>NC_071625.1:12062500-22062500 GCF_014839835.1 Dryobates pubescens | reverse complement strand
TATCAATACGTATTTAGTCAGTGCAGTTAGTCAGCACAGTTACACCAACTGTACACCAACATACACTCTCAGATCTTGTTTCTTTCATGTTGCAAAACAAGCTACACATCTTTAGCTCAGACTTTCCAGCTTCAAAATATGAGGAGTTATCCAATGATACTGTAGTAGCTGCATTGGAACCTGCTCTTTTTACTTTTTATTAACCACTGCATTAAATAAGCCTAGAAATGTATGCTTTTCACTGGCAAAAGATAGATTTTTCTGCTTCAGTTCAGCAAGTGACCACATCCTTCATATATGACCTGTTGATATCTCATGGTCTGGCTTCTGAGAAGGGCAAGAGAATAACAAGATCTGAATGGAAAATTATAGCAAAACAAGGGAAGTTCACATGAGGCCTCTGAAAGCATTACCCTCCGAGGCAATTTGTCAATGCACAGCTGCACATGAGTGTTCTTCTTCCACACCTATGGATTCAAATTTGAAGGTGTAATTGTAATTGCAATTGTAATTGTAACATGATTGACATGACATTGCTTAACACTGTTATTAATATCCACAGAGCAGGTAGCTATGTGCTGAGTTAGGCTTCTGGCTTCTTATATCTTTAGTAATGAAGCATATCCTCAAGCCTTCCCTCTAGGAGTATGGAAACCTGGCATCCACCCAGGCTCTTCACACAAATCTCAAGCTATTTCAAGATGGTAAGAAAGAAAGTATACTTTTCTCCTCCCTTTTTCTGATTTTTTTTTTTTTTTTTTTAAACTGGAATTACACATTTCTGGTCTGACTGGAAAGGGTCAACAGGAAAGGTGATACGGCTGAAACATGTCACTGCTGCACCCGGGGTCAGTATTACCACATGTATACTTTAATAATCATCTGAGCTTAAATAAATATGCAGAACTCATGGTTTTGACCAAGCAAAAAAGTGACAGCTGTTTGCACTGGTGTTTCCTTTGTCTCAGGGGCTGCCTGCTGACATTGCAGAGGTGGAACTGTTCAGGGTGTCCTTTGCTTTGAAACACTTTATCATGGCTCCCCACCAGACTTCCCTTTGACTGCTTACAGGCTTTCAGTGAAAGGCCCTGTTCACACATTTGTCTCTAAATAAACTGGTATATGTGGAGAGCTATACATAAGCACTTCCAGCATGATGCTAAAGGGCAGGCAGGGCCAGTGTGTACAAGATGGTTGCTCAGAGATGTGCCTCCATCAAGTTGTGCAGAGATGTTGAAGGGTGAGGAAACATGGCCTTGAAATAACAGCTGTGTCTTTTGGAGCCTTAGAGACCAGGCTGTGACAGACATACAGTATTTATCTATCACCTCTTATCTAATGTGTCTCCAGATCTTAACAGATACCTTTTATTTTATCCCTAGTTTGTGTTTGTGTGACTACAAATCTGCTTCCTGAAAAAGTACTCTTGTCTTAGCTCTTAAAAGACACCTTGGACAGTAATTTCTGATAAGTAATAACAATGAACTCTTCAGAGTTCATGTACTTTAATGCTATTTTACATCCCTTGATGACATGATTCTTGAACTGCTGTTGAGTTTTGGCTTAACAGAGGCCATTCTTCTGCAATGACTAAGAGTGAGTAAAAGCCCACAAGTACAAGAGCCATAGGAGGTTATGGCTAGATGTATCCCAACAGGTTAAGCAGGGACAAGACATAGCCCTGAGCACTGGTGTGTAACTATTCATACTGCTCACTGTTCACACAGCTCTAGCCCACACCAACTAGAACTTCTCCAGACAATGCTTGGACACTGTCTGGGGCCATTCTCAGCAGCAATTTGGTTGTAGGCACCTTGTTCTGGAGAGGTAAAAGGGCTTGGTTGTCTGGATATGAGCCGCTGGGCAGTTTGCTCTAGTTCCAAAGAACAGTCCCTGACGTGTTTCATTTACATGTATGAACACGATGAAGGCTTTGGGGTATAGGAGCCTCAGTGGTGAGGTACAGCACGTGAATTTTGCAATTCTGAATGTGAATGTGAAACACATATTTCTGTTAAACTTTAGGGCTCTGCTTTCAGAATATAGATTATTGCTCCCATATGGCAAGGAAGGAAAGAAACCTTTCATCTTCAAATAGAAGACAAAAAAATAATGTGAGATGACCGAAGAGGAGTTTTGTTCTGGCCTACAGACAAACTGTAAGAGTGAGAAACCTGTTGTGAGAAGAAGAAGAAACAGAAGGAAAGATGGCTCAGAAACAGGGAAACACCAAACACAAATTGCAGGCAATCTGACATACAGGGTCTTACTTATCACACAACTATGTCTAGGCTTTGTCTGTACACATCTGTACATTTTTTATTAGACATAAACTCATAGTAGAAAGCATTCATTGTAGTCAAGCTGATCATACTTGTAGTTCCTGTTGAAAAGATTACTTTTTTTCTGCCCTTAAAATCCCAGATGAAGCTGATAAAAATAAATAAATAGTTTTCCCTCTCAGGATTTATGCTCCTGGGGAAAAAACTGTATTGTGATCTGAATCAATGCTATAAAACTCATCCTATATAAATCATAGGTCTTGAAATCCAGCACAGCTGAATTACAGATGAATTGCATTTTGGCCCATTACATCAACATGCTGCTTGTACTGGAGAGCCCAACACTGGATGCAGTGCCTGAGATGCAATCTTGTGAGTGTCAGATTAATGGAAATAATGACTTCTTTCAACTTACACAGTTGTCTCATCAGAGAAAGTAGCCTGGTTAGGCAGCCAAGAGATCAGCAGCACTCTGCTTGTCTGCACTGTCTGATAATAGTGTCAGAAGAGTTACTATGTCTTTGGCTAAGGCACTAAGGCAAGAAATGTGTATGACTTTAAAAGCAGAACGTGGGCCTGGGTCCTGTTGGTATACATGGGTTTATCTGTATGCCAGTTAAAATGGAGTCCTATGAGTATCATAGAATCAGCCAGGGTGAAAGGACCTCAGAGATCCTCAAGTCCAACCTTTTACCTAATACCTAACGCTTCCTGACAACTAAACCATGGCTCCAAGTGCCACATCCAATCCTTTTTTGAACACCTCCAGGGACAGTGACTCCACCACCTCCCTGGGCAGCCCATTCCAATGGCCAATTACTCTTTCTGGGAAGAACTTTCTCCTCACCTTAAGCCTAAGCTTCCCCTGGTGCAGCTTGAGGCTGTATCCTCTTGTTCTGCTGCTGGTTGCCTGGGAGAATCATCAGTGACAGGACCGCTTTGTCCGGTGTTAACTCCTTAGCTAAAGCATAGAGGCTTCTGGTTCCTCAGGTCTCAGAAAGAGAAATGCAACCTGAGATAGGTGCCAAGATGTTTAGGAGGATGGGAAGTCTACCTCATGAAAGGAAACCAGAAGAACCCAGCTTGTTCAACCTGGCCCTCTCAAAGCCTGTGACTAGCTCTGACTCTCGGCTATGAGTGCCTGTGGGTCATAGGGTGCATAGTCAAGAGCAAGAATGTGACAAGATTTAAAGGCAACAGGGATTTGTCTGATATCTCAGAAGACTTAGGATGTAGGACGGTCCATTCTTACTCCTGAATGTCCTTTGTATGTTGTTCTGGATCTATCCAGGCTTTTGTATCCTATGATCTGCTTTTTGGCAAACTGTCCATGAAGGAAGGCACATGAGACTTGGCTCCAGCACTTCTTTATAGCTGAACTGCTTTAGCTAGAGGAGCTGCTCAAGACTTTACAACATATGCTAAAGTGAAGAACCATGTGAATAAATTAGTAGCCCTAAGGCACTGAAGACAAACACTTTGGGATGATTTGAGGGGACGGGGAAGAAACACCCCCTCTCTTTGCCCTGCATCCTTTCATGTCCTATCCTTTGAATATGCTAACCAAGGTGAGTGAAAGGGATCGATAGATTGCACAGCTCTTGTTGTGTTCCCAAGGTGTGAAATCAGTTGATAAAATGTGTGCTGCCACAGAAAAACCTGAGAGCCTCTCTCCTCAGGCTGGGAGGTCTGAGTGCTGCCAAGGGCTTCTGGCCCCCTCTCCCAGCCTGAAGTTTTGAAAGAATATCATTTGGCTCAGTGACACTGCAGGTCTGTTGACTTGTGTTTGTATGTTTGTGCTTGGATGTGTGTACAACTCAAATGCAGGTCTGAGGTTAAGTCAAGCCCCTTGCTTGGTGGGGAACTTTAATCAACATGTCACAGAGCATGACAACTTCCATAATGTTTTTTTAAAAATGCATATGCAATTAGCTGCCAGCTTCCAGGGAAGGGAAATAACTAACTTCTGGGCTCTACCCTCATCTCCACAACTATTTTGAACAAGTAATTTGATTTCTCTGTGCCAGCCAGTTGCAGTACAGTAATACTGTACTATTTATCTTGACACCTTTCAGTATTGTGTAGCATATTGAAGGGCTTTTCAAGTTGGAGACTTAATGTAGGTCTTAGTGATGGTTTTTTGGTGTTCAAGTTGAAAAAGAGGGTAATTTTTTTTCCTCTTTCTCTTTTTATGGGCAGACTCTTCTGATAATTTACTCTTTTTGTGGTGTTTTAATTCAGGCTTCTAAAACCATGGCCCATTTTGAATTTAGGCCAAACACCCCTGCCATGGCATGACACAGTTTTCTCTTGGCTGGGCACACAACCTAACCTGGCAGAGATGAGCACAGAGGTGAGAGATAAAAAGTGGGATGTTACATGTCTTACCTGCAATGATACAACAAAATTTTGTCCTGTATACATTAATTACACATTCTCATATGCTCTTGCAAGACACAGGGCTTTGCTCTTTATAAAAGGTCTGTGCAAACATGAAATACAGGAAATAAAGACCGCTGAGAGCAGTTCTGCAGATTATTGCTTCAGAAGTGGTATGTCAGCTGGGGTCAGTAATAAAAACCAGCGTGGGCCCCTGTTTCATATATGCTAATAAACGAATGTGAGGTATTTACATGGAAAGAGGAACACTTCTGATGCACATCAAAAAATTTTATTAGGTAGGCAGAAACCCAGAATGATGCCATGTCCTGCTTACTACCTTCTAAGGACACCTCTTCTGCCAGTGTTCTATTCATTTGCCAACAATCTTGAAAGCTTGCACATCTTGGAAGAGTTTAGAGTTGAAGTAAAATTGGTTCTCCCACCCCTGCTGGACTTCAGTGCAAATGAGAATGAGAATCAGGTAAAAGGCTTATGAAAACAACTATTTTTGGCTCAGTCCTGGTAGGACAAGAGCACTGTTGTTCTGCTCCAATATTCAATCAGTGTGACTCATCTGCAGAGGACTTTCTGGCCCATTTTCTTTAAAATTGTTCTCTATCCAGAGAAATGACTTGGGCTTTCTAAAACTGGAAACACTGAAAAAGAACACCTTGCTCATTTGTTGGATGTTGGTTGACCTTTTCTACACCGCCTCAGCTCCAAAGGGTGAGTATGTGCTGTCTGATGCAGTGAGATGTTTTCAACCAAAAGAGTGGGTTTATGGACTTTGTTCATTCTGTAGGAAGGGACTACTGGAGAGGACAAGTATCAGGGTTTCCACACAGAGTGATGTTGGATGTTGTCAAAGACTGTGTAGCCTTTAGAGTTGAAAAAGCTGGCAAGACTGGAAGAGGCCACTCTGAACCTTATCCTGGCTTCTGGTCATACCTAGCTAACCTCTGGTTTCAGAGGATTTTCCAGGGTTTTGGGACTCCCAATGCAAGAGAACTACTGTCAAGCTTTGAGGGTGCCAAGACTAATATAAATGGAACACTCAGTAGAAAGCCTGGAGAAATATCCTCCTTGAGTCCCTCCCATTATCTGGGATCCAGAAATACAACTTTTCCCCAAACTGGGGAAAAATGAAAAATGTTTTCTTCCATCACTCAAATACCAACAAGAAACATACAGGAGTTAGGGAGTAGTCAGGCTTGTCATCCTCCTAGACAGGACACATCCCTTCCTTTTCACTTGTGCATTTTCCCTGAAGGTATAATCTTAGGCCACAGTTGGGTGAGACAAGTGGTTACTTTGTGTAAAGCTTTGAATAAACTCTCAAGGGCTTTTAAGTACCAGGTTGAATTAGGACCTCAGAAAGGTAAGGAAAAGCTCCCTTTGCCAAGGGATTCCATGCATGAAATCTGGAAGTGCTCTGGTGTGGACATCAGTGACCTTCTCAGCTGTACGTGAGATGTGGCTCCGCTGAAACCAACTGCAAAACTGCCATTGATTTTAAGAGCTCTGAATTTCATCCCTGGTATGTTTATATGCATTACTCTTTTTCCTGTACTTTACGCTATTTGATAGGAAGATATTGATATGATTGGGACACCTTTACATTATGACAAAGGGTGTACAGATGCCACTGTGGGAATACAGAGTTTTTGCCTGGCACTTTGAAATGCCTTTCATTGTTTCCTACCTGCTTTGCTTCAGCTTTTCAGGTTAAACTTGTGCATCAATGACAGGTTTTATTATTTTGAGTGTTCTGTACTTTTCTCCATTATTTATATACAGAATTTGTAAAACATTCCTCTTAGCAGGGCAATCAATTCTCAGCTGGATCTTAATGAGACCAGTCCTCCTTTTCCTGGGAAAGTATGTGCCTTTGGTGGGAGAAGCCCACCTTTCACAAACCACAGCTAAAACTTGTGTTTTCAGTGAAACACAAAGCACACAGCCTCTTGCAAACGTTAGCTTTTCTTAGCATGAAGCAAATATGCATTTTGTAAATGTGGGACACAGACAGATTTTGATGTGGGTCTTGAACAGGGCTTCAGTATAGGGATAGCTCATCTTTAATTTATAGTTACGTGCAATTGAGCCATTCCAGGAAAAGACATTTTGTGGTTTCTGGGCCAGGGAAGAAGAAGGCTAAAAGCTAAAAGCTTCTACCCTAAACAGAAATAGTTATGACATGCAATATGTTAACTGTTCCCTAAATGAAAACTTAGTGTAGAGCCCTTTTTTTTTTTTTTTTTTTTTAGGATTAATATCACTGAGGGATTGATAGTAAAGCTCTTTCAGGCATTACCTATTCTTTCTCTGGGAAAAACAGAAGCACTCTGGATTGTTTGCTACCTCTGTTGCTATAAGCAAAGTAAGTTAAATCCATTTAGTGGCCAGTCACAAGAAGTGTTTCCCAGGGCTCGGTATTGAGGTCAATTCTGTTCAATATCTTTATCAATGATCTGTAGGAAGGGATCAAGTGCACTCTTGGTGAGTTTGCAGGCAACACCAAGTTGGGCAGAAGTTTTGATCTACTTGAGGGTAGGAAGGCTGTGAAAGGGATCTGGACAGGCTGGATCAGTGTGCAAAGACCAATGGTATGAGGTTCAACAAGGCTAAGTGCTGGGTCTGGCCTTAAGTTGCAACAACCCTTTGTGATGCTGTGGGCTTTAGGAAGAGTGGCTGGAAAGCTTCCCAGTAGAGAAAGACCCAGGCGTGTTGATTGACAGCTGGCTGAACATAAGCTGGCAGCATGCTCAGGTGGCCAAGAAGGCCAACAGCATCCTGGCCTGTATCAGAAATAGTGTGGCCAGCAGTAAGGAAGCGATTATCCCTCTCACTCAGTACTGGTGAGGCTGTACCTTGAATACTGGGTTTGGTTTTGGGCCCCTGACTACCAGAAAGTCATTGAGGTGTTGGAGTGCATCCAAAGAAGAACAGTGAAGTTGCTGAAGGGTCTGGAGAACAAGTCTTAATGAGGAGCTGGGGTTGTTCAGTCTGGAGAAGAGGAGGCTGAGAGGAGACTTCATCACACTATTGGTTGTAGCAAGGTGGGAGTAAATCTGTTCTTCCTAGTAACAAGGAAGAGGACAAGAGGAAATGTCCTCAAGTTGTGCCACAGGAGGCTTAGCATGGATATCAGGAAAAATTTCTCCGCTGAAAGGATTGTCAGGCACTGAAACAGGCTGCCCAGGTAGGTGGTGGAGCCATTCTGAATACCCTGAAGGTATTTAAAAGATGTGTAGTTGCAATGCTTAGGGACATGGTTTAGTGGTGGACTTGAGTTTAACCATTGAAGTTGTTGATCTTAAAGGTTTTATACAACTGAAAGCATTCTGTGATTCTAAACTGTAACCACATGTTTTAATCTGATTATGAAACCTGCTGCAGGAAATTCTCTGGCCTTGCTTGTGCCCAAGGTTGGCATGTTGATCGCAATGATATTTCTGGCCTGAAAGTTCATCAATCATCAGAGCCCAGTGGAAATCTTATGGTATTGTGGTGTGTTTATAGAGGGACTTACAGTCTTTTAGGAGTTAAAAACATTTTATAAACAGGAATTGATTCATGCTTTCCTTCCACACAAATGCAATCACCATCAAAGATGAGGTTCGTCTTGTTTTCAGCAGGGGATAGCAACAGGGAAGATATAAGCAGGCAGTATGTAATTATTAAAATAAACCAAACCAAACACCAAAAAACCACCAAAACTAATTTTATCAGAACTTTGTGTTGACTTTTGTAAAAGAGGTATCAGATTTTTAAGTATCTCTGCAGGGTGGGCTGTAGAGCACCAGTAATAATGTCAGCTTTCGGTCATGTCAGGGTTATTACCTCTATCAACAGTGGGAATATGTTGTTGGATTATCATTACCTTGGCCTAGAATATCTCAGTACCCTTTGATCAGTGTTCAGGTGAGAGAAATTTTATTGTACCTTTTGTTTGATACTGCAGGTAACCATGTACTGCAAATACAGCTGTGTGTCTGGCAGAGCACTGCCTGTGTGCCTACCTCTTATTCACACCAGTTGGCTTGTCTCCTTGCTGTAGGCTGTTACCTCAAACAGCAGGGCTGTTTGGCAGTGTGATATATTCAGCCTTTACTGATGCTCACCACAGCTTCTCCCAAAAGGAAAATGGATACTTGCCTAGTATGTCAGAAACTGGCTTGCTCTAAATCATAGGAACAAAGAAAACCTTGTAGGAAAATTGCTGCCCTATCTTTACCAGTTAGCCTTCCCATGTTTCCATTCCATGCAGCCTTGCTTGTATCTCTGACACTCAGGGAATACTCAAATTCTGCTCCTCTTCGTTTTTTTCAGACCAAGTGACTTTGGGTCTGATTCAAAACCCATTCAGTTTGAGAGGAGCCATTCTAATGCTGTTGGATCATCTCCCTCACTTGCACCCCTTTCTGAAATCACAAGACAGATGTTTAATTTATTCTTAGAAAGCTGATCTCAGGAAGGCAGAAATCAAATTACTTCAGTCTAGCACCTGAACACTCTTCTTGAAACAGATCTGTCAGAGGGCTGCTCATCCCAGAGAAAGAAAGAACAAAGGAAGGATTTTCTCCAATATACAGTATGATTTTTAGTAGATGCCTCGTCCCTCATTCAAGGTTGGGTTGGATGGGGCTCTGAGCAGCATGATGTAGTTGAATATGTCACTGCTCACTGCAGGTGGTTTGGACTAGAGGCCCTTTAAAGGTCCAACCCAAAACGTCCTATGATTCTATGATTTTCTATTAATTACAATTCAGTAGAAAAGCATAGAAAACAAAGGGTTTATTTTAAAATTCAGTTTGTTTGCATTTGTCCAATGGACAAATTCCACTTTGACCAGCTTCTTACACCTCTACTTTAGCCATCCTTGCTCTAATAAAAAAATGTATTAAACTAGTCATCTTTCACCATTTGATACATGACAACATGGCAAAATGGGCCAAGAGTGCCAATCAGCACTGGTGAGTACCTGTGAGAGCTAAGAAAATGGCCTTCACTTCTTACCTCAGAATTAGAAATGACTGTTTTAGTAATAAATTCATTATTTTATTTGGTTATTAATGCCCTTATCACTGAGCAGGTGTCCCTTTTTTATTATTTTTTGTGGAAATAGAAGCTTTCCTTATTTCTGGCCTACTGGTTGGGGGTCTAAATTGAAAGAGCAGCTGATCTTAAGAAGACCCAGTAGGATGGAGGAGCACAAGGGCAGAAGGTTGTTGATAGCTTCATGGAGAAACAGGGAAGTGTAGGGGGAGCCTGGAGAGACTGAGGAGCAAGTTCCATGGTGTCTCCTCTGTATCAGGCTTTATGTATGGATCGCATTGCTGTTGTACTCCAACTTTGGAGGAACACATCACTGGTGCAACTACCCAAGAGGATAACTTGTAAGACCTCCTGGCCAAGGGTGGCTGGCAAAAGTGACAGTTGCACTGGTGAATGGGTTCAGCTGCTGAGGGAGCACTAAGCTGAAATAGGGACAGCTAAAAACTACAGTTGTTCTCCATCTCAGCTGTACCTCTGGGTGCCAGAAGAGTCATGCATAAAGGGTAGTTCTGATCTAAGGGCCAAATGGGACTTCTGAAGAGCCCTGGGCATTCAGGAGCTTCCATTGGAAGAGGGAAAGCTGGGAAAACTGCAAATTTAGCTTCCACTTTGGTTGAATAAATTTCATTAAGGGCAACTGTATGGGGTGGGTGGCAGGTTGAGGGATAGCAGGCAGTGTGATAGGGAGTGTGGCTGTGTGTTGTTTCTCTCCTTTCCTTAAAGAGTTTCATGTCTTTTAATCAGTACTTGCTAGAATTAATATTCTTGTGCCAGATAAAATCTCTGCTGTCCTCCTAGGTATGCAGATGGGACTGGTGCTGATTTTACTGCTTCTCTTTAGCAGGGACCTTTGGAGACTAAACCTAATGCCATCAAGGCTTGGCAGAGAGATTACATGTAAGCTGTGCCTATTTCTTGAAGGCCCTGACTGGGGCCTGCAGATGCTACTGAAATACTTACATAGAATAAGAACAAGGACTTCATTTCCTCTACTTGTGCTGAGAGAAATATTAGCATTTGGGGATGACACCTATGTGTACCCAGGATCTAGCACAGGGGAGTGATGGAGAATCTGTAACAAAGTTGTGGATGCTCCTATCTTTTTCCACAGAAACCCTTTAATCTATGTAAAATGTTTGTTTATATATGGTTTTACCTTGACCCACTCTCTTAGTTCTTTATATGCTGCAACTTAAGAGGAATATTGTACCTAGTCAACTTTGTACATACTAAGGGCATTGTAAAAGAAAGGCCACTGTAAAAACCTTTAAATAGTTCTGTCAGTCTTGTAAAAAAGAGGGAACCTGCTGTTTTCTAACTAGTATTTTCCTATCATGAAATAGGACTGGGGGATTTTAGAGAATGACAAATTGCCTATGAGTCAGTGGGGCAACACCGTGCTAAAGAAATCTTCTGTATTGGGCTGCAGGCAGTGTGGGGTGTGTTACAAAAAGCAATGCCAAAAATATCCAGACATTAATTTTCTGCTTTTCTCAGTGTCATGGGACTGGATCCTGGGGTTCCGTTTGGGGCTTCATGTTGTAGAAGAGGACAATGGCAGCCTGGATAGGAGACCACAGCAGCAGTGGAAAATGAGAATCAGTAGTTTTGCAGAGGAGAGGCCCTGGCGTGGTGGGAAATGAAGTGGATGAGGACAGCTCATGATAATTACACACAGAAATACTCAGAATCTGCAGCAAGGCATCTGATCATCAGAGGTGCTCTGTCTCCAGGACCCTGCTCTGTATGGGATTAGAATGGCAAAAGTGCATCAAATGCACAAGACTGTATCAGTCAAGAAAATGGAGACCCAGCTGGTTGGTTCCTTTTGCTATTTTGCTTTTGCATCTGATCCAAATGGCAAGGGGACTGATACTAATTCCTGCATAACCACCCTGGGTGGTTTAAGGCCAACCTTTTCTTGGGGAAAAGTTAATCTGGAGGGTGCATTTTTGTTGTCTGGACTGGCAGGCAGCTGATCTGACAAGAAGCCTGTGCTAGTGCTGAAAGCTCACAAAAGTATTTCAGAAGCATCTTAATTCATGGTTCATATCTCAGTTAGTGCCTCAGCAGACCCGGCTGCTCTACAGTAAATCTTTCAGCATTTGAGCCCAGCTGCCTCTGCCCTTTTCTGACAATAAAGACAAGGGTCAATTCTTCTCATTAGTCAATAAAAGCTCAATTTAAAAATAACATGCTGATGTTGCTGCTCGGAAGTGTTTAAGTTGGATTATATATAAGGAAAAAATAAATCAGGAAAGGGCATGCCACAAAGGGAATTGCAGATTTGGTTTCCAGACGGAAAGATTTTAGGGCAGTCACTGTCAGTTGTTTTGTTGGTACAGTAATCTCAGCTTAAATAGGGCTTCTAGCTGCTTCCACAAGGTAAATTATTGATGCTGTTAGGATCCACAAAAGCCATGTGCCTGGCTTTAGGCACAGGGATAGTAAAACTGCAGTCTAGAGGAATTCTTTAGCTTTTGATGCTTATGTACCTGATCTGATCTTGAAATAATGAAGCTGGTCGTGCTATAATAGAGGATACAGATCTGAACAGACACACTTGGAGGTTCCACATAATTCTTATGACCTCTTAGAGGAACTTGGTCCTGTTGACTTTGCAGGAAACTGCTTGAAATCTATAGTCCTTATCCAAAGTGACAGCAGGTGCACAATCCTAATAAAAGAAACATGGACTCGTTGCACATCATCCTGTCATTGTGTTACCTTGCCTGACAAAGGAAGGCAGCATGCTGTGATCTGAAGACATCCGAGGTGACACGGCCCCCAACGAGGCATCCCACTTGATGGAAAGGGAGTCAGGAGGTGCAGAGCACAGCAAACGAGTGGGGCTGGAGCCACCTGGAACTGTGGCTCAGCACTTGCTGGTTGTTTTGTGTTGGGTGGTCTGTGTCTGCACTCCCAGCAGCAGATGGGAGTTCAGAAGGTGCCAAACTGAGCCTTGACCAAGCACGAATAAAAAACAAAAACACACACACACAAAAAGAAGGTTAATAATACTCAGGCATTGGGGCCTTTTTGGCATGCTGTCCTTCATCCTGGCCTTCAAAACAACCTGTGCTATAGCAGATTGCAGGCTCTTACAGATTTGCCAGCCCCTGCCTTTTGGAAAAAGCCTTGCTTTGTTTTTGGCTCAGTTTACACTCCTTTTCAGCCATCTCTCCCTGCTCAGAGCTTGGAGTTTGCAATGTATTATGCATGATGTTATTTAAACCTCTGTGTTGATCGTGGTTTCTATGGGGCTTTTTGCTGTTTTGTTTTGTTTGAGTTGTTTTTTTTTTTAATATATCATCTGCCTTTAAAAGCAAGACACTGCTGGCTTGGTTGTCCTCACTGCTCAAGCAAAAGGGCAGAGGAAGCTATGGGAGTGGAGTCCTAAGCTCTGCAGATACGATGCCATGGTGATCAACAAAACCTACCTGATTACATCTGGCTGTTTGACTTGCTTGGGGCCTCTGTTTGTGCTCTCCAGAACCTTCAAGCTTTCTCCTCTGTTCTCCCTTTCGCACACTTGCTCTTTCCTGAGGGATAAGGTGCCGGCAGCCTGCAGGAGGCAGTTCCTGTGCTTCCAGCTAAAGGAATACCCTTTGGGAGGATGAGTATACATGGAAAGCATCCAGCTGCTGGAAAGGAGCTCTGATTTTTTTCTTCCCTTTACTCTTCTTGGGCAAAGGAAGACAAGCAGTGTAATGCCTCTGGTTCAGGTCTTTATCTGCCCATGTGAAGTGCAGAGCCAGGGGCAAGTTTCTGTTTCTTACAATGGAGTTGTTACCATGTGGCTCTTTCTTTCAGGAACAAAGTGATGCAAGAAGCTTTTGTGGAAATGCACAGCAGGATCTAATGAGAGATCTGCCTCTGGTGAGGCTCCTGAATCCAGAGTTCAGAGAGGTAGTCTCTGACCTCTGCAAGCAATAGTGTACTCACCCTGGTGTCTCCTGTTCCCCTTCAGTAGGAGATGATGCCTCCAGAAGAAATGAGATTGTGCCTTGGTGAAAGGCTACATGTCCTAGCTTTGCTGAGTGCTTAGGAGAATATTTGGCTTTGTAGAGAGATGGATAGTCTCAGGGTATCCCAAGGCAAGGCAATAACTCCTGCTCCTCTGGTGTGGTAGGAGATCCTTAGCCAAGCTTTGTGGGGCCCATCATGAACTCTGCTGGCTCAGGAGACCCTGCTGAGTATGTATGGGCCAGAGACCATCCATAGTCCTGAGACTCTCAACTCTTTGAGTGCTGTTATCTGAATAAAAGATCCAGCTCCTAGCAGCTTCTTCAAAGCCTTTCCCTTCCAGAAGAGTCTTTTTCTGAGGGTAAGTGTACATTTGTCCTCCATGGAGCTGTCATTGGAGTTATGCTTGCAAAGTGCAATGCTATGGGCACAGCAAAGCTGGCACTTGAGTAGAAACTGAAAGAAGAAAAAAAGACAAAGGGAGTTCTGCAGGTTAGGAAACATTAGATGATCAAGTGACACTTTTGCCCCTCTGCTGAATTGTGCATGTTAGAGTGTGGTTGTGCTGAATTAACCCCACCTAGAGACACTATCCCCTAGGGCAGAGATGCCCTTTAGATGAAGACGACGTGTGCCACTCAAAAAGCCATTGGAGACCTTCGGGACATGTTTGCCAAAGGTAGTGCTGCTACATCTTCATGGTTTCTCCATCCCAAAACTCCATGTGCTGCAGTCATACTGCATAGCGGCAGTGGAGATTGTGTCTCAAATACAGAAAGCCTCCATGCTCTGGTGTGCTGAGCAGCCACAGCTTCTGCTGCAAGGCCATCACCCATGGCTTCTTCGGGTGCTGTGTGGAATCTGCCAAGTTTCAACCCTGGAAATCAGTGGTTGAGTGAGTTCTTATCTTCACCAGGCTGACTCTTGAGCTGACATGAGCCAGTCAAATTAAACCCAAGATATCTGAGGTTAAGACTATAGAGGTTTAGCTGATTTTGGGGGGAACAATCCCTTACTTCCCTAGAACAAATGTGGGATCCAGCCCTCCCTTTATGATGCTGCTGGTGCCCAGGCAAGGGTTAACATCTCAAAGTCACCCGCCCCACTGCCCACCCTGTAAAGGCTTAGCTTGCCCTTCCATTGTTTGGACTAAACCTTCCCAGATTTACTTACTTCCTTTTGATGTCTGGCAATGTTTGTTTATTAGCGCCAGTGGCCTGTGTTAACTCTGAGTAAGTCTTTGACTAAATCCCATTCTCTGCCTTTCCTCCTCCCTTCACGGGCTTGTGAGCTGATAAACTTCAGTGCTGGCTTTCAAACCCAGTGAGGTTAAACATGAACTTCTTTTACACCTGCCTGCTTTCTCAGCTAATGGACTCTGGTGACTGCAGTGAGAGGAGTCCTTTTATGGCAAAGAGAGGCTGCAAAGGTTGATTTTGTTTCTGGTTCATATGTTCGAGAAGTGGGGTTTTAACTCTTGGAGAGGAAACGATTCTTTTAGTGAATTCCCTATTGTCCTGGGGTCATCTGTCTAACCACACCAGAGAAATGATAACAGGACGAGTATTAGCCAGTAATTCACATAGTGTTTTATATAGTCCACCAAGCCCTACTTTATTATTCCTTTTCCCCCCCAAAAAAAAAGAGTTTAATTACCATTTGGGGACTCACAGTTTACTCATCTTCTATTTAAAGTATGAATCAAGACAAAGAAGATGAGAGCTGTTTGGGAAATGATAAGTACTTCCTATGGAAACATTTGCTACAGTTCTGTTTTCCCTTTAATCATGGGAAAGTTCCATTAAAACAACAATGCCTACCAAAAGAAGAAGAAGAAGAAAAAAAAGACGACCAAAATTCAATGCTTTTCCACATTTTTGGTATTTGAAAGAAATTATTTTGCTGTGGATGTGTCTTGGGGGAAGAGTTACTGAAAAATGTCCTACAATTGTTTGTTCCTTTTCATTTTGAGGCACAAAAAATCCTGACTAGCTTTTGTTCACATTATTTAATTACAGAAGTAAGCTCTGCTCTCCAATTCTCTACAGGTTGTGTGCTCTATGTTAATACGATTATAAAATAAGGCTTCATTAGAATAATTTTAATGTAAGGAGTCCTTGGATTTTTATGACTCCATTATTTTGTCTTTTAAAATGCTCTTCATCAGCAGTGATTAATTCTTGAGTCATCAGTATCTGAGAGTCCTAAAACACCTTGTGGTTGCTTAAATATTCTTTTTACAGGATTTACAAACCCATTGATTTTTGAAACTGTGTTTCAAGGGTATATAGGTGTTCCTGCTGGGGCAGTAACTCTGGGGTGGTAGTCTGCACTTTTCCTTGCAGTAAAAGTGTCTTTATCATAAAGAGCTCACATTCAAACCACAAGGGATTGACAGGTGGCAGAGGAAGGATTATAGAATAGGTATTGCAGAATGAATCCACGTAGCACTGAAAGATTTTGAAAACCCAGGGAATGTCATCCAGAGCTGAATTCACCATGACAGTCAGACAACTTCTTTTTCTCTCCCCTCCAGTATTTTTTTAACTCGTATGTTTTGTCAAACAGTTGCATTGGGGGGGGGGGGGCACGGAAAGGCTTTTAGTTCATTTTGGCAATGATTCTTTGAGTGGTGCCCTCTTTGGTGTGGTGATGAAAAGACCTCTGCTGAAGGTGTCTAGAATAGGTTAAGAAATTGTCACTCAGTCTCTCTCCAGCCTCACCAAAATAGATGAGGGTAGTAGATGCCTGCTTTTCTGCCCCCCAGTTTCATAACACAGATTCCCTTGTCCATACCAGTCCTACAGCAGCTTCTTTGCCAGTACCTCCTGCAGACTCAGAGGAGATGCACCCTGTGGGTTACCAGGAAAGGCCACCAATGGGGTCCACAGGGATACTAATATTCCTTACTTCTACCCATCTCCACAAGCATACACCTTGTCACCATGCCTGCAAACTAGACTTCTCAGGACAGAAAGGAGAGCAAACTGCTATTTAACTTTAAAGATCCAAGCCTGACCCTGTCCACCTGTGAGCAGATACTTCTTTTTATTTAGAAACAGGTGGAGGTCTCTGGTTTACAAAGTCATGACTTTCTCCAGCCAGCTTAATGCTGAGGTGTGCACAGAAAGTCTACAGAAACTTGGATATAGCTCACTGCATGCTGTGGGCCTGGAAGCACTCTTCCAATAGGTCAGTATCTCTTAGATTGTTATGATAACCACGAGAAAACCCCTGTTTACATGGAAAATAGCATTATATAGCTAATGTAGTTGCAAATCTCAAGTGCATTTCAGTGCAAATCTGCACATAGGCACAGTTCTTTGTAAGTGAACACCCTATTTCCATAGCAGGCTTCAGAAGAGGCACAGCTTTGCTGTGTTTTTAACTAGAGATGTGAGTCACAGAAAGGTTTTGATTTTCATTTTTCCATGGACAATCCCCAGGCTCTGGTATGTTCCAAGTATCTTCCTTTAAACATTTATTTTCTTGTTGCGGTGCCGGACTGCTTGTGCCCTTTGCCTGAGCAGTCAGCCAGTTCCCTTTGAAGATGTTTACTAATTAAATCAGCACAAAGATGGAATGAATGTTAAGCACCTTCAAACACTTGTTGCATGCTTCAGTTCCATGACTGTACTTCACAAGCTGCCATAAAATCTATACATTTTGGCGTATACCTTGCAATTCCTTTAATGGATTCTCTTTTTTAAACAGATTAAGAAGGGGAAAAAAATGAAAAAAAGAAAAAAAAAAAAAAGAAAAGGAAGAACCCAAGCAAAACACCTCACACATATCTGGCTTGTTACCTAGTCTGGTTTTCACATCTGCCACTTCTTTTACAGTAGCAAAGAAAAACCTGTCGGATTTGCCAGCACAGTGGATCCCAGCTCCAGCTGTGGCTTTAGGAAGCTTATTGGCTCTGCTCCTTTTCCTTATCTGCCAAGCATATGCTAGTACCTAGAGGCACAAGTGTGAACCAAAATGCCAGCTACAAACAGTCAGGGGTATCAAAATTCTGAATAACCTTTATTTTCAGTATCTGGGGTAAAGTTGCTCTCTCACTTGCTTGGGTGTGACTCACTCGTGCTGATCTCAATAGCTGGAGATCTTTTTAATTAAAGAACAATGATAAAAAGCCACATAAAATGGGTTGCATCAAAGCATCATTATACTACAAATGCTAATTATTATAATTATGTAAGATTGCTCACGTTTATTTTGCAGGTGGGAAAGCACATCAACTGACTGGGTTTCAATGTGTGGCTTTTTCAGCAAAATTTTAAGGAGTCAGATGTCTTGCATAGGAGCTGTTGTCCTTTGCAAGCTGCATAGCTATGGTCAGTCTCTCACCTAATGCAAACGTGGCACTCAGTGTGTGAAAATTGACACAAGGGACTTTCTTTGAGCAAGTTCCAGTCTTAGTCAACACCACAAACTTTCTTTCACCTTCGTGTCTCAAGGACACTTGGTCTGGGCCCCTCAATTTAAGAAGGACATTGAGACTCTTGAACGTGTCCAGAGAAGGGCAACAAGGCTGGGGAGAGGCCTCGAGCACAAGCCCTATGAGGAGAGGCTGAGGGAGCTGGGATTTTATAGCCCGGAGAAGAGAAGGCTCAGGGGAGACCTTATTGCTGTCTACAACTACTTGAAGGGAGATTGTAGCCAGGAGGGGGTTGGTCTCTTTTCCCAGACAACCAGCACCAGAACAAGAAGACACAGTCTCAACTTGTGCCAGGAGAAAATTCTTCACAGAGAGAGTTGTTAGCCATTGGAATGTGCTGCCCAGGGAGGTGGTGGAGTCACCATTCCTGGAGGTGTTTAAGAGGGGACTGGATATGGCACTTGGTGCCATGGTCTAGTAGTCATGAGGTCTGTGGTGACAGGTTGGACTTGCTGATCTGTGAGGTCTCTTCCAAACTTATTGATTCTGTGATTCCAGACTGGCAAATGCTCTTCTTTTTGGGGAGGTAATGGAAGCACTTCTGGCTTTCTTGGAGAGCAAATCTGGAGCCATAGCAGGTACTGTCTGGATGCTCCAGGTAAATTTGAAATGAGACCTATACTGTAAAAAAAAAAAAAAAAGAAGAAAAAAGTAAAAATGTTCCACACCAAAATAAGATCAAATCTTTTCGAGGAGCATATTTCTGGCATAGAAAAGGGCAGATAGGGCAGAGCTCCTCTTTTCCCTGTGTAGCTTAATGGAATATTGTGTGAGTGCTAAAGCACAGCTATTTGGGAATTAATTTAGGCTGGGTACTCTTGCCAGCTCAGTTATGTCTGCCACACATTGCAGCCTAGCACACCCATGACTGATGCTTTCCAAAGTCTGCATTGTAGACATGGCCTAAATGGAACTATTATAATTTTGCGCTAGCACAGCTGTATTGATTCTTGGAGGGTCAATGATTTTGCTTTGCTTATAGCTAAACTGGCAAACCTTCCTGAGAAGTCATCTCCGTTCGATGGCAATTCATTTTCAGTTTCTCAGAGGTTATCATGAACATGGAAAACATCCGACAAATGGATTGTTCCCGCAGAGGCAATGAATGCAGATTGAATCACCCTTGAGTACAGCTTAGGTTTTCAGACAGCAGCAGAGCACCATGCCTGTGTTATATTAGTTTTGCGTATTTATAAGCTTGCTATTTGACATGGCAAATTATTGCTCAGCTTCCAAGGGCTCTTTCTAAGACAAACAGGAGCTCTCAGAAAATCCACGGAATATGCTTTTGAGAGGAAGCTGGAGGCTGAAGTTGGAAACACACTTCAAGTAGCTAAAGTCAGGGCCTTATCTCTTAATTTGCTGAGGCTGGCTTTATTTTCTTTAAACCACGTGATTTGTCTTTTTCCTGAGCCATTTCTGTATACAGACCTCTGGTGTTCATCCAATAGTTAGCATTTGAAGAAGCACTGTAAGATGGCACCAGATAATGAAGCTGACCCTTTAAAGAGTCATTGGATAATAAAATGGTCTTACATCAAGCTGTGGGGTTTTGTTCCCCACATGAAATTTTGTTCCCTGTGCAGAAATTAGCATGAACTCTTCACATTTTCTGATGATCTGTACAAATTTATTTCCATTTCCCCCCTTGAAATTTAGAAGCTAGAACCCATTAAGGATACCATCCTCTTTTCCTGTGTATGGAGTCTGATCCAAATCACAAAGCTTCTCTCTTTACTGTGCAGATTTTTTTCTTTCCTGCCGGTCTCACAAGCTGTCTTCTGCTAAGCAACTGAGTCATCCAGCTCCTGTCTACTTCCTAAGTTCCTTTGGTGCTGAGTACTCTTCCTTCACAAGTTCAAGTCTGTGTTTTTCTACTTGGGGACTTTTCCACTTTTCAGCTCTTCCTTCTTTTGGACTGTCTGTACTGTGTGTCTTTTCCTATTAATGGACTTGCCTTTCTTGCTTCCTCTAAGGAAGGGCTCTCTCATAAAGAGAGACTCTCATAAAGAAATAACTCTCTTTGTTTTGTGTAACTGCTTCTGGACAAGAGACAGCATGTACTGAGGACCCTGACAGCCAATGATTTTACCCTGCAATGAGCATTTCAGCAAATTTTAGTGGCATTTGTGCCCAGTTGTCCCAAGCTGTCCTATGAAGCTCTTGCATGTGC
This sequence comes from Dryobates pubescens, assembly GCF_014839835.1. Lineage (NCBI taxonomy): Eukaryota > Metazoa > Chordata > Aves > Piciformes > Picidae > Dryobates > Dryobates pubescens. Next base: position 22,042,198 of record NC_071625.1, on the reverse strand, counting down.
TACTTACACAAACTCTGATAATACAGAATGCTCAGCCTCAAATTGAGCATTGGCAACCTAAACCCTGGTGAAATCTAGAAGACTGACACAGAAGCTACTAGTTTATCCCTGCTTATTGTTCCCAGCAAGAAGAAATTGCTGTTGATGAAGTTTTTATTTATTAAGCTTGTCTCTCTAAAAGTGTAGCAGAAATTGTTACACTCCAGCTTTATGGATTTTCGCTGTCAGTTGTTAACTAGGGGCAAAACCAGAGCCAGGTTTGAGACAGCAGTAGCAGTGGCTCAGACCAGAGCCTATATGACCCACTAGCAGGCTGCAACATCATCTGTAGTTGGATTAACACCTCAGCATCACCTCCTATCACATATAAAACTGATGGTATAGATTACTATAGTGCCTGCACACATTTTGCTACCTTCACACTTACTGGGAAAAAAAAAATTTAATAGTTAGGGCTGTATCTTCATTGCCCAGAAAATGAGCTTTTCTGAAGCAGAAATGAAATGTGCAGCAAGAACCTGCAAGGTCCCATAGGAAACAAGGTTCAGGCCAGTCACAGCTTTAAGTACAGCTCTGCCATGCAATTGAGAAGACCTATTGTGTCAGCACTGTATTGCCCTGTTGTTAGCTTTCAGGAGATGACTAATGTGCCTTAATTAATCCCTGTGTGAAAAAACATACTTTGTAGGCAACACAGACAAGGCCAAAACTGTGAGCGAGTTAAGGGGAGCTGCAGCTTCGTGACTTGCTTTACATCAGGGAGATGTTGTCTGTATAAGGAGGCCAACTAAAACTGTGCTCTTTGATCAAAACTGATTTACTGAAAAAGATGATAAGCTGACCTTAGCTCAAGAAAAGGCACCTTTCTAAGTAGAAAAATACCATGGAAAATTACAATTAACCCAGAAGATGTGATAGATCAGAGAGAATGGCAATGAGTAACAGTGGCGCCACAGTGTAGCAAAGGTACAGTGAGTTCAGATGTACTGTTCTCTGTAATCTAGACATGATTTCTGCATGCAATGTAAGTACTGCTGTGAATTTCAACTCCCCAACCCCCATCTGTCAGCTTTCTTTTAAAATCTTGGTAATAAGGCTATATCTGTTCCTAAAAGAGCATTGTTAGTGATAGCAGATATCCACTGTCACTTTCAGCCAGAAAGCTCTTACGTCTCATTAGACAGAGATTCAAAGGTAAATTTGTCCATATCTGAAAGACCATCCCTCTCTGGAATAACAATGAAACAAAAATGTGCAGAAAAATACCAGGCCAGGAAGTAAAGGGGAAGCCCTTCCAACCAAAGGGCAGAGGGATGGTTAAGTGATGGAAATATTAGCCAAAGACTGGCATGACAAAACTGCCTTTTTCCGTGATCTGTATTACAGACATGAACACTGCACCCAATTGAAAACATCCGATCCAAGTCAGCAGCAACTGAAATCTATCTCTTGAGCTGGATATTTGGTTATTTTATTTTGAATGTTTTGGTGCAATGGGTTGACAGCAGTATACACACTTCGTGAACAACCCCTCATCCAGATTGACCAAATATGTTTGAGGGTGAAAATGGTTTATGGGCTGAAGTGAAGGCAGGAATATTGCAAGTGTGTGATTGCTGGGGAATGGCTTGACCATAATGATGGTCATGAAGCTGAAGTAGTTGTTCCCGTGGTCTGATGCTTAACCAGCTCTGGAAAGGTCAGCAGGCTGAATGAAGCTACCTTGAGTCTGCTAGAGTCTGGTCCAACTTTAGTGCTTCATTTCGGGATTAGAGTAATAGGCTGTCATGGATATTGGCTAAAATAAAAGTTACAACTAGATGTGGGGTGGGAGAATTGCAGTTTGTGTGAAACTTTTTATGGATGGAGGTGAAAGCGAAGGAAAAAAAGTCATCTGGCATGCCACAACTCAGGCATACCACAGGCAGTGGCTTAAGAGCAGGGATAGTTCTACGGAGTGAGCTCTGAGGCAGGGAGAACAAATCCTCAGCACAGGTAAAACCAAAACTGAAAGACTCAGACCAGATCTTTTCTGGAAGATGTTACCAGATACACTTACTAGTCACAGAGCTCTTCTTGTGGGAACACAGTTTAACCTGGTGAAACTCTGCTTTGGCTGCTGACTTAGCCCTCTCCTTTCTGTCCTTTGTTCGTTAGCAAAATTAATTCTTCTAACATGAAGAGTGTTTTAATGGAGCATCTTGAATTCTGCTGGTTGGCACAGATATGTCCAAATGTGGCAAAGTTGGGCCAGTGATAATCAGTGGCTTTATCCTGAACTCAGATTATGCCTCCTCATCCTCTTTGCTTTCTGGGATGCTGAAGCTCCTGGTTGTAAAGTCAGATGTGAGATTTCAAATTACATGGGCTGGTTCCCGAATTTTGTCTCTCAAACACAGACATTTAGCTGCTGCTGCTGCAAGAGGAGGAGCGTTTGTTGCATGCACCTTCTTTCAGCTCTGGAAACAAGGGCAGACCTGAGTGGGCTGCAGAAGGTCAAGGGTGTCTTTTTGCTTGCACTGATAGGGCCTGGAGACTATACTCTTAGGTCACTTTTATGCTAAGTGATGGGAAATGATAATGCAAATAGCTTCATATTGTAAACTTCATCCAACAGGCTTCAACTTTGACTTCTAGTAGAAGAGTGGCTTTTTTTTTTGCACACTGTGCTAGCTCACTGCTTGACTTCCCCACCGAGATTGGCAACAAGAGATTAGTTAAGAACTAACAAGAAGTTTAATGTAGTGGAAGTCTTTGCAGAGCTTCCAGTGGGTTCTGCAGCGGAATTTAACAGGATTTCATCTTGGTAGTTGATAGCTAGCTCAATGGATGACAGTCTGATGTTTCAGGGATGGGACTGATGTGCTCAGGCAGAGTCCAACAGCTGCTCCAAAAGACCAATCTGAGTAAACTCATTTACTTAAACCACCCAAGGGTGATTGGGTGGTTGCAACCACTTGTAAGTTTGACCAATTTTAGTCACCGCAGCCTATTCCTGCAAAGTGCAAAACCTCTGCTCCTCAGAGGAGACCTTTGCTAGTGGGTGAACAGGAAGGCTGTGTCATATTGCTAGTAGAAAAGTAGTGCTTTTATTCTGCAGCATAGACAGGAGATAGATGGCTATGTCAGAAGGAACATTGATCCATATCCTCAAAGATATTTAAGTACCTGATTCCTATTGATTTTCTCATGATCCAGGTAGCATGCAAATACCTGGAACAATCAGGCTAGAGATAAACTGGTTTCTTTATGAAGCTGTACTGAATGTTAAACATTGCAATGATTCAGATGCTTAGGGAAAGCTGGAGAGCAAAAAAACCATGTGATTATCTGGGGCCATGAGAAAAGGCCTGAAGGACAGCCAAGCAAGAGCTGTTCTGTAAGATCTGAAGGCATTTTGTGCTGGCAGTTCATCGATGAAGGTTGCTCATTATTTGCTTATTTTGAACACGTTGTTTGCTGAAGGCCAAAGCCTGTCAGATCTTAGGAGGGCTCTTTTTCAAGAGCTTTTGTTGCTTCAGCAAACAGGTCATGAGTCCAACCCACTCACTTCACAAACAAACATTTCTCCAAATTATCAGAGGAATGGAGTTCATTTGACAAATATGTCAGTTTTGTAGAGATAGATTGCTTAGGGTGTGGGGGGTTTATTGTGTGTGTACAAGTCTTTGCCCTCCACTCCTCAACTTTCTCCTCATACAACCTGTATAATGGCTCTGTGTGTATGTGTGTGTTGATTTCATTCCTTTTGGAGCTGCTTACCTTTCTAATTATACTCACTAAGTATTCAGTATTTCGGCTGGCTGTGTTCCCAGAACAAAGGCTATAGCTGAATACAAATAACTGAATTAAAATAACGTTGGCTTATAATCAAGAGGAAGACCCTGTGCTGCTTAGGAAGTTTGAGATATCACTAAGCAGAAAGCTAATTCTACCTGCTCACATGTAAATTGCATGCCTGTCTGCTTTCCAAACCGGTCTCCATGCCTGCCTATCTGCAGCATTGCTTCTCCTGGTGAGCTTTATAGTGGATTAAAGGGAGATAATGGCAACAATTAAAGTAGCATAGTGGGACAAGGAGGACTTGTAAATGTGTAAGAGTGGTTTTCAGGAACAAGAATAACTCACAGAATGCCCGAGCTTGAGTATAGGCACATGAGTTTATGAAATGAAAATAGGGTAGGGATTACTTATAATCATAGAATCAACAAGGTTGGAAAAGACCTCAAAGATCATCAAGTCCAACCTGTCACCCAAGACCTCATGCCTACTAGACCATGGTACCAAGTGCCACATCCAATCCCCTCTTGAACACTTCCGGGGATGGTGACTCCACCACCTCCCTGGGCAGCCAATTCCAATGGTGAACAACTCTCTCAGTGAATAACTTTCTCCTCACCTCCAGCCTAAACTTCCCCTGGGGCAGCTTGAGACTGTGTCCTCTCATTCTGGTGCTGGTTGCCTGGGAGAAGAGACCAACCCCCTCCTGGTTACAACCTCCCTTCAGGTAGTTGTAGGCAGCAATAAGGTCTCCCCTGAGCCTTCTCTTCTCCAGGCTAAACAATCCCAGCTCCCTCTACTTACAGATGGTATCTAAAAGATATTTTGGTGGAATCCCACTGCAGAAATTCTGTCTTAATCTCACTGTTCAAGGAATCAGTCTGGCTCTGAGGAAGAACTGGGAAGAAGAATAAATGAGAGCAACTTTTGAACAAAGTCAAATAGGTTCTTATTCCAAGAGAAGAGAATACAGAACTGACATGAGCAAAGAAGAAGAGAGATCAGCTCTGTACACTGATGATTAATTCAGATAAAAGAAGGGGGGAGAAAAGACTCGAAGACATAGCTCATTGTGATCTTACATATAAATCCATTCAAATTGTCAATAGCTATTAATTAGAAACTATTTTATCCAGGTTTTAGCCCTTGAGTTTATTTGTGTTTTGGTATCTTTTTGGTATGTCTTTCCTGAAGACTGAATTCCCAGTCTTTACATCTGTGATAATGTTTTCTGTTTATTCATTCTTTTCCAAAGTGTCTCAGATATCTGCCTGCATGGAGCATTAAAGCCTAGGAGGGCTACCAATATAATTTGGATTTGAGAGGATCCTTTAATGCATTAAGTGCTCAACATCTGTGAAATTCCTATTGGTACAGATCCCAGTCAAGATAAGATGGGGACTTAAAAGCTGTAGGAAAGGCTGGAACAGTGCTAACCTGCTCCTGCATGGGAATTCATATAGATACTTGAAAACCCAATGGTTTCTATATAAGGGAGAAAATAAAGGAAGAAAATAAAGTAAGCATCAGGGACATTTCAGGCTTTTGGGGCACATTTTTGAAGGTGCTGGATTCTTGCTTTGATTTTGTAATGACCAAATTTTCCCCCAGGTCCTGAAGCAGTAAGGGAGTCACAGCAAATGCTGCAGAAACGGCTCAAGAAACCTGTCAGCCAGTGGTTCTTCAGGCACGTACCCTTCCCTCCATCCTTACTGTCCTCCAACTCTGGGGCTACAATGTTCAGTGGAGCTGCTTGGCTATAGTCTCCACCCGCTGGGAAACCCCTCTAGGGAGATTTGGTCAGCTTCCTTTTCCCTTTTATCCTTTGGAGCTGATCAGCTGGTGGAGGTAAGGGAAGCCCTTAGGCTGTAAAGGATAGTATACAGTTCCCAGAGTTCTCAGGGCTGGGGTGAAGGGATCCAATCTTCTGTCTCTCAATAGGGCTGTCATGGCACAGCTTTACCACAGCCTTCAGGACAGCATCACCACACCTTTGAGGCATCTGCTATCAGAATTCATCAGAGATGGTTTAATTATTCCTGATCTTCCCAGGGAATGAGCTAGATGGTCTCTTGAAGTCTCTGCCAATGCTGTATTTCAGCAGTTATCTTAACAACAGGACCCTGCTCTGAGAAACGCTGGTCTGTGTTCCAGCTAGCTAGAATGAGGGAAGAGAAACTGCAAAGCAGATAACACTTTTTATTAAACAAACTGCACAGATGCACCAAGTCTAACCTTGTGTTTTCTGAGCCTTCATTGTAGCCTTCATCAGTGTGAAACATGATGTATCACTTTTCCAGAATCATATGTTTGTTTTTTCCTGATGGCTCTTGGAGGTAAAACCTCTATTGCACTATGAGCACACTTGTTACACTATCCAAGAAGAACTCCAGCAGGGCAAACAAGTAAGGGAAATTCCTTTATTATGTTCTTCATTCCTTACACATTTCTTCCCCTCGACAGGAACTGCTACTTTTTTCCTATCAATATCCACATTTATCAGTTTTTAACATTGCTCTGTAAGTAGGAGAGCTTTGAGGAGTTTGTGAGGGGTGGTTTTGATTCTTTTTTTTTGTTGCTTATTTGTGGGGGGGTTTATATTTGGTGGTGGTTGGTTGGTTTGGATTTGGTTGTTTTTTGTTGTTTTTGGTTTTTTTGGGGGGAGAGAATAAAAAGGTTGAGAAGTGGCAAACCAAACTCTTTTATAGAGCATATTATTTGTAGATTCTTTTAGACCCTTCTTTCCTGGTTATTGCAACTATTTGATCTGGCATCATTATCTAGTCTTCAGTGACAACAAATCTAGCCTATAATGAGCAGCGTTGATCAAGGGGAAAGGAGAGTATTACAGCATAGTAAGTAGGCAATGACATTACAAAGTCAATGGCTGGAAGCTGAGGATAGAAAAGTTCTAGCTCATTTCTAGCCTGGTTTATCTATACAGAATAAATGAGGGTAACAATTGTTAACAAATTTAAGGGTGCTTTGAACCTTTGGATTGTTGGGCTGGGATTTATCTCACTCAGCTTTGGGTGCCTACAATGCCTCTACATCCAGTTCTCAGAAGTCTATGCCTTGTTTCCTTTTGGTGAAGACCCAGTCAGCAGAGTCAATGAAGTCTGGGATGTGAGTCATCCAACCAAAGGCAGGCACTTAATTTAGAATGAAGTGAATGAAGCTCTGAAGCTTCATTGGCTGCACTGACCATATCCCCACTGACTGACAAAGGACCACCTGGCAACATTGCAGAGAGCTACATGCAGGTGGATTATTTCTATCTCCTGGGCTTTGAACTCAGTCTAAATGGCAAGCTCTAGAGCACCCAGTGATGAAAAACTGGATGCAAAGCAAGGCTTTAGTTGTCTTTTGCAGGAAGTCAGAGGGGATGATCACTGTCTCCTTCTGACCATAGAACTTGTGAATCACCAGTGAGTAATTTCTCCAGATACTGTTGAAAATTCTGCTGATCATTTTGGGGCTTTCACTATGATTTTCCCCATCCCCAACCATTCATCTCTACCCTAGCTAGGCTATCAAATGAGGGCCCATAGAAAGGCTTGTCCTGCTTTAGGCAAAAGTGAGGTACTGAAGTGTGTAAGCACCTTCCAGCTCATCTGCTGATTTCAGACTGGTGCCAGCAGAGATATGGAGCATCATTGAAATCAGTGACATTTTTAGTGAGTTGATGGGTCTTGCCTCTTTTATATGTTGCACTTCATAACAGTCTTGCTCTTGCTTGCCCCGTATTATCGACTGTTTCTTCCAGGCTGTCTGTATCCAAGTTCATATGAGAGCTGTTCACCTGCTGTGTGTGTCTTTGTAAGGGCTTCCTGTGTTCCTTGAAATGGCTTTCCTTGCCAGTGCACCCTGCCTGTTTTGTCTAGCTGGCTTCCTTGCTGTAGACATGCACCATTCTCCAGCTGCTTCAGACACAGGAGATTTTATCAACACATGCAGGGAGCCATACTGAGATATTTTTGTTCCCAGGACATTTCTCCCTTGTGCAGTCTCTCCAAACTTTCTTTACAGATGCTCTTTTCAGGTTACTGGTCTCTCTTCCACCCATACATGGGTCTTATGGACACCCATCACACTGATACTGTGGTTTTTTCCAGCTGTCACCCTGTTGGCTCCCTACCACTCTTCCAGCTGGGAAGTGATAGAGACAATTGGCATCAGGTTGCCTTCCTTCAGCACCCATCTTCCTTCTCAGCCTTTCTTACAAGAAATACAGAGAAAGACCAGAGCATGCAGTGACAGGAGAAGGGGTAACAGGTTTAAACTAAAAGAAGGCAGTTTTAAATTTGGCATAAGAAAGACATTTTTTATGATGAGGGTGTTGAGGCACTGGAACAGATTGCCTGAAGAAGCTGTGGATATCCTATCACTGGAAGGGTTCAGTGCCGGGTTGGATGGGGCTTTGAGTAACCTGACTTAGTGAAAGATGTTCCTGCCAATGGCAGGGGCATTGGAACTAGATGATCATTTTAGTTCCCTTCCAACCCAAACCATTCTCTGATAATATGGCTCTGCTAAAATTTCTGTTAAAGAAACCTTCTGGGTTTAACTCTTGACTCATATTTTCTTTAATGTTTTCTTTTCTTTCCATATTAAGTATTGGCCAGATGGTAGATTATTCTGTGCCAGAGTAAAATATATTGTGCCTTGCATTCCTTCCACTCTAACACTGGTGTCAAGATCATCACTGTGTCCTACTTTTGTTGCTTCCCTAAAAGCTTACCAATCTTCTCGATGATGGCGACAATCCCATCACTACAATCAAATCTCTAGCAGTTTCGATTTCTTGTTCATCTATTCATGTCTCTCTTCTGACCTTTGCACCTTGTGGGAAATGTGCGTTTCACCACCACCACCTCCTTGTCTTTTTGTAAACATTGCAGCAAAATAATCCCCTTTAATTTTAGTTTCACCAGGGACTTTTTAATGTCTTTGTTCTGCCAATAAATTGTGTCACACTCTGGGAAGATTTAAACCTGTCTGCTTTGCTGAACTCATAGTTTCTCCCAGACTGTTGTCTGCAACTGAATTTTATTCGTCTTTTAATTTAGCAATTTAAGAAGTTTGGTGTCCTCTGAGTCATTTTGGTTCCTTCTCTATGACCTGCTGCCTTATTTTTTACATCTCTTGCTTTCTTGTTTGCTAAGTTGACTTTGCTCCCAACAACTCACCACAGGCATCAAGATGAACTTTGAGACACAACACACACTTAGGGATCACTTTATTTTTCCTTCCCCTTTCTGTCTTTTTCTTTGGGGATCATCAAGTTTCCTCCAAACTGCTCCATGTGCTTCCCTTGTGACCAGAGCACACTGTATCTCATTTCTTTTTCTACCAGTGTTGAAGTCACAGTGCTTAGCACTATTCAGTGGTTTTATTTCAGCACAGTTACTCTGGGACATGGGAACCAAGACCGTGCAAAAATAGCTGGGCATGGCTCTTGTTGGTCCAGTACTCACTTGGGTTCCTGTGCTTGTTCTGTGTGCCTCAGCCCAGCTACATATCCAGTGCTTTCATTGCTCATTTATCATTCATTTCAGGGCTGAATTGTGTATCAATGCAAAAGTTTATTCAGGAAGCTCCACTGCTTACAAGGTCTCAGCTATATAAACACCAATTGCCCTACCTGAGCTGGAGACAGACATCTAAAAACTTCTCGCATGGGATATCTGTGGCAGGGTGGATCCTTTGACAAGAAATTCTGCCTTTTAATTCCCCTCTTGTTTGTCTATTAGGGAACACAGGAAGCATTCATCTTCTGTTCACTTGGAAGACTTTGTTTGCTGAGGGATATTTTACTGCCTCTTCAAATCCACATAAACCATCAAAGTTGAGCAAAGCAGCACAGTTAAACCTGGTAATCCACATTGTTCTGTCACAAGTGAGTATTCCTGGGCAGGAATAGCATAATTTGCTACCATTTGAAATATGCAAAGAGCACCTGTAATATATTCATGAAAAATAATAAGCTACCTACAAATGGAGCCACACCTGTTTCCTCTAACCAGAGGAGAAAGTGTATTAAACCCTCACCTCATTTTTCCTCACCCCTCACAAAACAGTGAGCCCCATTTACAGTTGGAAGCCTGATTATATGCTTCCTTAGCTCAGGGTAAACCAGCTTTTCCTGGTGTCAATGATATTTGCATTTATATTTATTCATTTGCATACAGAATTTTATGCCCTGCTCTTGAAAGGTAAAGAGATTCCAGCTCTTTTAAAGGCAATAACAGTTCATTTTATGCCCTGTTCTCCATAACAATAATTGCTATAACTCTGAAGCTCCCCTGGCATTTTAAGGGCAATAAAGAACAGGGTGGAGGGAAAAAGAGGAGAAAATTCTCCAATTAATACATGAGACTCCAGGGTTTGGTTCTGCAGTTCTTTACTCCTGCAAGTAATCTCATTATCCTTGGTAGTACTGATTGTACAGAGGTGGCAGGATCATGCCCCAGAAGTCCAGCCTTTAATCAAATCTACCTGTTTAAAAGGAACACATGGCTGCCTTTCAGTGGGAGCTTTTAGCTCTGAAACGAGGATGTAAATTAGCCAAAATGCCTCAGAGGGAAGAAAACTCCATCTGCCAGGTTTTCCCTCTGCTATTGCTGAAATTAATCCATTGGTTGTGTGTGTCTGTAGGGGTGTGATTCTTTGCTATTTTCCCTTTCAACTGAGGTTCAGATCCCTGTTTACAGAAATAAACAAAGGCCTTCTCAATGTCTCTGATAAAAACATATCTAAAGGGCTGTGTTGTATGGATGGAGTATAAAGCAAGATAAATCTTTAGTTAGGAAGAGGTGAGAATTTAATAAAAGTAATGGGCATTTGTCAAGGACTTTCAAGTACTGCAGAAACAGAATGGCTCTGTAGAGGAAAATGGGGAAGTCTGAAAGTCAGGCAAGATCTGTAGGAAAGGAGGAAGTCAACAGAGCAGTGTTGCTTATCTTAAAAAGGAGATGAAGATGAAGGGAGACAATAAAGTTATATAAAATAGTGGATTGTACAGGGACCATAAAGAATGGGTTTTAGTATAACATTTCTCCTGACAACTAAATAAAAGTCTAAAGAAATGTAAAAGAACATGGTTAGAGCAGATTATTACTAGAGTAACCATCTTAAAACAAACTTGTTAAATACTAGTAAATGTAGTCACTGCCCTAAATATGAGTTTGATAAGCCAGTCTTTGAAATAAAGTCTTCTATCCGGAGTGTGGTTTAGCCCAAATTCCAGATTTGTGTCAAAACTGGAATAAAAATCATTGTGTTTTGGGTCATTATGTTTTACATGAATGCTAACAAGTATTACCACATCATCTGTAGTTATCAGATTGGGTAAAAACAGGAAAGAAACATTGGCTTTTCCATATTAAGAAATGAAACACCAGGTGAAGAACAGAAAAGAAGAAGAAAAGGTCTATTTGCCTCAGAAAGAAATTAAACTAAGGCCTCAAAGTGGTCTTTCTCTCCTTTTCTTTCTGTAAGAATTGTCCTAAACTGAAGTGGAAAATGAATGAGTCACATCAGAACAACATCTTGGCTCTTCCTCCACTGCTTCTTTCCTTTGCCTGTCACCCCACCAGGTATCCAAGGTTCTTTCCAGGTTCTGAAGCGTTCTCCCTGAACACTTTCAGGGGAAATTTGAGGGAGCATCATTTCATCTGATGTAGATGACCTTTCTACATTGATTTTCTACTGCTGTTGTTGCTGGTAAAGCAACAAACTACACAGGAAAGTATTGATCATGGGCATTCCTCCCATGGCAGAAATCTTGAGCCTGTTTAAGGTATTTTGCTATTCAACTACTAGTATACTGCTATTAATCCCTTATTGTTACAGTCAATGTCAGGAATGGAAATGCAGGTCTCCTGGTACAGGACTGGTTCTGCAGTCAGTAGAGGTGACGAGCTTGGGGAGGTTGTTTTTGGCCTTTTGAACAGCACTAAACATCCAGGAGAGCCACAATATAGTGACTTCTGGTACTTTACTGGGTTGCCTGACCTGCTCTTTGAAATCAGTTTAAATCATACCCCATTACACTAAATTAGGATCTGACCTCCATTTTTAGGAAGAGTACCATTCCTGTTTACAAAATAATTGACTTGGCTTATATCCCGAGCATCCCTTTTCTTTCAGCTTTGGTGAAGCTGGCATCCTCTTATGATTAGCCCAGGCTTGTACAATAAACATTTGGCAACTGGCAGCATGGTGTTGTTCAGCGTGAACTTCTTGTGCTGTGGCTGGTTACACAAGACACTGCTGGGTCAGTGGAGTGGCTGCTGCTGTGGGACAGTATTGGTGAAAGTGTAGTGGCTCAGGGTTGCCACATCAGCTAGGCTGACTCACACCATGGAGCTTTGCCTGACTCCACACTGACACACTATCCAGATCCATTTCAGCTGGGTAGCAAATGATTTGGAGACACTTAAGAGTGCCAGTGGAACAAGGCAGATGAGGTGTGGATTGTGTGTCTTATGGAGGCTGGAGGAGAAGCTGCACAATGCCATGCTCATTCCCTCTGCCCAAGGCTGTGGCGTGTAGCTACTGGTTGTTCTCCAGCACTGAGCAGCGCAACACCATCCATTCTCACATTCAGATTAAACTGGAGCAATCCCCCTTTTTTTTTCAGCACAAAGACCTTCAGATTGTTCTTTCTATGGTGACTCTGGGTGAGTGAATTAAATACATGCTGCTAGGGACAGAACTGTATTTAATACAGCACTGTTCAGTATGTACAGCATTATTCCTGTCCACAGAGAAACAGGGCCAGCCTCCTGCCTGCAGCCCTGGCGGGGGGACTTGTCTCCTCACTCAGTCTGTAGAGATGACAACTTCCTGGTTATAGCTAGGTGTGGGTTTTGAACACATCTATTTATTAACAAACTATGCAGTCTTTCTACAGCAGTGACTTAGCTTGGATGTAAACATGTAAGGAAACTTACACGGACCAGGCAAATCCATCAGGAATGAACAAGGCACAGATAACTTTGTTTCAAGCCCTTTGTCTTGAATTAGAAGACCTGCTAAAACTCTTCCTACCTCTGTTTTCACTGGTAACTTGACATTGTAAGTTGATACTCATTTTCCCAGGCAGGGCATGTGGACACAGTTCCTGGGAGTTTGAGAGCAAGTTGTTGTTAACAATAGAGGTGATACTTGCTGCAACGCAGGTCTGACATGCAGATGGACTCAAATGTCTTTGCAAGACCTCCTTGGTTTCACCAGGCTAAAATCTGAAAGCTTGTGTCATTAGCTGATACATTGCTCCCCGCTCTGAGTACCCATCTTCTGGGACTTTCACTTCCTTGCTCTGATTTGGTTATGCCTGTGATGTTGAAACACTCCTCTCTGTGTATCTCCTGCTTCTACTATTAGTTCCTTATTTGCTTTTTGAAATCTCTTAAATTTGTTTACAGATGAAAGCCTCTGAACTTCCCCTAAGTCACTACCCCAGTCTGTTTTCTTGGGGAGACCTGTTTCATAACTTTACTTTTTCTGTTAATTTTAAAGCTTCATATTCTTTTTCTTTCTGATGTCTGTCTTTAGCCCCTGGAGTTTTCCAGTGTATAGCTCATCTTCTTTTTCTCTCTTTCCATTTTCCTAGGGTTACCTACTACAGAAGTGGTTGTCTTTCTCTTCTCCCAGTCATTTGATGCTTTTTTGTTGTTGTTGTTCACATAACAGTTTCTTCCCCCTGAAGCTCACATGGGCTGTACAAACACACTTTGTTTAATCAATCCATAAATGAAAAGCGTCCCCAGACTAAAATCTCTCTAGATGCATTAATTTTCCTGTCAGCTCCCTAGTGTTTCAATCTTGTGTGCTTTTCACAGGAAGTCTAGATTTGAAGTTGTGTTCTTCTAGCTGATTAATCTTGCCCTGCCCAGGGCAGCCAATAGGTGGGTACTATAGAATCATAGAATCAACAAGGTTGGAAGAGACCTCAAAGATCATCAAGTCCAACCTGTCACCACAGACCTCATGACTACTAGTCCATGGGACCAAGTGCCACGTCCAATCCCTTCTTGAACACCTCCAGGGACGGTGACTCCACCACCTCCCTGGGCAGCCCATTGCAATGGCTAACAACTCTCTCTGTGAAGAACTTTCTCCTCACCTCAAGTCTAAACTTCTCCTGGTGCAGTATGAGACTATGTCCTCTTGTTCTAGTGCTGATTGCCTGGGAGAAGAGACCAACCCCCTCCTGGCTACAACCACCTTTCAGGTAGTTGTAGAGAGCAATAAGGTCTCCCCTAAGCCTCCTCTTCTCCAGGCTAAACAACCCCAGCTCCCTCAGCCTCTCCTCGTAGGGCTTGTACTCGAGGCCTCTCCCCAGCCTCTTTGCCCTTCTCTGGACACTTTCGAGAATCTCATTGTCCTTCTTAAACTGAAGGGCCCAGAACTGGACACAGGACTCAAGGTGTGGCCTAACCAGTGCTGAGTACAGGGGCACAATGACCTTCCTGCTCCTGCTGTCCACATTATTTCTGCTGCAGGACAGGGTGCCATTGGCCTTCTTGGCCACCTGGGCACACTGGGTTTATTTGGCACAAGGAAAAGCTGAGATCCAGACTCTGATTAAGACCAACAAGGGACCTGAATTTGAGTTATCTTTGTCCAGCACAGAGACCCTACCTGCCAGTTATTGAACCTTCCTAGATGGGTGGCTCTCAGAGGTCTGAGAAAATGTAGAGGTCACAGATTTGTCCTGGTATAAACCAGGAGAAATCTCAAAAGTGGAAGTGGTTTGGGAAAACCATTTCCCACAGAGTTGCCACAGGGCTCATATCCTTTTCTTTGGACAAGACATCACAATGTGTAGATTGGCCTGGGTTTCTGCTAATTTCAACCTTCTTATTGATTTCAGGATCACTTAAAAAGTATTAACCTGAGACTTCTCCTTGGTTTGATCCCTTCAGTTGTAAGCACAGACATGAAACATTACTGAGTGCTTCTCCCTCTTGTTTGTACCTTAAAGCAGCATGGGTCTCTTCTGCTCCTGCTAAACTGAACATCAATCCAACTTCCAAGTGTGATTTGCATCAGTAGGGAGGATCACAATTGCCTTAATCTTGTCTTTTAAAACAGGCTGTCTTTATTGCTCTGTTTTTGTAAACTGAGAGCAAAATCTCCATCTTTTATTGCTACTACTTCTCTAGATTGACATTTCCTTCCTCTTTGCCAGTTTATGCAATAGGCTAGAATTGCTGTTAAGATGGGGAATGCATCTTTTGACAGACACATGCGGACAATTGCATTGGTCTGTCTTCTAAAAATAAAGCAAATAGAAAAAAAAAAAAAAACACAAAACCAAACTCACAGATGCCCCATTTTCATCAGTGACCAGAAATTAACGTGGTTTTATTTGGAAATATTGAAAGTACAAGGCTTCTTACTTTCGGTTGAAGCAAATCAAGTTGATCTTCCTCTTTACTTACAGGTGAAATCATAATTTACAGGTGAAATCATAATGTTTCCTGCCAAGCCATCAAATACTATTTTGTCTTTAAATAGTTCTTTTGGGGTTTGGTGGGGTTCCCCCCCCCCCTCCATCCCCCCCTTAATCCCCCTCTCTCTGTGGCTGTAATGTCCTGGGTTTGCATTTGTTTTGCACAGCAATAAGGAAAGACAATGTTAATCTCTATGTTCACATCTGAAAGGTGCAAGATGCAGTACAAGATGGAAAGGAGAGTAGAAATGGCTTATACATGCAAGACCTGGTTGCTTCAGTCATAGGCTACATGGTCCATATCCTTAAACTTCTGCAGAAGCATATCATCTGCTACTGGAACTGGAAGTACAAAAAGCTTCTGTGTTAAATTTCTCTAGTGTTATTAACCCACAATCTAAATTCTCCATTTGACATAAAAACACATTTATCCTCACAGAAAACTCTGTCTTCCTGTAAAAATACACTGGTCATTAGCTATTTTTTTCCTTTTGTTTTCTTCTCTGAGTTGTTTTACTTTTATTTTCATGACCAGAAAATTTGAGCCCTTTGCCTGTGAGTAAACAGCTAAGCAATATTCATTGTAATGCAAGCATAACCAGACCTTCTGAGTCTCATGTTCTCAAGGAGAGATTGCTTCATTTTACACTTGAGATTCCTCCTTTGCCATTGCTCTATCACTCGTGGGTGAAAAACAATTGAATCTATTTCTCCTGGCCACATGTCATGAGAGACTGATTTGTTTTGGGGTGGAAGGAAGAGATATGGAGAACATGATCATTGTCATCAGCATTAGTGGTACCTGACCATCAGTAAGATATCCAAGCCACCACTGTCAGGAATCTGGTTGCCCTCATTTGGTTGTCCTCATTTTTCCTCTTGATCTCCGGCATTGAGGCTCCTGTGGTCTCCTGCAAGTCACTCTTTCTGCTTCTCCTTTATCTTCCAGGGTGGAGGAAGGGTGTTGCAAGGAAATGCTGTGAGGCTTCAAGAGCTGATGTCTCTGAAGACTTCTTCAGCAGAAAGCTGTTGGCATTTGCAATGCCAAAAGGTTTCCAAAGAGGATGTTGTGTGACATCTGCTGTGTAGATTTTGAGACATTTGCAGAGGTGAAGTAAGCATAATATTAACTGACTGGAAAGCAAATCCTTTCTCTTTAAGGTTCTTGTTAAATGCAAACTGCAGTGGAAAAGGAGTGGAAAGCATCAATCCAGATCATTTACTATTACCCCCAAGGAGTAGATTCATTGCTTTCAAAGGACAGATACTAAAGAGCATTCTTGGCTTCTTGAGGAGGAATGGAATGTATCCCTGTTACCATTAATTATTAATAATTGCTGGCATATTTAATGAGTTCATAAAATGATCAGTTCATTCACAATAATATTTTCTGCCTGCCCCCTTAATATCCTCTAGAAAAAAAAAATCCAACCTCAGACACAAAAAAAAATGGAACTACTAAGTTTTGAGGTGACTAATGGGACTTACATGGTGTAAACTGCAGGATAAAGACAGAATTCCTTTAAAGGATGTTGCACCTTAGATAGCTATATAACTGCAGAACAGTTTAGTTCATTTAAAAAAAGAAAAAAGCAAAGGAAAGAAAAATAAGATAAAAAGAAAAGAAAAAAAAAGAAAAGAAAAGAAAAAAGCAAAGCAAAGCAAAGCAAAGCAAAGCAAAGAAAAGAAAAGAAATAGAGACAGACAGACATAAAAGATACCCAGCTATTGAAATGTCATTGTTTTAACATGGTTTTGAGCATGCAAATAAAGGAAACGAAAGAGGAACTGGGCATTCAGAAAGAGTAGGTCCCCTTAAAGGCTAGGTAAAACCAGCCGTGAGAATTGGGAGACTGGTCCCAAAGGTGGATCTGTGCCAGTGGGAAGGGAATTGCCCTGTGAATATGTTTAGTCTGGAGCTATTTGGGCTGCAGCTTTTGTGCTCCATCTTTACAGTGCCTAGTAAAATAAGGCCTTGGCTTGTGACTAGGAATCCTAATGCTGATCCCTAAGAGCAGCCAGCATTGTTAAAATGTCAGCAAGGATGATAAGAGATATCAGATGTTTAGGGATACTGGGAAGTGCAATAACTAAGTCTCTACTCTTTTATTTGCAAAAATGAACTCTGGCAGTTACACATCCGTTGCTTTGCTGCTTAGGAATAGAACAGAAAGGAGAAATAACAGGGAAATATTTTATGAAGTGTGACAGCAGATGGGCTATTTAATATGACTCACTGTGTGGTGCGCTGGCAAACTCGTGCTAATGACCTTGTGACTCGACGGCCACTTCGGCAGAGGTTATAAACTTGACAGGCCATCTCTGCCTGGCAAAGGTGAGCCTTAGCCTAGCAAGCACCATGCTGTTCTGAGCTTTGTGATGCCAAAAATGTGTTATCTGAGTCAAGGAAGCTGAATTATGTGAATAATTAAAATTCACATCAGAGTTGAATGTTGTGGACACTGAAGTTAGTTCTTCACAACCACCATTTTAATTTATCAAACACAGGGGCTCATGCTAAAGGTGGAGGTATTAAATGGGGGTATCTTACCCACACGTTAAGTAGAGGTAAGTAAGGATAGGATGGGATGTGGCAGTAAGGTGACAAATGCAGTGAAAATGTTAGAGCCATGCAGAAATCAATAGATCCATGTTTTATTTGTCCTTTAAAAATCAGCTGAGAAGACCACTGTACAATGCATGGTACAGAAGGCCCCTGCTGTAGGAAGAGAATGCACAGGCTGATCTAATACTTCTTATCTATTTTTAATTTCTGTGTCACAGCTGCCAATTTAATCATCAACTTTTCATGAAGATTGCTGTATTTGGAATGGCTGTAAGATTCACACCACAGGCACAAGAGATTGTCAGGGAAAAATGACCTGCAACTTTGATGTCAGAGCTCTCCTCTGGTGCTTGTATTACAGAGTGTTTAAGTCACATGTTAACAGCCTTTCTGTCTTGGTCACCTGCTGAAGCAAACAGTCAGAGACATGGTCCTGTAGCTGTCTGTGATGTTTCCAGTTTCAGGTGCATTGCACTGGACTTGTGTAGAGAAATGCTTACACCTCCTGGCAGTGTTTTGAAGACTACATGATCTTGTGCAATGATGAAATTGCTATTTTTCCAGTACTTCAGACTTTATATAAGAATATATAGAAGACGTGAAATAGCTGGTGTCTGGCATACGTTTGGAATATTACGAGAATCCAATATGTTTCCTTTTCCTTGGGGGAGCAGTTTCTGGCTAGGCCACTCCACAGGCCACCAGAGCTGAGCCTAGAGCAAGGAGCGTGTCCTCTCTTGTGAACCTCAGTTAATACATCTCATTGAATTTTTATGGGGAGTCTGATCTTTGCTGGAGAAACTATCTTGGGAGGGTAAGTATGAAGCAGTCGCCACATCTCTGCTGAAGGTACAATACTATGAATTTTGATGGCAGGGCCAAGAAGGTAAGAAAGGTTGAGAGGAAGAGCACCTGTGGTTTCCCAGTTCTTTGAGGAAGAGGAAAACTTCCCTGCCCTCAGTCACAATCTGCAAACCTCCAACAAAAAGAGGAGCAAATTTCAGCATCTTCAAAACTTACCCCTGTAGTGAGTTCAAAGGGTATTTGAAATATGTGTTACAAACCCCATAGGACTTCAGGATTCAGATGGCTCACTTTGGCCACTATTCATGAAGATCAAAGAGTTTAGTGAAATTCACATGCCCTTGTTTCCCAGGTACCTGCACCAGACGGATAATTTGACTCACTGCAACAAATCAGAGCAACCTCAGTTCAGTGACCCTATGGAGCTGTTGCAGCAGCATCAGGGTATGAGCTTGTTCAGGGCACATTCCCACTGCATTCCTGGAGCTAGGGATTATTTAGGATGGTGCAATACTGGATGTTCTCCTGCCACAGGGAAATCTCAGAGAAAGTTGCCCCACAGCAGTTGCAAAAGCACAGCCAATAATTTGGCCTACAATATTCCTGAGTCTGATTGTCTGTTCATAGCTGTGCAACCCAGAGGAATATGGAGAGGCAGGAGGAAGCAGATGGCTCTCCTCTGACAAGAAGGGACTGTGGTCCTTTGTGCAATAACTCTTCACTACTGATTTTCCAAGAGCTTCATTATCCTCTCTTGAACAAAGCCAAATTAACACTATCTTAGGACAGCCATCAGAGTCCTCCCACAGCCTCCTGACCTTCCTGAGGCCAGAGCAAGTGCCTGCTTTTCCTGACGCAGGAGGGTTGCCTGTGTAAACTTCACTCTGTGACTTCAGCCGTGTAATCTGCATTCAGAAAAAGATGCTGCCTTTGGCCCCCTGACTGCCTTTGTCTGGCTGTTATCTGTGCAACGGTGCAGAGCACTGTGGCAAGGGAAGTGCAGCAGACACAGCTGGAGGTGATACCAAGGGGCGGTGGAAGGTGTGGGGGGGTGGGGGGTGGGGAGGAAGGGGGAATTTGAAAGACATCACAAGTGGAAAGGCAAGAGTGAAACTCTAATTGAGACCCTTTAAGACACTGTGAAAATACTGTGTCCCCTCAGTGGAGCATGCACTGAAAATGCAAAAATTCCCTTCCCTACATCATGTGCTGCAGTGTGCTTCTGCAGGTTTCAGCCCATTTCCACAAGATGATTCCTTTTACTTTGCTGAGAGGTGACGAGCCCCATGTAGGAAATCCTAGAGGAAATGGGCTTGTTTTCCTTCATTTTTTTCCTGTTGACTCCATAGAAACCTGCAGTCCCTGCAGGACCCCAATTTCCCCAGCATTACCAATGTATGTGATGCAGAAAGGCAGCCTGCTCTGCAAGTTCCCACTATCCCATCTCCAAATCAGATTTTGAGCATCACTCACCAGCAAGGCCAAAATGAGGTGTTTTCAGCCCTAATACAAACTCCATTGCTCAATGAGAACCTTCATGCTCTCCATCTCCCCTCCTTGTGGACAGATGCATGTTGTCCAGAGGAAAAAAAAAACACCTCTAGTTTGAGGTGGATAGGCATAAAAGGACTTTTTTTTTCTTCTGTGCTAGGAGTTGAGCAGGGTTTGACAGCAATATAACAGTATGGACAGCTCCCAACCTCTCTTGCAAAAACTGGCCATGTCTTCATCCCTTTCTGCAGCCCTACTTTCTTCCCAGCCTGGTGGTGATACTGACAGTGAGCTAGCAAGACTACCTGAACCTGTTTGTCCTGTAGTGATTTTTCCTATGTGTGAAGACCCTGGAGCTGCCAGAGCGCAAGAAAACCTTGTTCACAGGGCTAATCCATGCCTCCTGCTCGTAAGGCACATTTATTTCAATGAGCAGCTGGAAACAACAGCTCTGTTATATCCCGTTCCCACTAAAAATGGGGCATCTGGGGTGGATATGTTTCCCAGGAGCCAATATTGATGCAGGATCAGGTTCTTACAGAGGGGATTTTAACGTGTTTGGATAAGAACTGAAAGGATAGCACTGATTCATAATGTCAGATAAAAATTCAGAAGTATTTCTCTCATGAAAATAAGGTTAGTGCAAGGAGACAGCTTTGCTCAGCATTTACCTTCTGCAAATTTCCACCCCAGTCAGCTATGATCATGAAAAAGAATGAGTGAGATTAATGAAGGGCAGCATTTTGCAGTAAATTCCTGGTTGTCTGATTTCCTCTGGACCGAAAGAGTAGCTACTACTGTCTGTTACAAGGGTATTTAGACAAGATCAGGTAGACTCTTAAATGCAGTAGAAAGCTTTAAGATGCAAAGAGTGTTCTGACATGAAAAGAATGATTTCACAGGGGAAAATCTAAAGTAAAACTACAAGAACAATGCTAATTAGAGAAGTGTCAGGTGTTTGGCTCTGGATTACTGTTAGGCTAGTGTGTACATTTCAAGGACAAATCACAGGGAAAAACTGGGGTAGGAGATGTTGAAATCTACTCATCTTTTTTTTTTTTTTTTTTTATTTTTACTTTCTTTCCCCTCCTTGAATTGGCTCAGTGAAGTCCTTGGAAGCAGAGACTGGAGAATGAACTGTGCTGAAGAAAATTGCCACTCTGATGAAAAACTGGAAGACACTTTTTAAAGTCTTACAAATTATTGTATTTCCCAGCTTCAGACAAGGCTGAAGGCTGTGACACCGTGAGAAAAGACTGCTTGTGGCTACACATCTTACCTCACCTCACACTGACAGAAAATGTAGCAAGAAATGTTGAACTTCACAACTATACACAGATCTATTCCCCAGGATCTTCACTGGCTAATTAGTGCTCTCCCTGCCATAAGCAGTGATCTTTTCGAAGTCCAGCTTGCTTTCACTGTTAAAATTAAGAAGGTTTTGCAAGCAAGGGCATTAGTTGCAGGAGAAAGATTGTTCTTAATGAAGTTGGGACCAAGTTTCATCCTGAAATTTTGATTAGCTGGTTTGTCTTTTTCTTTTTCTTTTCTTTTCTCAGTTGTGTGTTTCTTCTTGTGTCTCATCATACTGACATCACTTCAAAGCTGGCCCTTCACTTTACTTTCAATGTATATGAGACAATCTTACAAGTCTCCAGTTTTGCTGGTTATCTAATGATGCTTGGAATCTTTCTGCTATATACCTTGTCTATGAGAGACAAAGCTCAGCTATTGCTTCTTCTGTGTCCTGGGAGAAATTCTTTCTGCCCAGAGAACTAACTTGTCACTGATCATGCTTGGGAAAGACCCTTAAGGGTTTGCAAGGTACGATTTACACTGTTTTCTCTTGTTTATTCACTCAGCATTCAGCTATTTGCTTTCTATACTGCTTTAATATTGTTTATTGCAGTGGTTTGTGTTTAGTATTTGACCATATATTAATGTTAGGAAAAAGCAGTGGTAAAATGAGACATTTAAAGATAATTAATTGTGTGCATATGCACATATATCTATGCACCTGAACATCAGTCACCTGATAGATCACAGGATTAATAACTGAAAAGTGTTTCTTTTTTTCTAGCTGAGCTGCTTTATTCAGACACTGGAACTGTGATTTACAAGGGCGTTTAATACATTGATCCTCACAATCCCCTCCCTCTGTGTTGAATCTCTCTGCCCTGCACTCTGCACATGTAAGGAGGAGCTTGTCCCCAGTGAGAAGTGGGGAGATACCCAGACCAAAAGAATGATTCCCAACAGGGCACCCCAAGTTCTGTCCTAGGATCCTGCTTCTGGGTGTTTGCACTTTTTTCACCTAGCTTCAGCAGGTTGACTGTCAAGGCTGTAAGTGAGTGCAAACCTCTTGCCAAAACCTCTCTTGCGCAGTCAAATTTGTCTGCACCAGTAACCTTGCTGCCTGCTTCAGCTGTCATTTTTCATCTTGCAGAGGATGAGAAAACACTCACATGCAAAGTTGCAAACTGCTTGCAGTTCACCTGTCTGTTCTGGTGAATAAACAGAATATTCTGCTTATGGCACATCCTTTCAAAAGGAAACTTGGCAGATGAGCTAAGGTACCGAAGCTGGAGTACCATTATCATACTCGTCAAAAGAAAGAAGGGAAAGAAAAAAAAAATGCAGTAAGGCAAAAATCCCCTGGTCTGGAAAAATATTTCCTCACCACCTTATCTTAGCCACATGCTACAGAATCTAATCCTATTAAAATTCCTCCCAAGTCTTTATATCCTCATAACAGCCTTTAACTTTATGTACCTCTTATGAATTGCTCCCCAACAAATTGTGCTGCCTCCGTAAGCATCAGCTTTGGGTTTTTACTGTGTGATATTTTTTTATAGAAGGCTCTTTGTAGATTGATGGCATCACAGAGCTGATGAGTAATTTGATTTACATGAAATAAAATGGGGAAAATTGCATGAGTAAGATGAGCTAATGAAGCATTGAAGAAAGAAAATGTTACTGCCCTGTAAAAAAAACAAAAACAAAAAAAAAACAAAACATAAAACCTCTGTGGGCTGACAAGAAACCAGACAAGTAGATTGTCTGAGTAACAAATTTACCAGCAATGTAAAATGTTTTTAGGTTTGATAATATCTTTACTAGGAATGGCTTGAACCAAACCTTTGTGTTTGAATATCTTAAAATTGGGGGTGTATGGCTCAATAGGGACTTGCAAGTGTGTCTCTTGGTTTAGTGGATTGGCTGAAAACCCTGAGCCAAGTAAGCATTAGCATTTGTGTCCAACAGGAGTTTTAAATGTTCTTATTTTCTTCACTTGTTCTCTCTTAGTGGAAGCTTTAGGCTTATAAGGGGTAATTTGGCTTATTCAAATAATAAGATGTTAACTGCTCAGGCATATTTGTCTTGTTCATGAAAAGCAGTGGAGAGTGAAAAATCTATAGACCTTGGATTAAGCTCTCTAAAGTTTAAATGATAGTCTTGATTTTTTAATTTTTTCCCCTTTGCTTCTACAAAGTTCAGCCTATAGATCACAGTGCTTACAATTTGTTAAGACAGACTGACAAAAAGTCTCTGAAAGCCTGGGGAGAATCGCCTCCAAAAAATCACATTTTAAATTATTTGCTTTAAAAAAGAGCCAGTGCTGGTGCCAAAAAACAATCTGTAGAACAAAACCCAACCCCTCTGTGTTTTATAACCTTAAGGGGAAACACTCCACGGTTGGATCTGCTAGCTTGCACTCATGCCCAAAACTGCAATTTATTCTGCTTGGTGGGAGACTGCAGGTGTGGCTTTGTCCCTCTGTCTCAGGATGGAGGCTCCTGTACATCTGGCAGAGCTGCTGTCCTCTCAGATGGTGCATTTCAGCTCTTGCATCCCAGATGAATGTATCTGGTGGTACTTCCAAGATGCTTGTACCTGCAGCATGTGTGCGTCAGGCTCACAGGTCAAGTCAGTCAAGTGGTGGCCTGGGGTTTGCCAGCTACTTAGCCAGAGTTTTGATCTCCGTGAGACTCCCAATAGGTATGACTGCTCAGACAGCAGGGATTAACAATGGACACCTTGGTGGTTGTTTCTGGGACTCTTAGCAGCCCTCTTGGCAGCCCTAGGAATGACTTCTGAAGCCACTCTAATGGGCAGAACGTCTGATTCACATCCCCACCTCGGGAGCATTGTTTTCTTCTTTCTGACTCACTGATGTTGCTCTATTACCTTTCTGGGGCCACCAGACAGTGTAGGTCAGGGAGGCTCATCTGTCTGTTCCAGGTGTCTTGTTCTTTCTCCTCAACCCATCAGCCTGTCCCAGTTGAGGGCCCTGTCTGCAGTGTACCCGAAGTACCTACTCAGTGCTCAGGAGCCAGCCCCTGCCCTGTGCTACTTTTGACTGAGACAGTATTGGAAAAGGAAGAATTAAGGCAAAAAAGTCTTCAGCACAAGAGGGATGAGCCCCAGATCTCTGCAGGGTAATGGTGCATGCTTTATGTCACTGAGAGGACTTCTCCATGTAGAACAGAGAAAGTTGTTTTATAAATGTTTGGATGCTGTTTTCCTCAATTATTTTTCATGCTGTTGACTTGGCAAGTTAGGTTGGCCTTTTAACTGAGGTGCTAGTTCTGTGGATAACTTACCTGATCAGATATGTTTTTCCTTCAGACTGGTGAACAAGAACAGGATTATTGCAGGATTATTGCAGGTTTGTATTAATATATTCACAACATCAATTCACATACTCTTTACTCATTGACATGTTAAAGGAAGTGTCAAACAACTTCTCCCTGTCATTCTTCCGCTCTTACTTCCATCACTGGTGTGGTCTGGTGGCTTTCTGTGTGATTTCCTCTTCCTTCTCTGCATTGATGATAGATATTTTTAAATTCTCATGAGCAAATTCCATTTACAACAGGCTTTTTTTCTTTTCCTTATTTTCTTTTTGTGGTAATGCTGTTAATGAAATTATTGTCACATCAGTCCTGAGACCAGTCCTTGAGGAACTCCAAAAATACTCTCTATAGCCCAAGAGTTCCCCTTTGTGCACAAGCTGCTGTCATCTCCCTTTTAGTCAGTTCCTTCTCTGCAGTTTTGAATAGTGCCTCCCATTGTGGATTTGCATTGTCACCATGTCCTAGACATTGGAACATGTTCACGACCAAAGTATGATGAGGATGGTTGGTTTCTGAGGCACACCCATGTGTAGCTGGTTCTTTCTTTCCAGACCCGGGTAGCAACCTCTGCACACATGTTGCTGAACTGGTTACCTAATTGCCTAAATTTGAAGTCTTGCTTCTTAGCCCAACATGAATAGGCTTGGAATGTGCCAAAGATCTTCATTCCAGCTAGAGCTTTAATTTGGTTTATAGTGGAAAACACTGTCCCAAATCGTATATCAGTCTAGACGCTGGTTGCTGTGGGCTGCTGAGTGGTCCTCAATGAAGCAACATCCATTTAATTTACAGTTTCAGACTTTCCTATCAGCTGGCTTCTTGGCCACCTCTTTGGGTTGCTGAAGAAATTTTTCCTTTGCTTTCACCCTCCAAGAGTGATACTTTTACAAAAGATTGCTAGTCAAGCTGGGATTAAGATATTCATATGAAGTTAGTAGGCAGCTGGTCTATTTAAAGCTCAAGTCTTCTCCAAAGATGAAAGAGTTGTAGTAAATCCACTGGAAATATTGGTGTGCATTGACTTCATCTGGCCTTTTACACGTAACTTTTTCTATACTGAACCCACTAAGTGGCTGGACTTGATGCCAAATCATTGCCTGATTGAAACAGTTCTCAGTACTAGAATTTATAGCAGGAGAGGTTCTGGGAATATAGACTTCTGTGACCTAATTCTTAACCAAAGTAAAATGATATAGCTCTTGATTTCAGCAAAGCTTTGTTAATTCATACCAGCTGAAATTTTAGCTTGTAATTTGGTTTTCTTTTCTTTCTCTCCTCGCCTTAATATGGCTCTTAAGTCTTCTCCCTGAACTGTCATATGGATCTCGTAGGCCACAGGATATTTTTTATAGTGGTTCACTGAGATATATATGGCTGGGAGAAAGGTTAGTCAAATATTTGTCAGAGGAGTGTGGTATCTTCTATGTAGAGTAACTGATTGGCATCAACAGTCTTATCTCCCCTCATATCACAGGAAGAGTGGCACCAGGCTCAATTGTCAATAAAAGCAGTATACAGGGAAGATATAGCTGCTTTAACTGCATGAAAGCCTGTTCAGAGCAGAAAAAGATCCTGTGATGGAAACGGAAAGCAAAATGTGAGGGTTTGTGGGATAACAAAATCAGAAGAGTCAATGGCTAATTTAAGCACTGATTAACTTCATCCTAGTGAGCTTCTGAGTGGGACACATCTGCTTTCAGCATAGGGGGCTTGAAGCCAAACATGAAATTTAATCCAGCCAAGATCATGACCAGATACAGTTCAAGAAAGCAAAATAAATTAAGTTATATGAGAAAAACAACAGACACAATTGGGGTGGAGAGAGAGACAAAGAACATGTGGGGGTGTGAATTTCTAAACCATATATTTCCTCCTATGATTATTTTCCTTACTGGTGGCAACTTTTTTTTGTAATTAGAATGTTTATAGTGGTAAAAATTACATGAAATATGTTCACATCAGCACAAGCCTCAAATGAAAAATGTTATATTTTGATTTCTCCCCTTTTTTTCTCCCCTATTTCTTTTTCATTGTATTTTGCTACTTAGAACCAGTCTTCCTTCCTCGGGGTGGTTTTCCCTTGTTTCCACTTGAAGCTAATTTGATTTTATTAATGAAAAACATTCCCCCCACCCCCCTGCCCCCACCCCCAAAATACTGCCTCTGCTTTTAACTGTAGGTGTGGTTTAAACAAAAACTTTCACCTCTCATGGCACATTTTGTTGATTTTGAGATAGCAAGTATTATGACTCGCTCTTTCCTTTA
This sequence comes from Dryobates pubescens, assembly GCF_014839835.1. Classification (NCBI taxonomy): domain Eukaryota; kingdom Metazoa; phylum Chordata; class Aves; order Piciformes; family Picidae; genus Dryobates; species Dryobates pubescens. The sequence goes on along the minus strand of NC_071625.1, from coordinate 22,015,191 downwards.
AATTAGTACTGAAAAAGCAATCAAACATGGGGTGTTTTAAGAATCACAGAATCATTAAGGTTAGAAAAGACCTTCTAAGACCAAGCACAGCCATCAGCACAACACCACCATGTCCACTACACCACGTCCAGAAGTGAAATTTTTAATTGGAAATATTCAGATAATTGGTGCCTGTTGGTAAAATGCAGTCAGATTGGAGGAGTCATAAATGGGTTAATGGAAATGAGCATGATATGTGTCTTACACTCCCTTGTACAAATTAATAATTGAATGGTGAGACAAGGACCATGTTTGTCATTGACAACACATTACAGAATGACATCAGAGCCTCTAGGTGCTACAGAAACATTAGTGATGCTCATGGCAACAAGAGACTTCTGTATTCCATAACTGTATCTGTCACAGAATATTCACTGCTGATGCTTGTTATGTCAAAACAGTGCTGGTAAACAGAAAGGTCTTTGAGAAAGCATGAGGCCAAGTCAAGGAAAAGAAACATCTTGAGTGTAAGGAACTAGCATGGGCAGATAAATCATATGAAGTTTCCTAGCTTAAGGTATTTGAGAAACTGTCTTTTACTTCTTCAGCTAACATTTCTGTATAGCTTCATGGAGGGGAAGAAACCTTTGATATTTGTCCAGAAGAGAAATCCAATGTCTACCATATTCATGTGACCTTGAATTCACATTGTGAGCTTTACATTGAGACTTCTTTGCCTTTGCAGTCTTCTAAGCAGCAAAGATTTGAAATATTATCCATAATAGGGTGAAGTAAAGCTTGTGTGTAAGTTTATGAAAAGCTAAAATTTGAAGGAAAGATTAATGGAATTATCTAGGAGGTGAATGTAGTGACATAATAATACTGTGAAAAGAATAACAGAGTAAATACCAAGGAACTTTTCCTGAGGGCAATATCTGTTATTAGAATAGTATAACCTCCCAGAATAGCTGGTATACCTCCCCCCTCAGCATGAGACTTTTAAAATGAGATTGGACAAAACACTAAGAAACACACTGTGGGAAGTGTGTCTTCTTTGATGGACTTGATGACCTTGCTGCTTCTTTGTTCCGTTTGCCTTTATCTTTGAACAATAGTGCAGTGAACCAGTCACTGTTTTTCAATCACACTTCTGAGGATACAAAAATCTAAGAGTGTCTGCTTGCTTTATGGTTCTTATCCATAGTCTGTTAAGCGGGGCTTATACCAAACAATAGACGTTTCTCAGTCATTACAGTGCCAGGTATTGATGAAAGTCCTGTTGAAATTCAGGACTGTTTTTTCCCTCTTGAATGCATTAATGACCCATAACTTTCTTACAGCTGCAGAGAAAATGCGCTCAGCCTATCTGTGTTATTCAGAGAGCTGCAGATGTGATAATCTTTATTCCTTTATGATCTGGTATATACTAACCTTAGCAGAAAATGTTCTCTGAAATGAGAGGGGGACCCAAGCAAAATGGCATGCCACACAACTCCTGAATATTGCAGGTGCTAAATATTTGGAGGAACTCTTCCCTCATAACCTCAACTGCTCAAAAGCCAAGCATTTCATGTAAACTAGCAATTTGAACTTGCCAGCAGAGTTTTCTTCAGAGGGTCACTGATCCTGCCCATTTTAGCTGATGCCTGCCTCTTCATTGAGTACAGAGCCTAGAAAACTGCCTTAGATGAGATGTTTGCCTCTTAGATAGCAAATCTCGAATGAGTTCTAACCACAGTGATTAGTTTCTTTGCTGCATGAATAGCCTTATCCACTTGAATTCTAAAACAAACAAACAAACAAAACCCAAACAAACAAAAAGCCCAAAAAACCCAAAGCAAACCAAACAACAAGAAACCAAACAACAAAGAATAAATGGTGTTGAGTTGAAAATACTAGACAAACTATATTTCTTTTCTTGCATGTGTTTGTGCTGGAGTTAAAACTGTAATTTTATGTTTCCTGTCCTGCCTTAATCAGTCTCATACCTGTGCCTGAATGTAGTCCATGGATATTAGCTTATTTGCAAAGAAATGCCACAGGCACATTCAAAATTTTATATGTAAAGGATATGCATGTATATGCAAGTAGCAGGCTTCTTATTTATGTGGTGGCATAAAGCAGGATTTGAGAAAGAAAGAAACTGCTGCAGGACATCTATGTTTAATAGAAAGGAAGTATAATGCTGTACTGGAGTTCCAGCAGTCTGACCTCCAGCTATCCTTCAGTAGAAAAGAAAAGTCAATTGGCAGTGGTCCCACAGGGAGCATCATCTGTTGTTGGTGCAGTCCTGCTGTATCAATCCCATGCTATTTGCAGATTTACAAAGGCTGCAGGTCAGGCATCCAGCATATGCCTGGTCTGTACAGCATTTATGCCACTTGAATGAGGCAAAGAAATCTGAGTGCTTGGAGATTATGCTTCACAATATTCTTCCACATAAAATATCAGCAAAACAAGATTATCAGCCTCTCCATCTCCCCTATGCCAAATCCCCTGAATCAAGGAGCAATGGTAACTATTCAGCATCCAGTCTATGCTCCACGCTTGGTGCAAAAGTTGTTGCAACTCTTTACACCTGGTACATGTTTCCTACAGGTATTTACTGTCATGTTAAACAGTTGACAACCATGTTCCTTGATGAGGATATCTTGTGTTTTGAGAAGGAACTTTGTAATTATCTTTCACAAATTATGTTGCTTAAAGGTTCATCCTTGAAAAGTGAGAAAGTGTGCTTATGAACTATGGAGTCAAGATCCTCTTTGTAAAGCTTAGGAACAAATGACTACAGATGGGTGGATGGCAGCTGTCGACAATTCTTCTATATCAGATCAGCTTCTACATCAGAAATGCAGCTGCTGCATTTCTATCTCATCTCCACATGGATACTTCTGTTTCTATATCATAAAATCATAGAATGGTTTGAGTTGGAAGAGGCCTTAAAGGTCATCTAGTTCCAACCCACCTTCCATGGGCAGGGACACCTTCCATTAGATCAGGTTGCTCAAAGCCCCATCCAACATTGCCTTTATCATTTCCAGGGAAAGGCCATCCACAGCTTCTCTGGACAACCTGTTCCAATATTTCATCACTCTCAGGCATAGTGTCAAGTGCATGGGTCTATGATGCTCTGAGAAAAGTGTAACTATACTTAAGCCTAATTGCTTTACGTTAGTTCTTGAGGTCCCTCTTCAGCACTGATTCATAAATGGCTGAGGTATCTGGAACCCATTGTGTGTCAATCGGAGACTTTACAACCTTCCCCTTGCAGAACTTGGAGGTGATCCTGCAAAACCATCATGAGTGGCTTTGTCAATCTTTCCCAGTGCTTGTTTCTCACACAGCAGCTTGTTTTGGTTCAGTGCTTCCCATTGTATCTTGACTGGAGGTGTTCTTTCGCACCATATTCCCTTGGAGACCTCCAAAATGCATAAAGGTTGTGATACTCAAACCAGTCTTACCAGCAGCATTATCCAGTGTTTTCTTTCACCAAGGATATCCCTGCCCTGTCATTGCACTACCAATTTATCATAATCATCCCAAATGCTACATTACTGAGTGTGCTGTAGGACAGGAAGGGATGTACAGCTAAAGCACTTTCATTTCAACTATACCTCCCATACATGGTCAAATCTCTGAAGGGTCCTTACCATAAATTGATCTCTTAGCTTTAAGATATATTCTGCAGTTAAGGAGTTCAGGCCTGAAAGGGGTCTCTTGTGTGCAGGCAATCACATTATATAATCCCTTTTATGAACTGATTAAGCTCAATCTTAAAAGTAGTTAATATGTTTTATGCCCAAATGTTCTTACTTGGAGCTTTTTCTGGTAAGTCACTGCCCTGATGTTTAGAGAGGTACTGCAGTCTTTCATCAGAAGGAGTTTACATTCATCTGCTCTTGGAAACACAAGCATGCCTTGCACTCTAAATTGTGCAAGCCAGTAAGTCCGCAGGGACTTTGCTTGAAAAGCCTGTGATGAGGTTGCAGGGATGCAACAGATTTTTTGCCTTTTTTTTTTTTTTCCTGTTGAGCAAGCAGAAGGCAGCCAACAGCTGAGCTCAGCTCTTTGAAAAAGGACAAAACACCACCCCTTTAAGAACAAAATATTTTTTTTTTTAATTGAAGCAAAGGCACTATGACTACTCAAGAAAGTAGAGCTGCTAATTAAGGTGCTGTCATTTTCAGGTAGCTGGGTTTCAGAATGGAAATGGTTGTCAAGGGACCTCCCCAAGATCAGACAGCAGCTTGTAGCAATGTGGGAAATATAACCCAGACTTTATGAGTGATTTGCTGCTGTGAGAAAGGTTCTTCATCAGTCATCTGTCTATGCTTCTTACTTTTTCTTTCTTTTTCTGTTTATTTATTCTAATTCATTTAAGTACCTGAGCATACTGCAAATTATAGAGAATATGAAACATGCCCTGTGAGATGTTTGGTGTTTTTTTCCTCAGGGGCATTTGCTGAACACTAAGTGAGATCCTGGCTGTTACTGTCAGTAGGGTCCTTCTCTGGTGGCAATGGATACAAGGTCAAGGTTTCAGTGATTCAGATTTCAGTATTTATATTCTTCATAAATTCCACTGAAATGGGACCCACCAGCTCACACAGTGAAGACATAGGCTCTTGTTTCAGAGTACTAAGGCACAAGTTTGGGGGAATGTGGTACTGTCAGACTCCATTCAGTCGTGGAGGAACCAACCACAATGCAAAATCTGTACAAAGGGAATAATGACGGCAGTAGCTACTAGATTGCCTCCAGATGGGACTTTGTTCAGCAACATTCTCAGGCTGCTCAGTTTGTTAGATAAACCAGTCCACTGATGTTTAGAAGTTTACATATCTCTCAACTAAAACATTCAGGTAGGAGAAAAACCAGACATGAGCACCAGGAAACAGCCCATTTCAAAACATTACTTCTGAACTTGCAAAGAGCACCAATAACATAAGATAGCTGTATGCAGCACATCTGTCTGTAGCTTTAAAACAAGCATAAGCTAGATGCTGCCATTTTAAGGCTGATTGAAAATTATTTGCAGAAAGCAAATTTTGGATGTAAGTGACAGAAGAGCATCTCTCCTATTCTCCCGTGGATGGAGTCTGGTTTCTGCTCTTTACTGCCTTTAATTAATTCACTTCATCCCAGCTTGTTTTCATGGCTTCATTTTTGGTATTTTCATTGTCCATATGGTGACAAATCACAGTAACAAATCCTATCTTGTTAAGAGACAGGCAATATATTTTTCTCCCTTGTAATTCTTTATTTTCTTCGTTGCCTGCACACCTATTTACCAGAACTTCATCTGTTCATTAATATGTAGACTGGATCCTGAAATATTGGAAGCAGGTTTAGCTTCAGTGATTTCAGGGAAGGCACACCCATAGATTGTCCCTCACAAGCTACCCTTTATATGTGAGAAATGGGCCATTCTTTTAGGATAGAAAGGGCCATTGTCCTATCTTTGAAATATCTCCTCTGCTACTCAGTGAAGATAAATTTGAGTCTTTCCTTAAATTACTTTTCACTCTGAACTGATGTGACATTTATCTCTGCTACAGAGCAGAGATATGTTGACTATATGAAAAGCTGAAGCTTGTTTAAAGAATGCTGCCAAACAAGAAAAATTCTAATCCATCTAATTACTGAGCTAGGATGTACCGGTGCTGCAAACTTCAATTACCACCATTAAAGCATCAATTGAAAGCTTCAGCTGATTCCCAGAGAGTCAGACACTTCCAGACATTTCATGCATTATACAGATGTTTTGCTGCTTCTTCAGTCACTAATGGTTCACTGTTTTGAACATTTGGGACTCCTGTAACATGAGAAGTAAGCTCCAGATCTAGAAGGATTTCAAGTGAATTCTGCCTTTTTAAAACCCCGTCCTGTCAGTTTTTCCCCCAGTAAGAACTGATGACCTCATGCTGGATATCTTTTATTTTTCCCAAGTGTTATAAAATAAATTTACCCAGAGGTTTACTTACAATTCCTGAGGATCCACATTTCCATGGATATCAAAGGGCCAGTACTACAGTTGAGGTCTGTGGAATAGAATTCTGCAGCTCTTTTTGTAGTCTCAGCTGCTGGTTTGTTTATATGTCAGTGTTGCTGTCCACACATTTAAAGAATAGCTTCAAAACAGCAAAGATTATTCCATGCTTTGAGCTAAGCTCTGGAAATTTTAGGGGCAACACCTTCTGTGATAAGCTCACCCTTGTTTCACTTTTCACTTTGACACAATTGTTAATAACTCCGTTTGATTGATTCTCTTCTGGCACTTTGCTCTTAGTCAGAGTTGTGTCAAAAATCAAAACAAAAAGCCCTTCTGTAGTCTAACCTTTAAAAAAGCCCAGGGCATTAATAGCTGAGCATTGAAGACAACTTCAGAACTAAAACTCAGTTTGAATCAAAAAGTTAGACAATTTTATTTGTAGCCATTGAGACAAAACAGTTGTATTTCCAAAAAATGTCAATTTTTAGATGCAAATCATCTGAGAGAAGTTCCCAAAGTGATTGCTTCTGTGTCACTTATGTTGCTTGTAATTGCCAAGGGCAGAATTTACACCTGTGCAGAACAGCTAGCTCCAGAATAAAATCTGCATTTACTGGCTACTACCAGGGACTTTGGACACTGCTGAGTGGAGAGAACATCCCACAGGAGGGTTATACTGCCTGGAGAGAGGAGATGTAACTGAAGGCTTAAGCTCTAAGTCTAAAATATTGTGTAGATCTTTTGTTATTAATGTTTCCTGCTATAATAGTAATACTACTACTAATAATAATTCCATTGCCAGCCAGTTAGCAGCTGTGTCCTATATCAATGTTAACTCCCAAATTATTGTTGCTTTTGAACAAAAGAAAGCTCAGAAGGAGATTTCTTCAGAAGGATTCTCTAAATAACTAACAGTGTTTCTGGAGATACGCAACTTTATTTTTACTGGGGGCTAGTAGGCAGGAGTTTGTGGCCACAGTTATCACTTATTTCTCTCTGCTACTGCATGTTCCCATCTCTCTTAGGTACTGCTGAAATAGATTAGGAAAATAAAGGGGAAAGAGAAGCTCTTTTGAGGAGATACTTCAAGTGGAGAAACTTCATGCCATAGGCAGCTTTTACTCCTTGGGTGACGGCTGAAAGCATTGAGAAATGCTAAACCACACAAGGCTGCCTTGAAGAAACTGCTTGTTGGTCTTTTACACAAAGTGATTTCATGAAGTGTTCACATGAGACCAGTTAGGAGAAACTGCAAGAGTGTATTCCCTGCTATTCTTAACAGCAGGGCACAGGCAGAGACACATTGCCAGAATGCCTTTCAGAAACCCTTTCTGTAAGGTATACCACACAAAAAAAGAAGCCCAAACTCTCTCTATCCCTTGAATACTGGATGAAGCTGACTATTTAAAATGCCCTGGAACTAGCTTATCATTCCAATGGAGTTATGAAACCCATTGACTTCAGAACTATTGTGTCTAGTTAGCTATATTCTGTAGATATTGACCTGGCATGCAAAGCATGGACATACATTTTTTATTTCAGATTTTCAATTTATGTTAGATTAAAATATGAAAATGAGAGATGTTAGAGGCCAAGGGCAAGTGTGCCTAACAGCTCTGTAAAAGGTTTATTAATACTTAAATAAAAATGGTAGCCACTTCTGGCAAAGAGGAGTTTGCTAGCAACTGAGGATACAGCAGACAAGAAACAAATGAAACCCATTACCTAGTAAATTCCTTGTATTAAAGACAAGTGATAGCAAAATTGCCCCAAGAAAAAATGGGTATTGAGAGTGGTTGAGGGAAGGTAATGCCTTTTGAATGCAGAAATACAAGAGCAGCTTTAGAGTTAGGATGCAACTATCCCCGGATTTCTGTCTCTGAAATTGATTTTCTGTGAATGTTTAAAGATGAGATCTAAAAATAAGTAAAGCCTCCAGTTTCACTTCTCCCCCCAGCATTTCCTTCCAGCAACTTCTGGTAAAGGAGGTGTGTATTTATTTTTCATAGTTGCTAATTCGGTTGTCTAATTGCTTTCTTAATTCACCTAAATTCCCCAGCACCTACAATGTCCTGTAGCAATGGATTCCATTTGTTTAGGTATGCATTGCATGAAAAGATACTTCCTTGTGCTTTAAATCCTCTACCTGCTGACAATTCAGTGCTCACATTCTAGCTCTGGGTTTAGGGGAAAGAATGAATAATCATTCCCTAATGATCTGCTGTTTGCAACTCAAGGTTTCATACACTGGCCTAATCATAGCAAGAACTAACAAAATGCAGTCATCCTTGTGACTTACTTATATGGGAAGAAATTCACTGGTGGTTTTAATTCATCCTTTAGTTGATGGATGAAAGTAAAAGATCTCTTATCAGACTCTGAAACAGTAACTGCAGGGGTTTGTATGCTCTGTAGCTTGTGGCAATAAAGAAGACAGACTATGAAGTTTTCTGGAAATTCTCCTTTACCGCTATAGGGCTCAAAATTTAGAATAATGCTAAACAGTGAGGTAGAAAATTATGGGTCCTTCCAGCAGTTGTAGTGGTGAACTTCATACTTTGTGTGGTCACAGTGCTCTTCCATGTCCTTCACAGATCAGGACTGGATTTATTGTGTGTAACCCAAGAGCACCCAAACCCCATGGATCTGTCTGTTAAGACAGAATTTAGTCTGTGTGCTTCAGGAAACTCTGTGTTTCTCTGCTTTGCATGTTGGCATCTCTGAGTTAGCTTGAGCAGGGCTAGTTTATGTACCGTAAGTACGTAGGTATTGTAATAAAGATCTTCGTGCAGACTGATTGCATGGGTGTTTATTCTGTTCAGGCCAGTCTGAATCCTGAGATTAATTCCATGCTCTGTATCTGTGTGATGAGTAATGACTGCAGTTGAGACATATCTTGTGAGTAATCCAGGAACCGTGTTCTTACTTATGGAAGAGAAAGTGCAAACACTGGCAAAAGAAAAGAGGTCTGTGGAGGAAGAAGGTGGTTCTTCTTGTGGTTGTGTCAGACAAATGCTAAATTGATAATAACAGAATAGAAATCACCTCAAATATCCTATGGGTAAGCTGGTAGAGGCTCTATGTATCTTGCAACTTTTAATCTAAAGGACAGCATGATGTTCCAAGGTAATGATCTGTGTAAGGACTGGAGGCAAAGAAAATATTGGTTTGATCAAGTTGAAACTAGAGGTGATCCATGGGACAGAGAAGGATGTAATAACATTGCGAAAAGTGATCTGTTTGCACAATCAGGTGGCCCCATATCTGTAGTCAGCTGCAGACATGCAAGCCCAGTCAAACTTTGTTGACCAGAAAGATTTAATGTCCTCTCCAGAAGTTGTTTCCGTCTTATGTTAACAACATTGGAACAATCAGTCACAGTATCACAGTATAACCAAGGTTGGAAGAGACCCCAAGGATCATCAAGTCCAACCTGTCCCAACAGACCTCATGACTAGACCATGGCACCAAGTGCCACGTCCAATCTCCCCTTGAACACCTCCAGGGACGGTGACTCCACCACCTCCCTGGGCAGCCCATTCCAATGACGAATGACTCGCTCGGTGAAGAACTTTTTCCTCACATCGAGTCTAAACCTCCCCTGGCACAGCTTGAGACTGTATCCCCTTGTTCTGGTGCTGGTTGCCTGGGAGAAGAGACCAACCCCTTCCTGTCTACAACCACCTTTCAGGTAGTTGTAGAGGGCAATGAGGTCACCCCTGATCCTTCTCTTCTCCAGGCTAAATAGCAGTCCTAGCTAAGTAGCTAAATTGCAGTCCTGATATTCAGAAAATATTTTCAGGTGTGAAATGTTTATCTGACTTTGTCTTTTCATTTACTGAAGCCCCATCCTCAGCATCCTTGAACAGGTACAAATCAATAGTCTGATCTCAGAAGCCTCTCTCTATGCCCTGTATTGAGGAATCCTATAAGGACCTGGGTGGGTGAAACTCCCTATCTTCTATAGATTTGCTAAAGGAATAGTTGTTTTACTGGTGCTGAGTATCCTGGGGATTGTAGGGTTTTTTTCCCTTCTGTCCCTAGTCTTCAGGAAAACATATCTGCTACAAAAAAAAAAAAATAATAGCTAAGATCCTGCTCATAGCTGAGGCCCTGTTTCTGCCTCTGGTCTCAAGTTTGTTAGCATCTGACTTTGCTGGAGAAGAAAGGAAAGCGAATGTTCATAAATCACTCTTGATAGACAAAATTACTGTTTCTCAGAAGCATTGGCTTACAACTCATGGGAAGGACCCCAGTAATTTACATGTTTAAAAAAACCAACCTGAATGGTTGCTGCTATTGTTGTATACTTCCTAACTCTAGCAGAAGATCATTTCCTTTGGCTGTGGAATTAACTTCCTGCACTGAATGATGGGGATGGCTTTCTCAGAGACTCATAGCTGGTAGGGGCTTTTATGAGTCTATTGCTTTATAGATGGTTCTTCTGCTTAAGTATAATAAAAGGGTAATGATCAATCATTGTCTTTTGGGCTAGGTGGTGGTTTGTGTAAGTGGGTTTACTCATTTTGCTCTGTCAGTTTCAAGGCTAAGAGCCGTGATCTGTTTTCATGGGGTTCACAGCAGAGCATTCAGTGTACACAGTGCTTGAAGGCTACTTCAGAGTTATTATTAATAATAATTAAATCCAAATAAACAGCCCCCCCCAAAAGAAAACAAGCAAACAGAAATCCAAAACAACAAACAAACCAAGCAATCAAACAAAAAAAGAAACAAAAACAACCCCAAAACCCCAAACCAACCAACCCCCCAAAAAAACTAACAAAAATCCCCTTACTGCAAGTCATTAAGAAAACCAACTCATTGAGTAACAAAAAAAAAAAAAAAAAGAATTATCTCTCAAAAAGGAAACAGCCAATATAACTGCAAACTACTGGTCTGACCACTCATTTTTCATTCTTACAACCACAGAACATACACACACACAAAAATCCCCTATCTCCGAGATTAAAGGGAACTCAAACTGGTGGCTTATTTAAATAAAGTCTCTCCAGTTGTTTAAGGCTGAAAATCACACCTGTGCTGAGAGCTGGGCACAAAGATAAAGGGTTGGGTCTGAAAGGCACAGGGCTCTCTAATTCCCTGGGTTTATGTTCTGGAACAGAATTTAAAGTTGCTCAGCCGTTTACCTCTCAGGATGTGTTGGGCACCATTTCAAGAAGTCCCATGGCCAGCGCTCCAGGCTGCTTGACCCTGCAGCACGTGAGACAAGCCTGAGACAGGGCTGCATATGTGCAGAAAAAGCAAATGTGTGCCCACACACCCTTTAAAGAAATTTGAAGAAAGGAGGGAGCCCAGCTCTGCTGCTCTGTTTGGAATTCTGGCACCAAAGTTCAACTTCTGTCCTCTTGGTGGCCAGTGATGATTCAAGGGCAGCACTGAAACCATAAAAAAATTGCACAAGGTCTAAGCTTCTGTCCTAGGCTGTCTTTCACATGGCTTGCTCATGGTGTACTTGGGTGACTAACTTGTAAATCAGCCTGATGCTGGCTCTCCATCCAGAACTGAGCAACTCCCTGCTTACGGTAATAAAATTTGACCACAAAGAACTGAAGTCTGCTGGCTTGTACACCCCTACAAGTCAAGAGAAACCTGATTAGCTTCATCTGTGGCTGCTCCTGATTTGCATTGGTTTAACTGAATAACAGACTTTAGCTGGAAATGGACATGAGCAGCAAATCAGCATGATACAGTCTGAGATGGAGGAAGGCCTAGGACAGCTTTTCTTTCATGCCAAAGCACAATGTAAAAGTCTCTACTGTTGCAGTTCAGGAGTCACAATGCATCATTGTATTTCTTCTTTTAGTGCTATTGTTGCTGATTTTAACTAGGAGAGAGTATCAGGACCTGGACGATATTTTCTGAAGCTCTTAGTCCCAAGCCACACTTTGCAGTATCAGCATACTAGAAGCTGATGCTACATGGAAGTGCAGCTAGAAGCAAATGCAGCACATTCTTCCAGCTGGTACTTAGTCTCACTCATTTCAGGTAGTTTGTTTGAGTCATCTGTCCTCAGCCACCAACTATTAATGTCCAGCACTCTCCTTATGTCAGCTAGCCAGGAATACTCTGCCCTGAAGATAATGCTCAACTGTCCCTTGCTGCTGGAGGAACATGCCCAAGAAATGTTTCTTCCAGTTTAGCCAGCCTCAAAATTCTGGTGATGAATTCAGTCCTTTGCCAATGTTGTATGAAACTGCATTTCTTACAACCACTGGCATTTACATAATGCAATACCCATATGATGATTGTTTTATTTATGTTTCCCTTACTTCAAGGCAGAGGAAGTCAGCAGCTGGAGCTGCGAGATAGAGGCACCGACCAGTTACTGGCCTGTGTTGTTCATGGGAGTGATAAGCTTTTATCACCCACTGGGAGTTAGGATCTTTTCTAAGTGATAGCATCCATCTGTAACTTAATTTTAAAAGCATAGCCTAAACCCACCACACCCTTGAAAACAGAACAGAGCTCTCACTGTTTGCTTGTCTGAACGGAGTTTATAACCCCAGACTTCACAGTGGCTGTGAGCTAAAACATGACATAGCTTGATTGTCTTAATTTCTTAACTCATTCTGTTGCTAGTCACAATATGACCATTTGCTTCCTTTGCATCAAAAGAGCTTAACTGTGTTTGCATTACCCCCTTGCCTGTATTTGCCACTGGAAGTCTCTAAAAAAATCTCCCTCTGCTAAGTGACTTTGATTCTGCTAATCCCTACTCACCTTTTTGAATCAATTAAAAGACAGTTTATGGTTTGCAGAGAGGAAAAAATAAAAATGAGAAGCAGTTCCTTTGACCACTGGAGGATGTTTCAAACACAAAACAGGAAAGAGGGTTACTTTAATGGCTTGCTCTTTTTGCTCTGTGGATTTCATATTAAGGGAGACAGAGGGTAACTGTTGATGGTTTTGCTTTATAATTAGAATAACACCATGAGTTTAGCTCCACTGTGGCTGGCTACCATCAATAAGGAAGGATCTACAATTAAACAGGGAAGTTTCAGAAGGTTTATTTTTAATTTTGTACAGAATGATCTTGTGTTATTTCTGCATGTGAATTCCCAGGAATGTCAACTTTCTCCACAGAAAGGGTAATTTGACTCATTTATTATGTTAGGCAAATAATTTTATGGGAAAATGTAAAGCTACAGGGTCTGGGTTCATCATTCCGTTACTCTGATTTTGCACCTTTATGAGTTCATTTATTGAAGAAATTACTTTATTGTGAATCTGAAGTTAGGGAATCTGTATGATGCTGTAAAGTCATAAGGGAAGCAATTGCCATTTGCTTCAGTGGCTTTTGTTTGCAGAGTCTTGACAACTACAGCCTGAAAATAGTGAGGCTTGGGCTTCAAAAACAAAACAAAACAAAACAAAACAAAACAAAACAATCTGACTCAAGTCAGAGCGTGGCAAAAAGGCTTTTCTGCAAGGAAGAACAATCCCCAGCCATGCTTCAGGATTCAGCCACTGTCTTTTCAGGAACGAGCACTGGTTCTTGGGAGGAAGGCTGTCTGTTTCTTGTGTACTTTGTGTGCCTTCTCTCCTAGGAGGGTGTCTTCTACAGCGCTGTAAGGGATAATTGTGTAACAGCAATGATGCAATAAACCCTGAAGCATCTTAAATCGTATAGATTCAGCTCCATAGTTAGACTGCTGCACATGTATCCTACAGTCTTAGGCCCTTACAACAGCACTATACCATGGCCTAAGGACAGCCTAAACTCTTGTGATGTCCTTACATTCTCAGATGCCTCAGGCTGATGTTTCGCAACATAAAAGGCTTGACAATAACGAGAATGAGAAACCTTTACTTCATCCCCCCCAACCTCAATTCCAGTGCTTGGTAACTGAATTCCCATGGAATTAGCTCTGTTAGGTAATTTCTTAGGATGATTCTTGCTTTTAATATTCTGCAACAGCTTTTAATTCTATTGATAACAATGCATATCAACAAACACTTCTGAATAGTTTCTAAATCACCAGTATATTCAGGGAATAGAGCTAGATCTGATCCAATATTCAGATGGCTCTGTGGTCTAGAAGTTCAAGCATGTATCAGGATGTAAATTACCTTTAGAAGACTATCCCTGTGTGTTTTTGATCTGAAGTGAAATAATTCTGGGAATTCCTCACTCCCACATAATTTTATCCAAGGAAATGCCTGTGACATAGCAAAGGATATGTTTGCATTTCCCGAGCACAGAAGGAAGGGAAGCATAATGCTTTTTCCAACTTGATTCTAAGGGTGAGTTTTTCATAAATGCTTATCACTGGAATAGCTTCACTCCCACTTAACATCCCACTTACAAGCTTTTCAGGGTTCCAGCACAGAGTGCCTGTGACATGCCACAGTGACTCCTCTAAGTTGATTAAGTTATACTACTTTCATTATTGCAACATTTTTAACAGTTGAGATGAAGAGGAAGGGTGGGATGACAAGGAAGTGGTGTGGAGATTTGAATTCTATTTGTTCTCTGCTATGAATTGATTTATAATTTGACAAACCAGACCAGTGCCATATTCAAACATTTCCAATTCAGACTCTGTCTTTAGGGTTTCCCAATTGATAGTGGTACAGGAAAAGTCAGTAGCATATAGTAGTCCAAACACTTTTAAGGTGTTTGAACTATGACTCTTATATTTCATCTGTGAAAAAGTAGGAATGCTATTTCTTTAATGTTGTAAATTCTTCTGATGGTAAGTCAACAGGTACTGAGATGATGAGGGAGCTCCAGATGCTTAGACTCAATGTGTGAATAGAGAAGAGGGTCATGCTTCATGCCTGTGGCAAGCACTGGGTGGTCAGCTAGCCCACCAGTGTTGCACCAAAGTGAGCCCTGCTTCTCAAAAGAGGAGCAGAAGCAGCAGTGGTGGAGAGGTGAGAGGGAGGGCAGGCTGGACTGAGAGCCAGCACTACTAAGCACAGTGGGGATGCTGAATTCAAGGAGGAAGGTGAGGCAGTAATGCCCCCTCTCTGCAAAGCGGAGCGATCTCCAAAGATGCTGAAGTGAAAGAAACTTCCTTCCACAGCAATGAAAGAAGAATGGCCAAAAGTTAAAGGGTAATGCAGGAAATGTGAGCAAAAAGCTTGCCTCAAACCACAGCCAAACCCAAGCGATGAAGAGGTAGTTTTCTACACACACCCCTCAGTCCAAAAATGGCAATGGAAACCCTAGCAAGGGATGTGCAGATGCAGCTGTGGGGGCTATCATCCTCAGGTGTGCACACCTACCTGAAGCCTCCAGGTATTGGCAAAGAGACTTTCTCTGACATAAAAACCCAGAGAAATTCCTCTGTAAAATGTCCTATTTCATTGAGCTGAATAAGGAGCTGGAGAGCAGGCAGTCCTGTGGAGATAGGCGCACTGTTCAGTCACACAGGATGTATGCCCATAAAAGGCTGTTCACCTTAAATATGAGATTGACTTCCCCAGGGTCAGGTTCAAACCCACATTTGATATTGATCTTTATGAATTTACCTTGAGGTAAAACTGAAATGCTTTGGCTGTGTTGTATATTGAAATTATGATGCCTCATCTGCATTTCAGTAAAGAAAGCACAAATTATTAGATAAAGATAAGAAGGTAAGTGAAGCATTGTGCTTAACAAAAGAAGCAGCAAAGAAGTGAGCATGCCAAGATAAGAGACATATTTTGTTTACATAAAGTTTTCACATTTCTCTCACACTGATCTGAAGCAATGCAAGGAGGAGGGGAAAAAAGCATTATTCTTATTTCATTGCTATTTGATGGCAGCTCTTGTAAGAAATAGGTTAAATGCAAACATGTCCCACACAGAAATAGTCATGTATGTTTTTGTCTGCCTTTAATTGTGGCATATATTCTGTGGGTTCAGAAATACTTGTTATTTCTCAAGGGTCACAAATAATGTCTTTTTCAGTGGGCCATCATTATACAATCTAGTAGTATTTTTTTTTATATATGTGTGTGTTAAGGTATAGATATCTACTTGCAATTCAGAGGCTCATATAACAGCAGAAATGCTGCAGTCTCTGGATATTTCCCATCTCACCTCCCACTTGAAGCAGGGCAACCACCAGGACTAAATGAGGTCAAGGGTATTTGCAAAGTTTTTTTGAAAAGTATTTAAATTTTTCACATTTTTTTTTTTCTTCAGCACAATGGGTGTAGCTTCTGTCCTTGAGAATAAACAGTCCCTGAGCTGAGACATATCCAGGGTTTTCCCCAGGTCAATATTGCCACCCGTGTACTAAATGAAAGCATAACCTGGAGCCCTCTGGGGCAATAACTTTTATGGTGCAGATATTGATCACAGAAATTACTTTTTCAGTCCTATTGGTGTAATTTGCATAAAGCAAAGTTAGTCATCAGTAAACAGGAAGCTAATTTTGGCAGAAACCCTTCCCTGCCCCTGAAGCAGCTGTCCTGCTTCCACCTCTCCACGTATCAGTCTCAGTGTTGAACTCAGCTTTCCCCATCTGCAGCATCTTGTTCAAGCTGCTAGCACTGACTTTCACACCTCCTAATCCCCAGTCCCACAGATCTGTGTAACCTCTCTGGGCACCAGATGTTCATTTCTGCAACTGCTGTGTAGCCTGTAAAGTTCTGCAGTCAGAGGAAATAGCTTCCAAACTTTACGTGAGGTTGAGTTTCGTCCATGTCTGACAGCTGTGAAAGACTTGGGCTCCTTTTGGGTCCTGCACACATCTTCCACAGCTGTGTGATGTTGGACTTCAGTCTTCTCACTCTTTTGGGCTGTCCTATGTGGAATCGAGTTTGTATTTAGTCCCAAAAAGCATGAGAAATATATACCTGCATCAAGGAAATAATAGGAAATAACTGTGTGTGTTGAAAAAGATGACTCTTCATAGCTAAATTGTGCAGTGATGGGGCAAAGTGATCTTTACAGAAATTGTTTTCCCTTGTTTCCCTTCCCTAAATGTGAAAATCAGATTGTAGTCTAAAGTGATGGGGAAGGATTGCACTGTAACAGCAAGTAGAGAAGTGAAAGATTTAGGCTTATTCCATGGAAGGACCAGGAGACTAAACTGTGATTGTTTTGTTTTGGTTGAATTTATCAGTTAGTCTAGCCTCAGCTTCTCCAAATCATGAGAATTTCAACTATTGGTGTTCAACCTGCCTTTAGAAGAGTGAAAAGGAGAAATTCCAGAAGCTTTTGGTATTTCCAGTAAAAGCCCAAAGTTTTGCATGACCTGAGGTGGTATGTTTTGGTTCTGGTTAGTACTGAAAACGCTAACCAAGAAAAACAGAAGAAAGTTTTATCATAGAAAGCAATGAAATTATCTTGTAAAATTTCAAGAGAACAGAACAAACAATAGAAAGATGAGCTCAGGATGAGCAGGGAAATGTGCTTTCCTGCTTTCTCATGCTCGTTTGAAAGACATTTTTTAACCTTTGTGGGGCTCATGCTTGCTGAGGAAATAAAATACGCATCTATTTAGGCTGCTATTGCTCTGGTTGGGAAACTGGAGAAGCCATAGTTGCTATTTTTACAAATTTGCTTCCTTCAGGGGAGAGATATCTTAGGTTTGAGGGGGAGGTAATGTGATCTCTTTTTCTATTTTTATAAAGGGCCTGGGGATGCACCGGGAAGCTGCAGATCTGTGCAGTTGAAAGTCTTCAGCTTGTCTTTTGAGATACTAAGGGAGGAACAGTTCGAAAAGCATGGCCTAATTAAGGATATCTTATATGGTTTCAGGAAGGGAAGGGCATGCCTCATTAACCGTCTGGAATTCTTTAAGGATATTACTGCTGGGGGAGGCCAAAACAAAAAAAGAAAAGGCAACTCACTGTGAGCATTGTGTACCATGGTGGGTGGGTGAGAATAAAACACAGTTAGGAAGGTCTGGGGTTGATCCCTGCGTCACCGAGCAGGTAAAAATATAACATGAAATTTACTGGTATTTAAACCTGCAGGGAGTGGAACTGTTTCTTAGTTCTCAAAATCCTGGGTTCATTCTTCCTTTAAATCTCTCCTTAAAAAAAAAAAAAAAAAAAAAGAAAAAAATTATTGATATAATTGGCTTTTGTGATTCAGCTGACTCAAAAGCTGCAGTGTTTTCAGATGATATTGCACTAAATTTAGAGGGCAATGAGGAAAATTGCAATTAGATACAGACAGAGTTAAGTGCTTTTTAAGTTCCTAGCGTGGCAGATGGTATACCCAACAAAGGTCAGATAAATGTAGCATCATGATAATAAGCTAAAGACCCTAGATTCAGGAGAGTGAACAGGCAGCTTAGATGGAGAGTTTCTCTTCATATCGACATCTTCACAGAAGCAGATTCTAAAAGGCTCCAAATTACCCCTGGGAGAAATGACTCAGAAAGGAAAGTCATGCTCATTTTGACGGGGGAAAAGTAGAGTTTCACATGAACCTGCTCAGTGCAGCAGGAGTGGGACTTGCAGCCAAGGGAGACCAAGACCTTCCGTGGAAGAAGAATCTGGTTGAAGTGTGGGACTGAGGTTGGTGAGGATGTGGAGGCAAAGAAATTGTTTGAGCTCCTCTCACCCTGGGGATGGCATGAGGCCAGTTTGTCTGCCCACCTGGTAACCTGGTCATCCCAAAGGCTGCAGGACTGGCAATGCTGGCCAATTGCAATCCCAATCCCATACAACTCTGTTGCATGCCCCTCTACTGGAGGGAAGAGTGTTGTCATCATAAACTCTTCAGTACATGGAGATTCCTTCAGATCCAGAGAAACTGAAAGTTTTTGACCAAGCTGTTCTCTTCAGATCTTGCAAAAGATCAATCTTCTTGATTTTCTACATGACTGGTTCTTCTATGTTGGTTTCTTGGAAAAAACAGGTACTTTCTTGTGGTTGCAAGAGACAACTGGACCCTGAAAGCTCATGGGGGATTGAGAAACAGTCCTGTGACTCAGGGGAGGTTTTGCTCCCTGTAGAGCAGAGAGACCTTTATTAAAAGAAGGAAAACAGGTGTCAAAGGGGAAGAAAATGGGGAAATCCTTGTGTTTCTTCTAACACTGATGAAATGTTAAGAGCTTTGAATGAGTCTCCCTAATATGTCTCTGTTAATGACACCCCTTTGAACTTTGTCATGAGACCAGGCACACATTAGTCTTCTTAGATGAAAGAGGATGGAAGCTCAGAGATGTAGGGGTAAGGACAGGGGGATGCGGTGTAAACTTGACTGTAAAGGAAACACCAAGAAGAAGAAGGAGCATAGCCCTGCCAGAAGGATGAGGGCTGGGTCAAATGCACCTTGACAGCATCACTCACAGTGACAGACCAGATTCAAGGATGACTACTTGATTGTCAACCACATTTTTAAAGTCTTGCAGTGCCCAGGCATTTACCTCTGGTTTAAGAAGCATAATTTAGTTTCTAGAGGTTATTCAGTTCTTGATCTCTGGCTTAAGACAGTCAGAGAGAATATTACTGACAATGACTGTTTTATGAGGAGCACATCTGACTTTAGGGAGCTGGAATATTCAGTTAATTCTATCTAAATCACTGACTGCCATTCAGCAGGGAGGCATTAATAAAAATTTTGTGAGGTGAATTTTTAGGTGGAGAAGCTTGAATTTTTGTATACACTGACAGATGTCTATCAATGTCCCCTAAACAGTGTCCTGCAAATTACACCAAGTTGCCCATAGGGAAATCCTAATTTATAATTGACTGGAGTCAATTTGAGCAAGTCAGTAACCAACAAAAGGCTTCACAGACTATTATTTGTTCTTAACAGGCCTTGGGCTAGGACTCCAAGGTGTTGCTTGGCTGGGTGCCGTATGAGTACAAGGGAAGAAATACTCTTCTGTAGGCCTGTAACATAAAGACAAACTTGAAAAATCTGGATCAGCTATAATCAGAAAAGCCTAAAAAGGCTGAGAATTTTATCCAAATATACAGACATTAAAAAATACATAAAATAGGTGGCTATTCAGGGCCTCAGACAAATCAAGAGAAAGTGGGAAAACAAGAGACTTCCTAAACTGATTTGATTGACTATGTTTTCAGAATATTATACCAATAAGAGACATTCAGGAAATTCATATGTGAGCATGCATTTATGCTGTGAAACACCCTGCATCTACAGAAGACTAGTCATGATGTTGCACGTCCATTCCCTCACTTGCATGCAGGAGGTTTTCTGATCTTGCAGCACAGCACTCTGCATACCAAAGTGCATTAGATATACATGCACGTCTGGATTTAAATCACAGATTCCTAGACTGGGATCAACAGTCACTAAGGACTTCAGTGCAGAACTTGTGCTGATGAGTGAGCTTAACCCTGAATCTTTCCATGACATTGGTAGGTCATCTTTGACATGTGCATCCCTGCAGCATCCAGCCATGGCTGTGCAACTCCCTGGCGCCAGGGCAGCACTCTCTGTTTGTACAGCACCTGACACAATAAGCTGCCAGTCAGATTTGCAGGCTGCTGTGTGATCTTGTGGTATTAATAATATAATGATAGCATTATAACTGGACCATTCAACTCTGTAGTTTGTTCTTCTATAAATGATTTATAAGTTTTATGCATTTTATATGCCTCTCATTAAAAATGCATTGAAAAATACTATCAAAATACCATTTTGTGAGGCTCAGGCTCTCTTTATTCTTGTTATAGCCATCTGCCATTAAGCTTTAATAACTGACTGATTATAATTTATTAATTTATCACCTGTTCTTTATACAGTTGGATAAAATAATTGTCAACCAATGTGAAATGGCCTCCCATTGTGTTATTAATCCCCAAAGCAATTAGAAAACCCACTGATTGTGCAAGCCATTGAAAATGGGCAGTAACTTATGTTAGAAATGATCTGCAGTGCTCACATCAGCACACTTAGTGTGGTTGGTAATAAGGTTTCTGTCACCAGTGTGAATTTGAAAGGGGCAGCTTAACTAGGGAGGCTTTTATTTTTATTTATTTATTTTACAATAAGCCTGAATTTTTAGGGCTAGCAATAGATGCATTGTTTACAGCTTGCCTGAATTTTTAGGGCTCGCAATGGATGCATAGTTTACAGCTTGCCAGGGCCTCTCTGGGCATAGTCTGAGAAAGACAAGGTCAGCTTCTTATAGTATCATACTAATGCTTCTCCAGCCTCTTTTGGAGAGCTTTCTGTCCCTGCTAACATTCCCAGGAGTGAAAGAGTAATTTAGGGATAGATATAAATGCCAAGTAATTGAAAAGGCTGCCTTCAGTCAGCTTTGGATGAAGACATCAGACTTCGGTATCTCTCCTTTGATTTTTATCTGCCAAGGTTTCAGTATGGGTTAGTTGTGGGCTTTCTGATATGGATATTTACAGTATGTGAAAAGGGACAGAGCCAACAGTTTGTTGAATTCAACAGCTGTCAGTTAGCAAAGCCATTTGCTTACTTTGCCAGTGTGAAGGAGATATGCAGGCCACCCCAGATGTGAAGAAGTTCCTTATCTCTCCTGTCCTATTTGCAGTGCAGACTTCCAGCTACTCCTGTTACCATACTTCTGACAGTAAAAAGTCACATTACGGGAATGCTGTTGCTGATGCAAATTTAACTGCTTCTCTGCTGAAAAGAAAGATTAAAAAAAAGAAAAAAAAAGTGCCATAGAGGGCAGAGCCATGCTACTGAAGAAAGCAACTGTTAATGTTTGTCCTAAATGAAACTGCCTGGGCATATGTGCTTGGTAAGGGACCATACTGGTGGGTCAAGCACAGTTACAGAGATGTTTTGTTCCAAATTACATAGTCTGGGAGATATTTTACTTAAACTAGATCGTTATATAAGTCTAAAAACTGTCAACATTTTGCTATAGAAGAGGGTCAGGCATAGAAAGGCATTTTTAATCTCTCTCCTCTGTCTTAAAAAATCATATCGTACAGTAAATGTGTCTATGCGTTAGTAAGACGTGGTGACTCTAGAGTACAAGAGTCTTGAGACTTCCACCAATATCATGTTCCCTCTGCATGTTGGTAAGAGAGTTGAAGTGCCCTTCCTCCACAAAACACTTCTGCCATCATTGCTGTTCCATTCTAGGGCTTGTAGCTTTGTAGTTAATGCTGGAGAAAGTACTTTGACAAAAGACCCAGGAAAATGGCTGTTGAAATGAACATATTGGGAGATTTGTACTTCCTCCTTCTACAGGGAACCCAAAGCAGAAGTAAAGAGGTCATTCTTGATATTCTTAGACTATTTATGGCTTTTCTGGAAGTAAAAATCAGAACAAATCTCATGCAAGTATTTGTCCTTCTGAGACATCCACAACGAATGTGCAGATCTAAGGGTTTTAGATAAAGCAGACTGTAAGTACAGTGAGTTCTTTCTCTCTGACCTTGAGAAACTTTCCCACCTTACCCCTCCAGTGTATCTGCAGACAAGATTCAGGGTAAGTCCTCAGCAGTGATGCAGCCACTGTAATTGTCTTGCACTGAAGTTGCAAAGTTTTTTCCTATGTGGAGAGCATCTTCTGCTCCCTCCCATCTCTATGGGCATACACAAGACTAGTCTGTACTCCTAAAATAACACAGATTGCAACCTCTTCATCTTAGTTTGCAGCAGAGTTGTGGCCCACAGCCAACTAATCTTATTTTCCTCAGATTTGGATCTCATGGTTCTCGAACCACATTCTCAACACCATTTAGGAAGCTCTTGGGCAATGGTAGTCAGTTATGGCATGCTGTCTGACACAGGCTAGGGGGTAGGTAATTTTTGAGATGGTATATTGACAACTGTAACTGTTTGTGTTTTCACTGCTGGTAGGAGGTCTCCAATTAGGTTAATCTCACAGTGTTTATTGACCCACAATGCATATGCTTCTTCTTGAATATAAGAGTAACATGGAAATAAATCCACATTCACAACAAGACTAAGGGCAGCTGCTCATGTAACAGACCTCCCTGGCTTCTGCTGCCTTAAAAGTTGATAGTCTATATAGGTCACCTGAAAAAACCCACCAAACTTCAGAGCTGAAAACAGTGTCAAAAACAGTGATTCTTGAAGAGGATACCAATGACATTTTCCTTCAGCAAAATTGTCATCTAAGGAATCTGTCACATATTTTACTCATGGCAAAGTTCCAATCTGGGGGCCACTGCATCCTTTAAAAGGACCATAATCAGTCACACAGGAAGATCATTATTTCAAACATGTTTCTGAATTCTGTGTGGGTCTAAACTCAGGTTAGTAAACTGTGGCCATATTCCATGCTTGTTATTTCTATGAAGGGATTGCATGAACCTGTGTGTATCTCTGAAGCTCCTGTCCTTACCACACTTCTCCCTATGCCTCCTGCAGGTCCTTCATGTCCTAAGATACAGTTGTCATTTTGGGTCCATTCTTTTCAGTTTGAAGTGTGAAGTCCACTGCAGTCCTGCTGCTTTGTGTTTTCATGGACGGAAGCTGATTTAGATATCTTGGTCTTGTATGTGTGACATAGCAAGATTGGGGTGCTCGAGTTTGCAAAGATGCTAAGTAGAGAAAACAAATCTGGTGCATTCTTGTCCATACTGCCTGACAGAACATGTTTCCAGAATAGAATATCTAAGCTAAAGCACTGCTTTTTTTTTTTTCAAATGAGCAACCTAGTACTTTCCAGAAATAACATAGGAGTGAATTAATATTTATGCAATGTGGAGGATCAAAACCAGGGGTCAAAATCAAAACCAGAGGTGAGGTGGGGATTCAGATGGTGGCATAGACATAAGCTTACCTGTGTGAGAGTGTGTAAATTGGTGCGATTTTCTGAGCACAGAGAGGTGAAGGAAAATACTGGGGAATTCAGTGTTCAAATGCACAACTGCATCTTCAGCACTGTGAGTGCCAGCCCCTGTGAAAGCAGATCCTGATCTTCAATTAGTAATCCTGCTCTGAGTAGGAAAAACACTCTTCTGGATGTAGGTTTTCTTTATAAACCAAAATGAGGAAAAGACAACAGCTTCACCTGAGTTAAGTCTGAAATGAAGACATAACCTCTGACACACAGAATCATTTACCCTTTTATGTGGGAAAACCTACTATTAGAGCTTGACTGAAATGTTTAAGAGATTAATAATGCCACCTACCTTCAGTTTTCAAATATTGAGCACTAGAGTTTGGTGCTGACTTCTCATCCTTGTCTAGACACTCCTTCATAGGGAAAGTCTTACAAAGGTAACCTATTTCTTTAACAAAGCTATGCTGCAATGTGGATGATGAGGACAATTAAGATCCTCGGGAGATCCTCTGCAAAACACCCTGGAGCCATTTGCATAAATTAGCTTCACCACCAGTATGTGACTGCCTGTAGGCCAGACTGTTGCCTATTATCTCTTGAAGTGAAGATTGCTTTTGATAGGGAAAGTGGGAAGCTTTTGCTTATGAGAATGAATTCACCCAAGGGTGCTCAAGTTCAGGGTTCCTTGGTAGTCTCTTAATCAGATAAAGCAATGTATAAGAAAGTGTTTTCAAAAAGGCATTTCATTTTCACTGAGCTTGTTGGATTTTTCTTAATGTGCTGCAGTTTGTTAGTACTTCCAAGCCCTGATGAGCACACTTGGTGTCACATCCCAGGATGTGGTCCAAGGCAGTATCACAGTGGGGTAACTACAATCAAATGGTGTCAGTGGTCCAGTTCTGACTTGAAAAGAGCATTGCTGACACCTCTTCCTGCAGGTTTTTGGCTTTCTTCCAAGCTTTCCTCCCCAACAGATGCTGAAATCCCTGCAGAAAGCAGGGATGAATATAATAAAACAAATGAACAGCACTGCTAATTAGCAATTAAAGTCTCTTAAAGCAGGTAGTATGGCATGGAATCAAAAAAAAGGGGAAAGATTTATTGGATCTTTAACTTCAAATTATTGCATGTATCACAGCATTTCATCATGACTCATTTTTAACAAGTAGAAGAGGGGAGGACATCCCACTGTGAGTTACCCACAGTATAAATCCAAAGTAGTTCTGCCATCTCCAGTAAGACAATCCAGTTTGCTGTGGTGGTATCAAAAGACAAGTTTGCATCCAGGCTTTCATGAGAGAACCAGCAAAGGAAACAGACAAAAAGAGAGAGAGAGAGAGAGAGAGAGAGAGAGTATCATTAAAGGACTGCAAGACCTTTTGAAAATGTGCCTCCTGGGGGAAGGTCTCATTATGTTTGTACAGCACCTGACACAACAGAGCCTTTCCGAATTCAGTTTCTGGAAGCTCCAGACTTCTTCCAGGAAAAGACAGTGTCAGATATCAAAGCTTGAAGCATACATTTGTGAGAGATGTGTTAGGAACAGGGTTTGGTGAGGAAAATGATGGGGGTTGATGGACTCTGACAAAATTCCATCACAGTGAGTCACATTTTAATTGAAAAAGAAAAAAGAAAGAAAGGGTGGGGAAAAGACTTTGGTAAAACTCAGAGGTCACCTGCCGTTGTGATAACTGAAGTTTTGGAAATGAATCATCGCAGTAGGCAAATGGAAGGTTTCACCTCAAGCAGTGACAGGAAATGCAGAGCTGTAGCCTGTGTGCAGAGCATTTGGGGCTCTCGGTCAGCTTTTATTGATTAGGAAAGTACAGCTGTACTCAGCTCAGCTTTTTTCTCATTTTCAATTCGACAGGAAAATTTCAAGCAGCCATTTTCAGCTTCTCTTTCTCAGAAGCAATAGGGTAAGTGGGAGGGGAGTTCACAGGAGGAAGGCACAAAACTCACAATTTTACTCACATGTGTAATGAGATCACGTGCTGTCAGTGGTCCAAACAAGGACAAAAAAACAAAACAAAAAAAAAAAAAGACAAAAAAGACAACAACCCATGCCCTTGCTTGAATGAAGAGATGCAAACAGCTGCCCAGGAGAGGGACCTGTTGACAGATACTTCAAAAAGGCACTCTTCTGTTTGTAAGCATGCAGCTATCTAGGATATCCCTTTTTAGCATCAAATTTTCTGGTCAGGGAAATGAGCTTGTTCAGAAGATGAGCTTAATTCTAGCATTTATAAGCCAGAGGTTTCCAGACTACTCCTACCAGGTGTAAATGATATGGATAATGGCTCCTCCTTATTGCAGACCAGACTACAGTGCACATCCTAAGAGTAGTAAATCTGCTTTGGTAAGCCATGGTCATATGCCTTCAGCATGAGAAGGGAATATGTAAAGATCAGGCCTTCATATCCACTTAGCCTGGGACAACTCTGTGGCCTCAACAGCCCAGAAATGGATTAAATATAAATGCCTTAATGTCTCTGGAACTAGATGCAAATGTCTCCTATGTGAAGCCTAATATGCCTTGGGAACTAATTTTATCTACAAAAAGGTAAATGCTGCTTGGTGTCTCTATGAGTTCAGATGTTTGTACTGTTTCTCTTATGATATAGACATGGTGAAGAATGGCTGACTTCTTTTAATATCATTCTGACCATTAGATACCAGCTTGTGTGAGATGGGAACTAGCTGCAAAGACGTGACATCTGTGAGATCTCTTCATGGACCATCACTTTGGCCTGGCTTAACTTTATTTTGCTCTTGGACAAGTGTGGCCCATTTGAATGTTGCCTCTTAAAGAAGTGATAGGTGACCAAATCACAGTGCATAGGAAGAGGAAGCATTTCCATTTTTCTGGTGCTTAAACACATGAGTGGATGCATAAATATAGGTTTGTGCATATGATATCCCCATGTATTAGTGCATGGTGAACATTTATATCATGTGAGCTCTACCAGTGTTTCAAATGAGAGCTGCACTGAATCCATAATAGTGTGTGGCAGCTTAGGTGCGTGACTTAAGGGCATGCTGATCATCAGGAGGAACCAAACACTGAGAAAGTCAAGTAAAATTGCAGGCTGTGAGACACAAACAATTTTAAGGGAAGGTAAAACTCTCTATATAAGAAGGATGCCAGGCTAGAGCTGAGGAGATCCACAGTGAGAAATTTGCCCACAACATTTGGATGGAATAAGGTAAAATTTAGACACCACACCAGATTTTTGCTTGTTTCCTTATTTTGTGCTTAAAAATACTTATTAAATTGTATGCAAAACAAGAATTAGCAAATCTTCACCTCCAAAAACCAGGCCAAATCAAACCCAGAACCCCCTCACCTCCTGTCACCTTTAAAATCTGTCAGCATTTACACAGTCTGATACGTGTCAGATGAAACATTAAGAAGCTTGGGAAGTCCAAAAGTTATGGTGTCTCACAAAAGTTTTCATGGCTGTAAGAGACATGTGTCATATTTTCCTTGTGAATGTTATTTCAGCATATTGAGTATCAATGTGCAATATAAAATATGAAGAATGTGAAATGCAAATGTGAAGTGCAAAATGTAACCTTTCTAATTTAAAAAGCATTTTGGATCCACTTCACCCAGCTATCAATGGCAAAGTACTGCCCAGATGATTCTCAACCCCCTTGGTAATTTTATTAACTGCACAATTTATCATAATTCTGTGTTTCCTGTGTAAGCAGCACACATGTAGGGAAACTTCTACCAAAAGTCTATTCCCAAGAGTCTCATGGCTCTGAGCATTAGAGCAGGCTGCCTGTAGATGTGTAAGTGAGCTTGAAGGTTTGTTTCGGTCTCTGAAGCTTAGCCTGGCTTGGACGTGAGCAAAACAAAGTGTTGCAGGTCTTACGATCCTTTGTAATTTAGGGAAGCAAGTAGTTATGTGTAAACTGGAGCTAGTTGTAGGATGTCAGAGAAGGGTTTTATATGGTATGGGGACACCAACAGGGAGTCCATACATTTGGAAAGAAAATTTCTGATCATGTGGTGTGGTTCTTTAAATGCACCAGGTTTTTGACATTTCTGGGAAGGAGAGAAAAATAAGGACTTACTCAACTTTTAGAACATGAAATATGCAAACCACTGTGTATCACATGAATTCTCAGATTACTTTGAGGCCACTCAAACCTAGATGAACACCCTAGTCAGCACTGGGGTAAATCTTAAATGTGTGAATGTTGAACAGGGACTTGCAATGGTGACAGCAGAAAGTATTGAATCACTGGGGGTGCCTGCGTGATCATCACCAGTGTACTTGAGCACTGTAGAGCATCATTTGTTCTTCCTTGCACACCCCTGTGGGAAGGGTAACAAAAATCTTTCTGTGGTCTTTCAATACAGATGCTCTGTCATGAGGAGCCTGTGACCTTGGAGGAGTTAGAATTGACATCTCCAAAATCCTTTGTTAGCGTTCTGCTAACCTTCCTCCTGTTTTCAGTCTTGACAACAATGATGCTATGGAATTCTGTAATGCAATGAGAACATCAGACTGGATGTGTCTTGTTGGAATTGACCAATGAGACAAGCAATAGATGAGCTGGATGCACCTGTGATGGGGTCTGAAGTGAAGACTGCAGAAATGTGAACTCCACATTAACATCTGTTAGCTTGTAAGTGGTCAGGCTTGTAACTGCTTTGGTTGGAATTTGGAGTTTTAGTTGGCTTTTGTATGTAATCTTATATTACAGATTATACAAGATTGCCAACTTTAGTGGCATTCATATTAAGGAGCTACCTTAAAATGTATGCCTTTATTATAATTCTTTTTAAAAACTGAGATCTATCTGAAAGCTGGGAGTTATTTTATAAGTAAAATAACAAATAACACCAGTGTTGTTCAGTTCTGTGGAAAATTAAATTTAGATAGTCCATGCATAATAAGTTATTATTTGAAAATGTTTCATTACATTGCATTAATATGTCTTAATAGGCATATGGATCATGTCATACACAGTTGTTAGCTTTATTGTTAATCAGCTCTCCCTCATTAACATAATGTAGTTAAAAATGAAGTGTCCTAAAACTGACATGTTAAGTGTCATTTCTGAAACTATCACATTATATTGTCTCAAGTACTTTGGATTTGCTTAGTCAATGGAGTTATTCAGCTCCTAAAATAAATCCTTTGGCTTCTACAGTTAATTTCACAAAAGGTTTTAAGGACAAATAAAAGCACACTGTCCTTTCAGGAGAAGGTTGAAGTTATTTGAGAGATCCTGATCAGCGAATGCCAAATCTAAACTTGTCACAACTGTGCTTATAATAGATGAACTTTCCACCTCCCTGTGAGTGGCCTGTCTTGTCATACTTATTCTGCCTGACCTACTTTCCAGCTCTGCACCTAAAGATGTTAAAAAAAAATTAATCTGCATCACTTGAACAAGGACAGAAATAGTTTTCATAGTGCTGAATCAACAGAAAACCAGTCCATGGCTGAGGACCTCTGCCTTCTGCTTCACACAAAAGGGGTTTTCCTTTTGGAGCCCTTGACTGCTTCCACTTGCATCATTCACAGACTGTCACTGAACTGATGTCGTGTCTTGAGGGTAAAGAAAAAAGGGAAGAAAGTATTTACTGTGCTATAGGTATTCATTCACTACAAGCATCCATCCTGCTCTACTGTCTATATTTGTAGAGGGCTCCAGAGCACAGAGTTATGAACAAGCTACCAATATGATGGCTCAAGGTGTGAAGTAAAGCTCTGTCATACCATCTTCCTTGGATAGTTCTCCCGGAATTTTCTGACATGGTTTGCGAGCAGCCTAGGCTGATAGTTCAGTATTGTATCCATTATTCCTTAGCTTATTACTGTGCACCACTGAAAAGAGCTTGGCCACATCCACTTGACTCCCACCCCTCAGATATTTGGAGACATTGGTCAGATCCCCTCTTCTTAAGACTGAACAGCCCCAGGACTCTCAGTCTCTCTTCATAGGGGAGATGCTCAAGTCCCCTGATCATCCTTCTGGCTCTCCATTGTACTCTAGCAGATCCCCATCTCTCTTCAATTGGGGAGCCAAAGCTGGACACAATATTCCAGGAGTGGTCTCACCACAGCAGAGCAGAGGGGGAGAAGAACCTCCTTAGACCTGCTAGACACACTTTTCTTGATACACCCCAGAATACTATTGGCCCTCTTGGCCACAAGGGTACATTTCTGTCCCATGGAGAATTTGAGATTGGATGTTAGGAAGAAATTCTTCACCATGAGGTTTGTGAGACTCTGAAACAGGTTGCCCAGGGAGGTGGTAGAAGCCCTATCACTGCAGGTTTTTAAGGCCAGGATGGATGTGGCTCTGGGCAACCTGATCCAGTGTGAGGTGTCCCTGCCCATAGCAGGGGGGGTAGGAACTAGATGATCCTTGAGGTCCCTTCCAACCCTAACAATTCTTTGTTTCTACGATTCTCCTGATCTGGTGAACCAGCACTTTGTAAGAGTCTATTGCCAAAGGACAAACACTCCACTTCTCCCCCCCATACCATGGCTGTTCTGTGTTTTTCTGAGTGGAGCCATGAAGGTGAGAGTTAGTTGAAAGGCAATGGGGTCTTGCAGCAACAGAATTCCAGTACCATCTGCTGGTATGTGAAAACATGGGTTTACCCTGGACCTCTTAGATCTGTATTCTGTCTGCGTGAGGCAGTTCAGTGTATTTTTAATTAATTACTCATGTCAGTCAGAGAGACTCTGCTAACACCAGTCATATCTTAACAAATGAGCTCCTCACACCTTTCATAAATATTTTATCTATCAGATTCAGCAAGAGTGATCCAGCTTTCAGTAAAGGAACACTTGGTTCAGACATCAAGGTCCTATCTGACTAATGGCACAGCCATGGTGCGCTATGTATCACATCAGTGCGAATGGCTGGGAAAGGGCAGGTAGCTGTGTAATGTGAACATTTGGGCAGTGTGATTCCCTTTTGGCACATGTAAAACAAAAAAAATTATAGCATGACTCAACATTCTTTGTCCATGGAGCTGTGAATGCAGGCAGATATTCAAAGGGTCAGTTCCCAAAATACTGAGGGACTTGTGGTTGTCTGTGGAGCATTTGATAGTGATAGTTCATCTTACGGGCTGGGATTCTGCACAGTCTGTCTTCAGCACTTTTGCTCCCATCCCATTAAACTCAACGTTTACAGTGTTTACTATTGAGTTGAGGTCAAGTTTCTGGATTTCTTTCTCACTTTATCTTCAAAAGTAATTCTGACTTAGTCTGTAGTGCAGCTGTGGCTATCTGCAGAGACAAGCTGTCTTTAATAGGGCTAACAGAGGCACAGGCAGGAATTAGCATGCTTCAGCATAAGCTCCAAGACGAATACCTGAAATAATGTTTAAAGTTAGCTCAAACTGTGTGTGCTACAACCATGTTTCTGATAGATCTAGCTGAAAAAGCATGTTATCCTCTTAGCTATTTTCTGGACTAACGTTTATTGAAATCCTGTTTGAAAATGTGTATAACAACTGAACCTCATATTCTGGCAAAGTTATCTGTAATGCTGTGGATATTACTAAAATACTTTCTGAGTTCTACTTTATAATGTGTATTAATAATACAAATGGAGCCAAATCTAGGCCACCAAAATGTATGGTCTTTAGTAAAGTTTAAGTTTCTGTATTTGTATGAAAGGTCTTCAGATGACTGTAGAGGTATTGTTTGCTTACTTGGTCCAGAAAAAGACAAGTTAAGAGATGAACACCCTTCATCACTTTGCAACCTTCATACATTGAGTTTTTAACAGCTTATCATCCAGTGAAAAGCAAGATCTCTAATAATCGATCTCTAATAGCTTTCAGAGGTTTTTAAAACATTTTTCTCTAACAGATACACAAATATTCATTTTCTTTAAAATCCTTAAATGATCCAAATGATATGTTCTGCATGAGACACACCTGTAGGCTTGGTACCCTATGTAACATTGGCACTTTTCATGCAGCTGGTAAAAATAGCACTTACTTTATTATGGTAGCATAGAGTTGTCAAACATTAACTTCACAAGTTTAATGAAAAACAAATCCTAATGATAGAGATAACCTACAAGGACTATTGATGATAAAATGTCTTTACTTTCCATTTTAACACCATTGCAGTCTTTAAATATTAATATACCACAGGTTTGTTACTATTATTTTTGGAATTAAATGACCTTTGTTATAGTAAAAAAAACACCATTAAACATTAATTTCACCGTTGTACTTATGACCTTAATTCCTCAAACCTTCAAGTTTCTCTTTATATAACAAAAAACCTTCATGGGTTCTCATGCAATTCAGCATCCCATTCAGACTTCTGATTGACTGTATTGGTAGATTTAGATGTGCCACTGGGGATTTGGGGTGCAGTTTTATGTGCAAGTTAATCTGATGTAACCTACTTTCTTTACTCTGCTCCCACTCAGATATTTTTGCCCCTCCCTCATATAGCATCTGCAGATCATGAGAATGTGCGGTGAGTTGACATGGAAACAAACCACACACAAGTGAAAAAAGATTTGTGTTCTGCTGGTTTAGCAAACAGACCTGTTTCTTCAAGATGATTGCTAGATCTGATGCGAGGGGTGGCTGGGGGGTGGGGACAGACTAGATATAAGCATCTTCTTTTGGTGGTTGCCTGCTGTGCCATTGGGGTAAGGGTAAGGTGATGTTACATCTCTGTATGTTTAACACTTTTATCATCTCTCTCTCCTGTTTCATTGTACCTGCCACACAACACAAGACACAAAGGATCAGAAACCTAGAAATGATGCTGAAATATTAAATTGAGGCAATGCCCTGTTTCTTATATGCATCCATGGTAGAGGGTACCAAAATGCCTGTCCCCACTGCAACCACAGTGACGAGGAGGAGATACTAGAGGAAGAAATTAATTCTATAATCTTGCAGCTCATACACAAATTATTCCTTTCACCTTCTGGAAGACCTGACATTGGTCCATGGCCAACCTTTCTGCTACCTTTAGTCAGCTTTACTATAGTAAATACATCCTTGACACATGCAGCTCTGCAGAAACAAGTGTCCTAGGGTTGATAAGGATTTTAAACACAGAAGGTTTGAAAATATTATTTCCTACTTTCTTTATTCATTTTGAAAGTAAATGAAATGCATGCTTGAACTGCATGAGAACTTTACAGGGGGAAAAAAAAAGGCAATTCATAGCTGTTAAGGCCATCATCTGGCAAAGAAATCATTAACTCAAGAGCCTGAAAAGATAACAAATATCTGCTGAGATTCATTAACCAGGAATTTTTATTCACTGTTGCACAGCTTGGATTGTTTTTCAAATGGTCTTGGTATTGAAAAGGACATCCATCTACTCTCAGATATCTTTTTCAGTGTCAGAAGTATTCAGGGCTGCCTGACTGTACTTCCAAAAGCTTTCTCTAAACAAGGTTCTGAAAATTATTTACTTAAATAATTCTCATTGGGTTTAATTTTCTTTTTGCTCATTGCTCTCTCACTTTGAAAGTGACTCATCTTCCAGAAATCCTTTACAATTTACTCCTTTCTGGAAGTGAAGGCCTTTTCAGGCATCTCCTCCTAATGAACTGAAAATAGTAGTTACTTATGAACCTTTAGGCCCAAACTAGTTTCTTAAGCATTCCATTTTTGTGAACTGCTTGGTTTATTCCCATTTACTGAGTTACTTCAAACATGTGATACTGAAAAGCAGCAGAAAGGTGAGATGCTTTGATAAAAATCAAAGTTCATGTGGGGATTTTTTTTTTGTGTGTGGCAGGCTGGGGTGGAGGTGGGGAGATCGTTGAAGTTTTTCTTCTTCCTCTCACCATGTTTAGTTTCCCATTCACAGAAAACTCAAAGAATATTTGCACATAAATTAAACTCTCACCAGAGAACAAAAGGTATTTTCCTCCCACTTTCTCGACAGAAAATCAGAAGCAATGCCCACTCTAGTGTATACAATGTCATACAGTGTCAATGGGCAGTTGTAAAGATTTCCTGTAAGATTTCCTGTAAGATTCGTGGGACACACAACCACTAAAAGAAGCATTGCTCTTAAAAAAGAAAGTTGTGAGCAATCTATTTCCTATAAACCCAGCTCTGCAAAGCTTAACCTGTGGGTGTAACTCTTCACATGGTACTTTTTATCACCTGATGTGTTAAAAATAGGAAGGTAGGCATCCTCATGTTAGACAAGGCAATGAGACCTCAGAGAGAGCCAATAGAGGAAGTGGGATTTGACCCTGGTATTCCAGCACACGAGTTTCTATTTTCCTTTGGACTCATCAGATGCATAGAAGTTTTCAGTGTGAGATTCCTTGCTTCCTTGAAGTCTTCATGGGCTGCTTAGGAAGAACACAAGAAAAATGGTCAGCTACAGTTATGTATTCACTTCACAGGCTTTGATATTTGCTTCACAGGCTTTGGTATTCACTTCACAGGCTTTGACCAGGGAGACTTCCATCAAAACCTCTCTGTTGAATGATGAGGAACCCAGGCTTTCAGAAAATGAAGTCCTAGAGAACATGCACACAGTCCAAAAGTTTCTAGAGCTTGTAGAGTCTTTGACACCACATCATCATAGAAGCAATGAAATGAAGCTGTTGTGCCACCAGGTTGCAGAGTCAGTGCTCGTTCCACCACTATACTCTTGGGAGTTTGAGAAATTTGACTATCTCAGTCTATGCTGGGTCATTGACACTTCCAGAATTCTCCTTCAGGCTCTCAGAAGTCAGCAGCTGCTGTTCTCCAGCTCTGGAAGTCTGGAATTGACCAGGTCTTCAAAGATGTTAGAATTTTCATATGAATAAGTGCTAGAAACCACTTTAGATAGTGGGGAATATTCAAACAGCTGCTGATTACAGTGTTTCTTTTTCCTCCCCCTCCCATTTCTGTGCCCCAGGGAAACAATGTAGGTTTCTACTTCTCTTCTGAAATGGAACATTGTCATTGTTTCCCCTAATTTTTGATATTTCTACAGATTAAGTCTTAGCCCCTCATAGCTGTACCTCTGGATTCTGACTAGCTAAGCTGCTAACATTTCTGCTCTTACTGCTCTTTTACTCATACCCACTTTGAAACAGTCCCAGTGGGAAGTCCAAGGGGCAGACTCCTGATGCTGACCACTGAGGTGTAGACCACGGCAAGCTGTTGCTTTAGTGAGTTTCCACAGTTTTCATGTTGTCACTAAGTTGCCAGCATCCTTCTAACACAGCAGCTGTTGACTGCGAATATTTGCTTTAACTCATGAATGCCCTGTGCCTGCTTGTTATTAACCCTCTGTCAAAGACAGCCTTCAACAAGTACTGCTGATAGAGGGTTCTCTAGGGAAGATGCTGGGTAGTTTGTACCTGGTTACTCAAAACAGTCCAAGTACCTATGAGCACACAGAGTACTCTACCTGCAGAGCAGCTGGCCAGGAACATTTTGTGTTGCAGCTGTTTAGTAAGGCAAGGATCCCACCTCAGCTAAAACATTTTGTGATAGCACCTTTACCATCAGTATCATCCACTCTCCTTCACTGTGAAACCAGCAGCAGCCGAATCACACCAACAACCCTTCTGCAAGCTGTTGAGTGCGTTTTGTCAGCATAATTCACACCGGTGCAGGTTACCAGTGTAGCATAAGTTTGTTCAAGAGCATGATGTTTTCACACATCTAATCAAATAGATGTACTTGATGTTTTGTAGCACAAGTTAGGCCCAATGCATAAAATAATTTGACCTAGGAAATTAAAATGTAGCTAAAAATGCCTTTTTGAAAGCACTACCCCCTGAAACCTTCTCCATTATAGTAATGGGAGTACAAGATGTGTAGTCCAATTTCTTAGACATGTGCATACTGAGAATCACACTTTGGAGGCTATTGACAAGCATGAAGGGACTCTTCTCTGTAAAGTGACTATTTTGCAGTACAGACCAAACCATTTCCTGTATGGTCCTTATTGAAAAAGTGCTTTTGGCTTTCTTTGAGGGTAACACTTGCCTGTGACAGAATCTGGGGTGTAAGAGGAGGAAGCAGGGCAGCTGTGGAGCTTGCTGCATCCTGAGGCTAGCGAAGAGACAGAGGACAGGACACCATCACACCTTCTTGCTGCAGCAGCCACTTTCCCCCAAGAGTGGATCCAAGATCAGACAAAGCTCTGGTGTTTATGGAAGACAAGCAGCAACCAAAGGAAAAGTGCTCTGGAGATGGGGACAGAGACTTCTTGGGATGAAAAGAAGCACCTCATACTTCAAGCTTTTATATTTGAAGATTTGTCAAGTACTTGATTCTTATCAAGTTTTCACTTAACAGTGTGGGGTGTAAGCCACTTCTTCTGGAGACACTTTGAAGTAGTATCATCAGTATCTGATCTTTTCACTTTCTCAAGATCTGGCCCAGATCACTTTTACTTTCGCTGCATGGGTAAAAGAACTAGAGAGTGTCAAGAGTCTCTTCACCTTTCAATCCCTCCTATTCCCTCTTAAAAGGAATTTGCAAACTTTTTTTGTGAGCAGCCAGTTGGAGTGGCAGAATCCAGGTGGAGGAACTTCATCACTCTCTACTTATCCATTTGAAATAGTTGCTTAAACCTCTGACTAGTCTTAATTCTCTGCCACCTTTACTTGCTGAAGATGGGACTTACTAGATCTGATTTGTGCTGCTACACAAAGCCTATCCCCATGGCACCTGAACTTCATTTCACTTCCTCCTCCTCCTTCTGTCTACAACTACCTGAAGGGAGGCTGTAGCCATGTGGGGGTTGGTCTCTTCTCCCAGGCAACCAGCACCAGAACAAGAGGACACAGTCTCAAGCTGTGCCAGGGGAGGTTTAGGCTGGATGTTTGGAAGAAGTGCTTCATAGAAAGAGTGATTGCCCATTGGAATGTGCTGCCCAGGGAGGTGGTGGAGTCATCATCACTGGAGGTGTTTAGGAAGAGACTGGATGGGGTGCTTGGTGCCATGGTTTAGTTGATTAGATAGTGTTGGATGCTAGGTTGGACTCAATGATCTCAAAGGTCTTTTCCAACCTGGTTAATTCTATCTGCATAATTCTATCTGCAAAATTCCTGCTGGGTTAGTATTCAGAGGCACCTGTGCCTTGTAGTCTTAATCAAACTCAGAATGGGAGAAGAGCTGTTTATCAAACATCACTTCCATGTGTCGTGTGGATAATGCTGTCTAGTAAATCTCCAAATTATTGTGCAGTTGTTGATTATTGATCCTGCTGTTTGAAATTCAAATCTCAGCTCTTCTCAGAAGGTCTGACAGAATTTGAGACAGAACGATTACTTGGCTATGGATTTATTTTATTTTAACTAACCCACAGAATTTAATAAAATACTGAGAAGTGATTTTACAAGAGGGTTCCAGTACCTGAAAATGGGAGGATGAATCTTTCTTTTGTAGCTTCTATAGGATTCAGATAATTTCTGGATTAGCCTGTTAAATTTGATTTAGGTCCTGATTCAGCAGAACATTTTAGTAGTGCTTACTCTGCTGAAGTGAACAGGAATGAATCTGAACACAGACTTGAAGATCATTACATGTTGGTGGATGAGATTTTTAAAGGTATTTAAATGTTTAACTCACTAAGTGCCTTTAAAAATTTGTCTTTCAACACCTTGCTGAGTTATGGTCATAATTCCCATTAATTTCTCTGTGGGCTGGATTCTCCAGTTTTCCAAGTTCATTTGTTCCCTTTAGACTTCCTCCTGAGATTTCCCTTGATCAGCTAATGTGTGTGGAAATACACTTTGTTCTGTCTGCAGCTGGCATTTAAAATGCATTCATTAAACACGTTAGCTAATGCGTTATTAAAGAAACACCTTTTATCCTTCTCTAATCTCATTCTCAGTACATCTCTCATGATGCAATTGGTGCTGGGTACGTTTCAAAGGTGTGTAATTTTGTCTCACAGCACTGTGATGTAACAGGCTTCTCAAGTATCACCCTTCTACGCGTGAGGTGCAGGGTTGGGTTGGTTTATAGAATGAGAACACATTTGATATGTTGGCACTGAGTGGAGGAAGAGGTTAGTGGTGATGTTGCTGGGTGGTCATGCTTGGCCCAGTCCTCTTTGCAGAGCATCTGCCTTACTGCTGGGGACGTCATGTAGAACAAGCTGACTGAGTACTTTGTGTCCCATGGGCTTGTAAGGTTGTAAAAAAATGAGACACTGTCTTAAGGGGTGAAAAGAGCTTGGGGAGAGCGGTGGTCCCTGCACAGTGCATGAAGTAGCAGCTCCAGACTGCAACAGTACACACCACCAGAACGTCTGGTGGTCCCAGTTCCAAACAGAGGGAGGAGTGCTGTCAGGTCTGAGTGACATGGGAGAGAGCACCCATCACCCCATTGTCACAGCAGGCTGTCACAGCCTATGTATCAGCCCCTCAGGAAATCTCTGCATGACAATCTCACCCCTGGGTGCCTACACCTTATTGCTGAGCTTTGGAAGGAATGTAAGTGCTTCATTGACCACAGGTTTGAATTTCACTTGGATTAAATCCCTTTGAAAACCTAAACTAGCTTGCTGATGAGCTATACAGAAATGCTTCCTGTCTACTGCATTACCATCTCTAGGTTTCACTGTTTCTAAAACACAAAGCAGTCATGGAGGGATTTCAGACCATGTGGTAGATGGTAGTGAAAGAAACATTATCTTCCTATAACACAGGAACAGCTCAGATGACTTAAGTAATATGTTACTGAAGGAATCTCCATCATCAGCTTTAGCTTCTTATGCTAAAACCTACCAAACCCATGACTGCACATATTTGAAAATAGAGAAAAACACACCTCTGAGAGAAATATTAATTATAGCCACAACTGCACAGAATCTACCACCTCTCCACATTTGTACCATTTATCAGTATTTAATACAAATATATACACTGGAGTAAAAGGGAAGAGGAGAACCCCACAGGACATGACTTCCAATTAGCAGGGGGTCACATCCCCTGCTGTGATTTACTATTGGAAAAACATGCAAAAGATGATTGAACATTACACTCTCATCTCCCCCTGCTGCTGGCAGCATTACGAGGAGGGCTGCTCTCTACCCCTTGGGGAGATGGGGAGAAAGCATCAGGCAATTACATGCAGCGCCACATAATAACAGTGATTCATAACCTCATGGCACTAAACTCAGTGGGCCACATCTTTAGCTAGTGCCCGCTGGTGTAGCTTCATTGACTTCAGGAGGGAGATGCTGATTTACACCAGCTGCAGATCTGGCCCATTTACTTTTTCTCTTTAAGAAAGCAATAAACTATACAGAGGAGAGCTGGATGCACCACACTGCAGAGGAATGCTAAATATCTGAGAGCTACTGACCACTTCTGCTAGATAAAATCAAGTTATATTGCCTCTTGCATCTACACAAGGTGGCTTAAACTGTGCAATTTGTTAGTTTGTACTTGAGATACCCAAAGAAGCTGGAGTGGTCTTGAAGTCATCTTCACAGAGAAGTTAAGGATGAACCACTTTCTGTACAGCTTTCAGAACAGGTTGTTGCTACCAGCATCATTATCTGGAGGTGCTGGTATGTCTAATATTAGTGAAAGCTTCCTTAGTCTGATCATTTCATTATCCTAATTTACCCTCTTCTGAGTTGGTTAGAGGGAAAGAGAACATAGTATAACCTGGGACTGGAAGTTCTCATGTCTGAGTCCAGCTCCAGCAATGATTTGCTGTGTGACCTTGATCAAATCCCTTTGCAGTCCTGTGTGTCTGACTGTCTTCTTCAGCTCTCAAGATTTTCTTGCCTTTGTGTGATTGCCTGGGGATTTTCTGTCTTCCTAGGAAGAGCAGGTAACCCCTCTCTAATGAGACCCAGGCCCTTCTTAAGGCTGATACCAGACATGGTCTAGTCAGTTTGGTGGTGTTAGATCATAGGCTGGACTTGATGAGCTCAGGGGTCTATTCCAGCCTCAATAATTCTGTGATTCATCCCAATGCTGAAGTAGAAGAGTTAACAGGAGGGTCTTGGTTCTTCTAAGGTGCAGAGGCCTGGGGTGGCTGAGGTCTGTGAAGCAGTGCCAAGAATACTGATGCTATAGGAACAGCTTCTGATGGGAGCATCAGGGTCCTGGGACTTTACTCACTCTATTTGGCATAGACCAGGACAAGGAATTTTTAATGATAAGGTTTGAAAATCATATCAGATTATACATAGCTTGTGCCTGCTTTCACTAGCTGAACTAGCCAGTAATCCAATTATGTGTGTGGCTTACAGCTAACTTATGCAGCCTGTCTGTTGCAGGCAGCCTGGTGCAGGAGGGTGGGCTGGCCCTGGGAAAGGGTGCAGGAAGCTGTGCAGATCCCTGCTGGCCTGCGTTTGATTGCCAGGGCCTGGATCTGTGAGTGGGGATGGCTTTAAAGGACACAGTAGTTTCCTCCTTTTGGCCAGTCTTGATGTGGTTGCAGTAATATGCAGCCAACATGTCTGTTTAATTCTTTTTCTCTTTATATGGCTTCCTGTTCCAGTCCCTCTGTCTGTACTGCAATGTTGTAAGCTCCTTGAGGCAGGGACCATGGTGTTACATACCTTAGTTAAATGTTAATGCACTTGTCACACTGCCACAGTGTGAGCTGGCTTCAAAATTCAGCTCTGAGCTCTCTCACCTTCTCAAAGACTTAGGTGGTGCTAGGGTTGTAATTTAGGTGCCTGTACTGGTGAATTGGAGTGAATAGTGCTGATGTGATGTGTACTGCAATAGAACCTGAAGGGGAAAAAACAGGAAGAACAAAATGGTATTGTCAGCTTTGCACTTGCAAATGAATCTTTTATCCTTAATAAACCCTCTATCAGCTTAGAAATCTTGCTATTGTAAGATAACTAATTTTTGGCTGTTTCAGTTTCTTCCTCTATGCATTCATGCTTTTAGGAATTATTTTCTTTCCTTTGCTAGGCTCCTATGCTTCAGTCTCTTGATTATGAAATTTTAGTCTTTATTTTAATGAAGAGCAAGATTATCCATAATCATATGATTCCAGGAGCTGAAAAATCATACACAGCACCACACAAAAAAAAAAAAGTCCTATGCTTGTCACATTAGCATTTGCTGCTACTAGAGAAGTTCTAGGAAAGATCTAGACCCAGGCTAGAGATGGAGCCTGGGAAATGGTGGTTTCAGGATTTTTTATTAGCATCATATACCAGGTGTCTCAGAAATGTACCAGGTACCTCAAAATTAACATTCTTAATGCCATTTTGCAGAATGGAAGTGCTATTATTTCCATTTCACAGCTGGGGAACTGGGGGACAGACACAGTTAACAACTGTGGTGGGTTGAAGTTTCCCCCCAGCATTAGCTTTGCCAGACCAACTCAGTTAGAAGCAAATGAAGCTATATTTACAAGCAAAAACTACACTCTACAATGAAATGCAACAAGCAAAAACTACACTCTACAATGAAATGCAAGGAATATGTATAAAATATACAGCAGTTACAATATTATACAGATATTTGCAATTAGTAAACAACACAAAAATCCCCCTGGTTAGAGACCAGGAAAACTGTTCCACTGCCCCCTCCCCACCCCATCCCACAAGAGAAAAGGAGCAGAGAGAAAGCAGTGGGTTAGATTTAACTAAACAGCTCAGCCAAGACCAGTTGACAAGCAGGTTAATCTCTTCTGAGTGAAGCAAAACAGCAGAGATCAGAAAAGAAGAGAGAACTGTTTAGGTACAACCCATCTTATTCTAGGTATTTATCCAGTGAATTTATGTAGAATAATCTTTTGTTTTCCTTTTATACCCAGTGGTGATTTATTTATAATTTTCTACTTTTCTGCTCAAAATCTGTAAGTAAAATTTAAAGGCATAGCCTAAAACCACCACCACAACTTGCCCAAAGTCCAATCCATGAAAAAGGTAGAAGGCAAAATACATCTGAAACTTAGGTCAGAGCCCTTATCAGCAGATCATTCCTTCTTGCTGGTGAAAAGAGATGGAGAGGATGGTTAGTAACACCATTAGGCTTTGCAGGCTGAAGTAGGGTTCAGTGCAAGGAAGCAGTCAAATGTGTTGCTCTCTATTTGGAGGGTATCTGTGCTGATAAAACTGCTGAGTCTGGAAGTTGAGCATTTTCCCGTGTGATTGCTGCTGTTTCATTTTCTGGTCATGGTGGGAACAGCCTTTCTGGTTCTTAATGGAATTAGTGAAACATCCAAACATTTCATAACTTTAATGGTTGTAGAATTGAGAGAAACTCCAGCTGGTAGGAGTAGAGATGGCTCCTGGTTTTCCAAGTCAGTTTGCCCTTTCTTTAGTGAGATGTTTTACTTTGTTTTAGTAACCTGCTGTCATCTCTCTGTTTAAGCCTGGGCACAAGGAAAGGGGAGGGCGTATAAATAGATGTGCTAAGTCGTCATCAAAGAAATGAGTAGAGATAAAGCAATTTCTCTGTCTCATTGGACAGGGCTCTTCTCAGTGTTGACCTGTGCTGAATCTTCCCTTTGTGCTTTCCTGAAGCCAGCAAAGACACTGAGTTCCTCTGCTGAACTGAGGCATATTCCTGCCTCCTTATCTCCATTTGTTTCCTCTTCCCTTGTTCTTGCTTGGCCACTTGTTCACAGACCTACAGCCTGAATAAAGGAACAGCATCTCCTGCCCCCTCCCCTCAGTTGTTTATAAAGAGGAACATCCCCATTTATACAGAATTCCCTTTGAAGAAGACACTCCTTTTTAGAATTACCTGTCATGTACACACAGAGCATCTCTTTTCCTGTGAGCACCCAGATCAACATGTGCTCGATTTTTCTGTCTCAGCTTTGTATGTGCATTAAAATACACCTATTAAAAAACATATATCCACTGTATCTGTGTCAGTGTATGTGGATTGGGTAAGTATCCTTCTATTTGTTTGCCTCACAGAAAATTAATTTGTTTTCTTTTTGTAAAGATACATTCAATATGTACCTTTTCCCAGATAATAAATAAATAGCTAAAGAATCTATGGGCTAGCTAAAGATGGGAAGGTGTCATGACTAGATATTGAGAAGAAATTTAGGAACACTTCTCTGTGTTAGCTCCCACACTGCCTCATCTGCATCCTCTTTGGGTAAGTCATGTGGAGGACTGAAAGAAGATGATTCAAATAATCTGTAAATGCAGTATTCTCCCCAATGCATTCAGCTTCTTTCCATGTGGCTTTGTCTACGAGCAACCTGAATAACTTTGTTATATTCTGGGCTCCCAAAGTTCTGTGTGGGGATACTTTGATCCTGTCTGAGGCAATGCTTGCAGATACCCAATATGGCATAGGCAAATGTGGTTTCATGGTAGATTTCAGCCATCCTTAGTGTACTAGTTCAAACATGGCCATAAATTTTTTCCACTTGTAAAACAGGAATAACACTTATCTCTCAAAATTGTTGTGACACATTTTCAGTAAGTGTTTACTTGTCCTTGGTGTATCTCACTGTGCAAATAGCTCCACGGAACGTTTTTTGGAAGAAGAGAGAATTGCTGTGCAGTATAACAGAGTGTGACAATGGGTAACAGAAGTGGATTCTTAAGTATTTGCAAAGTACCTCGGGAGCCTCTGATGAAAGGCGAGATGCAAGTGCAAAGTAGTATTATTCTAATGACGCCTGACTCTTGCTGAGCTGCGCCTTGTGGAAGTGTGTGAACTTTGGAGCATGCTCTGATGAATGTGAACCATGACAGCTCTCAGGAGATGCAGGAGATGCTGGCAACAGCTTAATCAATTATGACAGCAATGCTAAGATCTGTCCAGATTAGAGCACTTCAAAAA
Source organism: Dryobates pubescens (assembly GCF_014839835.1). Lineage (NCBI taxonomy): Eukaryota > Metazoa > Chordata > Aves > Piciformes > Picidae > Dryobates > Dryobates pubescens. Next base: position 21,971,796 of record NC_071625.1, on the reverse strand, counting down.
CTAGAAAGCCTCAGGCTTCTCTGTCTAGATTTTTGTGAGAGTGGGACAATGAAGGAAATGGATTGATTTGGGTCCTTTGAAATATAGGAATACTGCTGGCTTAAATGCAAGACCAGGCAAATAATGTTTTATCATCTAAAGACACAGGATGGTACAGGAGGCAGAGCTGAGTTTTACAGCTATGCCTGGCTTCGAAAGGGCTAGATATGATGTTTCCCTGGGAGAAGGTGGATGGTCTCAAATGTGTCATTGTAAAATACAACAGGGATGAAGGAAAACAAAAGGAAAACATCACACAGAAAAGATCTATTGGGGAATGGGTAACTGCAGAAACAACAGATCAAAGGAGGAGGTTTTCTGTTAGGAATCAAATTATCCTCTTCCTTTCTGAGTCAAATGGAGCCATCTGAGGAACAGATAGGCAAGATAAAGCCTCTCAGTCAAGCAAGATAAAGCCTCTCTCTCTCAAGTGTGTGTGCATGTGTGAATCTCAAATAAACACAGCAGCAGAACACAAGAGTTATATGAGCACAATGAACTACATGATGGCGTATTTTTGCAAGAGAAATGAGCAAACTAAACCAGGTGAGGCACAAAATCGCCAAATCATCACATAGGAATAAATATATTACTATTGAAACAATGTTTCCTAAATAGTGTCCTCAGAAGCAAGTCACAGGTTGGCTACTCAGCTAAATGTGGTATTCAGATATGTGAGTATTTTCAGGCTCTATCAGGAGGATCAGTTCACTTGGAAGCCACTGGTCCTTTTAAAAGGCTTCATGGGTAGCTGCTCAAAGAGTTATCCAGACGTTGTATGGAGCCTTTAGTTCCACACTGGCAGGAGTGTGCAAGGATATGTCCTTTGCAGCGGCTCTGCTACACAAGGATGAGCCGAGCCAAACCAAACCACCAGGCCCACCTTTGACCCCAGCACTCAACTCTATTTTCTGTAGCTGCTTCTGTCAGCCACTAACCTTCCCCGCCCCCAGTGCATGGCCTGATCTTGTTCTTAGAAATAGGAAATGCAAATCAAGCGTGCAGGAATGATCCCGAGTCACACAGTATGTTGCCACTATTTGCCTGGCTGTGCCACTTACGTCTTCACTGATGCGTGACAGCTTCTTTGCACTGCAGTGATTCACTCTCTGCTGGTGTCACCTGCGGCATTGCTCCATCACTGCCTGATGTACCAGAGATGGAGACAGGAATCAACTAGGCAAGTCTCATGCCTGGTAGGTGAAGTCTGGCAGGTCATATGCAGCCCAGTGACATGAGAGAGAGCTGGAGATGAACCTGTGGCTGTACGATTAAGTGGGAAAACAGGGCAGGGCTTGTTCAGGAAGCAATGCACTCCCACTCTTGAGGGAAGAACTGCTTTGCCAAAATGCCTCCACCTGCTCCCTCCATTCCAAGGCTGATGCCTCATCTGAACGGATCACAGCAGACCTGTGGTTTTGACAGCTGTGTTCATGCAACAAAGGCATGCTAATCACATGCTACTGTACAGCTCTGGAGTGGATTAAGAATGGAGTTTTGCAGTGCAGTCCTGACTTCAAATGCATTGGAGGTTGATAGCAAGCCAGTTTACAGCTCCTAACTCCCCATGGTAAGTGGGACTCTGGAGAGCAACCATTTGAGTTTGAATCTCACTGTGCAACCTTGATGACATTAAAATGATTCCATTTCCTTGGGAAAATGGAGATCCACAATATTCCTCTGCTGCAGCAAAACAACTTGAGGTCAACCCTTGAGAGATAGTGGGGAGTGGGGATTGTTATGCAATACTGTGGGCTTGCAGCCCACTGCCCAGTCCATAAGGCCTGAGCCATAGCAAGTGAACACAGCATCAAATGTGGATTCTTTGCCATTCTTCTCCAAAGCATTGCCAGCCTTCCTTCATACATTGTTTGCAGTGACCTTCTGTGCTTTGTTCACGTCCCAGTTTAGATAGGGCTGGTTTTATTACCCAGCAGGGCCCCTGGTATGAACACAAGCACCTAGAATGGTGCTGATGTTCAGCATGAGATCAGAGTACACCCCTGTCGATGCTGATCCATTTACAATAAAGGGACATAAGTCAAAGTGTTAGGCAGACGGGTGACTGTGAGTGCCTGACTTTGATGTTGCAACTCTTTCTCCCTCTTTATTGCACAGAGAGGCATAGTCTGGCAGTCCTAAATACTAGGCAATGAATCACCTACTTAATGACTGTAATAGGCAGCCAGAACATAGTCCACAGCCTTTTGGGGTCTGTCCAGTGTCTACTTGCCTGTCTGTAGGCACACATTTAGAAATAATAATTGACCTCTGATTCACAGGTCAGTACTTTTACATACGTAGGTTTTTATGATGAAAAGGAAAAAGTGTGTTCTTCATGGGGTTTAATTTACAAAGAGACAATTGTTGGACTGGCACTATGGGAATAAGAAGGGTGTAATTTAAAAAAGTGAATAACCTTGAAATCTTTTTTCTTTTCTTTTCTTTTCTTTTCTTTTCTTTTCTTTTCTTTTCTTTTCTTTTCTTTTCTTTTCTTTTCTTTTCTTTTCTTTTCTTTTCTTTTCTTTTCTTTTCTTTTCTTTTCTTTTCTTTTCCTTTCTTTTCTTTTCTTTTCTTTTTTTCTTTTCCTTTTATTTTCTATTTTCCTATTTTGTTTTATTTTATTCTTTCTTTTCTTTCCTTTTAATTTCTTTTATTTTCTTTTCCTTTTCATTCTGCCTCTCCTCTCTGAACTTCACCTTTCCTTTCCAAACCTCTCCAAACCTCTCCTCTCATTTTTCTTGTCTTTAGCTCTGCTACAGCTGGGTAGTTACTTTAAGAAAGTGAATTTGTCTCCAGCATGAGAGAGATTTTAATTGTTTACCCAAAGGCCAGTGGCCATCCAGCTGATTAGTGTCAGAGGGCAACTAGTTTTTAAATCATGCTATGAGTCCAGACCGGACTTGAGGACCCAAGTGAAGCATCTTTTGCAAACTCTGCTCAGTCACTAGTGAAGCACAGAGATCACTATTGCATATGATCTATGATCAGGATGGCTGCAGGTTATCTCAACAGATATATCCATACAGAAAAGTTCTGGGTGTCTTTCTTTACCATCTATTAAATAATGACATCTTAGCTTTGGCCTAATATTCCTGTTTACTCCCTAGTTTGGGATCTGGCGTCATAATGTCTTAAAGTAGCAGAATTTTCTGAGCTGCACTCTGTCTTCTTTGCCTGTAATACAAATAAATTAATAATCTTCAAGTCTTGGTCCTTTCTGCCACCTTCTACAGATGTCATGTTACTAAGACTGATGGCTCTTCTTCCTCTGCAATCATGGCTTCCTGGACAGGGATAAAAAGGCAGTTAGAAGAAGCTGTTTGCAACTCCCTTCTGGCCCTTGTGTCCAATTTTCTTTCCCGTTGATACCATGGAGTGGGGAATAGGGAAGGGAGATATACTACTTGGTTTGCCATCTTTGCCCACTCCTGACCATACTTGCTATATGAAGGATGAGCAGAGAGGGTTTTACTGTGTCCTTTCCCCCTTCTGACTCATTTCTATCACTTATTATGTGGTCTGTCTCTCACAGCCATAATTACAGACTTGAATTTGTACATGGCTCTGGAAGCTAGGTGGCTTTGGGAAGATCACCAGGTTTGGGTTCTCTGGGGAGGTATGCTGCTGAGGACATGAATTTATTAACTTTCATCATGAAAATGACTGAGTCAAGACATCCTTCGGGTGTTCACAAATGTCTGAATTACAAAAATGCTTGTAAAGATGTTGTATCCTCCAGAAGATGTGTTAATACCCCATCCTTGGCCAGCAGTATTGCAGCGTGATTTCTACCTATTTTTGCCCCCAGATCACAGAATCCTAGAATCATAGAATCAATAAAGTTGGAAAAGACCTCAAAGATCATCAAGTCCAACCTGTCACCCAAGACCTCATGACTACTAACCATGGCACCAAGTGCCATGTCCAATCCCCTCTTGAACACCTCCAGGGATGGTGACTCCACCACCTCCCTGGGCAGCCCATTCCAATGGCTAACATCTCTCTCTGTGAAGAACTTCCTGCCACTCCCACAAAAAGAACAAGAGGAAGGAGAGTCATCCAGTTCTGATGGGCATTTTGAAGGCCATCTTGCCTGTATCAGCACAAAAGTTATCTGTACCAGCTTAAAATGATTTGAAGCCTTGGTTCTGACTTTCTGTAGCTGCCATTGTTTGGAAATGGTGGACTGGTTCAGGAAGGTATCTGGGGAGAAAGGTGGCCTAAGAGTATTACACAGCCACAATTTGTTGGTTTGGTTGTCTTTCTTTCTTTTATTTTCCTAATGAAAGCTTTGGTAGGCACTTTTTATTTTTAAAAATTAAAACAATTCACAGAGTTTTAGATGCAGAGCTTTCATAAACAAGTTTATTTTTTTTTTAATGGCCTGTGGTATTCTAAGGATTTCCCACAAGAAAGAAGTGACAAAGAAAGATGACAACCCCAGAATAATTGGAGGGAAAATTTTTCTTTACAAAACCAAACCAAACCAAAAAAACTCTCTTTCTTTGCTAAAGACAAGATATACAAAGAAGCAGAGAAAAGCCAAGTGCAGGTTCACAGGAGCCAAAAATTATCTTTATCCTGCCAGTGTCTACTGGGGAAACTGACATCTTTCACTAGGCTGAGATTTATGAAGGACATCAGGGTTAGTAGCCCACAAAGAACACTCAGAGAGACTAGCTTTAACGTAGAATAGAATAGAATAGAATAGAGTAGAATAGAATAGAATAGAATAGAATAGAATAGAATAAACCATGTTGGAAAAGACCTTCGAGGTCATCAAGTCCAACCTGTCACCCAACATTATCTAATCAACTAAACCATGGCACCAAGCACCCCATCCAGTCTCTTCCTAAACGCTTCCAGTGATGGTGACTCCACCACTTCCCTGGGCAGCCCATTCCAATGGCCAATCAGTCTGTGTAGAAATTCTTCCTAACATCCAGCCTAAACCTCCCCTGGTGCAACTTGAGACTTGACCTCTTGTTCTGGTGCTGGTTGCCTGGGAGAAGAGACCAACCCCCATCTGGCTACAACCTCCTTTCAGGTAGTTGTAGAGAGCAATAAGGTCTCCCCTGAGCCTCCTCTTCTCCAGGCTAAGCAACCCCAGCTCCCTCAGCCTCTCCTCATAGGGCTGTGCTCCAGACCTCTCACCAGCTTTGTTGCCCTTCTCTGGACACGTTCCAGCAACTCAACATCTTTCTTACCTGCAGAGGCAAGGACTGAGCATTTCTGGTGGCTCTGTACCCTTCTGACATGATTTGCCCACATTAGTGACTCAGCTGCGTGAATGTCTGCCATGAAATCACTGGCACCAGTTTTCCAGCACAAAGCATGACCTACAGTTTCTAATTTATTTCTTTTTTTTTTTTTTCTGCACAAGATCCAGATCCAGAGCAGTTCAGCTTCCTGAAAACTGACAAGGTTGGACCGTAAAGCAATCTGTCTGCTGGATTAAGGGAATAAAACCTTGGCAACTCTTTACAAAGTCCATCCTCTGAGAGAAAGGGTCAGGAGTACACAACAGATTCACAGTCCTGTCTCTGTGCAAAGTAATAAGCCAGCAAGCTTAGGAAGAGGGTACGTGCAAGAATTGTCCCCACTGGTATAGAAATAATTCATATATAGATAAGTACTAAGTAACCTCTTTCTTTTTCCTCAACAAGCCTGTTAATTACTGGCATTTGTTTGAGTCTGAGGTATGTTAATAGCATGAAAGGGAATCCCTAATATGTGACAGATTGATGCTGTGGTATTTCAGAGGGCAAGTAAAGTTTTACTGTTTGAGAGTGGGATGGTCACTCATGGAGTGAGCAGAGCTGGTTAATTTTTTTTTTCCACTCACTGAAGTCACCGCTGCAAAGATTTTACAGCGATGGGAGGAGGTCATTTGCTCTCTTCTCGTGTTAATATTTGACTACATCACAATCTATGAGTGACCTATTAATTGATTAGTTGCAAACTGCTGAAATGCCAGGTTTTTATATGTGAGTGTAAAGAACACAGGGATTCATATTCAGGTCAGGTCTTAAGGTTATGCAGAGATCTACAGTGGTAGACAATGCAGACGATGTCTAGGGGAATTCTGTATGTTGTGCTTTGTGATAATTAGCTGTCAGGATAATGCTGGGGAATGTCTGAAATTCCTAGAATCGTACCATTTGCTACCACAATGCATAAAATGATGTGTTCTATTGCAGCTGAGCAATTTGATTTTAGTGAGGATGAGTACACATTTCTAATGACCCTTATCTACATTGTTAATTTTTAGCTCATTAGAAGATGAATCTGAATGGTGAAGGAGACAAACTAGGTAATAAGTTTAACTGTGCTGATGCCATAGGGTGAAACTTAATAATGCATAGCATCTTGCATACACTCAATAGCTGAAATTTCTTCAAACAAATAATACAACAGATTGATTGATTTGCATATGGAATAAATCAGACTAAGTGATTAGTCAAGTTAAATTGGTTGAAGTCTAACAACCAAGTGAAAGAGATGGAAATAGACACTAGAAGGCTACATTGAGGTGAGATATTCAAAGGTGTGGAAATATCAGAAGAAACTACTAACTAATTCATGTACACATGAATGTGAAGGAGGGATTTTCAACAGGGTTGGTGGGACCTGGTAAGAGCCTGATGCCAGATGAGAGAAGTTGAGGTCCACCATCCTCAGGGTGACAGATGATGGGATAAATCTGAGAAGAGTTTTTCACCTAGGGATTATCCTTTGAAGTTCACTGGAGAAAAAGTAACCATGTCTGGATGCGCATTTGAACTTGTGCCCTCTCTGTATTTTTAGCCTGCTACAGAACAACAATTTTAAGGTACTGAGACTTGAGCAAGTGATTTGCAGCTCAGCTCTTCTGACAGCAGCTCCATTTCTGTGATGGATAAGTGACATTTCGCTGAATTAGGGGTGGGGAAAGGGGTATGTTTGGGAGGTCTCTGCAAGGTTGGTGAGCAGGAAAGATTTTCTATATTTGAATCACTGAAGAAAACTTAGAGGGCATTGCAATGGGTTGGTAAAAGATAGCTAAGAAAATGGAACTGTCTATAGACTCCTATTTGCTGTACAGGGGTTTGCTTGTTGGTCAAGCAGGATTTTCTAAGTCAGGACACCCAAAAAGGTTAAAGATGCAGGTGGAGAGAGCCAAAAACTTCTTTGAAGCATTCAAGATTTCAAAGGGAAGGGAAGGTCTACACCACAACAATGTTGTGCTTTCTCTTCCTCAGAGGGACCTATTGATACACTCTTCTCAGTTACTGTGAGCACTTGTTCCATCAGCTAGAATAAAAGATCCCTTCCATGCAAGGTGTTTGCATTGCTGTACAAACAAAACCAATGAAAAACTTTATTTAAGAAAGGTGTGTGTGGGAATATCCTGACTGACTGAATAAGACAACCTAGGTAGGGATAGAAAATATTTACCCAAGCCTAGTCCTGGTGCCTCTGAGGTTGGTAGGAGTTTAGCAAACTTGGGAGGGTAGAATCCGGTTCCCTCATATCTCTCTGGGCATGGGACAGGCAGAGAGAACTCAGTAGGACTGAGGTATTCCAGTAATGTGCCATGTTGTTTTAATCAAGGGACTTGCATCATTCTAGGAAAGGAGATGTTTAGTGAAAGGTGGAGGGTCTCAGATAAATAAGCAACTGAAACTTTGGATGTTCATCCACCCCTTATCTGAACCAGCCAGATCTCTTTGTTGTGCAAAACAGGGCTGGAAAGCTTTCGAGGATAAACTTCCTTCTGATATTTGATATTCTCTGTCTTCTGCTTCTGCTGCAGGCACAAAATCAGCTTTGCACCAGTGTTTTCAGCTCTTTGGTTAGGCCCTTTTCTTCACCTCCTTTCTCCCCATGCACCAGTTGCCATAGGACACTAGCAGCTACTACAGCTTCTGGTGGAACCAAATCCCTTCACAACCCCAGCACCTTCCCTTATATGTCTCAGTGAGGTCACTAACTCGTAAGTCAGTGGCAGCAAATTGAAGTGAGATTCCCTTTGTGAAAATAAGGAATTTTCTTCTACATGCAGAGTCTCTGTTATTAAGATGCTGATGGAAGTGAAGCAGGGTGAGTTCAGGCCTGTTTGGGAGCTGCTGCATGATAGTGAGACACTATTTTTGTGTACTTCAGATTTTCTAAAAAAAAAAAAATAGAAAAAAGAAAGAAGAACAAAAGATTTAGATGTGTCATTACTAATAAACAAGAGATGCAGTTCAGTGTAAGCTAATTCTTTTTTTGTTTGTTTGGTTGGTTTTTTTCCAGATAATCTGTTTCACTCTGTAGGTATCACTTGTAAAATTGATGTTCTGAGACAGATTTTCTATTGTTCTGCATTTCCCAGATATTAAGAGACAGGTCTGCATAGGCAGTCCCGTCCTGAGGTGTAAAATGTAGGGGTTTTACACATCTAGATAGTTGTTTTAGAGGATCAGTCAGTTCTCAGAGGATCAAAGGACCTAAGCTGAAGCAAGACATGGAAGTCCAGTTAGGACAGACTTAAAAATATGGCTGTGGAAAATGTCTGAATAAAATGTGTTTACAGAATGAGTCTCCACTATTTGCATAAGAGTAGCTAGTCTCACTTTTTCACTGGTAAGTCAACAACACTTATAAATGTTTCCATATTCAATGGCTGAAAATGGAACATTTTTAGCCACTGTACTGTTGAAAAAAAATCCCTTGTTAGCATAAAACCCATTTTGTCTATTAGATTTTGCACTTTCTGATGAAGAGTCGTGCTCTTTCTCAGAAGGCTGAGTCCTTTTTTATTATGATAGGCTGCTTTTTTGAAAACATATTTCAGTTCTAAAAAGATTTGATGCATTCAAGATCAAAATTCCTTTAAGATCTAATCCTTCCTGTATTCATGTTGGACTGTTTGCAGCAACATGCTTTTGGGTTTGAAATAGTAGCAAGAACTACAGGAACACTTTTTATGGCTGTTTGGAGAGGGTTTTGCTTAGCTCTCTACACTATCAAATGACTCAGAAAAATCACCATATGTCAGATTAGATCAGCTCAAAAATTACAGCCAGGAAACCACTGATAACTTTTGTGGAGTTCCATGAAAGTTTACATAATTGTCATTGCATGTCATTTAGCATAGCAGCTGCAGGAAGATCCTGGTCTCCAATAAACAGAGATAATTGATTAATAAACTGGATCTGTGGTCCCTGCATTTTATTCTATTCACTGAGATACTGAGATACTTCAGACACAGGCCTGAAGTTCTGCTGCTGACGATACAATTTACGCATTCATTTATTTGAAGTCCATATCTGGTCTGAAAAATAGTGGTGAATCATTTGAAGACCCAAAATTAATTAGGCCAAAAGCTCATGCTAATAGGATTAACATTTCAGGTTGAGCCAAATTAAATCTGTGGCAAAATTCCCTTTGGCTTTTATATGATGTTCGGGTCCAGTCCCTCTGCTCAAGTAATATCATGAATTTCTGTGGCTCACTTGACTGGATATCATGATAGAATCTCACAGATTTTCTTATGTTTTCAAAAACTTCTTCCCCTGATGTTTAGAAAATCCCTATTCTCCACCAAGTGTCTTCATAGGCAACAATCATCCCGCAGCCTAATTAGTTCTTCCATGGTTTGTGTCATCCTTTGTTCTGTGAAGCTAAACATAACTCATACTGCTCTTCTCTCTCCTCCCTGCTCTGTCCTCTCTCTTCTCAGGGGCAGATGCATCCCAGAGGCAGGCAGCCCCACCAAGAGGGCTCTGCTGCTTTCTACTCAAGCAGGTCCTGAGATTACTTGAGTGAATGTCTCCATTTTATGACTTTTTGGAAGTGAAAGGCAGGATCTTGAAGGCCATGACCCTGGGGTAAAGGAGAGCCGTATCTCCTGCCCGTGACTGGCCCAGGGTGGTGGTGTTTGCAAAATGCATTTTTTATGGGACTTTTCTGACATGATGAAAAGCAGGCAGGGTGGTGGGTGCATGTGTAGTGCTCTGTTGTTGTGGTTTCTGTACACCTAGTGAAGAGCAGGACCCTGAAATAAATCACCTGGACTCTGGTGAAGTCAATACAGCAATTTATACCAGCTAACAGTCTGGGCTCTAGTCTTGAGATTGCCCTGAAGAAATAACATGTTGTCCTGGTGTCCTAAGGAGTCTGTCCTTCTTATATTGCTCTTGGGATAGGGAGAGATGACTGGGAGGGAGTGGGGCTGTCAGCAGAGCTGACATGGTTTGGGGACAGCCAGCCTTTTTCTGGGACTTCTCATGGATTTTATGCATAAAGAAAAACCTAGAGTCCAACTTTACAAATACATTTCAAAAGCATTTTTATTTCTTTTTTTTTTTTTTTGCCTTCACACCCCTCCCCACCTCCCACACTGCCCCCTCCTTCCCCTCTTTTGTTTTGCTGCAGCTATCTGTATTTGACAGTGAACAAGACAATCATCAGGCTGTTTGGCTGCTATCTTGTTTTGCTGCGTCCAGGCTGACGCAGGACACCCCTGGTCTGGTGGTAGTTGTACACCTGCCACAACTCCCCATTCCCCAACTGCCTGGTGGAACCTGTATGCCTTCTGGAGTCCTCCACTGCCAGGACTGGCTGATGATATTTGAAGGACAGGGAAATATGCTCTCAATTCCAGCTAAGCAGTACAACACGTTGCAACCATTTGAAGAAAGCCTTTTATCTAGCACCAAAAAAAGTGCTATGCAGTTGTAAAGAAATTCTCTGATGTACACTTCATAGCTCAACATTTTCTGAAATTTCTAAGGATATTAATATTAATAATGATGTATTGAAAGTTATGTCCTTACAGTAGTTTTGTTACATTTAAGACATGCAGTAAAACATTTACTGTGACCCATGAAAGGCATGGTTTAGATAGATGTGTATGTATGCTTGTGGGAGTACATATTAAGCTGGGAATTGAAATGCACTTTTCTTTCCTATAAATTTTAAAGGAAATAAAGCAATTGTTCAAAATCTCATTTTGAAATGATTATCTAAATCTCTAAGTACATACATTTAAAACTTATTTTTTATATATGTATTCTTCTCTGGAAGATTTCTGTACAGGCAGTGGAAGTAGCTCCTGTAAACAGATGCTCAGAAACCACTTTGAATAACATCCTGAATCACTGCAGAGTTAGACAAGACATCCAGTTATTTAGTGTGCCATGTCTAGGCTCATTCTTTGACTCACTTATTCTGCTAAGTGTTGCAGTTAGAAGAGATAGTCACAGAATCATAGAATCAGTCAGGGTTGGAAAGGACCACAAGGATCATCTAGTTCCAAACCCCCTGCCATGGGCAGGGACACTGTACACTAGAGCAGGCTGGCCAGAGCCTCATACAGCCTGGGCTTAAACACCTCCAGGGACAGGGCCTCAACCACCTCCCTGGACAACCCATTCCAGTGCTTCACCACTCTCAAGGTGAAGAACTTCTTCCTCACATCCAGTCTGAATCTCCTCACCTCCAGCTTCATTCCATTCCCCTTAGTCCTATCACTACCTGATATCCTGAGAAGTCCCTCCTCATTGGGTAGATATCAGAAGTGAGAAGTGGATTTTATTTTTTTTTTGTAAACAGAAGATCTCCTAAAAAATAAACAACAAACCCCAAAACTAGTCTGAATACAACTGTTCAATAATTTGAGTGAAATATTTAAGATCATTTAATTGAGAAAAAAATGTAAGAAAGAAATTCCTTTAAATATTGCAACATTTCCTTTTAGTAGTTATCTATTGCAAACATTCTGACTTTTCTCTTGAATGAGAGGTTTCAGTTTAGAAATTAACCCTGAAAAGAACTCTGAAATGGGGAAGATAATGCCAAAAGAGTATTTCAGTTTAAATAAAGGTTTTAGTGTTGTTTGGTTGTTGGTTTTTGTTCTGATTAATGGAAAGTAATTTTTTTTGCAGAGGCCTTTAAATAATAATAATAACAACAATAATAATTAATGAAATTCATTATTATTATTATTATTATTATTATTATTATTATTATTATTATTATTATTATTATTATTATTATTATTATTATTATTATTATTATTATTTTGCTTGGTTGAAATGTGAATTATTTTAGACACTGATCTGTAAAAGAAAGAAAAAATAAATCCAGGATTTAATGACTCATACATCCTTGAGTAAAAATCTGGAACATGAAGCTTCAAAGTTTTCCTTGTATTATTAAACATAATGTAATCTCTTCTTAGTCCCCGGGCAGTTGAGCAGATGTAGAAAGATATTTAAGCAGTTTAAGTGAAAAATTTAAACCATGAGTCCAATAAGACATAGATTTATTGTGTTTTACATGTACATAATTCTGTACCTTCCCAGAGTACAGGTGTGTGATGGTGCTGAATTAATGGCTATACATTATTCTGGTTTAGTATAGAGGACATTAAAGACATAAGTCTTAGCTTGGATGTAATCTTTCCAAACAGAGATGGAAGGATTGTTTATTTTATTTGGTTATTTCATGATTGTTTCTGATGCCTTCTGCATGGTTCTGAAGTGGTAGCTTTCCTTATTCCATAAGGCTCCTTGTGATGCTATCCTACTCAACTGGAACTGAAGCAGTTTCTTCTTCCCTGGTTGTTTCTCCTGTCTGATGGCTTGAAATACGTGTAAAAAGCAAACCATTGCCCCAGTGTTTGCAAAGGCCTGCAAACACTCTCTGTGATAAGATTTGTCTCCTAGAGAACCAAATCCCAAACCCCAGCTGTTCACGTGTCATGATGAGGGTAATGTTAAAAGTAATGAGCCGCAAAATAGCATTTACTGCCTTGGGGAGGAGCTGAAAGTTGGTTGACATTGATGACGGGGGATCCAGGTACCATCACATGGATTACTCTTCCACCAGTGTGTGTCTGCATGTTGGTGACAGAGTGTGGTCTGTGTGTGAATACACAGGAAACACAGGACTCAAAAATCATTTATTTGTCCATTGCAAGGCCCCACTGTTCTCTCCTTGTCCTGATGTGAACTGATTATCGTTTTGCATGCTTTGAAGCTTATTAACTGCTTCAGTCATCCCATGCCTGTGTACATGAAAGTACGTGTGAGTGAGCACTGTTCCAGCAGCCAGGTTGGCTCAGACAGTACAAAGCATGGGAGAGATGTGGAGGTAGAGACCATGTGTTTGAGAACATGTAGGTTTGTGTAGCAGCATCACACAGACAAAGCTGTGGAGAATATTTAAAGATCTGCTATAACACAACTCATTAGCTGAGGCGGGGGAAGGAAAGGCCTTCCTATTAATATCCAAATATTTTCCTTGGGGAATTCTCTCATCTCCTAATGCTGCAGTAACAGGAGGGGAGGCAGCTCCTGCACCCAGTGCAAAAGCTCAGGTTTCCTTGCTACCCTCTTCAGTCCAGTCATCAGCCAGAGGTGAAGTGTGGGGACAGCCCCTTCCCCTTCCACCAATTACTCCATCCCATCAGGGCTACCTCAACCTCTCTTATGTATGAACAAGTTGGCTTTATCTTACAGTGCTGTGTGAACTTTGTCTTGCTGAGCAGTTTTCAAAGACAAGGGCAGGCTGTGTCTCTGAGGAAACTCCTGCTCTCTGACATTCTCTCACTATGTCTACATGTGAGATTTTTATTGTAATGTCAGTCAGTTAACGCTGCCTACAAACTACACTGGCTGAACTGCACCAGCTGGTACCCTGAAGGAGCAGTGCAAATCTTCATTCCTCTTTCCACTCACCTTTGCTGTAAAGCTTCTGCTTCTGAGATCAGAAACTCAGTGACCTTGGCAGGGAGAAACCCAGAAAATGAGTTTAGTTGGAAGGAATGACTCAAAAGCACTGTTTGGAGCTTAGATGTCTTCCCCTGGGGATTACAGAGTGAGCAATACTAAAATCAGTGTGTCAAGATGTCACCAAGCATGCACTGGAAGAAACTTTACACGGTGCAATAAGAGTGCTGTAGTCAGGGTTCTGAGTTTAAAGAAATGCTCTGATTCAATCAATGTCTGTTCATTTATCCTGCTGCCTTCTTCTCAGTTCAGCAGGAAGCCTATTTCATTCCTTTTACTGCTGCTGTGCTCTTTGCTGCTTCCTTCTCCACGATCATCTATCACAGAGCCATTCTTGTCCTCTGCCTCCAATTGCTAACAGACGCCTGTCATCAGACCGGTCTTTGATGACACTCCATCGATCACCCAGAAGGAAATGGTTATTGAGTAGGTGGCAATCAACTTTTTACCTCTCACTGGAGCCAGAGTGCATCAGTGTTTTCCAGTATTAGGCAGAAGCCTCCTGGAAGGGTTTTTTTTTTTGATGTGTGCAAGGTTTCCTCACATGGGAGACTGGTGTGCTTGTGCCAAGTCATAGGGCTCAAGGGACATGGCTGCAATTTCTTGCTAACTTCTACTCTGAACTAGAGGAAGGTAGAAATGAGGGCTGATGCTGGGGGCCATCTTCACTGACAGGTTCTGCTTCCCACATCAGAGCTGTTACTGAGATAGGGTTGAAATGTCCTGCTGATGCCAAAGGTTTCTACCATCCCTTCCCTCCTTTACAAAAAACAATCCTCCTAAAGTGAGACAAACTGTTGAAACACATTAACCAGCTGGGCGACTGGAAAGAAGGAAGCCCAAATGCAGATGTTCAGTGGGAAAGTAATAATTAGGATTAAATCTGAGTTGGTACTGATATTACTCCTCCCCCAAGATTTGCTGGAAAAATCTGAATTTTCAGTCTGAAAGAAGAGAAAGATAGAGGATTAAGAAGAGACAACTCATCTGTTTTTCCTAAGAGGAGTAGACAGCAGATCACAGCCTGTATGTCCTGATCTTTAGTGTCATTTAGGTAGCTACTCTTTTAATTTCAATAAAGCACTAACAGATAAGTGTACTTTAAGAAGTAGACTTTAACCAGCAGGACTCAGAATGATTCAAGAGGACTGAGGTATCTGAACAGTATTTGAAGGGGGCCTACAAGAAGGCTGGGGAGGGACTTCTCAGGATATCAGGTAGTGATAGGACTAGGGGGAATGGAAGGAAGCTGGCAGTGGGGAGATTCACACTGGATGTGAGGAAGAAGTTCTTCACTGTGTGAGTGGTGAAGCCCTGGAATGGGTTGTCCAGGGAGGTGGTTGAGGCCCTGTCCCTGGAGGTGTTTAAGCCCAGGCTGGATGAGGCTCTGGCCAGCCTGATCTAGTGAGAGGTGTCCCTGCCCATGGCAGGGGGTTTGGAACTAGATGATCCTTGTGGTCCCTTCCAACCCTGAGTGATACTACTATGATACTATGACTGCAGGACCAGTAGGCACAAGACACCCTCATCAAATATGTTCAAGATAGACCCTGAGTTGTTCTATCTGCTCAGCAGGGCTAGTTTGGTGGACTGGAGTGACTGCTACCTACCTAGAAACATCCAAGATTCCATGTGGATCCAGCCTATAAGCAGAGTACACATCTATATAAGCTCTAGTTAGACTGGGTTTGTGTCTAGCATTAATTTAAAAGCAGTGAGGTGGTAGACCCTGTGCATTCATAATTATAGAATCATGGAATCATTAAGGTTAGAAAAAAACTCCAAAATCATTAAGCCTATTAACCTCACATTGCCAAGTCTGCCTCTAAACTTAAATGTCACATCTACACTTTTTTTTGAAACACTTCCAGGGATGCTGATTCCACTACTTCCCTGGGTAGCCTTCTGTAATGCTTGACTGCATGTGACAGTTTATTTTCTCCCAGTTTTGTTTGCCTTTACTTTTCATGCTGGTTTTGGTTTGTGCTATCTATCTGGGCCAACTGGCTAAGTGTAGTGGGATGTGTGTGGGTGTTGCTTTTGAATTTAGTACTGCTCCTAGTGAGAGCATGGCAAATAACTCAGAATGAGTGATTTGATTGATGAAAGTCCTTATTTTCTCTTCACAAATGGAGCGTGAATAGAGTGAAAAATTCTCTGATGTAGCCACTTGAAAAAAGTAATTCACAGAAATTTTTTGGGAGAGTAACCCTTGATTTGAAAAGAATTATTCAAATTGTCATTTGTATTAGTAGTGCAGATATGACTCATGCAGTAACATGTTACTAGCCAACATAAGTTACTTATCCAATGAAAACATTTGAATTCAAATTACTTTAGATTATTTCAGCCTAAGGAACCAATGCAGTGTTGGTCATCTGGATATTTGCTTGATCTAAAGGAAAAAACCTGTGTTGGACAAATGAATCCTTTGGTAATAAATATTCAGTGCTTTCTGAGCAAGGACCTGGCACCCTTGGATTGGTGTCCTGCCAAAGGGTGGGAGGTTATATGGCATTAACAGCAGCAAGCAGCACTAATCTTTGCTTTCGTACCACACACTTGAATTGAGCTCAGCACCAGAGTGGAAGAAACCAATGACTCTTACTGGAAGAGGAAATTGTGTCCTTCATGATGCTTCTCTTGGAGGAAGGCTCTAACATGTCATCACAAACACAACACATTGAAAATTCCTAATATTTTCTTCCAGGGATGAGGTGAGCAAAAGGATTTAATCCTCTCCCGTAAAGGGAGGTGAGAGTCTATACCATCCAAGCTTGTCTTTGTGCTCAGGGAACATGAAAGTTTACATGACTTATCAGAATAAAGTTCTCAGAATTTCTGAACATTTTCTCTTCTGCCCCTGAGTTCCTGTGGGAGCATTACTGGGATTTACTGACTTTTGTGCATCCATCCATCCATCCATGGCTATAGATAAGCACACTTCAAAATGCTGTGAAATATTCAAGTTACAAATGCTGGTAAAATGTTAGGATTCCAGATTTCCTCTTCTTCAAATTGCAAATGCTGGCAATATTTTTTTCCTTTAATGAGGAATAAGTAGCATCACAAAGGCATTCTGAATCAAAAGGCCTTTCACTCTGCCTTGGCTTTTAGACGGCTTCCGATCCAGATCTACTATAGATATCTCCTCTTGGCTACTATTGGAAGCTCCCTGCAGTGTACAATAAACATTCACTTCATATCACACATCTCACTCTGACAAGCAAATCCCCTGCATATCAATGTGGCCCTGTGAAGAGATTTTGCTTTTTTACATTCCTTCCACTCCCAGCTGTTAATTTGCACTGACTAGATAGCAGGGGGTCCCACTCTGCCCCAGAGACATGCTTGTGACTTCCATGGACTTTAACAGGATTTGTGTGAACATATACAGATTAGTCCCTCAGAAGAATTCAGATGAGCTGGCTGAAAATGTCAAAGTCATCAAACAGTTTTAAACATCCAGTTTCTTTTACCTTTAATGGGAATGAAGTTTTCAAATCCCAGGTAATCATTAAAAACCACAATGTTCATACTAACTAACTAGGTCTGGTTACATAAAGCAAACCTACTGCCTGTAATCACCAAGAGCTAAAATGAGGGCAGGACTCAGCCTTTGCATTACTGAGATTTAATTCCAAATGAATTGCAAAACTTTTATAGGTTCTGTTACTGCAAGTGTGAATTATTTCTACAAACATTTTGACAGATCTGCAAAGGACTGAAAACACCTTTCCCTGCCACCATTGTTTGTAGAAAATGATTTATGGGTGCTACTGATAACTACTGTTTCAGATTAAAACTGAACTACTTTAGATTGAAAGTAGAGGAGAGTACTAAACTCTTCAGGAATTTTGTAAATGGAAATATTAGGTTCATGTATGGTGTTCTGTGTTTGACTTCCTTTATCCACTTGAGGCATAATCAGCAGTTATTAGACCAGGATAGCTTTACCAAGTTATTTAAATAGCAGTGGAACTGTCAAAGGCATCTAAACAGTTAAAATTTCAATACTCACAACTTTCAGAGAAAATCTGTGCCAAAAATATTTGCAATGAGTGGACTTGGCTTAGGGAGTACTTTAAATTCTAATTAATTTCAGGATCAGGAAAGCACTTGCATGTCCTTTAAATGTCTGTTTTTCAAAGGTACTCTTTGGTACCTTCGTTTCCTTAATTCTAGTTTGGCTCTCCCTCTGAAACAGTGTGCTGCTTGTGATGGAGCTGATAAACAAGTTCAGCGCAAAAGAACATGATTAGCTATTTGTTTTTTTCTTAAATATTAACCATATCTTCACTTTTTGTCCCCCCCTTCCCAATTAAAATCTACTAAATTAAGCAAATTACATGGGGGATTGAACAGAAGATAAATAATCCTTCACTTTATTATTTAGCCAATATTTACTGGGTAAGAATGCATTATTAACATGTCAAAGGAGGGTATTGATTACCATTCACAACATTTCTAATAAAATAAAAGAAAGAAAAAGAAAGAAAGAAAGAAGGAAAGAAGGAAAGAAAGAAAGAAAGAAAGAAAGAAAGAAAGAAAGAAAGAAAGAAAGAAAGAAAGAAAGAAAGAAAGAAAGAAAGAAAGAAAGAAAGAAAGAAAGAAAGAAAGAAAGAAAGAAAGGAAGGAAGGAAGAAAGGAAGGAAGAAAGAAAGAAAGAAAGAAAGGAAGGAAGGAAGAAAGAAAGGAAGGAAGGAAGGAAGAAAGAAAGGAAGGAAGGAAGGAAGAAAGAAAGGAAGAAAGAAAGGAAGGAAGGAAGGAAGAAAAAGGAAGAAAGAAAGGAAGAAAGAAAGGAAGAAAGAAAGGAAGAAAGAAAGGAAGAAAGAAAGAAAGAAAGGAAGAAAAAGAAAGAAAGAAAAGAAGGAAGGAAGGAAGAAAGAGAGAAAAAGAAAGAAAGAAAGAAAGAAAGAAAGAGAGAAAGAAGGACAAGTGCTATTTCTGAAAAATAATGTTGTCACTTATAATTCGTCCTAAATCGTAAGTGTGGCATAATAAACTAGATGTGTCACTTCTCTGCTCTGTACTGACACATGCTACATAAGGGAGCTGAGCTTTTTCCAGGGCTGTGTCAAAACGCTTTTTGGTGGTGACCTTTTGCAAGTAGTATCCAATTATGCAGAAGTCTTGTGGTGTGTTTGTATATTTGCAATGTATTTTCCACCAGAAAACTCTGCTTTGGTTTCACCTACTTTTCACTTGTAGTGTGATAACAGAGACAGGTAAAATAGAAATGAAAAAAAATCAACCTGAATGCTGTTTCCTTTACTATGTGAAAAAGTTTGAACGTCTCATTTATTGCATAAGGACTCTGCATGTGTAATATATTTATTTGGGAGGGAGAAGAGATATTCTGAGGTTGAGACATTTGAATTGTCATTGTTAAGGTTAGCCTTCAATTTTCTGCTTGTTTTTAGATGTCCTGTGTGAACTTTGGTTAATCATCCATGACCTGTGTCCCTGAAATCTGGTGTATGATAGAAAGGAAAGATGGATAAAAGGAGCATTTTGAAATCTGTTAGGATCTGTTAGGATCACCTCTACTTCAACTGCTTCTGGCAGACATTTGTCAAATTAGTCTTTTAATGTTGGATTTCTTGCTACAATTAAAGTACGTATGTTTTAGCCTAGCCTCAGCATAGCAGAAGATCTTACTCCTTTTGTCTCCCAAGTACTTCAAGACTGCTTTCATGTCTCCTTTCAGACATCCCCTAGTCCAAGACTATCCCAGCTGTCTCTTCCTGGGTCACATTTTTCTCTACATTGCATTCATGCTGCACTGTCAGTCCTTCCTGAAGCTGGTCCCAGTATTGCAGAGTAGGAGGGATATTTCACATGTCTTACAGGTGACGTTTTTGTTTGCATGCACCAGTGTCAGACTCATCCTTTTAACAACAATGTAGCATTGTTGACTCATGTTCAGCTTGAGATTCATCATAATTCCCAAATCACTTTCTTTGTCTGTCCAGCAGGTCTTTGTTTTGTATTTAAAAAAAAAACCAAAACCCAAACAAAAAAACCACAAACAAACAAACAAAACCAAATTTGTTTTCATCTATGTGGATACATTTCATTTGTTCTTATCAAATTTGGCCTCATTTTCCCAGATCACCTCTAATTCCTGTTCTATCCATTGTGTTTACAGATTGCCTAACTGAGGTTGATTTTATTTCTAAATGCATCAAACATGCTCTT
Source organism: Dryobates pubescens (assembly GCF_014839835.1). NCBI lineage: Eukaryota > Metazoa > Chordata > Aves > Piciformes > Picidae > Dryobates > Dryobates pubescens. Next base: position 21,951,793 of record NC_071625.1, on the reverse strand, counting down.
ATTCCTTTTCCCTCCTCATTATTCATGAAACTGTTGAACTTTACCAGACCTAGGACAGACCTCTGTGATTCCCAGCTGATACATTCCTACCATTTTGCCACCAAATAATTGATAATTTACTCTTAAAATGCAGATTTACAGCCACTTTTGCACGCTTTTTCTCTGCTGCTTAATCTTGACCATGCTTTCTTAACTTACTTATGAGAATATTGTGTGAGACAGTGTCAAAAGCCTCACTTGATTCAAGGTGTATGACATCTTTTCTTCTTCTACCCACAAGGTTTGTTACTTTGGTGTAGAGTGGAATTAGATTTGTTTGATATGTTTTGTTCTTGACACATCCATGTTGCCTGCTACTCCTCTCCTTGTTACTAGCTAGGTGCTTGCAAGTAGATTATTTCTCCCAGTATTTTTCCAGGAATCAGGTATGCCAAGCTGAAAATTCCCTGGCTCCTCTCTTCCTTCATACAGGTATGTTATCTGCTGGCTCTTCCTCAGTCTTGTGAACTGACTCATCTTGCATGAATTGTCTAAGAAATTTGCCAATGTCTCTGAGATTGTTTCAGCCTATTCTTTAAATACCTTGGGATAAACGTCTCAGTGCCCCATTGAACTGGAAACATCTATGTTATCTAAGTATTCTTTAATCTGAATCTCCCTGATTGTAATCCTTGTTATTGTCCCTTGGTTCTATCAACTGTCTAGACACAGCTGACCTTTCCAGTGAAGGCTGAGATAGAAAAGGCACAAAACATTTCACATTTCTGGGACTCATCTGGCAGGAACTTTTCTCTCCATTTAGCAGTGAACCACTGTTTTCCCTTGGAGTTCTTTTACTGAAAATGTGCTTACAGAAAGCTTTTTGCTTCCTTTGCTAATTTCCTCTCTTTTTGTACCTTTGCCTTTCTGAAATTTTCCCCACATATTTATGCCATTCATTCGTACATGTCTTTAGTATTTCAATGTGGTTTTCACTTCCTGTACATTTTATTTAGCTCCAGGTCATTGAAGAGCTCGTGGTTTAGCCAAATTGTTTTCTGATTACACTTCCTATCCTTCCTTCATGTTGGCATGGCTCCTGATTGTACCCTCACTGTCATTTCTTTAAAGAATTGCCAGCTCTTCTGGACTCCTTTGTCACTTCAACTTGTCTCCGAGGAGATCTCACCCACCAATTTACAGTGTTTATTGAAATCTGCCCTCTTGAAATACATTGCTTTCAGTTTTCTATTTTCCCTCTTTTCCCTCCTTCTTTTACTTGAAGTCATTTCATGGTAATCACACCTCAGGTTTCCTTATCTGTAAACTGGGATAACATCTATTTGGCTTTGTAGACTATAAATACTTCTGGTGGGGAACAACAAAATTAATTTAATGTTTGTTTGTTTGTTTGTTTGTTTATTACAAAATGCAACACAATGCAAGAGTATTCCAGTATGAGGTGATTCTCTGCCTTGTAGTCCAGACCATTTCCTGTCATCCCATAATTTGTTACCTGGGAGAAGAGACTGACCCTCCCCATCACTACAACCTTGATTCAGGTAATTGTAAACAGTGTTTAGTTCTCCTCTCATCTTCCTTTTCTACAGACTAAACAACATTAGTTCCTTCATCCACTCCTCATAAGACATATTTTCCAGACCCTTTAACAGCTTTGTTGCTCTTCTCTGGACCTGCTCCAGGATCTCATTGTCTTTCTCACAGACCTAGCCCCAAAATGGAGCACCGTACCTAAGGTGTGACCTCACCAGTGCTTGAGTACACTTCTCTGGACCTCCTGGTCACACAGTTCCTGATACAGGCCAAGATGATCTCTGGTCTATCCTATCCTATCCTATCCTATCCTATCCTATCCTATCCTATCCTATCCTATCCTATCCTATCCTATCCTATTCTATTCTATTCTATTATATTCTATATGTATACATGACAAATTAGAACAAGACCTAAGCGCACAGCAATGTATGTGTGGATTTGCCCTAAATCTGTGCTCTATTTACCATGGCACGGAAGGCAGATTTGCAGGTTAGAAAGTATCTGAGGTACAGTCCAGCCAGCATTTCAGCATGGACATTCAAGGGACCTTGTGGAGTCTGCATGTACTCCAGAGACCAGATATCATATTTTCTCTGCTGTTGAGGCAGGGGCTAACACTCTGACAATGTCTACAAGAATGTAAAGAATTTCCAGGTATAGATATCTGATTGCGAGCCTTCAATTAACTCCAACCAGAAAGAGCAATAAATGTAGGCCATTTGTCTAAGCACTATTAGGGAGCAAAAAGTTTGGAATTATCTGAAATGTCTTAGTTTTGAAGTCTTTTTGCATGAGGCCCTACCCTTGCATAAAATATACATATTTGCACGTGGCTATAAGTAGCAGGAATGCTTAGTAGTTAAATCTGGCCACATGTGTGATGTTTGAGTACTAGTTCAATGAGAAAGCAGGTTTATAATTTTGGCCAGAGAAAATGGTCAGAGTCAGACCTGCAATGCTGTACTCATTTGCTTGTTTGCTTGAGTGCTGTTGGTACTGAATCATAAATGGCAGCTGCTGAATCCAGCCACATGTGACATATAGTCAGCTAACTAGAGTTTGATGGAAACTGACAAATTATGTTTCCACTGGGCAATGTCAAGTTCTTAATATCCATTTATTGGGATAAATTTATTTTTTTTTTTTAATATAATTTGTCAGAGAGTCTCAGGTTCAGGGTAATACTTCAGGAGATAAACAAGGCAAGCAGGACATAAAAGCTGAAGGGTGATCTTCCCCAGAAAAAATCATCAGCTCAGTAGATATTCTTCAGAGATTTAGGTGATTTGGACTGAAACTTCAAATCCTAGTTACTCTGAGTAGGGCCCTTCTGCCTTTCCACTTACAGAAACAATATATCAGACTGAGGATTTGAACCTGAGTTTTCCTTATTCATGGTTGTACCAGAGCCCCTGTATTATAAAGGCAATTCAGTACAGAAACATGTTATTTGCTTTTCCCCTCTGTGCCAACTGTTTGTCTTCATCCCTATACTGGATGGTCCAATCTCCACTGATCCACAAAAGGAAGAGAATGAGTCAGTGCAAAGACAGAAAATCGACTTAATTATTGCAATTATATTATTAACATTATCAGTTGAATGAATTCTTACACCTTTAACAGAGAAGACTGAATAAAACCAATTGAGAAGTGTTTTATAATGAGCAAACCTGGTGTTAAAGTTCTTGTTTCTACTCATAGTACTGTCTGATGTTGGCTCCTCTGGATTTTGGATAGTACTTAAAAAAGGTATTCAGTTCATCTGAGGTAAAAATATGTAGAGCCTAAGACAAGTAACTGAAATGACTAATATTTCTACAGGAGATGAAAAGTAATTCCTGTCATGCACTGCAACCAACCCCTTGAGAAATGCACAAAGGAATTGACACTTGTAAACAAAGAACAGTGGAAATGAACTCAGTGTTTTATCATCTGAATGCAGTACTGTCTCAGATGCCAGGATTAGGAGATTTCTGTTTCAGAAACTGCAGGAGCATTTGTCTGTGGATTAGAGCTAAAATACTTTGTGGAATAGTGAGCCAGACACAACGTGTATGAATAGCTTTTCACTGCCTTGCTCCAGAAGATGTCTTGAGTGCTACACAAACCACAATGTGACTCCAATACAAATGTTTTCTATTTAGCAACTGCTACTGAGGGATCATAGAAAAAACATTGCTGCACTCTTGGCAGTGTCTGATTCAAGTTTATGATGTCATTCATTCATTAAATACAATCTGAGGTATTTTGTACAGACATTGTCTCTCAGAGAATGAAATAATTGCTTCCCTTAGCAGCACCTGCTGTCAAGAATGCACTTTTTTTTCGTAGTTTCTATAAGCATTTTCTAGAAGACTGTGATTTGGTAATGATGATCCCCAGAATAAATCTTTAACATGTAAATTTTGGTTTTGTCATGTACCTATTCTCATTCTACCTTCTGGATGGACTAAATCATGTACATTCTGAAATCATCCAGCACTGAGACTTCCTTTACTGTATAGATGTGTCAGAGATGACTCTGATGGTTTTCATCTTGTATATGATTTTGTAAATTTAACACTAGCAAAGTAGCTTTAGTTGTCTTGCACAACACTTAAGATGAAAATGTATGCCATTACATACTGCAAAGTGAAATAGATTCTTACATCCTGGTGTTGGAAACTGAGATGAGAAAATAGCAAAGACATCTCTGAGATGATTTCCAGGTTATGATCTGTGGCTACCTTCTGATATGAAAAACCAAAATAAAATCAATACTGTATGCATAGGTGACTCTTAAACAAATTCCTAACTGTTTGAAATAGACAGAAAAAATTGAAATGGATTTCATTAGGTTTTGGCCTTATTAAAAATATCTATTACCAGTTTTGACATTAAAAACATTAGAAAGAAATGTTACTTTTAAGTATCACAAAGGTTATTTATAATAAAAATGTTTTCCCCTCTGAAAACTAAAAGACAAAATTTGATGTGATTTCCTGCATTATTTAAGTTGTTCTGGAACTACAATTTTTAGGGGGCAAAGATGAGGGGTAAAATTATACATTATTCTAGGGTCACCATTTATGTACAACCTGATCCTTGCTGTTGTTGCCTGAATATTTTTAATATGGTTATAAATATTCCTAGTCTTCTAATATTTTGCAGTTGAAATAAACAACTTTAAGTGCATCACTAAAGGACAGAATCATCTGGAGACCCTCGTTTTGGGCAAGTTGGACAAGATGATCTTCAGAGGTCCCTTCCAACAACCACCATTCTGCAGTTCTTTAGAATAGAATAGAATAGACTAGAATAGACCAGGTTGGAAGAGACCTTCAATATCATCACATCCAACCTATTACCCAACCCACCTAATCAACTAAACCATGCAACCAAGCACCCTATCAAGTTTCCTCCTGAACACCTCCAATGATGGTGACTCCACCATCTCCTCGGGCAGCCCATTCCAATGGGCAATCACTCTCTCTGTGTAGAACTTCTTCCTAACCTCCAGCCTAAACCTCCCCTGGCACAGCCTGAGACTGTGTCCTCTTGTTCTGGTGCTGGTTGCCTGGGAGAAGAGACCAGCCCCCACCTGGCTACAACCTCCCTTCAGGTAGTTGTAGACAGCAATAAGGTCTCCCCTGAGCCTCCTCTTCTCCAGGCTAAACAACCCCAGTTCCTTCAGTCTCTCCTCATAGGGCTTGAGGACATCATGAAATAAAACACAACCAATAATCAGAAATATCTTTAATGTCTTAAAACATGACCAAAAAGCTCAGGCTGACTTTTTAACCCATGGCTGTACTGTAAATTGCAAACATTTTTCCTGCCTTATTATTTATTCTGTCAAGTGTTATCCAGTGTAAGCAAAAGCATTACCACTGAGCCCTGAGAACCACATCAAGAATGTCAAGGTGTTTCCACAGCAAAAGTTACAGCTAATTAATTAAGTGGCAGGTTAATTGTGATGTACAACCATAAAGGCTCACAGAAGGCTGTTTTTATTTGTGTTATGTTCTCACATCTTCAAGAAACATAAGATCAAAATGAGGTGTTATTTGGAGACCTTATTGTGTCCTTGCAGCACTGGAAGGACACCTATAGGAAAGTTTGGGACAATCTTTTCAGTAGGGCCTGCTGCAATAGGACAAGAAGAAATGGTTTTAAACTAAAGGAGGGTAGATTTAGATTATATATAAGGAAGAAATTTTTGTACAGTGAGGGTGGTGAAACACTGAAACAGATTGCCCAGAGAGGGGGTGTATACCCTATCCCTGAAAACATTCAAGGTCATGCTGGATAGGACTTGAGCAACCTGCTCTGGTTGAAGCTATCCCTGCCCACTGCAGAGGTGTTGGACTAGGTGACCTATAAAGGTCCCTTTCAACCCAAACCACTCTGTGATTCTATGATTCTGTGATCTAAGATACATGATTTTAGTGTGGCCAGTATATTATTTTTTGTGGGTTTTTTTTTGCAGCCCTCCTAGCAGATGGCTAATTTGTATGGCTAGAGAACATGCAACAGAAAAACAAGCTGATATTCAGTGAAGTGTTTTTGTGAGGATGGTTTAAAGCATTTCTGAAATGTATTCTGTTGCTGCTCCAAATAATTTTCTACCCTTAAAATGAACAAAGTGCTAAAGGGACTTCCATGCTTCCTATGACTGCTTTCAGAAGCTGAACTCTTTGACCAAGTGTCCTCTATTGACTTTGCATTCTTAGTATTGTACAGCTGGTTATTGATTTTTGTTGGTCCTAGTAGATGTTACAAGACACATTTTTCTCTCTCTTTCTAATGTATAACCATCTTCTCAGCTGAATCGAAAATGAAGTATCACACCCAGTCCTCTTATTCTGAATGATGAAAAATTTAAGATTGAGGATTGAATTTGAATAGGAAATTTCAGTTATGGAGTAACCTCTTAGTTGTGGGATAAAACTGCAGTCAGTTTTCCATTTCAGGGTAGAGTTAAGAAAAGGGCATTTCCTGAAAAGCACAGCTAATGATTTCTCTGTGAAGAAAAGAGCTTCAAATATCCTACGACTTGTTAAGATCATCTATGGAAACTTCATAACTCCCTTACTATTCTTTTACTTCACCATTTTAACATGTTTTCACCACTGATAACTTTAAATGCTCCACAGAGAGCACAGGTTCTGGTGAAAGCTGCCACATTCCCTCTTTTCCCTCTTGTGAAGATGACATCACCTTAACTACTCTAAGAGGCTGAGGAAAATCTCTGCCTTGCTTAACTACTATTGTCCCTACACTACAAGTATATCATATAATGATATTACTAGCTTCACATGAACTGCTGAGAGGACATAAATCTACTATTATGAATATCAAATTAACTTCAGCTGAAACTTGTTTTTGTGCAGTGTAAATTACTTGTATTTACAGATGCACCTCACGCAATTATGTGTGTCACACTGGTGAAATGTGGCTGACATTGGAAGTCTTGATGACACAACCAAGATAAGGTCAGTAAAAATGTATGCAATTGATATACCAAAGGAGGCCTCCTACACAACTGCAAACAGGTGGGAGTTATTTTTATTGCAGTTTTGATCAGGTTTGGAAGGAGTAAACAAGTTGGATTTTAAATAACTTGGTGAGCTATGCAGTATGAACTTGACTGTGATTATTGCTAGACATTTCAGTAGAACAGCTAAGTAAATTAATGGATACTCTGGGGTGGGATTCAGCTAAGTGAATATATGTGTTGAGATTACAGGCATTTGCAACTAAGCAGCTCTTCTCCAGTCTCCCCATGTAGCCAGCTGAGAGTCAGAGTCTGCCACCATAGTACTGCATTCATTTTAGTCAAAAATAGATGCTTCCATGTAAAATATTTCTCCCAAACGCCACTGATTCTATTGGTTAGGTCTCCAGTGGCTACAGACATCTGTCTCAAATACAGACGTTTACACCACAGAGACCCTCAGACACAGATCTCAGGCCTTGGGTAAGCATGGTTGAAGCTAGATTAAGGTTAATCTTGTTTGTTAGATAGGATTTAATCCATCTCACTGTTTTAAGTGGCTATGGATCAGCTTGGCCATTCACTTTGACTTCAGTAAGTTTTGACAAGAAAAATGCTTCAAAAAAGCAAAGGAAGCCATTGGTAAAAGAGTGAGTTACATTCAGATGGTGTCAATTTCATGGACAAAAGTAAGGACAATATCTGGTTTTGGCAGTGATAGTAAACTGTTATATCATCTGAATGTATGCATATGGATTGCAGACTCTCATTTTGCCCTTCACTTTGATAGCTAGAGCAAGCCAGGAATGACCAGTGACATTACCTGTCTTTTTACTGCAGGCTACTGCATGAGCTACTGGTGGCAGCTGTAAATTAATTACGGCCATCCCCAAAGGATTTGTTGTCAAAAATGGCAATGGTAATGGAAAATGATTTTGTATGTTTGGGTTCTGGGATGCTAAGTTTTTTGAATTAGCTATGCAACAGGCAGTTTTCATGCTCAGTTGAAACCATGGCAGAGAGAGAGAATCCCACTTAAAGAGCAGAGTCACCTTCAGTTTTCTTTCCTTTTGGTGATTAATCAGTGCCAAACCACAAAGCAGTACATGAGATCGAGACCATTCCTTCCCTAACTTTCTGCCTAACCATAGGTGCAGGAAAAATACAGTCTTGGTGAGAAAGCAATAGAGGATTCTGGTGGTTTTCATGTAGATCTGTAACACAGATAGGTTTTCATAGTATATTTTAGTGGATTAAGCAACTCTTGTGAGAGGCCTGGTCTAAACAAGGAGTGAGCAACCTAATTATTAGCTGGTGCTTACAGTGACACAAATGAGAAAGAGGAAAGGCAAAGTATGCATAAATAAATGTAATTGTGACATTGGGTTCAGAATGCTAAGCACATGGGTTATGGAAGTAGATTCATATCAGATTGCGCAGCAAAGATACGTCAGAATGTGATAGAAACAAGGCCTGACTGCTTGTCTTGGCGGCTGGTGAGATGCAAGGGTTGATGCTCATTATTTCTTACAAGCTGTCAACCTTTTACTGGTGTAGCATGAGTGACCTATACCAAACTTTATTCAGCACTGAGTTGCACTTTTTTTTTCAAAGCATGAGTGTGTGTTTTCATCTGGCTTCACAGAGCTGCTTCTCCCTTTACTGAAGTGCATGGAAGACTCTAGACAGGAGACATGAGCCTAGGTCTGCCACCTCTGCTTGCCCTATGAGGTGGTTGGGTCAGCATGCCTGAGAGTTACATTACACCAGGCTTCATCTTTTTTCTCTGATCTGCTCTAGAGCGGATCTTATTGCCACGTTATGAACTAACCCAAGATGAGCTGTCAGTGCTGCACTATTTAATCGTGATAAGGTGGATACTATATCCATGCAGGGAAACATCTGTGCACCATTTTGACTGTCAGTCGAAGCTGACATAAGTGCAGTTACCTGGTTTGAGCTCCTTTTACTGAAAGAGATTTTCCTTAAGCACAGATGAGGCTGTAATGGAATCCTCGTGCCTGTGTATGCAGAAGCTTCCCTAGTTTTGGGTATTAGTCTCAAGCTATCTCAAACCTCTACCAAGAGTTCTTAACCCAAAAACTCAAACAAGAGTCATCAGATAGAAACTATATTCAATAATCTGGTTTGATTTGAACCTGAAATCTAGGAATGAAAGGCTTAGTTCCAGCGACATCCATTCCTTCACTGTTGTTTACTCACACTAAGGAGGAGATAGATGTTTATCTATCAGAGAAAGAAAATCCCTGTGCTTCCCTTCACTCTCCTGGATTTTTTTCCCCTGTTTGTATAGCTTCCTTGCTTAGAAGAATGAATGTGTCTGAAGCAGGTTCCTCGGTGGTTGGTTTATCTGGTTATTAATGATTTGGAGCACTTCAGGTCTCGTAGGACCTCTGTATTGTTGCTTTAATAAACATCTTTCAAAATGGTGAGGCCACTGGCATCCTTTCTGGGCTTTTATGGTACAACGATCCTAAAGTGGCATGGTGCATTGTGTTTATTAGCCAGCCCATTAATCACACAGGTATCACCTGGCTTCAGGGAAATTTTTAATTAGTGATATTTAAGGTTGAGAGAAAGTGCTTCTGTGACAGACAATGAGAGCAAGCAGAAGCAGGAAGCGGTCTATCTTTGTGACTCTGTGATTAATACAGGATTTAAATAAAATATTCATGAAAAGAAATTGAAGTTATAGCCAAATCCAAATGTTAAACCTCCTTTAAAACTCAAATGTAAATTCTTTGGAGGTTCATTCTTCTCTGTATTCATTGGTGGGAAATGAATCTGGTGAACATGAGAGAAAAGAGAATTTGTTCTCTAATGTAATCATTTAGCAACATTTAAAAATGCTTGTAATGCTTCAAATATGGTTCTTCTTGAACCACAATTTAATGCCATTGATGAAATTCATATCCCTTTCTGAAATTGCTCCCAGGTTACTGGGACAGGTACAATGCAAAGATCAGATGTGGAATTTAAAACATCCTTGACAGTATGCTAACGTGTATGAGACAGAAAGGAAAGATAGTGTGGAGGGTAACTACATCCTTCTGGCAGTATTGGATTGGTGGTTGCTAATACTTAAAGCCTGCATTGTCACATGAAAAATGAATGGTACTGGCTGTGCAAACATCTCCCTTGTTAGATAATTAATCAGGTGTACTTTGTTTTGATATGGCACCTCTCTGGTGCGCTTGCAGGCATCTCCTCAAATAGCCCTGTAAAATGGATTGTTAAAAAGGGAAAAAAAACCCAGGCCACAACACCCACCCCCTTCCCTGCACCCCCAGACAAACAAACCCCACCTCTGTCTGCACAAATGACAAATAAAACATGTCTTTCTTGCACAGAGCAAAATGTTCACTCTTAGATACACATTTAACAATTAAAATATCTAGGGGAAATTAATTTTTCCAAGTTGCTGAACTCCTTCAGGTCTATTTCTCTGTTCCACTTACTTTTTAGTATGCTGTATCTGTTCTCTCTAAACACAAATTATCCAAAAGTTCTTTGACCTTTTGGTGCTGGAAACTGTAGAGTTTTCCACTGGAGCAGGTTTGGATCTGTAGTGTGGAAAGGAAAGCTATAAATTGGGTAATTCTTACAGTTTAGTGACCTGAGCTTATTGACAATGAGAGAACATCGGTGATACAGTCTCTAACACAAGTGACCTCTGAATAGAGAAAGAAAAAGATCAGAAGTCTCCAAAACTGTCTAGAGCACATGACAGGGTGAAACAACAACCAAGAAAGCACTAGGTGAGTCCTGCCTATGTTAACATTAAGACCAAGAAAAACAGTATGTTCATATCCCTTTCCTGCTAGCTTGTAGAACAGGGAAAGCTCCCTCTGTCTGTTCTCACTAATTATGTTACATGGTGATAGTCTTCTTGGGAAACTGTGGTCCAACTTTCTTGGCTTTGAGAGAATCTGTATGAGATTTCTGAGAGAAAAAAAATCACCTGGAATATTTCAGTGCTTTCATCAAGAGACATCTAGGCACATGGAAAGAGCACACAGGTCTTTATAAATCACTTAAATCCATTCAGACAGAGGCAAAATAGTTTGCATGCACAGAACCACATTAAGGCAACCAAAGGCTCCAGGTAAGTCCACAGTTGGTTCCTTCTTGATGAAACCCAAGTATTTCTTGTGTGCTCTACTTTGTCTGTGTGTAAGTTCTCTTCCCTTAACTACTGAGACTTATTCCCCATTTTACTTTGTCTGTGGACAACCAAGAGCCTTCATTAGTGGTATGAAAATGTAGCCTGTTAGCCTAAGTTGCATTAGAATTTGAATAAGGACAACACTATTCATAGTGTTAATTTGCAACCTGTGCCTTTAGTAGCTGGAAAAATAACCAGAATTATAAAAAAAAATGTCCCCCCTGCATGTGCAACTTGAGTTTCACCTATTCTTGTAATAAATTCTTGTAACCAAAGATTTTAAGTTAGAGATTTTTCATCACTCACAGGCAGACTAGGGCGTTGAGAAAAAAGATACCATCAGAAGAGAATCTGGGGCAATCTCACAGTGACAAATGAGAGTGTTATTCTCATAGTGTAATTTCTGATATCTCATATTTCCCCTAAAGAACAACCCCACTACCCCACCCCCTGCAATAGCTGAAATTCAGACACCAGTTTCTCCTCTATTGGAATGAATGTGTCACATCAAAACATATTTCTCCCTGCTCTCCTTTCTCACAGACCATTTGGCAGTCCATCTTTTCAGGCCATGTTGAGCAGGTGTATGATTGTATTTGAAATTCCTCACCCATTAATCACTGCTCTGTGACCTGCTTTTCTCTGTACTTACTGAGCTCCTTTCCTTCAGTTCTGGGCTGCCCGAGCTGTGTAAACAGTTTACTTTTCAAGTGCAACATCTGCTCAGCATTTTGGCAACCTCCAACAAAATATTCCCAACTGACTTTTGGACAACAAATGCAATAGGCTTTTCTTACATGGAATTTGATGCCTACATATGTTTTCCCTCATTCACTGTTTTACTCAGCTCTTTAAACTCCTGGTCTCACCTTGCCTCTGTTGTGACTCTGGAATGGCCTGAAAGGTGTTTCCAGCTCCTGCTTCTTTTTCTACTTTTCACTATTTATTTATTGATTGATTGATTCTCAGGAGTCTTAGTTAACTCATAGAATATAATATAACAGAATAGAATAGAAAAGACCAGGTTGGAAGAGACCTTCAATATCATCACATCCAACCCATCATCCAACACCACCTAATCAACTAAACCATGCAACCAAGCACCCCATCAAGCCTCCTCCTAAACACCTCCAATGATGGCAACTCCACCACCTCCCTGGGCAGCCCATTCCAATGGGCAATCACTCTCTCTATGAAGAGCTTCCTCCAAACATCCAGTCTAAGCCTCCCCTGGCACAGCTCTTGTTCTGGTGCTGGTTGCCTGGGAGAAGAGACTAGCCCCCTCTCCCTTCAGGTAGTTGTAGACAGCAATAAGGTCTCTCCTGAGCCTCCTCTTCTCCAGGCTAAGCAACCCTAGCTGCCTCAGCCTCTCCTCATAGGGCTTGTGTTCCAAACCCCTCACCAACTTTGTTGCCCTGCTTGCAGTCAGACAGAAAAAGATGTTGCTTCCATGGAAGAAAGAGAAAAAAGAGCAGATTAGATGGCAAAACCAGCAGAGGAATTAGAATTTCCACTGAATTGTGTCAAAACAATAGAATAGACCTGATGCTTTAAATATCTGTGTTCCAGTGGGCATAGAACATTGTAGAAGTTGTGCTGGAAATACATCTCAGGAATATATTCATCATAAACACTTGTTGTTTGTGTAGGCAGAATATAGATGGAAAGAAAGGGAAAAGCACAGAAGATGAGATTTCTCTCACTAAACTTAAGCTGTTTGCTGTTTAGAAACTATAACCACTGGAGAGTGATACGACAGCAGCCACCAGACCCCATCTATCTTACACATCCATTCTGTGTAGGGAAGTTGCGTTCAACACTCTCAACTGATTACAAAGAAATTCTAAAGACAATAAGATTGTTAATGCCTCCAAAAAGACAATGACTTTTTAAAAAAGGCTGCAAGAAAAATGGGAAATGTCTTGATGAATGCATCCAATTCAAAGTGACATGTCAAGTCCATGTTCCAGGTAAGCAAAGCTCGTGTCTTCTGACTTGTAGTGCAATGCATGGTCCATCTTGCCCCAGTTAACCTAAAGTGTTTGAGCCTGCCCGGCTGGAATGGAACTAGCCAAACCACTGCCACAAAAACATGCTGGCATTTCCATTTCCCAGCATTGCCAGAAATGCCTAAAGAACAGCCCATCTGCCTGTTTCATGTTCTGACCTATATTTAGTCCATTGTTACCCTTTTATATTTGTTGTATAGTCTTCCTCTACTTTGCATCTTAGCCAGAATGAGCCTAAAAAAACCCCCCACAACAAAAAAATAAATCCCAAATCCATTGTGCAAATATTTAGGAATGTTAAACAAGGCTTAATCCTGTGCAGGAGAAAAGGATTTCAAGGATCTTATTGTGGAGAGTGTGTTTGTTATTGTTATTCTGTGCAGACTGCTTACCTATTCTGCTGGAGCATAAAACACTGCACTCCATGTGTTGGTAGATATCTCGATGCTTCATCTTCATGTAGCAGAATGTAACTGGGTCACTTGAGGATAGAGTGTGGGTGGTGCTTGACAGCTTTTATAAACAAATCAAAATACCTCTGCTATCCACAGTGCCTAGCTAGCTGTATGCTTTCCAAATTCTCAGTGCTGAAAATGGTGGAAAGTTAAATCCTCTCCCAGCAAAGAAGTAAAGGTACCTGTAAGTGTGACTTCTGACTTCCTAATGGTCTCTTAAAACTCCCTCACGCCTACTCTATCACTGCATGAGGAAGTGCAAAATAAATATAACTTCTGTCTTGATGAGATAATCCATGAGACCACAGATGGCAGAGATGTTTCCAACCTGCTTCTGCCTACACCCTTTCTTAAAGCCTTGATATTTAAATTGCATCCATTTAGACTCCCTTGTGCATTGATGAAGTAGGTATTATCAGGCCTACAGGAGACTGAGTGATGATACAAAGATTCAGGTCAAAAGAAGAGACCGTAATTTCCTCTGCTTTCATACCAATTCTGAATTTGGCACTTAAGGAGGTGCTGTTGCTATCTTATCCCATTGAAAGCCATACAAGGTATTAAGTTTTTTGTCCAGTTACTTTTTAGTAGGAGCATTGGTATCAAATGCAATGTCTTGTACACTTTTCATATCATGGACTTACCAGAATGGCACATGCTGCTATAATAGGTATTTTCTCCTTTTTTTCCGCTTTCTACTGTTTTGCAGGCCTCTTTATGCAGTCTGGTGATAGGTATATTTTACTACTGCAATTTTTTTTCAGTGGTTGGAACTTCTTAATTCACTTAACTGCTTCAGCAGCAGTCTTGTGGGATGTTCTCTTTGCAAATTTATCAACACACATACCAACAGCTTCAGATATACAAAAAACTGATATAATTCCTCTCACTGCTACTAATGAAGGTCTTGACTTTTTTGATTGCCTAAGTATCTAATTGAATAACATCTTGTTGCATTTAAAATTGGATTCAGTGATAGAGAATCGAGGCCAGAAAAGGCATTCGGGGAAATCTTTTTTACATTTATTTTTGTTGTTATTTGTAAATTGTGTTCTTAAAGGACATGAAGGCAATGAAAGTAACACTTAAATCCATTTTCTGTATGAAAGGGCCATCAACATTTTGAAAACTTGTTAGATGTGGCCTCCAGAGTAGTAGCAGGAGTTCCTGTGATAATTCTTTTCCCAGAGGCACCATGAGCTTTAGAGCCTGATTTGTTCACTGATGTAAGAAATGACCCATGCTCATGGGTTAGTCGAGTGAGAGAGCTGTTAAAGTACCACTAGCATTTTCTCCATTAAGAAATAACAGAGTTCAGTTCTTCATTTTCCCTACACAGAAGTCCTACTTTTAATGTCAAATAGGAATTTGAAGGCAAGGAGGGACATTTTAGTTTCTGTATACCACAGGAATAATAAGCAGTAGGAAACAAAAGATGAAAATGTCTGATTTTCTACCTCCTTATGATGATTCTCACTGGGGCTATAGAGCTGGAATAACTTAGAACAATTCCTCTAAGCTCTCAATCAAGTCAGAGAGAAGCAGAGAAGCCCAATGCTCTCCCACTCTCTATCCGGTTCTCCTGCCTTGAGTAGTTCCTAAAAGGAAATTTGCCTTTCTTGTCCTTCAGAGCTCTTCCTGCTCAGGAAGCTGATGATATGTATGGTTGAAAAGGGTACTAATACTACAAAAAGATTTGAAATCAGGAAGGAAAAATGCCACTGAGCTGAGTGTTATTTGAAGCCAATGGAGTAGGTTCAGTTCCTTTATGTGTACACACAGAGGTTAGAGACACAGAGAACCACGCCTGCAGCATCTCTTTTAGTGTGTGTGTGTGTGTGTGTGTGTGTGCTGACTTCAGGGGCAGCTTTTTTGTTCAAAGCCTTCAGGATTTCAACCCTGTTTAACACCTCTCTGTTGAGCAATTCTGCTGCTCCACAGTCGATGCCTAGTCAACACAACGGTGCCTGTGATTTTGCAGCAGGATAACATTGCAGATAAGACACACCTACTGGGCACTTTCAAGTTATAATATGGTGTTAGTCATTGCTTTTATGTATGTTTATACACAATATCTGCCCAAAGGTATGCATTGATTTCCAGACATCAAGAAATCATTTTAAATCAGCTGAGTGCTTAACCTTTACTCACAGAAAGTATATTTTAATGTTTTTTTCCCCACTAAGAATTATTAGCTCAGATGAGTTTGCTATGGCTATAATCATCATTGTGATTATTGACTTAAACTAAAATTCTTCTAGTGATTTTATTCCTTTTATAAAGTTGAGTTATACTTGCAATTTACCTTTTGTCTTCTAATAGGTGTATTCCCTTTAACATGTATTGATTTAAGTGGATTCAACTGTATTTCAGGTAATGATTTTCTGCCAACTCAAAAGAAAAATCAAATGTACTGTTACTTTACTTGTATCTAGTAATTTTGTGAGTTTCTATGGTTGAAAGAGAGAGAGAGAGAGAGAAACAAAGAAAAAAAGAGAAAGAAACAAAGAAAAAAATGGATGCAGTCTGAGATTCACACTGCAGGATTAAATGCTTAAATCCAAGAGAACAATTCTGGCAGCCTTGTATGCAGTATGAGCTAACCTCTGAAGCACCTAAAATCAATCAGTGCTTCCATTTTTTTTCTGCTTAGCTCCCCAGCTGGTGAAACCTAAAGTTCACTTGCAGCATCACTGGCTAAACAGCTAAGTGCCTGGTTTCTTCCTGTACTCAGCTGCCAATTTAGAGATGTGTAGAGAGAAACTCAGACTCGCTCTTAATCCCTGGAAGTGAGGAATCCATCAGGGGGCTCCAACAGCTGTCACCCGCCTGCAGCCACAGCATGAACCCCAGCAGCTGTGGCCCCCCCTGCCGAGAAACACAGTGGGATAAGGGGAGGGGATGCTGTTATCTTCTGTCCTTTGTGTGTTTTCTTCATAGGAAAACCATCCATGTTGTGGCAGAGTGTGATCACCTTGCCAGGGCTCACATTGGTTGTATTGACTTACCAGGGGGGTACTGGAATACAGCCATTTTGTATCATTCCCATTAGAACTCAGCAAAAAGCATGAAGCTAATGAAAGAGAGCCCATTGGTGAAGGAGCTGTGAGTCCTGATCCTTGATTTCCTCTGGACTACCTCAAGCTTGTTAATTTGTTGAGTGGAGTTGGAACAGTGGCCTGTATCATATTCCATTGTCCAGTTGTAGGGCAGCCTGTCTGGGATATGGGCTTGGTTTTAAATCCCTCCTCTACTGGATTTGTCTAATCTGAAGTTTTCTGCCCCTATTGTAATCAATAGGATAAATGGAAATTTTTCATTCAACTGTTTTTTACTAAACCTGAGCAGATCTGACTGCTGCAATAGTGAGAAAGTAATCAAAGTAAAAGCATAAACATGGAAAGCAGTTTCAAATCTCTATTATTTGACCTAAAAGAACTGATGCCTAAAACTGTACCTCCTTTATCATAGAATGGTTTGGGTTGTGAAAGACCTTAAAGACCATCTAGGTGCAACCCCTTTGCCATGGGTAGGGACACTTACCGCTGAATCAGGTTGCTCAAGGTCATATCCAACCTGGCCTTGAACACTTCAAGGGATGGGGCATCCACAGCTTCCCTGAGTAACCAGTTATGGAATAGAATAGAATAGAATAGAATAGAATAGAATAGAATAGAATAGAGAAACCAGGTTGGAAGAGACCTCTTCATGGTCATATTCTCCAGGCCTTTAAAACTCTCAAATGAAGATTGTAGCAATTCTATTGTGCCATGAGGTGAAAGAAAGCTAGAGCATAAAACAATTGCAAGTTGGTTTACACACATGATAGAACAAGGCAATCAATTATTCCTTCTTCAAAACAACTCTGCCCACGTTCAGACATAGATTCTTGATGTATTTCAGAAGCTGTGTGGCAGCATGAAGGAATGCTATGATTCATGCCCCACGCCTGCACCTCAAGATTGATTCAAATGGCTATTATCATATTTCAGAATGTGGTGGTGGTAAACACAAGGAAGATGTGCTAAGAGCCTTCCATGTAAAAATACACATCAGCTTTGACTGATATGTACTGACTCGTGACCGTATAGGAAAGATGCAAGATTTGTCAGCTAGGATTACAGTGATGTAATTATTTACACTCCCCAAGTGCTCAGAATGATAAAGTGTTTATATGAAGTATCATGTTAATGGAACTACTAGAAAATCAATACCAGGATTGCAACTGGATGCCATTTAATCTACTTTTTTTCTGGTTATACATCATAGTAGAGTTTTCTTTATCCTGCATACTCATACAACTCTATTTTGTGTCAGATTCGTTGCAATAGAATAGAATTAACCAGGTTGGAAGAGACCTTTGAGATCATCGAGTCCAACCTAAAATAATTGTAACCGTCATGGTAATTGCAGACAGGACCATGCAGTCACTGCTGTTATTTGCAGGTACACATCCTCATCTATGAAAATTCTGTCTGTTTGTTGATTTAGTATCATTCTGTCTCCAAGAACATCTTGATGTACTGGGCGAAACCCTGCTAATCTTTTTAAAGAAATCAGAATGTTATCTGATAGAGAAAAGTAGTTAAGGTAATGACTGAAGTGGGCTGAATTAATAGTCCTACCTCAGGAACCTTGTTTGACTCCCACGTTGTTCCCCATGTGCTAAAAGGGATAAATAATGGTTTTGTTTGTTTGTTTGAGTTGTTTTGGAGTTGGTATTTTCTTTTCGTTTTGGTTTTTGGGTTTTTTTCTGTGTGTATATGTGATTTGTATGTTTTTGTTAAAACTTTTAATGCTTCAATTGCCTATTGTTAAATGTTCTTATACTGTTTGTTTCTGGAAGGTCTGTGTGGGGCTGGCAGTATTAATAAAGTTATGAATAATAAATAGGATTTGGTCCATGGCTAAAATGCCATAACAACCACTTCTGCAAATATAGTCTTCATGCCCATGATCTGAAAATTTGTCCACAAACCTCCAAATTCATCAAGACTGGCATCCTCATATTTGTCTGTCATACCTGACTGATTATTAAGATCCTACACAAAAGCAATTGCCCTCTATAAATCAGCCTGAGTAATAATAACAACTAAAGTAATGATTGATACAGGAACATTTATTTGTGTTCCTTTCAGTCACACTAATGGGATTCGGATGCAGAAATCTCATTGTAATAAGAATGCAAAGATGCCATTTTGTTTAATCTAAAGAAGAAAAAGTCTTCCTCAAGGTAGAAGTGTGTCATTATGCAGATCATGTTCTACTAGATATCTTATGGAAATGCTCGACATTAATCTGATAAAAATGGCTACAGGGATTATAGATAAATACTCTATGTATACAAACATTCCCTTGGGAACTGCTGTAATACTGCCTACAATAACCAAGATCATGTGTTCACGAAGAAGCTGCTCAAGGTAAACATTGTGGGTTTCTATTCTTCACACAGAGCAGAAGACAGCATACAGACAGGGAGAAAAGTCAGGAAAATTTTGCATGTGAATTTAAATAGCAGAAACTGTCAAATCAGCAGTTGAAGTGTAGACTGTAATGTCTTTGGGGCACAGAATGTATTTTTGTTTTGTATCTGTAGGGCAGTATGGCACCTCAGATGGCTGGTGGTTGTGTTTTTACAGGGTTAGTGAAACATGAGTACGACACAAACCGTAGTGGTGAAGGTGCTGATCCAGCAAACAGTTAATTCCCATGACCATCTATTGAAATAAAAGATAATAATCATGTAAGTAAGCATGCAGGGATATTTGTGTTGGTAAGTTCTAGGCTCAAGTGGCTCCTGCTTAAGTTTTCACAGGGAGCCAGGAAAAATAAACACAGATTGCCTGGTATGTAGTACAGTGCTTTAAAGGGATGTGACCTCTGACATTCCTGGCTGGACTAGTTAGGCTATCATTTTATATCTAGGTAATTCATAAGAGATCATTTTTTCCTTACCTCCAGTTTCTAGCAGTTCTCTATTTTGATGCTGTTTTCAAGCAGCCAAAAAAATAAACAAAACATAAGATCTGAATGAAAAGTGTGTTTGTACTGGAATACTTTTAAAGTCCTGTAATATAGACTTTTACTATGAAATTATCATGAAGTAACAAAGAATTACTGATGGGAGATTGGAGTGAGGAGATGAGTTTTGACATCTACATGGGTTTCAAGCTACAAATTCAGATTGGACCACAGATTCATACAAACCCTTTCATAATGATTCAGGCTGTTTTAACAAGGAATAGATGAGACTGCAATAGACTGTGAACTGTCTGTTCCCCTCTTTACCCTTTGGGACACTTTGTGAAGTTTCACCTTGCCAAACTGATTCCCAATGTATTTGTCTTCTACATCTTGCTAAATACACAGTTTCTTAGAACGGTGCTCATGCATGCGCACATGCACACTACTCATGTGAGAAGACTTGAACCATTCTGTGAGGCTGATCCTCAAACCAACTGCTCTTGAAGTAACAGCTGTTCCCCAGACTAGGTTAAAGACATTAGAAATTTCATCAAATTAAATAAAAAATTGTTTTCAATTAGTGACATGCTTTATGGTGTAAGGATTGGCACAGGAATTTCAAACAAGCAAACAAACAAGTAAAAGGAGCTTTTCACTCCTTTTATTTATTTTCTTTTCACCTGAAGAAAGTGTCATCACTACAAAAAGATGACTATTGATCAGTCTCTTTCATGTCCCTCATAACAAAGAATGTCCTTTACCATGGTCCCAGTATTTGCAATACCAGATGCCCACAATTATCTGAGTGCTGAACCTGGGCTACATTGTTCTCCTGAGGGGTGAAGTGCATTAAGTAGTACCCAGTGCTGTGACAGCCCAGTTTAGAAGGCTTCTAGTTGGCTCAGAACATGGGCATACCATTTGTATGTCTCTTGGGTAATACACTATGCAGACATTTCCCCCAGATTGCATGTTGCATCATTTTTTATCGTTAAGTACTATGACTCTATATATATAGCTATAAAGATATTTGTAGTAAGGAAATGAAAATCAAATATTTCCTTCCAGACAATGTTTTCACATTTTCTTTCACTGCCACCCAGCTGCATAGCATGTTCCATACTTGTGGCTCAGCAGTTTGAGAGGAGGGAAGAGACAATAGAAACTGCTTGGGAAAAGAAAGAATAGAAGCTGCTTAGAAAAAGCTCTTTGTATTTGAGCATCTCTGTGCCACAACACAGTCCTTTGTGTCAGCTTGCCCACTGCAAGGGGTACAAAAAAGGTATCCTGTCTAAGTAGGATTTATGGCTTGGGGAAAATGCACTCTGTCTCTTCCTGTCCACCCAAATCTTCTCAGGAAGCACCCACATAATGTAGGTGGAGCTCTCTTCCAGTCATCTGCTTATATTGGAATGCCTCTTGGTTTTCTTGGAAGGTGATCACTTACAAAGTCTCCCTTCAGAATGCTGTTAAAAACTATGCCATGGAAATTATTGATATAGTCATGCTCAAAAAATTTGTAAAGCCCTAGTGGTGGTAGATATATGGAGTCCTCAGTCTGACATTTAGAATTAATGCTAAGAAAGTAAAGTTTCTCCTTCAGGGAAATGTGGAGAAGCCAATGTTATATACTTGCAGTTATAGTAAATGTATAGAACCTGAACAACTAGAAGAATAGTCTAATCAAAAGCATAATTAATGCAGTGAGAAACTTCCCACCAAATTCAGAGCTGAAATTTTGAACATATTTGTGGTATGAAACAATGGAAGCAATTAATGGTTAGGGAAGGATTTGCACAGAAATGTGACAGAAGGTGCTTCTCTTGGTCTTTTGATGCAAAATTTATCCATATGTATTTGGGAGATTATTCACCAGAGTGCCTATACAACTTTCTTCTTCCAGGGAGTTTAAAATTGTGTCTCTTAATAAATCCAGGTTCATAGGTCATTGACCTAATGACCACCTTTCCCATCCTGACCTGACTTCCCTTTCCTGTTCATTATTTAATACATACCTAAAAAGTGCCAGATAATTCCTAAAGCTCAGCATAGTTTAGTTTACGTCTGTCTGCTTTATGTGATGATCCTCTGGTGATTGGTTGCAGAATGAGAGCTGTAGGCTACTATTAAATAAAGCAGGTCAAGTTTTGCTCTCTGGCCTTAAGGGCAAGTGACACAGTGACACAGTGTCCACATGGCTATACCTCTCTTCCCACTATCCCAGATAGTGTAATAACTATTAATCCATATGGACCATACTGTGTGATATTTAAGGTATTTAAGTGGTAAGAATGTGTTTGGGTTTCTGGTGTAGCCAGAGTTGCAGTGGAATAGAGGAACACCAGGGCTGCTGTTACCAATGAAAGGGGATTTGCACTGTGGTCTTAACACATGTCCATGAACATGCCCGCCACAGGGAACTGACAGCGTCATGACAGTGTGTTTGTTTAGAATTATCTTAATTGATGCTGAAACTATTCATTGCTTCCTGTTTATACAACCTCCAATAATGTTGAAAGATCAAACACAAAATCCTAGCCTGGCAATTTTCAAGAGCTGTCAGAGAATATAACAGAGATGAGTTAGATGAATGTGCTTTCAACTCACATGAAACGTAAATGTATGCCAGCCTCTACGGAAAGCTGTCCATGGATGCTTTTTGTCCTATGCAAACAAGAATTTCTTTTGCAATGTCATGAAGCTTGGGAATTTCAAGCAATAATGAAAATCTAAATAAAAATATTTGAGGTTCTTTCTTATCTAGAGCTTTGATTTGGGTGTTGATCATGGGACGTCTTCCCTTAGTGTCTGTGACGGAGGGTTGAGAAGCCCGCTGACTCATTTCAGTATCATGAAACATGGTTAAAATATATATGTTGCATAAAACCCTATCCAGTTAATTAATAGTGAATTTAATGGAGAAAATAGAAACTAATAGGATTTTTCCTCAGGATTATATTATAAGGTATTGATTTGTATTTTGGTAGTGCTTGGTGGGTTAGTGCCTAGGTACTTGATCAGGTGCATTGAGTAGTTCCTCCTCTTGAGAACTGGCCCATGGACTCAACAAAAAACTAGGTTGCATACCTTTACATGTAGACAGGAAGTATGTTAAAGCATGTTTGGTATTTGAAAGGTCAGCTTCTAATGGAAATGTAGCTGTTGCCTTGATATCAACTCTGTAACATTTCAAGAGCAAGAAAATTTATCCCATTATTGCAATAAATGAAATTAATATATCTTTCAACTCCAGATGATTATTTTACCAAAATTCCTTGGGATAAAACCAGTAGGGTTTGACCTTTCAGTAAGGCAGCAATAAAGCATACCTGCTTAGTATGGTTGAGGTGAGGATTCCAATCTGCCAGTACTTTTTCCGCATCTTCATTACAAAGCCATAAAGCTTCTCTAGCACATGAACAGTTGGGCTCTGTGCAGTTTCCAGTGAGTATTTGTGACACATAGTATTTCTGTTTGTCAACTGTGACATTATTCCAGAAAAGCACTTTCAGGTCTGGTGTTGGAATATAAGGAATCAACGTACTGTGGCATATTGCCTCACTGTGGCTTCTTTTCACAAAGCTAAATATTCCGTGTCTGATGCTGAAGGGAGTTTCACAGACCTTTTTTAGTGATTCCTTCTTCTCCTCATAACTTCGCATTTTTCATTTCATAGCTCTATCCTTTGTGTTCTCTTCCTGGAAAATGGCAACAACAAGGCTTATTCTCTTCATAATGTACTCTGGGTTTTAAATATGAAAAGAAGGTGGCAGTGGACAGTTTAGCAGTGGCTTCTGCTGAAATATTTAGATCTAAGAGGAGTGGTGAGTAGCTTTCCTGCAGGCAAATTAAACATGCTAAAGCAGGGAGCATTTACTGGGATTATGTACCTCCTCCTGTTACAGTTCATTGTTTTGTCTTCCATTTAGATTCACTCTCCATGGTCGTGGTGCAGGATAAAGAAGAAGAAATCATTCATGCCATATATGACTGTGATAAACATTTTTCTAAGAAAAAAATCAAGGAGAAGTACATGAAAGGGAAAAACATTTTAGTCTCAAGACTCAACTATCTTTTGATTTTCAGAGGCTTTTACCTAAATACAGTGAATGAAAAGGGAATCATGGGGGTCCATGGTCCTCATAGCCAGGTCAGTATTTTGAAAATAATGAGAATCAGCATGGCATTGATTTATGGTTGGAGACACTCTGCAGCTTTTTGATTGTATATTGTACACCTCTGGCTTCTAGAAGAAATGATTATATTTAGATAGTCTATGGATCCTCAAATCAAACATTGTATAGTCTTCTGGGAGAGGTTAAAAGCTTTCAAGTGGTTTTGTGTTCAGATATTGTAAAATAGATTTGTATGTATATACATATATACGTGTGTGTATGTGATGATGTACGTTATTTTCAGCCACCTAAGATGGCCCAGCATTGTTTCTTGGGAAGGACTGAATTTTTAGTCTGGTTTCAGTGTCCCCAGTTGACTGCAGCACTGCCATGTATGTCTTAGATCTACTGCTGCCAAGCAGTTTAACGCATGTTTCTCTCTTTGGCAAAAGTAAATAGGGAACAACCTGAAGATGAGAAGGAATCAGAGCTACATTTGTGAGGAGATTTGAAATATTTATAGCATTGATGTTGCAGCTAGCTAACAATGGTGGGGGAATGCATGCTTGATATCATCTGTCTCAGCATCTGAAGATGAGTCATAGTAATAGCCCTACTCTCCCTCTCAGTCTACCTTTAAAAAACAAACAAGTAAGCAAGCAAACAAACAAACCAAAAAGGAAACTCTTTTTCTGCCAACTTTATGAGGTAATGTATGTTGTTTCTTCTTAAAGCCAAGGAAGAACAGTAGACATTGTCATCTCTTCACATTATAGTATTGGATACTAAAATACTTTTGCCTCGTTACCATTACAGAAAGCAAATTGAAACTAAGAAATTGCACTTCTCCTCCTCCTTTCTCCCTTCTTCCTCTGTCCAGCTCAGTTGCTTTTGAGGATGGCCAAGTTTCTGTCCATTCCTTCACCTTTCAGGATTTCTCTTGTGTTTCTTTTCTTCTTGGGTTAACTCCACTTGTTGCCATGCCCCACCTATACCCCCTGCCCTTTCTCTTTTTCCTTAATCCTTCCCATTGATTCTACTTTTCCAAGAAAAACTGACCACTTTCTGTTTTAAAAAGTCAGCCTGTTTTTCCATATCCCAAAGATTCAGGCTAAGAGACTGACTGAAAATCTCACTGACATCAGAATGTGCACTGTTGCAGCCCTTTTCAAACTGAGAGACAAGTTTTGAGTTGATGAAAGTTAGTGGTACTCTATTGTCTTGAGGAGAGTGACACCAGCTTGCATCAGTTAAAGATCTGTTATTATATCTTGTGTTATTCACTGGAAATAAATCACAGGAAAAACATTTGAATGACCTAGAAGACAAACTGAGTCACTGAAGTCTCGCCTTTGTATATTTATTTGGTTTATTGCTGTCTTCTATGTTCTGTGTGTGCCCCTCTCTTGTAATGTAGAATTTATGTTATTTGAACATAAAGGCAACAGTCCAGAGTTTTAATTTCATCCAAGTCCTCCTGTTTACGTTTGCTGTTGGTTGACCATTTTTAGTGGTGGCACTGAGAAGAAAGGACCTTGAATTGGCACCTCTGCTGTATCATGACTTACATGTTCAGCAACATATACCCTCAATAAGGAGGATTAAGAAGAACAAAGACTCAGAGATTGAAAAGATAAATCCAATTTAAATGAGAAAGGGAGAGGGAGAAAGTCCCCACATCTTGTGGGGCATAACGGTAGCATGGTAGGATGGTAGTAGAGAGGGTGAGAAGAACAAACAGCATCTTTACCCTCCCTGAGATGTGTATGAATAAAACAATTACCTGGGATGGTCAAGCAGGTCCATAGTAGACACAGAATACAAGACTAGGTTCCTTGATTCCCATCCTTGTGTCGTATCTACTGAAAATGCTGCCTCATTTAATAAGGTAAAAACTGGCATCACATCACAGAATAACAGAATGCTAAGGGCTGAAAGGGACCTTGAAAGATTATCTAGTCCAACCCCCTGCCAGAGCAGATCACAAAGGAACGTATCCAGGTGAATTTTGAATATCTTCAGGCATCCTCATGGGACTAGATATAGGCTGAGGTTACACAAGAACATCAGCCTGCAACTGGAGATTATAATCAGGTCTGTGTTTGTATTGAGAAAAAAGGTCACTAATGTTCTCTCTCATGAAACAAGAACATTGATCCAGCCTGTCTAATGAATTAATGACATATTTAAATGTTCTTGGAAGTTTCCTATCCAGTTGTTGACCTAGATGGGTTATAGCACCAAGCAGGGAGCTCTGCTTTCAGTGCTGCCTTAAGGCAGAAGAGACTACAGCAGATTGAAGCAAATGTTGACCACAATTGTAGGTGCTGTACAAGCAGAAAAAATGTACAGGCACAACTGTAGTTGAGAATTAAAAGTCAGGCAGATAAAATACCGCATTCCTCTGCTTCCAATTAGTATGAGAAAGATGTGTTCTCGGCAATTTCTCCTTTATGCTCATTTGAGAAAGAAGAGTTAATTTAACTACAGTTAATTTCATGCCCTCTATAATATACCCAATTATATCGTCCTAATTATTTCAAGCCCTCATGTGCTTTGGTTGAGTGCCTTTTTTGGAAGAGGGTATTAAATAACGATTATCCTCCTCATTAATACAATGCACAATAAAGAGAAAACAAACAAGACATGGCTGAAAGGCATAAATACCATTTATAATTTTTACTCACTTTCCCCCAGTTTTTCTGTGACAGCAATAACATTAGTCATGGAGACATGAGAAGGCTGGGATATTCTTTTTTTTCTGTGCTTTTTTGTCTTATCATTTTGGTTTTGTTTGGTTAATGTGTCAGGGAGTGGGCATCCTAGAAGCTCTATTTTCTGAGAGATCAGCTGCTATTAACCTATAGCACTAGGTTACAGCTGAAGAAGTTGAGATTTAAATTAGTTGTAATTCATCCTTTTACTAATTTGGACAATGAATCATGAAGAGATAAGTCATACTAAAGAATAAGGTGAAAGGAGCACATTTATCTCTTATGGATGAAGGCAAAGATGTGGCAGAAGTAGTACCATCTCATCTACATGAAAGCAGACAGGATTTAGAGACATTGTATGAGGCAAATGTATCTTTCCATACATACAGAGGTATCTGTTCATAATAGGGCAATGTTATGTGAGCTCAGATAAAGGGTTAATATAAAGCATAATGTGATCATAGAATCATTGAATCACAACATCATAAAATTATTTGTGTTAGAAGGGATCTTTGAAGATCATCTAGTCTGAATCCCATGCCATGGGCAGGGCGTCTCTCACTAGATCATGTTGCTTAAAGCCCTATCCAGCCTGAACTTGAACACTTCCAATAATGGGGCATCCGCAGCTTCTTTAGGTAACTTGTTCCAGTGCCTCACCTCTCTCACCATAATTTGTTTTTCCCTTATGTGCAACCTTAACCTGCTCTCTCAGTTAAAATGTTTGCCCCCTGTCTTGTCATTAAAAGCCCTGGTGAGAAATCTCATTCCACCTTTCTTATAATCCTCTTTAATCATTGAAGAACCACAATAAGGTCTTCTCTATTCCAGGCTGAACAACCCCAACTCCTTCAGCCACTGTACACAGGAGAGATATACCAGAACTCTGATGATATGTGTTTCTTGTACTGGGGACCTCTGAACTGGATGCAGTACTCCAGCTGGCATTTCATGAGAGCAGAGTAGAGGGAGAGAACCATCATCCTCAATCTGCTGGCTATACTGCTCTTTATGAAGCCCAGGACACGAAAGGATTTCTGGGCAGTAAGTGCATATTGCTGGCTCATGTAAAATTTTCCATCCATCAATATTCCCAAGTTTTTCCCTTCAAAGTGGAATATATATAAAAGTCTAGACATAATAAAGAACAGTATCAGCTTGTATGATTTTCTTCATGCAAACTCTGTGAAGTGAGCCATGTATGTGTTATAGACTCTTGAACGTGTCCAGAGAAGGGCAACGAGGCTGGGGAGAGGCCTCGAGCAAAAGCCCTATGAGGAGAGGCTGAGGGAGCTGGGATTGTTTAGCCTGGAGAAGAGGAGGCTCAGGGGAGACCTTATTGCTCTCTACAACTACCTGAAGGGTGGTTGTAGCCAGGAGGGAGTTGGTCTCTTTTCCCAGGCAACCAACACCAGAACAAGAGGACACAGTCTCAAACTGCACCAGGGGAAGTTTAGGATGGAGGTGAGGAAGTTCTACACAGAGAGAGTGATTGCCCATTGGAATGGGCTGCCTGAGGAGGTGCTGGAGTCGCCATCACTGGAGGTGTTCAAGAGGGGATTGGACGTGGCACGTGGCATCAGCCATGGTTTAGTAGTCATGAGGTCTTGGGTGACAGGTTGGACTTGATGATCTTTGAGGTCTCTTCCAACCTTATTGATTCTATGACTGGCATAAATGTGAAGGAAATTAACTGCTGCCTCTTTTGTCTATGAATCTCAAGTACCCTGCTGTTCGGAGTTGGAAAATATATCTGGCATTTGGTAGCCTTCCTTCCTACCTGTTCTGGATATTGTGTAACTGGGAAGATGAATAATCTATTTCAGGCTTTTTCAGATTCTGCTTTGTCTGGAAGAGAAACTGCAAGACTGATCAAGCACACATCAATAAAAAACATGTGCAGACAGAAGTACCTTGAGTCACATAAGCCGATGTTGCTTCTGCCACCTGGCTCCTGTAAAGATTCTTTAAATCTTCTTACAGTAAAAAGCTTCAGGGGAGTATGCCTTTGGACTGATAAATGCATGTCTGTCTCTTTTGTAACATGCAGCAAAGAAGTGTTGCTGAGTCATCTTCCGTGTGAGCTCACTCTTCTTTTTCATTACTGAGCAGCAGATGTCTTTTCTGATGCAACTACTAGCAAGTGCTCTGCCATCACCCAGGGTGTCACTTGGCATTATGGACAGAGCCAGCTGATGTTATGAAAGAGAGAGAGTCAGCCTATGATATCAAAGTACAAACAAATTCAGAGAAGCTTTACTTCATTGAGGAGAAAAAAAGGGGGGTGTCAGGGGGATAGCGGGGAGAGAGGGGCTGTGAACACAGACCAAATAAAAAGTTGTAAGGATACAGAAAACAAATGGACAAATAGAAAATTTTGCTGCAGGAACATTGCTTTCTTTACCTTGGACATCGTTTTCAGCAGGTTTTGCATCAGCCAAGCACATTCTGTACAGCTAAACAAAGGCAGAGACAAAAATAGACTGCCCTACCAGGTGAATATTTGTGTGAGCTCTTCTTGGATGAAATGCACTTGGAAGCAACCTGGTGCTGGGCTCCAGCCCAAATTAGACTACAATTCCATATCAGTATCCACATAAGTGCATCTATCACAGCCTTTTTAGGGGTATGTTCATTCCAAGTGTTTGAAAAAAGTGCAATTTTCCCTTTCTTTTTTTTTCCCCCCTTTCTTTTTTTTACTCTCCTTGGCCAAATGTAGTCTAGATGCTCATGGAGAGCGTGTTCTTTTCTATTTCACTAGCTTAAATCAAAGAATTGCCTTGGTAATGAGTAGTAAATGACTGACAAAGCATGGAAAAAAAAAATGGCTCAAAGAGAACACTGTGATTTTATGAAAGTTTTCTCCTTCTCCAGAGTTGTGCAATCAGGAAGCACATCTTTTATTAGGATGGCATTTGAGTGGAATATGCCTTCATACCTAGCAGCAGTTGTTGAAGAAAAGTTACAACAGAAATAGGGAAGAATGTAACCCGTGAGCCTTCACCTCTGAAATTAAAATACTGATTTTCTAGCTTCTTTTTGTCTCATATAAAAATATGCACGTGGTCCAGTGGTTAAAATTTGTCAACTCTACAGGATATAGCTCAGTTTGTTTTTCCATCAGAGACTGCTTTTGGTAGCCTGATAATGACTAGATCCAGCAGTTACCTTGTCTGCCTAGTATAGTACCATTAAGCAAATGCAGCTTACTACACAGTTTACAGGGAGATGACCTGCTTAGTAGGTTATACACTAAGCAGGGAGCTGCAGTATGTAGCTGAGAGATAACCAGAAGAGAAATGCAGGGCCTGGATGGGCAGAAACCAGATGTATATCTCCATAATCTTCACTCCAGATCCAGAGCTGGGAAGATACCAGGTACATGCTTACAACTTCTTTGTTTGGTTGGTTTTTCTTTTTTTCTGAGAACCCTACAAGTCTCACTTGTACATCTGAAATGGTGGCCAAGTTCTTAATTCATAACTTTCATTTCCCATCACACTTTGTGCAGTAGTCAGTGGCTGAAGGACTTACCCTGGATGTAAGTGGTCCAGGTTCAAGTCCTTCCACTGTGTGGGGAAATGCTGTTAATTATTACAGATTACAAAGCTAGATTTGGTTACCCTCCAGAGCTCTTGATGAAGCTCTGCAGCTCTAGCAGATGATCCAAGAATTCCTGGGACAAAAAGCATGCACAAGCAAGGCTGACTATAGTCTCCTTGGACAAGGGAGACTTGGGCATTTGTCACTGTCGGTTTAATAGATTTTCCTTGACACACTCACTAGATGTCACACACATCTCTGCTGACAGGGCCAGACAGCAGCTTATGTAGAATCTGACTTCTTTCCGCTGTCCTTGGAGAGGAAAAAAACCCACCAGAGTATGAACACTTGCTTGACTACAGGCTCTACTGGTATTATCTTTTTACCTTAATTTTCTGTTCTAGAAATTAGCTTGCTAAGTCTGAAGAGCAGAGAAACTCTTCATGCTCTTCCAGAAACTGAGTCAAGAGTTCTTCTCAGAGGTTTTGTTGGACATGCCTGATTCTCAAAGTGCAGAACAATATTTTTTTCTTATCTATGAACTTTTGAGGACCCATATGAGTTCTAGGATTCCTGTGCTTAGCCTAGATGAACAGACCATATCTCTTCTCCAAAATCTCAGTTAGGTGTTCCATCACTATCGCACACTAGAATATTTATGATCCACCAGTATTATGCTTCCCTAGCCACTTGCTGCTGCTTCTCAGGCTGGGACATGGATATTCATCACAGAGCCTGGCCCATGGCACTCTGAAAAGCTGTTAACCCTGGGCAGATTTCTACCATGGAGCACAGGTGAAGATCATAAGCCCTTGTGTCAGTGGTAGACTTGCTTCCTCCGTCAATTTCTCTTCTGCTGTTGTTCATCTCTTTGAAGCAGGAGAAGATGCTGATCAGTGGAAGAGAAATATTTCACTGAAGTATTCCCCCATCACCTTTAACAACTGCAGTTGACTCCTGGTGGAAAAACTATGGCAGTCAGGTGTTTGCCTTTTAGAGTCGTAAGACAGTGCAGGTCGCCATGCTAACTGCTGCCTACCCTTCATCCAGCAGAAGCAGTGTTTATTTCCTGATCAGTCTGTGTTCATCTTTGCAGGGGCAACAGCTCCATCAAACTGCACCTGAAAGATGGTTTAAAATGCCAACAGTTCCAGTGAAAAGTGGGACTAATAAAAATGCTTTGTGAAGATATGGTTGATATACTATTGCCTGGAGAGATTCTCTGCCTGCGTTACTGTATTTTGAATCATTTTGAATATCCTTGCAAAACTTCTCTGCAGCACTCCTTTCCTGTTATTCTTGCTTACATCTGTTCACTGTAGTAATGGATATTTTTTGGCTGCAAGCAGTTATGCAGCATGACACTTGGCAAATAGATGTCTGTGTGTGCAATAGCTACTGGTTTTTGAAGACTCATTTGGCCCTTGTCCCCTCTGGGTGAGACAAAAATATAAATATATCTCTGTAAACTGCTTGCCAGGCTTTCATTGCTGCTGCTACCTTTTTGACTGACATTGCTTATGCTTGAGCTCTTTGGGGAAAATGTAAAGGATTTGATTTTCAGTTTCAAATGTATTTTGTGCATGCTTGCTGAATTACAAGTTGTGATTCTGCTATCTAGCGCACAGCGTATCCATCCTTTGTAAGTGGCGTGCTGTTTATATGTGATACAATTATTTCCACTAACCACTCAGAATCCAACTGATCACTCTCACAGCCATAAATGAATCTGTTTGACAACCTGTTCTCCACACAGTGGGCAGCCTTCCACCCGCCAGCTAATTTATCATTGCATCTGCCTGACTCTGCCAAGGGATATCTTCTAGTGCATTTATTCTGTTTCTGAAAGCTTGTGACTGGCCATTATCTTGGGAGGGGAGACACAGAAGAACAACACTTTTATGATGTTTCTTTCTATCTTTGTGAAACTCTTGCTCACAGTCTCTCAAAGACATCTTCTTTATCAGTTGTTTTCATTCTCTTTTACAGGGTGTGCTTCCCAGTAATCACAAAGATCCCCCAGCAGCCCAGCTGGTTGGCCCAGGCTAGATGAGAGTGTTGGTGAGAAGTGCTTAATTGATATTAACATGGATGCTCATAAGTGGAATGCTCACTCATAGGACAGACGTCATTTGGTACTCTTTGCTCCCCTCTAATGGTACAGTGTTTATGCAATCTGAAAGGACCATCTGCAGATCTTAGGGATTAGTGCAGGCCTGTTTATTGTTTGGCTTTTCTGTTGGTTTCCTATCTGTCTGGATCTGCTGTGCTAATTGGCTTGATATATGAATGTCAATCCCAGCAAGCAGCAGATATTTTAGTGTGCATTTATTACTAATTCAGAATAAATCTAAGAACTTGCTGTACTTAACAGCCACCACAATGAGAAAACCTTCATCATTCTGACTGAGAGACAAGCTCTTCTGCCATACTGCTAAACAGTGTTTTTGCAGTCTGAACAGTTTGCATTTTTATTTCTCCCCCCCCGCCCCCCAGGACTCAGGGTTCAGGTTCAAGATCTTTTCTGACATATCTCCCTCTCCCAGTTCAAGACAAAGCTACGTGTTTGAATCACAGGATGACAGCAAAGTTCACAGATGATGAAAAAGGGTCAAAACATATCACCTACAAGTATCACTTGAGGTATCACCTACAAGTCAAGGCTATCTTTTTGATCCCCTATAAAATCTGTGTCTTTACTCTTTAGTAATGGGATCTCCTGTGTTTCAGCCTTGTCTTGTCACATGTGTAGGAGGATTAACACTGCCAGAAGGGAAATTGAAGTTGCCTCTCAGAAGAATAGACAGGGTAGTAACTTATCAATAGCAGGAGCATCCTTTCACCTAACAGACCCTAATACAGAGACATGTCTTGTTTCTATTAATATTTCATAGAACCAGCTGGTACTGCTAGATACAGTCAGTCCCAATGAACTTCATTTTAGCCTTTTTATTAGCTTATAAATATGATAGGGTTGATGGATACCATATAATGGAACGCTTTCCACTCTTCTCCCCCACCTCCTCCCACTCGGAGAAGTCTGACATTCATAAATTGAGGAGGTCAGTAATTTGCATCCAGCTGAGTGGCTGTCTGGCTTTAATGAGATGATTTGTAATCATAAGCACTGCTCTGCAGTGGTGTCTGGTACAGAGGGAAGAGGAGCATGTATGCACGCTCCAGGTAAGATGAGGGGTAGATGATGGGAGGGGTGAATAGCACATGAATCAGGAAAAAAAAAAAGAACAAGGCTGGAATAACATAAGGACCTCCATTAAATGTAGTACAATAATATTGGCTTGGTTAGCCTAAGAAGAACTAGTGGCTGGCTGATGCAAGCCAGTGAAACTCCAGTTACATAGGTCAGGCAGGCAGCGTTGCTGTTAACTAGAGCTCTTTAGAGTAGCTGAAAATAGCAGATTTGGTTTTGTCAGCTTTAAGCTCTTAGTGCTCTTACTACACAATTCTGCACCCTTCTCCCACTCCTTATATAACAAAAAAACCCCTTCCAGACCAGGAAGATGCTTCGGGGGCTAAAGACATTACATTTTCCATTGTTGGCACATTCTGCACATTTTCAGCCTGCTTTCATTAAAAAAATAAAAATAAAAGAGGATCATACTCTGTCTGTGTGTGTATTCTTCCTACATCTGATGCATTTTTAGCTGTCTGGCTCTTCTCATTTCAAAGAAAGCAGTAGCAACTTCCTGCAAGTCTCAGGAAGACAGGTAAGAAAAAGAGATGGAAATTACTTATCCTTTCACTGGGAGAAAGGCTTGGAAGAGAATCCATCTGGGAGAAGGAGATTTTTAACTCCTTGGCTTTGATAAAAATCTTCATTTGGCATCTGTTTCAGATCAAACCACCAGGAATCTCACCACAGGCACAGATCCACAGCAAGCAAGGCTGCACTAGCTCTCCTGCAAACAGAGCTACTTTCTCTGGCTACCTGTGAGAATTTTGCACCTTCCAAAGACTATCTTTCTGTTGTCTCCAGGATTTCTGTCCTCCATAGTAGTGATTCTCTGAGATTGTCACATGATATTTTTTCTTTAGGAGTCCCAGCTGTGGAGGACTATGTTTCTCTAACCACGTCTGCAGCTGTCTTGAGTTATTCTGCAGCAGCCCAGCTGGACCGGTGTAGCTTTTCTTATGGCTGCAGTTAAATAATTGCATCAACTTTAAGGCTGCTGGTTTTCTAATTCATTAGCTACTTCACAATATAAAGAAATAAACAGACAAGAGTGCAAACTGATCTACTTCAAGCCCCTTCCAAGGACAAGACACTGAAGTAAGGCAGAAGAGTTGCTGGTTTGCCTTAACTCATGGTGTCTCCCTGTACAGTTTTTAGTGAACAATAATATCTTTATCATTTAAATCCATTTGCAAGGAGTGATATCTGCAGGACAGCCTGCAGTTAGGACAGTTTGTGAGGAAATAGCTATGCCATCACAGGGCCCTCTCTCTCCATTTGCCAGTTCATAGCAGGTGACCCTCAGCTCTAGTTCACCTCATCTTTTTCAGTCATGACCTCACATCCCCTCCTCATCTTCCCCTAGAAAATGAACATCCTTCCTACCAGGCAACAAAGAGCTTTTCTCTTCCTCTCTTCTGAGCTTCTTCTGCAAAACATACATGCTTCATGTGCTTCCTTCCCTGCAGACATTTCTAACTCTGCAACATAATCCCTTCCTCTTCCCTGGAGGCACATGTTACCTCTGTGTTAAGTACCAGAAATTAAAGTTACAAAGATCTGTGGGTGGCCTTCAGAAATCGTGCTAGTTGTGTGTTCCTCAACCAGACTCTTAGTAACAACAGATAAAGAACAATACATGTCTACCCAGCAAGTCACAACAACAGTCTTCCTTTCTTTGGGACAGGAGATGCCTTCAGTCACCCTAAGGGTAAGATGAATGTCCCTGTAGATGGCTCTTTTTGAAAGGAATCCTGTTCAGGAAGAAAGTCCTCCAACTTCTCTACCTTTTCCAGGCTATAAACCTATCTAGCTCCACCAGCAGGTCTCTGAGCTAACAGTATATTGCACAGCTTTTGCACAGAGGGACCAACTGCATTGTCAAGTTCTTAAAAAGTGCTCATCTGCTGTGTTATTTAAGTAGTGTCATCAAGAAATTAGTTGGGTATAGTCTTAGTGCTAAGAAGAATGTAAATAGACTAGATTGAATAGAAGGTCATGAGGAGAGAAATTAATTTTTATTGTCCCTCTAATGTACACAGTCTCCTCTTTGTCTAGGGAGTATCCCACAGATGATCACCTCTTGGCCAGTAGTGT
This sequence comes from Dryobates pubescens, assembly GCF_014839835.1. Lineage (NCBI taxonomy): Eukaryota > Metazoa > Chordata > Aves > Piciformes > Picidae > Dryobates > Dryobates pubescens. The sequence continues at coordinate 21,916,505 of NC_071625.1, read as the reverse complement.
ACTTTAGTGTAGACATTCAAGCTAAGAAAAACGTTGAAACATTAACTGGTGCTGGTTTATTATTTTCCCAATCATGTTTCCTTGACTTGACTTGTCCTATCCCTTTGATCAATAGCAGATGTCACCCAGCATGAGATTCGGATTGATTTAGAATGCTTGTTAGTACCAACTTCTAAATCTTTGCTGAGCTTTCTCTCTTTGATGGTGTTGGCACTGGAGAAGGTCCTAGACTAGTATTTTCAAAGGAACACAACTGGAGAGTCCAGAATACTTAGAGTTTCCCAGTCCCTGTTGAAAATCACAGACAGGAGTGAAAGAAATGCACTTGCTTTCAATGATGAGATTCTCAAGTACTTTAAGGTGCACATAGCTGTTTTATGGGGTTTTCAGAGGTGCCTTTCAGAAGTTGTGTGCTTAGAGATATTCAAAAATCCTATTAGAAGTCATTCAGTGTCTTTATGTGCCTAAATTCCTTTAAAACCTGACTCAGCATACTGTAATACTCCTCAGTGTGAGAGCCACGGCATAAAGAGCAGGCTCTCAGTGAATGACTGATGCTGTATGAATGTGTGGAACAGAAGCCAAATCCCAAAAGCAAGATTCATATGTTACAGTCATATAACCCAGCCACTTCTTTCCTCACTGGTTGTCACAGCAAAGCTGTCATTTCGTAGTTCAAGAGTTTCTATCACATCCTTGTCCTTGATACATGCTGTGGGAGGAGAAGGGATTCACGCGGTAAACGGAAGTGTGATTCGGAAAATGCATCATGTCAGGTAAAGAAAATGCTTCCAGCAGCAGCATTTGTCTGTTTGGATATGTGGAAAGGATATCTGGAGTTCCAACATAATTTAAGTTACACTACCATTTTCCAAGAAAAATCCTAAGTCTGGATTCACTTTACATAAATAGAAGCTTCAAAACCAAAGTCTAAAACATCTCATTCGGTTATTGCCAGCTTCCAGCTAGAGGATATTTCTGATCATGAATTATAATGGTGGAAAATATTGACTGATTCAATTAGACCAAGAGTGGGAGACAGACAGACAGACACATATATAGTTTCTAAAGAGATATATCCTGTTTCCCATGACAGGCAGCTTTCTTATTAAAATTATCCCACTATATACATTCTCCATTCAAGCATGAAGTGCTCATTATAAGTCTCTACATAAATAATGTACACTTAAAATGTTTCCCTGTGGCATAAATATTGACCTTCGTTAATAATTGACTATGAGATTATATGTCTGCTCCCCTCAAACACTACTGACGGAGGGTCTTTCCTTTTCCCATCAAGTTTCTCTTCTTTCTCTTTTGGAGAAGATTGGTGGCCAAAATGTGCAGCATTGTTTGTGAGTCCTTGAGGATCAATGAAAATAACAGAACTGCAACTCTAAATAGCTTATTACAAACATCTAATTTCTGTGCTTGGAATTCAGGACTCTGTCTGGGCCATAAAGTTAATCCTCATTGCCTGCTGGACCTTGGAAACAAAGCTCCTTTGCCAAAGGTCACTCAGTTCTTACTGGTGGCATCGGTGCTAATTTGTTACAACTCTGTACATAAACATTTGCTGTGCTTGGCTACCAGTTGAGATTGCACAAAGGACATTGGAAAGGAGGGTAGGGAAGTGTCACAGCCCCTTCATAGCTAAGAATTTCACTTCAAGTAAAGGCACATAAAAAGACCTAGGTCCTAAAACTCACATGTCCTGGGAAAGTTAATAGAAGATCAATGCCAAAAAGGTTTTGCCTTGGGCTAATATCCAAAATTATTGGTGAAGGAATGATGAGGATTTGCAGTCATAACTGAGGTTAGATGTGGTAAAATATGTTTTATGTTCAACAGCTACTGTTTTTATTTTTTACTATGCCAAGAATGATAATGTTTGTAACATTTTTCAAGGATTTAGGATTTTTTATTATTATATGTTTAGAATTTTTAGAAATGCCTAAGCTGGGTATTTTTTGGACCAAATTTTCACAGAGGTAACACTCCCAAAAGAGTTTGCATCATTATTTTAATTTTCTTTTCAATATGTGTTCCTTCCTCTGGACCACAGATTTCACAACCTGTAAAGTGCTTTATGATCTCTCTCTATGTTGATGTCTTGAGCTGTAAGAGAAATAAACCAATATCCCCCTCTTACCTCTCCACTATAGATCACCAATTATACTGGAAACAATGTTCAGCATGATTCTATGGGCCATTTCTGGGTCTTTCACATTAGCAAGCATAAAACATAGTCCCTAAGGGAATAAAATGATGTAGATATATCCCCCTCAACTAAACTCTTGTGTCGCTATCAGCACAATCTATTGATGAGACGTTTTGCTCCCCAGTGTTGTTGCTTACAGTTTGTCATAGGTGTAAAAAAAAAAACCCCAACCCAAACCAAAACCCAACCCAAACAACAGCAACAACAAAACCCTAACCAACGAACAAAACAAAACAAAACAAGCAAACAAAAAAAGGGCAGAAACTCTGAGCTGGGTTACTGGAACTGATTAAATAGAAGTGTAAATTTGATGATGTCTAACTGCGCAGTTATTACACTCTGCTTTTCTATCAAAGATGAGATGTCTTGTCCTGTACCCCTTTTCTCTAAGGGTATTGTGGTGGGTTGAAAATCCTCCCCCCCCAGCATTAAATTTTCCAGACCAGCTCAGTTGGAAGCAAATGAAAGCTGTGTTTACAAGAAAACTACAATGGAATGCAATGAATATGTACAAATATACAGTATTTACAATATTTACAGGTACTTGCAATTAATAAACAGTTCAAAGACCAGGGGAGCTAATAAGTTCTCCCTCCCTGACCCCCCCCTTACATAAAAGGGACAAGAGAAAGGATCAGAGAGCTATTTTGTTAGCCAAAACAATGCAGCCATGGTCAAGCAGAAGCAAGTTAGACTCTCCCAGAGTGAAGAGGCAAGATGAGGGAAAATGTTTTGTACAACCAGTTAAAGTCCTTTATCTCTTCCAAATGGGATTGCTTAGAACTACCATTATTTTCCTTTTTACACCCAATAGTGATTTATTTACATTTTACCACTTTCTGTTCAAGATCTGTGAAAAGTTTTAAAGGCATAGCCTAAAACTATCACAGGTACAAAATCAACCAAAGGCTTTCTCAAGCCTCAGTGGAAAGGAACACTTCAAAGGTGGTCATGTGGCCCCTAGAATTGATACTGAAGGTACACACATGTAATTTGCACTGGCCAGCAAGGCAGTTGCTCCAACACAAGCTCACTTGCCAAGGGACACTCTTTCTCTGGGCTACTGGGATCCTGTGCCTTGGACTGTGCCAAAATGGGCTGATAGTGCTGCTTCTTAATAGACAATAAGAAAATGCAGACATCTGCACAGATCTGTTGTGAAGCCCAAGTGCTAGCAATCTGCCTCATGGTTGGTAATGCCAGTAAGAGTTTGGCAGCAGAACAGATGTTTTCATGTTCAGCTTAACCTATACCATCAATATAACAGCAAATGGGAAATGGATGAAAATCTCAACTGTGTTTTTATATCAGCATTGTTCCCTGTTGTGTGACAGACACTCAGCAGACAATTTTCCAGTTGTCCCTGTGCAAGGTACCAGGTGCAGCCCCATGCTAGCTGGTACAATGCAAAACCACACACCAAATGTGTGTCTTCGCTCATGCGAGTGATCAGACCTCTTCTGACACCCCTAGGATCCAAATCAGAAAAAAAGGGCTGCCCATGAAGGCCTTTTGTTATAACAGTGACCTAAAAAAGTCCATCTGAGCTGCAGTTGGCAGCTGTGAATAGTACTGCCCACTCTTTGGGGCTGTGAGTGAGAAGGCAGAGTTGGACTCCTGCAGCTTTCTCCAAATGGGCAATGGATAGAAGTCCCTTTTCCTCATCCTCACTGTTCTCCCTCTCTCTTCTTTGGTCTGAGAGATGAAGAAGGGCTGTCTCATCCTGCTTGCATGTGCAGTGCCCTGAAAAATATGGTCCTGATGTCATCTGTGGTTTCCAGGCTTTATTACAGGGCATAAAAACAATGGGCATTTTATTACCCTGAGATGCTGTTTGAATGCTCCCTCAACATAGTGTTCTGACTCCAGGCCTGCTGTAAGAGGCTTGCACAGTAATTAAAAGATTGTTAATATTGCTAATGCTGTTCAGAGCATGATTCCACATCAAAACACTGCTGGGCTTTTGGGGCTATTTAAACATCTGAGTTTCATCCCACTTCAAATTCAGACCCTGCTCCTCTCCACCACAGTGGATCAAACCGGGGGCCTGAATCCAACTATGCTCTGAATGAAGCTCCAGATTGTATAGCTTCAAGTCATCTTCCTATGCACAAAACTGCATGCTGTACCACTTTGTATAACACTTCTTGGTCAAGTGTTGCTGTGTCATATCATGCAAAAATGCAGCAGAATTAACTTCCTCAACTGTTTTATAATATATGTTTGTTATAGTCCCAAGTATTCATACCCTGGAGATAAAGCTGCTAAGTTCCACTTCCCAACAAAAGTTTATCCCGAGCAGGGCTAAGAAAGACATTCACACCATGATCCAAAACATGCTTCTCACCAGAGACTTCCATCACATTTCTATGAACTGGAGTACCACTTTGTCTGCTTTTTCCCTCCTTCAGAGATAGGAAATCCAACTTCTGTCTCTTAAAGTCAAATTAAAATTGTTTTGCCCACATGGTGGGCAAATCTGATGTTCATAAAAGCTCAGTTCCTATTTTGGCACAGAGCTATTTGGCTAGAAGTCATAAGGAGTGTGTATGCTGAGTACTGATCTCTTTCAAAATCTTTCACAGTGGGAGCTCCTAAATGGTGAGCACTTATGAAAATCTGCCCTCACAGCAACCATAATAGCTAAGTTTTGCACCTGGTGCTTAGCACCATTGAAGGCCTGAATATAGCTGCTCATTGTTAAAATCAGAGGTTTTCTCAGTGGAAAACTGAGATTGGAGTCTATGGGTTTTATTCAGGTGTGGTAAAATCTTTGGAAGTTTTTTGCATTGCTGCTCTAACAAGTAGGATGTTGGTTGTCTCTCTCTTTTCTCTCAACCTTGTTTCTTTTTAATGGAGGAGAAATGTTTCTTGGCACTCCATTTAACCCCAATGAGATTGGAAGAGTTAACTGTGTTGCACTTTCACTGCATTAATGAACTCAGATTTGCTGAAAAACATGTACCTAAGGCACAGAGAAAGAAGTTCTACCAAGCTACAAACATGTAATTTGTAATGAGTCTCCTGGCCAGGCACACTCTGCGTGTCCTTCCCATCTAAATAAACAAAGCATAAGAGCTAGCTTTCCTGTGTGGATGCTGGCGTGGTATTTGTGGCAGCACGAGGTTGTTCCCAAAGACTGGTCTGAAAAGTAGTTAATCTGTCCTGTGGTCAATGTATCATCCTTCTCATACTTTTTGAGCTGTTTTTTGAGGATGATGAATTGTAGTCATCACTACATTCAATTCATTTTACTCAGCTGGTTCTTGTAGCACGTTTGTACCAAATGTCCTCTAACAGCTGATAAATCATCCCTGAGTGGCTGCTGAGGCAGTGGCAGTGACATCCACTGGACTGACGACAGGAATGTGTCACACCATGTCTCTCATCCTCTCTTTCCAGAAAGATTTTTGTGACCTTTGGTGGCATTTGCAAGAAGCCATTTTATCCTGATGTTCTATCGCTCTATTGATCTCTGTGTAGGATTAATCTTAGACAAACAGGCCATAGAATTTATGTAAACTCTGCAGGTCATTAAATTCCTTCCCGAAAGGGCAGGGCAGAATATTTAAGGTTTCATTTGAATAGAAATTACAGTTAGAAATGAAGGAAAAAAGGAGGGAAAGGAAGAAATGTGGAGCTTGTCATATCAATTAGGGTGCAACTGAGAGAACAAGTTATTTCTCAAGGGCTAAGATTCAGTCTTCATCATCAACACACGCAGTTTGGAAGTGCTTGTCCATAATGACTTACAAATAACTGAAAGGAAGGTTTAAATAGCTGTAATAGATAGTGAATGAAAACATCACCTTTTTCAAAGAGGCCTGAGAGACTCCTTCCTTAAGTGATCAAGCTCTGAATGTGCAAACTTTTCTTTGCAACTGGCCATGATTAGAGTATTCCTTCTTCCTTCACTGAGCTCTCAAAGGGCACTATTTTCTGTGTACCTTCCAATTTCACAAATCTTTGGATTTCTCTGTTCAAGCTTGTCATCTCCAGAAAAATACCAATTCTTGGGAGCCAAGCTGAGGTGTTCATATGAATGCATGTACTCTGGTCAAAGAAGTTGAACAACACAAACTATCTCATGATGAAAATTATATGCTTCGACTTCTGTCTTTGTTTGATTGGAACATCTCAGACTGTAAGAACATAGTGCTGTGTTTGGGAAAAGCTTGCATAATTTCTGGTACTGATCTGATTAAATGATCCATGTTTGGATACAACAGAAGATTCTTACAAGGCTGAGTGAGGACTCAGGTTGGGGATGGAGATGTTCAGTGGATAAAATTCTTCAAGTAACCCAGTCTACTGGGATGGTTGGAGCAAATGTAGCAGTCACCTTCCCCTGCAGATCAGAGAGGGTATACATTCACTGAGATGGTTGGAGTATAAAACTGCTCTCAGTTACAGAAGAGTGGAGAGGTAGGATTTTGCTCAGAATTGATGTTGTATTTCCCTTGCCTTCCCCTTGCCTTGCCTTGCCTTGCCTTGCCTTGCCTTGCCTTGCCTTCCCTTCCCTTCCTTTCCCTCCTCATTTTTGCAGTTCTATTCCTAGCTCCCTGTGGACGTTTTATTGCAGCACACTTATTCCACTACAGCATTCAATGACAAGGGTGGGTTGGAATGTTACAGGCTGACACTGATGGGTCAGGCAGCACCACAGTTGATGTGCTGAATATATACTTCAGTAGCCTCCTCAAACACAGCAGACTCCATCTGGATGCTTGTATTTCAATAACTGTAACAGTTGCAGAATCAGGAGTCCAAATCTGCTATCAAAATGATCTGCAAAAGCAGCTGGTCTTATGCCTGTCTAGTCAAACTACACCAAGCTGCTGAACCTTTTGAGGTTCGCCCATCACTAATAATTAATGTCTGACTTTGATAAAGCTGACATTTGGTTTATAAAGGCAGGCTAATAAGCTCTGAGAAGACTTAGAAATCCTATTGAGTAATGTATTGCATTGCAAATATTAAAAATTACTGTCAGAATTAACATAATCTACTGCTGGGCATGTGACTATATTAATCTTATTGGAAGCATAACCTCTTCTTGCTAGCTTTACAAGGGATCCTGGCAAAACTGTGACACTTGTAGATATGTTGAGATAACTATTTTTCACAGATCTGTAAAAATGTAAGATGCAGAGAATGCAGATATCAAAAGCACTAGTGCTTGGGGATATGGTTTAGGGGGTGAACCTTGAAGAGTAGGATTATCAGTCAGACTTGGTGATCCTGAGGATCTTTCCCAACCTGAATGTTTCTGTGATTCTGTATTTTCAAGGCATTAAAAATTTCTTTTATCAGCTTCCCTGTTACATGAATGTCCGCTGTACTTAATGAGTAGCCCAACATTTTATGTGCTTTAGGCAACTGGTTTTGTATGGGCTTTTTTCTGACCATTTTTGAGGCAGATGTTATCTTTATGGTTAAAGAGGTTTGGGGCTCCCTCTGTGATATTTACAGGGATCCAAAGCCTACTAATTTTAATTTCAGTGGCTGCAGCTTGCAAGTAGCAGGATTTACTGACCTTGAGATGACATGCACAAAAGGACAAAGCCTTTTGCTCCATCTCTGTGTCTTTGTTGGGCAGTAGTTCTAATGTTCAGCTGAATCTTGTAGACGCTTCTTTTCCCTTCCCTGTTTTGTGGATGGACATTGTCTGGAGGACAGGGATGCAGTAGAGGATAACATGCTAGTCACAAAACAGTAAGAGAAAGAGGAAGAGGAAAGAAATAAGATTAAGTGAAATGCAAGAAAGAATGTCCTTTCTGATGTCTTTGTGCTCTCCTGATGCAGAGTCAAATGTTTGCTTAGAATTCTCAGTCTGTTTGGGAGAACAGCATTAAATATAAATAAATAAATAAAATATTGATGGCAAACTTTATTATTCCCCTGACTGGCTAAAGCTTTTTTGGCTTTTGATATTACCCCTTTAAAGCAGATTATTTTTTCCTTCCTGCCCTGTTTATACTCCATGCCTTCTCTGAGCATCGGAGCCCATCTCTTTTTCTTTTTTCTTTTTGAATTAGAGGACTGTGGTGATCATTGGCCTCATATCCTGGGTGTTTCATTATGTCTTCAAGGGATCAAAGCTCAGCTTCCCTCTTCTTTATCTTCTGAGATGGCTGTTACAGAGTGTAGGAGTGGTGCATGCCAGTCCTCCTGTTCAGGCAGAAATCATCACACCAAGAACCATTGTGCACAGACCCTAGTGGATGTGTGAGCAGTCAGAAAAAATGCAGCCTAAGGAGTAGAGCAAGTAGAGAGTGTAATGAAGAATGGCAAAGTCACAGAAGAATGCAGTTCTTAAGCTTCTTGTGAATATGCATTGATTTCACCAAATTATATTGGATCAAAAACAATTGGGGCAGAATTTTAAAGTGTCAGCACACACACACATACACATTGTGGTGGAAAAAAATCCAGTCTGTTCCATCTGAACAGCATTTTCCCTCACACTATTCCACCCCCCCACAAGGAGCTACTGAGGAGGGAAAAAATATTTTCTTTCCTCCTGCAGATCTAGGCTACTCTGCTCTGTAGGGAGTTGAAGGTGTGCATCTCCTTTTTGATGTCCTGGATATGGCAGAACTGAATTCCCCAAACGTGCTGGGTTGCCTTAGTGGCCATCTGTCTGAATTGGCTGTGTTGTCTCTGCTTCAAATGACCACCCAGCCTGAACTCTGCAAAGGGGGGCTGCCAAGCTGCGGTTAGTTCCTTCTCCAAATAGCTCTAAAGTGTGGCTTGGTGTGTGCTTCAAGGAAAACTATGCTACTGTTCAGTCCTCCGCCTGATTAAAACGTATCTTTCAGCATTTAAGGGTGGGCAGTGACTTCCTGGGATTAGAAAGGGAAGTGAACTGGCTGGAAAGCAGCAAGGAAAGACATTGTTTACAAGTAGTGGAAGGGCAAAGTAGCATGTACTGCTGGGGCTTGGCCACATTACTCAACTCCAGTTAAAGATCTGCTAAACTCACTCCGAGTCCCACTTGCTTTCTTAATAGTACACACAGGGACGCTTTCATGAGAAGCGTGATTCATCCACTGTGGTATTATAGATAAATGTTGGGGGAGCAGGGCTCCCTTGGGCTGACAGTGTGACCATTTGCCCCAGGGCAAATGCCCTTATAGCCTGTCAAGTTGGCTGAACATAGACTTCTTAAGATGTGGAGTTTTTCAACATGTAAGATTTCACTTGGCATAGCAATTTTCATCGCATAATAAATGTTTTAAACAGCTCTGGAAGTTCTTGCTTTCTCACGATTTCAGCAGGGTGTTGCACTCACTGGGCTCCAGCTGCTGACAGAGAAGCTCTGTTAAGGGATGTTCATCAAGGAGAGACTTCATCACCCACAGAAAGTGCAGGTATTATAAACTCATCAGTACAGTCACTGCTTAGCAGGTCTCTGTGAAAAATGAGTGAGCAGACTTGGGTGCCACTTCACTAATTTATAGAAATGGGAAACTTGGCTGTTTTGAAGACATAAGGGTTGTAGTGGCTGTCAACTTAATGAGAAGAGACCCTCTCTTTGTTTCTGTTACAAAAAGAAATAATTTGATAAAACAAACCTATTTTAAGCCTTTTAATAAGCAATTGTTTAAAGCAGTCCAAACATTGGCTTCTTGAAGAAGCCAATAACTGATTTAACAAGTTTTTTTATAGATACATGTGTGTATGGCTCAGGATGTGAAAAAGGGTTTATAACCTCCAGAGCCATTGGAGTGTAACATCACAGAATCACAGAATTAAACAGGTTGGATAAGACCTTTGAGATCATCAAGTCCAACCTATCACCCAACACCATCTAATCAACTACACCATGCCACTAAGTGCCTCATCCAGGCTCTTTTTAAACACTTCCAGGGACAGTGACTCACCACCTCCCTGGGCAGCACATTCCAATGGCCAATCACTCTTTCTTCCTAATATCCATCCTAAACCTCCCCTGGCACAGCTTGAGACTGTGTCCTCTTGTTCTGGTGCTGGTTGCCTGGGAGAAGAGACCAACCCCCACCTGGCTACAACCTCCATTCAGGTAGTTGTAAATGGCAATAAGGTCTCCCCTGAGCCTCCTCTTCTGCAGGCTAAGCAACCCCAGCTCCCTCAGCTTCTCCTCACAGGGCTGTACTCCAAACCCCTCCCCAGCTTTGTTGCCCTTCTCTGGACACGTTCCAGCAAGTCAACGTCTCCTTCAACTGAGGAGCCCAGAACTGGACACAATACTCAAGGTGTGTGCTGATTTTAGGGGCAGAATGACTTCCCTGGTCCTGCTGGCCACTCTATCCTTCACAAGCAGAGGTCATGATTTCTGTGTTTTGGCCCAGATATTGTTGATACAGATATTGTTGTTCCCTTTCCTCCCTTTTTTTCCCTCTTTTTTTTTCTGTTTGTCAGATGAGGAGGATAAGACTCAGATGCACTGGGATCTAACAATTTTTTCTAAAGCACCTAAAGATCCTTGAGTGGGAAATAGTACCCATGTATATGGAGTCTATACTTTCCAAAGTTTTGTGTCTGCATCCTTTTCTGGCTCCAGTCTATCTACATCTTCACTGAAATAAAACCAACAACACCTAAGGTGAAAATAAAGAACTAAGTAAGGAAATAAATCAGTCTGGGGTTGAGTTTGAACTAGTTTACCTCTTGTTCTTTTTTTCAGTCCTCACTGGTGTTATACCACACCTACTTTTTTTTCTAAATGTCGAGAAATTCAGCAGCTGATATTCATGGTCAGAGAAGGAGAAACTGAAAGACCATGTTTAAAAAATGTAAATTAGTTATTTTCTTATGCTGAAGAAAGAGTTTATTTTGATGACAGTTACTTCTGTAGCACTCACATTCCTCCCTTGATCTCATCAGGGTGCCAAATGAACCATCAACACAGGGCCTGAACTAGCTGGGTCCAATATTAATGAGAAAAGGAACGTGCTAATTGTAGCAAGTGGTTAAAATAGCAGTGCTTCAAAGCCAATCCAGTAGGACCAGACTGAGCCTCCCTGTGCCGTTTTTCACAAGATCTTTCATCATCTTTTGAACATAAACTCCACATGGAGACACAGAAATTTCACTGAAGAAGTTAATTTTGCCTTTAGCTGGGGACACTGTGACCTGTCATCTTCCTCTTATGGGTGGCAGGCTGAATGGTTATCAGGACTATCTTACCGACTGCTGGCTTGAGTTTATTTTGCAGCACTAAGGTGAGTCAGGTCTAGACTGGAGCATTGAGGATTTTCAATTTGTTGCTCTGAGCCACCCTCCTTTAGTTCCAACATTCTTTTTTCTACTAAGAGAAAGATCTCACTGCTAAATGTCACATTTGCTGTATGATGCAGAGGTTACTCTGACATTCTGGTGGATATTACAGCAAATTTCTGGGTGTCTTAGATTTTCTATTAGATCCTGCTCATTTTGGTGCTGTTTATTTACTTTTAAATTTTTTTTTTTAAGTCTGAGAAGTGTGATGATGGCTATATGAACTTTTACACTTTTGCTTAGGCACAGGAGGGATGCTGAGGGTTTTCAGAGGTGCAGGTCATTTCTCCTCTCTAACAGGTGCTGATAGAGCATTCACTTACTGATAGTTTTTGGGGAGAAGTCTTTAGCTCCAGTAAGGTCCTAGAAAGGACTGGCACGAACTCTTTCTGTTGTAAGCTAGAAAGTCACCCAAACATTAGGGCCAGCAACCCCTGCTTAACTCACCAAAGTGAGGTTTCTGTGAAGAAGGCCTCTGGTATCCTGTGTCTCCTTTAACAGTTCCAGCAATGAAGACAAAAGGGTGATCATTGATAACAGGCATTCCAGGGATCTGAAAAGAGGAATCCCTGAGGAGCAGTTTCCTGTCTTTGTTCAAGAGTTAACCAAGAGTTTTCTGCACAGACATTACTTCCCAGAGAAGGAAGTAATGGATCAAATATTTCTAAGATTAGGATTCTTTCAAATGAATCAATAACTCTTTGGGGTTTATCAGAAATAAGAAATGAAAGTCATAGAGGGCACTATGAGCAGTGTCTGAGGGATATGGGATTGTTCAGTCTGGAGGAGAGGGGGCTGAGGGGAGACCTCATCACTCTCTATAACTACCGGAAAGGAAGTTGGAGCAAGGAGGTTCAGGCTGGATGTTAGGAAATATTTCTTCACAGAGAGGGTTATCAAACATTGGAATGGTCTGCCTAGGGCACTGGTGGAGTCACCGTCCCTGGAAGTGTTAAAGCAGCATGTGGACCTGGCACTTAGGGATGGTTTAGTGTTGACTCTTCAGTGCTGGGTTGAGGGTTGGACTAGATGAACTTTGAGGTCTTTTCCCACCAGATATTTTCTGTGATTCTATGATTCTGTTATTTTACATGTGGTTGTTTTATTTCAGCAGGTATGTGAACTTTGGTCATCCTTTATACAAATGAAAACACTACGTGGAGAATGCTATGATCTCAGGAGAGTTTGTGAGATATTATCACATGGTATTTGGACAGTTAAGTTTTCTGAGGTTTCTTAAAAGCCACAGCTGTGATTATCCTCAGTAAGAGTCCTTTCCTTTTCATTTATAGTAGGGCTTACTGTATTCCTTTTGCAGCCTAGGTTTACTGACTGTCAGCTCACTGGATGTGTCAGTTTGCTTTGAGTTGCCTGTATAATGCAGAGTCTAAATATTAGTTAAGAATAAAGTACTGGTTAACAGATGCTCTATCTTTTTTTCTTTGTTGTGGGGAAATTAATGGTTGTGAGGTAATAGTATCCTACTTCACAACTCTCAGTTCTAACTGCCATCACTTGTCCTCTAGAATTTAAATCTGTGGTTAATGTTCCTATGTTCAGTACTTTTATTTTTCTGCAAATAGAGATTGGTTCACATTACATACCCTCATCCACCGATCACTAGACTGGGAGACTTAGAATATTATTAATATTACATTTCACATCTGATCATCAGCTAGTTGAAATTGAGAGAAGAAAATATTTGTTTCCATTATGACACCTTATTTCTACTTCACTGGTCAACATCCCAGATATAATGAAATTGGTTCAAAGCATGAAAAACTTGAATAACCTATGTTCTGCAATTACCATAGAAGACATTGGCAAGTAATGGTTGCAAATCCAAGGGAGATCCTGATCATTACTCTGAAGTTCAGCGTGACTCAAATTCATGGTCAAGGTTGACTGGGAAAAAAGTGATGTGAAAAAATGTAAAATAAATAGAATGTTTCCTATGTGATGGCTTCCTAGCACTTCCACAGGATGAACCACATGTCACATAACAGATTTGCATCTGCAAAAGGTCATTTTCTGTCAAGTAACTCTGCTCATATACAAAGAGACCATTTCATCCTTGTTCCTTCGGTTGGTCTGTTCTGTGATCAATATCACAGTCTAGACCTGGATGACTGCAGAATCTGATTGCAGCTTAATTTCCCATAAGAGTAGCTAGACCTGCTGAAACAGCTTGAATATGCACCACTGAATAAGCAGGCTGAGCGACAAATGTCCTCACACCATATTAGGAAGCCCAATTAGCACAGCAGAGTGCATCTTGCTGTGTTATTTTTCTCCCCATTGCATTTTGAGAGGATTAAGCTCTGCATCAGTCACTGGCAAGTAAAGAAAAATAACATTGGCATCCATCACTGAATAATTAATTCTAAGGAAACTATAGGGGTGCATGTTTGTCTTTAATTTTTCAGTCCATATAAGGCTTGCCTCAAATGCTTGAGTATAAACTGGCAGTGTGTGTAACACTTAGTGACCATTAAGGATTTTAACCCAATTCTTTGTTAGATTTAACTGGGGCAGTGGAAAGCATTGCCTTTCCTACCAGTCCTTGTCACACCCTCTGTCAGATGACACTGTCCATATAGTGTGGTTGGAGGCACATCTGATCTGCAAAGTTTACAGCCTGCAGTCAGAGCACTGAAGAGAGCAAGCTCATTATTTGATTTAACTGCATACACTGACTAATGATGATTGGTATTCTCATTTCAGGTGGCACCTGCTTTTTCTAATGTCAGCAATGTACCTGTCTGAGGTGCTTGTGAACTTCTGAAAAGCTTCACGTCAGGGCTCAGCTCAGGACTAGCCTGATTCAGGGTCAATTGATTTAAAAATGGTTAGGTCTGTCCTTGTTATACAAGTGCCAAGTCTGGTAGGGAATCAAAAGATAAAACTTGGGGGCAGTAATTGCATCCACTGTTGAAGTTTAAACCACTGGTATATGTGAGTCAGTATCTTTAGGTTCCTAGAGACAGCTCATGTTCTGGTTTGCCAGGTGAAGTGACCTTGATGATGCAGAGCTACTGCCCTGAGGTTTTGTTGGATGAAGGGAAGGTATCAGAAGGCTCTTTCTCCTGGACTAGCAGCCAGGAAAGGAAGACAAGTGTGCCAGGGGATGTACTCAGATGATTCACCTAGGTTAGGTAATGCTCCAATCAGCAGGAAGTACAAGCTGAAGTTATGTCAGGATGCATTTACCCAGTAGATTGAGATGCACGCCTTATTCCACCATGGAGAGAGACTCTTGGCTAAACTTACATTTGTTCTCTGTTTTGTCTTCTTGTGCCAGCTACCTCCACTGAAATTAACAAGGAGGAACTTGCATATTACTTTAATTTTTATGCTGAGTTTTAAATAATTCATCTTTGGAGGTGTCAGTGAAAACAAGAACAAATAAAGAGAATGGATGTGAGGAAGGAAGGGAAGTATTGAAGACAAAAGATTAAGGTACCTCCCAGTCAGGGACTGCTTATACAATGGGCCATTAAAACTTAGCTGAGTCGAGTGTATTGTTTTCAATTTGTATTCCCATAACATACTCTGTTAAGGAGGGTGTATGCAGCAAATGCATATTAATGATGCTGCACATTTGCATATTATAGATCCATAATACCAAGGGTGTAGTAAAAATCTTTATGAAAAGTGGTGACTATGCAGCAGTCAATTTTCTCTATATCTCAACCATTTTAATACTTTTTTCCCTCTTTTTTTTTCCACACAGATGCACACACACACACACACAAAATCCTTACCATTGATAGCTATACTACATTAAGGGACTAATGACCTGCAAAATTCCATTTATAAAAGATGAACAAATGTGAGATTTATGTAGAGAATCATCAAATTTTATCTTCCTCTGGAAGACTTCCAGTTCTTTGTTCTTTTTTTTTTTCCAGTTTTTTTTTTTTTTAAACAGCAACCTGCTGAACATATTTTTATTTTTATATATATATATATATTTAACCCACCTTAGATTTAGTGCCAAGAGAAGATAGTCCTGAATTTCATTTTCAGAATACTTTGTATGGCTGAGATACAAATTTCTGCAACTCAACTCTTTGCAGTGAAAACTAGCCCCATGTGGACCAGCTATGGGTTGTTAGTGGTCCTTGGCTGAGCAAGAGAAGATTTAGTGGTTATCCCAACATATCTGAACAGGCAGGGACCCTTGTGTTAGAATGAGATCAGCAACGCAGTCTTCAAATAGGTTTCTGTTGGTTTAAATGTATAATTAAAACTTCCTTTACTGTAGATAATGCTTTGAACAAAGTGTTCTTAATTTGCTTCCTATCAGTGCAACCTACTGCTCATGAATGTTGTTACTGGTTGAAGTCGACACAGAAGTGTGATAAAGCAGTGAAATAACCCAGCCAGTTATACTAGGATATAAGCAAAAGTCTGCCACACATCAGACTTAGTGAAGGAAAGTTTCCTCATGTAAGAATCACACAGAATCATAGAATCACCAAGGTTGGAAGAGACTTCAAAGATCATCAAGTCCAACCTGTCACCACAGACCTCAGGACTAAACCATGGCACCAAGTGCCACATCCAATCCCCTCCTGAACACCTCCAGGGATGGGGACTCCACCACCTCCCCGGGCAGCTCATTCCAATGGCTAACAATTCTCTCAGTGAAGAACTTTCTCCTCACCTCCAGCCTAAACTTCCCCTGGCACAGCTTGAGACTGTGTCCTCTTGTTCTGGTGCTGGTTGCCTGGGAGAAGAGACCAACCCCCTCCTGGCTACAACTGCCCTTCAGGTAGTTGTAGAGAGCAATAAAGTCTCCCCTGAGCCTCCTGTTCTCCAGGCTAAGCAATCCCAGCTCCCTCAGCCTCTCCTCATAGGGCTTGTGCTTGAGGCCTCTCCCCAGCCTCGTTGCCCTTCTCTGAACATGTTCAAGGGTCTCTATGTCCTTGGACAAGATTCATTCTAACTTTGTTTCTGCTTCCAGGGATATTGCGTTGTATGCCACTGAAAACATTAAAAGATTGTGTGAAAATAAAAAACCAGGGACAGGCTAAGATCTCCATTCTCTTGTGGATGAGTTCTTGTGCTCTGACAAGCCAAAGAATCACTTGTAACTGCTTCTCACTAGAGCAAAACCATGCTAAAAAGTCGGGAAGATGTTGATTTTGAGAGCTCTAGTTGTGTTGAGGGCTCCAGAACCGGACACAGTACTGCAGGTGAGGTCTTACCGGAGCAAAGTGGCAGAATCACCTTTCAGGATCTTCTGACCATGCTTTTTTTTGAGGTAGCCTAGGAGGCAATTGACCTTCTTGGCTGCAAGTACATACTGTTGGCTCATGTTCAGCTTCTCATCCACCAGAAGTCCCAAGTCTTTTCTTCAACCTTTGTTTATTAATTGGAACATGAAATGCAGAAGGCAGGTAACAGTCTAAATTTTAGGTATATATGGCTTCTCTACTATGCTTTTAATATCTACAGAAATATTGTTTCTTTTCAGATTTACTTTTAACCTTAAAACAAAACAAACCCAAAGAAAATCCCAGAATATATTGCTCTTGAATCTTCTAGTGCTGAAAGACAAGAAATGGTGAAGTACCTGCTTTGTGTCCATCTGTCTCTACTTACCTGCAGGGAGAAAAGGAGATCAAAATGCAGAATAACTGTCATTTGGCTGGCATGAGCCAGCCTCCATTTCCTGTCTGCCTACATGTAGTTGTCCATGGCTCTCCATTCCTTAGGGTACCTGCAGGTGTATTTTACATGCTATAGAGATACCAGGGCCTAGAATCTGGGTCATTGAATGTACATCCATCTGTCTTAACATTTGTATAAGGTCTTTGTGAGGGGTAACGTTTAACAGTTAGGGGGGTGACCATAAAGTCACTCCAAAGTATATGGCCATGTAGTTCAGTGACTAGAAGACTGCAATAGCAAAATTCCCCTAGGTTTAAGTTTCATCCTAGTTCTATAATTTTTTTTCACCTGAACCAAATATTTTCATTGCTGTAAATGTGGCTGATTTTGTGAGTGAAACTAATTGGGACACAATTATGAATGACTCAAAAAAAAAAAAATGGGGCAAATAGGTACAGTTTTTCAGGGAAATTAAGTGGATGCAACATGCCTTCCTAACAGTCCAGTTAAGGCATATGCTTACATCATGACTCAGTTTTACTCAGTCCCAAAGGGAGTCTTTCTGAACAAGAAGAGGAAATAAAAAAAAAAAAAAAAGAAAGAGGAGTCAAGATCTGGCTATTTTTTCCTTAGTCAATTGAAGGACCAATTGCCCCATCCTGGTCCCTTTAGACCAAAAGGGAGTTTTACCATTGACGTTAATGGGGACAGGATCTGGCCCAGTAACTGGCTATTTTGGAGCTACTTCTGTCGCCCTTGCTTCATTGTTGCCAAAAGTACAGAACATCCTCGCCTTCTGTTTTTCACTTCTTAATGTTTCCTTAGAATACTTAGGCGGAGAGTGACTGTAAATGCTTAACCTTTGTCAGTGGCAGACGTTCAACAGAGTTTGGCTGCCTTCTCCTATTTCCTTGTGGACATTGATTTAAAAATTCATCCAAAACATTTGTTCAGAAGGATATGACTAACATGAGAATCTGTCACTGTGTAAACACAGTGACCAAAAACTATTTGGCAGTGTTTTGGATCTGCTGGCTAATAATTAGATATTTGCATTTGCTTTTAACACCAGTTGTGATGATCTAATGTCGTTCAGTATTCATCTGGACAGCTCATCAGATTTTTTTAAAATTTTACTGTGATTCAGCAGAATCTTATGAGAAATAATGAACATTTCAAGAGAAGTACTCATTTCAATAAGTGATATAAAATTTCAGTCAGGAATGACATGCTGAGCTCACATGAGAAGAACAACGCCTGCCTTTACTGGAAACGTTGCAGTAAGGGTGAGTGAAGTCATTGAAAACAAATTGCTGTTCCCTTCCTAAATAGGCTTGGACTGGAATAGGGTCCTCTGGGTTGCAACCAGATTTAGCCTTCACTGCCAGTTTGTTCCACAGAAACAGAGTGAATTCTCTTGGGAAACAGATCTGAAAAAGTGAGTTTGAGAATTTTGGGGGAGGGGAGTGGCACATGCCTCTGATACGGTCAAAATTATATTTAAAGCCATAAAAAATTGCTGGTGTTTGGGCAATTTCAGAAGAGCACATTCATTTATTGACACTTCTACCACTGCAGCAGGTATAATGTTGTACTGATCCAACTGTGTCAAAAGTTATGTGAACAACACATATATCGGTCACTAATTCAAATGCACGTTCACTTATCATGAAAACTACAAAGACTGTGAAGCCTTAATGGTACAGATCCAAGTACACATTGATAAGCTTGAAGGGCATATGAATTGTATTAACTTGCACACCTTCTACTGATATTGTTTTCAGGGCATCATAAGGGAGTAGGGAAATATTGTGCAATAGTCAGTAGGAACAAACTTGCTTTTGATTCTCCTACTACTAAAGAGATTGTGAAAATGAAGACAAGACCTTTTGCTGCCCACTGGAGGAAGCAAGAACAGCATTACCCTTTCTGACTGTTTGGAGAAAAATTCATGTTTCCCCACACACATGCCTCAGATCACCCCAAGAGATCCTAGGAGGCAAGGACAGTCAAATAATATGCTCTGAGGACCATAGAAGAGAGAGACTACATGAGGATTCAAAATTAAAAATGACAAAGGTAGTCTTGTGCACAGAACTGCCACCAAGGATGGTACTTATGCTGCTAATACCTTCAGTTCTTCATTTTTTTTTGTCCCTTGGTAATTTGGTGAGCTGAAAAATATGTCTTTCAAATGGGCCAGGTTGGGTGTCACCCTGATACTTCCACTTCCTGTGTGGAACATTTCTTCTTCACTTTCATTTCACACTGATAAGTGCTTTAGCTAGAAAGTTGCAAGATAGTATGGTAGAATCACTGAAATCAGAAGTCATCACATCTATCCCTCTGATTTAGGGAAAGATGACAGGAGACAAGATAAGAAGATGGCAATGCTATGCTATACACATCTATCTTTACCACCTGAAAGTGGCATATTTTCTTAACAATTCACTCTGCAAATTGGAGATCTGTTCTAGATTTTTTTTTTATGTGATTTTTTTCCCCCCTCTACTCAGTCACACCTGATTCTTTCATTAATTGCCAAGAGCGTAGCTATGGCTTCTGGGCTTTGTTGCCACTTAGAAATGCGGATCCTTTCACATCTGAGAGACATTGACAAGGCGCTGTGATGGATGCTTTTCAGTATTTCTGAAATTAACAGGAGTGGAATTTGATTTCTGTGGGGAAATTTGCAGAAGTAAAGTGAGGAGAAGATTCACATACCAACATGAGATACTTTTTCCTCAAAATTGTCTCTCCCTGTCTTTTCTTGGTGGAGCTGGGCAAATAATTCATCAAGAATGAGTATTTTATCCCAATGTCACCTTTTCATTATTTCTTTGCTCATAGTGCTGGCAATAAAAGACTGCTTCAGAAAGGAAAATACTGTGTAGATCTTGGCCTGCAATGCTTTGGAGATGTGATTAACTTGCCAGAGATATAGACAGTTCCAAACTCATTCAAAGCAAGAGACTTGGGACTAGCTGGTAGATTTTGGATGTTTTCCAAGATGGGAATCAAACAGAAGCATCTGTATACTCTGCATTCACACTACAGTGGCAATAAACTGTCATTCCCAAAGGCTGGACTTGCCTTCCATCCTAACTTCAGGTGTACTTTCCAAAGAGATCAATTTTCTGTTCCTCCACATTCACTTTTCCCATCCTGAGCAGTAAGAACTCTGTCTCAATTGGCCCCTGACTGCATAGTAATAAAAGGCCCAGAACTTGTACGAGGTTAATTAACCTGGTTAGAACAAGCTGGGTACTGCTTATGTGAGCATTCCACCAATAGATTAGACAGGGTAGTAATTTTCAGCCTGGATGTAGTGATGTACAACCGTAAATTTCTCAGCTGGAACACCTGGAGCTGAAAGAGGATGTGTGACAGTGTCCCAAGACAGTTAGGCTAAGCAACAGAAGCAACTGAGCTGTGTTCATACAATTCCCAGGCACTTAAATGAAAAGATTACCTTAAAACCTCCCTCAATCAGCACTAAAATACTAGATTATCTTGCCATCTGTTCCCCTATTAGAAAACTAACATGTCTAATTAAGATCTCTTTCTTTTCTGGTCTCATATGCTCACAAAAAGAGGGAAAGGAGCCTGACAAGTTGATCACAGGGATGAGCTCTAAATACACAAATACAAATACAAAATGACTACCCATTAAGAAAGAAAAAAAGAAAAGTTAACATTTCACAACGTGTAATTACATTGCCAGAAGGACAAGTCCTAATGGAAATCCCAACTGGCAAAAATACAAAAATAAATCCAGATGAATCTTCTTTCAAAGAAACCTGAGCAACAAAACAAAACCCCCAAAAACCCAAAAGCAAAGAACCCAGGATTTGAAAACTACATCTGTAAAGTCTAAACTTTCCTTATTTCATACTGCTATGAACTTATCTCAAGCTTCTGATGAAAGTATCTTGAAGAACAATAACATTTGATAAACTTTTACCTCACTTAAACACTTAACATTTATGGTTGTTTTGGGGTTTGTTGTTTTGTTGTTGTTTTCTTTTTTTCCCCCCTTTTTTTTTTGTATGCAGACAATGTGTGTGATTTTCCAGAAAGGCAATATGTTCCTTTCGTGTCCAGTTCTGTAATGAAGAATTGGCTAGCAAACATTTCTTCAACTCCCTCAACTACTATCTGCAGAGTACATTGTTATAAGCCAGCTGGTAATACCAGCTTGATGCATCCCATTAGGAAGCCTTGGTTTCCATCTACCAGTCATTTTTCTAATCTTTAACAATTTGGTGGTTAATATTCCCTCTTCTGTGTCTGCTTCAAATGTATTTTTCCCCAAAGCAGATTGGATCAGCTAGTTTTATGAATGAAGTTAAGAGAAGAATGGTTTGTACTTGTGAAATTGAGAAAAAAAACCAAAGAAGGTAAAGAAGTAATTTCTGGAAGCTTCTAATGCTTCATGATTTGGAGTAGAGTTTTGAATTTTAGAAGCACCTAGGACTTGCTCCATGGACCGCCTCTGGCTGCGCTCACAAAACCAGCCTACATTTCCTGAGTATGATGTCAGCAAATCTCTCTGAAGTCCTCTGAAGTAAAATGTTTGGCTCTCCTTCAGAGCTGTTCATAGAGAGGATGGCAACCTGCTACTACTATCAGTCTCTCCTTTAAGCCTAGTGGCAAAGGCAGATCTCAAATGATTTGTTTATCCTTTCCCCCCCACACACCTGATGATTTAAAATGTTAGAAAATTATGGTTTTAGGAAATACGTGAAAAGAATATAGATGCAATTTCAAGCAAGTATTAAGCCCTCAAATTTAAGATTGTCTTAGTGATCCTAATTCAACCCTACCATGCATATTCATCCAATAATTAAAGAAGTCTTTATGCCACATGTTTTTCCTGCTAAAGCCTGTGTCTCATTTATCACATACAATGCATGCGCTCAGGACTAGATAGCAAAAGAAGGAACCCTAAAAGAAATACAGAACAAAGGAATGAAGCACAGAATAAAAGAAGATATACAAAATATTAGTCACCTGTTATGTAAAGATGTTTCAAGAAATATAAAGATGTGAATGTAGAAGGAAAATAGACTTTCAGTACTAAAACCACACACCACCATTCACTGACATGCACATACCTATTTCTTCATCCTGATTCTCTTCACATGGGAGGCGATTATACAGTAGACATAATTGTTATTTCCTGGTGACTCAGACATTAACTTTCCTGCACTGTTTGCAGACACAATCCCTTCCATTCAGCATTTGGTTTCCATTTCAGAAGGCTCTTCAAATGAGGATTTACACTCAGAAGTGTAATGAAACGATTAGGGACAGTTTTCCATAGGGACAGAAAAACTATCTTGATCATGAAATAATGTCTGAGGTGGATCATATTAAAGATGTAGCTCTCTCTCTTTGGCAATGTTTTACTGATGCTCTCTTGAAAAACTAGTCACAATTTGCATCCTCTATCTGCATCCATATGCACATAGAACATTTAATATTTTTTTTCCAGACTGACTTTAACACAAAATATAATTTTTAAACCTGTAAAATTATGGATACAATTTTGCATCTCCATTTTATTGGTGTAATTTAGGTCCCTGGAACAGGTAGCAAGACTGCACGCTGAACTGCTAGGTAAAATAATCTCTCATTGATGTCACAGAAAATATCTCATATATTTTACAAAGCAGAACTCTCTCCCCTGTATCCTTTGGTACCAAGGAGAAAGACAAATCTGACACTTGGTAATAAAACCCTGACCATGTTACAGTTTCTTTGTCCCTGTCCTACAATGCCATGAAACTGATAGTTCTTGCCTCGTTGGATTCCTATTATAAATTAAATCTCTTCATGCAATAAAGCAGAGTTTCAAGAACCACATTGTACTTTTTTTCCCCCTAATGGAAAGGAAATGGAGTTGGAGGAAACATAATTGGAGCACTCTGCTGTCTTGGTTGTTCTTGGGCATCAGAGTAGTCCAAGCACACTAGAGTGTGTGTAGATATCTGGGCAGAACATTCCTGAGGCTGCTGTAGTTTATGAAAGGTACTGGACTGACATCTGGCTGCCTTCAAACTCCAGGGGAAGATACAAGTGGCTTAAAGCCGGTTTTGCCTGTTCTAGTGATGAGAGCAGCTCAGCCAAATCAGAAAATCTAGCACTTAAATATACAAGTAAACCACCATCTGCTGGAGACCTTGCAAGCCTTTAAGACTTGCACTTTGGAGCATGCAGATTTTTATTAATGTAGATAGATCATCAAGGCAATGTTTAGGGACAGATAACTCAACTGTGACTTCTAATTTGATTTCTTTCCAAAGCATGTCACTTCCAAATACTAACAGTAAGGTTTGTTTCCTTTCACAAATCTGCTTTACTCTACTGTTTGGATTGTACAACAGAGATGAAAGAGACTGACTGGGTACTCCTGTACTCCTTCCTCCATCTTCCTATGTGCTGACATTTCAGGATATACTGTCTTTCCAGAAAACTGCAACAAGAAACATTGCAGTTAGAATCTGCTGATTTTTGATGTTCAGTAAATGCACAGAAGCTATGTTGTATAGCATTCCTTCCATCCTTAAACCTCCCTTTTTTTGGCCATCGACACATGCCACTAACATAACTTACACATATTTTGTGGTTTTATTCCATGAAAAGGAAGTATTTAGTCCTGAGACACTGTAATAAATTTGTTTGGTTTTCATAGAGTTTGACTGCCTGAATGCTACCTTTTCTATCAGCTGTTAATTGTTCTACAGGCTGTGGGATGAAGGACCTTTTGACTTAAACTGGGTAAATCATTTGTAATGATTTCTTCAGAAGATGTCAGTTCTTTCTGTTGTGTAAATTTGTGTGCAAATGCATTTTCTAATAAATTGCATTACTCTCTATCTGCAGATTGCTCCTAAGTAATATACTGCAAATGTTTGAAATGTGAAGTGGGTTTGCTCCCAGCCAACACGTGTAGCGTTCTTTCTGATCCTTGTAGGATCATTACATGCAGTTATCAAAAGGAAATGTATATTTTAAATGCAAAGTTATTGTTACTGTCAGATTTCCTTGGAGTAATATCTACAGACTAAGGCCATGATCATCTTGTGCTAACAAACCACTCATTTGAGTAGAGACAACATGATGACAACAGTTCATGATTTCATCTCTAGTCTCATCTAACCTTTCTAGGGCAAGAGGGGATCATAATGAGCTTCTACCTTGTAGGGAGCTAAACAATCAATGAGAAGGCCTGTGAGCCCCATTTTTCTCATGAACACCCGATGAAGCAATGTTTGAGTGGTTAAGACTACAACAAGGTCATGGTAAAGGCCAGACTTAATCCCAAATCCTAAGCCAATGTAGGAAAAATACTTTTGTTCTCTATTAAAAAAAATAATATTGGAAATATTTTTTTCTATTAATACTTATGAAACTGAGATAGCTTTTGCTGCTATGTAGTTTTATGTTTCCTAAACTTTCTATTTTCTTCTTCCTGTAGTGTCTATCAGAGCCTTTTCCTATCCTGGGGTGAAAAAACTTGACCAGTTAGCAGAAGTATCAATGTCAGAGTTAATCTCTCCACTGTGTTAAATGACATTGTGTTAACCTCTCTAAAAGAAGGTGACCTCTACCAGAGTGTCTTAGGCTGGCATTTAGTTAGATATTTTCTCAGTGACCTTCTGAGGACCTTCCAAACATAGTGGCAAAATCACTTAGAGGTGAACTACAAGAAGGTTTTCAGACAGAAGCAAAGAAGGAAATTTTACTGTCTCATTTTTCAATTATGTCTGGAACTGAATGTAAAACAAAGATATTACCTCAAATTAAATTCTGGGGAAAAAAAGTTCTAATCCATCCACTGCTAAGTATCAGATACCAACTTGAAAAATGTCATCAGTGAGTTGTATTCTGTCCTTCTGACAGCTCACCACAGATGAGCAGGTTTCCTGTCTTTTAAGTTAGATGAAATATTTGAACCTGATCTTTCACCCCTCTGTTGTCTTACAGGCAGGTATAATCCTAGCCTCTCTGACTCCTGGCTCAATACAGTCTACTTCTCTGTCATTGATACAAGACTCTCCCAGATAGGTTTCTCCTGGGAAGGCATGATCTTGGCAATTTGTGGAGATGATAAAACCTAATTTTGATGGTTCTGGTCTAGCCTTCTACACATTTGAGTGGCACTGATAGTTACCTGTCTGGGCCTGCTTCCGTGAAACCTACATTGTCAGGTCTGGGACTGAGCTTTCATTATGCTAGTAGAAAGGGAGTCCCTCCCTTCTGCCCTGCTGAGAGGCAGAAAAAAAAAGAAGTCAATCTTTGAACCAATACTACTATTTTCTAAATCGGATTGGACAGTCCTGTACTGAGTAGTTTAACAGAGAATTTCGTGGGGGGGACACACTCACAAATAAAAGGCAGGAACAGCCATTTGTTTGCATCAGTCTCTCCCCATGAGAAGACATTCCATTTCTCATCTAGTATCTCAGTCAGTGATGAGGAAGGTGACTGGCAATATGGCTGCCACTCTCAAAGGGTTAATCTGATTATGAGACTAATCCTTCACGTCACCCAGCACAGCTAAATATATCTGTTATTAGAGTTCATTAGATTTGTCAAATGTCTACATGTTTTCCTGGCTCCTAGCTCTCCACATGCCTTTGTCCAGCTGACTCATTGACTCATGACGTCTTTTCAGCTGTATCACCGGTAGCATTGATGTTTTTCATTATTTACTGATCATCAGGTTTTCATGTTTCTTAAATTTTGCTCCCTTTCTCCCCCTGCAGCATCCTCCAAGAAAAAAACCCCACAACAATCCAGGTTTACTCAAAAACAAAATTGCAAAGAATCAAATGAAAGAACACAAAGCTGCTCACTGTGCAAACTTTAAGAAGCAGGATATTTCATGGAACCACTCAATGACAGTGTGGTAAAGAAATGCTAAGTGGGCTCCTTTGTGAGCTGACAGAGTGGCTTTACTTCAGAATAAGAAAAACAGCTGTGAGGCTTTCCAAAGTCACTGTCAGAGCTGTGTTTTCACTGAGAGGAAAGAGAGAAAAAGAGACTAGCAGGGAAAACATACAGAAAAATCATGTAAAGAAACTGTTTGAAGAGCAGGTGTTTCATGACAGTTCAGAACACAGTAACCCAGCTGACAAAAAAAACCCCAAAAGCTGTGACAAAGCATAATGTCAGCATGGCAAGTGTTCAGTATTTTCCCAATCACAGCTCTTTTTTGCTTAACTGATGCTGCCAAACAACCCTCTTGCAATCTTTTAGGTACAGAGGATCAATGAACTATTAATGGTGCCACTGAAAACATTCTGATACACACAGTATTTTTATTATGTTGGCACAATATCTGTATCTCCTGCTTCCCTTAGTGCTGGAATCAGGACTTCTTCATTCTGCTGAGATCCACAAATAGAATAAAAACTTGGTTCAAATCTGGATTTTAGGTCACTGTGAACTGAAGGAATCAAGGGCACACCCAGTGTTAAAAGAAGCATACTGATTGCATCTCTGTGTGTTTTTTGTCTGTTGTGATGCAGATGCCAAGTAAATCAGAAATAACTGATAAGAGTTAAAAGTGATAGAATCATAGAATCAACAAGGTTGGAATTCACCTTACACAGCCAGAGGAACGAGAGAATAATACTTGCTAAATTCTTGTTGATGAGATTGGTCAGTTAGAAAGCAAATAAGTGCACCAAGCAATATACAACTAAGGGTGGAATGGACTTAACCTATAAACCACTTTGTAACCCCCTGGATTTTGGACTGGTCTGGCAATAAGGCAAAAACTAAAGCAATAATTACCCACTCCTAGGCATGAGCTATTAGCAGCAATGGCCCAGTGTCTTGCTGATGGCCTGTGCTTCTGGGAGACTTCCCTGACTGCCATCCCAGTCAGCATATATGAGTAGGATAGGAAGCAGGTGTGGAAGCTTAGGTGGGAAGAGTCTGTGGAAATATTTGTCAGCTCTCTAAAGAGTTGTATACTAGATGTGCGTTTTCAGCACTGATGAAAATTAGGGCTGCAGGATGCAAAACGCCAGAGCTCAGATTCACTGCTGGTTTGAGCACACGGTTTTGAACACTCAAGCCCTGACAGTGCTATTTTGCCAAAGAGAGGAGGATGCTGTGCTGTTGGGAATCTGGATGATCAACAGTTAATACTAAGGACACAGTTTCTCTAAAATCAGGTGACTTCTGCTGTGTCTGAAATGCTATTTTAGTGTTTTAAACTTCAGGCGCATTTCTAGCACAGACACTCCCATATCCCAGAAGGCTGATTAAAGTGCATACATGTTTCAAGCCTGGAGAAATGGCATTTAGTTCACCGTGCCCTGGATCTATTGCATAAAGGATTAGGAATTTTATGCTCACAACTGCTGCTGCTCTTCACAATAACCAAACTTTTCTTACAATTTTTGGGGCTAACAAATGTAATATTTTCTGGAGAAAAAGAGCAGACTGTACACAAATTAGCATAGACCACATATAGTTGTGCTAAGTCCTTTTAAATCCTCCATCAGCCTATTCACAAGGACCTCATTCAGGCTTCTTCAAAAGTGCCTAGGTGACCCCTAGAACTAAATCAAATTATTTCCCAGTGTCATAAATGGTCATGGTTGTCTGAGACTTCCACTGAGACACAAATTCCCAAATATTTTAATTATGACTGAGAAGCAGTGTCCTAAGTCACTTAGCTGCTTCTGAACATTTTCTCTGAGAAAGGAACATCATAGTTTAACTATAATTATCAGGCTGCACCTGTCTTTTGATATGGGCAGAGTTTCAGATGAAAACTGGAAGACTTCCATTAAAAATGAAAGCTAATACAGATTGATTCAACAAGGGAGAAAACAACTAAATCTCATATGAATGGTAAATAAAGAAACTCACCCAGTAAAAAATCTACTAGCACGAGTTACACAGCAGTTGCACAGGGAGAGGTGTTGGAGAACCCAGGTACTGCTTTACCCACTACTGACTATGAAGAAATAGAAGGATGAAGTGCTAATGTCACAGTGCTTGGGATCCAGCTGCTTCCTGGTAAAACCGTTATTGGAAAATTTGTCTCTGTAATTGATATCTCTCAGCTATTCACTTCCAAGCTGGCACTCAGAGAATTGTTTTGGTTGAAAAAGACCTCTAAGATCACCAAGTCCAACTGTTAACCTAAGATCACCATGTACATTAAACCAGCTTCTCAGAGAAGGTTGTGAGGATACTTGGGAACTTCTCCTCCTGCATAGGGGAATTCTGTGCTGTGCAACTACGAGAACTATGTACCTACGTGAATGAAGCTTCTCCCCTTTCTGAGGATCATTGGTCACTGGGAAACAGCAGTATGGGACTGTGAGCCCTTATTAAACATATTTTGTCACAGGCCAAACCTGTTGGTAGAAATAAATGTATTTTATTCCTTTTAGATGTAAGAGTTGAGAATTATGTATTACATTTGAAGATGTGCAAAGCATGCATGCTCAAACTTTCTTTCACATGTTTGGTTCTGTGGTGGCTTCTGCCTTCCTTAAGTCAAGTCAAAATGATGCATCCAACTCCCAGAGCTTTTAGACAGCTTCATTCCTCAAGTTTTGTCTTCTGCAAATAGCAATCTTGATTATACTGTAATAAACCCTATCTGTAGGGTTTCTTTTGCATAAATCAGCATGAGATTGCTGGAGATAAAGGGATGACTCTCATACTAGCTCATACTAATCTCAGAGAACAACAAATAAACACATTTGAGAACTACAGTAATTTTAGAAACAGAATTTCTAATTACATGAGCTTGGAAATGGGGTATACTCTGACAGCTGGGATTTAGGAATAACTCCTGAATTTCCCATTCAGCACATAACTATGCTCCAACTCTGGATTGTAATTAAGCAAAAGTACTAATGGCATGTTTAGAGGAATTTATGCATCTGTACACCAAAGATTTCTTTCCATGGCAACTGAGTTCTAGACTGTAAATGAAGAAATAGTGTTGTCCCAAAAGGACAATGTGCAATTTATGTTCCTAAAGTATCTATAGAGATTTGCATCAAGCATATGGATAACAACAGAAATGGTGTCCTATGTCATATGTGAAAATGTCCTAAATAGCTGCAGGCCTAATTGAAAAGAAGAACATAATTTTCTGAATGGTGAATTGATATACAGAAAGTGCGACTACAGGAACTCTGAGAGAGAGAGACACTGAACACATATCTTCTGTCTAACACTATCACCTGAGCTTGAGGAGAGTCCTTCTTCTTGAGAATTTCTTTTGTGTGTCATCTTTCTTCAGTCAGTTTCCAGTGAACTTACTTTTACTCTTTTATCTCCCTTTTTCATCAATTTCTGACAGCACTGCATCTTGATGCCTACTTTTCTAGCAAGAGCGTAAGAATGGCCATACTGTGACAAAACTGAGGTCCAGCCAGAGCGCTGGTAGAGGGGTGGCTCATTATTAGGGTAATACGGATATTAAGATGTTCTTTACCATGAGGGTGGTGGAACACTGGGACAGGTTGCCCAGGGCGATGGTGGAGGCCCTATCCCTGGAGACATTCAGGATCAGGCTTGATGGAGTTCTGAGCAACCTGATCTAGTTAAAGCTGTCCCTGTTTACTGCAGGTGAGGTGGACTAGATGATCTTTAATGGTCCCTTCCAACCCAATGCATTCTATGATTCTGTGATTCTGCTCTGCTCTTCTGTGAGATGTGAGGAATGCCTGTAGGAAATAGGGGCTCTGTTCACAGAATAGTAACTCTAAATGGCAAGATTTGCTATGATAGTTGGGAGAAAGGTACCTTCTGGATGCTTAATACAGGAATCAGTGTCAGGATGGCTATAAAGCAGAGGGAAGTAAGGGAAGGATAAAAAACCCAACAGTTTATATTTTCAAAAGGAGTTATTTTGGGAACTGTTTTGGCACATTTCCTGGCTTCTTGTCCTGGGTGTGTGGCAGTCAGCTTAATTAGGTTTTTTTTCTGTACAACTACTGAAATGCTGCACTGGTCATTTATGTCCAGTAGATCATTAATTTGCTTTCTACCAGTTTTAATACACAACATTCTCAGATTTGGCAAAACCATACAGTGGCACATGATTTACAGTGATTGATGATCAGACATAACAGGTGAGAAAAAGGAGGTGGACATAAGAAGTGTTATTGGAATTGCTGAGTGAAAGACATCCTATGCTACAAATATAGTGAAGAGGTTTTCATTCAGTAATACACTAATGCTCAGCAAACCCTCTTTGTGACAGATACTCCTAATACCATCATATTTTGTCTCAAAGGGCTTGACTTCCATCACCAGAAGAATTTAACTGCCGTTTCCCACTAAAGTCAGATTTCACAAATCACATCAGGAAGTGTGATGTGCACTAAAAACTTTGAGGATTTGGCCCATGGTGTCAAGAGTGAGGCAGGCAAATTTATAGAATTATATATATTTTTTTTTCTTTTGGGGGGAGGGAAATGGTTTGTCTATATCAGACTCTTAGGCCTTCCCTGTGGTAAGTAGAATTCCTTCTTCAGGGTTCCCACCTATTCTTCCCGTTAGACTTTGCACAAAGACTTACGGTCTATGCACTGCATGTGACATGAAAGACACATTGTAGGAGGACAGCACACCCATTCATGAGACTGATATCGTCCTTTCTAATTGTCTTAAAAATGACATATCAGTGGTGAACTACAGATTCTGAGTCAAGGTATCAACTGCTATTTCCTACTTGGGCAGGTTCATGCCTCCTCCCAGTTCCTTCCTTTTACCTGTACAGCAGAGGTCTTGTCAGTGGCAGAGGTCCCAGGACAAGTAGTTATTGCCCACATGCCATCTAACTACACTGTATATTGCTTCCAAGAGGTTGCCCTTCTTTTGCATTCTTTCACCTGGTTCCTGAGAGATCTTGCTTACCTGGAGTCATTTAGTGCAGGCAGCAATGAGCCATCCAAGTCTCAATAATGGGCAGGCAAGAAGTTATATTCCTTGCTTATATAAGTTCAGTGGAAATGTAAAATAATTTAATTTATCCCTAGACACCAACATATTTATCTATTTGGCTGAGGCCTGCATTATCAGAACAGCATGGGAACAAATTCTCATTATGCTGATGGAAATCAAATTCTGTTTCCTATGTAAACCATGTGGTGCAGCTCCTTGCTTTTGCTGCCATATGTTTTCATGATCACAGTGATTTGCTTTGGTTTGCTTTCATTTACCTCCTAGAAATATGGGAGTCAGGGGAAATGGTAGGTGCTGTATTTGCATCTGCTTTTTGATAGCTTTGTGTATTATTCAAATCCATGTATTTATTCCCAGTGGAGAAATATCATTAAAGTATTGTTAATGCTAACAATATATCACTCTTTAGAGCAAGGTGAAAATGTTGGTTTTACTATTTTTATTTTAAAAGCCAGTCCTTTGGAATATTGTATTCTTGGGAAACTCTCAGTTACATATTTAAGATCAAATTTGTCAGATGGCTATTACTATTGTGCACTTTCTGTCTGTGAAATGGAGATTCCCTTTAACTCTCACACATAATATAAGACCTGTGTGCTGAGGACATGGACGGCACCAGGATATTCAATCTGGCAAATCGGTGATCTTACTGGTGTGGTGAAGAAGGATACAACCTGACTTCGTTTTCAGAGACCCAAGGATAAAATTTATCAGAAGGGACCAGAAGTGTTTCAGCTTTAAGTGGTATATATTGGCTCCACAAATAGAGCTCATTTAACACTCATTTAAAAACCCTGATATTTACATACTAATGGAACATCTTTCTTTAATGAATTGAGTCTACATAACAAAAAGCTGCTCAGGAGCAGCCCAAATCATTACCTTAGTGTCAGAGCACTGGGCATTTTGGTATTATTATAATACCCTTGGCCATAGGAAAGGTCTCACTGGTCTTTTTACAGATGAGAAATTGAGACAAAAAAACCCAGGGATCATATCCGTAGTCACCAACAGGAAATCCTTGACAGAACCCAGAATGGAAGATGAATACTAACGCTATAGCATAGATGCTGCCTTATCTCTCTAAGCACCTGACTTTTGAAACACCCTTCAGATCTGGAGAGGTTCATATTCACCTGCAAGTTTGAGCCCTGGCTTTCAAGCCACCCTGCATCATGAAAATTTCCTTTTATCCGGATTTTTGTTAAAATTTATCCATCTGTTGTCCAAATCCTGTCAGTTTTAGGAGAAACCTTTATGCCTAAACTCTTCTCTCTTTGACTTTAAGTGAACATTTTGCCTGCCAGACCTTGATCTTTGATCTGAATTTCCTTGCCAGCCCTTCAAAACTGTTGCTGTCACCATGGCATCTTATTTCCATATTGTGTCTGAGAGCGACAGCAATTATTTCCCACTGGAACTGACTTCAATGTCACTACACTGATTAATCAGCAAAGGTTACTATAAGGGAAAGTATCAGTCTTCCTTTTCCATTGGAGCAGGAAAATGCCAGATCTTAGCAGCATGGTGCCTTGGGGACAGTTGCATTAGTTTTCCAATGAAAGGCTCTGCATGAGTCAAACCTCCCAACCCCCATACCTCCCCTCCACTCTTCCCTTCCTAAAACATACACTGAGGTTTAGCACAAAGTTAATTCTATAACCCAGGGTTCTTCCTTTTGTCCTTTTTTTTTTTTTTAATATGCTACTGACCTCCCATTTCCTTGTCAGTTAACACCAAGCAATACCCCAGATGGAGAGAAAGATTTCTACTTTGAATATCTCTGAAACACATTTAGAGTCAAAGGCTTTATCATGGGAATAAAAGCACTGAGGTTCTCACAGCTGGAAAGATTTATACAGCTGAGCTCTACCAGCTTAAATGCCTACAGACAGAAACAGCTGAGCTATGTGTTATTTCTTTCCCCCCCAGCTTGCAATGGAGATTAAAACTGCAGAGGCAGCCTGCAGATAGATATGACTGACAAGGGAGGGGCAGAGCTGTCTGCCAGTAGCTGCTGCAGTAGCATTTTTATAAGATAATTTCAGCTTCAGAGGTGAAGGGGCTGGGGTTGACATGATTGCCCTATCCAAGAGGAACCGTCCTTTCAGCTAAAGTACTCCAGACAGTGCCGGGGAGTCTTAAGCTTGAATCAGGCAGGCATGAATTTGATGCCATGCCAATGAGCCCCAGGGGAAAGGTGTTTGATGGAAGATGCAATGAGCTGAGTGCTCTGCAGAACTGCTGTTTATAGTCAGTGTAAAAACTGAAACCAAGTTGTTTCTGCTCCTCTCACCATAACAGTGGCAGTATTCCATTCTAAAAAAGTGAGGGAACATTTTTAAGAGGTCAGTCTGCCTCCCACAGAATGGGCATTCAATGTCCATGCCTCCCTTGGAGATGTACAGAAGGAAATTCCCAGAGCACAACTCATCCCCCAACATGAGGATGTGCTGACCTAATGGAAGAGACCTGCAGACTCTGAAAAGTCTGTGGTGGTATTGGCCAAAGGTGAGCAGAGCAGCCCTGAGAGATCAGCAACCACAATGACATGAACATGTCTCTGCCTCCGAGTATGCCCTGTCTCTGATGTGAGTCTGTTGCCCTGTGTGTGCACTGCTTCTGCTGTCAGTTATCCTTCATGTCACATGAACTCTGGCAATGTGGGCTCAACTCTGCTGCACATAGCTTCATCACATCTCTCACAGACTTCGGACATAACTCGCATTATTTCACCATCTCTGTGTGCCTTTGTGCCAGAGAGGGGGAAGAATCATAGAATCATGATAGATGTTTAAGAACAAGCAGAACTCAGTCTCTAAGGGGTTCTGTGTTTACCCTGCAATGAAAAGAAGAGGCCTCAAGATCCCACATAACCATGCTATGCTCCCCATCACTCTGATTTTCCCACCCAGGCAACCTGTGGTCTGGCAGTGAACTGCTCCCCATGTGCCTAGACAGACTTGGGATCCAGCACCCCTTCAAAGACATGTTCATTCTGAGCCTGGGGTTATCCCTGCCTTATTATAAAAAGGAAACTAAATTACTTATGTTCTTAGGAATGCCAGTGAGCTCCTTTTGAAATGGGCTGGGTAAAGATGGCCAATATACTTATAAATCATTGGAGAAGCAGAGCTGTATTTTGTAAATGTTGCCAGTAAATCAGCATAGGAGAGGAAAAGAAAGAGTTCAACAAACCTGGATATTGATTAGAAATGTCTTTAAGCAATAGGGAAGAAAACAAAAAAATCCTAAATTTAAGGGGTCTAGAAAACACTTCAAAAATTGCATTGTCAGTAATAATATGTCTAGTGACTGAAGTGCTCAAAAATGCTCACTGTCTGTGCTTGTCCAGCCTGAGGGAGCTGATAGGAGGTCTAATTTGCAATACCAGTGAAAAAAAAACCAACTACCTTTTGAACACCATATTACTGGGGATACTCAAAAACCACTAATTCTGCAAAACTTATGGCATCGTTCCTGCCTGTCAATATCCAATTGTTGTCTTATTCTTAAGTGTAATTTTTCTTGGGATATGGACTTTGAACAAGTATGTAGCAGCTGTTACTCACGTTTCTTAACACAAGAGCCACCCTCAGGGTCAAAACAAAAGTCCATTTACCTTAATAACCCATTGCTCACAATGACTGTAAATAAGAAAAGAATGGGGTCACCAGAACTAGACATTAGGTTCAAAGGCTTTTCATCAATTTATATATTGTGAATTTATATAGAGCATATAGATGTTTTATGTTTGTCTTGATCCTTTTGGTAGATCTCAGCTTGAATTTTGACTGCCTGTGAGCACTGTAGGGATGCCTTACCGGGAATTACACCCAACACTTCCCAGATCTTTACCATGAGCTAGCAAAGATAAGGTAGAATCCATCACTGTGCAGATATATAAATTCTGTACATGATGTTTGGTACATGTTGTGGAAATGCCTTCCACCACCCCCTCCCCCTCAGTTATTCAGTCTTACAAGATCTTCCAAAAACTTGCTAGGTGTAGATTTCATAACACTGGTTAAGTTTGTATCATTTGCAGACTTTGCTACCTTCTTTTCCTACTGCCTTATAAACCATGGCACCAAGTGCCACATCCAATCCCCTCTTGAACACCTCCAGGGACGGGGACTCCACCACCTCCCTGGGCAGCCCATTCCAGTGGCTAACAACTCTCTCAGTGAAGAACTTTCTCCTCACCTCCAGCCTAAACTTCCCCTGGCACAGCTTGAGACTGTGTCCTCTTGTTCTGGTGCTGGTTGCCTGGGAGAAGAGACCAAACCCCACCTGGCTTCAACCGCCCTTCAGGTAGTTGTAGAGAGCAATCAGGTCTCCCCTGAGCCTCCTCTTCTGCAGGCTAAAAAACTCCATCTCCCTCAGCCTCTCCTCATAGGGCTTGTGCTTTTAACTTTCACTGCAAACTTTCCCTTCCATCTTTTAAGTTGTTTCATATTGAGAGGACTGGGTTTTTTTTCCTTTGTCCTGTCACAACTGACTTTTTTAAGACTGTAATGAAGAACCTGATGAAAAGCTTTTCTAAATTCAAACTTCATTATTTTAACTGGAACAACTTTTCCTACTGTTCTACCCAGATCTACTAATTCAGCTCCTCTTGCAGTTTCTACTGATTTTCCTGTGAATCACATCAAATTTACCCCTGAACCTGTTTTAAAGCTGACTGTCACATTTCCCATCCTTCATGACTTTGACACCAAAGCTTATTTATGCAATAGGAAAGACACTACAGCTATCATCTCAACAATTCCACATCCAAATTCTTGAGATCTCCTGCATGAATGAAAAATGTCCAGGCTTGGAGTCAAGCTCCTTATACTATATTCAATTGCTCTAAAAGTTCATGCAGTGAAGCTTCAACATGAGGCAGTCTTTTGGATTCACATTGCAAAAATAGCTCAAATATGAGAATTTTTTTCCTACAGAAAACAACAGCACAGAGAACTACCTGCAATGAACATATCGTCAAGTGCTCCTTCTTTTTCCTACTGGGAACATCCAGAAGGCTTGAAGGACAATATGGACTAAGGTTAGTAAAAGCCACAGAGTAATGTAGACATCTTTTTATTTTTTCCACTTGTGTGTGATAGTCTAGCTTACTCCTTTCTTCTTTCCCTGAGACATGACATCTGACTAGCATGTTTGTTTTTAAATACTTCTCAGTCCCCCACCCAGATTCCAGATAGCTCCATCTCTGCCACAAGGTCAAGCTCTATCCTTGACCTTTCTTACTGTCATCAGGAGACAGAGGCACAGAATGCAAATAATAGGTAGTAGCAATCCCAGTGTAATAAATCAGCACCTCCAAGTTGTTATAGACAGGAAAATAAGAAAAAGTGCACCCCTCCTTTTAATGTTTCCATATGATCCACTAAAATCAAGGAACATTGCATGGGGAAAGTAAGAGAAATAGTTTAGGGTTGGGGAAACAAGTACAGACAGGGGTGGATCACTTTAAGGCTTGGGAACAGGAAAAGCCAACAGTATAGTGAAAGAGTGAGGGAAAGGAAAGGTACAAATTTAATTGCTCCTTTGGGCAAAGATTTGGAAAACTCAACTCCATTGTGTGCAGTTCTGCATTTGTCTACTGAGAGTGACTGAGCATCTCAGTGCAATACATCCACTCTATGCAAGTGTTTCCCTCCCTCCTCAGCAATTCCAGCCCCAGACAGGCAAGATTTATTCCCTTGAAGAATAGCTTCATGTAGATGCCAGGTGTATTTTTGTGTGTTGTTTGGAGACTTGCTGCCTTGCAAGCTCCAGCTGCATAACCTTGGCTAGCCAAGCTTCTCTGACTTGCACCAGCCCAGTGCCTAGTGTCTGCAGACTCAAAAATGCTCTATGCTAATCCTGTGTGACCTTCAGTGTTCTCTTTGACTTTGTGGATGCCTTTGCAGCCATTGAATAAAGAAGATAGAAAAATGGGGAAACTGAACTATGGGGACATATTAGTGGAAAATCTAAGCCTGCAGGGAGGAAAAAAAAAATATCAGAAATTTGATGTCTCAGCTTTAGATCTCAAGACATAATGACAGTTTTAGTGATGATAAAATGAGATTTCTCTTCAGCATTTAGGAAGTTGTAAAAGAGACAGAAGTTTGGAAAGCAATACAACATCCCCATTAATATTCACAGGATTTGGGAAGTGTAATTTTGTTTACAAATAAGGAAGGACACTTGTCATGATACGGTGCTCACAGACAATAGAGGTGCAAGGAAAAACTTTGTGGCTCCGAGTCTTTGGCCCCTGAATGAACTTTACTCAACTTAATACATCACTAGAAATATACCTTAAAATATTTAGGAGGAAAAAACATTAAATTGGATTATTTCAGGGCATTAAGTCAATTCCGCTGCGCTTTCTCACAAGTAAAACAAACATCCTTACTACTTAATGGACCATTATCTCAGCTATCAGCATCAGAGAGCCCCCCAAGAAGATTCCTCCCTCCCTGCCAGGGGGCTGCAGATTCATTTCCCCGTCTAGGTTTTCTTGACAAAGCATACTAAGCATTTCTGAGCTGCACAGGCTCAGTGTCTCTGGCAGTGGGATCAACTACATGAAAAAAATACTTAGAATTGAGGAATTGTATGGGAAAAGTACACAACCCTTGAACACTCTGGTACTTTGTGTCTATGGACACAGTGGTAATTACACATACACCCTCTGTTGTTGTTTCCCTATGTGCATGATGTCTCATCTACGAGGTCAATCATAGAATGCATTGTAGAATTCTCACTTGGGCTTCCTGCCTGCTTCCCATCTCTCAAAGAAAAAGTACTCTCCTGAGGTAAATGACATTTTATTTTATAGTTTTATCTACAGATTTGGGGGTGTATGAGTGGAAGGAGGACGTAGTGACTTCATATTGCTTGCCATTTCAACAGGGCTACTTCCCCACTTTATAGTATGTATAAAGGTACAATCATCAGAAGTACTTATGGTCTTCCAGTAGCTTCCCAAATATTCAGTAAGGTCAGAAGCTAAACTTTTTCTTCACTAGTAAAGAGTCTACAGCAGTATGAAGGATCATCAGGGTGTGAATGGAGGTCAGCACTAGTGGCTGCCTTGTAATTTAGAAGGGCTCTAACAGTGTGACCATTCAGCTCCAAGCTGGTTGCAATGGCTCTGCTATAAGGGTATATTCTTCAAGGATTACAGAGAGGCCTCCAGGTCATCCAGAGAACAGCTGAGATTTATCAGATGGGTATTGCCTGTGCTGGTGACATTAGTGTGAGAACCTCAAACATCACTCCTTGGCATTAAGGAGCTGATGAGAATCACTCTGTTGTAGTCCAGGGCTAAACATTTCAGCAACAGTAGGATTAGAGATAGGCTAGGGAGTGGGAAAACATACAGAAATCTTTTCTCAGACTGAGAATATAGGAAATATGTGCTTGTGAATTTCCTTTATATTGCTTTGTTGGCAGAGGCACATTTTGATTTTACTTAGTGCTACAAAGGGATTTCCACTGTATCCCTTATAGGTCTGAAGCTTAATGTTAAAGTATCCTGACTCCAGGATATAAGACAAAGACTGTCATTGTTTATTCTTTGATGTTCTAAAGCATCCTATTCTTCAGGGATCTCAACATGCTGTACACATATTAATTAAAGTCCGTAGTACTCCTAAATCAGCTGCTATTATTCTCAGTTGATTGATGGAGAAGTTGAGATGAAGAGAGATTATACGGTACATTTTCTAATGTGGGAGTATGTGAAATAAGACCCACAAAATTCATGGTTCAGCAATTAAATGGAGGCAATATGATCTTTTTCACATATACTGAAAAATCTCTGTGTTCCACTGAAACAACATAAAAAAACATTCTTTCAGACCTTGGTGCCACAATATGCACAAAACTGCAAGGATTATTTGGGTTAAAGAAACCTAGTTCTGCATGCCCATCTTCAGCAGATGCCTCTGCGACATTATGTTCAGAACTGAATCCAAATATCTCCAAGATTTGTGGCTATTTGGATTTATTGTTTCAGTTGAAGATACTGAAAGAAGTGCAACACTTCAAGCTTTGCAGGTAAAGCTGAACCTGGGAAGCCAGCAGGTAGCATCAGACAAAGCATGAACCCAGACCACCTACTACAAGAAGAATAAAGAATTCTACCCATAAGCACAGTAAACTGAGTCACATATTTAATGATGGAAGAAATTAAATGGATAGATCTTGCTGTCACTCCATTCCTAATACCTAAGCAATAATTTAAAAGCTTCAGTGAAGATTGCTGACTAGCT
Source organism: Dryobates pubescens (assembly GCF_014839835.1). NCBI lineage: Eukaryota > Metazoa > Chordata > Aves > Piciformes > Picidae > Dryobates > Dryobates pubescens. The sequence goes on along the minus strand of NC_071625.1, from coordinate 21,877,172 downwards.
TTTGCCTCTTTACTTTTTTAGATATTGATTTATTTAAGAGTAAGAAGCAACTTTCTCATAGGTGAATTTAACTCTGAGAAAACAGGCTTTATCTCTTCTTCAGAACTATCCTCAGATGCAGCTTCGTCCTCTTTTCATTGGTTTTCTACTAAAGTTAAATAGGCACCTGGCTGATGAGCCACAGTATTACTCAGACCATCTGAAAACAGGAGCTTTGAAATAAGCTATATTTGAGCTACTTGATATTTAGCTTTTTGCTTTCTGATAAGGCTCCAACATCATTGGCTTGGGGCAGGGGGGCTTGCAGCATCCCAAATCAGGGACCTTCAGACTGCTTCTGGAGCCCTGAGTCTTGCTACGTCATTCTGGATGATAAGAGCAGCTCCTACTCCCAGCCTGAAGTCTCACAAATTTTCCACATTTGGTTTGGGAAGCCATGATGGCACCATCTCCCACAGCAAGCTGTGCTCTGCATGAACTGAAACCAGTGGATCTGTACATACAAGAAGGGAATTTTGGCTGGCTCGAAGGCAGCAGAATGGGGCTTCTTGCTAGCTGCTCTCTGACTGTAAATACATTACTCCTCCTGGATAATTTAGAATAAACTGGAACAGAGAAACATTTAGGATCTGAAAAGAAACCTGAGTCATATTTACAACTGCTGTTGCAGTCAGATGAACAACAATAGCAAAAATCTTTGTAAGCTTAGTAAACAGGATGTAACTTGTTAAACTTAAAAAAAAAAAAGGCACACCAAAAAAAACCCAAACAACAACAAAACAGCAAAAAACAAAACCCCAAAAAAGCCCAAAGCAAGCCAGTCCTTTACTGTTTTTGCATTGATTTATATTTCTGGCTTACTTACTGTCTTGTTTTGTGACCTTGGCATGCAATTTCCCTCCCTTGTCTCTCTGTTCTGCCTCCCACCACTTTTCTATCTTGCCTATTTATGTCTTCTTTTGCTCTCAGTACTCAGGTTTGTTCTGTCAATTGAATTAATTCTATTATTCAGTGAAGACTGTTATCTAAAGAATTTTATCATCCAAGATATTTCCTAGAAGACAAAAATAGAGAGTAATGGGAAATAAATAAGCGTTCACAAAACATTATTTCTCGATGGAGCTAGAAACTTATTCTATCTGGCTAAGTGACAAGTCTGTCAGTCAGTAACACTTATTTCTCCTTGCAGTTAGCTGTGCCACAGTGCTCCTCTGAGTCCTTTTTTTCCTAAATCCTAAACTGATGGATATCCTCTGCAGTGCCTGGTACTGACCTTATGGCTCCACTTGTAAAATGAACAAAATGTCCTCTGATGGTACCAGCCTACATCCTGAATGCAGCAGTTTGAGGGATCTGTGTAAAGGCAAAAACCTGATCACAGGGCAGAGAAGCACCTAAATGGGCTGTTTCTATAGGACACTTTGGAGGTACAAGTCTGAAAATTACCTCTGCAGCTCAGACTTTCCACCTCTGATACTCTGATTCACAGTCCAAGGTTATTTCCTAAATGTGTACTCCAAAGGCTGAGTACCAAGGAAATGATTCGCTTTCCCCTTTTGAAAAGCAGCTGCTCTGTCTTGGGAAGCATGACCACATTTTATGTTGTTCAGTGCTCAGACACAAAGTTATCTGGATTCAGCTCTCTTCAGCCTCACATTTTTGGGGTCAGGTCCTAAGTACCAGAATGCTTTTACTCACTGTCCTTGCAGCAGTAGCAAATTTGCAGAAATAAAAGGGCAATATTCAAAGGGCCAGAAGCAAAGTGGGAATGAGAGAAACTGTCTCTGTAATCAAAAGCCAAGGGCAGACCTTGTTGGGCAAGAAATGGTGGATTCTGGTCTGTGTTGCCAGAACCACTCAAAGGCTCTGTATGGAGAGAAATTAGAGGAAAATCATAAACAGAGCTGAATTCTCTCCTTTTCCTTAATGTTTTTTTAACTGCTAAAGCATAAAATATGTGTTCTACTATTAGTTTTAGGATTTGTTTTTTTTAAAAGTGTTTCTCAAAATTAAACTTTTGGGCTAAACAATAGGTTCTCAATATGTCTGAGCAACCCTGCCTCATCAATGACTTCATTAACACTCAGTTCCTGAATTCAAGCAAAACTTAGACTTGCAATAGAGCACCCAGACAGAGCGAAAGAGTAGTGTCTGTGGGTATTTTAAGTGTTATGCAAAAGCATATGTTTCCATGATGCCTCAGGCAATGAAGTGATCAGACAGGGTTTTATGGTATCAGCATCATAATTCTCTCTAAAATTTACTTGAGATTCCTTACTTCTATTTCAGTGTCTAATAATCTGGTACATTCAGATGTTCCTTGAGCAAGTGATCATCACAGATCAGGAGAATGAGTTCTGTCAAGACACAGCACTGAGTCAAGCAGGCACACAAGATGAAAGGCTGCAAGAGAACTGTTCCAGCAGTTTTCATTCCCAAGTGATATCTTTAGGGTTTGGGGATTTTAGCATGACTGGATATATTCAGTATGTGAGGACCCAGCTCAGCTGTGTTATGCACTGATATCAGACCTTACTTGGTTAAAGCTAACCTAGATGCAGAGCACATCAGATAACACAGCTGTAATTCTGTTTAGAATGAGGTGAATAGCTTAGCTATAGCTCATGTCTGAATTAAGGCTGGTTTGGTTTTTTTAAAGCTTTTTAAAAAGTGTAATTGGTGTTGGAAGTTTATAATATTGGATAAGTATGGGTGACTTCTGATGGATGCAAAGTATTCATCATTCATCAGCTTGGGAAGAATACTGGGAAAATACTCAGAGCCAAGGCTTTATGTGCAGGGTTCTGCAGTCTTGCTGCCCAGCACCCTCTCTGGTCTTGTGATATCTTCTGAATTCTTTCCTTTGACCTGAGCTGAGCTCCTACCCAGAGCAAAAATTCAAGGACTTTTACTTCAGGAAAGTTTCCTTGCAAATGTTTTTCCAGAGGTTTTGAAGTTATACACTGGACATCCAGGATATGAGAAATATCTCTAAGCGTCTACCAATGAAAAGATCACACCCCAATAACTAATTAATAATTTAAATCCACCACAGGATTGTTCACACCTCCAATGGAAGATCTGCAAATTCAGTGTTTTCCCTGTCTGTTACCAGAAACAGAAGACTGTTCATCTAGTATATGCTACTACTTTATTATATTGCCTTCTATAGTTAAATATTTTCACATGCAAAGGGCTGAAGTATGTTACATACAATGGAGCAGTTCTTTACAAGAATGATTTAGAGTTCTACACATAAAACAAGTCTATCTCTCAGCTCAGTGACATATCTGCATTAATCCAGCATGACACAGATGTAGGTCTTCACCGTTACAATGCTAAAACTGAGAACTAAATCCTCTGAAGTAAAATTGGAGAAAAGGGGAGAATCAATACCAAGAGCTGAGTCTGCTTGATTGAGTCTCCTGAAGAGTAGGCTCAGGGGAGACCTTATTGTTCTCTACAGCTGCCTGAAATAAGGCTACAACAAGCTGGGTGTTGGTCTCTTTTCCCAAGTAACAAGTGATAGGATGAGAGGAAATGCCCTCAAGTTGTGCCAGGGGAGATTTAGATTGCATAGTAAGAAAAATTTCTTCACTGAACAGATTCTCAAGCACTGGAATAGGCTGCCCAGGGAAGCGGTGGAGTCACCATCTCCGGAGATGTTAAACAGAGGTGGGAAATATGACACTTAGTGACATGGTTTAGCGGTGGACCTGGCAGTTATAGCTGGATTTGATGAATCATAGGGTCTTTTCCAATTTAAATGATTCTATGATTTTAGGATTCTATTAATGCCAAATTACATCATCTGTGGGTGCATCTTCATATTGCTTTCCTGTACCTTGGAATGTGCAGTTCTGAAAAATCCTTGCAAATGTACTGGTTAGGCTGGTGAGATGGACGTGTCTGATAGCTGCTAGTTCTTGCCATGTAAATCACAACTAGAGGTTCTGCAACTTGCTAATGACCTCTCTTGGCAATAGTCTGCCTGAAAAGACAAAGCAATGGAAGCTCCCCATATTCACTGTGTTAAGCTTTCTATTGGCAAACACTTTCTAACATGTGTCACCAACTTTGAAAAGACATGGTTTATTTATATGTTAATTACTGCAACACTTGGGGAAAATATTTGTTGATACAAGAGCTGTGTAAATAGTCAAGTGTTGAGAGCTGTTTTTATTTAAAAATAGAGGAGCATGAGCCAATAGGAATCAAAACGAGTCTAGTGCACGAAGGGCCTTTCCTTGCTTATGGCTCAGACCAGTTCATTGTGATCTCCACTATTTCTGACTTACCAATCAATCTTTGACTGTTCCTCATGTAAATATTAAGAAAGTTTCATGCATTCCTTCCCCTGAATTGGTACACTGCTTAGAGACACTGCACTGCATTTAAACTCAGAAGATGGAGATGACTTCTGGCTGAGAAGAGAGAGTATGAAGTGTGTGCCATTAGAAGCAATGTCAGGGATAAAATACATCATGCCCTTCCTCAGGCCCAGGACATCATCTGGAAATGGAGGGGAGATATTTTGAAGGTGTCATGCTGTCTGTGAAACGGAAGCCCAAGGCCTTCTCAGATGTGATCTTTAAAAGTACCTCAAGACCATATTCAGGACAATTTTGGCATTTGTGCTCTGGGAAGGGCGATGGTCAACGTATAGAATATGCTGCTCTGAAGCTTCCTTTACTGGTTGCTGATAGAGATGTTTCCCTTCAGACTGGCCACATCCAATGCCCCTGGCATGTAACGACATATCAGACTCTCCACAGCCAAATTTCTAGGTTGTAAAGTACTTCACAGTGAGAATTGTTCTGTCAATGCCTTGAATTTTCACAACGTTGCTATTAGCAACATTGTTTAGCTTGAGGGCAAACAAACAAGAAAGAGAAACAATTCTGTTGAATCTACTTGGAAGCTGCCAACACTGCTTTTACCAAGTAGTTTGCAAACTCCTGTTTTTTTTTTGTGTGACTGATGTTACAGGACTATGATGATCAAAAGTGCGTTTTTTCTGTATAGATAGCCGAGAAGCAGCAGAGTGCCGCACCCTTTCTGCGTGTGGGCAGAAAGTTACTTATCTTGCAACCCACATCGTTAAACAGTTCTCCAAAACCATGAGCCTATTGAGACCTGAGAACCCCAGAGATCTCCAGCTACCAAAAATACACATTTTGCTAGGTGTTGTATCCACAGTAGGAACGTCTAGTAAAGGGGAGTAAAATGTGGAAAAGATAAGAAATAGCAGTACAGTCTTTAGAGGCTGTCTCCTTAAAGTCTTGCATCACAATGTGAGTATTTTCTATGAGGTTAAATGACAGTGGTGAAACTCACTCCACAGACAGCCTGTAGTGCAAGGGTAAATAAATCTGTGCATGTGATGATATTGAGATGTCTAGCCACCATGAATGGGAAAATGATCAGAGTATCCAGTCTGATAAATGTTTAAGATACCAGTTATGATCATTGTATCTTCAAGAGAAAATTAAAATGACTGAGGAGGATGAAAGGACAAAGGATGAACTTCACAGTCCTAGTACTCACTTGTATATCTGTTCTCTGTAAAAGCAATGCAAATTTTGTTGTTATTGTAGGGTATTCTTTTCAGTTCAGAGACACAACAGTTCAGATGCTCTAGAATGGACTTTACCAGATGCTCTAGAATGGACTTTACTCCACTGAGCTCAGTTTAAAGACAGAAAAAGTAGACCGCTCAGGGCTAATATGTCTTCATTCTCTTCTGTAGAACATCAAAATCCCAGTGGTTTGCATTTTTCTGGCAGAGATTGCTGCACAACAGTGAAATAATTTTAAGCCAAATACACTTGTAAACTTAAATAATGTATTTTGTCATTCAGACTATTCCTTCCTGATAACAGTGAATGATCCTGTAAAGATTATAATGGATTATCTTTTGCATTATTACAATAATCTTGCTAGAGATCTTGCAGTTCCTGAGTTGCGAGTGGTGAGGAAGCGGGAATTGGGTAGTGGTAATTATGTTGTTAATAGTGAAAACATAGGAAGCTAAAGTTATGAAACCATAACTAAGAGAGAAAGGGTGACTGGATCTGGAAGTATACCCAACCTGAAGATCAGCACCACTGACAAGAAAAATAAGCTACTGAGTTCTGGGATTGGCAATCAGAAAACTCTGCTTTGGTGTGGTTTAGCTCCTGATTATTATCAGGTGCAGTTTAAACAGGGGACGATCCTATGTTCATCAACAAAGCTATCCGATGACCTGCACGCTATTCTGAGAAGTTCAGAAAAGCTCAGCCTTCAGGAAACCACACAGGTTAAGTAGACAAGTCACTAAAGAATCTATATTCTTGGTGCCACCCAAAAAAAGAGCCATTTCTGATGATGTTCACAGCTTACCCCACATCCTGTTTTAAGACTGAGCACCTGTGCAAACTATGGGGGTTTATTTTTAACCAGCTAGCTCCAATTAACCTATCAAACCCATAACTTTTTCCACCCCAATGAAACTTGCAGTATCTCAGGGGGTGCCTAAAAAAAAGCATCCAGCAGTATGCAAAGTCTCAGGTGACTGTTTATGTGCCATATGCTTCAAATATATAGGGTTTGGGGTTTGGTACTGACCTTGGTGTTTCATCTACAGCTATTGTATGACACGGTCCTGTTGTCAGGGGTTGTAGTTTCCACATCCACAGTTCATCGATGTGGACTACACAAAATATAACATCTTAGAGCACTGTCTTATTTCTTCATTCTGGGAAAGCAGAAAGAAATAAAGACCTCATAACTCTGTGAGCAACTTCATAATGTGTCACCTTACTTCTAGCAGCTGTCAATAGCAGAGAGTCGAGGAGACATAACGGAAAATGAAAACTACAGCCGCTGGATGCGCTTTCCATACACATGCTATTGTCCCAGAGAAAACAAAGATTTTTTTTTTGACTGATCCCAACTCTCCAGGGTCCCACAAGTAAACAGTTCCCAGAAGTCTCCCTTGGACAGTTTAATTTAATTTAATATGAACTTTTGGCAGATTCTACAGCTTCTCAGATGCCAAAATAATTTGCCAATAGTGGTTTCTATCAATTCTGTGTGAATAATTTCTCATCATTTCTTTCAATTGGCAAGCAAGTAACACCTTCCAGTCTGTCCTCCCTGTTCTCAAGTTGAGATTGATGGAGCAGAGCTTCAAACCAGCACTACATGATGACATTTTCTCTCTTTCTTTATCCTGCTCTTACTCAGTTTCCAAAAATCCTTGAGAAGAAATACTGGGTGAAAGAAATAGTGTTTCAGCCTGACTTTTGTTCCAGTCTCTGGTAAGTCTTCTATGGGTTCTATCCAGACTTTAGTATCTTGACCTGAATGCCTGTGGCAGACTCAAGGCAGAATGGTGGCCATCTATGAGTTAAGAGGTATTTAAAGAAAGGTCAGCATAGCAGCCGTAGGAGTGCTGGTTCTCCCTGTGCACTGCCGCTTGGGCTGATAAAAAAGCTCTGGGAACAAAGACAGAGGACTCTATGGCCATTTATTTTCTCACCCTCTGTAACAACACACCCTCCTGACTTGTTTTACAAGGCTTTTTTGTCCCTCAAAATTCCTGGAGAGAGCTTCTGCTCTGTGTTTGTCCGCCTTCCATGTTTGAAGAGTAATGGGAAGAGAACATGTGCAAGCACATATGTAGAAACAGGTTTTCTACATTGGTTGTTTCACAAGGAATCTGGCCTTGGTCACCAAATTGACCAGTCTGAGCAGCACTGAAGTTTGACTCCTGGTCAGTTATGAAAATGCAAGAGGGTGTAAGGTAACAACAAAGGGATGTGAAAAACTGAACTTCAATCACCATAAAGCTGAGGTTTCTCAGCTGGTTGCAATTTTAAACTAAGTCACTTCCTCATTCAGAACGAGGACACACCCAGTAGGGAGTACAAAACAAACTTGTTTTCAATATTACTCTCTTCCTTTCACTTTTCAGACTCTCCAGGCTGCCTCCATTGTCCCTGCTAGGGTTGCTGTGTCCTTGTGTAGGAGCGACAGGACTTATTTTTGGCAGTTGTTTCTACTAACTGGCTGGCTTCATAAGGAACAAAGATGCTATCACCAAACTGCAATAAGATCTCAGCATTAGTTTCCTCACATCATAAGGTGGTAATGAACAGGGCTCTTCTTAGTTTTCTAATTTTTTTTTTTCCAATTGGCTGAGTTATTACTTATATGAAACCAGCCTTATTTTAAGTTTGTTCAGTGAAAGGCACAGGAACAAACATTAGCTGATGCCCTACGATGACCTTTCTAGTTGCTATTGTACAAGTAGGTCCTGAAAACATTTCTCTGCCAATGTCTTTCTTTCTCTTCAGATCAGAACTGCTTTCCATGGATAATTTAGAATGGGATTGTGCCCAGCCTCACACAAGGCTGAAGATATTTTTTAAGGAACCTTTCTTCTTCTGTGTCCCTGGGCACAAGGTGGAATAATCCCACATATGGAAACAGATGATCAAGATTTATACAGAGGATCTGGATTCTCAACTCCAACCCATGTCTTAGGTATCTTTGAAATATCACTTGAATCTACACTGCTTGTACATATGTGGTGTCCTGCATTCATTGCATTGCATACCTAGGAGAATAAGCCTCATTGCATGGATAATTCTAAAGTCCAATAATACCATAGATCAGGAATGCACAACCAAAGGTGTCTCACTGTGTTTGAGCCCTACAAATATTTCTGTGGACTATTTTGGAAGATTCTGGAGTACTTTGGAGATGAATTGCATTTGTATTGTTATGTCTGTGTGTTAACAAGGAATAACACTTTAAAATGTCAAGCTTTTACTTCCAGGTTTGATTTAATTGACCGTCATTCTGTATGTGTACCTTAAGATGGATGCTACTCACTCTGACTTTCAGGAGTTGGCAGAGCTTAGCAGGACATCTACTATCATCTTCTAGCACATGTAAGAGTGTTTGTTGGCTTTACATTTATTCTGTGTTTTGGGATGGAACTAAAATGAGGATGCAAGTTGGTTTATCTCAACAAAGTGTATTAACCATGCTATAGACCTTGTTGGGATTTTCCCTGACCTGAATTATTCTTCTCACTCTGTGAACTGGGAACATAAGACTTAGCAAAGGCCTGTGATTTGTGTATGCATTATTTTTCCCTTTTATTTTCTCTCACTCCTTCCTCTTACTCCCTTTAACAGAATGATTTTAGAGAGCTTTCATTGTGGGAGCAGAATTAAAATCTGTATAGAAAGATGAACTAAACCATACATAGTTTTTGTGGCACATTGCAGAACCATTCCTTGATGGAAAACAGATGGTTTGATATTTTTCCCAACAGTAAAAATTCCCACTTTTCATCCTAGGGACACAAGGTACTGGCTTTTAATATGGTTACTCATCCATCTAACCATAAATGGTTTAAGAACAAGAGGCCTATAGGATTGCACTTCTAATTAAATTCTTATAGCTCTCTCAACTTGTCTTTTCCCTGTGAACTCAGCCTGTATGCAAAACATGAAGGTCTGTATTGGTGAAGGTTTTCTTGATGCTTGTGTGTGTTTTCTTGGCACTTAAAAATGACAAAGTCCTAAGGGACCTCTCATGTCTTGTTCTTGGATCCAGCACTTGTGAATCTGGAGCTTAACCCAAACTGAAAATTGTATAGGCTGGATTCCCAGCTGTTGAATATTGATATCTCTTTACTGACTCCTGCAGAGAAGTGCTGATTTCCATCAGTGGAGGATATGTGCATGGCTCTGTAGATCTCAGGGTGCCCATCTGTTTAACAGCCAGCAGGGCCTGTTCTCATCAGTGATATCAGCCTACAATATTTGAATTCTGACTCGTCCATCAGTGTCCCCAGGGTGATGAGTCTGACAGAGGAGAGATTCAGTGGCTGTAGACTGTTTGTTTTAATATAGTTTTGGTTTTCTTTGCTTAGCTCTTATTGAGACAATTAGAGTTTGAATTACCTCTCATCTTCCAGGTCAGCAATGAGTGATAAAAGCAAAGGGAAGAAGATTATTTGCTGACTTTCTTCTCTGGGCTTGCATGGGGAAGAAATGTAAGGTTTTAATTTCCAGACCTGCTAACAGGATGCTCATAATTTTTGCAAACCACAAGTTTTGACTATCCTTCTAGGTTCCCCTTCTACCCAGAAAAAAGATGAACATGAAAGTAAAGCTGAAGAATGTAATCAAAATGGGATTTATGTCCTGAGATATCTTTAAATGTCCTTGTAGCATTTAAAGTTATTATCTTTGTTATTTGTGCCAAGCTGTATCATTTCTTTGGCATATCCTGTCCTATGAAATGGGAAGTGGTTTTGAAGACTTCCTTTTATAGGGTCTCTCTTTAAAATAGTTTGGGGTATTTTATTTCTTCTTTAACTGTGATAAGAGAATCTAAACTCTGTTTACATTCTTCATCTCTCTGACTTTTTATCTTCAAGTGAAACTGTTTTTCTTTGAAAGGTAAAAATGTGATCCTTAGATGAGAATAATATTTTGCTAAGACATCTGATCAGACAATATTTTACTGCCAGTAAATCAAAGGAAAGTATAAACTCTGCACTTAGCAGAAAATGATTCATAGCTCTCAAGCTGCAGTTGAAGAAAAACTTACTGCAGCAAAGTGGAATCAACTAAAACAGAAATAAGGATTTTGGCAGAAAATCAGGATGCAGTACAATAAACAGTGTGTTCCTATCTCTCAGGACATGATGCAAAGAAAACAAAAGGAGAGCAGGAGACGAGTGGGGAAGTGGAGGAAATACCTTCAGGCAATGAGATGTAGGACATGATATTTCTTTCTGTAGCAACATAAAGCACTTTTATTAGCCTAGCATAATTATTTCAACATTGGGAAAATGAACAAGGATAGGACAATTATAAAAGGAGATTCTTACCTGAAGCTGCTCTTTTAGGAAGCAAGGCTATCATCAAATAAGTCCAAGACCCACATGGAGAATGTCCTCCCTGGAAGAGAGATCTGAAATGATATAAAGTTAACAAAACTCACTCTGACACCAACAGCAAATTTGCTGCCTGCCTAACCTCCTTCCAGTCCCCAGTAGGAATGACTTTCTTACAGCTAGTAGGTTACAACAACTGCCAAAGCCACATTCTGAGTCTTGGATTCTCTAATCAAAACTCCAGTTGACTCTTCCTAGCTCTCTTGCATCAAATGCATCCCAGCAATGAGCTCAGTCTGAAGTCCTGATGAGCCAGAGTTCACAGTGGCTCATCCTGCTGTGAGAAGTTGCTGAGAAGAGTTGTTCAGGCAGGGACCACTTCTACCACTGAGAAATACTTAGAGTGAAATGAGAGCAGCTCATATATATCACCCAGTTACCTCCAGAAAATGTCTGAGATGAGGAGAAAACCAAGAATGATAATGAAGAAAAACTTGCAGGGACAGAGATTAATGGAGATAAAGCAGAGGATGAAGTGTGGAGGAGTATGAAGAAGTGTTTATGCCATGGATAGGGGACAGAACTGTGAGTGCATATGCCTGCATGTGTGCCAATTCATTTGAAAGGAAAGTGTCAACCTTCTGAAGAAGGACTCCTGAAGAAAGAATTGGCAAGTAAAGCATAAAAGGGAAATAAGCAAGGTAGATTATTCAGAGGAAAGAAGCTGAAAAACCTGACCCACTCAGCAATGGGAATTGGAAATGGAGATAAAAAGGAAGAAGTAGCTAGAAAAATTTAGATGTGCTAAATAAGGAAGACTGAGGTGTACGAGCAACAGATTTTGGTTCCATTAAGGCATATTATTTCTTCACACATTATTCCTTGCTGACAGCTGTCTAGTATCACAGAGGATTTCAGACCACTGGGATGAGGGAAACATATGGGAGATGATGACACAAAAGTAACACACATGAGAATTGAATCAAGTGACTGAATCACTCTTACGACTCCACAAAAGCACAAACAGAACATGTAGGGTAGGTAATCAAGTCAATGACAAAAATATTTGTCAAATCCTCCATGGCATCACAATTTTCAAGCTTGTATGTCACAAACTCAGGATAATTCAGATACTAGGGTGGAACTGGTGTCCGCAAGGAGTGAATAATTGAATGGAAAAGTGTGTAGCAGAATGAGTGGAAGATATGTTGCACTATTTTCAGGAGTCATATTTATATGTTCTTTGAGAATAAGAGAGAAAGGAAAACTGCAGTAGGTTCATGGTAAGGGAAAAGAAAGGTTTTACTATATTTCTTTCTGTTCTTTCAGAAGAATAAGGTCTTTCAGGAAAGCCAAAGATGACCTGTTCCCCTGAAGAATAAGAAGGAAGAGAACAACAGTTTATTTAGACCTCCCCACTTTCTTTTCCCATTCTTTTTGGACCTGGTTGAAGGGATTTCATACCTGGGTGCATGAAGAAGAGCCATGAAGTTTCTCTGGTGTTGAGATATGGATTCAGTCATCTAAAGGTCTTTTCCAGTGTAAACAATTCTGTGATTCTATTAAACACTTTTGTTGCTCAGCAGCAACATTTTTTGTCCGAGTTCAAGACTTATGTATCAAAAGTTTTATCATCATCCAAGCTTGGCCTCGGGTCAAAGAGCATGGGAAAACACAGGTGCTACAGTGTTACTTGGACTCTGTGAAGTTTGAAGTAAAGGCTATAATTTGCATACTCTCTAACTTTCTTAGCTCCATTAAAAGGATATAAAAAACTAGAAATGTCCTCTGTATGTAGCAGCAGGTTAGGTTTCAATTAGTGATTTGCACCTCTGTGTTTCAGTGGGTCTTTGAGAAAAGGTACATCTAACTTAGTTGCCTTTCCAAAATATCCTAAGCTTTGCAATTCAGAGTGCTTGGAGAATCATAGAATCACCAAGGTTGGAAAAGACCTCAAAGATCATCAAGTCCAACCTGTCACCACAGACCTCATGACTAAACCATGGCACCAAGTGCCACGTCCAATCCCCTCTTGAACACCTCCAGGGATGGTGACTCCACCACCTCCCTAGGCAGCCCATTCCAATGGCGAACGACTCTCTCTGTGAAGAATTTTCTCCTCACCTCACGCCTAAACTTCCCCTGGTGCAGCTTGAGTCTGTGTCCTCTTGTTCTGGTGCTGGTTGCTAGAAAGAAGAGACCAACCCCCTCCTGGCTGCAACCACCCTTCAGGTAGCTGTAGACAGCAATAAGGTCTCCCCTGAGCTTCCTGTTCTCCAGGCTAAACAACCCCAGCTCCCTCAGCCTCTCCTTGTAGGGCTTGTGCTCGAGGCCTCTCCCCAGCCTCGCTGCCCTTCTTTGGACACGTTCAAGAGTCTCAATGTCCTTCTTAAATTGAAGGGTCCAGAACTGGACACAGTACTCAAGGTGTGACCTAACCTGTGCAGAGTACAGGGGCAGAATGACTTCCCTGCTCCTGCTGGCCACACTATTCTTGATGCAGGCCAGGATGCCATTGGCCTTCTTGGCCACCTGGGCACATTGTAAGTTTACACATGCAAAAAAAATCAGGCCATTTATTAGTTTCTGACTCACAAACAAGCATGTCTTGCTGTGAAACTGCAGATAAATAAACATGGAAGTGGCAGTGGATGATCTATTTTCAAACAGATGAATAAGAAAAGAGGTATGGGGTCTTTCACTTAGAGAATATCTGGAGAGAACTCCAGGTTGTTACTCTGTAGGAGCTTACGACATGAGACGGATCCTGCGCAAGTAAGTCAGAGACATTAAGTAATGCAGATTGGTCCCCTGCTGCAGGCCGTTTCACTGTGGAGCTGAAATCCAACCTTCACCTGGTTTTGAGGCAGCAAAAAACAAGGGTGAAGCTCTTTTATAATTCCCACATAGCCTGGGAGGTGGGTCTGCAGAGATGATAACTAGAAACTAATAGTTCCAGACCTGGGTATTTCACTGGCTTTATGACATTTATTGAAATAAGGTTTGTTTTCTTCCATGCTAGAATCAAGTTCAATCACAGATTGTCTAAACAAGGAGTAGAACAATTTCATTTCGTTGTCCTCATGTCTCTGGCAAAAACATCTGTCATCTACTTTACTGCCAGGCATATGTTGAATGCCAGCTTGAGTGTGTTTGTGTCCTGTATTAATCTATGTTTCCAGACTTCATAAAGCTAAACACAAAAACCCCAACAGAAAAAAATCCCGGTAATTATTTCACCTAGCATGGAGTCGGGACTGATATACTCCTCTCAAATCTTGAGATTTGACAATAATTAGTTATTTTCTCAGGAACTTAAAAAAAAAAAATTAAAAAAAAAAAATATAAATGCAGAATGTCTAAGACTGTGAGAAAATGGCCTTAGCACTGTGGATAATGCATCAATTTTCAACCACACCCGGGCAATACCAGCACCACAATGAGGTTTGCCCTGACCTCAGAAGGAGTGTATAACTTGGAAAAAAATCAGGAATCAGACTATTCCACTAGGGAAAATACTAATTCCAGATTTAATCTGGACTCTTACACATGGTGTTTCACCCATTCCTCTCACTCACCCACCAAAATCACCTCCATCATGCACCACAGGTTGTGCAACTCAGAGCATGGGTTTAGCTCTCAGCCTGGCAACCTGTCTTCTTTGCTGTGAAGAAACCAGCTACATCAATTAAGTTCTGAGAAAATCTCAGAACTATCCCATGTTACCTAGTATTTCCAGGAGAATAAACACATTTATCTCATAGTTGAAGAAAGAACACTCCATCACAGGAAATCCTGATGCTTCACATGGAAGCACAATGAGGATAAAATTCTTCACAGAGAAGGTTGTTAGCTGTTGGAATGTGCTGCCCAGGGGGATGGTGGAGTCACCATCCCTGGAGGTGTTCAAGAGGGGAGTGGACTTGGCACTTGGTGCCATGGTTCAGTAGTCATGAGGTCTTGGTGACAGGTTGGACTTGATGATCCTTGAGGTCTTTTCCAACCTCATTGATTTTATAGTTCTATGATTCTATGATGGTAAGCGCAGTGCTGTCATTCCTGGCATGGTTATCCAGATCTGAGAGATCATAAGAGAACTGCTGTATGTCAGGAGTGCAAATACCCTCAGGTGCAGTGACTGCATTTTAAGATGAGGCAAGAAGCTAGGCCAGTTTTTGTTTTCCACGTACAACTCTGTGTTCCAATACAAATAATACCACAGTCCTATTGTTCAGAAACAGAGCAGACCAGAACAACCTCCTTCACCACTGTCAGTCATGCAAGTTCATCAAAGCACTGACTTTTAAAATACGTATTTGAGGAGACAAATATTATTCTGCTTCCTACATAACTGCCAATTTCACCTCCCTCTGTTCCTTGCTTTTCATGTTTTACTCCATTCCCTTTCTCCTTTTCCCATGTGTTTTCCCTCTGCTTCTCTGCAGTAAGGAGGAAATCTGTTATTCTGAGAAGATGCAAGTAAGGCCATCCTATAGATAAACTATGAAGTTAACTGCTGTGACAAACAGAGTTGCTTAATGATGTGAGCTAGATAGTGTCTGAGGACCAGAGAAATGGATCGTTCTTGTGCTCATCAGTGCAGGAGCAGAAGATGACACAGGCCCCAAACTGAGACACATGTCAAAATTGTCTTTTTAAACTACAAAACAAGGAGCAGCAGATGAGATAGCAGCACATTTGCTGAAGCACACAAGCAGGCACTAGCATAGTTCCATGAATCTTATGCTGGCCACAGAAGAACCTTACAGGAAAGAGAGTAACGAATATGTTTTCTAGGCAAGGTGACCCTTCCTTGGCATCCCCTCTTTCAGTACTCAGCAGCTCCAGAGCTTTTTTGCAGCAATCATGTTTAATGAGCTACATTGGGCCTTTCCTTTTTTGACCCATTCAGTGCACTGTGCTCTACCCCATAACTGCATTATGTCCTGTGCAAAAAAAAAGGCCACAAAACAAACAAACAAACAAACAAACAAAAAGACTCCAAAACCTTTGGCTTGTTAAATTTCTGTCTTGACCATCCTGTGAGGTGTCTTCTAGGTATGAAAAGGCATTATTCCCCTTAGGGAAAGGACAATTTCAGTGCTCTATTTCAGCCAGATAGGCAGCCACAAAGCAGGTTGGCATGGTTTCAGAGATGTGCAAATCACTGATGTGAAAGCCAAAGGACTAGCTTAATTTCAAAATGTTAGGCTTTTACCTCCTATACTTTGATATTTCTAAGATAGAATGCTTGTTTTCTTGTAATAATTGCAATCTGTGAAATTATCTGGGAGACCTCAGACACCAGAAAACACAAACCTTTTGAGTTGCACATGAGAATCTTTTTCTGTCTTTGATTTTCCCCCCTACAGTTAAAACATAGTAACTTTATATATTTTCCTTCCAGGTCTATTTATTTCACCTGTAACAGAAGCTTAGGCAAAGCTTTTTTTGTGCAGACTGCCATTGCTTCAAAGGCAACAGAAGAGAACATCCTTATCTTATTTGCCTTTTCTAGTATAAGGTTTGTGTAGCTGTGCTAGCTAGTGCTTTTATGTGAGTCTTGGGACCATTTACATGGCAATCAGAAAATATGTCTCTTTCCAAACAGTTTCTCAATATGATTATGTATCCTAGCCACTATTTGTGTTCCTTTTAGGATTCTTTTAGATTGGACCAGATGACACATTTGCCTGGATTTCACTAGGGCTGCATGACTCCTGAGACTTCAGGAATCTTTTGGTAGTAAGTCTATACAGCTGGTGCATCCTACCTTCACTGGACTCCAAAGGGACAGTGAAACAGCATTCACATTGATCAGTCTACAAGGAATGAAAGAGCAAATCCACAATGACAAATGTGAAAGATCTTCATTGAGGACTGTAGCATTTATTAATTTTGTTTGGTGCTCAGGCTTACTGTGAAATACACAGTGCCTACAGTGACATAGAATCAATTTAGTCATCTCTTCCCTGTGGTACCCACCCACTCTCTGTGTTTAGTAGAATGTACTGTGAGTTTCTCTTGCTTTAAGTAATCTGGTTCTTATAATCAGAGCAATTCCTTAAGCTCTCCTAGTTTGTATCCTGTCTTCCTGATCCCCTTACTTTGGAGTAATCCTCAAGTATACTCAAACCTTACTGTATTTTGACTAGCAGTGTCATGCTTAATACATCCTGGGGCCTGACTTTATCTTTGCATAGACAGATAGATCATCAAATGACCATTGTCAGAAGACGGTGTTTCACAATCCAAACTGGCATGCACATGAGCTATTTGGTGCATTAGAGCTAGTCTCTAAAATACAGTATCTTACTTGAAAGTAAGTAAAATAAAATAACTTCCCTTTGTCACTGTACAGTAGCCTCATGTATACAATTGCTTTCACCTTTAAGTTAAAAATGAACCTAAGAATTTGGTTTTAAGTCTACTGAACTAAGGAAAACTATCTTGTCATTATTATCAGGCTATTAGAGAATACAGAGAGGGAATTGCCACCTGAGTAATTTCTGTTCTTACGAACACTAAACCTAACACTCAGGCAAGCCATGAAATAAAACTCAACCCCACTAGCAACTTGGCCGTGAGATGATCTGATAGTCTGTGTATTTTCAGAGTGTGAAAGTAAAAAGCTTTCTTTGAACTAGAAATCAACAGAGATAATATTTCCCTTTTCCCTTGCTATGGCCTGGACCTCTAACCCCAGAGCTGGAACCCAGGTCCAGGTAGTGGAAAGTCCTTGACTGGTGGCAGTGAAGAGAAAATCATCACCTGCTCAGTCACAAACAACACATAGGCCTACAGCACTGTTTGTTAAATAAGATCAGCTAATAGTTGCACAGCGGAGTTTCAAAGCTCCACAGAACAGTTAATGAAGGCTTTGTAGATGCCGTGTCCCCACTGAAGCCTTGACCTTTGGGTTTAATATTTAATGTAAGAAATCTAATGCTGTTTGGACTTACCCAATTTTCAGAATAAAAATGAGTAGCATTGCTGAGAAAGGAGCACAAATTTTGACCTCCAGAACTGATCTCAACTTTGTTTACACCATTTAAGATTGCTTTACTAAATCAGTAGGCAAATATTCTGATGTGCAAGTACAAGACCAAACCTTGGATTGGAGTTGGAATCCTGACTAAGTTTGATTTTTGGTTCACATTAGGACTTTGTGTTGTGTTGTGGATTTATAGTGCTGACTTAGTCTGAATCGTGCTGTTGCCTCCAGAATCCCAAGTTGATGCCTAGCCTGGAAGGTTTGTTTTTAAACAAGATTTCCAATAACTCTTCTCAGGGGCTGTGACACAGTAAGGCTTTTTAAACAACCAAACAAGAGCCCAAAACCCCCAAAGCAGTTATTTGCAGTAGCATTGTAAATGTTTTAGATATCAAGTTGAAATATGTAAGATTTAGGCTGCTTTTTCTTTTTTTAATGTTTTAATGAGCAGGTTCTACCTTGAAAGCTAACAAAATTTTAAAGCTCATCTTGCATAGAACAAAATTCTCCTTTGCTAGCAGTTTCTTATCATAGAGTGAATCTTCATTTGATTCTTTTCTACTTCCTAGCTCTGTGACAAAGTGGGTTTGTGCTGAGTTGCCAGACTGTGAATGACAGCAGCAGAGCTATAAGCACCATGCTTGTTTCTAGGTCTGCACAGGCTCCCCACCTTTCAGTGGAGAGGTGACAAGGAGCTGTTGAGCAGGGAGTAACACTCCAAGAGGCAGCAGATTTTTGTTTGCCTGAAAGGCTCGATGGCACCCATGCTCTCCTGCCTTTTCACAGCCAGCTTGGGGCCTAATCATCATGTCTCTCACAAAACCCCCATGGCATTTAGCAGAGACTGCTGCTGATGTGCATTCTCATCAATTCCTCAGTAATGTAAACCCATACCTTTTTACCCTTGCTAAAACCCCAAATCATTATTTCTCTTCAGGGTACTGGAATTTCTTCTAGCCAGAGAGTATCTGATGGTGTCCTTCAGAAAGGCCCTTCAAATGGCTTCCTTTATCCTGAGTCCTTCAGTAGTGCCAGAATTTTTTCAGCATAGTAAAAATATTTCATTCATTATCAGGAGCTTAGTCATCTGATTCTTGGTGCTGATGCTGCCTTTCAGAACAATGGCTGGCTGCCACTGTGCTTCTGCAGGAGAGCTCTACTCACTAATCTTTGTGTGTTTCTCCCCCCCCCCCCCCCCCCCCCCCCCCCCCCCCCCCCCTCCCTCTTTTTAATATCCTTGGCTTTATCATGGGAACCAATGTTTCTAAATGTCCACCTGGTATGTTTTCTCTTGGTTAGAGACAGAGACCAGATATCAGTTTGTAGCAGTGTCACCAACTTCAGATGATAATGAGCTCAGAAAGGATGAAAAATCCAAGTGTGTTCCACTATGCCTAAAGGAGTAAAACTGTGTGGGGAAAATCTGCTGCTGCTGGGAAAAAAGAGTATCTAGAGAGAACACTACTCCTCCCTTACTGTGACTTTATGTACCTGCCCTTATCCTCTCTTTAAACGATTGGCATGACCAAAAGGCCCCAGGGGAAAGAACAGTGAGAACAAGAATAGCCCCACAAAGCTGCTTCATGCATTAGCTGTGAATGAAACAAAACCAGAGAAGCACAGTTTTGATCAGCTGTACTCCATCCTCTCTGACCCTTTGGGGAAACCTCAAATCACATGTGTCAGCTACCAGGAGCACAGTAAGAGGAAAGCTGAACTGCCTATGCACATGGAGACTAGTGTGGATGCAAATGAAGAGTACTCTGATCAAAATCTTCCATGATGAGAGTATGAAGTGTGGAGAATCCCTGGGTCTAAATGCACTTATCTTGGCCCAGCTTTCAGCCCAAAACTCTCACATGCACAGGAGAAAAAACAGCCTGAGGAGTTTTTGCATTACTTTATTTCTCTCTGGATTCTCTTATACTTGGAAAGGAAACAAGAAGTATTATGATCATGAACATAAGTAGAAATGTTGGATTGAAAAGTACTTCCTGAAAGCTTCTTGATCATGGTATTAACAGCAGGACTGTTGCTACATAATGTTATTCTGTTCTCTCTAGTACAAAGGACTTGTCCAGAGTCTTCTTGTGTTTCCTTGTCCATGTGACAGATGTAGCCATAGCTTGGGACCAAAATGGCTAACTTTTATTGACTGAGCCTCACACAGAAAATGTGCAGTTTAGTTTTTCCCTCTTTGAAGGTGAGCCTGAGAAATGCTTAGGTACCCTGTATACAGGACAGTATGGCACACAGATAATGTGGCAAGCTTTCAGCAAGTGATCATCAAGGCTATTAAATGCCAATCAGCTAAGCTGAATTTGTACTAGGTCAGCTTAGTGGTCTGTTGACAACATCTCTCATTACCTGACTGATCTAGCTACAGATAGTTATTAAGCAAAATCCACTATTATTATTTTCTCCTGATTTTTTTATTTCCTGATAAAATTGATGAGGATCGGAACTTTAAGTACTGGAACCCAAACTTGGGCTTTTGTATCAGTAGGCCATTTCCCCAAATCGTCCTTGCTTTCAATGACACTAAAAAGGCAACAAATCTTACTGAAGCTGATGAATACTTTTAATGTTTTGACATAGATTTTCATGGTTAAATGATTAACAGAGATATGCAAATTACTGATGATCCGAGACAACTGCTTTCTTTCTGCTTGCACTTTTGATAAGAGATGTCACTGTGGAAAGGAAATGAGTCACATGTTTCTAAAAGGCCAGGAGAGACCAATTTCTGAACAGTGTGAGTACATTCCTGGCAAGACCATGACAAGAAAATCAAACAGAGTAACAGATCAAACATGCAGACAGATGAACTGCAGCAGCAAAATACAACACACAAAGATGGACTTTCCCTCTGACACAATGAGCTGTGTGGTTCTCATAAAAACATTTATAGCAGAGTGGGTGACTTCCTGAGGCTCATTCACAGAGGTGAGGAGAAAGTTCTTCACTGAGGGAGTCATTAGCCATTGGAATGTGCTACCCAGGGAGGTGGCGGAGTCACCAACCCTGGAGGGTTTCAAGAGGGCACTTGGTGCCATGGTTTAGTCCTGAGGTCTGTGGTGACAGGTTGGACTTGATGACCTTTGAGGTCTCTTCCAACCTTGGTGATTCTGTGACTAATACTGTGGATTTCGTTGTTGTGTGATATACAGAAAATCATTTGTGACACTTGCTCTGTGTTACAGAAAGACTACCTGCTACTTCTTCTTTTCTGCTACTCTCAGCAAATTATTATTTGCTTATGCAACGTTAATGAAGAACATTAAAAGCATTTAAAAGTTGTCATGACCATGCTGGAGGACATAATGGAAAAATAAGTTCTGGATAATTTATGATCATCAAGGGTGGGAGGGGAAAACTTGCTTGCTATGGAGTGTGTGGCACTAAATTTAGAGACGCTATTAGTTCTACATTGTTTCCCTTCAGATATGCTGCCTGCAGGTTTCCATGCAGGGACCATGACTGAACAATGTACATGCTTATGTACTTGCTTAGATGTCAGCTATCTTAAAATCTATGTTTTTGGGGTTTCTCCTGAGAATTTTACATTTAACATCTTCTACATGTTACCTAAAATAGTTCCTTATATTGACTGCTGATATAACACCTTCAGTAGTTCATACATCTGAAGATGCCTCTGGGATGAAGAAAAGGTTTCTCGAAAAACTACAATTATCTGAAGGAATACTACAATCTGATCTAGTTTCTCTGGCTGGGATGGTTTTCAAGTGATGACATGACTATGGGCCAAGTTTGAATCTGAAAAGAGTGAGGAATGCCTGATCTGTGTCCTGACTTGCAGATACAAGTCTCCTGTAGTTAGCAGAGTTGAAGAAATAGTCCTGAATTTCCCCCTCTGTGTTTAGTGACATTTAGCTGCGTATTGCTGAGACAAGAGATCATGGCAAGCTCTTAATATTTGTTGCCATAAAAAAATCCAGGAATGTTACAGAAGCCAGAATTTTATAAAGCTTTGAAGCTATCCTCTAGGCACACTGTATAGGTCAAGGTCCTAGGCAACAGTGGAAGTCAAGTGGGCCCTAGAACTATTCAATCCTATTTGATCCAAAGACTTCCTCTAATTTCTGTCATTTCACTCCAGCTTCTTGAATCTTTTTGAGACAAGCAATGAAAGCAGATATACAAGTGACTTAAGTTCTATCTAGGCCCCAGATACCAGCCTAAATATCAATATATAACTACATTCACTTTTCCTGCTAATAGTAAATGATTGGTAGATTCCCACATAAAAATCAAACTGTTAACAAACCAATCTGGGAAGGTGTTGAATGACTCCTACAAGATGCCAAGAGTCATCAGCTGCCAAAGTACAACACTGTGATGGCTCCAACTGTAAAGTTACCCACAGTCTGTTCTGATAGACACAGTTATGTGATACACTCTTTTTGCTAGGGAAATTGCTAGTGGGCTGAAAAATCAGCACAGAAAATATCAGGTTTCTCACTCTCAATCCATATGGGCTTATGCAATTTTGTAACCACCAATATATCTTTTAGCATCATGGAATTTAAGACTAATCTACCCCAAAACTGTTTCCTGGTTTCCTCTCTTTGTCAAGGATGAATCTCCACTCTAGCACAGAAAAATCAGAAAATATTGTGACCATTGTGACCATTCAAAGGAGTTTTAAAATCCCTAACTATGCTATTACAATGTAGTTCAGGTGCTCACTCTAAGTTTAAATAAAATATTATCTGGAGAACAAAGAAATCATGCAAGAGTGAGTGTATATGCATATATATGCATATGCATGTGATTATTCTTTCTGCTGAAACACATATTTTTTTTCCCTGTATTGAAGTCTGGTAAACTATGAGGGAATTCTCTTACTGTTTGGTTAAAAGAGTGTACTGAGGTTCAAGGGAATCATCCAGTCTGTTACAGGTACATGATGGGTATATGTTTTGAATTCTATCACTGTTTATTTATCCTTTTTTTCTAGTAAGTCAGTGAGTGTTGTGTTAAACTGACTGTGACAGTGGTTCAAGGAATCCCTACAGCTGGTTGTTTGAAAGTCACAAAACTACAGTTCATATTCCAAGGAAAGCACTGCAGTAGCATTATGCCTTCTGCATGCTCAATGCTTTCAGAAGCCAGGGAAAGGTAGATGCCTAATTTGAAAGATAAAGCCAAAGTAAAACCCTTCAATTCCTATTCTAGAAGTGAGCTGAAGTTAATTACTAACAAATATTCCCCTTGAAATCTGTGGATATGAATTCGTCAGCAGATGATGCCTCAGACATTGACCTCATTGCCAAGGTGAACTTAATCAACCCATATAATTTATTGTTTATCTGATAGAATGCTGGAATAGAACTCTAATGACAATCATCTCTAATTCCAACTGCTGTGTAAATATCATAAAAAGCATACAATAAAAATATGGCTTAGCTCCAGGCATGACAATATTGTCCTTTGTGATTAATAAAATGAAGAGAAGAGGAAGACTGTAGTCTCAATGCTGGAAAACAAACAAGAAACACCAAAACCCAAACAAAAACAAAACAAAACAGCCCACAACCCACCCCCCACAAAAACCCACCAACCAAACCAAACCAAACCAAACCAAACCAAACCAAACCAAACCAAACCAAACCAAACCAAACCAAACCAGACCTTTAGCAACAGGAGGTTACACTAATGTTCATTTTTGGTACTGCCCATACTGTTTTAACTGTGTTAACATGCTCTGGAAACCTTTAGTTGTATTGTAGATTGGTCTCTATCTCTGATTTTGACTGTTGTGCCTTTCATCCTGCGTCTTAGAAATTTTCCCCTGACATCAGATTTACCTCTTAGAATACAATTCTTAGCCATAAAATACTGTCAAAGACGGACTGATAAAATAGAAGACAATCCAAATAAAATAATACATTCAATAGCAGATAACATTTAAGATATATGTTTCTTTTCTCTATATTTCTTTTGCTGTGACTCATTTCTTCATCTTTCAGCCTGAGTTTTCCCCAAACAAAGCTTATGGCAGTGCACATTGTAGGTGACATAAAAATCCCCTTGTGGAAATTACCCTATCTAGCGTTTGATATCCATGCTATAAGCTTGTGTCTGAGATAGTTATCCTATTATAGTCAACTCAAATACCGTCAGTAGAGTTTAGAGTATAATTGATCTGACCAAAAGCTTGACTGCTTTAGGTTGAGAGGAATTAAAACTTAAACATCTTTTGAGTTTTTGATCTTATATCTATGGAATATGAAGAGGGCTCATGGCCAAAAATTTAGATACACAAGCCCTCTTGATTTCAGTGGCCTGTCAGTCAGCCCTTTAATATACTGGGGCATATACTGGGGCTCTTGAAGTTCTCTTTCTGTTTTAAGACAATGAGTAAGCAATTAGAGCCCTATGAATAACATAATCATTATTCTGTGTCCACAGATGTACTATAGTGAGTCACTAACCTTGCAACTCCTCTTACCATTCCTAAGACAACAAACAACATTATACATAACTTAAAATTCTTTAATATTGTCAATGTGAAAGAAATAATTACTCATATAAGCTTTCTTAGTGGGAAACAGAGGATAGCCTCAGTTCATCTTTAGCAGATAGTTTCATGACTTAGATAACTCACCTGGAAAAGCAATAGTCTTGAGTTCACTTGTCTTCTCTTGATAGTGTCTGCAGGTAACTTAAAACTTGTTCCTTTTGATGTTTATATGATTGCTTTTGTTACGACTTCATGTTCTTGCTGGACAGCTCCTTTTTCAAAGTGCAGCAGTAGCAGAGACAATAGGAAGACAAAGAACATCCTGCTCAGTCTAATGAGCCTTTTATTAAAAGGACAACTAGATTTTTCGTGCAGTCTACCATGGTTTGAAGAGAAATAGAGCAATATACAGTGTCATACACTATGACACTTTCTCCCTCTACTTTTGCTTTTGTGGGTTTTACCTAATTGATTTGGGGGATTGTTATCATTTCATCCAGATTCAGATGAATATCTGTTTCTTAAGACTGACTTAAAGTTTTAATTATATAAGGTCTCACTCATTTGTGAATGCCTATCAGATAACTTTAACCTCAGTTCTGAAGTTTGTCTTAATGTAAATAAGTAATTGTGCTTTGCTAGTTGAAACAGGAAGATTTGCATAGATAAAACACTGCCTCGGAAAGGTTGGCAGATCAAATGTGAGTTTACATTTGAACTTTGAGAAGTGGATCACAATGTAGACACAGATTGAAGTATTCTCAGCAATGGAATAGCTGTGTCATAATATATTCATTGTGAAATATGGTCACACAGGATATAAATGCAAACCAGGCTGATGGAAGTCAAAATCTCCTCTTTCTGAGAACAAATTAATCTTCTGGAAGAAATGGTTCTGTTCCACTGTGAAGTGGGTGGTGGATATAAAATATGAAATTGACAAAAAAAATCCTATACAATATATATATAGAACACCAGAAATGCTCTCAAGTTCGCTAATTATACATGTATTTAGTAGTACAAAAAGCAAGGACAAAATTATGCCTCTGCATCATCCACACAAGGCCATATCTGGAGAAAAGATCTTGAGGCTAAATGAGAACATGTCTATAGTTGTTACTTGTTATTAAGCACCCACTGTGGGAACATTCTTTCTATATATTTTCCCAGTTCAGATATTCCTCCCCAGTCCTCTTCTCTGTTGGAAACACAGTGTCTGGATGGACTGATGGACAGTGCCAGTACAGTGGCTCTTACAGAATATGTTATGCTAACACTCAAAAAGTTTCTGAGAAGTCATAATGAAAAAGTATATCATTATGAATTATTATCAGAAGTGTATGTCTCTATCTGAAGGAAGAAAATATGTAGAGAAAATAAGTATGAGATTGAAAAAGAAGACTACTCAGGTAGATCTTCCTATGCAAGCATAGCAAGACTGAAGAGAAATACCTTCTGCATCTCTAGGCAGGCTCTATCAGTGCAATATAAGAGCCATATGTAACTAATAAAGGATGACATTGGTTAATGGCTAATTGAAATGGTTAATCTTCTGTTACTTCCTTTATCTACAACATTTCTTTGAAAGTGATTTGATAATATCATTTTTGCTTAATTAGAGAAGCCTTCCATAAATCATTTCTGGTGGAAGCTGATAGACTACTGGTAAGAATGCTGGTTAAATAGATTTTAAAGGTTAGTGAATATTTCCAGCCTTCTGTGAGAGGATGTTGAATTTTTCTGCATTTTACCCAGTCTTATTCGCTTCTATATTTTTAGTAATGTTTCTGTTGTATGTGTCCTTCCAACCAGTCATGAAGAGTTTCACT
Organism: Dryobates pubescens; assembly: GCF_014839835.1. NCBI lineage: Eukaryota > Metazoa > Chordata > Aves > Piciformes > Picidae > Dryobates > Dryobates pubescens. The sequence goes on along the minus strand of NC_071625.1, from coordinate 21,850,956 downwards.
GTGATAACAAAATCAGTTCCTGAACCTTTGATTGAACTTTATTTTAGGACCTGTGAAATGGAAGAAAGATGGAAAAATCATGTAAAATCAGGTTGTGAAATGAAACCACATACACACACACACAAACACCACAAAAAAAACCCAACACCCAAAAACCAAAAACCCCAAACAAAACAAAACAAAATAACCCCAAAACAACAAAAAACAACCAAGCAACCAACCAAACAAAACCCCCAACAACCCAGCCAAAACCACCACCACCAAAACTTTAAAAACTCAGCACTCCTGGTGTTATTTAGCTGTGAAATAAGTAGAAACCCTGGTTTTACCTACTGCTCAGGTAATTGAAATAGTAAGAAGTTAACCAGAATTATACATGGTTTTGATCTGAACTGCTGTGTTTTTGGAAGACAAAGAGACACCTCTCACTAAGCCAGAGCAGCTGTAAGAAGTCTAAATCTGCCCTCCTTTCCCAAGCTTTTATTTATGGTAACATTTTAAGACTAAGTACTAACTGATGATGGATACGTTCCATACAGAAAACTCAAATGCTTACTCCTGAGGCTACTGCTGTGATTACAAATAACTACATAGCTTTTTGTTCTAGTGGTGACCACAATTATGTTGTTAGGATGGGTCAAGACAAGAAGTTACAAAGTCAGAAAGACTCTCCTGAAGGTCAGTCTCATTTTTAATTAGCTGTCATGGTTTAACCCCAGCCAGCAGCTAAGCCCCACATGTCTGCTGTCTCACTCTCCCTCCAGTGGGGTGAGGGACAGAATCAGAAGAGAAAAAGTGAGAAAAATCATAAATTGATAAAAAGATTAATAAGGAATGAAAAAGCCATGAGCACAGGCAAAGCAAACAAGGAATTAATTCACTTGCCACTTCCCATCAGCAGGCAGGTATTCAGCCATCTCCAGAAAAACAGAGCTCCATAAGAGCACAAATGTATGTGCAAAGCTTTTCGGGACAATCTGGAGGACAGCTTGGGAAGAAGAACTACTTTTGTCCAGTGCCATCAAGTCAGAATCCCTCCTGTGAACTGAGACCCACAGACACACCCAGGCTATGCTCTGGAGGGACAGAACAGCTGGTTCGCTGCAAAAGAAATTCCAAGAATAAGTGACAATTAAGACATTTATGAAACAGAGAGGGATAGTCAGAGGACCAGGACACACAACTGGGATCGGAGTTATTTGAGACCATGAACATAACCGAATCAGGTTTCACCTATACTGTTAGCTAGTCTGATGCACAGAAGAAGGATCCAGACAACTTGCAAAGAATTAGAGTCAAGGACAATGACACAACTGTGTTCCCTCACCATTTAGTTACATGAGCTGGAATTTGGTTAAAACTGAGGCCTCTTTCTTCCATTGTCCTGCATGGTGCTGGAAATGAATAGGCTCCTGGGGTTGTGGCTTAAGGGGATAGAATAAAACCAAGCCTCATACAAAAATTCAGCACTGAAATCTGTGGCAGTTTAAAAGAAGAGGTGGTGAGCTTTCATTATGGGCTGTCTCCATGTATGAGGCAGAAGAACAAAAACAAATTCAGGTGAAAGCTTCAGCTCCCTCAGCACAAACATAGCAGGGAGAGACTGAAGCTGTTTCTAAAAGTCTGAGCCAGCAGGCAAGGGCCCCTGCAAGGCAGCACACGATGTCCTGCTCCTGTTTTTTCTCAAATCCACATGTTCCTGTGGCCTTGGTAAAAATAGTATTTAAGTTGCTAGTATGATTTAATGGTGTACATATCTTTATGAACATTACCAACATGCACATTTTGCACACACTCTTTCTGTCCTTCATAGAGACAGTTTTCTGCATGATCTTGTGGCTCTGCTGGAGCATACGATTGTAAGGTCTGCAAATACGCTTGCCTGGAGACAAAAGGTTTTTATTAAGATTTTCTATGAGGCCTCACAACCTTCAGAATTACCATGAGACTAGTGCTGTCAGCTGACTCACAGAAAAGTCAGGATGAGATTATTTGCTTCCTTGTGTCTGATTTATTGCTCTATTTTTCAGACTGCTGCTCTCTTACATCATGAATGACAATATGTGTTTCAACATGTTTTGAGGGAAGCTCTGAATGTAACTGGCTACATATTCAGTCTGAAATATTCAGCTCATGATTTTGTCCCAGTAAAAATTGCAGTGTAAAGAAGCCCTGATAGATTTCTCCTTCTTCATTTCTCCTTCTCTTTTCCAGTAAAAATTATTCTGTCCAATGTTGACTGAATCTCTAAAATTGTCTGCTTCCTTCTGCCTTTGTAGTTTCCTATTTGATACATATTTACTTTCATTTTTCTATGTAGGTTTGAAAGCACTTGTCATGTAGCACATTGTATCACAGTATCACAATATCACTAAGGTTGGAAGAGACCTTGAGGATCATCGAGTCCAACCTGTCACCACAGACCTCACAACTAGACCATGGCACCAAGTGCCACGTCCAATCTCCTCCTGAACACCTCCAGGGACGGTGACTCCACCACCTCCCTTGTGTGACAGGTTGGACTCGATGATCTTTGAGGCCTCTTCCAACCTTGGTGACACTGTGATACTGTAACTATGATAATAATTTGCAATAGATGTTAAGACCCTATCATTACTTGAGTAACAGAGAAAGTAGAAGTTTATATACAGTTTCAGGAAATACTTATTCATATTTCCATTTTTTTTTTTTTTTTTTAGTGCAAATGGTCATTTCTCTTCAGTAGCCTGAAGAGAGACCATAGACAGTTTTCACTCCGTTTCAGTTGGAAAGTTCTGTTAAATCAAAGCTCTCCACATTCAACTCAGGGGGTGTCAACTGCTGACACTTCAAATCAAAAAAGCCTTCATATAAATTTTCTGGAAGTTGTACTGTTCGATATTATGTTACATGTTAAATAGTCTAGCCTCTATGTTGAAGATCCTGTCTGTATTGTATGTTTATTGCAACTTCTTTACTAAATTATTTATTTCTAACTCAAAATCATCAATATCTCTGCTCTTCCACACTTCCTTGATATATTGCTCCTGGTCTAATAGAGGAAATTCATTAAAGAATGGTATGTGTTTCTCAATATGGCCAAAACCTTCCTGTGCAACCATTTAGGCAACTGATGGGGACAAGTGTCAGGTACTTTAACAGTGGATTTTATGCAAATCATTGCACTTTTAACTGCTCACTTTTGGGGGTTCAATAACATGGTTGCATGTCTTCATCCACAATTTGGACAATACGAACTGGGACTTAAGAGTTTGTAATGGAGCAAAGCAAGCTTAGTAGCAAGTCATTGGGAAGATTGGTTTTGCATACAAAATCCTTGAATTAGTAGAAGTGTTGATTTCTAGGACAAAGGCAGCTTGCTTCACTGATTAATTGTTTTGAAACCATTTAAAAAGCTTGCCTATTAGCTGTAATTTATCTCTTATAAGCTTGTTGAACAGGTGTTTTTAGCCCTTAAGACCTGAAGAGAAGGAAGTTCTCTTTTTATTTCCATTTGTTACTGCTCAGTTGTCACAGTTGACTAGGATCCAGAAGCAAGTCCACTGAATAATTTGACTTGACATTTTAAAGTCTGCTTTTCTGTTGTTGTTGTTGTTGTCAGAACTCCACGTTATTTGGCTGATCTTGACCTGTGCCAGTAACACATACATCTATTTTTAACTGCTTTTATACTTCTCTATTAGAGTTCAACCTGAGTATCAAGTTTCCTGGATACCTATAGTTACCTGTATACTTATAGCTACCTATAGATACCTGTAACTCTCCTGGCTTTTTCTTTATGACAGCATGGTCAAACTCATTCCTCTTCTCATAATATGTGGTACTTACTCAAATCTTTACTACTCAAGCGTGTCAGCTGTTGAAGTAACAGTAATGTGAATGTTAAAAAGAAAAAGGAGGCGAAACAAACAATGCAAAGCTTTAAGAGAAAAAGAAAATTATTCCTACTGTCACTGAATGTACTAAGTCCACTCAGACAATATAATTTCAGATGTTGCACAATCTGGGAACCTGGTTCGAATTTAGGTCAAAAATGTCAGTATTCTTAACTTTTCATTCTTTTTATTAATGTTCACATGAAAGCCAGAAGGTTTTCATCAAATTTGTTACCTTCAGGGAGTCATCTGTGAGTCTGAAGGAGAAAAATTCTTCAGTCTTGCTCACTGAAGTTATTGTCTTACCTTAAATAGGATTGCTTAGGACCTCTCAGGAAGAAAACTGTGTTCCAGCTCTGTACAAAAATTAACAGTTGTCAGGGCCCTGCTGAAGAAAATGTAGTGGTTTTCAATTAATTTTCCATTTGCATTGTGTCTCTTCCTTCAGGACAAACACATTGAGAAATTTATGATGAATCACACTCGGCTTTTCAATTTAAAATCTCTACATGCTCTTTGTTTTTTGAATAAAGACACCATGCCTTATACTTTTTGGTACAGGTCTTTGGTGGTAGAAATCCACTCATTTAGCAGTAGACAAAGCTTAGACACAATAAGTCTTTTATAGGTACCTAGCCATGAATCATTTTCTTCTAGTATGTACAATTCCATGCTCTGCTTTAGAAAGGCACAAGCTGCAGGCAGGGTGGGTGGGGGGCGGTGTGCCCTGTGCACAAAAGGTTGTATTATTATATTAGTAATATTTGGACTGACATCTTTTCACATGTCCTCTGAGTTTACTTTGGGTAGAAATGATCAATATAATACTTGGGATTTAGAAGATGACACACTTAAGCTTATGAACATTAGATATCAAAGAAGGTCTGGAAAGGGCTCTGAATCAGCTTTCCCAGTGATAACCACATTCTAGCAATATGTACCCTGCTCGTGCACACTAACAGTCTATACTATTGCATTCCATACAGTGAGACCTGAGGCAAACTGAGCTTTCTGAGCCAATTCTAATCACCTCAGGATTCTAGATCACTTCACTCATATTTTTTATGGTCAATTTTGCCCTAAGCAGGGTTAAGTGTGCAGTGTGTACTTAATAGGCTTTGGCAGTTGAGTGTTTTGCAATTGTATTTATACATAGCCACAGTAAGAGAGCACTGCTGTTAAACATTGTGTTTTAGTGCTTAAGTTCTTGCAGTCGGTTGCACTTCATGGAAATCAAGTAACAGAGGGCCCATCATCTTTGCTGTAGGTCAATGCAACCAAAAATCTGTGTTTGAACACTCTGCTGAGGAGAAGCTCATTTCTCCAGTTGAAACACAGTAAGCTGGATGACTGGATTTTAGTTATTTTGTAATATTACACAATGCCATGAAATGAAGCTGAGATATATGATTATAGCAATAATTGCATAATACTTTTCGAGTTTGGTTTTGAAGTTGGCTAATTTACTCTTCTTCATGTTTCCAAGTCATTATTTTACCACAGTGATATTTCTAAGTCACTTATTTATTCACAGAGGAATACCAATCAGGTACAAAATTTGCAAATTGTTTCTGAATTTATCACTTTCAGTTAAAAAAAAAAAAAAGAGAAAATAAATCAAAAGATTTCTCACTTTTAAGACAAAATTACTTTTTATTGTGAAATGTTTCATTACAATATTGACTTATTTTATTAATAAAACCCTCATGGGTGATATATTCCAGGTTGAAAAATATATTTCTTTTAACCTAACATTATTTGAGAATGATTATGTTTTGTCAGGACAAACCAAACCAAACCAAACCAAACCAAACCAAACCAAACCAAACCAAACCAAACCAAACCATCCAAATTTTTATTAGCCAGGATTTGGTTATGTTTGGTTTGGTTTTGCTTTGCTTTGTTTTTTCTGAAAGTTTCTTAAGCTTCCTGTGAAAATTGAACTGCCTTTGCAGGTTCAGACTTTTATTCTACATGGCTTTTTGCATGAACTTCGGTTTAATTTTTAGATTAAGTGGTCTGATTGGAAGACCATACTAAATTCTGTGAAATTTTTCCTTGCACTAGGAAATGAGATGAAACAAAGTGATACAGCCCAGGGTTGTTCTCCTTCACACTCAAACTACAATTAGAAGGGAAAAACCAGATGTAAACTGAACTGGAAGAAAAGTCACAGTGGACATATACATAAAACTTGAACTGAATTCAAAGAAACCAGGACTTGAAGGAAGCTTTAAGCCAAATCTTGTCAAATCAGGCTGATCTTTATAATAAGCATACTCAGTCTTGTGATCTAATAATGATCTCATACATTCATGTTGAGGGAAGATGTAATTGACATTTTGTGAAAGATTCAAATGTTGTGCTCGGGCAATTTTTGGTTTGTTGCCCTTGTGGTGGACTGTGAGCTGGGTAGAACCAATAAACCTAGCATACATAGTAGCAGACCTATCAAATATGCAAATTTGCTATCTACAGATACCATCCAAAATTCAAGAACATTGTTACACTGAAATTGGGTCATTTTGTCACGAGAGAGCTCTAAGAGAGATTATATCATTTCCTGACATAAAAAGAAACATTTGCATTCTTTGATGATAGCAGAGTTGGTCGGTTTCAGAGCGTTTCTGCATTATTGCATGCAAGTAACAAGAAGACGTGTCATTAACCCCGTATAAAAGAACCAGGCTTGATAAAATGTAACCATCTAGAAACTCTGATTGACAAGCAGAGCAGTCACTTATTGATGCTTGCCCTTTTTTATCTAGCAAGGTATTTCAGGGGCTGGATTGGTGGTTAGTACTGGGCAGGGGAAGTTGTTTTGTTTTGATTTGGTTTGGTTTGGTTTGGGTTTTTTAAGTGAAGGCTTAACGTCTGTATTCTACAGAAGTGTCTGCAGAGAACATATCTTGTAAAACCTCAGATCCAAAGAAATCCTGAATATAGAACTGTAGATGTAAGATTTGAAACCAGCCCATAAGATCTGAACTGATTTGTTTTGAGCATCTTTCTCAATTTTTTTGTTTTAGTGTTTCTAATTTCTAAATTTGTGACCTTAGAGATGACCTTGAACTTTGGTAGCCTTTTATTTTCACCTGTTCTAGAAGAAGTTTTTCTGTTTATATCAAAGATAAATATGAAGAAAGTTAAGATTCAATCTTTTCTTTTGTGAGACGAGTTAGCCACAATTATGCAATAATGCCTCTTATCCACAAAACAGACTGCTCATAGTTTTAGTGTGAGCTAGATGAAATATAGCAATTGACTTCTTAGGACATTTAGGTATAAGTCTTTTAATACTCAAAATAAATCAGAATGGAAGAGAGGGTAGGTGGGTGCATGATATACAGCCTGCCATTACTCTTCAATAATTTAATGAATCTACAGTATCTGAATTCTCAAACTCCTTAATTTTACAATATTTCACAATGTGATGTCAAATCTATTAGGAAGCCTAGTCCAAACGAATGTGATCACACAAATTAAAAGGTATCTCTATCCTTTTGCTTATATTTTATTTATGCAACATGTCTCAACCAAAACTCTTCAAGCTACATACATGTTGTTCTAAAATTCCACATTCTAAGGCATTTATTTTTATTACTGACTATTCAAAATAATGTGTACCCTTTCTGACACTAATGGCTGACCCATAATTGTATCATACATTTTTAATATCTAATATTTTTTTTTCAAACAATTGATCTTAATGGGATAACCATTCTGACACTGTCTCTAATCTCAATTGAACAGAGAAAAAAATTAAGCTTCATTTTCTTCCTTATGCCTGACATATTTCACGATATAATCAGATTGGTTTTCTTTCAATTAATATTGGCTCTGCACTGTTTTTCTCTATTTGCAGGTATTAATGAATAGATTTAACATCTGAATCACAGGTTTTTAAATTGGCTAAAGGAATAAATGTATAGCTACATTCATAAATATATATCAAAGCTATATACTCTGCCTTGGTGTGCATGCAAAATTTCCATTACATCTAATGGGAAATAATGTGGGTGTTATGAGGGCAGAATATATTTCAGGCAGTATCCAGTAACACGACTTTTTCCTACTACTCCCATTTTCCCTTCTTTGTGCACTGTTTGATATTGTAACATAGCATTTGAATCTGAGTTTTAGGAACTTCACTGAAAGCAATTACAGAATGCATATCTTTATCACAACAGAAAGGTTTTGCAAGATACACAATGGATAGATCTGTACTAGGAAAGCAAACATGGCAAGGACACAGACCAAAGCATGTTTGGCCAGATGTAGATACGTAAATTGCAGACAGCAATGTTTACGCAGATAAAGCCTTCCTGAATTTCTGTTCCATGGTTAGGAGCACATATAATAACAAAAGAGTCATGATTACTAATAATATTATTGATGATAGCAAGGCAATGTTGTCACCATGGTGGTGGTACAGGAAGATGTCCATGTGGCAGAAAAAAAGGAAGAATGGACAGAGTCCTTCTTGGATGCTGATGAAGAGAGCTTGACCCTTGTGATCCCTCAGCTTTATGTTGATTACATGATATTTGGAATGTAATCTATTGTTGATCAGTTTAGGGTCATCTGTCCTGGCATCTCTTCCCCACAGGTGCAGCCTTTTACTTTCTGCACCCCCAACATGGTACATGAGACTTGCTGGAGCAAGTATAAGCAGGAGTCTTTCTGCACACCTTGGTAGTAAGTCTGCCAAGTTGTGCAGAAAGGTAGCAAGTCTGTAAGAAATGTTGAGGCACTGACTATGCATAGAGCATCAAGTAAAATGTGAAAAATTAACTGAAGACTTTTTGGTTGTAATAAATCTTCAGGCTGTGGTTAAAGTCTGTTGTGAGGTAGTACTGTATTGTTTTATTTGTTAAAAGCTCAGTAAAAGCATTTCTTACTCTATATAGGATTGATCTCTATATTTCTATTAGATACAATAAAGAAAGAATAAAAAATGAAGAGAAAAAAATAGAAGTGATGATAGAAATATTGAAGTACTGTTTCAAAAGGTGGATTAAACTGTAGTGTGTACAGGCATCAGTGGAAGAGGTGCTCGTACGATGATGAACTATATAATGTATTCAGAAGAGCTGCCAAAAGATGGTGGCATTATGATAGAAAACTTCTTGATTTGGAGGAGTCAATTGGAGTTTTAATCCAGAAGAAAAAAATGCCCATATAGCTTCTTGTTTACTTTGGAACTGTGCCTTGCTTTGGTCATTCTGTTGTGACCCTTGGGAATTATATATATTTTTCCTTATAAGAGGTAGACCTCATTTCCTCATGAAATCTTGAGCTACTGTGGCATCATTCTCCAGGGGAACATATGCAAACAAGTTGCAGTAGTCTCTTGCCTACAGTACTGTCATATTTCATTTGGAAAATTATATGAGGATATTTCATAAAGAAGAATACAGTCCTTACATTCCCCTATGTGAATTGCATGCCAGAGTGCTCCCATTAAACATCAAATGAAAAACATGTCCAAGAGATAACATGCATATATGTATTCAATATCTCAACATTGTTCAGCTTGAAGTACCCCAAAGTCTTAATGTGTTCTCTTGGATGGAGACAGATGTTAATGTCAGGAATCATGTTGAAAGGATTATGCTGATATTTTATACACATATATTACAGATTTTTGTATTGCTGCCTGTACTCTTTAAATGCTAAGGAAATAAATAACTTAGTTATAGGATGTGATGTCTTTTATTGGACTACAGTGTAGTATTTGCAGAGACCAAATATTGTTTTAATGAAAATAAAATATTTCCAGTTCTTCAAGGCTTCACCAATCATTTCTGATTCCATTTGAACATTTTCTTTCTTTCCTTTAGAAAAGCTGCCTCTTGAATGAACCCCTCTCTTGCCCTAGGACAATTTTCTCAGCACAGAGGATTTTCACTGTGAGCATGTCTACAAGAAAAATTATGGCTTAAAGAAAAACATTTAGTCAAAATTTTGTGTTAAGTAGGATGAGGAAAAAGTCTAAAACCATTCAAAATGTCAGACTCTAAACTTGTCTGTTTCATATCACAGAATCATAGAAACATTCAGGTTGGAAAAGACCCTGAGGATCATCAAGTCCAACTAATAACCCTGCTCTACAAAGTTCACTCCTAAACCATATCCCCAAGCACCACATCTAAATGGCCTTTAAACACATCCAGGGTTGGTTGCTCAACCACCTCCCTGGGCAGCACATTCCAATGCTTGACCATTCTTTCCATGAAAAAAAGGTTTCATAATGTCCCGTCTAAACCTACCCTATTGCAGCTTGAGGCTGTTCCCTCTTGTTCTATCACTAATTACCTGTGAGAAGAGACCAGCACTAACATCTTTTCAGGCAGTTGTAGAGAGTGATGAGGTCTCCCCTCAGCCTCTTTTTTCAAACTAAACAGCCCCAGCTCCTTCAGTTGCTCTTCAAAAGATTTGTTCTTCAGTAGATGAATTGCAGCATAAGAGTTTACCTGTTTATTTTGAAGCAAGACAGTGAAAAGTGGACATTAAAAGCCTTGTTTTATGATATGAACTTATCTGCACTGCGTTTTTCACTTGATGTTTTTTAGTTTTGAGTGCTTGTCTTTGCAATGTCAGGGTTCTTTTGAAAGGGTGTCTGGGCATGAAGGAGAAGGAGTGTATTTCCCTAGGTTTTTAATAAAGAAAATAAGAAAAAAGAACCAAACACAAATTCCATCAGGGAGTAACTGGATGACATGCACATGCACCCTTACAGGCATGGTAATCTTAAGAATCACTGCACAGACTTCTGTGCAATTATCTGGAGATAATTGCTGGCTGAAGTTCTCATCCTTTCTGCTGAATAGCACTAACAGACACGGAAATGCACATTTTCCCGGTGGAGGTGTATGGAATGTTTGCTGGAAAATGTGAGGTGTAGGACTTGTGGAGCTTAAAATATATCTGTCCCATTTTATCTGAGTGCTACTTGTCCCGATACATGATGTCACATCTAACTTCTAAACTCTCGCTGAGCTGAATTTTGTCCACTTCAAATTGGACCGGATCCTCCTTCATAGAGCCTGGGCTTAGCAATCAGCTGGGAAAACACTGAGTTCTGAGAGAGAGAGAGGGAGAGGGAGAGAGAAAGAGAAAGAGACTTCCTGGTCTCAAGAGCTGGCAGCAGGCAGGGAAACACAACCAGTGTGGAAGGAATTTTTATGCCTGTAGCTGCCAACTGTCTCAGCTCTTGTCTGAGCATGGACAAACTGCAGAGCTTTTTGAAAGGCCACAAATGAGAGCGAAATCATGCTTAGTCCAGATTTTACTTTCCACCTGTTAAATTTGTAGTATCTACTACAAAACCTATTATGCTGAGTGCTGTTCCAACAAAAATATTGTAAGGGTTTTTGGTTTTCTGAGTTCTACCTCTGAGAAATGTACTTTTGAGAAATGGGTGAGGTATGTGGAATGATGATCTCTTTTAAAAGTCATCCTAAAGTAGATACCAAGTCTGAAAGATTTTAGTCTGAGTGGTAACACTTTGACAGAATTTTAAGCCCCTGAAAATTAAAATGTATTAGGAGTGTTGGTAAATTTCAAATGTAGGTGGTGTGAACGCCTCTATTAACAATACATGTGAAAATTCAACAGCTAACTACACAAAATGAGACTCATGTATTAGAGTTCTGGTGTATTAATATGCATATGGAGACGGAGGAAAAATAAAATGCTTCTTTCCGTCTTTTTTTAATGAGACAGAATCATATATTAGCAAGAAGAACAGGCATACTTAAGAAATTAAATTGAACAGAAATAGGAACAACTCTGGCTTTATACATTCCCTTGACAAATCTCTTGAGTTTTTATGGCTGTGTAAGCCAGCTCCTGTCACAGTTTTCTGCCATGGCATCTTTCAGACAATTGGTTTTGTGCATAGTTATTAGTCTGATGCTGCTAATCTCTCATTTCTGCAGGAGTAACTTCTTTTAAAAGGGTGTAATTCTGACGGCCTAATGTTAAAGTGGGAGATTCAAATTTGAAGATGACGCTTGATCTTTTATATATTCCAGGTGATCTAGAAACTAGGCAGTATATGGGCAGTATTTTCCAGCTTTATCTTGAAGAAGATGACTAATAACATTCAAACCTGGTATCTCCTGTTTAATGAATTAGTCCAATTTCCTTCACCTACATTAGTAGGATTAAAAGTAATGGATGTAGATCAACACAGTTCCCCATATGTGGAGAGGGTGACTTTTTCCCTCAGAGGAGAGGTTTGTGCACCAGGGACACACATTTCAAGTGGATGTACGTAATGGAGACGATACTCAGTGGGTGTAATTATCTTCCTTCTTCATGCTAACATGATATTGCATAGACATGGATGTTTTGTTGTCCTCTCAATGCTCCTATCAACAGTTAGAGGCCCAAATGTTCTTTATCCTGGTTTAAGATCAAACACGGAGCAGATGCATCAACAGCAAACCTAGTCTCTGGCTATACAGAATCCTAGATGAACACTCACTCTCTGAGTTCTCTCTCAGAGCACATTTAATCACAATGTCTTGTGATAAAAAAGTTAGCAGGAATAACTTCCACTAGGTCAGATTGCTCAAAGCCCCATTGAACATGGGTTTGAATACTTCCAGGGAGGGGACATCATGACCAGCCAACATGGATTTAGGAAGGGCAGGTCCTACCTCTCCAACCTGATCTCCTTCTATGATCAGGTGACCCATCTGGTGGACGTAGGGAGGCCTGTGGATGTGGTCTACCTGGACCTCAGCAAGGCCTTTGACACTGTCCCCCACAGCAAACTGCTGGCTAAGCTGTCAGGTCATGGCTTGGACCACAACAGTCTGTGCTGGGTAAGGAACTGGCTGGAGACTAAGCCCAGAGAGTGGTGGCGAATGGTGCCACATCCGGCTGGTGGCCAGTCACCAGTGGCATCCCCCAGGGATCAGTGCTGGGCCCCATCCTCTTTAACATCTTCACTGATGATCTGAATGAGGGGATTGAGTCAGTCATCAGCAAATTTGCAGATGACACCAAGTTGGCACCAGATGTTGAACCGTTAGAGGGTGGAAGGGCTCTGCAGAGGGACCTCAACTGACAGGACAGATGGGCAGAGTCCAACAGGATGGCATTCAACAAATCCAAGTGCCAGGTGCGGCACTTTGGCCATGGCAACCCCATGCAGAGCTACAGGCTGGGGTCAGAGTGGCTGGAGAGCTGCCAAACAGAAAGGGACCTGGGGGTGCTGATTGACAGCTGCCTAAACATGAGCCAGCAGTGTGCCCAGCTGGCCAAGAGGGCCAATGGCATCCTGGACTGCATCAAGAATAGTGTGGCCAGCAGGAGCAGGGAGGTCATTGTGCCCCTGTACACTGCACTGGTTAGGTCACACCTTGAGTACTGTGTCCAGTTCTGGGCCCATCAGTTTAAAAAGGACATTGAGACACTTGAACGTGTCCAGAGAAGGGCAACAAGGGTGGGGAGAGGCCTCAAGCACAAGCTCTATGAGGAGAGGCTGAGGGAGCTGGGGTTGTTTAGCCTGGAGAAGAGGAGGCTCAGGGGAAACCTTATTGCTGTCCATAACTACCTGAAAGGTGGTTGTAGCCAGGAGGGGGTTGGTCTCTTCTCTCTAGTAACCAGCACCAGAACAAGAGGACATAGTCTCAAGCTGCATCAGGGGAAGTTTAGGCTTGAGGTGAGGAGAAAGTTCTTCACTGAGAAAGTCGTTTGTCATTGGAATGGGCTGCCCAGGGGGGTGATGGAGTCACCATCCCTGGAGGTGTTCAAGAGGTGATTGGACGTGGCACTTGGTGCCATGGTTTAGTCCTGAGGTCTTGGGTAACAGGTTGGACTTGATGATCTTTGAGGTCTCTTCCAACCTTGGTGATTCTGTGACTTCTCTGAGTAGCCTCTTCCAGTGTATCACCAACCTCAAAGAAAATAATTTCTTCCTTTTATCTAGTCTAAATATACCCACTTTAATTTATAACAGTTATAACTCATCCTGTCACTATATTCCCTGATAGTCCCTCCTCCTTTCTTGTGGTCCCCTTGTATGTACTGGAAGGCAGCTATATGGTCTGCCTGGAGCTTTGTCTTCTCCAGGCTGGACAATCCCAACTCTTTCAGCCTGTCCTCATATGGGAGTTGCTCTAGCTCCTTTATCAACTTCATGGCCTTCCTCTGGATTTGTTCCAAATTTGTTCTTGTGCTGCTGGCCTGAGAGATGAACATAGTACTCCAGCTGGGTTTTCATGAGAATAGAGGGGAGAATGACCTCTTTTGACCTTCTGTCCATGATTGTTTTGATGAAGCCCAGGATGCTGTTAGCATTCTGAGCTGTTAGCATGCATTACTGGCTCATATTCAGGTTTTCATCCATTAATATCCCTAAGTCCTTCTCCAGAAGGCCTCTCTTAGTTCATAGAATCATAGAATCAACCAGGTTGGAAAAGACCTCAGAGATCATCAAGTCCAACTTACTACCTAACACCTAACACCTCCTGACAACTAAACCATGGCTTCAAGTGCCACATCCAATCCTTTTTTGAACACCTCCAGGGCCAGTGACTCCATCACCTACCTGGGCAGCACATTCCACTGGCCAGTTACTAAGTGCCTCAACCAGATCTTCCCCTACTCGAATTTGGATCTGCTGTCCATGTGCTAGAACCAGAGAACCACTCATGGTAGACCAGTGCAGCTCTCCTGATGGAAGAATTCTCTCTTCTCTTTACTGTTCTTTGTAACTCATGCACTTGTGCCTGGAAAACAAGGGGTTTCCATCTCATACTCCTATTGTCTCCATACTCACACAGGAGAGATCACAGGGTTCATTGTGGCATAGACTATTCCAGTTTAGCTGTAGGAGAGTTCAACTCTGCCAGCTGAACCCATTGGCTCCTCTTCAGCCCAGCAGTGTCCTGGTTTTGCACAGCCTGCTCCCAGAAGCAAGCCCCCTCCCCCCCCCCCCCCCCAGATGGGTGGGAAAATAACCCCAAAAAAACCCCTCTGGGCTGAGATAAAGAGTTTGCTGAGATGGTAACGCTATACAATTGGAGTTTGTTTGTTTAGTGAACTTAATACTGACCTATCAAAATCATGTTTGGGTTTCTCAATAAATTATCTAATATCCAAGAGGAGTGGAACATCCTGAATGTAGCCAGATTAAGTATCTAGCAATCACTAAAAGTCAATAATTCCTATTTGAATATTATTTTAATATCCATTATTTCTCAACAACAGTTGTTTCACAGCCTACCCCTTTTCCACCCTATTTTCCCCTCAAATCCAGAGCACCTGGTCTCTATTGGAGTCTCCTCCCACCCCAGGTATGGCCACTTTGCCCTCCCCGCCCACTCCCCTATTTAATCCCCACCAGGAAAGGCAGAAGCCCTCAGCTGAGCCCTTCTGGGCTGGAGGATCCTCCTCTCATCACTGGTGAGTCCCTATGGTGAGCACTGGGTGATGGTGGTGGTGACAACAAAGGCCGGGGGGCCTGGTGGCCCCCCGGTTGTTAGGAACATGATTGATGACTGCTCCAGTATCATCCACGGGTGCTGGCTGGGCCTCCTTACTGGGGCTGAGCTCCTCTGTGTGGTATCTTGGCTGGTGAGGGTCTTGCCCCTGGCTCCGGCATGGGTGCAAAAATGGTAGTGGTGGAGCAGGAGCTGTTTAGGATGATGTGGAGGGAGCAAGGGCTGCTTTGGGAAGATGAGGGGCAGTGGGGAGAGGAACAGGAACTGCCTTGAGAAGATGAAGGGTGGTGGTGGAGACAGAAGGGCTACACTAGATGACCTTTAGAGGCCATTTCCAACTCTGGTGATTCCATGATTTTATGATTCTATGATCTGTCAGGATGACAGTTTATGTGCAGCAGAAATAGCTCCTGCCTTGCCTGTTGTCTCTTTGTTCCTTAGGAGAATGGAGAAAATATCCCTGCAAAGAGGGAAGGATGTTTTCACACACCCCCACTTCCCTCTGAAGAGTTATGCAAAGCCCAGAAGCACTTATGGACATAATTTTCTTAAGATACCGCTCATCTCATTTTCCCCAGGAATCCACTTGTCTTGTCATATATAAAATGAGAAAGAGGGTTGTCTGTGTTTGATTCATTTTTTGACATGTCTACCACAGCAGTGTAATAAATAACTATGCATTTTGTATCCTTGAGATGAGAAATCAATCCACAGAGCCAACTTGCAGATATTTCATCTAGAATAAGTATCCAAGAAGGAGAAAGATGAAGTGAAAGGGAGAAGTGAAGAACTTGTCTGTCACCTTGCTTCATGTTTGTTAATTGCATATAACCACAGGAAGGAGCAGCCTTCAGCTTCAGGGTTCTTTCTGTGTGAAAAGCAAAGGTGAATTCCCTCATTCACTACAAAAGCTCTCTCCCTCTTTTTTTTTTCTCCCCTCTCCATTTGGGTTATTGATTTTTCTGACATGTTTTAAGCATCTCTTTCTAGCTGCTGCTTTTTTTTTTTTTCCATCCCAGACTCTGCCTGCCCTCCTCTGGTCTTTCCTCACCTTCACAAGCAAAGAACTAAAATGCTGAAATATCTGAAAACCAGAAAATATTGTAAGAAAGGAAGAATTAATAGAAAGGAAAGTAGTTAAGGCAGTTACAGGGAATGTAATGCTTGACTTTAGGGTAAGTAATGTAAGAAGTACCTAGAAAATTTAGGATCCCTGACCTGTTGGTTAGACAGACCTTTAGTCTTCTGCTTTTTAGACACCTCAGAAATCTCATGGTAAATGACTTTGTGATGTTTATTTCAGGAGAAAACAGTGACTCCACACCTCATGAGTCATGGTAAAATATCTGCACATACCATCCTGTCTTCCTGGATTGCCTTTCTCATTCTTAAGATGTATGTGAAAATTCAGGATTCATAGGTCTGTAGAAAACCAAAAATCAAAGAACACTGTTTGCATGAAATCATGTCAGAGGTCTGTTGTCTTTCTCCCCCATATATCAAGATGATAACAAAAGTTACACTGGCAATGCACAGGGAAAACTTCCTCTCAAGTTTGACAATTTAGTAATTTTTTTGTTCTTCCTGACTATGTGATGTAGCTGGGTAGGGAAGGAGCAAAAGAGAATTGTGATGACCACAACAATGGAGTGTTGGTAGAAATTTGTCATGTGAGTTGTGATGGTGAATAATGCTTCAAAGTAATCAGCGGCTGGAATGTGCTGATACATACAAGAAAAAGAAAACACATGCTACAGACTCCTGTTTCTTATCTTCTTCAACTTTTAAAAGAACTTGCTTAACTTATTCTCTGCATGCTATTCTAAAATACTCACAGGTATCAGTGATGTTCAGGGGTTTTTTTCCAGTTGAAAGTGCTTTTGTGACTGGTCTTATCTGACTCACCTCATAAGGGCAATCCTTCCCACTCACCAGACACATCTTCTTTCTCAGGGAAAAGTGTGAAAGCAGCATTTTGGAAATGCTATGTAAGAAGGCTTTGCAATGCAGTTAAGTACAGTGAAAAGTGGCTGAAAATCCTGATCCCTAGAATAATGGAATGGCTTTCCTTGGAGAAGACCTCAAAGAATATCTAATTCAACTTACCTGCTATGGGAATGGACATGGACACCTTCCTCTAGGTCAGGCTGCTCAAAGCCCCATCTAACCTGACCTTGAGCGCTTCTGGGGGTGGGACATCCATGATTTCCCTGAGCAACGTGTTCCAGTACCTCATGACCCTGAAAGAAAATGATTTCTAATATCTGAAATTTCCATTATTTCAGTTCAAAGCCATTACTCTTATTCTATGGCTACCTTGTGAAAAAAAAATCATCTTTTTTTGGCCCCCTTCAAGTAGTGGGAGGCTGCAGTAAGGTCTTCTCTGGCCTTTCTCCAGGTGCAGAATCCCAACTCTGTCTACCCTCATAGGGGAAGTGCCCCAGCTTCCTGATCATCTTTGTGGAGTTCTTGATCTGTGCAAGTGAGTCCATGTCCTGACATGTCACAGGACACCTAGCCCTTCTGAAGGCCAGGCCTGATACTTTATGGTTTAGAATTATACTGGGAAACTATAAGAAATAATTGAATTGAATTCTAAACCTTCAGTAATACATTTGATACCTAGCTGGCATTTGGACACCTCTGTACTAGGTATTTTCATCATTACCTTTCTCTGAGGGGTATCTTTAATAAAATGATGGCATACTGCAGCAGAAGTTACCAGCTTTTTGGCATCAAGAGTGGATAACTTCTTAAAATGTCTTTTAGAACTTTCCCTAAGATAAAAAATAAAATATTGTATCTTAAACCCTTCAACACATTTCTTGAGCAGTTTCATTTAAAGGAGCGTGAGCTTTCCAACCAGGGCAATTTCTTTGTGTTTCACTTTCACATTTATAACTTCACAGTGATGTGGTCATAATTTAAGTATCTACAAGACTTTCCCATCTATTCTGATTAAACTTTATTTTAATCTGCATGTAAAAGTTGCAACCAGCTTCACAGCCCCCCCCCCCTCCTAGATGCTGCACAAACTAAAAAGAATGCCAATCTCTAAATAGCTAGTTTATAATTTTAGATATATTCTGGTGGTGAGTAAATTTCCCACTAATTTGTATGAATCACTAATTCATACTGTAACATCTTAATTTCACATCAGTTAATCGTGTGGTTATTAGTTTAAGATATTCACAGTGGAAACAAGGCTTCTTAAAAGATGAATTATTAAACTGGTTTGAAAAGCAGCTGTTCAGGCAGAGTTGACAGGAACTTGTAGTGTTACTGTGGGAGAGGGATTACAAACATTCCTGCCTTAGAGGAAGAAAGGGGGAAAAAAAAACAAAACCAAACCCAACTCTATTTGAAAATTCATCTCATGTCCATTGAACTGAATGCTATGTTGGTGTATCTTCTGTAGTTTGTCCTCTCAGTTCATTCACCATAAAATAAAATTGGAAAAGGCACAGAGAGGGGGAGGGGTGAAAGGCAGTGAAGGAAATTACAAATAGTTTATGTTTTCCTGTAGCAGGTTTCTTCAGTCAGTTATCAAAGTCCTCCTCTATGCTGAAATAAATTACTGCTTTGCAATTGTATCTCTGTCAGCAAGCAAGGAAGAAGTGCAGTGTGCAGCTGAACAACAGGGAAAGACTGTATAGGTGAAAACATGGCTAAGACCTGATCAGAAAGCTAGCTGAGACTTAATCCCTGTGTGCTCATGCCTAATCCTGAAACCACTGGGAGTTACTCTTGTATTAGAACTTCCCAATTAGGCTGTTAGCAAATGTTTCTTGCTGGTGTGGAGATGGACATTAGCAATAAAGTTCATGTACTAGACTAACTGTTACTGTCTGTGATTTCTTTCCTGTTTTACTAAAGAAAGAAAAAAAAATTTCCAACCTGCTCCAAGGAATTCAATAACTTTTAAATATGTGCTATTCAGTTAACATTAGTTTTGAGGGAGGTGCTCTCACTGATTCGGGTTTAACAGCTCTTCTTTATTTACTGTTCTCTAAGCATTCCTCTCCATGGGAGTGACAAAACCTTGCCCTTCTACTGTCTGACATGCCCAGCTAGAACAAACAGGGAACATCTGGATCATCTATTTTACTAGCTGTGTGTACTCCACTTCCACCCTGTTTTCCATCTACCTAAAATTCACCTAGTGTTTTCAATTGATCTTCCTACTTGTTTCCTTCCTGAAGGCTCAAATCTGCATCCAGTGAAGTCAGTATGAATGTTATATGAGAAAGTTCAAGCCTTTAGTCTCTGATTTAACAAGGTACTTAAACACATGCCTGGCTTAGTGCACAAGAATCTTCTCATTGAAAGCAGCAGAAAGATTGCTACCAGCCTAATTGGGAACAAGAGTGAGCTATGAACCATTAAGCAGCTGCTGAATTCCCCTGCAGTAGTGACCATATTTCAGTGATGGGCTGGGTGTGAGCCCTGTAAAAGCTTTATGATGTGCCTTAAGAAAGAAAGCAGCTTGATACCAACTACACCCAATGTTAGAATTTACCAGTCTAGACAACATATCTGCTGGTCCACAACTAACAAGAAACTTATAAATGGGAAAATGGTATTTCTTAAAACAAATTGAGAATTATCTCTCCAAAGTCAAGGCTAATTAGTGAAGACTATTTGATAAGACTCTAAAGAAGAAGTGGAAATTATTGTCTCTGTCATCTGTCAGAATGGGATTTTAAGCACTTGAACATACTTACACATGTACATTTACATATGGGATAGTACACGTACCTCTCCTTAACCTAGCAGGGCAGGACTGGGATTTTGCTCTGAACTTTGTCTTCTAATGTTCCAGAATGGAAGCAAACACCAGCATTAAAACAAAACAAAAAAACCCCCAACCCCCACAAAAAAACCCCACAACAAATAAACACACACACACACCCAACACCTAACCAAACCAAACAGAACAAAACAAAGCAAAACCCCAACAACCAGCTTCCCAGTGCTTTGCCTTATAAAACCCAGAAAATTATCAGAGACTGATGAATTAATCCACAGATATTGTCCAATGCTGTTCCTCCAATGCAATATCTGGTACTCCTCCTTTAGGAGGTGTTGTGTAGGTGAGTGTAATATAGTCATAGATAAGTTGTGTTTTCTGTAAGCAGATGGCTACAGCTTATGTGAGAGGCAAAGCTGTGGAAGAAGCATTGTGTGATGATAGGAAAAGATAATGCTCAATTTTTTGTAGATTGGTGTGGTTCTCCCACTGCCCTTTATACTTAGTTTAGTTTATGATATGTTTGGGACTGAGATCCACACCCCTCAACTGTCTTTATCTCTTGCTCACAATAAAGCATCATAATCCATCACGTGCCAGGGAAAATACATAGTGCTTTAGGTCATGGTTCAGTGAAGGGGTCACATTACATAGCTGTGATTACAGTGCCTCTTCTACCTACAGGCAAACATGAAGTTATGACACCACCAATGCTGCACCCTGGTCCTCCTCCAACCCAGTAAGCCTCAAGTGACAGACTGTGATTCTATGTTGCAAATGCATATGGTATAGCCTAGGCTCAGGTGATGTGAAGCTTGCACCAGTTGCAGGAGAGATGAGATGGCTCTTTGGATTCATTTGAGACAGCTTTAGCGTAATGCAGTATGGACTGCTGGTCATCTAACTCCCCTCTTGTGCCTCCACATGTGCTAGGCTGGGGTTAGATAAAATCATTTGGAAACAGTCATACTGTTATTGCTGCTGCTTACCTCTATAATGCTGTAGACTAAACCAGTCATTCACTGGTCTCTGTCTTAGTCATTAAGTCCACAAAATGGTGTTGCAGTGCTGAGAGAAGCTGCTGTGCTCTCAGATCACACAAGAAATTGTGTCCATAAGTAGGCTGTTTTTCCTCTTAGAAATTATTCCTCTTAATGATCATTTATCTAAGATATGTGTGTGCTGCATCTGGAAAACAAACCACCTTTAGCTGAAGTTGTAGCTGAGGTCTCTATGTCCTTTAGCTTAAAAGAATTTCTGATTGAAGCTGTTTACTCTAAAACTTACACATGAAGTCTCTTAGCCCTGCCTGGCTGCATAATTTGGCACTGCAATTGACAGCACCTATTCATACCTCTGGCTACAATGAAGTGCCACTATGAGTTTACTCCCTGTTTGGGCCTGTATAGGTTACAATAATACCATGGCAACTGTGTGAGTAGCCTGAAAAGTCACTTCTGTTGAAGGGTTTCATATTAGGTGGAACTTGCAATGACACTTAAAGGCATGCAGAAGAAGCAATTTCAGAAGCATCACAGTATTACTCAGGGAGGCATATTAAAAAGAAGAGATATGTGTTATCTTGAAGTGAAATGAAACTCTCTTTTAAAGGGTTGCACTTCAACACCAATAGAACCAAACTGTTCATTGGTCTGGTCCAAGAGCATCAAAGTGGAAATTACATGCCGCTCCTGAGATGAAAGCTGAGCGCTGGAGGAGAACAGAAGGAAGACTAGCCCCAAAAGAGTTTATCACTTCTGCAGAGTGGTTAGACCAAAGAAGGCCATCTGCAAACACTCAGAGTGTTCTGTTACTGGGAACGGCAACAGCTGACTACTGAAGTAGACTGTGGCCTCAGTTTTAAAACAGGGCATTGTCTGATTTGGTCTTTTGCTTAAAGCTGTGCATAAAATGTGAAGTGTTTTAGAGCTTAAGAAGTGTTCAGGGATGTTTATAAAAAAGTTTGCACAGAAAGTCATAATTTTTCTGCTCTCTTAAATTCAAGGAACACACCTAAAGTTTGCTTACTGGGCAAAGGAGAAAAATAGTATTAGAATGCTAGTTGGCTTTACTTTGCACCTTTATAATTCAGAACAGATAGGATATCTGGTGTTACAGAAACTATATTTTCATGTGGGAATGGGAAGGCAAGGGGCTATAAACTCAGAACAATTCCAAGTGAGCAAAGCATAAGCAAAGTCATAGAGTGATGGAAGCTCACTGCAAACGATGAAAGAAACTGAGCAGCTGGACTCTTTTGTTGCCTCAGGAGCACCAGGAGAAATAATAGAGCATCCTGCATAATCCCAGTCACCTAGATCGCTTTGAGAAATGCATTTCCTCATTTTCTCACTTTTCTCAATATACCACCTAGCTAATCCTCCCCAGGGCTCTTCAGCCAGCTCTGTGTATTTCAAAAGGATAAGAGTAGAAAGCAGTTGGGCATGTCGAACTATGAGTGCTGAACAATTTTTTGGGGATTTCTGGCTGTCTTTCAAGTTCTTAGGCTGCCTCTGATCACTATTGTTCAAGTTTTCAGGCAGAATATTTTACTTCTGCATCATGTCATGTGCTCTTATTTTTAGCTTATTTGGCAATTCCTAAAGTGTTTGTTTCTAGTTCTACTAATTTCTTTATAACTGCATCTGGTGGGTTGGGGCTCAGTTCGGGAAAAACAATGCCTGTGATTTTACTGTTCATGAGCGCTCTAAGTGCATGGCTCTGCACAGATAACTAGATGGAAAGTCACAGTTCCAAAATACTATTGCTAGATGGCTTGGGCTCTTTTCCAAAAATAATTAGGCACTTACAAAGCTGATTTTTCTATGAAAATGAAGAGATGTGGGAGACCTCTGACTCGAGATCTCAGACTTGGAAACTGAACATAGGAGTATTTGGAATTTTACTCCTGTCTGTGATCCAGTAAATGCTGTCTCGTAACCTACTCATTGCAAGTAGTCCTATTAAACTGTGTTTACCTCACCATGAGTGAGCTGGGTTATGACCTCAGTATGGACACAAATAATGAGTAATAAAAACAGATGGAAGGAATGTTAAGACAGGGAACATTATGATTGTGTGCAACTGCTATCTCAGGGTTTGCGTGTGGGTTTTTTTTTTCTTATATCATCAACCCGGTAAATATTAACTAATGGAAGCTAAGTTAACTTGAAGTGCTTATATGGTCCCCTTTTCACTTGCTTGTCTCTTTGCTAAAGTGTAGTTACTTGAATTGAAATAGTTTAATCTGCATTAGTTGATTACTGATTTTGTTGTTGATACTGGGTTTTTGTTGTTTTGTTTTGTTTGCTTATTTGGTTTTCTTCCTTTTGGATTCTTTGAAACTGTGACATACTGGAGCTTTGTGGGGTATGAAGATGGAGATAATACTTTCTTCTTCATCCTAGAAGTGTTTTCCAGGAAAGCCACTTTGATGAGAGGCTTTGGCCCTTATAGGCTTTGAAGAAGACAATTGCAATTTGGCAAAGAATGGGCTTGGTACATTGAGTGTTTTGCTGTCTTTGTACAAATATGGCCAAATTATGTGTGACTGAAGAAAATCCCTCTCCACAGCTGAGACATTGTTAAAGATCAGGAGCATCATCTCCTCCTCCTGACAGAATGTGTCACATCCCAACAGTGAATGAAAACACTCATTGCCATGCCTGCAAACTGGAGCAAGACTTCTTTAGAGATGGTTTTCCTTGTGTCTTGCTCTCTGGAATTGTGGTGGCAGCAGCCATGGAAAATTAGAAGAGGTTTTTTCCTTCTGTCAATGTTCCCTCTGTTGATACTATCACTTGGAGTGGGTCCAGCAGAACCAAGGGTATTAGTGGAGATGAGAACAAACTGTCTGGTACCTCTGTCAGAAGGAATAGATTAATCTCACTAAGAAGTCTTAAATATGAGAACATTGAAACTACGTTTGGGGTTCATCCAGAAATCAATTCAGTTGCCAAAATCAGTGTGCATTTTTGATCCAAAAACCTGAATGAATTTTTCTCATTGTATTTAGTTTTCCATCCTAGTACATGACATATTGCTTTGCAAACTATAGAGAGGAAGACGTGGGTGCATTTGTCACCACTTTCTAGGTGAAAATGACTTATTTTTATGACACTCTTCTTACTCTGTCAAGAGTGAAAGAAGAAAAGGGATGCTCACCTTTAAGATTTTCAGGGAGAACATGATCTGCAGCATTTGCTTCTCTTAGCTGGAGTTTCTCCAGCTCATCAAAGCCAACTTCCCTTCTTCTGCAAATAAATGCCAAGGGATCCTTAATTAGCTAAAATGATCAGCAGTCAAGACCTTGATTTTTCACTTACTCTGAAAATAGCACAGTGCCCCTTAGCACATTGCTGGAACATGTGCACTGTACCAATAGAGAGAAAATAGTGCCAATTATTTAATCATACATTTCCTGCAGCTTCTTCTTAATACATTCCAAGTTGAGCTCATCTCAACAGCTGGAGAAGGGCATTGTCATTTCTACAGTTTGTGGTAAGGGAATTTATGCTTTATTTGAAAATTGTTTAATAGGGTTGGTTCACAGCTTTTGGATTTGTTCACTCAAACGTTAATACAGCAAACTCTAGTGGTCAGTATGGTGCAGTGGAAAGGAGTGAAAAAGACAGTCCTAATCCATGCTACGATTTATTACCATCTACAGGTGAAACTAGGGTTCCACCCTTTGTGCTGGTTTTGTATACCAGAGTTCTGTTCTTAGCCTGACACACTAACACCTGCATCAACTCCTGATGTCTAACAATAGTACAGCTAATAAAGGCTGAGCAAGATGTTTGCAGAAGTCTCAGTGAAGTGCTCTAAATCTGCAAGAAGTTTTAGGACCAGTGTACCCACAGCAATGTTCCATTCCCACAGCTCCCAGGAATAGGTGGGAAAGAAAGCTGCCTCCCAGCTCCAGCCTTGCAGATCAGCTCATCTTTATTTTAGGTGTTCAACCAAAATTAGCAGAATTTATCATCTACAAAGTATGCTCTGATATATATCTGATCTTCACAGGCTCATTAGTGTGACTCAGTAACGTAGTAAATGGTGGAAAGAGGACATCTTAAACCAGCTAATTGTTGTGTCCTGCAAGAAAGACATCCCAGTGTCAGTGAAGGCTATATACTGGGTGCAGCAGGGATCAGAATGCTGTGGTGGAATCGGACACAATGGGAACATACTGCCAAGGGCCAACTTCATGGCGCTACACAAAGACTTGTGACCTATTTTAGCAGTTTTGTTTGGTTTTGATTTTTACTGGCAGTACTAAAGTGAAAAAAAAGGCAAAGACAGCTATAATGAGAGCCAAATATTCTGGTGGAAATTAGTGTAGTTCTGTCCAAGTCAACAGCACGAGATTGGCTTAGTTCAGAGCTATACATGTAAGCTGCAGATGGAAGGTAGTTCTCTCTGTACCTATAGCATGTCTGCTGGAATAAATATCAATAGGATGTCATACCGCTGTTAAGTAGTTTGAACTTGATGACACCACAGCTGTCTTTTAGTCCTTTATGTTCCCAGGTTGGACAGTGCAAGATCAGTTCATTTTGGGGCAGAGGAATACACCTTGCAGTCTCCACCTATTTTGTTGCTACTGTTTAGGAGCTTATCCCTCTCACCAGCACTGAAGCACAGGACCTGTTTTTCATGCTTCCTGGCTTTTATCACAGATGGGAGCAACCACACATTTAATTTTCTTAATGCTTCTGCTCCACCCTTGAACAATGTCTTCCCATGGAATCCTGCTGGTATAGTAAAGTTTTTCCAAGGATATCCTGAAGCCTCAGAGCACTACTGTGATTAGAAGAGGAAAATATTTTTATCCTCAGTTTACAGGCATGGAAACAGAGTTTTTTAAATTACTTCCTCAGCATCATCATACAACTAGTCTTACATGAGGAGTTAGAATGAGAACACAAATATTCTGTCTTCCAGTTCTGTGTTTATTTCCATGTTTCTTTTTCTTTCAAGAGACTCATAATTAAATTAACAAGAAATATGATTTAAGTAAGCAGTTCAGTTAAGGTTTTCTGGAATACTCTGTATAGAGAATGCTTTCAAGTAAGAGTAAAATTCTTCTTTTTCTTTTGTCTTTTTTTTTTCCTTTCCTGCAGTAAACCTCCATTTCCTGCTTTCTTTGAAAAATTGTACTACGAATTATCAGCAAGAGGTCACATACTCAAGCATTCAGCAGGCGCTGCCAAACCTGTATGTGCTGCTCTTTAAAGTAATATCTTGCGTGTTCTGTTTCACACATGGCCTCTGGTACTTGTAGGTCATACACAAATACAATGGTGGTCTTTCATGACCACAAGAGTTTCTAAATCACTGTGTTTTTCATTCTCTCCATCTGTGTGACTTATTCTGGTCACATACCTTTGCAAAAAAATGACCCTGGCATACTCAAAATCTTGCAGCTCACACCGCTCTCCCCTCAAATGTGATATTATTTGGTTCACAGCTCTTTGCAGCATTGCATGTAGTTCAGTTTTGGGGTTTACTAAGAAATAGATGTCTGCTCTAAGTCACATTAAGTGCTTATTTAGCTAGTGGCCTCCTGCTAGCAGTGTCCATGAAAGGACAACTTTTGAAGAAAGTGAATGTAGGGCAAAAATACTTAATCTCTGTAACCTTCCAGCTTCTAGGTCAAGTGAGGAATGATGGCATTTCCTGCTGTGAGCTGCACAGAACCCAGAACCAAAGGTATGGGGAAGGGAGGCTATAAAGAAAGAAATGGAGGTAATTTTGAGCAATATATCCAATGTGTTTTCAATTCCTTCTGAGTTAAATCTGGAGATGGACATGTCTGATTGGATTAGAGAAACTAATGGTATTCACAGGGGTTCAGAGACCCTCCTTTGCAGGATGTTTGATAGCTACAAGAAGATTAGTAACTGGAAGATTAGAACTGTAGGAAGGAAGAACATCTCTGCAGATTAATTAGCCAATATTGATATATGCTTAAATCTTAATATATCTTCTCCCACAGAAAGTGTAAATGAAGACTTGGTTTGGGGTTATTTTGGGGGGTTTGTTTTGTTTTGGTTTTTTTTTACTTCAAGTTATTAATCTCAACAATATAATTAAATAATAAAGTCACTACAAAACCTTGTTGGCTCAAGGAGTTTTAACACCCCTTATTCCCCATGTTTATATGTATCAGAGTGGGCTATCTACATGCTGCCTCAGCACAGGTCAGTTGTTGATCCTGGTGGTTTGTAGCAGTTTGCAGAACATTTGAAGAAATGGCTGGTGACATTTGCAAATGAAAAGCATGTGGACCCCAGCAGATTAGTACACTGGACTCTTGCTTTGAGGTTTGGTCTCAAAAGAACTGAAAGACTTTGTAAAAATGCAAGTGAAACCAAGACTTAACTGGTACCTCAAAGCACCATGATGTGATTCATTCTTAAGACATTTTTTTTTCTGTGATATTTAATCTTACTTACACAGGAAGTTAGCACAGTGCTACTGCAAATTCAGACTCAGTTATGAGAGCAAACTGCACATCTGTATTAAAAGAGGTTCATGCCTGGAGAAACTCTTTTTGCCTGTGTTGAATGTTTAAATGATACCTAGTTTTAAACACAGTAACACAAATAGGGTAAATTTTTACCCAATGTAATGTTCCTGAAAATCTGGCCACTGACTTCTTATGAGTCTATCTTGAGATGGGACTACAGATCATGCAATCTGATCTCCTTGCAGTATTTAATTTCCTTTGCATCTTTCTCGACAAAAGCAAGTCTTCCAGAAAGGAAGCTCATTTTTACTTGAAAACTTTAAGTTGAGAAAAAACACTTTGTTTCTTCTTAAGGTACTCTGTTAGTTCAGAACCTGTGCAATTCCAAAGTGCCCTCTATTTTTCTTCTGAATTTGTGAAGTGTCAGTTTCTCTTACAATGACTCTATAAAGGCTTCTTTGGACCCAAGATATTTCTGTGCAATAAATTCTTTGTTAGAATTTCATTCTTTGTCTACATAATTTCTCGATGTACTTTCTCAAATCAGTCTCTGTTATCACAACACAAATTGCTCTTGTAGCATCACACCTGCATCTGTTTTTTTCTGTAAGAAGATGAGTTCATGACAAAAGCTTATCAATGTCCATCAGAAATGAGTGGCATTCTTCTTATTTCTTCCCTTACTAAAGCTGAAGTTCCACCTGATTCCTAAATAAATTACTACTTGCTGCTATTATACACCACAGGAAGGCATCATTACAACATTTTGAATGATTAGGGGACTTGAGCTCCTCCCCTATGAGGAGAGACTGGGAAACCTGGGGCTGTTTAGTCTTGAGAAAAGATGACTGAGAAGAGATCTGATCAATGTCCATAAATATCTGAGGGGTGGCTGCCAAGCTCTTTTCAGTGGTGCACAATAATAAGACAAGAAACAGGTTCAAACTTGAACACAGAAGATTTCACCTCAACATGAGGAGAAACTTCTTTACAGTGAGTGTGACAGAGCACTAGAACAGGCTGCCCAGAGGGGCTGTGGAGTCTCCTTCTCTGGATACATTCAAAACCCACCTGGCTGCATTCCTGTGCAGACTACCTTAGGTGATCCCGCTTTGGCAGGGGAGTTGGACTCAATGATCTCTTGAAGTCCCTTCCAACCTCTAATGCACTGTGATATGTTTAAAATAACCTATAATTGTAAAATTGTGCTTTGTTGCTTGAGTGTGCAGGTCCATTCTTCAGTCCCCAGAAAGACTGGATTATGTGATTATGGACTGCAGTTTTCTCCCCTTTTTTATTCAAAAAGGATGTACAGCAGCCTTTGGATACAGATTGCCAGTATATACAGGTCCTCAGTGTCAGCATGACAGTCAACATTGTAGATGTACGGCCTAAGACCTACTAATGGCTGCATTCCCATTAAATAAGGGAAAACAGAGCTTTGGAAATCACTCTGGGATGAATCTCATTAGTCTTCAATGACTTATGAACATTTAGATGATGCAAACGGTCCCTTACAATTTCAGTGTTCACAAATAGAGTCACTGTTCCTGCAGTTGTGGTTCTCCAACTCAGAGAATTGGACAGCCCAAAGTCTGACTGTATTATTACTGACAAAAGTGGAGAAAAAAACCACAAAGGCATTGTATGCCTCAGCTTGATCTTCATCACTATTTGCCACATAACCATCTTCAACAAATATTGGTTCAATGTTTCCTTGGACCTCCTCCTGCTACTAATGTGCTATAAAAACCTTTTAAAAAACACCAGAAAATGGATAAGAAGGGCATTCACTGACATGCTTTATTAGACTGGGGAAATTTTCAAAGGGAATCAATGGAAAATCCCTTCATTTTACTAATTAAAACAATTAAAATGACGTTGTGGCTATAATTTCAAGGATAGGCTTCAGTGAGAGGCAGAGACTGTTCTGTTCTGTTTCCATAGCATAGAATTTAGTAAGATCTTAGTTCACAGTTTGTGTCCCTAAATACCACAGCAATAAAAATGTAATAGGAATACCCATTTGTTTAGCCATATGAAGAATCCAAGTAATTAAGTAGCATGTGTCTTCATTGCTCTTTACAGAAATACAGACATTGTCAGAAAAGTCTGTGGCTTGTTTTTAATCAGAAATGGCTTAGACTTGAAGCATAACATCTTTATTCCTTGCAGCCAAGATTCCTTTGTCACTGTCAGTCAGAGCGCCTTTGGCTGCAATAAGCAGCTGAACAGGCAATTAAATAAGATCTGGTGTTTGCTTTTATTTGACTTTGTAAGAGTAATATCATCTCCATGTGGTCTGTGGGTTCAGAATCTTAATTTCCCCTTGTGTGCAAGAACCTGTAATTTCCCCATTGTTTTTCAAATAAAGAGAAAGGAGTGTCCTTTCAAAAGTTCACTAGGATGAATCATGTGGCATCACTTTTACCTGACCACAGCTTACATCTTGGTTAACAAATGGAAATTTCCCCAGTCTAACCCTTCTCCATAGCTGAGGTAAAATAGAGGGTACAAAACAAAAGTTGCATCTGCTATCCTTGAAAAAGAAGTAGCATTAGTGACCAGCACTTCTGAAGCAGAGGCAAGCAAGCACATTTGTTGGTTCAGCTATCTGCTATGCCTGGGCATAGTTTTACTTTCACTCTTGAATCAGAAGCTTCCTCCACAGGAGACTCTTGATCTAGATTCCATTAATCACCTTGGGTTTTCTACTCCCTATTCTTGCATTCAGGAGTTTATGCTTTATTTTGCCTTAGTCTGTTGTGGTCAGTTACATTATATTGATTCTTATGCAGAAGATGAACTGCTGAAATTAACCATGAATGGCTCACACAGTATCTGGGACAATTTGCAAATAATTTACTAAAGGAAAATAGAGAACAGATGGCATGATCTGGAACATATCTGAATGCTGCCATTTGAGGTAAATAAGTTTAGGGATTTGGTTGTCAGGGGTTTGGACATCTTAGAGAAACATCAGTATCTTGCTTTTAGCTTAGCAATACCTTCTGTTCAGAAGAATAAAGTTCCTTTACCCAAAGTACAAACAACTTCACTTTCTTCTTCCTATGCATTTGGTAGGGAAATAAGAGAAGAATTTTTCTCTCATTCATTACACTTTTTCCATAACTGCTTTGCACCTGACAGTTTTTTGATCTGAGAAAGCAAAGATTATAGAGAGACATGGGAAGACCACCACAGTCTGACTATCAATTTATTTTGTGTTAGGAAATGATTCCTTTTTTCCTCAAGATCTTCAAAACAAACAGAAAGTCAATCCATTTCCTAAATGAGAAAAGGGATATATTAAACCCCAGATCACCACTCTGCACTCCCCAGTAAAAATGATACTACTTCCTACAGGACAGTAACAACCCTGATCTTAACATGGGAAAAAAAGAACTCTGCTGCAGGAAATGTGTGTTTGTTTTGCTCAGTTCAGACTCTTCAACAGACAAGGATGCTCAAAGTCTGAATCCATGGGTTTCTTTGGAAATGATTATCTACCAAAAGCAGTTCATTAAATAATGTGGGGGATTTCCTCTTTACTTTCACTCCAAAATTACTCACAGATCCCACAGATGCAGATCTTTCAAACATCCAAGAATTTAGATTCCTTTTAGAAAAATAAATTTCTCTTCTATTGTGACTTAGACTTATTCAGTCCAATCCAACCTATGCAAACACACATGCAGCTTTATACTCATGTTTGTGAGCAAGCTGAGTTTCTTTGGCTGTTTGCTGAGAATTGGCAGTTTGGTTCCTGGAGGAAAAAGGAAAAAGAGATTCAGGTCTATTTATGGCTTGATTATCAGACATGCTGAGTACCTCCTGTGGACTTTGAGTGCTGTTTCTCTAAAAATCAGGTCACCAATGTGTTGCTGGAAGGAGAGAACACAAGGAAACACAAAAGCTTTGATTTTCAAGCACAAGTGTCTGTATGGTTTAGGGAAGAAAATAAAATGAATAAAGAAACCAATTTTAAAGGTCTTGTTTAGAGGTAGAGCTGAACTCCATATTTCGGACTGAATTCACAACTGAGAGATAACTGTGAGTAGAAAAACATTGACAGTTGCCTGTTGTCTAGAATATGCAGAATATGTCTTGTTCGTTTCCCCAGATAACTTGCTAGTAAACAACTAATATATTTATCTGCTAGTGCGTGTCCATCACTGGCTGGAGAGGTCGCTCGCCTCATGTCTGCCACAGCTGCTTCTCATTGTCTTCAGCCAGAGGTTCCTGTCCTCTCTGCATGTTACTGAGCAGCTGCTCAATGGGAGTAGTCACTAAGTTATTCAATTGAAGTAGACCAGGTAATACATTTTAAAAAGTAGGTCTTTGACTAAAATGCTGTAGGCAGCACACAGCTTTGGGGTTTGAGCAGGGTAATAGTCATTACCAGTGGTAATACCTTGCCTTACTTAGTTTTGCAAGTCTATTTTTGACCCAGAATTTCTCTCTCTGTGGTACTCATCATTAAAACACAGTGGCACAGAGAACAGTTGTTACATATTCAAACTAATTTTTCCCTCCCAAAACTTATGATAGTTGGTTCTTAAAGCAAACTTAATATTTACATTACACCTATACAAAACACAATCACATTGCAACAATGCACTTGTTCGTCACTTATTAAGCATTAGAAAAAGATTGCATGTACCTAGTAAACTTCAGCATCTCCTAAGACAGGATTAAGGTCATATTTTTAAAGATACTCAAGCTCACAAAGAGAGAGTCTGTTGACTCTCGAAGACACTATAATTTTAGGTAAGTTGCATTGTATAAAAGAGTATCGCAGTATCATAGTATCAGTCAGGGTTGGAAGGGACCACAAGGATCATCTAGTTACAACCCCCCACTAGATCAGGCTGACCAGAGCCTCATCCAGCCTGGTCTTAAACACCTTCAGGGATAGGGCCTCAACCACCTCCCTGGACAATCCATTCCAGGGTCTCACCACTCTCATGGTGAAGAACTTCTTCCTCACCTCCAGCCTGAATCTCCCCACGCCCAGCTTCATTCCATTCTCCTAGTCCTATCACTACCTGATATCTCGAGAAGTCCCTCCCCAGCCTTCTTGTAGGTGCCCTTCAGATACTGGAAGGCCACAATTAGGTCACCTTGGAGCCTTCTCTTCTCTAGACTGAACAGCCTCAACTCTTTCAGTCTGTCCTCATAGGAGGGGTGCTCCAGCACTCTGATCATCCTCGTGGCCCTAAGTTTCATTAAAAGAAAAAAAGAAACTCGCTTTAGAGCTATATAGCTTTTCTATCTTATTTACCACTGAAAGATAATAATAATAATAATAAAAATGTGATGGGCTTCTGATTTTCCACTGTAATTTTATATAGACATATTCCTGTTAAAAACAGCTCAGGGATTTTTTTGTTCTTCACTATCTCTTAGATTCTCTTCTGTATCTATGGGAATCAAGTATTCAGACGCCTCCAGTAACGGCAAATTCCACAGTAATTATTTCATTTCAAGACCACTTTTGTAGGTCAAATTCCCTTAAATGGAACTAAAGCACTTGCTATCAAGGAAAAATAAGTTGTTTTATTTAAAAGTAAATAAAGCTGTTTTGCCAGTTTCCTGCAAACATGTAAGCTTTGGGATTTGGCATAAAAGCTCAAGTGGATAAAACTCTTTCTGAGTCTCTGACCTGCATCCTAGTCCTGCCAAGTGGGTCTGAAACATAAATTCCATTAAATGAGTGATGAGTGATCTTAAAGCAATAAATTCAATCTTCAGCTACTGATACATTTTAAATCAAATTTTACTTTTATCTGGTTATTGGCTGAAATCATTTTGACTCAAACCTTGCCCTTCTTCTGGCTTCAGTCATTGTTTTTTGAAAGGCAGACTTTTGGCTGGCTAGGTGACTGATCTGTAAGAATGAATGCAAAATGTGTGTAATGACAGGCAAACTTCAGCAAGTCCAATATGCTTAGAAGGGCTGTTTTTATTTCCTGGTTTTACTCTGAGATGTGATTTTTTGGAAAATTCAGCGCGTTTTCCAGTGCTTTGTTTCCCTTGAAGATGAAATTCCAGATGTTTTTCTTCAACTACTTCCAGACATACAACACCTGGCAACACTGGACTTCCAAGCAGAATCCACTTTGTTATCCAGATTTAGGCAAGACTCCAGGCAAAGCCAAAACCAGCTCTCAGCACAGTCCATACCGTCAATCTAGACAACACTGGTTTTAACTTGGTTAGAGCCCAGTTACCAGGCACGGTGAACAGTGCTAGTCATTATAGGTACTTTTTCTTTATGCAATCTAGCCATGAGTGAAAGTGTTAACTGTGTTGCTATTTGCAATGAGATCACCAGACTTCACTGCTAACGACCAGTGCAAAACAGAGGGATGGTTCCCATTTATAGTATATCATTCCTGGAATACACTGGAATACATTCGTGCGCCAATTATAGTCTCTTCAGATACAGGGTTACACTCGGACCCTGTGAGAGCATAGCACTGCTGTCATAGGAAACCTAGATAATTAGAGCAGGTCTAGACAGAGACAAGAAAGTTGTGGTATTTATTTTTAAAAACAAAACACACACCAAAAAAAAGACAAAGAGGGAAAAAAACCCCAACAAACAGCAATTTCAAATCCTCCATGATATTAAAACAGGAATGAGAGAAAGTGAGGAAACCTAGGAACCCTGAAATTAGAGCAGGAAGGTTTGAGGTTGTTTTTGCTGTTTTTCATAATTGTAGGTAAAAAAATATGTGGTTCCAGCTACTTTTCCATTCAGAGGTGACAAACAGAGCCACTTACACATTCACTTTTCTTGTTTTCTTCTTGTTTCTCACCTTTTATTCATTTGTTTTGTTTTAATGCAAACCCTTCCCCCCTGGCTCCCACAGTTTGAAATACTTATCTACAGGTGTTAAAATAGTTGGTGTTTTAAGATA
The DNA here is from genome assembly GCF_014839835.1 of Dryobates pubescens. Classification (NCBI taxonomy): domain Eukaryota; kingdom Metazoa; phylum Chordata; class Aves; order Piciformes; family Picidae; genus Dryobates; species Dryobates pubescens. Next base: position 21,816,472 of record NC_071625.1, on the reverse strand, counting down.
GCGTGATATTGCCCACTGTCTCCACCCACATGTATATGGGTTCTGAAGACCAGTCAGTCAATCTCCTCACCTCCACAACTGTCTACAAAAAACCCCAAGCACAAACAACAGGACAAACTATCCTTCTTTAAATGAGCAGTCATGTAACGATGCTTGCTAATAAAGTCTCAGTGGGATCGTGATTACAGGCCTTTCCATTAGAGGGCCTCTGTTGGGTCTTCTCCAAGAAATGAATTCAAATGTAATCACCTTGTGTGTTGCAATGGAAACAGCTCCAGAGTACCACTCCAGTGTTTCTAGTCAGGCAAGCCTAAGAAATGAGGAAAAATGTTCTGTGTGTTTTAATAGTGATTTCCTGTAGTCCTTTTCTGCACCTTTCACTGTTGTGCAAGAGCTCCTCGTGTTTTTGAGGAAGCACTGAGTTGTTTAAGAGGACAAGGGAAGAAATGCACATAAACTTTTGCAAAATAAAAAGAGAAAAAAGATAGAAATTGCAAACTTTATGAAGCTCTAAACACTGCTCCAGTTTCCTGTTACTACAGACAAGAAGAACTCATATAATCCACTTCATAAACTGAACAAGCTCCATCCTCACTCTGCTTCTATTACTGCATACTTATTTTGGAAAGCTGTTCAAGAACCTCACTACAGTGAATAGTAGAAACTATTGTTACTAATCTGCAACTCTTCAAGGCCAGACTAGTTTTTGCCTCTGTCATTTCTGACTGATTTTCCATGTTATACTGAAACAATCCACTCTGTTTCTTAGAGTCTGCTTTGGTTTTGTTTTCCTTAAATATTGCCATTCTCCTCTATGTCAATGATGTTTCCTGATTTTGTGTCATCAGAAAATTTTCTTAGTCTCTTGTTATTATATTTTTGCCATAATTTCAAATATAAATCACAGTATCACTAAGGTTGGAAGAGACCTCAAAGATCATCAAGTCCAACCTGATGCTAAATATTTCAAAACTCTTTCTAGAGGAACTCCCTCCCCATTCAGCACATTCCATGGGTTTATCTTTTTTAACTAACTCCTTATGGAATTTATGATAAATTTATTAATTTACATCTTTTCCACTTCAGTCTACAGCTTCCCATGTCACAACACAGAATTTTGAAAGCCAAAGATATTTAATCTGCCAAAGTTTCTTTGTCTGAAATTAATTTCTTCTTAAAAGATTGTGGATCAAATTCTTTGGTAAGTTTGTGTGACATCTCTTGGATGGTTGTAAATACTTATTCTACTGCACTGCACATCAAGCTAAACTTAAAATTATCTTCTTATTTATTTCCATGAGGAGAGCTTTAAAGGACAAAAGTTGTCTTTGTTAGTGATGTCTACATCAGGTAATAGGATAGAGGGCCTCATCCACAGGCACGTGCAAGTCAGCTGGTGTCTCTTTTTTTATACTCTGGCATGAATGCTGCTGGTCCACCTTCTAGCTCCCAGTCTTCAGTGAGAGGATGGCTTAGGTACTCCTCTTCCATAGATAGCTTGCCAAGACTTCTGTTTGTAAGTTTACCTGGGATAAAGTCTACTTTCTGGCTATACACAATCTATTTCTTTTTAGAGGTTTATGTATTTCAGTGGCCACTCTTAAGGGAGCAAGAAGGGGCTTTTAAAATGGTAAATAGAATGCAAATAGTTCTGAAGACCTACATGCTTTCACTTGTTCTTGTATCTGACTATGAAGCAAAGGCGAAGAGCCAGCTTGCCACTTTCCGTGACTCTGACCTCACTTCAGCATGTGGAGAAAAAAATAAAAAAGAAGTTAAACAGCAGAATCCTCCATCAAAGGATGATATAATCATGAGTTATAACATTATTGATGGATATTTCAGTAACTATCAGTTGAGATTTACACTCTGTATCTTGTAAAATTAAGGACAAGAGTAAATCCAAAGTAACAGGAGATGGTGTTGTCTTGATTAAGACAGAGGAAATACTGTGATTTGGATGGAATTTCAATAGAAGAATACAATATTTCTGTTGATTTGTCAACACCCTCTAACACCAATTTTCTGTGTAAATCCCTTACCAATGTATACACCACTAAGTCATTTTTTTCTGAAATACAGGAAAAATTCCTGTGGAAAAAAAAATCAGCAAAGTTGTGATGGAAGAGAGCTTTTACATTTGAGATAGAGTATTTCCAAACTACACAGCCCATGAGCTTGGTAACAGAAATACAGCTCTTAGTGAAATAAAAATAAATACTGTATATAGGAAAAAAATAGGAAATGTTTTAATGAATAGACCACATCAGAAATCACATTTTATATGTCTTTACAGCAGGGAAAGGATCATTTGGGTTTTTTTTTCCTTCTGTTTGATGTCTCTGTTAGCGCTGCTAGCATTGTTAGCACTCAGGGTTTTTCATCAAATCTGCGTATCTGTCAGACAGCTAGATAAAAAAGTGGAAATCATACAACCCTGTGTTTAAATTTTTTCACCTGCAAGGCTGGTTAAAAAGAATTTAAGGAGGGGGGAAAGGAAAATAGAAAAGAAAGTGAGATCGTATTGCATTGTCAGATGATTGATGCAAATCAGTCAGACTTCTACATACTGACCACTTGAACTCAATTTTAAGAAACTCAGCCTGTTGCTGATTGGAGTTGACCTGTATCTTTGACTGATTGTCTTAAGAGCTTGAAAAGCTCTGTTGAAGAGATGCTGTGGTTCTGAGTAAAAGAAGAAAACAATTCCCCTGTGGAAGTGGCTGAAACCTCTGAAGCCATGTCTAAAGTGACGTGTGTGATGCTGCTTCGTGGTCTGGACAAAGCCCCACCACACCAAAATCCCTGCTTATCTTTCAGTCTGTGTGACTTTAGGGTATTGCTTGCATTGATTTGGCCATCACAGACATCCTTTAGCACATGGTCTTGCTCCCAAACACACACTGACACACAGTGACTGCTTGACTTTCAAAAGCACTTTGCATTGATCAACCCATCTTCCTCTAGAAATGTAATAAACTAATTGAAGTGAAAAACCAAAATTTTGAAGTGTTGAATTCGAGACTTAGCATGCGAGAAAACAGGATGGGGAGGTGGGTCACATAGGATAAGACATCCAGAAGCTGATGGTTGAATGTGCATACCTTTTGGTAAGTCAATTACAAAAGTTTTGGTTTCAAAAGTTACTGCTACTATAACTTACTGCAAAAGAGCTTTATTGGCAGTAGGCAGAGAGCACTACTTTAGTAATGTCTCACTCCATCCAGCTAAACTGTGCTTAAATCTCTGTAGCCTTAAGCACTCTTGAATGGCTTCAATAAACATGGACTGAACGACAGCAAATCAGTGCCAGAGATTGGAAAAAAACCCACAACTGCTGGCCATCAAGTCTATGTGCTAATTAATGCAAACATTCCCTCTCTCTTCTAGCAAGTTAGGATTGCAAGGGATACAAAACGAAAGCAGAGGGTTTGTGTGTAGTATTTTACTAATCTGCATCTTGTGAAAATCAGATACAATTGGACTTTTAGTATAAATTCCATATTGCAGAGATCACTGTTCTTGGTCAAATACTGGTCTGATTCATTGATGTATTTTGTTTCTCCTGGCTCCATACTAAGGGAATTATGTCTCATTGAGTTGTGTAACAAGGACTGGGAGCTGCTCCTTGGCTAAAGCAATGCTCATGCAAAGACACTCATCTTCAGTAAAGCTGCTTTAAGTCTGCCAGCTAACCAACAGCACTTTCCAACCCCTGCTCTTTTCTATTGGCTGTGAATGGCTATTTATTGACACCAGTTCGTTTCTCCTGACAGGAAGGGTTTTCTAGGGGATAGTACAATACAGCCAGGGTGTCTGAGCCTCTGCTGGGCTTTTTTATAATCATTGTTTTCCAAACTGTTTTCATTTTACAACTCCTGAATGTCTTCAAGGGAAAGTGCAAACCTCTGTGTAAGAAATTTAAGCCTCTAGAGAGGATGCTTACCACAGTCTTCTAGTTAACAAACACTTCAGGTGACCTCTGGGGTTGCAAGTTGAGAAAGGCTGGACACACCCAACTCTTATACGTGAACTGACATCAGTCTAGACTCTTTTCAATCTAAAGTTTGAGATGAGAAGAGCATTTCCAGTGATAACTTTGCATCTTTATTTAAAAGTCCATCCTCCATTAATGATATTTGTGCTACATTAAGCCTTTTTATTTGTCAAATTATTTATTACCACAGCAATGAGTTCATAAATTTCCAACGCTATTAAGCCTTTAGTTTCTATATACACTCATCCCCTTCTAAGCTTTTGAATTCATGCAGAGTGGAAAAAGTGAGGTGGAGTCAAAAATACAGTGGTGATGGAAAAGCTTTTCCTTTCTTAGGTGATGAACCTGTGTGAGAAAAAGGAATTTTCCTATTTCTGGGTATAAGCAAGGCAGTCTGCAGCATCCATTACCACAAGTAAATCTTTCATTTCTGCCTCCAGGTAGAGGTGTGCAGTGGTATTTTCCTGCACATACCCGCACAGCTTGTCTTCCTGTGGGTGTCAATAGACCCATGCATTTATTTTAACCTTTCTTTACACCCAAAGAACAGATGAGTAACTTTTCTGTTCTGTGATGGGTTAAATAGGGTGGTGGGGAAATCTCTCAGAGAAGTCACAGGCTGGGAAAGGAGAGGACTTTGTAGCCAGGGTAAGGATGGAAGAGTTGTTTCCTTTTCAGGTCGAAGATTTTCTAAGATCTCAGTCTGTTTCTAGATGATAAGATCATACTGAAAAATTTCAGGTGTTCCTGAGAGACAGAGAAAAGTCCTACAAATCAGAACACTAAAGGTGGATTATTGTACAGGCTGTTATTCTCAAAAGACCACCAGTGATTTCTGTTCTTAAATGCATAGATCTAGAAACATAATTTAACTCACTTTTTGTTGAATGTGGTAACCTGGGAGATTAAAAGTTGCCCTTTTGCAAAGTAATCATCAGTCATGTTGCCGTGTAAGTGTGCTGGCTTTTTTCCTCTGCTCACTGTCTCTGAGCGAAACTGTGAGGCAGGGATATTTGTTAATTATTTTTGTGAGAGGGAGGGGAGAAGACATAGAGAGGGATTTATGTTCAGTCTTTTTCTTGCTTTTGGAAGCGTTATGATGTTTTGTTTATCTAAGTGCTGATGGTCAGAGAGGGGAAACTGTAGCCCTAATCTCAGGAGAAGATAAACCGCTACCTATTTCCAACACCATTGCTCTTTAAAATTTTCCTTGACTTCAGCTCTTTTTTTTTTTTGTTTCCATGGACAGGGATTACTGACTCAGTCTCACAGTTGATTTTTCACCTCCCAGAGTTAAAATAAGCAAAGATCACATCCTGCTAGAATGGCAGGTCTGTGCTAAGGCTGCTTGTCCTCAGAAGACCATCTTGCTTTAAGCAGTGGATATGTTCTTCACTACCGACTGGAGAGTGAAAGTGAAGTGTAACACTCAGCCAACCAAACCTGTGCTTCTCCTCCACCCTGAAGTCCAAACAAGGACTCCATTTAAAAACTGTTCTGAAGTATTTTATCAAGAATTTAATGACTCACAAAAACAGAAGCATATTTGGTCCCTGCTGTGTGCTCTTAAACCCCCAACAGATAGATGTCACTGCGGTAAAAAATGGTAAAAAGCACTTCCAGATCATGTAGATTGATACTGCAAATAAAACCAGGTTCTTGTAAGCTCCTCTCAGCCTAGACTTATTTAAAACCTTATAAAAGCAGTTTGTTCTCACAACATGCCATGTAGTAGTATATTTGGTTATACTCAGGTGAATTACTTGCTGAAGTAGAACAGCAATATGCCATTTGATGATGGAAAATCTTCATGTGCAGTTTCCTGTTGAAGAGTTGTAGGAAATTATCAGAAACTTTGAAGCACCCATTTACCTCCCCTCACCCTTTTTCAAATATAATATTTTTCATTAGAATATCATTTTCCCACAGTGAGTCCTAGAAGCTTCTCTTCTCATCATCCAAGCAACTGTTTCTCACAGACTACATTTTCTAAATTCTAAAATTAGCAAGGCTTATGAAAGGGAAGGAAGGGGATTTTTGCTTATGAGAAATAGTTAGTTTGAGTTTTCTTCTATGAATGACAACGAAGTATTAGATTGGGGTGGGAATTAAGGAGACATATCTGCCCAGCACCAGTTCCATTGTCAGCATTACCCAGCACCAAAGCTCTTTGTAGAAAGGGATGAAATTTCTGACATATTTCCAGCTTACTCCTTTAAGAAAATTTTACATATTTATTCCACCATACTTTCTGGCAACCTGTAACAGCCTCTAGTAGCAGTATTTTGTTTTGATTTTTGCTGAACTGTGTCACGTAGTCTAAATATGGAGCTGAATTAAATAATCCTGAACACGTGTTCTGGTTTATTAAGCTATTCTTTACACTATATTACAAGATTATCTCTTTTCTCCTTGATAAATGTTAAATGGCTTTTTATGTTAATCACCTGGCTTTTTTTCAGCTGCTGTGTATGTGTGTTTTAACCAGTGTGTAAGGTTTTCCTATTCTAAGCAGGTTTGAAACCAATTGGTTTGCAAAGCCATGAAATGACAAAAACATGTTCAACTGGAGAGCAAGCACTACTAGTCAGGGATCAACTTCAAGAATGTTTTTATTTTGTGTTACCTGACTGTTATCAGGTCAGTTATACTCAGGTTTCCAGAGAATAAGTTTTCTGTTTTCATCTATAACCAAAATTAAATTCCAAAAGAAAGAAGGGAAAATAAAAAAGGATAGTAACTCAAAACTTAACCAGAAATGTCAAATAGTACTACTTTCAATGTGTTCAGTTACATTTCAAAAAGCTCGTGTTCAGATCTGAAACCCAAGAAAATGTTATTACAGACAGCTGCTCTTTAAAACATTCACCTTTCATTAACTTAAGCTGGTGAGGGGTTTGGAACACAAGCTGTGTGAGGAGAGGCTGAGGGAGCTGGGGTTGCTTAGCCTGGAGAAGAGAAGGCTCAGAGGAGACCTTATTGTTCTCCACAACTACCTGAAGGGAGGTTGTAGCCAGGTGGGGGCTGGTCTCTTCTCCCAGACACCCAGCACCAGAACAAGAGGACACAGTCTCAAGCTCTGCCAGGGGAGGTTTAGGCTGGATGTTAGGAAGAACATCTTCATAGAAAGAGTTATTGGCCATTGGAATGGGCTGCCGAGGGAGTTGGTGGAGTCACCATCACTGGAGGTGTTTAGGAAGAGACTGGATGGGGTGCTTGGTGCCATGGTTTAGTTGATTAGATAGTGTTGGATGATAGGTTGGAATCGATGATCTCAAAGGTCTCTTCCAACCTGGTCTGGTCTATTCTATTCTATTCTATTCTATTCTATTCTTCTAGTCTATTCTATTCTACACCATTCTATTCTAACTTCTGTTTCTTATTTGTCATCATCAACAGGTTTTTTTACCCACTCCAGTTGTTCTAATTATATGTATAAAGAATCAAATATAGAACAGAACTATTAAGGTACTGAGCAATCTCATCAGTGATATCCACCACTGAAAGTAAAAAGGTTTTGTTAAAAAAAAAAAAAAAGAAAAGAAAAGGACTTTTAATCTTTGATTAATTTTCAGAAAAATGAGGAAATGCTACAGTATCAGGACTATGGCAAAATGTTGCATTTCTAGTAATGTGGTTATCTGCTTTTATTTGCACATGCATGAAGTTTTATATGGACAAGAGACAGTAGATTCATTTAACAAGAGCTTATTTTGTGCTAATAAAATATATGCTGTGAAGGAGGCTTGGAAGGATAAGAGATTTGAAAGCTTTCGGTAGAAGACTGAAAGGAAAAGTGAAGACACTGTGATAAGATCTATATACATGATGCAACTGCTGCTAACAAATTAACACTTTTCCTGCAGATATCACACACACACACAGAAACAAGCGTTAATGCATCTGAATACATGATTTTGATTAGCTGGTCACAAACACTGCACAGGATCCTCATATATGCAACACATACATGACCTTCTTAGCAATAGTGATTGCATCTGGGGGCCAGATTTTTAGTGAACATAGGTATGTGCCTTATAACCTTTGGAAGCACAGGATGATTTCTGCCCCTGCTTATGCTACCAGCAGGAATGTTAAACACTGATGAAGCCTTGAATGTGGTTTCTAATCATTATGTGACCAAGAACACTGATCCCAGAAATGAGTGAAATTATTCTGTTTCAGGTCATGCATACAAGACAGAGACAGTGAAAGTCCTAATCTATTCCTTGATTATTTTACTGCTAATAAACCCATAGTAAATCCATTCCATTTAGTGCCATATTTGGTGTACAAATTGATCCTGTGCTACCACTGCTCTAAATGAACTAGAAATGGTCTAATCATATCATCATCACCCATGTGAGTGACAACACAGGTCATGATTTGCCTCAGTGTGATGTCACACATTGACATGGTTTAGTCATGAGGTCTGTGGTGACAGGTTGGACTTGATGATCTTTGAGGTCTCTTCCAACCTTGGAGATTCTGTGATTCTGTGACTTCTGTGTATCCTGTAGCTCTTTGGTAAATTAAATTTTTTCTAGCCCAGAACATTGGTTCTCACATTTACTCCTGATTTAAAGCTACTACAACTGATCAACCCTTCTGAGGTTTGCATCATCTTCATGATGATTTTTCTTGTGTGCTTTGTATTCTCTTGAGTACTTATGAGTTGGGGATTAGGGGGAATCAAGACTTTTTTTACAATTTATTTTATTTTATTTTTATTTCAAGTGATTGATCCCCAAAATAGCTAGAAGGTTATTTCAGCAAAGAGAAGAAATAGGGAAGGGGTCTTAAGCTCTGCAGTAGAGAAATGTGATCACCCTAATATCACAATGCCAGCAGAAACTCTCAGACCTCTCATATATCGATTGCAATGGCATAAACCACCAAAAAATGGGTAAAAAAATCTTATTTCTGAGTCTTGTCATAACATGTCAAAAGCTTAAACAGACACTGTAGACTCCACTACTTTCTTTACAGGTAGTTATTGTCAGTGGGCTCTTGGTACAGGTACAGAGTAAGTGTGGGGAAAACAAAACCGAGACCCATGTTTGGCATGTTTCAGGTCATCTGGAGGAGATGCCAAAGTTCCATCACTGACAAGGAGGATTTGGACATACTTCCCAACCTCAGTTCAACCCTAGACCTCTTTCTTTCCCTGTTGTATCTCCATCTGTATAACTAGCTAACAAATACAGAGAGGTTGTGGTGCTTCAGTGCAAACATATGAACTACAGCCCTACTTCTGAAGAGAACAGGAGGCAGAAGTCATCTCAGACTCTGCCTGTGAGACTTGGCAACTGCTGCAAGCTGCCTGAGGTATGAAAGGACAGAGCCACTAACTTGGTAGGAGAAACAAACTGATCAAAAAAAGCATTGATTTTCCTCTGCTGCTTGTAGAGTTAATGTTTCAGACTTTGTACAAAGGCGCCCACAGCAGCCAGAGCATATCTCTTTCTTTCTCTGTATATACATATATATGTATGTGTATATATATATCTGTAAGTATGTGTGTGGGGGTGTGTGTATAGGAAACAGTCTGCCTAAGACACCCTTTTTGTCTGTGAAAGGAAGTGTTTGAATTAGAAGGAGATTCTTCCAAGGATAAAGCATCGAAGACAAATTTATACATGGCAGTAGAAACTGCTTTCTGAACTTCATATAGGAAGGAGTCTGAGATGCAGATTTTATAAACAGACCCCTTTGGAGCTCTGTAAAGAGGATTTGAAAAGTCAAACACATCCAGGCCATGCCTATAAAAGTAAAACTTACACTGCCCAGAGCCTTTTAAGCAGCAGACTTATTTCAAACAACAGAATACTATGGCTGTTATTCTTTTTCCCCCCTTTCTCTCTCTCCATGCTGACATATGTTGGCAAAACTAACCCCTGACTAAAGATGCTGTAGTTTAGAGATTTTATCCCATAACTGAAATCTTCAATGAGAGGTTAACTCACTGATAGTTGCTGCTGAACAGTATGACAGAAAAATCAGACATCCAGAGAAGACAACATCTTCCCTTAACATAGCAAAGGGAATGAGCTGTATGGACCAGGCATCATTTGCTCATCACTTCAGGAATAGATGGGTGTTTTTCTTCCATTAGTGGAATGGTATTATTCTAGAATCATGGAACATTTTGTGTTGGAAGAGACCTTTAAAGGCTATCTCATCTAATTCCCCTGCAATGAGCTGGGACATTTTTACCTAGATCAGGTTGACCAAAGCCCCACCTAACCTGATGGTGAATGTTTTCGGGCCAGTTTTTCACTACCCTCATTGTTAAAAATATCTTCCTTATATTTAGTTTAAATCTACACACTTTTAGTTTAAATCCACTACCCCACGTCTTGTTGAAACAGACCCTGATGAAAAGATTGTCCTTATGTTTCTTACAGGCTCATTTTAAGTACAGAAAGGCCACAGTAAGACATCCCAGAAGCCTTCTCTTCTCCAGGCTGAACAACCCCATCACTAAATGTATAAACAGAATTAATTCATCTGAAAATCAATAATGCAAAAATTGTATCCAAGATGATGCAAATGACACTCGTGGTAACATGGGTTGGGTAGAGACTACAACAGCAAAAGACAAAGGATGTTGGAAAGGTCTGCCTGAAAGGAGAGTTCCTCTGTGTGGATATTGTATGCCACTCTTTGTAAAAGGACTGAAATGTTGCAGGATCTGTTGGAGTGGAGTGATGGCAAGATGAAAGAAGGAAGCAAGCAAGAGCAGTGATGCCTGGCAGCAACCAGTGAAATGACAACATAGTAAACATAAAGAGCAGGTGCCAGGAGAGCTGTCATCAAAACTGGTTTTATGGTCTGTATCATAGCAAGAAGATTTGTGTCTTATTGTTATTACATAGGCCAGAGTTATGAGTTTCAACTGCAATACAAAGAGTTTGATTTAGCCCTTTCAAGCTCTGTTTACAAATGTTCATGTATGAGGGCCCTGAGGGTGTTGAATCTCTGTGTTTGTAGCTGGGCTCCCCAGCAGTTATGCTTTAAGTGTCCTAAGAAATAGATGCTAACTACATGAATGGTTTCGTGCATTGTCTCTGAATCACTTAAAAGCAGGTAAACAACTCATTGTGTAATATGCAATTAAAAATTTAAAATATAAGATGATACTAATACAGGAGGAACTGCTGGTAGGACTGACAAGAAGTGTAAGAATACTTCCTGGGAACAACAACAACAACAAAAAATTGATTCCTGTTTCTTTGCTGCCATTGTCAAGCATTTGGCATTAATATTTCTACTGCCATGGCAGAACTTGTGAGGACATTGCTGCAATATTGACTTGTCTCTGATGCTTCCACTGACTGCAGAATGTGGAGCAGAATGAGGTAATTTGCAGAGTGTAAAGCTGCTTTGAATTCCCTTTTCCCTGATCATGTCCTTTGGTTTCCATTTGATTGGGCTGGGCACCACAAATGGGATATGTGAATTAAAAACTGGTTGAGAAGGATGCAGCTGAAGTCTGTAGGGTCTCTGAATTATTATTTTTTTTTATCATGCCTACACTATGTATTATTGGTTATCCTAATTCCATGATGGAACAGGAGATGAAGACATGAAACGCAGCCTTTGATGGCTGCAAGAACCTAGAAGATACTCCCAGTCGCTTTCAGAAAAATTCACTCTCTCAGTTGTTCCAACCAAAGCAGCTCTGCTTGTCATGTCACAGTGGGAGCTAGAGATGTCTGTAGGTAAACACAGCAAAAATTGAAGATGTTTTCCCTCAAACTCTCAAATCAGAGCCCTTGAATATATCAATAGTCAGCCTTGAAATTTTTAGTTCACATCATCTTTTTATTCTGCAAAGGACCTGGAAAATACAACATCTGACTTGAATGCTTCTGTCCTGACAGCTTTGCCAGTTCACAGGAATCATTAGTCAAACAAACAAAAAGTTCACAGTTCTTTAGGAGGAACATAAACACTGTGCCCCACATTTGGGTTTTGTTGTTTGTTTATTGTTGTTTGGTTTTGTTGTTGTTGGTTTTGGTTTTGTTTTTTGCACTAGTAGTATTTCAAAGAAAAGAAAATTTCACGAGTGTTCCAATGGCTTCACTAACTGCTGTCTCTTCTCCAAAAGACACCAAGGGTTAAAGATGCATGGCCCTGGCCACTTGTCAAATTTGGCATGCTACAGACAACAGCTGGTATAGGCAGTTAATTAGTCTTGCACCCTGCTCAAAGTTCAGTCTTTATTGGCAGGGAAAAGGAGGCTGCACCAGCCCACTTCCCTCTTTCAATTAACAAAGGCCTGTGCCATCAGATTACCTTGGCAACTTGCCGTGGCATCCATGTCATTTGCCTGCCTGAGCTTTGCTATGGCAACAGGAAAGCTAACTTTGCCAAAACAGCATCTGGTCTATGTGTGGCAGATTACCTGCCAAACAGATTTACTAGCTGCAAAGTGCTGCCAATTGCCCCAAGAAAGGAGAGGAAGGGGGGAAATCTTGTGACAAAACATGGGTATCCATTTTAATTTTTCTTTCTAAGCAAAGGTTTTCAGAGATCCAGCTTCTGATTTGTGCATAGTGCATGTCTTTATTCTTTCTAGCCATGAAAGCCATTAAACCACACAGGCTTTATCTTAGCCACAGCGTCCTCTGGGCATTACAGAAGCAAAAGACTTTGTGGAGGACTAATTTGTATTATGCAGTAACCAGGCTGGTCTTGACAGAGCACTGCTGGTTGGTTTTTTTTTTTTCATTTTGTTTGTGAATTTTCTTGTGTTGACACTAGAAATTTGTGAGATCCAAGAAACATGGATCAACTGCCTATAAACTGCAGGGAAAATCAGATCAGAATGTCAACATCACATCTAGTTCTAATGGCCTATAAAACTCAAGCACAGACAGTAGCAGTATTGTAAGCAGTGTGAGACTTTTCCAGTAGACTTTCAGTAGTTCTCAGTAAAGACTGAAGCTTCTAGATTCATAGAGGCCAAGGTTCAACAAGAGCAAGTGCAGGATTCTGCACCTGGGCTGGAACAATCTTCTCTATCAATACAGAGTAGGGGATGAGATGATAGAAAGCAGCCCTGTGGAAAAGGACTTGGGGGTGCTAAGGTTGAGAAGCTGGACATGAGCAGGCAGTGTGCACTTGCAGCACAGGCGGCCAATCACATCCTGGGCTGCATCAAAAGAAGCGTTACTAGAAGATCCAGAGAGGTGATTCTGCCACTTTGCTCTGGTGGGACTTCACCTGGAGTGCTGTGTCCAGGCCTGGAGCCTTCAGTACAGGAAGGACATGGACCTGGTGGAGTAAGTACAGAGGAGGGTCATGAAAATGATTGGGGATTGGAGTACCTGTTACAAAGAGAAGCTGTGGAAGCTGGGGTTGTCCAGCCTGGAGAAGAGGAGGCTCCAGGGAAACCTAATAGTGGCCTTCCAGTACCTGAAGGGGGTCAACAAGAAGGATGGAGAGAGACTGTGTACAGAAGCCTGTAGTGATAGGACAAGGGGCAATGGCTTCAAACTAGAGAAGCGCAGATCTCAACTGGATGTTAGGAATAAGTTCTTTACCACGAGGGTAGGGGAACACTGGAGCAGATTGCCTGGGGAGGTGATGTTCAACAGGGCTCTAGCCAGTATGATCCAGTTGAGGATGTCCCTGCTTGCTATAGAGGTGGTTGGACTAGATGACCTTTGGAGGTCCCTTCCAACCCAGACCATTCTGTAATTCTGTGATTGATTCTGTGATTCTGTGACTGTGGCTTGTATATGAATAGCTGCTTCATGAAGTGCTGAGCTTGACAGAGGCTTCATCCTATGTCTGCTGTGCTAGTTATCACACAGAGCTCAACCAGCCATCTTGGGATTTCCTTACCCTGCCAGGGTGAGGAAAGACAGAGTCCTCCCAAAGACAGACTCCTGCCATTTTATATCACTCATGGTCAAAAGTCAGAGATCAGCCACACTGTCAAAAACCCATCTGACTCCATCCTGACACCTTGAGTGCACTAGAGCAGTTTCATTTTGTTCTCCAACCTTTGCTTAAAGACAGATTGATCCCAGGACCTGTGGGTGCCACATGTGAGGTCTGATGCCTGCAAAGCAAGGTGGGAAATGCCAGCATCTAAACAACACACACTAGTCCTTATTTTGAAAAGAAGACATTAATGTTAGTGTCTAAAGCAGAAGTATGTGTGTTGTATATGTGATTCAGAGGAAGGGAACTGATCTGAAATTCTGCTGCCTCAAATATACTGCTGAGCCATCCTAGGAAATCCTAATAAATCTCTCTGGCTTAATTGTTAGGTTCTCTAGGGCATGGGGACATGGACAAGAGCAGCATGCTAAACAGCTTTCAGGATGTCAGAAGTCTAAGAAGCTGAAATCATGTATTTGGTATTGCTGAAGCATTTATCTTTGAAGTTCTCTTGTGTTATGCTTTATAAGAAAAAGATTATTGGGATGTAGAAATTGTTTCATTATCTACAAGACTGGAGAGTCATCACACTGGAGTTAGTAGGAAGTCACAAGGGAAATTATCACCTACTCTGGGTTGTACTTTTATATGCAGGATTGAATCTTTCGCAGCCTGAGAACACTGTTTTACTTCAAATGATAATACTCTCTCTCACATGGTACTCAGTTTGATGCAATTTTAATGGCCCTGCAAATTCAAGATGCTGACTCAACAACTCAATAAATGGTCTCATGCTAGGATCTCAGATTAGTAGTCCACTTCTATAACACATGTTGTTGCTTGTCACCAAGAGCATGTCAGGGACACCATCCACATTGCCATGGAAGTTTAAATCCAGAATTAGGTCAAATCCAGATGGTGCCTCAGTGAGCATGATATTTTTCATCATGCTATTTTTCAAAGGTACAGCATGTTACAAGTGAAATGATGCAGAAAATAATATCCAAGTGAGATGCTTCACTCTTCTTGAGATAGGGAGATGGGTTATACATGAGTAACACTATTAATGAAAACCAAATTGTATCAGGTCTAGGTTTAAAGGCTGAGTGTCAGCAAAGAGAATCTACCCCCAAAACCAGCACTTCTTGTTTACTTATGACATGTTTCCTGAATCTCCACATTATTGTCAAGGGAAGTTTTCAGTCAGTTTTTTAGTGCTATTGATTCTGTGTTCTGCTTCCTCCTGTTAATGGGACAATGAAAACACTGGTTATTCTGACCTTCAGAAAGTTCTCAGAATGAGTAGAAAAATTGGATTTTCCAGGGCAAGTACTCATTCTTGGTAAGAGGTAATCTGATGTAAATGCTCTCTCAACCCCTACCTCAGCTATTTATTCTGTATTATAAGGTGTAAACAGGATCATCTGGTGGCTGAGATTAGGCAGCAATTACTTTTGCGGTTGATGTCATGATATCTATTGCAACAACATGTAGAAAGTCTGACTCTATGGATCTAGATTTACTGGTTATCAACTGCAACTACTAATCATGGTTCATTTCTGTCTAATGTAGTGCATTTGTAGGCTTTGCTACATGTATCTTGTGTGTGACATTGAGTATATCATCTGTGTTCTCTATATATTGTGTAAAGAAAGCAATACCTTATATTTGTCTTTTAACGACTTATTGTGCAGCATCTGGCTACAGAATTGTATTCCTGTTTGACACTCCTCAGTGTGTGATAAAAGAATAAAATATTTATTTATTGAAAAGGAAAAGAGAAAGGATTCTTTGCCCTTTTCTCAGCATGCTTTCTGTGAATCCAAGAAAGACACAGCCACTGATTTTTTTTCTGTGTGAATGACAACCTCCATGCACAGTTATCAAGTAAGAATTGCGTTGGGGTCCAACATGAAGCAAATACAAGGCAAATAGGAGGATGGACAGCAATGAGTAATCCAGCCATCCCAGATTTCTTACCCTCTGCCTCCATCCAGTCCCTGGGATAAGTGCATAGTTTTGCTTAGGCTGGAAAAATGCTCACCTTGCTCTTGCAAGCATACCGTGTTGGATTTCAGTTTTATTTTTAGTCAAGTGGATTTGCTGTCTCTTGTCAGCTTATTTTCTTGTGTTAGCAGGGACGTGGAAGCAGAACAGAGTTTTGCTGGAGCTCCAGTGGACTCTTGCATACACAATCAAAGTTCTCTTGCTTACTTCATGTTCTCATTCATTCATTCAGTGTCTCAAAGCCTGCCAGCTCTGTGGGCATGCAGCCAGTTTCGCATTTACTACTGGGTGTTTTGCTGGCTGCCAGTCACAAAGGATGGTGATAAATGGATTCAGCAGCACCTATTAGGATTAACTGAAGGCTTACATTCATTCTGAACACTCTTACTGCCAACATTAATTACACTAAAATTAATTATCCACTGACAAACAGGCCAAGGTGAGGAAAATACCCATGTTAATGTTTACTGCAGTCTGGAGCTGAAGTAACCAGTGGAATTTACAGAACATAGACCCTATTTTACTGACTAGACTCATAATCCTAAATGCAAACTCTTTGCACTGCCTTCTTTCAGATGTCACTAGAGTTTGGTCTCGGAGACCTTGTCCTACACAGTGGCTTCCATGATTCAGGTCAGTCAGAACAGCACCTGTATGGTGATCTGCAAAGCAGCTTGGAGAGTAGGAGAATCCCCATATTTTAGTAAAAAATATATCAGCTCAGTTGGAATCCCACTTACTGTTTTACAGGATATGGCATTGGAAGGAAATATGTTAACACATAATTCAGTGACTTGATTGCTTTGTAGACCAAAGTGGTCCTGTTCAGCTAACTTATTGATTGCAGTAACTCAGATCAGTCTTACACTGAAGAGCAGATGCTGAAAAATCCAACAGTGTAGCACCATACCGAAGTCCTGAAACTCTTCACTGTCAAAGTAGGAGATTGTCAAATAGTTGATACAGTAGAACCTGCTGTGGTGACACAGAGATGATGAATAATCTCAGTTGAGTTCTTCTAGGTCCATGTAACACACAGTGTTTAAGAACAACACTATAGGATTAGAGCTCCTTTTTTGAAGTTATGCATCAATGTGAGCTGCCCTGGCAGATTCTGGTCTAGGCTAGATAACAGGATGCAGGTTTAACACTGATGAAATGACAACAAACTCATAAGAGCCACAGTGTCCTTTTCTGTATTAGGGGAGGTTTAGGCTGGAGGAGGGGAAGAAATTCTTCTTGGAAAGAGAGATTGGCCATTGGAATGTGCTGCCCAGGGAGGTGGTGGAGTCACCATCCCTGGAGGTGTTTAAAAAGAGCCTGGATGAGGCATTCAATGCCATGGTTTAGTCGAATAGATGGTGTTGGGTGATAGGTTGGACTGGATGATCTCAGAGGTTCTTTTCCAACCTGGTTAACTCTGTATTCTGTATTCTGGATCAATGAATGAGAGAGTGTGAGGCCTGTTT
This sequence comes from Dryobates pubescens, assembly GCF_014839835.1. NCBI lineage: Eukaryota > Metazoa > Chordata > Aves > Piciformes > Picidae > Dryobates > Dryobates pubescens. The sequence goes on along the minus strand of NC_071625.1, from coordinate 21,799,102 downwards.
CCAACATACAGACAGTCAAATTTCCATGTCCAGAAAACTCTCAACTGAAGGGAAGAATATAATTTAAAACATGGAGGAAGGAGATTAATAAAAGTAGAAGAAAATCAGGTTTTTAGAAACATTACTTAAAAATGAATGGAATATCACTCTTCCCTGGTGTTTTCCAATCTAATCCAGACAAGGAAATCATGCATTTCTTCCTAATTCAGGGAAGAGCATGCTTAATTTATCTTTTCCAAAGGTTCATCTATAGTGTGATCATGTGCTTTGCAATTTGCCCAGATAACAGCAGGTGAACAATGGTCTGGTTAGTCTGAAAGGTGATTCAAGCACTGGCTGTTTTGTGCAAAGTTCAGCACCTCATTACCAATATCCTCCAGAGTCATTCATGAATTACTTCATAATGCTTAGAGCCTCAGAAGAAATTCTCATATTTAGGTGGACCTGCATAAGCCATGAGCCATGTAGACATGAATAGCATAAAACTCCTTCCTATTCTGTTTTGGCTTCTTGTCACTCTTTCATGACACCAGTAACCATTTTTTTCGTATCCTTCTTGCAATGGTGCACATCCATGCAGAATCTGGAAGCAGAATAGTAGTCTGGGTGGACCAGTAAGTTGACACCTTAGCACATGGTTTTACCCATGAACATATTTTAATGTTCTGGTGACATTCAGCTTCATTCATCTACATGCAACCTGCCTGAAGTTCATTTACAGATTTCAGCTTGAGAATGAACGTATTTTGACAAGGTGGTTTGGGCATGAAATTGCACGGTATTTTGGTAGCTTCAATCCAAATCACAAAGTCAAGATGGAAGCTTCTGAAAAAGAAATAGGGAATTAGTCACTTGCCACATCTAAAATATCCCAGGAAGATGACCATCCAACACTGCCACGCGTAGGGGAGAGGACTACATGGCCCACATGAAAACATTAAAGATCGAAAGGACAGAAATGGCTATTTTTTTTTTAGTGGCAAAGTTGCCGTTCCTGAGGGCTCATTTCTGCACCATCCCAACTTTTAAGCAAGGCAGCAGGGGTTGACCCCTAAATTCCCTGTAAGCTGACACAGATCAGAATTAACACTCTATAATACTCAGCAGGATCTATTAGAACCTTTTGGCTGAAAACAATGTGAATAACAATGAAACAAGCGTCCACAATAAAATATGGCCACAATATTTTGAGTCAAAACCTCAGAAAGACTTCCCAATCGTTAATACACCTTCCTCTATGCAAATAATGCGTTGTGAGCAAATTATTATCCATGTGTTTTCCACTGTTGTTTAATTGCATGGGAGGCAGTGAAGCAGATCAAAGAGCTGTATTTGCAACAGATAACCACAGAGTAAATATGATTAGAAGTAATTACAGTAAGGAACTTATCTGCTAATTCTTAGTGTTTCTGAGGACTCAGACAGGAGTTCTCAAAGTGATTCTCATCAGAAATCAGAGTGTTACTGCAATGACCTAATAGAGTATTCTGAGTTTCAAAGTGTGAGCTATCTTCCTGTCAGAGTTTTCACTCATATCTACCAAACTCACTTGTGACATGATTCAGAAGTGAGACAATCCTTGCAAAATTTCCCAAAACTTTCATTTCTAACTAGGACATCCCTTCACCTTACGGACAACCTCTGGAAACAATCTTCTGCCATATTCCTTACCCATTTTCCCTACCCATTTTCCCCCCCTCACATATTGTTCCTGTCTTATCGATTAGACCTAGAAATGATCTTTCATTCCTTCCACTCTTATCCTTCTCACTCCACCCTAAAACCTCCTCCCTTTCTTTCCTCATCTTTTAACATCAGATATCCTGCTGACACTGCCCCTAATAAACCTTCCCTTTCTATTCTTCTTCAGAGGACAACTGAGCAGCTGATTTAAAATTAAAAGGAGATGGGTATACGCTTATCTGAAATGTGAGTGGATTTAGAAATCTTCCTTTTAAATGTGCATCTTCTGTGTATCTCGTCTTTTCTCCTTTTTCCAGACTCTGCTCCTCTTTTGCCATTCCCTGTCTTCTCTGGCACCAAATTATGTGTAGCCCCAGTGTCTTCAAGGACAAGTGCTTTTACTCATCTTTTTTCAACACTGCACAGCTTCTAATAGGGGCTGAAGCTTCACTCTATCACATTGCTTATGACACTAAGGATCCCAAACTGGAACCAAATTAAAAGCTCGATGAACCTTCCATGGTGGAAATCAGCATGTTTCGCCTGGCTATAACTGACAGACTTATTCAAAACCCATGTCTTTCCTTCAGAGACTCACTGTATATAACCTATATTTTCTATACATTCCAATTTTTTTTCGCTTTTTTATTCTCTAATTTTGATTTACAGCTATTGAATCATCAAAGTATTTCTGCTGTAGGCTAAAGCAAACAGAATAGTGTGGTTCCAATGCTATCATTGCCTTTTCAAATCCAGTATCAGAAGGCTACAAATAGCAGAGAGAGGATGGATTCTTTCATTTGTATTAGCACTCAACAAATAGCCTATTTTTATTGTAAAAAATTGTTTACTCAATACCCAACAAGTCCAGCTCCACATATATGGTTTTGAAGTAAGTAAATAAATAAATAAATAAAATGGCTGATTATGATTCCTTTTAACACCTGCTTAGAGAGAAAGACTGCAGGACTGGATTTCTGACGAGATATAGGACATAATACTTTCCAGATCAGCACAATTACCAGCCTCCTTCCTAACTGATTAGTTGATTTGTAATTTTGTAGTCAATTTTTGCCTTCAGAGCTCTTGATCTACAGGGTGCTCTAGTAGAAAATTTCTGTCTCATTAGAGAGTCACAAGTTTTGCTTTAGGTAGGCTGAGCCACACAAGAAGAGGTGCTTTGCAGTGATAGGTGAGGTTCTTCATTAGGAGCTAATGAACATTGTACAAACAAAATTTCCTGTGCAGCAGGGTGAGGAAATGTTACCCACTGCTCATTTGGGGGCATATTTACCAGGCTATTTCAAGCTCTGAATCAGGCCATTAACTTGATAGTGTCACAGAGTACATAAAGTCAAAGCCTTTGTCCTCATATAGCCAAGTGGAAAGAGGGAAATTCTTCCAGAAGGTAATTCTAAGTGCTTGCTTTGGTTATCCATAGCCAAGCACAGCAAATCTTTGTCCTCCAGCTGTGCAGATTTTATAAAGTTTTATGGAAGTTTCTGTAGAGTCTTTAAAAGATGGACAGAAAGAACCCTTCTAGACTTTATATGGGGTAAAACTATACTGGCTTGCCCAAGATTCTTACAGAGGAGTGCTCTGCTTCACATTGTGTACATGGTACATAGGTGGTTCCTATTACCAGAGAGCATGAGGCTTACTATAATTGCAGAATCACAGAGTTGCTGAGATGGCAAGAGATCTTTTGAGATAATTTACTACCAAACCCCTGCTCAAGAAGGGTCAGCTCATATTTAGTTCCATTTTCAGTTTGATGGCCAACTTAACATTAATGCCCTTTGTCTAAATCCAGTAGCACTAAACATAGAATCACAATTTACAAGGTCGTGTTCTTAAAATCTGGGTGCTGCATCCTAGAGAGTTTGTGGCCACTTTTAGGAAGGGGCATGAAATATGCCAGGGAGGGAAGAGGAGAAAAAATGGGAAGTGTGATAACACTTTTCACCCCTGTTTCCTAATAAAGCTAATAAGCAGTTAAGCTTTTGGAGTAAAATTGTTACTCCCTCACAGCTTAACTTGCTACTTCAGCTTGTCACCCAATAGCTGAAATTCCTTTCTAGGATGCTTTGAAAACAGTTGATCTTTTAAGTGTAGGAAAGGAAGATTACTACAGCTGTGGTAACTGGCCTAGAGGGTTTTTTCCTACCTTTTTTTTTTTTTTTTCTCAATTATTTAATTTTTTCCCCCCCCCAGAATGCATGCTCTTAAATTCACCATGCTTGAGTAAGGCAAATAAAACACTCCATTTCCATTCCTTTATGTGATGCATTTAGCCTGTATATCTATGAAAAGCTGTGTGGGTGTTGAGAGAAGACACTTTTTAATGGAGACTTTTTCTTTTTCCCCTACAAAAGCTTTTTTTCTTGCTTGATTTGAAATAAGTGGAAGCTAATAGATCAACCAAGTCTAAGGATTCTATTGTTAAATAAAATACACAAAGCTTGAAGTTAATAACTAGTTTTGTAGCACATATTGCTACTGAAATAATGGGTCATTTCAGTTAACTCCCTAACCCTTGTTTTAGGCACATGAATAAGATTCTTGATTTTAAACTAATATTTAGCCTCCAACAAATTTCCTTCATGCCACTGAGAGCTGATAAGTGCTTAGCATGTGGAATGAACAGCTGATTTATTCAGGTGCCTAAACCCATAATCCTGCAGAGATTTATGTTTTAAAAATCAGGTTGAATACTTCACTGTGCATTCCAGAGCCTAGTTTTCAAGTCTGTGTTTTCAGCATGTTGGCATTTTGATTACCCAATTGGTTTAATTTTCCTTTGCTACAAGTGTGCAACCTTTAATGCATGTAAGACAGTCCATGATAAATAGCTGCAATTTTATTGGCTGAATAAGACATGACTGATAAGTAAGATGTCACATAAATCAGTAGTAAAAGTGACCAACTTTGAAGGCCAAACATAGAACAGACTTAAATCTCTCCATCTTTATATATTTATGTATGGATCAATACACAAACCAGAGCTGGGAAGTGAAAGTCAGGAATAATTAACTTGAGATCAAACTATCACAATACACTGTAAAGTAGCAACTAACTTGTATATTGTGTTGCATTCTGCCCTAATATGGAATAGTTTGGAAGCAGATCGGTTCACTGAAAAAGCAGAAATCTTGCTGCCATTTGTAACAGTGGTGAGGGAACTTGGCAATCCAGTGACTTCATAATGAATAGAATAGAATAGAATAGAATAGAATAGAATAGAATAGAATAGAATAGAATAGAATAGAATTGAATTGAATTGAATTGAATTGAATTGAATTAACCAGGTTGGAAGAGACCTTTGAGATCATTGAGTCCAACCTATCACCCAACACCATCTAATCAACTAAACCATGGCACCGAGCACCCCATCCAGTCGCTTCCTAAACACCTCCAGTGATGGTGACTTCGCCACCTCCCTGGGCAGCACATTCCAAAGGCCAATCTCTCTTTCTATGAAGAACTTCTTCCTAACATCCAGCCTAAACCTCCCCTGGTGCAGCTTGAGACTGTGTCCTCTTGTTCTGGTGTTGGTTGCCTGGGAGAAGAGACCAGTCCTGGCTACAACCTCCCTTCAGGTAGTTGTAGACAGCAATATCAATGTATTTCTAAAACATCAAAGAGGAATACTATCTGTTGTTCCACTAGAAATCTTTCCCTCACTCCCATACATGTATTTTTCAGAAGGTCACTAACAAAGCAGAAATTCTTGGTGCAGAGATGAAATTTTTTCCCAGGCTGTTCTCTTTCCTGTTGGTTTTCCTTCACAAACCCTAATTTCAAAGCAGCATTGTGTAGCTGCATGCCTAAACTATGCATTTGAAAGATATCTTTTATTCCCTGTAAGGTAGCGTTAGGGGTTTTGTTTGTTTGTTTTTGTTTTCAGGTGAGATATTAAGGGGGAAATGGAAGTTTGATACAAGCCAGCTTCCAGCTTGTTACAAGTTTTGCTTCCAGCAAAGTAAGGTAGGTAATTTTGGTAATTTAGGGTTAAAATATTAATTTCAAGAGGTTTAGTTCAATATTCATAGAATATTTTCCACATATTTTGGTCTAAATTATTGAGGCTAATTATTACCTCTTCATTTTCTTCGCAAAATAGCAGCTCAGCTCCAAAGCCTGTTTAGAAATAGAAGTCTGTAAGTCACATCTTTAACCTGTGTGCTGCTGATTTCTTTACCCAGACTGGATAAGTTGACCACAAAATGACCACATTGTATCACCCAAAATTAAACACCAAATTTGAGCTGAATTTGTTACTATTTTTGGTTGCTTTCACACTCTGATTTTCAGCAAATTGATTATTCATTTAAAAACACGTTCTTTGTAGCCTGTTACTCTAATGTAATAGGATGTGAACACAGCCCGGGTGAAACAATGCATTTCCTTTTTCCTCCTCCTCTTTCTGCTGGTAAGTCATGCTCTGGAGTATCACGGGAATGTTGCTGCAGGACATCTTTAGCCTTTTGCCAGCTGAATGATAATTGTTTCCTATCTCTCTGAGTCCTGCATTGAAGCTCTGAGCTTCCTGTGAGGTCTTTGCAACAACCCCAAGGGCCTCTTCTGCCAGCATATGTATGTAATCACAAACTGAAAACTTCTCTGCTTCTTAAAGCACAGGGCTGCCACAAGATATAACTATCTACAGATATCACTGAAGGGCATTTGGATGCATCCTTTTAGTAAATCCTCTAATTGTCTTGCTCTACTTCTTTTTACTTTTTGGTCACACATATTGGTATTAATATAATGAAGGATCAAAACTAAGTCTGTCAGGCAAAGGTTCCATCTCAGCATGCTAGATGTTTTCTGTGTTAAGAGATACCAATGTAGCAATGCACAACTAAAATCAGTTTGACTGCCCAGCTGTAAAGCAGGGGAAGTTATGTAAGCTGTGCCTAGGTAGGTAGGTAGAGTCTCAAAACTCACCTGAAATTGTATGGTGGTATTTATAGTTCATGGATCTGAGAAGTCTGAATCATAAAAAGCAGTGTCCTGATTGAACCAACTCAAGGACCAGTGATTCTATTCTATTATTACCTGGAGCCTTGCATGCTATTGCAAGGATGTGTTTTTTCTCTCATGAAGCAGTTGCAGATCCACTGCTGTTAGCACTCTTGTGTTGGAAGTTAGCCAGAAAAAAGAAAATTAAACTGGTAATAATTTAGGCTAAAACAAAATGCTGAAATAAAACTTTGACGGTTCATTTTCTTCAAAGGAACTTCAAGCACGCAGCAGTGAGGGTGGAATCTCACAGAATTGTCTCATCTACCTGAGGTGGGACCCCTGTTGGGTGCTTTTGTGTGCAAGTCATGCCAAAATCTATTTTTGTAGGAAATAGAGGCATTTTTGTTTTCCTTCAGTAGTTAAAATCAGAGTCTAGCCAAACAAATGCACACCTTTAATTTATAGAAGGTCGAGTGCTTTATTCTACCATTTGTTTTCTTAGTTAAGTGATATCTCAATACATTATTATTAATAATAGTATAATAATATTGCTAATATTTGCCATCTTTTTGCCATTGAATTAATTAACAACACTATGCTTCCAATTTTTAGATGTGAGTCAGTGTAATGCAGCCAATCTAGGTAAAGCTATGACCTGTTGATTCCAATAAAACCAGAATAAATTATTTAGAAGTCTAATCAGCAGAATAGGAACTCCTAATTTAAAACCAAATCTAGGAACATTTCAGGAAATTGCCCTCAGATAATGGAGACCCTGATCCAGCACAGACTGCCCTTGTGAGGGGCCTCTGACAAGTTAGGCCATGCCAGACTTCAAATTACCTCAACTTCCATTTCTTCTTTATTCTAATTCTTGTAATCTGGAGTAAGAGTTGAGAAAGGTTTTGTTTGTTTGGCTTTGTTTGTTTGCTTGATCTGCAAACTGTGTGCCTCTCAATTAAGACCTTATATAAGGCTCACATTTTAAAACATGCTTGACACTCCCCCTGTGACTCTTATTAAGAAAAAAATTCACTCCAAGTGAGCAAAATAATGACTTCCCCATCAACTGCAGTGTAATTTCTGTTGCAAATGTAACCTTAAGTATATTTACACTTTAATCCTTTCACAACATGATTTCATTAAGCATTTGGGAGTTTCTTCTTATTGTTTACAGTGCTAGACATGGAACTTTTTTATGGTTTAACTAGCTCCTTCCTCATCCCCAACCCAAGGGATAAGCAACTTTGCATATGTTTTTCCTCTTCTTTATATTTATGTCAACATTTTATTTTAACAACTTTGAAAACATACGCTCTTTTCAGATTTATTTTCATGAGGATAGCTGGGTGATGAAATGATTCATGAGTGCTGATAACTAACAAGGTTCATATGTATAGATATTTCCTCCTATTGCTAGCAACCATTTAGTGATGGAACTACGTAGTGAAGGTAAATGAGGTTCAAGGGCAAATTTTGCTTCTTTGGACTTATTTATAAACCAGATGAAAATTTCTTACTCCAACAAGCTAGTTGTTTGGTATACAAATAGAACTCTTCTCTTCTCTTCTCTTCTCTTCTCTTCTCTTCTCTTCTCTTCTCTTCTCTTCTCTTCTCTTCTCTTCTCTTCTCTTCTCTTCTCTTCTCTTCTCTTCTCTTCTCTTCTCTTCTCTTCTCTTCTCTTCTCTTCTCTTCTCTTCTCTTCTCTTCTCTTCTTCTCTTCTCTTCTCTCCTCTCTGAACCTCTCCTCTTCTCTCTGAACCTCTCCTCTCTGAACCTCTCTGAACCTCTCTGAACCTCTCCTCTCCTCTCCGAACCTCTCCTCTCCGAACCTCTCCTCTCTGAACCTCTCCTCTTCTCTCTGAACCTCTCCTCTCCTCTCCTCTCTTCTCCTCTCTGAACCTCTCCTCTCTTCTTTCTCAAGTTATTTGATCAGTGGATGTAGCTTCCAGCCACAACAGAAATTTTTACTTTCCTCGACTTAAAGTTTCCCTGTAAAATGGAAACCAAAGGAAAAGATCAGATTTTTGCTGAGCTACACAGAACAGTCAGTGTTCTCTGTGACGTACCAAGTGTAGGGAATTCAGGATTTTATTGTGGGCTTGCAGTATTGACATAAAACTATTAGTAATGCTGGTAATAGTACTGCTAACTCAAAATATTGTGGGAAACAAGCATGTTCCGTTAAAAAGATGTTCCTAGGTAAGGAGGATGTTAATTAATATGAACTGCCAATATTTCAAAAGAAAATTTGTTTTTATATACATATAATTGGATTCATTCCTCTGAAGGAGCACATTGCCGCGTGAAAAGCATTAACTCCAAGGTTGTTATCACTAAACTAATCTTTCCTTATCTTCTATTTAGCAGAAGGAATTCTTCTCCCAGTTGGAACTGACAGATTTTTCTTAGAAATCCTCCTTGTAGAGGAGATTCTGAAAGCCTAAATTCCACAGAGTGTTTTGCCTTGCTAATGGCTTCAGAGCACAATTGGATGCCCAACTGCACATCTTTGTACTTCAGCTGTTTTGGGACTGATGTGTGCACAGAGAGAAAGTAGACAGCTACAATTATGTCTAAGGGAATCCTCCCTCAGAGCGTGTGAGGGGACAGGAGCACTGTTGTTCTAGCAGATCCTGTTTTCTCTGCAAAAGGCAGTATCTAAAGAAGAGGGTTAACAATGAGATGAAAGGTTTTCTCTGAAGTCATTAAACTGTGAGGAAATGGTGAGGGTCACGAATTGTTACATAAAAGGAATTAACGAGAATGAGGTGGGAGGTAAAGATATTAATGGATTGCTAATACCTAAGTTATAAAGCAGTCAAGCACCCTGACTGGCAAAAAGTGTCTGCATTTACACAGCACATTTACATTTTCAAGATCAGATAGCTGCATCTCAGTGTTTTCAAGTATTTCACATTACCTTTCACCAAATGTACAATGGTAATCGCTCATATCTAGTAAGCCTATGAAAATATAAATCAACCTAATCACACTGTGCAGTGTGATTATGGTACAAAGCAGAAACTTGAGTGAGTATGGCGAGACAGCTGGTCAGGGGAGAGAGGGAACATAATTAAATAGATGTGGCAATACAGACTTAAGAAACTTGTAGCTTTTCTTCATCATAACATGAGGTTACAGGGAGCAAGCTGGCTCCATAGCTGCTGGGAACCCCTGTCACGCTACAATTTGTCCTGATGTAAAAGTTTAAACTGGAAGAAAGCTCTCAAAACTTATTATTTTGAATAACAAGTGCTAGTCAACGTAGGAGGCAGCACCATGCTCTGGATGGATTATTTGCAGACAGCAGCAGGCAGAAGTCCATACAAGTAGGGCTGTTCTGTCCTCACTTGCAAGGAAAGCACTGGAGCAGTGCCCCTTCGGTACTGACCATGTCCCACTAGAATTCAATGTCTCCTTCCTTTTTCTTGTCCACCGTTTCAAATCCAACCTCCAAACTCATGGCCTGAATACAGGAATTTAAAAAATCTCTTGATAATCAACAGAAAAATAGCCAGGATATTTATAATCTCCCACTAATAGATGCAGAAATGCCTGCATTTTGATTAGACCAGTTGGGATATATCACAGCATTGGTGATTTCACTTGTACTTGCTAATTTGTTACTGTCAAGTATCAATGCTGGATTATGTTCATTTTCACAGAAGACTCCAATTAGCTAGAGGCTAACAAAGCTATTGAATACAGAGAGAACATTTTCATTACTGAGACTTGAAATAAGATTAGTGGGGCAGGACATTTATTTTAATTTCTTCCAGGTGGCACAAAGCCTTCAGTTTTGTTGTTGTTTTTGTTTGTTGATTGTTTGTCTCTAATTTAAGAAGTGTTTGTGGTTTAGAAATTAAAGACCTAATTAAGCTGCATGTCAGAAGCAACAAAATACAGCATAAGTAATTCTTTCTAACAAAGCAGCCTTTCAGACTGGGCTTCAGCTTCTTCTAAGCATCAAATTAAAGGTCTTCAAGAAGCTGCTGTATATATACATACTTACATATATTTGTGGAACATATTATGTATGTATTCTACATATCATTTCTATTTAAGAAAACAGAACTTATTGATTACTACATGAGCTTGCAGTTGTGATTACATAAAATAGTATAACCTCTGTATTGTATGATTATGGGCATCAATCAGAGATTCTAACTAGGCTTTTAGAAATTAGTAGGACAAATGCGTTTCCAACACATTAATAGCCAAACAGTGACCTTCTAGTATAGTTGTTGCCACTAACAATAGGACTTCCACTACAAAGAATCCAGAAGTTCATATGGAGGTGTCAGTCTGTGTAACAAACATATGATAAGGTGAATGAGATCTTTCCCTAGCTTTAACAATCTTCAGCTGGATTTCAGGCCCAGTCAGTTTGGCAATTATCTCTAGGTGGATGCACATGCTTTTATATTAGATACTGTGCATTTAAAAATTCAGAAACTGATCTCAGCAACACAGTGCTTTGTAAAAGGATCAAAAGAATGAAGACCACACATATAAGCTAATTTCTGCCACCTCCCTCAAATCTCTTGCAAAAGTATTCCTGTAGGACTATTCTTTAAGTCTTGCCATCATGATACAACTGAAGTCAATACTGTGCACCTGAAGTCCAAAACTTGCAACAACTTGCAGGTAAAATGAGATCAAATCAGAATATGTCATTGGATTCAGATGCTTCAATTTTCTTGTGCCACAATATAAGGAATGGAGAAACCATCCAGCTATGCCATTGTCCTTTATCTTCCTCTGAGACCCCTAAGGATGAAAAATGCCGTTTCCCCTTGTTCTATTACTTATTATTTGGGAAAAGAGGCAAAATCCTTTCTAGTGGTTGTAAAGAGTGATAAGGTCTTCCCCGAGCCTCCCTTGCTTTAGGCTAAACAACTCCCCTTCCTCGAGGGGCTGCTGGTAGGACTTGTGGATATACCTGTGTATACTTCTACATGGAGATCTGCGATTTCCCAGAGGCAAGAGAGGAGAATCAAATTTTCCTCAGAACCTAACCCAGTGTGGTGAGTGAAAGGCTACTTCTGAAACAAGGCATGTCTTACAAAAGTATGTTCTGGGGTGGTGTTTTTTTTTAAAAACCACAAACATTAAGGTAGATTCTGCATTGAGTATTGTTTGTTTGTTTGTTTTGTTTTTAAACTGAGATAGGTTAAGTGTATTTTGGTCAAGATAGCAGAAATGTTATGTTGTATTGTACATACATTGTTACTCTACCTGACAGGAAAATAAATACTACAGCCCCATCCCTTACATGGGATATGTCAACCTAGTGCAGGTAATTGTTACTAGATTGATGAGCTATGTAACATAATCAATTATTTTAGAATAAGCACACTATAAATAACTCTCCCAAAGGAGAACACCAATGGGACAGATACAGCCTGTGTTCAGTCATGCTGGTTGCAGTGGAGCTCTTGAATGTGTCCCCTTCTCTGAATGCTTATTTGATGCACTTGCATAAAAAAACACCCTAAGATAACTTAACAAAAGTTGAGATTGAGATTACTGGTCTTCATTCACAGTGCAGAAAGCTTCCCCTGGAAACAGGCAGAAATTTCAAATAGTAACATAGCTCACATTCTCAAACTCTGTAAGAGAGACTTTGATGTTCATATTTTTAAAAGTTCTCAGAAGTATTTTTTCCTCATTATCACCTCAGCTGGATGAACTTTACACTCAGCCTTCAGGAAAGTGTTCAAGCACATGATGACTAGGTTCCCTGTTTCTGCTATTTAAAACACAATGGATTGCTTTCTGTGACTATTTTTATTTACTATACTTCATTGGTTAGGTGTTTCTGACAAACAGGATTAGGGAAGCAGACAATTGAATTTTGGGATAATTTCTGCAGTTCTGCCTCTTCTTATAGAGCTCTTATTATGGCAGGTATAAGTCCCAAGTAAGAAGAGACAACTTCTTCATGTTGGGCAGAGTGAGATGCCTATTGTTGCAATCTGCACTAGTAAAACAGGAGAAGATACGCTCCTTGCACTAAAATGCACTAAGATTCTTACTAAGGTCAGATGCTGTTTTCTCCAGGGATCACAAATTACCTTTTCTGCAAATACCAAAGCAAAGCTTTCTGTGAATTTATGCAGGTGAAGGATCTCACCCTAGTTTATTTTAAAATCTTCTTCCTACATGACAGAGCATTGTTTTGTAATTTTGACTTTCACACTTCTTGGTGTGCTTTCAAACACAGCATATGTGATCTCAAAGTGCTCTGCAGTCATGGACAGAGAAGTCTATCTGCCTTTGAAAAACTGCACTGATGCAGCTGATGTAGTCTGCAGACTGAAAGGCCTATTAGTCTTTGATCCTCCAAATGCTAGGAAACTTTGCTTACCTTGATAAGTGTTCATAGATTTGTCTAATGGACTTCATGGTAATACAGTTTAAAAGGACAACAAAGTACATTGGCAATTAAAGTACATTGATCTTTTTTGGACTCAGGTGCTGTTTCCTTAATTGAATAGTGGTACTTCATTTTTAATGGGCATATTTGGTTCCAGGTCTGTCCTAATATTCAAGTACCTCTTAAGCCAAAGTGGCAATAAAAACAGCAGTGGAAAATATGCATTTGTGGTTGAGGTCTTTTGGCAATTGGAAAACAAAATTTTCTTGTGAATCGAGATTTATATATCTATTTTTCTTTCTTAAATATTTTACTATTGCTCTTTGACTTTCCCTTTTTGCTTTTGTAATGCCTCAAGGGAAAACTCTTGAAAAGTAGAAAAAATACTTTGGTGTAATCAAAGAAAAGAAACAGTAAAATGAAATAAACACCCTCCCCCCACATCTGTAATGATATTTAAAATTAAGTTCACATGGTCCCACTTATTAAGGTGCCCACAGAAGGCATTCTTTCCCTCAGGTGAATCAACTGCACTGCTTGGCAGATTTTCTGAGGGTGCACTCAGTCTGACTATCTAGTACTTAATGAGGATATTAAATATTTGTCCTATCAGAGACCCTTGAGGGACACCACTCATTACTGGTTTCCACTTGGACATTGAAATATTGACAGTAACTCTGTGGATGAGGACATCCAGCCACTTTTATCCTTCTAGCAATCCATTAATCAAATGCTTATCTCTTCAATTTAGAGGCAAAAATGTTGTGAGGAACCATATCAAAGGCCTTACAGATGTCCTGCTGGATTACATCAGTCGCTCTTTCTTTATCCACTGATACAGTCACGCATTCACTCAAATATGACTTAAATTTTTACAGTGTTGTTTATGATCAATACCTTTCACAAGTAGCATCTGATGAGTCAAGCCTGGCTTAGAGAATGTATTATTTTATGTGTTTCACAGCAAGAAAACAGGCCAAAAAGCACAAACAAGGCTTGTTAATCGCAGGATTTAGTCATCTGTAGAATGAATCATTTCCTTCTCAGTAGGTCTTGTTCATCTCCCATTCTGATAGCATGAGACCCTTGTGCCTGCTTTGCAATATGAATCAGTGCCTTTTTAATTCAGTCCAAAAATGATCTTTCATAAACATCATCTAAGGGCAATTGCTAGAGCCAGGCCTCCTTCACATGTATTCGTACTCCCTTCTTCATTTCACACATTCTCTGGGCTACAGGTTTGATTTATCAGGTTTAGTGCCTTTGCCTTTGCTTTCACGATTTCAAAAGGTCTCAGATCCTGTCTCCTTTTGCTGTCTTTGTTATACACTTGTATAACTGCCATCAGCTCTTCTGAATAGTGGCTCAATAAAGTGGCAAGGCCTCAGTGTGTAGAGGTGCAGTAAATTGCATTGATCTGTTATTTGATAATGAGCTGGTCATTTTGCAGTAGTTCAGATTGACGTAAATACTTCTAGAAGGAACCATATCTTATATGGTAAGAGAGTTATGGGAGATAGCTGTATTTGGGCTTAGTGCCCAGCACTGTTGTTCTCAGAGTAAACATTTCACTTTTCTCTGCTTCCAGTCCACAACCAAAATAGGAGAGCCTTGTCTAAAATTAACTAAAGAGACTCTTTCATCTTAAGAACATTTAGATTTGGTATTTCAAGTAAATGCTTTTAAAAGAGTAATTTTGTTTTACAGCAGTAGTCTCTTGGAATGTCTGGGCTGGATGCCCTTGGCCAGATCCACATGAGGTCTTCATAAGTGGGAAATTATCTTTATCTTCATCTTCATTTATCCTTTTTAATTTTTTTCTCCCTCTAATTTTAAAATACATTGGCTGGAGAATTGCATTTCAAACTATGTGACATGTCTTCTTGAGGGTTTCTGTGTCTATTTATAGGCAGGACTTGAGCGCCTTGTTTGTGGGCATAGAATTGGATGGATATAAAATAGAAAAACGAAAAATTCAACATCAGTTCATTTCAGGTTCCAATGTGTACTTTGCAAAACCTCTTTCCAAATGACAACAAGTCCTGTTTCCTTAAAAAAAACATGGGTATTTTTTGCCACAAGGACTTCAGAAAGACAGTCTCTGTAAACTCAACTGTACTTGCTTTTCAAAATTCATTTCCTTGAGAAAGGAAAAGCTGCAATGCTTATTTAAAATACTGGATGGCCTGAGTCTTGTACCAGTGAAAGCAATAGTAAACACTGTCCTGATTCCTATAGAAGAAGGATCAAGTTCCTAGATAGCTACACAAATATTTACCAGTCTGGGAGGAGCCTGCTAACACCCTCCAAAATAAAGATCACAATATAGCCTTCGTTTATAACTTCCTGTTCTCACATGTTAATAACTTCCTCATGCATTAGTCTTTCTGGAAATTGTCCATGTTTGGTTTCTGCCTGGAGGTGATATGTGTCTTTGGAACAATCTCATACCACACTTCTGACTAGGCAAGCAGCCAAAATGGCTGAGATTTGTTGCTTGGTCTAGAAGTAACTGTCCTTGAGGACTAGCACCTTCTCCTAAACAAGTTAAAAACTAAAATTGCCAAAGCCCTTATGTGACTCTGAGTTCACTTCTGAGCCAATTTTGGACTTTTTGGAAGAAATGTAATTATTTCACATCACATTATGATCACTGTTTCCCATCTGAAGAAAGTAGTCTATTTAGATTCTCAGTTAAGTCTCCTTCGGGGTCAAGAACTGAATGGATAATTCATTCATAGTTTCCTCATTCATTCATGTGGGTGGAGGAAGGCTAGTGGGAGAAGACATGAATTGCTTCTAGAAAACCTTACCTCCTTAACAATGTACATTTCCTTTTGTATTTGGGTTAGTTAGCCACAGAGAAACTCCTCCTCTAAGTATTGTACAGTGTTTTTAAAACAATACACATCAACTAATTAAAATCTTTTGAGTATTTTGAAAAGCTAGGAGGATTTCTGTCTGATCCTGAAAGGTTCTAAGCTTCTTCAGCAGAAATAAGTTAAGTTAAAGGTACTTGATTTTTCCCTTTTCATTACAGACACTACTGTAAAAGCTGTGAGTGTATAGTTTGAAAGCTGTAGGAAGAATATGTTCATTTCTCTTTCCTTTTTTCCCCTCCCCTCTTAATAGGGATCCTGTGTTCAAAAAAATTCTGTCCTGTGGGTTTTTTTGACATTCAGAAGCACACTATAACGTCTCTGTATATGATAACAAATCTAAACTGGAATGCATGGTATTTCCTTGCTCCTGTTGAAGAACTGAGACAGGATATTGAATCAGACACTCTGAATATGCAAAGTTCTCTCTTTTCTCTGTCTCCTACATGTGCAATGTCCTGAGTTTTGTTTGACATAGAGACTGTGGTAAGAGAATATGAAAAGACTGGGATTTTTCCAATTTCTAGTCTATCAAGTAAATAAAAGGTGGAAATGGCACAAGTAAAATAATCTTATTCAGAAAAAATTGTAGCTGCAGTTTCTAGTTCTGGCAGGTAACTCTGATGACAGGAGAGCCCTGAGTTTACTGGAGAGTGGACAGATGCATCTGCACAGGTCTGAGCTCTTTCCAAAATGGTAAGATGTCAGTCACCCCTAATTTGAAAGCTGTGTGAAACTTGTCTCCAAATGCCATGTCAAAGCAAATGCAGCCTACAATTCAACATGATTTATTAGCTTGGAATCATTACTGTGCCAACACAAATGCAACTTCTGATTGTTTCAGAGAGTAAGCAGATATCAACCCATAGCATATCTCACAGGCATATCCTGAATTTGACCATTGAAGTAATCACTGAATGTATTTTCTCAGCTCAGCAGTGAACAGAATTGCAACCCATAACTGAAAGTCTCTGTTATGAGGCTTGATCTAGCAAAACTGATCTGGTGTAGTTGCAATGGACTTATGTAAAAGAGGGTCTGATATTTTGCTAACAGTCAGAATCTTGAGTGGGCAACATAAAAGTGACGTGAGACAGCCACTCAACTAATGCAGGAGGGGAGTGGTCAACAACTCAGTGACCAGATGGAGATCAGTGACAGATGATGTTCTTCAGGGGTCTCTACTGGGAAGGACTGTCTAATATTTTCATCAGTGATGTAGGCAGTGTGATTGAGTCCACCCGCATTAATTTGCAGATGGCACCAAGCTGAGCGGTGTGCCTGGTACACTTGTGGAATGGCGTGCCATCCTGAAGGACCTGGAGAAGACTGAGAAGTGAGTCCATATGAACCTTATGAGATTCAACAACTCCAAGTACAAAGTTCTGCATCTGGGCTGAGGTAATCCTGGGTATCAATACAGGCTGGAGGAGGAAGTGATGGAGAGTACCCCTGCAGAGAAAGACTTAGGGGTAGTGGTGGATGAAAAGCTGCACATGGCCAGCAGTGAGCATGTGCAGCCCAGAAAGTCAGCTGTGTCCTGGCATGGATCAAAAGAAGTGTGGCCAGTGAATGTAGGGAGATGATTCTGATTTGTTGCTGTGCTCTGGTGAGACCTCACCTAGAGTAATGCATCTGGTTCTGGAGTCCTCAGTACTGGAAAGACACTGTAGGAGAGACTTATTGGAGAAAGTCCAGAGGATGGCCATGAAAATGATCAGAAGGCTGGAACAACACTCAGAAAGACAATTGGGGCTGTTCAGGTTGGAGAAGGCTCCAGGAATACCTTATTGCAGCCTTTAAGCACTTAAAGGGGCTTAAGAGGAAGATGGAGACAAACTTTTCAGTAGAGCCTGTTGCAATAGAGCAAGGGCCAATAGTTTTAAACTAAAAGAGAATAAATTCAGATTAAATATAAGGAATAATTATTTTTTGCTCTAAAGGTGGTGAAACATTGGACAAGGTCACCCAGAGATGTGATAGATAACCATCTCTAGAAACATTCAAAACCAGTTTGGATGAGTTCTGAGCAACAGGATCTAGTTTAAGACGTTCCTGCTCATTGCCAGGTGGTTGAACTAGATGATCCTCAAATAAATATATATTGTTATGTATAACTAGAGCAGAATGTACTTCTCAGTGTTTGCTTGCACTATCTCTGGTAGATCATGATTCAGTTCTCAGCTGGGACTTCAAATAATTTTCTGCAATTGAAGTCTTGAGCCATGGGACTATACTGCCAATATCACACTGCTCAACAGTAGGAGTAATTTGAGGCGAGATAGGTCACCAAGGGAAAGGTTGAAAAATGTTACCTCTGACTTCTTCCAACACCTCAGCTTTCTCCAAAGAATTGTGGATTATGTCTGTAGGGTTTCAATATTCTGGCCTATACAGATGAGGAAAACCTTACAATACTATAGCTGGTTGAAATCTTTCTCTAGTACACACTACACGCTCCTCTGAACTAGTACTTGTCTGGGTTAAATCAATCTCTGTAACTCTACAAGTCTCAAATGTTTCTATGTGTCTTCCTCTATCTAAGCTCTCTAAACTTGCTTCATTCCATGTGGCTTACTGTTGAAAATGTAGTTGAAAATTAGCTTGAATGTAAGGTGAACTCTACACTTACAAAGCACCTGGTTTGCTCTTCTGACCATATAAAATGCAAACCAATGACATTAGATTAGGTGTCTCTAACGTAGATATCTATATTAGGTAAAACTAACATCTTTAGTAAAAGTAAGGCACTTAATGGAGAGTAGAGATAAAAATGAGCCATATCAATTCATGCAGTAATATTTTATGGAAACAAAAAGAATATCTAACCTTGTTTTGCAGTTTACCTGGTCAGGAAACTGTTTATAACACTTAGCATTTTTAAATGAGGTGGTGTTTTTGTCCTGCTTTCAACCATCAGGTCTTGTTAAATCTTTTCCTGCTGGACAAAAGAGGTAATTACTGAAGCTTGGTTCCTCAAGTAGGTACTAACAGCCTGTAATGAAGTCATCCCTTAATATTTTCTTAGATTAAATGAAAGAAATTGAGTCCCTGAGTCTTTGAGCAAAGTTTGGGTTTAATCCTTTAATCACTTGGGTGGCTCTTCTCTGAGCCCTCTCTGATTTAGCAACTTGGAGCCAGAATACTCTGTATGATTGTATGAGCTTTCCTTTTTTATTATTTATTTATTTATTTTCTTCTAATCTCTTTCTTTTTTCTCCTCTTTTTTCCTTTTTTTTCCTTGCCCATCACAAAACCTACTGACATCCAGCCCTTGGATCTTTTCCCACCAAATGCTGATATCAATCTATGTGTTCATAGTGTGCTTTCTTACGCCTGAGCGGAAGAGTGTTAACATGAGCTCAGTATTTGGCTGGATGCCTAGGCTGACATGAACTTTCCCCTTCAATCACCACATCAGGACTTCCACTTGCAGTGTCAGGGTTGGAGGCAGCAGTAGTCTGAATAAAGGAAGGTGAAGAAGAGGCAACCACAGACATGTGCCTGTCACATGACTTAGGATAAAGGAGTGCATCTGTCACACCAGTAAAATGGAAAGGGCTACTGAGGGTGCTGCCTTCAGTTCTCCTGATGTACAGAGAAACTAACTAGACAGTGCTGCATTAATACTGTAAGCAATTTGGTAATTTGTGCAATTTAAAGTTGGGAGAGTTTACTGGAACATCCAGGCTGCCCTCCTTTCTGTCATAAGCTGTTATTTTTCATCCATTTATTCATGCAATTATCCCAGGTATTCATAAGTGGCAAAACTCATTCAGAAAAGTAGCCAAACCCAGTTCTAACTGGTGTCTGAGCACAGTCCCTGTAGGATTCCTCCACGGTCGATGGAAAACAACGAACTTCCTCCAAAAGGTGCCCCTCTAAAGGGAAAACCTGCATTGCTCTCAGGAGTGTGCTAGTACAACAGGCTCCAAATTTGTCCATCTTAGATAATTACTATGGAAAGGTAAAGTCATTTGGACATTTGTCTTGGTTTGGAGATGTGAGGAGGTTTTCCTTTGGGGTCTTTCATCCTGTCATTTTGTTTCCTCTCTAAAGTATCCTGTCTTTGACTTTCAACCATGGACTCCAGTTGCATGTCTATCTAGTAGATTGGAGAATCCTTTATAAGCAACATTGCATTCCTGAGAAAGGAGCAGATTTACTACATAGTGGAGAGAACCAAATTTCTCTTATCAGGTGATGGTCTGCCAGCTAGTCTCATGTAGGAGATGGGGAACACTTTTCAGCCGCTCTTGCTTATTCTTGAAATCAACTACTGTAGTGGTATCCCACTGCTATCTTCTACAAAGCTTGCCAGCCTGTGACCAAAAACTGGTGAAGAGTGCATGGTCAAGACTGCTTGCTCTGTCCTTTCTGCAATTGTACAACATGCTGCATGTGTGAGTGCTCAAAACAAATAATGATTTTGACTTCCCTCACTCCTTATCATGTTACCCCTGGATGAAGATAATCTTGGGGAAGATCCAATGGATTCCTAAAAGTTTTATTCTTGTTAATAGACAAGAAGATTAGCATCAAGGTAGCTTGCAGTTTACAGCAGTTAAAGGCAGGCAGAGCCAAGCTGAGTGAGGATGTACCTTGAGATCTACACTGACCATCAGCCAAAATCAGCTTTATGAGGTTTGCTCAGGGTCTCGCAGAATATACAGTGTAACAAAGAATCAGACCACTACTTCCTAAATTTGACAGTAATCCTTAATCTTAGGTCCATTCTTTATCAATGTGGTATTAACCTGTCTCTGCAGTTAAAGCTATTGCTAACCTAACTTTTCCTGATTATTGAGTGCCAGCCTATGATCTTTGAAATGCCTGGTGCTCTATTTGTTGGTCCCCACAACCAGTGGAAATTAACAGCAGTGCCTCACAAGCTCTGATCTCCAGCAGGTCAGGCAGTTGCAGTAAAGAAGTCTGAGCAGATATTCCGTGCACTTCCTAACGAGCTGCTGCCTGAGTGCACAGTCATTAACATCACTCTGGCACTCCCCAGCTGCTACTTTGAACAGCTCCTGAATGAAAGGGTCAGCTGCACATGATCAAGTCAGCTGAGTCAGTGATCCTTAATCCACCCTCCCATTGAAATGTAACTCTGATGCACATCCTCCAACTGAGCAGAGAGCCCACCCTGAACAGGTGCTGGGTGGCTCAGCCAGATAAACCCTTCTTGAACAAGCACAGAGATGTGCTTCTGAACCCAGATACTTGAAATCTGTCAGAATAAACAGATGTTTTCACGGGACTCTCTTGTATGTGTATGCAACATATGTCAGCGATTTCTAGACTAGAGACAGTCCAGTACAACTAGAAAAGAATACGGAAAAGTAACTTTCCAAAACACATCCTGGGTGTCTGAGTTCTGGTCCATCCTTTAACAGCCAGTCTTGGCACTTCATCCTTTCCAATGCAACAAGAGCTAAAAGCCGAAGATTGCAACGGAGGAACGGAATGTGTTAACAACATTCTCCCCCATAGACAGCCTTTTAATCCAAAGTCTATTTTATACCCTCAAGAGACTGTAATGCTTATCTCTGTAAGTGAGCTGGACCTATCTGCCGGTATACTATGAAAGCACACTATAACATACAATTCATATCACTTTAGCAGGATAGTTTTTTACACCAAAGGAAAGAAACTGGACCTGTTAATAGAGAATAGTCATGCAGACCAAGTTCTTGATTTGTCTGCCACTTTCTGCTCTTTTACAGACCACTGTTGCACTAACAGCACACAAACTTCCAAAAATGACTAGAAGTACACATTTAAAGGCATGTTCTTAAGGATCCAAAATGGTAACACTTGGTCACTGTGATCCAGAGCTGTTGATGCAATTGTAAATATCTTAGTTGGAAAGGGATGGTAGTTGAAGGAACCTGTGGATGAGTCGAGAAGCTATGAATGATTTATGTTGTCACTACTAAGAGAATATTAAAATTAGGGGGAAAAAAAAGATGTTTTATTTCAGGGTTTTTAACTTTGAAATACTTCTTTTTCTGTTCAAATGCTAGCATATATTAGACAGACAGACAAGTCTCCTAAAAATCCAAAGTTCTCTACAGCCAGAAAAATCCCAACCTGTATGTCTGTCCATATTTTGTCAAGTATGACCTCCAATAAATTGAAAGAATGAATTTTACAATTCATTTATCTCCTTAAATAATAAACCATGAACTAATATTTTGAGTTTATTTTCAAAATGCTTTTCAGGCAGCCTATTGCAGAGATGCAAAAAATCCCATAGTCTCTGCAGGGATGGTTTTTATCCAAAAAGACACAAGGACTATTTAAACATTGTTAAGTGTATGGATTCTATGACAGCCCTTTAACGGAAAGGCTTAGACTAGGAATGGAAAGCCTGGTCTGTGGATGGATTGTACTCTCCTTTATAAACACACAATTGTACCTCTCCATAAGTTCCACTGTAATATTAATAATACTGCCATCAAATTCTATGATTCTATAGATATCATCAGCTTCCCACCCAAGTGTTCACTTTCAACTGCCTTCTTTCTACTTTTAACACCTGAAAGTGCTGTATATGTGGTTTTAGCTATCTTGTTGTACCTTGTCTTTAAACAGGAGAAATGACCACACTATCACTGCTTGTCTGAGGGTCAGGGCAGAGTGGGAGGAGAAGTGGAAGATTAAGGATAAGTGAAGCACTCTGACTCTGGACCTATTTCTTTGTCCTTTTCTTTGGCCCTTTAGAAGGCACAGCCAGGGCTTCTGGGTGTGGTGAATTTCCTTTCTTCCCCTGTAGGCTTCCTAAAATCTATTGAAGTGTGTAGTTTGCAACTGTGTTGTGATAGAAAAGTGATGTGTATGGCAGGAAGTGTTTGCAAGATTAGGCTTCTATAATAGCAAGGTCTTCAGAGCGTGGACTAAATTCTCAGCTGGTATGTACTGAGGGAGATCCATTGAATCCACTTACTCTTTGGTCTTGAATTAAGTGCCAAGCATGCTAGTGACTGAATAATGACAGGAGAATCTCCTTTTTATTTCCTAGAGGCCCTACCTGGGTCCTTGAGCTCAAACTTTTTGTCTCTTTAGAAATTTAAACCGTGTTTGTTCCCTTCTTACATCCACTGGAATTTGCAACATATCTACTTTGTAGTCTGAACAAAGCTTGAATATTTCCCCAAACACAGTGAGAATCAAACCACACAGGAATGTTTGTAAAGAACATCTTGGACCCTTTGAAAACATATTCAGTTCTCAGAAGCACTAATGCATTCCACATTTGGTCATTAAACACTAATTGGTAACATGCTGTGGATGGGTTCACTCTCTGACCAGTCAGTATTTCCTAGGTCACAGCACTGCAAGACCTCAGTGCCCTCATGTGACCTGCCCTTTTGAACTTTTAATCCTTCAACTCGTCAGAGAGCATTAGTAGCTCCTGCCACTTTGGTAGCAACAGGAGTGTTTTTCCCTGGCTGTTTCAAAGTTTGTTTGGTTTCCCCTCCATTCCACTCCCATCCTCCTTGCTGATGCTGCAGGATGTCTTTTGGGGGCCTAATTGAAGGCTTCGAAGTGCCTGATAGTTTATTATAAAACTATTGTCCTTGGTAAATGTCATGGGACTCATGTTTTATTATATTTATAACCTTTTTTCCATTAGTCTGCCATTTCCCTGAGAAATTATGACCTTGGTTCTATCAGTTTAACCAAGCTGGTTTTATATATAGCAGATGTGTGCGTGTGCAAAAAAACAGGGAGAAGCAGGGAAGTGGCCAAAGAGCTTTCTGTTAAAACTGCTTGTACTGGCCTCTCCTAGGCTATAGCAAGCAACTTAATGATAAGAGAAGAAATTAGGGAACAAATTATGCCAAACCTTTAAGTCTCGGGTAGTGTATGTGACTCTAGTGGACATGGAACTATAGATCCTGGATGTTGTCAGGTCTATTACTGAAAATAAATGTCCCCTGGTATTTCTTATCTGAACCATGTTTAGGGTTTTCCCCTCTTCCTGCTTGTTCCTGCACTGTCACTCCCTTTGAGTTTCCTCACCATCTGTTTTGGAGAAACTTAAGCCATTTTACTTAGCTATATAAAATCCACCACGGTCTAAGTGTCAGGACAGACTACATATAAACTGTATCTTACTCTTCAGATCAGCTCAGAGGATGACATCAACTGGATCTCTGCAGGAATTTGGGAGAGAACTAACCTGGACACACTAAGTGCAGAGCTAGAGCTGGTTCACAGGACCCACTACTCCCATAGCCCCTGGATATTTTCTAAGGAGTTTGACAGAGTAACTGAAAAAAAACATCATCTTGTCACCAGCACATGTATGTCTGCAATACTGAGGGGGGCACCTCACCCAGTGAGTGTGAGGGCTGTGAGCTGGGCAGGGGCTGGTGCTTTCATTCAAGGAAGAAAGCAAAGAGCCTGTCTAAATGAACCAGTGCCAGGAATTGTTCCCAGGCACAGGAACAAGGGTCTATGCATTTAGATTGCTATATCAGTACCGGGTATGTTAATTTGCTAGCATAGACTTAGCCAGAATAGCTGAGCTCTGTGCATATGATCTTTAGGAGCAGGCTGATCTCTCATTTAAGAAAAGAACATATTTAACTGATATTGGTTGTGCTTTGCCTCCCTCTGGAAGTGGGAGAGGTCAAATTCATTAAAGTCTAACAGAAGGAAAATGCTATAAAAATACGGTCTTGGCTTTTTCAAAGGGGCATTAAAGAAAAACAAAAAAGAAAGGAAAAAGTTTGGAGTCATTTCTATGCTTCAGGATATGAAATGGTTCCATTTTCAATTCCTTTAGCCAACCTCTTAACCAAGTAATTCTCACTGGATGTGCAGAAAATTTTTAAGATAGAGAACATTTTCAGAAGATTCCATCTCAAAGAAATATAAAAATAAAGAAAATTTTGAATGAAATCATTGTCTTTTGAATGACAATTTTACCAGTGGCATTTATTAATTCAGATCACTGAAACTGATTTTCAGTGATTTTGCTGCTTACTACCATTCCTGCAAAGCATCTAGGCATATTGTATAGATTTGTTATTTTTAAAATCCATATCAGCAAGGACAGCATCTATCCTGTCCTTCAAGGATTCGGTCCTCATGCTTTCACCCCTCCCACATGTGCCTGGCAATATGTTAAGCCATTGGAGTCATGTTCTTGGCAACATCCCTACTTTTCAGTTCTTCATTCCCAATTCCCACGTAAGGGCTGACAGACTTTGGTGACCTTTTACATCAACACTTGTTTGCTAAAATTAGATCTTTTTTTTTTCTTCTTGGCAACCAACCAGACAGATTACACTCCTCAACCTGTCATCCATGTAGGGCAGGCAGCCCCAGAAACTGATGATGCAGAGGAAGAAACTTCTCCATGAAGAGTAAAAGCAGCTCAAGGGGAAAAAAAAACAAAAGGAAATTAAGTTCTAGCAGTTTGTATGCATCTGTCTATAGTGTGTGTACCCACTCACATATGATATTAAGTGATGGTGTCAGCCACAAAAGGTTGGGAGGTTAGATACAGGTCAGATAAGCATCTAGCTATTTGTATGTGTCTTGGAAGTTCATTTGAATTTAAGATTCATGGAAGTCACTGGTAAAAAAATTCAATAGAATTGAACATTTCAGAGGTGCTCTACATCTTTAGCTGGCTGGAGACAACAGTCAGAGTATCTGAAATTTCTTCTGGTATTTCATTGGCTTCATGTAGACTGAAAGTGAAAAATTAAAAGCATTAGGACAGGAAAACCTTTAGTGTGATATTGTGAGGAAAAAGTCTGCTCCAAACCCACTTAATTTTTGGCCATTATTAATTTTGCCTAGAGAAATAGGCTGGAAAGGGTACCTTCATTCTAACCTGAGAATTGTGTTACACTTAGACTTCTGTTAAGAATTATAGTCCCATGATGTTTATCAGTGCATTAGCACATATAAAGCAATCACTTTCGAACAAACTTCACAGTCTTGCTTATTCTGGGATCTAAGAAGGTGATAAGTAACTAGCAGAAGACAGTGAGAATAATAACAGAACATTTTAGTAATTTGGGATTAGTTATAAATTTGGTTTTATCCTGGCCAATGAACTATTTAGTTAAAGAGACCTAGGCTACTACTTTTTAAAATCAAGATGTCATTCAGCTTTCATTGGAACTCTTGGTGTGTATGAATTGCTCAGTTTCTCTTTTCTCAGTGGATGTGTTGACATGAAACTTGATGCTCTACACTGCTGCACTTAATGAGTGACTGGCGTGTCAGTGCTTCAGCATCTGCACTGCTCCCATCTCCAGAAGAGCCATTCCCAGAAATAACTGCTCCAGATCACTCTTCCTTTAGCTCACCAATTCCAAGAGCATCTGTTAACTATATCCCTCCATGCTGGACTGTACAATGCTTTGGACTGGTAACATTAAATGGTCTTCAAGGCCACCCTGCATATCTTAAAGAAAACAAGAAGATGATATTTCTGTTGGCTATTTACTGGTAGAGATGATGGGTTGTTAACACCAGCACTCACTTTGAGCTTCTAGGATGAGTGCCCTCAAGAGAAGGTGCACTCAGAAGGGAAAGAGTCCTTGCAGCAGGGCTATGAATGAGATTCTGCCATGATGTATGAGCAGCACAATGCTACTATCCTCTCCAGCAGGTAAAACGTCACAAGGAAGAATGTTGCTGGTGTGACTGCTTCGCTCAGCTGAACAGCCCACATACTTTTCCTATGTGATGCTGTGGAAAGCAGAGTGTAGACCACCAAAGCCTGAACTTTTTGTTCTCTTCATGTGGTTACATTTGTAGTTGTGACACTGCAAGTGACGTAAAGGGAGAGAAAAAGGCTGCTTTTGGCTGCTTTTTCAGCAAGATGCAACCACAGAGATATTATCTGTCCATTGATTTTAATCTCCCTTCACAAATACTCATGTATAACTAGATTCAAGCCACTGATGTTGTCCCTCCTACTCTACCCCTGCCATCGGTTTTCTTAACCCTTTTCAGCATAGCAGTGAGAACATCACTGCTACATACTCCACTGGGACAAGAAACATTTCATGTGCTGCATCGTGTCTTTACCTCAAGATATAATCACAAAGCCTCAAATTCCAGCAGGCAGCTTATAACAACCTTAAAACAAAGAGGTAAAAACTGGAACCCCTAAATGGGGAAGAAAGAAGTGGTCTGATCTTATCCTGCCAAATTAAAATGAAAAGTATATCAGCAGCAAGCTAGCTTGACATTCTCGCACTAGAAAAAACACTGAAGTGGTTTTTAATTGAAGAATTTATGTTTTGACAATGTTTTATCTTCTCTTACAGTATATTCTTGTTGAAAATTCTGTACTTCATTAATTATAAAAATATCCAGACCACTGGCACCAAAATATCTTAGTCAGATAAAAGACTGAAACTCTTATGGGTTAGCTGACCAATGTTCTTCACATTTCTTCACCTCCTTGTTCTTTAACACATTCTTCTTAAACATTGTATGAGTCCCATGATGGACCTTCTTGCTAACTTAGTTACAAAGATGGTCTCCACTGCATTTTTTCCACTATTCAACAAAAAGGTCACAGTTCATCAGAGCACAGGTTACTGGGCAGGAATATTATCTTATTAGGGGAAGTATTCTAGGTTCCACAAAAAGCAATAACACTTCCAGTCAGAATATTTCAGTGAGCATTCCTGAGAAAATTCTGCTATGTTTTATTTTTGAAACTGCTTTGTCTGCTCCTGCCACTACCTCACTCCTTTCTGCAGGTAGGATGCAGATTGTTCTCTGGATTGCAGTATGCGGTCATCATTTTATTTGTTGTATTTGCACTGAAAATTTCCAGAGAGTGATAGTGCAGGGAGACACTGATGATTCATTTTCTTACCATCTCTAGTCATCAGTGTTGTGGCTGTGCACAGGTATTTTCCCTTTTGCTTTCCCCTAAGGGTCCATCACATGTATCACTGGAAGATGTGAGTTTTACACAAATGCAGTTTTATTGCTTATCTATGATCAGTTAAATCAACTGGATCCTTGCTGGATTCAATTGGATTTTGGGCTCCCCTTTGTAATACTAGTCTTTATAATTTGCAGAGGAAGTCATGAATAAAATCATCATCTTGTTCTTCTAAATCAGCAACTTCTACACTCACTTGTTACATCAAATCTAAATGCAGCTTTTGTTACATCAAATCTAAATGCAGAAACTCAAAACTTGCTCTCTCTGCCTGTACCTATACCTACTCCCCCTCCTCATCCAGAACCTCTTTTCCAGGGTTCTGTTTTGACAGCTCTGGATCCAGACGTCTGGATCCTCACTCCTAAAAAGGTGATATCTTGCATAGAAATATGTATACAAATATGGGCTGATCTAAGAGTTACCTCTGGAAAACCAAATACATTAATTCACTGTTTCATCTTAAAACAAAACCCCAAAACAAACAAAAAAACCCACCACCAAACTGCAATGACTATAAATTATGTTTCAATGACATGCGCCACACAGAGTCCTCCAAGCTTTTTACTCCAACACTATTCCTTGAATTAATACTGTTTTTAAAAATTCTTAATATGTCACATGTATAACTAATCTTTCTAATCATGGCATTACTTTCATATTTTTCTTGTTCATCTGTGAAGACTGACTGCATATGATGTCTCTGGCTGATCTAAACTGAAGGAATGTTGCCACTACAGATGGTCTAGAACCCATAATGAGTGGTCACCATCTTGTTAGCTGCCTCCAGAGCTCCTTGGCAATCCTGGGTATAGTCTCAGAGTAATAGAACAGTTACAATGAAGATTTAAGAAGGACATTGAGATGCTTGAACATGTCCAGAGAAGGACAACAAGGCTGGGGAGGAGTTTGGAGCACAGCCCTATGAGGAGAGGCTGAGGGAGCTGGGGTTGTTTAGCCTGGAGGAGGCTCAGGGGAGACCTTCTTGCTGTCTACAACCACCTGAAGGGTGGTTGTAGCCAGGAGGGGGTTGGTCTCTTCTCCCAGGCAACCAGCACCAGAACAAGAGGACACAGTCTCAAGCTGTGCCAGGAGAAGTTTAGGCTTGAGGTGAAGAGAAAGTTCTTCACAGAGAGAGTTGTTAGCCATTGGAATGTGCTGCCTAGGGAGGTGGTGGAGTTACCGTCCCTGGAGGTGTTCAAGAGGGGATTGGACATGGCACTTGGTGCCATGGTTTAGTAATCATGAGGTGTTGGGTGACAGGTTGGATTTGATGATCTTTGAGGTCTTTTCCAACCTTATTGATTCTATGATTCTATGATCACAAGTTTTGAATTTCCTGAGATGAACTTTTTTTAATTCTGAGTAAGGTGAAGAAGAAAAGTGCTTTGGTTGTGACTCAGTTTAGACACTGGCTGAGAAGGAAAGAAATCTTCAGCAATGTACCCCCCAAAAGTAGTAACTGTCAGTTCCTGAAGTGTTTTGAGGTTTCATTTAGTGGTTTTCATGTGTTGGCTGCCCATCCCAAGACTGGATATGCTTCATGTGGAGTTTTTCAGGTGAGATGCTTGCTAGATAGGAACTTGCATGACCTGAGTTCAGGGGTGTCATCACCACAGGTTTCCTGTGAGATTTTGCACAAGATACTTGGGCCCAGTTCTCCATGATATTTAATTTTTTATGGTCTGCTGAAAGAAGCAGGAACTGAGCACTGAACATGTTTGCCTTGGTTTTCCTACTTAGGGTATAATTTTTCTTTATTATTTCTCAGCAAATACAAATATTAATGATCAGCTTTTTTAAACAGCAAAAAAAAATATTATTAATAATTATGTGATCATGTCAGTAAAGTGCTGTCCATTTTCATTGAATGTGACCAGACCTCTGACTTCACACATGGGGAGGATTTTTTCAGTGTCCAGTGAAGGTGAGTGAATGTCTCTGGCAGATCAGAGGAAAATGTAAGTGGGGAAACCAAGGCACTAAAATGGGGTGAAGTGACAGTACCATGAAGGCACTTTCCACTGAGTTGTTTCTTAGATGCATTTGGATTACAAAATTACCTTGTAATCTTCTGAAGAAGGTACTTTTTATTCTTTACTTTAGAACTTTTTGTTTTCAACATAACTGAAAATATTATTCTAAGGAGCAGTTAATATCTTTCTCGTGAATCTTGCCTAACATTGATGAGCAAAAAATGTAGCTTGTGATATCTTTGTTAAAAAAATGTTGTTTCTGTTGGTTTTTTCCTTTGTTTCTTCTTTAAGACTGTATTTTAAGATCATAGTGACCTTTATTGCTTTTTAAATATATATTTTCATTAAAGTTTGCAGTGATGGGCTTTTGTGGAGAAAAAAAAAATGTCTTCAGGCAAACAGCAGTGTCCTGAATATAAAAACTATTAAAAATATTTGCTTGTGATAGGTGTGGGGTTTTTTTCTATTCTTGCCTTCGGTATTATTCATAAAATGCAGTCCCAAATGGTCTTGTACTGACAGCCTGAACTCTGGTTTATCTGGGTAATCCAGCTATGACATTTCAAACAGTGACCTGTGTAGTAGCCAGGAAGATGTGATCACCTTCCTAAACAGCTAGTGTTCTTAAAATGCAAAGCAAAACACAATTGAAGGTGTTTAAAAAGGACCACAAATCAAGAATAAAGTGAAACCTGCATGGAGAACCTCTCCAAAGTCTTATTGAGAACAAGAGAGCACAGAGGTCTGTCGAGGTTAAACGGAGCTGTATCACCTTAGAACAAGTAAAGGGGATTACAGTAGGAGATCTGAGGCTGGACTTTTATGGAATGATGAAAAAGCAAGTAACTTCCCACACTTTAGACTCCCCCACTACAGGTGAGAAATAATTAATTATCTCTCCCTTGATGAAGTATTTTGAGATGGATGTAGAGTAACCTTAAAAGCCTCCTATTGTCAGGAAAAAGAGATGAGGATCCCTGTCAGAGCTCCGATCTGTGGTCGTAAGTGGACAAAGGGTATCTTAGGCAAACGATCTAGCTGAGAAATGTTCATCCTCTCAGGTATTTTTGTGTGCATTAGAATTTGAGGCTAAGCGTGAGAAACCTTGGTGATTACAAAACACTTTCCTTGAATATGACTTTTGATCTCTGGCCTTCAAACTGCAAAAAAAACCTTTTTCCTTTCTGAGAAGTTTCTCAGTTCTTAGAAACCAGCCAGCACTCAGTGAGGCTTCTTATGAGCAGGTGCTGTAACAGAGGCATAAGCAAGAGAAACTAAAACTCTAGTTAAAGGTCAGAAGTTTTCTGGGTTTTTGTTTTACATGTAAGAGATCTATATTGGTGATTTTTATTTCTTTCATGCAATGTGTCTAGTTAGCTTGAGGAACAGATGCAGGCTTTTGTCCAACAATGTGCAACATGATAAATATGCGTTCTGTGTTTTAATGCTTGGTATGATGTCCTCTGGAAACAGATTTAAACAACAACAACTATAATTGACATTTGGCTGAATCAGCTGCTTTGTCTAGGAACCACAAAATCCAAACAGGAGAGGTGTAAGGACAGGAAAGGTTGTTGTTGGGTGTTCTTTTTGGGTTTTTGTTTTGTTTTGCTTTGTTTTGTTTTGTTTTGTTTTTCAGCAGAACTGACTTGTTCCAGCTTTACTTTTGTTGATATATCTGAAATCCTTTGTCAGGAATCCCTCTGCCTGTTCTTAATGGTTATGATATGATACAAAACCAGGGAATGCTGTGGAGGGAGACCTCACCAATTAAGCATTCTTTATCTAGTTTTCTTAGAAGCAGGATATTTCTGGATGCCAAATGCAAATCTATACCTTGGAGTCTTGCAGAACAATTTGTTTTAATTAAAAAAAGAAAAAGAGAGAGAGAGAGAGAAGGTTTCTTTTAACTCAATTTGCAATACAGTGTTATAAATTTAGAGTTCACATTCAGAAATGAGTTTGGCAGATGCTGCTTGTATAATGATGCTGAGTGAGGGGAAATGATCGGACCGTACATCTAAGAGGTGAGCATTCTTTAATGTGTATTTAATTTTTATGTGAAGTAAATGTCAGCTATTTTTGAAAAAGAAAAAAAAAAAAAGGAAAAAAAAAAACAAACAGAAAAGCTCATCTGGTTTCTAAAGGTGCAGGTCATCACTCCTGAGAGTTCATCATCACTGAAAATCAAGTTTTGTTTATTAACATTGTGGTATATGGGGAGGATTTTCAGAGGTTAAAGATGTTTTACTCCAAAGAAATTGACTGTCATAGGTACTTCTACAATCCCCCTTGTTCTTCTTCCTGCACAAATATGTCTACTAATGATTAACCCCTAAGCTTTCATGTAGCAAATGTGTTTGAGATCTGGAAGCAACTGCAAATTCAAACAGTCTGTAGAATGACTGAAGATGAACCTGTAGGCTTGCCTTCTGTTTCTCTAGCAATTTAATTTCATACTTCTTCTACTGACCTACTAGTGATCACTACTAGAGGCAGGATAGGAAGACTTTGGACCTGACATACTCTGGCCATTTGTACATTCCTCTCCTCAACACTTAGCACTTATGCTGTGCCTGGATTATGCAATTAATCAGTCACAGAGGATATGGAGATTGAATTACACCAAACAGAGAAAGATGATGTCATTCATTGTTATAAGATGGAAACATCTGAAAAAAAGCATAAGTAGTGAGATTTTCTTCTCTGCAAGCAATATGCTTAGAACTTGAGAAGCTAGACTACAAGATATTATTAAATTAGAATTAATTCATTTTCCAGATGTTACATCAGCCCTGAACCTTAGGAATGCTGTCTCAGTTGGAGTAATGCAGAATCTTACTTACTGAAATAACTTTGGCTTATGACTATTGTAGCCTGCATTAAAAAAACACCAAACACCCAAACCAAAACCAAAACAAAAAAAGTTACCTGGGTTACACACTTTTCAACCAGGAAAAGGAAAAGAGTTGATTAGCCTGAGAAAATTAGTAATTTTCATGACAGATGTGAACATGTCTTCAAAAAAAACACACTCAAACCCCCCGAACAACACAACAAAAATATCCCAACCAAACAAAAAAACAACAAAACTAAACAAACAAACAAACATCAGACATGAAAATTACAGACTGAATCATATCAAAGTTAATATTTCAGGTAACTATCTAAGGACATATACACCTTTATACATCTACTGCATTTATATCGCTGTGTATGCTATAGTTATACATGCAAATGAAATTTGAGAAAGCACCCTACTGTGTGTGCTTTTGAGCTTGGGAATATAAACCCTTTAAGCTTATTACAAATGCACAACAAGAAGATTGTCCTTCCTCTAAAGCATTTTAGTCACTTAGCCCTGAATCAAAATTTCTGAGAGTTGTGAGTTCTCTATGGTACCCAGTTAAGATGAAAAGTCACTGAACATTGCTGATCAAAATTTGTTTCCTCAACATACTCAAACAAAACTGTTTCTTGACAAATGGCCTGACAACTCTCAGCTTCCTAAGGACTTACTGCATGTTTTCAGGTCACTGTTCTGCTCTGGTGGGACTCATCTGATCCCTGTCATAACACCTGTCTAGTTTTCTTTGAGCATACCCTCTGTTATCCCTAGGACAAACTGAAGAGGTGTGGAGGAAGTAAATAGTCAATAAAGTGTCCCGTTGCCCCAATCAATAGTTCACCTCTGTATTTAGTTTTTGTGTGGATGTTTAATCAACTGTTAAAGCTGTCATTTTAAAGTCTGTTTTGGCAATGATTAGAGGAAAGAGAACCGAAGCGAACTGTTCTTGGGTATTCTCAACTAGAAGAGAGAGAAACACATCCCTGAAACAGAAGCTCTAGTCTGTTTCTTGAACTAACTACAAGAGCACAAAAAATCCCAAGATATTTTATTTTGTCTAGTTTTACAGGTAGTGCTTTAGCATTCTAGTTCGGATACTTGATGGAAAGTTATTAGTCTGACTTAACAGTTGATTGAATTTTTGTCACCTTGAAATACTGATTTAATCCTCATCAGTAAGTACTATCTAAACACCTCACCAGGTTACCATTATTCATCTGAGTTTCATTTTTTCAAATATAGATTTAGAAGACCTGTCACTTAAGGACTGTTCACCTTAAGTCAGATGCAATTACAGTCACAGAGTTAGAGAATGAGTTTTTTTTCTAGTATGTAAGAAAAAAATGCATATGAAATACTGCAAAATATTAACAATATGTTTGAACCAAATGGAATGGAATAAGAATCTGGACTTGGTTATCCATGAGGAACTCTCTTTTTCTTGGGAAATGGAGTTTTCAGCAACTTTGTAAATGGGGAAGGAATATCACATGGTTTGCATTATAATTTATCCTACCAGCTTTCTCTTCCAAAATGAAGTACTCACTCTAAGATATTATATGTTTGACTTAGCATGCTGGAGAAAGAAGAACAAAATATTGAAACCTTTATTCTCATGATTAGGCCAAATCGAGTCTGATCAAGTAGAGCCTTAGGAATTCCAGCTATGCTTCACATTTCTCATTGAAGATGAATGGTAAAGAAATGAATTACCGTGATCATCAAGACTTTCAAAACAGATTGAGGTAAAAAGAATGTTCCTGCGGTCAATATGCTTGATTTAGATATTAGCTCCATTTCAAGTTTGAATGATCTGATGGTTTTGTTGATTTTAACATGTCTTTGCCTCAGTTTCCCATTAATAAAATAATTGGTAATTAAATCCTTCTAAATCCTTCCTTCTCTAAGTTACCCATCTTTCTGAGCACACAGAAGCTCATGACAGTTACTTGGTTTCTGAAATCGGCAATATTCCTGTAGGAGCATGGAGACTCTGGCAACAAGTGTGCTTTTCTCTAATCCCACATTGAAACTCTTCTACATGGAGTCTAAATTCAGAAAAATATGGGTGCTAAAATCCCAAATTGCAGCACAACACAGTCTTTTCTAGGGGGGAGTTGGAGGAGTACCCAAAGCCTACAAGCAGGTGAGTTATTAGCTATGAATTGAAGAAAAAGGATATAGAAAGTAATGAGGTGAAACAAGCCTCTGGTATTTAACCTTCTCTCTAATAAATCTAAGACTCTAAAACACCAGGTCATGCCTAATGTTTTACTCTGGTTCTGCACCTCCTCTTTGAAGATGTTTGGTATTTTGAAAATGTTGTACAAATATGCTTACTGTCCCACATTCTGCTACAGAAATGTAGCATAAAATCTGGGTATTACAGTATGTAGACTTGGTCTAACTTTCCTATGCAAGGGAATAGATTTTTTATCAGTGAGGGGAGACTTGACAAGTCCTGAAAGCTGCTAATGACTTTGCTGCTTGAAAAGCAATGAAATAAAAGCATGTCATCATCCAGGCCATTGGCTCATGCCAGAAATCACTGAAATATAACATCAAAGCTAAAACTGTGTAATTAATATGCTTGCCCTGTGATGAAAACTCCAGTTGAGAAATGAATTGTGAGATACCCTGTTTGTTGCTGCAAAAGCCACATCCTCAAAGAAACATTGGATGCACTACTTGAGAAGACTCTTAACAATTCTTTCCATCTGATGGAAAGAAGCTAACAGGGGGATAACTGTGTATGAGAAGGAATAACTATTGCCTGTGACCTGCTATCTCCCAAGTGCATTGGAATGGAGGGACTTCTAATGATCAGATTGAGATGATTAGGATGGAGCTATGCACATAGCAAGGGATGTATTGGCTGATCTCCTTTTGTCTTCCAAAAGGTATTTAAAAGTCACTTCTTCACCAATCGTCTTAACCAGCATTTTTAGGACAAATTTGTATTGGGAAGCAAAAGTCTAATGTACTTTACAAATGCTATAGAGATGATTTTGTCTTTAAAGATATCTAATATCTGTAGCAAAGGAGAAGATATCTTTACACCATGTGGTGGTTGTCTTGTGATGTCATAGTGATTAATGACAGGATCAGTTGAATGCTCCAGTGACATAACAAATTACTTGAGTTTCCTGTAATGGCAATAGTTACATGCTCATAGTAAGATCCTGCAATTAAATGAGCTCTAGTCTTTGCCTTCCATGTGTTTAAGTGCTATAAAATCCTATACTACCATCTTCATGAGTATGGGGGTCAAGCATTCCGTGACTTTTGGCAGATCCTTTAGACTGTGGGTATCTGTTTCCCACCTGTGAAACTGATATTCTAATTAGCTCTTTACAGGCTCAATGTAAAATTAACTGGCTGAAGGTCTGTGAAAACTTTGCAAAAGAAACATATTAGGTGGAAATAACATAGTTGTAGGGAAACTCTCTACGTGTATTTAATTCTGTGTCCTAGACCAAATAACCTCCAACACTGCATAATGGTATTTTTTAAATGTGTAGAGTTTAATTGATCTTGTGACTGTCAGACAAACCCAGCAAGTCTTCATTAAATGCCTTGTGTTCTAATTTCATATCAAACTTTTTGGGTGTAATTATAGATCCCAGCCTGAAATAATTCTGGAAGCAGAGAAAATATTCCTACTGTGTAGAAACAAAGCAATACAGACAAGGTTTGTTTTAATTAGTATTAAGAGTAAACTTTGAGAGTAAAGAAGGAAAACAAGAGGACAAGGTGTAAGATAAAGAGATGTAATTTAAACTGGAAAACAATTCCTAACCTACTTTTATGAACTTTGGTGAAGGAGGAAAATCTGAAGTGAATTACCTGCTTTCATGACCTCTTGTCCTTAAATGTAGTTGAAGATGTCAGAGTTTAGAAAGGATGCTTAGTGGTTAGAAAGAAATGCCAGCAGATCTTATTTATGTTCCTTACTCTACGACAACTCTAAAATAAGACTGTAGCAACCTCTCTCTCTTGTCAGTAGCACAGTGACAACATTTTCTCTCTTTTTTTGTTTTTCTTTCTTCTTTTGTCTTTTGTCTTCCACATAGATTGTCCTTTTAAAGTGTAGACACAGTTTGCTGGCAGGGACTTCATAGCAGTGACTGCTCAGAGTTATTGCAATAACAATTATGAATCATGATTTCACTAAATGATGATTTGAAAATATTCCTGTAATTTCAAATCACTTTGAAGTGCCAAGCATCTCAGAGGAGGAGTGTGAAACAAAGTCAGGACCAAAAAAAGTGTGAAGGCATGCTACTGCTTGAAGATTTGCTTTCTTGCTTTCTGTGGTGTAGCCAGGTTTTCACTATTGCCAAGTCAAAATCACTGTAAATACATGAGAAAGCTCAAAGGTGCTATAAACTCATTCTTCTGGTTTCATAATTTTCTCTCTTCACCAGATTTGATGCTTTGCTGGAAGAGGTATCATCTGTACCCTGCAATGGGTATAAAGCCACCATAAATTCTGCAGTTATTCCTGCAGTTATTTCAACAATCATGAACCCACATTTAGTGAGATCAGAACTGATATCTGAGCTATGAGGTACAGACTTTTTATGCACATGCAGGGAACTGTGTCATGGGTGGCAGCTGGGTTTGTCAAATAAATAATGACTTTCAAACTATAGTTAGGAATTCCATTTCTGCAAGAGGGATTCCAGGGTTCAGCCAATCTCTTGACAAGCATGAATGTTAAACATCAAATTGAAAAGTCTGACTGGAAAGTGATTAAACATTTTGTCCATTTCTGTTTCTGAATGTTCACCTTCAGGCACAGATAGCACTGCTTTTCAGAAGGCTACCCTCAATATACAAATCACACAGTTCTAAGGGGTCTAAGGTTGAACTCTCCAGACTGTTAGTCATTCGAATTCAAAATCCTACAAGCTGCTGACAGGAAACAGGACAGACTACCATGGGCAATAACAACCCAGTTTTGCCTTATAAATTGTGGGCAGCATATAAAAGAACTCAATAAATAAAGGAGATTTTACTCATTGTACAAAATCATGCCAAAGGATGCAGTTTTATTCTTAACCCAGAAATCTTTACGGTCTTGACTGACTGCTTTTATGTATCAAGCTAAACTCTGATATCTTCTATATCAGACTCAATTGAGACCCCAGATTCCTGGAATTTATGATAGTTAGAGACCAGAAAGTATTGATGTATAGCTAAAACCTAGAAAGTATTGATGTATTAACAGCAGAATGACTTTTCAAAAAGGTGTTTTGATGTTTCAGTAGGAGAAGGTGTAAATGAGAGTGACTGATACAGCCAGAAAGAGCAGAAAGTTCTGGATAAATCCTTTGTCCTGTTTTTGACTACTCACTCTGCCACATTTGCATATATTTATCAACCTTCAAAAGCTCCAGAACTTTACAAAAATCTCCTAAAATAAAGGAAATAAATGAATTAAATTGCTCTCAACACACTATCATTGCAGCACAAGACTAGACTTGCATCTTGATCTCGCATTCTCCCACCATTCATAGCAGAAACCTGACCATGTGCTTCAGTGTTCTCTTGGCACAAGCACTTGGTTTGTCTTGGTGATTGGGAAGGGTGTCCAGGCTTACTTGGTACTGCTGTGCAAAGGCAAGCTCTTGTTCATGCAGTCTGTTAGAATCAGCTTTCACAGGGCTAAACATGCTATGATTTGTTCTATTGAACAGGTATGCTGAGCAGAGTTCTTCCCAAACACTTGGGATATACTCTGATTCTGGATTACAACTAGGAATGTGGCTGGAAACACACAAGTCATAGGGGTTTGTGTGCTTAACCCAGCTTTTTTTTTCCTTTCTCCTCTTTGTAGAAACAATTAGTACGGCACAAGTTCTCCTCCTTCATTAGTGTCAGGGCATGAAGGCCGAGGAAGATGAGCCTGTCACAAGCATGGCCACGAGAAATCATGGATTCAGTCAGGAAGGCCCTTAGTTCCAAATAGGCATGGTTTGAGCTGCATTCCTGATGACTAACATGAATTTCTAGGTATTTATCACTTTCAGTGCAAAGTTAAGCAAAATGTCTGTGACAAAACACTCAAATTTGATTTTGTCTCTGTCACTTCCTAGTTGCATGAAAAGCATCATTTATTGTTTTCCTGCCTGGGTGTCCATGAAAATTATTTGAGTCAGGGCCATCAGTAGCTCACTTCTTATCCACATAATTTTGTCTGCTAGAATATGAAGAATACCTTAGTTTGACTAGAACATTAGCACTCGTGTATTTGAATTTCAGGATTTGAGACTTAAAGTGGAAGTTTTAACAACTTAACTTTTCATGAGATTTTTCTTGTGCCATTGAAATTAAAAGTTTGGGGTTTCTCTCAGCTCCTGTATCTTTGGTAAGGAATTATGTTGGAAGTGCTTCTTTAAAATACGTAATTTAAAACCAAATTTATTTTGTGAAATGCAAGTATCCTGAAAAAATTTACTTACAAGAAGTAGCATGGAGGCTAACAATTCCATAATAGCGACAAAAGATTAGGAAGTAAGTTGGATTGCATTATTGCTGCTGAAATAATCTGAAGAAAATATATAAACCGGTTAGTAAGCCCTGGAGTTTAGAAATAATTTGCCTATAATCAGACTGTTTTCCTTTAATCTTTTAGATATTTCTTTTACCATTTTGGGAGGCCCAGGGGAGACTTTATTGCTCTCTACAACTGCCTGAAGGGAGGTTGCAGACCGGTGGGGGCTGGTCTCTTGTCCCAGGCAACCAGCACCAGGAGAAGAGGACACAGTCTCAAGCTGCACCAGGGGAGGTTTAGACTGGATGTTATGAAGAAATTCTTCATAGAGGGAGTGATTACCCATTGGAATGTGCTGCCTGGGGAGGTGGTGGAGTTGCCATCATTGGAGGTGTTTAGGAGGAGACTTGATGGGGTGCTTGGTGCCATGGTTTAGTTGATTAGGTGGTGTTGGATGATAGGTTGGACTTGATGATCTTGAAGGTCTCTTCCAACCTGGTCTATTCTATTCTATTCTATTCTATTCTACTCTACTCTACTCTACTCTACTCTACTCTACTCTACTCTACTCTACTCTACTCTACTCTATTCCTGTAACAGTACCAGAACCATGATGGCAGTGCAAGGTGCACTAAATAAAATTGTTTGTGTCAGGCAGATACAGACTGAAACACTGAATCCAAATAATAACTTCTGTTATCAAGCAGAGCAGAGACCAAATGCAACCAGCATCAAGACTGAAGAAATGCAATAGCTGAGCCTGACTTTCATTCTAAGACTCAGGACCATTTTGTCTAGACATATTTCAAACAATCAAAACATTTTCATCAAAGGTATGAGCACCCTTGTTTGACATACAGGAGAATATTCTTCAAGAACACTATAGTGAGGCAAAGTCCCACAAACATTTACAAAACTTCAGAACTGTTTAAATTACCCACACTTCATCCAAGTTTGTTGTTGCTTTTTTTTTCTCCCCACACCTCTTTCTGTGTTCCAAAATACATTTCACAGAAAGAAGCTGCATTTATAGTTTCCTGTACAAACAGAACCTGACTCATACCTGAAGTAATGTTGCTGTGGTTATTAGGGCAGAAAAGCAGAGAGGAAAAAACCCAAACAAAAATACAAAACCAAAAGGCTAAATATGAAGACAAATAAACTGACTAATAAATCCAGCATCATGGTTGGCTTTCTGGTCTACAAAACACTTTCTGACCTCCTGGTCTCATTGAAACTGGTTGTTTAAAGGTCCATCAATGCATGCATGGAGACCACTCAGAATAAATACTCCTGCTTCTTTAGTTAGGGCATATCTTTGCTGCTCCCAACCTAGCAATCTATGGCTTGTAAATGTGAGTGCAGGTTACTTATGCAGAAACAAAAGACAGCAAATGGCCCTGATCTGGTCTGGCTCTGTCCAGTATGAGGAACTTATTTTCATGAGTTCATATTTGGATGGAAAGTGATGAACTTGTTTGCAGAGATCCAAATCTTGTTAACTCTTATTTTATATGGAGAAGGGAGTCATTCTAAAGCAGTGTCACATGGTGTGGGAACTGAGGGTATTGGTTGCATGTGCATGTAGTGTACGTATGTAGTGTGCACATGTAGTGTGTACAATGTGAGTAAGCAGTGTATGCAGTGTGTGTACATAGTGTCTACATAGTGTGTGCATGTAGCAGGTGTCAGTGGCTGCCCTCTGCTGCACCAAATTAGACCTTGCCAGCAGTGAACCATCAGCAACCGGCTTAGGTCAATGTCCTACCTTTCTGAAGATCACTGCAGGGGCAATAGTTGTCATCTCTGAAGACCTGCCTGAAGGGTCTAGTATTTATGTGTCTCATAAAGATCTGGGTAGAGTAAGTGTACAAAGAAATCTGCAAGTTAAGAACAACACAAAATGTGTGGGGCTGGCAATATTTTAGGACAGAAAATGTACTGTGCAGAGGACACGCAGAGAACTGTAGCAGGCTTGGATTCAGGGAAAGATTTTTAACCTAACTTTGGCTCAGATTCCAAGTCTTCACCTATTGATAAAGTGGTGGTGAAGATGGCTTAAGTATGGGCAAATTTTGGTTTAGGCCTGGAACAGCTGTGCAATTTCCAGATTCCAGGGCAGCAGAAGACCTTGCAAACTCCCTGATGTTCATTCACAAGTCTGCAAGAGATTGCAGCCCTTATATATCTGCCAGCCAATTTGCTCCTCTAAATGCACCCTAACCTAAATGAGCTGCAAAAACGTTCAGCTACCTGAAGCTGTTTAAAACAGATTTTTTCTGTCCTGGTTCATTCTGATGCAGATGATTTAAATGAGAAAATTTGTGCAAGAGAAGCTGAAACTGTCAAAAGGTCAGTGAGAAAAATCAAGACTGCTGGGCTGAAGAATGTGAGATCATCAAGCACAATCATGAAGGGACATCTATTCAAACCCCAAAGACTGTTATGATAAAAAAGCTCCTAATCTAATAGTTTCTTTCCTTAAAATTTTAAATTTGCATGTGTATTTGTGGAAGTGTGCATGTACAGTAAGAATATGTACACAAGCCATGTGCCTGGACAAATAGTTTAGTTGATTAGATAGTGCTGGGTGATAGGTTGGACTCAATGATCTCGAAGGTCTTTCCCAACCTGGTCTATCCTATCCTATCCTATCCTATCCTATCCTATCCTATCCTATCCTATCCTATCCTATCCTATCCTATCCTATCCTATCCTATTCTATTCTAATAAGAGATTGTGGAAAATGAACAATAAGAAATGAAACTGCTCACAACTACACTTTGTCAAACCTTCCAAATTGATATGCTTATTCTCTTCAGAAATTATTTAACACTTCTCACATATTTATCTTGCACATTACAGAGCCACAGAATCACAGAATGAAGGGACCTCTAGAGATCATTGAGTCCAAAACCCCCCTCCCAAAGCAGGATCACTTAGGAGAAATGCGTCCAGATGGGTTTTGAAAGTCTCCAGAGAAGACTATAGAACCTCTCTGGGCAGCCTGTTCCAGTGCTCTGTCACCCTCACTATGTGTGGTTAAAAAGGGTTGGGACAGTCAAATACAGAAAATACATCAATGTATCATATGCTATGTGAACACATTGATTTACTGATGACACTGGCAGTGTAAAACTCTACTCAAAAAGCCATGGTTAGCCAGAACCTTGCCAGACACTGATCACTGATTTTAAAGGATTTACCATTTTTTGCTAATAATATTTCTGTCATTCCAAATTCAGCAATAACCCTCCCTATGAGTCACATCTCCCATTCATTATTCTTCCAATCTTATTAATATTCTTACTATATCTATGAGTGTGATGGGTTGAGAATACCTGGTCCTGGCTACAGCCATTAAAGACACATATAAGACATACCTCAATCAGCACATCTCTTTCATGGTTGCAAACCTGGTCCAGAATGACCACTGTATAAATATGATCACTAAATGAGTTACTATATAGAGTGGATTTTTGTTGTATTCTCTGACCAGCACTTCAGAACCCTATGTACCTCTTTTTTCCTTTTTTTTTTAAGGCCACTGGTCTCTGAGAGAACATGCACAAATTGTGATGTTTTGCTGCTATTTTATTGTTTGCCAGGGACCATCATGTTACACTTGCTTAGTGACCAAGAGGAAGACATTCTGGCATTATCACTGCAAGCAGAAAATGGCTGCTTTGTGCCAGTAGGAGTTTAAGGCACTTATAAAATATAAAGGAACCTTTTTGACTCCAGATTAA
The DNA here is from genome assembly GCF_014839835.1 of Dryobates pubescens. NCBI lineage: Eukaryota > Metazoa > Chordata > Aves > Piciformes > Picidae > Dryobates > Dryobates pubescens. The sequence goes on along the minus strand of NC_071625.1, from coordinate 21,756,180 downwards.
CTTTGCAGACACCTCTCCTTCTTTTCATCTTACAAAGGAAGGAAAAGAGTCTGGAAAAGGACCATCTCTGTGAATACATGGCCTTGGCTCTGTGTAATCAATGCAAAACTACTTCTGTTTTTTGGCTACCAAAATGACAAAACAGAGCAAGAAAGTTTGCTTCATTACAACTCAGGTTACTAAGTGCAGTTCAAGGGGAGACAGGACCTTACAGATATTCAATTCAGACATACAGATGCAAAAAATAGACTCTAAAAATAACAAAAGATTATATAAACAATTTAAACACCCAGCTCACACAGGCTATTAAAAGAATATGTTCTCAATGACAACAGCTCAAATAAATCACTTGTACTGAGGTTGCAGCAGTAGTTTAGAGGCTGAATCCTCTGATAATGCAGGGGTTTGTAGGTTTCTGGAAGAAGTAAGCTGTGAGGATGAACACCATACTATCTCTGTGTGGAAAACTGCCCATCAGACTGGAGTTCTAATAATCTAATATAGGGTTAGTAAAACCTGTATAGAAAAACAAGAGGGAGGGTACTGAGGCTGATGTGGTATTTTTAAAAGCTGTGTGAGTGTCTATGGTACACCTTTAGAGCAGTTATGGGATCTGTTAAATACAGATTGACACTTCTGAGACAATTTAAGGGAATTTTTTCAGTTCTGGTGACACACACAAAAACTTGATTTTCCTTTTGTTTTGAGCTACATTTGGCATCCTACTTGTGCCTTTAGGAACTCTTTTCACTTTATGTCCCTGAGTATCATTATTTTGTGGGAGAAAACTCCAGCATGTCTGCTGGGAAGTCACGTGCTGGTAACTGTTTGCTCTTTCAGGCACAGAAACTTGGTAAATAACTAGGACAAAATGTTTTTACTATAGTAACACGTGCCATTGTGGATTTTGCATATTTATTAGTCTATATTTCTATGGTTCAACCTTTTTTGTGTGCTTTGAGACAATATGTGTACATCAGAAACATCCTTTTTCTGACCTGTGTTCATAAAAGTCAGTTCTCACCTTACTGCTTACCTACCTTTGAACCTACCCTATTTGTGGTGTGTATAATACTCCTTCCCAGTAACAATAAATCTCTTAGATTCTGTGCTGCATTCACTTTTGACATTTTGGGCCAACAAGACTGAATGTGAATTCAACATTGCATTGCACATCACATAACTATTTGCCCCTGTGAAAATCAAAATAAGGTTAGCATAAAATATTACCACACTGACTCTGTGGCATTGAAAGACTGCATCAAGATAATTCTAAGTGACCACACACAGGGCAGTGAAGCAGGAGAGGTAGCCAAATATTTGTAGTCATACAGTAACGTGCTGGGTCACTGGCTTCTATTGTCTAAGCAGGAATTGTGTCACCTATTGAATAAAATGTCAGCTTACATTTGTTTATTGCTTGTCAAGTAGAATTTGAGAGTGTATTAATCTGCCTGTTGATGTAATTTTGGTGTTCTTTTGCGTACCAAGGAAATGCAGCCACCTCTGGGGAGATGCGTGGCAGCTGTGAGTGGCTTAAGGCACTGCAATAGTGTGGGAACCAAGTGAAGAACTGTGATTTAGTGGCAACCTGGGTTTTTAAACAGCTACTGCTCAATAAGTTCTTTGAAATGATGACTTTACTGCTTGTTGCAGCAGCTGCTGGACTCTTACACTCCCATAGGAGAAAATTAGAAATATCTAATTCCATCTTGATGTTTTGCTGTTGCTGCTTCAATAAAACAGCTGGCTGGGTTTTGTTTTGTTTATAGAATTGAAGATATAATAATGATAAAATATTTAGGAAAACAGACTATTCTTATCTACTAAGTTGTCCCACACTTCACAGATATTCTGTTTGCTACCTGTCAGCACTCTTAGGTGGCTTGTCCACTGTTTCTTTTTTACTGCAAGCCTCATCTCTTGGTTGGCCCAGAATTGATGTCCACTTAGTGAGACTACTTTCTGTAGCAGTAAAGCTTAGCAAGGGAACTAAACCTAGCTTGAAGACTCATAGTCTCCCTCAGCTCCTGTGGGGTCTGCAGTAGAAAAATGATGGTTTGGGGCAAAACACAGCAACCTAAAATGAAGTGTTTAGAGGAAGTTGTTTATCTAATGCATCTCAGTGCACCTTTCTCCTTTGTAGAAAAAATACATTTGGCTATTTTATTTCCTAGAAGTAGTTAAAGCAAAAGGTGGGAGAAAAAACCCACAAATGGCTACTAAGCATTTTTATTCTGTTTACTGATGGAGTTAACTTTGATAATTCTGTTTACGTGTATTAAAAGGTGATCAAATCATAAACCTTAATTTCCCATGCCTTCATTTTATTCTTTACAAGGCTTCTTTTCCCCTGAGCTTTCAAAATATTCAAGGAGTTCTATGGAAGACTCCTATGACTAAATAGTGTATAATTCTTCATGGATAGTTCATATCTTCCAGAGATTACCTTTGGGGAGAGTAAGTTGTTAGTGAAGTAACAAAAGGGAGATAGCAGATTTATAAGAGGAAGAATCTAAGTAAGTTTCCTACGCAGACTTTTTGGTTCCTCCACAGCTTTTGGCATATAAGATATATATATATATATTTGGAAGAAATCCTGTTCCCACAGAACTCAGTGGGAGATTGCAAATCATTTCCAAGGGGGTAACATTTTTCCTAAGGAATTTTGGAATGACTGTAAGCCATCACTCTTCAGGACACTGCAGAACCTCTAACTAGTACTGTTGGTCAAGGAATTTTCCTGTGGCCAGTTTATTCAAGGTATGGTAGAACTCCACACAGAGTGACTGACTCCAGTCCTATCTGGATTACAGCTTCTTACAACTTGTCAGTCTCAGCAGGACGGATCTGTCTCTTCCCAGTCACTGAAAGAGTTTATTCAAGACTCTTTCTGGCATTAATGGGCATGCTGTAACATCGTCTCTTCAAGGACTGCTCACTACAGAATTTCTAGGCCCTCATTATCTAGGACAAGATACTTCTGAAGAGAGGATATTAGACTGCATGGACCAGTGGCTTGGCTTTAGGCAATCATTCTCACAAATGTTTCATCAGTGTGATGTAGAAGATGCATGAAGCATTTTTCACTTTATGATACAAACATGATGCAACTATGGTCACAGAGAGTCACTGTTGGTGCTGTGATTCCATGTTTCACTAATACATGTTAGATTTGCACATATTTATCTAGCCAGATCTCATCTCTGTTCATTCTATACCTTTCCAACATTTCCCTTCTGCTAAGTACAGAGGCTGGAGGGTTTTTTTCCCTTTTGACTTGCCTTGTGCCCAGGATAATTTCAGATATGTATTCTCAGCCCATATCTCTGGCAAGTCTAGGTTTTGCTCTGCTGTATTCTCCCTTCTGTTTGCAGCACCTCCTAATTTGGTAGTAACTTCAAGTTTAACAAATGTGGTGTGTGCTCCTACTTCAAGTTCATTAACAAAAATATTGAATAATGTTTAATGAAACTCCTTTCCCCGCATCACCTCCCCACAGCATGATGCATTGCTGCTTAAATTACACCACACTGAGTGTTTCCTTGCATTGTACATCCCAGTGCTGAGGTTGTGCTGCAGGGTAAAATTGCAGATAAGAGCAGATTAGAATATTCTTATATCTTTGGCTTAGTTCAGTCGTATTCCAGAAGTTTCCTTGCACTTTTGAAGATTGGAATGCAGGTGTACAATATCTTAGATGACAGGGGAGTCATATTAATGGTTTTGGCAGTGCTTGGAAAGTACAGATTGAGCCAATTGTTTGACTTTGGGAGAATGCCTAATGTTTTATTAGCACTTCTGCTTCTTTTCAAGAAAATCAGTGGTCATTTGGGAGGTCTGATGAGAAATATTTCATCACCAGAGTACTGGTGTTTCTGAGGAGGAAAATTAAAATCATTCTGCATCCTAAAAAGTGATTTGCTTATATCTGAAGTTATTCTAACTTGTATCTCGAGTCATCAGGACATGAAATATGAGGGGACTGTCAGGGTAATGACATCTCTTTCCTCCCTGGGTACTTTGCTAAGGTATAAAGCTAAATAGCTATTCCAAATAGTTGGCTTTACCTGGGATTTCTCAGTAAGGTCAACCTCTTGTCAGATAGCTATTTTCTGAATGCAGCCTAACAGAGCATCTTAACGACCTCTATTTACTTCAAGCAGAAATCCATCAAAGGGACAATTAGCTAATTTTAAACATAAATTGGTTCCCTGGTGAGAAGCAAGCTTATAAATAAATGATTTCATTTGTTCACTGAACTAGACTGTCATGCAAGTGAAACTGCTGACTCCAAAGCAGACAAGCGATTTTAGATGTTTACATGAATGAGTTCAAATTGGCAAACTTTTCTTGCCTTAAGTGCCCTGAGAGATGGACTTCAAGGAAGAAAGCAGCTTTCTTGCCACTGCTGATGTGCAGGCAGGTAGCAGCCGGGCTCAGCCCTGCTGCATTTACATCATCAGCTGCAGGAAGGCAGCCCAAGAGCTTCCCAGTGATTCTGTCAGCAAGTGGTAAATGGTGCAGACAGAAACAGCTCCTCAGTTTTCCAGCTTGCACGCAAATAACTTGGATGTTAGCACCACACATGGAGGAAAGAGTAGATTCATGCTCCCAGTTAGACTGTGTAAAAATTGCAAAGTGGTTGCAAGAAAGCTGCACTGATTTCCTGTTGGTTTTCTCTTAAGTGTTCCCATCACTATGGAACATGAGTACTTTAAGTCTTTACTGCAGTTATGGGCAATTTCCCGGAAGAAAGGAAGTGCTTATTTCTAACAGAGTCATTGTGCCTCAGTTTCCTAAGTGTAGTGTTTGGTGGGGCATAGGTTTCCAGAAGAGCAAAGGAAGGAAGAAAGGAAGGTCCACATTTTGGGAGGTTGACTTATGGCACACACTGGGGGTTTTCATTTTCTTTCTAAACCAACATCCCTGAGAAGCAACATGTGTACACATCATATATTGCCACTATTCATCACCACAGCTTTTTGACAGAACTGTTTTTTTAAGGGGTGAATACACAAGAATAGCCTGGAGGCATTTAAAAGGTGACAAGTAGGGAAACTGCAGGCCAGTTTCCAGTCCCATGAGATATGGGGACTGTGAAAATATCTGATGAGACCTAAGTGCATTCTCAAGCGGAGAACATGATGGAGCCTTCCTAGGTCAGATGGAGGACTCAGGAGGGAAATTTTATAGCTGTCTTCACTCTGTTTGAATAGAGCTCTCCAGTTTGCTGTGTGAAATGTTATCAGACTGGAGATTAATTGCTTCTAAAGGAAACCAAGTAACTGCTAGAGGCAACAAAAAGGGGAAGAAAGAAAAAGATCCTTTAAGTAGAATTTAATGACCTTCTCCTGCACATTGTTTTAGTCTGTCAGACTAATATAGAGTCACTTGCATAAATGCAAGTATGTGTGTGTGCTTGTGCATGTGTGTGACACTGCGTGTGTGGTAAGATTGGACTTGCATACATGGTTTGGTCTCTTCACTAATGCTGATTATCTTTGCTCAGGGGAACATGCCATGATTAAATCAACTAATCTCATCTAAACTGGAAACAAGAGATACAATTGTTCCCACAGCTGGGAAACAAGAAGTCTCTACCCTGAAGTAGATTATCTATGTTCAGTGAGCTTTCAGGACATTCATCGTTCTTTGGAACAGGTGGCAGAAAAGGTCCAATTGTGGCACTGCTTTCTATTTTCATGCCTGCTAAGTGATGCTTCATGTTGAAAATTTCTTGCAGAAATATAACCTTGATGGGATTTTATGAGGCCATATCTGACACATCAATGCATTTAGGCATGATCTAGTAAACTTGTGACTCAGTGTAATTCAAAGTACTGAAGTACCAGAGCATTTTCAGCTGTGGAAACTGAAATCTTTCCAATAATCACATGGGAGGAGAAGACACTAGGAAAACTCACTATGCAATTTTTGCCTCAGACAGCAAGCGTAAGATCTTACTTTCACCACAGCTTAGTCATCTAATGTCTCATTAATAACCAATAAATATTCTTTGTTATAAGATTTTATTTATTTTTGAAGCACAGAAGTGCATCCTAGGGAGAAATAAAACTGAAGAACTGTCCTAACATTGCTGGAATACTTGTAGTATGGGCAGAATAGCTTTTTCTTTCCTTGAATCTTTGTACAATCTGAGTTGATAAATACCATCAACGAAATGAATGGTCATTCTTCAGAAGTTGCTGCTGTGGCAGAGGAAACTAATAAATACAATTATTTCAGTCCTTGTTTGACTCACATCAAGATGTAACAGACTTGCAGTTAATGGAGTTACCTGCACTTACAAACCCTTTACAGAAACAATCAAGTATAAGAAACATTTTCACTGATTTGTTTTGGGTTTTTCTTCAGTTAATCTCAACATTGAGGATAGAACAAGTCTGCTACAAGAAAAAAAACAACAAAACCAAACCAAACCAAAAAAAAAAAAAAAAAACAACAAAGAAAGCTAAGAATAGACCATAAAGTATGTTTGGTAGAAGAGGACTCATGCTTCCAGCATTTTGCGGAGAACCACAGCTGTGGTTCAGGATACATTCCCATAAAATGATTATCAGATGCAAGCAAGCAGTTTCCCAGCAGTATTCTGTGGTTCAGAGTTAGCAGCTAGCAATTCCCACCACACAGCTGAAGTCATTTCCCTGGGTTTGCCCCATTTTTTTTTCAAACAAAATGAAACACACCACAAATTCTGGAAAGCTGAGAAGATAAGTTATGAAGCCAAAGCTCAAGTAGGGAAAACTATAAGAGGGAGAAATAATTTAAGGTATGCACATAAGGCATATAGCTACATTCTATCTTCTAGCATATCTTTATTGTGACAAAAGGAAATTTTGTTTTCAGTTATTTTTTTTCAAAGGCAGACCACACACCACCTTCTTCCCAGTTTGCAAATTTTATGTCTTATTCCCACTCTGCAGGAAGGAATAACTGAGATATTCATATCAAAGCCGCAGGCTAGGGTCAAAGCAGGGATCATTGATTAGATGTTTCCAGTGTTTAGAATCATCCCTGGTTTCAGTGGAAAAAAAAATCTGCCTCTCTCCAGTTTCCCTTTACTGGCTGATTTGATTGTATCTTTGAAGGATGACACTTCAAGAGTGTGGTATGGAGAGGCTGAGGGAGCTGGGATAGTTTAGCCTGGAGAAGAGGAGCCTCAGGGGAGACTTTATTGCTCTCTACAACTACCTGAAAGGAGGTTGTAGCCAGGTGGGAGTTGGTCTCTTCTCCCAGGCAACCAGCACCAGAACAAGTGGAAACAGTCTCAAGCTTCATAAGGGGAAGTTTAGTCTCAAGGTAAGGAAAAAGTTCTTCACAGAGAGAGTCATTAGCCATTGGAATGTGCTGCCCAGGGAGGTGGTGGAGTCACCATCCCTGGAGGTGTTCAAGAAGGGATTGGATGTGGCACTTGGTGCCCTGGTCTAGTAGTCATGAGGTCTGTGGTGACAGGTTGGACTTGATGATGTTTGAGGTCTTTTCCAACCTTGATGATTCTATAATTCTATGACTGCAAACTGTATCATGTGATTGTTCTGGACTGCACCCAGGAGGCTGAATCTGAACTGTAATCAAACACAAGACCTTTCAAACTTGATTTGACCAAATAATGTGTTCATTAGGTGGGAAACCAATTAGCTGACCTAACTAGGTTTTTAAAGTTTCTGGTTGCAGTGTGAATGAAGATACCTGTCACTGTCTTTCGCAGGGATCATGCTGCTTTGGGCACTCATTGGCATAGCCTTCCTCAGAAACCACCCAGGGAATGCTAAAATTACAATTTCTACTGTGTAATCTTCTGAAGGTACTTTTGGCAGGGGTTACACCAGGAAGAACACTGTCAGTACTGTGAATAAACTGTGTTACAAAGGCAAGAAACATGGGAAAAGAAAGCAAGCTTATTGAGTTCTGGCACAAAACAGGGACAGCTCACTCCAGCTAGTCTTCCCCAACTGTAGCCCTTGGTCACCAAAGACAGAACAGCATCCTTGGATGTCAGCTCAGGGCAGCTAAATCAGACATCTGTTCAGATTCACCTTCTCTGCTTTATCCATTGGCTATAGAGGGAAAAGAGCCAACTCCACCTGGCGTTGTCAATACCTCCTGACTAGTGGTGTCACCTGAGACAAAGTCCCATGGAAAGTCTAGGGGATAAAATCAGTCACAGCTCCTTCTGTTCTTCCATATGCATCCTGTGTTTCACACAGCTGTGAGATCCCTGATATTTACCATGCCAGAGCTTTGGATTTGCCAAATTTATCCTCCAGACCATTGCAGAGTATGGCTGCTCTAGATTTCATTATTTTATTTCTTGATGGATATATTATCATCAAATCCCACAAGATAGATCAAGATATGAAGAAATCACAATCTTTGACTTTGAAGACCATATGGAAACATTGTAGACCTGTAGAATTGGGGCAGGGACTGTTCAGAGATAAGCAAAAGGACTTGCCTTTGGAACAGGACCCCCTACTCCTACATCTCAGGTTACTTCTATACCTGGTAACTCCCACTTTGCAAACTGCATTCCTATTCATAGTGGGTTCTGAACTAAATTAAAATTTGAGAAGCCTTCTGGTGATGAGTTGAAAGAAGTGATGTACACTAAGTGCGTGGTAAATATTTTATGCATTGTCTCCATAAGACACCAAAGATTATTATATCATTGCTCAAAATACTGGGAAGAATTTGCTTGACAGAAGAGATAAAATTTTGTTTCGTGACTGTTCTACATAGCTGCTCAGCAAAAGGATTTTCCAACCAAGGGGAGAAAAGAAATAAATCAGAATCTTGCAGAATTCCTTTACAGAATAATATGGGGGGGAAAAAGAGAAAATATTTATTTCAGGTCAATGAAAACCTTTCATTCTGAAAAACTGAAAATATCTCATAGGTAGACCCATAGCATGAGCTTTTGGAATAAGAAAACTCTATCTTCTCTGTACAATTTTCTAATTATTTTAAAATAAATATAATAAAAATCAGTAAGATTTCCAAATTGCTTCTTCATCATAGTAAAAAAATGCCTGAGAGTGAGATGTCCAACTCTTTTCTTCTCCACTCTTCCCATCTGAGATGATTCTTGGTATCCACCAAGGGGGTGAAATGAGTATTTCTGCCACTTGGGCCACTTGCAAATGAGGTCTTCACACATTTCTGCATTCATGTTGTTGATTGGGAGGATTTACCCTTTGTCTTTAGACGTTGGAACAGGGCAATGAAAAGTCCAAAACAAAACTAAAAATGTGTTTGGGAGAGTTCAGTTCATAGGGAGGATGTCTGAAGTGCTTTCATTCAGTTCTGTCCTTCCCACAGAAGTCAATGGCTAAATGCTGTCCAATTACCACTTTTCCACAAGTATGTTGCTCATTTCCACCAGGAAAATTTGCCCCAATGTAATCTGATAGTTCATAACATATGTGGGACACTCCTGGAGAAACAGCACTGTAGTCCATCCAATTCATCTGCTGTACAATTAAATAACTAATTCTCCACCATGCAGATCATCTGTCTTCTGAGTAATCATGAAAGCATCCCCTTCACTGAGCACTAGTCTTGGTATTGCACCATGCAGAAGCTTTCCTTAAAGTTTTGTCTGTCTACTTCACTTCCCAAGTGACTTCACATGCAGCAGAAGACTGAAGACATTCATTCCTTGAGCTGTTCAGTGCATCCAAAATACCAAGCTCAGAACATGCTCTTGTGCAAGCAGCAATCAGAGTCACAGGTAGAAACAAAGTTCTTTGGAAAGTTTTATTAAATGTAATTTTTTATTAGTTCTGAAAATCCTGCATAACATTACAGTAGTGGAAGCACAGATAATTGAAATATCTAGTGACTAAACTTTTTTTCTACAGCTGCTGTTTCAAAAAGTATGAGACAATTAATTTAGGTACAAAGAAAACTTGCTCATAAATGTAGATGTTTACTCTGTAGTACATGCTTTTAACTGCTCTAAATACTTCAGATCTGCCCTTTTATAGCAGTGTCTAAATCACTGATTCTCTCCCTTCCTCATTTTCACAGTGAGTACTCTAACCTTTTCTTATCTGTGTGTTGTAATGATTTACTTACTTCTAGTTAATGAGATACTTTGGTTTATATTTATATTTCAGGATTTTTTTACCAATATACTTGCTGTTTAACAGTAATAGTGATAAGTGGATCCAAGTACATTAAACATGGTTCTTTTGGCCTTGATATCAGTGTAGCACAGATTCAAAAGTTATCAGAAGTAAGCTAAATGGAGGCTTTATGGACCAGATTACTCAGTGGGATGACGTCTTTCTGACACCAGCAATGAATTTCCTTCCAGATCTATTGAAGCAAATCTGCTATGATGGGAACCTTCAGAGGTTTTAGATAAACATTCAGATTTTTTGACAAACATAATAGGCAAATCACACCTGCCTAGTCATTCAACTGGTATTCATGTATATGTACATCATCTGCTTATCAAGTTCATGTGCAGTGAAGGTTTAATTTCAGTGTGTTATCCCACAAGTGGAAGAGGGCAAAATGTAACAGGTTTGAGACATTTAAATAAATCTCATATATTCCTCTGGCTGACATCTGAATATTTGACAACACTGCCATGGCTTTCCATTGGAATTTCCCAGTTTTATCTTCTTGGACAAGGTCTTAGAATGCTGAATAAGAAGAAAGACATCAACATTGTAAGCAACATAGGCCAGAAGGTGTAAATTCCCACAAAACAGAAACATGTAGTACTGAGTTACTCATGATGAGCTTTTCCTGGGGGGTACTCTGGTTAAGCATCTAAAGTGTATTACATTTCTTACATGTAATGGCTGCCAAAAAAAATGCTTCTAGGTAAAAGTCAAATAGTAAAAGAAAATTGCATAAAAAGCAGTCATTCAAGGTGGAAAAGAGCTAATACAGCCTGGCTTTCAACAGATATTTCTGATAGCTAGTAAAATGTTTGTCTTTCCTTTTGTGGACATATTAAACATAGGAAAAAAGAATCCCTTTTTAATCAAACTGCTTATCTTTCTGAAACTGTTTTGTGCTCAATATTGCTTGAAATTCTACTTCTCCATCAGATTTTCTTGAAATTAGAGGTTATTAGGCAAGATCAGATGGATAGATAGACACACACACATAGAGAGAGAGAAAATGATCAGACAAGTCTCATTTCCTTACAAAGATAAGGTAAAAATAACATTTTGGAATTTCCACTCCAGAATTTTGAGCACTTTTCACTACAGGATGGGGAATGTATCTGGGCACTGCTGTCTAGAGTAATTTATTGTAGACAGTAGAATTATTGTTTACCTTTTAATGAAATGTTTCCTCCACCTTCTGGGCCTTGCATGAAAAGTGAGAAAATTGTTAAAGAACAGAAACCTAACCCCATCATGGCTACCACAATCCCCCTTCCTTCTGAGAAGTGCCAAAGGAGTCATAGATGACAAATAATTGATTTGACATGCTTAACCTTTTTCTTGTGCATGGATATGTGTGAGCATATTATAGCTTTCCCACATCAACCCACTGATTGGTAAGTCCATGTACCACAAGACCACAGAGACAAAGCTTGTTCCAGGCATGATAACAGCATAGAAACCTTCTGCAAGATGATCAACAAAGGACTGACTGGTCGAGAAGATGAATACATAGCAATTACTCTCCTAGTAAAGGTACTGAGGGTTCATAGTGCATTGTACAGATAGCAACACTGCTGATAAAATAAAAGGACAACCTTTTTCACACAGAAGGTAGTGTCAAGATACCAACATGCATAACCATACAAAAATAAAAGCCAATCATGGTGTTTTCTCTGAACAGGAGGATAGCTCCAAAGTATATCACTGGAGGTGTTTAGGAAGAGACTGGATGGGGTGCTTGGTGCCATGGTTTAGTTGATTAGATAGTGTTGGATGATAGGTTGGACTCGATTATCTCAAAGGTCTTTTCCAACCTGGTCTGGTCTGGTCTGGTCTATTCTATTCTATTCCATGCTATGCTATGCTATGCTATGCTATGCTATGCTATGCTACTCTATTCTATTCTATTCTGGCACCTGATGGTTGGTAATCCTGTGTGTAGTTATATTAAGCACAACAACTAGCTGCTTCTTACTTCTTACCCTGTGTCAATTTCTTCTCCACCCCTGACAGCCATCATCCCTATTACATTTGCTGTCCTTCCCTATAGCAGAGCATCCAAGATGAATTAAAGGTCTTTGTGACTAAGCAGCTGTTCTGGGAAGGAGGAATTTACACAAGGGCAGGATCAACTCTCTCTGGCATGAGCCCTTCCTCACACTGTATTCCTGCCTCTTATTTTTGAAAATAATTCTCTGTCCTCCTTCAAGCAGGTACAACACATTACCTTAGGCAGGGAACATAGCAAGTTGAGAGAGACATGCAAATTGTTCGTGAGTAGCATCTACCTCTTTGACAGCAGGATGCAATCATTTCAATGACATCAAAACCAACATGCTAAACTTTTCCAGCTGAATTCAAGCTGGAAGTTGTAGTCTATGTCTTGCAATGGGGAGACACGGATTTAGCACACTCTTTGCAGAGAGCAGAAAGGAAAATCGCTCTTGAGTGCATAATCCTGGGGAAATGTTTCTGCAATGCTTCTGCCAGAAAAGTGCTATTGAGAGACATGTGAAAAAGTGTGCTGCTGCAATTCAGTTGAACAATAGTTGAATTGTATTACAAACTGTTCAGATGAAACCCTGGAAAAGTACAGATCAGCAGCTTTAAAGACGGTCCAAATAAGTGCGTATGCTGATGAAACTGAAATTCAAGGATTCTTTTAAAACCTCAGGCAAGGAGATGCCTGGTGTCTCCTTCTAAATAATGATGAGCTTTTCTTCATATATCTATCACCTATGAAGTGAAATCTTGCAGAAAGCAGTTTGAACCTCATTGATGAACTCCCTTGTGTTTGTCCACCCTTTAAGAAAACCGGCTGATGAAGCAGATACAAAAGGTATGATTATTTCTAGCATGATACATTGGAAAACTAAATTTATACTTATTTGAAGTTGTTCTTCTAAGAGAAAAATAAACTCTTTAAAAGCATGAAATAATGCCTCTTGAAACTTTGCCTAAAGCATTTTGTGGAAAAAAGAAAAGAAAAGAAAAAAGATGAGCCATGAAATGGTGACAAACTGTACAAATTGCCTTGGTTATTGAAAAAAAATTAGTTAGAATGAGTTTGCCCAGTTCTACAGGCCAAATAAAATTACTAAAGCCATGTGACATCCAGTAATTACAGCTTTTAATAGTTTTTGACCAAAAAAAAGGACAACCCCCCACCCAAAAAAAGAAAAAAAAACACAACAAAAAGAGAGAGAGTGAGAGAAAGGAATCAGTAAAAAAAAATAGTTTATAGTAAAGAGAATTCAGAGAGTTTGCAGGAAACTTGGGTTGTGAGTGACTGGACAGCTGCATATTAATACATAAATACTCAAATAAATAAACAATAAAGACATTTCCCAAACACATGCACATCTCCCCCTTCAAAACAGAAGATTATGCCAACACTTTAAACTGATGAAACCTCATAAGAGTGCAAGTCTTGTATTCCTTGAGCAAGAGGTTAATGTATTTAATGTACAGTAGAACAGAAAGTAAAGATCTGTGTTTTACAGCAGCTTTTGTTCAAGTGTCCAGATGGTGGGTAAGGTGTCTGAAGTTAAAAGGAATGAAATGCCTCAGAGACATTACCTTAGACAGTGTATTTTTAGCCTGCTGATCAGGGTGGAGGAGCGGGGGAAGAATAACGCAAACATTTCCCAAAGTCATTGGGTTTTGTATGATCTGCCTGACACAACCAACTGGAAATTCTTAGGAAACTGTCCTTAAGAAACATCCAGGTTCTTGGTGCAATTACTCAGGGTTTTGAGACTACCCACAGCCACTTGCATTGATAGGGTATATTCCATATACATTCCTGTGGATGTCTTTTCCAGTCTTTGATAAAACCATACCCAGACAGAATTCCTACTTGAAGTGAACAAATGTTTCTGAGCTTAGGAACCAGTCAGACTCAAAATAGTCCATACTTAGAGGTGAACTACAAGAAACCTTATAATCCCCTTTCTGAGAACGCAGTGTGAAAATGCACAAATAGCTGAATGAGGTTAGATAAACTCAATGATCGGGATGGGTAGTGAACATCATTTTAAAATGTCCCTCTATTTATCTTTTTTCCCCACGATTTTTTTTTCCAAACACTTTTAGAAATTGCAAAAAAATTCCAGCATCCACAGTGCTCAAGCAGCAAGGAGCTCTTCATGTCTCAGTGAAGAAAAATCTCCCTTTGGTCTATGAACCTACTATTTGGTAAGTTGGTGTACAAGCTCTTGTACTGGAAGACACAGTGAAAAATAACTTGGTATTCACCTTTCCTTGACATTCATGTCTTTGTAGAGCCCCTTCCATGCATCTTTTTCCAGGCTTCAAAGTACTGGGTCTATTTATTTGTTCCTCATATGGAAGATATTTCACACATCTGATTACCCTTGTCATCCTTGAAAACTTTCCTAGTTCTACTACCTCCTAACTGAAGGTGTTGGAGGAGGAAGGGAAGTATCCAAAGTTGAACACCAGAAACTCCTTTCCTAATACAATACTGATGTTCGTTTTTTCTTTCTGAGGGCTTCTAAGTAAGGAACTGACAATTTTACTAGGCTACTTATTATAACCACAAGATTTTGTCTCTTAGTGGTAGCAGGCAGTTCAAATCCCATCACTTTGTTTACAGATTTTTTTTTGTTATTGCTCACCTTTACTGTGTTTTTTTTTTAAAGCCACCAAAAGAAAAAAAAATAAAGAAAAAAAAAGGTAATCTTTAGTTGTGATATCACAGAGAAATCAGCCAGTCAACATGATCTGATATGTTGCATCCTCTTCCTTCTTTGTAATCCCAGCATATCAGTTTAAGAAGGACATTGAGACACTTGAACATGTCCAGAGAAGGGCAACTAGGCTGGAGAGAGGCCTCGAGCACAAGCCCTATGAGGAGAGGCTGAGGGAGCTGGGGTTGTTTAGCCTGGAGAAGAGGAGGCTCAGGGGAGACCTGATTGCTGTCTACAATTACCTGAAGGGTGGTTGTAACCAGGAGGGGGTTGGTCTCTTCTCCCAGGCAACCAGCACCAGAACAAGAGGACACAGTCTCAAGCTGTGCCAGGGGAAGTTTCGGCTTGAGGTGAGGAAAAAGTTCTTCCCAGAGAGAGTTGTTAGCCATTGGAATGGGCTGCCCAGGGAGGTGGTGGAGTCACCATCCCTGGAGGTGTTCAAGAGGGGATTGGACATGGCACTTGGTGCCATGGTTTAGTCATGAGGTCTGTGGTGACAGGTTGGACTTGATGATCTTTGAGGTCTCTTTCAATCTTGGTGATTCTGTGTGTGATTCTGTGACAATTTGCCTGGGATTCAGGTCCCTTGGTGGTGGGAATACGGACACCATTTCACTTTGTGCTTCATCAAAGCTGAGGAAAGAGGTGACCAGCTGTTCCCTCCTGCCAGGCAGCAACAGCTTTTATGAGGGTGAAAAAAAAAACAACAAACCACCAAGCTTTCTGGATCTTATTATTTCTCAACATTTTATGTTCAATAGTGAAAAAAAGAGGCATGTGACTAACCAGGATTGTTTGAAGTCCAGCTGGTGCTGTTTGGAAGTTGTGAGGTACCAAGGTGAAGTGGCGATTTAGAGGGTGACTTCGTAATAAGTCTGGTTTTATAACTTGAGTAGTTTAGCCTCTGTCAAACACATATCACCTGTTGTCCCTTATCAAGCATACCTCTGATGTTTTTGATTCACTCAGCTCATTCATTCTTACCGTACAAAACAGCATTGGTGGGCCTGTTCTCATAAAAGCAGATCACTAAGACCCTTGAGGCACAGGAAACCAGCAAATACATGTTTGAAAAAAAAAAAAAAAGAAAAAAAAAAAAAGAAAAAAAAAAAGGAAAGAAGGAAAGAAAGAAAGGAAAAAAGCCATATGACCCAGCACAGGAAACAAATCTAATGAAGGAATGTCCTCGGCTTTCACAGGAAATTATTTTCATTTTATGCCATTTTCTGCCTCCATAAAAAGTAACAGAGTTGACCTCCTGTGCTCCTACCTAACCTTTCAGCATCAAGGGTTGGAGACAAGTGTTACCTCGACCAACAAGACGTTAATCCATTAAGAGTGTAACAGAGAACAGACTCTTTTCATCGTGGGCAGCTTAACTATCACACCACAGCCAATGTTTGCATAGAGAATGGGGAATATTTTCTGGTTTGTAACCAAACTAAGGTATTTAAAGGGTGCTACTATTTAGGAAAAAGCAGTGAATGTTTGCTTTCTGGCAAACAGATCCCAACTGGGACGTTCAGGATCACTGACTGCTCTTTAAATCCTGATGGTTTGTACCAAACATCAAAAAAGCAAGGCACTAATAAGCTACAGACAGTTGTCAGTAAGGATGGTGGTTTAACCTGACTCTTTAGTCATACATAGATGCTGATTCTGTTTAATTTTCATTTGAGGCAGAAGCTGGAATAACTTTTTTATTTTCACCCTCTGTAGTTCACACCATGGTTCACTTTAGCTTTGGGAAGGATCTCAGTTTGTTTCTGCATGACAGAGCCTGTATTCACATCTTTATTACCAATGTGATATCTGAGGAAGAGATTGTATTCGATATGGCCCTACTCAAAGAAAGAAAATCCCACAATGCCCTTAGGTTGCACTGGTAAAGCTAGAACAGCCAGCGATTCAAACTCTCATGTTGTTTTTGTCATGGTAGAAGAGTGCAATAAAACGACTGGACGTCAAAATGTTATTTCTTAGAGTAACTGCTTCTGGAGACAATTTTACAAAACGCTTCGGGTCAGGAGGTGAGTGCCCATGCCCACCCCCCTTCACTATTTAGAGATGTTAAAACTACAAGCCTCAGAAACACAGTTCAAAGGAAACCTTACGGGGAATTGATGATCAGCCTTTAAGAAAAAATTTTACCTGAATCTTATTCAGTTTCTTTCTGCAACTTCCTGCAACTCTCAGACTAACACAAGTGTAATGAATCTTTGTCAATTAATGAGTTCAGCGAACGAACAAGAATCAACCAGCCTCCCTCCCTTGCTTCAGAACTGCTAATCAGAACTTTAACCAAGTATAAAACTCTGAGTCACAGCCTCTTGCTAATAACACGCTTTTTGCTTTGAAGAGAATAATTAAATCATCACCACATTCCTCCTTCTCTGTAAAACTTCCTGTATGATATGAATTTAGATCAAAACATACCCTTTCTTCCCTAAGGGTTCTTTGTTATATCACTTTGGACAATGATTTCATGAATTACTTTTTTCCTTAAAGGCATACAAAGCAAGCAAGAAAGGTAGCAGTGCTGATTGCTTGAACCTCAGAAGGACTGGGTAAGCCAGACACGCCCTAATATTTTACAACTGTGTAAGACAATACGCAGATCGGTGCAAAGCTTGTTATAAAGTAGAAGCTGCAAAATCGTGGACACTGACACGGGTGTAACAGGCAGGTTAGCTTCACAGAGGAGTGAACATATCAACAAAACAGGAATGGAAAAACATTGAACATCCAAAATCTATTTAGTAACACATTTCCCAACTCTAAAATACATATGAAATTCAGGTTGGGTCAAAGACGGGTTTTGACATAAAATTGGTGTAAGATTCTAACATGTGCAGCAAACTAAAGGAAAAGACAGCTACATTAAACTTTCTCTATGACTGTGGACCCTGGGTCATAAAGAAAAAATTGTATTGTAGCTGGTTAATATTACCATTTGCCGGATTAGGTAAAGGCTATTGAATGTAGAATGTGGGGAAAGATCAGAGGCAACCCAAGCCTCATAAAATGGTGATAATGGGTGACCTTTGTAACCTGCATATAAACTGGTCAAATGTCACAATGGGAAAAGGTTAACAGAAGCAATTTCTTGGTACCTTAAATGATTGCTGCTTGGAACAGCTATTAACCTACTGTATTTCCATCTGCTGGTGTGTTTTTAGTTCAAACAGGTAACATATTATTACTAACAGCTGCATATCCCATATAGTTATGATGACTTTCATGGAGTACAGTGAGGTCAGAACACTGGGGAACGAATAAAGTGCAGAACCACACGTAATGTGACCTGATTTCTATTCCCCATCCTGCAAAGATCTTGAATGCTAAATGATCTTCAATTCATGTTTGTTGGCTTCTTTGGGTTTTCATCTTTCATCTGCAAAGCAGGAGTATTGTCCACTTGTTGGTATTTGGGAAGCTCAACTCACTGGTATGTAGAGAGCTTTGAGATCCTCTGATGGAAATGGTGAATAGAAGTGTAAAGCATCACTATGCATGTTGAACTGTTATTGTTTATGGACTGTGAGTGTCTCAAAAGGATGTAATCTTTCAGCAGATGGTCTAAATCAGCAGTACTCTCTCCAATTAGGCTAAAAATACCATGACTGAGACCAAATACATGAAGTCCACTCAGTCACTGACATCTGGGCAGATTAATCTTCTTTAACAAGAGAAAAGTGCTGAAGAAAAGAGTCTGAGAAGGCTCAGCATAGTGCCAGGAGCTTCAGAGAACTATTTTTGTGTTTGCCAAGGTGGAAGATGAGGGAGAGCTTGATGTCCTAGGTCTCTGTGGGAAGGAAACTGCAAACTATGAACGTTTAGTTCATTGTAATACATGACTCCAACTATCAGCTGTTTAACAGGTTTTCTTCTCCCACATAAAAAAGGGACCCCTTTGTTCAACATTACAGCTTTACTTTGGTTGTCAAGCCATACAGTTAGAGTCCACAGTCATATTTATCCTTATGCTAAACATAAACTTCCCCACACAAAGGTACTCTCACACTTTCCCTCTACTTTCAGCAAGCTATCTCCCAAGTATAAACCCTGTCTGTGTAACATTTCTGAAAACTTGAGCTATATCCCTATATTTCAGCTTATTATTTCCATCTTCATTTTTTGATCACTTTATGCCCCGACTGTAAAGTATGTTTGTTTCTGCTTAGCCATGTAGCTGTTAATTTAGCATTTGAAATATCTGTGAGAGCAAAGTTGCAACCTCCACAAAATAGACTGCCCATACATTTTTTATCTGTGTATGTTATTTCACTCTTTCATCCTGTGCAATTAATGCTACCTACAGCTATGCATTTTGCAGAGCCTTTACTTTTGAAACGTGTGCACTAAAATTCCAATCAGCAAATTTGTCTTCCTATTGTTTGAGCCAAATTGCCAAAAGAGAGCCCTGATTTCATCTGTGAAAACAGATGATTAGTTCTGTTCCTTGATCCAGTTTAGTGCGATCAGAACTTATTTTGATGACAAGAAACATTGTCTCTTTCCAGGCTACTGTCCCAGGAAAGGGGGAAATTTGCAAACTGGTATTCATTTCTCTGAAGAAGGGCTTCTCTTTGGAATTAGGTTTAAAAATGGAAGGAAGTATGAACAAAGCCTTTAAATATCGATATGTAGAAATAGGATTTCAAATCTATTACAGGTCTGGTCCTACAAGCACAAATCACAGAATCACAGAATCACCAAGGTTGGAAGAGACCTCAAAGATCATCAAGTCCAACCTTTCACCACAGACCTGATGACTAAACCATGGCACCAAGTGCCACACCCAATCGCCTCTTGAACACCTCCAGGGATGGGGACTCCACCACCTCCCTGGGCAGCACATTCCAATGGCGAATGACTCTCAGTGAAGAGCTTTCTCCTCACCTCGAGCCTAAACTTCCCCTGGCACAGCTTGAGACTGTGTCCTCTTGTTCTGGTGCTGGTTGCCTGGGAAAAGAGACCAACCCTCTCCTAGCTACAACCACCCTTCTGGTAGCTGTAGACAGCAATAAGGTCTCCCCTGAGCCTCCTCTTCTCCAGGCTAAACATCCCAGTTTCCTCAGCCTCTCCTCGTAGGGCTTGTGCTTGAGGCATTGTGCCTTATAATCAGCTTCTGTGTATTCTAAGCTCAAGCAGGGTCAGATTTTTCACTTTGAAATAGATATGTTCTCATCTTGTGAAAGTCCGAAGAACCTTCTACTAATTTTCTTTTTACCTAGTATTTTACTTTTTTTACAGGAGGCTAACAATTTCTACCTCATCTGTAAAATGTTACCATGTAAATGGGCAAGGCAAATTCAAGGAAGAGGTGTGCAATAGCATACGTGTTCCTGCATAAACAAGGGCCACTACATATGCAGGTACAACTACAAATGCATTTGAAAACTGAAGCCTTAATTGTGTAATTGTTAAATTGGTAATTCATCTCACCGTTTGCTTCAGTGCAATCCCAGAGCCCACATGATTAATTTTGGAACATTCTTGTCCAAGAGCAGCTACAAGCTAAAATGACAATGCATGATGCATTGGGAAAACAATTGACTGGATGCAAAGATGATGTGCACCCATTTCTTTCTGAGCATGTGATCCACTTATGTGCACAGTTTCTGTGACTACACCCGAACAGTACTGCTTCTCTCCACCAATGTGCTTTGCTCATGTAGAAGCGGGTCCATGTTCACCAGATGTGAGGTGCAGAAATCCTCACCCAGGTCCCTTACAGATTAATACCTCTAGAGGGCATGGTCCAGTGCTCTTCTGGGGTGTAATTTCAAACCCAGAAAGCAGGACGGCCTTCAGACTGACTAGCCTGGGCACTGTGCCCTGCTAATTATACTGATTCCTTGAAATGTCTCCCTGCTGCTCATGGTATGTGCAGTCCTCACACCTTCAGTCTGCCAGAGCTAAGACCCAGGAGTTAGTATCATCCCCTTTTCCTTTCTCCTGCAGAGCTCTCAGGTAAGGAGAAAAGTCTTGCCTCATGGTTCTCTTTGTAGATGTGTGAGTGGGCTCTGGAGGAGCTGGAGAAGTTTGCAGATTCTAGAGTGGGTCTATATAATATGCTGCTCTTTGAGACAGGATAAGCAAATTTGTGAGAGAATATAAGCACAGTTCCTATACAGCTACTTTACAGTCACTTTTCAGAGAAGGACTGCTCTTCAAAATATTTAGATTTATTTTTTTTTAAATGTTTTATTTGGTATCCCAGTTTACAAGTGCCGAACAACCTCACGATGTAAAGCTTGACATCTACCTGCCAGTATCTCTAGCTCCTGGTGTTTCAAACTACGTTTCAGCAATAACACCAGCTGAGCTTATTCAGCTCAGTTTACATCCTCTGGAAATGAGGTACATATATATGTACATATATATATGAAGAAAAAAGAAAGAAGGAAAGAAAGAAGGAAAGAAAGAGAGAAAGAAAGAAAGAAAGAAAGAAAGAAAGAAAGAAAGAAAGAAAGAAAGAAAGAAAGAAAGAAAGAAAGAAAGAAAGAAAGAAAGAAAGAAAGAGAAAGAAAGAGAAAGAAAGAAAGAAAGAAAGAAAGAAAGAAAGAAAGAGAAAGAAAGAAAGAAAGAAAGAAAGAAAGAAAGAAAGAAAGAAAGAAAGAAAGAAAGAAAGAGAGAAATAAAGAAAGAAAGAAAGAAAGAATGGAAGGAAGGAAGAAAGGAAGAGAAAGAAAGAAAGAGAAAGAAAGAAAGAAACCCATCAATACTTTTGGGGGGAAGGAAAAGTATATCAGTCATTAATTGGAATGAAAAGTCAAAACTGAAATTTTTACATGAAAAATAGTTCACCTCTCTCTGTAGATATTTTGTATTATTAATTATTCACTGGGGTAAAGCCTGAAATTTAAGGATTGCACATCTCATATATATATATATCCTAACCGTCAGATGAGTAGGGTTATACTTCTTTTCATGTCTGTGTCAGTATCTGTGTCATTATCTCAAGGATGTAATGAAATAACTCCTAAAAACCCCCAACCAAAACCAAACAACAACCAAATAATATCTTAGTTTTATAATGTGATAGCTACTGGATAAGAAAATGCACCTGGGAAACTGAAGAAAGTGAGGTTACATTACCATCTTTTTAGAAGTTATTACTTGTCAGCTGTTTCTTCTGAGAGCCAAAACCTCAGTAACTGCTTGTGTGTTTTGTTGTTTCTACTGTGCAGAAAAGACAAACACAGATTATTTTACTTTGGATTGGAAGCTCTGAGGATTTGTATAAACTGCAGCATTTCAGAAGAGGAGATGAATCTTGTTAAAATGTGCTAATGAGGTTGCAAGTAATCATAACCTGCCCTGAATCAGCAAAGCAGTTATACTGAAAATGGTTACTCTCCCCTGAGCAGCCTAGCTTTGCTTTTTCATCTGCCATGAGAAACTCCTCACCTGTCAGAAAGATGTTCAGCTGGTTCAAAATGCCTGGACAGCTAGTGTGACAGAAGTGATTCCTTACCTAGGGTAGCATGTTGTGTTCAATCCACCGTGTATTCAGTTGTAAATATTCTTACAAATCAGGCCACTATCAAGAGGAAATAATGAAAACAACACCTGATATAGGATTGGTGACTTGTGTTTTGCTATAGACATCGTGGTTAACTTTCCCCAGGTGGGAGAGAAAAAAAAAGATGGGCTCCTTCTGCATACATCTCAGGATTTGACCCCTGAGAGACATTTGGTTAGAGGAGAAAGATTTTTCAGTAGTTCCATAAATTTGACTTGTTCTCTATTAATCCTTCCCTCTTTGCATGATTCCTCCTCTGCTATGCAGACAAAAACCAACCAACCAAAAAAACCCAAAACCCCACCAACCAACAAACAAACAACCTTATTAGTAACAATGCAATAAAAATATCAATGTTGTATTAAGTGTTCTATTAATTAATTAATGTTAATAATTACTAATAAAAAATTATTTCTGGGGAATCAAAACAGTAAATGGTTGCTCTGTTATTTTTCCCAGTTCAGAATATATTTGGTGTTTTCTCTTTGGTTTTGTGTTTCATCCCATTCTCTAGAGGACAACGAGATTGGTTTTCATTGAGCAGTGGTGGAGACAAACCACTGTGGCTTGTCTGACAGCTTCATCTTGCAGCACCTGTATGCTATAAGATTTATAAGCAGTGAAACAGATTTCTTTCAATCTGTGTGTTGCCTCTGACATCAGTCATGGGTGGCAACATTATCCAAACATATGGCAATAATCCTGACCTTTGCCTTTCACACTGTCTTCATACAGTAGGAACACAGCAGTGTAGAGTGGGCTTTAATTACACTGTGGTATGGCCCAATCTAGATTACAGGGGTTTGGCATAAACAGATGAAAAACAGATATTGGAGTCCCTCAAGCCAAAATGGTCCTGGTGGGATTTGAGTGGAGGAGAAGTTGTGTTGTGGTGAAGCAAACAAGGTAAATATTGCTTCTGCTGCTGACAGCAGATGCAGACATGTTGGTGGCTGAGAACAAGACAGTGTGAGAAACCTGTGCTCCTCAGTCATTAGCTAGTGATGGTGAAAAAGAAGTACAGTTAGGAGCACCAAGTAAGCCTCTAGGCAGACTATTAGTGTCAAACAATGGGAATGCTGTTGAAAGAAGGTGAAAATGAATTCAGAGAACAGCTCATTAACAGTTGTTCATCTCCAAACAATCCTCTGTGGTAAAGGCTCTGCCCAAGCAATAACACTAGCAACACATTCCAGATTTTCAGAACAGCAGCCAGATTTGAGAACTTGAGATCAACAAGCATCACTGCCAGACCACTGAACAATCCTTCTTAAAGCCCTGTTTTAGTTTCAGTTGCCCCTTTTTTTCAATCCACATGGCTTGCATCGGGGTTAGTCAAGACATAGTTTATTTCAGTAAACTTATCAAAGAGCAGACTGAGGTAAGTCACACAGAAAGGTGAAAGTGGAAGTCAGAGATAATGGGGAGTTTCTGGTACACATCACCTATGTAGAACAGAGATCCTGAGATTTTTAAAAACATGCTTTAAAGACATGCTTTCCAACCATCAACACCTGTCTTAAAGAGGGTTGTGAATATTTTCCAAAAGTAGTAAAGGAAAAAGACATTTGCATCTATGATGTCCTTCAACACACATAGTTTGGAGAAGTATGAGGTCAGAGATGGTTACTGACTGTAACTAGACCTTCTTAGCTTATACAGCAGTGGCAATTCTTTTCCAAAACTGTGAGGTTCTGAAGCACAGCCTCCTCAAGAAGTACAAATAAACATTGCTTTATTTTCTTTTCTTCAAAAGAAAGTGAAAACAGAGATGTCCATGCCCTTGAATTACTCCAGTTTCTCACTTGGTAATGTATGTTAAGTCTGTTGACATTTAGAGAAGATTCCTGAGAAGGTATGGGAAGAGAGGAAGCCAAGCAGTCAGACTGCAAACACTGAACACACTTTGAGTATTCCCACAAGACCAGCACTCGCTTTCAAAAATGCAAACCCAGCCAAACTTCAGATCTGGAGACCTCTCTAAATTGGGGAAGACTGAATCACTGTGGCTCAGACCTTCAGACCTCTTCCTAAAACGTAGCAGTTGACTTCCACCTGCCTGCATCACGTCTTCTCACATAACTGTGGCTCCTTTGCTTGCTGTGGCAAGACTTCACCAGACCTGTGAGATGATGAAAGATAGATGTAGTGTGAGTCTTTCTTAATGTGTTATTCTGCTGTATGCTTTTTTATTACAGCCTAAAGAAGTTTAAAGTGAATGACTCAGGGTTATTAAATCATTATGTCTTATCTCTTAAGTAAAATCATAGTATTAATAACCCCAAGTTTCAGTGATGTTTATTAGCATTTGCACAAAAATTGTCATGTTAAAATTAACAGCTTTACCCTCATGATGTATCATTGAGATCTGCTGCTAGTCACTGCCTGCTGCAGTGATTAAATAACCAAATATTCCACCATAATTTACAGCTTGTACAAACAATTGTGATGATTTTTGGTTTCATCCACCCTACAACATTGTGTGCTCTGTTAAAAGCCACTGGATTTTCAATTACTCTGAGTAGGAAGCCCCAGAAAAACCTGGTTACCATGAGCAAAAAAAAGTTTATAAGTTAAGGAGCCAAGACAGTGAAAAAGCTGTTGGGGTTTTTTTCTTATTATTTCTGTGGCATAAGATTTGTCTTAGAGAGTTGTAAAGTGGAGGAGTAAGTGTTTGCAGATCCTTCTAAGTAATTTGCTATCTTTGTTGCCTATGATGCTTGAACAGTGGGTTCAGAAACTCCAAAGGCTGTTTTCAGCCCTGAATTCTGGCTGAGCTTTTTACAAAGGGAGTCTTCTTGGACCTGGAAGCTGCAGTTGCATATGCATATGGAGGTGTGCCTTCAGTGCAAGTGGGATATATCCACACTGTGAGATCTGCAGCTACTGGACACTGTGAAATGTGAAAGGTAAGGCATACAACAGCCCTGTGGCACTGCAATTGAGATCTAGATAATCTGTCTCAAAAAGCATTAAGGTTCCTCCTTGAATCTGCCAACTTGCAACTCTCAGAGAAGGATTAAAGAATGAACTCTTCTAATGAAGGGTCTCACTCACCACAGGAATGGTCTTTTAGATTCACAGACCTTCAGTGGCCAAAAAAGCCAAAAAGATTAGTAAACTACCTAGAAACAAATCTCTTTAAAAAAGGAAATGATTAGGTTGGGGTTTTGTTTGCTTGGTTTTTAAAGGAGAAATAGAAAGAAATAAATTAACAGTTAAGAAAGTAACAATTTAGTTACCCAGCAAGGGTAAATGCAAAGAATAAAATCTCACCTAGTCATTTTGCTCTTGGCACAGCTCTCAGTTGAAAGAATGGAATGATCCAAGTTACTGACCCTAGGTAGTATCTTTGTGTGTGATATCTCTGACTGAAATAATTTGTGACTGGATTTAATTTTTTTTCACTGAAAAGGAATAATTTAAAAAAAAATCAAAAGACAAAAATTCCTCTTTCATTTTGTTTTTGTTTTGTTTTGTTTGTCTTGCAACTCACCAAGAAGGCCAACAGTATGAGGTTTAACAAGACCAAGTGCAAGGTCCTACACTGTGGCCACAATAACCCCATGCAGTGCTACAGACTGGGGGATGAGTGGCTGGAGAGCAGCCTGGCAGAGATGGACTTGGGAGGGCTGGCTAACAGCAGCTGAACATGAACCTGCAGTGTGCCCAGGTGGCACAGAAGGCCAATGGCATCTTGGCTTCTATCAGCAATAGTGTGACCAGCAGGGCTAGGGATGTAGTTCTGCCCCTGTACTCAGCACTAGTGAGCCCTCACCTTGAGCACTGTGTGCAGTTCTGGGCTTCTCGTTTCAGGTGCTAGAGCAAGTCCAGAGGAGAGCAATGAGACTGGTGAAGGGACTGCAGGGAAAGCCTGGTGAGGAGAAGCTGAAGGAGCTGTGGTTGTTTAGCCTGGAGAAGACTCAGGGGGTACCATATCACACTCTACAGCTACCTGAAGGGATGTTGTAGTAAGGTGGGGGATCAGGCTCTTCTACCAGGCAGCTTGTGACAGGATGAGAGGGCAGGGCTTGAAGCTGTGCCAGGGGAGGTTAAGGTTGGATGTTAGGAAGCACTTCCTCATGGAAGGGGTAATTAGGTACTGGAATGGAATGCCCAGGGAGGTGGTGGAGTCACTGTCCCTGGAGGTGTTTAAGGCAAGATTGGATGTGGCACATAGTGACAGGGTCTAGTCGCTGTGGTGGTTTTAGGAACATAGGCTGGACTTGATGATCTCAGGGGACTATTCCAGCCTCAATAATTCTGTGATTCCGTGAAGGACAATTGTTTCTTAGAGCTGACAACCTTTTCAACATATTTGAGAAAAAAGAGATATACTACTAATCCTGTTCTGACAAAACAGAAAGAGGAGTTTCATATTTTCAGTGAAACTTAGACATCTCTTGCCTACTGATTTCTAAATGTCTTACCCAAGGTCAAGAAGCTTTTGTAACAGCATAGCAACTTGAGCTAAACTGATCTTGCACTCTTAATCTTTTATTTTAACTGCTTTGGTGGTAAAATTTAATGGCATTTTGAAAAACACATTTAAAAATATTAATACATAGTTATGTTACCACAAACTTCTAAAATTAAAACCAGGAAACACAACATTACTACCTTTTTTGTTGTTGTTCTCAGTGTTGTATAAAATAACAGCATCTTTAGAGGAAGTCATTTTGAAGTAGGTATGTTTTAAAATGAAGGCATATGGGAAATTCTGGTGATTTAGTGACTGTATAGAATGTTTGCTGCACAAGGGCTCCTAATTTGTGACTAAATTCTGCGGACTAAGGAAGAGTCTTTGCAATATAAGATGCAGTATGAGAAAGGGAGAAAGAAAAAAAAACCACCAAAGACACTGGCAGATTCTGGCTGACACAAAATAGTCTGAGCTTCTAGACATAGAATTTCACATGGTCAGCAATGTGTCAAGTAGCTCTATTGTTTTTAATCTTAATTTAGTGTACAGGAATGATTATAGTTTTGGGGTTTTTTTCCCCCTTGTTCTCAGTTTCTAATTTGTCTGAATCATACACACTTAATGAAATCCTGCTTTATAGTTCAGGCGATGCAGCTCTGAGCTCAGTGGGGATGTTTTCCTTTATGCTCCAGGCATATCTACAATATCTGGCTTGATTAATCTGTTGCCTTTGTATGGTTTATTTAAAATGTCAAATGAATTGTTAATGTGGGAAAGCATTCTGGGCCAAATTCATCTTCCAGCTACACCTGTGCTGCCTAAGCAAAATCCTACAGCTGTAAAGAGAGAATAGAGTTTGTAGCTCATTCAGGAAAAAAAAAAAAAGAAGAAGAAGATAATACCCAAACCATGGGTTCAATTTGTCAAAGTTTGGAAGAACTTAATGTCTTTCATCAATGCTAAAGGAAGCCCACAGAAATCAGAAAAAAAATTGGAACATGTTGACTCAAATGTAGAGGATTAAAATTTTCCCTTTTTCAACAGTCTTATGCCCCCAAACACCTTTCTTTTTTTTTTCTTTTGCCTTTTTATGTATGACGACTCATTCATGCATAACTCTGTTTGCATCTTTCTTTGTCTGAATAAAACGTATAATTACCATGCTTTCAACCCGAAGTATTGATGAAACCACACAAAATAAGACATTCTGCCTGTCCAACCAAAGATCAGTAGAGCACTCATAAAATATAAGAATGAGAGATTTATTTCTTATTAGTCACTGATGTTTCAGCAGTGGTCAGAAACATCACCTCTGCACAGTAGATTTCCTTCATCTTTCCATGGCACTTTACCTTGAATGACCTAGTTTCGATTATCCAGCATATACCTGCTTTGTTTGTTGTTTTCTTTGGTTTGGTTTGGTTTTGTTTTGTTTTTCTGCTTGGGATTTATTTATTATTATTTTTTTTCTGTTTTGGATGGGCTTTTTCACTTTTGTTTTTTATGTTTCCACAGGAAAATGGTGAGGGCTGCAGAACCACAGCTGAGGACACAGTACTAGATGCCTGAGCAAATCTCAACTTTTGCATTATTTATGTGTGCAAGGTCTTCCAGAAGATATTTACTAAGGAAGACAGAAAATCTATAATATTTGAAGTAGTCTGAAGAAACAGAACAGGTAATGGAAACGATCCAATAACAGCAACACAAAGCTCCAGCAAGTTTAGGAATAACTCCCATAGACCTACATGCTCCAGTACAATATCTAAGTACCAAACTGAAGAGCAATCTAAGGAAAATCATTGGATGTCTTCCAAAATGTGATTCTTCCCATCTTACTGTCTGAGACAGATGAAATGAATCACTGGAGTTAGATTTCTCACCCCACTGTGTTCGGATAGAGCCTGGGTCACTAGACTAGCTTTGATAGCTACCTCAAAAAACTTACATCCTAGCTGACTTACTGCAATCATCAGTCACTGATTTTGCAAGAGAGTCATACAAAGCTCCAGTATCCTGAATCTCAGGAGCATCTTTCTGAACAGTCCTGCAGGGAATAAAGAAAGATCTAGTGCTTAATATACTCAAAAGGCAGACAAATCAGACTGTACACTACTAAGATTATTACTAAAATTCAAAGTTGAACTCAATGGCATAGGTCAGTTACATACTACAAAGATACTTTTTTTTGCTGACTGTACAGTATTCTTTTCAGAGGGTTGTGTGTTTGGTTGTTTGTTGGAGGTTTTTTGGGTATATGAGTATTTGCTTTTGAGTTTAGTAATATTTTCTGAAATCACACTGGAAAATTGTACCTACAAGTACCTCTTGAAAAAGCATCCCAGGAGAATTCCAAATATTGCTTTCTAAAAAAACTGAGAGCCAATTGTCCACTTCAAAGGAAGGCATTTCTGCTGACCTAGAAAATTGGGAATGAAAGATTTACATGGTCAAAGCACATGGTGCACACCTAGGAAAAAACCCTGATCATCACTGACAGGGATTCATATATTTGAGAGCTGAAAATGTGATACCTTTGCTTTGTCTGCAGACAAATGTTCTTATGGGTGTACCACTACACCATGATCCAGCACACACTGCACCAGTACAACTTCAGCTCAGTCCCAGCTTCAGATCCACACCTCAGGTACTGTCTCTGTGCAGAACAGGACACACGAGTATAGTAATATACGTAAAATTCATAGTGGAGAATACTAAAAGAGTAATTCTAAGGGACAGTCCTTTGTTAGTGCTGCCAACTGAAGACTCTCTTTCTTTTTTTCTTTGACACTCTTGTGTCAAAGAGTGCTTTTCAGGCCAGTGGCAAGCCTGATACAGTTGTTTTGATAGCTCTCACTGCAGATGTGGAGGCACATGGAGACTGGCAATTTCAGAACTTTTGCTGTGAACTCACTCTATTTTTTGGACTTAGCACTATATTGGGCAGCCACTCAATTGCCAACCCACTCCTCAAGCCATACAGTTAACAAGTGCTTCACTATTTTTCTGACAGCTGGAGTTTAGTGGTTTTTTGCTCTCAAAAATATTAAATTGAATCTTGCCTTGTTTAGCCTATATATGTATACATATATACTGTTTCAGTGTAGACTGCATAATCTTTTAAACAGCTATGATGGAAGCATACCATGAGAAAAAATTGTTAGCTGCCAGCAAGGAGGAGTTTAATGATTTTAGTGTCCTAAATGGGAATTTAGTTTTCTTTCCATCCAAATCCTTGAAGGCCTACTGCTGGTTTAAGATTTTACTTTTGGTGAGGTAGATTTCTAAACTAGAAGTCCTCAGAACCTAGAACTACTAAGATGGGAGCATAGGGAAGAAAGTTCCATCAGAGGGGGAACAGGAACATCACAGATTCAGGGAATTGCCCCACAGAGAGCCTGTGCAGAAAGATCCCTCTTCAATTAGAACAACTCTGGAGACTGAGATATTCAAAAGCAGCCTAAGCAACAATGTCAGTGAGAGCCTCTTGACTCTGTTCTCCGTATGAGGTCCAAGTCTGGTGAGGGGGTCAAAGGGAGGAGACCAGATTCATTTGCCTGTTCAGTCCTTGGGCTGCCATCCAAGGCCAACAGCAAGTATGCCAGTGGTGGTGGAGGTTTGTGTGATGTGGTGTGCCCTCTCTACTGCTCCAAAACGGTCTATGCTTTCCTTATTCTCTTGTATTCTTGGAAATTCCAAAGTTGTTTTTTTTTCAAAGATCATTCAAGAGGGTAACCAGAAACATTCTGTAAACCAGCAGCATTCTTCCAGAATTACATTTTGCTGCCTGGTAGCTGCCCACACAGCATCATGTGTAACGGCATTTGACTTCTGAAGCTGTGTTTTTCAGTGTGCCTTAAGGTGCTTGGTTATGGTGGTTTCCTGACCACAATGATCCCTAGGGACTGATGAGCAGCATCAGCTCAATACAGAATTCATGCTGCACGTAAGTAAATACTTAAATCACAGAGAATTTAGTGAAATTTAAGCACAGGCTTCTTCTCAGCTGCCTTTAGCCACATTAGTCATCTCAGCCACTTTTGGTTAGTACAACACAGGCCTGACTGCAATTTGAAGACCCCAAAAATGTGGCTTGTTTAAATGTCCTCAGGGTGCAGAAAGGATCTTAACAGTAGGCAATATAGGCAATACCACAGAGATTGATAGGAGACGTGAAAATTAGTAGCTTACACCAGACAAGCAGAGATAGTTTCAAGAGTAGGTACAGAATTACCAAAAGCAGATAGGGTGATGCTAAATCAATTTTTATGTGCACCTCCTCTGGCCCAGATTTTTCTAGGCATCCAAAGTGAATTATTCCTGTCTAACTTATTTCTTCAGCAAATGCAGTTAAATATGGAGTCTTTATTTTTGTTTCTACTTCAATTATACTGTACAGACTCCCTACAGATTTTTCTCTTCAAGACTATTAAGAAGTCACTGGCTTAGAAATATAACTGACTGCAATGATCAGTTCCACTACCCAGTACACCAGCCACAAAAGACATTTGTTGTAGTAGTTTGAGAGAAATGTCCTTTGAGAACAGCATTGTAAAGTGTTCACCTAAATTACAGCTGTGCCATAAATATGACAGGTTTAAACTACAGCAGCTGAGAAATTATATAAATGAAAAATTACAGGGATATGATCTTTTTGCACTGGTGCATAAAGATTTAATCTCCTGGGTTATATACCCTGAACACAGCAATTGTGTCAAGATAATAGTTAAAACGATGCTCAGAGGAATGTTTCTTGTGGTTATTTCTCAGAGCTTTGATGTTTTCTTTGAAGGAAATGCCTTTCATGGAGTACAGGTGCAAAGCTCT
The DNA here is from genome assembly GCF_014839835.1 of Dryobates pubescens. Lineage (NCBI taxonomy): Eukaryota > Metazoa > Chordata > Aves > Piciformes > Picidae > Dryobates > Dryobates pubescens. The sequence goes on along the minus strand of NC_071625.1, from coordinate 21,724,533 downwards.
TGTGGTGGCCCCTGAGTGAGCACTCTGCAGGAAGGCAAAGGAAGCAAGTGACCAATGAATGGCTGGCCTAAGCACCAGTTTATATCTCAACCACCCACATTCTAAGAATGCCCCATACATTTCTGGTTAAAATAGCACGGATAGCTACCAGAAACATGTTAGCATTCCAGGAGAATTTGGCAGAGATTAGGTCAAGAAGATGCGACAAATAATTCCTCTGAATCCTTGCAGTAGTCCCAGAGTATCCTAAAAACTTTCTGCAGAATCTAAGTATTATGGAAAATGTAACCTGTAAAAAATCTAGTAGACTAATGGGGCTGTGATAATAGTATTTTTTTCCTGAAGTAGAAACTATAAACTCCACCAGTTATATCTACCTCTTGTAAGTATTCTACTTAGTTATTAAAGTTAAATGTGTAGCCATGAAACTGTAGCTTTTGGTGTGATACATAAGGTACCCTTGTTCAATTTTCTAGCTAAACTTCTAAGCATCAGGAGACTGAAGAGGATCTAGGAGACACTGGTTGCAAGCACATGCTATATTCTGTGACAAAATAGATCAATGCCATCTTTAGTGTGCAGGTGAAGGGCACTGAGCCTGCAGAGTGAAGTGACCATGCCTGCATGCAGCACAGTCTTCTGATACCTTCTATAGAAGAAAATTTTAGTGAACATAAAACCAGATAAAAGCTATTGGGTATTGAGTCCTCTTCACAGCATACTGAAATGTGGGATGTGCCCTACAGATTTCTTTCAACAGAGAGCATCTTTATTTTCTTCTAGAAAGCCCCAACATTTGAAGAATGGACCTCTTAAGGACACTTTGGTTGTGCCACTGAATAGAATTGAATCTCTGCTATTCATTATGAAGATACCTAATAAATAATTTTATTAACTATATGTGTAGTAAAGACAATTCTTAAAACTGCATGCTGCAAAATGCCAAAAATTAGCTATGAATGTCCAGTTTTCACTGTGGGGAATCTCTCGGTAAACCAAAGTGATTTGGCCTAAGTCATCAAGTACACTGGTGGCAGAACAGGGAGAAGACTTAGATGCCAGATGCCTGAATGTGTAGTTGGTGCTGTATCCTTCAGGCAACTCTATGAAACTCTCCTTTCCTTTCTGTATAGAATTCTTTCATACTTCTTGAAATCCTTTGTGCTCAAATTGTGCTCAAGTCTGTGAGACACTCTTTTCTGTATGTATTTGTTCTACGTATACTGCTGGCAAAGAAAAGAGGAAAGCTGGCCAAAACTCAGGTATTGTACATCTGGAAGCTGGTTTTGCAGACCTGGGGCAAAATTCTGGCCTAACTGAAGTTAATGTCAAAACTTCAATGGGGCAGAATTTCACCCCTGGGAATGAAGCAAAAATATCTCCACCCTTACAAGCTGAGAACAGAAACTTGCTTTCAACAAGATGTTATTTGGTACTACCTATTCTGTGGTAGTTCTAAAGGGAGTTTTGTAGTCAGTCCAGTTAGCTGTTAAAAGGAAATAAAAATAAAAATCATGGTAAATTCCATTTTACCAACTTATAAATTCAGGTACATAGAAAAATAATAACAAAACCTTACACCTGTGTTGCAGAGACCTTTTTGTTACTGATTTAAAGTGAGGCTGCTAACAGTCTAATTTTTTTTCAGATGATGCATATATATTTACCTGTATTGAATTTGGAAAAGTTTACTATAGGGTTAAGGCAACAAATCCAAAGTAGTGATAGCATCCTCTCACTAAATCATAAACAGCCAGAATCTGATCTCCTACATACCAAAAAGAAACTGCCTCCAAATCACAGAAAAAAACCCCAGGGTTTACTGGCAAATAAAAGCTCCTTTTTGTTTTGAACAAATGTTAATTCAAAGCTAAGTGAAAAGAAACACCATAATTGCATCTAAAACTTATATGTCTGGGCCTCATTTATATGGAATTTTCCAAAATCTTTCAGTTCTAAGGACCTAAAGTCATTCTGTGCCTCGTGACTGGATGCTACAAGGCATTGTTGAAACACAAACTTTGGCCTGAGCCATCATAACAAAAACAGGACAAGATGTTTGTCCAGATGTTCCCTATTCCTCCATTTTACTTGTAGACCAAAAGGAAGATCAAGCTGGGCTGGAATCCTTCTATTGCTCTTCGCAGAGGGTAGAAGTTGTGAAAGCTTTGAGACCAATCACTACAATGGGACTACAAAATACCTGAGATTAGGCTATCAGTCTTGAATTAAGGCCCATCAGGGTGGCATGCAACAAAACCAATCACTGCTTAAGTCAAACAAAGATTATATAAGGAATTTTTTTACATAATTGGGTAACAGTGCAAATTCACAGGGAAAGGCTAAAGACCTGTCCTAATCCAGGATATTAAATGACATTATTTATTTCCATTTACAATGTAGGTTTTTTGATGTTTCCCCTCCCTTTCTTATTTCTTTTTGTTTGCTCTCTGCTCAGGTCTCAAGATACTCACCTCCTCGCTTCAAAAAAAGCATTTTCTCAGGTGCTGCTCCTCTAGGAACCTCAGTTAGTAATTGATTCACATATATCACTTTCCAAGATGGCAGTGTTAAAATTACAGTGAGGAGATACAAACAAGGAGGGCTATAAATTACAGCAGCACATTTAGCAGACAGAGAGCATCACAGCACAGCAGTGGATCAGCTGCATCTTCGCTTGTTTTCTCATGGTATTTTGAAAAGAGTGATATCAACATTTACCATGTTCTGAGCACAACTGAAGCATACTAAAAAAAATCATGCTTTGAAAATCATTAGATACCTGCTGAAATAGCTGAAATTGCCATATGGGTTTTTCAGCTTAGTTTGCTGCAGACAACACTGGGACTTTGTGCAGATGCTGCTAAATGCTGTATTTGTGCCATTGTTCTAAAGCTCACACAGAAATAAGGAGAGGGATGTGAATCTGGATGAAGTGAAGAGTCACAACCAATAAATGGTTTTGCATCTCTGTGGAGATGCCTATAGTATTAGGAGAGCATTTCACTTCAGACAAATCAAACTATCGAGGTAGTTCAGAGATAAATTTACAAGCCAGACTTTCATCTCAGTTCAGTTAATTCCTTAGCCTTGCTTTATTTGATGAATATTGTTTTATGATTCACTTTATTTCTTGTTTTTCCCCCTTTATTTGTTTGTCTTTCTATGTTTTTTTTTCCTTTTTCTTTTCTTCTGTCTCTCCCAAGTCTTTCCCATCTATGCTCTCCTCTTTGCTCTTCTTCCTAATGCTGTTTTCTCCCTCCGTCTCATTCCTTTTGACTAAGCTACAGGTGATTTTATTTCCCATGCATTTTCACATATGTGAAGGCCATTCAGTCACTTACTTTGTTCCCTGCATCTTTTCCAAAGCTGTGAGATGGGATATGAAAGGGTGGTTTAGATTTCATGATATAAGAGTTTAGACTTTGTGATATCTGGAGCTGCTGGCTGAGGAAGCATATTTCAAATGACTGAAAGAGGCATAAATATATATATATATATAAATATATATATAAATATAAATTCTGTTTACACCATCTGAAGAGAGGTTAGTATCTAGTACCAGACAGGTGGTAAGAAACATTTGTAGAAGGGCTGTGTGAAAAAACCTGTCAGTCTCTTGAGCAGCAGTGATACGTTCAGGCAGGTAGAGAGATGCTTTTATAAAACTGGACTGCCAAAGTGCTTTTTGCTTTGTTCATATATTTGGGCAGGAATAAGTACATTGCTGTTCTGATGCCAAGGCAGGTGGTCCAACTCTTGTACTTAATCCTTTCCCAGAATGCCCTTTGGAACAGCCCGAGGATTTGGAAAATGCTATGGAGACTTCAAAGCATGTCTATTTTTGCTTATTGAAGTTGTGCATCACTTTAAATGTGCATCCTAGGATTTGAGTTTTCTTTAGCCAAATGAAAAAGAGGCAAACTGGTTGGGTAACAGTCTAAGAGTTTACTCAGTCTTTTCCGTTAATGGGAACTTCTTGTCTGGCTTGTATGTCAGGACTTGACTCATTGTTACTGTTTTATATTCACTGACAGTCTGCAGTAATCAACACAGTGATCATATCCATAGACAATGTACCTTTAGAACTGGATCCTGGCTGGCCTTATTCCCTCCTCTCATATGGATATGAGAGTGAACTGAGTGTATTCAGCACCCAGGGTATCAGAGCCTTGTGCTCCTCACATATTCTGTTCAAATAAAGACAAGAAAATCATTTGGTTGAATCACCCAATTTAGCTGCATAAAAGAACACCACACTTAAATCTGGAAAAGGCTTGCATTTTTGAGAACTGTTATGAAATAGATCAAATTTGAGTCAATGTCCATCTGACATCACTTAGTTGTTGTGGTACCATTGTTTGAAGTGGTTTCTTTCTGCATTGGCTTAGGCTCATAAACCCGTCAGCAGTGGTACATGCTGCCACCCACATTTAACTCAGAGACAAGCAATGCACAGCTGGAAACAGTCATTGCTCTAGAAAGAGCAATAAGAGCAATGTGAATGAAGAAATCACTGACTCATGTCTTTGGCTAGCCTGGTTTTCAGGAATTTGATGGTTTATGAAGGGATGAAATCTAGAACGACATAATTATATAGGGAAAGATGTCAGGATCCTGTCAAAATAATATCTGTCAGAAAATGCTAAATCTTTCTGCCTACACCAAGCACAATTTTAAGTTCCCTTGTTTGCAGAGCCTAGTGTAGCTTTGTCTATACTGTAATTTAGCAAATATATATAAAGAACATATGCTAATTGTCAGTGAGGATCAGAGAGGCAAAGAGAAACCGTAGTGGTAGATCTACTGAGCTTTAATGAAAGAAAGAATTAAGCAGGGCTAATATGCTGAAGTGTAAAAAGTTAATTTTTTCTGAAGCCTAATAACAAAACATTAGAGCAACAAGTAGAAGACTGCAGAAATTAATCAAAAGTAAATGGACCATAAAGCTGCAAAGCACTAAGAAAAGTGTCAAAATCTATAACGAAAATCCAGTGAGTGAAATAAAGTACATGAGAAATTGTGTGAAGATAATGGCAATAAATAGCTAGTAATTTAAATGTTATTTTTGTTCTTGCTCCCCTGCAGTTGTGTAATAATGTTTTCTTCTTCTTTTTAATTATTTGCATTATAGTAATAGCATGCTGAGTGTTTATAAGGAGCTCAGACTCTCATTTAAGTGGGTTGCCCAATGCTAGTAGGTGTCAAAAATTTGAAAACAAACAAACAAAACCAAGACAAATAAAAAGTCAAAGAGTGGAAAGGGTACACTCCTTAGATTACAAATAGAGCACTGCTTTCTCACTAGTTTATAGATAGAGCACTACGATGTTTTTAGTCCTTTGGAGTTCAAATGTCACATTCAAGGTTGCAAAACTGACAAGAGTGCCCTGGAAGCAGAACAAGAATGTTTGAAGCATGGAGGAGCAGAAAGGAGGACTCCTATTTCATAAAACATATCAAAACTTCAAACGTGTTTTCATTGTTGCAAAGGAAAGCAAAGCTTTTCAGAATCTCTTGAAAGAAGCAAATGAAAGGGAAGCCCCAGGAAGACTTAGGAATATGTACTTGCATGTGATGTGGGAGCCTAGGCTCATAGATGATCCAGAAATCAAGTGGAGACTTGAACTAGAGTGACTGCTGTTACCTGTGCGGGCCTGAAACTATGAATCAGTCCGCTTATGTTTGCAGAGTCATCCTAGGCTCCAGGAAAAACAATCCACAAAGTTGATGGGACATTTTAGCCTTTCTGAAGTGCAATTTTAAAATCAGGTAATCATTCAGTGAAAAATAAAGTTTTTCACCTATTTTGAGTCCTTGTTTACCAGGGCACAGTACAGGTTGGCAGTAAATGCTTCCATTAGTAGTATTTTACTGGAATAAATTTTGTGCATCATTGATATATAAATTTCATGTATTTGGACTTCAAAAAGACACTCAAATTGTACCACAAAGTACTACCATCTCCCAGTCACCCCTAGTAACTTGCACCATCTTTTTTTTGATTGATTAACTATGAACATGTTTCCTTAAAATGAAAGATGGGAGATTGAAGACCTGCAATCACTTGCAATCATTTTTCTTAGTCTCAACTAGCCTTTGTTTTTCCACACCACTCACTCCAAAACTGACAACAGGGAAGGTCATGTAGGTCACACTTAGCTGGTCCCAAGTGCCAGAGCATATTATCCAAGACAGAGAATATAATTACATTTTCACAAGTGGCAATTAGGAAGAATACCCCCCCCCATCAATTCCCTTTAATATTCAGCATTTGTAATATGGCAGAATCCAAGACATTACAACTGCAAGGCCAAGTTGCCTTAATAATATTAAAAATAACATCAAATACAGAAGGTTTTTATGTAAAAAAAAATTTAAAAAATTAAAAAATCAGAAATGTGAAGAAAAGAAAACACTTACCTCAAATACTTCAAAATATGTAAGACTCTATAATGTGAAAATATGCATTTTGCTATGGTGTTCCTTCTGTATGTTGGCATGGCTTATAGATGTAACAGATAACAAATAAGTAGAGAATCATTTACTATCATTATGGAGTGTAATACTGAGAGGATTATAATCTCATTTCCAGAGATAAACAACTCCTTGTAAAGCAAGAAGAATATCCTCATCATTATGAAAGTAATTTACAGTGGACAGGAAACATGGAGGCAAAGAGAAGTCAGTATTAGAAAATAAAGAGTTAATTTAGGATACCTCCATTTTTGGGTGCCTGATGTAAGTACTTGGAATTATTTTCTAAAGTTTCAATTGTGGTCTGGCTTCATCCCAAATCTCCTCTGTCCCAGGTCTGTGCTTTAACCACAAGATCATTCCTCAATCCCTCTACAGTGAATAAAATGAAATTATACAGATATTGAGAGTCTTAATTTCAGTATCTACGAACTAACACTGAAAGTATCCTGGATCACCAACAAAGAGTTCATACACTGTGAACATTTATTTCCTATCATGCCATATCCACAGGGGTTTTTTGCCAAGTTAACTTTCCTACATGTAATGCTTACCAGTTCCAGCACTTGGATTCGATCATCTGGGGTTGTGCTCTGCATCAATAGGCTGAACATGTCTCTCTGATTTCTTCCAAGTGATGTCTGGTTTTCTCTTATTTGTCTCAAAACTACAAAATCCTTTTCTGATTAATTCTTGGTTAAAAACTCCTTCTATTGTCAGTGGGAATAAATACATTCAGTTTGGCACCAGACTCTCAGAAAATTCCAGTAATTCCCACAGCAATTTAGCTATAAGCCATTTGGGATGATCACAGAAATGCCCTATGGGATTGAATTAAATTTCCCCTACTTTCAAACAGCTAAGCAACACACTGCAGCTTTCCATTCTCAGAGGGCAAAACCAAGCCGTGACTGTCAGCTCAGCGTCCGCTTGAAGCAGACTCTGACTGGATTTTGTACCCAGGAAAATCGTCTTACTGGTAGTTATCTAGTGGCATAAAATTATAGGTTATATGGATCTCTGGAAGACTTTCCCACAGTTCTCCAGTAAACACATGAAAGGACACCACCTAGCTCTGACTATAACCTAGCTGATTGAAAGCTATGTTTAAACCTTTTCAATACTGATCATACAAATTCTCTTGATTTTGCCAGCACTCGGTCCTTAGCAGAAAATAATATAGAATACCTTATTATTGTTGCTGGGTCATTGATCAATAGCCCATCACAGATTCTATTTCCATCTTCTACCACAAAGATAAGCACACTGACTCAGTATCAGTTAGTTCCCCATCATAACTTTCTCAATTAGTCTTTTGTATATGATTTACAGAAATCACATTGGCCCTCAAGAGAGAAAACTGAAAAATCCCATAGCTGTTTATAGACGGAAGAGTTGAACTTCCTCAAGCTTATGAGTTCTGCTCTTCCATTTTTCCTCTTCTTACTTGACAATGATGTATAAGATGCTAAAACTAAATTCAAAGCCTCCATCTGAGACCTCAGAAGATCACAATTTAACAGACAAGACGAAATACAAGAGGAAAGATGCAAAAATTGTTGGATTTTTATGTGCATGATCCTGAGAGTGGGATATTTGCTTCAGGATACATGGGGCATCAACATCAGAATCTAAGCCTGGGGCTCCAAGGTACGTCAGTCTAAGACTTCCACTTGCAGTTGCCCCCTCCAGGCTCAAAGCAAAAGACTTTTCAAAACTTGCGACTGTGAACCCACAAGTCTGAAGAAACCTAGTTAGTTACCAGCAGTGACCTCACCCTGACCCTCATTTCAAATGCATGTGACATTAAACATTAACCAGCTAAAGAACTAAAACTCTGCAAGAGGCCAGCATGAAGCATAGATCAACAATAGCATGCAGTGTGCTAGGGAAAGACCGGCAAATGCCAGAGATGCTCGTCTGATCTAGTCTTTGACATCTGGCTATGACTTGAAACACTTTAATTAGACATAACCTACTTCTCCAAATTTCCTTGCCTTGAACTGCTACAAAAAGCAAAAGCAACTACCAAGCAAAAATATAAGGAAAACAATGGATTTCAGTGGAACAGTTTGCACTGTGAATATCACTGACAGCATCATTTTAAAGCACAAAGGTGAAAGGAGCTTTTTATAGCTGCCGGAAATCCTGGTAACACTCTCTTTGTTTCCAAGCTACTGAGGCCAGAAAAGCTTTGCCTGACTTCTTTATGTACACATGTGTAACGTCCTTGTTCCTGGTTCACAGGAGGCACCTCCTAAGGTCTGCTGTCAACTCATTTGTGACACATAACTGTAGTCAAAAAGTGGTTGAATTGCTGGTTTTGTAGTGTACACACACATTGCTCAAGATTATCTGACAAGCCTAGCCTCCAGGAAAAGGATGGCTTCAGGCATCTAATTAAAAGAAATAATAGGCAGCCAAACCAAATGCTTCTTATTTGTAATTTATTTAATAAAGAAGGAATGACACAGATAGTATTTCCCCCAGCCTTGTCTTTTCAGCAAGGAGCAGGGGTGAGCAATGGGCCCTTCAAATCTCTGCAACAGCCGTAAACTAGTCCCAAATCGATTGCTAACCCCAACCCCCTTCTCTGAAGGCTTAATGGTATTTTCACGTGGGATCCAAAGCAGGCGGTCTTCAAGGAAAGTTATTGCATCTGGTGAAAAAAATAAAGTTGACATTTTTTGACAAGACCCTTAAGTATGTCTCTCCCAAGAGGGTTGCAACATAGAAGGGGCTGAGCAGGTGGTAATAATCAGCATTACATACATTTGAGCATTTTCTATAACATGGATTACCATGGAATTCCTTCATCCCCCCTGCTCTCCTTGGGGAGACTTACACAAATTGCAAGCATTTTCAAGGCCCTTTGATAAGCATTTCTGTCACTGATTTCACAGCTGTAGATATGTTGTTTAAAATATATAAAATGCATCCCCACCCTTGCTCAGAGATCAGTAGCAGGCAAGGAGAAGAATCTCTCCTTTCTCAGCTCCCACTAAGCCTGTTTTCTAAATGCTAGCTAAAAATATTCTATTGTTCCCAAGGACAATGTAGTGATGCTTAAGCAGCTATAAGCCACAGTTTGCTTTAGAGTAAAAGGGTGAATGCACAGCCACATCTCAGAGAAAGTCAGTAAGGAAAGCTAAAGGTATCTAAGCAAAAATTAGTGTGGTCTTACAAAGGGCCAGAGTAAATTTTAATCTTTTGTCCTATTTCTTCTCCTGCCTACCTCAGAAAGAGGTAAATGGTGAGAAGGGTTAATCACAATCAGAGCCTCTTTCACAGCTGAAGGAGGAATCTCCCGAGGAAGTAAGATGGGACAATCTTTTTCCTGTCTGTGCAGCCTTGCACAAGGTCTCCAAGACATGAGCCCTGGATCCCATCGTGCTCTTGGGAGCTTAGCTCCCTGTACTGCAAAACAATGTCTGCTAAAAAGGCCTTGCAGTTTAAGACAATGTAATGAAATGTGTGGCATTAGTAGCTGATGTTAATAAATGCTTTTATAATTAGATTTTGGTGATAGGTTTTGGCTGAATAATAAATTGACAAAAAATGTGGTTTCTGGAGGTCACTAAAGCAATTAGGAAATGATGAGTGGGTTTTGCCACAAAAAAGAGGGAAGAAATGAACTCTGCAAACAGGGGATAGAGGAAGGTCCTTCAAGATAACAGCTCATTTCTATTCAGCAATTTGAACAATTTTATTTTTGAATGTCATGAATTTGTCTTTGTTTTAATAGATTTTAACACACTAGGTTTATTTGGTTTGAATTTGACATTAATTTTTGTTTGTTTCATATTTGTTTTGTTGTTCTGAGAAGGCAAGATTTTGTGAGAGAAAGGAAGAACTGACCAAAGTGCTTGGATCAAATAATCCTTTCTGAGTCAAAATAAAGTAATTATTACTCTTTCTTTGTTAAAATACCACATCTATATCTTCTTGACTTTCTCTGTTTTTGGTTGTTTGGGGTTTTTTTGAGGGTTTAGAGGGGTTTACTTAAAAACTCCATTATTGAAATGCCTTTGATAGAAATAATCATATAATCACAGGATCACCAAGGCTGGAAGAGACCTCAAGGATCATCAGGTCCAACCTCCACGTTCACATGTTTTCAATCTTGCAATGTATCTGCACCTTCATACTTATGTTATGAATTTCTGTAGCACTGGTATTCCATACTTGAGTGTTGACACTGATAGAGACTTTTGATTCTATCTCAGCTAGTATTTACCTGTCACTGATAAAACCAGACTTTAATATGCATATGTTTGTAAAAGGATGTAAAGGATTCTCTGTATATTTTTTTTCCCTTCAGAAGAGCTCTATCTGGTTCTTAGTGGAAAATCATAGACCAAAAGTTTTGTTTCAACATGAATATGCTTACCCTCCAAAGAGTAACACCATCAGCTCTCTGGTGGTTTTTCATAGTCACATTATTTTCCTTTTTTATTATTTCTCCTTCATTGTTTTTTTTTGTTGTTGTTGTTTGTTTATTGTTGTTTGGGGTTTTTTTTGCCAGAAAACTGCAATGTGGTTTTATTTTACTTAACTTCTAGAAGTGCTTCAACAGAAGGAAGCCTCAGTAAAACCTTAGTGTGTTCTCTCATGGTCTTTCTGACTGGGTAATGTTCATGTTTCAGTACACTGAGGGTTTTATTTCCAAAGCATATGAGCAATTTCCCCTGAAGCTAGGAAAAAAAAAAGAAGGGTAATTCTACTGTTTCAGTTCTGTCACTTGTACTGCAACTGCATCTAACAGCATGGTTAAGATCCATTTGTTAGGACAATATATTCTTACAAGAAGGAAGTTAATATATTTTTTTTTGTTGTTCTAAAAGATCATATTGTTATTGGTATTTTAATTGTTTCATGGAAAGATTAGTGACATGTCCAGAGAAGCATCTCTGTGTGTAGAAGAGGCTGGAAACACTGTAGCGATCTTGGGACATACACAGGATTGTCTGCTTGTGTTTCTACAACTCTGTAAATTCATAGTACATTTGTGAACTAATGTAGAGGAGAAAGCTGGGATATCACTGTGGCCTTCATAAACTGAAGCACTTTCAGTGGGACCTAGCAAAATCTGACAATCATAAGACAGAGTAAAATCTGAACCACTATTTTTGCAAAGTACATTTTAAATCTGATTAAAAAAACACATCCTGCTATGGACTCCTGTCTCTTAGTCCTTATATTTCTCTTGCATGAGCTCTATCAGCTGTGCGTAAGATACCAACTGCTACCTTCTGGGTTACATTCTTCTGCTATGTCATGATTTTCAAGGCTATTCTGAATGAGAACATGTCACTCAGTACTACAGGTCCTCTCATAGGGATTGGGACTCTCATACTGATCAAAGAACTCAAGTCTTGGCTCATCTTGGACAAAGTCTCATGATCTCAAGGCTCTTCAACATAACCTAAAATTAGGAGTCAGGCTCTCCAAAACCACAAATACAGAATTTGAATCTTATTTCAGGTATGTGAGTGTTGACAGACTAATAGAGCAATCCAGAATGAATTAGACCTTCTTACATGACAAGGAGTGTCATCTTTCTATTGATAAAGTATTAAAACTAATGACTTTAGTCTGATAGTTGCAGTCATATAAATACATATGGGAGAGCAGACTTTAAAGTGAGACCTGGCACTTGAGGTAGCTGGGGTCTGATCTGCATGCAGCCAAATAGAATAGACTAAACAGAACATGGATGTAAAAGTAGCATTCACACTGAGGGAAAAACAAAAAACTAGTTTTGCAGGCATGTCTATAGGGCAGGGAAAAATTTATTACTAGTAACTGAACCTGCTGTTTCACTATAAAACCTGATGATTCTGAATTCAACAACATGAACATGCTACTTTGATTTGTGGATCAGTGCACTGTTCTGTGGATGTTTTGTCAGTTGCAGTTAAGGGAACTAGTATTACGATCCCTACACAAGCTGGGCATTGTAACCAAACATGGAGAAGGAGCTCCAACTGCATTAGCAGCTCTATACAGAGGTCTTGAGGAGTTTCTAGCTTTCAGGCTCAGTAGTGCCTCTGGCTAATGTAGCCACAATTAGTTAAGCCAATTACTTACAGAGGCCTTCAGACTCTCTTCCTTGTACTTCCTTTTTCCTTGCTTTGTAAGCTGCCCGCTATTTGGCATCTTGTTCCTGCCTGTTTTCAGCTGAAGCCTCTGCATGGCCACAGCAGGATACAAATCTCTGATTTCATTCACACACAGAGTTCCTGTTTCTAACAGGGGGGTGGTGAGATCTTGGACCTCAAAGGGAGAATAGAGGGCAATTCCACAACTTGGGAAAGGGCAGCAGAAAATGTGGTCTGAATTATCATGTCGTTATAAAATGCTGGCTTTGGTTGCCGTCAGTTCATCAATACAGCAGTGCTTAACAGTAAAAAAGGTTCATCTATATTTATACAAATACATCTGTGATGTATAATGCTTAGCTGACATCTGTCATTGTTTCTGAGTGTCTCTGAGCACATCACCTGACATCAGTCAGACTCCAGCATTTCATTAACATCTGATCAAGAGTACTGCTGATTTTATATAGTATCTTTACTCTGAAGGTTTGTATGAAACATTCTTCTACATGAAACTTCCCAGAGTCTAGCTAAAGTCAGTGGAGTGAGGAGTAAAAAAATTTCAGTTGCACTGATCCACTGTGTCACGGCCACCTGCATCTGCTGCATTTGACCCACTGTACTACACTGCAAAATCAGGTCTCTACAATTTGTTGAACTGAGATCAAGCCCAATGTATTGAAACTGTATGAGATGTTCAATAATACAAATTCCCAAAGTCCACATAGAGTAAATAAATCCAGCATGAGTTTCATATCTGCACAAAAAGTTACACAGTATAGCAGAACAGGTGTTTGATGTCATATTTACCAATACTGCACTTTTTAAAGACATTGAGTTTATGTAATTTCTTCTGGGCTCTTTACATCAAGAAAATACTCTCTAAAAGATATAGTGTAGCTTGTATAAAAGCTGTCAGTTTTATTTCCTGGGGTGCTTGCCATAAAAATGCTTTTGTATTTGACTTCTCATTTGACACTTAGGAAACTAGATTCAATACTTGCTTTTGATGCTAATAGTTAAGCTTTACAGTGCTCAACAACCAATTCCAGATAAATAAGGAAGCAAATTCAGGAAGAAATGCATTCTTCATGGAAAACAACCCAACTGACCATGTGCTAGATGCAGCTACCCCATCTTTTATCCTGTGGGATACATCACTCGACCGAAGCTGAAGAGATATGCTCATACACCATTCATGAAAGGGAAACAGTTTATGCTTCCAGTTTAAAATTGGCAGAGGCCCTTCTTTTCTTTCTAGCAAAATAGCTGTCACCCACAGAAATGCTGACTTGTAATTGTAAAAATCATGGTCTAAATGCCATTCATAAGCCTATGGTGACTCATAACTTCTAGAGACTATCAGACTGTTGCCCTGAGCCAGATGGGAGGCCCGGATTCTTTTAATGTGAAGTGTGATTGAAAGAGAGCCTCTACCCTGTTACTGGAGCTGCTAAAACCAATTGCAGAATATACAATATTAGGCATGTTTAAAACATTTCAGGAAGAGATTAGTTAAAATGGTATGCTGGGCCTTTTCCTCCAGCTGGGCCCACAAGCAGTGATAGCAAATCCAGACTTTTCACTGAGGTTGGTAATTAGCTCTGCCTCACTCCCAGGAGATTAATTCTCTGCAGAACAGATTATTACAGTCCAGCTCCTGTATCCATGAGCAGACTCAGTCAGCAGGCTGATTTCAATTAAAGAAATTAAGTGCTATTGACTTCTCCCATGTACAAGAAGAGGTAGGAGTGGGAGGTTGTAGCCAGATAAGAAACCAGATTACTGAATTAATTTTACAGTTATAAATGCTAGAATGAACCTTAATCCATTATCTCCTAAAGGAACAGCTGAAGATATATTTATTTATTTCATTGCAATCCTTTGAACCTTATAAATGATGACTTGTAAAGGAAGGAAAAAATCATGTATTTTTGTTACAGGTTTTTTTCCGCACAAGATGGCAAAACCCAAAGGTTTTGTATCAGCAATTAAAGTTTTGTATTATCTATCTTAAAAGGTTCTGCAGTGATGAAGGACTAATCAAGTTATAACCTCACACGAGGCAGAGGGCTGAGGTCATGGTTTACTGGTCCAGGAGCTCAGGCAGCATTAACGCTTTCCCATGGACCTATTTCTGCACTTCTGATGACATATTCCCACGCTGTTAATACAAAACACCGTTCCCTAGCTATGACAAAAAGCAATCCCCTTTTTGAAGTACTTGGCCAAAGACAGGCTGTGGCCTCCTCACAGTTGTCCAAAATATCAGTATATTTGTTGTCTTCCACAACCTCACTCCACACAGGTATACTTCATAGGGACACAAAACATGGTTTTGGCAATGTATCTGCTGTTTTTCACAATTACCTCTTTACTGATGGATTAACTCACAACTCAATAACTTTTCAGTAAAGCACCTAGCAGGTACTAGCAGGTGCTTAGTCATCTCTGAATATGTAGTGTGTTTGATGGAGATCTGCTTTTTACTGTCTGAACCATATTGAAAAGGAATAGAGACTCATTTTACTTTCAGAGTGATAATGGCAATGTGGATGTTGCTGCCCCACCTTGCACATACCAAGAAAACTCACAGATTCCCACAAGATGATGTATTCTGTAGCATTTCTTACAGCACCTATTCAGGAGGTAAGAAAAATGTTCTCAGAGGCGTTCACACAGTCTATATATCAGAAACTCTAAGGACAGATATAGAAAAGAGGTTGAGCATATTTAGTACACACTATTTCACTGTTGCAATGGCAGAAAAGCCAAATGTTTTTTGTTCAGTGACAGCAGGGGCTGCTGAGCAGGTTGAGATGGATGCACAGGTGGGGAGATCACACAGGTTTCAAGAGCAATTACACATCTGTGTTCAAGGCCTCTCTTTCATCACAGCATTTATCTCTTTGTTTGAGGCCCTGACGGCAGGAGGGGGTCTTTTTGTAGCTCAAGAGTGATGCTCAAATAATGATGCTTGCCATTTACCTCTTCAGAATAACATACAACCAACAATTAATTCACTCTCAGAACAATCCTATAAAGTCGGTAAACTGTTTCTGTACTGTCATTTGCAAAAGATAAAAGAGCAGATACAGAGAGGTTCATTTCCCTCAGGACACACATCCAGATATTGATAGAGCCAGGGCTGCAGCTCAGAAAACATAGTCCTTTTAGAGTTCTGCAGCATGACAACGAAGTCAGAAAACTAAGTAGTGCATGAGTCTACAGGATTTGTCATAGAGTGATGAGCATAGGCAGTTTGTAAGCTCTGTGCTAAGATGACCTGGTGCTCAGCTCCAAAGACCTGGAGCTTGTAAGACCCAGCTCTCCCACTTGAAGGACAAGAGAGCTGAGACAAACATGGCTATCCCCAGGAAGAACCATTCTTCGAAGTCCAAGTGTTCAGCTTGGCTCACAATTGGACAATGTTATAACACAGCGAAGGGGCTGAAGCAGATTGGCATATTTGGAGGTGGATCTTCTGAAGTTAGTGGCTAAGATTTTTCTAAACCATATTTTTGGTACCTAGGTGACACTTCAGGTTTTTCCTTTACAGTTCTACTCTACTGCATTTATTTCTATTCAGAATGTCAAAATTCATTTAATTCCGTGCTCACACATGAATCAATTGAGGACAGTAAGACCCAAATGTTTTAAGGTATCTGATGAATGAGCAGTCCAAAATGCTATAGAATCTGTTACTGACAGATACAGTTTGATGTTGATTTAAAGTGGTAAAAATTAATGTTCTTGTTTTTGGGAACTTTGATGCTGTTTCTACTTTTCTCTGGCTGTGGGGGTCAAAGTCCTTTGAATGGTGCATGGTATTTGCACAGATTGTTCTTGTATCTTTTGTACCATTCATTAGAAAAATGCTATTTAAAAAAACACATATTCTTAATTCTGTTTCACAGGCTCTGATCATTTAGGGTCTATGAAAACAGATAAGACTGGTTTCAGTACAAGAATGATATTCCTGTAATTTTCTTCCTCATGCCATAATCAGACCACATTTGCGCACTGCCTTCTCTGCCACAAACCCAAGTCTAACTCCAATCTCACAAACAGGTAACACCATCCCAAAGTCACACATGCTTCACTTTCTGCAAGTCTCTTTAAAATGCTTCCTGCTTTTCAGGCAATATAGATGATAAAGTCACTGCTATTGACTTACAAGAGTTGCAAGAACTACGGCAGATAATTAAAATTGTCAGACATGATATCTACTGAATACTTAGCCAATTCATAAATTCTTATTTGATCTATATCCATTCTAGTCATTCCTAATGATCAGTATGACTGCAGTCACTGTGTGCTAAGCAAATCTGCTATAAATAATAAATCCTTTCCCAAAAGAGTTTTCCAGTATAGCTTGTCAAAAGTAAAAATGTCCATTTTGCAGGAAACTCCAAAATTCAATACATTTTTTTCTGCTGAAATCTGAAATACAGCTACAAATACTTCCAAAGACCTAATCAAGGAAACCTTTTTTATTTTATATTATTAATCTTGTGAAATCCAAATATTCAGTTTAATAAACAGCTATCTTCCTGTTGCACTTGGTGTTCTAATGTCAGACTGAAATTGAAATTATTTAAAATACACTGAGTATACTCTGTGCATGAATCAGAAACACAGTCACCTTATTAAAATGAAAAAGTCAATTCCCTTAATAGGTTTTCTACTTTAAATTATCAAAACTGATATTGTCCAATTAAATGCCATGATTTTTATTAATGTGGGGTTTTTTTGTAGAGGCTAGTCTAATTCATTGTGCCTTTCTACATTCTTGTAGAAGAATGTCAATGACAATCAAATGACATAAACAGGCAGGACTGACTCATCAAAAATAATCAGTCAGATGCAATTAGCCAATTAAAAGTGATTATTACTGTATTTCTCCTTTGGAACTCTTTTCATCCTGACCTATAGGCAGATATGCACGCACGTTCTTCATTCATAGCTGAGGACACTAATCTCCAACACTAAGCTCTTCCTCATGCCAACTGGTGAAGATGGAAGGAGGTGGCACTTCACGTTGTTGAATCTCAAACAACTGGCCTTGGCACACTGATCCAGCCCATCCCACTCACTCTGCAGAGCTTTTCTACCCTCAAGCAGATCAACCCTTCCATCCAGCTTAGTGTCATCTGCAAACTCACTGAGGGTGCACCAAATCCCCTCAACCAATTCCTTGATAAAAATATTAAAGAGAACTGGTCCAAATACTAAGCCTTGGGGGAACATCACTTGTGGCCACCATGTGAATTTAACTCCATTACCTATCACTTTTTGGGCCTGGCCATACAGCCTGTTTTTAACTCAACAAAGTGTCTACCTATCCAAGCCATGAGCAGACAGTTTCTCCAGGAGGATGCTGTGGGAGACAGTGTCAAACATTTTATTAAAGTCCAGGTATACAACATCTACAGCATTTCCCTCATCCACAAGTGGGTGACCCTGTCATAGAAAAATATCAGGTCCATCAACCAGGACCTGTTCTTCATTACCCAATGCTGACTGGTTGCCCTAATGTCCTGCATAATGGCACTCAAGATTATCACCTCCATGAACTTCCAAGGTCAATCTGACAGTCTGCAATTCCCTCTGTCCTCCTTGTATCTCTTTTTCACAGACAGTCATGACATTTGCCAATCTCCAGTCATCTGGGACCTCCTTGGTCCAGCTGATAAATGACAGAAAGTGTCTTCATGAGCACACATCACCAACAGCCGTCTCACATTTCATATTCTGGTGGTGCTCAGTCCACTTCTTGCAGTGGGTAAGGACCCTCTGCTATCAACATCTTCCTGTCAGGGAGCGCAAGCGATCTCCACAATTTTGATGCACCATGTTATTTGTCCCTCAAACTCTTATTGACATTAAAGCAGTATATGTAATATTGGGCAAATCTTGCCATTCTGAAACCTTCTATTGTGTTTCCAAGCACCTTCAAGTTTTACCAAGAAACTAATCAACATCCACCACAAAGGTTTGAAAACTCTATTCTATCTTTGTAATTGAGAACTTGCTTTCATTCAGTGTGGGAAGAGGCATGAAGATGATTTACTGATTTAGGAACTGGGTGGAGTAGGCCACAAAGGAATAAACTGAAAACATGTGGGGTGAATTATTTGTAAAGGAGGAGGGATAGAGAGGGGAAAAAAGTTGCCTATAGATCTCTATAGATAGATCTGGATATATAGCTAATGCAGAGTAACAGTGAAACAAAGCACAGATGATTAAGCCAAACCAAATATTCACATTAAACATTGCACTTGGCCTCATTTCAAAACAGGCAGCAGTAACAGCAGGGAGAGAAGGCTTGCCAAAATTGCATCAGACACACATTAAGGAAGGAGGAAATGAGTTTACTTGAGCCAGCTGTGACATCAAAGGGGTTGGTCTTGAAAAGGATTGTGGGAAAGGGTTCCCCCTTCGGTAAAGTTTGCAAAGTTCAGCCAACCCTTTATAAAGAGACCTAACTCTAAAGAGAACTTGAGTACTTGCCTCTTTTTTTTTTTTTCTCCTGAGGAAAACCAGCATTCTCAGTCAGTTAGAAGTGTGAGACTGGAGATGACTGTAAGAGGGAAATAAACCTTAAGGGAAAGAGTGGACAGAAGGTGTAAAGATTTGTTCTGGAAGTTAGGACTGAATCCTAGTTTGAATACTTATTTTTCTTACAAAAAGTGCTTTAGTAACAAGTTTTGCTGTGTGCTAAAGTGATTGCAATAGTTTTTCATCAAGAACAGTCTAACTGAGATGACTCAGGAAGGCAAAACTATAAGAAACTTCCCTGAAATGCAGCCAGGCTAGTGGAAACTGTAGGAAAAACTTAGAGAACAAAATAAGATGAGACAGATCTTGGCATCATAGAATCATAGAATCCGCGAGGTTGGAAGAGACCTCCAAGATAATCCAGTCCAACCTATCACCCAGCCCTATCCAATCAACTAAACCATGGCACTAAGTGCCTCATCCAGTCTTTTCTTGAAGATCTCTAGAGATGGCCACTCTACCACCTCCCTGGGCAGTCCATTCCGATGGCAAATCACTCTGTGAAGAACTTCTTCCTAACATCTAGCCTGAACCTCCCCTGGCACAACTTGAGACTGTGTCCCCTCATTTTGTTGCTGGTTGCCTGGGAGAACAGATAGACCCCCACCTGGCTACAAACTTCCTTCAGGTAGTTATAGACAGCAATGAGGTTTGCCCTGAGTCTCCTCTTCTCCAGGCTAAGCAACCCCAGCTCCCTCAGCCTCTCCTTATAGGGCTTGTGTTCCAGGCCCCTCAACAGTTTCGTCACCCTTCTTTGGACACATTCCAGTACCTCAACATCTCTCTTGAATTGAGGGGCCCAGAACTGGACACAGTACTCAAGGTGTGGCCTGTCCTGCTGGCCTGCATTCTCCAACACTGAATTTCCATCACCTGAACCACTGAACAATTTTGACCTGGATCAGAAGGCACACCCTAAGCAGCTCTGAGTGCAGCTGAGTGTTAACACTGAGAGGCAGCTATTCCCAGTTTGAAATTTGGTATTGCTTTCCCAGTGGCAGGGGAAAAAAAATAAAAGTAGACAAATACAGTGTAGGATATAGTAGTCTTAAATTTCAATACAGGATATTTTCAAGAATCTTAAATCAGCAGGAAAATTAACTGTCCCAAAATTGGGACCTACAAAACTATTAATGCGTAACGAAAACTCACTATGGTTTACACTTTGTGAAGCATTTTGATGCAATAGCACCAGTCCCTCTTAGATTTCTGTGAGAAGGAAGACACTCACATAATATTTCAATTTCTCTTTATCCTTCTTTCCTGGTAGTTGATGTAATCTGCAGGAGGTCTTCCCCCAGTCCCGTGATTCATGACCATCACCTTTAACTGTGTCCTGCTCTAAAGAATTAGTAGGTTATGATGACATTTTACTAAGAATAGTGTTACAGTGCCTTTGTATTTTAATATGTATCCTCTCCTTTCTATTCTCTACACAGTGGTTGTAGTCAGAATACCATCTTACAAAAGTCTCTTTTATTTTGTCATTACCTAAGACCTCAAACATCTTTAACCACATTTTATGGGGGGAAAAAACCAAATCCATATCAATTCTTCTTAGAGAAGCTAGATGTTAAGGTCTATGTCCTCCCTCTGTTTTACCTGGGATCCTTCTACCAGCAGGGATTAAATGCTGTTTGCTAATCTTTCAGTGTAAAATAACATGTGAGGTAAATTTTGCTACCTCATATAGGGCCCAATTATGAAGCTTAATGAACATTTATAAAGTGCTTTGAGATTTTCAGAAGGCAATAGTTATAACACCATGCACGTGTATTTATTATTACTAATGTTGTAAATCTCTCCTGTCGATGCTTCATCAGTTAGCGACAAAAATATTTCAGGTGCCAACCCAAGGACAGTAGCAAGCACTGGTAATTGAAAGTATTGAAACCATTATAATAAATACAAGGAGAGAGTATGAAATGATATAAATCAAACATGCAATGTGAGGTGGTTGGAATAACCAATTTATTTTCACTCAAGGGTTATAGCCTTGTATAATTGGCACTGATAGTTTTTCTGCGCTTCACTACTTGTGAATTTTGTGGTCATCCCTCAGTCATGATGATAAACTGGTGTACCCAAAAAGGTAGTAAGGGAAATTTAAAGTAATTGCTAAACTTTTTTTTTTGTTGTTTTCATTATCATAGTTGGACTTTAAGTCTTGTAAGAACTTTAAAACTAATGAAATAAAAATGTATGCATGGAAAATGAGGAAATCTTGAGCCTGGCCAAAGTTTTCCCTATTCCTTATCTGGCTACGCAGTTCTAAATAATAGTCACAAATAACTCTTGATTAGGGCTGCACATGAAACCCAGGTTCTCTTGCCCAGTTGAAGATCTTGAGGATCTGGTTGACTCTCAGTACATATGAGTTAATATCAGACGCAAGGACATTTTAGTTTGGCTGATGAACTCAATCATTCGTCTGCAGAAAGGCCCCTATGTCTCCTTTCAATAGGCAAATTTTATCTGTCTGGAGAACTCAAAACCAAGCCCAAACTGGAAGACTCATTGCAACTTTCCCAGAATATCCTAAAATCTTTATACGGTAAAACAACTGTATCACGGTTTGTTCTGAAACAAGTTTTCCACTATGTCTGCAATTAAAGCGGTTTTCACGTGGATCAGACGTTTAGTAATTTATCTGACGTTTCCAATAAAATTCTAACAATCTAAGTAGTGGTCATTCTAATATTTTTTACTGTTTATTCCTCAGAAAATAAATGCTCAAAGTTGCAACTCAACATCCTGAGTCTAGTTGGATTCTAGATGACTTTTCAGGCAATGAAAGCAGATTTTTTGCAATGTAAAAGGTACTTTACTGCTCTTCTAGAAATTAAACCCAAAAGCTGTAATTTCTCTGGAGTTCTTGCCCTTGATCCTGATTAATATAGTACAGGGGTGGGGGGGAAACAAACAAACAACAAAAAAAACCCCAAACAACATGTTCACATTGATGAGTTAGTGGTGCTGAGGAAGTAAAATAATCTAATTGCATGACATTTTAAAATATTGTCATTATTTTTAACTCTGTAAGTACCCAAATGAAGCTGGATCCAGTGGCCGTTTTGCCATGTGCTCACTAAAGCTTAGCCATAGAGGGAAGTCCGTCACAATGAGCCAGTATTAGCATAGGGGAGAAATTTACAGTGCAGCATCCAGTAGTCCTTGAACAGTTTCTTTGTGAAACGCCTGCTAGCATTTCCTGATTGAACTGGCTTCTTAAAAGATACTTAAGCTAGACAATGAGCTCATTGTCACTGTGCTTACTTACACCATAATTTTTGAAATTGCTTTAAAGTCTTTTGCCCAGGGTTAGTATTAATATTTATTCCATCTCATACATAATGAAAATAGCTTGGTAAACTAATGCTGTACATGTGTTGATTAAGATTTGGTTTCTGGAGTTACAACTTTGTTTCTCTCTAAAATGTAGTTCAACCAAAGAGCATGCACAAGATCTGCCCACAAATATCTTTCCTTTTTTCTTCGTACAATAAATGAAACCTCTCTTTTTCTTTAAAGGAAATTGAAGAGCAGGATTTTTTTTCCTCCCCTCTTTTCTAGCTTCTCAAAGGCAAAATAATAGAAAAATATATTCAGATCAGATGTGAAAATCTTATTAGGAACATCTGTGCTAATCAATGTTTATAAAAAATGTAAATAAATTATACAGGAAGGGAATATTAGAAAAGACAGTTCTTCATTTTCTCACTCTTCAAACTATTACATAAATAAGATCTGATCCCCCAGATCTGGAGTCACATGAGCAAGCTCTTTGAAGCTGATGCGTTCACTGCACTAACATGAATAAATTGCCACTCACATGACTCAGAACTTGGATGACTGAAGCTCTGATATAATTTTTTTTCTCTCCTGTGTATCAGATTAAATAAATCAGCAAAAGGTTTTTTCCAACTTTTTGAAGACTCAGAAATCTATTTTAGAAATGTTCAAAACATTCACTATTCCTGGTCTTGACTTCAGCTCCAGCCCTAAGGCTACTCCTGCTTCAGAGTCTCTGAGCAGCTCACAGAAGTCATCTAGCTCACTGAAATCAGAGAACAGAGCATTTTGACTTTCTCCAACCATCCCATGTATTAAATGACATGCAAAAGCCAGCACAGTGAAATCAGGTCCACCCTAACAGGAAATCATGTTGTGCCAAAGTTTTTGTCTAGCCCTTACCTGGGTAGCAATTTTGCAAGTGTAACGAATCTCTCTTACCTGAACCTTAACTGTGGTTAAAGGCAACTGTATAGTTACAATCTTAAGAGATCTTGGAAACCTCTCTCCTAAAGGGAAACCTCTCTCCACAAACAGTGCGATCATTCTCTATGAGCCTTCACTATCCAAGAGCATTCTGATGAACAAGTGTATAGCACAGGGAAAAGTGCTCCTACCCTCAGTTGCTCTTTGTACAATTTTACTAGCCTTGACTGAAATGGAGAAACCTTTGTCATATATTCTGTAAGACCTCACAAAATAACATGACATAACTTGACACGAATTCAGAAAGCTTGGCTTACGCTGACTGACAAAACACTTAAAGAAATGTAGCTACCATCATTCCATGAATGCAAGGCATATCGTTAGAGTAACATGGTGGACTGACTTGGGACACTACTTCCATCAACCACCCTGTGCCTAGACTATTTCTGAAAAAGGTGGCCACGGGGCATTAATAAACATTTGATTGGACCAGCTAGTGATGAAAGGAACTAAACCAGTGTTTCAAATATCTTCCCAGAAACAAAAATTCACTAAAGAAAGATTGATTTGTCAGACAAAAAAATATTTAATTCTCTGTAAATGCCAAAGGTCAACCACTAACACCCTTAAAAAGTTTCCTATGGTAGACTCCTTTAGCATTTTGAAGCATTTCATGTCTGACAATTTTTTTTAGACATAAGCCAAGACCTGTGTTAAAATTGGATGGAATTCCTACAGCAAAAGGTGTGATTTTTCCATTCACCCTCCTTCAGATTATATTATTTAACCTCTATTGATTTTTGAGTTAAGGATATTCACACATACCATCCTAGATTAATGTTTCAAGTTACATACTCAAGAAAGTAGATGTCATACTGAAATGTAGATGTCATACTGAAACATACCAAGGTGCAGGTCCTGCTCTCTCGAGCAGCAGCCTACACCTGGTGCTTCAGAGACATTTGGAAAGCTATTACTATACACAATGCTGGAAACTTAATAGTCTGTTAATAATTTCATGTGCCATAATTTAAAACAGTTTAATATAATCTCTACATGATTCAAAATAATTCTACTCTTCAGCAGTTATAGAAAGTCAAGAAAAACATGTTGTCATTTTTATTCGAGTGTCTGTTCTTTAACATTACTCTCATTCACCTCTTATGTTTGTTCACAGGATACATGTTTAGATTACTGAGATTCGCTGGCCTTGTCTGTCTTTCATTACTCATTTTCACAGAATAATGTTGGGCATAACTTTCTGCTGGTGATGGAAGTGCCAGTGCTGATTTTCAGCAACATTCAGAGCTGTACAAATCATGTGTGATTCTGATACCTGCATACATTTAGTATTTAACTGAAGTTAATTACTGAGGTTTATTCTGCTGAAACTTCTCCTTTCTCTGTCTAAAGTCAAAGAAAATGGGAAAGTTATATTGGTCTTACCCAAGGATAAGAATATAGTATGCTGAAATTATTTATGTTGTAGTAGCAACTTCTCTGATAAGCCTGAATTTCTCATGGTGGCAGTATCGTGTAAAAGTCCATCTTCATACTACACCTTGGAGCAGGTGCTTGAATGGGATTGAAGTTAAAGATACTGGAGATCTTGCATATGTTAGGGTAGATTGCTGCCAGCTATGCTGTAATTTCATTGGATACTTACCCAAGTTTATCTTGAGTTTTATTTTCCAGCCACATTTAACATTTTCCTTCTCCAAATCAGGCTGTCATATATTCCCAAGATAGACAGCTAAGTTAGTTGTGAGTTTTAATAATCTGGCCCCCAACCCTCATATCCTGTGCTTTCCACTGCAGATATTACTGGTGTGTATTTCTGAGAAAGATAAACAGGAATTTTAACCTCCTTGTATCTTGGCTTTTGACTGTCCATCTCAACCACCTATTACTTTTGAATTCAAGTACACAACTACCAAGAGGTTTTGTCTGGTTTCTTATTTTTACATCCTCACTGCAGTCTCTAACTCCTTTTGTGGAGTACAGAAGCAAAGAACTAAATGATGCTTAACTCAGAAGAGCACTTAGCCTTGAGGCTGATGCCACTTCACAATCACCATTCATTCACATTTCAGATACTTATTCTACACATTTCCTTTACAGTGAAGAATTTAGCCCATGTTGTGTTCACGAATAAGGTATGGTCACTAAAATACCGATAGTCACAACTTTACAATCAGTTTTATTTACTGGCAAGTAATGATCATCTCTTATTTATGTCGATGGAGTAAGGACGGTTGAGCTTTCTCAGAATATAAAAGAAGCTGTAATCAGTTACAGTCCCACTCTTGAGTGTCTGGCCAAGAAAGGTTCAAGATGTGTGATTTGCTTGCACTATTTGTCAAACATGTTTCCATGCCTCCTAGAAACAAATAATCTTGACACAGTGGAAACATAAGGGATATTCCATATACAAAAAGGCGAAAGCCTGCCTTGGCCAGCTTCATCCAAGCTGTAAACCTTTTCAATAAGTTGGCTCTGTGGCATGCAGGAAACATAGGGGCTTCACTGTACATAGGGCCAAAACTCACTGTTCTTAATCCCACTGCTGCCAGTGTGGAGGGACTCAGTTCTTGTTCATTCCATGGACTGAGGCCAGGGGCTTGCAACTGGGGAGCTCTGAGGTGTTTTGGCCCCATATTTTTACTTATTTCTTTAAAAATATAATTTTAAATATGTGGTTTGTGCTTAGCAGCTTTAAACCCTCCAATAACCTTTAAAAAAAAAAATAAAAAAGGCCTTTTAAACAAGTCTAGCACTTTGTCAAGTGAGCTAGCAAAAAGAAGAAAAACACTTTTTCCCACACAGAGGCAGATTTGGTTTCCCCAGAGAGAACTCAAGGAAGCAGCTGACTCCAGGGCCCTTGCCTGGACACCTACGGACATGAACAGGACAAGGGCTGCTCTCAGAAAAAAATCATCAGCTGCACAATCCAGTCTCCCCTAGATCCACTGCTAAATGTCTGACATAAATCAAGTGTGTTTCTGTGGCAGTGAGCCCAAGACTTCTGGGAAGTACTCTCAAACAGCTGTTGTGCCAGGGAACTCAGCAACACTTCAGAAATGGATGGAGAGCAGGCTATAATTAGGATGTTGAACTGCCCGTGGTTGTTTGCTCAGAAATCCTTTGGAAACCTCAGACAATAAAAAGAGACTCACAGTGTGGTTTCTGTTCAGAGACAGAGCACTCCCACAGATCTCCTACAAGCGTGAGCTTATGATTACTTTCTCATCTGCCCCTTTGTTTTAGTAGTCTTGCCCCACTTTGCCCCTTCCACCCTGCCCCCTTCTTTTGCTATTTACACAGATTTTAGATAGTTCTCCTACAAGACAAGAGACATTCAGAAGCAAACCTCTTACTCTCCCTAGTGCACTGTCTGTCCAAAGAGAGTGTGCTTCCCTGGAGCACAACATCAAAGTTGTATGACATGTTTCCTGCATGTACTTTGGCTTGTTGTGTCATCTCTTATACTTCCCTCCTTTTTTATTTCACCTCCCCCTCTTATTGGATGTCTGTAGTTTCTATTAATCAAATTTCAGAGGAAAGACTTAATGAGCAGAAATTGACATCAAGAGTCTTTAGTCAGTGACTACTTTTCTCCCAGTAATATCCTTTTCCCCCAGTAATATCCTTTTCCCAATCAATAGAAAATTAGTAAAGGAAGGGGTGGTGAGGTAATTTCACAAAATGGCCTAATTGATCACAAAATCTACATGATTCTTGAAGTAAATTCAGCCACATCTGTAGTAATCCAGTGGAATATTTCTTCCATTGTTTTTCAATGGATTTTCACAAAACAAGGCTCAGTTCTCCTGCACAGGTGTTGCGTGCAGTTGCGTGTGGAACTGCATAAGTTTCCAGCCATCCAGTGTTTGCCTCTACCATAGTAAGCACGGGAAGCACAGGGAGGCAGAGAAGCCAGACTGAGAATGCATATGTGATAGTGCCTAATGCAGCAGTATCTACATGTTGTGTGAAATTTGGAATAGCATCTTTCAGTCTTATTTCCCTCAGCCATGCATGTTCTTGAAAGGACAACGGTAAAGCACGCCTGACTCTTCTGGCCAGGTATGAACCATCAGTCCTGCAACATCAAAGAGCAGCTTTGCCTTCACTGGGAAGCTTTATGCCAGCTCTGAAAAGAAATTAGCACCAGAGAGCCAATATATGGATTTATAGAGCACTAGGTGCACTTTGATGTGTGTGTTCCCAGCACACAGTACAACACCTTTGCAAGGCATTTAGTGATATATTCACAAAATACTATCTTCCCTAGAGGGAAGGGCTCCTCAGAGGGATGTTCAAAGTACCAAAGGAAGGGTTTTGCCTTGAATTATTTTCTGTAGGACCCTGACTCTTTCCTACAGTGGAATCCTAGAAAGTACTTACAGAACAGTATCATGCTTTTGTAATATTTTCCATTCATTTCATCAGGATTGCTTGCAATGAGTTCCTGACTAGATTCTAACCATAATATTTTACACAGTTTTGATGGTACAGTGAGTTTTGAGTAGTCATTATGAGCTAGCAATAACCATTATATCTGGTTGTGTGTACTAGCAAGTAATTTCAGTGTGTGACCTTTACCTGCTGCTCCCAAGGATATGGTGAGTTTGTATCCATTTCAAAGATCAGATAATTATTAGATGGTTCTGTAGGAGTAATTCTACAACAAAGCCTTTGGTTTTACAGTCTAGGGGCATGACTGAGGAGATTAGAAAGTAGTAATTCACACTCTTGATACTTGAGATTGATCTTGAAATGAACAGCTGCTTCCCCCCCAGAATTAGACACTTTGCATATATATCATACAGTTAGTAACCCTCAACAACATTATCTTCGCATGTGCTCTAAAGAGATTTCATCACCCATGTTTCAGCAAGAACTATAGTGAAAAAATAAATACACACAAACAAGACATTTTTCAAGTCCATCTTTCATAACACCAAATCACAAACTAAAATGCACAATTCATAAATTCATAGTGTTAGAAAAAAAAAAAAGTGATGAAATTTGCTCATCCATCACTTTGACTATGTGAGAGTGTTTCTGGCACTGGGTTTCATAGTGCTCTGATACTGTCTAGATTTACAGAATGAAATGATAGACTGTCTGTGCAGAACTGAGACCATTTTGTGAGTGTATTTGTCTACATATGTCAAACGCCTGATGATTTCTGGTGTTTATCCCACATGTTTTCACAATGAAGACAATTTCTTTCCGTGACAAGATCATGATAAGGTGACAGTTTGGGATAAACATAAAGATCTGGATGTTCAGGTTTCTTACTTTATGTCTTGCTGCAAATACTTTGCATACTTCTTGACTTATGTCCCAAAGCCAAGGAGTTAGATCGTGAGTATAGTGCATCTGTATGCCTGGAAAGAACAACATCTGTTTGCTCCAAAGGCCTGCATTATCAGCTAGTAAAGGAGGTTTGTCACTCATATGCATGACAGTAAGATCATGATGTTCACTGATCTTGGGAATTTAAGATGTTATGAACAGACTAAAGACGCTTTTTGAACTCTATTAGAAGAGCTAAGTCCCAAGCCATCTTTGTTACAGTTGTTAGCATGTTAAAAGAATTCAGTACTTATTAATTAAAAAACAAACCAAAACCCCAAACCAACAACTTCTTTTCCCTCCATCTCTTTTTTATGTACAATATCTTGATTTGTCCATCATAGTGGCAAGAATATTGAGGTCAAAGAGTAGAATTCAATGGTTCTGTGATTATAAAATGACTCATAGTTCTACTAGAATGAAAAGCATCTTCCTAATGTTATTCAACAATTAAATACTGTTCCAGACTCAGACTGACTTCACAATTGTATATGATTTACTAATTATATATGATGAATCTACCTATATTTGGTTGTAAAATAAATAGTTTTAGCACTCTTGGACATGGGACAAGACAGAATTCAGTGCTGACACTGGAGATTGCAATTTTTGCATCCCTTACGTGCAATGACAAATGGCTGGGACTGACCACACTGGCAAACTGATATGCCCCAGTCTATTAACTGGTTTTAAGGACAGCCCTTGAGGAGTAAAAGCCTATTGAAAGAAAACAACACATTTGTGTCAGTGCTAGTCAGAAATAAGGAATCTGGTACACTATTTTATTCATGTTGTTATAAATCTTAAGAACAAATCAAAAAGAGCTAAGGCAGCAGATTCCATTAATGCTAACTAGTTAGAAGGAATAAAAATAGAAAACACAGGGAATGCTTAAAATGTGAATTGCTTTTGTGCATATCTGCAAGAGAGGATAAAGGTTTGTCCACTCTGAAAAAGTTTTTCAGATGCAAGGTTAAGAAAAGTTGATGCTCCTCTATTGTCAGGGAAGGGCTTCAAGATGTTTTCACAGCTGAGAGTGAAGTCCAGAGAGTGAGAGTATTTTTTTTTTTCAGTTGTCATCCTAGATTTGTACTTTTCTTCTGAAGAGTGTTGCAGTTTATTCTCTAAATATTTTAGCCTTTTGCTCACCTACAAAAAGCTGATCAGCTTACCCAGCGTTAAAATGCATAAAAACTAATCAATTTTATGAAAGTATATTTGATGTATTCATATATTTCACATCCCCACTGTCAAAACTGAGTTGGCTTTGTGATCAGTGATTGGAAGCCCAAGTGCCCCAGGTCTCTGATGATGATTTCCATTGGAAAAGCACATTTTCTGGAAGAGAATGTTTTGCTCCTTGACTAAAATCTTAGAAAGAAAAGGTATGAGAGTTGGAAGAATCCCAGAGTTTGGTTGCTTGCTGAACTCACTGGTAGGAAAACAGACAAGGAGGTTAAGGAGGAGTAGAAAATACCTGACAGCCTCCACTTGACGTAATGGATTTGATTAACAAATTAACAGGATCCAGATTAACAAATATTCAGGATCCAGTCATCAGTTCTACTGCCCTGCAATGAAACACCTCAGGCATGGCCTAAAGTTTATGTTTTTGCATCCAAACTGATGACAAATGTTGTTAGTCTCCACAGTAATTTCAATTTTGCTCAACTCCAAATTGATGTGTGAAAGGAAGAAGAATAGGAAATGCTTGTGAAAGATGCTCACATATATTACCTTCTTGGTGTAAAACTCATCAGTGCTGCATCCTGCTGAACAGACATTTGTTTGCCTTGAAATGGAGTCATCACACTGTGAAAGGTCAGATCCTGATAGGAAATCAGCATGTTGGAGGCAGCATAACTTCCTCAGTGTGTTCTGGCATGTAGTTAGTGACATATTAATGAGAAATAAACCAATTTTAATGCCAAAAAACCCAGAGATGCAATCGTGTCTCCTAGCCTCCAGGAAGGTAGCTGTGGGCATCGGTGTCTTGCACTTATTTGAACATCTTTATGCATAAGGCTGCCATCACCAGAACTATGTGGACTTCAGTAATGCTGCACAGGGTACATCCTGGCACTTAGCATGACCAAGGACAAGTTTAGAGGCATGCTCCGAAGTTAATAAATACATCCTCTGATTGCAAATCTTGATTACTTTTTAAGTGAGCCAATATACTGTAATGCAAAATGGCATTATCACTAATGAAATAAGATAATTACACTAATGGTATGACCAGTGGTGCTCAGTTCACATTGTACAACTTGTAATGAGGCTTCTGGATCAATAAACAGCTCTTTGGCTGCTCACATCAGGCACACAGGGTATAACATTTGTGAGAAAAGCCTTTAGGAAACCCAAATAGTTAACTCCAAAGATGCTGGAAAAATTGTCCTTAAAAGTCCAGATATTCTTCTAGTTGCATTTCTCAGTCTTGTTACATGTTTCATTAAACAAAGTGATAGAATTCTTTATTAGAAATCCCAGAAAGTTAAATTCTGCACTTTTGGTCATTTTTAATGAAAACTATGAATGGCATTGTGATTACTCTTTTGAAAAATTAAATGTTATTCTTTTAGCTAGGATGGAAAGTTCACCGAATTTATTCACTAAGTCTTCTTGATAGGAACTTTCCTAAATGGTGAAGTATTTTTCAATGTTGAAAAAACTTAATTTCTCTGATATATCAAGTTAAGTAAACAAAGCATTTCTCTCTGCCTCTTTCAATTGTCATTGCTATTGAGAAGGAACATAAGGACAAACGCAGACAGTAAAATCTTTTGTCTGTTTCCCTAAGCATTAATTTTATTTGTTTGTTTCCAGTGGACAAATTCTGAACAGTCCACAAAACTATGCTCTGCTTCATCAGGACTCAGACAAAATATAAATAAATACAAAAAGAAAGTCTTTGGAAAGCAACTTTGCAATTGTGTCTGCTCCTACATTACAGTATCACAGTGTACATGCTTTTGCCCAGCTCTGCGTTGCACCCTAGCAGCAACACAAAGGGGACGTAAAATCAACAGAGATGTCCTCCTGGGATTTCCCCCAGCTGTTCTTGGTGGGGTAATGAATGTCTAAGGAATCAGAGTTAGAGGGAGAAAATGGATGTAGTGTAAGGCAAAATGATCTGAGCACAGGAACTGTCTCTGCAGATCGAGATGACCCAGCATCAATCAGCCAAAGAAGTCTCCAGGCTGCATTAACTGCACTCCTGGATGGACTTGGAATATTGCTGCTGATGGAAGGAACATGAATACCACTGGCAAATTGCTCATGGGACTTGAAGGCATTCACAGGACTTAGTAAGACTCCATTTCTATTGCCAAATAGAAACAGTGACCCAAAAAAAAAAAAATTACAGGGAATGACTTGAAATATTCTGGTAATGATTTTTTTCCACTGAAGTTCTTCACTGTATAATTCCCATGATGCAGAAGAAGTCAGAGCCTTCTGTGTCAGGAAGGTGTTAATAAAGGTGATGTTGCAGTCCTTGTGTTGGGTCTTCACAGAATGCCTAAAAGGCAGGAGTAAAATATGATTGACAACTTTACTTAATAATGAACAATGTTCACGTAATGTTTTGGTTGATAATGAAGCCTTTATTTACCATTATTTAACTGGGTTGGAAGAAGATTGCTTAATTGCAGTCCCATTGGGCTCGCCTCATAAGCCTATTCATCTGAGTTACATTTTAAGTAAGTTCCATGTCAGCTAGGATATTTGGATGTACAACTGAGCTTATGAAATCAAACTGTTGAAAAATGGGAATTTCCAGATTTCTGAAGAAATTATTTCATAATGGGACATGATCTCATCTCGTTTCAAAATACTGTAGTGACAGACAATCCAAATGTTTTAATTGCACATCTTACATATAGAATTTTGTTGAAGTTCAATGTTATTAATATTCATTTATTGTAACATCACTACAGGAAATTTCTATTTAATTATTATTGCCCAAAGTAGAAACAAAATTTGTTCCCATGTGCCTTTTGTTTATGTTCTCTGTGTGTAGTTTCCTATGATTTAATAAAAATGAGGTAGTTTGATCTAGAAGGACAAATATTAAAGTATAAGTAGTGATTCCCTAATGATTCTGAAATAATGTTAACATAATATAACCTGCCATTACAATATGAGGCTGCAATTAAGTAACACAAAATAGAATGAAAAAAAAAGGTCCCAGCTGAAGCTAAAAATGTCAAAAAAAGAGCCCTGAAGACTTTTCCCAAATGTAAACAAACTCTGAAAGTTTTGGGGGTTGGGGTTTTTTTTTTCAGTTTAATTTACAAATTTTCCCAGAGGACTTTTCACTGAGATTGCCTTCCAACAAAAATTGTTCTTCAGTGTACTGGAGGTGTTCAGGAGGAGACTTGAGAGGGTGCTTGGTTGCATGGTTTAGTTGATTAGGTGGTGTTGGATGATAGGTTGGACCTGGTTTATTCTCTTCCAACCCGGTCTATTCTATTCTATTCTATTCTATTCTATTCTATTCTATTCTATTCTATAAAATATTTCAGCCCCACCGCTATTAGGAGACACAAACAAACCATGGCAATGCTGGTGGCATAAGATGTGCAGTATAGCTCAGTGTGGTGGTTTTAGGTGGTTAATTTGCTTCTGACTCAGCTGGTCTGGCAAAGTTAATGCTGGGGGGGGAAACTTCAACCCACCACACTCAGATATCTGAATGCCATTCTGCTCTTCTTTGGACTGGGGAAACTATGCAGTTATAAGACAGGTGTAAAAAACTGCTGATTACCACTCCTAATTTAATTCCTGTTGATCAGATGGATATTTGACTTCAGAACTAGCCCCCACAAATCTTCAAGTCCTGCAGTCTTTGCTGCTACCACCCAGCAGAAGAGCTGAGCTCAGAATTTGGTTTGTTTTATAACCTGTTTCATAGCCCCTACCTGGAAACTTGAATTTGAAACTGTCAAACATACAAATAAAGCAGCACTTGAAATTAGCAGTAGCAGGGTAACAAAATAATTTTGTTCCAAACTAAATGTAAGCTGTGAAACACCCTTTCAGCTTTTCAGAAAGGATATAAACATGACACTTAAAGGCATGAGACTTAAAGGCAGAGACAAAGTGTAATGTAAGTAACAAGTGTTGATCAGCCAATGAGATCCTCCACTCGGATGGACTGTTGAGAGAAGTTTTAGACTTTCCTCCCTGAGGTCTGCAGAACCAGGCTGGCTGGCACTGGAGAGGAAAGCATTGTATGCAAAGATGTATCTAAAGATAAGTCAGTGAAATATTAAAGTGTTACATGGCAGCCTGGAGGAGATGATTGATTAGTCTTTCGTGTTTGATTACTATCAGCCAGAAGACGAGAACAATGGTGTTTGTTTACACTAAGGAGTGGACCCACAAACAATCACCTTATTTCTTAGCTAATCTTTTCGCTAAGCTAATAGTAAAATATATCTCACATTATAACCAATGTGATATTTTCCCTAGAAACTTCTCTTCTGAAGTGTGGCTTAAAAACTTTCAAATCAGAGACCGTACCTTTGCTCTTGGGTGACTTTGCTTCTATGAAATTCTAATTGAATTTTTATGCAATTCATGAGTTTGCCATCCAGAATCCTGTTTGTCAGCCAGGTTTGGTATCCAGATTTTCCATCCAGAATATCACTACAAAGGTGTTCAACAGTTGACCTATAGTCTCTGTAAAAAATAATGAAAAGGATTTTGCCTTAAATGGACAATCTCAAACTTTAATTTTTTAGTTCCCGAGATTTTTTACCTGCCCTTCTAAAAAGCTATTGCATGTATAGCCTGATGCCAACAGAAAATCCATTATACGCAATCCAAATCTAAACATTTCAGATGGATTGGGATTTCCCCCCCCCCCCCCAAAATGGAGTTTAATGAACTTTAAATACACTTGCCATTTTTCTAATAACCTATTTCCACAACTGAAGATTAATTCAGGAAATAAGAATGTGAAGCTCTGTAATTCTAGGTAAAGTAATTTCTGATTTGAGGAAAAAAAATATCAACTCACATCTCAAGTGGGGAAAGCAGAGTAAGCTTTGATTGAAGGGCACTAGCTAATCACATTCTACAGTTATTGAGGACAGTTAAAACATCATTTATAAAGTAATGATTGTTTAAATTATCTTATTGAATCCATTTGCCAATCCCTAATCATTTTTTATTGCTGATCAGAGGAAATAACTTTGTTATTGACATCAGCTTGTCTATGCAATAGATTTCAGCAAGAAGCACTTAAAAATCCATATCAGTCTGCCACTCTTGTTTGTTTTGTTTCTGCTTTTTTCTGAAATTAAAAAAAAAATAAAAAAGATACTTTTCAGATTCAGTCTTTGCAAAATAATCATTCAAATACTGATGTCAGATAATTTTAAGACCTGTGAGCTGTTGTTTGTTTGTACTATTTTTAATATTGCCAAACAAACAAATTAATGTTCATGGTAACTCAGATTGTGAAAATATCTTTTTGTGAATACACACAAATTAACCCAATTTGACTGGTTACTGTGCTGCTAAATCAGCTGCTTCTATTCCCATGGTAACAAAAGGAGTTACCCAGCACGGCACTTCTCACTGGAGATAAGCTGCCATGTAGTCGGTTTAAAATTTTCCGTATTTCCAGATCACTTCTTATTTTCCAGTAGATTCAACTGCCTTCCCTGTGATAGCAGATCTCTCTGGAGAGAGGATGGTAGAACTAGAGTCTTCAGTTCTAGTTTTACCTCATGTTTTTTCTACAAACTTTTTTTGGACATCAACAGCAGAATAAATTCTACCCCTCCTATGAGTTTTTATCTCCTTACCCATAATCTCTGACTCCCTTCTAACACTGGCCTGGTCATTCTATCACTGAAGGTAAAGCGTGTCCTTGGAAGTCTTGCACTCAAATCCCCTCCTATCTGTGCAAAAGCTTCTTTAATTTCACTGACAAAGGCTATGGTTGTTGAGTTAATTATAGCTTCTTTGCAGTTAATGTAGAAGCCAGGACATACTAGTCTATGAATACACTTCCTGGTCTTATTAAACTATTTAAAATCCTGTATTATGGTTGATATCCTCTACTAGCAAGATATGTAAAAGATACATACGTATGAACAATACAGCTGCATGGCAGTCAAGAATGAGCTTGTTTGAACTAGCCAGTGTAGATTTTGAAAAATCTTGTGTTTCAGAGTAACTGGAATTCCAGATATGGGTTATCAGATCCAATTAACTTGCTGAGAGATAGCTACAATTGTCATATATGGGTACAAATGACAGCAGAAAAAAACACCATAAAAACCAAAACAAAACAAGCATAAACTGAAGAAATCCTGGTTAGCTATATAAAAACTAAATTAATGTTCTCCATAACTGCAGTCATGTCATGAGGTCTTGGGTGACAGGTTGGACTTGATGATCCTTGAGGTCTTTTCCAACTTTATTGATTCTATGATTCCATGTATTTTTATGCAGTAAAAGTAGAAGTTATGTAATAAAAGTGATCCTTGACGCCTTTCCCAACCTTATTGCTTCTATGATTCTATGTATTTTTATGTAGTAAAGGTTATCTGATTTTGCCTATATGGTGAAAGCATGTTATAAGTAATATTTATATTAATTACATACATTAGATTGATTTCATATCCCTCTCTGAAAAGTGTCATCAGCTGGACCACAGAAAACAAACAAAAAACCAACCCAAACCAACCCTTAAATGCATTTGTAAATAGGTGAGAAATGTGACACTCAACAGCAGGAAACAAGGGAGAAAATGCAGAACAAATTAAAGACCAAATAAAAGATGTCAAAGTTGTCTTGACTGATAGATCTGGAAAATTACAATGAATGCCAACCCTTCAACAAGAAGTGTAGACCAAAACCTGTCATCATGATGGAGACACTGGTTGCAGGCATTTTCAGAGCCACCTAAGAGTTAAAACTACAGCAACCTAGGAGTATTCTGACTCTTGCCAAGGGTTACAGAACTGTGCTTTGAAAAGCAGCAGGGACTCCTGAGAGTATATTACTTTACCATTCAGTCTCAACAGGTAGTTTGCAAGATCTTGCCCATGAGTGATCATCACGTTTTAGTGAATGGTACTTAGTGAAATAGCTGGAGGCTAATTTTTAAATCCCTCTGTGTCATGGTGAATTGCACTGCTTGTAACTGGCAATAAGATAACATACAGAGCAGAGGCAGAATTGGCACATGTTGAGCTAGGAAGATGTAAAGTGACTATATGTGTCACATCGTCCCAGTGTTCTTCAGTATTAGTGGTGTCAGTAGCTCAGCCTTAATTTGCTTTGATCTATTTGGATGAAGGTTGACCCTGTGTGGTAACATTAAGCACAGTACAGGAAATTTTCTTATGAGCTAGGAAGCCACACACATGATATATTTTATCCTATAATAGTGGCAAAGAACAAAGAAAAAGTCACTTTCCTTGTAAGGATGAACAACGAATGAAAAATAGGAGATCACAGAATCAGCGAGGTTGAAAAAGACCTCAAGGGTCATCAAGTCCAACCTGTCACCCAAGACCTCATGACTAGACCATGGCACCAAGTGCCATGTCCAATCCCTTCTTGAACACCTCCAGGGACGGTGACTCCACCACCTCCCTGGGCGCCCCATTCCAATGGCTAACAACTCTCTCTGTGAAGAACTTTCTCTTCACCTGAAGCCTAAACTTCCCTTGGTACATAGCCCTCAGGTCTGCTCTTCTTTCTTTCAACTATTTGTGATTGTATTTTTTTTTTTTAATGTATTAGACACACAGAAATAGTAAGTGGCTCCTGCCGGGGATAATATTTCTGGAAATTTAGGGAAACAATCAGTAGCTGCTGGATAATTTATGTGTTTTTCTTTGTGTTTATGTGCTTTGCCCAAGTGTTTTTTCTAATACCTAACCAACAGTCTTATAATTATAATCTTTTGAATCAGGCAACCTGATCTTTTGGTGGTATTTGCAGGGTTCCACCTCACGAGTTAGCTTACTCCCCAAGTTTGTCATCCCAGACATATTTTTATTGCTGTTTTTATGTCTTCACCATGTAACATTATTTTGATCTATTTTACAGGCCATAAAAACTGTGAAAAGGTTTTGCATGTGTAAATTCCTTTGAAAACATGGAAGCTGAGCTTGCAGGACTGTTCACACTGTGCTCTACCCCAGGTCCCAAGCATGTTTGGCATTATTCTGTGGTCTGGATGGTTGCACTGCCTCAGGTCCCTGTGGAGATGCATTTTCAATTATTTGATGCCAGCAAAATGACACAACTTTGTTCTGTTCCCCCAAAGTAGTGGTGCAGAACAAAGTGTGTAACAGATTTGCTGTTAACACTGACAAATTAATCACAAGTTTTGATTTAAAACAGACAACTCGTGTTCCATAAAGCTAATCTTGCTTCACAAAGGCTGGATGAGATTTTTTTTTCAAATAAACTAACAAAATAAATTAAACTAGCACTCTGTCCAAGCTATTGAACCAGTCCTTCTGCATCAAAATGAAAGCTGTGAGGTTTATGCTTTGATCTAATAGCTTTAATGTGAAAAAATGGAGAGGAAAGACCTAATTTGTTGGCTTAGAAAAGTAATACCGCTCATTAATCAGAGCACTGAAGAGAGAAAACATAAAGTGGCTTGAGTTGGCTTTTATCACACAGGCCTGATGATAAAATATCCACTTCCACTGGAAGCCCTACCCTGCCAGTATCACTGAATACACAGTAATTCAATCATGACTAGGAATAATTTATTTGTAACAAGGAAGGCTTCTGTTTCTCCGTAATGAGTTGATTATATCTTGTCAGAAGAACCTTAAACCCATCAAATGTCAAATGAATTATATCAAACATATTATTTCCATAGCAGCTGGATATGAGTAACTGATGAAACAGAGCTCTACGTTTTCCATTTTGTACTGTGAATGATAAAATGTAGCTTGAAAAATGGAGCCTATGACAGAAATTCATGCAGGTCCTTAATTTCCTACCTTAAAAAGGTCTGTTTCATAAATATGATCTATTCATTTACTCAAAATATTAAGTCATCATTTGCTGAGGAAATTGAACACCAGAACATTCTTCTATAAAATAATTCCATAGGGTGATTTTTTTTTTAACATTCAGATGAAAGTAACCCCTGTTCATGACACATGGCCTGATAATGCACTTATCCAAAAAATTAGATTTGAGATAACATTTGATCCCATCTCTTCCACACTTCCTGGAAAAAGGAGTGTGGCAGAGGGTCTGTTGTAGGACCAGAGGGTGGGAAGCAGTCCCAAAGAAAACAGATGTGCGGGTGGCCCCCAGGGATTGGTTTTACCTCGCAGCTTAGGGTGCCTGCCTGCACTGGTTGTGGCATTTGCTATGGCTAGACCTCTTTGACCTGTATTCTGCTCCATCTTACAGAAGCAATCGCCACAGGGGAGAGAGAGAGGAAGATGAGATTCTTGTAAGCACAAGAATAAGAAGAATCATAAAATGATAGCAAACAGAGAGACTACAACCTGCATCAGCAGCTGATAGATTATTAAAACAGATCCAAACCAGTTTCATAAGCATTCGGTCCTTGCTTACTCTTATGTGAAGCACCCTGCTTTGCTAAATATATTGATGTATCAGAGACAATCTTCTTTGAAGTGGACTGGGTTCAGTTGTCAGAAAGAAGAGATTATCATACATACAGGGTACAATTTTCCCTGGATGAGAGTTGGAGAAAGCAAGAGAGAATGGGTGGCTCATATTTGTGCACCTGTCAGCCCTTCTAGATAATCATTCATGGGGCCTGACATCTTGATCTGTTATATCTGAGTGGATAATGTTTGCTCACTTTCAAAGTAAAAAATTCCGTCACTTATTCAGTGTAGATTTTAGCATGCAGCCCTTCCACAGAGTGGCTGTTGTAAACAG
Organism: Dryobates pubescens; assembly: GCF_014839835.1. Taxonomy (NCBI): domain Eukaryota; kingdom Metazoa; phylum Chordata; class Aves; order Piciformes; family Picidae; genus Dryobates; species Dryobates pubescens. Next base: position 21,684,901 of record NC_071625.1, on the reverse strand, counting down.
GTAGAAATTGTAATCCCTTTTTATGATCTTGGGAATAATACCTTTTAAATGGGATCTCTCTGTACATAATGTCTATGTCCTTGTGATGCATAATGCAGTGAGTTTGCTACTAGCCTCTAAAAGAAAGGGGGAAACCATAAGCTGCATACTGGAATGTGTTGTCTGTCAATCTGCAGAACAGCAGAAACTGAGCTAAAGAGATGATTTTTTTTTTTTTAACCTTAACCAATAACTTGAAGAGCCCCCAGAATTGATAGAAACTGAGGCCTGAGGAGGCAAGAGAACTGAACAGGCAAAGTAAAAGAGAAGCACAGACTTCTACTGTGTTGTAGGAAGCAACTCTCTGACAAATTATGCTTTTGACACATCGCCCCTGAGAGGTTAGTAATGGGATTTTCTAAAGATGACCGGACAGCAGGAGGTTGCATCAAAGGTGTTTCTGGTTCTCATTACAGATGATTGTAACAAACTTAAGTAAATGCAGGTAAGAATTCACTCAGTATCAGTAAAACTGAAGTCTGTGCAACTGTCTCTGATGGTGATCCATGCAACACATTCAGAGACTGAAGACAGACCCTAAATACTTGGACCACACTGAGAGCCATATCCAAAACACTGAGATGAATATGTCTGAGACAAAGAAGAAGCAAGTGGGTTTTGCTTCTAGGAAATCCACACATTTGGACACAAAAATGAAATAATGTCCCCAGATCCTTCTTATTTATAAAGCATTTCCTTGTTTTATACAAAATGCCTGTGCTTATGGCTAAAGAAACATCACGTCTGGAGAGAACCTCTGGGAGGTATTCCTTTTCCTTGCCTTTCTGAGTGTGAGGCTCAAACTAAAGGTATTTCTTTGTTTTACAAGGAGATGTAGATGTTTTAAAATCAGCCTTTCTTGCTTGGAATAACACCTTGCCAGAAAAGTAAACATGTCTGAGTGTGGGGTTAATGAATAGAAACAGTTGCATCTTATTCATATGAACAATAAGTGTAAATATTGTTATCAATAGTGGGTTATAGCAGATTGCACTTTCTTCCAGGTATTGTGGTAAAACAGTGCAAGAAGACCTGAAAGTTGTTGCTCAGCTTTTTTTCTACTCCTACCCATGCATTTTGGTGGGGTCTATGGGTAAACCCCAGAGCAGTAGCAGGGAGATGTCTTGCTTCCGCAGTTCTGGTTCATTTTTAGACCTGACTATATTACTTGGATTTGGAATCAGTGGGCACCATGAGGAACCATAAGATAAAGAAATCATATTTGTAAAGAAAGAACAACACTTCATCCAGTTCATACTAACAGTAATGAAGAAAATTCAATTATGACCAAAAAAGCATGCATACATCTAGTAACTGCTATTCCTGGTCAGAATGCCAGACCTGAAAATCCAGTGGCCAGAACTCCAAAGTTGGTATTTTGTTGTGTTTGTTAGCAAACCTGCTGTATTATTAAGGTGATAATTCTCCCAGTGAATGGAAATAGTCTGGAATTTTCCAGAAGTTTGATATTTTTAAGAAAAACTCCAGAATAATGTTCTGTTTGAATACCTACCAAGGGCAAATTTGTGTTCTTATCATATTTGATATCCTGTTTTTATCTTGCCAGGCTGATTTCTCAATTTACAGATTAATGTGTGCAAAACTTCTATTTCTTAATACTATCCCAATGTACTTCTCACTCGTATTGTTCTGTAAGATCAAGCTATCTATTCCAGAGAGGTAGAGTTATGAATGCATCTCATGTATTTTTATTGTACTGGTAGACTTAGTTATTTAATTCTTCATTCAAACCAGTGAAAAGTCAAAATAAGTGTGTAGGCATGTGTTAACTTTAGTGAGAGCTGTTCTGTCTCCTACACCCTGAAAGTAAAGTGGACCTCCCACTTCTAGAGTCAGCTCTTCAGGAAACCTATATGCCACTACACTCTAACTGTCTAGATCAACTAAGCTGTGGTTGTAGTCAAGTATTTAAAAGTATTTCACACTTTGCCTGTCATCTGGATTACATAACAATGTGCTGATTTTATAAACAGCAACTACTCATTTTTGTGGCTGAGTTTTACTGGATGCACAAAAGACACATCTGACAAAATAAAGCTGGAGACAAGAAAATTGGATGCAGAGGAAGGTCAGGAATTCCTAGGCATATGTAAAACCAAGTGGTGCCAGGATTTGCAGACTTCAGTGCCACCACGCAAGGCCCTCACATACATTTCCAGGCAAGAGACCTTAAGAAGTCACTTTCTTGTGGTGTTGAAACTGCTTTTGCTTGGCATGTGCTCTTAAAAACACTGCAAATACCACTTACACTGTTAAGTGCACAGGGGGGAGGATATTTAACTATTCAACTGCAGAAAGTTGGTGATGCCAAAAAGCATTAAAAATCAAAAGAGCTTACATATATAAACACAAATGTTGGAAGTGTAAAGAAGCCAGTGTGGCAGGCGTTCAAGCAGTGTAAATCAGATGGCTCTGCTGGCTTCAGCAAAGCTCTGTCAGCCTAGGCTAATTTGGACTCTTCAGAGGTAAATACCTCTGAAACAGAGACCAGGGTCTGTGCACTACTTGAGCTCTGCTGAAACAAGTTTTAGTGTGGGATGTGTTGCAGTGTGTGATTGCTGTTACTGCTTCAACAATGTACAACAGAATGAAATCTCCGGGAAACCTTTTACTGCACTGTTTCATGCTATAACATGAAAGTGATAGGAGGTATCTCTGTTGGATATAAGTCAGCTGGGAAGATATTGGAGAACTTTCATAAACTCAGCTCCTATGAAGAAGAAGAGAGCCGTGTGAACAGAAATACTCTGTGTTGTACTTATGAGATCTTTAACACAAGTGGGATACTTGTCCTCTTAGATTCAGAAATGTAAACACTGCAGATAAACAGGGCCTAGACCAAGATCCCACACCTGGGTTGGGGCAACCCCAGTATCAGTAGAGGCTAGAGGACGAACTGACTGAGGACAGAGCTACAGAAAAGGACTTGAGGATACTGGTGAAAAGCTGGACGTGAGCTGATAATGTGCTCTCACACCCCATAAGGCCAACCATTTATTGATGTCTATCAAAAGAATTGTGGCCAGCAGGGGAAGGGAAGTGATTCTGCCTCTTTACTCTTGTGAGGCTCTACCTGAAGCATTCAGCTCTGGGACTTTCAGCATAAGGAAGACATGGACTTCTTGGAGTGGGCCCAGAGGAGAAACATGAAAACAATCAGAAGGCTGAAACATGTCTCCTGTGAAGAAAGGCTGAGAGTTGGTGTTGTTCAGCCTGGAGAAGAGAATGCTCCAGAAACAACAAAATGTTTAGCAAAGTGGTGTGCTTCCTTATTGCGACTTTTCAATAGTTAAATGGGGCATATGAGAAAAAGGGAGGAAGCATTTTAGCAGGGTCTGTTGTGACAGCACAAGCAGTGATGGTTTTAAACTAAAAGAGAGTTGATTTAGACTAACTATAAAGAAGACATTTTTAGCAGTGAGGATGTTGAAACACTGGTGTTCAAAAGACAAGATCAGTGTAGCCCATGTAAGCGGACCTGTTTCTGTGCATCTTGCACAACCTCTCCGTAATGCTTGCTATAGGAGCTGTACCAAGGCTTAGTCCTGTTTTCTTCCAAACCAACTGATCTTTTATAGGTAGGGATAAAATAAAGGTTGAGTGTAGCATTTTTATTTCATTCTTATATTATCCAATATAACCTATGTTACTTTTCATTCTGTGAAAGAAGTTAATCTGTTTAGTTACCTTCTGACACTTACTCACACTTTTTGTATTCATAGCATTGTAAAGACAGCAGTTGTGGAAAGACCCTACAAGACATTATGTCTCTCAGCACCAGTGTGGGTTCAGAGATGATGTGCTGCAAGGCACCTGGCCAGGGACCAACCCAGAATCACAGGCTCTTCTCATCTATGAAGTGTAGGGAATTGGGGAGTTAGAAAACGGCTTAAGAGCAGTAGCTCATTGAGAGAGTAAGTCCTGCATGGATCTTTGCCACTTATCTGTAGAGTCAGATTTAAGCTACTGCATCCAGGAAAATTCTTAAACTTGATGCAGAACTTGTGTCTGAGGCTTTCTTTTTTTTGTTTGTTTGGTGACTCATTGCCAGACAACATGGAAATTTTAAGTAATCTCAGGAAAGCTGGGAGGAAATGTGCAGATGGGAGAACTTTCAACACAGTAGGGAGGATTTTTTTCAGTAGAAAAAAAACACCTTTTTTTTTTTTCCTTTTATTTTCTTTTTTAACAGTACATGTCTGAGTTTATGGAAAAGGGTCGGGTCTGTGATAAACATATGGAAGAAACTTCCACTTGTTGTCAATAGATTTCTCTTTGTTCCAGCTGTCTGCAGCTTCTTATCCTTCAAATCCAGTTTCTTTTGTTGTCAAAATTTTTGGCTGTGAGAGAAAGTTCCACCTTGTTACAGTAACTTAAAAACACCTGTCATCATATATTTTCATATGGCAGTTACACTGGAACTAATCCCCACATAGCCTTCTTAATATGAGGTACTGTGGGCTTACTCAACAAAAAGGGGGCTTGCATTTCATGTCTCACTACATTTAGAACTTAATTTTACTCCTGGTATTTCCATAGTATGTTTAAATGAGTCTTTTCCTTGGCATGCTTGGTTTTAAATGAATTTTAGGGAAGAAAAGTAAGTCCTATATTTGTTTTTTCTTTTAAGTAAAAACTTCGCTCACTAAGTGTCACTGTTCTTCCCTTTGACCTGCTTGAACTTCAGCCTTTGTAACCAGTACTTGTTCTCCATGGCAGGATGAATAGTTGTGTGCTCACATTTGCATTGTTTCAAGGTTGAGGAAAAACACTTAAACATATGCTTCATTTTAAGCATGTGTCTATATCCTGTTGTGAACCAGACACTTTCAGTGTTGTGTAGAGGCAAATAAACAATAGGATAACAAACTTTCATTTCTAAAAATATTTCCAGTGTGTCATTTATTTTTCTGTGCTATTAATATACCATTATCACATTAATAATTGAATTTGTTTACTCAAAATCCTTTTGTCTTCCTTCCTGACAGAAAGCCATCAACTATTTGAGCTCTCTGAGGCATAATTTTATTTTGTCCTATACACTGTTAGCCTCATCTTTATTTCTGGTTCATGATGCTTTGTGGTTTTGAATCACTATGATAAATATTTAAATATATTTGATTATCCACACTTTTTATTTCTAGATCATGAATACTTCTATCTGTACATGGCCTGTATACGGAGGGCTAACTGATTTAGAGGTATGTGCATGTTTCTATGTGTATAGAAACATAAAATCCAAACCTTTGGCTTGAAGAGCAATGAGGTGGCAAGATCAAGTAATCATTGGTTAGGAAATACCAAAGATGAATATGCAACTTTAGTTAAAATATGGGCACAAACATTACCAATTACCCTTTAAAGAACAGATTTTGTTTTCCTATGTGCCTTCTAATGTGCAAAAGGAATTGTATTCATTGAATCCACAGCTTGCATTTTTTCCCTTTCAATCTCACTAATCAGTATCTGCTTTCGTGATTTCTTTGGCACACCTTCTTCCAACACTGACCTAGATGTAGCTTCTTTGACTTTTATCTTATTTCTTCCTTTGACTTTTATCTTATTTCTTCCCAGATATTGGAATTCTGTGTTTTTGGAAGTATTTTTTGGGAGTATTCTAAGTTATGGATTGAGATCCTTTGGACACCTAAACTAAATACCAAACGAAACAATGCTGCAAACTTTGCTTCACTAAACAGTTGTTGAAGCTGTTATTCTCCTACTGCAGATAGAAAAAAATGACAAAAGTCATCACGGTTTATTAGCTTCCTGATATCAGCTTTCTTTTTGCCTTTTTTTTTATACACCATTTCACCCACTCTCTGAAAATCAGCTTCAATTTCTGATCTACCCCAGGAGTATTGGTTTCTTTGGTTTCAGAAGCACATGTGTTACAGAAATACATATTGTTTATGCTTGTTTACTTGTTTATGCTTGAATTCCAAACTCGGAATACATAGCAGAGAACTTCTTTGCACCCTTTTTTTCATCATCTTCATTCTGCAGCCTTTTTCTTCATCTTCTCTGCTGGTTTCCATGAAAGAAATGCCCAAGTTGTAAGCCAGAAGATATCTGTGAGGCACTCAGAGAAAACCTCCCCTGGACAGTAAGGAGGGTGTACCACAGCAAAAATCTGTTCATCATTTCAGCTGGTCTTACTGTTACTTGGAAACTTCTAAATGAACACTCATGGTTCTTTGAATAAATTTCAGGACTAATCAGCTCATTTATATCAAGGTACCCTGGGTCATTTACATAACTGAAAACAGCAACACAAGCATCTGCACAGCTGGGAGTAGTGGTGACACAGCAATGCTTCATGGTCAGTACAAAGAACATCAAGAAATACAGGGAGGAATAACTGAAGAGCTGGCAAAAGCCCCAAGATTAATTTGTTAACAAAATTCAGCCACTGCTTGAGTGGTGTATATCCAGAGACATTTACTGTACCAATATACTGCCACCTTTTCTCTGTTGGTCTGGCTTTCACCCCACCCAAAGTTGAAGATACTGTCACCACACAAGGATTTGGTAAATGCCAGCAAAGGAGTCTGGAGCAGAAGTTGCATGGAGAGGTATACTCAGCTCCTGCTGTGTCAGTTCAGCATGAGCTCATTGAGGAGAAAGGCTTTGGAAGGTCACCTGCCCAAAATAAAATTCAGAGCATCTGTTAACTATGATTTTTCTTTTATTTATAGCTTAGCTACTTATATATAGCTTAGCTTACTGGGGTTTTCAACACAACAGCAGCAATACTCACAAACTGCTGAATTTGAAACACTTTAGTCAAAACATGTTTTCCATAAAACATGGTTCAAGAGAAGCAAAACTGCATATATTTCCCCTAAACTATTTCATGAAAATAACTGAATCACATTTTGCTGGAATTTGTAAGTAAATACATCTCAAACCTACTCACAAAAAGAATCTCCTGAAAGAGAGAATCATCTAGAAACCCTAAACCTTGGCAAAGCTAAAGTGCTGAAATCAGAGACCTACAGTATGAAATGTCAGGCTAGCTTGATTATATATTTTCAAACAGCTAGACCTCTACACCCCCACAACTGCATATAACAAATACAGTTGAACTCATGCATAAAGAGAATCTTATACATTAAGTTATGTGTTTAGGTTTAAATTGATCATTTTCTTCCATATTTTCTGACTTTCAAAGTGCAGAAAACAGTTTTCAGCATTGTACAAAATGCTGTGGACCAGCGTCTCATGACAACGTGTATGTGGCTCTCATTCTCTCTACAGGTGATGCTATGCAGAAAGGGAATACTTGATGCAAGTATTACTCAAAACTCACCACTCCCTTGCAAAGACAGCTCAGAGACATGAATGCCATTCAGCAAATGTACCCACAAAAATGCCCCTGACTTCTGCAAAAGTACCCACTATTGAACTAATTTTGCAGAAGCTGCAATACTTGGTCATTGGAATGGGCTGCCCATGGAGGTGGTGGAGTCACCATCACTGGAGGTGTTTAGGATGAGATTGGATGGGGTGCTTGGTGCCATGGTTTAGTTGACTAGATGGTGTTGGATGATAGGTTGGACTCAATGATCTTGAAGGTCTTTTCCAACCTGGTTAATTCTATTCCATTCTATTCTAATATTTTAAATTTGTGTTTTAGCTTGGAGTTATGACTTTTGCAACATTTTGGAGTACTTCTCTAAAAGCAATACTGCTTGCCAACCTTCCCAGCTTCAGATGTCAAAAATTCTGAGGTTCAGAGCTAGGAATGGCCCAACCACTTTTAATGTGAAGCTCACAAATCACCACATATGAGTTCAACACAGTGAATATGGTTGAAGCACAGATAGTTCACAAAGGGGTTTATACTACTTGTGCTATTTTCCCCTTAGTGTGAAGACCCTAGGCGCACCTCACCAGAGCTAGAAACGATATCTCGTCACTCCTTTCCTTTGGCATTTGTTTTTAAGCTAAGGTTTTATTATTGTTCCTCACCTGTGCTATATCTCAGGCGCATCACATCTATGTTTCTTCCTATTCTTGTACCTCTTCTAGCTTTCTTCACAACATCTCTTACCAACAAAGGCAGACTCAGCCAAATGAGCCGGCTCAGAGTCTTGAAACTTAGCACAGGGATGCCTTCTGGTAAATTAAATAACTGCTACCATTAGACTGATGATTTTCTCAAATCCATTTGGAAACTCCACTCTTTTGATATCATGAGTTTTCCAGTTCATTTCCATGCTCAAGGAAGATTTGTCTGTGCTTCACATTTCTTGCTCTTTATTTTATTGCTGAATGGACATTCAGAGATCTCCACTGGTTTTCCAGGACTTCACGAGTGTTTATAAATGGTATTTTTTTCCTCCATCCCTTTAACATTTTTGCCTGCAAAATTAGACAGACTTCAGCTCTCAGCAGTAACCAAACTACTAAAATGGTAAACCAGCAATGTCTTGGGGTTTTTCACAGTTTAGTTTTATTTCTCTATAGTGTATTTTAAAATGAATCTATTTACTCTGGCTGTAAAGTCTCAGCTATTGGCGATTTAGAGCTGTAACAATATTGATGCAGATGAGCCTCTGTGGAGATATTTGATGACATATGTAAATGTAATCAATAGGCTCAATAAAGCATAACAATAATAAAATACTGCTCACATTATATATAAATAAATGCACATGGACATATGCATGTGCTGTCTACATAATTACTGTAACTGAATTATACTACTGATGTTCCAGCTCTCTATGTGCTATCTCCATAGCATCAAGTTTATACACACTTATTGGATCCATAGCATCTGACTAACAGATCGGGATCTTGAAAAGCATTAATTTCCTGAGAGGAAGGAAAATGAAGCTGAAATTTGAACAACTCAAAACTGTAAAATGTTGCAGTTTAAACATTTTAGGGTGTTTCTTGTACAAGAGAGAAACATTTAAGCAATTTCTGGTGACATTCTGTTTATTTTAACTTCAGTAGAGAAAGATGAGTTTATTGTCTTCAAAAGGAGAGGGAAAAAAATATTGTTGGAATTTTTTCTTGTCAGACTACAACATTAACGCTCCAGACTAAAATTTCTGCAATCATGGGTTGGAGCTAGATTATCAGGTAGTACAGTGTCTGGGCACATGAAGGTGAAATAAAAAATGGAGGAAGCTATGGTAGTGGAGTCACCATCATTGGAGGTGTTTAGGAGGAGACTTGATGGGGTGCTTGGTTGCATGGTTTAGTTGATTAGGTCATGTTGGATGATAGGTTGGACACAATGATCTTGAAGGTCTCTTCCAACTTGATTTGGTCTATTCTATTCTACTCTGTGCTATTCTATTCTATTCTATTCCATCAGGACTTTCCCAACTTCAAGACACCTTGCCAACCTTCAAGACACCTGTAATCTGCACAGACTTCTGGGGAAGTATTCTGTATGGAACTAGATTTTCAACAGGACCACAGGAAATGCTCCAGTCCTTGACATTCTGTACTGTGCGTGACTTCAGCCTCAGTGTTATGTAGGCTGTCACTTCATGTTGCTGCTTAGGTTGGGATTGGAGGTGATTAATAAGTTAAGACTCAATGTGACCATAACTAGAAGATTGCACAATGTGTATCATATTATCAAAATGCATGGTATTTTTCAAAACATATAGTATGGTACAATTTCAGTCATGAAGGTCATAAAAGGTTGACAGCCACATCATACCACTTCTGGAACATCAATGGAAGAAAGCTAATCTAGTGATTGAGGCAGAAATATGAGAACAAAGCTGACTCAAAAAGAAAAATTGCATTTGGAAAAATGCTGTTGTTTCAACATTGCTTCCATACTGCTTCAGAATACACTTTTCATAACATACTGTAGAGAGGACCAAGACCATTCCACCATCATTAACTAGGTTCAAGGAACGACAGCTTTTATCAGAACAGTTCTGATCTAATAAAAGATCTCAATGGGGTCTCCTTGTGAATGAATAAACTCACTGGATTTCCAAGTGCTAGGTGATTACTCTGGCTGTGTAGTCAGGTGCACTCTGACCTGATTGGAATTTGTTGCTCAAAATGGAACAGGTCCTAAAAAAAAGGGATGATACCCTAGCCATCAGGTTAGGATGCTCAGGTAGAATGTGGAAACTCAAAATTCACTTACCTGCTCTGAAAAATCTGGAAAGGTTGTCCAGAATGCCTTATGATTCTTTCTGAACAAAAACTGCAGACTTTGGCACAATTTTTACTGCAACAGTTTGGCATGTGCCCAGGTCTTTGGGATATGTGAGTCTTTTTTGCAGGCATTTTATATAGATGGTAGAAAGAGATAGCAGTTGACAATTTAGATTAAGTTTTAGCTGGGTCGAGTAGTCCTCTGGAGATAATTATCTCTTTCTGATAGCTATTTAGTGAAGCAGTGTTGACTACACTCATAACCTATCTGTCTAATTTAGATGTTTAATGTTCTAAACAGTAAGTTTCGCCTCTTCTCTTTGAATTTGTAATTATTCCACTCCCTGACATGGAAGCTGTGAGCAATCAATGTAAAAGTGATCATAAACAAGATAACAGATACATACAATTGGTTCTGTAATGGTACCAGAGCAGAGAAGCAAAGTCTCTTTTAATGTGGGAAACAGACAAAATTAATATTGGCAATTACTTTTACACTGGATAAAACAAAACAGAGAGGAATTCAACAGCACAAAATTAATGGATTTCTAACAGAATTGAACAGAGTGCACTGCAAAAGAGAAAAGCTGAACTGGAACGAGGACATGAAGAAGAATGGACATGGGGCAGTACACTTAGTCTGATAAAAGACAAGAAGCAACCTCTGTTATTGTGTTACAGCACCACTTGCCTTCAAGTGCCATTAAGAATGTAAACAAAAGGAAGTGTTGACTAAATTCCCTTCCCTTTCTTCCAAACTTTTCAAAAAGTTTCTGGGTCAAATTTCAGGCAAAGAACTACAGGAACTTTTATTCATACCCAAGTGAGCTGCCTGCACATAGCAAATGTTTGAATTCATGAAGGTAGCTGTTATTCACGAAGACATTCCTCCTCTTTTCTTTTTTGGGGTTATATCATGTTATCAGCAGCTTGGAACTTGGCATACACCAGAAGGCAGGAACTGCCTGAGAAGAAGTTCCATCCAGTGATTATTCTTTCTTTTAAAAATAAAACAAAACAAAATAAAACAAAATAAAATAAAATAAAATAAAATAAAATAAAATAATAAAACAAACCAAAACAAAATAGAAAAGAGCTAGAGAGAAAAGAACCCATAGAAATCTTTGAAACAGCTGGGGTCAAAGGAACTATACTTTCTTCTAATTGTCCCAATAAATTTTAAAGATGTTATTACTCTGTAGTGATTAAGAAATGGTAAAAAGAGATGCAGTGCTATAACTTCAAGGCCATCAAGCTTAATAGTCCTTAACTGATTGTCACCCCGCCCCAACAAAAATAGACATGCTGTTCTCTCCTTTCCCGTTCCTCCTCCGTTACCCTTCCTCCCTCACTCGGAGGCTTCTAAAAGCACCTCCAGCCAAACCAAGGCGAATTTATACTTCCTGCAATAAAATCCAAAGAACAGAACAGCTGGCAGCTGAACTTAAGATTGCTAAAACAAACATTGTGACATTGATGTGGAGAGGGATTTGGTTATTATTACAACACGGCATGACTGGTTCTGCAAGGAAAAGATGCAAGCAGAGCTGTTTTTTGGTTGTTTCTTTTTTTTTTTCTCCAGCATGCAAACAAAAGGTTTTTAAAAAACCTCAACCAGTAAAACAACAAAAGCAGCACTATTTGCTCTAAAAATACTGAGAAGTGGGGGAAAAAAATAAAGCAACGAGCAAAAATCACAGCACTAGCTGCCTAACTTTTAAAGCTGAATGACTGAAATTGCACGAAGGCTGTTCCACAGAGATGTTATTGTGAATAGGCCAGACAGGGTCATTATTAATTCATCTACTCTGACAAGTATAAAATTTACAAATAAATGCATTATATCATAACAGTCCTATATATATCATGCTCAGTTCCTCTCGTGTACTGAGTCTTGTCGTCTGTGATAAGTTATTACAATCTTCCAGAAACAATTCAACTTTAAACTGAAGGATTCAATCAGACAACCCATCCCCATACAAATGGACTAATAATAATTAATCAAAAGTTCAATAGATGACAATGGGTAGCACGTGGATTAATACTCCAACACCATGTTATTTTCTAGTTGTTATTTCACAGCAGAATACCTTGTGTTGTAGATCTCAATGGGAGTGTCCCTGTTTACATAAGGGTCAAGGATAACCTCTAATGCTTAACTCCCCTCTAAAAACTGGAATTCTGGAGCCAGAGTCAGAATTGCCACTTCTCCCCATTGAAGTTAGGTACCTCAGTTAATGTGTTTTAAATCATATAGTTTATTAGATAACACTTTCCAAATAACTCCACATTGAGAACACTGTGCTTAGCTTGGCTTTTTCCTGAATCTGATGCCTTCTATCAAAATACAATGATTTCTTTTTTTTGGTCTGCAGGATTGCTTCCTTTACAATCAGCACTGTAGCCTTAAACACTATGTAGGGTTAAATAAACAGTCAAAGTTCCTGGTGTTTGCACTTGCTATTATTTTCTCTTCTATGAAAAGTGGCATTATCTGGCATAATTTGCAGTGAATTTATTATTCTGGGGGAATTAAAAGCTTCAGGTGATATTGCAAGACAGTACATGTTTAAAACCGTTGCAGTAATGACACAGAGGATTACTAGCCATCCACAAAGGTATGGAAAAAACAAATAATAAAGAGAAACTGTTTCCTTGTTCCATGCTTGAGAAAAAGAGTTCAGGTTTGGGTTAATCAAAGATTTAATCAAAAGTGTCAACATCTCAATTGAGGAGAGATAAAAAGCATGTGAAACACAGGTTGCCATTATTTGGAAGGCATAAAACAAATAAATGAAATAATTTTTTAAAGAACTTGTTTACACTTCTGTTATTTCCTAAAGTGAAGCAATTTTTTCACCCCTGCCCCAAAGTTAAGTAGCTCTGGCTTCAAGGGAAAGGAAATGTTCTGCTCTGCATTCCAGCTGTTACTACCTGCCTGTTTACCACCATCTTCAGTTAACAGTGCTGCACCCAGGTCACTGCACATTGCACAGCCTTCTTCCTGGTAGATATAGCAGAGGACAAAGAGAGATTAATCCATCAATTGTGCACGAAAGGAGTGGTGGAACATAGGCTGGTAGCCTGGGGGAAAAATAACACTTCTACTTCCTAGCTGAGTGGTGAATCAGCAGTCCCCACAACTCCAGATACAGCTTCTGACACCCAGATGTTTCTTTGGTGGTTTTTACCTTTTCTGAACAGGTGTGAGAAATCTGTTTGATGATTAATTCACTGAGTTTCATGGTTGAGTTTTCAGTTAAAGAAGAGAAACCCACTGGCGCTTTTTCACCTGAGAAGGTTTGTCAAGGACATTGACATAACCAAACTATGAACCACATTATCTTCTAAGTTCATTGTCTAAAATAGTTTTTTTAATTTCCAAACAAATATGTGGGGCTGAAGCAAGGCCTGTAAAAGAACAATACTGAACATATTTTAATTTGTATGTACCTGAACACAATACAGTCCTGCAAATGCCTTCATTAAGAATGATACTCCCCACCACAGACCCTCCCACTTGTGTCTTTGAAATGGGAGTTTAGGTTCCATTTCGGATTAAACATGAACTTTAAATTTGGCTTAGTTTCAATGGAGCTATATGTATTCAGGAAGCTGCCCACAGGCTTTCTGAAGCAGGACACAAGAGAGACATCCTGAAATGTCTAGTTTCACAATTGTTGTACCAGCTGGGTACCTTTTTCTGTTGAGTCTAAACTAATTATGTGATATAAGTATGCAAAAGCAGCTACACCATCTCACACCAAAGGTCAGTCTAGCCCTGTTTTAGATCCCCATGGAAGAGAGAGGGAAAGCATTCAGGGATACTTTCCCAGAATACTATCAGAGCTGCCAATAACTTGTAATTCAGTGATGTTCTAAACTGGACTTTTCATACACAATAGTTCCCAATGGAATTTTCCTTCATGAACTGATCCAGTTCCTTCCTAAACCTAGAACCCCATAACCTGCAGGGAGGAGTCTGACAGCTTAAAAACATGATGATGAGTTCTCTTTGTGCTTGCTTCCTTGTACTGTCATATAAATCCTCTTACTCTGCAAGAGGCAGTGAATAATCACTACTTTTTTACTTTCCTTGTATTTCTTATGATTTTACAGACTTTTATTATCACTGTCTATTCTTTGGGCTAAAGAGTCATAATCATTTAACAGTTACCCAGCAGGAGATGCCCATGTATTTTAGCATCCATTCTCCAACCTGCTGTTCTTTTGTGATTGACAATGTGACTTCACAAATTAGATTTAAACTGTATGACCAGATCATCTCTGTCACAAAGAGTTTCAGCAGTCTAGTTGTCCTACAGAACTCATTCCAACTTTGATTCTTCAGTGGAAATTATAGAACTGAAGACTGGGAGAATTATAGAACTAAGACTGGGAGAAGAAGAGGGAGGTGGGACCTTGCTACTATACTGTGTATCAAAACAATCATAGGAATATTGACCTTTTTTTAAGACTTTGCTACTGAAATGGCACAAAGAAACTTACTATGTCTGGCTCTATAACATGTGCTGCCTCAGGTTTTCATTCTATCTGTATTATTGTGTTTCTGAGTCACAGAATCACAGAATCACCAAGGTTGGAAGAGACCTCAAAGATCATCAAGTCCAACTTGTCACCACAGACCTCATGACTAAACCCATGGCACCCATTTTGGACATGTACAGTTCTTAACTGCAAGAGGCTAATGTAAGCTAATGTAAGGAATTAAACTGTTAGTAACAACTGTTTAACAACTCAATCATTTCTCTGTATTCAATGGAATTTCTGTAGCCTAGGAAATTCACGTGTTCATGTGAGTCTGACTATGTCTTTTCCCTTCAAGTGAGAGTCTAGCCTTTCACACTGACATATCCTTGCATCCTCAATCAGTCTAGCCAAATAATTCCCTGGTTACTTGTAGTTTCTACAGGAATTGTATAAGATAGTGTAAATGTTATCCAAATGGCAGCAGGAAAATGCTTATGAGCGAGGGGAAACACAGCGCTGGGAGCCAGCAAGGGCTGTCTGTGCGTGGAGATGGCCACGGTGTGGAGGGCCTCCTCTCTGTAGGCTGAGCCCTGGAGCAGAAGCTGTAGTCCTGGCCAGGCCTGTGCAGCGCTGTGATGATTTTACCATGATTTATGGTATTCCATAAAAAATAAATAAATTGTCAGTTCTGATCAATCCTGTGGTTTATGGTTAATAACACCAAAACAAGAGGACACAGTCTCAATCTGCGGCAGGGGAAGTTTAGGCTCAAGGCGAGGAGAAAGTTCTTCACTGAGAGATTCATTCACCATTGGAATGGGCTGCCCAGGAAGGTGGTGGATTTACCACTCCTGGAGGTGTTCAAGAGGGGATTGGACATGGCACTTGGTGCCATGGTTTAGTCATGAGGTCTTGGGTGACAGGTTGGACTTGAAGACCTTTGAGGTCTTTTCCAACCTTGGTGATTCTGTGATTCTATGATTCTGTATTTCTATTAGCAGATTGTGATCTTAAACCTATGCAGCTTTAACTACCTTAGTAGGAAGATATACTTAAGTCTTGAAGGCTGGCATGTTACATAGGCACCATGCTGTCCATAAAGGTAAACCATTTAGGAGGCAGGTTTTGTGATTGCAAGGAAGGAACACCAAGTATAAATCATCATATCTCAGTTTTGTTTCACACAAGCCTGTGCATAAAAATTGTTCTGACCCTTGTGGATGTTGAACAATAAGGACATAACAAAAGTTCATATAAATATATGCTTATAAGCTTTTACATATATGTCCCTACTGGTACTTTTGCCAAAAGCACTTAGAGGGGATAGTTGACTGTTGGCAGCTTCTAACTGATTTTTAATAAGTGTCTTTTAATGCAGTTTTTAAAGGATTAGTTTTTCACTGTCAGCTATGAGTTCTTCAGTGTTCTCCTTTTCTCTTTTAGGATGTCCCAGGAACATGGGATAATTTTTCAGCTGTTTTTTTAGTTAACTAAACATATGTACCTGAGTGTCCTAGTCTTAGTCATGACTATGACTAAGCAGGGAATAAATGGGTGGTCTAGATCATGAAAAGGTAACAGTCTAAATCAGAATACTGAATACAGATTGACTGAGGCAAGCGAACATACAAACTACACCAGAACAGTAAAATTACTCCTCCAGGTAGACAGCTATGACTCCATTAAGCAAAAATGCTTTGAAGAAATCAGTGAAAGTTTTTTAAGCTATGTCATTGGCTGCAGTGGTCACAATTAATATATCCACAGTTCTTTTTTGTCACCTAGTGTTGCCATGGAGTGGTTGAAGGACAAATGACTTCATGGAAACAGCTTTGGAAATGCTCTGTGGCAGAGCATAGCTGCATTGTTAATGTGATGAGCAGGACGGTTATGGTGTGGGGTTTCTGCCAGGGAAACAATGACGTTTCTTGAAGTATGCTTAGGAAAGGTCAAGGAATGAATTGTTGAAATATTGAATAAAATATTTCAGCAGAGCTCCTTGAATTTAGTCAGTGAACTCTGCTGAGTTGCTTGTCTAAAAATATAATCTTTTGCATTAACATTTAGTAGCACTCAATAGTGTCTTCCGGTCCACATTTTTTCCAAGTAGCAGGTGAGGGGAGATGAGAAATTTCATCTAAGCAGGAGGAGTGCTGGTTAAAGAATGATTAGCTACTAGATACTCTTAACAGTGGGTCAGGATTGTGTCTTACAAACACTCACCATAAAGAAACAAAGCTTCAACAGCCAGAAAATTCCTTGATAGCTTTCATAGAATAATAAGAGCATTCATTTTTCACTCTGTTTAGTGTATTCTTGAGAGGAGGGTTTCATCCAGGTGTATATATTGTCTGAGAATGATGCAGGTATAAGAGGAACGTATCTTCATCCTGAGCCATTTTTTTAGACAGCTACAGACAATGTTGGGGAATGGGAAGAGGGAAAGAGCAGTAACACCAGCAAATAGGATTATGAAGAGCTCTGTTTCTGAGCACAGCAATGAAGAATGCAGAAACAGTTTGCCAATTTTTAAAATACAGAGTTTCAGCGAGGTTATATTACTGGACCTCTCTAGTGGTTTTCTTACACTATGCATCACCTGAACTTAGTCTATAAGTTTTTTAACTCAAGGGCAGTGTCTAATTAAGTACTCCCCTTTCTGGTCTAGGACTACTGAGCACTATTTTAAGACAAGTGATAAATTTAAAAATGCAGAAGGTGCTGATTCTTGAATAATCTAATTTGCAGCCATTTTTTTCTGGGTTATTTCTGCATAAATTTGTTAGTAACAAGGTTAATGTTTCATCCTTAGATTATCTTGCCTTTTTCTATACCCAAGAGCTCATTAATGGAGGCTATGTACTTCCAGAGAAAGCCTGTATCACCATTAATGTTACAGTCTCCAGGGAGCAACCAGAGACACCTCACAGGTAGCCTTGTGTAACAGGAGGAATGTTAAATGTGAAGCTAATGCCTTGAGGACAAGCCTAGCTACATGGATCTGTTTCATTTCTACTCACTGCATTAGGGACTTCACAAGACAGTTCATTAGACTCTTACAGAACAACTGTTTGTGGTGGGAAAAGAAGGAGAATACCACTGGGAACTGTACTGCCGCACAGTCAGAGATCAGTGTACTTGCATCAAGCTAGGAACCCTTGTACCTGTGGTTGGGTTTGGTTGGTTGGTGTGTTTTGAACAATATTTATCTTCATCACTCTTAAATCAACATCTGTGGAAGGCAAATAAAATTTATTTCAGTGAATATGGGGCCAAGGCCAACTGTCTGTGTATCTCAACAAGAGAAGAGGCATATTGTCTCCTGCTGCTCTTGTGCTGAGGTAGAAATCTTGTAAATATTCTGCACACACAGGCAGAACAAAGCATGGTGGAATGAAAGGTTGTCCTGAAGTTAGTTATGGCTATAATCACTGAAGTTTAGTTGGTTGTAACCTAAGTATTAGAGCCCAGCCTTGATATCTAAATGCCTTACCTTGGATTTACCAAACACAGAACCCCAATCCTAGTTTCATGACTCTTTTTTTTTGAGGCTAGGTTGGAGACCCATACAGAGGTAACTTCCAGGCTTAACTCACATGCAGGGTCTTTGTGTTCTCCTTCCCACACAACAGCCATAGTGGCTAGGCTCGTGTGTCCACCAGTGATGCAGGTGGTGCAAGCCACATTTATGGAAGCATAGTCACTGCCAAAGTAGATGTCCCTGTCTCTTCTTCCACAGGCCAGAGCCAACACCTATGCCTCCAAATGGCCTTTCTGATTTAGGCTTTTTTAAAAGCTCCAGTTAAATAAATATTTGCTATAAAATGAAATAAAAGCTTGACCTACATTTGCTTACAGAAAGACATTAACTTTCAGGCCCAAATGAAATGTAAGAATATGATACAGAAAGATAAATCTGTTTCTAACACAAAGACAAGAAAATGTGTGAGGACTTTTAATGAATGAAAAGTTATAAAATGGTCCCTTTCCACCAGAAAGTCAAAATAAAGTACTGGGAAACAAATCTTTTTTTCCTGAAAAGCCTGTAGTTTCTAACCTGCTGAGAAGGAGGAAATGCTCTAAATTTTTCCCTGGTTAGAGTGTTGCAACAGAAGGGGAAGATTCTGACCAAAGGGACACAGAGGGTCCTGCATTTGACATTTATGAGTGGGAGGCAGCATTACCAGATGTTCATAAAAGTGCAGTTTCCAAACTGAATTCCGTGAAGCCAAATACTTCATTTCGTTTAGTTTTCTGTTTCCCCTATTGACTGAACTACAGCATGATCTACCAAGAGGATCATCCCATGCTGCAGGGGTCTGGGGTTCAGCAGCTAAGAGGGCTTTTCTGCCTCTGACTGCAGTTAATCCTTAAGCTTTTATCTAACACAGACTGGGAGGCCACAAGCTGTGGATGAACATATCTCCACATTTGACCTATGTATAATCCTATGTCAACTAAATGCGGTGTATACTCAGACCTCACTTGGAGAAAATCAACTTATATACCAAATCAAGTCAGTGCCATATTTTTCTTGGATTTTCCTGTTATCTGGAGTGAAATATCTGGAGAGATTGTCCTCAGTGTTTTCTCAGTATCTATAGCTGCATATCCCCCCTGCCTAGGCAGCAGGTTGGAGACACCAGTTCTCCTCAGACTTAACATAATGAGCAAAGATACTTTCAATTTCTGCATCCCACTTTAGACACCTTAATGTTAAGCATTGCAGCACATTTTCTCTAAGCTCCTAATTTTCTTTTCAAATAAGACCATAAGCAACTCTGAGATCTAAACAAGAAGACAGGTGACCTCAGTATCTTTTGCTACCTGACGTATGAGGGATCCGTTAAAAGAATTGTCATGGCTTTATATCATATGCCAGCAAGGAAATTATTCCACTGATGCAACTCCATACCCTTAATAGCTAGAGCCACACAGACTCTGCCATTTTCCTGTCCTTGTCTTTCCTTCACATGAAGAGGATCTTCCTACTGGGAGTAGAACAACATGTGCAGTCTCAACATGACTAGCTGCACCAAGCAATTCAGTATGTGTGCATACACACATACACATATGGACAACAGTGTGCAGTTTCAACTACCTCTTCTTCTTCTTTAAACAGACACTATTCCCTTTCATTTTTTCTAACAGCTGTGGGCCACATCCTGCCAGCTGTTTGATGGATATCTGGATCAGCTGTTAGTGTTGCATGTTGGCTGGAGCTGGAACAGGGCCTCTTGGCTCAGCAACAGATGTTCTCGTGTACCTTCATTAGACCTACTCCTAAACAAGACTTGCATTAGCTCTCAAGAGGAAGGAATGAGTTTTGAAGTGAATTAATCATGTCCATGGGAAAACAAGGAAAGGAAAAGAATCACTAAGATGATGGATTACTCTGAAAGTGAATTTGGGTTGTGTGTCTTTGTGTCACCACAAATGGATTTCTTACATCTGTGCAACAAATGTTACATATTTCAGGTACAAACCCTTGTTTGTCAAATCCCAGCAAAACAAGGTTGGTGGAGATCTAGTGCTGAAGTTTCAAATTCAGTGAAATGGGACTGGTTTTCAATTGCTTTAAATCACCTTAGTGTATTACATGCAGTCTTTGGAAATCAGGGTTGTAGGCTAGTTGGGGAATGGTGAGGAACACTAGCTGAAGCAGAAGGCAAAAAGGGACTTTTCCAACTTTAACCTGATGGAGAGTATAAGATTCAGGCCAGAGTTGTAAGAGCTGTAATGACTGAGAATACAGGTGAAGCAAGTCAGCTACATGCTCCCTGCTACTGTGGGACTCCACCACTGCAGAATTCACCAGGTAAATAGAAACAGCATGCAATTTCTGGCAGACTGAAAAACAAGAATCAAGTGCAAGCAAGGATGATGACAATTTTCTGATGACAGTTTAAATCCCACCACTCTTGATACCTTTGCTGCTTTGCCAACACATCCACTTAATATGCTTGTCCTAGAGCTGCAACCTGACTCTCAAGGCCTCTCAGGCATTTAAAGCATGGGCTCACAACTCTCCAGCTATCAAAATATGTAGCTTTACTTCTGACACCTTCCTTGATATAGTTTAAAACCAGTGTAAAACTCTGTGGCATGTTGGACAACAGCAATGCAAGAACTGCAAAAGTTATGCTCAACGCAGTATGAACACCAGTAACCAGATCTTGGCTTCCTCAAATTCAAATGAAACTATTTCTGCCTCAGTGACATCATATTATTCCCATCTGTTTCTAGAAAGACGTGAAAGAAGTCACTGCCTCACATCTAAGGGCTGGAAGGTGCTTTCAGTTTGCAGCCCCTTCCATACATGTAGAACAGCTCCTTGTGAAGCTCACCAGTGCTTGTCTGTTCCTAGTCTATGGGCTTCATAACACACGGATGAGAGCTGAGAGCTCCCAGCTTTGCTGTTCCACGATTTACATAGAATAAACCAGGTTGGAAGAGACCTTCAAGATCATCGCGTCCAACCCATCAACCAATCCAACACCGCCCAAGCAACTAACCCATGGGGTTGAGGATGAGAGAGCCTGGGAGACAGTAGGTTGGGGATTCCTCTTCTATTTTTTCCTTTTTCTCTCTCCCAAAAGGTAGTTGCATGCCACAGTGTCTGCCAATATAATCCACCACAGAGTCCAGCTTAATGAGGAAAGATACAGATGATGATACTTTTAATCTTTTTCATTGTTCTGATTTTCTCAGCCATGGACCTTCCTAGCTAGCCTTTACCCACTTATCACTTGCTCACAAAATGAGCTTGCCTCCAGCTCTTCAAAAGACAAATCTCTCTTCCACCACTGGAGCCTAACTTTGATCTCTGTGCTCTGCAGGGCACTTATACAGACAAAAGTACATTCAGAGATGTCCACACCTGTTCATGCCTTGAAATTCCACATCTGGTTATTTCACACTCCATCTCTCATTGCTGCTTTTGCTCAGAGCTGGCACTCCAAGCTCCTCAATGTGCAGAACACAGCTGAACCAGCGATATGGTGACTTTCTGATTTTAATGCCTGGACACTGCTGCCATTTCTCCCCCTACTTATTAGCAATGCTTTTATTCAAGCTCAAAAGGGACAACTGCTGCATGCTTTCTTCCTTTTCCTTCTCTAGCATGTATGTGCTCAGGGTTTTGAAATTTGGGTGTTAGACTGGTGCCTGTCAGAAACAGACCTCCATGAGCTTTTCAGACAGGAATCAGACGGATCTTATTCACACAGTTGAATAGTTTGAATGAAAAGAAATTCCAAAAAGTTTGAGTGAAAATGCACATCCTCACTGTGAATAGAAAGGCATTAGGGTGCTTTCTTATACGTCAACTAGTTCCAGAAGATAAACACCAGCTTTCACTGAAGGAATCAGAAGATAAGTGCTTAAAGACAGCTATGGAGCCAGGGGTGCGTGGGCTAATCCTTCAGCTGTTTCTTTCAAGTGTTCCCACTCCTGTGGTTTTCAAAGATTTTCTTTTGATACCATTCAACACCCTGATAGCCTTTCATTATCAGGTGTTTTCTCAATTTCTCCTGTTACCTTGAAAAAAACTAAAAAGAGCAATTTCTTCTCTTTCTTCTTTTCTGTGTGCAGATAGCATCCACTCACACATCTTCATCTTATGTCCATTAGAGGTGGGCAATGCCATACTTTTGTTAAGTAATCATTTACATAGGTTCATTTACACAAACATTGATATTTATATAAATAACCTTACATAAACCAGTGGGCTTTAATAGTTTCATAATGAAACTGTGTTATGTCTGTGAAACCATGTTCTTTTTGCTGTTGATTTATCTCCCTTGAATTGCTTGGTTTTCAGTACCTCCCTTGGTAAGGTAGTCATTGTCCAGTGAGATTTTTCCAGAGTGTTTCAAGAAGTAGACACATTTATAGGTCTTTCTTACTTCTTTATTATAGCTGTAGCTTCACATCTAAGTTTTTGCCAACCCTCATATTCGACACATTGACTCCTGATTGGAAGATCAGTCCTGAGATGGTTTCTTTGCTAGTTCTGAGACACCTTTCCAAGATTTCAAGTGGCACAGTCATCTCAACAGCTGGTCCTCTGAGTGTACTTTCATTTAAGCATGTGTTTTCCCAACTGTTTTGAATCAAAACCCAGCACCTTTTGCAGGAAGTCTTAGGACAATTTTATGCAATGCTGCCCCAGTGGCATGTTATTTAAAAGCAAATAAGGATCAAGCTGAACACCAAAAGCACTCTTATTTATCTTTTTTTGTTGTTTGCAGCTGTGAGAATCAAATGTTTGTTTCATTTTTATGTGTTCACAGTCATTTCATGTATTGTCTAGTTGAGACCCACCACAGGTCAATGAGCTACCAATCAAGTACATTGATCTAAATCACATTTCTTTACATTCTTAATTTTATATGTTTTGTTCTTCTAGAAGGAGCTATTCTTAAAGAGATTACAGAGTTTCCTTTATCTTTTTTTTTTGAGAGCTTACAAAAGTTTGACATTTCAAAATTACTGTTATCAAGAAGGAACATAAACTTCCATAAATAAAATCTTTGTAACTCAGATCTGCTAGAAGAAATAATATGGCTCTGACAGCAGGTCAGCTGTTTGAGGACATAAAGAAATCTTTCCTAACTAGCTCCAGCACAATCTATAAATGTGAAACTCTTAGGAATGAAAAAAAAAAAAAAAAATGCTTTTCTCACTCTGAGAAAAATACCAGAATGCAGTTGAGCTCAAGGATTTCTACAGGTATTGACTCACAAAATCTGCACCTTAGAAATTACAAAAATACACTTATTGGAGTCTTACACTTGAAAATTTTTAACAGAAGGCATGAGAGCTGTTCCTGAGACAAAGATATGTTAATTTCTCTTACAAAAGCAATTCTTCAGTCTCTGTTCAAAGCACTTTTTCTTTTCTGGTGAAGCTAACCTCACAACCTGGTCTCCACACAGAGGGAATACAATCCTGCCCACAGATCACAGAGCAAAGAGCAGCGGGCTGCTCTTGATCTACCCTGGCAAAGGTGCTGGGTGATGGATTCCCACAGGTTACTTTGGGTAGGTTGCAGCACATTTCACTTGGCTGTGTAGGAGCAAATAGAACTCTCCCTAGACAGTGAATATGGGTGGCAAGGAGGAGCTGATGGCTCTGGAAAAGAAAGTCTGAGCTAGAGTTTGTTATGCCATTGCTAAAGGAGCTTAACTCTAAGATGAGAGTGACAGTGAACTGATACATATGAGTAGCTTGTCTTGTGCAGCAAGGTAGTGTTTGTTTTTTGTCACCTTTGCAATTGCAAACAAAGGAAAAGGATGTTGCAGATCAGCTAGAGATCCTATTGCAATAACAGAAGATACATTTCAGTGGATGACCAAAAAGAAGTTGCCTCCCTGACTGCTACTAATCCTCTATCACTCAAGAGAATCTTCCTTGTTTGTATTTACCTTAAGTGAAAGCTTATCAGTGGGAGAACAAATTCTGAGGCATCAGCCTCCTGTTAAAGGTTGCACATTGTGTCATGGCTAAGGATGTAAACGCAGACTATGAGTCTGTCAAAAAAGCCAAACCATAGTAGTCGGAGATCAGAGAGTTCAGGGCTCTTCTGGGAGCATCCTACTCTACAGATCACACTGCATGCAGAAAGCAGCCTAAAAGCAGGGAAAGGCCTCAGCAGGAGGGAGGTGAAGATTTGCCTTTCCCTGCTCTATAAACTATTGCTACACTTCAGGGATCTTTGATCTCACTACAAGGGTTGGAAGGGAGGGACTCTTTGGGAGGACTCTTTATTCCTCTTTATGCTATCTCAGTTCTTCATCTGAGATGTAGCAACAAGTCTAATTCAAAGACAGATTGTGTGAACTCCATATATGTTCCTAGCCCCAGAATCAAGGATATTCTCAGATGAGAATAAATTGCGCAAAGCATCGTGGAAAAAGGGAGTGAAGTTACATTGCTGTGAGCAAAGTTAGAACCTGATAGTCTCAGTAATTTTAATAACCTCATCTTGTAATTCCTCCCTCAAACTTTTGTCTTTGGTGCAGACAGAGGACTGACAGAATTTTGTCTTTTATCTATCCAGTTTCCCCTGATTCAATGGGAGTGGCAGTGATGGCAGTGTAATGCCCTGAAGAATAATAATGAGGGGTTTAAAAAATGCAGTAACAAAGAAATGCAGTGCTGCAACCACAGCTGGTGTACAGATCCTTACCCACTATAGAAACTTGGGCCAAGGAAAGGGAGGGGGAGGACCTTTTGCTGCATTTTCCAGAGACCCTAATCAAGACTGTGAAACCAAAAGGCCGTTAACTTAATGGCTGTAAGGAAAGCTGAACAGCAGAGATCCTGTTTCTGTTCCTGTTTGTTCCTCTGTGAATCTTTTACCCTAGATAAAAGTGTGCAAATGTCGAATCCATCAGCTGCATGAATCTCTTGCATTTGCATACACGAGTCTGTGTTCCCTCTTCACACACTTTTGCAGGTAGGGCAAAATGTAGTGGTGCATGCTATGGCCTTGCTCATGCTCCATGGCCACTGTGCCAGACACTCACTCTGCACATACTTTCAGATGCATGTGGAGGATACAATGGAATTGAAGGGTGATGGCTGCTGAGCAAGGGATATCTGGCAGCATCTCAAGCTGGTACAAGACTGACACTACAAGCTAGTGTTGTGGCCATCTGACCATATGTTCCTATTTCACACCAGAGAAAAAAATACCTGAATACAAAATGTGTGTATATGTGGTGCAAACACATCTGGAAAATAGGTTTGTCCATTGACAACCCTGTCACAATTCAGATAAAAAGTTATGAAGAGTAGTCTGGGCATTTGCAGCTGTTTACAGAAGCTGGTAGGGAGCAATGGTGTGATAAACAACTAGTTTTGCAAGGTGCAAAATCCCATGTGAGCTTCTCAGCTTCTTCCATTTTGATTGACTGATGAGAACACAGGGTATTCAAAACATGGCAAAAAGGGTTTGATGTGACTCAGATGAGCAACTGAGTCACAGTAAAATAGCACAGATCAAGCCTTACTCCTGCTCTTTTGTGGATATATGAGACCTTTAGAAGGAAATAAGGTACTTGTTTTAATCATATCTTCTTTTTTTGCCTTTTTTTTAAAAAACTGTGATTTCAGACATGTCCTTTGCTTCAGAGAGATAAAAGAGGAGTATGCCTGTCCTCAAAATTCAGACATTTAAATAAAACCCTCAGATTAACATTCAAACTGACCACAGCAGCAGCCTCAGATCCCAAATTAGTTAGCAAGTGTAAATCCCATTAGGTGTAAAAGGCCTTGAACTGAAGGAAATATGAAACCCACAAGAAGCCTAAATGGAATGGCCACAAATTCACAAATGCAATGTGAATCCAACTGCAAATCAATGATCTTCTGGAGAGGAAACAGAGCTAATAATGGTAGTTACTAAGGTCACAAGTACGGGACATTGCTTGTCAAGAGAAAGCAATTTATATTGTCAATAGTACTTCAGGATGGAGGGGGAAGTGTGCCTGATATTAAAAGGAGACAAAGTGGAAAAACAGCATTCTCACACTGATATTGGTAGGAAGTGACTTTGTTCAGGATATGGTGGGATCATTCCCCTGAATCTTAGTCACACAGCAGGTGCTGCAACTTCCTAGCATGTACCTGGAATCACTGGAAGACCTATGACCAACAGCTGGTGCCTTTAGAATCTATTATTCCCTTTGCTGCCTCTGCTGGACTAGAGCTTTCTGGAACAGTATGAATTAATTCACAACAGTTGTGAATCCTGCATAATTCATTTATTCATATGCCTGTAAAAGGCATTAAAATTTAAGAGTCTGAAATAAAAATGAGTGTAATTGCACCTGGTTTTAGATTCCTTCCCATTCTGCTCTACCATTTTATTTTTACTGCCATTTAAATGGCATGGCATTTAATTGAAAGCTCTGAATTGCTGACTGCTGTTACAATGCAACTTCTCAGTAGGGAAAAATATCCTCTTTGTAAATTATTTGGAAATGAAGTGGTTTCTTCAAATAGGAATGTGGAAAGCCAGAATTACAGCCATGATAGTGCCTATAATTTCTGGCCTAATGAAGATTCATAGGGCTGATTTTAGGAAGCAAACTGTGTGAACTCTACGAGAGCTCTGGTATGTATGGCAACACACAGCACACTTTTCACCAGGACTCTTCCCATGCTGGGTTAATTAGCAATTAGTAGCTTTTAGAAATTGTTTAATCATAACTTCAGACACTGAGTATGTCAAAAATGAGAGCCACTGAGGGAGGACAAGCTACCAGTGAAACACCCCTGATCAGGTAGCTAAATGATGAGTTAAAACAGTGATCTCATTTTGTCACTTCCAGAGGCTTTGAGCCAATGAGAAAGGCTTTCCCAACAGTGCAGTGGTCTGTGGATCAGGATCTGATCTACTCCAGTGAGAATTTTACATGTTTTGGAATCAATTTTAAAGGAATGGTGGAGCACACAACTCTGAAACTATTCTTAAAATAGGAAATATCCAGTAGAGATAACTAGGATGAAATATGCAGTATTTCTGCTCAGGCCTCCCTAAACAGTCCTGTTATTAATATGATGGAATGGAGCTGTTTGGCTTGGGCTTTTTTCTTCATTCCTGATCCAAAATTTTGGCCAACACTAGCAATAACAATAGGTATCTGAGGTGGGTTTCAAGTTGACTCTGATTAGTCTGTGGTTTTGATCATTCCCTCATGCTTGCTAAAGCTGTGTCTGAAAAAGAACGCCCAAGATTCAATGCATTTCAGTTGGTATGCACTTTCTTTTTAAATTTAGAAATATTTGGTTCACCTGAAGAGAAAAAGTGATGAAAAGGGCTCAGAAGGTGATATTTCTTGATAATATCTCTGGGAAATAAAACTGCTGATACTTTCACATAGCTCTAGTTTCCAGCCACTGCTGCATTTTAGTGATATGATCAATAACCATGTAGATATAAGGGACATTTCCTACCACACAAAATACAATAGCTTGAAACATGAGAGGTGGTATCTGCACCCCTTTAACTGGTGGTTAACCTCATCAAATTACTGCACCTGCCAAGGCTGTGAGAACTAAATACAGCTGGTGTCAGTGTCTGGCCAGCTGAACCCAACCCTATGTTAATTTGAGCAGATGTAAGCAACCACATGGTAGACTCTGGCATGATATGATGAGACTGCTTCACAAGCTGAAGGGATTGGCAGAAACAAGGGCAAGATACAACTAATTGCTTCTCTATCCTCACTGAATGCAGCTCTGAGTAATTCAGGGACAGTGTTGAGGAAGCTTCAGAATGACTAGGAGGCTACTTTCACTTCAAGGCCTCTCAGAACAGTTGAGCTGTCAGGAAGAGACAAGAAAAGAAAAAAGAACTTTAGGGGATACCTTGTCTAGGCATTCCCCAATCAGAAGCCTCTGATCTCCACCAAAAAAATTCTGACCAATCCTGTTTTCCTGTAGAGGAAAACTTCTGATCTTCATTAGGAGTGATGGCTCAGGTAACTTAGTAGTAGTCTCAACAATATCAACCTCATTCGTCTGGTGTAAATCTGAGAACCTTCTTGTAAATGTGGAAGAAATAAGCCAGAAAGGAAGTTCCAGATGCAGATTAACTTGTCTATTACAACATTTTTTTTTCCCCCTGTGCGTATTACACTAGGAAAATAATCATAAATAATAGCAACTCTAAAAACTGTTAGAAGTTGTGTTTCTGTTCTGTGAGCAGCTGGTATAGCAAGAGAGAGAGTCAGGGATGGAAGCATGTCATCAAAATAATGTTAACAACTTGTGCTGGACTGCTCTTTTCCAGATGTCACAGAATTAAATGACAATTGCTAGATATTAGAAAGGGAGAACATTTGAAGTTGTCTAGTTTTCTAAGCAGTCAGCACACCATTTGCATTAGAGCAGTTTTGGCACAGTAACTGTCTAAGCACAGGTTAGAAAAAAAAAAAAAACAACCCTACTGTAATCAGAGCCTAGATTTTATTAAGTTTATGGCATTAGAAAAATATCTTATTCAGGGTTTTGTTCAGCAGATAGAGAAGTTCTGTCAGAACAGATGGGCAGAGATAGTAAAAGCTACACGAGGAGATTATAAAGCAACAATGATAATGACTTTTAATGGACTTTAAACTCCTGTCTTCTGCAGATGCCACCTTTCCTTCATACTGAAAAATATATCCTTTTACAGTCCATTCTGTATCATGTAGGTAACTCCATAATGTCCAGTAATATTGATCAACCTGAAAAAAAAACACCTTTGAAAGAAACTTATTAAGAGTGACTGCTTTTAGTTATGCTAAGGTAGCAGTTAAAGCTGCATCTACAATTCTCTACTTATAATGCGATTACAGCCTCTGTACACATGGAAGAGGAATAGGAAAAAAAAACCAACAAATCAGAAGATTACATTTAGACCTCGTACTGAAGGTGCCAGACTATGAGTTGAGACTAATTCTCTCTTGACTGATAAGGGATTGAACGTCTGGCAGCTCTGGATGACAGGCAGCAACAGTAGTTCATTGTTGAGTGCAGATGTCACACTAGTAGCAATGGCATTGCTACTCTCTTTATAGCAGAAAGTCTATATGTAGCCTATATAGCCTGAAGTTCAGCTATTCAGCTATGAATCAGCCTCCCACTGATTTCAAAAGGAAGCACTGGAAATACTGAACCTGAAGTGAGTCAAATAAAATGACAAAGGAATTCTCTGGCAGTACAGAAGGTGAATCACTTCAGTTCTCATGCAATGCCTTCTCCCATGATCACTTCTCTTTAAAGATTATTATCAGTAATAATAATAATATCACCAGACTATTAAGATGGGATGGGGGTGGTGGTGGTGGGGGTGGTGTGTCACAGTAAAAGTGGTAAACAAAATAAAAATATGTAAAAAATTTTTGATAGGCTTCATACCAGCAAGGTTACAATGGCCATCAAACATAAAAATACCCATACAGTACTCAGTCCATTAATATATAGCACTTAGAGCAAGATGCTCAATCTTCATGTCAAGTGTTCAGGAATCTACCACAGAGCACCACAAAGTGCCATAGCAATTAATACCACCCTTAGTTCCAAATAATAATAATAATAATAATAATAATAATAATAATAATAACAATAATTAAAAAAACAGGTTGGAAGAGACCTCCAAGATCATTGTGTCCAACCCCTCAACCAATCCAACCCACCTAAACAACTAAACCATGGCACCAAGCACCCCACCAAGTCTCCTCCTGAACACCTCCAATGATGGTGACTCCACCATCTCCCCGGGCAGCACATTCCAATGGGCAATCACTCTCTCTTTATAGAACTTCTTCCTAACATCCAACCTAAACCTCCCCTGGTGCAGCCTGAGACTGTGTCCTCTTGTTCTGGTACTGGCTGCCTGGGAGAAGAGACCAACATCCACCTGTCTACAACTTCCCTTGAGGTAGTTGTAGAGAGCAATAAGGTCTTCCCTGAGTCTCCTCCTCTCCAGGCTAAGCAACCCCAGCTCCCTCAGTCTCTCCTCATACGGCTTGTGTTCCAAACCCCTCACCAACTTTGTTGCCTTTCTATGGACTTGTTCCAGCAACTCAACATCCTTCCTAAACTGAGGGGCCCAGAACTGGACACAGTACTCAAGGTGAATCATAGAATCAGCAAGGTTGGAAAAGACCTCAAAGATCATCAAGTCCAACCTGTCACCCAAGACCTCAGGACTACTAGACCATGGCACCAAATGCCATGTCCAATCCCCTCTTGAACACCTCCAGGGGCAGTGACTCAAATGTTTCCACTGTGAGTTTCTTGTTTATAGAACCTAATAATACCACTTCTTCTTAACACCTGTAAGCAAATCATTCTAAGACAGGTAGGTCAAACTGTTTCTCATTGTAAAGACTTCCTCTGCTCGTATAGATTCTTTAGACTTTTTAGAATTGTAACCATGCATAACAGAACTCCTTTCATCTAACATGGTTATCTAAAAGTAGCATCTTATTCACATCCTCCCTATGTTCAGCTCATGAAATTCACTCCACCACTAGATAGCTCGGAGTCTATCCAGTGACTGCAGTAGGAGCCTGGGCAAGAGCTTTTGACTAGGCATCAAACGTTTTGATCAAGAAGGAGTTCATCATTTAAGTGGTAAGAGTAATCCAGTGGTAGCTAAAATACTACCCTAGTACCTCATCTCCCGGTCCTGGCTGGAGAAGCAGACATTATTTCTCAAAGAGATCATGGCTGGCCCTTATTTCCTAATAGCTTGTTCCAGCAGGAACACTTGTACCCAGCCACAGATAAAAGACTGAAGCTGATGGAGAAGAAAAAACACTGGAAAAGACAGACTGCTCACATAGCATTTGTGAGGCAACAAAGTTAATTGCTATGTAATTACCACCCAAGTAAATTGTTTAATGTGGTAAAATGTGACCAGGGTTGTTACTTCTGTTGCAAGCAGTGGCTAGTGATGCCATCTGCAACCCATCAACAGATCACATAGTGAATTTGCTGCAGATGTAAAGCAAACCCTCGACATCTCCAAGCATGTTGTTAAAAACCCCCATCAAGCGAATACTAACATTTCTGTTGTTTCAGATGTCACTGTGGCTATTTACACAGGGCTCAATGGTGCCGCACTTGTTCATGTTGATGAAGGAAGAATATGGGTAGTTAAAAGAAGAGCAGGTTGGCAACAGCTTCTGAGGTTAGAAACAAAAATAAAAAAAGGCATAAAAGACACATCAGTGTTCAGCCATAATTGGAAATCCAGCTATGCTGTGGGAGAGGGGAGCGATGAGGGGGTAAGGAATGTGGTCTGTCATGAAAGCAGCTTTCTGGCAATTTACTGTGGGATCACAAGTAGCTCCTATAAACAGCAGGCAACTGACTTCTGGGTGCAATGCATTCAGTGCCCAAAGCCAGTGAGTGTGTGTGCCAGGTCAGAGTCATAACCATGACAGGCACCAAGTTCAAATTATAAAGCTGAGCTAGCATAACAAAAGTGGAGTGAAATCCAAGTGCATAGAGATGCAATTCAAACTGCTTATGGACCTGTGGCATCTTTTGCAGAGCACGGTAAGGATAGACAGGGATCCATGAGAATAATAGGATTTGGGCACAGTCTGCTGCTTCCAGCATTGCAAGGACTGCAATGATACAAGGGGAGTATCTTTATATCTTCACAGTGTTATTTAATTATCTGCAACCTCTCTTCAAAAGGCCATTGTAAAAAGAAAAAAATAATAAATAAATAGTGGTGCTTTCAGTCTGTGCTTTAAAACACTGCCCAGTTTCCTGCACCTCTTGTCCTCATAAGGAGGACACTTGATAGGGGGCTTGGTTGTATGGTTTATTTGATTAGGTGGGTTGGATAATAGGTTGGACACGATGATCTTGAAGGTTTCTTCCAACCTGGTCTATTCTATTCTATTCTATTCTATTCTATTCTATTCTATTCTATTCTATTCTATTCATACCACATATCACTTGTACCATGCAAGTTCTTGGATTTGTTTATTTTCCAGGTTTTTCTGTAGTTTTTTTTCCAAATGAGAAAAATTCAGAAGCAGATCAAGGATCCAGGAATCACCAAGTCTTTCAAAATCTGAGCTCCTTGGCACCTAAGGTGCCTTTGAAAATATCTCTCATGGTTCATAGTAAACCAGACACTCAGCAAATCTCATTCAAAGGAGAAAATTGAGCCCTATAAAAAGCTGCTCTCCCTCCTGAAGCGTATCTAGGATTATCAGCACACATTATTTCATGAGAGAGAAATGTTTCCTAGGTCTACTGACTGTCACACTTTGAGCCATCGCTCATGTCAGCAGCTGTAGGCTGGTTTTGCTCCTTTGATTACTTCACACAGATTTGTAGCAAGAATTAAGGAAAAAGAAAACAACCTGCAAAGCTGGTTTGGTTTTGCATTTTTTTTAAAGCCTACATGACAGCACTGTCCTAACACTGCTTTTATGAATTTGATGTGGTCATTACATTCATAGAATCATAGAATCAATACAGTTGGAAAAGACCTCAAAGATCATCAAGTCCAACCTGTCACCCAAGACCTCAGGACTACTAAACCATGACGCCACATGTCATGTGCAATCCCCTCTTGACCACGTCCAGGAATGGTGACTCCACCACCTCCTTGGCAGCACATTCCAACAGCTAACAGCTCACTCTGTGACGAACTTTCTCCTCACCTCAAACCTAAACTTCCCCTGGTGCAGCTTGAGACTGTGTCCTCTTGTTCTGGTGCTTGGAGAATACATATTTATGCCAAATTTGGATGCCTCTCAAGCACATATTCTTGACTCCTATGCACCCAAAACAAGCAGATACACATATATACATCATTTTCTGACACACACATAATTCACAAGAGCAATATGTGTATATACACCTAGAAAAGAACCTGCAAGAGCTGTTTTGGTAATAAATAGAAGAGACTAATTCTGACTTAGCTGGAGCTAGAGCTTTTTTCTTCAGGTGAATGTACATAGTGGGAGGAACAGAAAAATTTGGTTTCATTTTGGAGGAAGGAAAACTGGATTTTTCAAGCAGTTTGCTTTCATTCAACAGCTGGTTGAGAGAAAGAGCTGGTATGCAAAAAGCTGCACCAATCTACAATGTGAGAGAATTTGTCTTAGGAAAAGAGAGCTGGATCCACAGCTTTTTCCAGCCCAGGGGATTTTAATAATTAGAATTGGAGCATAAATCTTGCACTGGAGTAAATTGCCATAGCTTAGCTGATTGCAGAAGCTGAAGAGTTATTATCACAGGTTGGAAGGATATCAGCGAAACGGACAATCTCTAAACTGTGGAGCAATGCTGCACACTTACAATATTGACAATCAGTCCTGTTTTGTGTATGCAATTTTCATGCACAGCATGGAGTAGCAATGGTTAAAATATGCTATAAACAACTAAGGAGTGTGTATACATTCTTGCATTTCTTTCCCCCTGATATTTCTAATTGCAAAGATATTTTCATTGGAAAAGTGATTTGTGATGTACAATAACATGCAAAAACTTTTGCTTCCTTTATCATGGGAACAAACAGTTATTGCAAAAAAAAAAAAATATGTTTCCTACCACAAAATAAACTGTAGCAAAAAATAGAGACATTATTACTTGATGATTTCTTCCTTTACACAGGATTTCAGGAAAAAAGCAGTTTATGCACCAGGTAAGGAGTGACACTGGGTATAGTTGAGTCATGACAGATCTACTGCAAAACGCCTATACTTTTGCTTGCTTAGCAAGAAATGGTATTTTGTTGTCATTTTTACAGTGGACTAATCAAGCTCTTTTTTGGTGTGGGTTTTTTGTTTGTTTGGGGGGTTTTGATTGGTTGGGTTTTTGGTGTATGTGTGTTTTTTGGTGTTTTGTTTGGTTGGATTTGGGTTTTGGTGTTTGTTTTTCTTCTGGGTTTTTTTTTGGGGGGGGTTGGCGGTTTGGGGGGGGAGGAAGGGGGTATTATTTGGGGTATTTTGTTGTCTTTTTTTAATAATCCTCTCCTAACAGGTTGAAAAAGATCCTGCAACAACCCAGGACACAAAATGCCCTCATTGGCCTTGCATAACTGATTTCAGCTTCCAGCCATTTAACACTGCAGCAAATGCAGTGTGAACTGTGATTATGCTGGTGGGGATCTAGCACTTGAGACACAGCAAATGTTGCAGAAGCATATCCCAGACTGACAATGGCAAAGGTCCGACACATGAGCCAAGGATGGGTAGCACCCATCTGAGCAGAGGCTTTGCTGGATTTCTTACACTAGTTGTAGGAAATGAACTTGAAAAAAATTGCTTTATACTATCCCTAAGATGTGATCAGGTTCTTAATGGTCATAATTTGGCAATTATATATTTTGATGGAAACTGATTTAGTAAAATTATCATTCTCAGTGGAAAAATGTGGCATCCACCTAATCTTTTTTACGTTCAAAGACACTCAAGAGAAGACACAGTAGTAAGGAGGTAGGCAAATGGCCATTGCACTACAGAAAAATGTATTCAACTTCAGTATTGAAATAAAGAATGTTTATATATTTCTAAATCAAACTATTCTGCAGCATTTTATTCCATCAGTGATAGGTAACCTTTTCATACTGTGTGAAGATCAATATGAAGTACAGGCATTCCACAATCACAGAATCACAGAATCACCAAGGTTGGAATAGACCTCAAGGATCATCAAGTCC
Source organism: Dryobates pubescens (assembly GCF_014839835.1). Classification (NCBI taxonomy): domain Eukaryota; kingdom Metazoa; phylum Chordata; class Aves; order Piciformes; family Picidae; genus Dryobates; species Dryobates pubescens. Next base: position 21,650,016 of record NC_071625.1, on the reverse strand, counting down.
AAACTGTCACCCAACACCTCATGACTAAACCATGGCACCAAGTGCCACATCCAATCCCCTCTTGAACACCTCCAGGGATGGTGACTCCACCACCTCCCTGGGCAGCACATTCCAATGGCGAATGACTCTCTCAGTGAAGAACTTTCTCCTCACCTCAAGCCTAAACTTCCCCTGGCACAGCTTGACACTGTGTCCTCTTGTTCTGGTGCTGGTTGCCTGGGACAAGAGACCCCTCCTGGCTACAACCACATAGGGTTTAGATTCTGTTTTCTGACTAAATCTAAATACAACTGAAATAAACAAATTCAAGTGTGAGGTTGTGTTGTTTTGTTTTCCCTTTTGGAAATATACTGGGTTTTCCTAGAGCGTGAATCAAAAGATGGTGTAAATAAATCCTGCAATAATTATTTTGAGGAAAAGCAGAGGATCACAGGAATAAAGGCAGACATGTTTATGGCACACTCATTTTCTTTTTAAGAAACTAGGAAAAATTAAATATTCAGAGCTGAAAACCTGTTTTGCATTCTGGTTCCTCCCAGATAGCTTTTTAAGCATTCTTTAAAGTTCACAAATCAAGGCAAGGGCGTGTTCTCTTGTTCTCTGTAGGCAAAGCATATAGTTTTATTACAAGGGGAAAAGGGCAGCAGAGCTGATCTGCAAATCTCTTACTTGAGCCTTAGTAATTTTAGACAGGTGCCCTTTGCTTAGCAATACTTTTCACTTGAAAGAATGTATCTTGGCATAAAGGTGCAGGGGGAGGGGAAGGGGGGAAGTAGTTGTAGACATGTGGCCTTTAGAAAACCAATGGCTTACAAATTAATTTTACTGGAGGGTGTAGCAATTACAAGACTTCATACTGCTATCTGGATATTCAACTGAATCTCACCATAGAGTCCAGATTCACATTGCAATTTGTTGAGGAAATTCTGTAGATCTTGATGTGTCCTAAAACCAAAATATTGTGGTCCTTTCACTGTTAGAGAGGATCAAGCTACTGGTGTCTATGTTGACAATCAAAGTCTTCCAGACTGAGATGCTCCTTATGCAGAAGTTCACCTTTCACTCTACAGCTGCCATTTAGGCACACCTTGAGTACTGCGTCCCTTTCTGGGCCCCTCGGTTTAGGAAAGATGTTGACTTGCTGGAACGCGTCCGGAGAAGAGCAACAAAGCTGGGGAGGCGTTTGGAGCACAAGCCCTATGAGGAAAGGCTGAGGGAACTGGGGTTGCTTAGTCTGGAAAAGAGGAGGCTCAGAGGAGACCTTATTGTTGTCTATAGCTACCTGAAGGGAGGTTGTAGCCAGGTAGGGGTTGGTCTCTTCTCCCAGGCAACCAGCACCAGAACAAGAGGACACAGTCTCAAGTTGCACCAGGGGAGGTTTAGGCTGGATGTTAGGAAGAAGTTCTTCATAGAATGAGTTATTGGCCATTGGAATGGGCTGCCCAGGGAGATAGAATCACCATCACTGGAGGTGTTTAGGAAGAGACTTGATGGGATGCTTGGTGCCATGGTTTAGTTGATTAGATAGTGTTGGATGATAGGTTGGACTTGATGATCTCAAAGGTCTTTTCCAACCTGGTTAATTCTATTCTATTCTATTCTATTCTATTCTATTCTATTCTATTCTATTCTATCCTTCCTTTTGACAGTTGCCTCTGCTGAGAGCAAGGATGGTTCCAGCTAGGAATGAGCACTTGTGCTCACCAAGGAGCTTGAAATGTCTTTAATTCAACTCAGCTGTTACAGACTGAGGAGAGAAAAGTTGCTCTCCAAATAAAAACACCTGTCTGGGAAATAAAATAATTTTACAGAGAGGTGTTAGTTACAAGGAAAGATCTATTGGCAAAGATCAGGACAAGGGTCTTGTTTGTGCTCAAATTGTGGAAGACTGAAAGTAGTTTGAGAACAAATCAGTAACCTAAAAAAATCCAAACAGTTCAGCTCTGTCGTCTGCCCAGAACATTGATCTCCTGTATCCTGAGTGCCATAATCCACAGGACATGGGCACAGTTCCTGTACCCCACTTTTTCACACAAAACACCAAAGAAATCAGGATATTTTTCAATTGAAAACAGAGCTGTTTTACAAGGCCATGAAGTGCTTTGTATGGTAGAAAGAAACACTTCTAGCCCAACTTCAATTCTAACACAAATAATAAAATAAAACAATAAAATTAAATAAAGTGAGAAAACATAGGGGCAGGAGTAAGGGAAATAGAGTGAGCAATAATACAGTTGAAAAGATCTCACTATCATCAGCATACAACATCAGTACAATACAAATTCTCCCAAGCTGGAAGATTGCTTATTCTCTAAACACACCACACCAGAAAGTCCTTTTCTGTTTTCAGCGTAGTATGGGACCTCACAAGCCACCAAGGCTGTAGCAGAAAAGTTACAAGGGCTGTGACACCTTTTGAGGCAACTATATGATGATAAAATGCTTCAAAGCTTGCCTGAGTTTGATGAGACTCAAAAGTCTGACATGTTTCCCTAGAAACCTCACACACTTCATTCCTGAAGCTGCCTATGTGAAGCATTTTAAACACAATGCCGATGGCACATGATTTGAGAGGTATTAGCATGTCATGATTCTCACCCATTAAAATTCCTTAGCAGTGTTTTTCCCCATTGTGTCACTCAGTTTCCTGTGCCTCCTAAATCATAGAATCATACAAAGATAGAAGAGTTTGAGTTGGAAGGGACCTTAATGATCACCTAATACCAGCTGCTTCTGCCATGGTCAGGGACACCTTTCATTAGATCAGGTTTCTCAAAGTCCCATCCAACATGGCCTTGAACACTTCCAAGGAGTGGACATCCACAACTTCTCTGGGCAACCTGTTCCCATGCCTCCCCACCATCACATCTAATCTAAATTTAATCTTTTTCAGTTTGAAACAATTACCCCTCATCCCATCACTACACCCCCTGATAAAGAGTCTCTCCCTATCTTCCCCATAGGCTTCCTTTAAGTACTGAAGGACTGCAACAGTGCCTCTTCTCTTTTCCAGGTTGAAAATCACCAACTCTCCAGCCCCTTGATCATCTTTGTGGCCCTCCACTGGACCCACTTGAGCAGATCCATGTTTTTGTCATGCTGGGGACCCCAGAGCTGAACACAGCCTTCCAGGTTGTGTGTCACAAAATAATAGAGGGGGAAACCACCTCCATTGACCTGGTAGCCACATTTCTCTTGTTGCAACCCAGGATGCAACTGACTTTCTGGATTGGAAGCACAGATTGCTGGCTTGTATTCAGTTTTCCATTCACCAGTGCCCCAAAGTATTTCTCCTCAGGAGTACATTCAATCCACTCAGCCTATATTTGTGTTTGGGATCTTGTTACATCTGTGCTGCCTTAGCTTCTTAAACTATCTGCTTTTGAAGTGGCTTTCATTTTTTTTTTCCCTAGTAAATAAAACTAAAATTTAAATAATGATTAAACAGTAATTCCCTACTGGAGATAGCTGTGGCATGTTGACTCAAATGTGAGTTTATTTGCCATAATAAAACATGTCAATATTTATCCTTATTTAAAGCACAATTTTCTCAAATAATAGAGTCAATATTAAGGGAACTATCTATCTTAGACACATATAAGATTCCATTTTTCATTGTTGGGAGATTGCAAAGCTGAGAAATATTGTAACTGCTGCTCTATGACAATGGCTCTTGAGTCAGCTTCAATAGGTAGACGTGAGATCCTTCCATTAATCATTATTTTACTGCTACTCAGTTTCAGCCATTAACTTGTATTGCCCACAAGGCTTATAGCACAGAGAATTTGACTGCTGCCAGTGTAAAATCACCAAAAAAGAGCCTGGGGTTTTTAAAAGCTCTGTAGTGATTTGCAGAGATATTTAACAACAGAATGCAGAAGGTAAATAAGTCTTAAAGGTTTGAAAACTTGTGAAGCCAGTGATAAATTTTAAGTATGAATATTGATAATGTATTCTAAATACCTTGTAAATGGAAGCTTAAAGTCAAAGCCCAACTGCTTTTTAATAGCAGTGAAATCAGCAGTGGCCTTACATCAAAACCCTAGCTCTGTGCAGCTTGAAATAATGACATATTAAACATGCAGCTTCCAGTGTCAGTCTTTGCTCTCTTCTAAACTTTGCCCCGCAGGTGGAAGCCTTACATTTTACAGCTTGGTCATCCAGGCAAAGGACGAGGGCATGACCCAGCAAATGTCATTGCTTCATACATGTCAGTGGGCTAGGACATGTGTGCAATTTTAAACAACTCTGTTTCTGAATGCTTAGCCAGGAAAATAAAATCCTTCAATTCAGGAACTGTATTTTACTTTGTGCATTTAATGACAATGAATTATATTGATGAGTTAGTATTAATCTAAACACACAGACAACTAGTATCACTTGCAGCACAGAAAATCATCAACCACTTCTGTGTTTGCTGCCTGGCTGCCATAGAGTAACAATGCAGTGTCCTGATCTGAGGCAAAATCCAGCTCTAAGGAGCAGTAGGCAGTATTTAGGTGGTATCAAATAAGAAGTAAAGATAGACACCTTATGTTTGAGGACTTTTGCTGGGAAAGACAGTAGGTGTGCATGGGATTAGTCCTCTTTCTCCATGTGTAGTACAAAACAGCTTACATGTACCATGTGCATAAGCCTGAATTTCAGTGGCTGAGAAGAAAAGAGAAAATAACTCCAGATGTGTTGGAATAAATCTAGATTCTCTTGCTCCTGGCCACTGTTTCACTGATTAGTTTTTTGGCGGCACCAGAAGTGTATGGTGAATTCGATTTTTAAGGTGAATGTTCTTCTACTTTAACCTAGCTAATTTGTCTGGAGACTTTCCTGCTGATGGCTATCTAGGGTAGAGATTACATTTCAGTCTGGTTTTAGGTGAGGACCTCCAAACACTCTCTTACTGAATAAAGAGTAAGAAACCTTTCACAGATAGAGATATGAAAAGAGACAGTTTAACTTTTATAACATCAGACATGTTTGTTCATTTTGCCAGTGTCCATTGTGTGTTTGGGGACATTAGTGAATTCATTTGTTGCAATTATATTTTGTCACTCTAGAATTATAAAGTTATTTCCATACAGAACCAATGTGATGCTGTGTAAGTCTCCTAATCTATGAGAGACAAGATCTTCTGCCAGGTTTCGATTCACCTTTCCTTCAACAGGTACATTAACGTCTACCACAGCATCCTGCAGCTGTGAGCTTCATTGTTCAAAGGGGAAAAGTTCCCTAGCTGGTGCTCAGTTTTCCTAGAATCATAGAATGCTTTGGGTTGGAAGGGATCTTTAAAGGTCATCTAGCCCAAATCCTTTGCAATAAGCAGGGACATCTTTAGCTAAATGCGGTTGCTCAGAGCTGTACTCAACCTGATCTTGCCTCTTTTAATTACTGAAAGGCTACAATAAGCTACTGCTGGGGCCTTCTTCAGACTGAACAATCCTGATTCTCTTGGCTTGATCTCACAGGAGAAATGCTTCAGCACCTCGGATCATTCTTGAGGGCCTCCTCTGGACCCATTCCCAACAAGTCTGTGACTTTCTTGTGCTGAGGGCTCCAGGGCTGCACACAGCCCTGCTCATAAGGTCTCACTAGAGCAGAGGGGAAGACTCAAACCCTCTGCTACATATAGATGAAGATGTGCCCTAGCTTTACAAGTAAGCTCCACCAGCTGTGTTCTAGCATTGTGCAGAATTCTTTGGACAGGAGCGACAAAGCTGTTACAGTACCTGGATGAGTCCATCCAGAGGGTCAAGCTATTGATTCGTGGGTGCTATTAAGACACCAGACTGTGCACAGGTCTGCTTCCAAGAAGTGACTGTGGCTATTACTACACATGCAGATAGAAACAAGTAGACACAGAACGTGGTAATGCCTGATGAGCTACAGACTAGCTCATATTTGTTCTGGGTTGTTTCTGTGCCCAGGAGAGCAAAGGCCAGCCAAGCATCCTAGACAGAGAGACAGCAAGACACAAAGATCCTAAATGGAGCAGGAAACAGAGTCCTCATCTTAAACAGAGCAAACAGAGCATTGAGGATTTCTTGGGGATCAGAGAGAGAGTGATGTGTTATTGAACAGATAAATAAAAAGTAAATAATCTGTATATTAGTTACACTATGCTATGCAGAATAGTCCCACTGGGTCTTGGGTGGTACAGGCAAACATTGCATAGAGAGTGAAACAGTTGTAAAAGTAGAAAGGCTACTAAGCATTACTACTGACATTGGATATCCATAAATGTATAGGTTGAATCAATAAGCACCTTTTAAAATTAACTAGAACATTGACACCAATTACAGCACAGCAGATATTCATGCAGACAGGCATAAAAATGGCAGCACAAAGATTTGGGGATGTTAGCAAGGGTGTATTGTATTAAAGGCCTTATATGTAAAAATACATGTACTTACTAAAAATAGTGTTCAATGGAAGGTCAGTCACCATGTATATACCAAGATTCAAGCAAATAACCTTCTTATTTGCTGATACAGTTCTAGAGCAAGTGGTTCGAGTGAGAAAGCTGTCATGAGGTTAATCTCTTTGATCTTCCACCTAAGAGAGAGAATGAGATGAAAAAGCTAAGTGGGAAATGGCATTGGTTTATGTACAGTGTCACCTATTATTTCATGTGACTTAATTCTAATTGAAATCCTCTGGTAATGAATGGCACCAACAGATATGAAGAAAAATAGGTTTCCAAACCTCACCACACACCTCTGGTGACATTCAGACTGCAGTGTGCACTTCATCCCACCTAAACTTTGAAAAAATTAATGGTAGATAATGAAGAGAATAAACTATAGAGTTGTCATCTCTCACAATCATTCCTGCCAGATTTACTATGCCAGTTAACCATTCTTGCACACACTTACTTAACCCTGATAAGAGTCCTTTCTGAAATGCGCTGATTGCAGCCTCTGAGAGATAAATCTCAGTGCCCAGCACTGCAATTAACTCAAGATTTATTAATTTATCAAGACTCCTGAAACAAGCATGTCTAATTGCCCTTCTTTATTAATACATTCAAGAGCATTTAACATTTTACTGCCATTTAAACAAGAGTTCTAATAAGATACAGTATCAATTAATGGTCCTGTTAAAAGTCAGATGGTATTTTTACAACAGCAACAGAACTTCATATGACACTCTAAATGCCATGGAGCAATCATAAGGTTTGTGGTTTTGTTTGGAAAGGTGCATTGCAGGGATACACTTGCCAAGATTTTAACAAGCATCTCTCACAAGACTTTTTTTTTTTTCCTTAAGAAAATGGTAAAAAAAACTTCTTAATTTTCAGCTTGCCCAGGAAAGGAGGAAAAAGGAATAGAAATTCCATTACTATGTTTGTCTGTTAAAAGCAACACACTTTTCCAGAGCCTTGAGAATGCAAGTGCAGTGCTCTGCACTGCTTTTGTAAGGTTCTTGAAACATGCATTCAGTTTTGGGGTTTGTTTTTAATCTGTTATCAGTTTGAATCAAACTGGGTTTAATATACATCCTCATTCATATGCTCCTCACTCATGATCTTCCTCACCTCTGGAAGTATGACACAGTCCGCAGCTGAGTGAAGGCAGAAGTCAGAAGTGTTAACTGCCATCCAACAGAGCAAGACTTGATATCTCACTTCATTAAAGCAGTCTTGTTTTGAAACTACAAATAATGGTCCAAAAGCTGAAACAGAGCTGACCAGGATGGCTTTTTTTAACAAGGCATGCTGTTATTTTGAAATCAAAGTTTTCTACAGGTGGTCTGGTTTCCATGCAGCTTTCATTAGGGTGCTTTCTTTTGAAGCCTGAGACCTGGTGACAATACAGGTATAGCTGACTGCAGTGCCATTTGAAACACTGGCCTGTGATGCAGTCAGCACATCACAAATGCTCTACACTGTTTTGCAGCAGCAGCACTTATCAAGAAACCTTGTGAGTAACCAGGTGGAATGATGTATAATGATTTAGCAGTCAAACTCAGTTTCTTACTTCAGTTTTGGCTGATAAACTCTTACTGAAATAATTGCTATCAACTTTATATTAAGTTTTCAAGTGGTGGGGTTTAGGTTAGGGATTTTTCTGCTTTCGGGTGCTCCAGCTTCAGTTACTCCTCAAATTTTCCCTGCAAACTCTGAAACTGGCATTTTTAATGTAAGTATAAATACAATTTAATTTTGTCATAAAATATCTGAAACTTCTGAAAACACCATAACATTATGAGACATTTATAGAAAAAATTAAATTCAAAAATACTTTCCCCTCTTCTGTGAATCCCCAAGCCTCCCCTGTGCTTATAGCTTATATGTAGACTCAAATCCAGAAGACTTCAGCTAGCACAGTAGTTTGGTTTCAACACAAACAACTGCACTCTTAAAGGGTGCCCTGGTTTTGAACCATGAGCTACTCAGGACAAAAGGACAGAAATAGGAGAGAACTATTCAACATCCCTCAGGCAGAAGCATTTAGTTGGAGCCCATGGAAGGTGGTGGATTTAACTTTCTCTTTCCAGAGTCCTTGTGATGTGAAACCTCTTCCTTTCACAATACCACAAACTGAATGTCCCCAGATAGGGGCAAACCTCAGAATTACAGGGAGTATCTCCAGCCCTGCCCACTTGTTCTTTACATATCCATTTCTGAGACAGCAATAGCAGAGTAACTGCTTCAGAATACCAAAATCAGGACAAATTGTACTTGGTTTACAGCTGCCTAGCTCAAACACAGAACATGTGTGCATGCCAGCAGGGCTTTGATCTTATTGGCATCCTGGAGAAGTGATGGGATGGCTCTGTGACTGAACAGTTAGAATGGAAGGATACAGACAGTGACAACAGAAGGAAGTGTCACCCTCTACGCCAGTGACCAGATGTGGTGCACGGAGCTTTGCCTGAGGATGTATGAGGAGCCAACCAATGAAATGAATCCATAGGTCTTACAAGAACTGGTGGATGAAGTGGTTAAGCCACTCCCCATCATATTTGAAAAGTCATGGCAGTCTGGTGAGGTTCCCATTTACTGGAAAATGGGAAACATAACAACCATTTCTAAAAAACAAAAGCCAGGGAACTACAGGCCAGTGAGTCTCACCTCTGTGCAAGATCATGGACTTGATCCTTTTGGAAGCTATGCTAAGGCACATGGAAAATAAAGTGGTGACTGGTGACAGCCAACGTGGTTTCACTAATGGTGAAATGTGCTTAATAAATTTTGTGGCCTTCTACAGTGGGTTTATAATGTTGGTGGATATGTAAAGAGAAACTGGCATCATCTGCTCAGATTCATGCCAAGTACTTGACACTGTCTCGCACAATATCCTTGTCTCTAAATTGGAGAGATATGGATTGATGGTTGGACCACTCAGTGGATAAGGGGGATGGATCGTTGTACTCAAAGCAATGGAGTCAATAGCTTAATGTCCAGTGACAAGTGATGTTTCTTAGGATTCAGTTTTGGGACCAGCAGTGTTTAATATCTTTGTTGACAATACAGGCAGTGTGATTGAATCCACCCTCAGCAAGTTTGCCAATGAGACCAGGTTCTGTCATGTGGTTGACACACTGGAGGGGAAGGATGCCTTTCAGAGGGTTGTAAAGATAAGTTTGAGAGATGGGCCCATGAGAACCTTGTGAAATGGAGTAAGGCCAGGTGCAAGGTTCTTCACCTGGGATGGGGCAATCCCAAGCACAGATAGAGGGTGGGTGAAAAGTGGATTGAATGCAGTTCTGTGCAGGACAAGGGGGTGATGGTTGACAAGAAGATCAACATGACCTGACAATGAGTTGATACCCTGGGCTGCATTAAAAGAAGCATGACCAGCAGGCCAAGGGAGCTAATTCTGATTCTCTACTCCACTCTCATGAAATTCCACCTACCTGGGGTACTCGAGTCAGCTCTACAGCCCCCAGTATAAGAAGGCTCCATATCTGATGAAGCAAGTCCACAGGAAAGCCACAAAGATGATCAAAGATGATCATATGAGGAAAGGCTGAGAGAAGTAGGCTTACTCAGACTGGAGAAAGCTCTGTGGAGATCTTACAGGAACCTTCCAACACTTTGAAGGGGCCTACAAGAAAGCTGGAGAGGGACTTTTTAAAAAACCATGTAGTCATAGAACAAGGGGCAGTGGCTTTAAACTGAAAAAGCATGGATTTAAATAATGTGTAAGGAATAAATTCTTCACTATGAGGGTGGTGAGACACTGGAACAAGTTGCCCAGAGAAGTTCTGTACACCCCAATCACTGGAAGTGTTCAAAGCCTGATTAGATGGAGCTTTGAGCAGCATGGTCTGGTGAAAGGTGACCCTACCCATGGCAAGGGGATGGGAACTCGATGATCTTTAATGGTCCCTCCCAATCCAAATCATTCAATGCGTCTAAGAATTTTGCAGTCAGGAGAGCACTTGTTGGTGGCCTACAGAGACCTTAATCACCTCTGGGTGTTTTACAGCAGAGAAGAAGCTCTGATGCCAGTGACACAATAGGGGTTGACATGCTCCTGAAATCAAAAGGACTGAAAACACTCTTCAACTTTCCTAATATCAATGTGCTGAGTGTAAGCCATTGCATCCATTCCTAGAGTATTCTGATGAGAAGTAGCCTACAACAGTGCCAGGGCATGGGCTATTGGCCATAAGAACACACTGCTATTTAAAGATAGCCTAGGAACAAAACTTTGGGAGTCACCAGAACCTAGTAGAACTCGTGAAAAAGCATCAGCAAGTCAGTAAACACCTTGGAATGAGCTCAACATCATAAAAAAGGGTTAAAAGTCAGTCAGTTCCTGATGTTATTTCTTTATAAAATTTGTTGCCTTAGAAGTGTTTAGAACCACAAATAAGTGAACTAATGACTCTTTATGTGTCCACTATAGCAAGCAAGGTATGAGTCACCACAATGTGAGGAACCCTAAGGCATCCAATATCCACAGGGGCCTGTCAGGTATGACATAGGACCCTCACCAGACCATGGTCTGCAGTATACCCAGCGATGTATGAAATAGTGCTAACAACTAGATGACAACAAACCTTCTTGCTTGAGGTGTTCTATGCAAGGAGAAAGCATATCTGCCTAAGCAGATATATCAGCAAAACAGCCACATGAGGGTTAAGGGGAAAGCAATTACAATCCTGTTTTTTTGTGTAAGTAGGCAGAAAGAGATAGTGGTTTGCTTAGAGTCACCAGCGAAGTCTATGGTTCATAGACCAGTCTCATTCCAGTACATCATTCAAAAGGCCATGCTCCCATAGCCCTACTCTGCGTGCACAAACACCCCACAGCAGGGTGCACCATCTAGCAAAGGGGTGAAGCCTTACCAGACTATTTCTCAGGTGCTGGGTGTGCACAAGACAGCCACTCCTGGGTCATCCAGTTTTTGCCAGAGAGAAGCTGTGTCAAGAAGGTAACAAAGATCACAGAAACATAAACATTGCTTTAGGTCTGTCTGGATTTCCTCCAGGATTTGTGTTAACTCCTACTGACTGAACATGAGAATTTTATTCTTCTTCTCCCTATTCTCCTCAAACAGTGATACTGCTGTGTTGCTTTTAGGAGACTGCACATAACTGCAGTGCCAGGAGTCAGAACACTCTGACTCTGTCCCATCAGACAGCGTCATTTTTGTGTGGTTAACACGGACACAGAAATGCTCTGCTCCCAGAGCCAGAGACACAGCCAGCTCATTAATTATTTCCATTCCTTCAGAAACTTCATAGAAAAATAAGTAGTGATGGAAGCTCATGGCAGGGTTAGACCTCCTATAGCAGAAGCATTCAGGTTTTTGGGATCTTGTCCCATCAAGACTCTAAGTTCCTATCATGAGCATGATCATTAATACCCTGCCGACAGGATGGACACTGATGGATTGTGTGTTTTCAGTGAGTGATTGTGAGGTCTATCTTTCCCCCACTCTCTAATAACTTAAGATCTTCCCTCTTGGATTTTACATTTCCTCCTCTGCTAGATGCATTCTTTTAGCTTCACTCACATGAGTGACTGTCCCAAAGCAGCTTCTCCTCCCCCAGATCTCTCTTCCTCCACTCACTCACTGTGAAAAGATCTCTGTGTAAGGCAGCAATCACTGAGGAACCTGAAGAGTTCCCATTTCTTGTCCTCCCTCTATTTTGATGTGCTTATTATCCTCTTGTCAGATCAATAGCCCATCTGCTTTTAGGAGTTTTCCAGCATTCTGATGTTAAATTAAAACTAAGAGAATCAATCCTCAGTTAATTTCTCCAACCAAACAATTGATATTTCTTTTCTGATCCACTGCTATGTGAATTATATAGCACCAACATTTTGTCAACTTCCTCAGACAAAGTAAGCACTTTTGTATTGCTGAGCTACCCTCTTTGTTGGTAACTCTCACATGTGACAAATCAGGAGATTTATTTTATAATGTTGTGTAGTCAGTCCTTGGTTGAACTTGTTAAAACTCCCAGCTATTGTAACAGAGTAAATCGCTAATTAACAGTGGGTTTTGCTTTGTTTTTAATGGACTTCAGGGATACATTTCAGACTTAGATTAAGACTAGTGCAAAACAGAGTTCTCCTTAATTATTTCAAATTGAGTGTTATGCTAACAGTAAACAATTAGTTCTTTCATGACTGAAAATTAATGTTCTATAAATAATTACAAAACCAAGCTGCTATGCAAGTCCCAAAAGGAGCTGCCAGACTTAGTGGTTAAACAAAAAGGAAGAGGCATGGATCTTCTCCATGGTCTCACTCACACTTCATGAAAATTAAGCATATACTTTGTTGGTTTTCTAGGCTTTTTTTGTCCTTATTGTAAAAACAACTTTAAAATAATAAAATATAGGGGGTTTATATATATATATATGTATATATATATGACCTGAAGAGGGTATTTTTGAAGACAAAGCTGTGGGGCCTTATGATTTGCCAATTCTCAGGTCACTCCTCAAATCAAATCTGAATAAAAATATTAGCATCCTTCCCAGTGAATATTTCTGCTTCCTGATGTTTTGTACTCACTTTTGCACAGTAAGAGCTGGGAACATAGGAAATTGATTTATATCAGCTGATCTCAGATCAAGTGTGGTTGGGGAGGTTTGGGACTGCTATACATCATGCTGTAGATCACCTAATTCTCTCACTGAATTGCTAGTAGTTAAGATTTTCCTCTCTATGGCTTCAAGGTTTTGGTTACTCAATCTGATTTATACTAGTTTTTTTGCTTAGGTCCCTGATCTCTTCAGTGTCTCTCCATGACTTTATAGATCCCCACTGCAGTCAGTGGAAAGGGACAGACATCACTCATGCATAAATCTGTAAAAGGTGGAACTTCTAAACTCACAGACTAAAGGATTTCTTGTCAGTGATTGCAAAGTTCATGTTGGCAGGGAAAGCAGAGCATCTCCTCTGGGCATCAGCATTGCCTAAGTGACTCAGGAAGACAAAAAATAGTCCCTTGTTCTTACAGCAATCCATTATGGCCCTGAACTATTTGTCCCCAACCCCTTTCTCTGTCATGGCTGACAGTGCATACACCTTGCTGCAAGGTGAAGGAGTGATGCACACAGCCAGGAGCCAGTTCTCCTACAATTTGCCTTCTCTGTAAATGCAGCCCTGAACTTGCACAGCCTTTTTTTTCAGCAGTGGAAGAGGCAAAGTAGCTGGGAGGGTGGTAGACATGGGGACTGAGTACATTACCACTTCATAAAACTCCTGTGAGTTTCTCTTGATCCTGCTGCATCATCATACTTCATGTGCCTGGGGTATCCACTACTGCCACCAACTCAGTGCACACCTCTTACAGCGCTCCTGTCTTGCAGAATGTCTTATGTTGTCTTACAGACACCAGCGGCTGTTCCAAGAGTCTTTCTCATTGCATCTTGTAATTACAATTTTTCCAATTCCATTTTTCCATTCTGGACAGCTACCTATTTGGCCTTTATCATAGGTCTGCTCAGCCTTCTGTTTTGTCTTACACAACACACTAGAGTTACCGAAGTCAATACAATTTGCAACAGCCTCTTACCTCAGGTTACTCATCATTTCTGAGCATTTCCTTGAGGCTTGTCCAAACCCAGTGATAATCCCCTCCTTCCTTCCTGCTAGCAGCTTATTCTGGCATGAAAGAAGATGTCAGAGATTCCTCAGAGCAGATGTGACATTTTGTTCCCTGTTTTGTGGAACAGGTTGCCCAGAGAGGTCATGGAGTCTTCTTCTCTGAAGATATTCAAAACTCATCTGGACACATTCCTGTGCCCCCTGCTCTAGGTGACCCTGCTTGATCTCTTCCAAACACTAACATTTTGTGATTCAGTGATTTGATGCTCTTCTTTTTCCATCAGCCACCTCAAAAAGAAAAGCCCTAATATGTCCTACAAACCAGCAATCTGGAGTGCCCATAGACCTTTGCTAAGGTGCTGATGAGTCTTGATGTCCAAGTGTCCAATCCACAATCTAGTTCTTATAGCTCCTCATCCACATTGTGGGAGAGAAGACATAACAGCATTAACTTAGAACTTGATGAGTGTGTCTATTTTCCTAATGTTCTTCTGACTTCTGCCACTCCTGAGGTCCTCCTCTAAGCCTGAGTTCTCAGGTGAGAAGAAGATCATTTCTGTCTGCTCTGTAAGTAAAGTAAGATTTCACTTTGCTATCAGAACTTTAATTAAAACACTTATAGATCAACTTTACCATGGCAAATTGTCTGCACTGCTATTATATAGGAAGATGAATGTTAGCTGTGAAAACAGGCAAAGAACACTCCCCTAGACTAATGTGCAATTTCATAGCCATTGATTTTTGACTTTTAAAATTCTCCCATGTGCTTCTGGGAACTGAACTTGTTACTGGTGACCTGACAACAGGTTTAGCAAATTTTCAAACCCTTTGTGAACATGGAAGAAGAGCCATTTTGTCCAGTCATGTTTTTCCATGGCTGGCATGACTTAAAAACACCTACCTCACTATTTCTGAAACTCAGACAAATTGTTGGATAACTATGTTTAACAAATTATATATAATCTACATCTTTATATATAATTATTTATAATTAATATATATGTATAATTAATAATTGTTTATATATAATCTACAGTGGGATATTAATAAACCACCACCATCTCCTGGTGGCTGGCCTAAGACTAAGGATCAAATTCTGCAGTCAGTCTGAATATCAGCTTGCTTTTGGGTAATAATGAAAAGTCAGGTCATGTACCAGGATA
Source organism: Dryobates pubescens (assembly GCF_014839835.1). Taxonomy (NCBI): domain Eukaryota; kingdom Metazoa; phylum Chordata; class Aves; order Piciformes; family Picidae; genus Dryobates; species Dryobates pubescens. The sequence continues at coordinate 21,634,839 of NC_071625.1, read as the reverse complement.
AATCTAATTACTGGAATGAATATGCTTATGCCAGCAAGATACATTAAAAGAGCACAAAATGTAAGTAACTATTACTGACTTAAGAGCAGGTTTGTGATTTAGTATATAGCAGGCTATTTGAAATGGTCACATAACTAAATGGCTAATTTTAATATTAAAATTAACCATTTAACCCATACAAATGCTATGATGCTTTTGATAAATTCTGAATGTTTAAAGTCAGCCAGTGCAGTATCTGAGCATCTCACGGTCCCTAAGACCTTATGTTCAGATCACTTCCTTGGCACAGCTACATTGACTGTGTTTATTACTTCTCTGCTCTTCACTCAGCTCAGCCCAGCCCAGCAGAAGGTCAACTCAGCACAACTTTAAAGATGGAGACATGGGTAGGCATGAAAGCAAAGTTGTGCACAAAGGGTTTGAGCCATGGAAAGACAAACATCCATCTTTCTAGCAATTTCTAGGGGGCCTTTCCAACACCACACAAGCAATCAATGGCACAGTATCAGATTTAACTGTCTGTCCTTCACCCAGCAGCCAAGTTCTAGAATTCTGTGAGAATGTATCATACATGCTCTATCCCATCAGTACCTCCAGAGTTGCTCAGGAAGGAAAGACACAAGGATTGAAGAAAGTGAGGATCACCAGAGAGATAGCAAGAAAATGCACACTTGGGGTTGCTCATTGCTTTAGATCTGCACCACAACAATGAGACCACTTGAAAGTGCTGGCAATGAAGATGCACGTCCTGGCAGTCCCTGAGTTAATCAGTTTGTAGCATGTTAAGCAGAACAGAAATAGACTGTGGTAGTTTCACTGTGTTCACATTGTTTGCAGTGGCAGAAGATGAGAGCCACCAATTAGACCAGACAACATTCAGACGAGGTTCAGAACAGGGGTCAGGGTGAGGGTCAAGGCTGCTCAGGGGCAGTTGGAGCTTGGTACAAAGTCTGCAAAGGCAGATGCCCAATTCTCCAGCCATCTCAAACCACAAGCCCTCATGCCACAAAGAGAAAATTGTTCCCTGACCACATCTACTCAAAGGCCTGTCCTTGCACATATGGGCCTTGTTGTAACTCCATTTATCTAAGATCTGACTTAAATCCATTAAGAGTGAAAGACTATACCAACATAATTGTGATCCACAGCCAGGTCTAGCTGGCTACAGGAAGGTGGGAAGTTAGCCTCTCAAGTATGCAGTTTTCCAGCAATTTCCAGCACTGTATGGGACCCATATGCAGTTAAAGTAACTGCATACTGCATGCCCACTAGACATGTAATTGCATCAGCTGAATCCACTGGCTTTATTTACCTACTTAAAAATGGTGGTAATTTTTTCCTTCTGCCATGGAGCTGTCAAAGACATCCTATCCATCAGTGCAAACCTGAGGACTTAATTCCAGCTACAACATGCATGGCCTCGGGGCGCTGATGAGCAGAAAACCAGTGTGGTTTGATTAACCGAGCTCCTGTCTGTGTTGTCAGCTGAGTCCCCTTCTTGAGCAAACACAGTCCAGCTGTTTCTTGTGTTGTTATGCATTTAGATTTGCCTCTGTATACAACAGATGAGAAATCGAGGGTAAACAAGAAGGTGAAGGGTTTATTAAGCTCCTTTACTGTGACTACTGCTTCTACTGGCATTTCCTTTGACTTTTGACCTTCTTTGATGCAAAGGCTCTGCTCTCCTTGCAGCCAGGCTGCGGCTTTCTCTGAAGCACATGGGCTGTAATGAGATAGCTGCGGATATGGTACCCAGGGTAATTAAGATGTTTGTTGACTTTGGTTTTACCCCCACCAGTGTATAGCTATGCCCATAGGAAACCAGTATTTCCTTGCTGATGACGTGCCAAACATTGGTGCACAGAATCCCCAAAGTTCCTTGTCTTTAATGCTCCATGCTTCTTCATTAGTAATTTAATAAAGCTAAAATGAGGTTGTTTAGCAAAAATACATGAAGATGCCATTCACAGTGCAGGAAACAAACATCTATAAATTGGTTATTGAGGATTAATGAGGATTGTATCAGCTTGCTCTCTAAGCACAAATGCATGAGACATCAGGGAATTATTCAGCCTTGCAAGAGTGAGGCCAAATGAAATACACTTGGCCAAATATCAATGTCTCCTAGATATGCCCATATTGCACCCTAAACTCTATTCCTGCTACTAACCAGTTCTTCACTGATTACAAGGAAGCTCAACCTAGCCTGATGTCTGACTTTTTAGTTAGAGTTCAGTGAGATTCATCCTCCTTTTATATTTTCAGTCCCATAACTTCTTTTCATTGTTGAGTAAGTGATTTCATACCTTCACTGCTTCACATATCTAATGATCTTTCATGAAGAATATGGTTAGCATTTTTCACATCTCCTGGGTCTTCATCTTGTGGTCCAAACATCCTGTCTCTTGCTTTTTCATTTCTGTGGACCTTCCTTACCTCTGATTCCAAGGCCTGGTCTGAATAATCAGTTCTAATGTTTAGTGGCACATGGGGATGTCTATCCACCTCCAGCAGGATTCTGTGGGGTTCATAAGTAACTAGAATTACTAGACAACAGAAGCAGTGAACTTCCATAACTCTGTCAATGCAATCCAAGAAATTCAGTCCTTCCTTTGAGGCACAGAATTAGAATAAATTATTGCAGTCTTTCTAATTGTACCTGGAATCAAGTGCTACTGGAGGGAAGTTAGATGCAAATCTTCCCCAGTATTGGATGTGGCAGCTTCAGAAGCACTGGAAATTGACAATACTCTTTGGATGAAATGCAAGGACTGCTGGAAGCTGCTAAAACAAGCCTGAATGAATTAGTTGGCAGATTATTTTACTGCAACTGATAAAATGGTCAGAGCAAGGTTAGCGCAGCAAATGGCTTGACTTTGCAAAAAAAGAGTTGATAGCTATAGGTAAAGTCAAAACTCTGCTTTTCAAATGAAAAATTCAGTAAGATCAAAGGGAATCCAATTAAAAATGCATACCAAAGTGCAAAGATGGGCTGCAAAGGTCAGCAAATGGTCCAGACAAAATTTACTTGCAGAAAATGTGGCATTAATCACAACAAAATGGAAAGGGGTCCAGTGCCAGAAGAATGTGGCTGTGAAGAGAATACACACAGCCTGAAGTCATCACATTCATTTTTTTTGTCTATGTACTCTGTCAGGCAGCACTCCAGTAGGTTCCTTGCAGTTGTTTTCCTTTGAGCTAACCATCTAGATCTCCTTTATCATCAGTGGAGAGAAGCAGGCTCTTCTGGGACATAATTCATCTCCCATTGAGGTAGACATCTAAAATACATCACAGGGATAATATGCTGAAAATGAGTATTTCTCTCTATTGACTGTGAAGAAAGCTATAGGTGACTGGCTCATATCCATGTGTTTCTGCACTGTAGACATCTAAACCAAAGAAAGATTAATTGAGCTTTCATGGGAGACCACAGAAACATCTAGGACATCAAACACACCAATTCTGGTATGATAAGTTTCACAACCACCACTGCCCCTAAGCTTCTGAATTCAGGTGTGAGGGTAGTCACTGAAGTAATGTCACTATGTTGCTTCAGGGACCTTTTTTATTCTTCACACACATACTGAACTTACATAGCTCTTAGATCCACTGTCTAACTGTACAGAAATATCACATTTCTGAACTAATAGTCTTCATCTGCTAATTAATGACTTCATTTTTACACACATTGAGGTCCTTCTCAGGGCTATCTTTTCTCCATCTTTCCACACGACTTTTTCCCACTTGGTACAGTGGCTTCTCTTTTATGTTCTTTTTTCATTGGAAGGTGGCCAAATGTTTTTCTGTGGATGATTCCCCATGGCCTTCCCTTGTGCTTCTTTTCAAAAACTGTCTCTTGTGGTGGGTTGGCCCCAGTTGGATGCCACAAGCCCACCAAAGCTGCTCTATCACTCCTACTCCTCAGCTGAACAAGGAGAGAAAATATAACAAAAGGCTCATGGGTTGAGATAAGGACAGTGAGGCAACACTCACCAATTAGTGTCATGAGAAAAACAGACTTGACTTGGGGAAATTAGGTTAATTTGTGGCCAATCACATTAAAGCAGAATAATAAGAAATAAAATAAAATCTTGAAAACACCTTTCCTCCATCCCTCCTTTCTTCCTGGGCTCAGCTATACTTCCACTTTCTTTACTTTCTCCCTCCCAGTGGAGCATGTGGGCAGTGAATGGGGGTTGCAGTCAGTTCATCATACATTGTTTCTGACACTCCTTCCTCCTCACACTCTTCCTCTGCTCCAGCATGGGGTCTCTCCTATGGGAACAGTTCTTCATAAACTACTCCAATGTGTGTCCCTCCCATAGGCTGCAATTCTTCACAAAACATCCATGTGGGACCTACCAGTAGCCTGCTCCATCTTGGGGATCCCATGGGGTTGCATCCTTCTTCAGACATCCATCTGCTCCAGCATGGGTTCCTCCATGGGCTGCAGGTGAATATTTGCTCCACTGTTAACCTTCACTGGCTGCAGGGGGACAGCCTGCCTCACCATGGTCTTTGCCATGGGCTGCAGGAGCATCTCTGCTCTGGTGCTGGAACACTTCCTTCCCCTCCTTCTTCACTGACGTTGGTGTCTGCAGAGTTGTTTCACATATTCTTCTTTCCTCTGGATTCTGCTGTGCAGGTTTTTTACTCCTTTTTCAACATGTCATCACAGAGGTGGTACCATAGTCACTGTCTGGCTCAGCACTGGTCAACAGCAAGTCCATCTTGGACCTGGTTGACACTGGTTCTGTTGGGCATGAGGGAAGCCTCTAGCAGCTTCTTGCACGATACACCCTGGTAGCCTCCTTGCTACCGAAACCTTGTCATACAAACGCAGTACACTGCTATACTCACTCTACCTCTAACTGTAAAGAACTATGTAAACACTGACAGATAATGCAGCTGTAGAGCAATTCCTATAGCCTTGGTGGTCTACTGTAGCCTGCTAGTGAAGCAGTTGTTGAACAGATATTTGTGTGAATTTTCACCATCCAGTGAAAATTGCTTGGGTCATCATGAGATTACAAGTTCAGTAGTGAAGAGGAACTATTGCTTTTCTAGGTAAACGATTCCTTTTCTTCTGAAATTTACATTTGATGTTTCAAAGGTTTAGTTTAGTGCTGAGCTGTAGCCAAGGGGTTTAAATGCATGCCTTAGAAAATGTGTTGGGGTGAGGGAAGAATGGTATGACACACCTAGGATGATGAATATGAAATACATTAACAGTTGTCCAATCTTGCTCACATAAAATACTGCCAGTAAGTTAACGAGGGTTCAGAGGGAGGGCTAAACCCATATCTGGTAAAAGGAGAATCTAGTTCCTGTTGTTTCAACCGTCACTTAAAAGTCACTGTTGCCCAGCCATATTTGTTGGGGGAAATACTGACATGTGCTCAAGAGAAGTGGTATGTGCTCATTTGGGCCAGATCTTCCTGAAAAGAGAAACAATTGCAACCTACCCCCACTGTGAGAGCATGAACCCACTCCAGGCTCTGAAAAATGTGTTCTGTGAGAAAGGCTGACAGAAAATTTAGCAAAAATAGAGCACCAGATCCATCCAAAGACGACTATTAAATGAGGCTTTCAGACAAAGAAGTGAATGATGGTGCAGAAAGAAGAGAAATTGTTAGAAGAGATGCTATATGAGGCAGGAACTGCTCAAGCCATTGATTTTAGGCATCTATTCTAGGAAATCTGATTTCTCCAATGGAAACCTAGCAATTGCTTGTACAGATGCATCTAGGGTCCATCCAGGTGTGTTTGCAGGCTGGTAGCTGGGCAGAGGCTGCAAAGACAAATACCTAAAATGAAGCACTGTAAGTATCTTCAGCATCTCTAACTGATCCCACCAAGGAATGATGATCTTGTTTCCCCTTGGTATAAGAAGATGGTAACAAAGAGAAACCTGACACACCTCCGGTTTTCCCTGTCAACTGAAACAAGCAATGAGACCTTGAATTTTGGGTCATTCCTACAGTCAAAGATTCTGGTGCACCATTAAAATCAATCCCATACTGCAAAAGATGACATTGTCTTGCAGAAAGGATCTTACAAGGAAAAGGAATAGCAATGCAGAAGAAAGAAGGAAAACAGAAGAATACTTATTCTTCTTCTCATTTAAGTGGGGGGATATGGTTTAAATTTTGGACCATGAGTATTCCACTCCTCAGTGGAAAAATACAGGTACCTCCTTTGGTTGGATTTTCAGCAGGCCCTCAAGTAGGTCATATCTCCTTGAGTATTACCTGTGGTAAAACTTTTCAGCCTTGTTTCTGAATTAAGCAAATGAAACTGGGTGAATGACTCATGTATTAGAGCTTATTCATCTGAGAGTGCCATGCACATGAGAAATTTTCATCTCTTCTAGGACAGAATTAAGCTCAGAATATTTCTAAGGTACACATAACTAGAAAAATATACAGTCTGAGACTAAACTTCTGCTTTTCTGAATAGGGACTTCTACAAGTGCATCCACCTATAAGAAATCAATAGCTGCCAGCTGGTTAATGTGACTGAGTGAAGGTCGAACAGGCTGTGTTGATGGGTGTGATTAATTGTGGAGGGTCAGCTCAAGCCTGTCCCGCAACTTGGTAAAGGTGGCACTAGAGCTAATTGGTCAGTTGGGAATAAACACCATTAATTCCACACGACATGTCAGATAAACAGCCTATGGAGAGGTATGCATTTACAAAGCATCAAAAGACTACCTTGCATAGAGTTTATCCTGACATAGCAATAAAAGTAATCAATTTGTATTTAAACATGTTCAGAGAGATATGAGGAACCAATTGAGATGAATGGTGAAACCATATACCTCCTAGCTTGCTTGAACCATCGTAACACTATCAGTCAGCAGTAACTGCACTGTAAAGAGTAAGGTTTGTACTGTCACTTGGTCCATCAGTGACATTTCTGTTCCACAGAAAAGCATCAGGGATTCAGGAAAATGTTAGTGCCAGATGGCAGCAACAGTTAAAAAAACAAACCCCAGGGGTTGAATACATACATAGAATACATAGAATACATAGAATAAACCAGGTTGGAAGAGACCATCCATGCATTCTCAGGGTACATTGTGTGTGGAGGAAAAGAAGACCAACACCCCCAAGCTAGAAACAGGAAGCTACAACTAAAACAGGAAGCCTCTCATGTTACAATCTGAACTTCAAGCCCCATGGTACTTTGCTCTAGACAACACCTGAATTTCCAAACTGGCATGGCGTCAGCTTGGTGTTGAATATTCATCAGCAGACTCAATTGACTAAACCCATGACAATTCTGCACCCCAAAAAAATCCTTGGAACACTGAGCCATGGCTGGAACTGTTAAGTACATAACAATTAATAAAAAATAATAGTTTCCCATGCTCTACTGCAGTGTGCCCGTAATAGTGTGATTAGAGCAATTCTGGGGAGAACAATAAATTGAGATTTAACATTGATACCCTTCAGACAGTTACATTCCTTTCATTAATATCTCTTGGCTTATATACAGAGATATCCTGTTTGTCAGGGAGCTAATAAATATCTAAAATGCAAGTTCAGCCTGCTATGAAGCCTGCTATGACTATCCACATGATAATTAAATGAAGTTTGCAACTAAAAATTCATGTACAGTGATCACTTCATACAACCAAAGTCCAGATGCCATGAGCTGGTGTGAATTTACATATATTTTGCATACATTTGGCATTTCCAACACCTCAAGAGATGCACTCTAGTACATTGTTGTGGCCTCTAGGCCAGCACATTCATGAATCCTTTGGTTTCCATTATAGTGTCATAGCTCTGTGCTTAAAATTCCATAGATCTGAATGTGGTCATTTTGTAGGTGGAACATACTGGCACACTGAAAGTGTAGAATTTGTTTAAAACCAAGCAAACCTTGATGGGGTGCTTGGTGCCATGGTTTAGTTGTTTAGGTGGGTTGGATTGGTTGATGGGTTGGATGCGATGATCTTGAAGGTCTCTTCCAACCTGGTCTATTCTATTCTATTCTATTCTATTCTATTCTATTCTATTCTATTCTATTCTAAACAGCAACACACTTTTTAAAAATCATTTTTTTTAACTGTCTCTTTTCCAGCTAGGTTACATGAAGTGTAAGAAATCAGGTTCTGTAATGAAAGATCATTGGCTCAGCTGCTTGGAAATGGAGACCCTTGAACCAATCCAGCAAATGATCAATGAACAGAGGAGACACTGACTGTGTGCAGCTCTGAAATGTCTATTATCCAGAGAACCCATCTAGGAACATCTCTAGCACCTTCCTTTAGTACCAACCTATCAATATAAAGGAAACAAGCAAATACTTCAGTGGGGAGGGTAACAATTTGTCATGTCAACTCTATATAGACTGGAAATTACTTGTTCTTCCTCTGTCCTGACAACTGATGATTGAGAAAAGACAAATGGTGTTTCGCTTGCCTTAGGAAAATATTGCAGTGCTAGATAGGGTAGTAAATGCAGATACTTGACTGAATCTCCTCATCCTCTCATCATAACAAAAATGAAAGAGGAACTAGTTCTTTTCTGAAACATCATATTCCTGTCTAAGTTTATAATCAAGAATGTGCATACAAAATTATGTTTACCTAGTTCTGATTTGGAAAACACTGCTTTTAGCTTCTTTCTCTATTTTCCAAAGGGCTAAGCTTACATATTTTGTTATTTACTTCCACTGCAGTGTCTGAGAATTGATTTCTAAACGCTTTCCAGAAGAAAATAAGGAGGAAGTCTTATTAGCTATGTCAAAGACTCCTCTATTTCCTGCACAAATATTCTGAATTCCAAGAAACAGATAAAATAAAAATGTCACCTCAGCTGACCAAAGGTACAAGAATGAGATTCTTCTTCACTAACTCTGCCTGTGGTGTGGGTTTCCACCTAAGCAGAGTGCCCAAGCTCTCTTTTTGGGCAGCTTAGGGAGTACAACACTTCTAAACAATGTGGGTGACAACTTTAGGAATTGTTTTAGATTCCCCGAACTCTGCTGACAGCTCTCCACTGATTGTAAGACAGCCCAGGTGACCAGCTCAGATAGAGATTCCTGCACTGTAGACAATGACTTCTAGCAGATAAATCCCTCCCTGCAAGGCCACAAACTCCCCTGAGGCCCCATGCTTCTGTGAAGGGGAGGGATGGTCACAACCTGGGCCACTGAACTTTCTTCATTTTGTAGGACTTAAAATGTCTGTATCGTCACTGAGAGATGGTCAGTTGTGACTTGGTCACATGCCAACCATGGTTTGGATCTGAATGTTTAGGGAAGATGAAAATTGGGCAGAGAGGAGAGATGGGGTTTGAGAATGGTGGTGCGCAGTTGGAGGGGGTAAAGCTGGACTCTCAGGGCTGGATTCTGGTTGAAAATGAAGGAAGAAAACATTTGACATAAAGCAAGAATTAGAGACAGAACATTAGGTAAACCCAAGGGATAGGCTGCCAAGGGAAGACCAGGAGAATTTGCTGGTTACAAAGTAATTAGGAGCCCACACTCCTTGATTGAGGCTTCTCTCAGCAGCAAAATACATTAACAAATACATTTATTTAAGTTGTATTTCATTACTGCTTCAATCACAACTGAAGCACCTAAGCAAAATCGTGAAGCCCTTCTGCAAGAGAAACTCCTGGAGATCCAGAGCACCTAGTTGCAGGCAACAGCCAGCACTTCCCACATATATATGGTAAATCAGTGCCTGTTATTTCCCATTTCATCTCATGAGAAATCTCCTTATGAAACTCTCATATGTCACCACTGATCCCCCCTTCCCTTCCCTTCCATCATCATTGCAGGATTCGCCTTTCTATGTCTGGTTAATTCAAAACTACAAGCTGAAGTAGTCCTGCAAATTAAGGACTGCAAAAGCCATCAGCAACCACTGTGGCCGTTCTCATTCCAAAATTAAGGAGAGTTTGCCATCTAGAGGGCAAGCAAGACAGAAACTTTGTGGGGAGCAGCTTTCAATTTGAGTACAGACAGTTCAGTATTACAAACTGGGCAGCACAACAGCAGAATTGCACCAAATAAGGAAAAGGGCTAGTGGGTTCTTTCTGAGTCTGGGAGGAATAGTCATTTTCTTATCTAAACTGTACAAGCTGAAATAGCCAGACAGTTTAATTAAGCTCAGCAGATCAATAGCATTCACATTCAACAGAGGAAAAACCTTTCCAGTGACTGCGCATTTTGGGACAATCTGCTCCACTGTGCCCGTAGGCAGAGCTAGGATGATGAGTGGGTATAAAACTCTTTTCTGATGCAGCCGGGTGCTTGTTGTAAATTTCTGCTGAACCACAAACCTTCATCCCATTAGAGGTACATTTTTACACACAGCTTACAAAGAAAACTAATTGCTTCTCTCCAGTCCTACTCCTTCCCCAGTATAATTCCTCTATGATAGTTCAAAATGTGCTCTCTTTCTACCCTGGGAAGAGTATGGATTTCCCCCCCACACTTTCCTTTGTTTTATTTTCCCTTCTGGCATCTCACTCCATTTCAAAATATTTCTGTTTCCTGAAGGAGCAAGGACTAGATAACCTTCAAAGCTCTCCTCTATCCAGCATTTCTGAAATCCTCTGGAGCGCAGAGCTAGGAGCAGCTCCTGCTCCATACAGCACACCAAACATTGTGGGTCTCATGTTGAACAGGGCTTATGAGTCTGCAGCTTCAGGATGGTGGTTCATTTAGGCTGCAAGGCATTTAAGAGACCCTAGATTATTGAATAAACATCCCTCTTGTAAACTGCCTGCAAGTGTTTAGAAATGATGGCAAAAGCAAACACAAGGCAAAGACCTCCAAGAGCTTCATGATTTTCAATGCACGTTGAAGCCTGTATCAGACACTTAGACACCAGTGTATTAGGAAAGCAGGTTTGCACATCAACAGAAATCTAGTTCTGCATACAGTTTTCAGCTGTCCTCATACTTGTTCCTCTAAGGTTTTAATCTTCTAAGTTTGCAAACTTGTCTTTGCTTTCCCTATGACTCCTGGCATTTGGTTCTCCATATGCTTACAGGCAACCACAGGCATTGCTGTCATGACCTGTGCAGTACTAATGTAACCATCTGGTGGGTCAGCCTGTCACTTTACATGCCATTCCAGGCTCTGATCACATGAGATCACACAAGCAAAGCAGCTACAGGCCTCACAGCAGTACCCTCATGTGATTTTAGGAGGCAGCTAAGCTAAGGAGAAGTTCTTTTGCTGGGTGAGATGCTAAGCTGCTATTGTGAACGCTTGTGACCTTTGAAGATCATAGTCTGCTTTCTCTAATGAAAAAAGCTTAAGTTAGAGGTCCCATTTCTTGTTGGAAAAACATAAATTTTGCTTCCATTTGCCCTTCACTTTCAAATAACACTGTAAACTGACTCCTGAAGTGCATCCAAGGCTTCCTCTAGCTTATAAAACATGTCCAGGGACAACTAAATGAGATAACAATATAGCTATTTAGGTCTTTTCCACCCGCCTCTTTTGAGCTGGGGTGCATGAGTGAATTCAGGCAGTTAATCAAGCTACTGATTGTCAGCTAAGCCAGGGTAATGGTCGGTGCCTGATGGTGCATGTGTCCTTAGCATAATGCAGCTGCAAAGTAAATTGTGCTAGCTCAGATCCTAATGAAAATGAATTCCACTAGAGAGACAGTTTAAACTAACATGATTCTCACTGGGTCAAGCTTAAAGACATGCACATGGTCAGTTAGCAGGCTTCCTATGATGGGCTTTCTCAGTAACTCTGTTATTCCCTATCATGTGCTCAGACCTGGGAATTTATCTGTTTGAAATTGTAATGTAAGAGAATAAAACTAGGGGAAACTGCTTTGCATAAAAGGCTCACACAGCTTCAGTTACATATATCTCTAACTAGGGATGTGGCAAATTCATTGGAAGTCTTTAAAATAAAGATTAAATTTGTGTCTGTAAAAATATACAGACACTCAAACTGAAACTATGAGCCAGACATAGAAAGTTTGGGATGAGTTTCTTTCACCCTTGTGACACATAGAGTCAGCCTAGATGTCCACAGTGAACTCTTCCTGACATTGAAACCTATAAAACTGTGAATCCCTGTGGTTCAGCAAGGTGTAAGTCACTGCCTGTGCCAACACACCTTTCCCATCCACCTGGCATCTGGCCCACAGAGGCTATACGTCTGTAGAAAAGGTATGTGCCGTGGGTATAGGACAAATGAATGGGAAAACCTAATTGCTTCCCAGAACAAAACACATCGGCTTCCACTCCCTGATGCATTGGTATGTGGAGTATTAAAGGCATTTGAACCACAATCCCTGCTGAAATCAGCTCCTGTATCCCCTCTGAACAACAGAGCAGCATTCTCTTTTCTTGCTTTGTTGGTGATTGGCTTTGCAGTAATATGTTGAAACTCCCTGAACTCAGGCAATACTATGTCCATCCCATCCATCTCTGCTCTGAAGAATTCCCCTAGTTCAGTTCTGAGCTTTTGCATTGGAACAGCTTACATAAAGGGCATCTATTATTTGTTGCAGAAATACATTACAGAAATAAGGTTTCTGAAAATCTACACAAGAAAATGAGATGAAAAAAATATTCCTACAGAATATTTTTTTAGGATTTAAAGGAATTTTGCTTTCAACATTAAACTTTGTTAGGACCATGAAGTGAATGTATTTTGCAATTTTACTCTCCAGTCTACTTTTCTAGAATATACACTTTCTGTTCAGCTTGTGCAACTTCCTGCATGAAATATCCCTTAACCCTGACCAGAACACCCTTCCACATCTCTTTCAGAACTTCGCCTCAGCAAATGTAACATCCTCACCGGCAGGAAACGCAAGCTATAAAACATGCTGCAGCCTTCCTTTCTGTCTGGCTTGCTTCAGACTTCATTCATAAAACAAAACCAAAAAAAAAAAAAAAAACACCCCAAAAAAAAAAAAAAAGAGAGAGAGAGAATGAGAAAAAATGACAGTTGATTCAGAAAGTTGTAAAATATAAACACTCGTCCCCAGATGATGCATGGATGGTTAGCGTTGCATATCTTTGGGGACAACATACGCCTGCCTTTCACGCTTGTCAAATCCTAACGGCCATTGTTATCAGCACACAAAAGCTTCCAAATTCCTACCTGTCACTAAATTTCTTAGAAAATGAGAAACCATAACAGAGTGAGGAAAAAAATAAATATATAACTGTGATCCCTTCTATCCTGCCACTGCCTGGGTCCCCAGCACTTGCATAATCCTTACTCAGCAGAGCCATCTTATCAATACTCTCAAGACTTGTAGTTTCCAGTGTTTGCATGGTCAGATGGTCAAGTAAATTTCTCTGTTTCCCCAAAGGCTGCAGATACTTTTGAGGATGGTTTTGTTTGGTTTTTTTTTAATTTATAACTAACATTAAAACACTCCTTATGTGACAGAACTATTAATTCTATTTGTTATTATTGTTTCCACTTTACAAACAGGGTAATAAGAGGCATAGCCCCTCTTTTCAAGCCTGCTCAGGACCATAGAAGTTAAGGTTTGCCAAGCACTCAGTCAGAACATGGACAAAAGCTTTCCACCCTTCTAGGACAACAAAAGTGTCACTTTCATCTGAATGCTAAGGCTGTATGAGACCTTGCCCAGAGCATACTCAAGAGACAGAATCAATACACCTCCCACCCTGCTAAGCTTCATTAGTGAGGCAGAGGGGGCCATCATCTTCCCTTCCCACCTCCACCTCCATGTCCCCCTGTAACTGGAGATTCAGCCTCCCAAAAAAAATCTTCCCCACCCCAGCCCCACTTTCACTGTCCAGCAGACAGTGGGATGCACATTGCATTGGGGCTCTGAGAGCATCCAGCCCAGGAGTGCTGGTAGTGATTCTTCAGATACTTTGTCCTGCTGCTCCCCAGCTACATCCATCCCCGCACGGGTGGCCCAGCAGCTCCGAATAGAAAGGCATGCCTGGCACAAGGGACAGGAGTGGGAGCAGCGGCCGCCCTGTTAGCTAGTGCAAAGGTTTCCTGCAGCCTGGCGGTCTCTGGAGCTGCCTTTGAATGGGCTTCGTGTCAGCAAGCGGCAGGAATTTGGGGAATGTTAAACTGCAGGGCAGTCCACTTTGGAGGATTAAGGCACATGACTGGAAGACAAGCACGATAGCCTCCGTGAAGGCCAAACCCCACAAAGAGCAGTTTCTTCCCCAACAAGCGAGCCTGTCCTGGCCAGCTTGAGGAAGCAGGACTTGTCTGCGTGGTTCTTAGAGCTTCCTACTTTTCATTGAGAAAAATGAGACTGCGGTCAGTATCTGATAGATTATCTCTCATAGGGTAAAAAACTGGTTTAGGAGATAAGTATGGATGGGGGAGGTATTTCTTCAATGAACTCAGTTTCCTACTGTGTGTAAAGGTTACTTCCCTCCATCACCTCACTGGATCCTTTCACAAGCTTCCCACTCTGAATGAAAAGCAGAAACTGCCTTTCTGAATGAAACCACTTCTTACTTTGCTGTCTGAGTGGCCAGGATCCCCACTCTGCTGCACACCCTTGCTGCAGCTTGGTTCAGTGCTCAAATTCCAGTGTCTCTGTTGCTGGCTGCTGGGAGCTCTCTGCGTTTTGCTACCAAAAATATGCTGTGCTCCATGGGCTTTGCACTTTATACTGTGCTGGAAATCATGCCATGCTGAGCATGTTCTCTAAACTGCATAGCAGAAGCACACAGCTCCCTCTCTCTTTGCAAATCCCATGAGCTCTCATTGAGCTGGGTGGATCTGAGGTAAGATGCTCCCAAAATTTCAAGGGATCCCAGGTCCCAGACCCATCTTGCTCTTCTTCACAGACTACCTGGTGTTACTGCCAAGGGCTTCCCAGCAGGGAAGAAACACTCACACCTGAAACAACTCCTGAATCTCTAAGGGGGATAGTGTTTGTAGCATGTAGGACACATTGTGGACCAGCAGTAGGTAATGTCATGAGTTAGTAAAGCTGACCACCTCAGCTTTAAAGCATTTGGTGGGGGCAGGATGATAAGGGCTTGATCTTTTCCCTCTTAATTAAGGAGACAGGTTTCACAAAGCATTTGCTACCAAAAAGAAAAAAAAGAAAAAAAACAACAACACAAAACAAAACAAACCCCCAACAACAGTGATCCAAGTGTTCTTAACTGCCATTTAAGAAATGCACTTGAACATCCAGATGGACAGATATAGGTCAGACAGGAGGAGTTGTCCTTGGTTGTGCTGTGTCTAACTCAGGGAGAAAGAGCGCCAAGGTACCCATGAAATACTAAGAACTCGATCCTGCTTTTTGTCACACTGCCTCACATCCATTCACTGCAAAAGAATCCTTCTCTATTTGTTATCATGCAAGTAAAAGCAAATTCAGTCTCCAAATACTTGCAGATTTTCAGTTTCAAAGTCTTGTTAGTACAATGAATAATTGGCCATAATTAAACCTATATACCAAAAAGAGCAAACTTCACACTCATTCTTTTTTTCCCAAGGCCTCAGTGTCCACAGCAGAATACCAGCTGGGCTAAAGGCACCGGAAGTTTGGCATATCTTTGCTGTGCAGAACTGGATAACTTCATGTTTGTAAGCTAACACCCAGATCTTATTTTTCCTTGAGAATATATGACCATACAGTTGGCCAGATAAGCTGCTGCATTTGCAGGTGATAATTTGTGCACACAGTGTGACAATGCACATTCACGTCTTAAGTTCTACTCACAGGTTATTAAAATGCTGCCTGTGAAGATTAGGAACGGCTGTGCTGGATCAGACCAAAAGTCCAACATCCCAGTTTGCTCTCCTGAGCCTTAGACAAATTAAGGAGGGGATTGAGGAGGTAAATTAAGATTTTAGGAACAGAGTAGAGCAGCTTATGCACAGGACAATCCCTTCCACATCAGTCAGCTAATAACAGCTTTCCTGACATCATTGTATTTAACAGCTATCAGTATTGCCCTCCTCCATGAGCTATCTAAGC
The DNA here is from genome assembly GCF_014839835.1 of Dryobates pubescens. NCBI lineage: Eukaryota > Metazoa > Chordata > Aves > Piciformes > Picidae > Dryobates > Dryobates pubescens. Next base: position 21,618,890 of record NC_071625.1, on the reverse strand, counting down.
CTTCTAAAAAAAAACCCACACAACTCTTATGACTTTGGAAACGGCAACATCCTGTGGCAGTGAGTTCCACTGCTCAGTTCTGCATCCTCTGAAACTAATACTTACTTTTGCTTGCTTGGTCTTTAAGACCATGACTTGACAGCCCTAGGCAGCAAAAGGAGAAGCAGCAAAGGGAACTTACTGGAGAATATACTGGCACTAATTGCACCAAACTCTGCAAGACACTACGGAGGTACAAAGCTGGGCAATAGTTATAGCCAGAGGGGTTAACCTAGCAGACCTCCACTTGAAGCTCTTTAACTCAAGCAGTTATTGGCCCCAAATTGTGGAGCTGAGGCAAGCAGGAGCTTTTGATTTTATAGGTAGCTTAAACTGGAGCTTCATGCTCACTTTAAGCCACCATAAACCAGAAGAAACTGTAACCAGAAAAAGCAGTCCTGGTCTTCCTCACTTCTTCCTGCAACTGATTTCTGCTCTGGTGCCACCATGCCTTGAGGCCAGTATCTGTGGCTGTACAATAAATCAGTTCAGCTAAAGTGACTTTTCGTTGCAATTTCCTGGATAGTATTAAATCAGCTCACTTACAAGAACCACTTGCTTGCAGAGTCAAGAAAAAAATACTATTAGTGATGATCCAGGAAAGACAGAAAAAGGCAAAGCTGCTGCTTTTGGTGGCAACAGTGGCTGCTGCTAGCTTAAAGCAAGCCTGGAAACACAGGGTTTGACTCCTGGGCACCGTCTGCTCAGTGCTGTGCCCTTTGACCACAGACCAGCTTAACTCACAGCACTTGGATCACTCCAATGAGGCAAACATGCCAGATCTGCCAGCAGCGTGCTGGATGACATCCTGATGGACTCACTCTGTGAGCAGAGACACTCGTTGCTTGTCTCCCACTTGCTTTCTAACAGCTTTTTCTCAGATCTTCACAACTGCATTTTGAGCAGTTAATATACTTATTAGGAAACAACTGCTCTTTACTGGCACTGAATGAACCTCTTTGCCTGGCTAAGACTTGGGAACGTAACATGTCATTTACAAAGCTGTTCCAAGAGAGCACAGACATTGCAAAAACATGTCTTGTATTCAGTCCATTTAAATGAGTAAGATGACAGCACAAGGATTATGCTTTGGATTTGCATTCTGAATGGTCACACTTAGAAACCTGACAAATTGCTTTGGAAAATGAAATAATATTACCTTAGATCAAGGGCAGTGCCAAGCAATCTCCACAGGAAAAATGGAAGAGTAAAACTTAAACTGCAAAATCAGAGATAACCTTATCTGCTTCATACGAATTGCACACTTTTAAGAGCAGTGGTTTACAGGTATGCAGGACAGAGTGCCTCTGCTGCAAGTAAGCCAACTCCCAGCTTCAGGATACTAAAAGTAAACACCAAATTAATTCCTATTTAAATTTTATCCACTGATCTGAATTTGGTCCAATAACAGTGAGGATCTGATTACACAATTGTTCCTGTCCATTAAAAAAACAACCCTCATGTGATAGCTGACATTTTTAATTCAGCCCATGAACAATACCCTGCATATTGCTTCATGCAGCTGAAATACTCTCTTACACACCCGGTGCATAACCAATGCTGGGCCTGCAGTAATTCAATCTACACCTTCTTTTAGGATGAAATACACCATGTGACTCCACACACTTCTCATCAGAAAACAAAACCTAACAACATGCCCATCCCCAGCTAGGAGAAACATGTGCAGAATGCATGGAGGCAGGATAACCAGAGTCAGAATCCCACATTCACTGCCAACAAAAACGGTTACAAGTTAAAAGCAAAGGGCAATTGCTGACTAAGATGTTTGACTTTGCCAAGATTTTGGTCCCAGGCCTTTGTCCTTGTTCACAAAAAGTCCATCTCTGATCTCACTTACAGGAGTGTGCACCCATGTAACTGCCCCAGCTTGGTTTGAATTATTGAGGTTGTGGTGAAAAAGAAAACAAGTTCAGGATGAGGAGAAAGGCTGGTGATTCAAACAACAGCCTGGAAAAATGGAAGAAGAAGTTCTCCAGAGTTCTTCCCTGGTTTTTTAATGTAGGTCAATAGAACGTCTAAAAGGGTTCCCAAACTCCTCTAAGCCAGCGGTGAAAGAATACAAAGTCGCCACAGTTTATTTCAGACACTTTTGTTGCATACAGAAAGCCAAGCAAATTAAAATGAAGATATTTATTTATGAAGCACTTTCAAGAGCTGACATGGTGGACAGTACTGTACAGAAAGGTGCCAACTCACGAATCAAATGAACTTCCTCACTGCACAACAACTCTGAGCAGGCCCGGGGAAGAGCACAAGATGTTGGGGCTTGCTGAAGCAACAGCTCCCTCTAATGATGGCTGGAAGTCAGTCTGAAGGAAGGAGGGATCCTCTCTTTAATTTAGGAAATGTGTCAGGAAAACCCAAAGGAGCAGCTCTCCTTCCAGTAATCTGGCACCCAGATGGAGCTGGCATCTCCATTTACTGGTCACTCTTTACTGACAAGCAGAAATAAACAATATTTTGACAGGAGGAACAGATTAGGGGTTGAACTGCTGTACTCACAAAACCGCCTTTTTTTTTATTATTCTGGCCCTAGCAGCTCAGGCTGACTTTCAGTTGTTGATGGAAGCAACCCCTTTACTTACACAGAGAAACCTAACCATATATAGGTACCAGCAGCAAAGCTGCCTGTGCAGTGGAAGAAAAACCCAGTGCTACTGTGTTTGCATTGAAGGGATGGCCGCTGCATTATCCTCACCAGTCTGACCCAGTTTTTCACCCAGCTGCCTACACCTCTTCCAGCTTTTTCTCTCCCATTTACCTCTACCTGTTTGGGGTGACATTTTAAGGTCTGTTCTCATATCTACAGAAATCAGCAAGGATTTTTCTGGTGGTCTCATGCAGAGTAGGACTGACGGTAGTTTCAAAGTTTCACAGTATCACTAAGGTTGGAAGAGACCTCAAAGATCATCGAGTCCAACCTGTCACCACAGACCTCATGACTAGACCATGGCACCAAGTGCCACGTCCAATCCCCTCCTGAACACCTCCAGGGATGGTTTTATCTTGTAACTTATTAAGAAGCTGTTCAGAAATGTGTCCTCCTTACAAAAACTCTCATAATTGTGGCAGCCATATGTCAAGAACAAGTAACTGATACATACGCTTTCATGTGCAAACTTTTAGCCATAGAGAGAAAGAGACACAACTTGGAAGATTTCTTCATTCTGAAATACAGATGTCACATATCTTTCTTGACTCACAAGCCCTACCATGACTCACCCCATGAACAAAAAGTTAACTGGTTTCTACTCTTTGCTTCACTAATGCCTTTGGTAGGTTACAAGGCTCATTTTCTAGAAGACTCAAGGTTCAGAGCTACAAAGCACTAGTTACTTTTACCTACATTAGTAAGAACTGTATGGTGACCAGAAATCACACATTTGTAGAGGCTCAGTTAAGGTGACTAAGTCAATACATTTTCCTCCTTAAGTTTTGTCCTCAGTTGGGAAAGACAGTCACTCAAAAGCAGTCCACAAGAACTACACTCCTTAGTCTGAAAGTAACCTGAACTTAATTTGGACTACACAGTGTGGTCTGCACTGCTGTAGGTGTGTAGGGTTCCTTACCATCATACCAAAGTGGAAGAACATCTGACTCACTCTCACCCTTCTGGGCACTGATGTGCCCAGTGATAGCCCATGTACAGTGCAGTGGATATGACCCTCTGTTCCCAACTATGGCTTATTCTGCAAACTGCCCCACCTGCTCTGTTTCCTGAGCAACATCTGCATGATTTGTGTACCTATGAAATCAGATGCCGCAAGTTAAAAATTGTCTCATGAAGACCCCATGGCCTCTACCTTGGATCAAATCTAATAGGAGTTTTGGCTGTATAGAAACTGCAACAGTCAACATTTTATTAAATCTAGTAAATTACCTAGATAGAAGTTAAGGAGGAGAAGGGGGGAAACACTTGCTTCTAAGAAGTGTAGAGACTTCACATTGCTATTTCAAGTCCCCTTTTGTGTTAATTTCCTATATGTGAAAGAACCTTTTTTTATCTTCGCAAAAAATGTGCTTAACCGTAAAATACACAGATAATCTTTCTAAAATATCAATGGATCTGAAATTGAGGATCTATAGGAAGTCATTGGCCTGATTTTCTAAATGATTTAGTGCCAGGAAACTGCAGAGTTAAGTGTGCAACTTTTAAGTGTCTAAATAGAATGTCCGACTGTTCAGCATTGAAAGCAGCATTTTAAGTGCTAGAGCAGCTAGATACAAGCAACATTTTAAGTGCTATAGCAACATTTTAAGTGCTATAGCAGCTAGATACAAGCTTAATTCACTCAGTTTCCAAGTTCAGGTCTCCTCCTGGGTCTTATCTCTGGAAACTGGGATGTGGGCATCAGCTTTACATATTGTAATACATAGTTAGTCCTAGAGACCACAAAGGAGGGAAAGGGGGTTTGATAAATTGTGCCACAAAACCTTGACAATGCAAGGTCAGGCTACATGTGAACAGTCCTTTCTGTCTCTAAAATCAAGGAATCCAAGCAAAAGTGATCACATCACTTGTGCAGTACAATTAATTGATTGGATGTTTACTTTGCACACCACTCAGGAAATAGGACACAGCTGTGGTGAGTACCATTGCAAGATGACTCCTGTGGGGAAGGCAGTAGAGTCAACATCTTCTGGCTGTCCCTAACAAATGGCATGACTCTCAGCAGGCATTTCTACAGAGGCAAGAGGAAAGTCAGAACAAACAACAAGCAGAGAATGTAAATACTGAGCAGTCCAAGTGTAAAAGGGAACTGGATTCCACAAGCCATGTTTTGACTGGAGTCCTGGGAGGGAAATCAGCATGTACCTTGAAATAATCATATTATCACAAGGAGCAACCAAAATCACCACCCACAACTATTGCAGTTATTTAGAATCATTCATCTCAGCAATTCAGCTTCCCTCTTAATAGGAGAAGGTTTGCATGGAGGTGACAGATCTGCAAGGTTTACCTTTACCATTACTGCTACTATTTGTTGCATCTCATCTTCTGTGTGTTTCATCTATCTTTCAATATTGAGCTGTTTTGCCATCCTAAGAAATACATGTGGAGCTTCAGTACATACTGCATTCCTCAACATCACCCTTGTCTGGTTGAGAGCACTGAGCTCTGTACATGTCATAATCTGCACATTTTGGAAGGAACTGTTTGGGGTTTCTGCCTTACACTGGGTGTTTGTCTGTTGGGAACACTACCTTCCCAATGTGTCCTGTGGACCAGCTCTGATTTTAGTCCACTCAAGAGACTGCCTTGGACCCAGCTAGAAATAGTTCATGCATATCAGCAACTTCATAGGGTTTTTTTCCCTATGTGCAGGCTCAAACACCATGAAACCTATAGTGTAACTAGAACAATAAATCATCATTGAGAAGAGGCAGCCATATTACCAAGGACATAGCATCAGAACATCCCAGCCAAGGGGAAGAAAGCAGGTCAGCACAGAGCTGGAGATGGCGAATGCTCCCAAATGGCTGAGCTAAGGAGAATGGAAATGCAAGGTGTCAGATTAGCCATGGCCAAACTAAAAGGGTATTAGGCAATGGAGCAGGGCACATTGGCCTCTTTATGGAGCACAATAACCAGAGGGGTCAGCATTGCTGACTGCTTGTCTTCACTGAAGTGAGAGTGCTGTCTTCAGTGTGTTGTAAAGCTGAGTCTTCTGCAGTAACAAAACTCCTCATGTTTTCAAATGCTTTTAGCAGCCCAACCGAGCAGTGCCAAATCACTTGCCCAGCTTTGCTGCAGACAAAATAAAATAGCTCTAGCAAGATAAGCGTATCCTGGAAGGTTGGGATTTTCCAGCATAGAAGGCCAAGTCTCTGCTGGTGGCAATTGGCACTGTTGCACTCAACTCCACACACAGGTGCCAAATGACCATAGCAGAGATTTTGGCAGTGGAACAGCAGTTGTAATAAATGACTCTGTGAAGCTTTGCATGGACTTCACCTAAAGTATTACAGCCTGCCGTATCCTCCAAAGCACTCCAGAAGTGTGGGATTCTGCTTATCAGCACAAAGAGCCAGCAAAACTCCATCAGAAAAGTTCACCGTGGTCCTCAGTGGTCTGGAAGCAGCAACCAGCTCACCCACAGTGAGGAGAAAGCTCAACTACCTTTCCAATGGGGCTCCCATGATTGCAGCTCCTGAGCTACCAACCCCAGGAGAAGGAGCCACAGTGTCTGGACCAGGTTCTGTGGGATTGAATTTGGCACAGTGACTGTAGCCACAACTGGATACAATGGAACTATGACTGGCTTTTGTTTTTCCAGGTGTGAACTCCAAAGTCTCCTAGACAGTCAGCCTCATCTTCCATTCACCTGACAAATCAGTGTTTACAAAGACACAATAATCATGGAGATTCACCACAAGACCCAGACTTACCAAGAGCCTTAGAGAAACTGCAGCACTTAAGGTGGTGTGTGGAATGTCCTTGGGATGATGTGTTCAAAGGACAGTCATGCTGCTTTGCCTGCTCATTGCTAGGGTGGCCACCTCTTGATTAGCAGCATTCAGATGTCTCCCATGTCCACATGTTGACTAAGCCACATTTCTTCTTACATTAAAACCTTCTGGAGCTGGACTTTTGAAGAGGAGGCTCAGGGGAGACCTTATTGCTCTCTACAACTACCTGAAGGGAAGTTGTAGGCAGGTGCAGATTGGTCTCTTCTCCCGGGCAACCTGTGACAGAACAAGAGGACACAGTCTCAAGCTGCACCAGGGGAGGTTTAGGCTGGATGTTAGGAAGAAGTTCTTCATGGAAAGAGTGATTGGCCATTGGAATGGGCTGCCCAGGGAGGTGGTGGAGTCACCATCACTGCAGGTGTTTAGGAAGAGACTGGATGAGGTGTTTAGGAAGAGACTGGATGGGGTGCTTGGTGCCATGGTTTAGTTGATTAGATAGTGCTGTATGATAGGTTGGACTCAATGATCTCAAAAATCTCTTCCAACCTGGTTAATTCTATTCTATTCTATTCTTAAATCTTCAGACTCCCACAGGTGTTTGGCTTGTGAGTCTTGCACTGATCTGTTCCAAAACTAAAATAGCACGCAGGTCCAAATGGAATTTTGTGCCAGGCCCATTGAAGTGATCAACTGCTGGTGAAGTTGCCCAGAAGATTGAAAATCAGGCATCAGGCTTGTCAGTACTTGTCCACTTGTTGCTCTCCCTGCTAAGTCAAACCTAACTGGATCATGCTGAAAAGTACAAAAATAAAGTGGAGGTGTGCCCTTGTGTGGGTGAAGCTTGGTAGTCCTTGATGCTTTATACCTAAATAACCCATTTGACATCCCAAGTACACTCAATAGCTGCATATTTCTCAGAACCACCAAGTGCCTACCTGCTTTCACCCAGCACTTAGTGCAGGCTGAGCCTCCACACAACAACTCCCGGTGTGATTTTATTGTATTTTCTTTAATTAATCTATGCAGGAAGCCAAAGGCCATTCCTTCCCCTGGAACCAGATCTTTAGCTGGCAACTCAGACTTCACAGAAAGAGACAACATGACAATGGTAATGAAAACAAGACAAAACAAAAAAACTGTGAACATTTTTATTGCCACTGGAGCCATCAGCATCCGCAGAGCATCCGCAGAGCTGTCAGCAATGCCTCTCCTCATTTGAGACCCAGTCAAAACAAAGCTCCAAGTCAAATTTCTTGCCTGACCATTATATCAAGTTTTAGTTTCATTCTCAGGCATGGTCTGCCACTGATTACATTACAAAATTCATTAGGGAAGAGAAAATGGCAGTTATTTCCTTGATGGAGCTGAGTGGTGCTGTTGCTGAATAGCCAGGAGCAACCAGGGAAAACATGCCCATTAGAGGCTGCTGCAATCCCACCAGGATCACAGCCAAGCAGTCACAAGACAAAGCAGCAATGTGATAGATACACTGACAGATCACAGGGTAACTTTTTAAAAAGGAGGGTGTTTTGCAAGGCCTGATCTTTCAGGTCATATTGAGAAACAAATGTACACAAAAGCCTCAAGGAGATGGAGAGTGAGAGACTGACTGTATTACAAAGGTTTTCCTGATGTATTATAACAGAAGAACGTAGTGGTCATTAGTGGTTTAATTAGGAAACTTGTCATCTCACATTACCCTGTTTCCCCCTCATTGCCATTAAATGTTTCATTTCTTATCTTTCTCACAGCACAGGTAATGTCAGAGCAGTAATATAAATGATCAGACACTATTCAGTTTTGTTCAGAAAGTGATAGTTGGAAGAAGGAACCAAGATTTCACCAGAGATTATCTCACACATTAGGGAAAAAAACCAAACCAAACCAAACCAAAACCCAAGAAACACCACTATAAAATCTGAAGGGAAGCCTTGTTTCATTCCCACAGAGCAGTTGTGATTAGGAGCAGGTAGTTTTCACAAGACAATGGTTTTCTCTGTGGAATTAATTTGAACAATTTCCCACAGAAAGGAGCCTCTGTGCCGGAAGGTTCGAAGTTGTAGGCTGAGGACCCCAAACTGGAAGAATGAAGGGGCAGAAAGCCTGCACCAGTCCTGAGTGCCTTGGATAAGAGCACAGTGTAATTCTCACAAACCACAACTGACAAGGTGCACTGGGAGATTGGAGGGAACTTGTTTCTTCTGTTAGTAACCACAGGAGTTTCTTGTGGTCGGTAGTTCTGAGAACGGAAAGCTGGACAAGCTGTAGGTGTGGGAGATTCTCCTTGCCTTTGGGGTTACCCACCCAGCCAGAGCTCAACTGATTAGGAGGGTATCAGAGTTACATAATGACACTTCTGGGCTGTTTTACTGTAAAGATGTGGGGGGCCTCTTTGGAGTGAGGGATGGGGGTTGAGGATAGCAAAACCACAAGAAATTGAATCTAAATGAAAGAAAAAATTCAATAAATTAATGTAATATATAACGTACAACAAATATTTGCTTAAGTAAAATGTAGCAAGTCAGTATTTAAATCTTAAAGAGTCTATCAGCATATCCAGTCTGGGAGTTCTGCTTTCAAAAATGCCTATTAAATTGCTTAAGATCCATAGGGATCTATCTCTCTTTTAAGATGTTCTTAGGATGACAGTTTTAGATATTTAGTACAGGATGCATCAAACTGTTCTCTGGACTCCAGTGGCTACCAAGAGTGTGTGTTTGCTAGCCCACATGTAGAAAGCTGTGGTCTAGATACCTGTATTTACTCACAGGAATCCCAAGTCACATGTCCTAACATACGTTTAGTAGCACAACATAATAATGATAACTTTCAACAATACTTTAATGGGAACTAATTCAGCTTCATATAGAAGGTGTGTTTTATTGTAGAAGGCAACAGCCACTTCCAAGCTGTTTGTCAAATGGGTGCCTTGGTGCACAACACATACACCAAAGGCCATCAAATCCAGGTTTTATGGGGCCAGCATATATCAGAAGGTATTGCCACCCCTCACAGCAGAGGTACTGCACATCATTTTCAAAACAAGGCTGTGATGTAACTAAGGTGGTTTTGCAAACACATTGGCTTTTCTTTGCAGAAGAACTACAAACAATTTACTACAAAAATGAGCACGAGAGATCAGACTACCTGAAAACAGATCAGAGGAGAGTTGGTCTTCATACCCATTCTTGCTTCCTGAGACCAAGAGTGACTATGGTTTCAGCCCTATACTTTTCTGGTTTTCAAAATAAAGATTCTGAAAATACTCTTATATTCAAATGAGCAGCAGGTCCATGAAGAGGGGCTATAACTAATAAAGTGTATTGCTTTCCTGTTAGGTTCTTTATCCATAAGAAAATGCAAGTCTCCCTCTTTAGACCTCCTACAGTATTAAAATTGTACATGAATTTCAGATGGCAATATTCATTAGACACTGCCAGCTCAAATCAACATGGGGAAAAACCTTACCCCATCATCTCACTGGGTGCAGGAAAAGTAACAGAAAAGCTGTAATTGTTTGGGTGTTTTGTGCAATAATATTTTGAGAGACAAAACATTTCTCATCCTAGCTCTAAATCTATTGAAGAGATTTTCCTGACACATTCTGAAATGATTTATTGTAGGTCAGAGGGCAATTGCAAGAGAAAAAGATCAATCACACAGGAAGAGATAAGTTTTTCCCTTGATCTTTTTCCTTTTTTCTTTCTTTTTTTTTTTTTTTTTTAGGGTGAACAGCTTTACTTGCAGGATTTTAAAAATTATTTCAGGACTCTGTTTTCTTCAGTGATTGAATAGTTTGGGCTTTGCTTAAGGTTAGGTCATTTTGTATCAGAAAAGGTACCTTTGTAAGGTGAGAACCATGGGCCTCTTGCTTACAAAAGCAAAAATTCAATCATTGCACTGTAGCAAATACTCAGCTGAGAAGCTGCTGTAAATAAGATATTTTTTCAGTGACTGGAAAAAGTCCTCTGAGAATGAAGAGAAAAATATGAACTAGAGTGCAGTACTCTGAAGCACAACCCAGTGGTGTTCTCACAAGGCTGCATATTATGGTCCTATAGATGCCACACAAATTCATCATGATTAATGTTACCACAGGCAGTCCTAAGGACTGCAGAAATAGTTGACCACTTTCCATGAGGAGCTGTGAAACAGTTTTGCTCTGCATGCTAGACACAGAAATCTTTGAAGTGCAATAGACTGAGCAAAGCCAATTGCATTCACGTGCAAATTCACTGCATTCACTGTGCAAATGTTTTCTTTCTCTCTACTATTAATAAAGAATATTGTCCTTTCATTTCTCAGGGAATTAGCCATGCAGATCCTATTGTCTGTCAGGAGAATAGCATGGATGATTCCTCAGTAATCATACTCAGAATATATCCTTACCTGATCATTCATATTTATTGTACTGGCCTACTGCAGGCATGAAGAAATAGGAAATACAATCATTTTATGATCATTCCAATAATCACAACATTGGGGATACTTTTCTTATCCAGATAGCATCTCCCACGTAAACAGAACTGTAGGTGAACTCTGCAGGAGACAGAACCTCATCCAAACTTTTTTGAATTCAATTGTGTCAAATGTAGTTGCTTATAATGTACACCTTATAATGTACACCTGAACACACCTCTGCAAAGTTAGTGGAGAGCTATCAATAACAATTTAGGGTGCAATACACCTCAGCCTAGACAGACTCCTGACTCTGGTGAACCAAGTCGCAACCTGAACTCCTCTGGCTGCATTGACACGCCTCCACAGACTATCACAGAGATCCACTGCCAGCCAGTTCAGATGTTCACATCTGCACTGTGAACACTTTAAGTTGGAACACATGAAACCCACCCTCAAGACCTTCTCTCATTTGATTCTTGGTGAAGAATGACCCTATAGCGTGGGGGGGAAAGGCCACATGAATGATGGCTTCCAAAAATTTGCTTCCTTCCTTTCCCTCTCCCAGAAAATCTAGAATTTTGTCTTACTAAAGGCTAGGAAAAAATGAGCCAGTGATCACTACTGCTCTTTGTATTTCTGTAGCAAGATGGAAAAGGCATGCTGTTAATTTCCTTTCTATATCATAGCTACAACTCAGTTCACACCCACTGCTCTCCGTGTCTTATTTGCTTCCTGATAAACCATAATTGCCTTCCAGGAACGTTCCTTATTACTAGATTTAGGGTTAGCTAGGTAGCTAGGTAAATAATTTCTACTCTAAGATTTTCAGTAATTAAATTAATTAGTCAAGATAAACTAGTAAAATAATTTACCTTTTCAGTGTTCTTCAGCTGTCTTCTGAAGGCTGGCTCTTTCCTAAACTCTGCCTCAGTTAACTGCATGATCTACAAGCTGTCCAGGTTCATTGGTACTGGTCTTGTACTTGTACCTTTGCACCGTATATTCCTCAGGCTATCTATATATTGGTAACATAGGTTTGTGGCCAATTAGTTAATCATGTTGGTGGAATGGAGCTATTTCTTTCTCTTCCTGTTTTTGTTTTTTTGCAGTGTGTGAAGGAAAGTACCTGACTTATTTTGTCACCCTGAGTATGCAGGTCATGCTATCACATAAGCCACCTTGGCCACCAGAGTCAGCTACATCCCTGTGCCATCAAACTCCTTGGCTCCCAGTGGACTGTGAAGCCTGAGTACTAAGTCCAAATATCCTTGAACTCAGATGAAATTAAACTGAGCATATTGCAGACAAACAAGAGCAGTAGGTTCAAGACATACTCCACATTTGTGAAGATGTAGTATTCCATCATAGTGGCCAGTGTGAAAGCACCACGGGCTGGTCAATAGCGAGGGAGAAGAGCAGAGAGCCAAGTTAGTCACAGTCCAAGAGGAGCCCCTGCTGATCACCAGAGGGACTGCAGAGTGCACTGAGGCAAAATTCGGATATTATTCACCCAGCCAGGCAGAGTAACTCTGTTAATAAGAACTGAAAAGAAATGGGGAAAATAATAAGACTCAAATAGCTGTAGAATTAAAAACTAACATGAATCAGTCAAATATGTTTTCAATTTCAGCTGGTTTGCAATGAGTATTTTTACAATTAAGAATATCTGAAAACTGTTTTGTCTAAGTGCATTCTTTCATAAGACACAACCAAGAAAGCACATGTGCTTTTGTGGTTTATCTTTATTTACCCCCATAATTCACCCAAAATAAATATTACTCATCAGCCAGACACAATAGATTGAAAGATTAGCATTAACTTTTGATGATTTCATAGTGAACTGGTAAAACTAAAGAAAAGAGCATTTGTGTATAATGAATTGATGTCCTTGTTTCTTTATATCCTGGTGGTTCAACATTCTATATTTCTGTCTCTCACCTCTTCCTTCAAAAGGAGGTCCAACTGTGTTTGCATTTCTAGAGCCCAAGATCAAAAGTTGCAGCAGATAAAAAATGAAATCTGTGTCACAGGAGGGAATAAAGCCTGGTTTACATACCACCAGGCTCAGGTCCCCTGTAGTACCATACAGACTGCATATGAGGAGCATACCTGTTCAGTACACAGATCCTGCAGTGCCTGAATGGAGCTAACAGTGTTCTTCAGTCTCTTCCACTTCTCACATGGCCTTCATCCATACATAGGTTTACAATGCAAATCCATCTTCTTGCATACATACTTGCCTGCTAATAATCATTCCATCTAAACTCAATTGTTTGAACAAATCACATATACATAATGGTGTAAATCATACCATTGCTTGCTGATTAAAAGACTACATGATGCTTTAAAGAAGTTCAGCATGGAGTTTAGGAAAAGACAGCAGGAGGCTGTACAGTCAGCGAACAGTGAGAGTGTACTCACAAATGTCTCACACATGCAATATCACCATCTCTTACATTCAATGCAATTCATCTTAACTTAGAAAAGAAACAAAATGGACAGCACAATAGGTAACAGGTGGAAATTCAATCAGATGCTCTATTTGGGACCTAAGAAGTATTATGACTTACTAATAATCTGGGCAGGATGGCCACTAGCATTTATTATACATTATACACAATGCCTAGAGCCTGGAGACCAAAGGCAGAGAAGATAACCTGACATCCCTAATGCTTCTGCAAATATAAATCTACAGCATTCAACATCTCCTGACACACAAAGCCTGGAACTTGTGTTCCAGGACATGCTCTAGGACATGTGACATGCAGACACAGAACCATTATCAAAATGGAGGATCTCATGGAGCATCTCATGCTGCTATTGTTGTGCACTGCCATAAAGTAGAAGATAAAGTTGCAAATGGGAAGCAGAGCATCCTCCCCCTCTTGAGAGCAAAGGGACGTCTATGGGAGGAGAATACAAGTTGCAATTTAACCAGGATGTAGAGATTTGAAGTGTCAGAGTCTTTCACAAAATACCAGATCATTTATAAACACAAATAATCAGGGCTACTTTTTATCTCTGGTATGTTAGTTGGGAACCCTGCCAGCTTTATGCTTTTAGTGCCAGTCAGTGCAGAAAGAATGCTACTGCTAAATCACCCACACTTCTAGAAAGCCAGAAGCTCCTACACTATTCCTTAAAGAGTTTGCTTGACTTAACTTGGATTTATATCTTCTAGTGGTAGTGAGTGTAAACACATGAAGTTGGTAGGGTTTAATAGCACCAACACTTCTTCAAAAATCTGTATGGTTGAAGTCTACCATTTCATTGACTGCACACTGCTCCAAACAAAAGCATTAGTTTTTTCCCCTGACTTTGCCAAGAGTGGAACAGTCTGTTTCAGTAGTGCTATTGTCTGCACCAAATCTCCACACTTTGCAGATGTCAACGTGTCATTTTTCTAAGGATGGAATACACTGGAAACCTTTTTATCAAAAGGGTCTGGGTTTGGGAGCTTTACTTCAGGGAAGTAAAAATATCGAAGTCAAGCACTTTTACTTGTAAAATTATGTCAAAGTGAATTCATTTCCCTGCAGGAGAAATGTAAAAGTATATTAAATGTATTAAAGTTAAAAAAAAGTTTCATTGTGGAAAGCCCTTGACATTTCCCCTAGTCATATACTGTATCCCTAGTGCTTGTGTATCCCAGTACAACACAAAAGCTGAAAGACGTTTTAAACCATTAAGAGTAATTAGTTTATCTTCTCTAGCTCTTATATAGCAATAACTTTTATATTTTGTTGCTACATTTGAAATAAAAACAAACTTCAACCATTCCTGAGGAATGGAAGTTCCAAATTTCACCCAACACAGATATCAGTCAAATATGTCTGCTGAAACTTGTGTCCTTTAGCTTCTTGGACTATCACCGGAGAGGAAGAGCAGCCTGATTCCCAGTCACTACTGGCCAACTATGACCTCTTCTGTGACAACAGAGGTAGTAACTCCCGTGTGTCAAAATCACAGTTACAGAGAGACATCTGCTAGAGAGGTCTGTTATGGCAAGAAGTTAAGGTTAAGTCCAGCAGGTAAAAAGGTAAGAAACAGAAGACATTAATAACTTCAAGGTAAATTTCAGAGGGCACCCCTCTGAGGCAAAAGCACACTTCATTAACCCACTGTCACAGTTCAGAGTAAAGTGTTGAGGGCATGGGGATGAGTTGCACAACTTCAGGCTCCTTTCATGTGGCTAGATTTTAGTGGGAAGTGAAAGTGCCATTTTCATCTAGAAACCAATTTTGCTTAGGCCATCCCTTGCTGATACTGAATTACAAAAACTCAGCACTGACCAGAGCAGGAATGGTTTGGACACTCAGCTGTGTCAGGAAAGACTTATGCTGCTGCTAGTCCTGAAAACATATAAATGTATAAAAGAAATTGGAAAAGTTTGGACATGAAAACCAGAGCAAACTGTCTTAGAAAGTCAGATCTGAGATGAGCACATCAGCCTGGAAAGGCATAATCTCTAGAGATGTGTGCATACTCACATTACAACTAACAACAGTACAGCTGTTCTTTGTTCTTATTGAAGGATGGAGAAAGTATGTTTATAGAAAGATGTAACTGATGTACAACTCCAGCTGTTTAAAAGGAAATTTGGAGTTACCCTGTATATTTTCAACATGCTATTCCTTATGAAACAGCTGAACCTGGACCTTCTTGCCCACAGAAGAGTCAGTCATTAGTGTACTCAGAATTGGTTAAACAGATGTGAATTAAGGTCACCTTAACTCTGAATAGCAGCTTCTGTCCTGGCTTTTAGTTACATTTGACAAATCCAACTTTTTTTCATACCTTTCTTGGGATTAGATTCATCTTCTCATCTGCTGATATCCTGTGGTCAGTCTGGGGATAGGATGAGCTCATTTGATTCAGTGAGCCTTCCTTTTACTAGTACAAAAGAAGAAAAGCCCAGTAATCCAAAATGAACCAGCTTCAGATTTATCCTAACGCAGGTGAATGGTGACCCCTGCTCACTTTACTTGTGCATGATCAACAGCTTTGGTTTCCAGCTAGCTCTAAACATGTGAGTTTTTCTTATGACTTGTCACCTATTTATAATATTAGAAATGCATTAAATCTCAAAATTAGTCTGAACTCACAACTTTTCACTCTAAGGATGTGTCCTCCTTTAACCCCACTGCACAGCTATTTGCTAGAGAGCATTTTTTTCTCTCTGTCTTCACAGTACCACCAAGGTTGGAAGAGACCTCAAAGATCATTGAGTCCAACCTGTCACCATAGACCTCATGACTAGACCATGGCACCAAGTGCCACGTCCAATCCCCTCTTGAACACCACCAGGGACAGTGACTCCACCACCTCCCTGGGCAGCCCATTCCAACGGCAAATGACTCTCTCCGTGAAGAACTTTCTCCTCACCTCAAGCCTAAACTTCCCCTGGTGTAGCTTGAGACAGTGTGTCCCCCTGTCTTCTGCCTAAGCAGAGAAAAACAAAGAAGGAAAGCAGCTCTACAAACTAAAAACCTATAAGTGAAACACAAATTTATCTTCAGAAAATTGTGCCCTAGCAGAGCTATCATGCACAGAATCACAGAATCAACCAGGTTGGAACAGACCTCAGAGGTCATCAAGTCCAACCTGTTATATCTGGCCCCTCAGTGTCCAAGGACTGCTGCCAGATCAGCCAGGGAAAGGAATTGATTCAGCATCCCCTTGTTTTCCCAATTCACATCCACACAAAGTGAGGAAATAAGCTCAGGCTCAAAGGGAACCATGACAAGGGTGTAGCACAAAGACCCTGATGCTTATTCCTACACATAAAGCCCAGCACAACTTAGATTACAGGCTTGCAGTACAGATACCATGTACAGACAATCAGAGCATGTAATAGCCAAAGGAAGGGATGTGGGATCAATAGCTGATGGGTAAAAAAGTGGGAGGGTGATGAAGTATTGCAGGTCAATATGCTCATTGCAGACACTTCAACAAGCACAGCACACCTTGCCCCATGCTCCTTTTCCTGTGGGAAGAGTGCTCATTATGGTGGGCTGGAAGTGTGTCTTAGTTGCTCACTCTAAAAACTATTTCAGCTGCTCATAACATTTGTGAAACTTACATAAGTTAATCTTAATTTTTTTTGTATGCAGAAACAAACAGGCAAAAATGTGAAAAAGACAACCGACATCTTGCACATATTGAGTAAAGTAGCATAGAAACAAAAAACCCCAACACAAGAAAACTCTTCTTTTGGCACTGGCAGACTGTGGGCATTTTATTTAGAAAATTCTGGGACCACACTGGCAGTATGCTGAATTTGCAACACTACCTGGCACCAGAGGCGGAGGTAATTACTGATGAGTGTACTTAAAAAGGGAAGGGAAAACAAAGAGCAAAGAACACAAAAATGAGAAGGTCAAAACAGTTCTGTCCCCTTCAATCTACAGCAAGCAATCTGATCAAGCTGGAAGATTGTCCCTTCATGAAGGCAAGCAAAGGTGCTGAAAAAAGGTGACTAAGCAGCCTTTTCAACAGAGAATCACAAACCTTGTTTGATAATATGCATGTAAGCAAAGATCAAACTAGTGATGGGGTCACGATCAAGATACTGGAAAAAATGTTGATTCTAGATAGAACAAAACTTTTGAGAGGGATCTCATGATGTCAAGACACCCCATGAGAACTGAAAAAGAGTTGTTTTCCAAAGAATTTTTAGTCTCTAAGAACAATCACAACTGTTGAATCCACTGTGTTTTTGGAGGGTTTATGGAATCCTTAATTCAGGGTAAAAGTTGTAATGAAGAGCAGAAACCATGAATGGGATTGCAGAAAAGATTCAGACTGGAGTTTGGAAAAGGCATTTAAACTGTAAGTGGAGAACATCATTTGCAGATTGAAAGCTCTGAAGGAAATCAGGTCTTATTCAGAGAACTGAGTTAGTCAAAAGAGCTACTGGAAGGAAATCAAAAGCTCAGAAAAGAACGGGAAAAGTGCATGTAAAATTTGAAAGAAAGATCACGAAGAACTGCACAAAAAGTGGAAGGAAACACAATCCAAATCTACAGCTGGCCTTTGTAGAAAGCTGCCATATTCTGTAACAAGCCAAACAATTTTGCAAAAGCCTGCTGGAAAATCAGAATTTACTAAAGTGGGTGTAAAGTACATTACCTTTATACAACTAAGCATAATTCATTATGGGAAAGATTTAAGTCATACCTAAATGGAGCAGATTTTTACCTTGTGCGTTGTCACATCCTTTAATAACTTCAGACTAGATGCAGAGACCAGTGCCATACCTGATTTACAATACAGAATGTGCAGATAAAATTAATATCACCGATGCTCAGCTTGTGCAGGGGACAAATCTCTCCTGAAGAGATGGCGTGTAACTGTAATGGGACAGTCACCTGGCTGGAGAGGTAGAACTGCCCAGGCTCTTGCCAGGAAGTTTACTACCCAAAAGATCTATTTGCTTTGAGTAAAAGTGTTGCTTTTTAAATTAAGAAAACCCACCTTAGTAAGCCAGAATGAAAGGAGCAATATTTACATACAATTATCTCCTGGCCATGGCCTCTGCTCTTCCAGGGCATCTTTGCTTCCAGCCAATGGTATCACTTGCTGCCTACTCCCATCTGCTCTTTAGGGAGATTTTTCCATTCTTTCCTGAGGCCTACACAAACTCATCACAGTCACAGCATATGCTGCAAATTCCCAGGGTCCCACAACAGCCTCAAAACACCACATCCTCTATATCCAACGATGCCATAGTTTGATCTCAATGGAAAGGAGAAGGAAAGGGTCCAGAGATGGGAACAACATTCAGCCAGTCTCCTCGATGAATCATAAGCATACCTGTGAAAAGCAAGACAAAACAAAAGCTCCTACCACGAGGGCATATTAGTTGATATAAAATGAAAACTTTAAAAGATGAGATTTTTGATTTCTTTGGGAGAAGGGGCACCTGAAACAGACTGCCACTGGGAGAGTGCAGATCAGGGGGCGGGGGGGAAAAGCTGCAGGGAAGCAGGAGACAGAAGGCAAAAAATATAAAGGTAAGGAGAAGGGAGGAGTAGAGTCAAATATGGAAATTGCAACAGAAAACTCAAAGCATCCTGGATGTAAAGAAATGCCATAAATAAAACAGTATAGACTAATAGACTCTGAATAATGCTGTAAAGAAAAGGCTATTACAATGACCAAAATAGTTGAACAAAAGCAACGTTGAATGATAACTAAACACTTTACATCTGTGATTTAAGACCAGTATAAATTCATTTGCATATTCTGGGGTAAAAAAAGAAAACTACCAAGATTATTAATATCCATAAACAGTATGATTAGAGAATACAACCACTAAACATGCAGTCTGACATGTAAAATTTTTGTTTATGAGCCACAGCATACCGTGTGCATCAATAATAGGTCACAGACTACAACTTCTGTGACTCTGTTTTGCAAGAGTTTGATTTCAAAACAGCTTCATTTCACCTCTAGGATAGCTACATTTTATGATTGCTATAAAGAAAAGAGGAGGAGGGGAGAATAAAAGGTGCTAAAAAAAAAAGATGAAGAGTCAGATCTGAAACTTTGTTTGATGCTGCTAAATATCAGAGCATACCCTCTGAAGAGGGCTCTCACCACAGAGAACACTTCAGCCCAGACCTTTAGGTTATTTTAGGTGCTATTGCTAAACACCAAGGCATTTTCACAAAAACATGAACCAGAAAGTTTATCATGATCTTGGATAACATTAATTTAATGGGGCCACAGGTCATCAGACTACTATATTACATCAGAGGACAATAGTCTCTTGTGAAGTAGCCTCTCTCCCATGTGGTTATTACTAATGGAAGACAGACCTGCAGCTTTCGTAACAAAAGGAAGAGGGAAAGAATCATTAGTCTGAGCCCTTGCCATCAAAACCAGAATCAACAGAAGTGAGGCATAAAGCAAGGGAAGGCACAAAGCTGAGGAAAGCAGAGCTGAAACTCATGAAATGTTTCAGACATCTACAGGATAGAGGTGGACACCTTGAAGACTGGTTGAGACCTGGTGATGCCTCATTAGAAATCTTTATTTTGCCTTTGAGTGGGGATGAGTAATTGGCTCTTTAGGGAGCTTGAGATAAAACATGACATAGTCACTCCTGGCATGTTTGAGTCGAAAGCAGCTGTCAAGGGAATCAACACTAATGTCAGTGGCTTGAACAGCACACAAAGATCCCCTGTCCTTCCTTTCAAGCTCTTTCCTAAAATGCCTTTTAGCTGATCTCTTGTTGCATTAAAGACTCGTCATAGATCAACACTGCAGCCTCAAATCCTCCTTAGTTTTGTCTTGAAAATACTTCCACTTCATGGTCCAAGCCTCTCCTTTTCAAATCTCCTCATTCCTTTGCTCTTCACAAACATGTGAGTCACTTAAAAGTCACATGCTCCATTTCCTTTGAGGTAGTAGAGAAGACAGAGACCTGTTGCTGGTGTAGATTACCCTGTTAACATGCTTGGCAGGGTTTTGCACAGTGAATTTAAAGTATTTAGTCCAGATGATACCAAGGTCAGAGTCCTACATGTTAGTACAGGTTGTGTTTCCCAATTTTATAATGTATTGAAAAGAAAGGACCTAAAAATTCATTGCGTATCCACTCAGGAAGAAATATTTAGGTTACAAAGTTAGCAAACACATACTGAAATAAAGGTCACATACTGGCCTCTTTTTGCACATTTTATAGGTCCACTTTTAAATGTACAGTGCCCTGCTTAGCCTGCTTTTCCCATGTTCATTCAGTGCACAGAACAAAACAGGTTTGCAGCTGCTGCTGCCTCAGCTGTAACTGGAGGTGCAGGGAGCCATACCCTGAACGCACACACACACACACAATACACCAAGGACACTGAAAAACTATGGCCATTACTTAGAAGCTATTTAATTTCTCTCTCTGCCACCAAAAAAATGAGAATAATAGATAAACTTAATCTTTTGACACTAGTGAGAAAATGTTTGCTTTAGAGCTGGCATAGCATTTGACTGCTACCATGACAGAAAAGCGGTTGGAGAATGAGTGATGCTCCTGAGGATGATTTGCGTGGATGTGCTAAGTAGGTTGTGCCTCACACTGTGCATGCTGAGCTGTGCAGTGTTAAATGACCGTTGTCCATGAGAGTTCCAGGAGGTACAGGGGTCTATGATCATCATAAAAGATGATTTGTTCATAAGAAGACATCAAGCTGACACTGCCTAGATAACATTATTTTCTTTATCCCCTAATTTGGGAGCACTTATGTTTGACCATAGTGGGCTTCTTTCAATACTTGCAAAAGAGAATGTTTCAAAAAGTTTTAACAAATATTACAAAAACCATTTCTGAAGTACTGTGCCTGAGGTCACAGGTTTCATTTATCAGAGGTGATGGCCAGTAGCTGCTTCTTTGTCCTAGAAGCATCCCAAGTGCTGAGATAATGCCAGCAGCGGAGGACCAGGCAAGACCTCTGTGCAGTGCTAAGAAAGAGTTCCTGGCTTCTGAATACTAGACAGTAACTGGCTGGGGAAAGACACAAGTGTGGTGTTGTTTTTTTTTAAAGGCAGGATATTTCCTCTGCAAATGAAAGGGAAAAGAGTGGAACAGGTATAAAATGCTCAGCTTCTCCAGCTTCTGCCAGGAAGGAGATCAAGGGTTAAGTCTAACTTCCAGTCCAACTTACCACAGAAGGGAAAGGTTGGGCATTTTAAGTGGTTATCTAGGGTTATAACAAAGTAATGTAAAGGAATGTTTTGTAACTACTTATAGATGATTGAAACTGGATTAAGAAGCCCTATTGACTTCTAATACTGACTATAGTTCACTTGACCACGTAACACAAGTGATCTCAAATTTATCAAAGTTTTGGACTGCCTAAAATCCCAAGAGCACCAAAGACAAGCCATGCAGTCACAAAGGATCACTGAACATCAGTTTAGTGAGCAGAGAAACACTTTTAGTTTGAATGAAGAGTAATCTGAAGAAGAAAGCTTTATGGACACACCAGAAGGGAGAAACAGACCTCTGGTACATCGGATCAAATATCATCAGAGGGAGGGTTAAGAGTGTTAAACACAAGGTTACAACATAGTGAAGATAAATAAAGGTATCTGATAAGCTAAAGCATCAGCTTTTCTGTTCATGTATATACCACAGAAGTAAATCTTCGTTGATTTGCAATTTATTTTCATCTGTGATAAGGTGGTTGCAACATACTGAGTTGGCAATAATTTACAGCCCCTTTGAAAGGCCAGAAGAGATGAGTGTAAATGATTGCCAGGAACCAGGGTGTGGTGAGGGATGCATTGACCAGCTTCCAACACTAGAAATAGCTCTTTTTTCTTTGTCTATAACAACTTCCCCAAGGGACCACACTCATTTTTAGTCCTGGGAAAAACACATTTTCAAGTGATGATATTATTATGTATCAAAAAGCTATTTTGCATCATTTATTATTTATTCACTGAGACCTTGAGAGCACTTGAGTTTCATCCATGCATGCAGAAAAGATACAACCCAGTCCCAAGAAATATATTAGCTAAGACATTTGCTATAACTAAACTTGCGTCAGATTTACTTAACAGACTTTTAAATTGATTCAAATGGTGCAAACCTCTTGGCAGAGACAATGTAAAGCTAGTTTAGATGCTACTTACCAAAATCTAGTACCCATAATTGCTGACTAGAATCAAGTCAACTGAAGGGAGACTCGCATTTACAACGTTTGTTACGTGGCTTGTGTATCTGGCCTGTAAAAGTCAATTGCAAAAAGCCCCAAACCCCAGCTTTACAAAGACACACTTTTTCTCCAATAAAAAAAAAAATCAATTTTGGAAGAAGTAATCTTTCCTGTCTAGAAAGCTTCTTGTAAAACATTAACCAGCTTTTACCCCACCATTTTGCTGGCTGAGTTTATACTTAGCTGCAGCTGCCTACATTTTTATAAGGTGTTAATAAATCTACCCATACTATTTTTAAATAATTCGTCAGAGAAACACTGTCTCATTCAGGCAGTGAAGATGGGATCTCTCTGGGAAGTACTTGGCTGCCATACAGATGGGCACTGGGAAAAATCTTTGATAAAGATAGCTGATTGTGCGGTAACCAAAAATAGTTTTCTGCCTGTGTTAAGGACACACACTGAATGGAAAAGCTGACAGTGAAGAGGTGCTTAGCACCTGTGCTTGGTGCTGATCAGAGCCAAGCCAAAAGTAGCTTGCAGACTGCCAACCTCTCTGCCACTTTCCCCTCTTCCTCATATACAAACTTAGGTATAGCTGAATTTCTGTGGCCAAGGGGGATGAGCAACAGCTCCCACAGAATCCCTTTGGGCTCTGTTTTCTATTGATTTACACTGAGAAGCTGAACTTTCTTAAATGAAAAGAAATGGGAGCAGAGAGGAGGAGAGAAAGAGGGTGGAAGACTAGCCAAAAAAGCAGGTACCAAGGATGCATGACTGCATAAGCAAGACAGAGATACAACTTAGTAAGATAACAATCTCTGCTGCAGGGAGGAAAAACTCACCAAGACAGGTGGAAATTATGCCTGTCTTCCTGAAAAGGGTTAATGAGAGCTACAGACCTTCCTCTATAGCCATTGCAGCTCACTGCTGTGGCCCAGAGAAATAGCTCATGGGTTACTTGTGGTCTGAAAGTCTTAGTAGGTCTTCATCTGCATGAATTATTTGATGAGGAATTGGAGACAACGGCCTTAACATCACACCAAGACCAAAGTGGCAGGTTCTGGCAGTGGGTAGGTAAGAAATACTTTAGTACACAAATCTAGGAGTCAGCATACCCACATTTAGTCCAACCTTAGTCTGCCTCTTGAGAGAGAGGCTTGTAGTCCTGAGACTTTAAGAGCAGTTTAAAGTGCTTAGGTGGAAAACCACCATTACCACACAGAGTATTTACAAGTTGGAACTTAAAATGCAACAAGGGACAATCAATATGTGATTTGGAAATGCAGATTTGAGAAAGCCCTTACAGAAACATACTCTTGGTCTCCACCAATGTCTTTTTTCATCTGTGACACCATGCAGCCACTGTCTTAATCCCAGACAACTGCTGATGGATCAGGAGCTCCCCACCACCCTGTTCAGAGCCACAGATGCTGGGCTGCACTGTCTCACTCACACCTCCTGCTCCTCTTAGGAACCTGAGTCTTCCACTCCTAGTAATAGATTCAAAATGCAACTTGTGCCAGGTCTCACTGCAAATACCCTCCAGGCATGCTTGGCAGGATGCTCTCCTGAGACTGAGGACAGCAGGCTCAAATATCCCAGGATGCATGACTGGCTGTGAGCCACAGATATTGGATCTCATGTGAATTTACACAGGAGAAGGGCACTAGCTGATGAAATAATACCCAGTCACAGCCAAGACTGTGCAAGCCATGAAGTGACACAATCCAGCATGTGTTTGTAGCACATTGTATCTACTTATTCATTGCTTATAGCAATGAAAATGGATACAAATGTCACTCCTAGGTTTACTGCGGGGCCAGTGGTGGCTCTAGTGCATTTGTGGACCAAATCTCAGCTTGCATGGGTATGAGAAATGCCAACGTTGCCATCTATGGCAAAAGAAAAGAAAAGAAAAGAAAAGAAAAGAAAAGGAAAGAAAAGGAAAGAAAAGAAAAGAAAAGAAAAGAAAAGAAAAGAAAAGAAAAGAAAAGAAAAGAAAAGAAAAGAAAAGAAAAGAAAAGAAAAGAAAAGAAAAGAAAAGAAAAGAAAAGAAAAGAAAAGAAAAGAAAAGAAAAGAAAAGAGAAAAGAGAAGAGAAGAGAAGAGAAGAGAAGAGAAGAGAAGAGAAGAGAAGAGAAGAGAAGAGAAGAGAAGAGAAGAGAAGAGAAGAGAAGAGAAGAGAAGAGAAGAGAAGAGAAGAGAAGAGAAGAGAAGAGAAGAGAAGAGAAGAGAAGAGAAGAAGAGGAATATTGCAGCTAAAATGAGTATCCAACAAACATGCAGCAATGACCACACAAATGAGCACCTCCCATCGGCTCACACTATCTGCCTCTTTGCATTTCCATACTCAGGGACTGATCTCACTTCCATTAAGAAAGATGGAAACACTCCAAGAGCTTTTGGTGGGAGCAAATGCCTGCCTCTAGACACTCCAGCCTCCTGGGGTGTATATATTGTAGACTGTGTTTAAGCTTCGTGCCTCTATGTATTTCCTATGCAGTTTAGATTTTATAAACCTCTGGAGTTTACAGCTTTGTAAGCACTGACAATGATGAGTTCTTTTCCAACTGGTGCGTTCCCAGGGAAAGTTATTATTGTAAAGAAATGTCACTTCCCAATGAAAAACAAAACAAAACAATAAAAAACAACCACCCACAAAAACCTGTTCTGCTAAAATTTCTTCACTGGTTCTGTCTTTCAAGTTAATTTAAAGGCTCATCTTGCCTTCAGGTGCCCTGCACATGCAGGAAAGACTGAATCAAAACATCTGATCCTGTAGTGATTACACTATTCCTCAGTCCCTCTTCTGCAAGGATTAAAATGCACCATTGCAGGCCCCCATTCCAGCTGGAGAAGGAAGACTAGCTGTTCCTGGTCCTCTGTTCTTACTCACTCTTCACACGGTAGTAGTAGAGGCTTCCAGTTCCTCTTCTGGCTGCTTTTTGATACATTAGCAACCTTTAGATATCACTTCAGCTTTGTCAATATCCTCAATATAAAAAGTAAATGCCTGTCAGTAGCCTTTGAATCTCAATGTCAAATTCAAATAGCTTCTAGCTTTGCATATATTCTTGATTTTGGGTTATTTTACTCAGGATATGCGCTCCTTCCTTCATTTTCAGATAGAATATGTTCCCCATTGAGCTCTTCCTTAATTCTTGTTAGCATCATGTCTGAGGCAAAGGAGAAGCAAAACAGTTACTTTGAAAGAAAACATGTTTGCAAAACAAGCTTTTCTTTATACTTGTATGGAAACACAATCAAAGCCTTTCTATTCTCCTTTTCAGATAGACACGTCTGCAGGAACAATATATTTCATGACCATTTAAGTTACAAATCAACTGTCACATATCAACGGAGCTAGTCTAATACAAACGAAGTAGAAGAGCATGTGGAAGGTGTGTTTATAGTTTTAAAATACCTCTGTGTGTCATGAACCAATAAACTTCTGCAATAGAATAGAATAGAATAGAATAGAATAGAATAGAATAGAATAGAATAGAATAGAATAGAATAGAATAGAATAGAATAGAATAGGATTGAATTGAATTGAATTGAATTGAATTGAATTGAATTGAATTGAATTAACCAGGTTGGAAGAGACCTTTTAGATCATCAGGTCCAACCTGTCATCCAATACTATCTAATCAACTAAATCATGGCACCAAGCAGCCCATCAAGTCTCCTCCTAAACACCTCCAGTGATGGCAACTCCACCACCTCCCTGGGCAGCCCATTCCAATGGGCAATCACTCTCTCTATGAAGAACTTCTTCCTAACATCCAGCCTAAACCTCCCCTGGTGCAGCTTGAGACTGTGTCCTCTTGTTCTAGTGCTGGTTGCCTGGGAGAAGAGACCCACCTGTCTACAATCTCCCTTCAGGTAGTTGT
Source organism: Dryobates pubescens (assembly GCF_014839835.1). NCBI lineage: Eukaryota > Metazoa > Chordata > Aves > Piciformes > Picidae > Dryobates > Dryobates pubescens. The sequence goes on along the minus strand of NC_071625.1, from coordinate 21,592,466 downwards.
AGAGAGCAATAAGGTCTCCCCTGAGTCTCCTCATCTCCAATGATGTTGGAATCTTAAACATGTAAGAGAAACATTCTTCAAATAAATTGCCTTGGCCATAATGGAAAATTTATTGAAAAAATAATATTTGGCTAACATTTCAACTTCTGTCACTGGTTTGCAAAACACCAGTCTGTGTGTGTATGTCCAGCAGCAAACAAACCTGTGAGACACATTCAGAGAAGGAGAACCAGGAACCTAGAGAGAAAACAAATCTCCCTGTAAATCTCTCCCAGAAGAGGTTTTGGGAATACATGTATGTGAAGACTGAATAAAAGAGATATTAGAAGACTACAAATCTGGGAACTAAATGGGGGGGATGGGGGGGGAATAAGGGGGGGATGAGGGAGGGAAACCAAACAAAACCAAACAAACCATCAAGTATAAAATCAGACAGGAAGAATTTAGAGTAGATGTGCAGTTCTTTTTCTCAGTGGCTACAAGCATATACCATCGAAGTGAACACTGATGATTGCAAGGTTTTCCCATATTTTACAATGGAAGCTGATACAGACCAGATCTGGGATATTTTTAGGAGGGAATAATATCCCATGAGCTGCATGTGCTATATTACTTCCCAGAACCTGGCCAAAAATTACAACATCCTTTTGCATCATTTTCAGAGGAGGGCGATGCTAGCAGAAATACAAAGGAAGCATCAAATGCACAGATTTATGAGGGACCTTTTTTCCCAGGACTGGAGAACACTCTGGACATGTCATGGCTCCGGCTCCTGCAGAAATCCAATGGGACTGAGAACCCTTTGGAGAAGATGCAGGCAGGGAGGAGGCCTATGAGCTAGTATCACTGCAACCCTCCATGCCCTCTTGTCTTTACTAATATTTCTTGATGCCAAGCCAGGAGGAACTGGTGGCAGTGAAGTGGTGGTAGAGGGGTCTTTTTAGGGGACTGAAGGAGACAGCAGGCTCTTAATTCAGTTAACGATTGCAGGAAGTGGTTTGTCAGTTTAGAGGTGGTTCCGACTCAAAGCCAGTGTCCTTCTCAGAAATTAACTTGCAGTTCTCTAAAGACAGATTGCGCAAAACACCAGGGGGCCCTCGGGAACTGGCAGCCACAATTCCCCAGGCAAGGAACTCCAGAAGAGCGGTGAAATGCCCCCTTTGTGCAGCTGCTCTGTGGACTAAACCAACGCTCAGTGCAGTGGGTCTCTTGTGCAAGTTCTCAGGTTTCATATCCGCAGCGACCAAATTTTGTTAAAAATATGACAGCTGCTCCTGTCATTTTCTTTCCATGTAATTTTAACTGTAACTTCAAACTGCACATGCATTGTTTGCCTTTCAGCCATGGCAAAGGGAGGTTTGCATAAAGCAAAGGATTCACCAGAAAGTTGCCATCCTGGGCAATAAAGAATCAGGTTCCCTTAGCATATCTGATAGATTGCATGGAAGAATTTTCAAGTTACAGCAAGTAATTGATAGGCTAAGTGATGTTCAGGGAAGTCTATTCAAGCAATGTGGCAGAGCAGGATTCAGTTGGGCATAACTGGAAGAGAACAGGAAAATGTTCAATGGCACTTCAAGGAACAACTCCCAGGTTGCCTTGAGCAGTATCAAGGATCTGATCAATGTAGCTACAGAGTATCAGGATGTCTCATCCACATTTCCAGGAACCGCACAGCTAATCCTTCCATCAGAGCCTCTAACATGCCCTGTGAGGGCATTTTATTCACCTTCAAGAAATCACTTTGGCTAATCCATCTGATGACATTTCACACTGGTGTAAATCTAGAATTATCTGCATTAATGCCAACAAATTGACTCATGATAGCATCCTTGCAACTAGAGAACAGAGTCTTTGCATTATTTTCAACTCAACTGATCCCCAATTTATTTAAACTCCTCTTCTGTTAACCAAAACTGTGAAAACTGACACAAAGATGAAATTAGTACTTCATATACACCACTCTCCCACCCTTGGTCAAAGTAACTACTTTACAAAAAGAAATCTTAAAGTAAGTACATCTTGCTTGAATAACTGTAGGCCAAACATGGCCACACATCATACAACACAACAGTGTTGTTAGGAGCATTATGGTCCTGTTTCCACCCCTATTCACTGCTCAAGGAGCATGTATCTATCCCAAGGCGCAACAGCAAGAAGCTGGCTAGCTCCTCCTCAGTAGTGGTGGCTGTATCACAAGAGAGGAACCTGTCAGTCCATCATGATCCTGTTACCATGTCTCTAGAATGACTTGAGAAGTGACAGCTAGTTTGTTATTTTCTCTCTCATTTTTTTTTATCTTATCTTAGGCCAAACACTTCAGGGTGAAAAACAAACAAACCAAAACCAACCAACCAAAGCAAACAAGCAAACAAACCAAACAAAAAAAAACCCCAACCCTTTCTGCTCTCTTCTGGTATGGAATCCCTTTTTACTTTGCCTTTTTAAGTCTTTGAGGCTTTTTACCAATAAGGCATTAAATGCTACACAGCAAACATAGATGGGCTTGTTTTAAGGTGTTTTCAACAGAAAAGACACTAAGTATGGCAGTATCCCTTCCTCACACAGCTCAAGCTAGACCTTGTTTATGAGCAGTGGCTTGGTCACACCTCCTGTGGCAGCAGCTCCATGACCTCTCCCCTTCTCACATGTGTTAGGGCTGGTATAGTCAAAGATACAGAAACCTGGTCCATACCACAAAGAAATAGAGATTCTTGGGAAAAAAAAGCTGTCAAAAATATGTAATGAAATCAATTAACTTCGAAGTAGATATTCCAGAACAAATGGCAATCTTTAAGTCAGGGTTCAACTGGTTTATTACAATATATTTTCTCCATGGGAAGCAGGTATCGCTATGCCCTCTCCTGGCCTGTGGCACCTCTACAGTTCATCTGCAAACTTCTTGTTTCATATATATCTTCCTGAAGCATTTACCCTTACCTTAAACTGTCTTCCTTATTTTAAGGTCCTTTCCTCTGCCTCTTTGCTTGTTTCCTTGTCAACCAGTTACACAGGCAAAGAATTCTTTAAGGGATCTACAGAAGACATCTGCTCTAGTGAAAAAAGCTTGAAGAGATGATGTAACATCTCAGTAGCTTCCTAGCATAAGATGCCTCCCGTGTTATGACTAATTGCTTTGACTGTATGTGCCAGCAAAGGAGCTTGTTCCAGTCTTGGGAAACAAGGTAGCTTGAAATGATGCTGGCATACACAGGACTGCAAGCACCCAAGAAGGCTGTATGTGGTGGCAGCACATCACACTGTCATTGTGATCTCTTCCCCAAATGTTGTTCAAAGGCTCTACACATATGTATAAGTGCTCCACAGACTCATCTGACACAGTTCACAATGCAACTGGCAGACGTGGTCTTGAATCATTAACTTGTTTGCTTCTAAACCCTCCCCATGTACCTCCTGCATCTTTTAATAGAAAACATTAGCTTTCAGGAGAAATATAAGATGGTCATGTTCCCCTGTGAATGACTCAAACTCCTGAATGAGTGGCCCTGTCTTTCCAGCTTCCAGTTTCCCAGTCATGGCCTGTTCTTGTGTCCCTTACATTAAATTCCCACACTAAGCCCTTCTTGTGTAATTTAGACCAAGATTTTCTTCCCTTTCTTTTCCCTCCCTCCTCTCTGCCCCTCCCGCATCCTCTGTACAACAGAGCTGGCCACACAGCAACAGAGGAAATGAACAACATCTGGTGAGATTGATTCCTCGTTCTTGTAAGCAGTGTAAGCTAACAGCTGTGTCAGGCATTTCATCCAGCTCTGGAATAGAAAAGGAATCAATCATGCATTCCCCTTTACCACACCTCCTCATTCTGGCAACTGCACCAGTCCTGCAAGATAATTGCCTGCTTCACTGTCCTGAAAATATACTGGAATTCCACCCTTTGTACAGAGGACACTCCTTGATGCAAATATAATGATACAGGAGAGGGGTGGTAAGGAAAAAAAAAAAAAAAAAAAAAGGAAAAAAAAGAGCAGAACATTTAATGCATGTTCACCTTGAAGAAAAGAAAGAAGTGTACTGGCTTTAATAATGAGCATACGTGTGGGGTTTGTATGCATTTAGATGCCTAATCACTACCATACCCTATGGCTTTTGGTAGTACCTAGGCACTTAGAAAAGCTGCCTTTAGGTACAGAAATGAGCTGTACCACTATGCCAAACAATGCCATAATGGTGGCAATATATCTTGTTGGACTGAAACCTTACTGGTGGCAGCTCTGGCAACCAGAGTATGGGGACTGCTGACAGTCAAGGCAGTAGCAACCACAGGATGAGCAGCAGACATATCAAGAGAAAGGTAAATTTCTTACAAGTTATGGGTTCCTGAGCCAGCTTTGGAGCTAAGAATTAATCTCTTCTAAACCGTTCTGCTGTCACTGCCAAGAAACCGGTAACTATCTTCAACTGCCTGGACCATTTCTGTAATGAAGATGTCTGACCACTGAGAACGTAGTGAAGATCCACCATCAAGTCTTTAGTGATCATTATTGTCCCACAATGTTAGTTGAGACCAGAGAAAGCACAGCACAGCTCAGGAAAGGGGATTCAAAGGTAGTTTTTAAGATAGTCTGGAACATTGGGCAACTTGCCCTGTCTGTCTCGCAGCTGCTCATGCTGATGGTCTTGCAGACAAGCCAGCTGCAAATAGTCACAAGCAAAGCAAAGAGCATCTTCATTTGTCCCTTGGGGTACCATTCACAGGCATACTGATTTTGACTGAATTTCATTGGGATTTGCACAAAAAGTAAGGCCACAGCAGTCTAGAAAAAGAAGCGTGTTTGTCATCAACCTGACATGTATTTGATCTATCATCATAGCCACAACGTGGACTCTTCTGGTAGATTGACTGTGCAGGCCTCATGCTGGATTTTTCTCAACAAATTTATGTAGCCTAAGTTCTTGCTATCCAACTGCTTTCCTAGGAGTACTTCAAAGTCTGCAGGTCTCCAGGTCTCCAGGTCTCCAGAGACATTTTCTGAGGACCCAATAGGATTAGTCATGACCATGAGCAACTGAAAAGCAGACAGTCACATATGATATTGCATGTGACATGGGACACTGCACTTTTGCTAACACAGGAAACAGCCAACTTAAGAAAAGAAACAGTAAAAAAGAACACTTCCCTTTGTTGTGTTTGTTTGTTTGTTTTGACCTCAAGTACTGTCACAGGTGTCTCATGCCCACAGCAAATTTTCCAGTGCCTCTGCACTAACCTGCATCCTGAAAGCCTGAGCAGTACTGGGAACAGTATCCCTATGAAGTTAAATACAGGACACTTTGCATCTTCTGGTTTTGCCAGCTATGTGCACATGAAAACGAGTCCTCCTTTCAAACCTGTGTGATTCACTGTTGTAAAGTGGAATGGAGAATTTGGAAGCAGAGCAAGTAAGCAACCTAAGAGAAAGTGGGAAACAGCCAATAAAAGACATATGTAATATAGGGAAGCAAAGCTGTAGCACTAGGGGCTTGCTTAGGGCTGAAGATTTTGCAATAAGCAATGTAACAGAACAGATTTATGATTTCACCACTAAGTTGCATGATATCACTTAATGAATTAAACATTCGCATATGGGTTCAGAGAAAATATTACTGACTGGGAGAGCATTAAAAGCATTGGGATATTCTTCACATTTATTACTCCTGAAAAGCTAAAGAAAGCAAGCAATCACAATAGCAATGAAACATACTTTTCCACCCACATAGCATCTGATCAAATATTCACAGATGGAAATTGTATGGGGAGTTATGGTAGTTTTTCTAAGCTGCAGTTGTAAGTTAGGTTCTGATAAAATCCAAATAGATACCTATATCTTAGGCATTTATGGGAGTCCTATTACCATAATAATTGAGCACTTCACCTCTTTTAATGTGTTTATCCTCACACCATCCTTGCAAAGGAGGATGGGCTACCACTCCCAATGCTGAGGTGGGAACTAAGTCTCAAGAGAGGCCATGGACAGTAATATGCCTTAGCTGCCTTCAGTCTGAATACAGTGATGCCTAGAAATCAGGCACTTGGACACATTAGAGTGCTTGAAAGAGGCAGAGCTAGACAGCTTCCTGACCAGTCAACAGGAAAAGCTTCGTGGCAGATCACAGGGATCCTTTAGGTACTAAATTCTTTGCAGATCACTAGGATCCTTTAGGTACTAAATTCTGCCTGAGCACCTTCTGTGAATTCTGCCTTAGACATTCACCACAGGCGAGTGAGGAAGGCTGTGATAAACTCGCTCCCAGGAGCAGCAATAGCTCCATCAAATAGAAAGAAAAATACTCTGAGATAATTATTATGTTCCATTGCCTTCAGTCCCACATCATCACACCAGTGCCATCATCACACCAGTGCCTTCATCCCACCAGCACTCATCTTGTGAAAGGAATGGCTCACCTGAGTGACTGAACTCTGCTCAGACACATACCTAGGTGTTCTACATCCTGACACTCAACCTTAACAGGTGTCTGATGAAATACACTTATAGAAGTCAGAAGACTGATATCTCTGAGATAACTAAACAAGAGCAAATAACTCTTCATTTGCAGCTTCCAAAATCTTTCTCTTTCTTTGGACCCATGGCACAGACATGAAAGCATCTCATTTAAACATGTGTGATACAGAAGTAAGGCAGGGAAGCCTCACATGATGTGGGCTAGTTTTCAGAAGTATAATTCACAAGTAAATGAGGTTGATTAGATGTGTGACACCCAAGAAGTGTTGTTCAGCTGTTTTCACATGAAGATGGGTTTCATTTCAGATTCAATGCATTGGTACACTGCCAAAAGCCTTGTGCTTACAAATTTTTCTCAGAACAACAGAAATTCATGATTTCACTGGGAAATTCAGTCCAAATCATCCAAAAGCAGTAATTGGTCCATAGCAAAGTGTAAATAGTCCAGATCTGCATCTGTTTCAGGCATCGTGGGAAATCGTTCAGACTTTAGCATCAGCCTTGTGGTCAGTTTGGAAACTGGGACAAACTTGAGACCACTACTGTGTAGAAAACATTCAGATTTTTTCCCACTTTTATTCCATCCCCACCTCTAAAGATGAGCGCAGAACTGCTCAGTCTCCAACATTTAAGGAGGATATGCATGTTACCTAAACCCACTTTGACAGCCAGAGATTAAACTATATCTCTATATACAAACAAGCTCCATCTAATTCCTGGTTACTGTACGGATGTCATATAGCAAAATCCTCAAAACATAGAGGCATCTTGCTTCAGTATTCTATTCATTCCTCCCAAAACACACAAATGCCCTTTGTTTTACCACTGATGGGGCGTGTAATACAGAGCAATACACACTCTCACACCAGGAAGAAGCACAGCATCAGTACTGTAAGGTGGTACGTGCCATCAGCTGTCACTGAACTGAGCAACCAGTAACACTGGCCATCTGGTACTCATCTGGCCTGCATTAGGAATAGTGTGGCCAGCAGGAGCAGGGAAGTCATTGTGCCCCTGTACTCTGCATTGGTTAGGCCACACCTTGAGTACTGTGTCCAGTTCTGGGGCCCTCAGTTTAAGAAGGACATTGAGACACTTGAACGTGTCCAGAGAAGGGCAACAAGGCTGGTGAGAGGCCTTGAGTACAAGCCCTATGACTAGAGGCTGAGGGAGCTGGGGTTGTTTAGCCTGGAGAAGAGGAGGCTCAGGGGAGACCTCATTGCTCTCTACAGCTACCTGAAATGTGGTTGTAGCCAGGAAGGGGTTGGTCTCTTCTCCCAGGCAACCAACACCAGAACAAGGGGACACAGTCTCAAGCTGTGTCAGGGGAGGTTTAGACTCGAGGTGAGGAGAAAGTTCTTCATCAAGAGAGTTGTTGGCCATTGGAATGTGCTGCCCAGGGAGGTGGTGGAGTCACTGTCCCTGGAGGTGTTCAAGAGGAGATTGGACGTGGTACTTGATGCCATGGTCTAGTCATGAGGTCTGTGGAGACAGGTTGGACTCGATGATCCTTGAGGTCTCTTCCAACCTTAGTTATACTGTGATACTGTGATACCTGCAGATTGTGACTTTTGCAGAGGCTACCTGGTCTTTTACAGCATCATCAGCCCAACAAAAGCCTGTACTTAGGGCTGTTAATTCATGGCAACTGGTAGGTTAAACATAAACAGTTAGGGGAGGTTCCTCCCTTGAGTGCCCATTCCATCTGTTTTCTAGAAACTGCTGCACTGCAGTAGATATAGTCCAACTGCATGTGATACAGTTCTCAAACCATCATCTACAACATAGGTGACTTAACAGAGCAGATGCAAATGGCTGTAGTCCAAAAGTTACATCACATGCAATTTAGCTTCCCTGCAAAGGAAAGGAGCAACCTCTGGGAGAGGGGAGGAAGGAAATGTTGGGGAAGGCAATTATCTCTTGCGTCTAGGTTTTACCTTCCTGTCCTTGTGAACCAACATCCTTAGGAAAAAAAAAAAAACCAACCAAAAACCAAAAACACATTTGGAACTTTGAACCATCCTCCTAAAAACATCCATGTGTTATTTTTTTTTCAGTAGCATGTGTCAATGCATTATTGGTGTCATCTTAGCTTAACAAATATTTTACTTGAAAAGAGTAAAGAAGGAAAACCTCAGACTTTGTGTGTGTGTGTGTGCCATTGTTTCTAGACTAAAGTTGCAATATATAAAAATCAGCTGGGTTTTGCCATTACTAGAAATAAAATAATGACTTAATGGCTTACTATCACATGGCATTCAGATTACAAAAGCAGCACTACATAAAAACCAATGCAGCACATATTAAATGGATTAAAATTGAACTAGATTTCTAATAGTGACTGTATGATGTGGTTACTTGAAATAGCTGGGGATTAGACTCAGTGACCCAGGAGGTCTGTTCCAGAGTTATACTCCTAAAAAACAATTGTTAATGGGGAATCATCATCAAAGAGGGCATATTTTCTTTGGGTCCTACAGTGATCTTCTTTTGTCCAATGTTATTCAACATCTTTAGGCAGGATGGTGAAATTTTCAGTGGAAACAAACACTTGGAGAACAGTAAACAATAATGAAAATGGGTCACTTGTGCTCCCAGCTTTGCAAACCGTGTTATTTTGAACATCACTCTGCAGTGAAATGCACTTTTCTTCTATCTAAGACAAAGCCATTCTTAGAGCATACTTAGAAGTAGGCACTCCCAGAAACTCTATATACTGTCCTGGAAAACAGAAAAGAAAATGCTTGGCTATACAAAGAGCATGTTGTTCTAAAGTGAAATGTTAGTAGTATCTCTGCCTACAGTGATGGTGAGACCTTTACTCATGTAACTTGTACAGTCCAAGGAGATAGCTGAAACACTGGAAAGGCTGCAGCAATGATTTTATATGTCTGGAAAATTTACCTTGACACAAGAGACTTAAGAAGCTCAGCTGTTTTAACTTCTCTAGGAAGAAGTGAGAAGAAATGAAATCAGTCTGTATTTGGGGAATGGAAAATATTTCTGACAATAAAAAGTTGCTGAGCTTAGCAGACAAAGGCATGGAATGTCTGACCTGCTGAAATTTGAAATTAGATTCAGATGAGGTGAAATATAAAGTTTTAATTGTGAGTTCAGGTAATCGCTGCAATATCTTAGCAAGGAAAGTGGTAGATTTGTAAATCTCATGAGTTCTGAAAGACCAGGTTATCTTTCATAGCAAGGCGACTTGGCTGGAGAAAGTATTTGTCTTGCTATGGGGATGAAGAGGGTGCTTGATGGGAATAAAGCAGTGTGGGAGATCAGAATCATGTTACTGATTTTAAAACCTCTGAAGAAAACTAATCTTCCCACTTTTACAACCCACCACATACAGCCTCCTGGTCACAACGTAGAGGCTCTGAGGAATCTTTCCATCCAAAAAGCACATTTACTTTTACTTCAGTGAGCCACCTATTAGGCCTTTGTTCTCTCTAAACCTTTCCATTCTTTGAATTCTGTTTTCATATCTTCTTTTTAATCCAGCAATTCCTCCTTGTCTTCCCATAAAGTTGTCATTTCCTTCAAACGCTCAGACTGATGAAAGAGCCATACTGAAATAAAAACTAAATGAGGTGAAAATATATCCCATAAAACCCCCCATTAAGGAGTTTACGGAGAGATTTCCTACTCCTCTGGCTCAGATAGCCATATTTTATTCCTTCTAGGAAACAGAAAACCCTTAATCCCATAGGAATGCAAGCAGAATCAAAGAGCAAGAGGAGGCATTAGTCTGCAGGAAGAGGAGGAGGGAAAGAAAGAAGAGTTTTATCATCAGCCCTTCAACACAACGTGAATGAATGGGCTATCACCACAGCTACTGCACGGAGCACAGGCACCAAGTGGAGCAGATATGGGAGAAAAGTATGATAAACTGGAAAGCTACACAAAGTCCAGGGTCCGGTAGCACTGGGTTAACATAGTGTAATAGGCTGTTGAGTGCTTAATGAGCCAGGTGCCATTAGAAAAATGCCTAATAGAGGAGAAGAACTGAGAGAGAAGAAAGGTGTGAAATGCTTGGGTTTGGTCCTGATTAATTAAGAAATCAAGAGAAACTGTACACAGGAAATGGATTCTTCTTCAGAGCAAAATATATTCTGTCCCCAGCCAGCATTCAGGTTATTGTTTTCCCTCCATTGTCTGTTTGCTTGTTCTTTGTGTGTGTGAGTGAGTGTTTCTTCCTCAGTATTACAAGTTGGTTGGTGATCAAACAACACCAAGAGCAACTCAGGCTAACATCCCGGATGATGGAAAGGCAGTATCCTGGTATATGCACCACATCCTATTACTTATCTGGTCAAGCATTTACATGGCCTTGTGAGTTATTTAATTTCCATTTTTGATCAGGGTATGCTGTGTGTTTGGGGTTTGTATTGTTATATGTTAATTCATGTGAGGTAAGCAAATTTCTGTCACTAACACTTTTCTGGTTTCTCAAATTAGTAAGAGACAGAGGGGTTATCTGTGTTTTATAGAATCAATGCTGCACTAGATGATAGATGTATCTTTCCCTGGACATTTTTCATATGTTTCTGGAACAAACCCCACCTGAACCTCTTGCATCTGCTGTTCAAGCAAAGTCAGACACAGTACAACTCTGCATCACGCAGGATTTGGGGTTGGATCATTTCAATTACTTTTCCCTTAAAAGGAGTCCTCATTATTTTTGCCATTTTTCTGGTCTTCATTGTTGTCAAATTGCTTCTAAGAGACGAACACATGGAATTCATTGAGCAAACAACAAGCCCCATATTCAATTAGATATTGACTGTCTTGAGGGATAACAGCAATAAAATGCGGCCAAAGGGAAAAACAGTTCAGGGCTCTGGTACAGTGACCCAATCGTTGTGGGCAGATGGGAATGTTGCATAATCAAAACAACAATGAGGCTAGCATGGGGAATGGCATTGTCTTCTCCACACTCTGCCATCACAGTACTCTTCCTGGAACCATCCCTGCAATGCTTGTGAGAAAGCCTTTTTGAAAATCAGCCCCCCCACAGCTTCAGATCACCTTCAACCATGTGGACCAGAGATTCATGTGAACTGAGCCTGGCTAGTACTCAGACATGAGTGGAGTATGTTTTCTCCCTCCATCCTCCACATGCACCACACCAGTTAGAGGCTAGTAAAGCAAACTGTCATCTGTTTTTTTCCTTAGGAAACCACACATTTTGCTCACGATACAGACTAACCCTGAGCAGATCACCATACCACAATTTCTAGTATAGCTTTTATGTCATCTGGTTTTGGTTGTTTTCTAGTCTTAAGCTCTTCATACAAGCGCTGTCTAGTCAATGGAGGACGATTCATCCTAAAGTAACCCATCTGACCCAACAGAGGCTTCTTAGGGAGATGCCTGTCTTGCTCTTTTGGTGACATATGGGCACTGAAACTGCAGCTGCCCATGTTAGATGGACTGAATTATGCCCTTCCTTACTTTCTGACTTTAGAGGACAGTTCTCAGTGATGCAAGCCTACTGAAAGCATGAAGAAAGATGCTTACCCTCTGTGAGACCACCAAGATCTGTATCCTTCACTACCTTAATTGGTTATTGAAGGGATCTAAATTTACTAGGCTGCTAAATGAGACACTTCACTTGAGTGACTGAAATGAGAGGGACTAAATCTCTGCATTCCTGACAGTTCTCTGCAGTCATTTCTTTGTAACACCTGGATCTGTCAGCTTACAAATTCTGCCCTTCACCTGAATTTGCAGAGATACATTCTTTCACCAGAAACTGAAATAGCACAGGAGAGCATCAGGAGTATCACTAAAACTAAAACACACCTTAAAGCCCAAAGTGTGTTTTCTTCTTTATTCTCTTCTTCAAACTCACCTTTAACTCTTTCATCTCCTCTGCACCATGAAGCTCCCACCCACTCCTTCCCACTCTCTCCTTTACCATGTCTATAGAAGTTTTCATATAAAGACTGCAGCCCTGTTGTACTGTAGCCTGAACACAAAGCAATCATAGCACATGTTCTATATAAAATAGCCCCATTTCCTAGGATTGACTCCCACTTTCAGTATTTCTTTGCAGAGAATCTTCTTTGGGAAGATATAAATAATTTCCTTTTTCTCCTTCCTGGATGAATATCCTGGTTGATAAAACCTATCAATTTCCTTCTTCCTTTTCACAATATGCCAGATCTGGATCAAAGCAAGCAGCACCAAGAGGAAAGCTCTTTTGAAAGCAGCTGATATTAACCCATACAGTGTATCTCCCATCACTCATGACTTCTGCAACTCAGGAACAGGACTACTCCAACCCAAACACAGAGTACTGGTTTGGTCTTATTTTGGGATAAAAGTATTGTCTAATTACAAGCAATGATGAGTTCCACACAAACATATCTCTGTTTGCAAGTTTGTATGACCAGACCTGGCCTTTGAGGGTCTTCAATATATGTACCACTGCTCCAACCTTCACCTCCAAGATAAAGGATTCTATTGGAACTTCCACCTACAGGATAAAAAATCAATATTCCCATATATTTTAACACAGATTTTACAGGATGGGGATATACTTTTCACTAAAATCCTGATCTCACCCACCTCCCTACTCTGCAGCCTCCATGAATCCAGGTCATAAAGCTGAAACACTTAGAGGCTGGTACATTGAAGGAGGCAAGCAAAATCCCTTTCCCTGCTGAAGATTCACCACTGGAGTCTGGAACACTTTCACATCCTGTTTCCCAAAGGAAAATACAGTCTCTCCACCACCCCAGTCCACAAACCTGGGATACTGCCAAGGATATATGCAGACAGAGCAGGGAAATGCAATTTCCTACCACAAGAAATAGAGCTGCTGGTGCAGATGTTTAATACGTAACTCTCCTGTGTGTATCTGTGCTAACTAGGGATGCACAACCCAGTTTCTATCAAAGAACCAATGTGAATTTCCATCCACAATTCAAGCTACATACTAGTCCAAAAATCATGTGGACCAGAAGCAAACACCTTGTCATGTGGACGCAGAAATGTGCTAACATTACTTACTATTTACATCGTACTGTAGATGCCATTTCACGGAGTGCCTTAGAAGTAATGTTAAAACATTACAGCAAGGGTGGCATGGGGGATATAATTCAGCCATGCACTGGAGCAGCCTCATTCTGGAGACAGAGACAGAAAGCAACACTAGTGGCTTACTCATATGTGTAAATTACCAGCAACATTTTCTTCAGCAAAGCTAAGTCACAAGCTCCTGTGATGTGCTCCAAAACTCAGCTTCTTCCACTTTAAAAACAGTGATAGAGGTAAGCATTTCTTGCACTGGATGAAGCACATACTCCCATCTTTCAATTTAAACTCACTGAGATGCATGACTGCTTCTTTTGGTCGTACACTGTATGCCTATAGGTTCACATGACACGTATAACTTATAGAGTAACACTTTCTAAGCTGCTATGACATTGGTCTGTTTGATGAGTCCAACAGCCTCTGGTTATTTATTCATAACAGTTCCAGTTTGGTGCTCCAGACATCTGGTCACAGAAATGCAATTACTCACAAAATAGCCCCACACATCAAGAAGTCAGGAAGAGCATGCACTGATTTCTAGGTTAGCAATCAGTTGGCGCTGAAACAGTTTTTTCTCTTCAGCTGTCCAAATCAGGTGTTCTCATGTTTTCTACATATCCAGAGGCACATGCCATGAGACAAATCAACCTTTCTAAGAACATTATCTAACACACTGGATTATATATATATACAGGTATAGCAAAGCCCAGCACTTGTAGCCTTCTGCTCAGAGTTTGGACCTTAAGAATAAGGAACAAATGTCCTAAAATGTTCCAGCTAGATGCACTGAAGGATTATTTATCAGAGCCTTTATGCCCATTGAAGTGAATTTTCTGAAGCATATGAACAATCTAGACCTTAAGACCTGTTTTCTCTGAACAAGTTGTTAAGAAATGCCTGCATTTGGGACTTGTGTAATCACTCTCTCTTGCACAGCACAAAGGATACTTAATTCAAATTCCAGTGCTTGCTGGTGCTGGGGAACCAGTACCTCTTCAGGTATCTTTTCATTCTTTGGTTAACTTTGCATCATGCATTAAGTTTTAGAGACAGATCTTTCACTATCACATCCTGCTCATGTGTGGAAAGTAGGTGTCAAATTGTTCTAAAACACAGAGATTGTCCTTCTGGCATCATACGTCATGCTCTTCTCACCAGCACTGGATGCGAAACACCATGCGAATAATTAACACACTTACCTCCCTTTGGGCTGACTGATAAAATGGAATCAGACAAATGAATTTTTGGTCCCCACTGATCTTTGAGTGTACTGTGTTATGACAGGGTGTGAGGTGACATGTCAGATAATGTATTGTGTCAAACTCCCCAACTATTTGATGCCATTTAATGTAATGCATCCTGGCATGCCGTGATGGGATGACACAAAATGAGAAAGAAGCCAAACTGGAAATACCAATTACCCACTCTTAACCCTGAGGCAGTAGGGGGAAAATACGCCTGTGTCTGGGTGACCCTTGATCTGCTTATTGCCTAAGCTTCATAATTCAGGGAGTTTGTTTCGGGTACTCCTCAGTCCCAGGTCATTACTAACCGTTCAGATGGCCAAAGTGTCTGTGACCCTCCACTTCATCAGAAATCCAGAAGCTGCAGCAGAAAAATCAACTGCAAAGAAAGAAAGGAAATAAAAAATAATAAGTAAATCTCTGTTCCCAGAGTGTCAAGTTGAACTGGTATTTTGTGTCTAATGAGCTGCAGAGCCACAGGATATATGGAATAAAGAAAAGGCAGGAGAGAACAGGGAGATGGGAGACTGCACTGGCAGGGAGACTGAGATCAGACTTGCAAAGATGCATGGACAGACAGGGTAGAAGCTTGTGTGCTGTGTAGTAGAGCAGAAACAGGAACAATGCTCTGTGTTCTGCTGCAGGTCAGCCCTGTGAGAAGGTTACTCTCCCAGTCTACCTCAAGAAGTTTACTGTCACCTTTCTCTCCACGTGAAATCACTACTTCTCTGATCTACCAATCAACCTGCTCAGGTAATTGCTGACTAAACTGGTCCATTCAAATGATCCAAGTCAAAGCACAGCCTCATGTTTGACCCATGGAACACTGAATGAGTATACAATTTCACATGTGGCTATACTAGCAGACTGGAGGCACTACTCAACAGAGAGGCAAGGGTGATCCCACAGGAATCCATGTCTTTCAGATACATCAGAACAGTACATGGTCAGTATGAATGAGAATGCCCAAAGTAGTCCTGGCTAGTGGCAGTCATGGGTTTCTGACATCTGACATACCACGAACAAGGCAAAAGTCAGCAAGGTTTCAGATGTTTTCCTTACCAAAATTACCTTCCAACTTTGCTTCTTCTTGCATCACCACCTTAAGTTTTTGAGAGCAACAATTTCTACCCATGTCTATCCCCCAGATTCTAAATACGTTATTCCAGGAATTAGATCAGATCAAGGATACTGCTTCTGCTCAATCCAAATTTAGCTTATCCTGTTCCATCTCACAGATCTATATGAGGCTGTGCTCTCCAAATACTTCTCTGTCAATCTCAGTGGGTAGTTCTTTCTCATCACAGCATTCTCTTTTCCCCCCTAACTAATTCCCTGGAAATAATATTTGTGCCATCCCACTGTCTGCATCCCCAGCATGTGTCAGTGCAAATATCTATGCGTGGTGGCATATGCCTCATCATTATTTGCCCATCACCTTCCCAAAACCCATTATGGTGGGCTGGCAGAAGACACTTGATTCTTCAGATTTTTTAAGAGAAATAAAGGAAGCCAAAATTTTAGACTCATAGAGCCATAGAACTGTTGAGATTGGAAGTTACCTTTGAGATCAAGTCCAACCACTTGCCTAGAGGTCACAATCTCACCACTACTGCTAAGCCACTACCACTAAACCATGTCCCTAAGCACCATATCTGTGTATGATTCCACAAACCTGTCAGAAAAATCATGTTCTCGACATGCTCTTTGTTAAAAACCTCTAAAGGAGGCTTGTGCCCACCTCTCCAGCCTGTCAAGGTCCCTCTGTATGGCACCCCTTTCCTCCAGCGTGTCTGCTGCACCACACAGCTTGGTGTCATCAGCAAACTTGCTGAGGGTGCACTCATACAGGCTTGCAGCGCTCTGGAGACAAACTGTTTAATAGTCTATTTTCATTAATTACTTCCATGGTTGAATAAATATTATCCTAGCTACAGAAAAAAACATGTTAAATATACTGTGAGAAAGACAGAGAAATGCTCCAGAGTGCTTTCTGTTTGAAGTAACAATGAGCACATCTTGTTAAATCATTTAGCAGCTGGCAGCTACAAATAAGATATGGTGGATCATAACTACATTGGATTTACAGATGGAGTAGCAAATTCCACCTTGTTCACAGCCAAGCAGAATTAGGAGATTCCTCACG
This sequence comes from Dryobates pubescens, assembly GCF_014839835.1. Taxonomy (NCBI): domain Eukaryota; kingdom Metazoa; phylum Chordata; class Aves; order Piciformes; family Picidae; genus Dryobates; species Dryobates pubescens. The sequence continues at coordinate 21,575,571 of NC_071625.1, read as the reverse complement.
GCAAAGCTGAGGGAAAAACAGATTTAACAAAAAAGATGAATTTATTTGGGTGAGCTATATCCTGTAGCTATTATCAAGTTTATTTGAACTTTGTTTTTAAACATAAGTTCTGTTTGCAAAAGAGAAAAAGGCTAACCAGTCTCCGGCTGAGTGGCAAAAGTGAACAAACTGAAAAATCATAGCATGTAATTGCCGGAAGAAAAGTGCTGAAGTGATGCAATCAAATTCCAACCAGATGGAACACTGGGAAAAAATAATAAAAATAGATTGAAAAACAAAATAAATCAGGCTTCTGAAATCCTTGCACCAAATCAGTGCAACAACTCCACAATTTAAGATAAAATCTCTGCCCTGAACAAATGATTGTGAGCAGGAACCTGGATGTGAAGCACTCTCAGTTCCAACAAAGACGTAGACTAAGCCTTGTGAGTACCACTCAAAGCTGCCAGATTTTTCAGACCTGGTGATGACAGGGGTGGGTTTGTCTGAAACACGATGTATTCAACACCTGTTCAGTCCTTGAGACAGTCCTACACAGGAACAAAGTATATTTAGGACTGCAATGGTGGCTGATAGAGAAAGGAGCTTCCTAGAGGCAGGAAACTGGGCAGCCCTGGGGTAACCAGCAAGATCCACCTTCAGCCAAACCAAAGCATATGGGGTTGTGATGGTGCTGCTGGCCCCCCAGCAAGACACATTTCTGCACCAAGTAATAAATCATCTCATTCAGCACGGCCCCATTTCAGTCTCCTCATCCTGTAGCCCATCACTGAAAAATGCAAGCACAGCCCTAGCAATCATCAGTGCAGCATGATTTTCTGTCAAAGTACGTGTGTGTATGGTAAAAATGTAGATATATTGACATATACACACACAAACAATTCTCTATAAATAGAATAAATATGTGAAACAAGTCTCATCAAATGATGTTTAATATTTTTGTAAGTATTTCTAGTTACTTTTTCCTTTTGACTCTAAGAAAGTGTGTGTTGTGATTCTCCTACAGTTCAGGTAGAACACCATTGTGTTCAACACTCAGACTTCATACTTTATAGGCTATATAAAATACTGTTAAGCCTTAAAGGACAGCCACTACAGGAACAAGAAGAGTCATGAGGTTTCCACAGGAACCTCTCAATTGCCTTAATTTCTTACTTTATTGCAGTAAAACTTTGTATGTTTGAGTCATTCCATTCTCAACACATTGGTAACCACAGTTAAACAAAATGTTTAAGCAGTTTTGATAATGATCAGAATCTCTTTCCTGCCAATGACTACATTTCTGGTGTTGGAGAAGTGCAAGATCCAGGATGTTTGTTAAGGAATACATGAGCATTATAATATCCAAGCAATCACTGCTTATCAAGATCAATGCACAGTAATTTATTTTAGATAGCAAGAATTCACAGAAATGGTTCCTGTCATGCCCTCCAATACATAAATACATAAGAAATTAGATTTCTGAAGATCTACTGCTCATAGTGGTTCCTTCTTTCCACTGTGCTAACCCACAGTAAGCATTTCCCTTTTCATTACATTTTATAAACAGAGGGAAAACAAGATCAAGATTGTAAGGACCTTATTCACCATGACAAGCAGCCGCTAAGGCATGACTTTAAGTGACATTGCAGCTATCATTCAAGCCTGACCGAAGGAAATAGTGCATCCCCTGGAATAAGGTATTACTCAATATTCAATCAAGTATCAAGTGCTGACCCATACACTATCCCATCACCATCATGAGGTTTATATGAGTACAAATTTAAAGTAGTTCTACATGAAGTCTTGAGCACTGTAGCCATTAGACTTGATAATTCTTATATAGAGTCCTATTACTTAGAGAAGAATTGCAGCATCACATTAGGAGTGTTCCTATGTTAGAACTGTAAATAACCAGACCTTTTCTAACTATTATTAGTTTGCAAGAATAAAAATGAGGAAGTAATAAACACAAAGTATTATTATTATTCAAGGCAACATTTCTATATGTAACCTTAGATGAATATTAAGTAGCACCAACTCTGTTTCTCAGGTCTTCAGCAGGATGCACATGTGTAACCCTCTGACCCTGTTTTACAAAATTAGTTACTTTCTCAAGCAATAAACTAATGGAAATCTAGGGAACTCTAGGAAAAAAAATATGAGGAAGAACCTTCAATAGTTTAATAAGATTCCTTAACCATAGTCTCCCAAGAGAATGGTTTTCCTTACTCTCGCAAGGGATTTTGGGAAGCTGGCTTCCTTCAATACTCCTGATACAGACTTTACTCAATGACAGCTTTTGCTGGTGGATTGTTGGTTTCACCTTCACTACAACACTGGAAGCCAGTCTGGGAAATGATGCTATAATACTCAGGAAGAAATGCAAGAAGAGAGGAGTCCTCCCCCTTTCATCCCCAGCAAAGCAGCTCATCTCTGGTCAGCCTTGGTGGGCACTTTCCCAGATCAGATCATCTCTTTCAGCTCCCCCATGACCTTCTCCTACACATAGATTTTGGCAACATTTTGAGAAGTCAGCAAAAGTATTTTGCTTCTTGGCTCTGACATAAAATGCAATGAGAGTATGCCAGGAAAAATACAGGAAAAATAGCTGACCATGACCCAGTGGAACATGTCTATAATGCATCAGCCATGCAGTTTCCCTCACTTTCACCAAGGCACCTGCAGATGAAAGATTTGTGAAGGGAAAGTGACTGGGAGCTTTCCTGCACAATGGCCCTCCTGATACACTTAGGAAATTAGAAACAGATAATAATAGACAAAGTCTCTGGAGCACACAGTGTTCAGGTGTGAAAGAAGAAGAAGAAATAATCTTTGTTTTAAATCTTTTCAGCATAAGCTGAGCAGCAGTGTTGCACTTCATTCTGTTTATTATTTGTACAACAGTAGGACATGGAGGTCTCCAAGAACAAAGTCCTTTGTGTTACATTCCTCATACAAGCACTGTAAGAGGTTAATAACTTCCAAAAAGCTTTCCTAAATATACATGACAAATATGGGGAGAAAACAAGCAGCAGATAGTTTTACATGAGGAACTGAAGAGAAACTAAGAAACACAGCTAAATACATTGCAGAAATCCCCAGCAAGGCACTGATGTGATCCCACCTCCTTCATCAGTCACTCCTAGATGCCTATGGATACAGTGATCACCTAGCCAAGCACGTTAACCACATTAAACCACCCTGACTATAATTCACTTTCTTACTCACATCTCCAATATCTGTAAAAATGGATGGTAAACTGAGAAAAGCACATTCCAGAGCACTTCAGAAACCTACTTTTTATTGTTGTTATGAATGTTGTTAAAAAAATATAAAGTAAAATTAAGAAAAGCTGCCACTTAGTTCCAACAAATCCCACTCAAACATGCTCTTAGATACACTCTTAATTCCTGCTCCTTAAGATCTTTGATTTCCTTTAAGTATGGGCCCTTCAGGTGCCCACCAAATATTCCTACTTACTGGCATTGTTCCAAGCACTTCTGTCCTTTACCAAAAATCTGGGGGATTTGTCCACTTTTCAGATGACTAGTGCCTATGCAGTGGCTGGACTTCTGGTCTGAGGAAAACAAATAGAATTACACCCTTGAAACACATTTTTCAAAAGGCAATAAGAGATCATGAAGAGGACAGCCAAGCATTGGAACAGGCTGCTCACAGAGGTTTTCTCTCTCCATCCTTGGAGGTTTTGGAAACGTTATCTTTGAGTAGGAGGGAGGTTGAGCACAGGCTACCACTGTGACAATCGTGATGTTATTCCACTTCACAGAATCCAGTAGCCCTATCAGGTACTACTGTCACCAAGGGCTTGGTACACACAGCCGAGAAACAGTGGCTTCATCAGTTGTCAGTGATCAGCTGAATCTGTCCATATGACTGCTTATCTCCAGGTATGTGGAAATACAATGCAACTTTAATGTTCTTTATCAAGTTTAAGAAAAGAGACTTGACTTCATCATCAGGTCAAGAGCACTTGTTCTGAGGGCTGTGGAGAGCTACAGCAGCCAAGCTCCTACAACTCGGCGGGCTCAGTTGCCAGGTCCCCACTGCATGTCTGAGCCCTGAATACACTTGATTTAAGCTGCTTGATCACATTGCATGAGATGCCTGTGTGGCATAGCGATCTGGTTCTCCACAGCTTCCAGCACACCTGTGCAAAAATACAAATACCAGCTTTGATTTTATAGGGACAGCAAGGGAACCTGTAAGCATAAAGATATTTCAAGAGTAGCCTGGGACATCCCGAGAAAGTCACATTGTGCAGCTGTGAAAAACTAATCACCATCTGCAGTCAAGGGTCTGCAAAAAGCATAACAGCAATTAGAGCCGCTGCTCTTTCTGTTCCCCTGAGCATCAGGAGCACATCCGATACACAGCAGCAGTTATGTAATAGGAAACAATATTTTCCGGCAATTTCCACATCAGCACATTATTTAATGAACACATTGATGTGGAACTGACCAACGACCAAGCCACAGAAGGATGTGACACTGGCAAGTAGATTTATAGCTCTTCAGAGAGGGGAAAAAAAAAAAAAAGAAAGAGGAAGAAAGAAAAAAGGTGTTAGTTCCAATACCACGCTGCTTCAACTAGAAATCTTCCAGGCACTCTGTAAACGTTGGGCAACATTATTCTATGAAGCTCCAAGAACGCTGCATGGGTACAAGCGTCCCTATTTCATAAGTATATAAAGTAGGGGAAGGCTGAAAAGTCATAGAATCACAGAATCAACAAGGTTGGAAAAGACCTCAAGGATCATCAAGTCCAACCTGTCACCCAAGACCTCACGCCTGCTAGACCATGGCACCAAGTGCCACATGCAGTCCCCTCTTGAACACCTCCAGGGACTGCCACTCCACCACCTCCCTGGGCAGCACATTCTAATGGCTAACAACTCTCTCTGTGAACAACTTTCTCCTCACCTCAAGACTAAACTTCCTTTGGTGCAGCTTGAGACTGTGTCCTCTCGTTCTGGTGCTGGTTGCCTGGGAGAAGAGACCAACCCCATCCTGGCTACAACCTCCCTTCAGGTAGTTGTAGACAGCAATAAGGTCTCCCCTGAGCCTCCTCTTCTCCAGGCTAAACATTCCAGCTCCCTCAGCCTCTCCTCATAGGGCTTGTGCTGGAGGCCTCTCACCAGCCTCATTGCCCTTCTCTGGACATGTTCAAGTAACTCAAGTCATAAGGTACTGGAATGAGACTCAGGAATTTGGATACCTGTGCCACCAGAAGTACCCTAAACAACATTAAGAACGCTACTTCAGGCCAAAATTCAAAGATCTTCTAAAAAATTGTGGTTGCCCAGCCAAGTCTTCTTCAAATGCTTCATAGCTGGAGATTTTTGATTTTATGGGAAGTTAGTGTAAAGTTTTTTCAGGAATCTTTGGAGGAAAAAAAAAAAAATCTCCATCACCTTCTGATTCTGGCACTGGTGATTAGAGCCAGAGACTATACACGTGTTTTGTGTTATACTTATGACAGTGTGAGGTCTTGGTAAGCTTGTGCTTAGGTCCCTCTTTGTAAACTACAGTTACTAATACTGTCTTCTCATTCACTTGTCTATTTGGGAGCCAAGCTTTTTGAAGCAAGTCAATGCCTAAAACAAACTCACAAAGGATTAACAATTATACAAGTAATTGCTAATAATGTAACAACAAGAGGCAGTATTTTTAAAGAGCAAGTAATTTTTAACCCTTGAAGGGACAAACTCAGCTATGTTTATTCACAAGCTCAAGGCATCACAACTTTTCCAAGGTGAGAGAAGGACCAATTCAAAGAAGGGTCCAAGTTCATATATGTCCCATTATCTCTCTGGGATAAGAACACTTTCCAGGACAGACCATAGAACGCCACAATCTTTGCAGTTTTGATCTTGCTTAAACTACAATTTGCTGTGATTGATAAATACACTAAGTGTCCTGGTCCTTCTTTCTAGGAAAATCAATAGAGGCTTTGCACTAGCGGCAGCAATAAAACCACCTCTGGCCAAAGTAAAATATCATCAGCCCTGTGGAGTTTCTTCCAGCAGCGCTGTCTAGAACCAGAGCATGCTGAACAAAAATATCAGTGTATTAGTAGTTATTCTGAAATGACTGCTTTGGGTTGGACAGGTGACAGACTGAATGCAACAAGTCTTTGATTCTGGCAAGCAGTTTCTTTCCAGAGTCCTGAAGGTTATGCAGACTGGGAAAGAACTATTTTTATATTCAGTCTGCAGAGTCAGGACTCCAGAGAAATTGTTTTGGTTTACTTTAAAGTCTTTGGAACATTAAATTTTACAGCCACAGCTTCACATCTGCTTCCACGCTTCTAAGATATTTACAGGTGATCTGACCTCTTTTCAGCCTCATTAGACTTACCAAATAATTGCAAGCAAACAATCAGACCCCTCTAAAGAGAAAAGCACCAAGATCATGCCAGTAGCATGCATTCTTAATTGGCACATCCATGCACCACTGAATACTGCTTGGGCTCACTGCCCCTCTGCAATTTAACACAGCAGTCTGCACTTCCCCCTGTGTCTGATAGTAGCGTGACAAGGGATTTTAAAATGTATGTGTCTGGGAAGCATAATAAAGTAAAAAGTACTGGGCAGAAAGCAAGGGAACAGCTGCATATTTATAGTAGATTTTGTGTAAGTAATGCCACTCACAGTTCTACTGAAGTTTGAAGTTGGGGACAACATGTTGCAAGGGAGTTTTGGATACAAGTATGTAGCTAAGCAGTAGCAGAACCTATGGATGCTTAGACCTACTGAAGATCATAGAATGGTTTGGCTTGGAAAGGACCTTTAAAGGCAATTTAGTCCTACCCTGTGCTGTGTACAGGGATACATTCCACTAAACCAAGTTGCTCTAAACCCTGTTCAACCTGGCCTTGAACACTTCCAGGGAAATCAAACCTAAGTGTCTCAAATGGGGAACTTAAAAAGGAGGAATAAAAAAATAAAAAATAGAGAGAGAGAGGCTCCTTGAAGGCAAGCACAGATAATTTGTTGCTTAAGAAAACACAGGCACAACAATTTGCACAGAGGTGAAATCCAGGGCTCTGTAAGTGTTCCCAGTTTAAACCAATAATTTTTTTACCCTCACGTTTCACTCCCATGCCATGCACAACTCAGGAGATGATAGGAAAGCAGCACTGTGATAGTTCGTTCTTCTGAGCTCCATCCATCACATGCCTGGAAGGAAGAAGGAACATGAAGGAGAGGAGAAACCTGAGTGGTCAGTAAACTGTGAAAGGAAGTCTTGGCAGTTCCTTTCCTCTCTCCATAATTCATAGTCAGGCTGACCAAGGGCAGAATCTGCTTAAGTTGTTTCAGTTCTCCATACTTTTTCCATTTCTTGGGGAGAATTTTCCATCAGCTCATTAAGCAGGCTCTGCTGGAAGTACTTGAACAAAATGGTTAGTGTGCCATAGTAGTAAATTATCTCTCCTTGGGCATAACGGTGGATTTATGAAGGGTCTTTGTATTGGACTCACACTTTAGAAGTGATCTTAAGGGAAAAAACCAGAAGGTGTTCTGTGGGTGCAGGGAATACCCTGAAAGAGTCTAGGTGCATTCATGGCTACGTTATTCTTAAGTGCTTTGAGGTCTCTCTAGAAAATGAAGAATGCTCAGCTCTTAAAGGGTTAAACATGCCTTTAACTTTTCCCACATGTACCTTATGAAGAGTATTGATTACTCAAAAAACTGGTGCAATGAAACTGCATCAGCAGTCATTTCATTCCTATCCCCAGACAGACAGCAGTGCTTGATGTTCAGTTTACACAGCCAAATCACATCAAAGTCTCTCTGCTGAAAATGTAGGCAATGCTGCTAACGTAGCTCCACAGGACTGGTGTAGCCTGGGATAAAAACACATGTGTTCACTGAAAAATGAGCAAACCCCAGCATCTCATTCCACTTTCCAGGGGAAAACTTGAGCACTAGCTGGAAGGGGTTTGTGCTGGCTATAAATGAGATATCCTTCTAATTCTAACCCCTTGTTTCAGCATGCTTAGAAATCATCTATGTAATGGCAACATCACCTCTGCACTTGTGGACACCAACATCAACTAGGAGCAGTAGTCCAAGACCAGAAGTCAGGGGCTGCAAAAGAGAATAGAAGCATGGAGGTTATGTCCCCAGGTATCTCAAAATTCCCTTCAGCTTTCATCAGCACAAAGTTTAACAGTAAAAGTCAACCGCTAGCCTGGAGTAATAAGAAGAAAGAAAGGGCCCTCTCTGTTTCATATGGATGGGGAGATGTGGAACATTTAATCTGGTGCAAAATGTTGTCCCATCTTGGACAGCAGCCAAAAGATGGAGTCTGAGAAGAAGGCAGAAGAATCAAGTGGGTCAATGAATGTGTACTAACACACTGCTTGCAGACCATGCAGTCCTCTGCTTTCTAATGGCAACTGCACTGCAAATCAAAATGTGTCTTGTGTGCTTAGAGCAGCATGAGTCATTCTTGAGTCAGCTCCACCTCTTTTGCTGGTGTTTGGATTTGGTGCAAAGTTAAATCATGCATTTTATTTTCTCTTTTTTAAATAGCACTGAACTCAAAGGATTTTTCAGCCCTTGATGAGACCTCAACAGCAAGCAACAGAAAAAGGATTTATTTCAGGGGAGACCAACAAAACACTCACTAAGAGGGATCAATGGGTCCTGAAGCAGAGAAAAGGGAAGATCAGGAACACAGATCCCATTTGGCATGCAGACAACATCTCCTGTTCCCTGCGTGTCCAGCTCAGTAGTAGAATGGTGAGTAAAGGTCACTCTGGTGACCCCAGTCTGGGTAATGTCCCCACATGGTACACTGACACATAGACCTGTACAATGAGCTGTCAGAGAAGAAAAGACTGGACACTTCTTCACATTTAATTGCACTGTCAAAAACTTCAGAAGGAAGCATGTATCTTCAGTCTTAAATCACACTGCTCAGCCCAGACTGAAAAATGTTGGTGCTTTGAAGGCTCTTTGGGTCTTCCTTAGTGAAACAACAAGGAACTCTGCTACAATTCCCCCATGAAAACAAAAGAAGAAGGTAGCTGATACAGTAAGAGCAATAGGATGAGGTTATGCAGAAGCATAGTATCATTTATAAAAAATTACTCATAATAACTACATAATTACTTCAAGACTAAGATCCTTAATAGGGTTTGCTGAAAGCATCCTGGAGAAATCACTAACAATACAATACACATTTTTCAGTCACATAGCATAGTCAACAAAACACTGCACACTAAAAGCTCTCTCCTTGGCCACTGGAGAGGGTTCCAATGCAATCCTCAGCGATCTTTAGATCTGGTAGGCCAGGCCTGAAAGACAGAACAGTGATTTTGGAGCCAGTGTGCAGCCAATCTGGGCATCAGAGTGCAGGGCTTTGTTCTCCAGACTTTGTATTCCCCATCCAGTCCCTTACACCACAGACCAGAACAATCCCATGGAGTTCAGCCTTGGCAAACTGGACCTGCTTTTGGCTCCTTCACTACACTCTTCCTCCAGTCCCCATGACATTTCAAACACCAGATACTTCATTACCTGAGTATCTTTGATACCTGTGAAAGGTTCTGGGAAAAGGGAGTTGGGCACATGTTTAAGTGCCCTCTGACCTTACACATTCATACCGTTACTAGTCACTGCCACTGAAAGCCGTGGCTGAGCTCACTGCCAGGGGGAGAATTGCACTAAGAGTCACGTGGATGCTTGACACAGGCCTTCTGCACATCTCCTTGGATAGATGTGGGTAGGAGTATGGCATTGTCCCCTTTTCTGATACTCCAGGCACAGATATGGTCCTTGTTGCATCACTTCACAACATTCTCTGTGGTGAGTCACACTACTGCTCATAGGATCTCCTGTTCTGTCTGCAAGGACAGGACTTTGGGATTTCACAGTGAGACAGTGCTGGCAAGGAAAAAAGCAATGGGTACCTCGGGAAACACAGACTTCTCCCTCTGGGTGTACCAAAATGCTGTGAAAAAAACTCCCTGGGTCAGCAGGATCTAAAATATACATAGTGCCCATTTCTTCTGGGGAATGTAGACCCATCTTGAAGCCCTGCCTGTCAGCTATGAGAATGGCAGAAGCAGTGTCTCCACCTCCCACAGTCTTGACAAGAGCTGCACTCCTGGTGGTACCAGCCAAGATATTTTTCCTGGGGGAGAGTAACTCATAATACATTGCACCTGGGAAGAGGTAAGGATTAGCAGCTGCTACTAGCCTCCCATACACTGGTATCTAAAATATCCTCTAAAATATGACTAACCGGAGTCAAACCCCACTGCTGGTACACAAGGGAGAGTAGAGTCCCTTCTGTGCCTTTCTGAACTGCTGGTAAAGGCTCACTGTGAGATGGAGCTGTTTGCCCTACATGTTCACTCTTCATTATGATTAACTTCTCCGTCACAGAGAGGGACACGCGCATCCATCTCTGCTTGGCCAACTGAAATCACTGGCCAGCACACCCTGTGCCATTTATCACTGGCACTTACGGGGCAGAGGACGACAGCAGGTGCCATTTGTGTCAGTGCTGCTGCGTGAGCTGACTGATTAATTAAAGCCACACAGCCCCTGGGCTGCCGGGAGGGCAAGGAAGAGCAAGGGGAATCATTTGTTAGCTCTCCCTTAGTGCTCGCTGTCTCCTTCAAAGACCCTTTGAGTAGAAGCACACAAATCCCATGGTGCCTTTGGCCATAAAGAAGGAAAGAGTGATCTTTGCAGGGAATGGTTCCTGGGGGTCATTGTTGGTGGAGCACCACACCCCAGGAGGGGACATGAGGGCTCTGTAGACTCAACTCATCTCCTGCAAACTTGTTTTTGAGGAAAGTAGTGACAAAAAGGAAGAATGCTCCTGGCAAACCTTGAGATCATTAAACAATTGCCCTGCCTCCTGCAAACCAGGAATCTCCATTACTCATGGACCACAGCTGATGGGTGCAGTACCATGTCCTTTTATTCTTACACTATAATTGCATCCATCCAGTTTCACCAGCCCTCACATAACCCTCAGTTCAACCCATTCCAGTAAGTCTGGACACATACTGATGTGAGACCAACACCAGGTCCTGTCATGTAAATCCCCAGGCTGTTACAGAGGAGCTGTAATGACAGACTCCAAAGAGATTTTTGCCTATTTTCAGCTAGGCTGCGTTTTGTAACTGCATGAACCTCAGTAACATGGTGTGCCACAAAAGGGTTGCCCAAGGGAATGAAGAACTTTGGGTATGAGGCAGATCTGACTCACAGGGCATGAGGCTACTCATTGCTCTGGAGCAGCCATTTGGCATGGCCTTCCATCCTCCATACAGAGACATCAACCTACTTCCTACAGTGCCGTTGTTGCACCCACAGCCAGGCAGCTTTCCTCACTGCTCTTCCTGATCCCTGGCCAAAACCCTTTCCCATACTTTGAAACTGAGAAGCAGAAGATGCATTTCATTGTGGAAAGATATCAGCCAGGACCCTGATACTTTTCAGCACTTTCTTATGTCTTGCTGGAGCAAAGGGCACTGGTTTCCCTATTATGCACGTGCAATCAAAATAAAGAGAATTCCTGAACTTCTGGCACCCTAGAGGTATTGCTTATTTCCCAGACTCAAAATAGCCACTTGGCACAGTTTAAAGGTGGCTTTCACTCAGATTTTTAGACTGCCAAGTAACATTATTTAGTGAATATCACTGCAGCACTCACTCCACAGCAGCTGTGCACACATCTGCCCTAGTCTTACATCATGCAAAACTAGAGGGAGCTGAAAGGAAAAGATAAGGTAATTTTGCTTAAAACTGAGTATAGATCTTTCATTAGATTGTCCAAGAGGCCAACATAGTTTTTCATGTTATCAAATACACCTGCTGGCCCTTGATCAGTTTCCAGGGTGTTGTAACCAAGAGCTCAGGGAAGAGTTTAGAATGGAGCAACCAAGTGGGTAAATTCCCTCTGCTCTCCAGCAGCAGTGCCAGGAACACCATGGTCAGGGGCAGATTGAAAGGCCAATGTCTAAGCTTATTGAAGTGTATTTATCTGGGTGTATTCCCCTGTACCTGCATCTCTCATCTCTGTGAGATTAAAGGATTAGATGTCTCCCAGCTTGGTTACCCTGCAGGAAAAAGGGTTGTGTGGGGTTAATGCCCCAGAGCTGCCTCATCAGTCAGAAAGGCCAGCAGGCATCAACTAGGATGAGCATTAGCAATGCTCCCTGAAGTCTTGTGTAGCCTCATCTGCCAGATGTGACACATTAATCATTATCCCCAGCTCAATTAGAATCTCCATCACTTCTAGGAGCAAATACCAGGGACTTCACTATAAAGCACCATGTCCCACCTGTTGAGTCTTTGTTCGACTGAGGAGACAAGGGTCAAACAACTGGAGGCTGAGGCACTGAAGACTCAGATCTGGGGAGACCCCATAACTTGTATCTAAAACCAAAAGCTTAGTATCTGTATATTCTGTTGGGAGCTATAAACAAAGCTGGAGAGGGAAAAAATATAGCAGCCATCGAAACAGAGCAGTAGGAGAGATTTGCTGTACCTCCTCCACTGTCCCCTCCTGTTCCTGAGCAGCAAACAGGTTCTAGTGCACCTGCAAAGGAGGCAAAGACCTCCAGGCTGCTCCATGCAGCACCAGCCTTGTGCATGGGCAAACAGAGAGGCTCAGAGCAGCAAAAACAGAGATGGGATTTGGACATCTAGGCAGTGCAGCGGACTTTCAGACAGCATGTGGTGAATCACGCCCAAATGCCGAGCGTGCTCCTCTCCTCTGTCACTTCTCTCCTTCCTGAAGGATAGGTCCTCTCACCTGTCTTCTCCTCGTCCCCAGCAGGAGGGGTGAACACCTTTTATCTTCCCACCACTTTGCAAAACTCGTCCACGCACTCGCTGCCTCCCCCGGAGCTGATGAAACTGCACCTTCCTGTCCTGCAGGCCTTTGCTGCCATCTACAGCCCCACGACACCAGCAGAGAAGGGGATGGGGACTGCCATGGGATGCACAACCATGGGAATCCTCTTGAGAGGCAGGGACATTGCTGGCCCTGACGGTACCCTGCCCGATGAATAATGCATGGGATGTCGTTTACTTCAGGCAATTCGCCCTTTTTTGTCTGCAGGTTTAATCACTGGAAGATAAATCGTGCGTCCCTAGCTTCCCGGATGAAGAATCGTTAGGGGCCAGACCTGCAATTTATTACATTTTGGTAGAGAGAAGATTTAACTGCTCTGAGATGGGCTGAAGAAAGAAGGCGCTCTTACGGAGACCGTGAATTAATACTTACCTCTAATCTCATCCATTCACAGGTGGAATGGTGGCTCTTGAGGAGCAAGTAGAAACTAAAGCAGTGGGAACCTGCAGGAGACTCTGCACAGTCAAGGCCAAGGATTGATATTCCCATAATATTCCAAACTACTTATCCCATAATATTCCAAACTACTTAAAACTGCAAACAGGTGCATTCCCACCTCATCCTCCCTTACCTTGGTACTCAGCAGGATCTTGTCACAGTGTCACTCCACTTTAAGAATAGTATTAATTCTTATAGAAAGAACTTCCTCAGTAGATCTCTATGTCTCCTAGGGTGGCAGCAAACATCACCCTATCTGGGTACAAAATAACAAGAGTCTCTTTAGAGAATTCCCTAGGATTAAGCTGGAGGCTGGACTTCAGTTCTGCAGGTTTGCCATGAAGCTAAGATGAAAACAGTCTAGCCTGCTCCTCCAGTAATCCTACTAGATTCATGTTACTCCAAACTCATTTCTTCAGCAGCCACAGACTCTCCTTGGGACATGCAAGGGCTTCCCTGCAGCACCTGCTAATGCAAGCGTGCAGGTCTCTCTTCATGTTCTTCAAAGGGATGAGCCTGCTGGCACCTCTCCCTTGCAAACCCCTACCATAGTTCAGGCTAAAATAGTTCATGGGCTAACCATTGTTCATCATGTCCTGGTCACAACACCAACATTGAGAATCAGTATTTTGTGACAGTATGAGTGAGTTCTATAAAGCCACTGCAAGCTTCTCTTGACAGTGTTCCTAGGAAGATTCATTTTAAGGCCACGAAAAGCTCAGCATGAGCTCAACATGGACGAGAAGCTCAATGTGAGCTCTCAGTGTGCACTTGCAGCCTGGAAAGCCAATCAGATCCTGGGCTGCATCAAGAGAAGTGTGGCCAGCAGGTCAAGGGAGGTGATTCTCCCCCTCTACTCAGCTCTGGTGAGACCCCATCTGGTGTACTGCGTCCATTACTGGAGCCCCTATTACAAGGGGGATATGGACGTGCTGGAACGTGCCCAGAGAAGGGCCACGAGGATGATCAGAGGGCTGGAGCATCTCTCCTATGAGAACAGACTGAAATAATTGGGGCTGTTCAGTCTGGAGAAAAGAAGGGTCCCAGGTGACCTAATTGTGGCCTTCCAATATCTGAAGGGGGCCTACAGGAGGGGTGGGGAGGGACTTCTCAGGATCTCAGGTAGTGATAGGACTAGGGGGAATGGAATGAAGCTGGAGGTGGGGAGATTCAGGCTGGATGTGAGGAGGAAGTTCTTCACCATGAGAGTGGTGAAGCCCTGGAATGGGTTGTCCAGGGAGGTGGTTGGGGCGCTATCCCTGGAGGTGTTTAAGCCCAGGCTGGATGAGGCTCTGGCCAGCCTGATCTAGTGTGGGGTGTCCCTGCCCACGGCAGGGGGGTTGGAACTGGACGATCTTTGTGGTCCCTTCCAACCCTGACTGATACTATGATACTATGATGTCAGAGTATTAGGAGCAAAAACTGATCTTGAGTTCCTTATCATACAAGCCCTTTTTACACTGAACCCCCAGCCTGCATGGGCCCATCAGCAGAGTGATGAGTTGTTCCGTTCAGTTTGTCTGCAGCACACTAATTTTGTTTTTAAGAGCGTAACAGTCATTAACAACAGAAGGTGGATGACTCTGTTGGCTTGGAAAGATTACACAATGGCATGTAGCTATCACTGTGCCATAGAAATATCTTGTGCTGACACCAGGAGACCAGCAAGGCAATTCTTAGCACGGGACAGTTGTACTAAGCTCAGATCAAGGTCAGATCTAGGTGCTAAGAGGAAAGAGGTGCACCAAAAGGATGTGGCTTTGGGCTGAAGTTGGCAGTCAACAGCCAGTTTTATTAGTGATCTAGTTGTTCTTGTCCCAGACTTATCATTTCTGCTGTTTACAGTGGGGGATTTTCACATGCACATAACAAAAGCCCAGCATGAGAAGTGCTTCTCCAAGGAAAATTAACAGGAACCCTTTTGAAGATATATGTAAGTCTTACTTTTGATTGCTCCTAGGTAGTTGGGAAGAGAGAAAACACATGACAATGCTATCCTGTCTCCTTCAAAATCATGATGAATAGTGACCTGCCAACAAAGAGGGAGTCTACAAAATCAGAAGCCAGGACGGGGGGTTGAGAAGGAGTTTGCAATAAGTGGTTTCCCCCTCATATCCCTTTCACTTACCTGTTGAAGTAGAGACAGCTTTTGTGCCTGTATCAGGATTGCCTGATGCAGAGATTTTACATCAAGACAGAGGCCATCAGTTCTCAGCCTCTCTGCCATTTAAAATATTAACCCAAAGCAAGAAGCTAGAACTGAAATCCTTCCATTGATCTGCATATTAAAGACTTTGTGGTTGGGGTGTGGGGTTTGTGTTGTTTTTTGGTTGGTTGGTTGGTTGATTTTTTGGTTGGTTGGTTTTGTTGTTGTGGTTTGGTTTGGTTTTTTGGTTGAGCATGTTTGAGCATCACATTCACTTCATTCTGGAAGCAAGAAGTAGTCCATATTTAGCCCCTGAATGAAGACTTCCCAGGGACAGGCTTCTTAAGCAAGCTCTTGAATATATGCATCAGTTCTGAATGGCTGCAATGTGCAACAGTCCTCCTGCCTTCTGCCCAAAATCAGTATTTACTGTTAGCAACCTTACCATCCATATTGGCAAATAAATCCTCATCAGACAAGAGGTTTGAGCACTGAGCCATGACTGCCATCACCAAGGAAGTGCTGGTGGGCTCCCTGACATGGTTGAATCTGTCCCAACCATCTTTCCCCCTGAGCATGGTTCAGGAAACAGTATTTTGTCAGGATTGTTTGCATATATACCTTCTCTGCTTGGCACAAGACAAAGAAGAAAGTGTTTAGTCATGATATCTGGGACTTGGCTTTGCTTGTTAGTACAGAAACACTGTCTACTGATCTGGCCTAATTAGAGTCCAAGTAGTTACCAGTCTTTGTCTCACCACCTACATGTGTGCTCTCACTGTCTTCCAATGATTACTTTACACAGACACTGCCTACATCCAGTGGTAAAAGCACAAACCCAGGTGTGGTTTCTGTATGCACAAGGAAGCAATTGGGAATGGTACACATAACACCTCACAACACCCACCCATGCTGGGTATATATATTTTACAAATGCTGTTTCTGGGACTATTAAGTTTTCCCAGGCAGGTTCACAAGGACTGCACAGGTTCTTTCCTTCCTGATAATCATGCTCTTCAAAGACTTATTTAAGCTGTAGATGATTAGCCAGGTGCCAGGCCATATGAATTTCTCTGGATTCCATTTGTTAAAGTAAAATGAAGACTTCAGGTTCAGTGAAGAAGACAAGAGGAAGACTCATTAGCTCATTTGGCTGTATGCATATTGGCATTTGACATTTGACTTTCTTGTGCAGCAGATGGAAAGATAAAAAGTGTTAGAGATACCAGAGAACCTTTTCACTGTCTACAATGAAACCTTCTGCCTAAAATTCCTAGATTTCACCAATTGCCACAATCACAAGTTTTGCTCAAGTAACTATTTATTTCTACTGGAGCAACAGGTAAGTCTATTTTGAACTTAAGAGGGGAAAAAATATCTCTCTTTCATGCTTATTTTCTACTAGTTTAACTATAAAGTGTCAGAATTAAGACTTCAAGTCTTGGATTATCAACAATGCTTGGTATTTATGGGACCATTCAATGTCTTTAATTCAGTAGTGAGGCTATATGTAGAACACTGTGATAAATCCTTTGCTGATGTGAATTTTCATCACTTCATTAATTCCCTGTTAAAAAGGGATTGCCTGATTTTCGCTAAGAAGAATGACTTCTTAGAGGAACATTCTTAGCTCTTGGAAAGCTGGTAGATCAATTGTAGGAAATATGTCATTCCAGATAATAAAGTTGGAGAAGTTAGGAGGGCAGAAAAAAGCTTTATACACCCCTAGTAACAGTCCAGTCTGTTCTGTGATTTAATTATTTTATAATAGCAGGGAATCTAATTTTGTACCCTCTGGGAATAAGACAAAAAGAAATAAACTATATTGTTTCAAGTATCAGATCTGAGACATAAAGAAATAAAAGCTTAACATTTTACAGTGTGTTTGTGCATGTGTAAATCTATATTTAAGGTGAAAAAACCACATTTATACTAATTGCACTTATATTTTCCAACTCACATGGTGCTTTGGTCCTGTAGAAATATTTTCTCCCAAATATAAGCACAAACGTTCCTGTTGGGAAAGCTCTTTCAGACATAGCCACATCCACTTCAACGTCATGGAGTCCTTTTGCACAGGTGCAGGTGGCAGTGGCCTGTATCTCAGCCATATATTTTAGTACAGACTTTGAAGCTGTCTCCTGTCTTGCTGAGTATGTCAAGTCAGAACTTCAGTTCGGGTGCACAGTGTGAATTGCTTTTATTTACAGGAACACAGCGATGCTTTCAAGGACCTATACAATGTCAGGAACAGGAAGGGATGCATGAATACCACTAGGAAAATACTAAGTTCTACACAATGTTGCATGTTCAATGCAGGTACCACAGCAACGACCGTTTAATCTCTGCTCTCACACATAGTCCTTCCCTGGCTGCACCCCTAAAAGATATGCAACTACAGGAAAACCAGAGAAGAAAAGTGTTGTTATTTGTCCCAGGTAGCGGCAGATCCTCCCTTGCCTCCCACCGGGGCAGGAAAATGATAAGACTCACACAAACGGATTGCAGAAGTGATGGAAAGTTTAAATGGAAAAGCAGTGAATGTTTTACAGAAGATATAAGCCCAGTGACAAAAGAAATCCCAAAGCATACAGAGTCCCTCACAGCACACCTAGAAGCATCCCAGCATTTCCCTTCTCCCTACCTGAGGGTACACCCAAAAACCCCAGGGCTCTTTCTTCAACCCCCTCCACTGTTAGGCTAATCTCAGCTGGCCAGATCTGAGACTGCCCTTCCCCCTTCTCCTCCTGGCATTAGGCCTAGCCAGGCCTGAGAGCCTTGAGATAACTCACCTTCCATTAACAGATAGGGAGCATCTCCCATGGGAGCTGTGAGGTAAGAGGAAGTGTGAGACCTTGCTGATGGATTTATAGGGAGCAGGACATTATGGGTATGAAATATGCAGCTTCCTGTGTCCATCCACTGGGCTGGACACCCGGGGCACCAAAGGTGTATCTTGTGTGGTAACAGCAGGAGGCACCCAGCCCAAAATGCCACATTACTAAATGGGAAGAAGTATGCTGATGTGTTAAGAACCAAATAATTGTTCTTAGCAAACAAGTAGACAGCTTATAAGTCCTAAAGGTGTAGGCACCATCCAATATGAAGAGTTTTCTCGTTATAGAGCAGGAGGTAAATTCAACGTCATGCAATCATAGAACTATTTAGGTTGCAAAAGACCTTTAAGATTTTTATGTCAAATGGTTAATCTAGTACTGTCAACTCCACCACTAAGCCATATCACCAAGTACCACATGTAAAAATCTTCTAAATTCCTCTGGGGATGGTGATTCAACCACGTTCCTGGGCAGCCTGTTCCAATATTTGGCGACCCTGCTGGGGAAGAAGTTTTTCCTAATATCCAAACTAAACCCCCCTTGGCACAACTTGAGGCCATTTCCTCTTATCCTATCATTTGTTATTCCAGAGAAGAGATGAACACTCTGCTTGCTACTTTCTCCTTTAACCTCTTTTATGAGTAGAAGTGCTTTATGTGGTAATGCAACACAAATGGGGTTTCAACACATAGCTTTGGAGCAGGGAGCACCAGCGGCTTGGATGCCGGGACCCTGTGCTGCAAGGCTCTATTTGCACCTCACTCAGTTGGTCAGCTTTTGCAGCCTTACTTCATTCCCCTAAACACATACCCTGCAGATCCTGACATTGTTTGTGTGCATACAGCATCACCAGCAAGCACAAGACACCACAAAATGGGAACACACTGACCTTCTGGATGCTTTAAACTCTGGTCAGCACCAGAGAGAAAACATATAAGTCAAAAATATGATCTTGGGAGACCTAAGATGAAAAAAAGTATAATGCACCATTTAAGTCTGACAGTTGTTACTCAACCTACATGTCTCCTTAACTCCCTGCCACTGATTTATGAATCAGATGCCTCATCCTCTGGACAGACACACACATGTTTCACATTGACACAAGTTTTCTTCCCCCCACATCTCTGCTATGTAAGATGACCATTTGAACTCATTAATTCACCATACAAAATGAGTATGTTCCCTTAGCTGGCATCCTACAGAGCTCAAGTTAAGGGCAGAAGAGTGAAAAACACTTCTGACTTGGAGAAAAGACAGGAGGAGGGAAAAAAGCCTGTGAAAAGATTGCACTTTAACCTAGTACAACTTGCCTTGTCTTCATCCACAGCATATGGTTTACACATGATTTGAATGCAACAAAATAGCTCATTACTTCATGCAAAACAAGCTGAGGCTGTCTGTAACTCTGGTGGGTTCCCAAGCCAACCTGACCTTGGAGATGCAGCCACTGCAGATCTTCCTTATCAAAGATACCTGGACGGCTTTTGTCCCTCACACATATCACTGTGTTGTAAACCCTCAAACAGCTGAAACAAAAGAGGCTCAGATCAACTAGGCTGAAGCAAAGCAGACTTGCCTTGTCCTCACTCTTTACCTGACCTCATCTGAGGGCATCTCCTCTCTCCATCATATGCCCAATATCAGAAGGTCCTTCATGCAGGACACTTTCAGCTTGCCCAAAGCAAATGAGACTGCTTTGTTCTTCCCTTCAACAGTACACCTTCTGGTATGAAAAAGGTGAGAACTTGTCACTGAGTGAGGTGCAAATCACAGTATCACAATATCACAGTATAACTAAGGTTGGAAGAGATCCCAAGGATCAAGTCCAACCTGTCTCGATAGACCTCAAGACTAGACCATGGCACCAAGTGCCACGTCCAATCTCCTCTTGAACACCTCCAGGGATGGTGACTCCACCACCTCCCTGGGCAGCCCATTCCAATGACGAACGACTCGCTCAGTGAAGAACTTTCTCCTCACTTCGAGTCTAAACCTCCCCTGGCACAGCTTGAGACTGTGTGCCCTTGTTCTGGTGCTGGTTGCCTGAGAGAAGAGACCAACCCCTTCCTGGCTACAACCACCTTTCAGGTAGCTGTAGAGGGCAATGAGGTCACCCCTGATCCTTCTCTTCTCCAGGCTAAACAATCCCAGCTCCCTCAGCCTCTCCTCATAGGGCTTGTGCTCAAGGCCTCTCCCCAGCCTTGTTGCCCTTCTCTGGACACATTCAAGTGTCTCAGTGTCCTTCTTAAACTGAGCCTTGCAGCACAGGGGCCCGGCATCCAAGCCCCTGGTGCTCCCTGCTCCAAAGCTATGTGTTGAAACCCCATTTGTGTTGCATTACCACATAAAGCACTTTTGCTCATAAAAGAGGTTAAAGGGCACTCACTGCTCAAGCATAAAGTTCCCCATTCCTTTCCCCAGAGAAATCAGTGAAAATCTGGTAAATTTGTACCAGCCTCAGACTCACCTTTGGATATGACTAATATTAGAGATTGGGAATGAGTCTGTTTGTGGCAGGCAAGGAAGTTGAGGGGAGGAACCAGCAAAAGTTAATTGGTAAGTGGATATCTTTAAGGAAATAAATACATGGTGGAAAGTAATTCCATGGTCAAGAAGAAAGCTTTTCCAGGAACTTTAGGGGAGACAGTATGTACATGACAAACCAGAGAAGGAAGGGAGGAAAAATGAAAATGATAAATACCTATCTGTATGTGTATGCACTTCTTTGTTAGCTCCTCCAGTGCAAGAAGGGTGCCTCTGTCTCCCAGTGAACTTTGAGGTTCATTGTAATAGTTTGCGAAAAAACACTTCTCACCTCAAGTTGTGATGGAGATGAATTACATTCCTTAAGGCACTTGATAGTATTGGCTGCCACTGACAGCCCTCTGCAACTGCCTGCAAAGCTGGCTCAGAATCAGTAGCACTACACTGTGGATGGAAATAATCCATGCCAACTATTACTAGAATGCAGAACTATTATTTCTAATGGACTTTGAGGTGCATCCAGAGTGAGGGAGACCTGACTAATTTCTTGTATTACTCCATTGGCAGAAAGAAGTGGGGGAAAGGGGTTAGGGTGAAACTGCCAAGTAGCAAAAGAAAATCATAAACTTGCTATGCCAGACTTGGACACAGTGGATCATTCACTATGGGACATGTGAGGAAACCATTTGTGTCCCTTCCTCACCACTTCACAATGCCAAAAACCTCAGCTCATGGAAGTTATCGTTCCATCTTTGACTTTAGTGGCATTGTGCCATTTTGCAGCGGCTGAGGATGTGACACAACAGTTTTCATTCTCTATGTTGGCAAAGTTATGCAAAAATTCAGTAAAACGGATTTGAAAATTAACTGATTTTGAACTATGTCCTATTTTGGGAGTTTATTTTAAAACTCTATATACAAAAATTGAGGGCTACTATCCTGCCAGGATAATGTCATTGATGGCACTGGTATTTACATGAGCCTATAAAATAGGTTTTTTAATCTTTTCTTGTCCTGACCTTGCATTTAAGGTATTACAAGGGTGGGTGATAAACAAGCAAATAAATTCTTATGACCAGCAGGCAAGGAATCATCACTGCCACGCTGCTTCTGAGCTTCAGTATTATCTCAGGTAATCAAAACTTTAAAGGGGAAAAAGTCAGCTGTAGCAAAACCACCGGCTATGCACGCAGCATGTGTCCTTGCCTCCATATGGCTGCAGCATGCTGAGAGGGGAAATGCCTGCAGCCACTGACACTAGCCCACAAGGGGCCAATTCTCCCAGCACAGCACTGAATTAGCAGGAAAGAAATGTGTCCTGCACAGTTCAGTACTATTGCCTTTCCAAATGGAAAATCCTCACATAGAGAGCTGGGCTAATCCTTAGGATTCGTGTGGGAGACCCCACCGTAGCACAACCAGGAGTGAAGGACCTACCATCCTATCCTTCCAAAGTCCCACAGTCAATCCTTTTAAAGCTGAGACGCCCTTACTGTGATGTGCTTGGAGATGCTCTTCCCTTGCTGAGGCAGACATCATTATAAACAACATGCTGAACCCAGAAAACCATACTGGACCTTGCCATTATAACACATTCAGCAACTGAACAACAGTGATTATATGCCATTTCTTTAACCCACAAGTGAACACAGTCCTCCAAATACTCACCATTTTGAATCCTTCCCCTCAAAACAAACCTAACAATAAATATAGCAAACATCCTGGGACAGAGACAGGCTGAAAATCAGGCACCAGCCAAACAACATGAATTGTCCTTCTCCTGCTGTCCCAACAGTCTAGCCTATTCCTAGAGCCTCACAGCACCAGGGGAGTTCTTGTAGTAGTGACCAAGTTACTGAAAGTCTGAAGAGATTTAGTGCAATAGGCAAGATAACATTTAAAAGTCCAAGAGAAACAAAACCTGAGAGTCCTGTCTTCCCGCAAACCTATGTGAAAAGCATTTCTATTGCAACGACTCTTCATTTACACTTCCACACCATCCTCATATGACTGCAAAGCAATCCCATGAAAATAGTACAAGCCTATACGCAAAATCATCAGCACCATCAGTTGTGTTTTCACATGTTAGGAACAGCAGTGGTCTTTTCCTAACCTAGGACAGGATTTTCTTTCTACACACTTAAGCTGAAGCAAATGAGTATGCGTGTAAATGTATACATGTACACATTTATATATACACACAGGCTACCTACTTATGCAGAAGGAAACCTCTAATACTTTATCTTACCAAACATTCCCAGTACCTTTTATTACAACAGTGCAAATATCCTCATGTTTTATGTCCTCAGATCCTAAAGGGAACTATTAAAGAGCCGACGTGTGAGCCAGCAACCATTTGTGGATGAAGAATGCTAACGGTTGGCACTGCCGTGATGGGGGGAGGGGGAGGTGGGGGCAGTGGGTCCTGAACGACCTCCAGACAAACCAGGAGGTAGTTCAAAACACTGCTGCAGGGATGTTAATCCCATCTCTGCCTGCAGTTAAAGCTCCTTGTGCCATTTTGCAATGCTGCAAACATTCCCCCTCCTTTAAGCAGCAATTTCTTCACTTGATTTACTCGTACTGCATTTAATGTTAGTGCAAATGCTCCTTCTCCAAAATCTCTCAGGCACAGCCACAATACTTGCCAGATGTCTGGGGGAGCCACTGAGTTAATACAGTGAATGCATAGATAAAATCCTTTATTTTTGAAATAGTGTTTAATTTCTTCAGAACTTCACCACCCCAACTCCTCCTGCCCCTGCCCCCTTCCCCCTGCAGAGAAACATCTGTCAGGTACATGATATCTCAGCTGGACAAAACCCATAAACCTGGGATAAAACTCTGGGCACATGAATTTCTTTGCAAAACCACAATACCAAGGGGCAGCAAGATGCAGGATCTGGTGGTCCAAGGGGGCTACTGAATCCATGAGGTTTCATTTCACAGTTACATATAACCAGCTCCTCTTCAGAGTCTGAATCCTCAGCCAGCAGATGCTTATTTAACTCACGGCAAGATCTTGGCAGGCAGTCTGACATTTTCAGAAGATAACTGCAGTTCATAGCACAGATACACTTAATCATTCCAGCCAGGACAGAATGACCCAGTATCATCTTCTGATCTGATTCATTAAATGATGGCATCAAGTAGGATAAAGTAACTGGCTGCTACAGCGTTGATGACATGATGTTCCTGCAGTGCTCAAATGTGTTTTTGGGGAGAGCTAGAAGGAGAGCTAATGAAGCTGCAGGGGGTCACATATTCTTCAAGGACCCCATCCTGTCAAGTAGCATCTCAAGAAACAACACTTGGAACACATTTTTTCCCACAAGGCAAAGTTTGGACTTGGAAACTTGCATGATCACTGTAAGGGAGAGTCTGGAGACCAAAATTTAAAAGTAAATGGAGAGATGCAGTCGCTATTTCCAGTCACTCCTTCCTTTTCATTTTCCTTAGCTACTGTCTTCTCTCTACACAGAGGTCATTACTTCCATTGGGCTCAGTACACCATTGCCCCACTGACAGTTAAACACAGAGTTTTCACCTTACTGTAGTCCCTCCATGGTCCCCTTCAGGCCTGCTCCTTTGAAGAAGTCACCTCATCAAGTGTCCAGAGAAGGGCAACTAGGCTGGTGAGAGGCCTCAAGCACAAGCCCTATGAGAAGAGGCTGAGGGAGCTGGGATTGTTCAGCCTGGAGAAGAGAAGGCTCAGGGGAGACCTTATTGATGTCTACAACTCCCTGAATGGTGGTTGTAGCCAGGAGAGGGTTGGTCTCTTCTCCCAGGCAACCAGCACCAGAACAAGGGCACACAGTCTCAAGCTGCACCAGGGGAGGTTTAGGCTCAAGGTGAGGAGAAAGTTGTTTACTTTCTCACAGAGAGAGTTGTTGGCCATTGGAATGTGCTGCCCAGGGAGGTGGTGGAGTCACCATCCCTGGAGGTGTTCAAGAGCAGACTGGACGTGGCACTTGGTGCCATGGTCTAGTAGTCATGAGGTCTTGGGTGACAGGTTGGACTTGATGATCTTTGAGGTCTTTTCCAACCTTGTTGATTCTATGATTCTATGAATTCTTCTCACAGGCTTTGAGATCCTGCTCTCACGGGATGCATAGGTCTAATCCCCAAATATCCACTAAACCAGTAGATTCCAGCCTGTAAAACATGGACTAGTCAGGGATGGGCTGCAAGGAACTGGAAATGGGTCTGTGAAATTCTTCAATGGAAACCAAAACAGAACAAAACAAGAAAACAAAAAAGAGGGCTTTTCACTTATCAACAAGTATTCAACAACATATATGTATCACAGTATCACAGTATAACCAAGGTTGGAAGAGACCCCAAGGATCATCAAGTCCAACCTGTCCCAACAGACCTCACAACTAGACCATGGCACCAAGTGCCACGTCCAATCTCCCCTTGAACACCTCCAGGGACGGTGACGCCACCACCTCCCTGGGCAGCCCATTCCAATGACGAATGACTCGCTCAGTAAAGAACTTTTTCCTCACCTCGAGTCTAAACCTCCCCTGGCACAGCTTGAGACTGTGTGCCCTTGTTCTGGTGCTGGTTGCCTGGGAGAAGACAAAGCTCAGGATTAACTTACTGTCATCATTGTTTCTCATTTAAGAAGTTGTAATTGAAGCTTTGTACAGCCATACAGATTATTTCACTGGTGCAAAATAAGCCTATTTGTATGTTTTTCTCAAAAACCTCTATTGTCCAATCTCCTAACCTCACCAGTACACTGACTTCAGGCTGCCCAGTCCCTGCTGATTCTGAAGTAGGAAAAATAAAATGGAAAATATCAGGGTATATTTGCATCAGAGTTTTGTGACCTCCTTGGTCTTGCAGAAGCTTTACCACTAAAGTGTCTGAGCCACAAATATATACTCTGTCCCTGTGCTGGATCAAGTGTGGCCTTTCAGAAGAAGGCAGCAGTAAACCTCAAGACTGATCTGACACAACTTATCTAAGACTTAAACATGGGAACTTACGTTCTAGTCATAGGGAGAGAGAGACATCCGCAGAAAGATGGTCATCTTGTGTATCTAATGATGTTAGGAAAGGTTGAATCAAGCTGGATGCACATCTGTCTCTTTTCATTCTCTGTCAAGAGAGTTTAGCTGAGGTTCCTGCTTCAGCATCATTGAAGGTATGTCTGACTAGCCCAATACTAAAAGGCCTGCGAGTAATTAAGGTGCTTGGAGAAGCTCCTTACCCTCGAGACCCTTTTATCTTCATCTCTTTAAAACCTAATTCCTCCCAGTATATACTGCAGGGTGCTAATGTATGGATCCTTTTCTGTCCAAGAGCATGAGGAGCTCAAGCTTGGCCAGGCTGCCTCACCCCATCACACCAATCCACTGCACACCAATGCCAGGGAAAAAAGTCCCATGAATTTCAACAGCTGTTGCATCAGCCCTTTGGTCTGCAATAGCCACAAAGACTAGGAATGCACATCATTTTGCAGAGCCTTCCCTCACATGTGCTTAAAAAAAATAATTAAAAAATCTTTAAAAACCCCAAACTTTCAAAAAAGTAATAAAATTATCATGCTTGCCAAGAAAGGAAAAACAGAAGGGGGAAAAGGGTATTCGTCCTGATCGAACCAACACCCTAAAACCAGGAATGACCTTTCTGTGTTCTTGTTGCTGAATCTTCAGTTTTGTCTTGTGGAAAACCATGTGACAAAGTCCCTGCACAAGATGCCAGGCATTTCCAGGCAAACTGTACAGACTGCAGTATCATTAATTTAATCTTCCACTACTTGATACTTCTCCTGACTGAAAAATCAATGCTAATAAGGAGCTCTGGGAAAAGACTGTGTTGATGCCTCATCTCGTATGGACTAATTTTAACCTGCTATCAAATGACTAAGTGGCTTTAAAGAACCCATAAACCCAACAAAGAGATTTTTAAATGTGTCTTTCCCAAACGGTGCTCTCTGATGATGAAGACATCTAAATGCATGAGGATGGGTTTATGTGCTACCTCAGCCTCTCTGTCAGGAACGCTGGGGACAGAGGCCAAAGTCTTGCACTTCAGCTGCATCAGCCTCTATGCTTGCGTGCAGGAAAGCACCAGACAATGAATCTGAGAAAGAGCAATTTCAAGTAGTCAGAGACACTAATAGGATCTGAATCAGCTGTAGCTGAAGGGAAAGAGTGTGGTGCTATTTGCTCATTCAGATAAATTGCCTTCTAGAGCAATAACCAGAGCCTAAAGAACATGTATGATCTTAAGCAATGGGTAAGATGGGATAAATTCAACTCCCTGAATAGCCTCTTGAGCATCCCCATCAGCACTGACCTGAGGTATCTGCCTTTACCTTCAAGGTCTTTGAAGCAGCAGCCCAGGAAGTCCTAAGGAGATCATTCCTCAATTCTGGGAGCCATGAAACTTAACTATTTTGAGTCACAGCTTTCTCCCATATTTTGGCAAACTTCCCATTAAAATTTGCTACATAGCCACATTGTCCTACTTTAAATTATGCCATAATGCCTAACAACAGCAAGGTGAATTGGGATATTATCTCTCCTGACAAACTTCAATTTATGACCTAGTCATTTCTTCCAGTTCCAGTCCATTCCATGCTGGAGCCCTGTGTGTAACCACTAATCATGTTCTTCTGGCCCCAAGAGCTGGAACTATCTACAGCTCTGAGCATTATAAGGGTTTGAAAAGGTCCCAAGGTACCTTGATTTGTTCTTAGATACACCACTATTTTTGCCAGACTTTTAGAAAGATGTTTTGCTTTCTGAAGTTCCACCTCTCTGCTTTCTGAAGTTCCACCTACCAACACTGAGAACTGCCCAGGAATTTTTCTAGCAAGTGCAAGGTCTCATTCATAGTGAATGGATTATTTTTCTGAATATTCACTAAACCTTCAAAGTCAGGTTGAATTTGTTTTCCCTTCTGTTCAGCAGGTTTGACCGTGGAAGGAGGTACAGGAAAAGATAGATTCAAGATTAAATATTCACTCAGTTTGAGAAGAAGTTGTCTCCCTCTTGCAAGAGAGCCCCTCAACTGCTGGTTTCACAAATCCCTCCTGAACACAATGATACATTTATAATGATGCCTGTTATTCATACAAATGAGAAGGCCGGGGGGTGGGGGGGGAATCACCAGACTGCGGAATACAGCAGAGTATTTATCCCAGTAAACATAACTGCCTTATCACTGTGATAGGACTGAGAAGGAAACCAAACTCCATCACATCAAACCAGCTTTTAACACTGAGATCCATTGAGATAATATCACAGCAGGTAGTTTATCTACTGGATCTCATCCATCACTAACTCCAAACAGGGAGTTTGTGATGAGGTTATCACACCCCTCCCTCCCCTTGGGACCCCAGAACTTTGATTCGTGTCTTGCTTTCATCCAAGTAACAGCATGCTTGGCAGAGAGACCAGTCCAGACACCACAAGGCTAATCCCAGAGGGACCAAGGTGTCTCAGAAAAGCTCACTGCTCTAAAGAGCTGCAAAATACTTTTTCTCTCTTGCTGTGAACCCAATCACTTCCTACCTTCACCTTTTTAATGAGGTTGCTCTCAGATATCTGTTATGTAGTGCCATACCCTGTGGCTCACAGGAAAACCAGATATGATCGTGGGCCTTTTTGGTACCACTATCAGCACAAGCATGACATTTGTCTATTGAGTTACCAGAAAAGCAGCTTTTCTATGCATGCAGGCAGATAAATCCCACATTCCCAGGCACACTGGGCATGTACAGCACAGTGTGCATCTCCTCAGAGATGACCTTCATGTCTGACCCTTCATCTCTATGCCAAACACAGCTAAGTCACCCACAGGGCCACAGCTGCCACTGTGTTGGCACGACTTACCTGTCTCACACTAAAGTTCTCCAGTGCATTGTGCCCAGGTTCTCTGGAGTCCCACGTCCCCAGACACTTCTGTGCCTGGGTGATCCTCTTATCTGATCCCTGAGGGGCAATACTTGCAGCTCTGTCCTTGAGATTCTCCCTTGGTGCATGAAAATGATGAGGAGGGGGCTGATCCACCTCAGTGAACCCCTGCACCTGAGATGGCGCTAAGCCAGCAGAGCATCATAGCTCCTATCAGGAGTGGCCATGTCTGCACAGCATGCTTTGAGATTGCCATCAACACAGTTATCAGGATAGAAAATGATTCCAAAATGTGGTGTCAAAGCCTTTGGTTGTACTTTTTTGCTTCTGCTACAGTAAATTCCATGAAATAGCAACTTTGTTTCCAGTAATTTCCCCAAACTCTTAATGCTCTTCATTTGGTCATTCTGCAGATCGCTGCTCTCATCCATCCTTAGATCATCATGCAGCAGGAAAACTGGATGAAGCTGAATGGTAACAAAACCTTAGCAAGACTCCAAACATGAGTCCCCAAGCAACCAGCACTAGATCAAGAGGGCACAGTCTCAAGCTGTGCCAGGGGAAGTTTAGGCTGGAGGTGAGGAGAAAGTTCTTCACAGAGAGAGTTGTTAGCCATTGGAATGTGCTGCCCAGGGAGGTGGTGGAGTCACCGTCCCTGGAGGTGTTCAAGAGGGGAGTGGACGTGGCACTTGGTGCCATGGTTTAGTAGTCATGAGGTGTTGGGTGACAGGTTCTATGATTCTATGAATAGACAGTTTGATGAGTAATGAGCAAGACCAGGGTTACAGCAGTGAATATTTTGTCCAGCAAACATCAACACTGCCACAATATGTCACTATCTCCAAAGCAGTGGAGAGCCCTTTCTCCCAGCCTGAATCCAAAGCCCATGCTTGAAACCTGAGGTTCAGTGAGCACTGATGCTGTTTGCCCCCTGACAAACGGGCATTTCTGGCAAGAGGCTTTTAGAAGAGGTGACAGGTCTGCTGCGTGGTTGAATTGCTTCTGAAGAGCAGGAAGATTCTGCCACTGGATGCAATTCAAGTAAGCATCCCTATACAGTTATGCAATGCAAGTTTGCTTTCCTTATTTACAGCCCACTCTGTGCTTGCACAAAGATCAGCTTTTAAAGGGTGTCCCAATTCTCACCAGTTACTTGGTCGAATGGATGTCATTGATGCTCCCATGGATGCTTGTTAATCAAAGCCTCAGGCTGTACCTGAAGCAGCACTCAATGTGCCTGCTACCCACTGCCACTTTTCCAGCACATCCCCCCAAACCAGCCCTTGCTCAGCTCACACAGCCTTCCTCTATCTCAGTGCCTTTCTGAGGAGGAAGCAGCACAGACTGACCAAATTCCAATCCCCTTACACAGCCCCTCAGAGCTACTCCTGCCACAGCTCAGCGCAGCCCTCAGCTGCTTGCTCAGACCCAAAAATCTGGGGAGGATTCAGAGAGCCAAACTCTTCCTTGACATGGGAAGTTGAGTGTGGGGATTTTCCTAACCTTAGGCAAATCAAACCTCTGCACTGAATGCAGTCTCGAGTTGTGCCTGTTGTTATTGAAGTTATTTAATAATTATTTAAAAAAAAAAAAAAAAAAGAAAGAAAGAAAGACAGAAAAAAAGACAAAACAACCAACAACCCAGTTCTGAGAAAGAATGGAGCCGAAGTCCCAGCCAGGGTGGGGAAAAATGGAGGCTGAAGAAATCACTGCAGTGCACAATATCAGCTCCTCCTTTACCTGCAACAGCAGTTTTATTGTAACCTTAGAGCCTTTACAGTAGTGATGCAGTAGGCCATTTAAAAGATATATAATGTACACACAAAGACACTGAGAGCGCTCCCCTTGGCAATAGCTGCAAATGCTGTTCTAGGTTCAGACCACATAAATTTCCCATGGTCTGATCTCTGACTCCCCCAGACTCCCAAAGAAATCTATCCCTGCTGCAGATGTAGTGGGCTTGGTCTCCCATCAGATCTGTCTTTCAAGGGTTTCCAGATCCAAGCCTCAGATGAGCCATCTTTGCACTGGGGAGCTGCTTGGGGCTGCAGAGAGGAGGGCTCAGACCCAAAGAGTAAACAGAAGTCCAAAGCGTGGGAAGAGTCTGTGAGTTTGCTGAGCACAAAACAGCCACTCAGCTGGACGAAGGCAGCCAACACTGCCCCTGCAAACAGCATCACCCCCAAAGCCTCACTCATGAGACAATGGTGCTAGAGATGTAGGATTACAGACACTGAAGATGATGGTGCCTTCCAGGCAACTGATTGAAACCATACTGCTTTGCCCTACCTGCTCTGCTTCCTGAGCAAGAGCTTCTCATCCTGTGAAGGACTAGACAGTGTCTTACCGTAATCAATCCGCCACCCTGGAAAAACTAATTAAAACATTTAATTAGTTTTTGATTAACAGTGTATATCAAAACTCTTCAGAGCCTTGCAGATCAGCCGAGGCACAGCTTCAGGGTCTGGGGTCGTTCATTTCTTAAATGAGTTCCCTCTTGGAGAGCAGACACACACATTACACCACAGCATCAACTGCTCCTTCTTTGCAAAGTCAGAGCATGAAGCAAGTTGTGTTAATATGTGTTAATATGAGGGGAGAAATAAAGAGAGCAATGGATCACTAAGTCTTTGAAGGGAAAAGTAATACTGTAGTAATTTATAGAAGGAAGAGTTTGTGGGTGGGACGGTCGCTCTCAAAGAACAGTGGCATTCAGCCAGAAATAGGGCTCCTTTGAGAAGAGCATCACTGCCATCTGCAGGACAACTGTTTTCTCTTTCCTGCGATGTGGCAGCTTTCCCCACAGCACACTCTGTTTTATGCAATACAAAAGAAAGCATTTTCTGCAAATCTGGCTAAAGATTTAGTTATATCAGTGACACTTTGAGGATGATAGTTTGGTCCAACATCTCCCAGCTTCTGAATTCTGACACCTCCAACTGCCTCTGAAGGAACACTTCATAATTTCCAGGGCAAACTTCAGTTTAAGACAGAAAAGACCTGTTGGTCCGTCTGGCCCAGCTCAGTGCAGCAACACTTCCTAACAGGCACCTCTTGCCCTTTATTCACTTTAGCTTAAATGTCTCCAAGGAGCCACCCTCTTCCATTTCTCTTGCAAAATGTTTGTGTCAGAGATGCGTTAGGAAACTCCTCATGATATCAGCCAACTTTCCTCCCCATGGCATTAAATCATTGTTTTTTTAGCCAGAACACAGTCAATCCACTGGCAAACAGAGAGCAGCTCTAGCCTGTGTCCCAAAGTGGCATTTCACTCTCAGGCACTACAAGCACCTTCACAGATGCACAGCACTGAAAGCAAGCATGTCACCTTGAAAACACTAAGGATGCTGAAGATGACAGAAGCAATTGCTTAAAACTTAGAAAAATGTGAAGTTCAGACTTCCACATTACTTAAGTCTTTCAGCAAAGGCAGTCCCATACTGCTTTGAATTACACCAAAGCCAACCAGAGGTCACACAACTGGTTATGGGGACATCAGCTTTATACTGCAACATCTCCCTCCAGCCTGCAATCAGAAGCATGTCTCATGTGCCTCTTCACATGCTGGGTATGTTTCCAGCAACACAAGATGAACTGGATGTGTGCACACACTCCCTTCCCAAGCCTGGACACCAGCCCCTCATTTGGCCAATGCCTCAGCATCACTTTGACACAATGGGCACATGTGAAATCACACTGTGGGAAGATGGGGAGCCAGTAGCTTGGTTACTTCCTGCCTGCATCCAAGAAAAAGATGGGCTGCAGATCAGGCCAGATATTTGCCCGTGCCAGGCCAGATTTGACTTGAGGTTGACTTAGACACTCATGACCACAGAGGCCATCTCTTCTCTGCCTCAATCAGATCATGGCCACCAGCAAAAAACAAAGCCACAAAAGAAATCTAGATGTCACCTGCAACAGGAACTCTCCACAACTTCTGCAGATGTGGACATCAACATGTCCTACATGATGTAGGGGAGAACATGCAGAGAGACACTTCTGGAACTTTGAGATCAAAAGAGATTTGCCATCAATAGCAAGGAATCCTATGGCAGGAACTAGGAGAGAGCACAGCTCTCCAATGTCCCACTTCATCATCATGGTCACCAGGTGTTTGTAACTCCTCATCATATTTGTAAGACCTCTGCCCAAGTCTTGTATCATCTTCACAGTGGCTAGCTGACTTCACATCTGCCCTGTGTAAAAGTCCACAAACACTCACTTCACACTACCACAGCTGTGACAGAAAAGGACCGGAACATTGCGGAGATCCAAGAGAGAGGGTTAGATTATGCATGGCTAAATTTGCTCACCAGGTGCAGCCCTTTTTGTGTTGTAACTTCAACAGAAGCAGTAAGTCTTTCCAGGCACCTTTATGTTATCATGGTAATAAAATATAAAGATAAGACTGACATGTAAGGATCATTAGCAGAGAAGCAGGGGGAAAGGAAAGCACTGCCCCAGATCCAGGACACTAAGTTGGATGCAACTATCCAAAAAGCAACTCATGATAAAATTCATATGCAAATTGAACTTTATACCAGGACTGCTTTACCTCTTGCTTCACTGCTGCCAGATGGGCAGCTGCTTATATTGATCAGCCAGCAGAAATTACACCAGGCTGGGGAAGAAGAGTGGAAAACACTTTACTGAGGCCATTAAATATGGGGGAAGAAAAAAAAGGAGAATCATCAAGGATGCCTCCTGCCTAAAGGAGGACTCATTAGTGCATGTGTCTGCAGGACATCAGTAAACATTGCTGCAACTTTCACACAGACACTTTTGAAATACCACAACTACCTATAAACTAACAATGACTGCATAAAAGTACTCTTTGTTAATTATTTACATTTATTTCACAAGTGTCTTTTCTGGGACATAAAAATCAACACCAGGTTTAGGAAGCCCAAAGACAAGGATGTACATCCTTCTAGTGAAGCAACATCCTGAAGAGCCACCACAGCCCCACTGGAGGAGACATGATAGTATTGGCTTTGCAAGCTAGGAGAGAGCAGCCAGAGGACAGTGCATCCAGCATGAGATGTTTGCCAGGGAATGCTTCAAGTCCATTTTCAACAAGCTGTTTCAGGATTTCCCTCTCCAGATACACTCCAGCCATAATACAACTCCCAGGAA
Organism: Dryobates pubescens; assembly: GCF_014839835.1. Taxonomy (NCBI): domain Eukaryota; kingdom Metazoa; phylum Chordata; class Aves; order Piciformes; family Picidae; genus Dryobates; species Dryobates pubescens. The sequence continues at coordinate 21,541,769 of NC_071625.1, read as the reverse complement.
ATAGGCAGCATTCCTGGCAAAGCAAAATCCTGATGTGGTTCATAAGCAAAAAGATAGGAAAAGATACTAAGAGAAACATTTCTGTATTTGTGTGCTTTTTATGTGAAGTTTTAGGAACCAAATCAGGATCATATAAGCAGGCTTGTATTAAAGAGCCACAGAAAACAAGGCTTGTGGGGTTGCAGACACTATGAACCCTGTGATCAGGAGGGAAGCTATAAAGCCACCTGACTTTTTTTTTTATGGCAACACATGCCACTGTGTTCTCATTTTCCCCAGAGACACACTGGTGCCCAGCATTTTGGGCCGTAAGAAAGCAGCAGTAGTGTCTACACTCAGAGAAAGCATCACAAGGACACAGCCTTCCAGCCACAACAGCTACAGGGTGCTTACACCAGCTCCCAGCAGAGGGAGGACAGCAAATTTGAACTGAGCATTTATGTAAACCATCAAATGTCACTCAGCCCACTGGCACCTCAAGACTCTAGGCTATCACATGAGTGTGGTGCCAACCAAAGTGAGCAGTTTTACCCCAAAAGTTATATAAATTTTAGTGGAAAATATTTAGTGCTAAGCTTGCCAGATGCTCTTCTGTCCAATACCACAGACAGAAGAATTAGAGCGAGGGAGATGAGTGGTTTTGCAAAGGAACAAGCACCAAAGCTTAAGCAGTGAACACACAGGCAGTTCCTATTGAAAAACACAAACAGCTGATGCCTCATGCACTGGAAGGCTTGTTTTCTTCTCTTGGAAAGCTCCTGAGTAGAGAAGCTTTTAAGAGTTGTGGGCCAGCCAACTCGAAGGCATGCCTGCTCTAATCTCCTTTCCCAGCTGCGTACACAAGAGAAACTGCAGGACATAAATGCCAGAGCAAAAAAGGGAAAACTCCAATTATTCTCAGACCACAACAACAACGATGTTTAAAAGCAAAGATAGTGGCAGGGCAACAGAAAGGAAGATCTGTCCAAAACAGGCAACTGAAAAAAATTCTGTTGTTTCAGTCAGTAGCCATTGAAGCAGACAAAGAAATCTGCTCTATGGCTAGTTCTTCTGTAAAAGCAGGCAAGCTGGATTTGCTGTTTCAAGTTGGGTTGAGATGAAATTGGTTTTCTAATAGGGGCAATGAACTCACAAGGACAGCTAACCTTTTCAGATGCATGCAGAGTAGTTGGTTTTGTAGAGTTTGTAACACTCACAGTTCCGGGAAAGATGGGTTTGGTTTCTTTTTTTTTTTAAGGAAAAACCCACAGAAGCACCACAAATCGAGTTTTGTCATTTCTCAGCTGGATTCAGCTGTGCTGCTGCCAAAAGGACTAGAGGGCAGTATCATCTCAAAGCAAGAATTTATTATTCCTGAAGCCACCATAAGACATGATTTGCTTTTCCTGTAGCATGGACCTCCGCTGAGCAGAAAAGAAAGTGCATTGTCCTAAGGATTACACAGCTACCAGTCACATACATTTGTACCTCTTTTGAGCTCTTCCTCAAGCATCATGACTTCAGATTTTGCAGACCTCTTTCCAAAGATGAACAACCTCCCCCCCCAAAAAACAAAAAGGGACAAAAAAGAAGAAACTTTCCTAATGGTACAGGAGTGTCCCCCAAAAATTCAGCACAGTCCTACTGCTATGTTACATTTGGAGCTAGTAAAGTTTCAAAATACTATTTCTCAAATGAAGCTGAGGGTATTCTCACTTGCCTGCAGGTTTCAAGTCTCCTCCCCTGAATGCTGATGACTCATTTTAGGCATAATCACAACAGCACTACACACAAGAACTACGCCAAATGTTTACCCACAGATGCAAAATGTGTCATTGGCCAGAAATGTTCTGTATTGGTTTAAGCTGACTGGCCCCACTAGAAGGAAGGAGGAATGAGGCCACTCTACCACCCCAGTGGCACAGAGCAAGCTGGATCATACATTCTACACCATGCTCAAGTCATGCTCACTGTATGACAGGAAAAGAGGTTGCTCAGGGTTCATGGGACTTGTAGTATACTCTATAGTTTGTAAAGTTTCCTGCCCATGGTTTTTGGTGTTTCTTCCTGTTTCCAGGCTGGGGTTCAGCCCTTTCTCTCTGGCTTGAGTCTGTGCACGGTGGTAGTTTTTCACTGCTGTGTACCTTTCTGCCTGTTTTGTTTCTGCTTTTCCCTTTGTTTTTCCCTAATCTGACATCCCTGCAATAGAGTAGTAAAAGTTGTCCTTATCTCAGCTGACATGTTGGGTTTTCCTGGCTCCTTTCCTCCATGCCCACACAGAGAGGAGTTGGGGGGAAAAGAAGAAAACCCTTCTGTTGTTACTGGACTGCCAGGACTCAGCTGCAAGCCGAGTCAAAACCAGGACATGTTCTTTCTAGTAATTCTTGTTTCTTGTTTTCCCCTTCAATTCATCCTCTCCCAAATAAAGCTTGAGTTTTTTTAACCAACCTATCAAAGTTTAACACATCTTAAGAAATTTCAGTCAAACAGGAAACATTTAGTAAGCCAAGATAATTCAGATTTCATACACATTTCAAAATATTTAGCTCCAGAGGAGTATATACGGGTACAGAGAGAGAAGGAAGTTAATCTCCCCACCATTGGTATGGAAAGAGCCAAAGTGGCAGCCTAATCTGGAATGTCATTTCTGATGGCTGTACTGAGAATTTAACACAAGAAGCTCAAGGTTCCTCAGCAATGTCCACCAGCACCTATATGGATTGGATAAAGCTCTTCCTCCCAAACTCTGTAGAAGTAGTATTTCTGGAGAGAGGTTAAGCAGTACAGAGCAGAGAGCAAGAGCCCTGAAACACTTAGGCTTAAATCTGTGGATTAGACTGGTGAGTACTGGTAATGAAACAGCAGAGCTTTCACTATATAAAATTTATAAATTTATTATTTTTTTTTGGTAAAAATCCAAAGAGCATGAAGACATCCCACTCAAAATACTGGTAAATCAAACCACACTTAGAAAAATGAAAGCTGATTTTATTATCTTATCCACAGCCAATCATTTGACAGGAACATGCATACGTAATTTTGCTACGCACACACCACAGTTCAACGTTAGTCATTAAAGGTTAAAACATACAACAGACATCCTTACAAAAATGAGTCCAAATGCCAACGTAACTTTTAAACAAAACAGTTTTTACTCATTTAAAAAAAAAACAAAAAACCAAACAAAAACCAAACCTTTGTGTTGGGTACCATTTTGTACAAACACCGTTAATTTAAACAAATCTGCTTTTAGTTTCCTCATGGTTGCACATGAAAATAAGCGGCCATAGAAACAAAAAAAAAAAATGAAGTCGTCAAGGAATTTTTAAATAGCAGAAGTAGGCAGTCTTGCCATGCAGGAGAAGCAATATTAAATATTAGTTTTTCCAAAAAAAAAAAGAAAAAAAGGAAAAAACAAAACAAAACAAAACCAAACCAAACCCAACAAAAAAAAACCAACCCCACAAGTTTAAAAATATTTAGTTCAAGTCACAAATCTTTCCCCGGTACAGAGAAATCCAAACGCAACGCATAATTAGCTGCCACTTAGGATGGCTATTCTGAAAAGGAGAAACACTTTCCAGAACTGATAATTTTCATTGATTTGGCACAGAAAAGAAGTCTGAGCTTACTTAAGAACAAGAAAGTGATTTAAGAAAGAAAAAAAAAAAAAAAAAAAAGGAAAGAAGAAAAGAAAAGGTTAAACAGGAAGAGAGAAAGTAAAAAGCAAGAATGGACGAGATAGTAGTTGCAATCACTAAAAAAAAAAAAATATATATATATAAAAAAAAAAATCTGTGCATCTCAGTCATTGCAGAATACTGTCTACAGCAGGTGCAGATTCCAGGTAATCGTTATTGCAACATGGATTTAATTTGCTTGGAGGTAGTCTCATCATTCAAATGCTTTGTTGTGTACCTAAAGACAGAAATAAAGAAGCCAAGTTGAGAAGAGCATAGATGCTGTTTTACTTTGGCTAAACAAATACGGTATTTCTTTGTTTATGGCTCAACCCAGGTGCACCAGAGTAAGCCCCTCACCCACCGATCATCATCCAAGCCCACAGTTACCAAGTCCACAAATCAGCCACTCTTGAACAGAAAATGCTATTACCGATCAGAACTGCAACCCAGCAGCCTCAGCTGGATGTTGATTTTTTTGTGCTGATCGGCCATATGATAGTAAATTCATGTTATCACTTGTGAAAGGCAGTTTTCAATAAGACTAACTCTGAGGTCTCCATCCATAAGAAACATCTTCAAATAAAACACAGCTTCAGAAACTTACCTTCAAAAATTCCACTGACACAACCCTTCTAAGATCCTTCAATGAGAATGGATTCAATAGCTTTCTAGTACAATTTTGTTTAGTTCAGTAACTCTGCTGCCAAAACTACATGGTAAACACATGTGTTTATTCCTGCCCCCTCCCTCTTCGAAATTCTCTAGGACAATAGGATATTTTTAAATTACTACCAAAAAACTTAGTCATCTCTTCTTTTAAAACTACTGCATATCTTCAATGCTGGCTTCTTTGGATGATTAATTTCCCTGATCTTCATTCCCCAACTGTAATCTAAAAGCAAGCAAAATCTTATCCAGTAATTAAAATTTAACATGTTAAATTAGCACTCTCTTTGTTATCCACAGCTGCAGTGATATTTTAAGAACATACAATGACTTCTTGTTTTGGAAATTAACATACATTTTAGCACTTTCCACAGACAACAGGCCTAAGGTTTTTTAAAATCCTGGAAAGTCATTGCACTTGCTATTTTGGCCATGTGAAGAAGCTGAACATTGTGACAATACTTAGAGGAATTTCAATGTATAAACAGCTGACATCTCTCCAAAACCCATACCATCTTACACATGCTTTTAAGGCACACTACATGTCTCTTGAGAAACAGGAGAACCTTCCACACTCCTCCAGAATCAAAGACTTAGCTTTGGACTTAAATTTCTCATGAAGTCATCTTGAAGCTGCTTTCATCACCCACGCATGCAGCAGTGAACAACTGCATTTCTTCCTACCAATTCCAAATGTGATTTAAGCAAGATTTAAATAACCTACCCAAACAAGCAATCAAATGTACAAGACTAAGACTGTTAAAATATGTATGCATGAAAAGGGTTGGTGCAGTGAAACATCAACATGACAGCACAGACTGAATTTACACTTCTAACCACAAAACAACACACACAGTGAAAAACTGAACTATGCTTCCCTTGCACTTTAATAGTGTCAGCCACGATGGGGAAAATGGGGGAGCAGCAAACATGGGGTAGCAGCTAGATTCTAATGTTCTAATGAAGCATTTTGCTTCTGCAAGTTTCTATTTTTTTTCTGATCACCATCTCAGACTGATCATGTACAGGAGGTTCAGGTACCAGTAACAAAATGATTTAGGCATGGAAATACTTAGATGAAGTCTCAAAGTCTTTAGCTAATAATCTGAAGGAGTACCCGCGGATTAATACCATGATTTCACTTCTTACCACATCATAACACAAGAAAAAGAGGGCAAATGAAATGAAAGCAGTTTCACACCGTTAAGAATAGTACAACCGCCCACTCTCAGGCAGGATATACTAAAGGTTTGTTTCAGAGTGAGTGTGTAGCAATACCCAGTTACAGTTAACTTACCCAAGTAATGAAACATTTTTTCAAGTAAGAACAAGAAAAAAAGTCTTGTTCTTGGCATTTCTTGCCACTTCTCTGATGCTAGACACTTAGATGAAGAACACATTGCTGACTACAGGTATAGTTTTATGACCCAAATCAGCAAGTTTTGGATTTCTATATGGAATTATTATTCTCTCTTTACCTCTCCAATTAGCCTGGCAACTTCTTGTCTATTCTACAGCAAAACCATTGAGACTCTCACCTTAAAAGTACCTCCCTATACTTTGTGAAGAGGGACGATTTCTAGTTATACCCAAAAAATCCCATCTGCCTTACATGCCTAAAACTATCGGGAAAACACACAAATCACACAAAATATTGTTTTATATTCTAAAAAATAATAAAATCATTAAGCCCTGGTCAAACCACACACAGCTAAGGATGCAAACTAATTCTGTTTCTTTGGTAAGCTGGTGCGGGCCAGCATCCATGCTGCAGCCTTTCATTTCAGTCCGTAGATGTGATTGCACTACACATCTAGTAAGCTTTTAGGATACATGACACTTTGTCACCAGTTTTAGCTTCAGCTACAACACCTGCTCTGTCATGCTTACCTGTACAGACTCATTCTTCAACTGCACAGAGTTCAGTATGCAAAAATTTAGAATGAACAACTGCAAGCTTATGAGATGGCTTTAAAACACAGGGACTTCTTCCATCTCTGTCTCTGAAGGGAGACACCTGAAGGGTGGTTGTAGCCAGGAGGGGGTTGGTCTCTTCTCCCAGGCAACCAGCACCAGAACAAGAGGACACAGTCTCAAGCTGTGCCAGGGGAAGTTTAGGCTCAAGGTGAGGAGAAAGTTCTTCAGAGAGAGTTGTTAGCCATTAGAATGGGCTGCCCAGGGAGGTGGTGGAGTCACCGTCCCTGGAGGTGTTCAAGAGGGGATCGGCCGTGGTACTTGGTGCCATGGTTTAGTAGTCATGAAGTCTTGGGTGACAGGTTGGACTTGATGATCTTTGAGGTCTTTTCCAACCTTGTTGATTCTATGACTCTATTCTAGGATTCTTACACACATTGGAAAAGAAGCCTGCAATAAACACATTCACCTTTTACCTGTAGCACCTTTTAACCAGTAACACTGACTTGTTACTTTGCTGCTGAAGGAAAATTCCTGGACAATTTATGTAAATTCACATTAAAATATTTCAAATAAAAAACCAAGAGTACCTGAGAGCATTTAGAAGGCCTTCTACACTGTTAGGAGGCTGGTCTTTAAGAACTTTGATGCACCCTTTCATCTAGGAGTTCAAAAAACAAACAAACAAACATACATTTTTTTCACAATAATATGAAAGTGGTTCATAAACCACAAGAGTGGTTTATATTCAGCTTGTCAAAGAAAAAGCTAAGAATGCAAAAACTGCGGCAGTGCAGAGATGATTTCTTGACATTAGAAAGGAATTAAGCTTTCAGTATTACATTTTCCCATGACAGAATGGCTTAGCAACTTAAAAATCTGCCTGTCTTTACACAATGCAACTTTGATGTGAAGCTCTGCTTTAATAAAACTTAAATAGGAACTGTAAACAGACAAAAAAATCTTTATCATAAATCCTTTAAGAATTATTACAGAGTCAATGAATTAATGACAAACTCTGTAGCTCTATCTCTGAGAAAATATTGCATTTAAGTAACCAAGGAGCAGCACACACTAACAGCATATATTCCAGTTTTCCTATCCAACAACAGCAGAAAACTAAAGAATGGTTTGAGGTGAGGGGAAAGTTCTTCACAGAGAGAGTTGTTAGCTATTGGAATGTGCTGCCCAGGGAGGTGGTGGAGTCACCGTCCCTGGAGGTGTTCAAAAAGGGATTGGCCATGGCACTTGGTGCCATGGTTTAGTAGTCATGAGGTGTTGCGTGACAGGTTGGACTTGATGACCTTTGAAGTCTTTTCCAACCTTATTGATTCTATGAATGTAGCTTTTTACCAGTTAGTGAGGAACAAGCTAGATGCTGCTGCTGTTATTCCAGTCAATCTGGTTTGGATCTTTTGACACAATCACTATTTACAAGTATTTCATGACTCCCATCAGAATTCCATCATAACAGATGGAATTCATGGCACCACAATGTGTCATTTACATGTCTGAAACCCTACTTTGTATGTTTTACTACCTACCCAGTTACGGCCGCTAACAGTTAGGGCTACCCATTTAACGTCAATCCAAAGAGAATCTGCTAGTAGAACGTGGAGGACAGAAAAGAAGCCTACACACAATTTAAATACCTAGAGGTTTATTTAGAAACAGCAGACTTACATCAATTTTTGAAGTTTTGGCAAAAGCGCCCACCGGATGCACGTGGTCATAGAGTATGATGACACCCACCATTACCCTCAGACAGAATGATACTGTTTCTTCATTTGTAAACCTGCTTCTATATTCACTGTAACATAAAATTATTATCTATCAGTCCCAAGATAAGAGTACATATTAGTAACACCTGAAACAAGATTAGAGAAAAACCTTACTACAAGCCCTCAGAGAGGGAAAAAAAGAACCAAACCAAACACCACCAAAACCCACCAAGCCTGCAAACTTCTTAGAGTTCTCCTCTTTCCTTTCAACAACCTGACTACAAGTCAAATGAAAGTTATCTGGAGATTTATGGAGATTCCCAAACCCAGATTAGTGCCCTGCTGCTACACTATTTCAATTTGTTTGTTATTTTGTTTTGTTTGTGATCAGTTTCTTAAATGTCTTTTTTCTGGTGGGCAGTGGTGGTGACTTTGTTTCAGGGGAAAAAGAAAACCCAACCAAACCAATCACACAAAAATTCCAGCCACTACAACAATGCATATTAACTACTCCTGCCCATCTGCTCCAAAGCCTCTAATACAGATGCACCCCAAACTTCTGATTCTAGAAAAATAAAGGGGGGGGGGGGGGGGGGGGGGAAGAGGGCAAGCTTAACAAATAACACTTAACTACCTTCTTGAATGGGACAGACCACTCCCTAGGAAGGGTAAAGGATGTAAATGTTTGAAGCTCTTAATGTGGTCCAAACCAAAAAGTACTGTGATCTTTGGACAGAAACTTACTCGAATATGACATACCTCATGCCTGAGTAATTCTACCAATGGGAAACTACTTAAAATCCAGAAGAAAGAGATAAATTTCCAAAATTTAGTTTGACTTTTTGTTCATGCTCTCAGCATCTTTCAAATTTACAGCAGACAACAGACTTCCTTCATGCCTAAAAGTCCTCTCTCAATTCCCCAGACAGTGGCACTAATTTTATAACAGCCATCAGCCAAGTCAGTTTGCAAGGAGGTACCATCCAAAGCATTGCCCACAGCCCCTCTTTCATGAGGCCCTAGGCAATCATGCTCAAATACTTTATTCTTCCTGAATTATACATGAGAAAACCATTTATAAAGATTGCCAAGAAGTTGTTTAGCTTTCATAGCCATTCTATTTTTAAATATTAATATGATCAGAAAAGTAGACCGCACGATTTGCATGGCTAGCAAAATGAGACACGCTAGTTTCATGTCAAGGTAAGCAGCTAAGGTGGTAAAAAGGAAACAGCCATAGCTCCTAATTACCCCAACTATATTTCTTTCACCTTATGCATCACAAGTCTTAAATACAGCAATGATTCATACACACTGCAGAGTGTTTATACTCACGGGGTTTCCAGCATGACCCTGCACACACTAGCCATGGTGCTTAAGCAATCTGTAGTATTCTCTATAGGTAAATTTTTGTTCTGCAGAAGAAGATAAACAGTTTCCATTTCAATGACTGAAATATTACACTGCAAAACTTAAATCTCACAGAACAACTGTTTCACACTGGTTTTTTAAAAAATGCTGCAGTACAGATTAGCCAGCTACAGAGAGAAGTCTTCCTTATGGGTTTTGCTTGCTTGCTTAAGGAAAACACTGACACTGAGGATTTTTGGGGAAGTTTTAAAGGAATCATTTAACCCACTCATTACTGACAGAAATTTTTATAGCCAAAATACATGAATCTGCAGCAATACTAAGACTTTAAATTGTTGCAGACAATTTCTTCTTTGAGAAGAAATGTAGAATAAAAGACATTGTTCTTCAAGGCATTTCCAGTGTACAGTAGAAGTTAGGAAATTATATTAGAAGACAAATGTATCCTTGCATTAATCATGTAATACACAAATGATCTTTTATTTACAAGCAGTGTGCACTCTTTGCATATGAAACAAATCATCACAGTTATCAGAACACAAGCACAGTATTTGTAGCCACTAGATTTTACCACTAATAATTATTTCATGTAAGGATAAATAAAGAAGTATCAAAATGTTGGAATGCTGTTACAGTTCAGATTCCTCTTTTCCTCTGCAATAATATAACTACAGTTGACTTTATATAGCAAAACAAAAGTGCTTTGGGAAGAAGGAAGCTGTATTTCAATTCTGTTCCTGGTTCAAGCACAAAGAACCAAGCTGCTTCCCTTTCAATTTTCCAAAGTTCCTGTTTGAAATCACCACCAAAATGCAGAGTGGGTACTCCCCTCTCCCACTTCCTCCCTGCGGAAAGCTATCCCTACCAAGGCTGTAATGCTGACATGGGGACACCTCCACAAGGTGGCTCAGCAGAACTTACTCTAAGCTCTGTGATGCTTAGAGTAAGACACTTTGCTTCTTCAGGCTCTAAACCCCAAGATCGATTTCTAGATGACAGATTAAGGCTGGCAGAAGAGTTCTGTGTTCTGTAACAATGTCAAAGCTTGCAGTGCTCTGGAGTACACCAAGCCATAAATTTATACTCTTACCTCTGACACAAACTTTGTTGTAGCATCACTTAAAGTTTTCAACATCGGCGTTGCTTCAGCGTAAAATAAAGACATTCTGTTTGCCAGCTCATTATTTACTTCATTTTCTCCCTCTGCCTATAAAAGGAAAAAAAAGAATGCAATTGTCCTGTAAATTAAAAGACAGGTGGTAGTGTAAGATTACATTTAATCTCATTCAAGGGTTACCTACTGGGACATTGTTAATCCTCATACGGCTCAGAGTTCTTCTGTAGTAGCTGAAGTCATTCTGTATAGCAGGATTTGTCATCTACATAGATATGGAAGCAAAAGGATTGTGACGAAGTCAAGAAAAAGTTAAGGACCAGTTTTCATAAAATGTAATACTGAGAACAAGAAATGTTCAGTCTTCTGAGGTAAAAAGGCCTGGGATGTTGGGAAATGATACACAGAATATAAAGGTTTCTGGTTAAACCCTTGGGTTTTAAGAACGAGAGCCAAAAAGAACAAGAAAAGGAATAGGCTCCTAAAGAAGAGTTTGAACTCAGTAAGTTGAAACAAAATGGCTTTACTAGTGTGACTCCAAGGATTGGACCAGCAAACTAATATGATTTCAGCTTGAAATCATACACTAGCAAGAAAACAGTTGAACTACAGATGTCCACATACTAAAAGCATCATTGTTATCCCAAAATATAAGCCAAATTTTGAGAAACATGATAAATATCAACTGAAATACAGGAAGGGCCTAAAGCTAATATTTAATCTGCTCCCAGTTTAACTGTTTTGTGAACAAGCTGAGCATAGTATATATTTATCTACTGCATGCTCTGTTCCAGAACAGAACATAATCCCGACTGTGTCACTAAATAGACTTGTTTTCTTTCTCCTAGGCTTTGTGCTTACAAAATGACAAGTTCTTACCTTGAGCTCATCAAATCGGAGTGTAAAGTGAAGGATTTCTGCAAACTGCTTAGCAAGAGCCTGCTCTCGCTCCAGGTGCTGCGTTGGTGAATATGGAGTGCTCGTCAGGGCTCCCAACAGACCTCGCAATCCTGCCTCTTAAATGAGGGGAGAGTATTTTGCAACATACAACTGCACCTGCTTCTTGTATCTCTACTGACTGATAACTCTGAATGCTAGATTTAAATACACAACAACTGTGAAAAGACACAGTAATTAATAACAAAGGGGGCTTGATGAATTGCTTCTGTGCCACTGTTACCATATTTACTTACAAACTGCTGTGAAGACTAGGTCTGATGAGTACTGACAGCCATGAAAAAAAGCTTCTTGAAAAGTTTTATTTAAGCTTTGTCTGCAGCATTTCAATAACCTGTGTTAGCAGACCAGCCTTTAAGACAATGCAGAATTCAAGAGGTACATACCTATCAACAGCAGCAGTCATGTTTTACTTGTTTTTAAGATTAACTTCCTGTTCATCTTTCTAATAAAAATACATCACCTCTTTAACAAAGCAAAACTTGCTTGCAAAAAGCTTCCATTGTCTGAGCTCATTTTTCCATGAGCTGTGCTAAGACCTTGGTCTAAAAGTGATACAACAGCAGAAAACTTGTGAAAAAACAAATCAAGTCTAGGTTTTAGCAGCTTAGACACAACATCAGTCAAGTTGCTTTCATAAGAGGTATGAAGCACCACCTTAATCATTGCACCTGCATAAGCCAAAGTCATGCATGTCCCTAGACTTAATAATTTCTGGTGTTTGGCAGGTTACACTACCAAGAATACTTTAAAAAGTGACTGCATCAGAAGCATTAACAGAATTAATTCTCCATGAATTAGTCTACTAATTTTCAAAGCAATCAGCTAGTGTTTTCCAGAGTTCCTAAAGGGGTAGAGAGGATGACAAGTACACTCTCATTCTGCCTATCCCCTCAGGTACTCACCAAAACAAGTTTGCTTTCACTGTCACATGCAAAAAGGCAGTACACATATCTATGATACAGTGTATAGAAGGAATCTATGCCATATGAGCTTTTATCTACTAACCAGGGGCCAAGTCAAACGTGGTCACATCTAAATATGCCAAATGTACTGATTTACAAAGACAAAATACCCCAAGTTAACACCATGCTACTTACCTAGTCTTTGAGAAAATTCATAGAATTTCTTTAGTTTGCCTACTAGTGGAACAACTGCACCCCATGCTTTCTCTTGCAGCTTCTCATCACTGGGATGCTGTATTGCCTTAAATTAGGGGGAGGGGGGGAAAAAAAAGGAAGGGTGTGCTTAGATTAAGAATAACTAATATACTACTAAAAAAAAAAAAATCTAGGGAGGGCAATTGTTTGAAGAGCTAGTAATTAAAAAATCCTACCTACTGAGAAGTTTCCAGTGGAGAGGTAAGCCTGTACTAACCCACATCTGTTCCAAAAAGCTCTAAATAAATGTGTTCACAGACTCATTGAATGGCTTATTCTGAATAGAACAGTGACTTGAAAAGAGTACGAAGAAACTGTTAAAATTAAAGCTACCCAAATCAACAACTTTATTGGGGTATGTTGTGAAATTCAGGCTAAATAACACAGAAGAATTATTTATGCGTAATCAACAATATAAAGCATCAAGACCTGGTGTATACCAGACTTTGTCTTTACCATAGTCTTCCCAGACAGAAAAAGTCTTAAATTCAATCTCTCCAGGTTTTTCAGAGGGAAACAAATCTACTTAGCAATTGAAAATTACTAGAACAACAGAAATAAACTTGCTGCACCTTTGTGATCAAGTCCTCGATTCCAGAATGTTTCAGTCAACCTTGGGCTGTGAGTTGCAGCACACTCCTCTCTCTGGTTCCTAAATTTCCTTCCCGTGATACCTCCTTTTCTTGAGTGTCTCTCTTCTTTTACTATGGGAAATGTAGGCTTCCTTGCTGAGACACACTCACTTGCCTGATCCTACAACCTCTCCCTGAACATGCTCCTTCCTTGAACAAACAAGCTATTTCCCCTCCTAAGGGTTTTGTGTGACACAGTTACCCTTTTTTTCAACCTATTTTATGAATTCAGAGAGGAAAACTCATGGTACTTCAATTAAATCTGCATGACTATGTCAAATTCATTTAGAGTGAGCTGAGAGTTGCCCTATCTAATACTATTTCTTAGAGTATGTTACAGTGAGTAGCTCCTCATTTTAGCAGCTACGCAGCCTTCACTACTGCATCCGAGGAAGAAGGGAAGGGGGTTGAGAGAGAACTTACTCCAACCTTTCTTAAAGGTAAAATGGAGTGACATGCTGTATAGAAACTTTGCTTCTGCTCCAAACATCTACTTCAGTAAATAGAAGTCAATTAAAAGGGTCTGAAAATCAGATGCCTTTTGTGTTAGGATTACCACACATCAGACTTCTCCAATTAGTGTAACAAAGATGTCGACATTACTCAGTATTGCATTGTAGTCATGCCATGCCCCTTCCAAACCTATCACTAACTCAAGAGCAGCTTGTGTGAGAATATAAAGAAAAAACAATGGTAACAATTCCATAAAAAGCCTGGGAAGCATCATTTGCTGTTACACATATGCATTAATATTACTGAAACAAGCAATAGCTGTTTTGCTGTTAAAAAAGAACATTCCGGAGCAGAAATTCAAGATAGCAATTTTAACAGACAACATGCTCTGCCAAAACAGCTCCTGCAAGCAAAGTTAAAACCCAGAAGTATTGGTTAGGATGAGACAATGAACAACCACAGGTTGTGCATAATTACAACACTCTAGCTCACCTCTCGTATTTCATGGCCAGCTCCTCTATATGACTGCAAGTCTTCCAGTATTCCTTCTGCATCCTTTAAAACTACATTCACCTGATTATAGATTTCCTTTTCAGATTCTGTAGGTTGGGCATCTAAATAATTAGAACATATTAAATATATATAACACAACAATATGGAATTCAATAGGCACCCTCACCTATGGGACAAATTCTTCATGCAGTAACTCATTCTCTGAAGAGCTACTACAATGTATGGGAAACTCCAAGTGAGTTACTTCTGTTTATTTTAATGGTCTTTTAGCTTCATTTAGCACCCCAAAAATCCACCTGGAATCTGTCCTGCTGACTTATTTGAGTTAGAAGAAATCCTGACAAGTCATCTTTATGACAGCCGTACCAACCTCACCCCAGGGTGCAGTACAAGCTTAATGGATAAGCACTCAAAAGGCACACTCACTGCAGCTATTACAGGAGGTGTTCAAGTCTACTGTCATCTAGAAACACTGGAACAGTTTATTTTCAATATTCCCTGCCTCCCTTTTTACTGTTTGTGAAAGAAGCCATATCTTTTACTTCTATTTAATTCTCAAAACATATTCTTTATTGCACTAATTGCAAAATCAGAGATGAGAATGAAAAGATTTCATGTAAATTTGCAAGTTCGACCCCCTTCCTTACTTTTAAGAATGCTGTCTGCCACTTTTGCTGTGAGCTAAACACTTAACAAAAGATATTTTATCATCATTTTGAAAAGCTACGCAAATTTGAAGAAACATGATTCAATAAGAAGTATGTTTTGAGAACTATCAAAAGGATTTAACCTTTAAAAATAATCACTCGGTACAAATACCTCAGACCTAATTTACCTGATATGAGACCAATCCTTTTAAAATTCTGATGGGAGCTATAAGGTTAATTCCTTTTAGGCTGATTTAAAAAAAAAGGAAGTTACTGAAGTTGCTTCTGAAGCAAACCAAAAACAAACACAAAACTACAGGGGCAAAAATATGTTATGAAATGAACAACACACTATTTTAATAATTTTAAGGATTTAAATGTCAAAGTCAGGGTATTACCAAGAGGTTCTTTTTTATACAAAAAGCTGTTTATGGACATTATATCCTAATGAATTTGTTCTATTTAAAGCATCTGGAAAATGTCTTTTTATGAGTGCATTTTGCATGGTCCATGTGTGTAACTCCCACTAACAGTGAAGGAAGCTATGTATATACTTACATTAGAAAAAAAAAAAAATACATCACAGTACTCTAGTGTTACACACTAGAATAAAACCATTCTAAAACAAAGTTTGTACTAGGAGAAAGTAAGTTTTACATGCATTGCCTGTCTGGATTTTGCTGTGATTTCTGCATAATACTATTTATTTTTATGATTTAATGCATAGACAGTGGGCATTGTTAGCAAATATGCCTATATATAGACCTTGCAACAGTTTGACACTTTCAAGAATTTATGTAAGTGAAAAAAGCTGGTCACTCCTTTAAGAAAAAAAAAACACAAAAAAGTGTAAGAGTGTCACATTGGTAAGGCATCAAGTCAAAGTGGCCAGTGCTTTTCAGATCATCACAAAGGTTACAGTTATAATTTTGAAAGCTGCTGAAGACTGCTGTAAGAAATGAAGACAAAAAAATGAGGGAAAAGAGCAGACAGGTAAGCACCATTTGACTGGCAGCAATTCATGCACAAATATGAAATGCTATAGTAAAATACAGACTAAAACGTGAAGCTCTGTAGCATTCCAGATTGTGGTGTTAAATAATGCAATCAAGACTTGCCACTTGGATTGTCTCACACAGTACATCTCTTGCCTATTTAATTTTTCATGCTACCTTTTCTTTACCCTCTCTAGTAAGGAAAGCTCATTTTTCAGCAGGGGTGGCCAAAACAGAAGGGCCCATGAAAACTCTTCCTTCTCATTTTGAAACCCACTAACAAGCAGAACAGATGTAGTGCTATAACCTTCCCAATTTAGAATTTAAAATCCTCTTCTAGATACAAATTAAGTGGAATTCACTAGACAGCTGGGTACTTGAGTCAACACTTGTAACACCTCTGTCAGTGTACTTAGGATATAATCAGCCAACTACTGTATTTCATTTCCTTAAAATGTTCCAGGAAACCTAAACCCATGGTTTACATTTAATTTGCTGGGGTGGTGGTTCATTTTCTCTGTTTTGCTTGTTTCTTTTGATTATAACCAATTCCTAAACATAAAAGTTTTAAAATCCAGTAGGCACTGGATTGTTTCTTTTGGTAAGTATTTCACTTTGGTGTGGAAATTTGTAAACCTAATTTGTCCCAGCTAAGTTCTCCTCCCATCTCTAATTATTCTGCCTTTAATAAAAGAGCTCAAATTCTAAAAATAAACAGAATTCTTTTATATTCATTTCACAATACATTTAGGATGTTATTAGGATAGGTTTAAAGGCACATTACAGAAAATCTTCAAACCCTAGTGCTGTTTGGCTCTGAACAACTGGGTTTTTTTACTTCTCAGTGCTGGTTAGGACGCTGCAATCTGAACACCCATCAAAGATGGAGGAAAAGGGATAGGTTCCTAATCCTAAGCACTGCTGTCATCTGGAATAGATGGAGGTAGCACTCCCACGTATCACTATCTACCTGAGAACTCAAACTATTTGACTCTCACTTCAGAGTCACTAGCTGTGTAGATTGTTTTCCTCAGTATGAAGTGCACAAAGCTGAAAAGGGAGCTGTGCTTCTGAAGGCAGTCTTAACAACTAACAAAAAACAACCAGCAATACCAGGCATCCAAACATCAGGATGAAGGAGGAATGCAATTTCAGGGATTTCCCTATTCCCCTTTCTGGGACAGAAGTTCCTTCAACAACTTCATGACAAGTCCTTGTCTTTACCCAGCAATGTTTTCCATAGAAAGAACATATTCAGTAAGCCCAGAACAGCTCACTAAAATAGCCTGAGACTTGGTATCTATCCATGGCAGTGGAGCTTATCCTTGGTTATTCAGGGTAACTTTCAAATTTTTATTCCAATAGTAAGAAAAGTGAAGGCTAAGGTTCCTTGAATAAGTAAGTTCGTCTTTAGATTACTTTTAAATATTATCAGAACACTATTGCACTAAATTCAATATACATATTGAGTTCAGAAAGCTCACACAGTAACATATTAAAGACAAGAGTAGACTTAGAAACAATATACAAACGCTGCTATGTGAACTAAGAATTATGGAAGTATGACAACATATTGCATGTGGGGAACACATACATAGTGGCTATTTAAAAAAAAAAATTAAAAATTGGCTAATCTACAGAACTAGTACAGAGAAATTTGGGGTTAAAAGTTTATACTGTACAGAAAACACTATTTAAACAGATTTTTCCCAAGAAAGAACACAAATTATCTAAAACTGGCTGGGACAAAACTCACAAGGAAGGGAGAGAAAAATCCCAGACTGATGGAGATGAAATAATTTATTTGTCTCTGTCACCATTACTAGGGAGAATACTATCTGTGGCTCCTCTGAAACCTAGCCAAATTCTTCAGAGGTAATGCAGACTACTTTCAGCACCATTGAAATCACTTGAGATCACCATCTGCAACTAAACATAGTTTGTATTTCAGCTACTTTTCAAATCAGCGTGACTGGAAACTGTTTGCACTACGACAGTAACAGTATCAATGCAGAAGTTGAGCTATAAGCTTCCCACATTGTAGGTAGATGTTTTATATTGACAGTATTGTCCTTAGAAAGCTGTGAATTTTCCTCTGCTTGTGGCACTGCAGAGACTTTAGTAGAATACTTAAGACAGCTACTTGTTTCAAATAGGTAAGGTGAATGACCAAAGGAAACATAAGCTCAACTAGTGTTTAGGAAAAGCCAACAACCATTGTGCCATTTATTGCAGTGGTTTTTGCATGTGTTCTGATTGTCAATGAGTGGATTTTAACACCAAGATAAATATCTGGGGGGGGGAGTTAAAAAATCAAAACAAAAAACAACCAAAACCAAACCAAACAATAAAAAAATTTCTTTGAAACCAGTTTAAAAACACTTAATTTGGAGTTTGTATCCCTATAAAGCTTTATGGACATGAGATTTTTAGCCTTTATGGCATTATGCAAGGAATATCTAACTAGCCCATTGACTCCAAAGACATACATGGATTTCAGAACAAATGACTTCAAACTGTGTATTACTGGGTCAGGCGTAACAGAGAATTGGCAAATTTGGGTTTAACACAGAGCTTACTTGCTCTTCCACATAAAGACACATTGTTAAGTATCACAAAATTAAGTGCCAAGTCTTGAAGAAAGATCTTGACTGTGTCACAGCCAAGATCCTGTCAAGGCATACTATCTGAAACAGAGTGGAAAGAAGCATGGATACACAGTATAGCAGCAGAAACAAACACAGGACAGGGTCCAAAATGAATAAAGAACAGTCTAACAATTCAGCCATAATATAAGTCACTTAATTTGACTGCATATGTAAACATTTCATGTCAGCAACCTGCTTACTCTCATGCCAAATCCTGTTCATGCTCAAAACATGCACTTTATAACAAAACTGATAGCTAAAGAATGAGGATTGTTTCGGGGTTTGGGGTTTTTCACTTGTGTTTTCAAAAATAGCAGCCATTTTTATTGTAATGTCTTTTAGAATGCCTCTTGTATTCAGCTCCCCCCAATTTACTCCAATTAAATGGTAGGAATTCGCAGATTAAGCTGGAGCTGCGAATTCCAGGATTCTCCCTTAACAGTTCATCCAACTTCACTAGGTTTTACCTATTCTGATGATGTGAGATCTCAAGCAGTTTTAAACAACAGTTTTGCTTTCTGAGTTTTGAACAGAGTCCTTGAATATGCTCCCTACATGAGCAATTTGTACAGCTATCATTTTCCAATAACAATATATTTAGAAGAGATGATAAAGTCAACAGTACAGGATAAGGGTTTAGAGCAGTCATAAATGTCACAAAAGCAAAAATACTTCTCCAAGCGCTTGCTTTCACATGAGAACTAACACATAACCAACTGCTGTTGTTCTATCAAATGCAATTGAAAAATATTTGAAAGAGGAAGATATAATGACTCTCAAATTATCCACATCACAATACTTCATTAGTTGTCTTATTTTATGCTTGTTGACATATAGCTGGGTAAAGCAACTGCATATCCCAAACCAAAGTAATTAAACATGCACAGCAGCAGCCAGCAACACTTACCTGGTGTTCTTATACCATGCAACAAAAAATGAAAGCAGAAATACTAAGGAACATGTGAGCCTTACAGACTCTTGGCATTGATCAGACAAGCTACACCGTCTCATTTCAAAAGCAATCTTAACCTCATCCTCCCTTAAAAGGAGGCTGAGAGTATAACTGTCAAATTTCAATGCCAAATCAAATAAGGTTCACATATACACCTTTAACACGATGTTGGAGCTATGAATAGCTGTCCTGAGCTTATCTGTATATGCAGCATTATTCAGTGGTACACTGGAGGTGAAGAAAAGAGATTCAGGTTTCATATTCAGTCCTTCCTTAAAGGACTGAATCTTGTGTTTGTATCTCATTGTACTTTCAGTAAGTCTTCAAATAATTCTATTGTTTTTAAAGTTTTACTTAAAAGCAGATAGTTGGGTGTGTTTGTTTTGCTGTTTATGTTTTTGCCTGCTTGTTTTCACTGGGGTTTTTGGTTGGTTGGTTTTGTTTGTTGTTCTGTTCTTTTTCTGTTGTTGCTGTTTTAAACAAGAACTGTATCAGATTTCAACAGTAAAATATGATTTGAAAAGCCTTCTCCAAAATAAATATTTTACATTTTAGAAATGGAGGATATTTTAAAACAGATTATTGCTTTCTACAGAACCTTATTGACCAATTATTCATAGCTCAGGCACACAAAGCTGTTAGAAGGATGGCGAAGTGAGAACATACATTTAGTACATGACAGATGCAGTCTACTGCAGGCAAAGAGTAATAGATAGATAAAATAATCTTCTCACTTTCAAAATCAAGGAAAAAATTTGGCCCCTGCTCAAGGTCTGTGCATGTCAAAACTTTTAGAAGGTTCCCCATGTTAAGGTACCTGCCAAGACAAGAATGAGAGAAAAGAAAATTTTCTAAGACGGAACAGCCCAAATATAGTTGACTGAAGTGGTGGGGGAAAGAAGATCAGAGTTCCATCAGGCATGAACCTGTCCTTCACGCCGCCACCCTGATGGGTGGAGGGAGATCCCCACTCAAGGATGTGCAGCTGGTGATCCCAGAGATGCAATGCAGCTTTCCTGTAAGAAGTGACTACATCACCAACACCTTCACAGCCACCCCTTTGAGAAAGGGGCAGAATTCCAACCAAAGGCCTTGTCAGTGACCAATTCTGTACCGGTACACCCTAGCACCAGTGTCCTGAGCAGGAGTACCACATTGCGGATCAAATATTGTATTTGCAAGCATTATCATGGTAGCCATGCTACAGATTTTTACCTGAAGAGATAACAGAAGGAAAGAACTTCGATTTTGTCAGCCCTTATAATTTTGTCAGAGAGCCATTACAGAAAAATGCAGCATAAGACACAGCATCATTTCAGTGTGCAGAAAACATGAACAGAGGTACATCACAGATCTTTCAGAAAAGGTGCCTAAAATATCTGTAAAGCTCAGACAATGTCACTTTGGACTTCTGGATATTCAAAAATGCGTATTAACTGCACCATGAATGACCAAACCAGGCTCAAGAATGACTTAGCATTCACTCTTGTGTAAGATAGGATTACAGTGACCAACTGCTCAGCACAGATTACTACGGCATACTGACAGAATTTTTCATTTTATGATTATTTGATTTGCAGGCAGATGGATGGACATCACTGACCACAGAGACCCAAAAATGACTAAGCGCGAAGAAAGGAAACGTACACAGCAGCATGATGGCGGCTTGGCTACTACTGGAGAGGAAAAAAAATAGCTAAAAAAAACACAATAAAGAGGTATGGAAAAAAACACATGCAATTCTTTTTCAAATTGCATATTTGCAACTGAGTCCCCTAGCCTTCACTGCAGCAGGTATAAGCAACCCTACTGTTACCATATTAAATGCACCAGCTGTGAAGGGCCGAGAGACTTACTTTCAAAATCCAAGAAAAAATGTGCTGCATTGTGGTCTATGTCCCTGGTTAGCACCTTAATGAGATTACCCATGCCAGCAAACCTAAAAATAAAAATGGCAAAATAATTTAGTTCCAATAACCATTTCCTATTTTAAGTACACGCCTGGAGCTCACTCAAGCAGGACTCCTGATGGGTTTCGCACATTGGATTCATCAGCTTCTGGTGGGAAGTAGAAAACATGTACTGTACAGTGCATTTCCATTCCCTTTCTTCTCAAGGATGAGTGTTGTTGAAAAAATTAACTAAGAGTTACAGCTTTGACAGAAGCAAAGGTTTGAATTACTGGCTCTTTTTCACCTTGAATTCATTTAAAAGAATATGCTGCTTTTGACAACGGCAGCAACCCACAGCCAAAGCCATTGTTGCTTGGGACAAAAACAACCTCAAAATGGCACTGGTGTCATCACATGACTGATTTTTTTACTAACTTTCTGTAATCCAAAACAAATATTGGAAAGCCTTGTAGTAGTAGTTATCTGTGGCCACTGAAGAGTTTTCCCCCCTAAATTATGTAAAGTGATGGGTTAAACACAAATCACACTTTTCCAAAAACAAGAGAGAACCAATTTTCAGCAGCTCTTCTCACGCTTGCTGTCACAACCCAGCTAAAAGAAACAAAAAGCAGAAAAAAATTAAATAGTCATTGAATTACTGAAGGTCAGTTAAGTTACCAAAACAGTTTAAAACATTACTGTAAGTTCCAGAAATCAATACCTTCAGGAGAACTAGGAAAACTGCGTCTTACAACAAGGCAGCCTTTTCAAGGACCCTCCCCATGTAACTATACAAACCTACCAGTGCATGTCTTGTGGGTTTTTCCTGATTTTTACTTTTACTGAAGATTGATGTTTACCTGGCAGGAGGTAGCATGACAGTACGAATTATTAGTTTACTAAAAAGCAAGAAAACTGAAGCAATATGAGATCAAGTTGTCTGGCAAAACATTTTCAGAACCTGTGTTGACAGATTTCTTGAGTTCCCTAAGAAAAATGGGATTAGTGTGTGAGGGAAAAGCAAACTAAGAACAGCACACGATTTATTTTTTGGGATCTCTAAGATTCAGCAATGCCTCACACAAATCAACAACAGCTAGAGAAAGAAAGGGGAATTAATCCCAGATGGCTGAAAATGATTGTCTTTGCTCCAAGAACTTCTACAGAATGGCCAAACAGGAGTCTAGATTTTTAGAAGAGCAACTCTAATCCAACTAATCACAGTTGATTCTGCACACAGAATTTCATCTCCAGGTGCATGCTTGCTTTTTTCCACATTCAACTTTCTCCTTGATATTCAAGAAAATGCAAGTCCTGCTCCTAAACATTTGAACTTCATTCTCTGGAAAATCAGATCACAGTCTGTGAGAAACACCCATTATTTAAAGAAGCTTAAAATTAGGGTGCCCAGTTTAGCCACTTATCTTAAAAACTAATCCATCAAAAGGTGTTTTTCAAAGAGGCAGCTTTTCCAGAGCTTTCTATTCCACTGCTTTGTGAACTCTTCAAACGCCACATGTGCACCAATGCTGTGTAAACAAGCAACATCAAATGGAAGAGAAATTACTTTTCTATATCTTGCAAGCATGCTCTGTAACACAGGAATGAATAAACCACTTAGTCCAGTCCCCAACAACAAGGACATTCATAATCTGGCAAAAGCCGAAATACAGAGGCATTCTTAAACAAGCATTTTCAACGGGGGCAATAAAAAGTCAAATGTACAAGCTGCCTAATGGTGACTGAGTCTTTAGATTCAGATTTAAAAAACAGACCTCAATCTCAGAATCTCAGATCAGTGTATTACATATTTCAATTCCAATCTTAACAAGTAGCATATACAAAACAGTGAATGCTGTTAGCTGCCTACAGAGAACTCTATACTCGGCATTACTGCCATGCTTCAGCTCTTCAGCTACACCACCTCCTCCTCCACCAAAATATTTTCAGTACCTCAAGTAAATGCCTCTATGTAGTTTTTGTCTTTGTTTTGATATTAACCAGTCTCCTAAGAGTCGACAGGGTCATGCATGTGGTTTAAATATTGGGTAAGATTACTTCTGAAGGTCAGAGTAGGGGCATGCTTATAGGGTTGAAATATTTTGATGGTAAGTTTACAGAAGAGCATATAACTGCAGCAGAACCAGTTTAACTGAATGCCCACCACACTTCCTAAAATGAGTAAAAGGGGTCAGGGCCCCAGTTTTGTAATACAAATACCTCCATTCAGACCTTCGTCCCTCAGAGAAGTTTGCCAGCAATAATGTATGTTTTCTTTTCTGGGAGTAAGTTTAACAAACAGAGCAGTATAATAAAAGGTTTGGCACTACAAGAGACCTGTAGATGTGAAACAAATTCAAGCAGAAGACTCAACTGACCTAAAAGGAGAGAAATTGAAAATGATGAGAATGGATTAATTCAACTATGACAGCAACAAGATGACAACATGTGATCTAGGAATGCATTGCCATTTGCATGAAACACAAAGCTCCACGAACACTTGTTCACCATCAAGCTCGTAACAGACCTCTTCCCTTGTGTATTCAGCATATTAAAAGAGTCTTTACATGTTTCAGTCACATCATAGTTTTGCATGCAAGATACACAATCACGTTTGGTTTCTTGGCAGAAAAACGTTCACCATTTATTGTTTTTATGGACTGAATGGAAATCTAGTAGAAGCTGGACAAACACAGTATTTCTGAAACTTGTTTCAAGATGAATTCGAAGATCTCAAACATTCCTTAATACAGATTCGCTCTATGAACCCTGATAATGACTACTGCTCCAAGTTATAATCCAAAAAGATTTTAGGAAGTTAGAAAGAGAGATTGAAAACTCTATTTAAACAAAAGGTGAGAAGAAAAATTGATGTAGCATGTCTTGGGAGGATTTCCTCTCTCCTCCACATTCAAGGTAATAAAGGCAAGATCTGACAGACAGGAACTTACTCTTCCGGTGAGGCTAAGCGCTAGCTTCTCAGGTTCTGAAACAGTATTCTAGAAATGAGAGGCTGCGGTATCACAGGGTGGAGCTTCCCACACATATGGAATTGCTTGCAGGTCAACATGTCATGGGTCAGGTTAGATGGCTCTACACTTTTGTACATTATTTGCATTCAAAAAGTATTGCCAGGCAGCAAGAATTGACCTGTTGTGCTGGAGAGGAAAATCCAAACTGACCCTTCTGAGGGACTGCTGTAACAGCAGCATACCTGGATCAACCTAGAGCAAAGTAGCCTAACTCAGAGATCTCAGAGGCTCCTGAGACATACAGATTTACTGGAGATTACTTCATTCAAGATGGCTCATCATTTGCATTTCTGCTGGGCCCAAAACACACAAAGGAAGGTCCACTACTGGCTCTAATATTAGAATTGATGACAATCTGCATGCACAAAGAGAAACAGTCTACAAAAGTAGTCATTATAGTTTTCTTCGGGGATCCTTCTGTAAAAGCATCCCTACCACTGAAAATTCCAGTAGGGCTATGAAGACTTGGTAATTTACCACCCTAGTGGTCAGTACTGATTTACCAAGCACTCTTCCAGTCTCCTTGAAAGCCCACAACTTTAGCTGAGGTAAGTAGAATTACTTACTGTGGTTCCAGTTAACTAGCCCCTGATATTGAGCTATTTTGGGTCTAGTCAAGGACATCTTTGAGCACTAACTGCATCCTTGAGCACAGTGTCACATCATTCGGCCTCAATTCAAGAAAGATTTGAGACTGTATAAAGACCAAAGCCAAGAGTAAGCACTCCTACTGTTGCAGTTTGAGCTGGGTGCCCCCCTGGTGTGTTCACTTCCTGTGTCCAGAAGTCCAGCCCAGAGGGATGGACACAGGAAATTGTGTGTATTTCTTACCATGATTCTTTGCACCACTATAAGATCCAGTGCGGGGTCTGGCACTTTCTCTTTTCTTCCTCCTCCGCCAGCCAGTAACTGGGGGAGATGTCTGCTGGCTTTGGGCCTGGCTAGGCCCAAGGCCACGGGGGGGATGGGCAGTCTCAGGCCTGGCCAGCTGAGACTAGCCCAGCAGAGGGAGGGGGAAGAAGGAGCCCTGAGGGTCTCGGGTGTACCCTTCAGGTGGGAATGGGATGCCTCTGGGTTTGCTTTGGGATCTTTCTTTGTCACTGCACTTTGGGTTTTCTGTAACATTCACTGCTTTTTATTTAAACTTTCATCACTTTTGCAATGCATTTGTCTGAGTGTTTTATTCCTGCCCGTGGTGGGGAGAGAGGGGGCTGCCTCAACCCAGCACACCTACTAATAAAGGCTTATATACTGCAGCTGGTCTTCATCTCAGAGACAAATAATTGATTCAGAACATTGACTGTACGTGAGTTCTGTGAGTGCTAGCACCCCTTCTGACCCACAACTGCAGCAATATCCATGAAGTTGCAATCCTCGCCAAGAAGAATTTTGCGTATTGCAGTCACCAACATCAAAATATTTACGTGCCCAGCCTTAAGTACAGTTTAGGTCACTACATATTTGTTCTTCCACAGCTTCAGATTGTCAGCCTCAGTCCAATTTTATTTGGTATTCTCATGCAGAATACTTCAAATTCTACAAATGCAGCTTTTTTCTTCGAGAGGTCTTAATGATTTTAGGATTTTATAGTGCAGTGTCTACAGGTAATTCAAGAGGACACAGCCTCAAGCTGCACCAGCGGAGGTTTAGGATGGATGTTAGGAAGAAGTTCTTCACAGAAAGAGTGCTTGGCCATTGGAATGTGCTGCCCAGGGAGGTGGTGGAGTCACCATCACTGGAGGTGTTTAGGAAGAGACTGGATGGGGTGCTTGGTGCCATGGTTTAGTTGATTAGATAGTGTTGGGTGATAGGTTGGACTCGATGATCTCAAAGGTCTTTTCCAACCTGGGTAATTCTATTCTATTCTATTCATTTGCTTCTAACTGAGTTGGTCTATCATAAAATCAGAGCAGAAAAAATAAATAAATGTACAAGCCTTTGTCCAAACTGACTGTCCCTGCGACGCTGCCCAGAATCCCTCCTGGCATACTCCATACTTCAGCACACTACTCAAGCCACGTGGAGCAGGTTATGGGAAATCAGAGCATGAGCCAAGAGCATGGTTTAAATTTGACCTACTTGCAAAGGAAGACATACGGAATGCCACATTTGATTACAATAACTTGGCCCATTACAGCGTTATGGGGTTGTATGATGCTGCGTGTAGTGTCATGATCAGACAAGCGGAAAGCAAAGGCATATTTTCAAAACAAGTCTTGCACGCATGCCCTTCATGCTGAAAACATCCCTGACACATTTCAATATTTTTTTTCCTGTAAGCTGAGCCCAGGGGAATGTTAATAGAAATACATGATGCAACTAAATTCAGCCAAACACTAAAGAAATTTCTCCCCTCGCACCCGAAAGAAAAACTATACATTAACAAGGATTTTGCTGGCAATTGCTGAGCAGCTGGAAAACTTAATCTTGGTCAAGGTAAAATACTACAAAGACATTCAAATAAGGGGCATTTTTAATTTTTTTTTTTTTTTTTCTGTTGTAAGAATAGCCTGCTTTCAAAGTAGTTAAAATGCCCAGTCAAATAAATCAATGTAAAAACATATTTGTGACCACTGAAGAATGCCTGCTTCAAGAAAGCATCTGCTCACCTTTTGGAAAAGCATATACTGATCCTCAACACTACTTTTAAGGAAGCTTAAGGCTGAACAGGGAGACAGAATATGAAAACTGTACCCCATGAAAACTTCATATCCATGCTCTGGATATGGAGGAGGAAGTAAAGGATGACACTACATGGAAAGCATATCTAATGACAAAGCAAACGTTTTCTTCCAGGCACTGAGGTTTGTTTTCAATTGGTCACATGTGTGACACAGACCTCCAATTCAGAGGTATTTTGGTAAAACAGGAAGTGAAAAACACTTGCAGCATAACACCACAGTGTTGTAACAGTGTTACTATATAAACAAAAACCTAGCTGAATGCCTCCCTACACTGTTTTCCTAAAACAATAATCTTGCCAGCCTGGCAATTGTTTCAAGGCTTGCTGAACATTTTCTGCCTATAGTATCTAGCCATGAATCCAAGGCAGCCTTTAGCAACAGCAGGCATCACAGAGCAGGCAGCCTATTGGATCCCGTGTAATCTTTTCTCCCAATGAAGCAGCTCAGCTTCACAAGCAGTGAGAATGTATCTGCTCTCAATCTCAAGAACTAGAGTGTCGCAGACGTGGAAATGTGCTTGTAAATAACACTGTGGGAATCGCTCTCTTCAGCAGCATTCTCCTTGGATCCAAACATGCTTCTCCTAGTCTGATGCACATTTCTCTTCTGAATAATGCAGGAGAAGCATAGATGCCTTGTGACACGTAATTTCTGCTACTGACACTACTGGTGTTTAAAGTGCAAAGATCTGTCATTGAAGAAACCTCTAAAGAAAGAAAATACACTGTGCATCAAGAAACAATTATTGAGGTAGTAGTACAAAAAAGAAGTATTTATGACTAAGAATCTGCAAAATACACCAAGCACATCATCTTTAGTAAGCTTGGTAATATGTGCTTAAAACAAGTTCTATTTTGTATAAGCTGGTCTCATTTTCAGGTCTCCTCACAGCTACAGTAACAATATTAAAGGATTGGTCCTGATGCTGACACCTAACAGCTGAATCAAACACACATACGATGTGCCAAATGAGCTGCACATAAGACACATTTCATTCACTGTGGAATCTGTTGTTCCAGCACTGTTCATCACGTCTTACAGACACTTTCACAGACTTCACAGTCTAAATCCATGCAAAGATATGTGTGCTGCTTTCTTCTCCTGACACCTAGTGGTTATTCTTCCACAAACCACTAATTGAAAAATCAACCATCCCAAGGATAAAAGAGAAGCAAGCCCCCTGAGAAACTAAGAAAAAATAAAAATAATTAAACATATATATATATATAAAAACCCCAAAACAAACACAAACCCACCCCAACCAAACAAAAAAAAAAAAAAACCCACAAAACAAAAACGTCACTGAATTCCTGGGACTTCTATCATTGGCATCTTACTGAAATAGTGGAAAAATAATTTACACAGCCAGATAGAATTTTTTTTTTGTAGAGGAAAGCAAGCATTTGGGCTTCTTAAAAGCTATTTAAAACTGCCACTGATGTCAGTTGTTTTGGCTCAAGTGGCTTTGATACAATAAACTGTTTTAGTTGAAAGTGAGGTTACTTTTCTGAGATCACACATCATCAATAAAGTCTCCTTGCCGAACAAAACTGAATTCAAAAGTTGTCATATCAGGAAAATGGAAGCCTGCCAGTGAAAATAGTCTAGTGAAAAAAGGCTCACATTCCTCAAAACCAGAATTGTAAAGTAGGGCCAGGTCAGTGTTTATTCAGTCCATTTTTCCACTTAAAGGAAATCAAGGGAAAGGCACCAAAGACTCCACAGTTCCTTTAGAAGAGGCAGTCTTAAAGCCTTGTTAATTCAGGAATATTTTAGTGGCACAGCTGACACTGAATAACTTATTTGACATGAGCTACAATAAAATAACTAAGCATGCCCACACAAGTCTGGAATAAGCCCCACTTTGTCTGGAAGGATTACTCCTATTTTTAAAACAGAACTTGTATTCAAAAAGGAAGAGACTATGATCCAAAAATCTGCTCTGATTTACCCTTCAACATAACTGCAAATTCTTCCAACAGTGAATCTGGGGCTAAAAAATAATCAGATAGTCTTTCCTCTTTCAAAATGGCACAAGCTCAACATGCCTTAACTCTGCACCATGCACTTTTAAATTCAACTACGTTGCAACCATCAAGGGGTAAAAAAACACAAACAGAACAACGACACAAAAAACCTCCAAGCCAACCCACAACCATAAAAAAAACCCAAGCAACCAAAACCTCCCACAAACATGAAAAACCCCACAACAACAAAAACCCTGTATTTTGTCTTTTTGTTGTTAGCTCGGGGATATTTACATCCAAATGCAATTTACACTTGTGATTTCTTCTTCCAAGGCTTAGAAGCCTTCTGCAGTGATACAACTCCTCCAACAGAGGTCACTACCCTACAGTTTGAGTTTCCAAAGAAAAGTAAGCTTGTAACAAGCGTGTTCCCACTATCTTAGAGCCTTATAGCTTTCAGAGTTAGCACATTCCTTCCAGCTCAAACACTGCGTTTAGTCCATGATACTGTGTTGTTATCCAGGAAACAGAGGCTGATATTATACTCTGTCTTTTTTCAAAGTCAGCTGAGCACATTCTGGTTTTATCAGGCATATAAAGATGCAAAAAAGGGCATTTAATGAGAGATGCAGATTTATAGAATGCTTTAATTGTTTTACAGAAAAGCTTCCTAATTTCCAAAGGATGGCATGCCAAGCAATGCTGCTACACTACCACATTACTAAGAAAGTTTCACATTTCAAGGATGTCAGCCTGTGATTTAACAGCTGTCAAACTCTAGTCTCCAAAAACCAAATGCGACAATACAAAATTTTCAATCCCTAATCTCACTGCAGTGTCTAGTTCAGTTGATCTGCCATCTTTCTGCTGGTATTTCACTCGTGAAAAAACTTCTCCTCTTCAAGCCTAGCTTTATTTGGAAAGGTGTCTTCTTTCAAATGGCTGAATCTCTAAGATAATCACACTCCCATACCCATTTCAGTACCAAGCTGGGTAAAGTTACGCTGAGGCTCTGACAGCCTTAGTAATGCTGCCATCTAATGTGCCAGGGCAAGGAGTACAGTCCTCTGCATCACTCTTTAATACTCAGATGACATGTTTTCTTTTAGTTTGGCTGCCTTCAGAGCCTTGACTTGCAAATCTACACTAAGGGTATTATGACAAATTACCTAGTCAACAAGTTGATGGCTATAAATATTCATTGACATATTCTATCTCAAGGGAAGTTCTTTCATTATCAGTACTAAACGCAAATCCCAAGATATATCAACCTGACACTGACTGTCCATCTGTAAATTCAGTTCACTGACATACCAGCTCTGAACTACTGAGGAGGAAGGGAAGTCCTATGGCCTTCCAAATCACATAGCTGGAAGGGCAGATTACCCTATTTCAGGAAAACATAGATTATTTTGTAGAGTATTCTTTCTCTGAGACACTGGTCTGATAAAGTATATTTGTGGAATACAGTCAGCTAATGAAACACATCAAGTTACTGATGGCACAACAGATGATGACTAGCAGAATGATACTCCTTCCCAGCCCATCTGTTTTCAGGAACAGTAACTAAACAGAAAGGTACCAGGCAGGCCAGAAGGATAAAATTGGTCTCCGCATAGTTGGTTGCTTCTTTAAAGTTTCAAGAGAGTTTCAAGGTTCTACAGCCATCATTTTTATTTCCAGTTACTTCTTCAAGAGGTATAGTATTATCAACTACTTTTACAGTCTGGATAGTTCTTCTTAGAGAGCAGGTGTAAAAAGAAAAAGAATTACCAACCAAACCAAACCAACAAAACAATACCAAAACCAGATTCCCCTAGGTGTGCTAGATCTGTTCATCTATTATCTCATTTTCTATCCCTCTCTAACATACTTCAAATTTTCTTTTAAAAATCACATCCACTTACACTTGAAGGGTCAAGTTTTACTGGCTATTACACTTTTCCCAAGTTTTAACCTTATTCAGAAAGCTACATCTAGTTAATTTTGCCCCATTCTTTGAAGCTTAACCACATTTTTCAATAATCTGCAGCTCTTTACTGTTATTGAAATGATTGCTTGGGTAGGAGCTCCTGGCATTCCCAGGTTTTAGCTGCTGTTAAACATTTGGCAGCTACTTTGTCTCAGTACAGCTGGAGAAGGCAAAAGCAGTCAGACATCTGAACTTTACAGCTGCTGAAGTGGACAACATCATCTTGGTTTACAAATGTCTTCCCTTCAATATCCAAACGAGTGTTGATTCACAGTTTCTTCAAAGGAAACAGAAGTTTCTTGCCATATGTTGCAGCTGTTTGCTGGACAGCATCCCTCCTTCTGCAGGCAGTACCATTCCCAGCAATGCCCTCTGAGTTTTGCTAGTTTTTCTGGATGACTCTCACCTCCCAGAGAAGGAGCGATACTGTTTTAGCAAAGGAGTCAGTGGAAGAGGTGAAAGGGTGAGCAAAACCAAGTACACAGAGGCAGAGGGAAGATGGCGATTCCTGGAGACTGTATTTGGCTAAAAGGGCCCATGGCCTGACTCAGCAGCTCTAACAATATATCCCTTGGAAATGCACACCAAGCTGTAAAGAAAAGTTTACACTAGTTCTAATTGCAGCTTTGTCAATACATTTTATCCATGATTGTGGAAGTAAAAGGCTACCAAATGAAAATGGTACTACTACTGCTGCCACTGCATGCTTTTCCATTAGCTTATTGTGGACCTGGAAAATACTGCTGTACACTTGCCCACTTCCTAGACTCATTCCGTAACCCAAGAGAGGCAAGAGAGGACGACTCTTGGTCTGACCCAGAACTGCGAAAGTTCTCCTAAGAATAACAAAAATGTGAGATAAAACTCATCAAAACCAGTGATTCTGTTAAAAAGAATATATCTTAATACATCACTAATGCACTCAAATAAGGGGCAATTGCTTCGATAACACAGTTTTAATGCCATATATCCTTCATGCCTGAATGGAGCATTCAAAGTTTTGCACACAGCACTTGGAAATGTTTTCTGCCGTTGTCAACAAAAGTGAAGACAAACCAGTCCAATGGGCTCCCCAGAATTCAAAGAGCTCATTGACAGTTAATCAGAAAGAACAAAAATAAACCCTACCTCATGTTTGGCAACATTACCTTCACAATCTGACAGAACATAGTTAGCTATGCTGGCAGAGCACAACAAACATGACACACACTCTAAGAAGTAGCTTACGTGACAAGTGGTAGGTTATAGGCTTAAAAGCTAACATCTTCACGTGAGCATATGCCTCCACTTCAGTCAAAGAAGCTGGTAGAGTACTGGTTTCTGGCATAAAGCACACAGTTTAGAAAATATTTGAAATTACACAATAACTTTTCAGAAAGAAAAAACACCAAAACATTGTATCTTCATTCACAATTTTCCAGGATAAATACGGACAAACTACTATAGTCTGTGTACAATCAAAATGCCTTTATTGAGACAATGGGAGTTCTTCACATTGCTACAGGGAAGAGTTTTCAAAGTCATTACCAGGCTTCATTGTGAGGTATTGTGCGAGTGAAACAACAAACACTTGAAACCTGATCTTGAACCAGAAAGACACAGATTAGGTTAGAGTTCAGCCTAGCTAATGCTACAAATTTCAAGAGTTGCAGAAGCAAATGAAGGAAAATGAGTTCCTGAAAACTGCTAACACACAGCTCAGCTTCATTTCCTGTCCTTTAACATACAGTGATCATTGCTGCTATGTATGGCAAGATAATTTTCAAGTGGGTTAACTTTCAATTCTTACCTACAGCCAGTGCTGCGCTCTGTTCTTGGCCTCCAGTCTGTTTTAAAAGAAAAAAAAGAGATTATGAAAATTCATTCTTTTGCATTAGAAGTCTTACATGTAAAGCTACACAACCTTGTAAAAGCAAACATGCTTCTGTTCCAGATGTTGTACTGCTTTTCTGGACCTACTCATGAACAGCCCCAAATCTATATGCCACTGTGAGTTTGGAAAAATATTAACAGAATGCAGACCTCTGGTTTATCCTCCAGGGGTATAAATAAATAGGAAATAAGTTATTTGATAACAATGTATTTCTAGAGGGAAAAGGGTGTGCTGGTGTTAGATAATCCATTAAGAATATATATCTCCCAACAAATTTTATTACTAAAGAGTCAAAGCTGCAGTTAAATACCAGTGCACCAACTGACTCCACTTGTATTTCACTTTGCTTTAAGAAGTGAGAGAGAATGACACAAGATTCTTAATTCAGCAGCACAAATCAGCTCTTAATGATGGTCATGGCTAGCATGCTGACCTACAAAGAAAGCATTTTCAAAAGTCACCACTAAAAACCATCTGCTTAAAGCAAACCAGAATTCTTGGACAGTTTTAGTCTGCTGTAAGCCTCACTAACAGTGATCTTAAGGCTTGTGAATTAATTGTGTTGTTTGAAAAAGACAAGATGGAGTACTACAGTACCTCATAATGTTTCAAAGGAATTAAGCTTAACATTAGCTAGGGAAGGCTCTGAAGGCCTACAGCACCATAAGCAAGAAGCAGAGTGGAGGCCCTATTTGGGACTGACCCTTCACAGCCCAAAGACTGCCTGAACATAAGCAAAAGGACAAGTATCAGACATTTCTAACTGTAGAAATTTATTTCTCCATCCTTTTCAGTATATGAATCTCTCTCAGAAAAGCTCCCCTCCTTGAAGAGGATTTGAGTAGCATCCCCTTTTTCCTTTGCCAGTTGACTTCTAATTCCCTTTACTTTCTCAGTAGTAAGCAACAGCTAGCCCTTCAGGACAACAAAGGACATCACTATGTTTGCAAAAGCTGCCACAGCTTCCCTAAAACAGATCCTCTCACTATGTGTATTTTAGACATGGGTGGTTTTTATCGGTGGTTCCCTGCCCCTCCGCCCCCCCCCAAGACTGTGGACTGCTCAATTCATACTTGAGACAAAACAACAGAAATCAAACACTAACAGGAAAGCACTGGTGCCCTGCACCTTGGAGAAGAACATAAGTGATCCTGCGAATAGAGAAAGTGAAATCAAAGGCAGACCAAACACTACCTCAAAATGTTAATTTCCTGAAAAAATGTGAAACAAAGTATTGTGTCCTATTTGAATTTTGAGAATGCAAACAAATTCTACCTAAAAATAATGGGGGGGGTTTCTGGGGGGGGCAAGGGAGTCATCAAGAGTTCTGATTAAGATGATTTTGGTTCAGAGTCTGACCTGAATTCACCGAGCTACAAAAACAAAAAGAGAAGTTCAAATTTATTAGAATGACCACAACATAGAAATTAATGGGAAAGTTACAGGTAAAAATTTGAACTACAGCAGCAACAACAGTGACTTCTAAAAAATATTTTCCAACTGCACTGCACTAAGCAGAAATGTCTAAACTTCCAACTGATAAAATTACAGAAATAAACCCTGCTCAACTCTTTACATCTGACTGCACAGAACGCTGCACTTCTAATCACAAGCCACAAGCGCTTACCACCTGCAAGAAAAGTGTGCTGATGCTCAGGGAGTTTGTCCTGAAAGGCTTCAAAGAATGACTGAAAGTTAATTATAATCAAAGTCTGTCACGACTTTTGTGCCAATGAAGGCATGAGAAGAGAAGAGGCCTCACAGAGCCATTAGGCAAAAGGGAAGCAACCAAGGAAGCTGAGAATTATGGGTCAATTGGACTACCATCAATAACAGGCAAAGGGATGCTACCACAGGAATCCATTAACTGGATTCTTTTCTGTATCAACAAGAGTGCCTTCATGCAAAACAGATCAGAATGAGCACATTTGATGCTATCAGCTTGGTTTATACTGGCAGGCTGATAGAAATTTGATTTTTGCACAGTATGGCTTCACATCAGAGTATTTTAAATTTAGAGGTTAGCACTATGCAATATAATAAAGCACTGCCTGAACAGATAAGAAATTGACTTGTAGATCTCTAGCAGTCAGTGGGGAATAATCGAAGAACATCCATTAAAAATGGCCAGATGTGAAATTAACAGTGCGATGGATTCTTTGCCAACTTCTGCACCTCCAGATGCACCTTAATTCAGCCACAAGATATCTAAATGAACAATCACCTACTATCAGGTTGTCAGTGCATTACTTTGGTACTGATCATTCTTCTGACTGATTCTCAAGGTTCGGATCTGCAGATTAACATATAAAGGATACCAACAGGCACAAGATTAGACATGTATACTGTATGAGTTTATATGTAGAGAAAAATAACACAGAACCAAGCTCTTTCGTGATTCTGAGGCAGCCAAACGTTTAATGTTAACATTACAGAGAGAAGTGACTCTGCGCAGGAAAATCTCTTCTTACACAATGGGTTAACAGCTTGCATATTTTGTTTAGATTTTTTGTGTTTTCTGTTTGTTGGGGTTTATTTGTAATACCATTTTTATGGAGTCAAACTGCAAAAATACTAATGCATCCCATTCTAGGAACCCCTGTTACACACACACCCCCTCTCTTGACTTGCAGCCTAACTCCACCACAGCAGAAAATGGCTAAAGCATATGCTAACATCTCTGGCCAACTACAACAGGAATTCAAAGAACTATCACAACAGCAAATGTGGAAAAACATCTACAGCCATTAGGGAGGGACAGTAAATCACCTAAACTGTAGCTATTTATTTTCAGAAGAAAACAGCACCAAGTATTGTTCCATTTGTCACAGAAAAAGCCTGCAGTTGATAAGTCAAATAGCATCCAAGCATAAAAGATGCACTAAGTAAATTTGTCATAATTGTGGATAACAGAACTTGAAAAAAATGAGTAACTGCCTAACCACTGAGTAAGCTCTGTGTTTTGGGCATCCACCTCATATGGAACTGATACTGCTTAACTCAGCAGCACATGAAAACAGACTTCAGAAGAGAAAAGCTAACCATTAACTTCCAGTATGAAACAAATGTCTTCTGCCCAACCTCAATAGAGCTAATTAGGAAGCCTCTACACGCAAGCATAAACTTGTCAGCAGCTGTCAGTCAAGATTTGCTGCAAGAATGGTGACTTTGCGGGCTTTCCAAAACTCAGGTTGCTCTGCCTATTAAGAGCTGAAAATATTGAGCAGACAAAGGAACTTTGGAGAGAATTGCTTCATAAAGCTTTCAACATTTACTGAAGAAAGCTTGCACAGAATTCATGTACTTTATGCGAGGTATCAGGCACTCGGACTTCAGCAGGTGTCTTCAAAACACAATGCATAAACAATGCAAATGTTTAAATTGCTTGTTTGAAGTTCAAGCTTGCACTAGGATCTTCCTTGGTACATATCACCAAGTTGAACTCCTTGTGAGCCAGAGGCAGACTGTGGCACAGATGTTGTCAGTCCATGAAACCTCACCATCCTTTGGGTATTGCTGAATGGAAGAGGATGTACTTCAAGACTGCACTGCTCTGTCAATTTTTAGACACTCTCTTTAGAAGCTCTCTTGCTTCAGTTACAGACTTGAAAAAATGTTTAAGGAAATCACTCCAAAAAGTAGTTACTCAGAGAAGCCCAAATTAAAACAAACCCCAAGCTCAGCCCAAAATATAACCACAACTAAAATACACCCCACTACAATAAGGACACTAACAAGTGTTTAGCAATAACAATTGATTTTTACTTTAGTAACAGTAACAGATGCTATGCTGTAACAAGTAAATCATAGCTAAGAAAGTTTCAGAGGATCTGAAGATTAACCTATGGTTTAATGCTAGCTGGATGTGAACTGCAATATTAACATCAGTGACTCTAAAAGAAGATTCTTTTGTATCTGCATGGCAATTGAACATTAGATTAAGTCTATGAAAAGGTATTCTATCACTACTGCCTGCTATAGCGTGGATGTAGAAAGCTTCTGCTCAGATCTTTCTTCTCCATCTTCACTTATCCTTCTGAAGCTAAATTGTGTATCTATGTATTACATTAATCCTTTCCATCTCATAGTATCCCATATAACTTGCTACACTCAAACCAATGTTTTAGGTTCATAGTTAAGATAGAAACGATGATCTGACATGCAAAATTACCTGGCAGTTCTCAACCTGTATTGTGCACCCATCAAAAGCACACGATGCTGCCTGTCCTTTATTTATAGACTAAAATGCATTTATGCCAATATAACTCACATTGTACACAGCTATACTTGTATGCAGCTCTTCCTACTGCTCATCCAAGCATCTAATGGCACTCTCAGGTCTATGTAGGAATGTAACTAATAAC
Source organism: Dryobates pubescens (assembly GCF_014839835.1). Lineage (NCBI taxonomy): Eukaryota > Metazoa > Chordata > Aves > Piciformes > Picidae > Dryobates > Dryobates pubescens. Next base: position 21,504,580 of record NC_071625.1, on the reverse strand, counting down.
CAGCATGTTTCAGTTTCTCTAAAGCTCAGTCTGAAGATGTGGCTTCAAAAGGAATGTAGCATGCAGCCATGAGGTTTCAAGGAAATTTAGATCCTGCACTATGGATCAGTAGGATGAAGTTATAAAGATACACTTTTTCTTTCCTTTTTTTTTTTGTTTGTTTTGAGAGGGAAAACTACAGATAATTGAGGCACTTCTATGGTGTGAGAGGATATACACACATATACAAGACTAATATTCAGCATGAAAATTTATATTTCATCCACTTGCAGATACATTTTTCCATAACAAACCATTACTTTGGCATAGTGGAAATGGTAAAATGAATGATCATAACTGCCCCTTTTGCATCCTGACAAAGCTCTATATAGGAGGGAAAAAAACCCAACAACAAACAAAAAGCTACAAGTTCTAGACCAAGTAGAAGGGATTTTTCAACCAGACCATAAAGTTACATTTAAGTATTTTAAAATAAAGCTTTTTCACTTCCCAAAGCAAGTGAGAATAATAAGTGTTGAACAAGCAGAAGACAAAGACTTTCAAGAGGAAAAAAAGAAACTGAACATACCCTATCCTGGGAAGTTTGCAGCAATACTTATCCACTTGCAGTATAAAAACAGTAAGACAAGAACAAGTCAAAAGGGCTTTCCCATTTGACATTATTAGTAGTGTACTATCAGCTTTGAGCAACTCCAAGGCCCATAGCATTATTCAGCAGAACTTAAGCAGAGTTCTTCTTTCTTATAATCTAGATTTCTGTGGCCATGATAAATCACTTTTCTCATGTCATATGAACAGAAGAACTTGTATCATGAAAAGAAAGCCACCACAGAAGACAGTAAAAAGATGGTTTTAATGAGTTCTGACTACAATTCTTCAAGAGTATCAAAAACTGAGAGCTAAAGCCACAGTTAATGTTTCAATAGACAAAACTGCAAGATAAATTCAGACCCGAGATGATCACGCTACAGCTACTGAGATATCACAGACAGCATCTCTGCTTCTCTGAGAAAACAGATTTATTTCAAGGAACACAGATTAGCTTTCAAAAAGCCTGAAAGCCCTTCCTATGGAGCCCAATAGCAGTAAGTTTTGCCACATGGTTCTCAGACTTCAGGGCTGAGCCAGTTATAGGGAATACCTAAGCATTTCACGGGACGGGACGATTGGAAAAGACCTTTGAGATCATCGAGTCCAACCTATCACCCAACACTATCTAATCAACTAAACCATGGCACCAAGCACCCCATCCAGTCTCTTCCTAAACACCTCCAGTGATGGTGACTCCATCACCTCCTGGGCAGCCCATTCCAATGGCCAGTCACTCTTTCTGTGAAGAATTTATTCCTAACATCCATCCTAAACCTCCACTGGTGCAGCTTAAGACTGTGTCCTCTTGTTCTGGTGCTGGTTGCCTGGGAGAAGAGACCAACCCCCACCTGGCTACAACCTCCTTTCAGGTAGTTGTAGAGAGCAAGAATGTCTCCTCTGAGTTTTCTCTTCTCCAGGCTAATATCCTCCTCCTGAGGTCCCAAGCACTGCCTCACTAAGCAAGTGCCAGCATGAGCAACTCCTTCATAATTGCAAGTCATGCACAAACCAGGAGGCCACATAGTGCAAGAGCGACTCCATGACAGAGCCTTGGAACAAGCAGCAACTTCTACCAAGGACAGGGGACTTCTGCTGCAGCCAGCGTAACTGTCATATAGTGTGGTGTGGAGACTCTTGAAAAAGAATCCAGCTTGCCCAGGAACACCTTGCACTCCACCTACACACCCACATAGAAAGATCTGTAGTAACTCTTTCAGCTAAAATTATAAAAAGGAGGAGGGATGAAAAGAGAGAAGCTTTTCAGATCAGCTAAACAGTAACTTCCCAGTAAAAGAAGTTCAAGATTACCCTAATACAAAGAAAAACATAAGTACTTAGATGCCAGTAAAAACAATGAGTAGGAACACTCAAAACAATTATATCAATCACTAGCTGTCCAGAAAGGAAGAATCTCATCATGTTATTATGACCTCTGACACCAAATGTTTATTGGGTAAAATTTAAGTTGGAAACATGCACAAAAACTACAGAACACAGGGTAACAAACAGGACACTTAACATCTGAATCTCTAAGCCCAGCTCCTAGGGACTACTGTGTCTATCCAATAGCTCTGTTCAACAGTCAGGAAAAAAACAACACCCAAAAAACAGGAGCCATACAACAAGGTCTTGGAATTTAATGACACTAAATCTCAACAGCTGCACACTATTTTTGCTCAGTAATTTCCAAAACGAATTCCATGACAAGCCAAAAGGAGGCAAGTCTTATCAGGGGAAGTTCAGATGGGACATTAGGAAAAAGTTCTTCATTGAGACGGCTGGTCAGTCATTGGAACAAGCATCCTAAGGAAGTGGTCACAGCACCAAGCCTTTAAAGAGTTCAAAGAGGATCCGGACAATGCTCTTAGTCATATGATATAGTTTTAGGTAGTCCTGTGAGAAGCCAGGAATTGGCTGGATGATCCTGAATGGTCCCTTACAATTTGAGATAGTCTGTGATTCTGAAAAAATAAAACTTCAGGTGTGGTCAAGCAGTAAGCTCAATACTAACCAGATCTAAGGACTGCATGTTAACAGCCCCTAAAGAGTGAAAAAAAACCCCACCCACCACAAGAACCCAAACAAAACCCCAAAACACACAACACAAAAACAAAACCCCAAAACACAACAAAAGCAGCCTCTAGAAAACCTAGACATGTCCTTTAACAAGTATTTAAGTGTCCTTCTAACTCAGGAAGTGAAATAAGCAACATCTGACATTAACCTAATAGAACAGACCACATAAAATATAACACAAAAGCCCAGTCACCTATGTCAACAAGCACAGCTTTTCAGGTCAAATGTCTTTCTCATGAGAAAAGTTTACATATTTTTGCTGCTTTGTTTAAAAGTGTCTTTTGAAAAAGTCAAAACAACCCTTAAATTAATGTCTTTCATTTGAAAGCTCATTGGACAAACAAAATTAAACAGTTCATGCTGTCCTTAGCAATTATTTACAGGTGGAGAATAACAGCAGCTTTACCTTCATAAACAGAATCTGCAGAGCTATATTCTCAAACAGAACACAGTTTATTAAATGAGCATTAAACCAGATTCAAAACTCACTTCTTTTTAAACTTACTTTACTAACTGCTACAGTAGAATTACCACAAGTGAAAGGAGGATATTTAGGACAAGATCTATGCTGAATTCTGCAGGATTACAGTTAAAAAAACCACACAACTGTCACTAATCAATTGCAGATTACTACTATCTTCATTCATGGTTTTAAGCAATTTTATGTCCATTGTGGGAGAAAAGATGCCCCATTACATTGCATTACCACAGGTAAATTATTTATGTTCATTGCCAAAATGTTATTATTAGACTTCAAAAAACTCAAGATTGCACAAAAGCCTTTAGTCCCTGCATCTATTTCGACCAGCAACATTAAACAACTCCCAGCATAAAAAACAGCAAATAAATAGGAGACAGCAGAGTTTGGCCTACAAAACGGTCATGCCTTCCTCTTTTTTTTCTTCACTATGACCATTAATACAAAATAAATGCATGCTGGTAGAACATCAGTAACACGACCAGAATTTCTATCAAGGTATTTTATAGTGAGCATCAAAACCACACAAAGTGCTTAACCTCCACATACTAGGAATGATTTCACCAGACCCACTTTCACAAGAATGACAAATTAATTCAAGATGCTCTCCTGAATTGCAAGTAGAATTTATAGGCAAGCCTATAGCAATATATTTAAAGCAATGCTACCAAACAAGACTGTTTTTAACCTGTGGCACAAGTGGGAAGTAAAAGTGGTTTCAGTTGTCAGAAGGATGTTTATTTTCTTTCATGTATTTACAGTTTGTAGTTTCATTGTGATAAATAATTCTTCTACTCCTGATAGTTCCTACATTACCCTACTTTTGGTATCTGGTGGGCTCTGTGGTAAAAGCTTTTCAAGCTTCTCAGAAGCACTTTTAACTTCACCATTACACAGGTTTCTCCACATGAAAAAAATCCTTCTGAAAACACATTGAAAGATGCACATTTTTAACACCTATTTTCTTGTTTAACAGAGGAAACATTTAGCATTGAGCAGAACAAATCAGGACCTTGCTTTATACCTCTTGCAGCACATTGGACTTTATATATATATAAACTTCACAGACAGTCAAAACTATACATAAGTCTGTAACACATGCAATATGACCTTCCCCAACAATACCTCTTCTGAGTTAGGGCCTTCTTTTCTAACCTTTTGTAGGCACATGGGTACAGGGACAACTAGAAAAACCTTCCTGCTTTTAAGTTTAATATATATTGAGGGATTTTCACTAAAGACTGAAACTGTTACCAAAAGAGAATGTAAATATTCTCCCTGCAAGGAAGCAGAACACTTAAAGATGTCAGTCAGTCAAATACTACTCTTATAGGAGCTATACAAGTCACAACAAGGAGTTCTTAAGAAGAAAAAGGACAGGCATGCATTCGCTTCCACTTTGCAAACAATACTGAAGGTATGCTCATACTTATTGAAATTAGTACAAAATATCAAACTTGTTGATCCGTAAACACTGCAGTATCAGCGCTGGAACAGGAACTCCACAACATGTTAATCAGTTTGCTCAAAATGTCTCCCCCCCACCATTACAGGGAACAATCCTACATTGCACTAAGAGATTTTTGTATCTTCATGCATGCAGACCAATGTAAGCTGCATGTGAGAGATAAAACTATAAAATAAGGATGACTAATTACCAGAGATTATAGGCAAAAGCAGGAGATAATTATCAAGATCTTTTCTGAATGACTGATGACTTGGAAAAGTAATCTCATATTAGTAAGTTAACATGACAAAAAATAAAAGCTAACACAAGGAAAAACAGGGCAAAGATTAACATGTTTATGTTCTTCAGTGCCTGTGATAATGGACAGCTAAACCATCACAACCAAAAGAAACATCACCTGGATAAAATGGGCAATGTTTTACACAACCATTTGGACTACACCACACCAAGATGTAGCTGGCTTTACTTTTCTATCTTGACACCAATCATGCAAGACCCAGACACACTCTTCCCCACAGGAAGCAGTATCCATGTGTCACATTCTTTTTTCAGCATATTCCCAGAGTTGAGAGCCTGAACTAAGACATGGGTCAGGTCTAAATGTGGTAGAACTCAGCAGGCTCTCAGCTCATGTCCTCCCAGCTGAAAGTCAATGCTGCAAACAGTGAAATCAAGTTTGTGCAACAGTATCCGTGAGTTAAAAGGCATTTCTTGGTCTAAAAGGAAATGCTGAATTAAGACAAATATTTTATCACAGTTGTAGACAAAGAGCTACTTTCTAGAATTACTCAGTTTCAGTCAGCATGGCCATTCTGTTAAACACTCAGATGAGATGAGGGGATGGTGGAGTAGGAAGGGAAGCAGACAGAGAATCCCTCACTGCTAGGCTAATGAGGTTTTCAATTTTCTGTACAGGGCAAGATATGCACTCAAATTTAGCGGCAGACAGACATTGTTTATTCACATCATATATGATCAGAAGAACCCAAAGGATTAGTCTAAAAATTGCTATCAGATAATTACAATGTGGTTCAAAACTTGTGTTGATAATACACTGCTTTGGTACTTCAAATTCTGACATACTGTACGCCACTGTACTGTAAATTGAGACACACTTTCAAATGGGGTATTTGGAAAGGGTCTCATACATATTTCAGGAGCTATTTTACAGTGAGGCAACAAAGCTTTTGAAGTTATCGCTCAAAAAAATAACTGCTATACAAGCCATCTTCATATTAAAATCCCCACTAAAGAGTGAAAACAATGTTTAGCTATGTAATTTCTGACAGGTGCACATTATTGACCTTTATAAGCCTTCAAAACTCCCTATTATTAATCTAGGGTTGGAAGAGTAACAGAATAAAGTATTATAATACTGGCTGTGAATGCTGGTTATTAGCAACAGCTACACAACCCAAATTCATAAAGTTACCCTCATTTGCTTGTAAAATTTAGCAAATTCACTGGCATGTGAAGATTAAAGGTCTGTAAGCATTTGGTTTATAAAAGCTTAATGCCTCCTTACTGGCTAGGATGCTTCTCCGCATGTTCCTTCTTAGACTTAGCTGCTGACTCCCCTAAGACAAGTTTATTTAGCTGAGCACTCAAATGGTAGCAGTCAACAGAAGGATAGGTTTCAAGCTTTATAAAGGGTATATAGTAAGTTATAAACATAGAGGAAAATCAAATGCAGGTTTAGCTTATGACTTTGTGGATGTCTCTCCCCATACCAAAGACCGCAAATTCATTTACAACATTAAGCATTTGAGAAGCAAGCTGCAGATGCGGTACCTACTGTCAACCTGCACATGATTTTGCTACGTCAAGACATATTCAGATGTCCTAAATTCTTATGTTTCTTTGTGAGTGCCTTGCTCAACAACTTATGGGTTGGTCAACTGCTAATAAGCAGTCATAGCACTTCACTGTTTATCCTTTTAACATTCTAAACCTACAGTCTACAGATGACTTTAAATGTCTGTGAATTATGATATTATCATATATTATTTTCAGTGAAAGCTGTGCCTCAAAAAAACCCACAGAAAAATAACAAGCACCCAGACACTCAAATTAGCATGCTCGGCCATGTTCAGCTTTTGGCTTCTAGACTAGGTTTTGTTACAGTTTCTTTCATTTAATTTTTTTTTTCCTGGTCTCTCCAGGCTCTGAAGCAGCAGATTTGAAGTTTCAGTGTTTGCACTGTCACACTTCAAACAGCCTTTATATAGTAAGAAGTACAGACACATTGTATTAGTTTCAATGGAAAAAGCAAATAGACAATGCTTAACATCCCACTACAGAAAAAAGGCTAGTCTTTGTCTCCTACTGAGAGACTGGGAACTTACTTTCTTTGTATTCCAATTTAAATACCTACATGTTATCTACTGCTACTGAAGCTTTCATCTGGTAAGATAAAGTTAATTAAAAAAAAAAAATAATATTCTATTAACTACTTCTTGTTTTCAATAGATCCAAATAATTTGTGATCCAAAAAACAAAGAAATATTCTACAAGCAAAGGCACCCAAGGAAACATTTACCGTGGTCTTGTGGTCTTAACGGAGAACTCCCTTCCTCAGATTATTGATGCAGCAGCTCGTCTTCAAAACCTGACCAAAGAGAAGAATCCCATTAAACATAAACAATACACAATATCTCAATTACATAAGCCAGTGACAGGGGTAAATCAAATTTAATCCTGCAGTGCCAAGGAGCCTACATAACTCTTTAAGAATGCAAATAAACCATGCTAATTTCAAAAACACTTGTGATTTTATGCAAATGGAGAGGCGTCCTTAAAAACTCTTCTGTGAGTCAGTAAGGCAATTAGCTATCCATGATCACAAGCATCAGAAATAGAGCACTGCATCTCAGTGAAGTTGCACATTGCTACAGCACACACACAAAAATTGAAAAAAATAGAGCATTACATCTCTGCATTATGGAGCCAAGTTACACACAGTTGCAGTAGAAAAAAGTAGGTCTCAGTTCAGGTTTTATTTATAGTGTCATATATATATTGCGCACAAGGAAAAAAAGCTTCATTGCTACCGTTTTCATCAGGTAAAGACAAATTCGGCCAGTGTTGTGTTTTGCCCTTCTGACCTTACTCTAGGATTACTTAAGATTTCCTGCCTCAAAATTAAGTTTCTGGTTTAGAAAAGAAGTATTTGTATGGTCAGATAGCACAGCATTTCCTACAGAAATGTGGCACTGAGGTCTAGTGCAGGCGTTCAAAGAGTGCTTAAGTTCATTTTGAGTAAGTTTATATAGCAAACAGTCTATCTTTTTAGTACAGTAACTGGACAGTGAACTAGCCAAAACTGGCACCCTTCTATTGTGGTAAAGGTTTATAAGGCTATTCCACTTCGGGTTTTCTAGGCTGCTTGCGATTCATTAATTTTGGCTCACTTAAACACTGGAGAATTATCACTTAACCACTCTCCAGTAAAATTACAGCTGCTCCTACTTCAGGTACTGTTCCAGGTACCAGAATCCACCCCATCAATATGCCTCTTCTCATGTTTTTTTCTAAAGAGTGATCTTCACATTTTGTACTACAATTCTCACTCTGCTTGTAAAATCAAGCACATTCTACAATGCATCTGATTTTAGTACAAACTTGGTTTAGAAGTATAAAAATTCCTGTCATGTCATTGAAGATCCAGCTGAACAGGCATGCACTATTCAGTGTTAATTTGTATTTAATCAGCTATCCCCAGCTCCTCTTACATCAGGTAATCCTGATTAACAAGCATTTAACAAAAAATTATGCTGCTTTTCAGTGGAATTTTTTTTTATCACAAAGGTCACAGTATTACTGATTTGTCCCAGGTCAGGAGGGTGGAGGGAAGGGGAAGAACTAAACAGTATTAATGTTGGGGAATGATTTTTGTCACAGTGAAAATTATCTTCAAGTGATACCACCTATTCCCTCTTCCCCCCTCCACAAAAGAAAAATTTTCACCCTTGAAGAGCACAGCTAGAAGTGGACAAGGTAAGGGCTCTGAGTTACTATGAGTTACACTGTGCAGAGAGGCACTGTCGCTGTCTATAGCCTGGTGAACAAGAGCTAAAGTCTTACTGGCTGAGTGACCGTTTATGCAACTGCAGCATGTGCCATTTCCTTCGACATGCTCAACAAAAATACTTCCTTCTACCCTGCTATGCTGCTATATGAAAAGCCTCCTATCAGTACCAGAGAACAGATTTATTTTTTTAACCATGATCAATCATTTCATTAAATAGAAAAGTTACCTAACAATTCAATTGGACCAATGCAGCTATCATCACATTGCTAAATTCAAATGTACCTGAAGTAGCATGCAAGACTCTTTGACTGAAAGCAATATCTAAACCTGCTGGAGACTTTCTGCCCCTTCAGTCCCACGCTGCTTTGCACCACCCTCTCTCCTGGCTGCTCAGCACCTCCCATTCTGTAGTTCTTGCTGAAACCTCATTCCTCAGACTGGCCTTTCGGATGAAAAATGGGAACAAGCACCAGCAGCTGCAGTTGGGTAGCAATTCTGGGTAAGAAAAATTCATCTGTAAGAAGAGCAGTGGGTACAATGGACTGGAGGGATCATGAAAACACCTACATGCAGAGGAACTGTCATATGCTAGTGCCAGGCAAAGAATAAATTCTGGTGAGACAGAAGGAACTGGAGAGGAAAAGAGGCTGCTGTCCAGGCATGTTGGCCAGGAGCAGCTGGGCAGCAGTGTACCTCAAAAAGGCAGGAAAGCTGGCATCTTAGTTTTCAGTCAGTATCTTTAAAAACTAACTTCTTTACTTCAATAAACCTTTGTGGAGTAAATTTACACTCTTCTTTGACAGACTAAAGAGAATAGCAGGTGAACAACAAGAGTAAGCTCATTCTCAGAAGATATCCTTGCTTGCCCTCCTCACACTTGGTATAGCTTTGTAGGAGGAGTTCAAAAGAAGGAAGCAGACAATAAACCTACTTGTTCCTGGTTACTTAGGGACACTTCATATTCACGTAAGCAACCATCCCTTACTTCATTAGTTTTGTCACTTAAAGGGAAGGTGGATTTCAACTCTGAAGCACAGCACCTCATTAAACCTTGTTCCCCATATGAAATTCATGCTTAAGGAAACTACTAATCATAAAGATGCAAAGAGCCTTCTGTGAATCAGAGGGTTCATTTTCCTATTGCACACGTTTCAACAGGCAGAACCTCAGCTACTGCTTCCCAAGCCTGTAAGTTCTGTACTCATCTGAGCTAGGAACTTACCATAAGTAGGTTTTCAGCCTCTGCCACTCACAGCCCAGTAAACCCTTGGAGTCAGCTAGCAGGTAAAGGGATGACTCAGGGCTGACATGCAGAAGGAAATGGAGGTCAAAGCATTTCCTGAAACTCTGCACAAAACCTGGACTGCTGACCCAATAACCTGCACTCCAGTTCTCTGCCTTGCTTCAGTCAGCCACTCACCTCCAAGGACACTAACGAAGTTATTGACATCTTGGGTGGCCTGAGATGCCATTGCATAACTTACACAGCATCTTCAAAAGCCCAGAGAAACGCAGATTCCATAGGTTAATATGGAGATTACTTCAACTCAAAAGCTTTGTCTAGACTGTATTTAGGAAAAACTCCACCTAGCCTGTATACCCAACACTGTTGTACAGATAAGAACTCACACTTCAGAAGTTTTGACTATCATCAGATCATTTCTTACCTCCAAGTCCTCACTCACCCAACTTCTCAGAGCTCCAGAATATGCCTATGTTTACCATAAATGCAGAAGCATGCAGCTCTGGAGTAAAAAAAAAACAACCCTGAAACTGTCAAATATCTATTCCATTTAACCATACAGCTAGCATATTCCTCCGTTTCAAAGACAAGGATGGAAGCATAACTGTAATGATAGCAATCATATGAATACTCTGCTGTAAGACATGCTATTTAACTACAGGCAGAGTATATTTGAGGCAGGACTTAAAAAGAACACCACCAGTATTTTATTCAGCTTCCCTTTAAAACAGAGCTACTCAAGTTCTCAAAGTGACTCACAAAAGGAAGAGATTATGATATGATCTCCAGATTAGTTATGGAACAGGTTTTCATAGCAGGGTGAAAAGGGCAGGTACACAGAGTTACATGCAGACTACAATGGGAGTAAACTTTACCTACTACTGCTGTGATGACATTCTCAATGCAGTCCAGGACTGATGACAAATTTAAGTTTTTCACAGTATCACTAAGGTTGGAAAAGACCTCAAAGATCATCAAGTCCAACCTGTCACCACAGACCTCATGACTAGACCATGGCACCAATACCCTCTTGAACACCTCCAGGGATGGTTTTATCTTGTAACTTATTAAGAAGCTGTTCAGAAATGTGTCCTCCTTACAAAAACTCTCATAATTGTGGCAGCCATATGTCAAGAACAAGTAACTGATACATACGCTTTCATGTGCAAACTTTTAGCCATAAAGATTTCTTCATTCTGAAGTACAGATGTCACGTATCTTTTGACCCTAGGTCTCAGTTAATGTCTGATCCTTGAATGCACAACATCTCACCAGGGAACTGAATTATATTGCAGAGACCAGGAATTAACTCACAGAATGAACATCAGACCAGTCCTAATTTTACTACTCTCTACAGAGGCACAATAAAAGAAGGTCCCTGTGTGACCAAAACCAGCATGCCAGTAGGACTGTTTTTAAAGAAGCTGCTTTCACTGTTAAAGTTGTGTGCAATCTACGTGGAGTCCCTCAGTAAATTAAGGCTTGTAGTGAGGGGATAGAAGTTGCATATCCCAAGAACAGTTTCAGATTTCCATCCAACAAAGATCTATTGGAAGCAAAAACTAAAGGCAAAGACTTCCCCACTTCATAAAAATTCACTCTCACCCCGTTTTGCTTTGCTTAGTCTGTCCTGGATCCATCCCTTAAATGCCTACTCATGAAGTATCCCAGCTTCAGCTGAGCAAGGTACCAGCCTGGCTCACAAGTAGATCCTGAATTCAAAACTCCTCAGAAGTCAGAGTTAGGTTCCCCTTATGCTATCATGCCAACGAGTCTACCACTTAAAAACCTCTGAAGTGGTAGGTGAAGGAGAAATGCTATGAAGCTCTAGATCTGAATAGTGGGTCAATATATCCTTTTCTCTCCCCTGTTTCCTAATCAGCTGGATTTAGACAAGCTTGTTATCTAGTCCACAGAGAAGCAGGCATTACTTTCAGCTCTTAGAGAAAGTTAGGTACTGTAAACATGGCTATCTGATGTATAAATAGTTTAAGCTCTTAGCTTAAACAGTCTGAATGATCTTTTTAGGATTCAATATTTAGTTAAAAGAAGAAAAAATACAAAAATACTGCAGAGCTTATGTTTGAGACCTTAAGTAGGGCTCAGAAGGTTGTCTGCAGACTACAGTCAGCCTTTACATCTGCTTCTCACTGGAGAGACATTAAAGGCAAGTGGTCTCCTACTTCTGTCCAGAAAATCTGATACATTTTAAGCCATTCCTATACTCCCATATCCTCCCATTTACATCTGAGACAGCACAAGATCTTTGTTCGAAGTGTACTCACAGATGCCATCATCTCCAGAGGCGTTTTTCCTATGTTTAATGTGTCTGCTACAATCTCAGCCAAAACAGGAGCACAACAATCTTTCTATATTACCTTGTATTTGGAGTAACAAAGAAAGCATTTATGAACAAGCCTTGTATTTTCCTCCCAAAGTGAAATAACAAACACCAACATTCAAACAGCCACATACATGTTCTAGAGACTGCAACAAGGGAGTCAGTTCATGTTTTTCAAATCAAACTTTACTGTGGAACAGCAGTTAAGCTGAAAAAAAAAAAAAAAACCACCCAAAAAAACCCCAACCCCACCACCCAAAAAAAACCCCCAAACAACAAAAAAAAACACTCACAAGCCAACAAAAACCCAGCACCCTACTTCTGTTTAGAGACTTGTCACACTGAAAAGCTTTTTTCACTACTATAATGCTAGAAAGACTTGAAGACCAGCAGATTCTGATGTATTGTTTTTCATTAAGAAATACAGCAACAAAACTGAAGCCAAAACCAGACAGGAAGCAAAGGCATTGTATACATAAAATTCCCATAACATAAAAGCTTACACTGTAGAGCCATGCCCAGTGTAATTCTGGTAGACATGAAGTTGATACACATAAGTAAAACTCCAACAACAAAACATGCATATATAGCAGCTTCCCATCATCCACTTACCATTAAGTATGCAAGGATACAAGCATATGCAAGAGGAATAACATGAGTATAAGCACTGCACATACCTGCAGACACTGAGACGAAGCCCTAGGACCAGGAATTTCAAGAGTAATAAAATTACAGAGATAAATGGTAGTAATAAGTGCAACTACACTTGAAATGAAGGTGCCTGGCTTCTGCAATCTCCGAACTTAGATCAGAGACTCCAACTGTGAAATGCTTTCAAACCAAGAGTTGCTCTGCTGGTGGAGCACGCTTCAGGCTGCTCCTTCATGAGAAGCCCACAGGGCCCTTACAACATCATGCAACCAAAGCATATATAGGCAGCGCCACATACAAGGTTTATCTTAACAAAACGAGAGGCAGCGACTCCTGAGGTCTTCAGAAGTATAGTATTTGGAAAAGCTACATGAATTGTATAACAGAAGCCCAGAAGCAAGCTCCAGCTCGACAGGAAGCATAAACTGAAGCATGTGCACATGCACCATAGATGCATGCCTTCTAGGAAGACACTGGTTCTATCATGGGGTACTGTAGTACTCATCTATTTGAAGATGATGATTCAGTGCCTACAGAGCTGTAGAAGGACAATTCATTGCCTACAGGGTGTGTGTTTGGTTTAGTGCAGATCCAGAGATTAACTGAACACCACATGTGTGTCTGGCTGATGACAGGAAAAGGCTACAAACAGAAACAATTAAGACTACTCAGAGAAGTTAGATTATCTACTCTAAAAAAAACCTGATTCAAGCCTTCTTGGCATCAGATTCACTCGGTGAAACTAAAGAAATCTCACCTCTGTTCTAAGTCATCTCAGAATTGAAGCTAGTTCACTTTCATAAAGAGTTTAGTTCAAGGCTTATCATGCCTAGCATGGGCTAGAATAAACATTGCCTACTATGGAATTACTTGCATTGACATTCATGAACTTAAGCAATTTATTACAGCCATCCTTGTGTGGTAAAGACACTGCCAAAGAATGGGATGATTTATAGGTGTTCTTACAGCACAACCTCCTATAGTAGGAACTTTCCAACACAGCAGACATTTGCCAGCAGTCTCTGAATATTGGAATATGACAAAAAACAAGAGAGGGGAAGACTTACATAGCAATAAATCTCATTAATAAAGATATGCTTGTCACTGTGGCTAAACAAGAAAATTACTTTAGTCTTATGGCACTGTCATAAACATCACAGAAAACATACTACAGCAACCAAGTCAACCTCATAAGCAATGCAGAGCCCCTTTGGCTGTTCAAGAGGCTTTCAGTAGCCTTTTGTCTTTCAGTAAAAATTAACCTGGCTTTCAAAGATTTAATAATAGGAAAAATATTAACTTATCCAATGTCTTTTCACCAAAATCTAAAAATGGATGTTGGTATTCTGCTCCACCACATCCTATATTTTTGTGGAAAGTCAAGTTATTTTGTTAAAAAATACAAGTATCAGGAAAAATAGCATTAAAAGAACCTAAAATGACCATTTTTGCTTGGATATATGTTCATTCAATGTACAGTTGCACAGAAACTAAAGGAGTCCACAGGTAATTAGTAACCTTGCTTCTATCTTATAAATGTGTAATATTAGGAGTCATTCAGCTACAGAATCTCAGTCTAATCCTGTAGCACCTAGAGAAACTACACATGTAATCCTCATTTTTAACTACAGTCTTCCTATTTGCTTTCAAGTATTTAGCATTGCTGTATCCCAGTTTATCTCTAATGAGGCAAAACATACAACACTAAGCATAGCAGACCTTACGACAGGTCTATAATCTTTGAATTCTGCTACAGCAAGTGTTGGTAAGAACAGCATTGGATCAATCTTGAAAGGGTGAAAATAACATTGAACTTACACTTTTTTTCATCTTAGAAGGTTCTCCTAAGTATAGAGGAGGCTGTTTAGTGACCCTTAAGGCAGCCAGTGAGAATACACTGGAAGCACACATGGGAAATACTTCTGAAATCTCTGCATTACTTCACACTACAAACAGAAGTTGCTGAAGCAATACAGAACAAAAAAAAAAAAATTAATAAAAATCAGACAATGTGTTCCCATCTGGCAAAGCTATTAAACTTTCATGTGTCAACCTGAAAAATAAGGAAATTAATGTCTTACTGCTGAAAACTTAAGCTTCTTAGGCCTTTCAGATAGTAAGAAGTTAACTAATCACTTGAGACAGTCCAGTCTAATCCTGGATATAACAAGCAGTAACTTCAGTATGTAAATTACAGCTCTGCCCATAAAAATCTTCCATTAAAACTACTCTGAGTCTTAAAAAACCCAAGCATGCAGGTGCTCCAAACTGCTGATAGCCACCCTTGCACAGAGATTACAACTAAATGTAAATTAAAAAGATGCATATGCTAAATACAACATGCTTAAGAAAAGAAACAAAACCCACCAAAAACAACAACAAAACAAACCATAAAAAAATAAGATTTGAAAAAAATAATAAATCAATGAACAAACCAAATTTCATCCAGGGCAACCAACTGCAACACTTATTACAGAGGAGTGTCGTAAGGCACCCTTTAGTTGGACTATAAGTAAGAAAACAAACATACTTACACTCATTTTTCATCTTAGAAGGTTATCCTAATGAAAGTGTACAATTTTCATTCTACTAGGTGTACTCAAATAAAATTCATAGAAAAAATGCTCCCATGGGAAAACCTTAAGGTTCAGACATAAATTCATGGTCTTGATGATGCAGTTACTCAAACCACTGACAAAAGCAACAAATTCTGTTTTATCTCATATACCAGAAGTCTGAAGAATAAACCATCCCTGGAAAAGTGCAATCAGCTTCTTGGTTTGTTGGTCAGCCAGAGTGCTCTCCAAAATCATGAGCATCAGGCTTATGAAACAGAGAGGGCATACAATAAAAGAGAAGTTACTGAGTAGACCATGAGAAAGTAGAAAAAGAGCTTTCTCAAGAAACTAGGTAGGGAAATGTGGTGGGCCGACCATGGCTGGATGCCAGGCGTCCACCACAGCCACTCTATCACTCTTCCTCCTCCACTAACAAGGGAAAGTAAATAGAATAGAATTCACCAGGTTGGAAAAGACCTTTGAGATCATCGAGTCCAACCTACCATGCAACACTATCTAATCAACTAAACCATGGCACCAAGCACCCCATCCAGTCTCTTCCTAAACACCTCCAGTGACGCAATGAAAGGCTCAAGGTCAAGATAAGGGCAGGGAGACATCACTCATCAATTGCTGTCACAGGTAAACCAGAACTGATTTGGTGCAATTACCTTAATTTATTACCAATCAAATCAGAGTAGGATAATGACAAATAAACCCAAATGTTAAGATGCTTCCCACCCACTGTTTCCTTATTCATGGGCTCCTCAGTTCTCTCCTACCCTAGCAGCACAATGGGACAGAGTTAGGGGTTGCTGTCAGTTTATCACCCATGGTCTCTGCTACTCCCTCCTTACTATTCCCCTGCTACAAAGTGGAGTACCTCCCACACAGGACAGCCCTCCACAAACTTCTCCCACAGGCTGCAATTCTTCCCGAACTGCTCCACCATGGGCCCTTTCCATGGAGTTTCAAAGCCACTACAAAGATAAGCCTTCTGATTTTCTTTAAACAAAACAGCTTGTCAGAACTACCCGGGGATGCTAGTACATGTCTTGAGTTTGCTTTGAGGGAACAGGTTAGTAAAACAAGGTCTTTAAAGACGGCCACAGTGCAGAGACAAGTCACATCTGGAAGAGATTTCTGAAATAAGTGCAACGTCAGTTTAAAACAAAACTGAGCGCAAAAGAAAGTGTCATTTTAACTCCTTGGTAGGTCTTATGTCTAACATGAAGTCAGCAAAATCTTAAAATACTCCACTAACTGCCAGCACTATGTATGCTACAGTTTCCCAGGCTACTTTCACTAGCAGCAGTGTGTCACAAGAAAATAACATGCATAATCAGTATCTAAGGGAGAGATAAGTTCCATCTTTCCTCAACAGCAAGTTAGTGATTGCCTTCTGATGACATTCAGATTAGGACAAATTGTTCATAGTTTTTAGCTATGTAAAAAGTTAAACTCCTTTCAGTTTTTTCTGCTTGAGCAGGTTCAACTATATGCCCATGAAACTACTCTTTTACTGACAGCTAAAGGAAGCTACTCTTCTGTGCCAGCATCCTGGCTGGGCCACTGGTAGTAGAAACCCACCTCTCTTTTGTTTTTCATCCCCCTAATTCTCATCCAGAGGCTCTAAACGACATAGTCGCTAACTGTAAGGCCTATACAATCAAACCTCTCCCTCACATATAGCATGACCGCTCCACCCCACCTGTACCTCCTGAACAGCCTATAACCCTCCATACCAGCCCTCTGGTGGGGGCACTCATTCCACCAAGTCTCACTAACATCAATGACAACACAGCTCTGGGACTGACCAAGGCTTCCAGCCAAAGGCATTTGCAACCAGAGCACCTCATAGCACTGCCTCATGGAAAAGGCAATGGTTGAGCAATCAGTGCTGGGCTGGGAACATGGGAGGGTTTGGGAGGTGGTAGTAGAAGGTGTGGGGGGTTGAAGCATAGAGGCAGTGAGGTGGCAGAGGAAGAAGTAGTAGTCTAGTTAGAGGAGGTGGGGGTTCCAAAATATATTGTTTATTAAATAGCATATTAATGATACTTTTGGTCTTGTCTTCATGTGGCATGCTAAAGTACCCACAGGCTATTAACTTCAGGAAAAGGTGACGCCAAAAAAAAAAGAAAGAAGCTACAAATGTAATTCTACACAATTTTAATACAGTAATTCCTGTTTGGAACTAAAACAATCTGAACTATACCTGCTAGAAGGAGATTCCTGCTTTCACACAGCAAAATCCCTTTAAGTTCAGATTCATGCACACCAGTATCAATAGCCCAGGTTTTTATACTATTCTCATAAAGGAAAGAAAAGCAATACTGGCACAGAAAAGTAACCACACAGTAAGTACAGCCTTGTCTTCACACAGAGTTGTATCATTCCATGCTAAATAAGACTAATACTGAATAACATTAAGTGCAGCTCTCTGGAAACTACAGCAGCTGCTGATCAGTAAGTACATTCTTCCTGCCCTTCTCTCCCCACGTTTTATTAAGACAGCAGGTTAACCTGTTTCTCCTGCTGTACAGAGCTCTGCGAACAGAGCATCACTGAAGCTTAATTCACCCTCAAAACTTGGAGTATGAGGTGCTAACTAGTAGAGTGATGCAAGTGATGGGTGTGTGACTAAGAGCCCCAAATCACCAGCTTTACAAAGTCACCTTCCACACAAAACAGTGATAAATGAATAACCCATTTAACACCTTTAATTACAAAGTCTACTGCAGGAAGGACTATTTCAGAAGCAGCTCTCAAGGTATAGGATTTCCTATCCAGTGTCCTACACAAGATCAGGAAACTAACTTCCCTTCACAATATCACAACTAGCTCACTTTAAATACATCGAATTTTAACAGATACAAGAATAAGCCCATGTTCTCATTTTCACAGAAGTTGATAAACTCAAGTCTCACTTAAAGCTGAATATCCTCTTTGTAACAGAAATGTTGAGTTTGGTTTTTTTGTTTTCCTGGGACATCTTTCTTTTACCTTTATACTTGATAAATTCTGGGGGCAAACCAAAGCACTAAACTTTGTCCACAGAAGTTAAAGGATCACAGAAGTTAAAGGATCTTGACACTGAACATATACTGTTACCCAGTACACTTAGATTCACTGAATGCAGGTGGGTGTTTTCTGGCAAGGAATCAACAGCTGAAATTAATCACAAGTGCTCACCTAGTCCAACAGGTGGTAATTAGGGAAACATCCTCTGGGCCACTTTAAAGGTAGTGAGTGCAGATGGGGCCTGAACTAGAAGCTGTTATCTTCATGTCTGATAGCTATGCACAGCTTCAGCCTTTCAACCAAGACTGACACCAAGTGCCACTGTCCAATTAGGTGCAGAGAAAACACCCTGATTTGACACTTATTGCCTCATAACTGAGTGCCAACTTCAATCACTATGAAGAAAAGCTCATCATTACCTCTCCACCTGTTCTATATAATTTATTTCCTTAAAACCAAATTATCTCGATTTTCAGGTTAGTGTCCTACCTTTGCACTCCCAGATTTTCAATCCCTTTAAACACTAGCTTGGTTTATGACCACATTTTACAGAAAGCAGGCATGTATATTAATTTAATAGCCAACAACCCAAGGTGAACCATTTTCCAAAATCCATACAGATATAATCCCTGCAAATGAGGAGGAAAAGGTGATGATGGTATAGTGGGGGTTTCCTTTCACTGATTTTTATGGCTTCAAGATGTTAAAAAGTTTCATGGATTTTCTGTAATCCTTTGCTAAAGTTTAGGGCCCTGAATGACCATACTCTTTGAGAGTGTTGTCTGAACAGATCATTAAGCCTATATTATGCACCTTTAATAAAGCCTATCTTGTGCCACCTGGTCTCCTCCCATCTCTGCTTTCCTGAAAGTCTCCCCTTCTTCACTTAACCTATGACTGGAGTTGTAGGTTTCTCAATCAGCACAACAGATTATGTGTAAACACAGTACAGAAGTCCTGGATTAGCCATCAATCACATCAGAACCTTTTTGCTCCTACCCCAAAAGTACAGGAAATTTCCACCCTCCTCAGCTGTAATAAATGTCAGGAGACCTGTTTTTATGGTTGTACAAATCTTACCCCTGGCTCTGAGGGACCACCAGTGACAATATTTGGGATAAGCATTGGGTTTATGGGGTTTGTTGTTGGGGTTGTTGGGTTTTGTTTGCTTGTCTTTTAAAACCATCCTTCAATACACTGTCCATATCCCAAATCTCGAGACAAATAAAATTAGGTATCATTCCTATGACTATGGAAAGTCCATTCAGCACTAACTGTATAGTAAATGGAATAAAAGACAAAAATGTTTGCCTGCTATATCTGCTTTTCCTTAGCTAGCACATTATTTTTAGACACAATGTTACCATAAAACAAGCTTAGTATTGGTGTTTGCCACTCTGGCTTCTATATTTGTACTGAGTACATATTCATTTGAAATCAGCAGACACCAGGAATCATCATACTCAGATCTGTAAGTGACAAAACAGTAAGTATCTCTAAAAATGGACAGAATTATTGTCTTCCTTTCCACACTTCACTTGTTTGCACGCCAGCGTCAGCAAACCTGAATCCACCACCTCAAGTCTCCCACGTCATACCAACCAGGATACATATGTTGTTCCCACATCCTAATAAAAGAAGGAGGGGGGAAGGGGGGCTGAATGAGACTGGACTCTCCTTTGGATTATTTAAATTAGGGAGTTGGTGTTTTCTTTGTTTTATTTACATACAAGACACCATTAACCACAATGTCTTTTTCATAAGGCCAAGAACATTCACACATGCTATGCTTTTCTTATTTTCCATGTACAGTGGTTCCACATTTATTTAGTAACAATACCAAGCCCTCTGCAAAGGTTCAGAACAGAACAGCCTACACTTCGTGTTTCCTTCCTTCTGCAAGGTTGAGTCACATCCTTAGGTCTCCTTTTAGAAAAGTACCAAACCATGTTAGAAGAGGGAAAAAAAAAAACAAGAAAAGAAAAGAAAAGAAAAAATGTAATGGAGAAGCCTCGAACTTGAGAACACACAGCACTGACACAGGCCACAGTTCAATCCCTTGGCTCATTTTCTGCAGTGACATAGACAAGAGAACTGCACACCTTTTTTTCCCCTCTTAGAAGCAAAATCGGGTCCTCTTCACAGCCAGACAACTTTGTCAAAGGATTTCAGAGATAAATGAATAGCTTTAACATTTATGAGTGAATTGCTGCTAACAAATTCCTTGGAATTACTGTATTTAAAAGAGAAAAAAAAAAATCATCCTTCTGCCTTTCTAAAGAGTTGCGTTCAGTATAGAATCAAGATCTGTATTTCTTTCCTTTGGTCTCTTTAGCACTTCAAATAAAATGAAGCTTTTATCCCATTACACTTAAAGCCATGACTACAGCAGTTCTTGCTTTATTTCCTCTATTCTACCAAAATGAACACTGCTGAGTTGAATATTGGTAAGTTCCCTGGTTAAAACTACTGTAACCCCACAAAATATCTTTTTGAAATCTGGACCAGTTTTCTCAAGCCTGGTTTTGCACAGCCCTGGCAGTACACAGGCCAGGGCAAACAAAACTTTTAACTTAAAACAACTAAGTTCAAGCTTTAGATAGCTAGTTCTATTTATGTAATGTACTACTGCAGTTTATTCTCACCATCTATACTACACACTTGCATGACCAGAACAATTCAGCAATTTGGTTTAGAGCACCTCAATCCACAAAGTCAACAAGATAACATCCCAGATGAGCTGGTACAGTTGTTTTTTGGCAGTGCAACTTTGAACCACATACTCTATCAGATTCTGAAACAAACTACTGCTCACATATCACAGAGTATTTAATATTGTGTTTAAATACATATTTTATACTGATATATTATACACAGTATGTTTTTATATCTATTACACATTAGATTGTGCATTACTATCCAACCCCTGCACTGAGTCAGGAGCTGGGCAACGAGACAAATGTAAATGTAATAATTTTCTCATCAACATCATAACAGGGAATCAGTTCTGCCTGCTTATCAGGCAAATAGATTAAACAACACATTTACATCCTTGCTCCTCTGGATGGGCCAAAGACTGTTTGTCTTGACATGTACAATAGTTTTTTATAAACAGAGGTTTCGATAAAACTAATCTATCTAAGTCTACTGTAAAAGATGCAAATCTCATAAAGCATGAGACAGTTCTGGGACTGTAGCTTTCAAAAATATTTCCTAAAATCATTTATTTGAAGCCCAGACAGCTATTAAAATCACCCATGCAACACATTTAAAAACCATGACCATGCTATTTCTATTTAAACATTAAATCAGTGGCATTTTGCAAGGTACACAGAGTCAGTGATTTAGTGTAGGTGCTACAGCAAAGGAGGAACTAATTGCTAAATTTCCAGGCTGAGGACATGGCTACTGTGGCAGAGACAAACTTCCCCAAATGTCTGTCTTTTCATAATTAACCTACTAAATTGGGAGGACAGTGGGGGAAGGGAACCTGTATAAGACTAGATCGCCTCTTTCAAGCTTGCTCAGGAGAACCCACAAAAGCCCAGCCATATTTTCAGAATTACTCCCATATAATAAAGAAAGATAAGTCATCATAAAGTCTTGGGCAGTAATAGACAGCCAGAGTTGCATCTTTCAACAGGTATTTTCTGCAGCAACTAACACTACTCTTACTAGTTAGTGAAAAAACTGCTTGAAGATCAGTTGCACTGCAAAAGTGAGAATTTTATCCTTTTTCTCTAGAAGCACTGCTTTGAAAGTGTAAGAGCAGTGCTCATGGCTCTTCACAAAGAGTAAAGGTTTGCTTCTGCAATATAGACTTTAGTCAGACCCAAAAGGACTCTCTGCCAGAAAAACAGACTACAACAGGCACCCAGTACTGAGAAACCCTGAGAATCACAGCATAAAGGCAAAAAGCAAAAAAACAGGCAGCCATGTCCTGTTCAACAAGCCATCCTTGATTCCAAAGCACAATAGAAACAAAACCTGTCTCGACTTTCGACCCAACTCACATTCAGAGCCAAAAACCAGATCCTAATGAGCATGTTTCCAGGATCCCTGAACCTGCTCAGAGGACGGGGGTAGGGGGGGTGGTGGAAAAAGGCCACAAAAAACCAAGGAACCTTCGAAGACAAAACTCAAACCATTTCCTTTTTATGCAGTTCTAGCCTTCAACTTTGTAGAGGTCATTATAAGCACTACTGAAGCACTAGGATGCTATCTGTAGCAGTTATTCTCAATGTTTTTAGGGTTTTTTTAATGAGTATTTATCGGAAAACAAAGAAGTGTGGTTGGTCAACGTTAACAAAAACACAAAGAATGTTTACCTGTGTCAGATACTTCCTGTAGTACAAGCAAGAGGAGCTTTCTGTATAAATGCCAAATAAAAGAGGATTAGAAAGGATGGAGCAGTAAGGGTAAAACTATCTGATCAGGCATAAGACAAGAGCATGAACCCTACCCTTCAGTTACTTCTGTGACAGCGTTCACAGGCAGGACACAGCCTCCTCATTTCCGTTACAAGCCTATCCTGTAAAAGCAGTCTCAGCAATTTATGAAGCAGAGCACAGCTGACAGCAGTAAGGAAGAGATGATGTTACAAACAATAAATGGTTGATAAGAGAAAGAATACTTTTAGGAGGAGCCCTCCTTCAATGAAGGACAACAGACGAAGTATAGAAATCCATATCCTTGGAGCTCCTAAGGTAAGGAGAAAAAAGAATGCCTTAACTAAACCAGCTTTAAATCATGCAAAAAAAATTTACACAAGAGCACAAGTACTTTAAAGAATTACAGAGTTTAGAAAATATTTGGGCACCTCAATACAATAAAGACATTGAGGTGCTGGAGCAGGTGGCAAAGAAGAGCAACTAGGCAGGTTAAGGGCCCAGACAACAAGTCTTATAATGAGCAGTTGAGGGAACTGGGACTGTTTAGTTAGAGGGAGAGGAGGCTGAGGGGATACCTTACCAGACTCCACACCTGCGAGGACAATATAGAGAGATAGGTGCTTGTCTCTCTCGCAGGTAATTAGTGATAGAACAAGAGGGAATGGCCTCCAGCTGCACTAGGGTAGGTTTAATGTAGAGCTTAGGAAAAATGCCTCTGTAAGAGCAGTCGAGCATTGGAACAGGCTGTCCAGTGAGGCACTTTAGTCACTATCCCTAAAGGTTGTTTCAATGTGGTGCTCAGTGATAGAGTTTAGTGGCCAACATAGCAGAGTAGGGTTAATGGCTGGACCTGATCATGGGTCTTTTCTAGAAACTGAATGATTCTATGATTGAGACATATCTAACAGGGTTTTTACTCACTGTCTTCAATTTTTTTCTTTGAAATTTCAAAGGTGAGTTGTAAAACTAGCTCAGATCAAGACTGAACAGCCTTTGAAAAAAGATACAATTAAGAACCAATATCAGCTTATTTTTCTTATGATTATGTTATTTAAGAAATATTTGAACTGTTAATTCAAATCTTTGTTTGTTTTTACAACACATGATAAAATTGAAACACCCAATCATTTGCTGAAACCAGCATTTTACCAGGAGTAAAGTAAATACACTTGGTTGTGTTAGTTTGTTGGTTGTTTCATTTTTTTTTTTTTTTTTTTTTTTTTTGTCCTGACACAATGATTCAGAATCAGGAAATGTACCAATTCTAACAAAAGCAATTGTACTTTTCACTAAAAAAAAAAAGATACATATATTTGATTTTCACTTTTTGAGATGCAAAAAATACTAAGGCTGAAGACAAGATGTTTTCTGAGGAAGTTAAAGCTGTATAATTGTGGAAACTGAATTATTTGAAGTTAGCAAGTGACTTTTAGTTCTTTTTCTGAAACTAGTGCATATACGTCAACAACACAGCATTAAACAGCACTGAATCATTCTGGCAGTGCTATAAAGGAAAGACATTGTGAAAACTGAACTATACTGTACTTGCTAATTTTTATTTCCTGACAACTGTCAGCAGCAATGTGCCCTGATGAGAAATGTGCTTGCATGCTTGTCCCCTGGCTGAGAGGATCTGCCCTCAACACGTGAAACAATAGCATAAGCAAAGCTTGTATCATTGGTATACTAAAATAGAGGCTTGGAAATCACTTACAGATGTATATGCACACAGGTATCAAAATCTATACACAGAGAATAACTGTAAGATACAAACTATAGAACCTTACTGTGTTCTCATCTTCTGGAAACAGATGACTGTTTGTTTCTTGGTTTTTATTTTCTCTCCCCTACCCCACCCCCAGCTTTAAACAGTTTTATCATGACTGTACTTCCTTTTTCTTTTCATGATGCTACTCCCTGCTCTCTCCTGACTCACTCACACATAACTATGCTTCAGCATGTTGCACTTCTCGTTCTTTGATGAAGTGTCACTACAATTCTTACTTGAACTGAATACTTAAATTGCATAAATTCATCCCCAGAGGTAAAGGTGGGCAGAGCTGGCAGATCACATAACTAAACACACAAAAAACCTACATCAGACCAGTAAAACAGTACCTGAGGCTCTCACTGTTTAAAAACTTTGTGTCCTTTTCCACTTGAAAGTACCTTATTTGAACATTAATGTTTGTCACATACCTAGTATCACATCAGAAGCCAGCTGTGCCTCTAAGAAACCCAGAGTACCAATTGACTTCTCAGATCAAAAACACTTCAGTGATCATTTCCTTCCCTAAGAGGGGAGAAAAAAAATCTCTACCTTAATACCCAAAAAGAGATTTGCTACCAATGAATGCAAAGCTTTAAAGGTAATGCAAGTTTTCACCAAATTTTATCTACAGCAAAAGTTTTCCTAGTCCTGCTAGCTGCAAAGCTGATCAGCCAAATATTAACTGAACATAAGCCAACACAGTAGGCCTGGCAAGAAAAGGCAAAAAACCACAGCTCCATCAACAGAGGCTGCTGTTCTTTTCTTTACCCAAGAGTAAACACTCTTACTCTTTAGTTTCCTAACCAGTTTAAGACTCATTCATAATATTTCTCTTCACGAAGCTCCCCCCAAAAAATCTCATGAGCCGGGAAGAGGATTCAAACCCCTCAGAGAAATCCAACAAGAACAGAAAAGACTTTTTACCCTTCCTTCTAATGGCAGAAAAAAGACAACTTTATACTTCTTACATTGGTTGAAAAGGTTTCTCTTCTACAGAGAAACTTGAGAAGCCACAAGGCTCTACAAAACAGAGAGCTCATGGTTCCTCCTTACAGTGGCTGGAGTAGGACAGATATGTCCGATTAAACAGCTAAGCATAGTGATGTGGACAACTGAGAATCCCAAATGAAAAATAAAAATCAGTTCATTCTTCCTTCACCATAAAGGAGAGAAAGGAATTCATTGCCCACAAACTTGTTAGAGCTGTACCACCACTCCAACTTTTGGCCCTTTTAAGTTTGACCTTAAACCTGTGTGAATGAAGTACAGCGAAGGACCACATCAATACCAAAACGACAGAATGACCTTGACCACTGGCATGTTGTCCATTCCAGTTACGGGAGCTACATGTCCAAAGAGATCACAAACACACACAAAAAAACCACCAAAAAATTGTGAATATAATATTGGAATGGAATTACAGCATGAGAAAAGCAGCAAGTTTTATGGGGATGTGGCTGCAGTATGTAAACTAGGCTAAAAAGACCAAGGTTCCAGTTATTTCTAACGATGTAAAACTAGCTAACTTCTCTTCTTTGTGGCTTTACTCCTCATGAGTAAAATAGGAAACGAACCACTTCCTCATTTCATTAGACCATTCTGACAATAAATAACTGTACAAAAAGCAGCACTAGACTATCCAAGAGGAAATTAATGCACCACTGGAGCAATCTAGCAAGAGTATGGTACAGTAGTAAACAACAAAGAAAAACCACCAAGCACTCGTTCACTAAACTAGCACCAGCCATTCATTGTGAGGACAAAGCAAGGGTCCTAATGGAAGAAATGGCATACTCATGCATTCACTGTTGCTTTCCTCCCACAGTTTGTTGGTTGTTTGTTTTTTGGTTGTTTTTTTTGTTTGTTTGTTTTGTTTTGGGCACTGCTTCACAGCCTAACAGAAAAGATTAAGTAGAAACTCTTAACTGGGAGATGAGCCTAGCACATTTATCCTTATAGCTACATTGCAAATCACCACAATCAAAACTATTTGCTCACAATACCCATGTCTACCTCTTAGGTACACAATAAAATAAAGTGGTGAAGACATGAAGGCTACTAAAGGCAACGGACTAAACTCAATGTTTATTTTAGTGTAGTCCCTTTCTTACAGCTTTTCTAACTCTACTCTTAACATCTTGAGTTCCTTGTCTAACAGATCTGCCTTTACAAAATCCCAACTCCTCTCACACTTCTGCCTAACCATGTCCCTGTCAGCTCTCTTTTCTATATTTGTCCAGGAAAAACCCATTTCCCTTGATGTCCTCAAGATGCTGGGTGAGAGGCAACATCACACCCACACACTCCCTCATTACCTGACCAATAAGATCCACACAGCCAACAAACGTCCAAAACAACCTCTCTGCACATTTTTTAACAACTAGTCCTCAATTCAGTCCCAGATTCTAATTAATATTCTTGCCTATTTTCAGCTCAAGGTAAGCATCTCAAGCTTCTAGTTAATTGCCATGACTCCTCACCTCAGCTGTCATCTCCATCCAAACCTGTTCCGTCTCCCACACTGCCTGGCTGGATACATGTTTATTAGAGCATGAGTTTTCATAGGACTGTAATGGGGTCAAATTGAGGCCCATTCTGGACTAGAAACAAGGAGAGAAGCAAAGCAAAAAGCATAAGCCCTGTGAAAATACTCCACTGTAAAGCCGAGACATACTAGAGCTATTTGAAGAGCTGTCAAATTTTTAAGACTACAGTTACAACATCTGTTCCCAAGTCTCACTTTTGGCAGCTACTGAAGTAGTTTGACTGAAATTCCTTTGAAAATATGACACAATATTAACATCAATATTATATAACATTATTTGCTCTAAGTATTAGGTCTTAATCAATAGTCTCCCACAATGATATTTACTAGACTTTACTGCCACTCTCACCCGTACTAAGCTTCCTACCAGGACACGATTCTACCCTGTGTTTAAGAAGTCACAGTTACAGAAAACCAGATAGTTTCTCTGTAAGAAGTTTAAGCCCTGATAGAACTAGAAGCTTCAGAAAAGATTGGGTTTTGTTAGGCTAACTGAGAGCTCCTTTAAGATCATCCTTCCAAACTTCAAGCCAGGAGATACCAACTAGGTCATGTTACTCTGCTATTACTCTTGAGCAATTAATTCAGCTCTGAACTCTGAGATACGAAGGTAAAAACAGTGAAATAATTTAAAGCACTTTTTCAGTGTTTGGGAGAGTATGACTTTAACCAGTTGCACGTGGGAATAAGCAGCAAGTAATTTTCTACAAGATTTAGCCAGAGCAACAAGTTTCAAAACTACCATTACAATTCCATTAATTGCCTGTTCAGCTGACAAATCCAAATCTCCCCACATAAGACTACTACACACAAGCAGGAAATCTAAACTCTAACTCAATTAACTACTATCCCTACATAACGCTGTCTTGTGTGCGATTTTCATTGATACAGAAGGTCAGCAATTTTATCTTTGAGACAAAGCCTCGCAAAGTCCAGTGGTCACATACTGCACTTCCACCTTAAGAAGGAACAGTTTCAAATAACTTATCTCTCAGCACATCAAAAGTGCAAATATATACAAAAAGAAACTGTCTTTTCATGCCTGGAATGCACTTTGTCTGGAAAGTTTCACTTTGGGGAATACTAAACACTATAAAGTTTTGTTGTAAAGAAGTAAGAGCTGTGAACATATGCTTTATTAACACTTCTGGTTCTGCCCCACACCGCAAGACTAGAAGAGCTAGAATTTAGAAAGCTTTATTTTTTCTGTAGAAAGGTCAAACTGATTTGTGTATCAGAAGCGAAACAAGCACCTTTGTTGTTCAAAACACCTTTGTAGTCCAACACAAAAAGACAAGAATTCCTTTTCACTGTGAGGATGCTACCCTCAAGACTACTATTAAAAAAAATGAATGGAGAAACAGCAATCATCCAGTGACACACCTGAGTGGAAGCATACACAATTAAATCTAACTTTTGAAGTCATACAACTAATAAAGCCACTAGTCACAAAAACAGGGCTTTCCTGTCAGCTAATTTACAACTAGGGCACCTAGGAACTCATCTATTACCTTGCACAGTACACCAGAAAAAGTTACTTATGCTAACACTCCATTTAATTTAATCATCTAGTACTGAAGGAGAACCAGAATTGCCTCATGGCTGAATTTAAGAGTCTTTTGAACTACGTCAGTTAAACAGAATTTGCTCACAGACCAGCCTCCTGCTACCAGGGAACAGTTAAGCCCTGCAGTCTGAGTAAAAAGTGCTTTTAAAAATGTATCTAGGACAGCGTTCTGCTGCACTTTCTTTTATATAAAGTGATTATAAACTTTTTTTGCCTGGTGGTCACCAATTCAGGTAAAGTGTTTACCGATGGGAATCAGCCTTCCAGACAAACCTATTAACTGCCTACAGGATCAAGGTTTAGGTTTTGGTGTGGGTGGCAGACAGAAGGCCTGTTTTGCAAGGCACGTTATTTTTGTAGCTACAGCCACACCAAACTGCATGCACTCAATCTCACAAGCTAAGCTGTCCCAGACCCAATTATACTATTTGCACGGAGACCACCTGGGAATCTCAAGTGCTGTAGATATAAGCCAGAGAATCAGTCAAACACTTCGTAAACAGGGACACAAGCCATAGAGTATTTCCACTGAACAGGTATAAAAGAATAAAAATAGATCCTCTCATACCGACATTTTTAGAGGAAAATAGTTTTACAGACCTGAAGATTCTATGTAAGTACAGCCTCTTTGTTTCAGAGATATTTAGTCTCCAATTTTTTCTACAGTCCCACAACAATTTCATGCACTAGGAATAAAATGCTGGGCTTGGTCAGTCACACATCACTCCTCAAATGCAATACCAGAACTTTAAGCTAGGACAAATTAAACAGCAATCCTTCCTGATATGCACAAATTAAACAATACTTGTCTACATACTAGAAATTATTCTGCTAGGCACTGAAAAAGCAGTGTTAAAAGAACACTCAGAAAGAGTATGTCTGGTAACAAAAGTCCTTTTACAAATCAATTTTATGACCAGTATTAACACTTCCAGAGTTAATCAAAAGTAATTACTAAACATTGCACCAAGACCACCTGATTCTGCAGTGACAAGAAGACAGCAGTATGACCAGATGACAAAGGCTGCAACAGCTGTGAGTTCATAAGCCACATATACAGAGTCAGTCTTTACCTCGTAGCCACTACTGTCTTAACCACCCTGACATTCAAATTAGCCTAAGTGAAAGGCAAAAGAATGCACCATTTTCCTTGCACCCTTCAATGCGCTTTGTAACTAGCTTCACTATTACCACAGTGAAGGTATTCTCTGTACATCAGGCTTTCACACAACAGAGAAGACAAAATGCCTTTTCTAAAAAGAAGAATGCAATTAAAACCACAGGAGATGGGGAACACAGGAAAAAGTGCTGTAACTAAAAATACTTTCAGCTTTCCCTGGTCAATTCTAAAACTGCTCATTGTTTGTTGGTTTCTGTTCAGCTCTGCTATTTATATAATTGCAATGCACATACCTCCAGTAAGCACTGGAATTGCAAATGTAAAATAGCACCTATATAAGAGAGGCTATTACTCTCAGCAGATTTTACAGTTTGAAACACTCTGCCAGCTGCTTGTGGCACTCGAGAGAACATTCCTGAATCACAGAAAGGGGGAAACTGAGGTGAATTTATAAGAGATCCTGAATTAGAGGCAGAGAAGCCCCTGCCCTCATACAGATGAGGAAAAAAAGCAGACTTCTCTGTGTAGGGTAGTTAGAGGTGTCAAATCTTCCACAATCACATGAAAGAAACACTAATGCTCCCAACTAAAGTTTATATGTCTATAGAGTAATATTAAAGGGAAACTTACGAGGTATACAAGAGGACTATCCATTTATTTTAAAAGCTCTTGAAACATGCAAATGAATAGGAATAGGTGTTAAAAGGTGTGTGCAACTGGCCATCATTTACAGCTGGTAATATTTTAAGTAAATCTGACCCTACCTAAATGACACATTTATTTCAGGTGCCACAGCCAGTAAGCAGTGCAAATGCTGTACACAACTCTTTCCAATTAAAGCACAGCTTCTTTCACCCCAGTGACCCCAGTGCCCCAGGTCTCATCACCTCTGAAGCAAAGTCAATAGACTTCGAGGGATTCAGCTGGACCAAAATGACTACCAGGATGACTCTCTACATTCTGGTACAGGAGTGTGGTACTGACATTCAAACCTTGTGTGAATCCAGCATGTCCATTCAAGCAGCTCGCCTGTAGAACATTTGCTTGACAGCTGATAGTCCATGAGATGCAATTTGACAACACTCAAAGTATAAAAATATTTGAAAATATTTTGAAATGCTAAGTCTCATAAAATTGATTTACAATATACCTCAGGATAGCTAATGTTACCTTAGCAGACAGGAGTCCTAAAGCCTGTCTACATCAGTGACTAAAACACTTGGTATAATTACAAAAGAGCAAGCTTCTAGGAAGGACAAGCTATAGGTGATAAACTTGATTTACACTAGTGACATTATTCCTAAAACAAACAAAACCAAAAAAAACCCAAAACCACCAAACTTGACTGCTTAAACAAATTTGACTTTTTGCACATAAGATTTAATTTCACCTGTCTCTGCTACAGGGTATGCATCAGTTTCATTTGTGCCCCCCCCACAGCTGGCAGGCAACAACAACAACAAAAAGTACTGCAGGCTTATTGTGTATCTATAGTCTCCTAGATATATAGCAAGGGAGGAAAAAACCCTGCTATGTTTACTGTGCCTAAGCAGCTACAGAAAACCGAAGTGGCCCCTATGCATATGCTTTTCAAAATTACAGAGTCAATTTCTGTTACTGAATAATCAATAATTCAGTAGGTAGCAATACAACTATTCCCTACCCTTCCGTCTCTTCATGGTATTAATTCCGAGTGTCTAACAGGTTTCACCATTAGAAACTTGGTGACAGGTACCTTGAATTAAGTTACTGGTGTAACTATCTCTAAATTATTTTAGCTATTGCATTCAAATTTTTAAAAAATAATTACTCTGCTAAGACATTTAACTACTGAAAGACATAACAAAAAACTGTTTCCTTCTTTTACCCAGACATTAAGAGACCAGCGAAACTCAGAGAAGTTATGTACGCATGAACACAAACAGCTAACATCATGTTTCCACAGTCAGTGAGGTTCCTTCAGGAAGGGCTTCACATGAAGAGGCAGATAATTTCAGAAGACAATCTTTTCAATAATCCATCACCCCAGGTGGCTCCAGCTAAACTGCAAACAATGAAGAAAATCTAGAGCACCTAACAACAAATGAAAGTTGCGTAACAGACAAAATCAGATTCATTCCTTACTTTCATACAATCATGGTACTTCCTGACAGGGATATTTTTAAAAGAGATTTTGGTATTGCTTCTTTGTACAGCCCCTAGTCTCTGACAGTTAATACATGCAGTAAGAAAGCTGACACTTGCACTTGGATTAGTAAAAAATAAAAATCTACTCTTCTACTGAAAGCTTCTGTTTCAGCAGTGGAATACTCTGTCTGCCAGACCAAAACATCACCCATTCCTACTTTGTGGAATAACAGTATCTTTTTCACAAGGTTTAGGATTTTGTTCTTAAACCTGCCACACAGAACTGAAGATAACACCACACCTTGCTAAACAAATATCTGTCAGGTAGAGCCTTCTGTGCTTGGATTCACATTCCAACCTTGACAACAGTAAGCTCAGCCTAATTACTAAATGTCTTCTGTCCAATATCCCTTATCTGCTTCAACCTACTATAAAAATTCCTCATGAACTTAAAGTCCAAGCAACTAGAGCACAGGGAAAGAAAACTGTCAGTGGGGGGACGATGGGAGCAAAACAGACTTGGCAGTCTATAACAACAGAAACAGGAAAGAACACAGATTATTAGGTCAATGTAGAAAATGCTTTACTGGTTTGAGGATTAACATAAATGCTAATCAACACTTGTGTTTCTGTACTACATTACCAGAATCTCAAAAGGACAGACTTTAAATGTTAGTAAGACTCCACTATCACAGCAGGAAGACGGCTGTCTTACTGTCACTGACATTTAGATCCAGGATGCTAATGCATGGTCTCTAGATTTGTTTGGTATCTGAAATGTTTCTGTGAAGAAACTTCTTGTATTTTATTACCATGTAAGACACAATACTACATTAAAAAGTAGTAAGACAGAACTGAATTGTACCTGTCCTATTTTTTCAATCGTACAGAACAGCATTATGAATCAATGAAAATTTTGGTTTATCAGCTATTTAATAAATAGGAGAGAAACACCACCATACTGTTACAAGTTCTGAATTCACTTGAACCCCACCTGGAATTACAATGCCATCATAACAGCTATAGTTCTGTGTGCTATAGGATACAGCCTAAGTATGACAGATTTGCAGCATTTCTGTGTTCTGCTTAAATCACTGCATGCTTTAGTTAGTCTGAAAGACTGCAGGTGTTCCTTCAAGAGCTTTCCTCCTCCTGGTTAACTATTAACACTGTCAATCCATTTCTCCACATCCCGAAAAACTACCTGCATCCGGCCGAGCTGGGAGAGCAGGGCTACACCACACGAGGCAGGCTGAAGGCGCTCCTCAGACCACCCCCAGATACTGCCACAAGCCGGTCGAGCTGCAGTGGTCAGGGGAGTTGCCTGCACTTGCACCAGAGAGCAAACCGGATCCTCTGCCTTGGACCCGCTGCGGTGAGGGGAAGGACCCCGTCAGAGAGCAGGGAAAACCCAGAGGAGGGTTATTTAGCGCAGGGCAGGTCCCAGGCAATTAGCGTAGTTTCCTCAGGCGAGGGAGGCAGCAGCCGCTGCTTCTCCCTCTGGTCCCGAGGCAGAGGCCCCACCGGGGGGAGGACTGGCGGGCAGCCCCCTCTGCGCCCCGCAGGGTGCCCCGGGCTGAAAGGGGCTGGCGCTGCGGGGGCGAAGCGGCGGTGGGACAGTGAGGGCAGAAACGAGAAGTTACGGAGGACAGAGAGAAGGCGAGTTTGGCCCAGAGAGCTGGGCGAGCAACAGATGGGAACCAGGAAAGCTGGTGGGGGGGGAAGCCCCGTCCCCATTACAGACAGGCCGGACGGCAGCGGGAAGGGAATGGGGGTCGCGCCGCTAGGGCTGCGGGGAACGCGGGGGATGAAGCGAGGCGCCCCGCCCGGCCCCCCGCCCTCCACGCTGCTGACACTCACCGAGCCGCCCCGCGGACGGCGATGCGGACGGGAGTGGGAGCCGGAGCCGCCGCCTCCTCCCCCCGCTCGGCCGGAGGCAGCGACAAGAGCAGCGTGGCCGGAGCCCCGCGCAGGGGAGGGCGCGGATAGCGACAGCGCTGGAGCCGCCCGCACTGGGGGAGGGGGGAGGAGGGGGAGGGGAAACTGCTGCACAGCACCACGGGGAACCAGCCGTGCAGGCGGGCGTGCGATGACCCGGATGTACCGGCGGGGAAAGGGGGGGGAGTGTGGGGGGGCGGCCAGCAGGTGACTGCGCAAGCGCGCCAGGCGGTCGGCACACTGCGCATGCACCTGCTGCGACTCCGAGTGTCTCGGGCAGACACGGGGGAGCGAAACAGAGGCGGGCGGGCATGAGGCGGCGAGTGGGTCAAGCTCCTTAAAGGGGCCGCCCCGGGGCGGCCATCTTCCCGCAGCTGCCAGGCTGAGGGGCTGGCACCTTCCGCCGTTCCCTAGCCTCCACTACCATTTCGTTAAAGCTACTAACGACACTATGGATAGTTGTTTCAGGCAGTTTTGTTATTACGGCTTTTTGTTTGGTTCGTGGTTTCTTAGGTTTGATTCAGGGGCTTTAAATGTTTGCTCTAAGCAAAGCCAGAATGGGAATGAAAATAAGGCTTTTTCTATGAGAAAAGCTAGGTTGCTGGCTGAAAGTCGTGTGTAAATGCCTTCCCAGATAGATTATGCTCTAAGATACAAACGAAAAAAGTGGAAGGTTACATGGCTGTGTGAGCTCTGTGCCGCTGGAGCCTCTGGACGGGAAGAATGACCCCCTGGGTAAACACCTAACTGCCCTGCATCTCCACTACATGTAGAAGTCATGCAAAATGTCTGGGGAAACACAAAAAAACATTTCATGGACTTAATGATGAACTTTTCCTCTCCATGGCCACATCCTATTGATGAAGGTCACCTTTGCCTTGCCTGTATCACAACTGGATGGTCTTGCTATTTGTGTAGAGAAATTCGCCAAAGCAGAGGGATAGCACAAAAACCTTGTCTTGGGGCATGTTTCTTTAGTAAAATTACACATATATATGCAAATAGAAAGAAAAATTAAGACCTTTACACTTGCTTTTTACTTCGAGTTACCTGGAATCTAGAAAATAATTTTCAAAATGCTGCCAAAACGTCTCACCTGGCCTTCACCTTGAACGGTTCTTCTGAAGCTCAGGGATTGCTCACTGTGTTTGGTGAGGCTCTGCTAGGGGTGATTTAGAGAGAAGTGGGACAGATAGGCAGTAACAGTCTCCAACATATGAGCATTATCATTGGCAAAGGTGATCATTCAATCTGACAACAGCAAACCAACCACCTGAAAATCTAACCACTTGCTCTACTTTCTCTTCAGACGCCAAATACCAGTTTGCTAACTGACAAATATTAGTGAATACCAAGTCCCCACAAAACCACTTTGAGAAAGGATGAATATGGAAAGGACCTCAAGAGTTTTATTTATGTCAACATATTGATCTTCTTTTCATACCTGGATATATGTTGACTTAAACCAATAAACTTAGTTTATCATAATGTGGCAGGAATCGAGTTATATGGATTTGCTACACCAATAACTTTAAAGTATTCTAGATAAAAGAGTATCCTGGGACATAAAGAAAGCCATTTATGAGTACAGTTCAACAGAAAAATCTGCTTAATGAATTCAAAGGAAGTCACTGCACTTTAGTTTTGGTCCTAGGGTACTATTCTGCTGCCTTCACTGAAGTAAGGAAAAAGGAGTACTCAGGCAAGCCTTAGAGGCTTTTGGAGGTTAACATAGATTGGAGCAAATAGGTCCAAGAAGACAAGAAATCAGATTTTCACAGAAGCAACTTGGGCAGAGTGGCAGAAGAAAAGTCGCAGTTCTGTTTGTGTTTGATTTGTGTAAATGGCTGGGCTAAGCTAAGTGCTTGACATAACTTTTCACTTATGCTATGGAAAAGATTATTTGCAACTAGCAAATACAATTCTTGAACTGTAGATCAATGCACCTTCCTTCCTGAGATGAGGGCAGGTCATTACCACATCTCCTTTTCTGAACTACACACAGACCTTTTAAAGCCTGTGCGCCAGGCAGGAAGCAATCCAGGTCCCACTGAACTGAATTCAAGGGAATCAGAATCATGGTCTGAGTTTACACGTGGTCTTGAAGCAAACCTGGAGCTCTTCCTTCTCATACTACAGGACTTTGTCCTGTAACACACAGCTAAGGAAATCATAGAATCAACCTCAAGGATGAATGATTTTTTAAGGCTGATAACATTATAAACTGCTTGGGGCTTGGCTGGGTGGGGGGAGACAAAGCAAATTCCCTAAACCATAAGCAGAAAATTACATAAGCAGGTTTGTAGTAATATTTACGCTTTAGGGATCTCCGGAATTGTAAGGAACCCTTGATTTGGATCTTTCATCTTTCAGAAGTACAAGTAAGAATGCCCAGACCCGGAGCATCACCAGTGCTTTAACAGCAGCTGCATACTAAGACATTCACATCCTACATAATAATTGAAGCATAAAAAATTGCTGAAAATTATGGAAAATGTTGCATGACTAAAACCCCCACCCATAGCTCTGCCTTCATTTTTAGTTTCTTAATTGCTGCTTCTGAGTAGAAAATTATTTTACCAGGTTGTTACTGCAATAAATATAAAACACAAAATTAGAGATTATATTTGCCAGCAACTATAATAAAATAAAAGGTGTAATAGAACATAACTGTGCTTATGCTGCTAAATGCCTGTGGGTTGTTTTGTGTGTAGGAAAATTGCTGCCAGGTAGGTATAGCTGACACTTGGGAAAGAAACCAGGTCAGAGCATTTTCACAGAGTAAAGATTTTTAAGCTCCAAATGTACCGTTGGATGTATATGTACTATATGCATGTGCACACATACCAGCAACAAAAGATTATTTTATATATAGATGGTTAGACAGGTAAATAAAACCACAGAAGCAAACCCACCCTTAGGTGCCATACACAGTTACAATACTTGGCTACTTTTAAGCTAAATGGTAGCCCAGGGGAAAGAGTCAAAAGGAGAAAAGGCATTCGTCGTCATCCTCCCCCATTTGCACTCTGAAGGGACAATAAGGCACACTGTCCACTGACAACAGCCTTGTCTGTCTGGGGTAGGAGAACACCACTAGCTTTTCCATTACATGGATGAAAATAGAAAACAAGCATCCTATACACAAAAGATTATTTTTTGAAGGAAAAAAAAAAATAGAGAAGATTTCTAACAGCAGCATTTCAAGAATGGAAAAGAGAGGCAGCTCTGCAGAGGGTCCCCTTGCTACACTGTTGTGGTTCATGGCACCTTTCAGTTTGGATAAAGCTAACATCAGGTTTTGCCCTCCCCCTTCCAGATTTCTTCACCTTCTCAAGTGCATGGCTAGTAGATGAGGGATTACAGAAGCAGTCATATTCATGCTACAGTGTCCTTTAGGGCTTTCATTTTGTATAGTACAAATTCTCTGATACGGATGTAGCTCTTCAGAAATATAAACAGTTGCAACAAAAAATGGAATAATCTACATAAATTTCTAAAAGCACAGACAAAACAAAAAGCCAAGGTCAAATCATTGGATGCTTACAAGGATGCCTGAAGTGCACATTCAAGATACCATAATGCCAAATAATTGCAATGTTTTATACTTGTATGGAGACAAACACTCTCAATCTCAAAATGCCTTCCCCCCAAAAAAAGTCATTTTTATATTTGGAGCAAATAGGGAAACTGAGGTTCATCAGAAATTCATTCTTTTTACTGGTAAAGGTCTGTTGTCTCCTTATCCTGTGCCCAAGTCACTTTGTGACTATGTTAGTCCTCTCCTCTTCTGCCATTACAGAGTCTGAGATTATTTTCAGGTTGGCTCATATAGAATTGCTCCTTGCAAACAGTTAGCACAGCCTCTTCTGACGGGGAGCCTCAACCAATATATGCAGCATGCTCTCAACTAACAAACACTTCTTTAAGTCAAATGATGCAGGAAGGTTCAGTGTTGGACCATAATTAAAGATAATGACAATTTTACAATATAAAAATCTTTGGTTTACACATTTTACTGCCTTTCCTCAGAAGTACAACTGACCCGTGAGAAACAGGGAAGCAGAAAGAGGAATACGGAGAAAATGGCAGGTGCTAAGCCTGCACTAGAAAGAAGACTAAACCAGTAAGCATAAGGAAAGGTGCACAGAGAAACTGCAGCTGTTTTAATCATATTTCATCTATATTGCAAAACAGGAAGATAAATTAAGAGTAGTAGAGCTATTACAGAATAGAGTAGAACACAGGATTAGACACCGAGATCTTTAAGCTGCTTATTAAAGTCTGTGAAATACAGAATTTCCTCAGTGACCACCACATGAAGACCATTGCACGGACAAGTACCTTGAGCAACTGCAATGGTAAAACCTATGCTGCTAGCAAACAGGTGAGCTGGTGAGTGATAGAAGGGACCTGCTAAGTATACAAGATAATCCAGCCTTACCAAGGTCAGGAGGTAATGGCCACAGAGTGTGCTTCCAAATTTATGGCACTCAGGTAAGGAAAAACCCAAGGTTCACCTGTTCTCCAGGAGAGGTTTGCTCAGTGTAGTGGAACATCTATGATCACTTCAGCAGGTGTTGGGTCATCACCTCTGCTCAGATGAAGGGCACATCTCTCCAGCAAAGCTCCTAAATGTCACTGGATTTACTCACTCTGGATAGCAGTTACTGCCTTTAAGTAAGTCAGAGGAGGCTGTGAACTGGGGGGAGATGTGGAGTGGCAGATGTTTCACTTGACCTCCCATTAGCCTTTGGTCAAGGCAGTTTATTAAACAATGTAAACCACCAGGACCATGGTAGCAAATAAACCATATATCTGAACTGGGACTTGCTCCCAAGCCTCCTCCCCTCAAAGGAAAAGGAAAAAAAAAAAAAAAGAAGAAGAAAAAAGAAAGAGTTTCAGATCAATCAGCAGCGTAGTAATGGACAGAATCAATGTTTCAGAGAACAGTAGGAGCAGTATTTAAGAGGCCTAGACTGTTTCATTACTTGCTGGAAAAGAAACTACTTTGTATTTTTATTTTTTTTTTTTAGCAAACACAATTGTGAAGCCCAGATGGAAACAAATATTCATTGATTTAATTGAGAATTCTGCCTAATTCAGGAGCATGAGACTGGTATTTTACTTTGATCATATCCTTTGTAGTGATGTAATCATTGGAGGGTTTTGGTTTGGTTTGTTTTTTCCCCCCAAAGTGGGGGGAAACCCCTAGAATAATATTTGGCTCATAAGTGATTTTTGGGCTGTGTCTGGCATTGCCAGGGGACATTGTCAAGAGACCGTTTCACTTTGTCTCAGCTGTTCCTTTTGCTACAACAGTACTTAGTTTCCTCTTTAGATCACAGGGGATGTTGCAATCTTTTGGTGAGTAGGTAAGTTAGCTAATTAAAGTACCTCAGGGAAGGGCTCTGGAGAGTGTCAGTCTCAGGGGCCAGTTTCAAAATTCACTGAATGAACATGGACTTCATAGTACAACAGTGTTAAGTTAGTCTTACAACTGGGTGAGTGATGAGCAAGGACAAGAATCTCAGTCTGAATCCCAGGGGATGTGTTCCTCAATCTCTGGTAGCACAACTGCAAGCTGACGGTGCTCAGCACCCCACAGGGCAGCAGAGTCACTATTGCCACTATCCTGGCCTTGCAGAATTCAGTTTAGCTGATCAAAGCCTGGACTGGATTTGCAACATTCATTTGAAATAGTATAAACCAAATTGGTCTTTGTTTGTGATCTAAGTGATGATGAGTACAAGGATACTAAATAATGAGAGAAGACAATGATTTAGTTATTGGCTCACCAATTATAGCTACCTCTTTAAAATACCAGTGTTATAATACAATCAGCTGGCTTATCCCATTATGCTGTTAATTATGCAGTTCCATCAATATGCTCCAAAGAGCAGCAGACATTTAAAATAATTTTAGAGCACTCAATTCTGAATGTAAAGAATTTCAAAGAAACCCTATCTCCATTAGTACACACATTTTCATGTAAACCACTCAGTGTCCTGTGAAGTGGGTAGGTAGCACTTTGTGAGATGAGAAATTCCTAGGCACCCATCACCTGCACAGTAGATATATTTGGTTTCTGAAGTAAATTCTTGTAGTAATTCTTTTAAGAAGCCTAGGTAGCTGCAAGGACAGAAACAGAATCCGTACTGCTTACATGAGCAAAAACTTCTGTAACCTCAAGTAAGAATTTGCTAGCAGAGGAAATGGAAAGCCAGGACTTTTCCCTGTACTGTAATCTGTGAGGGACAGCCTGGGTGCAGATGAAGGCTGCCATATAACAAAGCATTTAGGCAAGCACTTGCACACTTCCTTTGCTGAGCAACCAAAATCTTGCACACCAGACATCTTTCTCTTCCTTTTTTTTTTTTTTAGCATGAATATGGCACCTAGGACTAAATCCTGCACCAGATGCAGCTGTTGAATATTTAGATAGCGAGAAAAAGGAGCAAAGCTGACTGCAATTACTTAAACTTATTGTGAGCTTATCCAATTGACAGGAAGTTCATACTTTTATGTCCAGCTAACAAACCCCATTCATGAGCTGGGAAATACTCCATGCCTGTTCATACCTGTCTGGACACAGTCCCACATGAGACATCTTGTGTTCCTGAAATCAGAGCTTAAGTGCATATTATGTTAATAATCAGAACAGAACAAGCAGCTTTCCGCCAGGATCTTGCTGCTTCTCTGAACAAGCAGCTTTCTGCCATGATCATACTGCCTCTATGAACGAGGAGCTTTCCACCACGATCATGCTGCCTCTACAGGAATGCATCACAGTGGGGTTTTTGGAAATACATGGTTTTATACTCCTTAGTCTAGATTATTCCTATCTCAAGCAGCAAATAATCTAAAAAGTGAAAAGAAGCAAAATAGTCTTCATTTATAAGGTACTAAGCTGTAACTCAGAGAAGCTTAGACCATGTTTCTGGCCTTAGACTTCTTGTATGATGCCAAGTGAGAAGTCAGACTAGGCACCTGTCAGTGGTACCTCCTATTCTGATAATTTCTGTCTTAAGTGTTAACATCACACTTTAAAAACAAAATAAAACAAACCAAAACACACACACAGAAAACCAACTCAAACCAACAAAACCCCACAAAACCTGCAAACATTTGTATGGTGCTTCACCGAAACACTGTACAATTCCAGCCTATGTCCTAAGCCAACTGAGTGCAAAAGATGAAGCCATACAGAATCTCTATTACACACTTCACAGAGAGGCAGATCACTCAGAGCTAGCTCTAGCCTGCCAGTGAGCCCTTGGCCTGTGCCAGTTAGTAATTCTTCCTGTCCCAAACCATATAGCCAGCTTCCCCCTGGAAATCTGGTGTATGATGCTGGACACTAAACAGCATGTGTCACCTCTTGGCCAGGTGGCAAACGGAGACAGAGGGACTTGGGGGAACTACAGTGGAAGAACTGTGAACATGAGGAGAAAGTTCTTCACAGAAAGAGTTATTGGTCATTGGATGATAGGTGATAGGTTGGACTTGCTGATCTCTGAGGTCTTTTCCAACCTTACTGATTCTATGATTGTATGAACGTGGCAGGAAAGGGGGAGATCTGGAAACAGAGATACATAGTAGTAGTTAAATAGTTGTATTTTTCAATTATATCTTCATCTTTTCATAGAAAACATAAAAGGTACTGGTTTCTTCATGCTCCAATTATACTTCCATAATTATTTTAATCCTAATTATTTATCTTTGAATTTTACTTGAAAAAGATGGTAGAGGCAGATGTAGGGAATATAACATTCCTTTGGCTAGCTCAAAGAAGTCCAACTCAAGCAGAGATGTGAAAGGTCCTGAGGAACCACATGGGAGCAGAGAGGAACATAAGGGCAGTGAGACAGTCCTAAGTATGCATGCTTCTAAATGGTTTTAATGGGGTCACTTCTGTCCTAAGGCATAACACACCACTGTTTGGAGAACAGACTCTGGCCTTGAGCTTGTTTTTGGATGAGTGTGACAAGCTTGGGCTTAGTGCAGAAGGGACTGCGCTCAGAAGACCTGAATGCAACCAGATGGCAAAGAAGGGGCATGTTTCCCCTCTGGAAGACTGAAGGCCTACCACAAAATAAAGGCAGAGAAGACGAGGCTGCAGTGAAAGAAAAGACTTTTTGTGAGACTGAGGCTTGGACAACAGTTTCAGAAGAAATGGATGGTTTCAGAAAGGCTGCAAAAGGAAGAAATTACAATATAATCATGGTCAGTGAGAAGGAATGGCTGAAGGTTTATTTTGGAATAAACCTTTAATTTGTTCAATGCAGAACATTTTAAAACCATCTTCATCCCCCAGAAGGACAGCTATCCCACCCAGTGATTCTGTTTTCTCCTTTCAATGTTACATTATTTTGCTATTGCAGAGAAATAGAAAGTACACTTTTAAATTAGGAAGCTGTAATTGACTAGACAATAAACAACATGGGGCAGTTCAAACATGTAGCAGTTTGGAACTCTCCTATTTAGAGCCTTTCTTACAAACACATCTGTCAAAGCCTACTCTCTCCATAGTGCTGTCTGCCCCACCACTCAGAATCACAGGCAGCCTTGAGAGAATTTTGTTAGTCACTGATCAGTTTCATGGAAAGGCCATTTAATTCTGAAAGGTGCTAAGGGAGAAGCACACACACACATGCATGCACCCAGAGCTTTAAGACAAACAAATTAAAATATGGTAACACTAGTTTCTCTCTCAGGAAAAAAATAATATGGGCATTTGATAGTCAATAAGGGAGGATTGGGTTGGGCTTTTTTGTCTCTGCTTTTTGTAATCTTTAAAAATGCTTAATACATTGCTTGGGAGCTGCATGTTTCACTTTAACACAGACTTAACCATTGCAATTCATTAACTGACATATCTTGCAATCAATTCAGTCAATATTCTACACTTTTATCTTGGCTACAAAAAAAAAGCTCTATTAGCTTTACTTGGCTCAAAAACAATACAGTGAACTACTCTTAATTATTAATAATCTGTTTTCCATTCAATAAAGCTTTTTGGACCTCTACCACAGTTCAATGATATATTTATTTGAAGTGTAGGGTTCAGAGCAATACAGTGCACTCTCTCTGGGAAAGAGCCCAAAAATAACTATCTACTTGATATCAACCCAAGGGCTTTCCTAAGGGAATGAAATTATCATTCCAGGGCAGGTCATCAGTGGTTTAGGGAAATCAGACAAATCTGTGTCTGGGGAACAGATGCCTTTTGGTTTGTAAATGTGTGAGAGAACCTTTCCCCTCTTGGTCACCA
Organism: Dryobates pubescens; assembly: GCF_014839835.1. Lineage (NCBI taxonomy): Eukaryota > Metazoa > Chordata > Aves > Piciformes > Picidae > Dryobates > Dryobates pubescens. The sequence goes on along the minus strand of NC_071625.1, from coordinate 21,461,390 downwards.
GTTCAGGTCCATCCATTCCAGCAGTGACTGGAAGCTATTAAACATCCAATAAACCTCCTGAAACAATGAGTGGGATTCCTAACAGACACTTACTTACAACTGCTTACATCTTGGAGCTGCTCCTACTCAACCTGCAGTCTCAACAGTAATACATACACACAGAAACTGGGCATTAGCATGGTGGAGTGAAGAACATTTTATCTGCTAAATGCAGTGAGTAGGTTGCTTCGGGGCTGGCAATCCATCTCTAGATTTCCTACTGGCACTTCCTCATTCTTCAAAAGAAACAAAACAATGCATTACAAAGCACCTTTTTGTAAACTTTCCTCACAAACTCCATTGGACAGGCCCAAAAGACTTAGAAAGCCACACCTGCAGCGTCTCAGACCTTGGGGAAGATAAAGGTGTAAATAAGGATTTGATTCCATGCTTGGAAACTAGTTCTGGGAGTCCTGGGACTCCCTAACTGCTACATGAGCACATGCAGCTTTGATGCAGGTCTGCTAGAAGAAAGAGGAGACAAATGCTGAGCGTTACAACCACAAACCACAGCTGTTGATGGGAATTGGCAAGAGACCAGGGAATGCTGGGAAGCATAGATGGCCTGCAGCAGAAGGTAGGGCTGAGCAGGGCTCTCTGACACTTGAAGCTTTTTTATTCAGCTGGTGGTGCTTTTCCACCCTGGCATCTGGTTTCCATGATAGCACAAGGGAGGGACGCTATGGTGCAATTTTATGGTATGTTCTCCTAGGTTATGTTGGCACTTCCTTGGGTAAGCATGCCTAAGTGCAAGCTCAGGTTCACTGTGTCCCTGGGTTCAAATTATTTGCAGCTATACTGTCTGCTTTAGCTTGCTCATAGCTTGTTCCAGTTGCCTCCATATTTCATTTGGTGATGAGGGGGCTGAGGCTTTCCAAATGTCCCCCTTTCTTTTAACTCAGGGCAGAGCCATGCTGAGGAGAAGAGACAGCTGTCGGTTGGCATAGCTGCAAGCATAAGAGCATGTGATGGGGCTCCTAGGTCTGTGGTCCAGCTCATGAACCAGTAAAGATGGAGCCAAGCTTTGCAGGTGCTGCTCAGCTATGACACCTTGGATGCATCCTGGTGCTCCCATTTCTTCCCACCCTTTTGAGTGGGAGCTCTTCAGGACTCTCTTTATCCACTCATATGGTACATGATTAAGCTGTGCCCAAATTCAGGCACAGGCTTCTGAACAGTGCAGTAATATAAATTGCAAAGAGCATGCCAAGTTCTGATGGCTGAAAAAGGAGGAGGAAAAAAAACCCAAACATTTTCTGTAATGGGATCTGCTGCTCACTTGCTTTTGTTACCAGCATGTGCAAACCTAGCTATTCCAGTCCATTATATTCAACAATCTTACACTCAGTGGCAGGTGAAATGTCATACCTCGGGGTAAGTTTTCACTGCAGTAGGCAGAGAATTTGTCCTTTAAATACCCTTAGTATTAATGGGTAATTGATCCAGCAATTTAAACTCCAAGAGATACAGACATCTCATGTGGGACCACTTTGAAATGTGTTGACATTTTGATTCAAAAAATGAGACACTTTTAGAAACAAATGCAAATTCATTCAGGATTTGAGGTCAGCTGGATACTGGATGAGAAATGTGCAACGAATGTTTAGTAGGTTCATCAAATGTTTTTTAATCTCTGTATACTCCAGGGATTAAAGTGACATCAGAGAAAGGAAGGGCAATTTCTAGAGTTCTCTGTATTAACCGTTAAATCCTCTCATGGGGCTGGAACCTAAATTCACCTATTGCACTTGCAATTATAGTGTCTAGGGCAAAAGAAGGCTTTGGGACAAAGGGACGGAATTTCAGTGACCTCTGAAAGTAAGGCTGTCAGACTATTGGATATGCTTTAATTTTTGAAAAGCTCTGATCCTGCTGAGCTCCACCTGGGGGAGTTGTCAGTGTTTTACTGATGCCAGTGAAATTCACTGTAGGACTGTAGCCCGACAAATCATTGCAGGAAACAAACCAAAACGCAGCAGGAGGGGTAGCCTGCTTGGTTCCCAGAGGCTCTGGCCACTCTTCCAGCTCAGAAATTATTCAGCACACTGTGAGAAAGACAATCTAAACAAACATTTAGGACACATCCACAACTGCCCTACAGATAATGAGTTCCTGGTAGGTCAAACCTTAACAAAACCCAAAGAAACCTAAGTGTCAGTTTGGGCTCCATCCTGCCAAAGTGGGTAGTGCAGGCCTGAAGCAGCCTTGGAGAAGGACCAACTTGGCAAGCTGCTGGGTCTCAGCTGAGTGTTAACTACCATCACCAGCAGGGCAGAAACAAAGCTTCCCTGCTTCCTCTCTCCCTGTACTTCAGCAGAGGGTAACAGCTCCCGACAGAGGGAAGAAAATGGGGCATTTGCTACCCACACTGCCCCCTAGCAGACAGGGCCAGCGAGAACTAGCTCTGGTTTTCCCCAGCAGCAAGGACACCTTCGGATTGCGCCCCTCACCCAAAGTCTCCCCAGCAGTAGGGCTGAGGAGAGGCCAAGTCATGCTGGATACCTGGGTTGCAGTTTGGGTAGGGTGTGTGTGAGGACTCAAATCATCTCATGAACAAGGAACCAGGGGAAGAACAATGCAGGGGAAGTTCCTCACCGAAGTTCACCTGCAGAGCAGCCTCTACTCTTCCCCTTCCTCTTCCCCTTCCCCTGCAGGGCTGGTAGAGAAGGAGTTGCATTTCTGGGAGCCACCATCCAGGGGAAGTTACACTAATCTGGGCACTGACTGAGAAGGGACTTCCCTCACAGACACATGTACAACAATGCCCAACAGAGTTAAGAGGAAGAGGAAAAGCTGAAATTCTGAGCAATACGCAAACAACTGTATTCAGCTGTGTGAAAACAACTGCCCCAGGAACGGCTCCAAATATGTGCAGCATTGGGCAACATGCTGATAAGCCATGATCTTGGCAGCCTCGTACTGAATGGTCCTCTCCAAGGGCTCTAGATAAGCACTACAGCCTACCAGTGGGATCAGCAGGCACACAAAGTTATCAGGATCAGTCCTATTCTACACGCTCACTCAAGCATAGTATTTCCCTTCTGGGCTCCCGCTCCACTCTCTTGCTTCCTCAAACTGACTGACATGCTGCAGGAGTCTGGGGGGGAAAGAATTTACTGGACCTGTACCAGCTATGTATTTGAGCCTCATGCAAAAGCATGCAAGGGTTCTCAACATCCACCTGGGTGGCATTTTCCCAGAGAACAAGAAAGAGCTTAGACTACATCCACCAACTGCTTCTTGCATCAAGTAGCTTCTTTTTAAGTAAACAATGACAGACCAAATGGGACTTCAACAAGTTTAAAAACCGGGGGGTTTTGGTATGAACAGCAGCTATCAGTCTTAGGCCTAGTCATACCTTGTAAATGTATTATAGAGGTGGTGTGATTCATATTATATCCAGGTATACAATGAGGTAGCAGCAGACCTAGATCAGATTCAAGTGGACTTGAAGCAATTTTTGCTCATAAAGGCAGGATGCCTGATCAGCTGTGGAATCTGGGCACAAGAAGCCATGGCACAAGTTTTGCACCTCAGAACCATTCCTAAAACAAACAATCTCCTTTCAAAGTAGTAATCCTGGGAAACAAACTTGGTCTCAACCCATAAATAGAGATGTAAATGGCTTCTTCATTCACAGGGAATCTTACCAATGCTCTTATTTGACAGATTGCTGTAGGGCATTGCCAGTGGATATCTGTGATACCCGGACATAAACACAAGAACACTGCTGCATACAGTACATATTAACACATCAGTATGACCAGGATGCCAGACAGACCTACTAATGCACAGAAGATCATATTTTGACATAAAGCTAGTCCTTCAGAGGGAGTTAGGATTCACAGGCAGGAATATCTGCACCCCTCAGTTCTAAGGCTGGCAGAGCAGTTTTGGGAATGGGGGTCCTATTTTTTTTCCTTTTAAGTTCTCTTGACTAGTCCAGACCCACCACCACAAAAACCATAATTGCCCTGGAGTCTGCAGAGATACTCTCCATCACACTTTTCTCTGTCTACATGACTCTGGCAAGACACCAAGTTAGAGGCAGAACATAAATCATCCACCACATAACTCTATTCCTGACACCAGCAGCTGCCCACTATAGGGAGGCACACCACTGGATGATGCCTACAGAGACAGGTTCCAGTTGTCCCTCCACAGGGCAACTCAGGGGAAGCATGACACAGAAAAACAAGACAACTCCTCTGCAGTCCTCTGGAGAACAGATACATGTCTGTTCCCATTTTAGGATGGACCCTCAGTGCTACCCATCGCTTGCAGCAGCTCAGGCACTTCACAAGCCACCAGCACAATCCCCATCAGAGGCTGCTGGGCAGCAACGTGTCTGACACACTTGCACTCTGTGTGCTTTGATGGGACCAAGGTGAGAGAGGCAGGAATCCATCCCTGCTACCTAACACAAGGTTCAGCAGTCACTGCTGGGTGCTGACAACCCTGCCAGAGCACTGTTATGGGAGGGAGGTCATCAGTTTAACCACACTGGAGCAGGGCCAGCCTTCTGAGTAAACTGTTCAAAGCTGCACTGAGGCATTGTTTAAATCTTATTTCCAAGTGACCTCCAATTCCTCTGAATATGCTGGGGTAGAAGAACGTCCACATCCAGGAGTTTATGTCCTGTGGTGGGTGCAGGGCACAGCACAGTGTGGTTCCAGTAGATGCATGTCACCTCCACCAGCAGGGCCAAAAAAATTCAACCACCCCTCCCACAACTACCTTCCCCAGCAACTCAAGATGCTTTTTTCATATCATTTCCCCCTTCACCAACAGGTTTCCAAGTTTCCCTTTCCCTCTAGTTTGTTGTCTAATGTGTTCAAATAAAGCTCTTTGCATGGGTCATGCTGCAGATGCCAGGATGTAATATGAAAAGTGGACCAGCAAAGAACCAAACCAACATAAAGTTATTCTTGTGGTTTATTTCAATGAGTGGTTTGCATTGCAGCTCCATAAACAGCGACACAATTACAGCAGAGGAAAGGAAACAAGAACAAGTTGGGCACCTTTCTTGCTGAGGAAACAGTGGGTGGACCTGGGCCCCAGTGTGGGAGTAAAAATACTCTGGCTCTTCCTAAGATTTCACAGTGCTAACACTTTGCATTTCACAAGTGGCATTGGTATTGGCAGAAGGTCAGTGGCATCTGCACAGCTCTCTGCTGACTAGTGACTGAGCTCTACAGGGAAGAAAAGCTGCAAGGACAGGAGTGGGACAAGGCGAATGAAGTGCAAGCTGCAAACCTCAGCTTGCCTTGCTCAGCATCAGATGAATATTAATCCTCTGATGGTTTGCACAGCCAAAGACAGGCCCTTTCTTACTAATTTTAGCCCTTGCCTCATTTAAAACTACAGACATGCTATTTTCATGGGGTTTTTTTCCTCTTTTTAGCAGGTGGCAAGCTGTCAGATGTAGCCAGCATGGTTGAGAAACTGGCCTTGTCCAAGGGGAGGTGGGAAACTTTCATTAAAAACAAGAAGCAGATAGGGGGAAAAAATGCAGATTAAAGCATGCTATTAAGCTCCAAGAACACATCTCAGAGGCAGACTAGCCTGCCCATGCTGGCATAAGGAAGGGAACAGGGCCTCTGGCCTGAAGCATGCACCTTCCTCAAACCTTGCATCTGTGGCAGCCCCACATGCTGTTTCCCAGCTGCATACACACAGACATCTTGTTGCACCCCAGTCCCTGAGCACACAACCATTCACCTGCTTCTACCTTCACTCCCTCTTCCCTGCTTACAAGCCTTTGCTTCTCTTGCCCTAAAATATACCTGCAGCCTGACACCCCCTCCTTCCCCTGCCCCTTTCCCCCTACAAGTGCAAGCAGCTTCTCCCAGCCTCTGCTCCTCCTCTCACACACCAATCTGTCAACATCTCCCACAGAGGTGGACTGCTGATGAAGTGCTCAGCCTGGCCAGCAATCCTGTGCTAGAAACGCGTTTAAAAAGGTGGTGAAGTGAGGATACATTTGTGAGAGGAAGTGAGTGGGTGGAGGGAAAAGCCTACTGAACAAAAGTCAACAAATAACACATCGAACCTTGAGCACAGAATATCTGGGGGTGGATAAAAGGACAGCAAGTTAACAAAATACTATGTGAATGCATGTATTCTACACTAACACACAGCAAGGTCTGCTAGGGAGCAAAGTGTGCACAACTACTGAAAACAAAGAGGAGACTCAAAATAAAAAGTGGAACATCCCTTAACAGCAGCACAGGTGCCTCCTAAGAAGGTGAGCAGGGAAGGCATCAGACCATAGATTATGGCATGTTTCAAACATGCATCTTGCTGGATCCCAAAAGCCCAGCTAGTAACCCAGAGGTTCTCAAAGTCCAAACAGACTGATGGTGCCTCAATGAGCAGGGACACAGCTCTCAGCAGCTGTTAATAGACTGCATGTCCCTGCACTTTTTAATTTAGTATTTTTAACTAAAACACTTTAAAGTTTTTTGTTTTGTTTTGTTTAAAGGAACTGTTATTTCTAGAACAATCAAACCAGAAGCCCAGCTCTGCTGTCCATGGCTGATAGAGCAGTAGCTCCTCACTTAAGATTTCTGCCAGATGGAGCAGTGGAGGGACCTAGGAATACAGTTCCCAGTTTTTCAGCCTACTGTTTATGCATGCCTGACCTGTAAAACCTTCCTTCCTTCTCTAGTCTCGCAGAGCAAGATTGGCTGTGCTATGGTTTCAGTAACACACTCCAGAAGATTTTTTTAACTTTTTTTTTCCTTAATGGACAACATATTTGACTCAGAGGGGCTGCACCAGAAGCCAGTCAGCTTTGCCCTCTGAGAATCAACCCACAAAACCTCAGCTCACACTGGTGCCAAGTTATTTAGACAAATCACTCCTTTAACCAGTTACCCAGTGAGTTGGTTGTGTCCACGTTGTTCCCACAGACAGGTGAATGAGCAATTAACAGGTAAACAGATAACACAGGAGACTGTCCAGGTTTGGTTACATCTCATTTTCCCTCCATACATTTCAAACCAGCCTGTTCTGCAAGGATCACCTGCAGAAGGGATTCACTACCACAGATAGTAAGACTGTTCATGCCACTTTCTTTTTAAAAGAGTAACAGAAGTGATTTGAGAGTCAACTGCATATTATTCCCCGCATTTGGCAGTAGAAGAGCGCAAACATACACACTCAGTGTGACACTGCACCCTCTGAGGCTACACCGCACAAGCACTCTTGGAAAGCAAGCAGTGCATCCACGCCATGGGTTACAGTGATTACTACTGACAGGTTATTCATGGTATCACAACAAATTAGGTCACAGATTAGACTTCCATAGCACAGATTACAACTAGTGTCTGTATTTTCCTCTTAAATAGAGAGGGTTGTGGCCAGAAGGTTTGACCTCAAGACTGGGAAGAAATCAGATGCAGAGCTGGAGGGGTGAGAGTGTGTGTGTGTTCCTAATTCTGGCTAAGAAAAAGACTGTTTTAGCAAGACTCTGATACAATTCCTGGTTTTCTGCTATAGTTAGAAGATTTGGTATTTTCCCCTTTCTATTTATCAAGCCTTTAAGAAATAGTGTCCACTAGACACCCTGGAGTAGATCTTAGAGCATTTCTGACAAGCAGATATCAAACCCAATGCTTTAAAAAAAATATTGCATTTTTGATGATAGAAAAGCAGGTTGCACTGTATAAAAATCTGCTGGGAATGGAAACAAAAGCTATCCTGTCTAATCCCACAAGGTCACACGTATACTCATTTTGAGCATCCCTGGCACAGAAAGGTCTTAAGGGAATAAATTAATGTGTGCAGTATTAAAAAACAAACAAAAAACTAACACACACACGCACACAAAAAAAAAAGCAACCCAAAAAACATAACCACTGCAGGGAAGAGTTTTAAAATATATCCAGCAAGGACAGTAATAGAACTCAGACACCAAAAGAAAATCCAGGCTGTATCAAGCTCAACAGAGAGCAGTGCAGAACAAAGGTTTCCAACAGCTGAATTACTGCAGACACCGTGCAAAGTGCTTTCAACCCACTGTGAGATACAGCTTGACTGCAGATTTGAAATCCCTGTTCCAGCAACTGTATTACAGCAGACTGTGAGCACTGTGCTCTGCTCCCAGCCACCTCCTCCCCCAGAGCTGTGCTGCTCAGGGGAAAGTATGCCTGGGATCCAGAGAGCCTGGTCCAGCTCCTGGTGGAACCATGCTGGCATGCACAACATTCAGTGGGTAAGCAAGCTCATGGCCATGGAAAGAACTAAAGAGAAACCTGACACAGATAATTAGGAAGACAGGTCTTTGAGCTAACCTCAGAGACAAGCCCTTCTAAGTCATGGTTGAGAGACCACTGAACAACCTTCAGCTTACAGAAACAGTCCCAATACCCATGATGGGATCACACTCCTGCATCTACTCTGGGCAGCCAAGAGACCCACACTAGCTCTCAGCTGATCCTCTGGAGCATGTATTTAGTCAGCTAGTTTATATCTGCAGACAAACCAACCTGGAACCTCTAGCCAAGTTCTCAAGAACGTTTGCAGGCAGAGAACACAGCCTCTCTTCCTGTTCCCAGTGAAGCAAGAGGAGCACATGATGCTATGCCTGTTCCCCATTTGCAGGTCTAGTAGGCCAGTGCTCACTACCCTCCACTCTGCCTCAGTCCAACCCAGCCAGCCCCAGCCAGGTGCCAGCATGGCTACCCTGAGGGACCACAGCTGTGACTCCAGTTCTAAAATGATCTCTCCACTCACTTCAGCAAAAGTTTTTTCACAGGAAATATGCTTTTACTTTCAAAATACTCTTCAACGAGCACAGGAAATATCTCAAACACCAGTCTTTATTCTTGGGAGACACTATTTATCCTGATTCCTCTCAGTAAAAAGGAATAGCAGTTAAGAGTGGCTATGCTCTCCCTCACTCTAGGGGTGGCATTAAGCTTTTAAATACTCTCAGTGCATCAGCTCCTTCCACTGCTCTGACTGAGCACACTCACATTTAGAGACACAGAATGAGGCCTGATTATTTTCCCCTCCAGCCTGAGCTGTGCTGTGCCAATTATTGAAAATCCATTGCACATGCTCCTTGCTGAGCAGTCTGAACTATTGATCTCAGCTAGAGAAACAGATGCTCTAGACTTTATTGGAAATGTTTTTGAAAGTTCTGTTGGTATGACCATTCCTGATGGATTCTGGGCACTTCCCAGCCTCCACGCAGAGCACTGCCTCAGACCTGCTCAAAAAATCCATCATGACAAGGGTACTTCTGCTGAGCCATAGAGGAAACCACACTACTGATCTCTACTGCACTCTGGGAAAGCAAGTGGTGACAACAGTTGGAAAACACACTAACAAGGCCCCTCAGTCTGATCAGTGCTGAAAGTGAGCAAGAACAGCAGGTAGAGACTGCCACCTGCAAACTGCTGTCTGGACAGGCAGGGACTCCTGGCCCCTGCCTAACAGGGAACACAGCAGGAGCCATGCAGCAAAGTGCTGCCTCTCACTAAGGCAAGATGAGCCCAAGAAGCTCTTCCACGCAGGTTTGAACACCAAAATGATCTGGGATGCCTGCATGCACCCAGAAAGGTCCCTCAGAACTCATGCAGCTCTGCCATGTGCTTCTTCCCTCCCTGTCGCAGCAGTACTGGCATCAGCATTATTAAACGAGCGGCAGCCTGCTGCCAGGCTTCTGAAACAAAGACAACATTGCACTTCCAATGAAATCTCACATCTCTTCAAAACACTTCTTGGTTTGGGGTGCAGATGTGTGATTTGTTTTGTTTGAATGAAAACAAACAAAAAAAAAGGTCTCTGTTGGTTTAATCACACAGCTAACAAAACACCAAACAGTGTACCCCTCATGGCTCTCTGTGTCATGTGTATTAGAGAATGATTTTTTTGGATAAGAGTTCATTTTTAACTGGCAAAAGAGTAATGCTACTCTGAACCTTACAGCTGGTTAATAGTCATGGTTTAATGGTTGCTCTGTGCAGTTTCCTTTCTGTTTCACCACTAATTCTTTTGAAACGCTGTAACTTGCTTAAGAGAGGGGCAGTTTTCACACAGTCACGATCACAACCACACTGCCATCCCTGCCCAGACGAGGAAGTACTGGATCCCCCTAAGCAGAAGTGCTCACTTCCTCGCCAGCCAGTCCAGTGCATTTCTGGCTGCTAGGGTGAAGTTTTAGAGACAAGATTTGCATGAAGTGTCTCCACCCTGGCACCTGTCCAAGCACCAGAGGATAGCCAAATGCAACACACCCAGCTAGGTGCAAGAAGCAGACACCTAATATTGTCACTCGCTGCTCCCAGGCCAGGATGCAGCAGCACCTACTGCATACAAGAGGCAGTACCAAACAATGGCTCCTTCTTGAAGCCAACCAGCCCAGTTTACTGCTGATAGGTTTCAACCTGGCAGTTGCTAGAGATCATGTTGGTGGGCATAAGGACTATTATACTGTTCACTGGATCTGTCACCTCTGTCTCCAGGTTCCTGGGCACAGAGAATCTCCTGTCCTTAGCCTGTCACCCCTGTGACCCTTGCAGACATAAGCGATGCTCTCTCCAGCACCTCCTGACTGGGGCGGCCTTGCATCCCCCGTGCAATGAGCCAAGCTGGGGTGGCAGCTCCATCCTTCAGGCCGAAACGGGGCTCGGCGCAGCTGCCCCTGCTGCCCACGCCGGCTTTGCTGCAGCCCGACAGACGGCCCAGCGCTGCGGGCAGGGGGCCGACAAGGGGCAGCGATGTTCTGGGCGGCGGCCATTCCACGCTGGCCCCACGGGGCTGCGCCTTCCCGCCCGGCAAGTGCCCTGTATGCCCCTAGCTCCCCTCCGACCATCCTCTGCTCCTGGCATGTGGCTGACCCCCAGCTCCCTTCAGGAGATCCCCATAGCTCTACAGGTGCCTAAGCCCCGGCTCCCCTCGGGCGATGCCCCACTTCTCCCCAGGCGACGCCCCGGCTCCTCTCAGGTGCCCCGCCCCAGTTCCCCTCAGCTCCGAGGCAGCAGGGCGTCGGCCCGCGGCCGCGCCCCTCCGTCCCCGCTCCACCGGCGGCGGGGGCGCAGGCAGCTTACCTGTGCGGCGGGGCGGCCGGCGGGGCAGCCCGCGGGTGCAGCCTGGCCTTCCGCGTTGCCGGGCGGCGTCGTCACGGCCACAGGTTGGCTGCCGGCAGCGGGCGGCGGGCGCGGTGCCGCATCGCTATAAAAGGAAGCGGCGCGGGGGGAGGAAGAGGCGGCCCTGGCACCTTCGTCGCGGTCCCCGGTGTCCCATCCGCGGGGAGCAGCAGGGGAGCAGCTTCACCACGGGCAGCCCCCCGCTGGGCAGTGCGGTGGCCCTGCCCTCTGCCTGTTCCTCTGCAGCCGCGTCCGGCTGGGGGTGGGATGGGGAGCAGGTCAGAGCTCCCTGCCTCGGCCCCCATCCGGAGCAGTAGGGCCGCAGCCGCATACCCGGGGGGAGGAGGGACCCTTCGCAAGGAGCTAGCGATGACCTTGTCCCTGCACACCAGACAACCTCAGGCAGGCTGCTCTGGGCCAGCATGCATGAAGCAAGCGACAATACGGAGCGTGAATAAGGTCGGTAGACACAGGAATGTTCTGGCCACACATCGGAGTAGCTTGCAAACTTTAAATGCTTGTGCACCAAACCCAAACACCTAAACCTACCTTCTGTCTGCAGACTCGGCTGGGGGACTGCCCGGGCCTGACTAGCAGGCAGAAACTGCAGGCTGACACTGAGGGAAGGGCACCACTGGTCACAGTGCTGTTGGCAAAGAAATGCAGGTGTTGGGCCCTGCAACAGCCAGGGCCTGGTCATCCGGTCTGGCAGCCAAACCACTGCAGCGAGATGATGCCTTTGTTTTGGAAGGATCAGTCTTACAGAAAAAAATGCATAGAAGTTGATTTTTTTCACCATCAAATGGCAACAGCTCCTTCAACCTCTGGAGCTGTGCTTGGAGGCTGGAGGGCTGTGACATCTCAAAGGTACCATGCTCAGTTTCTCTTCAACCTCTTGTTAATGACTGACAGCATCTTGGTGGCAGGAGGCATGAGGGTGCCCCCAGGACACAGCAGCCTCCTCCCCATCTGCCCAGCAGGAAGCTGTCCCTCCAGCAACAGATGCTGTTGTTTTCCTGCACTATCAATCCCTTTCAGGAAGGGACAGGGATTAGATGGGGCTAACACATCTTAAGGTAATTTCTCTAAATGGCATTTTGCTGCCCAGCTTTACTGCAAGTTGCTCGGGGTGGGGTGCAATGCTTCAGCTCATTCTGCAATCCCAGAGGTCCCATGCCATGTTACAAGTCTCACTGCAACAGCCATAGTGTCTGCAAGTCCCATCTTTGGCCCATAGCAGATGGAGACCTGGGCAACAGTGAAACCAGGGCACTGAAAAGTCACACAGGCAAGAGGACTGCTCTGCAGAGGTACTATGCTCACTGCTTATTTATATTCTACCAGACAAGCAGCTAAAGCTATGGCTCATGGGCAGCCCAGGTGCCTGATACACAGAGGGAGACAATGGCCCCAGGCAGACCCTGGTCTAAATAAACTCTATTAGGGCTGCATTTTTCATGAAAAACATTTCAGCAGAACACTGCCATGGGCAAGTGAGAGGAACAAAATCCTGCTTTCAGGGTTTCTTTAAGCAGAGAAGGCTTTTCACAACCAAATTTAGTATTTTCTTTTTCATGTCCCCCTTCTCTGCATCCCAGCAGAGAAGGGGGAACAGAAGAAGCTTTTCTGCTATGCTCTGCAGCACCTCACTCATGCAGACCTGGTGGGAGCACAGATGCCAATTTAAAGGATGATCCTGAGCAAAATCCATCTCTAAGTAAGGCGATACACAGAAGCCACCTCTATCAGCCATTCTGGGGTAGTCCGAGTATTCAGAGATGATTCATTTGTACAATAGGACTGCAAGAGAAAAAACAAACAACTAAGCACAAGAAACACCTTGAAGTCTTGGGGAAAAAAAAATCCTAAGGGAGAATGGACCTAGTCCCATACTACCTTTCGATGAAAAGCAGCAAGCACAAGGGGAAGGGATGTTTTGAAACAGACACTAAGAGAACGAAGGCCAAAACTGATAGGAACTGTAGAGTAGCATTAACACTGGATTTAAGGTTCCAGGTAAGCTTAAAGCTCATCCTAAACATTCTTTAGGTGGTACAGCAAACGACAGAGCAGCTTCTCTTCTGCTCTGACTTGGTTAGCAGATGAGACAGCTGTCACAAGTTGTTTGTCCCCAACCCTGCTATTATGAGACTGGAGCAGACATCCACCTCACTGTAGACAGGAGGATCTGTTCTGTAACTCTGAGAGGAAGAAGGCAAAGCCTGTGCCATGACACACTATCGGTTTTAGTGTTACTCCAGCAGCAGCTGGCAAGAACTAGTCAAGACTTGCAGGTTTTGTGCATGGGGGATGTAAGCTTAAGGACAAGTTGACAAACAGCATTTAGCTTATCTGAAGGAACTTGAACACTCTCAGGAGACTGAACTGTAAATCATGCTATGCATAGCCCTAAAAGTATCATTGAGGCAACTTGAAATAGTTTGTATTAGATAATTTTGGCTTGCAGCTATATAGATGGAAACATGCAGTCGTGTCTGCATTCTGTATCCATCTGAAAAGCCTCCAGCTCCGTTTTAAAAAGATTAAAGTGTCTCAAAGCACCTCCAAAGCCTTACACTCAGGACTAAGTTGGTAAGTTGTCTGTAAGAATTTAAGGCCTGAAGCTAACTTTTATTTACTTTGGGACATTTGCTCCTGTCATACTCTGGTTTCCTGGCATAGGAGGATTACTGGTCTAGGGTGTGAATGGCATGAAACTGTACAACAAGGCAGAGTGTGGTGTAAGAAAAGTTGCTTTTTTAATTGATGCTCAGGTGAATTGTCCCATAGAACTGCAGTCTAGGAAGGGGCAAAGCATTTGAAAAGCATTAAACCATATTTATGGGGTTAGAGTGTCAAGACCAGGGAGCTATATCTGAGTTTCACTCATTGGTATTTAAGATTTGTATCACTTTCACTGGCTTTGACTACCAATCAGTCTTCTATTTGACTATGAGCTTTAAGTTTGCCAGGAAAAGGGTAAGCAGACTGGATCTCTGAACAAAGTTTTTCAGGCATGCATTTGTCTTGGTCTCTTCTGCTCAAAACAGTGCATAAGACATCCACCTCAATTTTGACTTGCAAAAGGAAATCAATACATGTCACCAAAGAACAAGTAATACAAGCAGGACAGAGAACCAAGGATATTGGAATCAGTGGATCTCTGCATGCTATTTTTTGAGGTAGTGTGACAAAGCAGATCAAAAGCAAAATATAGAAACAGGCTGCTTGCCCTGCCCCATGTCCATATTTCACACCCCCCTCACCCCATGTGTTTAGCCTACATAAACCTGAAAGCCCCAAACTAGCCGATCAGAGTATTCTATGATGAACCCAGGCCATGCCTGTGCTCCAATTCGGTGTTCAAGAAGCCGTCTTACGACAGTGGTCTCCTGAGCCCTGTGCTGCTGCAGTTACTAGATTTGATACAAACCAGATGTGATAACTCCACGCTCCAGCTTTTCCTCTGGCTAAAGGATATTCTCATTGCTTTCTAGCAATTTCAAGAGACTTGTTCTTTTTGGAATGGCTTTTTCAGGAACAGGTCTTTAAATGGGCAACTTCCAAGAACCAAGTCAAGGAGAAGAAAATAACCTCTACATCTAAGTTGAAACTGAAATTCTAAGCAATAAAGTCACACCATTCGGGAAAGGTTAGTAGTGCTGGAGTCAGTTTGGGAGCTGCTGTGGGGTCCTGCCCACGGACAGCAGCCAGCCATGTATGGGACAGAGGGCCATGCTGAGTGGTTCTTTTCAACCCAAAGGGCTAGCTAGAAAACAAGACAGACGTGGCTGGCCCACTGAAGCCAGAGAGAAAGCAATCGAAACTCATGGACAAAATAAGTGTTTTGAGGCTAACTTTAGTAAGTAAAGTTTTCCAGATAAAGGCAATTGCATCCATATTTAACAGCTGTTAAAGAGATACATATTTAATTGCATTATATAAGGGGTGCTCTATATTCAAGACAAAACATTTCAAGTGTTTTAGTTCTACCTGTTCGGAATCCAGACATTCTCCCTAGAAGATATTCCAGTTGACAAAAGGGCCTTGTTCAAATAGCTGGGATCAACTGAATACATTTATTTAAAAGCAATTTTAAATATTAAAAAAGTAGAAATTAACACATACAGTACTCAAAAAACTGTCACATTAAATACATGTGAAGAGACGTGTGTACTGATGTTTCATCTTAACATTCGATGAGGAGTCAAGAGTTTAACTAGTGGCATGACCAGATCTGATTTCTGTACACGCTCATCTACTATGTAATAAAAAAATAAATAGCAACCGTTGTTCAACAGTAAATAAGACATCATCTGCAGAGCATACTTCCCCCTCTGGGGGCACCTTCCCCTGCCCCTCCCCCCAACCCTTTATCAGCTAGTTTTCCATAAAGATTTAGACTTTCCAAATACTATGTCATATACAAAATTGCAGACAGTGGCTCATTGAGTTCAAATATAATACTGTACTTAAACTCAATCAATATCATACATTTTCAGATTTCTTGTGACCCACAATAAGCCAGAATAAACAGAACTACTGTTCCTGATGGAACTCATTTAATTTTATAAAATGCATATGTATACTATTTTAAAGAGCGTAGAAAAGAATAGACATTTGACTCTACATAATATTACATGCCTAGATTTTTCTTTATATGATTTTGCTTTTATCAGTTTATTTCAAGATCACTTAAAAATACAGTTGACCACAAAAGTGAATAGGTTCTGTTCTTTAATGCAACTTAAAACATTGTAGTAATGGATAAAATGGAATGCTAAATAAATGCTAAACCTGATTTCCTTTCCATAAAAAAAACAACAACCCAGAATAAAGTCTGAAATACTGGAGCTGGTAATACTGAAGATTAGATGCCAGCAGGCTCAACCACTCATTCTGTGTTTTTTAAAATTTTGTAAAAAATAAACTGCTGTAAGTGATAAAACCATTAACAGTTGATAAATGTTTTGCATTTCCCCCCCCACCCCCATGTGGAGTTTAGACTGGTATTTGTTTCTGTATTAACCACAGCAGAATTAAATATTCACTGACTACAGTCTTGTAAAAAGTCTGAGATGAAACGAAAAATCTTTCCATGCAGCCAAGAGAGTCTGCTCTGAAATAGCAGTACAAGCTACTGAAGCCAAAATAACATTTAAAGCAAGTAATACAAAACTACATATGAAAATCATGGAACCCGCTACAGGCAAACTATGGGAAAAACACAACTGCATTACGCTTCAAAAGTTGAAATATGATGTTGAAAGTGACATAGGAAATGAAAGTTTCCAGTAATACATTTAAGTGTTTTCTGGCAATGCAACTTTATACCAGCTTTAAAGAAACCTCAGGTGAAATACGGCCTTCCAAAGATTTTCTCAGAAACTGGCTTTATAACAGTATGTCTGTTACCTGGTACTTTGACTTAAGACTATTACCATTTAGTGAACTCTACTAAAACCAGTCTGATACCTGTAATCTGAGTTCTACCATTAGCAGCCTGATCAAATGCATGAGAGGGCATCTTAACTTCCACTTTTTAGAGCAATTAAAAGTTATTGAAATTTATCCTTATCACCACTTAAGAAATTTTATTTTAGGTAACTAAGTTTTAGCAAAGTTGAAGACAGAGGAAAAAAAAAAAAACTCCACAAAATCATTTTTCAAAGAGCCAATTTAGCTATAAACAAATACTGTTGCAAGCTCACATTAATCTGAATAGCAATTAAGTTAAAATGTTCTTTTCCTCAAATGTAGCTATACCACTACAGTACTACTTTTGTACAAAGGCAGGTTTCAAGTAAGCATCTAAATGCATGCATAATGTCAACAGTTAGCATTTTCTAGAAGTCCTTGGTTACTAAGAATTCAGTGAAAGAAACCAGCAAATTTCACATATATCTACTAAAGAACGATATGACTAATTTTCATTAAAAGAAGTTTTTGAATGAAATAAATTTGTAACTTTTTTATAGTGAGGTAATATCACAGGGGAACTGCAATCACAGTTTGGCATAGGTCCACATATTATAAACATGAAATGCTGTATGAACACCATAAAACATTACTGTATCTGTAAAGTCAGTGAATATTTGTCTTCATAATTACACTTAAACGGAGCACTATATTAAATAAATACTGAAGTGGGTTTCATAGCTGTAAACTGCATACACTTATAAACTGCAGACTGGTTTGTAAATTGCCCAAAACCATTCACTCATTCTAACTTTCTGCTAATTGAATATTGAGAATACCAAGTTATTAGGAACAGTCATTTCTGTACAGTTACATGGTTGACAGAGACCACCTATGTTTGGAAAGCTGGCAGTTCATACCTATTTTTAACAGCATAGACAGAGATGTAAGTGCTAGATGCCAAGGATGGCTTCAATGAACCCAATAAGGCGTGCCAGGTTCCAAGGCTACCATAATACTGGCAAAGGCAGAATAACACAGTATATTTACAATACATATAATTCAACCTCATGAGGTGAAACTTAAATGACTTCTTAATTTGTAACAGCAGCTATATATACAATTGTGCACAGGATTACAGGGAGGCAGCAGCGTTCGCTTTTGCTAAAAAGCCCGTCTTGCATGAAGAATGTGCAATGCTCAAGTTTAGGATTTTTTTGTTCGTTCATGTTTACTAGTCTGACAGAATGTGCACGAAGGACACTGGAAAGACCCCTTTCCTCTCTGGCTGTCCTTCGATGTGGCCAATCTGCAACACAGGAGAAAAAGGTACATACGGGTGTTTACACATGGAGTTCAGAAACGGCGTTTACTTCACTTAAGAGCATGAGACCCACGTGGACGCTACAGAGCATTTGCAAGCTCTTGGACAGTTTAAAGCAGAGCTCAGTGAACATTTGAATTTCTGTGAAGGGACAAAATAAAACCATGCAAACATATTATAAAAAAAGAGAAACTAAGCCAATGAAACCTAGGGAGAATAAATTTACAAATGGAATTTGCAAACCTACAAATGCCAGTGAATTTCAAGAGTCTCACCAAAACAGAAGCCTGATTTAATTTGGGCTGATGAACCAACTTTCAGTAACCAGACAGGTATCTGAAAACTATTCATCAAATAAATTCTAAGCATCTCACTTAAGGGGAAATGTCTGCTACAATTGTGAAGGTGCTTGTGATAATCTGCATACTTTGCTTGAAGTGATAAAGGCCCGGCTCTTTCCTTGTTGAATTAGTGTGACTTCTAAAGCTTTATGTGCATGCTAGTTTAGAACGAATCACAGTATTGTCTGATTAAACTGCATGTTTTACATCAGAATCATTTTACAAAAAAATAGCCAGGCAACTTCTAAATATCCCTCCCCCCCCCAATAATATTCCAATGAACTTTACATGTTTAAAATGTATAATTATAAAGAACTGTCAGATAGCACTGAAGTGGCAGCCTTGACTGACCACATAACCCTCTTCTCATCCTGCTACAGTGCTTCTCACTACTTTCAGAATAACAGCGTACCTCCTTCCTCTTCCACAAGCTAACAAAATGGGAAGGGGAAGCATGAGGGGCCAGCCATTTCCTCTTGTAGAGCCAAATTTTTTGAAGCATATGAGTCAACAGCCCTTGTTTTCCTTTCCAGAAAAACTTGGACTGGCAGCCTTCATGTACTGGTCAGGCATGTACCGGGGGGACTAGATGACATGGCTAATACAGGAGCTTTTCACTGGCCATTGCTCTTTTGATACCTCTTTTTTTTTTCAGTAGAAAATCTTCCACACTTAAGTGATGAGGAAAAGCTAGAATCAAAACAGCAAAAGTTGCACTGCACTCAGTTTAGGAAATCACAGGCAGCATGTGGTGAGAACTTGTTTTAAACACAAAGAAATCTGTCTCTTCTTCCCTAGTGATAATTCTTAGGTGGGGAAATATGATGTAGCAGGTTTTGAACACAAGAAGTGGAATGTCAAGCATGCTAAATAGAATACAAATCACCACCTCTTCATTTAATGAAAGGCTACTGTGCATTACAAAGAGTGAACCAGCAGTAAAGCCAAAGTTGAACCTAGTCAGGATGGTTCTAGCAGACTCCCAGGAAAAGACAGACCCTACCAGAGAAAGGAGACCTTCTCCAATATGAGTTTAAGGGCTGGATGTTAGTTCAGGCAAAACATTCCCCCAAAAAACAAAATAAAAACCCAACACCCACAAGCAAAAATACCAACAAGCCTTCTAACACTGGACAAACAAGCTTTCCTTTAGAAGCCATGAGGAAGTTATGCAGAACTATACAAGAAAAAGACACATACCCACCACTCTTGGTCCTCTTCACCAGTTACAATAATTACTTCTCCTTCAACAAATGTGAGCTCATCATCATTATCTGCCTGACAGTCATAAATGGTCTTCACTCGCCTAACTTTGTTTTTCCCCTGGAAGTAGAATGAAGATTTAGATGAAGGACATGAGGAACAGCAAAACATGTCTCCAGTCAGGGAAAAAACCAAAACCCTGTTTCAACAAGGTTATTAAAAAACCCCAAAACAAAACAAAAAAACCCCAACCCAAACAAAAACACATGCACACACAAAATATCCCAGCAAAACCAAAACCACAACAAAAAAATCCCACCCAAAAAACCCTGCACACAGGTATAGGTTTTCTTAAGATTCAGAACTCCCAAGAGACTAAAGTGCAGTGTATGGCTTATGTAACCTCCACTTCCTTCAGTAAAGAAGGCTTAAGGAACATCTTTACATTTTTCTAGTCCTTAAATTCCCCTTCTCCTTTAGTGCACACTTCATTAAATCACCTGCCAAAACCAGAAAATGAAACCTGGTCTCCTCTGAATGTTACAAGAGATGTAAGCACTGAGGAAAATGCTGCATTGAACCCCAGTATTACAGTTTTAGCTTTGGATCTAGTGTAAAAATACAGTATCCTTTGATCTCAGATCTGCTCGCAGGACTGGAAATTACTGAGTGAATTTTCATCCAGAAAATTAGCAATTTCTTACTAAAAATATTACTTTCAGATGGCAGTACTATTTTGTGATGATAATTCACAACAGATATTCTCACAGCTCTACCAGTCTGAGTCCAAGTATTTTCTAGGTCACACTTTGCTGCATATTGCTAATTCATATGAAAAACCCTGAGCCGTGAAGTCCTCTGAACATATGTTTCTCACTGCAGGGAAAATGATTTAAATTATTTCCAAATAGAGAAAAGAAGCAACAGTCACAGCAAAACACTCTTGTTACTTTGTATTCCTTATTTTTATGCCCACACTTCAAAAAGTACAGTTCCTTCTTTGAACAGAATTAATCAGATAACAAGAATGCAAAAAAGCTAAGAGCGCAAGGATACAAGAAGCAGAAGGGCCACGAAGGCAAAAATCAGCAGGTTTAGAGAAATTTGAGCCAAAAGTATCTTCACAGAGGAAATTTCCTAGGGAGCCTTCTCTTTGCTATTACCTTTCCACTTGAAATACCTCCATGTTTTGGCAAAACCAAAAAAAACCCTGCAGATCAACTGCAGAACGAGACACAGGGAAGAGCACTAAAACTAAACTCGAGGTACAGAAAAATAACGATTAGAGAGGTATCTAAGGGACGAGGCAGTTAACAATGCAAAAACACCCATACTCAAGGCTAATCAACAGAAGTACCTGAACTTCATATGAGATCAAAGGGGCTTTTACACCAAGGGTTTGCTGCAGCAAGAAGTTACTTCAAAGAACACTTTCCCTTTTTTAACAAATAAATTCTTATTTCAACAAAGCAAACCAAAACAAATCTCAACTATCACTAGGGATTGGAATTCAATATTAATTGGTATTCTGAGGCCAGTCCCAGCTTTCAGCTCCAGAGAGCCTTTACAAACTAAGAGCGCCTCAAATCAATCATCCAGTGATAAAGGGAAGCAACTACTTCTGCTAGAGAAGAATTGTCTCATTCGATAAAGAGACTAAAAGTTAAACTCCTCTAAACTTACAGAGCTGTATGCATCTTAGGTTGTAAGAACATAGGGAAAATGATTGCAATTGCTTCTGCTTCCTTCTGATTAGTGCCACAGATGACATTTCAATATTCTGTTCTTTTCACTGAGTAGAGAGGCAAAAAGCAGAAGTCAAGCCCAGGGTGTATTCAGTCTTGGGAAGGTTTAAGAAAAGATTGCTCTGAAGAGAGGACTTATTTTTCAGAACACAGTTTACAGCACTAGAGTGTAAAGAAATAGAAGCAATTCCAGGATATGCAATTTATGACTACAAAACGTGTATCACCTACCTTCCCACCAAGTCATGGCATCCAATATTAGTACTTACTAAGAATGGACTTTTATACTTAAACTGATTAATAATCAGCTGCTGTGGTCATTAATAATGCCCCCATGCTCTTAATTACATTCAACACTACTTTTGTTTAAAAGTAAATATGTTGCCTCCTTTATAGAAGGAGGCAAAAAACCCCACCACAAACTTTCAACTGCTCAGTGTGATTTAAAAAGCACTTAGAGAAATGAAACTTGCTCTAAAAATATTCTTTCAAGTCCTTATATGTTAACAGCATTAGTATTTTTTACCTAATAATTCTGAACAGCTGATTTTCCAAACCTTCCAGTTAAGTCCACTCATCTATTCAGTAGCCACATAAAATCAAGAGTGAAGTCCCCCACAAATACTAATGTCTGCTGCCACAGGTCCTGCTGTTGGACTGTGATGTAGCATTTCAGCAGTTTCTGCAGAGAGGATATAGCCCTCTGCTTTCATTACAAAACCAGAAGTCTTACTTCCTTTTACATAAGTGCTTTGCATAGCCAATTTGACAAGCAAAACCATCCCCATTTTGATGTATTCTTAATGATGAAAATCTTAAGAGAGCTCTGGACTTCCATAAAATTATTTGAATATACATATGCATGAAGAATCCTCTGTTGGACAGAAAATGCACTGGTCAGCAAGATGAACAGGGGGTTGAATGAGACTAGCTCTGTTCCTAGACACCATCCAGCAATGCTGATTTTGCCTCTTCAGCAATACATCTTAACCTTTGTTAATCACTTAACTATATCAAGTACTCATGATGAGAACATTTACTGGTTTGGCACAGTTGACTTTATTACTTACTGACATCCCTTCTTGAAGCTTACAAAAATCAAATATATAAATATTCTAATCATCTAAGGCATACAAAACAGCAAGCAAAGACATCAAGCTACCAATCAAATCAGAAGTATGACTGACACAGATAAAAATGCCTAAATTCTCTAGTAAATATAAACACAGTGTCATGCTCCTAAGATTATTGCTTTATGTTACCAGTATTTGTTTCAGTATGCAAAAAAGCCTTGTAAACTCCAATATCTGCTGAAGCTGCTTAGGAACACAAAAAACCCCTCCTCATTCCCCATCCCAGCCCACAACGTTACGTTGCTTTGTGTGCATAGCTCAGGGGGGTTTATTTTGTCTGTTTTGTTGGGGTTTGATTCCCGCTCCCCGCCCCCCCACCCAGTAACTCAGTAACTTCAAAGCCTTTCATGGATGCTTTCAACTATCTGGAATAATACCTACCATATTTATTTTCCTGGGAAGTGGCACAGGAGTTTCTGGCAGGGTATGTGTTATGTCATTGGACTCTTCAGATGCTTGCCTTTGGACGGTGTCTCTAGGTTGTACGTTTGGAGAAAGATCTAAGGAGTGAGATTTTTGATTTGCCTCCGAGGGCTGAGGCTTCGGTGATGCTTCTCCACCTGGAGTTTTCACCAATAGCTCCCCTAGCTGAGGTTTTGGAGGAAGGTCCTTCACTTGTGGCTTTGGAGGTAAGTCTCCGAGTTGTGGTTTTGGTGGTAAGTCTCCGAGCTGAGGCTTTGGGGGCAGTTCTCCAGGCTTTGGGGGTAAATCTCCCACTTGAGGTTTCTGAGTTAATTCCAGAGGCAGAGGCTTTGGGGGCAAGTCTCCAGGTTGTGGTTTCTGTGGTATATCGATGGACAGTGAGGGTTTGTGAAAGATTTCCGTGTGCTGATGGGATTTATCTATTGAAAGATGATGACTGGTTTCTATTTTCCTTAGTGCCACTAAAACAAAAAAGCATAACAGTAGGTGTTGGGGTTTTATTTTACTATTTTTTTTTTTAGTCTAATTTTTAATATTAAAGAACACAGATCAGACCTGCAAGTGTGTAATGACCACATGCTCACTGAGCCCCAGTAATGACACATTATATCCTCCGAGTCTACAGAAATGCAAGGCAATACATCTTTACTTAACCCTCTTCCGCTGAGATCTAATTTCACTGCTCCTCCTGGAGGCCAAGAGTGCTTAATCCAACAGCTACTAGGTGTCAATTTATAAATAAGTACTTAAGGTGAAATAAAGTGATTGCTTTTTGAACCTAAACCACAAAATATCAAACACAAGAAAAAGATGTATTTTGTAAAACAGCCCATCAACCCACTGATGTGCCTGCAAGGCAAATTCTCTTCAATGTCAATTATTCATACACACAGTTCAATTCCATACAAAAACCCTCCCAAGTCTCAGGAGTAGTACCTGTAACATCTTAAGAGAGCAAGTGAGCATGTCTGTCTATACATTTCATAGACTAGATTGTATTGCAGGTATTCAAACTAAAAGTAATAAAAATGTGAATTATATGTATTTACAATTTAACAAAAGTAAGTTTTAAAATGTGAATTTTGTAGATTTTAGGGAAAGATACTGAAAATACCTTTTCAAATAGTTATTTTACAGTGTCATGTATTGCTTCTACTGGTAAGTTTCCTAAGAAAACTTGACTAAAATCTACCTTAAAGAAAAAGCCCTAAGAACATCACAAAAACACCCAAACCCCTACACCAAGCAACCCTATATTAAAACAAACCAAGGGGGGCAGGAGAGAGTAAAGTTAAAACCCATGACGAAAGCAGCACATTTTGATTAGAAGGAATAACCCAACTGCATTCAGCATTGCTTTAGGATCACACATTAACAGCCAAAAAGAAAAAAGGTGACCTGCCATTTAACTGTGAAAACAGCAGCACTCATTTGGCTATCACCTACTGCAGTAAGTCTTCCACACTTTATTTATGGTTATTTATACCAAAAGAAGGGGAAACTCTGTGTAATTTCTATGAAAGCAACTCTGCAGTTTCTGCCAGACACTCCATTTGGAAAAAAAAGTCATCAAAAGATGATACATGTTGTAATTTAATTAAAGTTGAAATTTCACATTTGCATTTATGTTAAAATGGTTTCATAGAACCACAGAATGTTAGGGGTTGGAAGGGACGTCCAGAAATCGAGTCCAATAACCTTGGCAAAGCAGGATCACCTGGGGCCCATCCCACAGGAACATGTCCAGGTGGGTTTTGAAAGTCTCCAGAGAAGGAGACTCCACAGCCTCTCTGTGCAGCCTGTTCCAGTGCTCTGTCACCCTCACAGTAAAGAAGTATCTCCTCATGCTGAGGTAGAGCCTCCTGTGTTCCAGCTTGCACTCATTGTTCCTTGTCTTTAACACCACCAAAAAGAGACTGGCACCTTCATCTTGACACCCACCCATATGATATTTACAGATGTTGATAAGATCCCCTCTCAGCCTTCTCCAGGCTAAACAGCCCTAGTTCTCCCAACCTTTCTTCACAGGACAGATATTCAAGTCCTTTGCTCATTCTCACTTACTTACACTTAAAAATCTTCCTGATTTTCCAAAAGCCTTTCAGTTTTGCTATGTTTGTGGCATTTTAGAAATAATGTTCATTGGTAAAGAACCACATACTTCAAACGAGTACCTACTTTTACACACATATAAAGGATGTCATTATGAGAATACTCACAAAGAGAACTCACCTTTTTGAGGTAGTTTGGGAAGAACTCTAGGGCCAAGTGCAGTCTTTGCAGTCCCAGTGCTAAGGCAAGATGTGAATTGTTAGGGCATACAACTGTTCTAAAATATACTTTTTCTTTCCCTATGTTTCCCCCCCTACACAAACAAAGCCCAAACCCCTCCCAAACCAAAACACAACCAAAAAAAACCCACACATCCAAAAAAAAAACAACCCAGAAACAAAACCCCCCATAAATTTACTCCAACCAACCAAATAAAAAAGCAAACAAGCAGGGCAGCTGTGAGTAAACTGATTACAGCATAAAAACCTGAGATAGCTGCGTGTTGCCAAAACTTTCCATCTATGCTTTGCTGTAAACACTTTTTTCCCCCCAAATTAACAGACTGGCTCAAATGTGCAAATATGGCATGTGAGAGCAAAGCATTACAAATGTCAACAGAAACCCAGCAAATTTCTTCCACCAAAACCACACCTGAGTCACTTTTCTAGAAAAGGACTCTGGGGGAAAAAAAGAAGAAAGCCAACTGATTTAAGGCATTGAAAAAAAAATAAAACAATAAATAAGCAAATAAAAACCAGTATTGTCACAAAATAATTACTAAAAAAAAAAAGAGAGAAAAAGGAAAGGAAGTAAAGTTGCCAGAATATGGTATTATTTGTCTCTGAAGCTCATGTTTCAAAATGAGTATAATGAATCACACTTGATTTCCTAGCCTTTTTTTCAATAGTCAAGATATAGCATGACACAAAACTGAAAGAACAGCCAAGCTCACTCTGGAGTCAATAAATAATTACCTTGACCTTTATCTAATGCCACCAAGCCTAAGCACCATGCTTTCACTCTCATCTTATAAATATATGAAGAATATTGCTTTGTGCTCACCACTGTTTCCCTGAATACCCAGTAACACCTGGATAAATTCAGCAAACATGGCATGTCAGCTGTGCTACCAACAGCACATCCACTGCCAGTGCTGGCAAGTCAGATTGGAGACTGAGGAGTGTCCAGAAACTCTACCTGTGTATCTTCTACTGTGATGTGTTTGGTGTTACGCATTCATCTCCAGTCATGGCCTGATCATGTACACTTGTGGTCATGCCAGGTCTCTGCTGTGTTGCCTGAGGCTCATGTTTATTACAATTACCGTGCTTTGAACCACAGGACTTTGGAAGCACAACACAGGCCAAGGAGTAACAAACACTAAGTGATAGGAATGTATGGCTATCTTTATTGCTTCAGCTATTGAAAAGACACTTGTACTGACCTGATGAACTAGGAGCTAAATGTAGTTTGTGATACTACAGACTGTGCCAGCACATAAGCTTGGCAGACTGGAAAACACTTAAACTGGAAGACTGAGACAAATTATCCCTCTCATATCCCCTTCAATGCTAGCCTGTACACAAAGGGACTTCTACAGCTACAGGCATGATACTTCATATTGAAGCAGGTAAAATGAAATGCCAGGAGAAATGAAAATAAAACTTTTGTCTTGCTGGACTGCAGTCTTGAAGCAACATTCCCCATCTCAGAGGGCACTTCTGTAAGAGCAGCAGATAGATTGTGATACAACTTGTTTTATCCTTCCTGCTCAAAGGATGAATTGTGTATGGACAGCTATGAACAAAGCGTAGGAGGCTCAGTGAAGCCAAAGTATGTGGATGGCAGTAAGGCATACAGAAAACTGATGAAGAAGCATAGCTAGGATTTTACTTCATATGAAAGGCAATTTTTTCCTCCTAATTTACAGATTAGTGACATTTAGGTAAGTTTTCCTCTTTGCCTTCACATACATGAATATTACCTTGACTGCTGAGACATTCCCTCAAACTTGTTTGCAGCCTTAGTTGAAGGTGGGCCCAAATCATTACCTGAGGTGAAAAAAAGCACAGTTTCAAAAAGAAATTACCATTAGGATAACTGAAATTAAGTTGCTCCCCTGGCTGATTGTACGTGAAGCACATGTTCTTCCAAGTATACTCTATATGACACATCTAAAGACTTCAATGATTGCTCTTTGTTAATAATTTTGTAACTGAAAAAGCAGCAGGGACTATAATAATCCAACTTGACCTTTCATGTAATACATTTTAAAACAAACCTATGGTAGATCACATCTGCTGGCAAGAAACGATTGAATGACATTGCTGAGTTACCACTGCAGGGCATTTGTTTTGCATATAGTGTTTCAATTTTCTGACTAGGAGGTACTGCAGGCCAGTAACAAATACATTTATTACAGATGTTTACATGTTGTGTTACGATTCATGTCTTCTTAAAACCACCGTGAATTTGGTTTTATTCATAAAACACCAAGTTTCTAAGGACTGGCATTTTATCCTACACAGAGGAGCCTTTGCTGATTTAGTAACTAAGTCACTATATGACCATAACCTGAATGCCAGCCACTGGTAAAGAAAAGATCCCAGATATACTCGATTCTGTTGAAAGACAGACACAGTGCTTCGGAATTTCTTCAGCAGAAGGCTTCTCTTTCAGTAACTATCACTATTCCCATGGTACAAGTAAACTACTTCATTTTGGTGCCTTTATGATCCTCCTCTTCCCTCTTCTATTATAGAATGTCTAAACAATCTCAGAACCAACTTCAACAACCATTAGTGAATTTTGTCGCTGAAACAGATGTAAAATGGCATTTAATGATCCAAGAATACAAAATATTTCCATGCCTAAGAATGACATATCTGCCTAGATACCATTATTACTGCATTGATGTCTAAATGAAACAGCAGGAAAGGCTCATGCTGAGCCATGCTCAAAGGAAGGGGAAAGGGGGGAAAGAAAGAACGAAGAAGAAAGGCTGGGGGGGGGAAGAAAGAATGAAGAAGAAAGGCAGGGGGGGAAGAAAGAATGAAGAAGAAAGGCAGGGGGGGGAAGAAAGAATGAAGAAGAAAGGCAGGGGGGGAAGAAAAGTAAGAAAACCAGCAAAGCCTTCACATATAGATCCTATGAATAAAGCATAGGAAAGTAGCTCATTGTTGCTATGGAAATCCAAAATAATCTAAGTGACATTTTTAGAACATCTTTGAATAGCAACTTAATTCAGCATAAGCTAAGGATTGCTCTGCTTGAAACTTCAATTAATGCACAGATTAGAAAACAAATGCTGAAATTCAATGTAACAAAAAACCCCAAACACCACAGAATAAAGCTTCTCAAAGGGAAAGCAGTGAACATCTGAAAATATTCTCAATCCAAAACCACAAGTGCAGATATAAGAAACTCCCTCTTCTAGAAACATAAAATTTAATACTGGATTAGCATCCAAATGGACTCTTAAACAAGTTTTTGTACGTAGCTACTCAAAAAGGGAAGAGAGGCCTCTCTCCCATCCACTGAAGAGGAGAAAGGAGAATAAGCAGTGTTCTTCTCTGGGCCCGCATTGAAAAGATATTCTACTGACAGAAGGTTCTTCAACTCCACATGTGCACTTATCTCATATTTTCCTCTTCCTTCATCTGTAGTCTAATATTTTAAAAGTGAAGTTGGCAATAGCTTAGCATATACTTCTACAACATTTTCCATTCTGACAGTGTTGTTTTATGTACTCTTCTAGTATATGGTATTTTAGGTGCTGCTTTGGATTTAAGTATTTGAGGATTTTACAAAGTCTCTTCAAAATGTCTGAAAAGAGTACTCTGAAACAGTACAGAACTGTTACGCTCCAGAACACAGGAAGCATTTTTTCCATATCCCAGACAGCTGCAAAGTAGAGAACTGAAAAGACTGCCATTAATTGTATTTCCTGAGAAAAAGACTTCGCTTTTCACTGGACGCTGTACTCTTCATATTAAATCCTAGATTAAATCACATATTCTACCCAAGTCCCCCATGACGTACCACATTTAACTCAGTATGCTGAAAGAAAGTGGTGCTTCTAGGCTTGAGGGGTTTTTTCAGGCTAGTAATTCTTTGTTTAGATTAGAACGGAAAGAGGATACCCTTGATCTAAGAGGTGTATAGATGATTCCCCTATGTAAGCACTGGATTCCAGCTCACAAGTTTACAGATTATGGAAATCCTGCCACCAAGACTAAAATTATAGAAAATTATATGGGCCTGAGATTTATAGCTTGGGGAGAAGTTGACTGCATAGCACAATGTTTATTGAAAAGATGAAGAATTTGAGTTGTGTGGAAAATAGTTTCTACAAAGCTTCTGCCAAGAAAGTCTCCTGTTAAAAAAACACAACTAACTGCTGGTTCTCTGTAACATCTGAAGGCAGAAGGCTGCAAGCCTATGAGTCTTTGTATACGTACAGACATCACAAAACCCAAAAACACATTAAGACAACACATTGCCACCAGCTTGGTGCAAACACTTTACAGGCGAGATCCGGTATACAGCCCAAGGAAACAAGTTCTTTTGGCAGTTGGGAGAACCACACAGATTCATGGAGGTCTGTCTGCCCCAAATCAAGATCCGTCTAAATGAATGAGCTGGTCAAAACAGGAGCAGGGGTGAGGAATCAGGCAGAGTAGATGCAGCAGATGAGAGGGCTGGGGTGAGGGCAGCCTGGGCAACTGGGGGAGAGAGAGGGAGGCAGCAGAGGAGATTGAATTGGGCCCCAGGGGACCGTGGAATATTTCCAATTTTCTCAAGTAGGACTCAGAAGCTCGAGTGACAGAAGATAGAACTGTTGATTTATCTGAGCTGACATTACATCAAGCTGCAATCATTGGAAAGCAAGTACCAGGTACAAAGAAACCAAAGATCATATATCATCCATCACAAAGGTTCTTCCCCTGCCCTTTTGGTTTGAATTTCAAAACTCACCCCAAGGAATTGGGCCCTTATTCTGGGGTCCATGAGGTAGTGGGCTTGGTGGGTCAGAGAGGGTTCTTTTGTGTCCTGGGGGTGGGGGAGGTGGTCTCTTCTTGGAAAGAGTGGAGCTGCCACTAGAGGTTTGAGTGCTTAGAGGGAGGGTTGAAGGTGGGCCTGCAAAATAACAAACAACCTTCTTACAAATACATGTGCATAAACATCAAAGCAGCACTGAAAAATTCACAGTCAGACCCACAGCAAAGTGCAGCAAAAGACTAAAATAAAAAGACAAGCCATGCCAAAACACTGTTTAGATTAAACGACACGTCCACCACATTTTCAACCATCTTAGCTGTGGGAGTATAAGCAACTTGACAATAGAATGACATGTGTACTTATGTTAAAAAAACAAAACCAAACCAACAAACAACACCCCCTCTCCCCCCCAAAACCAAAACCTAAAAAAAAAAAAACAAACAACAAACCAAATGACCAACCAAAAAAAACCCAAACAGGATAATCACTCCAGGACTTCTAATTTTAGGCATTGCTTAAAAATTTAAAAAGAAAAGGAAAAAAATAAAAAGAGGCAAGCATGAAATCTTAAAATTATGTTTAGCATGTGGAGTTAAAATTACTATTCATTTATACCAGAATGAAATAGCATTCTAGATGTTCTGTTATGTGGGGATTTTTCCTCCCCCCCCTCCAGAGCATCCCATAGGAATTCTCTTAAGAAACTTAAGGGAGCAGGGGGGTGGAGAGAAATCTATAAATAGAGAATTTGAAAACAGGATTGCAAGCTAAAGTTTTTCTGTAGTTATTTTTCCTTTCCCCCCTTGTGGCTTAAATCCATCAACTATGCATTTTGAGAGTGATGGAAATTGTTTTATGCAGTGCATATAAAATAAACATCAGAAAAGTCCTTCCCGAGGCTTAGATTTAATGGTAGCACTGCTTGTAAGAGCTTATGCAGTCACCTCTACCCTTAAATCTTTTATTTCCCCATGCATCAATCTTGGCACAGGTATTATTCAACACAATGCACGTTTTATAAGATATGGAAACAAGACACAGATCAAAATACAAAACAACCCAGAGGGAAGACAAGAGTTTTTCCTAATAATTTTCACCATTTGCCTTCAAAAATGTCTTTAATAATAAGATCAAGCAATAAGGCAGTGCAGGGCACAAACATGCAGTGAGGGGTAACTGCTCAAGTTAGCTGCCATTACAGCCAAACGAAATTATTTGTAATGTTTATCTAAATTAGACCTAGACCTGCTGCTTTACCAGTGCCTATAGGAAGACTAAAACCTATTAAAACCTGCATTATTTCCCAAATTACTGTGTATCATAAAAGTATTAAAACTGGGGAAGAATAACCTTTGCTAAATTTCCTTTAGTGAAATATTAAACATTGGGAAAAGTAACCTTGACAATTGTTGTGGATGCTCCCTCCCTAGAGGTGTTCAAGGACAGGATGGATGAAGCCTTGAGCAACATTATCTAGTTGCGAGGCATCGCTGCCCATGGCAGGGAGGTTGGAATAGAAGATTTCCATTAATTGCTTCCTCTTGTAAATCACATTGTATATTTTGTGATTATTCCTCTCAATTCACTTCCCAAAACCATTACCTGACAAGCAGTCAGTGCAAATTAGTAAGACTTGCATCCCTTGTTTTAATTTCTTCCAGGCAAGCTAATTTAAACCATGCTTTCAAATGTTTCTGCCAGCAAAAATAAACTAGTGTTCTTATGCTAAGTTTGGCTTGATGATCCCCCAGACTTCTGCACATTATATTCTTTAGCTCTTTTAAATAGCTGTAAACCAAAGGATGTTCCGAAAATCGCAACTCGCTCAAGGTGTATCTAGGAGCGCTAGCAGTTAGGATTACTGTTAAAACCCCTTGAAAGCATACACGGTAGGTCGCTGTGGTATTTTTTTTCTTGTTCTAACATCTCGAGAGAGTTACACACTTCCAAAATGTCTGCAAGCGGGAACGGCCAACACGGTAGAAGTTCTCTCCTACCACCACCTAGTGCCCTCCTGCCCGTACTGCACGACAGCCCCACCGCTAACACGGGTTCCAGCCCTGCCACCAGCCACATGTAATTCAAACTCGGCTTAAAGCAAAAAAAAATAGAGGAAATGTATTGAAAAGGTATTGCTGTCTTACAGCAAAAACAAAACTTCAGAGTGAAGACAGATTTGTGCTTATTATTGCCAGCAAAATGAAGAATCCTTCTAATAGTAAAAAATTAATCTAGTATGATTAAGAACTCTTTAAATGTGGTTATATGGAACTGTATTTTGAATTTCATACTAGTAATCTAACTCCAGACAACAGGAGAGAGTTGAAAAATGTTATTACTTCATAGCTGTCAAGAGCTCACACAGCACAAAACAGTTACAAGGAAAACATGTTAAGGTATTAAAATAGTCCATCTTTTCAGACTCCTAGCACTTGCTCCTTCGTAAAAGGAGTAACTATGAATTTAGAAGTCATAAAGTAATGATTACACTAGAAACACATGATTAGATTAGAAACACAAAATAACTAACTTCAAAATAAACAGGAAATGAAAGCAAACTTCAAAATACATTCTGAGAAAGAGGTATGAAGTCACATCACACTTTATTTAAAGCAAACGTGGGAAACGTGTTGGAATCTAAATCAGTTTATGATAACAGCTGGTGAAAACAAAGGTTTGGTGACATACAAAGTGTCAGTGAAAGGATTACAAAATACTGTGTCATATGAAAAAAAAATAATTCAAAATCTCCAAACAATTTTTATGTGATATTTTTAATTACACAAAGCTAGCTAGACATTTCCAAGGAACAAGATCAAAGGTACTGTGATTCTAACCAGGCACTAAGCAAGCCAACCATTTCTTTTTAATAGCAACCTTAATGACGATTTCTTATGTAGTCATGAAGCTCACATTTCATGAAGAACATAAACAAAAAAACCTTTGACCTATAATTATTTAGCTTTGCTTCCGCTGGGCTCCTTTTTCAATTAGCTGGGGAACAGCTGCATTCAGCACAAGCTGTTATAATCTTTCACCGCTTCTTATATTACCAGGATCACACTTTTATGTGTAGATAGACCAAAGAATCTATTACTGTACGTGGGGGTAAGTAACCAGAAGAGGTCTGCAATCAATAGCGCATCGCCCTTCAGCTTTTGTGCAGTTAGTATATTATCTATTAATTTGTGTACTTGTGAAACCATGCAAAGCTGTCTCCATCCACTCAAGAAATGGTGGGTTTAGAGTGTAAAAACCTCATGTTTGTATCTTTTTATTTTTACCGCTTAATGGGAGGTACGGAAGAATGAGCATTCCAGCTAATGGTAGGAGAGGTACTGCAATGGAAAGTAAATTTCTATTAATAAATAGCATTTTCATTAGCAACTCTTGTTATTCTTATTTATGAGGGACATTTTTGCCTTCTTCAGTTTGTCTTACTTCAGATCTGGTATTTTTAGTATGTAATTAAAGCAAAAAAGTTATCACAGTCACTCTGAATAAGAAAGCTAAGAATATACCCAGCAGTTTGTTTCCCTTCCCTTCTTATTACAGTACTACAAAATGCAGTGTTTTAGTGGGATAACTAGAATTTAACCAAAGAAGAATACTTTCAGCCTTCAGGTATATACAAGAGAACCCTGAAAGCATTCAGAAGAGGAAGAAACTGGTTGACCACAAAGCCTGAGATAATGGAAATTATTAGATACAACAGTGTTATGGATAAGATTAAAACTCCACACAAAGCATTTGTGCTATAAATTAATGATTGCTGTTTAAAGTGGTAGTAGAGACTGTGTAATACCTGAGTATGATGCCATCATAGAAAAAATAAACAGTACAGAAGGATGTTTTGATGTAGTATTTCCAGCAGAAACAACAAGGTTTTAATGCTGTTCCTATACTTAGAGCCAGTGGCATTTAAAGAAAGCTGATTTAACCAGTTAAGGTATAGAGAGAGCTAGTATGATGAAAGGACAACTTAGATGATAGAGAATGAAAATGTTCTTCTGTCAGAAAAGGTGAAATAAGCTTTATTTGTTTATTCTAACAAGAGAAATAGACACCTGTGTGATTGATAGCCAGGTAGTGTCTTGATACAGACACCAATGACAGAAATACCACTGAAGTGTTGGTATGTGAACAAAGTAATTAATGGATTTGAGACTATTTCTAATCCTGTGAGCAATGCAGTCAGACAGCTTCTAGAAGTTCCTAGTAAATGCAAATAAAAGTAATCTGAACAGA
Source organism: Dryobates pubescens (assembly GCF_014839835.1). Lineage (NCBI taxonomy): Eukaryota > Metazoa > Chordata > Aves > Piciformes > Picidae > Dryobates > Dryobates pubescens. The sequence continues at coordinate 21,427,364 of NC_071625.1, read as the reverse complement.
AACCTAGCCTGACCAAGTCTACAGCAGGTTATAGGACATGGTGTCTGCAGTAGCCGTGGACAGGAACCACAAGTGCCTTTAGGATTAGGTACCTAACAGTAGAGCTGTGAAAAGAGTGTAGAATATATAAACTTGTAAGTACTGAAGATCCAAACCTAATGACAAAATCGATCCCTGACCTCTGTGTTCATCCTGTGTGAGAGAAATGGGCAGAACCATCAAAAATCAATTTGCTTTCAGCTAAAATTAAGGAAAGCAGGCTCAGACTGCCTAATGCTTCTACAAAACCCTTTAGCAACATAGCCCTCACATTGGATTTGCAATTAAAGTTGTGCAAAGGTTTACCTAACCACTGTACTGAGTCATACAACTACTTAAGGACTGAAATTTCTTTGAAAGCTTTCTGTAAAACAGCAGAAGAGGAGCTGTTAGGTGTCTGGAGCCATAATACAGGTCTAAGGTGGAAAGACTAATGAAGAAGATTATTTTCAGAATGTCACAGACTAAAGACTTGACTGACAGCACAAGTAAGCTGAACTTGAATAAGCTTAGTAAAACTACTTGAAAAGGTATACAGGGGTTGTCTTACACAGCTACTGTGCTCATTCTGGACTTTTTGTTCTATTAGGATTATCCAAATCTGAAGCAGAGAGCAGAAAGCAAGATGTAGCCACAAATGAGCTGGTTTAGAGTAGAATACACTAATGTTTCAGCATTTTAAAATATACTTGGAGAAGCTGAAGAAGTGGAAAATCTGCACTGGCATTGTAACGACGTGTGGAGAAACTTTACAAAATCCCCATATGCACACCTGCCAACAATTAGACAGCTGCAATTTTAATGATGAATCAAAATAATTTTTAGACACCACTAAAACCATGGGCAGGAGTGGTGTGCGTTATGTAAATTGCTCTAAACTTACCTTCTTTTCCCAACAAAGTTCGGACGATGGCTTCCAGTCCACTGTTGCATCTCAGCAAACACCATGGAACCTTGCTACCAAGGAACTTCACTGGCAAATGAAGCCAGCTTACAGAGGGCTAAAGGGAGGTGTTTTTGTTAAAACATACAATATGTTTTGGAAAAGAGTTTTATTTGTATGCCCCAAAGGATAAAAAACCCATGAAGTTTAAAAATCCTCTGTCTCTTTCTAACATATGGACCCCACCAGATACCGTTTCCCTACAGCCTGAGACGACTCCATGCTCTAGCAGGGTCCCATGGTATCTGCTAGGACCTCGCAGCACAGCAGGGATGAAAAATGAGATTACATTTGGGGACAGAATGTAAGCTCAAATTTAATTACAGATTCTTACTCTTGTTCTTCAGGAAACTTAGTGCAAAACCTAAACTTATGCTGTCATATATTCTTAAACAGGTTGCTACTAAAATGAACTTTTTTAATAAAAAGAGGATTTGGTAAGTAAACTCATATGTTAAACTGATGGACTGGATACACTCTACTACTATTCTCAAAAGAGCAGATCAATTCTAGAGGATTATTTGACTGTGTCAAAATTAAGATGTGCCACCAGTGTTGTATGCAAGTGGAGTCTCTGCTGCTTTTTCTTTTAAACAACGTTTGGGAGCTGGAAGCAGGGAAGATGACAAGGTGCAGCACAATTCATAATGAAGCATAAGTGCATCTGAAAAGCTGCATATAGAGTAACTTTTCCACACTGATGAGACGTTTTATGCATTTGTCACTTTTCAGTCTTAAGTTATTCCTTCCACACAGGCATGTATTTAATGGAAGCTTCTAAAATAGATTAATTACTTTACAGTTTTCGCATGGACATAGACCAGAAAAGCAGTATCACTCAGACTGTAAAATTTTGGCATGTTTGAAGCAGATACACCTTGTGATTTTAACAGTAGTTCCATTCAACCTCTCAGACTTGCACTGTGAATCTGGCATTTCCCACTATATAATGATAAATCAGTAATGTTCATCATAATCCGCTGAAAGCTGAAAACACACTAAGCAGTATACAGACAGGTACAAGATACAAACTCCTTAAACTTCTTAAGGAAATAGGATTTCTGACTTCTTTCCAAGCATTGCAACTTTACAGCTACAAAAAGTTATCCTAGGTCGGACTGAATGAACATCTAAGCCTGTATATTGTGTCTTGACAACGGACAACCAGTAACAGACTGTTAGAACATATAAAAAGGTGGGGCAGAGGAGGGGAAAAAGTTAGAAAGGTGTAATAGCAGCAGCAAGGTCAACACAGTAAAGTTAGGGGAAGTACAAATGAGTCCCCAGTGAAATGATATAAAGCAACACAGATTGTGAAAAAGTATGCCCTGGCAAGCCCACTTTGCCTCTTAATGGAGAACAAACTCATCTGAAAGAGAGCCAAGGAAGTCATTCAGAAGTTGCCAGTACATGACAAATGATGGTGGAATGCTAGTTTTGGAGCACAGCATCTGAACCATGTAAAAAGACAGATATCCAATGCCAGCAGACTCTTATGTCCCTTTTACTCCTCTGTATTTTAGTGAGTGCAATTCATTACTTTTTAAAAACAAAGTTAACTACCAGTTCAGGAAATGAAACATGAATTTATAGCAGCAGTAACAGAAATGAGCATCTCTCAGTATAAATGCCAGTCTTACACTATACTGCAGCTTTCATCACAACTAACGATTTCTCTATCCACCATAAAACCACAATTTGGCTATTTCTAAATTAAATAAGGAAAAAGAAACAAAATATTAAAGGTGTTTTGTTCTGAAAAGTACATTTACACAAATTATTGTAAAGTAACGAGTTTTGTCCTGTTTATAGGTATCTAAATCAAAGAACCACCATCCACTATAGCTGCTAGAGTAAGTCTCATAGGGAAATAAGTTCTCACCCATTTCAAGCACTACCAAGAATGTCACTAATATTACTAAGAAGAAAACACATCTTGTTGATTTCAATGAAATGCAGATTGAAAAAACTAATTGAACAGTAGCACAAATCTTCCTCATGTATAATTCTGTAAGTGCAAAATGGTTGTTTTACTCAGAGAAAAATGTGTGATGTTTACATCTTTATTGCCTAAGTGAATTGTTCACTTATCTGGCAAAAGACTTGGTATTTCCTCTGCGATTCTTGGCATGCCTCTATCGTTCACCAAATAGAAGAATGGAGTCTTGAGGCACTGAGAGGGAAGAAACTTTTAATACCAAACTGCTTTGCACTTCACAGGTCATTCTGGTATTTTTCTTTTTGCACGTGGATTGCAAAGAGAGGGAGTTGTCTTGCACCTCCTCTCCTCCAAATCTTTGTTTCTTTGCCCTCTCTGCCGTACACTACACATAACATCATCATATATACACCATCAGCCTTGTTCTAAAACACTTGCATTTTTGTGACTGTAACTGCTTAAAAATGCTTCTCCAAATATCTCCAGAATTTCTACATAAAATGAACCAACTTTTATTCCACAGAACACTACTTTACTTTTTTTACTGTTACCTTATTTTTCAATCCATTCATGAACACTGTTATGAATTAACCTATTACAAAGTGCTGACACCCTTCCTTTGGTTTTGGGTTTCTTTTTTGTTGTTGTTGGTTTACTTTTTTAAGGTTTAAACATCTGTTGTACCATTTTACACATTATTGTAGTAAGAAAAACACACTACATCTTGAAACAGTGTATTGCACCTGGTTAAAGGAAGGACAGCTGTGGAAAAATGACTGCTTTCAATCATAGTCTGAAGACAGACTTACCTTTGCCGGCATTTCTAGGAGGAAGAGGAGGAGCATCTGCAGTTGGAGAGGTTGGTGAATCTGTGCTCGTAGAAGCAAAAATCTGATTGGTAAAAGCTCCATAGGAGAGTCTTTGCTTGTCTCTAGGAGTGCTAAATGCAGGATGGGTCAATTTGTCTTGGGGAGAAATGCTTGAAGAGTGACAAAAACTTTGGGGTCTTGGAGATCTCTCTTTTTTTATAGGGCTAGGCTGTGAACAGAAAAGCAAATATACAGCTGTCTAAATATTAAATGTAGTTAAAATGTTTGGTAAAGACTAACAGAAGATATTCTAGTGAACATGAGCAGAATTTCCTTATTGGATAAATTATCCCACATCCCTTTCCCAGAGATTCAACCTGAAAGAGCCTCTCCTCTGTAACTGAAATCAACCAATAAATTGATTTATAGCAGGCATACACTAATAATGCACTAAATGATATATTAATAAAAGCCTAGAAAAGTTTTTAGAAGAGTAATTTTTAGTGTCAAATACATATTTACTCAGACCAGACAGTTATCCTCAAAGATCAAATCTATTACTCCATTGACACCTATTAAAAATAATAATCACTTCTAACATTTCAGATTTGTTAACTGAACTAGCAGTGCATTCAGGGATACATCTCCTCTTTTAAACGTATATAATTGCTCTTTGAAGACATCATACACAGCAGTTTTTGACTGCTGTATATTAATAGGAGCATATGGAGCGCGATCTGTTTCACTGCAGCTCTACTTCAGGCAGCCTATTATCACCAGTACAGCATTAGTCATCCTCCTGAGGCTCCTCACACAGATAATCATTTTGTTCTCTGCTGTCCTTGAGGATATGTAAAGTATTTGGTTTTCTGAATTTTTCGGTCCCAAATGCCATGAAAAATGACAAGTTGACCATATTTCTGTCTATAGCAGCCATACAAAATGGGAGAGGTATATTCCCTATTTAGTACAGAAGCAGAGACCAGAATAATTAACAGACTTGCTAAAGTAGGACACTGAAGCTGAGTTTTCACATGTTCTAGGACTGCAATTATCCTATGCCCTCAAGTTTTGTCTTTCCATTACTACTTCTTTTTTAATCAGGAACAAAGTGCACAGCACACTTTTTGAAAAACAGAGCTATTGATTCAACTAGGGTTTTAATTAATTTATGTGTGCAGGGGGGAGTATGGAAGCTTTGGATTTCCTCCAGCTAAAAATTAGAATTCAGAAGGGGATAAAATGACAATAAAGTAATCCACATGTACTCATTTATATTACACCCAATATCTTGTGAAGCAAAATTTCTGAAACTCAAATCCATAATAACTAGGTTGATAAAATTATTATTCAAGAAACACTTGGGCAGTTTTTAATACAGGCCTCAAAACTAGCTTTTCCCAAAAAACTCTTTGTAAGAAAAAAAGAAACATATTGAAGGGAGTCCCTAATGTTCACTCATTTTGAACTGAACAGAAATTCTGACAGGTTCTGTGATTCATGCTTACCTTATCATCTAAATCATCATCACTTTCATCAATTTCTTCCTGCCGAAGATTCCATTCATACTCTACATGGACGTGTGGGTTTAACTTGCCTGCCTTGGCTTGAGAAAGCTGAAAGAAACAATTCTCATTAAAATATTTGCTGCTCCTTTGGTGTCACAGTTAGTTTTGTAACCACAAGCAATAAGATGAAACATTTGGAGATTTAAATCTTTTGCAGGCATTTAAAAGAAAAAAAAAAATCAGAGCAATCACACAAACATCCTTCGTTTATTTGAGGTACAGAAAAACACCTAAAGGACAAAGGGGAAGCTCTTCTCAAAATGGGTAGAAACTGCCATGTTTGACAGGCATTTGAAAAGATGACATGAAGAAAAGGTATACATACAAAATCAAAATGCATCTGGAGCCCTCTTTTCCAAAAGGGAAAGGCTAAATCTATTTGCAAATTTGGTACAAGCAAATACTGTACCTTCAAAATCACAATTCTTGTGTTGGAACCAAAATAACAGGTATTTATCCTTTATTTACATATTTCCCTCCCTCTCAGTGGATGAGGGCAAAGTGTGTTAAGCACAAAAGTCTTTTACTTTGCCAGCCTTAACAATGTATTCACATTGTCTAAAAATCTACTACTTCAATGATCAGAAAAAAACCTGCAGTTCATGGTTATTCTGAGGAGATAAAGCCTCCTGTTCAATGCTTAAATTTCCCATAGTTAGTTATTGTCTCACATCCTTTGAAATGTAGTCCACTTGGTACTAGTTAATTCAGGAAAGCCTTTAACCATCTTCCCAAAATAAAATTTGGAAGAAAGTATTTTGACTCTGTTATGCAAGTATCAATGAACCAACTTGAGCTGAAATTTAATTGAATTACACAGGCAAGACTCCAGCTGTTCAACAGAAACTAGCTTCGGATATCTACCATACTGCAAACGTCTAGATGCTAATTCTGTAATTTTTTTGTTGATCATGGTAAAAAAAAAGGTTCACTCATATTTCTTACTTAATCTTGATCTCATCTCATTGCCACTTTTGAGAAAAATGTAGAAGGAATTTTTTTTTTTTAATAGAAAATGGAATAAGATAAAAGGCATAAATGCTCTATGGTAGTTAACTGAAATGATCACAATAATTGAAACAACTGCTGCATAAGCTCACTCGTAACATCCACTTGGTTTTGCTTGTTCTACAACAGTCAGTTGGTGCACATTAATGGCAGGTGTTATTTTATTAACTATATACTGCAAAGAAAAAAGCAATCCCTACCAGTTTTGTTCTGTAAAGCTGATCTGTTTATCATCTGATGGGAAACTCAAAACACTGGCAACTACTTACACAGCAGCCATGGGAGTAATTGAGAAGTCAGTGAGAGTACCACCTTATCAACCCTAGCAAAGCATCAACTTGCATCCCCAGGAAAATAGAAAATCATTATTTCTGAAGGATGAGCTCTCTTGATTATGCAATAGTTAATTAATACATGACAAGAACTTTCAAAGGGAAAACTATTAAAATTATCATCTGCAGAGCAAAACTAGATGGCTTCCTTGGTTCATCAAAACAAGGAAAAAAAGCTCCAAGAAACAGAATAAAGCAGCAAGTGGCAAACATTCTGTAAACCCTTCTAGTTCTGCCTTGAATGTGAAATTGTCACACCACTTAGGAATTTTAATCCCTTGATAGTACTTAAAAATTCACTCGCCTACTAAATACATGCTAGTGAGAGGCACCTCAGAGGGCTATAATTATTTGTCTGATGCAGAATCCTTCCTGGCTAGCTTCTTCTGAAGAATAATGGGCAAAATCCTTTAACACCTTTATTTTCTGGATTCCATTAATTTTCTTGAGTGGCATCTGTTAGTGTCACTCATACATTCTCAAAACTTCAGCAAGTTTTTGCTGTTCAGTACAGGAACAAGCTCACAGAGAAGCTGGTGGTTTACACTTTTCAATGCTCTAGCTTCCAGACATTACACTTTTGCATCTTTCTCCTTTGAGAAGGTTTCATTTCAAGTTGCTTCAATTCTCCTTGTAGAAAGGTTTTAACCATCTCTGAGCTATCTATCCCATTAAATAAACTGGAAAAAACCAAAGCAGGGAAGGTCAAAGATCCAGACCTACAAGGTCTCGACAGATATGAGCACTTCAATGGTTGTTTTGGACTCCTGAGAAAAATATCTCCAAGAAGAACATTTGAAGTGATGAAACCCAAATGTCCTAGAATGATGTGTTCATTGGTATTCAAATACCTAACCCTCCAGCACTTAAGGTCTTCAAATACACTTTTAATAGATGTAACTTATTAAAAACATAAAAGTAATTTATTCTGTAACATATTAAGTTAGAAAAATCTTGATCTATAGTAAGATCTTCAAATCAGCATACAGCCAGATAGCAGTGATACCAAGTCTGAGATACAGTGGCAACAATATCTTAAGTAGATCACATCTGTAAAGAAGTAAGCATTCCCCCTTTGCCTTCCCTCACCCTGGTTCTTACCAGTTCCTCACACTGGACAGCTTTCATTCTTTTTGCTGTGTCCAGAGCCGTCTCTCCAGCTTGGTTTACTATAAATTAACAATAAAAAATGAGAGCAATTCTTTGAGATGTCTTAAGAATTAATTCATTAAGTTTGACTATTTTTTGCAGACTAATTTCTAAAAGTGGTCAAAACCCATCTATTTTCTTTTTAGCAGCTGCAGTTCTTTAAGATTCCTAAGTGCTCATACATTTCATGTATCGTCAGGTTCTTGCTGAACAGCAGCAGCTGCTGGGACAGTTCCCAAATCCCTCCTACCCATTCAAGCAGAGAACGTAAAGGAATGTAGTTATTTCAATCTTTACTCAAGTCCTTTGGCAGTGAAACTCTTACATAAATAAGAAGGAAAACAAGCACAATGGGTAACATAGCTTAAAAGAGAAAACTATTCTAATAGTAACAAAACAAGAAAAAGGAAAAAAGAAAGCTAATACTGATCTATGCACATTTCACTTTGATTAACATGGAGCAGTTTGAAGCCTGAATTTGAAGACAGAATTCCTATTCCAAGATTACATTTAAACAAGAACAATTTAAAACCTGCTAGCTGTTTTGTCATTATAAAGGCTGTAAAATGTTTTACATTTCAAAATAATGTCTGATCAGAAAGAAGGTGATACCAGAACAATCTGGAAGGTCCTCTGGCACAAGATCTAATGAGATCCTTTCTAGATAATCAGTAGCAAATCTCAGGAAACAGATAATTTCCCACAGTCAATGTTAGGTCAAATGTGTTCACAGAATCACAGAATTGTTAGGGTTGGAAGTGACCCCAAGGATCATCTAGTTCCAACCCCCCTGCCATGGGCAGGGACACCCCACACTAGATCATGTTGCTCAGAGCCACATCCAGCCTGGCCTTAAAAATCTCCAAGGATGAGGCTTCTACCTCCTCTTGCAGTATAGCTGCAAATGCCATGGAACAGAAACAGATTAAATCCAAATTGTAAAGCATGTCTGTGATTTGGAACTAAAACCAGTCAAACTAAGGTCTCATAAGCAAGTATCATCTATGTGTAACATTACATACAGAACGCCAATAATGAATTCTAAAAATACCAAGCAGTCATCTAGAAAGGTCTATGGATTTGAGAGAATTAAGATGTGCAGAAGAAGCAGGGCTACTTATAGAAAGATCATAGATGGTTCAGGGCTTTCAATATGAAAAGGAATGAAAATATAGTATTTCTTCACTGAAGTTAACACACAGTTTTAAGAGACTACATAAATTCCAAACTTTCAACACTGATAAACTTGATTTTTCAAGGCCTAGAGAAGATAGGTGGTTGCTATGTGAGAAGATTTCATTAAAACAAAGCAAAGACAAAAGAGAGAGACCCAAACCAGCAAGAATACTCTTCCAGCATCTACATAGGCCAGAGTTCAATGGAAGGACTAATACACACACTGCAGCTTGTTCAGATAACTTTCCTATTTTCTTCATTATGGACACATCAGCTATTAAGGGCACATAAAATTCTTTGATTCAAGATATTACAGCATATTCTAAGGATGTATCAAAAGGTCAAGGAAACCAATGACTTCTGCCACTTTTGTGGAGTTGTTTTTTGGTTCCCCCCCCGCCCCCCCACTGGGCAATGGAGGAAAATGATGGCAAAGAGGAAAGAGGGAGAAATAAAAGTCGGTACTCTTCAGTTTGCATCAACTGTGTAATATACAAGTGCCAGATGACTTTTACAACATAAACAGCAAACCAAAATACCAAGACATTTGCAATTCTTCAGAAATAAAACTCTAGAGAAAGACTAGTGTTTACCATTAGTTTTGGAAAGTTTTTGTCACTATTATCTTCTAAGAATTTAAATTCCCTTTCTTAACTGAATGTTTCCTTCAGGCTTGTTGGTGGTAGTCTTCATTTTTTCCCCTGTAAAGTTTTCAGTTTTATTTTTCCTTTTAAAAGTTTACTTAATATAGTGATACATAAGTAGCTAAAAGTATGAAAAGAAGTTTTAGGAAATCTTTATTTCCTGGTTTTAAATAATGAACTTACCAACATCAATAGTTGGCTTCCCCCTCAAAAGCAATTTCAAACACTCAGGCTTATTATATATACTGCAGTAGTGTAGAACCGTATTACCCAATGCTGTTTGCTTATCCAGGTTTCCACTAAACACAAAGAGAAAACACAATCAAGAAAAGTATAGTATGCTGTGCTATTCATTTTAGATCTAGCAACCCTGTAAATAATAAATGCATAGATGCTTCATTGGATGAATGTTAAGTAGGATAAAGAACTATTTTTAAATTCAACACTACTCTCAAAGACTGTTAAGAATAACTGCAAGCATACTAGAAATTCCAGAGGTGTGGTAGAAAAGAACTGAGCACCTACAGATGTTCTTTAAAAAAAAAAAAAGAAAAAAAGAAGTGAAACTCAAAAGATTTCAAACTTAATCCTTTGTAAGGTCACATCACTTGTTTTCTACCTGCCACTTTAACCTATTCTAACCACATCAAAATGATAATAAGTCCCATTCAAGGAACTATATAGAAGGTGACTGTATGAGGACGATAAGGATACACACTGAGTTAGGGAAAGACAAGCTGTGCAATGGGATTCACAGTGCTTTTAAAAACTTTACTTCATCAATTTCTATTCAGTTTTCAATTCCTAAACCAAAGTTGCTCAAAAAAAAAAAAAAGGTTACTGTTATATTGGGATCAATATGAAAATGAAAAGCTCAGAAGATGACAGCTTTTCTTCCATTTCGTATTACCCATGCTGAACTACATGCAGAACCCATATGGTTGTGAAGATGCTCTTACACCTGAGACAAAAATACAGCTAACAGGAACACAGAAAACACAGCTGTTTGCAGGGACTATGAGGTTTCATAACTAAATAAAATAATTTAAAACAATCACCCAAACCCCCAAATTATTTAATAATGCTCAGAGTAATAATTTGGGCTTCTAAAACATTTCTCAAATTATGATCTTGAGCAGCTTGCAAATCTTAGTAGTTTCTTTTTTGTTAATTCAGTAACACTCCTGCAATAGCCAGCACACCATCTAACATGAAGGGGTAAAGGTAGAAGAAAGATTAAGTGAATATTACACAGCTTGTCCACATAGCTCAAGAGGTGGTATCAGGAACACTGATTCCTTCTCTCTGACACTCCTTATGTACAAGTTAAACTATTAGAGAGGAGAAGGAAAATAGGTATTTACTGATTGCATTTATAGCAGGTATGATTTGCTATGCTGGGGGGAGGGGAGAAAAAAAAATTCCTGTAGCCTCCCCCTTGCCAGCCCAATTAAGTTGCAACAAGTTTTATGTCGCTCCACCCCTCCTCTCTCGTTGCTCTGCAAAAACCACCTTCTGACAGCAAGCAACTGCTGCTTCTTTCATTTAATATCATGCTACAGAAGTGGATTGGAATTGCTCTCATTTAATCATTACCTAGATTGTGAAATATGTAAAAAGTAATGTTGTACCACTACAGTCTTAGATTTCTCTCAGAAAACATTTTCATTAAGTTTTTTTACTTCTATGAACATCTCTTGACAACAAGGCATAGCTCAGCCAATAAACTAAACGTTGAAAATTACTAGTTAAGATTCTGGTCTCAATAGCCTTAATACAAATTTGTTAACTATTAGAATACCTTCTTCAATCTAGCTCCTATTCATGATTTTCTGAGAAAGATGCTTATTTTCTGGTCTTACAATTTCTGTACACATATCCCGTATTTGGAATGTTTACTTCTCATCCCGCCTTTACCTAAATATTCATTTGCATTGTTTCATGCTGTCATGTTCTAAATCAAGGCTCTCTTGTGCTCTAAACAGCTTTTCCTTTCATCCTATATTTATAATCTACACTTTACTCACTAGGAGGACAATGGTCAATTCAAATATGTTAAATTATGCTCTTTTGAAGTGCACCTAAAGGCAATGATTGTCAAAAGCAATGAGTGAACACTGTCCAAGGCACTGCTAGGATAGCTTTGAACATCTACATTTTTCTTGCACAATTTATTGAAAAATGAGCAATTCATACCAGTTTTGTACAAGGAAGTCAACCAGATGGAGAGAGGTTTGGTCAGCAGTCCGTACTGCTAAATGAAGTGCTGTTTCCCCTGGCTCCTAAACATATGTAAATAAAAGTTAGATTTTTGTGTCTGCAAAGCTTATAAAATACCACACCTACCAAGATACAAGTCACCTTTCACAAGGCTTTCAGTGGTAAAATATTAGGAAATTATGATGAAAACAGTTACTGACTTTCTGCTCTCTAAAAGGTATCATGTGCTTCAAAGGAAATGTCATTACACTTTGAAAACACAGCTTTCTTGAAACCAGTCTTCCTTTTGTCCCAGCTGGATGGACAACCCAGAGAAGCCTTTAACTATTTTGGCTACTAGTAAGTAAGAGGAATCCTGTTGAGGAACGCTGAGCAAGTTCACCGTATTTTTTGCTTTATGACACCTTGGTGAGCACCAAGCCACAACACTGTTTGCTACAAACCCAAGGGAAAAAAAAAATCCACCCCAAAAAAATAATAAAACTTTCATGATCTTACATACATTAATCTCTAATAGAATCACAGAATGGTTGAAGTTTGAACAGAGGTCATCTGATCTAACTTCCCTGCCCCAGCAGGGACATCTACAGCCAGTGGCTTGGGATCATACCCAGATGGCTTTTTGAGTATCTCCAAAGATGCCTGGTCAACCTGTGTCAGTGCTTGGTCACCCACACAATACAAATTTATAATTATTACTATTATTTTAAAAGTTAAAATACATTTTCCTGATATTTTTTGTTTTAGGCTGTGCCCATTGCCTCTGGTCATGTCACTGGGCACCACTGAAAAAGAGCCTGACTGTCTTCTTTGCATCCTTCCTTCAGGTATTTATATACACTGATTACAGCCCCCTGTGCTTTCTCTTCTCCAGGCTGAACAGTCACAGATCTCTCAGCCTTCCCTCGTAACACCAGATGCTCCAGATTCTTAAACTTATCTTTGTGGCCCTTTCTTACACTCGCTCCAGTATATCCATGTCTCTCTTTCACTGGGGGATACAGTACTCAAGCTGTGGCCACACTAGTGCTGAGTAAAGGGGATGGATCACGTCCCTCAAACTACTAGCAATGCTTTGTCTAGTGCAGCCTGGGATACCATTGTCCGCCTTTGTCACAAGGGCACACTGCTGGCTCACATTCAACCTGGTGCACCTCTGGATCCCCAGGTCTTTTTCTGCAAATCTGCTTTCCAGATGGGTAATTTCCAGCATATATTAACCAGGGGGCTGTTCCTTCCCAGATACAGGGTTTATCTTTGCTGAACTAAATCTTAGCTTACAAAACACATGTATTCATGTACTTAAATGAAAATATAAATGCTTTTTAATCCAGTTTAAAAGTTGCATAAGAAACTAAAATATTTCATTTACTCCTGCTGATCATAAAGGGTATTAAAAAAAAGTCCATTATAGTACATAGGTTTAGATGTCACAACTTTAGAAATAAAAAAGACTTTATTAAAATCAGAGAATTTACAGCGGCAAATGCTGTTATGAATATCCTAACTGCAGACTATTGTTGTAGTTTAACCCCAGCAAGCAGCTAAACGCCATGCAGCTGCTCACTCCCTCCCCCATGTTCCCAGAGGGATAGGAAGGAGGACTGATAAGAAAAAAAGTAACTCTCATGGGTTAACAGTTTTATAGCTAAACTAAAACAATAACAATAGTGAAATATGATAATAAGAATTGTGTGAAAAGGAATACAAGGAGAGAGAGAGTGAGAAACAGAAAATCTATGAACAGGAGAAGTGATTCACAACGCAATTGCTCACTATATACTGATGCCTGACCAGCGATCTGCTCCCCTACCCCTGGCCAACTCCCCCCAGTTCATATAAGCCTGATAGTCTATGGTATGGAATATCCTTTTGATTAGTTCACATCAGCTGTCCTGACCATGCTTTCTCCTAGCTTCTTGTGCTCCCTCACACTAGCATGCAAAACACAGGAAATTGAGAAGCCCTTAATTTCCTACCAACAATTATAAACACGAGCATATTATCAACATTCTTTTCATACTGAATCCAAACACTGCACTATTCTAACTGTTCTTGCTAATAAGAAGGAAAATTAGCTCTATCCCAGCTGAAACCAGGACAGGTGTTCACACCTTTCTAGACATCACTGACTGGAACAGTGGAGAAACATTAAGGAGTTTATGCTGTGGTAACTGCTATGGGTTACATATGAAAGTTTACCTTACAATAAATTTGTAATGTGTTTCCATGACAAGCACTCTGTGATATCTCAAGTGCCAAGACTTTATTGAACTTATTCCCTTCACTTGATACAAACAGGCATTGTCATTTACCAAATAAGCTGCTTTCACAGATCTTGTTGAAAACTTGCTCTGAGATCTCTCCAAGCTGGGCTTAAAACTGATGGGACAAAACATTGCTGTCCAAGAGGTTACACAGCATCAATTATTTATGAAGCCAGGTTCCATTGCTCTTCAGCAACATTTCTACATGGATACTTGAGGTCAGCATGGACTGACTTTTCTGAAAAGCCATTAGTGGCTTGAGAAGGAAGATTAAATTTATAAAATAACCCCCCCACAAATAAACCCAAAAGCCAACAAACAAAAAACCAACCTCAAACCCAAACTCTCTTCCTGGTTAAAAGAAATTGTACTTCTGTAAATGTTTCTTCATGCTGTGAAGGTATCAGAGCAACTCCTTCCTCATGCAGAGTAAACAGAGACTTTATATATAGTGAATAACATGCTTTCAGCCAGTATGATACTGTTTGTGTTGCTAGGGGACCCTGGCTTATGAAGTTAAGTCCTCTCTCTTTGGGCATCTTCCTGAAGGAAACGTACTGCAGAACAGGTACTTTTCAACATTCTATAGTTGCGCCTAAAACAGGTCGTGATAGTACTATTGCATTTCACACCTGATAAGAACAGAGAGTCTTCTTTCCCATTTTCATCTGTTATTTCTCTTGTTTAGCATCTAAGGTCCCTGGTCCTGGACATTTTACAAATACACATTATTTAAAATACTCTGCTTTGTTTACCTGATCAGCTTACCTGTCCAGGCTCTAACAGTGGCTCCATTAGCTCTACCCCCTCTGCATAGACTTGAATTAGTGCAAGTAAATCCCTGGATTTGACAGCCTCAAGTAATTCATTCAGTTTAGCTGCTGCAGATGCACAAGTCTTCCTAGAGAACTTATGATCTACATATTTAGCAGTGATAAATTCTTTGCGTGCAGTCCTGTGGGGTGCGAAAATAGATCTTGGTTTAGAAATTTGGAGAAAAATAGGTCAGTGGTTTAAATTTTAAATCACCTTGCCTAACTCAGAGGCTGAGAAGAGGGAAACTCTCAGATAAAGACTTATTTTATTTATTATTACAATGCATGTCTTCCTTGCAAACAAACCCAAAATAAGGTACATACTGAATTTTATCCTGCCTTCTTGTTATGTACAAAACCTGCTCTGACTCAGAGGACTAAAACAAAGGAAAAAACAAAGCCTACAATGTGGTTTCTCATGGAAACATAGCTACGTGTTAGAAGCAGGACAAGCATGAAAAATCATGCTAAAAACAAGTTCAAACAAAAAATACTAAGTCAGCTACAAAGCAGCATAGTAGGCTAAAAGGTCTTCCCTGGCAAAACCACATCTGTTATGCTTTACCAGGGAAAGGAACAAAAAGCTCATCGCCATCTCCAGACAGTACCCGAAGGTGATGTCACTTAGTCCAACTGTGTTTTTCACTTGAAGGTATACAAAACTCAAACCCACTGAAGGTTCAAAATAATGAAACCCAAACTCAGGAACAAAAAATTAAATAAAATAGAAAACTACACAAAATTAAGTCTAAGTTTTCTAAGTTAAAAACCCAAGTTTTCTACACTGAGAAGTCAAGATAGCCAGAATGTGACTGCACAACATGAAGTTCCACAACTGGAGTAAAATACTCCAGTCCGCTGCCATCCTAACCCTCCTCTAGCTTGGTTATTATTTAAGGACTTTAACATCACATATATATTCCACAATAAACTTAAAGAATTTAGAGATTAAAACTTACATATCACTTGATGGACTGGGTTTAGGTGAAGGACTAGGTAAATTCCCTTCCATAATATCATTAAAACTAGTATTTCCTACATTCTTGGCCAGCTGCAATAAGAAGAAATAAATAAGTACGTACGTTTCTTGGAGGGGGGGGGGGGGGTCTAACAGTAACCTAAAAACTGTACTGTAAATGCTCATTTTCCACACTACTAATTAAAGCTGGAACATAAAAACTAGCAAAATGAAATCATGATTGTTGCATTTAAATACTAAGCCACTAAAATAGATTTTGAAGTGTGAATATTATCGTCCCAGAATTTTTACACTAGGCTTCACAGTCACGGCTAATTATTTGTATTTCAATTTGCCTAAACTATAAAAGCAACCTGAGAAACTAGCAGCATGAACATTGAAACAGCACTAGTACACTACCCAGTAACAGGAAATAACTAGTTACTTCTGGGGAAAGAAGCTCAGACCTTACTAAGACACAATTTAAATGCATAGTAACTTTGTAAACACATCAAGATTGTGAAAAGAGTACTAGTGATAACGTTAAACCTATAAACAAACTCAGAATTGCCTTCTATCTTCCCTCAATTTTACCCACACAAAAATCCCTCTAACAAGCACCCTCTCACAGGCCAAATAGCTGGGGAGACAAACCTGCTGTCACTGGTGGGTTGGGTTGTTGGGGTTTGGTTTCTTTTGGTTTTAGTAGTCACAAATTGCTTTCATAACTAACATTTTTCTGTCAAAATTGGCAATGGTCATTCTCATGTGTCACATTAACTTTCTTTTTTTTATTAATCATAAGAGATTTTTAGACTGTCCTGATCTAGGGTCAAGACCAGTTCATTACAGGCAAAATCGTTATGGCACTAATCACAGTGGGTATCAATATACATTCTGCTAACCATTATGAAATGAACATAAGAAGCGAGAAGCAGTCAAAAGCACCAATAACAACATAGAAGTAAAACCCCTCCTGTAAGATACATACAAAAACATGAAGACGACATTCTGCAAACCCATACCTTGAAATAAATCAACTGCAAATGATACACCTGAATGTTTCCTGTTTACAGGTGGACATGTGACTAAAGAAAAAATAAAAATAAATCTAAATTAAAGAAATTTACCAAGAGTTCAGACGTTCCTAATTTGTCTAATTCCAAAGACTGGATTCGAGAAATATGGACACCCATTTCTCTGTGTATTCCAGAACACTCGATGCAGGTTAAAATGCCCAAATTAGTTGATAGCCATGTTGGATCTGTAAAAATCAAAGCCAGACATATTTAATTGACATAAAAAAAAAAAAACAAAACCAAACCAAAACCAAAAGGTTTTCAGTGGTGGGAAGAAATCCCAGTGTATTCTGAAATTATTCTTCATAAAGTGTTTCAACAAATGGAAATAAGCTAAGCGTATTCCACACTTTTCTCCAGACTGCAGTACATAATAAACCACAAACAGCTGCCCGATGGAAGTATGGTTTTTAGATTTAGGGACAATCCCACAGCACTGAACTGAGAATTATAAATCCATACTGAATGACTGTATTTGAATGCAGTTAGGATGTGTTTCTGTAGAAAGCAAGGCTTTTGTTTCCTGTTTTTAAAAGGAACAGATCTCCTAAATGCTACTGTTGGCCACCTCCGAAGTTTTAAAATTTGCTTCTTAAACTTCAAAGAGTCTTTCTCCATAAAACCAAAACACCAACCTTAGCATTTTCCAGTATGTAAAACAGTAATATGTTGTAGAAAATGTAAGGAATGCTGGCCAGCACAACAACAAAAACCAAAAAGATTAAAAGAAAAAAAATTTGCTATTATGGAGGAGATCTGCATGTCATATTCAAATAGATGCTATGCTATGAATGCTACATAAGAATCAGGACCAGTTTTCAAGGAAAATCAAAAGCTCCAGAGATATGTTGTATACATATAGGTCTCAAAATTAATCTTTTCCTGGATCTTCAATAGGAACTGATAAGGCATTAAGTTGAGAGTTTTAAAGCAGCAAGCTGGGATGCAGGAGTAAAGCTTAAAAATGTCACTATAAATTAAAAGATGAATGAGAACTGCAATCTGAAGTTTCTCTAGCTTTATAGGATGATACAATTGAATGAACCAGCTCTAGGATTTGACATAATTTTATTTCACTTTGTATTTCTACAAAGGTATTTATTTGGATCATTTCTTCGTCAGTAAGTATCTTCAAGACACATACTCAGTTCCAAATGAGTATTACCTTCTTGAAGTGTCTCTTTAGATGTGAAAGCTGTTAACAGCTGCCAACTACCACATAGATTCAGTAGTTCTATGACAAGTTGACTCTTCTCAAGCACTAAATGCCATACAACTGACCTGTAACTCTGTATTCTGAGGATACAATCTCTTAGGAGTCCAACTCTGGATCTCATTCTTTGTACAAGACTACTTATTCCACCTTTGAATACTTTTGATACTGCAATTGCAGTACTCTTATGCCAAGATAAAACCTCAGAGTAAGATCCTGGCCAGGTCAACTTTTCCACAATCATTGTCTAGGCATTACTCACTTCTACTTAGTAGCATGCACAGGATCAGTGATGCCAAGCAACTTCCATTCAAGTGCAACAAGCATCTAGAGACAGTGCAACAAGAACAGTTCAAACTCTAGAGGGGCTTGAACTGCTGGAAGTAAGCACAGACAACACACAAAAATATTTTAGTGAATTAAACGGAACTAATGTATGAAAGTCATATTTGTTCTTTTAAAAACAGGTTGAACACCGATCAACACATCACTTAGAGAATTAGTTTGCACTCTACGAACACTTCTTTAAAGAAATTACTTCACTCCCAACAAGAAGTTGATGACATTAACAAATTGAGATACCTGGTGAGCCACAATCACAACAGACTTCATTTCCGGGTAATCTCTGTATGTCATCAATAATGGCTTTTGTCAGATCCTCTAAACTGCTTTCCCCTGTGCTCTGCTCTCCACGGAATGCCATATTTAATGCTTCTTCTTTGCTGTTAGTCAATACTGATATCCATCTAGCACAAGATAAAGACCTTAATGAAGATCTGCATTTGTAAATACAAGTTAAACTGTAGAAAGCTTGCCAGGAACAAAATATTAGTGGGGATATAGGGAAGGACTGTATTGTGGGAGAGACTAAGTGGGAGTAAGTGAGAGATGGAAAAGAAAGATTTGAGAGAAAGTAAGCAAGAATGAGAAAAAGAAAAAAAAATTAAAATCTTAATTCTAAAGTCTCTTTGGTGAACAATTTAAAGCCAGTGCAGTACAGTTCTCAGGTTCCTCACAAAAGTAGAAGCTGTGGAAAAGAAAGAGTGCAATTAAGCTCCAGTAAATTTAATTGTTTTAAAAGCAGGTGCCCAAGATGTTTCTGAAGTCTCCTTTAGCAATGGGAGAGAAAATTATAACCACTACTTTCTGCACTGTGCATCTCTCTAAAAAATGTGCTTGCTGTCTCCTCTATGAATAATGTGTTCAGGTCTAGAGGCCTTTCAAAATGCAGGTCTCTGTGCACTAATCAGAGTCAGACTATAATGCCTAAATTAATAAAAATTGCCATGGCAACAAATGTTAAAAGAAAGAGGAAATGACAGGAGACTAACAATACTGATAGCCAACACAACATTTTAAAAGTGACTGCTGACTGCAACAAATCAGGACTCGTTTAACAACATTTCAGGTACCAGTGCCCCCTGTGCCCCCTGCCACTCTGCAAGTTTTGCTTTATGTCTTTACACAACAATGTTCTAATTAAAAATCCAAAATCTCTCAGTGGCTGCTGCCCTTCGTCTGGGAGTAAAGAAGGGAAAGCAGATACACTAAAGACAAGCACATTGCCTAATGTTGCCTAATTTAGAAAAAGAGTAAATTAAGAAAAAAAAAAAAAGAAAATCCTTCCAGGTACAGAGATTTGAGATGCTTTTAGATCCACTGCAAACACACATTTTACACATCAATATTGTAAATTGTCAGTGTCCTCCTGTTCACAATTATCTGAAATCAATCTTTTGATATGTGCTAAAACGCCTCCAGTCACCTAAACAAACTAATAGAACGTCAGATTGACATTTGTAATTGCTAACTGAAATAATAATGCAAAGGTAAGCTTTAAAGGATGTCAGAGGGAATTTTATGTGTACATTCTTGCCATACAAATTCAGAGGCTGAGCTGCTGTGCAGGCACTGTATATCATATACTTCATACGCCTTGGTTTTTCAATTATGATGGGAAGAGAATAAATTGGGAATTTGTACTTAAAAGAATACTATTGCAAAATAATTAACAAAAAATAAAAATCAACCTTATAGAGATATTAGAATACGTGACATTTTCTCCGTATATATTTGCTCAACATATTCATATTAGTATCTCTCCCTGCATTTATACGCTAAAATAAGAACCCACGCTAGGTGGCACTCTCCTGCAATTTTTCTCATGAGTCCGGCGTTACTACAAAAATAAGCAGCGCCAGCGTCTTGCTTCTAATATTATAGTAATGATTGGTTAAACACACAGAGTAAAATAATCATTAAGCTCAGACAGACAACAATTATTCTGACATTTGTTGACAATTTCCAGGGTTACAATTTGATTAGTTTGTTAAAAAGGCAGATTTTGAATAAAACTCAACTATGCAGTAACTATTAAAAAAATTATTAGATGCACTTAAAATAAACACAACATGACTGAGCCAGCTGTTAGTCTGATAGATTTCTGTACAAGGAGTTTCTAATTGTAAAAGAAAGAACTTATTTTGGTTGTGTTTGCTCAGCTAGAAGGAACCCAGTGTCCAAGGCTGCATGTCATTGGTGTCACCTGTGAGACCGTCAGAAGAGGCACTACTAATCCACTCTTCCCAGGCACCAGCAGCAAGGACATTTAACATAAGCCAAATAACAGAGACATTTTTACTGACTCGTGCTATTTGCACAAGAAGTCCCCAGCTGGTCACCAGGACTTCCTGACAAGCTGTATACTGAAAAAATAAACAAGTGAAATCAGCAAACAAAGTCTAGCAATTCAATGCCAACAGTTTATCATAACTGCCTTAGGATTGCTCTTCTATCTACACTAACCTTTTTATTTTTTAATTTCTTTCATTAAAAACAAAACAAAACAAAAACAAAACCACATTTGCCTTATTTTACAAGTGTCAAGCAAACAGTCAAAACTCTTCTGGTAATAATTTGCAGCATTATTTTCCAACAATTTAAAAATGACTCAAATCTTGGAGAATTGCTTTGCCTTCCAATGTAATACGATAGATTGGACAATCTTCTATTACACTTCATTTTTCTGGATCTCCGTAGTTTTTTATGCTCCACTGAAACCTTATTATAGAATCAATAAGGTTGGAAGAAACCTCAAAGATCATCAAGTCCAACCTGTTTTGTTTGCTGAAGATTCCCAATTTTGAAGAAACTCATGAGGCTAAACAAAAAAATGGCATCAGGGGTGACTTCTGGATCCAATGAAGGAAACCAAAGTAGTATTAATCTTGAGCAGGCTAGACTCTCACTCGGATTCCTGCCCCAGAATAACAACCAGTCTGACAGGTTTTTTAGTTTGCAATAAAAAAACATCTCTTTCTCAGCTGACAATTGCTATTGCAAGATATGCTGTTTCCAGGTAAATGTAGAAACAGAGTAAGAATAGCATAACATTTTTTAAATCTCCAGAAACAACTTTTTTGTATGGAAGAAGCAACAGGTAATACTAAGATCTTCCAGCTCATGACTTCTCAAAAATTATCTGAAAACTGTTGCTGAACACTAGATTGAAGTTTGTTTTTCTTTGCAGCAAAATTCTGGAATATAGGTTTGTTTACAATCCAGGTATTATCTACAGAAGTTGATATACCCTTAACCATCAGAAAAAAAAGAAAAAATAAAAAGGGTACAAAAGAGCTCAAAAGTCATGTCCAGAGTATGTGTTGCTCTATCTACAATTATCAGAGTAGAAAGCATCTATTACTGTAGATGTTAAAAAACAATAATCATGGTTATTTTAGACTTCTAAGGTTAGAATATGCACATAAATATGTATACAGACACATACACATATTTCCTTACTCTTCCTCCTCCTAGACACACTGCATTTTACCTACTATAGGAACTAATAATTAACTAAGAATTTTTCAAGGGCAGTCAAGCAGTAATTAAAGGTCAACAGACAGCTGGCTGAATTAAAAAAAAAAAGAAGGAATATACTGTACTAAAAGAAATATTTGAGTGGATTCAGTAATAAGTCTGTAACATAATGTAGGCCTCAGTGATCTGTATGTTTAATCATCTCCTTTTTGAAATTATTTTTCAGTAGTTTGAAGAGCTATTTAGGGAAGCATTTTAAAACGATCACTAGGAAATGGTATGCACGGTCAGTTAAACTAGAGTAGAAAGAAATGCATCTTGTATTTGTATTTAGATGTGCATCTGCAAGGAAAGTCATTTGACAAAAATCTACTTCTGCATTTATTTTTCAATTGGTGCACAAAGAATAGAAGACAGAACAGAAGCAGCACTAAATCTGGCTGGACAAAACACAAGATGGAGAACAAAGGGTCAAGAGAGGCACACATACAAGTCAAGTGGAAACTGGAAGAAGAGGATGATAGCTCTAACCAAGGAACTACAGTCGTGCATTTCCTGCAGAATGCTCCTAAATCAGGAAGGTTGGAAATCAAATGGTGCTTGCTGTTCATGTGACACCTTAGATAATAAAGCTATTCAGGGCCTGCACAGTGGCTGCACAATAAAAATCAAACATTTGGTTACACTGCAGTTTTTCATTGACATGTTAACAGTCATGAACTGTTTCCAGAACTCCAATTTAACTAAAAATACTGCAAAAATTTTTCCAAAGCAAAGTAAGCTCCCATGTACACTTCCAAGACATACCATTATTTGGGTCTTTTCAGTAATTTACTGAAACAGAGAACTTTTCTAAGGTGCATTACAATGTCTGGCTGCTGGTGGATTACAATGCCAACACAGGCAAAATATACTTAGCACCTGTTAAGTTTGTTTGCACGTATTCCAGCACTGGGATGCAACTAATGTCTCTTTAGCTAAATGAAACTTTTTAAAGTTGTAGCAACATTAAAGTATTTCAGTACAAGTCATTGTCTCAGCCTCTGGATTTTAAAGTGATAAATCAGACTTCAGTGGTAAACAAATAGCAACTATAGTTCTAATAGGAACAAAACTAGCCTGGAACTCAAAAATAGCCTAAGAGGCAAACAGCTAAATTACATTTATTGACTTGCCATTCAGAGGCATTAACTTACTAATGTATACTCCTCCTACCTTCCCCATGTGTTAAGACAAATTTCATCTTGTAAACCAATACAGTAAAAGATAATTTATAACAGAGACACAAAAACTTCTCACTCCACAAGTGTATTACTTAGTCAAGAAGAAAATACTGTGATTTCTGATAAGAAATGTATTGGAATAATTAAGTTCCAGAATGAATTTGGTAAGCATGACTAGCAAATCAGCACTGTTAAGAGCCAACATAAACCTATAGAAGACTTGAGAAAAAAAGGCAGCTCAGTGCCCAAACTCTCATGCCTACCAATGCTGAACTGTCAATATCATTCCCTCCCAGCTTCACCAAACACCTGAAATACTTTGGAAGTCTTCCCTATATCTTTAAAATACACATGGAGCAACACAGTCTTCATTAGAATATGGACATATAACAAAAGAGCTTAACAGTTTTGAAGAAGGAGGAAGCCTGGAAGGCTCAGGCTTCCTACTC
This sequence comes from Dryobates pubescens, assembly GCF_014839835.1. Lineage (NCBI taxonomy): Eukaryota > Metazoa > Chordata > Aves > Piciformes > Picidae > Dryobates > Dryobates pubescens. The sequence continues at coordinate 21,403,714 of NC_071625.1, read as the reverse complement.
TTTTCAGTAGTAACTTTATTTCTAGACCTGACAGGTGATGAGCACTTGATTTTAATGTTCTGCACAACACACATTTGCTGGCACCAAAAGCACCACTCGGGAGGAAAAATGTGGTACAAGGTTCTCAGGACAAGAAGTAGTTCTGATGTATCACAGGAAGAAAGATTGTATTAAAGGAGATAAATTGGTTGGAAACATGCATTACTGAAGCAAGTTATTGGATTCTCATGTACATAAATCTCTGAGAGATCTGCTTTGCTGTTTATTTCTAAGCCTACAGTAAAAAAATATGCAGTGCCTATAAATATTTTCTACATGCTATATGGAAATAGTTACCTTTTTATTCTTATCACAGAAAAAGGTAAGATCAGGAGGAAAAGAAATGACTGTAGAAGAAGATTGACATAGAAGACTGAAGCATTTTAAAATATTTCATTTGAATCCTAATAACCTGATCTACTGTATCAGGGTAAGCAACTGCACACAAACCATGTGCTGGCAGGCTACTGAGTGGAAAAGGGTTTTCAGGTGGTTGGTGTTTTACTGTTTGTTTTGTTTTGTTTTTAAAAAAACCTTTGGGGTTTTATTTTAATGTTTTTAAACATGACAAGGTTTTCAAAGGGCCCTGTAGCGTGACACAAAATAATTGGTGTTTAATGATTCACAGGAGCAGAAAAAACAGACAGCAGGGACTAACCTTGCATTAACTGGGAAAATGATTTCTACTGCTACATCTGATTTTTTACACATCTCTATTGGACAAATAAAAAGGAAAACCAAAAGTGTAAGCATTCTTACGCTACGTATTCCTGTTCATCTTCTGCTTGAAAGTGGTAGGTTCTGTTATCTGAAAGAAAGAAATGCAACTTTTCATTTGGCACATTACAGATTTATAATACATCAATATATTTGATACTAAGTCTACTTGACAACTAAAGCCTTTAAAAAGAATTGCTCTTAGCCAGAGAGCTATGGAAAATGATTCTTTTCTCACTCTTCATGTTAAGAAACTTCTGTTTACAAACTGAAGGATGAAATATGAACTGGGTATTATTGCTCACATTCAAAGGTTTCGTGGGATGTCCTTGTAAACATAGAATGGTGGAACTGTTTTCTGCTTAATACTGTATGTGCAGAGACCGAAAACAGTAAGTTGCCTCATTTACTTTAAAAACCTTGAACTCAGATGGGATACAGGTATGTGCTATACAAGACCAAGTGGAGGTGAAGGGAAGCTTTAATGGCAAGAAGTCAGTCCTTACCCATCACAGACAAACAGAAGCATGCTTTAAAAGGAAGACAGGAGAACACGAGACATTGGGTTCTCCTTGCCTTCCTTGTCCCATCAAATAGCACAGTAAGTACTCAAGGAAAACCAAGATGAGGCCAAAGGACTTTTCCAGTTCCTGGTGAATATAGCCTATGCGTGTTCCACTAAGCTGTGGAAACACCTCTATGAACTTAGAAATGCAGCAGATAAAGACTTCATTTGTGACAAGCCACAAACGGCAGCCTCTGTCATACACACACAAAAGTTCTCTGTCCTTTTGTCCATTCAACCCATCTTCAAAACTAGAGGGATATAAACACTCATGAGGCACTGCACACATCTGGATACAGAGCTGAATTTTTAACTGTAGCCTTACTATTACTCAACGTATTGTGAAAAGCATGTTGTAGAAATTCCACATAATGCAATATGGGACTAAAAGTTGTTACATACGTGATATTAGATCAAAAGACTTCTTATCTTCAGCATTTGGCTTCACCTGACAGGTCAATAGATTCAGTTTAGCTGGTTGTCTGTTGGACTAAAAAGAAAATTTGTTTTACTTTAAAAAGGTCTTGATTCAGAATTATTTTACCTTTCTGGAGAGTGGCCATGTATGATATTAATTCAAAGCCCTGACATACATGCATGCACACCCTCAAAATGCTTGAGAGCAGCATAACTTTGTCTGACTTGATCTGTCACAATCAAAAGATTGCTAAATCCATACAAAATTCAAGTCCTCATGACAACCCTTCCTGCCTACTTGAAGGGGATTAAAGAAATAAACCTTAACTTAGAATATGATAATACTTTGAAAAATTGCATTTTATAAACAATGGCAAAACTACTCAGCAATTTTTCATGACAGCATGCCCATATTCCAATTTCCCAATATAAAATAGAGAAGTGGGAAGCTGGGATTTGAAATTATTACAATTATTATTAAGGTTACTTAATACATGATAACTAAATGTGTGTGAAGTATGTTTGGTTTATGCAGGTTTATCAGAAACCATTGAGATGCTGACTAAATGTTACTAGAGCTGACACAAACTTAATGTGAGATATGGTTCTATTAGTAAACACTTCTGAGCTCCTCATGTCAGAAACTGCAATAAACCAATCAACCCAACAAGTAATACAAATCCATCAAACTAAACAAACAAACAAATCTCAAAGTGCATTTCCCACACTGCCAAGTGTTTGTCAGAGCAAGCTCAAGATTTTTGACATTTAAGCAGCAATAATTCCATGAAGGAGTAAATATGTGATTGGACCCTCAGTTTTTGAGGTTAATCTTGAACAGACTATTATGATCTGAACTTCTCAGCACTGGAAACAAGAAAATTACTTTATTCTACACTGCAATAGAAAAGAGCAAATGAACTGAGAAACTTCCATCAGTGGTGTAATTCAAAGACTTCTACAGTGGCAAGTCCCACAGACTTTTATTTTTTTAATGGTGATAACTGAACCATTAACAACTTTGGCATAAATAATTTGATTAAATGACTCCTCAAAGGAGGCAAGGCTATCTCCCTAGCCACTCAAAGAGCCCAGCACGCTATGCAGTGCCATTTTCTAATGAAACTATTGATAAATACACTTAAGAATTAAATCAACGGTGATAAGCTACAACAGTGGGGGAGAAAAACAAAAATAAAAGCTTTTAGAGGGCCAAAGAAAAGTTCACTTATTTCATCCAATCCCCTGAAATTTTTGAAGTTCATTTCAAACCAATTTTTTTTCTCATTTTCTCACTCTGATTAGTTGGATAATTATATTTTATTTTGACAAAATTTAAGTGTAGGCATTACAATGGTTTAAATTATTAACATCCTGACGAGAACGGAGACAGGGACGACAGCACTCAATATGAGTGATAATAATCATCCAACTTTATTGTTCCACACTTCATTACTTATAGTCTTATCTTATACATAGTTAATTCTATTCTAATTTAACACATGCTATTGGTTACTATCTAAAAGGTTACATCATTGTTTTCACTACTCTGTGGAATTTCCTAATTGCTCTTTTTCCCAGATCTTCACCTACTCCTTATCTTGTTTGCCTTCCTCCTCAGGGTCAGCTTGACTCAAACATACCAAGCATCAGAACTTTTCCATAACTCCTACTCCATTGCTATAATAATAACAGAAAATCCTTCAAGGCCTGGCTTGCACAGGTGTTCCTGGGACTCATGTCTCCTCTTGCTCAAACCAAACCCCAACAACATCCTATGTAGGAATGAAAGATCTGTAATACAGGCATCTATGTATGAGCTAGTTACTGGCCTTCCAGTACAGTCTACAGTCAGAACTGAGCTGTAAACAAGACATATGACCAAATCTACCCAGACTCCTCTGTCTACACTGACACGCTCTCCAGTGGCTAAGACAGGAGTCTACAGGATCTTGTTCTGATGCAGACAGCTACAAATGTAGACATTTCATTTTATTCAGATGAACCAGATCCCATATCTCAAAAATATAACAACAGGTGTACTGCTTGATTTATCCTGAAGCACAGTCCCCACTAGTGGTCAGCAGCAGACAACTAGGGAGAATTTTAAGAACAAGGATAACAATACTTCTTCATGTCAGTCTCCAACTTCTGATAATCCACAGAAATTCAGCAGTCAGAAGCATAAGTATCATTTTTTTTCTTGTAATAGCAGATGAAGATTACCAGAGAAGGATAATATTAATTTATTACTCTAATAAAAAGGTATAAAACCAACTTACCGTTGCATGAGATATGGTAAGAATTCCATTTTTAACAGCACACTTTCTTCTTTGCCATACTTTCCTTAACCTAGGTAAGAACATCGAGAACAACAAATTCAGTAACTAGCCATGATTTCAAAACACATATTAATCCCTTTCATTTTAAGAAACAAACAGATGCAGTCAAAATTTTACTAAATGCCTCACCAAAAGAAAGTTGGGTTTTATGATAGGTCTTAAGTAGCTTTTAGAGATTTATAAAGGTGGCAGCTTTCCTTTTAATATTACTTTTTTTCCCACGATTGTCATATTTTTTCCTATTTATTGCATTAAATTGAGATCTGTGTTAAGATTTGAAATTCTTCTGAAATTCTTGTGTACCAATGAAATTCTCTTACCACAAGGAGAACAGCATTAGGAGAATGTGTCTTTAGCACCCACAGTAGACAACAATAAAAATCAGTGCATGAACATACTGATAATTCTGATCATAGATTATGTACTCCATGAACATACCCATCACTCTTCTTTAAAAGATAACCTTTCTTCTCACTGCCATATTCTTTATTCCCTTGCAGCTGATGCATACTATATCCTCCTTGCCTGCTCTGTGAATCCTAAAAAAAGGGAAAAACACCTTTAACATTTCATGACATGCACAGTAAAAATTCCTGTCTATTTTACTCTATTTCTCTTCTCTGCCACAACTTCACAAATTAATAAAGATGTACAAAGAGAAAACTAATGCAAGTTTTAGATCTGTAGGACAGCTTGCTTTTGTATCATGTGATTTTGTACTAACTGCATGTTCAAGACTCTTCGTTAGGCATTTGAAGTATGCTATGGATGCAAATATGAATCTCAAAAGAATGACCTTTTAGAATATAGAAATCCAATATTGTAGAATCTTATCATCAAAAAGGTCACAATAAAAATTCTCAATCAGAAAGCAACAGAATACAGCATGCATATATACAGACACAAGTGCATACAAACAAGGAACTCTGAATGCTAATAATCACCTCTTTTATTTATGCCAATTAACAATATGCATATAATTCATGAGGTTTAGTGAATTAAGTCACCTGAAATAACTTTTGGCCTGAGGTAGTGAAATAATTAAGTGAAATGTATTAACTTGTTATAAGCACATCAGGAAAAAAAAAAAAGAATCATCCCCAAAAGTTCATGAAAACATTGACTTACTCTCCTAGACTTCGATCACGAATGGCAAAAGCAATAGAGGAAAGAGAAGGCAAATAGTTTAAAACAGGAATTATCATTCAATTTTAAAAGTGTTCCTTCAACATAAATTTTATAGCCCTCATATCTAGCAAAACCATTTTTTTCCTAACAACATTACTAGAAAGAAGGCAACAGTTACCTTTTTTTGGCATACTGCTGCTTTCTCATCAAGAAACAAAACATCATAACAAAGTTCGGTGCAACTTAGCATCTAGGACATTGGCTTCAAAAAGCAACTAAAGTGACTACGGGATCACGTTTTCCTCTATGTCTTTCAGTCTCTTACATGTAAATTGTCTAGCTATATTGTATACCCCTACAAACTTGAGCTGATTATGAATTTTCATTGAAAAAGATCAGGTCCAAAGTTAGCTTCTATATATTTTAATATAGGTTTGCAAAAATTAATTAAGAAGGCCTTGATATGATTTTCAGTGTAGCTGTGAAAAAATTACCTAAAAGCATCTGACAAAATCCCACCAAAAAAAACCCCAAACCAACAAAATCAAAACCAAACAAAACAAAACCCCCAAGAAATTCAATTACTTCCTTAGCAATCACCTTTTTCTTTGAAAGCAGTTTCTTACAATTACCAAAGCCAATACATATTGAAGACTATTCCTCCTTATTTTACTCAGGGACCTTACAACTGTTTGCCATTTTGTAACAAATTTGGTTGGAAGCCGCATGAAGGCTGCAATGTGCAATGTGGTGTTATCAGGGTTTACATTGTCACAGTAAGCAGCTAATTTGTTGTAAATAAATTTCAGAACCCCATTGGAATTAGCATCCTATTAGTAGTAGCACAGGAACAGTGTACTAAGGTGTACTTCCTGTTCCAAAGAGCAAATCAGATGAAGATTTGGGGAAAGAAATAAAACCGTAAAGAAATAAAAACGTAAAGAAATAGTTAAAGCAGATGCAAAACATGATGCTCTACACATTCAACTTGGTTTGCTAAGTTACATTTGCTCCAACAAATTTTTTTATATGTATATACACATAATTAATACAGGCAATAGAAGCCTGTATTAGAGGCCTGGTTTGCTTTAAAAAACCCAACACAACAAACCAAAAAAAACTCCCAAGCTTCTTGGCATATAAGCATTTTTCAACATACAAACAGATAGTTTACACAACTATAATTACATAAGTATCTCTCAAAAGATTTTCCCCCAAAGTTTCAACTATAGTCATTGTACAAAATTGGGTAGCTTTTTTGTGCAAAGCAATAGAATCAGATGGAGGTTGATATCAAGGCATCACACAGTGGCAGCTAGACACACTGAGCCACAATAAATTACTTCCACTTGTGAAGCTGCAGCACTAACACTTCTGAACAACCTCAAGATTGTAAGATTGCCAAAATGTGTTTTTCCAAGAACCAGGCAATCTGAAGGATTACAGCAATAGTTATTTCACCAATAAAAGGACAGCTATGCCAGTGAAACATGTAGGAGCATCACAGATGCTCGTAACACCAAATAAACACCTTGAAAGCATGCACCAGTAATACAAAAGCTGCATTATGAGACCCTGGAAGTGAAGGGAACGAGGCTGGCTCATTTACCACATCACTGGTTCTTCCTGAAGAGAAGTATGGGTGCTGAAGAGTAATTTTTCCATACTTACTATTTAAAATTCAGAAAGATTCTACATGCTTTTATAGACTTAACAGCCAAGTAGGAATATATTTTGCCATCTGTGACAGTAAGTCAGCCTGAGATGGGAAGGAAGTCTCATTTATCTATTGGCAATTAAAAGAGGTCAAAGATGGCAGAACTTAAAAATTGGACAGCAATCACTGGTATAAACTTCTCTCTCTTGTGCAAAGGGTCAAAGAAACTAAAAACCACATGCAACCAGGGTCTCAATTTTACTGCAAACTCTTTCCCTGCTGAAGTAATTTCTGATAAGAATACTTCTGAAGTTTTACAAATCCACCAGAGAAAACCCCATTCATTTCATGTTCAATAATTACATTAATCCAAAAATTTTCCAGCGTTATAATGCAGTAATATAAGGAGGGAAACTGCATTCTTAATTACAAACTAACAGGTCAGCCATCAGAACAATAAAATCCAGCTTGACATACTTGGAAGATTCAGATATACACAGAGATGGAGAGCTAACTGGTGAAACTTGAGCCACATGTCTTCAAGTTTCATTGTCACTTAACTAATGAGTAATGAATGCTGGCATGCTATTTCTGGATTAACACACTGAATACCTAATAGCAGAGACATTGTTTTATCAAGCTTCTCACTATCTGCCAGCATCATTATGCTCTGACTCATGCAGTGTACCAGAATCACGAGTGAAAGTTCTCACATTGATTTTGAAAGAGAGACTTGAGCATCAACATGATCAAAATAGCAGATTCTTTCATTACAGCAGATCTCCCACAATTTGGCTGAGTATCTAAGAATCACACTACCGATCCGTTTTTTAAAGCACAACCTCAATTAAGCTCAATTAGCTTTATCACATTAACTTTTCCTATAGCTATCATACATACATGCATGCAGGTTTGTTCACGTCCTAAGGCTGGTCTAACACTACCCTTAAAAAGTCAGAAAAGTTGCAGGGTTTACTTTGCTGACACATGTGAAGCTGCTTTGTTGCAACAGATATCTAAGTTTTAGAATTCAGTTTAATTTTTATATTTTAAATGAGGTTACTTTCCAATGAAAGAGAGACCACATCCAGGAAACAGGAAATGTAGTAATTGGACTTTTGGTTACATTTAGTTATTGTACCAACGAAAACCCAATAGAAGCTGATAGTTCACACTGCTTCAAAAAGCAACTGCACAAACCCAGTGAGGTCATTCTGCCCCTGTACACTGCACTGGTTAGGCCACACCTTGAGTACTGTGTCCAGTTCTGGCCCCCTCAGTTCAGGAAGGATGTTGACTTGCTTGAACGTATCCAGAGAAGGGCAACAAAGCTCGGGAGGGGTTTGGTGCACAAGCCCTACGAGGAGAGACTGAGGGAGCTGGGGTTGCTTAGCCTGGAGAAGAGGAGGCTCAGGGGAGACCTTATTGCTCTCCACAACTACCTGAAGGGAGGTTGTAGCCAGGTGGGGGTTGGTCTCTTCTCCCAGGCAACCAGCACCAGAACAAGAGGACATAGTCTCAAGCTGTGCCAGGGCAGGTTTATGCTGGTGGTTAGGAAGAAATTCTACACAGAGAGAGTGATTGCCCATTGGAATGTGCTGCCCGGGGAGGTGGTGGAGTCACCATCACTGGAGGTGTTTAGGAGGAGACTTGATAGGGTGCTTGGTTGCATGGTTTAGTTGATTAGGTGGGTTGGATAATAGGTTGGATGCAATGATCTCAAAGGTCTCCTCCAACCTGGTTTATTCTATTCTATTCTAAGTCAAAACAGGAAATCCACAGGGTTCTGGAGAAAGTGTCAAGGGGAAGTACCAGTGTGTACTGCCTTGCATTTAACTCTAAACACCCAAGCACAGATTGCTGTGGAAAACTTGGCTGACTCAGTACATCTGGTTGTTAAATTACGCTTTTATGTATATATGACATTAGCAATACTGTCCTACCATATATGTGGATTGGTAATGGCATCTAATATTTAATTATTATAACCATTCATATTTAATAATAAATACTTAATAAGCTGAGTAGACACCAGACAAATGCTAATGTTTTATTTATCTGAGAGAAAACTGAACAGAAGGGAAATAAGCTTTTCCTGAAGGAAAGCCACACCTTTACCCTCCCAACACACAGCTTCACCATGGGATATTCAGAATTACTGACTCTCAGGCACTACCATCTGGAAACCACCACAATACTGTCTCTGGTAAAAGCTGTGATATACATTATAGCCTATCTCCTAGTTCAAGGCATAGTCCCAAATATCTGCAACGGACATCACATGTTCCTCCTTCACTTCTGATACCAGTGCAACTGATGTATTTTAATTTTTAACTGCCTTGTCTCAGACACTGCTTTCTGGCTAGCATAAAAATTTTCTTCCTTATGATAGCAAAATGAGTTTGGGAAAGATCAGCACAAAATCCATGTGAGTTAGATGAATTGTACTACCAAAACCATATTCAAAGTTAAGCCTTCAGTTCTCCTTCTGGCTTAGCCAGCCTTACCTGGGTCAGGAAAATCCTGAACATAATCTAACTTGAGGACAACAGGACACAAGAAAGAACTGTGCATCCCATCCCTTTATATTTTTTTCCTGAGCACTCATTCTTTGTCATTACCAAAGACAGGATATACTGGGTTAGACAAAGCAATTATCTGATCTACCACAATTGTTCCTACAGAACATTAAAAAACTTTATTCCTTTTTTGTATAATTCTATATATTTCAAAATAATTTATTTTCACAGATGAAATGGAAACAGAAAATTAAAACTGTTCTTTGTTATAATATGTAGTTGAATATTCTAAACATTAGTTCTGCCATAATGTTCAAAGTCCAACTCTTTTGAACCTGTAACTACACAAACTGAACATCAATTAAACCAGTTTCTGAGTAAAGAATTGATAAATTTACACTATCTCCAGAACAACATGCATAAATTACTTACCTCCTTCTGATCAAGCTGCAGAGAAGATTTTATCAAATCACGAAGGGCAGTAAGTTGTTTCTTTTCTTCATCTTGTGTCTGCTTTATCTATGGAAAGAGACTGTCAATATAGGCTCTCTGGATGGAACTGCAAGTTTAGCTTTTTATGCATTCCATCATAACATATCAGACATCTTCAACAACCAGCTTAGCTATTCTGTGTTTCTACAATATTTGAGTTTATGTTCATGGGCATTCTCTTGTATTCACCTTCTATGACAGTATTACTTGAAAAGCAAGCTACAAGGAACATCCAGCTCTGCACGTTCTGTTACACTTTAACAGCTCACCGTATCTAAATGCAACTAAATTAGTCTTTGGAATACTAATTAACCAATATGCTTGACAGATGACTTAAGGAATGAAAATGCATTAATGAAAATTTAGCTACAAACTACAACAACAAACAGGATTGTTGTCATTCTGCATATAGACTACAAAAGCTCTTGGGTGGCAAGTGGGCTTTGATTCCACATTATTACTTGGGCTTCAATGAACATCACAAGTTAATTCACTTTAAGCTGTGGTGCTATTATGATGCAGTTTTGTTTTGAAAGATGAAAATGGTATTTAACATTGGTGCTAATCATCCGATTCAATGATTCCCTCCTCAAATCAGTTTCATTTTAATGCAACATCAAATTAATAGTAGAATGAAAGCTACTTTTCCTAATAACCTGAAAAATAGATTACAAGGTTTAAGATAGTAAAGATGGGATTTCCCCCAAGTCTGGCAATATTCAAAGCTTCATAGAAGGCACTGTAAGTTACAAATGAAATAGTCACTCTTGTAATCATATCTGAAATGTATCATATAAACACACTATTTCAATTTTCAAAACTACTTATAAGTAAACTTACATTATATAAATCAGCAGCCAGCTTTTCGATATATTGTTTAAGTTTATCAGCTGTTTTCAAACCATCTTGGAAGAAACTATAATGAAAAATACCTGTGATTTATCAGGAATACATATAATTGATAACATCAAGAAGACTGTCTTGTGGAAAAAAAATAGCAAACCCATTAAAACATATCCAGCTCCTCCCATGTTCAGAAACAAACACACACAACCAAGAAGTCCCCAGAAAAGCCCAGCAAACCCCCACTTCCTAGCAGCTTTGATATCTTTCAGCATTGGGGATATAGCCTTGTGATTATCAACTATCAAATTAGAGAGGACACAGATTATCTTGTTTTTATTGCTTTTAGTCAGGATATTTTCCCTTAGTAAATTCTAAATTTTTTTCCTGTATTTAACTTGAGGTTCCTGCTTGTTTGATTCTGTGGTTCTGTCAAAGACAAGGTCATATATTACCAGTTTCACCTCAAGGAATCTCAAAGACATTATTTGGTTTAAAATTTACATAATAACTGAAAAACTATTCAAACAAACCAAACAAGCCATATCTAAGATTACATTCCAAATCAATGCCTGAGGAACTAAAACTAATTTTGCATGCAACCTGCAAGTTTTCCTTTAGCCTCTTCTGCCATAGCTTCTGTACCGTATTCACTTTCACACCACCTACTGAAAGGGTACAGCCTAAGAGAACGAAGTTGCAGACTCATGGCAAATTATAATCATGATAAAAGCCTCCTTATGTAACCAAAATAAAATTCAAGGAAAAGGGAAACACACTTGTGTAAAGAAGAAAATTGTAAAGCTTACAAGCATTGCACTTACTTGCATTGTGCATGGTAATACTTAATAAGGTTCTGCAGAAGGTCCACACCTTTTTTTGTCTTGATTTCATTAACCTTAATAAGATACTGCACAGACAGTGAAAAACATGTTGATAATCATGCCTCACAACCTTCAACAGTTTTCAATCAATAAAACATCATTTGCTCAATTAATTATCTCTGTGTTTAACCTGGGTGCTGACTTATATCCCACCAGTCTGCAACAGTTAACCAAAACATAAAACAGGTAACAATTTATTTGGCCATTCCTAAACAAATCTGGACCACCCAGATAAATAAATAAGATCAGGAAAAAGTTTCCTCTTTTACAATTGTCTGAAGATGTCCTTTTTAAAAATGTTACTGTAGTCATAACTGAAATAGTCTAAAAAATCCAAGTATGATGCAATTCAAATTAATTGCCACTACAATGTAATAAAGAGAACCATTTATATAAAAAGCAATTTTATGGAATTCATGTATTGCTGCCATTTATCATGTCATTATCCATTTCAGAAGGCTTCAGAAAGTACATTGGAAGAATGATATCAAAAAATACTTCCTGAATCGCTCGACCATAAATATGAAATAGTCTATTTTCAGCCCAAGAACCTCAGCACAATCATCTAAAGACCAAGAAAAGAAATAAAGGACATCAAGCTTAGTACTGAGTTGCTAAAATAATTATCCTTATATTACCGTATTAAGTGACACTGCAATCTTTTGCTTCCTCCACACTCTTTGAACAACAAAGTACGTTTCATCACCTTTACATAAGGCCCACAAGGTACTTTTCAGCTATGGTGTCAAAAAGGGAAGATGAAACTTGTTTCTTACTTCACACATTTGTAGCTGAAATAGCCGCCTTTCCTTCTCCATTTCCTCTGCTATCTCAGCTCCAGTTATTTCAGTTCTTATCATCCCATGCTGCTTTGCATGCTCTCTTTTCTCCTTTTCAATTTTTGTACTGAAATTTTAATTAGAAAACATTTTAGAGAAATTCTACTATTGTGAGATCTATTTTAGGAAAAAATAAGAATCAAGAAATATTAAAAAAGCCATTCTAAAGACAATTTCCTCTATGATACTAAGTGCTGCCCTTCCTTCCTTTCACCCTTTAACTCTTCTCTCTAGTTTGTGTACTACTTGAGAAAACAAATAGAAAAACCATCATGAAAACAAAACCCAAGAAACCACAACAAAAACAAAAAACCATGAAACAAACCAATCAAATAAAAACCCAACACCAACCAAACAAAAAAAACCCACAACTGCTCATTCTTTCTTATGTGATGTGCTCCACAGCCTCCATTTCTATACAATGTAAAGCATACACACAAGAAACTACTTAATCTGCAGGGGAAAAAAAAACCAACGCAGAACAACTTCAGCGAGTAAGTTTCATGCTCATACAGCACGAATTAAGAAAACCAATAAGGCGTCATATGAAGTTTACACCTACTCTAAATCACATGAATTCCAGTCATTACATTTTCATAGGAGGCCAAAACTGAAATTCTGAAATATTGAAGTGTGAATACAGAACTAGGAGGCCATTCTGAGACTTTAATCATAGCTTTACAGTGTCTTTGTTCTTATATATCTCCTCTGCAGACTAAATGGATACTCTATTTGGAAGTAAAGTTAGATTTTCAATACAGAACAGAAAAATTTAACCCTTTTTATTTATTTATTTAAGGAAAGTAAAAAAGACCAACCAAGACACGAATGGGTATGAAAACATTTTAGAACTCACATTAACTGCACTAAAATTCTTGCCTCTCAAAACCAGAGTTCTGCAATACAGGACAACTTGTAAATCACATCATTTGTACTATGAATAGATTTCACATATATGGTTATAAGAATGTGTAAAAGCCATCTGGAATCTCCACAATGAACTTTATGTTGTTCAGTATCTATGTTCTTTATACTAAAGGCATTTAACTACTTTAGAGCACATAAAAATATTTTCTTTCTATTAATGGAGGAGAGAGATCCACAAAAGAGCTGCCTTGCTCATATTCACATCTGTGTCCAGATATAGGCCATTGTGTGGGACCAGGAGGAGAAAGGTGGGGGGCAGGGGTGGGAAGAGAGATAGAGGGGAGAAAAATACTTACAATTTGGTTTCATAATCCTTCCAGGCTTTGTCAAAAGGCTTTTTGAGGTCCTGAGGAAACGGAAAAATTGCTTAGGCTATTAAAAAAACACCAAACCAACCTTTGTCTTTTTAGTTGAAATATCAAGTTATGAATAGCAACAAAAAATAACATTTTCTTTTAACACTTTTCAGAGAGCAGTTGGGAAAAACTACAATTTTTTACTTCTCTGTGACACATTAGGGCAGGAATTTGAAACAAAATTCTAAAGAAGCATCATAGTCATGCCAATTTTGAAAATGTTCTCTGGACTATGTACAGAATATTAATGCCTACACAATCTCATGGGTGAATGGAAAACAGTCACAACATGGCTGAACCCAGAAACATTTCCTTAAATAAAAAGTTCAGTTTTCAACACTTACCCCTTTAACACCTTTTAAGTCTCCTTTTAAGAGAGAATCCAAAGTGAAAATGACATTGTGGCTTAAACCCTGGAGCTAAAGAGAAAAATATTATTCTGTTATCATTCAAAAAGAGGAATGATGATCTTATCAAGCACTGCAAGTCTTTGAATTTCACTAATAAAGTTACAACCACCCTAAAAAATATCTAAATCAATAGTATATTTGAGTCTGAGAAAAATTAATAAGCATTCACTTGCATTAGAGGGAAACGTTATGATTAATATTTACTTACATAGGGGAGTATAAATGCAGAATTAAAAAAATAGTATAGAAGCAAAGTTCTAAAAGCACCTTATGGTAAATCTTCAGGTTCTTAAAGCAAAGATTTGACCACCGTTTCATTATTTAGGAAGCAAATAGCCTCCTGAGTAAGAAATGAAGACCGGCTGTGCTACAAGCAGGTACCATGCAAGATACATGTTAATTCAGCCACTGACAAAAAGAACAAAGAATCACTAGCTCTGAATATTCCAACTATCTGAGAAATCTGTTCCTTCCCTTGTCCAAGATGGAAAGGTGACATCCTCTTACAATCTGAGTTTAAATATCACAGAATCAACCAGGTTGGAAGAGACCTTCAAGATCATCAAATCCAACTGTTCACCCAAGCCATTTCAATCCAGTAAGTCCATTCCTCTGTGATTATGTATCTGTGAAAATGTTTTCTTCATCTTTGCCAGTCTGAGGGCAGAAAAATCTACTGCCATGATTCTATCTGAACACGTATGCGGTATGTGGTTCCTAAAGAGTTATGACCACAGGAAACAGACACATATCAGTATTATCCCTGTCAAGTGCTAAACTGGTTGCCTCTGCTGCTTCATGGCTCCATTCTTCCACTGAAATATTCCATGAATTCTTCAGTTCCTTGATATGGGAGGATAGGGAAAATGATAGGGAAGATTGCAAGGCATAACATTTTCTGCTTGCAAACCAAAAGAACAGAAGTATTACCTTAGTGTTTCTAACTGGCCATACATACGGCCCAACTCCCCTCTCCTACAAGGTCTTCTGAGAATATTTGAGTCCATGAAACTAACATTTAAGAGACTTTTGCAAAACACATGATCCACACAGATCAGAATCTCAAAATGATAACTCAAACCACTTCTCCAGGTATGACATGCCATTCACAAACTCCTTATGTATTCAAAACATACACAGGAAAACAAAACAAAAACCCACAAGAGCTTGACTTTTCAAAAATGGCATTAAGCAGTTTTAAAAACATGCACATACAAGAAAAAATAGTGCAAAGAAATCTCATTCTGAATACAAGTTTTATAATGCAGCCTTCAGAAGCAAAAGGTGTAAGACAAACTTTAGATGAGTCAAACCTTTAAACCATTTTCATAAGCCTAATGTTTATGGGTGATTTGTGTATCACAGCAAGAATGGAGTATTACCACCACTTAAGCATGCTCCCCAGATCATTATTTCTCTTTCAAAGCATGAAAGGTTCTATTTTTAGTACCATTAGATATGGCTGATCTTTGGCTCAAAACTTTTAACTGGAAAGACTTCAGGTCAGGGAAAGATTTAAAATTAAGGCCTATGAGGAGAGCTATACAACACTGTCAATCACTTGAAAATGATGTTTCAAGTGATGTCTCAACATTTATATTTTTCTTCTTAACTGCCAATTAACAATCAAACACTGAGTGTAATAACACCCTTAGTGATCGTCTCTGCAGAAGTTACCATGCTGTATTTTGACAAAATAATGAAAGCATCTCTAAAATTACCGTCAGTCATCAGGATCACTCAAGTTGTTGTGCTGCAACTTTCTTTTACAAAACTAAAAAGCTAAGAAAATATGAAACTCCTCACCAGGTTCTTCAGCAGCGTCGATAATTCTTTAGTAAGCGTGGAAAACTTCACAAAAGCTGTGCCGAGATCTGGATTATCCCGACTTAAAAAATTACTCCCAAATTTATCTAGTACTTGTGCATAGTTTTCTTCATTTTGAACGTGATCTGCAAAGAAAAGAAAGTTTGTTCTTTGTTTAAGCCTATGTCTTGCAATATAGTGACAAACCAACTAAGAGTGCTTTCAAAAGAGCCACAAGCTAATGCGTTCACTGAACATTACAACCATTGTAATACTAAAATGAACAAGTTCAGCAACTTTGATTTGCAATAAATCACTTAACACTGTAGTTTATTAATAAAGTAACAAGATCAATAAAATGTCAAACAATGTAAGTACACGTGCTCAATAAACAACACTGGAATTTAGAGTTCTCTACTGTAATGCAATCTCTGCTTTTTGTTTACCTAGGACACTTTTACAAGAGAGTCAGTAGTACCGGACACAAAACTAAGGATATCAAGTCAGATTCAGCCTGCAAGAGACTGCAAAGAGTCAGTAGTACCAGACACAAAACTAAGGATATCAAGTCAGATTCAGCCTGTAAGATCAAAACAAACAGAAGCATGTCTCACAGACAAAGATTGCCTTTTCACCTCTTCTGTAAAATCGAGTTACTCCACAGAATGGAATGTGTATTGGTATACAGACAAAGACTTGTTTCAATATATCTAATAGCAAATGGGATGTATAGAGAGGTCAGGAACAAGATGAAATTGAAGTCCATGAAAGAGCAAAATCCTCAGCTCGAGGATGAAGGACATTTTGAACTATGGACCATAGCACCTGAAATGTTTCTCCTGGCTTTATTACTTTATTTTCTGTTTACACAGTTTTTGCTACTTCCATTTTAATATCTTTAAATAGAAAATTTGCCACTGCAGCCCTTTAGGACAGACTTTATTACGTTTGTATGTCTTAGAGGAATATTGCTGATATTAACTAAATTGGAATTTCACTTTAATGACTTTCCTAGTCTCACTATGGGTTGATTTGTTCATTTTATTTTTGTGGGTGGGCTGTTTTCTGTTGTTTTGTTTGTTTGTTTGTGTTAGGTTTTGTTAATGTGAGCCACAAACACAAAACCACACAGCTATTCCAACTAGAACAAATTCTAGTTTGGAGGGAGAAGAGGGAATGGCAACTTTTCCCCAAAAGACATGCAAGTTTTATATTCTTCAAGTTGTCATATCACCTGAGAGCATTTGAATTACAAGGGGTCAGGAAGACGTAAAGCTTATGGACAAAGTCCCACAATGCATGAATCTACTTTGGCATTAACTAAGAGCTGAGGAAGAGTTAAACAATAATGCTTCTAAGGTATTACAGTACTCAAAACAGTACCCTAAAACTCCAACAAAATGTTGGAAAGAGAAAAAAAAGAAATTAAAAAATTGCCTATCTACCAAAAGCAAACCCCAAACATTAAACCAGTTCCAGTCCAAAATCAGAGATTAAAACTAAGGTTTTTCAAAAGGCCAATTATTTAATAACATGTAAATATGGGGTTATAATCCAAGTTGGTTTTAACAGGCCTGTTTCCAAAGTTTTAATAAAATATCTTAGCATTAAAACCAAGGAAACCACTATATAATACTGAAATATGCTTTTTGTTTTGTTGTAGAAGCCCTTGTACAAATATATACAGAAGATTTTATTCAAGAAAGAGCTTGGGCTTATGCAGTCCTAAACTAATAAAGCTCAAGTGTACCCAGCTGTGCTGAAAGAAAAGGAAGGACAAAGAAACAAGGTCAGAAAGAAGTTTGCTACATTATGGAACCTCTGTCCTTGCCTGTGAAGCATTTCTAACCCCACAACAGCACCTAGCATTTGGAGTTTAAATGCTGTGTTGTTTTGTAAAGCATTTTCAAAAAAATCAGATTTCTAAAGAGTCTGAAAGAGAGCTGAAGAAGACTGTTTACCTGTGGAAAGGCAAAAGAAACCCCTGGTCAAAAAGAGGAAGCAGTAAGCATATCTTTGTCTTACAACAAGATACAGGAAATTTTCAAGCATCTCAAATTGCAAATCACCTGCTTTGATTATGACATAAAAGGCATATTTCTGTAATTAGCACACATGTACACATAAAATTCAAGTACTGTGTAAAGATAATACATTTTCAATTCTTCACATAAGTACAAATATTTCTCTTGCAACAGGAGAAGAAATATTTTCTGTTGAAGAGGTAAGGCACTTTTCAATTTGACCTTAAAGGCACATGGATGAAAAGCTAAATCTGCAATGTAGCCTATGGTAAAATGCAACACCCGCTAACAAACATTCTCAGAGTCAAGCCAAGGATGTGCTTTTATCTCCCTGTAGGTGCCCCACGCAAACACGGAAATGACTTCTTATTCTCCCAATAGAATTTCCTTTGCATAAGGAAGCTGCAATATGCATGCTGATGTTTACTTCCTTAGATACAAGAACAGTAGGAAAGACTGCAACAACCCTAGGCAGCCAGAGGAACACTGACAGCAGCACAAAGCATGATGTTTGCCTTCTAGAACTGGCTCATGTCTTCTCAATATTGTAAACAAAGCTCAGCACTGTAATGAAAACGTAGCAACTTCTCCAGAGAGACATCCTCCTTCTTCAGCAGCTCACCAAGAGGTACTGGAATCACAGACAATTTGAGGATGAGCTTTGAACTTGTCACTTGAGTGACAAAGACAGCTCCCTTCAGTGGGACTATGGGCAGTGAAAGGGGCCTCACTAACCATCCCTGATGGGATCTGGCAAGGTAACCACTACCTGAGCCCATGCTGAAGACCTTACTATAGAGCAGCTGATGGAATATAAAGCCACTGGGCCATATACAGCAGTAAGATTCATTGAGCTGAAAGATATGCACCTTCTTCACAATATACACCTTCAACCCTGAGAATACTCAAGACAGAATTTACCTCCATTATGAGAAAGCCCTGGTAGGGCCCAGCGCACAGTAACTTTGTGGCATCCCTTACTTCTGTGCCATAATGTGCATATCAAGGATAATGTCTTAAGAGGAAATAATACAAGCATATGTGAAGCTGCAGATCCAAGCAGCTGAGGAAGAACGAACAACCACAGCAGCATTTTGCTACACAGGAGTGCTCACCAGAAGCAGGGAGCATGCTAGCTCTGAGCCCCAAGTATGGTGGAGTCTCGGGCTTCAGGACTTCCAGGGCTGAATCCCAGTCATGGTGTTCTGCTGCCCCTGGCAGTCACACCTGAAGTTGTCTATGCCTCAAACCACTCTTTTTTAAACACTTTTCCCAGGACAAGGTAGAAGACTTAAATTCCCAAGGCACACAAAGAACTTGTACTCTTTCACTGAAAGCAACAACATTTATTATTATGTTTATTTCTTGTGCAAAGGTTACCAAAATTTTATCATATGAATATAATTGGGTTCAGAAGCATATCTGCTTGTGCATACTAAGTAAGGAAACTGAAGAACAAACACTGTTAAGAGAGAGTAAAGAATAGCCTTTACACACTGGAGCTGGAAAACACATTACTAAAATTAAAGCCTTAACTTTCCTTTGTCTAAAACAATTTTGTTCAATCACTCTGCAAACACTGAAGAACAAGAGTTAAATAGTTTAAAGAAGAAAAATGCACAACCACAGCTCCTGTCACTCATTATACTCGAATTACACCCAAAAAAAAAATTCTAAATTACAAAGAATTACTTCTGCATATCTGGTTATGTTCAAAAAAAGAAGAATCACAATTCAGAATCCTGATCAACTTAAAACTATTTTTGTTGCACTTATAAAATGGGCAGAGGAAAAGTAACCAAGGTCAGAACCAAAATGCATTTATGAATAGAAAAACATATACAAGGACTCAAATACTAAAGAAAAAAAAAAAAGCTGTCCCTCAAGGTTAAAAAGGATGGCAAAGGAGTTTATTTGAAATAAAAAAGTATCCTTTCTCATTTCACCCTTCACAAAGATGAAGTCTAATGAAAAAATAATAGGAAAAAAAAAATTTGACCGCCGTTATTCTTATCTGGACTTGGAAACAATAATGCCTTCTGGACTGGGACTGATGAAAAGTAATAAAAACATCTTTCAAAGATTTTCAGAGCAAGAGGAATCTCAGTGACCCTACAAGGTCCTCCAGATCATTGTAGAACATAAGCAGCGTTAAATAAGACAGCCAAGAAAGGTAAATTACTTGGTTTTCCATCTGTGTTCATCACTGACATGCTTGAAGATGTTCTCATGGAATAATTTTCTTTGAACTCTACCAAATCTAACAACTGCTAACAGAATTCAGAAGAGCTGACAAAAAGAGCAACAGCACTTGGACTCAAGTACAGAAGAATAAAATAGGCAAACTATATAGTTGTAAAGCCAAGCCTCTTATTTATAACTGTCTCAATACCACAGGAACAATGTAGCAAACAATTCAACTTGTTAAACAAAATTTCAACTTTGAATTCTCAAAATGTAGTTAGAGGTTTTCTTTTGAAATATGAAAATAGTCACCCAATTCTTCCTTAAGCCAATAAAAACCAATGCATTTTACAGCTAGTTTTAGCATGTTTTATGTAAAAGTAAACATTACTGAAACCCATTTTCATCACTGAAGCATAAGAAAGCACCTGGCCTCTGTACAAGCAGGCTAAACTTTGAATTCAGTCACTTCTATATTTATTTTACAAAGTTTCACATGCTTTCAGCCTTGGTCTTACTTACTCTAGTTTATATTTTTCAGTTACTGCATGAATTGCCTCCTGTGCACATCTTTTCAATTTCTAATGTAGACTATCACAACAGCATTCTGAAGAGGGAGCTAGAGTATTAACATACAGTGCTTCCTTTATCCAAAGGAACCCATACTAACTTCTATGTTGGAAATAAGACTTGTTCAAAAGGCAGGGGGAAACAACCAAAACAACAACAAACCTCAAACAAAACAGGCACCTAACTAACTCTGGTCCTGTTTAAGTGCAGAATCAGCCAATTAAAAACATTAACCAATCTTCTATTGCTTTCACTCAGTGTTACTAGCTCATGATACAGCATGGCCTACTTGCAGTCACTGAAAACATTACCTTATATTGCAAGACTCAAATGAGAACTGAAACCTCCAGTATCATTTATTTATTTCAAAACAGGAAAAAAACTTTTCATGGGCTCTACAGTCTTCACCAGTTTTTAAATTCACTAAGCAGATACTTTCAAATGGAAAAGCTGCTTGGAGTATCTGAATATTTCTAAAAGCATAAAATTAAACATACATGCCAAATACTATTCTCACTGCAACAGGCTTTACAGCCTATTGAGAAAAACATTAATCATCCGCTGAAGTTACAGAAAAGCTAACTAAAACATTGTGCTAGTAGAGCAACAATACTAAGGATTGGCAGAAAAGTCAAAAATCTACAATAGATCAACACTCCCCTTCTTCCATAACAGTGAGTTAATGAGACAACACGCAAAACAACAACACAGAAACTGTGATTGCTCTGAAGCGGCTCTGCATAACATAAATCTTTGCTTAACTGATTACCACTGCTAAGGAACAGGAACTGGGATTCTCTAAGTCCATTATTTACAGCCAGATAGTTACTGAAGAGTGAACAGCTCTGCTACCCTGTGTGTATTTGACACAGCTTTTAGACCTTAGAAGAATCAGAAGCCAGGTGCACCTTATAACATTTAGAAAACTAATTGGGATATTGATCTGTTTGGCTGTCATTTGTTACTGAACTCAAATTTATTATCTATCCATATTCCATAACTTTTTATTACTGTAGCTCAAATATAACAGTGTCTTCAAACAAGTAAAATAGTAAGAAATCTTATAGGTAAGAAGGGACATAGTCTTTATCAGGCATACAAGTGGAGACCATATTTTGAAGGCGCAAACATCTACCAGTAGATATTCTTTTTTTACTGATTTATAGGTTAAACTTCTTTAAAAGTTTTCATCCTTATTCCATTTACAAGTGCACTCCATAAATTCAGTCCAGGATAGTCTTGTTCTGGTTGAAGCTAACTGAAATGTTACGACATCAGCAAAATTTACCCATTGGAGTTCTCCCAGAAGGCTTTGAGAATGAATATGAGGGTGAAGAAACTGGAGAGCACGTTAATCTGATGTATGATCAGAAGCAAAGAAAAATTTCAAGTCCAAACACTCCTAAAATAGATAAGCATCTCTTATGCTATATAATTCAACAGGATAAACTGCAAGACACTTCAGAAACTTGAAGTCAGATGCTTAGGTTCTCATGTAAAACTGAAAACAATGTCTTACCTTGACCTGAATTATATATTGCTTTCACAGATTTTTTCACCTTCTGTAGCGCAGTTCTGTCTTGATCCAATGCCTGTAACAATAAGTAGTAAACAAACTTTCAATGGAACACACTGTAACATTTAAAAAGAAATTCACAAAATAAGTAATTTCACAGGCTGGAAAAAACTGCAGATACAACACATTCAGCCTACAGGAAGGTGCAAGGTCATTCAACTCCTTCCAGGTGAACTAAAGAACTTAACTGAAAACGTGCTGAAGGCAGATTAAAGCAGCGGTGATAGTGCTAAAAGAAAAACACAATTTTAGCTTTGCAAGGAGCAGAGTATTTATTAAAATTGTAACATATGGGAATAAAAGGAAAAAAAAATAAAAATAAAAATAGTAGATGCCTCTACTCCAGCCCTGTAGCTTCTACTACAGCCAAAGTGTTTGTTAATTTTCATGGTTTGTCCACAACAAAAGTCTTCCAACTACAGGCACAGATTATCACACTGAACTCTTGCACCAAACTCCACAAGAGAATTTTATCAACACAGAAAATGAAAAGTAGCAAATCAAAAGCCTAAGGCCTGATTTAGTGCAACATAATGGAATTGGAATGAAACATTTAAAACAACAACAAAATATGCATATTCATTATTCTAGCATCCTGAATGTCACATTTCCTGCAATAGTTTCAAAATCCAAAGTAAATTTTATTCAATAATAAAAGATTCAAGATTAGATTTCTAGATACTTTCTTGAAGCAATTTAACTTCTCAACTACCCACTCCATCTGATGTGAGAAGCAAGATAAACATGAGAAAGAACTATTATGGCAAAGCCAAATAAAAGTAAACATTCATTTAGATTTGCGGAGTTGAGAAACTTAAAAGCCACATACTGGTACCACGTGCAGTGATCCAGTTCACTTAGGTGTGAGGTTTGGATAGCCTGCATACTTAACACTGCTATTGATGGAGAATATAAAAAGAAAAGTTTAAACCAGTTCTTATATTTTTTCCCCCTTTAGATAGGCAAGTTCCCTTCACATAAGCAATGTTAGATCAGTAATCTCAGGTTTTAATAAAGCTGGCAGTGTTTGCCTTCTATTTGCATTCAGATCACTGGACACTAGAGAACTTGTACTCAGAATTAGTGCCAGGATAGTAGTCCAACTAAGCCGTGGTATATGACAACCCTTGAGTAGTTGTGTTATTCAAACAGCTTAATGCCTGGAGCTCCTGCAGGTCTGGCATCTGAAAACTGCCAGACCAAGGCAGAATAGCAGCTACTCCTACAGCAGAATGTAACTCAGAGGGGGTCATCGCTAGTTATATTGAGTTAAAACTTTATCAATAAGCAGAGCTTTCACTGTCAGAGCTGAGATGATTGAAGCACTGGTCATTCCCCCCCAGCATGAAATCTGCCAGACCAGCTCAGTTGGAAGCAAAAGGAAGCTGTATTTACAAGAAAAATACAATGGAATGCAATGAATATATACAAAACATACAATATTTACAGGTATCTACAATTAATAAACAGCACAAGGACCCCCATGGGCCAAGGACCAGGGGAAGTTACTAGCGTCTCCCTCCCTGCCTCCCCCTTGTACAAAAGGCACAAGAGATAGAAGCAGAGAAGTTAATACCAGTCACAACAAAAGCAGTGCAGCCAAGGTCAAGCAGACGCAAGTCAGTATCTCCCAGCCTGAGGAAGTGAGAAGAGAGAAGAAACTGTTTACATTACTAGCTTAGGTCTATTCTTTTTCCAATGTGATTGTTTAGAATTACCATTATTTTCCTTTATACACCCAACAGTGATTTATTTACATTTTACTACTTTCTGTTCAAGACCTGTGAAAATTTTTTGAAGGCATAGCCTAAAACTACTACACATTAAGAAGCCCCAAAAAACCCAGAGCAGGAGCTCCAGGTCAGCTAGAATGTTAAGCACTGGAGATGGTCATAGTGCTACTAGCAAAGTTCAAAACACTGAGTGTTTCATTGCCTGCTTTCAGTAGGAACCCACAGAGAGAGGAAAAAAAACCCAAGAACAAAACAGTAAATGTATCATAGCTCTGTTTTGGAGTGGCCCAATTTTAACCAAGTAAAATATTAAGGTTGCATAATACATGTAAGTCTGTAACAAAGACAATGTAGTCTTTCTGGTTTTTAACTGAAAACCACTGTGCCCTCCACACAACCACATCTGTGGTAGCTAAAACTAGAAAGTCTGGAACCACAGAATTTACGTAAGTGCTTTCTCATACATTTTATCTCTAGCTTTTGATTTTCAGCAGAACAATAGAGGCAAAAAGATTCAGAACTGCAAATGCCATGATTTCCGTTGCTCCACAGTAAAGCAGTAGATTTTACTTGGCTATCATCTTGACAAAGTTTTTAAATTTCATAGAATAATAAGAACTCTCTGTTCCTTTTCAAGACAGTGCACAGCAGGCGGTTCTCCTTAGATTCCTTTGCAAACCCTGTCAAAAGCTTTTGCTTCTGCCTGCATGCTATGCCACACAGTTGCTAGTGTACATTTCTACTGAAGTTCTCTCCATCTTCAATGACCAGAAAAAAATTTATTCACTTGTCTATTATAAAGAGTTTGAACAGAAGATACTATAAGATTTTGAACTTTTTTTGTTTAAACACAACAACAGTTAACCTACATAAGATTCAGAGATAAAACTAGGGTTTAAACTCTAGTATTGAAACAAACTGGACATGCAGGAGGAGAAAATAAATACACCTGCAAGAAAGATGGTTCTTGTTCCTAAAGACATCAGTCTAGAGAACGAGGATAAATGTGCTAGAAAAATCTTCCAAATTGGATTTGCTGTAGAATTAAATTTAATCACTAATACAGGAGCAGGAGAAAAGAGAACATTATTTTAAGAGAGCAATCACTGAGCAAAGCAACATTCAGAGATGACATCCACTGCCTGAAGGAGCCAGTGATTTAAGCCAGACAGACATCACAGGTCAGTTTTGCATTTTTCTATCTGCAAATACAATCTTTATGTGAACTAGTTTTTCTTAGTCCAAAACTCTCTAAATAGGATAAATCTATGTGCACTTAAAACTGTATACTAGGGCGAAGGGTAAAATGCCTACTGCAGCAGGAACCCAATCCTGGGTAGGATTTCTAGGTACACAAAAACGGTTATCTAAAGGCTTGATGGCTGGTTTAGGGTGGAGGGGTTTTATTGTTTGGTTTTGTTTTGTTTGTTTTATATAACGGTAGGTAGTTTGATTCCAAATATACTACATTGCTCTTGAGTGTTTGGGGGTTTTTTTGGCTATTAATTTTTTTTTGCTGCATTCTGCTGCAGAGAAAGTAAGCTGCACTCAATGCTCAATTATTATTCCAAAGTGATCTTACCTTTTATGCATGTTAAACTAGGCAGGCACTGTCTTGCTTTCCCCAGTTAGGTAAAAGCATGCTTTTGCAGTACCCATTTTTTATTTTCCAGCATTTACAATACCAATTTTTTTTTTACTCTCCACCTTAGAAAACATAATTTGATCTTCCAGTAGAAGTGATATACTTTTATATTGTTCAGAGCTACAAAGCCTTAGAGAATCAAAGGGCCTCTGTTGACAATATCCAGGTATTCAGATGTGCTCCTTACTACCTTCCTGAATACTGAACTCTTCCTCATCACCACCCATTCCTGGAAAACGTTTCTTTTGTAACTTCTGCGATGACACTTCCCCGGAGGCCTTTTTAAACTTTGATGGGAGAACAGTTTCTTATCACAGTACATTAGAGGTTGGAAAGGACCTCAAGGGATCATCAAGTCTGACCCCCCTGCCAAAGCAGGATTACTTTGGGTAGTCTGCGCAGGAATGCATCAAGGTCAGTTTTGAAAATCTCCAGAGAAGGAGACTCCACAACCTTTCTGGTCAGCCTGTTGCAGTGCTCTGCCACCCCTCACCATAAAGTTTCTCATCATGTTGAGGTGAAATCTTATGATCTTGTACATTCTGTGCATTACTAACAGTACCTGCAACACACATTTGCTTACCTCATTGGCTGAACTAAAAGCTTTATTCTTGAAAACTGAACTTGGAGACAAGTTCCATCTTTATTCAAAACAAAGCAAAATTAGTGTTCACAAAATCCTCTGAGATATATTAGGGAATAACTAACAACCATATAACAAAGTAACATCTTACAAAGTTAAGGTTGTTCTGCACCATTATTGGGTTTTTTGCCCACAATGAAACCCAAACTAGAGAGGTTAGTAAGTTACTATATGCCACTCAAATCACAACACAAGAAAACCTCATAATAGCCCCAGCAAAACATAACCAAAACAGAAGATAAGAATCAGGGGGTGGTCTCCTGTAGCTCACCCACTGAGAAATGAGCAGACTACCAAATTTACTTATTTCTGTACATGGAGAAGTAATTCAAACTTGGGTCCTGCCCTTCACTCTCCACTTGGTACTGGCCCTGCCAGTCACCAGTGTGAAGTCTATTTCCAATTTTCGGTCTCAGCACACGTGTACGTGACAAAAACAGAGGAGTGGTTAAGAATTGTCTAGAGGCACAATCACTTTGTGTTAAAGATGGATACAGGCAAGCACAGTTTGAGCTTGTCCTGAAATACTTAAAAATCCCAAGAGTTAAAATGAGAGAAAGCAAACAAACCCCCCGATGTCATTGCTGCTGGCATCATGTAGTACACCGTCATTTACCAGTTACTCCCAAAATAAGACCAATTAAAAGATACATTTTTTACAAAACCCTGTGATCTTCCTGAAAATTTGAAACTTCAAGTGTCTCACCATAAACTAATGAAAAGAGCATTGGTAATCAAACTTAGAAAAAACATTTTACCAGAAAACTGTTTTTTTCAGGTAATGCCAAAGCTTGACAGAGATCTCCTCAGCCGAACTCCCCTCCCATCTCCTGCTGTTAGCTACATGGCCTGATGCAATGCAACAGCCTCTCTCCAAAGGGAAATATTTGAGAAAAATCATCAGCCCTTCAGTGCTGTGAAGGTCACATTAGATAAGCAAGCACATTAGTGTAGTCCCTAAAAAGAGTTGCAAGAAATAATAGTCACTATAAAAAGAAAAGTCACTAAATTCTCCTTCAAGTATATTCAAATGCCATCACAGTAGATACTGTTTGTAAAATCTCTTTCTAGAACCTCTAGTATGGCTAAACTGCAATGTTTTGAAAATTGAGCTTTGCAACCACACTCCTACCCAGAAGACTTTCTCTGCAAGAGAATGAATGCAGATAACAATTGCTACCCACGCATGATTACTTCTACGTAACATGAAGTTAGCATCACATTTTTCCTAATGAGCATGGAACAAACATTTAATCCTGTGTGCTCTCTGACACAGTTGGGAATATTTAACAGTATTTTCAGCAGTTCCTCCCTTTAAATTCTGAGTTGAATGACATGATTAGTTAGGATTGGGTGATTGGTTGGACTTGATGATCTTGGAGGTCACTTCCAACCTGGTTGATTCTGTGACATGGAGACAACTGTCTGCACAGCTATCATTCACCACATCCACATTCACTTCATTATACTAGTCAGCATTACTACCACTAATTAGAAACCAGACAGCAAAACCAGTGGCAGGTTTTCATGTCACTGCAGCACAATTTTACCTATTTCTTACTCCATCCAGCAGCAGATAAACACACTAGCATGATTAATGGAGTAAAAGGTGGTCAAAGCTCAGAAACCAGCAAACTCATAGCCAGACCCACAGCTCTGAAGATATCACTGTATATTTCCAAGTTGCACACACAACTTTTACTAAAAAGCTGTGTAGCACTAGCAAGTGGTTGCAGAGAACACTAGCAAGCCCTCCTACATCAGAAGTGCTTCTGTGTTTAAAAATAAGCAGTGCTGTTGCACTCTACTTTTAAGCAAGTTGTGGCATCTTATTTTTTCCCCAAGTTGACCTTTCTTGTCCATGTTAGTAATCTACTAAGTACTGCTTTAAAAGCAAAGGGAAAGATCTTAATCTAAGAAATAGAAGTCTGCTCTATAGCTGTGTTCTAACAAACCCCTCCTTACAATTTTTAAAGCCCAGTGGGAACACATTACACTTAGTGCAACTATTGGCTACCAAATATTACCCTATAAAAATCTTTTTTCCCAGCAGACAATTATACGGTTCCATGAAAATGGTATCAAAACAGAACTTTTAAGTAATTTTTAAGATACCTGTAATTTGAAAACTTAAATACATTATAAAATGCCCTTTTCACTCAAAATCTAACCTTGTGTGCAAATAATATACTAAGCATATTTCAAAACAGCCTAAAATAGAACAAGATTTATTTCGTAGAACAATCAAAAAATAAATACATCAAAAGACAGTTGAGGCAAGGTCTTCCAAAAAGAAGCAAACTGAAAAGAAGATGGCATGTAAACAGCATAAACACAAATGAATACATGCTAGCAGGCAAAGATTTATTATGAAATCATAAAATGTTTTGGAAGGAACCTTAAAGATCATCCAGTTCCAAATCCCCTGCCGTGGGCAGGGACACCTTCCACTAAACCAGGTTGCTCCAAGCGCCATCCAACCTGACCTTGAACACTGCCAGGGAGAGGGCATCCAAAACAAAGGGGAACCTGTCTCTAAGCAACCTGTTCCAATGCCTCACCACCTTCACACTGAAGAATTATTAGAAAGAAACATGATTCTTAGCAACCTGAATTGGAAAAATCCCACAAAAGTCTCTGGAGAATTGCCACCCCTCCATCCCTGCATCCACCATAACTGACTGCAAATTTCACTAACACTAGAGCTCTTGAGTTGCTACAACAAAGTTAAGGGCCACAAAATATTTCTCTTTCTTCTTTTGAAACCACAAAATATTTTGCAGCATGCTCTGTATTTAAGCTGTTATCCCAGTAACTCACAGGCATTATCCAGTCAGGGAGGAAAGATTAGGACTCATGAGTTACAATTATTTCTGCCTTCTCAGGCAGCAAAATTCTTTATTGCACACAGATTCTGTGATTGTTACAGGAACTGAAGAGTGGCACAGAGGGATAAATGAAGTATTCCTGCACTCAGCCACTGCCAGCCTCATGGTGGTGTTGCAATTGCAGAGAACATTTACACCTCCTAGCTCTGTAAATTTCAACTATAGTTATCTGTCAGTAACACGCATCAGCTAGCAGGAGAGACGTGGAGGAAATAAGAAACATATATCCATAGCAAATCAACCTGTTTCAGAATGTTATTACTACACCTAACTTAACTTTTTTTTTTTTTAAAGGAAAAAAAGCTAATCATCCCTGGATCTAAGGGGAGAAAGAGGCTGAGGAGACATGGTCTCTTTTTTGAGAGCAGAAACAACTCATGTTCCTCCTCCAAAGCCCAGAAGGAATACTTAAATGCATACATTGATGCATGACTACAGTATTCGACTTCATAATTATTCTGTTCAGTAGAAGAAGTTTTTTAAGGGTTAAAAAAAAAAAAAAAGTTAACAATTTTGAATTTAATTGTATCTATCTGCTCCAAGCTGCAGATTTCAAGAATTCCATTAGATTAAAAAAGAATAAAAAATAATAAAACTCCATTACAACACAGACTCCTATAGCATTCTAAGACACTGATGATAGCTCAGTTTAATTTTGTTGTTAGAGAGCGCTATGAGGACAGACTCAATAAGACTTCAACTTACATCACGTTAAACCTGTAACCACCACCACCACCTATGAAATTTAGAGCTACACTCAGACAACCAGCTAGGAAACTAACATCTAACCTTTCCTATAGTGTATGATGCAGGCTGACACTACAGGACTAACAGCAGGAGGGAGAACAACAACAAATTTAGAAACATTGCAAAACAATAAGTATGCATTCCTTTGTTGTTTTTAAGGAAGAAGGTAATAATGGAAATAAATGAGAAGTTTCACAATCTACAACAGGAGTCATGCTCCTGATCATTACGATTAGACTTTGGCCAGTGATGGAATTACAAAGTGCAAAAGAAGAGTTTTGAGTCTCCCCTTAGAAAAAGAAGGGAAAACAGAAGCATACTTTAGATGTAAAGCATTAATTTGGAATTTCAGTGTCATGGTCTTTGATACAAATATATTCCCTGGACATAGAATACATAGAATAGACCAGGTTGGAAGAGACCTTCAAGATCATCGCGTCCAACCCATCAACCAATCCAACACCACCTAAACAACTAACCCATGGCACCAAGCACCCCATCAAGTTGATTAGTTCGGAAAATTACAGAAAAGTTGAAATTAAAAAAAAAAAAAAAAAAAAATCAGAAGAGTCAATTCTAACATTTTAATAAAAGCCTTAGAATACAACTCAAGTTTCTCCTGCACTGTCTTTCACTGCTTTTGATCAACATACAAAAACAATTTGAGTGCACATTTATGCTAATATGTGCATCTCATCTTCACTGTGGTACAGAAACCCAGTCATCCTCTACAAGCAATACAATCCAACCCATAAATATGTAATACATCTTATATAATGATATATATGATTTAATTAAGAGTAATTCTATACACAATTTAAGACTAGCGTGAGATCCACTTTCTCAATATACAAGTAAAATGCAGTGAAATGAGAAGAGATATCTAACCTAAAGCAAAGATCTGTAATCTAATTAAATTCTTTAGGGTTTCTTTTGAAGATGTTGGCACACGTTTTGACCACTGCCAAACTGGTTATGTCTAGAAAGGAATCTGACTTACATACAAACACATAGCTATAGCAATTAGAGGTAAAAGAAAAGGATATAATAGCAACAGTGAAATCCTATAGTGTAAAGGTAACCTTAATTTGTCCAGAACTAATAAAGCCACTGGGACAAGACAGAACCTACCACTTTCTCTTTCATAAGGACACTTTAAATACAGTACAGATTTTAAAAGTATTGCTTTAAAACCACAATGAAGCTTTAAAGAATTTGGCAGCAATTTCCAGTACTTAGGAAACAGTGTGAGAGCTCTGCATGAAAACTGCTACTTCAGAGCTTCTTTTTAACCTAGTATTGCATTTGGTAAAAACAATGATATGTGATTTCTTTCGAAGTCTGTATCAGGGAACAGATGCCCTTAGAGCATATGCTATAAGTTTTCTTAAATTAAGCTTCAGGCATAACTTACAGCAAAGGTCCCAGACACAAATAAGTTACATTAAGAAAGACTCACTGTCAGTGCTCAGTTGCTGCACAGGACCTGAAAAAGATGGTTTTCCTGCTTCCCTCTACCAGTCACTCATTCCCAATACCTCCTTTGTACCAGCACACTAGTGTTCAGAAAAACACAAAGTGAAGAAATTGCATCAGATGAAAGCTGCCTTTTTTGTTGTGTTATGGCCAGCACAAAGGACAACTACACACAGGACAGCTTTACCCCTTTCAATAGATACACAAATTTAGAATAGATTAAACTGTCATGTGACCATAACCTGAGCAGACAGATGATATTTCATATTTCAACTACATTAAGATCTGTTCCACCCCAGCTGCATCCCTTGTATCTTCACAGTGCAAAAGTAGGTGGAATGCACTTTGAGACTGTAAAACTTGGATCCTTGGAAACCAACTCTGAAAAAGCAGCGATATTCACGCATGTAGGAGTTGAGCTCAGTTTTCTCCTTCACCAGCAGGGATGACTTGGGCTACAGATTTCCTTTTTTAAAATCTCACATTCTTTCTCTTCAATTTAAGATGGTTACATCCTTTAGAAACTCAGTCAACTATTTAAACTACGGTAACTAATTAATTCCTTATGCATTGTTGAAATTGATAGAAGCTTTTCCGGAAATACTTCACCTTGGCTCTCCTTTCACCGAGCAGCCCCTTCAGAAGCCCCACCTACTTCTCCTTGTTACCTGGGACAGCAAGTGCAAGCCTTCAGATGTCTGCACAGAGAAGACTTTCTACAAGATTTAGCATTAATTACGTAGTAGAGCTACTAACTCAACAATTATGTTCACTGGACCAATGAACATACATTTTGGGCTTTACATTTGCATAGGTCTTAGACATTAGCCCACATTTCACAAGCTATATTGATGTGCTCTGGCAAAATCAAATGATTAAACTCAAAATTATTCAAATTTCCATTGTATGTTTTATATTACAGTCTTAAGAGAGAAGGAAGGCTGATTGTTCCATGTAGAGATTGAAGAATGCTTTTACAGCCATAGTAAAAGAAAAGCTGTGATTCATCAGCCTTAACAAGGACAGTTGTTTGATATTGTATCTTTTGCCCTATACCCACTAAGAATAAAAGTCAATTAACTTCTTTATATTATTGCTGAACATCCAGCCTTTATGCAGAGAATGGAAACTTACTGAACCAATGCATCTAATTGAAACACTAGAACTACAAAGTCCTTTCAGAAAAATGTTTTGATTTCCTAAAATCCATAATCCTTTAGAGAAAAAAAATTAACTGACTCTTATTAAGATAGCTCCTAGCCTTTTAAAATTAACATTTTTAATATAGATTTCCTTTATGCATATATGGTTTTGGATAGAATCCTGGTGCATCTGAGAGTGAAGAACATTTACAGGTAAACATCTACCCGGCAAATCATAATAAAATTCCAGTTTACATCACAGAATCACAGGATGCACTGGATTGGAAGAAACCTCTACAGGTCATCTTGTTC
Organism: Dryobates pubescens; assembly: GCF_014839835.1. Lineage (NCBI taxonomy): Eukaryota > Metazoa > Chordata > Aves > Piciformes > Picidae > Dryobates > Dryobates pubescens. The sequence continues at coordinate 21,370,833 of NC_071625.1, read as the reverse complement.
AACCCCCCTACAGTAAGCAGGAACATCCCCACCTAGATCAGGCTGCTCAGAGACCCATCAAGCCTGACCTTGAATGCCACCAGGGATGGGGCTTTCACCACCTCCCTGGGCATGTTCCCAGTGTTCCAGCACCCTCATAAATAGTAAAGAGCTTCTTCCTAATGTCCAGCCAAAACCTACCCTTCTATGGTTTAAAACTGTTGTCCCCTGTCCTATTGCTACATGCTTTTGTAAACAGTCCTTCCCCAGGTCTCCCTTTGCTTCCCCAGGCTGAACCTCAACTCTCACAGCCTGTCTTTATAGGAGAGGTGCTCCAGCTCTCTGATCATTTTTGCAGTCCTCTTCTGGACCCTCTCCATCAGGTCCATGTCCTGGAAGAACATGTACTGAGGGCCCAAGAGTTGGACACAGTACTCCAGGGGGTCCCACCAGAGAGGAGTGGCAGAATCACCTCTCGATCTGTTGGCCATGCTTCTTTTGATGCAGCCCAGGATGCAATTTGCCTTCTGGGCTGCAAGTGCACATTGCTGGCTCATGTCCAATTTTGAATCCACCAGGACAAAGTCCACAGGACCTTGCACTTAACCTTGTTAAACCACATGAGGTTCACCTGGACCCAGCTTGCCCAAGTCCATTTAGATGACATCCCTTCCTTCTGGGATATCGACTGCACCACTCAGCTTGGTGTGGTCTGCAAATTTGCTGAGGGTGCACTCCATCCCACTGATGAAAATATTAAACAGTGCTGGTTCCAGTACAGACACCTGAGGGACACCACTTGTCATCCATCTCCATCTGGACATATGTCCACTACCCTCTGGATGTGATAATGCACACAATTCCTTACACACCAAACAGTCTACCCACTGAATCTGAATCTCTCCAATACAGAGAAAAAGGATGCTGTAGAGAACTGTGGCAAAGGCCTTGCAGAAGTCTAGATAGATGACATCTATTTTCTTTCCCTTATCCACTGATGTAGTCACTCCATTGCAGAAAGCCACTAGACAGGTCAGACAGGACTTGCCCTCAAGAAAGCCATGCCGGCTGTCTCAAATCAGCTCCCTGTCCTCCATGTGCCTTATCAGATCTTCTAGGAGAATCTATTCCATGATCTTCCCAGGCACAAAGGTGAGGCGGACAAGTCAGCAGCTCCTAGGGTCATTCTTTCTACCATTCTTAAAAATGGGATATAATGTTTCCCTTCTTGTAGTCACTAGGGACTTCACCTGACTGCCATGACTTTTCAAATATCACAGGTTTTAATTAAATTAAGGATAAGGAAAGTAGAAATGGTAAAAGGCATGGTAGTGATGCCGCCCTTAAGTTAGAAAGCCTTGGTTCAATTGCAACAGCTTTACAGAACTCCAGCTCAAAGTGTCCCTGTTCATAAACCAGAGGCACAGTGCACCAAGACAAATACCACTGCACACTGTTTGTACACTCCTTCCACAAGCATCGACTTCTCACTTTGGTTTGAGACAGTTATGGCCAACCAAGTGAAGGTACTTACATTCCCATGACCATAAATCTTTCCTTGTGAATTCACAAGAGAACATTGTAAGATTGTATTTTTGCTTGGCTTATTACAAGTTACCAGTGGGCTGATAGAACAGAATAAATCCTACACCTGGCAACTGCAGCCTTTCAAAGCTTTCATGAACGTCGCATTGTTTGGGTCTCTGAAAGCCAGTACTGCACAGAATGCTAAGGGCTGTGTTCGAGCAGGGCTGAAGGCAGGACACAAATAGAACAGAGCAGCAGAAAAGGAAGCTGTGTGCAATGATGCGAAAAATCCTATTGCTGATTTGTATTCTGCCTGAATATAAGGAAGAAAGTAAGAAAACCTTCAGCTCATTCACAGGAGGAATATAAATAGAAGATTCAATAAAGAACTACTTTTCTAAGCATTCACATTTGGAACATATTCAAACTCTAGTTATACTGTGAACAATCACAGAAGGCAACACTTGTTAATCACAAAATTGGAGTCCCAAAATTTGGAAATAGACTGATTTAATGCCAACATTATATACAGTTTGTGTAAAACACACAAATAAAACTCATGGTTAAAGACACAGTACAGTAGGTGATGGCAGCTGCAGCTAACTATCTCCCATGGTGGATGTGGTTGTATGGTACATTTCACAATCGTCATAAAAAGATGAAAGATAGAGCCTGAGGACCATAAACAAAGGATTATTTTACAGGCACTGAACTGACAAAGTCATAGGCAGTGAGAAAAAAAAATGGTGTTAAGAAAATAATACAAACAGTGAAGCAAAATAAGCAGCACAGTGGAAAAAACCCATTTAAATATACATCACTCCAAGAAAAAGACAAAGCAGATCTGCAATCCAGAATCCTTACAAGTAGTATGTATTACTTGCAGCTCCCTCATAAGGATTCTGCATAAAAACAAAGCCCCGTTAGAGAGCATGGGAAGGGGAACTACTCCTAGGTGAAGCTTTGCTGTTGTTTAAAGGAGGAAAAGCAAACAAATAACCCACACCAGACATAATTGTGCTGCTCAATAAAGACAATATCTACAGGCACAAGTAGAGCACAGTATTAGGATAGGATCTGTAAAACAAAATATACTTTGCCTACATAAACTGCATTTCAGACAAGTTTACTCCAGACCAGATCTAAACTGTTCTATGAACTGAAAGCCTGGTAGCAGTTAGGAGTGCCTCTTGCACTTGATTTTTATCCAAAAGGTAACCATTTTTATCTACTACAAAATCACTCCATGACATGAGACACTGCATAATAAGAGGGATAATTAGGAAATTTACTTCAAAACAACTCATGCTCCAAATTAGAACACAGCAAACCCTGCTGAAAATTGAGACCACTATCAAAGACTACTTGGTGAAAAGTGAGGCTGATTTCATAAGGCAATAGACTACCATGTGCTTACTCATCCTCTAGTTCTTCAAATTTTGTCATGCACATTTCTATACAAAATGTTATCCATTCAGTGCTTCTTGAAAGTGACATTAATCTACTACTGGAAACAAGAGGGCCCCTTGATAGGAGGTGAGATCTTCAGAGGGCTCCACCAAAAAAACCCAACCAACCAAAAACCCTAAAGCCAGAAGTGATGCTTGTTACATCTCAGTAAAGACTTGCTGCCTTTAGACATACAATTTGGTAAATAAACCTCTATAAAGGGCCTCATTGCCCTGTTGAATAAATCCCTAGAGTCTACCTTGTACTACTTTTAGTAGTACAGACACACACATGCAAACAAATCTCTCAACCAGCCAGAGACCTTATCCTGCCACTGGCAGTTGTTTTGGACCTGCTGCTACCTCTAGCAGACAACTGCCAGACCTTCTGTTTTTCGGTGATAGCTACTATATCATAGTTTTCCTGATGCACAATGGCTTCTAGTTTCTCCTGTTTGTTGTCCATCCTATATGCATTAATGTAGATGCACTTTAGCTGGACTAATGTTCCCAATTCCTACCTCATCTTTCTCAGGCACTTCCATGGCTTCTAATCCATCAACAACCCTTGCATCTCTGCTGGCCCATGTATCTCCAGCCCCTACCTCCACTGAGATAGTAGAAGGAGGGTCCTCAGTAGCACACCATCCTACAAGCACTGGTGTGTTGACCTCCTAGAAACAAGCCTGAGGAAAAGTTATAATCCCTCCCAATCTAGTTTAAAGCTCTTTCAACAAGCCCTGCTAATTCTTGCTGCAGAATCCTTTTCCCTCTATGAGGCAGGTGTATTCCATCTGCTGCCAGCAGGGCTGGTGCTGAGTATACCAACCCCTGACCAAAACCCCAAAGCCCTGCTGGTAACAATAGGCTCAGAGCCAGAAATTGATCTGCTGATGATTCCTGTTAAATCCCTCATCAATCCCTTCAACTGGACAGATGGAGGAGAACATAATTTGTGCTCCTGATTGCTTAACCAGTTGGCCCAATATACTGAGGTCTCTCTTACTTGTTTTTGGACTTCTTGTGGCCATATCATTGCTCCCCACCTGATAAACCAAAAGTGGGTAACAATAATGACAACTTCCTATAGATAATGTAGTCTAACAACAACACTTAAGTCAAACCATCAGTTTCTAAAGGCTGAAAAGAAAACCCTTTGGGGCAATAAGTCTGCAAGTGTTCTTTACATTGCACAAAGCCTCTGATCTGACAGAGGCAACACATGAAAGGAAATGAATGCGCTTTCTTGCACAAAGGAGGAGCACAAGATAGTGCCCAACTGCATGACAGGCAACTCTATTTTCAAGTTTCTACTGACATCATTAAAGAAAAAATATCTAATATTTCAGTATGCTTTTAGGGTCCCTAGCAGGCATAAGAGGTATCACAAAGGTCCAAGAAGCTCCCTTTATGTTTACAAGTAAATGAGCATAGAAAGCCAGTGTCAAGGATGGATGCAAATGGAAGACACCAAGAAACAATAGCTTAAGTAGAAAGCTCTAAGGCTACTCTTCCCCACAAAGAAAAACCAAACAGCTGAAGGTGTATACATGAGTCACCTCAGCTATTGTAGTGGAATCAAAGCATCAATTTTTTTCATGAGAATAATCATCAAGATGATGCTCATTCTGCTTCTATATCCCAGAGAACATTTTTTGTTAAGAACTCAATTAGAGACAGTAAATTATAAAACAAATCACAACCTTCACAAAGCAGATCATCTTATTCTCAAGTTTAGTCCTTGACAAAATCCACAAGCTCCAATATGCTGCATTTCATGCACCTTTGAATATGTCATGGTTTCTTGACATCTGCCTTCCTGCCTGCCATTAAAAATATACCACTTTTGGTAAACATTGTTTTAAGTTACTAACCTGAAATAGCTCACCCCACTTGTAACACTTTGGGTCCTTTTCTGTACTTGCTATTAAGGTTTCCTCTGGGCTCCTGTCTTTGTGTTGGTCTAAGCTCACACAACATGACTGCTGTATCTTCAATGTAGTCTTTTCCTCCTCCCACTTTCACTTGGAGAATTTCATGGCTTTCTTCCTCATCTCAATTCCCATTCTCTTGTTCTGTTTATCAATTGATCAGTGCCTTTTGGAGAGCTTACAAAACTCATTGTGTATTCTGGCTGAGAGCTCAGTAAAAGCTCATATCCTTAAAAACAATACATTAATTCTACTACCTACCTAAACAGTTAAAAAGTAACACATTTTAACACACTTTCAAAATAACTGCAAACCAGCCAAAGAACACACCACATACCCACAGACTAACCAGAGTTGCATGTGGCACAACAGACTTCGCAGCCCAGGGTAGGAATACAGGGCAGGACAGCACCACTCACTTCAGGAACCACTCAGACACCTTCAACTGGTGCAAGAATAGGTGCTACACAAATTTGGCCTGTGAAACACTGAAAAGTGCTGATCTAGGTTTTGGCCCATAATTACAAGTTCCATACAGCTAATAGTTACAATAAGGCTTTTTTAGTAACTAACACATTTCAATTCCAGGGATCCTTTCAGATTCTTTATTACACTAAACTACCTTGAATAACCTTCACATGACAAGGTAATACTACATGGTCACTCAGGTACAACACAAGTTCACCTGCTGCAACTACTGTGTACAGACTTTTACATAAAGGAACTTTAAATTTAAAAGAATTTCACTGCAGCATGACTATTCCATACCAATTAGAGGCAACTTCATTTCTTCAAGTGTTCTGTGAGGTTAAGAAAATTTTCTGGGCAATTTGTGGTAGCACATAACTGTATTTTGGCTCGAATACTTAGTTTAGAAAGTGCTATTCCTATAACAAAGCATCAGCAACTTTAACTGAGCTACATAACTCAGAGAATCCTCAATCTTACAGGAAAACAAGCCTTTCTATGGTACAGCAGTATCTTCTGATCCCTACACATGTCAGTAAAAGTGAAGTAAGGTATCACAGGCTCCCAGAGTTCAGTTTATTATGGGATTAGAGGGTGTGTACTGGATATTGGAGGGGGGTGGGGGGTGGAGATCAAGCATATGCTAAGCTTGATGGAAAAGCATACAGAAAAACAAAAATTAAAGTAGCTGGAGGAAATTTTCTACTACAAAAAGGATATTCCAAAGATTTTCTTTATGAAGCTATCATAGGATACCCTACTAGTATACATTTCTGAAGGTCAAAGCTAAAAATAAACTATCTTCTGCACCACTTTGTTTCACAGTTGAGTGGTACAACAACTAATATAAACCCCAAAAGTAAAGTTCCACACCCCCCCCCAGTTCTCACAAGGCAAATCTCAGCGCTGATTCTATTGCTGCAATGAATACAAAGTGCCTTCCTGCATGGTAAGAGAACAGTTGATGTAAAATTGACACTCCAAAGGAAAACAGACTCTTATTAAAACACTCTGTAGTTTAGAAAGATTAGAGTGGACAGTCACATGGCATGCTGCCTTTTTGACAATGGAAATTTGTACAAGCCCTGCATTCAAAAGCAAGGCTGTCAAAAACATACCACTGTTTGAAATCAGCTTCTTCCCTTAATGTCTTATAGAACACAGATGTCTTGGCAAGGTTGGCACTAAAAAAAACCCCAAGCTATTCAACCAGCTGCTTTGATTTTGTTATGCCTGAACAGTCACATGCTCAGTTGAAACCTCTATTCTGTTTATGCCTTGAGTCAGTATAAAGGTTTTTGTTGTTTATTAGCATGAGCAGAAGTTTTTAAATGATTTCTTGTGATATAAAGAAACAAGACTGCTGTAGAAATAATTTACCCAAATTAATAAAAGTCTTGATATATCAATAAGTTATTAACAATGTATGACTGTCCAAAGACCATAGAATATAAGCAGAGTTGTTCTTTTTCCAAACCTTAGATATATAACCAACATACAGCATTTTAACAAGTGAAATGAAATTGAAGTGTTCATAGCTACCCCTGTGCATGCTCACAGCCTGGAGCACGTACCTCAGACCACATTTTCACTGGTTATCTTCCATTAATAACACTGTGCAGTCTTTGCTACTATCTAACTTACAGACCTTAAAAGCGTCTGCACCATAGCTTACAAAGTACTGTGATCAGAAAGTACACTTTATGAATCACCCAGCAGTTTCCAAACAACTCACTTGTTAGAAGAATAATTTTCAAAGAGATGTACCTAAATATATCTTTTAGGCACTCCAAATATGAAACACAATTGACACCTTGGAGCCAAATTGATCTAAACTGATAGCAAAAGGGGATAAAACCCTGGCTGTGCATTATCTTGCTTCACCTGTAAATACCATTCTCTGAGCCATCTGAAGTGTACTCAAGAACACCACATCTGTGAGGTCTTAACTTCAAGCAGATCATCACTGGTGCTACTGAACTACTGAAGTAAAAGCAGAAGCGTTTCACTTAACACTGGCGTCAGTAAACATAAAGAGTAATTTTCTAACTGGTTGTGCTGCAACTCATTCATCATAAATCACATCAAATAGGGAGTATTTGCCACAAAATGTTTACAAATATACAAATATTTTCCCAAATTGTGCACCTTATATATTTTAAAATACTGTTAGTTCTTGGATGAGTTATTCTTTTCCAAGATGATGCTTTTATTACAGTTGCGCTATTGAATACAAACCCAATTGATTCAGAGAGGAAAGAACACAAATGGATTAAAGCAATGGGGGGGTCCTGTTCTGCTTAAATACTTCTTCATACCTGATAAACAGATATGGGCTACTGTCTACTGTTATTATAAGCTCAGGGGAGAAAAAAAGCTAGAGGTCAGTTACCCCAAAAAATCCCAGACCCCATTGTGGCTAGACTTAATTCAATGCCTGTAACAATACATCCTTTATTCCATTCAGTACGGTATAAAGACTTTGCAGCATAACATACCTAGCAAGTCACAAAATCAGGACAGAAAAATTTTACTATTTCAACCTGTCAGATACAACAGGAAAGATACCTTAACCCATATTTGCATCTCCATGAAAGAAAGAAAAACATGGAGAAAGATTAAAAGTCTGGACCACTCTCTCTTTTGCACCCATGACTTCAAGGATGAGATTAGGCATACACAAACACTCTGCACCAAGAATGGTTGTGCCTTCTACCAGGTGCTGCAGGAGGCATGATGAAAGAAAGAATCCAGGACAGGCACTCCTCCAGCTGACTCAGTGTGCTAACTTGAAAGAGGGGAAAAAAAAAAAAGCTCTAAACAGAGTCAGGTGCAACTCGATTCAGTATCGTTCTCCCTCCCCCCCCCCCCCCCTTATTTAGAAACATTTGCAATTGTGCTGTCCACTCTAAAAGTCATGATAAATGTCTCAAATTTGCACTCTATTTCACCTTGGTTTGAGTAGAATGAGGGTTTTTTTCTGTTTATTTGTTTGCTTTTAAGGTAAAGAAACAAAGAATTTTTCATTCCACCATGTACTGAACTATTAAAGCAGGGCAAACTACCAAACACTCCAGCTGCCTATTACATCCTTATTCAAGGGTTTATCAGAAGGCACAAGTTCCCATTTCAGCTGAATGTTCCAAGCAATGAAGTGGTCTGCCAGGCTAAGAAACTCAGAAATTGTGCCCACACAATTGAGGATTTTCTGCAGCTGCCTGGACTTCCAGACATCTTGCAACCCAACATAATAGCTCACAACACATGCACCACAAACACCTACTAGTCCTTCATAAACCCAATGTTCTGGACATCAGTTCCCACTCATTATATACATTCTGCAAAATCTACAAAGTATGTACAGTAACCCCTAAAAGCACTGCATTTGTTACATACTTCCAGACCAACTCTACTGAAAGCCTAGCTCTCCCAAAGCTGTCAAACTTGATACATATATAGTAATCCTTATGATTATTTAATGTCCTTTAAGTAGTTATCAGTCAAACCAGGTCCCGGCAAGTACTTCTAGGCCATCTTCTTGTAGAAGACCCTTACAGGTATCATTGCACTAGCAAACTATTTGCTAGTGTCAGGCATGTTTTGATCAGTCTTTCACTACTCTGTGGTCTAATCCACAGCCACATTTGGCAGTTATTACAACTTGGCTAAGCAGATTTCAGATTCAGCATTAAAATAGCTTTACTGCTTGGCAGATGTCCTGCTTGGTGTACTGGGTTTACATGGCAAGGTTTTGATTGCCAGGGTGGGAGGCTGAAGAGGTTGCTTCTGTGAGAAGGTACCAGAAGCTGCCTCTATGTCAGACAGAGCTAGCTCCAATTCCACAAAGATAGAAATGTGGCTTATTTATCAATCTTCAAAGAACAATCCTCCCATCAATCACACAATGTAACCTAGGCACAAGATTTTCATCTGCTTCTGGCCTTGAACTGAAACCCGGTAACTTCCTATACACAATATGAAGGTGGTTTCATTAAAGTTACAGTAACAGTCTGACCTTCTGAGCAAGCTCCTTTCTCTTTCAATTTCTCTTAATCAGTTTTAGCCACTTTTATTATTTTTTTTTAATATGGAAGTTACCATGCAAGGACTAGAGAGGTTTAAATATAATGAGACTGGGGAACACAGCAAAACTCAAGTACCAGGGAAGACTTTGCAAGCTAAAAATAAGTCAAGTTTCCATACACTGGAAGTAATGGCTTGTGGGGAATAACTACTCTTTTTTCCTTCCTTAACAGCAGTTTAAATATGACACCAAATATAAACTTCTGTAAACTTTATGAAGAGTCATCTGTTAAAACTGTTAAGTGATTCCATCAGACTTAAAAAAAATAAACATATATTTAAAATCATCTGAAAGCCAAACACCAAAATACTCAGAACACAAACAGGAAAGAAAATTAACTTATAATTTACTGTCTATCATAAGACAAATAAGTACGCACAGGCCATGACATCAAGAAGGTAATATTTTAAGCACTGGCTTTAATGACTATATGGGCATAACCTATCCATTCATAGACAACTTTAATCATAGAATCAATAAGGTTAATACTAACATGCTGTTAGAAAAATTTAAAAATACAGTCCTTTGTATAAAACAAAAAGAATTCCATTTTCCCATGCATTAAATTTCACACCACAGAGACAGAGAACCTAATTTTCTAAAGACTAAGAGCTTGTCTGGGAAAGAAAAGATAAGAAACATTAACTCTTACAGAATAAAGTAAGAAAGAATGAGACTGCAGTTTGCAAAGGAAATGAAAAAAAGCAACTGGATAAAGTAAACACTGCCTGTCACAGAAACAGAACTATGCCCTAATGAACATCAAAAGGAAAAAAAAAACCACCAAAACCCAATATTGCTCTCAGTATCTACAGGCCTCAAAAAAACTTTGTAACTAAATCTAATGATACAGTTTGCTATCTCTGTAAAGAAATGAGGGGACCCACATGATGAAGACAATGTGAAAGCATATTCCCCCACCCTACATGAAGAACTTCATCTTCCTTTTCACCTTTTTTCCTTCTCCTTAAACTGTGGGGTAGATATCTCTTTTGGTATTTTTTTTTTCCATGCTCAAAAACTGGCAGGCAAAGCATCCAGCTGAGGAAACAAATTATTCATTATACCAGAAAAGAACAACATCAGGAATGAAAAAGCAAAGAGGCAAGCAATCTTGATTTTCAGCAGCAAGACCCAAGGAACTAGCCCTTGCTTCTGTATAGTCCAAAGCTATCCATTCCCTCTTCCAAGCGCAGAAGCAAGTCAGGAAAAGCAGGCTAGGTAACAGGGGTAGTAACAAATGCCACTCCTGCAGCACCCACAACTGTCAGTGGCTAAAGAGGAAATGTGTAACCCAGTACAGTGGTTCACCCACCCTTTGATATAAGGATGTGTATAGAAATAAGAACAAAGAAACATCTTGGTTAACAAGTTAAGCTTGGAGGACTACAACCTTTACTTCTTTCATGTCTACTACACAACTGATCAAAATAAAAGAGATGAGAAAAACAACTTCAAAGGCAGTGCAGAACAAAAAAAAAAGTCACCCTTTTCTAACTAACAGCAGCTGGCTATGTATTTTTAAATCGTGAACTAATCGTCTCCACTTAAAATGTCTGGCAATTTGACCTTTCTCCCTGGTCAACCTAATTCAGAAAGGGAGCAGAGCAGGTATGTTCCTTCCATCAAGAGGCAGCACTTCATTCCAGCAATGTCATCTACACAACCAATACCACAACTTCTCTTGTACTGCATGCAAAAAGTTTCCATTTCCTGTGCAGGCACCCATGAGGTTAATGCAAGCTCCAGCAGGGCAAGAGCAAAGTCTTTGCCTGACAGCAATGTACTGAGGTAAAGACAGAAATTAATGAGGGGAAAAACAAACAAACAACAAAACAAAGCAAAATGGTGGCCAAAATCTTCTCATTAAAGACTAAGATGGCATCATAACAAAATACAATAAAGCAACAGGTTTATTTTTAATTTGAATCATCCAAGTAAGTAAGAGAAAAAGCAGCAACACTGTGAACCTTACCCTTCATTTTACTAAATTAATTACCCTGGCTTTAAGCAGCATATCTGTTTTTGAAGTGAGCATCTGCCCAAATTTCAGATAACACAAGAAGGCCCTTAAGACTAATTTTTCTGTAGCAGCATATTCTACTATTAGCTTCCTCACAGAAACCAATATTGCATCAGCTCAACGGACAGCAACAACACATGCAAAGCATGCTCACCAGTTCCATTTATTAGTGAGTGTCAGAACCTCTTAAAAAAAAAAAAATAAAGGGACATTGATGTGCTGATGTCTTCCACATACTTCGAAGACAACATTCTTCCATAAGTGTTCCAGTCTGACAGATGCTTTTAGCAGAGGCCACCTGGTTAAAGTCGTCTTTTTCCTTGAAAACGTACTAGCATGGGCATTATTTGGCCAAACATAACAGTTCAGTTAGAAACACACAAACGTTTTGAAAGTACTTTAAAACTGAGTTGGTCTCCTGCTGAAACACTGCAACTACTTAGTTGTACCAAATTAGTACTCAGAGACAGACTGGACATGAGGAAGAAGCTCTTCACCATGAGAGTGGTGATGCCCTGGAATGGGTTGTTCAGGGAGGTGGTTGAGGCCCCATCCCTGGAGATGTTTAAGACCAGGCTGGATGAGGCTGTGGCCAGCCTGATCTAGTGTAAGGTGTCCCTGCCCATGGCAAGGGGGTTGGAACTAGATGATCCTTGTGGTCCCTTCCAACCCTGACTGATTCTATATACTTTTCAACATTAGTGTGTTTCAGTAAGATATGTTAAAGGAGATCTACTCCATTTTCCCTGCTATACAGCTTCAAATGTTTGACAAGATCATCTTAAGTAATTGTACTTAAGGAAACGAATGGCTGTCATTTCAGAAACATCTTTTCAGAAAGACTGTAATTACAAATGGCCAATAAAATAGATTACTAAAAGAAGCTATGCCTGAACAAACTGAAGTCATGGACAAATGACGAATTCATCCAAGCACTCTGCAAATTAAGTGTAAAAAAATCACAAACCAGAGCATTTATAGTAGCAATTTCTCTAAATGTGTAAGAACTAGTATACTTTGCAAAGACATTCAAAGGAAAAAGCTTATCTTAATTCTGATGTGTCTCTCATTCACATACATCAAATGGACAAGACAACTAACAAATCATGGGAAGAGGGAGCACAAAAATAACCCAAACCACATGTTTTGTGAAGAGATCTCTCAAGCTCCAAGTAATTTAATATACCATGCCCATTTTTTGGTGGACTGGTAGGTTTGTTAGCAACCTGTTTGACACAGTGCTTCTGAATTTAAAAAAAAATAAATATCATAGACCTAACTGTGTTCAACACCAAAGGTTCTTGGAAAGAACAAGGCAGACTCTTAGAAGTTATGAAATCCCAGTCACTGGGAATATGGAAAAGGTGTTGTTTCCATAACTATTCTAGTATTTCAGGCAAATTCATTGACTAGAGAGGGACAAATCCCACTTGTCTAGCAATCAGCTGATCAAGAGATCATCACTTCTTTTACCTGCAGTTGTTCACTTTGCTTACAGGTTTTGAGGCCACACAGGAAATAACAATAAAGAGTCTTAAAGCTTGTATAATCAATAGTTAAAATTTCACACTTTCAAAACCTACTGTTCCATACATTTAGTTTACCTAGAGCTGTTTTTAGAGTGATCTAATCTTTACTTCAAAATTCTCAATCATGGTCAAGTTGTAACTTTCTTTGTACATTCTTCTAACAGAAGCACCAGAAACTCCATGAGATGGAGTAACAAAGTTCAGGTTTTCCTCCTCTACCAGAGATTACAGGATTGTTTCACAATTAGTGATTCACACGGCAACTTGATGAAAGATACTCCAAAACAGCCTGTCAAGTAAGTTATAAATCACAGCCTTATGGCTTAACTTTTGGCAAACAGACAAAGGTCCGGCCTGCATGTTTACAATGGGCAAAATCATACTATCAGAGAAGAGGCGTTCATCCAAATATCTTTGTACACACTGTAGTGTGCTGAAAGCACATGTACAACTACCAACCGAATATCAGCACTCCATTCAGTAGCTGACCCACATGAATCAATGATTTCATAGTAAAGCCCAAGTCAATCATTGTTCCCTGGGTTTACAGTAGGAACTATGTTCTGCACTTAGCTAGATTGCCTGTATTTACTCTCCTCATTTCTCTTTGCTGTTCTCAAGACAAACAGACACACACACACACAAGAGATCACTTCAAAGAAATAGTTGCATTGATATAAAAATATCACACTGGGCAATGCTTACTGCAAAACATGAACCAGTTTTAATACATACTTCCACATATCAATCTTTCTTTTTGAAAAGATGTCAACTTTATTGCATAAATACCTTATGATAGCAGTACACACATTTGGACACAACAAAGTAGCACTATTACTCATAGAAGCAAGTTGTATGATAGGAAGCAATAAAGATAATGAAAGGAAAAACACGACAAAACAAAACAATGGTAGGACCACTCTTCACACCAAAAGACAGTGAGAGTAAAATAAAAATCAAATAAATTTTAAAAGAAATAGATAGAAAACTGCTTTATTTGCAACCATGTTTGATCTTCTGCACAGACATTAAAGTTACAGAAAAATACCCAAGAATTTTGTAAGATCTAAAGACACATCAGTTGCTTCCATTTTAGAATACACACAACATTCACTGACTTGATTTAAAGGAAGCTGCTTTGTTGCAAACATGTTGCTCAATGAAATGAGAAAAACAGGAAGCTATAACAAATTGCAAGTAAATTCAGCAGATGGACTAGGATTTGCTGAAGAAACACTGCTACATATTTTAACCAGAAAGTACCATATCCACAGACAAAAATATTTTTTTGAAGACTCTATCCTATACACAGTGGAACCAAGAAAGCAAGTAAGCATTTGTAGCATTTTAAATTAAATGAAAAGGCAAGGAAAGGCAGGCAGTGAATTTGAGGGTTTAAGTCAGTAGCATCTACAACAAAGAGCTTCATTAAGCTGCCAAGTATCAGCAAATTTAAAAACAAATGAACAAATGAGGTTTTTTGGTTAAAAAAATCATTTATTCTCATGTTTATTCAATAAAGTCTCCTTCCAAGCACTTCCTGTGACAGCAACACTAGCCTGGCAACAGAATTGCCACCAGAGGACTACAAATGCTCTTAAAAGGCAGGTTTTAGAGAGAACTACCATCTCTTTCCCCATAACTGTACCGGTGAGCAGACAATATTTTGATACTCAAGCTTCTGCATGTGACTCTACCCCAGAAGATGAAGCCTCTCTTGTACACTTAAATCATATCAGCTATGTAACACATCTGTGTACAGACAGCCCTGATATCGTAATGCTGAAAACTAAAGTAGGTCTTCCATCAAAGAGCCTCTGCAGGCTTATTTCACCTCTCTCAGAAGAGTATACAAGCTCAAGGTTAAAAAAATAAGAAAACCAAAATGAAACACAAAACCCAACACACACAAACCCCACAACACAAAAAAACCCCAAACAAATAAAACCACAATACAAAACCCCCTGCAGAACCCTTCCCTCCACCCCCCAAATGTGTAGGTGCTGCAGACATGGCAATGTACTAAAAGCTACAACATATCCCTCTAACTTGGAAGAAAAGCAAAATTGCCCAAGTAATTTCTCCCAAATCAAATCATAAAAGTTTAATTTTGGCAAGGCTTCATATGAAGAACAACTTGCAAAGAAATCAAATAATCATTTATAATGTTAGGAAAACGTGTGCAAGACCAGTTTTACATTAAAAACAAATAACTTCGTCAAAACACCCAAAGCAACTTCATTCAACTTTACAGTTAGTTATATTCATTGTCTGTTATAATGAGCTCCATCTTAATGGCTAATACAGTATAAACACTCTCTTCTGGGACAAGAGTTTGGATAACATAGTCATGACATCCCACTTGCCCTGGCACAGCATCATCACTCTTAGCTTTACAATTTTGCCCATAATTCCAACAGTTACAGAAGAAAAATACAAATGAAAACTTTGGTTACTTTAGTTTTATTAGGTTTAAATGTGCTGTTTATCCAAGAATATGCTCAGTGTAAACTTTTACCTGAAAAGATAAACACACATTCACAAAACTAAATAAGCACTTTACTCTGCCTGCCTATCTTCTTAAAGATTAAATTATGCAGTCTAAACAACTTTAAGAACTACTTCTACAGTCAGGTGGACTTTTGAATGTCTCAGTGGATAGAGGTTCCACTCTCTCCGGGCACATGGTTCAAAATGAACAAACAAACCCGAAAGTAATAACCATAACCAAAAAAACACACACACTCATCCCACACAAAACCCCTTAAATCTAATCTGCCTACTCAGTTTCCTTCTATTACATACTTAGAAGAAAGCAATGTGACCTTCCTCTAAGCCTCCCAGAAATCCAGTCTCCCCTCCTGAAGTGACGTACTCTAGGCCTCTAATGATCTTGATGATCCTCACCAGGACTTGCAGCAGTATGCTATTTCTTTCATATTTTGGTGAATCCCAGAGTACTTCAAATGTGGCCTTGCTATTAATGACTAGAGGAGCAGAACAACTATTCTGTGGCTGCTGGCTACACTCTTACCAACACAGTCCAGTATGTGGCTGGCCTTTGCCATTGCCAGCCCACTTTGAACTTGTCATTCCATCTGAGTTCAAGGTCTTGTCCTGAAAACCTTTCTTCCAGCCAGTCTGTACTGCTGCACCCTACTACTCCAGCCCTGACACAAGATTTCACATTTCTCTTCACTAAGCCACACAAGGCTCCTCCTCAGGCCATTTCTTCAGGTCCCACCAAATGGTGACTGCCTGTCAGCATATCAAACAACTTGGTATCCAAATACACTTGCTAAGATCACACACCAGTCCATCATCCAATTAAAAGACACCAAATACACTGGCCCCAAAACTGATCCTGGAAGGATGTCACTTGCAGTCTGCTACCAACAGGACTTTGCTTCACTGATCACTACCCTCTGTGCTTGGCAACCCAATATCACATCCACCCTGCAGGTCACTTATCTGGCCTCTCTCTCTCTCACCAATCTGGGGATAGGCAGCTACTAGAGCAGACCATATCAGAGGCCTTGCAGTACTGGAAACTCACTTTGCACAAACTGATGTCTAACATCATACCAGATTTTGAGTTCTTAGATATGGAAAAATATATTTTTATTTTTTTTTAAATCCTCTATTGGTATTGTAAGTATCTATTTCTGCACCAGAAATACTTCTGTATTGCTCCTGATAATAAACCTATCAAGAAGGATTAAAATAAGTAAGATCAATAGAGTGGTTGTTATTTAAAAGAAAGAAAAAATGCATACATTTTATGCTAGCCATAGTAACACCACCACTTTAGGCCTGTCCTTTCACCAGTGAGTGAAAGAGATGAAGCTGCACAGGCACCCATGTACACATCTGAGTGTATAAAGAGGGAAATGGGATCCCAAGAGCATGTTCTTGCTTTTTCACAGGAGCATTAAAGTTTCACAAAACCATTGCAATCAAACCCACTATCCTCAAAAAAATCTTACTTGTTATAATACAACAAAACCTCTGCAAGAGCCTACTGGTATTTAAAATCCAACATATATATAGCAGGTCAATACTGTCTCTTTAGAAATATAAAATAACTATTTACTAAATTTCTCAGCAGGGAACGTACTTCCAGCTGTACTCTCTCAGGAAAGGAATCTCATGCTTTTATCTCAGGAGTTTTCCTTCACACTCACCAATAAAACTTTAGGCCTCTTGGCCAGTATCAATGAAAGCTGACAGAAAAGTCTCCAAGAGAAGTAAGTACCATGGCATAAGCTATTAACTGGATTCAGAAAAGTTTCTCATGAAATATAAAGACATACTATTTGGTTAGGGTACTTCTTTTTTAGAATATGCTTACATTGCCTACCTCCACATTTGAAACAATACTAATAATCTGTATTCTGGGCTTGATTTTTATTGTAAGGTACTATTCCATTCAGTGTTAGACATTATGTTCTTTCACAGAATAGTAGGGGCTGGAAGGGACCTCTGAAGATCATCTAGTCCAATGCCCCTGCTAAAGCAGGTTCCCATAGATAAGGCTGCCCAAGACCACATCCAGGTAGGTTTTGATCATCTCCAGAGAAGGAGACTCCAAACCTCTCTGGGCAGCTTATTCCAGTGCTCTGTCACCCCCACAGTAAAGAAGTTTTCCCTCATGTTCATATGGAACTTCCTGTGTTACAGTTTGCATCCATTGCCCCTTGTCCTGTTGCTGGGCACCACTGAAAAGAGTCTGGCATCATCCTCCTGACCCCCTTTAGATATTGAGAAGCATTGAGAAAATCCCCTCTTAGTCTTCTCCAGGCTAAACAGCTCCAGGTATCTCAGCCTTTCCTCATGAGGGAGATGCTCCGATCCCTTAATCATCTTTGTGGCCTTCCACTGGACTCTCTCAAGTAGCTCCCTGTCTCTCTTGAACTGGGGATCCCAGAATCCGATACAGTACTCCAGATGTGGCCTCACTAGGGCAGAGCACAGGAGGAGGAGAACCTCCTTCAACCTGCTGGTCACACTTCTCTTAATGCATCCCAAGATACTGCTGGCCTTCCTGGCTAAAAGGGCACATTGCTGGCTCATGGAGTTCAGGATCCTCTATGGAAGAAGGGCAGCTCTTCTCTCTGTTAACTTGTTTCACATCTGTTTAAAAAAAAATTATTAACAAACACCTTTATTCACATCATCACAAATCACAGTAAGAGTTATGAAAATTGAATTTTATTCGTTAAGAGTGAGAAAAATACTGGAAATTAAATCAACCAATCTAATTCTGCTTCAAGTCGTTCATTTGTAATCTTTCAGTGATGCTATGCTGGATTACAAACATGAGTTTGTGGGTTGCTTTGCCCTCTCCTTTCCTTATTTCTTTAAACAACTTCTTCCCTTTTACTGTTTTTAATCTACAGAAGATATTTCCACAAAACTCCATCCTAAACACCAAAGGAGCTTTAAGCCATGTTGCTTAATTAAGTATTGCTCTCTTCTCCATCTGGGTCCAAGCTCCCATGACTACATGGAACACACTGCCAGGATTTATCTGAATGGTACCTTCAACAGCATGCACCAAAGAACATTTTAATGGTTTCCTAAATGATAAGCAAACATGGAGCAGCCTGTTAGGAGTTCAAAATAAGAATCAGTACTTCTCTATTTAAAAAAAAAAAAAAAGTGACCAAAAAGCAGTACTTTCAAAAATGTGCCGAAAAACTGATTCTCAAAAGGCAAAGCTAATTAATCTGTCGTGACTGAAACTTTGAAATACCAGTGAAATATTTTTAGTTTTCCTCACATCAGTCACATTAGGCAAAAGGAGATTGCCTGTTTATTACAACCAAATGTTTCCACTACTACCAAATGAAAGGTAAAATTGATTACATACTAAATGAATAAGCACTGTAGCATGCACACACACTGTTGTAAATACAGGATATTGCTGTCAAGTTCCTCCTTAATCACATTGTGATCAGGAGGTAACCAGGAGCTGTCACTGAAGCTTCTGTATTTGAGGATGCTTGGGTACCCATTTTTATGTCTTCGGTGCAATTTCCCATTCAGTTTAAAAATAGTAATTATTATCTTGAGCTTATTTGCTATGCAAAGAAACTTTTCTTGTCTGGTTCTTTTAGGAGGGTCGGTTCCCAAAAGTGTATTTCTTCAAAACCTTATGATTGCTTGTGGTATGTTATGTAAGACCCAGCTCTTAAGTCCAAAGCTCTCTATGATGTAAAATGGTTTCGGACTGCCATAAGCAATAGCTTGCAAGGTTGGGAAAAACCTTTCAATGTCAGAAAGCACATTTTGAGTTTTCAACTTCTCACTGAATAGCCAAAGAAAGAAAATTAGTAATTAAAGATGCTCAAGTACTACAAAAGTATAACAGTAAAACAGACATCAGAAACAACTGCAGCTATTCGTTATTCTATCATCAGCTTCTAACTGTTCCATCTTATGTACCGGCTTGCCTAAAAGGAATTGAAACATTTAAGCTTAACTTCGGTATCTCAAGACAGTCCTGCAAAACATCTGCTGCTTTAGGACAGACTCAAAACTGCCTGGTCATGATAACTGAATTATCCCTTGAGTGTAAAGATGTCCTTTCAGCTGGAGCCGAGACACAGTGGAATGGTAATCAAGACGGTCTTGTGGTGATCCCACATGTGCACTACTTATTCTCAGAGCAGATGTCATCATTCTCTAAAAATTCCAACTAGCTCACAAACATCAACTCTAGGATTAAAATCAACTCTTCAAAATCTATTTGAGTAACACAAATCATGGAGCTACAATGGATATAAAAGCATGTCTGGTCAGAACAAAGCAGAGGCTGTACTTTAAGACACTGTATCAGCAATCTGTCTATACAATCTTAGCATTTCAACTTCTTTTTTACGAAGTAATTAACCACCCACTTGCATACACAATAATCCACCTCTTCATTATAAGAAACTTCTCCCACTTTCATGAAGAAATGTAACATTTAAAATGTCTTCTTTGCACGAATGTAACATTATGCTGAACAAATCAACACGTAGAGTCTGGACTGCAAATTCTCCTGAACTAGAGCTAGGCTATAATATAATGGTTTTGTTCTTTCCTCACCAAGTTTGAAAAAAAATAGTAATCATTACTTTATCAACAGAATGAACCTTAAAATTTATGTTTACTGATGGCCATTAGATAACATTCATGCCTTAAAATAAATTATTATTAAAAAGTCTTGCTGTTGTTTAGTTCTTTTGCCTAAGCCTGGCTACAATTATAGCAGTGCCTTTTTTTTTTTGGTCTGGTATGATTGGATGAGCAAAACAAAAATATAGAAGTTTTGTCTCAAAAGGAAAACAAACCACTTGAAAACTGTCAAAAGTTTCAGTAGTTTAAATAATGTAGCATGAATCCTTATTAGTCAGTAAACTACTACATAGCCACATATACTTACTATTTTCTCCTTTGACAATATTATAACAGATTTAAATAAAGTTTTTGTGGGGTGTTTTCTTGGGGAGGGCAGGCACTTAGTATAAGGATATTGTTAATCACAATGGAGGAATGGCAAATTCACAATTCTGTAACAACCTTCACAACACTAGATACAGAGACACACACACACACGACAGTCTATTTCTCATCACATTCTTTATGAAGAGGTGGTTCTCAGTTAACCACTTATCTGAGCTATTATAGGTATTACAGCAGACCAAGAGACTACAAAACTGAACTAACTTTTGCTAAACCTGTTTAATTTTCTTATCATTTCTGTTCAGCAAACATGTGTCATTCACAATCTTATTTAAAATAAAGGAAATACATAGTTTATTCACAAATCAGCTCATGGCCACCAAGGTATCTGCAGGTTGTGGTGAATTAAGTCAGCTTTAAAATAACCACCTAGGTACTTCAGGCTGCAGCACTGTAACAGCACAGTGCTTCATGCTGCCTGCAAAAACCCAGTGGGGGCTCCAACCCACATTCAATTTTAAGTTAAAAATCAAACAGCTGTAAGGATGGGATCATTCCCTTTGCCTTAATAAAGTGGACTCAAAACTGAAGCTCAGAAGCTGCTTGAAGAGCTCTTCAGTCATTCACAAGACATGGACAATAGCAGAGGTAGTAAGAGCTACATAACAGACACTTCAAACATTCTATCACGATCTCTTGCTTTGCATGAATCACAGCCTTAGGTAAGGAGATGTAAAGAAATCAACCTAAAGTAGCAGCAGTAGAACTGCATACACAAGCTGTAGCTATGATAAAGACTCTAACACAGAGTTTCACTGACTAGATTCTGACCATCAGCACTACTTCATCCAAACAAATAAAAACAAAATTGGGAGAGTTGCAGAGTTTTTGCAGTATGTAAAGTATATGTTACCTATCAAATAAAGCTTTTTTTACTATTTCCGATAGAAAAAAAACCACAACATACAAACAAAAAACAAAACAAGTCTAGAATCAACATAAACCATAAACAGTTTAAATAGGGCATATAAAATAGTTATACAAACAAAGGAAATTCAAGGAATACCTAAACAAGCACTGTAAGTGCCCACTGTTCTCCATTCCTCTGAATTACTGCTGTCAAATCAGACACAAAAACTTTGAAAATACACACAAATGTTGCAATACACTGTGAATTTATCTGCTATATTTTGGTTTTCTTTCGACAGGCATTACCACACTCAGACTGGACTGATGAATCTCCTAATTAATGAAAGCATATTCTTACCCTAGAAGTCACAAGTGATGGCAGAATATTTTATTCTTAACTCTAAAGATGCTGTCAACTGTACTAATAAGCATACCAATGTTTGTACCTATTCCACATAGTTAAGCCCAGGGGGCAGCAATACTGTCAAACACAGACCAGAACAGGTAAATTTCTGACAAATCTATACGCAAACATAGCTTAGTTACACAAGAAATAAAAGCAAGTTATAGTTAGGGAAAAGTCACAGAAGTTAATCTAGGTTACAAAAAATGGAAAGATATACTTCCAAATGCAATTTTACAGTCACTCTATCATCCAGCCATTGCAAGTAATAGTGCTGTTAAAATCCTGAACATAGACAATTTCTCTACAAAGACAATATTAACTAATTTTAATGCTCTACAAGTATATTTTCCATACCCAAGACTATCAGGACAACACCATGATTAACATTCTTTCCTTGTATACCAAATGCTTTGCTTCTGCCAACATATTCAGCAAAACTAAAAGGAATCTATTAAAACCATCTCCTAGCTACATGCTGGCTTGCAAAGAATTGACAAATACTTGATGAACTAAGTGCATAATCAAAAACAATTAACTGCAGTCTATGAAACAACAGCAAAAAAATGTCTTCTTCCAGCATCATTATACTAGCACTTTCAACCAAGCACAGAGGAACAGATGAGCTACACACAGCCTTGTTTTAAAGTCATTTGGAAGACATTTCCTCATAGCTGCTACCCTAGCCTTTAGGAAATCACACCGAAACCTCCACTAGGAAGCAGTGAACTGATATCCCATCTCTGGAATTCTATCCATTTTCACATTTCTATTTCCTCACAGAAAAGCAAGACAATCACTTAGATGATGTGTATAATAAGCACTTTAAAAAAACACCACCACTGAGGCTTCAAGGCTGAGATGCTGACACTGTATAATTACTTCTGCTGCATCATTTTTCCTCCTCTCCTTCGACCACCTTAGTTTTCAGACTATTTTCCTCACTCCACATTCACCTTTCCATCCTTACTTATTTCTTAAACGAGATCTCCTTTGACAGGTTTTCTGTGGTCAGAGTTCTGCACTGATCTAAGGAGCGGCTGGGGAAAACCTCTGCTAATGCTCCCAAGCAAAACTCAGCCTTCATCTTTCCTCTAAAAAGCCCAAGATCCACACATTTTTCTACTGCAAAAACTGCCAACACCAAGAACACCAAGAACTACAACAGTAATATTTAAGTTCAGACAACTGCTTTACACAGTAATCTTTAAGACGCATGGGCTGGAAAGCTTGCTGTAACTGGCTAACACAAGAGCAAAGTCCCACAATTAAAAAAACAGATTACGTGCATACCAAAGCCCCTAGCTGCCATGGATTTAGGGGTGGCGGTACTGCCCCATCCCTGATGCTCAAAGAAACAAACAAACAAAAACCCCAAATAAACAAAAAAAACCAACCAAACAACCAAAAACGGGAAACAGGAGGGGAGCGGATGAAATGTTTTACCTCTTCCAGCAGTGTAACCGTATTTCTGCAATTCTGCAGCCGGGTGGTGAAGCTGGAGGTGGTCGGGGAGTTGTAATCCTCTGTGGTCTCCGCGATGAACTCCGACACGGTGATCTGGTCCGGCATGATCCTACACCACCGGTAAAGCCCCGAAGAAGCCGAGCACAGAGATCCAGGGAAAAAGACGACAAGTTTGGGGGGAAAGGTGGAAGGGAAAAAACAAACAAACCAGAGGGAAGATGTTAACAGCCAGTAGAGACCCGCAGCATCAAAGCAGCGGAGCCGCAAACAGAGGCTGAGCCTTCGCCCTCCACATTCAGCCTCTCCCCCGGCCGCCCCCTCCTCCTCCTCCTGGACAGGAGGTGAAGGGGGGAGAGGCCCCAAGACGGCACCCCTCGCCTCACCCGGCTCGGCCGCGCCGCCGGGGAGCGCTCCCTCGGCCGACTGCGGCCCCCGACGGCTGCAAGGACCGGGCCGCCTTTGAGGAGCCTGGCCCTGCCGCCGGCGCTGAGGGGAGGGAGGGAGGGCAGGAAGGAGGGGAGCGGCACCCGCCAGCCCCAACCCTGCCGGGTTCAGCCCCTTTCCCCACCCGCCGCCGACACCCACCCGCCCCTCACGCCCCTCGCTTTCAGCGACGCTCCCGCCCGCCGCCAAGTTGAGCACTAACTTGTGCGGGCTCCCGCTGCGCCCCCCGGCCAGAGGGAAGGAGGGAAAAGGCCGGGGGAGGCGACGACTGGCCGGGGCAGGCGGGGGCTCCCGGGGGCTCCCACCGCCGCTGACAGTCACCCGGTGACTGACACGCGCTGCCCAGCGCCCGCCCGCAGCCGTTACGTGGGGCCAAGGAGGAAGTGCTCTGCGCACGCGCCGCCTCTCCCTCCCCCGCCTTCCCCCGGCGGCACCGCCGCCTCCCCGGCCTCGCGCGCCCGCAGCCCCCGTCTGCCCCACGGGGGGCGCCTCGCGCGGGGGCTAGGGTGCTGGGGCGGCGCAGTGGGTGGGTGAGGGGGTAGGTAGGTAGGTGGGAAAGAGGAAGGGAGGAAGAAAGGATCGGAGGGTGCGCCTCCGTGTGTGCTTTTCTCCGTTTTTTCATCGCGAAAAAGCTTTTTGGTGGAGGCAGACACAAGGTCGGGGGGTACCGGGCTTCGGCTCTGTCCCCAGACAGGAAACGGGGTTCGTCGTGCCAGCAGCCGCGTAGCAGCGGGGCTCTGTCTGCCCTATGGCAGCGGATCAGCCCCGGGCACCGCAGCACCCCACTCCAGCCGTGGGTAAGCCCCAAGGCCAAGGTACCGGGCTGCTGCAGGTTTGTGGGTTTTTTTCTTCCTTACAATCTATCACAGCCGGTCTAAGCTCCCTTGCTTCAAGCCCTTGTGCCGCCGGCTTTCTGTGATGTAAAGCGTGAGGATTTCTTAAGCCACTGCTGATAAAGTGCCTGCTTTAAGCAACCTGACTGAAGGGTTTTACCCTCTATATGCTTTGGTAATTTTAAAGAAATGCTGCTATATCTTAGTGACGCCCTTGAAGTTGCTGTTACTGATCAGTATTACTAATTCTCAGCCTTCTCAAACAGAGTGGGAGCATGATAGATGACTATTGACCCGGCTGGATGGCATAGCTCAGCGATGAGCCTGCAGAGAGGACAGCAGCAGCTCCAGCACTGGCCTGAAACCTTCATCGCATCCCTGATACCCACCCTGTGTGATTTTTTACCACGCCAGTTTTCTCTCACAAGTAGTGGTTCTGAATAAGTTAAAGTGGCCTTTATCCATTATTGCATCATGTAGCTCGGGAAACTGACACACAGCACTAATTGGGTGGGTTTTCTCTTTTTTTTTTAAGCATAGATTTTGGGGCCCATATGTCCATTTCTAAAGAAGGCTAGGTCTCAAGAGGCTCAAGTAATTATGGTCATCTGCTGTTTCAGTCTGGTTTATTTAGTCTTACGTGTTTTCCTTCTCTTTGGGATTCTCTCCACAGAAGCTGGGATGTTCCAGACTGGTAAAAATTCTCAAATATGAGAAATGTTATATGGATATATCCACTTCAAAGGATTTAATGTTCTGTGTGTAAGGACCTGTTTCTGTATTACAGTGTGCTTAGGCTTTTGTATGGGTTTGTAGGTAATTCTAATAAAATGCCTATACAAGTCAAAAATAGTTGAAAATATCAACAAAAGGCTGCAATGCCTGAGTAAGCATAAACAGGAGACACCCAATTTGTATATACCCATAAAAAAATATTTGTATGCTGTTGTGCCAGCAAAAACATGACCAATACTCCTGAGAAATGGTCCTGCCTGAACGTGTTTCTTTGATTTCATTGCCTCAGCAGAAGCCCTCTATATAGCCATGTGATTGCTGCTGCTGCTGCTGCTGCTTCACGTGATCCAGCTTTCTGGCACAAAGGCTTTGAGCTCTTACAGATGATTGTTAAACGTCATGAGACTCAGAAAGGTAGAGTAGGCAAGAGGAGGAGGAGGAAGCCAAGAAAAGAACTGTGTGGGAGTTGCAGTGAAAAGTGGATTTGGACAAAAAAGTTGAAGCACTGAAGAAGCAACTGGAGGGGTGGGAAGACAATCAAATGAGGATCGTGTTCGTTAACAGCAGTGGAGGAGGAAGAGAGATAAAAATGGCTGGTGGTATCCAAAACAGTATGGAAAAGAGAGTGAAGTGCTGTCTGAGGATTGAGACCAGGGAAGAATTGTTCATAGTGCCAGAAAGAGCTGTGTCACTGTGCCTAACCTGTATGAAAACTGCACGGGTGAGGGGCTGGGATACTGCCTTAAGGCCAAACAGGGTCTCTGGCCATTCCCAGTAATTTCCTGCAGAGTGTCAATCATGGGCTGTCACACAGCCATTCCTGAGCCAGACCTGTGGTCAGTGACTCAGCTACAGTGCTCACGTTAGGAGGAGTCCTGATTCCTCTCTAACAAATTTCAAGTGAGGATAAATCCATCACACTTATGGGAAAACTGGTTTAATTAATTGAGTGCTCTCACTGCTGAATTATTTCTCGTCAGACTGAGGTTATTGAACTTGAGGGCCAGTCTTTGGATTGTAAAATAGCCTCATCTACTATCCTAAACAAAGCCTACCCAGAAGAGTGTGGACAAAAGCTGGGCATATTGATACAGGCAGAGTATCTTTAATACTATTTGGAGAAAATTTGAACTGCAAAATTGAAGAGTACATTCAACAGAAATGGAGGAGTCAAGCCAGGGAAACTGGAGCAGTGTAGAGTGACAGAAATGAAGGCATAGTGGAGAATCACAGTAGGTGAACTTGTGTTTTGTCATCAGGAAAAATTTGAAATGAATACAGAAGAAAATTGAGAAATAAAAAACCGGCATAAGGCCTAAAGATGAAAAAGGAAGATCAATAGCTACAGATCATAGCTGCCTATTAGTCTGTTTTTTTGGGTTTTTTTTGTTGGTTTATGCAATTCTTAAATTATTTGCTTTATTAAAGAGAATATGGTACTCAGGTTTGCTGCTCTAAAGCAGCATTTCCTCTTCCCCTATACAAATGCTAGTAGAGAAAATAGCCCTATGGCCTATGGGCATGACCTCTTTAGGCTTGGATTATCTTCACAAACTCACGGGCAGCAAGATTAGTTAATTGATGTAGCATTAATAAAAAACAGATTATACAACTTGTCTGTAAAAATTGACTGACATGTAAACTAGTCAAATTATGTAACTGCTTCAGATAGCTGTTAGTGGATTTCAGATTTAACCATGTTTTCTGTTTTGAATTGCAATCAGTATCTGATATTCACTTCTAAATTTATAATATGCCCCTCTCTATAAATTGTCACTAACTGAAAGCACTGTTTTGCTTCACAAATGTCAAAGAATAATCAGCAGAGTGTGAAAGTTATATTTCATGGCGTCTGCTCTAACGCTATCTTAGTCTGTGCTAGATTCTGGGGGAGGCTGTGCCACAGCATTTTTCTCATGTAAGACTTGCCAACAGAAGTTAAGCTTATCTCACTCCTTTTAGTATTCTGATGTGAAATGTATCTCTGTGTCCATCCTGGGACAAGCAAGCTACAAGCAGCCCTGGAAAGCACACGCCTAGCTGAGCCTACATTGCAGTCATGGGAGTTACACTGTATTGCTATTCCACCCAGTGATTCAATCTACAGATCCATTTGATTGCCCAGGCTTTTTTACTGTGATTGCCAACAGGAGAGTTAATCACGGCAAACTCATAATATTTCTGCAATATTGGTGGTAGTCACTGTGCTTAGGGAGAGGCTAAGGAACATGGCAATGACAGTACAAACTGCTAACAGGTGTTTTGCAATAAGCTGAATATTAACTATGGTATTTTTAATTTTATGGTACTCTGGTCATATTTAGATCGAGATCCTGAGTTCATTCACAAGAGTCAGCTAGTCATCAGGTGATGATGACTGTTGTCATCACTGTGAACTTTCAAACATAGATATGTGCCAGAGGTGAAGAACTATGTTGCGCTTGCATGGCTCTTAATGTCATCAATACAATTTTTTAAGCCATGCAGCAGTGAGGTAGAGAACAGCAAGGTTATCGTTCCACGATAGATAAGGAAACAGATAGAGGAGGCCATGACCCTGCTGACCAAAAGCAGGGCTGTAGTTTTGGCAGTCTAGCTTTAGCCATGCAAAGTTGGCTTTTCAGGGTATCAGTGTCTCAGCTGCACTGAAGCCATTAGCAGACCTCCTGCAGGATATGATGAGGCTGCCCACAGAAAACAGCCCGAGGACAGCCCCTGAGGCCTTGGTTGCCTGCTGCCATAGATAGCAAGTTCACAAATACAAACTCAGGTGTAGTGACTACTTGTTTTTTGGAAAGCAGCTTGGGCCAGGTCCCTGGCTGCGCACCAAATATGCTGTCAAGCGTGCTCAGAAAGCTGCCTCCAGGGCCATTTGCAACCTGTCATTGTGGCAGTGAAGTGAGTTGTTAGCTGAAGAAAGAATTCACTGTGCACATGGCTCCTGTGCAGATGACTCCTTTTGATTAGTACAGACATAGTCATGCCATGATCTCACATGACAAATTTGTTTGAATGAGATTACACCACTTTGCAAATAAGACTTTACACCTACGCTTAATTCTTTATTTTAAGGTTCTCATCTTGGCTATTACTGCTCAAAAAAAGTCATGTAGATCAGGAGTTAGTGTTTAATTAAAACATTAAATCATTGAAACACACATACTATTGTTAGTAGACTATATAGTTGTTCTTTTTATGCTCCTTAGCATCTTCACAAACATGGGGAATATCACCCGCTCAGCAGCAAATAGTGAGAACTAGTGGCGTGCTACAACTCATCAGGAAAACATCCTGAGGCTATGCTGCTCTACTATACTGCTATTCTGAATATATTTGTGGTTTGGGGTTACAGTCATCCATTTCAGCTAAACACAGCAGTCAGCATTACTTCCCATCCTCCTTCCTATCCCAACTCAACTGTGTGGGGTCACTGTATGGGATAAAGCAGCCATTGCATTTCATCCCTGATAAAGTTGGTTTGAGATTCCTGGAGAAAGCATGCATGTGATAGACTGCAGTTGCTACAGTTTTACACTTCCATTTTCAGGTAACTGCTCATAAAATGAATGCAAAATGATTGTTTAAATCTATGGCCATAAATACTGAAGATCAACTCTCCTCACTTGAGTCGAATGTTGATCTTCAAGGATATGAGGAGCTACAAATCAGCAAGAATCTCATCAGGGTGTTTTGATTTTGGTTTTGGAGTATTTAATGTGCTAAAACTTGGTAAACTTTTTTTGTTGATGAAACTCCCATAGTTTTTGTTTTGAAAAACAAAAACACCCCATTTATGTGAGGGCACTTTGCACTTCAGCAGGAAATGTTTATTCAGGAGGATTTTCACCTCCAGGATCAGTGCCCTCTTCAGAGGACAGCCCCATTGGCTGACTAAGCCTTGTATGAAATGTAACAACTACATATTTTAACCTGCAGCATGTTTACACTTCTAATACCACATAAGCACATGATGTACTCATAGGAAAAGGCAAAGTCTATTTTAAACATTGAAGCCTACATCACACATTGTGACTAGTGCTAATTTGCTTGAAGGGAACTTATATGATAAACTACAAAGTGTTTTTGCTTGCAGAAGGTGGCTGTTGGATTTGACATTTGCAAACAAATCTTTGAAGTGATTGTGTTATAGGGACAGAATATTCAGGTAACTTTGCAGTTACAGAAAAATGTTCTTATCTAAATCATATTGCTATACACAGAGAATACCAAAATGCAGATCTAGAAAACATGCTAATTACAGTTCTGTATTTTTAAGCAATAGGGTTTACCAACATAACTTATGGACTACACAAGCTGCTTGAACAATTACTCTAGTCACTGTGACTGTTTTGAATACAAGAATCAGCTGATTTCCATTTTAATATTGGCATCTCCAAGTATTTTTCTTCATTTGATATTTAACATTAGATAAGAAAACACGAGCAACTGTCTCAGAAATGACAGTATTAGCTTAAAAGCCTTTTAGCACTACAAATAGTGGTTTAAACAAAAGGTCCTTTTTGCATTCTTTCAATATTAATATGACAGCAAAAGAGAACCCATTGTGTTCGCATTAGAAATGACATTTTGGTACCATTAAAGCCTTGCATTTTTAACACTATATATGCCAAATGAAAATGATTAAATCAAAACGTACCACTGAATGATATATTTTGCATCTTATTTATTTGAATGTCCTGTGATGGAGCATGACTGAATGGTAGGTAAGCTCAAATAGCCATCTCAAAGGACAGCTGAAAACAACAGCACTGAAAATGAAGCTCAGCATTGAAAATGAAGCTCAGCATTGAGTTACACAAGATTAAGCTGACTAATCTGCTGATTCAGTTTTGCCTTTGTTTTTTGGTTTTGTCACACAAGATCAAGAGTCATGCAGACAAATACATAATGGCATTCCAGGCTGACAGTAACAACAAGCAATGAGCTGGTCCCCTGCAACTTCTGCATCTTCCAAAGAGAAAAACAGCGAAATGCTCACCAGCAGCAAGGGGCAGCATGCTGAGGACTGGGAACAAATGCTCTTTTTGTTGGTGGTGCAGGTGTACTGAATTGGGTGTTTTTATTGGGGGGGGTGTGATTTGTTAGAGATCCTCACTTAAGAAACCTTACTGCAGTCCATAGGGAAGCCTGTGTTTGTCAGGAGAGACCCAATTCATCTACAGCACTTAAAACATCTACAGGATGTAAAACCCCAGCAGTATATTCTTCTATTGGGATCATGCTTTGAATAGTCCAAAGATATAAAACTTATGAATGCTGATGGATAAGAAAACTGCCAGTGGAGCCCCTGGTAAATTTAACCCTTGCCCATGGTGCAAATGAGAGCCTGCTTATGGCAACAGTCACGCATGGACTGCTGACCCCACAGGAGCAGCTCTCCCAGCAGGACCCACCAATACTGTGTCAGTGAGGTTGAAGACCAGCATGGGAGAAATCTGTGCATGATTATCCTTGCATTCCTGACCCAGAGCAAATCCTTGGATTTTTATTGAGAAGGGCACAATGGACACATTAGCATGAGAGCCAGCCATGCCAGTGGGATTACAAAGACAAGACAAAGCAAATATATCATGAAGGGATACTCTGTAATTGAAACAAGTGAAAGAAGTCTTTCCAAAGCAGGAACCATAGTGGATGAATACCTTTTGTTTGTTTGTTTGTTTGTTTTTTAATATATATATGAGAAATAGCAATGACTGAAATCAGAAGGTAAAGCTGCAGAAATGAACATGTTGCAGGGCAGCTGGCATAGCAGGCTCTCCAAAATAAAAGAGAATTAAATAAAGCTTCAACCTGCACTGCAAACATTTAAATATTTTATCTTCCCCTCTGGAAATTATATGGCTATGTCATTATCCAGGCACATCTCTGGTTCTACCTAAGCTGTGAAATCTATGCTGATGGCAGCATGCATCTTGCCTGCAGTGAAACTGGATGCTCAAGCCAAAATCAACCTGGGAAGTAGTTTGAGAATGAAATAAAGGCTCTGTAGACCCAGGATCATGTCCTTGAGCTGCCGCTCACAGCTGTGACATGGCATTTGATCTCTATGTGCATCATTTCTCTGTGGAATGCAGACAATTGCATTTATTTTTCTAAGTGAAAGCACACTGGGCTTTTCCAGATGAGTAGTGCTGTATCAGGACTCAGTATTTTTATTATTGATTTCATTCTAAGAGTTTCCATAAAATAGCTGAAGGATGAGAAGGGCTCTCAGGCCAAGCAATTTCATCAGCATTTTATCAGATAGACAAAAAGGATCGTCAGGTAAATAAGGTTTCTTTTACTAGTTGTTCATGGTAAGAAAATATAAAGGAGGGAGACTAACTTTTGTGAGGGGTTTTTTCTTCCTAGCATTGATGCAATATTTGGTGAAAGATGAGGGACTGAGACCTCATCTCAGGTACAGATACACAGAAGTCATTTGTAGCTTTACACAATTACACTAGCTTTTCTAAGACACAGTTTGCAGACATGCATGTGTGTGGGCCCACTGAGTTGAAGTTCAAAAGCTGGCCTATAGTGTTGACTGAGCATACTTCATTTCTTAAATAGCATCTCATTAGAGAAATGCTAGAAGTAAATCTGCAGATGTTGGATGTCATAAAAAAGGCTGAGCTTACTGGCATCACTGCACTTACTGGCACATCTTCATTTCCCTTATACAACCCTCTGTTTTCAAGGATGGATCACTTGACCAGATTGTAGACTGAAACTTGTCATAGAAAATTTTCAGTTCAGGAGTGATGTCATTGGGGTTTTGGTGGGGGTTTTTGTTTGGTTTTGTTCATCTTCTTGTTTGGTTTATCTTTTTCCCTTGGTTTTGTCGTTTGGTTTTGTTGTTTGGTTTTTTTGGGGTTTGTTTTGTTTTTGTTTGGTTTTTTTTGTTTGTTAAAGAGATCAATATGTAAGACCTGAAATAGTTTGAGATATATCTGATTTAATGCTCAAAGGCTTGTCATCAAGCAAAAATTAGATCTAGCCTCTGTTGGGTCAGTATTCACATGGTACTAAATTAAACAGAGAATTTACGAATTTCAGTCTAGAAGTCCATCACAGCAGCTCCCTCTCTGTGCTTACTCATTTGCTTCTACTTTTAACCACTGAAATGAACCACTTGCTGTTTCCTGTTAACTAGCCTTTCAGCTGACTACAGAGGAGGGTTATCATCTGCTCATCTGTCCTGTCTGTAATGATTTTTTAATGCATTGATGTAAATGTAAAATGTAAAAATTCTCCAGTTCTTAGAACTTTTGTGAGAAAATAAAAATGAGCAGAGGAAAGAGATGTTTATTGTCCCTATGGATAGAAATGGCTAACCCCAATCTTGTTCTTTATTAGGAGATAAAAGAAAGATCCTGTTAAGTGTCTCAATCATGGGAAAACTTTCACTGATGTTTTGCACCTCCTCAGGAGCTGCAGTCAAGACACAAATCCACAGGAAATCAGGTTTCATTAATTTTAGCGGTCTTACCACAACTAGTTGGTGGTTGTGCTTTATTTTAGTCCTCCAGGAAAATCCAGTAGGACAGAAACATTTAAATGCTGTTTCAAAATAAAGCAACAACATCCAGCTTAATAGCTTCATACTTTTCAAAAGCTGATTGTTTGACTTTTGAACTCTTGCTTATTCAAGGCATCATGGACTTAAAAAGGAAAAATATGTGTAGTCATGTGACAAAGCAAATGCACCAAAAGAAGATTTATTGGGTTTTCAGATCAGCAGCAGTGATTCACCCCTCTTGGCTGGGCTGCGCTGCAATATGGTCAACTGTTTCCCCCAGGGGAGAAGAACAGATGAAAGTCCCACACTGCTGTGATGGCCATGCAGGGAGCAGTAACCTGGGCCAGGATAGTTCCAGCCAGTGTACCAGGTAAAAAGAAAACCTCAGCCTTAACTGTTAGTGGTGTTGTGGCAGAGATTTCAACTTAGGCAATCCAAATGTAGCTTTCAGTGGTTCAATGAAACACAGTAAAAACTTTAAAACAAGAGCACTCGCCATCCAGAGACTGAGTAAACAAAAGCATATTTAGACAACTGTGCGCTATTCAGCACTTTACATCACCAGAAGAGAGTCCCTCCTCTTTCAAGCCCCCACACAAATCTTGCCATAGATTTTTTCAGGCTGATCTCAGAGACTTGTTGTTTTTAAATTTAAAACGACGTCAGTTACCAGGTATAGATGTGTTGAGCCTTGTTGCAAAAAGTGCCCATTTTGTAGCCTGTCCCCCTATCCAGATTTGAAATTTATGAATACAAAGCAAAATACACAATAACGTTAGTATTTGTTCCACTGCTTCCTCAGGCAGTCAAATGTTTTGTGAGAATTTACAGATTTATTGGTGTTTTGATCCCTCAAGGCTCAAAGAATCAAAGAAGGGTAAGTGTTGGAAGGGACCTCCAGAGATCTTTGAGTCCAACACCCCTGTCAAAGCAGCACACCTAGCACAGGACACACAAGAACCCATCCAGACAGGTCTTTAAAGTCTCTAGAGAAGGAGACTCCACAACTACTCTGGGCAACATGTTTCAGTGCTCTGTCACCTTTACAGTACAGAAATTCTTCCTCATGTTGAGGTGGAACTTCCTGTGTTCCTGTTTGTGTCAATAGGTTGGACTTTTTTTGAAAAACACCCCCTGCAATAACATCCAGAGTGGCATTAAGAAGGGAAAAAAACTTGCAGGATTTGTAATTGATAAAGACATTTTCTTTTGCGCTTATTTTTCATAGATTCTCAACCACTTTTTACACTTTAGATCAGTTATTTATGTCTGTCCTCTTTCTTACCGATTCCATAGTGAATCTCTTGAAGAAAAACTTGAAAGCCTGGAAGCTGAAGATCTCATGTCTCATCTGTCACAACCAGAAACCTACCTAGATGAGGAAAAAAGATTGACTGAGTAAAACTGACCAAAGCTATAGGACTGACAAAATCACTTATTAAAATGGTCCATTTGGAACAATGACTGTTATTGTTCAGTGATGGCAATTTATCATACCTCATTTGATTACTGCTTTTGATACTCTAAATTTAATTGTGGTAAACAGATCCATTAGAAATCTCCTGAAAATGACACCTTGTTAAAAATTGCTACAGAAGAGCTTAATGTAGCTGACTCTGAAAACTCCCAGACTAACTCAATGTGGCAACTACTCACTCAGCTGCACTGAGTGCAGAGCTGGTAACATCAGCTGCCCAAGTTGTCTGACACTTGAGAAGACCCTGTTTTCAGACATAACTTCAATCTAACCATTCAAGCTGAAAATTTCCATGTCAGGTGTATGCACCAGACTGATCTTCTTTTGGAAGACGGAGATATGATTTGAAGGATAAAAAGCCTGGGAGCAAGAAGTGGCCTGATAAGGAGGAATTCTGAATGTAGGAGAGGGGAGGGGTCTGTGGGGAGACGGTCATACCAGGACATAGGGAAGCGATTTCACACTTTTACATCAGACTTCTCCACCATTATATTGCAAGCTATTTCCAGTTTAAGACTTGTGACACTGTGGGGAAAGAAAGGTGACAGAGACACTGAGGAGCCTCTGGAGGAGGTGGGTTGGTAAGTCCAAAGGGATGCTGTGGAAAAAAGATTGGCCAGGTCTTGGGGCCAAATATAGGTGCTGGTATATAGAAGATTACCCAGAAGCTGTTGCCTTTTCAGATGAGGTGATAAAGCAAGGAGGATGGGACAAGCCATGTGAGATAGAGAGGTGTGGACCTGGTAAACTGGCAGAACAGGAGACATGACAAGGACCAATAAAGATGAGATTGAGTAGAGCAGCCAAGGCAGAAGGACAGCAAGAGGGAGGTCCCCTCCAGATCACACACTTTGCTTAGCCAGTGTGCCCATTTCCATTTGAGCACACCACTTGATTCCATAAGGAAAAGAACATCTCCTCTCTAAGTTTTTTTTTTAACCTTCTAAGAGAAGTTGTGTTGCTTCTGCTGACCCATTTCCCCAGAGACTGCTACAATTTGTTTATGGGTTTTGTCCTGTTTGTTTTATGTTTCCAAATACATCATGTGACTCTGAAGGTTCACCAACCCTTAACATTAAAAATAACATTAAATAATCCTTGTCTCCAAGACACATGGAATTAAATTAAAAATTGCAACATAGAAGTTTTTTTGGATGGGATGTTGCAGTATCTTTTTTTCCTGTCAGTTTCTGAGCCTTTAGGGTACTTTCAAGTGATGTTATCAGGAGCTGGTTTGGAGGGTTCGGCATCTCTTTAACCATTACATTGCAGTTTTTTACATAGCGGCTGGTAAGGATTTGAGATTCTACCAGGTATACCACCAGCTTGACACCAAGGGAGAAGAAAAGGTTACAGGCTCTGTCCATAAGGAAAAGGTGTATCCTTTGATATGAAGGCAAGACTGGAAAAGAACTATGTGCCTTAAACTTGAATATGCTTGAATATTACATTACATGCAGTAATAAGGTGTTAGAAGAAAGTCTGGGTGCTACACTGGTTTTTGTGGACTGGGAAAGGCTTCCACTAGAAGACAACCAAGTACCACTATCTTACAAAAAAACCATAGCCACTGGCAACTCAGGGTCTAATTTAAACTATGATGACATATCTGCTTGTTGTTTAACTTTACAGCACATCTGTTGAATGATATTTTCCATCTCCTTAAGCAAATCGCTCACCTTCATTTTTTGTAGATTTATGTTACTCAAATGAAAGCAAGAAGAAAAAAAAATGTAATGGCTCATTGCTTTCTAAATAAAATGCTGACCTAAGATCACAAGTAACTATGATTCATATTAAATTCTATTTTGAATTGGTGGTATTTTGTTTTTCTTAAGTCCAGAAAGTCACAGAATTTCCTTACATCTGCTATAATAAGCTGCTGAATATTACTTATTTGCTATAGGGAGTGTTACCAGCATTTGTGGTTAGATCTCAGTGGTTCAGGATGACCCTTTATAAGTCTCCAATTTGTTTCTAGGCCTCTCAATGCTACAGCAACCAGGAAACAAAAAGGAATAAGAAAGAAATTGCAGAAACACAGAATATTAAGGGTTGGAAAGGACCTCTGGAAATCATCTAGTCCCACCCTCCTGCCAGAGCAGGTTCACCTACAGCAGGTTGCACAGGACAGTGTCCAGGAGGGTTTTGAATGACTCCAGAGGTAGAGACTCCACCATCTTTTTGGGTAGGCTAAACAATACCAAGAAGGAAACATACATAGTTTTCTTAGAGAAGAAAGTTGGTCCAGTGATGAATATGCTCATGTGGGTTCAGAATCCTGAGTTAGTGACCTTGGAAATCAGTTATTAGAGCATCATTCAGGTGGCAGATTACTCAGGCATTATGCCCATGTGAATGTTTGTTTGTTTGTTTCTGGCTTAAGAGTCTTTTGAGGCTAAATACAGTTTTATTAAACTCTTTACCCAAAGACAGTAGACTTTAGTCTGTGTCATGATGACATCTTGACTCTGATTCTCATTCCTTCACCCTCATCCAAAACCAAAAAAAAAGCAGTGCTTCCCAACCGTCCTTGGCAATGTGAAGGTAACACTAACAGATTCATGTGAAGTCCTTACATATGACAGCGTGTGGGTAGTATATAGGAAATATAAACCCCCATAACTGATAGAGAACAATGAAAACCTGTGGAAATATGATTGCCTTTTACCTAGGGACACTTGCACCTGAAAAGAGAAACACTAGATGAGGCTTAAGTAAGAGGCCTAACTTAGAACAGGGTGATGTTACCAGCAGCTGGGTGACAATTCAATACAATATAATAATACAATAGCAGATTCTATTAGTCCTCAGATGAGGAAAACATTTGTTCTTGTGCCTGATTATAAATATGTGCAATTATATTGAATTAATTGGTACAATCTAAGTGC
This sequence comes from Dryobates pubescens, assembly GCF_014839835.1. Taxonomy (NCBI): domain Eukaryota; kingdom Metazoa; phylum Chordata; class Aves; order Piciformes; family Picidae; genus Dryobates; species Dryobates pubescens. Next base: position 21,333,711 of record NC_071625.1, on the reverse strand, counting down.
TTGACTAATCCTAGCTCTTAACTAATAAGTATAATGAATTGAATCCCTATATTCTTAAGCTTTTAGAACTGCTTAAATAGCATGGAAAGCCAATGGATTCTCAGGAATGGAATATAAAAAGGAGTCAAGAAGTAAATCTTATCTAGGGATTTTGCAGAGGAGAGGAAAAGATGAGAAGTACTTCTACATTCCTTAATTACCGGCATTCGATATTGTTTAAACTTGGTCTGATTTCATGCATTAAGTCATATGATGGCCTATTTTAGTCTGCTTTTTATTTTGGAGGATTTGGTTTAATGTTTGATGGGTTGTTTTTTTTCCTTTTTGCTACCACAATAGAATATACAATCTGAACAGCGATAATATAAATATATATTTTCCATGTCTAATGAAATATTTTAGCACAAATATGAACAGGCCAGTTTTCATGTATGTCTTAACTGGAGTTAGCCTCTATGGAAAGACACAAACAATCAAAAGTTAATATTGTTTCTACAGTCACTGATGTAACAATAATAGTAGTTGTACACCACCACGCTGAAAATCAACTCCCTTTATGTCCAAACAATAGTGTGAATCACAGAATTCTGACCTTGATATACAAATGTGAACACGGAATAATTATAGCTCTTGTGTTTTCTGTATAAACAACTATTTCATCTGGAAATTCTGTATGGTGCAGCTTCATTCTGCAATTCACAGCTAATGACTGAGCAGAAAGCTTTTCTATTCCATGAAGTTTTAAAATAAAGCAGGTAGGAAAAAAATACCTTATATTCTGCAAATGAAAAAATTGATTATGTGAACTACAGGGAATCAAGTCAATGTTCTGTCTATAGTCTGATGAAGAACATCTCTTACTAATTTAAAGATTGTTTTCAAAATAACATTTTGAAAAGGATATTGAAGCTAATTTCATGGGTAAAATATAAGATTAAATTACTCAGCCCAGGTGAGAACTTTCATGTTCTTGAACAACTATGAGACTACAGAAAATGTCTTTCATTCGTGCCAAAATCTACTTGTTCTGTTAATGTTTATGTTGGTATCATCCAAACAGGATGTGACAAACATATGCTCTTTGGCTTCACCCTAACACTATTAAGATATGGTCTAACAAACTTCAGTGAAGCAAATCTTAGGATATTTGTCTCTGGACAAGTCACATGAGATTTGATTTTAGTATGTTTTAAGCATTAGAAGCTCTGTCCTGACCTGTATGTGTTCTCAGTGCTTCCGCAAATACACCATCAAAATACTACCTTAAAGGCATGAGCTGAATTGTTAAAGAAGTAATAATAGAAAAGTCATCACCAAATGGTAATAACCCAGCACAGAGCCCAGGAGTGACCCTGAGGAGCTGACTGACAACCTCTTAATGATGAGTCCCTAGTTATAGTAGCCAGCCAACATGGATTTAGGAAGGGCAGGTCCTGCCTCACCAACCTGATCTCCTTCTATGATCAGGTGACCCGTCTGGTGGACATGGGGAGGCCTGTGGATGTAGTCTACCTGGACTTCAGCAAGGCCTTTGACACCGTCCCCCACAGTAAACTGCTGGCTAAGCTGTCAGCTCATGGCTTGGACCACAACATTCTGTGCTGGGTTAGGAACTGGCTGGAGGGCCGAGCCCAGAGAGTGGTGGTGAATGGTGCCACATCCGGCTGGCGGCCAGTCACCAGTGGCGTCCCCCAGGGATCAGTGCTGGGCCCCATCCTCTTTAACATCTTCATTGACGATATGGATGAGGGGGTTGAGTCAGTCATCAGCAAGTTTGCAGATGACACCAAGTTGGGAACGGATGTTAGTCAGTTAGAGGGTAGAAAGGCTCTGCAGAGGGACCTCGACCGACTGGACAGATGGGCAGAGTCTAATGGCATGGCATTTAACAAGTCCAAGTGCTAGGTGCTGCACTTTGGCCACGGCAACCCCATGCAGAGCTACAGGCTGGGGTCAGAGTGGCTGGAGAGTTGCCAAACAGAGAGGGACCTGGGGGTGCTGATTGACACCCGCCTAAACATGAGCCAGCAGTGTGCCCAGGTGGCCAAGAGGGCCAATGGCATCCTGGCCTGTATTAGGAATAGTGTGGCCAGCAGGAGCAGGGAGGTCATTGTGCCCCTGTACTCTGCATTGGTTAGGCCACACCTTGAGTACTGTGTCCAGTTCTGGGCCCCTCAGTTTAAGAAGGACATCGAGACACTTGAACGTGTCCAGAGAAGGGCAACAAGGCTGGTGAGAGGCCTTGAGCACAAGCCCTATGAGGAGAGGCTGAGGGAGCTGGGATTGTTTAGCCTGGAGAAGGATCAGGGGTGACCTCATTGCCCTCTACAACTACCTGAAAGGTGGTTGTAGCCAGGAAGGGGTTGGTCTCTTCTCCCAGGCAACCAGCACCAGAACAAGGGGACACAGTCTCAAGCTGTGCCAGGGGAGGTTTAGACTCGAGGTGAGGAAAAAGTTCTTCACCGAGCGAGTCATTCGTCATTGGAATGGGCTGCCCAGGGAGGTGGTGGAGTCGCCGTCCCTGGAGGTGTTCAAGGGGAGATTGGACGTGGCACTTGGTGCCATGGTCTAGTTGTGGGGTCTGTTGGGACAGGTTGGACTTGATGATCCTTGGGGTCTCTTCCAACCTTGGTTATACTGTGATACTGTGATACTGTGATAGTAGTTTATGAGAAATGTCAGTTGCTCTATTTAATCTGCTAAATAATTACAGCAATGGCTTTAGATAGCTATAATTTCTTAGTCAAAATTTTATTTGGTGCCAGAAGTTCTACTAAAGTTTAAAACCATTATATCAATAGATCAATAGTATAGGTATTTCATTTTTTTTTTGCCTTTGTTTTGTTTTCCAGGAAAATTCAAAACCTGAAAACATCAAGATAGCTTTCTTAAAATAAAATATATTTTCATTAATTTCATCCTGATTGGTATGCATTGCATTATTTTTCTCTGGTTCTTTCTGAATACTGCCTTAAATTAGCTACTCCAGTGTTTTACACTGGATTGATGTCAGGCTGAGAGGGTTATTAATCCTCAGGTTGTTCCACTGAACTTTTAAATATATTGGCAAAGAATAAGCTTTCTTCATCTCCTCTTGAAATAGCGAAGTGTTTGAATATGTATGGACATCAGCTTTAAAATTTAGATAGTTTCTTGGACAGTACTCTTAGAAATAACAACTAATTTATACAGAATCTAGTTTTAGGAGATGGCATTACTGTTAGAGTGGAAAGCAGTTCTTTACCCTCATCTGATGTGATCATCATATGATTATGAAAGAGTCATGGTAGGATATACAGGCTGTGTAAGTTCTGTAGAATAGGTTTATGGGAGAGTTTAAATCTACCTTAGAAATTCATGTTGCATGAGAGGGTCCAGAGGAGGGGGCTGGAGCACCTCTGCTACAAGGAAAGGCTGAGGGACCTGGGGTTGTTCAACCTGGAGAAGAGGAGGTTCCGGGGAGACCTAATAGTGGCCTTCCAGTACCTGAAAGGGGCCTACAAGAAAGATGGAGAGATGTTTACAGAGGCCTGTAGTGATAGGACAAGGGGCAATGGCTTCAAACTAGAGAAGAGCACATTTATATTGGATGTTAGGAACAGGTTTCTTTACCATGAGGGTAGTGGAACACTGAACAGGTTACCCAGGGAGGTGGTTTGGGCCCCATCCCTGGAGATATTCAAAGTAAGGCTTGACAGGGCTCTGGGCTCTGATCTAGTTGAGGATGTCCCTGGTGACTGCAGAGGGGTTTGGACTGGATGACCTTCAGCGGCCCCTTCCAACCCAGGAGAAATTTCTTCACTGAGCGAGTCGTTCGTCATTGGAATGGGCTGACCAGGGAGGTGGTGGAGTCACCTTCCCTAGAGGTGTTCAAGAGGAGATTGGACGTGGCACTTGGTGCCATGGTCTAGTAATAAGGTCTGTGGAGACAGGTTGGACTCAATGATCCTCGAGGTCTCTTCCAACCTTAGTTATACTGTGATACTGTGACTCTATGAAATCATATGGTTTTGAAGCAGGTGAGAAGGCATTGAGACTGAGTGCCTCCATGCCCTGATGGTAGTTAAAAATACTGAATAACTCACACTCTAAATCTCTCCTATTATTTAATAAATCACTTAATGAACAAATTAATGTTACTACTATTTTAATTAAACTGGCTAATGAGTTGCGAATAGCTTAGCAACTGACAGTGAGGTGACTATTTTAGATGCAGTCAAATGTGGTTGGCTCGTGTTATAGAAAGTAGAGATCTGCATGGTGGGAATCTTGAGGTTTCTTGTGCCCTTCTGCAGCTGTGGAGCTGAGCTGCTTGCTCAGTGAGTACTTGCCAAGTGCTAGTGTTAAAAAAAAAGGGAGAAAAAAAACCCCACAACTATTTCAAGGAGCAATTATCTAAATGAGCTGGAGAAACCTGGGATGACTAAACCCCCAATCTCTGGAGAATTTATTCTGAACACTTTGATGAATTTTAAAATGGTACTGCATTTTGGATTTTAATACTGTAGCCTTGCTCTTCTTCTTGCTCTAGGCAACTGCTCTTGATTCTGTTTTCACAAAAGTCTAAGGAGACTGAGTTAATAAAAGCAAAGTCACTAAACTCAGTGCCAGAAAGCTTCCAGGTACCTAAGAAGGCAAGTATGTCCATTACCTTCAGTGTTGTGCCAAAGGTGGGCCTTTTAATATGTATTTGTTTCACTTTCACTGCTGCAAATAAAATAATTACAAAGGGAATTTGGGTATCTCTAGCACAGTCAGTGCCAATTTATGCAACTTTAGTTGCCTTCCTCTGATATATTCATGAACTGAATCTGGATCTTCACAAAACAGGAGGCACCAACACCAATGGGAAATACCGCTCCCTGTCACTGATGTACAGTTTTAAGCCAGTTTCTTCAGTGAACAATGATAGAAGCACACACATTTTGCTGATTGAGGTTGGCATCACAAGCAAATCTGGCACTGAAACACCAAGCAAAGTGCAGGTTTTGGGTGCCTTAGTCCCTGAGGACAATTCAAAAGCCTGAGTCATATGCCCATATGTCTCTTTAGCCAACATCTGGATAGCTGGACACTTAAATGTGGGTTCACAGAAGAAGACACAGTAATAAGAAGGCATCTAAACCACGTAACATGGAACATGAGAGGTGCAACTGGGCTTTGATAAAAGCCTTCAAGAATTCAGGGATATATATCTCTGCAGCAGATTTATTGTCATAAATCTGCCCCTGGAGGTGGGACCTACACTCAGCCTGTCATGTCTAGTAAAAATGCAGTAACTTTTTGAGCAGTTAGTGGCCTTGTGAGTTGTGGAGGCTCCATGTTCTTCATTCTTCACCATGTCCATTCTTCACCATGAGAGTGGTGAAGCCCTGGAATGGGTTGTCCAGGGAAGTGGTTGAGGCCCTGTCCCTGGAGGTGTTTAAGACCAGGCTGGATGAGGCTCTGGCCAGCCTGATCTAGTGTGGGGTGTCCCTGCCCATGGCAGGGGGGTTGGAACTAGGTGATCCTTGTGGTCCTTTCCAACCCTGACTAATACTATGATACTATGATGTTCAGTTTCCTCCTCTGTCTGAGTGAGATAAAGATTTCCATCCAACACTTGTCCTCTCCTGCAGGCTCTTAAAACCACTTTGCAAGGCTAGAAAGTGTTAGCAGTTGGAAAATAATTTAGTTGGATCTTCCCTTGTGAAAACCAAAACTAAAACCATACAGCACTGTGAATCTAACTGAGATTTTTTTCCAGGGAACACATGATCCAATTTAATTCAGTAAGTCCCATTCCAGTAATTAATCTCCAGCCAAATTTTGGGGTTTATTTTGTTGTACATTATGATTTAATGCATAGCTATCTGTTCATTATTACTTAGAGAAGCAGTTGCTCAGATCCTCTTTCTCTTGATCTTCTGATCATGAAAATACTGTGCAGATGTGAACAGAAATCAGACTAGTAGTCCTCTGAGAGAAACCTTCCCCAATTAAAAATAGTGTCTGTGAGGGAAATTATGATCTTGCAAATAGCTTCTGCTTCTATGAAAGACTGCATTAACAGCACAAATGAGGCCAGGTTTCCTTACATCGGGTCTACTGTTTGCTGCAAAACCAGCATTAACTGGATGCAATTAATATTGCACACATATCCTGGGAGTGCTTAAAAATGTTGTAATCCCACATACATATCTTTTAGTACATAAAAGAACCTGATCTGCCCAGTTTTCCTTTTTGGGAAATAGATATCTTGCTTGTTTTTGTCATGCACAGGAAAGGACAAAGCAGGAACGTATTTTCTCATGATAACTGTTGTTGAAACCAGAGGGTGTTGCCAGTGTTCATGCAGATGCTGCATGGTGACTGTGGTCCTTCTTCCTCACTTGTGTTGCATCTGTGGGTAACAGAGCGAAGCCCATTGCATTTTGTGTCTGGAGTAGGAGCTGGATGATACTGTTCAGTTCTGGTGTTCGTGACCACCACTCATCTCCTGCTGAACTGGTGAACTAACATAGGTTGCAGATGACTGGAAGTGCTAAGGAGTAAAAGCACTACCCTGTTCTTTCTGAGGATATGAGTTGCTTTCCCATCTAAGTTCACATTCTGGAGGGAATCTGGTGTCTTTCTCCAAGACAAAAATTGACATGTCTTCAACAGTCTAGCCCAGTTGATGATTTCTATTTAGAAATGGTCTTGAATTATAAAAACAGATGTTCCACAGCTCAGGACTGAGATACATTATTTTGCACTGGCAAGCTCAAGAGGAAGTACTGAACTCTTGCCTACAGAATCTCTAATATGAGAACTGAAATAACTGCAATTTCAAAAGGACATTGCAATAATTTATCCAGGACCTTGGTTGAGTGAAGGCTCTAAACTCTAGGCAGAGAGCTTTTGAAAATTACTGATTTTAGCTTTTTTTTCTACAATGGCCATCGTTAGCAAACTGGGTCCTCTCCTGGTACTGTTTGTCTCAGCAAAAAGTTGCCACTGTACCAGTAGCCAGCACTAGTATGCAAGCAACACTGTTGTTAGGATATTATTATCCCCAGGAAATGTGTTTTGCATTAGCATGATGGTTAAACAGCCTGTGATATTGTAAGAATATGTTTCTCCCAAGGAAAGAGAATTTAACAGGTGCCTTTCACCTAACTATTATTGCTCCTATAGATGTGCTGGCACACAGAGGTTCATGTGAACACCAAGAGGACTTGGAGGCACTAAAGCCCCACACGGAGAGCCTGAATGACAAATGTCAATGGAAGCTTTTCCTGCAGGTTGTGGTGAGCACAGTGCTGCACTCCTGACGAAGTTCTCTTTCTGTCTCATAGTAATTGTGACTTTTCCTTTGGGGAGGATGTAGTCAGAGGTTGTAAACTGCTTTTATTCTTCTAGACATCTGCCTGGGTTACAAAATATGGAGGAGATCTTGCGACTTCCATCTGTGTTGGTTGAAGAGGGTTCATAGTCTTGGGGGGACACATATGCAGAGTGCAATTAACTTAGCCTCATTCAGGCTAAAAATATTGCAGAGTTCTCAGTAACATGTTATTTAAACCCCATTTATATTATCTACATTTCCATGATCTAAGTTATTTTTTTTTCTCCCAGAGTTTAGATTGTGACATGAATAAGTTTCCCTTAAATGAGAAGGTCTCCTTCAGCATCCAGAGTCATGAAAAAGTGCTGCCTAAATCAACTTGTTTTCCTTAGATTCATGCTCAACTCAGTAGTTGGAGTCATGTTCCCTCTTGTGCCTGATCTGTCTAAAGGTGCAACTCTATTCTAGGAGCTTACTTGTAAGTCTTACCCTCTTGTTCAAGTTGTAGTAATCAGAGGACTTGACTTAGGGAACTTTCAATATGACTACAGGCCATGGGCTGATTGGAGATCTCAGCCTTGAGAAGAAGCTGCTTGGAACCATTTGACTGTGAAATTAAACAGTCTTAAAATGGGCATAACTGGTCTTAGAAATCATCCTTGGGACTAGAATGTTTCTGAATGAAGAACCTTACAGCAAGACTGTTCTTTGCACTTGAAAACAATGGAAGGGACAAAGCATAGGAGTTTATGATAGACCACATGCATACTTGTATATACCAGCCTATGGGGAGGACTATGTAATTCCTGTATTGGGTTTCCTAGGAACGCTGGGAATAAATCTCAACAGTTAAGTGATATCTCTAATTCAGACCAGGTGTCAAGTAGGCTGTCACACAGCTCCAGCATAGAGGAACAAAATGTGACTTACGATCATCTTTCAGTCCTTTTTACTGCTACTGCTGATGCCCTTTAAGTCTAACATTCTCATTAGCAAGGAAATTTGTTTCATCTGAGCCCAGTCCCATTTATCTGTCTAGGTAGTGAGAACAAGTACCTGTTGTAGATCATCTTGGGTCAGAAATAGATTTTTAACCCCATCCTGGCCAACATGTGAATGTGATGGCTCTTTATCAAACATAACTTCATAAACATGAAAGATAAAAATTATAAAGTTTAAATGACCTATGAGATCTGGGATTCTGGCTAAGATCTATTTTACCGTGCCTTAAATCTGCAGTTAGATTGTGACATTAATTTAGGACAAGTGTAACATAAAGACTACACCCTGCTGGTTGATAATAATTTAAAAGCTCTACATTTAATGCAGAATTATGGTACCCATAGTTTTAATAAAATATCTTCAGAAATTATTCTACCAAGGTACAGATACTCTTTGGTCATGAATATAGATAACTACTGAATTGGAATTTATGATCCTGGCAAGCTTTGCTAAGTATTCAACTACTAATTATGAACAGGAATAAAAGGACACCTGCTGAAATTATTAAAGGATATGCAACTATAACCTGCCTCTGATCAGATGGATGATGCCAGTATCCTACATCAGCAGAAAATGCAGCCTGAAACATGTTATGAGAGATATGCCATTAGGTAGATGATTTCACCAATATGCATATTCAACTGGGAGACTACTGAACCTTCAGGTGAGATCCTGGAAAGCTGGGGCCATAGTCTTGGAAAATGTCACTCTATATCCTCCCTGTTCAACTCTTGCATCCTACATGTCGGCCATTACTGAAAAGAAGATGCTGATGTGTTTGCTTAGGTGGTTTTATGTTCTTATATAGAACCATAGAACCATAGTGTTATGCTAAGGGCTTGGTGTTAGGCTGAACATCATAGGCTTGTCTCAGTGCCTGAAACATCCTGCTGCCTCTCTGGTTTGCAGTTCTAGCCAGAATAAAATTGCTTTCAATGCATCTGGACAGCTGCCATGCAGCTGTGCCAGCCTTGGCAGGAGATGTCTCCCTTTTCTTGTCCCAGCAGTTTTGAGGAGCAGGTCAACCAAGTGTCCTGCATTTTGCACTTACACACTTCCTTCTGGCTACTCCAGAGATGATCAGAAAGAAAAAGGGTGTCAGCCACACTCCTGCTGCTGATCTGGGTAGTGCCACGCAATGACTTGACTGTGGTCACGTCGTAATCCAGTCCTAGGAGGCAACAATGCCAGGGCTATTGTTCAGTCACTAACTAGAAACTGATTTCTTTTCTTCCCAGAATGGAGAGTAGATATGAAGAATTGCATGTGACTGCAGATTCTCCCAGGACCCTGAAGCACAGCTCGGTTTCTAGCTGCAATCCTATCCCATCCCCATGCCACAAGGCCACAGCTCCAGCTGCTGTAAGTGGGACAGAAGACCTAGAAAAGCCTTATTTGCCCTTTCTCCAAAGCAGGCGGAATTTTCATCTCCAAGGCTGCCCTCCAAAAATAATTTGCTTTCCTAGATCAGGGGCCATTCTGGTGATTGTACAGATTTGCCATTTTCACCTGCTGAATTACAATTGAGGCCTGCAGCTGGCTGAAGAGGATTAATTGCACTGTTTTATTTGCACAATGAATACTTAGGAGCATATCTGTAGCCAAGAAGAAGCTCTTCTAATCACAAACTGAGGATACACTGGAAATGGATGGACATTAATAGCCCATGACTTCTGGGAGCCACAAACCATTTGCTGAACGTCTCAAAGGCATTTCCTCCCATGAGGAAATGTTGTAATCTTCAATTTTACTGGTTTCTTTAAGTCCCAAACTCTTTAAAACTAAATGCTAGAGTAACCCCATAGCTCTGTGATAATCAGTGTGTCACCATGCAGGCACTAGGATCTTCACCCTCAGAAGCACAACTACTCATGTCTTTGCATGTGTCTTCCCTCCAGCCTTTCCTCCTTGCTCAACAGCTTGGGGTTTGAGAGATGGAAGAGCTCAAATGGGGCATTTTGCCACCCTGACCAGGGTTACTCTTTGCTGCCCTGCCAGGAGCCTGGCTCTCCAGCCCCTGACCATCTGCCTTTCACTGCTTTCCCTGGGGTTCACTAATGGTTTCAGGCATGCTCAGCTTCATGTCAAGCCCTCTCCAATTTGTTTGTTATTTTTCTTCTGGATTTATTTATGAAAACAACACGCTGAAATGCCCTCTCTCTGTTTTGTTTCCTGCCAGGTATTTCACACTGACACACCAAACAAAGACAAACCAGGAGGTGAGAAACATCTGGCCCTGGCTGCAGAGCACCTGCAAGAAGAGAAGCTCCTAGTGATGTACTAATTTTTTTTGCCTCTCCATGAGGCCTTGCAGCAGTTTCCTGCTGCAGCCCCGGGGGCAACCAGCAGCCCCCAGCCAGGGCTCTGCTCTCCCAAACGCAATTACAGTCTGCAAACATTTAAAGGCAGTTTCTTTTGAGTTAGCCGCATGCTTCAAATTGTTATGTGGTTAACCATTGAGAACAAACCCCCACACAAATACCTAGGGATCAACTTGCTCAAGCCAGGGTGGTAGCAGTGGGGGTGGAAGGGGAGGGGGGTGGCTTCCTCATTTTGCTTTTGATGAGGAGAAAATAGAGTTTTCTTTCGACCTTTCCAAACTGCTAGTAGCCACTGTGTTGCAGCGGGCCCTTGTTGTTGCCGTTTGCACATTTGTTCACATTTACTGCTGATGAAAGGAGCTTTGTTCAACAGCCATGGCCATGTATACCACTGGCCAAATCCTCTGCTGGTGTAAATCAACTCATCTGGTGAATGACAACTGAAAATGCAACCTCCTCTCTGTGTCTGCTGAGCGAATGCCAAGCTGGGAGAAGACTTCTGCGCTTTGACATTGCCCTATCCCATGTCCCTTAACTCTTATAAAAGCTGAATACTTTTCTGCTGACTCACAGAGGCAGATGGATTTTGTTAACTCCAGCTGAGATATAGGAGGATACTGAGATATAGGAGGATGCTTGGAAAACATTGTTGCCTTTCTTGGGGCTGAACCCGACTTGGTGCTTAGGGGGGACCAAGTGAGGGCCTTCACATCATGCCTTGTTCAGCATAGATGGAACTTGGGTACCACATGGTAGGAGAATGATATGTGGTCCAGGCTGATCCCTGCTGCTAAGCAGTGTGAAATAACGAACCATACTGTCATTCCCTCTGCCACCTCGTGCTCCCTCTCTGAAGGACTGTGGCTCCCCAAAGCCCAAGAGAGACTTAGAGCAAACAACAACAAAAACCTAAGCACCTCAAACCAAGAACAGAGTGCAACCAAACTCAGTAATTCCGTTGCCTTTACTTTAATCTCCTTAAATTACAGAGTGTTTTAGTAAGGTACATTATCTTCCCATTTCTTTCATTTCCCCTGTACTTTTGAGGACTAAAAAGTCACTGAGGAGTAAATTGTCCTACAAACCAAATCCTACATGGGACAATTTCTAAATATGACTGGCATAACTGTTCATCCATAACCCTTGGACCCAAGCGGAAATACAGATAAGTAGTTTGCCATGTGCCAACTTTAAAATCTACCTTGTTTATTTTAATTTGTAAAATGGCAGACTAAAGACTCTACAAGGTGGCTAGAAGAGTCTAGGAGGAGAAGCTACTATCCAAACAGGATCCTCTTTGCTTAGGTATAAACCAAAATTGCACTCATCTTTTTGTGGAAAACTGCAAAAAGGAGGCACTAAAGGCTTTGGATGTGAGGAATGGTTTCAGTGAAAGTTCCTCTGGTCCCTTTCTCATCTGAGCAGGGAAACATCACTGTGTGTATGAAGTTAGCTGTGACGGTCTCTATGCCTGTCAAAACTGTTTACCTACAATCACCAACAACAGCAATAAAGGCAGGAGGACTGGCAGTCATGATGGTGAATGAGTTGGACACATGAACTGAGAATGCATGAGTTGGACCTCCTCACTGATGCAGAAAGGGAAAAAGACAGAGGGAAAGAACATGAAATCACGAAGTGTCTAATCTTAGAGAGTTTCATGGTGCAGTTGGTTACCAAAAAAGTGACCTTTTTCAGGATTTGTTCATGGGCAACTGAGTAGATAGGTCTTAGTGGCCAGTTAGTCATCATGCTACTGAAGAGTGAATGCTAGTAGAAATAGCTGCTGAGGGATATTAGCACATTAATATTATTGGCTGTGGGTAGCTGAGTTGGGAATATTGGACTTGGATAATTCAAAACTACTGTGGTAATCACTTATTAAAGAACCATTTAGTGCTTGGTACAGTTGCACAAAGACATGAAAAATCCTCATAGTCTGAATCAAACAGAACAATAATCCTATGTGAGGGCTATCAGGGCAGGGAAAAAAAAAAGAAAATTAAAAAAAAAAGGGGGGGGAGGGGAGGGAAGAGAATTCAGGTTTATAAAAAGAAACATGTACACAATGAGCTGAAAGGTTGTGCTTCTGCACTTCCTGGTCTGGGTGTGAGCAGAAGAGGAAATACCAAAATACCACCAGAAAAACTATTCCCACAGCATTTCCAACCTGACTGAAACCAGAAAGTCCTGACAGTCCTGTAAAAACACAGAGGAAACCCCCCACAAATGACCCAGTCCCAAGCATCTTGCTCATAGGAAAGCCAATAAAATTTCCAAAGCTAGAAGATTTGGGTAGACCTAGACAAGTCTTTGTATTTTCCTGGAGTCCTCATTTGTACTCTTTGTCTTCTGTGGTTCACTGATCATTGGTGACATTTTGACTCCTCTGCCAGCTTTGAGAAGGGCATATTTTTGCTATTGCCAGTTTAATCACATCCATGACCACCACACAACATGTTAACTGCAAGGCAGGGTGCACAGTCTGGTCTAACTCAAGTGAGGTGTTCCATGTCCTCCTTTTCATTTTTGGGTGGTCAGTCTCCTACCATGAGAGCACAAACCTACATAGACAGCAAGAATTGGCAATTCAATGCATAAATTCCATCACTTCCGGTATAGCCCCACAGTAATAATTAAAACTGAATTCCTGGATGCTTGAAGGCAGGAAAGTGTGGTCTGGTTGGTCCCACACAAGCCTCCCACTGATACCAAAGAAAGAGAGTTGTACAGAAAGCCAGCACACCAAACAACTAGTTCAAAACTTCAGCTTTGGAAGCTCTGCAAAGAATTTGGAAAATGGCTCTTTCCCTTTATTGTGTAAAAAAGAGGAAAAAAAGTATTCTGTTTCACTAAACACCAAAAATTTATGTGAAAGTCTCTTGACTGATGTGCAGTGTGATAGACTAGAATTCAGGACACATTGAATAGTCTAAGGAAAATCAGGGCTAAAGTAAAGCTACTGTAGAAACCTGGTTTTCCTGTAAATGTTTCCCAGCTTCTAAACAATTTCTGAATCAAGCTTTTTCGCCCCTAAAATTAGAGAATTTAGGAGCAGCTCAGGAACTCTCAGCACAACCACAGCCTCCAGCTATGGGACAGAAGAAAAGTTGCCACTGTGGTGATGCTTTATCTTCTGCATCTTACTCCTACAACACTTAAATCAGTGCCAGCAAAGAAATCTGCTTCAGAGGTCTGAAAATAAGGCTTGGTCTTTTCAAATGCTCAGTCACTTACTTTGAAACTGGTTAACTCATTGCACTTGTGACTGCAGTTTAACTAAAAACACCTAAAGCCAATAATGCTGTCGTGAACACTCACATCCAAAAATAAAGCTAAAACCTTAGCTAAGCCTCGTGCCTGAATGCAGCTTTCTAGTTCATTCAGAGCAGCACAGCACTCAGCATTTTTCCTCCAACAACAGAAAGCCCCTTTCTGGCCTCCTGGAACATTGCTGCATGAAATACATTTTCACTCCTACTGCAAACTTATTTAAGAGACAATAGGAGAAATAGTTGGCTTGTGGATTCTTCTTAAAACTTAAATCTAGATCAACAATAAAACATAAAAGACCAATGAAGTATGTGGAAACATTCAGAAAATACTGATTTTCTTTTAAGGTTTATTTTCATCGAGATCAAGACATTGCAAATTACTTAAGCTGGGCCCCATTCTGCAAGTTTTTTCTTACATGAGCTCTCTTTAAAGTCACTGACGTTGTTTACATGAGTAAAAGTTACTTAAATGAGTAAGGACCATAGCAGAATCTGGCCTTAGACATCTTGCTACAGTAAAGCTTACCTCGACGTTAGCTGGTCTGCAGAGCAAAGCCTATTTTTAGGAATTAAAAATGTACTTTAGTTATTTTTTCAAAAAAGTTCTGCCTTCAGATTCATCCCTCTGCCTTTTGCAGTTTGTTCAGCAGCCACATTGAACAGATTCACTCAGCCTTTGTCCCTGTCTCAGAGTTGCTCATTACCAGCCACGCTCAGCCCTAACGCGCTGTAACTCACCAGGATGTGTGCAGTCTGAATTCCCATTCCAGATTTGATCCTCAAACCTAAGGCCATTATTCCATCTCAGATTAAAGCATATTCTCCCATAGGCAGCTGAAAAAGAGCATGTTTCTTCAGGTTTTCTTGCCACAACGAGATAAGGCAAAATAAAATAATAATTAAAAAAATCCCATGTACAGCAATCCCCAAAGTTTTTGAGTCTAAGGCTGTTGATCTGCATCCATAAATGTCCTGAGCGGTGAGGAGGCACAGGCACTACTTCTGGAAAGAGAGCAGGAAGGAAAACCTACCATGTGAGCAAAGTAAAAAAAATAAAAAGAAAGAAAAGGGGGTGGTGGGGGGGAAGAGAGAGAGAAAGGTCTGCTCAGTGGACAGCACTTGGGCTGATAGCAGGGATTTCAGGAAATCCAAACACTCAGACAGGAAATCTGAACACTGGATAAACATGCCATAATCTCCACAGATAGAGTTAACGTGCTGCGTCTCCCGTTAACCCTTAGCCTGCCCACGGCTGAGGCTGAAATCAGATCTGCAATGCCTGGAAACACAAGCTGCCCGGGGCGGGGGGGTTCCAAAGTCTGAGTGCTCCAAAGTCTGAGCAGCAGCCCTGTGTTCAACCCTGCCCTCTTCTTCCCTTACTGTTCTGCTGATGAAGTTTCTCTCTGTTTCTACATAGTAATGCCTTAGTCAAAAAGTGCATGATTTTCCTCCTCCAAAGAGGAGAAGATATTGCACCCTAAGCCCTGAAACAGCAGGGCAACCCACCTGCACACCTGTGTGCCACCAAGCACAGCTACCTTGTAGTCCTGAATTAGCTTAACCTGGGTTTTCCCCTCTTTTTTTTTTTTTTCCCCCTTTTCTTTTTTTTTCCTTTTCTTCCCCACCCCCCCAAAATTTATATGGCTGTCTATGAAATACTTGCCGAGTATCACCAATGATTTACTCCAGAGCTGATGCAGCAGTATTGAGGACAGACTTTAGAAATTAGAGGGAAACCATTCTTAAGGAATGGGCTGGGGGTATGTGTTGATGTCTACCTTTATGCCAATTTGTCAAGGAATCAAGGATTAAATTCTGCAATCCTTAATGAAAGTAGGATGAAGGCCATTTGTTTACTTGTTTCTGGAATGTATAGACTTTGCTCTTTGTGTCTTATATGGTTTGCTCTCCGCCATTAAAGTCATCACTTTTTTGTTTACTTTGAGGCTTCTTAATTGATTTCTTTTGTATGATCTACCTTGGTTAGTCTGTTGATGTAAAAGTCTTAGCCAGCTACAAAATCAAGATGAAGCAGTCATATTTCATAGAGCTGATCCCTTGGTCCCAGAGGTGTAATTAATAAAGGGAAGTTTATGTGAGAGTTGTCCAATTTAAATCCATAGGACTATGAGTGTGCACACAATTAAGCTCTTACATGGTTTCAGGATGGGGAATTGATTGTGGCTTGCTGTAGGAGGACAATTGCATGCTTCACTGCTTTTCAGAGGTTACTGACTCCTCAAGCAAGGGGCTGCTTCCAAAAATGCTTATTCTTTCTTAAAACTGATTTTTTTGGATAGTCCTGCCTACATAGCATGTCTCTCCAGATTTTCTGGTCCTCCTAGACCTTCATAGTGATAAAAAAACCCCAAAAGTAATTATAAAAAAAACTACCTTGAATTTTACTCAGCCATTTGCTGGTGGCAGTAATTAGACACCAAGTAATATCTACCGATTGGTGCTCTTGCTTAAGGCACTGGCAATTAGCTCATGTGAAACAGCCTTAATGTATATCTCACATTCCATACCAACCTAGATCATTATATTAAAGTACCCACCAGGAACAAAATAGGAGCACTCTAGGAAAAGGTTTCCTTCAGCACCTTGTACTACTTACACTGTGGTTCTACTCATTATTTCAAAGACACAAGCTCTGGCAAACCAGTACTGATTACAGCATTCCCTGGATGTGGCCAGGTTTGGAAATCAGACCTGGACTACTGAGATAGATTGTGTTGGCCAAATGATGCCACGGGGAACCTGGCACCAAAACTGAGGTGGAAAATGGGGCTTTTGAGGCATCCCTACCTCAGGAAATCTCCTCAGACTTCCAGCCCAGTTCTGAGTCAGGAGATCTCTTTCAGGTTCCCAGTCATTGTCCTGCTACTTGTTAGGATGCATGAGGCCACAAATGGACATGGGTCCCTGAAATCGTGGCTGGAACACTGGCCAGCAGCATCTGTTCAAATAGCTGGTAGAACAAAGGCTTGGCTTAGAGGCATGAAGTCATTCCCCTTGCTAGCACGTGCTACATGAAACAAGTACCAAATGGTTTCTTGATGATGTCAGGAGGGAACTGGTGGAAAAACAGAGAGAAATTAAAACATGTCAGGGTTGGACTTTTTTTTTCTTCTTCTTCATGTTCCATGTGCTTTGCCAGTGAGCTATTTCAGTCATTCACTTTTTTCCCCATTCTTCTGTTGTAATTTTTTTTTTCACCTTCCTTTTCTTGTATTTTCCTCTTAGTGCCACTCTCTACAGGAGGAAAAAAGGAAAGCAAAAATAGAGGAAAAGAATAAAGCACAGCCTTCCAGTATAACTGGAAAAAGGAGAAAATATTTATAGACCCTCAAAATAAGCATTTTGGGGAAAAAAATGCTTTTTAAGATTGAGAGACTTTTCATTTGAAAACATTCAAGTAGCTCTAGGAAAAAAAAAAATAGCTGGGGGAAGTGGGATATAATTTATTACCACTAACATCTGCTGTAAATCAGTTAGAGGTAGGCAAACATACCCTACCAGAGCACAGTTAGGTCAAGGTGAGAGGGGATAAAGCAATAGTTAAAAAGACCAGTGTCTTCCAGCTACTTTGAATAGGCTGTAAGCAGAAGAGCAAGTGTTTCCTGCCAAACTGTTTCTTTGTCTAGAAAAATTTCAAAGGAGGGGAAAAAAAAATATCATTTGTATATTCAATAGAAAACTTTCAGTTTATAAGACAGCTCCAACAGTTTCCATACAGAACCACAAAAAGTGTTATACTTTTCTGGTTTTCTAATTTAAATTAAGATGAAAAAAAAAAAAAGGTTGTATTTATTATGAAAAGTTTCATTTGATGAGAAATTTCTGTTGAAAAGCTCTACAGAAAGTCTTGGTAAAAGGGAGAACAAGGACAGCATGGTAGGTAGAATAATGAAGCTGACAAAAATCAGCCATCCAGAAAAAAAATCACCAGAAACAGAGTAGAGAGAAAACTTCAAACTCAGGCCAACAGTTATCAAAGCTGAAAAGTGGATAAAGATTCCTGAAAGGGCACAGCAGCTGCAAAAAATCCACCATCACCTGGGAAAAAAAAGCCAGTGGCTTTACTTAATACAGATGTGAAGATGCTTGCTTTTAAATAGGAAAAAAACCTTCCACCACATCCACCCTTGATGTACCCACAGCAGCTGAGCTTTCTACTCACTTGCTCCATATCCCCAGGGTGTAACTTTCTGTAGTCCTAGAGCTGATAACAAAGTTCTTGCTTCTTCCCCAAAGAACTCTATAGCTACAGAATCAAGACAAATCAGTTCATTAAAGATTAAAAGGGTTTAGTTATGTATGTGAAAGATAAGGCACATGAAATTATAATTGAGACTGTGAACAAAATTCTTGTGAAAGAGTTATCATTAACCTATGAGGCCCCAGGCTCTGTTATTTTTCATGATTCAGTGACAAGCCTTATCATTATAAATAGTTAGGATTTTGATTTTTTTTTTCCAATATAGATTTGAAACAAAGATCAGATCTTTAATTTTCACTGCCCTACTTACTGGCTTTGGCAAAGAATTCAATAGAATAATGAAAACATTTGGAGAAAGAAATCTCAGGTCCCAGATTTGTCGTTTCAAAGATGTAAAGCCTTTCAGACACCTTAGGCTTTACATCCTTGAAAAAATTGCTTAATATATTCACATGAAACTAATTTGCTTTCTCTTTAGAGTGTGGCCAGCCCTGTGCACTCAGCAATCCCAGACCTCTCGGTAGCTTCCAGAAACTGGATACCAGAGAAATACTGTAACACACTTAAACAAAGTTCCCCATTCACACCATGACTCTATGTGGATTTACAACAACATATGCTAAAACTTAGCAAACATGAGAGAAAATGAGTAGAAAACACTAATCAAAAGGATTTCATAAACACTGACACAACTTACCATAAGCTATAAACACTATTTTTCTTGCAAAACTTCAGTAATTAACTATTTTAGAGACCTCTTGCTGCCCTACAAAGAATATCTCTGTGCACTGGTTTTCAATTTTAACATTTGCTTGGAGACCTCTGCCAATTTTATTACTAGTCAGCTCCTTCCCTAAATGAGCAGTCAAGGAGGTTTACTTTTGGGATCAGCATCCCTGCTGGCAGTGTTGCCTTAGGAAAAGCATCGAGCCCCCTTCATCCAGAGCAAACTGTGTGCTCTTACGTTACAGAAGAAACATTGCCGCTTTCCTCACTGTTCATTCAATGAAATACAGCAGAAGCTGTGTTCTAACAGGTTTAACGACATGTTTGTACATTTATTAAGCAAATAGCACCTCTTGATGTTACGAAAAGGTCCAGGCCTTAGAATCTGCCTTGACAAAAAGGACTTGACCCTTGGTGGTAACTACAGGCTGTACCAATGCACAGGAGGCTGTGCATGTTTAATTTTCAACTGCTTTTATAGTTTTCTTGTTTTAACATGAAAAAACCCCCAACACAAAACACAAACACCAAAGTATTTCTTTCCCCCCCCCCCCGATTTTCATTTATTCTTCCCTGCTGCAATGGCAAAAAATAAGATTTTTTTCACAGTCCACCTTTTCCCCCCCTAATTTTGTTTTGAAAAGAGGAAACAAAAGATGTGTAATTTTATTTTCTTTTCTTTTAACAGCTCTACTCAAAATAAACTGTATGAAAATATATCAGTAAAAGAGTATACTAAAGAAAACAGCTGTCACCTAAAGCTGTCACCTCACACATGGGTGTGAGGGTGGCTGCTGGCTTCAACATTTGCCAGAGATACATGGAAATTCCAGATAACATTCATAGAAAACTGTAAGTTGAATTATACACCATGGACATGAGTAGTAATGACATAGCATTGTGGGGAAAAGGCTGAATCTTTCTGCATCATTCTCTATAGGTTTATGGGCCATAAGTCATGATGAAAGGGGTAGGGTAGGAAGATACATTGGACATGCTGTGAGCAGCACACCAGACTTGTTCTCCCTTTCCCACCAAAGTCCTTCTCAGTTTCCTTTCTAAAAATGGGTGACAAAGGTGCCCCCTCAGTGTGCTGTCACTGCTTTGCTGCAGAAAATTTAAATGACAACCACATCACATGAGTTCCAGACATTAATAAACATCATGACAAACTCCCAGATGATCACCAAATCAGTTTAGCAATAATGGGACACTTTTTAAAAAGGAAATATATATTTCCCACGATCTTTGGAAGTTCTGTGAGCAATAATTGTAAGCCTTTTTTATGAATGAAGACCAGACACGTACAAAACAAAACCAAACAAAAAAGTGCTAAAATTCCTGTCAATCGCTTATCACAAGGAGCTGAGCACTCAAAAGCATGGATGAATGCCATGAGACTTGTCATAGACATGCGAGAGTCAACACTGCTATAAATGCTGCAAACTTCATATGCTGTAAGCACTGTATATTTTGTGTACAGCATAGACTACACAAGAGCCATTAGCTGAGTGAGCTCTAGTGAAGGCTGGAAAATGCGAGGCCACAGGAAAAACATCCCTGTAATTTATAATTCCAGCTGGAATTTTTTTGCATGTTGGAAATGAGTGGTGACCATCATGGCAACATGCCTGCAAAGAGGAAAACTCAAAGCCAAGTTTCCCCCACAACTGTAATCCTTTAGGCCTTTAGATTTTTATGTGTATGCATATGTGCATGAAAACTGTAAATGCTGATGAAGAAACAGAACTGAGAAACAAAGCAGAAGGGTAAAAGCCCTAAGCCAACACAGAGGCACCAGCTTATGTCTGCCTTAATTCTCCATGTACAAATGGGGATACAGACAATTTGTGATGTTACAATACAACTCAGATATGCTACAGTTCACATGTTCCACAGGTGCTTCAGGAATGAGTTTTGTAAGGCCTAAGCATCACTTGTAAGGATAGGATGCTATCTAACAATTCTACCATTGTGGCTTTAGTGGTAAAATTCAATTCTTCACTGTATAAGAAGCTAGAGAGACTACCATACAGAGAGAACTAGATGGCATCAGTTTTCTCTCTCCTGTTTTAAACCTACATACATTCAATATGAAAGCTTGGGTTTGTCTCGTAAAAAGTACAAGAAGTTTAGAAGAAAATAGCACTCTTGACTGGCAGAGCTCAACAATAAACAATTTCTGAAATCAAGAATCACTGCTGTTTGCTGGGTGGAAAAGGAGAAGAATATTAGCTTCCGTGGGAGGGGGATCTCTACGTAAAGCAATCAAACAAACAAACAAACAAACAAAACCAAGTAAGTTGCTATCGAATATAAAGCCAATTTGGAAGGCTTAGGTAACTGGAAACATGTTCCTGGCTGCAGTCATACACCACAAAAACTGCAGAAGAAAACTAATAATAGAAAGGAGATAAGAGAATTTGAAAATGTAGTGAGAGGGGTAAGCATTTTACAACTTGTTAATAGTAACTATACCTTTGCTGTCAACCTTCACACAAAATACAGCTGTAGATTTCTTGGTGTTCAGCAACTTGATAATAAAATAGAGATTCCAGATATGGTGGATGATAGTATTATATAAGAAGAATATTTTAGTAAACTATCTGAGCAGAGATGACTCATAATGATACAGATGAATATTTTATTTTAAACACAGAATGTGAATTACTTAGCGCCCCAAAATAACACGCCTCCCCTTTTAACTTTCAATGAACTGTGTTGACGTTGCAGGAGTTGCTAACTTTTTCAGTACAGTAAATCAACCATCTTTTGTAGTCTCTTAATGCAAATATCTCTTTTCAGGCCAAAGCTTCAAAACCGAAGTGCATATAAACCCCCTCACACCCACATTCCCTTCACTTTGCAGCTATTTGTTCCACCTCTCTTCCTTCTTGGGTAGTAAAAGCCAGAGGAGGAAGGAAAGGCTGTGAAAATCTGTGCAGAAAAATGAAAATTCAGTATACACTGTAGAATAGACCATAGCCATAATGTAAAGCAGTGTAGGCTGGTCACTTAAAGCTGTGTGGGCAGAGCTGTTGCAAACATGCCTGTTCCCAATCTTTGGCCACTAAGTTTCTTCCTATCCATGTTGGATACGTGGATATGTGCTTCTCCCTCCATGAATAATCCCTCAAATTCTGCCCCTCTCTTCTTGGTAGAGGTGACTTTGGCAGCTCTCAGATGTCTGTACACTAGCCCAGTTGTAGTGTAGATCAGTCCTGGCCATCTCTGTGCTGGCATGTGCTAGGTACCAAGGGTGATGCCTCAGGCAGATTTAGTCACCGAAACCTATATCTGTCTGCATATATGCTGGCTTCCAAAGATGTGAAAGACACATCTCTATCTGAAAAGCCATTTCACTGTCAAATTTTATGTTTTCCTAATGAAGAGGAGTGAAGTTTCACAGTGCTGTAGCATGGGGGTGGGGAAAGGAGGTGGAAAAGGAGCTTTCCCTTTGACTTCATAGTCTTGAATGACTCAAGTTCCAGAAAGAAACAATGATTTAAAATAGATCATCCTGAGACAGACAGTATAGAATGTGACACGAATAGATACAGCGTAGTGAACTAATTTTCTCAGGATTTTGATACAGTTGGGGCTATTCTAGTAATCAGTGGTGCTTCCTGCATAAGATTATCATACAAAGGCCACTGGATTCAACAGGAAACTTTCCCTCAGCTTCTGTGAACGTCAGGTCAGATTTCTGAATCATTCAGTGTTGTGCCTTTTATTGTATTCACAGGGAATAAAACCTACATGGTACATCGAAAGCAACTGTAATACCGCCTCAGATTTAGCATAATCTTGCATCTCATGTTTTATTTCTTCACTTGGCTAATGTCACTCAGCTTCTGTTCATCATGGGCCACCTTCACTATGTGATTTAATGCCTTTCCTTCTGCTAGAAGCAGGGCATATTATCTTGAATATGGAAAAAATTGAAAGGTTCCTTCAGAGTACAGTCAGAAACAGATCATGTACACTACACAATCACAAAAAGCTAGTGCAATGACCAGGGTATTATTTTTACTCCAGCAAGAATAGAAACTTATTCCCACACCTACAGGTGTTTTCTAGCTTTTCTGTGATGAGCTCCATGTCTCAGTAAAGAAATTGCCTCATGGGCACTTATCCTCTGAGTAATTCTGTAACATCCCTGTGGCAATTTACATTACATGAAAAACCATACTGAAAAAAAAATTTGTGCCTCTTTTTAAGAGGTATTTAGGGGAATATGGGTATTGATGTTCCTGTAAAAGTTGACCATGGTTTCTGCTTCTGCTGTTTATCTCATCTCTTCTCTTTCGCTTGGCTCTGTTCCTCTCAACTGAAGTCCAGGATGAAAGCCAGCATACTGCAAGCACAATGAGCTCATCAGTGCACTCTGGACCACAGCTAAGGAATCTCCATCCCAATAGTTTTCTAGTGTGAAGATTCAGTGTGACATGCAAAGTGCTAACAGGATCATGGATCACATTTAATAAGCAAAGTAATAGAAAGGCAAGTCAACACCCACAGTGGGTACTTACAAGAGTGCTTTACAGCCAAGTATAACACCTCTCTCTCCCTGATGCAGTCTGCTGGATGTTTCCAGGGTCATTTGCCTTTTCTTGCAGAAACAAGAAGATGGCACTGGGACCCGAACGCTGACTGCTGTTTCTGCTGTTCTGGATGCTGATGCTGCTCTTTCACAATAGCTGAGTTGGATCCAGATGTAAGTTATCATTTCTCTAAAGAAGAAACATTAACAAAGCCCCTGACACTTTTATATAGTTAAGAAGATGCTTCTGTCATTTCTTGGCATGACTGATTGTAGGCTATTAACATAGTCTAATTGCTTATGGAAATACCAATTTGTATTGTGTTAAAGTAACAGATTCACATCGATCCCCATTCATTTAAAATATGTGTTTTCAGTACTTTCATCTGCAAAGGGCTTACAGAGATGGATATGCTGGAAAATTCAAAATTAAGGGATACATACAGTTGACATTAGCTATGACTGCTTGAGGAAAATATCATAATACATATATATATATTATATATATGACTTCTGTGAACCTTGTTCTCTTCTTACATTAAAAGCAAATCTTTAGAGTCTGGTCTGCTCTAAAAGCTTCTTTAAGACCTGTCAGGTATCTGTTCCTGTCATGCCATGTAGGACAATCTGGGATAAGAAAATAATTTGACAGTGATTAAAGGTAGGAAAGGAAATTCCTATTAGCTGATGCCTATCCCAGTGCCCTGCTACTTAGTGTCAACTTTTGTTGTCAGATTTTGAATATTTGTTTATGTTTTCAGGAAGAGTTACCGAACTAGTCAAAACATGTGTCTGCATGGTTGGCATAAAGCAAAAGCAGAAAACTGAATTGCTAGGGATAATGCAGTCAAAGCTTTTACATTTGGGACAATGAGAGGACTTTAACAATTTCAGTGTAATAGAATAAAGTAATAATCCATGGAGGGACCACCTGGGCATTCTTGATTTAAGAAATGTGGTGACAACTGCCTTAGATAGAGGTTATAGAAAAGAAAAAAGGGTGGAAACCAAGCCTTCTCTTCAGATAAACTGTGACTTAAGTGACTGATTCCTTATCCAAGCTCTTCCTTTCTAGGAGCTCCTGATGCTCAAAAAGGGGTGTGCAAAAAAGGCATCAGATGATACTAGTGTTGACTCTAGAGCACTGGAGGAGGCTGGCCAATGCCCAAGAATCAGAAGCCTTTCAAACATGCTGCATTCCAAAACCAAGATGCAGTGGTGAAATTTTTCTCTCTAATATCCATAGGCAGGAGAACACAATGTGTGCATTATTTGCATAAGATGCTGTACCATGTTCTCATCATTTGCCTGAGTTCAGTGTTAGAGCTGAAACTTCTGAGGGAATTAAAAGGAGCCATTTCTTGTAGTGAAGTCTCTACTTGTTCCAACATCAGCGAATGCTGGGAGCCACTTTGCTCGAGCAATCTGAACAAGAGCTGATTTTAGTGCAAACCAAAGCACTTCTCAGTGCAAGTGAAGGAGGCAATGTTGTTTCTTTGCACCATGCTTATTCTCTGAGGGTGCCTGGGTCATCTGTTGTGCTAACAAAGACATTTTCCTTCAACCGTCAGGGCTGCAGTGGCTGCTTAGTGTTCAGAAGTGCAACCAAGGCCACAGGAGAGCAGGAGCCCATGCTGAGAGGGTGAACCAGAAAGCTGAAATTACAGCAGCTAGATCTTGGCTAGCAACACTAGGGTAAAAACTGAACTCTCCTAAAGAGCTGATGAGACCTTATGTGGTGGTCATGGGCAGGATGTTTGTTTTCCATCAACTCCAAGGAAAGGCATATCCAGCTGCAGTTTCCCATCTTAAAGCTGTACTGAGACTTTTGTTCAAGACTGACTCAGAGGAAAGGGTGCCACTCAGTGAATCACTGTGTGACTTCCCCCAGTTTGAGGTTTTTCCTTAGAGACCTTACAGCTCGCTCTTCTGGAGCCATCCTGCCCGATGGACTGGAGTTGCTGGGATGGCATCACAAAGCATCACTGCAGCAGGGCACTCCGCCAGCACTCTTGTTGCCCGAGGCCTGCTACAGCAAAGGAATACACATATGCTTAACTCTACACTTCTGAGGCATAATCCCATTAATTTAAATGGGATTATGCATGGGTTTAAATTCCTGCAGGATCAGCACTGAGGTCTGTTGCTGCAGCTGCCAGGGGCAGCACAGTTAATGGTGTAAAAAGAGTTTTGCTTGTTCTGTAAGCAAGGGCTGCCTTGCTGAACATCAGCACTGGTCATATCTTCAAGCCTGTAAAATGAACCAACCCTTTCTCAGTTCAAAGTTCTCATGGGTTTTATCTTTGCTTTGTCTTCCTTCACCTTCAACCCACAAATTTCCTAAATTGAACTCTCCTATGGATCCTCATTGTCCCCAGGCTGCATGAAGGATTTTTGTGCTTACCACTGCTCATGGATCATCTCAACCGCCTCGATCAGTACAGTAAAGTGAACCCCTCCCTTCTGCTTATCTTCTCTAAACAAGCATATTTCCTCCTGCTTAACATCTTCCTGCTAATCTCCTCCATCCTGCTGGAACAGACTGCCTCTTAAAAGAAATATTGTCTCCATTTGCCCTCAGGTTACTCTGGTCATTGGATCCTACTGCCAGCCCAGGGGTAAACTCATTGTCTTCAAGAAAGTTAAAGAATGGAAAAACTTCCTACAGGTGCACCCTCCTCGCCCTGCTTTTTATATGGATAGATAACTTATTTTCATGTTGTTGCTGATTTTCTATCTGAAATCACCTGGCCTTTTATATTTTACATGAATCCATAAGGCTGTAAGTTAGTCACTTAATTTTAATAACTAGATTTGCAAATTAATCAATAGCTTACTTTTAAAGGCCTGTGCACAATGACTTGGGAGAGGCAGTTTCTGGGGGTAAGTGAACTTCTTTTGTTTAACTGCATGTATTTTAACATCTTTGCTTTAGAAAAAAATATTAAAATTCTCCCACTCGAGACCTTTAATGCCAAGTTTAAGCCTGGAGCAACTTTTTACAGCTCAGTTGCAGTAACCCCTTGAATATGGGAATTTATAATGGAAACTCTGACGAACCTTCGGCTAAAGCACTTCTAACAGATGTTTCTGTAATGAAAGGGCTGTGCAGAACAGGCAACAGAGATCAAACTACTTTGTGTTTTGCAAAGATTGTGCACAATATATAAACCGATGCTGCTCTAACCCAAAGTGGCAGTGCTCACACCAGGCTGCTCACCCTGTGCGTGCATACATTAGCAGCATAGCATCTCAGCCAGCTGTGGAACCTAACTCTCTGCCTCTCTTACACATTTGAAAATATAGGCCACTTTGCTCTTCTGAACAGTAATTTGGCCCCCTGGTAGAGGAGGCGATGATAGGTGTGCTTTTGTTTAAAGTGCCTTGAAGGTGGATAATCAATATACCATTAAACAACTGGTATGGATCATTTGTAACTGAGAGGAGGAAGTTTGGTCCCTTGAGACTGTATTGGTTGCCTCCCTATGCTGTGGCATCTCCAACAGACCTAGACATGGCAGAATTAACATCCTGGTCTCCTTTCCTGAGGGGTAAATGGCTGCAAGCTGAATTCCTGGGGTGTACTGCACTGGCTTGTCCCTGTCTGGCTTGTGGACAATGAGGACAGTGAGGATTCCAGAAGGTCAGAAGGCTCTGGGGGTAAAATTGAGCAGATATTTAGGATGCTGTGTCCTCAGAGACCCAGATATCTTGGCCCATGGTCACTAAAATGTTGAAGTCTGTCTTAAAACAGAATTATTAAGAGGAAAAAAGAAAGAGCTCATGCCTACAGCTTCACCAGAAAAGAAGGTTTTATAACTAGAAATGTTACCAGAGGATATTTTTTGGTTTGGTCCTAATCTCCCTGTCAACACTCATTAAGTGGAAAACAGAGTCACTTGATGGTGCTGTGGAGACCGTGATAGCCATCTGCAAGCCATGAGGATTGTGGAGCCTTCATAGGCAGAATGGAAACTGTGTTTATATGTCACACACATGAATTGTTCCAAATGCCTTCCTTTTTATGACCATGTTTTACCAAGCTGAATTCCTTTTGGGTGATTGGCAGCAACAATGTGTAATTAATGTTATTCTGGTTAATACTCAGTTAATGCACTGAGCCCAGAAAAATGCAGTCCCTGGAGCTTCACTGCTTTACTTCATTGCTGCTTTGCAGGTACTTTGGAGTAACCATATTCCCTTGGTGAAAATTTCATGCTCCTTCACCAGTACAATGAGCAGAAGCATGTGTTATTACTGAAAGACTGAGATGAAACTATGCTTACAACATCCTTCAAACAATAGTGGGAAAAGAAAACCCCTGGATCAACTTTATCAATTCACTTCTGATGTCACTGGCACATTATTTTTAGGGCTTAGTTCTCATGAAAGCATGTGGGCTCAGGAGTGCTTGCTGGAGTGGGCTCCTCCTTGTCATCATATTTTGGGCTGCAGTAGACCCAAAAGGGTTCCAGGGCAGACCCAAAAGGGTTCATTATGATGAAGCTACTCTACCCTTGAGGGTATCTTGTGGCATCAGCAAATGATCCTCTCATTTAGATGTCTATTTGTAAGTGTCTGGCATTTAACTTTTCAGGTTTTTTTTAACTTAGATATGATTTGGCTGCAGCACTCTCCCCTCTTCCTGACTTTCTGGCTTTGTTTTCTGATCATCACGATCAAACAAAAGTCAAAGCAGTGGCTTTCTTCCCAAATGCCACCTTTGGTGCACCAGAGCTGAAACACTCTTCCAGCTGTCCCGGGCTCCCCAAGGAGAGCACAGGCTGCCCTGGAACAGGAACTCTTTCATCATTTTGTGGTCATTTACATTCTGAGAAGCTCAACATTTTGACCAGGCTGCCCTTATCTTTCTGTGGTGGAGCTATCAAGTAGCAGACAGCTTTTTTTTTTTTTCCTGGAGTAAAACCAGTAAATTTGTTGTAACAGATTCAAATGTGGGGAAGTTATGCTTATGTGAGCCGAGGGACAAATAATACCATTGTAACCATAATCAGAGAGGAAAGAAAAATGGGAGAAGTGCAGTGCAGGAGCAGTCTCAGGAGAGCACTCTCAAGTTTACCCTTCATCAGTCACTGTGGCTCAAAGAGGATAAACATTTCATGCCTTACTTTGCCTACACCACAGCTGCCTCATCTGTTGGCAAATTTGGGCCTGTTCTTTGCTATCCTTAACAGACCTCTAATAATCCTCCTCTGGAGGACCTGTTTTGATTTTAAAGGAATTACATTCAGAGGGAATAAGCTGTAATCGAGAGTTTGCTTCATGGACTTAGGAGCTGCTGATCTCTGATGTGCCTGCCAAAAGTGACTTCGGGCAAAGCACAGATGTGCACATTTTAGTTGCCAAAAAAAATCAGTGCCTATTTTGAACTAAAATTTCAGTAGCTCTGCTTCCATAACTGGAAATGCCGATAGTCAAATGTAACTTCACAAAACTATTATGATCATTAAAATACACTGACACTATATATGTTCTCTGTGTTATTTTAATAGAAAATACTTGACAGGCAGTGTATTTAAATGATGCATAGTTGCATCCATCTCAAATCATAGAATCATAGAATCAATAAGGTTGGAAGAGACCTCAAGGGTCATCAAGTCCAACCTGTCACCCAACACCTCATGACTACTAAACCATGGCACCAAATGCCATGTCCATCCCCTCTTGAACACCTCCAGGGATGGTGACTCCACCACCTCCCTGGGCAGCACATTCCAATGGCTAACAACTCTCTCTGTGAAGAACTTTCTCCTCACCTCGAACCTAAACTTCCCCTGGTGCAGCTTGAGACTGTGTCCTCTTGTTCTGGTGCTGGTTGCCTGGGAGAAGAGACCAACCCCCTCCTGGCTACAACCACCCTTCAGGTAGCTGTAGAGAGAAATAAGCCTCCCCTGAGCCTCCTCTTCTCCAGGCTATGACAATAATAATAATGATAATGATAAGCACTAGGTCAAATCTGACCTGTGGCAGTGAGTCACTTTCACTACTCACATATTAATGTTATACTTATTTCACCCAGCACAATGCTTTCCCCCACATCCAGTATTTTAACCTTCTCTTGCACTTCCACTGTCTGGCTTCTTGGCAGATGGCTGTGCAGGTTGCTGGAGGTGTTTGAGTGAAGTCATCCATCCACTTGCTGACCATTTGAAAGTCTGTATGTCTTCTAGCTATTTATCTGTTCTTCTCACTGAGGTTCATGTATGAACAATAAATGAGCTGAGAGTGCACAGAGACATATTCTGAAATGTTATGTGTACATATTTAAGAGCACACATTAAAAGGTACTAGAGTACTGCAGGAGATGAGGGCACATTGCTTTATTCAGTCTATAAAAAGAGAGTCTAAGGTGCAGAGCAGTAGAGAATCAAACCCTTTTAGTGACCAGCCTTTTAAACAGGAGTAGTAATGACAGGTTATAATTAGCAACATCACCTTGGTTTGTGGTATCATCTCTAAAATATTATTGTATCAATGCAGTCCATGGTAACACGGATATGAAAAATGAAGAACAAGGGTTAATTTCTGGCTGCCTTTAAGTTGATGGCAGAACTCCTAATGACTTCAAAGGCTGAAAATCTCACCTCAGTTTTCAGCTAGTGTATGTTGACATGCTTCCATATACTGCAATAAAACCAGTGAAGCACTGATGATTTATTGCAAGTGAGAATCCAGCCCTAAAGCTATTAGGGATTGTAATTCATAAAGCTATAATTATGCAACCATAATTCCATCAAGGGCTTCTGGCGATATCATGGACCAGAGTTAAGTGAATTGTGCAAATAAATGTAATGGTCTTGCATTGCATTGGGAATACATCCCCCTCCCTCTCTAGATAGGACTCTAAGCACAAATATATTAAAATATATTTTATCCACTCACAGCAATAGTTGGAAAAGAAATACTAGCTGCAGACTTAAGACTCCCCGGGCACTGAGTCAAAATATGCATTTTGTAGCAGCCACTTCAAAACTGTGGTTGATCCCCTGCACTGCCATGATAACTCAAGCTATAAAATACCCTCTTGAATCTGTTTTTTAGGTTAGTTATCATAATCCACTAGCTTTGATAGGAAAGCTCAAATTTCAAAGCTGGATGCATTCAGAAAGCACACATTGGTGTTTGGACTTGATAACCTGGTGAAGGGAAAGTAACATCTGTGTGTGCATGAAAATGTGCCTGAATGGCAGGAGTAGATGGAGCCCAACACTGGAGAGGGGAGAGTGTGGGTGTCTGGGATGCAGGAACATTGATTGTGTATGGTGAGTTGATAACTGTGGTGGGTTGATGCCCATCCTGAAAAAAACAAAGGGAAGGGCTTGCGAGTGCTTTGCCCTCCCTGCAGGGTGTTTTCCCCCTGGGAAACTGAGTCTGTTCCACTCCCCCCTCCCTGCCCAGCTAGGGTATGGCCACCAAGGGAGTCAACTCACCACATAAACCTAGTCTTCTACCTATTTTCATCCCTTGTTCTCCATTATTTCTATTCTATTCTATAATATTTATTGCTGAATAATTAGTCTGCCATTTAGACAAAGACAAATACTCAGTCATCCTGTTCTTGCTTATATGAACTGGGCCTACAAGGATATCACTGGGTCTCTGCTGGTCTCTGTGCAGTCTTTTAGGTCTCTGAAACTTCAAGGAAGTCCATGTGCAATTAATCTTCATTAGGACAGTACACCTGAATCACAACCCTGAATCTGGGAGAGTCTGGGCCTTGGAGGAAGCACATGCATGGATCAAGATTCAGTTTGGACCAGATGTGATAATTCTGAGGATACGGTTCTCTCTTGACTAGGAAAAGCACAACCATTTTGTGAGTCACCTTATTAAACAGAAAAAAAAAAGAACCCACAAACCAAGCACAAAAATGAAAAACTTTGAGTAATATATTTTCCCTTTCTCATTCACTCATATAACAGGATTTTTCAAGCAACATGCTCAGCTGCAGTCATGAGATATTAGTCACAGCTCTAGGTATTTGTAATGTCAAATGACTGAAAAGTGACTTCAAATTCAAATCTCCCTTGTGCCACTGTAAACTTTATTTTGTCTATATTTGCTCAGTCAGGACTGTAAAGAAAATAAATGACAGATTTTCTCTGTGGAAAAGTCCTGTGGAATTTAATAAGGGTGAAGACATGAGGATCTTCAAGGATGGGAGACCACAGTAAAAAACAGCTACTCACTGAAGTTCAGCAGATTTCCTATCTACAGCATTTTGTATGCAATTTCCTCTAAGAATGATTAAAAAGCCCCCAAATAAGCATTAGCAAGGCTGGAATTTCCCATAGAAGTGTGAAAGACTTTTACACAGCGGCTGTGGCAGGTTAACTGCAGCATCTGAAAGCTGAAACTCTTGTGTGTGATGAACGGAGTCAAAGTGAGAGCATCTGTCCCAAAAAGGCAGTGGGTACATGGCATCATCACCCAGTGCAAACCCTTTTCTAGTTTCTGCAAATGAAATGACTGCAAGCAGCCTCTGAATCAGCCACACACTTACCATGCTTTCACATCAGGATCTGGAAAATCTCATTTCTGAGTCTTGTCAAACTCGCTGAAAATGAGGCACATGGTAAAAGTTAATGACTTGTTTAAGGAGTGTTTTGCTGTGCCAGGCTTAGGTCTCATCCTAAAATCAAAGGCCTTCAGTGGTCTCTAGGGCAGGTGTTATGACAGCATCTCCCCCACACACGGATCCATAACATGTTATTACTCCCATTGGCTTTCTCCCAGGGTTCAAAATAAGAGTATAGCTTAAGGCTGAAGATGTGAGATAAAGATCATATCTGTGAATCTGCAATGAGTCTGCCCCAGTTTATGAAACTGAAGATCTAATCCTTGCCAGCTAATAAAGCAGTTAATCTTCAAAATCTTTTCAGTAGCCTATGGTAAAGGAACCCAAACCTGGCAATTAGCTCAGTTTTTTAAATACATCCAGAGTACATTTTAAATACCGGCACATAATCCTGGGGAAATGACTCATGGCGACGCAGGCAGACCTGAGGTGAAAAACGTATCCGAATAAATTGGACAGATGATGGCATACATCAGTTCCTTTCAGGAACAGGAATCCAAGATTTATTGAAGCCTCAAATAAGGAAACCTCTTCTTTATATGGAATTCTTACCAGAATCAAGTGGGACTGCTTGCTTTAGCAGAGATTCATCAATGAGTTTCTGTTACCACAGGATACATTACTTCATACTGTACCACGCACTGTACATTACTGCTTACTGTAACATCCGTGGCTTAATTGATTGCAATGTGTCATCAGATTCTTTAAGCTATGATGAGGCATATGGAGTCTTAACTCCATTTGAAATATTTCACATTTTTATAAAGCTTTAAAGAAGCCCAAGGAGCAGAAGCCAGATCCAAATTTTCCTAACATTTGAAATAATCTATTTTCCAGTATATGAGGCAGTGTGCAATGTTTGTGGGCCAGCTTTGCTTTGGACTTCTGCTCAGCCTGTCCATGGGTCTAACGTACAGTGAGTGCAAAGTCAGTCGTGCAAGCAGAGCAAAGGGGTGGTGTGGGAGGAGGTGGCCTGGCCAGTCCGTTTGGCACATCTCCTTGCTGATGTTGCTGGCAGGCCTCTGAGGCAATGCTGGCAGCATCCCAGCAGCGCTGCATGGGAAACACCTGCAGTTCTCGGCTCTGGTTCCTTCCTTGCATGCAGGAAGCCAGGCTGGGGCAAGAAGGTGCGAGCATGGCAGCAGTGTGCAGTGCAGTGAGGTGCTCAACAGAAGGATGGATGTGCACTGAGAACCCCACAGCCGGCGGCTGCAGCAGATGTGGCGGATGTGAGCATGCTGAGTTAGACTCAGGCTCATGTTAGTAACGGTGTTGGCTCAAGCAGTGATTGCTCTCCCTAGGACTGCAGCCCTACAAAATTCTCCTATGCCATTGGTGTTACAGAGTGGCTCTTAATCACGGAAGTCCTGCAGTCACCTGAATATACTGCATATAATATATGTGTCATGACTGAGAAATTATATAGTGCCAGGGGTTTTTCACAAACACTGGAGCCTGTCTGCACTGTTATATTGTTAGAATTACCATGGGTCAATCAACAAACCCAGCAGGTAACTTGGAAGAGGCTACACTGTTTAATTGAGGGAAAAAAGGCTTAGGAGTACGGGTGCAGGCTGTTACAAACTGGTTGGTCTCAGTGCCCGAGAAGAGTCCTGAACATGTTTAATTTACTAATATAGGTGCAGTCTGTGTCCCTCAAAGCCTACCACAGGGCTAATGGGGACTGGTCACCCAGCCTCAGTGGAGCTTCTACAACACTCACACACTGTCTCCCATTTTGCAGCTTCTGGCTTAGGGTGCCCCCAAAAAGGAGGGCCAATTTAAAGGTGAAAGCACAAAATACCCTGTCTGCAATGGTTTCAGTCAGTGTCACTATAAAAACTTGACATGATGTCAGGCACAAGGGTAAACAAGCATGTTTCTACTGAGTGCTAATGTGGGGCTCTATGCTGTGCTTCAGGGCAGCAGCAAGGGCATGAGATCTGACATGCAAAGGCAACACAAAGGGGTGAAACAGCTCATTATGGCACCTATGGAAAGATGGGCTTTCTGCTGATGTAAACCTCATGGGAGTCCTGGGGGATTGGCCAGCCTCACTTGGGCAAGAGCCAAAGGTCAAACAGTGCTACCCAAGTCTGTTCACAAGCTCAGGCTGCATTATTTGTTTAGCTTTTGTTTCTGCTTTTGGAGGATTAAGCAGGGATTAGTCACAAGTATAGGCAATAGTCTCTCCTGCTCTATCTGGATACCCACTGGTTAACCCAAACTGTCTCTCTTGTGCCTTTCAAGTCATCACACAGCCCCAGCAGATCAGCACAGACACTTTCCCCTTGCTGGGCAATACTTGTGAAGGGCTGAGCCCATGCTTGCCCTTAGTGTGAGTAGGACCTGGGGAGGACAGGTCACCTCAAGGTGCTCTGTGCTATGTCTCTGCCCTCTTCCCCTTGCTGCCTTTCTCCTCCTCTCTTGCTTTCCTCATCTCTGCCTGCAAAGCTGCACTTCCAGTGCAGTAGCTGTCTGTGAGCAAACCAAAGAAAGATTTTAGTTTTAATCAGGATTTGATACTAATTGCATTCAGCGAGGCTATTTTCACCTTAGAGCTGACCAAAGCAGGAAGATGTTAAGTCTGTCTCTCTAATAAATCATTCCTCCTGCTCCCTGGGGTTGGAGATGAAGATTAAATAGGCAGTGTACACTGCACTGGCCTAATTGTCTTCTAAACTATGCAGTCAGCTCCCACAGTAGTCAACAGAAAGACATGTGTGCTTCTGAGGGATACTTGCATTATTCCTGATGCTGTCACACCAAGGGAGCCCATTGTTGTCTTTCCCCTCCTACCCCAACCCAGGCAGGGAAACCTTCACGTCTGACAGCCAGGAAAGCAGATCAGGAGGAGGGGGTGTCTCTTTAAAGTCAAACAAAACAAAGGCCAGTCCTCTCCTCATCCCCTCTCAGCTGTAAAACAAAGACTGGGAATAAATATTCCATTTCCATGAACTTGTCAGGTTTGGAGAGAGAGATGTCAGCTAGGGGCCTCTGACACAGCTGTAAAAAAAAAGGCTTCTGTGGATGAAAAGTGGTTTGGCACTGCAGCTTGACAAGTGCTTCCCTAATCCATGTGAAATTTCCCAAACCAGGTAGAGAAATGCCTGGGGAAACTGAGCTGCTCTGAATTTGTCATTACCTTCACTACTTGTGGCCCGACTCCACTGGGAGTTCCTGATCACCCCCTCCATAGCTCCAATCCCTGAAAGTCCAACATCGTCCTCAAAATTGTGTCCAAACTGAGCAACATACAGTGCTCAGCTCTTTGATCCTGCAGGACATGGTCTGGCCTTGGCTGGTACAATTTGTACCAACAGGGAAGACTTGATCCTTTGTTAAATAACAGGCATTGTAGAAAAATAGGGCAAGGAGGGAGTCCTTGGCTGTCTGATCTCTCTCCATCACCTCTGGTTAGCATCAGTGAGAGATCGCCTTCTTTTGGCAGCTATGTGCCCAGTGCCACTGAGACAATGCCCCTCTGAGTCAAACTGAGCAAACACCTTCCCTCTTGGCAGTTTGTGCAGCTGACAAGGTTCTTTCTGCTTTGTGATAAATGTATTTTTCATCTCTGAGTGCATATGATAATTAGTAAAGGCTGAGGGCCAGATCCCCACATGGTAGGACTTGGCAGAGCTCTGAGGAAAACAGTAGAGCTCCACCAGTTTAGATCAAGAGGAGAGCCTGGCTCTGCTCCTGAAATCTCTGCAATCCCTTTGAGCCAGTGCTGTTCCAGGCCTTGCTCGTGCATCTGTAGGAATCACTTAATCCAGGGTCACCAAGGAGGAAAAGCACATTAGGTGTTAATAGCACAGCTGATGCGATGCTCCACCTTGGAGCAGGAACTGGATTAAGGCAGGGAAATCAAGTAGAACACTTCTTTTCCCAGTCTACCCATTTACAATAGAAATTCAACCTCCTTATTAAAGAGATAAAGGTTAACACTCTCTCTCACACACAGATGTGGACAAAAGAGAAATATTAAAAGTACTGTTACATTTTCACAATGGTGGGCTTAGATTTCTGATTCTCTTATTTCACAACTCTGCAAGGGATTTGAAAGGAATTGATGGCTCTGCAAGGCAGAGGATCTGCCTCTATTTTCTTTGGAAAATACCTCACTGGCTGTTGGTTCTTGCTACCAGAAATAAATAACAAAAGCTGAAGGGATAAGACAAATATGCTCCTTCAAGAATTTCTAATAAAATGATAATGTGGAGCGAAGCTGACAGTACATTCTGTGTCCAGATGCATTGCAGCAGAAGGGAAGGATTTCACGTTTTGAAAATGGCAGTTGTCTGTTGCCAAAGATGCTACGATCCCACTACCAGCTGGTTAGGTGGCTGGGAGTAAGATGTCAGAAGAGATGTCATTCTACCTAGGCAACATTGATTTCTCCAAAGGAGACAATGCAAAGACAATCCTGTCTCCTGCAAGGAAGATTCTGTTTTCCCTCATGGTTAATTCTGAATTCTCCATTGTGGCACTTTTACAGAAGTGGGTTTTTCTATCCCCAGAAAGGCTTTTATGGTGATGACAAACTGGTTATAGAGTGGGAGCACTTTGCCATAGAAGGGATTTCTGTGCCCCCTGCCCCCCACATAGGAGAGTATCCCACACTGTCGCATGTGAAGCTGCAACATGTAATGGAGTCCATAGCCCAAGGCTGTGTCCAAAGAACAAGTCAAAAGGACAAATGGGTCTTGTGAGTCCAGGACTGGTGTCCTCAGCATCCACTTGCCCCAACCTTGTAAGTAGGGAGTCCATGTGGCAGTGGTGAAACCTCAGGTATCATCAACTCCTGGCTGTGCTGCTGCATCCCAGGGAGGTGTAATTGCCATGTTGCATGATTAGGATCAAACATAGTTTCCATTTTTTGCCTTCTGAAATGTCTCCAGATGATGCTGATGTTTTCTTCAGATTTTTCTTCCCCTTGTGGGACTCCCTGGCACGTTTGGTAGAGACAGCATGCAAATCTGTATGCCTGGTCTGGTCCTCCCAGACTCCAAAGGCCTTTTTGTAACCCCTGTCCTTGTTCAGAGGTTTTAAACATGTGTTTAGATCCCTCCCTATTGAAACCAGCATTCATCACACACTTAACCTGAAATAATGTGATTAGAAGCCATATTTCAGTGGTAGTTAAGCATATGCTTAAATTCTGCTCTGTTCTAAATGGATGCTTTCTTGAACTGAAGCCTGCATTTGTATTTTTTTTTGTATGATCCACCTTTGCTCCTCCACATACCTTTACTGCAAATTGTTCTGCAATACACATATGGCTCCTTAAGTACATTGCTCTGTGGCTTTTACACAAAAAGCCCAATTGATACATCACATACTTAACCTCTTGAACAAAGGAGTTAACTTTACAGGATCAATTTACATGCAGGGGCCAGAGCTTTTGGATGGAAACTAGCTGTCATGTGGTGTGCAGTCGAAAGAGCAA
Organism: Dryobates pubescens; assembly: GCF_014839835.1. Classification (NCBI taxonomy): domain Eukaryota; kingdom Metazoa; phylum Chordata; class Aves; order Piciformes; family Picidae; genus Dryobates; species Dryobates pubescens. Next base: position 21,296,265 of record NC_071625.1, on the reverse strand, counting down.
ACAGCTTATTCATTATGATAGCATTGGATTCAGAAACAAAACACAGACGGCAGAAAGAGCCTGCCCAGATTTCCAAACATATCGCCTGTCCCTGCACCAAAGCATGTTTATTTAAACCCTGTCTCTACTTGTGCAGTCAGTTGTTAGACTTAACTCCCAATTTCCTCACATTAGGTGATTCAACCTGGACCCTACGGCTCACACTATGCTATCCATCGCACATGGGCAGCTCCCACCAAAGCAAGAAGGAATTGGACCCCAGTGTCAGCAGGACAGCTCTGACACCAGTGCTCAAGTGGGAATGAGACACTGGGCTCATTTGTCAGTGTGGCATGTTTGTGCAGGAGCACACACCACTCGTCACATCCACAAACTCCCCAGGTTTCAGCATGACTCTTTGAATGGCAGTCCCACACTCTTCATGTTCATTCTTCACTTTACACACTCAGTTGTCTACCTCCCTTTAATCATTCTCATCTCTAGGCACCCAGATGCGCTCATTTCACTTTCAATATAATGGATGCGCCGGCTATTAAGATGATGACTTAAGTCTGTTAGTGCTTGGCCACACAGACTTAACCCCTGTCAGCAAATGCTTGGTCGCAGAAATGGTCTCATTAATCTGTTACTGCTGTGTGCGAGCCATTGCTCTGTAAAGCTCATGTGGGCTAATCCTGCAGGCCCTGATCCAAAACGCACTAAGGTGAGTGGGAGTTCTATCAATTTATTTGGCTTGGCACTAGGGTTTTAAGGCAAAAAGAAAAAAAGAGAGAGAGAAAAAAAAGCATCATTATAAGAATGAATTGAACTGGTTTAGACAGACATGGCATCATCAGTTGCCTGTGAATTTAATTCAGTGGGACACCCACATTTTTTTGCATGTCCACCTCCAGTAGCATCAACTGGACATGCAAAACCAGAAATAGAGTGACTTTAGCAGGTTATTTTGCCCATTTTTCAAAGCTGGATTTAGCAAGTTTTCTATTCATCTCCTTTGTATACCCAGCTTTGTGCTATTGATTTGTACTGCTCTACAGTGGTGAGTCGGATCAAACTTCAGTACTAAGCTCTGCATTTATGGCTGTACTGCCATGTCATCTGGAGTCACGACCACAGTCAGGCTGCAGTAAAGAGAGTCACATCTGGGTGAAGCAAACACATGAGCAAGGAGTGACAAAAATAGGGAAAACATGTTTTATATCAAAAACAGCCATCTGGGCTCATTGCCTGTCCAGTGAAAATGGGCTGTAAATGGGACAGTACGTGGTCTCCACAATGCCTTACTAATTATGGGGGAATTCAGGTCCTGTTGGTAATTCCCAGTTTAGACACTCAGGCTCAGCACAACCCACAGCACTGAGAAAAGCCAGCTTTGGTCTCCTGAGCCCAACACTCCTGGCCTGTCCCAACACTGGTGCTGTAGCACAGCTCAGAGGATAACAGGGGCCAGCAGGTAGCAAGGATGAAGCTGTTTTGGTTTGTGGATGCAGAGCTCAGTGTATGTCAGCTGCTTCACTTCACTGCCCTTAAGGGGATGCAAAATGTCCTGGCTTGTTTTATTTACCAATACAGGTTTATCCCTTGACCAAGCATAATTTTTCACATTTGCCTGTGTGACAATATTATTTCTAACCAATAAGGTGATGTCTGGCTTGTCTGCCCATGCATGCTAGAAGGAGCATCCCTTAGAAAGGAGACAGACCGGGAGCAATACACTGCTGCCTTCAGACATGCCACCCTCCTAATGTCTTCATTTGCCTGCGGTGTCAAAGCACTGACATTGTTTCTGATCATAATAAAGTCCATCACTCAGTCAGAGAGCTTGCCTGGTAACACAGGCCTGAGTTAGGAAACAGGCTTTCTGCTTTGGCATTGGAGTAATGCAGTAGAGATGAATTAGCTGGCTGGGTTCTGCTTCCAGTAACAGCACTGAGGATCATCACTAACAGATGGAAACCAACTCAAGATGCATCTATGCATTTTTCTTGAACGTCAGATGAATATTTATCCATAATTGTAGCTTGTTCTGTTTTGGGATTTTCCTTTCACAGAAAAAGAATAAGAATCTCCAGTGATTTTGGCACAAATCCTAGATACGTCTTGCCCTGGGCCAAGTGATGAGCAGAGACGTAAATGTGCACACATGGGTCAGCTCACAGAGCGCCTCAGAGCACCCCTGCCTCACACTGTGTGCAGAGAGCCTCTTTTCTTGCAAGTGGGCACAGCTAAAGGAATTAGGCATCCACTCCTCCTGAAAAACCTCAGGAGGTAGCCGCCTAACCCCTTTATACATCTTTGAAAAATCCCAGCCATGAATCTCAACAGCTCCACTTCAAGCACCACTTGTAGCAGCATGAGTGGTGTTGAAGGGTCAGATCTCGCAGGACTGGGAAATGCTACAGACGTGGCAAAAGCAAAATAATAACTGTAACTGTGCTAGAAGGCATACCTACACAGGGTGCAGAAAGACACTGGGCTCCTTGCATCAAGTGCGGCCTTGCTGTGCAACCTTTGGAATGCTGTAGAAAGTAAGGGGAGAGGAAACCAGCTTGCAAACCAAGTCTTGTGTAGCCAAGAATGGACTGCAGAAGTATTTTGGGTCTTGCACAGGTGAAGATTTGCTGTGCAGTCTTGTGCTGTTAACATTTGTATTGAGTGGTATAAGCGGTGTGTAGTGCAGCAAGCAGGGTCTGCTCTGTATGCTCAGCAACTGTGTAGGATGCTGTTCCCAGCTTTAACTGCAGAATTGCCCCAGTCATCTTCCTGGGGATGGATGCAATCTTGTGACTTGGTATTTCTGAGGGATAGTAGGTCCAGTACTGTCCCCATTTCCTTGTTTTTGCCCTCTGCCCTGCCCTACTAAAGAAGTCTTTATCTTTCAAGGTCTTTTGCATGTCAATGCAGAGAAATAAGCAGAGCCTGAGTAGGCTGTTGTGGTTTCTGATTTGCTTGCCTATATATTCAGAAATTATTAATATGTTCTGAGCTGATCAACATGATTTTAATGGTTGAGAAGGAGAAGAAACAAATTCCAGTCAATAAGTGCATTAATCACAAAATTACTGTTTTGCATAGTCAGACCTGGCAATGGAATATCCATCTCACTGGCTACAAAGAGATCACCAAATCAATTTTTTGCATTAACATTTTATTCTTTCCCATACTAGACATTTGTTCAGCTTGTTTATGCTCACACCACACGGCCACAAGCTGTGCAGTTAGCAATAAATGGGTGAGTCCATTTATCTTTGGAAACTCAGGCCAAGCCAAAAAGTTGATCCCTTGTTTTTCTAGGAGAATAACACATTTGAGATTTACTCAGAGAAATCCCATCAGCAGTAATGGGATTGCCTATGTTAATCGCCCACATAATAAATTCTGATAACAACAACCGGGATTTTACAGTATCTAGTGGGTTTCTGTCATTCAATAGCCTACAGTCACAGCAGTGCAGGTTAAGTACAGGACTGTTAAATCTCTGTGAAGAGAGGTGCGTCTGAGGACTGGGTTCAGCCTGTGGGACACCAGCTTCTAAGTCTTCTGCTAGTGCTCTTTTCAGTCACATGGCTGGACTGCCATCTCCCTGCCTGACCACCAGTATGAGGATCTCTTCACAAGTACTCAGAAAGGGTGGGTTTTGTAGCAGTTCCTTCCTCTTCCTCCCAAATCACAACCAGGCTTAAACTCACCAATGAAGATTGACTGCTTAGCCAAGAGAGGCCACTTACAGGATGACAAAGAGTACCCTGCTGTGGTTGCTGAAGCCTGGTAACTTTTGCTGCTCTCCATTTTTGTCTTGTCCTGCTGTGTATTTTGGCTTAATTTGGGACAGCCAGCACATTCAGCAGGTGATGGTACCTGTGACCAGATGTGTGCCATGTACATGCCCTGCCCCATGACAGCCTCCATGCTAGGTGAATGCAAGGACTTACGCAATTTTGTGTGCAAACTGCTGATGCACAGGCTCTGGTTCTTCTGCCCACCCTCCTTCCACTTCTGAATTCACAACAGCAGCTTGCAGGACCCTTTTCCAGTTCTTATCAGGCTTGGCTTCCTTGTTTACTTCTCTGGCCCCATCCCATGCAAAAGGCGAGCGTATACCGACAAAGCAAAAGGAGTTCAGTACGTGTCAAAGACCGAAGCTTGCGTAGCAAACGGGTTATGCAATTTTCCCTGCTTAAGCTGCTTAAACCTTACAAGAACAAAACATTCCAGTAACTTTTTTTGGAATAAACCCCTGTGATTTAGAGAGAGCATAACAAGCAGTTTGCACATGCAGCTTCCATGCTATCTCCAAGCTAGTTGTTTTGCTGGGGTGTAGTTAAACTGAGACCTCCATAGCTGGTATGTCTTCAGAGGCACACATCTCTCGTGTTCTTAGAGTTTAGGGCAGCTCATTTAAAATTTAATTTCCTGAAATTCACCATTCTCACAAACACAACCAGGTGCTTGCTCTATAATGAATCTATTTATATCTCTAGCCTCAGTAAAATGAAGCTACTATTCTAAAACCTGTAAGGGTAAGTGGATCCAATACTCACGTGGACATGTTCCTTTTCTGCTGGGAAGCTCTTACACACAGAAACATTAACAGGATTTACAAAATCCATCTGTTTGCAAAAGCAGCATCTCCAAATGCATTCAGTGCATTCAGACTTGTAAGTTGCAGCAGGTGCGTAAACTGTGGCTGACTCATACAGCACACAGATAGCCTAATGCTGCTCCCTGGTTCCTCTCACTGACAAGGAGCATGCTTTAACTCCTTGCACCATTGTGAAAAGATGATTCAAATATGATGAGTCAGAAAATTCAGAACTCAAACTGTTTGAATTGGTGGATTCAGCAGAGAAATTTTGAAAGTCAGAGCACAGCAACAAGATGCAAAGCATTTTCACTGGCATTTACAGATCCCCTTACGGCTGAGGATGTCTAAGCTCCTTATCGATATTAATGAATTAAAGCCACAGCATTCCTGAGTGCAGGGTAATTTTATTATCCCCTTTGCTAAGAGTAAAACCAAAACACAGAGAAAGTGGCTGGCCTGTGGTTTGTCTGCTCAGCTGGTGGGGGAGGCTTCAGGATTTTAGTGCAAACCACACAGCAGCAGCATTAGAGGAAAAGCTGCTCCCTCTGCAAGAGGGATTGAGGATGGTGTCTAATGAGTAGTTCTTGTTGTGGGCATACACGCAGCATATTCTGTCTCTGTAGTGGTACCAGAGGTCTACTCTCTCTTTCTTTTTGGAGTTCCTGAGGCATCACAGTGGGTAGCAGTTGGTACAAGTTTGCTCATTACAGACTCCTCAGTGAGGGAGTAAAGGGGGGGTGGTGGTGGGGTGGTGCTCACATAAGGGCTAGCTGGCATTTATTTGGTTGTAGTTTTGGTATGGCATAAAAAGGGCCCTTTTCATATATTCAGCACCCCAGAACTGACCAGGGAGCTTAACTTCACAAACACAAGTGTGAAAGGCTCAGGGCTGCCAAGGTGAATTCATTTTGCTGCTTCTCTGAAAAGACTTTTCTTTCCCTTCCATGCCTTTCTAGTGATGTTTCTTTCATGCAGGTTATTTTCCTGAAAGATTTTGGATGGGTGAGCCATACCAGCCCTAGCAAAAGGAAGGAAATACCATTGCTTCAACAAATAAAAACATGAAAAAGCTTCAGTATGAGAAGAAATAGGAAATTATGAAACTAGACCAAATGTGACCAGCCTGGGAACATATTTCAATTCCCCATATTATTTGGTGAGTTTGATTTAAATGGAAGTCTGGTGGTTGCCTTCTTTCAGGGAATCACCACACCTGGACCTAGGGACCAATGATCTCATGGTCCAGCTGTATTGCAGTGTGTGCCAGCATGTCAAAATGGGAACCAGCCTCTCCTGTTTGACATCTGCACTGAAACTTGTCAGATGGCCTCCCTGCATCACCAATGGAGAGACATCAGCCCTCCAAGCACCCCTAGGTCTGCTGCCTGCTTTAGGGTGGATAAATAGTGGCATCCAAGTGCTGGTTCCTTGCATTTCTCAGTATTTTCGTTATCTTCATCTCTTTAGTTGAATTCCACTCTACCTCTGCAGATGAATGCCTGGCTAAACCATGGGCCAAACATTTATTTTCCTACAACTATAGTACTGTAAGATGTGTCTCTTCATGACTGTGGCTCATGTGAAGGCTGTAGGGACTCAGCTGGGCTCTGAAGAGGCATTCAGCTAAATTTGACTTTACTACTCTCAGGATGTAAGCTGCAGTGACACAAAGCTTGAAAGGTAATTTACCCTCTCTTGGATGGTCACTAAGATGTCTGCGTCATGAACATGACAGATACCTCACTAATAGCAGTTTCCTGGATGCTGACATTTGCTATCTTCTTGCAAACACTGGCTCACACCACACCAGGTTCTTGTCCGTGTTACCAACAACAACCTCGTGTGACAGTATTGTAATGAAGATTTGTAGAGCTGTCTGTAGCAGTTGTTTTTGCATCTTTGGTGCTTGCTGATTTTCCTTCTGTGTTTTTGAGATTTTATTCTTGCTGGGCTTCCTTCCCCCCCCCCCCCCCCCCCCCCCCCCTTATTCTGGAACAAAGATCTGTGAAGAAGGTGAGTCATGTGTCACATGCATGGGGAAGGGTCATGCTTACAGGCTCATTCTGTTTTCCTGTAAGGGTGGCTGAGTCAAGAAGGGGCTTTCATCTGGAAATGTTTTATCACCAGCAGAGCTAGGTCAACAAGTTGTGAATGGACAGGCTACCAAAGCTAAACCAGATCCTTCGATTGCCACCTGAAATGGACTGGAAATAGCAGATCACTGAGGCAGTAGCAATGACTGATTATAAAAGTTCTTTGGCCTGGCTGGCAGTCAGTTTTCTCCTCCATCTTTAAACTGTCATGTTCCAGTACTTGGTGTGTTCTAGCTCATGTTCCCCAGGGAACTGATGTTGTGGATACCTTTAATATCCGTGATGTGATGTTACATTCTGCTCTTGAATGATCTGCTCTCATGACTGGCATGGTTGTAGTCTGATGTCACTTAGAGTTGAGAAAAGCAAAAGAGGGCAGTTGGGTTGGGACTGTGGAGCTGCACCAGTACATTCTGCTTTCCTTCTGCCTCCACACTGGAGTGAAACCTGGAGGTCAGCACTTAGCTCGCTCTGCAAGGAAGCAGATAGGTGGAAAGGGAGGAGACTGGGAGAGATAAGGAAATTGGGTTGCTCCACAACCACAGAGATAAATGTGTTTTCTTTTTGGTCATGGCCAGAGTGTACAGCCTGAGAGAAACAACTTCTCCAATGGAGGAAGTAGCCCTGTCTGGTCTCTGTCCCATCTGAGGTATCTGGGCTTATTTTGAAGAAGTTGGTTTTGTCTCACTGTGGGTTCTGTCATGCTTTACATGCTGCACTTACATTTTGGATTAAACAGGTGACGCATGGAACTCAAACAGAGAACTAGTGAAAGCCTCCTTCATTTTCTATTGCTCTGTGCTAAATGCAAATTAGCTCTTTTGCCTCAGTTCTCAACAGCCGGTTTCCCAGAGACAGGGAGGGGAGACATGCACATTAAAGGTCTGTAGAACTTTCCCCAGCTGCTAGCACTGTCTGCTGTGGTACCCACATGAGAATGGCTCTGCTCCTGTGTCCTCTCCTCCCTGCAGTGCCTGGAAGTACCACAGACACCTACAATGCTAAATGAGATCTGAGGCCCTCCTATACCTCTGAGAAACTTGACCTAGTTTCTTCACCTGCATTATAGAGCTTACCTAAGCAGCAGATCACAGACTGAACCAGATCTAAAACACTGAGTTTTAGTTTTTTCCTCCCCAGAATTAAATGTAAAAACCCCATGTAGTTAACAAAGAGTCTTTTTCCTTCTTTTCCCAGCTGTGGAATGTCTTCTACCAGCATTCTGCTTATCTCATGCTCCACATGGTGTCACACATGGCTTCCAAGAGCCACCTTTCTGTGGTCCGCTTATACAAAACAGCATCAGCAGTTGTTTTGTTTGGTGAAAGTTAATTTGCCAGATGGAAAATATGGCTGAGGCAAAGGGTGATGATTTTCCTCTGTGTGTGACAAGTCTGCCTAAAGCTGTCTGACCACACTTCACAGTATGTCAAAAATCTTCCCTCTTGCTCACAAATTCATCCAATTGCCCGAGTTCCTCTTGTGTTTTCCCAACCTCAAATGCTTCTCTTTTGTCTTTTAAGGCAATTCCCTTGCCATTTCCCCACATAAATGTGCTCATACGAGCACAGAGAAATAACTATTTAATGATCACATGGATTATATTTAACAGCTGCACAGCTTTAGCAAAACAGGAGTCAGACCAAAATGTAGCTCATTGTTTTTTATAAAAGGAATGCCAGTCTGGCCAGATGTGGTGTGTGTTTCTCCAAGTGAACTAGATCAATGTCTGCTGCTGAGCATGATATAAGCTTGTGCAATAACATCACTTGTTTTTGCACACCCATGAATGGCAAGGCTTAGACTGATGTTTAATTGGAGACACAAAGGGTTTTTCCTTGTGAGAACAGAATGAACTGAAAGGAAATGGAGCACAGGCTATTTGCTGTACTGTTAATTCTTCTACAGCAGTAGCCAACCCATGGCTTAGGAGATGTTTCTCCTAGCAAAGGCAAACATGGTCTCCCTTATGGTGGTTATTGTCATGTCATACTACTGAAAGCTGATGTGATCAAAGTATAATGAGTGAGCTGAACACAGAAGATGGAGTTGTAGTTCTGGAGGGGGTTGCTGCCCTCTTCTTGCATAGATACCAACACCACTAATGGAGCAATATATGTTGTACACTGTAAACAAGGGAGGCACATAAGCTCAGAAATGTGTGTGAAGCTGAGCTCATCAGAACTTTCCTGGAACCAAGAGAAGAGCCAGGAAACACCACTCATGTGGGACCAGGTCTCCACCAGGTGTACACTGTAATAGCATCACTGACTGTGCCTTGCCAGTTAAAGACAGTTTCAAGGCCCAGATTGACAGGGTTCTGGGTCATCTAATTTAAACTGTATTCTTACCCTGAAAGGTTGGACTAGATGATTCTTGAGGTCTCTTCCCACATGGTATTAGAGACTCTCAACAGCCCTGTCCCCCAGGTCTTTAGCATCATCGGGGAAAGGCTGCTGCCACAGCAGCACACTGTCAGTGCAGAAATGACCTGAACTTTCTCAGAGGAAGAGTAAAACTGGGTTGTAAAAGACTTGGCGCTTCTCCTTGATGTTGAAGTCCATGGAGTTTTCTATTTTCTTGTTGTCTCCTACACCTTTCTCATCAAGTTTACTGTACCAGAACTGCCTTGAGAGCTGCTTGAATCCCAGGATGGATGGCTCTGCCCTTCACTCGCCTTCATTTTCATTCTGCAACCTAAGTCAGCATAAGAAGATTTTAGTTTGTGTTCAGGACCTGGAGGAAGATCTGAAATGAGCTGCCTACACAGCTTTCTCTGTGGTAACTTAACCATTGTCCAGTGCAGAGCCGCATTTATCCTTAGGTTTTGCGTGTTCCCATTTCATGGCACTGAAAGAGGCAGCAGTGTGAAAAGCTCCTAAAAGCTCTTCAGACCAAATGATTCATAATTGTAGGCCATGAGAAAATAAAAGTCACTAAAAAATTCAGACCCCTCAGGATGACATTCCATCCCTCAGGCATGTCAATTGCAGCACTTAGCTTAGTGTCATCTCTAGACTTGCTGAGGGTGCAGGTCTACTGTCCAGACAAAATGTATGTAGCTTTAACAAGCCACATTAGCACTGATACTTCAGGCATCTCTACAGCAAATGCATAAGTGGAGAACTTCTAAAGAGTGTAAGAAAGGAAAATCTCAGAATATTTCCAAGGAGTGCAAGGATAGAATGAAATGCAGCTCTGCAGGGAAACACAAATCAGGCTCCAGTGATGGAACAGATGTATTTCTTAAGAGATAGCATATGATAACATAGCTAAGGACCAGGCCATCTCATTTGCTGACACTGGACAGAGTTAGGAATGTGTAGCTAAGCTTTATTTTTATTGTAGTGTTAAGCTAGTTATTTTTAATTATTTAGCTTATCTCATTATTTAAAAATGAGTTCAGTATTTTTAGATACTCCCAATTTTTACATCGCCTACTCACAGAACTTTCTCACTGTTACATAGCTGTATGGGGCTTTTAAATAGAAAAAGTAAAGATACTGTTACAACTCAGGAAAGAGATCTCGGAGCCATCATTGACAGCTCTCTGAAATTGTTGACTTAATGTCAAGTGGAAACGAAGAAATTCAATAAAATAGTGGAGCTCATCAGGGAGGATATTGCAGTTATGACAAAGACTCATTTTGCTGCTACACTGCTGGTGCTCCCATGCTTGAGTATTGTGTGTGATCCTGGTGTCTGCATCTCAAGGACATCAGAGTTAGGTGAAGTGATGAGATAGGCAATCAAAATAACCTGTCCTAGGTGACCCTGCTTTGGCAGGGGTGTTGGGGTGTTGGCCTAGATGATCTCCAGAGGTCCATTCCAACCCCTACCATTCTATGATTCTATGATTTTATGAACCTAAGAATTGGAGAATCTGCCTTATGAGGAGACACTATGAAGGCTGGTCTTTTCTGGCTGAAGACAAAGCTGAAGAGGGGGTGGTGATTTTGACTGTCAACCTCAGGGACATGGTGGGTAGTGTGACTGCAGACTGGTTACTGACCACATCCTGCAATACTGAAGCTACTCGCTAAAACCAGTAAAGACTATTTTCAAAACACATGAAAGAAAAAATTGCCTTACATAGGTACTACTGAACTGCTGGCATTGTTGCTATGGAAGGCTGTGAAACAAGTCATGAAAAACAATCAAAGGAAACTTCAACTTCCATGTTCCAGTGAGTATTGTTGCTTGGGGAGCATGAGGAAACAAACCACAGATAGTATCTGGGTTTGCATGTTTTCCCTAAGTGTCATCTCCTACTGTCACAGGTGGAATAGATGGATGGTGAATCTGACACCACAGGGTATTTCTAACAAGCTTATGTTTTTATGCAGAGACAGCTGATTTATTTTGACTTCTGAAGAAAACCAGGGCTGAATTTTGAACTAAATGGAGACAGTTTCAAGGAGAATTTGGGGAAGATGACTTCAAACAGAAGTTTAGTACAGAAAAAATAATCAGGCATCTTTAAAGATTATGTTACCTCTTAGTAGACAGTCAACACAGCATATATTTCATTTTTATATGTCACAGAACCATAGAGTAACTGGGTTTGGCAGAGACCTCCAGAGATTTCTCAAACCAAGGCTAGCTTCAATGTCAGATCAGGTTGCCTGATGTCCCTTTGTGGTACACCTCTGAGAAGTTTGTCTCTTTCTCTGTAATGTTCTTTTTAGGAATATAATAACTCTGTGAGCAAGTATAAAAGTGATGTGATTTTCTTTTTTTCCATGTGTGTTTCAGCAATGAACTGTGACCTTGCACTAAGCCAAGTTTCCTGTGGATGGATATATTTTTCAATGAGTATTCCCATCTCTCCTCCCAAAGGGGCTTTCTCAGCGCAAGTGTTGAGTCAATAACTCACTTCCTTGGAAAATGCACACCCCATTTTATAGGAAATTCTTATAGAAACATAAAGAGGAATCTCAGGGCTCAGAACTGCTTCCTCTTTTTCTTCTAGACTTCTGCTATCAAAGTGGTGAGAAAAGCAAGACTGATTATGATGTGCTCTGTATTCTCCTGTTCCTTGTCTTGGAAATGATGATGAACATGAATGGGCTGGTTCATACCATGTGTGGGAGGGAAAACTGCTGGGGCTATTCTTGTAAATAGTGCCTTGACAAGGGAGAAGTGAAGCTGCATCTTCCCAGGGTCTTGAAAACAGGAGTTAAAGGTAGCTGGAGAAAAGACAACATGCAAACTGACCACAGCAGGTCTCTTGAGCATAAGACATGATGATGATTGGCTTTTGAGTAAAACAGGAAAGGAGAGGAAAAGGTCTTTTTGTGGCTTTCTACTGTAAAAGTATACATATGGACTTCTGCAGACAGGACAGCTTTGTGCCAAGGACTGAGGGGAAATGCATAAATTTCTCTGTGTTGTGGCTCTTGTTAGCCATTGCTGAGGAGAGTGAGAAGAAGGTATTCTTGACCCTAAAATTCTGCTTCTTATGTCCAAGAGAGATGCTGCAGTGAGCCACCATCATGGCAGAATGCATACATTCATGTCTGGATATATGACAGCTATCACCTTAACATTTTAGTGTCACTAGACACTGTGGCTGTATAAACTTCATGAGGATCATAACATAGGGTCCAGTTACACAGAAAATTGAAGGTGCAAGAACAAAAGCACTTTGGCCAGCTAAACTGGGTAACAAGTGGTGAGACATGATTTGGTGTATGCTAGTGATCAGGATTTGTCCCCTGGGGGGTCCTATTTGGTCTGTTGGCATGCAGGAAATGCTGTATCACCATGTGGTGTTTGATGCCCATGCTCATGCTTGCTGATGTGGGCCGACATATCCAGCTCTGTGGAGAAACGTCAGTCACTGGAGCAGTTGCTATGAGAAATGTGGAGGTATTGCAGACACAGCAATGGCCTTCTCAAAGGCTGCTTGCATTTGCTATGGAGTTGTGCTGCTGGAAGTAATAACACTTAGCACTGACACAGCACTTCATCCAAACATTGGGTAATTAATCTGCGAAGCAGCAGGAGATGCTTTTTGCGACTGGTTCTGTAAGAACAACTAATGGACTAGAGTGAAGAGAGCCATTAAAAACCGTGCTCACATCCAAATTGTCCCTTGGCAACTAAAGAAAAGCTTCCAGAACTTACCATGCCTTCCTTGTTTTTTTTTTAGCCCTCTTAATATTCAAATGAGGAGAAAGTTTTCCAGAGCTGGTCCTCAGCCTGCCCAGTTTGCAGAAGCTTGGCGGACGTCAAAGGAGCTGCCATAATTTATTGTAGTTCTTACTCTAAACATTTTGTGAGGATGAATACATATTCTATCTGGAAAATAGTTCACTTATACAGATTATAATAAATCCCAGGTAGCAGAATACAGTGCATTATCTATTTTCATGGATTTACACTATTCCTTCTCGTGGCATTTTTTTTGTTGAGTTTAAAAGTTTGGAGACAAAATTGCTTTTGCTATGTAGTTTATTTTCTAGTTAGTACTGACTGCTTTTTTTCCCTCCCCCAGTGAATCTGCTCAAGAGGGGCCGTGGGAGGAAGGAAGGAGAATTTTGTGGTTACAGCTCAGATTTGGAAACTGGGATGCCAGAGCTCTGCTGCCAGTCCTGTCCTCTGTTTCCATGCGACTCAGAGCAAATCATCTGTCTCGCTTTCCAAAGTTCTCCATAGCATTTATGGAATGCACCATGTCATGGCATCTTGTGACTGCGTCCTCTGACTGGTTTCAAACAAATGGTTTTCACTGTTTTTATATAAACTTCTTCAAATGGCCACACCCATGCTTTGAAGGTGAAACATGCATGGAGAATAATTATTTGTTCTTCTATGGAAAGCTGGCTTTTCCTTCTGCTAAAGGTGCTTCCTCAAGAATCTGAGGTTTAATTCCTAGGGGTATAATACAGACTCCTTTAGGTCCAAATCCTCAGCATCCATGGGACATGAGTGACTATTATTGTGGTTTAAGAGCTGTGTTTGCAAGGGAGTGTAGCTGTGGTAGGCTTTAGTTTAGGTACTCCAAGTATTAGTGCCATGTGGGCATATGTGGAGAGACAAGTCTTTAGGCAAAACATTCTCAGAAATTGGTTTCATCTCTTACTCATGAGGACAAATCACTTCAGGCAAGACAATCATTTTAGAGAGTCTCATCCCTGAGCTTCCTGGGGAGGTAAGCACTCACTTGTAACACAGCAAAGGCTCATAGGAAAGAGAAATGATGTCATCTTTGCTCCAGTAACATAATGGTATAGGCACGGATCTGGGATGTATGCCATCCTAGAAGGCTTTAAAACTGTCTGCTCTGGTTCTCTTCTGGATGATGTGAGATGGTAGCTCAAAATCACACAGTTAAACTGGAAATAAGGCAAAGTGTCAATGGAGAGATTTCTGCTGTCTGCCATTGTGGCAGCTCCCCAAGTCACTAGAGATTGCCAGCTGGAAGGTTTCTCTTAGGGCTTTGTTTCTTAATATCATTCTCTGAAGTTCAGCTGCTTTTTAGGCTCCACCTTGAACATGTATTTTCATTCTATTTGTACACATTAAACATTTGTGAATTTACCAAAGCCTTTTCTATGCCCTTTCTTGGGGAGAATATTTAGAGATTTCAGTAATCCCTAGTCAATCCTTTTTGGTCTGTTGGTGTTGGTGTAATGTTCTGATTTTTCCCTCTATTTTGGCCACTCTACATTTCTCTATTACAGTTCTAATGATATCTAGCAAATATAATAGCTAGCAGAGTAATTCAGTAGTGGTTGCTCCCTCCTTTTATCACCAAACCCAAAAGAGGAAAGACGTTTCCAAAGGATCTCCCAGTGGAGTAAAAAGCACATAGTGCTCTGCAGGCCATTATATATGGTCCAAACACTTCAATGACAACTACTGATATATCTGAGATCAATGAGCCTCATAGGAAAAGTAATCTCTGAAGGAAATACAGGGGAATGAAAGTCATTGACCATGGAGGGAGAAGCCAGCTAGGATCATGGTCAAGATGTCAGTCTGGATGGGTGTTTGGGCAAGCAGAGTGAAGCACAGAAAAAACCACTATATTTTGTTTGTTGGTTGGTTGGTTTTAAATTGGCAGGAATAAATGTGAATGCACTTTAAAAGCAGACCTTTAGGGTGCTGGTAAGGAGGCTAGGACAGGAACAACTGGACAAGGTGAGGAGGTGCAGAGGCAGGCAAGGCACAAACAGGATGAGCTTTTGTTTGGCTCTGTTTGCTCTTGATTTGCCTTTCCCCAGAGTGCATCCAGAGCTGTGACTAATGTTTGTCACATGCTGTTTCCTCACTCCTGTTCCCCATGGGGACAAAGCTGCATTCCTGGTAGTAGGGATTGTTTTGAATGGGCTTCCCAATGTCCTTAAATTTGTTGATTTCATCCATATAAACTTCTCTTTTTCTGTTACTGTTTCTTTAAGAAGAAAGCTATCTCTGTGGTTGCCATGGAAAGCTCTGCGTATCTCATGAGACTGAACCACAGAATATATAGTGCAGCCACAGAAAATATCTGGAAATATGTTTGCCCAAGAGCTGCAGTACTCAGGAGTTTGGCAGACTTGAAAATGGAGATGCCCCCAGCTGGGAAAGGGAATTTCTTTTCCCCAGGCTGCTAATGTGGGCATAGGGATGGGAGAATGCCTGGAAATCCTTCACCTCTGTTAAGAGGGCAGGGGATAGCTGGGCAGAAGCTCAGGGATGTTGGGATGGTACAGCGTCGTCATTGCTGCAGAGTGAGCTGGCAACAGGGCAGGGAGTGTGGCTGGATGCAAGTACATCGGTGCCTCTGCATTCCTCTAACCTCCACTGTGTGGCAACTGCTGAAGGCTGACAGCAAAAACGCACACAAACGGCATGCACAAGCCCTGCTTCTACAACCGCTAGCTAAGGAGCTGATTCCCACACCTTCCTCTGATCTAAAAACCACAGTTTCCCCTTGCTCCAGCTGCCAAAACCTACCAGTTCCCCCACAATTTTCTTAACACAATGCCGTGTTTCATGCTGAAGTGAAACTTGGAAGTGAAAAATCAATTGGGATGAATATTGAATTAAAGATAGTGCTTTGATTCAACTACCCATTTTCATTCATTTCTGTTAAGTATGCCTCAGTTAGGCATACTTAGGTTAGGGGGTCTGGAACAGAACTGGGGCCAAGCTCTGCTTTAAGCCTTCCAAACTGTCCTCTGTCAATTTTTAAATGTTTTTTTGGTTTTAATTGAACATTACTGGCTTAGTTTGCCAACCCAAGAATTAAAGAAAAAGCTAAGGATTAAAAAAAGAAAGAAAAGAGAGAGAGAGAAAAAAAAAAAAGGGCGGGGGGGGGGAAGAGATAATGAAAAAGGCCAAATATACACTCTGTTTCTGAGGATGGATTCATTAATATTCTGGTGTCCCTGTGTTTGTTTGCAACCAAAACTCTAATTTAATGCACAGATTTGCCCAAGAGCAGTTTAGGGACACTGAAGCCCCTCCCTGGTTTGTGAGCAGGACTCAAGGAATCAGGAATGAAGCAGTTTTACAGCCTCCTCCCACCTCTACAGTACAGCTGCCTCTGACCATGCTGTAGCTCATGTTACCAAACATTTTCACTGTAGGTTTCTTCTTTTAAAATACCACTGGTTTTGCTGAGAGTCTATCAAACCAAGTATCTCCTGACAATGCCGACTGAAGTAGTTATACTATTCCCAGGAGTGAGGTAGGGCACAAATAACACAGCCTGGGTTTGCATTGCACAGGTCTCCAGCCCCTGAAATTGCTTGAGATGCCTTATACATCCAATGGGTGTCTAGCTTTGTGGATTGAAAGAGAAAGCTTGTTCAGAAATAATGCATCTTCCTGTTTCTGCAGTTCTTGGTGCTTTGTACACACTGAAAAACTCCACATGCCAAAGAGTCACACACAGGCCACCACTTAGGGGTCTCTGGGAATCACTTAAATGACTTGTAAAAGACAGCCAAGTCCCCACTGCTGTCCTTACTCCTTATCTTAAGCTAGCTTCTTGGTCTTTCATATACACCCAGGAAGTTCATATTGTGACTTAGCATCTCCTCAGCTCCCATCAGCTCCTGATGCTGCTCTCCTTCTCCTCCAAGTACATAGCAAACACTTTGGTGAAAAGCAAACTCTTCTCACTCTTCAGCCAAACTGGCCAGGCTATTCTGATGGTGCTTCTGCCATGTGCCTACATACAAGTCTAGCCTACACATGCTGTTGGCCCTATACTCCCTGCAGGCCCTCAAACCCCGCAGCCTGCCTTACAGCTCCCCCTCGATTCACAGGTCTTATTTGGAACAGTTGGTTCAGCTTCTGATCATGAAAGAGCTGTTTTAAAATGGTATTTGAATTACTCAGTTTCTTCTACAGACTGAACACTTCACAGTTTCCAGAGTCCTACTTTCTTCTTCAGGGTTTTCTCCCACCCTGGGCTGTGGGTGGTTCCAGATAGACTTCAGCAGGTACTGCCTCCCTCCCAGCTCCATCCAAGTCCAAGGCATAAGCCTCTCTGCAAATCCTTTTTACTTTCAGGGTGTTATTCCAGGGACATGCTGATCTGCATAGGTTCTTTCCTGCAAATATATTTCTATTAAATTAGCCAGAAAAGAATTTGTTTGTGGGCATAGGACAAAGCATGACAAAGCTCTTTTAATATTTGGTCCACTTTAATCAGGTCCCACTGTTATATGATGTCTGATGTCTCAACTCTGTCCTGAGCCTCAGCTCACCAGCTGAAAGATGGATGAATGGACATAGAGGGGGCTGGACACAGCTCCCCCTCCAATAACAGTTTTGTGCAGTGACACACTCACTTACTGCACTCAGTTTTTAGAATGTTGAGGGGAAAAAATATTCTGAGGTTGTTTTTTTTGACTATTTACTTTTGGTTTCTTAACTTTCACAAAGTAAATAGCTCTTACTGAACCTGGTAACGAGACTACATTATGAATGAAGCCTGAAAACCATTTTCAGAAATGTTGTAATACCAGTTTAGGAAGAAACTGAAACAATGCAAGCATTTTGAGGATAAATATTGGCAAGTTCTTTGAAAGTGAATTACATGGAAAATCTGTTCGGCATCTGAGGCCAAAGGTTTGTCACATAAACCAACACCTGGCAGCTAGAGATACAGCTACACCCAGTGTGATGCACAGGTCCATCATTTGCAGGTACAGGCCTAGGCTGGAAAGTTTTGAGAATGGAACATTTTCCTTGTTCCTGATTTCAGTAAATCCCCTTCCCGTCTCCAGCTTCTCAGTCTGAGGTGCACATAGCCATCTAACGTAGGTCAGAAATTCCCCTTGATATAAGGCTTTTGCTGCCTGCTAGTCTTTGACTGTGTCAAGAGACACTTCAGCAACTTGAAAGTCACTCTCTCCTTTTAGTAGCACTGATAGCATCTTGGCACTTTCAGCAGTGACTAGTGGTGTGGGACTGTCCCAGGTTGGGCAACAGCATTACCAGAAGCACACTCCACACTGGAGTTCAGCAGAAAACTTCCATATGTTGTATGCAAAAGAAAACATTACTGTTGGCACAACTTCTTGCTCCAGAAGCCAATTGCCAGCAGAATACAGATGCAGAACTTGCCAGAACAAACCTAATTGGAATACTTGGGAGGTGTTTTGTGTTTTCCTTCCTAACTGTGTCCAGGTGTTTTGAATTGTTTGAGGGAAATTCAAGGTGTTGAGAAACAGAAAAAGGCTAACTGTTTAACTAATGATAGGAGCAATACAGTCTGCTTGATCCTGAATCTGTGAACTGAAGTTTTGCTTTGTTTTTTCTACTTTAAGTGGCATAAATCTAAATAAACAACATTAGATGTAAGCATTGCTCCTCAGATACTCACTATTGAAGTTCATGGATACATTAATATATGAATTAATTGATCATTTTGGAGTAAGACACTAAAAGGTAAAAAGAAGAACAAAGGAAAAGAAAGGTTAAATGAAAAATTTCCAAGTACTTAAACTAAGGCTTACAATAATGTATTTTTTTTCATGATTCACAAAGTTATTTTCATATTTTTCACTTTTCACCTTAGTTCAGTATGTTTTCCTGAACTCCTGAAAAAGTTGGAGTAAAAGGGAAATTATATCAAATAGGATAACTGAGCAATGATCCATGCTGCAAGTAAGATACAGTCCTCTAAATCCTCTTCATATACTGGTTTCTTCATTGCTTACACAGAGATAACCACAGTCTTTTCTCATTGAAAAATATCTTTAAATTTGCCCCCACATACAGTCTCTACTTAAGAACTGAAAAGTTACCAGCAATGCTTGAGGAATAAAGGAAATGCTGTAGAATGGGCAAAAAGGAATTGGCAAGAGAAATGTGGAAGGGAGCTGTTTTCTTTATTTACATGTGGATACACACAGGCTGTGCACACAGAAGCATTTTTCACAAAGCTTGGTCAATCAAGTGAAAAACTCATTGAGTTCAACAGCTCACTTCAGTTGCATTTTCTACCAAGAGTGCATGCATACATCTTCCTAGGATGGCCTCTTCAGCCATCAAGAAGCCGTTAAAAGACAGCTCATAGCTCTGTTAAATAGGTATTGTTATTTTTAAACAGATGATTCTCTATTTACCTATGAAATGCTCAGTTTGCTGAAATGTGGTATGGTCCTGCACATGCACATCAGCTCTATCTAACCCTGCTCCCTGACAAGCAAACAAAAAAGGGGGAAAAAACCCAACCCAATGAATTACTACATTAATACACTGAATGTAGAGTCCTGGACTAAGAAAGGGATTTTGAAAAACAGTGAGTAACTTCTGTTTCCGCACACATCAGGGGTAGGTTTGGTTGTACATTGTAGGCAGAGATACTGGTTGTAAATACACTCATGGACTTCTGCAAAGTAGAGGGTAATTGTCTCTCTGAAATGAGAGTAGTTTGTTTCACAAAATAGGGTTACATTGACACAGGGAGGCAAAAAGAAGGGAAGGTGCAGGGAAGAACAGTTAAAAAGTTTGTCTGAGCCCACAGAGACCTTCTGCACCTCCTCTGTCAATTAAACTGCTGGCTGTGTTGCTCCCATTGTCCAGCTGTAAATAGGGTGCTGAGCAGGGGGATTTTCCTCCATGTAGTGTGAGGGAGGTGGCACGCTGCCAGCTGACACCCCCTTGGTTTTTATACCAGATTTTTCAGGGGAGACAATCCAAATCACTGAGGTTGTAGCAACCTGGTACCTGCTTCAGTATGGACCCCAGTCAACGTGAGCCGGTACTGTAGTGACAATGATTCCTTGGTACTTTGGCATTGATTCACTTAATCTTTCTAAAGAACCCCCAGGGGAAAATAAATAAATTCACCTCCTTCAAACCACAGACAGAGGTAGAAAACAGAGACTGCAGTCCCATGTGCATTGACATGTGACCCAACAGCACTGATTTGCATTGAGACTGAGCATAGAAAAGCCAAGTATGAGAACCATTTTTCCATTGAATTAGCTGGGTATCTATCTTGAAGTTCAGGCTGGCTCTGGGGTTGTTGTTTGTTTGTTTGTTTATTTGTTTGGTTGGTTTTTTGCTGGGTTTAAACTTGGCTTTGACAGAGGGCTGCCATCAAAGTGGTATCTTCTTCCATCATGAGGGCTGTCAGGGTGAGGTCAACCTGTCCACAGGTTTTGAAAAAATTTGAAATGGTGGAGTGAGTTTTTAATCAAAGAAGTGTTTTGTATGATGAAGCTGCAGCAGTATTTGATGTCAGATGCTGTAAAGCTGGATTTATTGTATAGTCAGACCATACTTCCAGTGATTTCTGTGGAATTAGTAGTTCTTCCTTGTAATTCACAGAGATCTCTGAAAGCTGAATCAAACCTCTGGTCCAAGTAAATGCCAATCCATTTCAACTCATTCCCTATTACAGTAGTGGCTCTACCTGATCTGAAAAATGGCATGGCAGATTGATTAGTTCAGGAATATGTTTGGCAGAAACTGCGTTAGGACGATTAGTGCCTATGCTAAGTGTTCCTGTGGCAAGATGGAAGGCTTTCAATTACAAGGCTGCCTCTGCTATGTTTCTCTATCATTAAGTCACTTAAAAAGACAAGCAAAATATTGCTCCTATTTTTTCTTAAATACAGTTGGTGCATGTATCACAACATTTTGCCTTTTCCTCTTGTTTGGTTTCATTCCATGTCTCTCTTGGTTGCGTGGGTTTCTGGATTTCTATGGGCTGTCCTTTGACTACTGCTGTCACAAAAACTCCAGCTCATTCCTCCTTCGAGAACAGCTTTAGCTATTTATAGCACAAAACAAAGTCTATGTTGTATGCTCCAGTCACTGGTGCTGTTTCTACCTAAAGTGCATGCTGTTGAATCCAAGAATGAGGATAATAGTTTTATTTTTTGTTTATTAGACATTCTGCACAACTATTTAAACCAGGTGTCCTAAACCCAGTATTTCCTTTCCATTTTCACAGGAAAACTCTCTAGGAGAAGGTAAACAGAAACCCATCTGTGTCCTGTGTTTCCCTGGATGGACTATAATACTATGGTATTTCAGCAGATGATACCATGGTAACATCATGCATGATGTTAGGATCTAGACAGACTGAGAGAGATCATGTTATTCTCAATCTGGATCAGGCTTTGTGGCTCCTCACTTCCAAGGAACATCACAAGGTATGGCTGTTGAGTTACACGGGACAGAGGTGGACCTCCACTGGTGTAAGGCACAGACAACGGTACAGATCAAAGAGTTTCCCTAGAGTCATGCACAAGCCAATCTGTAGATCCATGCTATACCTCCAGAAGCTCACTGTGATGGCTTCTTACTGGCTGCACAAGCAACAGCAGCACAGAAGGAATGATAATACAGAAAATGGAAGTTGAATTACCTGTGGAAACATGCTGAGATCTTATTGAAGGTGTCAGAAAACCACCATGATGAGACGTGCACACATTTTCTAATCTGGCAGATGTTCCTCAGGACACATCTTCATAGTTTGTTCCTGAACTGACAGATCCTTGAGGCTACCAAGTTTCCCCTGTCACTCACTCAGGGTATAGCCCTAGTGCTTTGCATTTTTTTCCCCCTTTCATGCTATTTGCTTAACTATTTGAGAGCATTTTGAGAAGAGCTAATGTTCCCAGTGCTGCTCAGTTTTAGTGTCCAGGATGTGAAGGCAAGCAGTCTGGGTAGTAACTGACTTTTTAAAACCAGTCTGCAACAATTTTATGGATGTGGTATTTGGATTCTCTCTTTTATCACATTAGCAACACCTAGGTAAAAGTATGCAACACTGTCTTAAATGGAAGGGACAGACCTGGCATGCCCAAGTCACTGGCAGTAAGAGAACAAGAAGTTCTCATTTCTAGAGTGGCCATATGCAACCCTCCTTCCCAGTTCCTTCCACTTGCACCAGTGGGTCCAGAAAATGAGGTTCAGATGGACAAGGGAAGTTATGAGACGTAGAGGTCTATAATACGGAATGGGTTTGGGAATTTCGGCAACATTAAATGATAATAAACCCAAAATATTAGCTGACAGAATTGTTTCCTCTGCACAGAAGATCAAGAAGCCAACTGTCATTCCACTGGAGAAAAAATGAAATGTCCTTTATAGAAGCCTGGATAACTCCAGAGCTTGCCCTTAGCTGAATGTGGAGATCACTGAGACCAACAGGCTGCTGTAGTGTCTGTGTGGTTGAGCCCTATGTGGTAGATGCTGGTCCTAAAGACCTGATGTGTGACTGTGTGGGGCATGTGAGGCAGGAATATGGAGAGGGGATGGGAAAAAACAGATCAGCTCTTGCAACCACAGGTGCAGTGGCTCCAACTTCAGATGATTTTTTTGAAAACAAGTGGTTACATCATGATCAGAAATCATGTACCTAAATTCTTCATCTGCCCTGAGGCTTATTGACATTTATTTCTTGATGTTGTTTCAAGTACTAATGAGATCTCTGTTGTGTAGCCATCAAGGGCTTGCTTTGCAAACTTCTCCTTAGCTGAGTCTCTCACTGCTTGCATAGCTAATGATGCACTCACTTTAGAATGTCTTGCCCCCTCTCAGATTTGGCTGTGGGCTCAGAGGATGGACACAGAGACACATAAAGATGTCAAGCCCAAGGCAGTGATAGTTGTTAAACAGAGCTGGTTGTTACAACAATGCTCAAACCCACTGGCTCAACTGCATTCTTCAGGAACACGCAACAGAGCTGCATCTTATGGGGGAAATTAAGGGATAAACCCAGCTTGGATGTATGGACAGATGCAAGGTGACGTAAGAGCAGGGGATGGCAGGCTGAAGAGGGAGACTGAGATCCTGGGTTGCAGCCCTTTTCTCACTAGTGCTACACTCTGCTTCAGCATCAGGTTACTGACTCCATGGCACATCATGCTCCCTCCTCCAGGTCCAGCAGGCCACCAAAGCTGACAAATGAGATGAGAAACTGAAAGCACGCCAACAGTGTGAAAGAAGTGCATGAGCCTACGTGAGGGACTGAGGAAGAGGATGAATCAGAAGGGAGGGCAGGATTTTGGAGCTTGAGTTTAATGCAGAGAGGCAGAATGACAGAGCCATAGTATCTGAGAAGGGCTCCTGAATCAAGCTGCCTTGTTGTTTGCTTCTCTGTTGGTGTGAGAAAAATGTGAATGACACAAAAAGGACACCACCTGGGACAATGTCCTAATCTGTACTTTGCACTCTGAAAAACATTTCCGTTTGGAGTTGGGAGAGGGATGGAGAAGGTTGAGAGATACTCATTTCTCTCCAGCTGCAATCATAGTTGCTACTTACAGGAAAACTGGTGACCAAGTACTCTTCAGCTCAGTGGCTTGAAGAGTACAGGATGACCTTGCAATGTGGGAAATAACCTCACAGAAAAATGACACAGCCATGGACAAGACAGTGTCTGGGGAAACATTTCATCTGCTGCACTCGGGAAAAACATGCAATACAACCAAGACAATATCCTTTGGCATTGTGTGACCCAGAAAGACAGAAACTAAGGAGAGAGAAATGGAATGGAGACCAAAAAATAGCAGCCTTTTTGAGGATATGTGTTAGTGGTGACTTTCAATAGTTTTTGAGCGGCAGACAGGCTCATGCTTACACACCTGGAGCAGAGGCTGCTCTCAGAGTCATTTTCCATTACACAGCTCTCCTGTTTTCCTATGGTGCTCAGAAGCCCAGATCATTGCTTTGGGGAGCAGGTCTGCTGGCTGGAGGGCATGAGACTGGTAAAGGGCTTGTTGGCATGGGAAAACCAGCATTTGAGTAAGCTGTTTCAGTTCACAGATGGGTGCTTCTCTCTGTCTCTCTGAGCATCATAGTCATGAAGGCTGCAAATGGTGGCCGAACAAGCCTCCAGCCATGGGCTGCATTTCCTTCCTTATTCAAGGTTACTCCTCAGCCCTAACTTGCTTCATGACCTACCAGCTGGTCAATTTGGCCACTGACTAATGCTGCAGTGATTTCAGAGGATCTTGTGTGAAAGTGGCAAGATCTGTTCCTGTGGGTACAAAGGGAGCTACTTCTTTTTCTTTCCTTTAAGTCAGCCATGTTCTTGACATTTTTTATGGCCATCAATATGGCCAGTTTGGTCAAATTTAACACATCACAGGGTGCTTACCTTTGTCCCTTGGGAGACACTGATTTCATAATTGATCATCATGGTAATAAAGCAAATCAGAGTGGGCCCCTCATTCCCACTTCCAAGCCTTCCTGTTCCATCAGAAGTGCAGCAAGGAGCAAGAATATTTGTAGGAGAGATGTAGTGTGTGCAAAGAGGTTGAAGAAAGCCCTCTGCCTGGCATACAGACATGGGGAAATTCTTCTGTGCACTTGATGATCACAGACTATTCAGGCCAAGAGCAGCCAGGAGTTTCAGGCAAGCAGAAATTTCTCTGCTTGCATGTGCTGGGGCAAGAATTTTGTCAAGGGAAGGGTCAAGTTCCTGTCACACTCTTTAAAAAATTATTGTGTTGAGGATAAGAGCTCATATATGTAACCAGAAGCACTAGAAAGAGCATTTCAAGCCTTTTGGTTTCAGGTCAGAAGAGGCTTTAGGAACTGCATTTAATAAGATTTATGCCTAGATTTTCTTGGGACATCTTAGTTTTGACAAGACAGAAGCCAGCCATTTCTACAGCGCAGTCATATCAGAGCCATACTTCTGCTATGGCTGGTGGACCTGAGCTCTATCACATTCCAATGCCAAATGTCACATTCAACTGCCTCCTTTCCCCCTCTGCCACCTCTGAAGGGAAAATACTATTTTTTCTTGAAAATAATGATCTTGCCCTACAGATGCACATAAAATGTGACAGCAGTGGTACAGATGGTGACAAACTGAACTTTTTTTCCTAACTATCCTATAGGAAATCTTTAGTAAGTAGCAGCTATTTCACTGGTAACATCAATAACCTTTAACATGAGTTTGAGTAGGCTAGTGGACATACAGTGAGGAGACCCTGCCCACTGACCCTGCAAGCAAACTGTAAGGCATGTCAGCACTCTGTCAAAACCAGAAATATCCTGAGTTAGTCACAGCAGGAAGACAGACAGCAACAACATCCAAGTGGTGGGTGACTATCACAGACTTAACAGTCTCCCAGAGCACAAAGCTGTATGCAGTAACAGTGTAAGCCCAAGACAAGGAAAGCAGATGTTCCTGGCTCCTCCTCTATCCTTGCTTCCATATGTTGACTGAGTAGGTTTTGTAAAACAGAGCATGCTGTAAATGAGAGGTAGGCAGAGTTCACCAGTTTGGTCAAATGCAGATTTTAGGGTGCACAAGTGAACCACTGTCATTTACAAATAAGGATATTACTACTTTAAGCTTCCCTTGAAAGACTGTGCTGGGATCCATGTAGAATATCAGATGCTTCACTGAAGCAGTCCTTACTCACTTAGGACTACATTTTCATGTAACCCACATTTTCTTCAGTTAACTGTCAGTTCAGGATCATCTAAGCAAGAAGTTCCTCAGCTAAAACCGCTTTAATCTGCTCCTCTTTTTCTTTGTGCTGAGGACCTCCATGGTTCATGGTGGTATTTGTGCAGGGTAGAATATTCCCAAGCAATTGTAAGTGCCTGTTAAAATAACTTTTTTAGTTATTAGTTCAGTGTTCAGGAAGCTACTTCCTCTTGAAGTTACTGGTGAGCTGCTGTATTGCTCTGCAGTTTGGCCCTTCTTCAAATGCTACTCCTCTGCAGAGAGGGATGGAGCAAGGGAAACCCCTATTATGAAGGGCAGGTGGGAAGAAGCTGTATCAGGTTGCATCTGTCTTCATGCAAAGATCTTACACAATCTGCAGGCCTATTCTCATAGCAGACTTGCCTAGTTGCAGTGCTGGGAAGCCACAGCCTGGTCTTTCAGATCATGTATTCAAAAGAGCTTCTGATACAATGAAGGAATAGAATACATCCTCTATTCTAGGGAAAATTTTTGAACTCTTGCTTTTTTCTTGCAATTCAAATTGAGAATTTGAAGCTGATTCTCATGAAATGGGGATCCACTTCTATACTCATGTGAAATTATAAACTCTTTCACTAGCAACAGCCCAACAGAAATGCTTGTTTGCAATAGATATTTCATGGCTCTTAACACAAATTAACATACATTCTCACTATGGAAACATATCAGTGATATTTGAAATGGTTGATAAGTACTCCCTTAAAATCTCAATGTCCTCCAAATCACATTAGGCCAACGGGTGAGAAACTGAGAAACCTCACTTAAACTGGCTGCAAGCAACATAAAAAATACTGTTCATACTGGGAATTTACTGAGATGCAACAAAATGGTCCATCTTGTTTTGAATAAATTAGTTTAAAAGATTTTTTTTCCAGTTCTGAAAGGCAATTCACACCTGAGGTGCCCATACACACGCCAGTGTCTAATTTGTTCAACAGTGTGAGGATCAAATATTTTGGCCTGTCTGACTCGAATGTCCTGCTGATTTGTGCTGCAAGGCCTGAAGTTTGAGTGTGAATTCATGGGCTGAGCAGGGCTCTGACAGAAGCGAGAGAAACTCCTCATCCAGATACAGGGCAGCGGGCATATTGAGGGATGGGTGCCCAGAACAGATGTAGGAATTGCTCAACCCTGGGTGGTGTCCTAAGCTCTTACATGCCTAAATGGTTGGGCTCAGCATCCTTCTCTGGTTTTGAGCTGAAGTATCTGTTTTGAAGTTTTTCGTCTGAAAAACAAGGAAATTGGTGAGCACCAGCTCGAGTGTGATAAGAAGGCTAGAGACATGCTGTGGCCTCCAAAATGAGATTTTTACCTTAGGCAGTGGTATTTAATGCATCACAGTCTGTGGAAGAATAAAACATGGTTTTTCCTCCATGGTGGGCGTGTTGGGAGAACTTCAGGTCTCCTTGTGATGGGATCCTTCCCTAACTCCCCACACAGCATTATTGAAACATCATCCTGGTCTCCTGCAGGAGGATGTCTAAATCCTGCCTCAGGTCTCAAGGCTGCTATTTTAAACCTGACCGTGGGTCTTGTGACATTCTGAATAAACAATAAATAAATTCATTTCTGGTAATGAATCTTGTTATTTTCCTAAACTCAGAGGAAATCTGCAGCACAGCTGGTGGTCCTGGAGGAGAGTGAAGATATGCTGCTTAATGAGAACCTGTGGGTTAATTAGTTCGGTGTATGATGTGGTTAGTCTAAAGAAAAGAAACGCTCGGAAATT
Source organism: Dryobates pubescens (assembly GCF_014839835.1). Classification (NCBI taxonomy): domain Eukaryota; kingdom Metazoa; phylum Chordata; class Aves; order Piciformes; family Picidae; genus Dryobates; species Dryobates pubescens. The sequence continues at coordinate 21,268,942 of NC_071625.1, read as the reverse complement.
CTGAACGACATAATCATGATTGACCTTAAGGTGGTAGTGGCCTAATAAGCAGTCAAATGAACCTGAGCAATAGGGGATGTTTGAACAAAAGAGGATGATGAGGAACTGTGTTGATGTGTCTCCACACAGCTTGATGCATAAGAGATGCAAAAAGGAATGTATTACTGAGGCTTTTAGCAGCCGAAAAGAGATTGTAGTCTCTGTCTCAATACATGGTATCTCCTCAGGGTACTGGCTCATGGAGTTTGTGGGTGCACACAGAGGAGCAGTACCTTTGGCAAGAGCTAGGAGGGAATATGGAAAGAAAAAAGAAGGGGGTGGGGGGGTGTGGATCTGAGCTTCAGGTTTGTGTTTCATTTTAGCCTACTCAGAGGTCCCAAAAGGGTTTTGACTTCCTCTCTCTGGCTCAGCACCCCAGTCACATGCACCCAGACTGCCTGCTCCTAGTGACTCTTTCAAAATGCATACTTTTGCAACCTGTACTTCTCCCTTTTGGCATGATGTCAGTTGCTGCCCTAACTGCTGCCCTAACTGGAGATTTTATTTTTAAATTATTTAAAACAAAACCAGAAAACATTTGCCTGTTTGAAGTTGTAGATACATGATTGTTCCATTCACAGTTGTTTTCCTATTGCCTACCGAGTTGTGTAGTCCTTCTCAGGCATAGGTCTTTAAACAAAGCTGTCATTACCAGTATGTGCTTGCTGTGAGCATAGGGTTTGCCTCCTTGCCACCCAGGCAGATCAGTGTGGTCCTCCTTAGCATCTTCTCCTCTCATACCTCCCATTTTCTCTGACTCATCTGACGGCTGAGTGTCTTACAGAGCTTTTCTGCTATCATCTTGGTTCTGCAAGGGTTCCAGCTCCCTGCCCTTACTCTCCTGTTGTTGCTGGTTTCATTTTATCTGATGTTCCAAGCCTGTTGCTGTTTCATATAAGCCTGCCAGATTTGCCTTCCAGATTATTCTTTTGTCCAGATGGATGTTTAGCTCAGGCTGTGTAGTGCTGATCTGGTTTTCCTATTGCTTTGTGTGTACCCAGGGGAAGAGGTTTTGTATTAAAATTCTCCTAGAGTGCTGAGTCACTTGAACTCTGCTACTGTGTCATGCGCTCAGTTGTCTGAATATAGGACCTGGTTATGTCATAGCTTGCAAAATGTGTTTTCTGTTTCCCCATCGGAGTTTTGCCTGAATGGCTTCCAAATTTATCCATCTACTAGAAGCTGGGAAAGTTCTCTCTCATGGTGTAATTCCCCTTTCAAATGTCTGGTTTGATCTTTTCCAAGAATCTGGTTGGGATTTGATATCTGAGGTGCTCTTTTTTTTTTTCATGCTGTGATCTTTCACATATATTGCTGGGCATCAGGAGGATTTACTCCCTGTGATTTAGCCAGCCACGTAATTCCTAAATGCCACCTGTTTGCACTGTTGCCCCATCGGATTACACACATTACTGTGTGCTCAGAGATGTTCCCCTAATCCAGCAAACTCTCAACTGCGTTTTGAAAGATGTGCAAATGTTGCTGCTTGGGCTGCCACTAGTGGTTCAGGGATCACCAGGCCCTTCCTGTGACTTGCTGAGGCTAAGCTCAAGCCCAGAGAAATTCATTATCCGCAACATATCCCCAAAAGACTTGTCTTGATGCAATGTCAGCAGACAGTTTTGCCTTGAACAAACCGAGTGTTCTGGATTCACTCGCTGGTAATAAGCAGTGACACTTTTTTTTATGATTCTGTTCAGTGGTTTCAGGTCAATGCAGATATCCAAGCATTTGCAAGGCTTTCAGAGCCATTAGACTAGGGAGTCAGTCCATGCTAGTTTCCAGAGATATGACAATCCATTTTCTTTGCAGCCTTGTAGCTTCCTTCCTTAGTGACTACACTACACATTTCTCATGTCTCATTGGCTGCATAGAAGCTTATTTATAGCTTCACTTCCTTGTCTTGTGCCCTTGTCCATTAGAGTGCTTGACCTACAGTGGCTGCTGTCTCACCCTGAGGACATTCTTTGGCTCTGCTTTACCAGATCAGGGTTGACATTGTCCTGCCTCCCGCTGGGTCCTATAAACCTCAGGCAATGCATTTTGTAAGTTTCTTACTGATGGTTTGTATTCGACTGATGGTTTTAGCAGGGCTTTTTATATATCACCAACATGTAGTCACATTTTTGCAGCTATATACTGATATTTATTGTTGCCTGGATGAGCTGACTCCACTATTTGCATGGAAATGAATCAGTTGTTGAACCTGCAGCCTCACGGGCAGGTCTGCTGCATGGCTGGCAGCCTTCTTTTCCAGGCAACATGAGGCCACATCAGGCAACTGAATTAACCCAGGTCTGTATTCTCATCTAGATTTAAATTTAACCTATCTTTACTGACATCATGACTTCTGTCAGTTAAGGTCTAGCCCAGAGACCTGAAAAAAAACATTCAGCTGGCCAACTTTGTGTGCCTTCTTTGAGGCAAAACAGCTGAATCTCTCTCCATTACAACCTTAATTGCCTGTAGCGACAAAGAAGGGAACTTTATTGCTTAATGCAATTTTAGTGTTGTTTGAGATCCCCATGGATATCTGAGTCATCTGCAGTGGATTGGTCAGTATGATAGAAAAGCAGCAGATGGAGACCAGAGGAGACACTTTGAAGAGCCTAAAATTATACTAGACACATCAGCCTCTGACAACAGGACTTTAGCCTATAGATCTGTAGACATCTAAATTTGGCTATCTTACTAGCAGAAAAGTGTCTGGAGCTACTTGAAATGCCCTTGGATGCCCTATTTGGCCTCCAGTTGTTTTTTCTGGTCCTTACATGTGGCATCCAGTTTGGGCAGTTGCATCTATCTCCTCATGTTTCCAAAGAGCCAGAGCATTTTCTCAGCTGATTTATCTTCCACATATCTCTACAAGCACTATTATTTCTTTGTGTGGTGTGTTGTTTCTTCCCTTTTCCCCAATGAGATAATGAAAGAGTTTTCCTTGATTTTCTCACCAGTATTCAACAATCAGCTGTCAGCATAGAATCATTACCAGCTTTCACTCTTCTCATGCTTGTGCTTCCCTGTGCCTTTCTAAACATCACAACTGTGACTGTATTTTCCTTTTTATTTCTCATTTTCTCCTCATTCAAAATAAAATGGTTAATGAAATCTGACCTTTTAATGCTGTGTTGCAGCTAATAATATTTAGGCCTCCATAGCTCTGTTACTAAGAGCTCTTTGCAAGCTCTTGGTAGCAGAGCTATTTAGGAGTGCAATTCATATTCTACCATATGTACTTAGAGACACTTATGGATACCTCCTCCAGACTTTTTCTCCTTCCAGTCTGTACTTCATCTTCCAAGACTCAAGTACACATATGAAGGGGTAAAGTGGAAACATTTTTGTTGCATTAAAGAAGAGAGAATGCTGGCAAATATCCCGATAGCCATATTCATAAGGATTATTTCTCACTGATAATATGGTCCCAGATTTCATGAGAATGAAATATTCTATGTGTTGCACTAAGGAATAAATGTGTATATGGAATGTGTATATGTAATGATTGAACATGCAAGTATTAATTTGATTTTCAGTTGTGTCAAATGGAGCATTTAATTGCTCCAGCCACTACCTTCAGTCTCTGACCTACATTTATGTCAAGAACTGCATTAAAACATACAAAAGTAAAAAACAGTAATGGTTTTAGAAAGCTTTTACCAGTTTTTATCTGATGAATAAGAGACTGTCTCTGAATTAGAGAGAAATGTCACCAAAGCCTAGATCTCCAATAAGTGTAAATGTGACTCACTAAAAAGGGGGCTGAAAGACTTCAGGTAAAGGCAACAGTCCCCCTACTTCCCAACCCACTCATGTATGTTAATCTAAGAAAAGCAAACATTCATAAAACAAGGTCACCCAGCTAGAAATATTGAGAACATGTTTTTTCCTTGTTGCAGCACAGCCAAAAAGGACAAACTTCAGTTTACACAGTATCACATTTTGCCAAATTAACAGTAACCATACCATTAATGTTAATATTTACATGACACTGTCATCAGGAGGCCAGCTAGGTCTGATCCCTGCTGCGTAAGATGTGCAGACACTAAAAATGATTTAGATTATTTTTGTTTATATTGAAGAACCATCTTGATGTGCTGCAACCCCTTTGAGCCTGCCAGGACACGGGTCCCAACTCCAAAAGTCTTAGGTGAATTTTTAGGACAATTTCCTTTTATATCTCCAAGAGTTTCAAGCCAAGGTCTTCCTTTGTGGGTTTTTTTGACATAACATTAAAAGCTGAGTTTCTATGTTGAATCAGACAATTATGTAATCTGGTTCTGGTAACACTTTTTCAGGTTGTCACTGAGTTGTGGAAGAGGACGTTTCCCTTGGCTGGGACAGAGTTGCAGAAGGGAAGATTCATGGTTTGACATGGAAAACTTGAACATCATGGAGTTTTATCTTTATGCATGGATATAAAATCAGATTAGTTTGAACCACCAGTGAAGCTGGTGAGATGTTTTGGTTTACCAAAGCTTTGTGAATTTTTCGTAGGATTGGATAACCACATGAAAGGAGGCTCCCTGGGTATTGTTGTAATCCTGTAAATGTTCCATATCCCTCAATTAAGGCATTAAAAATCATGAGCTCTTTGCCAGTACATGAGCTGGGTGCTCATGGGTGGTTCAGCAAAACCACCTAATAAGTAAAGATTGTACTGTTACTTGTATTACTACTACTATCACTACCAATATGCTATCAGGTATCTCTTCGGTCATTATAATATCCTTAGCTTCAATTTTAGTATCTTCTCTTTCAACATACGCAGGTTTGATCTGAGGTTCATCCTGATAGTTGTTGATCAACAAAGATAGTACTTGACCACCTAGGATATTTGAGCTTTCAACTCTGTGTAGATGTAGAATACTAGGAGGATATGTAAATTGCTTCTTCAGTGTGATGAAGTATTTCCAGCTTTAGTACCATTTTGGTAAAGCGATTTTCCTGAATGAATTCAGCTATTCCTCACCAGGGAGGGACTTTTGGCAGACATTTCATGGCTATCCCTCCCAGTCTGAAGCCCATAACACTCTGGGCATCCAGGATATCTCAAAGCTACCATGAGAGATGCATTTGGGACTCTAATGCATGCTCTGATCCTTCCTGTGGTGGTTTATAATCATCTTTGTTTTTATCCAACAATGGGAGTATGGAACTTGTAGGCGTCTATGAAGCACACTGGTTTTTAACTGTGTAGAAATTGTGAGTTTAAAGTTAGAATGAAGCAAGCTCTTTGCTTCAAGCTTTGTGCTTTTGACTATCCTGGTGTCCCCACTTTCTGTATTTTGGTTTGCACCACTTGTCTCAGAGTGTATGAGTCAGATCCCTTGAAATGAAAGTAAGCTAAATTACATGCTCCAGGCAACCAAACACGTATTGTGCTCCAGCAATTAACAGGAATTCTATTCTGAGGACTAGATTAGAGATGTCCTGAAGTAAAACTGCACAAAGCATGCAGTGTAGCTGCTAGGTCTTCAGCACAAATGGTTTTGCTGCTGTTGCAATCTGTGATATGAGGCTCTGATGCACCACTTCATTTGTGAATGCAGCCATAACCTGTGTGTGTGTGACGAGTGTATACACATGTACAGGCAAGCTCATTTCATCTAAATGACAGCTTGTCTCCCAGAATGTCAATGATTCCCTTGGTACTCAGGAACCTGGGGACTATTCTTTGGCAAATAAATTGCAGCAGGGAGATGTATGTGGAATTTCTACCATCTAGGATCCTTAGTAAACTCTCTTGTGACAACTGCACTCAAGAAAACTAGGTGAATATAACTGGAAAGTGGTTCTTGGAGCTATATGCAATGACAGTTCACTGCATTTATATTATTACTTGCAGAGTTATTTTACTTGCATTAGTTCCAGAATGCTTGCTACAGAACAAATTCAGGCAAAATAAATAATACAAATAGTGTAATATCACAAAGAGATTTTCCAAACATGCCTTTGTCTAGCCAGCTAAAGACAACAGAAGAAATTCTGTCCTTACATAAGTATGCCTGTCATTCAGATCCAGGGAAGCTAAAGCTCCAAAGGCTCTGCCAAAGTCCTCAGCTGTTTCAGTTCTTATATGACTTTGTTCATACCCCCAAGTTATACTGTACAGGCATAAAGGCAAACTTCAAAGTAAAGGTAAATGGTTGGCCTAAATTCTACTCTTTCTCAGCGACTTTTAGGTAGCAAAGGAGCACTGCATTACATAGAGCTTATGAAGAAATACCATGCTGTGCCTTCAGTGTGGACTCAATCAGAATTCAGGAAGCCTGGCTCACCAGATCATTTTTTTGTGTGTGTGTCTCTTTTTTTAAAAGACAGAAATGTAATAGCAGTTAGGACCTTTTGATACACTTCACAAGAATTTTTCCTGTTCAGCTGTCAGTCTTGTGGCTTTAATATATCATGGCTGAATTCCAGTCTCTGGCACAGTTAGTAGCAACTTTCAACTTTAGGGTTTCAATCCTGTAACAGAGAAATCTGGTTAATAGTTCTTGTAACTGCCAATTCTAATAGATCTCTATTTACTTACAGAAAGATATGTTTGGATTCCTATTTATCATTTTCCCTCCAACCCATCCATCTACTTCTACACCAAATCACAGATTTCCACCTCCAATGGAAATTATCACCCCCGGTGACCCCTTCTGAACTACTTTTTCCATCACTTTGAAACCTAATCTGCAGTGAACAGCCAGATATGGGGTAAGAAATTGTCCAAGTACTTTGAGGTGTAGAAAGAAGCCAAAAAAAGATTTGTGAAATGCTAGAGTTGAATCCAAAACTGTGAAAATCATATAGATATCGTAAAATGTGTTCAGACTTGAGTAAACTTCGGTTGCTAAGTGTTCTGTCCAAAAGCAGCAGTGGACTTAAAACTCTTCTATAAGAATAAGTTTGTCATTTTTAAAGGTGAGAGGGAGAAAAGAGGAAGAGATACATGAGGACAGATTACTTGCTTCAAAAGCCACTTTTCTTTCCTTCAATAGTTCATAGAGGTGATTCTCCTGCTTTACTCTGCTCTGGTGAGGCCTCACCTGGAGTACTGTATCAAATTCTGGAGCCCTCAATATAGGAAGGACCTTGACCTGATGGAGAGGGTCCAGAGGAGGACCAAGAAAATGATCAGGGAGCTGGAGCACCTCTGCTATGAGGACAGTCTGAGGGAACTGGGGTTGTTCAGCCTGGAGAAGAGGAGGCTCTGGGGAGATCCAATAGCAGCCTTCCAGTACAGGAAGGATGGAGAGAGTGTGTTTACAAAGGCCTGCAATGATAGGACAAGGGGCAATGACTTCAAATTAGAAAAGAGCAGATTTAGATTGGATGTTAGGAACAGATTCCTTACTATGAGGGTAGTGAAACACTGGAACAGGTTGCCCAGGGAGGTGGTTGGGGCCCCATCCCTGGAGATATTCAAAGTAAGGCTCAACAGGGCTCTGGGCAACTTGATGTAGTGGAGGATGTCCCTGCTGACTGCAGAGGGGGTTGGACTGAATGACCTTCGAAGACCCCTTCCAACTCAGACCATTCTATGATTCTGTGATTCAATTGGCAAGTGACTCATCTAAAATACAGAAAATAAAGCTCCATGTTCCTCATCTACCTGAGGAGATGTGAGCCCACCTTGTTTTCTCAAGAATGCCCTGTAATCACCAGATGATTTGGTATCTCCCAGTGTGGGAGGGAGAGAGCAAAGGCTGGTTTTTTTCAATACCTCTACTAAGCTATGTTCTGTTTTGCTTACAATATTGAAATATTCATGAGAGTGATGTCCTACCTCTCATGTCTAAACACCATGATATAGAGTTCTCTCTGGCTTAATGAATATTTCAATATTCTATATACAGTGGATCACCAGAAAGCATTTCCCAGCAGAATATTCCCTTGTGCAATAGCTGTAACTTACCTCTTCAGAGCTCTGTGTGAAAAGGAGGAACTGAACCCCAATATTCCAGCCCTTGGATGGACCCTGAAACCAGAGGTAGAGATGGCAGTGCTTGGTTGGGGGATTAAAAGAACCCAAACTCCTTCTTCTTGTTGTGGTGGTGTTATTTATTCATTTATTAGATTTTATTTTTAATTAAAGGGCGCCTAAAAGAAAAGTGTTTATTTTGTGGTTTGAATGAGAACATTTGTAAATGCTTCATATTAACTCATTGGTCCTTGCCAAGTTTTGTTCCCAAACTTTAGAATTTATTAAATTGCACACCTTCTGATTGGTAATTGATGGAAAAATATCAGGGGAAGTTAAGACAAATTTGCAGCAGTGTAATGTGAAGATCAAAAAGCACTGTTTGGAAACATGATGCTAGCATTTGGGAGTTGCCTACTGGTTGTCTCCTGATGATGTTGTTGGTTGTTGTTGGTTTTTTGTGGTTTTTTTTCCTTCTCTTTTTTTCCTCTTTTCTCTTTAGTGGTAGATACAGAAATTCCACATGAAAATTGGTTAGTCCATGAACACTGGAGGCAGATCTTTCAAATAAGGACTATTTCTGAATGCATGGTTTTAAGGGTATTGCTAATGTTGTAGAAATTACTTCTTGGATTTACTTCAGAACCTAGCAGAAAAATATCTCTGCTGGCTGTACATGAAATTTCAAACTGTTTGGAGCTATCCTGGCTGTATTGTTTGATTGAAGTGGCAGTAAGAGGTTCACAATCTTGTTTATTAAGAACAATATTTTACAGACTTAAAGGTAATCCTCTTAGTTTTTCACCATTTTACCTTTTTGGTTATGAAGATCCTTCCAAACAATGCTCTGTTAATGCCGGGGCTCCTGTTTCATTGGTTTATTAGCTCTTGAGCTACATGATTAGCCTGAGGGATAGATTCACAAATAACAGCTCCTCAGCTGGGGTGTTTCCTTAATCCATCCCTCTCCCTTTCAGAATCAAAGTCAAACCAAGGTATGAGAAAATTATCTCTACACTACAGAGCTCTACAGAGTAAGTAGGGAAGCGAGTAAATGGGCAAGTCTCTACTGGAAATCTTGTAGAGGCTAAGATGAGACAACTGCACTTCAGTGAAGGAACTACTCCCTGTTGACACATTTAATCTAAATTAATTCTTTTCTTTCTCTCTTTTTTTTTTTTTTTTTTTTTTTTTTTTTTTTTATTTTCCTTTTTTCTTTTGGTCTTTATGCAGCAAACTAAGATCTAAACTGTCTGGGGCATTGGAAAGAGCAAGCCTGAAAAGATATCTGTAACAAAGCTGCTGTGTGAGCAGTATCATGGAACTGCTGAGAATGTTTTTAGTGCTAATTATTGCACATAATAAAGCATATTTATCTTCCTGCTTAGGAAATCCTGTGGATATGCATTTGTCCATTCCTACCTCTCTGATACTTTCCTTCATATATACTTAGTAATAATTTTAATAAAGAAAATGGTAATAAAATATGGAACCCAATTCTTTACTTATTTACTTACTCAATTGGTTAAATCACACTGGAGTTGTTATTTGGCAATACACTGGTTCCAATATTAATTGGAAAACTGCTTAACTGAAGGCAAAGTGGTATGAAATTAAAGTAAATAAAAAGAGAATCAGTGCCATTTGTTGTTTTCCTACTATGTTTTCCTACTATGATTTTCTGCTGCTGTTAAGTGATATAATTCCATAAGTACCTTAGAGACAACTAAGTAGAACTCGTTGACAAAAATTGTGTATTTTCTAGCTGTAACCAAGTTTCTTTAATAGTAAGACCACTTTTTCTATCTGAAAGCTTTAGGGTGTGTTTGAAACATATTTTGGGACAATAGGAGTTATTGTGCTCACTGCAGAAAGATTTTCAGTCACTTTGTCAGCCTGAGTTTTTGAACCCAGGGTGAGTAGAACTACATGAGCTCCAAGGCATGAAACACGAGCTCCAAGGCAAGAAAAACATGCCTTTTAATTGTTTGGCTATTGGATTAATATGAATACATAGCTTCCATGCATGAGTGTGTTTGTACATAATTGGAGCTCAAGAGAAGGTTGAGGGAGCAGATGCAAAATTAATGGTTCCTGTAAGAGCAACAAGCTCAACACATTTTTTTTTTTAATTTTAAATTTTACAGCATCTCTCTCCTCTGAAGAAATTATTATGGCTATTGTCCCTTCATGATTCTTGAGTTCTGTTTCCTGCAAGGATCCAGAATAAAATATGTCGCTGCTAGTGACATAAATAGTGTTTTATTTCTGTTAGCTGTGCAGAACGGTACTTCTGGGAGAGGAAAGCAGAATTCTGCTCTTCCTTTTGCTTCATGGAGGGGATATCTGACTAGTTTCCCATTAAGACTTCGCCCTGCATGACTATAAAAGTGGTGGAATTATAGAGTTGTATTTCAGACAATGATTTGAAGCTTTGCACGGGTCAAAGTCAGGCCATACCTCAGCTCAAAGGGTGATGGGTAGGAACCAGTATGTATCATTAAGTCTGAGGTGAGCTTGTAATGTCCTTGAAAAGCAATGATAGAACTTCACAGACCTGAAGGAAGGTTGTTTGCCAACCATTCTGCCTCTTCATTACCCATTATTCTAATTGGTTTGATAAAGGATATAACTTCTGCTTAGGAAACTCTCAATATCACTTGCCTTCATGTTAAATACACATGTTAAGCATTTCACCCTCATGATATACTACAATTCTATCATCTGACTGTTAGTTTAAAACTTTTCTTGGTATTTTCTGATGTTCCCCGTTGTTAATCAGGTTTGGGTGCTGTCTTTTTTTTAGTTTGAGGTTATTGTTTTTTTTTTTTCCATGTCCCTGTGTCAGGAGCAAATACAGTGATTGCCTATTTGTCTTCTGGTGCCTCATTACTTTGGTTGTCACAGCTTGATGCTCAGTAATATATATGTGCCTGACTTTGTGTGTGGTACTCATTGTGCTAATTGCTTCTCCTCTGTGTGAAAGAGAGCTTTAGATAACTAAGTGCTGTCTCAGAGATGCAAATATTAAGAAGAGATGAGGTTATTCTATTTTTAAAACTTCACAGCTCTGAATTTGTGCACTGGAGTAAGCTGATAACAGTGAAAATTTTGACACTGGTGCACAAGACTCCTTTGTTAGCTCAGGATAATCCTTGCTGGATTTCAGGTATTTACTCAATTAGGCCTCATTTAAAGATAGATGTGTTTCTTTGCATACCATTTGTTATAGCCAGACAACAGAGGGACACAGAGCTAACTCATAGCTTGGAGCATGTAGCTTTCGTCTGCCCTGCAGCATGTCTGCAGAGGAGCTGTGGGTCTGTATGGGCATATAAGCAAGAGGATGCCTTCTTCTGTGAGGCTGATTCACCTAATCCTTGAATGAAACAATACAATGCAGAGCAGGCTTCTTTAAACTGCAATATTTCCCCCCTCCCAACTTTACAGCTTACAATTATAGCTGAGCATATGGCAATGAAGATGAGCAGTCAAGGTCTGGCCCCCTGGGATGAGTGTTACTGCAGTTCTACCTCAGTAAAAGCCAGTGACTTATGCCAGGGACGACTCTGGTCCCGGGAGCCATCTGCTTCCTTGCTGGGGGAAAGCTGTGTTGGCTGCACAGAGCTGGCTGATCAGAGCAGCAGAGCTCAGACATGTAGCTGACAGTGCGCTTGTAAACACAGGCAGTAGCCTCACCAGATGTGCTTTTGAGCGCCTAAGCTAGTGCCTAGTGGTTGAACCCAGACTGTGTAACAGCAGCACTCTGCAGTATTCTGGGGCAAGGGAAGGAAGGAAAAGAAGTTTGTCGTCAGAATGGTCAAAGTTTCCTTGTACTTCTACTACGTGATCTTACCCTGTTACTCAGTGTGTTGCCATCCCATTCAGTCCAGGAGTAAAACAAAAAAAGAAGAAAAATATTCTCAGACCTGTACTGCTGGTTGGAGACGTTTGTGTAGACAATTTGCATTTCAAAGGGTATTTGCTGTAACACTTACCTTTCACAGGTCTGTATTTGAAATGGTACATACCATAAATCTCCTATTCTGAAAAAACCAAGCACAGATTGTCTACCTTCTTTTTCTGCCTGTAAGCATCATCTGTTATCTCAGTTTCTAAGGATAACTTCTAAGTCTGCTGTGGTTTTGATACTCCTTGTGCTGTTTGTCATCTGTTCAGTCCTACTACAGCCATCACTCTCCCAACAGTCTACGGGCCTTGTTCTTGTGCCACTTGCCTCAGCATGTGTCAAGGGTGATATTGGTTGTAACAATCTGGTAGAGCTGTTGTTCAGGGTAACTCCTGGTATGAGTGCCACATAGGGGGAAATGAAGGACCCTCAGGTGTTTTTTCTTTGCAGTGTATGGTCTTACTACTCTTAGTGCAAGCGGTTAGTGAGGTACATCTCAAGGTGACTGAGTGCAGCAGTTTTGAGAAGAGCCATTGCAATATGGAATTTATCCTGTTTATATAAATGGCAGCAACTACTCAATGTTGTTAAAGGACAGTGTGACATTTTCAAAGGAGAAGGATGGCACAGCTATAAATCCTATGGAATAATGAGATTTGTATAGGGGAAGTGTCTAATCCCTTTCATAATAAACAGATTTATGAGTGACAGATGTGGATAAATAATGAATGCTTCCAATTCAAGATCAGATACAGAGTGAGCACAAGAAAATGCAGTTGTAGATGTGGCTGAATTCTAAGCACCACTTAAAATCTCAGTGTTCGTCCATGAACAAGATCTATGTGATCATTTGTTTCTGTCTTTACTTCATTAGCATTAAATACTTACAACTCTGCAAACACAACTAAAAGCTGAGGTGGGCTGAAAACAAAGACATGCAAATAACTGGTAGGATTTCATGCTTCATCCAAAGCCTTTTAAAAAGCTGTTCTGCTACAAACACTGGAGCACAAACAGTGAGTGCTGATCGAATGGAATTGAGTGTGAATCTGCACATCAGGCTTGTCAACAGTAATAAGGCCAAGGAGACAACACTGAGGAATGTTATATCCAAAGGAAGAATCATTTCAAGAGGCATTCAGGCCTGGATAAGTTCTCCAAAGCCTGCAATGTGCTTAAGATTTGAGCACATATGACAAATTCCTAAAATAGAAATTAGAAAAGGCACTAATTCTTTTTGGTTTTATTAGGTCATCTACTCAATCATCTTGTCAATGTTGGATCTTTCTTTGAAGTATTCCCTTTAGGGTTAACTTTCCACTGTTTTGTGAATTTTAAATTGAGGATTTTGTCTGCACTGACACAGTGAATAATTAACTCAAGGAACTCCTTGCTTCAGGTTAGCCTTGGAGCAAATCACTTAGCAGTTTTCAAAACAGGCCTCGATGCATTTGGTGATAGCATCTGCACCTGCGCTACTGGCAAGTGAAACAGAGACCATCAATCTGGCAGTATCTGGTCTCAAGACAATTTCCTTAATGGTATGCCATGGCTAGATTATAAAACATTTGTATTAGGGTCTGAAGCATCTCTTTGTTCACTTAAAGGCAGAAAATCAGGTTTTCTAACTCAGCTAATGTATGAGGATTTCTAGGATGTGCCTCAGCAATGCAGCTAAACTGGCTGTGTCAGTGCAGCAGTAAAAATGAATGTAATCATGTTAAAGGATGCATGGTGTGATTAAACTGGATGCATGCTCAGCACAAAGGACGTCCTCAGACCAGTCTCACAGTAGCTGGGCCACATCTGCCATACACTACAGCAGAGAATTATAAACAGGAACACTGTCTGCAGATGAGCTCCTCCTCGAAGTACATCTCAGCTGCAGCTAGAGCAAGGTGAAGGGTTGTATTCACACCAGTAATATAAATGATGTTAGGGAGCATTTATAGGAACTGGATTGTGATCATTTGTTCTGTGAAAACACCAGCCCAGCCCTTGGCATTCTTATGGCTTGTCATACATTAGTTGTTTCTTAAACCTCCCCTGAGCATGGTCTGGGGAACGGCATGGGACAGGGGTCTTTCTTCACAAGTGATTTGAATGTGTCCATGATACTCCACAAAGCAGATATGGTTAATTTACAAAAGCAGAGAAAGACACTGGGCACATATGACATGATGATACAGGTGTGGTTTGTGGTGCCTTGTCCCTGCAAACAGAGATCTCTGGGCTTGGGTACAGGCCTTGCACTGCCCACATCAGACTTGGAGCATCCAGAAGCAAAGTGTACAAGAACATGAGAGTTCATAGGAGGATTTTGGATGTACTTGCTGTCAGGATCATGCTGCCAGCCTTGCACGCAAGGTCCCATGTGGTCAGTTCATGCTTCATTGTCTTTCCACAAAGATTTTCACATTTGCTTGCCCTCCACAACAATTTGCATCACGCTTTGTAGTCTTCAGGCTTGTACTCACACAGCTCCCCAAGCCAAAAAATCTCTTCCTGCTGTTGTTTCTCAGCTCTTTACTGTAGCCATCAAATGCACTCTTTCCAAAAAAAGCCTATGCAACCCAGTTTCCATGTAGAAGAATGTAACTTAATCAGGTAAACTCAATTCATTATAGAATATGTGGTCTGCATATTTATCCTTGGGAATGAATACATGTGTATGTGTACCTTCATTTATTTATACATTATATATATATATGTATGTGTATGCGTATATGTATATATATATGCATATGTACATGTGTATATGTGTATATATCTGTGTATATGTATATATAATGTATACATATATATATATATGTGTAGTTAAAATGGAGCCAAAAGGGCAAAATCAACAAAGTGTTTGAGGTGTTTCCGGGGCCCTCCTGTCTCATAACAACTGAAGTTACTATCCCAAAAATACTTGCATGACAAAAGGAGAGGAAACATGCAGGAGGAAAGACAAGTTGGTGGAGGAGCGGGCAGTACATCCAGTTTGCCTGAAGGCTGTTCACCAGAGTACTGCAAGTGGCATGTTCCTGACCCACATAATCCTGGGTGTTGTAACCAAATGAGCAATAATAATAAAAGAAAGGAGTCCCCAACCCAAACGATAATCTGTTACAGTGTTTTTCAGGTGGCTATATTTGAAGTTTCCATTTGATAAAAACCCCTCAAACTTAATGTCATGGTAGACTGATGTGTAGGACTAGGAGAAATAGTTACCAATGAAGTGATTTAGGGTTAGCAACCTAGACCACCTACACATTATTGGACTGAAAAATGTCCAGCTTCAGTTTTCAAAATGCTTCTCTAAGAGTAGCCTGCATCCCATATGTCTGCAAATGTTGCCTTCTACTGTATGTACAAGGAAATCCAACAGCCTTGGAAAGCTCATATTTCATTTGATGCTGCTGCTGTGTTTATAAGAAACAGAAGAAAAATAATGATCTGCTGGCAGAATATGATTTATAGCTTTATGCATAGGAGTGGGACAAAAACCTTTCCTCCTGGCAGGCAGCCCCCTGTTCTGCATCTTTCCAGTTGATTTCATCTCAGAAACAAACATCTAAAAGTAGTGGAATTAGTGCTGAATGAGTTTTCCATTTAGGAAAGACTGGGAAATGGCCAGATACCTAAAAATGATTTTTGACTGAATAATCCAGCAGCAGGCAGAAGCATTTCCGTTAGCCTTCTGCATTGTGTTTTACTTTTAACTATGATTTGGTTTTGGATTAGGAGGCAATTACTGACTTTGTGCAGAACTGACAGAGATGCAAAGTCAAACCATCTTCCCGGTTTGGACATTTCATATGTGAAATTGGTTTAAAACATCAAAAAGGAGCAAACACAGGGGATCTGAATGGCAAACAGTAACTATACAAGACCTTAGAAAAACTGTGTGGTCCAAACTTGACCCTCTATCTAGGACTGAGGCCAGATTCACCAGCTGTGATAGAAAAACATGAAACTGCATGGAAGACAGTCTAAGCGTCTTCACTATGAATAATCAAAATCAGAGGGACTTTATTTTCAGTTTATTTTAGCTCAAACTCTGAGACTTGTTGACAGCAGGATGATGCTAGTTAAAATGGTTTCAGTCAGTCTAAGCCATTTGTAAGACCAGCTTTATGACATTGAATAACACATAAAATCTAGCTCCTTTGAAGTCCAGAGTTTTTGAATATCCATGACACCCAGAACCCAAATGCCTTCAAATTACTTCAGTAGGAGTTAGATACTTAACTCTTTTTGAAGATCCTGATTAATTGATATATAGAAATGGGGCTTTGATTCTGAAAGACCTTCAAAATCTATTAATCTATCTCTTTTAACAATTGTGTAGCATGTAAATTTGGTTTGGCAAAACTCTTTCATAAAATGAAATCCAAGATCAGCTTTGCATTTTATTTTTTTTCATACTTTCCAGCACCAATGGTAACTTTGGTAGTTGAATATGATCTGGCCTCATTCCTAATTCTGACACAGAGCAGAAGGTACTTGATACAGAATTGTGAGAGAATATAAAATATACACAAATAGCCGCTGCATAACAAACATTACGAAAATACACCAAATCTAGAGGTGGGAGACATGTTTTCCTGACTGATAATCCTAGTCACTGCAAGCTGACTGTTTCCTTCACATTTCTTAATTCAAGCCCTGAATCAGTGACTCTCACATGGCTAAGCATATGTACAACCACCAGCAGATGAACAGGACAGATCCTGGGCATCAGCTGAACTGATATGTCTCTGTAGGTCATGGCATAGTCATGCTTCCTTAAAGTCCAACAACAAATAGCTTCCTTTTGCCCTCAGTTCCCCATACTGGCCCAGAGACACATGAAACCCTTCACAGTGCTGTTGGCACAGAAAAGAAATTAACTATTCAACCAGCCCAGATGTCATTTAACTTCAGTTTTGGTGCTCCTGGTGCTTTAAGCCCAAATGCAGCTGTGTATAGGATGTCACTAAAAAGCATTTCAACTTCAAGAATGGCTAGAAATTTCCATTCTCAACTAAATCAGATTCTGTATCATAGATGACATTGTTGATGACTGTTCAGTGACCTCTGGTAGCTGATCTCTGGTAAACCTCTACCTAAATCACAGATGCTGTCATGGTTAGTGGTATGAGCCACAAGACCAAAGTCATAAATAGCTTGAAGACAGAACTGCTATTTTCCTGCACTGTGGTGTTTTCTGTAGGTCAGAAAGAGGGCATATCAGTATGGACAGCATGGGTCAACCTCAATCTCAATGAGAAGCAGGTTATGCTAGGGCAAAAACCTTGCACAAGGCTGACTAGTGTAGAGTATCAGGAGTAATTTTCACAAATGTTGTAAACTCTGTTCCCAAATATCCAAAATCCTCCTACATGGAAACACTCAACCATGCAAGTGAGCAAAGCAGTGGCAAAAGAAAGTTAAACACTTAATCTTTTTTTTTTAATGCAGTTGGAAACAAAGGCCAGTGCTACAACACTACAGCAAATGTTCTGTGAATATATTTCTTTGTGTATTTTGCATTTTGTTTCCAAATGAACAGTGCTTGCTTTAATTAACAAGGATGGGAAACACTGTCCTGAGGTCAGAGCAGTGATAAAAAGTGCATAGCTCTAGTCTGAAATGAGACCCAGGTCCTCTATCTGACAAAAGCCTGTGTGTGGTATTAGCCAAGTCTCTTCACAACTCCCCTATGTTTATGGCACATTTTTCTTCTTTGGTGTTTATATACATACTTGGGGCATCAGAGGAGTCCTGAATTACAATCACAGTCTTGTATTTAGATAGTCACAGAAAGATTAATGTCTGGTAGTTGAGCCACTGATCTGAAGCTAAATTGGCCCAGCTTTTTAGCATTTAGTAGAGAACTTTGGTAAACACAGAAAAACAATATTTAAGAAGTAATTTTTATGTAGACAAACTGTAACTGTTACCTACTTTGGCTTGATGAAATTTGTTGGGGTCTAAAAATAATTGCCAAAGATAAAGTGTAGGCCAAAAACACAGTTCAAGAAATATTGTCACTGTTAAAATGACAATATCTGGTTATATGGATTATATGAGTCAGTGGCTCAGCTGACAGGTAGTTTAAAACAACTCAGATAAATGACCTGAAAATGAAGTAAATAAATGAAAAAAGGAAGGAAGGAAGGAAGGAAGGAAGGAAGGGAGGAAGGAAGGAAGAAAGAAAGAAAGAAAGAAAGAAAGAAAGAAAGAAAGAAAGAAAGAAAGAAAGAAAGAAAGAAAGAAAGAAAGAAAGAAAGAAAGAAAGAAAAAAAGAAAAAAGAAAGAAAGAAAAAGAAAGAAAGAAAGAAAGAAAGGCTCTCAAGAAATTTTTTGTTGCTGTTGGAAGTGTCTCATCTTTCTGGTTTCATGCAAGACCTTTCTACTTTGGAAGACTCCAGCATCACCCACTAGTGTTGCTGAAGCAAAGATCCTGACTGCCTTTCCATTATATATTCCCCCATCTCCCTCCCTTTTCTCTCTCCCAGCCTTTTTCTTCCCAGAGTTTTATAACTCAGCTGTAAGAAATTGCTTCTGGCTGAAACTTGGCAGCAAAAGTCTGATTTCAAGCCAGGAATGATCCCCCTCCCTTCCCAGTTTTCAAAACCCT
Source organism: Dryobates pubescens (assembly GCF_014839835.1). Taxonomy (NCBI): domain Eukaryota; kingdom Metazoa; phylum Chordata; class Aves; order Piciformes; family Picidae; genus Dryobates; species Dryobates pubescens. The sequence goes on along the minus strand of NC_071625.1, from coordinate 21,250,471 downwards.
TTTCTTTTGGTCAGATTTAAGCCACAGAAGAGCAGAGCAGAGGGGGAGGGCAATGCTCTGGATCCGGCACAGGAGCTGGCTGGCTCTGTTTGCTTTCATAATGCTTCAGTGGCTTGTTATTTTTCCAGCTGAAATAAGGGTGATTTCTGCATAATGTGGCAGGGATATTTTTGTGTATGTGTTTGTGTTTAAGCAGAAAATGGCTGAGTCATTTCTGCTCAAAAGTGGTTTTGCTGTGTGAGCCACTTGCTTTCTTTCTGGTTCTCCTTATTTTTTATCCGTGCAACATTTAAAAGGAAGGTCCAAAATAGTGCACTCCTCTTTGAGTTAGCAAAAGCTGCATTCTTAAATGCCTGTGTGTGCATCCAGAGTGCTGCTGTAGCGTTAGGGCTGAACAGAAAAATTGAAGTGACAGGACTTGATACCATTGTAGCAGTGGAGACATTATAAATACCCAGGAATACTCTAGGTGGTTTTCCTTTGGTTATTAAAAGGCTTAAAACCCCAGATTAAAATCATGTCTTATTGTGTGAAAAGGTAGTGAGGATGAGTCTTGATTTAAAAGCTACCAGTCTGAAAAACAGAGAGACAAAATACGAGGAAAGGAGATGCAAGGGCTCATGGTAATGACCTCCGTGATGTTGCCCAGTGGCTGCTGGCACATTTGAGCCTAGCAGCAGCAGCAACAGCAAGAGGAGCAGTTTAACATAGCCAGGGGCCCACTGCTGCTACAAATTTTATGCTGATGTTACATCTACGCCCGCAGTGTTAAAGGAACATGGCCTCTGCTGGGTGGTGCTCACAAAAGAAGTGATTATGCCAATGTCAAAGATGGCTGTGCAGCCTCTTCTGCACCCCCACATGTGTGTGGATTAAAGTCCTGCACTGATTCTTTGCCAAGCCTCAGCAGTTTATCTGCTCTGTGCAGCTTGTGACCTCAGTACAGAAAGTGCACCACTCAGCCTTTGGGTGGCTTGAAAATACTGCTTTTTGCTGGTATTTCTGTGAGCACTTTACTAGAAGGACATAATTGTCCAAAGCTTGCTGTAACATGGAGCAGGGTGCTTGAGGGGGTGGTCAGCCTCATGTATCATCTTGACCCATAGCGTAGCACCTTCTGACTTCAAGTGTGCACATTGCACTCTAGACCTGGAAGTATTAAGTCACAAATCAAATGAAAAGTACCAGTTAGCAACTGGCTGCAAAACCCAATGATTCCTCCACATGATGTGAGAGGCCAGGGGAAGAGCCTTGCCTTGCTGGAGCTGAAGCTTTGCTTTCCTTGGCTGTGGGATCATCTTCACTGCTGTTTGCACAGCTCTGCCCAGTTGGCCCTGCAGCTGTTCCCTGCCCACTGAGTGGGACTCCTGGGGACATCAGCCTTTGCACCCAGCACCACATCCAGTCACTGCCATGAAAGTGATCTTTAGGCCCTATGGAAATAATAGTATGTGGTCATCTAATTAAAGCTTATACATAGTAGAGTCAATTGTGGTTGCCCTGGCACCTTTAGTTATGGTATTTCCAAACTTAAGGCTTTAGGAAGTCTTTTGCTTCTGTTCAACCTCATGAGTTTTGTTTGTTTGCATCTATGTATTGCTCTCTGCCTCTGATCATATCACCACCCTCCTCCTAAACATTCCTGTGGCTTCTATAGCCTCTTCTTTCCTTTGAACTTCCACCTGCCCACATCTCGCAGGACTAATGCTACCTTCCCCTCCCCAGCGCTAGGGTATGGAGAGATATGTGGTTCTTGTTTCCAGTATTTGCTACCACAGATATCTAGGGCGGAACTGGAAAGAATAATTTGGTCAACTCCTGAATGTGCCAGAGCATATCTCATGTGGAAGGAACCACTGCTAAATTCAACTGACACAGTGAGACTGACATGAGTGCAAAAGGAGATATTTTAGATATTTTCATGGAGAGTAGTGGAAAGCATAGTCTTGCAATCTTAGTGACCCCTGAGTCAAAGTCCCTGCTTCTTGCTGTGAGGGATGCTGTATACCCCTCAAGTCACCAGCATAGTTTGTAGTTTGAAATACTTGATAAAAAGGACATTTTCTTTTAAAAGGCACCTCTGTATGAAGCCCTGTATGTATATTCCCCCTGTGTTTGTTAATACATATCTGAAGGAAGCTACTGACTAATTTATTTTTTACATACCGCCAGGTATGTAAGGGCCCAAGGGATGAATGCGGCAAATATTTCAACCCATATGACACACTTTGAAAAGTGAGATATGCATGCTGGGCAGTGGACTATCTACACTCTTCTGTGATTAGACTCAGGCAGCCAGATCTTAGAGATGTCTCTTAGCTGCAGAATCACTCCATGATTGCAGTAAAGAACACTGCAGTCCTCCCTCTTCCAAAAGGCAGCTGTTGAAGACAAGAGGATTTAGCCTGGATTCTTCCAACCTGAGTTTAGGCACTTTATTAATATGCCTTGATTAGGGTCATGGTTGTCAGAAGGCTCCCTCTACAGATGATGAAAACATGGAAAAAACATGAAAACAAGTCATTAGATTTACACCCCAAAGACACCTCTGCCTCCCTCTTTAATGGTTAAGTAGCTGCTGCTTCTGACTCAGGTGCATTTGCTAAATATTAAAAAGTCTTCCTGCAACTGGACACTGAAGGCGAAGGCAAGATGGAAGGAAGCACTAGACAGACAGAGCCTGACATTTGGTTTCAAAGGTTATAGACAGTCATGCCTGTGGACTGAAGTTTTACATAACTCGTGAATACTGTTGTGTTCATTCTGATACACAGAATCACTAAGGTTGGAAGAGACCTCAAAGATCATCAAGTCCATCCTATCACCCAAGACCTCACGACTAAACCATGGCACCAAGTGCCATGTGCCCTCTTGAACACCTTCAGGGATGGTGACTCCACCACCGCCCTGGGCAGCCCATTCCGATGGCTAACGACTCAGTGAAGAACTTTCTCCTCTCCTCAAGCCTAAATTTCCCCTGGTGCAGCTTGAGACTGTGTCCTCTTGTTCCTGTGCTGGTTGCCTGGGAGAAGAGACCAACCCCCTCCTGGTACAACTACCCTTCAGGTAGTTGTAGACAGCAGTAAGGTTGCCTCTCATTCAAAGCTATTAGGCTTCTAGATGGCAAACTTACCCATCTTAGGATACTGGACTACCAGACTTGATCACTCAGAGATCATGAGTCAGGTATCAGAACTATTATGTGACAGGTTTAAAAGCAAGGAGGTGTTTCTGAAAAAAGAAACCCAAACCCTAGATAGATGATAGACAGACAGATAGTTGGATCCTTCTGAGTTTCTGTCTGGTTTCCAAAACTTTTAGGCTTAACTAAGATTCATGTTTTCCAAGCCTTGTCCTGCAGTGGTGGTATCTGGAAATTCAATTTTCCTCCAGAGAAATCTGAGACTCTTGTGCAATGGATGTTTTCAGGAGAAGGGTCTTTCAGAAAAAAAATTGAATAATGTGAGATGTAATAAAAACCATTGAAGCTGGCAGTAGTGCAGAAGAGATGGTGGTCTGTGGCTCTGGGAGAGTAGCGATGATGAGTGAAGTACAGAATGTTGTTCTGATCATGGAGTCTTGTGCTTATACTGAGCAGAGCCATGTGTGTTATGCCGGACTGGGTCCATAAAAATGCTGATTTTTTTCCCCCCTTTTCCTATGTGTTTAAAGCCCTGTGTTTTCCTGTACATGCCACCCAGAAATCTTAACACATTGGTTTTGATTATTTAAAGCAGAAAAAAATGGCACTAAACCGGTGCTACCCTATGTGGACAACTCAAAACTATTCCCTCTCCCAATGAATTGATATTGGCATTGTATTTATTGGATGTGTTTTTAATATTCCTTCCTCCCTTCTTCTTTTTATTTTCTTTTTCTTTTTTTTTTTTTTTTTTTCCTTTTCCAGGAGGAGTGGCCAAATCAGTTGCTGTCACTCAGCTCCTATGTCTTTTGTGGGTGGAAATTTACAGCTTCTGAAGCTGGGCAAAGACAAGACAGTGAGAAAAAGAGTCAGGATGTAGCTGGGAGACATCATCAAGTCTTCATAACAGCTGTTCTGAGCCCCAGTGCAAAAGTAGAGATATTCCTAAAATACCATTTGCATGTCTTGGTCCTTAGTCTGCTGCAGGACAAATTTCCTGGGGGAGGAAGACTAAAAGGAAGAAAAGACAGTAATTTAATGGGATTCGTTATTTCCATCAGCAGTGCTCAGTGCAGTGACAGTCGGACAGAAGAGGCAGCAATGCCATGCAGCCTCCTGAAGTTTGAAGCTGCATCCACCCTTAGACAGTGCATTTCTATAAACAGCCCTTCCCTGGCCTCTTTCAAGCAGTAATTGGTAAAAAGCACTTTAAACCTGCTCCAACTGACAGTAAAATCCTAATTTTAAAATATTAGATGGGCTGGTTTATTAGTATGTTTTGAACAATACCACATGAGCAATTGTAGATGATTTTGAGAAAAATTACATTGTGAAAAGCCCCAGAGAATCTCTTCATGACCATTAGGGTTTAATTGTGGAAGGCAGAAGAGGAAAAAAGCAAAAGACAGGAAGTAATGGATCGTTATGACTCACGCTGCCTCAGAGGCTGCTTTTTTTTTTTCATCTGGTGTTGTGTGCATGGTTATTAAGTTATTTTCTTATTAAATTTGCACAGAGTTCTTTTGGCAAATTTGGGCTGAATGATTACCAAACTGGTACCCATGAGATATGTGTAAATGGTGTAAAACATTCATGTAAGGATCAGTTAAGGAGAATAGGAGGGCTAAACAAATGTAGAAGTAGTTTTTACACGTTAAACCTAAAGATAGATAAAATCTTGGAGTCTGACTGGGAAAAAAAACCACCAAACACCTCTCCTAAAGGCAAAAATATTTTGCCTGAATTAAAAGTAAAAAAATAAAAAGGAACAGATTTCTAGCTTCTACACAAAACCCACCCCCCAAAACATCAAAATAAAACAAACTCACAAAAAAAAACCCTCAACCACAAAACACAGAATCACACAGAATCACAGAATTACCAGCATTGGAAGAGACCTTAAAGATCATCAAGTCCAACCTATCACCACAGCCCTCATGACTAGACCATGGCACCCTGTGCCACGTCCAATCCCCTCTTGAACACATCCAGGGATGGTGACTACACCACCTCCCTGGGCAGCCTGTTCCAATGGCTAACGACTCTCTCTGTCAAGAACTTTCTCCTCACCTTGAGCCTAAACTTCCCCTGGCACAGTTTGAGACTGTGTCCTCTTGTTCTTGTGCTAGTTGCCTGGGAGAAGAGACCAACCCCCTCCTGGCTACAGCCTCCCTTCAGGTAGTTGTAGACAACAATAAGGTCTCCCCTGAGCCTCCCCTTCTCCAGGCTAAACAATCCCAGCTCCTTCAGCCTCTCCTCGTAGGGCTTGTGCTTGAGGCCTCTCCCCAGCTTCATTGCCCTTCTCTGGACACATTCAAGAGTCTCAATGTCCTTCTTAAACTGAGGGGCCCAGAACTGGACACAGTACTCAAGGTGTGGCCTAACCAGTGCTGAGTACAGGGGCACAATGACTTCCCTGCAGGGGAAATTAAAAAGAAAAATCCAAAACACAATAAAACCCAAACCCCAAACCAAGCCCAAAGAAACATAATCGCACAAATGACCTCTGAAAAATAGGACTACTGAAATCTGGAAGCTCTGTTTCAGTCTAGCTCTATATGTAATGTTTTGCAATTTGACCACTGTTTATCCCCTTCTGCCTCATTTCTGATTTTAAAGAAGAGAGTTTTTTTCTCTCTCAATGAATCTCATTCTGTGTCCTTGATTGTTATTGCCCAGCATATATTTCCTATTCTTTGGGCTCCATTCTGAAGTTTAGACTGCATTTTGGTGTTTTGGGAAGAAGGACTGTGTCTCATTATTTGCTACACAGACTTGAGCACCACAGATCTCCAAAGGGTCTAATTCCCAGGGAAAGATGCTGCCAAGTCATTTGCTGGTAGATCACTTCTGATTTCAGTTTTCAGCTCAGGATGTCATTCCTTGTTGCAAATCCAGCTTCTGGAACTACCTTTGGGCTTCCCAGTAGTGTTGTGGCCCCAGTGATGAGAATGAGAGGTCAGGCTACTGGCAATTAGAAATGAAAACTGAAACGGAGCTGTGGGAGAGGCTGGAAAAAGGTGATGGCAGAATTATATATGCAGATGTTCTGCTTGGGACAAGATGTCCTTCTTCATTCTCCTCCCTGCTTAGTAGAAACTGCCCCCTTAACACCTCTCAGATTCTAGTAACAACAGTAAAAGAAGTAGTAACAACAGCATCAGCAACAGCCATAATCATAGTAATAACAATCTTCTTTTCTCCAGAGGCAATTCATCATCAGGTGAATCCAAGGGGACTCTCACTGTGGTGCCTTCTGAGGACTTTTTATATGGTACTTTCATAACAGATCATTTTGGTCTGTCTTATTTGTCACTCTGTCAAGTGACAGCTGCACCAGTGCTAATATCAAGGTTGAAAGTAAAGAAGGGAGCAATATCTCAATTATCATTTCAGACACATGATGTAATTGTGCTGCTGGCAGCAAGCCATGCAGCTCTTGTGGTAGTAAACAATCCTTTCCCTCAGCAGTCCCAGCCACTGTTTTCATATGGGCCGGAAAGGTCAGAAAAATCAATTAGCTGTATAGGATGTTAAGGAAAGCCAAGTCCAAATGCAACTTTGGAAATATTTTTTTGAAAAGACTAATGTGTCTTAAGAAGAAAAAAGGACATCTGTATCATTTATCAGAGCTCTTGTGTTTGCTGCTCTTACTAGAAAAAGCCAATGTCCTCATTCTCTACAGCAACATTGTCTCGGCTGTGGTACAATCATGCATCAGATGGGGGTTGCTGAACTTGGTGTTATCCATACAAGATCCACAAGAATTACTCATCTCCAGATGAGATGGTGTTTGGGAAGCAGACGAACACACCAAGCAGGCTGAAGACAGAGACAGCAACAAGATGTCATTGCCACCATATGCACCATGATACTATGCTGCCCAGCCCCAGGGTGAGAGGCTGGGTACCTGGGGTGGATATAGTTCAGGCTTCATCATTAGAACAGGGAATGAACTTCCAGCTTCTGAGGTTTATTGGCAATGTAGTGCTACCTTGGGCAAGTGACCTTCCTTTTAATGGTCTCTAATAGCAATACCTGCCAGGGACACTGTAAAGTTTAATGAAGTGCTCCACTGTACTTCTGTTGGAAATACCGAAGACTATAAAGTACCATGAAATTCATTGTCACCTGGCACAGCAGTCCTCAAATGGTTTAATCCAAATTGCACCTCTGCTTTCTAAAATAAATATTTTATTTCTCTCATGTGGGAATGTACAAAGTAAAATATAAACTCCCTGGTCTCTATTTAAAGTCATATACATTATATTTGTTAGGTATTCATACTCTTTTTGATACGGTTTCCTTTTCTTATTATAAGAGGAATGATTTAGAACTGCAAAAGCTACTCAAATTGTCCCCTGGGCTCTTCTCTGAATATTCCTACCTAGCTGTATCATTCAATTAGAATTCTGCTCCTTAATAGGTGTTTTATATTTTAATGTGATGAGCATTAATAAAACCACACTGGGCAAAACGACAAGTTCTGACAACTTGCCAAGAACACAGAGCTTAATCTCCTAGGCTGGGACTGTTGTGGGTATACAAACCACATGACACCTGTGCCACTTGCAGAGCAAGTCGTGTAAAGAGGACAAGAAAATTTGCCATGCAGCAGATGCATTTCTTTTTCCTGATCTACATCAAAGATAATAGAAAGCATTCACTTGGTTTTGTAATTCATTGAACTAGGTGGGCATATGATCTCCAGTGAAATGAGAAAGATCAAGTAGGTCTATGATAAACCTGAGAGGACCCAACCACATTTGAATGCAGAGTCACTAATCACACTAGAATCAGGATTTCATAGTTGGAAATGAGTAAACATTATCCAAAGCACCTACTCTGTTTCGGAATGGACTTGTTACTTCTTCCTCCCTCTAGAGTCTGGTATTTGGCACTTAAAAAGTGCACCAGTGCAGGAACATCCACCTTCAGATACATAACCATTCTATCCCCATACCACTGGGAAGGAAGGGCACATAGTACAGCTTGACAAAAGCAATCCAAAGACTAGTTCTGCAAACTCAACGAAGAGAAGTCTGACCTTGAGTATTTTGCTTTTAAATGTGACTCTGAGTGAATTATAAATTCACTGTGCACTTGGCATGGCCTGGCAGAGACTTGCTTAGGGGAAAATTTCATAGAAGCTTATTAACAGTGTCAGGTGGAGGTTGAGACTATTAAGCCTCCTTGGAAACCTCTTTTTTTTTTTTTTTCCCCCAGAAGAATTCTTTCACCTTATTTCTTTATCAGGGAAATATGGAGAGAAAAGAAAAAAGAAAAAAATTTCACATGTCTTTGAACTACTTAATTAACATTATTTGAATTGATCACTGTTTCAATATGTTCAAAAAGCCCAAAGCTTCTTTCTGTCTCAAAGGCTGGAAAATGATCATTAGGAGCACAGCTCATTTCTGTAATGTAGGCCCAGCCCTGATAATTCATTATAAATGACATTATCCTAGCTGGGGAATAAGCACAACTGTATATGACAGCTAATTATCTTAACACCATTTGAAGTTAAACTTTTTTCCTTACCAATTGTACCTGTGCAAGACTACGGGAAGAAATACAATAAATGGTGGGGGGGTGGGGCAAAGGGAAGTCTTATCCCATTTTTACCCAGTCGATTGTCAGTCTCCTTTGGCATCCCTGGTACAGCTTGGATTTGGCCAGTTCAGTAAAACAATCCTTTCTCTAACTATAGCAAAGAGCAATTTACCGATTATCTGTTTCCTAAAAGCACTAAATGCCAAGGATCCTGTTCCATTTCCTGTCAGATATTCACATGCAATTAGATACAGGCAGTGGGAATGTAATGTGAAATGGGTATTTTGTTCTGAAACATGGCACTGTGCCTGTGCTCTTCCCCATCTCCTTGAGCAAAGTTCAAGTGCCAAAATGAAAGACATGTTTAATACCAAAGGTAATTCAAGTTCAGGCCAAAAATAATTCCAGACAACTCAATTCTGAATTATTTTCCTTCTAAACATTTTGTATTTTTTCTTTTAATGGAAATACTGCTGGGTGTTTGAGGATGAGGTGCTAACAGCAAAACCTCTAGCAAGGTATTCAAATGTCAGCCACTGTTGTCCTCCATATCCTCCATATCACTGTGGAATTTGGAAGAGGAAGTCACCAGAGCAGCCAGATTTACAGTGCACTTGTAGAATCCTCCAGAACCTCTAGTTTTATTTTAAAATAGAAAAATGCTGTGAGAATGTTCTCTTCCTGTAACATTTTTGCCTGGCTTCCAGGAAAGAGGTGTTCCACGTGAAATATATTTACTGATATTTGATTGCTTTAAATTGCATTTCAAGAAGACAGCCTGGATATCTTAAACCTGAAGTTAAGAAATTATAGGTCAAATAAAGTGAAATAAAATCCATAGAAAAATCCACATTTGTACATTTCCAGAATTTTACTTTACTGGTACACTATTGCAGAACATCCTTAATCTTGTTATGTAGCATCTAACCCTAGTTATTTCAGATGGCTTCTGAGGCACAGCAGAGGGATTCATTGCTCACAATAATACTTTGAACCACATGTCCAATGGAAATGAAACACAAATCCATAGAGTGGTTTTCTAGCCTCTTCAGTGTGAATTTTTAGTCTAAACAGACTTTAAAGACAGAAAATATGGTCCATGGACGACCCTCAATATTAGGTTTGGGGTTTTGAATTAGATTAGGCAGTGCATTGGATTGATGGTTTGGTTTAGTAGTTCAATACTGTATTGGTGTCATGGAAAGGACATAGAAACCAGTGGTTTTGGTAGTAGCTGCCAAAGAAAGATCTTGAAGATTTCTGACCAATTTATTTGAAACCTGTGGAATGGAGTATATGGGCACAAAAGTGGTGGTGGTGGTGGAGAACAGAAAAAAGAATTTTTAACAGGTTCTTCTCTGGCAGGAAAAGCTGAGGCCTTCTGCCCACCAGAAAAGGCTGCAAAAAGACCTAGAATCCAAAGAGTCTGCGCTTCCTTGATTGCAGTCCAGTATAGAAACGAACAGACACAGAACCACAGTGGGGAAATGACTCCTGCCAATACTCTTGTAGGCTTCTTGGGGAAGAGCAAGCTAAAGAGACAGAGGTTCAAACCTAAAATATTAAATAACCATAACCTAGGCCTGAACAGCAGCATATAAAAAAAGTTCTTGGCATAACCACACTTAATGGAGGCAGAAAAGTTGCCAGAGTGATGGTCTTTGCAATGCTGCTTGAAAAAAAGTGTCTAGCCCTGAAAGCAGCTGCAGATGTTACACAGTTGTGGAGGCTGGGAGGACAGTGGGGATGTCCATCTTTGCTGACACCACAAATCCTTGGGATTAGAACCAAGAATTCTGTGAGGGCAGCCATTTCTCAGAGGAGTCTACCTCTGAGACAAATGCCATAGGGGTATAGTTGTGTAATGGCCGCAGAGACACATACTCACTTGGATGCTTTTCTGAGCTGGCTGCACCTATCACCAGCAGGAAGCCGTGAAACTCTGTTCTGTATTCTGCTGAGCATGACCAGAGTAGTGGCTACCTTTCTTTTGACATTGGCAGACTGCAGGAGTAAGTAAGTAAGTAAGTAAGTAAGTAAGTAAATAAATAAATAAATAAAGGCAGAATGAAAAGAATCATATTACACAGACAAAAAGGAAGGGAAGCAGAAAAAAATTGGATTAAATAGCTAGCTATTCAATTTAGTTTTAAGGATTATATTTGAAAATCATATAATCTAAGGCCCTTAAAAATCAGGAATGCCAAAAGGAGCAGCTGGATGATGCAAAATTAATGAGAAAGAGAAAGAGAAAGGCAGAAACTGCATTTCAAAGGAAACACTGAAAGGAGTATGAAATCTGCTGACTTCTGTGAAATCAGCATCTGGATCTCCTTGCTGAGAGGACAGAGAGATGAGATGCGAGAAGCTATTTGGAGAAGCTACATAGACTATATTAAGCTGTTACTGTCAAATGAGTTTTGCACAGTCCCAAGAAGGGCTTTCCAGTCTTTTGAGAGCTGAGCCCCCCTTCAGCAAGATCTAGCCACCCACATCCCCACTTTTGTAACCTTGCCAGGTATTGTGCCAGATGTTTTCCTATTGGCATCTGGCCTAACCACCCTTTCTTTACTGCCACAAGGAGAGCTGGTGAACTGGTGAAGCTATTGCCATATTGTGACACTGCCTCTGATGTTTCTCAAGACAAGTAAACAACTGGGATCTTAAGAAACAGCAAAATAGTCATTTGTATATCTTAGATGGGAAGGTCTTTAAGATCCTCTAGCTTGACCTGGGGTATGCTACAGACCATCAGACACCACAATTTCTGCACTAAGCACATCATGTCTCTCAGTATTAACTGGCATTTCCCATTAGCTCTACTGCCAGGCTTTCTATTTACTTCTGTGCAGGAGGGCAGGCAGACCAGTATTACATGACAAAAAAATCATCTCAGAAGGAATTGGACAGTAAGCTTGAATATTAGCTGCTACTGAAAAGTGCCAGCTGGTGGTTTCTGGAGAACTTCTTCAGCCACAGTCATTATTAGTTTGTCATGCTCTGTGGTGCTTTGAATAAAATGGGACATTACTATGTGGCATCTGTGAAGAACTTGAGGCTTGCCATTATGTTTGCCTCTGAAAGAGCACGGTGCTTTCCTCTGGGCTGCCACAGAATCACAGAATCACCAAGATTGGAAGAGACCTCAAAGATCATCAAGTCCATCCTGTCACCAGCCCTCATGACTAAACCATGGCACCAAGTGCCACGTCCAATCCCCTCTTGAACACATCCAGGGATGGTGACTACACCACCTCTCCAAGCAGCCCATTCCAATGGTAGCAGCTCTCTCAGTGAAGAGCTTTCTCCTCACCTTGAGCCTAAACTTCCCCTGGCACAGCTTGAGGCTGTGTCCTCTTGTTCTGGTGCTGGTTGCCTGGGAGAAGAGACCAACCCCTTTTTGGCTACAACCACCCTTCTGGTAGCTGTAGACAATAAGGTCTCCCCTGAGCCTCCTCTTCTCCAGGGCAGGTAAGCCACCTAGCACCATGGGTTGAAGAGGTCAGTTGAGAGTTTCAACCTTCACTCATGCTTGAAAGTAGTCTCTCTCTCTCTCTTTTTTGCCTCAACAGAATATAACACCATTGTGCCCTTTGTCGTGTTCTCCTTCACACAGCTCCCTTCACTTCTGAGTTTTGTCCGGATGGTGGATGAGTATTTTCTTAACAAAGCCAGAGCAAAACCTGACTTAGTTCGCATGAGGAGAGAAGATTAAAACATAACAATTGAGGTTAATAACATATTTAGTCAGTGTGAACTTCAGAAATGAACTAGCTTTATTCCAAAATAACTCAATAATTCTTTGAATGGATGACAGCTTCTTTTTAGAAGAGAAAACAAACCCCAATCCTCCTTGCCTAGGTTTAATTCTCTGTCACACTCTACACTTTTGTGTGGAGCCAAAAACCTCAGGTTTGCTGCATTCAAACTGTAGAAATGAGCTTAAATTTGAATCTGGGATCTGAAGTCACTGTGTGACTTTGAGCTGACACCACACTGTCTAAAGTCACTGAAGGCTGGGAACTGGAGAACAGAGGTAAGATAGGTCTTAAAAGCTGCAGCAGAATTGAGCTGTGAATGGAAGGATAACTGCCTGTTCTCAGATGTGCCCTCAGGTCTAGTGTTGATGCCCCCCATGTAAATTTTATAACCATGTTTGTGTACAGTGAAATTAATCCTGATTTATTTTCATACCTGTGAAATAATAACCAGGCATTTAATTATACAATCTTTGCAGCAAGTAATTTTTTCATCAGAACTCTCTGTAATAAAGAAGGTAGTCAGGGAAGGAAAGTCTGTGTTGCATTTTCTGTTATAATTGTAAACACAGCAGTTAGTACAGACAGAGGCTCATGAATAAATAAAAAGTTACTGATGGCCTCTCATCTGCACATATTTAAGAACCTTTTATGATTTGAAGGAAACAATTGATTTATACCCCAGTAAAAGTCTGTGTTATGACCACTTCCAAAATGCCTGCATCGTACTTCCAACTCTACACCAGTGTGTAAAGTGATTAACCACAATTCAAATGCTTTATTGCCTTCATTCCAAATACTCAGCTGTATCTCAGTGATCTCATCCAAACAAACATTTCTTCCTTTGCATTATGACTTGTCAGAGAAGGAAAGAGAAAGGCTCATTTTTCTGAAGAACAGTTCGTAGCACATATTGTACCCACTGTGACAATAATCTGTGTCTGTTGCCATTCTGCCGAGATTTCACATTCCCAGGAGAGATTCTGGGACTCCAGGTGTGGCTGCAGGCTGCTGGGAAGAGATAAAAATGCTTTCACTTGCATTTTGAGTCCAGCCCAGATGGCAGAGTGATTCATGAGTCAGGCATGCTGTGGCAGTTGCCAGTGTCTTACAGCCACTTACCAGCTCCTTGGTCGATGAGGGACTTGAGGACAGGTTTAACTCCTTGATGATGAATGTGCAACTCAGGCACGCAGCTAGGTGTTTTTGTTCATCAAGAGTGGATTTTATTGCATACTTTGCTAAACTAGTGCCTAAGATCTGTTGTTGTTTATATTTTCTATAAGCTATTCAGCAGAAGTCCAGTCCTTTGAGACTCTTGTCATGTTCCCTCCCAGATGACTAAAGAAAGTAACAAAGGCCCAGATTTCTCTAGGACTGGGATTTTAATCTTTCTTTTTGTTTGTTAGTTGTTTGCAAGTCTGTGTAAATGTAAAAAGGCATGGGACAATACTATAATGATCAAAACCATAAATATTGAAGATGCTCATACTTTAGAAGACATTCATCATGATGTAGTCAATTTTCATTTCAGTACAGACTATCTAGAAACTGATAGCATGTTGAGGATTGATGTTCACCTTACGATCCATAGATTGCCCCACACTAATGCCTTAAAGTGAGCTGTTTGCTATATAAATCTTCTTTATCATCTGTTTGTTTTGACAATGTTACTCTTTTCATTTCCAAAGCTCCATCTGTCTGTCCTCTATTAAATTTACCAGTAGAAAAAAAAAAAAATCAATAATCTATTACTCTCCTGATGACCCCCTGGTACATTAGAAGGAAATGCATGTTTGCTTGGGTATGTAAGGGGATGAGGGGGCATGCATCTGAGATTTCAAACCTGCCCAGTGTCAGCATCAGCTGGCATTGTATCCAACCTAGAATTCACCCTTTAGGAAAGACCAATGTGTTGGTGGCACTGTGAAAGTGCGAAATTACAGTGGTAGTAATGAGTGTCTTGATTTAGCTTTACCTGCAGGGCCATGGTGGGTATCTTTAGCAGCTGTTAGTAAAGGAAAAGTAGAAGTTCTCCAGCTAAGACTTTCCTTTCAGTTGTTTTCTGTCCCTTCCTTCAACCTTATCAGTATCTTTTGCTCCCACAACTTCCACTTTAACTAAGCCAGCAACAAAACTCTGCCCACATCTCAGCACTCCGGAAATAGATGCCTGCTGCTGTTGGGGCAGAAGTAGCTGCTGAGCAGTTTCCTTCTCTCATTGTCATCTCCTGAGTGGCAGCAATTTCAAGTGGTATGACTGGAAATTAGACTGGGGAAACAACTGTTGCAGTCTTTACACTTCCCCTTCCTCCCCTGCTAAACTTGCTCTTTCTGACTCAGCAACAGTAAGAAGCTGCTTCCCCCCATAACTGAGGATATAAATGTGCTGTTCCTGCCTTGATTCAACAGAAAAACCGGTGGGCTATAGAATTAGACACATTCAGATACTGTGAGCTTCCTATGTACCCTTTCCTACATAATCCAAAGTATTGAGTCTGTAGATAAGAAAAGAGCCTGCTGAGATTATAGTGAAAAAATCCTACTTATCCTGCTGTCTACTACTGTACCTCAGAGAACCCTGATGGATCATGTACTTGCAAATAGTGTCTACTCCATGGAGAAAATGAGTTCACTCAGTTGAAGACATCAGAGACAAGCCAAACCCAAAAGCTGATATCCAGCACCCCTCTCTGAATTCGAACAAATGTGACTTCTCCTAATTTGAACTGACTCATTTAAGTCAGACAACACTAACAGGTGTCATCCACTGTGCTCTATGTCCTTAACTCATGCTGAGGTCAGTGTTTGCACTTAACTGTTGTCACTGATACAGCCCTTAGTCTACAGCCCAGACTGAATCCACTCACCAGGCCTTCACTAATGTCATCTGTTGGATTTAAGTGTGGCTAGCATGTTCCTGGTAGAGCATGTAGGACAATGCAGGTGACTCTTAGACTCACATGTTGCTGCTGAGCACTTTTTCATTAACCTGCAAGCTGCTGGCTATCTACAAAGTTGCTGTGCAGGTGAAAAGCAAATTGGACATGGGTATAAACACGGACACCACACTTCAGTGTTGCATAGACACAACTAACAAAACTTGGGTGCATACAGTAAGGCTTAGTGAGGAATAGCTACTCATTCCAGTGACAACATTTCTAATGAATAAATAATAATATTTGGCTATGAAAGGAGAAACAGCTTGGCTGAGTCTCAAGCTCTGTTGTTTGGACTAGGGTTCAAATTCCTACACCAATAATTACTCAGATAATGCAGAATAGTTTTTATGGGAGATGTTGAAACAAGGTCAGCTGAGAACAGCAAATGAGTTGCTAAGCTAGTCAAGCAGTAACTGGGCAGCCAGGTTCAAAGCTGTGATCGAGGTACGGATTTAGGGCTGGATGTCCTGTCCTCAGCAGGTGTCCTAACAATAGCATATTGGCATTCCTAGAGGAGAAAGAAGCATCTCTCTTTCCGTTTGGCATTTTGACCAGAAATCCTATCCTAGCATAGAAACCTTTGTTATGAAAATTTCATCCAAACTGGCATATCCCCAGCAAAAGTCTTGTTTCAACAAACTGGCATTTTCCAGTGATAAACCACATTTCTGGAAAATACCCAAATAATTCTACTGATTGGCACCTGCTTAAGTTGGTAAATATTGAATCAAGTGATTCATACTACCATGGAACACCATAGCATTTTTCAGTATATAATACTTAGGAAAAAGGCAGCTGTATCAGAGGAGAATTTTTTGCTGGAAGTTTCTCTTTTGTAGTATCAAAGACCACTGTGAGTGGGATGAAAGCTATGATCAGACATTTAAACATTGAGACTCTTCAGGGTTTGGTTGCCCAGGATGAAGCATTGGCAGTAATACCTGCCCATGGTGTATCTGTACTTTTCTGCTCTCACTCCCATACAGCCCTTGACATGTTTCTGCACACTCCCTTGTGATGAACTGTATTAGGGTATTCAAAATAGTTCTATAAAACAGTCCAGCATGTTTCTATGGAAGTGGGCTTGGTCCACCACAGCTTCACACACAGCTCTGCCCACATAACTGAGAAAGTCCAGCAACAGGTCAGGAAAGGTAGGGGTGAAAAGGAGCAAAGCAGACTTGTGGGGTCTTGTGAGTGGAGGCAGCCAGCAAGTCTGTGGGATAGAAGGCTGAAGATAAGAAGTGTAATGTTGCTCCTAGCTCAAGCAGGTTTTTAATGTAAAGATCTGCTTCAGCCTTCTTGCAAGCTTCGTTCTAAAGCTAGCAATGTCCACAGAAGTCCTTTTTACTGGTCTCTAAAGTTATTATCTCTTCTAGCTTACCAGTAAGAGCCGAGCCAAATTATATTTGGGTTTGGTAGGACAGAAATAACAAATCCCTGAGGATATTTTCTTGCCTTTTTCAGAAATCATGAAGATTTCTTACTCAGCTGTAACTAATGATTGGGTATGATTCATCTGAGCTACGTGAGATGTCTGCTTTGGGATGAGATGAAAGGCACCCCAGGCAACACTGATTCTGTTGATTACCTCCCATCTGACCATTACAGATGAACCATCTTCCAAGTATTGGAATTAGAGAAAACATCTCTTCATGGTTGTGTTAACATTCATACCATGGAGGTCTTACCAAGTTTCTTGATGACTCAGATGGCACAGCGTCAAAGGCATGAGACTAATGTGAAATGTTTGTTTTCTGTTTATACACACATATACAAACAGAACTACTTAAAAACTGCACATGCTGAAAGTCCATTTTCTTTCATTAATCTGCAGACTTTCCACTACAAAGACAAGATGCTGTGATGCCTGGCACTCTGTAGGGTCACGTACGTGACTATAAAGTGGATACTTCTGCTGTGAGTTTTGTGTCTGCTTAGGATAACTGTGAATGACCAAATTTAGTATAGTGTGGCAGAGAGAACTGGGCTGAGTTCTCAGGAGTTTTATTATTATTATTATTTGACTTGCTGGAGTGTGTCCAGAGAAGGGCAACAAAGTTGGTGAGGGGCTTGGAACACAAGCCCTATGAGGAGAGGCTGAGGGAGCTGGGGTTGTTTAGCCTGGAGAAGAGGAGACTCAGGGGTGACCTTATTGCTCTCTACAGCAACCTGAAGGGGGGTTGTAGACAGGCAGAGGTTGGCCTCTTCTCCCAGGCAACCAGTACCAGAACAAGAGGACACAGTCTCAGGTTGCACCAGGGGAGGTTTAGGCTGGAGGTTAGGAGGAAGTTTTACACAGAGAGAGTGATTGCCC
Source organism: Dryobates pubescens (assembly GCF_014839835.1). Lineage (NCBI taxonomy): Eukaryota > Metazoa > Chordata > Aves > Piciformes > Picidae > Dryobates > Dryobates pubescens. Next base: position 21,232,760 of record NC_071625.1, on the reverse strand, counting down.
ATTGGAATGGGCTGCCCGAGGAGGTGATGGAGTCACCATCACTGGAGGTGTTCAGGAGGAGACTTGACAGGATGCTTGATTGCATGGTTTAGTTGGTTGGGTGGTGTTGGATGATAGGTTGGACACAATGATGTTGAAGGTCTCTTCCAACCTGGTTTATTCTATTCTATTCTATTCTATTCTATTCTATTCTATTCTATTCTATTCTATTCTATTCTATTTCTATTTCTATTTCTATTTCTATTTCTATTTCTATTTCTATTCTATTCTCTTTGCAGACTTTCTCTCCTCAGTGCACAGCTAGAGAGAGGAATTTCCAGGCAAAATGTATACTTTAGCCAATGGAATTCTGAGGAGGTAAATGTTCTCTTTGACAGCAAAATGCACGACTCACTCAGGACAGGTCTGACAAAATCATCAAGCAAAAATGAGATACATAAATACAGGTGAATTTGCTTTTTCCTCTCTCTCATTTCAATAGCTGCAATTTGAATGTAAATGGCTATTTAAGAAAATAAAAACCCTATGCAACGTTTGTTGGATGTAGGCCAGTTGAAGTCTAATGTTTTCTGTTTATTCCCACAGCATATGGAAGATAAGCAATGGCATGACAGGACATGGTGCTGTGGAAAGACCCCCTGTCATTTCCAGCTGGGACCTTGGATCAATGTAAATTCATTGACCTCTCTGCTATGGTTGTTAATGTGATTTCCTGTGATGTGGGTTCAGAGTGGCATATTCTGTAGTGTTAGGGCACCCCACTGAGCAAGAAATAAATAAATTGTTCTTCCACAGTTTGTTCTCTTCTCTTCCTCTTGATGGGATAATTACAGTTTTAAATTACTGTTACTACTTTAATCACCTGTTACTCCATGAGAAAATACTGGAAGGAGATTTTCATTCATACTAACAAACAGCAGCTGTCCAGACACCACCTCAGATGTTGGAGTCTAAAGAGACACAATTGGGCTGTTGAGAAAGCCCTTGGTGGACCTTCATGGTGGGCAGGTTTCGGGTTCTGAGAAGTTTCAGGGACATTCTGAAATGCAAAAGTTGAGGTCTTGTAGATAATGCAGACCTTTTCTGTGCAAATAGAATAAACCCTGAATAACTCAGCTCCTATTTAGGAACTTTAGCAGAGAAACCAGCAGAATTTGTGGGTGTTGGTTAAGAAGATTTTTTTTCAAAGCTTTTCCAGTACATTTAAATTTGGGCCAATATTCAGCAGTAAGCCAATAAAGTGATTCCACAGTTGCGTGTCTGCAGAAAGCTCTGAGGCTCAGAAGATCCTTTTGCTCACCTGTACCAAGGAAAAAAACCATGGGAATATTAAAAACATTGCAAAATATCATTGAAGAGATGGCAAGGTTGAGGTTTGTCATCTGAATTTGGATGTGACAGTTATCTTACACCACACAGGGGTCAATATCTGGGTTAGTCCTTGTGTCTTGACAGATTTACTTTTCACCTTTAACACTTATTTCCACATACAATGAACTGCCCTGTAGAAATGTTCCATTTCTATCCACTGACAACAGAAAAAGGCTAAACAGTTCAATGACTGATATCTACTCTGCAGCCCTTGTAATAGATAATAGTATTTAATACAACAAGTAAACTACCAGAGGAAGCAATTTATGAAGATGGGAACAGGATCTAAGCTAACACTCTTTGCAACAATTCCTTAACAAGACTGTGCTCCCCCTTCCAAAAGAAATATCATTATTTTTCACTGCAAGAATTTAATGCAGATAAATGTACCACTCTTGCAGCTTAATTCTAACAGCAGCTCCCTGCAATCATATATGGATAGTACACTGAATGCAGGAAAAGCTGGATTCTGTGGGGCTCTCAAGTGCAGCTGCAAAGTTGCTTTCTGCCCATCATTTTCTGGATAGACTCCAAACCAGGTTAACAGTTGGCTTATTTCCAGATAGGAATTTGCAGCAGCTGAGTCACTACTGCCAGGGTCAAATCTCAGTAGGAAAGGATTTTTGGGAAAGCTATCTTTGTTGGGGTCTATTGAAAATCCTCACTCTCAGAAAAAGTAAAATCTAATTTCTGGAGAAGAAGAAGGGTTAAACACATACATAGAAATGTCTTTGTCACACTGCTTTCTTTGTGACTCAAATTATTCCTGCCCTGTCCAAGGCTCCCTTGAGAAGGACTTGAACTGTTTTCCTTGGAAGTCAAGGCAGAAATGTGGAAATATGAGTACAAAATGAAAAGCTTTTCAATCAAAGGATTACTTCACAGCAGAGCACATCCTAAACATATAAATATCAATGAGACTTCTCTAATATTCCTTGATACACAGTTGTATGGCATCTATCAAAGGTGTTAAAGAGACAGCTAAAGTGAGAAGAAAAATCCTTAAGGTAGATAAAGCAAAAGTCACAGATCAAACCTTATTAACACGTGTCACTTCTAACACCCACATCAGAGGAAGAAATTAGCACCTTCTGACACAAATTCCACATGTACAAAAAGCAAGTAATACACATGAAAAGGCACAAAAAGCAGTTGCTCAAAGGGAGGATTCATCTCCTGCTCCTAACTATGCATGAAGCAAAAATTAAAATGCCTATAGAGAAATTTTACAGGCAGAAAAGCAGCTGGGTACATCAGGGACCAGAGTCAAAGCATGGAAGTTGTGAAGAGAAGATGAAGAAGAACAAGTTTGATCAAGTGTGGATGAATAAATCTCAGTGAACTGAGAAATAATGAATACTTAGATGAGTAATGGAGCTAAACGCTGATCTAAAACTAAACACCTGTTTAGCAAGAAAATCAGTCCTTTTAAAATACCAACAAATTGCAAGAGGCTGAAGCCAGAGCAGGGGCATTCATGGAAATGAAATTTCATGGAATTTCATGGAAATGAAAAGACCAGAGGAGAGCTAAGGAGAAAGGAAATTGTTCTGGAAAACAGCGGTGAGCCACATAGTTTTGTTTCATTGTTTTGCTGCTCTGTACAGCTGTGCTAGCAATACTGGTGTCTGGTCTTCTATTAACTTTTGGTATCTATAAATATGTCGCTGCTCCTTGCTGGCAGCAATGATCAAGTCTATGAAATCCTCCTGATCACCTCACTTTGATTTCTATAATCTTCTACTGAGTTTGGGAATCTGTGAGAATCTGTGACCGCGCTTTCTGGCAGACTCTCTCAGCCAGGGCACAGTGCTCCTGGGCATTTGAGGCGAAGGATGAGAGCATACATGCATATATGTGTGTCTATAAAGGGAAGGCTAGGCCTGTCATTTTTCTGATGGAGTATGCTGCAGCCTACTCAAACTCTTTTCTCCTCTTACACTCCTACCCCCATTAGAGCTAGAAATACTCCAGGGACTGCAATAACCTATGGAGTCTGGGAATAGTGCCAAAGTGGCCGTCGGCTGAAAGTTGCTGGAGTATGCTTCAGAGTGCCCTTTCATACCCTCTGCATGACCCTCCTAAACCCTGGGGGATTAGTACCCTTCTGAGCCCCATTATGCCATCTGTCAAAGAACTTCCCACATGAGGGAAAATCTCTGCTGGCCAAGGAGAGCTGGAAGCTGGGCAGCACAAAGATCTTCGTTCACTCCCTAGTGGAGACTTTTAATTTTTAGACCTACTGACTGCATATATACAGTGTGAAACACTCAAAGTGACTACTTCCTGGGATTAGGAATTAAAACAAACAAGTAAACAGAGAAGCAATGTTAACCTGCTTCTGCCCTACTATTAAAAACAGCTTATGACCTGAAAATTATACACCAACTGATTTTGGCAATGCTTTCTTAACTAATATACTCTGCACATACATGTAGCTGTCTTCCATCTTACAACATTAGCTGTCACCACAGGACTCTGTCTTTATTTTCTTCACCAGATTTTTAGTAGGTTCTTCAGCCTTAAAAATAAACAAGACCTCCTGGGGTATATGTTTGTCTCTTCAGCTTCGATGTGCAGGTTGCTGCACGATTCCTGCTGGCTGCATGGAGATTTATATCCCAGAGCTCTGGGCAGACCTGCCATGTGGCAGAATGGGAGTGGAAGACAGCAGATGAATTATGGAAGTTGCTCAGTGTTTTCAGCAAAAAAACCCACTGTCTTGTGCAGAAACACGAGGACTCATCTTGCTTATCCTTTTGCATTTCCTTGATACTGACATGGTCACGCTGGGCTACAGCGCTTTCTGTGTTGGGGCTACTCTGGCAGCTGGGGTCTCAGGACCAGCTCTATTGCAAACCCAGTGAAAAATAAACTGACCTGAGTCACTTTGTGCACATTTACCTTAAATATGGAAACTCATTCCTTTTTGCGTGCACCTTCAGTTCTCTCAGACTATCAAATCCTTTGGGCCTCCAGAACCTGGGAACATTGGGAAACAGGCTATGAGCCCCCACTTAACCATCTGAGCCTAAATGCTTATTTTAGGGGATTTATTTTATTTTTTTTTTTATTACTGCCCTTGGAGAGTTGACCTACATGAAGAACTTTGAATGACAGAATCATGGACAAGTATAGGCTGGAAGAGACTTCTGGAGTTCATCTAATCTATCCTTCTATTAAAAGTAAGCTTTAGACCAGGTTATTCAGGGCCTTCCCAAGTCAAGCCTTGAATATTTCCAATGAGAAAGACTCCACTTCTTCTTTGGATAATGTGTTCCGATGTTTAATTGTTCTCACAGTAAAGCATATTTTTTATATCCAGATTGAATTGCTCTTGAAGCCAACTGTACCCATTGCCTCTTGTCCTGTCACTGTGCCTCCTTGGGATAAAAGTGTCTTCATCTCTATAACTACCTTTAGATACTAGAAAATGTTGGTTATATTCCCCCTAACCTTCTCTTCTTACAGCTGAACAAACCCAGCTCCATCAGCCTTTCTTCATAGGTCAAGTTCTCATACCCTTTGATCAACTTGGTGGCTGGACCATCCCAGATTGTTTGTCAGCTCCAAGACAAGCTGCATTTGTCTTCATTTCTGTGTTGATCTAGGCACTTACTGGCTGTATTGTCAGGCACAAAAGGCAGCCATGCATGAACATGCTGCAAAAAATTACCTGACTCCTCCTTTGCAGAGCCTGAGGCACCTTTGCAAGGGTGCTGTAGGAAACTTCTCTGGCTGCAAGGCTGCTGTAAGTCTGTAGTGGATCAATCCTGCACTCATGTTTCTGAAGCCGCTGGACTAGTACAGAGTTCATCTGTGCTGAGCACACTTACAGACACACACACATATAAAGTCCCTCTCTCAGAGAGCTAGTTTGACTGATCTGTTTGGAATGCTTAGGCCATATGGTTCTGATTATTTATGTAGATAAGCATGTGTATTTTTCTCTGCCTAAAAATAACCAGACTCAGGGAAGGAAGATGCTTTTGTGTAAATAATTGAAATATAGGAAAGCTGCTAATCCCTTGAGAAAACTTTCACTAGTGTTGCACATGATGTCAAGAATCCCCCTGCATCGGCAGGTCAGGGCCCTGGCTGCTCACCCACACTCCAGCCACCTCCTTTTAAACCCTCAGAATGACCACCCCGGCTGCTCCCTGCAGTCAGTGCACATTCCTGCAGAACAGCTGATGAAAGGCAGCTGCAGGGCAGATATAACTCATGGCCTTCTGTGTTGTGACTTCTTTTCTCCCTTTACACTTAGTTTTCAGCAACCCTTCCTTAAACTCTCACCAAATGAAGCTCTAATGAGGCTGGAAGGCTGAATGCTAACATCTGTGACTGCTAATGGTCTAAGTCACCATGGTGGAGGTTGCTCTAAAATGCCTTGCAGCCTCAGGCAGGATGAAAAATGTGTATATATGTGTTGAAGAAATTCAGGTCTAGGATAGGTGGGTCTATAGGTGGTCTAAACTGGGCAGGGAAAGAGCCCCTATGTGTGGTTGAAGAATTTGCAACATCCTTTTCTTCTACTCTTCCTTTTTTTGTGTGCTTTGAGGCTCGTGTCTTAATCAGGGCAAAGTATTAGCCATGGCTCCTCACAGCCACCATGTTCTCCTTCCATCTATCCCATCCTTAGCTGGCTATGCTGCATCTCATCACAAGCATGGAAGGAAGTTGGGCCATGGTTACTTTTTAACTATTGATGTTTGTTGTTCTTGGCAATTGATTGTCCTAGAAACCATATCTTCCAACTGTACCTGAAGGATTTCATGAGGTTAAACACACTAACACTTAACAAGGTCTTAGATGAAAGTATGAGCATGATGGAAAATATACATGGTGCTCATTCTAGTGCAAATAAACAAGCTTTGAATTTCTCTTCAGTTATGACATCATTCCTGTTGACATTCTTCACAGAACAGTGTTCTCTTTTGCTTATGATGAGCAAAAAGAACTGCTTTACAAGACTTATATTTGCATAGATCTTTCTCTAACAAGGACTTTCCATGGAAGGGTTCATAACCTTCCTTCACTCCCATCCATTCCCAGTCTCATCCTGTAAGAAAGTGTTTCTTGAGAGTGATATTGTGAGAGGACCAGCTATTTCTGTCTCCCTGACATTTCTCATTATGATCCTCCTCATTCCCCTAAATGGTTTGTTTCCGATTGTCAGCATTTCACAATCTCTTTCATGACAGTGAAGGAGATCTGACGTTTAGCTGAGCTTTGCATTGATTATTTGGGGGTAGCAGTGTGGTGAATTGTTATTAATATTATTATAATTTTCTGAAGTTGCATTTGGAATGAGTGTAAGCATCGTTGTTCTGCATCCCAGTCCCTCTCCTGTGGTAAGCTTTGACCTTGAAGATTGCTGACTCGTGCTAGCTCCCCTGACTTTCACAGAAGATCGACGCTGGTGTTCCAGCCAGGGCTTCAGATCCTACATGATTTCATGGTTGTCACTCTTGTACTAAGGAAGGACCTTCCCATTTCATCTTCCCAACACATCTGTGAAGCAGGGAAAATAGAATTATACCTGTGCTGCACATAAGGACCTAAAATATAAGTAGACCATATAATATTTTTTTTTCCCTACACTGGAAGTCTGTGGGAGGTCAAGAGCTTAGCTCAAATTCTTCCCTTGGAAACAAATGGTCTCATCATTGAATGACTTGTACATTTCTACAGATACCTCCTTCAAGCCTATGGGGCTGTTTGCTTCTGTTTCTCAATCAATGTTTTCATAGCAGAGTTGAGGCTTGGAACTTTACTCTGAGCTGCATCAGAGAGCACTGAACTGGCACTCACTCAAGCAAACGGTGTCCAAAGCCTCTCTGCAGCCCAGAAGGTACCAGCCAACCCTTCTTTGTGCACTTTGGGAGCAGGCAGAGGGGATTAGTTTCCCCATTTTGTATTCAGATGGCCAGTAGTATGGAAATTATCTCATTCTTATGAGAGACCAGATCCCTTTGTGTATTCCATCAGAACTACCTGGGTTCATATCACTGGTGTATATATATATCCATAATAATGATTAAGATGGTGCACAGAAGTTTTGAGTCTCAAACTGTGGCTTGATCTATGGTAGAAGATGCCAAGAAGTGCTGAATCAGGATCCCTTTCACATCCAAAACAGAGTGACATGGGAAATTGTTCTACTTGCCACTTTCACTTCATCTCAAAAGTCCTGTGATTGATTTCTGATAGACAGACAGAAAAAGAGATTTCTTCTTTCCTAAAACTCAACTAGATTCTCTTTTCATGCTAGTGGCAGAACTAGAGTTACTGTTTCAAATCCTCCATGGATATACAGTAATCAGTGTAACAGTGGGTTCCAGACATCCAGCACTAAGCCCTGACATATATCTCCACCAGGATTGTCACTGGGAGTTCTCCTGGGGTAGTTTTAAAATGACACAGACCAAACCAGGACTTCAGAGCAATGGGTTACATAGATATGTTCAGTGCCACAAGGGCCAAGTGTTATTTCTGTGGAGGTCAAACTGAGAGTCATTCTTGATCTAAGAAAGCATCACCAAAATTGTTAACTGTACCACTTTGAGATGATCTCCTAGTTACCTTATTCCATTATAAGCAATTCCTAATTGCCAGAAATTATCCTTTTTGTTGCTGTTGCAGTTGATTTCAAAGGCTAAGAAGAGGCAGGTATTTTCCTCCAGACAAAGAAAGGTAGCTGGAGATTACACGTTTCCAGTGGAAGTAAACTAAATCGGTATGTCTGCATTTGGAACATTCTCTGTTGCTTTTGGACATGAAAATAATGAAGCTAAGCTTTCTATTAAAAAAAAAAAAAAAGAAAAGAAAAGAAAAGAAAAGAAAAAAGTAAAGTCTAATGGAAGGAAATAAGTCCACAGAGCCAGCTTTGGATTTTCTCCTACTTTTTTTCTTTTTTTTTGAGATGTGAAAAACTTTGAAAGGTAGCCCAAAGAAGATGAAAAACATGAAAAACTCTTATTCCACTTCCAACTAACTAGGAGAAAATCGAGCTGCCTTGTGTCAGATTGGTTCCCAGCACATTGCCCAAATTCTTGTTTTCTCATATGTTTTTCCTGCTTTAATTTATTACTTTGCAGAAGTGTTAAAGCCTATCACTAGATTCAAAAGCAGTATGGGCTCCTTCTCTCTGCTGACATACCTCAATAATTTTAAAGCTGCTATTAAAGGGTCAGTCCACAGCAGAGTCTGCAGGCTGGTAAGAAAATACATACAGAAGGATTTTTCAGAAAGTACACCAGCAAGCCAGGTCAGAGCTGAATTTAAGTTCTCTGAAATGAAGATTCAAACCAATAGAAGTGTTTCCACATATAAGCATTCCAATGAAAACAATTTTGATTGGAGTTATTCCCTCGCTGGGTTTGTAAGCCAAACAGTGCATCATTTTGCTAGACAAGAGGAGCCAGATTTGTTAGCTTCCAGTCAGTTTCACCATCTATGTTAATTCTTTACATGGAGTGAAATACAGAAACTAAGAACAGAATGGCAAAAACTGAAATGCAAATTAACTTTTTAAAACTCTTTGCTGAATGACATGGAATTGCAAATGCACTGGAAAAATATGATCTCAGGGTTGAACATTTCCCCTGCTCGATTTCAAATTGGAGAGGAACTTCTGCACTTTGGAATTGTGTTTTGTGGCTAATGTTTGCAGTGCTCTCCCAGGTGCATAATACAAAGGAGTGTTAATTATTTATCGAGGTGTACAGGCAGTCCATGGGAACGGGGAGAGTGGGAAATAAGCAAGATGAATGGAAGGAAACAAAGAGAGCAACTTAATATAGATAATGAAACTTGTAAAGCTCTGTCCTAAAAAAACCCTGAACTTCAGGATTACCATAGCAACAGAAGACAGGAGCGTGGCATGGGCAGCATCTCTATCCCCCTCAAGGACAGCTGCTGCTGAAGGGAAGTGAGCTTCTGAGATGAGCTTTGCAGAGGTTTGGTTTTTTTCTTTCTTTTTGGGATCCTTTGCCTAGAAGGTTGGAATCTGTTCCCTTAGATGCAGACGATTTTCAGGAGATGCATAAATATCCCTTCTGGCACTCACTGCTTTTCTTTGGCAGAGCTTGGGTCCTTCCCAAAGAATGACGGCTTCCTGGAAAAGCACTGTCTGTGTCAGTCATGAGGAATAATTTTTCATACTTACTCCAGGCCTAAAATCAAAATAGACCTTCACAGCATGTAGTTTCTACACTTAGGCCATAAATACCATGCCAATGTCCTCTGTCAGACCACAGACTCTAGTTGTTAGAGTCTGAGGAATCAAATCAGAGAGGACTGAAGAAGTGGAGCTTCCAGCAATGGTACAAGACCATGGAGTGGCAGAAATTGATTTTAAGAGTTGAACCAGGATGTTGTTTGTGTGTCTACATGGACTTGAAAGCCAACTCTGTAGATAACAATGGCAGTTGCCATGGTAACGAAGCAATTTCCATTTAAACAATCCTACAGGTTAATGCAGCTTCCACTGAAATTTCCAGGGCCTGTTTTTTTTTTGTCTTCAGTGGAATCATGTCTAGATCCTTACTGCTTCACAGCATTTTCCCTACATGCTAAAGCTTGGGACAATTCAATGATTCATATACCAAGTTGAAATAATAAATAAGAAGTGAGGGGGGCTTAAAATTCATGGCATGCAAGAAAAGATGGATCATTATAGCTTATTATAAAGCTCCCCTTATAGCCAAGCCTTGGAGTTCAGTGCCATAACATAATAAAGCCAGTGAAACTGTAATTAAACTCTGCTTCTCCAGCCCCTTGAAATTCAGATGGGAAAAATGCAGGAAGGGGATATGATTCAAATGGTGATGGGAGGGAATGGTAATAACACAGAGTCAAAGAGAGGTCATTCTGAAACACACCTTGGGGACAGCAGGTGTGGTAATAAATTAACTGTATATACTTCTTCAAGGCAGGGCAAAAGAGACGCAGAGGAATTTCAAGGAAGAGTAAATTACACATGGCAGAGCTTGCCAAGCAATAACCTGCTGATTTAGGGTCCATTTTTGGAGGTACTTCATGCTCAAAATATCTGTAGACAATTGAATAAACAGGGTCAGACTTGTTCTTGCACTGCAGCCCCTTTCCTAAGCTGATGCCTTACCAGCATGGTGCACTGATCTGCCAGTGACTGCGGTGGCTCAACCTGTCTGACAAAAGGCACTGAAAGACAAGATGCTCTTGGCAGAGTTTTGGATCCATCTCTCCTTCTGTACGTCTACTAACATAATTACAGTGCCACCAAACCTATTTAGTGTCTCATGGATGTAGTCTTGACCTCCTACTCCAGAAAATGTCCCTGGGGGATCTACAGTATCCTCCCCCCCCACAGCTAATCCAGGCAGGAGGGATTTTTCATCCCTTTCCCCCCCCTTACTATGAAGGATAACTTAGGGCATCAAGATTCTGAGATGCAGCAAAACTTACTGTGTCCTCATCCTGGCAGGAGGGAGCACAGAAACCTGACAGTGCAGATGTTTACAAAGATGTGACTGCAGTAGACTGATATTCACTGAAGACTTAATGATGCACAGAGCCTTATTATTGCTCATTTCATTCTCTTCCAATGTTTTATAAACTAGGTGTTGAAAATCAATGTAAGAATTGCACCACTTTGAAAACTGTACAGAGAAGCCCCTGAACAATCAGGAGAAATCAAATCCAGCATCAGTAATTGCTGAACAGACAGTTTTATGGCTACAGCCTTAAGGCTTTGGAACAAAGGAATGATTTCACTTGTAACAGTCACTGCAATTGAATTTTAATCACCCCAAACTATGAAGTTTTGTTGACATTTGCAGGCTCTGAAATTACATGACCTAGATTCTGCATCTCCCTTTCCTCATTTCAGAAGTCCAGATTTGAGAAGATCTCTGTTTGTGACATTTTAATGATGTGCAATTTACACAAAAGAATGGGAGACAGCTTTTGACATTCCTTTTTCTTTTTTTGGTAGGGAGTTTTACTGTGCATTCCCTCTTTTGAGTCTGTATCCATAAGCTGAAAACATATGATGGTTTGTATATTCAAGGATGGTAGGATTGAATCTTAAGTGGAAGTTAGATGCTTTTCTGTCTCTTCTCTCACAGCGTACAATGTTTATATAGATGCCATGGCATACTCAGGTATGAAGATAGTCTTCTACCTGTTAACATTTACAAAATACATCTCAGATGAACTGAGGAAAAGTGGGCAATTTGCCTGTCTGCATTTCTGGAAATAATGAATGTTATAGTGAAACAAACTCAGCTAACATTCTCACTGAACTAAATTTTACTTTAGGTCTGAAACAGCCGTAGTTTGCTTCAGTTTTCTTTGAGAGAAATTAATCATTTTTGTCCAATCTCTCTCTGCTGAAAGATATAAGTGGCTATGGAAGGAAATGAGATCTCTTTAGTTAATGGAGAAAACTCTGTAACTCTGAATATTTTCCCCTTCCTTCTTCTTTCCCAGCTTCACATGCTGAGCATGACATCATATAGTATGGGATATCCCTTTGGTCAACTGGGGTCAGCCATCCCAGCTGCGTCCCTTCTAACTTCTTGTACACCCCCAGCCTACTCACTGGTGGGGTGAGAAGCAGGAAAGGTCTTTACTCTGCATGAGCACAGCTCAGCAGTAACTAAAACATCCTGGTGTTATCATCAGTTTCCAGGACAAATCCAAAACACAGCACTGTGCAAACTACCATGAAGAAAATTAACTCTGTCCCAGCCAAAACCAGCACAACTTTGTAAGTTAGTTGCCTGCATACTCCTGAAATTTGCCCCTAAAATCATGATTGTCTGAACTTAAGAAAATGTTGGGTTGAGTTTTGTTTGGTTTTGTTTGTTTGGTTGGTTGTTTTTTGTTGGTCTGTAAAGACCAGGGAAGAAAAGGGAATTAATAACCACGAATGTAAGCTACAAGTTTTAAAATATAAGGAGAATAACAGATGTAAAATCATGTAAGAAGTAAATGTAAAATCAAAAATAGCAATGCAAAAATATTGAGCACATATTTCTTTTCTGTATTTGAAGAACACAAAGGAAAGATGAAAAGTAAATTTCAGTATCCATATCAAAAGAAGTTATGAAATGGCATTTAATGCCATTCTTCTTCAAATAAACATATCAAGACAATTACTTGCATTCAAGCGCTGAGAAGGGCTGAGGGGAGAATTACCCTAACCCTTTGTGGTTATTTGGCAGTTCTTCCTGGTAAATCCTCACCATATCATCAGAGAATCCTCTCATAATCCCTGTATTTAGAAAAGGTATAAACTAGAGAAGATCACTTCAGCATGATGTTTCTTATGGGCCAGACAATGGGGTAGTGGGTCAGTGAAGAGTTACAGTAAAGAAGGCAATTTATGCCAGGCTAAAAATAGTTTTAATGGAAGGTACATCTTGTTGAAGAAGTACATTATCTCTTTTTGATAAGAATATAGATTTGGATCATTACGACAGCTGTGTTGAGGTGGTACCTCTGGGTTTCTCCAGGATGGTTCACTTAATACTGCTGGACACACTCATGAAAGTCTTCCATTAAAAAGAATCAACAGGGCACAAAACAGATGGATTAAAACCTGTCTCACTGACAGTCCTAGAAATGGAGTTGTCAGTGTAGCTGTTCCTGAGTGAGGCCACAGGTACAGGATTCATCAGGACACCTGTTCTTGGTCCAGTACCATATGATGCTTTCATCACTTATGTAGCAGTTAGATTGCTGATTTAGCACATCTGAGAAGGCTGATAGGAAATATTTGCTTTTCAGTTTTCAATGAGAAAATTAAGTCCCATATGGCCTAATCAAGGTACAAAGACAGGAGTTTGTAGGGGAGTGATAGTTTCTTTGGACACAACATCAGGTGGTACATTTACAAAATATTTCATTCAATTCATTCATTCAATTCATCCTACCACACAGATGTGAAAATAACAGAAAGAATCTAGAAGAGGCCAAAACATTAACTGGGACTAGGAAATTAGCATTCTTTTAAAAGGCTTAAAGAGCATAATCTATTCAGGTTGTTGAAGAACAAAATGGGAATGAAGGATTTGATCCTACTTGTGTCCCTGGAGATTAAGAAAAGATGTTAAATGCATCAACATTTCAGGGTAAGCTGATTCCTTCCTGGAGTAAGGTGAACTGAGAGACCTCTCAGGGTCCCTCCCAGTCTTGTCCTCTATTATGTTGTGACTTGATGGGGTACAAGTTAGAAAAATACAGCAACACCCTAGTTGTGAGATTAATTAGACATTGGTACAGCTACCAGCAAAGATGTTGAACTCTCACTTTAAGTGTTTAGTTATCTCTAATAAACACATGCTTAGTCCAGTCTTTTGGGAAGAATGCAATGGTTTGTGTCATTCCACAAGATCCTGCTGATCCACTGCCTCCTGACCTTACAACCTGACTGTTAAACTACACAAGGGGAACATTTCTGTCTACATGCCTTTTATACTTACATCTCCTTGCATCTTGTTTTCTGATTTTTAGGTAGTACCTGAACATTTCACTGATTTATATTAACTTAATATTCACAATCTTAAGGTTAAGTCTCTTCATGGTGCTTCTTCAGTATATAGCACTAGCTTCACAAATTTATCCTTAAAACAATAAATTTACACTTTTCTGAGAGCTGAGGTATTACAAAAATTCTGATGGAATGGCAAAACAGTTGGCTGTGTCTTCAGGCTTCCTTGTATGTCCCTTGAGGTCCTGGGCATATCTCAATAGCTTCCTTCTATCACGCTCTGTTTGGCTTGGGGCTTCTCATGAGGTAGTGTTGCAGTTTTCTTCCAAAATGCTTGTGTCAGAGATGTCTAGCTACAGCTACCTCTTAAAAACCAGTTTGGACCTTTTACTTGGTAGAATTGAGAGCAGAATGTTAGAACTGAATCCTATTTATTTAACTTAAGAGTGAACAGACTGGTCTTTTGGGTGAAGACCTAGGGCTCAGCACTGTGTGGTAGCATGGAGTTGCAGTCAAATGACTGCTCTGCAAATTGCAGCTTCTCCTTGTCCCTGCACTGGTCAGCCACCAAGCAGCGCTCACCGTGGTTCTGGTTTCCTGTTTGTCACACCCATTTCTGCAAATAGGGCTCATCTCTTGCATATGAAGAAATCTCAGTCATCTTTGGTAAAACTCCAAGGAACTAAATGATTCAGAAGAAAATTAATATGCTTTTGCTTCTGAGTAAAATGACACACTCTATCACAGTTACAGTCTACTACATTGTTTAATGGTTGCAAACAGGTCGGAAGTAAAGTGCACACTTTTATTTTATTGCAGAACCAAATGATCAGAAATATTCTTATGGTTTGGTTCCAGGAAATGGTTTTCTGGTTTTGGTTTCTTTGGACATAACTCAATCTAAAATGATTATTATTTTTGCATTGAAGGATTTTCTCTTGTTCTTGTGCCTTTCCTCCCCCCCTCCCCCCACAGTGATATCCCAAGAAGGGGGAATTTAGCAACATGGCTAGGGTAGACTTTAGCACCAATAAAAACTTATGGTAGGTTTGGATGTCACAAATTGTGATGTGGAGAATACAAACCCCAAAGTTCACCTTCCCTGTGAAGACTGTTTTGCAAGATTTCCTCATAGGAACTCCAGAGACAGGGGTATTACTGTCAGGACCAGTAATGACTTCAGGGACCCACAGGCTAGAAGCAACTATTTACTTTCAGTGCAGTTGACTGGGCCCTTCTGACTCAGTAAGAAAAGCTAGAACAGTTACATTGTCATCAGTCTTTTGTGCTTTTTTTGGGTCCTTGTATCATCATTCTTTCCCTTAGTAAACAAGTTTCAAGGGCTGCTGTGTTAGTAAAGAATTTTTAAAAGAATTGATGCTGTCAAAATGAGGCACGTGCTCATTTTGTTTTCTGAATTCATTATTAGGTCTCTGAAGACAAATTCTGATTTATTACTCCAGGAATAATTACAAGAACTATTAAGGCTTATGGTCTGGTCTCCTGCTGATAATACTTCTATTGTAAATATCTTAAAGAAAAGTTAATGATTTGGTCTTTTTTTATACTATAACACCTCTTTCCAACTGATTTCCCTGGGAGCAGGGTAGCATCAGTTATTCCCACTGATTTGAGTGTTAGAAGTTGTTCAAATAGGAATTAGAAACCTAAATACTTTGTTACAGCAGAGGCTTAGGAAGTAATAAGATGGATTTCTGTTGGAAGCTCATCAGCAGAAAATGGCTAAGGAGAAGAAAGGCTTGTATGTAACAGTTGGATCCAAGCTGAGTGTAAGCCGCAGAAATGATGCAATGTGAAGAAGGCAAAGACAATCCTGGAGTGTCTCAAGGAAAGCATTTCCAGCAGGAAAGCATTCAGTTGTGCTGTGTACTGCACAGTTCTCATCACTCATTTGAAAAGATGAGTTTATACTGCAGCACAGAGGCTGGTCATGGTGGTGACCAGGGAAGGGAGAGCTCATCATTTAAAAAGAGTCTAACTCAGCTGGGAGCATGTCTGGTCTTGCAGACTGAAGAGTGGGAAGAGATGTGGCTGTCAGCTATAAATACACCAATGGGTGAACACCAGGGAAAGATAAGAACGAATTAGACAGCTACAACTAGAAGAACAAACAAGTACCAGCTGCTTATGGATAAATCAATCTGAAAGTTAGAAGGGTGGTTCTAGCTGTTGCAGCAAGTGATACTGGAAGACCCTCCAGTAGTGGTAATGAGGTAATAAATCCTTCCTCCTGGATTTTTTTAATTTAATTTGAAATGTGATCAGCTTATAGACAAACTCAGTGACATGTGGCAGCTGACTTGGCTCAGGAGATCCTTCCAGTCGTCTATGTCTAGGGGCTGTTCCAGATTGTTTAAACTCAGGGTTGTCCTCTATGTCTCATGCAGGCAAGGATTTCCAGTGTGGGCTAATTCCTGCAGATATTTCATATGTGACAAACACCTGGCTCACAGGGCTTGCCACCATCTACAGTGTCCAATCCAAGGCGATTTCCCATTTCTCTAGGGTACAGTAATCCCTGAAAATAACGGAGGGAATCTCAGGAAGGTCAGTGCCATTATTTGAAGTCTCAACAAAGATGCAAGAATTAGGACAAATGAACAAAGAATGAAGATGAAGCCAGTTCTTTCACAAGAGATGGGAAAAAAGAAGTCTGTTCTGCATGTCCCTTTGGGATTATTTATCTTGTTAAAACCTGGTGTTTTCTCTCAGTATTTATTAGTTTGTTCCTGTTATAAGCCATACTGAATCTGAAGCCCAAGGTGGCAAAAAATCTTTTCATGGCTATCATTCTGATCTGCTAATTTTTGTTCTGTCATTTTGGGAACATGTCACAGAGTGGTCAAGTCAACCTTGATTCCTGGGCTAGCTTGCTCAGTTTGAGAGATGTATGCCCAGAGGGAGGCTGCTTATATCCTAACAAGCTGAATACAGCTTGTAAATCTCACCATTTCCACTGAGCCTTGCAGTGCTTAGACTTTTGCAGTTTAGTTGCCTGTCAAATGAGGCTTTAGGCAGATTTTCTAATGACCTTGAGAGATGGACAATATCAGAGCACTGAAAGGCATTTTCTATTTCAATGTTTCACCTTTCAGAGCACATCCCTGCAATGATCCCTTAGTTAAGGAGAGCGAGACTGTGGCACAGTGGTAGCCTTCTTTAATCAAAGCACCTGTGTGAAGACATTGTGGTGCTTTTTTTGTTGTACAAAAATTCAGTCTTTCACATTTTCCTGAGCTGGAACTCAGGCAGTTCAGCTTCTGGAAGATGAGATTTGCCTTTAGGAGTAATGGTCAACTAAATTCTTTAGTATTCATTGCAGGAAAGATGTTTGCAAAAGCTGTTCCAAGTTGATCATATGATCAGACAAGTATCCACTAGAGGCAATGTGCCTGGCCACTTGAATTATATTTAGGAAAAAAAAAAACCAAATCCCATTTTATTCTAGTATTATTTTTTTAAGTCACACTCAGGGGGTCCTTAGGCAAACAGGGCTTGTTGTGCTATGCATATGCAATGTGGGAATCATGAGTCTGGCTCAAAGGCTGTTTTGATCAAAGAAATAAAAACGTGAAAGTGGGCCAGAGGTACTGGTAATTAGCCTATTCTGTGGGCCTTGCTTAGATATTGTAAGAATTCCCTGCTGTCTGTGCAGGTTATATGAAATGAGTTCTGATCAGACCCATTTATCACCTCTCACTGTTTCAGATGGGAGAAACTGGACATCTGTTGCACCTGTACATGACTCTGAGTGATGCTGTAGTTGGAGACACATAAAGTGAGATTCATGTTGTCCTTCTTTAGACACCCATCAAAGAAGCAACTCCTGCTCCTTTCATTCAGTGAAGAGATACAGCATCTTTAGGGCATCTCATACCAAAATAAATGCCTAAAGACCAGACAAAAGTCTGCATGAAAGTGTCCATTTCTTTTTGTTCTTCATAAAGGGAGTCCAGATGCTGATTAACTGAAGCATATGCCCTCCTTCTTACAGCGAACTGTGTGGTGTTGCAGGGTTGTATCTAGATGTGGCCTGCTCCTTTGTGGCACATGTATTTTGCCTTAATTTGTCATGATGGAGAAATTTTTATAGCAAGGTGATCTCTTACATGGCCTAAAGCAGATGAACAATTCTCTTAAATGTTATGGAGCTTTTGAGCATGCTAATGAAACCAGAAAAATAAGACAGAGATGCAGGCTAGAAATATAGAACAAAAAGTAATGCAGTAAGTGCCAGAAAAATTCTATTTGGTCTCATATAGAGTGTGGGAAATAGTTTGAGTGCAGACACTACAATGATAAGGGACATGTAACTTGTCAGATTGATATTATCAGTAAATAAAGCAAAGCAGAATTGCAGTTAAAGACCAAAGAGGTAATTGAAGCTCTTTTTAGCTCATAGAGGCCTTGCTGTAAATGCACTGAGCATATTGCATTAAGTTCTAACTACTGGACATTAGAAGGCATTCAGGAGAGCAATAAATATGATTACAGTCCTGAAATTACTGACCTAGGAAGAAAAGATGAGGTAGATGAAAGCACGTTCTTGAAAAGATGAAATGATGATCTAATTGCTCCACAAAGAGCTCCACATGTGGCTTTCCACATCACCTAGAGCTTTGAAGGACTACAGTAAAGGTGAATGCCAGTTCTGATATGATAGTGATGTAAAAAGCCAGTTTAATCCAGAAACACAAGCTTTATTCATTTCTGATGCCTTCTGATCCTGAAATGCTCTTTTTATAACTACAAACCCAAGGGCTGCGAAAATCCCTTTGAATTTCTTCCTTCAGCCTCTTATTTTCTGAGTACTCAGAGCCTTTCTCTTAGGACAGAAATGCAGATCATGTTGGTGAAATGCAATGCTTTTAAAATCTTCATGTAATACTAGCACAAATGGTTCATCTCTCTTCAGGGACCCCTGGGCAAACTTCCTATATATGTCAATAGAAATTCAGTGAATAGATTGAAGTGAAAATATTGTCCTGAGCAAAGACATTTTTTTCACAATTCTGAAGTTGTCACTGCTCTATTTTGGGGTTTAATTGCCACCTAGAGCATTTGGATGCCAACAAAAGTCAAGGAATTAACCTGTATATATTCCAGCAGTGCCAGTGACAAAAGCCTCTAAAAATGCACATTGACCAACTCATAGTAACTCAAGCTGAAAAACTATTGTCATCATGCATGCTTCCATCATGGGGGATAGAAAAGTGCACAGATAGCCTATTTTTCTGACAAGTGAGTAGCATACAGCCAAGAATTTGAAGCAGCCTATGAATTCTTTGAAGCAGGAATTTTTATTCATAAGAGTCAGCTATTACAAATAAACTAACCCACATGAAAGCTACAGAGGTTATTCAAGGACCCTAACATACCCTTGCCTTTCCAGAACCCACAGGATCTGGACTGAGCAAACCTGAGCCAAAGCTACAAGTTTAAACTCAGGCTTCTCTTAACAATCACAGAGTATTTAATGTTGATGCAGGAAAAAGAAAGAAATTAGGATTGAGTTGACTGGCATGGTGAATCTCACCTTTCATGTAAATCAGATTCAAATGAAATCTTTTTCATTTACTCATGTTGGTAGAGTTAACAGGACTTAAGCAGGAGTCGTTCTGCAAAGTAAGCATATGGCTAAGTGCTATCTGAAATAGAGACACTTTGCTGGAACATGACTGAAATCAGAAAGAGAACATAGTAAGACTGAAAAGAAAGACTGTGATAAAATGATCCAATCTTCTCTACCAGATGTCACCCATGGGATCCTGTGTCACATATATACTTCTGTGGAAAGCGGAAACGTAATTTCCTTCTTGATTTATAGATTTGCTGTGATGGAGATCTGGCCTTGAGTTAGCTATGCCAGTGATTAGTTATGCTGTCAGTGCATTAATAAGTGCCTTATTTCAGTAGCTGTTCATCATTCTGATTATTAAAAAAAGAAACTGAAACAAAACCCCTGTGCCTCTTAGGGCCAAATATGTAGGTTAAGAATTCCTTGAACAGAGCTCATTAACCTACATGTCTTTGTCTCTCTCTCTCTCACCCTCCCTCCCTTCTTCCTTTCCTCTTCCTCTCTGGTCACATCTTTTAATATCATGAAGTCCTTAGATATGAGTCTATTCCTTTTGCTTTAGCTCTAAATCATCCAACATGCTTGGACTGTTGCATTAGTCATCGTTGATATCAAAGTCCAAGGCTCAGTGTCATAGCTCTAAATCAAGAAAGCACTCTAGGAGAGGCATGATGTAAAAGAACATTAATTAATCGAGTAGCATAAGTCTTTTGAGCTACCAAATATTTGACAGTTTTACTCAAAATGTGATCCACATTGTACCTGTTCCACATGTCTGCTGTGTGGAAAACATGGGCAGCTAGGCTTTTCCCAGCAACTTAAAATTCAATGTTATTCTATAAATTTGAAATGTCAAGTCAGATCAAAGAATTTAAAGCCACTCAAGAAGTGTGCTGCAAAGGCTGCAGCTAAGTGCCTGCAGGTTTTCACAACCTGCCAGACAGTTATCTTCTATTTGTGTGCACACTCACAAAAGCCAGAATCATTAAGGATGCAGGTGGAGGGATAAATCTGTACCAGGTCATGCATTCGTTCTCCAGGAGTGACAAATTTGCAGGTATAAGTCTATTCTGCAGTGCCTGATGGTGAGCATGTTGACAGTGGTCAAAAAATCAACACATCACTGTAGTCCAGCACCTTTAAAATGACCCCCTCTCTGCGGTCCCGTGACTGTGAATAACTAATCCCCATAGCAGAGAAATAACAATGAATCCTTAGATTAATATTACCTCTGAGCCAGCTCTTCTGCACTGTACATGCTCAATGAACCTACTCCTATTCCTTCTTTGAAGGCATCAGCAAAGAATCTAACCTGTCTCCTTTTTCCCTTTGGAAGGAGACCTGGTGAAATTCTGGTGCTTGTGAAGCCAGTGGGGATGATGCCAGAGTACCCTGCAAGCCTTTGGGACTGGGCAAAACAATGACCCAATTCTATTAGCTGTGTCTTTGTAGGTGCACTTCTGAAAGACATTGGCTTAAACAAGTCTACCAGGTAACAAAGGACCACTGCCAGCATCAAGTGTGTTTGAAAAGTGACCTTTACCACTGCATCAGCTGGGAGAGCTGAAAATGGACTGGGTGACTCATGTACTGCCTTGAGAAAGCACAGCAACTAATTTTTAAGATAACAGTGTGACTCAGATTCACAGATCACCTCTTCCCCTTCACCTGTTCCCAGAAACTGAAATACTTTTAAAACATCAGTATGGTTTTCTTAGATTAACATTTTTCTCTTCACACACATAAGAAATCTTTAAACTGAATGTGATAAAATATGACTGTCAGTTACTGAGATGTTATTTGATAGTCTGTTCCTTTCCTGCCCTGTCCTTTCATTTTACTTCAATTTCTCACTGGATTTCTTCTTTGATTGTTTTCCTGTTCCTCTTTAAATGTTCCCCAAAGTAAAAGCTGAACACAAAAGGTCCAAGTTCTAATCCAACATTTAAAAATCAGCAAGCTGACAGGAAAATGTTCTGTGAATACATCAGAAATATGAAGCAGGAAAAGAGAGTGCATAGCAGAGCACTGTTTAATGCGAGGAACAAAAAAGGGGTTATTGCAAAGAAGACTGAAAATAATTCCCATCTTTGCCTCACTTTTCTCCCTAAAAAAGATTACTTTTGCCTAGATACTTGACAAAATCAATTTTAACAAAGAGATTGAAATGTAAATGAGATCGGGGAGTGAACCACAAGTCAACCGTTATTTATATAAAATAGATGTGTTCAGCTCAGAAAGGCCTGATAAAATTGAGAGGATTTAGGGAACTAGCCAAGGCAGCTCTGAAATGTTGGTGAGTCTCTTTAAGAACTCAGCAAGGGCACTATGATCCCAGAGGACTGGAGGAAAGTGTGCATAATAGCAGGGATTTCAAGATCAGATAGCTTAACTTTGTTACCCAGGTAGGTAATAGAAAATATTATTAAATAATCAGGCTCTGCAGGTTTGTAAAATAATTATAAGATGTTCAAAAAGCAAAGGTGTGTCAATAATGACTAGGGTCAAACTAATTTTATTTCCTCTTTTTTTGTATTTTTCTTTGTTTTAGCATTGGAAAATTGTGTGGTCACAGAGGATGAGATCTGTTGAATAAATTTATAGATCCAGTTTACTGATGTCACTGATGATCTCCCGGTTGACATCTCCCATTATCTGAACTGACACATAAAGTAGGAAAATACAGCTTGCATCTCTGACAGACAATGTTTAGCAGCACAGGATTGGGGCAGGCATGTTGCATTGTGTTACTCTGTTCACCTTCATTTCCACATCCTCATTTTTCATTAAGAGGGCCCTAGGTTAGAGACCAGGGTCTAAATATCAGTGGATGTAAATACAGGTGGAGAAGCCACCGAGAAAGAATAGATTTTCACAGTGGAGCCCAGTCTGGTCTCCTGTGCTGGTCATTATTCTTGTGAGTGATTTTGCTGATGAAGTGGCAATATGCTCAGGACATCTGAAAAGATCCCTGGATGGAAGTGGGTGCATGATCTTGGTAGGAGAACAGCCCTGAAAACTAGTCCTGGTAAACTGGAGAAGGTGGAAAATATTTTAAAATACAAAAGATGCAAAATGCAGTCAATAAGCAGATTTTGTGGGATCTTCTTCACTGACAATTTCTAAGACTAGGAGGGCAAAATTTTTCAGACTATCTAAACAGAAAAAACAGTTAACATGGTTAAAATGGTCTGTTGTCATTCCTTCTGGTCCTGTACTTCCATGTACGTCTGAGATTAATTGACCCATCCACACTGTCTCCAGGAACGTAAAACATTGTCAGGATATTCTGAAGCAGGACAAAGGGTGGACTCATTGTAGTGCAACATCAAGAAGAAACAGGCTCTCAGGGATAAGAACTGCAGAGACCCATTTCTTGAGATATTCAGATATGACCTGCACAGTGTGACTTGTCCTTTCTCTGTAAACATCTTGTGAAAGCTATTGAATTGGGAACTAAGGGTGCTGGCAGAATTTAAACTGAAAGGGAGCAGCTAATACATACAAATTCAAGTGATAATTTGCAGTAAGCCTTGAAAGAATAAAGGGGATGGGATAGCACAGTACAGAAGAGGGACTGAAAGCAGTGGCCTTGTGGCCATGAACTGGCAATCAGGAACAGTCCAATGGGAGCCACATGTAATGTCCATGATAATGATTCAGAATTTAGTAAACCATGGATAATGACATAAATTGTACTTAGTCTTTCCTTGGAGCTTACGGTGTTCTTCCTGGTAACTGGCTTTGCCCAGTATCCACACCTAACTTTGGAGTTCTTGATCCTCTGACTTGACTGTCTGGACCTCATTTTAGAAAAAGGCCAAAATAAGCTTGGGAAAGCTTTTCAAATGTGTGTCTGCTAAAAGGAAAACACAAATATAGCAGTCATCTCTTCAGTGTAATGTTTGAGGAGGACTGGGTACAGTGGTCTTGCTTTTCTGAGGGAAAATGACCCCTTTAAACATCATCCTCCAGCCCCCTTGATAGCATCTAAGATTTTGCAATGGAAGGGTCACAACAAGGTATACAGAGATATGAAGGTTTTAAGCAATTTCACACATGACTGTCTGCACCAGAATGTGGATCACCTTACTCTGAGGTTTAGCTCTTGCTCTAAATTTTCACCCATTGTGAAATAGAACACATCTTGAATTTTTTTATAATGGCTTTCTATTCTGACACATCATCAATGAAAATCCTTCATGAGCGAGTTCTATCGACCTAGACTTGTTAAAAGGTTATTTCTGTTTCATTAACTTTTACTGGCTCTTTCCTTGCAAGACTTAAGTTTCAAGGCAACTTTTGGAAGCAAATTTTAATCCACTCTCTTCCATGCTTGCATATTTTATTTTTCTTCTTTCTCTAACGAATACTAATGCTGGCAAAGAATGCAAGGCTTGACCCAGAAAAAGATTTATGCAAAACCAGCTTGTACACTCTCACTTTAAACCTAAGGGGACAATAGTCAAAGTCGCTTCCCTTCTATTTCCACTGTGCAGATTAATTAATTCGTGTTCACAGAGTGCTCTGAAAATTTCAGCTAGTGGTGCTTATATAAGTGCTAATGTTAATATTATGGGGAATTTTTTTCCTAGTCTGTTTCAATAGACATCAGTGTCAGAATGGAAACCCACTGACATGAGCTCACTTGAATTCTAAGACAGCTGATTATTTCTGGAGAAGGACAGAAGGGTTAGATGAAGTTTTCCTGAATACTTTCATTCTTTGATCGTTATTGTCGTGTGATTGACTGCCATAATGAAGGTCTGAAAAGGAACATTGTATCTAAGTGGTTTGTTTTGTGTATTTCAAGGTCTCACATAAGGTACTGCTTGGGATAGATTTGTGGTTCTTCACCTACTGTTTTGATGTGCAGTGGAGTAACGTAAGGTTTCCCACTCACAAACACTGTGCAGAGGGCCAAACAACATTTTCACAGTTCTAGAGAACTGGAATTTAAGTGAAATGCTGGGTTATGCTTGCTGGATTAAATGAGAAGAAACACTCCATCATAATGCCTTCAATAAGGCAGCGGGAGAGAATGGTGGAGGAGCTGGGATGTTTCCAGTTTCTACTTAGGAAGGGCCTTGAGCCTTTCTCTAGGCCATAGCCAGTTTTAATGGGCAATACATTCTAAGTCTACTTAGAGCTGCTATGTCCAGCTTTTGTGATGGTCAGCTTCAAGACACCCCAGGATAATATGGAGTGATGTTTTATACATAGACACAACTCATATATCAGTATGACAAATATCTTGTCCCTAAGTGTACCAGACCTTATGCAGTGGGTCATGGGACGTGTGCAATATGTTGGGTTATGTGATTCTTGTTCTGGGTTGTCTTCTAGTGGTATACGTTCAACTAGTTTCTATGGTCTTCTTCAGCCAGGGGCTTTGAGCCTTCTTACTAGGATATTTGTGTTGTAAAGCTGGTCATAAACCACCCTTGAAGCAGCCACAAGATATCACACCAGAGCACAGAGACTATCAGCTCTGACTTCCTTTGCTCATGACCATTTCATTATGTTGTGTTGAATTCAGATTAGCTAAATGACTTTGTAGTTTGTTCCTACACTCAACTTATCCATACAACAGTTCTGTTATTTCAAAAAAGGTCATTTAGATTTCAGATATTCTGTTTCTGCTAGGCCTTAATGTTTTAGTTTTGTTCATGCTGGACTCCCCAAAAGTTTAGCATCATGCAGCTCTGTGTAACCAGCTTCCCTGTTTGAGTAGTTGCTCTGATGAATAGTTTTGCTCATTGCTAGTACCCATGTTCATTGTCAGATTCACAGCCATGGCTTTAAACCCATAAACAGCTGTGACACAGGCTTGTGCCCCTCTTCCATACGATGGTAAATTCATGCATCCTTCGCAGTCATCTTCATAGGAAAAGATGACCTTGGAAAGTCAGATGAATACAGTGGCTGGGAAGTCCTGGCCTGTTATGTATGTCCTATGTGTAGGGTGACATGAGGCAGAAGCCATTTTTGGGCTTTCTTTCTGTATATGAGACTCTGCATGACTGTTTTAAATGTGTATGCCTACTAGCAGTGCATCTGCAATAATTGCCACCTGGTCTAAGTGAGATGAGACTCATCTCCTTCTCTGACCTGATCAGTGGGTTTCACACAACACATACCCTCTTCCTCCAACTTTAATTCTTCCTATGTACTTATACAAGCAACTATTTCCTAGTTATAAACCTAAGTGACACCTCATAGATGATTCTGACTTGTGTTTTTCCTTGGATATAAGTCTGATCTCCCTCATGTAGCATCTCCAGGAAGCTCTTTCATGTGAAATATGGAACACAAAGAAAGATCATTCTGCTGTTAATATTTGTCATCAAGATATAGACATGAAAAAGATTTTAAAATATCAGCTTTAAGCTCAACCAGCAAATCAACAATGGGAAACAAGAGACAAAAAGGAAGGAAGACCATTAGAAAACATAGAACATATCAGTATTCTTTTTATAAAGAAAAATGGGCTTGGGCTTCTCAGATTGACGTTTATTAAACTCTGTCTTACTTTTCTTTTGCTATTTGTTTCAAATGTCAATGAACCTCTGAATTGGGAGTGATGAATGAAAGCATTCTTGGAGAATCACAGTATGTTAGAGGTTGGAAGGGACCTCCAGAGATACAGGTCCAACCCCCTGCCAAAAGCAGGATCACCTAGGATAGGCTGCACAGGAATGCGTCCAGGTGGGTTTTGAAAGTCTTCAGAGAAGGAGACTCCACAAATTCTCTGGGCAGCCTGCTCCAGTGCTCTGTCACCCTCACTGTTGAGGTGAAACCTTCTGTGTTCAATTTTGTATCCATTGTTCCTTGTCTTATTACTGTGCACCACCAAAAAGAGATTGGCCTCCTCACCCCCAGCCAAGAAATTATTGGAAAAACTGCGACAGACTTAAGGCTACTCCTTGTAAGTCCATGCCAAAGGGATGGAGTGACAGCAGGGCATGGTTGAGATGTCCACAGGCAAAGCCACTAAGTGTTGGGCTCCAGTCTAAATGAGTAATCAGTAATGGGTGTGAATTCCTGGATCAGGCAGGAAGGTGTGAGAGACCTGGATGTGTGATGGGGAGTGGCTGCCATGGAAAAAGGGACCCAAAAGAACTACCTGGGTATATCCTTTTCCATTTCATATTGCCCCTTTTCCCTACTGATGTGGCAAGCATATATAGGCCACAATATCCTGATGGCTGTTGGACGTGGCTGATATTTCCATATCTGGGCCCTGCTAAACAATACATCCCATGAAATACATGGCACCTGACCATGTGATGTTTAATTTCACGTTTAAGCCTCATCAGAAGTTAACTAATGTTGAGTCTTTCAAGTCTATCTGTCATGAACTAGGTTGCATGAAATGCAAGCTGTTTCTTTAAAGGTTTATTTTGGATATTTCAAAGAAAGGTTTAGCTCTGAAGTGATCACCTGAAAGTCCCTGTCCACCATCAGCTGTCACCTTGGTCTCTGATAACAAAATAATTTCAAATCCTTAAACAGAGGTTAATTGGTTCTTCTAAATCATATCTCTTAAGTCAGTTTAGACCAACCTGGATATTGAGAGTGAGCCAGACAATTGCTGGTGCACTTCACCTTCTTACGGAGTTCCAGACCTTGACAACTTGCTGTATTACAGGCAAAACATCTTAATTGCATTTTCTCACCAGGAATAGGGAAGGAGATGAGTTAAAGAGTACTCAGCTCTCTTTTGGCAGTGGCAGGTGCTTCTACACTTTGGCCAGAGCCTGGTAGTACTGTCAGTGCAGCCTTACAGATACTGCCCTGTCCAGCCTGAGAATCATTCAGTCCCTGTCTCTTCAGCATCTCTTCTTATTAGGTTTTGACAAAAGCAAAGACTGCTAATAGATGCTCATTTTCTCAAATCCTTGCTTTGATGCAAGGCAACAAGAATGATTTCACACAAATAATGGTCTGATTTGAGCTGGTTGGTGGAGAGGAATATCTGCTTTTGGTGAGATTCCACACTCTGCTATAGTCCTTGGCTCATCTGCACAAGCTCTGTGTGTGGTGGCCCTGTGGCAGCCCCCAGGGAGTAGCTGGAGTTTGAAATGCCCCTTGTTAACTAGGAAGGAAAAAAGTAGGAGAATTCATGGTTGCCTTTCATCACAGGAGGGCAAGAACACGTCTATCTGAGGAGCCCCAGTTGGCCCCAGCCTGTTCTAACTACAAAGATTATTTGTTCATCTATTTTTTTCAGTCCTTAGGAAAATTGAATGACTGTGATCAGACATGCTCTAAAATTACCCAGGCAAATCTTTGGTCTGCACCAGGGAAGCAGTGAGCTCCCTGCAGGAGCTGAAAAACCAGGCTTAGTTCACAGCAAATCTCAGGTCAGGGCTGCTGAGTGCTGCCTCCTTCATTGCTTGCAGAGCTGTAGAAATTTAGAGGTGCTAATCAAAACTTTGGAGCAATAACTTCAGCTAAGGAAGAGATATAAGGAATAAACAAATTACTCATCCCATCGCTTTCATGTAGGCAAACTTTGATCTATATGTCTATTTTGTGAAAAGTTTGCCTAAATGAACAATGAATTTTGGTCATTTTGGCTTTGTCCTACATTTCCCCCCTCCCTTTGCTTTGCCCATGTCACTCTTTTCCAGGTTTGTCCTTAAGCAAACTCAAATGTCAGCTTGCACCTGTGGTACTTGGTCTCTGTATCTTTGTATTGATTTGTACTAGCTGGTAAATCGATCTAGTTTTCTAATTATTAGCTTTAGATACTATACAAGAAATTGGTTTGTAAAGACAACACTTTCCTGTATTGTTATCTCCATTGGGACAAGATTTAAAAAAATATATGTATTTTACTTTTATTTTATATATTACTTTTATATTTAATATATTTTATATATGTCTATATTTTTATATGTTTATATGTTATATATTTTATATATTACTTTTATTTTATTTACTTTTATTTTATATATTTTACTTTCTTTTATTTTATATATTTTACTTTCCATATTGTCAGTCATGCTTTTTAGCAAAGATAAGCACTTGAAAATGATCATAAAACCTGGAGACAGAGACATGAACTAGGAAGGGCTTTAGTTTTCATTTGTGTGTCCAGGAAATGTTCTCTGCTTTGGTTTTTGTTTGTTTGCTGGGGTTTTATTTGTTTGGTTTGGTTTTGTTTGTTTGCTTGTTTGTTTTCAGTAAGTGATGGAGAAGGTCCCCTTTAAACATTTTGGGTTAATATCAAGTCATAAACAGTCTGATAGACATGGCAAATAGAGCTGTTTCTTAGTGCATGTCTCACGTGAACACACTTCAGAATCAGGAAGAAGGTGCTGCAGTCCTGTGTGATCTCCCAGTGATGCTCCATGTAGGATTTTGCTGCACTGGTAGGCATCAAAGTTTTGTATTTGGGACTTTCAGCCTTGCTGAAGGAATTTCCTTGGAGTTCTGAGGGAATTGCTAAGCAGGCTGAGAAGGTAATAACAGTAGGATTTGACTGATAGCCCTTGATAAGATGGTAAAAGTAAGGCTCCCTTTGGAGTCAGTGGAGAAGAGCATATCTGGGAAGGAATCATGGAAGAAAGATTTTAATGTGGTACTTGATCTCAGTGTTTCAATGATTGGAGGGAACATGGAGTTTGAGATGGATTAAGATATGGGAGATGAATCCCACCTTTGTCATTAAGGTTGCGAGAGCCTTTGTCTCTCCTTTCTGCCCTAGGAAGGCAAGTCCCCAGTGCTCTAGGGTTGACACATGCTTCATCAAACTGCCAAACCTTGCCTCTCCCACAGGCAGCTGCACCTGCTCTCAACTGTTTGCATAAGCAAAGTTCAGAGATCATATATTACTCCAAAAAAGCAGCACACTGTTTCATAGACTCAGGCTTTATTTTTTGCTTTATGGAGGTTACATTCTCATGACTATCTTGTCAATGTGCATCAGCTTGGCAAACAGGAAGTTTATTGAAGGGAATAGCAGTGCATATATATTTAGAAGGAGGGCACCTAGATAGATGATTCTGACTCAAAGTGACTAATTGTTTCTGACAAAGGACTAGGAGACATTTACACCAGTGGTTTGTGAAAAGCTGCTGTGCTTTGTGTTGGGCTGACAGGTAATGAATGGAGACGCTGCTGAACCGGGATGTAAACAACAAAGATGGCAAATTAAACTTTATCATGGTTAAAAATCAGAAGAGAAAACAGAGAGCAGTGCTTCAGAAATGCAACAAGGACAAAAATGTGCAGAGAAGAGAAATGTTAATGTTTAGCTTCCAGGACTGAAATAAAAGAAGTGATAAAACGCACAGATGTCTTTATCATGAAGTTCCAGGTGACCCACAAGCATTTTAATTAATAACTTGCAGAATCATGGTGAACCAGAAAAGTAGCATCAGCCTTTAAGAGTCCATATGAACTGGAGAACTCAAACTTCTGTTTGTCACTTTAAAGAGGAGAGAGATGAAAGAAACAAATCTCTGGGTTGTTTTGTTGTAGGTGGGGTTTTTTTGCTGCTGTTTTTGTTTTTGACATACAAAATCTTGGTTTCCTGAATATGGAAGAAATGAAATGAGTAATAACATCCCTATTCTCTGTTCAAGAACCACCTCAGCTCTTAACATGGAAGTTCTTAGTTTTCTGCCCAAGAGGAGCTCTTGGACTTCTTCAGTGTGATTCTTTCCCTTTTTTAAGCCCCTATACTTCTGACCCTAGACAACTTGCTTTACTCTGTCTCTTGTTCAAACAGTCCTGGTATGAGAGTCAGTCAAACCACTTCAGTGCACCTATATATATTTTTTTTTTTCATACAATGCTATATTTGGGGTGGAACAGTTACTGTTTTATCTTTTTATTTCCATAGGAACTTAGCTGTTCCTACCACTAGCCTATAAATAGAAAGACAGTGAAGTCCCTTTATTAGTTACTTGGTTTCCTAAATGCAGAGACAGACTGCAAGTTTTCTGGGTTTTGAGTGACTTGGAGAGATAGCCCAGACTTCAGATGTCAGCCCCTGTAAGACCCTTCTTGTTTACCATTCCATTTTTCTATGCTTCACATTGCAGGTACACAGCTGCAGTGATTTCTGGAGGCTGACAGATTTTTTCTGCATTTCCACATCTCTCCCAAATCACTTATTTCTACAGAAGCCATCAGATATTTCTCTCTTAGCCTCTTTTTGTGGTACTCCCTCCCTCCTCTAGAAAATGAGGTCAAGGACATTGCAGATGCTACCAAACAGGTTCAGAAGATCTGAAGAGCTCTTACACCTTCCTTCAATTGTTAACTCAGAAGATCAGTCTAAGACAACTAAAATGGAGCCCAAGAAGATCATGGCACCCAGAAGCACTGCTGTGAAGGCCTTTGACATCAGCAAGAGGCTTGCTTTTGACAGGGCTGCAGGTCAGTTTCTTTGCCCCCTTCTTTAAGGCAATCTTGAACTCAGGCTGACTTTCTACTAGTGAATCATCTGTGTGCCCCCAAAGGGCAATTTTAACTAAATCAAATATGATGAACACATTTTAGGAATGACAAAATCTGTGAGTTTCCTAGGGGCAATGTCCTTATCTGAATGACAGTCACAAGGGGACTAAGGCTTAATACACAGACAAGATGCTGCCACAACCCTTTTCCAGCAAATAGTGCTCATTCACCTAATACATGGGAAAGGCACTTTAGGATTCAATGCAGGGGACAAATCATGTTCTTGTCGCACTCAAGCCACAACCATGGCAAAAAAAAGGCACTTATCTTCCTAGCACATGGGTCCCAGTCTGATCAGTTGTTTAGCTTAGAAGGACCTGACGCACACAACAGGCAGTGTGAGACAAGCATCTGTCCGAACACTTTCATCACCTCCCCTCATATCTCAGAGCTGCACATTTTGGGAGTGCAGCTGAGCAACTGAATAGCCAAATACAAATTAGATGTTAATTAAGTGGGATTAGGTAGAAGAACTTTCCTCTCTTCTTCTTGCAAGTCTAGGAGGGGCTGATTCTTGTTAACTCACTGATGCCTTGGCACCTTCTTATTTCACCACAGCCTACCCCGTGATGAAATGACTGGGATTACACAAGCTCAGCACCTGTGAAAATATGAACCAATTGTTTTTCTAAACCAGCAGTGAGTGCTTAATAAAGAGGTTTCTGACAGCAGCCATGTATTTAGGAAAAGGTTTGTGTGGCATAATAATTATGTCAAGTTGTCCCAGATATGTAGGGATGTGGCATACAGAAATGGCTTTAAATGTGCTTCAGAAATGCAGCTGGTAATGCTCCCTTTCCCAACAGTGTTCTCCAGGAATGTTGGAACATGAGGGAGATGACAGTGAAATGCTGGTGCTAATGTCAAAGTGCAATCCACACTTAGTTGATGCGAGTAGTGATGCAGGAGAAGCCATATGATTAAATATGAAATCATCACGGGGCATATGTTTGGGTGCGACACAGAGTGGCTGGTTTGGAAAAAATCCTTTTCTCCCTCTGTCAGGGCTTGCATAGGAATGAGGCTTAAGAAAAAGACGTCACAAAATTGTTTGCCTAATAAGAGCTCACAAACAGAACAGGAACAGTGGCAGCACACCCAAACACATGACAGCAAGCTGCAAAGACCAGGACAGGGCTGAGCCCCAGTGGACCACTTCACCAGACACGGCTGGCAGCATCCCCTGAGCCTGGCCTGGCTGCTTTGGGTGCCAGGGCAGTCTTTCGGTGAGGGTTATAAGGCTCCCCGCTGTGCAAACTGCATGCCAAGATTTCCATCTCTTCCTGGCAGCACAGGCACAGTCAGCTTCATTACAATCCAGGCTTAGCAGAGAAGCAAGGCAGGCTGCAGCAGCTCTCTTGCGAGCCCTAGTGATAACGCGACCTACCTGCACACAGAAGAGGCCTCTGAAAGGCAGGCCTGTTTTGACAGAGAGGGAAAAAAATAAAAAAGAAGATAAATGGTTCATTCCTATGCTGAACAGGTTCCTCAGCCCCCCTCCCCCCACCCCCGTCTTCTCTCTCCTCTGAGAAGATCAAAGAAGCAATGAACATCACTGACACAAGTCTGCAGAGCAGAGAGACATTGCATTTGTTCCAAAGATAGAGATAAGAAAAATAGATTTATTTGAGATCCACATTTGGAGGAAAAAAAAACCAACAACTTTGAAAGTGATAAACTAAGTTTCTCAGTCATTAAATAAATAGACACCTTCCATCCGGCTAGTGCTAGGTCTGCAAAGTCAGTTTTTTCCCTGAGAAGCTTCCAGAACTGGTAAGTTTGAAAGTTCAGAGCTTCCATCTTGTTCTCAGCCAGATTATTTTTTTAATTGACAGCATCTGGGCTAGCTGTAGGAATAGAACAACACATTTCTTCTTCCTGGATTTCTAATTGCCTCCGTCTTCTAAAGAGCTGTCAGGCAAGGGTACTAGATTTATCCTCAAGAGTGAAAGCAAATAGTTTGGAGACAAAATAGTTGAACATAGGCCTCATTTTTCTTTTAATAGAGGCAGCAAGGTTTCCCACTGATTCAAAAGAAGGAGATCTGGATCTATGTAGAGCTCTGGATATGCTTCATCTAGGCTTGCACATAAGTGTCCAAGCAGACAACTCATCATTCAAAGAAAAATCACTCAGTTTACTCCAAAATGTCAACTTCAACCTGTGTCAGGATGATCCTCTATCACTGTCACTGTATTGTAACATAGTCAGTGATAATCCAGCTTCTGGCTGAAGTTATTCAGCTGGGATGCCCAAAATAATGTATGTACATTTATTTTATCTCCCAAAACCTGTATGTGGGGAGCATAAAATAACAGATAGGGAAAATGAAGACAGAGAAAATTCAAGTTCTCAAAGATACTTGCATTCTCATCCTTTAAATCAATAGAGGGAATGTCTGATTTTTGTTCCCAGATACTCTTTCCAAATAATGGGAAATGACGTCTTCAACCCATAGTATCCTACCTAAACACCAACACAGGTTTTCAGTCATATCTCCCACAGTCAGCAATTAAACTGGTTCTGGGTGAGGGACTTAGTCTTTTCTTGTCACACTGGGCTGAAGGAGAACTACTTCAGCATGATTCCTTTCCATTATGTACAGTACTTCCAGAGCGAACTACTCAACCATGAGTTCCCCATGAGCCACAGCTTGTGTCAGATGAGAGCCTGCTGCTATAACATGGGCTCCTCCCCATGGTTCTTGCAAGTAGCCTGCTCCAACATGTTTTTTCCATGGGGTCACATCTTGTATCAGGGCACATCCAGCTTCTTTAGCATGGGGTCTGCCATAGGCTGTAGGTAGATATTTGCTCCATCATGAACCAACATGTACTGCAGTGGGACAACCTGCCTCAGCAGGGCCTTCTTCACAGGCTGCAGGTAAATCTCTGCAGGTAAATCTCTGCTCTGTCTCCTGGAGCACCTCTTCCTCCTCCTTCTCCAATGACCTTGCAGGGCTGGTTCTCTCACTTTTCCTCACTCCACTGTGACAGCATATTTAAGGAAAAAAAAATACACTCTATAGCAGCTGTGAGAGTGGAGTGAAGAAAAGTGAGCAAACCAGCCCTGTAAACACTAAGATCATTGGAGAAGGAGAAGGAAGAGGTGGACAAGCCCCAGGGAAATTTAGGTCTTCTCAAGATAATAGTCCACGTGCACCACAGCCAGTAAATGTAAATTTAGATATATTCTCTACAGTGTATGCAGAACATGTCCAGTCATACCCAGCTGATGAGTGTAGAGGCAGTCCTCAACCTTTTCTGAGGCAGAGACATGGAGTCCAAGCACTCCCTGACTGCATTTGGAGGGGGAGCAAATCTGAAGAATGCACTCAGCCATGGATAACACACATTTCCTTCTATGGCTGGATTAGGGCAGCGTGTTTAAGAATCCACAGAATCAGAGCCCTAGGGTGGCTGCTGTATGCACTGGAATTATCAATCAGTTATGACAGAAAGGATCTCATTCTGAAATCTTCCTTAATTTTTAGCAAAGACTGTTTCAGTTCAAATTTACAAACTTCCAGCTTTGCTGGAGGAGTCCCTTTCTTGAACATTCTTTAGCTTATCATTTTCCATGACATGTGTGGCACTGTAATAGTAAAAGTGTTACCCTGAGAACAGTGTTCTGTGGGTGTTCTCCTGAAAAGTGACTTTTTCTCATGTTCAGTTCTACTGTCACTTAGCAACCAAGAGGATAACCAGTGAAAGTCTAAATATTATCTTGTCAAAGAGATCAAAACAGAAAATGCACAATGAAATTGTTGGGGAAACTACCTCTTCCTTCCCCCCACCTTCCCCCGCCCTGCTTCAGAACCTCTTACTGGCAGATACACAAATGAAAGTGCTATTCTAGTGAATTTATACTGCAGTCTAAGGATCTGGAAGATAGCTTCATGGATGGTTGCCTTTTAATATTAAGTCAAAAATGTTACAAGGAGTTATGAAGGTAGATTTGCTGAAGGCAGGACTAGTACTAATTCTTTTCCTACTGATGTTGGGATGTGATTGAAGTTGTTTTTTTTTCACAGAGATCAGCAAAACTTTACTGAAAGGGTTACACAGACAACACAGAAAGATTAGGTCTATGCAAGAGTTTTAGAGAATCAGGATATAACAGTGGATAGGGATTGTGGGCAAGGAGTTGCATGAATTGTGTCCCACTGTCTTAATCCCTCATTACTGACCTGGGTCACTCAGGCCACAGAGTACCACTGAGCGATTCTGTTTCACACTCGTGACTGAGTTAAAAAAATAGCTTTTTACAGAGACAGAGTGGCAAAGAGTATGCTTTCAAAGGGTGGTGGTGATTTAAAGACATTGTTAACTTTTCTAGTTCTTAATTATGCATTAAAACCTGCTATTTTATTTCCAGTTTGAATGTGCCAGCTTTAAGACTGTATTCTGTTCTTTGCTATAGCATTAAGCAATCTTTATAGTGGCCCTCTTTTCCATGTGGAAACATTAATACTCATCAAATCAGTGTCTCACCTTCCTTTTTTATAAACTTCTCTGCTGACCTTCTTTAGTCTCACTCCCTGGTGATGTTTCCAAGATTCATTAGACCTCTCTGTAACCTTTATTTCTTGGAAGCTAAAGAAAATAAACAACAACAAAAAAATAATCCCACAAATGTTGTGTTCATGGAATACATCATTCTCCAAGTGCAATCCTTAGCACTGGGCTCAGTATACTAGCACTGAACTCCTCAAGCACAACTAATATTGTCATCCTTCTCCTGTTTAGCGTTTTCTTTCCACAGTTAGGTATGAGACTTGGTCTTTTTAATTATTTATTGCAAAAGGTCTCAGAGTTCATATGATTACCTTCAAGGAAACCTGAGCTGCCTTTTTCACAAACACAGTTCTTCATTATGAAAATGCATCTCTGCCACCATGATACACCTTAATGTAACCCATGCGAAGTGACATATTGAACAAGTCCATCTTGTATATGCTCTAGATCACACTATATAATTAATCCTTCCTTAGATAAGCTTACCAGTTTTGGGGTCATTCTACATCTCTACTGCTTACTATTTTGTAATTTCTTCTGTCTCATGACTGATGACCATAGGCCATAAGGTTAGATTGAATTTAGACTGCAGATTTAGACTGGATCTTGCAAAGAAATTCTTCACAGTGGGGGTGATGAGACACTTGAACAGGTTGCCCAGGGAGGTTGTGGATGTCCCCTTCCTGGAGGTGTTCAAGGCCAGGTTGGATGAGGTCTTGAGTAACCTTATCTAATGTAAGGTATCCCTATCTGTGACAGTGGGGGTGGAACAAGGTGGTCTTTAAGGTCCTCAACAACACAAACCATTCTATGATTTTAATGGACTTCAGTAGCTCAGCTAATCCTTCCTGCTGAGCCCAGGCAGCTAGCAGTGCACAAGGGGAGGAGAAGGCGTAATCAGCAGTTATGTCTATCTTAAATTCTTGGTGTGAGTGATCAGGTACCTGCTTGAAGCTGGATCACTTTGAGGTGGACTTCAGTGCTTATCTCCAGCAAAGTTACATCTCATACTCTTGAAGCTGGAGGTCTTTGGTGGCTTAACATCAGCACAGCTGTACCCTGGCACTCTTCTGGAATGGCTGGCAGAATTTTAAACAAGCAAGCAGCTCTCTTAAAATGTGGCTGCTGGATTTGAGAAACAAGTGGCCCAAACAGGCATGGCTTTCTGTGAGAGGAGACAGTTAAAAAGTGGCAGCAGCTGCCTCTATGGAAGCCTGTGTTGGCATCAGAATAGGAGCGTTGCAGCCCTAGGCCACAAAACTGAAGCTGATGATCTTAATGTTTCCTAATGAAATCCATGTGGACAGCAAAACTGGTTCTGATAGAATAGTTTCTTATACAATAGGGAGAAAATGAACAGACAGAAATATTTAGGTCTGTGCCTGTAGTTCAGAACATCATTAAAATAAATGGGGAAAATGGAGCAAAAGAAACCATTTCTCTTGATTTTCAGTTCCATTAATAGCAGTTATGCTGCCTTTGGAGGCGCTGAGACCTCGATGAAGGAAACATTACTGTCCCCTTTCTGCAGGCTAGGATCCTGTCTCACCAACAGTGTTCACCATGGGTTACAGGGGAATCCGCTCCAACACCTGGAGCAACTTCATGACCTCCTTCCTCACTGACCTTGGCATCTGCAGGGTTGTTTATCTCACATATTCTCACTCTTTGGCAGCAACTGCTGTTGTGGAGTTTTCTTCCCCTTCTTTAATATGTTATCACAGAAGCCCTGCCACTGTTGTTCATGGGCTGTTCATGAATCAGCAGGAAAAGACAGAGAAGGAAATCAGTAGTGAAAATTAAGTACATTACAGCATTATAAGCTAACAATAGACCTATTTTAACCTTCTGGTAATTTTTGTCTCCCCCCTGTCTGATATCCTGAGCTCATATCCTTTTTTGTGAAGTTATATCACAGCATCACAGTACATTGAAGGTTAGAAGGGACCTCAAAAGATCATTGAGTCCAACCCCCCTGCCAAGCAGGATCACTTAGGGTAGTCCACACAGGAATGCGTCCAGGTGGGTTTAGAAAGTCTCCAGAGAATGAGACGCCATAACCTGTCCAGGCAGCCTGTTTCAGTGCTCCATCATCATCACTGCAAAGAAGTTTCTCCTCATATTGAGGAGAAATCTCTTTATGTTCAAGCTTGCACCTGTTGTTCCTTGTCTTATTAGTGCACACCACCAAAAAGAGCTTGACCCCCTCCACTTGACACCTGCCCCTCAGATATTTATAGACATTGATGAGATCCCCTCTCAGTCTTCTCAAGGCTAAACAGCCCCAGGGATCTCAGTCTCTCTTCATAGGGGAGGTGTCAAGTAGCCTAATCATCCTTGTGGCTCTCTGTTGGACTCTCTCCGGCAGGTCCCTGTCTCTCTTGAACTGGGAAGCCCAAAACTGGATACAGTATTCCAGGTGTGGTATCACCAGGGCAGAGTAGAGGGGGTAGAAGAACCTCCCTAGACCTACTGGACACACTTTTCTTGGTGCACCCCAGTATTTTCTGAGCTCCTGGGGACTTTGTGGCTCTCTGTAGGTCTTAGAAGACTGTGATTAACCTCCAGGTGCTAAATACTTACATTATCACGTAAGAGTCAAATTCAAGAATCTGTACTCATATAAACTCCTCTTCCACAGTTTGCCTAAACTGACTTTTACAGTGAAAGAAGAGGAGCAAACTCTGCAGCTGCTCTCCTTTCCACAGCATGATGAATAAACATCAAAATACCAACACAGAAGCAGAAATCATTAATATTCTGGATAAAAGGGCACAGCAAGTGATGAGGGGTCCATGTAAAGGGATGATTCTTACTCCTGTGGTTTATGTGGCAGCTGCACTTTCCCCAGGGTGATCCATACTTCCATCAACCGATGCTTCCTAAACTTGGTGGGAGGCAGAACCTTCCCTCCTGAGATGTCTTTGTTTGATGTCTTTGTCTTCCCTCGCAGCCTGTTGTTCTGCAGCGCTTGTGATGTTGAAAACCGGGGTGGGAATTTTAATTCTCCCTCTATGTGCATTTATGAACTATGAAAGATATTAGAATTGGCATTTCTGTGCCATTGGCTGGGCACCAAAAGTTGTATGAATGGTGCCCTCCTTTATGACAGCACTGGTGAAAAGAGCAAATCTGAAACCTGATAGTCTGTTCCTGTCCCCTTTTGATAGTGGCTGAACAACAAAGATGTTCTGGTGTTCTCACACGAAACATTTTGTTCAATATTTAAACATGAAAGCCTACATTTTTAACAAGGTGCAGCAAGCTTCAGCTGTGTGCCTTGCATAGAAGGTAGTAGGAGGCATGGAGCTAAGCCCCACCATGACATGTTTAATATTTATCCCTACAGGCTGCTTCTGCTGCTGGAGAGATTTGAGCATGTTGTATTTGCTAAGGCTTTTGTAGGCATTCCAGTATCACCTCCCTGATTATGCTGCTTGCGAAGAGCACGTTAACTGCCTTATAGTGAGTACAGGGGGAAAAAGCAAAACAGTTGTGCCAGGCTTCAGGGAATGAAAGGAAAGTCAGAAGCTTTAGTTAATCAATCCAGCCTAAATAATGTAATATGCTTGTACAACATGAATATAAAAGGTAAAAGAAGGAAAAAAGAAGAGTCTGTGTATTTAGTACCCTGCATTTTTATATCTTGGTTGCAAAGCATGTTTTTGTTTATGTTTTCTTTATTTTTTGTATCTATATGCTGTGGTTTAGGCCCAAACAGTAACTGAGCCACATGCAACTACTCAGTCACTGCCTCCCCATCCCCCCTGCTATGGGGGGATGGGGAGGCAGTGACTGACCAGCATATTTCTGATTATAGTTAGTTTCTTATCATTATGCTTATAATTTCTTTTAAAGACATACAAGGAAAGGAACATATGACTCCAATGTGACCCTAAAAATTTAGCAGTTTTAAATACAAGTAATTCCCCCCCTTTTTTTCCCCTGTGTTCTTCTGTTGAAATGTCTGATCCACAATGGCAGGGAAACATTATAATTGCAATACCAGATACTGGAGTTTTTACTCCCAGAAGAGAATCTGTGGGGCTTTCCCCCCACCCAGTGCAGGATGGCTATGAGCCTAAGGTATGAAGAGGAGTATTGATCCCACTTGTAAGTTTCAGGAGAATTCCTGCCCTGATGACTTACTCTTTCTACTTGATCCAGGTCAGTTTCTTCTTCATCTTTAAGGTGAATCAAGAGATCACTAAGACATACCACTAATCTTGCAGTCTGACTCTGCTATGTATAGAATCTGATAAAAATAGTATAATTACCTTCAGTAGCAATGCTTGCAGCAGTGAATCAAGAGTGGTATAAGCTGCAGAAGCTGCAGCCTGCTGCTGTGGTAAAGACATGATATGAGATCTATCAAATAATGAATGAAAAGCAGCGGGAGTCAGATTATACCTCTGCAGCTGCAATTTTTCAGTCACTATTGATACCTGCACAAGGCACATTGTTTCATTGTGTGTTTGGTCTTCCTTATATGCTCCCCTTAGTAACTGACAGTATGAATAGGATAGGGCCCTCTCTATCCTACTGTCTTAGAGCTTTACCAAGCATTGGCAGATACCTTTGCGATCTGCAAGAGCACCATTTTGTATTTGGACAACACAATGAAGACTGCTCCTTTGAAACCTTTCAAGAACCTGCATGAAGGCAGCAAAGGGTGTGCAGCTGAGGAGGAGAGGCTAGCTGAAGCTGTAACACTGTTGTGGGTGGTGGAGCCAAACTTTCATTGTTCTACAGCTTCCTCCCTGCAATGACCAAAGGCAAACAAATTACAATGGCAGAGACAGAAAAAAACAAACCACACACAGGCTGCCTTTGAGAGAAACGCATGTGTGAAACTGGAGAGCAAAATCTCCTGCTAAGCCCAGTCCTAAATTATTTATCTGAATTTTAATTGCTGTGGCTGGACTGAGGCTTTTGGCTCAACTATACATACTGAAGGTGGTTCACTGAACCCTATCAAAAGTCCTCTGAGAAAGTTGTCATGTTGCATTGCAATTCCTCCTCTGATCCGGTCTTGCTCTGCGCAGCAGAAATGTTGTTGCGTTATTTTCTGGCATGTGGCATTTCCCAGGGGTGCAAAATCACTATTAAGTGGGGAAAAAAAAAGTACTCTCTTTGATCCTACAAGTCACAAAATTGATGATCCAAGGTGAGGTTCTTTCTGGTCTCATGGAGTTGGAATTGAAATTACTTTTGTAAGACTTTATGTAGTGATATGCAGCTAAAATGCTACTTTTTCCTTTAATAAAATTGATTACTTTCACCTAAAATCAGTCACATAACCAGTCAGCAGCCCTTGAGAATAATGTCATAATTTCCTCCAGCAGTTGGAAAGGTGCTTCCTCTCTGAGGAAGCACTCTCAAAGAAAGTCCCCAGATATCTGAAGGATAGCAGAAAATTGGATGGACGGTTACTCTTATGCCACATTTAAACTTATATGGCAGTGAACTTTGCAAACCAGATGTGATATCCATGTAAGAGGTCTGTGGTGACAGATTGGACTTGATAATCTTTGAGGTCTCTTCCAACCTTGGTGATACTGTGAAGGTAAACCATCAAACACAAGAGAGAAAGCAGCCGTGACATATAATGAAGGGTTATTGACCAGAAAGAGCACATAAGTCTGAGCTGGCAGCAAAGAATAGGAAAACTTTTTGTTTCAATACCTTCTTTTAAGGCTGTTGATTGGAGATGTGGAAAATTATGTTAGAAAGGCAATGAACAATTCAACCTTGAGGAAATAAGAAAACTGTAGATTTTAAAGCTAATACAGTCACTGCTCTGGTGAAAGCATGCTCCTTGGGGTTTGTAACTGTCTCATAAAATTCACCGTCCATTTTAGATCAAATCAAACAATTGTTATTTACATGTGTTGTTAACAAAAGATCATCACATCTTTCACATCCATAGCAGTACTCCTGCAATCACCTGCTAGAGTTGTCATCCAATTTTAAAATTCTTTGCTAAAAGTGTGTACAATGACTACAACAACCTGCTGTAACTGCCACCAAGTGTTGGTACTTTAAGGTATGCCTCTGTCTATATCACTGGAGAAAAATCTTACAAACACTGGGCTGGAAAGACCTTGGTGCTAAAACAGAGGCAAATGTGTCCAACCATTCCTGGCAGACAGTACTGTAGGAGCAGAGAATGTGAGAAAAGCTGTGATGGATATAACAGCAGAAGATAAGTTGTTGCTCTGCTACGAGGTTCAACTTCAATCATCTCATGCAAAATAATTTCTTTTGCCCAACCAATGCTCAAAATCTTTGTGGAAGGAGGGTCCATGGACTTCTGAAGGTTTCTTCTCCCTACATTCTCTGCCTGTCTTGTGGAAAAGTTTTCTTCAGATTTAACCACGTTTCACCTGCTGGAAATTAAACTCAGGATTTTATATGGAAGCATGTGGGAAAGTGAACTAGGAGCAGCACTAGCAAATAGCTGATCACAATTCATTCTAGTACCAGCTCACCTGCTCTTCTTACTTTCCATTCCTTCCTTCCCCCCCTGCCCCCACTATGCTTCCTGAAAAATATTCTCGGAGGCCATATTTTGCAGAGTGTTTATCTTTTTTGTTTCTTTTCTCTGGACTCTCACTGGCAGTTCTGTGCTCAGCTCTTTAACTGATGCTTCAGTAGTGTGAAGACTAGAAGAGAGATGATGGCCCACAGCTTGTACACACCACACCTGTTCGTTCCTCATGGAATGAAAATGGAAGGAAATTTTGCTTCTTTTGGACGGAAACAGCAAGCACTTCCAGGGGTAGCTTCCACAGTCTGGGTTTGTTGTTTTTTTAACGTGTTATAGCTAAGCCCATTGATCTTCATGTTGCATTTGTATTTTATTTCTCCTGCAGAAATGCAATGTGACACTTCTGTATATTTGACTTCAGCTAATGTATAAAAAGATCATACAGACTCTGTACTTCATTCAAAGTACTTTGACAAGTGTGTGCCATTATGTTAGCTGAGCTATAATGAAATTCCTGAGTAGGACAGTGTAGAAGAACACCTTTTAAACCTCCACGTGAAACACTGTTTCTGTATTATAGCCAGCTGCTGTGAGATAACTGCTTAGCCTACCATGAGACACAAGCTAACAATATGACCATTTGTAAGGCAGTTATCAATCAATTGTTCAGACATTTTAAAGTGGATTCATGGAATCATAGGATGACAGAATGGTTTGGTTTGGACAGGACTTTAATGATCATCTAGCTCTAAACCTCCTGCAATGGGCAGGGACATCTTCTACCAGATTAGGTTGCTCAAAGTTCCACCCGACCTGGCCTTGAACACTTCATTGGAAGAATAATATATATATAATTAGAATGTAATGTGAGAAAGTTTCAGGTAATTTCCAAATTTTCACGTAGCACAGTTGTGTGTGCTTTTCTTAGGTGCTAATCTGCCTTGCTGTCTACATAGCTGGTGAAAGAACAAGTCCTTTTCTAACCCCAGCACTTTGCTTGCTCCAGTTGTTTGCAATGGACATCTGGCAGGGTTATTTCCTGTGGCAATGCAAACACTTATTTTCTTAAAATGTTTTATTTCTCTTTGTTCTTCAGATTGTGTGAAATGGTTTACCTCAGTGATTATATAACTCTCATAGGCACTCTCACTACTTTTGAGGCATCGTTATCCAAGTAGAGCTAGTGAATTGTTTAAAGAAAATTAATCTCATAAATTTCACTGTTCATAAAAAAATGAATGTACATCAGGTTTTCAAGGTATACATCCTCTGGATAAAACTACCATTTCTTTATAAGGAAAGACATTTGTGTGCGTGAGCAGATGCACATCTGTATGTGATGTTTGAGGAGAGGTTCTGATGTGATGTTGCATAAGACATCACCTCCATAAATTAAGGAGATGAAAATCTGTTTCATCTGAAGATGCAGCAATGTCAGTCACAGTTACCTTGATTAGATGGGAAGCAATATGATTGCTGTTCAACTGAAATGTCTTCACTGATTGCTTACTATGTAATTGGGAGGGATTGAAAACACACCCTGGCAAGATGGGCATTAATGCTATGCAGCTTTTCTAGGCTGTTAAAGGTACAGGGTGGTAAATAATGGTATTAAAGTAAGATATTCAGTCCTTTGTGGTGCTGCACTTATACAGGGTAACCAAGATGTTATTAAAAGACAGTCTGTGTGGGCTGAGGAATTCATTCATGGATTTGGAGGGATTAGATCTCAGATCTTTCCTCTTTGTGTAGGTCAAAACTAACATTGTAAAAGGTCAGAGAGAGCTTTCCATGATCCAGAGCTGTAGAATGTGTACTAGATACTGACCCTGTGAGTAAGGCAGCATCTCACACCTCAGATAAGTTACAACTTTTAACACATTGTCAATGATCTTTCTCAAATTAGGTGTTTCATTCACTAGCACTCTTACAGTAATACAGATATAACACTTCTTCAGTAGTCTCTGTCAACAGTAAAATTGCTGCCTGGCTTCAAAAGGACAAAAGTTAAAGGAGACTAACCTCAATTAGAGGCTTCATATCCTGCTGTTAATGAATAAACTCCCCTGGCTTCACGGGCTGTAGTCTCCCTCTAACATACATGTACAGGTTATTTCCCTTGATGAGGGTCTGACAGGTACAAAAAACTAAAAGCTTTTCATCCCAAAGGATGACTTGATTGACTTTAGTCTGAGAAGCAGGATATTTTTAAACCTCATTTTACACTGCTTCTTGTCAGCGGTGACAATTCATTATGATAATGAAGG
This sequence comes from Dryobates pubescens, assembly GCF_014839835.1. NCBI lineage: Eukaryota > Metazoa > Chordata > Aves > Piciformes > Picidae > Dryobates > Dryobates pubescens. Next base: position 21,188,560 of record NC_071625.1, on the reverse strand, counting down.
ATAATAGAGGGGAACTTTTTTCCAGCAGCCATAAGAGATTATTTTTTTTGTATGGCATCCTTATGAAAGAAAAAAGAATTTTGCTTGAATGATAAACATCATATTATTAATAATGATAAAAAAGGAGTTTCTGATGAGAATACATTAATATAAACCCCAATATCAGCTAGGGAACTAAACAAACACTTTGCTTGGTAAAAGCAAAGCAGGAAGGTAATGAGCCATGAAAAATAAAAGCATAGTAGGACTTTGGAGTATCTTGTGTATGGACACTCAGTAGCGAAAAGCTGACCTAGCTCTCTCTGCAAAGGGTGGAGCCAAACCTTTGACCCTGATGTTGTCTTTGCATGGAATTGCTAGCCTCTTCTGCGGGATCCTAGTTCAGCTTTGCATTACATCACCAGCAACTTTGTATGACACCCAAATGCCAGGAGGGAGGTATCTGTGGAGAGATTTTTTCTTGCTTAGTTTTAGCTGTTTATAAAACAGACTTTTATATGGAACCATGAGACATCAGTGGAGATGCGCCAGGGAAGGTTCAGGTTGGATGTTAGGAAAAAGTTCTATACAGAGAGAGTGATTGCCCTTTGGAATGGGCTGCCTGGGGAGGTGATGGAGTTGCCATCATTGGAGGTTTTCAGGAGAAGACTTGATGGGGTGCTTGGTGCCATGGGTTAGTTGTTTGGGTGGTGTTGGATTGGTTGATGGGTTGGATGCCATGATCTTGAAGGTCTCTTCCAACCTGGTTTATTCTATGTATTCTATGTATCTGTTCAGTAGAGTCAATGGATTGTGGGCTGTGTTTTGTTTCACTGCATATATATCCAATATGGTGCCCACATATGACTGGACAGGTCATAACCCAGACTCCTCTGACTCATCATTGGTTACAAGGGTACTTAGGCAGCTGGTCAATAGTCCAATAGATGCCAATAGTCAGGAGAAATTCTTCCTTGGGGTCTGGCTTGCAAGGTGCCTGTCCATGGATGAGCAGGCAGATACTCTGTGGCTTTAACTCTGTTTTTAGTACTTCACTGTGCTCTCCCATACATATTTGTGCCTACTTACCCTATAACATTGGTTATAACTCTGGAAAATCAGTATTTTGACAGGAAGGACCTGCATGTTCATATACATGGGTCAACATGGAAATAAACAAAGTCCAGAAATCTTCAAGTAAAATTAATTTCAACTAGTTGCTTGTGAGGTTCGAACCTCTCAGAATCAGTTACTAACAGTGCTATCACTTATAATGAATTTACCAATGTTGAATATTAATCACAATCTCTTTGTAGCTGGCTGGGGCCTGGTTAAATCACTGAATGGCTCCAGATGGTTGTAATGAGATAGGAGAGAAGCTTTTAGGCATTAAGTTTGTGTCTCTCTGCTATGAGTTGACAGAAGAGTCATGATTTATATCCCTGCCATGGGTAGCTTTCTGTTGGAATAAAAATGAGTCCTCTTCAGGGACAGTCAATTACCAGTGTATCTTTCTAGAAGATGTCTGTTCTACCAGTTCTGTAAAATACACATCCTTAGTGTGCTACTTCAGACCTCATTAGAAGTCTTCCTAGACTCGGGATGCACAAATGGGAGAGAGTGTGTGGAGATATCTAAGAAGGATGTCTAAAGAAGTATATGCAAGCTTTTACCAAATTTTTTCTCACTTTAAAGAGGAGAAACTCATAGAGTTTATGAAAGGCTGGATGTGTTCCCTGTGGCTATCTGTTGAGAGCTACTTCTGTACAGATTACAAAGCATGTCTGATATATTTTCCAGGACAGCACTACTTTTACTAATATTTCCTATGCAACAACAAAAGAATATATTATAACTAGTCAAGACTGTGAACAGTCATTTAGATCAGAAGCACTTCCTGAGATGTGACACGGTCATTTAAATATCCTTAAGTTTTAAATCTGACCAGTGGTTCATTCTTCCTGTAAAACGATGTCTCAAGGCAGTGATTTCAATGTTGATTGCACTCTCTCCTAATTAAAGCAGGTGGCTGAATTAGGGGTCTATTATACAGATCATTTCCTGTTCTAATACTGGTAAACATATAATTGGGCTGCTGTTCTTCAAGTCATCTAACCAGAGTTTTGGAATATGTTTTCCCACTCTCAGAGGTGGGCAGATATCTGTGCAGTCTCCTATTTCCATGAATAAATAATTTCTCTGCTACTGGAAAACCTAAATCTCTCACATCCTAAATTTCCTTAAGCATAAAACAAATTAAAAGCACAGAAGAATAATGACTACATGAACCCGCAGGTATCTTTGCCTTGAGATGACTCACTAGCTTCAAACTGAATGGTTTAAAAGCTTGGCTTAAGAAGAGCTAATTAGTTTTGGAGGTTAAGGTGTGACTTTGTGGCTCAGGTAATGCAGGCATCAGCCAGAAAGCAATGGTCTTGAGTCAATACTCACTTTTTCATAATGATTTGACTCTGTGGTATCATAGCTTCATGCAAGAGAGGGCAAATTTCTTGGGAGAACCAAGTTTCAGAGGCAGCTAAGGCAAGTAAGCATCTGGAATGGTTCAGCACATAAGTGCTTAGGTCCTCAGGTGTGCCACACTTCTGAGAGATGTGGATCATCAATCACCCATTTATAGGTCATGGGATCTCCTTCAGCATCTCAGCAGTAGAAAAAGACACATTGTTTAATTTTGCTCAATAATTCCTCTCTGATCCATGACTGCCTTCAGTTCCTGTTGCTCCCTCAGGTGGACACAAAAGACTAACACTGTGAAAAAAAGCATGAGATGTGTTTTGAAGACTTAACTTTTGCTAGAATTACACAGCAAAGGTTTGCTTTCTGCAGCTCTCCTTAAACATCAGGGTCTAGGTGGACAAACAAAATATAAACATCAGCTTTGGATTTCAAGGAGATATTGTGAATGATGCATGAATACATCTTACCCAAAACATTAATTCAAAATGTCTTTGGGGGCAAGTTGGTTAAAACCCACTGAAACTGCAACAGTTTTGAAGACATAGCTGATGTGTTACTGTTGAAGTCAACCTTGTTTAACATCCATGTTAATGGTCTGAAAATGCTGAGTAGATTGCTGCTTAATGTGATTCTTAGACTGTTAAACCAGGAAATGTGAACACCAGGCAGGAAAAAGCAATAATGATAAAAGGACACAATGCTGTTAGAATACAAAATGATGTTTGGTTTAGAGAAAACAAACAAAATTGTCCAGTGAAAATTATTTTTGTTCTAGGCAGTGGGTAGAAGAATATTAAAAATTAGTGGGTCTGAATAAAATGTAGAGACAGAAATAAATCTATGGGAATGTTCTTGGTAGAGATGGGTCTACAAAAAAACCCAGACACTCTGAACTGATCCATTGAGGCCAGTTGCATGAGGTTCACAAAGGTCAAATGATGGCTCCTGTACTTCCCTCACAACATCCCTGTGCAATGCTGCAGGTTTGGGGAAGAGTGGCTGGAAAGCTATCTGGCAGAAAAGGACCTTGGGATGCTGGTCGACAGCTAGCTGAGCTTGAGGCAGCAGTGTGTTCAGGTAGCCAAGACAGCCTGGCCTATATCAAAAATATTATGGCCAACAGGACTAGGGAAGTGATCATCCCCCTCTACTGGTGGCACTTGTGAGACCACATCTTGAATACTGTGTTCAATTTTGGGGCCTTTATATGGGAACGACACTGAGGTGCTGTAGTGGATCAAAGAAGGGCAACAAAGCTGGTGAAGAGTCTAGAATACAAGTTTTATGAAGGAAGTGGATTTGTTTAGATTAGAGAAAAGGAGGCTCAGGAGAGACCTCATCACTCTCTACAACTACCTGAAAGAAGGTAGGGTGGGTGTCAGTTTGTTCTCCCTAGTAACAAGTGACAGCACAAGAGAAAATGACCTCAAATTGTGCCAGGGAAAGTTTAGATTGTATATGATGAAAAAATTCTTCACTGACAGGGTTGTCCAGTCCTGGAACAGGCTGCCCAGGAAAGTGGTTGAATTACCAGCCCTGAAGTTATTTAAATGGTATGTAGATGTGGTGCTTAGGGATACAGTTTAGTGCTGGAATTGTCAGTGCTAGGTTAATGGTATTATTTGATGATCCTAAAGGTCGTTTCCAAGCAAAATGATTCTATGATTCTAAGATTATTTTACACATGCCCACCCATCTTATGATAGTCTTTTCCTAGACAGTGGTGGTGAGTGGTGCCACATCCAGCTGGCAGCCAGTCACTAGTGCTGTCCCCCAGGGATCAGTGCTGGGCCCCATCCTCTTCAACATCTTCACTGACGATATGGATGAGGGCATTGAGTCCATCATCAGTAAATTTGCAGATGACACCAAGCTGGGGGCAGGAGTTGATCTGTTAGAGGATGGGAGAGCTCTGCAGAGGGATCTTGACAGGCTGGACAGATGGGCAGAGTCCAATGGCATGAGATTTATCACATCCGAGTGCCGGGTTCTACACATTGGCCACAATAACCCCATGCAGAGCTACAAGCTGGGGTCAGAGTGGCTGGAGAGCGGCCAGGCAGAAAGGGAGCTGGGGGTACTGGTTGATAGTAGGCTGAACATGAGCCAGCAGTGTGCCCATGTGGCCAAGACGGCTGATGGCATCCTGGCCTGCATCAGGAACAGTGTGGCCAGCAGGAGCAGGGAGGTCATTGTGCCCCTGTACACTGCACTGGTTAGGCCACACCTTCAGTCCTGTGTCCAGTTCTGGAACCCTCAGTTTAGGAAAAATGTTGACTTGCTGGAATGAGTCCAGAGAAGGGCAACAAAGTTGGTGAGGGGTTTAGGGCACAAGCCCTGTGAGGAGAGGCTGAGAGAGCTGGGATTGCTTAGCCTGGAGAAGAGGAGGCTCAGGGGAGACCTTATTGCTGTCTACAACTCCCTGAAGGGAGGTTGTAGCCAGGTGGAGGTTGGTCTCTTCTCCCAGGCAGCCAGCACCAGAACAAGAGGACACAGTCTCAAGCTGCACCAGGGGAGATTTAGGCTGGATGTTAGGAAAAAGTCCTTCATAGAAAGAGTGATTGGCCATTGGAATGGGCTGCCCAGGGAGGTGGTAGAGTCACCATCACTGGAGATGTTTAGGAAGAGACTGGATGGGGTGCTTGGTGCCATGGTTTAGTTGATTAGATAGTGTTGGATGATAGGTTGGACTTGATGATCTCGAAGGTCTTTTCCAACCTGGTTTATTCTATTCTATTCTATTCTATTCTATTCTATTCTATTCTATTCTATTCTTAGAATTCTGGAGCTGGGATTAGCTTGTGTTATATTCCATGATTAACACATACAAGATATAGATCACAAATGTGTAGAGATCAATATGCCTCAATAATGTATTCAATGAAAGAAAAATATTTGCTCCCCTACTCCCATGAGGAACACAAATGAGAAGTTTTTGAAATCATAGTGGCTCTTCTAGCCATAACATGGGATTTTGCAGTTCATCAGATTTTGACAGATTCTGCTGTCAAGGAAAAAAAGAGAAACAGGAGAAAAAAAAAACCAAAACAGCAACAAAGCAAAATAAAGAACTGAAAGTGAGATACTTTATTTTCCCAGTGAATAAGTGTATTGTTACTGTTCCCAGACACAATGTGGTGAATTCACAAAGTATGAATAAGCAGGGCTGTTAGTACATCTTGGCATCCAGGACTCTTCCATGTATCCCTGCATTGCTGCTGAAGTGAATGTGTTGCTCGTTACTGAAGATCAACAGGCCAGATACTAACTGGCATCACTTCCTTCTCTTGTTTCTGCTGTGTTGTGGGTGTTACACATTGCTGTGGGGCCAGTGGGTGTAAAGCTGTGATTTGACATTGAGGTCACCTGTTTTGTCAGATGCTGCATGAGGACTTAAGAGAAATGATTGCAGAAAATCACAGCCTGAAAGTATTGGTTTGTTTTTGATGTTCAGAGCATGAGGTAGGCTACGCTGTTCCTTAAATAAGACACGAGGAAAATGATGACTTATGGGCTACAATTTCCACAGGTGTTAATTAATATAGCATCAGTTGATGGAACAGAGCTATGCCAATTTGCACTGATTGGTAATTTACAAAAATTAGCATTGTCCTAGAACAGAACCTTCTCCTCCTGTATCAAGGCAGTAGGTACTTTTTCTCTTCATGTTTGGGCTATTTGGAAATGACATTTGTGACTGTACATGAGTTTATTGAAGTGACAGATTTAATCAATACAGCAATTACTGTAGTAATTAGTGATGATACTATTTGCCTGGCTCGATCATAAAGTAGTGCTGTCTCTTACTGTGTTACATAGTCAGATGAGGCAAAAAGAACTTGGGGATCACATGGGGTGGAAAGCACCAGTGAATTGCCAGACTAAATTGCACACTGAAGGGCATTCATCATCCTAAGAAAGGCACTCACAGCTAGTTATGTTAGGCATTACATGAACAAATAGAGCATTCTCTGGCCTCAGAGAATGAAAATATTATGTAGTGTGGCCAACTGGGCCAAGTACTGGTCTCCAATTCAAAGAATGGATTTTCTTGCCCACTGCATGACCTTGAATAAATTAATTTGCCTCTCTGTGCCCAAGTTTTCCCATCTGTAGAATTGTGGCTGTGTTGCTGATGTCCATTGGAAAATAATTTGGGATAAGTTGCTGAAAAGGACATCCTACTGATGCCTACTTCATGATTGCTAACAAACCCTAACTAGAGCACTTTAAATTTTAGTCCCAAGCACATAGCAGAACAATCTGTTCTGTTGCAGTGATTCACCCTCTTGAACTGAGGTCCTGGCTGACAAAACTTACCACTTTTGACAAGATATTTTCCATTGTTTCCTGCAAAACTAAGGAAAACAGTTGCTCTACATTGCTCCAGCATCAAGAATGATTGCTTGGTGACTAGCTTTCCCACTCCAGCTGTGTCAGTGAATATACACAAAGAATGTTCTTTGTTTTTTCTGAATGATTACAAAATCATGAACACAATGCATTTGTAGTGGGATTTTGGAGGTCACATATATCGAAAACAGAGATGCAGCACTGCACAGCAGGAAAACCTGGAGAGAGTGTTTATGGGGAACTTTGAAAAGATCCCCTCAGGTTAACTCACTGTGTTTCAAAATGGCTAAGTTTTATATAGCTGGAGAGTTAAAGGGGGAAAAAAAAAAAAAGTAGAAATACTTCCAAGGTAGCACACTGACAGTGTCTCAGCTGATGCTGTTTTCAGTGCCTTAATGAAAGATCATGTCTCAGTGCAAAGTTGTAGCTACAGAGCTCTGCAATTCTACAGCCATTTAGAGCACTGTGGTTCTGGGATGACATAATGGCCTTCAAGCCTCACAGGTTTATGTTACATGGTCTGTGGATATTTTCCTTGACAGTGGAGCAAGCTGGAGGCAGCATTGGCTGCAGCTCATCCAGAGATGATTACATTATCTGCTCTGAGCCACCCTGCATTGGATAATAACATCTGGCTACTTATAAATAAAGATCACGTGGCACCATTATTCAGAAACTAAAGATGTTAATAAACTAAGTACTCTGAAAGGGAACTTATTATAGCTTCACTATAAACCATTCAGGCCAATTCTTATGGTTTACCGCCAGAAAGTTATCATGTATGTTCGTCATGGCACTGGGAGAAGACATCCTTAAAATATCTGAGACTTGTGTCATTCCTACCAATTTGAACAGTTCTTATAGGATCTGGCTTACAACTATTTTTTTTTTTTAATATTTTCTCTTTCATTCTCTATTTTGAATAAGAAATCTGTCTGCACAGAGGGGCATACACTGTACTTTTTATTAGCAACATTTTACCTATTCAGGTAAAAAAAAAGTATTTCCCTCATAATAGGCAAGGACTTGCATAATCTTCACCATTCATCAACTCAAGCAGTTCCATAAACAGATATATCAAAGAATGATTTTTCTCTTCAGCTCATTTGTATGGTTAAAGCTGTATTAGCACAAAGAGCTCAGCTCTTCTTGTAAAGCTGTTCGTAACAGTGTACTGGCGGAGGTGAGAGCCATCTGTAATGTGAGATACATGCACAGTGCCACTGAGATACTCACAAATGATAGGCTACAAACTTGTTTTGTGACCCAATTCCCAGAAAAACATGTGGCTCTCAAAGGTATAAAAAAAAGGGTTGTGAGGTTATTCTTCATTCTCACTGGGAACATGTGAGCATTTATCAGTATATTGGCTTTTCATGTCAGCATTTTTGAGTTTAATGAGATGCAAAATTGGGTTGTGGCTCTTTGTCTTTGTATGGAACTATTGTCTCAAGAACAGGATTGTCTTCATAGCTAATAAAAGAATGTTTTATCAGCATGCTCTAGAAATCATGGTGGTAAGAATGAGAATCCTGCTTCAGCTATATGAAGTAAACTCCTATATATGTTTTATTTCTAGTCTATTCTATGTAAATGTACACATATATATGTATACATAGAAGAATAGAGTAGAATAGAATAGAATAGAATAGAATAGAATTAACCAGGTTGGAAAAGACCTTCGAGATCATCAAGTCTAACTTATCACCCAACACCATTTAATCAACTAAACCATGGCAATAAGTGCCCCATGCAGTCTCTTCCTAAACACCTCCAGTGATGGTGACTTGACCACCTCCCTGGGCAGCCCATTCCAATGGCCAATCACTCTTTCTGTGAAGAATTTCTTCCTAACATCCAGCCTAAACCTCCCCTGGTACACATAATGCTGGTGCATACAGTATATGTAAGTAGATATTGTATACATGCATATATGTATATTCCTACCCAGATCATTCATGGAAAAATTGTTTCCTGCTGGTTTCATTCAGCCCAAATGATGATCTTTTTACAACCCGGGTATTTTACATTTGATTTGTTTTGCATACAGAGACTGGCAATAAGGGACTATCTCCTCTCGTGGAGAAAATCTATGAAAAAAAAAAAATCAATCTTCTTTCACAAAGATCTATGTCCAGTTTAGGTGAATTCAGGTCAGAACATATTTTGGTGAAAGAAGCGTTCGGATTTTGTTCTGAATGGACGTTTCGTTTGTTATGCCACAAGAGGGCAGCAAAGGAAAATGGTTACCAAAGAGGCAAACTCCGTCAAGGACATTTATGCATTTACGCTTCCGACTGTGTTTAATAAGGTACTGAAAATACAGTGGTGTGGGAACTAGGAGAGCATCTAGAAAGCCACCTGCTGAGAGGAAGAGACACTTACTACCCACCCCCACCCCCCCCCCCCCCCCCCCCCCCCCCTTTTTTTTTTTTAATTTTTTTAATGCTCTCTAAGCTTCCCAGTCTATTGAGAGCTTAATGAAGTTACTTGCTATTACCTTCAAATATGCTTCCGGTCTTGTGGTAACAGCATGGCAGCTAAGCAAGGTCTCCTGGGCTTCAGCTCTAGTGTTAATTGCTCTATACTAGCAGGATGTAAGTATTTTCCCTCTCTCCCTTTCTAAACCACTCTGCCTGAGGAAGTGCTGACACAAATGGGAAGGGTGACAACGAAACTGACTGACTTCTGCCTGGCTTATTCCAAGATTACAGCTAAGTAAGAAAAGAATCCTGATTTTGGTGTGGTTTTTTTTTTCCTGTTGTTCAGCAGCCTTACCTAGAGCTATTCATGCAGGAGCCAGCCTGTTCTAGATGGTTGAGTTGCTGGGGGAGTGGTTGTGCTGAATGCAAATAGAGATTTAGTCAAAGAGGTGGTTCTGTGCTGCATCTTGAGTATTTTTCTCCATTTTAAATGTTTCCACTTCTAAATAAATGACAAACAGAAGGCAGAGAAGAAAAACTTCACAGGAGAGCGAAGGCATCTTTCCAAGGCCTGTGTTAGAGCTTGGATGCAGACTCAAATCTCAGTCATTCTGTTGTCCCAGGATGGTGGTGTTTACTGCTATCACTGCTGTATTGTACATAAGACAAGGTGTGTTTGGAATGAGAACAGAAGACAAATAAGAGGGATCAGACAAAGACAGTCTTGTTTATGCAAAGGAGGATCCCACTCCATGTTGCTTGCTTCCAATGAATGTGATAGACGAAGATGTGAAGTGCAGCAAGTCACAAATGTAACTACAGGTGGTACAATTTAGCTGAAGCTGAGGACACAGACTATCAATTTGAATGATGTCCAACAGCTATTGGGTCTGAGCACAAGACCTGGGCATCTCTGCACCATGTTCCTGATTGCCAGAAAAGAAACCTGAGCATCTGCCCCAGGGGAAACACCAACACACTCCAACCTTCTTGGATGGAGATATGAACTGGTGTCCCCACTGTTGTCTGTAGCAGATGCCACATACACAGCCAGGTTTTTAACTGGGACTGAGGCAGCTTTTGGCTGTCTGGAATGTTATCCTACTAGAAGAGCAATCCACTGCATCCTGCCTGCTGCTACTCAAGACTGACAAGCACCAACATTCTCTGTGGAGCATCACACTTTATGCACTGCTGTGAGCAGCAGACTAGGCTCTGTCAGGGATCTCATTGCAGCTGTGCAAATGTTTTCACAGCACATCTGCCTAGCACAAAGGCATTATGTCTTGATGTGGTGTTTGTGTTATGCTGGTTCTATGACTTGCTAGGAGGGAGTGCATAGTCCTGTCCCTCTAGAGTTGCAGGAATCAACAATAAAATTATTCTAAGGCTGCAAATAGCCTGGACAAGCCCTGGATAACACCAAAAGAGAAACAGACAGGGGATACAAGCAAGCACTTGGTGTAACACTGTCAAGAAAGGGAAAACAAAATATTTTCTGTATTAGAGTGAACATCTGAAATAGTAAGTGCTGCACAGCTCTCCAGAGTGCTAGCAGATGGATGAACTGGAAGAGTTTTTTAAGCCAATGTGCATCTCTCCAGCAAGATGGCACTCTCCATTATTCTGAGCTGGAAGAATAATGAAAGAATCAATCAAATCTTCTAACAATGACAGAAAACAGGCAAAAATCCATGTGAGTCTCTTTTGAGCCTCTAAGAGGATTAAACTCCTCAGGCAGGAACTCTTCTACAAGAGTTTGTTTATGGAGAGAAAGAAAAGTTTGACAGATACATGCAGGCAGGTCAACAAAGCAGCCTGTAAAAAACTTGTATGCTATCTGAAGTGATACAACCTGTTCTTTAGGTCTAGGTTAGGATTAAGGACCTGAAATGCAATTTGTACTGCTAAAACAAGCCAAGAAGCATCAAACAAATCCCTTTAGAGCTCAGGGCTTTGAATTTGTTTCCCTATTCATTCTGTTTGTCTGTTCCAGCAGTAAACCCTTCAAGGTTGTCACTGAAGTCATATTTTCAGAAGTAGCTAGTAAAGTGATTAACACAGCCTGAGGCCCACTCAGGTAGTCTTGTGTAACCTCAGCATGCTAGATATGTGTGCAGGGATGGACATGAGGAGTACCAAGGAAGCCTTCATCAGTTCCTTCAGGTATGCCAGCATCTAACAGGAGACATTAGTTGTGCAAGAGCACTGCTGAATACTTCCCTCTCATTCACAGTGTGATGGCACCTAGACCTGTGTTTGATAACATTTCTGGGGGCACAGAAGAGAAAAGTAACTCCTTTTTACACAATACAGAGCAGAGCAAAGTGGGATTCTGATCTGGGCTAGGAACTGTATTGTAAGTCAATATAAAAATAGTGTAGAATGAATTAGACAGGCAACTTCAAGCTTGCATTTTGTTCTTGGGAGGTAATGTTTTGGAGAATAGTATGCATAGATTTATCAGTACTTTGTAGTGCAATAATTCCAGTAGAAAAGAGGTTTTAATATTACTCTTTCACCTTAACATTAGAAAGTGCTGCATTACATTTTACATCAGGTGAGGCTACTAATCAGCTTTTATTTCTCTCAGCTGATTGAAATGACTACCCAATGGCTGATGACATTCACAGAATTGGGTTAGGTCTCAGGCTATGTTCCCTTGATCAGAGACAATGATGTCCTAGAACTTCTCGGGCTGCAAAATGTCATGAGGGTTGTTTTAAACTAGCAGGCTTTACTTTATGACTTCCACTGACTATGAGCAGGCATCCAATCAATGGCAACTGGAATATTTGTGGGGAGCAACAATTTGACTGTGCAGCAGGGGCATGGCTGTGTTGACTGCTGCAGCACTTTCTGTTAGTTATACATACATACATATGTATATAAGACAGCTGCAGTTCTATAAAGCTTAGGAATTACTGAAGCACAGCAGGGAGAATGGTGATATCCTCTGTATTATTGACCACTGTTACTTTCATTTAATTCTTTATGGCACATCTCTCTGTTGTCCCATGTTGAAGGAAACACAGGAAATGCTGGGGATTTCCAGGAAGAAATCAGGTTAGGAAAGTCCATCTGTTCTCCCTGTCCCACTCTTTCTCATTTCAACTCCTGACTCCTTGAAAACCTGACACCATCAAACCCACACATTTCACAATTAATGTGACAAACCTTTCTAGGTTAGTCAGAGTCCTACAGCTGACTTGAAAATGTCAGAAGTGTTCTCTGACCTTCTTGGAAATGGATATGATTTTTGATCAAAGTCAGGTGATTTCCATGCACTGTAATTTATGCTCTAAACTTTTTGCTCAGCTGTAAACACAGTAGCCTTATATTTTTGGATGGATCTGCTTTTCTTGTTCCAGGCAGAGGGTGCTGAGTGTAAGAAGAGCATCTGATGCTTGTTTGTCAGAGGCCTGCAAGAGTTAAGAGATCTTTTTAAAGAATAATGCCCTGTAGAGAATTGAAAGGAGCTGACCTTTCTGCACATCGTCATTCTGTGCTGGTAAAAGATAAGCTGAGTGCTGTTTAAGGGTGTCACAGGAAAGCAAGAAAGAGGGAATGTTATTTGTTATTCATAGCTATCTAAACAATGATTACACAGCAAATGGATCTCTCAGAAAATACTGGAAGGGTTTCTAATGCTAGTGCCTTTCCTCTGGAAGCAGAATGAGAGATTTTCAGCTGAATTAGACTGCAGTAGTCAGCATTTTTTGCAGAGCCATTTTGAAGATAATTCGTTTGAAACTCTCTGATTATTTTTCCCCCCTAAGGTCCTTGCCTCCAAAAAGAGCTTGTACTGTATCTTTCTTTTTCTTCTCCTTCTCTCTCCTCTCCCCAGCTCTCCAAATTTTAGGTGTTTTGGCCTTTGTTGACTTAAAAATGAGATAATAGATGAAACTTAGAAGTGCCTTGGTTTCATGTGAGCCTGTTTTTGCCCATATGCATGTTACGTTGTGCATGCAGTTTTCCATCCTTTCTATCTCTGTACCTGTGGCTTTTTACAGTTTCTGTCATTTTGAACATGGGACCAGCTCTCTTGCAAAAACCAATGGAAGAATTTACACTGAATTGTAAGTTCAGGTGATAGAACTTTAGAACGTTAAAATTTCAGGTAAAGCCAAGCGAGGGAAGTTTCATTTGCTAAATTCATTTTATAAGATATGGATATTAGTGTTTCAGCACCAAACTTGATGTGATGCAGCCAACTGCCATAGCAAAGGTCAGTGCTTGGGAACCCTTTCTGTAAAAAGACTCCTTCTAATATTCAGTCTCCCTTTGTGCAACTTGTGACTGTTTATTCTCATTTTGTCACTTGTTGCTAGGGAGAAGAAACTGACACCCAAGTACCTACAGCCTCCTTAGAAGAAGTTGTAGAGAACAGTAAGGCCTCTCCTCATCCTTGTTTCTCCAGACTAAACAATCCCAGTTCCCTCAGACACCTCTCATAAGAGTTGTTCTCCAGACCCTTCACCACTTTTATTGCCCTTCACTGGACCTGTTCCAAGACCTCACTTTCTGTACCAAGAGGCTCAAAACTGAACACAGTATTCCAAGTATGTCCTCACCAATGCTAAGTGTAGGGGGAGTCACTTCCTTCCTCCTGCTGGTCACACAATTCCTGATACAGGCCAAGATGCTCTTTGGCTTCTTGGCTATCTGATCACACTCCTGGCTCAAGTTCAGCTGGATGTGGATCAACACCCCCAGGTCTTTCTCTACTGGGCAGATTTCCAGCCACTCTTCCCCAGGAGTGGGGAAAGCTGCATGGGGTTGGTGTGACCAAAGGTGTTTTCCATGACTCACAACGATTTCAAGGCATACACAGCAGGTATTCAGGAAAGCTGCCCTTCTGCCTCAGAAATACCAGATGCATTAGGAAAAGACTAAACATCAGAATCTGTGGGATAAGCTACATAAAGACTACCAGCAGGAGGGAACCACAGTGAATGGCCATTCAGACTCAATTAAATGCTTATATAATTTTTATTTTATTTTTTTTTCATTTTATTTTAAAAGAACCTGAGGCATTTAGGAGCACTTAACAGCTCTCTCTCCATTTAGATGCTGTTGAAAATTACTTCCCAAAATAACCTTTGACGTATGCTGGAAACTATATTCCTTTCTCCTGAGGCACCAGAAAAGAGAACAGTGTGATTGGTATGTACACTGCGGTGATACAGTATTAATAATTCAAAGCAGCACAGGCTTTGATTCTGCCTTGTCATTGTTGCTTCCCCATAAAAATCTCTTGCCTCTGTCATTGGGTGGAAACTGCTAATCCAAGTGAGATATTAGGACTTGCCTTGTCTTGGTGACAGAATTAGGTAATGGTGCAGTTTATGAACAGAAGAGGGGAAATGCTTCTTGTCAGCCTCTGTGAGAAGTTTGAGAAACGCATCCTGAATTACACCTTGCATATAGGTAATTGGGTTATTTGGAAGATACTTGGTGAGCATTTAGCATGCCTCTTTTTTTTCCCTCCACAACTTCAGAGGAAGCTTTTATTTCCATTCTTTTCTTACTGCATCCTGTGTTTTTAATTCCAAAGAGCCTTTTCTTTTTGTGCATCAAAAGCCTCCAGAAGCCTTGTCAGGCTGGGCATCTTGCACACGTAATACCTTATGGTTATGTAAAATGACAGGGATGCATCTTGATTTAAAAAAACCCTCTTGTAGTGAACTTTTAATCCATTTAACTCAAGGCAACATTTTCAGTTCTAAGATGAAATATGAACACCCTCATTGTTGGGTGACACAACTCAGCGACCACAGAGTTCTCTCTAAATCCTCTGTGAGAGGAGTCCTGTTATGAAACAAATGCTCTTCCCCAGTGGATCTCACAGCCCTTACTTAGAGCAAATGCAATGGGGAGTTATTGCTCTGAACACCAAAACATGTACAGAGAAACAGCACAGTGAGATGTGATGGGGTGGGAATAGTGGAATGCCTTCAGAAGTAATTAAATTTCTTTCTTGATGCTTGACTACAGAGTATTTTGCTAACATCAATGAAGCAGTTATATAAGTGATAGGAAAGCTGAGTAGCTAAGTTTCTATCAGTGAGCCACTGGTTTGCAATGCCTTCCACAAAGCAGAACATATAACAAATTATATGTTTCCTGAAGTCTGAATTGATGCATGAAATGGAAAAGATTTGCCTTCCTCATCTTCACTTTGTACTAGCAAGAACTGTGAAATAACCCCAGGACTGAAGATTCTGCGCTCTTCTATTTTGGTTGTTTATTTCAGTGGTGAAGAGATAGTGCCTGTCAGAACTTCACATGTTGTAGAAAGCCTCATTTTTCCCTTATCAGGGGACTCAGGCACTTGCATTTGAATAAAGTATAACTTCCACAAAGGTCTGTATAATCTTGTTTTGGATTCCTTAGGAGACAATAAATTCACATTTTTTTATAGTGGTTTGTTCAGTGGTTAATCATGTTCTCTGTCAAAAATGTGTGCTTTATTTCTAATTTGACCTTGTTTAACTTCCCATCATCATGAGAGCATTCCTTAAACACTAACTGAACTGCTGCAAGTTTCAAGTAGCCAGACATATGCATATTGAATTTCCACCCTTTCCCTTCTGTCTGCTGACTGTTCCACTGTCATATTTTTCCCCTCCTCCAGCAAAGCACAAAGCTAGGGAAACCACAAATGCTTAATAGCATTGCTGCCTCTGAGCAACAGAAGAAAGATTGATGAGGAGGTTAATAAGTTGACTGTGCAATTATAATGCTTACCATGTACCTCTGACGATGGTTAATGTGGTTATTTCCTGCTCCTGTGCTCATTTCACTGCGTGTTCACCAAGCCAGCTCTGGAGCAGGCTCTATGCTCACTGCATGGCAGCTTGACAGTGATGGGATGTGTGGATATTAGCCACCTTTGCTGTGCTGTGTATTTGTATAAACTCCTTGACTCCCATTGCACTTGGGAAAGGCAGATGAAGTTCTGCTAATGACAAAAGGATTAGATAAGATGGTTCTTTTGCTGTGATTTTCAAAATTACTATGAAGTAATCAGGAATGAATTAAAGCTGAGGACAGTGAGTGATATTTTTTCCCCTCTGTGCAGGGGATATTTTATTTAATTGCTTTCTTTTCCCTGAACACATCACTCTAAATTTAGATAGCACACCTGTCACACTGTTGTTAGCAAAGGTAAATTCTGTACTGTCTTGAGTCTTCATTTGAGATAAGCATAGATACCTTGACAGGTATCAGTGGAGTTCTGGATAGATATTACTATAATGGGTGAATGGCATAAATAAATCAATACTAAAACCATTTCACCATGCTGCAAACAAGAACTCCTGCCACAGAAAAGGTCTTTGCTAGAATATAGGATTGATTGTTGCAAGCATGCAGTTGGAATATCACAGAGTAAATATTTTTGGTTCAGAACTATTGTCCAGATTGTCAATACTTAATCTGCTTTAACGATTGGGAATGAGCACTTCTTGGTGTAGTGGATTGTATGCTGCATTTCAGAGGAGAAATCTGTGCATCTCATTCTGTCTGTTTAGAAAACATTCAAGTCATCAGAGCTTGTGGCATGGAGCTTGTTGGAGGGACCAAGGTACAAATTTCTGAGCAGCCATCAGTCTGCTGTTTGTTTCTGTAGTGCACATTTGTAGAAAACATTAAGGTGAAATCAGAGAGCATAGCCAGTTTCTGCCAAGGCTTTCTTCTCTTAATGGGGAAAACCTATAAAAGTTCTCAATATTGGCTAGCTAGTTTGGCCAAAGAGTTCCAATATCAAGGCAATTTACCTTTATTAACCCTAGCATGCATGTGTCAAATGACATTAACCAGATGTTTTGGCTTTCTAGGTCCTCCCTGTATGCACAATTCTATTCCGTATGAACAAGAGACCCAAAAGATAGACTTGTGAGGGAAAGCTGAATGGTCTAATGGTACCATGATGTCATGAAGTAAAGCTAGAAAACTGAAAGCATAAATAATAGCTGCTGCTCCACTGAAAACAGGTGCTACAATGAGAAACATTGTAAAACCTTTAAAGTCATTACACCTGGATGAAGAACAACCAGTGGAATCACCAAGGTGACAAATAGCCATATAGTGTAGAAAAGTAGTCCCAAGCAGGGATTTACCTATGGCAGTAACAGGTGAAATGCCTCATTAAAGAATTACACATGACAATGACCTGGTTTAGCACAAACTTTATCTGGTCAACACAGATTCATGATTCATTAGCAGAAAGTTTTGCTTGGGAATGCAGTTATGCTAATGGGGATTTTGAGAGGGATAACACAGAAAACCATCCATGCCCATGATAAGAAGCAGATTTGTGCCCCTGCTAAGGGGCAATGAAATTGCCCTCACAGCTCTAGTTGCCAATCCTGTTATCTATTTAACACCTTTCACTCACTGCTAATTGCCATCACAGAGGCTGGCAGCAGTGGTGAGAATTAGAAAACAGTTCAGCTGGGATTTTAGCAGGAATTAAATGTTTGGAGAACCAGAAATGAACCCATCCAGTGTAAAAATAAGCTGTGAAGGAGAGGACAGCAGTCAATGAGCTATTTAAACCAGTACTAACTTCCTTCTTCAGTGCCTCAAATAGCCCTGTAAGTGTGAAATTAATTTAACCGCTTCAGATGCTGGCCCTTCCTTGTCTTCACCTTCTACAGTGTCAGCAGCAGCCTGGGTAAGTTGAGGGGATCAGCTTTCCTTGTGTGGCATAAAACCCGGTATTTGTGGAGATTCAGAGGAGTAATCAATTTTTAATGTCCTCAGTTACTGGCAGCATCCTCACTGGGTGTAACATTTCAGGCTCTCTGTTCCGTCCCCTCATTCAGTGCTACCATTTTCAGTGGAAGCTCCTTGGCAATTTTTATTATTTTTCTATTCCTGAAGATGGCACTCAGCTGATTAAATTTCACCTCACATAGCCATTCATTGGGTTATTTTGCAGTGAAAAGCATGGATTTTTGCCGTACTACAATGAACCACTTTCATGTGTTGGTTCTTTTTTTGTTAGTAGACAGCAGAGTCTTATAAACTGTAGGAATTAAGGTTTCCTAGTTGTATTAGCCTGAGGTGACAGATCCAGTGGTGATGCTTCCAAGAAACCCCAGTTTTCCTTAAATACTACATAGCACCCTGCTAAAAGTGAGGCCTGCATTTACAAAGAATCTGTACATCACACTGTATTGGTTGTGTGAGATCTTTCATCTGGGGATAGCTGTGGGATTTACTTTAAAGATAGTATTTACCGAGACAAACCCAGAGCCTTTGAGCATACAGACCTGATGAAAGGCTCACTGTGCACTTTACAGCTCAGTATGAATCATGGCACCGATGCATATAGGAACCTGTGTTAAATATTTACTGTTTCCAAGGCAAAGTTAGTTAGCTATCCCCCCAAAGTTATCCTCCTTTTGATGTAAGGCTTATAAAACCTTGATGTGCCATTGCACCATCCTGTCAGGACTGTCTCTGTGCTGGCACACAACTAGTCTGGGGTGTTCTCAGTCCTGCCCTCTTCTCTTCTTGGGTCAGCTGAGCAGGAGTTTAGTGGTGAGCTGAATTTCAGCATATAGTTATTTTACAGCCTCAGACAATTTTTTTTTTTATTTTTTATTTTTGTTTGTTTTGCTGAGAAATCAGACTGGTGATGGTGTTAAGAGCTAAGCTCTGCAAAGTGGTTCCAGTAAATTAGGTAAGTCCCTTGACTGGCAAATAGATTCATCTGTATACTCCAGACATGTCATTCAAGGTGTAATTCTGCCATCTGTTCATAAGTGTCTTATGCTGCTCAAGATACCATAGCTAATCTGAGCCCTCCAAACAGGACTGACAGATGTGGCATGGTGCCTACAGGAGAGCCTCAACCTCCTGGCTTGGATGCAAGAGGTTAGATATGCAGTCACTGGTGAGGAGGGCACCTTATTATAAATGCCCACAGCCACTCAATGGAATCAGTGGGTTTAGGGCAAGATTCATCTCTCCTATCTCCCAGATCCCCACATCTGGAGAGACAGCACACCTTAAAATCCTTTGGCTGTATTGATTGGCTTTTCCCTGGATGTTATGGAGACCAGACAACTAGCTTTGATGTATGTAACTGTACTCAAAGGCAACTAAAGGTGAGTAGAATATTCACTTTCCTTATGTCTTTGCTTTCACCTGTAAAGTGTTGACACTATTCCTTTCTTTCCCCATTGTTAACTCCCTACATAATCTTTGTTCCAGATCCCTCCAGTCAGAGGTCTATTCTTGTCCCTTTCTCCACAGCAGAGTGGTGGCCTACAGCTACTATGTCTGGACATTCAGAGACTAACCACAACTGCAGGGAAAGATGCTGGCAATATTTGTTAAAACGTAGAAATGTAAATCTTACTGAAATATCACACCAGAAAATAAACACACTTCTTCTAAAAAAAATTAAACCTTTTTTATTGGTATATTTATTTTTATATAGAAAAGAAATTTAAAAAAAAAACAAAACCACAAATGAAATGCTGATTATGGCAATTCAGTTTTGTCAGCCCCCTCTGCCTGGGCTGCTGCCTCAGATCCACCAGGAGTGAGCAAAGTCCTCCGGTTATAATGTCCTTTTATGATTCCAGAATTATTGTTCTCATTAAGGATTTGTTTCTGTTTTTGCCTGTTAAGAGACTGCACAAGTCCTAATACAACAGCTGCTAACGAGTACTGTCCAGTCAGTTTTCTTGGTTGCAAGATTAAAGGATTTGGTTGGACTCTTCCTAGAAGAAAATATGTTTTGATTTTTCCTTCCTGTTCACTGATGCCTTTGACATAAATCTCTCCTCGGTAGTCGAAGGCAAATCCCCGGTCCTTCAGGATCAGATACGTTTCTTCAGGCACTTGTATTCTGTCACTCACACCTGTGCTGTCCATTCGACTTGCTAAATTAACGGTTTTGCCCCAGATATCATATTGGGGTTTCTTAGCACCGATAACTCCTGCTACAACAGAGCCATGGCTAATCCCTAGGAAATACAAAAGTAAATTAAAAGGAAAATAAAGGAAAAAAAAAAAAGGAGAAGAAATAGGCAGTTAGACAAGAATGGCTGAAAATCATATTTGCACTCAAGAACCAGATGAAGCCCGGTTCACAGATACATCACTAAGCTTAAGGAGGACGAGTCTATAAAAAGAGAGTAAAGGGGGAAAAAAAGCCAGGAAAGCTAGAAAATATCCAAATCCAATATCCACACAGTTATTTTACAGGATACCTGTCTCAGTGGAACCACAGTACTTGTGTATCATCTGTATTCTGCACACTATTGTCAAAGCTCCTGCAAACTGATTCTTATGTAGTAGGAAAGCTCTCTCTGAGTTTACACTTGAAGGCAACCTTGTCAGTACTATAAAGTCAAGAAAGCATATTCTTCTGTTCCATGAAGTGAAAACAATGTTCTGTGGAGCTGTACCGTGCAAGATTGTTGCATAGATTCAAGACAAGCAGTAATACAGAAGAGACTATTTTTTTTCTACAGCATTGATTTAAGAACCCATTCAGTAATAGTGAAAGGATGAAAAAAGATCTTAGTTTTTCTCTTTTTTTTTAAATATTTGTTTTTTTTTTACATTGATGATCCAAATGATTTCCAGATACTGATGCAGTCATGCTCCATGAAATTTTTGCAAATGATCCATAGTTACTAAAAGTGGATACATGTTCCCTGAGAAACCTTGGGAACTGAAAGTTTTCTGTTCTAAAGTGTTAGGATAGTGCTGATCATGGATAGCTCTGCTGCGTCCTCCCATTCTGTGACTGGTGAATATACTTCCCCTTTGGCAGGGCAGGGTTGTCTGTAAAGGACATATTTCTTCTAGGTGTTTTTTGGTTTTGGCCAGTGAACAAGTCAACGTGAGAAGCCCTCACATTTACTCCTGCTATGTGCCATATAGCCAGGCCATCTTTTTGTGTCCTGTCCTACTATTCATCCAGGGTATCCCATCCCAGGATAATAAGTTCCCTATCACAGCAATTCACAGCAGCTGCCTCTGGTCAGGTCTGAACTAGAATTCAAATTTTTTTGTGCAAAACCAAAGTACTAGACACAGAATTTAGGACAAGCTACTATTATCTGTTTACTGAAGAAGATTCTAAACCAAGGAGATTAATTAGAGACTGCACAAGCTAGTATCAAGCTTGGGGTTAGGTCTCTACTGCGCAGTTTACTTATTCACAATTAACAAAGACATCCTAATATTTAATCTGACTGTCCAGTTCATTCTTCCTCTGAAAATAACAAAGAAAATAAAAGCAGGCATTGAAGGAAAGCAGCTCCCCTGAAACAAGGCAGCTGCTGCCGAACAAAATGATCAGAGAAGGTTCCTGGAACCTTGTCCCCAGCATCTGATTATTCCTTAGGCTGTGTGGTCCTGCAACCCTCACCTCAGGGCTCATATTCTGAAAATGGAGTAGTTCTTATTTCTAATGTTGCCTGGGATGAAATCAGTTTGAAAACGTAAGATACAGTATTTGGAGTCTCTTAAACTGTGTATGTCCTTGCAGTGCTCCTAGGACATGTTTAGAGAGTTGGATGCTTGCAGACAAGCCCCCATTTTAATTCTCATCTTTGAATTGTGCTTACCAATACGGAGTTCGAAGTTGTTAAATGAATGCTTGTTGATCTCCTGTATGCTTTCATTCAAAGCTATGGAGAAGTCGGCCAGAGCACACAAATGCCCCCATTTGTCTTCACATTGCTGAGGAGTAAGTTACAAACCAATATGTGAGAGAAGTTTTGTATCTGCCCAGCTCCCATCCATCCCTAACAAATGCCTGGTATCTTAATTTGGAATTTGTAAGAACAATCTCAACACACTAGATTCAATAGAGGCAGGATATTATTAATGGTAATACCACCCTTTTATATTGCAACACTTGTGTACCTGGATACAGAGAAACAGCATGAACTACCAAAGAAAGTAATGTCTTGTCAATCGTCTGACAGGTAATCATAGGAATTAATAAGGCATGTGAAATCTAAAGCTGAGAAAGAAAGTATAAGGAGGATTGAGATAGCTCAGATGCAAGGATGTAATTCTCCTTTGCTGAAACTGTTACCCAGGAAAAGCAATATTTCAGTGTGCTCAGGGATGAAATAGTGACAGGAGCAACATGGCAAGCCAGGCAACCTGAGACAAGTTAAGTGGGAGAGGAAAGGCTGTTCTGTAGCTCATTAATTGACTCTGCTTAGAGCACTTAACTCACTCCCTGCCCCTTCCCTTCCATTTCCATTCTTACAGGCAGTCAATATACAGATGGGGACCAGGAGAGGGTTTTAGTCTTTCCGCAACACCAACAGACCAGATAATGGGGCAGAGACTCTGAAGGGAGGACAGGGAACTCCTTAACTCTTTCTCTGAGTGCGCAATAGAGTAAGAAAGAGCTTGTTTGTTCTGGTCCAATAGCCGTACGATGCCATCTCAGCTATTCTAAAGCCAGGTAATCCTTTCATCAAACAAATTTCCAGTCCATAGGAATGAAGCACTGCCAGCCCCATTCCTTGGGTCATGCAATCCAGCCCTTTGCAATTTTCATCACACTGAGTGTTTAGTATTGAATATAAGCATTTCCCTGGCATCACCCCGTTCTGTTCACACCATGCTCAGTCCTCATCCTTAGTGTCACTCAGTGCACAGTACATCAACTTTCCTTAGCAACCCTATCTCTTAGGTACTAACAAGGTGATAGACAAGTATATATGAAGATAAGTATATTTAAAATTTACATAATACCACCATTAGGCTATTATAGTTCAAGAAAATGGATGAATTATCAGTCTTGGAAATACAGTGCAGATTTTCCTCCTCTGAAATTTATCCACCTCAGGAGTCAAAAGATATGATTAGAAGCTGCATATTTATAACTATCTACCTCCCTGATGTTCAGTCCTTCTTTACTCATCTCTGCACAGAAGCATTTTGAGTTGGAACAAACAAAAATCTCATGCTTGTCTAGTTTGGCAGATTTCTAGCTGTCAGAATCACTTGTTACTCTGTAGGTGGGAGATGCTTGGCTAGTTACACTCCACATATTTTATTCTAAACATACAATGGAAATTTTCTCATTTACAAAGCTCACAATAATCTGTTTCCTGCTTTTCTGTCAGTTGCAACCAATGTGGGTGAATCTGATTCCCACTCTGTGATTGATCTGAGGCAGCACATCCTTTTTTGTGGTGCTCTTCTTTGGGGAGAAGCACTGGTTGTCAAGCAAGACAAATTTCAGCAACAGCCATCTTTTTGCTGGATGTATTTTAGAGCCTTGTCTTATTCCTTTGGAGACCCCTTTTCCAGGGACATTCTTGGATGTAATTATGAATTTCTCTCATCTGACTTATCTGAGGTTTACAGCTGTGACTGCACTTATCATCTGTGGTTCATTTTTCCCTCAGCTTGGTTTGCAGTTTTGCAAGTGAGAGTAGTATGCAGGCTTCTGACTTTGTGATGTTCTTTGGTTGAACTGATGGGCCTGCTATCTTTTTGATGTGTAGTTTATTGCACTGTCAGTAGATATACAGCTACACCACAAAATGTAAAAATGCAACATTACACTTTCATAACTATGCCTTCAGTTAACAGATCCTCTCTATTCACAGAAGTTGGAGGCTGTCAGCTGGATTCCAGTCTGAATTACAGTGGTAATTTAGACTATGTCCGAAGACACAGACAGATCAACTTTAGATTCACATCAATGTGACTGAAAGTAGGTTTTCTTTTTTCCTCTCTGCCATTAATGTAAATTTGAGGAAAGAATTTATGTGACTCTTGTTCTCAGCACAAGATGACATTTCAATTCATCAAGGAGGGCAACTATTGTCTGTCAAAAGGCCCAAACGCCTGTTTTCTTTTGCCAGATGTAGTTTTATGAACATCACAAAGGTAACACTAATATTTTCTAATATGAATAGCTGGACATACCAAAAGCTTTGTTTCTTCAAGGACATTATTCTCTTACCTGTTTTTCCGGTGATAATCCTGACACGGCCATGTACGTGCTGCCGATTGTTTTAATTTTTTCAATATCTTGAAATCTCTCTTCACCTAGTAACTAATACACATGTAAAGAAACCACTGTTACTGCTGTAATTCTTAGTACAAAATGCTTCTACAGATATGGAAATGAATCCACCCATGATATCTTCCTGCTGGTCACAGTGCACAGTTCATTCTGGGTTCTGGATCACACTGAGCTGGGACACTTTGCTCACAGAAAGCAGTCAAGCTGAATTCTGCTGTACTCTGTAAAGCCGTCTGGTAAATCACATAATGGATTATACAAGGCATGCATGTTCCAGTGTAACTTAAATGGAGGTATAATCACTGAGAATTAGTGAAGACAAACTCTCTGAGTATGCATTTGTGAAGGTAAGAAGACTCAATCAATGAAAAGTGTTAAGTCTTCTTTGGAGGAACTCAGTTTGCAGATTAAGTGATGCTACTGCAACAATCCAGATATGAGACCAGTGTTAAAGGGAATTCAGTCCACTTAAGATAACCATTTTAACTATCTTACAGAGTCAATGGATGGAGATGCCTCCAAAGAACTTCTATGTCCTTCTGCATGCCATACCTCCATGCTTCCTTCTTCTTACTGTCACACCTAACAGTGGGTTGATTGTGTCACTTGATCTGCAGTTTTGTTATGTACTTGTGCCCCTTCAGAAAAATACAGGGAACCAATGGGAAGAGGTAAACACCTGTATCTATTTGGAATAGCTATAGCTGCTAAGTAGGCATAAAGAACTTGTCATGCAGATGGAGAATCTGCAAGAAGAAGACTAGAGTACTGACTGAAAGAGTTTTTTCTCCATGCCAAGTCCATATTCACAGTTTAGGACTTCCCATGAAATAGGAGCTAGAGCCTTGTACCTCTTTGAGAGACCTAAGCAGAGTTCTACTAATAACTCTGTCAATGACAGTAGAGCTTTATGTGGGATACAGGCAGGTATCGCCTCATCACAGCCTCTGAAAAGGCGTATAGCTGATGGTAATACCAAAGCAGCCCTACAAACTTCACAATAAGCAGTATGGTATCTAATAAAATTGTATTTATATGGTTGAGTTAACCTGGAAGAAAAACCACAACAAAACAACAAAAAGCACTTCACAGAGAAAAGGGATTTCAAACATTCTTCTCTAAAGGCTCAACTTAGCTGGAATTTAAATGAAAAAAAAAAAAAATCTTGCTGTGGTCAGGTAAAATGTAATGAAGCATTTCCCCCTTTTTTAATATGTGCTGGTGTGCAATCTTTTTCCATCTTGTGGGTTTGAATTTCCTGTCAATTAAGAACTAAAGGGATTATTTCATTCAAAAGAGAAACATACCAAAGGTATAACATGAAATAGCCCCTGCCATTGAACTATCCACGGTGTACGTCAGCCGGAGCGCTGGGGTCTTGGAAGCTTTGCTGTTCGTGTACAGATATTGCACCATCTGTCTCTAATGGGAGGCTGCACAGCATTGTGTGCAGGGAATACAAAGCCATATGGTTAATGGCTCTCTTCCAAGTAAGGAAAGTCCAAAAACTTGACCTGTTTCTCATTTTTCTTCAAACTGCCAGAAAAGCCCATTATCTATGATTCCCTCCTACAAGGGCAGCTCTTCCAACTGCTCTCTTAAAGAAAAAGGGCATTTCTTGGAGCTGTGCTTTTGTGAGCAGTCTGAGAGCACCAGGTGTGTGGGCAAGGGGAGAAAATGGTCTTGGTTAAAAATAGCCTATATTTTCATTTCCAGATGGTTGCTGGAAGCACAATAATTTAAAATGCATGATAAATACCTAAAATGATTCTTTAGAAGACAGAATGAACCTATTGGCTGTGAGGCAATTTAGAAGAAATAATCTCAAGTTATGATTTCCCTTCTTATTCAGTATTGTTTTAAAATTCCTTCTTCAAATATAGGTTTATTTACTGATTACTTTCTTCGCTGTGTGACAAAATGATGGATTTTCAGATTAGGAAAATATACTCCAAATAAGTCCTAAATCAGCTGCTATTTCTTATGACATTTCAAATAGGTTTGCTAATTTAGCAGATAGTCAAGGGAACATTTTTAAACACTGGAATGTGATTGCAAGGCAGCTAATGGCTTAATGCCACGACTCACATACAGCCAAGGTTACATGGAGGGCAGACCCTGGGACACACATGCAATGAAACATGTACAGAGCAGTACAAAAGGGAATGTTCCAGGACGTGGCCCACAACTGCAAAGTAATCAGTGAAGTCTGAAAGCAGGATCTTGCATTCTTCTGTATCCTCTGTTTGTGGCAACTTATTATATTAAAATCTGTTGTCATGAGCACTGTTTAAATCACTGCAGGATAAAGAAAATGGAGGGGGAAAAAGAACCCATGAACTGAAGAGCTCTTATTAAAGCACAAATCCCAACTGTAACATCACTAAGGTACATAAATGATAGATTAAAAAGGCTAATAAAGAATATTACATTAAAAATCCAAAACACCAATAAAATCCCCCAAGACTCATAATCTTCAGGTGCAATGTTCCAATATTATTTTTTGGTGCAACCTCTCTAAGATTACAGCCATGGGTAATTATAAAAGTAGATTTGCAGCGTTCGTTTTTTGATGTACGAACTGTTCCTGTCAGCACCTCCTGCTTGGGTACGAAATAGGAAATTATATATAACTGCATTCTATAATGATGCTGCACATCAAATTAAAAAAAATAATCCTCAACACCTCCCATTATGCCTCAGTCAACAGGAAGCCTGGAAATTGTGGAGAACATATTTGTGAGCCATCAGGAGGAAGAAGAAAAAAAAAAAAAGTAAAGGCTGTACTTTGAGAAGAGACAATCACCTGCTCCCCAAGACCAACTTTTGGATTGGTTTACCCTGGCTCTGTAAGAAAGACCCAGTCACAACCTGACTCCTCTGTGGGCTCCTAGTCCACGCAGTTGTTGGCAGGATCTGTTTCACCATTCACTATTTTTTGCTTGACTGGCTTTGTCTCTCTAACATAGGTCCACTACCTGGAGAACAAAATAACAGATCTGGATTGTAAACCTTCTGTTTCGTAGTAACAAGGAAGCTCCTCTAAAAAGAAAAAAGAAATAACCCAGATCTCCTTCTTGTGTACCATTAACATTTTCCAAAGTGGGTCAATTTTTACCACTGCTTTAATTTAGAAACATCTTCTGGGCCCTGTGGACAAGACCATGCCTACTACTATTATCTATGCATGGAAAGGGAGAATTTAGACTGTAGAATTTGATTTGAGATTAGGAACTCAATTCAGGTGTCTGAACATAGATGTCTGAAAACATAGTGACATCTAGAGCATGCTTCTCTGAAAAACCTCCAATGGCTTGCTCCAGAACAGTGTGTTTTCTAATGGTGCAGCATGTGTGCATCTCAATTCACCTAGGATATCTCAAATGGCATCATGACTTACACTTCTGTGGTAAAACTTCTAACTTTGGGTAGCACTACAGAGACATTCATGAGATGCTGAGAAGCAACATTTTCCCATGTCTAATACACCTGCTCTGCTCTCAAGCTGAACATATGCATTTTGCTTCCAAGGCTTTATTGAGACAGTAGGCACTCTTGGCAAAAAAACATCATGAAAAACAAGTGACATCATGCAGTGTCAGTCAATAGCTACATGGAAACATTACTAGTCCTGAGACATCGTACTTGAAATGACTTCTGGTTCATTTTCCATGGGTAGGATTACTCACTGCAATTGTCCTGTCTGGCATATCACCTTTCAGATTGCTTAGACAGAGTAAACTAATGGCATGACAAAGCTGGAAGTAGGTTAGCAGTCAGTGGGGAATAACATAATTTCATTTACTACTCGTACCAAGAACATATCTATTACTCAACTAAACACGTCTGGGACTTAATACAGTCCCTAATTAGGTCCTTTATTAATTACAGAGCAGGTGTTAGGGGCCTGAACATTATATTGTGTTAGGGTTTTTGATGAAAACCCTGTCTTTAGTAATTGCCACACAGCAGCAATGGAATTTTCTTGTGAAGATTATATGAACATGCATGATGAAATATCTGAAGTTAATTCATAGCAATAGGCTTTGCATTAAGCTTGAGCCACAGTCAAATTAATCAGATCTGGGAAGAAAACTAAAAGTATTAATCAAGAAACATGCTGACAGCTATGCAAGATCTCAGAGATAAGCAGCAGGTATTTATACCTATAGAGAAAGCAATGTAGAAACTTAGCAGGTGACAGAGTTCATAGAGTAGTTTTATTTGCTACTAAAATGCACAAGGTTGCCCTGTGAATTTCTCTGCTTCCCACTACTAATTTTAGTATCTGACCAGTTACATGGATAAGCTCCCAACTTTGTTGTCTCATGGAGTGTGGTAAGCTTAACCCTGGTCTTTTTTTGTTGGTCTTGTTGGTTTTGTTTGTTTGTATGTACGCTATGAACATTCCCCATAAAAATGCCCAGGATGAAGAAGGATGAATGTGCAGTTAAAACCCTGATCTGGGCTCATATCTAGGTTCTAGCTACTGGCTTGGGAGCAGGCAAGTTTGCTTTTTAAAAACTGGAGGAAAGTCAATTACACCAATGGGCCTTTGTTTTCCACTTATGAAGATAACATAACATTTACCAGAGGAGGAAGTTGAAAATGAATTCTTCAAAACTTAGAGGCCACAGATATTTGCCACTCAGGATGCAATAACAAAAAAAAACAACCCAAAAATTTCCCCCCTCATTGCTTCTTCTCAGTTGTATACCTTTTGCTTGCAACTTTTCATCCAGCACCTTCCTGTGGAGCCCTGTGTAATACTTGCTCTTCAAAGCTAAACAAAACCCAACCCCAACCTAAACCTCTAGGCTAGATCCTCAAAGAGAGACAGGTGTTTCAGCAGGGCTGAGGTAGAACCACATACATTTTTAATAAAAATACACCGATTCTCAGATCTTCATTCAGCTGTATTCTAAACCCTGGAGAGATCTGAACTCTGCCAGTGGTTTTAGTTTTCTGGAAAAAAAAAATAAATAAAAAAATAAAGGTTTTGTGTATGCTTAATCTATGGGCAAAATTCTGGCCCAGGTGCAAAGATTAAATATGCCTTGTCTTCTTTCCAAAACTGAATCTGAGTGCTTCTGGAACAGAGAGCCACAGTGACAAACGACGTTATCTTTTTTTTTTTCAAACCACAACCTCAGTGGAGTTTTTCCTTCCTGTGTTAGA
Source organism: Dryobates pubescens (assembly GCF_014839835.1). Classification (NCBI taxonomy): domain Eukaryota; kingdom Metazoa; phylum Chordata; class Aves; order Piciformes; family Picidae; genus Dryobates; species Dryobates pubescens. The sequence goes on along the minus strand of NC_071625.1, from coordinate 21,159,112 downwards.
CAATTGCTCCATGGTTACATAGCTCACATGGGATGTTAAACCCAGATCCAGCTCCTTTTGAAGGAACAAAATCTGTTTTCTTGAACCGCATCTAAATTTTAATCTGACAAGATGCTCATCGCTTCTTAAGTTGATGCTTTACAATATAGAAGCAGATTAAATACTTCCATGGGATAAACAGATTCAACAGAACATAGGTTTATTGGTTAGGATTTTTTGCTGTTGATCAGTGGTTTCTTGCTCTATCCCTGTGCCTTCTCCCCTGCTGTCCAGTTTAGTACTACTTGCCTTGCTCAGCAGAACTCTGAAAAGGAGCTCTTTTTCTCACTTTAAGTATGTTCTCCAAAATTAGAATCACAGATCAATGGTACTAGCAGCACCTCCCCCCCATTCTGGTCTGGGACACAAAGCAAATCTCACTCTTAAGAAGAGATGATTTAAATTCTCTTTTTGCCACTCAGGGAATTCAGAAGAGCTACACACCCCTGTAAACTGCTTGCAGTTTATAGGTTTAATTTCCCCATGCTTGGGTGTTTTGGCCTTCTGCACCCTTTCTAGCTGCAAAGTTTTTTTCAAAGCTCTTGTTTGTTCTTCCTTTGTCCCCTTAATTCCTCTTGGGCTCATTGCAGGACATTATACCACATGTCTAAGCTGCCTTGCTAACTAGCTGACAGAGTATCCAATACAATCTATGCAACTTGTTCCTGGCTTCCACTTCAATTTCCAGTTTTTCTTTGCTTCTACCTGGAAATAGCAATGTTGGAGATCTGGCTTTTCTTCTCCTGTTTATCTTATCATCTCCACAGCTTCCTTTCAGAATTTTTAACTGGACAGGATACTCACATAAATTATTTTTCTTCTCTCTATCCTTTCTATTTGTTGGAGTTTGGGTTTGTTTGTTTGCTTGTTTGATGTGTTTAGTTGGTTGGTTGTGGTTTTGCTTTGTTTTTGAATTCTGCTTTATCTCTGAATTCCTCAGTAAACCAAGGAAGCAGTAGTTTTACTTCATTTACCTCTGTATAACATACCTGAACAGACAAGTTTCCTGAATTAATGTGTCACCATCTCTCACTGTCTGCCCAATGTTTGCTTCTGAACTTTGTGCTTCACGTTTAACTTGATACTGTTCTACTGTAACACTCATTGAGTCCACGCGACCAATGTCATCAAAACAACTTTATCTATTTGGTTTTAGACACTACTTTCCAGAACTGTTGCAAATATCTTCCTAGTGTATACCAACTATTGATTTGCATCTCTGTGTCACCAAGTCATTCACACCAAAGTTTGGTAAGAATAAGTACAGAAAAGCAAAGTAAGCAATTGTAATTGGAGTAAAAAAAATAAATTAGACCATTATTGAAAGCAGAACAGTTACTAAATCTAGTAATTTAGGATGACATATTTGGTAGGTGGTAACTCATCATTCAAGCACTACCAGATTTTCTCTAGTAGCTATTATTACCTCATCGAAGTCTGCAATGATTTCATTCAGCAAGCGCAGACATTCTACTCCCTGGTTATTCATCTCGGTCTGGGAATAGAAGTCAGCAAATCCAGGAATAGAAGCAAACATCACACCAACAGCATCATAGGACTGAGAGTATAATTCCTAAAAGAACAGTGAGGAAAAATGAGTGGTAATATAGGGAAGGAAACATAACTGGCTGCAATTAAAATAGGTTTTCTTCTTTTCTCTCTGTCTAATAGCTTAATATCTGAAGTTAGCATTAGTGTAAAAAGTGTTAGCCAAGGTCAACAGCAGGAGGCTGACAGCTCTCATGTTTTTGTCACTGATTATATGCAGGGTTAGACCTTTCTTTGAAAGCCTGCACTTTCTCTTTCTGAGGTCAGGGGGCTACAACGGTGAAAATGAAATAGAAATTTTCAGTTTGATTTATATGTGGAACCACTTGAAGAAATGAAGGATTGATTTGCAAATGTGAATACCAAAGAACTGACACTTTTAGGCAAGTAAAAGGAACTTATTGATTATTATTTGTTAGGTCTTGTCTCATAAATATTTGCAGTTGACAATATATTTCTAAATTTGTTGATTAACAAGGAACAGATAGGACTATTTAAAAAGTCTAATGTGATATCTGTGCAAAAGTCCTTTCAGTTTCCCATTTGCTGATGGATAATTTATACTTGACACTACTGTATCTCATTCCAAGTTTGCTTATTCACAGGTTTGCAGATAGCCTTTATTCTGTGGTATCTGTGGTTTTACTGAGGTAACTATGGAGCTATTTGGTTGCCTGGATTTGAAAGAATACCTGATATTAGGGTTTGAAAAGAGGGAGAAACAGAAGTGAAGGTGATAATGGAGTTACTAGAAAGAGAAAGCAGTTTACAAGGGAGCAGACAGAGGAGACCATGAGGATAAAGTAGCTCTGGGATAAGCTTCCACTTATGTTGTTCACTTAAGTCCCTCTGGTACTGGATGACAGATTTATTTATGGATAGGTCTCTGTCACCACATATGTAAACATGAGATCAGTTCTCTGAATTAATACAAATGTTTAGGAATAAAACTGATTACAACTTTAAAATTGTCAAGGACAATGACAAGTCCTGGCATGCTTTTCTAGTGGCTAATACACCACAACCATATGCATTCCCATATACCACAACCATATGCATTCCCTTTCGTGTAATTTTTTCCTCGCTTCCTCGTCTGCAGTTTTACACAATGACAGATATTTTCATTTCTGTTCTGAGGCTTGCTTTATGACATCCTGATCTGGATGCATTGATTCACAATGTTCATGAAGGCGTGCTTTAGGCAATCTTAATTCTTTGGTCTCATGGTAAAAGGGCTTACTGCTGAACACCATATACCTGATGTGAACATCTCAGGGTACTCTTCTTTCTGCCTAGAAGAGCATCCCAAATCCCTTCTCTGCACTTTACTACACTGATAATGCTCCTTCTTATCTAGAGTCTTTTAACAACACATCCTAAAGGAAAAGTGGAAAAAATCTGTTAGTTTCCAAAGACATTGCAAAGCAAATATCACAATTGGTTCCCTTCCTACCCTTGGATTTTCTTTCCCTGAAGAATGTCTGTGGGGTCCTGGAAGCCATAAGCTAAGGACACTCTTACTCCCTGTCATAGGTACAGAAAATGTAATAAACACATTACATACACCTGGATGCTTATAGAAGACTGGACAATGTGTGATAGGAGAAGCATATACATATTTAGGCATACTCTTTCCTCAGACCAGGAAGATAGAAAACTACTTGTCTGAGCCTTCAGCTGCTTCATTTTTCTATTTTTGGTAAGAAGCATCATGAAATAAATAACACATCCATGAGAAAACCTTTACAGTACACATTTGGGAACTCATTATTTGAGAGCGGAAAAATTAACTTAATGGCCAGACATGAACTGCAGGATTGATTGTACTGAAATCTGATAGATGTTACAGACAGACAGCTCATGCATAAATCATCCCCAAGCACAGTCACTTTGGGAACTGCCTTACAAAAAGCAGGGGTGGTGGAATTGAATCCAGTAGCAAATTATTGAAGCATCAGCTGTGATCCACAGGGCATCTGTTTGCTTCTGAAGACTGTTATGCATGTGAGTGTATACGAACGAATGTGTAAGAGATGACATCCATTCCTTCAAAATCCATAATGCAGATATGCCAGGATACACTCATGGTTGGTGTAGGGGTCTGCTCCTTTGTAATGAAACATTTTAACATGGATGCTTTCATACATAATTTTTTTTCATATGTGAAGACATGTTTTTATGGCAGTTTAATGCCCAGAGAGTGCAAAATTCCTCAAGAGGCTGACTTCTAAAGTGCTTTTTCTTGTAGCTTCTCACTGTGTTATCCTTCCCTAGGTGATATTTGAAATCGCATCTTCAGAACAAAATTACTCTCCATTGTGCAGCCTAATTCACCTGGCTATATCTATTTCCAAAATGTGCAGCCAGAAAAGAGTACCCTTGATTCCTTTTTGTTGTGCAATGAATAGATATGCCAGCTCTGGCAACCTGTCACCTCGTCATTGTAAGAGAGACAATTCCAATGCCAGATGAGAACATTCCAGTTTCATCATACGAGAGCTTTTGTTCACAGATAATTTTGTAATATGCATTTTCCTTATTTCTGATAAGGAGTAAGTGACATGCTGCTTTCAGGAATAAATTCTGGATTTTCCTTCATCCTCTCAGCGACCTCTCTTCAAACTCTGTTTTAGGAATACCCATTATCAAGTTTTACTGTGGGCTGCAAACACTCTTTAAAACACAGCCACAAATGCTGTTACTGAAATAGGGTTTTTATTAACTGCCCCAAAGGGTAAATCCAGTGGCAATAATGTCCTCTTGGGTCTGGAGATTTGAGAGGCTGAGGTCTATTGTAGCCTTTTGCAGAGATTCGTTCCATAGTAACTACCCGAGTTCTAATACTTCTGCAACATTGGGCTATCTTAGGGTTGCACAGGAATTCTGTTAAATGCCTGTTAAATTTAGGAATACCAGATTTTCATAGACTCATTGGTTGAAGTGACCTCTGAAGATCATTTAATACACTTTCACTTGGAGCAGGGTTCCTTGTTCAGTTGCATGTTGAATATCTCCAAGACTGGAGATTTCACAACGTGTCTGTGTCCTGACGAAACAAGGTATTTATTTAGATTAATTTTGTATCTATCAGATAAAAAATCTAACAGATACAAAAATCCAACCTTTGTATCTAACATTTTTTTGTCTAATTACCTCTTGTCCTTCCATTTGCACACTAGAGAATAACTCGGCTCTGTCTTCTCTATAAACATCCATCAGGTAGTTGCAGACAATTACAAGATCCCTCTTTCACCCATTTCCTCCTGAATTTGAATGAGCATAGCTCTCTCAACCTCTCCTCGTATGTCATGTGCCTCAATCCCTTAATCATCTTGGTGGCCCTCCACTACTAGACATGCTCTAGTAGATTCATGTGTCTCCTACTGGGGAGCCTGAACACGGAAATACCTCTCCAGGTGTGGTCTTAGAAGTGCAGAACCCTTTAGTTTAAACCACAAATTTTTGGTCACGTGGATCAGATGCCAAATATTGGCAGTGATTGTTTAATGAATCCTACCTAAAACTAAGTTCTAATAGTTTCCTAACTGAACTGCTTTTCTCTTGCTAATTAGAGAAAATATCACAAATAAAGCTGATACTGACTTCATTATCCCGATCCTTCTCCAGAAAGTGACGGGCAACGTGACTGGGTAAAATATTCCGTAACATATTTTCATTGTGCTCTCTTAGCTCCTTCATTTCATTGATTTCTTCTTTTGCTTGAACACGCCACAGAAAATCCAGCCTTGCTGTGTATTCAAGCTGTAGTTCCAGGAAGAAAGAAAAGAAAAAAATAGGCAGAAATAGAACCTGACAAAGTAATAGTAGACATTGCATTGTCATCCCAGCAGGCTGCTCCTGCCATGTAACAGCCTTCAGTGCTGCTGAAGATCTTCAGCTCTGAAAGACTCTGATTGCATTGCCAGAAAAAGAGATTAGTACTTTGCTTTGTGTATGGTTAATGTCTGTAGAAGAATCTTGGGCAAAATAACATTTGTCATATTGCTGCTACAGTCATTGGCTATAAAAGGTCAAAAAATTAATTTCCTTTTAAGCACCTCTTCATTGCCTAGATATTGGGAGTTAGATAGGAGATAAGGTATTGGAAGATAGTTGTATTGGTATGAAGCATGTTCCCCTTTTCATATGTGTTTTCACATGAAATGGCTTCCATGAGAAAATAGCACAAGAGTCATTCAAAACACTTTGCACAAGAGGTTAGTTTACTTCTCAAGGATAAGCATCTTTCAGCAAAACTACACATAAAAGCCCAACACACTCCCAAAGACAACTTTCAAATCTGTGGCACAAAAATGAGGTACTTCTACTTTTGGTACTTGCAGGTATTTAAGTATTTTAAAAGACAGAGAAAGATGTGTTATTTGATTCCCCCACAAATACTCTGTTCCTGACATACTGTGGATCCAGAATCCACAATCAAACCTATACAGCGGCAGCACCTAATACCCTCAACTACAAACCAAAGATAAATGTTTTTCAGAGCTGTAAGTGTACACATATGTGGTGTGCAGAGTCATATATATAGAAATGGCAGCTGTCTGCTAGCTGAAGCAGGGAACATGCTGAAACATCGCATTGCTTGCCTGAGAGCCATGTGCCAGCACATGGTCAAGACCAGCACTGCCAGAACATTTGGGTGTACTACACTGAAGGAGAGCTTTAAGCAAATTTTAAGACAGATGATACTCTAGGTTGCACAAGGGGTGACTTATTAAGCTACAGCCTTATTGAAAATGATGGAAATATATCTGTGTGCAGTAAACAACAAAGGAAAATATATCTGTGAGATGCTCTAACCAGAGAAAATAATCACTCAGCAGACAGATGAATTTTACAATTGAAAGAAACAATTGATCTGCCAAGGGTGATGGGATTAAGAAAGTGGTTGGGATACAATTTATGCACCAAGGTGAAATAAAGGGCAAGCCTGAAGTGGGTGGGAGTGACTAAGAGGGGATTTAGGCATTGTTTAGTGATTCATCTTGTTCACATTTTTCATTACCAGCAGTCACCAGTGGCAAATTGTTCAGAAGAAAATGAAAAGCACCTTGCAAGGGAGCTTATAAGTTGATTGTACTCCAGGGAGCTTTCCTTCCTAAAAGCTAAATGTGACCCTGGCTTGATATATATACTTCCAAAGTTTGTATGCAATTCAACAGTGATTTCCTTGCCTTTTGGATGCTCTTGCCTTTATAAGCAATTATTCTCTTTTCTAGTTCACATATTTTGATCTTCTGTTTTGTGCTTATTAATTCCCCGAATTTACTGCAGAAGGCAGAGCCCATACCAGATCATAACTGATTTTTATCTCTACCAGCTGACTAAGAAGGCAACATTGACTATAACTTCACAAGGAGTTCCAAAGGAATATTACAGATTGGTTTGGAACAGGTGGAAACCAAACAGTCAGCATTTGCCTACACCAGAACATTTATATGGTGCAGGCAAGATCTAGACTCAGACCTACAATCTAAAGGAACTAGAATGGATATTGACCTCTGTTTTTTAAGGCTTTTTTTTTTTCTAATGTTGAATTGAGTTGGAGGGATCAGAGGGACTGAGTATGCTGTGGGTAGTTTTATTTCCTCTTTGCAATTGTCAGAGCCTTCTCTTTTAAAGTCATGGCAGAAAGTTTCATTCAGGGTTAATGAGCTGTTCATACTATGTGTTTTCACTAGAGATGTATTTCTAGAAAAGAACACTGTAAAGGGTATTGTATTCTGGTAAGTTTTTAAGGGTTAATTTATAGTCATATAAAATACTATGTCCAGTTCTAGGCCCCTCAATTTAAGAAGGACATTGAGACTCTTGAACGTGTCCAGAGAAGGGCAATGAGGCTGGGGAGAGGCCTCGAGCACAAGCCCTACAAGGAGACGCTGAAGGAGCTGGGATTGTTTAGCCTGGAGAAGAGAAGACTCAGGGGAGACCTTATTTCTGTCTATAACTACTGGAAGGGTAGTACTAGAAGGAGAGGACACAGTCTCAAGCTGCACCAGGGGAAGTTTAAGCTTGAGGTAAGGAGAAAGTTCTTCACAGAGAGAGTTGTTAGCCATTGGAATGTGCTGCCTAGGGAGGTAGTGGAGTCACCATCCCTGGAGGTTTTCAAGAGGGGATTGGACGTGGCACTTGGTGCCATGGTTTAGTAGTCATGAGGTGTTGGGTGACAGGTTGGACTTGATGATCTTTGAGGTCTTTTCCAACCTTGGTGATTCTATGATTCTATGAAAATGTTCTACTTAAGTAATTAAAAAGGTAAAGCAGTAAATGAACACATTTTATGAGAGAAAGTCTAGCCTTAACATTTTCTACAACACTTCTTTCATGTACTTTTTCCACAAGTTTAGTTTGCAGAAAGTGCTCTAAAGTATGTATTACCTGTATTTAAAAAAAACATAAAATTATATGTGATTCTAGATTAAATTGAGTTTCTAGTAGGGAATTAGTCTATTTAGCCTGATGTCATGTAACAGTAACACAACTGCTTTAAATCATAGGTTTAGCACGAGAGACCCTTGAAATTTATTGGCTGAAGTACAGGTAATATTTATTCTTCAACATACTTTTGCAGTTTGTGAAAAGCAAAGCTGTGCTGTAGGGCAACTTTATTGGACTTACAGTGCTTCCCATCAATTTAGAATATTGATGTGAGGTTTTCTTCGTGTGCTCTGGATAACATTTTTATAACTTCTTTGTCAGTTGACATTTATATAGACACTTTTCAGTTACCATTATAATAAGAAATTAAACAATACGAGGCGACATTTTTGGCACTGCCATTAGGTACTGTTAAATTGGCAGAGTGGTCACATGAATCATTTGGGAGAACATCCAAGAGTTAGCACATCTCAGAGACCATTTCCAAGGGTAGTTTGAGTGCAGCCACACTGCTTTACGGAAAAAAGGAAGATTAATAGGCCTGAAAAAGACTGGGCTTTGCTAACAGGTCTCTGCACTGAAAAATACTCTTAAACACTTCAGACCAGACTTTTGTATGTGACAGACATTTACACTCAGAATTGTTATCCTGAAGAGTATTGCCTGGATTATGGCTAATCCTTGCTCTACCTAAAGTCCTTCAGTGCTTTCTTAGTACTTATTCTCACTTTAGATGATTCCGTATCCTTAGATTTGTATCTTTGTATGTTAAGAACCATTTGGAACCATTACACAAATTTGTTCTCTGCTTATTTGTTGCATATTTTCCTTAAAGAACTTCATGTCTTGATAAAGATATGCCAATGTACATTGTTTTCCATCAAATGTAAACCTGGGCACAAAGTGTACTTCATCCATTACTTCCCCTACTTACTCATTCCTCATTTCCTCAAAGTGAATAAAAAAGCAGCTGGCATTTTGAATGTAATCATTGTCACATCCTGTAATTGCAGGTGATACAGGGAATGGTTAAAGCAAATGTTTGCATTACCTGTTGGCCATGATAAAAAACAGCTAAAAGGAAGATTGCCATCAGTAGTAAAGATGCTTCCTTTGTACCCAGGAAGTCTGTGCTGAAAAAAAAAAAAAATCAAAATAAAACCAAAATTATTGCTGTGTCAGTACTGTAACAGTTCAGAAGCTTAATTTTATAATGCACCCTGCTACTTTTTGTTGTTCTTTAAAACATGTCCGGTATTTGAAAACATAACTTATCAATAATTAGTTCAAGAGAACAGGAGTGTAACTGGAGTGCTCACTGTTTGGAGACAACTATATTAATTAACTAAATTGCAGCCTACAGTAGGTACACAGAGGGTGATGATGTTTCTCTTTCTAATATGATATGCAAGGTGCATGTCAGTCAGTCACTTTTCCTTAGAGCCTGGTAAAAGGCCATGAACACCACAGTCCCTGCAGAGTACAGGAGATGGGATCTGTATGGAAAAAGAAAAAAGTGAGGCTGGAGGTGGAAAGGGAAACTTAGAGACTATGAAAGTAAATGCACAGTGGATGGGCCTGGATGTAAAAGACAAACCCTAAAGCAGATGCTGAAAGTTAAATATCCCTGTATTGCAAGAAGAGTTCAGAGAATATGATTGATGAGTTAAGGAAGTGGGCATGGATGAAGAGGATTAAAAATGGCAAACTAACTAGGACTGGTTTTACTGAGCCACAGATAGAAGCACAGAGGAAAAATGTCTGTCTGTCATGGCAAGTAAAGGGAACTTTTGCAGACAGTAGGGAAGCAAAGAAGATAAGTCAAGAACATACTATATGAGTAAAATCTGTACGGAATTGCTGAGACGCTGTGTGTGGAGCATGAAGAAGTGTGACAAAATAAGGTGAAGGGAGTCTAGAGCAGTCAAAACAGGTTTCCAGTAAGAGGAGAAAGTACAGTTATGTGGGAAGATGTCAAAACTGAAGACGATATCTGTAATATCATAGAAGATTACAAAGGAATGTTCTTCAGGGGAAAAGACAAATGAAAAAGCTGGGGAACTGGTAGGGTGTAAGGGAATAAGAACTAAATTTGGAGGCAAATTGAATACGGACACTTGGCAACTATTATGTTGAAGGGAGATGAGGAAAGTTGGGGAAATAATTAAAAGCTGCTTAAAGCTTGAAGTTATGAAAAAAATCTAATAAAGAAGTAAACAAGGAGTGGAAGTTGGAAGAAATTTTGGAACACTCTTCTATCTATTTTGAAATCTGAGAACAAACCAAATTCTAGATCTGGAATCCATTTTGAAATTGTCCAAGATAAAACCTCACATTCTTCAAGAACCCATTGCAGACTGGCTAAGGGCAATAGCCTCAAAGGTCTTAGTTATGAACTCATCTGTGACATTGTGATAATGTAGCTGTAGCCACAAATATAGGAGCTAGATGAGTTTCATAGGGAGCTGTAAACCCTTTTCAGCTAACTGCATAGCTAAGAAAACTGGTTAAGTTTCTTGGCACATAGTCTTGAACTTCAGCTCACTAGTGTTAAAGATGAAGTTCAGAACCCTTTGCTGAGTGTCAAGCATCTCGACTGAATTCCTTATGTCCTGGGATGTTGGCTGTGCTAGAGGGTATTCTTGTCTCTCTCCTCCAGTTCTGTTATAAAAGTCAATAAAGAGTTTCACTGACACAGGGAATAGAAACTACTCTGTATTCTCTAAGATTCTGACACAAGGCAGAATCTTTCTTTGCCATGATTTATTAGTGACAACAATTAGAGACAATGACCATGATTTCTACTTTCAGTTACTTAGACAAAGTATTGCTTACTGCCATTCCTCATATTTGCTGGGGACTGTTGTGATTATGCTGTAAGTCTAATCATTAGTCTGTAGGATGATAACTAACATTAGGAAAAGGAATTGCGTGCCAAATCTTTAGTGCCTTGCTATTGTAGAAAGCTAGTAAGGAAAGATGCATGCAGAGACATACTTTTTGTAAGGATGTGGCTGTTGTGAGAATTAATTGTACAGCAAACCCACACTTTTATGCTGAGGATTTTCATCTTGCACATGCTTAAAGGCAGAAGCAATTACAATACTAAGTTGATCAAATTTCAAAGACTGAAAAAGTATTGTTCTGAACGGGCTAAATCACTGCTGCTTTGGAGTCAATTATTGCAACACTTAATGCACCTCTGACCCTGTAAATTACTGTGGCTCTTCTGCCATCCTGTTCAAGTCCTCTTCCTGGGAAGGAGGCCTGGAAGGATGAGCCTGTTAAAACTCTGCCCCTAAAAAATAAGTTGTTCACTCCTGTTCTCTTAAGCAGAGGTGAGAATTTCAGTCAGTACCTCTGATGTTTTCAATCATAGAAGCAAACAGTGTAATGCATACTTTTAGCAACTTGGATAGAGTATGGGGGGGAAAAAGGCAAATGCTGCCCAACATTTAAATACGCTCATGAAATGAACACTTTGATAAAAAAGCCTAAGAAAGAATTACATTGTTAAACTTTCTGGATTAAGCATTGTCTCTTTCAACCATCACTCTGTACTTTACTCTGATGATATCCAACACACGCATATTATGGCAAGACATGACCTTATTAAAAAGCAGTTCCTAATGAGGTCTGTAAAACACTTACTCTCCATTGTGGTTAAAGCTGTCATATTGCAGAAAAAGGGAAGCATAAATGGTCTCAGTCAGCAGAGAATAGATTGCAATCATGATGAGAAGCACTGCCAGCTTCAGGACAGAGTTGAGACGAAGAAATACTGCACAAGTCACCATTGCCAGTACACCAGTGAAGACAAAATACTGAACAGAAAACAGCAGTGGTTACTTTCAGTGAGCAGTGTCTGCATATTACCTCCATCAATATATGCATAAATGATCAAGTTATCAGCAAAAAAATAAATTGATGTGGACTTCAGTACTCAGCTAAGTCTTCTTGGAGTACTAGGCACTTTGAAAATAAGGATTTGGTTAGAACAGAATGTGAAATTACAAATTCTCTGTATTGCATGGCACCTCCATGTTAGTGGAACTCCTCTGTGCCTTTATAGCATTTTCATTGTATTAGATGGGAATGAGCATTCTACATTCTATAAGGAGGAAAGGGTGAGATGCTGTAGTCATTTGCTAATGAAAGGTCAACTGATAGAAAAGAATATATATTATTTTGAATTCTCAACTTTCATAAGACTCACATTAATCAGGGTGAGAGAATCATATTCCTGCTTCAATCATAGGATCATGGAATGGTTTAAGTTGGGAAGCAGTTCCCACCTAGTCCCAAACCCCTTGCCATGGGCAGGAACATCTTCCACTAGATCGGCTTGCTCAAAGCCCCATCCAACTTGCCCTTGAACATTTCCTTTTCCCATGCCAGTTGCAAAGAGGATAAAACAACATTTGGCTATTTTAATTTTTGAAAAATAGGTCTAGATAAGTTACATTGCTCTCTTAAAATGTGATGCCTGAAAGTTTTATTCATATCTAATTTTCTGATCTCATAATTGTCTCATTTTTCTCAATGATTAGTCATCTGTCAAATGCAATCCATGCAGCCGATACTGGATATAGAGAGCTGCTCAGATTTAAAATAGCAACATCAACGCCCACAGTCCAAATGCAGTTTAAATTAACTCCTATCAGACAGCTTTGGGAGAGACAGCATTCATTTTTCTGAGTACAGTTTTTCTTTCACACACTTCCTCTGTAGCAACATCTACAGCCCTGCAATTTGCTATGCACTGCTGGCAGTGTCATGACACCACCATATGACTTTCTAAGCAACTTATTTCTTTTAGATACACAAGACCAAACCATTGATATTTTTGCCTGCTTGCTCAGCATAGAGAGGAGTTTTTTTCTCCTCCAAATGTAAATTTTAATAACTGCAGCTGGTTTTGCTGTGTAAGGAGTATTACTCTCTGTTAACTTCATACAAAGTCAGCAGTGTTTGATTGCACTAAGTTAATTGTATTATTGCTGGATGTGTTTCCAGGATAAAGGTTCTGTATGAAGTTCAAAGGTTGAAACTTGGTTGTAATGTCCCCTTAGACCATAAGATTAAGTTCTTCTGTAACCCGCCTCTGCTCTTTCTATCAGCTGATGGATCAGCAAAGGCTCATTTTCACAATGTTGTTGAGTCATCTGAGTTGACTACCAGTACACAGATCACTGATTCCAGGTAGTGGTTGCCATGTAAGCTTTGTGGATCTGTGCCTCAGGTTCAAAAGCACCTTCAGAAATACCTCGGGATAGGAACAGATGTCTGTAAAAGATGCAGATGAATTGAATGTCTGGTTCTTCAGGGCTACTGGTCTGTCAAAATCACACCATAGCTGTAAAGAAAGAAAACAAAATAAAGGCTATGTTCTGCATTCATGACTAAGCACTTGTGCGGCTTTCTGGGTTCAGGGATGGAACTGGCTGAGCTGCTACTCTCCATGCTAGCTCACTAACTGACACCAAGGACTAAATGGACAGCAAGAAGATATACTGTGGATATGAAATAGAAAAGGGGGAGCTATTCATGCTACAGTCATTCAGCATCTCAGGGGCCTTCCTATGCTCTCTTGTTGCCAAAGTAGAAAGATGAGATCTTTGGGGAGTTTCAGAGGTGTGATAATGCACTATGCACTATACAGAAAATTAATAAATTGGGAGGATAAAACCAGTTTGAATGTGTGCCCTTGTTTGCATACAGGTTTTTTCTTCTATGTTGCTATAGACAAGATCTTTCTAGATGCAGGACAAATATTCCATGGCATTACACAGAGTTGGCTTGTGCCAAAATTTTATGTGGCCCTAGGACTGCAAATGTGATTCCTAGAATGGAAGGGAGTAAAAAAAATCATTCATGATGCAGTGGTTTTGAGAATGCAATGCTTCCTTTTTCTGTTATGACTTGCATTAATTTCAGCGGTTTCAAAACAAGTGTGTTAAGTATAAACAAAATAGCACGGTTGAGTTCCAATACATCATGGCCTTAGAACAGAGGGAAAAAAAGCAATTAATGGTTTCATATTTTGACAGTTAAAGCAGATGGAACCTCCTGTTACATATATTAATCCAATCTGGATGTTTATACTAGGTCATTTCCTCAGCCTTGTATGTACAAACTAGTTCCTCTGTCTTTCTTTCCAACAGAGTAAAGAGTATGTTTAATGAGGCCAAAATTCTTATCATTAAATTCTAATGAATTTTGAATGTGGAACTCTCTTGTTTGCTCTTTCAGCAATCCAGTCATATTTGCAATGCAGCAACATTGCCCAGGGAGGTGATGGAGTCATCATCATTGGAGGTGTTCAGGAGGAGACTTGATAGGGTGCTTGGTTGCATGTTTAGTTGATTAGGTAGGTTGGACGCGATGATCTTGAAGGTCTCTTCCAACCTGGTCTATTCTATTCTATTCTATTCTATTCTATTCTATTCTATTCTATTCTATTCCATCACTATCTAGGCTGTCTGTGCAGGCCTCTATGATAAGAGATAGTTCATGGTACCTTCTGATAGTTCATGAGGTTGTTACAGTTTGAAGGAGGAACTTTAACCTAGTTCCTGACTGCGAGGACTGAAAGTAAAAGAAATTACCATTGGATACAAAAGTAAAATAATGATAAAGGCTACATAATTCATTGGATTGCTAATGGGAATATAGAGCAGAGGCCTAAACAGTTCTTTCTCTCTTGTCTCTTGTTTTGTCACTTCTGCTTGCAACTTTCCTCTCTCTCTCACTCTCTCTCTCTCTCTCTCTCTCTCGCTCTCTCTTCTGTTGCCTTGCCAGGGAGATCTCTGTTTTGACTACTGTGTGAAGTAACAGGAATGAGGGAAGGAGTGAAGGAGGAGGTGAATGGTCCCATGGATCCATTCAGGGGGGTTGAGGAATTTCTGTGTTGTTTATAAATTGTAAATCATAGAATCAGTCAGGGTTGGAAGGGACCACAAGGATCATCTAGTTCCAACCCCCCTGCCATGGGTAGGGACACCTCACACTAGATCAGGCTAATATATATATTAAAAAAAAAAATATATATATATAGAGTACATATATTGTATATTTTGTACATATTCATTGCATTCCATATTTCTAGATTGTAGTTTGTTTGTAAATATAGCTTTATTTGCTTTCATCCCAAACGGAGCTTGTCTGGCAATTTATTTTGGGGGGTTGTTTCTCCAAATTAGTTAGGGGGTAATTTTCAACCCACCACATAGGTGTACATCTGGTCTCTGCAGGACACGCTGCCATGAGAAACACTTTGGGTGTCTTTTTAAAAGACCATCAGAATCAGACACTTTATTCTCACTTTATAACAGCAAGATGTAAAGAACCACAAGACTCATTTACCAGCTTGGTGAAACCAAAGCCTTATGGCTCTCATCAGAAAGCATCTGAGTCTTAGTCCCTTCCAACTGGGTGCACCTGAACTCAGTGGATGCAAGTCTAAACTGCATTACCGTTCTTAAATGCATGCAGGTCCCTTCTAAGCAACCTATTATTATGGCAGAATTTTGACATGCAAAATAATGAGGTTAAATGAAAGTTGTGATTCCCTGTAGATGTCAGGACTCAGTGACTCAAGTCATTGCCACTCTAAATATATGACAATAAACATTTTCCTCCATAATAGAAACCCACTAATATGATAGCAAAACCCCCCATTGTATTCATTAAAGTGTTTTAGGATTAGCCATCCATAAGATTGCAGTGGACACAGTCTTTAAAAATTTCAAGAACAAGAACCAAAATATTTCACACACATTTTGAAAACTCTAAATTCTGCAACACTCCTTAGTGATCTACACCATAATGTACCTCTGTTCTTATCTTCAGGAAGTTTTCAGCCCTATTGAACTTCCTGTAGTTTACTGTATTTATATTTTCTGTGTAAGGATAGCAATCAGTGGCTATATTTTTCTTTCTCTAACTGTCTCTCCTATGAGTGATTGAGTCATATTACTAAAACCCAGACAGATGTTGAGCCCTTGCATATTGGTGACCTGAATTCAATCATGGAAGAACCGCAATAAAACTTAATAAGATCTCATATCTGTTAGCAAAAATCTGTAAGTGAAATACTCCATATTTTTCATGGCTCAGGCTTCAACACCTGCCAAGTTGTCTGACATGATAATCTGTCTAATTCACGTAAAGCTGTCTCATATTTCTGGAGACATCAGGATAATCAGGGGCTTTATGGTATTTGCATAGCAAACCCCACTCTTTTACCCTGTGGCATTGTATAGAGCCAGGCCCACAGTATTTGATGATCAAATTTTTTATCCAACCACAGCTACTAAGCACAGCTTGGTAAATATCTTTCCTCACAGAAATATTGATAAACTTTGTCTAGATTTGTCGCAATTTAGAGTCTTGGAGATGCGTAGGTCAGGAGCCAAATCAGACAACACTCCCTGTGTAGGCAGTAGAGAGAGAAAAATCTCTTTGTTAGGACCAGTATGATCAAAATAAATCTTTGGGGATGCTTTTTTTGTGTGCACTGACTATGAAGAAAGCTGAGAGTATTTCAGCTAAGGTGAAGCCAGCTTGAAAGGGTTTGTGAAACCACTAAATGAACAAGGCAAGCTATGCTAGAATTTATACTTTCTAACTTCTTTTTATATGCTGTGGTTATTGGCTCAGCTTGACCTGCTCAGTCCTTTCTTTGAAGGTATTATAAAATACTTTGAAGGTATTATAAAATACCTTCAAACACTTGTTGAAACTTTTCTCACTTTTTTAGTAATCTAATCAATTGAAGAACTGTGAGATGAGGAATTCAGTATCTACAAGCATTACTTGGACTGATAGTCCTGAAGAAAGTATATCGGCATGTGAGAAAATTACAAATGGTCCTCAAAGGGTAAATATATTGAACAGAAAGTAGCAAAAGGGTTTTAGAAATAGATGATACCCATGAGGGAGAAACAATTAGATTTTTCAGAAATACACAGTTTAAGTAACAGACTGAATGTCCTTAAGACGCTGTACTTCGCACATTATATTTAATCATAGCTGGCTTGTAAACAAGGTAGATAGCAAGTCCTGTACCAAGCTTAATAATTCATAAATCATCCTTTCCTGTATAATATTCCCTGGTTCCCTATAAGCTTACAATATTGATGATGGCTCCAAGAAAATTAATCAGGATGGATGCAAATATAATGACGTTCCTGGCCAGGTAGGTCTCATTAATCCAGCAGCAAGTTTTCCGGAGCATTAAGGGTAAACATTTGTAATCCTCTGCTGTAGTGATTAACACGAGAGCGGAGTGCAGCATAATCAGAATAGAAAACTGAATGACCATTGGGATCACCCTGGGTAGAAAAAAAATAAATAAAAAAGAGAGCTCATCATTAAACTTTGATACAATACAACCGGTAATAAAAATAAATGTGCAAACAGTTAAGACTATGAAAAATCAATTGTTGCAAATCTGAGACAATTAGTCTATGAAAAATCCCAGAGAAAGTAAATATTGATTCATGTCCCATGGGTCTGCTAGTCCTTCACATAGATTCTTGATAAGAACCTGCTATTTAAAAAACAAGCCAGAACAAGAGGACACAGTCTCAAGCTGCGCCAGGGGAAGTTCAGGCATAAGGTGAGGGGAAAGTTCTTCACTGAGAGAGTCATTAGCCATTGGAATGGGCTGCCCAGGGAGGTGGTGGAGTCACCATCCCTGGGGGTGTTCAAGAGGGGATTGGACATGTCACTTGGTGCCATGGTCTAGTCATGAGGTCTGTGGTGACAGGTTGGACTTGATGATCTTTGAGGTCTCTTCCAACCTTGGTGATTTTGTGATTGTCATTGCCTCTGCCTGTCTGTATAGATTCTGAGCAGCATGAATGTCCCTTCTTCTAGGTCTCAACTGTCTCTTAAGCTTCTTTCAGAGAAAATCTATTCAGCCTGTAGAATGCTGATGACACTTATGTATGAGGTGGTTCCTGCTCTAGTAGCCTAGCTTGGGGCAGTTTCACAGAATCATGCAATCACAGAATGTTAGGGGTCAGAAGGGACCTCAAAAGACCATCTAGTCCAAACCCCTGCCAGAGCAGAATCACACAGAGTAGGTCACAGAGGAATGCATCCAGGTAGGTTTTGAATGTCTTCAGTGAAAGAGATTACACAACCTCTCTGGGCAGCCTGTTCCAGTGCTCCGTCACCCTCACAGTAAAAAAGTTTTTCCTTATGTTCACATGGAACCTCCTATGCTCCATCTTGCACCCTTGTCCTGTCATTGGACATCACTGAGAAGAGTCTGGCTCTATCCTCCCAACACTTGCCCTTCACATAAGTGGGAGTATACGCGGGGAAATAATGGCCATGTGGAGGGAAAACATAAAGAAAATATGAAATATAGGTGTCACATTGAAAGGGATTAAAGTACAGAACTGCACTCCTGTATGGTTTAGCCTACATAATTTAAGATATTATCTTTTGCAAGAATGTTCTGACCTTTGACACCTTAATTCAGCTATGATGATAGAGGTTCATATATATTAAATCAGATGCTGTTTCAACATTTACATAAATGTTATTCCTTTCTGATCATCCAAGCAGACTTTCTGGGCCAATGACCCTAATTTATCAGAACAGAACAACATGCAATTTACTTCAAACAGTCTTGTCTACCAGTACTAAAATTAATAAAGGTAACACATAACTATGATAAGGGTATCAGATTTTGAAAACAGAATGCAAGCCTCAGGATAATACACAAAATGCAGCTTGTAGAGCTTCTACTCTCAGAACCTGTAGATTGATGAGACTTGCAGTGTAGGCATCCAGACAAGATAATGGGTTAAACAGATAACAAACATAGAACAAGGCTGCAGTTTTCCTTTGGGAATGTATCTGGGCTGCTATAAGTAAGATATATAAATATGTATAAGAAGATTTTATTTTTTTGCCTCCCAAACTATACTACAAAATATTTTGGAATCAAATGTGACAAAAGAAAAAAAAAAATCAAAATGGAAATTCTGTTCCCTAATGAATTAAGATAAATGAAAGCTTCCATGTGGTAATAATAGCTTTGATGCTGTTCTGATGATGTCCCATTGGTACGAAATGTGATCTTAGACTTGTGTCAATATTTCACTCCAAGATTTGTCAGTTTTCTGTGTGGCCTGAATACAGGATAAAGTGGATCTTCCCAAAAGAGTCCAATCCTTTCCAGCAACTTCACCCAGAGGTCAACAGTGCTTTTGAGGGGAGGAACAATGTAGCCAGTAAACACTAACAAAATAATGAGGAAAGAGTGACTGGAGCAGAAGCCACATGTTTCATCCTGTGTGGCTAAGAATTTCATGGGAAAAGTTTTAGAATTTTAGAACTTTCTGAAAGAAGACACAGTGCAAAAATGCCTTCAGAGCAGCTTCTGCCTGTGAAAATACACAGAAAGCAAAGAGACAGACAGTCGACAAAGCCAGAGAAATACTGGAACATGCTCATGAAGTACCAGTTGAGAGAGTCAAGTAGACTCATCAAGAGAGATGGGAAGTTTAGGTTGCAGCTATCTCACTGCACAGCAATCTTTTGGATTTACTCAGATCCACTGATTGACCTTTTTTCCAGCAGCTATACTATGAACCCATGGTATAGACACTGACACCTATGTGAGATAAATACCATGTATTCTGCAACAGTCTTCTTGCTTTCCAACAGTATTCAGTGTTCTGCAACAGTCTTGCTTTCCAAAGCCAAATGACCAAGATCCTCTTTGGAACTGATAGTTTCTATCTATATCTCAGATATATATATAGGCAGTCTATGTGTAGGCTAGATGTAGCCTAATAATTCTGCAGACCTAACCTGACCCAGCTTTTCAGAAAGATTAGGGTCAAGCCTTAAGAAGTCAGACATGAGGACACTAAACAGGAGTTCTTATTCTGAACTGCCAAAATCTGCATGTAAGATCCAGTGCCATTGAATTAAGGTACTATAAAGGGAGCTTCTAGGGACCTAAGCCTGAGATGCCAATCTAAAAGCAGCATAACCTGTTTAGATGCTTGAGATACTTAGGTGCTTGAGATACTGTGGCCTTGTATTTGCTCATAATATAAATATAGGCGACAAAAAAATTCTTCCACTGCAGCTGCTTCGTTGAACATTGATGTGTCTGTCTCTTGTCTATGACTGCTTGAGATAAAAACCAAATCTGCACTAAGACTTTGTTGGCACCATGCTGATAGTACCCAGTACAGCAGAAGACATAGTCAAGGTTAGAGGAAAAGCAACAAATGGCCATAATATTCTTCTGTCCATGAACCTCTGCTAGAACTATGTTCCTTCTTCACTCAAAAAGAGATTCAAGACAAAATGCTTTTCTTTCTAGGGATTCCCTTACTGTCAAGATTGAATGAAATTTGAAATGGAGATTTTGCCTTTTCTCTTCCTTCACAAGAATAAACTAGTGAGAAACTGACAGAAATAGGAGCAGTTCAGCAGTTTACTCCAGTATGATCTATTGTCCATCTGAGCATATAGGAAGTTCATTGTAGGAAATTAATCTAACTCCCAGAGCTCTCAGATGGAAAAAGATGAATCACTCCAAGATTGGTAGTTTAACTTAATGCCTTCATAGAGGATAATTACAGAAGAAATATGGCATTAATTTATGTCACTTGAAGCAATTTCTCCAACTCAATATTTCAAAGAATGATAACTATTGCAAAGATTTTTAAATTCTGTGATGTACCTGCTCTGTCAGAGAAACATATGGATGGATCAAGTATTTATCCTGTGGGAGACAGGTATAAACTGAGATAAAATTCTGAAACTCCCATACACAGTGAATGCAATAATAGAAAGATTATCCTTCTTTAACACAAACTAAGGCAAACAATATGGGAAACTCCCTGAATTTCCTCAGTAGGATATGTTTTACAATGATTTAAATAGTATTTTCATTCACCCAATTTCCAGAAATCCCCCAGAGACTCAGCTCAGAAAAATGTTCAAACATGTACTTAAACAAATACAAAATTCCATCCTTGTTTGACAGAGCTCTGAAGCATTAACTGAAAGACACTTAAATGCATTAAGTTACCACGAGCAGTATGAATCACAGTTTGCTAGTTGTTCCATGGAAATTCTGTCCTTGCTCTTCCACTGTGGTAGTTTACTTCTCTATTATCTACTAGAGGTATAATAGATAAGCATGCAGTTTTATCCAAGAGTTTCTGAAACCAAACCCTGTCTAATTTTGTCTAGTTTGCTCATGTGCTTATAACCTCAGTTGTCTTTGAACTGGAACTTAGAAGTTGGAACTTTCCAGGTTATTTCAGTGTGGTTAAGCATAGTGAAACACTCTCATCCAAACCCCCTAATCCTCTTATTTTAGGGTTGCTCACCTGTTGACCTCTGCTCATTTAATAGGCATGTTTTTTAAAGACTGAAACATTGTTTTAAGCAGCATATCAGAACTTGAAAAACAAGAACCTGAAAAAACAAAATTTGCCTTCTTAAGTCTTGACAGTGAACTTCAGCTCCTGCAAAAATACAAGAGCTACCATAAATCACCAACATGAGTCCAAATCTCCTCTGACAAAAGCGATAGTGGTAAATATCCTGTCCATAAATATATTCCTAGGTTCCAGCAATCAACTTTTAAGGGTATTCTTGAGGCCAAGGTTGAATAATTTTGTTTTAAAACCTCTTCTGACCTTATTTTGCAGGAATTTATGTAATCTTTACTTGAACCTATTTGTATTTACAGTCTCTTCAACATTCAGTGACAAAAAGATCCATAAAAGTACAGCTGAAGTGCAGGGAAAACCCAGAAGTTTACAGCGCAAGATGAAAGCCAGACAGCTCTAGGCAGTGTGGTTATGTGACTCCTTCTCCCTTCCCTAGTTCCCATGGCCCTAGACATGCTCATGAGAATGAAGAGGGGTGAATGTGTGCAGATAGAATTATTTATTTCCCTCCCCTGGTATAGCAGTGATTGATAGGGCAGCAGAAATCTTTTTGGAAACCACAATCCATTAATATGATCTATAAATCTTCTTGTACATACTGAGGGGAAAAATCCCAAAAGATAAAATAACAGCTACCAGAACTGAAGAATTTTGATTGCACATTGGGAAAAGAACTTTAAAAAGCAAACAAACTAGTATTAGAACACTACAGCACATAAGGAAGAGCAGAAGGTCAGGGACTACTCAGAGTACCTTCTCAGCTGGAAACTGTGAAATACATGGAACACCTCTGCTGCAAGAGCACAGTTACCTGCCTGTGGCTAACCACCATTTGGGTATTTTTAGGTATAAATGTGGTGAATAATGTCTTCAAGAGACAATCCAAGAAATGTTGCTGCCTTACTGTAACAAAAGAAGTGTCATATTTCTTATACAAATACTGTATTTTCAAGGTTTTTCTTCATGCAGCTATAAATTGAGGTTCATATGAGTGTTAGAAACCACCTGAGTGCTATGGGCATCTGAGCATCTCATTTTAGCACTTGCTCTGCCAAAGATTAAATGCGACCAGGGGCATGTTTTAGTGACAGTTGTGTTCTGATGGCTCTGCTATGTTGCTAGAAAACTGATCATAGATCTTGTACACACTCTGGTGTTATCACTATTAAATAGTAGACAGAAATTCCAATTGAATGTTTGACTGGGTGAAATATGTGGACTCAGAGGTCTCAGCTATGTCACATTTTTGTCACATTGATAGGAAGTTGTTGCTTGGTCAGACCCAGACAAAACCAGAAGTGAGAAAAGATCTATTAAACTACCTCCTTGCTGTTTCTTAATGGCACAAGATTGCTTTACCCAGCTGAGTAATACAGGTCATCAGCAACAAAGAACAATACAATTTTCTTATGTAGCATGTTAGAAACAAAACCAAACCAGCTCCTGATTCCCAAGGTGATTACCAGCCATTCAGCAAAGGGGCACCATTATAAGTCTGGATAGTGTTTTGTTCCAGTGCTGGAAGCAGCAGGCTATGTTGTATAAAACTTTTGTAACCCAAGGTTCTTGCTTAAAGAAGATTCTGTTTAGCAACTACAATGTAAGGTAGCAACTATAAAGGTAGCTAAAAATTGGGGAAAAATGTGGGGGAAAAAATTTGAACACTTTGGGAAACAAATAGAATTTCTTAGTTCATTCCACATCAGCCCTAGAAATAGTATCCTGCTGCTTCCCCAGGAGCACCTTCAGATATAGAGAAATATGTTTCTGTATTTACCTGGAAGAAGGAAGTAAGCTTTGGATAGCGGTGATAAATACAAGAACAATAAATGCACACACCAAGTTTGATTTGAATACTTCATCCCGCATTTGAGAATACTAGAATAAAAACAAAACAACACAAAACAACAGAAGAGTAAATTAGCTGTTAACCCATGCAGAAGTTTCATAAAGACTGATGCATACAGGAGACATTGGAAAAATTAGCAGGATGAGCTAATAAATTAAGATACTGGAATTTGTTCTTAAAAATTAAACACAACACATAAATCATTAACAAGCTGTTAAAATACTTTGTCCAAGAGAGAAAAGTTCTACAATTTGCAACACAAAGTCTTTTTTTTTACTTTGTTGCTTCTGTGTCAAAATTATTTGCTTTAAAAATCACCAGGTATCCATTAGGAGCTTGTGCTGCTGAGTAGAATACTAAATATTTAATAACCAAAGGGACCAGGGGTTTCCTCACCTGAAGACAAACTCTGAAGTCAGTTGTGACACTGCATGCATGATGTTATAGAGAAGTCTCCATACTTGCCAAGTTGAGGCCATTCTGTTTTCTTGTTTTTACTTTTTTAAAGAAAAATATGTCATTTGGGACATTCTGTGGCTATTCTGGATGCAGGTCATGATCTCTATACTCTTAACTTATCCAGAGGCTTTGCAGAAACTCGGCAATATGGACATTATCCAAAGAGAAAATGAAGGTATTATTATGCAAAAAGATCATTTGAGGTGCATTGTTATAATAATTTATTGCAAAAGTGTTTTTCTCCAGCATGTGAAGCCAATGAAAATGCTACCAGGTTCCCTTCCTATGGGAGCTACCAAGGAAAGGAGTAATGGTGAATCATGGTGGATCAGTTGCAGTGGAAATGTTGCCCAAGTCCTCAACTGGAATGTACTACTTCTAATTCAGTTAAATTCCAATTGCTTACAGCAGATGAAGACTGGTCAATAGACGTATTTTCTTCACCTAAGAAAAGATCCCACAGATGCCTGCCCCAGCCATATTTCTATTCTGAATACTAACTCTATTTGATTTAATTTCTTTGCAGCTTTGAAGGCATTAAAAGTTATGTGTTCAGAGCAATAGGAAATTAGAGTCAAAGATAACAGGTATGAGACACTTTCTGCAGCAGTTTGGAAATAAGGCAAACTGCATTTGAAATGCCTAGAGAGTGTTATGATTAAGAAGTGAAACTGATTAAATACTCTATCAGGAACACACATTGAGAGAGTTCATCTATGAACTGGATTTTATGTCTAATGTTCTCTTGAAGAAAAATCCTATCTAGACCTAGACTATATTGACGACACAGAGCTTTGGTAAGGCGATCACCTCAGTTATAAACAACTAGCCAAAACAACCTCAGGCTCCTGAAAAGGAAAAAAGGCTTATCTATTCCCTTATCCCATTTGCTACAAGAGAGGACTTATTTGTGGCATCTCCCACTTTGTCTCCTCCTCTGCTGTGCTTATGCCCTGTGCCTGCTGTTGGCAGTATCACTTCAACATGGAATTGCCTGCTGTGCTGGACATTATCACAAAAGAATGAATGCTGTGGTCTAATCCGTAACAATGTTTGATGAGAAATTGTTAGTATCTCTGAGGCAGAACAAAATAAAGGTAGCACATCTGTAGCAGTCTGCCCCTTAATGATTTGGAGAAGTATTAGGGTAGACTAGGCTTCAAGGAACTTTCCTAAGTATGTGGAAGCATGTGGCCAACTAGAGTGGTAGAAAGAATGGTAATGTGACTATTCTGGAATGAAAACCTTAGCTGCAGCATCCCACAGACCTCCCTGTGCTGGTGTGACTAGCTCAAGGTGCAGCAAAGGTTCATCCTGCTTCCTATGGGACTTGAACCATTTATCTGTCCTATTGGGAGGTAAAGTCCTCTGCCAAATAATGAGGTGTTTTAAAGACAGGTTGGATGAGGCCTTGAGCAATCTAGTCTAGTGCAGGGTATCCCTGCCCATGGCAGGGGGGCTGTAACTAGATGATCTTTAAGGGCCCTTCCAACCCAAACCATTCTACAAATCAATGAATCTATTAAAAGTATTAAAAGTACTCTCCTGTGATGAGTCATTTGCTCTATCTGCCTATATCCTATTTGTGAAAAATAACCTCTAACAAAATATGGAATGAATTAGTCTTTAAATTAGTTATCAAGTTCTAATGAGTGCAATACAGGTTACTAATGAAAAGTCCATTTGGGTAAAGGATCCATAAAATATACCAGGTGGGGATCCTGCACATATGCTCTGAAGAATGAAATATTACAAAACTTATGTAGAAATAAACATACTGCTTCACAGAGCTAACTCATTTGCTAATTCAACAGCTGCTGCTTGCTGTGCAATCTACATTTATTCTATCATGAATAAGGACATAGAGCAATGAGATGAGAGGAGAGGGGAGGGGAGATATACCAACGGCTTAAACTGCTTTGGTATGCCACTTGTTTAAATGATTGTAAACCAGGAGTTGTGCTAGCTCCCATGGTAGTTTAGGGCATGGTGATCCCAGAAGTAGTTTGGTTTTAACCTTATGAAACCTTAAAGAAAGCAAAATTATATTTGAATTGCCAGTGTAAACCTGATTGTTTAAAGTCCAGTATGACATTTCAAATCGATTCAAGTCACCCTGAAAGATTTACTATCCCACAGTATGGCAGTCATGTTACTGATGCAGGAGGAAGAAATATGGTTTATTGTTCATATGATTACTGACTTCTCTGTGGTTTGAGGTACAGAGCATCCACACAATCCTCACTGAAGAAGGTTAACATAATACTTCTTGATGGGGCTCTCAGCTTGAGTACTGGTTGTTCTGCCTACTGCATAACTGTCTGGGGTGAGAAGCACTTAAAGAGAAAAGAAATAAACACTAGGGAGATGCCAGTGCTGCTTGAATTGTGATGGGTGGATGTGAGGGTACAAAATACTACATAGAAGAAGTTACTTTACTTCAGAGCTACGTTTGGGTTGAAGCTGCCACTGGTCTGAACAGAAGATGGATGGTAGTAAAGGAAAACGGCAGTGTGAGATGGGAGGTTTGCAGACATATATTGTCTATATGCTCAGCAACACTGCAGGAAGTAGCTCGAGACACTGATTTGGAAGGTCATGTAAACAATTCCAAAATGTTAATGATTAGAAGGAAGCATAATTCCAGGATGAAAGGTTAGGAGTGTGCAAAGCAGAAGGAAAAGGCTTCTGAAATAGTTTTATTAGACTCCAATTTAAATATGAGTTTGTTTTGGTTTGTTTCCTAAATGGGCAGGAAGAAGGGGGAAGGTAATGTAAGATAATGTCAAGGAAAAAGCTACTTTCTGTACCAAAACAGTTTGCACATTATTTCTTTCATGGCTGTCTACTGATCATGCTTAAACTCTAAGCCTATTGGGACAAACCTGTAATTACTGCACAGGTAAAGAAATAGGGAATGGACATTTCCCACATTGTCCCACAAGACATTGTCCCTGCCTATATTGAAGAGGAATCTGTGATTCAACTTTCTTTAATCCACATCATCCTTTGCACGCTGATGTATTTGCCAGCCTTCTTTGAGCACACCTATGGTGCCCTGAACACAAGCAAAGAGGTTGCTGACCAGCACCTATCCAGCTGTTGGAGGTGGATGAACCAGAGCAACTAAAGCAGTGCTGAAAATTTTTTTGAACTTTACTCACCTGTAATGAGTTAGAGGACAGAAAGAAGATTCAGTCCACTTTACAGGAAGGATTTTAAGTTTGTATTGCCTGTGCTTACAGATTAGGATGAACACCTATTTTCTAACCTCTGAAGCAAAGGTTTACACAGGAAACATTATAATGAGAAGAAAATGCATAAAAATTGCTCAAAATATTGACTTTTACACATACTTTTGTCATTCAGATGCAGATTATTAATATTTAAAAGTCTGGCCTATATAATGTGGTAGATTAAAGCATAGGTTTATTGTTCTTTTTGGTTTGTTTTTTTGGGGGGTTTTGTTTGTTTGTTTTCTTCTCTTACTGCATTTAAATTAACATCTACCTTTTCTGTAAAGATTTTCCTTGTGGCTGCTGATGGTTAAGACTAAAATTACAAGAAAGTTTGTATTTTAAATATAGAATCTTATTCTGGGCAGCATCCTTTTAGTCTAGCCCGTGCTCAGGCCTCATTTTTATCAAGTAGTAATTTAAGTCTAGGTGAACCATTGACTAATTTGCACTTCTGGCAACTTGTTTGTGGCCAGGCTGTTCCCTCTTTTGCACAAAACACTCTAATACACCATCCACCACCTTTTAGGTTAAATGCTATTTTTCCTAGACTTTTTCACTTTATCTTTTGCCTTTGTGCCTTGAAAAGATTGAAGATCGCTCATGCAGGATGACTGCACAGAGAGAAATATCTTGATATCTTCTGTTGCAGCAGCAATAGCTAATTCAGCTTTGGGGATTCTACCTTACATCTCTGTGGCATAAATATCCTTATGAGGAAACTGAATTATTATTTTTTTAAATGACACTCTTTTTTTCCTTCTGTAGGATTGCTTGTGAAACAAGGGTTTAAATTTACTTCAAACAGAATTTTTGTTTTCCACTGGTTTGCATTAAGCTCTCACCACTGATACCACCACAGGACTGCTCTCTGAGAAGTGACAAAACAATCTGTTTTCCAGTAGAGACTAAAGTGATGATGGAGAAATGGGCCTCCAAGTTTGCCGTTGCCCATTATTTTCCTTTCTTTTCAGTCTAAGTGCACATCCTGTAAGAGACCTGCTGTTGCTGCATTGCAATAACACATAAGCCAATGAAATCATTTGACATCTGCGTAAGCCCACCCTAAGTCATCAGTTTGCAAGGAAAATTCTCCCATTGCCTGACCTTTTTCAACTTATAACTTAAATTTGAATGTAGTCTGAAGTAGAAATTAGTGAGATCATAGTGCTGTTGAGCAAAGATGTGAACAATATTTACCTCTTAAAACCAGATTTAAAAAAATAAATAAATAAAAAAGGATGTTAAAAATAGAGTTGACAAATTAGTTTTGACTAGAGATAAACATAGGAGCTGCCTAGAGGACATCAGATCCTGGGACTAAATGAAAGAAACACATCTATATAAATATGGATATTTATTTTGAATAGAAGTGTCAGCTTATTAATATGCTCAGTCATCGTTTGTGCCAAAGCAACCTGTCATCTGATGGAAAACTGCTTGTACTAAACAGCAGACAGAACCTGGCACATGGCTGCTGTTTTCAGAGGCAGAGTTTGCTCAGTGTAGGCATTTTCCAACAATAAAATGTAATCACTACAGTATTATAACGCCTCCATCATGACACTCTCTATTATGATCTCTCACTCAGCTGCAGCTTCTGAAAACTGAAACAAAATTAAAACCAAAACCAGAAAACAAATAATGCAAGCGAGAACCTACAGCCTCTCTACTTCAGTGGACATGTATTACAATTTGAGTTGTGAATAATGCAGCTACCAAGACCCAGCTACCTTATGCTCCAGGCTGGAGTCTTTAAACATCAGTGAAAAAGGCTTGATATGCTCTCTTCTCAATTTATCGCCACTCCGTAAGTCGATGGTGTGCTCTATTCGCTTGTTAATTTCCTCAGGCCCAGACTGGACATGCAAAGCTTGTGCAAGATGGTTTGGAAGCAGATTTATTGAATTTCTTGTTAGGGCAGCCAGAGTCTAGGGGAAAGCACATGCAAACAGAATAAACCTGCTGGTCCCCTTTGGTTAAAAATGCAATGTTTTAGATCATGTTGCATTGCAAACCATTACAGCATTCCATGCAATCCATTCAATGAAATCTATAGAAGTGTAAAATATAAGTCTGTTCCACTAAACACATACAGTACACTAAAGGGAGTACTTTAATGCACTCTTATATACAGATTAAGAGGTTTGCTGCTGTATTGAACTCTAGCACTATATTATCTTTTCCAGATTCTGCTAATTAATTGTTAGAGCATGCATGAGGAGAGTACACA
Organism: Dryobates pubescens; assembly: GCF_014839835.1. Classification (NCBI taxonomy): domain Eukaryota; kingdom Metazoa; phylum Chordata; class Aves; order Piciformes; family Picidae; genus Dryobates; species Dryobates pubescens. Next base: position 21,129,910 of record NC_071625.1, on the reverse strand, counting down.
CCAAAATCACAGCACTCAGTGGTGTGTTTTAACAACTTAAAACAGAAGATAAAAAGAATAGAAGTCACAAAACAGAAATAATGGCATTTCTCTTGGTCTTAAAGTTACTGGATGTGTATAGTTAAGGAACAGATCAGTTAGACAGGGGTGAAGAAGGTGACTTTTCTGATTACTTCAGCATGGTTTTTCAAACAATTTGTCCTTCTTCACTGCTGGTATATTTCAGCCAGTCTAGATTACAGTTAGGCATTTAATTTAACTGTAATTATATTATCTCAAATGTGTAATTCCTTTGGTATTTCATTGACTAATGCAAAGAACAAAAAGAAAACACTTTTGCACGGCTTTGCAAAAGAAAGGCAGCAGAAATAGTATGAAGGGTGCTTCACTTTCACAAAGGAGCTTGGGTTTGCTTTCATAAAGAGAATAACTCAGTCCAGTTTCATGGTATCATTTCATGACACAAACCACAGTGAAGCATCACTTTCCCACCTGAATGGGAAAGTAAACTCTGTTACCTGTGATATTCCCAAGGATTAAGAAATGTTAATGAATGGACATGATATAAACCTTCATACCTCACAGCATAAGACATTTCAGTATTATAATGAATAAGAAATACACTTCTGCTTGAGAAAAGTTATCCCATAGGTCCTTGCTGGAAAAATCTGCTCTAAGTCCTACTAGGCATTACTGGAAACAGGATTTTGAGAGGAATTATTGCTGGATTTCTCTGGAAATTATACAAGCAGATTTCCCTTGTTTATATTCAAAGGATAGTCAGGAATGACATTCTAATGGATCTTGGATAGCACATTAAAACACAGGAAGGGTCTCACATACCTACTGTCAAACCTCAATTTACAATTTTCTTTGCAGTCCTAAAGCAATTCCTAGGACTCTTTAGTCACAGATAGTACCTTATTTTTCCACAGTCATTTGATGATCAACTTAAGACCTCAATAAATAGGCTGGAAAGGGTATCAGGATTGAAGTCTTGTGTGTGTTGATGTGAAAAGAAACCTTTCACTTTGGTTTAGCAGAGAGAGGACTTTGGCAGAAAAAGTTTGGCAAACACATCTACTCCAATCTCCCTATTGTCACTTCAGAAAACTAGTAAAATCAGAATTTAGAGAAAAAAAATAAAATCAAGGAAACTTTTCTCATATGGAAATTCCTCATACTGAAATTTTAGCTATGTCTCAATCTGTATCTTCGCCTTGGACCTAAGGTGGAAACTCTAAGGTTAGAGCCAAGTAACAGGTAAACAATCCAATGAATCAGTTGGATAAATATTAACACATGCTAAGGTACTCCTTGAAGTTTATCTCTTTTGAACTGGGGTATGCACAAAAGTTATTATCAGTTTGTGGTGGCTGAAATCTTATAAGAGGATTTGAAGCCACTGTTAAAAGACAAGATCATGCCAAACGCTGTTGTGTGCATTAATTCCTTAGAATTTGTTCATATTGCTATTCCTCCTCTGGAAGTGAGCATGGAGAAGGTCCCTGATGTTCTATCATGGGTTTGTGTTTTATTTTCATCATTCTAGTAAGTGACTAAATTTTGCTTAAAATGGTATTTTAAAATATCTTCTTGCTGAATGTATGAAGTTTAAGATTCGTGGTAGATGAACATGACGTAATACCACCACCATGGCAATGGTGCCAGTAGTATTGGTGCAAAAATGGACTTGGAAGTTGCATTAACTTTCAGACAATAACAAGGAAATTAATAATTCAGTTTAGTCATCATGTCTCCTTCACACCTATATACATAGTTAACATCTTTCCTGCAATTAGTAATAATAATACTGACAAATATCATGCAAATTATTGCAATATCATGCAAATTATTGTATTAAGAATATGCTGCAACCACATTTTGTCTCTGTATCCCCCCCTTTACTCTGCATCTTTTAAGATTGTGTTATGCTGATATAAAGAAATATTGTTTTTCCCTATTATCTTTCCTACACTTTTGTGAACAGCTGTATGGAAGATACAGTCATGAACTATAAGATACAATGGGCTTTTGAACTTTCCTGATGCTGTCAGCAACCATTCATCATACAGGAACACATGAAAGCTTCTGCAAGGTGAAAAAGCTCAGCCAAACTCGCATATGAGACTGAAAGACAGGATGAATTGAAACAAACAAATAATAAAACTCAAACTTTAGAGATATTTTGCAGAGATTTTAAAAAGCTGGTTGGGATTAGATTTTGAATATTTCCTGTACAGTTTTTATATAACCAGTGCACACATCTTGCCCTCAAGCAGAAGTGCCATTCAGAAAACTCTAGGAAGGCTTCAAATTATTTTTCATATTGCAAGCACCAGGTCTTGGAGTAAAATAAGGAAATACAAACTCATATGTTTAAAGAGACAGGATACAGATTTGGTATTTGTTTGAGGAAGACACCTAAATTAAGCTGTCTAGGTGCTCAGTGTCTAAACTTGTCAGTGGCAATATAAACTGGATACTTTTAATTGGCCAATAATACAAAGCTAAGGTCAGTTGATATGTCTTGTCATATGCTGAAGGGCCTGGAGCTAGAAGATATGGCACAAGACCCATAGGAACCCCATGTGCTGCTGGTTGGTGGTGGGAACCAGCTGGAGTGTGCTAGGATACCTCAAGCTGCCATAGATGATTGAGTTACGCTTAATCAAGCTTTTACTCAGCATGTTTTAGCACAGATGTTTAGCTCTATTTCAGACATCAAAGTCTCTTACCTCACTTCCAATTGACATTCCAGATGATTATAGGTCTTTTATAGGCCCCTTGTCATATGGATATCTCAGGCACTAGAAATTGTACTAGACCCTTATGTTTAGGAGCTGAGCTGTGTGGGAGATTGACATCTGGGGCAGTCATTAGATAACACAAATGCAGATGTCTTGCTTTTGAACTGAATTACGCCCTGTTTATACTTGTCTGCCCGCTTGGCAGGCTTTAAGTATAATTTTTGTCATAACTGTTAAGAGTCATTGCAACCACCACTAAAATATGCTTATGCAAGACACAGAATTTTAATACACATCATTACTAGCTCATCAGGTGTCTCCAGTACCACACACAGCAACCATACTATGCTTATGTAAGGTCCAGTGAGGAAATTCAACTTCATAATATATTGATTTATTTCAGAGGAGGTCTTCACTTTCTTAACATAAAATGACTTCTGTACAACATTGGTTGCTTTAGGAGAGAAGCCCAGACACTTGTTTTAAGAACAGAGAACTCCATCCACACAAAGAGTGGCTATTCTGTTCCTTACTCATATCAACACATCTTCAATTACCTGACTTAGACTTGCCATAGAAAAGGAATTTGAGGTAAACAATATGGATTCTGATGAATTGGAGTTTGGCAAGAAAACTCACCAGAGACTTTGCCCTTTCACATTTTTCCTAACAAAGCTACAGCTCTAAGTCAGAGACCTCATCACAGTTGCTTGAATTTTGGATAAAGAAATCATTTAAATGCTATGGGCAAACATTCAAACATACTGAGTGATTTATTGTTGGGTTGATGTAATGGGTTCTCAACATCTGCTACCTCCAGTGAACTTGAGGCTGCATAATTAATGATATTAAATGGTTATTCTGTCCAAGACTGGCACATCTCCAGAAAAAGCTACTGTGTTCTAGTATATATCAATTTATCACGTGGATTTTGAGCTGAAATACATTGTTGATAGATAGCAATGGCCTGAACTTCAAAATTGAAAATTACAGAAGAATCGAATGACACATGGCATAGATTTTAAAAAGCTTGTCTCCACCAAAAAGCTTATTGTAAAGCTGTGTAATATAAAATAACACTTATTTCCAGCATAGAAACAAGTATTTAAAAAAAAAAAAAAGGTGGAAAACTATTTAAAAAATGGATTATATATTGCCATAATACAAAAATTTGCTTTTAAATAACTTCTTGGTTATGTCTGTTACAAAGATTTTCATGGGCCTTTTACTAGGTTATGGGGTGGGAGTTCACTACACAAATAAAGACACTAGTCTTTTATTCCGTTGCTTGTCTTCGTTAGTATCAAAGTTAGGTTTAGCTGAAAAAAAAGCATTCAGGAGATGATAAGCCTATTCCATAGAGATTATTTGAACTGCAGAATTTGGAATGTCTTAAAAGGAAAGAAGAAACAGATAGAGATCTGAAAATAACTGCAGCAACATGCACCCGTAGTTTTATTCCCAGTGAAATGAGAGTATAGAGGAGAACAAAATACAGAAAACACTAGAAGGCAAAAGGTAGTGCACATGCAGAGGCACAGGACATATATAAAACAGCTGGTTTATACAACAGCAGACTATGCCATGCTCCAGTTCAGTTTGAGGAGTTGAGGAGACAGAAACACCGACATGGCCTGATTGCTTATGAAGGTTTATCACTTTGGAGGGTATTTGTAAGAATTGGAAGGTTGACAAAGCAAGACCTCCACACAACCAGACCTGAAGTTCAACAGATAGTGATGACAAGTCGGACTAAGGATGTGCAGCAGAAGAAAGGATAAATCATGCCATTACAGATCCCTCAGAAAAATGAAAGAAAAATCTGGCATTTCATAAAGACACATCAATCTTTCAAATGCAGTGAAAAAAGTGGTGTCTGAGGGCATTTTAACCTTTCCATCTTGAATTCCTCTAAGCAAGCAGATTTCACAAAGCAATTTTTATGACTACAAGAATTGCTGCTTCCTAGTTGCTAGCAATTAGCCATGCAGTGTTTTCCAAAAAGATCTGATCAGCAGCAGTTGTTATATTTCTACTGAGCTACACATGACCTTAGAGTCTAACTTGTGAAACTTCTTTATATCATAGACTCTTGGAGTTTAATTTTTTTTTTAATTAAAAAAAAATAATAATGAAGAATGGACAAACTGTTTTTGCAAAAGGCTTTTAAAAGGTAGCTCTGTTTTCTTTCACATACATCAATAAGCTACACTATGCTTTTTCCTCTGACAAAACATCTGTTCACTCATCCCTTTACTTTGATGTCAGTGCAGTGAAGCTAGGCAATAAGATACACACACTGGCCCAAATGTTTCAGTTAGTTCAGTAACATTAGCTTTACTTTTAATTTCCTTATTTATGGACTGGTTCAATTAAAACTGAGATGGGCAGTATTTAATTTCAGTTGGGTGAAAGAAATAAATCCGAAATCTCTAGCCCACTGACATTTCCACAGTTTAGATACACGATTTATTTCTGCCCTGAAACAATTTGTTTAATCCTCTGCTGTTACAGTACATGTTAGAATAAAGGTTAGAAATGATTTTTTTCTCCTCTGAGGCTTCCATTATTGGAATGCACTCAAGTGTGTGTTCATGCTTGATGACATTAAAAGGAAGTTTGACTTACGTTCTGTTTTCCCACTATGTTATCAAATGGAAGTTCAGGGCTCCAGGATCCTTCGGTAAATGTTGCTCCACTGTTTCTCCTGTCGGAGGAGCTGACAGCCTCTTTCACAATATCTTCAGGCAAAGTCAATAGACTCTCCTCAGGTTGTTTAATTAAATATGTCTCAATGTTATGTTTCCTCAAGAATTCATTACGTTCTTTACCGTGCCCTTCTTCAACTTTATAATCCCCATTCAGGCAGTCCAGAGTGGCTTTGGAGATGTGAATTCTCCTACATAAGTGAATAAGAAATAGCAAATACTAATTGGTCTACAGACTATGTCAGAAAAAGTTTATGAACTCCACCCCAGTTTTAACATGATGAATAAATAGGAAGTTTTTCTTTTGTATATGATATTTATACAGTAACTTAAATTCAACATACACGAGCTTCATTTGAAGACAAATACTCTCAAGATGTGTTCTGACCAGTAAGATCTCATGAATGCACAAAGTACTGTCACAGGAAAAACTTTGATAGTCACACCTGAAACCTTTGCTCACAGTGACAGATTAATGGGAGACATTCCTGAGTAAAATACAATTCAGAATGAATGAAAATTGTCTCTTCAGGCAAATGTGATAAGACAATATATGGTATGCATTAAAGCAGTTTATGTGAAGTTATTTCCTTCAGTTATTTGAGGTAGCTTAGACAGTGGAAATTAGTGGTGTGATTGCATCTGAAGTGAGGTGGTAATTCCTGCTAAGACTAAGTGATGAGTTCAAAAAAGCTTCTGCAAAAGTTGAATTTAGGAGAGAACATACAATAAGGTCAACTTTTGCAAAAGCAAAATAGGGCTTTGGATGTTTTCCAGCCTAACTTGGAAGTGTTTGGTATTTAGATTTTCTTATCCATGATTATAACTGCTTGAGAAGGACAGGAAGAAGTTCAGGTTTAACAAAAAAAATTAAAAAAGAAAGAAAGAAAAGAAGAGGTTGAGCTTTCTTATTTCTGTTTTGAAGAAATTTTCAAGTCCCTACAGGTTGGGTAAATTACAGACACCTCCAAAACGCATCCACATGGTAAGCTGTGTTGTACTTCATAATGCAGCACAATACTTGCACTAAGAGCAGATGTTCATTAGACATTATCTAACTCAAGAAAATAAGTGTCACTTCATTAAAACTGGCACTTCATTAAAACTGGCTTGTTATTCAAACTTTGTGTGCATGAGCTTTTCTGAGAGTCAGACTGGCAGACAGATTCCTAAAATTCAGAGTCAGCTAGAGTTCTTAATCAGATCTTGATGACACATGCTGAGACAGTTTTCTCAGACACCACAGACCAGCTTATCTCCACTGAAGGAAATGATCCTAGCAAGCTGTTTGGGAACTTCTGGAGTTTAAAGGATGCCGCTACAAAGAGAAATTGCAAAATTACTGATGTAGTGAAAGGCCATAAGCACATGATGTGCATGTATTGATAGAAAATAAGGTGCTGGTTAGCTTTAATGCCCAGGTGTGGCAAAAATTTGGTTTATGTGGAATAAACTAAGAAGAACCAATTTTTAACCTGTGTCATCTTTCCTGAGGCCAATACATGTTTTTTTTACAATGTGCACTGTCTGAAGTCCTGCCATTATGATGTCCTCAAGATTAATACTCTTTTGCAGTCAAATGCCATCAAAATGGACAACAGAAAGCAGGAAAAACGTTTCTCAAATAGAAGCAACTTTTGGCCTGAATATTGAAATCAGAACATATGACCTCTCAGAGAGACAATGTATTTCCCAGCTCTGAGAAACTCAAGCAAGCAAAACTGATTTAAACAAAGTACTAATTTAAAAAAAAAAATATTAAAAAAAGTAAAAGGAAGGAAAAGAAAGTGATCTATTAGTTGCCAGGGTGACTATCTTTGTGCTGAGTTTCAACTAATATAATTTGGGAAGGCTGCATTATAAAGCCTTGAAATACTGATTTTATAATGGAAATGATAACAGTTTTAACCAGAGCATGGAGCTGGATATTGATGCAAAACTTTGAAATGGGGCAAATATTAATAAATATTTAGTTGACTGAAAATATTTTCTGGTTTCACCTTTGGTACAGCTAGCTTAAAAAAATAAATTAAAATGTCTAGTAGACAAATGTCTTTCTAAGTTCCCACCAATACAGGAAATTGGTAATCTGAGTATTGAAGTAAAAAGTTGTAACCAGTTCTGCAGCTGCAAATGCATCAAATTCAAAGCTTCAGATAATACCTGTCACTGATATGTCCTGGAAAATGAATCATTAGCTCAGTTTTATGCCAACTCAATACCATAGATCAATACCTAGAAAGATTATTAGAGGTGATCCTGGCAGAACCTGTCTCTGAAATAACACTGTAGCATCTTACGTGATTTCATCTCAAATGCTGTGGACAGATTTTGTAACTCTCAGAAAACCAGAAATCTTCTTCCCATTGCTCCTGAGTGCCTTCTTTCATGACAGTTGGGTTGGCCATATATGCTCCTTCAATCATGGGCAACCTGTTCCTGTACCACTCATGTTTATGAGCTCTCAGAGTGATATGAAGCCAGTAAGGGGAAGATGTAAGCCACTTTTCTCCTGCCCCTAGACTGGGTGGAGGGATATTCCCCATCCCAGAAAGCAAGTTACTTCCTTTCACTGTATGCTCAGAAAAGAGCTGTGGTTCACCTTCACTCCTGTTTCATGCTGTGGGAGCATGACCATTCATAATCCCAGGGTGGCTTTAGTGATGAATCAGAGGAACATGGTGCAGCTGTGGGAACAATCTTGGTATTGTGGCAAGCAGGGGGCTTTGAATACCCCCTGGAAGTAAGGAGAGACTGAAGTGAACTACTCTAGTAAACCACCTCCATGCTTCAGGAAAGCCTGATGTAAATCAGTGTTTTGAGGGACTTAGTGAACCGCTGTCACAAACAGGCTTTGTTCTGTTGGCAAACTGATATACAGGAGTGGAAATCACTCTGCTCCAGTAGACTGCAACCTAGCCAGGCATTTTATCAACAGCAAGATTGTGTGCTCACTGAGTTATTCATTAATAGCTCTAATACTTGCACACATTAACAGCAATAAACTATACTTTTTACAGGTATGGATGGTGAAACTTAGATGATTGATTTGCTCATGCTAACAAAGCAGCATGTGACCTTTCTTAGTCATCTGGGGCTATCTTGTGGGACAAGCAGCAGAGAAAGAATTTTGTTCTGCCATTTTATACACTGGTAACATAGGCAGAGTGTAGAAGTTGTTCTCAGAGAATGTAATGTTTCATTTTCTCATGTTTCTAAGAATATATATTAGTATAAAGCTCCACTGCAGGGAATAGTGGAAGGGGCCTGCATTTGCAAAGTACCTCCTGGGAACATAACAGCTCTCACAGATCCTGAGGTGTGTGCAGGGAGTACAGCATGACTCAAATTTGATGAATTAAAATCTTTCTCCCTCAAGATGACAGAATCACTTAGACTTTTTGTGTATTGATATGTCTGTGGCTATTGCTTCTGTGTTCCAGGGCCAAAAATGGAATTGTCACAGGAAATTTTTGCTAGATCCTTCATCAGTGAAAGGTGAAACCAAAAGTGGAAAGAGCATTCCTTCAGCTACTACTGTTGCTTCAGATTTAGAAATTGTGACCTCCAAACTACCATGAGATGTAGGCCATGTCAGACAGAAATAACATTTCATCCTCCTGGTGAATCAGCCATTTCAGACAAATATAAACTGTGCAGCTTGATGGAAAGATGTATTTTTTTCACATATAGACAGGCTGACATAAATGTTTCAAAACATCTAATAAAACATCAAATTATTTAGAATACTTAGTAGAGAGCCTGCTGTCTATGATGCCTCACTATTAGCACAATGACCAATGAACAAATAATTTTTCTCACACTTTGTACATTATGAAATAAAATAAATCACAGCCTTGTGCCTCACAGCAGAATTTAAATGTAAAGGATGAGAGAATGATGCCTGGAAAAATTCAAGAATGTTCAACACCTATTTGGGAAAACTGGGCTACCTCTCAGTATTATATGGGCTGAATATGAGCACTGACATGTTTGAGGGAATCATAGCTAGCAAAGAAAAAGAACTACTGTTACCTTTCCCAATGCCTCTGCAAATTGATCATTCCTAGCTTTTTTTTTTGACTATAGCCTCACAAATCCTTGTCAACCATGAAACAGGAAAAAACAAAACAAAACAAATAGGTCATAGCTGATGAAATCATGTAAGACAGTTAAACCGTTGGCAAGTTTAGCAGCGCACTGTGCTGGCAGTGTTTTCTGACTGTGGGAAAAACGTGCTGCCTTACCCAGGAATTCCACCTGACTCAAGTTTGTTTGCGATATCCACGTCCCAGGACCAGACATCAAACTGCCACTTTCGCAGGCCCAGTACTCCGCACAGAACTGATCCCGAATGTATCCCTATTCTCATGTCAATATCATGCTTCGTTCTTGACCTAACATATCTGTTAAACAAAACAAGAGAAGAGGAAAAAAGACAAGACTCATTAAAGTATATGCCGTGGGGTTTTGTATCTTAAAAGCATATGATGTAAGACACAATGTCAATTTGTTATAAGGAACCACCTAGTCTGCAAAATGAAGAGATAACTTTCTAGGTAGCAAAGTACAGGTAGTGATAAAATTACTCTGAAAGACAGATTATCATTAAGTGCTTAATTGCATGCATGGCTGAGTGACACATGTTATTATTCCCACCAGACAGAAAGAGAAAGCTAGGAAGAAAAAAAAATGTCTGAGTGAAGCATCTGAACTCAGTGAGTCCTTTAGCTTGGAACTATAAAAAAAGCATTCAAAACCATTACAGAAACTATTATCATCAAGCCTACATGTACTTCGACTCTCTACTGTATCTTTTGGAATCACTTTCAATATTTCAAACACAGTGGTTTATTCACCCAAATTTTCAAATGTTCCAAAGCTACTCTTTGTCCAAAGGTGAATTATTTTCAGTAGATTTGATAGATCATCATTTCTTGTGACAATGATGTAATTCTAAAATAATTTTCCTCCATTCTGTGTGATAGCAAAGACCATTTCACCTCCCAAAGGTAAACAGACAGAGGCATCTTTGTTAATAGTCTCAGAAATGAAACTTTTTCCCAGCACTTTTTTTCAGTTAATATGCCTATTTTTTACTGTGTTAAAATTGCATCTTCCATTTCTGATATGAGGCAACATATATAATTAACAGCCACAGCCACCTTAGCAGTGTCTTAGACCTAGGACTGCCTCTTCTAAATCAGTATCAAGATACTCCAGTGTATCACTGTGGGAAGCTCACAACTAAAATAAAGGAGCTGCATCCATTGGGATGACAAAGAGAGCACTTTTCCTGGTCTGCCTGTGTGACAACTATTTGCACCAGAAATGCTATTTGAGCTAGTGTTCATTAATATTTGAATAGCATACTACAGAGAAGAAAAGCACAATGCTACTGTTGGTCTACCAGCAAGGCTGCTGTTTCTCTGTGAAGAGTCTCAGTTCTCTGGTCACTGAAGTTAACAGTAGCACAGCAAGATCACAAAGAGAGCAGGCAAAGAATAAACAGCTCTGTTTCATAACTCTGAAGATAACTCACATTGCCTCTCATGCCTCAGTCATGACCTTTACAAACCCTCTCTAGAAGAGAAAAATAAATTGGGTTCTGCATTCAGTACTTGGTCTTTCATTGTTACAACAGGGAATCAGTTCATCCTTGGGAGGTGGGGGGGAGGGATAAGTTTTAAACAGAAGAGAAGAAAAACTAGTTGCATAAAATGTGGGGAAATAAGTAATTAATCTTTTTTCCCCCTTTCCTTGATATTCCAAACCCTTCAAGAAAAGCATGCATTTGATATGTGCCAGTGCAGTTGTTTGCAAGCCACAGAAGATGTGTTCATCATGTTAGGAAGTCAATGAAATTTGTATATCTAAAAGGAAAAGATTTTTAAGATTTAATAATAAAGCATTTGTTTTTTATGCTTTGAGAAGGGATTTATAGACATTCTGACACTCCGATTTTATATTATTACTTTTATTTTTTGCAAGCAAGAGGGCTTGAAATATCAAAATGTAGGTATCAAAATTAACCAAAAATCACATGTATATAAAAGATGGGACATGGAAACAGTGGAATTAGTTTCCAAATGTTGTGAGAATAGCTGAGAGAAGTGAAAGCACTCTAATTTGTAATGTATTTTAAAGAATTTTTATAGGTATGCCACAAAAATATCTAAATAGGCACTCACAACTGACAGAGGAATTATCACACAACTCCCCACATGATCATTTTCCCCATCTGCTTTCTTATTTTGTTCAGAGTAAGAAAATTATTTTTCATTATATGTCTGATTTCCTCATCTTGAAATGCAAAGCTAATTGGATTCGAAGAAATAATTGAGGGGAAAAACCCCTTCTCATTGAAAAATACACACAATAAATAAGAGGACCTTAAGTTCAATAAAATGATCCAATAGCATATAATTATATAATCTCTCTCTCTCCACATATAGATGCACACTTTATTAGACCAATTTAGATTTTAAGCACTATAATGTTTAATAGCTAATAAACACTAGTATTTACCATTGGGCAATACTAACACTTGGCAATCATCAGTGGCATGGAAACAAGTCCAAATGCCACACAACACCAAGCACAAGTATAGATTGGAAGAGGAGTGGCTGGAGAGCAGCCCTGCAGTAATGGGATCTGGAGGTGCCGGTTGGTACCTCAGTGTGGGTCAGCATTGTGCTCTGGCAGCCAAGAGGGCATCAAACACAGCATAACCAGCAAGTCAAAATAAGTGCTTATCCCACTGCATTCAGTGCTGGTGAGGCCTCACCGTGAACACCGTGCGCAGTTCTGGGCCCCACAATGTATGAAGGATGTGAAGATTTTGGAATGCTCCCAGAGGTGGACAACAAAGGGCTGGAAGGAATGCCCTATGAGGAGTGGCTAAGGACCTTGGGTTTGCCTAGTCTGGAGAAAAAGAACCTGAGGGGCCATCCCATTGCTCTCTACAGATTCCTCAGACGGATAAGCGGGGAGGGAGGTACTGATCTCTTCTTCCTGAGATCCAGTGATAGGACCTGTGGGAATGGTTCAGAACTGCACTGGATGAGGTTTAGATTGGATATTAGGCAGCATTTTTTAGCAAGAGGGTGGTCAAACACTGAAACGGGCTTCCTAGAGAGGTGGTCCATGCTGCAAGCTTTTCAGCATTCAAGAGGCATTTGGACAATGCCATTAATAACATGGTTTATGATGGCACTGAAGTGCTCAGGCCATTAGAATAGATGATCATTGTAGGTCCCTTCCTACTGAAATAACCCTATGCTATGCTATGCTATGCTATGCTATGCTATGCTATTCTATTAACGTACTATAAATTATACTACCTCTAGAGAAACTAACACACACAAATCTCAGTGGAGAAACCAGGTTACAAATGATGGTTCAGCTGAGCAATGCATCCTTCTGTTTTCATAGTGTTCACTAAGGATTGCTGGAATTTAACTTTTACATTGTCATAAAAATGTGGTTATGGCCTGAAAAGTCTTTGGCATCCTCACTCAGCCACATAGGATTTCTGCATATGTTCAAGACTTCACATAGCTGTTCTGTCACATTGTGTCCTGCATGACACTACAGACTCTAAACAAGGTCCTATCCCCCCTTGCCTTATCTGTTGTCTTTCACAGCCGCCCAGCGACTTCTTCCTCTGTGCTTCTCAGGTGATATTTGATCTCAGCTCTTCATCTGCAGTCAAGTAAGGATTTGGCTGCCTGCCTGCACCCTTTGACTGTTCTGTTTTTCTGTCTGCTGCAGTGCTGGTGCACCTGCAGAGACCTATCTTAACATCCTCCTCTGAGTTGCCCTTCACAACAGTGTGTTCTTAGGTTGATAAGTAGGAAACTAATTGCATGAGAGGACCTGACTGACTTGAGCCACAGGCAGTATGAGATGCATTCATGACCAGAACATGAATCAAAGCACAACAGTGATCTAGTCTTGCCCCTATTGCTTTACAACACAAAACTGAGAGGAGAGTTGTTGAGAATTTGTTTGTGGAGACACTATCTTTCACTAAACTTTTGTTGTAAGGTTATAAATTGAATAAAGAATAAGTGGTTGTAGTTTAAAAGTGAGATGATTGATTAGTATGTAGAAAGCCATGGAATTATTCTTTTTCTTAAAAATTTCTAATGATGTAGAGTGAAACAAATCTCTGAATTATGTAAAGATAACTTCATCATGGTCAGATCCAGCTCCCTAACAGTCAGACACAACACACTTCATGAAGTCTTGTTTGTCTACTACTACAGGAAAAAAAAAAATCAATTAAAAACTTTGAAACAATGAACCTTGAACTGTCTTCATCAATAGCACAGTTCTCATTTACTCAGAAAAAACCTTCTTAGTAGCATATTCTACATATGAGAAAATGAAATGTTCATTTTGTATAAGCTCAGGTGTTTCATATCTTCTAATTCTTCAGTCTCTTAAAATTGTTAAACTATTAGTGACATTTCTAATTAAATAAAAAAAAAAAAAAAGAAAGAGTATTTGCCTCAACTGCTTTACAGGCTCTCTGCAAATACTTTCCCAAATCACATGCATGAAACTGCGTTACTGATGATCTACAAAGCAGAGCTGTTTACCACATAAGTTGTCTAACAGCTTATCTGGGATAAGGCAGATGTGACTGACGCTACTCATGTCATTCATCTCATTTCAGTCAGGTCACTGATAAAGATTTCATTGATTTTCATTGAATCTTGGCATTTCATTCTGGACAGTATTCTTTCATGGGTATTTCCTTTTTGTGCTGCTAATCCACTTCTATGCAAAAGGTGAGACAAAAGCCAGAAATCTGCTTTTCAACCTTTTCTGTAGCTGCCAAAAATCTGAATGCCCAGAATTCACACCTTGCAGGTTCAGACAGTGACACACTGGCTATGTCTGTGCTTGCCAGTTTAACTGTGAAAGGTTCCATCTACACTTTGAAATACTTAAAACAGTTCCAAAATGCATTTTTTTATCCTGGCCAACTAGCTCTCTCACAATCTGTCCCCAGGTTCAGCAGTTTGCATGCAATGAAGACCATTTCCAGTAGGTAATTTGAATGTAACTGCCTGGTTTTGGAAACAAAGAGTTGAGAAGAATGGAGTCAGCCACTGTGTGTCACATTTTCTTGGTGACAGCTAACACTTTCTGGGGCTGCTTAATTTACTCATCAAGACATAGGCATTATCATCCTTGTGCAGATGTAACAGGAAAGTCTATGTGTTCTGGTTGAAGGAAGTAAGGGCTTTAGCTGAACCTGCTTTGGGCAAAAGGTTGGAGTAGTGACCTGTTCAGCTGTTCTACACTCCTGTGGTTCACTTACATAGAGAATTATTGGGCTGGACTCAACAATTTTGTGGACTTTTCCTAAATGAGCCCAAATGATATTTGATGTCAACAGGAGAGGCTAGGAGAAAAACTGAGGTAAGTGGCTCTTTTCTGCACAACTCATGCTTGCAGAGGAGATACCCATTATTTTTAAAAGCTAGATAATGCGATGCATTAAACCACTTAACAGTTTGAAGAATACAGCTCAGTAATATTACTCACAGGATATAAGGCTTTGTGGATGGACTTTAGACAGCACTGAAATGACAATTTAAGGTAAATAATTATCCCAAGAAGCCATTTAAAAATAGTTCCAGGGTAAGTTTATCTTGGAATTAGAGATGGATTCCAATGTCAGCAGGAACTATTATCTGGAGACATTTCATATCATGAGACTTATCATCCACACAACTGACTTGCTCTGAGTTCAGATGGATACCATAGCAACATGGACACGGTAAAATCACTACTGTATTCCTGTCTCTTATATGTATCTGCTCTGCAAGGTCTGTTAGGTCTTAAATTCATGGTCCATATTTGACTATCAGCAGAGATATCCATACCCCCATCTTGAATTTTGTCACATATCCCATTCATAAACCCATCTTTCTGGCTCTCCAGCACAGCCCTGGAATTTCACTAACACACAACAAAAATGATGGTGACTGCTCTCTTTTTTGCAAATCTCACCCTCCACATATGCATATAGAGATGGCTGTTCTTTCTTATAGGTAACAGGAGATTTAGCTTCTCTGTGTGTTATTTCTGACACCCATTTAGCTTGGGTGCTAACTGTTAAACATTATCAAGTGATGATTAAACATTCCACTAGTATCTCCTTTCTATCAGCTGTCATACAGATGGGCATTAATAGAAAAAAACTGAATTCATGCTGCATGTGAAAGATATGAGAATCAGCTAAATAAATTAATCCCTCATGAAGAGCTTGTTCTTTTTCTTTTAATATGCATTTCCAACTGCAGCTGAACAGAGTTCACAGGAGGCTGGGTTTTGCAACGCAGCTGGACTCAGGATTCTTGCTCATGCACAAAATGTGTCAGGGCAGAGCTTACTTGCTTTAGAGTAAAAATCAGATTTAATGAAACCTTCCCATGGATGAAAGTTGTATCTCAATTGAACTCAATGGATAAGTGAGCAAAGTACAAGAAGACAGATTAGAATAACAACAATAGCTTTTCTTTTATAAGATTTGTAACAAGACACAGTGATGGAAAAAATCATTACAGAAAAAATAATGAACTTGGATTGTTCTGCTGAGTTCTGAACTTCATGTCAGTAAACTTCATGTCAATTTATGTCTGTTAAAGACAGAAGTGGAGCAGCAAGACTGAAATCTAGATCCTTACTATACAAGCTTTAGATCAAGCTTTTAGAGTTCCAATTAACAATAAATTAACACTCCTGTATGTTATGCTGTATGGGTACAAGCTGCATGAAAACACTCAGAAATTCCTTGTAGGTCACTCTGTCCATGAAGAATTATTGCAGATGTTGTGCAATGAATAGATTGGACATTCTTTGATTCCTGCTAACCATGTAATCATCTAGAAGAACGAAAGGAAATTGAATAATGGTACCCTGAAGTGGCAGATTTTTTTGGCATCTCCTCAACCAGAAAGTGCCTGTTTTCAATGGAGAGAATATGAATTATAGAGGACTTTCAGAAGAAAATATGATCTGCCTAATTTAAAACTTCTTTTACATCAATTGCATAAAGAACTTAAACTGATACAAGAATCAGGAGTTATAAAAATACTTGGATTGCTCTACACCATTTTAGTGCCTAAATCCTAGGATTTAGGTGGGATGTCGTAGCAAAATCCTGGGTTTTGTTTTAATGTCTAATTCTTCCACTTGGCTAAATGCTTGAGCTAAAAATAAAGCAAAGATTTCAAAGCTAAGATATAACGCTACCAGAGGGAGAAGAAACAACTGTTCATGTTGGCTTCATGATTACTGAAATAAGAATTCTCTGATTTGCAAGAAGGCTTTGAGTTGGTCTATACAACTTCAGTGTAACTGTGAAGTCATCTTCCTATTCTTTTGGACAGATGAAAAATATATTTTGTGAAATCTTCAGATCAAGATAAAAATAATATAGTCATCAGATTCTCATTTCTAGCAGGTTTTAGATCTGATCAGTTTCTGCAGTGACCAATATAGTAGAAACTCTGTTTTGTAAAGAAGGATGGGGATTTTTTCACTTTAACTGTGAAAATTGCCTACTAATTTAAGTTCTAACTACTAGACTGTAGATAGCCTCAAGCTCTCTCAGAAATGTGGACTAAAGTATTTGTAATATCCCATGGAATGATTGGTCCTCCCTGTGAACTATACAAGCATACATCAAGATAAATAACATAAGGTTCCTATACTCTGAGCAGAAAGGCCTGGGAGAAAAATCATGCTCACTGAATGGCCAGAAATTCAGATAGGGGGATTATCAAATAAATTTGAGGCAATATGAACTGAATTAACTTGGAATGACCCAAGTGCTAATGGACTTTGGTTTCCCAGTTTCTTACTGAATGTATCTGTCAAAAATACAGTACCATTTCTACTGGATTACTGCCTTTGAGATGGAGTTCATAAAAGGGCATCAATGTGCTAGAGACTTCCACACATAAGAAGATTCAGAGAAATTTACTTACAATGAATTTGCTGCAGATGACATTACCAAGCAAATATAAAGGATTTGATGTGTGTCTCCAAGAATTTTTAATAATGCTGGTAGATCTGTGTTCTCTAATTCTTCATACTTTCACTGTGGGGTTACTTTGTGCAACATTTAGTCTGATATAATTGAATACAACCTTCTCAGAGATCATTGCTTCATAATCATTATTCAGTTACATTTTCCATTAATTAATTTTTATCAGATTCTCAGTTAAGATCTCAGTAATGTAGCTGCAGAACGCAGTAAGTATCTGATGCACTTAATGAGATACACTCAGATTAAGGTGCAAATAAGTCTGGAAGAAAAGCAGACAAAGAGATTGGACAACAATGCACCCATGGAAAGAGGACTGTGCTTAGATCAGACAACACCGTTACAGGGAAGACAGCTACAGAAGAAGGTTTTGGCTAAGGGCAATTCAGTAACTTCGATGCACAGAATGAAAAAGAAAGCAAAAAACTTGAGCATTAGATGTTGGCCACTGTCATGGTCAGTCACTGGAGTAGCTCTATACATGAACTGCTGCATCACTGTTATTATGAATCCTAATTGTATGAAAATAGAATAAGCTATCAGCAACACAACTTTATTTACATGATGGGAAAAGATCCCTTAATTAAATCACTTCTAGCACTTTTGGAAGCACTTATGGATACAAACACCAAACAATTTAACAAGTAAAATCTGCCAATCTGGCAAATTTTAGTTCTTATGAGTTTGTTTGTGAGCTAGTTCCCATACTAAAGTACTACCACAGCAATCTATTTAGTGTTTATATTGTTGATTTATTTTATAAAAGGGATTACAAGAAGTAATTTAGTCTCCTTCTCCTCTTAGAAGGAGACAGTACCAAGATGGAGCTCTGAAGAATTGTGAAACCTATCACTTGCAATGCACACAGGGCTACTGTGTTACATAATCTGAAGCAGTACAGGTTAGTAAAGCACATTTTGTACGTGTTCTCAGGCACTACATGGATCAAAAAACTCCAGTCCTTTTTGCAGTGATAATCTTGAGGTCTCTGAACCACCATCAGAATTACTTATCTAGTAATGACATGTACAGAAAAAAAGTTCAAAACACTGTCAGAAACAATGAAACAAGAAGAAGGAGGGGAAATAACATTACCTAATAGTTTTGATCATGCTGAGTCCCATTTCAACACAACAGTGGGCATGGTCCTGCCGAGGTTCTGGAAGCCCTGACACACAGTAGTAGCAGTCCCCCAGGATCTTTATTCTCAGACAATGATGCTCCTATAAGTAAATGTATTAAAGAGAAAGGAAAGATTAGCAGTTATTTTTGCCATAATTGTAAGATGAATGTGAAAGTGTTTGGAAAAAGTACTGAAAAAACCCCAAAGCAACAAAGCTTGTTGAGATGTTTCCTACTTGTGATTAGTGTAATCATAATTTATTTCACTTTTGAAATAAAGTACCTTTAAATTTTCAGTATGAAAGGATATAGTGCTTTTTTGTGCTATGATAGTCAGAGATGTCCTTGCTATAGTGAGCAGAGTATCATCAAAGTTAGGCGGGAAGCCAGCCCCAGGATTCAGTAATGCCAGCTGAGACAGCGAACCCATTTTTCACTATATTCCTTCCGAACATCCTTCATACCCCTTTTTTACACTGGAAATAAAGGATGATATTTTTTTTCCCTCCCACTGATAGTCCTTTCAAACTTACATTTTTCACAGTTACACTTGAGCATTCCCAACAGCTAGAGGAGCCAGTCAAGTACCTGCATTGCAAGGACATCAAAGATGTCTTGCATTGGACTTGCACTGTGGAGTTGGCATCCTGCTAGAAACATCCTTTACCCTATGAGCAAACACTGAACTTTATTTCTTAAATACATATTAACAGTATCCTTATATAGTGAGACAGTACATTACTCTGTGATTAGATCATTATTTTAGAGATGCTTTTCTACTGAGCAGAAATACCTGAACTTGCAGTTCCCAGGCAAGCAAAACAAGTGAACCTAAGATTATCTGTAAACTTGCCCAATGTTTTCTGCTGGCTTGGCACTCACAAAGACAATCAGTGCACAGGAAGAAAGATCTTAATAATTTGAGGATGGAGCTGCAAGTGTCTGGGAGCAGAATATGCTGCAAGATGAGTAAGGGAAGGGAAGTGTTTTTATGTTGGAGAATCACTGAAATAATAAGCGCAGTCTTAGCACTCAATCAGTAAAGGCTTCAATGACAGACCATTTAAATGCAGAGCATTCATTACTGGGCAGCAGAATAATGATTTATAATGCTGGTTCATTAGATGACAGTGAAATTTGTCCTGTGGTATTTTATTTCTCTTTTTAGGCATCCTAGAGTGGAGGCTCCATTAATCAAGGGACTGGGCATACGCTAAATCCACTGGGGAATAAACAACTTTATGTAGGCTACAGGAGCAAATGTGAACACTGACTGTGCCCCAGGAGTTGAGTACTAGCCAAATGAACAGCATTTTTGGTTATTATTTCAGATTTTGCATAGGATGAATGATGCTTTACAGTCAGTCTGAACAGCACGCTTGGATTCACCTACACGCTTGTACCCAGACTTTGCCGAAGTCAGCTGAAGCCTTAAGCATGCCAGCCAGGGTAAAATCTGCTCTGAGAAGAGGGCCAAAGTAAGCTGGCTCACCCAAAAATCTCCTTAAACCATCAGCAGGAGTGCCTGTGTTTGAGACTTTGGCTATGTCTCCAGGTAATACTATTTCTGGCTCTCAGAGTGAAATGCCCAGCTGCCAAAGTTTCACAGGAAATTCCAGGCTGAAGTCAGGCTTCTAAAATGTCAAAGCTCATATGAAACTCTCTTCTTTCCTTATCCCCTTCTCTTCAACTCCTCTTTAGAGCCACACAAGTGAACACTGAGTATTTTTCACACGGTTGCAATTGAAATTGTGCCTCCTAAAACACACAACTTCGGGGTTTTCAAATTTTCTTAGAAATTTGATTTTACTATACTTTTCACCATTTTTTCTCTATAGAGTAAACCTGTGAAACATTGATCAACAAGTAGTATAAGTCAGTGCATGTCAAACTGTTAGTAGGCTTCCTTAAGCTTCTCTTTTGTGTTCCCTGGCTAGACAAAATGCAGAGATAAAGGTATTATAAAGCAGAAATTCTAAAGTTCTTTGGCATTTCTAATAGTGTCATTGAATTGATTCACATTCAAATGACATCTGCTTTTACATCTGAAAAGTAGGAGCATTTGTAACATCATATTGTTTTGATAGAGGTAAAGCAAAAGGCAGTACTTCAACTCCATTTAGACCCATTTCAAACACATTACAATGATAAGCTCATAGTAAAGTAGAGAAAAATGGAAAACCCAGCTGATTTCCAGGAAAGAAAGACATATCTCAAGTAGTACCATATTGTAGTATTATAAACACATTTTTATATAAACATTTATCATACAGTCTTGCATTATAGTATCTGCCTATCCAGTGATAGGGGAATCCCTATTAAGTGAGCATATAGTTCAGCACAGTTAGAGAACAGTCTGCAACATAGAAACACCTCACCTGTTTGGTTCTTAATGATCATTGAAATTGGCTGAAGTGCTGATGTCATTAGTCAAATGAGAACTCTGTCATCTGCCTGCATGTCTCTTCATTTGCTGAAAATCAGAACAAGGCTGGCCACATGGAAAGGATGTGGCTTTTATAAGAATAAGAGAAGAATCTTAATGGGTAACAAGATGGATGTTTCAATGTATGGAAATGTGAGCATGTGTGTCATGATTCATCACCTCTACTATCATTGGCAAAGCTTGGGAAATCATCTACTGAGTGAGGTATCCAAATGACGATGACTATACAGGTGACCATGTGTCAACCCTCAGTAAAGGCTGCAACTACAAAGGAGAGCCAGGCAATGCATCCAGTTTCACTGAGTGAGAAGCATGGTTATTTTGGTTTATCGTGCAAGAGCTGATGAGATTGGAAAGAGATACAGTGTCTTATAGGCCAGCCATTTTATTCTTATAGGAAACCCATGGATTTTAATCTTTCAGGGGAAGATTTCGATTTGAGTATCGGTGCTTCATAGTAAGGATGAATCCAAACTCAAACCTAAGGCTGTTTCTGTGTTCATCTCTGTGTCTGCATCTAAACTAAAATGCTGTGGCTTGATTTTATCTTTAGGTCTCAGTGATGCTGGACTACATCTCAGCTGCTGCTGTGACAAAACTTACAGATGTCTGATCCTTTATTTAGAGTTTTGCGCTTCTCTCTTTGTCATATCTAAATCTGAATCTATACATGGTGTAGATATAGTTAGAAATATGACAACTTAAATTACAGTATCAGCTGATATCTAGCACTGCAGAGAAGGAAGAGGATAAACAAATGTCAAAAATAACAGTTCTTTTCATCAAAGCAGGACCTTTTTTTAGGCATAACTATCTTATGAATTTCAAGTCCCTTCCCTTCTCTCCTAAAAATTTCTGCCTACAAAAAATACTAATTATGCTTCTGTTTGGGCTATTCAATAGTTGAATATATAGAGAAATATTTTCTTTCAGTTCTGTTTTAAGTCAATACCTTTTTCTTTGTTTTTAGCTACATAGTTATGAACTTTCTATAACAGTAAATATTTTACAAATATCATGGAGTGATGAGAAAGGTGCATGTAACATAATATTCTATTTCTTTCTTAGAACTCCTGAATTGAGCTCTAGTTTGTATTCCAAGTGTTCTGTGGTAATGGCACAGGTATTACGGAATTTGTTGTTATCAATTATATGCATCAGCATGTGCCAGAATGCTTGACAGAATCAACTGAAGATTAAAAAACATCCCAGATTTCTCATTGCTTCTGCATTGCACAGGAAAATGGAGGGCTGAATAAGAGAAGTTAAATCCTTCCTTGAGCTGTGAAACAGTGTCTTCTTTAGTATTCTATGATTTATACAAGATGATAGAGCAGATCAAACAATCCTTTATATGGGATTATAATGTATTATTTTTATTTAGAAACAAATGAGGATTTATAAGGATTTTCCCTAATGTCTAAAGAAACTGCCTCAAGCTTTCTGCAACTGACCTTTTGGATGAAAATTCTTAGCAGAACCCAAGAGTTTGAGTAACAGTGTTGGTTTTAAAGTGCTATGATAACTCCAGCTACGCTGATTAAGATTTGAAATCTAGATGCTAATGTGTTAATTCTCACTAGTGAAATAACCTTCTAGGAAGGTCTTAAAAAGACTGCTTTCTAAAAGGCCTGTCGAGAATTTACAGGCATACATGAAATGGTTGTTAATAACACCTGCAGAAAGAATAAGACTAGCAAATGATCAATTCCTTTACAGACATGGTGGTCTAACAATACTGCAAGACTATAAAATGGCAAAATAATATGTTTCAGTACTATAGTGTCATCACTGGATGGTCAGAAATGTGGTCTTTGGACAGAATGAGGAAGGAGATAATGGGAGGAATAATGAAGGTCTGTTTCCACCATACTAGTGAAGGTTAGTCCAGGAACACTGCTTATACCTTTGCCTCTCTGAAAAATTGGAAGCAGTCCAGACAACTAGTCCCCAAAATTATTTGTTAGAATAAATCTTAGAGAAAGAAAATAAACAAACAAATAAAAGTCTTGCAATGAGCTTGGTCTGTTTGTTTTATCAAAAAGAAATCTGAAAAGGGGCTAGATTGAAGCACACAAATGTCATCCTACAGGAAACAATTGGCCTCAACATGGTTACTTTGTCTAGGAAAAATAGGTCACAGCATGAACTAATGTATGCAATTCAAAGTCAGAAAAAAATCAAATGAGAAATATAACCCATATTGAAACAACAGCAAGAGGGTTGTGGAAATGTAACAGACTCCCAAAATGCACAAGGATTTCTCCATCTCCTGGGACATTCAGATGAAGATGAAGAATTTTTCCAAATGATATACTGTTTCCAAATGTGAAAGCTTTGTATGACATCTGTTTGGTAGGTCGGCAGGTCCATGTAAATCATGAGTCCTTAAAATTTGGGTCATGGACCAGTCAGTGTCCACTTCTAAAATTTTCTGAAGAGAAAAGTCAAGTTCAATATAAGATTTATGTCCTATATTTTAGGCAACTGCTTCTCCATAAGACTGCAGAACACTGAGTGAGGAGTCTTGGTTTTCTAAAAAAAACAGAGGGAGAATTCATCTCCTTGTCTTGGACAGAAACACAAAAATCCAGGTAGAGCTTCTGTTCCTCCCTGGGGCTGTAGGGCACCCCTATTGTCAGGACAGCAGGCAGGTACCAGGACAACCAGGTCTCAGAAATCACAAACAAGGAACATACTCAAAATTACTTTCTTTTAAATAAATTTTAATTAGTCATGATAAGATCAGCCTAATCTTTGTGGTTAAATATGTTCAGTTTCTGCAGTGATTCTCCCTTGTGTATTCTGCCTTTCAGAGGACTGATCTAGATAGCTGTATTATTCAAGTCAGTAATGTGTGGAAAACAAAAGCAAATTTGTGGGCTATGAAAGAAAATGCATGGAGGAGTCTTGAATTTAGTGACAGGGACATTCACTCGAGACATGACTGTCCCAATGATGAAGTTTTGCACACAGAGTTCTTTCATGCCAAACTCTGCAAATTTCTGGCTAAGAAATTCACGGCTGTGTTAGGGAAAAAACAGTATATTTATTACTGTTTCTTTAAAATAACTCTCCTACATTTTTGGGATACCTACTCCTATATGAGCACATTCATTGTTCTCCATGAAGATTTATGACTTTGGGACGGCAAAAGAATGATTTCCAGAAGGTTTAAGTAGATGTAAGACAAGCCACAGAGAAGGGGGAAATAGTTAAAGAAGCAAAATTTCCAGTTCCTGTAAAATATTAAAACCATGCAGGTAAATAATTTTAAGGTTAAGTGACTGCACAGTTAGATGTAAGTGTGTTCCTTGTTCTTCCCTCATTTATTGGATCTAGTCATTCAACACAAAATATCCATTGGTTAAATATAGTTCACGGAATGATTAGAAAATATGGTTAATGACTATGAAAGAAGAATCTGTTCTACCAAGAATGCTAGGCACAGCTGAAATGTAAAGCGAGGCAATAAATCATATTGTGTACATATCCTTCCTAAAATACTCCCGTGACATAGATACATTTAATTTGGTTTAAAATATGTGTCTTCAGTTAGAGCAGCTATTTTTGTCAAGCCATATAGAAGGAGATATTGCTCCTATAAGTTTTCTAAAACACAGGAATGAGGTAACTTCTTTCACCTTGTTTTGTTTAACATGCAGATAAGAGCTGATGAGCTTTTTTATTGTTTGCAAAACAAAAACTGCCAGTGCCCCGGCAATGGGTTCTGGCATCACTCTGTACACAAAAAAAACCCCACACCACATTGCTGTTTAAGATAAAAATAGCTGACTCAAAAGAGCTTTGAATAATTATAGAAGTCTTTCTTTTCTTGACTTTAATTTGAAAGCTAAGAGATGACACAAAGCGCATCACTGATGCCTTTGCAATGCATGCACAAATGTCACTTACCCCTAAACCAGAAATGTATAAAAATCAGTAAGGAATATAGCTATGTACATCAGAACAAGTCACTAGGGTCTTCATTTAGAATAGAATAGAATAGAATAGAATAGAATAGAATAGAATAGAATAGAATAGAATAGAATAGAATAGACCAGGTTGGAAGAGACCTTCGAGATCATCGCGTTCAACCTATCATCCAGCACCACCTAATCAACTAAACCATGCAACCAAGCACCCTAACAAGTCTCCTCCTAAACACCTCCAATGATGGTGACTCCACCACCTCCCTGGGCAGCACATTCCAATGGGCAAACACTCTCTCTGTGTAGAATTTCTTCCTAACCTCCAGCCTAAACCTCCCCTGGTGCAGCTTGAGACTGTGTCCTCTTGTTCTGGTGCTGGTTGCCTGGGAGAAGATTTATTGTAAATAGCAGAGAGTATGGCAAATAGTTTTCAGAATGTGATTCCTATTTTCCCACAATAGATGCTTATGTGTCATTGAATACATTTTAAGTTAACCTCCATTAAATGTGCTCCATTTCCTATACTAGCAGCCTTATTAGTCAGATCAGATATTGAACCTAAAATGAAATTTGACCAAAGAAACATTAAAAAAGGTCAAGTTCATTATAATTGAGCATGTTTACTGCCTGTATTTTTGTGCTTCTCTTTATTTTTTTCTAATCAGCTCCAGTTAAGTTCTAATTAAGTAGCAACTATTTTTCCTAATGTAGTGCATTTCTCTACTGTATTTAAGTTATTTCATTACTGAGCTAAATAGAATCCAACCTGAAGATTGTAAAACCTACTAATAAGTCACCATTGCAATGACTTTTAATTGAATAGGTCTTTTAACCTTCATCAGTACTTAGAAGAAAAGTAAAAATAAAGCTGTGGTCCTTTAAAGAAGATTCATTTCCTAGCAAGGACTAGAACAATAAGACTTCCTTAGAAACTGAGCTAGGTGATCTGCTTTCATATCATTCTTGGTCTAGCACTACAGAAGCATGAGGTTCTGATCACTATCCAAGCTTCTGCTTGACATCAGAACACATAACTTTAACAAAAAAGTGCCTCCTAACCTCAGTCACAGAATCACAGAATGGTAAGGGTTGGAAGTGAGCTCTGGGAATCATTACTCCCTTGCTAACCTAGGTTCACCTTGATCAGGTTGCACAGGAACATATTCAGGAATGTTTTCTTTCCAGAGAAAGAGATCCAAAATCTCTCTGGATTTTGGTGGAACTTCCCATGTTCTAGTTTGTGCCTGTTGCCTCTTGTCCTGTCAGCGCTTTAAAAATTTTCTGGGCTCACCCTCTTGACACCCACCCGTTAGATATTGAAATTCATTGATAAGACAACCTCTCAGTCTTCCCTTCTCCAGGCTAAAAACCTCCAGGTCTCTCATCCTCCTGCATAGGAGAGATGCTTCAGTCCTCCAATCATCTTTGTTCAGTAGTTCCCTGTCTCTTTTAAGCTGGAGAACTGAGAACAATATTCCACACGTAGCCTCAGCTGGCAGAGTAGAAGGGGAAGGAGAACCACCCTTGACATGCTGATCACACTCTTCTGAATGCACCTCCAGATATCATTTGCCTTCCTGGCTACAAGAACATGTTGCTGGCTCATGGTTACCTTCTCCACCAGGTCCTTCTCCAAGCTGCTCCTTTCCAATAGGTCAGCCCCTAACCTGTACTGGTGCTTGGGGGTTTTCCTCCCAAACTACAGGACTCTGCACATGGTCCTGTGGAGTCCTGCACTACAATAAATCCCATTGAGGAAAATATAGATTCATATCATTCAAAGTCATTAGAGGGTACTTCCCAAAGGTCCCAAAGAAAGAGATGAGTTCTGTTTGCAAATGAACTCACATGTGCTAGTCGATCAAATCTGGCAAAGAGTTCATTCAGCATTCGGACCAACTCTTGGGCTGACAGAGTTGTGGACAGGTTGGTGAATCCTTTAACATCTGCAAAAAGAATACTAAAAAAAAAGAAAATATATTAATATTGCAGTCTATTTCCTTTGATAAGGAAGGGTCATTTTAAAGCCATCCTACCTTTGCTGTAGGCTTTTAGAGATTCTGCAGTACTTCATATAAATATCAAAGTGACTAAAGAATATTAAAAAGTATGTGAAAGACTTTGGCCCAAAATGTGTGTTATGCAGTTTGGAGGTTTCAAATTATTCAGGAAGAAATAATGAAGCCTTAATATGAACAGTTATTCCCATTTTTCAGGGAGAAAAGTGCACCCATAATATGGAAGGCTATATAAACAGATAGCCTTGGCACCCTGCCATCTGTTAGCATCTGACACTGTTGAGGGTGGGTTCATATATAGCTGTTTTGGGTTTTTTTACAGTGAGTTTTACTTCAGTGATTTCAATTTTTAGTGGGATTTTCAGGCTTTAATTATTTATGTGCCACCCAAGACTCAAATTCTAAGATAACAGATTCATGACAGTCTTATACATAGCAGGGTCAGGCCATCTTTACTGCATCAAATTTTAGAGACTTGACAAAATTCCCTCTGTTTTAGACGTACAGGACCCATCATTTAAGGTATGAATCTTTATTTGGATGATTCCTTGTTTTTTCCATTGACTTCAAAGGGAACCCAGTATGATCACCCTTTGAATTTGGCTGCATCAAATTGTGTTCCTGAAGTTATGCTAGGATCTTAGTCAACAAACTAGTTGCAAACAGAGCTCTAACCTATATTTCATCAGCCAGTGAATTTTATAGCCCTACAGCTTTGGTTATTCACTCTGTACAAACTGAGCACATGTGAAGACATAAGAATGTGCATATGCAAAGTTTGTGGTGTGCAAGTTATCACCCAGACCAAAGTATGCAACAGGTCAGTACTTAACATCTATTTACCTTTAAAAGTAGTAATGTTAAAGAAGGGGTATCATGCTGACCTAGACTGTGATTAACTCAAATAAACCTTGCTTCCACTTCAACATCAACTAATTTGTGTTACAATCTGAGCTGGTGAAAATACTTCAGTTGTGTTGAACAAGATTGCAATTTGAGAGCGTCTGAGATTCACTAATGTAGCCAATAATAAATATAGCAATGATCAGGTGGACAATAAAACATGACTACTTATAATTCAGCTAATTTGAAATGTACAGCCTGCTAAGACTTTGGGTAAGGATTAATAAAGAGGGTCATAAACTAGGTATGGTTTTTACCACTGAGAATAAAACAAAATTAAAAGGTAAAATGTCAAACTACCCAAAGAGGAATGAATATCAATAATAGCCTAAATTGATAAAAATAAGCTTTTCAAACAACTAATTTCTACATTTTTCATTATGAAAACAACAAAATAATTCTAACTGGATACTCATTTTGGAAATTCTTACAGTGTAGCTGGTGTTCAGTGCTCAGCTGTTAGGAAAAAATATGGTGAAATCCAGTTTTGGAAAGATCTAGTCACTGGGAGCATGCAAAGGAACCAACCAGCTTCTGTATTCTGAAGCAGATAGAATCTTCATTTTAAATCTCTTTCAAGAATGAATTATGGTTTGAATTCACCCCTCACTAAAACTCTTTTCCGTTTCAACAGAAGGGCTCTGGTCTCACTATATTGATTCTTCTTCATCAACACTTACTTAGAAAATAGAAAATAGTAAAGCAAGGCATTTTAATTTAGTGCAATTCAAACCTTTTGGAAGAGTCTTTGGTATTTTCCAGCAGATCTAGTAAAATAATATATCTGAGTTGCTGCAAGGCCACAGAAGAAACATATAATACATTTACTCTTTCACAGACATAGTCTCAAACTGTGCCAGGGGAAGTTTAGGTTCAAGGTGAGGAGAAAGTTCTTCACTGAGAGAGTCATTAATCATTGGAATGTGCTGCCCAGGGAGGTGGTGGAGTTACCACCCCTAGAGGTGTTCAAGATGGGATTGGATGTGGCACTTGGTGCCATGGTTTAGTAGTCATGAGGTCTTGGGTGACAGGTTGGGACTTGATGATCTTTGAGGTCTTTTCCAACCTTATTGATTCTATGATTCTATGATTCTATGTTATGTTGTCCAGACAGTGTTATATTTGAGTTTCATCAAAAGGCAAAGTACATGTTTTCCTATCAGACCATCCAAAGATGCTTCTTTTTACACTTTCTTCAGTAATGGACACAGTTTGGTTGGGACAAACTTATGGGAAATGTTATTGGCCTGGCTAAATATTCCAATAGTCAGGAATCACAATAAAATCAAAGATTCTGTACCATCATGGAGTAGAAGCTGATAGTTCTGCTGCAAATATACAATTAGTAATTATTACACTGAGTAGCAGCTCATAGGATAACTATCACCTTTCCACTATGTAATTTCAAGAGGGAGAAACTTTTGAGAGGGGAATAAAAAAGGAAAATTGAATGAAGAAAACTATAATAAATATGACTGAATTAAAATGGCTACAAAACAGAGGAGCCACACAGCATGTCTGCATCTTTGAGAACATCTTACAAGTCTCTAGCTCATTCCTCAGCATGTGGAGAAGTTTGTAGCAGAATAAGTGTCCCCATGCAGGTAGGGCTCCCCTTTCTGCACGAGCTAACCACTTAATCAAAATGTAAAAGAAACAAAACTGCAGCTGGTCAAGACCCACTGTTCGGTTCAAATGAGTCTTACAATGGCAAAGGCATTCAGGCATCCTGATGAGTAGAAAGAAGGCACTAAAGTGCTTCTCTGATCAGGGATTAAATAACACCACATTCATTTTCTAATGTATGAATGAATGAAGAAACGGAAGGGAAACTCTCAAACAAGACACTTAGCAGCTGAGACCTTAAACCTTAAAGAAAAGCTCCTCCACGCACCTAACGTTCTCATAACGATGAATGTAGATCTTATGAAACTGGTGTTGCAAATGTTCATCTTCTACATTGGTCATATCATTTATCATTTCCAGGACTACAAACCGTGGTAAGACAGACAGCACCAACCGCTCCTAAAACAAAGAGAAAAGGAAAGTGTCATTATCAGTCTGAAGCAGTACTTCACAGTAAACTGATTGAACTGTGCCCCAGTTAAAGAGCTGGATAACTGGCAATGGAAGATGTGACTCTCCTCCTAAAATTGTAGCTTAGACCATTTGTGATAACTCACATTATCAACCTGAGTCCAGAATATGGACACTTCTCTCACCTCCCTTTGCTAGATATTCTTCCATCTAATGTTCTAAGACAACTTGATGATTATTTAAAGATCCATTCCACTCATTTCTTCCAATATAAGGTTTTCATGAAACATCACTTACTAATGTATCAAGTACATTAGTATCAAAGGTAAGACTTTTGGCTCTGAATTTTCAGGTTCTCCTATAACCATAATAGTATCTTGGCATTTAGTTCGGCATTTCTTAGCATTCTAGCTGCAGCTGCTTACCATTGTGTCTGTTTTAGCACCCTCCAGTGAGTTGGTATTTAAAGATGAAGATTGGGCCATTTTTCGCAAGTACCAAGATATGTATCACCCGGGAGTCCTGGCTTCATTTCATCTCTGTACTGCCAGTTTTCTTGTGAAAGAATAAACATGTTATATACACTTCCTGTTTTCTGCCAGAGGCTGATGTTGAGGTTGTGAGGCAACTTGACATAAAGAGGCTATTACAAAGACTAATATTATCCAAGCTGTGGGGTACGTCCCTTCCTGAGGAAAAAAGAGTTCTTTATAGAAAATAAGACAGGGCAAAGAGGGATGGTAGGTGGAATAAGAAAGAAAGGCAAAGCAATCATGAAAATTCTGGGTTTGATGCCATCATAAAAAATGAAGGAACCTATCCCCAGCATATTGTTTCTAAATAACAACTGTTACAATTGAAGATCATGAAGAATTCCTACCCTGAGTAGACTTAGTCAGCTTTTAGCAAACAATCCTTAGCTACAGTGAAAACACATTGTGGATAAACACCTTAATCTGTCTAGATGGCAGCACCAGATGAGGTCAACTAAGGCAAAATGCACTTCTAATAGGTTCTTCTAGAATGCAGGCATGTAGTACTCCACTCTGAGATGGAAGCTTTCTCCTGGGCTCCTGCCTGCATAAGATGATAGCAGGAAAGAACCAAGGGAGCTCTACTAATCTTTCATCCATATGTCATAGAATCATAGAATCATAGAATCAACAAGGTTGGAAGAGACCTCAAAGATCATCAAGTCCAACCTGTCACCACTGACCTCATGACTACTAGACCATGGCACCAAGTGCCACATCCAGTCCCCTCTTGAACACCTCCAGGGATGGGGACTCCACCACCTCCCGGGGCAGCACATTCCAACGGCTAACAACTCTCTCTCTGTGAAGAACTTTCTCCTCACCTCCAGCCTAAACATTCCCTGGCACAGCTTGAGACTGTGTCCTCTTGTTCAGGTGCTGGTTGCCTGGGAGAAGAGACCAACCCCCTCCTGTCTACAACCACCCTTCAGGTAGTTGTAAACAGCAATAAGGTCTCCCCTGAACCTCCCCTTCTTGAGGCTAAACAATCCCAGCTCCCTCAGCCTCTCCTCATAGGGCTTTTGCTTGAGGCCTCTCCCCAGCCTCGTTGACCTTCTCTGGACATATTCAAGAGTCTCAATGTCCTTCTTAGATTGAGGGGCCCAGAACTGGACACATTGCTCAAGGTGTGGCCTAACCAGTGCTGAGTACAGGGGCACAATCAGGAGAGAGAGAAAAAAAATTATGCATGGTAGGGATAGTTGATACAAAGCAGGTAGTGAGCTAGGAAGAAATAATCTCATCTTTTAATCTGCTAAAAACCCCAGCTCATACCTTTTATTTCCCTGTAAAGCACGGTACTAATTTTAGTACATCTGCATCGTCTAGACTTTGTTCAACCTTCCCACCTATTCCCCTTGAGAATTCTGTTATTTCTCATTCTTTTGCTGTTTTATAAACACTAAGCCAGGTGCTTATGATAGTAAGAAGAAAACCCAAACCTTCCTGTAAACTCAGGTTTTCACAAGATTGTCTATCCCTAAGGTAGATCCACTCTCAAGCAAATGTCCCATGGTATCCCTGAGACAGCATGTTTGAGAACAGCTGTTGATTGATATTCCAAGAAAGGTGTGTCCTTCAGCCTCCTATAAACGAAGGTGCTTAGGCTATATATTCTCTTATTCCTTCACTATTAAGATAGATTGCTTAATATGGCCATATAATAGATCCATCCTTCAAATAAATCAGATCAGTTTTTCAAGGAGCCATTGCATTAAAGTGGTCCATGGCTTTGTGTGAAGATCCTTCCACAACAGCACAATATCTTTTTGCTGTAAAAAAGAAACGTTATTCCCTGCCTCATCCTTTAGGAAGACAAATAGGAATACAAATCCAAAAAGAAAAAAAAAATTAGAAGAAAGAGAGAAAACATAAAATCTTGGTTATCATTGAACTGCTTATGAGATCTGTGACAAGAGAACATAAAATCTGGTCATTTCTTCACAGACATATGGCTAAAATGGACAATGCACTTTTTCCACAACAGGAAGAGCTTGCACTCCTTGTTTGCATTCACTTAATGTATCAAGCAATGGCTCTAGAGCATTTATTTGAAATAAAACATGGTTCACTTGGCATGTGTTCACTTAGGCAAGAAAAATGCGCTCAGCACATTTGATATCTTCACCTTCATGCTGCTCATTAAAGTAAGTTAAACCTTCTTGGTTGCACGTAACATCTGGCAATGACCCATAAAAACACAGGTTAATTAGTATGCCTCTCCTGTGGTCTTCCTCTGCTAATACTCTGGCATGTGAGGAGTTTTTTCAGCACCACAATTGAAAGTGCATATACAGCACATACATTACATATGCCTTGCTATGCTGGAACACTATAAGAAAAGCAACGTACCAGCATGTATGTTTGTGAATGTGTGTGTGCCTGCAAATATTTTTACAAGGGACTCCAGCCACTAGACAACTCTCTGTTACTGAAATATTCAAAGGACAGAAATTCTTTCCCCTAGGGGAATCAGCTGTCCTTTGCTCTTCCAAGCTGCTCTTGTACCATGCCAGAATGACAGGGTGGTGAAGTATGATGAACCAGGCCTTTTCCAGAAATCAGGCACTGAGAGATGGACTTTTGTGTAGATCATCTTCATCCAGCCTTTTCCTACAGATGATGTGAATGTTCTAGATACTGTGGCACAGGAAGACAGAGCAAATGTGTGGAGGTCACGTGCAAAAAAACAGTACCAGATCACAGAGCAGAAAATTACAACATTTTTATAGTCTTCTGTACCTGATTTAAAGAGTTCTCATATTTCTAGTCAGTGTATCCTAGGAGGCATACTCAAAGAGAGAGGGAAAGTATTGAGAAAAAAAATTATTCTTTCTTTCAGAGAAAGGTTTAATAAAGGAGTATCATGAACTCTATGGTGAAGGAAGCAACTTTGTTGAAAACTCTCTAGTTGAGCAATTGCCTAAGTGGAGACAATTCAAAGGTGAGCAGCAGTAATAGTAAGTGGTTTGAAAAGGAACAGATATAGCTAGAAGAAAGAAGATAGCTACAAAAGGAAACATCCTTTTAAGCTGGTGACCAATTCTCCACATGAATCAGCCCTAGTCTTTAGGTTGGAGCAGTCAGAGTTTGGAGTAAATAAAGAAGAAAAAAATCTTTAACTGAAAGAATAACAAAACCAAACCAAATCAAACCAACCAAAAGATCAGTAGAAATCACTAAAAGTAACAAACTGATGGTAGAATTCAGTGCCACCTGTACTACCTTGGGATTTTCCTTTCTTGATATCTTTATAAGATTTGGCTTTGGTAAGGGATGGAAAGCTGCTCCAGAATGGAAGTTCAATTAAGATTTTCTTCTTCTTCCTACACACTTATCTTCAGATGGGTAAACCTGCACATATCTTGTGGGATGAAGTCTTTTGACGGGGGAACAACTTGCTTATGGGTGTTCCCAAGATAGTTCTATGAAACTGGAGAGGCCATATCCCAGAAATGTTTAACTTGGCAGAGATTCTAGAAAAAGTGCTCCACACATTTCACCTTGATTCCAAGAATCATTTTACCTGAGCCACCAATCTTGGCTTTAACAACATCCGCAATTAAAATCATAGAGGCTTCATTGTCTTAAGCATTGAACATAATAGCATGAGAAAAGAGCAGCCCAGAATGATGTTTTGATGCCTTTCCAGAGCTGTTGTCATGTTTAAGGGAAGTACACAAAATTAGTATTGTTTTCTGTTGAAAAACTGATGATGTTCAGAATAGATGTAATTATTGTAGAAGACACTCTAGAAAATGGGAATTAGTACCTCTCATTATAAGGAACAACTCTAAAAAGAAACTCCTTCACAATGCACAGTCTATTTGCTTCTGTTCTTTTTTTTGTGCATTATAGAGACAATAGCAAGTAACTAAAAAATATGGAAAAACTGCAATATTTAATATGTTCAGACTCAGGGGATTATAAGGTTGCCTGTTAACTTTTACTGCTTACTAGTGTGATATGAGCTGTACCAAATTAATTTTATTTGAGTGCAAGCAATTACCAGTCTTGCTCCTCCCATCCCTGGCTGCATGTTCCATTAAGGCATCTGCTGTTCTCAGAAAGAAATAAGGCCAGATCACACAAGAGGTTTTGGAGTGTCTGTTTGGCTGAAACATAGCTAGTCTTATCCAAACTTGTATCCCAGTGCTTTTGAGAGTCATGACTTTTTATAATGGTGACTAATTGGTTGTTAACTTAGAAGTGTTACAAAGTTTGTGGTAATGCAAGAAAGAAAAAGCTTTTTGCTTTCACTTCTTGTAGGAAGGACACTTAAACAATTGTATTCTCAATCCTATTGCCCTGAACAGCATGACATAATATATGTAACTCATGCCAAAGGGAAGAACTGCAAGATATTGATGGTCTTTTGCTTTGGTTGGATGACTAAAGTACCTGAAGCCACATTACAAAATCTTGGCAGGGCTTGATAATTAAGAGTCTACTGCCAGGTGTCAAAGGAGGTGCCTTTCTCACCAGCCAGCTGGCCTTGTAAGAATACCACAATCTTAATGCCTGCTTGCCCTGTGCTCCCTGACTTCTAGAATGCTGATTCCAAGTCTGCCAGTTTGCATTTTCATGCCTTTCCAGTATCACTTTGGCTCATAAACACTTAGCTCATCCTGCTAGCGTGCTGGGAAGTGGTGGAACAACCCTCCCAGCTGATTTTTTTTGGCATGGTATCTGTTACTACTACTGAGTGTACCTTTTAAGTGAAAAATTCTATTCCTCCATAAAATACAGAAATATTTATAAAATTATTTTTTAAAGTAATATGATTAATCTTGAAGCTAGGAGCAGCCAATGCTTACAACTGTATGGCACAGGCATAATGAATCAGCTCACTGTAAGGCCACACGAGCATCACCAGCTTGCATGGGAGTGGGTAGGAGTACGTGTCTGGGAATAAGAGCTGCAGGGAGCAAGCCTGTGTTCCCTGACAGCAGTGGTTAGCTGTTAGATCTCCTACAGTACATCATGAAACAATCTCCTGATACTGCCTTGTCATTTGGGCTGCCTTTTAGCTTAGGCAATAGGAACTACAGGTTAACAAAGACATGCAGGGAAAAGCAGAAGCTACAAACCAGTTTGTGTTACCACTCTATCTTGTTGACATGAACATTTATGCTCACAAGTTATACTGTCCAGACCCATGGTAATCCATTAGACACATCTAATAGATGGAAAGGTTTATTCCAAATTATATATTTATTATTATTATTCACTGTACAATTGTAGAGAAGAAAAAAAATCCTAAAGAAAAACATTTACATAGAAATAAGAAAAAAAAAACCAAAACAACATTTTTACTGTCTTCTAATACATTGGCTTCCATAAATTTCAGTTAGTTTGGACAGGATGGACAGAGCCATACCTTAGCAACAGGAGAAAGACAGACACACCTACTGGAGACTGATTTCATAATGGCATAATCTTAAAATGTTCCTTATTTTACTGGAATAGAAAATGAGGGCAAAACAGCTCCTATAATTCAATTTTGCTCTAAAATATCAGAATGGACCCATCTGACTCTAATGTCTGTGGTGCTATGCCCTGGCAGACTCTCACTTATCTAGGACTGCTTAGACTCATCTGTTCTTGAATCTTCAAGTAATTGCTCTGAACTGTTTCTACTTTCCACTCATTTATTTCTTTCTTTTTCCATTTTGTTAACTATTGCCATTTCAGGAATTACTAGGCAACTTCTGCAAAACAGATTTCTCAGCAGTACTAGTTATTGCAGCTAATGAACATGGAAAACATCACAAAGCAAGCTCATATGCCATTTTCAGCTTTATATGGCTTAATCACTGCAGAACAGCAAGATGGAAAAGAGCTAGGAAGTCACGTAATCCAGTCAAAACAAGGAATATACCTTGTCAAAGACTTAAAAGACTCCAATACCAAAGACATATATACCTTCTTCCAGGAAGTTTCTATAGGGGGAAAGTTGTCAGTTCTTGAAAAATCAAACCCTTTTTAATTGGCTTATAGGTAGGTACTTAAATATTGATAGAGTGAAAGACCTTATGTCTATTCACGAACACCAATCCAAAAGTCTTATCTTATTTTGAATTATCTCAGCAATGGCAACAGTGACTTGACTCTGGCTAGCTTAGAATTGGTACTGTTCAGGGTCAGAGAATTGAAAAGCATTATCTGAACCACAGGGTTCTATAACTCTATTAATTGTGAAGCTTGTAAGGATTCCTCCTACATTTCAAAGAACTGGGGAAAGTTAGTATAAATTTTCCTTAGTACCCTAGAAGTTCTTATCCTGGACAAGAAAGATGACCTTAAAATGAGTAAGTATATTCAGAGCTCAGGAAAGGTACTAGTCTGATTAATTTGGAGCCTGAAGTTCTTTCTCTAAGCAGAGATGACTGTACTGCAGACCAGCTGGCATAAGTGTCTCATCACTGCAGGGGGCTGAAACTATTTCATTCCCCTTACTCAATTCACCTTTGTCCACTTCCCTGAGACAATCATCAAGGGTTGCTAGTCAGTGGTAGCTGTGATAATGGCTTTTTTTTTTTTATTAGACACCTTTCCGGTTAGCAAAGATCTGAGAACATGGGAGGTACAGGCCACCAAAACCTGATCAACAAGCTTCCAGTCCCATTCACTATTGACCAACACAGAATTTGAACAGTCTAGTTTAGAAATGAAAATAAAAAAACACACAGATTTTTAGAAAACAGCTTTATTACTAGTGAATCCAAAAGCCAACTACTAGGGGGAGGAGAAGGAGAGCTTTCCTTTTCACCAGTTTCTTCTACGGGAAGCCCAAATGCCTGAAGTTCTTATACTCTTTGAGAGAATTCTTCCCCTTTATAAACTGGACCTTGGGGTCTGATTCCCATCTTGCTAGCACTGGCTGGAATTATTCTGTTTAAACCCATGTGCCTATTCCAGATTTGCAAGGAATGGGGGAGAAAGCAGAAGATAATTTTGATCTTGATTTTACCTTAGATTGATCTTGATTTTACCTCAGATTTGAAAGCAAAATGTGGGTGTTATGCTCTGAAGAAACAAACATCAATAGCAAATGTGAAGGAAGTACATTTAATATCTGACATACTAAATGTTGTGTTTTCTAATGGAAGTGGGTTGATCAGATAGAATCATAGAATTGTTAGGATTGGAAGGGACCTCAAGGATCATCTAGTTTCAAACCCCCTGCCATGGGCAGGGACACCTCACACTAGATCAGGTTGCCCAGAGCCACATCCAGCCTGGCCTTAAAAACCTCCAGGGCTGGAGCTTCCACCACCTTCCTGAGCAACCTGTGCCAGTGTCTCACCACCCTCATGGTGAAGAACTTCTTTCTAACATCCAATCTGAATCCTATCATTACCTGACACCCTAAAAAGTCCCTCACCAGCTTTCTTGTAGTCCCTCTTAAGACACTGGAAGTCCACAATAAGGTCTCCTTGGAGCCATCTCTTCTCCAGACTGAATAGTCTCAACCTCTCAGTCTGTCCTCATAGGAGAGGTGCTCAAGCCATCTGATAATCCCCATGGCCTTCTCTGGACACACTCCAGCACGTCCCCCAGTAATAGGGGCTCCAGAACTGGACACAGTACTCCAGGTGGGGTCTCACCAGACCGGAGTAGAGGGGAAGAATCACCTCCCTCAACCTGCTGGCTATGCTTCTCTTGATGCAGCTCAAGATGTGATTGGCTTTCTGGGCTGCAGGTGCACACTGGTGGCTCATGTTAAGCTTCTCATCCACCAGCACCCCCAAGTCCTTTTCTTCAGGGCTGCTCTCAAGCCAGACAAGGAGGAAATGTCTGCAAACTGACTTAGAAAACAGGTCACCTATTGAATCATATGATGGATATATATAGATTGGGAAGAACCATATCAAGTTTGAATATTTCTTCTCTCATTGGATCAACCAACTTTGAGTTTGACATTCTAAGTACCAAAGGAGCAACAAGGAGAATAAACTTCTATTGCTTTTTTAGAGAAAGGCATGAAGATGAAAGAAAGTCTGTCTGGATAATCAGAAAACCTATCTGAACATTTCACATTCAACAGACTTTTTCCTGTAGAGAAAAAAAATCCAACTAAAATTCAATATGTAATCAAGATTACACCAAATTTATACATGTGGAGTTATTGTTTGCTCTTTAGAAATAATGCCTCAGTTATTCAGTTACTGTGACCATAACTTGCATTTCTGAGGCATTTAAAACTACTTTTACAATGAAAAGGGAAGGTCATGTGGTCTCTAAAAGTCAGTTTACTCTTTTTTTATAAAAACAATTCTGAACTTGATCCTCATACTAATTTAGAGGGGATTTTCATATTCTTAGCACCAATAGAAAAGAAAAGAAATAAGGAAAAAAAACAACTTTATACTGTTTAACCCTCTTAAAGTGTCCTTTCCAATCCCAGTGCAATCTGCTCTTGCTTCACTGGTTGCAAAGTACTCGTGGTTGATTAAAATCTTGATCTGTAAGAGCTTGATAAAACCTATACAACATGTAAGCTTCTTTAAAACAAAAAAAATAATCCACAAACAGAGTTCATCAATCTGCAGAGAGCTTCTTAAAGCTGTGGGAAATAGAGATTGTTGCAGAGGAAAGTGTGAAAATAATCCTCTGGAAGTAGAGGTAGAAGGGCAACAAATGGTCAAATACAACTGTTTTCTAATGGAAAAAAAGATTAAGGCAGGATTATATACTTTTTTCCCCCCCACAGCTATCAGGCAGGAGAGACTATGCCAGCAGCGGAGTGTTCTGAACACTAAAGGGTGTCATCTTCTTCTACAGCCTTCATACCTTCTTCTCACCTGGACACATTGCTCTTTAGGGTGATTGAGCTCAAATCCTTTTCAAAAATCAGATGAAATAATATGCAAGCTGGTTTTACTTTAAAGATAAGATTTAATTACATCTGTGCAATAGCCTATGAGAAAAAGAATAGCTGGAAAAAGGATGTCCAGTAAGCCAGCAACAGGACTTGCAGGGAGGAAACATCTGCTAGAGTGTTCTCATAGAAGATTCTGCTCTTTAGACTGTTTAGGGAAAAAAAAACATCAGGTGTTCTAAATCTACCCAAAATAATGCAAATAAAATGTTTCAGAGATGCTTTATGTTTTTTGGTGTTTGCTTTGTATAAAGCTTTGAAAATACAGAAACCAGAAATTAAGTCACCTAAAAGCTTTGAAAGACTGGCCAAGGTCCTTAAAATCTTTTCCTTCGCACAGATCTGCACTCCTGCCTCTCCCTTTCTGTCCAGTAAGGGAATGATTTGCAATTAACATAAAAGTTGTACTTGGACCTAAGGATATTTTCTGTGGATAATGAACCGATGGAGCTAATTCAGATTTACAGAGACATGGAACAAAGACATTTCTACAGAGCAAAAAGTCTTTGACTGTCACAGCAATACCAAAACAGAGTGAGAAGCCCTTAAACCCTGAAAATAATGACATGTCCAAATTTCAGCTCAGAGCAGCACAAAACCCAACAAAACAGTTTTTCCCCCTGAGTAGGATTTTTCTTGCTTCACCTTCTATTCTCATCGCACTTTACAAAAAAGTGTGATGGCAAAAGAAGGAATCAAACGACCCTCGCTGAAAAAAAATCAGCTCATCCATATGATATTTACCAGGAAATTCAGAATCATCTCTTGCTTTTCACAGAATCACACAGAATCACCAAGGTTGGAAGAGACCTCAAAGATCAAGTCCAACCAGTCACCACAGACCTCATGACTAAAACATGGCATCAAGTGCCACGTCCAATCCCCTCTTGAACACCTCCAGGGATGGTGATTCCACCACCTCCCTGAGCAGCACATTCCAACATCTAACATCGCTCTCTGTGAAGAACTTTCTCCTCATCTCCAGCCTAAACTTCCCCTGCCACAGCTTGAGACTGTGTCCTCTTGTTCTGGTGCTGGTTGCCTGGGAGGAGAGACCAACCCCCTCCTCCCTACCCTTAAGGTAGTTGTAGAGATCAATAAGGTCTCTGCTGAGCCTCCTCTTCTCCAGGATAAACAATCCCAGCTCCCTCAGCCTCTCCTTGTAGGGCTTGTTCAGCACAAGACAGAAGCTAATACTGTAGAAACTTTGTATTTATATTCAACAAAATCATTAGGGGATTCTCAAAAATCTCTGAAACCTGAACAGATCCTTACTTATCAGTATTGTTGCTTCCTTGTACAGCTCCACATGTCTGATTGTACCTCTTGCTTGTTTCTAAAACACAGATAAAAAAATGTTTGGCTTATAATTGGGTGATTTTCCATGAATGGCTCTTTTAGGCATTACACAATACTGAATAATTATAGCTATTACAATGACAGATGATTAGAGATGGCAAATATAAGCAATACTGAGAAATTGGAAGGGTCATTTTGAGAGTGTAGAATCTTGATTTCTTAGTTTTAACAATAGACAGTAATGAACAAGTATATCTGAAGCACTTATATAACATTTGTAATTATAAGCAACATGACTCTTTTTGGTTACTTATGGAAAAGCATATAATTTCTTGTTGCATTTTTTGCTCATGTTGGTTTTTTCTTACTTTGGTTTAGAAATTATTTCTAAATAAGCCACTACTTCAGAAGCAAAGGGAAACAATAGAAGACTGAGAGACACATGCTCTCCATTGCACAAGACATTACAGTATTGGAACACTTTGTCATAGATGTTGCCCCAAATACAAATGAAAAGCTGAAAAGTATATCACATATATGTTTTATATACACACACACATGTGCTCGAGGTGAGGAGAAAGTTCTTCAAAGAGAGAGTTGTTAGCCGTTGGAATGTGCTGCCCAGGGAGGTGGTGGAGTCACCATCCCTGGAGGTGCTCAAGAGGGGATTGGATGTGGCACTTGGTGCCATGGTTTAGTAGTCATGAGGTCTTGGGTGAGAGGTTGGACTTGATGATCTTTGAGGTCTTTTCCAACCTTATTGATTCTATGATTCTATGTATTTATAGGTTTACAGGTTC
Organism: Dryobates pubescens; assembly: GCF_014839835.1. Taxonomy (NCBI): domain Eukaryota; kingdom Metazoa; phylum Chordata; class Aves; order Piciformes; family Picidae; genus Dryobates; species Dryobates pubescens. The sequence continues at coordinate 21,088,408 of NC_071625.1, read as the reverse complement.
AAAGTTTCAACAAAAGTAGTTGGAAATATTTCAAAATGCTTTGCCTCCTACATTTGAAATTAGTTTATCATTAAATTAAGTTTCAGAAGGTATCTTTTATTTGTTGGCCTGATGCCTGTATTTTTCTCTTGTGGGTATTTTCCTTGGCCCAAACACATTTTCCCTTACGCATTTCCAGTCATATGATGTCTAAGTCATACTCCTTTGTTTGGTTATAGGTGAGTCTCAGCTGTGATGAGGTAACCCTCCAGGAAGTTCTGCCTTCAGGGGACAGTACAAGCCTGAAGACTTTCAAGGCACTTGGCTAAGACAAAATGAACAGTTCAACAGTGACTGATTAAAACCAAATATTTCAGCTCCAACCCCTAGTTCCCTCCTCACCAAAAATAATTTTACAAATCAGATTTTTTTTTAAACCCACCCAAATGGGAACAATCTGTCTTCATTTTTTAAATAAGAAATAAAATTTCATCAAAATGTAATAGCTAAAAACAAAAAAAGTTTTTGCTTATTCCTCATTTTCCTTGAGAAAATAAAATCATTTTAATGGAACATCCTCAGAATCATCTGGAATGAGGAAATCTTTTGCCGGTGCTTTATAAAGATATTAACAATGAATTCTACCCAAAAAAATTCAAATTAAATTTTTAAAAGTGTTCATAAGTGGTTAGACAAGATTAAAAATGAAAAAACCCAAGCTCACAAACCCCCAAAGGCCATAAAATTGCAGTCCTACACTTAAAATGAGAATAAGGCATCCTACACATGGTCCCTCAAAGCCTCTTCAGTCAGCGATGGCTGGAGAGATGTTCTGGCATAGGTAACTTGTATTGCTCAGCACAGTCATGCATTCACACTGAGTCATTAGTAGTCTAGAATATGGCATCTTCCTAGTCTCTGTATAAAAGCATGCTTTTCACGAAGGAAAGGTAATACAGTTGAGAAACAATAGAGGTATCTACACAACAGAACAACGTGAATGGCTAAGTTCATTCAAGAATGAAATAGCAGTGCAGCATATATATATTTATATATCTCAGAATACACAGCTTGAATTTTGATTTTAATGCAAGTTTTTGAACAGCAGGTGAACTTTCTGATATTTCAGTGAGAATGCAAATTGTGTACAGCAGGCTTCTTACTTGTGCTCCCTTTTGAACCAAAGAAGCAGCAAATTCATTTTTATTCAATTTATTGTGGTTTGGGAAAGACTCTGTATTGCAGAACAGCTATACCTGCTTGCATGAAAAGTTCACCTAGCCCAGCATGCTATTGCACACAGTGGCCAAAAGGAGATTTTAGGCAAGAATTTAAAAATAGAAAAACCTTTTGGTGATATTTCCCTACAGTAGCTTCCCAGCCCCAAAAGTGCATCTGTGAGCCAAAGGCGATGTTTAGATACTTTGTCTGCCTAGAGTTCAATTCCATGAACTTGCTTGGTTTTGACTTGACTGTAAAGAACCATTTTTAAACACCTGCCAGTTATTGAGTCATCTGATGAGCTCTTCTGCTTGTATGAAAAAGGAAAATGAACAGCCACTCTCTATTCATCCTGTTGCCCAGTGTAAATATTTACAATGTCATATCAGATTGAGACATACCAACAAAATAATATCGTGAAATTCACTTAACCTGCACAAATCAGGTGGCCTCACATTGGAGTCAGCAAGCCTACAAAACCCAGTCTCATCCAATTATCAGTTCCAGTTAACACAAAAATAGGATTGTTTTGCCAATACCTGACGCTGATTTTCTGTCTCTAGTCTCAGTCTGGCTTCTACACATCTTCTGGTCTCCAGGAAGGCTTGACGTTGTGCTCGGTCTGATAGGTAGCTAATGAAGATTCCTGCAGTGTTCATACACATAAACAACACTGCCTGAGCCGCTATCTGCAATGAGCAACAAATAGGATATTATCAGAGAAGAGAAGAAGCAAAAGTATCGGTTTGCAAAGACAGAGAGAGAGAGAGAGAATGACTGCTCTGCAGTCATGTAGACTGTAAAATTAACGGTTAGAAAAGTCTGCATAAAAGAATCTCTTTGATCTTAATTAGAGGTATCAAACGTGTAAAATTCTCTGCCTTGAGGAAGAACTATGCAGTATTTGGGGGCACTGAACTCTAGTTGAACCACAAATGATGTTTCCAAGAACTGATTCACAGGGCTTTAGTCAGGAATGATTACAAACATAACTAATGAATTGGTTTTGCACTGTCTGTTCTGTAAAATCAACTTCGTGGTTTGTTCCTTGGCTTAGTTTGAGAGGAAAGCCATATTAAGGAAAACAAAGAGAGTCAGTTAGCTAAAAATTAATATCAGTGATAACAGTTATTCTGTTATTATTGACCAAGTTAAATACATTTGTTTTCAGATGATGTCAAAGCACAAGCTTGCACAATGTGAATCCTGAAGCCAAAAGGATCACCACATTCTTGCAAAGCCCGTGGCTGTGTACACAGGCCTTTTCTCCACTGAGGCTTACGTCAGAGCTGCACTCCTTTTCCTTCTACAAAGTGCATCACAGCTTCTTCCTTTGGAACATGAATTGAAAAGAGCCAAATGGGAGTGGATCCTTGGGCAGTGTAAATTTCAGTGGCTTATCTGTCTTTCCATTGATACCTCTTTGCGCTCTGTATGTTTGTAAGGCAGGGCACATCAACACCATTGAAATGAAGATTGTCTGGGAAACTGAGTAAGAAACTTGTAATACTTGCATACACTAAAGACAGAAGGCACACCTGCAGTTTGGGCAGCTTTATCCAATAACTCATCTCCGCTATTGGCTGCAAATTCTTGTGAAATCCTCTCAGCTTCCACTTCATTTTGACTTTTTGTAACTTGTGAGAGGGTCAGGGGTGAAAAATAAGTCCAGAAGTCATTCATATTTACCAAATGTAGAACGTAAGGCCAAAGCGCTCTGACTACCTTAGCCAGAGAAGCCATTGGGCCACAGCGAAGCAGTTTAAAGCCTGCAAACTGTATTTCCCCATCTTCCTGTCAATGTCCAGGCACAGCCACTGTGCTGATGAGGTCCCACTGAGTGCATTATGTCTAATGGGATCGCAACTCTCTCCCATCATCAGATCAGCCATGGAACAGGAGAGGACTACATTACCCTTCTGCTGCATCACCTGCCCAGCAAAGCCAATCGGGCTCTGACAGCTATGGACCATAAAGCTATGGGTGAGTCCTACAGGATCATAACAACTTCAGAAAAACCATGCCAGGACAGATCAAGTGCTCATCATTTAGGATCCTGACTCGTACAGCAGACAATAGAGAATGCCCAGGTAGGAGTACAAGGACAAAACAGCAGATGTGAGCACAAGAATGAAGAAAACATTCAGTGGTGTTTTGTCAAAAATCTTGAACACTACAGCAATCTGTGTTTGTGGAACACTGGGGACTAGAGATTGCATTTTTATAGCATTATCTGATAATCAGTCTCCCTAAAATCAGTGTTTCTTGTCCTAGTAAAAGAAAGAACACATTTAGCAAAACTCCCTAATGTAATTATTGTGATGCAATGCCTTGGATCTGAAGGTCTCGCTCCTCACATTCATGTGTGTTTGAAAGTGAGATTTGATATCAAACCAAATGCATCTGGCAGCTTACTATATTCCTGTATTTCTGAATTTGGAGTATTGTTCATTTACAATTTATATGCCATGATTAAATAAGAATGCATATCCTGGCTCCAGCTGAAGTTTTGTTTAACCTTTGCCAGTAAGAAACATCTAGGCAATGCTGGTGGGAAATAAGGCATAAGCATGACCCTTGCCTCTTTCTGGCTTCCTGTAACCTGTGGCTTCCAGCACTTCTGAGCTGGATGTGGCATACTCCATTCATCTGCTTAACTTTTTCTGATACCTTTCTGAAGTTAATTGTGCTTTTAGCCCCTATGGCATTCAATGACAAAGATTTCTACAATTTAATTAGGCACACTGTGATAAAAATGTTTCCTTTTGTTTGCCTTAATTTGCAGCCTTATCATTTCCTTGAATGCCACATTGTGCTTATAATATGAGAAACAGTGACTAATTATTCCCCATTCATCCTCCTCTCACCATTCTTATTTTGCTGACTTTTAGCATTACCTCTTACTTTCATTTTATCTTTTTTTTTTTTTTTTTTGTTAAAGGGAGGAAATTCAGTCTCACTGCATTCACTATTCCATCTCTGTTCTTACTACATTCTCCATTTTATCTGCCTTGCCCTGCTCTACTGGATACAGGTTGTCCCTGATCAGCCAGCTTTCCCCAGACACTTTCTGCCTTTGCTCCAAGATAAAATGGAGAATGCAGTAATTCAGCCCATGAGATAACTAAGAGGCATATGATGAGTTGACATGAGTTAAGATCAGTTCATCAGGACAATTGAAACCAGCTGTGGGTGGCTGGAGGCATCAATCCTTTATACTACTTAGACTGACTTGAAGATAAACAATGCTCACACACTAGGAGAGTGAGAGTATAGGGTGAAAAAAAAGAAAAGTTTTTAGCAACATTTCAAATGTACATTTCAACTGTGAAAGCAGTGGCAGGGTGCTCTTGTTTACTTGCAAATCCAATTGCAAGTTCCTCATGCGCCCAGTTCACTCACTTGCTGATATTCAGGACTAGTGGCACTCTCTTCAGCAGATCTCCTTAGAGCAAATGCAGTAGAATTCAGCCTTCAATTAAATTTCATGAGTACATAATTTAATTTGAACAGAAGGAATTATGGAAAATACATTACAGGTAAAAGAACATCTTACTCAGGGGCAGAATCTGCTTTTCTTACACATAGTATTCTGATTGAAACCAGTCTAGAGAGTAAAGCACCATGCCTTGCAAGGATATCAGTCTGTGGATCTTGTTAATAAAAGACTAAAAAAGACATACAAGACTTGAATGTCTCATTGCAACTCCTTTTTCCTATAGTATACTGTGGCTAGTTTCAGAAGCCTTGAAGGATTTTCTACTGCCTGTAACAGCCACAAGCCAGCACAGATTCTGGTTTTATAAGATGAACATAGTTTCACATCTTTTGAACTGACCTGAAGATAAACAACGCTCACACAGTAGGAAAGCTGAAGTATAACATGAAAACAAAAAAAAAAAAAGAGAAAAGAAAATAAAAGGTCACATTTATGAGCTGTTTAGTCTATTTGTACTTTGCACAACACCTAAATAAACAACTATATGAGAAACAGTACATGACTTATAAGTACATGATTTATAAGTTTTGATTTTGAACATGGATCTGGGGTGGTCTGGTTCTTGAATATTTAAAAAATGCCTACATGAAGATACCAATCACCATGCTGCTTGGGAATATCTGTGTGGGATCAGCACTGTCCCTGCTGAATCTGCAGTTGCACATAACCAAGTAATAGGATGAACAGAGTTACAGAAAGTTACTTTGATAAGATCACAGAATCATAAAATGGTTTGGGTTGGAGGGGGCACTAAATATCATCTAGTTCCAACCCCACTGTCATGGGCAGGGACATTTCCCACTAGAACAGGTTGCTCAAAGCCTCATCATGCAGGTAGTTAGAAGATGCTAAAATTTTTACTCCAAAACTGTGGCTGTGGATCAGCCACAGACAGTTCTTCAAGAAAGAATTGAATGTAGTTCAGAAACCAGGAAATTCAGAAGGGTATAGTTGAGACATAAGACCAGCTGTAGAGACACAGAATCACTGATCACCAAGAATCACAGAATCAGATCACCAGAATCACAGAATCACCAAGGTTGGAAGAGACCTCAAAGATCATGAAGTCCAACCTGTCAACACAGACCTCATGACTAAACCATGGCACCAAGTGCCACATCCAATCCTCTCTTGAGTCTCCTATTTCAGTGCTTTCTAAGATCTGCTATTTATGAAGTGTATAGAGATTGACTGAATTCAGCACTTCCAAAGTGTCCATAACCTGAGAAGTGAGTACTTAGGAACATTCAATAAACCCAACAGATTGGAAATATGTGGATTGAAAAGTAGCCCTGAAAATCAGAAATTGCCACAGACAATCTTCACTATGACTAGTTGAGCCAATCATAGCATACATTCACTTGAAAAGTGAAGGTGGAGGGGAGAAAGCTGAAAAAGTTTAGAAACAGTTCTGAAATCCAGGACACTGAACTTGAGTGTTACTACCTCAAGGAAGAAACCCTAGTGTGCTTTGCAGAAATAAACCTATTATTAACCTTTTCACTAGGTAGTTTTTTTCTGATGTATAGAAAAAGAGCAGTGCTGGGGCTAATCTTGCCAGAGCACATCTGAAAAGTAAAGAAAAATGGTTTTCAGTGTAATTACTAGCTGGGAAATCTCAAGGCAGATCAGTCCTAGAGAGCAGGAATTTTGTTAATTCATGAAATGAGCCTGAGGGAAATTATTGAATTCTTTTCCTATTTTGCTTTTTAATTTTGATTTGGCTACAACAATGGATTAGAGTAATTATCATTGATTTTGGGAAAACTGGGAAAGTAAAGCTGTTGTGCTTCACTGACAGTGTATTCAGCATGTGCCACATAAAGAACTGGTTGCTATGGTGATTATTATTGGTTAATTATGTTTGGAAAAGCATTTTGATTCATAATTAGTTGTTTAACTAAAAATAGATCACCACAAGTTTGTTTTGTGTAACTCAAATCTCTCAAAAAACCTCTTTGCCATCTCTCCCTTCTCCATCATCCCTTGCTTAGGTTACTTTGAGGAAAAATAACGCTCTTTTAAGAACTGATCACCAGGAATGAACTGAGGGTTGCATGAGAAGTGTGGAATTTGAGACAAAAATGCTCTACTTTGTATAGAACATGAACATCTGACAGCACAGACTCTACCACTCCCTCACTGCTGGGCTGCAGGGAGATTCAATCTCCAGCTGATCCCATGATTTTATGAATCAAAGCTCCTGGCAGTGAAACCAGCAAGTACCTGTATCTCTGTACTACCTCTTGCCCACCTTAATCCCTCAGCACAGTTTCCCCTTTGTTGTGCCAGATCAATTATTTGTGGGACCATACTGTGAACTGTATCAGGGAACTTGGCCAACTTAAAAAACAAACATTTGGTGTTGGCAGTGATTTTCCTATCTAGAGCAGTCGTCTGATTGAGTTCACAGCACAGCCTCCACAGGGAGAGGAAGCACATGAACATTCATAGTTGGCACTGCTGCCAGCTCATTAAACTGAAATCATTGCTGCCTTATTGTTAAATCACCTTCTAAGGAGGTTTTTTATTCTCCAGGTTCAGTCCTGACTTTTCCTGGGTCTAACTGCTAAATGCCAATAGCTGTGATAGAGGCTTTTTTGCTTATTTTACATTGTAGTTGCTTCTTCACCAACATTTATTGGAAACAAAATTGTTCCACAAAGATATCCAAACTCTGACATGACTTTGCAGAAAGCTCATCTGTCCCTGATTCTGTGCATTGTCCAATGTATAAGTAAAACAGCTGTTTAACCCTGACTCGCCGCTGGAGTGAGTGGTAACTCTCTTGTCTGATCTACAAAACCATGGTTTTCTGAACGATTGGAATATACCATGCACATGAGAATACAGGGATGGAGAAAGGTAGAGTGTTTATGGTAAACTCAGACAAGCACAAACTATGATAGTTAAAGGCAGATCTTTACCCCACCCACCTCTGATTTGCTAAATGTGAAAGGAGCTGTTTATATCAGTGTTAATTTCTGATTTTGTGTTTAAAACCAAGTTTTGTGGTTCAGATGTGCACAGCTCCCATGGGAACATTGCCTGATTCCTCAAAACCTCAAATCTTATTTATGCCTCTATGAGAGCTGAGATCTTTTAAGAAGACTTGTCTTGATGCTTTCAGAGTAAGCATTAGAGGTCTTTACTATGTATTTATGGACATATTTATGTATGGCCTTTAATGGACATGCAATCTGCAGCCTGAGAGGCTGGTTGGGCCTATCAGAACACAGGGTATAACCCAAACAAGTACAAGATCACTGTCAATGACAGTAACTGGTCACAGACACATTTTTCTCCATCCTACTGCAGAATATCCTAACAAATCTATTGCTCCTATTGCAAAGACCATTTTTCCTCTGAATAATGACACGTTTGCATAAAATCAGGTTTTCTATTTCAAGACTGAATTCAGGAATATGCATTTTAAAGGTTCAGAACACGAGTTTAATTTACAGTCAGAAAAATCAGCTATTTCATTCTTGATCTTCCTGTCACTGAATCCATTAGAAATGTAGAAAATTGAATGTCTGATTAAGCTGTTCACAGGCAGCTTAAAGCATTGAAATTGGTAAGTCAGCTATCAACTATGAAACGACTTCTGCAACATGATGTAGTACAAGAGATCTTTCAGGAAAATCATGTGTCATGTCATATATCATATCACATATCATATGTCATATCATATCATATATCATATAATCTCATATCCATAAGGGCTAACATAACTTTCACAGAGGCAGTCAAGAAAATATATAACCCTTCTAGAGCCATCGAGCAGCCCCAGATGGCAAATAATTTTTGCCATATCTCCTCTAAATCCCCTTAAGTTGCTCCAAAATTTAGGATTCAGGCATAAACTTTCTCTCAAATTTAAAAAAATAATATTCTGGGACTTTGAATAATTTTCTTTTTATACATGTTAACGTCACTGGACATGTCTGGGAGAATGTCAGTAGTAGGGTCATGACCTGTGCATACAGATGAACAGACAGAGATGAGTAACAGATTGTCAGTTTTTCGTGTTTCCTGTGGTTACAGGGTAGACAACTGAACTCTCTGACCTTCATTTAGGAACTCATCCTGAACTATGCAATGGAATCTGGCGATCACTCTCCTGTGCACTGAGCAGCACAGCACTCCATCACCATTTTGCACACAGTGTGCTATTACAAAACCCTGAAATGCTCCTATTTAGAAAGAACAATCTTATCCTCTGACGCAAACCAACCTCTCTATTCAATGTTTTTTGTCTGCTGGTTGGGTACCTTCTCCCTCTGTTCTGAGACAGCTGCATTGCAGAGTAATTACAAGGAGGAATCCAAAGCCAAACCTTCCAGATGTCATGATTTTAGTGTCCAAAAATGCCACCTTATTTGGTGTGTTAAAGTGAACGTAAAAGGCTCAGACAGAAATCTGTTTTCTTCTCCAAATACATGTAACCTTGAAACCACAGTACATGTACTGAAGAACTACTTTAAATCATCTCACACCATGACACTGTTGAAGCACAAAAGCCAGCAAAAAACAAGGCACAGCACAAATGTCTGTACAACAGAGAACACACTGGAAGCAGTCCATGGCAGTCAGAATAGGTTAGGTAACTGCTGAAGTGATAGCATTCCCTTCTCACTGCTCAGAAAGAAGCGCAAAGCAGTTGTGGTTTCCCTTTCTTCACTTCCATGTTTCAGCCTCAAGAAGCTCAGTCTGACACTAAAATTTTCCCTGAACTTTCTCTATGTAGAATCTGCACATTTACTAGTTGAAACATATAGCAATTACCTTTAATAGAAGCCACATTGCATTTAAAGCCACTAAAGAAATAAATTACTCCTAATAAAAGTTACAGTATCTAAACAAAATGTATAAAAACCCTATCTTAAAGGGGGAAGCACACTCAAAACATCCTGGATATTAAGTATTAAAAATAATTCTTGAGTTTTTTTTCTGAAGCAACCCTTATCAAATGCTATTCCCCCCCCCCCCCCTTGTGTTATATACATGGATAGGTGAATAGTAAACAACTTTCTCTCAGTTCAGATCATAGAATCACAAAATCATAGAATTGTTTCAGTTGGAAAAGACCTCTAAGATCATTGAGTCCAAACATCAACCTAGATATACCAGCATTTGGGGACCAGACCTCTGTCTAAGTCAATGGAAGATAGTCAAGGCAGAAGAACTCCCAGTACTTCCCCAAACAGATCATAAACTGATTAGGACTCATGATAGGGGGGGGAAAAAAAATCACTGAAGCTGCTTTACAGCATTGGAAAGAGATTAGTTACATTCTAAGGAAAACCAAATTAAGTACTCTGTATTCCTGCTAAGTGAGTTTGGGATGGTGGCCTGCACAGCTGTTTTTGTTGCTGTAGATAATGGTTCTTATCTGAAGCAGGATGTCGAAACTGAGCATCAATAATTATATTTGTAGGGTTGACAGCAGTTCATCTTTTCTGACACACTTCACAGCTATTTTCATCTGATCAAACATATGCATGTCCCCCCAGTTACCTGCAGTACATACTCCATGTCTCTTCCCAAAAGAACTGGCAATTGTCACCTTGGTGTACAGGTGGCCCTGCTTCAGTGCATTCTTCAGAATTGTAACAATACACTGCACAAGAGACATGTTAATTCTGAGCTATGTTAGGCCAGGTCATGTACCTTTGCCTCTGAATTATGAAACTGCTGCCATAGGTGGAGGAAAGAAGCAAGATACTGCAAATAATTTTTCCCTTTGATATTGCAATGGAAAAATAAACCAGTAACTAAATGTAATGATCTTCAATTACTCTTGGACTCTTTATCAAGAAATAAAGAGAGCCTTATGAAAACCACTCCAGTCCTGGTGAGAGTGAGCCTAATACCTATTAAAAAACAAAATGTTTTATCTGAATAGTACTGAAAATACTTGTAATGAAAAATAGATGAGAGTTGCGTGCCCTTTTCCAAACAACCTTTGTCCTTGAAAGCCTGCTTCTATTCTGATAGGAAGCTCTGCTGATCAGCTGGTTGTATTAATCAGTTATACCTACTGACAAAAGGCATACACCCCCATGCCTGTTATTTTTCAAAAGAGACCTATTTGTCCTAAAAAAAAGTCCTGGAAAAAAAAACCACAAAACAAGTCTTTGCAACTTATTATAGGCATTTTTAACTAAAGGCCAATAGCAAGGGTAATTTTTTCCCACAGTTGCAGCTGTAAGTGGCTGTTGTTTTGCACGTCATTAGAGACGGACTTTGCCCACTGAATCTAACCATGGCTGATGCATGAGGTGACAGGAATAGACTTAAAGTTCCCAGATCAGGCTGAAGGTTTACTAGCCCAGAAATAAGGAAAATGTTTCCTTTCCAAATTTCCCATTACAGATGCTCTTCTTCTATTTTAAATTATTCTTGGAAAAGTGATCTGAAAACCAGAAGGAAATGAGTTTGATATTCCATGTTAATTTTTTCCCCTCAGAATTCCCTTTTGTTGTTGACTGTGATGATAAACTGAAAGCAGCAATGCCACTTATAGAGTCCTTTCCTAGCAACAAAAAAACCCAAAAAGATCAACAAAACCCCCAGTTACAGCTACCCCTGATAATAATCTTGGCCTGTAAACCTGGCAGACCATAGTGCTAGAGGCCTGGAGAAATCTTGCGAAGCATAAAGGCAATGGATTGTAGTCTGATTTCAGTGTTTCAGTGTCACCACACAGAGAATCAGTGCTGATATGACCTTGGGAGACTGTGGGAAATGAGGAGCCAATGTAGATATGGATGAACATGCAAGGAAAACTTGAGGATGGGTAAGGACGTGTAATGGGGCTCAGGAGTCTTTGTCCTCCTGAGCTGAGCAGAAGACATGAATCACTCAGGGTTAAGTGGGAATTTTGCTGATAACTATCTAGCATTACTCAATATTGTCTTTAAGACTGCTTTATCTCATTTTTTTAAACTCTTTTTTAGGAACTCTTCTGGAGAAGACGTAGGGAAGAGATGTGGGAGCAGATGGAAATGTACCAGATGAAAGCCAGGAGAGGTTACAGCATTCCAGACAAGCTGGATTAAAACTTTATCTCAGAGAGTTAGGCGAGGACAAACATTTTCCTTTGTGAAACCTGTGGGTGTTGTTTTGCTGTTAGTCACGGTGAATGCTTCAGTGTGGTGAGCTAGAAGAAGTCAGACTCACATCAAAAGTACAGAGAGTACTGTGGGAAAAGTTGATTCAGTCCTTTGGCTGGCAGAATATGCCACAGACAAATAATAAAGGATTAGGCTTCTTCTGCCACTTTGCTAGCAGAAGAGACATATAGCACAAGATTCATTCTGCACTGATGCTGGTATGACCCAGGATTAATTCCTTTGAAGGCAGTGGGTTATTCCTGTATAAAACAGGGATGGGATTAACATAAACCCCTGATATTTACCGTGGGCCAAATTCTCCTTCCTTAACAATACAAGCCATGTCTTTGTTTTCACTCCTTGTGTAAGCATGAGAAACAGAAACTGGACTGTTCATGGAATATTAAATAAATGATACAAGACAAAACAACTGCTGTCTCAGATGTTGAATAATGAATCCTGCTGATACCAGTGAGAGCTGCTGAAGACTAATAAATCTTCAAGGACAAAAACTGACAAAAGAAGCCCCCGGATGGTTTACATCAGGATCAGCTGCGTGTAAGTTCATACAAGGCTTTATCCAATGCACAGACATGAACGCTGTCCACATTTTTACAGTTTGGGTTGTTTAAAGGCAGCCACTGAGTAGCAAGGTCAATCTTAACTTGCTCATGGGCTTCAAATTTGCTTGGGCAAAACTGTTTAATCTTGAGCTCATGAGTATTTAGCTCATGCATCTACTATTCAGATCAATGTAGCAGCAGGCATGATTACATAACTATTGCTCTCTTAGGAGCACTCGGCAGATGAGTGCTTGAAAATAGATTGTGTGTGGCCTTGACAGTGCTGCGTTTTGTGGCAAATCTCAGATTTCAAGTCAAGAATTAGCTGGCAAAGTTGATTTCTTACTGAAATTTCTGGCAGTGGAGAGAACATTTCTAAGCCTTAAAAAAGAAAAGCAAAGGCAAATGGTTTTATAAACAGATCTTCCCAAACTGTTGATTTTTTTTGGAAGCCAGACAGTGCTAATAGTTAAATCTGTGAAAGGGCTTGAGGAGAAAGGATGGCACACATAGTTAATTACAAGGTGAAACATTTTCCATGGTTTAACGCTTCATCCAAAGCCTGTTCTGTTTGATGGAGATATGCCTGCTGGCTCTGATAGCTTTTTAAGCAGTTTCCTCTAATAATCTTGATTTGTTAGCTATCAGAACACAAGGGAAATATTTCAAATATCCTAGGAAATCGCTTATGTCTCTTTCTTCATAACATTTTCTTTTCCTCCCTAGAAGGACTAAATCAGTTCTTAGTGCATAAGTTCTGTCACTCAGCTAGTCACCACTGGCCAGATTTCTAAGGTATATACCAATGTTTCAAAGTGAAAAAAAATATGCTAGCTGTCAATATTAAGCTGATGTCTGATGGCCAACACTGTACAGTAACCGTGTGTGAAACCCACTAAATTATGGGTAAAAACAGCAAGCTCAAATGACTTCTTAATGTTACTTGCTTCATGAACACCTACATCCATTTGTTAAAGTCAACTCAATTAATCATTATGTAATCACAAACTAACATATTCTTGCAATAAACACAAACCATAGTTGTATCACAAATAACTTTTTTCATGCACTCTGGTCCTTATTCTTGCCTTCTGATATGTTCCTGTACATTTGGGGTGCTTGGTGCCATGGTTTAGTTGATTAGATGGTGTTGGATGATGGATTGGATGTGATGATCTTGAAGGTCTCCTCCAGGTTCCTATCCTATCCTATCCTATCCTATCCTATCCTATCCTATCCTATCCTATCCTATCCTATCCTATCCTATCCTATCCTATCCTATCCTATCCTATCCTACTCTATTCTATCCTACTCTATTCAATTCTATTCTATTCTTTCCACATAGAGTTTCTTCAAAAAAGAAAAACTCCAAGTCATCACAACCACACAAGATGATATTTAAAGTTAAATTTTAAAAAATTTTGGAACAATGTCTGGAGACAGGTATAACAAATTTAGAGAACCAGAAAAGTTTAATGAAATGCTATTTTAGAAAATGTCTTTAATGAAATGCAAAAAGGAAGTTTGTTTGTGTGCTTTAACATTTTCAGCTCTTGGCAGATTATATATAAAACCACTAAACCTCGTATATCATAGAATCACAGAATCAACAAGGTTGGAAAGGACCTCAAAGATCATCAAGTTCAACCTGTCACCACACACCTCATGCCTACTAGACCATGGCACCAAGTGCCACGTCCAATCCCCTCTTGAACACCTCCAGGGATGGTGACTCCACCACCTCCCTGGGCAGCCCATTCCAACTGGTAACAACTCTCTCTGTGAAGAACTTTCTTCTCACCTCGAGCCTAAATATCTTCATCTTTCTCTAGTTAGTAGCACAGAGGTGCAACTACTGCATTTCTGAGCAGCTCAGACTTGTAGGCAAGCAAAAGCTTCTCTCAGACTAATAAAACTCTGATGGTACTCAGAAGGAAAAATGTGGCTACCAAGAGATATGTAAGATTCAGAAGACACCTGTAGCACATGGTCAGCATATGGTGGGTCTCAGCTTTCAGATTTCATTGAGTTCATCTGGAAATGGAAGAGTCATTGCCTCTCAAAGTTGTGAAATCCCTCCTCTGGGAGATGGGGTTCCTGCTGCATCTCAAAGGCAGACTGTTGATCTGCAGGACTTGGAACTGTGTGATGTGTTAGCTCAGGAGTGAGTCCAGTACAGTGCTTGCTGGGACACAACATCACCACAGGATGGGGATGGGATCATGCAGTCATTCATGGGTAAACACATCTTAATCCATAAACTGTCAATGTGCATATCTTCAAAAAGATCATAATAGTAAAAAAATCTACAGGGTGACCTACCTCTACCTACCACCTTACTTTCACTGAGAACAAGAGCACCCGTATTTCACATGTGTTTTTCATACCATCCTTTAGTCTGAACAGAAAACCCAGCATGAATTTGCAAAGTATTCGTCTTTCAAAGATATTCCTCTATCTGACATGACCAGAAACAGTTATCTAAAAATCTTTCATTAAAGGTTTCCATATAGTTACTCTGAACCACTGATACTGATTTTGTAGTCTGGAAATAAAGACATTTTGCTAAAAGACTGAATTGCCCTTCACAGCAAGAAAAATGTGATTAAAATATCCTGGCAAGGTCAGAGTTTATTGCCCTTGAAGAGAACATTAGCCACCATGCTCCCTGAATTACAATTCTGTGCTGCTAAGGTCTTTTTCTGTATTGAAGAAGGAAGGAAATGTTTTGTGTCTGTTCAAAAGCAAAAGCCCAATTCTCTCCATTCCAGGAGGGTGGGATGCTGGGCCCTAGGAAAAGGGGTAACTGAAAACATCCTCAGATCTAAAGGGTGGGTGTTACACATGGAGAAAAGTTGCAGAAGAGAAACATGATGCTTCCAGTGTGTAGGGTGGAAGTGGATGCAAATGAAAGGGCAGGACTCTTGCACTTCCTAACAGTGCTCCAGCTAATCAGCAAGCATGAACTAATCTCTGTATGTACTCATGGTACTATGTGCCTATATTGCTTTAATTATTTTCATGTGTACCATATATCTAAAGTCAGATGTAGTCCCAGAGACTTCAGAGATAGTATCTGTATCTTTCAGCATACACAGGTACTTACATACTTTGCTTAGAGAAAGAGAAACCAGGAAAATTCTTACTCCTTGTAACTGAGTGGCATTTGCACCACAGATGTTTATAATGAACAGAATCTACAGTATGGAGATCTTAATATATTTATATATATTCATATGAATATTTAATAGATATTTATAAATAGAACAAATCAGAATAGGTTTACAACCTAAGAGGAGGAAGGTTGAAGGTCAAGTAAAATGAGCTCATGATGTGAAAAATATTTTTCACTGGATAAAAATGGTCTCTCCTTATTCAGCAGATTCATTTTTTTGCCATTGTCTATGCCTTAACAGGACTTCATTGACAAAACAGTAATTTCACCAGTATCAGTTGTCAGCCTTTTGTTTGAGATTGTGTCATTTTCTTGCATCATCATCAGTATTATTGTATCAGGAATAGTGTGGCCAGCAGGAGCAGGGAAGTCATTGTGCCCCTGTACTCAGCACTAGTTAGGCCACACCTTGAGTAATGTGTCCAGTTCTGGGCCCCTCAATCTAAGAAGGACATTGAGACTCTTGAACGTGTCCAGAGAAGGGCAACGAGGCTGGGGAGAGGCCTCAAGCAAAAGCCCTACGAGAAGAGGCTGAGGGAGCTGGGGTTGTTTAGCCTGGAGAAGAGGAGGTTCAGGGGAGACCTTATTGCTCTCTACAACTACCTGAAGGGTGGGTGTAGACAGGAGGGGGTTGGTCTCTTCTCCCAGGCAACCAGCACCAGAACAAGAGGACACAGTCTCAAGCTGTGCCAGGGGATGTTTAGGCTCAAGGTGAGGAGAAAGTTCTTCCCAGAGAGAGTTGTTAGCTGTTGGAATGTGCTGCCCAGGGAGGTGGTGGAGTCACCATCCCTGGAGGCGTTCAAGAGGGGATTGGACGTGGCACTTGGTGCCATGGTTTAGTAGTCATGAGGTCTGTGGTGACAGGTTGGACTTGATGATCTGTGAGGTCCTTTCCAACCTTATTGATTCTATGACTCTATGGTTATTGGCTAATGGTTGATCAAACATGTCCTTAGCAAACCATAGATACGAATCCCTGAAACTGTGATTTTAGGCTACATAAACAAGGTTAGTTCAGACTAATGCATCAGCCTCAGTGATAATGAGAAACACAAAATGGTTTACTTCTTTGGAAACAGAGGTTGAAAATGCTTTCCATCATAGCCAGAATTAGGAGTCAGTATCATTTAATTACAGAAAATAGGGCATAAGAGGACCTTCACAAGTCATTTAAAACATACTCCAGGTCCTGGATATTATCTAAATCACTCCTGAAAAAAAAATAAAAATCCCTAAACTGCTTAATCATACTTCAGGTAAAAGCCTCCCAAGGAAAAAGAATTTGAGTTATAATAATTGGGTTATTGTTGAAAGGTTCCTCCTACTATCTAACATAAATATTCCTTATGATCACTTAAGCCCATCATCTCTTGATAGGTATAGATGAAACAAAGAACAATTGACTTCTTCCTTTATAAACCCTTTCCATACTTGAAGACTGCCAGTTTCCCTTCATCTCCCTTTTATCTGAAGCATTTCTGTCCTACAGAAGCAGTGACAATGAGCAGTATGCATTGCAAATAAGGATCATCAGTGCTTTGTTGGGAGAAGGTTAGTTTCTGGCTTTTTAAAGGAAGGATGGTGCCAGTTGCTCAAAATGCTGTCCTAGCATTGGTAGACTGCCTATGGGCAAATCTGCTTTTAACTTTCTTTGGCACCTGAGACATAGTTAGACCAGAGTTCACACCCAGGTATATCCAATATCTCCTAACACTTATATAGCAATCTGACTGTCTGAGGCTGAGTGGTTGGTACTGATGAAGAAGCTATTTTTCTAGTGGAAAGAAAGGACATGTATTACTGATATCCTTCAAACTCTCCCAATGAAATTAAAGGTCTTTTCCTACTTAAATGATTCTATGATACAGACCTGCAGGTAAGTCCCACAAGAGAACTAGAGGCTGGAAGGGACTGGAGTGCAGAAGGCATGGCACACATATCAATCCAGGTCTCACACTGTGATCAATGAAGATTTGCACTGCACTGGCCATATGTTTGCTTCAGGCTGGATTTGGAGATGCTAGTTCTGTTCTGCAGATCCTCATCAGATCTTCAGACCTATCTACTTGCAACAATACCTGTACTGCTGTCACAGAATGACAGAAAAAAAACACTTTGGAAGGGACTTCTGGAAATCATGTAGTCAAACTTCCTTTCTCTAAGCAAGAATATCTAGAGCAAGGTGTTTGAGGTCTCATCCAGTTAGATTTAGAATGTTCCCAGGAACAAAGACTCCACAACATCTCTGGGAAGCCTGTTACAATGTTCAATCACTCTTACAGTAAAAATATTTCTATCTTTAAATGGAACTTTCTATGTTTCATTTTGTACCCATTGATGCTCATCCTGTCACTGGGCACCGCTGAGAAGGGTTTGACTTCTTTACTACCCTCAGTAATATATTTATACATACTAACCAGGTTACCTCCACACAGATACTTCACAAACCTCACTTCCAAGCTGAACAGTCCCAGCTCCCTTACTCTTTACTCACTTGTTAGATTACCTTTCATAGCAATTCTCTGAACTCATTTCAGTATGTTTGTGTTTCTCTTATACAGTGGCCCAACACTGGGCACAGCGCTCCAGATGTGTTTTACTAGGGTCATGCATAGGGATAGGATCACCTTCATCAATTTGATGAGAATGCAGCCAAGGAAGCCACTGACCTTCAGATTTCTGGCTCATGGTCAATTTAGTGTCCACTAGGACCCCTAGGGCCTTCTCTGCAGAACTGCTTTCCAAGTCATCATCTGGCAGTCTGTATTTGTGCATGGGGTGTAGAACTTTGCACTTCCTTTCTGCTGAACTTCATGGTGTTCCTGTCAGCCCGTTCCTCCAGGTGACTGAAGTCTCTGAATGACAGTGAAATCATTCAGTGTATCAGCCACTCCTCACAGTTTAGCATTGTCTGCATCATTTAAGACTGCTTAAATCTGCTGAGTTTAGTGGGTCTTAAGAAGTCCCATGAGCTATTTTTATAACCACTTAAGTGATTTCAGGAGTCTCTTAACTTGTGGAGTGTTGAAAATTTCACTTGCTACCTTCCTGTACTTTCAATTCCCTAGATCATACCTAAAAATGAGCTGTAGGCCAGGTGACTATCCTGGGAATTGTTATGACCACTTATCTTTCAATGTTTTGTGAACCACAAGCCTCACACAAAGTCTTTGAAATATTTTGTCTGTGTGTTTATTTATGATTTGGAATATTAATCCTCTCCTGATTTGTAGAATGGTGTCGATTTCATTAATCTGAGATTCCTTAAATTGTCATTATACAGCAAAGGGCATTAAGCTCTGACTAAGCACCTTGCAAGCTCTCTGCAAATCTGCAGCTGCTAAATCCACATTGCTGCTAGCCAGAAGATGACAGCTTGATTTCCAGATTATAGTTTGAGTCCTTAATGACAGTAATCAGGAAAAAAAAAGTCTCTTAATTAACGGTGTGCATCTTTTCCATTTTTAAATTGCACCTATAAACTGTCTTTCGATATACACAAACTTTAGGAACATAGTAAATATTATTTTGACTTGCAAATGTAATTACTGAACCTGAAAGCAAGTTACAAAAAGAAGATTGAAACACAAAATTCCGCAGTATTGCTTTTTCTGAGTACCCGTGCCTAGTTCATACAAATATGTGTAAATCAATGAAGTGGTTTAAACCTTTAGAAATTTAAATATGGGTTATTATTCAGTTTTAGTACATATATTGCTTGCTTTGGGTTTTTAAAAAATTGGCTAAACTAGTTTATTGACAGAAGTCCTGTGTTGCAGACAGAAAACAGAGCTCATCTCAAATATTCTTCTTTGTTGCACATCATCCAAAGAGTTCTTCAGTAAATGACAATTGGATGGACCGTTTGTAAATTTGCTAAGGAAGTTAGTATGTTTTGGTGCTATGGAAAGCAGTTTGGTCTTGGAGTCACTGGGGAAGGGAAGGGAAGGGAAGGGAAGGGAAGGGAAGGGAAGGGAAGGGAAGGGAAGGGAAGGGAAGGGAAGGGAAGGGAAGGGAAGGGAAGGGAAGGGAAGGGAAGGGAAGGGAAGGGAAGGGAAGGGAAGGGAAGGGAAGGGAAGGGAAGGGAAGGGAAGGGAAGGGAAGGGAAGGGAAGGGAAGGGAAGGGAAGGGAAGGGAAGGGAAGGGAAGGGAAGGGAAGGGAAGGGAAGGGAAGGGAAGGGAAGGGAAGGGAAGGGACCGACAGCAATCATCTACTCCAACTGCCTGACCCCTTCAGGGCTGACCAAAAGCTAAAGCATGTTACTAAGGTCATTGTCCTCCTAAACACTGACAAGACTGGGGCAACAACTGCCTCTCTAGGAAGCCTATTCCAGTGTTTGACCACCCTCTTGGTAAAGAAATGCTGCTTAATGTCCAGTCTAAGCCTCCACAGTACCATTTTAAACCATTCCCACATATCCAATTACGGGTACCAGGCAGAAAAGATCAGCACCATCCTCTCCACTTTTCCTCCTCAGGAAGCTGTACAGAGCAGCCCCCTTATCACCAAACTAGACAAACTCAGAGTCCTTAGTCACTTCTCACAGGACATGCCTTCCAGCCCTTAAGAGAATTGTGTGTAACCAATTCTTTTAAAAAAGCTATCTGCAAACATTCCTACCACATGCAATGCATTCACTGTTCAACAAAAATGTATGCTGCTGACAGCAGCCCATACAGGATTCCTCTTTTGATGCACCAAGGAAAGCAATGGGCATGTTTGCACAAAAATCTCAAAACAACTGAATCTAAAAATCATAAATTAGGGCAACTGAGAAAAGCAAATTTTCAAATCAAATGAAGCACAGAAATACTAAGCAATGTGTGTGGGTCAGCACAGGTCAGTGATAAATTTAGTGATGAAATGGGAATGATCTTCATTCCCTGTTCCTAGATGAAAATTGTGATGAATAACATTCCTTCCTCTAAAAGAATAAGCATGCCTGGCACATTAAATTAGATCCATACTGAGCATATGTAGGATTATTTCAATGCCAATTATAACACTATTATGCATATGAAGATAATTAATACTAATAAGCATTAGAGATACTTTCATATGCAACGGGGAATCTTAGGATGAAAGAATGTGTACATCTAGACCTTGCACAGTTAAGTAACTTCCAAAAAGATCCAAGTAACTTCTGTACCTAAGATTGCTACTTCATTTATACAACACCTGGTACACGGTGTAATATCATGCAATTTTTTCTGTGATGATTGATTGTCCTGGTTATTATTATTTCTTATTTGCATTGCGATGATACTTCTGGATTGATGGATGCGGCCCCTACTGTGACAGAACTAAAGCAAGCAGCACAGACTAGATAACTCCATCCCTGAGTAGCTCCCAGGTAAACAAAGCAGCAGAGTTTGAGCAAAGGAGAAATAAGAAAATGCCCGTAGATCAGACCCCTGCAAACAAAAGAACTGATTTTTCTAATTAGAAGTCTGCAACTGTTGAATGCTTCCACTGATTTCAGAAAGGAAAGAGTTCTGCATTTTATTTTTAAGTGATTGTGCTATTAAAAACCAAAGATACAAAGCTGCAAAGTAGTGATTAAATCAAAACTGGAAAAGAAGATTGAGGTAAGATAATTAAATCATTAAACTCATAAACCCAACATTTCATTTATACTGAGGGGCTACTCTTCTCTAGATTAAAGCTGAGAACATCATGTAAAATTATAACGCTGACACCAGACTGTTTAGGAGAAGTACAGTTATTTGTTGGGGGTTTGAAAAAAGATCAGCTTGGGTTAGTTTTGCTTCATTTGTTAAAGACTGAGAATGCTTCACCTGCTTTTCAGACTGCAGCAATGGTTAATTAATGAACTCGGCAGCCGCCTTTGCTTCTCCAGGGCTAACTGCTTGAAACCTTGCAGCAGAAGAAGCTGGCAAAGAAAATAGCAGCACTTCTTAAAATAGTTGCTAATAAGCAAAACTCGCATGCTGAAATATTACTCTGTCAGTGAATGGCTGCCTGGCTTTGCAGTTTGCCCTGTGTACATTTCCTGGTATTTTTTGTTCTAGATTAGACAGCACCACAGTGGTATCACTGTCTGCAGAGCTGGGTGTTTGGAGAGATAAGTGTAACAGAGCTCACTCCAAGAGCTTCCTGGAGGAGCTGGATGTCCATATTTGTGTTCTCTTTCAGAAGAAAAATGTGGATTCAGAACAACACTTCCCCTAAAGATGGTCCTGAGAAGTGATCTTCTTGGTTCACCTAAAAATCCTGATGTTCAAGTGATTCTTTATATTGTACTCTATGGGTTTTAATTCAGGTCCCTAAATCAAACTGTAGGGAGTCAGTGAGTTGCTAAGATCCTGAGTTACAAGAAATGCTAAGTACACAGCACTCTTTGTGCTCATTCCTTTCTGACCAGCCAGGTCTCTTTTATTCTCGATTTGAATGAGTGAGACTGGTACCAAAATGCTCAAGATCCATTGCACCACTGCCTCAGATGATTTACATTCATCTCCTTCCTTGGGCCAGATTGCAACTCTACATCCCCTTCTGCACTGGGGCTGGATTCAAGCTGCACTGCAGCAAGAACTGAGCAAGTGGAACAGAGTTTGTGTCTGAAGGAAGAGCTAGATTAAAAAAAAAAAAAATCAGTAGCCACAAAGAAAGGTCCTCATGCAGCTCATCTGCAGACACTTGACTACAAAAGTTTAAGCCAGAAATCCACACTGAATGCCACCATGCTCTTACAATTCTTTACACAACATGCAAAAAATAATCTAATGTCTCAGTCTGAATGCAAAATAGCAGTGTGATGAAGAGAGCTACATAGGAGGGAACTATGAAAGACTTGGAATATGTCTTAAACTTTGAGAGACTTGACGTTTTTCCCCTATATGTGGGCTTCTCAGCCCCAAGTCTCCTCCTTCACCCCAAGGGCACAGACTATAACCTTTTGTTCAAATACTGAACAGGTACCGCCATTGTCATTTAAAATGGCTATATATGTTCTGTACAGCAGCTCAATGACTGAAGGCTGAGCCTTACTCAATCCCTCTCTAGGAAATGCCCTCCTTGTAGGCTGCATTTGCTTTTAAGGAGCTGAAGGGGCAGAGAGGGAGAGAAATTCTCTGGGGAAGCTGCACCACTCTGAAAAAGAGATTCAAGATTCACCAGGTCAGAGGGAAGGGAGCAGATCATATATTCTGCTGGTAGCAACACATGCCTGAAGGAATGATTTAATAGCATTATATAAAACACTAAAATGTTCAGCAAGGACACCACCAGACATGAATTCCTTGACCAGCTTTTACAGTCAGAATAATTCTTTCTTTCTTGTTTTGGCCTGCTACATCTTAACCTTTTATATTTCCTGAAGAGCAGCTGTAGTAGGAACGGGGGAAGGTTTGCTATGGAAACACTCTGGTGAGGTAAGAGAGGTAGATTTCAATCCCATGTAGGGAAAAGGAGATTTAGACCTTGGTTTGTAACATCCCAGAAACATCTTCATCACCACATTTGTTACGCAGTGAAAGAGCACAATCCCCTTCTCATCTGGCAAACACTGTGTGTGCAGTACAACTGCAAAATGTGTTCCCACTAGAACAGTGTTTTGATCCTGGCTAGGCTGAATGGTAACTTTGAGTCATTGAGGCACTTCACAGGATGCTTAGAAATAGAAATGTAGTTAGGTGCAAGAAGACTGCACTCAAAGAAATATGATGTTAACAAGGTGTCTGAAAGGATGGGATGCTAGCTAGGCAGGAGCTGAGTAAGGGTTTTCAGGTTTGAAATGACCATTCACCTAAGCATCACATTAAAAGCTTCATTCCTTTCTGTTTACTGAATTTCATCATTTACATGAAAGACTTTTTTCCTTGTGCTTAGAAAGACATTCTGGAAATAAGGAAAATGCAGGAAGCAATGCTTCCACCCCTCATCTTCTCTGCCCTCTGTAAAGAGAATAATCCATTAAACAGTCCTCATATTGCCCTCTTCTCTGTCCTGTTCAGATCACGTCATTGACAGGGTTGAGAAGTGCAGTAAGAGGATGGAATGGGGATGTTTATCCCCTTCAGTCTTATGTACAGGCTAATAAGGATCATTCCAGCATGATCTGCTGTTAACTGTCATTTCTAAGGGTGCTACTCTGGTGTGTGATTATTTCACATGAGATGCTGCTATTTTAGAGTGTATACCTCTTTCTAGGCCATGAGAAGCAATGAGCAAGCAATAAACAAAATTTTAAAAGCAATGCAGAAATATCCTGACAGCAGGAAAAATGTCTCTAGCAAAGAAATTTTCAATGAAAACAAATGCACTAACTGTTGTAGTCTGAAACTCACTGATAAAAGCAGGTTTCATTCATGTTTTGGCCTGAATTCCTCCATTTTGGAGGAACTCTCTGAGGGCAATAAATAATCAAATTGTAAATACAAACAATGCATTTGCCCCACTTAGCACAAAAATGATGCAGCTGCTTCAGAGGAAAGTGTATCAAAATCTAATCTAATCATGTTGTGACCCACAGATACTGGTCAGGTGATATTACAGGATATAAAAGAACACCAGATCATAATCCAGTCTAAAATCATTCAATCAGGTTATAATTCACCCACAATGGACTACTCCAGGTAAAAGAATAGTAACTAATGCAATCAAAGCAACCACAGAGATAAAGCTGGAGTGTTTTGATTCTGATTCTCAAATGGTAGCCAACTTCGAAATATCCTTATGCCTTATGGATTTAACAGATGCTTCACAAGCATTTGGCAGAAGTTTTGAAGAGATGAGTATGTTCTGTACACACACATATACTATATCTATGATCTGGTTTGGGGAAATGTATAGCTGAAATATGCACGTAAAAGCTGTCAGTTGCTGTTGTATAATTGTACAGATTTATCTCTACAGGACTCCTTGTGGCTTCATGAAATCTGCCTTTTCCTATACTGATAACCCTAAGAGAGAACTTAAGGGACAAAAATCAAGCAAACAAAAATTGCTATATTATTTCACAGAACTGCTTAGACTTGGAAAGACAGATGCTAATAGACAAAAAGAATGTCTGTTCTTGGTATTACTGACTACATGGTATTGGTATTGCCCACCTCAAGTTTATTTCTAAATTTATTTTAAAAGTTTCGTTTAATAACACATAATTTAAGACTTGATCCTTTAAGGTATCCTTTATGCAAGTGACTTACAAGAATGGGCTTACTCAGGTGAAATTTACTCACATGAGTTAAGAGAGCACAGGCAGAGGACTAAAACCCAGGGTATGTTTGTAGCTTACATAATTCCAAGCCTGTCAAAATTCATATCTATATTATCATTTGTCTATGTTACATAACACTAAGGAGCTCTGACTTGCTTGTTCATCCCCACATGCTTGAAACATGTATATGATCTTAGACATTTGGGATTGTGTACTACATTATCACCAAGGAAAAAGTAAGAATGAATGCAATACAAATTACACTTTCATTTTGGGGAATGGCAGGGGTAAACAACACCCCCAGCATGGTATCTGACTATGCAGAAAAAGCAGTGCACTTTATTTGTTTAGCAGCATTTCTCATTTGTTTCCTGACAGAATCTTTAGTCAAGTCATTACCAGTGTTGTCTTTACCTTAATTATGGTATCAGACTCTTTTTTTTTTCATGGCTTCCCTCTGGTTGAGCAGCAGCACATTGCTCAGCATTTCAGGTAGAGGTCAGGTTAATTTAAGGGTGGTCCTATCTTCCCAGAACCACTGAGACTTAAAACCTAGTGAGTCTGTGTTTCATTTGTTGGGTTTGTTTTGTGGGTTTGTTGGGTTTTTTTTGTTGTGGGGTTGTTTTGGTGGTTTGGTTAGGGGTTTCTTTTGGTGTGTTTTTTTGTTGCTCTTGCTGTTGGGGTTTTGTTTGTTAGTTTTTTTTAAAGCCCTAATTTGAAGGCAGTCTTTCTCCTTCACCTATATCTAGCATACTGTTTCAGATTCATTTTGAGATGCAAAGAAAGAGAGATCTGATGACCTCAGAAACATTACTGCACAAAAAAAAAAGGTGAATTGGTGAACAGGGGCATTGTTTGTATTCCTGGTAGTGTATACTTCATTAACTTCAACAGAAGGCTGAATCAGTCAGTAGTGCTTCATGCTTGTGAACAGCGCTACTAGTGATTTAAACTGCTTGTGAACATATTTACCAATGAAAACTAAAATCAATTACACAATTAAGGGAGAAGAGATCATGGAACTTGATCTTCCTCTTGTGTAAACTGTTGCAACTTTATCTGTTTAGATAGGCTTATAACTGATTTATACTAGTGTGACTGAGAATAGGATCAGAACCACTGTCCCCATGGATACTACTGGATATAGTAGTAAACTGACTCCAGGGTAGCAAATTCTTTCTGTTCAGAATTGAATTCAATGTTTTCCCTACATGAAATCCTGGTCTCATCCAAATCGGTGAAAACCCCATTATCTATAACATGACCAGACTTTAAATCCCAGTTTTGATCCAGTGTAAGCAGCTGTCTGCATCCTGAGACAAAGCAAAATGATCACAGGTATTGCTACATAATCAAATAGTTCATTTAGTCTTGCAATACTTCTCTGAAGAGAAGATGCAGTGCTTTACCTAGGAAAATAAACCCTGTGATAAAAAGAGTGTTTTGCCTGCCAGATCAAGAAATCTCTTTTGTCTCAAAGATTCCCTATATAACCTTGATGACACAGTCATTTAAACATTCTATATTCATCTCTAAAACAAGTTATATGGCTTTCAGTGGCCAGGAGAGCACTCACTGCCTGACACTTGAAAGTGCTCTGCATTTCTCTGGGATAAATAAAGCCTGGTGCAACACTACGAAGTAACGCGGCTGGACTGCTCCCCCTCCCTGGGGACAGGCCCGGCTGCCCCAAAGTCCCCGTGCTGGGTGCTGAGGAAACAGCGGGATGCGCAGCAGCTGCGCAGCCCTGTGCGCGGGCGCGCAGACAGGCGCTAAGGCAGTGGCAGCTCCCGCCGGGGCCGCTGGAGGGAGCCCCCGGTCCGCGCAGCTCAGCGCCGAGCCGAGCCCAGTCGAACCGAGCCGCGCCGAACCGAGCCGAGACACGCGCGCCTCTACAGCTTCAGCACCGCGGAGGCGGACAGCGCCCGGGCGGCCGCTCTCTGCGCCCCTGCCGCGGAGAGGCCAGGGTGGAGGTGCAGGAAGGAGTGGCCCTGGCCCCCGCCGAACATCGGGAGGGGGCAGCCCCTGGCATCGGGGTAAACAGCAGGACCTGCCGCAGGGCGGGTTGGAGGGAAAGGCCGAAGCGATGCATATAATTAGGAGACTTTACGCGGGCTCTGAGAAGGCGGGAGCCGGTGTAACTCAAGACCGACGTGCGGCAAGCTGTGCGGAGCCCGTTAAGGAGATTTATAGATGCAGTTCATGAAGGCAATCGTCTGGCTGGTAATCTCTCATTGTGCACCGCTCAGAGGCAGTTCATTCACACAACTGGCAATGTAGCAGGCTGCAAATGAAGATATTAGCATCTCTTCTGAGAAATGTCTTTGGTGGGAAATGCGTGTGTGCGTGGACTGGCTAAACAGCCCCGACACCTGTGCATAATGACAGAGCAGTGCCTTTACTAATCGCTCCCAAATAGGACATGGAAGTAAATTAAGAAATCA
The DNA here is from genome assembly GCF_014839835.1 of Dryobates pubescens. NCBI lineage: Eukaryota > Metazoa > Chordata > Aves > Piciformes > Picidae > Dryobates > Dryobates pubescens. The sequence goes on along the minus strand of NC_071625.1, from coordinate 21,061,227 downwards.
GCATAACTCTCATAGTTTTTGACCCATCACTAACAACATCAGCAGCACATGGGAGCAGGACATGACATGCAGCTGCAGTTCATTCATCAGCACATTACCAGAGCTGGGAAACAACTCCACACAGTCTGACTGTCTCAAATCCATAGCTCTTAGCCAGGCACAACACACTGGGGCAGCTTTTTACAAAACAGAGTAAACCTGGGAAGTTAGGCCAGGCAGCCCACATCTAAGAAGTGTGTGGAGAAAGGAAATGGACAGAGGTAGGTAGAGGTATCAGGAGGGCCAGGGTCTGAAAGAGGTAGATGTGTCTTAAGGATCATCACCATAAAAACTTACAGGTGCAAAATCAGCTACATCCCAGCTGTGCATCCTGGCATTCATGTAAACAACATGCCACCAGCAATACATTCCTCTGTATCCTCCCTTCTTTGCCGATAATTTGCTGGTACCTCCATCTCATTCTCCCTAACTCCCCAGAGATAGCCAAATGGAGATGTTAAGCTGCTGTGAAATATTGGTAGAACAGTGTTGTGGCAGTCTAGGAAGGGGAGTGGGGGGGAAAGGGAGCAGCAAGAATCTCCAAAATTATGTTGCCCTAGAAAGGCAGTGTTTTCTTGCCCTGCAGTGATGTTGGGAGTTGGTTAGTTGTGGGTTTTTAGGGGGAAGAAGCCAGGTGAGTGTGAAGTAAGGTTAGCCGTGGTTTTAACACCTCAGACCTTTATCTGCCTGGTGCCCTCAGTAGTTTGCATTGCACCAGTGTTAATGAGTACCCTGTCCTAGACATCACATGTAAGGATGCAACACAATGTTTGCCCCATGACCACCAGCAGAAAGAGCTTCTTGGTGCCCTCCAAAGACAGCTTAGGATCTCACACCACATCTCCAAGGGGACCTTTTATCTGATTTCACTGGGACATTGCTTTGCTCTCCTTGCAAAAGAGTGGCATGCTTTGCGCCTGTTCCCACAGGCCAAATCAAGATGTGCTGCATACATGAAAGTAGCTGTCCTGTCAGCAGATCCAGAGCTAAAAGGTAGAGAATCACAGAATCATTGAATAATTTATGTTGGAAAAGACCTTTAAGATCATTGAATTCAACTGCAAAATACAACTGAGTAAAATGAGAGATGAGCAGTGGAGCAGTTTGGCCAAGGACCACTGCTGGAAGTAAGGGAGGGGAATGATAAATGAGCCATCCTTCCCACTTGCCCCACAAGCTCTCATCACTAAAATTATTTCAAGGGATAATGGTGAACTGAATGAGAGGGTATAGAGTGGCCAGGAAGTGCCCTCATCCCCATCCTGACGTGAAACATTTGGATAGGTAGTGGGAGACTGAGGAGGGGGAGAGGAGAAGTTTGCCTTTCGCCTATGGTCTATGCTCCAGGTAATGAGGACCTCTTGGAACAACCTGCACCACCTCTCATTCAGAGTAATGGAGGAAGAGAAGGGTTCCCACCCCTTCCTCACCACGGTACCTGGTTGAGGGAAGTCACAGCCAGCCTGGGAATAACCAACTGCATGACGAGCTGCAGGACAGAGGTGACCAGCCCAGCCAGGATGGCCCAGGTGAGTGGCAGTGGGAGCATGCTGTAGGTTGCAAAAAGCGTGAAGAGCACATAGCCAATGCTGTCCCCAAGGAGGCCAAAGCCCAGGCCAGATGCCAGGATCTGTGTGGCCATGGCCACCCAAGTGACCACACCGCTGTACTGCAGGTAGGTGTACGAGGTTGTGTCCTTCCTGACCACTACTAAGGCACAGATCACCACCTCAATGCCTGTGAAGAAGCCCAAGAGGATGCCCTTAATGGGGTCCATGGGAGCAGAAGCCAGGGTCAGGTGGAGGAACAGGAGGGTCAGCTTGGTCAGCACATCCAAGATGTTCACGACCACCTCAGATTTGCGCCGCTGGCCCAAGAAGTAGCGCTGGTAAAGGCGCTCCAAGTCCCGAGACTTGAAGGAGTTGCGGAGAGTGGGGAAGATCACCCCACGATAAGTATAGCCCCAGTTGAGGAAGAAGTCGGAGTTGCTGGGGGCACAGTCCAGGGGCAGGAAGCCTAGGTCCCCGCTGCTGCTCGTTCCCTCTGGGAAGACTTTGGTGCCTCCGTTGTTGTGGCGTTCGCCGCCTAAACTGCGTCCGGCCGAATGCCGGCGGAGGTGGTGGTGCGGCGGGTGGGGGAGGTGGTTGGGGTAGCAGGTCTCCTCGGAGCTGAAGCCCTTGCCCCCACCGCTGCTGCTGCCGCCGCTGCTGCTGCTGTGCTCCTGAATGAAGCGCTGCTCGGTGATGTGGCGCACGGCCGTCTGCCACAGCAGGCGCTGGGGTCTGCCACTGCCGGGAGGGGTCCTATTGATGGTGTAAAGTTCATCGCTGTCGCTCAGGCACCGCACCTCTGAGAGCTCCATGGCGGTGACTGGCGGGGGGCAGAGCATCGGCGGGAGGGGGGACGGGGGGACACTGTCTTTGGGGAAGGAAGAGGGGGGAGTGATGCAGCCGGGGGATAGGAGGGAGGGGATGGAGAAGGGCGGGTAGCGGCGGCGGGGTGGCGGTCTGGGGGATCACATTTATAGGCAGGTCGCTACGTCCGGTAGTTTGGCTGGCGGCGGGCGGGTTTGCCGCTGGGGTGCGCGGAGTGGCTGCACTGTCTCAACGCAAGCAGCCCGAGCCCCGTTCCCGCGCCCGCGGCGCCCCGCGGAGCCACATTCCGCGGAGCCCGGCTGCAACGCAGCCCCGGATCCCCGGACGGCTTGGTTTGCGCCCTCCTCGGGGCGGTGAGCTGGGAGGGAGCCGAGCCGCCGGTTCGGAGAGGAGGAGCGGAACATCTACGGGCGCAGCCCCGCTGCCCGGCAGGCGATCCGTGGCCCCATCCGGAGGCTGGTGGCGCGGGCGGGTTGGGGCAGGCACCTTGCGGAAAGCCGTTCACAACGAGCAGCTCCTCTCTCCACGGATCCCAGGGTTCCGCTCCGAGCTCTGGTCCCCGTGAGCTGCTGTAATCCCCGTGTCTGCTGTCAGCGGGAACCCTGCGAGCTCGGGCGGGAGAAAAGCGGCGGCGGGGTCATGGGCACCCTCGGTCATGGCGCCGAAGCCGCCGGCCGGGGGCTGCCCGCCCGCATTCCCCCGGCGGCGGGACATGCCCCGGCGGGTGCGCCGCCCGGGCTCACGGGGCGCCTCTGCCCGGTGGGGTCTCGGGGCTGCTATCCATCGTATTTGCTTGGTATGGAGAAAAAAAGGAAGGAAGGAAAGGAGGGGAAAAATATCTTCAAAAAATCCCAAGCTGACCAAAAAAAAAAGGCAAAAGCGCAGAGAACGAAATTCCCGCCCTAAACTCGGAGCTCTGGGAGAACAGCCGGCAGCATCGTTAACTTCTCCGCGGGGCAGGGCAAGGAGAGCTCCGAGGCTTCGCCCGGCAGCGGGGAGGAGGGGGACGGGGTGAGAGGCAGGCGCGCAGGGAGCGTGGTGGTTGCAGGGCTGCGGGGAGCCGGCTGCGGGTGCTGCCCCAGCAGCCGCGGGGACCGGCACGGCACAATCGCCGCTGCCGGAGTGGTGCTGTGGGAGGGCGGCCCGGGAGGAGGCAGAGCCCGGCGCGGTCAGCTGATGCCCGCTACGTCGGCGGGGTTGCCAGCACCCCCCTGCCCGGTTTAAAGCAGCCGCAGCCGCGGCGCCGGGATGGTACGGCGGGCGGGAATTCGAGAGATCCTCGTGGAAGGTTCCCTTGTCCCAAGAGGCTCTTCCATGTGCAGCTTCGGTTTCACCCAGATGCCCTTCTATAGATGTCCCGGGCTACCCTGCAGTGTCTAGCAGGTTTCTCCATCCTTACGCCTCAAGCTGCGCCAGGGGAGGTTTAGACTGGATGTTAGGAAGAAATTCTAAACAGAAAGAGTGATTGGCCATTGAAATGGGCTGCCCAGGGAGGTGGTGGAGTCACCATCACTGGAGGTGTTTAGGAAGAAACTGGATGAGGCACTTGGTGCCATGGTTTAGTTGATTAAATGGACTTGATGATCTCAAAGGTCTTTTCCAACCTGGTTAATTCTATTTTATTCTATTCTAAAGCCAATGTTGAAGTCGGGCATCCCTCTGACAAGGCAGAGGCTCTCAGGTCTTGCATGGGACTTAGGGCTCTTGCCCAGAGTGGGGGAACCTTTGGAAACCCCCTTACCTCTGCCTGGGTGAACTCAGACCTCTGAGAAAGTTGCTGTCACTGCTGTGACTGTGATTTTAACTGCCCTGTGTTAAATGAGTGTTTCTGTGTTTGATGACTCCTATCTTGTCAGCATTTGCATTAAAGCTGCTAGATAAATGACAGAAACTCTCCATGCAGAGAATCTGGAGTTCAAACCACTCCTCTCTTCCCAGTCTTGGCAAAAGAAAGGGTCCCTGCTCCTCTGCTTGTGAGCTCTCTCTCTGTGCCAGCAAACCTGGGTATTTGTGGGCTCTCTCTGAGCCAGCAAACCTGGGTGCTTTGTGCACCATAGGACAGCCTAAAGAAGAGGTGTAGGAGGTACCTGACTTTACCTCTCCCATCTTGCTCTACCCTCTATTCCAGAAAACCTGGACTAAACCTTTTTAAAGTGGCTAAATTCTATCCTGCAGGAAAGGCAGTTTTGGAGCTAAAACTTTGCCACTAGAAGCAGCTGAAACACCAGACTATAAATTAAGGGAGAGGTATTTTTGTTGTGTTTCAAAGGACAAGAGCAGCGTCTGCTAAATTATTTGAGATAAATGTGCAGCTGCCACCTGTCCCCAGTGGGGATGTGTGTGGACAGAGGCATTGCCTGGAAGGGAACTGTGCTACTCTTCTTGGAGCTCTAGCTTCTGCAGGAGTCGGAGTGCTTGAACATAGCATGTAATGTTTGACTTTCAGTGTGTCTGAGCTTCCATGAACACCCCTCTGACTGTCATTTAATTCACCTTCTGTTATTATTGTGAGGAAAGCATGAAGATTTAGGAAAGATTTCACTGATTGTTTCTGTATTTGCACTAGAATGGATTTTGGAACTCCAGCCAAGTCTGCATCCCGTGTGTCCCATGTCCCATGTGTAGGTTTTCTACAGATATAAGCAGAGGAAATCCTTGTTCTCCAGAGCCCAGATAAGGAATGAGTATTGCCTTTGTGATCAGGAACAGGTCTTTCTGTGGTTCAGCATAACCTTGCTAACATGGAAAGGGTTAATACCAGTTTCACAATAATGATAGAGACACACATCCTTAGTCCTAGATAAATCCCATTGAAATTGCAGCAGCACTGGAAGATGAAAATATTGCTACAAGTGGGAAATCTTGCACAAAGACTTCTGTATTTCTTTTATAAAATAAATTATAATTATTAGTTATATTACCCGAGAGCACAGAAAGAATCTTGATCATTCAAATGGCTCAATGCAAATCATACTAAATTAAAGGAAAAGGAGACAAATATGTAATGCAGCTTAAGGAGACACCCATTCAAAAGAAATAAGGTAGAATCCAAGATAGGGAGCCCTCAGCTCTCTACTGTGTCTGTAATTACTGAATCACAGTGCTGGGAGGCTCCTTGGGTCTTATGACAGCGTGATCTCTACCCTCACCATTGTTCCTTTGATGGAGGCTCTGTACTTCCTGAGGCAGTCTATTTCTGTACTTCTCCATCCATATCATTTTCATATCTAACCTGAATTTTCCTTGCGGCATTCACTAAGCACATCACTTCTTGTCCTGTCCACTATGGAGAGGAAGAACAGATTGTCCTGGCAGTAATCTATATATGTTTAATGAATATGTCTACTATCCATTCTCTCTTCCCCTTCTCATTTGTAGGTGTGGCAACATCATTTCTTTCATTCCTCCCCCAGTGGGTTACATTCTATGGGTCTCTGGTTGTTCGTTTGTTCTGGATTCTGTTTGATGGTTTAATTTTCTTTTTCCTCCTCTGTGAGATGCACACAACACAACTTGATTCTACAGTGGAAAGATACCTAATGTCTAAGAACAATGTCTTATGACCTGCACTCCTATTTATACGTCCTGTGAGGAGTCTGCCTTCCTCCCATCACAAGCTTATCCACAACTGATGACCTACTGAGAGCTCTTTGCTGTCCTCAAGGCCTGGGCAGGTGATACTTGCTCCATATGTGCATAGCAGCCTACATGAAGTATCTTGCGTTCGCCCTCACTAAAATGCATTGTAGTTTTTCCATCCTGCGTGCCCAATTTGCTTAGAACATGTTGAATACTAAACCTGCCCTCCTCCATGCCAGCAGTCCTCCCCAGCTCTGCGCCATCTGTGTGTTTAGTGAGCCTACTCTCTTCAGTGGCAATGACAAAGCAGTGTAATGCACCTAGCTAACAGCCAGCGTGCACATTTCTTGCATGTATTTCTGAATTTCTCAATCACAGAAGTACTGGACACCTTTGTACAGGGCTACCAAAAGGGGACAAGATCTTTCTGAGCATGGAGACCCACTACAGCAATGCTCTGGGCTCTAAACCATAAAAAGAAAGGCTGATCACCCTGGGGATCTGGAGAGGGATGATACTGACAAAGCCCTGGTTGCTACTGAAAGGTGAATGAGCTCCAACTCATCCAACAAGGTAATTTCACATATACCTCCCCAGTCCTGTAAGTTCTGATAGGGTTCAGTTGGTCCTAGATTACTATCATGAATTATTAAGTCTTTGTTCCTATTGGATTATTTTTGCTATTTTTTTGAATAAAGCTAAATGGCTTGGCAGTCTCACAAGATCACTAAAAGCCATTTAAAAATAATGCTGTGTCTAAAAGGCTTTTGACAGATGAAATCAGTCAGAATTCATTCCTCTTCTGTCACCCGAAAGTTCATGTCACACTCCTCTCCTCCTTCCCCCTCTCTACCCATAGCAGCAACATTTATGTGCAGTTTAATGTTACGGTATTTAATCATGCAAATAATGATCTCATTTACTCTAGTGGGACTGTTTATGCCCTCAGGATGACAAGGCTGGCACTGTGCTCTCCAAAACATTCCAGGGCTCTCCAGCAAAGGTAGCCCTCAATATCTAACACACTACAAAGCAACACTTGTGTCACTATACATCTTGTTTATTAAAACACAGACTTCACGGAATAATTAAAAAAGAACAAGTGGACAATTAATAACTGAAATGTGAAACTTCAGTAATGATGGAAGTGACAGAATAGGAGCAAATGAGCTTTAATTTCTTCCCTGTTTGCTGGTTTGTGCGTGGGTTTTTGTGCTTGTTTTGTTGGGTGGGGTTTTTTGGTTTGGTTGGTTGGTTTGTTTGTTTTCCCTGTAGCAGCCTTTGGGGTTTTTTCTGTTCTTCTTGGCAATGATTTAGGTATTCTAATAATAGTGGAAATACAAAACAAAACAAAACAAACCCTCTTGTATTGATTGAGTCTCCTTTTAAAAAACTTCTATATAATTTTTCTCGAATGAATGCATATCTCAATAAGATGTCTGTAGGAAAGCAACCAAAGGGCACAAGGGGATGGATTAAAAAAACTGTAATACTAGCTAGTAAAGCACTCAGACTGATTAATGAGAGCCATGGTAAAAGAAAAGCAAGATTTCAGGGACTGAAAGATGAGACAAAAAGGATGAGGACCCAGCTTAACAGATGATGGAAACAACATTTGCTGAAGTCTGCAGATGATTTTTCTCAGAACAGTGAAAATATCAATAAAGTGTTTTAAAGTTTGCAGGCACTGAAGCTAAATTGTTGCATACCTCAATGATGCCACATGTTAGGGGGGAAAAAAAAACAAAAAAAGGAAAGAAAAAGATTTTTGGTTAGTTATAGTATAGAGAAGTTGCAAGAAATGTCAATTTTAATGTTGATATTTATAATATATATGTATAATAAAAGTCAATATTATTAATATTGACATTTTTATTTTAAAAGAATAGCTTTTAAAAAGCTTTTAAGAAATAGTTTTTCTGTACATGCTATTTTTTCCTCATGTTGTGAAGCAACAGTTCCCTCACACACAAATTAATTCACCATGAGAGTGGTGAAGCCCTGGAATGGTGGTGAAGCCCTGGAATGGGTTTTCCAGGGGGGTGGTTGAGGCCCCATCCCTGGAGGTGTTTAAGACCAGGCTGGATGAGGCTCTGGCCAGCCTGATCTAGTATGGGGTGTCCCTGCCTATGGCAGGGGGGTTGGAACTAGATGATTCTTGTAGTCCCTTCCAACCCTGACTGATACTATGATACTATTTCTTCTTCTCCTTCCTTCCCTTCACAGATACGCATACCCACATACATGGATCAGAAGCCAGTCTAAATGTGTGGATTTTATAGAGCAAGATAAAGGGATGGAGGTGAATAATTCACCTTTTAACCAAAGAGTGGACCTGTGTTTTCCTTCTCTTTTCCAGTTCTATTCCTTCCTCATCCACCCAGCTATTACTCTGGTTTTTAAAATGGCTTGGGAGCTTCAACCATTACAAGTCTTTTACTTATGACTGTGGGCACAAGTGCTGACCAGGAATATATTCACCAGGCTGTTTTGTACTGTGAAATATTTGTTTGTCTGTTCAAGCAATTGTTACAGTTTCCCAGAAAATTGAGCTTCATAAAGGAATTAACATGATGGTAATATTCAACTCTTAGGAAAACAAAACAAACAACAATAATTAACAAACCAGTGAACTTCAGTTTTACATCTTCAAATTATTCTTTCAATTGTTTGTTGTAGGTGGTAGATTTATTTTTTTTTTTATCTTTTTTTTTTTTTTCCAGAACCAGACATGAAGCATGGAGTCCTTAAACTGAACAAGATTGATTAGAAAAGAAGACCATTCTTCTTTGCTGGGAAAGGAAAGCCTTTATCCTAATTAAAAATCAATGACAGTTTAAGTAATTTGGGGGGGAACCAACAAAACAAAACAAAACCTAAAAACCTTCCCAAAACATAACTGTTGTACTTTGCATTGCTCACTGGGCCACCCAGAACTTTATTCCACTCTTTCATGCTTTTCCAACCAATCTCAGAGAACGGCTGTTTCTTCACTTGTCTCTCTCCTCTACTCACTCCGTCACCCCCACCCCCACCCCCCCCAGTAACACTCTTAAGACTCAGGAATCCCTGGAGCACCTGCACTGCTGAATGAATAACACTTTTTACAAGGCAGTAGAAAGTTCTTCATGCTTTATGGGATTCCTTTGGAAAAGAGATTTATCTTTTAATACAAAATACTTGCATGTTAATTAAAACAGGATTTAAAAAGAAATTAACAACTAAATACCATTCACAAGCATTTTATTCCTGATTTGCTCTCTGAAGTAGCAAGTGGTAGGAGGGATAGCCTGATGGGTGAAGCTACAATTGGAATTAGTACCAGAAAGGAGACTTGAATGTGATTCAAAAGAAACTAAAAGCCTAAAAACAAACCAAAAAAGCACCCATCAGGCAATTCTGTATAAGCTTTTTCTCTAGGAGTAATGATTCTTAGCTGTGTAGAGGTTTTTACAAGCAGATCTCAAAGTATTTTTCTTGTTACGGGAAGGAGATGTTTCCTGTGGATGTATACAACAAATCTAATTAAAGCACAAATAGGGAGCTGTTTTATTGTATGAAATATTAAATCCATCCAGATCTGTATCCTGCAGTTACTGAAGAATAAAACATATCCTAAGAGGAAATCCCTCTGTCAGCCAGATCAAAGTAAGGAAGGCCTGGTAGGGTTGTATATGCACGTGCTTATGTGTGTGCTAAACCTTGGAGCAGGAACAAAACATAGAAATGTGTCCAAACGTGCCTTTTTTTTACTGGGCTGGGGGAAAACAATTCTATTTAATTTTAAAATAAAGTATGAAGTGAACTTTTCAGCTCCTGGCAACTCCTTTCTTTGCATCCCTGTTTCTTTCTTGAACCAGGAAATGTGGAAGCCCTGGGATTGTGGCTTGGGCACCTAGGGATGTTGAGATTGCAAGGGGGATAAAAGCTAGAGAAATTGTGGAAATTTGGCCTGAAAAAAGAGTTGCACTGTGTCATCTTAGATGCAGAGCCCTTTAGTTGAGTTCTCCAGCATCTCTTTATGGAGCTGACAGCATGCCAGGCAGATTTTTGACAGAATCAGGCTTATGTTTCCAAGACATTGCTTCATCACACACTTTGCATATATGACTGTGTAGGACTCTGTTTTGCTGATCTGGCAGATAAGCACAAGGTTTACTTCATCTAGGTTCCTAGGCAGTACTTTACACCAGCAACAAATCTCTTGCCTCCAGCTCCCATATCATCTATATGAAGGATTCTTTCATTAGAAAATGAAGAGTATGTAAAGATACCTAAGTGACTTACCATATCCCAGACAGAGCACTGGTCTAGATGTGGTGATATTAACAGCAATTTATTTCAACCTAGTTCCCATCATAACTGAAGCATGTTAATCTGCTCATTGCCAGTAAAGCTAGAGATGGTAGGTGTTCTTAGACAAAATGTTTAGGAGGAATCGTTGACTCATGGCAACTTTAGTCATTCTCTGATATGATACTATTAATGTGTACAGGATCAGCAAAGTACTTATTTCTCCATTCTATTATCTTGTTTTTACATTCAGTAACATCTTCCTTGGCATATGGGAAGGATAGCAGATTGATGTTTGACTAATCTATTTGATATTCCATTTCTCTAAATCACCAAACTCTGTCATTTTCTAGTGTTGCGGTGTTTGCTGTAGCAGATTAAATCTAGCCTCCTTTTGATAGCAATGGCAGGTTGTTGGTGCTCCAGACAAAGATTTAAAATTGGCCTGTAGGTGGTCTACTGTATGCATGAGATTAATTTAATCTTCTCTTACATGACTAGAAAAAGGCAAGCCTTGAAAGTTGCACCTACTCTGTTTTCAACATTGGGAGGTTACTAAGAGCCAAGGAGAATATCATCTTACTGCCAGGTAACACACTGATCTACAGAACATCCAAAAGCCTTTTCCAGGAAACAGGCATGAAGAATGCCTATGACATCTGTAGGGTTCTAAAACTAGGTTAAATAGCTTCACATGAGAATCAGACCACAGGTACTGTTATTGTGATTAATATTATTTATAATAGCAATATTTACAGAGAGGAAGGCTGTGGCTGCTTTCAGTTGTACTGGGAAGCAAAGCAAGCTATTTGTTCTAGAATATTAGTGGGAGACAAAACATCTTAAATTCCAGAACTTCGTATGGAGAAAGCTCCACTTCACACTCTGCTTGATTTTTTGGGGCATCTCTTTAATCAAGATATTTCTGGTGGATGTTTTCAGCATGCAGCAACTCAGACATTTTGTTTTAGCAGCTCATGTCATCAGGCACCACTGTTGGGACAGAAGTGGGCTAAGGATGAGATACCAACCTGGGAAGCTGGGAAGTGGCATCTTATGACATTGCTGGGGCAGTAACTGATGGCACTGGGATGTGCTGTGATAGTGTCCTGGGCCGTGGATGGAGGTCAAGAGGACCCTGGATGAAGTAGATCAGGGCCAGTAAAGAGCTGTTGGTGTCCTTGGGGGCTGGACACCAGTTTTGCGAAGTGCACATCAAGGAATACAGGACCTTCCAGAAACCATTAAGAGATGCATGATCTAAGATGTAGGAAATGTAACCAATGGGAAATTTTGACAGAGTGCTGGTCTGATTGTGTTCATATATTTCTTTCAAATGTTGTCTCCTGATAAAGAACAGTGTTATAAGAGTAGTAAAAAAGTAAAACAGCACAAAGCAAGTACTCTTATAAGTGTAAAGAATACTGTAGGTATTTCTCTCTGATAGGTATTTCACTAAAGAAACAAGGCATTTAAACAGCATTAGTGATTTTTCTAGAGTGCAGTGGACATTACTCAGATGTGATGACACTTATCATTGCCATATGTAAAATTTATGCATAATGTATTCTTGAGTCCTATTGACCTTTGCATTTCAAAATTTCATTTACTCTGTGTTAATTTAAATTGTACACACAACAATATAGGAAGTGGGAAAAAAAAAGATTTTTCTTTTAAAGACATATCAGCTTCTATCAGCTCAATGTTAACAATTTCAGCAGCACAGGAAGGAATTCTCTTTTTAATCCTTGGTGGGCTGACAGTTGAAACATAGCTAGTCATCTTTCATTACTTCAATATCTCAGAGTCATAGACGGTTGTACATTTACTCTCTTAATGCCTTGTATTTTTGCAGAGCACAGTGTTTTGTATGAGCTGAACATACAAGGCCATGTTCTCATTCCACTGAGACTCTCTTGACTCAGCACAGAGAGAGTCTGGCAGAAATCCAGCTACTTCCTTCTAGTTCTGGGTTTGGCATGCAGCCAGACCCAATATAGTTGTCCATCCCTGGAAGGTGACTAATCCCCAGAGGGCAAGATTCACCCTTTGGGGTGCAGTATATGTTTTTATGTATTTAATTTCTCACATTTTACTGTATCTTAGAGCAGCAGTGTAGCAGTATGAATGACAATTCAGCTGGACTTCTTTTTACTATCCCTTCTTTTCTGTGATGGTTCTTCAGGAATGGGCAGAACAAAGGCTAGTAAATGGCAGCCCTGAATCCTGTCAATGTTTTGAACTCATTTTTTCCCAAGCTAACTCCTCTGTCACCTGTTCTGGTCTTCCCAGGATAGAAAGGCTTGCAAGCATTGTCCTTTGCTACTCTCTCCTGGGAAGCACTATTTTCACTCAAAGAATCAATCTATTCCACCTTGCCAGCTTGTCTCCCAATTTATTTTTGCATAAACATAGGATATTAGCACTATGATGAACTCCAGGTGCCTGAAGCTGTGAAATTCTGACACTGATATCATTAAATGATTGATGCCATTACTGACACTGATCTGAAACTCATTAACTTAAATATTGAGGAATGGAGACTTCCATGCAGCAGTGCCTGTAACCAAACAAAAAATATAGATCATAGCAAAGCTTTTTCTTCCTCTTTACAAAATGGGAAGCAAAATCAGGTTTTCCACATGTTCTAAAATGTGCCATCAGGGAATGCTTATGACTTCTGTGCACATGTCTATGTGCACCTGTGTGTCAGCCTGGCTTCTTGCTATACACCTGCTGAGGACACTCAGAGAATGATCTACAGACATAAATCTACACTTAGATTCACCTCCTCCTTTTTGATGCAAAATGACACTTCCAACAGAGGAGATCTAGTGAGGTGGTGCATTCCAAAACCACTGCTATCTTACTCTGGGATGATGTGGTAGATGTTACTGTCCTTTGTCATAGTTTTCTGAAGCTGATGATGTGGTGAGACCAAAGCACACAGGGAAATTCTCACTTTGGTGGTCTCCTGAATCATACACTGATTACAGTGTGAGTCCAGAAAAGGAAAGAAAGAGAATAGCAGTGATAGGACCTAGGAAGATGGAGGCTCTACCAGCTTGGGGAGAGGCCAGTGTTTAGAGATTCATGAGAGAAGCAGCTCAGCAGTATACATTTGTGCCATGTTACATGAAGTGAAGAAAAGAAAAAACCCCTCCAGACTCTGACAAGTCTGGCCCAAGGCAGGAGCCTGAGATAGCACCAACAGTATTTCGCTCATTGTTAGTCATAGCATAGTCAGGCATGTTTGACCAAAGATTTTTGTTCCACAAAACCCTACAGAGAAAAGGTTTTATTGGTATTCCCGGCCAAAATGAGAAAGGCTGTCAAAGATATTCTTAGCAGAGACCGAGTGGCTCAGATACTCATCTGAAATAAGGGAAATTAATCTTCCAACTCCTATTCTGTTTGATGCAGAACAGAATTGAAGCTACATCTTCATGTATCCTGTGAGTCCCTCAACACAGAGGTGCTGGGATGATTTTTGTTTGACCTATTGAGTGTGGAACCTTTTATACAAAATAGGACTGCTTAAACAGGAGGTTCAGACTGATCCTTAAAGACTCAACTCTTTCCTAACTACCTGTGAACATTCCTCACATTGAAGTAGTTAGTACCAGGAAATGCAGGGGAATACCTCAATATCATTCCCTTTGTCCCTTGACAGCAGGCTTCATTCACCTAAGCACTTGATTCAAGTCATGCATTTAGTCAGGGGTATCAAGATTATTACAATAACATCTTATTTGAAACTGCTTCACTCTCTGAGTCCTTTGAATATAGGAAAATCTTATGGGCTGCCTCAAATTTTTTCCATTTATATTATAGCAGCTGCCTCAGAGAAACAGGATGACCTTTATATTTCCCCCCCTAAAAGTAGGGAGCAAGAGGAATGCTGGATGGGTGAAGATAGCACAATTTGTATGGTTCATGCCATTAAACTTGATGAAAACAGCAGGGATGATACCTGCCTGCAATGTCTTCCCTAAAATACACTCTTTAACATCAGAGTTGTTTGCTAACCCTGCAATAATTTGGAAAGGTGGAGCTGTATTGTCCTAGGCCTTTGATTTCACTATGATAAAGGGGGTGAAATGCAGATGAATATTTGTGATGCAGAATAATAATCACTTTAGTTGGATGAGCTATGAAAGTGCAGACTGATCTAGGCTGAAAACAGCTCTCAGAGCTGTGGGATCCTATAAACACCAGGCAGAGTTGCAAGTCAGTAGATCATAGAATGAAAAGATCATTATCTATTTTATGGTTAAATTTCTGATTTATCTGAGAAGGGCTAGTGACCAGGTTCTCATCTGTCAAGGCAGAGGACACACTCAAGAGACCTTTTGTCTAAATGAAATCTGAACTTTGATAGCTCCTCTATAGCTTGATGAGTTGGAAGTGAAAGCTACACTTTTCAGGATTAATTGAGTGTCCAGGGAGAATGGAGTGAGCTATGAGTATGACTGGGAGACTTGAACATCTCTCCTATGAAGAAAGACTGAGAGAATGGAGGCCATTTAGTTTTGAGAAGAGAAGGATGAGAGGGAATCTTGCTAACATCTATAAATATATGAGAGGTGGTTGTTAAGATGAAAGTAATAGTCTCTTTTTGGTGGTGTCCAGTGACAGAACAAGGAAAAATCAGTACAAGCTGGAACACAGGAGGTTCCACCTCAGCTTCTTTATGGTGAGTGTGATGGAGCACTGGAACAAGCTGCCCAACAAGGTTGTGGAGTCTCCTTCTCTGGAGGCTTTCAAAACCTGCTTGGATGCATTCTTGTAGGGCCTGCTCTAGGTGATTCTGCTTTGGCAGCGGGGATCCCCCCATTCTGTGATTCTGTGATTTTTGCCTCATGCTTTTAAAGAAAAATAGGATGAAATTTCTGTATTCAGAGAAATGAGATTGCCAATAGGGTAAGAGGCCCCTCTGTATTAAGAGGAGCAATTAGAGGTGGAAAGTTGCCTGCCCCTATTATGAAGAGCTGGAAACACAGAAGGAGTGGGAAGCATCTGAGTGAAGAAGGGCCTCGTGAAGAAGGCAGGGATAGCTTGGCTGAATGCTCCGTGACATATAGGTAGGAGAAATATGTTGTAAGTCATGCTTTCTTGCTTCTCTCTCTCTCCTGGGTCCTGTCAGAGCTGTTTGGATCTGTTTTATGAATGGGTTGTTTGGTCCTGAGCAACCTCTACTTGACTTTGCCTCTTTCTGGCTGTTTCGCTGATGGTATGCCACCCACCATGGTGGAAACGTTGTCAGGACCTTCCTCAGCAAAGCCTCCAAGCTGTCTGGAAACCATGTGCACATCTCTGAAGTGGTGGAGGCTAAGTGGGAATCTCTAGGGTAACCCAGGTGACCCAGGCATCCCTGTCAGTCAGTCAAGTTGGCAATGGCTGTTGCAGACACTGAGCTGAAGAGTTCATAGCACTGAATTCAGAAGCCCATAGCTTCTGAATAAAAGTGAAGTCTAGAAGAACCTCAGCTATTTGCTTTGGAAATGCAAGGAATAGTAAACTAATTGGACTGAAACAGCTCTATGGCAAGACACAGCTGCTTTAATGTGATATAGCTCCTTCACATCATGGACTAGCCCCTAACATTCACAGCCATGCCTCAGAACTGCCACACCAGAGCTTGCCACTCTCATCCTCCTGCAGTCAGTATCTATGGCAAAGCACAAAGCCTGGAAACAGTTAGCACTGAAATTAGCTAATCTGGAAGTGGATAAGTGTGGGGTTTGTTTCATTATTTCTTCTGCCTTCACTCTTACCTATTAGTGGAAACATTTGTGTTCTTTTTTTCCTCATTCGTCTTACAAATGGACAGTAGAGCTTATTAGCTTTGTACATGCCAGCTCCATTCTTGTCAGGATTTCTATTCTTAACCTCTCCAGCTGTAGAATAAAAAGATCTCTCAGACTCCTACTCCCCCTTTTACCATTCAGAAGTATATGTCAGGATGTTTTCTGTCATTAGTGCCTGTCTGCAAGTTGGAAACATTGCAATAAGGAGTAGTGACTTTTCTCTCAGAGGAGCCTAAAGGGAGTGCTGCTATATATGAACTAGATTTTAATTCATCGCAGTTGAACTGCTCCTGAGTCCACAAGAGTCAGTGAGCAGATGAGTTAGGCTTGTTCCTGAAGAATTTTCCTGCTGGCTTTATAAGGGGAATAGACTAGCCTTTTAAAAATGCTTCAGATGACTCCTAGCTGTTTTGAAGGCAAACCTTCTTCCATATGGCACTTTAGTTGTGTAATAAAAGTGACTTAATTGGAAATAATTACTTTGTTTTTGAAGTACCACAGTTATTTCAGCTGAGAGCCAGCTTTTGGAATAGTATCTTATAAAAGTTCATAGATGATGGAGCTATTTGTTTCAATCTTAGCTATTGTCTACATCTTTCAAATTTACATACTTGGTATTGTTTATATTGCTACAAAGAGCTAAAGACAAAGGGCTGTTGGTAAGAGCAGTCAGAAATGAAACATGGGCAGAGATAAAATATCTTCAAAGAAGGTATCAGAAGGTCTTAAAAGAACAGAGGAGGCTTAGGGGAAGTGCCTATTTATCTGGCTGCAGCCAAGTATGTAGACATGGTTGGCTTTTTTTCTAATGTTGGTGTCTAAGATCAAAAGAAGAGTGAGCTTTTACAAACCATTTCTACAGATAGTTTGGGGTGAAGCACAAGCTGGCATAGGAGAGTAAGTGAGGCAGCAAAAAAAACTATTTGAAGAAAATGTTACAGGAGTGAAAGCAAGAGAGGCAGAGGACCAGGCAATGAGCCTGACTGAGTTACACAGGGGCATCCTGAATTTGTGAGGAGACAGTGTTTAAAAGGGACAAAAAGGTTGTGGTGCAGAGTTTGGTTTGTATCATGATAGAGATTTTTATTTGGAGGTAGCTTTAGTGCAAGAGTTATTCAAAAAATAGCTC
Source organism: Dryobates pubescens (assembly GCF_014839835.1). NCBI lineage: Eukaryota > Metazoa > Chordata > Aves > Piciformes > Picidae > Dryobates > Dryobates pubescens. The sequence goes on along the minus strand of NC_071625.1, from coordinate 21,044,002 downwards.
TGGCAAAACGCTTATGCTTTTTAGACAGAGTCATGAGATAGTCTGAAGTAAGCAGTTCTGCTGGGAAATATGCACTCACACAGCCTTTGGGGGTTACTTTAATGATCCAGGTGTGACTCCACTTCATCAGCTCTACTGATGCAACTTTCACCTGTACATCAGTTTGTGGCGATGTCTTTGCATGTCTGCTGTCGCTCAGTACATCCAAGCTATGCTTTTGTATTAGTTCAGAGGCATGATCTCATCCAGTCAATTATCCCAGTGTAATGTGAATTGTTAAGGTCATTCTGTTGTTAATTAATTGATTGTGCTGCATTAAAATAGTCTCCCTGAAGTCCTCTGCATTAAAGATTAATGTAAACTTCTCCATAGACCTAGCAGTTTGAAGCGTCTCACTGGCAAGCTGAATGACACTGACATGCTCGGTTGGCAGTTGTTCTTTGTATTGCAGAAGGTTCAGTAACATTTCAGCTGTGTTTTGATACTATGGAGATACTCTGAACTACCAAAAGAAAGAGAATATGCAGGAAAGTGACAATTATTTGGCTCTCTCTGAAGAGCAGTTGTGATCCCACAGTGTTAGCAGACAGATGAGGAGAAGCAATAGAATCATGGAATCATAGAATCAATAAGGTTGGAAAAGACCTCAAAGATCATCAAGTCCAACCTATCACCCAAGACCTCGTGACTACTAAACCATGGCACCAAGTGCCACATCCGTTCCCCTCTTGAACACCTCCAGGGACAGTGACTCTACCACCTCCCTGGGTAGCACATTTCAACGGCTAACGACTCTCTCAGTGAAGAACTTTCTCCTCACCTCAAGCCTAAACTTTCCCTGGTGCAGTTTGAGACTATGTCCTCTTGTTCTGGTGCTGATTTAAAAACGTGGCCGAGAGTCTGGGAGCCACCTGTGGGGAACCTTTAAATGTTTGACCCCACGAAGCAACTGGCCATATTGTTTTTAGTAATCTTCCAATGTAAACTTGGGGAAGTTTATTCACAAACATCATTGTAATTTCCATGGGCAGCTAACCATTGCTATTATTCTCATACCCAGCTGCAGCTGGCTACAGCTAAAAATGGAATGCTGAGTATTTTTTTCCCCCTGTAGTTTATTTCAGTAATTAAGACTCTAATAATTGGATCATTATTGTGAGAGTGAGAAGCATGGAAGTTTTGCAAAGCTCACCTGATGACCACCTTTTTCATCTGAAAAACTTGGCTTGGGGCATCCTGATGGGTAGAATTATTCCCTGAGTCTTCCACTGCTCTTTTTCTTCTTTTGACAGTCATTTCAGGATCCCAGGTGTAAACGTTTCCAGTGATGCATAATTAAGATGCAGTTTTCAGTGTTAAAGATCTACCTGATAGGAGTCTTGTAATTTGATCTTACACGTCTAAACTGTAGATCACAGGCACTGTGGCATCAGAAATAACTAAGAGAAATAAAGAGGTTTTATGTTTGACCCATGACCTTTCTTAGTGTTCTTAAAAGTCCAGAACGCTCATGGCCATTCGCCCGATGAGCATATTGGCAGTAATCATTAGGCTTTACATTCATACACAATCTTCTATATGGCACAGAGACAAGGTAGAATTGAATGTACAGTTTTATAGTATTTAGGAAAATAAAATTGCTTTCTCTAAATGTGCTCATTTTGCACAAAGTGAACACACACACACACACAAAAGATGAAAAATTGCAGAAAGAAAAATAAAGAAAGCTCCACTTGATCGGTTTTTAAATTCCATTCTGTGATAGTTTCAGAGGTCCTTGGGACACCTGGTGTTCCTTTGATGATGATGGGTTTATAATACTGTTCCCTGAAGAATATCCCAGAGAATTCATTATTATTTTTCTCTCTATTTCATATGGTTTTCTAAGCATCAATCTCTGTTTTTCAGTGCAGGCTTCCATTTGATTAAAAGAGGATGATTTTCTACATCAGGTTCATGTAGTTGAGAGCTGCTTCCTATGGCCAAGCAAGCAGGTCAGTCAAACTGTGACCCTTCCTTATCCCTGCTATGTTTACATTGGCAAGGTCACAAAGAGAGATGTAAATTGTTTGGTTTGAATAAAAACAATCAGAACATTTAAATCACAGCAGATCATAACCCAGTGACATGGCAATGGAAATAGCTCAAAGTCCTGCCTATGTTTTTCAACTGAGATGCTGTTATAACATTGATTTATGAGCAGTGATGTTTTAACAAAAGAGAAGGTTGAAAAGATCTGCATCTGGTATTGGTTAGGGGGTGTCTGGAGGCAATTTGGGCTAATCCAAGCCCCAGATACAACTACTCTTGTTAACTACTTGTGTCCAAAAGAATCCTTTGGTACTTGGATGACTGGCACAGAACAGCCCATCTCCATACTGTTAACCCTTCTTGCTTTCTAAATGGTGACTGCCTGCAGACTAGTTACTGAGAGCAGTTTCTGCCCTCTGCTAGGTCCTAGGAGAAGTGCTAGATGTCCTAGACATAAACTATGCTGGTCTGAAGAATACAGCAATACATATAGTCTGGGTCTGGCACCCATTGATGTTTCCTCATTCTGTTTAGTTTATTAGGAAAGCAGATATAGCCTTTGAGTGTTTCTTGGTGTGTTGCACAAACTCCACTTTATTTGATGCAGATTCATTACAGCTGGTAGGCACTTAACAGAACAATTTAATGTAAGGCGGGAGTTGAGATGGCCTCATTTTCTCTCAGGGAAAGAGATAGATTCCATCATGTCCAAGATAGATAACACTGCTGCCTTGGAGAGGTATGTCTCTCTTTGAGAGTACATGGGAGATTTAGATTCACAGCTCCCTAAGGTGGGCGCCTCTGAACCAAGCCAGCAATTACCCAGGAGGGGCTTTGTGCTTCCTTTTTTTCCCCATGAGCTGGGAGTTGCGCAGACTCAGTAAAGTCATGGTCCCATGCTCAAAAGTAATTCAAGCATGTATGCTCAATAGAAGTATTGAACACTCCACATTTCTACTATCAGATTCAATCTTAAAGAATACATTTTTAGTCTAAAAACAAGGCAGCAACCCAGAGACCATCTAGCCTGGTTAGCATCTGGCCTCAGATTGACAAAGAACATGAAGTGTTTATACGAACTGCTGACTGGAGAGTTTGCTATCAGCATTGCATGAAATACATAGAAAAACTTGAAAGCCAAGTAAGATTTACATTTGCATGGCTCTTCCTATAGATGCACAATCTCTAGTAAGTCTCCAAATTTGTATTAAAGGCTACCTCCAGCTGACCCACTTGAAGGTAGATAATGCAATGGTTTAGTGCAATTAGAAGTGCCTAGCTATTCCTTGCAGGTCATCAGCAACAGAAAATGACATACCTTCATTTCACTGTCCCATTAAAGCTTAGAAATATCTTAATACCACAGTTCATGCTTGGACAAATAAATTTTATCTTGTGCTTTGAATGAACACAAAGGATAATGGCTGTAATAGCACAAACCTGAACTGAGACTAACAATAACCTCTTGACTTTTGGTTTACTTTTCCTTGTTTTAGCAATCATTTTGTTTCTTCTAGTTAATGTAGTCCTTGTGTTTTAGAACCAAAAAGTGATGGAGTGAAGAGCTAGCTCTCTAACAGTCTGACAGGAAAAGACTGACAATAATAATACCAATAGAATCACTGCTCATGCTTGAGTCTACTGCTTTCATCTAGGTGGGTGAAGAGACACAGGGCAAGGTTAAGTGCCTTTTCCAATGTGAAAGGAGTTTGGAATGTCAGAGTTCCCTCTTAGCTACAGAGAGGAAAGAAGATTTAATCTCTTCAGTTCTCTGCTCCAAAAGAGATGTTACTTTAGAGGAGAGGATAGGAAGGAGCAGAATTAAGTGATGCCTGATATTTTGCCTTGGAGGGGTGAAGTGGAAAGGAGTGGGGCAAGAACTGACGTATCCCACTCCTATTTTAGTGCTCTGTAAACACTCTGCTCATCCCTTTCTTGTCCCCCTGCTGCCACACAGTAGTCAGGAGACAGGCAGTGGGGAAAACTGCTTTAAGCAGCAAAATGTTTTGAAACCAAAGTACAAATAATAATATTGATATTTTAAATAATCTTCTGAACTTAGAAACATACAGTACCCTTCTGTATTCAGAAGATCCTATTTATTAAAAAAAAATTAAATTTAGGAATTAGGGCTTCAGAAAAACATAAACTATTTTGAAACTGTAAGATAATCATTACAGTTGTTAAACCTGTGGCCACACTGGAAGTTTGTTACCTGTCCTGTATGAAGAAAGCCACCTACAGTTCAGCTGGATTCCCTAAAGCAGCTGCATTTCAGCCACATCCACTACAGCCAGATGCAAAGCCCAGGAACTTGTACCTCATTCTGATTTGTGAAGCATAGGACCCTTTTTTTTTCCTTCTCCAGTGAGATCTAGGGATAAAGTCTGTGATACACATTAATCCTCCTATTGAATTTAAAGTCTTCTTGGATTTCAGACCTTGATTTTCTTTAGTGAGTAATCAAACAGAATATCCCTCCACAAAGCCCAGCTCTGGGTCTTCTGAACCCTCCAAAATGAGATTCTCCATTTACAGTATACTTCTGCAATTTTCTGTGGGGGTTTTTGCAAACCTTTTCCTCTAATAATAAGCCAAGATGAAAACTCCAAGCAGCGAGCTTGGTTATTGTGAAATTATTGGTACAAACACAAGATTTTAGTCTATTACTGTTACCACTGGCTAGAAGAGAAATTGCTGTTAGGGGGAACTAACTGTACTTTCCAAACACATTGCATGTAGAGATCATTTCCATTTAATTTCAATATCAAATCCAGTATTGTCCCTGTTTTATCTCTTAAGAGAGTTTGGAAAAAATAATTCCTTCTTCTCACAGCCTTTCTTTCTTTCTCTTCCACCTGGGACCTTCTCTGTGCCAGAACTTTTCTCATGCTTGAAGCAAATTCTCCATTCCTCTGACTGACACACTGCCTTAAACCTTGCTGACACTTGTTTTGCCTTCCCCTGCTGTTTGCTTTTGGTAAATGATTTGTTGCCAGAAGGACCAGGGTTCTGGGACATCCTCTAAACCAAAAAGCGAACTAGAACAAAAGGCAACAAAACAAAAACAGGCTCACAATTTGCAAACAGCTGAACTTTTATTCCCTTTTCATTCTGTGCCCCCATCTGTTAATTTAAGAGTAGAGCTTTGTGAGAGAAAAACTGTCTCTGCAGGGCCAGCTTCTTCCACAGCCCTGGCAATCTCAGGAGGTTGCTATAGGAAATGTCCCCAGAAGATCTTTAATGAGCAGTTTCTTGCAATGAGCTGATGAAACTTCTCATTCCTGGGGTCCTCACTTCTGCTGGGTCTGAGTTTTTGCTATGGATTGCAGTGAAACAGGGGTCAGATTGTCTCATATTTACCCAGATGCCCACAGAGGCCACTTAGGCCATGCAAAACATACCCCACAAGTATTCCCTTTTCTGGAGTCAAAAATGTACACACTACCTTACAACACCAACCCCTAGCTAACCCCTGTGATTTTAACTCAGCTCCTAAACTGTGCTGGACTCAGGTTAAGCAGCCTTCCCATTAGCTGTTGCTACAGAGCAGATATCTCCTGGTTTTAAAACCACCTTGGTTACTCCATGAGCAACTTTTCTCTTTCAGTACATTACTGACATCCCTGGAAGGAGCCTCTGGGCAGAGATGATCCCTTCCTATGTGCCAGCAAAAGGCCACATTCATCTATCTTGCTCTGCTTTATCTGAGGAATTATTTCTTTTTTGGAACATTTTCTTGCTTTGTAATTTCATTCTTAATTGCAAAGCATACTTGCATGAAGCCAGGTCTCAGTGTCTGGAGTGTTTATCCAGTCTCCTGAAGTCCTCATTGCTTGTTAGTAACCTCCTAATTGATTGCTGTGGAATAGTGATTAGGAAGGGCCAGACACAGGATAATGACTTCAGGTGGGATGTAGGCTGGAAAGCCTGAGTAATGTTAGGCATTCATATAAATCTCTCAATTAACAGAAGGTAGGTTTGGGCTAGCCTGGAGGAAGGTGTGGTAGAGCAAAGGACCTTCCATAAATCAAGCAACTGCATGAGGTGACTTAACAGCTCCAGGAGTAGTACAGACCCTCCAGCAACATCCTATCTGTGTGGATGACTGCCTTCAACAGCTCTTTTAAACTTTTGTTTTAAAACACTGCCTGTACCACTGACTATGTTTGCTTGTGGCCCTTGTTCAAGGTATAAAGATGAATAATCCCTCTTCACCATGGAATCTGGGGATTTCTGTGTTCACTTACCAAGAAGGGAAGAAAACTGGTGGTGACACCACTACAGAAAGAGATGCTGTTTCAGTGACTGAGACAGCTTGAGCTGCTTGTCTTCTGCAGAGTTGCTCCAGGCTGAAGTGAAAGACTCTGTGGATAGAGCAGGTGTCAATACTTGCAGAGACCTCTGTCTTGGTGAGCTGCTCACCTTTCCTACTGCATCCTCAAGGCTGAGCAGGCAGTTGTCTCAAGGAGCAGAAGTCTGGTCTTGCCTCCACACAGCTGTGAGCAATGCCTTAAGCAGTCTTTGTCACTGTCTATTCCCCAGTGACAGCAACTGGGGTTGCAGGATGGCCTCTCTGAGGAGGGTTGGGGCTGCCCCATGCCAGACCCAGCCAGTTCCAGTCAGTCTCAGTGAGCTCCAGTGGCACCACTGCAGCGCACAGTTGAGCCCGTCAGCCAAGCTGGGGGCACCAAGGGGAAAACAGGTTTCAGAAAGGGCCAAAGGCAGCACAGGTAAAGATAGAGAAACCACAACCTCCATCCTCACCCACTATTCCCTCTCAGGGGGAGAAGAATCAGGAGTGAAGAGCTGAAGCAGGACATCAAGAAAAGGAAAGGGGTAGGAAGGTGCCTTTTTAATGTTTGTCTTGGCAAAAGATCTCCCTGTCTTTATCTTGATCAGTGAACTTTTCTATCTTATCTTCTCTGCTGTCTTTCTGAGGCTGAGGTCAACCCACCACAGTTGCAGCCCCTGTCTTGTAACATGAAGCTAACCATGATTTCACTTGAGACACTCATTATGTACAGGCTCTACCTCAGCTCTTAACCAGCTATCTATTAAAAATTTAGAGAACAGCCATTATGGTTTATAGACATGAACATGGGAAGAAAACCACTTTTATTATATCTTTTGTTAGGAGGTATTACACATAGCCAATATGCAAATGCCTACAAAGAACACTTCTAAAGCTGTAAGTTAGCTGCAGGAAATACACCCTGTGGGTATAGAATCATCACATCACAGAATGCATTGGGTTAGAAAGGACTTCTAAAAGTCATCTAGTCCACCCTCCCTATGTAAGCAGAGACATCCCCAACTAGATCAGGTTGCTCAGAGCCCCACCAAGCTTGACCTTTAATTTCTTCAGGGATAGGGCCTCCATCCGCTCCAAACCTGTCCCTGCGTTCCACCCCTCTCATAGTAAAGAACTTCTTTCTAATGTCCAATTTGAATCTACCCTTCTCTTGTTTAAAACCATTGCCCCTTGTCCTATTAGTGCAAGCCCTTGGAAACAGTGCCTCCCCAGCTGTCTTGTAGGACCCCATCAGGTACTGGAAGGCTGCTCTAAGGTCTCCCCAGAGCCTTCTCTTCTTCAGGCTGATCTACCTCAACTCTCTGATCTTGTCTTTGTGGGAGAGGTGCTCCAGCTCTCTGATTATTTTTGTGGTCCTCCTCTGGACCCTCTCCATCAGGTCCATGTCCCTCATGGACCTCATGACCCTTCAGGACTCCTGAAAGACAAGTGACACATTGTTACGCAGAGGTCCTGGACACTGCATGTGGTTTTCAAATGGGACCTTTCTGCAGGACTCTGGAGTCTCTAAGTGCCTTAAAAACGTATGGATGATTTGCAAAAATCATACATTCAGATAAGATGTTAAATCTCACAGAGAGTAAAGGGGAAATTCATTGGAATGCTACAATAGCTCTCCCTTGACACCTCTTTATCTTTTGAGTTCCAGATACCACTGTAAATCTTGTTTGATAGGCTTACAGCCATTCAGGAATTTAGGTGCAGTAATGCTTCATGAGCAGCTAAAAATAGAGTACATCTTTATTTCTTCAGCCTTCTCTGAATTGCTTTTTGTCTCATCCATTTGAATGTCAATAGAAATTGCCATTTGCCTTGTCCTTGTACTGGTTTAACACAGAAACTGTTCCTGAAAGTTGATGTCTCCATAACAAATGGCAGCCTGTGTCTTGATGGCCAGGCGGTCCAAAGTGTGTTCATTTCCTGCATCCAGTGGCATGGAGGAGTGTAATAAACATGTTGGTCTCCTGGGCTGTATGAGCAGATGCCCGTTTACAGCTGAGAAAATCCAGGATAAACAAGCATACCTGCTGTTGCCAATGGCCACTGCTTTGTTCCTCCTATGTGAACATGCCAAGGCTATCAACAGCTCCATCAAGAAGTTAATTCATGGCTACAGACAACAGATGTTGAGGCATCCTTCACTCTCCTGAAACCTGCTCACTAAAGGTAAAGCCTGTGCTGTGCAAAGAGTGGGACTCCTGAGCTAGGAGCTCTCAGCTGGCATGGTTTAAGTGAAAGCTCCTGGTTCAGAGGGCACTCAGTTCCTGCAAAAATGCTATGGGTTCTTTAGGCCTTCCCACACCTTCTGTTATTGTGGGAATAATTTGAACACCTGCATACTCGGAATCAGAAGGTGTTTTGGTAAGCTACAACGTATATAGCTTCTGGACAGCCCACTAAGCTAAGCAGCAGTACATTTTGTAAAGACAGAAGCAAAGGTTTGGAGCAGGACTACAAGGAAAGACATGATCACATCCAGGATGAGCACACAGAGACTGCAACTAGCATGAGAAGTACAGGAGGAAGACAAATATCCCAGTAGTGACAAGTTTTGGCTTGGTCTCTGTTTCTGGTTCTCTGGTATGGGGAGAATGACCTCTTCATCTAGACAAGATTGTTGCAAGTCTTTTGTGGCAAAGAAGTTGAAACCTACATGTCTTCCTTTGCCCACAGACGTCTGTAGTTTCTCATAGGTTCTTGCTTCCAGATTTCTCCTCCATGAGGAAACCACTATGCTGCAGACTATACCTCAGCACAGCACAAGGAAAGCACTGAGAAGATCCTGTCCTCTACCTGCACTGACAGCTTCACTGGCTGAAGGCACGTGGCTGTGTGTGCTGCTATCTCACCCTTGGCATCTTGCAGATATTTTCTAATTCTGGCCACATACTCCAGCTGTTTCCCTTCCAGCTCCATTACACCTTTAACCTAGTACTGAGCTAAAGGATAGGAGAGGATTAGCAAGGTCTACCGACCCTCAGGGTTGCACTTTGATATCTACAGTTCTTTCAAAATGTAATAGATAGGTGCTTGGTGACACTGCCTGTGCACCTCTTGATAACAATAAATTTCTTTGTCCTTGTTTCTCCTCGGTTTAAATCACTTGTATTTGATCCGTTCCCTTCAGTCTGTCTTCTCTGTGTGCCACCACTGAGTTCACAGCTTCTGTTTGTGCCAGCAGAGTCTGTCACTGTAGGAAAGCAGGACCTGAAGGTAGCCTTTTGTTCATGTATAAATTTATCTGGCTGTGGTTTTATGAAATTCACCCATAAACTAAAAAGTAATTAATTTTTAAAATCTGAAGGGGTATCTTCCTAGCATCCAGTTACTGATCCTGGGTGAGCTTCCTCAGAAGCACGAGTTTCATTTGTGCACTTATTCACTTATTTATGAATTAGAGCAGATGAACACCATGCCGTGCTCCCAGCAGGCAGAAAGCAGTTGAGTGCAGCTGAAATCAGTTCAGCAAATTGATAAAAAAACAGCTGAGGACCAAGATGGGTGAACCACTGTGCTTCTGCACTTTGGTTGGGCTTTTCCCTGACCTGACTTTGAAACTAATTAGGAACTAGTCAGAGGCAGGTATTATGACTGGTGTTACTGTAAATACTTTTTTTCCTCAAGTCTACAGAGCTCTGGTGCTGCCTGAAGATGTGAGGTAAATAGAGAGGTATTATCTGAAAATCAGGTAAAGCTATAGTCTCTGAGATTTGACTTAGGATATATAGAGAGGATGGTTGTTCATTTTCCTTTGGTCAAAAAGGGAAGTAGAACTTTTAATACCAAGATTGATTAAGCAGCTGTGAGTAATTGACGGAAATGCTGTTGTGTTTAAGGTCCTGGGAAAGTAAGCATGAAAAGAGGTGTGGGGGGTGGCAAAATCATCCACTGCTGTAAGGAAGACATGTTGGAGCTTCATAAATTGTCATAGATAAGTGCAAGGGAGATACCAGCTACTCCTCTTACATCTTGATGGAGAGGCTGGGAATTTATGGTCAACGGGACCATGTACAAAAGAGGGTCTGTTCTGGCTGTAAGACAGAAGAAGCCTGCACATATGGATTCACAGGCACATTCTTTAATCCCATGGGTGGTAATAGATCTACATCTCCCTGCAATGATGTTAGGGTTCCTTGTCTATTCTTTAGTAATGTTTCTGGTTGGGGTCCCAGCTGCATTTTACAATTACTACAATTTGTTTTATCCTAAGAGGATTGTCTTTGTTCACAAACCCAGGAGTTTCCTTCATTTATAACTTATAGCCTAATAAACCCATTAATTATACACATCTATACATTGGAATGCTCTTTCTAGAAGCCATGGTCACTGAATCCTTTATCAAACTTTTCTGCAAGTGCCACTGGGAGAAAGAGAAGAAACCAAAAGGAATTGTAATTCCTATGCCCCGTGTAAGCAACAGCTGTTGCATTAGCAATTTGGGGAGGCAGCAAGGGACATTAAAAACTGCAAAACGTGCCCGTGAGACTTTTTTGAGGGTAGCTGTTGGCAGGATACACTTTTTCCCTTTCCAAATCTGATACACTTCCTTGCATTTTGTGTTTCTTAATTATGATGATATAAGCAAGAGGCACTGAATTAGAATTTCTGACTTATCTACCACAGATGCTAGAAACAAATTTTGCCTTTTTCAAACTGCTCATTATTTTTGTCTTTCTGGTTTGGGTCTTGGAAGTAGGATAGTTTTTCACTGTAGGTAAAGTACAAAATGGAGGAATTGTAAATTCCTTTTTTTCCTCTTAGGAAATCAAGTGTATGCTTATATGTGTGTGGGGGCAAAGCACAGATTGCAATCAGTGTTTTATTACAATACCTGCTATTCCTTAAGCTGTTATACTAGTAGCTATTCATACAAGATATTAAGTTATTCATTCACTTAGCTCACACAAACAGTTACCCAATTGGAGCAGTATCTGAGAAACAATCCCAGCTGCTCACTCACAGTTGGTTTCTCAGTAAGTGTTCAAATCCCTCAGATGGTACTTTGCTTCACAAGGTATATATACACTTCTGCAGTCTTCATGTGCATATGGCTGCCACCCCCTCTTGAATGTGGCCTGAATTCCACTACTTGTGGTTGGCTGTAGTATGCACTCATGTCCTTGCACAGATTCAACAGATTTTTGGTTATGTGAGTTCATCAGGTCTTGCAAATTCAACAAAAGATTCCTACTGTGCAGAACCAGTAAGTCCATTGCAAATGTTCATACAAAAATCTTCTAAGTACGTTGTTTTCCTCCTTCTGGTAACTATTTCTCCACTCACACCTACAGACACCTACATTTGTTCACTTAGGAAGAGCCTTTAAAACCTCTCTTCCGCTGGCTTCTCTCTGCGTTATTGCACTGAATGCCATTTCATGTTTTACTACTCCTGATCTAAATTCAAGTTGTTACCAAAAGAGCATCACTCTCACCTCCTCCCCTGCATCAAACCTAATGTTTATCTCTAGTGAGACCTTCATGCCTTTGTTGACCTGAAGGAAATTTAGAACAAAAAACTATTTTTCTTGTAATCAATTTTGAAGGCACCATCACCAAGGGCTATGGAGGTTCACACGTGAGATGCAGCAGGGGAAGGAGTGCCACAGCGTGCTGACAGAAATGGATCATATTAAATCTAATGTTAAACTTCTCCCTAAAACCTGGAAGACAAATCTTTGAGCTTTTTTACAGCACTGTGCTGATCATAGAATAGAATAGAATAGAATAGAATAGAACAGAACAGAACAGAACAGAACAGAATAGAATAGAATAGAATAGAATAGAATAGAATAGACCAGACCAGACCAGACCAGACCAGGCTGGAAGAGACCTTCAAGATCATTGTGCCCAACCCATCATCCAACAACACCTGATCAACTAAACCATGCAACCAAGCACCCTATCAAGTCTCCTCCTAAACACTTCCAATGATGGTGACTCCACCACTTCCCCAGGCAGTACATTCTAATGGGCAATCACTTTCTCTGTGTAGAATTTCTTCCTAAAATCCAGTCTGAACCATCAATAAGGTTGGAAGAGACCTCAAAGATCATCAAGTCCAGCCTGTCACCCAAGACCCCATGACTACTAAACCATGGCACCAAGTGCCACGTCCAATCCCTTCTTGGACACCTCCAGGGATGGTGACTCCACCACCTCCCTGGGCAGCCCATTCCAAAGGCTAACAACTCTCTCTGTGAAGAACTTTCTCCTCACCTCCGGCCTAAACTTCCCCTGGTGCAGCTTGAGACTGTGTCCTCTTGTTCTGGTGCTGATTGCCTGGGAGAAGAGACCAACCCTCTCATCAAATGAATGTGACCATCAAAATCTGATGCAAAGAGCCATTTTTATACATATGTTATACTATACATTCATGGATTAGCAAAGCTGTGCCATTGTGACTGAGCACTTCAAGAGAGTGGATTGTTTCATAAATGATCAATGCATATAGCAAAGTTAAAAGAAAGTTACTTCACTATTAATGAAGTACAAGCAGTATGGGCTTACTAATTTCTGGGAAGAACAACTTGGTTTTTATGTTTGAAAGGGAGAGGTGAAACAACTGGCAAAGAAGCAAATATCAGCACCAAAGATCAGGATAAAAATTCCATAACTCTACTTCCTGAGTTTTTAATGGGTCATTTTACAATTAACCACTCAGATGAGCCTGTTCAATTCCAAATAATGTGCATCATTCTGATGGAAAATTAGAAAGTGGAGAAAATAAAATAAAATATAGAAATCACCCTTTATTTTTATGCCAACAGGACTTTAAGCAGAATCCTACTGGAGAGATTATTTTTGAGCAAAAAGACAAGGTTTTACTGCTTCCAGGCATTTATTCTAACCCTGAGTACCCTCTTGCTCACAGTCTGTTTTAAATCTATCCCCAGTAGGGACCAGTGCAGTAGAGCGCTTCACAGCTCTTGGAGTTTTCAAGTACCTCTCTGCAGTCTTTAACTACTGTTTCTGGAGCCTACATCACAATGCTGACAAAGAGTTCAGATGACCTCAGAGCAATGTGGTAGCCCTCATAAAGATTTATGTCCTAATCCTGATGTGGGAGGGTCAGCAAGTACATCTGAAGCTTGGCTTGGTACTGTCTAGTATCAAGTAGCCATTCATATGAACAGAGGCAAAGGGCAGGACTCAATTACTATAACAGAAAAGGACGATGTTATGGGAAGAAGAGGGACCCACACAAGTCTTCTTGCTGGCTCTGTTGAAGCACTTCTGCAGATCACAGGTCATTTCAAATCCCTAGATCCCAGATGCCTCTCCACCGTGTTTTGAACAAGTATTTATAGTTCAAAAGAGACTGGAATAACATGATCTTGACTCATCTGCCTTCTGACATCAGCCCAATGGAGACATTTAATACCTCTCTTGTCTGGGATTTTTAAATTACTTTCTTTGTTTCTTTGCTAAAAGCATAGCTGAAAGTGATTTTGGCAGCATCTGTGACCATTGCAGTAAAATGGACCCTAGGGTCGGCTGTTTGACGCCTTCCCAGTGAAAGAGGAGAGCAGAGAACAATGGCTTCTGAGGTGGTCTTTTGAGCACCATGCGACTTCTAGAGCAGAGGGAAGAGGAAGATCTGGTTGTTCAGTTCAGCCTCTCATCCTGTTAAAACTGCCTATATGTTGCAACAAGAAAAGGGAATCCTTCCAACAAGCCAAACAAATTCCTCTATCAGTTTGATTCAATACAAGGGCAAGGAAAGAGAATAATACATGAGTGGCTATTTATATATAGTATTGTGATGCTTATACACAATTCTCCATTCCCAGGATCATCCTGGCTGGGATGATTCCTCATTTCTGAGTGCCTTACTTTGTACTCTCAAGCATTAATCAGTCTGCATCGGAGCTATATTTGTACAGCAAGGAAGAGAGTAACTTATCCTAGTTTAATTGCTTCTTCCTTAAGGATTGATAAGTATGAACTACATCAAAAGAAAATGTATGTCTGCCAGAAAAGGTCTAAAAGTAGTTCAGGGCATAGATTTCTTGAGCTTAGTGCTCCAGTGCTCCATGTCTTGTATAAGCTTTAACATTCAAGCAAAATGAACATCAGCTGTGGAGGAGGTTACACAGAGATACATAAGGAATTCTGTTTTCATTCTTAATTTAGGAACATGAATTGCTAAAGACCATTGTGCTTGGTTTCCAGTTTTATTTTTCTGTCTGCTTGTCCCACAGTCATAAGTTTCTGTCAATACACATTGTTATGTACTTTTGAAAGGATGCTAACTGTATAAAAATGGATCTGTAAAAATGTATAGAGGGTGCAACTCAATATGCAAAGGTGTAAAAATAGCACAGCTATTTTGCACCGTGGGGCTATATTTCAGGAAGTTTAAGAGGTGATTTAACCACACCATTATCTATAGAAAATGCCAATAAATACTGCAACAGCTCCATGAAAGTGACCCTTCATCCTGGTTTGATGATAGGCACAATTAAGTGACAACTTCCTGATCTCACGTGCACGATGCCAGAGAAGACACTAAGTAGCTGACAGAATCATGCAATGTGTCATATGTCAACACTACTGGGTGGGCTGTCTCAAGTCTGGCCTCTCAGTGCTGTGGTGCAATGGTATTGCACCAAAGGTCAGGTGATTAGGAGCCTGTTCCTGCCCAAGGTCCTGAATACCCCGAAGAAGGGAGTGCTGAAACACAGCTGCTATACTCATGGCCAACAATATGAATGAGAAATTAACAGGGCATGGCAGGTATAGTTACTGTTATGAACTATATATCTCCTTCATGAGAACAATCTCTTTACATAGGATTACGTTTCTTCTCATATTATCTTCATTCTTTCCCATATACTACCTTTTCTTCAGTTGCTGAGGAAGAGGAATTATGAAAGCAAAACATTCTCAGACAGTTATTTATAGAAACAGAAAGAGAAATGCTATTTGCAGGTTACTTAGAATCATAGGATAACAGAATAAATTAGGTTAGAAAGGACTCTCTGTCCCCTTTCTCTCCCTGCAAGTCAGGTGCTCCAGCCTCCCGACTGTCTTGATGATCTTCTGTTCAACTTGCTGCTTTTTGTCAATATCTGGGGAAGCCCTGATCTGGCTCCTTTCAGTTTAGTACCATCCACCAGACTGGAGGGAATTCATTCCATCTCCCCAGCTTGTTTCTTTAAGCAGAGGCAAAATAGTATTGGCCCAGTATCAAACCCTGAGAACCACTTCTTGTGACCAGAGGTTTGCTGAACCAGAGTTTGACTGTGCTGACCATCCCCCAGATAGTTCCCATTCTTGACAATCTATCTGGCGTCACTGATGATCTAGATTTCCTCTTCAGGGAAACAAAATGCACATTCCAAAGTGAAATCTCCAAAGTTCCTCTGGAGACTGCAGTGAGGTGATCATCTGAATGCTTCACATTTTCATCATTACATATTCTTTAATGAAAAAATGTAATGAAATCTGTGAAATCTAATAGTAGTGGATGAAAATTCCAACCTAGGAGAAAGCAGCCTCATTTTAATCCTGGCAGCAAATATTTAAAAGAGAATTAAATACAAAACTTGGGAAATGTGATTATGTATGTACACAGCAGACCTAGAATCCATAGAACAGTCCTAACTGCTTTTTTGTTATGCTTCTCCAGTGAAGAGCACATGAAGGTGGTAGTGTCCTTTGAAAACCCTTTAACCAAAGTACATATTTTCTGTTTCTTTCTTTTTTGTTTTTCTTTTTCCTACCAAAATCTACTTGCAGAGTAAGAATGTAAGCAACGACAAACACAGCTATAAAAAATTCTGAATCAATATATATATATATGGTGGCTTATTGCAGATATAAACTTTGTCTTTGGAGAGACAAAGGGAATGTTAGACTGCTGACCTGTGGCAGAGTCCTTAGAAAATAAATCTCTCCAGAGAAGGTTTATTTTACTTTATCTAAAACTTGTTATTTTATATTACATGAGAACTCGGACCTAAGCCATACAGATTCATTCCCCAAACCTTCTCACGTCTGTCCCTGCTGCTTACAACTTTACTGCAGAGAACCACTCACCACTTCAATGTTTTAAATTAATTTTTTTCCAGCAGAGGCAATACTACACAACTTGTGTTCAAGCAATTTAACAAGGACATGAACAACGATGGCCAGTGGCAGTGTGAGACCTAAGCAGATGAGATTGTCAGAACAAAACAAATGAGATTTTTAGTGGTGTGGGTTTGGGTTTTTTATAAGCAACTATATATTTTCTACTTCAGGTAAGAAAACTACAAGAAATGTACTTTGGAAACAATTACTGCTGCAGGCAAGAAAATATCAGTGCAGTGTGCATGTACTGCAGATTTCTTTCCTAATCTTAAATTTTCATTTGTTTCTAGTGTTAGTTTTATATTCCTTCAGATCACAGGTTAGAAAAGGAGGAGGGGGGGGGGAGAGGAGGTTTTTGAAAAAGGCACAGCCACAGAGCTAAAAACACTAAAGCCCCCATGTGTATATATATATATATATATATTATAGTTCTACTTTAATTCACAATACCAAAAATCAACTATGTTGAATGGTTTTGTAAACATCTGGGTCTAATATCCCAGCAAAACTTCAGCTAGTACTTAAAAAAATGAGGTGATATCTGTGGGTGGAAAAATAAGACATGATGCTTGTTTTTACATTTTCACCTCTGGAAGCAGTCCCATCACCTCATTCTAGGCTTCTGTACATGGATGCCTAAGTTAGAATGTCTCCTCCCAGATCTGAATAGCTCTATGGAGATGAACGGACTCTTTAGTGCTGGTCAATACATATGCTTTATGCTTTAGCTCTGCACCTGTGGGAGTAGACGATTTGTGTATAGAGACTGAAAGCAGGAGGATTTGCTCCCTGGGGTGGATCACTGAGTTTGATGTCTAATGCAGAGTGGAGTGAATACATTCATTTTTATGGATGGGGCTCATCTGTCCTACTGCAAACACCTACACGTAGCCAGGGCATCTCTACAGTTTGCACAACCAAAGAGAGATTGTGGCACTACCTATGACAATACACACACCTCACCTAAAAAGGAGGAATCCGAAACTTAACAAAGAAATTTTGCTTCAAAAGTACTCTGTATCTCCACTGACTAAATCAAGAATTTAAGTTATTTTAAAATCAGAGATATTTTTCAGTGTACATAGCTGGAGTTGAATGAGATGAAGTCCATTGTACGTACTTGGCAATAAACTTCCCATCTGATCTTCTCAAACCTTTATTAGCTGGTCTGTAGACAGGTTCCCATGCAGTTATTTACCAGATGTTGAACCAAATTTTTGCTCAACAGCATGAGTTAAACTTTCGTACTTCCACTGATAGAACAAAATTTAGGAATTTTCAAATCCATCATCCCAGTGATTAATAGATACTAGCTTTATTTTAGGGAATTATTTATAATCTGAAAACATTCCAGGATAATTTATTAAAAAAATGCATGAGCTTCATTTATTTGCCCAAACAGAAATCAAATTTATGACAAAAAGTCCACAGATTCTGCTAAGGTAAAATGTTCAGATTTGGATACCCAAATGAAGGCATAATATCCATAGTCAGACACCAAAATGATTTATTGAAGTACTTAGTAAATTAAGCTTTTTAAATTTGCATGAAACATGATTCAAATGCCTGAACATAGACGTGTAGTACTATTTGAGACATGCTAGCAAGAAATCAGCATGACCCCAGCTCTTGTGCTGCAAAGTCAATGAGAAGCCCTGCTCACACAGCTGGATATTGGAAACTAATTCCCCTAGTTCCAGGATGGGAAACTGATCCTGGCCCATCGAGACAACACAGAACAGAGGAGGATTTTCAGAGAGGACTGGAAATCATGTCCATCTCTGTACATGCCATGCTGTAAGCAACTAAATCAGAAAACTTAAGTCTCAGCTATGGGAGTAATGCACTTAATGCCTTAATGCAAGGCACTTTGGAACTCTGTGTGGTCTCTCATACTAATGGAGATTGCTGGTAGCATTTAATATCTTTAGTAAAACATCCAGTCTCTGTGGGCTTGCAGTTATGCATAAAGAGGCTAGAGAATGAGCACAGCACACACTGCAGTCAAGAGAAATTATTTAAAATTTGTTAGAGGTAATGGGGGAAAAAAAGCTGCAGGTAGAGAACAATGCACTGGACTTTACTACACTTCTGTTATCTCTCACCACACAGGGAAGGTCTTGAGACACTTTACCAAAAGAGGAAAATCTGTATGAAATTAGTGCTACTGCTGTTACTACAGTATATAGTAATAATTATTTCACAGCACACATCATTTGGATATAGGAATTAGAAAGAAAACACTATCTTTGCAGTCACTTGTGTGGTTACTACTTTCTAGCTAATAACAGGAAATGTGAATAATTACAGACGGTAAAGACCTGCACCATTGTTTAGCCATCCATCAGTAACTACTTTTTATATGACTGGAGCTTTCTGTCACTTTTTACATCTCTTAACTTCAGCCTCATGGGGATTTGCACATTGTAGTAAAAGTTGGTAATGCAATTTACATGCAAAATAGAAGTAAAATCTCCCTCCTTTCCGAGGTTACACAGATATTCCATCTTTTTCTCTCCATCCACTTTTCCCATCTGACATTTTGCGTTTTCAGGTTTCTCTTCCTTTATTCATCCTTCTCCCCTACTTGTCTTCAGCAATGACATCATGTTACTACACAGCATCATCCCTGAGTCCCAGTGGATCTTCCCTTTTCTTTCACCATTCTTGTGAACAAACACAGATTCCTCAGTGTCTTTACCCAAATTTTTCTTAAGCTTCAGTTTGACTCTTCTGCTAGCAGACTCTTCAGCAGTGCTACTCTGGTCTTACATACCAGTGTTGTCCCATGCCAACTTGCATTTTCTCAGATGATGTCTGGGTGGCTTGTTCAGGCCAGGGACCATTCCCAGTCAGCAAATTGGATGCAAAACTTTCTTCAGGGTCAATAGGTTTAGCTGTATAGATGCACACCAAAATGTGTTGGATGCATCAGCACCAAAGAACAACACTAGTCATTTTAATAGTACAGAGGTGATTCTACATCCTAACAAACAGAAGTCAGTATGGAAGTCCTTCAATACACAGTGTAACTGAAGAAAGTCTAATATGAGCTAGACATTGCACTCTGAGATGATATATCTCTGAGGAAGTCTTCGGAGTTCTCTGGATAAGTTTCTTCCATATGACTTTGTTGGAGGTATCATGTTTTTGTTGTTAAAGGAGATTGCTGGGTGGATTTCAAGAACCTTTGAAAGTGTCTACATAAAAGCTCATTGTTGTCCCTGTGACAGCTTCTCAGAAGTACAGTCCAGTTGTTGCCCTTGCTTGTAATTTAATTGGGTTTAATTTTGTTTTATTCACTGTTTTTTTATTCAGTTTTGACAGAAAGAAAAATAATGTTCAGCAAATCACCCCAAACATTTATGCTTCTCCCCAGCACTTCAGCTCTCTGTTATTCCAGCTGGAAAACAAAGAATTGTGTTAGCTTCAAAGAAACTTGAAACTTGCCTGCAGACTGCATGTCAAAGCAGCAGAAGAAAGAAGAGCAAGCCTGACAAACTCCTAGTAACTGATGATTGGCCTGCCCAAATTACAAACTCATGCCTGGCCACTAGAGACTGTGAAACTTCCTTGTGCACCTCACTATTTTTGTGTGTTTGATTCAAGAAGATTGTATTCCCATATTCTGTGATAATTTCTGCAGACTTTGAAAGTCTTTGAAAGGTCTTGTTTTTTTACAGCTAAACCAGCCACTGATATTGTTTAGTCTAAGAATAAGCCCATATTTATATTGGTCTCTAGATGAACCATCTCTGAATACCATGCAAACTGTATAAGATATTAGCAAGGTTTTCAAGAACCAAACTTGTATTTAGGATGCTCAATCACTGTCCACTTCTGAGCATATTGGGCATTAAAACTTTTTGGAAGTCTTAGAACTGGCATTCATGATAATCTGCTATTATTTCACCTGACCACCTGGCTTAGGAAAAACACAGAATCATTTTGGTTGGTTAAAAATTGCTCAAAAATAGTTCTTCTTGAACCTGTGAAACCTAAATAGTCTTAGGACATTATTGCCTCATTAATATGACTCTTTTCAGGAAATTAATTTAGGTTTTGGGTTTTCCATTTACACTATTCTTTTTGTTTCTGTTAGCCACCCGTTTCTCAATTCCCTCACAATTCTCAGCAGTGATGCTTCCTCTGCTGAACATCACTTAGGAGAATGAATATTCTTGATGTGATTAAAGATTCTGTAGCCCTTCCATTAGCAACATTTAGTTAAGTACCCAGTGCCTACAGATCTCAATATCTGCCAGTCAGAGAAGTGACTTTGCTAGTTCCCAGGATTCTTGAAGAGAAATACTGAATAAACCCAGAGGGTGGAACATGTTCCAGGCACACTTGTCTTAGTATCCCTACAGTAGTCCTAGTGCAGGTGTGCCATTTATACATGCAGAGATTTCACCAACAGAAATAAGGGAACTCAAAATACTCACTCTGACATTAGTAATTCACAACCTTATTCTTTCCCCATGGATTATGGTGTTTATTGTGTTTCTGCTCTCCAAACATTTATCAAAGACCTTTCAGAATATTGAGTGTTAGTCTTAATATATATGTTGCCATAGTAATATTCCCTTTATCCACTACACTAATGACATATGGAAAAGTCCAAGGGAGTAGAGTGATGCAATTTTCTTCTGGAAGGGTCAGGATTGCTGGTCTCTCTCTTGAGATACCTGCCAGACACTTGTTATTCTGGCTGTAGTTGTTTACATGTGGCATTTACCACCTTCCTCTGCTTTGGAAGATTGGATGTTTTGAAGACAAACTGCATATTTTTGTAGACTTTTTCCCCCTCCTGTACTTATGCTCCCTTAGAACTCCCAAATGTGTCATTTGGGTCTGAAGAATTTTTTCGCTCTGTAAGTTATTATTTCTTTTCCTGACATTTAAATATCAAAAAAATATTTCCTTCCCCATGCCAGAAAAGAGCAAGTTCAAGGTAAGTATTTACCCACCAGTCTCCTTCATAAAACTTATACAAAAATACCACTAACCCTATCATCAATGTGCTTTAGCTGTTGATGATTCAGTGGAATTATTGATCTCTTGCAGACTTCCTGATTTTCATTTGTTTTCACACCATTAGCTGTTTATACTTTGAAATCCATCTTGGCCTTCCTATTTTTCTTCTTACTTAATAGCTGTTTACTTAATTTATCTTCCTGTTTATTGGTTTCAGTAGAGTCAGATAATAAAGGATTTTCATTTGAGTCATTTTGCTGTTTGGAAGTTGCCATTTAATCATGTCAGCTATCTTCTGGCCTCCCTTCTGTTCTTCCTTTCCCCTTTTGTTTGTGCCTTCTAATTCTATTCCAGACTTTATTTGTAGAATGCATTTTCTTTGTTTGTTTAGTTGGGGTTTTTTGTAGCTGACTTTGCAGGTTGATTTGTCTTTAACTATGGGATATTTTGTCTAATTTTGTGGGTTTTTTTTCAAATCTTCCTTGTAAATCTTTTTACCATGTTGCTCCTTTTGGGATGCTTCCTGTGTCCTTAAGAGGAAAGAAATTAAGCTTTGCTGACAGTTTAGAGGTTCAGGACTCCAACTCATGCTAAGGCAGTGTCTCCCATAAGTCAATCACCTCAGACAGATAGCTTTCTTCTCTGAGGAAGGATATCATTCAATCTCAAATTTGGAGTTCAGAGAATGCCTAAGTTCCAGCCCCTGCAGACCACTATCTGAAGTCTCAGTAAAAATTCACCTTCGCTGATTTAAGCAACATCTTTTGCCTACTGAACTATGAACTGAAATGATTTAGTGAGCATTATCCTTCTCTAGAGATGAGTTAGGTAGGCAAGAGATAACATCTTAAATAGAGGTCATCTCTCAAAGTCTTATACTGGCACTTCTTGAATTATTTTTGATATACTAATTAGAGGAATGAAGATGCCACTTGTAGGTCTGCATATTCCACATTCTCTCCTGTGTCAAATAGACTCTCTACCTGATGCCCCCACAATTTGTAACCGTGATGTGGACATCACACACACCAAGACTGTGCTGACCCAGTCTGTGCATTTCACTAAGCAAGTCTGTGTCTCCCTTGTGAGCCATAGTTAGGTTTGGTGGAAACTAGAATATGCCATTTCCTAGGACAAATTAAAAAAATAATTGCTGACCTTGTGAGTCACTTAAACAACACACTGCTCACCAAGGACTGCAGGGATTGTCTAATATGATGGCATTGCTCTTTTCATTCACTAAATTCTTAAAACTATGCTTCTTTCTTGGGCTTGAAAAAGTTAATGGGCTTTTTCCCTTCTGTTTTGAAAAAGAAAACTAAGTGGTGACAGATTCTCCTAATGGTCATTCAGGATGACATGTTTACTTACAGTAATCTGTGCAAATTGGAAATCCACTTTTCTCCTCGAGAAATGAAATTATTCCCGGTGTTGACACATTTCCCTGGACAGCTGAAATAAATGGACAGCTGAAATAAATAGTTAATGTCTCTTGGAACCATGCTGCAGGCTGCCTGCAAACTTATCTGTTATTACTTACAGGTAGTCAATCAGTTGTGAGCCAGTGTCACACAAGGTGAAGACTTTGGAATGTGTTAGCTTTCTATCTGCCTGTGCCCTTAGAAAGCTAATGTGGATAGGTGCAGAGAAGGCTAACCTTAAACTAATGGAGCAATTCCCTTTCACCTAGGCATAGAAGCAGAACATGTCTAGCCTCACTTCCATCATTGTGCATTTGCCTTATGCAGTAACTGTACCTGGTGTGTGCAGAACTTTGGTTCACTACACTATTACAAACTTCCTGGCTCATCCACTCCTCCCTTTGGGTTTAATTTCATTTTTCAGTCTCACATAATGCACCTCTAAAGGTATGTTTCATAACTATAAATGGAAAATATTCTTAGTTAACCATGTCTTATGTAAACCAGAAGACAAAATGTAGTCATGCATGGAACTTTGCTATTACAAACTCAACATGTATCTAGAAAGTTGATCATTTTCAGTCCTTGATTTCATATTATTTTTACACAAACTATGTGGGGAGTTTCCAAATGCAGCGGTAAATGTAATCTCTCAGATACTGCAAGCAGTAATTTTTATTGATTTGTATTTAAAGAAAACAGTTCTATTTTATGCAATTTTGTGTACATATGGCCACTGTATCATGAACTTAGCACCTCCTTAACATACTTCCAAGTCCCAATTTTATTCTGAATAAGTACAGTAAGAAGAAGGGTCTGTGAAATGTGTGGATTCAGTATATTCTCAGCGAGAGTCACTTTACTATTTTTTGCATTGCATACCATTAGCTTTTCAGTCTTGAGTGGCAATCTTTTTGATTAAAAACAAACAACAAAAAAGCCAAACCAAAGCAACCCCCCTAAAAAACCCCACCAATCAGAAACAAATTTGTTGCATGCTAATTCTCATAATGAAATATGAACACAATTATAATTGTATACTTTCCATGAGGAAGCATCAATAATGCTAACTGAATATATTCATTGTGTTTGAAAAACTGTCACAAATTATGCATAGCATAATTAAAATATTCCCTGAAGACTTTTTGCCATTACTTTCCAATTCACCTCTTTTCTCACAATCTCTGCCTTTCATGGAATCATAGAATCAATAAGGCTGGAAAAGACCTTGAAGATCATCAAGTCCTACCTGTTACCCAACACCTCATGACTACTAAAGCATGGCACCAAGTGCCACGTCCAATCCTTTTTTGAACACCTCCAGGGACGGTGACTCCACCACCTCCCTGGTCAGCACATTCCAATGGCCAACAACTCTTTTTGTGAAGAACTTTCTCCTCACCTCCAGCCTAACCTTCCCCTGGCACAGTTCGAGGCTGTCCTCTTGTTCTGGTGCTGGTTGCCTGGGATAAGAGACCAACCCCCACCTGTCTACAACCTCTCTTTCTACACAATTTCATATCTACACACATCTGTGATCAAATAAAAGAACTATCTTGGTTGAGCTTATGTTTTTAAGTGAGGTAGCAAAGATATCATGCTTTGAAAAATACGTGACAGCTCAATCTGAACAGTGGTTCCAAGATCACTAGGATGTTGATGGTCCATCTGTGGAGGTGTGAGCACACCACAGTGTGTTCCTTTTGTGGCCTGCAAAAAAAGGGTGAGGTTGTTTTCCCCTGCTTTACTCATGCAGAAGCTTAAGGGCCTGCACAGGAGCCTCTGGGTGAAAGTCCATGGCTGGTACTACACAGATATTCAGTGCAGTTCATTCAATGGTCTTTCAAAGGAGCAAAGAATAGATTGTTACCGTTTCTGTTCCTCGACACATAGACAGATAAAAGGCATTTGTGCATATGAATAAGACACATATCCATCCTTTAGGAATTTATTACTCCCACACCTTATGAACTGCTGCTTGCTATATTAAAAATTGTATTTATCCTTATCTTACTCAGAGGAACAGATAAGAAAGGGAAATGAGGAAGACCGTCCTATGTATCTGATCTAATAAGACTTACCCTTTTTACCTGCTGCCTTCCTGGTCAACAGCACTTACAATGAAGTGTAGGAAAACACAGACTAATCTTTAGAAACCTGTGCACATTGCACCAAGGACACCATGACAGGCAGGCCCAACATGGAGGGCTAAGTAGAGTCATGGAAGCAGTTAGGCAATATCACAGACACATGGCTTTGCACACACTTCTGTCTGCAGCCAACCAGGTTTCAAAAGGAAAATTAGAATGGAATAGAATAGAATAGAATAGACCAGGTTGGAAGAGACCTTCAAGATCGTTGCGTCCAACCTATCATCCAACACCATCTAATCAACTAAACCATGCAAACAAGCACCCCATCAAGTCTCCTCCTAAACACAAGCCCTATGAGGAGAGGCTGAGGGAGCTGGGATTGTTTAGCCTGGAGAAGAGAAGGATCAGAGGCAACCTCATTGCCCTCTACAACTACCTGAAGGGTGGTTGTAGCCAGGTGGGGGTTGGTCTCTTCTCCCAGGCAACCAGCACCAGAACAAGGGGACACAGTCTCAAGTTGTGTCAGGGGAGGTTTAGACTCGAGGTGAGGAAAAAGTTCTTCACTGAGCGAGTCATTCGTCATTGGAATGGGCTGCCCAGGGAGGTGGTGGAGTCGCCGTCCCTGGAGGTGTTCAAGGGGAGATTGGACGTGGCGCTTGGTGCTATGATCTAGTTGTGAGGTCTGTTGGAACAGGTTGGACTTGATGATCCTTGGGGTCTCTTCCAACCTTAGTTACTGTGATACTGTGATACTGTGATACCCCCAATGATGGTGACTCCACCACCTCCCCACACAGTCCATTCCAATGGGCAATCACTCTCTCAATGAAGAATTTCTTCCTAACATCCAGTCTAAACCTTCCCTGGTGCAACTTGAGACTGTGTCCTCATGTTCTGGGTCTGGACCAATCCCCACCTCTCCACAACCTCCCTTCAGGTAGTTGTAGAGAGCAATAATGTCTCCCCCGAGCCTCCTCTTCTCCAAGCTAATCAACCCCATCTCCCTCAGTTTCTCCTCATAGGGCTTGTGCTCCAAACCCCTCACCAACTTTGTTGCCCTTCTCTGGACTCCTTCCAGCAAGTCAACATCCTTCCTAAACTGAGGGGCCCAGAACTGGACATAGTACTCAAGATCTATTTCATCAACTGTAGCATATCTTTGTGCCTACTAGGGGAATAAAATCAGGATCTGTCAAGAGACAAAAAGTCTTTTCTAGGGATGATTTAGGGTGGGTCAAGACCCTACTGGGTTTTTTTTTGCCTGAAGTCTAAGGTTAGTGTGATGAAAATATTTTATATGTATTTTATTTTCAATCAATTTAATTTTCATGTGAATTTAAAAACCAATGAAGAAAATCTATACAGAGTTGAACTAAATAATTGTAAAAGAAATAAATTAGTAGTCAGGGAAAGGTATTCTACTTTTGTTGGTACTCCACTTGTGGCAAGACTTTTGATTAGGGATGGAATTGGTATCATGCATAGATTGCACTCAGAATTAAGTTTTATTCCAGAATGAAAACAAGCAAAGAGAACAAAAAACATAAACCTTACATTTGCAAATAGACTAGTTTTTCATGGTCTGTTTCTCTAACCTTTGGGAAATTCACATTATTTTTAAGCATTTAAAAAGAGAAATAGTGCAGATATTGCTCCAGCACAAAATAAGAAAATAAGAAAACATTTCATCCTATTCATCTAAGAAATCCAGGGAAATTGCAGCTCTTCAGTAATAAGCTCAATAGTAAAACCTAATTTCCATAATGATAATATTTCACTTATTATTTGACAGGACTGTTTTAATAATGCCTACAAATCAGCAAAGATGTTTACTTCTCCCAGCCTTTTCCTACAACTGCAAATGTCCCTGCAAAATGCTTTTTGGGTAATAATTTTTCAACATTTAAGCAAAGAAATGGAGGAGACTGATCTAAGGCCAAATAAGTACACATCAGCCCGTCATTCACTTAGCCAAACCAGAATGCGCTCTCCATGTGTCCTCTACATAAGCAGTAACTTATGCGTGCTGTCAGATCTCACTGATGTTCTCTTGTAGCTGTCAGAGCTAGTCCAGATGTGCTGAAATGTAAAAATATACATCTGCAGATGGCCAGAAATATTCCAGATGTGGAAGTGACCAATTCTGTCACATAATTTCAGATTGCTGAGTTAACACCTGTGTTTTGATATAGTTTGGCAGAGAGATTGTGAAGCAATGAAGGTAACTATTGGAGAATAGTCTTACCCTGCCATTCTGCAGAGTCACATACATGAAGGACTTGAGCCTGCTCTTAGTGCTGCTGGAGTGAAAGAAAATGTACACATAAACTTCAGGTGTTTTGCAGAGCTAAGCATGGAAAGACATTTTTGTCTGCCAGTATATTGTAGTTAACAGGCTTCTCACCTGCCATGCTTTCTTTTCTGCTTACCTTCCTCCTCTCCTTCCTGCCTGTCTTCCTTCTTTCTTTCATTCTTTCCTCCCTGTCTTCTTTCTTTCCTTCTTGCCTCCCTTCCTTCTACCCATCATCCATTTATCACTGTATATTCTCAAAGAACACTCAGTAAATATCAGGTACTACAAAATTTATGAGGATATATCAGTAATGAGAGCAGCTTCTAGTCTAAGAATAAACCAGAAAGTACTTTGAAGCATCAAATCACAGCTGGGCTGCAGAGTAACTTAGCTGCTCTCAAATCACGTCTCTGAGCACATTACACTATAGCAATTAAAGGTGAACTGAGACTGCCACATCTAGATCTGCCCTTTCTATTCCCATTCCTGGGAATCTTGTAAATACTAAACCATTTAATACTGAATTCAGAGGTTTCTTTGCCAGGTTGCTCTGTGATGAAAATTCTGCTGTCTTGGACTTGGGTTAAAAAGGGATGGCATTTCGTTGGAAGTCTGGAGAAAAATATACAAATTCAACTAAGATTTACTTTAACTTGTTCTAAAGTCTTTCCAGTTTTGAACAGAGAGATGTTAAGAGTAACACTGAGCTTTAAGAACACACACTGAATTCAAAGTACCATTTCTCATTCCTTCCTTTCACTTTGAAATGCCACAGCTCTACAGATCTTATTGGAAAACAGTAATTAGGAGGGGAAACCAATGCACACAAGTTAGCCAGCTAGGGCAAGGCCACGTGGGACTGGGCGAAAGAAGAAAGCAAAATAAGCAAACAAAAAAGAAGTTCAGATCTCATCACCCCATTCCCTGCTGTAGCCATTAGAAAATGATCCCACATCCTAAATTTCCTCTCATATGTCCTACGAGGAGAGGGTGAGGGAGCTGGGGTTGTTTAGCCTGGAGAAGAGGCTCAGGGGAGACCTTATTGTTGTCTACAACTACCTGAAGGGAGATTGTAGCCAGAAGGGGGGTGGTCTCTTCTCCCAGACAACCAGCACCAGAACAAGAGGAAACAGTCTCAAGCTGCACCAGAAGTTTAGGCTTGAGGTGTGGAGAAAGTTCTTCACAGAGAGAGTTGTTAGCCATTGGAATGGTCTGCCCAGGGAGGTGGTGGAGTCACTGTCCCTGGAGTTGTTCAAGAGGGGAACAGACATGGCACTTGGTGCCATGGTTTAGTAGTCATGAGGTCTTGGGTGACAGGTTGGACTTGATGATCTTTGAGGTCTCTTCCAACCTTATTGATTCAATGATATGTCTATACAGCAAAGGGCATTAAAACTTCAGTTCTCCTCTGGCTCTTTTCAAAAGTTGGGTTTGGGTTATTTTTTTAATTAAGTTTTTTAAAATGCTTATCAGCCCTCAGGTCTGTCTGAAATTGGTTTGTGCCATCTGAGGAGTTTTATTCACATAGAAATTGATAGCAGGGGGGAACATTCCTTCAGAACAAAAGAGGTGCTCCAAACACTGGCATGTCATTTGCTGCTGTTGTGACAGTACTGTGTAGTGTATTTGCAATGCAACCTTTCCTATTAGTAACTGACCTTTCTTCCTCTGGTTTTTAACTTTTATAGGAAGTGTGGAAAAGAAAAGGAGAAGAATCTTCAAATGTCTTTTTAAGCAGAGAATTGGAAACTAGCAAAGGATTGTGAGGTGATGAGGAAAATCTAAAAATATGTAGTGTCAAAGACAGCTGGCACACTATAAAGTAGATTTCAGGAGAAAATCCAGTGTGGGAAGAGTAGGGAAATGGTAAAGAGACAAGAAAAATTAGAAGTTTGAAAAACAAAATAAAGAGGAGAAAGAGCCTCAGTCATGGAATATGACATGCAGAAATCAAGCATAGAAAGGAACTGAATTAAATTAAGATTAAAAAAAGAGGCACTTTTCCTAGGCCAGGAAACTGCTTATAATTTATTGAAAGATTACTTAATGCAGGTGCAATCCTTTATCTTTCATCTCACCTATGTCTTTGCAAGTCTGCCCCAGAAGGGACAGAACGCTGAGATTAAAGATTTGAGTTAAATATTCCACTGTGGTTTTAGTCAAGAAATCTACCTCATAGCCTGGACCAGGCCCACATTCAATTTAATCAAGATTCATTGGAGTTCAGCATGCTGTCCTTTGGGAAGAAAAAAGAATACAAGAAACCTGGCATAACAGTAGAGGTGTGATGTGGCAATCCTTTATAGTACAGCCTCTTGGCAGTCTTTTTTTGTGAATAAAGTCTAATCTAGCAGACTGCCTCAAACCCTGCCAGCTGCCCTCTTGTGAAACATAAGATTTACCACAATGTCAGAAATAACATTTGTCAACTCATTTATCCACTCATGGACTAAGGCCAGCATCAAATATTTCAGAATAAGATGAAATAACTCTCACAGGAGACGGCTATATGATAATCTGCTTCAGTAATGCTCTTATCCTAAATCTTAATAGCTACTGTTGTCTTGAGATTTCTCTCAGGAGAATTCATCTGCCTTCCTTCATCTCAGCCATTTTCTTTACCTTAACTATTCCATGTCTTATTATTTTTAAGTATGTATGCTCCCTCCTTACCTCTGGCTACACTCTTGATCGTGAACATTTTCAGTGGAAACATGTGGCATGCTGTTTTGTGAAAAGAGAAAAGGGAAATCAGAGTGATAGAATAGTTTGGCTAGGTAGAGACCTAAACAATCATCAAGTTTGGACCTGACTGCCAGGGACATCTTCCACTAGATCTCCTTGGTCCAAGTGCCATCCAGCATGGCCTGGAACACTTTGAGGGAGGGGGGATCCATAACTTCTATGGGCAATCTGTGCCAGTGTCTCACTACCTTCACAGTGAAGAGTTTCTTTGTAATACCTAATCTAAATCTGCTCTTAGTTTAAACCCATTATCCCTTATACTATCACTACAATCCCTGATAAAGCATCTCTTCCCATCTTTCTGTTGGCTCCCTGTAAATAGATGAAGACTGATTATAAGGTCTTCCGGGAGCCTTCTCTTCTCCAGGCTGAACAACCCCATACAACAAACAATTGGATTTCCTTTCACCCTGCCACCTTTAAAAGGAGATATTTGAGAGGTTTCTGTTGACTTGTAAAATGTCACCTTTCCTCACAATGTAAGAGTTGCTGCTGGGGTTTGATGCTGTGTGGGGCATCCTGTGACCATGGCTGGTCCCTGAGCCTAAACAGATATTTTTCTTTATTGAAATTTAAGGTCCCAGCTAACCTTTGTAGCTTAGCAACTCCATTCCTGCAAAGATCTGAATCTGAGGCTCTAAGGCAAATCTAGGGGTTTATACAAACAAGGGAGCACCTTTTTTAACTGGGGGTTTGTTAATTAACTGGAAAAGAGGGAAACAGACCTGGGAAAAGCAAGGCAATGATGAACATTATGATCTGAGAGAAGCCTGACAAAACATCTTGTTTGCATCACAGGTGACCTTTTATCTTACCATTTGGCTGTTGTTTTTAACATTTAGGGTAGGGTGTTGTTGGAGCAGGAGTATGTGGATTAAAAATAATTAAATAGAGATGCAGATGTTAAAGAAGGAATGAAGCAAAAGGGTATGGGGTAAGCAATGCAGCATTACAGTTAAGTGGGAAGAGAATCGGACACCAGAGAGCAATGTCCACAGCTAAGGAGGAGTTGACATTGATAAGTCATTGGAGTCCTTCACTCTCTGTTGCTGCTGGTGTATCCCATTGACCTGTGTGATCCCCACCCCAGCTGGCTGGGACAGTAAGACATCACACTCTTCCCTGCAAATTCTTGTTTTTTTTCTCATCCTGGAAGCAGGTGGAGGTAGATAGAAGGAGAGAGGGAAGGAAATTACCCTGGCTGGATCACATTCCTCTTTCCTTTCTGCAGTCTGATTACTTTTCTGTGCCAGCTCTGCAACAGGAGGTATTTATATTAATGTAAATGCGGTGCTTTTTCCCCCAAGGATTATAATGATACTCTAATTTTAACATTAATCTCTCTTCAACACCACGAACAAAATAGTTGCATGATGGAGGTTTTTTTTTAATCTCCTCACTATGGCTTGCTGCCACAAATTCCTCTAACATTCTCTGCAATGACAGCTGATCTCTGATTCTCTCTCCCAAATGACTGCAGGCTCACAGAAGAAAACACTGTTGGGGTGGGTTTTTTTGTTTGTTTTGTGTTGGTGTTTTGTTTTGTTGTTTTTTCCTCCAGGGGAAAGACAAAGGTTGATCCATGTGCTTATATGTACAGGGTTACCAATATTTTACTTTTTCAAAAGAGGAAAATAGACTTAATTCACTTCTTAAAGGCATTTGTTAAATTCCTTAACTTGAATGGTTTCATGCAAGCATAACAGAGCTGAAAATGAGACTGGTATATTTAACTAGGTGTAACTACACACATGGCAATTACTTATGCGTAGGCTGATGATAAGGTTAGTGTTCCATCCTGCCCCCTTTGACTTCTCTTCCAGTCCTAGCACTTGTGAAACACAACAGAACGCTAGACAATGAAGTTTCTGAAAATAAACTCAGTCTCTGGGGCACACACACACACCCAACACCCCCCCTCCCCTTCAATTTTCTGTAGTTAATTTGTTAGTTTTGACTATGAAAAAATAAAATATTGGGAAATTAACAGATTCTGAAATAACAGAATCATACAATCATTTAGACTGGAAAAAAAAATCTTCAAGGTCTCTTCCAACCTGGTCTGGTCTGGTCTGGTCTGGTCTATTCTATTCTACTCTATTCCATTCCATTCCATTCCATTCCATTCTAAAAAAAATCTTCTCCCAGGCAACCAGCCCCAGAACAAGAGGACACAGTCTCAAGTTGCACCAGGGGAGGTTTAGGCTGGATGTTAGGAAGAAATTCTTCATAGAGAGAGTGACTGGCCTTTGGAATGTGCTGCCCAGGGAGGTGGTGGAGTTGCCATCACTGGAGGTGTTTAGGAGGAGACTTGATGGGGTGCTTGGTTGCATGGTTTAGATGGTTGATTAGATGGTGTTGGATGATGGGTTGGATGCAATGATCTTGAAGGTCTCTTCCAATCTTGTCTATTCTATTCTATTCTATTCTTAAATACTTAAGATTATCAAGTCTAATTGTTAAGATAGCACTGCCAAGTCCACCAGTTTGGAAACACTTCCAGGGTATTTCACAGCTTTGCTATATGTGTATCTCTGTACACTATCAGGCTATTTTACATCTTGTCTGATGGATCATATGGTCTTCATCAGAAAAAAGACAGTGTATTCTGGGTGTTCTCAGCTACAGTGAATCATGGAAGATGTGGTTTGGCAGCAGAATGAGGAATGGTGCAACTGAGTTATAGTTATCATGAAGTACTCTGGCAAAATTTTGAAATCTAGAACTTTCAACTAGTGCATCTTCTGGCATTTCCTGTGCTTCCATGTTAGAGTTTCATTATGCAATAGGTACCATTCTCCTCAAAACCAGGCTTGCTGAAAATCCAGATTTCCATCAGCCCAGCTGACCAGTTCAAATGTAACACTTTCAGCCAGCACTCCTTGCTATTCCTTCTCACAATGGCTAGGTCTCCAGTCTCAGCCACTGGTCTATGAATAACCACACAGCCCTAACAAGAAAGATAGGGCCACAGAAATGCAACATGTGGAGGCAGCCAGGCTTACTGCTGATTCCTTGTGGATGGAGGGATCCAGCTGCCTTGTCTGTGCCTCAGCTCTAATCTCAAGACAGCAAATTTGCAAATTCAGTTGTATTTAAGTCTCTAAAAATGTTTGTTTTACAGCAGAGCCTGGGACTCTGAAGCTCATTTCCACATAGCTGGGTTGGTGGATTACTTTTTCAGAAGCCAGGACAAACTAAGCAGTTATGTAAAACATTTTGAGTGTTTGTTTTATATGCCTAATCATTTTAGATACCAAAAGAGGATGTCCATTCAGGTGGATCAGAATCTCTAGAGTCAATGAACAGACTGTGGACACAGATTTGATGAGGAGTCTCTCTGATAACGTCCATCTCTTAGAGCAAGTCAGGTTAAGGCACAAAATCCAGTGTCCACCAAATTTTCTTCCTACCACCCTATGGTGTCTGTGTTTCATCCCCAATTCTCAGCATTTTCCCCCCTTCCTACAAATCATGCTAATATATTGAAACAGTAGAATAAAATCTTCCTCAGACAATGCCCAGGAAGCCTTGCCTGCTGACATAGAGACTGCTTCTGCTATTTACAGACACAGGAGCATTCAGTATGTGTGTGTCTGAGGTTGTTGTTCCTACTAATCTTCAATAATAAAAACTAAAAGTAAAATCAGTCATTTAAATGCCATGATCTATTTCTTTAATAAAGAAGAAACCAAAAGGCTTTGTGCTTGGAGCAGTGTCAAATGAGAGCTTTCTTCCTCTCTTTGAAATGAAGGTGGGTTTTTTCTTCTTCTTTTCTTGAATGAACAGCCACTGTGTTTCTGTGTCATGCTGAATGCATGAATGACTGAATGTAGGAAACTGAAATATCTCTGTCTGTGTTAAGGATCAGCTGCTATGATGCAACTAATAGTTTCAGTACTAGTTCAAGGTCTGCAAGGTCATGTCTGCAGTTCTGAAACCATGGAGAGCTTTCCAAGAAAGCTGGACATTAGAACTGCAGGGCTGAAGCCACAGGCAGTCAGTGTACATATTGAAGCAAGAGACTGCATCTAATTCTAGTGCCCATTACCTGTTCTGCCCTGAGGTTCAGTGTGTGAATGAAGGGATAGGCACCTCTCCCAAGAAAGTGTTTATCTAGGTAGTGTTTGTCGAAAGGAGAGATGCCAGGAGAAAGAATTCATTTTGCTCTTTATGCTGTATTATAATAAAACTTCATATTGCTTATTACTTACTTTCTTCTGTTAAGCTTTCTATTTGATGAACTTCATAGGATGGGTTAACAAAATCTCACTGTTGTTCTTTCTTCTTTTTCACTGAATGGAAATTTTCTTTTCTCCACACCATTGTTTTGTGACCTCTCAGCTCTGTCAGGGTGCACTTCTGGGCAGAGCTTTTTTTGCCAGGCCAGTCATTCAAAGGAAATATAAGCTGAATAAAAGTTTTTCTTAAAAATACTGATATTTGGGATATACTAGTGCATTGGTGGAGCTGTCTGATTGTGTGCATTCAAATCATGGCTGTAATTTTTCCTTTGTAGTTTTTGAGGCACACATCAAATAATGCATAGTCTGCAATAAAAGCCAAAGGTGTGTAAAGCTAAAAGGTACGAGTAGGGTAATCCTTTTTATTTAAGTCATAGTGATTCCTCTAGCTATCTCTGCACTGAGTCTGGTAAGGTGTCCAGCACAAATGTTTCTTTCAAAGAGACATCCAAAATGGATCTGAAGAGTTCAAAACATGGTGTCATGGTATCTGTACTACAAAGGAGGAAGGTCTGATGGGGAAGAAAGAGAAAGAAAACATTCATAGTATCATAGTATCAGTCAAGGTTGGAAGGGACCACAAGGATCATCTAGTTCCAAACCCCATGCCATGGGCAGGGACACCTCACACTAGATCAGGCTGGCCAGAGCCTCATCCAGTCTGGTCTTAAACACTGCCAGGGACGGGGCCTCGACCACCTCCCTGGACAACCCATTCCAGGGCTTCACCACTCTCATGGTGAAGAACTTCCTCTTCACGTCCAGCCTGAATCTCCCCACCTCCAGCTTCATTCCATTCCCCCTACTCCTATCACTACCTATTCATGGTATCCCATTCATGGATATCTGTGCTTGTTTGCATGTTATGTGTTAGGTGACCAACATGAAAATATAGCTGTGAATAGAAAGAGGATTGCTTTTGTTATTTGGAATCTGGTAACCTGTTACTCCTGCTTGTTGTGCCAGTTAAAGACCCTGAGATGAAAACTGTCTTCAGAATCTCCCAGATAGACTTAGCTTCTACTTTCTCTGGATGGCAAACACACAGAAGGTCAAAACAGGCTTTGTTTGCATGTGGTTGCCCACCGTGTAGTTGGCAGGATGCTCTCTGCTCATTCATGCAAGCTAAGATCCTTCTCAACATGAGGAAAATCTCCCCTCTATCACATTGCAAGTGTCATAGGACACTGGAGAGTGGTCTGCTGCAGCTGAACACCATCTTGTCTAAGTTCATAGCAGCAATGTCTTCACTAATATTCAGCTCATATGAGCTAATATTCAGTTCATGCCATTCTAAGAAGCCTGTATGTGCCTGATGCTTTGAGATCGGTGGGGCTGCAGTACCACTCTGGATACCTGGCAGTTCTTCCTCCTACAGGCCTCTTGTCTTGGCTCATGTTACTGTGGCTTGTTCAGAGCCCACCTCATACCTCATTAGACCCTCTCAAGTCTAAGCAGCTGTGGCTTGGAGGTAGAGTCCTTAATGCTAGAGCCAAATCTGACCTCAGTTTCCTTATTGCACTCTTATTTGCATGTTGTTTTCTGCACAGTAGTTGTGAGATTAAAAGGTAGCAGATGGCAACAGGATGGCTCTGGGAAAACCCAGTACAAATGCCTTCTCATCAGCTGAAGTTCATTGACTTACAGGACCTGTCTAGATACTAGACAAGGTATCCCTAGCTGTTCTTTACTGGGAGTTTGATGTTGTTGTCTAATGTGGAATTGTACACATGCAGGATTCCCTTTTGTCCTGGGCATTCAGTTCCTTGAAATTCCATCTGCAGAGATTATGATGCTTTTACTGACATCTTCATCATTTCACAGGCAAGTCTACCATTTACTGAATTTTCTCCAAGATTTTGTTACACCAAGTGAAACTCAGTAATTACATACAACCACAGTTACAGAAAATCCATGAATCCGTGAGAAATGCTGAATTCTTGGAAAGCATCTGAAGGAAAATCAGCATAACAGCTTAGCGTTTTGGGGCCTGCTTGGCAATGCAGCGTTGGTATTCACTAACCTATTTTGTTTTCTTAATCCTCCCATACTAGTTAAGGATGTCAAAGTATGTAGGATCGGACTGACTGACCAGAAATGTGTAAGAGCTGACAAGAGACTGGAAAAAGCCTAACTCAAAAAAGCAGTGGTGTCATCCATCCTGTTCATGTCACTGTGGTCCTCATGGGCAATAAATCACATAATATTTTTTGTGACCATCTGTTCCATGGAAACCTAGGTGACGTTCTTTACTTGTAAGAAAATGGTCTCAGAAAATATATTGGGATGTTCAGCTTCAATGTCTTTCTTTTTTCCATGTAGAATGCGCTCACTGTACTGATTGTCCCTGAAGCACCACAGTGCCCATCAACAACCTTGTGTTTCTTGCAGACTCTCTTTGCAGCAACAGTTATAGGTATGGTCTGTTTTAGTCCTTCTTGTGTTTAGAACATAGCACAGATGGTTATACATATGCTGTTAAATGTGTCCACTCTGGGATATAATCTCTGGCTGCCAGGTTAAGTACTAGATAGTGGTTGCAGCTCACAGATTTGGGCTGGCCCTTCTACTGTGAAATTTTCATATCTTCATTCCACAATTCTTGGAGCACCTCCAAAAGTCCCCATGGTCCTAAAACACAACTTTATCTTGTTATGTATCCTTTCAATTCAAAGCATCTAAACCAGTGCTGTATCCTTTAAGAATGGTGTATTTATAGGATAAAACCAAAGGTTGGGTATTTTTGTGTGTGTATGTGTTTCTTTTTTCTTCCTCTCCTCTGGAGTGTGGCATGAGAATATGTAGTCATGCTGAAGGATAGAAAATCTGCTAGGATAGTGTTAGAGAACAGTGTGTTCAGTGATGGAAATCCCAGTCTCATCCTTACTACACATTAAGAGAGGTTTCTTTAGAGAGTAGCTATGTACCACACCAGTGTGTTTTGTTAGGCCTTGAGCACAAGCCCTATGAGGAGAGGCTGAGGGAGCTGGGATTGTTTAGCCTGGAGAAGAGGAGGCTCAGGGGTGACCTCATTGCCCTCTACAACTACCTGAAAGGTGGTTGTAGCCAGGAAGGGGTTGGTCTCTTCTCCCAGGCAACCAGCACCAGAACAAGGGGACACAGTCTCAAGCTGCACCAGGGGAAGTTTAGGCTTGAGGTGAGGAGAAAGTTCTTCACAGAGAGAGTCATTCGTCATTGGAATGGGCTGCCCAGGGAGGTGGTGGAGTCACCATCCCTGGAGGTCTTCAAGAGGAGATTGGACGTGGCACTTGGTGCCATGGTCTAGTCATGAGGTTTGTGGTGACAGGTTGGACTCGATGATCCTCGAGGTCTCTTCCAACCTTGGCAATACTGTGATACTGTGATACCGTGTTTCAGAGGAATTCTATTGGTTCACTCTAAAGGGGAGCCTACAACCAATTGTTGCATTGGTGTTCAAGGAAACAAGACTTGTCAAACAACATAGTATGTTGACAGTGAGCTTCAAAATTGCTGGCATAGTAGACCACCTTACTGAACACACTGCCAGTGGAGCACAGCAACTTCTTCTATCATCTAAGGCCAAGTATTTCCTTCCTCATCTGGTTTGGATGTCAGTGGGAATAAATGATATTGAGGAGAAAAAGGAATAATCTGTGGCATTGACCTGCAGTTTGGACAAGGGCAATTAACCTGAGCCATGACTTTGATGTCACATCAAAGCCAAAGTTTGAACCACAAGTCTAAAGCAAAGGGAAAATCTCATCAAATGTGGTTTTACGCTGTAGAAACTGCAGGGTGAAGGGCTGAAGTTAAAAAGCTCTTGCTGAAGTCCTTTTTTGAAGCAAAGCTTCAACTGTGGATGTCTGAATCTGTGTTTTAAACAATGTTACTGACATCTGAAGACAGGGTTTGCTAGGGAAGATGAGCAGAGAGAGAAAGCAGTGGTGTAGATGAACACTAGAATAGATATAAACAAGCAGAGCAGTAACATGCTGCCTCTGGCTCATACATTAAGCCACAAGGGTTATTCAGTGATTCTATAATCTGCAACTAGTAGCCCTACAGACAGTTTTGGCATATCATCCACTCATAACCAAAGTGTGGAACTTCTATTGGCTAATCAAGCTCCTTTTTGAAAATATGTTCCAAATGTCACATTTCAGTTTATGTGGTTGAGGCTTGTAGTCATTAATTCTTGATATGCTTCCCTACACTAAATGAAAGAGCTCTATTTTCTCCTCATTAATGCAGACATTTTGTAATCAATTCATCTCTCCGTCATCTTTTGATAAGCAGAACAGATTCAGTTCTTCACATCTCCCACAGGAAGGTATGTTCTCCAGCCCTCTTAATTATCTTGGTAACAACTTTTCGTATCAGTTCCAGTTCTTCACCAGTCTAGTGATCACATCTGAGAGTGCTCTGCTCTTTTTTTTTCTTTTTTTTTTCTTATGATGCATGCAGAAGTTAAAAATAAATAAGTAAGAAAATAAATAAATAAACAAAGGGGGGTTCTGTTCCTTCTCCACCACTAGCTGCTTCAAAGTTTTACTGATGTATATTATATATGGCATCCAGTTTGAAGTTCCCACTGAGTGTCTTCTACATGACAATACCTAAGCAACTGTCAGAATTGGTGACTTTTCAGGGTGTAATTCTACTCCTAGGTTGTCATTTGGATGTAGCAAGATTTCTATTTGTCTGTTTGGATGGGTACAGGTGAACCGGGGATATAATTTGCTCCATATGAAAGCCTCTCTCTCATTGTTATGTGTCAGTCACATTGTTATGTGTCAGCATTTTAAGAGAGATAGCTGATATCAATATGAGGAATTTGCAGGAGTGACTGGTATATTATGCAAGGAACCATTTTTCCTTCTTTGTATCATTAGAGTGTGTATGTTTAGGCAAGACTAAGAGCTGTGGAGGACTGAAGCACAGTGGTCATCAGGTTTCTCTACAGTTGTCCCCAAATTAACACTAACTTCCCCTGTGGTGATTTAAGCCTTAACTGGGAGTTAAGAGCTCAGATGGGGGCAAGGCTGAGAATCTCTCCCCTGCTCCCCCCTCCTCCCTCCCAACAGAGAGGGGGGAAGAAAAGGAAAGGAGCAAATCCACCAAACAATAATTTGGAGTCGGCTTGGAAGTAGAGAGGCAAAGAGTTTTCTTTAAACATATATATATATATATATAACAATAACAGGTAAAGTTCACAAGGGCAAGGAACAAGGATGGATGGGAGGGGGACAAAGAAGAAGAATACAAAACCAGTCTCTCTCTGAAGAGGCGCAGAGGCAGCAGGGAGAAGGATCAGGCCCGACCACGTGGCAGAGGAGCAGGAAGGCAGCCGCAGGAGGCAGGAGCCAAAAGGAGCTAATGACTCCAATGTCTTCCCTTTTATACCCTAGCTGGGGAGGAAGGGGGAGTGGAACAGACTCAGTTTCCCAGGGGGAAAATGCCCTGCAGGGAGGGCTAAGCACTCGCAAGCCCTCCCTCCTGTTTCTCAGAATGGGCATTAACCTACCACATCCCCTCAGAAGGAGATTTTCTGCTTCTTTTCCCCTCTCCAGACTTTTACCATGTCTTGCAAAAATCCAATTATTAGCAAGGAAATAAAGCACTGTGTTTGTCCCTGTCAATAAATCAGTGTGGCTCACAGTAAAAGGAAAAAAGTCCATGGATGGAATCAAGATTTGTAATATATATTAGGAATAGAAAAATCTTCTATATATTCAGGTCTTGTAACTACAGAAGAAGGTATTCATTAGACAGGTTATAAGGCAGCACTGGGATGCATCTTTTTTGAGAGCCTTTGAGCTCAAACAATTGCTTTCTTTGATTTTATGCAAAATCCCACAGCAAATAAATAAAAAGCAAAGGTAATTTATGTAATTATCAGGGAAAGATTTCAGAGTTTGATGCTTTCTTCTCATGCTGTCACAAATATATTCTGATGGCATTTTAGGTTTTACTGCAGCACAGAATTAATTCTCCTGCCTATCTGCATTCACCAATAAATACAAAACAGTCCCAACCAACAGCAAAACCACTTGCAACAACATTTGACTCTTGTGTTTACAGAAGAATTTTATTCAAAGCAAGCAAGTTCACAAGCCTGAATATAATTTTCTCACATTGCATGGAGAATGCAATGCTCCAGTCCTCCATTTTAAGGAAAACAAATCTGAAATGTTTTCTGGAACAGATCAACTCACATATTTAAATGGTGCCATTGAATAATAAAAACACTTAAGCCACTTTAGCTGTAAATGAGTATGTAATTAGCTCTATAGACAGAGGGTAGGCTCCCAGGAGTGCATTCACAAATACAAACTGTTTTCTGCGTGGACCAAATTTTGCTTACATAGATTTATGGTAGATCTTAAATGTTTCTCTAGGACTCTTTGATTTCAAAAGAGAGGAAAGAGAGAGAGAAACAAAATCTCTTTGTTGCTCCTATTTCCTCTCTGCATGCACATCTACTTTATTTTATTTTTCCCTTTATGCCAGTATTTGCCTGTTACTTGCATTAACTCCAGCTGGTCCCAGAGTACCCAGAACAAAATAATTCTGCCTGTTGACTTCCTGCCCTCACCAGGTTCAAGCAAGCAGCACAATGCCAATAATTAACCTTGGCTATGCAATATCCCTAGGTAATTTGGCTGTGACAGTACTGCTATGATGACGTGAAAATTACCAACTAAACTGAAAAGCTGACTTAAAAGAAGGCTGGGGGCTCAACAGTTTGGGTTTTTTTCCACCTATGCTAACCAACATAATAAAAGACACCACGTCCTCTTGCAGACATTTCCTCTTTTATATCCACCTTTAGATGAAAGAACAGTGCAAGCTGTAATCAATAATTACTCTCTAGTGAATTTACTCCACCATTGGAACATCTCTGATGGTTGCCAGGTTTTCATCTATGTTTCATGAGAGAACTGCTCTTGGTTGCACTCATTCCACAAAAGTTACAGGATGCATTTGAAAGGTGTAGCTCACTGAAAGTTATAATAATGCTGGTCCAAACATTTTTACAAGATGTGTTTTCTGTGGAACAGAGAACTTGTACCACCCCATGCTCCTTCTTTGTGGGGAGGGAAGGGGGCAGAGATATCCTGGGCTGCTGCCTCCACCTTGAGATGACTCTGGTGATATTTTCCCCCCAGCAAGCTGGCATAGCCCAGGGCTTTTATTATGTTCCTGGTTCATTCATCGTAGCTCATATTAACAATGCATACATGGACTTCCAGGGGGTTCTTCCCGTGTTTCTGCCCTGCTTTGCTGTCCACCACACCCCCTGGGCAGTGGCTGTCTCAGTGGGCAGAGATGACATATCAGGTGGGCCGTTCAGGATGATATTATCTTTGTTGAGGCACTTCTCACTCAGTTCTTACTGTAATCATCACAATCACCAGGTAACTTACATGTTGAAGAGAGGATTCCCTCAACCCTCTAGCAAATAACAACTAACACTGCAGAATAAACAGTCATAGATAAATTTCCATGCCATCATCTGTGACATGCTGTAAGGTCCTTGAAACACTCAAAAGTGGCTAGTCAGATGATGTACCATGTATGCTACTTCCTACAATATAACTAATGATAATACCAATATTCTCACTTCTAGATGGAGTTCTCACTATGTTGGACACTGTTATTAGTGGCTGCTCAGAAATGTCTTACTGATCCCAGTAAGTTCATTGTTCTACTTCCTTTCTAACCACTACACCATAGTGTTTAAACATGACTTTGGTAGATGGCTGGAGAGCTAATTCAAGATCAGTCTGATTTTTTGCTTGAGCCATAATGATTGTACTAAGATAAGCATCCTTCAAATTCAAGACATTTGTCATCCTTGCATTATGAGTGTGGACAGAATGAACAAGTGAAACAAGAATAATTACACCCGCTAGAGAGAGGTATTTGTGTCTGCAAGTGTAAGACTTTGTGGATAACCTCTGACATTTCAAAATGTGATTGTTTTCTGTTTATGAGACAACATTCTGTGCTGCACAGTAAAGGGTATTGTGCCCTTCCTGTTCATCATCCTAAGATCCTAATTAAATTTAATTCACCTATTCCAAAATTCTGTTAAGTTTTGAAGGGAATTTGGGGGGGGGGGCACATTTTGTCATTGCCCATTTTTCCTCATAAACTATGTGGAATTTCTTTCAAATAAGAGGGCTCTTGCAATATGTACTGATTCCCAAGGAGTCTGAAAGGAGGATTAACAGTCGGGTGAAAAAAGCTCAGCAGAAGTTATCTAGCCCTCCTTCCAGGAATGCTTTTGTGCTTAACTATTTCCTGCCTAGTGCTTACCTTTGTGGTTAAATCTTTCTCATTCATTAGCAAGGAAAAAACATAGAAGACAGAAATGCATGCTTCCCCCTGTAACTTTGAGTCTCATTGCCAGTGATGAGATATTTGTTGTAAAACATCAATAGCTTTTCTGCAGAGTTGAAAAGAAGGGAAAAAAAAGACAGACTCAGTCTTAGTGTTCTGATTAGATTAGATACTTTTATCTCTGTATGAATACCACATCAAAACATTAGTAAAATGTAGGGAAATTGTTAGCTGCCTCATAAAACTGTAGCCAAGTCAATAGAGCACAACTTTCTCTAATGGACTGTGCATGTGAAAGTTTCTTCAGAATGAAACACAAAAGGAAGAAAGGCTTGAAATAAACCTGAGTAAATTGTAAAAAGAGAGGGTAAGAGCTAAGCTTTAAAGCATGCTTGCACCAAGGGAAAACCATAATCTGGGGAATCCTCTCACCTGAGGTGAAATTCTCCTACTACTCTCCCACAGGGTCTCATCAGTAATTGGGTTATCTAGATCCCTTACCTGCTGGTTACAGCCTAAGCCATGTAGGAGCATGGACCACCCACACCAGTGAGTCCCATTCATGGCAGTCACAGTGTGCTTTGCATGAAATAGCCTACAAAATGTAATGTATTCACTCATGTAACCTACAAGCCACACAACACTACTTGGCCCATCAAAGCAAATATAAGACTTGGGAGAAATAATGGCCCAAAGCCTTCAAAATGTTCAAGGGCAAAGGAGAGAGCTGGCACAGGGCACGGCTGCATTTACCGAGGTGTGATTCTATGAAAACCAGTCATTCCCCTGTCTTTCCATGTCACTACATGACTTCATTTGTTTTACCTCCTACTGTCATCTATCTTTTCAGACCATAAAAGCATAAGAACAGTTATGACTCTTGCAGCCTGCAACTATTTTCATCTGATTTCCTGAGGCTGACAAGATTTTCCATTTAGGAACATATTACAGATGTGTTTTCCAGCCTTCTCCAGTCTCTCATTTTGGCAAGGAGTTCCATAAATCTATTACTTGTAAATTAAATAACCTCTCTTTGCTTATTTCCAACCTGAGTCCCTTTAACTTTATTTTTAAAAAGTTCTGCTACTCTAATTTTCTAATGTAAGCTTCTACAGAACAAATTCCATTAATTGCTGTTTGACTTCAGAACCTGAAGTGTTTTGTAGTGGAATTTATCACTTATTTCACTTTAGAACCAAACAGTTCAGGTGGCAAGTTATCTGAGTCTCAAAGCAGCTAGCTATGGAAAATCTGTACAGCAGAGTATTAGCTGGACACTTTCACAACTTTTTTCCATCCTTATGCACAACAGGGGACAGATGTGCAGCACTCAAAGGCACACACATGCTGGGTTTTGTATTCATCGTTGCACTCTGTTTCAGGCACTGGCTGTACTCCAGAAGATGCACAGGACTATCTCTATGCTTCTCATGCATTTTGAGTCCTCATAGGTAGGTGAAATTAAACTAGTTCTTGGACTTTAACCTGTGAGGGAGGTGAAACCTGCACAGCTGGGTTTTTTAATCCTGCCTTGGTGATGGCCAGCTGGACTGGGATGAGAAGCATGTGGTAACTGCTGCTGTAAATTCACCTACCACAGATACAAGTGCAAGAGCAGAAACTTTCACGCTTGGCTGTACAGGCAGCAGGCATACAGTGCCTGAATAGACTTGATGATCTTTGAGGTCTCTTCCAACCTTATTGATTCTATGATAACACAGGTCCTTGTATGTGTACTGGAGGTGGGGCTGCAAGTACCCTTTCCCAAGCCTACTTCTCTCTCCACAGGGGGTTGCCCATGCCATCTCTCTGCTCAGTCTGAAGTCAGACTTTCTGTTTCTATTTTGTTTTGGAGCAGGATCCTGTTGAGAAGGATTCCTCCTTTTGGTACTGATAAACAGCCAAAATACTCACTTACTAGGCCAAACTAATGTCAAGTAATGTGGTAGAAAAATGCTTACAGAATTCTGACACACAGCAGTTTGAGGAATTTCTTTCTTAAAAATGAAAAAAAAAAATGTTAAACTCAGCAGATCTCATCATTGGCCTCCATAACAAAACCACAAGTCTGTTCCTGGTGATGAAAGCTGACCAGTTTTCTTACCAACAGCACTTTCTCATTAGATTTACAGGGAAAGGTGGATTTTCGGGAATCCTCTAAAAAACTTGTAACATTTCAGGGTTACAAGTGGGTGACTGCTGAGACAGCCTGACCATTAAGATAGTTACACACTGAGCAACCTTTATTTATGATGAACTGTAATTATATAACTGATTAGTCAGACATCATCTGCAGCCAGGGGATATTGC
The DNA here is from genome assembly GCF_014839835.1 of Dryobates pubescens. Taxonomy (NCBI): domain Eukaryota; kingdom Metazoa; phylum Chordata; class Aves; order Piciformes; family Picidae; genus Dryobates; species Dryobates pubescens. Next base: position 20,999,169 of record NC_071625.1, on the reverse strand, counting down.
AGGGATAAGACTGCCATCATGCCAGGCACACTGCTGGCAGCAGTGTGCTCCACGCCAGAGTAAATGAAGAATCAAAAGGGGAAATGAAGACATCCCAAAGCGACATGGTTTCCTCACAGTCATAGAAAACATTGCTGGCAGCACTGCTCTCCTCCTAATCTTTCCTAATACTTTCTCCACTTTGAATTAATTGACTTTGTATTTGCTTTCAGATCTTGCCTACCAGCTTTATTATTAATTTATTAACATTTTATGTATTATTAATATATATTAATTATTGATAATTAGTAATTTATTAATTGTGTTTTCTCAGTGAAAACCTATAGTAGATCAACATTCAACTGGAACACGTGTCAAAAAGCTTTTGTGAATGGAATAGTAAGCTCAAGGAAGTTAATATTAGAAAGCAACTATTAAAAAGCGGTTTAGCATGGAATCATAAACTCCTTGAATTGTTTATTTGTTACAGAATTCAGTCACATAACAATTCTTTGATTAAATTTTTACTGTGTGTCCACGTAGCAATCCCAATGCTTTTCATGTAGTAATCCAACACAGCTCAGAGATCCAATACTGCAATGAGCTGCTCATGAACAATTTATTAAGTGGTTACTTTGCAAGATTATACACATTCTTCCAAGGAAAGAGAAAAAAAAAAAACAAACTACAAAAAAAATCCCAAACAAGCAAACAAAAAATGCCCACCAAAACCCAAGCAACCTGCCAAACAAGCAAACAAAAAAATAATCCTTGTTTCTTAGTTTATAAGTTACTGGTTTTTTTTCCCTCCAGGTTTTGTTCTAGAAGCTCTAAACCACAAGCCATACTGGTAACTGCATTTTTCCTTTCACATTTTCTTTTGTTTCTGTTGCACACTGCCACCAATTTCATTCCTTAAATTCTGGATTCGTGCCACTATTACCCCTGCATCAGTCCCAGACACTGACAGAGTGGTTTCATGTGAGTGTAGGGCTCCCTGGTAGCCTGGAAAAACAAACACCTCTTTATACATATGGCTAAACGCAGCATGGAAGCAATGCTACAACCTCTCTGAATAGTCCAGCAAGATATAAGAAGGCATATCCTTAATTTTCAGTGTCTTTTCCTAAATATTTGATTACATTTCCAGACAGTCTAATACTTGACATGAGAGTATTTTGTGTTACAGTCACTGGCAGGTGACTCAACATTACCAGTTATTTCATACCTAAATGGCTTTTACTCTCTACCAGTATGGACTGAATTGGATTCCTGGATCTTGGTTCTTGCACTGGTGCTAAATGTTGTAGGAAAAGTACATGAGGTGGGATACTCTCAGAAATTTCTTCTATGAGAGATAAATCAATTCAGCCCAGTTTGACAAATTATTGAAGCACCAAAATATTTCATATGTTTATGAGTTTAGAAGCTGGCAGAACTGAAGTCAACATGCCAATAGCATTCTTATTTATTCCTTTCTCTAGGCAACATTTTAAACAAGATAAAAGGTTAATTTAGTCTTGAGGCATGAGTACAGATATCCTCTTTCCTCTTCTTCTCCCCAGTGACCGTAATTTATTTGTTAAACTAGAATAAACTGCACACAATGAAAGAGAGGTGAAAAAATCAAGGAAACAACTCAAGGCAGCCTCAAGCAACCTATACTGGGAGATCTGAGCAACAGAAAAGACTTGGCCAGATGGGGCTTCAGTCTTTGAAGCTGTGACCCCATGCCATTCCCATGCCTCTCAATCACATGCATTTTCTCTTAATTCCTGGCATGTACTCCTTTTTCCTCTCTTACACCTTTCCCTAAAAAAAAAACCCCACAATTGATTTTATATGACCACTTCAAGTGTGATCAATAGTTCCTGAAATTTAATGCAGCACTTTGTTAAGCTTGCAAATGGAGTAACGATTGTGTGGGGGTAAATGCTGGGCTCAGGGCTGGTTATCTCCTTTCAAATAGAGGTAGAGAAAGTTTCCCTTGCATGCTAATATGTTGTGTTTCAACTGGGGTCAATAGCTTCAGGCTTGATTTTGATGAGTGTTTAAAAGCATATTGTTGGAAAGTGTTAGCGGAGGCATTTTAACCCTGCGGACAAGTGAGGAAACCAAAACACCTCTTTGCTGGACAGATTTCATTATACCTATAAAAGCACATCATTTCTGGTCTCTTCAGTGCTTCAAAACTAATTCCTTAATATAGTCTATTTTGCATTTAATTCTAGAAAACAGTTGTTGCCACTGACCCACCTCAATAGCTGTATGAGGTAAACTGAAGTGTCATCACCTCTCCTGCTCTTGAGATGCTTTCCTCAAAAGGCAGATCATTGCAAAACAGTCTCCCCTCTGCAAGGTGCTTCAGGACCAGTCATAAGGATAGGAATCCTGAGGCTTCTGTAGACAGGTAGCTGGGGTAGAGAGGTGGTAGCAAGCCTAGACATGGCACAAAGGTTGAAGAGGGGACGGAATCAGAAAAGTAAATGCAGCACATCGCAAGCAAGCTTGCCCATGACTTTTACTGAAGGTGTCTCTCATTGTGAAGTATCCAGCCTCTCTTCATGCATGTGCCACACTCCTTTCTTGCATGCTCTGTTTAGCAATGAAGTCACTGACCTTTCCGTTGTCCTTATGATGCTTCCAAAGTTTGACTGTAGGTTGTTTTTGTCTCCCCAAATGCCAGCAGTTGTCTTTTTGTTATTAACCATCCTGGGTTTAAGTCCACTTCTAGAGGCAAGGAATCAGTATAAGAGGATAAAAGGTATCAGAGGTTAGTATTAGCATGTTACCATGAAATAAGATTAATTAAACCCCTAGATTTCTGCACAGGAAAGAAAGCCACCCAGGAAATGTCCTTCCTAAGGCCAGGAGCAGCTTTATCTATGCTACTAGATAATAGTTTTCTGACATCTAATTTATGCTCTAAGATTCTACCATGTTGGCATTCCTCATTGTCTAGTGCTTTAACTGCCAGAGGCACTGTACACAACAACAGCTTTAGGTGTTCCTGGATCCTCCTGGGGTTTTCCTGATTTCTAGCTTTTGATTTGTACATGGAGAGGCAGAAAGGGACAGAGAAGGGATTTGTGAGCAATTTTAAAGCAGACATTAAGGAAAAAAGTAGTGTTTAAAGTGTATTGTCCCCACGAATGAGGAAAATGAAAAAAAAAGAGATAAAAAAAGAAGGAATACAAAGTTAAAGTAAAAGAAAAAAAAAAAAAGAAAGAGAAGAAGAAGAAAAGGCAGCTATAAATATGCTCCAGAGCTGTCATGTAAAGGTAAACGAGAAGTGTTTACATTATGTAAGCTAGAGATTGAAAAAATTGCCAGGGAATGTACATACCAGTGAACAAATTTGTTTGCACATTGCTTTTTCACCAGGAGGTGGGGCTGTTAAGCACCGAATTCGTTTGGCGCTGCACCGAAAAGCTGTAGGTAAAGCAAAGCCTTTCTTTTCCTTTTCTCCCTGAAACTCGTGAAAACGTGAGTGAACAACATGAACCGTGTTGATATTTTAGGCACTGATTTCATATTCTGTGCAGAAAATGGAAATAACTTGGAAACCATTTTGCAACGGTTTAAATGAACTGCCCCTAGGAGTGAATTAAGTACCAATAGCTAATTAAAACCTTCATTAATTTGAGAGACTGGAAAGCTCAGGAGGTTTGTAATTATTATTATTATTCCCAAGTTTCTATTGAGTCTATTTCTAGGATAACTCTGCCATTCAGTGAAAAGGATTAAGTCAGAAAAAGAAATCACGGGACCCTGCAATGTGGCTAATTGCATAATAAAAAGATAAACACTTTTCAGGTCACTTGATTCTAATTCTGACAAGCTGCCACAAGGGATAAAAGCAGCTTTCCTAAAGTAAAGAGCCTGGGCTGACAGAAGCGCTTATTTCTAGTGCTTTTATGACTTCTGCTTTTGCCACATCTGAAGGAGATGTTGCAGACCCCTTGGCGTGGTAAGATGCAGCCAAAGGAAGGAAACATGGAAGAGCAGGAAAATAGATGCTGGCCCGAGCCGTAAACTCATGTCCTAGACACTGAGCCAAGATGCCTCTATGGCAGGTCCTCTTGCCTCTCTTCAGTGTCTGAATTGGCATGCAAATGTAGAAGGTGCACTTCTCTGTTTCACAGGATACATGTGATGGGCATATAATTACTGGAATAGACTTGCAGCTGGGGTGATTTAAAGGGATTTTTGTCCCCATTGTTCTATGTTGCAAGCTCTTACCTAATATGACAGGAAATGTGTTTATTGCACTGTGCTGATTGGCTTCTGTGCCTGCAGAGAAAGCATTTCTGCTAGACATTGAGAATGCCAGACATTCTCCTGTTCTCATAAATACACAGGGTACTGGCATCCTCAAACAGAACTGAAAAATAAAGATCTGAAGTCCATGCAGTGAACCTTAGCAGACATCCACTTAGCCATTTGAAGAGTTCTTGCCTAGTCACAGGACTTTGGTGAATTCCCTAACATCTGTCACATTTGATGCAGCCCTAACTTGTTCACAATCCAAAGTTTCAGTCAGGACTTAACTAGCTCTGCAAAGACCATCAAGATACCCACATTTATCAGGGAGGGTGTAGTCACTAAGCAAGGGACATAAAGAGTGATTTCCAGCCCCTGGTGCTATTGAGATCAGTAGTAATGACTGATCATTGTGTCCTGCGGCAGTCACAGCTTCTGCCAGCTCATCCAAATGCTTCCTCCCACTCACAACACAGCACTTCCCTCTCCTCCAAGATGACTCATGCTGTGTTCACTTCCATCCATAGCCCAGCGCCTGCCAGGTACTAGGAATAAAGCACAGCCAAAATATGGCCTTGGGTGTCATGGTGAGTTCTATCTGAAGCATATGGAGGCCAATAAAGTCCCAGCTGTTATTCAGTCTCTTATGTGGCTCCATATAGGTACCAAGTGAGATGAAAACTCATGAACAAGAGGGATTTTGTGATAGCCAGATGCCTTCTGTTGTGTCCTACAAGAAAACACCAAAGATTTCAACCCCAAAAGCGTCTGAAGGCCACTTAGTATCTATTTGTGGTCAATAGGTCCAAAGGTTAATAACGAATTTATTCAAATAAGGATGGATACCTTGTTCCTGTTTATAAGTAGATAGAGAGCATTAACTACCCAGTGAGAGTTTGATTTTCATATCTGTATAAAAACAGGCATTAGGAGCTGTCCCCTTAAAACTTCCAGAAGACCCAACAGAGGATTATAACAGATAAAATAACTTGCTCTGTTCGGTGATTGTAATGTTAGTAAGGATTAGGAATGAAGGGGCTGCAGCATCCAAGTTTCAACTCTTGGGCTGACAAAGCACAAATTTAAGTTTCTAGCAGGCAAAGATTTCCTTTATGATCTCAGATTTGTCACTCCACACCATTTCTAAACACACCATCTGGATGCAGATGTCATATGTACCCACCTACCATGATGTGCTGGTGGTGTAGGGGTACAGAGATGTTTGCAAATATTTAATGCTAATATTTGGGAAGAATTAACACTACAAAATCCTGGTAGACCTCTGTGAATTTCCATTTCCTATGGCCTAGGCATCACATGCATTCTGCACAGGACAGCAAAAAAACCCAAGATTGGAACATGTTTCTAGAAAAGAGGTTACTGGGGTTCCTCTCCTTGTTCTAGTAAAATATTCTACATAAACTGGATCAGATGTAAAAGGGAGAAGCGAGAGGTTAAGAAGTCCTTAAATCAAAGATCCCTTTAAAGTTCATGGCACTCTCACAGAGGAGCAAGGCACGAATTCAAGCATTGCAGGTAAAGGATATCCAATGTAAGTGCTCTAAACACTGTTGTTTGCTTAATAGAGAAAATACCTAGCCTGTTTCCACTTTCCCATTTCTAGTTACATTTTGAAATGATTCAACCTTTCAGGACCTTTTTAAATGACAGCAGCTGTTTAGGTATATTTGTTTGGTGTAGAGCCTTTGTCTGAAACCTGCAGATGATATTAAAGTGCCAGCACCAGACTGATATGCAGGAGGATCTTGGAAGACCTTGACAACTGAAATGTAGCTATCTATTTAGGGATATTAAATTACCATTATAAAACACTCACACTGAACTTGTAGGAGGGCAAAGCCATAAGGTAGTCTGACTAAGAGAGATATTGCAGTGTGATATAAATGCTATAGATGGGAATTTTACTATGGATTCAATTAAGCTACACTACTGAACTCCTAAGTTAGAACTCTTGTGTATTGCACATACTTAAATGGCCATTGCACTTGTTCCTGTGCTCCTGACCTGAAATGGGGCAAAGTAGTTGACCTGCTAATTTTTTGATTGTCACCAGTCATACATGTTTTCTTTGGGGTTTTGTGTGTGTTTCTTTTTTTGGTCTGTTTGTTTGTTTGGGGGGTTTGTTTTGATGGTTCTTTAGTTTTATTTTACTTGTTTGGTTTTGTTTGCTTTTTGTTCATTCCTTTTTCTTTTGGCTCATAGGCAAAATACAAACATTCAGGACATCCAGGACCTATTACAGTTTCCTCTTTTTTCTTTTTATTTTTTTCCCCATTTGTTAGCAGCAGCTTTCTAAACTTTCTAGTCCTGAAACTTAACTTTACCTCTGGCTGAAATTTCACACTCATTTAATGTTAAAATGTGACAAACTGAAAACATTACAGCTGAATTATCGAGTAGTTTGAGGCTACAATTAAAGCAGACCTATTCTAGAAGAGAATGCCTTCTGGTAGCTTTACTGTCTGTATTTAATATGCTCTTTGGTTTCTTAAAAGTTACTTACAGCTTCAACAATTACCAACAGTTTATAGGCGACATTGCAATATTAGTATTCTTTGTATACAGACATGACTGATTGTGAGAGTCTCTGGGCAAAACTGCTATTTCTTCTGTCTTACACATGGCTGAGAAAATTAATATGTAAGAGCAAGGTGCTAGTAATGAGGAAAAAATGATGGACACTGTAAAAATAGCAGAAAATGTGCTTGTGACCGGAAGTCAAAGATGTTTGCTTTTGTTGTACCAGCCTGCTCCTGCAGTGCTGTATCCTTTTATGATGATGATTTGTTGTTTCAAAAGTATTTTAAGCGCGCTTAGTATAGGCAAGACCACAATGCAGCAAAACCTGCCACAATGGCACATTCAGATCCTGATCCCTATTTCTCAAATTTCAAATATGACTTCATTTGGAGCTCATCTCTGAAGGCAGCACATCTCTGCTTATACCATTAATATATAGATAGGATGGGCTCTTTGCAGTGATAGCTTGCTTTAACATCTTAGTCTATGCTGCAACACAATTCAGAGGAGCTTCTCTTCCATAACAACTGCTGACATAGTTAATAAATCCCAAATAAAATGAATGCAAAGGCTCCCTATAGATTGAATTATTTCACCAATTATTTTGAAAATCTCTGGGTTGGTTTTTTTTTTTCAGCATTATCATACAACTGGAATTTCTTTTACTTCTTGTGAAAAATAATTGAGAATATGTCTCTAGAGGCAGGGAAACTATTGACTCATTTAATCATGAAAAGTCTGTCCCTGAAACTCTCCTGAGCTGAAACATTCATTGAAACAGGACCTGCTTTCTTATGTGAAGAAAATGGTTTTTAGTTTTTTACAGCTGTTGCCTGACTGAATAATGTGTCTGTACTGATACCAGCAAGTATTATAGTCTAGGTCTATCTGTTGTGGATGAATACATATTTAGTGGATAATGAGCATGGAGTTCATGTGTTGAAAATGTTACTAGAACATGACCTAAAAAAGCATTATAGATGGTGATGCAGTGTTTACCATGTGTGTATATCTGCCCTTATCTTCCCCAGGTCACAATTTAGGAAGATATCTGTTCACTATTCACCCCTTACAGTTGTATTGCTATCTAGAAATAAAACAGGAAAGTTGGACAAGATGACCTTTCAAGGTCCTTTCCAACCCACTGCAATCTGTGAAAGCCATTTTATGTAGTTCATCTATTCTGCCTCAATCATGCTGATGTAATGCAGGAACTATGTCATTTGATACTTCAGAGTTTTGTTAGATTCACAGAATTCAAAACAAGAATTTTGCCCTAGACAGGATGAGGTACAGATCATGCTTATTACTGAGTAGATCATCTCTTTCAGTTTAGTGTTTCTCAGGTAGAACCAAAGATATCTTGCCCTCCATTCTTTGCAAGGTTTGCTATATTTTTCCATTTACATAAGAAGCTTTTATTTTTATTTTTTATCTGTTTCAGAGTGACAAAAACCCTCCACTCTTTTGACAGGGCTAGGGACCATTAAACACTGTTCAAATGAAAAATTAACTCCATCAGAAAAAAAAATTGAAGACCTGGTAGTATGGAGGAGTATATTTCCACTATCTGCAAGATGGACATGTTATTTTATACATAAAAGAGAAAAAAGACCTTTGAAAAAGATAGACATGAGGAGGAGGAAGCAATAGAAATCAGACTTTGCCAGCCTGTGGAGCTAAACAGAGCTTGCAGATGTTCAGACTTTCCTAAACCAAAAATGCAACCTTCAAAATAGGTCCTCTCCTCAGCCCTATCACTTCTGTTTTATCCACCCCTGCTCAAGAAGAGCCTTTGTTCTTCTTGAGCAAAGCACCAACTGTTTCATAATAGTAGCACATTTTATTGTGGTGAGAGAGTACTGAAACAAGAGCTTAATGACTGTGAAAATCTACCTTCATCCACTGCACCTGGTTTACTTTAGTCTCAGGAAGGGCTCTGACATTTGTGTATTGCTGTTCTCCAAGGGATATGCACCTGTAGTGTCCTCACTGGAAAAATCTCTGAATTACTGGGAAAGCTTGAAGTAATCTGTCAGCTGAGATGGTTGCTGAGGCACTTTCACACCTACTTAATTGCAGTGTGGTTAAGCTGAGATCACATTCTTGTATCACAGGGAGTCCACATGTGAGCACACTAGACTGTGTGACCTGGATTTCTATGATTCAGAAAGAGATAATGTGTGATCAGTGTTCTGTAATTTTACAACACAAAACCCCCTTTACTCACATATGACAGGGCAGAGAATAACTTGTGATGCAGAACTTGTGAACATTATCATAAGCACTGGCTGGATAAGGAACTTCTTGATTCCTACAAAGCAATGGTTTGCATCCAAACTGCAGTTTCCCTGTCAATTAGAGTGGCCAGTTCCTTGGTGTTCATCAGCTGTATACCTGAGCAGTATAGGACCGTAAAGGAACTTCTTGTGCATTAGACCCAGTTATCATCTCCACTTGGGGAATGGAGTAGTGAAGGACTTTGCACTTAGAGACAGCATGAGATTATAGGAGTTCCTTACTCATTACTGTTTCTCAGGCCAAAAAAATATATTCTACTCTTGTGTTTTATTTTGATAAGCCAGGCTTTTTCTTCCAGCTTTCTTTTTTTCTTCCCTATTTCACATTCTTATGCTGAATTTTAGTAATCTTTGAAACAGAATAAAATGTGTTTCATACCTTCTCAACAATGTTCCCTTACTTGCTACATCCTTTCCCCCCTTTCTTCAGGGAAATATCCTGTTCTGTATTTTGCTCAACAGGAAGCAAAGAATGATTTTTCTGTTGTACTCTTTTGTTGTTGTGGGGTTTTTGTTTGGTTGGCTGTTTTATTTTGTTGTTTTTTTCCTTTCTTTAAATAAATGTAGGACATATAAGGAATTAAAGCAGGGCTGTAAAATACATGCTTTTGACACTAGGGAGATAGAGAGAGTAGAAGCGCTTTACTTGCAAAGGATCCATAATATGGATGCAGCTGTGCTGAAAATTGGACTAGACTAGACTAGACTAGAATAGACTAGACTAGAATAGAATAGAATGGAATGGAATGGAATGGAATGGAATGGAATGGAATAGAATAAACCAGGTTGTTCTGTTTGTTACCAGTGAAGGAAAACACTCCACAAAAATGTACAGATTTGTTGGGGTTTTTTTCTGTATAAGTGTATTTAGATTTATTGACCTCTTGGTATTACTTTGCAAAACCCACAAGTTTTTTAAAAATCCACATAAAGATTGGATTTCTGTGAAAACAAGGTGAAAATAATTTTACTTAACAAAATAATAAGGTAATGTAAGTGAATAAAAATAATGTCATGCAGGCATGACATAGCAAATACATGTGCTGCTCTGACCTATGAAAATAATATATAAAGGAATCTGAATATGAAATGAAAAGAAAAACTCCTGAGAGGAATTATTCTGCAGAAATCATAGCTTATTTACCCAAGTTGAACTGAGATTTAAGAAGTCTATGAATATCTTAGATGAGAAGCTTTAGAGTTCCATTCTTCAAGGACAAAACATATTTTGGGAACCAGAACCATCTTTTATTACTTCAATCAATATTACTTGGCAATGAAGTGGTTTCTTCTAACTTTTTTTTTGCCTCTCTAAATCTTGATTCAGCTCTTTCTCATGCATCTAATATTGTCTGTTTAGTCTAACTAGTTGTCCTGTACTGCTTTATGTTAATCCCAAACTCTGACCCATTCTGTTTGCAATGGTTGTGATATACTGTTTCCCATACTATATAATACTGTTATTTAACCCTAAGAATTAGGATTATAAATACACACAGGACTTATGTGCATAGCTGTTTCAGTGTGCTATCACATCCCCCTGACCTATATCAGAATAAATAATTCAGCAGAACTTTCCATCTAAGTCTCAAAATCTTCTAATTTGCCCTGTTCAGGGCTAATTTATCCTGCTCAACAGGACTTAACTGCGTCCAGGACTTAACAAACTACAAAGACTTAATGAGTTTACTAAATTTAACACATCACCTGAACTTTAGAAGTGAACTGAAAAATTACTCTGCCAGAGTGCCAGTGAGTCTTCTGAGGTAGTAGATATTTTGGGATCGTGAGCATTCTAAATGTGTGGCTGAGCAGAGGCTGGGTTTGGTAGAGACAATCAAATGAAAAAGATACAGGGAGGCTGAGAAAAGGCAAGAAGTAAGCAGTTCTAATTCATACAGTTGTGAAGTAAATACTGGAGTTTTATCACTTAGATATTAGATTGTTTCCACCTAATTCTAAGCCAACTTCTGTCCAAGTCAGGGTTATGAAGATACATCATCTATGCACTAAAGATGCAGTTACTGGTGAAACTTACATTGCTAATGGATATGCTTTATTCTATTGAACCAAAATGCAACAATGCTAGTAGATCTGAGTTTTTTTTGCTGTAGCATACAGTAGTATACAGTTCTGCTCGGGCCACTAAAGCATTTGAAAGCCAGAAAAAAGTCATAGATTCTTTCTGTTTTGGCTGATTTGTTTGTGTCCTTATTACTCTTGAAAGAGCCTGGAGATTTCCTCAGTCTTAATCTATGAGATAAACAACATGACCTGATGGAAACCTATTCTAATTCTAACCAATAATGTTGTCTGGCTTGAAGAAGAGGGATTTCTTCCTTCTGTTTACATCATTTATAGCCCTTTCAATTTTTAAAAGCGTAGATCATAGAGGAGATAAGGTCTTTGCTACTGCAAAGCTGAGTATTAACCATCCACAGAAGTTGCACTTCAAAGTTCTTCACCAATTGTTGATAGTCCTCTTGACAATCATAAAGGAGAGCTATACTTAGCTCTGAAGGCACTAATACCTCTCCTAAAGAAAAAATAGACTAACTGAGAGCATCTAAGTGGGGAAACCACTGCTACTTGCAATCACAGTGTTCTAGCCTATACTTCTTGTAGTGTAATAGTTTTCAAGAATCTTCTTTTGTTTTCAAATTGGCTTTAGTGTGAAGAATCAGAACATATGTTTTCAACACAGCTCACAGGAGAGCTTAATAAAGAAGTCTATTTCCTCACTAAACCACCACTGTTCCTTGGTGAATGTTGATACTGCTCTAACACACACAGTTAGAGACAATAGAGTCCAAAAGTGCCTTTGGAATCACTATCCAGTGACGTGTGTCCCTGTTACTTACTCTTTCATTTGGAGGCATTTGATGTCCCTAGAAGGGCTTGCAGTCTCCATGGCCTCTGTGTTCAGGGACAACATTTTTTTCTGGCCACACAATGTGATATAGCTCAGGCACAAGACTTCTCTGAGGCATGCTCTTATTCTGTGAATCTCAAAGCAGATCCACAACACCAAGGATCTCACCTAGGACAGCAGGTGCACTCAGAGAAAGTGAAATTCAGTTAGTTTAAGGGAAATGAGTTAGCAGCATACTTAGTCAAAGTGCAGAAGTACCAATGGGAGTGAATATTTCTAATGCCACAATTCTCCTTCATCTATCAGAGAACAGTTAAGAATCTGGTTAGAATCAATACCAGACAATATATTTTTAGACACAGGGCTTAATTTTTATCCCTGAGCAGGGAGTGATTTGGAAAAAAATTAAAACTAAAATAAAATTCCATTTCATTAAGTTTCTAGGCTCATTGTTTGTTTGGAAAATGATGGTCCAGACACAAGAATGCCATGGTTAAAAGCTGTTGTGTTTGTTGGCCAGGAGCTCAGTTTTTGTCCTTAAAATTCACAGCTGTGTGAAATGAGGCTTAGATCCTTTTGTATATACTCGGTAAAAAAAGAGAAGCCCCACTCAGGAGGCACAGGTCAAGTATGGAAGTGGAAATGGAGAGGAGAGTGATGAATCCCATGCCAAACTGTGGGTTGAACAATAGCCAGACTTCCTGGTTCTAGTGTGTTTCTATATTTGTTTGGCCATTGAAGTCACTGTTATAGTAACTAGGGCTTGTCAGAAAAGGGTTTCTCCTTTTTTATAACCATTGATGTAAAACAAACCCCAAACAACAGCACGTAAACATCTGAAGGCAATTTCAAAACTCTCGCTGAAACTCAGACAGTACTTCTGGGATTTGCAGTCTGCAGTTACAGCTCTTAACAACTATTATTTTTCTTTTCCCTGACCAGAATGCCCACTTTGCCCACTGCACTTTTGTTCTATTCTTGCTGAGCTACTTCAGCATGTCAGTGTAGTCCCACAGCCAGTGGTACAAAATGCAAGATGTGTAAGGCTCAGGAAGACTGAATCTAGAAGGAGAATCAAGGAAGGGAAGGAAATAAACTGCGACACCAGGGAGCAATTTGGCAAGGTTATAATCAGAATTATGGCTTCTGCCCACCAATACTCAGATTTCTTCTGAATGAGTTAATTTTTTAATTCTCATTTAAAAACCAAACAAATAGCACAAAAAGTGGGGTTTTTTCCCATGCAGAATAGATACCTTTCAAATGCATGAGAGTGACCAAAACAACCTCCTTTCTTTAGTTTCAATGGAAAACAATTTTATCATCCATTCTAATGACAGCCCGTAGTAATAAAGAATACATTTCAATTTGTTATCATTCAAAAGCCCAGATGCTTAGCTGACAGGTGTCAGAACATTTTTGATGGACATATTTTCGTTACACAAATACTCATTAAAAATCATATTTCCATCTTTGAACATTAGTAGCTAGACACTTGCTTTGAAATATTGGGGTTTTTTTTTCCTATCGTTTTTGCAAGGAAGCAGGTAGTCAAGATCAAAATGAACAGAAATAGGTAATTACAAGAAGCATTCATTAAAATTTGCAGCATAATTTAGGTTAAGAAAAAAGGAGAATGCTTCTTGTCTTTTGGAAGTTGCCTGAGATGTTTCAAATCAAAGGGCCACTATGAGCAAATCCTTTTGATTTCCAATTATTTTGTATAAAATTTAAGAAGCATCTATTATCCTACTATATATTACAGCACATATAGCATAGATTATGTTATATGTTTCTAAATATTAGTAAAGATACATAAATATGTAATTCTTCTACTGAACATTCTCTATATTACTTTTATAATGTTTCTGTGTTTAATGGATTACATTTAAATGACACAGGAGACCATTCATGAAGTGTATCTTCAGAAATGTATCTGATGTCATTGTTAGATGGGTAACCTGTAATATTATTCAATCCAGAAAGGTATTGCACATGAATTATTAATTATTAGATTGATTCAGGTTTCCATAGCAACATATTGCTGTGCAGGATCAGGTGTAATTTTACAATGGTAGGTTGTCTTAAGAATTGTTAAGAGTTGTTTAAGAATTGAATTCAGCATGAAATGGGACCAATGTGCTGACAGGAACTGGCTTGAGCTTGTGTAGGAATTAAAAGGCAAGGTGCAGCCCTTTGGCTTCATGAGGCTGTGCACAAGAGGCTCTGCTTATAGGACACAGACGTGTCCATTCCTTTTTCCATTTGGGACAACCCAATTACTTGCAAAGATGTCCTGTGATCCTAGGTGGCATTAAGTAAGCGTCACTTTAATTTCACGTCTCTTTCTACAAAAAATCAGCCTTATCAAATGTTGTCAAATACATAAGCTAATTTAATTTTTTAAATCATATTTAGTGTAGCTGAGGGCCAGATTTTCTATTGCTAGCAACTCCATATTTGTAAGAGCACTAAATTGCATTAAAATCCAATGTCAGATCATTGAGTGCAAAACTCTTGCACTGGGAAAGTACTGATCTTCAAAAGCATAATGTACTTCAGTTCTGAAAAGAATCAATTGTTTACCTTAATGTGAAAAATGCTTTTGTTTTCACATTTTCTGGTGCTACTTCCTGATGCAAGTACAATGCCAACTGATATTCAATGAAGGACTAATTTCATAGGTTTAAATAACATAAGACTTGCCTGATTGTGAAATTAGAGTTTATTTTCTAAGTGTATTATGTACTAATGCACTGGAGGAAGATAATGGTCCAGTAATCAAATTAAAACATGTTTGATTTTGTCTCTCTGTGTGTCAACCTTTTACAGCTCCACAGTTAATATTATTCAGAGGATCCATTGTCATTTTTTCTCTCTGATTAAGAGACAGTGCTAAACGCTGAGCAGTGAATGACGGGGAAAGCACTGGTTTGTGCTAATTGGTTTTTAAAGCAGCCTATGAGCTAGAAACAATTCAGAAATACTGAAAATAAAGCCTTGTGGAGATTACATTCTTGGAGATTTTATTGTAATAGATAAATTGTGGCATTTCTTTCCTCACTGAAGTACTGCAATTACTGTAAAAATGAAGCAATAAACAGAATCTAATGGTTGATCCTCTCTTGTATCACTTAATAATCTTTTCATAGCAAAAATACGACAAATGCATTTTCATGTATAAGAAGACTGATGTGATTATTATAAATAAAATTGAATAAGCTAGATATGATCAATATACTTGAAGTGCAAAGGCTCTAGAGAACTGAAGGATAGTCATTGTGAAGCCAGCAAATCTCTGAAGGGAGAATCCAGCAACTGTAGTGTGTTGTCCAGTAGAACCTCTAATAAACACAACAATTATTCAACAAAAAGCCAAAGGAAGGCACTGAGGAAACTCACCAGATACTCTTATCAAAATCAAGCTGCTGTGGTATAAAATGAGAGTTCCTTGTGTGGCTGAATAATTTCTTAATTGCTAGGAAAAGAGGGATAGCAGTAAGCAATCAGATGTAGGTATCAGCATACGTAGGTCAGCAGTGGAGTTCCCCAGCGTCTGTCCTGGGAAAGGAGTATGAATAATGACTCAACAAGTTTCCTGATGATACTAAACAATTTATGGGAGGAAAGACAGGGCAATGGATGTCTTCTGGAAGACATTATAACACTGAATAACTAAGCAATAAAATGACAGATGACATTCAATATAGATAAATTTAATGTGATGCTTATCCAGTAATACAGTCCAAACTCTACATTGAGAATGATTTGATTTGAATAGACTGCTATCGCCAGGGAGCTAGACCTGGGGTTACAGCACATAGTTCTGTGGAAATATTCACTTAATGATAAGCAGTGTCAACAAAGCAAACTGAATATTCAGAACTGTAAAAAATAAAAAAGAACATAGTAATGCCACTGTACAGGTCTACAATGTAGCCACACTCTCTGTAAGGCATATTCTCATCCCTTCCCAGGTTTTATCTCAAAAACAAATAAACAAAAACCACCAAACCCCCCTTTAATAGTAGAAATAGAGAGCTTCAGGAGAGTGAAAAGCATGCTCAAAAGTCTGAAACAAGTTCTGCACTCCTGTGTAGGCTAGGCTTTTCCAACCTTTGAACAGAAATTCCTGGGTTATATTGATGAGATAAACCATAGTTGTTTTTCGGTTGGCTGGTTTGTTTGTTTTTCCACTACAAAAGCAAACCACCTAATGGAAATGAAGCTACAGGAAGCTAACCAGTGGCAAATTGAACATAAATTTAAATGAGCAGTTTTAATACTAGATGAAGAATCTGATGAGGCTACTGTTTACATGGACAGCTGCCTGATTCTGGAAGTCATCGAGTCATAAACTGCTGAAGGCAAGGAGAGTATTTCTGGAAAATATTAGTATTTGTTGCTTGATATCACCTCCCATTTTCACTGTTGGTCACTGTCAGAGATGGAATAGTGGAAAAACTGTGTTTCAGATATGACACAATGCCTACATTTTTAGGATTATCATCAGATTTAACTTCAGGCATGCTGCAGTTAAGTGTAGAGAACAAAAAGGTCATTTTTTTTTCTCTTTGGAGAACAATGCTTCAGAGTGATTTTAAATAGGTTAAGTATCCAAGGATCTTACTTGAAAAGACTTTAGAATGCACTGAGAAGCTACAAAAATCATCAAGATGTATGATTGTGATCAACACGAATGAGGGTGATAAATCATGAAGTTTTCTTTGAAGTGTTCTCTTACCATTCAAAAAAAAAAAATCAACAAAGAAAAAAAGAAGTGTAAGCATTGAAAAAAATGAGATTCATGTCCATGAAACAATGTTCTCTGAAATGAATAAAGTGTGGTGCTTGAAGTTATTGCTTCTGCAGTGTGTTCGTAAAGATTCAATTCAGTCAACTGAATTTAACTCCTTAGAGGCATTTGAAATGGCTCACATTATTGGAGACATCCTCAAGGGTCTGGCAGAAGGAACACAAAAGTGTTGCATCTCCTTCATGGAGTAGGAGCTTGAGATCATGAGTCTATACCTGCACCAAAGTCATCCCTTGTCAGGTGATATAACTTAGCCTAAAACAGCAGTGAAATAATGTTTCCCCCCTCTTTACTTCATGAATTAAGAACATGCAAATGGATAGTCACTTATATTCTCTTTTCTGTATTTCTTTTAAGCTGCCACATTTATCATATTTACAAATAAAAACCCAAAATTAAGTCCAGGATTATTGTTCATTGCCAGCCAACTTTGCCACTCCTCCTTTTTCATTGTTTTCCTAAATGCTATCTATTTCTGTAATGTGATAAAATGTACACAACTGATTTGTTAGGCAAAGGGGTTACAATTATGTATTAGTTCTTTAATGAAGCACACAGTCACAAATGTTAATTGTTTACTTGCCAATAGAGATGTATGTCAGTAGAATAACAACTACAATGAATCAAGTAATAATGAGAACTTGTCTTTAATTAAACATTTCACCAAGCTGAACAGTAGGGAGAAGAATCTTAGGGAGCCATAATTAAATTTAATGAGACTGAGCATCTCAAACCTACTCCACCCAGGCAGCAGCAGCAGCAGCAAGATGCAACTGTGTCACTGCCAACAATGAAGGTGTAAAGATAGGGCGCAGTCATTATTCTTCTGAAGTGAACCAAATGTTACTGGCTTCCCCCTCCCCCCTCCCCAACACCTCCACTAATACAATATTGCTGGGTTACATGTTAACATCGTGGAGATGATACATTTTCCCAGCCAAGAATAAACCTTCTGAAAAATGTGTTTCAGAGAGAAGATCTTGAGAGCAACCACTTACTGGATATCTTGCCTTTCTGCTTCACACACATCATGTGCTTTAATTGGTCCAGTGGAGATATGATGGAAATCTGTCATGACTACATTGCCAGGCCAAGAGAAATTCCATTTTCCTAAAACTGTGATTTGCCACATACTAGGGCTATCAGCCATTCCAGAAGATACATTGCTTTTTCTGCCAATATGACATCTGCAGGTACAGGGAATCAGCATCTTCTCATTGAGAAAAAAATGTGAAAAACAGAACCGGTGTTTACACCGACATCTGCAACTGTAGTGACATTATCCTAACCCCATACTCATGGGAAGAGGGTTGTTTTCAGATAACTTTGGAAGGCTGTGAAGATTTGCCTTTGCTCAAATTAGAGAAAGCTATGTTTTGTCTTTGAGGGTAATGTAAACACCTTGTAACTGAAGGAGAGAAGCCGGGCAGAATTTAGTTGGGTGTGTTAAAATACTGTTTTGATATTTTTACCTATTGTAGGCCTTAATTACATGTACGCCAGTAGAAAATGACCAATTGAGATGTGACATGTGTGCCTTCTGATAGACTATATAAACTTTGCTGTATAACATGACAAACATCTTTGCCTGCTTACATCTTGTCCTGAAAGCATTGCTCTGGGTGCTTAAAACAACTATATTACAACAAATACTCATATGGCATCCAACTGACATGACTCACCTAAGGATAGATCTCAGAAGAACAATGTGGGTAGGAATGAAAAAAAGCCTTCTTGGTTCTTACATGTTAGTTCACTTCCCTCTGTGAAAGATGGATATCAGAAGTTGCAAGCCATTTCCTGTTGCTATCAAGGACTGTGCAAGGACAAAATAATGGCATCCATAGTGAGACATTTAAATCTGACTTGAAGAGCATACTCTGGAGTAGGTTGAGGTTAGATAAAGTGCCATATTATCCTCCAACAACTACCATGTGCATTCAAGTACGGTGATTGCAATGCATTCACTGTCCTATTTTCTTAATCCTCTTGCTTGTGAAGCTCTGGCGGGGGTGGAAATCAAGATTAAAAGATAGGAGTCCAGATAACTGTGCACAGCTAAGCCCTGAAAATTTTAATTTTTTTGTCTTTGAACTGTGCTAGTCATGGTGGGGAGTAAATTAATGCAGGATTAGAAACACTATTTTATACAAGATGTGATACAGGGCCAAGTTGAAGAACTCTATTCCCTGTTAATTAAACCATACAGCTTATATTGTTCAAAATTACTGATTTAAGAAGCAGAACTGCAAATTAAAAAAAAAAAAAAAGGCATTTTGGTCTGTTTATGTTTCATTTTAATTAACTGGAGACACAGTAATTTGACAAGTGTTTCACAACACAGAACTTGTAATGGGTGAGTTGAAGGTTATGTTTCATCTGAAGGCTGTATTTTAAGGAGAACTTCATTTAAGGAAATCTTGAATATATGCTCCAGCCTTACAACTTAAGACATTAAAACACTTTAGTGTGGGCTTTTAGCAAACAAATATTTTTTGCTTGGCATAAAATTATTGGCTAAATATTTCTGTGCTTCACCAACAAACACAATAAATCACCAGCAGTAGCCTTACGGTATTTGAAGGCAGCATACACAATGGTTGGAAAGAGACTTTTTGCAAAGGCATGTGGTGACAAGATGAGGTGTAGGAGCTTCAAAATGGAAGAATCAGGAAGAAATTTTTCACTGTGAGGGTCCTGAGGCACTGAAACAAGCTGCCCAGAGAAGTTGTAAGGGGTTTATGCCTGGGAGTGTTCAAAGCCATGTTGGATACAGCCTTGAGCAGCCTGGTCTAGTAGGAGGTGTCACTACCCCTGGGAATGTGCTGGAACTAGATGATCTTTAAGGTCCCTTCCAACCCAAACCATTCCATGTTTCTATGACTTCACTGTGTCTCAGTATGAATTCTAGAAGCAATGCCTATGCAATGGAATACACCTCCCCTAACATCAGCATTCTAGGGAGGAGTTATCCCATGCTAAGCTGGATGTCTGATATAAAACATAACTCAGTATTCAGAGGTAAAAATATCACTTAAGGAATTAAAGAGAAAGTCTAAGTTAACTTAAGATTTAAATATTTGGGGTTTTTTCAGCAATAAACTGAAATTCTGCAGATTTCAGTGGGTTTGGATGTTCTTGGAATGAACACTGTAGATGTTTCTGTTCTGGAAATCTAAGCTCCTGTTTCTGTATCATACTGTGATATCAGTATCTCCAAAGTATTAAATATTCTTTATGAATAATACAAAATGCAAAATTGAAAATGAAACCTCAGATAACTTAAGCAATTGAGTGTGAGGCCCTGATATCTTCAATATCTAGGTGATAAATATGAAGCTGAAGAGTTTCTTCTGATTTCTATCTTACATTTAACATCATCATCCAACTGTACTTCCATTTTATTTACTTCCACCGTGTGTATTTGTTGCTCACCTTTCCTTCAACAATGGTACTTAAAATCATTAATTACTTCCCATGAGGTGTGCTTCTCAGGATAAAGTGCTCTGCACTGAAGAAAAGGACTTCTCTCATACTAAGACTTTGCTTACCTAAGATTTTAACAACAATTGATTGGTCTACTTGACTCAAATATGGTGAACATCTTCAGGTTTGAGTAGTGGGAAGGAATCATATTTTCGCACTGTTGGAAGTCACCACATTTTTATTATTTCAAGGTGAGTTTCTTGGCATTTTTAATGCCATAATCTGTACTTAGTATCACAGTGTAAGACAATGACAACTGTTCCCTGAGCAGAGTGATCCATGAATTTTTCTGTAGGGAATGTAAGGGTTTTTTAATACAATTCTTTGAGCAGACATGTGATTAAGATTAGAGAATGTGTCTTGTACAAAAATGGCAAAGTCTTCTCTGAAGACAAAGCTTACTTTCCTTACAATTTTCCATATAATTTTTCTCTTTAAGGAATCACTTTTAGTTAAACACAGCAGTAGACACAATTGTTTTCACAAAACCGGAATTAAACAATTTTCTTTTTAAATATACACAGCCAGTAGAGGCAATAATACAAAAGTGTGCAAAAAATATTAACTTCACTAAAAGATGTGAATTCCTCATGGAGAACAACTCTTTGATGGGAAGTCAGAGGCATGACTAAAGATGTGATCAAGTTCTGATAGTTTTTACAGGAGGTGAAGTCTTGAAACCTTTCTCACAGTCTTTTGAAATAGAATCTCTTGATCAAGTCAGTCAGTGTAGCCAGGGAGCTGGAAAAGCCATGTCTCCTGACAATAGACCAGAACTGGGAATGTGAAAATAGAGTAGGAGGTTTGGAAGATGAGAAGAGCTATGATAGGAAAAGGAGCAGGCTTGTCAGTTTAGCCTCATCTCAGTACACGCTGTAAATACTCCTCTGCTAATAGGAACAACAGTTATGTTCTGGAGCAACATCAAGATTATATATAGTAGGTCAGAGAAACAACAGATTGACATAAGGTCTTTTTAAAACGATTTTATGTTTGTGTTTTTCATCTGAGATGAACTCTGAGTGGTTGTCATGCCAGGTGCCTAGTGAGGCCATCGAGAAGTTTGTCACCAGACTGCCTTGACTGGAGCCATGTCAGGCAACTCTGAGACTCATAGAGAGGCAATCAAAAGTGACAGAATAAATGACAGCTCTGACAAGTGATTGCAGAATACACCATATTGTATTTTGCTGTGGGAAAATGACCTAAACCTTATTATTAATTCTAAATATCCCTTAGCAGTGTGTGCTCCTCAACAGTGTATTATTATATTGCCAAAAGGTTAGCAGAAAGCAGAGCCACTTTCGGTACATTACTGAATTGTTCCTTATTTTTACCATGTCCAAGGAACAGACTTGAGGCATGATGGTCATGGTGCAAAGCATAAACACCAGCCAGATTTCTCCCTTCTGTTCATGCAACATTGAACTCTTTCTTAATCCATTGCTGAGTTTTCCTCTGAAGTCAGGATGAAAAAAAAATCCTTCTTTTGTGTCTGCTGTGTGAATGATCTCAGGCAGAAAAATTACATGTCAACGAGCAATAAAAAGGAAAACCTTAGTTATGAGGAAGAATCACAGACTTAAATAAAAGATAAATAAAAACTCTAACAAAAGCTAAAAGTGACATCTTAAGTTTGTTTGTTTTTTTTTTTTTTTTTTATCTAAAACAAGCTTATGTAAGACTGTGGGGGTGTTTGTTTATGTGGGGAGGTGTATTTAACTTCATGCTCAGCTCTTTCGAAAGAAATCACCTAAATTTGATATCAGGAACCTTTGATTTGATGGTCTTCATATCTACTTTCCACAGTCTTTCCACAGGGATGTTTCCACTGGCATCACTAAGCTTTGATTTAGGCTATTAAATCATATTTTGCTCTCAAATTTATCTACCAACGTTTTATTCTTTCTATAGAGATAAAACCTCTATTATTGTGAAGTAGATATGAAAGCATGTTCTGCCTTAAGGTGTTTGCCTGTTATACAAGGGAAGGAATGGAAAGAAATGAAGATGCTTTTATGGACACAGGCATTTGATCTGTTAAAGAATGTAATTAAACACAAGTGCTAAGAACTTCTTTTACAGTATATCCTTAGCACTAGTTAAATGTCTGGCCAACACAAGGCTCTACCATTTTATACCTAAGGGGAAAAGAGGTCTGGGTTGAGGTCTGCTTTTAAGATGAGGCTGAAATGTTAGTTCAAAAGGAGCTACCTGGATGGAGAAGGGCTGGCAGAAAGGTGTCAGGGCGCTGAAGAAGATCTGAATGGAGGAGGGATTGGTTCCCAAGCAATGCAAGTGTTTCACTAGCAACACTGGCAAGAAGGTCTGCATTAGTGCATTCTGGTTTAAAGCTGTCACAGTCACACATGTAACAGTAGCAAAAATACCAAAATACTTAGGTTAAGTATTGTTTTAGGTCTGAACTAGGTTTTTTTCTTTTTTTCTTTTCTGATTTGCTGGTGTTGGTAAAAAGTCCAGTTTTTACCTACATAGGCTTGCCTGGGCTCTTTTCACCGCAGAAATATAAAACGATAAATTAATTGACATCAGAGTCTCCCATGAAACCACTGGTTGAGGTGTGCTTCCCATCATCTTGCTGCATGTCAGTATAGTCTCCTGGTTGTCAGTGTTCACTGGAAGAAACTCCCCACAGCCAATGAATTTCCCTTTCCCAAAATAGCTTGTGTAGTCTAACTGTATCCCTCTGGATATGCAGCATTGACAGATGAAGGAACTGGGTACCATGCCTGGAGATATGAAGACTGTAGCCAATTACAGCCACCCTGAAAATCATATTTAATTCAGGGCAGAGCAAAAAAAAAGATTGATAAAACCCAAATGGGCATATCTGCAAAGCTGTGTAGAAATGAAAAGAAAAAGTACATCCACCTGCCTAGACATAACCACTAACAATTTCTCTGGCCCTATATGCCTTGGCTGACCCATTGACAGGCTCTCTTCCTCTTTGCTCTCCTTCAGCTCTCACCAACAACAAACTAGTCCAAACATTTTTTGCACACCTTTTCTCTGGTTCTGATCTATCTCCTTGGATCTTTCACCATGTCTGTGTACCACGTGTCAGATCCAAGCAGAAAGAGGACCGTCCACTCTCATCTTATTGAAGATACTGATATCTGGGAGTCTGGCACAAAGAATTTTACCTGCATTCGCAGAGGGTTAATAACAATCTTCATTCTTGTCTAAATTTCAAAGTGCAATGAAACATGATCCCCTTTTATAGTGAGTGGGGAAATTTCACACCTCAGGCTAATGGCTTCTCTGGTTCAGCTCTAATATTTCACATAAAATATCTACATCAACAGTTTTTATGGAGAAAGACATATGAGCTAAAAGCAGATCACTACTGATATTTGCCTGAGACTAGATATTAAGGTCATCAAGGACTTTGTGTGTTTAAAGTTTAGGCCATTTTTGAAATATAACATGACAGTCTGCCAGAGGGAAAGAAAGATGGCAAAAGAGTGCACTGATGACTGGCATATAACAGCAGCAGCCCTTGCTGGATTTGTGTTTCTCTTAAATCTACATTTGGAACCATAAGGACACTGGGGCTGCAAACAGAAGGTAATAATAAATTATTTCCAAGAGCAATTGGGATTGAACAGGTTTTGCTGCCAGGCTGGTGGTTAGAGCCCAACATGTTGTGTTACCACAGTGATCGCAACATTTGCCTTCTCTGCAGCATCTGTTCAGGGTGACGTTTTTCTAGGCTGTACATACTATTAATATATTATTTAACAAACACTTGAAGGGCTGTGATGGTGTCAGGAACATTTTGGATAACAACTTATTCCTCCCACTCTGCTGTCACTTCATTTGTTTCCTGCAAGGGGACTTCTCAACTCTGAATTTGATCCCTGACATCTACGAAATGAAGGAAAAGCATGAAAGAGGCATATTTTGTTTTCTTGTTTGTTTTAAATTTGGGATAAGTAAATGGCTCAAACTCAAAAAAATATGAAAATATATGTGAAAGCACTTTTTTTTTTTCTTTTTGATTATTCATAGTGCTTCTAACTTGCCTACAGTATCACACTCCCTCCTTCCTTTTGCCAGGTAGCATTCCTAAAAGGGAACGTAGTCCCTGTTGTTCGGAGTTCTCACATCTAAGGCAGATTTTTAGCAGAGCAGGGAGAAAATATGTTTCTTGTTACAAATGAAGAAGGATGAGAGAAAGAAATGTCTTGAAGCCTACAGACAACTCTGGATGGACGAGATGGACAAGAAAGGTAGGAATGGCAAAGGTGGGATATTAGGAGAGTTTATGAATACCCTGTAAGCTTTTAGAGGCAGAAAAGATACCTTGAAGCCCCAGAAAGATGGGGTAAAAAGCCATCAAGCTAAAAGAAGAAATTCCAGGGAAAGGTGGGGACCAAGGGACATAAAATTCTGCATCTCCTGCATTGCAGAGCAGTTCTATGCAGAAGAAAAGTAGCAGGCCCATCTGATCCCAGATGAAATACAGCTACGACATCTTATTTACTACTACTGAACTTGAGACCTTGTAAGTTCTTTTAAGTTTTCCCTTCAGAAACTTTTAAGTTATGGAGGAAGAACATAAAAAGGGCATGGTGTAAAAATTTTCCTCTCTTTTTCTGCTGTAGAGATTGGTTTAAAGGAACATAACATTCTTTTGCTCTATCTTTAATTTTAGTTATAGTTGGCCTTAGTTTATTGAGTTTTCCTGCATGTACTTCCTTCTGTTAATTTTTTTTTGGTGGTGGTGGTTTTTTTGTTTGATTTGTTGTTGGAATTTTTTTTCCTGCCATGGAGAACATCTCAGTGTTATTATTATCACTTACTTTGCCACTTTTCTGAGCTTCCCTTGGCTTTTCTTATTTCCGATTTACACCAAACCTGGCATCTGTCTTATTTGGACAAGATCTGTCTTATATTGTGCTGTTTACACAAAATTCCCATATGTTTTTTAAGAAGGCTTCTTTAGCCTCAAAAAATGTGCTCATTTTACTGTTCAAATGATACGGGCTTCATTTTTACTCTTGGCATTCGTTGTCTCCGGAATTGCTCCTTATATAGTCCCTCTGTTAAACTTGTAGAGTGTAGGGCGTTCCTTTTGTATTACATTCTTCAGCATGTTGTTAACCTTTCTATTAGCATTTTGAGTTTGCCCTTTCACAGTTCATTGTCACAACATTTGCCTTCTGGGAGACAGTCTTAGCATTAATATCAAATCTAATTTTGTCCTTATGCCCAGTGGAACCCATGTAACCTTTGTAGATCAGTATAATAAATGCAATTCTACCAGGACTGAATGCAGAGGATTGAACTCTACATTTTACAGCCATTGTCATTGCTAACAAATGCTCTTTTCAGCCTGATTTCTTCTTGTCTAAGGTGTTTATTTGCAGGGCTTTGATCCTACCTAGGAGATGACTTCTGAATTCATATAATACAATGACTTCTGTTATTACTTAATTATTTAATGAATTTTTTTTTTGGCCAAAGTAGCTCAAATCAAACAAATCTAACAACATTGGTGAATACATGTTCCAGTATAGATAAAAATGCAGAGACCAAGAGAAATATCAAATAGTATGATAGAGGAAGATAACTGAAAACACAGAGACTTATTTGTCAACTAAATCAAAGTAGAAATAAACAAAATTTCTTTTTATACCAGCATTTATACATTACAGAATGTAGGGAGGTAAGAGGTATTAATACAGAGAGAGAGCAACATAGATGTGCACCTAAGACCCATGTTTTAGCCCAACATGCAAGGCATATAAAGGTTTTTTCCTTTGGTGCATTCTTTCTTTTCCCCCGTTCTGAGCCACACATCACTATGAGATAGCCTTGTAGGCATTTATACATATTTTTAACATTTCAATATTTTTTTTTGTCTGTGAAAGTATCTATATTGAAAATGTTGGGAAATGAAGTCATTAAGCCCAGCACTGGCTCTAGTGATGGAGGGAGGGAAGAGTTGATGGGAAAATATGATCACTAAGCCACTTACAGGAATTGAAATTTGAAGCTCGTGGCAGAAATATGTGCAGGAGTTGTAAAGAGGAAGGTTTTTTCCACTCTTGTGACTACCCCAAAGGAATGCAATGGAAAAAAATAAAAACAAAGCATGAGAAATTGCATAAACATTCATCATCTGCTATTTTGTCTTCTCCCTAAATGATAGACAAAGTTTTTGAGAAGAAGAAAGATTCCAAGTACGAATTGGTGGTAATGCCATCAAGAGAAAAATGTTTGTGTTGTTTTTTTCATGGGGCTTAATCTTCAAGTAAAATGAGAGGTAGGTAAACCAAGGTGCTGGAAGTCAGTTAAGGACAATAAATAAAGGAGGTTATTAGGGAGTGTTAAGAACTGGCCACAGCTTTCACATTTCCTTCCCCTTCACTTCTCAAGTTAAACCTTCTGTGAAACTTTTTGGATTCTGGGTATTTTTCCCCCCCCACTTAATCATGGAACATGTATTGAAACAGCACAACTTGAGTTTTTAATTGCCAGTAACTGTTACAGGCCATGCATCCCCTGTGGTTATTTTTTAAGTCTCCTACAGTTACTTTTTTTCTTATTTTGAAAAGAGCTGTGATACTTTACCAGCTGTTATAACAGTGTAGGTACCCCAGCTGGGAAAATGGAAATTCAGAGGCATCTGTTTTTGTCCTGCAGCTGTTGTATAGAGAAATATTGGTACAAAAGCTGTCAGAATTTTCCTTCTTTTGATTTGTCTCTCTGAACTGTCAGACATTTGACATTACTTCATGTTAAGTAGACAGTCACCAGTGTCTCTTAGGCAACCCTGATCTTGGAAGCTCTTTTTAATCAGGTTTCACTGAATTTGCCTTGCCTTTTGAACTAAAATGTGTTTTCTTTAGAATGCCTAAGAAACCAGGTGGATTCTCTTATAGAAACACAGTGACTTCCTGGAGAGTATAACTCAGTAGAAGTCTTGGAAAAACAAGATGTGCTTAGATTGTGTTACAGTGGCCACAGCTACTGAGCACTAAATGTCTGCTAAAGCCTCTAGATTGCCTGGAATATCTGTACCACAGGAGGCAGGGGAAACTGTCACTTTGCTATATTCTGCATCCACTTATGAGCATTTTACTTCACTACAACAGTAAGGACAGGAAACTTTATTAACAGATACTAGAAAATATTCATTCAATTACAGGATATTGTAAAACCTCAGAAGTAGAGTAGATTTACAAGATATAGCTAGATATTTAATCCAAATAATAATGATGAGCAAAGCTGCCTTTCGGTAATAACAAGCAGGAGTGATAAACAGAGGTCACTGAAGCTCATACAAAATAAACTTTTAATCTTTGGAGCATGTCCAAAGAACAACCAAGCTGCTGAAGGGCCTTGAACAAAGGTCCTCTCAGAAGAGAAGGCTGAGGGGAGACCTCATCAGCCTCTACAATTACCTCAAAGGTTGCAGTCAGTCTCTTCTCACATGAAAGTGACGGGACAAGAGGAAATGGTCTCAAGTTGTGAGAGGGGAGTTCCAGATTGGGTATTAGAAAAAAATTTCTTCACAGAAAGGGTTATCAAGTATTAGAACAGGCTGCCCAGGGACGTGGTAGAGTCATCATCCCTCAAAGTGGTACTGTTTTAGCAGTAGTCATGGGATTGCCATGTGAGATTTACAACATTGATAGTTCTATAATTCCGTGTTTCTGGTATTCTTTTTTATATTCTGTTACTATTACTACTACCTGCACTGTAGGCTGCCTCCCCTCCACACTGAAACAGCTCTCCAATCCCTGCCAAGGTGCCACCATTAATTTATGGGCAATCTTCATAATAATGTATAATCCAGTACCTCCAGCACTGACACTGCTAATAACAAAGAGATTGTAAGCTTCAAACTAAAGCTTCAAGGCCTCTGTACTGAAGTTTGTCAGGCTTGCTGTGTCTGGGCTTATCTAGGCCATACCTTGAGCTTTGGGTCAGATTACTGCAATTGCTGACGAGCAGGTCACGATTATCTAACTTGTTTTGCTTTGCTTTGTATAACTGTGCAGTGTAATGCCTATGCTAAAATAATTTGAATATATTATCTGTAGGTGACAGGGAGTGTTAACAATTACTTAATCTCTTTAGAACAAATTGTCTATGACTCTAGAATAATGATGTGGGACAGAGTACAAGTATGAAGAGATAAAACAGGCTGTGAAAGTACAGGATATAGAATAAACCGGAGGCTCTACTGTTATAAAAAGCTCAGCAGTGTTCAATTGCTGACTTAAAGGAATGCAACTTCAGGAGCTGAGTAGGAAAAGTTTTTAGGGATTATAAATATAGGGATCGAATATTCAATATATTTAAAATATGCAGTATAAAGTAAATGCAGACATAATGAGGAACTGTAGATCAATAAAGGAAGATAGTATGTAGAGCACATTAGAAGCATGAGATTTGCCGTAACTAAACCCTAAGATGAGAATAAATAAATTCCCAGCATCTGCATTGCAGTCCTTTGGCAAAAAAAAAAGCTTCTGGCACTGAGGATTTGGTGCTACCCACCCTACTTACCACTTTCTCTTGAAAAATTGGTGATACTGACTTTAGGACCCAGAAGAACAATGAAAGTTTGAGTTAAACATCACAGAAAAGGGTGTTGGGAAAATATATATAATAATTTTAATGGTATTGTATTAAGACTTCCCTGGATTCATTAGATAATTAGGTCTGTGACTCAATATCACTGCACCAATACCAAGTGTTTGCTCAATTTATATTAGATTGTTAAGATTTTAATTAGGCTATCAATGATTTCTCAGCTCTTTATATGGTTGGGTTTTTTTTCCAGTGTAACAACAGAAGTTTACACAGACTAAACTAAGTCAACCACCATGAAAACATGTAGCCTCATTAAAGACAGAAAACACTTTGCCTCTCCACCAAGCATTCAAAAGATGAGTGTCAAACTCATCAAAACCATAAACCACAAGGAAACAGGGGCAGGGTATGAAAACTGAAAGACAGCCATAGAAAACATAATGATTGATGTTTCTGCTGGCTGGGAACTGTGAATTTCATAAACCTAGATGTCATCAGTGAAAAATAATTAAAAGAAAAAAATAAATTGACATCTTTCTTTTATCAAAACAAAGGCACAGTAGAAGAGTGTTTAGACTTGGATAAGGACAAAAAAAAATCTTGAATTTATGAGTCCTGCCTTGTAAGTACATCTTGCTTTTTATTTTTGTTTCAGGTAATGTTTTCTCCCCCCAATGCTCTGAAACTTCACATTCATTTGGGAGTAAAACTCTGTAAGCTACTTGTTCTACAAGTCTCTGCAATTTTTTTAATGAGCCTACAGACAACTATTAATGAAGGCATACAGTGTACAACAATTAAAAATCAACAATGTTGGTTAACAAAGGCTTTGGCTGTATCTTTGTTCCACTTCTTGTTTGGAATAATTGCTGTTCCCATTATAAAATATACCATCAGTCACCTCTGAAGCCTTTGTTCTCCCAGAACAAGTAATCCAAAAGTCTATGGATGCAACTGACTGTTGGCTCTATTAAAAGGCTGGATAAACAGTGGAAATTTAGTTGCAGTGGATTTCACTTTACTTTGGGTTTGCACTTAACAATGAAAGACAGTTGATAATTGAACTACTAAGAGTTAGATAGGTTTGGGGTTTTTTTAAAGGAAAGTTGTAGCACTTGTGACTGTTTTCTATTTTTGTGAAGCTTCAGTAGCTTAGTGGAGTGAAATGCTCTACTAAACCTTCTCCACAAATCACGGTAATGCTAAAAATAGGTTTAACTGCTTTATATAGCTTTCAAAATAGGTTTCCCCAGAGAAAACTCACTTCCAAAAAATTTAGACCATACAATCAGTTCTGTCACCAGGAATCCATTGGTTTGTTGCAACATTCTTCTATTCACTGGCAAAGACACAACTCATCAAGTAGACTGATTTCAGGCTGAAATGTATTGATTTTAGCATCCTCATTAGGGAAAGTGGTGCAGAAACTATCACCACAGAATAAAAATGGTGAAATATACATTTCAGCTCACATGAATTTAGTATGTGGTCTACATATAGCGACTACACACCTTTCTTTGCATCAGCAAACTCACAGATTATTTCCACTGTTGGTTAACAAGGAAGGTCAGGGAAATGATTCTGTCAATGTTTGTGAAAAGCACAGGTATTTTACATTTTGGTTTGCTGTTTATGCCTCATGTGACCTGTAAAGAGTCACCTTAAGCCTGGGTTTTTTTTAACATGTTTTTTTCCTTGTAGCTGCAGAATTCAAAGAATATTGCCTTTGCTAGTCCGAGGTTTTGCTAACCCTGAGTGAGAATCAGAATCAAAAAAATTTGGGCTAGCTGTGTGGAGTACAAATGGAGCTTACCAATGCACAGACTCTCAAAGCATGAAATGGCCATTCACATATGTGTCCTCTTCAGCGGACTGCTAACTTTATCTATACACACCAGAAGCCTACAGGTTATTGCTCAGATACTTTTCAGACTGTTACAGCACAGGCCCATAAGACTGAAACATAGTGTTTGAAACAAGGTTTTACTTCTTCTGATAACCTTTTTCGTACTTGATTCTTTTTAAGTGATATGATCAGTGGTTTTTTTTCTGCTCCCCTGTACTTTCTGACTGCTGAAAAGGAGACATTTTAGTAAATACTGCAAAATCTCCTTTTCTGAATTGTACTTTTCTGGACAGTAAAAAGTAATTTCTATATTTGCTTGAGAAATAACTTTCTGCTTTGAAGAAAATATATAACAAAAATTCTGTGAGGATCCATGCCCATTAACAATTTCATGATGAAAACCTTTCAATTTATGATAAATATAGTTTTCATTAGTATTATTTTTCTAGAAGTCAGATAGAAATATTGATTCTGGACTTCAACAGTTCTGTTGTAGTGTTTCTTTTTTTCAGCTCACCATAGAGACATGGGCAATTCATTTATGCCTTCAGTTTAAGAAGGACATTGAGACACTTGAACATGTCCAGAGAAGGGCAACAAGGCTGGTGAGAGGCCTCGAGCACAAGCCCTACAAGGAGAGGCTGAAGGAGCTGAGATTGCTTAGCCTGGAGAAGAGGAGGCTCAGGGGAGACCTTCTTGCTCTCTACAACTACCTGAAGCGTGGTTGTAGGCAGGAGGGGGTTGATCTCTTCTCCCAGGCAACCAGCACCAGAACAAGAGGACACAGTCTCAAGCTGCACCAGAGGAAGTTTAGGCTGGAGGTGAGGAGAAAGTTCTTCCCAGAGAGAGTTGTTAGTCATTGGAATGTGCTGCCCAGGGAGGTGGTGGAGTCACCATACTGGAGGTGTTCAAGAGGGGACTGGATGTGGCACTTGGTGCCATGGTTTAGTAGTCATGAGGTCTGTGGTGACAGGTTGGACTTGATGATCTTTGAGGTCTCTTCCAACCTTGGTGATTCTGTGATTCAGTGTTATTTCTTCTTAATAAGCTTCTGCAGCATTCAACTAACTGGAAACCAGACACATGTTCTGTGGTTCTTTTCAAAACATTGATTGTTTCTACATGAATAACTTTTTGTAAGAAAAATAGTACGGTGGTATCATAATGCCTTTCAGGCCCTTCAATATTTTGTGGAGAAAAGACTGTTTTGCTTCCAGATGTAGCAACCACAATGAGGAGGTTTTCATCATTGGAAAAGATGTTATTCTGATTTGCCTTTGTCTCTCTGTGCATTATCATTTACTGTTACCTTCAATATTCTCTCCTAATCACAGAATTATAATTATGGTTGGGGAAGCTGCAGAAAAACTCATATAAATTTCAATTCCATTTAAGATATACAAGTTGAAGTAATAATTTGATCAGGCACAAATCCAGCTGGCATTTTCAAATTCATGCACATTCACATCTTGAAATTAAAAGGAGACATTTTTTTAATCACTCAGCACCTGAAACTAGAGCTCTTAGTCTTCAAGTATTAGAGGAAGCTGTGAAACCTGTTATTTTTGGGCAACCACAGAAAAAACCAGCCTATCACAAAGTCCCAGACACAGGAGTGTTGCAGTTAAAACTTGGAAACAAAAAGAAATCCCACATTTACAAGTATCTGAATCTTCTCTTCTAATTTGGTTAAATGGTAAAATTCTGAATGTCTTTGATGTCTTTATTTTAAATGTAGTGACTTAAATGAAGCAGGTTGCCCTGTGCTCTAGGGGTTTTGTTGTTGTTGTTTGTAGTTGGGGTTTTTTTGTGAATGGAGAAAAGGATGCCTGGTTTGGAACCAGCATAGTGTGATCACACAACTGTGTAAAAATAAAAGCAGGCACACAACTCACTTTCCAGTCCTAAACTTCTTCTTAAAATGTCATTTCATAAGAAATACAATTTAATTTTCAATGGCCATCTTCCAATTTACATTCATCATCATTCTTTGTTCCATTTGTTCTACTTCTGGTCCAGCCTAAATCATATTTTGGGAACAACACCACTTCTGCTATCAACCTTTCTTGGCTCCAATAATTGCTCTTTAGCCTTTCATTTTCTCTGCAGAGATGCATTCTCACCTGCTGAGGTAGCATTTCCAGGTTACTAGTGAAACTGTCAGGAAAAATATTTGTTCTATCCTCAAGCTCCCACTGTTGGATGTAGTGATATAAAGTAACTAGTCAATTGTTTTGATGTTTTTGGATTATATCTACACCTTGTCACTTGTCCTTCACCCATGTGCTCATGCCTGTCCCACTCACCTCTCTGCACAACTGCATGTATTCATTCTCCTCTTTTCTACCTTTTAAAAAAATTCTTCACCAGTGTTCAGGCCTGCTCTCTTTGAAAGCACGATCAGCCAAGATCTCTCTTTTCCATCAGCCTGCCACCAGATGTTATTGCACATTTTTCGCTTTTATTCCACCCACTTTCATCTCTGTTTCTTGGACAAATCTTTGTCTTCCCTTTTCTTGAAGAGCCTAGCATCCTTTCAGCAAAATTTCTTCACATAGTGAGTCTCTATGGTTGCATAGCATGCCTGCTGCTCTGTCAGCCTTTTTCTTTGTGCTTCATCCTCTAGTTCTCTTTACTCTTCAAAGCCTTCCTTTAAACTCACTTCTTCCATAAGGCTAGCATATTTTAACTGGTCACAGAAACAAATGCATTAGAAAGGACTCCCCTTTGAGGATAAAATGTACAAGGTGCTGGATTTGGATTATATAACCAGTTTATGTGAACTATAGCGCCAACAATATATCAGGGCCTTGTGGAAAGAAGGGAATGTTACCAACCTGAAGAAATGGCTATAATGGAATAAGGAGCTTATAACAGTGGCATATAGTGCGTTGGACTTGTTTGTCATGCCTGTCTGATCCCACTTTCGCAGGTAAAAATAAATCCCAAAGTAACTAAGCCTCTGCTTGGTGAGAGCTGTGGACATACAAATTGTTTACAGTATCAGCTTGCTTGAAATGGTATGCAACATTTTGATTCAAGTAGCTTCAGGCAATAATTTTGAGAGGGAAGCATATTGATATAAAAAGCTAGGATAGTGCTAGAGCAGGTTTATCAGGCATCTCAAAATATTTATAAATGTTTTACATGCACACTCCTGCAGAGGCAAGATGAAAACAGTGAAACAGATTACTAGGCAGATGACAGAGTATGCTATCATCTGCTTTCAAGACTTCTGAACTGAGAGTT
Source organism: Dryobates pubescens (assembly GCF_014839835.1). NCBI lineage: Eukaryota > Metazoa > Chordata > Aves > Piciformes > Picidae > Dryobates > Dryobates pubescens. The sequence continues at coordinate 20,965,246 of NC_071625.1, read as the reverse complement.
ATAATTCACTGCCCTCTTTAAAACTGCAGGCCTCATGATTGGATGAGCTTTCCTCCCATAACCGATCTCCACAATAAATTCAGAACATGCCTTTCACGGCTGGCTACTCAAAAACATTCTTCAGTACATTCCATGCTGCAGGTCATGTACGGGTATTACCTAGATTGTGCACACATGGGACCTGCAAGAACGTCTTCCTAGCCCAGCTAGTAAGCGGGTAGAATAGAATAGAATATAGAATAGAATAGACCAGACCAGGTTGGAAAAGACCTTTGAGATCAAGTCCAACCTGTCATCCAACACTATCTAATCACTTAAACCATGGCACCAAGCACCCCACCCAGTCTCTTCCTAAACACCTCCTGTGATGGTGACTCCACCACCTCCCTGGGCAGCACATTCCAATGGCCAATCACTCTTTCTATGAAGAACTTCTTCCTAACATCTAGCCTAAACCTCCCCTGGCACAGCTTGAGACTGGGTCCTGTTGTCCATTCTGTGGCTAGTTATTAGAGAACTGTGTCAAGTACTCCTTAAACAGACAGGGTGGGTTACTACAGCTGACTAATGTGAATGCACTAGCACTGTTCTGCATGAGTTTGGTCTTTCTCAGCATGCAGAGGAACTCAAGATAACAGCAGGCAGGGTTATCTGCACACAAACACTGAGGACAGAGCTGTTTCCTTGTTTTTAATGTCATTACAAAACTAACAGAAAGGGCAGCAGAGCCCAACCTGTTGTGTGTATTTACCTTGAGGACTAGGCTTTCTGATTGGCTAAGAGTGTCTAGGTTGCATGTGTTTCCACTTGAATTGGAGCAGGAAGATTTCTATTATGCTGTCAAAGTATTATTTTTACAAAATATTGCATTCTGGTTTTAATTGGTCTTCTTCATCATGCACATACTATCAGTTTTGGCTGTTTGCATTCCAACGACTCTTACATGAAATCATTTAATGGATGGAGTAAATGCCCAGTAAAATATGCATGAAGTTAGCTGTCCTCTTCCTCTCATTAACAGTAACAGCACTCACAACAAACAGTTCTCCCCCAGTATGATTATTTTTAAAAATTAATAAATACCCAACCTGATTTTATTAGGGGCACCATTTCCTCTATAATTTTTGTAAAGCTGACATATGAGTGTATGAATAAATGACTTGTTGTCTGTGCACTTGGTCACATGCCTATTCACTCTGGCATGCCAATTTGGTTGACTAATTGCAATCATTTCACTGCTTCTTTTCCACAATAAAGTATCCTTCAGAAAGAACAGTCAATTGCATCTTTTGTGGTTCTTTCAGTAAGGAATAATAGCTTGATAACCAAACCTGGACAATCTTCAGAGAAACAATTTCTCACTCTACTTTTCTCCAGATTGATGTTATCATATTTGAAACAGGTCAAAAGCTGAAAATATTGTCTCAAACTTCTAATCTTTGTGCAGCATAATCTCTACATTCACATTACAAAGTGTAATGAACTTCTTCAAGAAGAAGTTCTTTACTATGAGGGTGGTGGAACACTGGAACAGGTTACCCAGGGAGGTGGCTGAGGTCCCTTCCCTGGAGATATTCAAGGTAAGGCTCGATCAGACCCTGGGCAATCTGGTCTGGTTGAGCGTGTCCCTACTGACTGCAGAGAGGTCAGCCTGGAAGACCTTTGGAGGTCCCCTCTGGCCTGGACCATTTTATGATTCTAAGGAAGCCTAGGAAATGGGTTTTGTTCTGGAGTCCCTTGCCCAACACATTGCATGGGCACGGATCACAAATACACCATTCCTAAGAAATGCAGAAGAGTGGATGAGCAGACCTTGAGAATGGGGATCACAAGTGAGCAAATTCTGGTTGGCACATTTTACCATTTGTCAGTGGCTTGGAACAGAAGTTTTTACTGTGGAGCAGCAGCTATGTCATACATTCGAGCATATGGGACCTAGTAGGAATTGCTGTCATATGATGATCCTCTCAGAATTTAAATAGGTGGCACTAGAAAGACAGACAAAAAAGCCCCAAACACCGAACCCTGCTTATTAACTGAACTCAAGTGAAGATATTTGTTCTATGAAATGTTCACTACTGTCAAGCTTTAAAAGTTCCTCAATGTTTGTAGGGCTAAAAATGTTCTAGAGGTGTGTCAATAAAATGGTGTAGAACAAAAAGCTTTAATGTCTCACAGGAATTCATTAACACAGACTTTCCTTGGAAGCTGACACTAAGTTTTCGCAAACAATCTCAGACCTGCTAGAGAGAAAAATGTTAGCAGTTTGTATTGATTTCAATGGGATGAACAGAGCAGAGAGTTTCATTTGCAAGAGCTTATTCTTTCAGCACAGACAGTCTGTCCTTTGCTCCTAGCGCTGCTCAATGCCATGCTACAGCATCACATCTTTGCGTTGAGATTTTTGTGCACTTTCTGTAGAAGAAATACTGAAATGGATTGGAAATGATTGAGTGGTGCCAAGTGCTGCTTTACAAAAGCTTACCACTGTCATGTTAGGTGAAAGTCAATAGGAGGTAAAAGCAGAAAAGCACATGAGTTTTGAGGAGTAATCATGAAATCTTGAGCCTGACACAGTTAAGTCAAACTTCCAGCTTTGATACAGATTCAGCCTTTGCGCAATGGTGAACAGATTTCACTGGTGTGTTGCATACTACCCAGGAGCAACAAGCCTGGCTGAGTCAGGTGGTTAAACTGAATGGAGTTTAGCACAAAACTCAGAACATGACTCAACATTTTGATTTTTATTCCCTTATACAAAATGTACAAAACAGCACCTACTTCAGCAGATGCTACTGAATTGTTAATTAATGTGTGTATTCAAAGTGCTGAGGAAAAGCAGAGTTTTTGTGCTTGTTATTAATTTTGTTATTACCAAAAAATATTCAAATAACTTTGCATATTAAATGGGAATTGAATACAGTGCTGAATACAGTCACCCTAGTTCCCAAATTGCTATCTTAGCCTATGAGCCAAAAATTCACCCACTAAAGTTCCTCATAACTGGGTGATTATTTGTAGCTCTTGGAGGCTTAGTGCATGCACCTTTGGTGCAGAAGTTCTAGGAGCAGCATCCATTGTTTTTTGATCTCAGGTTCAAAGCCCTGAAACAGAATTTTCCTTTGGCAACAAGTCATCTGCATTGCATTGAGGATTGAGGGAAAAGCGGACTGCCCTGCATTTGTCTGTGAGCCATGATGACTGGATTGGTGTACACAGGTGAAATAAGTGTCCATCAGAATATTCTGTGACACTGGCGCACCACTTTGGCTTCACTGGTCAGCCTATTGGTAATCTTAACACTTCAGTCATAGTGAGGAAGAGTTAAAGAAACCTGATAGAAGAGCCAATAACCCTGCATTGCTAGTTTTATGTAAGTAATGGTGAAAATAAGGTGTCTGGTAAAGCCTTGAACCTGAAAGGAGATGTTAAGTCCATAGCTGATGTGATTCTTCATATTCTTACTGTCAGTACTCGTTGTTATTTTGGGTAATGAATGTTTGGCACAGATGTTAGTTTTCCATTAACTATTTTTACCTATATTCTGTGAAGCCGTATTAAGCTCTTGTACATTTGGGTCTTGTCCGTTTGGCATTTTTGCAGGCATGATATCACATCTATTTCTGTATGTAATATTACAATGTAACATTTGCTAATTAAAGGAACCTGTTAAAAAATACCTTAAGAAATTATTAATCATTAGCATGGACAGCAAAATAAAATAAATTGGCTGCAGGAAGTGCTCTCTGGGAAAGAAAATTAGTTTGATGCCTCTCCATTAACTGCTTTTCACAGCCAGTGGATGGCTAAGAGCCCATTTGTCCTTGGAAATAAGTGTGACAAAAGAGGTTAGAACACAGCAGTTCTTCTTTGAGGAAGTTTTTGCCTAATCAGAATGCTTAATGAGAAGAAGTCAGCAAATCAAGCCATTTGAGATGAAACAATGAGAAGCAACATGGCACTTAATAAAAATGTGTCAGTGAAGAAACGTCAAGTTCATGAAAATGGTTGCTCCTGACTTTTCTAGAAGATCAGTGAAAAGATCTAGCCCTCCCAGCCTCACTGGCTCCCTTTTTCTTTTACAGTAAGTCTGCCTTACATAAAAGACATCCTAAAATAGGAACTTTTTATGAAGTTTACAGATTATGGAACCAAGAAACTTGCATTACACATGAAAAAGTGCAGGTCCATTAAATGAAAATAGGATTGCAAATGACAGAAATAAAGAAAAAGGGTAGTATTGGTGATTTTTTTTTCTTTTCTTGTATAAATATGGCTGAGTTTTGTGGGATAGGGTTGTATGGATACATACACAAATGGGAAATGTGCATATTAGAAAGATACATCAAACAGCTTCTGCTTCACAGAAATTCTGGTAGGAGACCTGATTAGTTGCTTGATTATTCCCCAGTTCACAGACATGTCCTGTCACCAACCTTCAATCAACCTCTCCTTATGAATCTGTTGTTACATCTTCAAGTGAACAAAGGAAGACAGACAAACACATCAGCTGAAAGGAGTAAAAGTACATGACTGTTCTATGGAAAATGCAGGATGAAAACATGACAGAAAGCAATACACAAAGAGGTTGCATAATTTGACAAAGTGCTTCCAGCTACCAGCAGCTACATAGGAATCAGTGTTGTATTGCTCCGTGTCAGATATCTTCTACTTTCCCTTTTCAGCAATTGTAGTTAATTCTCTTTTGTCTCCTTGTTTACTTTATTTTCTGATGTAACTGGTTCTGCCTCATTTTTTTAAGTCCTCATACAGCTTCTAACAGTTCTTTCACTTTTGTCTATCTTTTATTTCCCCTTTTATGAGGTTTTCAATATAGCTAAGGTTTATTTCTTCAGACTGAGCATTTTTCAGAGAGGAAAATTATTTCTATAGGCCATTATCTTTTACTTTTTTTTCCTCCCTCTTTTCCACAAGTAGCTTTTTAAAGTGCCTTTTAAATGGCCATCTCTGACCTAGAGGGTCTTGCTTCATTTAAACCCTGTGTCTGTAGCTCAGCAAGTAGAGATTTGAATATAAAACACCACTAGAACACAAGTGGTGTATCAATTTTGGTAAACAACAGCAAATACTTGAAAACCAACTGTGTTTTAAATATTCTAACAGAGTTACCTTTTTGTCATCCAGGGAATTTGTTTACAAAACCACAAGACCTAAATGAATGACAGGCCAATAAATCATGAGCTGCCATTCTGCCTAAATCAATTCCAGTAAAATTGTTGTGCAGAGATATAGGAACAGACAGCTTCATGAAGAAATTAGTCTACCTTTTTTTTTGGCATATTGGCTATATTAATTAAGATTAACTATTGCTTTTAATTATGGTATGTGGATTCTTTGAGGCAAATCATGGGCTTGTAGAAATTACTTCAACTGAAATGAGTCTATGCAAGACAAACTTAGAAAAGAAACAAGAAACATGCAAAAGATCTGGGTGTGTCTTTATATTGTACTTTTATGCAGGACTATAACTTGAGTGGTAAGGAGTATGAAATGTCATCTGATTTCTTCAGCCGTGTAACAGATACAACATTAGCTGAGAGTTACCTTAAGTATATAAACTGGCATTGCTTTAATTTGTGTGAAATGTGAAGAAAAAAACAAAGCAGTGGATGTGGGTGCAATGAGGGAAAAAGTGCTTTGAAGGTTGGGAGAGGGGAAGGGGGAAATCACCCCAATCATGGCACTTGACACTGGAACAACCAGCCAGAGAAACTGCAAAACTCCCTCACTACAGATTTTATCTTGGATTCAATTTTAACCATTTCTTGCTGGAGGGGTGACTGGGGCATGTGATAGGAGTTGTTTGTTTCTGCATCTTTCCTTTCTTCATTTTCCACTTCAGACTGTTTGTTGAAACAGTGCCATGAGGAACTAATACATGGTGGAGACACCAGCTCTGGTAAGAGAAAGGCCTGGGGCCATTCAGGTGTCCATTGGTGGGTGCTTCATGGTGCCAAGCTCAGTACAGAGCTTTACATGAAGCTATCTTTTATTTTAATAAATACAGCCAAGACTCTAGGGGCAGAGAAAACCTCAGCATATCAAAATCATGCTCTCCTTATCTACACAGCTGGGAAGAGACAGCTCTTCTCACACTGTGAAGAAAATGCCTTTATTTTCTTCTGTTCTGTCCTTGAATAATGCCCCAAATTTTCATGTTCTCCTATTTCATAGTATGAATTACTACCCCAGTAGGAAGTGAATTACAAATCCCAACTCTGAATTCCAGATAGCTTCCCAATAATGATAAATACAGACAGATAAAGATAAAACCAATAAAGTTCTTTATTTAATTCCAAAGGTCTGTCATTCTACAGAATTTAAACAAAGTGCTTGCATAGCTTACTCATTATTTAGCTTTTCTTTTGTTCTCCAAATACTCTAAACAGGTCTTCTTCCATTTATATATTTATTTTTTTACAGTCTTGTAAGCTGTTTTACACAGAATAACCATGAAAAGTGATGTTCAGAGATTTACCAACAACAGATAAATATTTATATGTACTCCACACTGAAAACTTTCCCTTGAGTCCAAATACATGTACAATGCAGACGTTTTTATATAATTTTCATATGAAAGGCCCAACAGAGATGAGACAGTTTCATGCTGTCTTTCATTTAATACACTAGGCTTGAAGGGCAATGCTTTTTTGTGTTGCCTTTGAAGATCTGTATTTGTATAGGCTTTTTGTCTTTGCATATAGGGCTCAGTCATAAAGGTGGTTTAGAGCATCAGCCTTCTACCTCAGGAGACATGGTTCCATTCTTAAATCTAGATCAAACACAGAGGTTAGTGATCTCATCATGCTCTCTAGTGGCTGCTTCTCTGCTGAGCAGCTGTCATAGAATCATAGAATTGTTAGGGGTGGAAGGGACCTCAAGGATCATGTAGTTCCAGCCCCCTGCCATGGGCATGGACACCTCTCACTAGATCAGGTTGCTCAGTGCCACATCCAGCCTGGCCTTAAAAACCTTCAAGGATGGGGCTTCCACCACCTCCCTGGACAACCTGTTCCAGTGTCTCACCACCCTCACAGTGAAGAGCTTCTTCCTAACATCCAATCTGAACCTACCCATTTCTATTTCCTATCCACCCCACCCCCCACCCCCCTTCCCCCTCATCATATCATTACCTGACACCCTAAGAAGTCCCTCCCCAGCTTTCTTGTAGTCCCCCTTCAGACACTGGAAGGCCACAATAAGGTCTCTTAAGACCCTTCTCTTCTCCAGACTGAAGAGCCCCAACTCCCTCAGTCTGTCCTCATCAGAGAGGTGTTCCAGGGAAGTCCAGCTCTGGAACAGCAGTGATGCCACAAACCGTTGTGGCCTGAAGAACATAGAGAACTGGAGGGTTATCCTGGCTTGTATCTAGTTACTGCCAAACCATGCCTTAATATCTCCTCTAAATGAACAAGAGAATATGACACAATAACCTGCTCATACAGCTGATGGAGTTAGAGGTGGACATCACCTACCTGGATTTATCAAAGGCTTTTGATACAGTTTTCCACATAGAACCTGATGTGTGTTGCAATCTAGACAAGTGATCTTTTGCACACTGGATGATATGCTACACACAGAGGTGACATGTGGGGTCCCCCACTGACTCATATTGGGCCCAATGCTATTTAATGTCTTTATAAGTGATCTGGACAAGGGAATCAAGTGTACTTTAATGAATTTTGCTGATTACACCAAATTGAGTGTTTAAGTGGATGCTTGGGAGAGCCATCCTGCAGAAAGACCTGGATAAGCAGACCTGTACAGGCTGAAAGAGTGAGATACCAAAGGCTGATTTCATCAACAAAGGCATCACTGGCAGAGGGAAATAAGTCATTATCCCACTCTGCTCAGGCTCTATCTGGAATGCCCTATTTAACTTTGGTCCCCACTCTATGAAAAGATATGGACAGGATGGAGAGCGTCCCAAGAAATGCTACAAAATTGATCAAAGGACGAAGAAACTGCCACGTAAAGAAAAGCTGAGAGAAATGGGTTGGTTTGGCCTGGAGAGAAAAAAAAGGCTTAGGGATGACCTTCTCACCATGTTCCAGTATTTAAGGTGTGGCTACAAAGATGGAGACTCCCTTTTTACATAGAATCACATGGAAAAAAAAAAAAATGGGGTAATGGGTACAAGTTTTTCCTGGGGAGATTCTAGTTAGAAGAGTAAATATTTTTTACAATGAGAACAATCACTCCTTGGAATAATCTCCTCAGGAAAGTGATAGATTCTCCAACACTGAACACATTTAAGATGGACCAAGACAGAATACTGAGACATCTTGTCTAGACCTTTTTTTACCAAGAAAAGTTGGATCAGATGATCCTTGAGGTCCCTTCCAACTTTCTGTGATTCTAATAAATATCTCAATGGCAATCATAGAACTTTTTAAACAATTTCATCTCCCTTCTCTTCCTGCCTACATTCTCTCCATTTGAAATGCCACATCAACAATGGTCAAACTGACAAATACCTAGCTAACAAGTCCATTTCTTCCCCCCCTAGTTCTTTACCTCACTCTTATCTAAACATTGCAGTGAAAAGAGACAGTGAGGTTAGTGGGGCAGGCCCACAGTGGGCTGTGAACCATGAGGCCATACTTCTGATGCTCACTGGCACTAAATGTCATGAGTTTTAAAAGCCATGCTGAGTGCTCCCAGGGATGAATTTGTCTGTCATTTTAGACTTATAGAATTGTTTCTAATTACAGAAATAACAGAAAAGGTTTACTACAGAATTGTATTTGAAACACTTAAAAATCTCAGGGAATGTTTTGGGTTAAGATCTGAATGACAACTCAAATTATTTTATACATAAGAAAAAAATGCAGTGGAACAAAACTGAAATTCGGTGAAAGCAATTGAATCTCTTTCAATCATACCTCTAGTAGAGATCAAGTTAACAACTGTCATGAAGAAATGATAGTTTTACTTTCATGCTTACTTCAATTTAGTCTTAAAATATGCTAGCAACGTGGAGTGACATCCTGGTAGAGCAATGTGTTTGCAACTCTAGTCCTGGGCAGCAGCATGACCCCACTTCTCCTACCTTCTGTAGCAGTCTATTCACACACTTCGTTTAATTCTCAGGTGTAGATGACCTTCAGCTGTCCACTCTTCTACCACTTCCACTGCACATGGCTGCTGTACTTCTCTGCAGGCTTCAATCAAATGAATTTGTTTGCTTTCTTCCCCCACAGTGGGGGTGATATTGTGTGGGCTTAAGAGAGAAAAATAAAAGTGATGCTTTCCATTTGTGGGATGTAGGTGGTCAAGAGAAACAAAAGCCCTTGTAGAAGTTTTACACAAGATACACAGATGGCTTCGGGGGTGTGGCAGACTCTGTTGATGTTAAAAGGATGAAGGAAGCCAAAAAAGACTTATGACAGATGCTTTCAAGCTATGGAGTATTTAAAGAAGGTTGCATTAACTTCATAAGTGTTGGAAATGTTTCCTAACTAACTACAAGTTTTTCTCAGTAGCTCTGTTCCCAAGTAAATAAGACATGAGATGTTCCCTTCAAGATGAAAAAGATGTAGAGAAGCAATTAATACTGGGTTTAACTTTGAAACAGCTTCAGGTGGAAGATACTTGAAGCTCATGCTCCAAGGGAGATAATACACAGGTTACTAAAGCCTAACGGCAAACCAGGGAAAGATTCAACCACTAATAAAATTTATAATCCTCACTGGGGGCAGAGATGGCATCTAAAAACTCACTATGACTGACAAGGACAAATGCTACAGAGGCCAAAGAGGCTGAATTGATGGATGAAGGTGGTTGACCAACAAGTGGGTTCGTTGGGTGGCTGCAGTTCTCAGACATATTTCCCATTAAATGATTTTGTCCTGCATAAACAGTTTGCTAGGCAGAGCAGCTACTCACTTTTAGTTAGACTTATTAATAGTTGCAGAGGGGTTTGTCTAAAGCCCAATGAAGAGAGGCTGCATTATGGGATCCTGCCTGAAGATAGCTGGCAAGCTGAGATATTGTAAGGCAACTGGAAGTTTGGTTACCTTAGAAACCAGAATAAGAACTTCATTAAATTATTAACAGGTCTGAAAACTAAGAAAAGACAATATTTCTAGCTATTAGCAAATGAGGCAGAAGGCTCTTTTTTCTAAAACAAAGACAGTTTCTGTATTGAGCAAGCTGAGATTTCCCCCTTCCCCCACCCCTTATTCTTTCCCATAAACAGGGAAAGGCTCCAAGGAGAAGATAAAAAGCAGATTTCGGGTTTTTTTGTCTTTGAACTGACACAAACTAAACGTGTTGTCTTCCTATATATATCTCTCTACATTTTTTTTCTGACCTCCTGGATTTGGCTTCTTATTCTTCCCTCAGTTCAGTTTATTTGGTATAAGCTCTTACAGCTTTGGCCACAGTGAGGATTTCCAGTCTCACTGAAACTGCAGTCCTTTTTGGCTTGGATTATTCTTCCCCAACAAAATGCTCCAGGAAGCAGTATTGCCTTGGAGAGTACTACATGCTGTGAAAAAAGGAAACTATTAAAACCTTTGAAGTTGTAAGAGAGCTTTGTTAAATTTGTTCTTAAGACTTTAGAAGGGAAGAAATGCTATAACAGACCCTAGAATACCTCCACAAACACAGTGGTATTCTTCTTGCAGATGGTTTGTAACTGGAAAACTCAATTTCTTGTTTCTTACTAGGACTAAAATAACTCAGAAGATTCCCCATTGTTGAAATTTAAATGCTCATAAATGAGGTTATTTGCAGCTTTTCCTTTAAAGGCCAAATGCTCAAAAACTTGTACAAGATAATTTTGTCTATTTGAAGACCCACTGACAAACCTGAAAATACTAGGAGTGATATAAAAATATTTCTGTGCTAGATACACAGGACTGAGATCTCCATTTGCTTGGAAATGCTTTCATAGCTTGATAGTATCTTGCTTAAAAGTCCATACTCTGTCTCTCTATCCAAAAGGAGACTTGGTGCATGAGTGTGCTGCCAGTGAGTCACCTGAAGATTTGTCATTCGGTTAGAGCACTGAGGAAAGAGATGATTGCAGTTGAAACTGTGCAGGATTAATGCAATGTTGTCATTTGGGCAAATACCTCAACATGTTGTGCCTGAAGCAGTGGATTGTTACATTGCTCACTGGTTATTTCTATTGCTTACTTGCCTGCTGGATTCATGTTTACAAAAGCTAATTAGAGTGGACTATGTTATTTACAGTCTTAGACCTTAGAAAGAGAAAGCTTACTGTATAATCTTTCTGCCTGAAGAGTATTTGGGCAGAGATTACTTTAGAGGATCCGAAAGGAGCCAGCAGGAACAAACTCAGCAATTATTTTAACACAGTCAATCACTCCTATCCCCTAAATGGCAGGCTGAAGTATTCCCATGCTGGTTACCTGATATTGGATCATACAGAGTGGAGATTTCTTTATGGTCCACCCCCACCCACCTTCATCTTCCCAAAGCAGCCTCTGCTCCCTCAGCCCCAGTAAGGAAGCCCAGCCAGCACCCGTGGACAATATTGGAGTAGTCATGAATGATGTTCCTAACAACCGGGGGGCCACCAGGCCCCCCGGCCTTTGTTGTCACCACCACCATCACCCAGTGTGTACTGTGGGCACTCACCGGCAATGAGAGGAGGATCCTCAGCCCAGATGGGCTTAGCTTAGGGCTGCTGCCTTTCCTGGGAGCGATTATAAAGGGGAGTGATCAGGGAGGGAAAGTGGCCACACCTGGGGTGGGAGAAGACACAAATAGAGCCCAGGTGCTCTGGGGTTTTGGGGAGGGAAAGGGGGAAAATGGTAGGGTGGAAATGGGCATGCTCTTTCAGCTGCAGTTAACCAGTCTTTTTGTATCACTGAGAAACGGTCCCCTCTCCCTTTGCCCTGCTACCTTCCTCAGGTCAGATCTGCTAAATCAAACTCATACTGGCTGAAACAAGACAAAGAACTACTAATATAGGACAGAAGAGGTACCAGTCACACTGCCTGCACTGAAATGTAGACCCTGCTGCCACAGCATTCTCCAGCTTTGTTTCTTCTCCCTCTGCAATCTCTTTCTAGCCTCTCCTTTTCCACACAGGATCCAGCCTTTTGCTTTACAACTTGATTTTCCTGCTAGTGCTTAAGGCATTGTCCTTCCTAGGGCCCTTATCTCCATTTGTTTATTCATCATCTTTTTACATTCTCCTGGGACTACATTTCAGTGACTCTGTCCCTTCAACCATTCGCCTTCAAGTCTTTCTCTTCCTCTCCATTTTTCATCACCAATCCATACTTGATTTATGACTTTATTGTCAGAATTGATGGAAGCCTCCTTACAGACACAGTCATTCAGTAAGCTGCATTGTCCAATCCTATGCTAAAATGTTGGTCCTGTCCAAACCTCTTTGAGGAAGAGGCCAAATTGCTCAGTGGGGGAAGTCACTACCTTGTGCCTCACTGTGCTCTGCTGCAGCAGGTTGCTGCCATCATGAGTTCAGAGGAGGGGGCTGTGTGCAGGGAACAGAAACACCAAGACACCTTTGCAAAGGTGCTAAATGATTTTCCAGAGCAGGGACGAGGTCAGCACTTCATTCATGGGTCCTTGCAGAATTAGATGAAGGACTGCAAGAAGAACCATGTTCTAAATCCAAAGGAATGCAGAAAGGAAGGTCTGCTCATCAGTTTTGCTTGTGTCCTGTCTACTGCAGCCACTGAACCACCCTGACTTGTTTAAAATGTCCAAAGAGATAATAGAGGTGGTCTGACAGTCTGAGTAGACACTCCTTTGGCATCCCACTGTTTCTCCAAACAGTCTTGCCCTGTCCTTGGGGAGGCTGAAATCTGTGTAGGGAAGAGGCTTCCCAGACCTTCCTCCGCCCTGCTTAGCTCTCTCTTACCTGAGCTCATAAACCAGTTCCTCCAGACTACTCACACATGTTTGATTCTTTTCTCCACTGTCCTCTCCTGTTCATCACAGAACCATTTAAGTTGCAAAAGACCTTTTAAGATCATCAAATCCAACTGTCAACCCAGCATTGCCAAGTCCACCAAGAAACTGTATCCCTCAGCACCATATCTACATGTCTCTTAAATCCTTCACTATATACCAGCTGGTGATATCATTCATGTCCAAGCCCTGTTGAATATGATGGAGAGCTTTATTTTTTCCAGAAAGATCTTTAATCAAATAATAGCACACATTTTTCAACAAGACCTTCACAGGGAGGCACAGAAACAATTAAGAGTCTAGAAGGATTTGGCAATTCTGCTGGCACTCCTTCTGCAGCCTCAGTGGAAAACCAGTTGGACACAAACAACAGCAAAGAACTGAAATCATATATTCAGGATATTCCCATTCTCAGCCCACATGCTCAGTCCCAGATTCAAATGCCATAGATTCCACTAGCACAAGGAAGAGAGTCTGAGCAGGGAGGTAGGGGTAAAATAATAATTTCCTTTCTTTATGCCTTCTTTTTGACAATCCAGATTTCTGTTCCAAATTTACTCTTTGCTGAGGAGGTTGTAACACAAAATGACATATCCAAGGGAGGGAAAAAAATCTGCCAAGACTGTTCAAGAAAGGGAAGCTAGACTTTGATAAACAGGATTTTGCTCATGTTTATGCTTTCAGTGCTTTACTCTGGTGAGTTCAGCATCACAGGAGCCTGCTTTAGCAGATTCTTACATTCTCCATGATGATATTAGGTGTGTGTAGGTGGAGGATTAGAAAATTTTGGAAGCTTTTCATATTGGGCTGTAGTGGAATCCAGTTAAGCCACAGATTAAGACTCAGATTCTTTTTCTGAAGAAGGATTTGGTTTGTTTTAGTTGGGTTGCTTATATATTAGCATATTTGTCAGACTATGCAACCAGTTCTGCAGCAGCTTTCAGTGTATGGAACACTGATTTGCAGCAACAAGGTTAATAATTTAGTAACATTCATTCAGTTGTGGCAGAACACTTGGTAGGCTTGATGAAGAAAATATTTTTGAGATAACTTGCTTGCCTTCTGCAGTCCTGGAGAGCTTCCTTTTAAACATGGACTGTGGCAGCTGACTGTGCAGAAAAAGACTGGGTAAAGCAAGAATCACATGCAAGGCAGTAGAAACACTCCCTCTATATATTATCTAAATATATAATACAAAGTTTTATACAGCTAGATATATATAGATGTATTTTGGAAAACAGTCTAACAGATACTTTATGCAACACTCTGTACCCAGAACCAGTGTATGATTGAGAAGGCATCAGGGGACCTTACCAGATGCATTAAAAAACAGTTTGACTGTACCATCCATTTACTTCTTGCACTGTTAAGCTACAAGCATTGTAGTAATATTTTCCTTCAAGTGTCTTCTTAGTGTGGATCCAATTTAATAAAGAAGAAACTAAAAAAAAAAGTGTTTCTCTGAGGACTATTTCCCTAACCAATATGTACCAAAGACAAAGCAAAATGCCTGAATCAGGATCAGTTGGAAGCACAATGTGATTGTCAATCTACTTGAACCATGCCAGAGTTTGAAAATAAGTCTACACTCTTCCACCTGTTGCTCTCTGGACAGTGTTCCTTTTACATTCCTCTGCTTTGCTTGAGCATTCAAACAACTATAACTTCCTATAACCTCAAAAACTTGTCAGAACATTTCTCTGTGGTGTTTTGGGGTTTTTGGTTTTTTTTCCCTCAGTAATTGCCTGATTTCCTCAGTAAGTGTCTCTGACACTGCTGTGGAGTGTGATACACATTTTTGTTGGCAGCACTGTGAATTAGTGCTCCAGTGATAGCCACTCCATGACAGAAATGCCTTTGCAAGTTAGGATTCCCAGAGAGCCAGAGGTCTGGAGAGAGGGAAATGCAGCAAGCCAAGAGATGTGAGGACAACTGGAAAACCTGACAAGAAATATCAAAAGAGAAATATGAAGCTCATATTTGGAAAGGTAAATTTCAAAGCTGTTTCCATCTGGCTGCACTGATTGCACTGGAGCAAAGCAAATTGAGAGCAAGATCTTTCCAAAGGGTAATGAGACTTGCAACGGCACAAAGCAGAGCAGGGACACTGCCCATTTGTTGGGAATGCAGAGCTCTGTGTGAAATCCCTGCCCAGAAGGAAGCAAGATAAGGAGACTAGGGTAATAAGAGGATTAAATACACACATACATAATTCCACTGTCTGCTGTCATACTCCTTCCAGAACCTCAGTGCTAGAGGTACATAGATGTAGAGTCTCCTGCCCAACAAGTGAGAACATAAATTTACATCTCTGGAGCATAGGCTGTGCCTTAGAGTAAGGTATTAGATCCTCTGTTTATCTCTCTGTCAGCTCTGAACCTAACTTTTCAAAAGATGTGAGGTTAAGTCTATCCTGCCTCAGAGTCACTTCAGAAATTACAGTCTGTGTCTCTAAGGCCTTACTGAGCTTGACATATGAACAGAAAGTTTTCCTTCCTATCTACAACACATGGCTACTGATGCTGACTTCAAAGGTGACAACAATGCAGTGCTGATTTGGGGATTTGGGGTCCTTTGGAAGAAAAATCTCCATGGCAATGATGTTTCTGTAGAAAAGAATATGTTTGCCAGGCTCTGCTCACTGCTGAAGAGTTCTGTATCAAACCTTTAAATGTGGGAAGTAGGAAACTTAAAAATGGGTGAAAACAATAAAAAATTCTACAAAACCTGATTTTACTCATATTCGGCATTTTGTTTTATGAAGTTCTAAAGGAAAAAAAATCTAGGTTTTCATGCATGTTTGGACAATGCCTATCATATTAAGAGTACTGTGAGGGGAGAGAAGGTAGGTAACAGATGGGGATAAGTGAAGCTTACACAGAAAAAATAAATTGACTGGATCAGCATTGAAAGCCAAGAGCTAACAAATGAAAAGACATCACCAGGAGCTGCAGTGAAAACTGAGCTGTCAGTGATTTAACACCTGAGTGCTACTGGGAAGGCTGCAATTTCAGTTAGGTTTATAATCTCAGGAATACAACTTAGGCACTTTTCTCATGAGTATACAGAAAAAGACAGGAGGGATGCAAAGGGACTGGGATCTCTCTCTCTCTTTCTTTTTTTAATGGAGGGTGTTTTAAACTGAGACCAGAGTGCTTCACAGCCATCTGTTTTGACCTGCATGTCTATACCGAACTGACACTTTTCCCCAATAGCAGGCTATTGGGAACATTTTCAAGGCTTCTAGTTTTCTGCCTGGTTAAAAGGATTGTCCCATCCAATTCTTTGGATTTCACCAAAAGTGGTTGTGGTCCTATACTAGGAACTCCGTCCATGACTTTTTCTTCTACATTCCAAAATCATCTTAAATAAAAATATATGTGTATATATATAAAAAATTAGCTTTTAAAAAGTCAAATTCCAGACTCAGGTCATAGTCTACCATTTATCACTTTCTGCATAGACAGCATGAAGGACTTTTATAAGATGGGATAAGGACACCTTGAAATATCTCTAAGAACACAGTTGCATGAAACCATCAGTATTAGAAGCTAAAAAGCAGAAAGGTATTTGTCCTCACAACATGTCAGAGGCTGCTTTTTATTTACGATTATACATCAAAACCGTTTTCAAAACAGAAGTTGCCTCTGTGCTTTCATCAGGGATTTTGTGTGTTGCTCTGAAGCACTAAACTGCAGTCAACACACCAGCCCTGCTGTAGTCAGTAACACTGGTTTTGTGATGCTTCTCATATTTTGCCAAACACCATGAGCAATGAGCACTCTGTGTTCAGCTCAGTTTTCCCAAGTAGTGCTCTCCATGCAATTCTGGATTCCCTCCATTTAGCCCTTGTCCTTGCTGAATTAAGGCAGTGATTCAGACACAACTTCCCCAAAAGCCATCAGTTCACTGAGCCTCAAAAAGCACTGCAAGTCCACTGACATTTAGAAACTACAAGGCAGTATGACAGCACTTCCCCCTCCCTCAGCAATGTGCACCAGGGATGAATCTGATGGAAAGGTGATTTTTTTCTTTTTTTAATGTAGAAATCTTCATAAATGTGAAGATTCGTGCTTGTTGACTGGTGAAAAATCAGTGTTAGCACTGCAGTTGACATAGTAGCTGAGGATAAATCGTCTATTTTTAAATGTTGTTCCTCTTGCTGATGTTTGGTGGGTTCCATTTTTTGTTAAAATCAGTTTTCACTGAATAAGAGGTCAGCACATTCTGTTGACTCACTGTATCGGAGTACAGTGGCAAGAAGCAAGCCTTCCATTGCTCTTATATTTTGCTGACTCACTGGAGCTGGGAAGGAGGACAGAGCATGTACAGAAGGTACCCATAGAGACAACCAAGCTTAGGGTAGAGAGGTTAATTGAATGTTTTTGTTTTGTTGTCATTTTTTCCCCCAGTATATATAACCACGTTGAGGGAATGTGTTTTGAAACCAACATGGTTAGACTGCAGTAGACTGTTTGTAAAGCTGGCATTGATTATAGAAAGTCATCACATGTCATGAACCTGTGGCATGTTATCAGCTGAGCTTCTTCCTTGATATCCAGATCCTAATCCAGCATTAAGTCTTCAGTTTTTGGTGTTTCAGATCTGGAGACTGGGCTAGGTTACCCAGCAGGAGACACAGCATTTGGATGGGGATTTGGGCTCTATAGAGGACACAGTCTCAGGCTGCGCCAGGGGAGGTTTAGGTTGGATGTCAGGAAGAAATTCTATACAGAGAGAGTGATTGCCCATTGTAATGGGCTGCCCAGGGAGGTGGTGGAGTCACCATCATTGAAGGTGTTCAGGAGGAGACTTGATGGGGTGCTTGGTGCCATGACTTAGTTGTTTAGGTGGGTTGGATTGGCTGATGGGTTGGATGCGATGATCTTGAAGGTCTCTTCCAACCTGGTTTATTCTATGTATTCTATTCTATGCATATGCTGTCTTTTGTTCTCTGCAGGCTCCTTAGTTGGCATTTCCACTTCAGGATACAATTTTCTTAGTGGAATTGGCCTCCTCAGAAATAATACTGCATTGTTCTATGGCTTTCTTGACCTCATACAAAAATGTTCATGTTCTGTTGTGTTGACTGCTGTGCCTGCCTGAGGGGAAAATTCTGGCTTTGAAAATTCAGCATTTTGACAGCAAATGGTAAACCTACCCAGGCTGTGAGAAACAAATGCTCTAGACATAACTAGGCAGATATTTGTGTGTGTAACTGCAGTTATATACATGCATATGTTGCATACCTGTGTATACAAATTGTATACACATTTTATTTGCAATTTATGTATTGATATTTATTTATATTGTATATGAATACAGCTAGTATTACATGTAAAAGATTATAACCTGACAGGTCATGTATTTATGTATATTACATATATATAAAACACAGCAAAAATAGGTTTCTGTATAGCATGTATGGGTATCCCAGATCCCTCTGTTGGCATACCTTGACACAAACACAAGGAGCAGTATACTTTTAAAGTGTATAACTATAACATTCCTGGCAACAAAACAGGCTGGACTGTTGTGTCAGGAACATGTCAGGAATATTCATTCATGCATCTTTATAAACACAGGCATTCAGGTAGGGCTGATCTCACAAATATTTCACCATCAATTACGGCAGTGGGAGTGGAACTGTTGAAAATGAATCCAACACAGGTTGCTAGTGCACAAGCCAGGTAGAAATAGGTTCTGAGAGGGATGCCCACAGCCGACTTCACAGTTATCACAAAGTCATGTGACTTCCCTCTAGCTTGGGCCATGCTTTTTCTCCAAGTAATAGCTTTGTTCGATGTCAGACTGCAGGTGGTGGCCTCTTTACCAATAGTCTTGCTACAGAGAAGTAAATGTGGGAAGGTTGTTACTCCCAGCTGCAGGTAAGGGATGAAACAGGACTTCCAATGTTTTTCTATAGCCTATCAACAAGAGGAAATAAGTGTTCCTGTGCTTACAAATAGGCACTGTCTCCTCTGCCTCTGAGGCATGGACTGAGCTGAGAGAAACAAGGTGCTGTAGTTTTTGTATAGCTTTGTCTTTGTGAAGAGAGAAGAGTTTATGAATTATAACCTTTCAGAGTAGGGGATAACCCTCTAACCATGATGTACTTCCTTCTGCCCTTCCCCTTCATAGCACAGAGGTTCACCAATACTAAGAGCATTATGTAATTAGCAGCTCATGACACCCTTCATCAATACTTTCATAAAAGTACACATTTTGCTTAGACATCAGTCTTTGGTCTTTTCATTTATTTCATGTTACATAAAACATTTGAAGAAAGTTTATGCAGTATTAATATCTAGAGTCTGACAGACTGTAGTGATTTCAAAGACCTTTTGGAGGCAGAAGGCAGAAATGAACTATCAGTTTCTAAAACTTAATCAGAGTTCAGAGTTCTCGGCTTACTTCTGACTGTGCTTGGTGGTTTGCAGTACTGGTCCCTAATACTAGAGTTTATCATTATCTGGGAATAGAAGGAGAGTTAAACAAGACGTTCTCAGAAATTCTGCTTTTGAATAAAACATTAGAAGTTATTCTTCTACACGTAAAATAAATCAGCATTTTTCTCCTTCATCTGTGTAAAATTTTTCTATTAATGTCTGGCTTTGTATTTTCTGGAGACTATTTCAGTGCATATAATATAAATATTTATGTGATAAGAAAAAAGTGTTGGAACTCCTTCAAGGAAATTAGATGAGAATGTGTCCACACACTTCAAAAATAAATGCATAAAGTGTTCAAACTATGCTATTATTAAATCTCTAAATCCAGTGAGCTCAGTGAAAGATTGTTGTGGTGAGAATGGATTGGTATATTGTTACCTGGATATAAGTCCAAAATTAGATTCCATCAACAAAACAGGAGTTTTAAGAGACAAAACAACACTAAGAGTAGGCTCTCAAGTGCATTTATAAATCTATCAGTAAGGCACTTTACAAAGAAGGTAGTTAATTTAAAAGACTAGTATTATATTTGATAAAATGTAATCTCCAGGGGAAAACAAAAACAAACAAACAAAAAAAGCCCAACAAAATGAAACTATGATCATTTCTCAGTTTATACTTATTTTTAAAAAGATTGTGCATGACATACTGCACACAGAAATTAATGGAATTGCTTAAAAGAGCAGAATGAAGGTGGCTTCAAATCACAGAATCACAGAATCACCAAGGTTGGAAGAGACCTCAAAGATCATCAAGCCCAACCTGTCACCACAGACCTCATGACTACTAAACCATGGCACCAAGTGCCACGTCCAATCTCCTCTTGAACACCTCCAGGGATGGTGACTCCACCACCTCCCTGGGCAGCACATTCCAATGGCTAACAACTCTCTCAGTGAAGAACTTTCTCCTCAAGTCGAGCCTAAACTTCCCCTGGCACAGCTTGAGACTGTGTCCCCTTGTTCTGGTGCTGGCTGCCTGGGAGAAGAAACCAACCCCTTCCTGGCTACAACCACCTTTCAGGTAGTTGTAGAGGGCAATGAGGTCACCCCTGAGCCTCCTCTTCTCCAGGCTAAGCAACCCCAGCTCCCTCAGCCTCTCCTTGTAGGGCTTGTGCTTGAGGCCTCTCCCCAGCCTTGTTGCCCTTCTCTGGACACATTCAAGTGTCTCAATGTCCTTCTTAAATTGAGGGGCCCAGAACTGGACACAAAAAACCTGAAAACCAAACCCAAAACCCACCTCCTCCCAAAAAAAGCCAGGTATATGTGCAATAGTTTATGTAAGTAAACTTAATTTCATGTATATTTTACCTGTGTCAAAGAAAAATTGTGGGTTTCTTAACAGAAAAAAAGATTCAAGTGGTCCATAAATCATTTCTTTGAATTATTTTCCTCTACCTACACTCTGTTCTCTGTAAATAAAACAAAGACAAATCTGGATTCAAAGAGGCAAAGCCGCCTTCAGATGTGGGAGTGCATCTCACTTAAATGTCAGGTAGAGTCAGGTGCTCAGATCAGAGGAAAGAATTTTGCACCATAATGAGAGAATCACTGGGGAGAGGAGGCTTGCAGGGCAAAAGGTCTGTGGGTATTTTAAAGTAATTTTTAAACCAAATTTGAAACTGGAAAACAATGAGAAATTCCTTCCATTTCAAAGAATTGTCCAGTGCTTACATGTTTGTGTGTTTGTTTGCTTGCTTTGGTGTGTTTGTTTGTTTGCTTGCTTGTTTTTTGCAATCAGGAAACTTGCAGAAGAGTGTCAATTTCCTGTATACCCCGTGTCTCAAATTGCCACAACATGTGAGCATAACCCCTCACATAAGATGACAGCCAAGTAAACATGAGGTTGATTTGTTGCAAATATAAAATGCCAGGGACATCTTCCATGTCAGAACAGATTTTATGTAGAACACTGCAGAGAAGGATCAAAGAAAGTAAAACAATAGCATTACATAAAGCAAAGGTAAGGTTTGACTTTCAGATTCTTAAGAAAGCAGCTCACTGTAGTGTTGTAGAAGAAAGCCTGCCATATAGAATCTACCTCTAGCTATCATTAACTAGTTTGGAAGTAAGAAAACAAAATAGAAATACTCTAGGTTAACATGAAAATGAGAATACTCTTTCTCTACTAAACCATGACTACCCTAGTCTAGGAAGTCTTTTTGTCTCCAGACATGAAAATAAGAATATTCTTTCTCTAATGCAGCCTAATTTTAGAGATGCTTGTTTTTCTTTGTTATGTTCTCTGAGTTTTATGTGACAGTGTAACATTTCAGCTGATAGATTGCTTCAGTAAAGACATGATTGTCCTGACAAATGACAGTCATAGAGACTATTAGTACAAGACCTCTCTCTAGTTGTAACTTTGGTTTCTCTTCTGATATGCACTTCAGACAGTGCCCAAGGTGCTCTAGGGTTTTTTGCAAATACATGTCTGCAGTAAGATGCTTGACATGAGATTCATTTTGGCTGATTGTAAGTGTAATTAATGCAGGTCCATCTGACCTTGTCACATAGGAACCACTTTGTAGTCAGTGGAAGAAATCAGCATTCTTAAGGGGCACATCTAACCCATTCTAGTTTGTTTACTGCAGGATAAGTGTCAATATCTCTCCACTTACTTTAGATTTTTTAATGTGGTCAGATGCTGTTACTGGTTATTAGAGGTTTGTGCCAACATGCATGGAGGTCATATCTTCCTCATGTTGCCATTTAGCTTCTTATAAGCTTACAAAAAACAAACTCAAGTGAACTGCTACCTCATTCTCCTAGAGTGCTCCACCACTGCAGACATCACATTTCCACACTGGCTCCCTGGTTTGAGGACTCCAGGTCAGACTCACTCTGGCATGACTTTTTCTGATATTTATTGAGTAGCCTGAGGATGTGCTTGTGTGAACATTTGCTACTGTCACAGCAGCTCATTTCCCTCACCAGCAGTGTCTAGGTAGGGTGACAAACCAGTCAAGGCTATTTCTGTCCTCCCTCTGCTGCCAAGGTCACTTTCTCAAGCTAGAGGTTTGGAAGACAAAATGCTGCTCCTCACAACCACTGGGAGTACACAAGTTGGCCAAAACTATGAAGACATTACATGTAATTCCCGATTCCCCTGAGATAGTGTTAGGATCTACAGCTGGTTTTCATCATGTCAAATCTTGCTGTAGAGATGAGTTTTGTATCTCTGCCACGGGACTTTGAAGTCTTTGCTTGTTAGGAAAATAACATTAAATTGGGATTAAATTTGGTTTCTTTGAAATGGCAGCAGCTGGTTCTTTCTTGGTCTATGTGGACATTTTTTCTCCCCCTTACTGCCTAAGTAATATAGAACATACGTGACAGCCAAGCAAGTTATTCAGCTAAGTGTCTTTGCTCTGGGTAGTTGTAATGGCTGGCTACCTGATAACAAATCCTAAATATAAATCTGTTTTTCATCCAAGATAGACTGATTTTAAAGGCCACTAAATGTTTCCTTGCTGAAGTGTGAAATTGATGAAAAGTATAATTTGATATGACCTGGTAATTTGTCAGGTTTAGAGGAGCCTGTGTGAGATAAGGACATAGTAATGAGATGAGAAATAAAAATCCAGAGACTGAGAAATCAAAAGACACTATCCCCAGGCCTGAAACAAAGAAAGGTGAGGTTGAACTACATGTTTAGTTAAAAAATAACTATTTGAGTTTTTTCTCCACTATCATATTCTGGTTTATGTCTTATGTCTTATGTTTCATGTCACAAGAGCAGTTAGATATGATGGATTAAGGTCACTGAGAAGGCTATTTTGCTTCTTGTGAGCTTTCCTCTGGATGATGGGTAGGCTGGGATTTACAAGCCAAAGGGGGTTACCAGGGGCTTCACAAACTCAAAGACTGTGAGGAGCTCTGAAAAAAAAACTAAAACTAGGGGGAAATCTTTGTCCTCTGTTTGGATCTACTCCAGCTGACTCATGAAAGCACAGACACTGATGAAGCAATAGAAAAGATACTCTTCCAAAGCTGATGCCACACACTGGAATGGAGATGTCCAGCTGGTAGCTAGATTATGTGAACCAGAATTGAGTACTACCTTTGAATTAGTGGTCACCTACTGAAATTTGGTGTAAACTATGAAATTGGTGCACTGAAAACTTATTAAACAACCAGACTGGCCCATGAAGATATGTACACAGAGCAGGACTGCAAAATCTTTGCCACACGGTGGCATTTAACTTTTTTGTTGTTGTTGTTCATAGAGGACACAGGGTATCCAAGTCCTGGTCCAGGGTGGCTGGCTAAGTAACTGATTTTTTGGGTATGGAAAGAGAAACTGATTCCAAGACACCCAATGAGTTGAGTTTGGGGTAAGTTTTCTTCTTACCTAAAAATATCTATTTCTTGCACTATACATTTCAATTACAAGTTCATATTCTGCTTAATACTAGGTTTAGAAGTATCGTATAATTCTGTTTAGTGTGACATGAAAGTAAGACCATTTCATAGAAGATATTTCATAGGAGAATATTTTTCTTAATTCTCAAATTTCAGCTCTACAGAGCTAAGCTGGATCCTCCAGGAGTTTAATTTTACATTAAGGGGGTTTATTTAGAAGTAGGGTGACAACTGACAGTCTGGGATTCTGTGGATTTGCTAATATGTTCTCTATGAAATTTAACAAAAAACTTCTCCTTTTCTTCATTGTCCTTGGGCCCTCAGATAACAGGATACACAATCTGAATCTGTTTTGGTCTGGGTATTTTTAGGACCAGAGCCAAGATGCATGCTTTGCCAGCACCCAGGCTGAATGATCAGACATCACAAATTGTTCACATATTTGTTTCTAATAAATCTAAAATGTCACAACGGAGCTGTCCAACCACTTCCTGACCTGTTAGTGTAAAAAAATCCCAAACCAACAAACAAGCCCAACTGAAAAAAAAGAAATAAACCAAAACAACCCAACCCCCCTCAAACTCCATACTTTATTAAAGCTTGTGCATTTTCAAGAGCAGCTTTTAAAAAGACAGTTCAATGTACCAGCTCTCATGGCACTGCTCCAATACCATTTTTGTATTGTATGAAAAAGGGAAACTTATGGTAAACTGGATACAACACTGTGCAGCAACAGCTAGCATACAATGATTTTAACATTTAACAAGCTAACATATTACCTTGACAATGCATGTTCACTGACAGCTATCTGCATTTCTTTTCAGGACTATTTAATTCAGTATCATGTAACTG
This sequence comes from Dryobates pubescens, assembly GCF_014839835.1. NCBI lineage: Eukaryota > Metazoa > Chordata > Aves > Piciformes > Picidae > Dryobates > Dryobates pubescens. The sequence goes on along the minus strand of NC_071625.1, from coordinate 20,940,642 downwards.
GGTTTGGTAATAAAAGCACAGAGAGATGATTAATGTTTAAATGTTATTGTCTGAATATGAAAGAGACATGAACCTCCTTCTCAATTCCAGACTTAATTTGCATATTTAAATGCTTTTCTAGAAGTACAGCAATGTAAATGGCCTTCCATTGATCCAAGAATAGAATGGAAGTAAATATATAACTGAGGAATATTGGAAATAAATACATGTTAGTTTTGTTAAATGAGTCACTCCAAGATCTTTGCACTACTATCTGAATATGTTTGTTAAAGTTAATTCACCTTTATCTCATTATGCAAATTTCCAGCCAGAAGTCATTATATTCCCCATCAAATAATTTTTTAGATAATTATTTTACCATGTTTTGTAAAAATGCCCAAGCTCTTCACTGGAAGTTTTCACACTGGAAAAGAACTGCAGTGTCTGGGCAGTACTGATGTATGCAAATCTTCCTTTATGGAACGCTTTTAAACCCTTAACTACACCAACAGGGCACAATACCTGACCGTGAACAAAATTCCCTAGGAAACTCTGTTTGCATTCAAGAACACATTGTATTTTATACTATCAATAAAGGATTCACTTTTTGAAAAGAAATAGTCTTCTTTGACTGTAAACACTATTTTGCTAAAAAGTACAGTTAAAGAACATAAGTTACTTACGACTTGAGAACAAAAATAATTACTAGGTAAAGGCTTAGTGCTTTTTTCATTGCAAAAGCTTAATGAGAACCCTTACAGAGACAGATGCAACAGTTTTCATTTTTCTAGGATTGGAATTCCAAGCTGGAAACATAAAAAATTTGATTTCTATCTGCCCAAAGAGAAGGGAAATACTGTTATTTTTCAGTACAGTTCTATGGTCAGTTGCTGTTGTGAAAGCAAAATTGTCGACATCTTATCAATTAATGATGTGGCAGGCATGTCACACTGTACTGTACTGTAATGACTCTGTGTGCTGATGATCTTTCAAGAATAAAAAGTAGATAAGCAATAGGATCTGGCTATCTTTATCCTCTCTAGAAAAACTAGGCAAATCACAGCATGAATGTTTCTACCTCAAAGCCCAGAGGAGAAGGAACACTTCAGAACTTGTGTTTATTTGTACTAAAAATTAGATAAATGTAATCCATTCACATCTGGTTTCTACAGCTGGAAGAATATAAAAGGGCTTTAGTGTAAAAGAGAAATAGGGATCTTGTAGTGTAAGAAGAGATGGTTTACAAAAGATGTGTTCTTTTCTCTCATTGTTTAAAGCATTTTGTAATGTGTGTATCATTACATTTTCTAGGACAGCCCAGCCTGTAAAAGTGAATCATAAAGTTAGCAATAGATTCTTAAAGCAAAATTACATCAGTCATACAGCAAGGAAAACTTGAGTCCAAACCACAGTGACTTAACTGGGTCAAGGCTTTCCAGAACCCCCCATAAGAACTCCCATAAGCAAGAGGGTTTTATTTATTATTTTTTCTGAATAGGAGATCATGAAAATAATTTGCAACTAATTTGCACTACTAGAACAGCAGCATAAAGATGGCAGATGGGCAGATCAAGCACTAGAATGAGCTGATCTGAGCCCTGTTAGCACAGGATTCATACTTCTTTCAGGAACCAGTAGAAATAGGGAACACAGTTCCACCAGACAGCCTGAACACTTCTAGAAGCTGCAGAAACACTTAATGTCACGTAGGCGTTTCCAAGCTATGTTTAATATATACAGATGTAAAGTGTCATTCTTTTAGACCATTTCTCTGTCACAACTATAAGTGCTAAAACACAAAGGTAAATACCTGTGAAGAATACTAATCACATCTTTGAAAGAGACTTAAGATCATCTTGTAAAAGTAAAGAACCCAAAGTCTTATTTTACAGTGCAACTGCAATAGACATTACACAGGCTGCAAAACTGGTTTCCAAGCAGCCAGAGGGAAGAAGTGGCTCTCTCAACAAGCAGCTGTTCCAATGCCAAGTGTAAAATCTAGATCTCATGGAGCATCAATGCAGAATGTAGAAAGATGCTGGCCCAGAATGAACTTCGTCATATGGTCTTGTTCCAGTCAAAACCCATAGGAACTGAATGACCACTGTGCCAATCTGAATATCTATCTTTTCTTTGCCACTGATGTTTCTTCTCCATTTTGGAAATGCAGGATTTGTCCTCAGATGCAGATGGCCCAAATTTTTACCCTGGCCCAAGGAGAAGACAATGCTGGGCTTTACTAGAACTTTCATTTTGGGACCTCAAAGTCCCTTAGAAACACAAGAGAATTTAGTCTCAAATTCTTCCTGAGGATGAAACTTACTCCTAACAGGATTTGCTGACAGTGGTTCAAGCAATAGCAGCAAACCAGCAGGGAGTATGAGGGTGAGTGAAGGGTAATATTCGTTGCAAAAATCTACCCAAACAGCAGACAAATATTTCTCAGGCCTAAGCAGTCACAATAAGCTTCTTTTTCCTTTCTTTCCTCACCCCTCCCCCCCCCCCCTTTCTTTCTCCCCAAACTTCAGAAAGCAGATCTTTCTCTGAAATAGCCAGGGAGCGTGGACTTTGCATTTTTTCTCTCAGGATGAATGGGAAAGCAACACTCTAGGAGGCAGTGTTATATACTTTTCTCTGGTGCAGACCCTTTTTCCTATTACAACAGGCATAGGGAACCCTCTGATCACTGCAGCTATGATTGCCTGAGACTCAGCCAATACACAGAAGCTTCAAGTGTTAGCCACCGAAAGTGTTCCCAGGCAACCAGCACCAGAACAAAAAGAGACAGTCTCAAGCTGTGCCAGGGGAGGTTTAGGCTGGATGTTAGGGAGAAATTCTTCACAGAAAGAGTGACTGGCCATTGGAATGTGCTACCCAGGGAGGTGGTGGAGTCACCATCCCTGGAGGTGTTCAAAAGAGGATTAGACATGGCACCTGAAGCCATGGTTTGGTTAGTCAGGAGGTGTTGGGTGATAGGTTGGACTTGATGAGCTCTGAGGTCTTTTCCAACCTCATTGATTCTATGACTCTATGAAAACAGACCAATATCACAACATCATTCCTTCCCTGAGTCTATTTCCTACATGTGTCCATGTTAGGCTCACAAAAACAGCGTGTGTGGGCGCAGATGAGTATCCAAAGCTGCACCCACCACAGGTGCAAAAATAAAAGTTTTACATGAAAGGCTATCTTGTTACTATAAGGTATTACCTGAAGGGGGTGCACAAGAAAACTGGCGACTCTTTGCAAGGGCATATAGCAACAGGGCAAGAGGTTTGAACTACAGAAGGGTAGATTTAGACTGGACATTATGAAGAATTTCTTTACTGTGGGGGTGATAGAACACTGGAACATGTTGCCCAGTGAGGTTGTGAAAGCCCTATTCCTGAAGACATTCAAATTCAGGCTTGATGGGGGTCCGAGTAACATGATCTAGTTGGAGGTATCCCTACTTACTGCAGGGGGGGTTGGATTAGATCACAGTATCACAGTATCACAGTATAACTAAGGTTGGAAGAGACCCCAAGGATCATCGAGTCCAACCTCTCTCCACAGACCTCATGACTAGACCATGGCACCAAGTGCCACGTCCAATCTCCTCTTGAACACCTCCAGGGACGGTGACTCCACCACCTCCCTGGGCAGCCCATTCCAATGACGAACGACTCGCTCAGTGAAGAACTTTCTCCTCACTTCGAGTCTAAACTTCCCCTGGTGCAGCTTGAGACTGTGTCCCCTTGTTCTGGTGCTGGCTGCCTGGGAGAAGAAACCAACCCCTTCCTGGCTACCACCACCTTTCAGGTAGTTGTAGAGGGCAATGAGGTCACCCCTGAGCCTCCTCTTCTCCAGGCTAAACAATCCCAGCTCCCTCAGCCTCTCCTCATAGGGCTTGTGCTCAAGGTCTCTCACCAGATCTTTAGAGGTCACTTTCAAGTAGTACATTCTATGATTCTAAATTGCTCTTGAATCCCAATGACAAAATAAATTGTTTGAACTTGTTTAAAAACAGATTAACAGTAACACATTTCTGAAATGTCTGTATAGTATATGAGAAACAATGCTCAATTGTTTTAAGCGTAAACCTGAATAATTTATTTTTACATAAAGGTATTTTTGGGGATCTGTTTATGACAGAAGTACTTGATACAAATAGCTGCTGCTCTGAGTGGAGAGACTCCACTTTCAGTAGTCTGGTGGAAACACATTTAATAATTTATTCAGAATAATGTGAATGTTATCTCTGAGTACAGCTGTTGCATTTGACCACGTACTATCAATCATGGAGATATAAACTATGAAAAAGACTGACACCTACAATGCCTTTCATGTCCTTTGTAAAGCCTGTCATTCCTCTAAAGACTTCAACAGTCAGGTAGCCTGAGTGGGGCAGGCTCAGCATCAGCTCTTGGGCTGAAATCATTGCTGCCACTCCCAGCTGGGCACAGATGAAAAGCAGTAATTAACTTGATTAGCCACACAACTGAGGAATAGGGCCATTTATGTCAAGGTACCTAAGTAATCATAAAAGACTTTGTGTCCCTGTCATCTAAGAAATTTATCTATGTTCAGATGAGATGGAGTGTTCAAATTATCTAGCACTGTGGGTTGTGGCTCTGGCCCACTGTGATAGGAGCCTTTTCATTTGCTCTCCTTCTCTTCCTTGCCACTAATGCTAGACTGCTTTCTATCACACATTTATCACTGGTTACTCCTCCATTACATCCCATATTGAGCACTCCCTACTGCTCTGACCTGTCTTAATGCACATGAATAACAAGATGCTGGTTGATTTTTGTGTTTTAGAGTAGCTGCTGGGCAGAGATCCACCATAATGCTATGCAGCATTTAAAGTAAGATTGATGACTAAGTAGACAGAAAAACCCTCCTGATGAAGCACACAAAAAGCATACCCAAAAAAAATAAATGAGGCTGTAAATGTGGGGCCAAGTATGGAGAGTGGGTTTTTTTGAACTTTATTTTTTACTCAGGCAAACTCATTCATTGTGCTATTTGGAGTAGCAGCTTTTAGCCTACCATCAAATGTCATGTTTCCTTCTTCATCTGATTTCATATAAAAAAAAAATTCCCTGTGAGCTTTCATAACAGATATTTATTTCTTGACAACAGGAAGCAGCCTCCGAATACCACCTGTAACATTCAGATTTTTTGCAATTAAAAAAACCTACCCCTAGATAAAAAAAAAAATAAATTAGCATGGATACACTATTCTGCAACATTTAACTCTTGCCTGCATAATAGTTCTGCTCAGTAATTTGCAATGAATTTGTGAAGGAATGCTCTGGGAATGCTTCCTGTGATTGGTCACTATTATTTCAGCTTACATTTGATGCACAGAATATTCCCTTGCAGTTTGTGCTGGGGAAATCTGCCCTTTTAGTTTCCATTCCAAAGTGAATGGAAACCCTCTGGGTTTGTGCCATTTGGGGGGAAAATGGAAAACTGGCTATTTTTACTGTCAGCCTTCAGACTTTCAGAGGGACCATGCCATGGCCCTTTACTAATGGGTAGAGAAGCACTTTCTGTTCTGCACAGGTGGAGCAGAATAACTTGGGAAAAAAATGCATGAAACAATTGGGCAAAGCTGTTGCTATTACAATAGCTTTTTAAAGGTTAAATTTTAGCTTTTTGAGCAAAGATGGTCAGACTAACTTCCTGTACAGCAGAGCTACATCATATTGCTGCCATTCACACTAACTTCATTATAAAGACACAGAAACTGGAGTGTGAATTGCAAATTTTTATAAGTACTTAGCTGCTTTGCCCTCAGCAAAAGTGCCAAAGTAGAGGGCTGGGCATTTTTCCTTCATGTGCTTGCCACACTACTGTGGACTATTCTCATTGTCTTTGTTAATGTGACTGTTACTGGTATGAAAGAGAGCCAGAAGGAAGGGAGTACTAGCACTGTCCTCTATATTTCTTTTGTGGATTTGACCAAAAATAACAAACCTGTCCATTTCTGAACTATCTTCTTTAAAAGCATTTTGCTAGCACAGGCCTCTGAATGGCATAAGGAGCAGAAATTGAATCTAGTAAAACACAGATGTTCAATAAACTTTCTTTAACGCTTGCTCAATGTCACTACAAACTGTTAAGTCTGTGGGGTAAATGCATAGGTACAGAACAAGGAATACAATTTCAAAATGCACAGAAAAAAAAAAGAAGAAGAAGAAAAAGAAGCCTGTGGAAAACTCTTTAGGTCTTGTTGAAACCAGGCTTACAATCCTGAAATGTGCTACCTTGCCCAGTACAGAAGGTACACTGTAATATAGAATAGAATAGAATAGAATAGAATAGAATAGAATAGAATAGAATAGAATAGAATAGAATAGGATAGGATAGGATAGGATAGGATAGGATAGGATAGGATAGGATAGGATAGGATAGGATAGACCATGTTTCATTCAGTAATGGATTTGCCTATCAATTGTACTTCTGGATTTGAAATGTTAATAAGAGATCTGACACTTTGTCTCCAGATGTTCCTGTTGAAATCAGTAATTTGCATTTGTAATAGCAAACTTTCCTTCTGTCTAATTCATATTAATTTGTAATAATTTACCTGCTTAGAAGACAGCCAATATCTTTGCAAGTTATTGCAACAAGGAGTCAAAGCATCAGCTCTTAAACACTCTTTTCAGCCTGAATGTCTCAAAATGCTGAATATATTAGACTCAAAATTACTTATACTGTAGAATGTGTTCAGAAGTTGCAAATGTAAAGATGCACTGCAGCAGCTGTAGCTAAACCCCTCTTATTTTTCAGGGACTAACAAAAGCAGAAGCAGCTTAATGGCAAAAGTAACTGAAAGTGATAAAGCTCAGCAGCTTCAGCTTTTACATCATAATCCACAATGACCAAATGAGAGGGTGTCTGACACCTGGCATAACCACACAGGCCTGTGGGATGTCACTGTAGTTTACTGTCAGAATTCATCAATATTTCTGTCACCCTAGAACGCGTTTCCCAGGAGAAAATCTTTGGATAAGTCTTCCTGAAATCATTCTTTTCTGGAGGTTCACAGGTAGCACAGACTATAACATCCTGAAGTTTGAATCTACCTGGGCCCATCAACTCCTTCATTTATTCTGGCCTCATATGTCTCATCTCTCACCTAGGGTTAAATTAATTCCATTAATTAAGTCTGCCTAAAGTTTATTTGTCATTTCTTAAGCTACGTTTTGCTCACTTATAGTGAAAAGAGATTAACAAGTTGAACAGTGGTGGATCATTAGGAAAACAGAATCTATTTTACAACAGATTTTAAAAGGGCAGTTTGAGCAACCTGAAAAAAAAAATGAGGAGAAAACGTTTATATCTGGGGCTGACCTGGGAATGAATCTTTCTAAATTAAAAATTAGAAGGATTCTAATAGAAAGGGAAGTTCTGCAAGGAGGTCCCAGACTGCCATGGAGATGAAGAACTTTAATTATTACAGTGGAAGTGATTAAATCATGGAAATGGAGTGATTTGTTCAAGGGGAGATTGTAGGAAAGAAAAAGCATGAGACAGAAGCTTGAAATTAAACTCTGTGATGGCAGTATAAGATAATTTGTCTGGCTTCCCAAAAAGAGGATGAAGGGAGACAGATCATGGTGAGTTTGTTATGCACTGTTCATAACAATGTTTAATTAGTTCGCTGCATACTTCCTGGGGTCTGCTGGTGCCTGCAGGAAATGGGAAGGAATATTATTTTCTTGCTCGATGTCTAACTTTCCTTTTGGGATATGGAGAAAATTGGTTTTCTTCTGAAATATCAGAGATTCACTACAGCTGGAAAACAATCCCCAGGCACAGTATTTTGGTACATCAGTGACAGCAAGAAGCATTTCAATACCCTGTTAATGGTGTCTCACTAGCATGTTCCTGTTTAAACTGATCTCTCATATTGAGGTTGGAAAAATTTTCTTTTAGCCAGAATGATGTTGCAATCATAGCAATAAGTAGTGTGAGCAATCTGGTAATATAAGAAGAGAGCTTGATATAGTGGTCGGCCATGCTTAGCATTAGTGTAGAAGTAACTAGCAGTGCCGTGCTAGCAGTGTGTAACTAAAATAAAGTACTGGTAGCTGTAAACACAAACAATTACCTTGGAATAACAGGATGTATGCATCAATCAACAACTTCACATGATATTAGTAGTTTAACCAATAATGTATAACAGTAGGACGTGTGGGACAATTGTAGGGAACCAATGAGATTATACTAACCATGCTCTGTGAGTCTGTGTGTCTATATAAGCTGTAGAGATTCCCTAATTAAACTGAACAATACTTGGATCATATTGGTCATCTGTATTGATTCTGATCTCCGTCATCAAAGAATGTCAATTTTTTTTACTGATAGGTGGGGTTATTCCTCCCTCAGTTCAGTACCCTACACGTGTCCTTGTTGGACTTCATGGGGTTACTCTCTGCCCAACTCTCCAGGCTCTCCAGATCATGCTGGGTGGTAGCACAGCTTTCTGGTGTGCCATGCCTCTCAGTTTTGTGTCATTGGCAAACTTGCTGAAGGTACACTCTTTCCCTTCATCCAGGACACTGATGAATATATTGAATAGGACTGGACCCAATACTGATCCCTGGGGAACACCACTTGCTACAGACCTTAAACTAGACTCTATGCCACTGACCACAATTCTTTGAGCTCTATCTTTCAGGCATCTTTCAGTCCACCCCACTGTCCATTCAACAGTTTGTGTGGACCTCTTGAAAGTTACTTTTTGTTGCATGGTAAATTGTAGCTATAGTTATGGGTATCTAGTTTCACTCAGATTTGTGGCCCAAAGTTATTCACCTTCACAAATTCATTCAAGGTGAGCATTCAGGACCAGAGCTTAGGTAACATACAACTTTAGAGTGGTGATATATTCAATCATGCACAGATTCTGCAAAGATGTTTATTTGTATTTTGTACAGAAAAATGCCTTATCTACTTTTTCCATGGTAGTAAATGGGACCTTGACGAAACATGTACAGGACAAAAGGCTTCTTGATCTTCTGATGAGGAAAAGTGATAGATTTGGGGGTGTTTGGGGGTTTTCATATTTGGTTTATTGATTATTTTTTCCTCCACTCTTTTTTTTGGCAAAGTTTTCTCCTAAAATCACAGTTTTCTCCTTCTCATTAAAAAATCATTATCCTCTCTTTGATGGATCTAATAATAGCAAGCAAATCATAAGGGATGTCTCTGTTTTTCCAGCTGGTTGCCAATAGCAAATATAAATTCCCTTGTACAAGAAGAATATTTGGGTTCATCTCTCTTTTCCAAGTATGACATTAAATTTGCAGGGAGCAAATACTTTCAGTTTATGTTTGCATCCTTCATGTAAAATTAAAGCAAACCAGAATGCATGAATAATTTGCTTAGTGCAAAATCATTCCCCTCTTAGGACTTACCAAAAAAGTCCATTTGACTCACAACAAGGAAAAAAACTTTTGATGCATTGTCAGCTTAAGATAGGCACATCTCAAGCACTATTTTCTCTCCATTAACTACATGGGGAATGAAATGGTGAGGCTCCTTGGTGAGTGCCCAAAGTCTGAACCTTCAGCTGTCAGCCTTTATCAGCTCCTTACATCTTCTAAGTCTATCATATAAATTATTCAAGAGGAAAAACCCAGGCACTTATTCAAAATCCCAGTGGCATTTTTTCCATGATCATAATATTCTCCTTTCTGTTGGGCCAGAGCACAAATACCATTCCTTTCAAAATTCAGTGCATTCATGGGTGGTGCCTGGATTGTCACGTCAGCTTTACCTCACACATCTTTTCTCTGTGGGCTAATAAAAAGTTAGCTCTTTGTACACTTGTAGGCCCTAATAGGCCTCAACACTCAAAAATACAGCAATCTAACTGTGCATTTTACAGTGGTCTGCAGCTGAGATAAACTCACAGTGATCTAATGAACTTTTAAAATAGCAATTACAATTAACTCTTATTTCAAATATAACCAGCATGACATCTTCACTTAAATAAATCTCATGAGACAGAATGTGTTGTATTGAATTAACACCTTTACAGGCTCTGTACTTTTTAAAGCAATTCCATGAATTAACAATATTCCAAATGACTGAATCCTGCCTCTCTTGCATGCACAATCTGAAGCCTTATTTTCCTCATTTACCATTTATTTTCCATTAATTAATCTTCTTTCTTTCATTCTTTCTTTCCTTTTATTTTTTTCCCTCCGGTCTGAGCAAGGGTGATTTTCATGTCTCTTGTCCACAAAGATAAAAACCCTCAGTCATTTCACTGGGCCATTCAACTTCTGTGGCTGTCTTTGCAGGCTTTTACTTTTGATGATGTCCATTGCCTATGTTGTAAGTATCCTCCAAGGGTCAGGCTTTCTGACTGCTAGGCTGCAAAACCATTGGTGGCTTGCAGACTTGTCAAGAGTAAGATGAGAATGTCAGTTCATATGACTGTCATATTCCTTATCTCTAGATCTTGGGGTAGTGTATTCTCATACCTAGACATATAAGGGTGGATATGACAAGCAGGCTCATGAGGCAAGGGAGGAATGGCTTAACAGACAGAAAAAAACTACCATTTGTGGTCACTATGGAAACACAACTTGCTTGGGATTTCTGCGTACCAATGCTAAGTTTCTTTCTGAAATCTTTGTAGATCTGATCTCCTTTTCCTCCTGTTGTAAGGCAGGAGTGGTTTCATTCACATTATGTAACAATTTAGGTGACATCAGTAAACATATTTTCCATAGCTTATCTTCTGTTGCTATTGTTAATCCATGCTGCTTGCAACCTGAGTGATGTTGATTTTATGTAGGTTTTAGAGAGTGTAACCAATCAGACGAAAACTCATGTGATTCAGGGCTATGCCAAGCATGTGCCAGCAGTGTGCTCAAGTAGCCAAGAAGGCCAATGGCATCCTGGATTGAATCAGGAGTATTGTGTCCAGCAGGAGTAAGAAAGTGATTGTGCCCCTATACTTAGCACTGGTGAGGCTGCACCTTGAGTACAGTGTTCAGTTTTGGTCCCCTCACTGCAAGAAGGACACTGAGGTGCTGGAGTGTGTGCAAAGAGGAGAAACCAAGCTAATGAAGGGCCATAAAGCCATAAGACACAAGTCTTCTGAGGAATGAGTGAGGAATTGGGGGTTGTTTAGTCTTCAGAAGAGGAGGTTGAGAAACAGCCTCAGTTTGTCCCAGGGGAGGTTCAGGTTGGATATTAGGAAAAATTTCTTTACCACAAGGGTTATCAAGCATTGGAACAGGCTGCCCAGGGAGGTGGTGTAGTCACCATTCCTGGAGATATTTAAAAGATACATGGATGTGGCACCTAGGGACATGATTTAGCAATGGTGGATTAGCAGTACTGGTGAGGTTGTGAGCCTGAGGAGAGCAGCTGAACTTGATGATCTGAAAGGTTTCTTCCAGCCTCAATAGTTCTGTGATTTTATGAAGTATGACTGTTTCTAGTAGTTTATGGATTATGATTCTGTTTCCTTGACAAATCATTTGCAATTTTAAACGTTAACTACACAGAAAGAACAACGGCAACAAAATCTTCTGCTATTTTGTTACTTTATCATTACCAAAGAAACTGGAACCAGCACTTTACAGTGAGATTTAGGAGTCTGTTATTCTCACTTAGCCATTCTCTGTCATCTTTGCTTCTTTTGATGTTAATTACAAGCAGCTAGAACCAGATGATAATGAAGAATTAAAAGATTAACTATATGGAAAGTTTACACATTAAAAGCAAAGTCAAAGAGCAAAGAAGTCACAGTGACTGAGATAATGAGAGTAAGGAATATAATTCCCCTTCAACCAGTGAGATAGATAGAAAAATATCCCCATGACACTTTTACACAGGAGAGAGTACCGTTTACCTCTGGAGAAACAAAAATAGCATCTAAGCTGTATTGAAGATTTAAGAAATTAAGCTGCACTATTTTGTGCAGAATTCGGTGATCTTCTCCACCGTCTCCCACAGAGTGAGTGCTTACTTAGAAGAAAAGGAGACTTAACAATTCCAAAACAAATGACAGTCTAGCCCACAGTATCCCCCTGGATCTTTAGCTGCACTAAACAGATGTGAAAGGTATACCTGTAAATGGAAGAATCACAAATAAAACAGTGGAGTTCAGGGTAACTCTTTCATATGTGGACAACCATAGAGTGATTAATGTGCTAAAATATTTCTTTTCTAATTTGATTTTAGAATGTGGTATCCCATGTGGCTTCCTAACACAGCCCCAGAAAGGCGTTAGTTATCTATACGTTTGGCATTATAGCTGCCACCCTTGCCCATGTCTCACGTACTTTAGAGCACCCACAGTAATACCAGATGCTTAGACAGAAACAGATTCAAATTAGCAAAACACTTGGTGTGCTGAATCCCATTATGGTGCAAAATAATCCATTAAAATTGAGGGAAAAGCACTTCCCTAGCCCCAGAGGCTCGTCTTTTTTCCATGTGGGATGTTAATACTTGGCATCTCAGTGAGGAGCTTTCTGCACTTCAGGCACAGTGTTAGCATGGGAGGGAATAACAAGGCTGCACTTCAGCATCTGAAAACACAAATGTGAAGGTAATGATCCTTTCCTGTGTGTTGAAGCATCAAAGAGCATAAACATGTCTAAAACATACTTTGGTTCACTTCTGGAGCATTTTTTTCAGCATCTGTATTAACTAGTAAAAGCTCAGTCAAATGGACAAACATAGTCTGATAGTCACTCTTAAAATATGATTTCAGTAAGTCCTACAGATAGCCCTTCTCCTGGGCAGTCATCACCAGAACAAGAGGACACAGACTCAAGCTGTGCCAGGGGAGGTTTAGGCTGGATGACAGGAAAAAATTCTTCCCAGAAAGAGAGATTGGCCATTAGAATGTGCTTCCCAGGGAGGTGGTTGAGTCACCATCACTGGAGGTGTTTAAGAGGGGACGGGGTGAGACACTTGGTGTCATGGTTTAGTTGATGAGATGGTGTCGGGTAATAGGTTGGACTGGATGATCTCTGAGGTCTTTTCCAACCTGATATTTTTTAATCTCCCTCTTTTATTTCTCCACTTTTTCATACAGAGAGCTTGATGAACAAGTAGTCCTGCTGAGCCTTTCTTTCAGGCTTGTTCATATGCTGGATCTGCTACATTGGAATGGTAATAAATCATGTCCAATCAACATTAGAAATATTCCTCTTTTCATAACCACTGTTGTCACAAAAGCAGACAAAAGGATTGTGAGCCATCTTGTTCTTCCTGATGGAAAGGCTGAGAAGGTGACATGTGTGTTGGTCAGACATGAAGCTGATGGTTTTGTGACCAATGATCATAACCTGTTCCTTTGCTGTTTAGCACAGAGTAGCAATTTCAGTAGTGAAGACAACTGTATGTCTCTTCTGTGTAGGAGGATACTTTTGAGTCTGGAAAAATATGTGGAACAAAACTTTAAAAGACATCAACTTGCTGTCACTGCTGTTTCTACTTGGCAATTTTCCACTTCATAAACACAGAAGCCTTTCCAAACGAATAGCTATTGAAAGTAGCTGCAATGTTTTTCATTGCCACCACACACAATGCAGTGATCTTACTGCGAAAGTTTGTGTGCTGTGGTCCACTATCAATCATCAGTACCATCCAGACTATGCAATAACTTCTGTTGTTGCTGCTGTTGAGTGACAGTTTTAATCTCAGTTTCAAGACAGAAAATAACAATTTGGGAGCCTCTTGAGTGCATAAAGGGTTTCTGGTACAAGTGTCAAAGAAAATAGACTTAATCGGCAGAAATTATTTGCAGAGGTCTGTCAGTCTATAAAATAATGAAAATTTTATTGCAGTCATTATTTAAACTTTGGAAATACAAAGCTGGCCTGCCAATAATATTCAACATTTAATCCACCTGTAAAATTCTGGTTTTCTCACCATTATGTAAGGGATCTCATTAACCTTCTGTTTCCTTCATTTAGTTAGCCGTACTCTTGCCACGGTACTAATGAACATGCATTTTGAAGTCACCTTGATTAAACTGGAATTCAGGGTATTGTAAATCTTTTGGAACTGCATTATTGCCAGTCTATTTTGAGAATTAAACATACTTTCCACGAGGATGGCAGTCCTTACTGCAGCTATTTGTTTTCAAAGAACCATATCTGTCAAACAAAAAAGAATTAACTAGAAAAAAACCCACCACTATCCTTCCAGAGAATGCAGCTAAGGCCTCTGAAGCAACCTGGATCCAAGATTATTATTTGAGGATTTTCAGTTTGGGGGTTTGGGGCTTTGTTTGTTTGTTTTTAATTGATAATAACATAGAAAGATTATTCAGAAGAGTGTAACGTGGACAGTTAATCTTTCTCATCATCCTTAGAGACTCCAAAGTTTATCAGTGCTTCCAAACACTTGTCTGGTTTATGAATCTTATTTTCTTTATTTTTAGTCAAATGGGCCCATAATCTACTGGATTTTTTTTTCTTTTCAGCAAGGTGTATATTCCCTTCAGGGGAAAAAATAAGTTTTGCTGAAAGAAAGAATAACTAGGATGCAGGAAGGTGAGAATTAAAAAGGCACAGGAAAAGTTTTAATGAGATCCTGTAGCAGATATACATTTGTAAAGCAGAAATTACTACATTTATGTATAATGACAAACATGGAAGAGACATAATGACTTTGAGGGGTTTGCAGTGACAGCTCCTAAAAATTATATAGGAGTCATAAACACAACCTACAAGAGCATTCTTCATCTATCTGACAATTTGCAAACCCACAGGGGATTTCTGATGATATTGTGCCCCAAGCTATTGATCATCATCATGATAAAAATCAGATCAGCTCATTACAAAAGGCCCATAATCCAAGAGGGACACCAAAAATGTAGGATATGAACAGTAATTTAGAGAGAAAGACAGAATTTTCAAGTATGTTGTTAAGATGATGTCAGGAAAACCTTCTTCCATCTGAAGCAAGGGAACAGAAGTAAAGAAGATAATTTAATTTATTATTTTTTGGGGTCAAGAATAGCATATGTGCTGAAAAAGGCAGTTTTATAATCACAGAGAATAAATAGGGATTCTATTCAAATTGAACAGAAAATTCTAATCAAGAGAAAACTTTTCTTTTCCTTTTGTTTAAAATATTTTGTTTCTACCTTTTGGTGGATGCAGTTTGGCTTCTTATTTTGAAACAGCCCCTTGGCTTTATTTTTTGAAGTATGTTTTTAAAAGCTTAAAATTTAAGACAACCTCTAAGTTTGTCCATAATTGTTTACCTGTTCTCAGGAAGGTAGTGTGCTTATGGACTGACTCAGATAAAGACAAGTCTAGTGCTTTGAGCAGATTATTTCTGATTTACAATAGGTTATACAGAGGCAATGGTCATGTTTCCTTCTGGTTTGTTTTGTTTTAATTCAGCTGATTTAGGTAGAATTAGCAGTTACTATCATGGCTGAAAATGGGAGGGACACTGCAAATCACTAGCACTGAACCTATAGCCCTGAATCTCGAGGTGAAATTTCTAATCATAGATTACGAATGATGCTTAGTATTTATAGAATTAAATGAAATTTAGGTGCCAAACAGCTATTCTTTTCTTGCTTCTGGCATAACAGACTTTATTTTTCTCTCATGGGAACAGAAAGAGGAACTGGTAAGATGTCAGTGGTTAATGAAAAGGTCTTGATAGTGAATAATTTACTATTCTTGGAGGTGTTTATGAAAATTAAATCTCACCAAGGGTTTAACTGTAGAGCAGCTCGAATGAATCAGAAAATACACTGTTCTAAGTAGTTTTGAAATTTGGGTCAGAGCAATGAGAATTTTCTTTCTGGATGACTGTTTTCACATAGCTAAAGGCTGTCATTCCTGTTTGTACTGAGTGTAATTGAGCCAAAGTGCACTAACATGATGAAAGCAAGATGGACAAGACAACACCTCTGTCACTGGGAAGGTAAAAAGTGTTTAAGAATTCATAAGTCCAAACTAAAGATTCTCAGAAACACCAAGTGGTTTTGGAGGTCTTGCTTACTAAGCACTTCACTTCCAGGAAAGGAAGTTGATGTAAAAGTCAAGTTGCCTTTCAGTTTTCAGGACCCTTAAAGAAGAAGCCTGTTCAAGATGTGTTGTTCAATTAGGTGCTGAAAATAGCCACATGCTTTTGGAATCACTTAGCTTGGACAGAGGCTTGTCAAATGGACAGCATCCCCATCGGCCTGATAGCCAACAGGGCAGAAGTGTCTTGGCATTGCTAGTTATTGCTGTATGCCTTCCCAGAAGTGGGAAACCACAAGCCAGTGATGCTCAAAGCAAGGAGGTGGTGATGAACAAAGTGAGAGGAAGTGCAGGTATCACCTGGCCTTGCAGGCAGTGCTGTCATACAGACCTGAAGTCTGGGAGTCAGTTCAATGTCCAGGGTCTTGCTGTGGGTGTCGAGTAAGCAGTTCACTGCTTCTGACTGAGTCTCAGTCTGTATACACATGTCATGAAACCACAGCCTAACAACAGCTAGTAACACTGCTTCCTGATCCCACCAGAGGTAAGTGATGGTGAATGGGACAGTATTCAGCATGGACCCTGTAATTGCTTAAACCTCTGCTCTTCCTTTGTGAAGCAAGTGTTGCATCACTCAAGAGCCTATTAAGAGAACCATCTAGCCTCTTCACAGCCATTCCTCCCTTTTCCATTATCTACAACTCTGACTTAAACAGCTTGATATTTGCTCCACAGGCATCTCACCTCTCTCTTCTTAAACAGGAGATAATGTTGTAACCACGACTCCAGGCAACCTGCTGTGTTCATTCTCACCAGTTTCTGCATTGCAATCATTTGGGATTTATCTATGCTCAAAGAAGAGTTATCATCCATTTGACTTTAAGTCTTTGCCATTAGTCCTCCAACTAACAATTTTTTTGTGTGTCCTTAAGATTCCTTCCATTGTATGTCTGGGGATGGAGGGTTCCAGGAGGTGAATAAATGGCATTATATAAAATTGACAGCTCTGAGGCTTCTCTGATGTTGTGCAATTGCACATGTCACCTAAAGTGAGGAGGGTAGGAATAATCTCTCAAAGAGATGGCATGGCAACTCACTATGAAGCATGCCTCCTAATCCACATGCAACAGCATTTGCTCACAGCAATTTACAGTCTCTTTCCCATTTCACTAAAACACATTGCTGTACTGGAATTACTTACTACTTACTACTATTACTGTTCCTGTCAAAAATCCTGCAAACCTCCAGCCAGATTTATTAGCATCATATGAAGGAAGCATCATAAATACTTTCAAATTAACTGCATTTCCTTACCATGTCTGAATCACAACCACTCTAAATTGCTTTTACTTCATTCTTTTAAACTGTGTACCTTTCCCTTTCTTTAGAATAAAAAGTCTCAGATCTGATTCACTTTCCTTTTGTAGGAATTAAAATTCAGGACATGACCTTAGGGGGCTCTGAAAATTGCTTCCTCATTTCATCTTTAAGCCAGCATTCTGGATTTTTTTTTTTCTTTTTTAATCTTCTGGGCTAGATATTGCTGTGACTGTTGAAAAGATATGAATAATGTGGGTGGCACTTTCATACTCCTTGGCTTGGAACAGAGAAGGTTTGGGGTTTTAACACAGAAGAGCCCCATCTGTTGCAACTATAGTAGTTGCAAGAAGCAGGGGGGGAAAGCTTCCCTGTAGTGTAAGTAAAGGAGAGCCTTCCTCTGTCTCACACAGCAAGAAAGCTGTTGGCTAGTCACTGAGCAGGTCTTCAGTCAAGAAATAGCAGATATTAGGTCTGAAATAAAGAGAACTGTTTCATCCCAAATGAATATGTGGCATCTTCTCCATGTCAAAAAGCCTGAGAGATCTGTAAAAACAACAATTCTTCCCCCTCTCTCATGTGCACTGACACAAGTTCTGAACATCTCAAATGGCAGACTAAGACCTTTGAAAAAGTTGGATGTACTGTGAATGATGGACTAGCTCCAATGGAAAATGCAAGTGTCTTATGGGTAGGGGCTACAAATACTGCCTAAGGTCGCTGGTTGCATTTGTGACACTTGGTAACATCAGATCCCTTTGCAGTTCCTGGAGGCAAGCATAGTTAAAACAGGCCCACAACTGCTGAGATACCCTGGCAGGGAATGTTAGCTCAGAGTATAAACCCTGAGCTCTGAGTGAAGATAACTAGCATAGGATATATTGTTTTCTTCCAAGAACCATAAAATATCCACAAGTTCTTCTCACCAAAGGCATGATCCTAGACTTCTTTCCCAGTTTGGTACCCTGTCCAGCAGGAGTTTAATCCTCACAGAGAAACCTGTTATCTCAGCAGTTGTCTGACTCTGGCAAGGACAATGAGCCAACTACCATTCTTTTTGGCTATCAGAGAGAATTGATGTACCTTTTTTTATTCCCTACAGGAGCTAGAGAAGTCAGCTTCAATACTGACTATTTCAGCTTTCCTTCAAGATAATTAGGAGGAACTGACTGAAAATCCAAAGCTAAATGGTAATTTGGGAGAAAATGACTGTAAGAATAAACATTCACTACTCTAGGGGATGAGTGAATAGGATTAGTAGAGTAAGGCTAGGAAAAAACTTGTTCATTTGGTAGGCAAGGAGGAATATAAGGTCTTTGAGAAACAAAAATCAAATTCCAAGCAGGCAGGTGACCTGTTATACGTTGTATCACATACTGAGAAGTAAACCCTGTAATGAAAAGAACAGGCAGGAAGCAAAGTATAGTAGGAGTGGTTGTGGCTGAATGAAGAGTGCTGAGAAGGTTTAAAAATAACAGTATTAAAAATTTGTACAATTTTTAAAAATAAGACTAGATGACTAAGAATGAACATAAATGGATAGTACATTCTGAGAAGACACAATCCCCCCCAAAAACAAAAGAACCCAGACAAATAGACAAAATATATTATTGTGGTGAAGGAAAAATAAATTTCTCTAAATACTGTTGAAGCAAGAGAAGAAAAACTACAAGAAAACAGAAGTTCATCACCAAACAGGAAAGAAAATCTGGGCAAAGGGTAGTGACACATCAAAGTCTACACTCTTGTTTGCTTTCTCTGTAAGACCTCTTTACAAAAATGACATATGACCCAAAGTCAGAATGAGGTTCAACAAAGACAGAGTGAACAGAGAAAACATATTTGAGGAACATTTAAGAAAGACTGGTATAAACAGTTAGGCAGTTCATCTGAAATTCAATTTGCAGTAGTTGCAGTAGTAACTGTAGTAGTCAACACATCATATGTTGGTATCTTTGATACCATATGACGGATGGGTGGTAGTGAGAACTGAAGAGTGGCAAAGATCTGATCCATCTTTAAAAAAAAATTAGGAGATTCTCAGAGAGAAATTCAGGAGGCTTAGCATCCCCAAGGCTGTTGGAATGAGACTCAAGCAAATCGCTATTACATAAGCATTAATAACAGTAAAGTGGTAAAAACCAGCCAGCATGGAGTTTTCAAAACAAATCAAATCGAAGTATTCTGATTTGTTGTTGTGGGAGGAAAGTGAAGGAGGTGTAGATAGTCTAGATATTTTGCATCACAGATAACTTTTAAACTTGAATTTTTAAGCATTTGACAGTGTCTCCCTTTATATTACTATTAACAAGCCAGGGAAATACAGTTTAGATAAAAACATTGTATCTGTACAAGTAATTGGTGAAAAACACTTGAAGAGTGTTTTACTGGGAGGTTACAACAAACCAAGATGTTTTTTTCCTCCATTTGATTTCTCTGAGTGGTATGTTTATTAGCAAATGTTGAAATCAAGTACATAGTGAAGAAATATTGGGACGATCTCCCAGTGAAATGAAGGTTAAACTGTGCACAGCACCTTACATTACAAATGTGACGTGAGCCAGTAAAGTGACACTGGTGCAGAAAGGGCAAGAGTATTTCTGTGTGGCATTAATAGCTGTGTTGCATGTGAAAAGGGAAAAGGTGTAGATACTCCCTCTTTGACTCACCACTCATGAGGCCCCCCACTGTAGTACTGGGAAACCTCAGTGCAGAAACAAGAGGTATGATTTTTGAGGAAACATTAATGGACAAGGGCCTGTCAGTCTAGGAAAGAGAAGAGGGGGGGCAGATAGAAGCTGCAGAGCTGAATCCACCTTTCTTGCTTTACCTAAGGCAGACTGCATCTATTCCTGTTACTTAAATATAAAACTTGATAAAGATAGCAGTGATCTCCCAAGACATTAATTCCGTCTCTTCACTGTATTTAACATTGTACTTTCTCTTAGCCTTTTTATCTTGGGGTTAAACCTAATTTTTCTTCCTTCTCTTGAAGGATTTTTTAAGACCTTTGATCATAGTCTTTGAATATTTTGCAACCTCTCTAAGCACTATGCCCAGTCCTGATTATCCTCCTTAATACATCTTTTTTCAGGAACTGACATGATGCCTTAACAGTTTCTACAAAGAATGGCCTCTCATAAGCCAAAATCTATCATTTTTCTGCATGTTTGAAGCCTTCTTTCTTGCACTATTATTTTATCTGCTTTTATTGTTTGGTTTGGTTGGTGGTTTCTTTATAGTCTAAGGCTTGTGAAACTTGTCATTTCACTGACTCCTTTAATCTTTCCATTTTTCAATCATTGTTCCTTTATTAGAAATAGATCTGCTTAAAGCCGTTAACTATTTGCTATTGCAAGTTCCCCTAGTGAAAAACAAAGCAAAACAAAACAACTTTCCAGTGAATTTCAAGGATCCAAGATCTGAGTTGTTCTTCCAGATGTCCCCTAGGGAGTGAAAGTTCATGGGTTTTAATCATATCAGTCCCTGTTTTCTCCAAGTTTTAGCAAGCCAGACCTGCCCTTACTTTCTTTCTGTATTTCACCCACAGGACATATATCATTTTAATTAAAAGGTTAATCTGGAGCTTGGAGAATCAGAAGTGTCAGTCATCTTCTAGTATAAGGAGGACAGTGCTAAATTATTCTATGCATTCAGTAAAGGAGGACAAGAAATATTTGGAACACTTTTTCAGCGAGAGACACAATGCTTATTAAACAAAGTTGTCATCTCCAAGACAGATGGAACAGTGATGAATTTTGTGGAATATTCTTCGCTAAGAGTTTTAAAGAAATGGGTTAGATAAACATCTGTATAGCAGTGATTGGGATTTATTTGAAAGATTAATATCATTGTGACACATGAACGCAGCACTACACAGTGTTCTGGGAGAACATTCTAAAGTGCTGTAAATATAGATGCAAGTAATAGCTTTATGTAATGTCATCTCAGAAAGCAAGTGTCTTGACTAAAACAGAAGATGTTGCCTTTCAGCACAAAAAATACTGAAAGGAAAAAAAACAAACCCCAAACATTTAACATTCAAAAGACATTTCACTGTTGTGATAAAGAGATCTCACAAAGGGTAATAAAATGTGAAATGTCAATACACCAAATAAGATGTACCTTTGACTACTCACAAGTTCCTGATTAAGTTTGATCTCATTATATAAACAGTAGCTTCAGCAGGAGGCAGAAGTCTGCACAGAAAATCTAAGTAAAAGAACATTCTGCTGTTATTAATAACTCTAGAGGGCAAGATCAGAATTGTACTTTTACAACTATCTAAATTTATGGTTAAGTAATAGGGGCTGAAAATAAATTTCTTTGTCTTATTTGGAATTTCATTTTTAAAATATTGGGAAGACAAATTCTGACACCTGAAAACAACAAAAAAAGGTGTTGAAAGACCGTTGTGGATATATGCTAAAGACTGCTGTAGATACATGTCAAAGACTGTCGTGGATACATGTCAAGGCTAGAAATACAGTCTATGGCCTTTTGTAAGCTCCCATTGGCACAGGTAGCAAACACATATCAGATATTATGGCAGGATTAGCAAATGACTTTTCAGGTTACATGATGCTCTTTTTTTTTCCTCACAATTTATCCAGTAAGAAGATACCAAAATATTTAGAACTAAATGCAAAGTCAGCATGAATTGTAAAGAACAATGCCATTCTTTTCAGCTCTAGACTCAGCAACTGATCCATTAAAGGAGTAGAACCTTGGTAACTGATTTAGTTTGACTGAAAATAGACCTGTTTTCCTCAGCCATTTTACCTCAAGCTCTTTGATGCTAATCCTTACCATTAGATGAATTTTCAGACTGAAAATTGCAAATCCCAGATGTAAAATCTGGATGGCAACCATAAAATTTAGGTTAATGAGCCTGTCTTTTCAAGAAATATTTAACAATGTTTGTTTCTATTTGCTCATCCACAAATGAAGCTCTGTTATTTACAACACTTTGGGATTTGGGATGGAAGACATCATGAGCTGAATTATGGTCACCAGGCAGAAGCTATATCTTCAGCTAGTGGTTGTTCTCCTAGCTCTGCTGAAGCCATGCCAGTTTGCTCCTCAAGCATGGTCCTTTGTGACTGACATTCCTCATGTTCTTCCCATGTTTTAGTATTTTTCCTTTCTTCCTCCTCTAATATAGTAATTTACAAGTGCATATAATATAGGCATACAAATACCCGGGCAGATGTTATAGATAGATGTAAAATGAGCTTATGTACAAATGTATAATGTTAATCTATTCATACAAGTTAGTTATTAAATATCATCATTGACTTCAGCATCATTAATCTCATTTTACTGCAGTGTTGCAAAGGGCATGATTGAACTCGTACTTCCGTAAGAATGAACCCTGTCGCCAGGAAGCCACTTGCTAATAGGACCCTTAGGGACAGATTATGTTAAATGCATTGGTTACAACAGCATGGAAAAAAAAAAAGACTTATTTTATTATTACTTAGCTAGGGATTCTTTGGAGAACAGCAAATGGGAGAAACACAATCTTACTTCTAAGAGCTGCAAAGCATTTTAAAGTCTGTTCACAAAAACAAGGGCCAAAACATTGAGTTTTTAAAGTACATCTATTTTCCTATCCAGTCTTTTGCATTTCAGTGCCAACACTTAAATCATCTTTGTGATTACATGGAATAATATGAGCACTAAAATGAATGTTAATGCTGTTTCCTTTGCTTACTAGGAAGAAATGGTTAGGCAATATGTAAAATTCAGGTATTTCTCTTTAGATTCCCTTCTTGGTTTTATCCCCTTACAGATGTGGCAGTCAACTTTGAAGTGTGATATTTTTATGAAGCAAACAAAACCCTGCAACAACAACAAAAAAGACAAATAAATAGAGATCAAGCAGACAACAACAACCCCACCAAACCCAGAAAATACAGAGATAAAGAAGGAAGTGCAGATGAAGAAGTTCAGAGTATATAACAGCCACAGGTATGCATAAGACTCAGTTTATTACAGATTTGAGCTAGACTAATTTTCACCCCTTTGAACATCCATCAGAAATCATAGCAAGCAGACTACTAAATCCTGAGCTAATATATTAAGTGATGTTCTGAAAACACTACTGGCAAAAAAAAATGCCAAACAAAACAACAAAAAACCCAGAATTTAAAGAACTCTCCTGTATTAGAAAAATTGTTGAATAATTTGATTCAACACCTATATTCCAGGCTCAAATACAGGCTGGGTGCAGGGTGGGTTGAGAGTAGACCTGAAGAACAACAGTTGAGAGTGTTGATTGATGAGAATCTCAACATGAGCCAGCAGTGTGCTCATGCAGACCAGAAGGCAAATCATGTCCCAGGATGCATCAAGAGGAGTCATCCAGTTCTGGTGTCCCCATCATAAGGAAACAGAACTGTTGGAGGGAGTCCACAGGAGGGCCACAAAGATGATCCACGGGCTGGAACACCTCTGCTATGAGGATAAGCTGAGGGAGCTGGGGTTGTTCAGCCTGCAGAAGATAAAACTTCAGGGGTGCCTATGATTCTATTATTCTGTTTACCCTAATATTTGTCATTAATATTGTTCTTTATATTCCTGGTTTTTTTTCCTCCTTAGTGCATTTGCAGTTGAAGCACAAGCCATCTAATATACTGAATTAAGAGGAAATAATTTCATCTTATTCTGTGTGTCTCTCATTCTGATATCTTTGTCACAGCTGTCTAGGTTTCCCTTCTAGTAAACATAGACTGAATACATGGAAATAATGGTGTTTCGGGTGTGTTTTGTACACAAAATGTAAGTGATTCATGCTTTAGGATAAGGAAATTATTTTCTTCACTTCACTGCTTAATTTGACAAGATCTCTCTACTAAAGGGGCTTGGAATGACATGTTCAAATATATTTTGCATTAAGATATTAACTGTCACCTTCTCATGGTCAGCTGTGAGTTTCAAGCTTAGCTTTTGCAATGTCTTTGGACAAGTGAATAACTGCTTTACATGTTGTTGGTACTTGTTGCCTTTTCTTTACAGAGTAATTGTACAGAAAACAGCTGGTTTTAGTTCTCCAAACTGCATCTTACTCAAATAAAAGGTCTGGATCAAAGCAATTTTTCATAGTGTCAAGGTTCTAAACGTGACCTTCCATGTCTTGGAAAAGGGTGATTTATATCCTTTGTGTTATTCTTCAAAGGTAAAAAAAGAAATGTCAGAATTAAACTAAAAGAGTTTACTGCAAAAATCAGTGAGCTGTTCTTCAGAACTTTTGTCTTTCAATCAAAGTGTTAAAGAGTCAGAGAGAGCTTGGTTTCTCTTGTCAGCTGTAATATTAACCTGCTACCTCGGTACAAGAAGCCTGTAAGTCTTCAATAAATAAAGAATTGGTGAAAAACAGTGGTTCCCTAAGTCATGCTTGCCTGAAATGCATAAATATAAACCCTCTATTTTCACCTCTGTCTGTTCTGCAGTCTGTTCAGGAAGCACTTTTCAACATTGCAGCATAATATAAGCACTAAAGTGGTCTGAAAGGAAAATGAGCAAAGCAGGTAATAGGTAAAAGCTTCTCTTTCTCTGATTCAGTTTGCAACACCTTCCCATAAGATGATCATGAACAGAGTCATCTGAATTTGGAAAAATATGTGAGTTAGTCCTATGTCCATACAAGATTATTTTTTACCCCAAAAAACTCATGAAACTGTATGTTTCCAATTCCTTATGACACTCCTTGTATTTTGGAGATGACAATGTCTTTTTCTTTCATTGCAAAAGATCTATATTAAAGACACCAAGAATCTTTGCAGGTACCTGCATCTTATGCTCAAATTCTGCTAAGAATTCATTGTTCCTAGCTATCGATCATTCTTTCTCACTTTCATGTCATCATCCTCTTGGCTTTGCAACAGGTTCCATTTGTCAGCTCATAGCATAACAAGCATGTATATGAATGCATAACATGGAATATTTCTTTTACAGATATTATAATTTTTATTATATTCTCTAGGTTTGGGGTTGTTTGGATATATTTTTCTTTTAAACATCTTGAAGCAGCAGAGATTTATCTCATGGTCAAATCACATGGACTTGTTTCCTTTGTCCTAGAATATCATCAGCATAGGTCTTCCTTTGGTTAAATATTCTCTTATACAAAAAAGAAACCTTCACAATACAATAATTTCTTTTCTCTTGTAAGGAATTCAGAATATATAAAAGACCTCTCTTGTTTTTGCAAATAAGAGTATGTTTGATTCTCAAACTAAGAATTTTCTTTAAAGTTAAACCCATTTAAATAGTTTGTATATGCCCTTTTCTTTGCTCTTTCTAACTATTAGTTACTCTCCTCAGAACTCCAAATAAGCCCTTTAATGTTTCACTTTCTTCTAACTCAGAACAAAAGATATATAAAACAAAACATTATGTGAATGTTAGCAAGGCTGTATTCTCCAGAACATTCATAATATGTATTTTGATGGAGGAAGCACAAACATAGCTGACTAGCATTCAAATATCTTCGGTACTGTGGTTAAAGCATCACTCCTGCATAGGGTAACAGCTGTTGAATCCAAACTGCTGGCACTTTAAAATACAGGATCAATAAACAGTGATGTATTAGAGTGAAAACATGAAGACTGAGATTCACTAGGCAATAAGTTGGTCCATAAATACATAACAAGGGATTTGAACTATGCACAAATAAAACTGAATATAAGGAACAGTTGATAGAGTATGAATGGAAATGTCAAAAGGAAGAAACAAAAAATACACACAGCTTAAATGAAGGAGATTTACTAAAGGCAGAGAGTCTCAGTACTGTAGTTACACATTACTTCAGGAAACAAGTCTTAAACATAGCAGGTTGGAAATATAGCTCACAAATCTGGTTTTTGTGTTTACTCAAAATCATATCCTCTTTATTAAAACAAGTAGTTTTCAATAGTCTCGAATTTGGTGCTGCTACGGCCCTAAGCAAATGGTTAGAATCTTGTCTGGCTCAGTTGTCATGGTAACATTTATTTACTTTTGTCTGGGTAATCTTTATCATTATGCACCTGAAGTTAGTTGAAAAAGTGAATGAATGTCTGTGATTCCTGCAATTAAAAAAAAGAAAGAAATTTAAAAAAAAAAAAAAGACAAATTGCCTAGATCCTACTCTAGTTGCATTAAGAGAGAGTTCTGTTTAACCCAAGATTAAAAAATAATAAACATCAGACTGGCCTTTTATTTTCTGACTGTCTTTTCAGGTGGAGATTCTGATATTATTAATCTAATTTAGGATTACTTTCATCTGATGAAAAGCCCTGCTTTTCAGTGAGAATATCCGTGCTGTAGAGAAACAGAGTAGATAAACAGAGGTCACCTGAACCCAGACAGCTTATGGATGAATCTGGTTAAGAAAGATACACCAAAGTTTCTAATAAACAGTGACAGAGAAAATGGCTGGGGAAAATGATAGCTAGGTCTTGGAGGGGTAGTCTTCAGCAGAAGTCAGAAGAGAAGTTTGTATTTACGCCTGTAACAAGAAAACTTTGTGTAAAGGAAAATTCCCACAACTAGCTGGCCATCTCCAGCAGAAACATTGCATAAGGCACCACTGGGCAAGTTCTATGATCCTACTTGCACAGGGAAGGTCATTCAGTTAGTGATGCAATAAACATGCTTAATCTGAAACTCAGTGAGTCATCAAAACCTCTGTTGTCACCTTTGCAAACTGGCTTTTCAGACTAGACCTCCACTTCAAAGATGCAGCCTTTAAAATCCTAAAGCAAAATCAATTACGCATCACTATGTAAGGTATTTTAAGTGTGTCTGCTATTGATTGACATGTGGAGGATTAAGGAAATGTGAATGCTATGTTTATGTCACTACAGAATGATATTGCAAGAGTCACTTATTGACTGAGCAGTGTCTTATCAAGAAATAATTTGATTCAAGGAAACACTTCTATTAATTTTCATTGTAAGTTAACCATCTGGATCAATAATTGTCTAATTCAACTCTACTTCAGTTGAAGTAAGGCTGTTAATTCCCTGTGCTGGTGGGTAAATATGGATTGTCATTCTCCAAAACATAAGGCAAACAAAATTTTAATTCATTTAAAAACAAACAAACAAACCAAATGGAAAGGCTGGTAACTGAACAAAATGACAAAAAGAATTTGTTCTTTAATTATTTCATAAGCAAAGAGTTGCCAGAAGATGCTGAATGAAGATATTCAGTCCAGAACCTTGCGGTGCACAGGCTTGGAGGGACTTCAGTCCATCTGTTGACTTGCATCTGCAAGTCAGAACACAAGAGTGCACTGCTGATTGACCACCAGCTTAGAAACAGCACTTTATGTTTTCATTTTATAGGCTATTCAGCAGACACTAGGAGGTGAAGTCTCAGTGAGGTGCTGTTCATGTCCTGAAGACTGAAAATACTCTGAAAAAGCCCCTGAGCTAAGAAGATAGACCTTTGTGCTACAAAAGTCTTGATATAGAACGAACCATTCGTGGATGTTATTTGCAAGATCAAAAGCCAAGCTAAGGTCTCAGTTACATGCTAGAGGTGATCAGAGTCTTTCGTTACAGTAAAGGTTTCAAGAGGACTACAGGCACATACACATTTGTGTGTGACACAATCACTGGTTACTCCAAAATATCTAGAGACAAAGCACAGCAGAGATGGATGCTTGCTTGAGTAGGCCCCTCCAACAGGAATAGGATGCCAAACCAGTTTAAAATAGCCACCAATTATTGTCATGTGAGGAAGAAAGAGTCTGAGTCTGGAGGCTGGTTTATCAGCTGTCTAATACTCACTTGCAGTGTTTTAGAGAAGAAATTGCAGTATCTCAAGTGTACCTGAATGCCTGCATGCTGTTCGCAGTAGGACTGACCTCTAATACAAAGTAGAGTGATACAACTCATACAAAAATGACACAGGAGACAAAATCCTGATGTCTATTAATAGTCCTTGGAAAAGATCAACTTTAGCCTTGCACATGTCTAAAAAGAGGACATAGGTCCCCAATGGCCATTATCTAGTAACATAGCTGAGGAATTCAACTTTCTCCCTATGTGTTACAATTTTTATGCTGCAATTTCTTTCACAGCTTCACAAAGTTTTTAAAATCAGGAAAGGGACAGAATTTGCATTGCAGCACCATGATGCTGACTTCCCATTCATGATCACAAAGGGCAAATTGCATTTTCTGTAATTCTTCATAGTTGGAGGATTCCTATGAAGTACTATAGTACATCACAAGCAAAGACTGCCTTAGAGGAGATTGTCTTTATCAAGGACAATGGTGACCAAAGCATCTGGTCTGTTAATTTTATAAGACATTAAGATGACAAGAAATCTGGATTCCTTTTAGTTCCATACATAGTTTAGTTTCATTCATAGTTTAGTTTAGGGTTTAGGATTAGGATTAGGGCTAGGATAATTGAGGACTGCAGGCATGAGCTAAAACAAAGGTATCTGAAAATTGTCATAAAGAAAATAATTATAATGTTATCTAGATCTCCAATATCTATGTTTCACTTCATGTCACATGTTTTAGTGTGTAGAATACTATGAACAACACCCTCAAGCCTTTTTGTCAGAGTGTAGACCTACTAAACATTTGAATCACACTGAGCTAGTTTATCAGTCAACCAAAAGGCCAGAGAAAGGACATCTTTAGCTAGAGCTTCAAGAAAGAATTATGGCTTTCTGTAAGATTTCATGAAGGTTTTTTCTGTAGTATATTTCAAATATATTCAGAGGTGAAGCTGACCTCCACAGATTGATAATGTTTCCACTTGGGACCTGATTAACTCATCATTTTTAGTCTCCTGGGAAAAATGAGGAAGAGTTTACTGTTGCATAGAAAGGTTTTAATGATGTGCCATCCTCTTTTATATGCTAGATCAACTCTTGACTTATGAAGAACTGAGCTGGCAAAAAAGTGGTTTCTTCGGAACAGAATAGAGGACACTTCCTTTTTTTAATCAGGTTGTCTACCAAAAGAAATTCACCTTCAAGCATGACAGGAAATTTTATGTTCAAAAGATGATTGGTTTCTTTGCTAGTACCAGCTTTCAAACACATACCAGAGAGATTTTATGCTTCTCTTGCAGTAACAGTGATCACACTGATTGCTAGATATTATTATTTTTTGGGGAGGGGTCTAATTTGCTGTTTTCCAATACAATTCTTGAGGAATGTCTATGGACCTTTCTGCCCCCCTTCTTATGATTAGGAGGAAGAGCAGAGGAGGAGGGAGACAGCAGGAAAGTGCTAAGAAATGAACAATTATCAGACCAATAGATACGGTCAGCTGAAGAGGAAGGATTTCCACACATAAGATCTTGATCCTACTTGAGAAAAGTAAGTAATAAACTTTGTCCATCCAAATTTTATTCTTAAATAATGTTATATAAGTTGCAGCAATTTGTTAAAACAGGATGAATACGTTCCCAGCAGCATTTCTGAATATCCAGCAGATTGTAATATTAGACAAAACTCAGTAAAAGTCAGAAATTTTACCATAGTCATTTCTTCTGTGATGTACGTGCTTTTTAGTATCCTTAAAGCATCTGTAGAGGAAGTTTGTCTGAACAAGAGCTGGTGAATTTGTGGAGGGTCACAGCGCGTGAATCCTCCTTCATCCACAGTTCCCACCAGCATCAGAGGGTGAACAGAACAAGGGAGGCATTTTTAAACCAGACAACATGAAGCCATGTGCCACCATTGGAAGCTGCTGAAGACAGAAATGCTTTAACACTTTCTTTATGGAGTAATAAAGATAAAACTGCAAGTAACTTCCCTCTGGGAAAGCCTCTGTGGAATTCACGTGTTATCAATAGCACAAAAGATAACATTTGCGTCCTCTTTAGGGACTGGTTTCTTAAATATTTCATATTAAATTAAATATACTCTTTTGAAGGAAATCAGCCTTTTATGGCTGTGTTATCTAGAGAAAAGCAGTTGCACTTGAACAAGTTGTGATGCAGAGTGGAAAGGTTAGTCTCTTTCAGCCTATTCCAGTTGTTTTCTATCTCCAGTCTTCATTTCCCTGGAAATCCACTGACTTCTTTTGGGAACTCCACAAAAGATGAAAAAGAAAACCATATGTACAGGTAGTCCATATGGGTTTGGAGGCTCTAGAGATAAACTCTCTGGTCAGCACTATTTCAGTGTCTAAGCACTCCCTTTATGAAGATTTTTTTTTTCCTTATACCTAATGAAAAATACAATTTCTGTGCATTGCTTCTTATGCTAGCATGGTGTACATCCAAGAGAATAGCTCCATCTTCATTGTAACTCTTGGGTAGTTGTGGAAAGAAACAAGGTTTACACTTAGTCTCACATTATTAATGAAACCAGAAAAAATGTGTTTGATTAGATATGAAATCCATAGATGGAGTTTAAAAGATGTGATCACTATTACAATAGCAGGAAACTGTGATTTGTTTACTCATTTATTATGTCCTTAGTCACCGTAACATCTCTTGTGCACAAAGCTCATTCTGCTGCCCCAGATCCATGCAGTGTGCAGCTTCAGCTGTTATATTTTGTGAAAGCATTCTGCCACCTAAAGGAGATGTTTCAGACAATGCTTCCTAAAAATGGTTGTTTTGGCACGATGAATTGAGGTTACATATAGGTTTTCCACTTTTAATTTTATTATTAAAAGGGCTCTTTCCACACTCTGAAACTATTTGTCCTCCAAACAGTTAATCCTTTACTGATAGTATTTATTTTTATTTTTTCATTTGAGTAGACTTTATGGCTTCAGCCTTTTAGCATCTCATTTCCCCATTTGTTAAACATCAATGTCCTAGAATTAAAACATCATTTTAGATTTTTGTCAAAAACTCCTATGTCTTCAGAAATGATTGTCATTTTTACAAGGCCTCAGGCTCCCACTAAAAACTAATTTTTTTCATAACATTTAAAATAAACATCTCCCTGCCTTTGGGCATTCTAAAGAATATTGCTCTATCATTAATTCAAAATAGTGGAGTTTCTGAGAGGTTAACTGAAGGGAAAAGGGTGACTTACAAAACACTCTGGACCCTGATCCTGTGCATGTACACAGATACAGCCATGTACAGATAAAGACAGAGAAAACTCTGTAGATCCTTGACATATGGAGCAGTTCATTAAAGCAGCTAATTGATAACAAATCTTTTATTCATGCTTTCACTTAATGAGCCAAGAATGCCTTGCACTAATTCTATTTCCAGGTCTATCTTATTCTCCACAGA
The DNA here is from genome assembly GCF_014839835.1 of Dryobates pubescens. NCBI lineage: Eukaryota > Metazoa > Chordata > Aves > Piciformes > Picidae > Dryobates > Dryobates pubescens. The sequence continues at coordinate 20,909,165 of NC_071625.1, read as the reverse complement.
AAGCAGTGACTCCCATACCCATGCTGGATCTGAATATCCTTAAACCCCAAAGTGCCGATACAGGCCTGAAGTAAGCAAGTTTTTACTCACCCCATGAGTCAAAATTGTGTTAAGAGAATAGATTCAGGAGCAGGAAGAGAGAGAGTGGTAATACAGATAAAATGTATTTACATTATCTAACAGATTTTCATTATGTTTTCCATATCTTCAGGCTGGCTGAATTCAACACTAGTTCTTACTGGCAGCCAATGATAAGATAAATATATCTTTAGGTACATTACATTACAATCACTATAGGTTAATAGTTATCAATGTAATGCTAATTTCTTATATTTGCACCTATTTTTCATGCATTTGCAAAATCTCAAGCCTAAGTGACTAAAACATTCTCTGAAATAATGTTTTCTTTCAGTTTGTAACAAAATATAATTGAGAAGTAAAATTGAATGTAAGCATTTCTAAAACAAAACAAAACAAAACAAAAAAGCAAAAAAAACCCAAACCAACCCATATCACAACCAACAGCAGCAACAACAAAAATCAAAACATAATAAAAGATGCAATTTTCATGTTTTAAAGAGTTAAAATTAAAGCCTGCCTTTAGTCTTATGTATAGTTCAATAACTGGAGTTTTAAACATATCTGTGAAATACCCAAGACACTGAAAGAACATTTATCTGTGTGTAACTCAGGTTCTTTCTTCCAGAATCATTCATTAGTGATCACATCATTGTTGTGATCCTAGGCAGCATTGCCTTTGCAGTTCTCAGGGTTTGTGTCTATTGTTTCCAGGAAAAATGTATTCGCTTACCCATGATATATATAAGAATCAATTCATTCTTGCTCCAACAATCAAGAAAAAACACTAAGTAAATGTTCAGTATTTATTGACATTACAGGAACAGGTAGCACATGTAATGCAGGGCTTTGGAATGCCTTCTTCAGTGATATATTTTGTTTCTTTATTCTCTAATACCATTTTGCAGTGCAGAGATGAAACTAAATCTGTACTTTCTGATGATCAGAGCAAAATATCTGCATTGACATTTTGCCTTAGTATCTTTCAGCATCTCATTTTTTGAAAGATTAACACTTTGTATTGGTAAAACAACCCCATTTCATCTAGATATGGCAAAGTTTCTCTTATTTTTTTTCCCCTTTTTCTTCTGTCTGTTCTAGTATAGATATATTTTTTTCAAGGAAAACAGACTGAACTTTTTGGTTCTGAAGAAGTCTCAGGAAGGAACATGAAGTAAAGAAATGAAGATCTTCCTAACACTGTGTCACACCAGGTTTCAACAAGAAAATTTATAAGCCATAACAATTTTTACAAGAAAGTGATATCCCCATGGAAACATCCATACAAATTTGCTTGCTTGTTTATGTGTTTTACAGACAATTTGTATACAGCTGAGAAGTGAACATCAATTTATTTGAAGTCAGCTTAATCTTTAGTTTCCAGTGTGGTATCAGCTGCTATCAGAATGGCATGATAAACACTTGTAAAGCTCAATAAATGGAAAGAATCTTGTCTATACTCCCAAGGACAAGTTAAAAAATATACAATACAATTATAATTGATAGGCACAGGTTTCTAGGGCAGCCTGCATTCTTTCATAACATCTTTTAGCTACAGGCTGAAAGCTGAGGTATTGCTCTACATCATCACATCAGATTTGGAAACAAAGTTTCTGCATTGGCTGCTTGTACAGAGAATGGCACAGGGAAGTCCTGACAGCAGAAGGCTCATTAGCAGTAAAATAGAGTTATGAACTATGCCAATCAACTATTTCTTCCTTACCAGGTCTGAAATCTTTGTGAAAAGCTGGTTGTTTTTTTTTAAACAATATTTATCAATGTTAATTGTTTGGAATAAAAAGCTTTCAACTCACCTTATTTATATTTGGGATTCTATTTTTATATTGCCATCATTTATAATCCCTTTCTATATCTACTGCAGCTGAATTCAGTTAAGATTAAATTGACTGGAAGTGATATAAGGAAACGGAATGGAAGAAAACCAAAGCTAGTAGGGAACTCTCCCTCTCAGTGAGGGATAAACAATGAGGGAATAGGGGCAGTTTCATCACAAAAGGTGGTGAAAGGAGGAATGGATGAAACCATGGAACTGCGAAAAACCACCCAATATTTCATTTAGCTCTTTTTTTCTACAGGCCAAACACTGATATCTTTTAGACTAAATGCCATGCTATTTTCTATGGGAGTCTTGCATCTGTGAGGGCACATGAGTTCTACCTTATGATTTTACAGACCCTGTTCAGCCTGGGCATGAATGAGCATAATTCCTGTTGACATCAATAAGGTGAAATCTAACATAGTGCATGGCTTAACTGGATGATGGGATTTGAATTTCTCATGTATTCAAGCACTGCTCAGTGGCACACAAGTGTGCTTAGAATATTATCAAGCATTAACCTTAGGTTTGTGTATAGTGCCTATGGTGTCTGGAATAAATGATTACAAATTCATCACTACAGTAACAGTCAGCAGAGCCATAGATGATTTTTTTGTTTGGTTTGTTTTCTTTCAGATTCCTGCAATGATAGGAAGAACATTTATCTATTAGGCATCCTGCACTGCAGCTTGAACAAAGAGCCCTCCATTTTATGAATATTCTAAGATATGTAAGATGGCATTCAACAAATCCAAGTGCCGGTTGCTGCACTTTGGCCACAACAACCCCATGCAGCACTACAGGCTGGGGTCGGAGTGGCTGGAGAGCAGCCAAACAGAAAGGAACCTGGAGGTACTGATTGACAGTCAGCTGAACATGAGCCAGCAGTGTGCCCAGGTGGCCAAGAAGGCCAATGGCATCCTGACCTGCATCAAGAATAATGTGGCCAGCAGGACCAGGGAGGTCATTGTGCCCCTGTACGCAGCACTGGTTAAGCCACACCTTGAGTTCTGTGTCCAGTTCTGGGCCACTCAATTTAAGAAGGACATTGAGACTCTTGAACATGTCCAGAGAAGGGCAATGAGGCTGGGGAGAGGCCTCGAGCACAAGCCCTACGAGGAGAGGCTGAGGGAGCTGGGATTGTTTAGCCTGGAAAAGAGGAGTCTCAGGGGAGACCTTCTTGCTCTCTACAACTACCTAAAGGGAGATTGTAGCCAGTAGGGGGTTGGTCTCTTCTCCCAGGCTACCAGCACCAGAACAAGAGGACACAGTCTCAAGCTGCACCAGGGGAAGTTTAGGCTGGAGGTGGGGAGAAAGTTCTTCACAGAGAACGATGTTAGATGTTGGAATGTGCTGCCCAGGGAGGTGGTGGAGTCACCATCCCTGGAGGTGTTTAAGAGGGATTGGACATGGCACTTGATGCCATGGTCTAGTAGTCATGGGGTCTGTGGTGACAGGTTGGACTTGATGATCTTTTGAGGTCTTTTCCAACCTTGTTGATTCTATGATTCTATAAGCGTCTTAAAAATCATGGTCCTCTTCAGTTCTGCCCTATATATTTCTGATGACTTGAATTCCCTTAAATCCAAGTAGGAACAACAGAAAGAAACACAAGAAATTTGCATTGCTCAGATCTGAAAAATGCAGCTTAACTGCATAAACAGAAATATTTGCAAGTCATAGGTGCCTCACTGGAAGGCACAGCTGTCTGCTTAACCCATCACAGCAGAGACTGCAAGACTGACTATATAAAAAAGACAATGTAAAAATAACTATGTGTCTTGTAGCAAAAAAAATCACTGTGGCAGAAAGAGCACAGCACAGTCAAAGAGAAGGATAATTGGTCGGGTCACTGCTTTTCTGCTCATTATAAATCAAAGCCAAAAGGAAACCCTGTCTGTCCATTCTGTGCACTCCATGGCCATGTTTATCGGGCTTTGTGTCTCCTTCATGTCACCTCTATTCCTTTGCATACAATTAAAGTTCTAATGCATTCTAGCCCAGGAAGTACAAGGGCATTTGCAGAACTAGGCTCCCCACTAGGATGAAATCATAGAACATTTCTTTGCAGCCCTTTCTTCGCAATGCCAAGCATTGTGAAGACTGACTGCCCATTCACCTTGTGAGTCGCAACTTCACCACTTGGACAGAGCTGTGGACACTTGTTCATAACACATTTTGTCACATACATTGGTACACAAAGAATGACTGATAGCTGTAGAGATATGAAGATCAGCCAGAAGTTCAGTGCAGATGCTTAAGCTCTGATTAGCCAGCATATACTTTCAGCCTATAACAGGACCTTTCTGAATGGGGACATCAAGCATTAATGGTCTAGTTAGTGGCTGGTGGAAGCTGGAGTTTTCTGTGATGGGCACAGCAGTTTAGTGTCGCTTGATAATGACAATTCTTGGGGCGGCTCCTCGCCATCCAGAACTTCTCAGATGCCTCTGAGAAATGTGCACATATGAAAGCACAACCCTTGTTAATCAAGAAACAGGGGAAGAAATATATTTTTTCTTTTCCAGCTTCCTAGGGTGCTCAACTGGGATTGTTGCACCTGCCTGCTGAATTTGATGGTGACCGGGCTGATGGCAGAGCCCGTTTTAGCTAAGCCTACTACAAATTGTTAGTGAAAGTCCCGCCTCAGAGAGCCAACAGAGACAGTGAAGAGAACATTATGAGTATTTACAGATTTGCCCCTGCTCAGATGGAAAGATTGGAGCAGAACTGGATAGGACCCAGGACTGCTTCATTCTGGTCTACTCTCTCACAGAGTGATTGTCCTTTGCTCTGCTAAATGCAACGAGGCAGGATAATCTGTTATCCTGACTTCTAAGGCCATCAGTGCCAGATGGTAACAGTTATAGCAATAGTTAAAATGGCATCATCTGGGACATGTGCTTCACTTGTCCGTGAAGGAGCTGATCTATGAACTGGGGACATAAAATTCTGGAAAGAGAAGCCTGCTAATTGCAAAGGCATTGTCCTTCGCTGGAGTTTTCTATGTCATTTTATGAGTGCTAAGAACAGAGAAGAGAGAACTAGTCAGTCTGTGCTCTGTTAATGCAGTCACTCTGAACCTAAAACCCACCAAAAAAAACCCCACTTAATTTCCAATTTAAATAAGTACTATGAATGTTTTTGTATTTCAGTAGTGCCCTGAAATGCCCTGGTACCCTCATGGTCCCTAAGAAAGAACCCTACTGCACAGGCTGTTGGTAGACTTTTGCAGACACTGACCTCCTATTGACTGCACTGGCGATTTAGCACTTAAGAGTGGACTTCCTACGTCCTAGGTGAAGACTGCCAGCTCTTCTACTGGTATTTCAGAATGGGGTACATGTAATCTGAGATAAAAGCAGATGAATAGCAATGACAAAACTGAGACATGAAGGGAGAAACATGAAAACCACTATAATGTCTTTCTGCCCCTCTGTTTATTTTAATTTAATAAGGACACATTCATGCTCCCATAGCTGAAATTATGGCAATGCTTTTCAATGGTTTCTTCTCTTCTTGTAGCAGTCATGTTTGTCATACTATTCTTCCTCCTCAAGGATGACAATTAGATAGTTTGATATCCTTATTATGACATTTTCTTAACAAGGTGGCAAAAGACTTCCTGTGGAGTGTTTCAGAAAGTTTCATCTTCTGCCTTCCTTTTGGTGAAGCCAAAACTTCCTGTAAAACCAAATTTTGGCTTGATCATAATTTTCTAGCATCTCTTCAATGCCATTCAGATTTTTGAGAGTTAAATTTCCATCCAATTTCTCTGTTGTAGACCTGCTTTCACTTCCTGCTTGGTATTGATATCTTTGTAATATAAACTGAGCAATGACTGTAATCAAAGTTTCAGTGTTTTCCACAGAACACAGCAGGTTGCTATGTGGGCGGCAGTAGGGCAATAAGAGTCTGCAGGAATGCTTTTTTGGAGACTTACTGCTGTCAGCAAAGATGTAGCCTGGGGGCTATATGGACAGAAAAAGAAGCTGGACACAATAAATTGAAGAGTGAACTGTATTTTCACAAGCTGTTCTCTGTTGGTCACAGAATTTCATGGTAAATAGCTGCTGTTAACAGGTCACTGAGCTCGACAGCACCTGTTACTGCTGCTTATTATATCCTGTTTAAATCCATTGAATAAGAAACCTGTGGGATTTGTGGAGAATGTTTAGTCTGTTCTGTAGGAGGTATCATCTCAATTACAAATGTTTCCCTTTACAGTAGTAAAGTTGAGTTACATACCTTTACTGCTTTTGATGTCATTTTAACTCCTACGGTCATGGATTAATATATTATTTTCATAACTCAGAGTTGAGACATTTGAGATTCACAAGTTATAGATGTTACAATATTTGGAGCAGACTAAGATTCACTGACAAAACAATACCAAGATATTTCATTTATAGAATAGCATGTGCAACTCTGCAAGCTTGTATCTTCACCACTAACCTTCTAGAGTTCCCCGCTTGTTTCAAAACGTGAAAAATGTATGCAGTACCATGACATCCTGATACCTTTTAAGTGTTCTACGAAGCTGACAGAAATCTTCCATTTCCTACATAATGCCAAGAATGTGTCCCAGATTTATAACTAATGACAGAGTGTTTATTTTGCTGAGTATTGAGAGTCATTTTTTTTCTCCCTATTTCTAATCTGTGAGAGCAATGCCTACATTACATGTCAAAATCAAACCCTTACCTGAGTCCAGGCATGCTGAATGGCCATATTGCGCTTCTTGAGCTCTGGCTTTCATTGTTCCATCTCCAGTAATACCTTGGCACAGGCATATATATGTGCTCAAAGTGCTTTGTACTACAGGAGTCCAACTTTACAGCACAAGATGTACAGGCAGTGATTATACCAGTGAATTAAATTGAGCTGGGGAATGTTCTTGGTCATGGAAATGTGACAGACTGTACTACAAAACTGCCTGAACAGTCCCTGGTGCAATTTTAGCCTGTGCCTACTAGCAGTCTCCCAAAAGCTCCAGAGCACTATTTTCAAACAAGAGTAGTCCAGGGACCATTACCAGTATACAATATGGATGGAGCCACTCTGCTTTGGAGTCTAAGAGAGTTTATTACACATGCCAGTTGGCTTCAGTGCTGAGGAACATTCCCAAACAAATTCAGCTCTAAATCCGGACATTGCTGTAGTGTATCCTTTGTAGACATAGATTAACTGCAAGGAACATGTATACAGCTCTAGACCTTCTGTCTACTGCTTCAAACTTGGGATCCAGGGATCAGAGTTATCAGGCTTTCTGTCTTTGTTGCCTCATGTGGAGCATGTCCTGATCAACTTCAAGGTTCCCATCAATCTTTACAATGCATTCTTATGGGCATGAAAGTCATCCTAAAAAGGCTTAGACACAGAAACTGATACAAACAGGACCAGTAAGTGTCCTGAGTTGTTAACATTCAACAGGAGATGAGAGGACCCATGTAAATAAACTGGACTGGATTTACAGCTTCATAACCCAGCACCTTAACATCAAAGTAGGTGAAATCTCAGTGGCTGCAAACCAAAGTGAAGGCAGAGTGAGAAGCCTAATTGTGACTAGAAGCAGAAACTTCTGACTTGTTCTAGCAATTAAATGCAATTTGTAAGTTTTTCAGACGTCCAATGTCTGAGCAATCTGCCAGACACATTGACTGGAAAAAGGTTATTCAAATTCTTCACAGAACTCAGTGCAATGAACTGGATGGAACTGTGGGGCATTTAATTACTATTATTTGGGATAAAATTGATCTAGTCTGAGATTGGGGCTATAAAGACAGTTTTATTTCTCTGTAGGAACAAAAATTTAGGCAAAAATAAAATAGGATATTGTCTATCTAGGCCCAGCAAAAGGCAAGGCAAAGCTTGCATGATATATCCTCCCTTATGTTGAATAATAAATAAGATTTTAGTTGCAGAATACATTTCTTGATTCATCAAGTGCTGTTTGAGAACAGAAAGTACACAAGTGCACTGAAGTGAAATTTCTGATTTGTTTTTTTGTGCTGCAGGCTATGAGATTTGGAGCTGTGCCATATAATTCAGTGCATGCATACTAAACCCAAGGTATTAGATCATAGAAAGAGCAGGTGGGAAAAGCTCAGACTCTGCAGGTTCATGCTTAGAAGAAATTGTTACCCATGTTATCCCAGAAAGAGAATCCCACTCTACAAACCAAGTACAGCACAAAGGATCACTGTCATCCAAAACTCATACATGATGTGGAAATTCTTTCCAGCTTAAATTGTCTCTTTCAATAAGATTTGTATTGGGCCTTTGTCAATTCTAGACTACAACTGAGCCAGAGCTATGATTTCCCACTGTCTGCATCTGACACAAATGATGGGATTCAGTTTGAGATTAACACAACTGACTATGTACCAGGTTGCAGGTTACCTGTGTGCTGCTTAAGTAGAGTCAATGCAGATGAAGGGTTCAGTGCCAGAATACAAATTTTCAGTGCTCTTGGTGTGCTAGCTTTACTCCAGCTGTCTTATAGATCCAGTATCATATCTACTATCTCTCTGTGGACGTGCCTAGCACCTTCAGGCATCCCAGATGTCAGCAGACACATGCTGACTCTGCACCAAATGTCGACCTGAAGGTGACTTAAAGAGCTTTCTATGTTCCGACAGATTTAGGGAGTGGAGCTCCCTAGATCACAGAGAGCCACATAGAGCCCTTTTTGTCAAACAATAAACACCAAGTGACATCTAAACTACTCTCAGGTAGCAAAGACATCCACATGAGTGTTAGATCTTCTCTAAGACACATAGGTGATTCATACTTCCTGGAACTGGAGCAGCCTGCAGAATCCCATAGGGTAGAAGAAACTCATATTTAGGCAACTCATTTGAACTTCTTTACTGGGTTGCCTAGAAGAATGTGTTTCAACTGAAACGAGAGAAAACACATTGTTCCCTAGGTTATTACAGATCTCTTTTAAGACTTCAATCAAGATGTTTTAATTTCTACTTTTTAATTTCCCAGTTTATAAGGGGCAGTAAGAATCCTTTTCAGACTTAGATGAAGTAGAAGATAAGACAGAATTTAAATCATTAATGTTGAGGAAATTTTATGACATTTTTGTGTATTACATTGCTAAGGAAGTAATTGTTAGCCTTGAGGCATTAAGCTCATTTAACTTTTCTCTGTTCTATTTGGAGACTGGTCACAACTCTTGCAATTTCCTTCCATTATTTTCTGACTTGTAGGAATGAAATATTCTAGCTCTTCTCCAGAAAAAAAAACAACAAACAAACAAAACCAAAACAAACAACAAACTACAAAAGAAAAATAATTAATCAAATTAATGGTGACAACCCCTCATTGAATGCCTGGACAGGATTTTATCGTGTGTGTTTTATTTTACAGTGACACTAGCACTCTTTCCTACTATTGTTTCACCTATTTCATTCATACCAACCCATTCTGTTAAGTGATTAGTTGTTCCATAAATACTTTCAAACAATCTCCAAGTCTCTTTTTAATGCATCTATGATACTGAGGTGGAAATGGAGGTAAAGGCAGTTGTAAAAACTATTTTTTACTAACTTTTAAAATGGTTGAGCTGTTGGCTTTGGATAGACTATTGGTGTTAGAGATCTAATTTTGACTTTATTAATAAAATACATATATATGATAAATAATAATAATTTAAAATTACCAAGAACTTCAGCTACTAGCTGTGGGTCAGGTGCTCTTAGTACTAAAAAAACACCATTTGTGGAAGGAGCATATAATGAGTTTATGAAGCTTTGTGTCAATTTTGAAGGCTCCATCACAACAAAAAGTTACTGTCTTGCCATTGGCAGCCTCATCATGTCTCACTGAAAAAGATGGTCTGTATGTGCCATCCAGTTTTGAGATAGTTTGAAGGCCACACTGAATCAGACTCCAATGATAGCTACAGTTCAGAAATAATATACCTTGTATAATAATAAAACTTCTGTAGGACCCCTCAGTAACAATTCTGACCAAAATATCAGCCCCAGACCATAGTCTGGCATTACAGATCAGGCATTTTCTCCTAGCATCTTCACAATCATGCATAGAAACTAGCAATTAAATGTGAAGTGGTTCATTTTAAATCAACATCACCAAAATGAAGGGAAAATGTAGCTTAGATCTAACAGTGTTAAGAATAAAATTGAAGTCATGTTGTGATTTGAAGATAAATAGCAAGAATTTAATGGACTAAAGATGTTTACAAAAGCTCAGAAGCTTGACTCTACTTTTTCAGCATTAAAGGCACACATGGAATTCGATATAATGCTAAATGGAAGGATTTCAAGGAAATCTGAATGAATGGTTGAGAACTGCTTACACTTAAGGGGTCCTGATCAACTTGTCTGCAAGAACAGAGAAAGTGTTTACAGAACACAGCGAAGAGTGCCACACATGTGACATCCAAAACAACGTGAGACAAATATAATGGCATCCTAGTAAGAAATGTATTGCTAATTAATGAAGAAACTCAATAGGAACTTTAGAAGATAGAATACAGCACTACAATACAGCCACTCTGTCAGAGTAAGTCTGCTCTGCATTCCTATGACTCTGGTATGTGGTTTGGGTGTGTGCACATGCCTCAGACAAAGACTGTGCCTGATGAAATGATAAATTGTCTAACTCCTCACTCAAGGTTCCATGAATCTGGTGCCTTTCCAGACCATGCCCAGTGTTAATCCTTGCTCTGAATTTGTGCACCTGCAAAGAGGCAGAGGCAATTTACAGCTCAAGTTGAATTCAGGCATTGGGTTTGTCATCATGGAGGTTGCTAATATAAGGTGTTAGCTCAGAACACTAAGGTAAATTAAAAAGGTATGGGAAACAGTGGTTCAGGCCTAAGAGCAGGTCACTGCAGCCTGGTGATACAGACAAAGCAGCAGGTCCTGCTCATCATCAGAGTTAATTATTTCAGACACAAATAGGCTGATTAGTTTATACATCTTCCTGGACTAATGGAAGTACCGGCATCTCTGCATCATTTTCCACCACGTGGAGAAGACACTGCCTCTAGTGATGCCACTCAAGGTAAACTCATTCAAGCAAGGGCATTCACACTAGAATATAACAGGAGAGATTAGCTTTACAGCTACAAAATGGATGGATGAAGCAACTGTCTGTATGTATTTGTGGAGCTGCATCCCATTACTGTCGCAGCACATCATCTGGGATAACCCAAGCTTCGGTTCACCAGCAGGAGCTCAGGGAGTCAGGCAGCAGCACATAAGAATATCTCCGTTATGGCAGTTTTTGACTATGGCATAAAGACAGTTCAGTTGAGTTGACCTCCAACTGTTCTGACACCAGGGCAGTTAAGGTTCTAATGAGCCCTAGGCAGAGAGGGGCTACAGTGTCTGCCCATCTTCTTGGGTCTATTTTCAGTTTGTACAGAAATCCAAGCTGCTACACCCCTCTAGCAGTACCTGATATAACTAACCAAGGACTTCTGCAGATACACATTTCCAAGAGTCAGGACTTGCAGGACTTGTATCAAACCCTGAAATAGTCCAAGCTGAAAATATTACAAGACAAATCTCTTCTTGGAATCAGCACCTTTCAAGAAAGATCTGAAGCAAGCTACTAATTCTCCTGGACATTAATAGACTATTTTCTTCTGCAGTGAGATAGATTTTGTTTCCTGAAGAAAACCATCCTCCATATATCTTTAACTGTTAGATGATATAATGGATCTGACAGCAAATGGAATTTGTGCCTAGGATGAGGGCTGACCCTTTCCTGATAAATGAATACATCTTTCATTTACCAAGCAGATTCTCTGTATAAAAAGAGTAGTGGTCAGTAAATATGAGGCGGTCTGCTGAGAAGATAATAGCTGGTTGTGCTCCTGACAGCAGGAATATTGTTCAGAGAGTGGTACTTCAATTTCATTTGTAATAAAAGGGAAGTATTACCATGGAAAGATGTTTTCTGAAATGGTGTCTGTCAACCTTGGCCTAATCCATTTGGAAACAAAATTCTGAAGTGGGTAGTGGCTCAGATGATTGTAAAACTTAGCCTCACAGAATTTCTGAACAAGACCTGATTTACTTCTTGTGATGCAGTGCACCTATTTGTGATGATTTCCATGGGCTTGCTCTTTTGTTTTTGCCAGTTCTAATAGATGTCAACCCTGTAGCATCAGAACTTACAGAGGCTCAATAACGAATAATAAACAGCCCAGATATTCTACTTTTTGTTCTACTTCTTGTGCTTTGTCTAAAGTTTCCAGACAAAATAAACTACCTGAATACATGGATGTTCTCAACCTCTTAGATGCAGAGAATGAAATAAAGAAATTGAACTTAAACCAGCTGAGGTCACATTAACAGCACTTCAATTGCAAAAGGCTTTAGAAAAGCTCAAAGCCTTGTCTGGTAGCATTCAAATTTGTTTCAGCTGTAAGTGAACAGTATTGCACTTGACTCAACCTTTTGAAAATCATTCCTCTGAGCTTTGATTTATAAGAAAAACAAATGAAATTCTGCTCTTCTAAGGTATAGTTATAATTTTGTCATATGTCTTAGCTGGATTCTCAAGTATATAAATATAGATCCTTCTTGATTAATACACTCTTTGTTTTGTTTTTGCCTGCATTCCAGTAGCAGACTTTGGAGGTAAATTAGCTCTTAGCTTCACACTATGGAAAACAGTGAAATGTGAGGAAGAATAATTTTGGTCTTTCTGCATGGATGTATTGCTCAGTATCCAGATTTGATATTAGCAATTACAATCACATCAAGCTTAGAAAAATTTCAGCAACTTTCAGTAAATGTAAATGTGACACAGTTACTCATCAAAACCACTGAACTGAATCTAGTTTGTAAGAGAAGGTTGTATTAGGAAGTTTGTCTATGGAAATTATATTAACTTAGATTTTAGGTTAAGTTTTTACATCTGGAACATCTGTTTTAGGTTAATTTTCTTACATCTGGAGCATCTCTTTCATAAATAAGAATTTTGTTTGACTGGTATAGTTTGAACAAAGTTTTTTTTCCTGTCATACATGTTATGACTAACAACCAAAGGTGCATTATTTACTGATACTAGAGAGATTTAGACCTCAGTAAGAATAATGTATGTGAACTCTACATATTAATTCAGTCATTTTCTCCTTTTCTCCATTTTTCATCTGTCATCCTCTTGCAACTAAAACTCCCATTGGTTTCACTAGGAGTATTTCATTAAGGGTGTAAAAAGTAGTAATACATTTAGAAATTAGCTTTCTTCTCAGTACATACTGTGCACTGAAACTTAATGTCATCCTAAACTGAATAAATTCAGTCCATTTTACTCTTGCTTTCCCAGTCCACGCAGTCTAATAACTGAGATACTAAAACAGCATAGCAGTTTTCTTTAGCAAACTGATTCTGATCACCTCTTCTTCAAAAAAAAAAAAAAAAAAATCAGAGAGATCCCATATGTGGTGCAACTCATCTGAGTTCTTGACAGATTCCTGGTCATAGCTTGCTAGTTCTTGGCTTTCTTTCAGTCAGAGAAAATGTGGCTCAGATTTTCACCATTCCAATGACATTTACTAATTAGCTGATTGCCAGAATATTCAAGGTTGACTTTTTGGTGGGGAGAAGGGATAGGTAGACATAAGTATCTTGCTGTAGCCCAAAAAGAAGAAGGGAAGTTGGGGATTCATGAGATTAATTACCTCAGAAAGGATGAGAAGTGTAGTCTGATATTTAGGACTGTGGGTTTCAATCTCCATTTAATTAGTTTCTTTCCATCCACTGTGATATGACAGCCTATGAGAAGATAAAACCATCCTGATTCCACCCTTGTGATGTATATGAAACTCAGATAAGTTCACAATGGATTGACTACAAAAGTGATCCCAAAGAAGTTGTCCCAACTATTCCTCAGTCAAGGAGGAGGAGAGCAGCAGAACTGCTAACTGCTTCCATTCCCTGAGGCATCTTCCAACATGGTAGCCTCTAGCAGGCAGAAATCTGGAGTGACAAACAGGGTAGTTGCTCTGTCAGCATTTTGTTGCCTTTTTTTTTTTTTTTTCTCATCACAAAACAGAGCACAGCCTAAGAGAGGAAAAGTACAGGACTAACAGGAAGCTAAATGAGACATGACTGATAGGACATGCACTAGAAATGAATGCACAAAACTTATTCCCAATTGATTCCCTTCAAGAATACTTTGAATTATTTTAGAATTTCTGATACTTCACAGATCTGCTTATGCTATACTGAGTCCATCTTAGACAGGTCTGCACAACCTGAAAATGTTAAAATAGGTAAAACTTGCTCTTTTTTGTTTCCATTTTAAATACTCATGATTCTGTGACTGTCAGCTCTTTCTGTAAATATCTTAGGTTTCATATGACCCTAAAAAGGTTAAACAAAATGGATATACCCTCACTGCCATCTCTTATAAATGTGTGGATAGAAAATAATGGGAGATTTTTGGTCTCCAGGATCACTGGTGTAGGTATATGATCCTGCTACAGTTCTGTCTACACCAAATGCCTTTTATTAACACCCAGGAGCACTGGGATTTGTATCAGCTAGAGAAGCTGCTGCTGAAAGATTTCCCCTCCTTTCGTCCCTTTGTATGGCAAACATCTGCTGTGACATTGAATCACTACAATTGATTCTTCTGTTCACTACTATGGAATTGTATTGAGGGTAGTTTAGAGACAGTGTTTTACCTGACTTTAGTGGTTTTCTTGATTAGATAATAGCTGACAGCTTCTTTGGGGTTCAATCCCACAATGCTGCTTTTGGTATAGGAGTGGATATCCATGTAATCTTTTTTGATTTTGTCTATTTTTCCCAAGCATTTATTTGCAAAATGTTTTATTTTGTTTATTCATTTCCCACCCCACTCCCCCTCGGTTTCTGCTTTTGTTCCTGTAGTGAAAAAGTCAGTTGCAATGCAAATCCTTGCAAGATTTCAGCCTTATTTATGTAACAACATTCTTCGTGCTCAGGTGAATATCAACAGGTCTATGATAAAGGGTAAGGATTACCAAGTGTAGGCAAAGCATCACCCTCTCTCTTGTCACAGACTAAGAGGCATTAAGTATGCTCAGGGATAGTAAATTCATTGTTCCAATAGCTAGGAGAATAGCTGAAAGATCTAGATATTCAGCCAAGTTGCTAAGAAACATAAAGAATTTTAAAGTATGCAAGGTTACAAGGCTAATCTAAAGTTAGACTGTGTAGCATCTCCATGGCAACCAAGAGTGAACGGCATGTGAGGTGAAAGTAGAAGGGAAGAAGGAATAATAATCAGCAATAAATAAATCTTGAAAGAGTTTAGTGTGATTATGTTGTCAATGAGTTAAAGAATGATACTGCTCTGCTGTAGTTCGGCAAGGCAACTGGAGAAGAGAAATTCTTGCAGGTCCAGAGGACGTGATGGATGGCATTTTAAAAGTAAGACCATAATGGCCAGCTCTGTGGCTGCTAACTACTGCAAGGGTCAAATGAGGGGGAAGAGATGATCTGTGTGCATGCCACATAACAAAGCACTCTACATTATTAGTTAATATCCAGAAACAAATTTCCATAGAAGATCTACAAATTCTGCTCCTCCTCCCTTTAAGCCCTTACACTCCTCATCTGTTGCTGTGTTATTCCTCTACAGCATTATGTGCATAATTTTGGTAGGACTTCTACTATATTACATACATGAGCTAATTCTGAAGCATAACCTGGATACAGAAGCCAGTTTGAAAGAGCAGCTTTTTCCAGTTATTGTCTTAGAGCACTGGATTTTATCTGTTAATATTCATGCTCACCTGTAACCAAGGGACAAGGCTCTTGACTAAGGAGTTGGTGTCTAATGATCCTACAGACTAGGGAGTCAGTGACTTCAAGCTTCATGGCCAACACCATGGTCCAGCAGCAGAGATAACATCTAGACTCAGCCTTGTGATTCAGACACCAACATATATGAACTAGTACAATGTTTCTTGACAAGCACTTCTCTGTCCAGTCAACACTCCCCCTAAGACTTCATCTGAAATTTTCCCGGTTCTCTTATCAAGGTCTCTTCCAGCCTGGTTTGTTCTATTCTATTCTATTCTATTCTATTCTATTCTATTCTATTCTATTCTATTCTTGAGATGATAACAGTTCTCAAGGGTTTGAGGTTAGTATTTTGTACTGCAAAAATACTGTGAGGAATACTCCTTCTCAGCCAATGTCAGTCATATACTTGGAAATCTAGATTTACACTAACAAACAACTGAAGTTAGCTGACCTTCCCAAGTTGACCAACATGGATGTATGCAATGTCTATGAAGGCACATGTTTTGTCATTCAGTCAAACCTGGCACCTAAGCAGGTTTGATAAGATTTTTCCTGCCTTGGTTTCATGACATTAGAATTTTAACAGAAGTCATGAGTGATCTGTGTTTATGACAGTAATATATTTGCTTGAGACTACACAGTAACACCAAGGCAAAGCAGATCTCAATCCAGTCTCTTGGAACCTACAGAAGTCCTACAACTGCTCTGTTCTCTCCTTAAAGTTTTTCTCTCTTTGGTCCGGTGAGAGCAATATTATTTCTGTCCATTGGGAAAGTTGTGCTTCCTCACAGATCAGTATTTCATTGTGTCCTACTGAGATGGAGTCTCATGAAAAGGTGGGAAAAAGAATAATTGTGAAAATATTAAGTTCTACTACAGTTGCCAGAAGTCAATAGAAGTCTTTCAATGAGTTTCAGTAAGATATGGATAAAATCTGCAATGCTCAAGCAATAAAACATGCTGACATTCACATTAGATAGTCAATGGTCCATGATGCCACATGTGGAAGTTCTCTTAAGACTGTAGAATTAATCTATTCTATGACAACAGTCAAATATTTATTATAAGCAGAGAATCAAGGATGTGTGACTTAAGTCTTCAGTGCTTTCCTTGAAATGATTTATATTTTCTATGCTATAATCTGTATTTCACATGCTTCCCACTTAGCAAAATTAATACACTATTAATGACAACTGGTAGAAATGCTTAAGGAAAAAAAATCACCCATGAACTTATTAATGAAAGTGAAAAAGAATGTAAAACATAACACAAATCAAAAAGCTCTTATTTAAGTGTATTTGAGTAATGATGCCATCTTGAGTAAATAACAACTGACTTAGAAAAATACCTAATTATGTTTGCTGATTATTAATTTAGGTGCAGAGTTTTCATTATTATATTACTGCATAATTTCATTATTATTTCAAGATTAGAAGGAGAGAAAAAAAATCACAGCACATCACAGAACTTGATCTGAAGTGTGAGGAAACAATCCATTGACTTCCATGAGTTTTCAGGCAAACACTAATGCTATGGGTTGTGAGGCAAGATTCTCTGGGACTCATACTGCAGGGTAAAAGTAGATAATTTATTACCCTTAGAGGAATTTGCTTTAAATTTTGGTGGAAGAGCAGGATGCGATTTAAAAGAAAGTGGTTGGCTTAAAGTATTTCCAACCTGGAAGCTTCATTGCCTGAAGATCTCATATCTGATACACAGAGCTGGTTTATTAGGGGAAGAAACAACCTGCTATTTTAAACCTGTAAGGTCTGTTACCACCTCTTAACCGGCTGTCAGCATTTCAACCTTGCAACGATGTTCTAATTAAAAAGCAAATTAAAAATTACTAAAATTGAGTTCTGCTTTGAGTTCCCTTTTTACAACGTTTCCATTCAACATGTTAATTTCTCCAAGCTGACCACAAACCATTATCAGCAGAAATGTCATTGCCTGTGTTTGGTAAAGGCCTCTTCTTTTGTCTTAGCAAGAGGCTTCTTACAGATTAATTATCTGCCCATCATTCTGTTTCCAGTGCACTTTACTGAACCTGGTTTTAAGGGTTATTTTTCTGTCCTTTTTTAAAAGAGAATCATTCTTAGTTTGGGAGCTGCTGTTGCCACAATCCATTCTTTCACTCATCTGCATTTCTCAGGTCTGAAATCCATCCTGACATCTGTTCTCTGAAACCTGAGCAGATGGAAGAGTCCAGGAGGGAGTACTTGTGCCAGCACACCACATTTCTGTAGTAAATGTTCTCCGACAGTAAAATTCAGCCCCAGGTAAACCTGAAAGAAAACCTATAGTAGTTAAGAGCAAGGTTTTGAAAGTACGTACAGTAGGAGATATGCCTTGTGGGGTAAAATAAACAAATCGATATTAGCTAAACTACAAACTGAAAGTTTATTTTCAAATGCATTTATGGCAGTATTAAGTCATTGTAACTGTTTTTTAATTGTCCAGCTGATAACTTCAAGTTTATTTCATCAGATTCATATTTCTCTGGGGTTTCTCAGACTCATTGGCTTGCTTTGCAAGAAGGTGCTAAGAAGCAGATACAATAATATATTTCTTTTCTCTCCATCTTACAGGCTGTTCTGTGTCCTTTCATATGCTCTTAAACACAGAGGACAACTGATTATTTTACTTGGATTTTCCTCAAAATATGTATAGGAAATCTGTGTTCTTACTCAGAGGCCATTTAAGGGCACTAGCAAGAAACTTTAACAGGATTTTGTTATTAAACTAATAATTTACTCAGACAATTTTGCATTCACATCTGAGCAATTAGACCAGGATTCTGGAAGTTTTGCTCTAGTTCAGCTGGTATGTTGACTTGCTTTAGGAACTCAGAACAATCATCAACATTTAAGCATAGACAAAAGAAGATTAAAAAGTTTGACGGAAGCACTAGGATTTCCATATTTTCTGTGAGTATCCAAGAATAACATAATGATTCTGTGTTCCTATTTTTGAGTGGTCACACTGACACAATCACAGGTCATTTTCTGCCTGGATTTGTTCAGCTGTCTGCATTTTTTTAGACTATGACAAAATATGTCACCTCATATTCATCCTTATTAAAATGTGACAGCTAGGAGTAGATTTATGGATGTAAGGTGTTTCTCTTGTACTGTCTGAATAATGAGAGATTATTCTGTCTGCTGAGTTTCATCACCTTTAGCACTTTAAACCAAAGATTATTGTGTTTGTTTGGGGTTTTTTGCTTTCTAGATGATGCTTGGAAATTTTGATTTAAAACTTCATCCAATAAAATTTTGAAGAAACCATGTATTATTACACTTCTCATCTAATAAGAAGACATCATTCCCATGCCATATTCCACTTACTCATCTGCTAGTTCAGTTATCCCAGGAAAGATGAATATACCTTTTGTGGTCATCTACCTGAGGATGAAAATAACTGTCCACATGGAGAGTGATATGAAAAATTTTGTTGTGAATTTACCTTCCATGGCAAAATGTTACCTTCTGTTGTCATGAGGAGAGTAGCACCTATTGTTTATCTGCACTTCAGCAAAGTATGTGACACTGTCTTCCACAGCCTCCTCACAGACAAACTGGAGAGAGGCAGACTGGATGGGTGGTCTGTGAGATGGGTAGGAATCTGCTTAACTGGCTGCACTCAGAGGATGGTGATCAATGGCTTTCACTCAGGATGGCCACCAGTCACAAGTGGGGTTCCTCAGGGGCCAATGCTGTGCTCCATGCTGTTAAACATTTTCACAAATGATCTGGATCATGGGATTAAAAACACCCTCAACCAAACTGAGTGGGGAAGTGGTGACATCAAAGACTGAGCCATCTTACAGGTACCTGGACTATATGAAGTTAAATGAAGATGAGTCCAAAGACCTGCATCTGGCATGACATAACCAATAAAGCCTATTAACAGGCCAGGATATCTGTGGCTGGGGACCAGCACTGCTGAAAGGGACCCGTGCATTACTGTGGGCAAAAAGCTGAACATGAGTCAGCAGTGTGCTGCACCCACAGGAGTGTTGCTGGCAGAGACAGAGATGTGATCATCGTGCTCAGTGCTTCTCAGACCTGGACTACTGTGTCCAGTTCCTGTCCCCACAATTCAAAGAAAGACATGGACAGGCTGGAAGAGGTCAAAAGGTGAGCCATGAGAGAACCTGCTCTATGAGGAAAGACTGAAGGAGTGAGGCCTTTTCAGCCTGGCTCAGAGATGACCTCATCACAGTATTCAGGTACTTTAAAAGTCAATCACAAAAGAAGTAAACATTTTACAGTGAGAACAATTAATCACTGGAACAACCTGCTCAGGGATGTGTTAGAGTCCGCATCACTGGAGGTTTTCAAGTTCTGACTATACAGGATGATAGGTAAACTCATCTAGGCTCCCTTTTACTTGAAACATTGGACCAGATAATCTTCTGAGGTCTCTTCCAGCCTGGGCTACTCTGTGATACTGTGACATGGCTTTGCTTCAGTTCTTTTCAGTTGGTGACTTATAACAAAATCCTGACCTA
The DNA here is from genome assembly GCF_014839835.1 of Dryobates pubescens. Taxonomy (NCBI): domain Eukaryota; kingdom Metazoa; phylum Chordata; class Aves; order Piciformes; family Picidae; genus Dryobates; species Dryobates pubescens. The sequence goes on along the minus strand of NC_071625.1, from coordinate 20,888,947 downwards.
CTGCTGCAGAATGCATGCATGTCCAGTTATGAAGTTAAATCCCAGCTGGTGATTAATGTTAATATACCACACTTTGACTTTAACTGAAAATTGTGCAGCTGTGGAAGAGATCCAGAAATCCTTAATGAATTTTGCCAGACCAATCTTCTAAATAAAGCCAGTGACTGCCCACCCAAGACATTTCATTCAGTGGGAATAAGCACTCCAGTGAAATTTCTAAAGATGGATTAATTAATTTGGCCAAATGAGAAGGATCAAATCACCCTAATCTTCACACAGCTGGACAGGCTGTATAATGCTGATATTAAGAAACAAGTAGAGATAACTAAGAAACAAATGAAGTAGCTGAAGAGGTATCCTTATAAGCATTTTCCTACCCAATTTTAATGTAAGCAAGACTCCCATCTATGTGAGAAGCAGCTGAATGATTCCAGCAGACAGAGGAAAGGGCAGACAGAGAATTCAGTTTGTGTTTTGTGTTAGTTTTTACTATTTGAACTATCATACTATCCTATGTGCCTAAGTCTATAGGGTCCCAAACCTGTTTGCTGTTTGATTTTATTTTTTTTTTAATTAACAGACATTTTCCTCTCCATTTAACTAGTGGAATAAGGTCCTAAACCAGGAGCCCCATGAAGCTGAATTAATTTATGTCTGCGAAGGACTCTGAAGCACTGCAGGGAGACATGTCTTAAAGCTGCAAAGTATTCTTGCTGTTACAGTCAAACTCTTAGTGGAATGATATGAAAAGAATGTTAAGTGTGAACAAATCTGCAGTTCGTGATTATTGATGCAGGCATTTACTGACTGTAGTGAGCAAGTGCTGGGCTCTGCTCATCCACTCAGCTATGGGAACAGTCATTAGGACTCAGCACTAATTACAATGTTTCTCTTCAGCAAACAGATGTGCTGCATCCCTTAAAACTTGGGAAAGGTGGTGGCAGTTTATTGCTTTGGTGCTGACAGGTTGCTGTGTTGAATTTCACAATGTAATGACACACTGTGAAATGCTCATGACAACAGAAAAGTGGAAACTCGTCTGTTTGCTTTTCCTCCTCCATTTTGTGATTTAAATAAATGCAGTCTGCCAGTTCTGCCTATTTTCCTGGGTCACATTTTACTCAATGTTTATAATGCAGACTTCTGCAAGTCTTTAGCAGACTTTGGCCAGGATTTTAACACCAGGTCAGATATGGCATTAGCTGTAGTGTCCAGTATCTGCTTCCAGAGCTAGGTCAGGATTTGTGTCCAGGTAATTCCTGCCTTTTCTTCACAAAACAAAATAAAACGCCTGAGTAAAGATACTAAAAGAGAAAAAACTGATACAGAGATGATACCTCATCTACAGTAGTGTCAGTTTAGCCATTGGGGATGTACAAAGCTTTAGGATATTCATCTCATAAAGAGACTGGTATTAGGCATTTAGTGACCCTGATCTCCTCGATAATCTCTATGCAGGTGTCACATCATTTAGGCACTGGGAAATCCCAAAGTTATATGGCTTCAGTCAGGGCCATTCCAGGAACAGGAATGTAGGAACACTCTGTACAGATCCTCTTTGGCACCAGACACATAATTGTGATGCCCAAGCCCTTGTTATAAGGGGACTGGAGAAATGACAGCCCATGGCATGCCTTCAGAGGCTCCATATAAAATGAGAAAAGCAAACTCACTGTAAATTTGGGTCAAATTCCCTGTGTTGAGGTGTTCACTGAAACACTTTTAAGGTTCAGTGAGTGAAAAATAAGTGGTAATGTGATCTGTAAACAGTCCCACCTTTACTTAGAGCAGAAGTGAGTTTAAGTTGCTCCTGTTAAGAAAATCTGTGTTATTTATTTTACTAGAGGGCTTTCTGTGGCTGAACATTTACCTCAAACACAATAGAGTGGCAAACATAAAGTTCACAGATTTTGTAAGTGGGCTGGAAACTGTCAGTGAACTAATGACTCATTTTCTCTAGCTGCAGAACACAGACAGGAACAGGGGGTGTTGATTTTTTGATTTTTTTTTTTTCCTTCTGCTGCTGTATCATTTAGAAAGACATATGTATTGAAAGAATGAGAAAATAATAAAAAGATAAATTCTTTGGGTAGGACACAGCTATCTTGTGATAAGCTGGTGAAGAGCAGCAGAAGCATCAAAATTTTCAGAGCAAACAAAGTTTACCAATCTGTTAAAAAGACAGAAAGATTTTCTTCCAAAGTTACAGTAAATATCATCACCCACAACCCTCCCAAAATGACTCTTTATTTATTCTTCTGCCATTCACTTTATAACTGAGAAAGAATGACTGAAATCCTAGATAAAAGAGAGGATAAAAGCAAAGCACAAAAGATTAAATGACTCAAGCAAGATCACTCAGGAAATCTGGCAGAGATGTTGCAGGTTTACTGAGTTCTATCCTGTCCACGTTAGTGCAGAAGCGTTAGACATCCAAGCAGGGCACTATGCAGACTTGTTTGGAAATGCTTTGGAAAAATATTTTCTGTTGGAAAACTATTATTCATTGCAACATTTCAGTATGACTGTGAGAGATCTGCTGAAGCTTTGTCCAGAAAAGACTTTTTTCAGATTCAAGATGGAAATTCTAGTGAAAAACAGAGTATGAAACATCAGCTAACCAGTGTCCCAGAATCTCACAGTATCTTAAGATACAGAAAATTCAGACCAAATCCCTAATTCAATTAATATTCCACCACTTGTGAAGGATGAAACAGATGTGAGAGGAGAGCTTAAGAGAGCCTGGAGGGTAAAATATTAAGAGCAAGAGCAGATTTTCATGTCACAAGATTTTGCACTTAGCCACCAGTGGGAGACTGTTCTGAAGGGTCTCATTCCTGAAAGGTCTCATTGTTGGTCAGTTGAACGTTACGTGGTTTTCATTTATTATTTTTGTTTAAATGAGGAAAAAAAAATATCCCATCCTGAAATCCCATTGAACTTTCTGATTTTCAACCTTAAAAATTATTCTTCACACAGAGATAGCTGTATACTGCATTCCACCACCACCCCACCCCTCCACATTTAGTACTAACAATATAGAAATTAGAAATAGAAATTATAGAATAAACCAGGTTGGAAGAGACCTTCAAGATCATTGTATCTAACCTATCGTCCAACACCACCTAATCAACTAAACCATGGCACAAAGCAACCCATCAAGTCTCCTCCTAAACACCTCCAATGATGGTGACTCCACCACCTCCCTGGGCAGCCCATTCCAATGGGCAATCACTCTCTCTATGAAGAATTTCTTCCTAACCTCCAGCCTAAACCTCCCCTGGTGCAGCTTGAGGCTTGTTCTGGTGCTGGTTGCCTGGGAGAAGAGACCAGCCCCCGCCTGTCTACAACCTCCCTTCAGGTAGTTGTAGAGAGCAATAAGGTCTCCCCTGAGCCTCCTCTTGTCCAGGTTAAGCAACTCCCGCTCCCTCAGCCTCTCCTCATAGGGCTTGTGTTCCAAACCCCTCATCAACTTTGCTGCCCATCTCTGGACAAATTCCAGCAAGTCAACATCTTTCCACACTGTTCCTGATACAGGCCAGGATACTTAGAGACATACTTGAAAGAAGGTATATTGGGCACAAAAAAGTGTGCATGTTCAGTCTACTGCATATTACAAACAATCTCTGTCAGCACACAGTAAAAAAACCTATGCCTTGCACAATTTGGCAGCTCACCTTGCAGGTGTTCTTGCTGTGTACAGTTTTTGACTACTTAGCCCTCAGCAAATAGTGTCTGTGCATCCTCACTTATGCAGAAAGCCCAAAAAAGCTGAAACCTTGGATAAATTGCCTTTTCTCTTACATGTGCTTCCAGGTCATAGTGGTTTATACTGTCTCTAGATGGTAATTTCTTTTCCTAGGTGGAAAAACTTCAGAACTTAAATCAATAGGTGTTGTCTTTGTTGCCATTCTTTTTTTTTGCCATTACCTTTTGTTCATGAGCTAGGATGCCAAAGTCCCAACCCCATTTCTCTCATGCTTTTTCTACATCATTAACTGTTTAAATTTCCTGTGCTTGGACGGCTGCTACTTCTCACTATTAATTCCCTCCAGAGTGGCTGTGTTAAAATGATGAAACTGCTATACAATCAAAATAGGAAAAAGACCAGATGGCATCAATAACTGCTAATATACCTCCCTGTTTATGCTCCAGCATATGTCTGATAGATGGGGTAAGTGCTAGCCACTGATATTCTGTTTATGTTACTGTTTGTTGAGTTTATTTTTTAATTACCATATGCTCCCAGGGAAACCTTGAAAGCATGAGGACATTTCATAAGGTTCCCCAGAACACATCTGCAATGCGTCTTAGAGTTTTAAAACATAAACCCATTGTCTTTGCAAAGGGCAATATGTCCCATGAAAAGAGACTGAAAAAATTTCTCTCCAGAACTTCTATTCCTGCTTCTTCCTCAACTGCTTTCTAATGGAAGAGCGATCAGGTCACTTCTTCAGTGGTCTCTAAGATGCACAGTCTCTAAAGCTGTGATTATGGTATGCTTTGGGGTTTTGGTGGGTTTTGTTGTTGTTGTTTTGCTTCACCTAAAGATCAGAAGAATTATCAATATTACTGAAAAATAGTCACTTTCAGTGTGCAAGCTCCTAAGACACCTCTTAGATGTATACAAAAGCAATGCAGGATGCAGACCATCACATGCTAACTCTGTACAGTCAGTGAAGAGAAAAAATTGCAGCCCTGAATCTGGTATCTATAGTAAATGACTAAAAAATGCCATCTTATTTATGTCTTTTCGCCATTCATGCAGTCAGCATCCATCTGTACTCAAAGCAGAGAGTCATGGTAGAAGGGTTATTTATTTGGATCATGACTACAGGCCATTCTTAGATGGAAGGGACATGCTATGGCAGAGAGGAAGACAATTTTATCCATGTTTATTGATATTAGTTTGATTCTAACAAAAAGATTAGAACAGCCTTTGGGGGGAGTGGGGGTGGAGGGGGCTCTTAATGAGGATCTGAAAGTATGGGTTATTTGTTTTCCCTTGTGGATTTTAGGGCAGGGTTTGTATTTCTTAGTTTCCCAACACTTCCCTAATTAAATTTGGTACCCAGCAATGTAATCATTGACATCTGAGCGAGTTTCTTGTATACCCACAAGAAAAGAAGTCCACAGAGCCCATGAAAAAAAGCAAGTAATTTAGCCAAATGTAGGTATCTACTTCAGGAGGATATGAATCACTCCTATGCTTCATTGATTATCTAGAAAACTAAGGGCAACTTAGAGAGATGCTAATGCCACCTTACATTGTCTCATATGGTGCCTTAATTAGTGTGCTTTGCCTCCCACCTTAGTTTCTTGAGTTGTGAAAGAGAAATCACACAGTCAGCCACCCAGTTTGTGAGACATTAAGATAATGAGTTCATGTTTGTAGCGTGCAAGAAAATATTAAATCCAACAAGCTGTGCCTTAACGATATAGTCTTAACCCATCCTGATGAAGACATACTGTTTACATACAGACAGCAAGAGAGCCATAAGCTCTGATTATGCTAGCAGCCCTTGAGGGTCTCTCCTTGGCTTTCAACATTAGGTATTTTGTAAATAGGACTCTTAGGGCAGACATGTTGGAAAACTTGCCTAGAGTAAAGCAGAAGGTAGCAGCTGAGCTGGGATAGTGAAATTTGGAATTGTTACATACAGCTCCTGTGATAATTGCTAATTGTCAGCTATAATGTAACTCTGCCTTCAGCAACCTGCAATTCTCTCATTTACTCCTGAGGGAATACAGCTGATTTTTATGTCTCATTTTCTGCACTGGCTACAGAATGTCTAAGAATTGCCTTTGAATATTTCAGAATGAAAAGAGATAGATAAATATTATTAATTATCATTGCAAGTCATCTAATTTGTTCCCAAATTTCTCCAGTGTTCATGTATCTAATGAGTCAGAGTGTTTCATAACTCATCAGTCTTCAGCTGACGTTTTATGGCTTTCCCATGTCAGAAGGAATAATTGATTCTGGTTGTTAAAAGCATGTTATAATCTATGTGTTACAAGACTTTCTTAAAATAAATCTTGCCTATAGTAGTATTTCAGGAAGGCAACTGAGTACAATAAATCAAAGTCTGCAGTAACAGTTGCAATTTGTGATATCAAACCACCGAAATTGTTCACTTATTCTCTGACAAAATTTTCAACAGTAGCTAAATTGCTGTGTCCTTAAAGGCACGGTAAGACACTGTAGATGTGAGACAATCTCTGAGGTGACAAAGTCAAATGACAAAACTTTTCATTATAGCCATGTATACAAAAGACTACTGGACAGGGTAAGTCTTTTAGGAGAGTAACACTGCACACATAGAGTAAATCTACTCAGTAACAGCCTCATTTGCACTTCTCTCCAATGTAATCATGAAAGGCTAAAGTGCACAACCACATACAACTGTCACAGCATTAAAAAAAAGCAATCAGGATAAACTGTACAAACACACCAGGACTAAACAAACAAACAGCACAAATAAATGGGAAATGTGAGTATTTCTTAGCTGGAAAGAAGAACTAATAGCAAAAGAACAGGAACCTTAAAATAATCTTCAGCCTTCAAATACTGGTTAAGTAAAACTAGAGTATTGCTTCTCTTCTGGAGAGTAAGAGTCCAAGTCAGAATAACAACCTGTTAAGGAATATTTCAGAAGATTATGTCATTCCACATAACAGTACATTCAACACCCAGTAATGACTGCTGTCCCTCAAGAATCCATATTGGGACCAACACTATTTAATTTCTTCATCAGTGACATAAACAGTGGAATCAAGCACACCCTTAGCAAGTTCATAGATGGCACCAAGCTGAGTGCTGCAGTTGATTCACTGGAGGGAAGGGATGGCATCCAGAGATATCGTGACAGGCTCAAGCAGTGAGGCCACTTGAATCTCATGATGTTCAACAAAGCCAAGTGCAAGGTCTTGTACCCGAGTTTGGGCAATCCCCAGTATCAAAACAGACTGGAGGATGAATGTATTACTGTTGCAATGTCAAAGTCACTCCAAAAGTGAGAGTTTTTCCAGTAGCTATGTATTTCATTGCTTGCAAGTGGTTGGCCACTAATCTTTAAACTAAATACATTGTAGGAATCGTGATCAAGGAGCATTCTTTTGATTGTTCACCTCTTGAACCCAGACTAGTAGATTTGTTCAAGCTAGCAAAGTTAATAGGGAAAAAAAAAAAATCCCTAAACTGACAATAGGATGTGCTTTGTTTTTCAGAAACCTATATAGTGGAGAGTCCTCCTTAGGAAGATTCCTAAATCAGCTTTAGCAGAGTAGACACAGAGTCCCAAAAAGTAGCAGGGCTGTAGTAACCCTTTACTTACAGGCTCCATGATGGTGCCACCTCCTGCTCCTTCCCCAGGTGTGTCCTGCTCCCTTCCTCTCAGGTGGCTGCTCTCCCTCTCAGACACCCCCCCACACAATGACCATTCCCGCTCTTTTTTCTCAGGTGGATGCTCACCCCTCAGACATACGCAGAACCACTGGTGCCCCACTGGTGCCCCACTGTCCCTTTCCTTGGTGTGCATGAGGTGTGAGAGACAGTGAATGGGACGTGAGGAAGGTACCTGGCAAGGTCAAGGGTATGAGTGGGTGGAAGACAGGCTGACTTTAGTTAGATTTCTCACATACCTACCCAATTCTGCCTTTACATATCTCCTATTCAGATTGCATAATCCAGCTCACATACAGCCATTTTGAACATAATATCCTCTCAGCTGTGCATCTTGTCCACTAGAACATGTAATTAGATTCCTTATGAACCCAATATTTTTCATATATAAGAAATAAGAGAGACTGAGCCAATCTTTCTCTGCTTTTAGGTAGAGAAAAATCTGAGCATAGACTCTAAATCTGCTGTCAGAAGATCAGGCACCAGAATATCCAGCCCCTCTAAGTGCACGTGGAAATTGCCTCTGACATAGTACACTCTTTCTGCAATGCTGGTTAGATAAATATCTCCATCCACTTTTTGTTGATACTGTCCAGCAGCTAGCATGCCACCCCCAGTACTTAAACGAAAGATGGTGATGCTGACTGACAAAGTACGTTGTAGACTCATTCACTGGATGGCTCTAAAAAGAGATTAGACAAGGTCAACATATCTAAACATGGCGATTGTATAAACAATCAATCAAGGGCCCGGAGAATTACAGTTCAGTTCCACAAATATATTCTCAGTGTTTTCTTTGGAGAGAAGAGAGAGGGCAAGAGCTAACAGATGGGCTTTGCTCATAAGAAGCTATAACTGGATCCTACAGATTATCTTTAATATTTTCATAATGCTGGAACATGTCCAGAGGAGGGCAACAAAACTGGTGAGGATTTTAGAGCACAAGCCCTCTGAGGAGAGGCTGAGGGAGCTGGAGTTGCTTAGCCTGGACAAGAGGAGGCTCAGGGGAGACCTTATTGCTCTCTACAACTACCTGAAGGGAGGTTGTAGACAGGCAGGGGCTGGTCTCTTCTCCCAGGCAACCAGACCCAGAACAAGAGGACACAGTCTCAAGCTGCACCAGGGGAGGCTTAGGCTGGAGGTTAAGAAGAAATTCTTCATAGAGAGAGTGATTGCCCATTGGAATGGGCTGCCCAGGGAGGTGGTGGAGTCACCATCACTGGAGGTGTTTAGGAGGAGACATGATGGGGTGCTTGGTGCCATGGTTTAGTTCATTAGGTGGTGTTGGATGACAGGTTGGACACGATGATCTCGAAGGTCTCTTTCAACTTGGTTAATTCTATCCTATTCTATTCTATTCTATTCTATTCTATTCTATTCTATTCTATTCTATTCTATTCCAAGTTGTACAAATGGACCCTTTTCTAGGTCCATTCCATATGTAGGATATATCTCCATCCCTTATCAATTCCATCTGTAGGGGAGCTACCTTGAAATTTATCAAAAATAGCATTATCATGTGAAAGGCACTAATAAAGAGAGATTAGCCCAGTTCTGTAGCAGCCCTTCAACAGCTGTCCAGAGGCTTTTCCTATAGCACAGAGAACAAGTGCCATGAGTTGATTCTGCCTCTAAGTAGAACTATTCAACTGAAGAAATTTCCTTATTCAGACATTTTTGTAAAGGTAGATTTTCATAGACTACTTTAAATTTGACATCCAGTTGTCATTAATTTCCAGTGGAACTTGATGATTTGTCATGGGAATATATTTATCTTGTTTTAATCAAAGGCCATTGAAGAAGGTATATCCTTAGCTAATATCTCAGCCCCAGGTTCCCCTCCAAGGATTGTGCTTTGCCTCAGAACCCATATCTGCCTCCTTGCATCTCCTCAGAAGCTTCTGCAAGTTGTCAACTGTTAATAGGTACTTCTGCCTAGTGCAGCACTGTCCTCATCAGAGTCCATCCCTGCTCATCTCGTCCCTAATCCACCTCTCTTCCAGGCTACTTCACTGCCTTTAAGCCCAAACAAACATAAATCACAGCTACCCTTTTCTTCTTGCCTTCCAGCCTCCAGAAAGCAGAGATATGGAAGTGGCTAATTGTATATGGCATCTTGATGGACTTGAATGGCATTGAGGAAAAGCAAGTGTGATTCAGCTGAGGGCTGTTTGAGTATGTCAGCAGTTATAAAAACCCCACTTGGACAGCACAGGAGTGAGGAGTGACACTCCTTTAGGAAAAGTGGAGGCTGCATGTTCATTAAGTGCAGAGTTGTCCAGAAGCTATTTTGCTTTCGAGTCTCTGATCAGAGCAAGGTCAGTCTCCACATTTGCTTCCCTGTTAAAAGTATTTGCTAATCTTTTGATAGGTATGCTGAGTTTAAACAGAGTTTCTTCTGTTGGGCTGGCCTCTTTTGTGACACAATATTTTGCTTTGCAGGAAGTGAGGCACGTGCATCATGGTAAAACAGCTGTGGATCTGAGGACCTGACTACTTGGACAGGAGAACATAGGGGATGCTTCCCTCATCACTACAGGAGGCTGCTCCATATTTTTCACCCGAACTACCTTCTACCTAAAACCACTAATAAAATTTCTTCCAATGTGTTTCCTGTATCTGAAGATTTAAACAAATCGCATTAAATCTCTCACAATGTGTAAAAAGATGCAAACCCAGTCTACTTTCTAGCATGCTTTCATCTGAAGCAAGGCATATTTTTATTGAGGAAAGGACTCTTCAAGCTGATTGGAAAAATAAAAAGTTGCTACACATGAATTTGAAGAAGTGAAAAACAGGTTGGATGCGTTAAAACGCTGCATCATTTCCTTAAGAGAGGATAGCATGTTGAAGTAAACACAAAATTTTCTATGGATTTCAGCAGGCTATGATTAATTTAAAAAAAAAAAAAAAAGTCTTATCAGGTTGGTAACAAATACAAATGCTGCACAGGAAGATGGCCCATCAGTCATAACTAAGTGTTTCAGCATGGAGCAGCTGCGCACACTAATGACTGCTAAGCATAACAGACCAAACTCTTTTAGGAAATTATGTGGAAGGAAAAAAGCAGAATCTAAATAGTTCTGAGTCTGAAAACAAAAGGGAGTTGTTTTCTGCAGAGATGAGGAAGGAAAATATCTTGTTGACTTCAACAGTCCACAGAAAAACGAGCTAAGTACCTACTAAATGACTAAACCTTCAGAAAATGCTCTGCTCCTTTCATAAGCACCATTTTATCTTTTGCCTACTGTTTCTATGACCTGGATAAAGATCTGTTTGTTGAGAAATGGTTCTTATCACATTGATATGGTTAAAAGCCAGATTATGGGGACAAGTTCCCTGCACCAAGGCCTCTACAATCCCCTGGCAGTAAACTCTGCCACAGTTGTATTTCCCCTGCTTATCTCCAGTTACTTGTTTCCCATTGCTATGAGTGACTGACTGAAGTCCACTTTCATATGCTTCTGTGATGTGACAGATGGACAAGGGTATTGTTGTCTGCCCTGGGTCATCAATGAGCAATGTACAGTCAGTGTGATGGAACTGGGTACAGAGCACACAGAGCACTTATCGTCTCACAGAAACAAAGAGCTCATCAGACACCATTCATCTTGTCCAGGCTAACTGGAAAATATGTTAATGTGCATGCAGTAAGCAGCCAAGCACACAGGGGGGAAACTGCTGAAAAATAATCCATGATTGCTTTGCTAGGAAGGCAGACTGATCTAGCATTTTGCACAGGTAGTATACACTCAAACTAAGCAATGTGACTGTTTCTACTTCAGTTTTGGGAAAAGAATAAGCCAGGACCCTTATTTTCCTATTAAACTTACCTTAGCTGATTGCCTGTCATCCCCTGTCATCCCCACTCATTCCTCTGTTTTCGCCACTTTCATCTTTCTGTTCTCATATGCACTGAAAAACATTTTCATCTGAGACCTTCTCATACCCACAGCCTATATTTCTCTAAGACTGTGCATTAATTTAACAAACGTTATTAATCTTACTGTTCCCATGATTCCTCTAGAAAGTCTAAAATGTGTAAGTTTCTAGTTTCACAGCCCAGAGGGAAAAAATATGATTGCTTATGGGGTAACATTCTACCAAGAAGGCCAAACATTAGGGGGATGCCAGGAGATCACAAGGAATTGTGTTACAGCAATTCAATGACCTCCCAGTCACCTGCCAAAACACAGCAACTTTTGATATTTATTTTCACCCACTATCCCACCTGCTGTATAAAATACGTTGTCTAAAATTGCTACTTGTGTTGTTAAGTAGGTAGACCCCTTGCAGATACCTGTTAATACTCTAAGGATGTTTATTTATAATCAGGACTATCTTCATTTAGCATGCATATATTAAAAGCAACAACAAAACCCTGGATGACGATTTGTGTTGTTTGTCTCTGTTTTGATGAAGACCTCAGTGAATAACAGAACAAACATCCCATCTGAGTTTGAAATTAACTTGTTTAATCTGTGCTTATGCAAGTTGCATTTTTATTTCTGCAAATATGCAAGTAATTGCTGTTTACTGTCCATGGAAAGTGAATTTAGAGATGCAATTTGTACACCACATTATTTGTGCTGGCAATCATTGTGTACATTCAGGAGCAGCCTGGGAAAGAGATGTGAGTTACAGCTCAGGCTTGGAATACACCAAATCGGTCTGTAAAGCTAAATATTGGTAAATATATTCATTAAGTAAGTTTTCATAACAAGTCCACTTGATGAAGCAAGAATCTTTTTCAATAGTCTGGAAAAAGAAAAAGTGGCCAAATGAATATATTATTTATGTGTGCTTCTATTCAGATCCAATTGCTCCCCTTTTTACATGCTTTTTATATGCAGGAGGGTCTAATGACTATGAATAAATAACATGCTCCTGGGGGAACAATTACATGGTTTCAGATTACATTTCCCTGAGTCTGTTTCAGTCCTTCCAACCTGTTTCAGACATTTTAATGACCTTTTCCTATGCACTGATATCAAAGGCACAGACACATTGGGAGAGAAATTTCCTTCCAGATAAGAACTTATCTAAAGTGCAGTGGTATTTCTGAGAGGGGCAAGTCGGATCACATCCAATATCACACTTTCTTGGACTCAGAAGAAAGAGGTGCTATGGTTTGACAAGAGCTATGCAAGAGTTATGCACCAGTTACACGTGAGCCATTTCAATATGTCACCCTCTTCTGCTTGTATCACTTGTTCTCACTAAGTTACATGGCCTGGCAGTTCTCACTGAATACTGAATTCCCTGGATAGTAGTGTAACAACACACAGGAGGAAAAAAAATAAACACCCATCAAAAAATAAAACCTCCCACCAAAACCACAAACAAACCAACCCCCAAAAAATCAACCCCTCCTCCCGTCCCTCTGCCTCCCACACCACCCCTCCAAAGGAAAAAAACCAACCAAACAAAAAAAAACCCCAACCCCCTTATAAGGTACTAATTCCAGAGAGATAATATTGCTCAAGGAACATCATTATAATTTTGTCATTCAGAAATTAACCTACCTACATAATTTACACTCAGAAGTGTAAGTGATATTGTAGATGACCTTTCTCATACTATTAGATCCCAGCACAGAGGCTTGGCATCTTTTTAACTGATGCATTAGTATGTGTCAGATTCAGACAGCGATCTGAAATTACTAGCTGTGATTAATGAAATTAATTATCTGCTATTAGGGGGTGCCTATTTTAATAGAACTTTTCAGAGAGTTAGATTATTAGATATATTAGCTGAAAAACATCCCGACAGTTTATATTTGAAATGATTAGGAGGTAATAAGACACATTTCCTGCTTTCACAAATAATTCTGTATATGAGATTGCAGCAAAACAATGAAATTTACAAGTAATAAACCAGGGCAATGTTAAAGCTGTTGATAATTACACTTCAGATAGAAGCTAGAAAAATGTTCTGGCAGAGTTTGTCATTGCTGAGCAATACAGCTGTGGGAACTGACTCTATTCACAAATTGAGGGGACACTTTGATCAAAGGAAGAGGTGATACTTTGGTGGAGATGACACATTGCACACTGATGCTTTTATTTCTTAAAAGGTCTTTTTGTTTCAAAAGTAAGCAATCTGCAAAGGTCAACTAAACCCAAATCAAAACTTTTGTTTGTGATCACTCTCTTCTCTTTGTGACATAACAAGGGAACAAAACAGGGTTTCCTCAAATAAAATGCCAACTATTTTCCTTTTTTTTTTTCTTTCTTTCTTAAGTAGAAAAGAATACATTCCTGACCTAAAATTACTATTCCTTCCTGCTAGAGAGCAGCCCCATGGAGAAGGACCTGGGAGTCCTGGTGGACAAGTTACCCACGGGTCAGCATATGGCCAAGAAGGCCAATGGTATCCTGGGGTGCATTAAGAAGAGTGTGTCCAGCAGATCAAAGGAGGTTCTCCTCCCCCTCTACTCTGCCCTAGTGAGGCCCCACCTGGACTATTGCATCCAGTTCTGGGCTCCCCAGTTCAAGAGGGACAGGGATCTACTCGAGAGAGTCCAAAGGAAGGCTACCAGGATGGTTAAGGGATTGGAGCATGTGTCTCATGAGGAAAAGCTGGGAGACCTGGGACTGTTTAGTCTGGAGATGAGAAGACTGAGAGGGGATCTAATAAATGCATATAATGATATGAGGGCTGGCTTCAAGAAGGAAGGGACAGGCTGTTCTCAGTTGTGCCCTGTGATAGGACAAGGGACAACAGATGTAGACTACAGCACACGATGTTCCACCCCAACTTGAGGAAAAACTTCTTTACTGTACACATCTCAGAGCACTGGAACAGGCTCACCAGAAAGGTTGTGGAGTCTCCTTCTCTGGAGTCTTTCAAGACCTGTCTGGATGCATTCCTATTGACCTATGCTAGATTCCATAGCCCTGCTCTGGCAGAGGGATTGGACTCAAATATCTCCAGAGGTCCCTTCCAATCCCTAGCATCCTGTGAACAACAAAAGCTATTTTTTCTGCCTTAGTCATGATCCTAAGAAAATTTTTTTACACTTTGACACGTGTAAGATGTGTTTTGTATTCCAATAATCATTTCAGATAGAACAGTAATTTCTCTGTTACATTATAATTTTCACCTTAATTTTTACTGTTCTGAAAAGGCACATCATAAAACATTTGTGAAAATGAGGAGGCAAGGTCTGAGGGGATTATTAGATAAACACAAGCAAGATATGCACAAAAGTTATTCTGTCCTTATGGGCAATGGAGTAATGGCAATATGCTTATGATGATAATTACATGATGACAGAATTAGATCAAAATGCACAACTTTTTCATAGTCACATTCACATCATGAAATAATGAAGAAATACTTCACTTTGTGCTGTTCCCAGCTAACATGTCTCCACTATACAGTACCATAGGGCAAGCGACTGGCTCAGGCCCGAAACCTTTTTTACAACGTTCATTTGTCTGCTAATAGCTCTGATGCATTTTAGCTGGTGGGGATCTCAACAAAATAATAGAGTAGACATGAGTCTGTGTGTATGTGTACAATACCATGTAGGCTTAGGAGAATGTTGCTGTACAAAGTAAGAACAGTAAAGGTTATCCTTCGGCAAGATATAACTAACAAGACAAGAACAGTTATTTCTTATGGATTGGAAAGCTGAGAATATGGCCATTACCAACAAAGGATCTTCTTTCTGCAAACCCATCTTGTGCCTGGCTATCTTTGTGCATCTCAAGATAACTGACAAAATACCCTCTGAGGGTTACTGTGCTGGCACACAGGCACACAGGAACTCTGCAACATGTTAAAGACTTAATTAAAGATATATGAGTACATGGACTTTTGTCAGGTGTGTGCCCGGCTAGCTCAGTCGGTAGAGCATGAGACTCTTAATCTCAGGGTCGTGGGGTCGAGCCCCACGTTGGGCGCCAAAAAAAAAAAGAGTGTGTGGTGGTTTGAAAGGAAAAGCTCCGCTTTCCCTCCCCCACTGAGAAAGAGACCACGGCTAAACCCAGTCGGAGAAATGAGATTATATTTTACAAGGAAACAGATTCTATGTAACACAACAAATACAGGGATTTTACAATATATACAGGAATATACAGCAAATGAACTCAACCAGAAATCAGACCCCCCACAAAGGGGGCTTCCCCCTGTGCCCCCTTCAACCCCCTACCTCCCTTCTCCCCCAAAAGAGGTAGAAGAAGAGACGAGGACAGTTAACAGGGCAGGAAAACAATAAAGGCCTTGCACAGGGAGTTAGTATCTTATCTTAGTTGGCCAGAATCCCAGAAGCAGATCCAGCCGAAAGGGACAGCGAAGGAAGGAAGACTGAGAGAAAGTTCCCAACTCCCCTGGGTCCAAACTCTCCTCCCACAATCCTACCAATGAAATTCGTTTAGAAAACCAAAATATTTTACAAACATTTAGCCAGTGTGCCCCTTCCTTAAAGGCACAGCGTCAAATGGCCACAATCCACCCCTTCTAAACAATTTCATTGGTCGTTCACACTGTCCATCCAATCGGAAACAATATTTGCAGTTCGTGAGTAAAGTTCATAGTCCGTTCCGGCTACACTCAGATGTAGATGATTCAGAAGTCCAAAAAAGTCAGGAAATAAGAAAATGGAAACCAGCTTGTCTCTCTGTAGACGAAGTGAAGAAAAGGCAAACAGGAACACAGGGACTCTCAGTTGACTCAGGGCTCTCAGGGTTCGTGCACTATAGATTCCTCAGGGATTCTTCCTTTGGGCGCGTTGTAGCTATACAATAGTCTGAAATTAAGCTCTTTCAGCTAAAGTTAAATCTCTTTGTGAAATACACTGAATTTCACCATTCTCTTGCATTACCCAATAAGTGTGACCCGGACCTTCTGCTGAAACCACCCCTCGGACAGGTTTAGCCTCTCCTGAGGGCGAAAATACCCAAACAGTTTTACCTAACAGATTCTTTTCTCTAACAACAGGAACTCTATCACCTTCTACTCTCCGTAGCAAATCTGAATGTGCCGGTCCAGCGCGGTTCACTGAACCTCTACTGTTCACCAGCCAGGTTGCTTGTGCTAAATGTTTCTCCCAGTTTTTCAAAGATCCACCTCCCATGGCTTTGAGAGTGGTCTTCAACAAACCGTTGTAGCGTTCAATCTTCCCTGCAGCTGGTGCATAGTAAGGAATATGGAAAATCCACTCAATACCGTGCTCTTTTGCCCAGCTCTTTACAAGGTTGTTCTTGAAGTGAGTTCCGTTGTCTGACTCAATCCTCTCTGGAGTTCCGTGTCTCCACAGGATCTGTCTCTCCAGACCGAGAATGGTGTTGCGTGCAGTTGCATGTGGGACTGCGTAAGTTTCCAGCCATCCAGTGTTTGCCTCTACCATAGTAAGCACGTACTGCTTACCAGAACGAGAACGTGGTAGAGTGATGTAGTCAATCTGCCAAGCTTCACCATACCTGTATTTGGACCATCTGTCACCATACCACAAGGGCTTAATTCTCTTTGCCTGCTTAATAGCAGCACAAATGTCACAGTCATGGATGACTTGTGTGATGGCATCCATGGAAATGTCTATGGATCTGTCACGAGCCCATTGGTATGTTGCATCTCTGCCTTGATGTCCTGACGAATCGTGAGCCCACCGAGCTAAGAATATCTCACCTCGGTGTTTCCAGTCGAGATCAAGTTCAGAGTCCTTGTCTACTTGAGAAACTCTTGCAGCTAGATCTGCCTGATGGTTGTGCTGCTGTTCCTCAGTAGCTTTGCTCTTGGGAATGTGAGCATCAATGTGTCTCACTTTCACTGGAATTCTCTCGAATTTAGCCGTTTGCAACAAGTTGTATGCCTTCACCTGGAAGTTTGCTGACTTTGACCAAGCTCACAGGAGACAGGAATGTAGAAATAGACTGAACTTGCAAATGGTGTTCAGGGTAAAGTTGTAAAGTCATTTACAAGGTAGTGGACCTTTTGATTTTCCCACACACATAACAACTCAATATTGTCAGCTTGCTAATATTATCTTGACAGTGGATATCATCTGCTGTTGCTGCTACTGTTTTGTACAAAACTGTTCTCCTAAACCTTTGTTGCATTTTGACACTACTGCTTGTCACCACTAAGGAAGAAAATAAAGAGATATTTTTATAAAGTTTATAAAGTTCTGGTGGGGATGATCCCTCTGTCACCAAGGTAAGAGCCACCCCTGCACATGACAACATGCCAAGGCTACCAATTATAGAATTTGGTGACTTACTGTGTGTTAAAGACATTATGTAATTGAATAACTGGTATAATTGCTCACAGTATGAGACAGGGTATCTGGGATCAGGTTATCTAGCAGAGTATCCTGTCTCCAACAGGGATCAGCAAGTGGATACAAAGGAATGAGCATAAGGAAAAAACAACTCTGCAGTGATTCCTCTCCAGGATGCTCTGCCAGCCTCCAAATCACTTATGACTCAGAGATTTCTTGGAGAGTTGTCTTTGCTTTTAACAGCCTCCAGCAGATCTGGACTTCATGAAGTTTTCCAGTCACTGCATGTAAACTTTGAGCACCCACAGCATCCTAAGACAGAAAGTTCCCTGTTCCCTACAAAGTACTTTCTACCATAGTCCAAGTTGTTTGCTTCCTTCTCATTGCCACCTAGAAGCTCAAAGTTCAAATAAGCTGCAGCTTTCCAGAAAGGAAAACAAATTCCAGATGACCAATAACCTGTCTTTTGAAAACCAGAGTGATCAGCACTTTTTTTTTTTTCCTTTTCCTTCTTTACTGTCTACTCACAATCCACATTCATCACTAATTCCCCCAAACATCTCCTCTGTCTGTGAGACAACTGGCTTTTTCTTTCCCAAGGATAATGGTCCTGTTTCCTAAAGCAGGCATTGGCATTCTGTCAACTCATTCGTCCTTCTGCTAACCTTCATGAGCAGTAGGTTCCTTGTTGCTCTACCAGAAAGAAGTAACTCTGACTTTCCCATGCTCCCATACTGCCCAGAAGTGGAGGAGAAGGGTCAAGGCACCAAGGAGGATAGGTTTCACCAAAGTCTGGGACAAATTACCAGTGCGACTGGTTAGCTGCTCCCAGCAGTCTTCTTATGCAGGCAGCTACTTCTTCTCATGCCTGCAGCTACCTCTTCTCATGCCTGCAGCCAGACATGATTTTTTTCTACAGAACAGCTGAGAGTTCCATCACAGATTAAATACCATCAGAAAGACTGATTTTAGACATGTTATTCCACCATTTTCTGCTTCTAAATTGGTAGCATGATAAATATTTAAGTACAAATTATTTTCCCCTCCTTTGGTAATAAGTAAACTGCAAACTTCCTGTGACTGAAAAACAATGTAGTGACTAAAAATAATTATAACAGATGACTCATGAATCTACAGTGAGTTTTCCATCAGCAAATAAAATTGCTTAGGATAGATGGAAAAAGATGCAGTGAAGTTTAACTACCAAATGTCCATTCCAAGCCCTCATTAACAATCCCTTTCCAAATAGTCTTTTTTGTCATAGCCTCACCCAGCTACATTTTGCATTTGCTTTTTTCTTTTTTTTTTTGCTCTTTTTTAATTAAAAATTGAAAGAAGAAAAATGCAATGAGCACTCAAAGTGCCACCTCTCCATAACAAAAGGTTTTCCAAAATGCAAACAATTAGAGAGGTCTTCTAAGCTATACTATCACTCACACACAAGAAAAAACTTGAAGGAATTACTATGCCAAGTGAATATCTTGCCAGCTTTTAGTTATGCACTCTTTCTCCCTTACTGTTTTCTGATGAACTCTTGTAATTCATCAACTTTTGAACATAGGGCTATTTTCCCCATAAACATTACCAGACTGGACCAAAATGCCCCATTAATATGGTAAGCTATTTTCTATGTTCCACTAAGGGTTGCCAATACTGATTATTTGAGGTAAGTATTTAGTGGGTGGGGATGAATTAAAGGTTGGGTAGAATAGTGGGGTGTTACCTATTTTCTCTTTTAAGGACATTTTATCCTATTCTTTTATATTTGGGGATAGGAAGGCAGAAAGGACTCCTTCCCTTGAAACAAATGCTTCTTCCTCCTTACACTTTCCCAGACTTATTTCTTTTCTTATCTACTATTCTGTTCTCCATTATAAAATTAAATGAATCCTAGCCAGCCCAGAAAGAAGGGGACCTACCATCCTTAACAAGTCATTGAGAATTAAGTTAAAGAACAAGTGGGAAACACAAACATTAAAAAGTTCAATTATTTTCTCAGGATCATGTCAATAACAGATTCAGAAATATTTCATGAAGACCAAATCTTGAACTTCCTATGCTGAGGAACCAATGGATTTGATATGATATCTAAACAGCAGCTGTCTTATCTCCACTAAATGAAGCATCACAATGGAGTCAGGTGTTTTATTCAGCTAACACAAGTCTCAAAGAGTGATCAAGGAGCCATGTAGAAATGGATGAAAGGAGAGACAATTTATCACAGGGCAACACTAACTGAGGAAAATTGAAGTTGCTCTCTTCATGGAGCTTGCTTGTTTATTTTTCTCCTAAGTACAGACTACCAAGCAGGACTCACACGGCTATTGCATCACCCATCTCCTGAGCACAGCTTGGTGTTAAGAGCATTCACCCACTCAGCATTCATAGACTGAAATTTCTTCTTCACAATGAGGCCCATGACAGGGGAGGTGGGACCAGATGATTCTTGAGGTCCCTTCCAACCCTACCAATTCTATGATCCTATGATTCTATTATTCATGGCATTTCTTAGGACTTAAGACTGCAATGAGCATGCAGCTCACCTCTGTACTGAACACTGTTCCTCTGTGTTTTCCCAGATGTCAAATATTCTTTGATAGCTTACTGATCTGCCTGTTGGAGAGTTTTTCTGCTGGTGGGTTGGTAGGGTGAGAAGGGATTATCTGGAAGATGATGGTAACACATTGCTATGGACCCAAGAATCATGACATCAGTCATATTTCTGACCTGCTACAGCAGGGATATCTGACTCTCTGCCTATAACACTGTCCTTCATCCAACAGGTAAGACCATGCTAGGAATCTCTGCATACATACACTACCTATTATAAATATATGACTAGTGTTGCCTGCATTCAACCTGGAGCCATTCTTCCCTGTGACTGTCATACCATAATATTCCTATCACAGTTGTCAGGGGGAATCTTCTAGACAGCAGTTTAAAAATTTCTTCCTGTTTCTGTGCTGTCTCTATTTGTGGGTAGAAAACCTAGATCTACCAGAGTGAACTGTAGAATTGTTATTGGCAAACTGCCCATGCTCAGTGCCTGTAACACCTCTGGAGTTCCCAGATGTGACAGAAAAAATTAGGTCTGAAAGGTAGAAGGCTAGAGCCAGATTCAGACTTGGGAGTTCAGCAAAACTTGAAGGGTTGAACTAGATGGGCCCCAGGAGATGAAGCTAGGAGATTTATAGTCAGGATACTTGTTGGCTCTGGGCATCAAGCCAAGCTGATTATCTTAGACACAGTCAAAGAAGATGAACTCTCAGAGTAAAAACCTTGCCTCTGCAAACCACTTACACAGATTTGCTGCACTAATTATGTTAGTACTGGCTTCCCTTTCCCTTCTAGCCTAAGCAATCATTGCTTCTCTCACACATCACCTGGAGTTCAAACTGCTCCTCACTTTCCACACAAGCCCTGCCATTTAGTGCCCTGTTATCAGCTAACAACTACTCTGCTCATGTCAGCAACACAGACAGTTTTGTTTAATGGTGAAGTTATTCCTGTATACAATTTATAACTGGCACTAGGATGAAAGACAAGACACTATCATCAATTATTGAGGCCTGTCTCTGAACGTTTTTTCCAGGTTCCTCATAAAGGGCTTGAAAAGCTTAATCAGCTGAATCAATAAGTCCAGGCTTAGATGTCTGTATCTTTGTTCAGCCTGCTCCCACTACCGAAGTTCTAGAATCATTGCATGGAAAAAGCCTTAGAAAATATTTCTTCTCCCACCAGATGCTGTCTTGGCTTAAGAGGACAATCTTTTTTCAACTGCCTGCTACATCCCTTTCTTCCTTCCCTCAGCAACCCTGTTCATGTGGACTTGTGCATGTCTAGTTTCTTTAAATGTACTCTAGCCTAACTCTCCACTGTTGAAGGCAAGTCTTCCTAGCTCCAGACTTGCCCTCCAGTCTGAGAGCCCTGATATTCCGGAAGGTCAGTCTTACTGCTAAAGGTTAAGATGAAGAAGACAGGGAATAACTCAACCTTTCCATGTTCTTAGTCACCAAGGCCCCTACCACATTCAGCACCAGGCACACATTTTCCCTAGTCTTCTTTTAACCACTAACATACTTGCAAAAGCTGTTCTTGTTGCCCTTTGCAGCCCCTGGCAGATCCAAATCCAGATAAACTTTGGATTTCCTAACTCCATCTATGAACTCCTAAACAATGTCTATATTCCTCCTGAATCACCTGCCTTTGCTTTCACTTTTTGTGTGCGTTCCTTTTAGTTTAGTCAGAAGCTTTGCATTTATCCATCCAGGCCTCCTTCTGCCTTTGCCTGACTGTCTGCACATAAAAATGCACCTCTTGGAGGAAGCGATCCTTGAAAATCCACTAGCTCTTCTGGACTGTTCTCTCCAGTCCTGTATCCCATGGGATTCTGCTTAGCAAATCTCTGAACAACCTAACATCTGCTCTTTGAATGCCAGAGCTGTGATCCCTTTTTTGTAATTGTCTTGTTTTCTCCCTTGAACTCCACTATCTCATTGCTGCTGCAGCCAGTAAGTGCCACTAGCTTTCACATCCATGATCAATTCTGCCTTGTTTGTTAGTGTAAAGTCCATCGGAGCATCTCCTCTCATCAGCTCCTTCACCACCTCTGTAAGGAAATTGTCATCAGCCCACTTCAGAAACCTATTGGACCTCTCATGCCTTCATGCTGTGTTGCTGTCAGAAAGAACCACAGAATCATAGCGTTATTTAGATTAAAAAGACCTTTAAGATCATTGAGCCAAACCAAACATCTCCCAGGCATCACATGCATGCCACTTTTAAATAAAACTCCAGGGATGATGACTCAGCCACCTTCCTGGGCAGCAATGAATATGTACAAAATATACAATATTTACAATGTTGACAGGTATTTACAATTAATAAATAGCACAAGGATCCCCCTGGTCAAAGACCAGGGGAGCTAATAATTTCTATTCTATTCTATTCTCCCTGCCTGCTCTGCCCTGCCCCTCCCCCCCCCCCCCCCCCATTCATAAAAGGGTTAAGAGAAAGGAGCAGAGGGAGACATTAGACTTAGCCAAAACAATGCAGACCAGGTCAAGCAGAAGCAAGTTAGGATCTCTCCCAGAGCAAAGAAGCAACAGGAGAGAAATTGTTCACATTTCTGGCTTAAGTCCCTTATCTCACCAATGGAATTGTTTAGAACTATCATTATTTTCCTTTTTACACCCAAGAGTGATTCATTTACATTTTACTACTTTCTGTTCACAATCTGTGAAAAAGTTTAAAAGCATAGCTTAAAACTACCACACCCAGGAATGACAGGATAGAGTGTACTCTCATCACGTTTGCAGTTTTGGCCAGAAGGGAGCCTCACTAAGTTCAACAATGTGAAGACCAAAGTTCTACACCTGGGGAGGAATATCTTTATGTACCACAACAGGCTAGGGGCCAGGCTTCTAGTAAACCGCTCTTCAGTGAAGGACCTAGTGGCCCTGGTAGCAACAAGCTGGCCATAAAGCCAGGAACGTGCCCTTGCAATGCGCCCTTGCAGCAGAAAGGGCAACATGTCTACAACTACCTAAAGGGAGGCTGTAGCCAGGAGGGGGTTGGTCTCTTCTCCCAGGCAACCAGCACCAGAACAAGAGGACACAGTCCCAAGCTGTGCTAGGGGAAGTTTAGGCTCAAAGTGAGGAGAAAGTTCTTCACAGAGAGAGTTGCTAGCAGTTGGAATGTGCTGCCCAGGGATGTAGTGGAGTCACCATGCCTGGAGGCGTTCAAGAGGGGATTGGACGTGGCACTTGGTCTTTTCCAGCCTTACTGATCCTATGATTGTATGGTCATGGCAGCATTAGGCAGAACATTGATAGCAGACTGATCTTGTCCTTATGCTCAGTAATGGTGAATTTCTTTCTAAAGAGAAATTAAATATTCTGGGCACCTTAGTACTTCAAATACTTTCACTCAGATATTTTATGCTTTTCAGGAGATAAAGAGCACCATCATTCCTCTGCCACACTGTAAGTTTCATCATAAGCTGCATTTGAGTGATACTATTATAAAGCCTATAATGTACCTTCATAAAAATTAAAGGCAACCTTACTCATAATGAAAGGGAAACAAACTAAAAATGTTTCAACCATAGACTGAAAATGGAGACATAGCCACTGTTCATCCTGTTATGTACATATGGTTTCCAAAACCCAGAGGGATTCCCAAAATATATATTTAAACAGTGTCTGATTTTACTAAAAATCTAAGATCATTTTTCTTGCAGCTTGAAGGCAAGTAGAAGGCTCTTTATTAAATGATTAAATGATTCTGACATATTCCTCTGATGCAGTACCCAAACCTTCTTCTTCTAAGTGCTTTATTTAAAACTAATAAAACTGTTTTCTTCCAAAAGAATCTCTTATGAGACCCCCCCAGAGTACTGAAGCCAGTTCTGGTGCCCCCAGCATAAGGACACCAAACTGCTAGAGCAGGTCCAGAAGAAGGCCACAAAGATCAGAATGCTGCGGCAGCTCCCCTATGGGGGCAGGCTGCTAGAGTTGGTGCTGTTCATCCTGGAGAAAAGAAGGCTTTGGGGAGACCTTATAGCAACTTTCCAGTACCTGAAAGGGGCCTAGAAGAAAGCTGGGAAGGAACATTTCACAAGGGCTTGTAGTGATATGATAAGAGGGAGTGGACTGAACACTGAGGAGGGCAGAATTAGACTGGATGTTAGGAAGACATTTTTTGCAATGAAGGTTCTGAGACACTGGAACAGGTTGCCAAGGAAGGCACCCTCCTTAGAGGTGTTCAAGGCCAGGCTGGATGAGGTCTTGAGCAGCCTGGTCTAGTGCAAAGTGTCCCTGACCACAGCAGCAGGGGTGGAACTAGATAATCTTTAAGGGCCCTTTCAATGCAAACCATTCTATGAATCTATGAATCTATGAAAATACTTTGCTCCAACCATGATTTCTTCCACTTTAATTAACTCTATATGTATATAGTCACACACATATTTGAAATCAGGTTTTTTTAGGTAAGCAAATAAGAAAATTATTCTGTTCTGTAAGTATAAAGACAGAACATGGAAAGTTGTGAAAATGCATTAATCTGTGAGATGGAATTTCTCCACAAAAATATATGTCTTTAAAATACTTCAACAAAGAGCAATTTGCTAATGCTAAATTGCTTGTCTTGATGATATCCAACCTGGCTGCACTTCCTGTCTGTGATGAACTGTTTGCTCAGTTTGCTTATTTTGTTTGCACTTGCAGTTCTCTTTGCAATACACTGCTTGTCAGAATGATTCAGAAGGTGTTTTCTTCCCGCATCATGTTTAAAATCCCATCATTAAAAATGTCATGAAAACCCAAATGGTATTAATGCATTGCTTCTGATCTGAGCCCTCAGAGATTAAGTGACAAAAGGTATAATTTACTCATCGTCTTGATTCAGACTAGGGTTAATTATCTGTGATTATATATAAATCAAAAGACATTTGTCATTTTTTTCTCATAAAAACATCCAGTAATTGAGACACCAGAACTCTAGACAATCTGTTTTCAGCTTTGTGATTCATTTACTGAATGATTATAAAGTTTTAAAGAGTGTCTAATCTTAAATACTGGAAATTTTCTTTTTTTTTTTTTTTTTTTTTTTTTTTTTTTTTTTTGAGTTTAAATCCAAGAGCTCTTCTCTTGATCCCAGTCATGTCATTGAACAGATTGTTATCAGTTCTTCCTGGTGAACTTTTATTAATTTGAAAACTGTTATAATGTGTCTAGTTAGTCTTCTCCTTTCAAGACCAGACAGTTAGTGTTCATTCAATTGTTCCTCGGAAGTTGCTGTTTCTCGATGTCTGATCATCATATCTGGGCTCTCATCACCTAGACCAAGTTAGTCTACTCTTTTTCTTAAGCTGTGATGCTAAAACTTGAATGTTGAACTTAGAATCATGGAATCATAGAATTAGTCAGGGTTGGAAGGGACCACAAGGATCATCTAGTTCCAACCCCCCTGCCATGGGCAGGGACACCTCACACTAGATCAGGCTGGCCAGAGCCTCATCCAGCCTGGGCTTAAACACCTCAACCACCTCCCTGGACAACCCATTCCAGGGCTTCACCACTCTCATGGTGAAGAACTTCTTCCTCATATCCAGTCTGAATCTCCCCACCTCCAGCTTCATTCCATTCCCCCTAGTCCTATCACTATCAGGTATCCTGAGAAGTCCCTCCCCAGCCTTCTTGTAGGCCCCCTTCAGATACTGGAAGGCCACAATAAGGTCACCTTGGAGCCTTCTCTTCTCCAGACTGAACAGCCCCAACTCTTTCAGTCTGTCCTCATAGGAGAGGTGCTCCAGCCCTCTGCTCATCCTCGTGGCCCTTCTCTGGACACATTCCAGCACATCCATATCCCTCTGGTAACAGGGGTTCCAGAACTGGAGGCAGTACTCCCGGTGGGGTCTCACCAGAGCTGAGTAGAGGGGGAGAATCACCTCCCTTGACCTGCTGGCCACACTTCTCTTGATGCAGCCCAGGATCTGCTTGGCTTTCTGGGCTGCAAATGCACACTGAGAGCTCATGTTGAGCTTCTCATCCACCAGCACCCCAAAGTCTCTCTCCTCAGGGCTGCTTTCCAGCCAGTCACTGCCCAGAATATGTATTTAATAGAGAATCAGCACAATATTTTTTGCTGCTGTTTTTTTTTTTTTAATGTTATGTCTTTTTTAATATTTTTAGATGGTGAATTAGAATTCCTCTGAAGTTTGTAAATTGCTCTGAAAAAGACAGGTGCTTCAAATCACATCACATAATCTGATATGACATAAGATCTAAAATTGAATCTTTCTTCTTTCACTCTTCTCATGTATACTCCCCCAAATGTGTTTATATTTGCTGATTTTTCATTTTTGGGAGAAAAATACATCAGCATTAAAACCTTATTAGAAATACCCAACGCTGCAAACAGGTCTGAAAACAATGTAGGCAAAGGGAGCACAGACAAGATCTAATTATGCCAAATGTTATGAAGAAGGAATGTACTTATGTTTGTGAAAAATATAATAAAAACAAAACAAACACACAAACCACAACTGCAAGGTCCATTATGCTGTTATTAGAAACCTCATTCTAAAGTATAAGGTGTCAAAAATTCAGAATAATTTATTTAATCTATTACCATCTATTCAGACAGAGGTCTTTACAGAGATCTGAATATTGAGCAAAGTGCCATATCTGACTTTTGGGTCACAAAATCCCATGCAGCACTACAGGCTAGTAGCAAAGTGGCTGGAAAACAAGCCCTATGAGGAGAGGCTGAGGGAGCTGGGATTGTTTAGCCTGGAGAAGAAGAGGCTCAGGGGTGACCTCATTGCCCTCTACAACTACCTGAAAGGTGGTTGTAGCCAGGAAGGGGTTGGACTCTTCTCCCAGGCAACCAGCACCAGAACAAGGGCACACAGTCTCAAGCTGTGCCAGGGGAGGTTTAGACTCAAGGTGAGGAGAGAGTTCTTCACTGAGCGAGTCGTTCGTCATTGGAATGGGCTGGCCAGGGAGGTGGTGGAGTCACCGTCCCTGGAGGTGTTCAAGAGGAGATTGGATGTGGCACTTGGTGCCATGGTCTAGTCATGAGGTCTGTGGAGACAGGTTGGACTCAATGATCCTCGAGGTCTCTTCCAACCTTGGTGATACTGTGATACTGTGAAATTTGCCCACCAGAAAAGGACCCAAAGGTGCTGGCTGACAGTTATCTGAACATGAGACAGCAGTGTGTTCAGGTGGCCAAGCAGGCAAATAGCATCCTGGCCTGTATAAGCAACAGTGTGGCCAGCAGGAGTAGGGAGGTGATTGTGCCCCCGCATGCAGCACTGGTGAGGATGGTGAATACTGTGTCTAGTTTTGGGCCCCTCCCTAAAAGAAAGACATTGAAATGCTGGAGCTTGTCCAAGGAACGGCAACAAAGCGGATGAAGGGCCTAGAGAACAAGTCTTACAAGGAATGGCTGAGGTAATTGGCACTATGTAGTTTGGAGGAGGCTAAGAAGAGACCTCATTGTTCTCTACAAGTGGCAGAACAAACAATTATGCCCATTTATATAGGGAAGTAGATGCAGGATCATGGGAATGGAATAACAAAAATCACACTTTTTCCAGTGTCTACCTCTTGGGCTATCAAGTCCCTGGAAGACTTCTCTATGGTTCTTAAACCCCTAACAGTATCAGAGCTCCAAGTAAGCAATTGTCACCCGGTTCTTATGCAGGAAAAGAGAAAAGTGTTAAATGGCAAAGGTGTCATGAGTATTTGAAGACTGGAGAGTCCCTGATGTGGAGGCGAGCATTTTTATCCTGGATGTACTCAGATGAGCAGCAGAGGACAGAGGCTGAGTGAATCACATCCTGCCCACCCCACGGTGACATTACCATTCCGGTAAGCCCCTTTGCCACCAGCCAGGCAGGAAAGCTGTCAAGAATGTCATTTTTTTTCACTGCAGCTGCAAAGAGGAGCCTTTGTTTTGTAAACATAATAATCTGGTGTGCCAGACCTCAGATTTTCCCTGGCATTCCCAATTAGCAGAAAATTCTCAATATTGCTGTCCGCTCCAGCCTATGTCAGACTGAACTCATGTCTTAGGTGAAATGCTGCATGCCCACCCAATCTCCCAGACCAGGGAAATTTAAAATGATAATAAAAAGACCAAAAAAAAAGAAAAAAAAAAAGCATAAAAAAACCCCCACACAACCCAACCCCAAACCGGTAACAACGAAAGTTCAGAGAAAAGAAAAAGAGGATAGTTTAATTCTTTTGCAGCAGCACATCAGGGAAGCCCAAGCGAATCACATCAGTCTGCTTCTGCTGTTTGAAAAAAAGACGATCACAAGGGTTCAAAATGTCAGTGGGAGGCAGAGACCTCCAGAACTCTTAGACCTCTTGAAAGAATTGAGAAACCTGGGAGCCATGGGCATGGAAGATGGGTGCACACATATTGTGCTTTGCAGAAGCCATTATGTTAGAAATGATGGCATGAAAGGCACATATGTATGTCAGCACTGGGTAGAGACTTTGGGCAGCAAGGCATGTAGGAAGAAGCAAGGCAGAAGCAAGACAGAATGTCCCTGTCCTCCAGCTGTTTAAGGACAAGCATGCCAAACTGATTAGACATGAAGTGTAAGTGGCATCTCTGGTTTTCATTTTCTTAAAGCCAGGTCCAGAAATATCACTCAGGTGGATTCACAATTTGTTAGCTGTTCCCACAGACTATGGAGGCTGCTTTTAAAGGTGCCATACACCCTGGACATTTTACTCTATAATGCTCTGGGTTAGCAGATGTCAGAGCTGGAAAATGAACTAGAATCCATTAATTTTTCAAGTCTGATTGTGGCTGCTAATTTTCAGCCTCTACAAAGCAAATGCCTTGTTACTTTATCAAACTGTTACAACTCCAGATTTATATGTATATGCAAAATATTTTCAAGTGATGGGCTAGATTGCATGCACAGAGATGCAAGTATAATCTACTAAACCAGCTAAAAGGAATGTGTTGGAAAATGTCATGCCTCAGACTAACTGGTGCATGTTTGTTAATTAATGAAATATGATTAACAATTGCATGGAATGTAGATTCTGGTATGCTTCTTAATTAGCACCCAAAAAAATGTTAACTATGAAGAAGTTTACCTTCCAGTCTTATTACAGTGGAATTTTCCACTGCCATGTTGTACACTGTGAAAGAAAATCTATGTTGTAATTCTGTAATGATCTACATCTTAAATAATTCAAAAGGAAAGTTCAGTGAATGCCTGCAACTCTGATTACAGTGAAAGACAGTGACACTAGACTGCCCACTGATTTAAAATCATCTTAAGGCACCTTATTTATAATTAGGGACCTGGAAAAAACAGTGCAGGAAAACCTGTAAGTGCTTCTCAAATATCATTAAATATGCCGAGGCCACAGAGTGATGAATTATCAGACCTGCAATTCAAATCAGCTTTCTAATGATCTCATCAATCAATCAATCAATCAATCAATCATATTTAATTGCTGTGATTCATGATATTATCTGAATCTTCTCTATTGAGTTTTGGCTTTGTTATAAATCCCACAACTAACTTTAAAAATAAACAGCTTCTTGCCATCAGTGACAACAGTAGGGGGTGAGCTTTTGACTCTTCAGGTATCCCCAGTGTTAAATGAAAGATGCATTGAGATTACCTAATGTCAAGGAGCAGTGGGAATGGGGATGCCCTAGGAAAGACACAAGCCAGAAGACCACATTGAGGAAGCTGATGCCCTCAGCATCAGAATGGGGCTGGGCCAGGGAGACAGAATGCAGTGATGATTCAGGTCCAGGGTCCATCAAAGCCCTCTCAGGAACAGCAGAAGATGGAGCTGGCAACAAACTACTTTGTTTTGTCCCTTGTTCTGTTCTGCTTCATGAATTCCATCAATCTCACTTTTTAATCATGTAACATATAGTAACATATCCAAGAATATTCTTCTCCTTTCCCTCTTGTCTCAGGTTATCTCTTCTGCTCTTCTCTTTGGTCACACAGTTGAAGGTAAGTTTCTGTATGAACATGTTGAGGGCATTCTGGAGCATGGATTCAATCCACTGAGCCAAGGAGATATTTGCTTCCAGTGGATTTGAATGGGGCCTCAGTAGTGTAAGCTAGTAGACTGATATCATAAGGGTTGTGTTGAAATGGCTTCTGTCATACTTTCTAAAAGCAAGAGCTGAAAAGAACAGGGCTTGCTCTTGCTTAGTACACTGATGCCTTCCAATAATGCCTCTGAGCAACCTAATTGCTGTCCGAACTGTCTCTTCACTTCAACAGACAATCATGCTATTTTTCTTCCAAAGCACAGTGATTAATTAAACTTGTCTAAGTCAGTTTAACTCCTCTATTTTTAGAGCATAAAATTCTGGTACTGCGACATTTTAGTGTTCAGCAACAGTTTTGGGGCAGTCTGCTCTGAGACGTCAAGGTGAATTTCCAGCAGTCAATTCAATGACATTTCAAAACATTCTCACCAAGGGACTTAAAGAACCCCAACAAACCCCCTTCCCCAAAAAAACAACCCAAACCCCTACCATCCCTACTACAGCCATGAAAAGATTAGCCTCATCTGCAGAACGGCCTAGATGCCAACCTCTGTACATGGGATCAAGATAAAAAAGCTGTGGAAGGAAAGTCTTAATGTCCTGTTCATTGCTTTTTGCAGAAAAATGTGAGGACAATCAGCAAGTACAGCAATTATATAGATAAATATATTTATACTTACCAGTAGCTGCAGCCTTTAATTTCTTTTTTCATCTGAAGTGCTCATTTAGTAAAGCTTAGTTTATGAGAGTCAGTAAAATTCAGCATCTTATCATGATTTTTTAATCCTCATAAGTATATATCCATCCACCTGCTGTAAACAGATAGGGCAATGAGTGAGCTACCTGCTCACTTTTACTGATCAACTGGGGAATTCTTCCCAGATAAAGACCAATTTCCTTGGTCTTTGACGAAACTCTCAGAACCTTGCTATGTTTGAGGTCAGACTGGATGGTTGTATTCTTCCATGTCAAAATAGAAGTCTGTGTATTCTTTTTTCTAGTCATTTCTATCACATCAATCTACTTTTAGTAAAAAAAACCAAAACAAAACACAACCAAAACCAACAAACAAACAACATTGTGCACTCATTTGCATGTTGCAGTATCTTAGTGGAAAAAATGTGACAAGGTGGAAAAGAAAGAACAAAGCACGATTCCCAGAATCAGTTAATATCACTGCTAATTAAAAGAGACATCATTATTCTCCTCTGTAAACTAGGTACATTTGATCAAGTGAAGAAAAGACAAAACAACACACACACACACACACACATACACACACACACACACACACACACACAAAAAACCCAACCAAAACCAAAAGCCAAACAAAACAGAACATCTCTCCCCCCCCCAACCAACCATACAAGCAAAAAGCCACTACAGCTGTTTCCAAGCATCACATCTTATGGTATGACATTTATTTAAGGACATATTCCAAAAGCCATTAATGCATCTGCATCAGCTTCAGCAAACTTTGGTGCAAACCTAAGAAGTTTCCAATTTGCTTCCACCATCCAGTGTGAATTCCAGCATCCATTCATTGTGAATTAATATTCCAGGTAAAAGGATTTAGCTCCAACACAAACATCTTAATTTATGTGTCTGCCTCAACAAAGACTAAGGTCATTAGAGATGCCCCAAGAGATACCACCTGGAGTTCAGCTGCTGATCCAGAAAGGCACAGGTTGGCCCTAGGTCTACAAGCCCTATGTTGTTACCTGACATGCAGCAATTTAGCTACCTGAATAAAGCTTTAGGTCTCTACTGACTGTAATGAAGACCTGAAATAATCTGACTCACGTGGACACATGAATTTAGGCATCTAAATTTGTTGGTTATGAGCCAAAGGCTTTCCCAAGTTTCTAACTGATCTCTGGAGAAACCAATCCTGATGTAGTGTGTTGAGTTCTCTTCACTTAGTCTTAGGGACATGTGAGATATTTCCTGTATGCATTCTCCAGTGATGGAAGCAGAAACAGTGGATGTTATAAACAGCCTAGTCCTACCTCCATTGAAGCAAAAATGCTTAAAGGTGAATGCTGAACAAGGTTAGAGCCTGGAAGACATTACCTTCACACATGTGACATTGCTGAGCTAGCTCAGTATGTTTCAGGGAAAGAGAAACTACTCTCAATATTTGGTTACAAACTTTTTGAAGACAGGAAAACACTCATGATAGACAAGGCACAATGTTAGCAAGAGGCAAGCTTTGTGACCTGGCACAGGACAGGAATCATTTAATGGACTTTCTACATTGCATTTCTTCCATGGAAAAGCCACTATAAAGCCATTATAAAGAAAATCTTCTTAGTGATCTAGACAGTACAGGAATAAACTGAAATGAATGTTTTACCAAAGAGGCCCAGTAGCACTTCAGTTGAACTTTCTTTAAGGACAAACAGAGAAGCTACACTCTTCTGGAGCTGTGTAGTCACACCAACCAATGCAAATGCACCATGACAGCCAGACATCCTTAATCACCATCACAAAAAGCTCTTGTTGCCACATATTTATCCCCTGTTGACAAGACAGTTTCATGTCCTCTGGTTACCAAATCCGTTGCATAGTCTGCTTCAGCAAGATAACAAAAATGCCAGCAGGAAGTGCAAAATACACTGCCCCAGTTATCTATCCACTGTCACAAAGCAGATAATTATTACTCCTCTGAGACCCTGGACTTGCTAAGGAGGGGAGAAGGGACAATCAGACAACTACCTTTTTGGTTTGTACCGAAACTCTGATTAACCACCACAACAAGGAAAACTATACGTGAAACAAGTTGTGTCTATTTAATTACCCATGACTATAAGTCAGAATTTAAGTGGTCCTTTAGATACTTGGAGAAATACTTCTCATTGTAGTAGCTTACGTAAATGGCTGGTAAGAAGCCAAACTGTAAAGATTATTACAAGCCTGAAAGTATTCATCTCTATCCCTAGCATTTTGTTTCAATCATAGAAGTGCTCATGGAAGCTGGGATTGCATGAAAGCAGCCCCACAGACAGGTATTTTGCATCCATTAAACAGGATATGAAGCAAAGACACAGGAATCCTTCTCCAGCAACCAGAGCAGGCAGATAATTACGTCAGAGAGCTGCATTTTCTGATCATAGCACCTTTCTTTTTGGCATAACTGGTGGTATAAACCATGGGGTTGTGTTTCAGGCTGGATCATTTGAGCCTAACCTAGGCTATTCTAATATATGTTATTCTAATGTTATACTGTTATTCTAATATACTGTTATAAAGTGCATCTCACCTCAATCCTGCACAAGTCAAGTAACTAGTGTTACTCCCCTGTTTAGACTTCAGCTAGCACTGGTGGGTCCTGTGGTTTAAGATGGACTATCACAAATCTGTACTCACCTGATCTAGTGTGGGGTGTCCCTGCCCATGGCAGGGGGATTGGAACTAGATGATCCTTGTGGTCCCTTCCAACCCTGACTGATACTATGATACCTCTGTGCACCTTGGAGCAGAAACAGCAATCCCTTTCCAGACAAATCAGTAATTTAACTTTGGGGGGTTTTGGTCAAAAGATGCCATAAATAGGCTTTATTTGCCTCCATGAATATAAGTTTTGAAGACAAATGCAAAATTTTGTATAATTCTAAGGTTAATGGATAGGAATTGATGCAGTTGTTATATTGTTTATTAAAATGCTTTCACTGACAGATTTCTGTGGGAACTGGGTAGTTGAGAGTGATGATCCTGGTGAAATTTCCTAAACATCAAGACACTCTGAATATGCAAAGACATAGTTTGGCATCATCTTTGATGCCAAATTATGTGCAAAAAACTGGCCCAGAATGAAGTCAGAAACAAACAAACAAACAAAAACCCACAAAAACACGCCAACTGTCATGTGCCTTGCTTTCTGACTCCCTTTCACCCAAACAGAGCTCAATGGTTAGGTAACTGTCCATATGTGGAGTATGGTTTGAGCTGGTTAGCTCCAGAGGCTGAAGCACACACAAATACAATAAAAGAGAAACAATAGAGCTTGTGAGTGTAACTGAAATAGCAGGATTTGTAGCTTTGTGGCATCTATGGGTTGCCATGGTGATTCTACAGGGAGCTGCAATAGCTGCTATAGGTGTAGTTAAGGTTACAAATTTAATTATACATCTTTGGATCCTCATATCTTTGTCCTACAAATTATTCCACTGAATTAGGGATGTGAAGTTCATTGTGAAGGCATTCATCTGAATCTGCTCACACCTCTGTTACATTAGCACAACACTTGAAAATATAGCAAAGCTCACCTGTGGGGTGAATATTTTCTGAATACAGCCAGCTGGCTACTACATTATTTTTCTAAGTTAAACAAGATTTATTTGAGCCATTTGCCAGCTGGATTAGAGGTGTAGGAAAATAGTATTTTCTTTTAAAAATAATTTAAAAATAAAAATCAGATGAACCTACAAACTACTCCAGCAAACACCTGCCTTTAAAAGGCACAATTATAATATCATATAAGTATAGGATTGCAAATTTAACTTGTGCATATATTTGCTAAATTGGGTGTCAGAGCCTGTAAATGTCACTTGAATATTCAACTCTCAGCTCTGAATTCCCCCATCTCATTGAATTCACAGCTGCATACCTTTGCCCTAATGTGCATAAGGAGCATCCCAAACCCACAGAATACATAATGGAAACAAAGAAGCAGAGGCAAAGCAATGCAGCAGTTACATGTACTTCTAAGTACAAAAAAGCCCCCTTTGTGTACATCTGTTTCGTTGTATCTATTGCCACAGTACCTGTCAGCTTGGTTAGAGATTAAATTAAATTAAATAAATAAATAAAACAGTCCATTGAGAGCCTGTAACTGTAGCATCAGACATGGAAATGAAGCAGCATCATTTACTACAAGAGTGTCCCTGCTCATTTTTTGAAGTCTCCTTATTACGCATCCCTCTGCAATACCCCAGTGGGTGATGCTGCATTACCCTACCCCTGATGAACTTAGTGCCATCAGATCAGCAAATTTGCAGATGACACCAAGTTGGGAGCAGATGTTGATCTGTTAGAGGGCAGAAGGGCTCTGCAGAGGGACCTCAACCGACTGGACAGATGGGCGGAGTCCAACAGGATGGTGTTCAACAAATCCAAGTGCCGGGAGCTGCACTTTGGCCACAACAACCCCAGCAGAGCTACAGGCTGGGGTCAGAGTGGCTGGAGAGCTGCCAAACAGAGAGGGACCTGGGGGTACTGATTGACAGCTGCCTAAACATGAGCCAGCAGTGTGCCCAGGTGGCCAAGAAGGCCAATGGCATCCTGGCCTGCATCAAGAATAGTGTGGCCAGCAGGAGCAGGGAAGTCATTGTGCCCCGGCACTCTGCACTGTTTAGGCCACACCTTGAGTCCTGTGTCCAGTTCTGGGCTCCTCAGTTTAAGAAGGACATTGAGACACCTGAACATGTCCAGAGAAGGGCAACAAGGCTGGTGAGAGGCCTTGAGCACAAGCCCTAGAGGAGCAGCTGTGGGAGCTGGGGTTGTTTAGCCTGGAGAAGAGGAGGCTCAGGGGAGACCTTATTGCTCTCTACAGCTGCCTGAGGGGTGGTTGTAGCCAGGAGGGAGTTGGTCTCTTCTCTCAAGCAACCAGCACCAGAACAAGAGGACAGTCTCAAGCTGTGCCAGGGGAAGTTTAGGCTGGAGGTGAGGAGAAAGTTCTTCACAGAGAGAGGTGTTACCCATTGGAATGGGCTGCCCAGGGAGGTGGTGGAGTCACCGTCCCTGGAGGTGGTCAAGAAGGGATTGGATGTGGCACTTAGTGCTATGGTTTAGTCATGAGGTCTGTGGTGATGGGTTGGGCTTGATGATCTTTGAGGTCTCTTCCAACCTTGGTGATACTGTGATACTGTGATAGATGGTCTCTCAGGAATGTGCTGTTACATGTCATTCCTGCAACTGAATTTTGAACCATACATGTTTTTTTAAAGAAATTAATTTTCAGGGATTTACATGCTCAGCAACGAATTAAGCTGAGTGCTAAGAAAGATAAAACCAGAGATACTCACCACACTGTGCTAGCATAAGCCACCACATTACACTTTTATGAAACATGAAAACAGAGTGCTCAAGACAACCTACACTATATGAGTGTGGTATCCTGGACTGAAACAGAGCTCCTTAAGGATGGAGACCTGACTGCATGATCTGTGCATTTGTTCTCTTGGAAGATCACAGTTGTCAGTATCAGAAATTGAAACAATATTGTATTTGTTAGCTTGTTTTTCAAGTGTTGTGGAGAAAACTCATTCTGTCTCATGAAAGACACTTATGTGCAAAGGTTTTGTAAGAGGGAGGATGTACAAATTAATATCTCGTACAATACTTGACAACATTTAACTGCTCTTCACCACCAATTTCCAGTATCTCCTTTCCCAACTTGCCCAACCTTAGCTGGGCCCTGGTTCAGTCCTAGGCAGGGCTGAATTAACTTTAAATACATCTCCACAGCTCTTCTCCATCTGGCTGCCAGCCAGGCTGAATTTACATAAGGAGAGATGCTACTGTTGTTTCACACTGTTCCTTCCAGAAAGATGAGTCAGTGAGTCCCTTTGTTTTGTGACTCACTTCTACAAATTTTGTACAAAGGGAAGTTTATCCTCATTACTTCTTCTGGAAAAGGACATCAAACTGTCTTTTAATTTCTCTTTATCTGACTGACTATGACTCCTGCTGCCCCAAATGAAAATTAGGAGTGCATGCTACACTCAGTGGCTTCAGGCACATTTTTTTTTTAATTGGGTTGTTTTTTTTCCCCTGGAGCTCAAAAAATGGGTTTACTCTTGTGTTGAGGCTCTGGATGGAGGCTCTGGACCTTGTCCAATTCAAATTGACAGTATGTGAAGTGCATGTAACGCTTATTCATATGGGATCATGGGGTTTGCAGCTCTTCAAGTGTAGAAATCAGCTCTGTAGAATTGCCAGCAGTTCTCACAATAAATGACATATTTATAATGGAGCTAATATGGCTATCTTTGTTTCATCTTGCCCTGGTGCTGGCTGAGTATCTCTGAAATGAAGAGCCTTAATTTTCTCTGGAAAGAAATGCTGAATTTGGCTTATTTTTAGTTTTTTCTTGACTAAGGCTAGTCACCTACTGATTACAAGTTTTTGGGAAGTAGTGAAAAGTGGACCTGAATTAATCATGAAGCTAAAACTCTTCCCTGAATCATAATGTTTTAACTAAGAATGAATCATATCATGTTGAAAAGAGCTGCACTGAGTGCCACCAGTTATGTCGTCAAAAGAGCTCTCAGGAAGAGTATGTCGTCATGCTGGCACCCCTTTGACATGAGCTGGGAGCTTTCAGCAGCAGGGCCATAATTAGTCCTGCCAGTGCCACACAGGAGGGACAGCACAGCCTGGCATTTCTGTCTCTGACAGTGACAGACTGTTGGAAGACGCTATGCACAGTATTTATTGGATGCAGTACCTTGTGTAGCACCTAAGAAGGAATCCTGAGAGCTTCAATTTTCTGAACTTACAAACTCAGCTTCTTGTAGCAGCCCCATTTCCTGTTACCACTGTTGGAGTGCTGGACATAATTACTTGATCCTAACAAGAGATGATCTCTCAAAGCCAACCTGGACGTGTTCCTTGATGGCCTGCCCCAGGTAATCCTGCTTTGGCAGGGGCATAAGACCAGATGATCTCTGGAGGTCCCTTCTAACCCCTAACATTCTATGACTCTCTAGGATTCTATGACTCTATGGCATTGAACTGGTTGGAAGATGATCTCTCTCTGCAATTCATTTTTTAGCTACAGTTTGTTTAATTTTATCATAATTTGCTTTCATTCTAACATATGGCATTATCAAACTGCTGTTAATAGTCTCTACTTTTTTCACTGAATCATGCCAATCTAAAGAACCAGCCTCTCCACAAGGACTATTTCATGTTTTGTACTTCTGCATAGATTCATCAAGGAGAAACATTCACAGAGGGCCAAACAATACACTGACCACTGTTGCTTTATCCAATCCCATACTCATGTATTCAGAACCACAAATATTTCAGGTCTAAGCCTTCCTGTAAACCATTGCTCCAATATCATAGAATCATAGAACAGTAGGGGTTGGAAGGGACCTCTGGAGGTCATTGAGTCCAACCCCTCATCCTTGCATCTTGTAGGCTTTTTATAATCATCCCTCTCCTTCCCCACTGACTTCCATCCAGAATCAGCTGTGAATGAAGGGCTGTTTTGCTAAGCTTCTCTTTTAAGGCTGTTAACAGAGCAATGTCTCTAAGATGCTTTTTGCTGCTAGCATCCATTCCGCTTATTAGTCTTTACATCCCTTGAGCAGCTTGATCCAAAGCTTGTTTTAACCACATTACCAGCTGCTCTCTGACATTTCCTTACTCCCTCTTATTGATTAATATGTCAGTGGCAATCACGTTTCTTTGGTTTCTGCAAGCAGCAAACCTTAAAAAAAAAAAAAGATCAAACGAAGCCAATGCTGTATCTTAGCAATGGAGGTAGGTATAAGTCAAAGTTTAAGAGGGTGTAAGGCAAAGTTTAAGAAGTCCTGCTGCAACATCCTTCTGCCTCTCCAAACCATTCTGCTTCTCATGCAGCTACGGTTGCCTGGATTTCTGTTATGGCCTCACAATAACAGCACTGCTTTTTATATAAGCCTAACTGTTCTTGATTCTCATTTTGTACAGCAGTATGGCCATCACCACAGTAACTCCAAGATGAGGGCTGAGAAAAATTTGCCACTGACACATCCATCCACAGAAAAATCACTGAACAAATGGTTTAGAAGCAATTTAAAGAAGTTGTCTAGTCCCCTGCCATGTAGCTGGCAGTCTCATAATTCTGACATCATTTATGACAGATGGAAGACATTTGTTGTCTCATCCTAAAACCTTTAGTTGAGTTTAACTATCCTATTAATATTTCTCCTAAAGGCTAATCTAAATGTCCCTTACCATAATATAGGATAATCTTTCTTGACCATTCCCAGACAATGCATTCACATTCCCATGAAGCTGGCATACCTAGATGTTTTCACGTTTCACAAACCCTTGCCAGAGTTTCTCTCTTTCTATCATTAGTCTTCTCTGAAACAGGATGAGTGCACAGAGTGTATCTGGTCTCCCCTGTTCTGGCCTAGCATTTCTTGATCTTATATGGATGTCTGTTCTTTGTCCTTACATTTAAGCACTTTATTTGTGCAGCTGATTGTACATCTTCCTGCTCTTGGTTATTTCTCTCTGATCTACTGTCAGATACTCAGTAGTATAGACCATATCAACAGTTACATGAGGTGTGGGAATTGCATAGATGAGTTTTTTAGAAGATTTGTGGATCTCTTTCCCAGGCTGAAATAATGACACCAAGGATGTGATGCTACTATCAGAAAATTTCTGTGCTGTAACAGTGCAGGCAATGGTGTAGGTATCTTCACTTCAGAGCTGGCAGAAGGTTTTATGCAAATTACAAGAAATGTTGAGTAATACCTTGATGCTTCTTGCACAGTTCTGTGCTCATCTAAAAGTGACTCTAAAATTATTATAATTACATATTTAACAGTTCAGGGTAAACTCAAAGCTGGTTTCGATGTTCTTTATGGATTCATCCAGCATAAAAATGTGGGCAGTGAAATCCTGCTTTGTCAGAAGAAAATATTTAACCTACTTGCAGACTTTCCCTCTTTCTAATCTAGCTATGCACAAAGTAGATCCCATTTCTGTGCATGTAGTAATGTGAATAAAGTGGCTGATGCTTATTCTTTGACCCTAAGGCCAAGCAGCACAGTGCTACTGTCATCTATGTGGATAAATTTCCCATCACCCCCAGAAGAAAAAGAGGGTGACTTCATATAAAGTGCCAAGTGGCATAGGGCCCTCATGGGGATGCTCATGAGGGAACTAGCTAGTAGAGACCATGCCTTGCTCCAGTCTGCAATAAGCATTAAACAACACAAACAACTCCTGACCAGTACTTCATCTGATGTGAGTCTCTCATTATTATATTTGCTTAGATGTAGCTGGTAAGACACCCAGGTCTAGCCCAGGCTATCAAGGAGTGCCACATCATATTTTACTGATGTATGGCACTTTTAGATCAATGAAATGTTTTACAGCACTTGAGCTTAAATTTCCCTTTCTATAATCTGAAGGAAAAGAAGATAAAAGGTAAAACATCTGTCAAAGCATGACTGAACCAGAAGGCCAAAATTGCTTGTTGTGAGACTTAAAAGACTAGCACCATACTCCAACTAAATCAATTTTCCAAGCCCACTCACTTTCCACTTCCCTTGCAGAAGTTTTCAGCTTAGTTAAATTTAGCTGCAAGAAACTCTCTTGCAGGCTAGTCTTCATGATTACATGGAGTAGTTCTTTGATTAGGAGTGCAAAAAAAAAATTAGGATGAGTATCACCAGAGTAAAAATGGAAACACAAGTTAGATTGTGAAATGAATCACCCCATCAGAAATATGTAAACTAAAAGAGAGAGGAAACCCAGAATAGCTCCTTGTGCGAGAAAACATCATAGTGGCTGAAATCTGCCCATGTAACTATCAGAGTAAACTTCAGGAGATGTGATACAATTTGGATTGTATTTGTAATAGTTTTTGTAAAATTTAGAAACATTTTGAAAAAAAAAAAACACCTAAATTTTCTATATTTGCTGCAAAATCATAAGAAAATCCACAGAATATAAAGCAAAGAAAGGAAATTTTCATCACTTACTTACAACAAAGATGTTCTAGATCTGATCACATACCCAATGTTTTTTATGGTTTAATAAATTATTTTCTCTTCAGGTTAAAAAAACAAAACAACACTGTATGAAATAACAACAGAATTGATTTTTACAGCAGTTAAAAGTTCTTTAGTTTTCCCTTTCATGGAATGAGTTTCTTCACTGACTGCTTGACAAGTATGGGTAATTGATGGATCAGGAAATTCACAGCATATGTCACAAGACATACTAGCTGCTTGGCTTCTCTCTCCTGTCATGTTCAAAATTTTGGTAATTTCCAGCAGAAATTGTTGAT
Organism: Dryobates pubescens; assembly: GCF_014839835.1. Taxonomy (NCBI): domain Eukaryota; kingdom Metazoa; phylum Chordata; class Aves; order Piciformes; family Picidae; genus Dryobates; species Dryobates pubescens. The sequence goes on along the minus strand of NC_071625.1, from coordinate 20,847,736 downwards.
CTTCAGAAAATTATGTAGCTTTCTACAAATTTAGCAATTGCAACACATCAAGAAGGGCCCTAGCTAACTCATCGCTAATGCAGTCCCACCATACATTTGTTTTAAAGGCAAGCTGTCTAACTCTAGATGCCTGTGTATCACCAAGTCAAATAAACTGCATTGTCATGAAGTCTATATTTTTGGAAAGGCTTAGCTTCCAGGTTACTAGGGAGGCTTCTTTTTTGCCACTGGCCTGGATTGTTCCTGATCCACTACAGATTGCAGACAGTATCAGTATTACATGCCTCTGTTTCCAATTTAGATTTCAAAATCTCCAGCCTCCCAGTGGTGTGCTCCACAATGTTCCCACTAAACTGGCTGCATGTAGAAATTTTCCACCATTAAGACAATCCATTTCCATATCCATTTGGAGACTCCCAACTTATATATCTGAACAGAGATTTTTGTCAATGTGATTCTAAATATCCCCCTCCCACAGTATGGGACTGTGCTTTGCTTTTCAATCCATGGCATTTCATTCCCCTTAAGGAAGAACAACTTCCTTCTAACTAGCATCTATTAAATCTTAAAAACAGCAACAACAACAACCACAACCACACACAAAAAAACAACCCACAAACAAAACCCAAAACCCCACCCAACACTAAAATCGAGTGAAATCAACAAGAAAATCAACTCTGAGCACTGTCATTTTTATCAGAGAAAAAGTATATACTTTTTGTGTTCCCTCTAGAGGCTGACACAAACGAAAGATGATGATTTTGTTCAATACAAACTCCAGTGGAGAAGCTTTTTGCTTTATCTCCAGTTTAAGATCTTTGGATTTTAAAATCCCAAAATGCTAATCTGCTGACAGCCGAAGTGAGAAAGTTTAACAAAAAGCAAACCCAATTTATTTTTTTTAATCACCATGTGCCTTTAACTAATTCTTAATTATTTCCTTAGAGTATAATTTTTCTGCTTTGATTTTTTTAATATGACTTTAGCAGCAGCCCTTCAGAGCCTGTGCTGCTAAAGGCCTGAATGGGTCTAAAAATCTTCTGATAATGCAGATTCATCTCTGAGCTGCAACTGATAACAGCAGATCTAGTTTAGATTGCTGTGCCTGCAGGTTAGGTTATTAGTCACAAACACTTTATTATTGGTACCCATGGTTAATAGTAGATGGAAGTTTTCAACCTGTCTGTGCAAAATTATGGGTTGCTCCTGAAAACTTGTTCCTCTGCATTTCCTGAGTGTGTTGTTACTTAGGGCTGCAGGCAGTGCTGTGCCAGCACCATGCACTGGTGCTCACTGCAGCCCTGGGGCATGCAAAGGAGGAGAGAGAAGATGACTATGATTAAGCTTCAATAATAGGCAAAAAAAATCATCTTTTTTGAGGGGTTTCAATGATTTTTGAAATCCAGCTTCCCTCCTAGGGAGAGTCTCAACTCCCCCTTCCAAAATGCTCACTGACTAGGATTTGTGGGGAGGAAAAGGGATGTAAAAAGTCACACTGCTCATCATTTGGGAACCTACATGTTCTTTTCAAAATAGATTCATAGCAGTTTTCCTCTTCTGATATCACCAAACGTGTTTCAAGGCTTGCATGGATGTCCTGGTTTCAGCTGGGATAGAGTTATGTTCTTCCTAGTAGCTTGTACAGTGCTGAGTCTTGGAATTAGGGTGAGAATAATGCTGATAACACACTGATGTTTTATTGGTTGCTAAGCAGTGTTTACATTCATAAAGGATTTTTCCATTTCTCATGTTGAGCTGGCATGCAGGTGCACAAAAAGATGGAAGGGTGCATTGTCAGGACATTTGACCTGAGCTAACCAAAAAGGTATTCCATATCATAGAATATCATGCTCAGTATATGAACTGATGGGATTTGGTGGAGGCGGGGGCCAGATAGCTGCTCAGGCACTGGTCAGTGAACGGTGAGCAATTGAATTGTGCATCACCTGTCTTTCTTGAGGTTTAGTTCTCTTTCTTACATGCCTTTTCATTCCTATATTATATTGTTTCATTGTTATTTTAAACATTCAGTTTTAGTTATTAAACTGTTCTTATATCAATCTACAATTTCTATTATTTTCATGTTTCTCCTCTCCATTCCACTGGGAAGAAGGAGGAGTGAATGACCAGTTGTCTGGTGCAACGTTGCTGACTGATGTTAAATCACAATTCACTGAGAAATTGAAAAATGTAGAGGTTTCTTTATCTTTTAGCTCTATCACACAGCATGACTCTCAGAAAGATTTTCTGGTGTTGACATAAAGTGCAAAGACTGGAATAAAGCCTGCATGTGAAACAACTCTGGGATTTTGTCCTTCCTCAGAGGAAGGAGTAAATGAGTATGAGTAAATTGGTGTTGGAGTTCATTCTTGATTCTTTGTACTTAACAGCTTCAGGAAAGAAAGACAAATTCCCAGGGAAAACTTAGAGGATGCATTGCATACTCTTGTTTGTTTCAAACCAGTACTAAATATTATACATGATATTGCTGTTGTGACACAGGAAGAATAGGGTATGCCTAGACATGAGAGTATTGCCACAGTATTTCTGCTTTGAAGAAGTTCTCATGCATTCTTATGAATCCAGCCCAACACATCCACCAAGAATGTGGTACAAGTCCCCCAGGGAGTGAATGTGGTTTTGAAGATCTAAAATGTTTTGTCAGCAATATCCTTTTATCCCACCTAAGAGCCTATAATTACTGTTGCTTGCAGACTTCAGTGGCAAGTTGCTTTGAATGCCGTAATGTCACAGTACCAATTGGAAAGTGCTTTCTCCCACATGATAAGCTAATCACTATCTTCCACTTTTCTGACTCAGGTATTTTGATAGTAATAACAAGGTGGTGCTCATATCTGTTCTCTACTCTCATGTGTTTTATGACGCTCCCTAAGATACCAACAGGTCCTTGGTGCTGAGAATTGGCATGCTGTCCATGAGTCTTGAAAAAAGTTCTTCTCAGGGGGCAAATAAAAGAGAGGGGGAAAAAATATATATATAATCTGTTTGATAAATTTCCCTGTATCAGGAACTTGAATTATAATATTTAGATTTTTGTTGCTTCTCATCAGCAATCAGGGGATTTATAATAAGCCTCAGTGATCTGAAGACTGTTCTGGAAAGGAAGACCTTCACTACTGCTCTTAAGAGAAGAGAAAATGCTGGAGTCTTGGACTTCTTTCCATATCCATCAACTTAATATCAGTTTTGAATGTCAAATCTATGAGAAGATTTTTAAGGACAAGATCCAACTCTGCCCAGGTGAAATTCTCTCCAAGGATGCTGTTTCAGCCACTCCTCTTGATTATCCTTATCATTAAAAAATGTCTTAATCTCTATCCCAAAATTTCCCCTCTGTATTTTCAAGCTATTGCTTCTCATCACATCATATTATCCTCTGAGTATGGTCTTCTTTATATTTATTGTTACACTGAAGCTATGCATAAACTATGACCACAACCTTCTTTAATCTTCACTCTAATACATTGTATAAACAGAGCTCTCTCTATGTCTCCACATACAATTTTTTCTCTAATACTTTTATCTTTCTTGTCATCCTTTGTATTTCTTTGGTTCTCTGCTGCCTTTCTAAATGCTGCCATTCTTTTGCTGACAAAACCTGGTTTTTTTACCAATGGCAGTAGAAAAATGAGCAAAGACATCTTTTGACACTCTCACTTTTCCCTTTACTAAATCAGATAGATTAAAGGTAAAATTTTCTAGTTCCATTTTCTGCCTGTGGTTGTTTCTATCTTTTGACCACCGGGAAAGATCATAAATTACCTGAGAGTTGCAGAGCTTTAACTGTAGTCACTGTCTACAGCAGCTATCTGTTTCATACTCATTAAGTTTTCCTTTCCAGTACATTTCTCCAGGGGCAATGGCACAAAATCTAACAACAATAATAACCATTGTGGGGAAAACTGAATAGTCCAGGGACACTGTTTTCAGCATATCTTTCAGACATATGTTCATCAAAGGTCTGTAGTAACTTAATGTTTCTGTCATCAGAGATGAAAGTGTGTCTGTATGTAAGAAATGAAATGTTCTTTTCAAAGCTGCTCTTCCACAAATGCAAATGTGTAAATTTGCAGAATGAGCTGAAGATGGAATAATGTTTTCTAACATTTCCCACAGAAATTAGTTTAGTTCCTAATGGCCCTGGGCTAAATTAATAAATATTGCATCTCTGTCTATATTGGCATTGTTCTACTTGGCAGAATGAGTATCTTTGAGTCTCTGCATTTGGATGTGAAGTTGATCACTACTTTTCCCAGTATTTTTGTGTGCTGGTGTAATGAAGCCTCCACGTGAAAACACTTATATTTGTAATCTTTACTCTTACCAAAACACAGTTATTCATTGGTAGTATGACAAATATCAGAGGCACCTGGCTTTCATTACTTTTTCCTCTGCAGTCTAGACTATTCCGGTGCTAAGCTTACATACTTATATATCGGGTTTGTGCACTAGAAATTCTTTTGGAGAACCAGTGGAATTTTCTGCTGTTCCTGAGATCCCTCTGTCTGCTGGGGACAGGAATCTGCTATTACACCAGCATTTGGGAGGTTTCTTCTGTTGTTGAAGGGGAACATGTGGTTGTTGAGTATGAGGAGAAAAAGGACCAGATAATTCATCTATCAATATTGTGAGGTTCTTAGATTCTGAGTTCTCAAATACAGAAGAATAAACCAATTTCTGATGTTCTGTTCATGCTAAGTTCAAAAGGAAAGAGAAAGTCAGGACTGAATAAAAATGTAAAAGTGTCTTTTTCCATATCCATGATCCTTTCATTCCCCTGAACACAATGTATAAACAGCTGACACTGTATACTTTATATGTTGTGTTTTCTCCTGCAGCAACTATCAAATTCATCTGCAGAATTCACTAATGGGAGGCACATAATATTTGTCACTTTGATGTATAAATACTAACTAATCATGGGATGAGATGGAAATACATATATATATATCCTTTGACTAGGAAGCCTCTGTACAATGTGAGGAAGAATTTGAGGCTTTTAGAAAGATGGCTTTTGTTCTGCTGTTATGTACTGCTTTGCCCCATTACCACAAGTTCAAACCTCACATTAGTGAATCTTTACACGATGCCTATGTGATATAGCAAAATAGCATGAAAATGTGCAGCAGCAGAGAGAGAAATGAGGTTAACACACCTGCAGGCAGATCCTGTTTTGGCACTGTCAAAACTAGCCCTTAGACTGTTTATAGTAGAGTGTTTCGTTTAGCTCTTTAAGCATTTTGCAGTTGTCTGGTAATGTGCTTTATCTGTGGTATTGCTAATACTGTTACTGAACCTATAGTTGACTGATTGCCTCTTAATTTGAAATAAATCACAAGAACTGAAGTTTTCCCTTGCAGGAGTCACCACGGTAAATTTTATCCTTCCAGGAGCAAATACTCATTATGAACTGAATAATACAGTTTGGTCTTTAATATTGCATAGTACACTTCAGGTAAGTGCAGCAGAAGGTAGAGGCAATTTTGTTTAAGGGAACTGAAGTTCACTGCTTCTGTAGTTCAGGGATAAGGAACAGGACAGCCATGTGGAAGACCTTCACTGTTCTCGGTTTTCCTGCTCACTTTCTCCAGCACAAATAACAGGCGAGTTAGCTTCTTCAGACGCTGAGATCCTGAGCCTTTGTATTTAAATACAACCAAGATGAAGCAATGCACTTTGCTGTGTGCTGTACAACACGACTCAGTGAGCCCCCCCGTGGTTTTGAGGCTGTCTAGAGGAACTGAAACAAAACCACTGAAATTGTAGTATTTACTGATGACAATTCAGCCATAATTACAGCAGCATGACAGGGAGCACAGAGGAGTTACCACCCTATTTGCTGTCTCTGACTTTTCTTGATGTGCACTTGCTAAGGATATGTGTATTTATACATATTTATATTGTTGTGGATAATATGTAAAGAATGTAGAATAACGAATTATCTGTTATCTACAATCTTGATGCTAACTCTTGTTAATAGGGAATCTTGGTTAATAGGGAAAGTTTCATTAACTCTTCCCATCAGTACAGAGATACTGGACTTGCCCAAGCATTTTGATGAGTTTAAGGGGTTTTGTGAGGCACTTCACAGTAGATAAAAATAAAACAAAATAACCAGGAACTGTATTTTTTTTTTCCAAACTATGGATGTGGGAAAGTAACAACTTTGCTTACTTATTTTATTCACAGTCCTCACTAAAAGGTTTGTTTAGATATTGCTTGTGAAGAAGATACTGCAGAAATAGGCATGGCCCATGTGGCCTCAGAAAAGTAAATGGCTTCGCGCTTTGTTCTGAGAAAGGCTGTCATTTGGATTTGAACCAAATGACTTCACAGGGAAAACACTGTCTTCTTGTGCCAGAGAAGTCTGCAAACAAACACTGCATTTGAAATTCATCTGAGTATGGAGAAAGCTAATCTCTGTGACTGTGATCTTCTGAAAGCTTATGTACAATACAAAATCACAACTTCACTCTTTCCCCTTATTCAGTTTGGAACATCTTTCTCAGTTCTTGGACATATTAATTATAAGGACAGGTTTAATTGTGCATTCCACATCCTTACTGTTGATTTTTTATTTTTGACTTGAGAATAAAGCTGTAAAGTTGGTATGATCCCACAGTGGATTGTGAGTCTTGCTGCTTATACATCTACAGCCACCAGAATACCAGATGGGAACATGAATCCAGCAGTGTCTTCACATCTCAAGAATCAAAAGTGACTAAAATGCCTCATGATTAATAGTGCTATGTACTGCATGAAGGTAAATAGTGGGATGATGTCCCTACACATCCCCGTGAGTATACAGCCTGGAGTCGATATGACTGTTCCACTGACTAGCTAATAGCTGCTATAAGTCAGAGGCTGAGAGATACCACAAGGTGATACAAGAATAAGTGTAGGTCAGAGAGTGGTTCAGAAGGATAAGTGTGGAGTCCTGTACCCGGAAGGGAACACCTTGAACCAGTACAGAATAGGGGTTGACCCGCTGGAAAGCAACTCCATGGAGAGGAGAGGCTGAGGGAGCTAGGATTGTTTAGCCTGGAAAAGAGAAGGATCAGGGGTGACCTCATTGCCCTCTACAACTACCTGAAAGGTCGTTGTAGACAGGAAGGGGTTGGTCTCTTCTCCCAGGCAACCAGCACCAGAACAAGGGGACACAGTCTCAAGCTGTGCCAGGGGAGGTTTAGACTCGAGGTGAGGAAAAAGTTCTTCACTGAGCGAGTCATTCGTCATTGGAATGGGCTGCCCAGGGAGGTGGTGGAGTCACCGTCCCTGGAGGTGTTCAAGAGGAGATTGGACATGGCACTTGGTGCCATGATCTAGTCGTGAGGTCTGTTGGGACAGGTTGGACTTGATGATCCTTGGGGTCTCTTCCAACCTTGGTTATACTGTGATACTGCGATACTGTGAGAAGGACCTTGGAATCCTGGTGGACAGTAAGTTATCCATGGCACAGCAATGTGCCCTTGTGACCAAGAAGGCCAGTGGTATACTGGGATGCATTAAGAGCATGGCCAGCTGGTCAAGGGAGGTTCTCCTCCCCCACTACTCTGTCCTGGTGAGACCACATCCAGAGTATTGTGTTCAGTTCTGGGCTCCACAGTTTAAGATGGACACTAGATAGTGTCCAACAGAGGGTAAGAGGATGATTAAGGGACCAGAACATCTGTCTTATGACAGAGACCTGTGGCTGTTTAGTCTGGGAAAGAGAAAAAAGAGATGAGATCTTATTAATGTATAAATATCTGAAGGGTGGATGTGAAGAAGGTGTTAGTGCACATTATCAAAACTCCACATGGGGAAACAAAGAGGACAACATGTAAACAACAAAAGGAATTGAAACACGTCTTCATGAGTGATCATGATAAGGATGCTGACAAGCCCTGCCATCTGCAGGAAGAAGCGGAGTCATTTGCAGAGGAGCATATGATCAAGGAAGCAAAGATTTATGGGTTGGTTTCCCTTCACCAAGTTTCATACCACATGTGCAGTGGTGACATTTGGCCAGACCGACTGAACTTTAACTCATAGACATTTCTCTGAACTATCTGTAGCAGAGATGGCAAAGATTTAACAGAAATCACTTTAATTTACTGATCTGCTTCCATTGTGCTAAATTTACTTATGAACCTACCTATAGACCCCCGCACCTATGTGCTAAAGTTCTTTCTAAACAAGAGCCCAGAACCTGGAGACAGCATAGTAGCCCTTCAGGTTTTGGAGCAGAGTGTGACTTCTGCCATTACCCAGGTCTGAACAACTGTGCAAAGCCAAGAGCTCATAGATATCTGTGAACTGTCACAGTATTCATATGTCAGAGTTTGTAAGCAAACCAACTTTTTCCAAAAAAAAAAAAAAAGCCTTTCCAAAAGCCTAATTCTGATCTGGGTTTCAATAGTCCCATGTCTACAGAGGTCCTGATTACATGAATATTCAAAACCTAAAAATCCACCTTTTGAGTGAGAAAACAGACTGACACTTTTAGTGCTGCATTTTCCATATCTTGATGAATAAATCCAACAGAGCTGTCATTCATGGAACAGCATGATGGTGAAAAACAGTGAGTTTCTCCATGATCACTCTTACAGGGATGGAAAGCAAAAACCTCAATTTCTCAGAAAGCCATTTTCAGTTTGCTCCAGAATGTCATTAATATATAACAAATGTGAGCTGGCAAGCATCTGCTTCTTAGCAGAAAAGTGGAGTATTTTGTTAGGGCTGGGAATAGTTTAATATCTGTGATAAATCATCTGTAGGAGGTAGGGAAAAAGGAAAAAATAATATTGCTACAGAGCTTGTGCAGAGAAGCACTACGACTGTCTAGCAGTCATAGCAGAAATTATTTTTACTAACACCAGGAGCTTTGAGAGATCACAATTCAGTAGCCAAATTTTGTTCCCCATCGTAGGAATTTAACCATGTGAAAATTAAGCCAAATGTGGTCACCATAATGAAACTTCACCACCACCACCCTCTTTTTTTTTCTCTCTTATTATTTTTTTAGAAGAACAAAACACAACCAATTAAGCTCCTGCTAAAGGGATTACATAAATACATATGGACCAAAGAACATGGGTCAACGTGAAGAAGAGACTAGAAGAAGAGCTAAATTAAAGAAGAAGCTAAATTAAAGTAACAATGGCAACAAATCAAAAGAATAGCTTTAGACAGTCTGAACTAGAAAAAGGCTGCTCGTGCCAGCATGGGAGAGCTAGTCTGCTTTGCCATATTCTTAGACTGTACAATAAGAGAGTATAAATAGAAAGACAAGTAGAGGTAACCACAGATTCAGAATAAATATGAGGTCAATGAACTCCACATTTAAAAGATTTCACTCAAATTACCCTGGCACATTAAAAGCCACCAAAGTCTGTCTTTACCTTTATCCATGATTAGCATCCAGTTTATAAACTCTTCCGTACTTCAGAGTCTCGACTCCTGAATATAAGAAGAAGTAAAGGGTGAGATGAGGACATCCCAAATAAAACAACAACAAAAAAGTTATGCCTCATTATGCCTTCCAGCCTTATAGTGCTCTGGTTTCTCCCTCACAAAAGCAAGCAAGAAACAAGGAACTGAACTTTTCTGAATCCTTTACTGTGGATCAGCTGTCAAGAGACTTCACTAGGTGTGGATATTTCCACAGCCTGGTAGAGGCACATTTTATTTTTAAAGAGGAGGTAAATCTCTACTACAGGGCCAAAAACTTAGCTGACAGGATATACATATATATATATATATATATATGTATATATATATATATATATATAAAATTATTATTCTTTTAAAGACAATCATTATGTAGGGGTCTGTGGGCATAAATTAATTTCCTTGGATATTGTGCAATTCCTTCCATCTTAGACAGATTTTAGGTCAGCTTCCAAACTACAAAACATTCCTTTAAGGTTTCCCCAAGAATTCCTTGAGTGCTTCCACTCATGACAGAATGCTATATTTCAGAGAAACAAATTCAAGTCTAACAGAGTTATAGTCATACTGAAGAATCTCATTTGATTGTTCTTAAAGTCAAGACGACAAATTCTCAGCAGCAGATACTTCATGTCAGTTATCATACAGAAACCCTGCTTGAGATTCTTCTGGGCTAAATACTGTAACACTTTCATTTTAGGCACTTATCCTTCAGAATAGGATCCAAAATCCAGAGCTAGAGGTCCTGAGGAGGATGGGGAGGTATTTTTGACTGCAGCCTGATATAAATTTGTCATGTCAGAACTGAGCCTGAGAATTAGCAGCCAAAGCCCTGGACAGGTGTCTGTCTTAGCCATTTAGTGTGCTCAGGGCCATGACACCTCTCTGTAGATCCAAGATCTTGAGCTACTCAAGAGAAGCATTCTCCTGGTTCCCTCTCCTGAGTTTTATCTCCTCTCCTGAAAAATGTGTTCTTAGAAAACTCAGCTAGGAAACCCAACCTCTTGCCTGCAGCATCCTACGAGATTTCAGAGCATTGTTAGGATATTGCTCCATGTTTTCAATGTCCAGGCCACTAGATGGAGTGGTTTCTGTATAAGATTTGGAATTAAACTGGGAATTGTCTGGAGGACAGAAGACTTTGGGACAATTTCTAAGCTAGGAAATGAGCCAACAAACTTCACTGATGCCTTTTGAAATGACTTGAAATAAACTTTCAAGTTTATGTTGAACGTTTTATTAATGGATGTGTATTTTAAAAAGTATTATTTCTCCCAAATAGTTTCCTAATGCACATTTCACTGCACTTCTAGTTCTCAAATGCATTTTGCCTTTTGGGCATCTTGGGCAGAAAAATATTCAATTAAGGGCTGGCAACTTGCAGCGCTCTCAGGATGGCATCGCTCTTGCCCACGCCTGGCATATTGCTTAGCAACACCAAGGAACATTTATTGCACATCCTACTATTTATGTTTCATGCTTCACATGTTGACTTTCTCTCCTGCCTCTAAGTTCCTCTGATGGAACTGCTGTATGTTAGATGCCCCAACAGTGATGGGCAAACATGAGCCCCTGTTCTGTCCCTCTAAACTAAGCAGGCAAAGAATTTAACTTGCTGTGACAAGACTGTCAGCTCTTCCTGCTTGTGGTTATGGAACACTACAGCACATGATTGATATAAAATATACACTTGTCATTATTAAAGTAATGCTCTGTTCACAATTACAATGAGAATGCTCTCAACCTTTGAAGCTGATAATGATTCCCTAGAGTGGTTTTTAACACAGTAAGGCATTAAATTTCAACAAAGTTCTTCTTGCACTGCCCTGTTCTCACACTCCAGGAGATCTCCTTGCCCTATTACCTATTACTTTACTGGTACAGCTGTACCTCCATACTGGTATTCCCCATATGCACTTCTTTCAAGGAGCACAGCTGACTGGGAATGACTTGGAAGAAGGAGGCACAAGTAGCTAAGAGTGACCAAGAATGCCAACTCCACACAGCAACTACTCTTTTATAAATATTTTTACTCTTCTTGCTTTTCTGCCTTTAGAGTGCACATCAACCAAAAGCCCAGAATGGCACCGTAACATGCTATGCTACAGCACAGCAGCTGCAGTGCCCATAAAAGCAGTAAGGTCTGGGATTTTTTTTTGTCTGAGAGGCTTTATATTTTAAACGCATGATTCTGTTTATAGCTGTTGAGAGATCAACAGCTCAGCATAGGTGCAGAGTAGAAATTTACCCTGCTGCTCCCAAAAGAACATTCTTTGGGGAAGAAGGAGAGAGGAAATGCTCTTTAATATCCAGGTGAATTTCTCCACAGTGAATTAAAATGCCTAACAAAGGGCACAACCTGTATGTATTGAGTATTAAAAAAAAAGTGGAAATGGAGAGGAAAATACCAATGATAGATGTCTGAAATGAAATGGACTAGATTCACAGAGGTGTGTGGGAACCTCTTTTTTGTCTCATTTCATAGTACCACCAAAATTTCACTTTGGCAGGTGGGGCTTCAATTTGATTTAAAATAACTATTTCTGGAAGCAGCCAAGCTATATTCTGGGAACAAATCCCAGTAATTGAACATGAAAAATAAACTATGACTATATACCTGATGCACTATTTCCATTTTTCTTATGCATTTGACTGGGGAAAAAATGAGAAAGAGCATCTTATGAAAAATTTTGCATTAATTTAACATAGTCATCTGTAGAATAAACATAGTGAGCTGGGATTGTTTAGCCTAGAGAAGCGGAGGCTCAGGGGAGACCTTATTGCTGTCTACAACTACCTGAGGGGTGGTTGTAGCCAGGAGGGGGTTGGTCTCTTCTCCCAGGCAACCAGCACCAGAACAAGAGGACACAGTCTCAAACTGTGCCAGGGGAAGTTTAGGCTGGAGGTGAGGAGAAAGTTCTTCACAGTCCAATGTTACCCATTGGAATGCTGCCCAGGGAGGTGGTGGAGTCACCATCCCTTGGTGATTCCGTGATTCCGTGAATATTGAACATTGTGACTATAACACAACTCAATTTGAACTCTGATGCAAATGGAAATTACTTGTATATGTAGTCAAATGCCACATTTCTGAGGAAGAATGGAATACTCTGTGGGAAAGAAATAAGCATATTTATTTAGAAGAAGGATATTAAGTACAGTTGGGAATATGGACATTTTCAGATTAAAACCAAATAAAATACACTCACATAAAAATGTGTCAGTTGTTGTCATTATAAAATAAGTGAAATCACAACAGTGGCAAAAATTCTATTATAAGATTCAGGAAGTCAAATTTCTCCCAGTGTTTCAGTGCTGTGTATTAGAGTACATGCACACAAGGTATTTTAGATTTTCTACAGAAATTGCAGTGAAATTAGACATTTTGTCTAAGTTTTCAAGGCACATCTAACTGAAATGTCTTTAGGATGTAGATAAGCTTTACAGTTGTTTTGGTGATGTCTTGAAAGAATCAACATAGATTTGAAAGCTAATGATGGATCACTAAGAGAAAAATAATTGCAAGGGAGAAATTGGCATGCATATCCAACTGTTCATCACTAAATGCTGTAAGCCACACAGCAAGCCTCCTCAACAAAAAAGCTAAAATAACAGTAACATCCTACTCAGTATATGGAATACATGTGGGGAAAACAACACGGACATATGTATCAGTTAATGTCAGTGCTCATTCTGTCAGTGTCTGCAGATAGGTTTGAGTGGACTGAAGAGGATGAGTGTGTTCAAAATCCATACACTCAGGGAAAGTGGCAGTTCACTCACTCTCATGCAAAGTCAAGAGGGGTAGGGTCAGCATGAAGTGCGACAGTAGAGGCTCGGGAGAAAGGCAAGGCACCCTTATTACAACAGTGGCCCCATCAGTGATGAAGGCTCATACTCTGTTCTGTGAGCTGGTAGGATGGGGAGGTCCAAGTAGCTCTTTATCACCATTTTCAGTGAATGGTAACATACATACAGCAGCTGTGACCAGAAGCAGTTCTCATCAAGAAAAGACAGCAAGAACAGAAGGACATATTCCAAATTCCTGGTGCAGTCTCAGGAAACCTTAAAAGCTCGCCTCTGATCTGCCTGGCCACTGTCATCACATCATCTTTTCAGACAGAAGCTTTCTGAGGCTAAAGACATCTGAAGACAGATAATCTATAAACTTCAAATACATCTTGAGCTGCTGGGAGACTACCACAGATGGCAAAAACCATAAGCAAGGTAGAAATATAGTGAGGGTGCAAGGATTTTAAATGAAGTAGGGACTACTGCTAGTCAGAAAATGCAGGTCAAGGTGGTACAAGCTTTCAGGAAACCTTATGTTCCTTCAGGTCTCCTAGTAAAATATTTGAAAGAAACTGATAAACATTTGCTGGTGCAGAAATGTTCTTTCCCTCAGAGACTGCAGAAAGTGCAGATTGTTTTTAAGATGGATTCGCTACCTCTTCCAGGAGAATTCCAAATATCTGCTGACACCCACAGGCAGAAAGGTAAATTTTGTTTCAGTTCCAAAAGTTCATGCTTCTCTCTCTCTCCCTGACAACCGAAACAAACCAAGCCAATCAACCAAACAAAGGAAAAAAACCCAACAAAACAAAACAAACAAACAAAACAAAAATCATCCAAAGTAACTCAGGAGGTGGGGACTTGCCATTTTATCCAACAGGACTGCAAAAACATCCCAAAGTAGCTCATCTCTAAAATACTATGCTCATGGCTGTAGATAACAGGCCACAATTCCTGCTCTGAGGACCCTGTAACAGAAGTCTGAAATAGGATTTATTTACTCCTTCATACTTGGCGTTCCGGAGCTTTATACCTCCCTAAAACTTCTCAACTTCTCTCACTAGACAGTGAAAACCCTCATGGTGAGAAGAGCTCAGGGGGCCCAAAGCATCCTTCAGGAACTGCTGAAAACCAGGCAATAGGTGCCCTTTGCAAGAGTAAGAGAACCAAGCAGCAAAGACATAGAATGGTTCCATGTCCAAACAGTAGTGATAGGGCTACTCTGTTTCTGCAACTCTTGTCCTGGCTCTGGGTGCAACAGTTGGACCATATTGTGATAACAATACCCAGAACCCTAACCTCAGCCTCCTGCTGCTCAAGTTGTTCTTTCTGGTATGCCAGCTTTGTGTGCTTAGGTGGAAATTTAAGTATGTTTAAAAATAAGTTTTCTCATTAGCAAAGAAAAGAAAAGAAAAGAAAAGAAAAGAAAAGAAAAGAAAAGAAAAGAAAAGAAAAGAGAAGAAAAGAAAAAAGAAAAGGAAAGAAAAGAGAAAAGAAAAGGAAAGGTAAAAAGAAAGAAAAGAAAAAAGAGGAAAAAAAAAAAGGGAATAAAGAAAAAAAAGGGAGAAACAAAGGAAGAAGAAAAGCTATTCTTTCCAGTTCCAGTATTTTAAATTGGTTCCCTCCTTCTTGGGTGAGAAATTTTGCACTTCTGAGGATTGTTTGCACTTCAACATCCTCATTTCCAAGTTCTTCATTGATGAAAGGAAACAACAGTGACCCTGCTCAGTTCCAATACAGGTTTCCTGTGCATGCCATTTTATGGAGGAGGCGATTTTCCAGATAATGAAACTACCTGTTACTCTACACAAAAAAAGTTTTTAGTTTTGCTGTGATACTAAGTGTTAGAGGAATTAATCCAGTAACCCAGATGTACTGCAGCTAGGGCCATACATTCTCATCTCAAAGACAATTTGAAAAGGTCATTTGGTTGTTTGGTCGGTTTTGTGAAAACATAACCCAGAATAACTGGTTTTGGTTTTTTTTTTCCTATCCCTATTTAACATATATCACTAAGCCCTTCCTCTGGCTTGGAAGCTGACTCCAAGGGCACCACTTTGCTCAGGAGTAAGTGCCAACTTGCTACATGTCAGTATCTACCATTCACTTGTGAGTGACAAAGTACAGTACAGCAAATGCAAACCCAACAGCAAAAGGCACACAGCAGGTGATAAGAGGATTGTTACAGAAGAGCAGGAAAAGGAATGCATTTTTTTTCTGGAAGAGACATAATTTATTAGAAAGGAAGGAAAAGTGAAATATGATCTCAGGAAGGGCTTCTGCAATGGAGCTAAACCACTGTAGGCCAGGCAGGAGCAGCCAGAGGGAAATTCCAGTACAGAAGTGACAAATGAGCATGAATGTGTTTATACATTTTGAATACTTGCAATCAGTCAACATTGCCTGTTCTTCATGACTCCTCCAGGTTTCCAAAGGTTCTCTGTGGGATCTTGTTGTTTGTGGTTTGTGGGTTTGTTTTTTTTCCAAAGTGACAACTAAATTGTTAACAGATATCCTCTTATGACCAATCTTCTTCTCCTTTCTTTCCCACAGAAACCCTCCTCTTCACCATCTGTAAGCAACAACCCAGAGCAATGTCATCATACGCTTCAATATCCGGTCTCAGCACCTTGATCTTGTGCATCAGTGGATGCAGGAAAATAGCACAAAACAGAAAGTGAAACTTCAGACTTTGGAGGAATTTTTCAGCAGCCTGAGGTGGCTTGCCCAAAGGAGTTCCTCACCTGAGGTTAGCCTGTGGTACTTCCTAATGGCACACTGCCTTTTAGGGGAGAGGTTCTTTGAACTATCTCACTTGCCAGAAACAGTATAGTTGCTTCATGTGTTACCCATTATCAGCTCTGGGAGAGATTTAGCCTAAGTGTATGAGTTGGGACCTCACTGCTGAGCTGACATTTGCATTACGTCCTTTGTCAGAAAAACAGCAACAACAAAGGTCATTGAGACCTCACCTGAATATAAGAATTGAGAAAACCTTCAGAAAGAAGAAAAACAGAATATGTGGATGGGAAGAGGGGTATGACTGGGAGGACCAGGATCATTAAGTATCATAAAGCATCTTCATGAAGTCCAATGCAGTCTTAGCAGATTTTCTCCATTGCCAACAAGTAGTCAAAGTCAAACAGGATGGCCAGGAAAATTATGTCCCTGCAGCTATGATTAATGTTTGCCATTCAACCAGACAGAAAGACCTTTCTCAAAATAGAGATAGAGCCAATAACAACTATTGGAGGATGAAAAAAAAGACTGAAAGATTATGTCCAAGCTACAATTAGAGGCATCACTTTGTGTTGATCTGCAGAACCCCGCAGTGGTATAAAAATCTGCCTCTTGTTCTGCAATCAGCAGTCAAATGTGGGAAAAGAAAAATATGGAAGCATTGTAAGGTGAAGCCCTGAGGGAAGGTGCAACAGTCCAAAGAACTACTTGACAACATCTGTGAAGTAAATGAACAAAACATGATATTAGGTTTATTTGGAGAGCTCATTTGAAGAAAATTACTTTTTAAAACTTGTGCTTCTTTTAGCCAGTGTCTCTCTGACTCACTTCAGTTTGGGAAGAAATGTGAGGGGTGAGGGAAGGAACCTAGCAGAGACAGAGAAAAGAAAGAGTAAAACCAAAGCTGAAAAGTCAACCCAAAATCTAAAATGTATGTTGTAAGGTTAATGAATACAAACAGCTCAGCTGGGGTGCTGCACATTGAAAACGAGTGATCACGTAGAACAAAGGAATAATTGAGAAAGGATGAAAGAGAAACATACTGGGCCATGGTAAAAGCACAATTACACTGTCTTGATGGAAGTCCAATGCTTATTCACAGAGCTCATTCAGTGAAATTGTGGAGATGATTCAGTGAAAATGTGGTCCAAATTTGGAAAATATGATTTGCCACTTCTTTTTCTTTTTGGAATGCAAACATTTCTGCTATTCTGATTTTTGCATAAACAGCTGTTTGTACAAAATAGCTAGCTTTTGATAGCCAGTTTTAATCCATTAGTTTCCCTCCAAGTGCTCCCAAAGCAAAAGGTGAAAACAACAATAGTCTACAAATTACCATTCCTAATTACAGCAGCTCAAGGGCTAAGGGTTTGAATGGACACAGGACAGAATAGCAGTGTTCATGGACTGATTAATGAAGGGACACCAGCAGAACTGAAAGCCTACAAACCCACCTTATAAATGTGTACAGGAAAAAACCAATGAGCAGTTAATTGTATTTAAACAGCCTGGACAGGTCCCTGGAGGTGGTCAAGAGGGGATTGGACATGGCACTAGGTACCATGATCTAGTAGTCATGAGATGCTGGGTGACAGGTTGGACTTGATGATCTTTGAGGTCTTTTCCAACCTTGTTGATTCTATGATTCTATGATTCTATGACAGCCGGTCTGTGCACAACTGCTGTGCATTGAAGAGTGGAAACCTCACAGCAGGACAAAGTTTGAATTTATGATAAATATGGTAGCCAGGTATGTCATACCTGAAGGAATGCATCCGATGGTGGCTTCTGCAAAGTACACAGGCTGCATTCAGTTTCTAAGAGAGGTTTCATTTGTTCTAACCTATGAAACAACAAATAAAACGGGTTGACATAAGTGTGTAAGGAAGTTGTAGCCTTTCCTATTAATATCACCTGGGGCACATGCTCTGCATTGCATCATGTAGAGGAGCTTTATGGAACTAAGCCTTCCTCCTTCCCAGCTCCTGGTTAAAATGCTTTGGACACTTACAGCCTCAGAAATTTCCTCTGTACTTGCCTTGGACATTGCTGTACACCATTCAATGAATGGGAAATTAACCTTTTATATTCTTTAGCAATCATGATTAAAGCACTTAAGCATAGGGTCAAGATAAGGTAAACAGTATAAATCCATCACTGAATGGTTCTATTAAATCAGGATAATTTTCTTAGTAACAGTTATACAGCTTTGTAAATCTGTCTTTACACTGCTTCCTTCATTCTGTTGGTTTGTAGGTTCTTGTTTCTGGGTTGTTGTTTTTTTAACAACATTAAAAAAGAACAAAACACCAAAGAACTCACACTTCTGATATAACTGAAGATTCCTGATCCTAAGTATGATCAGAGCTTTTGTTTGCCCCATACAGCTTTGTACCTTGTTATCTATGATTTATGCACTGTCATGGAAGGATCAGCTTTTGACAGTTTTTAAACTGAAAGAAGCTTCTGAGGTGCATATTTTTAATCTGAAAAAAACCCAAACAAACCCTCACTGAAGTTGTTTAGCCTGAAGGAAATGAGATGGGATGTGTTCTGGTGCAAGACACAATTGGAGACTTCATTAAAGCCTCTGGGACTGCCTGAGACTGCCAGGGCTCACATCTTGCAGGAGATCTGGGTTTTATCAGACTACCTGCTGTGGACCTGTTGCATTCAAGTAAATGAGTCTTTGGAGGTTTGTTTGTTTTGCTTTGCTTTGTTTTTTAATTAAAATGTTTCCAGGAAAAGGTGTCCCCTACAAGAATATGACTGGTAAAGAAGAAAAGCCTATCTAACCAAAAAAAGCTCATTGTAAAATGACATATTCCAGGTAACAAAATCCCAGAAATAAAATTGCATTTGCTCCTTCAGAGCTCAGTAATGGTGTTTATAAAAAAAATGGACTCTGCTGTGGCACATGTTCAAAACTCGGGTTTGACCTTTGGTATTGGCTTAGAGCTCAGTGCTGTAAGATTTCCAGTACAGAAGGATACAATACAGTGGTACAAGACAATCAAAAGATATATGTAACTTGTTTATCTGTATTTGAAACTTAAATGAAGGAGGCAAGAAAGGTTTCTGATGGCTGTGCCTGAGTTTTAAAAAAATGCCAGTAAAAGGAAAGGCAAAGATCACCCTCAGAGCTCAGAGTATGCTTTGTAGTGAGGGTTTTGCCCTGGGATTTTCTTTCTAAGAGAAAGACGAATAAAACAAAGGAAAACAAGCTCCAGCCGAAGAGTGGTAAACAGATCCATAAATGTGCACATTGCTTCCAAAGCAAGGTGGTTGAGGTAAAAAAATATTGGAATCATTGAAAACAGATTAGAGGATGCCCTAGGGGAAGTGGAGTAAGACAGCTGGACAAACCTTGATGGGCTGAGGGACTTGACTCATTCCCAGAATGACTATACAGTTTCCTCCTAAGAAGCCATTAAATTACACTTTTGAAATTGTGTGGTTTTGAGGTCTGAAAGGGGCTATTAGTCTTTTCTCAGTAAACCCAGTAATAAGTCGGTAGACTCAAAGATACCTGCCTGAAACAGTGTTACCTGGCACATTACAAACAGAACCTTTAGAGAGTTTACTTTTTAAAATGGGGAGACAGCAGAACTGCAGTTCAAATAAGCAAAAGAGACCAGTACAGTGTTCAAAGTCTCCTAAAGTATTAGGAGCAAGACAAGCATTTTTTGTTGTTTATTTTCTTGTGTATCACTCCCATACTGGTGAAACAACCCTGAAAATGAATTACCAGTATTATCTCCCATCATTGGCTATCCATTCCCTTACCAAGGAAGATGAATGGGATGCAGAGGTGAGAATGTGTGTGCAGAGGGAAATTTCACCTTTCTCCTGGATAATTAAGAAGTCCCACCAAACATCTTTCTTAAACTGAGGGGCCCAGAACTGGACACAGTAATCAAGGTGTGGCCTAACCAGTGATGAGTACAGGGCAGAATGACTTCTCTGCTCCTGCTGGCCACATTATTCCTGATGCTACTCTATGTTTGCCAAATATTGTCACATTCTCTTTCCCCAGAGTAAATGCTAGCTTATCTTCTTGATCTTCAAAGTCCTCCACTTGCTTCTGCCCTACCTTTCTTATCAGTCAGTAGCTAGGTTGCTTCCTTCCATTGCTCTTTAGGTAGCTGTATTGTAGATTTAAATCCTCCTCCCTGTCCCAAATTCTTTTCTGCCATCATTTTTTGTGTGAGATAAATACAATTTTAAAAGTTTTAAGCCTGAAAGCCTGCCTGCACCACAACCCCACCTCAAAACCCACTTTGGCTTAAAGCAGCAGCTGCCATAAGAAACCAGCTGAGCTGCTGGTGCATTGCCACCAAATCTGTTGACTGGGAATTACAAACACAGTTGGTTTGTTCTGATGCTTCCCATTAATGCTGCTACCTCAAACTTTTTCCCTACTGTTTATTATTATTTTCCTTCTCCTGTTATAATTTCTCAGAAAGCTGAGTCAAGTGTTTAGTGCCTGGAGCTAAAGTTCACTGTGCAGTGGGATGAGACCTGGCCAACATTCAATTTGGTTGTCATGCAAAGGAAGGGAAGGGACTTTTATGTTTAGGAAACATTGTGGATTCTGGCAATGAAAAACCTAACAGATCTTAGCTGTCACATCCTAGCAGTTTACAGGAAAGGAAATGGAAGCCTTTATCCAACCAAGTATAGCAGAATTTTGATCATGGATATACTAAAATATTAGAACATTTGTAGCCTAGCCATGTGGAGGTGGTGTTCAGTGTTTACCTCACAGTTTGATCCTCCACAGCCTCTCCACTGCAGAGACTGCCTGAAAACAAAAGGCATCTTATTCAGTTTCCCATATAAGAAGCTATTCTTTAAAGAGATGCAAAGAGGCTTTCACAGCTGTTAAAAAAGTAATGCCAAGACACTTGACATACCTCTCTTCTAAATTATCTCTGCATTACAGAAGGGCTAGGGTACTTGTACAAGCTTATGTTGTGCTGCAACTGCCTGCAAAAATATGATTTTGTGGGTTCCTAGTGAACTGTACTTTGAAATATCAAAGACCTCACTCTTGCTTCTCTTACATCTCTTACACTTCAACTTGCTATTCTTAATCTTCCCTCTAGCTACCACCCACCTCCTTGCCTGCTGTTCTCAAACTGGTCTTCATTAATATGTGCAGAGGATGAGCAGAGCCTGTCAAAGCAGAATTAGACCACTTCTGTGGCACTTTGGTGCCATGTCAGTCTGAGGGAAGGAAGAGCTCTGCGGATGGTCTGCAATAATCCCTGCCTGCAGCTGTCACCATTCTGTACCTGATGCATGTGGTCTGTGGACCTTCAGTGCACAGATCAAGCCCTGCATGCCAGTCTGAGGTAAGGGAATTTGTGACAGTGCTGGTTCCTGAGGAGCAGACAGTGAGAATGATCATTCCCTTTCTCAGAGGCATGAGTGGCAACACTGAGCTTCTGTTCACCAGTACTGTCCTGGTTGCTCACTCTGGCTCTAAGTAGGGTCTACTAGAAATGGTTACATTGTGTGCCAGGTGGAGGTACCTGGCATGGTGCCACTCACAGTCCTTTTCCCTCCTCTGCCTATTCTGCTAAGCTCACCTTAAGCAGTGTTGAAGTTTCATGGAGACACGGAACCAGGAGACATGGATTGAAGAATAGCTGTGGAAATGGCAGCTCCCTGGTCCTGATAAAACCTGAGAGTTTGAGGAAACAGGTTTGCACTCTCACGGTCATGAGATGGCTTCACAAAGGCCACCAAGAGAAGAGCTAGGTTTAGGTAACGGGTGATCTTAAGAAGCTTTGTACCGTGATGATGTTTGAAGGAGGAATAATTCCCAATTCTCTTTACAAACACAGAGATTCTTCTAATTTCCAACAACCTCCAGAGTGCCCACCCAAAGTGAAGTGCATGGTTCATTGTATTGAGGCAGGTGTCTCCTTGGGTCAGATAGGAAGGGAAGAAGTCATATTTTTTGCCAGGTAATAAGACAATCCCAGTGTAAAGATCTCTATAGCTCTGTATGACAGCCTGAACATCTTGAAATCTGTCTCTTATATCCTGCTTCTTTTTTTTATTATTATTTTTTGTGATTTCCAAAGTCATTTTTGTATATCCCCATTCTCCATATATAAAGCAGGAATAATTATTTCTTCTTTCTCTCCTTCCTTATAAAGATAAACTTGGTAAAGACTAGTTGGTAGGGGTCTACAGTAATACAGTCATATAGATATTGCAAACCAGATAGGTGCAGAAAAGTCATATGTGTTTGGGTTAACATGGATTTTACTCTGCCTTTCAGCTACCAGTGATGCCACCAACTACCGGTGCATTAGGGACCCTTAGAAAATTTCACTGGTTTCCACAAAACAAAATGTCATCACATTCTTTTGCCACCATCTCAGAAGTTGAGTGGTGTCTAAAGAAAGAAAGGTAACAACTGGTTTTCTTTGGAAAAACACGTTTAAAGCCTCAGAGAAGCTTTAGAGACAGGGTAACATCTGTCGTTGCTAGAGAGGTCCATATTTCCTCCCCAGCACTAACTACTATATAAATATCTATATAAATGTCAGCATCTCCCTCAGCAACAGCCACCCAGTCTACTTTTTCAGGCTGTAGAACAGGTACTAGGCAGCATCAAATTTGCCACGTTTCCTGCCCATGCTCTCGTTTCAAATATTTATGCTGTTCTTCATGTAGATTTAATATCACTCACTGAGATGTTGCTAATGAAATAAAAAACTCAGAAACCTCCTCTGCAAAGACCTTGAATAAGTGTAAAAATATGCAGTTTCTGCATGTGAAAGAAACAGTTTTTCCTTCCTAACAACAGGTACAAACTGCAGCATTTTGTTAATGTAAGGAACTTAACTCATGAGAGCCACCTTGCTACTGTGAAGGGGACAGCTCATGGAAGAACATTTGTTGATATTTTACTTGTTCTGCTTCATACGGTTCAGGAGTTATTATTATCTAGTTCCTCAGAACTACACATTTTAAACTGAAGCTCTAGCACAGTTTTAAGATGTGCAAGTTCCAGTTCAGTCTGCATTTGCTATAATTCTACTGGGGGCTTGCTAGCAGACCATCTAGTAGGAGACTCAAAGACAACTCATAAGCTACTGCTCACCAAAACCATTGGTAAGGGTGTACTCTAACACTCCTTCCCTTCTTTGCCCTCAAACCTACCTCTTACTATAAAATTTTCATTTGTGTTCAACTTGTGGCAGCTAATAAATTTTACTTGGGACAGTCAGTGATTACTGCCAAGAATGTTATGTAATAATTTCAACATCTGCAGAAGTGGGCTGTTAGACATTTATTTGATAAATAACGCTGTCGGCTGTTAAGGTTCAGATAGGCTTTGGGTGCCCACAACAGAAATGTGCGAATCTGAAAAACTGGAGAATGTGTTGATTTTCTTTTTTTTTTCTGAGATGGAATTGAAAATACAATTCAGTATGTGCTAAATTAATGATCACAGGCACGAATCAGATGGTTGGTACAGGAAAAAGAATCCACGCGCCATGTGCCTGTTTCTGCTGCGATGTGTTGGTAATTAGTTTAAATATATCTGTTACATCTGTTGATTTTTGGTTCTACTTTTGAGTTACAATACAATCTTCATCGTTATTTGAAAAATAATTGCATTCCATATTGCAGCAATTTTTTGTACAATACTGTAAATAAACCAAAATGAAGTTTTCCCATGTCCCAGGACTGTAAGGGCATAAATGAAGGGATGGATAACTCATTTTAACACAGACATAAAATATTGTTTAGGCTGGCAAGGTGCTGGGTTTCTTCATTTTGTCATAAACAACATTCAAGATTACATAACAGCTGTAAAAATAGGACAGAAGCCATTCATGGCTAAAATAAGACTGTCAGAAGTGCTGCCTTTCTTAATTATTCATCTACCTGATTTAGAGAAACTTTGTTGTTCCAACAGCAGATTTCTCACCTCCAGTGTGATTCTCACCTGTGCTGAGCACCCAGTAAATTGAGGTATGGTTTGGAAAAGATGAATTTATCTCTTCTTCCATGATAAACATAATTTGTTACTCTTTGTCATATCTGATTATGCTTATTTGTTCATAAATAGTATTTATGAACAAACCAGGCATCATTTTGTATGCTGGTTGTCTGTAAAGACCTTAAATATGCAGCGTTAGCTCTATTTAGGACAATGTTCAAGCACCTTGTATTGTGTAATCACACACACGGACGCTTTCCTGAGCTGGAAATAGATAAATATGTCCATACCTGAGTGATACTCACCTTTTTGTCTATAGCAGCTATGAAAATATTCCCTTGCCTTCTATTCTAGCAGGAGAGTTGTGCTTACACAACAGGTGCTGGTTAAGGCCTTCAGGCCCTAATGCATGACAGCATTTTCCCCTCCTCTTCTGTGCATCTCACGTATTATTAGAGCTACATCAAAACCAAAATGCTTGGTAAAGAGTCTAGGCATGACCATATGAAGCCATAGTTCTGTGACCTGACTGTCAGGGATTTGCAGGTTGGGATATTGAAACTCACTATTTAAAAGAACTGTCTTGCCCTGTACATCCTCCTGCTATAGGTGAGATCCTCAGGGGTACAGGATTACTTCTAAGGAAGGAATCAAAGGGGACACTGCCCACCCTTGGGGACTGGCTGGGGTAAGAATCTACTTGTTAAGTGTGTCTCCAATAGTTCAAATACTTTGATCATAAAATTATGATTTTCCTTTTTTGCTCTGATAGTCAACATCGGTGGGCAAAGATCCTTTAAATGGAATGAGGCTGGAGCACAAGCTTAACACCTTAAATGGAACTGGACCACAAATTGTATCGGCCATTAGGTTACCAAGCTGTAGGAAATATTTTTAAAGCATAGCAAAAATCTGTCAGACCTCAGTAGCTCAGAATTTAATCTGTAAAATCAAAATGGATGCAAAATGTTTCATTTTAGAAACTGAAGAACTGAATCAATTCATATAATAAAGTCAAGATTTTTCCAAGGAACAACAAAGGGCAGAAACAAGAGGAATGTACTCAGAGCACAGTACAGTAGTGAGAATCAGATGGGCTTAAGCATAATCTTTAGGCTGTGATATCCCTGAGGACTGCTACAGAATTGATGTTAACTGAGTGGAAATGCCATCCTCACTGATTCAGCCCTAAAAAAATGTTTGTTTCAAAAAATCCATTTCCTGAGAAGGGAGGAAGGAAGTGGAGCAGAAATGGAATTTCACCTTAAACCTTTGTAAGCAGCTATACTTTAAGAACTCAGTCTAAATACAAAAAACAAAATCTGCAAAGAGAGTGAGAAGGGTGCATAAAATATTTCTCTCACTTTCCCAGTAACGAACTAGACTTTTCAATAAGCATGTTCCTGAGTTTTACTTCTAAAACTATTGAAAAATTTATATGAGTGTGATACTAAAGGAATTCACATTTCTATTAATATTTCAGGACCCAAACTTGCTTATTTTCCCCAAAGATATTTGATATTCTTGTCTGGCTTAAATGAAATATTTCCCTCCAATCTTTAAGAATGTAGATCAGGGGAAGAACTGCCTTTTTGGGTTGGTTGGTTTGGGTTTTTTGGGGGTTTTTATTTGTTTGTTTTCCTGGACAGAAAGGAGCACGTTTATACATTTAGGACAAAACCAACAAGCAATCCAACTTCCTGAACTTACTGCAATCTCAACTGCATACGACTTAGATTGTCAGGTTCACAGAAAAATAACATTCTGGCTGATGGATTTATCCTTCCTAAAGATATGAATAATAAAAAAGAATTCTCAGGATGCATTTATTTTTTGAGAATTTAATGGGATTTTCAACATTTCATAGTGTGGAAGTGCCTTTTTTGATGGGGAGATGGATCATTAGCTCATTAGTCAGGAATGGGTCTAGAATAATTTCACCCTTGGCAAAACTGCATTGTCATTTCTGAGTGTATCACAGATGGATCCAACTGCATTGCTCTTTCAGTTATGGCATCACTGTTTCCCACTGCTTCATGAAAGTAGGAACAATATACCTAAAATATTCTCCTCTTTTAAAGTTTAAATTTTGTTTCTATGTAAATAATGCATGTGTTCAGGCACTAGTGCTACTGTCATTAACTGGGAATAAACCTGGAGCTTTCCTCTCTGAAAGTACAAATCCACACAATTGGAGCAAAAGCAGCAACTCTGTCACATACTATCAAATAACAGGCTGCTATAGTCACTGCTACTCACCATAGGGAGGATAAATCTGCATTCATTCAACACTGTTTATAACATTGAATATGGAGATGCTAGCAACTTCAACTGATCAGTTTTAAAGGGTAAGAATCAAGCATGGTGTGAAGGCACGTTGCACATACCTTTGCTTGCAAGCACTTCTACCTCACTATTGATTTCTGGCTGTGCCACAGTCATTAACTAGGGTAGTTGTGTTATTCAAAACAAAACAGACTAGAAGCAGCAATTGCAAATGAAATAATTAAAGTAATCTCTGTTTTGCTGAATGTTAACAGGCTAATTGTTCTACATACACTTACGGAAAGGCTGTGCCTTTTGTGTGTGTGAAGTAGTGAAAGCTTACTTAAAGGCTGAAAATGTGCCTTAAATGATCAGGCTACAGACACTGCATGCTGCAGTGGGGAAAGCAGCAAAAAACGCTTTTTTCTCAAGACTCAAAGTGATGAAATCTCGATTTTAGGGAAAGGCTGTCTTCAAATGCCTGAGAAATAACCTATTGCATTGATATTCTGCCAGAGCCATCCATCATTGAGGATACAAATGTAGAACAAATAAATCTCTTCATTAAGGAGAAAGCCAATGTCAATACTGTACACAATGTTTGCAAGATCAACTCTGTGCTCTCTACAGGCAGGTCTGTTTATAACTGCTGTGTTCAAACCCGAAGCCCACTGTTATTTCCATGCTCTGACAGCAGTTACTATCACACTGAAATCCAGATAGTAAGTTGCACCAAGAATTCTTCAAAGAGAGGTTTGTGTTCTTCAGGGTTAGCTCCAGAGAAAAGGAAAGAAATGTCAGCATAGAGGCAAACATTAAAACTCATTTGTGCTCTGGGAGAGCAGGAGTCCAGAAATCACACTGCTTTTTCTATCACAGAAACAATTTTTTTGCAAACAATTCTCATTTCTCTATTTGTCATTAACGTCTTCTCTAACATTCATTGTATTCTTCTGTGCCTGAAGTGGAAGAATCCCTCACAACTTTTTATGGTCTCTCTACCTTCCTATTCCCCTTTCAAGCTCTGTGAAGAGGGCAAAATTGAAGTGATGCACCACCCAAGGATGAGCAGATCCCCTATCATATGCTGGGTAACTGATATTTTCACTTAGTGAATATACAGATTAAAGTGTATATAGCTCTCTTTAGCTAGCCAAACACACGTTCTCTTCTTCATCACTCTGGAAGAGGCTGAATGATGTTCCCACCATTAGCTATGTCCATTCCAAGGAAAGGGGACAGAGGAACAGGGTTTAGGGTCATCAGTGACTAGACAGCAGTGGATCCAGCTACTAGGATGCCGATAAACAGGTGATGGGTATCAGCCTTAAACCCTGAACCTGCTGAACACATTTTCAAATCAATGATGCAGGCAGAGAGCAGATGTTTAGGCTGTGGATGCTTACTTTGTTGATACCAGTATCACAGTATCACAGTATCACAGTATCACAGTAACTAAGGTTGGAAGAGACCCCAAGGATCATCAAGTCCAACCTGTTCCAACAGACCTCACAACTAGATCATAGCACCAAGCGCCACGTCCAATCTCCCCTTGAACACCTCCAGGGACGGCGACTCCACCACCTCCCTGGGCAACAATGTTTGCAACTCATGTATGGTTGAGTTGCTCTGTTCTTTTACCTGAGAGAAAATAAAAGGTGGTTTGGAATCCTACCCCTGACTTTAGGTGGCAATCACCAGTCTGATGAGGAGTAGTCATGACCAGTAAACTGCAACATGTTAACTGGGTTGGGAAAAATGGGCAAACTATCAACTTTGCAGTATGAAAGGACTCAGTGAACACCTTGCCAGTTTTATAGTCTCATTAAATTAAACCAAATTACATCAAATCACCTCTGAGATCTAGATGGTAGAAATGTGCACAGCAGATCTGCCTATGCTTTAAATTCTGCATGAACTATGGATAAGAGGAGAGTGCCTTTGCAGCTCAGTTTCATTGATGTGTGAGCTAGTATTCATGTCAGGTTTTCTTTTAAGGATACTTGAATGACTCTATTTTTAGATTTCACTGTGATCCCATTTCATCAGATATTGCATGCATAATGCATCCTCAGCAACAAAAATTTTAATCATAGCATAAATCAGCCAAAAGACGCTACAAGAAATCAAAGTCCTAATTGTTCTGCATGGGAACTTGAGTAAATGGATTCTGCTTTTTAATTCCTACACTCAGAAAGGATCTATGGAGGATTCTCCCCAGATATGCAGGTGACTGGGAAATACGTGTTGCAGGGCCCCTCAGATTCAGTCCCAAAACACAAAATTTCATAATTTAATCTGAAAGCAGCTTTTACCTTTACAGATTTGCTTAAGAAAAATTAAGACCAGAATTGGGATCTCTCATCTGCATAATGCAGAGGAAGTATCACTTCTCATTGATGGCAAAAGAAACCCTCGCTGATCATTCACAATTTCCAAACCAAGGAAGAAAAATCTGCAAAATAATTTCAATGCAGTCCCTCATGACCCAGAAAGCAAACCCTTCACAGGCACAGAAGGCTCAAATACATCCAGTTTCATTTCCAGTAACAAAGATTAAATATTTATGACTGTGTCCTGTTAATGTGCTAAGGATATAGAATTTAAATCAGACACCTTACAGAACAGCAAAGAGCATGGAATGGATATTTATAGACCTGTTTTTCATCTAGGAAGGCTTTTTACTCATTGTTTCTCTTTCAGTATGACAATCCAATTAACATAACTCTAAAGCTTTAAAAAGCAGGTCCATTATGTTATTTGTGGGGTGCAGATTGTATTCCTTTTCCTTACAGTTACATGGAAGTGACAGCACCACCCATTTCAGCTCAGCCGTTTGTGCAAGCAGATATCTGCTCCTTGTTTCATCTTCTCTGAGAAGCAGAGGCAGGACCAGCTCCTGACATGCCCTGTACAAGGACATTGTGGTCCCAAAATAAAATACTCAGGGATTAGGATAGGTCTTATTCCTTTAACAGCCACTCTAGGTTGGATGGATGAACCAGATGTAAACTGCAGGTCAGCAGCTGTGCTTCTCTGTCTTACTAGATCAAATGTTCAGGAAAATGACTATTTAATCTATGGCCATAACTATGACAACAGGAGTACTCTTTCCTGACCTCAGTGGCTCTTCTTCACCAAGTGAACAAGACTTCTCCTCCACAACCTCTGCAAGCTAGAAGATACTTTTGTATTTCTCTGGTTCATAGTTCCATCACATTTTATCTTGAAATTATCTCTTTCCTTTGATTAGCCATTTTATTTCTCATTCCCCTGGGTTTTCCATCTCTGTTTCTATTGTATATAAATGAGCTGCTAAATGCTCATTATTAGTCCCTAAAGTCACATAAAGATTTCTGGAGCATGATAAAATTCTCCCTGAGTATGTTTTGGATAGATTAGAGCCCAAGAACTAAATGGAAGATACAATACCTCCCATTAGTTTAAAAAGAATTGGAGAGGAAACATTCATCCTTTCATAAGGGAAAGGAGAGAAGGAACACACTGATGAGTGATAGGGAAAGAGAAAGAAAGCAGCCAGGCAGCTAGCAAGAAGGGGAAAGAATACTACTTCAGCTCAGTCACTGTGATGTGAAATCCTTTCTGTCCTGACACCATTGTGTTTACTCAGAGTATTGCATCACTACTTGGTAATGATATCATAACACAGTGATTTTCAAAGAAGTAGGGGTAAAAAATTCAAGCAACTATCTTCTTAGTCAGTCAAGCCAGAAAGAAGCCTTCTCTGCAAGCAGAGTAGTAATAGTGCTAGCAGTGCTTCAGCCAGCCAGCTGTTAATGTGAGAGGAGATTCTGTGTTCCTAAGAAAACATCAACACATTATTTCCCTAGTTAGAGGCATGATTTAGTTCCTCAAGGATCTTAGTCCCAGCAGGGCATGAACCTGAAGCAAGGGAAGGCTGTGTGCAGCCGGTCACCCTGCCTGCTTTGAGCCCTGTACCAGCAGACTCATTTCTCCTGGCTGGGTACAGAAGCAGCAGGGAGAGCGGTACTCCCAGAGGGCAGTTCACAGCATCTGGAATTCTCATCCTCAGCACTGACTGCTTGATTCATCCTCGATGAATTCCCCATCACACATTGCAGCTTATTAGATGAATAAACATACCAGGAAATCATGTCAGTTTGGAAAACCAAATCAATCTCCATTTTTCTTAATAAAAATACCTCCATGGTAAGAGGAATTTGAACAGTTTGGGATTTGTCAGGCAAATGTCATCTCTGGCTGTAGTAAATACTTCTAATATTCTCATTTCAGTTTGACCTTTTTATACTTAGCTCTATATAAAATACTCCCCAATGTCTGTGGTCAAGACATTAACTTAGATCTAAGTCCCAGGATGTAATGAGTATTAAAAAGCCAGAACAGGAGAGAATGAAAGTTCCCAGCCTTTCTAGGTGGGTAGAAGAGCATATTCTTGAGTGGGATACAGCTGGACCAGAGTTCCCTCAAGTGCAGGGTAAAACTGAACCTTATCATTCTCTCCACTAGTTCTTGTAAGCACTTACATCATTCTGCTGCATTTTCCCAAGCCCTTTCCCTCATCTGAGGCCATTTATACTATCAAGGATCTGTGCAGTCAGTCAGTGTGTTACATACACTACAATCATGTTAAAATCATCATGAGGGTTTGCAAACAGGTTCTTACATAAGAACACAAAAGACCCATGGTGAACCTTCACATCCACAAGAGCAGACATGCAGCATTTACACACTGAGAGGCAAGGACTGGATGTATTCCCACAATTATCCCTCTCTGTACATACCCAAAGTGATTCTCAGCACTTCAAAACTGCCTGTAATGCTAGAGTCCAAGATGCATTGTCAGTTAAGAAACCAACTGAGTTATGTTACAAAAGCCATATTAACTGCAAAACAGTGCCTTCCAGCTGATGATCTGTCCGTATGGCATTTCATTTGCTGCCTTAGGGAGTTTTCAGAAACAATATATATTAATGACTCACATATCAATGAATTAAAGTCAAGTCAGAAAAAAATACTTTGTGTAAAACACCCTTTTTAATTGGGAACATGAGAATTTATTCAGGAAATATAAAATACCCATTATTCAAGCAAGGATTTCTTACCAATCAAATGCAAAGCTTTTTTTATTGTCATTTGCTGTGTTACTGAAAAATGTCAGATCTGGCCCTAGAAAATCATTGTCATACCTAAAGTTTTTAGTTAAAAAGGGAAATAATTTTCACTCAAATACTTAGTGTGTTTAGAATCTTTCTTTCAAACCAAACAAAAGTAAAATTATTATATGTTGAGAGAAACTCTTCTGAAAACCAACTGCCCATGAGCTGCTGCTACTTGGCTTAAGCACTTTTCCCTTATTTTGTCATTGGTTATGCTGTGTCAGGTCTCAATATGAGGGTCATGACAGAACAAATGTTATGAGTTTTATGAAGTTATTACTTTTTTTTTTTTTAAGTTACATGACTTTTATAAGGCTAGCTGGTGTACTGCTGAGCTTTCAAAAGACTAGAAGAAGAAAACAAAACAAGCTGACAGGTAAAGATGTGCAAAAGAGCAACATAATGGATCATAAGAAGGATTGAAGAGAAGGAAAAGACAAGCTATAGCCATTTAGCTTAGTGGGAGATGTCCCAGTAACCAGTGGACATACTTTTTTCAACAGGGACCTTCTCCAGGCTGAGGTAGCAGAGAGATGTAACCACAAGCAGGCAGAGGCTTTCCTAAAGGAAAAGTAGGGGTGGGGGATGTGTGTGTGTGGAAAGTAGTTTACGTGTTCTGAGGCATCCTTTGTATGTAACTGTGTCTCCAAATAACTGCAGAAATCCTAATGGAAAGGGGGGGAAGAGGGGGTTAACCCTTAGCTTAAGAAAAGGAAAGTTAAACAAAGTTAAATGCATAAAACTGCATGATGCAAAAATCCATTTTGACTTTCTTTGTTTACCCTTTCACCTGTAATTTTTCTGCCAAACCTGGAAGTACTCAAGAGCTAATTCAAACCAGCCTGTAAGGAAAGCACCGAATTTGACAAAATGGCTGTGTTTTTGTGTTCTTGTTTGGTTTTGTTTGTTTTTTTCTGTACTGGAGCAGGCATCACTATTTGGTCAAATGGGTCCAAGCAATCCCAAGCAGAAATACAGGCTTGGCAGAGGATGGATAGAGAGCAGTTCTGAGGAGAATGACTCAGGAGTGCTGGTTGATGAGAAGCTCAACGTGAGCCAGCAATGTATGCTCACAACCTGGAAAGCCAACTGCATCCCGGGCTGCATCAAAAGAAGCACAACCAGCAGGTCAAGGAAGGTGATTCCTGCCCTCTACTCCCTTCTTTCAAGACCCTACTTGGTGTACTGAGTCCACCTCTGGGGTCTTCAGTAAAAGATTCGAAGGAAAACATCAAGACATTCAGGGAAAATTAAACATCATATGAAGTATCACTCTTATTCTCTTTAAGAGATAATTCAACTCAGGATTTTTTATTTATTCTTTGCATTAGTAGTCACAAGAAAGAAACCATTATGAAAAATATTGAAGGTATTATAGTAGCAAATAATAAGTCCTGAGAGTTGTGAATTAGAACTGCGCACAACTGCGCATCAAATCTAAATGAGCTATAATTACCTTCACTTTTCACCCACATGAAAATAAATAAAGGACATGTTGAATTATTATGTGTAACCAGTTATAAAGGACTGTATTGTGGAAATGTAATGTATGGTAATTACTCAAGTATTGCTATAAATAGCACACTATAAATTTCTCCGTGACGAATATACAAATATGTGGCATTTGGTGCTGGTGTTTCAGAAGGTGTCACTGTGGAACTGAATCAGATCTTCCTGGGGGGCGCTGAGAAAAAAGAGCAATCTGTAACTCTGACAACAAGATTTAGAAAGTTTCTGAACCATAAAATATAGCACAATATGTTTGCCATGGAGGAGGTCAGGAAGGTAGGGACAATTTTAGAAAAGGCATAGAAACTGACTTTTCACCATTAAAAGCCATTCAATCACTGATCTATTAGCTAAGTCTACAATGCAAGTTCCAACACCCCAGGCATGTTGCAGTTTGGATAATTAAAGTCTGCATAGCTAAAATTCCTTTCCTGGTTAAGTGGACATCATCTGTCCTTACTGGCTTCCTTTAGTACACTTGCTTTCCAGGTTTCCTCTTCTGTTTGCATCTCTTTCTGTTTTCAATTTCTTTCCTCTTCTGTTTTGAATTTCTTTCCCCATGCATGTGTCAGCTTGAGTCTTTTTCCATGCTGAGTTTCATTTTGTTATTTTCAGCTCAGCTTTGAATGAGCTAGATTATGCTTATGCTGCAGAGCATTGCCAATCTTGTCATACCATCTGTTTCAAAAATTAGAAGAGAACTTGAATCCCTTAATGGGATGAAATAACTGTACTTTGCTCTGGGAATTTTCTTCGTGGGTTATGTTTTTTGTTCACTTGTTGATAGTTCCTTCTTTATGGCTCAGTAATTTAAATACCATTATGTTCTCTGCTATTATGTCTCCCTGAAAGCTTCATTTTGCCTATGATTGCTGACACTCTATGCAATTCAATTTATTTTGCAGTTCTGAACATGAAATCTATACAGGTTTTCTAAAAACTCAAGCATTAATAAAAAACAGCATATTTGAGATGAAAACTATGGGTGCCTTCTATTGATAGGTCATATAGATTTCAAGGACAATAAAGAACAACAAAGGGAAACATTTTTAGTACTCTTCTTTTAAAACACTTGTGATTTTTACTTAAAACTGATGTTTAATCAGATTTCTTTTGTGAACGCAATTGCTCCTTCCTGTAGTAAATTAGATCTAGTGGATTTCTGAGGAGTCAGTGAGCATGTGCTCATCTACTCCCACAAATGGAAAGCAGGCTGAAAAAGGTGCAAGAGAAAAATGAGGGGCCCAGGAGCTTGATTAAAATGTGACAAAAGGAGTGAGTAAGAAGTGTTTCTCCTAGAGTCATAGAATTGCATCCATCTTTGAGTTCATCTTAGCAAAATGTCAGTAAATGTGAGCATGTAGGTCTGCAACAACTATACTGTTAGAAGCTGTACTTTCTACTAACATAGCCCCATGTATGAGGGTTTTGTTTAAAAAATTATTCATTCATTTCAGCATTTTCTAGTGACAGATTTGGACCTGTTTCTCCTCACCTGAGGATGAACAAGGCAGCTGAGAGCGGAGCTGAAAGAATCCTTCACAGCATGGGCCTTTCAGCAAAAGCACCACCAGAAATCTTCAAGTGTGTAAAGAAATGAAAACCCTGGGTTTGTTGTTGATTTTTCCCTTTGAGACTGAGGAAGATTACATCAGTGTCAGGGGATTCAAGAGAGGCTGAAGACTTCAACAATTGTGGGAAGTGTAGCAGCTGATGACTGAGTTCTCTATTTCAAGATCAGTTGCAAGCTGCTATCAATGGGGAACATCACAGGTCTTGTAGTCCTTACTCTCTCCTCACTAGGTTTTTCTTCAGCACTTTAAGCTTTCTTCCTCCAGTTGAGTTTTGTCTTCTATTGGTCTTGCTGGAGCTGTTCTGGGAAGACGGATGTAGAAATATATACTAGAATAGAAAAGAATAACTAGAGTGAGTGAGTAGTAGGGGTCTGTGTTGTACATAGGGTATATAAACTGTCAGCAGTTAGCGACCCTGAAAAACACAGTGGGCCCATCACCTTTAGACAGTTACGTATTTCTCTATTCCCTGGGGCTGAGCAGGAGAAAAGTCACTAAACAGTTCTTACTTCCTTCCTCTTTGGTTTATGAAAACCAAGATTATAGTTAAAGTCATGGGCATGGATCCATTTCTAGAGTCAAGTGAACTTAGAGAAGTAAACCCAGCAAGTTCTTACGGCATCATACTCCTTTGCAGACCGCTGTTCTTGTGTTCGTTTTGAAGGATAAGATGGTACAAAAACAGGGTCAGAAAATAATTGTGTCTGTTAGGAAGGATTAGACTAATGCTTCATTTCAAGAAGCAGTTTTTCAGATAGTATCATTTTTAATAAAGTACTCATTCTTTCTTCAGCCAATCTCATCTTCTAAGCCCTGAAGTCTTCTTTTTCTTGTTCCTGTGGAAGTTTTGATTGTACAAGGACTGCATGTGTTTATGAGGTTTAAGTTGCTTTTAATTTTTTATATTACTCTTTTTGATTAATGATTTATATGTACTTTGTAGAAAGTTTATTTTTCAAGTTTGGTGTTACTAATTCAATGCATCTATTCTTTTTTTTTCCTCCCCCTCTGGATTCTTTTAATAGTGCATTTTCATGCAGTTCAGTTCAATGAATAATGAAGCCATGTTTCATTCTAATTAGCTGTCACATTTTTTAATAGCCCACAAAATAACAATAACAAAGTGATTTAATTTTCTGAGACAATGACCAGAAGTTTGGTACATAAACTCTAAACCATTGTTTACCTTTAAACCATAAATCAGCAGCCTGTGGCACTTTACTATGTTAACAGCACAAGATTATAAAGTGATGGATTACACACAAAGAATTTTAAGTTCCTGCAGTGTCAAGTTTTGGTAACAGAACGGTATAAAGATTATACCAGAGACTTCATGCTCACTAAAAGGATGCATTTGTGTTTTCTGCAGTGTGGGCTCTGCACTGACAGAAAATAACCTTTTCTTCTGTTCCTTAAATGAAAGTCATTATAGAATTCAGAGCTCTAGAAAATCTGTTGCCTCTAGGACATCCACAGAATAATAATGCTATTATGAGGAGTGTTGGATTTGTGTCTGATGGGGATTTGGTAGCTGGGGAGGGGTCTACTGGTGTGGCTCCTGTGAAAAAGCTTTGAGAAGATTTCTCAGATCCAAGCTGGGCCCAAAGATGGGCCAAGCTGACCAAGGCTGAGCCAGCCAGTACCTCTGTGATAATATATTTAAGGCAGGAAAACCTTTTGGGCAAGTTCCTTTTTTTCAGGAACTCTTCTTTTGGAAAGGAGTGACACATGAGAGAGAGGACCACGCAGACACTCAGTTCGGTGAGGAAGGAGAGCAGGAGGCACACCTGAGCAGCCATTCACTGTAGTAAGAATAGAATAGAATAGAATAGAATAGAATAGAATAGAATAGAATAGAATAGAATAGAATAGAATTAATCAGGTTGGAAGAGACCTTTGAGATCATCGGGTCCAACCTATCATCCAATACTACCTAATCAACTAAACCATGGCAACAAATGCCCCATCCAGTCTCTTCCTAAACACCTCCAGTGATGGTGATGGCAAGCATTGGGTGGATTACAGCCCAACAAGATGATCCATACAGGTGGGAGAAGTTTGTGGAGGACTGTGTCCTGTGGGAGGGATGCCACACTGCCACAGGGAAGGACTGTGCAGAGTCTTCACCCTGAGGAGGAAGGAGCAGCAGAAATTACATGGAATGAACTGGGACTGACTGCAACACCCCATTCCCTACCCTGTGCACCACTAAAGGGGAGGAAGCAGCAAAGTTAGGCCCAGGAAGAAGGGAGAAGTGGAGGAAGGTGTATTTAAGATTGGGTTGTATTCCTCACTGTCCTCTGATTCAACTGGTAAATTTGTGGTGGTTTTGTTTAAATTACATCGATTTTGTTTCCCCTGAGTCTGCCTTTTGCCCATGACCATAAGAGAGTGAGCCTTCTCTGTCCTTTATGTGGACCCTTGAGCCTTTTCTTGTATTTTTTCCTCCACAACACACTGAAAGGAGTGAGTGAACAGCTCTGTGGTGCTTTGTTGCGGCTGGGTGAGTGAATACCACAATTTGAGAATATAGTCAGGCAGCATTAATCTTAGGTCCTCAAAGATCTGAGCTCCTGGTTCTTTGTGCATGAAATGAGCCATACATGAATTCATTTTCTTCAGAATTTGAAAGTGTGTGAGAGCAGTAAATTGCCTGAAAATACCTATTTATGCCAGTCAGTTGGTGATGATACTTGTTAACCCTTGATGCTAAAAGAGAATTAGTCCTTGACAAAATTAAACAAAAATAGAGAATAGTTATGAGATTCTCATAGTTTCTATAAACATCTAAATTTTAGATTATTTATATTTGTAGGTACCTGAATTACAATAGATCCATGTTGGCTTTTTTCATTTTTTTTTAATTGCTAGTAGACTTCCAGGATTCTCTCACCCTTATGGCCCTACTTATTGAGAGGATTTTTTACTCATTTAATGTCTGTTGAGAATGAGTCCAGTTCAAAGCAAGGATCAATCTTTATAACAAACTAGAGAAATTCCAGAACAAAAATTCACATAAAGTGGGCTAACATCATCAGGATGATTGATTACAACCCAGCTGTCCAATTCTAGTTTCATTTAAGATGCTGTATTGGTTTTAGCGGGGATAAAAGTTACAGCTCATATGGTGCTGAAAACAGTGTTCATAACACAGGGATGTTTTAGTTATTGCTGAACTGTGCTTGCACAGCATCAAGATCTTTTCTGCTTCTTACACTGCTGGGGGATGGGCGAGAAGTTGGGAGGGGATGCAGCCAGCCCAGCTAACCAAAGAGACATCCCATACCACATGATTTTGTGTATGTTGTGCTCAGCAGCAAGAACTGTGATGAGAGGGAGGGAAGCAGGGGGATGTTCAGAGTTCTGTGTTTGTCTTCCTGAGTAACCATTACATGTGATGTAGTCTCACCTTCCTGGAGATGGCTGAACATCTGCCTGCTTATTGAAAGTGGTGAACAAATTCCTTGGTTTGCCTTGCTTCAATATGTAGCTTTTGCTATAGCTATTAAATTTTTTTAATTCAACTCATGAGTCTTCTCACTTCTACAGTTTTGATTCTCTCACCATCTTACTGAGGGGGAGAGAGCAAGCTACTGGCCAGAGTTAAACCAGAACAGATGTCCTTGCATATCTGGAGTATCCCTGGGATGTCGGCATGTGGCCATCTCCACGAGAGAATTTGCCTACAATTTGACACTTTATGGGACTTGTGTGGGCAGACTGATCCTGCTGCCTGCAGCGATGGCAGAATAATTGTACTGTTATAAATTCATCACAGCAAAATACTGTGTTAGTTATCCCAGATTTTTATTAGATTTATCAAAGAGGTAGAGACGATAAAGGAGAACTTTGCAAGGATCACACTGCAGAAAGTAATCCCATCGAGAGGTGGTGCTGTATGTTCATTTTAGAGACAAGTTTTACCTGATGCTCAGTGCTGGTTAAGAGAGGTGGGAAGCAAGTACCATCCACCTACAACATGGTTGCTGCAATCAAACCATTGAACTCTTCCCAAGAGCTCTGCAATATTTTTTGCCCTACTTCTGCTTACAGAATCTATGTGCACTCCCACAGAGAGATTTGCACAGTATAAAGTGTGCATTAGCTGATTTTCACCTGTACTGAACCCTTTCTTTCAACTGAAGTGTTCCACAGCTTTAGTGACAGATGCTTTTACCGTCAGTGATACAAAACTTGAACCTTTATTACTGAAATTATATTCTGTACACCTCATGGTTCAGTTAACCATTATGGGGAGCTGTTCTATTACAAAACTTGCAGACAAAAACTGGAAGTTATTCTTTAAACATAGCATATATCTCATTTGGCCAAGGAAACACAAACTTCTGTTTGAACCAATGTGTTGAGTGTGATACGAAGCAGTAGATTTGCTACCATCTTATTTTACTGAAGACAGACTCCTAGGACTGGCAAAAGAAGTAAACACTCTGGAAAGATCAAGGAGAACTAGGACTTATAGGCTGGTCAACATCAACTTAATCCCTGGAAAAGTCTTGCACTTTGGGAGGAATAACCTCAAGCATTAGTACAGCCTGGGAGACAACCAGATATAAACTGGCTTGGCAGGAAAGACTTTTTCAATGTGAGGATGGTCAAACTGTGGAATGGTTTTCACAGAGATTGTGGATTCCCCATACTTGGAAATATTCAAAACCATAATGGACGCAGTCCTGAGAAATATGTTCTACTTGATCCTTGTTGGATTAGATGATCTCAAGAGGTCCCTTCCAACCTCAAAGATTCCGTGATAATATTCTATTACTGTATATATAAAGCTGTTTGTGTGTCTGCCTGTACCAGTTCGATTTTTCCCCAGTGACACGCTCTCTATGGAGTCTTCTTTATTACAAAATACTGCAGATCATGATGATGCTAGCTACAAAACAACTGTTCCTGGTGTGCAACATAAGAAATTATTTCATCTTTTTCTCAACAAGAAGATATGAACCTCCCAGATAAGAAGTTATGTCAGAACCTCTGCTAGAAAACTCCCATTTAAATTGCCATTTAAATTGTTTTTTGGGTTGGTTTTTTTTTTGCTGTTTTGTTTTGTTTTAAGAAAGACTCATTAGAACTCACATTTGTTTCTCTTCTTATTTTCAGAAGTTAATACTGTCAGGAGCAGCATGTGCCTGCTTGAAGACATTTATAGATGTGATTATGATTTCATGAGTATACCATTTTAAAAATGCTTTAATTGCTTTATTAAAGTATTCCATGGGGCAAAGTGAAGCAGCATGCATCACAGGGTGTAATTTGTGCTACAAAATATGTTTTCTGCAGTTTTTAATTTGCTTAGTTTCACAATACATGCTGTTTCTGGAAAAGTGGGTTGTTTTGCTGCATTAAAGCTGTTTGAGCCGCTGCAATTATTATGGCAGCTTCTTCCGAGTATCAAGATAAATCTTTAAGACCAAATTCTAAGAAGCAAATTCCTTAAGTCATGTGGTGGCCTGATCCTGGCTAGCTGCCAGATGCTCACTCAGCTGCTCTCTCACTCCTGCATCCTCTTGAGGGGGACTGAACTCAGTTTGCAAAAGGAACACAGTAATTTGAAAAATCAGAAATCAACTGAAGTGCAAAGCAGTTAACCTCCAAGAAGTAAAATATGAAACTAGAAATAATGCAATGTTCACATTGTGGTGTATTAGAATATGAAACTAGAAACAAGGTAATGCTTCACATGTTGGTGAAAAGAAGGCTGTGCACCACGTGCTGTGATTTTGGACAGCTCATGTTATTTTGTGTGGCAAAGCCCTGAGTACTGGATTTTAGAACTAATGTTTCATATGAGTCATGAATAAAAGCTTGACATATGACACAAGTGTAACTGTCTCAAATATCTGAAGGATATAAGAGAAATCTAATTCTTGCTATTATTGCTTACATCTTACAGTAGTTAAGCCAGTTTCATGGTTTGGGAGAAGCTTAGTGCTTGGATTGCTAATGCTAAGTGTGCTATAACAGGCCAAATAGCAGGTGGGAGGAAGGCCAGTTTGCAATCTTATCAGAACATCTTGCTCCAGTACAAGTGCTTTGCATCACTGGAAGTGAATGTTTGTTACAGAAGATGTAACAATTATTGATCTCATTTCAAGTGTGAGGAACAGGAGAACACATGAAGTGCCTTGCCCCTGCGTACATAGCAGGGCAAGAGTCTGAGTCCTGCTCATGAAGAATGCCTTTATTTATGGTAAGAGTAGTTTATAAAACACTATATTTTTCAGCCAGCGAGCAAATTTAGCAGGAAAGATAAGTTTGCAACAAAATGTTCTCACATAAACTTTATTCCCTGAAGATACATTTATTAATCAGAACTGGAGGATGTATAAAAATGTTTCTGCAATCTGACTGCAAGACACATTGTAAAAGTAGGAGCTACACATCAGTGTCACAGCATATCTCTAGAGATCCTGAAATTAATAGCTCTATTTATAACTGAATTATATTCTGAATCTTGGCAATGGCAGGGGACATTGTGTATGAACTACACCATGTTGATATTCTAGTGAGATACTGTTTAGTTGAAGAACTGAACTGGGTCAGCCCTAGCAAAGGCAGAATCTATGTCAGGGAGAAGGATCATGCTGTCCCTTAATAATTTCTGAAATTTGTTTTCTTCCTGTGAGCAAAACACTAGGAATTTGTTCTGCAAAATGCAAATATTCAATTACCAGTGAGTCTTTCTTATTTTTTGTCCCCTACTTCTAAATGTACCTCACAGCTTGCAGGCACTTTTTCTTGTTTTGTTGCTTTCTGCACTTTCCTTATTCCCATCAAATTGCAGACCCTGAAGGGGGGAAGAAGTACCGTGGAGAACAGCCTTGAAGACTCCCTGGCGCTTGAAACCTGCAGGATCAGTAGAAGTGGGTGATAAAAGAATGTACTAAAGTTCCCTTAATCCTTTATGTTCCCCTTACTCCAGCTTCATCTTACTTGGGTTCCCTCCAGAGAGAGAAGTTACCAGAAGAAAGA
Organism: Dryobates pubescens; assembly: GCF_014839835.1. NCBI lineage: Eukaryota > Metazoa > Chordata > Aves > Piciformes > Picidae > Dryobates > Dryobates pubescens. The sequence goes on along the minus strand of NC_071625.1, from coordinate 20,806,280 downwards.
GAATCTTCAGCAGTGCAAGTACATTTATCTTAGCACTGAACTGAGTTAGTGGGTTACAAATGAGAATCACGTACTGCTTCTCACCTACATTCATATATGTCATTCACCTCAGCAGATGCGACAATAGGCCTAAACCAATTCATTTTATAAACAAATAATCCTGTAACAGAGAATTCATTAGCACATCCCTCAGTATGCTCAATCAGCAGGAAGCTTAACAGGTCTTCATATGTTAGGGGAAGAGCTATGCAATAGGTGGCCTTTTGGAGCTGTTCATCATTTTGAATTCAAAATCTGGGTGACATAAGTTGCTGGCCTTAATCCCTTCCTCATCAGACTCAGCATCATATAGGAAATCAGCTACCATATCAGGTAAACTGTGTGACTGTTTAACTGAGATTTTAATATCTTATGGGAGTCTCCTGATCTGTTGGGTGTTCTTCCTCAGCAAAGCATGGGATGGAAATGTATGTAGGTTACCTCTCCAGCCATCACATCTGGGGACGTAGATGGGAGGGCAGGCTGAGGCGGATTCAACATTGAGAGAGAAGCACTGAGAAATTAGTCTGGAAGTTCACCAACCTTTACCTCCTATCCCCTACCTTGTCCCTGCCAAACCTTCACTGAGCCACAGTTTAATTAATGATATAATCATAATTCATTCTCAGAATTAAATAAAGCACTTTTCCAAGCTATTCTGACTTTTAAAAAATAATTAAAAAATATAAAAAATCTGTTGAGAGTTTCAAAGACAAGGAGAGTCATGGACAAATATTCTTCAAGCTCATGCCAGACAAGAAACCACACAAATCCATTCCTTATGAAAGCTATGAAAGAATAAAACCAATCTCATATGAAGAAATCACAAAACCCTATCAATTCCACCTGTTTTGGAGAGCCATTTTAAAACTCCCTAATGTGTTTTTTAGTTTATCAGTTGTCTTTGAGAAGTAAAATTAAGGATGAAGTCACAGTAACTGTCAGACAAAAATTGCCTTTTCTTCCCCATTTCAACTTACTTCAAATACAAGTGACTGCCTTGCATTATCCTGATTTGCTTCTTGTCACTGTACAGTGTTCCTGGAAAAAAAAATCCGTTCCCTCATTTATTTTTATTCCTTCTTTTGCTTCAGGAACTTTTGCCCTGTGCAAGAGAGCAAAAAGATAATCTGTTGCAAGCCAAGTGGAAAGGTATAATTTTATGGACCACTTCCCTCTGGAACAGGAGTGATAAGGTAGGATGCAGTGTGTCTCCTGTTCTGGTACTGCACCATAGCTGGGAGCAAAGAAATATTTATGCAAGCCTGTTCCTCTGAAATGGTCATAGACGATGACAAAATGATTATGTGACATCAGTGCTTTCTGTCTAGCCTTTCAAAAAGTATAGAAGAATACAGGGAACATTGAAGTATCTTGTGAAACAATAGTAAGGAGATGCAACATCAAAGTGAATGAGTAATCATGGCAGAAGTTTGCAATCAATGACGAATGTCTGTAGTATGAGAAGATGCAGGGTGGATTAATCTTTTTGTATTTTATACAATACTTACCAAAAAAAAAAAGGAAGAAAACAGTTTGCCTTTAATCTCACAGAAAATCTTTTATTGTTACTATAATAAATAAATATTTCTCACTGTTGCCTTTCTATTAACAATCAAATGCACAAGTAGCAGTTGTAAACTAAGGACTGCTCTCTCCACAGTTTTTGTGCATAGAAACAGAGCAACACCAAGGCTGTACAAAGATGATGCCTTATTATTTGCATACTATAAGAAAAGCAAATTTTAGTATTAGGCCTACATGAGATACATTAGGCCTCCTTTTACACTAGAATATATGTAACAAGGTTCATTAATCATAACATGAAAGGCCAGTTGAGTGTGTGATGGAACTTCCATTCTGCCAGGCCTTATTCCTTGTAAAATCAGCTTTTCTGTTTTCAAAAGCCATAAGGAAATAGTACTGTCATCCATGACTAGTCATACTGAGGTAACATATGATGGACCTATTTTCCAGGTGCAGAGTAAATATCATCACAGCTTCCAGAGCTATCCTGATACACAGAAAAGAGAAGGAGAGAAGGAATGAGAGAAAGAGAGGAAGAGGTGAATCTGGCAAATATGTTTACAGAACTGATTTGAAGGTCTGAAGATTTTGTTAATATTTATAACAGGGTAAAAAAAATCTATCTTTATGATGCACAGTCACCAAGAGAGTGATTATGCGGTCAATTCAAATCCCACACCTTTATCTTGATGTCACAGAAGCATTTATACAGAACTTTTTTTATTAATAAGGTCCTGAAGAAGAACCTTTTGCTATAGATGACCTGCATTTTTCTGCACAGACTTTTGCCACACATTTTAATGATGCACACAAAACACTTCACATCTGTAATAAAAATACAGCACATAGCAAAAGATTTCCCAGCTAAACACCATTTTCATCAGGTAATTCTATCCAATTATGTGAATAATAAAACCATTTTAGTGGGAGGAAATAGATGACTGCCATCAGAGTAACCCAGTTATTCTTCCATAAATTAAAAGTAAGAAGACTGCATGATACTGCAATAGTTACAACAGGATATACTACTTCTTGCAGTCCTTTGAGATAAAAGTAAAAAAAAAATTACTTATTTGGTTCCATTCTTCTTTAGGTACAAAACATTACATATGGATTAAAGTCTATACTTAAAGAAAAAATTCAATCTGAATTCAAAACTCTTCACATGACAAACCGGGAATGGCGCTTGCGATTGCCACACCTATTTGCTTTCCTCTCCATATACCAGCAGGTTGTCAACAACACTTTGTAAAGGAAGCAATAAGTTGCCAATCTTTTCTGTCCACCGTGCAAAAACACCATGATAACTTCTCAACAAGGTAACTAAGGGTTCAGGTACCTTAAGAACATGATGCAACTACCTTTTATTCACTGACCTATTTACAGTTTAAATAACTATATAACTATGTGCAAGGCACCTTAGGAATGACTGGAAGCTAAGTTCCTGGGAAGAGATTCTTTCAGAGTCTATTATTTGTAAAATCTTTGGATAAAAGGCATCCAGTATGGTGCTCATGATTTAGGAATGAGTACTACCAATACCATTTTTGCATCCTTTTGTGCTTTGTGAATGAAAGGCCGTGAAGAAAATGAATGATTTCCTTTTAGAAAACTCTACTAGAAGCAGAAATTAGCAAACCTAAGGCCTGTGATTAGTCCTGTTCATATCTGTGCTGCAGCAGTTTGTGAATGAAATCGTTGTTCTGCTAGAGCCAAGGAAATATCTTTCAGCTGGATGGTGATTTCTTCCTATTTACAGATTATGATAATAAGGATTTAAAAAAAAAAATAATAATTAACTGCTATTGTTGTAGGAGCCGGGAACTAGGTTTGAAGATCAGACACAGCAATTCCTTTCATCAATCACTTTTTACTGGGAGAAAGGAATCATATAATTATTTTAACTCAGCTAGCATTTTTGTTTGTTTATTTTCAATACTAGGAGGATTGGAGTTTAGAAGATTAGAAATGTATGCAAGCTCTCCTGCTTGAGAAACTTTGATGTGGAAACTAGTTCAAGTATTGCAAAATAAAGTTTTTATTCCTAAGAAACAACAACTTATTATTCCTGAAGTTAAAGCAATTTATTCTGCAGTCTACTTCAAAAACATAAAGCAAACATCTCTTTCGTGCTCTCTTTAAAAGGATGCTCATAAAGCCGTAAGAAAATAGAAGCAATTGGAATATATAAGCAATTTACATACAGTTGTTTAAGCTCAGAAATTACCTGTCCAGTTGAGACAGAACTGGTTAGGAAGGGCTATCGATATTGTCCAGTTTAAAACTTCAGAGATGTGCTAAACAGTGTGAATGTCATTATCAGTTCCTCTCTCAAAATCACACCAAGATAAAGGACACATTATGGTCAAGCAACTGACAGTATTTTCTAGACAGCAGTCACAGCAGATGAACCTTATATAAAGCAAGATGACATAGGAAATCAAACTTCTTGGTGATTTTCTGAAAAAACATTTCCTAGAGTGGTTTTAGAAGTCAGCACTGTCTAAAAGCTCCATTTTAGCACTCTGTTCTCTTCATGTTTTGAGTGGGTTTTGGTTTGGGGTTTTTTTTTCAGTCATATTACAGACTATCTAAATGCATCCTCACTCTTTCATTCTCTCATTTAACTTTGAAAAGTCAGATAAATTTGCTGCTCCCCAACCTGCTCCCTGAAAGCATGGATAAAACTTATTGGATTACAAATTACATTGCAGGACATGGCACTTGGCTGTGCAAGTTCTAGATCACTTCATGCAAAATTAATGAATTCCAGTGCCTAAAGAAAAAGAATACGAATAATAGACAGCATCAGGCTACTTTACTGACAGCAGTAATACAGCTTTGGAAATGCTGGCCTTACTAGCTGCCACCTTTTTGATCAGTTTTGGCCCTGAGAATTTTCTTTAGTGTGATTCCTCATGTGAATCCTTCATGAAGGAAGCATGTAACTAAAGCAGGACACTGGTAGCTATAAACATAGAAAGTTATCTTGGGACAACAGGACATGCACCTGCATCAACAACCTCACGTGCCATTAGTAGTTGGACCAATAATCTATAATAGTGCGATGTGTGGTCACTCATAGGGAACCAATGAAGCCATGCCAATGAGGCTCTTCGAGTTTATATAGGTTGTAGAAGTTCCTCTGATATGCACTTTCCTTTCCCTTCCCATCTTCTTCTTTGCTTTACACTACTGTGCTATACTCACTATGCTCGCACTATAGTCCTACAATACTGGAACAATAAAGGAACAATACTCGATCATACTGATCAGCTGTATTGACTCCAATCTCCATCATCTATAGAGAGGAAAAAAATAATGACAAAAAAAGTTGGGAAATACTGTCTAACGTTCGTCTTTTATTCAGCATTTCAGCTCTGTACAGCTTGGTAGCAGTGGTAATGTGGAAGGCAAATGGGTAGGAGGAAAGCTGGCAGGAGATAACCAAAGAAAAACGTGAGAAATATATATGGGTCTGGAAAGACCAAGGGGTTGTGAGGCAATTAGATTAATTTTAGTGGGCTTTTGGTAAGAGACACTGATGCCAGCATGGCTCTGAAAGTCTCTGAGATAAAAAAGATCAGAGTTTTTGCTCTATCCACATTTATTCTCTCCCACCCTCTCCATACTTAAGACTCCCTCTTCTTGTTTTAATTCCCCTCAACTATGGGACTCTTAACCTCTCCCACAACCCACACACCCTATCTTGCCCTTAGCAACTACTTAATGGTTTGTTGGCTTTTTTTTCATTTTTCCTGTAAATAATCACATCCACTCCTCTCCACCTGTGTTGTTGCAGAAGGATTAAGAAAGGAAAAGATGGACTTTAGACTTCAGATACCAGGACAGAAGGTGAAACCACTGGAGATACTGGAAATAAGTGAGTAGATATTGGGAGTGACTGCATCTTCCAGGGAGTATTTCATACAGCAGAAGCATTTGCCCTTCTAGACAATACTCCAGAAGAAAAAAACAACCAAACAGACATGTTTTCTGCATTGCAAACTCTCTATATCCCACACTTTAAGCTCTCTGTATCTCACTTTGAATGAGGTAAAAGTATCCTATCTACTCATTTCAAAAAGATGCTATGTAAAGCAAATTAACATGCTACATTTTGTGAGGAACTCAGACAGATACCGATAAGCACTATGCAAAAGTCTACATGGAAATTAAGTTTCAAAAGCAAAATCTGAAGAGGAAACAAAGGTTCCACTGAGAGAGATGTTGAAAAGTGACGAGCAAACAAATTAGAGAACAGTTTCTTATTTGGTAAACACTAATTGGTATGTACATAAAACGTGGCAGAAGTCCAAGTCACAGCAAATACATAAAGTATCTGCAGTGCAAAACTCTGTGCTTGAATTTGAGGGAGCAAATGAAGTAGGCACACGCCACCTCCTGGTATATCTTAAATAGAGCTCTACAACTTACATATTTCTCACACTATAGATTTGCAGGACATCTGACACATGGGCCAAATAATTATGACTGTAAGGTAAGAAATCCAAACAACCCTCCCCACCCCCCAAGAAAAACCCCAAAAACCCAACAGCAACAAAAAGCCTACAGGAAGAAAAGATGCTGCACCTATATTGTTATTTGCATTATGAAATCTCTCAAGGGCTTTGCACGATGTAGCATTATCTGAAAATTGACCAAAAGAGATAGAAAAGGTTAAAGCATTATAAAACATCTGAGCAAAAAGGTTTGGACTCTTCTGAAGCAGGAGAGGGAGGAATTTTTTTTGAAAAATAAATGAAAGTACATGAGTAAATCCAAGTAATTGGTTAGCTACCTTGAACTGCAGCATGTCAATTAAGCAGCACTTAGAGCAAAGACTTAGAGCAAAGAGCTAACACAGAAAGGGTGGTGGGATCCCTGTGTCTTAAGCACAGGACAACGATCTATTGTAGTGAACCTAGATAACTGTGTATTTCAAACACCAGTGACACCCAGGATCCTGTCCCTAATGTCACTGATGTTTCACTATGCCACTGACACCTCCTTCCAGTCCCAGTCCCTCCCTTGCATCTATGCTTTAGGTTTTTATACCAGACCAAGACTTCTTGTCAGACTGACATTACTTCCTGTAACAGGGTAAAGAAAACCAAGAAATGTTTTGGCATAGAAAGGGATGAATCTCCTACCTAGATTTGATACTAGATGTTTAGTTAATATGTTCTCCCTACCATTTCCTATCACAGTGTAACAGCTTTTCATATGTAACTTTATGCCTATTTTCCCTAAACCTATTCCTTTCTTTTTTTTGTTTGTTTGATTATTTTCTGCATTTCCTTAGAAGTATTTTGAACAACTTAAACCAGTAGGCCAATTGGCATTAAGTCAGCACAACTCAACTCATTTCAGATTAATCCTGCCAGTTCACACAAGCTGAGAATCTGGCCCACTGTGATAGGAAATTAATTTTTTTTTTCTCAGCAGAGGCTTTTACCCACAGGCCTTTCAAAAACTTATTTGGTTATTTTAATGGATGTGACATGTCTTTCTCCAAACAGTATTGACAAGAAAAATACTGGTTTTCCTGTGATCAGTGGAACTAGTGCAACCTGACTGCTCATAGATTTGTGCTCACATACCTGTACCTCCACTGTAATAACCTCAGTTGCTCTCTTGTCTTCTTAATGTTCTCATTCATCCCTCAATACTTTTAGTAGCCACCCCCCTCCCTCATTCCCTCATTGCCATCTGGGAAGAAAGAACACGTCAGGCCTGGCTCAGTGCTGTATCTATGCTGTTGGTTGTATCTGTAGCTCAGATGCACAGCATGCCTCGGCAGCCCAGGCCAAGGAACATTAAAAACATGTTGAATTCATGTGATGCTTTTTTCTCTCAGTGACAACACTAATTCAGTTTGCTTTTGTTTAAACTTTTACAGATTTTTCACAAAACTTCCAGAACCCTTTTACTTGTGAGACTTTTATTTCTATCTGTGGCTGAAATCAGCCTGCTGGTTCTCAAATTGCTAGGGGAGGACCAGTGTGATTGCAGAAGTCTTAGAAACCAAGGGAAAAGAGACAAAAATAAGTTGCATGAAACATAATGTGTATTATTTACTATCAGAACTTTAAATGGCACAGAGTAAATGTTCTTTGCAGAAAAATTAGAGCACATTTATTCTTTTCTAGAGGGTTCAAATTGATTCCCCAAACAAACAAAATGCTCTGAGATTGAAAATTGAAGAAAATAATTAGATTATATTTTTGGATGTTATAGTAATCAACATTCCTATTATAGAGCAGAGGAAAAAGAATGCTTCAGGTGAAGATATGCAGAATATGGTGAGCTTAGTGGAATGGAACAGGGACTCAGCTAAGACATGATGTCACTGATTTGCTATAGTGTGATCATCTGGGACCCATACAAACAGCCAGCTCTCTTTGCAGATAACACTTCAGGAAATATGAGTTTCACATATAGTATCTGAGACATCACATTGCCATCTGTATTGGTGAAAGTTCTGCACCTCATTCCCCTTCTGTCCTCAGTTGGACAAGTAAGGTAAATTGTAGTAACACAGCCCTCATTTAAACATGGTAAAATAAACCCATTTCCTGTATAGAAACACTATCAATCCTAAACATAAAAATCTATCAAAATTTCTCCCATCTGTCAGAAAAAATGTAACTGTAGAGACTTCTACCAGAGGATATTAAAATATCCTAATCAAAGTATGAGAAGTATGCAATCCAATACAATATTTGTTTCCTGTTTGAATAATCTTGCACAATCTCTTTGACTTTAAGACATTCAATGATGTAAAATCCAGCATCTGTGAATCATTTATATTATAAACTATTATTTGTCTTCAAACACATACATGTGTCTATATATATAAATTGTTTGAGAGCTTTTCTTCCATGATTGAGGATTCTGTAATATTAGTATCTTTAATTTGCATGTGGATTTTATTCTCCAAGTACATATGGCTATAGTTTAGAAAAATATTTGGGGATTTTGGATGCAATTTTAAGATTCTTGCTCTGAGACATTTGCAAGACACTAACTTTTCTGACAGAAGCTGCTCAGCACTTTTTGAGAATTTCTGAAAAACTGTAATCATTCCAACCTATTTTTGCTGTCCCCCTGACAGCTGTCTTCCTACTGAGCATAGCTGTCACTGAGAACTCTCACTTGAGAAGACACTGGAGGAAAAACATCCACCAGGGACTGCTGCATGGTTTGAGGGGCTGAACTGGCATGAGCTCTCTGCTCTGCTATCAGGGCTGGTTAATATTGTCAGTTTGCATCCACTCTGCCTGCTGCCAAAATGAACAATGGCAGAGTAAATGTCTTAACACAGGCCCTGAGGATGTGATCTCTGCAGTCTAATAATGCATGGTAGAAATAGCTTCTATCATCAACAACATTGGGATAGCCATTAAATATTGTAGCTACCAGACATTTATAGAATGAACCATAAAAATAAGAGGTTGGAAAAATATACCACCAAGTAAGTATAAACTTGCAATTGATTATACAGATAAAACACATTTTAATGAAATGCCTGTGAATGGTTTTCTTTACTGGTGGCTGAGCAAGCCATGGAGTCACTGCTATGAAAACTACTGTTTTCTCACTATTGGAGGTCAAAATTAATTGCTATAATGGATTTTTACAACACAATGGTGAGCAGCTGTCAACTACTAATTGAGCTCTTGCTTGTTTCTGTTGATGAATATTGTGTATTTCCTTATCTAAAACATTTTAAACTTCACTGTATCATTCTTGCAATATGTTGTTACATTAATTGACACATTAATTCCTTTGGGAATTTTCCCTTTCTCCTGGAAAAGAGATCATAGTCTTCAACCATCTAAGACTAGTAATTCCTGTTGCCCTTCTGAACCTCCACTGGCATTGCAAAATAAGGTACTTTTTTGCTGCTTGCTGCAGATACTGAACATTTGATTACTCATTTAAGTGAATTAGTAATCCAATTGGAAAACATAGAACTGCTACTGCCAAATTGCTAATACAGCTCACATTTTATTATTGGCCACAGAACAGGACGTTTCTGTCTCACGCCTCAGATATTTCTAGAGTGAAAGCTCTAAAAGCTGTGTGCACATTATGGTTATCAATAATAAAAATAAAAAGTCATGTCACATGGGACACATAGTTCTGCTCATGTGTGGATCAATACAGGCATGAATTGTTGATTCAGAAGATTTAGGCAAGAGTGGCCAGTCCACTTAGACAGGCTTAGGCTGAAGGGAAGTAATACCAGGCAGTCTGGCTGCAAGTTAGCCAGCAGCAAATTTGTATCTGTGTAATTAAACTTTTTCTTAATCTTACTGGTTACTTTGATTGTCCTCCTAGGTACGGTCAAAGGATCAAGTCCATCTTTCATTGACAGTAAATTAAAATTACAAAAAGATGGCTGGATATTCCTCTGATGTCCTCATTATAATGAAAAATGTTTGTATTCCACAACTAAATTTGCTACTCATTATATAACACATAAGGAACCTCAAAGGGATCAACACATACATATTCATAGACTACAGCTGTTTGTCTGTTTTGAAATCAAATTAGGAAAACAGTTGTTTTAAATAACAGCACTACAATTATGCTAAGGGATTTACTGATTCTTATTGAATATTAGATACCACATGGTTTATGGAACAATGTCAGAAAAGAGGCCTGCTTTAAAACATACCAGCTCTTTGCAACAGTCTCAACACTTAATTGTTTTCTATGATTTGAGCTTTTTAAAGTTTACTACATAGTTACAGATGTGACACAATAAAAATGGAAGAAAACATTCTAAAAACTCTCAGAGAATTGAAGGTACTTGGTAAACAAACAGCAGCTGTAATGTCAGACAACTGAAACTTTGGTTTTAAACAGCTTTAGTGTTTCTTAAACAACAAGAAAAATAGAATAATCAGGACATGCACAGTGTCACGTTTAAATCAGCGTCTGATTGAGCACCAGCCTGGCTTGCTGCTTGTCTCATTCAGTTCCCTAGTAAGAACAAGTCACTGCACTATTTGCCAGCATTTTCCTGAAACCATATGGCATGACAAGTATGCTGGAGATGGCACTCCCTTATGCACTGCTAAGAGAAAGATGAGACCAATAGCTTGAATGAAACACTTCAACAAAGAGAGCAAGTTGTCTTTAGCTGGTTGTCAGAAGAGTAATCTTTGAACTTGAAGCTGCTTCTGACATGAGGAGTAGAGACCATGACATAGCTTTTTTTTAAGCTGATGAAAAATTTATTGCAACTTTCTTCTACATTTCAGGGAAGACCGAGGAGGATTATTAACACCAGCTATATTTAAAGTACAAGTGTATCTATACAGAATTTCTCAACGCTGACTGCTGTTGGCTGAAACATTAATAAATTGTACTCTAACCCCAACAGGTATTGATGGGCAGTTTATAGGCAGTGACTCAATATGACTCAATATGCCTATCTGTTGAAGGCAGGCTGTTCACTTTTTCTTAGCACTTTATATATTCCCAAAAGTTCAAAAATATGAGCTGTATTTCAGAAACCATAGAAACAAAAAAGGATTTTATTTTACTCTTTCAAGTCCCCTGGTTGTACTTACATGTGACAGTCTTGCTAATTTTATCAAATTAACATATGTTTTGGATACTGCTGAAAACTGTGAGATATGGAGGTCTCTTACTTCCCCAGTTTCACATTTTTAGGGATTATTTTTAAAATAACACAAGTCAGAAACACTGATCTTGCTTATCATAATGTAAAAGTAACGAAAGTAGGTTCAGTGCAAGATGCCATGGCCTAACCCCAGCCAGCAACTAAGCACCATGTAAGCCGCTTCTACACTTCCCCCCCCACCCAGTGGGATGTGGAGGAGAATCAGAAACAAAAAGGTAAAACTTGTGGGTGTGGGTTAAGGTAAGAACAGTTTAGTAACTAAAACAAAACAAAAAACCACAAAACCAACAAACTCAACAAGGACAAAACCAAAACTAACCAAACAAAAAAAAATTCAATACCCAAACCCAAAACAAAACTGACACTGAAACAAAACACCACCACCACCAAAACAATAATGTATAGGATAATAATAATATTGTAAATATGTAATGAAAAGAGAGAAGTAAAACCCAAGGAAGACAAGTGATGCACAGTGCAGTTGCTCACCACTCACTGATCAATGCTCAAGTAGTGATCAGCCTTCAGCCAACTCTCCCCAGTTCATACACTGAGCATGACATTCTATGGTATGGAATATCTCTCTGGCTAGTTTGGGTCAGATGCCCTCTTCCAGTTTCTTGTGCACCTGCATACTAGCAAAACACAGCAAGTTGCAAAGTCCTTGATTTCCCAGAAACAACTACAACCATTAATACATTATCAACATTCTTGTCATGCCAAGGCACATATTGAATCAAAACCTATCCTAGATACTAAGAAGGAAAATTAGGTGAATCCCAATAGAAACCAGGACATAGACATAACCTAAACAGAACTGAAGTCAATGCATCTCTCAATGAGGTTTTATTTGATAACTAAACTTGGAGAATAGTGTGGACTCGTCTATTAAACTTCATAGTTGGGCTGGAACGTCTTCCTTCATGAACTCAAGAAGCTTGTCCCTTCATGAACAAGCCACGTTGTGTGAGCTGGCACAGCACAGATAGGACACAGGAACAACCACAAAACCATATTTGAAAGGCAGAGAGTAGATTTAGTCTTGCTACCTCATGAACCGAGAGATTGTAGGCAGGCGGGGGTTGGTCTCCTCTCCCAGGCAACCAGCATCAGAACAAGAGAACACAGTCTCAAGCTGTGCCAGGGAAGGTTTAGGCTGGAGGTTAGGAAGAAGTGCTACACAGAGAGAGTGATTGCCCATTGGAATGGGGAGGTGGTGGAGTCACCATCATTGGAGGTGTTCAGGAGATTTGGCAGGGTGCTTGGTTGCATGGCTTAGGTGATTAGGTGGGTTGGATGATAGGCTGGACACGATGATCTTGAAGGTCTCTTTCAACCTGGTCTATTCTATTCTATTCTATTCTATTCTAATTCTATTCTATCCCTGCAGCAGCGCTTGGGCAGGGGCACATAAGGGGAGGAACCCAGGCACCATGGAGTTTAGTGCTTGCTACAGAGGGAAAAAGCTTTTGAACATGCGGTTTTCTCCTGTACATCAGAGGTTCTCAAAAGTGTAGCTTCCACTGAGCTTAGATCCTCCGCACAGCAAATCTGCCCCCGCCTCCTGACTCCGGGCGCAGGCCACTCTGTGCCGCAAAGGCTGCTGGGAGTCGTGTCAGGCCGTCGCGCCGTGTCAGGACTGATTATTCTTCCTCCCCGAGTCCCGGTCGTTGCTGTGTGTGGGAAGGGATGGGCGGAGAAAGGACGGACACGGCTCCTCACAGAACTACCGTTCCCGGCGTGCATTGCGTCGCGGGAAACTTCACGGTGGCGGCGGGGGGGGGGGAAGATGGCGGCTGCTAAACCGAGTTGGAGAGGTGGCTACGGTAAGTCTGGGGCAGGGAGGAAGCGGTCCCTTTATTTCGCTTTCACAGGTGTCTATTTTTCACGTTCCTCTGTTCCCTTCCCCGCTGTCTTTAGGAGCGAAGAGGACGCACCAGATACGGGGGCGCGGAGGGGGTCAGCGGGAGGCTAGGGCCGACCCGTTGCAGCGGGACTCTTCAGGGTGGCAGGGGCGGCTGGCGGAGGACGGCAGGAAAAGCTGCAGGACATTGTCTTAACCCGTGACCCGGCGTCCCGCACGCTGACAGCCGGGCAGCCGGCTGGGCTGGTCCGTGGGCGCTGCTAAGTGCTGTTCCCGGCGGCTGGGCACCCCGCCGTCCGTGTGGGCGAGCTGCTCACCGCAACAGCTGTCCCGGCAGGCTCGTAGCAGCGGGCGGGATCACTCTTGCCTTTCCTCGGAAAGGGCCTGAGGTCCTACTGCCGTTGAGTGATGCCTGTATGAAGCTTCTTCGGAAGGTCCTACAACCTTCCGTGAGGCCACCATAAACAAAACCTTGTCAGTAGGCAGTTGTGCCTGATGTGGTCATACTTCCCTGTGGCATCAGTAGAGCAGCGAAGCAGTGCAAGACTGTGGTTTGGGGATTTCCTTGATTTGGCTTTCTTCAAATGGACCATAATACAGCGAGGTGTTACTGAGCATTAACTGAAGGCAATGCAAATTTGTGAAAGGACTACACTGTGAGCTTTCTTAAATAGCTTCATCTTTCTTTAAAGTTAATTGTGCATCAGGGAGCCATGCTTTGGATAACTGAAATGTAGTTTCACAAATCCCATTGCTGAGAACTAACATTCTCTTTGGTTAGGCTGAATACATCTAGGGAGGTATCCTGTTGTACTTTAACCTCAGATACTAGGAAGAAAAGATCACAGATTATGTCATGGATTAGGAGATCTCCCAGCTCTGTTGGAGAACTTGTGGAAAAGCCTGTAACAAACCAGGCTTTTAATTCCTAGATCAAAATTGAGTTCACTAGCTCAGATGTTAAACTTTGTAAAGCTACATAAGAGGTTTGCTGTGAAGATAGAGTAGGGAAGCTAAAGCAAGAGTAACAGCCAAGGCGCTGGGAAGATATAGGTAATTTGCTACTTTCTGAAGGCTATGCAGTGCATTCAAAATAATTGGAAATGTGTTCTAGAGTAACTTAAGTTTTCAGGGCATCTTGCTGAAGGACTTAGTATATGGATGCTCTTAACATGTGGTAACATTTCCTTGAGAAATTGATGGTGTGGGGTGAAAATCCTAATAGTGGTGTCCTATTATATGTAAAGGCTAATGCATAAGGTTTTTTTGAAGCCTTTTAACAACACTTTTTCTTTCTTTTTTCTTAAAAAAAAAAAAAAAAAAAAAAAAAGCTAGAATAGGATTCATTTCTGATTCAGCAAAAACCTCACCAAAAATGGGAACTGGATTATGTCTGGCAATTTAACAACCATTTAAAAATTAAATGCCAAAGTTTGGCATCCTGTTATGAAAATGCTTTCAGTTAATGATGAGCATTAACTTCTTTCTACATTTGATCCAAACTTGTTTGGGAGAAAAAATAAACACGTTTTATATTACTTGCAAGTGCAAAAAGGCATCAGAATACTGATCAGACTTGCTAGCTAAACTTCAGTTATAATGAGAGAGGATTACACTTCTGGTCGTGAAATCTACATTATAAAGTATACAGGTTAGAAACTGCTTTGGTCAATATCAGTGACTTTAATTGCCCAGCCTAACTAGTGAAGTAGTTCCTCTAAAATTACTGTACATTTAAAAAGTAGTAATTTTTTTTATTTTTTAAAGTAAATAATGCTTCCTGTGGTGGGAATAGAGAGAAAACTGTTTATCTGGATTTTTAACCTGCCACTGGCAGCGCGTGTACTTAGGTGTAGGAAAATTGCTTTTAATTTTGCCAGTGAAATGGATATTGAGTTAAACTAGTGTTTGAGATGGTGGGAAGAGTTTCCAAGGAACACTTATTTCGTGTGCAGGGCTTTTCCTAAAACCATCTGCTCAAAATTGAATTCTTCAAGGCGATGCAGGATAAATATCCTTTTAGCTGTGCCTGTTCAGATGAACTCATGGGTGAGAGAGCAGGGTTTGCCTCAATACAATGGACTCATGCATGGAATCGCTCCTCTACCTGAGAAAGTTAACTGAAAATAGTGAGGTACAGATACTTGTCACAGAATTGCACTGGACTATGTAAATCCATCTTATATTGCATTTTTTTGGATTCTGGGAATTGTATCTGGAGCTTAGCTGTCTATATTTAGGAGTGAGTGTGTGACATTAATCTTGCATTGGATTGGACATTTGTCTACCTTCCAAACTAAAGGCATTGATTAATTTTTCAAACGGGAAATACGAGTGGAGAACCAAATGATATAAAAACTTAATGTGCAGTGTTTTGTTGGTTTTTTTTTAAATTTTCAGATCATGCCTACCCAGTTGGATTTTTTGACTGTTAGGGGTGCTTAAACCAGTATTCTTCTTCAGCTTAATTTGGAAGAATGGATAGGTGCCCAGCTGGTAATTGTGTCCCCTCCCAAAATCTTGCCCACCCCTCAGCCTACAGTTAGGAAGCAAAATGCTAAAACCCACAACCTCAGTGTGTTACCAACACTCAGCCACAACACTGCAAAACACAGCACTAGGAAAGGAGCTCTGGGGAGAATCAGATCTCAGCCAAACCTAATACAGTTATTTAAAGTAGTGACCAAAAAAAAAATCACATGTAAGCATATAACTGTAAGATGATCAGAACTAGTAAGTAGACCAAAGTGTGTTCTTATTCATCTGTTAGTGCTGGAATATGAGAGAATAATAAATTGATCTTGAATTTCCTTATCCTAATGAAATTGCATAGAATCTCCTTTAAACTGAAAGTTCTTAAGAAGAATCACCCTTATTCGTCATACAAATATTGATCAGCCTTTTAAGGTACAGTCACTAGCCCTGACTGTCCTTTGATTATGTTTAGAATTACTATAACATCCTTGGTAAAACAAAATAACTTTTAATCCTTCATAAAAATAGACATGACTCTTGTAATTTACTCCTTTAAAACCCAATGCAGGAGGCATCATATGGGTACATAATATCCTTAACTTGCTTCTGGTGATCGGTCAAATGTCACTGAAAGACATGGAACATATCATGGTTTATCTTATGGTTTGTAGCCAAGCTCTATGTCATCAAATTCTGCATTATATCTTTTTTTCACCTCCTCTTGATATGTAAAATTTAATTCAGTGACAAACAGCAGAGCAGACTTATAGTGGGAAGCTTCTTAGTTTATTTTATCTCTGCTTCACTGTAATGGATGTCAGCATCTGTGGGGCTACATTTTGCCCTGCGGGTAACCAGCCAGTGATTGAACACTTCATGGAGAGGAAATTGTGTAGTCTGTTCTGCATTTGTAAGACAAACCACTCCATATTGAATTTATGGTTCCTGTTACATATCAAAAAAAGATCATAAATCCAGTGAACAACATGCTTTAAAAAAAACCAAAACCACAGTCTTCAGTTTGAACACCTGTCTTAGTTGCTTATACAACTATTCTAGTAATTTCTGAATTATTTTTTTCTGAAGTTAGTGGACTTTGCTAGGGGCAGCAGTGATAATGTTCTAGCACAATTTATTGAATTCCTGATTGCTAGTGTTGGTCAGTAAAATGCCGTGAGTCTCTGGCCCTTGACTCCCTTGAACCTCTCATCAGGCTTCTTGCAATTTTATGTTGTAATACTTCAGTAAATCTTTCTGCTGTAATCTCACAGCTAAATTCATAACTAAGCTCTGATTTAGAGATTTCACTCTTCTATATGTCTGTTGGAATCAGCAGCACGTTTTTTCTTTTATAAAATTATGCTCCTTCTAAGTTTATCCTTGGAGAAGGACACAGAGCTTTGTAATAGAACAGGGTATTTTAAATAAATTGCTTTGAAGTACTATTTTTAGTCATGGTTGCTATTAGCAATTTGGCTGAAATACATATACAGTGAGAATAAAGTCTATTTTTAGAACTATCAACACTGCTTTAATGCTTGATCATGAAAACTTATTTTGTGACTAAATAAAACATTTTTTTTCTTGCATTATCCTTATGAGGGGTTTATTTATTCTTTGGGGTGTACATGTACAAACTACTATTAGTTTAATTAAAAAAAAAAATTTACATTTTCTTTTATCTTTGGAAACAGCAACACTCAATGCCTTTGAGAATTTTTTTCTCATTAGTGAAAAGGTGCATTTTCAGGGGGGTTACGTTTGGCAGTTAATAAAACTCCAGTGGGCTGCTTTAATATAGAAAATTCTTCAAATGCTTTAATACTAACTAGATGGTTGATTAGGATATTTTAATCCCTGAAATAGATTTCTGTAACTTTGATTAATTGCCTAAAAATACCTAATTGCATCAAAAATCCTTTGAGCAGCTACTGTTTGTAGTAGTCTGTTCTTCAATCTAAAAAAGTCTATGTTTTTTGATTGTAGGACAAAAATGTCTTGGGAAGTTTCACTCAGAGTTTTCCACTTATTTTTTCAATGTATAGGACAGATACCTTCCACAGGCATTTTCATGAGGAATTGCTGTCATTTACATCTGAAGAAGTGTCCTGTAAAGCTGTGCACCTTCAGCAGCATGAATAGTGGCAGTTTAAAAGGTCATCTCAGTAAATATAGAGAAAAATGTTTACTCTGGCATCAGATGCAAGAAGAGAGTGACTAAATTTCAAGAACTGGATAAACCTACATGTAGACTGGTCAGATAAAGTATTTCCTGGGTTTCTGTGGTAACAGCCTCTGGTATTGGAGCTTAACAATGTGGCTTTGGCTTCTTCTGCATAAGTTTCTACGTATGTTTGGGTGTATTCTAAAGCTGTTGTCTTGACTTGAATTTTGTTTTCTTTATAGCTTGTTACATTTTTGCAAAGTAGAAGACAGATTCCTGATGAACAATGCCTGGCAGTAAGTATTGTTACCTTAAATACATTAAGACAATATGTAGGGCTGCATACTGTTACGATGTTTTCTTTGGGGGTTAAAAAATCGACCAAAATTACAATAGAAAAAAACCCCTAAATTATGAGGCTGTTATTTTGTAGATATTTAAAATGTGACTGTTATCCAACCTCTGCCATAGTAAATCTCTGTATGTTTTTCAAAGGAACCCAGTATGGGTTTTTGCATTTTCCTTTTCAGTAAGAAGTTCACAGTTTAACATTGATGAGTTTTAATATTTACATTTTATTCAGAAGTGAAAGATTTTAAGATACAGCTATGTAATCCTTGCTCTCAAAAATTACAAATATTGTTTGTTGAAGATAGAATTTTTATTTAGGATATAAAGTGATTCGACTACCAACAAGTAATCTGATTTATCCAGAGGCTAAAGGAGTCTTCATAAAGTTACAGTACCAATTATATTGAGTGCACTTTAGTTCTGGGTTTGTAATGAATTTCACTAATGTCTAATTTGATGAGGAAATGTTTGAGTACTTTTTTTTTGTGGTAACTTAAACTTTGTAATAAGATGTGACTGCTGGGTACTTAAAAATGTCTTAACAGTAATTCTGCATTGTGTTGTTTAACCAATGTTCTGTAAAACATCTTACTGAAGTATTAAGATGTTTTCTGCTTTTCTGGTGTATAGTTGAAATTATTCCTCTGTGTAGACCTGAAATTTTATAACAAAATAGAGGGATATATGTATCTAATATATTCTGTGTTTGCAGCTACCATGAGTTGTTCTGCCTGAACTGTGCTTCACCTTTTATGACAAAAATGAATCACTGCTGTGCTTCTATTGCAGTGTCTAGCGCTATTAAGGTCTAGTATTAAGATTTAGTACTATTGAAACCTCTGTTGTGTTACTTTTACAGGAGTGTGTCTGGGGTTCAAACATTTTGCCTTTTTTTTCTAAAGCAAGTATGCTTATGTTCAGGAGCATTATTAACATTATTTACCCTAATGCATGTAGAGTCTGCATTACTGTAGAGTCAGATGGAGCTTAAAGAACACCTAACAACTGATTGCAGTATTTCTCTGCAGTGAGATATTCAGAACTATGCAGCCATTTATTGCTCTTCTGTGTATAATAATGAGTTTTTAAAGCGTATAGCTGAAGGGAAGGTAACCTTTCAGACGTGTGTGTATTGCAGTTCTTACAAAATCACAGTACTTAGTATTTTCCTTCCAGAAATTGTGGCAATGAAGTGTCACTAGATTTTAATGTAAGCAAGCATCATGGGTACTTTTTATCAATGCACACAGAGACAGACTTCAAGACGTAAGCTTTGTTGCATTTGAAAAGCGAAAGTTCTGCCTCCTAATTTTGTCTTCTTGAGATTCTACAAGGTGGTTCTTAGAGCATAACGACAAAGCAAGTTGCTGTTATTTAGTGTTACTTTTGAAATCTTAAAAGTGTTTGTCTCTGTATTCTGAAAAATTATAAAGGCTGAAAGGCTGGCTTCTTGGGTTTGTGGTGCTTTTTTTTCCACATGGTGTTGTCTCATCCCACACATCAAGATGTGTGTGTAACATCTTTTGGAATAAAATGTGGAAAAGGCTGTTAGAATGAAATAATTCCCAAAAATGTTTTCTGTCATGCTGGAATGAGTTCTTCATAAACAAATGTAATGGGTTGGGGCAGATCCCCTCCCCACCACAGGCAGAAATAACGACTCAGGCAAACGGATTGCAAAAGTGATGAAAGTTTAAATAGAAAGCAGTGAATGTTACAGAAAACCCAAAGCGCAGTGACAAAGAAAGATCCCATCCCCACCTGAGGGTGCATGCAAAACCCCCAGGGCTCCTTCTTCCCCCTCCCTCTGCTGGGCTAGTCTCAGCTGGCCAGGCCTGAGACTGCCCATCCCCCTGTGGCCTTGGGCCCAATCAGGCCCATGGCCGGGAGATCTCTCCCCCAGTTACCAAGTCTCGGAGAGGGAAGGAAAGGGGAAGTGCCAGACTCCGCACTGGATCTTATAGTGGTGCAAAGAATTATGGTAGGAAATGCACAATTTCCTGTGTCCATCCCTCTGGGCTGGACTTCTGGACACAGGAAGTGAATGCACCAGGGGGGCACCCAGCTCAAACTTCAACAACAAAGTAGACTAATGTCTAGTTAAAAGGAAAGCTTGATGGAGTTCTTAGGTCATACTTACCAACTCTTTTGGTAATCTCCTACTTGACTTCCCGAGTCTCTATATTAGTTCCTGGTGAAAGTTACCCTGTTTTTGCGGTGAAGCAGTTGGGGGATGTCTAGGTCTAAAAGTTTGGGAGGTTTGGATTGGGAGGTTGGGAGAGGCAAAGATACTGGTGTTATGGGAAGAGTGGTCAAGGAGACTTAATTGGTCTTTCAGGAGGCTTTAGCTATTCCTAGACACCCTTTGAGAAGTCAGTCTTGAAATTATTGTATTTGAACATTCAGAGGACAGTAACTGTCCAATAAATAGGCATATTGTTAGAACTGGGATGTAGTATTGGGAAGGAGAGAGAGGACATCAGCAGATAACCAAAAATATTGTTCTCATTTAACCGTCGTTAAGTGGATCTTCATTGCATGTGCTTATCTCTGCAGTAGTTATGTATTGGATTATCAGATTTCCTATTGATTTTGCTCTTTGTAATCTTATCAAAGAATGTGGGGATGATAGTACTCCAATGAGTCCTTAATGAAACAAGGTTTTAGTCACAATACAGTAATAGCCCATAAATAGAAAATTTCCAATCTGCTCTCTGAAAACATAAAAGTGCCTTGTTTTGATTAGCCATGGCATGCATTTGTATCGATACCTAGTCTGTAGTGGAGGTGTAATGCTATGTAATTGCTGCAGCACTTGTAGCAACCGTGCAAAAGCATTGCTTTTCGTTCTTTTCTTTGTTGCTATAACTTTGTGTAGCTCCTCTTGTGCAAATAACATAGGCAGTGATGTAAGAAATACTTACAAAATGTTATCTTCATCTGAAGTTGAAATGTCAGTTATTAAATGATTTATTCATGGCTTATCAGAAGGAAGCTGTGGATTAATGAGTCCATTTATTTAAAAACAAACCCAAAATCCTGTGACCAGATAGCCTTTGCAGTATGGGCAGTACGTGTTTTTCACTTGTCAGTGTGCTCTCAATTTCTCTGTTCAATAATTTGTGCAGATAGTTTCCTTTAGCATGCTTCTGTTATGGAACATGGATGGTTCTGGTAGTTTGGTTTTTTTCATGTTGGCTGCGTATGGAACGAAATGTTACAAATGCTTCTGTTAAGGAAAAGAACATAGCTGAGTCCTATATCAAAACATTTCTTTAGGGCTCTTTTTTTTTTCCATTGGACATTGTGTTCCAGATACTCACACTTAATCAGATGCTTGAAACAGTTTGTTAGATAATGAGTTCTTTCAGAAACAGCTAACCTACTTACTGGCTGTATTCCCTGATTTCAGTTAAACATTTAACTCAAAGGCAGATTTTATGCTAAAATGAAATTGCTTGGACTAGAAGAATTATGTGATTTGGGTGATAATGGCTGCTGACTGTAATAACTTATTTTACATGTAGCTATGTTCGTGATTTCTATGTTGGTTTTTTTTCCTTACTCTTTTCTCTTGTTCATACCTATCCAGTAACATTTTTCAAAGTTTACAATAGTTGCATTAAAGTGAGTTTACCAGCAGATTAGCAGATCCTCATATGATTGACAGTAACATGCAGATTAAGAGAGCAAATTAAAATAAGGGTTTTGACAAGTGTATTTCCCTCCCATTCTTCCCTTAAATTTCTGCTGTGAAATGTAGTAATATAAATGTATCCTCCTGTGCTATTCTGTCAAACACAAGTTAGAAAGGGACCACTCTGATTTAAGAGACACACGTATCAGTTATGTGGAAAGTCTTTTGTGATTTGGCTTGGTTTTGATTACAGTGAAGTGACTGTTTGGGTAACTTCAGAATGTTTCTCCAAGTATGTTCAATGCATTGTTTGCTTCTTATTAAACTATGTAGTAACGTTTTGTTTCCTTATCTTTCCAAACATCATGTGGCTTTTTACCAGTTGCCTTTGCAGAGACTACCATTCTGCAGTTGGTGTGTACTGGTGGCTTCCTTAGTTTGTGAAGTGAAAGCAAATTTGAAATAGAATAGCAGTTGTCTGTTTTCTTTGTTCTTGGATGTTAATGCTTTCAGTTAAGTTGTTTCAGGTCTTTAAACAAATGATCCATTCCTTCCCCAAACAAAAAAAACTTTTAAAATTGCAATTTTCATTTTGAGTAGAGCTTCCTTGCCAATAGTGGGAAGAAAAACTGCACTTGAAATGGAATTTAAAATGGGTGAATTCTTTGCTTGTATTTGTGCTTGGTGCCATGGTTTAGTTGAGTAGACAGTGTTGGATGATAGGCTGGACTCAATGATCTCCAAGGTCTTTTCCAACCTGGTCTGGTCTATTCTATTCTAATGTTCTTAATGCATTTTAAGAGGCAGATAATCTTGGTTTTTTGTTTGGTTTTTTGTTTGTTTTTCCACAACAGTTTTGGGAAATTAATTTATTTGTCTTTTGCATTTCTAGGTGTTTGTTGTTGGGTTTTTTTATTCCCCTCCCGCCCCGGTATATAAGAAGCAAGTAATAGCAAGACTGCTAATGAGAAGGGAAGATGTATTTCCTGGTGAAATACAGTTCTTCCTAAATGTATCTGTATAAATATTTCATGAGCTAAGCATTCTAATGATTTTAGTGAAAATTAAGCCGTAGTTCTAATTAATAACTTTCTCCACTCTTTCTGTCCAATATACCTTTTTCCTCATCTGGAGTGTGTTTCTTGTGTACCCTTGAGACTTTTAAACCCTAAATGGGACCTTCCACTTAATGAAGCATTTTCATAATTGCTTTATATTATAGGCAGTAGAAACCCTGTTAGTTTTCTGACAGTTTTGTCGACTACTTGTAGTGCATTTATAATACATGATAAAATTTTCATATTTTGGCTATTATGGAAGAGTTGCATGGGGGATTACTTCAAATAATTGTCTTCTGCTTGATTCTAATACTTCAGAGTATAAGAAACACAAACACAGCCCTATATCAGGTCAATATTTCAACTGCTAATTTAACCAGCACAGGAACAGGTGCCAAGGGTATGTCATGGTTTTGGCTTCCTTTGACAGCTTGGGAAGATAACTGTACTTCAGAATATCTGAAGCTAGTGTAATACTATGATCACAAAATATGTAACAGATTTTTTTACATAATCATAGAATTGTCAGGGTTGGGAGGGACTTCAAGCATCATCAATACCAAGATGCAGACTTTTATTCAGCTGATTTTTAAGTAATTGTCTCTTCTGCACTGAAAAGGTAGTGACTTCTCTAAATGTATCCTTTGCTTAAGCTAAGAAAAACAAAAACAACCCCCAAAAAACCGACAGAAACATGTATCTGGAAAATAGTAGCTTGTTGTGATTGTTTATTTCACTGATGATGCCCTAAGGAACTTGATGTGCCAGTGAGGTTATTGCTTTCACATATTCTTTAATGAATCTGCATTGATTTGTTTAAGACTTGTTAATTCTGAAGCAGTAGTTTCCTGTTAGCTGTTAATTCTCTCTATGTATGCAT
Organism: Dryobates pubescens; assembly: GCF_014839835.1. Lineage (NCBI taxonomy): Eukaryota > Metazoa > Chordata > Aves > Piciformes > Picidae > Dryobates > Dryobates pubescens. The sequence goes on along the minus strand of NC_071625.1, from coordinate 20,782,624 downwards.
CATCCTAAACCCATTTGGAATAGTTAATCTTTAGGAGCAATTCCATAGAAAGTGAAAATCACTCATATTGCTGTGTTGTCAACAATGTCTGCTAAAACCATTAACATCATAACATAGGAGGTTGCACCTCAACATGAGTAGATGCTTATTTACAGTGAGGGTGATGGAGCACTGGAACAGGGTGCCCAGACAGGTTGTGGAGTCTCCTTCTCTGGAGGCTTTCAAAACCTGCCTCAATGCATTCCCATGTGGCCTGCCCTATGTGATCCTTCTTTGGCAGGGAGGTTGGACTTGATATCACTTACAGCTCCTAACATTCTGTGACCATTCCTCCTTTCATTCCTTCTATTTGTTTTGAACACTTCATAACCAAGCAATGAACAATTTTATTTCATTCATTCATTGTCAAAACCTGAAGAATTTATTTTTTAAAGCTTTTCTTATTTATGGGTGCACAACCTGTGAATATAACACAGGAAATTGAGTATCTGTAGAGGTTTTCTTCCCATCAAAGCTTTTGTGTGCTTTTAGGGTATACATGAACAGTTCATTGAATGTTAAAGTGCAGTGAAATAGTTTTTCTTTCAGATTTTATTAAAATATGGCTGTTGTTGTTATTTACAGAAATAAGTTTGCAACTGGTTTTCCTATCAGTTGATTAACCTTCATGTGCAGCATTGTTTGCTGCTGATTTCTGAGTCATGGGACGAAAGGGTAAGGAAGCTCATGCTGATTGTGCATGCAAGTGCCCTATTTTTTAATGCATGACAACAAAGAAAAATTGGGGTTTGGGGAGGGAGGGTAGGTTTTCCACTCTGTTATTAAATGCATGTCTCTGTGGAAAGTTCAAGGTAAACTGCTGTAAAAAATACTTTGGCCTTATCTTTACATGATACATGGACTGACTTTCCCCACTCTTGACCACTAGGATCCACTTGCTGCTTTCTTGAATAGGAATTTAAGGAGTGAATGTATTTGTGTAGTGTGAATGTTGCTGTAGTCCAACTTGCATGCTTTTAATTCAGAGCAAAAAGGTTTCGTTGTAGTAGGGAGCGGTTTCATTGTAGTAGGGAGCAGTAATTGTTCAAATAAATGAGCTCATGCAATGAACTCTGATGAAGTTCTGGTGCTCTGTTTAGAAACTTTCTTTGAAATACTGAATTCCTTTTCTAAACTAGAAACATGGCAGTAGGACTTAATCTTCCGTAAAGATTTGTAAATCTGCAGTAACTGTGAGAAAAGGTATTATTTGTTTTCAGAATATTTCTTATTCCTTATAAATTCAGAGATTTTTTTTTTCTTTAATAGACTTCTTAAAAGATATCACAAAGTCAGAGCAGAATTCTAGATCCAAAGATTAAAAAAAACCAACTGTTTGCATCTGCTCAGCCTTCCTTTTCATGTCCATCTTGAACTATATTGAAAGTCTTGGCCCTTTCATTTTCCAGGAGCACAGTTGTGATTCTAAATTCTAGTTGGACATGTCACAGTATTTTACTGATTAAGGTTTGTACTTGGATTTCACATGGGCATCTGCAGTCTTGAATTGTGGCCTGTGAATGCTTACTCATTCCTTAGTAGGAGAACAAGTAAGGAATTTCAACCTAATATTTGGTTTTATTATGATACCAAATTACTGCTGCTTCCTGATATGTGTGTTAAGCTATTAATATGTAAGGAAATAAGTGAAGATAAACATTCACAGATGTTTTTGTGGTTGTGCTTCTGTAGTTCTGATAAATATGTAATAATTTATGCACTTAAAACAGATTAATTTTCATTAAATAAGAACATAATTGTTTAATGGCTTTAAGATGCTGATACCCTACTTTTGAACTTCATAGGTAACAAAATATGGTTAGTTCTTAATTATAATTGATCTGTCTGATACAACTGAACTAGCAGTGTTCTCTTGTCTTACAATAAATGCAGTGCAAGCTGGATCCAAGACACACATTTTTTTTTAAGTGAGCTTGTAGTGTGTTATTGACATTAGTTTAGACATGAGCTTAAAATGCTTCAGAACTGACAGAGCATTAATTTTGCAAGTTGTATCTGGACCCATATTCTTGTCACCGACGCCTGTTGGTGCTCTTTTCTTTCTCTCATGTTCAGAATACACTCATATACAAGGGGTGTTGCTTTAAGGGCAGCAGCATAATCCATATGGATTTCTGTAGCAAAACAGAAATGATCAGCAAGTGTTAAAACAACACAATAAATTTCTTCCTTGCTAGGCAAGAGGACTGTGTCCAGTATTCTATGAGGAAATGCAGTGGGATGGAGAGTGTGGAATGTCTAGTTTAGCACTTTCAAAACTAGAACTGAGCACAAAGGACGTCCCTATGCCTGGAGCTAGAACTGCAAAGAAAAAGTATGATCAGCTTGAACATCTGGGATGAATTCTGTAACTTGGCCTTAAGTAGCAGCCACCAAAGCCTACTGGAGGCATTCAGCAAGTATGTTTTTAGCTGTAGGTGGTCAATCTGCTGATCAGACGTGTTGTTTGAAGGCTCCAGTGGGAGACAGTGACCTTTTTGGAATAGTTTTGTCACTGGCAGCCCTTGAAAACTACTTGTTATGAACCTCTGTCCACCCTGAAGGTAGGCTAAATGCTGCTTGTCTTGGAAGGAGGCTGCTGAATTAAATAGTAGGTAAAGGATATTGTGCCGGCTCTGTGTGTTACCTAATGAGCCCTTCAGCAGTTTTTTTGTTACCATTTAAGAATCTGTTCAATGGAGGAATAATGCAAATTGTGCCTTGGAGATTGTATTATATACAAAGAGCTTCATTTTCCTTCCCCTTCTCTTTTAGTCCATTAGTTTGCTCTGTCCCCATTTTGCACTGATTTATGAAATGCATTGCTGTGAAATTGGTAGAAATAGGAGCATCATACAAAACCTTTCTTTTTCTCTTTCTCTGGGTTTATCACCTGGAATTAATTTCCTGACTGCAAACCCAATATTGAAAGTGGGAATGTACCCAGTTTGGATTTTTTTGTGTGCTGAGAACAGGTTATCCATGCCAGCTGGAATGGAGAGAGATAAAGGAGATTTATTTAGTTCTGTCTTTGCAGGCATCTTCTGAAGTTAGAGGAACAAAATTTCCTTTTGTTACTGCTTTAGTGGTGAGAAGGGAATGACCTTGTAATGACCAGCTTAATAGGAAGATAAGTAAAGACGAAAACTAAGAAGTAAAATTTCGTAATAAGCCATAGAACTTATTTCATTCAAACCAGATCAATTTTAGATATTCTTAATGCTATATTAAAAATAGAGAGTGCTGGTATTATCTCTGAGGAGGAAAGGAGGAGGCAGTGTAGGGAACAGAAATGAGCAAGTAAAACAAAGTTGCTGTGTGAAAACAACAGAGGTGGGGGTGAAAGAAGAGACAGTACGGAAACACTGCAGGCAGTGGAACTTGTGAAGAGTGCAACTGGAGAACTTAATGTAATGGAAAACTTCCTTTTAATGGATTAGAAATCTTTAAAAGGCACTGTCCTAAAGATAATAACTTCTTTGATGACTTCTAATTGCTAATGATTCTGAAAAGAATGTTTCAGTGAAGAAGTTTAGTGCTATGCTTATTTGACCAGGTTGTTTTGGGTTGGTTGATTTGTTTTCCTTGATTCTTACTAGTAGCTTGACACACATTGTCAGGTTTTGTTTTCATTAAAAGCTTGTATTCAAGGTAATTTTTGCTTACATTGCACTGTATCATGTTGTGCATCTCTCCTATACTGCTTCAGTGGTAGAAGACACCTTGAAGTCATATCATGCCAGAATTTGCTTTGTAATTATCTTTACAATTCTACTGTAAGAACAAATTCTTGGGAAAAAGTTGGTTGGTTGTTGTTTGTTTATTTGTTTGTTTTTGGTTTTTTGTTTAATTACTTGTTTCAAATTATCTGAACACCAATGTAAAAATAAATGTAAAATTGTGGCAACTAGGTAGTGGATGGAATTTTCCACGTTGGCTGTTAGTGAGGTTTTGCTGTTATGGTTGACAGGAAGACAAATATTGTTCTCAAGACAGAAATTTCATCTCCGTGTTGGATATTTTCTTTGCTGCATTTTGGTGGAGAGAGGCTAGAAACCAGTTGTTTAGAAGTCAACAGCACTCATGTGGAAGGTGAAGAGGCTTGTCTGGGGGATGGGACTTCCTACTATTGAAATGATGAGTCCTCTGTTCTCTCTGGGAGTGTATTACAGGGACATTGCCATGGCTGATGAGTATGTCCTTACAGCAGTTGTTCTTTTTATAGAAGCTTGAAGAATGTTTTTAATTACTTCCCTTACATGGCCAGAATAATTTCCTTGGTCTAAAATATTTGATTGGCTTTTAATAGTTGAAGGGGAATGTCCTTGAAAACAGTTTGCCTGAATTAAATGCATCAACTGATATTAACAGTTAAAAATTAATCTGGTGTAGTTCGCGTAGTGGTTGAAGAAGTTTGGGGTGGGTTTTTTTATGCTCTTTTCTATGAATATTTGAAGTTTTTTTCTTTTATTTCTTAAATACAGAAAAATGAAAAGTTTAATGTACAAGGACTCAATTTTTACATAGTTGAGCAACCAAATGTATTTTTAATGTTGCACAGTTCATTGATATTATAAAAACATGCATTTCTCTGTGGATTCAAAATTCTTTGTTAGTTAAACTCCAACTACTTTATGATAGATTATTTTTTTTCTTTTTGGAATCTTGGAAGAGAAAAAAAAAGTAATCTAATGGGCAACCAGATCTAAGCCTGGGATGTAACAAAAATATTCAGTGAGTGAACATGAAATCTTAATTTAGGTTGTTAATGTTGTGTAGACTGTTGACAACAACATTAGACAGCTCTACAACATTTTTGAAGAAATTTTAGCTTTAGATGAATAGTACAATCCACTTGTTTTCTGTCCTGCTAGGTTTTAATTAAGAGAAAAATAATCTGTCACTTTTAAACTTGATGGTCTGAACTTGCTTGTATCTAGTTCTGGGCCCTTCAGTTTAGGAAGGATGTTGACTTGCTGGAGTGTGTCCAGAGAAGGGCAACAAAGTTGGTGAGGGGTTTGGAGCACAAGCCCCATGAGGAGAGGCTGAGGAAGCTGGGGTTGTTTAGCCTGGAGGAGACTCAGGGGTGACCTTATTGCTCTCTACAACTACCTTAAGGGAGGTTGTAGACAGGCAGAGGTTGGTCTCTTCTCCCAGGCAACCAGCACCAGAACAAGAGGACACAGTCTCAAGCTGTGCCAGGGGAGATTTAGGCTGGAGTTTAGGAGGAAGTTCTACACGGAGAGAGTGATTGTCCGTTGGAATGGGCGGCCCAAGGAGGTGGTGGAGTCACCATCACTGGAGGTGTTCAGGAGGAGACTTTATAGGGTGCTTGGTTGCGAGGGTTAATTAGGTGGTGTTGGATGATAGGTTGGACACGATGATATTGAAGGTTGCTTCCAACATGGTTTATTCTATTTCATTCTATTTGAGGTCAAGTTGAAGGCTTTGGTTTTCTGTAATTTTGTCTGAGTAACATGTAGCAATGAATATTCAGCCAAACTCATTTGAAATCTTTGGCAAACTGGTGAGAGTTTCTGTGCAGATCAGTGTTTTCTCTGCTTTTATTTGCAGTAAGCACTCTTTTGTTAGCAGTAGTCTCTTAAGTCAAATTGCTGTGGATTTATTATTTAGTGGAAATTAACTAGTTAGGACTTTATTGAAAATGAGATATTATAATTTCCATGGTTTATAAAAACATCTATATGAAAATTCTGTGTTGCATAAGTGGCAATAATGTAGGAAGTAATATGATAAAATGAGACATAATGGTAAGCCAGAAAGTAACTTCAGAAAAACTTAATTCAATATTGATTTTCTACCTGATGTAGCACAGCCTTTGAATAAGGATGTCAGGGATTTAAATTTGGTAATCCTTGCTTCTTGAATTCTGAGATGTAGTGTTAATTTCATTAACCTGTTACTTTTTATGTGCTTCTCTAACTTTGAGATAAAAACCCTTCTGTTTAAAAAGCCTTTTTCATCAGTAATATGCCTTAAATTGTGGCATTTTTCCCTGACCATTCTTCAGTAAGGTCAAGCAAGTCTGTTTGACTGAAATGCTTATCAGTCCACTGATAGGTGGCTGCTAACTGGATACAATATTTTCTAAAACGGTAGTGACTCTTTTCCTTCTAGTCCCAGACCTGATGACCTGCATGTTCCATGGAAGTTCAAGTAAGGAAACTATATCCATCTTAATTCAGTGAGCTTTGAATCACATACGGAGGGTTTAGCTTTACGTTTATTCTTTTCTCTTGCCTCACGCCTGGTCTCATTAACAGAATTTGATACTGAAGTTTTTCACGTGTTTGGTGGCTTTATGTAAATTTCACAGGGCTCATTAGATAAGCTTACAGTACTGCAGAGCCCTCGTGTGAAGTAACTGCTGCTGTGCTGGTGTGAGAGCGCAAATTTCTGAAAAGCAGAGAGTATTCGGGGAGTGAAATCACATCCAGAATGAGGCAGTATGTTCAAGTTCCAACTATAGAGCAAGAAAAGGCCTATGATTATAATTCTGCTTTTGAACCAAGACCATGCATGTGTTTGGGTAGGTGAAATTACCATTTTCTGATAATGCAGGCTGTTTCTTCTTACTGCTGTTGTGTAGAATGTGTGTAAAAAGAAGTACTTGCATAGCTGGGAAATGTGTAGCGTCTTAACATGTAAAAGACAGGACTCCTTTAGTGTCAGAGAATATGCATGTTTTAATTTGGAATATCCCACTACTGCAGAAGGATTGTTTTATGTTGATTATCAAGTAACACAGTGTACTGCTCAGTAGATACTACTTTAACCTTTGTATTAGCTTGAAGTAAATATGTCTTTGAGGGGGAGACCATAAAAGGCAAACACTGCCTGATAGTGAAAGCAAGTTGTCATAGGATTTTTTGTTGATAAATCTGCATAAAATGGAACAGGTTCTTTTTTACCTGGCTTAGTGACTGCATTCTGTAAACCTGCCAAACAACTTATTTGTGTGAAACAAATCTCTTTATTTGGATCAAGTCCTATCTGGGTTAAATTTGTATCGAAGAAGCAGAGAATGAGTTTTCAATTGCGCAGCTTCTCCCTGTCTTTTAAAATACTAATATTTTCTGAGTGAAACACTAATATTTTCATAGTGAAATGTTCCTAGATTTATATTTTTGAAGCTCAATTTATTTTTAATGTATATTGTTAAGGTTTGGGGTTGTGTGTGTGTGTATTTTTGTTTGTGGTTGTTGGGGTTTTTTTGTGAGGCTGTTTGGTTTTAATTATTACTATATTTTCACACTTACTTTTAAAATCCTATTCCTGTGTTTTTATTAATCTTTCCTGGTTACATCAAAACACTGAGCAATGATGAATAATTTCCCCACGAAGTGTATCTCATAACTATTAATTGTGTTTTGGGGTTTGATTTTGGTTTTGTTTATCTCTGTTCATTTTCTTCCTTTTTTTTTTTTTTTCTTACAGTATTCTGCTTAAATTACTTGACTCAAAATTTTATGTTTGGAGGCTGAAAGCTTTGATAAGTTAGCTTTCTGATACTTGAATGTTTTAACTTTGAAAATTCTTGTAATAACATGACAATTCATATTAATTTTGCATTTATATTTCAACAAAATTGTTTGAAAAGGTTTTGGGGTTTTTTATGTAAGCTGCTGTATTAAAATATACAGCAATGTAAATACACTACTGAAAATCCAGGATGAGGAGAGAATTTTCTAATCTTATGTAATACAATTATTGTTAAGCCCTTTTTAAACATCAAAATTCACTGTGTGCTCTAAATTTCAAGAACAGTATTGGAATACTATTGAGTTTCCATTAACTGAAACTGTTGATAATGCTGTCAGAATGAGTTAGTACTGTTACCTGATATTTCTGCCTTCTCGAAGGAGTGACTTTATCTGTGTTTTACGCTCAATTTATGTAGCTGCCACAGTTCTGAAACACTTTTGAAAAACTTCAGTTGTGGTTCTTTGCAAGTATTGTCTCTCCAGTCACTTTAAGGAAGAAACTATTTTTAACTGCCTCTGTCTTGCACACAATATTTTACAATAATTTTTGTTCTTACTAACTTTTAAATAGCTGTAGACAAGTATTTATTAAATTTGTTGTAAGAATACATTGTTATAGCTATGAAATCAAACGTAGAGTAAGCTTTGAGTAACTCTTGACCAGTGTTAGTGGTTCCTACAGTAGAAAATCAAACAGGAAGGCACAAATACAATGGCTGTTGTGCCAGGTGCAGAGCCCCGTACTAAGCTCAAGAAACATTAGCAATGTTAGGTCTTGTTTTGGTGAATATTGATGGTGTACTTGAATTTCTGAATACTGAGTAATAAATACATGATACACTAATGGGATACTGCTTTCTTATTATGATTTTACTTAATCCTAAACTTCTACACAGCATTACTCTCAGTAGAATATATTTGTACGACTCTCCGGATTATTACTGGGTTAATTCAAATAGGTTTATAACCTCTTTTGATAGTTTGTTTTGTGGGGGTTTGGTTTATTTGTTTGTTTTTTCCTAGTGACATATGAAATAGCATTGAGTTTAGCTACTTAGGGCATGCCCCTTTTATGTAAATTTAGATTCATTAATTATTTTTTTTTTAATTAACTGGCTTGTGTGAGTAGGAGATGTCAACAGAGGAAGAACTTAATGAGAGAAACCCAGCACTGTTTCACAGAAGAGTTCTCAATATTCCGGTTTAATCATTGTGTGTTAAGTTGTAACTGTGTTCAGCTTACTGGTGATACATAGTTGAGTTAAAAGACCACTGAAGAGAACTTGCACTTAAATTGTGCTCGTGCACAAAATGCCCCGTAATAGATTTATCTTTAATAATTCTTTCTGCTGAAATAGATTGCAAGAGTTGTCAGAATACATGAGTAAAGCATAGCAGAGTGGAAGTTATCACAGAAAAATATCTTTCACGCAACTCTTTCCTATCATGCCCAGTAAAATAATGGTGTAATGAAAGGAGAGCTTGTTTTATATGTTGGCCTTTATATACTTTTATATGGTTGCCTGAAAGCTGAAGGTTTTGTAGTTGACATTTTTAGTAGAGGAGTGAATATAATGCATGTTTAGATGTGTTTTGAAGTTGTCATTCAGAATGAAGGTAAAATAGCAAGTGAAATAGTTTTCATTAAAATATTATTAAGTTTTGACACATCTTGCTTTTTCTGCATGTTTTTAAGTATGGCTGGATGAGAGGTGCATTTCTAGTATCCATCTAGTATTACCTTCTAATAGTAGTTTTGCGCATTTGACTTCTCAGTCATTTTTATTTACCTTAACTGACTGCTTGTCAGCTCATCGCTTCACATGAGAACACCAAAGTTCCCAAACTTAATTCTAACGCTCTTGGGTAAATCTCTCCTCAGGAGTGTGCTGTTGCTGTGCTGCTTTGCGACCTCGCTACAAGCGTCTGGTAGATAACATATTTCCTGAAGATCCAAAAGTGAGTGATAAGTTTTACATTTTAAGGAACAGACTTTTAAAAAAAAATTGATTAGTAACTAATGCTTTAGTAATTTTTTTCCCCCTTTATTTCTGTTTTGTTTTAACATTCTACCTTAAATTAATCTTTATCACTTAATAGCTTTAATAAACATTAGCAGAATGACTTAGCTGGAAAGGGACCTCAGTGGATCATCTGGTGTAATTCCCTCTTCAAAGCAGTGCTGTGCATATTGAAGAGTAAAATCAGTGTGTTTTCTTCAGAGAAGTAGAGATTTAATTAGAGTATTCTGCAGCAGAGGTAGCACTTAACTTGATAACTGTTTAGAACCACAAACACATTATGGCTGCAGGTGTAAACATTTTCTGGTTCTCTACAAGATCTCGGTTTTTTACCTCTCAATATATCGATTGTGTAAGTTTTTATAGTTCTTGGTAGACTGCTGTGATCCAAAAGAGGTTTTTATTGTTGTGTTTCCTTTCCCTTTCTCCAGTTATTCTTGTACATTTTTTTCATTCCACTGAAAATAGTCTTGGAGTATTTTATAGCCTAGCTCTTGCTTTCTGTGAAGATAGTTAACTTTTGTGTTACCTTATAGTAGTGCCTATATCTGTACATAATTACATGGTGGTACAGACTGACCATGAGCTTATGGTTCTGCTGCTGTATTTTTAAAATATATTACCACCTTTTGTTATCTTGTATTAAAGTAGAAGTGAACAGAACAGCCAGTATTTGTGTAACACTTGGCTTTTATCTTACATAGGCTTTTTTCCAAACTGTGGTATTAACTAGTCTTAGTCACTATATAAGTGCATGTTACTGGCTTTGAAGGAAAGTTTTCTGTGTGTGCAGTATGTTGAAAGAATGGAACTGGTTTTATAGTTCTGTTTTGTTTAAATTTATTAATCTACTTGTTTGCTACAACTGTAGAAACACCTGAAACTGCTACAGTTGTAGTCTTACAGCTTCATTATCACTCAGAAGCTGAGTTGGCCTCCTTAGTCTCTGCTTTTGATAATATTAGTTAGCTCAGTGCAAGACACAAGCCAGTCCCTGATGATTCAGAGTTATAGGCATTTCTAAAATATGAGAAAACTTGCTTGATAAAAAAGCATGAATTAATCATGAGTGTGTAAAAAGTTTCAAAGTAATTTATTTGAAAAAAAGGTAATGTCTTTGTGAACTTACAACAAAAGCAAACAAAAATCCCTAAAGACCAAAAAGCCTTTTCCTTCTTAACTGGTAGTTATATCCTCACCTGTGGAGATCCATATCACAGTCCACACTGGAACTAATATGTCTATCTTTGATTATGTTCTAACAATTACCCTTCAGATACCCTAAACATCAGCCTTGTTGAAGGTGTGACACTGAAGAAATAAAATATTTGGGCTACAATCTAAAATACTTAAACTATAGTGTCAAAATTATGCATCAAATGTTCTTTTTTGGGGGGGGAATAGCAAAAGAAATTACATTGCATACTAGTAGGACAAAAAGTGTTTCTTGGACCTGATGACATACCTGATCAGATATTTTCTTTGGTAATACCTGTTCTCCCCTGAGAAAAACAATGGAGGAAGATAGTTACTTCATTTATTTAAAGAATATATTACTTAATTTTTTTATGTTCTTGATTTTGTGCAGCTAAGTTGTTGGTTGTTTTTTTTTCAGTAGCTGCTTCCCATCTGTATGTCTTAGATCTTTAAATGTTCAGTAGACAAAAGGAAAAACACTTTGAAATATTTCTACTTTTGGTGAAATTTTTTTTTCCTGTGTTCTATGCCTGGTTTTAGGATGGTCTTGTTAAAGCTGATATGGAGAAGCTGACTTTCTATGCAGTTTCTGCACCAGAAAAGCTGGATCGAATCGGTGCTTACCTGGCAGAGAGACTGAGCAGAGATGTTGTCAGACATCGCTATGGGTAAGGAAATAAGTCAGCATTAAGACTAGATGCTAACGTCTGGCTGCGTTTCATCCTGCGTATTCTGATCAAGTTAGAAGGCGAGACACACCCAGTCTCTTTGTAGTGGGTTAACCTTGTCTGGCAGCCAGGTGCCTGCCTTGCTACTATCTCACTCCTCAGCGATGTGAGGGAGAAAATAAGATGGAAAAAGCTCATGGGTCAATGTGAGCTCAGGGGTCACTCAGCAGTGACCATCATGGGGGGAAAAAAAAAAACACTGAAATTTGGGGAAGAATAATTTGATTCATTTCCAGTTAGTAACAGAGTGGGATAATGAGGAATAAAAACAAAGCTGAAAACACCTTCCCCCTTGTTTCCAGAGTCACCTTTGCTCCTGACTCCTTTACATCCTGTCCCCTGAGCAACACATGGAGATGGGGAATGGGGGGTGTAGTCAGCTCATGACATTTTTGTCTGCTGTTCCTTCCTCCTTATGTTTTAACTCTGCTGTAACATTGGGTCCATCCTGTGGGAGACAGTCCTTCACAAACTGCTCCAGTGGTATAGTCATTCAGGAATTGACGGCTCTGGTGTGGGTCCCCCAAAGACCATAGGCCCTGCCAGAAAAGCTATTCCTGCATGGGCCACACCACAGGGCCACAGCTTATTCAGGAGTGTGCTTCAGCACGGCCTTTCTGTTGATTTCCTTCAGGGCACATCCACATGCTTCAGTGGGACCCTTCATGGTCTGCAGTGTGAATATCTGCTCCCCTGTGGTCCTTCATGAGTTCTGCCAGTACTGATGAAAGGCACAGCTTTGGGAAATGATGAGTCCGTCTTGGAGCTAACTGGAGCTGGCTCTGTCTAACATGGGGGCAGTTTCTGATGTTTTCTCACAGAAGCCACCTTTGCAGTCCCCTTGATACCAAAACCTTGCCACATAAATCCATTACACCCTTGAATGTCATTCAGGGTGTCAGGAAATTAATAGATATTTGTTTTTTTTCCAGCCCCTTTGACTAAATCTTATTTAAATGGGAACTTGAAAATTGTGTCATACTATAAGTTCTGTTTGAGCTAGAACTTCTAAAGAATGTAGAGTCAAAAGAAAATTTTTAAAGAAAGTGGAAATGAGTAGGACAACACTGAGTCTAAAAAGTGAAAGTAGTTGGGGGGAGGAAGGCAGTGTCTGTCACAGGCCATCATTTTTGGCCTTCATGATGTCGAAAACTGTTATGTATAACTTTGTATATTGGATCAGTGCCCTTTCTTTAAGATAATTAATTTTCTTTACTGCTTTTCTCTACTTTTTTTTTCATTTATTTAGTGTGTTGTCTGCCTCTGCAGGAGCATGGATAAGTTGCTGGCTTTCCATGCTGGATTTGGATAGACGGAGGATCTGTAGACTGGAAAGCTGGGATTTATAATTGAAAACAAATTGTGCAAGGAAAGAAAATGGGACTGTATTTCCTCTGTTACCAAGTGTTATGACATCCCTCCTGAAAACACTCAATTTCCCCCCTTAATTTTCAGATATGTTTTAATTGCCATGGAGGCATTGGACCAACTTCTAATGGCTTGCCATTCTCAAAGTATAAAACCATTTGTGGAAAGTTTCCTTCATATGGTGGCCAAGCTACTGGAATCAGGCGAACCAAAGCTGCAAGTTCTTGGAACTAATTCTGTGAGTAAAAATAATAAATCAGAATCAATTTCTGCTTACTTGCTGTGAGAAAGTAGTTTTCAGAAGTCACACAAAGTATCTGCCAGTTAACATGAAGTGAGAAGATTCTGTATGTGGCAGGATATACCGTTTGGGTTTAAAGACAGAGCAGATACCAGCTGGAAGCAGAAAAACAGTTTCAAGTGTCTAAAATTCTTTTGATGGCTCATCCCTTGCAGAAATAACTTCTTCTGGAAGGAACAGGAAAGCTGTTCTGTCAGTTCTTATTTTGAAACTTTAAAAAAAAACAAAGCCCTCCTATATAGGTAAGACAGTGTTTTCTTGCTCTCCAGCAATGAGATGGTATGAGAAGCAGGAGATAACATCCTTCTCCACAGCACTAATTCTATGCAGAAAGATTTCTGTTAGCTGAAAATCAGCCAGGAGGTAAAAATTTTTCCATATTATTGAAATGCCAAACTGAAGGTTCCTACATTGTGTTTTCCAAACAGTGGTGATTGTGATTGGTATTATGTCTTATTTTCCTTCTAACCATCATATTCCCCAGCTAGTAGCACAGGAATCTCATACATACTAGGATTGTGATGGGGACTGTTTTATCTTAGAATGGTTGCTTTTACACGAGTGGAGAAGTAATGCTTGCATTTCACTGTTGTCAGCAGTGTAAGGGTTCTTTGTGGATTCTGTAAAACCGTTGGACCTTCCTTTGGCCATGATTCCCAGCTGATGAAATTAAATGGAGTTGCAGTTCGGGGGAACAGGAGGGTGTAGCAGAGTGATGCTACTTTAGAATAGAATTTCTTATGCTGAAACACAGAGTGCTTGCTCTGATGTAGGAGGGGAGTATCCCCTTGTGCCCCAAACAAGGCTTTACTGAGAGTAATGATACATTTATGTATTCATTCCTTCACTTACTTATTTATTTTAATATCTTTAAGCCAGACTACCCTGCGTCTTTTAATTTGTTTGTAGATTAATGCCTGTGCAAGACCTCTTTGGCAGACAGCTTTGTAACTTATTTTTTGGGCCGTCAAATGCAAGATGCAAGTTGTTTCCCAGTTGTTTAAAATCCTTGGTGGCTGTTACTCCCAACCTTCCTTGTGCTTTACAAGGCATGTTTTACTACCAAACAAATGTCATTGAACAGAGCTCTACCTTATGGTAGTATGTTTGATATCCCTGTCAGTTCCCTGTGAAGTTTTTAATGAGCAAAGCAGATTAGTGGACTTCTTTAATTAGGAGATAATTTGTACTTGTCTGTTGTAAAACTGAGTAGCCAAAAATAATTACTTTTTCCTAAATCAGATGTCACATTCTGTGAGAACAGAGAATCTATATGGCCCTTCATCACTATTCCAGAGACTAATTTTAGCCTGATTATGCTAATTTCCCTAGATGCCTTCTATAGTTAATGGAGAGGAAAGAAAATCTTTTTGTGTTGACTCAGAGGAGCAAGATTTATTGGCACTGACAGCTTAGCTTTTACCATGGATACTGACATCCGGTGTTCTTAAATTTTGTCAGACATGGAGGATGTTTACCATCATGTTTAGCCTTTTCTCAGTTTTTCCTACACTCTTAAAGGAAATTAAAAATCCAAAAAGAGCAGAGAACGTAGAGTGCCTAAATAATCTTTCATGTGCTTTATTCTGTTGTACCACTTTGGAGTGGAAACTGCTACTGTCTGGAAGAGTAGAATAAATTGCATATGAAAAATACCTTTAAACTGGTGAAAATTCAGTGAACTTTTGAAATGGATTCCCTATTTTTTTGGGAGATTGAATTCAGTTTCTCACCAATACAAATCTGTAGTCTACTTACACTCTAAAAGGTATGCGGTCTGATTGTGGCTACAAATAGATCTTGGTTATTTTTTGTCCCAAAGCTGACTTTTGGAGCTTCATTGATCTCTTTCAAGTAGGATTCAACTGTCTTATTTGAGTTGTAGTTTTTTCTCCTCTCCACATGCAGATCTTGCTTCAACTGTGGAGACTCCTGTGATTACTCAGAAATCAGGGTTTCAAATGAAACAAATCTCTTTTTAATTAAAGTCTTGGAAAAAGCTGCTGTCTTGTTTATTCCCTTGATACAGAACTTACTCTACTTGATACTCTTGCAAAAAGTCTAAAGTTTCATTCAACATTTTAACAAGTTCTTTTTTTTTTTTTTTTTTAATTTAATTTTTTAAGTTTTCTTAAAGAAAACCTGAAGATGACTGTTTCAGAGAAACAATTGTTTGACTTTTATTTATGTCAAATCATAGAACCATTTTGGTTGGAAGAGACCTTTGAGTTCATCAAGAGAAACCATTAACTTAACACTACCAAGTCACCACTAATATATATCCCTTGGCACCACATCTGCAGTCTTTTAAATACCTCCAGGGATGGTGACTCCACTTCACTGGGCAGTCTGTTCCAGTGCTTTACAATTCTTTTGATGAAGAATATACTTTCATGCCTGATCTTCAGGCTACATGTTACTAATTCCCATTACTTGTTTATATGCTACGTTCGTAAATTATGTTAGCTTAGTTTGTACAGCAACAATGATTTTAGTTGTTTGTTTTGAGCTGTGGGGTTTTTTTGGCATAATGGTAAACCTCCTTATATAGGCAGATACTTAAAGACAGGTGAAGTTCAATAGTCAGTATGTTGATATTCAGATTGGCAATTCAGATTTCAAATTGGCAGTGTCTGTAAAGTTCACAATGTCTTTTTCTCTCATGGAAGATATTTTTATTAACCATATGCTAGGATAGCATATGCTGGTGAGGAAACTGAAAAAAAATGTGCTGGGGAAAAAGTAAGATTTCCTTGGCTTAAGTTTTACAGAATCTGGAGGCTGATTGCGATAAGCCTTTACTTTGAAATTTGCAGCAATGCTACATTTCATCCTGTAACCATTTTGCACAATTTCAGTAGCTAAATTTCATGTAAACTGTCTAAATCTCTCATATCAAGTAATTAAATGTATTGCTTTTAACCATAGCAGTTATATTACTAGGATAGAATGGATTCATTATACTTATTTTTCCTGTCTAGGAGTGAACAGATGACAGATTTGAATCTTTGAATTTGTGGTAAAACTTCTATGCTTCTGTTGAAAGGGATATAAGATTTCCTTTATTTAGAAATGACACGGCAATATTAAAATATTAATAACCTTTTATTAATATAAAAATTGCCAAACATATCAAAAGGTTTGATGTACAGTTAGAATATATTTACAATGGGGATGTACAGTATTTGGGCAACTCTTAACAATTTAACTATTTTATGCAAACCGGGAGGAATATAACAGAAAGAGAATACCCTGGGAGCGAAATGGCGCTCAACCACAGTGAGCGGGGAGGCTCGACAAGAACAGTTATGCCAAAGAGGCAGTGAATTAATTACTCACAACTGGTTGTACCCAGGTAGAGAGTGCTGCTGCTGTGTATTAGAGGCTTTAGGGCGCTCTCACGTTCCAGGCACGGCAAGTTGCCAGCAGGAATGCCACGGAGTCTTTGATGGCTGGTCTGGCTTCAGCAGACAGCAGGCTGTTAACAACGCCTTTCCACAATGGGCACTTGCTTTGTCCTGGGGAAACTGAGGCACAGCAAAATCCTGGTCACAAGGGGAAGCAGGCTTGGCTCTGACTCCTAAGGTTGTGGCTTCTCTTGTGGCTTGCAGTGTGTATGCATGTGGCTTTATCCCAGGTGCTGGATTGGGCAACTCGAGGCTATGCAACTTGAGGCAACTTCATGGCAGACAAGGTTCAAGCACGCAAGGTTTGAGCAAGGCACAAGCAACTAGAAATGAGCCTGTATATAACTCTTGCCCAAGATCAATGGGCCAATAGGGTACTGAAACCAGCACATAGTTTCCCAGTGTGAAGGGGTTCTGCCAGGCTGTGGCTGGAACACATTACAGTATCACCAAGGTTGGAAGAGACCTCAAAGATCAAGTCCAACCTGTCACCACAGACCCCATGACTAAACCATGGCACCAAGTGCCACGTCCAATCCCCTCTTGAATACCTCCAGGCATGGTGACTCCACCACCTCCCTGGGCAGCACATTCCAATGGCGAATGACTCTCTCAGTGAAGAACTTTCTCCTCACCTTGAGCAAGTGGCATGAAATAAAATAGCATGGGAAGGTACCCATTCCTTTCCAGTAAAACTCAAAATAAGAACTGTCAGTGACTGTAACTATTAATAACTAAATCACTGATTTCTATTGCAGACCACCTTATTTTTTATTAATTATTGTGGTCTTTTTAATACTTTGTGAAGTTAATGCAGCCATCCAGTGTTTGAAAGTTTCTGTTTTGTCTGTCTTTTTTGCACGCTTGGTGAAATACATAAACGAATTCACACACTTCTCATTAATGCTGTACTGTGTAGTTTTATAGAAGTCTTATATATGAAAACATTATGTCCTACAAACATGATAGTTTCAATAACAAGGAAATACAGTAGCTTTATCTATAAAAGGCGGTAACTATCAGCACCTCCTTTCCCCCCCATCTGCAACTTGAGACCATTGCAGGCTGTGTAACACCAGACTGGAGAGCTCAGATGGGGGAAAAAAAATAAAAATGCTGTTCTTGCTGCTCTTCTTTTTTTTTATTATGGGGAGATATTTTCAACAACATAACTCAAACATAAATATGATGCCAGGTTTCTGCAAAACACTGACCTTTAAAGACATCCAGCATACATTAAAAAGTATAATTTATTTTTTTACTCTACTGGCCATCTAAAAGTGATAAGACAGGTAAGAAAATATGTCCTTAGGAGTTTAATTTGAGAATTTGCATTATTTACTTACTGGACTCACACAACCTCTCTCTCTCTTTTTGGAAATGTGAGCCAACTTTCTTGACTCATTCTGGAACAAACATCTTCTGAACAGATAATATGTTCCCTTATTTCATGATAGATTTGTGTGCTTTTATACTGACTGAATTTTACTGTTTTCAAAATAATAAGATATTATCAATGTAATTTCTGGTTTTATACTTTCTGCAATGTACAAATATAGAAGATGTTTGCCCTGGTAAAAGTGCTGTAAATTACCAGTAGGTGATTGCAAGCATTTGCTATGACTAAATGACATGTTTACAACTATAAAAGCTTTGTAAATGTATCTCAGGCAAGTGCTTGGACTTTGATAAGTGTTTTGTCCTTTTGTAGATTTAATAACTTTTGTATTTCAAGCATTCTTGAAAACATCTTAGGTGCTTAGGATAAAATATTTATTGAGAACAAGAAGAGCTTAAGAGCACCACTGCTACACAAGGGGAAAAAACTCTATAATTAAGTAGAATTGTATACTTCACCGAAGGACGGAGCAGCTCAAAAGAGTGTAGTCACAGTTGGCTTTCCTGTGGCCTAAATGTTCAGTCATGTGAGTACTAATCCTGCAATATGCCTCAGAAATACTGTATGTTCAGTGGATGAAATTGCTTTTTTTCTACACATGAGGAAATAAAAAAAAAAAATAAAATTAACCTTTCTGAACATTCATGCCATTTGTGCCACTTAGAGAGGTATAACTTCCAGGTACTTGCTTCCCTGCCACAAAGCTCCATTGTGGTGCAGCAGAAACATCCGGAGAAAGACATTGACACTGTCGTCACTTAAGTTCGTCATTTATTCTTAGAAAGCCAGGGGAGGTTTAGGCTGGAGGTTAGGAAGAAATTCTACACAGAGAGAGTGATTGCCCATTCAAGTGGACTGCCGGGGAGGTGGTGGAGTCACCGTCATTGGAGATGTTTAGGAGGAGACTTGATAGGGTGCTTGGTTGTGTGGTTTAGTTGATTAGGTGGGTTGGATAATAGGTTGGACACGATGATCTTGAAAGTCTCTTCCAACCTGGTTTATTCAATTCTATTCTATTCTTAAGCAATGTATTGGTACAGTAAATTTCCATTTAGCAAAATAGTTATTCAAGGTATATAAAGTTTTCTTTTTTGACAGATCCTGTTAATCAAATAATGTTGTATTTTAGTTAATATTAAATATGCTAATATGAAATGAGAGGTGAGTTAATGTTCTTGTGGCTGCTCACATAGTGGTTTGTGTTCTTTAAACTTTTTGCTTCAATTCTTATATATGCTTTGAAGTTTGGTGGTGAATCAGTTGTAGGCTTGGACATCTGAATGTCTGAAAAATGCTCCTAATGTTTTGTTGTGTTGTGGTTTTTCTCCACCCCTGGATTTTATGACATTCTAAGGACTAATTAGATTCTCCTCTTGAAAAATCTTTGGGAAATCTGTTTCTGTTTTGTAACTGACAATTCTGTGAAACAAACCAGTAAGACATTAGACACTTAAAGCATTTCCAGGGGCTTTTGGGAGAGAAATTATCATTTTAATAACTTGCTGTGCTGAAAAAATTATGGTTGCTGTTAGCGAATTATCCTTCAGACTCTGGCAGTAAACAATACAGAATTGGGTTTTGGTTGTTTCTCACTTTTGTATCACCTGACTATAGAAAGACATGTAACTGGTCTTGCACAATTTTGCTCCATTTTCAGTACTGGCTGAGAATACAGTTTCACAGACTGTAACATTTTCAGCTGTGTCTGTAGGTTTCAGTGAGTGAGTCAACTGGTAGTGCAGTTGAAAGGGTGTATTGGGTTGGACTGAGCTGGAGTTAATTCTCCTCGCAGCATCTTTCTAGTGCTGTGGGTTTTTTGCAGCAGTAGTTCATAATACAGCAGTGTTTTGGCTACTGTCGAATCCAGTATCCAGGCTGTGTCCTTTCAGTATTTCCCTGCCCCAAGAGTACATTGAGGGGTGGGCAAAATCTTGGGAGGGCACACGGCTGAGCCAGCTGACTCAGACTGGCCAAAGAATTATTCCATACCATATGATGTTAGCCTAGGTATAAGAATGAAGTGAAAGAAGCAAGTGTGGGGATTTGTCCATGGCGTTTATCCTCCCAAGGAGCCACCAAGCTTAGAGAGCCCTGCTTCCCAAGACTGACCACTGTCCTGATGATGGGAAGTAGAGACTGACATATCTCTCTCTGCTTTTTGCTTCCATGTGGTCTATTGCTGTTTGCTTATTAGTGTTACTAAAATTGCTCCTGTCCTATTCCTGACTTCTGTTATATTATTTTTTTTCCCCTTCTTCCCCTGTTCACTTAAGAGGGGGAGTGATAGAGCGGCTTTGGTGGGCATCTGGCCTCCAGGCCAGGGCCAAACCACCACAAAGGGATAAGTGTTCTAGATAAAACAGGGAAAAAAACCCAAAACAAACCACAACAAAACAAACAAAAAAAGCAAAACATAAAAGAAAAAGAGTAGGGAAAAGTGTTGGTGTTTTTCTGAAATGCAAAGCTTCCACTTTCAGCTTGCAAAGCTACCTCAAAACTTGCACACATCAGTGTGCTGTAAGTGAAGTACTTTGGGCTTGTCTAGATGTATGTGGATGACCTGCTGATAAAAGTAAATTCTGCATCTCAGTAAGTGTACAAGAGATGCTTCAGCCTGTGCTTAGCAGCTGGTGAGAAGAAACTGGGTGGCAAAAGGTGGAGGGATCTTAATGGGACATTTGTCTGCCTTGGGGCAGAATTGGCCAATGTTCAACCTTTCTCTTACCTTTTTTTCCTTCTCTCTGTAGTCTGTTCTTAAAACTGCTGGTGACAGAGAATCCAGAATGTCTTCAGGCAGTCTGCACCCTTTAGAATAGAAAGGTTTTATAATGTCTAACTTAGGTAGCTTTGCTTCAGTGTAAGCCCATTATTGCTTTTTCAATTACCAACAAAGAAAACCATTTATTTATTTTCTTTTTATAGCTGCATTCTGTACCTTGTAAGATAAATACCTTTTAGGCAACTCTAGACTAGATAATGTAATGTCTTTCAGTCTTTTATAACAGGGGTGTGTTTAAAGCTTTGTTCCTCCCTTGAATAATTGAAAGACTGTATCAATTAATCACCATCTTCAGCTCTGATGCTTTAGCTGGACACAGTACTTCATCTAAGAGCTTTAGTGCCAATTTGATTGCAAAATTTCTTTGTGGATGTCCTGGGTGATACGGATGTATCATAATATATTTTGTTTTTCATACCAGTAAAACAGCATTGACTGGTGTTAAATGTGCAGCTTATTGTAATCCAAAGTTTCTTTTCTGCATTTAGCTGTGTCTGGCTTGTATTTGTATAGCTGTCCTAAAATTATATTTTGCATTTGTCACTGACAAATTGCTTCCTTGGTATTTTGGGTCCTATTTCCAGTTTGTCAAGAATCAGGCATAAAGAATGCCTACAGCTCTGGCCAGCCTAGTGCTCTTTGCAAATTTGATGAGCCCATTCTGTCATCCAAGTCTGTGCTTCATGAAACTCAAATACTTCTGTATTCCTGACAAGCCCCTTCAGCTCAGTCAATACATTATTTTAGTTTGATGATTTACAAGTGTTTCTATGTTTTTTCCAAGCCCTTTTGCATCTGTCTTATGAAGAGTGTTATTTTGACAGTGTATTTCTAGCTTCCCTTTGACAATTTTGTCTATTTTTTTGTCAACAGCATCACTGAAGTTAAAGGATGACAGGTGCTGCCTCATCTGGATTAAAAAAAAATAAATATTTCTTTGTCCTAGGAATAATTTAGGCTGCATGGATGTGATTTGTTCTTGACAAATCCATGTTGACTGTTACTTACTCCTTCATTAGTTCATAGATGTTTGCAAATTGGATTGTTGTTAGTTTTTTTTCTGGGTATCTTTATGTGACTGAAATTAAAGTCAACTGCATTCTAATGCCCTGACTTCTACTTTTTCCTTCTTGTAAAGACAGACAGAACTGATAGGGTGCCTCCAAGTTTATTTCCCTTAAATCATAGAATCATCCAGGCTGAAAGGACTTCTGAGATGATCAAGTCCAGCCATTTTGCCCACTCCAAGTCTGTCACTACACCATGTCCCCAAGCACCAGATCCACATGACTTTTAAACATGTCCAGGGATGGCAATTCAACCACCTCCCTGGACAGCCCATTCCAGTGCCTGACAACCTGTTCCATGAAAAGTGTTTTCCTAATGTCCAGTCTAAACTCCCCTGGGGCAGCTTGAGGCTGTTCCCTCTTGGTCTGTCACTTGTGAGAAGAGACCAGTGCCTACCTCTCTACAACCTCCTTTCAGGAATTTTGGTGAATCAGAATGTTGTTCTCAGTGAACCTTCTAGTGAGAGTGTAACATTTGAATGCTTAACCAGCTACCTGAAAGCAGGTTGTAGCAAAGAAACAAGCAATAGGGTGAGAGGAAATGGCCTCAGGTTGTGCCAGAGGACTTTTAGATTGGATATTAGGAAATATTTCTTTACTGACAAGATTACCAATCTGTGGAACAGTCTGCTCAGAGGAGTGATTGAGTCACTGTCCCTTGAGGTATTTCAAAGGTGTGTAGGTGTGGTACTTAGGAACATAGTTTAATGGTGGACTTGACAGTGTTAGGTTAATGGCTGGTCGAGACAATCTCAAAGATTTTCTCCAACCTAAATAATTCTATGAGTTGATTACACTTGTTGAAATGTTCAGTGTTTCCATATTGCATAGTGTGTTTCAACCTTTCATAATGATCTGATGAAGTTCTAGTGGAAAGGCTCTAATTTTGAGAAAAGGTCTCCAATTTAAGCTTTTCTTCTCTGAAGTTAAGTATTTTTGCCACTCTAAAGCTTAGTACTCGTTACTCATTTGGGAGAAATCAGTATCAAAAGGGTTTTTTTTAAATGTATTTCATTTTGCCAGTTTGTCAAATTTGCCAACATAGAAGAAGACACACCATCATATCACAGACGCTATGACTTCTTTGTGTCTCGATTCAGTGCCATGTGCCATTCATGTGACCACGATCCAGAAATACAGACTGAGTAAGTGCCATTGTTTTCTCTATTACAGAAAACTGTTTTTAACACATTAATGTAGTCTGTAACACAGCTTTTTTTAAGGCTGTTTAGTGGAGTAGTTCATTCCATAGGAAGAAAATGAAAGCCTTGACTTTTTTAAATAGGACCAAATATTGCAAATCTTAGGTAACTAGACCTCCTAGAATATTTAAGTGGAATTTTACCTGCCAGATTGCATGGATTCTTTCCAGAAAGGCATTACTTGTTGCTGTAAATGTATTTGAATTCTGTAACTCATTTGAGAAATTAATGGGGCTACCCTTGTGAATAGCAAAAGCATATTTTGGCTCTACACTATTTGAGAATTGCTCATTAAAATTGAATTCTCCTGATGTCTGCAGTATGATACTTTGTGTGAAACTGAAATGCCTTCATGAATTAATACTCCAAATTTTTACATAATGCAAGCACCACAAGTTTTTTACTTCAGCTCCCCCTAGTGATGTGTTCTTTATAGTTGTTGTCAATCAGGACTTAACTCCTGAGCACCTCAGAAAACTTAAGGTTTTTCACGTTGTATTATTTACGTTTCTGTTGAACTCATCTTTTTCTGTATCTATGCATTAAATTGTTTGGGCAGCTGTGAAAAATCTGTGAGCTGAACATCGATTCAGCTCTTTGAATTGTTGTTAGCTGCATTTTTCTTAAAAGCTTGCAATTTGAAGGATCTTTTCTCTTTCCTTAGGATCCGAATTGCTGGAATCAGGGGCATTCAGGGAGTGGTGCGAAAAACGGTTAATGATGAACTTCGAGCAACTATATGGGAACCTCAGCACATGGACAAGATAGTACCATCTTTGCTGTTTAATATGCAAAAAATTGATGATATTGACAGGTATTTTTATTTCTGGTCACTGATGTTACCAGAGGCAACAGGGTGTTTATGTTGCAACTTTTAGATCAAAGACATTTGGGGTAGGACTTTGAGCAACCTGATTAGTGGAAGATGTGCCTGTCCTTGGCAGGGTTGGTTGGAACTAGATGTTCTTTAAGGTCCCTTCCAACTGAAACCATTCTGTGATTGCAAGAATCTTAAAGCACGGGAACATATTTTACTATCAGAAGATATTGCAACTATGATGTTAGCATGTTAATTTGACTTGTGGCATTTCAGTATTTGACTTTATAGGGCTTTAAAGCTAAGGTTTTATGATGCTGAAGAATGAACATTAACTAAAGCAAATGCTCTTAGTGAACACTTTAACAGATATTTAATGCACAACCTTGCACAGCAGAACTGAAAGTATAATTAAGGTTCTGGTGTACTGCAGTTGGCAACAAATCTAATGCGCAGTTGCATAATGCTAATGTAGATGACAGAATCCCTGTTTAAGTGTCTATAATGTGTTTTGTGCAAAAAAAAGTTTGCCATCTATAAGTACAATGCTTCTCAATTAGTAATATTGCACCTTAGGTTGAAATACTGTTTTTTTTCCTCAATCTCCCACCTCTCAACGGGTCAGCTGAAATATTAGTAAAAGCTTAATGGCACAATGCCTCAAGCACTTCAATTTAGAAATACATATAAAATGCCTTTAATTTTTTTTAGTAATTCAGGTCTCTTCTGTGCTGAAAAGGAGATGACTTTGGGCAAAGAAAAAAATAGCAGAAGTCCCCCAAAACAACAACAACAAAAAAAAAAATTGAAAAAAGACCCAAACAAAACAGAAAAACAAAACACAAAACATGAATATGGGAAACTGGAAACTTGTAGAAAGGCTTTACCTTTCACTGTTTGCAGTGCAGCTGCTGATATTTGGTTATTCCAAGGTGAGGACAGGCTATTCCTGTCAAAGCTTGGTGGTTGAATTCAGGCCCCAGTAAGTTTTAGTTTGTCCAAAACAGTGAGTGTTTTCTTCAGTTTTCCTTCTCTTGTGTTGGGATTCTGTCTTTAATTCAACATTCTTACTCTCTTTTTGTACCATGTCGATGTTAAATAGTCATCCTAATTCCCAGTTACCAGGAGAGAAGGAAAACTAGAAAGTTAGAATATTTGAACTTTACAGAACTTGGCCATTACTATAAAACATTAACTTTGCACTGCAAGATTTAGTAAGTCATAAATCAAAATCTCCATATAAAATGAAGTTAATATGTTTTTGTTGTTGTTATTTCTTCAGTCAGAAGATCAGTTACTGTATTTCTTTCAGAGCAATGCCTTTAATGGAAAAAAAAACACTCAGCAAGGGCCACTTTTATAAATAAAGTACAGGGAAACTGACCTCAGTATTTACATCTTAAAAGCATATTTCCAAATGTGAAAGGTGTTTGGGTTGTTTTCCTTTACAAGATTTTAATAACGTATTGTGTTACTGTTATGGAAATCCAGTTGCCCAGTGGTACCATAGAGGTAAAGAATACTATGTGACAAAAATGAGATTGATGAAGTATTATATTTTAACTGAGATTAAAAATTAAGAGATTTGTATGTACTGATGCAGATGTTACAGTTACTATTATGCTATTATACTGTGCTTTCCATAGTAACGTCGGGAGGCTGGTAGTTAGAAGGTGACTAACTTGTACACACTCTTAGCTGGAGGTACCTGTGTGGGTGATAATGTTCCAGTTAGTTCAGTCAGATTTTTTTTTTTCAACTTGCAAGCCATCTGTTTGTACAGAAGTATTGGAGTTTTATTTAACACTCACCCACACAGTACGAATTCAGTGGTGGGCTTTAGTATGGGCAGGTGAACGAGATCATTAGTCTGAAAAAAAAAATGACACTCGCTAACTTTTTGCATGATGTCATGGCCTTTGTGCAGTGGATCAACATGCAGTGGGTAACAAGTTAAATCTGTATTAACAGCCATTGCTTTTGCCATATAAATAATTACTCGTAGAGCAGCTAGCAGTAAGTGGGCAGATGCTGATCTATACTCCTGCTGGGTGAGAGTGAAATATTTTATTCAGAATTCTAGTGTGATGCATATTTGAGATAGAATTATGGCCTAGCTCGAGAGCATGACTTGTGGTAAAGCCAAGGGTGGCGTATAGTAAGGAAAACAAATATTAATCATTAGTAACATCAATGTGGTTTTGTCTTATTTCAGCAGAATAGGCCCTCCATCCTCTCCTACAGGAGGAGAGAAAGAAGAAAATCCTGCTCTGCTGGCTGAGAATTGTTTCAGGGAACTCTTAGGGCGAGCAACCTATGGAAATATGAATAATGCTGTCAGACCAGTGTTCGCGTAAGTTAAATTCATGGAAGGTCTCATCTTAAAGGTTTTTGTTATTTCATCCTCTAATTATGTTGCATAAATTCATTCCTCCTTTACAACCCAAAAGATTTTATTCATGTTTCTTCAAAAAATTGCCCCTCTTTTTATCTCACCTTGTTGCCTATCTGTTAGCTTGAAGGTACTTACGGAGAAATGTGTGTCACGTTGTACCAATTTTAGAAGTGCGTTGTAATGATTTAGATAGGTTGATGCCTCAGCTGGCCTTTCTTTTGAAAATGGAGCTGCTTGTTCAAGATACTAATGTCCCAGAAGTGACTGTTGCAGTCAGTGAAGAGACCAGCCAAATGAAATACAAGTAGCACAAAGGAATACTGTGTCTGGATTAATGTAAAAAACTGAGATTTCTCTTTCTTGCAGTTTTCTTCCAAGACATGTTTTCATATTCTTTGAGGAATATCTTTTACAGCTCATTCGGTTGTGAAGGGTAGATGTGCACGCAGTATGCACATGATGCGCGAGTGCTTACAGTACAAATTAGAACTCTATGTAATTAACTATAAAGTTCAGTGTTTTTCAGTTCTCTACATTGCCCTAGTTGCTTCTTAAAACGTGATGTGAAAAAAAAGGTGGAGATCACTTAAATCTACTTTTCTCACCCCTGCTAGTGTCTGCAAATTAGCCATGTTCTCAGAAGCAACCTTTGCAGGAAGCTCTAGATTCAGTGATACTGCTTGCAAACCCTGGCTTTTCCTATTGTAGATTTTCAAGATACCAAGCTGTCATGTGAATGGCCTAGTTCTTTCCACAAAGTCTCGAGTATTCCATTCATAGATTGAAAGGCTTTCAAGCTGCCAAAAGCCATTTTCAAACTGCTAAGTATGAACAGACATGCAAAAAGAAATTAGGGTAGATATTGAGAACAGAAAAATTTGGGAGCACCTTGTTTTATACCCAGAAGCATTAAATGCAAGGAACTGTGCTATTATCTTACTTAACCATGTATACCTATTGTACCAGTCTGGTAGGAGTCTAACTGTTGCAAAGTTGAGTGTTTCATTAAAAAATGTTTCTCAGTCCTCCAAAATACCTGGGGCTAGAGTGTATGTTGACCTACTAAACAACACAAATGGATTCTTGCCATTGGTTCAACTACCTGAAGCAGCTAATATCTTGCCTTTTTGGAAGAGGAAAATTGTGTGTCTATTTTGAGAGGAAAGTTCTTTGTGGTTAACTGCAGCTATCAAGTTTTTTTCACTCTGGCTGAATGGATCTTTGGGGCATGTAAAGAGAACCATCAAGGGTAACAGCGCATGTGCTTCCCTGAAATACTAAAGGATCAGTTCCAACCAGGAGAAGATACTGGGGAGTATGCATTTATATTTGATGAGACAAAAGCTAAACAGGTTAGCTAAAATAAGCTATCATCTACAAAAAATAATGGACTATACTAGAATGATATTTGGAAGAAAGAAGACCTCAATAAATGTGGTATGAGCCACTAAGCTTTGAAGGATTTAAAGAGGTAAATTTCTTTCTGTTTGGAATGTGCGCTAGAAAGGCAGCTATCCCTAACAGGTAGTCCAGCTTAATATTTGGTAGTGCAAATGTGCTATACTCTTGGCACTTCAAATGACACTTTAAAATTCTTTCCTGTAGCAATTTCTGTTAAAGATATGTAACATGTCAAAACTGCAGTGTGTTTTCTTAGCTCTGCAATGGACTGCAAAATAATTTAGGGCACAGGAGAGAGGGTAGTTTTATGCCAGCAGGTTTAATCAACCTTGAAGGAGCACAGTGTACTCAGCTGAGTCACTAGACTGATAGCAGCTGGCCAGTGAGTTAATTGAGACCTCCAGATTCTAGGCAAAGTTAGTTAAATAATCCAGTCATTCTTGTCCTTTTTTTTTGTGTCTTTTTTATTTTGTCCTTTGCAGAATACTGACTGCTTTTACCTGTATGCTTTCAAGTATGGTATTTGAGGCATATTTAGATTATGTAGGAAAGGGCAGATTTTTTGAGGTTTTGTTTGGGTTTTTTTTGTTTGCAGCTGTGGCTTTTTTAAACTGAAATCATTCCAATTAAAAGGCATCCCAAATAATTTTTTTTTCTGTCTTCTAGAATTAAAAATGCATTTATTTTTGTCAAGTTTTTCAAATACTTGGATATCCTTTCTGGAAAACTTGATGTGTGCTATTTTGATAGATTTCAGCATAGTACTTAAGCAGAATTTCTTGTCTTTGCTGTAAGCTGATGTTTATTGTTGGTGATTCCTATCCTAGTAAAAGACAAAATGATCCATTTATCATTTTGATTCTGATATTTCTTGCAGAAAGTACTTCAGAGTGATGAAGGGGCATATATACAAAGAGTAGCTCTTTTTGTTTGTTTGTTTTCTGTAAATATTATGAAACTCCTGTGAAAAAGAAAAGAGTTCCTAAAATCTCTGTTCTGGATGTAACATTCAGCCTTAATTGCTTCATAGCTCTAGATTCAAAACAAATTCTTCATCCTATTTAGAGTAAAAATCTATGAAAATATTAAATGTTTTGTTATCGCTACCTAAAACCAAATCCTTTTTCAGAAGATTTACTTTTCTGCTCTAGGTAGCAAGTCATTGTTTAGAAGCTTTATGTATGGAGAAAATCCCTATGAGGTGAATTTTGACAAAACAGCAAGTTGCCATTCAGTATCTCTTCATTTTTTGTTACAGGCATTTAGACCATCACAGGCTTTGGGATCCCAATGAATTTGCTGTTTCCTGCTTCAAAATCATCATGTATTCTATACAGGTAGGATTTTCTCCAGGGTTAGTTTTCCTTGTGTACATGTTTCAAGCACATGAGATGGGGTTAAATGCTCACCTCACCATGATAATTATAGGTGGTAGATGGAATCAAAGAATCCAGAAGATGCCTTTCACAAACTCCTTTGTCTTAGTCTTTAAACCTTTCACTTAACCTAATCATGGTTTTTGAAGTTTTCTAATTTACATTCACTTAATACACACTTGTAGAAGGGGAAAAAAAAAGTTGTTAAAGTATTCTCAATGGATAGTAGTATGGAAGTCCTTCGGCACACTACAGAGGAAGGAGCAGGGTAGGCATGCTGATCTGACACTGTGCTTGATATATAAATCTCACTTTAAATTGGTCATTTCTTCATGCCAGTACAGCTGTACTGCTTTTACAACTGAAGGAACCAATTTCACATGTAAATGTGTTATGTTGATTGATTTTTTTTTCTAATCAGTTACAAGCTGTATTGTCTGTTGTAAACATGATCAAAATTTGATTGTTGGTTTGTTTGTGTCTGTGACAGACACCCAAAAGATGTTCCTGGATATTTTAATACTGTAAGCTTTTGTAAACTGGGATGGATTGACCTCTGTGACTTCATCTGTCATGATAGTTAGCTATTTTAATTCATATTTAATCATGAATTGATTGAAGTTTAGACAGGTTCATGAGTAAGAATGTTGCGGAATAGGAACATGGTCATGACTATAGCTGAATGATGTATGAGTTACTCTTACTGAACTCACAGATGAAACTTTTCTTTCTGTTTCTTTGGGGTTTTTTTAATAGGCACAATACTCCCATCATGTAATACAAGAAATTCTTGGACACCTTGATGTTCGCAAAAGGGACTCACCACGCGTTCGTGCTGGCATTATTCAGGTTCTTTTGGAAGCAGTTGCAATAGCAGCTAAAGGATCAATAGGTAAGTTGTTTTAAATTAAAGGCATCAGGTCAAAGGATAGGTTTGAAGAATGGCACTCATTTTTGCTTTATTTTCAGACTAAAGCATATATTTTGAGAAAGCTTTGTAATGATTACTTTTTTCTCCTTTGTTAGAATAGAATAGAATTAACCAGGTTGGGAAAGACCTTTGAGATCATCAAGTCCAACCTATCACCCGACACCATCTAATCAACTAAACCATGGCACCAAGTGCTATGTCCAATCCCCTCTTGAACACCTCCAGTGATGGTGACTCCACCACCTCCCTGGGCAGCCCATTCCAATGGCCAATCTCTCTTTCTATGAAGAGCTTCTTCCTAACATCCAGCCTAAACCTCCCCTGGCACAGCTTGAGACTGTGTCCTCTTTTCTGGTGCTGGTTGCCTGGGAGAAGAGACCAACCCCCAGATAAAAATGCTCTAATTCTTACTTGGTTTACAGGTGCATACTTACTTAGTCTTTTGACTGTTTTCCTGTGTATTGTAAAAATATATCTATTAATTTTTTCAACTTTGTGGAAGGCAGGAGTTTCTGTTTGGTAAGAAGTCACAAATCTGAGAGAACTGCGTGTGACTCTACAAAATGACAAAGAGTAATCGCACTATGTGATACAGCTGCTGTGAGAGGAATAGCCCTTTGGTCAATTTGGGGCAGCTGGCCCAGCCTGTGTCTCCTTCCAGCATCTTGCACACTCCCACCTACTCTCTATTTGGACAGAAGAAAAACCTTAACACTTGCTGGCATTGTTCAGCAACAGCCAAAACCACTGGTGTGTTGTCAGCAATATTTTAGTCACAAATCCAGAAGACAGCACCACCCAGTCTGCTAGGGAGAAAGTTAACTCCAGCTCTGCCAAACCTAGTGCAACCTGTATGCCTGATGGCATTTCCTGAGTCAAAAATAATTTCTAAAATACCAAGGTGTAGGCACACTTCGAAAGTTTATCCCTAGGCCATATCCCTTTAAACAGTGAATTTCACCTTTTCTTGTAAGCTTAATCTGATTCATGCTGAAAAGGGGTTGGAAGGTCATTTCTTATTTTCTTGAGATCTTTACCTGTTGCATTCATTGGTACATGTTGTTTCCAGGCCCAACAGTTCTGGAGGTTTTTAATACCTTGTTGAAGCACTTGCGCATCAGTGTTGACTTTGAGCTGAGTGATAGGCGCAGCTCAGCAGGAAGTGCCACTTTCAGCACAAGCTCCAAGGAGAGTGATGAGAGGATTGTCCAGAATGCTATTATTCAAACAATTGGTGAGTAATGGCAGTGACATAGGCTCACTTACATGTCCCTGCTTCTCCCTTTACCTGAACACAGCTCCCATGGGTGTGCTTACTGTTGCTGTGCTGTACTGATGTAAGAACAGGACACATCACACAGCTTGACACCTGGGTGGCTGCATGTTCCCACCAGATCTCTATCTGGGCAGCTGCATTAGTCATGGTGGGTGCAGATCTTAGAGAGGACATGGCCACCAGCTGGGTGGTTACCATTGTTCCCTGGTCAGATTTGGCAGAACTACACTTCCTTCCTGCTCACAAAGTGACCTCCAGTGTTCCCCAGGTGCTGCTTTCATGGGTGTGAGGAGGGCACAGCTGCCCTCACTCCTGGCCCTGTCCAGGTCCTGAGTCTCTCTAATTCCCTAAGGTTCCCCCCAGTTCAGGAAATTGCTCTCTGTTTTTGTCAGTGATTTAATTTACTTTTTTTTATTTAGGATTTTTTGGCAGCAATCTTCCAGATTACCAGAGATCAGAGATTATGATGTTCATTATGGGAAAAGTGCCTGTTTTGGGGACAACTTCACAATCATTGGATACCAGTCACCTTGGGTTTGTATAGCCTACATTTTTTAATTTCTAATAAAATAATTAGATTTTATAATCCTGATAAGAAGTGAAAAACATTAAGAAAAGTGAAATCCAAATTCCCCCTCATTGGGGGCTGTATTACATACTATGCAATCTTAATCAGGGTCAGCAGTGTGAAATCAATCTTCAGACTTGTTAATGATAACTGATTGGAATGCAACTTATTCTTCACTAAAACGTTTCTTCTCCCCACATATGAAATTATCTGCTTAATGATGGTTAATTCTGTAACTTCTTTTATGTGTGCTTTGTGAATGAGGGAAATTCAACTAGGGCTACATTTTAAATATCTGCAGGAATTCCAAATGATTTTGGTTTTGATTTGTCCTGTACAAGCTGACTTCAAATTAAGAATCAAACTGCAGAAATCCCAGTGAATTTTTGGATTTAGATTTTCCCTATTTATTTAGCAAACATATGCAGCAAACTAATTTTCATCTTTTTTCCAATTGTAGTGATATGGGAACTAGGAGGATTCAAATCATGTTGCTGAGATCTTTGCTTATGGTAAGTCATTTGAAGTTACCAACACACAATGTTTCACTTTCATGTTTACATGTAGAGATTTAAGTGTAGTATTGTAAGTCTGGTTTATGGAATTAGGCATAACTGCATATTACATAAATCTGAAGTTCTGCTGGGTAAATGATGACAGCGCTTTCCCAACTTAGGATACAAGCAGCTCAAGAAATATTCCTCCATCTCTTAGAGCCCCTCAGTGAATATCAGTTATAATTGGAACTGCAGATCCAAAAGAACATCATAGAGTAGGCTGATTTGACTAGTTCTGCCAGCAACGCTGGCAACATCAAAGTGAAATCACTTTTGTCTGTGACTCCACAGAAACTGCAATTAGTGGAGTGGGTAATATTTTTAAAACTCAAGGAATTCATGCATGTCTCCAAGCCCTTGGAGCCTTAGGCAGCTTTGTTCTTACCTTCCTGGTATTTCCCAATTTTCTTGTAAGGTATGATTAAATGTTTTGTCACAAATACATTTTTCAACTGTAGAACTTCAAAGACTATTTCTGGAAATACATTGTGATAAGGATCAGCAGTGGGTGGGAAAAGAGGCTCTTGCCTGTAGAATCCTGGCCTATTTTGTTTCAGAAGCCAAAAAATGTTTAGTGACTGAAGCGGCAAAAATACCGTAAAGAATGATTTGATGACTAAAGCAGAGGAATGCTTTCCTGCAAAATTACTATCTTTCCCAGCTTTGACATGAAATGTCAGGGTGGTTTTAGGCAAATCAGTTAAACTGTTATTCATTTGTCAGAATATGAAAGCCTATATTCTGTCTTGCAAAAGAGCTGAGTTTCAGTTACAGCTGAAGGAGAGAAAACAAGTTAGAAAGGGCTGCAGGCGGTCATTTTGCATGTTGTCTTCATTAAGGATAGACTCAACTATGCCTCACTGTTCCTGACCACATTCATCTCACCAATCTTAAGAGTTTCCATTGAAGTCAGGAGGAATTTTTCTAGTTTTTTGGGAGTGCTGCATAGCCTGTTGTATGCATTAAAAGGTTCAAATAATGCATGTGGAAGCAATTCAACATGTTAGACACTGACTTCTGTTTTTCAGAACCTCTTTTAGAATATGGAAGTAAAATCCCATCCTGGCACAAAGATGTGGAAGGGAATGTTTTGATTTTTAATCAGTTACCCAGACATGGATAGATATTGGGGAGAAATGTAGGAGAAAATTGTGTTCAGAGCAAGGCTTTTGTTGTGGCATACCAGGTTTAATCTGCGTACATAGCGAAGAGCTAGAAACTACTGAACGCTGCCTTTTCTGTCTACTGAGCTGAGCATTGTATATCATGTATTCTTTACAAAACAATAATACTTCATAACATAATTAGTCTGCTGTCATGCATACAGACAGGCAGACCACTTAATGTTATACAGACAATTAAAATTTGGCACTTTGTTCAAAGTATGCACTTTTATTTGCAGCCTTACTGCTTGTAATATTAGCAATTTTCCACTTTCGGAGTGATAGATTAGAGACCTTCATGTAACCTCACAAAACTGAGAAAAAAGAAAAACAAGTGATGAAAAAAAATTAAAACTGGGAAAAAACCCTCACCCAAACAAGCCACACAAAAAAAACAACCTCAAAAATCATCTTCATTTTATACTCTGCAACTTTTCACAGCCTGTTTAAAAAAAAAATAAAATCCTAAATAATACCTCTTTTGGGGGGTGAGTTTAGTACAGGAACCATCCTGAGAAATACCACTTTAAAACAGATGAGAGAGGTCATTTGAATGTGAGTTTTAAAGTCTTTCCAAATTCATAATGAGATTATGAATCTTCAAAACTTGATACTTCAGACTGAATCCACCTTTCAGATGCCAAAGCAAGCCCACTAAAAGGTGAATGACAACTGCAAGTAATTCTTAAGGTGCAATAATGACACACATTAATTTTACTTCCAACAATTTACAGGTGACTTCGGGATACAAAGCAACAACAATATCTAATGCACTTCCTCCACCATTTCTGGACCCATTATTGTCTCCTTCACTCATGGAAGACTCTGAGCTAAGGCAGCTGGTCTTAGAAATACTCCATAATCTCATTGACCGGCATGACAACAGAGCCAAGCTCCGAGGGATACGGTAGTTCCTTTTGTTGACTTTGGTCTGCTTGAAATTTTAGTTTAATATCTGAATAAGAACTTGATTTTTAAGTATTTTTCCAAATGTGAAATGTTAATGCACTGTTTAGATAAATGCACAGTTCTCACTATTGATGACAAGAGTTTCACAGATAAGCCTCTATGCATGGTGCCTTAAATGATTGTTCCTAATGCTTGCTGGTTTAACTGTGGAAAATAGAATATGGTATTTCATGTAGATTAGAAAAAAAAGGGCTTGTCATAGTTCTGTGCATGGTTCTTCCTCTTCAACTGAAATATGAATGTTATTGTTAAACATGGGTGTAATTAAAGTGGAAATTACTTCTAAGATTCGAGTAGTTCTTATATTTTACATCATCTTCCCTTTCAACTTCTTTTTGCTAAAAGGACACTTTTGTTTCCTTTGTAGAATAATACCAGATGTTTCTGATCTAAAGATAAAACGAGACAAAATTTCAAGGCAAGATGTGAGCTTCATGAAAAAGGTAATATATTTGAAAAAGTTAACTTCTCTGTCTAAAAGGAAGATAGAATAACTGAATCAGATGCATTGCTTTTGTTCTATTACTGTTTTTGCAACAAATTTTCTAAGTGCAATTCTTTAGTAGTGAGGTGGATCAGTTCATTACTTTTCCAAATATACTGTCTTTAAGCAGCTAACATTTTATTTTGTAATAGCTTCTGTGTTTTAATAGCTCTTTCCTTTTTCCTAAATAAAATATATATTTAAACAACTATATATTTGCTTTCAGAAATATTAAAAAGGCCAATATTTATGCTTTGCTTCAAAAGTAGATGTTAAAAATGAGGGGTATTTTCTCCTTATAAAGCTGACCTAGTACTTCCAGAGATAAACTATTAGTCCTTACTTTGAAAATTATCTGTCATCTGATGCAGACCTGTATCCTCTACAGATTAAGAATGCTGGGGTGGTACTGAGTTGTGTGTTGCATGCAAAACCTGCTTCTCATTCTGTCTTTCTGTGTGGTTTTCTTTTTCTGGCGTTGAGATAATAGTTTCTTTACAAAAGATTGGTTAAGCACAGTGTTACAAAGAAAGTCACTCTGGAAGCTGAGAGTCTTTCATTAGTTAACCTATGTTCTTCACTACAGCTGCAGCCTCTTTCTGCACATAAGCCTTTCTCATCTCCTGAAACACCCTCCAGAATTTTTTGTTGGTTTGCTGTTCAAGACTTGCTTAGTGAAAAATTTGATGTCTTCAGAAGGATAATCCTTAAACCTTCTCCATTACTTGAACATTCTTGAGAGTGGTTCAAGATACACTTTTTATTTTTTATCCTCCTTTTCATAAAAAGACACTTATTTTTTCTGAATACTTCAGTAGGAATGTGCAATCTTCTGTATCATGTCTGTACACCTCAACATGAAATAGAACTGTATTGTATTTATGAAGAAACTTGTTAAAAACTAGTGCTCTTCTTGATTAATCATGTACTTGTCTGCATAGGTATGTGTATACATAGATTGGGTTTTCTTTATCCAAAATGGTCTATTATCAAAGCTGTCCCTGCTTGGAATAGGGAGTTCAAATATAGGACCTTTAAGTATTTTTTCTAACCTTTATCGTGCTATGATTTTAATGCTAATTTTCTGTCTTTGTTTTTTCATAGCATGGTCAGCAGTTGTACAGGCACATCTACTTAGGCTGTAAAGAAGAAGACAATGTCCAAAAAAACTTTGAACTACTGTTTACATCTCTAGCTCTTACCACAATTGAACTAGCCAATGAAGAAGTGGTTATTGACCTCATTCGATTAGCTGTTGCTCTGCAGGTATCAATCTAAGTCCCTATTGGATTCCTTGCTTGGCAGTTTATATTTGTGGTTGGAAATACGCATACCTACTCTTTGTTTGCGTATTGATTTTCAAACTAGAAATTGCAGCATTCAGTGCACTTTTTAGGTACTTCATAGGGAAGCTTCAACTAAACATTTTTCTTAGAAACCTCTACAGTATGCTCTCTTCAGAAAAGAACAGATAGGGAAATTTGTTGAGACATTCCCTAGAATAACTGAGACATTCATTAGTGGATTAACAAGGTATTCCTACAACTTGTCATCTTACAGCATTGTTCTATATAAAATGCATGCATTGTCCACACCTTGGAAGCAAGCTTTTGGTTAACTGGTGTTGGAAATACTAGTCAAACCAGGCTATTTAATCTCATCTTGGAGTAAAATTTTAACAGTGTGTTGACAGGCTTCATGCCTTAACATTTCCTTTACAGGATCAAACATTATTTCATGCTTGCTTGTAGTCCTCAGTGAAACTGCTTAACTTAGTAGGAGGATCTGTGTTGAAATAAAAGCATTCAAAAAAATACAGTGCTAGCATGTGCTGTGGAAATTTGAGGGAGTTGTGTCCTCTGTTCCCGGTTCACTCTGCCCCTAGCCTCATTCTTTAGTGTGCACCTGCGTTATGAAACCTCTGAAATGCAGAGTGAGTCTTTAGTTTTAAAATGCGTTACTGAACCAAGTTCTTGATGAAAAGGAGCTTTAATAAAGCAAAAATAATACATTCTGAATCAACACAGAAGTGCTAATAAGCATTAAATAATTCTTTTTGTGGTAGAGTATCTTTGACTCTAAAGTGGTTTTTTATTATTCAAATGCTATTTATATTTTTCCTGAAAAAATGTTATGATCTGCAGGCAGTAAGGACAAAAGACTACCAGTCATTGACTTCTACCTGAGAAGCAGAAGTTTGAGTTGAGTAGATTTGCTTCTCTTCATAGAGGTTGAATCCCTCAAGCTCTCTTAACTTCTGATCAATATAAACTTAATTCAGGAGTGTGCTGGAAGACTAGAATTTGAACATAAGAACTATTAAATGCGAAGTAACAGATAATGACTATCTGTCAGCTTGTATTACTGCTCATAACGTTGACTTCTATGTATCTGGGACAACCTGTTAACTTTGGGATGTGTAATGCTATCCTTTATATTTCAGGACGTCGCCATCATCAATGAGGACAATCTGCCAATGTTTAACCGTTGTGGTGTCATGGCATTGGTGGCAGCCTATCTAAACTTTCTGAGTCAGATGATTGCAGTTCCTGCCTTTTGTCAGCATGTCAGCAAGGTATCACAGTTATGTAATTCAAGTAATTTAGAATAGTATGCACTCTGTTGTAAAATGGGTAAGTAACTTCTGTCAAGTGGTTGGTTGATGTTAGTCTTCTGTGCTTATGTCCACTAATATTGCTCTTTGTCTTCAGTCACTGGTGGCATTACTTGGTGACTCTTAAAATTATGCACAGAACAATCTTCTCTCAAGGTATAGCATTTTTATTTTGTTTATGGTGCCATATGTAATGTATAGCCTCACTGATTTCAGTAAAACAGTACTGATGTGCACAAGACCTTGAGAAACAGATTTTTAGTCTGAAAGCTGTGTGCCACAATCTTTATCTGGTCAAAAGAAATTCTAAAGGCTTTACTTGCAATGAGGTAGATGTTAGTGAAGGATTGTTAATCTGCTACAGTAGAGCTTCATTAAACAGCTTAGTCCTTGGAGAAAATAGCAATGAAACTAATCAGTTTGTCTTGTTTCTTTTCAGGTGATTGAAACTAGAAGTCTGGAAGCATCTTATTTTTTACCAGAAACAATTTTTAAAGACAAATGCAAGTAAGTAGATGAACAGTGAAGTACCTATTTTACTATTAAAAATTGCAGATCCTTAAGGTAGTTTCATTTGTGAAAAATAATGTAGAGCTTTAATAATGCACAGAATAAGCAGAAGAAAACCAAATGTTAAAAGCGTATATGATATTCTGAGTTTTTTTAGTTGTAGTCAGAGGCACTTTTATCTGCACAATATGGTGCTTGGTGTAAGTGTGAACACAGCAAAATGCATTGTCACTGAATCAGAGTGAGTGAGGTTGGGAGGGACCTCTGGACATCATTGGTGCAACTTCTCTGTTCAAGCAGATGCATCCGGATGTCTTTGGAACATCTCCACAAACACTCTGGGCGATCTGTGCCAGAACTTAGTGACCCTGACAGCGAAAAAAAGAGGTTCAAACAAACTTTTGTATTTCAGTTTGTGCCCATTACTTCTGGTCCTGTCACTGGGCATCTCTGAAAATAGTATGGCTCTATTGTCTTTTCACACCCTCCCTTAAGGTAGTTATACACTCTGGTAAGAATCACCTTCTTTTCTCCATGCTGAACCATCCCAGCTCTCTGTCTTTCTTCATTAGAGAGATGCCTCAGTCTCATAATCCACCTTAGTGGCCCTTTGTTGGACTCCCTAACTCCATGTTTCTTGTGTCCTGGGGGGCCTAGCCCTTTACACGCTACTCAAGGTATGGCCTTAGTAGTGCTGAGTAGAGGGGAAGGATCTCCTCCCTTGACTTGCTGGCAGTACTCATAATGCAGCCCAGGATACCCTGTGTCCTTTTTGCTGCAAGGGCACATTGCTGCTAGGTGGCAAATACTACTCTGTAGTTTTTTTCTATTTAACAGAGACTATTCTCTCAAGGTGTAGCAAAACAGGTGAGGAATGTATTTCAGATAAACAAGAAGTATTAAAGTAGTTTAAAACATGGCAGAAATATTCAGTGGACTAATTTGGGGGAGTATATTCATTCCTAAACAAAAAAAAACAAGCAAGTTTTATTTCCATCAAATCATTGCCACTGACCCTTTCTGGTTCTTTGAAGACTGTGAAAAAATATTTTACTTAATGAACAAATCTCTAGTGATAATAATTTCAAATATATGTTTTGACAGTCTTCCAAAATCCCTAGAGAAGCATGAAAAAGATTTATTTTTCCTGACGAACAAGATTGCAGAATCATTAGGAGGCAGTGGATACAGTGTGGAAAGACTGTCAGTTCCATATGTACCCCAGGTAACAGGTAAGTGGTGATTAGTGGCAAAACTAATCAGTACCAGTTATTAAGAATGCTTTCTTAATGCATTGTGTGGCAGTGAATTGCAGTGTGACTATTTATTAGCAACAAAACTGAATCATAGTATAGTTTCATTTTCTCACTTTTTTTCTCATTAGCTACTGTGTTATTGCTAAGAAGTTTAACCTTTGTGTCTTTTAAAGATTTATTTTCCTTTCTTAGATTTACAAGAAAGTTCTTGAGCCTACTTTGACTCTCTTTAATGAAATATTTACTTTAGAAAGGATACCTGGGAAGATTGCAGTGATTATTGCTGGGTTCCTCTATTAACTTGAGTGAGGAGGGATTATGCAGGTCGGCATACTTCATCCTTTTTATGTGAACACTGTGTAGAGCATATTCCATCCTTTTGCAGTATGGCCTTGTATTGAGTTACTGGTCTTAGTCAAATTCTCAATAAGCAGATATTAATTTAATCAAGAATGTTACATTTTTTTCCCATTAGTTGTCTATGCTAGCTTAGTGTCAGGTAACAGTGAAAATAAAAGTATGCCTGAAAATTTGTGAGAGTTCATGCTACCCAGCATACATGAATAATGCATGAATGAGTAGCTGGCACATGACATTGTATGTTTTCAACTTTTAACATAATTTCAACAGCCAGTTGAGCAACTTACTGAAAATAATAAATAAATTTGAAGAATCTATTCATTAACCTTGTATGTTTTGTGGCGTACATAACTGGTTGCTATTGTAAAAGACTATGGAACATGTCAGGCTGAAGCGTGACCTTTTTTGTGAATTGAAAGTACCTAGTAGGAAAATGTGATTTCTGTTTTGTAGCTCATACAGAGAAAGCAGCATTGTGCATATGGGCAGTGAATGGCAGGTCTGTCACACTTGCAGTATGGTTAAGAAGCATTGCTTCCTGCTCTCGAATAAGCTGCTATGGGAAGGAATGAGCTCTCCAGCAGATGTGGGCTTGTCTGCTAGCAGGCAGACTAGTGATATGTTCTGACAGAGATGCAGTGTTCATTTTCTGTTGTTGGTTGTCATCTTCTAAAAAGGAAAATGTTGCTATACTTGGCAGATCAGTTTTTTCTAACATCCAAAAAAACCAGATAAGGTTACATTTTAGTATTGGTGGAAGAGTAGGTAGCAAGTAAGGAAATGTTACATTCTCCATTATTTTTTTTACTGCCTTTGGGTGAGAGAGACTGGAATGAGAAAGTGTGATTTGAAATTTGTGTTAAGCCTCTTCTGAAAACTGAGGAGTATTCATAACCAAGTGACCTTGCTAGAGTTTTCCTGGATACTTTGATAAAAGTGCATTCCTACACAGGAAGACCTAAGTTCTGACATCAAGGTTAAGAGAGCTTGGCTGCAAGTATTAGACAGCTGCTTCTTTGTATGCTGAGAAACAAACATATTCAATGCTAAATCTTAGAATATGATAATCAGATGGGCTTTATTCTTTCTGTAGTCTTTTTGTAACAAGCAGTAGCCAAAATGATTCCATGTTTGTTATCATGTGGGATAGTGAGCTTCCAAGGTTTTCATTTAACTAAATTGGACCCAAGATGAGTATTCTGGAGTTACGAAACTTTTCCTTTTTCATTTCACTGAAATGTTTCATTTTTACTAGAGTGTTTCAAAACAACATTACTTCTAGTAAAAGATTCCATTTTTGTATATACCTGTGAAAGTTGTGGTTGAATACAAGAGGTCAGTAAATATTTTACCCTAATTATTTGTAGTATGTCTGAATATCATTTATGTAATTCTTGACAATGACTTGTAGGTATAAAATCATCCTGTTGGTTTTGTTTCAGGTGTTGGCACCTATTAGCCTGAAAAACATTCATATTTGCAACTCCTTGTACCTTTTTGTCTTCCTTACTATGGATGGGGGGGAAGAAGCTACTAAATGTACATGTAATCATTTTCTGTCTATACATGTATAACTTTTTAAAATCTAGCTCTATTTCCATCAGGCAAAAAACCTCATAAATGCAGACACAAGTCAAAAGGTAACAATGAGTTGTAGGTCAGCCTGCTGTCCTGCTAGCTGTGGTGTGTCGGTGTAGGATGTGCACAGTCTACAAACCCCATGCTTTTAGAAGACCTTTAAAGCCAGAAATTGTGGTGTACTTAGTGTTTCTTCCTGCCTTTTTGTTTTTGCTTATCTATTTGATATTCCTTTAGCTATGTTAGCTGCTGCAAGATTTGCCTTTGTGTTTACTCTTGATTTGGAACTCTTCAATATCAAACTTCCTGTTTCCTTTTTCTGAGCAGACAGTAGGGCTATCAGTATCGGTTTTGTGATTGTGTTAATCTGACTGAACCTGCCTCAGGCAGTGGAGTGACCCAGATTGCTGCTCCAATTGCCCCATGGGATGAATGCCACCTCTGACCATGGGATCAGGGCTCCTAAGAGAGCCCTGGCAGCCAGGGCAGTGGCTATTGGGCTCCACCATTGCCCTTGTGCCTCTGGGCTCCTTCCTGTGTGTGTAGATGAGCTTTATATAGCACATAACAAAAAGACCTGCAATTGTCACAATTTTTTACCCACGTAACATGTTGAAATTAAAGACAAATGGGCATTTTTGTTAGGTGTATATAGTGACAGATCTGGTACAAAAATGAATTCTATCCAAAGTGTCTGTGCATCAGTTACAGAGAGAGCAGCAAGATGGCAGCAAAGATGTGGGTTTTGCCTTGTGTTTACTTTTAAGAGCTGAGGTGCTTTCCTCAGACTCTGTGTAATGGGTCGTGTACCAATCAGGGAGCCATCAGGGATTAAAATTTCAGTAAATCCTTCAAAATGTCACTTCAAATGTTCAGAGTCTCTGAGAACCTGGCAAAGACAGTTAGAACTCAGGCGTTTTTTCACTAATCATCTTCTTTCACTGCCTCTTGATCATTTTTATGGCTTCTGAAAGCTATTTCTTGCTTTTAAAAAGCTGAGTATGTTCAGCTCTGCAGGAATGAATTCTGTTTGTTCATGCTCAATATTTGCACTGCAAAAGCACTCTGCTAGAAGTAGTTTAAACAAAGGAAGAAACAGCATAAATTACCTTGTGGTGGGGTACTTGAACACTTGTTCTCCTTATGTTAGTATTGAGTGCCTATAGGTGCTTCTTACATTTTGCAGTGCAAGGCTGTTATTTGATAATGATAATAGCCTGATCCTGGGTAAAATCTGAAATGTAATATCATAATTCATGGCTTTGGAAATGCGATAAATGAAAATCAAGCTGCTCGATCCTCCATTTATCAGAGGATCCTTGTGTAAATGTATTTTTATTGTTTTTTAAAATCTTATGTAAATGTGAAAAGAGAGAAAAGGTTATTGGTGTGTTAAGGATGCAGTTACAGAAGGAAGATCCTTCAACTGATGGATCATTCAATCAGAATCTATTTATGCGTTAATGAGCATAAAAGAGAATAAGATGTTCTTT
This sequence comes from Dryobates pubescens, assembly GCF_014839835.1. NCBI lineage: Eukaryota > Metazoa > Chordata > Aves > Piciformes > Picidae > Dryobates > Dryobates pubescens. Next base: position 20,739,863 of record NC_071625.1, on the reverse strand, counting down.
TTTAGTATCAGCACAGTTGGTCTTATTCTGACAACTTTTTAGGCCAGATGGACCTGCTAGCATGTAGGAAGTTAGAATTTCAGAAAATGTCTTTTCACCAAGTAGAATTTTCAGACCTGCTTAATTTGATAGTTTGTTGCAACACGAATAGGGAAGGATTGTTACTAATTTCCATTCAGAAATCTCTTATTTCTTCTGTCAACAAATCATCTTCCAAGAAGCCCTCTCCTCTTTCAGAATGCCTTCACATTATGACCTTACTACTTCAATTTCATAAAATCAAAAAAATTTGCAGTGTAATTTGCAAATTACTCTGGTGCAATGTATCATCATGTGCTATGTTATTTCTTATGCAGCTGAATAAGGTCTTACCTATTTTTTTTTAATTCTTGACTTTTAAGGGAAAGTTGGCAAGATACAAGATGAGAGGGGAAAGGAGCAATAAAAAGGTTTTTCCCTTCACATTTAATAGTTTAGAGCAGTAACTGATTTTTTCCCCCACAACAATCCAAATGATAAAATAGATGATATTGGGTTAAATAGGCATATAGAGACAAATTTGCATCTAATGTGTAGGCATTTGGGTGACTGTTCTGCAGAAAGCAAGATAAGTTGTTTTTTTCCTCTAGATGAGGACAGACTCTCCAGGAGGAAGAGCGTTGTGGACACAATCTCTCTTCAGGTGGATATTCTGCCTGGCAACGGCACAGAGGACAAGGTATGAAAATCGCAGGATTTTACAGCAGCATCGGGGGTGGAAGAATGCAAATGAAGTTTCCCCAGAAAGTTTAATATCAAATAGTTACAGAAAAGTTAAACCATTTTAGCTTTTTTTTAAACTCTTGGGTTCGTAGAAATGTGTTGACAGAGACAGTGGTACTGATCTTGCAGTGTAAAAATGTAAGTTATATTCTCACCATATTTTTTTACAGCTAGTACTGCAGGATATAGGGTAGCAGTACATATATATGCCAAACAAGTAATACTTTCTTGAGTAAATACTCTAAAATATTTTCTTTGCATTTTGAGGGATCAAACAGATTCCTGCATCATTTGAAGTATCTGAATGTTGTTTATCCACACAGAGTTGACAGGTACAAGACTAGTGAGAGATCTGCTGCCTTTGGAAAGGGCAGGTAAAGGTGAGGCAGACAGCATACGCAATGGTGTTAAAATGTCACTTTTCCCCTCCAGAAGAGTTTAGCAGGAAGCGCTTCACAGTCACAGGAAGGATAAAGTAGCAATGAACAGTTCATATGTAGTATTCAGGAGCTTGTGCTAATTATCCCTTAGGAAGACTGCTTTATAATTAAAATTATTTCACATCTTTTAACACTTGACTTAAAGTATTTCCTAAAATAGATTTCTGTTTCTACTGAATCTTTTTCAAGGCTCTGATGATTTTTATTAACCAGATTTCTGCTACCTGTGGTGGAGATTAAGCATTGAAAATGAGATGTTTGTACCTGCAAATTGATCCTGCCTTTAGCAGCTTCAAGCTTAAAACCAGCTAAGGGCTGAAACAGAACATCTGGACAGAGTCAAGCTTGAATGTTAGCTAAAAATACAATATAAACATATCACAAAGAAGCAAGAGTCATCTTGGAAGTTACTGACAAAAGGGAGCTGTGTTTTGCATTATTCTTATTACTCCTTTCTGCTTTGTGTTGATGTTACCTCAAATGATATTTTCTATTCCCTTCTTGCTATTGTGATTTAGCAAGGATACAGACAGACTACATGAAATTTTAGGAGTCAGAAGAAAAAAGCTTTTGAAATACAAGACAGATTATCACAATCTTTAGCTTTGTGAAGAAAGTAAACGCTCATAATGGGAACGGGTGTGTTTGTCATTAGACTCCTTTCTAAAACTATGTGATATATGTGATTGAACATCTCTTGAAAGTAGGATTAAATGAGAAAAACTTCCATTTCAGAGTTCAAATGATTATGCCAATGTTTTATGCAGAGAATATAGTAGTTGTAGATAAAACAAAATGTTTGTGTGGAGTCCCAGTTTAATGTGGTAGTATCTCAGTTTAATTACTGTTTGCCTCTCTTAAAACAAAAAAAAATATTAATCAGAAGCACATGAAACAAAGTATTTCTCCTTCAGCTGCTTTAAGGGGAAACCATTATTTTCTAATTTTGCTGGCTGCACCTTGATGACCACATCACTGATGACTGAAAAACTCAAGCAGTGGAAACAGCTGCTATATTCACAACAGTTGTCTATGAAACAATACTCAGACTTATCAGCATAGAAACAACTCAGTGGCTTAAAAATATGAGTTAGTGATCCATCAGTTGTCATAAAAAACTCCAGATAAAGCTACTAGAAACTTGTAAGTCAGAAAAACTGTTGGTTTTGCCTTATTATTATTATTGCATTCCTTATATTTTTAGAAGTTTATGTGATGTTGAAGAGGTTTTGTTTCGTTGTATTTAGGTTGATAATACTGAAGAAATCACTTTTGAAGCTTTGAAGAAAGCAATCGGTAAGATTGGAATGGGCTGCCTGGGGAGGTGGTGGATTCACCATCATTGGAGGTGTTTAGGAAGAGACTTGATAGGGTGCTTGGTTGAATGGTTTAGTTAATTTGGTGGTGTTGGATGATAGGTTGGACACGATGATCTTGAAGGTCTCATCCAACCTAGTTTATTCCATTCTATTCTATTCCTTACAATCGTGTTTACGCAGCATGGTTCTAGATGACAGTAGAATTCCTGGAGAAAAAGGTGTGACCAGAATAACATAATTAGCATTATATATGTATCTCTCCAGGTAGAAATTGATTTTACATTTCCATGACTTATTTCTAAATTGATTTTCTGAAGGAAAAGCCTTGGAAATGCCTGTTATCTATGAATGTTGCCCTCATTGCCCAAATGGTAAATAATGAGATTTTGAAGTTCTATTGAGTGATTAATTATAAAGCACCTTAAATACTTTTTTACATATTAAAAATGTTCATGTCTTCAGTACATTCAGAAAAGGAGATTACAAGGTACATGTTGTGAACTTCAAAACCACTCATTTTTTAAAGAGTGTTTTTCTGGCAAGTGACCCAACTTCCAGAACTCAAAATTACCCAGTTTCTTTGTTATATGTCACTATACATAATTGGCAATTAATGCTGTTCAGCCACCAAAATATCATCCAAAAATGGTTTAGACATTCATGTTTTCAACAGCAGACAGTGACATTGTAAACAATAATTCAATCTGAGTTTGCCAAACTTGCCTCATCAGTGAGGTACTTTAATTCATTAGATACTGGGAAGTTCCAGCTGGTTGTCAGTCACTCAGCCTATAGAGGTTGAACTCACTTTGCCCAAATTCTAATAGAAAGTTCTACCCACCTGTCTGCATGACACTGGGAAGGAGAACACTCCCTTCTTTTCTCTTGAAGCTGAACTAGTATGCAGTGAGTGATAGGTGCAGTCTTGAGTCCAGATCATAAAGCAAATTACAACATGTGCTTGTAATTAAAGCACACAGTAAGAATGGAGCAAAAGTGAGGTCCTCAGACCAGCTCAGTGAGGTTCTCTGCCTTTTGCTTTAGAAGCAATGACAGATGACAGCTTGCTTGAGTATGGTTCCATCACTTCAAATACAGTGCGTGTTTGCTTCTGCAGTGCCCATGTGAAGTTTGTCACTTAAAGGCAAATGTAATCTTTGTCTATCAAATTTACTTTTTTTCTTTTTTTCATTTTTTTTAAGATAACAATGGGCTTGAAGAGCAGGAGAAAGAAAAAAGACGTCTTGTGATTGAAAAGTTCCAGAAAGCACCATTTGAAGAAATTGCAGCACAGTGTGAAACCAAAGTGAGTTCCTGAAAAATGTTAGATAGCACTGAAGATATTAAAATAAACATAAATGGGGATGTGCTGGCTAAAGGGCATTTATGTTATCATGTTACTGCTGCTGTTACTAAAGAAGTTCAGTTATTGTCTCCACTATTATCTATGTTGTGAGATTCTAGTTATTTAAAGTGTGCTTTTGACTGTTACATATGGTTTGAAAAGGAGTGGAGATCTCATACACTCTTCATCTTAGTGTTTCTCCTTGCTATCTTGGAAATCTAAATTCACAGTGAGTTCATATTTCATCCTGAATAAATGGAGCAGTACTTACCCCATTATATATCTTCAATAACTAAATATGTTCCCGGTTTTTAAACTTCTATCTGCAACAGCAAAATTTGCTATATAATTCCCTGTGCTCAAAGACAGGCTCACTCAATCGCATGTGCCTCTTCGGTGCTCAGAATCATTGCAGCAGTGAGAAAAGAGTTTGAGACAGGAAAAGCTGTGTAGATTTATTGTGCGGTTATGTGGTATGGCCTGGCACAATCATTTTAGCCTGGTTTAATACATACTACTTAATAATAATTCCATTTTCATTCTTTTTCCTAGGCAAACTTGCTCCATGATAGACTTGCACAGATACTGGAACTCACCATTCGGTAAGGCTTTATGCAAGAAAAATATGATAAATGAAAGATGAGTTACAAAGCAATTGTGACTATTTTCAGATGGTCACTTCATAATGTTCTTAAACACATTTAATGGGTAGAAAATAATTAACTAAATATTGTGGTTCAGAATACAGAATTAACCAGGTTGGAAAAGACCTTCGAGATCATAGAATCCAACCTATCACCCAACACCATCTAATCAACTAAACCATGGCACTAAGTGCCCCATCCAGTCTCTTCTAAACACCTCAAGTGATGGTGACTCCACCACCTCCCTGGGCAGCCCATTCCAATGGGCAATCACTCTCTCTATGAAGAATTTCTTCCTAACATCCAGTCTAAACCTCCCCTGGTACAGCTTGAGACTGTGTCCTCTTGTTCTGGTGCTGGTTGCCTGGGAGAAGAGACCAGGTAGTTGTAGAGAGCAATAAGATCTCCCCTGAGCCTCCTCTTCTCCAGGCTAAGCAACCCCAGCTCCCTCAGCCTCTCCTCGTAGGGCTTGTGTTCCAAACCCCTCACCAACTTTGTTCCCCTTCTCTGGACACGTTCCAGCAAGTCAACATCTTTCCTAAACTGAGGGGCCCAGAACTGGACACAGTACTCAAGGTTTATAAAACAGAAAGCAATCCCTGTAATAACAGCCATGATTCTGTGATAATAAATTTGATGTATTGATTGTTCTTCTCACAGTCCTCCACCTAGCCCCTCAGGAACGATGACCATTACTGCTGGACATGCTCATTACCAGTCTGTTCCAGTCTACGAGATGAAGTTTCCAGATCTTTGTGTGTATTAAGTGTCTTCTGAAGTCTGATGGACATTATTTAGAGTAGAGTACAATAGACAGAAAAAGATGAGTTTTCAATTTTACTATTTCATCTAAAATAATTTGATAATGATGGACATAAGCCAAATACAGATTACTCTAGCCAAACTCATGACAATGTCTTGAGTTGTCCTGTAACATATTTGAAGTCAGGTTTCTCGTATGTCACGTTTCCTCATTTTCACATTTCAGTACATGTAAAAGTCACATTTAAAACTTGTCTTGCCATATTGGTGAATATTTCAGTTACTCTCAGAATTTGTATTTCTGTAAGTTCCTTTCAATTTGAGGCATTGTAACTGAAGAACCTGTTAAAGCCTTTTTTTCTTTTCTTTTTGTTTTGTTTTCCTCTCCATCTCAATTACAAGTGTAAATAGAATGCTTTTGACTTGCTTCATCTCATTAAATGTAACCAGTGGAGCACTGCTTCAGCTCCTTTTTGTTCATGCTATCATAACTGATCAACATCCTTGTTTTGGAACATAGGAAAAAACAGTGTCTTACATGTGTTCAAGTACAGTAAATTAATAAATGGACACTTAAGTATTTTTTGGATGCATCACATAACATGCTTTTTAGAGATATATGTCCTGTGTTTCTTGTTTCAAATTAGCTGCTTTGTGTAAGAGGGGAAATTTCCTCTGGAAGCACTGAACTGTGCAATATTTTTCATGTCTTAAGGCATATGGTTTACAGACTGTACTTCTGAAAATGCAGTAGTATTTTACTGTCTGCTTTAGTATAAATACATGAGAAATATATTTAGTATAGCAGAAATTAAACTGAGAGCATTTAAAAGCATAAATATAGAAATTACAGATATATTCTACTATTTCTCTGTAGTTTATTACAGCTTTTTAATGGTATTTTAGAAACTGAAAGAAAACAGGATGAAACCGTTTAAAGTCTAAGAGTTTATTACATATGCTTTCAAGCAGAAGCATTTTAGAGATGCATCTCTGTTTGGTTTTGTTTCTTTTCTCAAACCTTTCTAGAAACCATAACTTTCATAGGTTTATGTATCTGAGTATGCAATCAAAATGTAAATAATGTGAAACTGGTATAGTACATCACTGACATTTTGATTATTATTGTCGGCTGTCTTTATGACTCACTAAATTCTGCAGGCAAAAGAAAAAACAACTTTTGTTGATGTCATGAATAGGAAGTTAATGTTTGAAGGCCCTTGATCTGTCTGCTTTGGAGTGAAGCAACACAGCCATGAACAAATCTTCTCAAATATCTATAATAAATGTAAGATATTTAAGTTAGCCAGCAGTTTAGATGAAGTGATCAGGCCGTGAACACAAAGTGATCTAACTTGCATTAGCCCTGCCTTAAGCAGGAGCTTAGTTTAGGTGACCTTCAGAAGTCCCAAGCTAAATTAATCTATGATTGCATAATTCTAAGATCTGAATGGTTATCAGGCCAGCTAATTTGCTGACTGTTTCGAGCATTTGCAAACCTACTATAAAAAGGATTTTAAGCTTTTTGAACTGTAGTGCAGTATTCCACTGGACTGCTTTTAAAAGCGTGATGTAATGCAACATCAGAGAAATATCAGCTACCTAAACCTATGAGATAACATGCTGAGACTTTCAGAAAGCATTCACAAAACTCAAAAGGTAATTGAGACCTTCTTTTCAGTTTAACAGTGCAATCACAGCTGTTAGTGGATGACGAAACAGCCCCTTATCTACAGCATTCCGTTGTGATTTTTACTGCTGCAGCGTGTCAGCCTGATCAGACCACAGTCTACACATAAATAGGACTCTAGCTTTTAGTTTTCACTTTTTGTTTTTTTAAGGTAAGACATAATAGTTTTCTGGCCTATATGAAGAGTGTAATTTTTTAACAATAAATCTATCCAAGGGATACAATGTGAAACACTTATCCACTGTCATTTTATAAGAATAACACTGTGCACTTTTGTACAAAAAGAAAATAAGGAGTCTCAGAAATAAAAGATGTACTTCTGTTTGCACTCTTGCAGTATGGAGACTGTGCTGTAAATACAGGATTGTTTCTGTGATTGAGTTCTGTTGCACGAATGCTGCATGTGGAAATGTTTAGTTTCAGCATTTCATTTTCTGTTTATGAAGTATTTCTTGGTTATGGTAATGATAGGTTTCCATATTTTCAATATTCATATGAGCTTTGTTTGGGAAATGCAGGTGTTGTGCAGGTATTGTGCAGGGAATTAAGAGCTTGTAACACTCTGTATGTTCACTTGATACTTCTTCCTTTCTGGAAATTCAGGGAGTCTGTTGGTTAGTAATTGATTCACTTTGGCCTTTCTGGACTGCTGCAAGATGGGAGTGACTGTAAAATGTATTGTTTTGGTAGCTATTGTTATATGTAGCTAATGAATCAAACCAAATTAATTAAGAATGCTATTCTACAGGGTAAAGCTGCTTTTTTTTCACTTATCTCTTTATGTTCTTGAGACAAGATGCAGAACATAAAAGCTCTATATGTATACTGGCCCTGTGTTGCCTGCAACACGTGGGAGTACTGTCACTATGTTTATAAATTGGTATCCAGCAGTTTAAGTGTGTACCAGCTTTTGCTTTGGGTTCTCTTTCTCATTATGTCATTTTCAAAAATTACAGCTTTTGGTATTGGATCACTTTAAAGTAAATTAAATCCATGTTAATTTCAAAAGATAGGAGTAGCCTGTGTCAGAATCAGAGTAGGGCAAATTTGTCTGTTGTTCTGATGGTCATATATTCTGTACTGTATGTAATGAACCAGTTTCAGTAAATGTAAGAACACACTGTGCAATCTATATTTAAGCAATAAAATAGATCAAAACTTAAAATGAATGTTTTCTAAGGTGTCAGTTAATTTTTACTGCTCACAGTTAAAATGTCAGTGTCATCAATTTTTTTGCATTTTAAAACAGGCCTGCTGTTACATGCTTTTGCAGATGCCATAGCATTCAGCATCATTAAACTAATGCTTTTTATTTATGATTAAACCATTACTATTACTAAGACCACCACAATTTGAGGATGCACAATACAAAAATCATTTCCTAATAGTATGTAAGATTTAAGAAGATAAAGTAAGCCGTGCTTTTCAGGCCTCCCTCATTAGAAAGCATACTGGGCTTGAGGTATCAGTTTCAAGGAAGCAAGCTTTCCTTGTGTGTGAAGGTCTGTATACATTTATACCCATAGGTAGCGTTCTTCAAACAGTGATGCCATCCAGTGGGGCTGAGTATTATACTGTTACTGGTTACCCCCTTCTTCATTTTCAAGAAGCTAGGACCTTTTCTAACTCACTTGAGATACATCTTAATATTGAGAGGTTTGTATTGTCATCTTTTTTTCATTTGCACCTCTGTTCCTAATTTCTGCAGGCATTAATTAAAACTTCATGTATACTTAGGAACTTTTAGAAGGTTAGGCATCTTCTTTCTATAGTCTATGACTAATTGTAGGCTCATCACAAAGGTGATGACGGGGCTGGAGCACCTCCACTATGAGGAGACACTGAAAGAGTTGAGGTGGGTCAGCTTGGAGAAGGGAAAGCTCTGGAGAGATGTTATAGTAGCCTTCCAGCCCTACAGGAGAGGTGAGGAGGGACTATTTATCAATAGTCTTTTATCAATGTGTCTTTTACTGTCATGATCTGACTGACCAACAGAAGCCATGTTGAAAATGGAAATTAGATAGAAGAAAATGAATTCCTTCTTATTTTGAGTGCTTTGTGCTAAGCTCATTAAACAAAAATGTCTGCAAAAGAGTTTGGAGTAGTTGCAGATTGGTTTAATTAAAAACCTGAAATACTTAATCATCAGCAGCAAGATCCAGTCTGAACCATCTACACAGTGAACAAACATTAGTCTTTGATCGTAACAGTTTTTATATAGAAATCTAATGAAACTATAAAGATGCTGTCAATTATTTAAGGCAATATCTGCTCTAAACAGATGGTCCATAGTGCTGACTTCACTATAGTAAAGAGCCTAACATTTAATACTTAGTCTATGATTTGCATGCTGGAAAGTGTACTGCAGTACAGTGGTGAGGCAGAGTAAGGTACTGACTGAAAGTCTCGGTGCCGTTTCTCAGGTGCACACGGTGCGGTTGGTTATCTGCCTCCATGTTGCACAGTTCTGGGGTTTCCAGCGGCTCGGAGTGTCTCTCTCTTTGCTCTTCTTAATACACTCAGTAGTGGACCTTCCTCCTCACTGCTCTCCTCGGAGCTGGAAATCTCGGTGCCTATTTCTGTGCCCACTGAAGGCCTCTCATAAGGATCTTTTGGGCATGAGATTTTCTCCCCTTGGCACTCATGCCTGTGTGGAAACTTAAGGCTTTCATTGAAGAAGGCAGAAGCCATGCATTCAGCTGTTGTTTTATCACAAACACATAGTAGTTTCTCACAGATGGTCCAACCAATACCTTAAAAGGAAATTCAGAGTTAATGTTTGACAGCCATTGCAATTAGTCAATGTGTAATTTTCCAGGGGTAGATGAGCTTTTGGAAATAATATTTTCAAACCTGCCTTGAGTTTTAGTCTCCAAATTCACCCTTAGTTATCTAAATCTAAGCCTGACACCAGGGCACTGGGCAGCTGAAGGTCTGACTGCCTTTAGTTGAATTTGTGATTGTAAAGACAACAATAGGCTGATTTCTGCCTCCCATCATAAAGTATCTGAACATATTTTTTCTCAGCTTGACCTGGTGTAATAATCTTTATTTCAAATTTTTTTTCTCTCAGGTTATAGTAACTATTGATAGCTTTGTAAGCCAATTTTTTTTCTGTCTCCATACTCAGCTCAAGCAGCTCACAGGCATGGTGACATTTGGTCTGTAATGCCTTGGTGCTCTCTCATCAGGACATGAGAAAGTTCTCTAACACAAACTTACATTTTGGCTTATGATCAAAACAAACAACTTCAGATCTTGAACTTCTTTCTGCAGCACATCCAAGTTTCTTAACTTGTTCCATACAACAATGATGAGAGAAGCAGCACCTGAAGCAGTAGATGTAAATGGAAAAAATATCTGCTCTTCCTGTAGCACAGAGTATTTGCAATTATTTTGTCTCTTTCTTTGCAATGGCCATTAAACCTAAGGAATTTTAGATTTCATATAACAGAAAAATCTTTTCCATAAAGCAGAAGGAAAACAATCCAAACTGTTCCTAGTCTCCTCCTATACCTCTTCCTAATTTCACTGCCTGCTTCCTAATTCTTTTTGTATCCTATGTTCAAAAGTGCTGTAGCTTTCTGGGACTGGGAGGGAGGTGGTGCTGGTGAGGGTGGTTTCATTTTAAACCAGATAATTACAATTGTAACTGACCAAATCCACTGTGAGAAGGGTCTTCAAGTGTTCAGATACTGTTGGCTGTAAATCTGAAAACAGCATCATGATAGCCAGAGCCTTGACTTGTCTGTCACGTGCTGTGTTCAGTCTCCTTTGTGTGCAGGTATGTGCTGTATGCTGAGTGCTACACTAAGCCCTGATATGGCCCTACCTGTTGTGAACTTCTACCAGGAGGGAGGGTTTTAGTTGTATACAATAATTTCAGCAGAGATTGATTTGGTTGAATTCTCTGCATTACTCCAGAGTTCCTCCTCTTGTCAGTCATACCATGACAGCACACAGGTGACCATGGCAGGTCTCTTGGGCTGCAGCTCTGGCAGTACTTCACCCAAGTTCTACTCTATTCTGAGGATAGTGTGGCATTGGGTGTGTGTTAAATCTTCATAAATCACTTTCCAAACCACCTCTTAGCCAAGTTCCATTGCAACCCTTATCCTCATTTCTTTTGATACTCTTCATTCTGCTCTACTTACCTTCCATTGCTCTTTTCTTATTTTGAGTTAGTAGCTCCCTTCTAGAACATGGATGTAATAACAGACTGTGTCTTAGTGACAGTGTTTCCCCAAAATGTGGCCTGACTGCTGACAAATAGCTATACCAGGCCAAACAACATCTTTGTGGGTCCATAGCACCCCAATAATAGCCACACTTAATGGCAGATTCTAGAAGAGCCCACACCTGTCCAGAGCATCAGTAGGATAACCTCTTCCTTCTTGGCCACAGTAGCAACCGTAAGACTCAAAGTCCTCTGGGCATCGCTCGGTTAAACAGAACAGCATTTCTCCTAGCTGGGGCAGCTCCCTCTTCTCTCTTCCATTGCCTCTCTCTTGAAGAAAGGTTAATCGCTCACATACTGTAAAGCAAAAAATACAGTTTGACACATCATGTTTTCACTGCATCCTGGCGACCATAGATGTATTTTTAGAGCCATCAGAAACCTTTAAGGACAACATTTTGCTGTTTCTAAATTATTGTTCCAGTCCATGACCTACGCTTTTTAGAATACTTCTGAACAAGATAGATGAAGTGGAAGGAAAATATTTAAAGGGGAGAGAGATCCCTATGAAGATAGGGCTGCAAGTCAAATTGGATTGCAATGAGTGTCCTTAATATCCTTTGTAATCCTTCAGAGTTACATTTTTCTTCTAGAATATTCAGACCTAGATTTCACTACATTCTGTCTTGATTAATTCAGAAAGTAGAGTCCTAACCTCCTGTGCTTGCACAACAATAGCCGGGCAATAATTAACTATGTTGTGCTGGAGGAAACAATTTCTTTCACTTGAAATATAGCTCAATTCAAGCTATGATACCCCCTAGCCCTAATGCAGGAGCAATCTGTTGGCGTGGTCACTGCGCTGTTGACATTTTGGCATTTCCGTGTCCCAACCCTAATGCCTCTGGGGCTTCACCCACTCTGGAAAACTGATACTGTGGGGATCATCTGTAAGATTTGAGAGAAGACTGTGCTCTGTATCAGGGAAAAAAAATGATGTTAAGAAGACCTCTTTTGCTGCTTTTCCAGGAAAAGGACTTGAATAGGCTGATGGTTGGATCATGGGAGAGAGGAAAGCTTCTCTTTTCTGTGCATCCTCCTTGCTTTCATGACTCTTCTCAGCTTTCCTTTTGCAGCAATAAACTGACTCTTCATGCTTCTTCCAGGGACAACTCTGGGTTGCTTCCCCCAGCAGGATATTCTGCCCATACACCTGCTTGAGTCTTTGCTCAATCATGTTAAGTCAGTAAGAACAAACACCAGCTTCATGCACTGATGCACAATTTCTATAGCTGGTGTGTTGCAATTAAATTTTCCAGTTTGATGAAAAGCTGGGTTGATTCTTCATGCCTGCTCTTTTCCAGTTCTGGGACTGCTTCTCTCCCTTGAGAAGCCTAACAAGATGCATGGGACAATCCACCAATGTGGATTTAGAGCAGTGACAGGTCTGAAATGTCTTGGGATTTCTGTGAACTCTGATCAGGAGTTGAAACAGTATCAGGAATGGTGAGAAAGAGGCTGACTGGCAAGATTTTGGCAAGAGGTCAGAGTGAGGAGCAGGGGAAGTTCCTTTTATTGCTGCTTCTGCTTGTAAAATAAAGTGACTTAAAGATGTGATTAAAATACTGCCTAAAACAAAAGCAATGGGAAACATTTACAGAGCTCTTTTTAGATCTTGTACTGCATTTAAAAAATGTGCTTATAGCCTTATTATAAATAGGTTTTGTAAGTGTTAATGATAGCACGTTGCTGGAAGAGGTTAAACTGTTGGAAGTGTCTCCAGGTGATGACTTCTGCTGCTCTTACAACTGCCAATACATATGTGCATGCCCTCCTAGTTTAGTATAACTATTTTTATATGTAATAGGAACCTACCTTTATTTTAATAGACAGATAACTGAATATTTCATTAGATATAACTAGAAAAAACAAACAAACAGACAAAAGCCAAAAAAAAATTATTTACCTTTTCCTGCAGGTTCATTTGGTCCCCTATCAGACTGCACTAGTTTGAGACCTATTCCAGAGGAAGTTGTGCTCCGGCTACCACTTGCAGGGCTTGTTTCTACAGATGACATACACATAGATAAGACTTACAAAGGTAGAATAAACTCTTCTTTCAGTAATGTCTTCAAAAGTGCATATTCTGAACCATAATCAAGTGGCAGTCTTCTAGCATATGTTTATTTTGTCATTGAAAGACTGTTAATTAATGATTAGTTGAGCTTTCTTGATCTGTGTTTTACAGTGAACTGCCTTTTCCAGTACATTAAGTGGTGTGCACCCTGTATTCTATGTAACCTGTCCAGATTTGAGGAGAAAATAGTGTTATTTTATGTACCTATGAGAAATGCTGAAACCTTGGATAGCTGAAAACAGAAATAAGGAGTTGCTGTAAATTAGAGTAGTTATAATTCAGTTTTTACTTGCCTTTTTCTTTTGCCCTTGTAGATGTGGCTGTAAGAATCTTTGCAGTGGGGACAATTTTGACTTGCATTGAGTTAGTATCTCCTGGGAATGGGGCTGGGGAGGTGGTTATCTCTTCCACTGGGACCACAGCTTCCATAAATCCATCCTCTTCTGATTAAGTGGAAAGAGAAAAGCAGAATGTATGGAAAATAAACAGCAAGATTTCAATTTTAGATAACCAGTCACAATAATATCCTCAGGCAGAACTGGTGTGGATTGATGGTCATAGAGGAAAAAAAAACACTTTCAGGATGAGAATGGGAAAAGCAATGAATATCCCTACTGGCTGTTTCTTCACATCTCCTGTCTTTCAGGAGAAGAGATGCTGGTTAAATGATGACTGGTTTAACTGCTGATTGTTCTTTTTAATTCTGTATGTTATGTACTGAGGTAAAGAGCTGTGCCAGTCGCTGGTTATATGGATTGCTGGTTAGTCAGCCTTACAGAGAGATGAAGTGAAGCTGAGATGTCCTAAGATGTCATTTTCTGAATAAAATTGCTTTTAAAAAGGTGTCCGTTCACATGAATTTACCAAAACCAAGAGCAACATTATTAAATGGAAGAAGATTATTTCACTGATGCAGAGCTGGGCAGCTGAAGGATTTACTGTGTGGTAACCACAAGGAAATATAAAGGGGAAAGTAAGTGGACATTGAAAACAAACAAAAACCAGCCATAAGAATTTTTTTTTATCTTAAACTGATATTTATTTTTATATTATCTGAGGCTTTATTATTGGTCAGGAGTGTTTCGTTTCAGCAAGGATTGCATGACATCTTTTTTATTTTTAGATTACCCAAAGCTTTATTATTGATCAGGAATGTTTTAGAATAGAATAGAATAGAATCAATAAGGTTGGAAGAGACCTCAAAGATCATCAAGTCCAACCTGTCACCCAGGACTTCATGACTGCTAAACCATGGCACCAAGTGCCACATCCAATCCCCTCTTGAACACCTCCAGGGATGGTGACTCCACCACCTCCCTGGGCAGCACATTCCAAGAGCTAACAATTCTCTCTGTGAAAAACTTTCTCCTCACCTCAAGCCTAAACCTCCCCTGGTGCAGTTTGAGACTGTGTCCTCTCGTTCTGGTGTTGGTTGCCTGGGAGAAGAGACCAAGCCCCTCCTGGCTACAACCTCCCTTCAGGTAGTTGTACAGAGCAATAAAGTCTCCCCTGAGCCTCCTCTTCTCCAGGCTAAACAATCCCAGCTCCCTCAGCCTCTCCTCATAGGGCTTGTGCTCGAGGCCTCTCACCAGCCTTGTTGCCTTTCTCTGGACACGTTCAAGTGTCTCAATGTCCTTAAATTGAGGGGCCCAGAACTGGACACAGGACTCAAGATGTGAAGATGTGGCTTAACCAATGCAGAGTGCAGGGGCACAATGATTTCCCTGCTCCTGCTGGCCACACTATTCTTGATGCAGGCCAGGATGCCATTGGCCTTCTTGGCCACCTGGGCACACTGCTGGCTCATGTTCAGGTGGCTGTCAATCAGTGCCCTCAGGTCTCTTTCTGTTTGGCTGCTCTCCAGCCACTCCGACCCCAGCCTGGATTACTTGAATCTTTTTTATATTTTTTTTTTCAATGTAAACTAACTTATAAATTAAAACTGTTACAAAATGGAAATAAAATGGTTTCATTTCTTTCTAAATGTCAGTATGAAGAATGTGGCATTTCACAAACAAGACAGTTTGAAAATACTTTTGAACTTGTGTTTCCACATTTTAAAAGCCTTTGTTTTTTTTTAATTCCTTGGCTGAACTTCTTCACATGATTAAATGCAAATTCTTTAAGTTTTTCCCCTCTCAAGTTCTGGCTTTACTATGTGTTGAAAATATCCTGTCCTAGGATAAGAGACTAGATTACAAAAATATGAAAGTACTGCTAAGAACACAGTGAAGCCCATGAAAGGCTGCAAAAAGGGATAAAGAGCAACACCTTAATAGCTCACCATGGTTCACATTTTCTGCCACTTGGTTTGACAGTTATGTGTTGAAATGAAAGAGATTCCGGCTTGATGTGGAAAATAAAGCAGGAGCATAGGAAATTGTGGTGTTAGCCTAAGAATAGATACTACAAATAATCTGCTGGGAGCTGTGGTGATCTTCAACACAGCACACAGATTTTCTGATACATTCAAGTTAACAGAGAAGAACATGAGGATGATCAGAGGGCTGGAGCACCTCTCCTATGAGGACAGACTGAAGGAGTTGGGGCTGTTCAGTCTGGAGAAGAGAAGGCTCTGAGGTGACCTAATTGTGGCCTTCTAGTATCTGAAGGGGGCCTACAAGAAGGCTGGGGAGGGACTTCTCAGGATGTCAGGTAGTGATAGGACTCAGGGGAATGGAATGATTCAGGCTGGATATGAGGAGGAAGTTCTTCACCATGAGAGTGGTGAAGCCCCGGAATGAGCTGTCTGGGGAGGTGGTTGGGGTGCCACCCCTGGAGGTGTTTAAGCCCAGGCTGGATGAGGCTCTGGCCAGGCTGATGGGGTGTCCCTGCCCATGGCAGGGGGGTTGGAACTAGATGATCCTTGTGGTCCCTTCCAATCTTGACTGATACTATGATACTATTTAATGACTTTGACCAGTGCTTAGTACAGCAATGCCAAATTTCTGTGATGGGATGGAAGACATGGATACCATTCAGATGGTATAATCAGGATCAAAAAATTACTACTTTCTTCTCTTCATATTCATTGTTCCTTCACATTTTTCTGGTGCATCTCAGTCTGTTTGAATAATCCTTTATATATAAAAAAGACCACTAAAAACTTTCAAGTCTACCAAGGTGGCCCACTTCTAGCTGTAGCTACCAGTGTGGCTGTACTCAAAGCACTAACACCTGCAAAAGCTGAAATAGGTTTTAGACTGGGAAAGAATTCTGTGAAATTCTGTTTAAAAAAAGGAGGAGGCAAAACCAAAACAAACTCTTCTGGCAGCAGATGCAGTGAAGGTAACTTAAAAACCAATCATTATATCAGAAAACCTTATGTGAAGAGGTTCTCACAAATATTTGTATGAGGAGTGCAAATGAGTAGCTGGAGGCAATGAACAGCTAGTGCTTCTCCGTCTGCTTTTATTGTTTGTGTGTCTGCTATCTGACCCTGATCTAAATTTGATTCCCTGGCAGCCCTGTCATCACCGTGTGTGGATTTTTAACTATGATGCTTATAGATGAAGTATTGCTGTGTAAGTCAAAGGAAAAGGAAAGCTGTGAGCCACTGACCTTTTAGTGAGATGATGGGAGGAGATGGAGCTGTGCCTTTGTGGTCCTTCGTGGTAACTGTACAAAAAACAGAGGCATCATGCTCATGACCTACCTGCTGTATTTTTGCAATGAATTTCTGGAGTGAGGAAGAGAAGAGAAGAGGAGAGAAGAGGAGAGAAGAGAAGAGAAGAGGAGAGAAGAGGAGAGAAGAGGAGAAGAGAAGAGAAGAGAAGAGAAGAGAAGAGAAGAGAAGAGAAGAGAAGAGAAGAGAAGAGAAGAGAAGAGAAGAGAAGAGAAGAGAAGAGAAGAGAAGAGAAGAGAAGAGAAGAGAAGAGAAGAGAAGAAGAGAAGAGAAGAGAAGAGAAGAGAAGAGAAGAGAAGAGAAGAGAAGAGAAGAGAAGAGAAGAGAAGAGAAGAGAAGAGAAGAGAAGAGAAGAGAAGAGAAGAGAAGAGAGAGAAGAGAAGAGAAAGAAGAAGAGAAGAGAAGAGAAGAGAAGAGAAGAGAAGAGAAGAGAAGAGAAGAGAAGAGAAGAGAAGAGAAGAGAAGAAGAAGTAGAAGAAGAAGTAGAAGTAGAAGTAGAAGTAGAAGTAGAAGTAGAATGGAATGGAATGGAATAGAAATACAAATAGGAATAGAATAGAATTAACCAGGTTGGAAAAGACCTTCCAGATCATCTAGCCCAACATATCAGAAAGCTTAACCATCACTATTAGCCTTGTATTATAAAGAGGGTAATTGGGAGAAATGTTTTGCTGAAGGATGTGGAAGTCAGCAGAAGAACTAGAGAGATTATCCAGAAATCTTGTGCTGCAGATTTTTAACTGTGATGGCACAGAGCTTCATAAACCAAAATCAGGAGTGCCTGATTTGTCAGCAAAAGTATAATCAGACTCTTACCTCTATCTTTGGAAGTCCCTAGGACAATCTCAGTGGGCTCAAAAGAAATCACTGTTGAAAACAGAAAATGTAAAGTTGGAAAACAAGTTGTCAGCATAGACTCTTAAGAAAAGTCAAGCGGCTTTTTTTCAGTAAAGCAGGAAGATCCAGGCATTTCATCTACAGAGATTTGCCTGGGTTTCTCAGCAGTGCATTGATCATTGTAAACAAAGTGATATTGATACAATAATCTCCTTCCTGCATTCAAATAATGTGCCTTACACTAACAAAGCAGGAGCATAAATATGACTGAAGTCTCAAATTCTTTATTAAATCTCTTTGACAAATACCCTAAACAAGATTAGGTCTCTAACAGTGAGATCACTGCTGCATAAAGATGCCGCATTTCACATGAACACTTTGCCTTCATTGAAAGTCAAATATGGATAGACAGCTATAAGGCCAAATACTTCCCTAACCTCTAGTTTATGCCTTTACCTGATAACATTTATTTGTCAGCTGTGTTTTGATAAACACACTGTCAAATGATCAAAAAATTTCAGCTTCTTTTTGCATTTTGTTAGGAGGTTGCAATGTGAAGAATAATGTTTTTGCCTTTGAAGGAGTTTCTGAGCAGTATGTAGCTTTATTTTCATGCATTTCCCACAGCTGTCAATGCTGAAGCCTCTTTGGGCTTAAATGGGGAGACAACCATTAAATGGCAAGTGGCTCTCCAAAAGTTTCCTTCAAAGTCTGTCTGTGATACATTTTCAGCTTTCTAAAATTCCTAAAGAGGCTTTTGATGATCTATGCCTCTTTGGAGAGCATGAGCAATTTGTTTTTACAGGATGATACTTACAGATGTGCAAATGCAAGTGCACTCACTCCTTCAGGAGTTTTCTGTTACCAAGCTTCCCAGAAGCAGCAACATGAACCAATATTTGAGCTGTTGTTAAGCAACAACAAAAAAATATCTGCTAAAACCCCAACCTTGATAATAGGTATGAAGGAACTGCCAGCACTTATACTTGGCACAAAGCCTTTCCAGGCAGGTACCTTTGTGCATGTGGCACTTCTTAAAAACTGAATAAATTAAAACAAACCAAAAAACAGAAAAACAAACAAACAAACAAACCAACAAAAACCCCAAAGCCTGCCTGTTAAAGTCTGAAGCATTTAGGGCAATAGCTCACATAGAGTAGCATGGTGCCATTTGAAATCAGATTCTTAAGTTCTCAAAAGCACAACTTACCACTCTCCACTCCCCTAAAATTACTTCCAAGTTTCTCTGAGCTGTGCAGAGTCTTTGTTGCATTCACATAGTGCACCACAGGATGGCTTTGTTTGCAATGAGGCCACACTGCATGAGTGCACCAACAGAACTGGACAATGGCTGGTCCAAGACTGGTCTCCTCTATTTAAGTATTGTATGACTTGACCCTCAGTTACTAGGTGTCCCCTCACAGAGCTAATCATGATTTTGGATGACTTCTGTCTGTGACCTCTTGTGTTGTAGTGCACACCATGCAGGTAGGGAGAGAAGAGCTTTCTCACACCTCAGCAATGAGATTTTGCAAGCATCCATTCCTGACTATGACAGCTATCGATTGTAGCAGAAAAAAAATTGAGATTGTTGGAAGAGCCACTTGGTCTCATGGTTTAGGAACTCACCCAAAACACACCAATAAAAGGGACTTCAGCCTGGACCTCCACATTGCAAATAAATAAACCACAAAACTGCTGGCTCATTTACCATAAGCCATGCTGAAATTTTTCCTCATGCCACTGCTTGTTCTTGTATAATGAAATGTCTTTTCAAAGGCAAAAAATATGCAATTGGCTGTGGGTCCAGTGGCTGACACTCACACAGCATGTTTCTGCCAAACAGCTCACCTGCTGCAACCTGTGTTCCCAGGGTAAAAAAAGGTCTATTTGGGTGAAAACAGGGTTTGTTGTAAAGTGCTCATTCTGAGCCCTTGGGAAACTTACTGTAGACAGTGGCTAAGCATGTCATGTGTATACACTGGAAAATATCAGCTTCTCATTCAGTCTTGAATTCGATCACCAGACCATTATATCTACTTTTATATCAGGGCATAAAGAAAGCAAACAACTTATTCTTGTGTTTCAGTCTTTCAGCTTTTGAGAGCTTCTTGCACTGTAATTACAAACCTTCTTCTAGGGATGCAGTCACAGCCTCTGTTTTGTCAGTCCCATGAAGAAGGAGATCTGCAAACGTAAAAGCATTCTTATTCCAGAGTCATACCTCAGGATGCACATTAGAGTACTTCATCTCAACATAACAGGATCAGAGGCCATCCAAATGGAACTTGTTTCTGAATATTACTACTGTTGTGCTTTCTGCACAGTTATTATATGATACAAATATAACAAATACAAGCCTAATTATTGATAATTACATAACTATTAAAATCCTGCCTTAATAGTTAGTCATTTGCTTATACTAAACTCTACTCAGCAGTGCACAGTACAAATTTTGTTTAAATGCCTAAGCCAAATTAAGTGTCAAAGTCAACAACAGAAACTGGCTAGAAATCAGCATTCTTTAAATTGTCATTTCAGTACATATTTTAAAATGTGGCCTGTAGTGAAGGTATTAAAAGAATTAAACCTTTAGACAGAAAGCTTGAATGTTCAAGTCCAGGTGGTTGGCTCAGGACCTTTTTGAAGCAGAGCCTTAAGTGTGCATGCAATAGAAAAGGATCCATCTGAAAATATTTTGAAGCTGCTTTCAACATGTTTCTTATACTATTTGTAAAGGACATTCAGAGTTCCCTTCTGGATTCCTTCTCAGAAAAGAGCCATTTGGCTGAAATTTTCCTGTGCACCCGTGTAAAAGCTTGTCACAAAACTGGTGCTTTAGTTTATCAGACCTTTTTTTCCCTTCTTACATATTTTGACATCTTGCTAAAATTTTTCATTTCTTCTCAAAAAGGAATTCAAAGATTTCAAAAAACCTAATTTTTCTGAGTACAAATTTATCTCAATTGTTATACTCCAGTCAAAGAACTACAGAGATAAGGACATACCTTCCATGTGAGGTGTTGTCATCACTCTCTTGCTGGTGGTTTCTGAAAAGGACAAAGTTCTCTCACAGACTGAAGTGTTAGAAGGGAGTTTGTCACTGTTTAATCTGAACAGTATAAATCAGGAGTTCATGGTGTTTGTTTGTCTTGAAGCAAATATTTAGGCAAATAGATCCCCATTGCATTCAGGGTTGGTTTGTTTGTTCTCTGTAATAATCTAGTGAAATCCTTTTCCTGGAAATTTGTCAGCTGGAGTGATTATTTTTCTTTTTTTCAAAGCCTGAACCTGGCAGAACAGCTACACAGAAAGGTAATAGCATGAGTGAACACCAAATAAAAATGTTTCACTCAAAGGATTATTTTTTTTTTCCTTTAGGAAATATAATCAGGAGCCTAAAAATAGTGGAGGTATTCAGTGAGCTGAAGTTGAATCTGTCTTTCCCAGCAGTGGTAAAACCAGCATGATTTTCCTATTAGCACCTCACAATTTCCCCTTTATTTGTAATGTGTTGGAACTGCCATACTTTATATTAGAGCCATCTGATCCCAGTGAAAGATTACTGGGTTACATGAAACAATTTTCTGGCTTTGATGCAAACTTTCCTGTGGCCTTTAATTCTGCCTTGAACTATTCATGAAGAGATGCACACATCCAGAGGGTGATAGAGATGTGTATATATGTCCCTACCACTGCAGGATGTGAATATGAGCTGAAGGATTAGAAAAACTAGCATCACATTTTCACAGCTCTCTCAGCTTGGGAGTTAAAGGGTCCTCCCCCTGCCATGCTCTGATTGCAATCCATATGAATTAAGTTTTTAATCCTGCCCTTTTCCTACAGGACAGATATTCAGTTTTGCAAGGCTGTAATTTTAGCTCCAGAGAACAGATTAGTGTATGACAATGGAGATAAATATCCCCTTTATGTATAGAAAGGATTTTCATTCCAAGGTGGAAGCCAAGTATCAGAGGAGGCCTATTTTCTGCCTTCTCAGGTAGTTTTTGCATGATTTAAAGGGAAATTGAGCTAGCAGTATTTTCAGTTTGGCATTCCTGCTAGTAACCTTGGTGGGTCACTAATCACCCCAAGTATCACCCATGGATTCAGGTTGGCAAGAATCTCACAGGATTGGCAGGAGCCTCCTGGAAAAAAAAGAAAAGAAAAAAAACGGAAAAAAAAAAAAAAAAAGGAAAAAAAGAAAAAAAAAAAGGAAAAAAGAAAAAAAAAGGAAAAAAAGAAAAAAAAGAAAGTCTGCATACCTAATTGCAATTTCCCTATTGCAGTTTTGTCTTCTTCCTCTTGTCCTGCCCTTGTGCACCTCCAGGAAGGGTCTAGCCCAAACTGCTCTATACACTCCACTAGGTATTAAGGACAGCAAACAGATCTCCCCATGTCTCCTCTTTCATCATGTGCTTCAGCCCCCTCAACACCTCAGTAACCTCTTCTGGACTTGCTCCAGGATGGCAATTAGTCCACTTTGTTCTTCTGTCTCAGTATTCACTTGAGTAGGAGTAAATGAAACAGAGTAGGAGACATGAAACAGAGAACAGGACAGACTGCCAGATTTAGTGCAGGAAATCACCCAGCTACCGCTTCATTTTTGTTGGGTCAAATTTGATGCCAGCATTAAAACTGGCAGGAGAGACAATCAATCAGATCTTTATTATTACCTGTAACCAGAGATAGACAGAAGGAGACATCCAGCCCATTCAAGGAAGAGTTAATATGTGCATTCACAAAACATTCAATGGCATCTTTGTCACAGTTGCAAAGGAACTGTTCACAGGGATCCCCAAACTCTGGAAATAAAATAAACATCCAAACAAAGTACTATTGAAATATCTTTTCCACATCCTGCTTCTCCCTCCCTGTACTGTTTGTGTCTGTATTAATTAGTCAAAACCTATTTATATTGTGCTTCATCAGGTTAAACACAGTCAAATTTCATAGTTCAACAGCTTGTTTTCAAAACACCATCCAACGTAGCCTGGCACTGCTGGCAGCAGACTTCTTGCCTGTGCCAATTCATTCTGAAGAGCAGTGCTTTGCTGCCTCCAGTTTATCCATAGAGAATTTAATCCAGTTGATATCAAATTTGACATTTCACAAACTTAATTTAAATATTCCTCATAACCTCAAGAAGTCACAGTCCACAAGCCAAGCCTTTCATGTAATTTGTGGTTTGCTCTTTATAAAGTATATGAAACAGTTTCCCAGGAAATACTGTTTTCCCCACTACTAAACCTTCTATCTTTCGGGGTTTCAAAACACAATGCTGACCTTTCACAGCTGTCACACTTCTGTTTCAGGTTTTGATAGGGACTGGGTTTTTTTCTGAAGTATGGAAAGAGGTGGAAAAAGTACTATTCATATTTAAATTCACTTGGTTTAACGAGAAACAAGAAAAGCAAACTGGATATGACTGTTACTTAACAAGTGGTAAAGGTACTGGTTTGTGGGTTCTGCTCATCTTTGCTGGGATCCTCAAATCATGCTGCAGTATGTAGTCTTTTCTGCTTATCAATATTTACTGAAAAATTATGTTAGAATTGATTAGGTGTTAAAGAGCTGCCATCCGCACTTGTCAGGACTGTATTAGTTTTGCATGGAGTAACTCCTGTTATAATAGCATGGTTTCTGCACTGCATCCGAGGAGTGTATATGATGCTGTGAGCAAAGAATATGGTATGTGAATACTGGGCCTTGAAACTTCAGAAGGGATGTGTTCTTCAGACCTTTCACCAGCATCCACTGCATTTTTGATGTGTGGAGATACCTCAAGCAATGCTTAGTGGTCCTGCAAAGTCAGGGAGACCTCAGCAAGAAACTGCCCATTAAAGAAGCCCTGGCAAGTTTCTAGTCTTCAGTTTTCCTACCTAGTTGGACTTTGTACTTCTGTGTATTCCTATTTCCATTTGCCACTGAGCAGAAAACTTAAGTCCTTAAAAATGCATACATGGGGGTTGTTTCTGCTTAATTTCTATATGACTTCTGGTAGATACACCACAAAGAACTTCTTGGTCGTGGTGAAGCTTCAGCATTATGCTCATGCACAGGTTAATCTTACCACATGTCAAGTTTTCAGTAGAGCAGCTGACATCTGTAGAAATCTTTGATGGATCCCATGTGCAGTCTATCTCCACTGCTTCCTCATAGCATTTGCGGTGCTGAAAACAGCAGCTAAAAACATGAAATAACACAAAGCTCACACGGTTTCATTTCAGTTCAAGATCAGACTGCAATTCTTTCATGTCCTTCTCGCCTAAGAATGCAAAAAAATGTCAAAAGAGGTCTGCATGCTGTGGGAGACCACATTTACTTTTCTTGCAGAAACTGAGTTCTTACATCTCAGCTCTAAAGTCTCGGCTCCAGCTCTTCCAAAAATCTTTCTCTCTGCAGATTTGGAGAACTGCACAGAGGCTAGTCTTCCTGAAATATTAAAAGTCTCTGCAATGCCTTGTGAATTCCTTGTCTCATTGGGATTATATAAATACATTCAATGTTATCCTCTGTTTCTTTCTCTTCTGTGCAACAATTGGAACTAAAGTCCACCATCTAGCCATCAGAAGGGGAAATACTTTCCTCACACTGGAGTAAAGCAGATTTCTCCTACCACCAAACAACAAAGGCAGTTAGCAACCTTGTGTCTTCATTTCAGCTATGAATAGACATGAAAAGTGAGCTATAACAACAAGCTCCCCATAAATCCTCTTCAGCTATTTTTGAACAGGCAAGCCACCTACTCCTATATTATAGAAGCATCTATCTTCACTAACATCATCTATAAATGCAACACCAAGAAAACACTTGGTCATCATTTATCCCACATACAATCGGTACATAAATAAAGCAGGGTCTTGCTGTTAGACTTAGGTTGAAAAATCCTCATTTCAGAGATGTGGACTCAGAATGTGGGTCTCTTATTTAATTGCCATTGGTCTTGACCTTGCTGAATGTAAAAGACAACACTGACATTTGAAGGAAGGATAAACTTGTGATCACAAAGTAAGGAATTACCTTTAGTTCAGCTCATGGGGGTCTTTTGCTAAAGACACGGTGAATGTGTTATTGCACATCATCCACAGCCCTGCACAAGACCCTGAACCCAACGCTGTACAGAAGCACTCCTTCACTGACCACAGCAGGGAGCAAACATCTGCCCCTTGCAGGCTGCCTTCATATTTAATCACTCACTGTAGTAAATAAAAAAATCCAAAACTATTGCAATATTTATTTTGTCCTCACAGCCAGTGACACAGTCCAAGTCCTAACTGTGATCAGAGTTTTTAAGGTTTGCCAGCGGTGAATCAGAGCTCATGATTATTGTTATCTCAGCTGATGAAGTCTCAGAGCCCAGTTTGCACTCAGTGTCTCTGCTAACCAGTAGCAGTTTTGCTCCCTGCTGTAATCTGCTGTAGCAGAACATATAAATGTACTAAATAAAGGAGAGGGCAAATAGCATTCAGCAGAGAGGCATTGATAGTTCCTCTGCACCACAAACACTGCTGTGGCTTGTTTCAGAGGTGAGACTGAAGTTTGTAAGCTCCATCTGAAGAATTGTTTTGGGACCAATTCCTGTCTTTGTCTGAGTACCAGTGAGGTGGCAGCACCTGAGAGCTCCTCTAACTGCATAGTAAATCTAATACAAACTCCCTGCAGTTGTTGTTTGCTAAGTGCTTCACAACTACATCAACATTTCTTGAACAAGCAAGGGATTGTAAAACATGGATTGTCCTCTGGACATACTTCTCTTCCCCTGTGGAATATGGAGGTACACTGGGCTCCTAATTTAAGTAAGACAATTGGCTAGTCTAGCAAATGGGAAAAGGTCGGGCTTATGGGCATAAACATTTTCCAGTGCCTTAAAACCTGCAGTGAGATGTTCAGCTCTTTTCCAAGGAATAGAAATAGCAGCAAAAATCCCCAAAGTTTGAAAAATTATTTTCTAAGCAGCACTGTAGGAACTGTGTCTGAGAAAGACATGTAGCAGCCACTGTTTTGGAGGAGAGTCCCTTGAACCAAAAGCATTATCTGTGTCAGTGGCAAACCAATGATCAGTCTCCACTTACTGCAAAGTGCAGTGAGGGTGCCATGCTCTGCTAAGGAAATCTACTAACCAATTTGTAAACACAAAGTGACTCTGTGGATGTTTCTCAGGACAAAACTGATGATGGAACTTCCTGCTATTTCTGTATTTATGCTGTTCTGCATTAAAATGAAGCTAAGTGAAGAATAAGACCAGGTGCTCAGCTCTTCAGGTATCAATCCACTGATCTAACTTGAGCTCTCATTTCAGCATGTCATCATGATTGTTCAGAAAACCTTTCATAAGAAGTCCCATGGCTTTTATTTTTTTTTCCATTAGTAAGGTTAGATCTTCATTTTCCCAGCCATTGCATGCTGGAAAGTCGATGGATTAATTTCCATCTAACTATAGACATTAGTCCCTTCTGAGTCACTGCGGACTTCACTCAGGGAACTAATGAATTACTTTACACTATAGAAAAACTTTTTTGCTATTTAGATGTGGATGGATCTTTATTCCCTTTAAATTTCTTTTCACACCTCCTGCCATTACAATGAACAATCATTTGATTGTCCTGGCCTGAGATTACATTTTTATCCACTAGCCCCTCAGGTTCTGGGGCAGTATCCCTCCAAAGCACACAGTGGAGTTTGGAGGAGTCTGTTTCTGGGAAAAGTCATTGAGCTAGAGTGTTCTTCTCTGTGCCTGGATGCCCCAGGGTCTTAAAACCTCTGCATGTACAAAGGTATTCAGGGCAACCTCCTAACTGCCACTTGAAGTCATACTTATCTGTAACCTGATTTTGTTGATACTTAAATCCCACTCAAATGCTAACATTTTTATTGCAGTCCACTATGAGCTTACATTGCTGATGTATTGCACAGCTCCCAGTGCTAACACTTTTGGAAGATTGTAAACCTACTAAATTGCTCAGATCAGTGCTCACCCACTCTCCCTATTAACAGCCCTCCAGTTTCTGGCACTGACTTAAGTGTGAGAGAAAATTCCATAGTACAAAGAAATGAATGAGGTTTTGTTCACAAAGAGCTGTTCAGAATTTAGAGACCACTGAGTAGCATGTGTCAAGAAGATGGGTATGTACTTAACCTGTTACATTAATGACTGCTCTTTGTAACCAGTTTAAACCAGCTGTGTTACCAGAGTTGTACTGGCGGAATTACACATAGCTGTAGAGGACTCTGCTTTTATCTGTAGGATGGGATTATTTCTCCACTTCAAACTGTGTGAAAATAAAGAGGGACTCTGAGCTATGAGGAAAAAGAAGCAAATGGATCACCACATCTTGTAGATTATGATCATCTCAACTACAGCTGTTTCCAAGGCAGGGTTTTGGCTCAGCAAAATGACAGTGCTCACTGTCAGGTAGGGATAGCACAGAATAGGGCTGATAAATCAGAGTCAAAAATTATCTTTGGTACATTATATCAGATATTTAGGTTGCAAGTAAGTAATGGTTAGACTAAACAGGCATGAATCATGTAGGATTCACTCTGAAGAATTCTTCTAGTTTTTTACAACTATCTTTAAATCATTTGGACAAGTGTTATGCTTCTGGTCACCAGAGCATGAGGGCATTGACAGCCAGTGGAGTCAGAAGAGAACAGCTCATGGATAAGACTTACTCATCAGCTTCATCCACGGGGAACCCCTCCATCTCAAAGCGGCAAGAGCAACCATAGTCTTCAAAATCCCTGGGACATAAACCGGTAACACACTTCATTTTGTTCACAAAGTTGAGCAGGGCAGGGAAGTTAGTGAAGATGGACTGTAACCAGGTGAAGTGAGAACCCAGGCAGTCTGCAAAGAGAATAGCAACAAAGTAAGTGGTAAATGGAGATGAGGCAGGTGTGGCTCTCATGTAGGTGATATTTGTGCTAATGCAGAGTCTAAACAAGGCAGTAACATAGGAATATTCAGCAATGCTTAACATTCAGCAGTATTTTGTATTGTAACAATCTTTGGGGAAATCCAGTCTCAAAAATCCCTCTTCCTTTTCAGTATATTTAAAAGGAAAGTCCAGGGGATTTCTGTTCAGTGCCCGAGTACAACTGGAACATGTACTTACCAAAAAACAATGCAACACTTTCCACATTTTGAAAGACTCCATTGAAGAATGTGGCATTGTCTAAATGAAAAAAATAAATAAACCACACTTCTTTTTAAAGAAGTAAGTGACAAGAACTGTCCCCAGACTGCCCCTGGCCTGGTTTCATTTGTTAAACCACTTTGAGATAAGAGTTAATAGCTACGTGCCAACAGCACACTTCCCCACAATGCTCCTGGAGTGTGAGTGATCCCCCCCTGCCTTGCAGATATTGCAGAAAGTAAAGCTTAAACCATTCTTACTTAAGATTCTTTCAGGCGTGTCAAGAAGCTCTGGCAGGAATGCTGGTGGCTCCAATTTTTGGCCACCTACCTCAGCAAGCAAATTTAAGAAGAAAAAAGATTAAAACACAACAAACCACCTCAAACCAACCAACTAAAACAACAAAAGACAATGACAACAGCTACAAAACCCCCAAACAAAACCCAACCAAACAAAACAAACACAAACAAATCAAAAACTCCAACCAAACCAACCCAGCAACAGCAGAAACATCTACTTCATTATGATGCATACACCGCAGGCATTTTCGATACCTTCCTACACCAGCCAGCTGATTTATCAAAGTCATGAAACACTTGCCCAGCTCCATCTGCACCCAGGAAAGCCCAGAACTGTACTGATAAGTCATGTTGACAACATCTTTAAAATCAGTCTTCTGCTAAACAGGTATTGCTACTGAGGATGTGCTAACCTGTATATTCCTGTGCTGTTCTGAACAGCAGCTCTTATTGGAGTAAATCAGCAGAATTGTATCAAACTAGTTTAGTTGCACAACTGCTTGCATTGTCCCAGATTTTTCCACTCTGTACCCTTGTGCTCTTCACTGACTTGAAGTCAGCAGGTTTAGTTTTCTGAGTCCTTATTACCCATTGTCTTTTAACCTCTTTTCATATCACTGTTTCTCTCTTCAGTTCTCCTTTTGAAGTTACTGTGGTAGATTTTACAGACTTTATTTTTCTTGTTCACCATGTCTTGAACCAGGGTAAAATCTAGTAACTGTTGTTTCCCCTCCCAATTTTTTTTTTCTCCTTATATTCTGCATGATTTTCAGGGGGAATGTTTTACTTGGTAACTATTTAAACTTACCCTTTTTCATAGAATCATAGAATCAACAAGGTTGGAAAAGACCTCAAAGATCATCAAGTCCAACCTGTCACCACAGACCTCATGACTACTAAACCATGGCACCAAGTGCCACGTCCAATCCCCTCTTGAACACCTCCAGGGATGGTGACTCCACCACCTCCCTGGGCAGCCCATTCCAATGGCTAATGACTCTCTCTGTCAAGAACTTTCTCCTCATCTCCAGCCTAAACTTCCCCTGGCACAGGTTGAGAATGTGTCCTCTTGTTCTGGTGCTGGTTGCCTGGGAGAAGAGACCAAGCCCCTCCTGGCTACAACCTCCCTTCAGGTAGTTGTACAGAGCAATAAAGTCTCCCCTGAGCCTCCTCCTCTCCAGGCTAAACAATCCCAGCTCCCTCAGCCTCTCCTCATAGGGCTTGTGCTCGAGGCCTCTCCCCAGCCTCATTGCCCTTCTCTGGACATGTTCAAGAGTCTCAGTGTCCTTCTTAAACTGAAGGGCCCAGAACAACACAGGACTCATGGTGTAGCCTAACCAGTGCTGAATACAGGGGCAGAATGACTTCCCTGCTCCTGCTGGCCACTCCATTCTTGATGCAGACCAGGATGCCATTGGCCTTCTTGGCCACCTGGGCACACTGCTGGCTCATGTTCAGGTGGCTGTCAATCAGTACCCCCAGGTTCCTTTCTGTTTGGCAGCTCTCCAGCCACTCCGACCCCAGCCCATTTCTTTAAATACAAGACGTCAAGGGTGTTTATTGTCTCAAGAATCTAAAAAAAAGTAACATTAAATTCATGGCATAGTTGGTGGTTATAAATAAATATAGATGTAAGAGAGCAAAGGAGAGTAGTGGGGGTTTTTAGATGTAAGGCTTAACTCTACTTTTGGCAGAGGATTAGTAAAATATAGTACTTTCTCTTCTTTTAGATTGTAGATATGGCCTTCTCAGAATGCCTACAACTTCTGTGAAGAGAACAAGATGTTCACAGTAACAGTTACATGCCTCCAGCAATTAATTTGTCAAGTTTTGTGGCAGATATGGATGTGGGATTGAGGGAGGCAGGAAGAGGTACTTCCTCTTATATTACTCTTTTCCTGAACATCTTGGTCACAGTGAAAAGCCTTTAGGTGAACAGCAATTCAACAGAAGTGTCCTTCACTGCAGTGGGTCCAAGGGAAAGTGCCTGTTTTCCACAAAGGAGAAGAGGTCTCCAAGTAAAGGCTGGACTTTCAGGAGAACTGGAACAAGTCTGTTGAAAGCTTGACAGCCATGAGGAATTCAGATTCAAGTGAAATAATGGTGAGTCTTGCAAAATAAATAGCAGTGAATACTGTATAATGTACATATGTTTGCTAAAGGAAAACTGCCTCTTATTTACTGGCCCAAAGCCTCCTTCTCCCAAGCCATGTTCTATCAAGTGCATCTAGAACCAGTATTCACCTTGCATAACACTATGGCTCAAACCCACTGTGGGCTGGTGGATAGCCATTGATCATTTAGTTCTTTCAGCAAAAATTTTGGCAACTCTCATTGAGTTGAAATGAGACAGACAGGAGAACAGACAAAGGTACAGCACAGAACTGCTGGAGGTTGTGATTGCTCCAGTATCCTTCACTTGCCCTTATTTCTTCCCTGCAGACTTAATTTGCACACACCAATTAACACATAAATATTTGAAGCACCCCTGGAGAAAAATCTCTGCCACAGGGTCAGTAGCTTGGCAAATCTTTGGCTCTGCAAATCCTTTCATTACAGAGAACGATATTCCTAATTATCTCCAAGTCAAGATCAATGATCCAGTGTTTGCTAACATGATTGCTTCATTTTGTTTAAATTGTTGAAGGAGGAACAAAGAGAAAATACTTCCTGGATGATTGTCTTTTCTTCTTTTGGTGTCATGTCTTTTCTATGCTGTGGGTCCTGCTCATTCCCTGTGCAGCTTGCGAAAGGCTGCACTACAAAAATCAATCCTTTAAACCTCCTAAGTCCCTGGGGAGGTCAGCTTCTCTTGCCTTTCTCTGAAGCCTGCTAAATGACTTGGCACATATCCTGAGATGACTAGGGCTTTCCAGTTGTTTAACATAATCATAACATTTATTTCATCCCTCAGATACATATTAAAACGTTTCTGGACTCTGTCTATGGTGTTGCTATGCTCACAATGCTTTTCTGAAATGCAATCTGAAAAATCCCATCAAAAAACCATCAGTGCACCTGCAGCTGTTTTTTGTAACTGTGGCTAATTAAAACGTCATAACACAGGGCATGGGCACACACATAGTAATCCTCAGCAGCAGAAACCTTGACTGTGCCAGGAAAGTCAGTGTGCAGCAAACCCAACCTATTTGATTTATTCAGGGTAAATCACGTTAGCTCCTCACAAAGATGCCAGTTCATGCACAGGCATTTGCTTCGGCCTCAAAGCAGAGATAGCAGAACAGATCCCACATGATTATAAATCAATGATCCTCTCTAAACCTCTGAAATGGTAACATTTTAATTCTTTGTGCTCAGATTGTGCTTGGCCTGGGTGAAAAGAATCTAAAAGTTGTGGCAGGGATTTTTTGGGTTTGGGGAAAATCTCATTCCAATTTCTGAAGGTCCAAATATTTCTGAGTGTAGTAGAGGTTCTCTCTCCCTCTTTCTCTGTACATATATATATATATATATATATTCCACTTTACATCTGGAGACTAAATAACCCTTTATTTTTCATTAATAAATGGTATAGATATTTTGTGTCTGACACTGCTGTGGAAATTGCTAATATTCTTACAGGTTTCTATTTGTATAGTAGGAGTCTTCAGGTGTCAGCTGGATCAATGTTTATCAGCCCATGTGTTCTGTGTAAGACCTGTTTATTTACTGATTTCAGATGCACACAGCCCCTTAAATGGGAAGCTACTGGTGAAGTTGAAGTAGGTCAGTGCAGAGTTTTCTCTATACCAAGGTGCTTAGCTTTCTTCTGCCTTTAGAAATATCACCATGCAGTGACCAGAAATGGTGCTAGACCTCCTCAGAGTCCTTATCTTCACTGCACACTGCTACTCTTAATAGCAGTCTTAGAGAGTGCAGGAACTGCAGAAATTTGAAATGTTTGCCCATCCCTGTCACTGGGAAGCTCTTCACCCATGACAGTAAAATCTAAAGAGTTACATGAAGGTTAAAAAAAGTAATCCTATTCATAATAAAATTTAGAGGAGGAGCTTTGGCTGAACATGAATTACATTTCGAGATGCACTGAATGTTTTGGAGAATTTAGGCAATACACATGCATTTAATGAGTATAAGCTTGCAACTTTTTTAGAGTCTAAAGAACTTAAGTAATGACAAATGCTAGCAGAAGGGAAGTTGCAAGTTTTTAGTTATATTTTTAAGCCCACTAAATATTTCTAACTTCACTACAAATCCTGAGGAAAATGGTTTATAATTGCTCCATAGGTAAACATTTCAGTATAGTTGGGTGTTGAGCAACTAGGTTTGAGGAGACAGAAGGCACACTTTTAAAGTATTGCTTCCAAATGTTCACACTTAAAATAGTATTTAAGCATAAATGCCAAATAATAATTTAAAAAAATCATAAAAATATGTTGTCACTTACCACTGTACACCACCACTGACAGGGACATCAGTAGATTTACAATCATTCTGTGTTTAATCCAGTGACAGGAAAACATCATACAGCAGTCTGGTATGCCTGGTGAATTAAGTAAAATATTAGGCAGAATTAGGCAGATATTGTAAACCATTATATAAATGAATAGGCATTCTGGGATTACTTCTATTGAGCCCAGTTAATTTGTAACTCATTATATTACTTTGCTTCACTCTACAGTCACAGTTTACCCTATATTTAAAATGATCGTTTAAGTCAAGCATGGAGTTTTTTACAAGACAAGTTTACAGTCTGTTGTATCAAATCCTTTACCTGTACTTTAATCTCCAACTCCACAGTCCCAGCTAACCTACTCTACATTGTCTTCTTTCTGATTCCTGTTTTACGTAGTACATCTAGAAAGGCTTACCTTGAGGGAGGCTGTTCAAAAGCAGTTGGATGAAGAACAAATGGATTTCAACCAAGTCAGTACTAAGTTATTTATACTCACTTGGGTATATACCTCACCCATGTGATCACTTCCTTTATCAAACCCACTTCAACATTTATTAATTAATTCTTCCATGAAATTCCTTAAAGTCATTATGCCCACAGTGTATCCCAGTAACATAGCTCCAGCCATGTAAAGGACCTATACTGAGAAGTCTGTTCTGCAGGTGCATTTGCTGTATAGTAACTTTCCCTAATCCTCTTGGCTGTAATTAAGTAACAATCATCTCCTTGTTATTAATCACTGACAAAATCTCTGGGGGATCTGAATGTGGCCTTAATAGGCTAGCAAGAGGCACCATTCAGTGATGAAAGATGAGTGAAAATTTATACAGCTTTAAACACTGGTATTCCTCAGGGTTTAGAAGTCTGCTCTCATCTATCCACAGTGGCTGTGATCCAAAGCTGAATGAAATCCAGGAGAAGGTTGAGCCAATGAGC
Organism: Dryobates pubescens; assembly: GCF_014839835.1. Taxonomy (NCBI): domain Eukaryota; kingdom Metazoa; phylum Chordata; class Aves; order Piciformes; family Picidae; genus Dryobates; species Dryobates pubescens. The sequence continues at coordinate 20,706,337 of NC_071625.1, read as the reverse complement.
TTTAGGAAGGCTTCTCCTGATCGAGAAGGTGCACTTTCTGCTGGGGCCAGATGCATCTACCCTTCAAAGATGCCATCAACAAAGGCAAACAGTCCACCAAGTTCTAGCACAGAGAAGTGACAAACTGTGGATTACGGCAAAGCATGAGCTGCAAAAATATTTTTGCGAACAAAAGGCTTGGCTCTACCAAAGCCCTCCAAATTACATTGTCTTCAGAAAGCCTTTGACACTGTCTCCCACGAGATACTCTTAGACAAGCTGTTGATGTATGAGCTGGAGGAGCCCAATGACAGCCTGAAAACTGGCTGAATGATGAAGCCCAGAGGGTGGTGGATTGCAGCGCAGTGTCTAGTTGGTGGCCAGCGACTAGTGGTGTACTCCAGCTGTCCATAGTGGGTTCAGTCTCATTTACCATCTTCATTATCTGCATGCTGGGGCAGAGTGTACCCTCAGCCAGTTTTCACTTTTCTCCTGGGAAATCCAAACAGTAGATCTTAAACAACTGTGACAAGGTTGTCATTTGGAACACCTACTATTAATCCCTTCTCAGCTTCTTTGAGAAGACACCCATAACTGTGTGATACCTTCTAACTCTTTCCCCATGAACACATGCAGATAGTAGCTCCCAGGCTTTCCCAAGACCTAAAAATGGATATGGCTGCTACCTACAGTCCCAATGCTGGGACTTGTCTCAGGCTCACCCTATCACTGCAGAGAAGTTTGCCCTCTGTCAAGGGACTTGTATTCCTGCAGAAATTTCTTATACACACACACACACACACACACACACACACAAGTGTCCTTTATCACGTAGATCAGCGGTGGATCAAAATACGGGATCATGCAATTTGTTTCATTACTCCATTTTAGTACTAGCTTTTAATTCACCAGAGATGCATATAAGAAAGGAGATGAATCTTGGTGAGTTCATGCCAATATATCACTCAGTAAGACTACAATAGGTGTGAACATTCCTTTGGCCAAGCTCTGCACTAGATGAGGTGCTGAAGTAATGGTAGACTCTTGATTTGGAATAAAGGATAACCTGCATGCATTTAACACTAGGAAAATCCTTCTTCTCTTCAGTATTTTATGTTTCTTTTAAATTATTTTATATGTGTAAATTTTGATTACTGTATTACACTTGTAAATAAAAGCAGAAAAGCTATTTCCATTCACTAGTCAACCATACAAGTACACTTCATAAAATATGATTTTTAAAAGTCTTTCAATGCTTTTATTGCAGTTGCATCACTTACAAAATGCATCTGTTTTTACACATTATTTTTACAATGCCTTGGAGAAAGACACATTTCTAAGTTATCATCTGGTTAATAGCTTGTCATGTCACCAATATTTGCAATTAACATGTTGCATCCTGATTTTTACACTGAGGAATGAAGGAGGCAACTAATAAAACTGCCACAGATCTTCCAATTTGCAGTAGAATTCTTCAGTGCTCTAGAGCGACGCACAGATATTTTTAAGGCATTTTTGTTTTAATGCTGAAAGAACAACAACAACAAAAAAACCTGTCATTAGAGGAGGAAAATGCTAAAAACATAAATGAAAGTTAAATAATAAGTTGGGGTTCTTTTAATCCCTCAAAAATATTATGAGATGAAATAGCTATCTCATGAAAGATAGTTAATACTCCTGTGGAAATCTGAACCTTTTTGTTATGCATTCATAATATGGTATGTAAAGATATAAAGAGAAAAATCTACTTACTGTAAGAGTAAGCAAGTCTTTTGACTCTTTCACAGACATAACTTGCATTATTCAAGAACCAGGAATAGTATTCAACACAGTACCTGTAGTGAGGAGAGTAGTAGCTTGTTGCCTTTCATAAGCACAGCTGTACGGATATCATACTGCTAATAATGAACATGGAAATAAAAAGCTGGGTTGCAACCTCAATGGTGCTATTAGATATTATTATTAGATACTTAGGAAAATTCAGCTCAGTTTTATTCACTTTGTTAGAACACTGGAAACCAGACCAGGCATTGATTAGTGCACTGAGGACCCATTTGGGTCTCAGCCAGTAACCACAGACTCTTAAAAATAAGCATTGGTGACTGCAAATTGTCATTTTAAAAGAGCCTGATGGAGCATTTTAAACAGAGAGAGAGAGAGGAAAAAGTGCCAAGTTTTACCTCATAGCTTCCTTCCTGGAATATCTTCTCTGACCAACACAGAGGCATAGCTGAAAAAACCTACACAACTCCATCACACAGGGATTGATCTTTTGAACTATAAGAGTGACAGGAGGTGAGGTCACACGGGACTCTTTGAGGATCGCCTGTGGGCACCCTAGGGAAAAATGCAACTTTGAACTTGCTGAAATGCTTGTTCCACTGATTTTTCTTGCAAAAAACCCCATATCTGGACTATGAGAAATGTGCAGATTAATAAACTTGTGTAGAGATCTTAAAATCAAATATGATTGAGGCATATAATTGAAAGGAAACGGCACACAGCCTGGAATTTGCTTGTATGAAAGCACAAGTATTCTGTTCTATTTAGTATTATTTAGCATTATTAGTTAGTTACTTAAATCCACTTCTCTTTCATTTATCACAAATGCAAGGAACAACTCTAAAGATGCAATTTGCTGCTGTTTCCTGTTTAGGTTAAGGTTCAGTAGCCACTGAAACATCAGTGTAAAGCAAGACAAAGAATGGCACTGTAAGTTTATTGGGCGTGATCTTTTCTATATGCATGTGCTACTTCAATGAACAAAATCACCTCTAATTCCACAAGTGTCCTTTGACCCACCTTCTAAACATGAATCCTAGATTAAATATGACTGACCTACTAAACAAACAGCCTCTTAATGTTCTTACCATCACTTTTTTTTCACCTTGTTAATAAATTAAACTTCATTCGTGCAGAGGTTACGACTTCCTGTCAGTTTCCCCCTTCTTGCTTCTAGTAGTTTGAATAATCAGCTAAATTCAGACCAGTTTTTAGGGATGGGTAAAGAACCTCTAGATAAATACATTCCCACAGGTTTTGTGAAAACTGACAAATAACTAGAGGAACTAAGAATAATTTCTTCATTTTATTATTTGTTTGCCAGAAGCCAGTTCATTAACTACTGGTTTTTTCCTTCAAGAGACCACCACGATACTATTTTAACTTAGGAAGAATGCAGGGAAATGATGTACCTGGGGGTGAACTCCCTCTATCCCTCTTTTTAGCCAACTGAAAGGAAAAACAGCTAGTTTATACTATTCATTGAAACTTCTACAGTCAGCAGCAAGAGATAAACATTTGCACATCAAACATTTCATCCTGACAGTAAATGCAGCTGCGCCCGACTGCAGAGACAGCAGTACTACAGAATAGGTGATGGCAGCTTATAAAAAAATCCTGAATTGCTATGCAATTTTTCTGTGACAATTACAATGTCTCTTCAGACTCTCTGTTATAGAAGAGAACATGAGGTGAAAATGGGAAATTGAGAAAAGGTATGGGGAAATTGAAGCCTTTTCCAGGGTTTTCTGTTGTATTGAAACCTAACATCTGCCATAGTCTTTTCTTCCAAACCATTATCTGTCACACACCATATAGTACCTTAGCTAACAGTTGCATTACAACAGGTCAGAATTGAAGGACTTGATAGAAAATAAAAATGCAATTCTATAATTCTGTGAATATATACTGTATGCTAAAAGGCATATTTAATTACAGGGCTCTGAGGAGGACATGCTGTGTCACTAGGACACTTTGGGTCACTGCAGTAAAGCCACCTGCGCTGCAGGGCATCACATCTGACTCCAAGGAGCTACATGCACACCTGTGTTTTCCCCTGCACAGAGCAATAGTTCTACAGGAATGTCTCCACTATGCCACCACTCTGGAAAGTGAGGGACATCCTTGTAAACACCATGCTGGGGCTCTGAAGACCAGGGACCAAGCTGTTAGAGGGCACATTTTGCATGATATGACTGTCCCACTCACATACATTTTTATTGGTGTAGAGGAGCCTGAATGCAGAGAGAAGGTAGCTGCAGTGTGATTGTCAACTGGCTTTTCTATTTGTGTAACTAGCAGCAGATTTGGCCGTGTGTAGATAAACTGCCTTACCTGCAGAGGATAATCCCCTCAGACAGTGTAATTGCATTTCCAGGTTCACATGTCCCACATGCTTTATAGATTTGGGCCATCTTATGTCATGTGATAGGAGAGGTTACAGAGGTTAAATTTGGACTAATGAAGTTCTGTTGAAATAAGCTTGAGCTGTCTAATGCTGACAAGAAATTTAATATAAAATGGCATTCATGGGCAGGAGGAAAATAAAGGCACTGCCAACCTGAAAGAGAGCACTATGAAACTATTTCTCTTCTGCCAGTGCTTGCCCAAAGTAGCAGGTATCACGGAGGAGTATCAGGCAGATGCTTGCAGCTTTCAAACTCAAGGGCTAATTCAAAAGCTAGTTGTGTGTTGAAAGCACTACACAAACATCAGGCACAATTAGTCAGGGATGGGCAAGAGTGAGTCCTATTTCTCTTTGGAAAATGTCATGAGGCTTTGTCCACTTCATAGAATTTGACACACTGATTTATTTATTTTTTTTCCAACTTGACATCAATTAAAAATTAATGATTTAGGGCTTTAATAAACATTCTTCATGTTAATAACTAAACATCAGAGCATGCAGCAATGAGGGTTTAATACAAGATATCCATGCAAAAGGATGCAAAAGTTACTGTGAATAATTAAAACCTGATAAAGGCCACACTCCAAGGAATCTTAAAGCCTCCACTGAAGTGGGTACTCTCTAGCCTGTCTAACAGGTGTAATTGCTTTACTCAAGCTTTGTGTTTTGCCAGCAGAGATTCAGCTTTATCTAAATGTAAATTGAATGACTGCAATTTCAATTTATGTGGGAAAGAGAAATCAAACAAAGAAGCTGAAAGTTAAACAAATTACTTGGTTTTCATGTTTGACAATCACTTCATTTTAAATGAATGCTGTGTTTACATAATGCTGCATTTATTTAATGCTGAAAATCCATTTCAATTAATGCTGTGTTTAATTTTATTTGGATTGGATAGCATGCTCACATTATATTGCTGAAATTAAAATTTCCAGTGTTCATAGCAATGTTTGGTTTTTTGTTTTTTAATCTCTTCTGCAATAAATGTCTTCTTTTGTATTCAATTCATAAGTTCCTACTGCTTTGGATTGAAATTTTAATAAAATAGAAGCAGGGATTTATTTCAGGAGTTTCTTTCTAAGAATTTTCTTTTCTATGAATTGAATCAGTCAAAAGAGGCCAGACAATACAGGAACCACAGATTCTCTGTGCAGATCTTCGCTGTTGTCTGTTTGAAATGACTATGTTACTGTCACAGGCAGATAAGTGACCAGCTCTTGCTGCAGTAAACAGACTTCTCCTTTATTAATTCAGTATCACATCCCTCTGACACTGAGATTAAATTTTGCCTTCAGCAAAAAGAAATGCTATGGCTACTGTGAATAATTATGACTTAAAATCTCCCTCCCTGCATGGTCTAATACACACATTTGTGTATTTGATCAGCTGGCATCCACTTTTGTGATTTAAGAAATTACTTCTTGGCATAAAGTCTCAGTCCTCAGTCTTTGTTGTTTTGCAGTCTCACTGTTTGATTTATTTCCCCAAATGTATGATTGATATATGCAGGCAGACAGCATTTTGTGACTCCATTCCCTGATCTCACTGAAATCCATGTTTCCCAGCTTTTTCAGAACAGGCTGGCTCCCACTTCTAGGTCTCCAATATCTGTAGTGTGCACACCAAACCGCAACAGCAAATGAACAAACACTATGGACCAGGCACACAAGTCTAGTCACTTCCATTTGGCTGGCTGTTACTTAATCCTCAAGTAGAAGTCACCCAAAGACGACAAGACATGATGAGACCTTTGGGTTTGTGCAGAATTTTTGGTAGGTGTTAATTACCAGAACATATTACTGTGCCCTCAGTCAAGGTAAGGAAGCCCAGTTTATCTCAAATTCTGCTTTTAACACCACCAAGAGTGTCATACTATATGACATTGGCATTTTTTTTCTCCATTCAATAAATATTTGTCTTGAGGCATGAGAGGAGAACTCCAGTATTTCAATCTCTTTAAAGAGCAGTAAATTGAGAGAAAGATTTAAAAAAAAAAAGATAAAATATATAATATTTGGGTTTTGTTTTTTTAATCTCCATGATTCAAAAAGCTTCTTAACATCCACAATTGCTCCTTGACTCAGTCCCAGTGAGTCTTGATCACTTGATCCTCTTGTCAAACCTTATTTCCTGGTCAGCATTTTATCTCTAATAACAATATTAATTTCTGAAAGTAGGTGCTCCACTGAGTTGTGTACTCTCAACTGCTTTCTTTTCTAACAGACTGAGTTAATGTTTTCTTTTAAGAAAATTATGACAATAAAGCCAACATACACTGATAAACTCAGCCAACCAGAAGAGGGCTGGCAGCTATGGAAAAACCTGGTCAGAATCAGCAAAAGCTACAAAAAGTAACAGCACAGAATCCTGATCTTGGATTGCTGTTGTAGGCAACAACAGCAAAATTAAGGGGAAAAGCAAATGATGCCAAAACTGTAGGATGCTACTGCTCAGCTACTATGTGGTTATTCTCAGAGACAGAAAAATTGAAGATTTGTGAAAGAATCTTTCTGACTCAGATATATTTACCTCCCCCAGAAAACCCCAAACCTTTACAGACAAATAAAGTCTTGCTGGAATTCAGCAATGATACAAGGGAAGTCCATATTGAAAAATACCATTAGAAATGGTGGTATTAGCAGGGAATTCAGAACATGGATTTTAATACCAAAATGAAGACCTGGGGGATTGTCTTTATGGAATCAGGGAGCTGGCTGCATCCCCAATGCTCTGAGTCATCTCCACTAGCAGAGGAGGACCATATGACTGCAGTTTCCCTTGAAAAAACCTGCTGGTGATGATCAGCTTTCCACTTTGCCTCTCCTGTTTTGACAGGCTGTCAGCAGCAGTTTAATATCAAAGCATCCACATCAGCAGCATCCACATCAAAGACCCATTATTTCCTTTGACAATTCCAGGGTGGTGCAATTTATTTTGCCATGTTTCCTATTAATCCATCACAACCCCTATAATATTATATAATTTTTTGCTCTCCTTGCCTACCATCCTTCAGAAATTGCAGACCTTTATTTCATCACATTGATTTTTTCTTGTGTTTTTTACATGTCCAAACAGATCTTTGCAAAAGTATTACTTGACTAGCATTTTAGTTCTTTAGATTCCTCTGCTTCTACCTGTAGTATTAAGTCAAATAATACTGAATATTCCCAAAATGTAGTCCTATATATTTGCACCACCCAGCATCTATGCTTCTCTTAGACAGTTGCCAATCAGTTGGGGGACAGATTTACAGAATTCCCTCTGACAGTCCTCACCACCCAGCAGGAGGTGTGCTCCCATTCATTTGTAGTACCCACAGAATCAGTTTCAGCAGAGAGACCAATAGCAGTCTCTTGCCAGACCATCCCATGAGCTCTTATTCCCATCACAGCTCCACGCAGCCAAACTGGCAGGACATAGTCTTAAACCCAGGAAACTTTGGAATGGAGCCACCTGCTTAATCTGAAAAAAGTAGGGACCATTGTTTACCTTCCTAGTCTTGGGCTGAACACAGTTATTGCCCGTGTCGTACACTGTAGGATTTTCCACACTGACCTCAGTGGTAGCTATTAAATTTCTCTTCTTGAAAAGATTATGCTGCATCAAAGAGCAGACAATTACAGCTCCCATCTGGAATACAGGCACACAGATTTTACCTGGATCCTAGGATCAGTAGTCTGGATTTTTCTCCAGTATGAAATCATAATAATATCAATGTGCTTTCCCTATAAGTATCAGTGCTGGAACATGTACACCAACATACTCCCCAAATTTGCTTCCTTAACTAGCTTGATAGGAAACACACAATTAGGGACTGTGCCATACATGCAGCTTCAGCTGTACTTCGTTGCACTGCAGCTAGTCAGGTGACTTGGTTTCCAGTGTGACCACTGGGAGCAAGGGCATGAGACAGGGTGGAAGGATCCCAATGGTACTGAAAATGTCTACAGGATTTTACCTAGTTTTAAGTGTCCCTGATGCCAGTACCTAGAGCTGAACTAGCTGTATTCAGTTCTCAAGACCTGAATTTGTAGCTGAGATTTATTCCACATTGTAGCCTTGAGTGCTGCTCCTGGTTTGCAAATTTGTGCAGATGCACACATCCAGCAACCAAAGCAGATGCTGGACCCTCCCAGAGTTCATATTGTCCACCAGGCATTGAATCAAGTCCAGTTTTCCAAAGCACGTAATCTCTTACTAAAAAATGATCCGTAAATAGAAATGTATTGCTAATGTGAACAGAAGGTATTTATGAGTGGAGTGGCACATCATCTTGCATTAACTCTCAATTTCTAACTATTGTGGTGCTTAACAAGAAGAAAAGCTTCCTGAAAATGTAGTTGATAACAATCCTTTTTTAGCTGAAGAGGAGTTTTGTAGCACTGCAAACTCAGGGCAGTTCTGTAGATTTCATGTGTCACGGACTGACTTAATATTTAGTTCAATAGGGAGATTTAATGAATGATATTTTAATTTGAAATGAATGAAATTTAAGACCCTGCAATAGTCAATCCATGTAAAAAAAAAAAAGCACAGCATTTACCTATTTTCATTCCATCAGCACAGCAGAATTTACACTTTGAATATGTGATTGTGCATGAAGCAGTCATAGGATCACAGAATCACCAAGGTTGGAAGAGACCTCAAAGATCATCAAGTCCAACCTGTCACCACAGACCTCATGACTACTAAACCATGGCACCCCATGGCACCAAGTGCCACGTCCAATCCCCTCTTGAACACCCCCAGGGGTGGTGACTCCACCACCTCCCTGGGTAGCACATTCCAATGGCTAACAACTCTCTCTGTGAAGAACTTTCTCCTCACCTCCAGCCTAAACTTCCCCTGGCACAGTTTGTGACTGTGTCCTCTTGTTCTGGTGCTGGTTGCCTGGGAGAAGAGACCAAAGCCCTCCTGGCTACAACCTCCCTTCCGGTAGTTGTATAGAGCAATAAAGTCTCCCCTGAGCCTCCTCTTCTCCATGCTAAACAATCCCAGCTCCCTCAGCCTCTCCTTGAAGGGCTTCTGCTTGGGGCCTCTCCCCAGCCTCGTTGCCCTTCCCTGGTCACATTCAAGAGTCTCAATGTCCTTCTTAAACTGAAGGGCCCAGAACTGGACACGTTCTAAGTACATAAGATACCATATCAATTAAATGCACATTATTTCTGCATGCACACTGATACACTTTCAAACACACTTCTGTTTTTGCTGCACAAGACGCAGCTACTTACGGGTAGCTGAGTACAGTTTTAGTGACACACCAGGCTTGTGTGGTGGCAAAGGAAGTACTGAGGAAGACAAACCTAGAGGAAAAAGAATATAACTATGGACCACTAATAAGCACTTCCATAGATATTGATGTATAATGCATTCTACATCTACAGCTATTTCTATAGATCTTATTTTACATTTCATAAATGTGCCAATTGACATGCTCTGTTACTATCTCAGACCCATCTCACCTGGCTCTGTTTGCATCACTTTGCTGGTTTCTTGAGGAGACATTGTCTGCATCCAAAACATGTCCATGTCAGCTATGGGAACAGAAAGATACATGCTTCATGTCATTCAGGATATTTTTTATATCTGACAAGTGAGAAGAATTGCTATAGATGAGACAGCTCAACAGCCAGAGTCCCAATATTTCCCTCACCCAATATTTCCAGTGTCGTATAAAAATGTCCAGATGAAATAAGAAGGATAAAATCTGGACTTTGCTAGATCTTGAGGAGACTGAGGGCTAAGGAAATGTAGGATTTGAAGAATATATGTTTGCTGGAGACCAAGAGAAGCAGCTCTGTATTGCCTTTCCACAGATCCTCTCACAAAATCTGGAGTTAATCTGTCAGCAGTGTCCATGAAAAGCAAGACTTCATTTTTCCCCCCCAAAGTATATGACACTACAGGATGGGCCCTATAACTGGTGGTTTGTTTTTGTGTTGCTTTGTTTGTTTGGGTTTTGTTTGTTTGTTATGTGTTGGGCTTTGGTTTTGGGTTTTTTTTCCTTACAATAAGAAATTGACTCACTAGTGACCTAGAGTAGGTCTCCCTGAAGGGCCTCCCAGCCTCTACCTCAAAAGATGCAGTTTCAGCTTTAGTCTAAATCCCCCTGCTAGCAGGGTAAAACAGCATCACTCCTTGCCACACTCACTGGTGCTGGGCTGCAGAGCTGGCAACAGGGCTAAGCTCCTCCCAGCAGTTGGAGGGGGTATGGCTGTGCCTCCTGGTCTGGAATCATCCACATGCAGTGATCCTTTTGCTCCAGCAGTCTTTGGCCATGCCGAGAACCTCGTGGTGGGGATTTCCTCCTTTTTCTGGACAAGAGGGATCCTGGTAGCTGGAGAAGCAGAAGAGGCAGAAACAGGAGGAGGGCACCAGCAACATGCTGTGGATGCTGGTGCCCTATGGCAGCAATGAGCACATCACACAAGCAGGCATTAATGTTAAAAACACACCCTTGAAATCTCATCTACCTCCTGAGTGCCTCCCTGGCAGGTGAGTGGCTACCTCTCAGTGTCATTAAAAATACAGAAACATAGGGAGTGTCAATAATACTTGAAGCAGATAACATTGCAAGCTTTCATAAGCAAAACAAGGAACTGAAATGTTCCTGCAAAGTGGTGGTGTTTGGTTTTCTGCATAAATTATTTTTCATGTCCTAAATGCTTCACTATAGAAGAAAGAAGTGGAAGCTCTTGTCTGTGTGAAGGAGAGCAGGCAGGTACTGCAGGGTAGAATCTGGATTTTGGGAACTGATGACATTTTGAAGCAGGAATGACAGTTTGGGCCAGAAGAAATGGAAAGGTCAGTATGTGGTTAAGCAAATCAGAGCTGACAAAAAGACAGCACACTGGCTAGGGGAAATGTAGATGTTTTGTTGTGGAGGGTTGCAGCTGCAGTGACAAAGGTATGAAGTCAAGGTCTGAATTTCTTTTGGCTTCTGCTACATGCAAGCAAGTGTGAAGCCTTGCAAAATAAGGCAGACTAGTACTTTTCCATCATGTAGCCCTGCAGTGAAAATAAATGCAATTAAATGTATTAAATGCCTGGGTACACACAACTGAATGGCAATGAAAGATGGAGAAAAAGGAAGAAAAAAGGGACAATAAAATGGAGAGGAAATAGTTTTTAAAAAATTAATACCAACAACCATTTTTTTGATTCTTTGCCTTTTGAGAAAATTTCTTTTTGTAATGAAAAGGATTTTCACACAATTTTTATTATCCCTCCCCCATTCAGAGCAGTACTGACCTAGATGATCTTCTGTGGTTTATGGGCAAACTTCCATCTTACTCTGTAATTGTAGTACAGAGTATACATAGTACTGTGCAGCAAAAAAACCCCATGCTCACTTGTGAAGACATTAATCAAGGAGAATATAAATTAGATCTGACAATATTTGCTTACTTTTTGAAGTCCACACATGTTCTGTCGATGCAGCCAGTGTTTTGTTTGAGTCTTCCTGCAATTTCACGAAGCTTGAAAAAACCGAATCTAGGTCTTCGAGGTACAAGAAGATGGGGTTAGAATGCTCACCATCCATCACATGTTGTGTGATTAAAAGGAAGTAAATTAGGTTCTGATCTAACAGTTGTTGTCTTTTTAAATTAATGCCATTTTTCTAACAGCATCCTACAGGCTTCAGCATAGGTAATCTTGCCACTGCTTTCACTATTTCCTGTTTCAGTCAAGTGTTGAAAATAGTCTTGGGCAGCAATGAGAGGTGAGCATCTGGAGTGCAGCTCAACCTGGGAAGGAAGTTTGGGTGGAAAAGCCATGCAGCACACTTGCTGAATATATTCATGTCCTTTCTGAAGGCAGCTCTCATAAAGGCAGGAGGAAATGGATGCTGAGGGCTAAGGCCATTACCCACTTAAATTAAGAGCATCAGGGAGCCTCCCCAGTCCAACACTGAATTCTGCAATAGTTCTCATCCCAGTCAGTTTTGTTTGTTCCTCAACTAGAAGACCTTGTAGCTAGCAACTTAAAAATTGGAAATTGTTACTTAGAATTGTGATATTACAGAACACAAAGTAATATAAAACATTCCAGTATAATGATAGTATAAACATATAATAAAAATATTAATTCATATTTGAAGAAATATTTCTACGTTCCGAGGATGGAGTATTCATTGCAAGTGCTACTTGCATGTGGGTTTCATTGTTGTTGCTGCTTCTTTTATTCTCCAGGATATACTTACCCAGGTCAGAAGATGCATTGCTGGAAAATGTGTAATTAACAACAGGAGACTTTTCCAGCATTTCCCAAAAGTCAGACAAATTTCTCCCTGCAAATAGAAATGCTTACAAATATGGGGAAAGGCTCATTTCTGGTATGCCATTAATGAGAATAAGCAGGGCAATATTTTGAGGTGAAATGGTTTTAACTTTTACCTGTCTGTCCTGTCATCACACAGATGTAGATACAATCAGAATCATTGCTCTGACGCACTGAAAGGCAAAAAAAATATGTAAACCAGGTCATTGTTACCAGTTTTCATTATCTGATACTATCTTGAACAGTTGAAAACACAAACACAAAATGGTATGCAGCTACTGTAGCTGGCCAAATATTTTCCTTCTGATCTGATTTCTGACAAAAACCTTGAACCAGTTGCAAATACAAATGCTGTTTCCAGGGGAAATATTTCTATCTAATGAAAATTCTAAATTTCAAGTATTTTTACATTAAAACCCCAAAACAGCTTCTGAAAATAAAGCCCATAGTTATCTGGGAATCATAAGTCCCCCCAAAAGCAGTATTTAATAATAATAATAATTCAGCAATTTTTCAAGCACAATATAGCTGCTCACAGAAACATGTATGTCTCTGTATTACACATAGAAATGTTATATGTGTATCTTGATCCTCTAAGGAGACTTTGTTTACAACTGCAGTCCATGCTTTGCAACAGAAATACTGCTTAGTAGGAGCAACAGGCTTTTAGGCATCTTTCTATGTTTGTTTCCATGCCAGGAGTCAGTCAGACCAGTAGGACATCAGTAAATGCCAAAAGGAAATGCAGACCTGGGAGAATAGAACTGGATTTGAAAATCTCTGTGAGATAGCTGGTGGAGTTTCCGACAATATCAACAAGTAAAGCTGTAAAATCTAGACAACAAAATAAAGAAAGGTTATGATCGAGAAGGCAAATTCTGACATCCATGTTAAGCCAAAAAAAAGAATAATCACTTCTCTATATGATCATAATTTGGATATATCCTTGTACATGACAATGTTTACAATATTTTAAAGTTTAAAATGTTCCTGTTGAAGGAGATCAGACTTAAGAAGCCACTGGAATACTCTGCAGAAATATCTTCTCAAAGATGATATCCAAAATAATACCAAATGTGCCTGAAAGTAAACTTAAATGGAATTTATCTGTTCACATGAACAATTTTAAATAACACTCAGCTTAGCCTGCTTAAATGTAGAAAGAGACCTAAAGCCTCTAGTCTTTGCCTGCACTAACTTCCCTTCTACCATGTAGGACCTTCCAAGAGGCATCTGATTGTCTCTTCTGAGGTCTCCTTCAAACATAGCCATGCTGTTGTCAGCTCAAAAATGACTAATGATGGTGTGATGCTACAACTTTTCATAAAGGGCTATAGCAGTAACAGGGAGTGACAAACATGAGCCCTGTGTTGCACTCTGGATTTTCACTGCTTGGGAGGATGCCCTAATCACCAAGATATTATGGATTTGGGACAGAAAGACTAAAACATTGCCCTTTTCCTCCAAGGCATACTGAGTCGTCATGCAGTAAGGCTTGTGAGATATGTGATTCCAGAAAAAACATGAAAGCCATTGTGGCTTGTATGTGGTCATCACACACATACAAGAGGATATGGGTTCTGGTCCCTAGCTGTTGAGCTACTCTTGATCGCTTACATTAACCACACATAGAATCCAAGCTCTCAGATCCATCCTGGAATACTAAATACTATGAGATCAGGGTGGGAATGAAGTTTATAGGGGAAAGATTTTTTCCACTCCATTAAACAGCTGTATGAAAACATTGGTCCTTGCTTTTTTTGCTCCTGTTAAGCTCAGTGAAGTTACTGGAGTCTACTGGTGCAGAGGAGGCCTTGTTCATCTCTGCTGATTATCTCAGAAGAGGGAAAAGACACTAAGACACTGTACCATGCATTGCCAGGTTGTTTCTCCTGTGCTGCTTTTTTGTATTCCAAAGAGAAAAGGGAGGTCTTCTCCACTATAGAAACCATGCTGGTCACCTGAATGATGGCTCCATCCCAGACTGTCTGGCTGGGTGCAGTCATCTAGGACTGAGTTCATTGAGTCTCCTCAAGGTTCAGAGCTTCCACTTGTCATGAGTTACAGCTGCTGACCTCAGTATGGTGATGCTACTCATAAGGATGAAGTCAGCAGACTTCAGGTTACAGCTTTCAACTCCAAAGAATATAATTCAACTTAAGCACATAAAATTGCCAAGCTCTTTTGTGTACCAACCTGTCAAGTCATTTGTCACGTTGTTCAAACAGTAGCAGTAATGCATAGGGAACTTGCCAGGGTCAACATTTTTCACGTTAGAAACTGGAGAGAGAGATGGAGGGGGGAAAAAAATAAATCATTGTCTGGGTGCACAGGGAGTGTGAGAGAAACTGCTCCTGTGTGGAACAAAGCACTGAGGCACTCACTGTTATAAATGGTGACTGACACTTTGTGGAAGGCAAAGGAGCTGTAAGATGTGACACTCAGCAAAGAGAAGAGTTTTTTGGTACCTGCAGAAACACATGCCCTTGTAATTAGTGGTTGGAACAAATTATGAGAACAGCATGTTTTGACTCTACTAATTTAATTTCTGAAAGACTCCTGAGGTGCCTGAGACTCATTTTTTTCTCATTTCACTGAGGGTAGAATTATTTGTATTGCTTCTTCCTTTCATTTTATTTTTTGGCACTTTTTAAAATTCAAACCTACACTGGATTATAAAGTGCTTTCTGAAGGCATCCCAAAAGTAATTATATTGTGTCTATATATAAACACACACTAATTTCTGAATTCTTGGGGGCAGAGAGCTATCTGCATTATAAATCCACAGGGCTCACATGCTCTTAGAATCAATTCTGGAGCAGATGCCCTGCATTTATGGCTCCTGCTGCTGATGCTGTTAGCCCTTTATCTCAGTGACTGCCAGGCTGACAGCCTGCACGACCTGCCCTGCCCTGTCCTGCCCTGTCCCATTACCTTTGAGGGCTGTGCTCAGCATACTATTCACCAGCTCTGTCAGGTTAATAGCAGCCAGATCCAAGGACTTTGCTGGCAGCTCTGAAAAAGAAGAGGACTCTGAGCAGCTGGCTATGTGAGCATACATAGGGAAATAGCCATTAACCCCCTTATAGAAACATAAAATTACAGAATTATTAAGGTTGGATAAGACCTCTAAGATCATCATGTCCAACACTTCTTACGTACTGCAAAAATCTGCTAGAATGGCACAAGTAAAATAGAATAGAACAGAATAGAATAGAATAGAATAGAATAGAATAGAATAGAATAGAATAGAATAGAATAGAATAGAATAGAATAGAATAGAATAGAATAGAATAGAATCAGACCAGACCAGGTTGGAAAAGACCTTCGAGATCATAGAGTCCAACCTATCACCCAATACTACCTAATCAACTAAACCATGGCACCAAGTGCCTCATCTAGTCTTTTCCTAAACACCTCCAGTGGTGGTGACTCCACCACCTCCCTGGGCAGCCCATTCCAATGGCCAGTCACTCTTTCTATGAAGAACTTCTTCCTAACATCTAGACTAAACCTCCCCTGGCACAGCTTGAAACTGTGTCCTCTTGTTCTGTCACAGCTTGCCTGGAAGAAGAGACTAACACCCTCCTGGCTACAACCTCCCTTCAGGTAGTTGTAGAGAGCAAAAAGGTCTCCCCTGAGCCTCTTCTTCTCCAGGCTAAATGAGCAGTTATGTAGTGGAGTGCACTGAAAAACCTGTGCTGGGAAAATAAAGATGCCAGGAGTGCAACGAGGAGCCTGAAAACAGCAAGCTCAAGTGGGCAGAGAAATGGTAGGCTAAGATTTAGGTCAGGCTTTATGTCCCCTAGTCCCTTGAGCTTGCCCCTGAGCACAGGTTGCCGGGTAACAGAGACAGGCCCAGTGGCTTGGTGCCCTCTCGTGCTGGGCAGTGGGTATTTACTGCCAAAAGAACAGCAGATCTCTCCTGGCAGATCACAAATGGAGGAGAAAGTTCCTAGAAAACGCTCTCCCTTCCCCAATGCCACATGGAACTGGGGTGAAAATACAGATTTTAATTTTTTTAGTTGCCTTGGAGGCTATACTGCTATGACAGAATAAACTGATGGTAGCTGAACCACACTTCTTATTTTAATATGTTTTCTTCTTGTTGATGTTGCTTATTTATTTTTCCCAAGTCAAAATTTCCCAAGATGTTCTTTTGCTTCCCCCCCTCCCCCCCAAAGCTGTGAAGAAGCAGAGCAGTGTGTGTGAGGAGGAAGGTCTGTGTGTACTTGAGAGACAGTGGAAAAAAAACCAGACCAGGATGGAAAAAGCACACAAAGCTGAGATGAGAACAAAACCAAACTTGGAGAGAAATGCAATTTTACAATTACATTAGTATTTTTTCTAACTAAATCATAACCAAGCTGCTGAAAGCAGGACTTGTCCACAGCATAGAAGAAAGTGAAGATTAAAAAAAGGAAGGAAGGAGCTGGGAAGGAATGAAAGGGGGAAAAAACCCACAACATTTTAGATTTCTTCAAGGACACAGGTTAGGCTGACCAGGGACTTGGTTAAGCCCTGGATTGGGCAAGGAGCCCTTGCTCCCAATGGTGGGTCATCTCCTCACCCACTGGGAGAGGGGTCAGTCCACTAACACCTCCATGCCCAACACGATACTTCCCATGCCCCTTAACACCCACACACAGTCTCCTGACATACTGCTTGTTACCTGCTGTAGCCAGCACTGCCACTTGCTTCTCTCTCTTTTCTCTTCTTATGCATGAAGCTGTGAAGTGAAGAAAGAGACTGAGAAGCAATTTTCCCTGTTGAGATACCAAGCAGCTCTCTGTTGAGGTCTCTCCCCGGGTTACTTTGCTGCTCTCATTCATTATATGTCAGAAACTGATGGGCATAAGCACTGCAAAGCAAGCCACCAAGTAGCCACAACAGCAGCTCATCTAGTGCCTAAGGGTAAGGATGCCTTAAAAGACTTACCAGGTCTTTCATATATCAGCTAAAGAAAGAGAGTAGGTTAAGGATCTGAGCTCACGCCCTTAACTCAAGAATTAAAAGAAAATAGTAGTAAAATGTTGTAAAGATATGCATTGGGCTTGCACACAACATTAACTGCAAGGTGCAGAGTATAATAAGGAAAATCTAAGCAAACCTTCACAGGCTGTGTGTGTTTGTTATTTAGAGCAAGCATTTAATGGAGTACTGTTCTCAAGGGCTGTATTGCAGAAGGAATGAACAGCAATGTGCTCTTATGGCCAAGAGGGTCAATGGTATCCTGGCATGCATTGAAGAGTGTCCCCAGCAGATCAAGGGAGGTTCTCCTCCCCTTCTACTCTGCCCTAGTGAGACCCCACTTGGACTATTGCATCCAATTTTGGGCTCCCCAGCTCAAGAGGGACAGGGATCTACATGAGAGAGTACAACAGAAGGCTAACAGGATGATGAAGGGACTGGAGCACCGCCCTATGAGGAGAGGCTGAGAGCCCTGGGGCTGAAGAAGAGAAGACTGAGAAGGGATTTAATAAATGTTTATAAATATCTGAGGGCTGGGTATCAAGAGGGAGAGGACAGGCTCTTAGTTGCACCCTGTGATAGGACAAGGGGTAATGGATATGAACTACAGCACAGGAGGTTCCACCTCAACATGTGGAGGAACTTCACTGTGAGGGTCACACAGCCCTGGAAAAGGGTCCCTGGAGAGGTGGTAGAGTCTCCTTCTCTGGAGACTTTCAGGACCTGTCTGGATGCATTCCTGTGAGACCTGCTACAGTTTCTATGGTCCTGCTATGGCAGAGGGGTTGTACTCTAAGGTCTCCAGAGGTCCTTCAAACCCCTAACATCCTGTGAACTGAAAAAGAAGAAAAGCCTATAGACAATCCAGGGTGAAAGGCCTGTAAACCACAGCTCCTCATACAATGCCTGTATTAGCAACCCTCACCCAGTATGAGCTAAACTTGCACTGCCGATCCAGGTGGTAGAAGCTCTTCTAACCCTTAACCCTCTTTCCACATAAACCCTTCTGCCTCTAGATTTATGACATGGGACTTAAGAATAGACCTTTGCCAACATCTGGTCTACTCTGCTGCATAGCACCAGCCCTGGTGTTCCAGCCCATCAGTCTTGCCTAAGCAGGGTTAAACAACCAAGACTGCTACAGATGTGGGAATGAGGCTATGGGAGGAATTTGAACAAGACATCTGGTTTATTCCCTGGGAAGTATGAAAGCATCATCCTTACCAGTACTGAAAACCAGAAAGAGGCACAGAAATCCCAGGCTCATCTTCACTCCCACATGCCAGCAGAAAAACTGCATCATGGACTCTGACTTCCAGCAGGTTTGGCTGCTCTAGGAGAAAGAAATACTGTTTTGATGGTGTTAGTTTGTGGTATTGTAGGATTTTGTCCAAGTCTTGTCTTGGAATGCTATGGATATGAAATAAATGTTAGGTCTCTAGGATGTAGAGAAAAGATTGGCTGTGTAAATGGCAAAGAATCAGACATCATGGGATCAGTATATTTTGCATATGTGTGGGTGTCAGGAGCTTTATATTTAACTCCTGCTTTTTGAGTCCTATGTGACTAAGGCTTTGGTAGCACTTGGTAAGGTCATCTACAGAGTATGCTTCTCTGGCAGGCTGACTTGTGCCCAAAGCACACTGACACATTAGATGCTTACATCCTTTCTGTTGAAACAAGATAAAATTTACTTACACTCTGTTTCAGACAGGATATCAGTCAAAGTCCTTCTCTGCAGAAACACTCTTTGCCCAGTCACCTCTAGTCTTTCTATGGTTAATTATTGTCACCAAGCTGCATCCTGTGCTGCTTTACCTAGTTGCTTGGGAGGGATAAATGGTCCTCTGTCTTTGAGACAATGAGCCCCTTTCCAGGTTTCAAACATTTAATTAAAAGGGGCTAGGGAAAAAAAAAAAAAAGACAGGAAAAGTCTTGCTTCTTTCCACATTCTGCCCTGTTTCTGTAATATGTGTACACACCAAATAGCTCTGTAGCTAGCAGAAAATGAAGGAGTGTATGACTATTCATTAAAAAAAGTCCAACACTTTTTTTTTTCCCTATCCTGTCTTAGTGGCTAATCTTGTGAGTACACAGGAAACCATTATCTTGAAGATAATACTGGTTCATTCACAAACTATTATCACAGTGTTTAAAATGTTTCTGATATTTAATGTGTACTAGAGAATTCACACATTCTGAAAAAGGCTAATTTGTGCTGAGCACTTCTAAAGAGACGTGCTTCCAGGGACGATGAAATGATACCAAACGTTTCTGTTTGAAATACCTGCGATTGCTCATCTGATTAGCCTAAAGCATTTAAGTGACAGCTCTGCTACTTCAAACAAAGTAAGCTGTAAGAAGCTTTTTAGATAGTTCATCCTATCTATTCAGTTCATCTGCCTAATCCTTTTTACTTGACCCCAAGCCTGTACTCATCCTTGGTTTCTGCACAGTATGTGCAGAAGAGTAGGGCTGAGGCAGAGAGAACACCATGGCCAAATCTTACTCCCCAGATTTCATACTCCATCACCTTTCTGGGAGCTGGACTAATTATTCATGGACAGATTCCAGTGGACCAGTCTAGCATCAAATATCTGAAACTTGGCTCTTCTTGCCGCAATATTTGGGATATGACCAACAACTAGAATACAGACCATGAGTGTATTGTTGGCATGAGAATCACAGGGACTGAAAACCTGTCAAGGCCATCCTTACTTTCACTGTCAGGTATTAGGAAGCTTACTGGGACTTGTAATGACTTATTTTATGGACCCGTGGACACTTTAGTTAGGGGATATGGAAACTGTATGATGGTAGCTCAGGTCTGCTAGCATGCTCGTGTAATGAAAGCAGAGGTGATGTCTGCACTGAAGTCAGTATAAAACCTAATCCACATTTATGGATTCTGCTCAAGGTTATGTTTTTTTCCTCCTCTTTGGTTTGACTGTATGAAAAGGAGACGAGTTAATGAATGATACTTGTCAGTGGTGCTGAGTTTGAAGAACTGATGTTCCATAAATGTGTGAGGAGGTGGATGTTGGGGAGAGCAGGATCTGGGGTCAGCTGGTGTTCTGGGATGGAGAGCTGGGAAGTTATGTCAAGGGAAGATTAGTATCTACCTATGCCTTGCAGCAGGAGGTCTATAGTGGCTGCTGCACCTAGTCAATTAAGTGTCCTGCTAAGGAGGAACTATTTTAATTTATCTTCATGAATTTTTATTCCTGTACTATGAGATGTGGCTGTCTCTTTAACTCTAGAAGATCTACATTAGGATGACCCATGCTTCATGATGATAATGCAGTGTTTATGGGCCACAGATCTCCTCCTGACCAAGTTTCTCATGACCTGTTCCCTGCACAGAGTGTGTGATCAGGCTGCATGGCCAGTGATGTCTCTGTCTACATTGACCTTAAGGAAATCAACCTGAAGCATGGCCAAAAGCAGTGCTGCCACCAAACTGTCCCTGTAGCATAAGGCTAGTCTTACCTGGGGGAGTCTATGCTGTCCAGGCAGCCAAAAGAGCCCAAATCTCTGCCCTTCATGAGAATTTTGGCTGTGTGGAAAGCAAGAGACTCAGGCCTAGGATGTGGGAAGAACATGGGCTCTCCTGCATCACCACTGAATCATGCTTGGTCTAATTCAGAAATCCTTAGTATGTGTATTCTACAGCTGTTCAACCAGCACAGCTGTTCTATAAAGCTTCACAAGTAGAAGGGCTGATAGACTAGATAATTTGTTGTCAGCAATCTAACTTTATTACTGATTTATTTAAACTGGTCCACAGCTGTTCATGATAACAGGCTATGGCAGGGACTAGAGAGAGCACATTCCCAAGAGATAGAGAAGAGGCAGTAAGATTGACACCTGAAGGCACTGTCCTACCAAAGCACCTTAGGAGAATGAGAAAGGGGGAAAAAAATGAAGAGCAGCTGCAAATCAGAAACAAACTTGAAAGAGAGTGAAATACAAAATTATGCTTGGAAGACACTTTCTTGCTCATCTGAATTTGCAGCTCAAGCAGTCCTCCCTGCTGGGCTGCTCCTCTATGCTAACACACACAATTTGCTCCTCATATAATGCTAATTTACAGCAGAAATTCAGAGCAGGCATCAGCATGGCCATAGCATCCCACGTTTAACTGAGGTGTGCTTACTCACTACAGACTCAAAGTATCTAACAACTGTGACAACATGCAAACATAACCTGGAAGGACTGACCATAAAAAGACGAATCCTGTTCTAACCTGTAGTACAGACATTTTTAATAATGTTGGTACAAACTGAATGGAAAGGCTTGTTTGTTTGTTTTTCCATGGGAAGTTTTGGTTTGCCTGAATGCCAGATTTAGCACTGTGGTGGTCTCTGCCCAGGACAAGATGCTTGAAAGGAAATTTCAGAGAAATCTCAATGCTAAGAATGCTGTTCTAGAAAGGGCTGCTCTTACTTGTCAACTGGTAGATAATGATTTACATTTGAAGCATTAGAGTTTAGCTGCTTTCCAGAATCTTTTCCCAGTATTAATTCTCTGAACCTTTATGCTAATTAACTTCTAAAGCCATCAGTGGCAAATACTCCTAGATCTTCTGCCTAAAATATCTTCTCTTTCAACAACATCAATATTACTAATAACAACTCTTCCAAGTCATGTTTATATTACTCTGGTTGTCTGATCACACCTAATTTTTACCGATCAGACACAAGTGTTTACTACTTTGCAGCTGCATCTTTTGTGTTTGCCAGCATGACACTGCTGTGCTGACTAAAATACAGTCAGGTTGCAAATACTAAACCTTCATTGTACTCCAGCTCAAAATCACCAACAATTTCCATTTTAAAACATAGTGTTAGTCACAGGCACTACAAGCACAGGTGCTGCAAAATCACCCCATAAAATGCCTCTCAGTGGATATTTTCCTGCCAGACCTGTTGGATACAGGTTGCAGGTCAAGGCTTTAGTAACAAGTTCTCTTTCACCTCTGCTGGATACGATAATCCTTCTGTATTTATTTCAAGCTGAATGATACTAGTAAAATTAATTTCACTTAGAACTGTTGATCCAGAGTTCTTTGAACTTCTGAATTGAAGATTTTAATCCACTTCAGATTACCTTTACACAGTCATGAAGACCTCTTATTAAACAACTCTGTTAGTCTAGATTAACAGCAATCTTTAATCAACATGTTTATTAAGCTATGCTTCATTAGAATTCATTCTAATGTGGCAGGTAACCATGATGTCTGAATTGCTTGCATTTTTCCTTGTATGGAGTACAACCAAATGTTTAGTTTTCCTGTGTCTTTGTGTTAAACAGAGCAGAACAGAAGTTAAGAGACCAACTAAATTAAAAGGAAAAAAAAAAAAAAGGAGGAAAGTCCTTGAGTTTTAATTTCCTTACCTTCATTCAGCTCCAACATCTAAAGGTCATCTCTCATTTTAAGCACACCGTGATACACCAGGTCTAAAGAAATACTGCACGTAAATATGAAAACATGCCCCTGTTATGATGAAGGGTGCAATTGAACTGCTATAGCTACTTCCTAAGTTCAGGTTTATTTGTATGAGAATTTGACAAAATGTAACAAATATGCATTAAACAGTACTCTATTTCATTTGCCACATTTTCACTGAGCATTAATAGTGCAATTGATACGGTTTCCTCCAAGTACATGTGAATCCAGCAAGGTTTGGAATGGTTAATATCAACTTACCTGATTTCTCTTGACAAAGATGATTATCTTCAGAGCCTATATAAAACTGAAGGTTATTGCCAAGTCTTAATAATCACTTCATGAAAGACTTTGACTAGACAGGCTTGATAATCTTTCTTTAAAATCCTGTGAAAATTGTTATCCTAATCCCAGAAGGACTAACTAGGGGTAACACAATCATAAGCACACAAAGTGCCTGTTGAATCCTGCATGGAAAGGCTCTGTGACAGGCCAGGTGAGGGCTGGAAGCTCCTTTTGGCAGTAATGACTGCAACTGCTGAGCAAAAAGGACCTTTCCCCCCCCCCCTCTTTTTAAAGGCACAGCTCATCTTACTGCAATTAGGCCAATGCCACCTTTGGTGGTGAGAAGTAGGCCAGGGTAAGCCCCTTTGGTAAAGCTTTGGTTATCCTTAGAGAGAGAATTTAAACAGGGAGGCACTGTTGAGATGGTGAAGAAATCTGAAGTGTGTCTTAAAGGTAGAAAACCAAAAGGAACAAAATGGCTGATAAAATAGAAAGTCATCTGGCTTGTGGTTAAGCGGCAAAGAAGGAAGATTTAATTACAATGATGCAGGACAATTTAGGTATTGAAAAGCAATGTTTATAGCATTACCCAAGAGACAACTGCTACTAGAAGCAGTGGGTGAAATTCTGCTCCCATTTACTTCTGTGGACTGCAAGCAATTCCTCTGAAATCAGTGAGTTTAGATGCAACTACATTAAAAGCAAATACTCATCTGTTCATACGGAGGTTTATCATGTGCCACCAAACACCTCAGTGCGTGAATTAGTTCAAAACTCTGTAGCAATTAGAGGCACCCTGAAAAGATTCACAGTTGGTCCATGAAATAAAAAGTACTTTAAGGATCTGCCCAAAACCTAGAGAGAGAGATGTTCTAACTCCTGTTTGAAAGGGAAAGAATAATAAGGAAGTGGTAGACTGGATTCACAGGATGGTTGTATACAAACTATCTGTTTACCCTCTCTGTTTCCAAACATGTCTTAGAAAACATGGCACCTTCCAGTCAGGAGCACTCTGGGATTGTCCTTTCAATGTCATGGTCCTACCAATACTATGGATATTTGGACCACAGGGGTTCCCAGCATCACTGAATTTATTATTTTAGATACTGCCTGGTAACCAGTGTGTCATTAGGCTTGTTTTACTGTCACTTGTGTCTGTTTAGTTCTGTTGTCCCTGTCTTGCACTTCCCCCAGTAAATGCAAAGCAAGCTGTGATGTTAACCAAAGAAGGACGAAATGTGTTGCAACAGATAAAACATTGCAACCTGCCAGCCTGTCAGATAGGAGAGAGTGACTTTCCTGGTTTCAGATTTCAATCATCTCCTTTGGGGATTCTGATTTTCCACAGAAAGCTATTTAGGGGATCATGTAATGTGTTGTGGTAGGCTGTGTTTGCCTGTTCTGCAGCCCTGCTGTCACAAAGAACTTCACATGATGGAAGGTAACTGCAGCCGCATTGAACAGAGTTAAAGCTGGTGAATATGGCCCTTATACACATGTGCACATGCATGCACAATCTTAGCTTTGTTTTCTTCTACTCTTCCTCTCATGAAAAAACATTATCCATTAGGATATTGCATCTACAATAACCTGGTTCTGTATGGAAGTCACTGGGATGATAAAAGGAAATGTTTCATGACTCGCAACTAGATGCTGCAGGTTGAGGAATATGGAAGCATATTTTCTTTGACAAGACTTACCTTTACTGATTTAATTATCAGTTGCTCAATATCTCATTAAATACTGGGATGAAAGTCCTCTCTGTAACCACCGACAAAACCAGGTATAGCCAGGGAAATGTGTGCTGGGATGAGTTCCAGCCGTTTGATGTTTGGCTATGAGGATAATTTGACTTTCAGCAGGTTTTGCCTCATGCTGGGTCTCTGTAATTTTAACTTTCTTCAGCTGCAGAGCAATGCTCAGGTGACTGGGGAGGGGGCTATTGTTCAGCCCCAGCTTTGACTCCTGGGGACAATGCTATGTTCTCGCTCAGAGCATCATTCTGAGCAAGTCACTTTCTCAGGAGTATAGTCTTTACACACCTTTTTCCAGCATCTCTTTGTGACAGCCCTGTATCCATAACCAGCATCCCAACATCCAGAACAAGAAAAGCAGACATTATGATGCCTTCTTGGTAACACAGTATAAGTACATAATTCATATAAATTACTGAGTAAATGCATTCAGTTGCTGAAGGCTACATAGGGTAAGTCCCTGCTAATGCAATTAAATAAGCATGCTTTCGAGCCAAATGCCTGTGACATCTGAAAGAGAGAGGACAATATGGCATGAAGTTCTGGTGAGGAGGGAGAAAACAAAATTTGCATGTTGGTGCTTTATTTCCCTGTGTTCTGAGAGCACAGTGCAGAAGCAACTCACTGCTTCTTCCTGGTGTCTTTTTTTTTCTTACTCATTTTAAGCACACCCTTCTACGCAGCAGTTGCAATATGCATGAGTGACTGCAAGGGCTTCAGCCACATGTTCTTGTGACCTGTGCCAGGGTCAGCAGCCAGTATTCCCTCCCACCCTCTCTGTCTCGGCCTGTCAGTGTTTTTAGGTGCGGCTACCTACCACTCTGTGCCATAAAAGATGATCTGAGGTACATGGAATACGGCAGTACATAAAGCCTCTTGCAAACCTACCTCTCTTACATCCCTCTCAGTAAAACACATCTGGTTGCACCTCTGGCATCAGAGGCTAACATGCAATGGAGATGGAAGCACTGTTTTGTTTTGTTTTTTTTTAAAAAGAGCAAAGAAGCAAAATTAATCCAAACTTGTGTGAGAAGATTGAGGTAGCGAGGTGGGCTTTAAACTGAGGGGCTTAAAGTGATGGGGTCCAGCAATTTTTTGGGGAAAGGTGATGTTTCACATGTTCTCTTCCTGTCTCATTCAGGACAACTACCTTTCACCATTTTCTCTGAGTGGGTTGGATGGAACTCATCCCATCTTGTTCAGCAATCTAAAGGATATGTTTTTATCCAAGCTGGTCATCTTCATCTCTTTCGTTAAGAAAGACACCAGTTAGAGACAGGCATCATCTGAGAGAGGGATTCTGGGTCATTTGATGTAGGACTGATTGGACCATGCTCTGAAAAGTGCTGATTTTCCTTCCCCAAAAGGGGCCTGGGGTCTAACAAGAACAGAAACTCCTATCTTCAACTTGATATTGATCTATTACTTGACTTGCAACTCAGAGAAATCAAGTCATGCTCAGCCAAACAGGCTGTGCAAATGTTTCTCTCCTTCCATACTCACCAATCCTTGGCTCATCTGAGCCAAGCAAATTTTGTTGTGTGCATGTGCAGGCACTCCCTGTGCCTTTTCCAAGGAAACGTAGGAACTTCAAACCAGCAGCTAGGAGGAAAAAACAACATATCTTCTATATATGCACACATATATATAATACTACTAAAATGCTATCTCCAGCCAAAACTACAGAAACAGCTGTTTGTAGAAAAGATGTTTGAGCTGAGTTTTCCTCAGCAATACTGTCCTATTTGTGTAAGAGGGCAAGACATTTTAAATCGTTCATGTGGTCCCACAGTTTTGCTGGAGGCAAGTGAGCAGCCTTCTGGCAATTGTACACATCAGGAAGACAGACAGACAGCTGAAGATGCAAGGCCAAAACCACAGAGAAATGCAACAATAGGATCAGGGACAGAATTCAGGCAACTGAACTCTCAGCCTAATCCTCTTGCCAGCTGTTAAATTCCCTGCAGAGGATATTTGGAGCAGCCTTGTGCCATTACTATGTTCTCTATATTTTTTTATGTAACTTCATCATATTTTAGCACATTACTGTCTTTAATATGAATAGACTTGTCCATACCTTTCATTTTTACCACATGTATGGTCAAAGCCATATAAACTGCATGCCCACAAAATCAAGGGAGTCACAAATAATTGGATCTACTGCATGTTATAACAGGGCGAGCTGTGGAAGCCAGATAAAGTCTACTTGTAGGTATGAATTCAGTCCTGCAAAGATCAGGTCAAAAGGATCTTTGTTAGTGTCTTTGCTGTGGGGAGATTTGATGCTGTGTTCTTTGAATATGTGTGAAGATATCACAATTTTAAGCGAAACCAAATTCCTCCACATCATAATTGAAATTTCTATTTATTAATAAGTGGTGCAGTTTTTAAAGACAGAACATAAAAAAATCAGTTAAGAAGTATTGTTTGCATAATATATTGAAATAAACATATTAAAGTTGTTCAAATATTGGACAGTGCCAGAATATAAATTACACATACAGTTTAAAAATTACAATAAATAATATTATAAAGAGCACTAAAGGCCACTTGTATAAAAGTTGTGTTCCCTTGTCAGCCAGAATCTGAAAAGCATCTTTGTAGCATGGAGAAATTTCAGTGAGCAAGGCACAAATACTAGTAATAATAAGATGCCATAACTAGAAAACAAAATGCAGTTGGCTATGTAACCTTCAGTCTCAGCATATTCTTGACAACGGAAATAAAATCCCACTTCCAGTATTTTGCTTCACTTAGCTTCAGAGGGAAGCCACTAAAAGCTGAATTGGGAGGGATCAGATCTTACAGCCTAAATAACCAGAAGCAGTAGTGCTAACCCAGGATCTTCATTCCCACAATGCCCAGCTAAAAACACTTGAAAACGACCCTTTTTGCTTCTGCACCTCTGATAGTGGTCTTCAAAGGTGAACACCCACATTCAAGTTGAGCTCATGAGAAAGTGATATCACAGCAAATTTAGGATGTGCTGAAGAAAATTCAATTTTGCAGCTCAAACACCTAAAGCTTAGTTTTGGGGAGGGGGTTGCTGTGGGGTGCAAGGAATCAAGATCCAGCTCTTTCTTACATATTCTGCACTAAGCAAGACAAATTCCGTTCTTACATAAGCAGATGTGACAACCCTGCAACAACTGGGCTCCCAGCAGGGCTGAATTTTCTCCTTAATCTGCATTCTCTGATTGCTTTAGGCTGTGATCTTGTAAATCGATTGGGCCACGGTGCTTGCCTGAAGGCCACAAGTCAGCAGCCCTGCTGTGCACAGGTCCAGACGTGAATTAGTTTGCAGCACTGCTGGGCCACAATTCGAAGCAGAAAAAACGTAAAACTATTTCCACTCTGAACCGTAACAATGCAGCAAAGTTACAGATAGAAATAGAGCAAGTATAGCAAAAGTCAGTTTAGGGACTTTTCAATCAATCTCTCCACATGCTGAATTCCCTTCTATTTTGATAGGAGCCAGACATCAATTCAGTGCAGGGAAAAGCCAAGGCAAGGACAACAGCCATTATCTGGCTAGATTATTTTTTTTAAAGGACTAACTCCTTCAGTGGAGCATAAATCACATTTTCTGTATGTGTGTACTTTTAACTAAACATTCACTTCTGCCTTAATGAAATATTCTGGGTGTGAATGTAAAGTGAGGAAACTTGACTGATAGTGATGCTGTAAAGACAGGCACACAGTGTAAGCACAGATTTCACCTTTTCAAAAACTTTCAGACTTGTGTCACTTGTTAGTGACTGAAAAATCAGTGCAAAAATGTAGCCAAGAAAAACATCTCCAGATCAGCTGTCTTTCACCAGAAAGTTCATAAATAAAGGCAGATTGATACCTGGTTCTGATTCCAGTACCTCAGTGTGAGTTTTCTTGCTGACTTTAAGGAGAACAGAGGAAAGCCCCATACTTTATGACAATGAAAAACATTGCAGGGCCTGAAATAAATTCTTGGCTACTCGTAGGAGCTAATGTTCATCAAAGAGTAGACTCCAATAGTTAATTCTCTTTATTGTTAACCATAGAGAAATGAATTCTCAGTATTGTTCTTAGACACTAGGAAGATCAGACCCAAATAAAATGGACCATTGTTAAACTGAAACACAAATGGAAGAAGACATAAATTTCATCAATTCCTAGTATGAAGACTACAATTAAGTTAAATACCTCTCTCATATGAAATTATGAATTCATTGATTCATTATGATTCATTGTATGTAATGAACTTATGCCATAAAACAAGTCCTGACCTCTTAAATGTTGCCAGTGTCAATAGCATCAGACACTTTTGTCTTGTCCAGTACCTCTGGCAGGCATATAAACTGTAGCTCAAGGTTTGTGCATTCCCTAAACTGAATCTCAGCTGGAGTCTGACAGAGCTGTTGTGCACATTCCATATCAGGAATGGTCTCCAGATATCACCTTGCTGGAGACATCAAGACACATACCTGTTTTCAGCATAGACAGCAGAACTACTGTACAACCTATTTTTAATCTAGATGATGTGGAAGGCAGAGAGCTGCTAAGCACGTCTACCTTCTGAACAGAGCAGTGACTCTTCTCAGGGCAAGATAGTGAGATAGAAAAAAAAAAAATATTAAAATGAGCTAATCAGACCTTCCTTGACCCTCTTCTTGGGCCACTTCCAGAGGATCCAGAGACGTCCACTGCAGAGGGTCCTGCTGAGTTTTCCGCCAGTGCCTTTTAAGAAGAGACAGATCTCATCTGGCCAGTTAGCACAACATTAAATATCTCATGATGTGGCTGCAAATACCTGACCTGATGCTTTCAAGCTGCATGTAGTAAACTGTTGCTTACAGCCCATAGAAATTGCTAACCCAAAGACAGTTCAGCTGCTGAGTCTACACAGTTCAGGGCTGTACTCTGTAGGCAGGTGAAGACTCATCCAAGTCTATGGCCTTGTTTGGATTTTCTCTTGGAAAGAACATACCTTTCTAATGAAGGGATTTAAGAATTTTCAGCCAAGTTTAATACTGAAGAAGATTTCCTTTACATGACCTGGCATGGCAGAGATCAGAAACCTGAACTGAAGAATCTGAGGGGGAATTGGGCAGGGAGCTACAGAGCACAGCTGCTGCCAAAGACACTCACAAACAAATTTGTCAGATTTTGCTTGGTGTTTGGCTGCCTTGAGTTTTGATTGCTCAGATCTAGAAAGCATTTTAAGAAGGGCCCAACTCAAATTAAATCAGCAGGAATGCCAGGCACTTGACATAGAAGAAAAATGAAACAGGCTTGTCTAACATATACAATGTTAAAAGCAGTTTTCATTCTTTTTCATTGATTTTTGCTGTGAGAGTTGGATCTTACAAGTTGCCACAGACATGCATTACCATGTCTGAAAGGCTGCAGCAGCTGCAATTCTGGTATTTCCAAGAATCACTGATGGCCAAAGAATTCTCAATATGCCAAATTATAATGAATTATAATTTTGTCAGCTAGTTTTATTCTCTTTCAGAAACTGGACCGAGCACAGATTACCTTTCAGGTCAATGGCTATTTTTTCAATTATGCAATTACTAAAATGGGTCATCATAGTTACTGGCCTCAGAATTAGCCCCATGGACTCAGCTCAGCCTTCAAAGGTTCTAACTGGTCTGCATTATTTACTCAAGTAACCAGAGCAATTTGTTCCTCTCTGTAGATTTGTTCCAGAAGGATGGTTTAACCAAAGACACAAACAGGTGAACTAAAGCAATCCTAATCCTTTAGATGTTTCTTAAATAGAGAATAAACAATGAAGGTAATGCCCACATAGGCTTCCCACTGACTGTAGGTGCCTCTGATCATCTGACAAGTCACTCTCTGCTCCCTTTGAAATCAGCAGAAATTTGGTCATTGTAGATAATCGAGTTGAAGATGTGATTTATCTCATCCTAAACTTGATATGTGCCTGTGCTCACCGACTGTACTGATTAGTTTTCCACAAGCCCTAAAGAGTGCATAGCCATAAAACTTGACATCGGATGGATGCTGTTTCACAAACACTTGGGTTGACATCAGAAAGGGGCATAGACTGTTTGGACAGACTAGTTTCACTAGCTGTATAGATAGTACATTCCTGCTGTAGTGGTGAGATCATTGAAAGCTTCCTGCACCGTTCCCAGTGGGCTGGGTTGTTTTCCTGCTCTCTCTCGATAGAATTTGCAATTCCCATGAAAAAATATTAGGCCAAGGCCTACTTGAACATACTTAACCTTCTGTTGCTCATGGGCAAGTGACGTACATTGATCTTCAATACGGCACACATTAATGGATTTGGAGAAGTCCATTTTCAAGAGAAACACTACACAGAAACAGATCCTAGGAGCATCCCACATTGTGGAAGTCCCAGGGAACAGAGCAGTGATACTCTGCGCATCTGAGGCTGTACAGAGTGTGTGGCAAATAGTGAACTGAGCCTTACAACCTGTGTTTATGCACGGAAGCTTAACTTCCAATTAACAGATTGGGAAACTGAGACAGTTACATTATGTACTTTGCTTAGCAGGACAAAAAAAAAAAAGTCACTAAAAAGAGTGTAGTGTAAAAACCTGGAGTTTCCTAAACTCAACAACGCTCTTTTTCAAACAGGAAGAAAAATTGGTTCCACAGGTAGCAAACGGGCTCAGCAAAAGGTTTTCTACAAAACAGCCTTCCAGTCGAGTTTTGAGCCATGTCGTGAACACTGATGAAGATTTTCAAAGTAGTTTGAGGAGCTTATATTTACATTTTATAATAAATAGTCATGATCAGTCCCACATAATTTTAAATGCTGTCCTTGATTTTGCTTTGACATTGTATTTCATAAAGAGCTATATAAAAGATCATATGAGAAATATTTAATTCACAAAGTTGTTTCAGAAAGGTCATTTGCTTTGGCTCAGCTTTCTTCCTGCTTTGAATATTAGATGTCCTTGGCTAGGCTGGTTAGAGATTTATTTACTTACACTGGAAAATGGACTCAGACATGTGTTTCCATACAGGGATATTGCTCCTGAAAATATTTTTTACTTTGCTGCTCTGTTTACAAAATGTAGCAAGGACCACCATATCTTGCCTGTTATCAATCCACCATTGTATTGAAGAGTATCAGAGAGATATGTATCATAGAAGAAATCAGCTGTACCATTTATATAGGGTAAAGTCATGCAAACCATGCTCAAAACTAAGCTCCTTAGTTTTGGTAGCATGAACAAAACTGCATTAGTAAATTGTATGAAATGGTGCAGAATGACTACCACTAATATCACATGCATCTTATGCAGCCATTGGTGTTTTGAACTAGTAAGCTTTGGGTGTAGAGTAAGTGAGATATACAAAGTATGCTTACATTACATGGAGAAGTCAACCAGTGACCGCCCCCACACATATTTTTAAACTGGCTTATTTGAAGGGGTCCATACTGAATCTGAAATCCCATCTCCTGTAGAAGATAAAGGCATGGAGCCACTTGGTGTGAAAGGGTCGGTGTCTGTGTCCGTTTCCCCCTCCGCTAGGTAGCGTTTCTCTCTCATCCATGCTGATCCTCCATTGGGGCCAAACGGGAAGTCGTCTCTCTCTTGGGAGATACTGAAGCCACTTGGCGAGCGCTCAAGTTCCTCGTGGTTGACGGAGAGAAGGGACAATGGAGTATCGCTGTCTCTTGTTAAGCTCCTTCTCTGCCTTGGAGACACCTTATCTGAGTAAGGGCTTTGTAGGTCTCCTTGGGAGTGGTAGCTAACCTGGGAGTCCATTAATGTAAATATAGGCAAAACTGTTGGTCTTTCTGCATATGAAGTTGAGGAAGGTGTGGCTTGCATTTTGCCAGAGTTTTGCCCACCTATTGATAAAGGTTGTGAATGAGTCATATGACCATGTGCTGAAAAACCATAAGGACTAACTTTGTTGACTGGAACCTGCTGGAAATTGTAAGGAGTTTCATGAGCACTCTGCTCAGTGTATTTATATATTATTGTTTTTAATTCAGAATATTTGTTATCTTCTCTCTTCTCCTTTGCAGGAGAAGCAGTTTCTTTCAGTGGACTTATCTCAGCAACTTGTATTTGTAGCTGTTCCATATGATGCATATGCATATCAACAAGAAAATCCAGTTTCTTTCCCATGTCATTAACCTGAAAAAAAACGAAGTCATGATATTGTCTCAAGTTAATTGTTCAACAAAAGAGTTGCTGCTTTCACATGTGCACTGCCCCCAGCTGTGGTGTGCTGCCATCTTTATTAATCAATGAAGGTATTTTATAGGATAATCTCAACTTTCCCCTGGACTTCAAGGGATGCCAGTTTTTCCTCTAACTGCCCCAGACTACCCATTCCTATGAACTATGCCAAAAAACTTCTTAGCTTAGTCCACATGTCCCAACTAAAGATCATGGTGAAAGTCTTGCTGCCATATATAATGGTATTCATTCAATGGGTTTCCAAATGCATACTACTCAGTTCACTAAGTTGTTGAAGGAAAAAATAACAACACTGTTTTGTGATAATTGGTACAAGATCTGTGCGACTCTTAGAATCATATAATCAACAATGTTGGAATAGACCTCAAAGATCATCAAGTCCAACCTGTCACCCAAGACCTCATGACTACTAGACCATGGCTCTAAGTGCCACATCCAATCCCCTCTTGAACACCTCCAGGGATGGTGACTCCACCACCTCCCTGGGCAGCACATTCCAATGGCCAATAACTCTCTCTGGGAAGAACTTTCTCCTCACCTCAGGCCTAAACCTCCTCTGGTGCAGCTTGAGACTGTGTCCTCTCATTCTGGTGCTGGTTGCCTGGAAGAAGAGACCAAGCCCCTCCTGGCTACAACTTCCCTTCAGGTAGTTGTAGAGAGCAAGAAGGTCTCCCCTGAGCCTCCTCGTCTCCAGGCTAAACAACCCCAGCTCCCTCAGCCTCTCCTCACAGGGCTGTGCTCCAGACCACTCCCCAGCTTTGTTGCCCTTCTCTGGACACCTTCCAGCATCTCAACATCTTTCCTAAACTGAGGAGCCCAGAACTGGACACAGGACTCAAGGTGTGGCCTAACCAGTGCTGAGCACAGGGCACAATGACTTCCCTGCTCCTGCTGGCCACACTATTTCTGATGCAGGCCAGGATGCCATTGGCCTTCTTGGCCACCTGTGCACACTGCTGGTTCACACATGTTCAGGTGGCTGTCAATCAGTACCCCCAGGTTCCTTTCTGTTTGGCAGCTCTCCAGCCACTCCAACCCCAGCCTTGTCCACTAACAGTACAAATCCACCTGGTTCAACCAAAGAATCATAGAGAATTTATGTCAACTTTATAATTTCTATTCAGCTTCCATCATTGTCATGAAATTACATACCTGTCGTTCAACTTTAACAAATTTGCCCATCATACTTTGGTCTTCAGTGTCTGCTGTGGATGCTTTGGCTACATATGGATCATTTCTATAAATAATTAATAACTCTATTAGTGTTCAATTTTTCTTTGCATCCCAGTAAATAATTTACATCAGAAAACAGGTTTACTAGCTGAATGTTAGAAATTCAGCATATCAACAATCACATGTGCATGTTTCATATATAATCACATTTCCAAAACATAAAGAAGATGAGTTAGACATTTAAAAGGCCATTAAGTTTGGATTTCGATCATACATTGCTTTTAGAGATGTTAGTGTCATTCTGTCTTAATGTCTGGACACATGCACACACACACACACATATTTATATACACATACATATATATTCTGAGTTACAGTGTACTCTCAGTTTCATTACTGTAACAGTGTACTGGCTGGATGAATGAAGATAATGCTTTGCATGAATGAACTTTTGGTTTCTATTTTGGACTGTGCAAAATACTAGGCATAAAAAATTCACCTGGGAGACTGTTGTGAAGGGTAAGAAAAAGCTCCTCCCTTTTGGGATTTCTTATGCTTGGGAGTAGATGGAGGTCCAGGTGTAAAAATCATATCTACTCTGAAAAAAAGAAAAAGTGCAACTGCATAAGTCCATCTCCAAATGCTAACACATGATAGAAAAAGTAAGGCATCTGTGCAGCAAAGTGTCATATGGAGGGTCATGATGCGTTTGTTGTGCTCTGGATCCACAATCAATACACTCAGTTGTGAATACCTGGGAATTCCATGGCAATTAATTAATTATCTAGCTCACTGTTTTTCAACTTTAACATCTGAAACACATTGCTTCCTTTCCTTCGAGGAAACTAAATAACATTGTTGCCAAAAAAACCCTTCCAATAATAGCTGCTCCTAAAATTGTCTGGAGACACCCATCGGCTTGTGCGATGGATCATGGAAATCATAATGTGGTGAAAGGTGGCAATCCCTGACACTCTCAATAAACCAACAGCTTTCTAGAAGTTATTGTATCTAATTATCAGGTTTGGGGGGTGGGGGTGTGATTGTTTTATTTATTTATTGTATTTATTAATTATTCTTTTGGTTTGAAAACTATAACTGTAAATGAAGTTTCACATGTAATTGAAGTCTTTTACTATGTATTCTTTCTTGGCATATCCAACTGCCCAGGTCCAAGAAAGC
Source organism: Dryobates pubescens (assembly GCF_014839835.1). NCBI lineage: Eukaryota > Metazoa > Chordata > Aves > Piciformes > Picidae > Dryobates > Dryobates pubescens. The sequence goes on along the minus strand of NC_071625.1, from coordinate 20,670,883 downwards.
CTCTGTTCATTCAACCCACACACCGAACTGTCAAGGCATCAGTCAGCACTAGTCCTCAGGCCAGTTACCTGTATTGTCAGGCAATTCATGCATGGTGTCATGATGCTTCATGGAATTCTGGAAATTGTACTTTAAAAAAGCTCAAGCCAAACCTCACGAAGCTAGATAGATATTTGCTAGGCGCTCAAGCATTATGTTGATGAGCTCACTGTTAATTGTAAGAGGAATCTCACATGGCTTGCCAGGAATATGCTTTTTCTTCGAAGCCCTCTGTAAAGGTCTTCCCTGCATATGTGCAAAATGATTGTTTAAATGCTGTGGTTATTCTGCTGCTGGTGATGCCATGCTGGGGCATGGCATTACTGAGCTGAACACTACAGGGCTGGGACTATACTGTTTTTGCCCTGACTTGTGTGGGAAGAGTCTTCATCCCCTAAAGCTCCACTATAACCATCATGTAAGATAAGCCTAATCATGTCAGTGACCTTTACTGCTGCTAGTGAGTATCTAAGAGGTGCTCTGTTGTCCAAAATTGTACATCTCAGTGTAAGTTAAAAGGAGGTCTCTGAGTATATGGCATGTAGATCCCACCACAGGTGGATGTGTGTTTCTAACAGAATCGTAGAATGGTTTGGGTTGGAAGGGACCTTAAAACTCATCTAGTTGCTGTATCATGAGCCCACCTCAACTTACTGAGTTCAAACAAACATTACTGCATTGAAACCTAAGCTCATGTGATGCAGAGCTCATTTTATAGAGTAACAATGGTGGTTTGTGGTATATAATTAAGGAGATCAACTTTTCTACAGCAGTGGTAACAAGACAGGCATCAGGTATGTTATGCAGCCCAGTACATGGAAAAGCACTTTGAAATAAGAAATGATGTAGTTCAACACAAGGACCAGAACAGCCTTACAAACCCAAGGTAAGTCTTAAAAAGGTCCAAACATGTAGCAAGAGTTGCACTCACCCAGCCCACTCCTGGCAGAAATCAATGGTATGTCCACATGGCACTTTGCTGCTCAGAGTGACTTGGGGGTTAGGGAATGTGGACAGTGCTGTTCAACAGGTACAACAGGCATATACACACAGCTCAAGTTCTGAAATGAGCAACATGGCTCAGGATGCAAGCAGCACAAATTGTTGTTGAAATGCTTCAAAAGCACATCGTGTTGAACCATTTCTGTGAGGAAACAACTGTGGGGGCAGATTGCACCTGAACAATCACAAGGGCTTGAATTTCCAATGTAGTTTTGGTTTTTTTTTTACATAGGTCAATTTACATCTGAGTGAAGGGGATGTAAAACCTTCTGTGCTGATGGATTTTTGCATTTGTACCAGGCATTTCAACAAGGCACAGTTCAGCAGAGAATCCAGCTCAAAGACAACCTCATGTAGAGCACCTATTATTTATCATCTGTAAAAACGGGAGAAGGGGAGAAGCTTTGCCCCCAGTCAAATAAAGCAATGGTCAAGAAAATTCACAGGATTTTTTAACTCAAATTGCCTTGCTCTAAATATGAGCCAGTGGCCTCTTTTGCTGCCATTACCCCTTCTAGTTGCTCATTTGCCTTTATTCTTTGGGGAAAGGGGGGTTTTTTGACCAGCTACACTACACAAAGACATAGTACCTGTACACATGTACTTCCACGTACACAAATAGCTAATTAGACTTCTATTTTGCCAGCACAGCTATGCATGTTCCCCATTTGTCAGAGGATTCTTACCTTGCCTGAAGATACTTTATTCTGGAAAGCATATCAAGATGCCCTGCTGAGTATTGCTCTATCACATCCTTTACATCATAAGGCCTCAAAGTCTCCTTGAATTTTTTTTTATAGAGACGAAACTGTAGTATTCTGGGAAATAAACAGAAAAAATTATTAACTTAGATAAAATCCATATGGATAATTTGCAGTTTTATTGAATAATGAGTAAGTGCTGTGGATGTTTAGAAATGTGGCATGTTGTTTCAAAACAAGGTAATAAGAATCTCTAATATCATACCACATTTGTAAATATATGAAAGTTGTTTTTTTCTTAACTGCTAGGCTAAACCAAATTATCCACACAAAATATCTTTTTCATCAGTATCATTATAACATGGCTAAAGATCTAGAAAATCATGGAATTTCATTTTGAACAACACAAGTCATGGGAGATTTTGAAGCTGTGAAGCTGAAGATGCCTTTTTAGGCTTTAGCCTATTGTAAGGCTAATATGTAGTATATATGATACTGAAGCATTTTCAGCTTGCTTTTCCTTTTGCACCTGGGAAAGTTTCAGATATGAAATGTTAATTGGAGAGTAATGTGAAAGTTAAGTCAGCAGCAGATCAAGTTGTGGAGAAAAGAAAAAATGTTAGAATTTCATGGAGTGTTCTTATAAATCCAGCAGTATAACATTAAAGCTATTGTTGAATAATGGCAATAATTGCTGTTATTATTACTATTATTTAAACTGATCATAGTAATTAAAACAGAATTCTTATAATAAGAACCAGTGCTGGTTAGAACACTTGAACACTGACATCCTTTTTTTGCCCAATTCTTTCCTGTTTATGCATTAGTTTAAACTACTATGGCTTGCTAGACTAAACAAACAGCCAAGAAATATATGAAGTGAATGAAAAGAATTTTGACCTTGGGTTCTGCAAGCTTACTTCCTCAGTAAAGTCTCCATGTTCTTATTGGTTTGAGTTGGGCAATTGCTATTCTCTGTTGTGATTCTGACAGGTTGGGTCTTCTTTTCAAGTGTTTGGTTTTTTTCCAACCTTTCTAGAATCTGTATAAACTTTTATTTAGCAAAGATAATTCTATTATGACATTTTTAAGTGTTTTCAACTCATTAACTCTGTTGCTTATAAACGTGTCAAGATACACCTATTTTAGACAAACTACGCATGACAACAGCAAATCAATAACAACCTTATAACTGATGAATGGGAATCACACTGCTAGCAATTTCAATTTTAAACCTCCTTGATCATAATCCTGAGACCCCATTATGTGGTTTTGACTGAAAGAATTACTTCCCATTAACACTGAGGGTCTTATTAAACCATGAAAACAAACAAAAACCAAAACACCCCAATAAAACAACCAATCAAGAAAAAAAAACACCCAAAACCCAAATAAACCACCAAAAAAAAAAGCACTGAAAAGCCCAGCAAGGGCAAGAGAAACTCAAACTTGACCCATGAATGAGTTTAAAGGGAAATTGCATTCATCAGTTAGATTTGGATGTGATGGAAAGGTAGTCTTACAAAGATAATAGGTGAATGTCTCATAGAGATGCAGCTGGAAAACAGCATAGTAGCAGAGTCTGTGTTTGAAAGCAAGCAGGGAAAAAAAAGGGAAAAACTATGGAGGAAGTAGGGATGAAGAAAATTCCAGCTGGAGGGAAGCCTGTGGAACATGGCTTTCAAGCAAGCTTTAGAAAACTAGGATTTTTTAATGACTGGTTCTGCACCCAATTGGAAGCAAATCAGAAGATGTATTATGGTTATATACTTGTAAACATCTTCCTTGAAACTTTTTTAAGAAGATAATTTTACAGAACTTTCAGACTTGCAGCATTTCACCTGAAAGGCAATTAACTCCTGGGCTCAAAACTTTGCAGCTTCTGGGATAAAAAGCAATTGTAGTGAAAGCAGAGTATTCTCCTATGGGGACATTTTTCAAGGGAAGAGAGTGAAAAAATATTGAGTGGAGGCGTTAACAGAGCATCAGTGAATGAATTCTGTCTGCTCAATGTGAACGTTATCGTGATTTAGTAGGAGTTTTCTAACCCTAGGGAATACCTCTTGTAATATGAAAATAGAGGTGACATGTCACGAGCTGAAGGCTGCTGAAATGAAGACTTCCCCATCTTTTAAAAGATGACAGGTGAAAGTATACTGCACACTCACACAATTGTGAATAAAGAGTTGAGTCAGTTCAGAGTTTATTGTTTAACAAAAATTCCAGTTTTACACAAAATAGTGCAGTCACTGGATTGAACAAGATATTCTATTTAGGGCATATTTTAGTTTAGAACTGTATAGAATCATAGAATCAGTCAGGGTTGGAAGGGACCACAAGGATCATCTAGTTCCAACCCTCTTGCCATGGGCAGGGACACCTCACACTAGATCAGGCTGGCCAGAAAATACTATTCTATAGTAAATACATTTGTGATATATATTGCAAAAATGGCATGGTCAGTGTTACTAAAAAATGTTTTCCATTCTGTATATTTTCAAAGAGGACCTTAAATAAAGTCTGTCTTATGCTTTTCAAAATATCTAGACTTATTTAATCTAGTTCATTTATATTATAAAAAAAAGCAGTAGCAGTAACAATGTATCATAGAATCATAGATTCGTAGAATGGTCTGGACCAGAAGGGACCTCCAAAATGTCATCTAGTCTGACCTCCCTGCAGTCCACAGGGACATTCCCAACTGGACCAGATTGCCCAGGGCCTCATCGAGCCTTACTTTGAATATCTCCAGGGAAGGGGCTTCAACCACCTCCCCAGGCAACCTGTTCCAGTGTTCCACTACCCTCATAGGAAACTGACATGTAGCAATGTGTAATTTCCTGAAGCATAAGCATTCAAAGTCAGAGCAAAGAGCTGAGGAGCATCAGGGACATTTACCTGACAGCTCGGATGGCTGTCTTGAATGTTGGAATCATGTCTTCCATAAGGAAGTCGTTACTGTCGCCTCTCTCTTCTGCCATGGGCTCCCCTGTTCCTGCATCTGCAAAGCAGGCCAAAAAAAGTGCTGTGTGAACATCTGACCACACAGTATTTAAAGGGAGGTCTGGCTGACTAAAACACTACATAAATTACGTGCATTTTAGTGAAGGAACACCTCTTGCAGATTCCTACATAATTTGAGGGTTCTCCTCTCAGATTCCTGCCTTTCTGAAAGATTGGAAACACTTCTTCCTTTCCAATGGATTTAGAAGTTCCCACTCTTAGGAGCTTTTACAATGAAAAATCTTAGCCAAAATTATTTCATGTAAGGCTACAACAGGTTTTGAAGCTACAGGCCAAGTTCTCCCACTTTCACTGCTTGGAGTTCATGTACCTTCTTGGAAGAGAGTAATCAAGTTCCCAATGTGGACACTCAGATTACATCCACAGTAGTATGACGGAATACACTGATGCCAGCTGGCACAACAAAAAAGAAATTTTTATTTAGACACCATTTCAAAACTACCAGCAAGAAGAGGAAATTGTGTGCTCAGGGAAACTGAGAGGAAAAATGCCCTATGATACAAAAAGCTAGGGCAGGTATGGATGCAGTCTAGGAGGGAGCAGCATTAGCATAGCATCCATGTCGATAAAACAAGCCGTGATGGCATGTGCTTTTTAGGGGATATAATTTCACTCCCCAATGTGTCCTCTTTTTCTCCAGGTCAAATAGGTTGATTCCACCACTGGCTTCATCCCATGTCCCATTTGTTGGTTTTATGGACGGCCATTGCCTTATTTCAAACACCATGTTGCCTGCACTCCAGCATTCATTTCCTGGGGCTTTCCCAAATGTGCTGTGTAAAACCAAGGCCCAGCCATGCTTGGCCCATAAAGTCACCAACCTTCAACAGAAGATGCAGAGAAACAAAGTAAACTGGGGAGGATAGGGGATAGACAGAAAGAAATCAACACAGATGGGCTACCTTCTGAGCTTTGCCAAAAAGCGTACGCTTTCATTCGGAATGCAGTGCGAAAACGTTCCTTATTATTCAAGACAACATTCTTAGGCTCTTTTGAAGGACTTTCTTCAATGGCATCTACATTCAGAGGGGTAAATAGCTTTCCTTTAGTATTGGTACCACGAACCCGATCCAAGAGACCCAGCTTTTGGCTACAAAATAAGCAAAAGTAATCATTTTCCTCCTTTGTACACTTCTAACTTGTTATATCTTTTTGTTCACGATGCTTTAAGTATATAATGGGTTAAATAAATGTTTTGTTCACAAGGACACTGCTTGGGCTACCATAATATATCAATGTCTTTGTAAGCAACAGTTAAGCTCCACAATTAACTTCTTTTTATGAGCATTTCTTGTATCAGTGTTGAAAATGTTACCAGAGGGTCTTAATGTCTTCTCTATGTAATGGATCACAGTGCTTCAGCTCCCACAGCATGTCAGGAGCATTAGATTTATTGTAAGAAGAGAAACACCACTCTCAGGCAGTTACAGTCTCTAATTATAAGGATGCTTTGCCTTCTCTGTTTAGTACTTGCTTTGATTACCAAGAGTGTGGCAGGCTATTAAATTGATAACTCATAGAATCACAAAATGATTTGGCTTGGAAGGGAACTTAAAAGTCATCTAGTTCCAACCTCCCTGCCATGGTCAGGGACACCAGCCAGCAGACCAGGTTGTGCAAAGGCCCATCCAACCTGGCTTGAACACATCCAAGGAGGGGGTGCATCCACAGCTTCTTTGGACAACCTGTTCCAGTGTCTCACCATCCTAATAGTGAGGAATTTCTTCCTGTTATCTAATCTAAGTCTGCCCTCTTTCAGTTTAAAACTGTTAACTCCTTGTCCTATCATTACAGTCCCTGATAAAATGTCCCTCCCCATATTTCCTGTTGTCCCCCTTTAAGTACTGAAGGGCCACAGTAACATCTCACTAGAAGCCTTCTTTTCTCCAGACTGAACAACCCTCACTCTCTCAGCCTGTCTTCATAGGAGAGGTCTGTGTAGCCAAAGTAAAAAAAGCCAGATATGCCATGAACCAAATAAATGATCAGCAAAACACTGGAAAGGCAATGCCAAGCAATTACTAGCAATATGCTAAGGCAGACTACCCAGTTCTCTCCACCATTCTCTTTCAGTCATCTTTCATTAGACTAGAAATTGAGGTGACCTATATTTATTGTAGTAAAGGGACATGGTTTGTTCCTCTGATGAGTCCTTGTGCAGTCTTCTTAGCAGATATACTGACCAAAGATACTTGTCCTTCAGTAGCAACATATAGTTGGAATTGCATCTATCTGCCATCTTACCAGCATCAATGACACTTCTGATAGCCTGGTGACTGTAATGGTCCCAAGGACAATTACTAATACCGCTGAAAAGAGCAACACAAAAGCAATTTGCTAGTGAGTCTATCAGCTTATATATGCTCTGAACAGTTTGTAGGTGATAGATGGCTTAATATTTGATTTGTTTCTTCATTTTGTTGCTTAAATATTTGTTAATTGCACATTTGTTTAAGAATTGTAGGACTAAGCCATGGGGAAAAAGCCTGCTGTACCTGGACATTGCAGTGTAGGACAGTTCTAGCGGGAGGTTACTTGTGCACACACGGTCAAGAGGCAGTTCTGTGCGGGACATTGGGTTGAGTAAGTTAAGTGAGGGTAAGGAAGAAGCCACCACAGCTGACAGGTCTCTGAGAGCCACTGATGGGAGCAGAGCTGAACAGTGGTAGTGACCAGGAGAAAGAGATTTTGCAGGTGTGCTTAGATGATGCCACTAAACATGCTGGAAGGAGAGGTAAATGTAGGGAGGGTCTACCATGCAAGTACATATTGGAGAAAGATGAAGATTAGTGTGCAAAACTTGCAAGTGAAGAGTTTCACAGAACTATACATATCCTCTATTTACAGGAGTTATCTTGGTCAGATAGATTATTTTGATGTTCTGTAATCTCTGGTGTCATTGATGCCCCTCATTAAAATGAGGATCTATTTCTATCTCAGAGCTCTGTCTGTTGCAGTATCCCACCACAGTGGAAGTTCTCAGGATATTCTAGGTGAATAGTATTAATATTATTCAGAGTTTGCCCTAATGTAATTTCCTGAGGAATTCATGATGTGGAGGGAAGGTAAAGAGCAGACGAATGGACAGAGCAAAAATCAGGGATTACAGCTTCGTGGAAAAATATTGGATGCTACTTGTTGATATCTGTGGCAAATAATTCACCACAGAATGTGTAAGGGCAGTCTCATGTTCAGCCTTAAGGACTTATTTAAAAAATAGTTTCATTGGTACTTGCTTTTGGGTTGGAATCGTGATCTGATTGATCCACTAAGGTGCTCTAACGGCTGAAGTGATGGTGAGAGCAGAGTCCCAACAAGTGATTTGTGCTCCACAAAGGGAGATTCCTGTGCCTCTGCACCACTTTCACATCCCTCTTTAAATGCCAGGTTCAAGGCAGTAGTGCTTTACAAGAAAGGCATCTGTGGCATGTCTGTGAAATTTGGATTCTGCAAGCACTTCAAGCACTCAGCTACCATACGTGAATATATACAGGAGACGACCACCGCTAATGAGCACATTTGAAAGGGCATGAAGAATACAGTTGAGGAAGTCAGCTGGAGGAAGTTACTAGTCAGTTGAATGACTTTTATCTGTTTTTTTTAAAAGAGGGTAAAGAAGGGAAAACAAATTCTTATGTCTCATTAGTAATAACATCAAAGTTTGAAGGAGGAAGTAATTAGAAGGGTGAAACCATGGCACATCACTGAAAAGGATTTAATTCAAAGAAATGCACCAAAAATCTGAGTGATATAAAGGGGTCAGCTCATAAATCAATGAGCATGAAGATGTTAGAGAGAGTGACCTTAAGAAGCCTTCAATGTGGAAAAAAAAAGACAGCATTTAAGCATGCTTGGCATGGTGGTGATCTTTGTAGACTGAAGGAGACTGTGAAGTAAGCTACACAAGGGAAGAAACTGAAGCAGTTTTAGGATGAGTAGATCTATTCAGAATCAGTAAAATAAAGACGTTTTTCCCTAGGTCTGAAAAAATCATGTGTACAACAGGCTTGTTTTGGAGATTATCTTTTCTTCATGGGGGGATTAACAGGTCACCAGTGACAGGTGAATCTCAAATGAAAGGGGAGATTTTAGTCAATCTATTCTTCAGGATTTCAAGACTGAAAGTTTTGGTTCAAGAGTTTCTGGAGAGATCTCCCAGGATGAGAAGGAAGCTCCTAGAAGGATGAAATCTAGCAGGCAAACTCTGTTGATTTCAGATGATGAGGTGATTTCCCCAAAGGCAAGTTTTCACATCACACTGGCTTTGTGCAATGTATTTAATGTCACAAGATTTGATTTACTAACAGTGCAGAGAAGTTCTCAAGACAAGAATATGTTTAGGACAGAGAACCTGAAAGATGAAGAGGCAAAAAATAGGTGAGAAAGAAGATTGCTACTGTTTGTAGAAAGCATTTTAATATTTAGTAGAATATAGTTGTCATTATATATGGCCTCTGATTCTTTCTTCAGAAACTTCTTAATTCCTCAAAATACATATCCAAATTTCTCAAGGACTGACCTTTGAAACTGTTTTAATAACTCTTCCTTTCCAAAAGACAAAGAGGCATGAAGTGTATTGCAAGGATCTATAGCAATCAGACCACTTGAAAAAGGGTCAGTGCAGGATGCAAAGCATCCAAAAGGAAAATCTTGTGGGTTTCACTGGGGGGGGGAGGGATTTTGTTTGTGTTTGGTTTTGTTTTGTTGTGTTTTGTTTTTTTCTTGCAATATAGGACAGAAATATGGGCAATATGTGTAGTAATCTCTGCCATGGAACTACACAAGAATAAGAGAGTTCACAATTTGGTAGCTATGTTATAGGTCAAATCAGATCAACATATTCTCCTGCATTCAACACAAAAAGCTATTTATGTGCAGTGATGTTTTCCAACACCTAAGGAGGGAAACTCATTTGTGGGTTGAATTTTTTAATTTAAATTTTTTTTTTTTTTTTTTTTTTTTTTTTTTTTTTTTGTGGGATGGGGTTTAAGGTAGAGAATATGAACCAAAAGCATTCCCAAACTCTCTTTCTAGGGAGCTTCTCAGCTTTGCCAATTAAAAAGTGTCAGTTTAGGAACAAACTCACATTTGACCAGACACTTGTTTTTATCCAAGACCATTCCTTTCACATCTTAGGTTTAGGAGCTGTATTAAGCTGTTTAAACAGTTAAATCTCCTGTCTTAAGATTTAGCTTTAGACCCCTTTCTATAATTGGTGGGAATGAGTTACTTATTAATTAGGTAAATTAGCAACCTACGGAGTGCCATTCAGCTCCATTTCACTTTAGGATGACTTTATAGCTGGAGGAACTTGTCTCTTACTATCAAGTGCAAAAAGATCTAGTTGAGAAGTCATTTAAAAAGCAGGTCTCTAGTCTAAGTTAGTTACCTGAGCTGAAGCTTTCCTCAGCTGAAATCCTGATGATTAACCCTTAAAGTAACATTCAGATTCATAACTATGTTTATGCAACAAATATAGGCAATTGTGTTTATATCCAGGCAGCCAGAGCAGTAGAATCATTATAAAATAATTCAACAGCTTCACATGAAAAGCAACAATATGTTGTACACACACACAAAAAATCCAAAACAAAACCCAAGCTTCTTTCCAGATAATGACTAACTGTCATCAGATGAAAAATGGACTCTCTTCTTATTTCCAGAAGATGAAATCTGGGTCTGCTGGGGTTTTTGTTTTCATTGTGCTTTTAAAAAGGACTTATGAAACATTTGTTCTCATGACACCATTCCCTTCATTAAAACAGCATGCGCATGGCTCAGTCTCAGAGTACAAAGCATGCGCAGATCACATCAACCTTCATGAGAGTGGCTAGGACAGTGGTTCCCACACACAGTTTCATGTACTGCTGCTTGCCTTTCAGACTCTTCCTAATGCTATTAGCTGTGATTCCTCCCCTTGGAACAATGATCCCATTTCATTTGGCTTCCTTTCATTCAACAAAATGTTATTCTCAATTTCCAGTGGAGTTCCAGAAACTGGAGTGATTTAAATGCATCCCAAATATGCTAATAAAGGTGCAGAGTAGTTTCTCTGAATAGCTTGTTGTCATTGCTTGTCTTGCATTCTATTGCATCCTCTACCTTGTGGAAGAATAAGGATTTTCCCAAAATCTTTTTCTTTGAAATGGAATCCTAGGATGAAAAATCCTTAACTTTTTGGTAGATACAAATCACCATAAAAAGAGGAAGGTGGGAGCAGTGCAGACAATTTAGCCTGAAAACTTCTTATCTAAAGGTAAATTCAGCTCTCAGTTTATTCTTCACATGAGCAGAGGATATTATTTTAGACCATCTGAGATTAATTTGGTGGCTGGATATAAAAGAGATGACTGGCTTCCACAGCAGATATTTCACCTTTACTTAGAATAAAGTGTGGGAACCACTGAACTAGAAATGCTTTCCCAGAAACAATCATGCAAAATAATGCAGTGGCATCCCATCATGCAACCAGATACTCTCCTCTCTGTGCTTTGCTTAGTATTGGAGTTTCATACACAAATGGTACATGTCTGAGAATAATAATAATAAACTAATGCTAACAGTGAATAAAAATCAGCTCTCTTCCATGTATTTACCACTTTGACCTAAGAAAGACTAATAACAATTGAGAAACGTTTCCTTATTTCTTTCACTTTAGATAATCACTACATTTAGTTGGTCTCAAGTAACAGAAAGCAAAAGGCAGTCAGGTTTACTTCACTATTTTAGTGCATTGTTATCTGTAGTTATACCAGTGAACTTAGTTTTGTAAAGTCAAACATTCTGAATGAGATTTCCAAAGTATTCTACTTTGAACTACTCCAAACAGAACGCATTGCAAAACTAACATTATGAGGAAAGCCTGCAGTGAACATATTTAACTCATCTCAGAGAGTCCATGAGCACTTCTAAACTTTGGTCATTTAGCCTTTCCTTTTATCCAGCAATACTTTTTTTTTTTTCTTTAGAAAGGATCTCATTAAAGTTTTCAACCTCAAAATAATTGATTGCAACTTCTTGACAACTAGTGTGGTCTTCAACAGAAACCCCCCAAAACTGAAACAAACAACAAAACGCTTTGCATCCTGAATCTTGAGATCTAAACTTGCAGGTTTCTAATGTCTGAGAAGGAAATATTCCCTTTTAGTCAACAAATTTCCACACTCTTTGATGGTGTATATCCTCATTGGTATTTAAGTGTAGGTATGACTCTACGTGCAAACTCACCTACCATCCAGATTATTTGCCCTGAAACATGAGCACAAGTCCTAACTTGGGCTCAACTTTGATGCTTTGCAGAACAAGAAAGACCCCTTATGCACACTAAAGACCTTTGCTTAGCCCCTCTTCTCATCCACACTTTCTTAATTGACTGGAAATGGGTAAAAATAAGCAACATCACACAAAACCATGGGGTGAATGATCTGTGTTCAATTATTTGACAAAAAAGAACAGATATGATACTTTTCATTAATGGTTACCACCAGCAATGTAGATAGAAACCATATGGATGCTGACCCATTGTTTACTTTGCAGTGAACATATCTCCATTTATCAAGCACTAGAAAGCAAACCAGACTGCAAAATCAATATCTTTTTGTCATTTTGCAGGGGCCAGTCATCCAACAACAAAAAAAGGAGTACCTCACTAGCAGCACTCCAAGAGCTGAAAAGCTTAAGCTAGAAGAGCTATGTTGTGTGTTGATGATTTAATGTTTATAGAATGAAATGGGAATGAGAACAATGAGCTAAAGTTGAATGATTGCAAGATGTTTATGTGGTGAAAAAGAAAATGCTTGGAAATTTAGTATATATTGTTATTTCTGATGATGTGTCTTTCAGATTCCTGGAATGCCACAAATTATTTCTATGTCACTTTTCAGGGAAATAAAACTCTTGGCCTGCATCTAAGGTTACAGTTACAGGACATCACTAACTTTATTCATATAATCAAAAGTATCAACTTATTTTCCATTTGCTGAACCAGAACCTACAAATATATGTGCAGAGACATTGTTCCACTGAAGCCAGGTGTGAATAAAATTACATGATTTTTTTTTGGTGGGGTAGGGACAGCATAAGGAACAGTATTTAACTCTGACAGTATATATTTCTTAACAGCAAATTTCTAAATTATTGGCAGAGTAGGTTAGTATCATTCCCATTTTATGTAAACAGAGAAACATACTCATTTCTAAGCAGATCCCTGGCAGAGCCAGGATTAGATCCCATGTTTTCTGAACAGCAGAGCATTGAACCATCTGCAAGGTCATGCAACTTTGTTTTGATGCATAATTAAGTTTACAGTCTTATTGACCCTTACTTTTTTTGGTGGTTAGATGAACTACTGTAGTAAAAATGGAAAGTGCAGGCAGAAAATGGCATGCAAGAAATATGAATAGGTAAGGATCAATTGTTACTTGAATGCATATACCTAAGTTTTCTTGTGAGGCTCGATCCAAAGAATGACTCCCTACTAAACATGACATTACTGTAAAGCGAAGAAAAGTTATTAAGATGAGACATTAATGATTACCCATGAAAAGCTCTGTGAAAAAGAATGGGAAAGCCTTTCATCTGTAGTTAATGTAGTGTGCAGATCAGAGAGGCTTTTTTCTCCTTCTTCTTTTGGGCAGTTTTATTAAGAAGAAGTGCTGACAGTGAAGTTTTCCACCATGGAAACTACGAGTTTGTTTTCATTGTGCTGTTACTCCTGACAATACAAAAATGCATCATATTGTATGCATTCTTTCATATATACTAGGAAGGATTAATACTGTCACTTGAAAAGAAATAACAAAACAAAACAAATCCCACAAGTTTCCAGAGGCTGATAAAGATTATTTATCTTGTGGAGAGAGGGAAACAGGAATAAATTTATTTTCAGCAATCACATAATAGGCCTAGGGACGAGCATGCTCTCCTGATAACTAGTTCTACAGATGGACAATGCTGATTAGGAGCAACACTCAAAGGCAAAGTTTAAAATTCTTTGCTAAAGGGCCCATGCATACAAGCATCAAAGTGCTAAAAATAGCACTGAAAAATCCGTTCCTCACAGGCACAAAGAGTTGGTTCAAAATAAACAAAACGTTCATCAAGGAAAGGCCTATTTCAATGTAGGTCAGGCATCAAGTGTCTGCTGAAGGATCTGCTGCACCCCAGCAGAAATGAGCATTACTCTCTCTTGCTCATACATCTTCCTTCTTGGGATCTGAACAGATTCAAAAGCTTCACAATACCTGCAGAATAGCAGTTGCTATCCTAGGTTTTTATGGGCTGGTAGGTTTAGGCATTGATTAAGGAAGGAAAAGTTAATGACATCTCTGGCATGAAGTCAGTAAACTCACTGAGCACCACCCCAGTTCCCCCTGGTTTGGGGGAGAACAGAGAGCACATAGGGAAAATACCATTTTTAACAAAGTAGCACATTTTCCCTCCACTATTTACAGCCCACTGCCTAGCTCAAGGGTAGTCCCATATGCTCTTCATCATAGCTGACATCTTCACAGTATTAGTTTGAAGAGAGCTTCAATAAAGCTTTGGACTGCTGCCAAATTGTAGTTGGCTTTCTACTATCATAAGTCTTTCCCTGCAAACTTGGCTTGGGATCTAACTTCTGAAACAGACTCTTCCACTCTGTTGTCTCCCCAGTGTTTTTCCCAAATGCTCCAAGAACAAGAGCAGCATCTAGCTGTGACTCTGTCAAAATGCCAACTCCTGCTTCCAAGGAGTGGTCCTAGAAGGATCTGCCTCAGAGTTCAGCTCTGCTGGCGTGGAGTTCCTACAGAGTTTCACACCACTGAAGAGAAACCCTGCAAACTCAGAGTGCTACACATCCTCAAATCTTCACACAGCCAGGCCTAATTTTTAGTTTATTAACTAGTTAAATTTTCTGACTCATATGGGAAAGCTTTGGAACAACTCTTATCTCTCTTTTATCAACCACTGTTCAGACAATGTAGTTTATCACTGCAGCTTTTCTCTTAAATACTTAACTGATGCAAGAACCAGAAGACTGAGTGCCCTTATGGGCTGTTCTCTCCATTAGGTCTGTGCTCCCTTATTGCTCATTTATTTCAATACAGCCTTAAATGCAAACTGCAATGGAGTAAGAGTAATGCTTTCTATAGCAGATCACTGTAGGGGAAAGAAGAATATTTGTTTGTTGGGTTTTTAAAACTTTTTTTTATTTTTCTGGTCTATAAATGAGAGTTTAATGAGAGATGGGAGGTGAGACTGTCAAAACAACCAGATTTTATGGCTCAGTCCCATGTCTACTGAAGTCATTGGATGCTCCCACAAGTACCATAATTTTTCTGTTTATCTGGAGGGTTTCCAATCCCTCTTTTTGAATGCTTATACCCATAAACACATTCCTGCTAACAGGAAGGCTCCAGTGAAGGTTTACTGGTGATTTTTGCTGAAGGTTATTACACATGTAACAACATAAAAGCACAATACATCCAGCTAGAATGAGGGGCCTCGGGATTACAGTTTTAAACATTTTGAGCTGTGAGTCATGCTTTTCAATTTTTAATCCAGGGCTTCCACATAAAATGACTCTACTGGCCTGAAAGATACAGTAACTCAGAAGCTACCCCACAAACTGTTCTGTCACTGCAGTTGTAGGATCTTCCCTAGGGGGCTGTGACAAACAGCAAATTGTAGCAATCATTCAGTTGCTGCTGCATCTAAGTCAGGACATTTTTGCTAAAGGCATAGGTTACATACTCAAAAGGATTTCAGCTCCTAAGCTTCTGCCAACATATTAAAGACCAAAATTTGACTGCTTCCCATACTGAAGGTGGCTAAAATCTCCAGACATCTATAACAATGCAACTGAGTTTGTATGTGACTGCTTAGCCTGGGCAGTGTCATAGAGGTATAGTACTTAAGCTAGATAAGGGTTCACAAACTAAGTAACACCCATCCAAGAGGTCTTAGAAGAGGAGCAGATTAGCTCATGATGATGGCTGCAGGAGGAGGGAGTCATCTTTTGCCAATAATTCAGCACTATAGCTATTACCTGTATTGTATAGAAAACTAGAGCTAGTTTTTCCTTTTCTGTTAAAGACAGTTTGAACTAAAAAAAGAAAAATCACAAACCAGCAAGTGTGAATGTCTTTTTTTTTTTTCAGCTTTCTTTACTGAAGCTGTCATGTGTCATATAAAAAGTTCAAAAACCAATAAAATATAACTTTTCATTCAGAAGAGTCTAGAACCTAGGTTTAACTTCGAATTTTGCTCCCTCTTTTTCTTTGCACTGTAAATAGAGGTGAACATGGAATAGCTTCAGCAAGAGTCTGTGGAACTATTTGTCCTTTAATTGTGATTGACTTTCATTGTGGGTGATCCATTGATAGCACTTAGAATAGAATGGAATTAACCAGGTTGCAAAAGACCTTCGAGATCATTAAGTCCAACCCGTCACCCAACACCATCTAATCAATTAAATCATGGCACCAAGTGCCTCATCCAATCTCTTCTTAAACACTGATGGTGACTCCACCACCTCCCTGGGCAGCATTAAGTAATTCACTTTTTTGTCCCAAAAGGTTGAATTGGCCTCTATCAAGAACAGTGTGGCCATCAGGAGCAGGGAGGTCATTCTGCCCCTGTACACTGCACTGGTTAGGCCACACCTTGAGTACTGTGTCCAGTTTTGGGTCCCTCAGATTAAGAAAGATGTTGACTTGCTGGAATGTGTCCAGAGAAGGGCAACAAAGTTGGTGAGGGGTATGGAACACAAGCCCTGTGAGGAGAGGCTGAGGGAGCTGGGGTTGCTTAGCCTGGAGAAGAGGAGGCTCAGGGGAGACCTTCTTGCTCTCTACAACTACCTGAAGGGAAGTTGTAGACAGGCGGGAGCTTGTCTCTGCTCCCAGGCAACCAGCACCAGAACAAGAAGACACAGTCTCAAGCTGTGCCAGGGGAAGTTTAGACTGGATGTTAGGAAGAAATTCTTCATAGAGAGAGTGATTGCCCATTGGAATGTGCTGCCCAGGGAGGTGGTGGAGTTGCCATCATTGGGGGTGTTTAGGAGGAGACTTGATGGGGTGCTGGGTGCCATGGTTTAGTTGATTAGATGGTGTTGGATGATGGGTTGGATGCAATGATCTTGAAGGTCTCTTCCAACCTGGCTTATTCTATTCTATTATATTCTATATGGTTTTGAATCTGCAACCTAGATGAAGTGGATTACAAGTATGCAGTTTCCATTAGAGACCTTGTAGGATGACTGACAATAATCACTCCTTTATACCCTTCAGTAACTCTTTGCTGGTAAATTCCCTGGAATGACTGGGAGCTTTCCCATTTGTTTCAAAAGGGATGGCACCAAGGCCTTAAACCTAATGCAAATGTTTGAGTACTACCAGAAAGGTTGACTGTCCTGCTGACCCATCTTAGTATTTATCATCAAGAAATCTTTGCATATGGTGAACTGACATAGCCTCAATCTGTTACACCACAGCACTGCTCTGTGCAGGACTGCTGAGCAATAACATGAAATAGAACTTTAAATTCACCCAAGGATAACATGGATGATAAACTCTGGCTCTCTGGCATGGATCAGAAGAAGTCTAGACTACAACTAATCATACCAAACAGTAAAGCTGTTTACAGACAATCAGCAAGCAACACTGCATTTGTACAATTAGCATTATAGCTGTGTTCTTTGAGGAAAAAAAAAAAGGCAAGCAATTAGGAAATGGATTGGTTAATCATTTTAATGACTACCTGTTGTGTTAGTAGAATGTTTTGGTTAATAGCTTATGGATCCACAAAGAATCATTTAAGATGCGTTCTCCAATAACCTCATTAAAACAAAGCCATAGTAATCACAGCTACATACCTGGCAGTACCATCCAACTGCTCTTTCCTTTTGTAGAAGAGAGGAAGATTAAAGGAAAGCAAGAAGAGAAGAATTACATAATAAATTCAGCACATTTTTTAAACATAAGTTACTAATCTATTGCTAACACTTTTTACCTCTTTTGTTCTATAACCGCAACTGACAGCAGAATAAAAGTTACATTTTCAGTTACTCACAAAGCAATGAAAATGATACGCGTTCCTGAAACCAATCTGTGCTATTTAGACTGGCAATCCAGTTTTTGGCGAGTAGGGCACACTTCTTTGCCCTTTCTCCCAGGACCTTATTTGCAGAACACCTATTAGATTTCAGGTCACATTTGAGTCACAGAAGAACCCACATAAAATGAGCTAGGTTGAAGTCACAGTAATGAGTCTTGACTCCAGGTGAACCTGAAAATTGTTCTCTGGACAAAACCTGAGGTTAACAAACCCTCTACAAATGCCTCTTTAATGGATAATATTGAAATAGAGCGTGCAAAGGGATAAAGAAAAGGAAAGAAATATACCAAGCCTTAATTAAACACTTATGCTTAGAGATTTCCTTTCTGATGTATGTGAAATCAATCCTAAAGAAATACATTGGGAATAAAACAAAGAGTTAGTATTTGTGATTTGCCCTTTGTGAAGGCAGGAGCCTGAAATGTTTCCTCAAGTCTGTTCTGAGCAATAGCTGGAGCTGTGCTATTAAAACAGTGAGCACAACTTACACACGGAGACTGCTGTTTGACCTTAGCAGTAGTTTAAAAAGCACATTTGGGATTTGGTTTTGGTTTGTTCCCTGCCCCCAATAAGACATAACAGAATGCCCAGAGTGAAAGTTTAAAGCATAAACCTGAACACATAATGCCCATAATTAGCAGCTGATAGTCCATGGCTAAAAGTCTTGGCTTTCGCAGGGCCAGTGTTTTAAAATGTTATGACCTGAAAGTGAGGAAGATGCCTACTAAACAGGCAAGAAAACTGAGGATTAGACAGACCTGTAGAATCATAGAATGCACTGGGTGTCCATAAACATTTGAGCATCCATCAATTCTGAATGTCTTTATGTATGGAATGTTTTCCACTGAACTCAGAAGTGGCAATTAAAACAAAAGCATAAGCCTAACTCCCCAGAAAAGTTTTCTTGTGAATTTTCAGTTAATAGTTTCAATGTGAGACAGTTTTAAACATGCTTGGGCTCTCCTCCACTGATTTATCTCCTTAAGAAACTAGCATTTCCAAAAGACAAGCATATAACAAGCATGAATTATGTTCACAGGCTGTGGTCACCTCTGAACAACACAATTCACAGGCCTGTTGTGTTAAAGAGGGAAACCCAAGAATCTTCAGCATAGTTTCCTTATCTCAAAATACATGACCATATCATAAAAGGTGTGAGAAGTATGGGTGCCTCTGAAACCCAGGGCTAAAATGTTATCATGATGAAAATTACAGAGGAAGTATTTGAGATTTCTAGGGCAATAAACACCAGTCGTAGAAAAAGAAGCTGGCAAAGAGGAAGTTAACCAGGAAGTGATCTGGCAATTGATTATATATATATATAACAAAATCTCTGTTTCCTGTCCTGACTTGTAGTTCACATAAAATGATGATGGAGAGGTGGACAATGCACATACCTGAAAAATGGAAATGATACGATTGATTCATAAAACCTCCACGTGGCAACTAGGTCAATCCTGTTGGGGTTAGTAGCATAGTATCTCCAGGCAGCCTGAATTACAAGGGAGAGGAAATAATTAGCACTAGGTAAAGCTATTCCCAGGCTGACAGCAGCCAGATTGTTTCAAGGAAGATAATGATGTACCAGAGTGACTATTTAGAAATTAATTACTAATCACCCACAACAAATGAGTGTCACTCTACAGCAAAGTTATAGACATTCAATTGTGATCTGGGAGGGCTGTTAAAGGAGCTGGGGCATGGAGAGAATCACCAACATTGACAAGACATTAAGTTTGACTCAACTGATCTTATTCGTCCTTCTGATATGTCTCAAAGGGCTTCAAGCACTGCTGAACTTGTCCAATGTTTCTCAAAGTGCTTCAGGTAGTTTACTATCTGATGTACCAGCAGAGGATATCTCACTGAGCAATTTTCTATTCCAGCATTTAGATGCAAACCAAATTCTCTAAGCACAAGTCTAAAAATATTGTAGCTAAATTAGCTACCTGCTAAAAGGAAATGCTTTAATTTAAAAGGTGAATTCAATTCACAACTCATCCCTGCAGCCCCTTCTGGTTGCTAAGGAGTGGTTTTAATGAGAACAACACAGTATGTCACTCAGCCTGATTCTCCTGAGGGCTGGTTTAATTCTGAGCACCAATGCTTCCATCTGATATCACAGACACTTTCAAACTGCCCCTCTTTCAAACTGCTGTCATTTACTTCACTGCCATAAAGGTGTGCTCTGCATCTACTAAGTAGTGTAGTGACCTGCTACTGTCACATCCACCAGCTCCCAGACTAGTAACTTTAAGATTGATTTTCTGAATTTGTATTAAAGGCCATAACTGAAGTTCAGGTGAGCTAAGGAGTCTCCTCCCATTGAATCCTCTGATTGTCCAGTGACATAACAGAAGATTCAGGGTGTGTTTCAGATGTTATAAATCACACATACTGTTTATGTCATTTTGCTGGATTGAAACAGACATCACCTATTGTGTTACTTCTGTGGCTGTTTTCACATCAGTAACAACACAACTTTGTTTGCACTCTCTCAAGAGAACTGACAAAACCTGGATTTTGGAAACTGTTTTCAACAGCTCTCTTTCTGTGGTTTTGTGGCACTTAGGAGAGGTAGGTTGATTTCTAGATGGTAGGAGATGAGACTATTTCTTCTAAAGAAACTTTTCTTCTGCAGATGTACTGGGAATTGAAAGACTCAAAACCTACAAGGATCTCTTGAATCATCTATCTCCATGTGAAAAAAAAGAACTCCTTTACAACACAGCTTCTCATCTCTTGGAATGAGAAATGCGAATCTGGGCAGGGAGGAAGCAATGGCCCTTGTTAACATGATGCAGCAGTTTTCATACACAGTAATTCTTCAAGGAGAGGACAAGTGGCTGCCAACCTGAATGAGTTCAGCTGCTGGTTTTCTTCTTTTCTCAAAATGTTTTTGACGATGTTGCTCCTGGACCTTCAGCGCCAGTCCCGAGCCCAAAATACCCTGAAAACATAGTGATGCAAGATTTTAGAAGTTTCTTACTCAGAAAAAAATGGATCAATTGTGAGAGCAAACAAGTCTGTTGGTGGAGATGGAGATGGCTATGTAGAACCTTTGCGCAGTACAGCATGCCTTTCCTGCTGCTCCACACAAGACATGAGATTGTCATAATCCTCTAAAGGGCCACAGGACATACCAAATTCTTCTAAGGTCACTGGAAGGCTTCTTGAATGTCTACTGGTTTTCCAAGCTGGAGGTGTCCATGTGGTATATTACTCTCCCCTCAGGGTGAAGTGATACTGTGTTTGTCTGACAAAAAGAGTTATACTTTGGAATTGGGTGAGTGGGAATTCCCATACTCTGTTGCATTCTTTCCAAATCTTGATCTAAAGAAAAAATATCCTAAAATCTGGACTTGGGATTGTTTCTGTTGCTATTCAGCCTATCTCACCCAGATCATGAGGACTTTGCAGACAAGGTAAATACTTGGCCCATGTAACACAAGAGAAGAAATGTACTTTCAAAAGCAATCAAGAGATAATTTCTTAGGTAGCCAGAGGAGAATTCACCTGTTTCAATCAAAAATACCTATACTGTCACCTGCTGTCTGGGTAGAAACAGCACTTTCCTTGGTGGTGTTAGAGATCACTGGTAGGACAAGAGGGAAACAGGTGGGATGAAATGTTCTGCAGACCTGCACTGGTTGTAAAGGATATCACTGCACTCAGATGTAGATCTCTGCCTTGCAAGTGTTTAGACTGGGTGAGATGGATCCAACTTTAATTATTAAAACAAAAGACTTCAAATACACATTGTGTAGCTGTGTCATTAAAAGTAAACTAACCCAGGCCAGGGTGTAGGCTCATGAACTGTCCTGGTATTTCCCAGCCTGTTCACTTGCCAGATTTATTTTATCCTGTGCAGGACAAAACTATCTGTCTCAGCATTGTCTTGGACAATGACCACATGTGTTTTGAGGAGTGATGGTGTGACATATTATTCCCATCAGGCTCCATGCAAAGTTGGTAAGAAAGGAGTTTGATTTACTCCTATAGACCAGCCCAAGTGTCTGAATCACATTTTAAAAAGGGATTTTTGATTCCACTGATAGTTTTTGATCACTTTACCTTCATTTTCCAAGTGCACAGTACTGGGCTATGGCTAACAGAGTTGGGGAAAGGTACTCACTGCCGGAAGAGCAAAGAAAGACACTCCAATGAGAGAGAATGTAGCTGCAATCAACCGTCCTTCCCATGTTTTAGGGGTCTTGTCACCATAGCCAATTGTAGCAAGGGTGATCTGTGGACAGAATCATCAGGATTTCCCATGAGAAGAACAAAGCCAATGGTTCTGCTTTAAACATCACTATGAAACCTGCATAACTCACTTAGATCTATGAGTGCTCATGCACAGCTTCTTGAAACAGGACCTTGATGATGGGCCAACCAATTTTTTTTTTTTTTTTTTAATGGCATGATAGTCCAGAGGCATTGCACCAGGGAGGATAGCCTAAGTCTTAAAACAGCTACCTTTGCTGAAAGGAAACTCCTTGTGATACAAGAGGCAAGACCTCTAGTTCAATATTGTATCACCAATGGAATTCTCTGAGCGATTCTTGAGTGTGGTGCATGCAAGACACAAAAGAACTGTTTATTCTCTCCAAAGATATTTTGGACTTGTTAAATTTCATCCCATTAATCACTGTTCAATGAACCAGACTATCTAGATCCTTCTTTGCAAGGCTTCCTGTTCCTTAGGAGAGTCAACAGCGTCTCCCAGTTTGACCAGTTCTGGTTTTGCCATTTTCAGATTGATGTGGCACCCACAGGCAGGATACTGCTGTCATGAGAGCTAGATCTCCCACAGGAAAGACCTAATCTCTGCTACTCCAGTCATACACAAAGAGACACTCCCCTAAAAGAGAGGTTTCCCAGAAGCCACTTACCAGTCCCCACCAAAGGGCATCTGCATAGGTTTCAAACTCCTCCTTCATCTCCACTCCATTAGCATCCTTTTCAGGAACATCTTTTTCAACCAGATAAACAAGAAACGAGGACAGGATGAGTGTCAGGAACCCGATGTACCAAGCAGTGATGAGTTCCTGCAAAAGAAACAGATGGACAATGAAGAGCCTGAAAGCTGTTTCAGTACCCACAGTGACAGACTAAACAGAGAAGGGAGAAGCACTGAGGATAACAGCAAAGCTGTCACTACTGGCTTGGTCACGGTTCATGACTAGCCCAGCTCAGCACTTACTGGGAAATAATGCAGAGATTTACAAGAATTAGCCCTTACATGGCATCTTCCTTGGGAACAGCTTGGAGCAATTGCAGTTGTAGTTCTGCACAAAGCTGTGTTAAGGTCCATGATACAAGGCTCTCTCTCTTTGACCTTGACTTTTCCCATGCTAGCTGCCCCTAGTCTAGGTCAGTCTTGGCAAGCCAATCAACAGCTCCTCTCTCTCCCTTCCTTCAGAGACAAGGTTGCAGAATGCACTTCCTTCTTTTTTTGGTAAATAATGACAATGTGCTCCTCCCCATCTCACAACCTGACCTTGATTTCCTGTAACCCTGCTCAAGTGATAGTGACCAGTGGTGGTCATAATAGATGTGCCTTTCTGGTCATGTGGATTCAAAGGAGACAGATAGCAACACAATAGTCAAGAGCTAACTTCAGCAATGAGCCCATTTAAATTCAGTGCTACTCCACATCTGACAGTTTTGTCTGACCTTGTCCTCTATGCAGTCAATAATCAAGCGCAGCTTGTCATCAAACTGATGTTTTATCTCAATAAACATACTGCTGCTTCTCTCTTACAGGTGAAATGCACACTCCATCCACAACACACATCAAAGTAGGTTCTACCACAAATAATGCTTTCACTATGAACTCATGTAATAAGAACAGAACTTCAAAATCATCTTTATGAAAACAAAACCTGACCTCCTTTGTTTCAGAGAACTATGTTTTCTAAGAACTGTTTTTTCTTGGGAAAAAAAAAAAAAAAAGAAACAAAGTCAAAAACATGGTAGCTGAGAATTTCATAACTGAGTCTTGAGATAAGTCCATTTTCTTGGCTAGTTTCTGGGATGCAATCACAGAAATAAGTTTGTTGGCTAATCTTGCTATCAAAATTGTTTCTTTAGTATCTCCAGTAAAGCAAAGTCCTCATAACCCATTCTTATCTCCCTCACACAGCTGTGGTCTAATGGGGGGGAGGAGGGGAATCAAACAAGGATCATTTGAATGAAATCCCACAAAATGAAACCTTAAACTTTTTCTAAACAATGTATGTGGCACAGAGGCTTACTTTGCTATGTGCACAAATGGCTGATCCCAAAAGCTTCCATGTGCCACCTCTCCTGTCCATTCGGAGCATCCGTAGGATCTGGAGGAAGCGGAGGCTTCTGAGAGATGTGGCCAGAACATTTCCCTGGTTCCCAACAGCAACCACTGGCACTGAAGCAATCAGCACAAAGATATCTGCAAGGTGAAAAGAACAAAGCCTGCCAACAAAAGTGGTCCCATCACCTGCTTCTTCATCCCACCTGGTTGTGCTGCAAATTTCCCTAGGCAAATTTTTAAGCTGCCTGAAAATGCCTTCTCTTGCCAATCTGCACCTGCCACACAGTCAGCATCGTACACAGAACCCACCAGAAAGCCTCATAATCTGCTTACAGATCAATGCATTGGATTTGAGACACTTTCTGAGCTAGATTAGGGGATGCAAAGAAACAGTGTCCAAATGATGACAGAAAAACAGCCTGAAATTCATCTGTCCCACAGGGACACCATAGTGAACAGTTCAGTAGAAAACAAATTCAGATCTTGCTGGTGCATCTAGTGTTTTGGGCTTTTTGGCTGAGTTTTCCCATTAAAATCTCAAAGTCAGTACTACTATTTCTGGTAAGAACTCACAAGGCCAATTTGCTGATCAACTGAAGAGGTTTGAAATGCAAATCACATCTCTTCTTCTTGGTTTATGACTTTTTGCTTTATTTTCCACCTCCCCCCTTCCCCTCCCCCCCCCCCCCCCCCCCCCCCCCCCATGATATCAAAAGGCTTCAGGTACTCTTCAGCCACTCAGTTGCATAATTGTCTTCATGTTCTATTTCCAGATGAAAAGAGTGGCACTGGATGGGTCTCAGATTTATTCAATCATTCTCAAAACAAACTCATGCCAGTGACAACCCCGAGAGGATATTAATAAATCCAGTGGGATCTTTCCTGTTATTTACTCAGATATCACTCAATATTCATTCTCAGAAGTGAGATGGTGCTTCTACCAAGAACATTAGACAGTATGAATCCCACTTGCTCCCACCATGCTCTACTACTTTCACAATGCTATTGGAAGTAAAAGAAATATTTATACCGCAGTAGCACGTAAAGGAGTGTTATTAAATTGAAGATAGAACAGATGTACAAAGAAAATTTGTTTCAGTTTGTTCTACCATTTAAACCCACAAGATGAACAAAAGGAGAGAGAGGGAAGAGAGTAGCCTGTGTTCATATAACTGCAACACCACAGCTCCCCAGAGCGCTCTGTGCTGTACAAATAAAGAACAAAAAGCTAGTGCTTCATCTGAAGGGCATCAAAATAAAGAAGGGAGTCCTGCAAACAATGAACTAATGTGGATATTTATGACAGGTGCTCCTAAATGTTGACTTCTTGGTTTGTGGACATAACAAGGAGTCTTAGGAGGGATTCAAACATGAATAATGAGTGGCTTCATGACAGTTGTAGGCAGTGCCTCCTGAGGCTGAAAAAGAACATGGATGAAGTCACAAAGATACTTGTTTGCAAATGTAGTCCAACATTATGAAGGTAAAAGACAACATCTGAATACGAGAGAGCACTGCAGAAGATGACACCTTGTAGGGATGGCATCTTGTAGGGATTTGAATTGAAATTGAAGGCAGACACAGTATATTTTGGGATGAGCTTCAGGAAAATGCATTGAGGCTCAGGACAAGAAAAATGTGTTGGAAGAGTAGAAGGATTCATTTTTTTTCTCTCTTTGACTAGCCACCCAAGAGCATCTTGAATGAATCGTTACTGCCAAGAACTTCGAATAACTGCTCCCAGCAGGAAATGGGCAGGAATAAAGGGCAGTCCTGATTTTAGTACTCTTTGCACTGCCATTTGGTAGTTTGACATCCCCCCACAACTGGCTTAGAAGGAAAACAACATAGTGAGGAAAACAGCAGGAGAGAGCATGTGCTTACCCAGCATGCACAAAGGCTTCCTGGCAAATTTGAGTCTCCCCCTCCATCCTTTGTATCGACAGCAACATCCAGCAGCCCAGATTCTTAAGGCAAACTCTGCTCCAAAGATGAAAATGGCAAAAGTTTCCTGTACCAAAGACACAAATTATGTTGTTAGACTTGAAACAAGTTTTTGCAGTAATTCTGGACATTTGGCAATAGCTGAAGGGAATAGATGAGATGCACACGTTGTGGTATGTGTCTGTGAGTGAAAGAGAAAGGAAAAACAGTTGGAAGGACAGAGACTAACGACAGAGGCAAGGCAAAGTGGGACACAACTTTACAGCCGTCTAAGTGCTCTGCAAAAAGGATGTGAAGTGCTTACCCTGCCTAAATGGAAGGGCAATTACTTCACAAAAAGACCTCCTGTTTAACGTGAAAGAGAAGACACCTGTGAGTGATGGCTGCAAAGTTCCCAGTGCACTGTATACCTACAATCAAGGTTACCCACCGGCAACTCATTCATGCAGCTGTATCTTTAGAGACAGGGACAAGATGCATACAGTATATTCGTAAGGTTATAAATTTAAGACATTCTAAAAGCATATACAAGACAATTTTAAGGCATATATTATCCACTTAAATTTATGGTCCAAACAATAGAATTTTCCATGCTGCTCAAGACCTTTTCTAAGCATGGGAAGGGAATAGGGAGGAAAGCTTCCCTGAGGTGCTCAGTGGAAATGGGCCAAAGGCAGCACGGGGCATATAGTTACTTTTTCTTTCTGTGACTAGCTGACAAGAAGAAAAGGAGGATTTTGTCTGATGTACAAACTGACAGCTGCTAGGGAGTTCTGAAAGTCACTGAGAGCCGCAGAAAAGCAAGCACAGGAGAAGGAAAAATAACCTCAGGCTTCATCAAATGTGAAAAGATGGGTCTGAGCAGGGCAACAGGGACCAAGAGTTTCGCATTCCTTAAGGGATGAGAGTGTTTTCATACAGGCACTTTTTGAGAAGGAGCATACAAGGGGAAATGGCAGAGACGGAGTAGTTCCAGGATCTCAATTTTCATTTCCCCTAAGGATGTTTTTCTACAAGGCCAGGTTAAGTGAGAGGTTGTGATCTCTATTTCATGACAGCTGTGGGAGCAAAGGAAGTTCTTTGTCAGGGTCATTTTCATAAAGTGATTAATATGTCATGTCTACACTTAATGAGGGGCTTTTTCCCTTCCCTAACCCCCCCCCCCCCCCCCTTCCCTGCTTACTGGGAGGCCTACAGAAATACAGTCTGGATCATGAACTCCACTCATTTATAAAACAGGAATACTGGAAATACAGAGAAATGGATAGGTTTGTTGCAAATATATTCTGTCTCAAGGATAGTCATCAGAGGCATTGCTTGTAACAGTTGGAGTTTTGCTATTGGGCACCTTCCTTGAAAGAAATGCTCTGATAGGTAGAATACTGCAAAATGAATAACAATTGTTGAAAGAGCCCAAAACAAGCAGTTTTCAAATGTGCTCAAGTATGGCATGGTCAATAGGAAAAGCATTGATACTTTGATAGAACTGTTAGGCAGATGCTGAAAAAAAACATTAGTTAAAGTTCCTGGTATTTTTCTTCTCTCCTTACTTCAGTTTTACTCAGTCAGTGCAAACAATGAATTGAGGACTCTCCAATAATTAAGTGTACAGTCATTGCTCCAGGATCAACAAAGAAATCTTATTGCATGGAAACTTGGAAGTAAGTTCCCGTCACTGCTGATGAGACTGACTTCAGTTCAAAGACATTACCAGAATGAAACATCCAATCTGCTTACCAGCAAGAGGAGCCAGTCTCCCGAAACAGTTTCATACTCCTTGAAAGTTGTCAGGACAGCTAAGATCAAACATCCCAAGACAATCAGAAACCTGGAATGACATCAACAGAAAAATCATAGCATTGTTACCCCTCCCTGCATTTGCATTGGAGATGTTGCCTATAAAAACCTGTGCGGAGGCCTTCAGGTGATGGCTACTTCCCATCAGTGTGCATCAAGGCAAGCTGTCATGAAGATCAAGAGTTCTCAACCTGGACAAAGGGGGCCTGGAAGTCAAGAAATGATGGCAAGATCTTTAATCAGAATGATCCTGTGACAGACGTGAATTAATTACCTTGGTTGCATTCTTCAGGAAAGGAATGGATGAGATTGCATTTTGGGAAGGGATTGTAAAGTATGGCAGAGGACTGTAATGCTGAGGATGTTTATTTCAAGCTGACATGCTGTGCACTGTGGAAAATGGCACTGCATTTGCAGTGGAATAAATCTACTTGGCACATCATGAGACCTGAGAAAAAGTAAACACCTCAATACAACGCAGCTCTGGCACAAACCCTCCCTTGAAATTTTCAGTGTATTTATTATTTTTTCACCTTTATGCACTCCTTTCTAAGCAGTTGGGGGGAAAAAAGTTTAAAAGAGAAACAATAAAGATGGCAAGGTTCTGCTCTCCAATAAACACAATGTATTATAAATCACTGTCCCTGTGCTATTGCCTATGAGGCTCCAGAACACAGAGATTTGATGGAAAATGTAACTCTCACTACTGGTAAATCCAATTCAGTCCAATCTAAAGTCACATTGATCTGCTTTGTAAATGCATTTCCAGGTTCAAGCTATTCAAAACCTTTTAAACATAAAGAGGTAAGAAGAATCAAGGGAGGCTTCTAAGGAACAACTGTGAAGCAGTGTGGGGAAAGCTCATATTCTAGTACTTCATGTACCTAAATTGTGGGCATTTTAATATGCTCCCAAAGCCTGACCCACAGGAACAGTAGGGCTGAAGGCCATAGCAGGGCAGAAGGCCATGGAAGTATTTCAGAGCTTAGTGAATAATTTGGAAGGACATCTTCATAAAAGCTCTGAACCCCTTGCTTTCATAGCTAGGATACATCAAAGAAATTATAGCCATTAGGTACTGAAATCATCCAGGGAAGAAAGCTTGTTAAGCATCAAACTGTGTTTAGTGTGTGCTACTTGTTTTGAACTTCAATCTGATATCTAGAGTGTGATTTCATTTCTCTCTGACTAAACCCCAACTTCGTTTCACTGGGTAAAATGGGCAGAGTTGACAGCCAGCCATGCAGAGGCAGTGAGTAAGGACCTTGAGGAAGGGAGGCACATGTCACATAATCTGTTTTGGGGTTTTGTTTCCTTCCTGTATAGGGAAACCTAGGGCTAAGGATGCCTGGTCTGAGCACCTGCAACATTTTAAAGCTGGAGTAAAAGTAGAGAGGTGAGCTCCAGACAGTTCCTGCTGCCTTTTAGAGGGGGGATTTCCCCCAAAAGACATCAACTAGCACTCTCAATACAAGGAATGGGCAACAGTGAAACACTTCCTCCTTCACACTGAAGGATTACTTTGCTGCGGCTTTCCTAGCACTAGATATTCAGATTGAAGTTTCCTATGCCAGGTAAATTTCAGATCAGCCATTTTGAGCAAGGTTAGAACAGAAATACATGTGTTTCACCTTGTCCCACTCACCAGCCATGCTCTAGAGCAACAGTTATGTGGTTGATAGGAAACAGTTTTGCAATCCAGAATGTTGGAGGGGGGGTTGTGTTTGTTTGTTTTACCATCTGTGTGTTATAACCACACCCATTCTGCTGAAGACATTCACCAGTTTACTTAGCAATACTGTGATACTCCTGCCAAGCCCTCAAGATTGTCTTGTCACACCACAGCTCAATACAGTAAAATTAATCTCAGTGGAAATGAAGACTTGCTGATGAAGAGCAACTATGGAATTTGCAAGGACAAGACACTGCTGTTCTAACCAGGCACAACAGATAAGGAGGAACCTTGCTTCCTCGATCGGAAGTGAACTGTCCTGAATCAGACCACCCTGAGATATCACCAAGGATGAAAACAAGTTGTAAGATTCCAGAAAACTGGGGAAATTCAGTACTAAACTTCGACTAAAAGTAAGACCTCAGAAAATAATATGAATATGTATGACTATTATGGGAAATCTAATGTATATGCATGTGTTTAAGGAATGGAATGCTGCTACTCTGTCCCATCAGTGTGGAAGAACTGAGACAAGAGTCTCCTTGCTCCCAAACTTGGGCAACTTTGTAATGAAGAATGCTTGCCTCCTGAAACTTAAAAATGGAGTCTTAGAGGGTTTCCTTATGTAGCCTGATTTTATGGTATCACCTTGCTGTCCCCACCTTGTAATTATAAACCCAGTGCCTCTGTGTCTCCCAGACCCATGATCTGGCTAAACTGCATCTCTGTCTGCAAACTGGTGCAAACTCAACCAAAACATGATTCCTTTGATTAGCTATAAACCACCCATGATCTGCCACATTACAGCAGTACCACCACTAATTTGCCATTTAAAGCCTTGAGTTGGTGCTATTTGTTGCTTTCCATTGTAGCCATTTCTTCATATCATGTGGAAATTTGGTCACCCATCAGCTCACAAATATAATTTAAATTACTTAATGAAAAGAAAGACACTCTGAAAAGAGTCCAAGGAAACTGCAAACAACAGCTACTTAAACTAGAGGTGTAAATTTGCAGCAGTTAGTTAAAGATGATGTGCAGACTTTTGTCCAAGAGGAACACAGGAGGTAAGTTAGTAGTGAAATCTTTTGCCTAAAAATGTGAGCGGTTTTACCACTAGAGGGCACCAGTGCTCTACAAAGCAAGGGGATACAGCCTCCTGTTTTCCTTCCCCATGAAGGTGCAGGTGTTCAGGAGATAGCATACATGTATTGGATATGCAAAGAAAGAGAGTGTCACAGAGGTGAAAATTATTTTCCTTGATCATCAAGAAACCCAGATGTTGGCATTAATGAAACCCGGGTGCTGCTTACTTGATTGCTCTGTGCAGCACAGTCCATAATGTGAGCCCCACCATTCCAAGTGAGAGCCCACCCATGAAAACCACAGACCACGCAGGACAAAAAAACCCCACTGAAAACAGAGTGGCAGGGTGAGACTGGGAATTGCGTATGACCACAAATAATTTTAAGGGCAAATCTGAGTAAGGAATGTGGTCTGAATGCCCAGTTGCATGAAGTTCATGAGTGCAGCCCATTAGAAGGTCTCAGAAGTGCAACTCCCTAGCAGAAGCCACAGTTCCAAAACCCACAGAGCAAGGGTCTTGCTCCCTCCTTCAGTACTCTGGGCTGTGCAGGGATAAAGAGCCTCTGTTGGGACATATAGTTGCAACCCATCTTGAAAGGGACAACTATTCTCCCATCACACTGTTTCCAAAGGATAAACAACCACAAGTTAATCAAATCACATCTCAGTAATCTCAGTTATCCTCCCCTAGCATCTGAAATGACAACCGTGTGCAGAGCACTTCATGAATTTTAATCTCCATTGACACTATGCAACCCACAAATTTCCCTGCAGCCTCTTCTGTTTCAGATCCTGGTGTTTACAAAGCCTGTGAGTCTTCTTGCGTCCTCCCTTCTATGGAAGATGTTACAAAGGTGTCTTCCTCCCTCTCTCGCCCCCCTCCCCCCGCAATATCCCTTGCTTAGCAAAGATGATACAAAGGTACATCTTCACCTTGCTGCTTATGCCCATATTGTAGGCATATGCAGAACCTATGCCCGTATTATGGTCTTGCAAACATAAAGACTCTAACTTGCCTTACAGTTGCTGAATCTGTATTGTTCTATGGAGAAGGAACAATAAACAAGTCCATATTGTCCAATTCAGAGGCAGCACTGTGGGTCCAGTGGTTGAGTTTGACTATAAAATCAACCACAGGCAAATCATATGGAAAGAAACTGCTAAAATACCAGAGGATGAGCAGAAGGGACACTAACACTGATTTGAGGAATCAAGGGACAGAAAAGAATAGAGTTTGGAATTTATTCAGTTATAAAGATAGTATCCATGGGATACAGAACACCAAGGGTTAGAAGAAAGAAATAGGGTAAAAGTCAAGGTTCACTAAAGAAAATTGAGTCCTACTAAGCATAAGCTTCCTGTCAGAGAGTCTTTCAGCAGGTGGCAGTCCAGACTTCAAGATCAAAATTAGAGATGCCAAATGAGGATCTGAATTAGGTTCTTCAATTTTTAGAGTTGTCCTTGATATGATTTTGCATCATTTTTTCCACAGCCCATTACATTGTGCCTATTTTCAGTGTTGTGCCTATTTTCAGTATTATGCCTAAGATCCCGATTCATTTCTTGTATGCAGCAAGTATGTAAGCTGCAAACCTTCCAAACCACCAAATGGCAGTGCTCTTTTGTCACAACTAATATGCTATCCTAGTGAATACATCTCTTGTTATTGGAAATCATGTTTCACACTCATATTTCTAATTGTATTATTTTGCTGTCTTAAAGACAGTATTCCAAACCCTATATATATATATAGTTTCATTGATGAGCATCACTCACTGTTTTGTTTGATAGATTTTGATTTATTTTAATATTTCACATTCTCTGTGGTTTTGTTCTATATCTGCTTTCATTTGAAGTTGATGTAATGCAGATCTAGCTGAAAACCTTTGTATTTTTTCCATCTATAGGTCCTTGTCAGGTATCCTGTTCACCAGATCTTTCTTCAAAATCTTAGGAGCAGATCACACAGTAAGTTGCCTACAGTCTGTTTCTAAACATACCAGTCCTTCTGAAGCTGTTATGAGGACTAGAAACATCACAGACAAGTCAAACAATATTTGCATCTGGTGTCAGTTTGGCAATTTTTTGTGCCATGTGACAAAATACTAATTAGAATAGAATAGAATAGAATAGACCAGATTGAAAGAGACCTTCCAAGATCTTCACGTCCAAACCACCATCCAACACTATCTAATTAACTAAACCATTCAACCAAGGACCCCATCAAGTCTCCTCCGAAACACCTCCAATGATGGCAACTCCACTACCTCCCCAGGCAGCCCATTCCAATGGGCAACCACTCTCTCTATGAAGAATTTCTTCCTAACATCCAGCCTAAACCTCCTCTGGTGCAGTCTGTGTCCTCTTGTTCTGGTGCTGGTTGCCTGGGATTAGACTTGCAGTTAACAGATAGGAATGTGTACTTCTAGTGTACAACTCCTGTTGTTTCAATGTAGACAACTCAAAGTGGTCAGAAGCACCCACAGAGACAATTTCCTCTGTATAACTATAAAGAAAGACTCTGTGAGCAGCTCCTGTGGAGATATTTACTGTACAAATCACCTGAATGCTCGCCCTTATGTAGATTTTGAGCGCAATTACAAACATTGCCTTTTAATATTAAATGTTTATTTATTTTTACTACTACAAGAATTAGCCTACCAAGTGTACTAGTCTCCCTCATACATAACCAGTTTTCTCTGAAATCCCTTGTTGTAAATTTAGGTATTGCATCTAAAGGTGTTTGAGAATCCTGCTTACAAAATAGTAATCCAGGCTCTGGGCAGAAAAGCCTCTTGAACAGTTACTAGTAAGAAATCCCTTCCCATGCAACCAAGCATGGATTTCTTTCTATCTACATATCCACAGTGTCATTTCTTGCAAGCCATTGGAATCGCTTCTGTCTTCAAATGTCCTTATGGATCTTAGATATTTTTGCTTGGCTTCATTCCATACTTTCTTGTTTTCCCTTAAAACTTGTGGTCTAGGTTCATTATGTTCTGCCACCTGGTAAATGCTAATGGAAATCTCTAAGATTAGATTAGGAAAATCTGGCAAGGTTTTACCAAATTTTTGGTGTAGTATTCTCAGTGCAATATGGTTTTAAACCTGTGATTCCCACACACTTTCCCAAATTTCAGATTGGAACAACCTTATTTTCTTCAGTTATTGGCTTTTACTCAAAAGGAATAAAAATGAATCTTTTTCTCACTGTACTTTCAGTTGCTTTCTATTCCTACTCACCATCTTTTTCTCTGCATCCAAACTTCAGCTTTCACAGAACATCTGCAGTATCTTGCACTGATAGTTTTATGCTTGCTAATGAGATGCTTGCAATGGGATTTTTAACACACAAAAAAAAAAGGAAAAAAAAAAAAGAAAAAAAAAAAAGAGGCATCACCAAATATTTGAGAACAGCTCTTCAGAGAGAAGGAAGTGCCTGCCTGATTTTCACAGACTTGGGAATATTTACTGGTTAATATTTAGATTCTTGTATCTCTGCTCTTCCAAGCAATAGGCCAGCTAATCTTACAAAAAACCAGTACTGAGATGAGGGCTACAGGAAAAATACAAAACCTTTGGGAGGCTACAAATGTGCACTGTGCAGAAGGGTGAAGGGAAGGACACTTAGAAACTTAGTGAAGATCCCAAAGGCAGGAAAAAGTGGCGAGTGTTGCAGGTAGGTATGTTCTAAGTTTCCTCTTTCTCTGAGTCCTCCATTCCACTGAGTACACACAAATGAGCCTATGCAGGAACCCTTGGCTCAGTGCCATCATACAGCAAGGATAGGGTAGAAATACCATGCTTGTTAAGATGAACTGCACTCCTGCTCTGCTGCAGTGGCAGAGACAGAAGATTCTCTACAAGATGCTGGAGGAAACCCTAGGAAGTAAGAAAAAATGCCCAAAAGATTGCTGGTCTCACTGACATACCAGCTGACCTGGCAGCTGATGAAATGGTAGCCCAGGATGATACTAGCCATTGATGACAGAAGTGAGAGATATTGTCCCTCTCATAGTATGAAGCTGAGATAGAAAAGTCAAAATGCTTACTCAGGCTAGCTTTTTATGACCTTGGTCTTTCATTGGCAGCAGTGCCTCTGGACAGGCTTCACTGCTGCTTTCCTAAGTTTGGAAAACTTAAAAAGTAGGATCTAAGAGAAAGCTGTGCTTCACAAGTGCAGAACAGCTTTTAAATCGGATGGTTTCCCTCTACTGTTGCCCATGTACATGCCAAAAGCCTACTTAAGGCTTCCTCTTCTTGCTTTTTTCTTCAGGTCCACTCCTAAAAACCTTTTGTGTCAGCTCCCTGTGTATCACCACTGCCAGCTTCCTCAGGGAGTTTGGCATGCTGGTACAAAATATTTGGATCAGCAATGTCAGACAGCATGAACACCATCAACATGGATTTTCTCTAGGGGACATTTCAGAACAATGGCTTGATGCATTTCCCAGGTTTTCTGGCATGAGTGTGTAAAACAGCCCAGAACACTAAAATTTCCTGACTGATTTTTCTCAGCTTGGAGGACAGGAGTCATCTATCAAGATTACATTTCCGTCTTGTCTCTGACAATAGTTTTGAAGATGCTCTGAAAGAGCTAGCATACATAGGTTACAAGATGAGGCCTAGACATAGGTGAAAGTCTGCAGAAGCAAAGGATGAACTGTGACAGCATTAGCTACCAAGAAGTTAGATGTCTTGTATCCTCCTGTGGCTTGAATAAGGACAGAAAATCTGACTGTTGCAGCTAAATATTGCGAGTTGCTCTGTTAGTAATTTTAAATTCCATATTTATATTAAGTGAAAAACATTGGACTGAACTATTGTTTGGGGCTTTTGTCTGTCATGACTAGTATGCCTGTCCATAAGCTTATCTATAGCTGTCAGCATGCTGGTAATTGAGTTGAGATATATAGACTAGGAAACATGGTGAGCTGTGTGGCACAGCAAAGCAGGAACAGCAGAGAGACAAACTGCATTACCCAGCAGCCCCAACTGCACTAACAGCAAATAAAATGAGTTTCAGAAATGCTTCTAACAGGACATTCTCCAAAGG
The DNA here is from genome assembly GCF_014839835.1 of Dryobates pubescens. NCBI lineage: Eukaryota > Metazoa > Chordata > Aves > Piciformes > Picidae > Dryobates > Dryobates pubescens. Next base: position 20,635,175 of record NC_071625.1, on the reverse strand, counting down.
ACATATACAAATTTGTGTGAAGCCATTTGAAGGTAAATTTAAGATACACACGTTGGTTTCTGCTAAATTTTGTGAAATACAAGTATAGGACATTTGAAAGTCAGCCTGTAATTCTTCAGTCAAGCGTCCAGTTTTCAGCAAAAGAAGTGAATTTAGTATATAAGGAGCCTAAGAGAAGAGTATTAGTTATTCATGTCAATACTAAAACTTCCTGAGTAGGAATTTCCAGGATGATATCTTTCAAAATGTCACAAATACTGTTGTGTCCAGAGAGATGAAAGATCAAGGTATCCACTTCTAAACATGACAAAATCTCAGGCATACTCACGAATTAGCATCTCTCACACAGACATACACTAATATCTCCACAAATCCTTCTAATTTCTTTAAAAAGAAGGAGAGGGATGAGTTATGTTCTCTCAAGGAATTTGTAGAGAGTGTCAAAGAATGCAAATCTAGGGTTTCTAGGTAGGGAAGTGATAACATAAATTCAGTGTTTGCTCAGCCAGATTCCTACAGTGAGCTGAAAAGATAATCTTTACCCAAGACTTTGATCTATTTTTGAGTTTTGATAGGTTTAGATTTTTTTTCCTTTTTTTTTTTTTTGACCCTACATTACAGAAGAACATAATTTTTAAACAATGCCAACACTTCCACCCTAAACTAGCACTTTCAGACAGGTGGGATTGCAAGTGCAGAAATAGTTTCCACTTTGGACTGTATCTTCTTTGCCTGCGCCATCTCAAACTCCATCACACACTCACCTTTATATGTGAACTTGAGGATTTTATGCAACAATCTCAGTTTTCAGATGGAGTGGGACATTCAATAGAAAAGTTGCATGGCACCATTCCCAATGGATTCTTTTGCATGGTTAAAGGTTTGTGGCTGTGAAGGGAAGAGCTACATGGCTCCACTTAATTTGCACCCCACAACAACACTATCAGTACACTTCAGGTCTATGTAAGATTTTAGTATGTGTTCTATTATGGGCAACGAAGCTTTCCTGCATTTTCTAACAACTCTACAGAGAGCTCTATCATTTTGCACCTGAGGTGGACACAGTTATGGCTACAATGCAGGACACTTGACTCAGGACTTTTCCAGCTAAAACCATGAAGCATTACAGCTAGAATCATCTTTGTCTATGTGACACGCTGCACATCAGTTTTCCCTGAACAAACTGGTCTGTAGCCTATGACCCACTCCCAAATCCAGTGGTGCCACAAAACAAGCTCACATCAATCAGTCAGGAAAAGGCTTCTTATTGTGTGGAATGCAAAGTAGATGAGCTGCTCTCACTTTGTTCACAAGGAGAGAAGAAGAGCAGAAAATTCCTATGCTAAAAGATACCAGGATTAAACTCATGTTACAGCAGTTGTGGATCAAATAAACAGTGGTGGTGTGCAGGAATGCTTTTTCATGGGATTTACAAGTCAACATAGACAAAATACTATGTTAATAGATAGACCCAGCTTCCCAACAAACTAAACCAGAATTTTTTTCCACTTTGACTTGATAGTGTTCCTATAAAGCTTTTATTACATCTCTTCTTAATAACTTGTTAAAAGAGTCTGATAAGAGGGGCAGAACGTGAATTTCAACCCTAAAATATCAGCTGGTACCTTGATGGTTTAACAAATGACAAGATATGGGGTCTGGATAGAAATGTGAGGGGGATGATCAATTACTTAGAGGTAAATTCCTTTATAATAGTGATTTTTCCAATGTCTTGTATTTAAACTAATGAGAGTATGCCAATAACTCTAAAGCCTTTGCTTACAGAGGCTGTCATGTGGAATTTCTGTAGGATCTCAATCTCTGCAAGAGCTTTGAAGGATCTACAGTTCTCATTGTGTTCTAGGTGCATGGTGCTAACGGAGCCATTAAGAGCAACACAGGAACAACAAAAGCATAGAGGAAAGGTAAGTTATACATGTTACTTTTTCACATCCAGTTCACATTGATTATTAAATTATGAGTTGTGTTAGCAAGTCAAATGAATCACATCCTCTTTGAAGGTGAACTTTGGATATGCTCTTTAGAGGTCATTGTATCCTCAGAACTCCAGTTTACACAACTAAACAATAACAAAAGCACATGCTATTTGTACCTACCTAGGTTTAATGCTATTTTAAAGTATTTCTGCTGCTTTGCATTACCATAAGCAATTAACCAGCATTTAAAATTCAGGATGATCATCTGCAAGCATGTGATATTTCATTTGAAGACTGAAGTCTTTGGAGGAGGTTATCAGCCTTTTCCAGACCTGCACAATTTTATTCCTGAAGCGTTTCACCAGCATCTGCAACAATGCTTCTCAACACAATATACGATGGCCCTTTTGCTCAACGGATTCATTAATATCTCAGATTACATCATTCCTGTTCAACCTGACAGTTTCAAAGACAATTTTATCAAACCTTCAGGAAAAAAATGGCAATATGGAAGGAAAAACTTGTAATTGTTTTTCTTTGAAGAAAGAGCTCTATTTAGTTGAGCAAGTAATTTGAAATGGCACAGAATTGAGCATACGTAAGTACATTTAGAAAAATCAGACCCATTTTGCAGTAATGAGAAGTTTTGCATGCAGGATACAATCTAGCAAAATCTGTGCTAAGCAGCTCTGTTGGGAATCATGTTTTTATCTGCAAAGAACAGGAATCTGTTTCTCTCCTAAATGGAGGAGATGGTGTTACTGAAGAAAGGCCTTCTATAATAGAGGAATATTGGGCACAGTGGGACACAGCATTGACACAACTTTCCTATTCTTATTTGACATTCATCGGAACAGGAATTCCTATTTCCTATTCCTATTTCCACCTTCTTCTGTTGCAGCATCAGTGCAGAGAGTGGCTGGAATCTCAATGTAATGATGACTCTCTAAATGTGGCAGGTTTTCAGCACGACAGGTCTATGAGGCTTCAGCCAATACAGCTCACTGAATGAGTTTAACTGTCCTCTAAGCCCCACAGATTATACCAACTAGATTAGGGGTCTGGTATGAATTCAAAAGTTCAAATTCAGGTCTGGCCTGAACCAGGTTCAGAAGTCTGGTCTATACTCAAAGCAGTCCATATTATTTTATAAAACAGGAAATTATGGAATGGGGTAAGAGTGCTCTTCCAGCACTGAGAACAGGTCTCCAATGAGAACATTTCCACTGGTTCCAAGGAGCACAGGAATTCAGTCTTATCCTTTTGCCAGTTAAGAGTTCTACTTGCTTTTTGTTTCAATAAAAAATGGTACAGATGCAGGTACATCACAGGCTGGGATCCACTTCAGCTTATTGCAGACATTGACTGTGTCAATATCTGCATCTCAGCATGCACAACTCACTTTAAAGCAGTTGGGAAAACTGAGGACCTTAAAAGTATGATTCATTTGCCCTATTTTAGGTACCTACTTAAAGAGGAGATGAGCTATGTATCAGAAGTGCCTACTTCTCCAACTGGAAAAAGAGCCCCAGGTGACTCGGACAGATGAATCTCATTCGCCATATCAGATAACCACTCATGAATCAAACCTAACATTCTTTTGCAGTGCTTGGAATGATAAAAAAGGAAGCAAAAGGAAGAAAAGTTTCCACTGGGCCCCAGGGCACACATGTCTAAATACCACCTTTACCAATAATGGGGGGGAAGGTTTTTTCTTATTCATGTCTTACAATTGTAACCATAGTGGACTCGATGATCTCAAAGGTCTCTTCCAACCTGGTTAATTCTATTCTATTGCTTTCCATTCCATTCCATTCCATTCCATTCCATTCCATTCCATTCCATTCATACATAACATGTTTGACTCTCAAGTATTTGCCAGTGTGCATACTGAAGAAATGTGAGATCAAGCCAAAATTAACAACCTTAGAAATACCCTCTGCACACAGTTTTTACTCTTGAAAGTGCATGTGTTCCAGTCAAGACAACTATTAAAGTTATAGTTTCTAAAGAACAAAAGCTTAGTTTCTCCTATGAAGGTAATGTTATTTAGAGACAAGTTGAAGAAACCAAGTAGTGCAATCCCACCTAACCTATAAAACTATCAGACCCGGTAACTATTAGTTTTCAAATTATTTGAATTCTGAGGGTACAGTGGCAAGTCTGACAATGAAGTTAATTACTGAGAAGAGCAAAATGGGAAGGATTTCATGGTGGATACTCCACATTGAATTGCTAGCACTATTTCAGTCATTGTGGCATTTTAAAAATAATCCTGTTTACATTCAGCTTGCTCATAAGGTTAATAGATGTATCTCAAGGTGCCCATTTGAAGTGTACTCTAAACAGCTGCAATGTGGCTATGGATGTTGTTTACCTAACACGAATGATTCAACATGCCTGTAATAGAAAAGATGTAATTATGTTCTGCACACACTGTGATTGGAGCTATGGGACAGGCTAAGAACTATTTTCTACTCCAGTCTCTTGAGGGAACTTGTGTTCCTCTCTCCAGAATGAATCCCTGCATTCTTTCACAGAATCACAGAATCACCAAGGTTGGAAAAGACCTCAAAGATCATCAAGTCCAATCTGTCACCTGAGACCTCATGACTACTAAACCATGGCACCAAGTGCCACGTCCAATCCCCACTTGAACACTTCCAGGGATGGTGACTCCACCACCTCCCTGGGCAGCCCATTCCAATGACGAATGACTCTCTCAGTGAAGAACTTTCTCCTTACCTCAAGCCTAAACTTCCCCTGGCACAACTTGAGACTGTGTCCTCTCATTCTGGTGCTGGTTGCCTGGGAGAAGAGACCAACCTCCTCACAGGACACAAGGATTAAAAAACATATAAAATCTTTCAAGCTTAAGTATTTTTATATCATTCTCCTTACGTATGATATGCCATGCTGTACACAAAAGCAGGAGCAGCTTTTCCCTTACAACTGGGCAGTAGAAGTTAATTATGGAGTGGTCACCTTGTGTCTTGTCCTTGTAGTTGCATCGTTCTATCTTGTTTCAGTGCTTAAACTCATGAATTAGCATCAGTTTTATTTTCTCATTTTTTAATATGTGGAAATTCTTTTTGCTGGAGGACACTGTCATACAATTTTTTTTCCCTGAGTACCTGAAAGTTGGTTGGGATTGATTTTTTTTTTAATATTATTATTTTTATACATTTCTAGCACAGCTTTTATTAGTTTCCTAGTTTACAGAGCAGGGAGAAAATTGCATATGTCTGTCTATTCATCCTTTATTACAGCATTAACCTTTCCATGATCATCTCAACAGCAGGATTTATATTGCAGGCATCAGTTCCAACAATGACTTCATAGGCTGATTTAATAGCAACCCCTTTTAGTTGATGTCCTACAGACCCAAACTTCATGAGATAGATGATAAAAGAAACAAGAAACAACAGCTAAAACCAGATTGAATTCAGGGGTTATTGGCTCCTGCGCTCTTGTTTTTATAGTACAGCACCTGGATAAATTGGGCTCACATTAACAATTGCTTCAGCTAGTGTTTCTAATTGATAAGATATTTATTCATCAGTTACAGCACACATCAGGTCAGACTTGTTTTTATATGCATGAGTTTCCTTCATTCCCCACTTACTCCTAGGAACAAATTAGGTATTGATATATTTCCTAGGATTTGCACATATAAAATCCAGGCCATATTTATTTCATAAGTATATAGCCTAAAACCTTTTGGGAGTTCTTATATCTTAATGACTTCTGAGAGACAGCATGCATCAGTACTGTTTGTATGTTATGCCTACCCTTTCAGATTCTTCTCTCCCATTAATCTATTCCACCTACAAGATAGCATTTGGTCTGCTCCATGCCATGGATCAATTTGCTTGCTTGCTTGGTGAGAAAACTCAAAAATGCTTTTCAGTGGACATCAGTGTCTCATGGCCTCTGCAGTGAGGATAAAACTAATAAGTTGATGCAGAAGTTTCTTGGGCAAGGAAGCCAAATGATCACTTGAGCACCATTGCATAAGACAGAACAGACAGCATCTCAGTAATGAGGAGAGATGGTGAGAGTCAAGCCTGTGGCTCTCTAGCTACTGGTACTCAGGAGAACCATCATCAAATGAAAGGGAATGAGAAAATTATCCTGGGTTAACTGTTGGACCACTGTTGATCCAGGTAAGTGCTACTGCTTTTAGAGATATTTCAACTGAAAAAGAACAGATATTAAAACCTTTAAGAGAGTTTCTAATTCCTTGTTGCCCAGTGGTAACTGGCCAAAATTGAAATATCAACCTGGAGAGACATGAATAACCTTAATTCTACCCCGCCCTTGGACCTATACACTAATCTTGGCACCTTGGCAATAGGAAATACTGAGTTTAGGGGAAATTCAGGCCATGTGAGTCTGTTTCCCAGGCTCCACTAAGCACCAGAAATTTAGATTGACATCACTGTAATTTGTTGGCTCTACAATGGGATTTCAATCCAGGTTAGTGAAAAAAATAAATAAATAACATTATCTGTAGTCCCTGAGATAAGTTTCTATACCCACATCCTTACAAGCTTACATCTGGTCAAACAGCAACAAACTATTACTGTTACTTGTCAGTACCTCTGACTTAATTGTAGAATGTTTTAGTACCAAAGTGTTAGAATTAATGAAGCTATCTAGGACATTAATGCAAACACAGTTGAAGTAGAACAGGTTAATTTTCCATGCTGAGAACCAATTAATTAATGTGATGAATTCATCTCACAGCACAAAGGCCTATGTTCTTATAGCTAATCTGCTCTATTATCACTGCAGACTGGTTAAAACTAGTTCAGGTGTTTGTACACTCTACTGAAACCCGTTCCATAGTCTGTTTGTTTGTTTTGTTTTTTAATGAATTGCATATACAAAGGCCACCATTTAAGGGAAGTAGTGAAATGATAGCTTGAACAGAAGTGGAGTAAAATCCAGGAAGCCTCCATTGCACAGGATGACACACTTTGCGTATCCTGCTTCCACAGGCAGTAAGCCAAGCACCAGGTTTGGCATCAGGAAGGGATATGTCACCACATCACTCTGGCACTGAGTATTGGCTTAGGCCTGGAAATTTTCTTTTCTTTTCCCTGGAACATAAGGCATTGCCTGTTTCTTAGGCTTATCTGGGAATTATTTTGCTATAGCAGAAAATGGTTACAGTCTCACTTTTCCTTATGTACACTAGAGTTGAGATGGATTTTTAGTATAGGCCTTTTTGTTGGTTTTTTTTTTAATGCTTCAGGTTCATTGCAGAGGTGACTCTGTCATTGTCCTGGTGAATTCAGTACATAAAGAGATGGTGTCTGATATCATCCGAAGAAAACTTTTCTGCAACTGCACATGACTGAAGCTGTGGGTCCTGCATCCTTTTCCAATGAAAGACAGGATCCCATCTTCACAGTCTGAAGCTTGACCCCTCCACCATGGAGGCACAGGAGGGATTGTAACTCCAGCACATGCAGCAGACAGGCCCTTGAAATGAACCTAGAAAGATGCACTTCTGTCTCTCTACTCCATCTTCCTACACTTGATACACTTTCACTGACCCAGCTCTTCTCCCTGGTTCCCTGACCAGTGGTGAGGAGTTGATGTGAGAGTACAGAATGTCAAGCAAAAAGTACTAAATAAAGCAAGCAGACACCAGTAGCTTCATTTCCCCCCCCAGCCCCGTCAGGTTTAAAATATCTTTTGATGAATAAGGAGAACATCTTTTCATGTGAACTAAATATATTACAGGAAATTAAACAGGGCTGTGAAGACGTTAAATCTAGAAATTATATTCAATCATTATATCTTTTTTTATGACAGTTTTAGTTCTAATTTAAGCTCAAAATCGCAAAGTAAACTTAACTTTGGAGTCCTTACAACATTTCCAGAGTATATATTGGTTGCTGCATATATAGACAGTGTTACATGAGTGTTCTTAGCTCTTTGCACGCAGCTAGTCAATAGATAGCACAGCAGTGGGTAGTACTCCAGAATACATCTGCTTGGTATGCCAGCAGCATGGAGTCAGGAAGTATTCATTTAGCAGCTTTAACTGCATGGATTTTTCAGCTTAGATGTGAGCAGCCACAAATTATTTAATTATTTTTAACATGCACCCTCAATTCCTTAGAGGCAGGTTTGTACATGGGACTGAGCAGGTGCTTATGTATCTGAATTTATTTTCTGGCAAGCTAATATCCCACAGACATTGGTTTGATACTTCTAGAACAGGTAACATAGTATGAGTCAGGGTTGGAAGGGATCACAAGGATCATCTAGTTCCAACCCCCCTGCCATGTTAGATCGGGCTGACCAGAGCCTCATCCAGCCTGGTCTTAAACACCTCCAGAGACGGCGCCCCAACCACCTCCCTGGACAACCCATTCCAGTGCTTCACCACTCTCATGGTGAAGAACTTCCTTCTCACATCCAGTCTGAATCTCCCCACCTCCAGCTTCATTCCATTCCCCCTAGTCCTATCACTACCTGATATCCTGAGAAGTCCCTCCCCAGCCTTCTTGTAGGTCCCCTTCAGATACTGGAAGGCCACAATTAGGTCACCTCAGAGCCTTCTCTTCTCCAGACTGAACAGCCCCAACTCTTTCAGTCTGGAGAGGTGCTCCAACCATCTGATCATCCTCATGGCCCTTCTCTGGACACCTTCCAGCACCTCCATATCCCTCTTGTAATAGGGGCTCCAGAACTGGATGCAGTATTCCAGGTGGGGTCTGAACCAGCCTGATCATCACCCCTATCCTAAAAAGGATTTCCCAAAATGCTGAAAGAAATCTAGCAAGTCAAATTATTTACTATGCTTCTGAAGTGTTTCTATTCTTCATTAAAAAAAAAGATAGACAGAAAGAAGATCTGTGATTTGGGGAATAGTGCCTAGAAAGGGACATTTGGAAAACTTACAGAAAAGTATGAAAGGAAAGTAAGAGCTGGATCTTATCCTTACAGAAATTATTGGCAAAACTCTCGATGATTTTCATAGTGAAAGATCAGAGCTCAAAGCACAAGCCCAAGAGAGGAAGATAAGAAACAGGTCTATGATGAAAGACAGTAGGCACAGAGAAATGGTGACAGTCAGACAGCAAAGCCCACAGCCAAACACTTTCATGTAAAAAACTTCATGCTTCAACAACCTATGCACTCCTAACATTAGCAATTTCCCTCTTTGGAGAAGATGGCTCCAAATATACTGTCACTATACATGAAACTCAAGATATTAAAAGCTGCTGATTATTTTTCTTTGATGTGTTCTCTTTTTTTTACTTTTTTTTTTTTTTTACAGTCTATCTGCTGTCAGCTCAAGAAATTTTACCCCACCAATTCTGAGTCTCTAGTGCATAAGAGAAGCCTTAAAGAGCAGTTTAAAGAGGGATCTTACACAGCTGTAAAAAAATCTTGACATTGTAATAGCTTGGAATACAGATGGCAAATTGAGGTGCCCTTTAGCTAATGCTGTAGTTTCATGTGCTTTCCCACAGACAAAGATGTACAGGGGAAAGCTGCTAAAGCAATGAAAGGCTTGTAAGCAGACAGGATTTAGTTAAGGTTTTATTAGGAGAAAAAATTAGCTTTGAATTTTACCATGGCAGTTTTGAAGGCTTGGGGCTTTAATCCTGTAAAGACTTTACTGAGCAATTTGTGCTGGATATTGCAACACCATCATACATCATTCTCTGTTCACAATTCTTTTCTGATTGAGATTTTTGAAAACTTTGGGAAAAAAAAATACAGCAAATACAGCATGTGATTCACCTCCCATTGATCAGCTGAACTGCACTAGGCTGCAGAGCTTGTTAGGATGTAATCCTTTGGGGGAGTTAAATTTTAACAGACTGCTGGGGCTATTTTTGGTTTGTCATGTGCAAACTGCCTGTAATCTCATTGGTACTCACTGAGAAGGCAGAAAGGATGATGGCTGTGCTACAGTTGGTGGTGAAAGGTTATTCTTAATTTTGATCTGGCAAACGAGTTATCAGCCATCATGAATGACAAGATTCCTTCTCCCACTCAGCCAGCGATGAGCAGACTTTCAAACACACTATCTTAAGAAAGCATAATTTCAAAGACAAGATTAAAAACCTGGGATGCTTCATTGCCCTTTGGTAAGAGACTATGAAATTGTATCTCTCCCCTTACTCCCTGCCATCATCAACTATTTTTTAAAAGTGTCTGTGGTCATTGTCCAAGGAGGAAACTGACAGTAAAAGACTAGGAGAAATGTTTTACCTTAAACTGGAAAATGAGGTTTGTGGATATTTTCTGCTAAACTGGGCTCTGGAGATGGAGATCTTCATGATTACTTCAGAATGAATGAGGCTAGTGGGTACTGAAAAAAACTACCCATGGCTGGAAATGACTATAAATTAGAAAGCAGTGATTCAACAAACAAGAAAAGTGGGGATCATTTCCTGGATTTGTGGGAAAGAACACCCAGTGCAAACTAACAGAATAAAGTTTTCCATCAATATCAGCACTGATTTGAAACTGGGGCTGTTTTCAAAGCTAAATCAGTCTGAGGGAAAAATAAATGACAGATGATTTCCTAAGTAAATCCTTTCATTCACCCTCAAGGAAATGTTAAAAGAAACATGCAAGAGGATTGTTCAATCTAATTATATAATGTGAGCAAATCTCTGAATAACAGCTGCAGCATGAAGAGGGCATTAATGTTAACTCTTCAGCATGGGCATCAATGTCTGATGATTATCACTCATCAAAGCCACTTTCTTGCACATGCAAAACCCAGTTGCTAAGGGGACCTGAAAACTATTTAAAGCAAAAATAGCAGACATCTTTATGCATGCTCAGTGTTATGATGTTTCTGTAATCCTATTAAGTTTAATGCCACAATTTATGACAAGAGATATCACCTAAGTTGAGTAAGATCTATACTGTCACATAAAGACAGAAGATGGTGCCATGGTCTAGTCATGAGGTCTGTGGTGACAGGTTGGACTCGATGATCTTTGAGGTCTCTTCCAACCTTAGTGATACTGTGATACTGTAACAGTACAGAAAAGAGATGTATGGCCAGGAGACATATTTACAGTCAGAACAAACCATCGGTTTCTGTGTAGCCTGGTGTTAAAATGAAACAGCCACATTTATTCTATATGTCCATGTTCAAATTATTTTGAACTCTACTGCTGATGAAGACCTGCCAAACACCTATATGGTACATGTTTGCTGCTTTCCACATCCTGGCAAATACAGAATCATAGAATTGTTTTGGTTGGAACAGACCTCTAAGATCATCAAGTCCAACCATTAACCTAAAAGTATTAAAAATAGGAGATAGAACATTAGCTAACTTGTTATAAAGTTTCCCTGCTGATGACAAAGGAAAAAAACCCACAAAATTGTAGGAACTGTCCCACAAATACAGCCAGAAGCTTCACAGTTACACTTTCCTGTCCGTTATTATTCACACAATTCAAGATAAGACAATTCAAAGAATCTGCCTGACTTTAATCACATCTGATAAAATGGTGTGAGTTTTTACTTTCTGGTATTGGTCTGAGGTCTGCCTGTAAGCATTTGTAAAGCCCTAGGTCTCAGTAATTTATTATTGCAGAAAGGGAGCTGAGGTGAGGAGAAAGTTCTTCACTGAGGGAGTCGTTAGCCATTAGAATGTGCTGCCCAGGGAGGTGGTGGAGTCACCATCCCTGGAGGTGTTCAAGAGGGGATTGGATGTGGCACTTGATGCCATCGTTTAGTCATGAGGTCTGTGGTGACAAGTTGGACTTGATGATCTTTGAGGTCTCTTCCAGCCTTGGTGATTCTGTGCTTCATGTACAGCCTCTAAGTGTAGTCTTGCAGTTCTCTTGTTATTCACATTATTTTGAAACACTCCACAGATGCAGAACCCAAAACAGCAGAGTCCCCCTTCAGGTGAACATTTCTATCAGGAGGTTTCTATTGGAACTGTGTTAATAATAAAGCAAGAAATTAATTCTTATATCTTCATAATTCTCCTATGTGATGCCAGACCATACCTAAGGCTGCTTTCCCTGAGTTACACAGGTAACCCCAGCATGCAGCACAACTTCAGAGTTCAGGTGAAAGGCAAAAATTCAGGAGGTACACATTTACAAAAGCTACAGGGCCAATATCTACTGGGAATTTCAAGGAGCCAGTGGGATAACAAAACTTTAGTTAAGGGAGGTGTAAAACTTGTCAAGACAGCCCTGAGGTGTGTGGCTGGTACTCACAACTAATTTATAACAACAATAAAAACGTGCATCTTCGTTGTTCTTAACACACGATGTCTTGGCAATTTCCTCTGCAGGACATATTTTATCTGGAGCCAGGTTACAGTCTTGGAATATGAATTACCTTGCACTAATCCTATCAATACCAAACACACAGAGGTGCTTTTACAGAGTAACTGATCTCTTTATACAGCCCAAATTGAAACTATCCTTTGCTTTCCAGCGCTTATCACCTCAGTGCTTGATTACAGCCAAAAGCAGGAATTGAGTAGGAGATGAACGTTATCTGGTGACAAACTACTATGGTAGATTTTCTAATGGTGCTGCTAATAACTCATTAATCACAAACAAAAGCCTGCCATGAAACAGCCACCGTCTGAGAGCATGAAGAGGTCTGCCTCTGCTGAGAGCAAAGACCTCTTCCTGCACCTTTCCCGAATGTCACATAACCCAAATGGTATCTGCCAGCACTGTCCATTTTGATGACCACAGCTGCTGTCTATATAACTATCCCACTTCTAGGAGCACTTACCTTTCTGAGACATGGGGTGAAAACCATCTCTAGTACAAGAAACTTGGTACATCACATCAGGCAGAGAGCTCTGCTTGGGCAAAAATCCATTTGCTTTGAGCTCCCAGGCAATGGGACACTGGCCAAAATCTCACAGGTAATATCATCACCAGGAAAGATGAGATACTTTTTGTTATCCAGGTCTACATCAAGGATAGCTGCCCTTGGATGCCATCATGTTTTGAGTCCTAACCTCTCTTCACCCCCCCTAAAGCTAGCAAGTTATTTTGACACTATGAATACAGAAGTAAAGCAATTTCTTCTAGTGCATGGTGGCTACTATGACCTTGGTGAAGAAATAAGTACAGTTTCTGTATTCTGAGAGCTGTGACTTGCTCCCTCTCCTCTACTCTATGAAAGCATGGGACCTGCTCGTGTTGGTGCCCAGTTCCCCATGAATCCCAGTCCATAGCAGAACTTCTGACACAGCAAAGCAGGATAGGCTTTCGAGGCAATAACCCACCTCTGCCATGTTTTTCTATTCCTTGGCAATTCCCTATTACTTGCTGTGTGTTGCTCTAGCAGTCTCCTAGCCTGCATCTCTTGGTCAGTTTCTCTACATTCCTTTAGCTTTTATTTTGTTCAGAAGCAGCTGAGCATCTTAGTCTGTAAATCTGTATCAAGTATTCAGGATTTGGTTTATGTTATCTTTACACTGCAGACCAAGTAGTAATTTTAATACATGAGCAAACACACAGATTTAACACACCAAGGGAGAAAACATTCTTCTGCCATATATACAAAAGACAGTTTAGTGATTTTGCCTCTAAGGCTTGGCAGTGCCAAAAGATTTTGACATTTATCTTGTAACTGGCCACTGCTTCTTTTTCACCTTGCTACTTGTTCCTTCTCACCCTGAGGACACACTACTTTACTACAAGGAGATACAGAGTTTGCCCTAGAAAACAAAAACATTTTTACTGTGGGGAAGAAAGAGACAAGATATATATTTAGCAGCTCATTTCTCACCTTAGTAAAACAGAGCTATTGCCTTCAAAGGATTGAAATTAATCCTTCTTGGTCTGCTTTAAATATTTATCCATTTAACTTTCATTTTAAAATACAGCCTTCTGGCTCTGAGCTATTAAACACTTAAATGGATGAAGCCTACTCTCACCTACCAGTTCTCTTGGGATAATGACTGTTCCAATCCTACTGGGAAAGATAACACTGTCTGCAGTCTTGAGTGGACTAAGATTCAGACCCTATAATGTGCAACTTTTCTCCCTCTTCAAGTTACGGTATTTTATCGACTTTCAGCAGCAGACAGATGAACAGGCTGAATGCCTGTATATCTCATTTCAAGCTAAATCCAAGAATATATAGTGAGTGAAGGTCTAATACATTAATAAATAATAGCTGTGGAGGGAATGTAGGAATTCAACACCTTTTGCAACTGCTTGCAAGGTTAACAGAAGTGTCACCAGGCAGCCCATGATGAGCCACTCAGTCTGTCAGCCTGGAGGGCCAAGGGCACAGTGTAGCTGTGATGAAATGACTAGTGTTCCCTGATGACAGAAATTTACTCTTTGTTAATAAAATTTTATGGCTGAAATGGGTGATTTAAAGGCATTTTTGATGCCCTGTGCTTCTCTCAGGGAGGCACCAGAAGCATGGTAATAGTAAGAGTGCAGGAGCCAAGTAAACGTCAGAGTGAAATCCTTCGAAGCTGTCACTTGCAGTGATGGATAGGCTCCAAGAGGTGATACAGCTGGACCTGACTTGGCTCTTTCAGACAGTACATGGTGATATGTGATACTTGGCAAAACCAAGAGTCCCCAAACCAGCCAACCCAAAATAAATTTGCAACTGTGTTCAAAATCCATTCCTAAAGCTGCAAAGGCCAAGAACTTTAAAATGCAGACATTCGTTACCCAGTCTCACCTCTATTTTTTGGTTCAGCCATCTGTTGCTCCCCCGCTTACCTCAGAAGGGTTCAGCTCTCCAGAGCCATGCTCTGGAGCTCTCCAGTCTATGCTATGCACAGCATAGCTCTGCTCTGCTCTGCTGGGAGGCACCACAGCCAAGAGCACATATTGTCTCAGGACAGCCTCTGAGAAGAGGCTGGGGTTGCTCTGTGCTGGATACAGCTGGTCCCAGACAGTTCCAGTGGACTCACCACAGGACACAGCTGAGTTCCTCATTCAAGCTGGGGACATCAGTGGGGAAAACAGGTTTCACAAAGGGCTAAAGGTGACACAGGCAAAGAGGAGGAAGCCAAGGAAGGAACAGCAGAGGGACCAGAGGCTGGAGAGCAGGAGGTGCTGCAGGGCCAGAGCAGGGATTCTCTGCAGCCCTGGAGAGACCCTTCTGGAGTGGAGACCCACTCTGCAGCCTGGAAAGGACTCCAGGGAAAGAGGAGAGCTGAGTCAGATCCCATAGCAGGTACACATTTTCTCCAGCACCTGGGCAACTGAGACTCCAGGCAGGAGCAGGTTGTCCCTGAAGGGCTGCAGCCTGGGGAAGGGCTGGTGCTGGAACAGGGAGAGCTGTAAGGAGAGAAGAATGGCCAAAGGGGTTGTGATGAACTGATCACAACCTCCATCCCCACCTCTGTGCTGCTAGTTGTGGAGGGGAAATGCTTTCAGGCCATATTTCCCTTTGAAAGTTTCAGGCAAGCATCACTGGAGAAAGTGCATTGCCCTCAGTGGACCAAATATCATAGAATCATAGAATCAACAATGTTGGAAAAGACCTCAAAGATCATCAAGTCCAACCTGTCACCCAAGACCTCATGACTACCAAACCATGGCACCAAGTGCCACATCCAGTGTGGCCTAACCAGTGCTGAGTACAGGGGCACAATGACTTCCCTGCTCCTGCTGGCCACACTATTCTTGATGCAGGCCAGGATGCCATTGGCCTTCTTGGCCACCTGGGCACACTGCTGGCCATCTGTCAATCACCGCCCCCAGGTCCCTTTCTGTTTGGCAGCTCTCCAGCCACTCTGACCCCAGCCTGTAGCTCTGCATGGGGTTGCTGTGGCCAAAGTGCAGCACCCGGCACTTGGACTTGTTGAATGCCATCACGCTGGACTCTGCCCATCAGTCTATACATTCTGGAGCTTTAGTTTTCTTTATTACTTAATGCAAGTTTAATAAAATAAAATAAAAAAATGTTTGCACTGTCCTTCGAGACCTTTTGTTTTGCTAGCATCTTTCTACGTTTCTACAGTTAGTATTAACATCCTTTGTCTATCTGAGAGCCCAGAAGGTATCTGATTCTTGATGAACAGTTAGTGTTGTTCACACTCTACTGGACACTATCAGACATGTTTTTGTGTTCATCACCTTACCAAAAAAAACAAAAAAGAGAGAGATCATTTCACAGTTGTAGCTGTAACCCAATGACACCCCATGGCAGAGCAGAACAAAGCAAACGTGATTTTGGCTTCAAGCCTGCTAGCATCGCTCAGTGCTTCAGTGATTTTGTATTCCCTAAGTCAGCAGTATTTAAATTTCTCTGTAAATTATTCCTGGTAGTTTATTCATATCTTAACAGCTGGATTGTGGCATTGTGCCCTACACTGTATCAGCACAGGGTAAGCAATGTGGAGCCACTGTGCCACAGAGATCATTTACTGAATTATGGCTGACTTAGGCAGAATTTATTTTGGGAGGACATACTGAGTGGAAAACCCATTCCCAGTGCCTATCTGACCGGAGGAGGAAAGTGGCCACTGCCTGGTGTATATATGGGAAAGGAACAAACTCGTGGTGAGAAAAAAACCTGGTAGTCTGGCCTGCCAAAATTCAAACTAGAAGTCTAAGTGAACCTTTAAGCCAAATCAATCTATGCATCATTATGTAACAGGCTGGTGGGCATGTTATCTGGCCATGCATACATCCCTAGCCCTCCACAGCTGTGTAATAAACATGTCACCTTAAAGCAGGAACTTCTGAACCACAGAATCATCAATGATTGCAGCCATGGCTTTGATTTTGGTAATAGCTTTGGCCAGGCTGGCAATTATGGTAATGATCTTTATTGTACTGTTTTTTAAGTAGTGACTTCAGCGTCAGTCTCCAGGGTAATGTCTTGGTAGATTTATTTGTACTGTCTCACAATCTAGGGAGGAGGCACAACGACAAGTATTTTCTGGATAGACCATTGAAGAGTATTTCAAATTTTTACCACCAACATACATAAAACTTCCCTGTTTTTCCACTAAAGGAAATCTGCCCAGTGTCAGTAAAGAATTTTCTGTTCTTAATTCTTCTACAGATTCACTGCTTTAACCTCAGTTTACTCATCTGTGAAATAGAAGCCACATTTTATCTACATTTCAGATCGAATAAATATTTGTAGTTTCAGTGATTTAATAAGAAATTGAGAAACATTAAAATGTTGTCTCTATTCCTGTTGTTATTGATAGAGGGTATCTCTAAAAAAATCTTAACATCTCTTCCTGCCTGAAAAGACCATGGCAATACAGAAACTCCCCTAAAGAAGTTGCCGGCAATGTAGGAAAAGGAATCCAACAGCGCCTATTTCGCTTTTATGCTGAACTCACAGACTGCCTCCAAGCATTCTCTGCATTCACCAGCCCAGAGAAATCCTCTCCATGGCACATGTAGAAGCTCTCTGGGATATTCCCAGCAGCTGAGCATATGGGCTGAGAGTTTGTTTGTGCTTCATCTTGAGGGCACCATGCACAGAGATAAGGGGCTGTGAGACTCTGCGCCAGCTGTAGCAAACATTGTTCAGGCAACTCCCTGGCTGCCTGTTCTGGTGTATGCTCAGCAGCAGCAGCAGAACAGTAACTTCTGGGTACCACTTTCCATCTGTATTGTGACTCACTCCCTGACCCTGGACAAGTCAGTTAACCTCTGTTTGCCATTTTATGCCTGTGTTAACAGGATGTGGCATTTATCCTGCCCTTCTGGGTGTTGCAAAGCTTTAGTAATGTATAGTTGGCAACTGCTTAGGGATCCTTAGACAAAAAATGCTAAAGGATCATTATTAATATTCATGAGATAATAAAACCTCTAACATAATGCATGCAAGTTGAACACAGCCACATGCACTTTGTCAGCACAGGTTTACAGCATTGGTCTGCTGGGTTTATTCCTCTTCACTTTTGAGATGAGCATGATTGCAACAGCAGCTTTGAATGGCTATGTAACTTAAAAAGGACTATATTTAGCACTAGCTGTGTTTGACACACAAAAAAAAAAACAAACAGGGGAAAAAGGTGCCCAAGGTACCCCATATGTTGCCCAAACTAATGCATGGAACATCTTGCAGAGGCACCTAGAGACCTTGAACCTCATGCCCCCCAGATCATGTATTTCTACACACATCCACAAAGCTGGCATATCCTGCTGTGTGATAAAATCCTAATAAGGTACCTGCAGTTGGACTACAGATGGGTAGATGTCCACTGACATGATAGGGCCTTTATCTGGTTCATGACCCCCATGTGAGCATCCTCTGCCACATGATGAGAACTTATTGCAAAATATGCCTTTGATGCAACTATCATTTCTCCCAATATATCAAGTTACTTCTATCACTCAAGAGAACATTTGACTGTACTGATGTCACAGGGGACACTGAACCTGAGGCAGGTTGATGTGTTAGCTTCTAGTCATGTGTCTGTGTGGCTCTTTCAAATGACAACCTCAGCGAGTGCCTTGCTAGGACAGTTTGTATAGTCTGTGGCTCACTCCTAAGACACAGACCCTTGGAAAATATGAGAGCAGGTGATAGTGAGATGGTCTGTCTTGATCTGTTTTGTGGGACAACTGTGAACTACATAATCCTTTAGCTTCTCTTTCAGCCTTTATAGCAAGTCTATCTTTCTTTGATCTGAAACACTGTTAGTCTAATTTTTATTGTGTTAATCATAGTTCTGTTTTCACAAGACTTTGTACAGAATTCAGTCCTGCTTAGTGACTGAATGCATGGTCTGGAACAAGTACCTAGAGGGCTAACTGTTGAACATTATGATTCCAGCTTCATAGAACAATTTTCACATGACTGCAAAAGAACCAAGTCTCCTCAAGAGTCTGATTTGGTAACTGAAACTAAATTAAATAAGAAAGGGATTTCTTTCCACAGGTTGCAAGGTTAACAAATCAGTCAATACAGAGAGAGATCTGAATGTAAGAGTTGCTTGACCAAGTCAGAGGGCAGAGAGATGCGCTCCTGTTGGCTTCAGAATTGTCTCTCTGCCCTTCACAAGGAGTTTCAGAGCTACAGCTGCTAGGTACAGCCAGGTTATTTGCCTCTGTAGCCTTTATTTATGCCTAGCCAACCCTTCTTAAATAGAGTAGAAACAAAGAAGATGGCAAACATAAAAATCAGCCTTTTGCAACTAGGGAAAAAAACCTGTGAATCCATTGGGCTTGTTCAAAGACAACTCCCTGTGCTTTTTAGAGTCTAGTCACGTTCTCTAATTGCTCTGGTGATTTGTACTTAATCACAGCCATTCTCATTTGCTACCCATTCCCCTTCCCTGTCTGGCCCTAGGATGAAGTCACAGGCTAAATTTGTATTGATGACAGTCGGTGTCATAGTCAGTGTTTTGGCCTGCTACAACTGTGGCAGTTCTGTATTTTTACTGCAGGGTAGGGAAGGTGGAAATCTGTATTTTTAAGGCAACTAACTCCTTTCCAGCATGCTGGATGATAAAACATGCAGAAACATTTATATTTTTAGGAACCCCAAACTAGAGGGGAACATTAGGGAGAGGCATTTTTGAATGTAGGGTATAATGAGCTTTAGGGATTTATAGGAACCCATAGTTCATTCCCCCCTCTCCTCATGGCACTCCTTTTCAATCTTCTTAAGCATAAAGAAAATGACATGCAACTTCAGGATGATGTAATGCATCTATGTAATTGAGCACTACATTGTCAAAGCCCATTCACCATAATGTTATGCATATTTGATGGAACAATTTCCACTATTAATATTCACTGAGGATTCCTAAAATTAACTGTAATTACTGAGGGAAAGGGCCTAGATATGACTGAGCACAGCTCAAAGAAAACATCTGTTCAATGCAATGTGGTGGTCAAAATGACAAGGATGATGTTAGGCTGCATTAGGAAAGGGCAATGTAACAAAATATGAAAAGAGGCAATTGAAAAAGAGAGATGAAACCATGAATGGCTTCAAATTAAAACTCAGATATAAATTCCACTACTGACCTCCAGAAATGGGAAAGCTGTGGGACATTCACCCACAGCTACCTGCCTCTTTGAGACTATAGAAATACTAAAGCAAGACAAATCTGTATTTATATCCCAGAAAAGCATGAGTTATGGTAATAAGTAGGAAGCTTATCTTATGAACAAAGTCATGTGTTACCATATAACTGTACTGAAAATCAGAGCCCTAAAAAAGAAACATCTCACACAAAGGAGGAGTGTGAGGGACTGCAGCATGGTCCTTCATTTATTACAAGGAGCCAAACAGCAACGCTGATTCATTAACCGACAAGGTCAAAACATGGCATAGAACAGCTTGTTGTTTGTCTCCCGCAAGCTTATAAAGCTCTTGCTGATTTAACTAATGTTTCAAAGTTTGACACTTCTAATGAAAGAATTTTTCAAGTGAATGCATGCTAAAAAAGGTTGTAAAAAGCATTTAACTAAGTCATATTTTCAGTTATTGTTGCTGTTCTCTTTCTATCATTAAGTTGTCCTATATTGTTAATAAATACTTAGTGTGGGGATATGCTTTTATGTTATAGTTGTGCTATACCCATGACAGTGGATCCTTGGTGTTGTCATCAATACAAAGAAATGTAGGGAAGGAGGCTGGTGAACAGGCCACCATCCAGTCTGCTATTCTCTGCCCTGCACCAAGCATAACTTCTTTTCTCGACTGGGAGGCAGGCCTGGATTTCAGGATTTCTGGAGCCATGAATGTACAATGAGTCTAATGGGTTTGTGAGGTCTCATCCCCACAGCCTGTGACATCCTCCAATGTGCAAGGAATTTGGAGGGCATGGATTAGCTCTACCATCCTGTTTCTGAGCTGGTTATGAAACAACTTCCCAGCAAAGTTTTGGGATATACATGTTTCATTTTGCTAAGGAGCAGGACTCCTCATCAGCTTTGATCAATCAGTAGCCAGGAAGAGTGTCATTTGCTCATTCTGCTGTCTTATCATGAGCCTTATAATAGACAGCCTGCCTTAAACTTTAGTGTTCCCAAACTATGGTGTAGTCTTGGCACATTTCATTCCCTACCTGCTTCCATTTTGGAGATGACAG
Source organism: Dryobates pubescens (assembly GCF_014839835.1). Classification (NCBI taxonomy): domain Eukaryota; kingdom Metazoa; phylum Chordata; class Aves; order Piciformes; family Picidae; genus Dryobates; species Dryobates pubescens. Next base: position 20,614,211 of record NC_071625.1, on the reverse strand, counting down.
GTTGGATTCGTGTGTATGGTTAATGCCTACATATCCTTTCGTTGAGGACTGAATTCTAACACATTTACTTCTCAGTTGATCTCATGAACCCTATAGGTCTAGTCATGGAGTGAAGTACAAATCATTATGAACAGATTTTTTTCAAAGCCATATGAGATGGCTATGCAATGTCATGTAAGGCTCCATTAAGCCATTATTGTAACTACTAGCACCCAACTAGCTGCACCAGTTGTACGTTATTCCAGGTTGAACCTCAGGGAGGTGCAGTGGTTTGTGGAGGTGTCAAAGTATCCTTTGAAGCTTTGTCTGAAACTTAAACACACACAGAGCCTTTTTTTTATTTTTTTCTTTTTTCCACTTTAGTAGCAAAGTATCTGCCTTAACCTTGATGGTACTAGGATTTTTCAGTTTGACAGGTTATGGGATTAAAAGACCATTGTGCAGTGAGGCAGATTACAGAAATATAAAACATCTGAGGGAAATCAATCCCTTGGGTAATTCCAGACCTGCTATTTTGGGGCATCATATAAGCCTGTGTAAAACTCCATCTCCATCAATGTGTTTGCCTCTCCTCTGGTGATTCTAATGAGAAAGTGCCACAGAACCTCACTCAACTTGTCATGACACTTCTTGTTTTCAGCCTAAAATATTCATGAGCAATATATTCACATTTGGTTCTTCCAGCACTGTCCTGTCTGCTTAATAATTGTTTCTGCCTCCCCAGTGATCACACACTGATGTAGACAGACAGCATATATTTTTGCAGCCCCCACTTTGCTGAAGTTAAACAAGATGATTCAGTTTGTCTTTCCTCATAAGAAAATTGCATCCCTGTTTGCTTCATTATCCTGTGGCACACCTCTGCTACTGACCTAGTTTGAATTTCTCTGCTCTGAAAATGGATGGCCAGAATTGTGCATAGATGGGCTGTAGCTTTCTCAGTCTTCAGCCTTCCACAAATTTTTGAATGGAGTTTGGACAATGAAGCTGATTTTCCAATCTGTCTATTGTTCAGTCCTTTTAAGTGGTCCATCGGTCTCAAATAAAACCCCACAGACTTCCATAATTTTAGATCCTAGTATCTTAGCAATACCTTGCTTCAATATTTACCCCTCTCCAGTGGCAAAAACTTCTGATGCATCCTGTAAGTGCATTTGCCCTTTCACAGTCCCATGATATTTTTTTGTTTACATTTTTCTTTTAAAAGGAAGAAACTCTTACAGCTCTGTATGCTACTTAGGCCAGACTGCCAGCTGGTTTCCACACACATCACCTTCTCGGCATCTGACTGCAGGTAACATGCTGACTATTCCACATGCACACACTGTCACTCTGTTTGATGGATTAACTAAAAACACTCCTATGACAATCAGCATGCCAGTTTGTCAAGATTGTGGAACAAAGACTATAATGCTCTTCTACTGAGAAATCCATATTTTCTTTGAGACTTGTTTCCATATTGGGTATGGTAATTCCCTTTTTTTATATATTAACTTTGTATTTTTTGGCTTGTACCCAAGTAAGATTTGCCCTGTGCCTTACTTGCCCTGCATTTCTGTTCTTAGTCTCTTTTTGTTTTTACTGCTAGTAAACCTTCCATGTTTGCTTTCTATTTATTTTGCAGTGTTTAAATCAGTTGATTTTGTAATTAGCTTATCGTGTCTTCACTTCCTGTAAAGACACTACTGTTCATGCTCAGTTAATATTTCCCCCTTACTCTTAACATATTTTTTATGTGAACATTTTAAATGGTTTTGAATTCATGGTGGGGGAAGGGTGTATGTGTGTGTACCAAAATATTTCTTTACTTTCTTCTGGTTCAAATTCTTCATATGTAATTATACTCTTGGCAAAAGAACTGCAAAATTTACACCACATTCAGACTGATGTCTCCAATCTCCATGGCTTCAGTAAGCCAGACACCCCTTTTATTCTCAAAGAAATAAGCGGGAACAGATCTACTTTCATTTATTCTAACTTTAATCATTGCAAGTCACTTGATTTAGTAGTATATTATAATAATAATTTAAAAAAGCTCATTCCCCTACCCTTTAATAATGACCTCGCTGTTTGTAAGCTGATTCAGCGACTATTTGGTGAAGAAATATGTCAACTATACATGCAGGATTAGCATGAATTGCTTGTTTCTAACCGCAGCTCGCCTTCGTGTTTCACTAAGGCTATTAAAATCTTCTTAGTGACTTTAGGAGTTCTCACCTCTTTAATAATTTCACTGAGCTCTGTATGTATAATTAAGATGAACCTACACAAGGTGTCTCACGACATGTTGCCATGTGATGCCTCCTGTGTTATGGAGAAAACAGAACTGATTTTTTGTAAGAGCCTTCTCCCCAGGCTGAGGTCCATAGCTGAGTTACAAATGAAGGCAGCACCTCCAGCCCAGTGCTAAGCTGCCGTTCCAAGAGCATGTCAGAATTTAGAATTGACTCCTCTTTACTTTTTCTTGACTAATTCACATAGTCATCTACTTGCAGTGACAGACCTTACCCTTGGATACCTAACTCTCTCTCTACACACCATATAGTGGTCACAGGACCTCACTCAAGCTGTGAATTCAGCTGGTCTGTTGTGTGTTGAAGAGAATATGTAAGGCTATACTTTTCTAAGTTTGTGCTCACAGATTGGTTCAGTAAGAAATCAGAGTTTGACACAAAGGGATATCTGCATTGAAATAGGAGTAGAACTTGGAGGGGGGTCTCAGCAAATGATAATATGTGAAAAGGTAATTTTCTTGTAGCACCTCAAACATGGCAGGTTATTAGGGACTTGTTAGGAAGCATAATTGTCATTTTGTCTCTGTTCCAAATTGGAACAGATCATCAGTAATAATTCAGTGATGAAGAGAGCCACAGAACTGCTGCCTTTAGAGTGCATTAGATATTAATTTTAATTTAAGTTTTCCTCAGGGATAGTTCTAGTTTCCTTGGATTTAATATGAGGTTGAGAGTCAGGACTTGTGGACTCTCAGAGTTTCTGACAGTGAATCAAACATTTTTCTTTGAAAACTCATTGAGGCTAAAGTATCAAATCAGAAGTAAAATAAATTACCTAAATTTCTCTCAGATTATTAACTTCACATTGGCAACAAAGGACAGACAGCTTTACTTCCTATATGCTTCTTATACTGAGACTATTATGCTGGATTTTCCTTCCCAGAATTTTGTTAACAAACACCAACAACCCTGACATTTTAATTCTTGCTAAAAAATGATGCTCTGACAAAACAAAATTCAGAGTTCTTTCGTGTGAGCCTCTTTGTCATTACATGAGTTGACTATACTAGCTTGAATAAAAAAAAATGAAGGAATTCAAGTAAGAGTTACCATTTAAAGGGTAACTAACAAAAGATATATACTAGTCCATTTTGGCATATTCAGTAGCATTTAGTGAAACTAAATAGTGTACAAAAAGAGGAAAACATGCTAAATCTGAGTGATGATTTTTAAACATCTTCCCTAGTACCTAAAGCACATCAGCTCTGCTCTGGTTTAGAAATGCAGTGGCTCTCTGTTTAACCACATTGCTTGTTAACTGCTGACATTTCTTTGAAATGTAATGTACAACCTTCCACAGCTAGAAGCATTGCATCGAGAGATTCTCCCATTTACACATCACAATCCCCTTTCCACCTCTTTCCTTAATGGCAACAGACTCTTGCACAGATGTAAGGATCAAATCACTCCTCAGAACTTGCCCACAGTATTCTCAATCACAGCGCTCTTTATCCAGTTGATGACATCTACTTCCCTTTTGGGAAGGAAGGCTGAAAGGTGTTAGATGGCTTAGGATAACTGGAATGTCTTTTCTATTGTAGGTTATTTTGACAGAAACAGGATGGGAAGAGTTCATTCTACATCTTTTCCAGCAGACCTGTGAGGACAGTAATTTCCAGGTCAAGGTGTGAGGCGAGAATTAAATGGAAGAGGGTGAAAAGGCAGTAGCCTCTTTCTCTGATATATCTCCTTACGAGGATTGTTGTCTACAATTTGAGAATCATAAAACTTTCTCCTTTAGCATTTTTTTTTTCAGGTGAACTGCATGGCCTACACCATAGTCTGAAAGAGAGATATCAAACAAATATCCTGCTAGGTCAGAGCAGTGGTACATCCAGGTGTTCTGTTTCCAGGAATAGCAGTAGGATATGCTGTGTAGGAGCAATATTCAGAGTGTAATGAATTTTTAATTCTATTCCCTGCACTATTCCATCTTACAACTGCTGTATTAGCAATGTTGGACCTCACAATTCTGAAATTATCCATCTAAATCCCAACTCTAATAAGAAATCCTTCCAAAAAATTTATCTTGCTAGCTCAGTCAAGAATGATTTTATTATCCAAAAGTAAAATGCAATCTGAGCATGAAAACTGGAAGGATGCTCAAACTGAGATTGGGAAGAAAAAAGCGACATATCTAAATGTTTGCTGAGAAGAGAATGAGAAAGGTTAATAGATAATAGTGAGAATGTCAGAATGGGGGAAAGGAGCAGACATACAGTAGTGACTCGTGTTTTGGGCCACAGTCCTGATGAAGTCTGGTTGACAAATATACAAAGATTTGAGATCCCAGCTGCTACAGACACAGCAAGGCTGAAAGGTCTGAACTGCATAAAGCGTAGCATAATGATTGCATGGCAGACAGCATAATTTTTGTGGCCTTGAAATTTCTCTTGAAATAGGAAACAGATCAAAACAGAGTATGGTGCTGGTGGTCAGTCTCTACTTCGGCTCTGGAGACAGGTCAAGCTTTGCACTCGCTTCAAGTCAGTACAAATGCCATCACATAAAGCTGCCCAGCTTTTGGGGGCTAATTCTGAAATTATACCAATGTGCCTAATTCCCTAGTTTATTAGGTGTCTGCATTTCCCATTGTCATAAGTGAGGATCTAAGGCTTGCTTTATTTGCACAGACATGCTTATTATTTAAGCTGCCATGCAGGAGCTTCTGTGTGTCCTACTTACCACCCCATACTGTTACTTTGCAGCATCTCGAATTGCACTAGGCGTCTAGTAATAGACAACAAACTGAGCCCAAAACAATAACTCTTTTCCAGCCTGCCCACCAACATATATTCCCTCATTCTTGCACCCTTTTCTTGATATCAAGTTCTGACAAACTCAGCCTCCTGAAAACTGAGAAATTGTGGGTTTAGTAGTTGCTAACAAAGCCTTAAGTGGGTGATGCCTTGATAGTATAGATGCTCTCAGTCTAGATGACTAGTATCTGCACAAGCACAAGCTGAAATCATATATGTGTGCATGTGTTTGTGATATTAATGAAGTCTTGGAGTTCAAATTCCTTTAGTCTTACTTTCTATCCAGTGTATGACCTCTGATTTCTGTTTGTAAAGGATGTTCCAGACTCTGGTTTCTATTCAAGAAAGCTTAAAAAATTCACCCACCCAGAAGTGCCAGTCTTCTTTCTGTAAACAATAATTTAATTAAATTATTTCTTGAGCTTGTCATAGCATGCCATTCTGCAACCCCCCTCGTGTTATTGTCCTGGTATAAATACATCCTCAGCTCATTTGCTCAAATCCAACTGTTTGCAATCACAGCAGGAGCTGGAAAATAATGAATTTGATCATGCGGTAAGGTAAAGAGGCTAACCTAGCTTACAGAGAGACCTTCTAAGTACAATGCTTCCATTAACCCCCTAATGACATCCTGAAATGAATGTTTTCAAGCCAGAGCATAACTATAACAGCAGCATGCCTGTGCCTGCTGGCAATAGGGTATGTTCATAATACTGTTAACTTCCCCTGTGACCCAAGCTAGAGTGTGCTTTTCTGTCCAATGGCTCCCAAGATCTGCAAACAGATGACTTAACACTCAGATAGGGCTCATCAGAGTCTGTGGCTTTTTCAGTGAAATGTCTAAATAAGTTGGCTGAGCTTGGCTTTGGAGGGAAGCAGGTGCCTCCACAGGAAGAGTCAGCGGATCTCAGATATTCCTCACAGGGTGAAATGAATTGCTGGATTGCAGCAATTTTAATTTGGAAGTCTTAAATTAATTCAAACTCACAACAGCCCCCTGGTGTGCAGCTGAGAAGTGGTTTCTTTGAAAACAGAAACAGAGGAAAAATGAAGTTAAACTGCTTGTCTTGGGCATCTAGTGAATCAGCAGCAGCTGGCAACTCATTTGACAAGTCCTGGCTCCACACTGCAGCGACAGGAGCTCTCTTTGAATCCTAAATCCTGCCCCTTTGGAACACAGAGGCCCTGGCAGCAATTGAATGAGTGTCTGCAGATTGACAAGGCTCCTCACTTAGGCTCTAGGGACCCACTGGGTCCTCTCTGGGTGGTCACTGGGGATCTGGATGGGGAAGGTGGACAAAATCTTCAGCTATGCAGCTGGAAACAGTGCTGGAAGTACATGAAAAGAGGCTGACTCTCCATTACATGAAGGGTTGTTCAGCTGCTCTGATAGAAAAGAGACCATTAATATAGAGTGGAAATAGTCCTGTTTAACGTCCCCTGGCATGGGCCACCTCAGTGTCAGAGGTGTGATTGCAATACACCCCCGTGCACCTGCTCACCAGTTCCATATTTAGGTTCTGCCTAGTGTGTATGTTGGTGGTATAGAAAGGAGCCAAAGGTGTTGATCACACCGTACACCTACTGAGAATCTGCTTCAGGAAACGTAATACTTGTTTTATTGCTCACATTTCAATTGCTGCAGGCAACAGGGCGTATGCAGCCCCTGGGAGCTGTGAAACTCAGCTCATGGCTAGGGGAAATTCCTGTAAAGAAATTAACTGATTGATGGATAGAGCTGAGTCCTTGCTGCAGAGGGGTAAGGGCAAAGGTAGGAAAATCCTGCTCTGAGATTGTTCCAGAATAATAATCATGGAGCTATATTTTTGGATTCTTAGTCTAGGGAGGATTTATTCTGTATTATCTAAGCTAAACCTCCTTTTAGATATCAAGTGCTCAGAGAAGCAATTCTTTTGACAAATTGCAGCAATGTAACATAACATTCAGCATTTTTCTGAAGCACCAGCTCCTTGGGTTATATAATAGAATCTCTGGGTTTGATAAAGTAAACAAAAAAACCCCAACAGACTGATGATGAAACAGCTATACAGAAAAGACTGAGAGGATCAGACACGAAACATCCAATTTCTGAAAGCTGGTAAATTTGTTTGGTTCTAGATTTAAGAATTTTTAGGTTTTTATTATTTGGGGGAACAATATCATCACTTCATTAATGCCACTGGGGTAGTGGATAAGTAATGGCAGGAATCTAAGCAGATAGTAGTTGGTCACACTGCAATGAACGTGAAAAAACATATCCTCTTCCCTGTCAAGATTGTTCAGGAGCAACACTAAATAACAAGAATAAATCAGATCTCCAAGCTGTATCCCAGAAAGTGAAGACCAATCCCTGGGCCATAAAATGTGACAAAACAAATCCAAAGGCATCCCTGCCTCTATGATGGAGATCATTAAGGCATGCCTGCAGGCCTGGAGCAGCTCCATGCTTGGAGGTCCATTTTGCTTGTGAGAAAGGTGCATTCCAAAAGTCATGGTTTATGTCAAGGCTCAGCAACTCACAACCATACAACTATGCAAGCCATGAAATTTGTCATGCGAGCACTGAGGACAGTAATAGGTGGTGAACTGGAAAGAAATTTGAATAGGTCCCTGACACACATGAGTGAATGGAGGAATGAAATTGTGCTCCTTGTCTGTGCAATCACCATATCCACATGCTCCCAAAACCTCCTCCCTTGCAGAGCAGCCAGCTCCTATGGCTCCTGGGCACTGGGAAAGCACTGCTCATCTCCTTTTCACCTTCCTATCACCCCTTCCCAGTATTCAACTCCACTTGCTCAGGGTCCCACAGGTGTAATGGTTATAAATTAATCCCTAGGACCAAACACTTACCTATGGTTAGAACTGCCTGTGAGTTTTGCCACAGTACCCTTCAGCACTAGAACAAGAAGACACAGTCTCAAGCTGCACCAGGGGAGGTTTAGGCTAGATGTCAGGAAGAAGTTCTGTGTAGAAAGAGTGATTGGCCATTGGAATGTGCTGCCCGGGTAGGTGATGGAGTCACCATCAATGGAGGTGCTTAGGAAGAGACTGGATGGGGTGCTTGGTGCCATGGTTTAGTTGATTAGATGGTGTTGGGTGATACGTTGGACACAATGATCTCAAAGGTCTCTTCCAACCTGGTCTATTCTATTCTAAGTAGATTCAGCCATATTGAGAAGTAGCAGCACTGTTCACCAGAGTGGGAGCAAGGTTAACCGACATGAAAGTGTGATGGCTCTAAATAAAAGTGACTGCATAGATAAGATTGTATTAACACAAACCAGATCAGTCAATGCAATGACACCAAGGAATGTTGTCAGATAGCATTTTCTCTTTATGTCTCTCAGTAAGGAACATGCTTTTGATGTGCGCCAAATTCAGTAAGATTTAGAACCTATAGTCCTAAAGCTAGCCAGCACTTAACCCACAGCTAAGTGTAGGGGCACAAAGGTCCCAGTGATTCTACCATCACCTGTTTTAAACAAAATTTGAAGTAAAAAACCTGGGGGTTTGGTTTGTGATTTTTGTTGTTATTGGGAAGAGTGGTCCTTTCAACCTCTGTATTCAAAGAGCAGATGCTATCAAGTTGCAATGCCTTAGACAATTGGGACATCTGTGGCCTGATCCAAGAAGCACAGGACAGTTTTGCATGCACAGGCATGTAAAGATTCCCCTGACTTAAATCTGTGTGTTTGAACACACTTCAGTGTCACAATTACAAATAATTTTATTCTGTGTCATTGTGCCCTTATCTGATAGAGAATTCTTCATTTCCAGACCTGGTAGAGTTGAGCAGGTTTGCTGTGTTTTGTAAACAAATCTCTCACTTGTTTGTAAAGCTCTTAAAAAATTCAGTCAAAATGTTTTTGCTAAGTTATTTATGTCTGCTCCAGATACAGCTGTATGAAATGTGGCTTCTGATGCCACCTGTGCCCCATGAAATGCATGTCTATAAATCATTCTGAGATCCACTGGAATGAAAGATCCTACATAAGCAAAAATATGATGTTTCAGAGCCTTAACACTCAGGTTGAAATTCATTAGTAGACTTCTGTCAATTTAGTCCAGGGAAAGAGCTAGAACAATTATTATTATTTTTTTATGTCTATAGAAACTGACAGAAAAATCTTTAAGTGGACCTAAAGTTTAATTCCACTGTTGTATAGCTCAGAAGCTACATAATTCTTTTGATCTAAAATCATATTAGCACCAAACAGACTTTTGCTTTGTGAAGGTCAATGTTACTTTCAGAGGCATACATATAATTCAGGGATGTAGTTTTCGTATTCTTTATCATAAATTTCACTCCTTACAGCCCTGAGGGCCTACAGACCCCAACTTGGAAATTACAGCCCAATATTCAAAATAAAACAAACTTGTTTGCTGCTCAGATTGCTGAGAGAGACCATGGAAGGAAATGGCAGAGGACAGGAGAAAGGGAAGGGAGGAAAGGTAAGAAAAACCAGGGGCGAGGGAGGAAGAAACTGATGTTAAAGAAACCCTAGCCTAACATAGTAGTGTCTTAGTAGTGGTGGAACAATATACTGCCAAATAATGTCTTTTTAATTAGACCTCTAATGATTAAGCCTGAAGGAATTTTATAGTAATTTACTTTCATACTACTTCTGAGATTCATTTGCTTCATTTGACGTAGACCTTGAAATTCATTTTCTGTCTTTGACTGTGGATACATTCTGACAGTGCCTTTCTAACTCATTACCCCTGCCCCTGCAAGTCTGGATATGCTTTAAATCAATTACAAATTATCTTAACTTAAAAGCCCAAACAAATAAAAAGGATAAAATCAATAGAGAAAAGGCCTGCTGCACAGGTTTCTGCAAAGTAAACATCCTTCCCTACTTAAAAATCACCTTAGAAACTGGGAGAGAAAACAGGAAAGCAGAAGTATATTGAGATAGTGTTCTTTAGGGTGGGAATCCCTACAGTTCAAGTTTAAAACAAACCAACCAACCAACCAAAAAAAAAAAAAACACCAACAGATTTTCACCAGCATGTTACACTTCAGTAGATTTGAACTCAGGTGCCAACACATGGAGTCTCACCATGGCACTCACAAGGAGCTATGTCCCAATGAACAACCCCTGATCGTTCTTTGACTTCCTCTCCAGCAGAGTCTTCAGGACTCTCCCCAGCCTCATTGCCCTGCTTTGGACACATTCAAGAGTCTCAATGTCCTTCTTCAATTGAGCAGTCCACATGCTACACATGTCTCAGGAACACTGGAGCAGTGTCATTTGTTTTCCTAGTAGATTGTCTTACTTCATTAAGCATTATAATAACATTAGTTGGAAAACATCTCTGGCCTTAAAACCCTGTTCTTAAAATAACCAACCTCAGGTAGCTTTGCTGGGGAAATAATGCTGTAAGTTTCTCCACCCAGGTCAAAGTGCTGTATGTGAGTGGCCTCAAGCACAAGCCCTATGAGGAGAGGCTGAGGGAGCAGGGATTGTTCAGCCTGCAGGAGAGGAGGCTCAGGGGAGACCTTATTGCTCTCTACAACTACCTGAAGGGAGGCTGTAGCCAGGAGGGGCTTGGTCTCTTCTCCCAGGCAACCAGCACCAGAACAAAAGGACACATTCTCAAACTGTGCCAGGGGATGTTTAGGCTGGAGGTGAGGAGAAAGTTCTTCACATAGAGAGTTGTTAGCCATTAGAATGTGCTGCCCAGGGAGGTGGTGGAGTCACTGTCCCTGGAGGTGTTCAAGAGGAGACTGTACGTGGCACTTGGTGCCATGGTTTAATAGTCATGAGGTGTTGGGTGACAGGTTGGACTTGATGATCTTTGAGGTCTTATCCAACCTTATTGATTCTATGATTATTTAAAAATCTAAAAGGAATTCCCTTGTACAACATGTCATGAAGGACAATGACAAGAATGCTGCACAGTTATGTAAAATAGGATGCAAGAATAACATCTCCATTCGGAAATGGAGGTTGAGGCTGGATTGGTAGAGTTTAAACAGGTGTGTTCGGAGGAACTTCTGAAAATAACTATGTGTTTCTTTGCTTGCAGGCATATATATATATGTGTATATACATATATACCCATATATGTATGTGCATGTATACCAGAAAGACAGAGTGGATGAGACCAGCTGGGCCTTTACTTGGTCTTTGCAATACCAGGTAACTATGAAGACATTTCGTCTAGACGTACCCATAAAACCTCAGCTCCACAAGTCATCTTCACACAGCATAACAATGTAGAAGTACAAAGGATCAAAAGCCACCAGAACTACACGATATAGCAGAAGAGAACAGCAGAGGTTGAGGACTTCATCCCTTCAATTGCAAAAACATTCAGGTGAAAATACTCTGTTCTTCCTGTGTAGTGGACTATACCCCAAACTACAGAAGTAACAGAAGAGGAAAAATGAACCCAGTCTCTGTTCACTCAAAATGGGTGAGTGGGGGGAAAAATCATCCAAATTATATATCTGATAGTGAGTTTAACCCAAGCTGCATGAATAAAACTCTGGAACAAGACATCTAACACTTGTAGGAACACCAATGTGCTTCTGCCTATCATCCCATCTCTTGTCATAGCCAGTGTCTGCTGGTTGATAAAAGGTGACAATTACTGTTTTCTATGAAACCAAGTGATCTGCCAGGCATAGGAGGCTAAGGGTGAAGGATATACTTACTACTTATTACAGACAACCACCCAATGTATAGGTTTGGAACAAAAGAAAATATCATGAAACAAAAGCTGATCAAGACTCAGCTGAGTATTATTCATGGCACTTGGATGGATCTGGCTACCTGTTATGTATCTAGACAATGATGATGGCAAGATCATTGCCATGACAAGATCCAGACTGTCCTCCTACATTAAGCAATGTGAAGGGCAAAAGAAGGACAAGTACATGCCCCTCCATCCAACTTTCATGCAAGATCTCGTAAATGACCAAAACTTGCAAGAGAGAGCACAGGATAACCTTGATTCTTATTCCTCTATCAAACAATACAGCCCTGTTTTCACTGACAAATATGCTTTGTTGCAAGTATTCTGATTTGCCCTTGGTATGAAAGCTGTTCACTACCATAAAACTTGTGTATTCAAGTAGACAAAATAGATTTTTTTAAAACCTCTTCAGCTGAAGTGTTTTGCTGTACCAAAAGACAGAGCAAGGATACTGCCATCCATCAGAACACTGGAGGATACTGAACAATTTTCACAATTAACGATTTGTGTTCTTTCCTGCAGAAACTCAGGCACCCTGAGACGGAAAAAAGTCAATGATACTGACCTCCCCACATTTGAAAAGTGAACTCCAAAAGCCTGGGAAAAAGAGAGTTAGCCGTTCTCAGAGTGAAACAGAAGGCAGTCAAGTTCAATAAAGTTTGGTGAAGAGAAACAGATTCCCAAAGATATTTCAAGCTTCTACATTTTAAAACATTCTTTATCACAAAACACTGAGTAATATGCAGAGAACACAGCTTCAGTATCAGGGAGATGGAGATAACTCACATCCATTTGTGACTTATAGAATAAAGAAATTCTGCAGCTGTAGGTTCAGATGACAGTTTTGCCAGAGATATTGTGTGTGTCTCTTGCCAAGCGACATGGCCTGCTATTGAAGCACTTGCTTAACTTACTTGCTTTCCACCAGGCATATTCATCAGTTTAAGTATGTGCCTAAGTTAACTTCAGGCATAAGCTTAGTATTCTGTAAGAATTTAAAATTGGCATTAATTAGGCCTAGGCTGAGACACATAGTTAAGTGTTTTGCTGAATCATGCTGAATCATCCTTAACATGCTCAAATTGCCTTGCAGGAAAAGAGCTTTAAGAAAATTTTGCTCTCTCATGAGGAAAAGGTACGCATGCTGGGTAAAGGTTTGAGGCACAACAGCACTGGAACATACTAGTAAACTCATCCTTGTTTTGTTAGGTTGCCTCCAAAATGCCTAGATTTCCTAGTTGTCCTCTTCTGACAGCACACATGGAGAATTGCCTTTGGGGAAACCTCATTTTTTGAGAAATTTGCCCACTTATTTCCACATTCTCAGAAACTTTAGAGGTGCCTGGATCTCTCCTCTGTCCACGACAAGGAGCTTGAAGCAAAATAGTTCTTGCAATACCCCTTATTTCTGTCAAAATAAGCGGAAAATCTCACATTTTGTCAGATATGAGCTGCTTATGATTAGCAGACTTTCTCTTACTTCTTTTGTTGAACTACTGTGGTGTAATCAACAGTCAGTCTAATTTCCTTATTTCTCAGTTGCACTTGATTACTCCCTAATTTACCCCCTCTCCCGCCCCCTAAATCACTCCATTTCTTCGGTCTTTACATGAATATCTATGTTTTTATAGCTTTCTCCTCATTTACCCATGATTTCACAACTGAGGAAGACAGGAACTTTTTCAGACCAATTTCTGTAATAAGCCAGTGCTTTCCAAAGCAATCTCAATGCAAATAGTTTACTCCAAAGATCAAGCCCCCTTAAAACAATTCAACGAACAATGTGTCTGTAGGGTAAGTATGGAATCCAACTGAGATAAATGTGACATACCTCTAGAGAGAGATGTGACTAGAAACTGGAGACAAAAATGGGAAGTGAAAACTTCTATTTGGAAAGAAAACCTTGTCACACCTATGAGGAATATTAGAGAGGAAGGGGAGTTGGCAGAAGGAACCACTGTCACCTGTATGCCATGGGCAAAGAAATGTATTCCTCTGTCACACCTCGTGATCCAGGGCCCAACAGCAGAAGCAGTTCTACATTAGGTTTACCTAACATGTATCCAGCAATACAGTATGTCCCAAATATATATGCCTTTGATATTTCCTTTTTGATTATAAACTTTTCCTATGCTAGCAAGTGCTAAAAAGCTGTTACTGGCTAATAATCCTGCAAATTAAGGCTACTGCTGACCTCACCAAATCTAATCAGTATTATTCGTAGCCATCACAGCACATAAACCTCTGGCCTAGTACTCAGATGTGTAATTTCTTTCCTGCATAATACTAAAGAAAAAAATATTTTGGTTGAGACATGTGGATGATGTTTTGATGGACAGAATGACAGCAAACATCAGCATATCCCCAGGGATATCCAATGCCAGGAGTATACTAGCAGTGCTCTGTTTCATGGCCATCTCCATTACTGGAAGTTTGCAAAGTCCAGCCAAAAATAATTTTGACTATCTAAGCTTTCCTCTAGGCAAAAGACTGTCATGGCAACTTCTTCAGGTCCCTTCTGGGCTGGTCTTAATCTGTTTTGAAGATAGGAAGCTGCAAGCTGGAGCTCTGCCAGTCATCTCTTTTCACAAGCCTAAAGAAGCTCAGTAAAGTAATCACAATGAGTTCAGTAAAGGAAACATTTGGAAAGAAAAATAGACAATGTCCAGATGCAAAGAGCCTACATACATCTTTCAAAAGCCCCTGTACTAATTTTTTGAAACCTAATTTCACTTCCTTTCACATAGGTTCTTGATCTCACTCTCTGTATGCTTTAAGTGAATCAACATTTGTAGCAATCACAGAGAAAGGAACAACTTTAGGAGGCAGAACAGAGAAAGGTCTGCATAATAAGACTTCCTAGAAAGGGAATTGATGTGATAACAAATGATTTGGCCATGTAAAATATTTATTTCTTCCAGAATAAAATTTGATAACTGAACAGACCCTTAGAACATATGAGTGTACTAAATAAGGAAAAGAAAAATACAGATACACTTCTTTGTATCACAACTCTCCAAATATCTGAATAATTTCTATTCAGTAATGGCTTCTGCTTCTTCTCCTAAGGTAGCTAATAAGGTATTAGCCTTATTTCACTGAAGAGGAACCAAACCATAAAGTAGATTAGGTGAGCTACCTGAGAGTGCACAGAACTGTTGCATGATAGGCATTTGATAGATATCCAGCAAAATAACTGGCAGCAACTGAAGTGAGAATTAATCCCAAGTCTCTTGAATCCAGTTTACCAGACTGAATTTTATCAAACTGTTACTGGGATTTCAGGACCAAGAGGCATGTATGGGTTCCAAATATTTCATTTGTCACTATATAAATAAGGCAGAAGTAAGTTCAAGGCTATGTGCACTGGCAACAGAAAAAGTGAGTATTGTCAACAGCAGTTGAACACAGGAAAGCAGCCTGGCCCTGGCTCTGTAATGTTTTGCAGAAAATGCTGTTCATCACTATAGGAACATTTGCTGCTATCTTTGGCACAAAATTCTTTACTTAAGGGAAAATGGCTTTGGGTATAACTGGAAAAACTAGATAGATGATTAAGGCAACAAAACCAACCATAGCCCCCAAGAAAACTTAAGCAGAACAACTCATTCTGCTTATGTGATACCAGAGTTTGGATTCTGATACAGACCTTTGCCAGATACTCTCAGAGAAAAAAGGCCCAGTCTTCATCCTGAGGAGTTAAAACCCAAAGGAAATTCCCTCCTTGTGACCCTGAGAAATGGATCTTGGCTAAGCTGCTATCTGAGTTAGAGCTATGCAGTACCAGGACACAGCAAGGAGGTATCCTTCTGCATGTCAGCAAGAAATAGCCAGACCTAACTACACAGCTGGGGAAAATAATCTATCCCTAAATCCTACGGTTTACAGCAGAAAACAGGAAGATTATCTACCTTGAAGCAAAAGCAGCCTTAGCAACTGCCTAGCAACAATACCACAGAGAAAAGCAGGAGGTGCTGGTTATCCAGATGCTAACTTGCAGGGATGAGCCAGCTCAGCAGCCTCTAATGCACAAACCGAGCCTCAACCTTGTCTCTCTCTCAGTCCTAGAAAAGGCAGGAAGTTCCTGTCAGCAAAGCAGTGGATATCCAAAACATATTAAATATTTTGCCTAAAATTCTGTTTTTCTCAGTATTCTGCCTCACTTGGTAGGAAACTCACCAGCCACACATATAACCAGTAATTCAAATATTAACAGTCACTCCCAAGACTGACAGGGTTTTCACTACATATCACCATAACTTATATTATGTTTTTTTCTGCTTATAGAAATGACTGATGGGTTCTGGAACTCATATGGTCGTCTCAGATTCTTCCCTGGAACATTGCACAGCTTTAACTTGCAACATTGCAGTTTATAGCTTCCACAGTTGCTTGATTAATGCTGCTACAAACGAGCAATACTACTTGGGCAGTATATTGGTACCCATTAGTACTGCAGACTGCATGTGATGCATCGTATAGTAATGCCTCTGATACCACAGCAAAATAGCTCCAGGATAAATAAGGCTATTAACTACAGAGGCTGTGAGTAACTTATATTCAGAGGCTGCTCCACCTTAACAAATGTCCTTGCTGTGGGCTTTGAGCTTACAAACCTGAAGTTAGCAGTTTCCAGGTAGAAAGATGATCATATGAAAACAAACTAAAAGCAGAAGCAAACCGAGACATTTTACAAAAAAAGTATTTACTTTGTCTGTTCAGTTGTGAGGTCTTTTTTTGTGTAATATCTTGTTAAACATCTTTATCAACGACCTGGATGAGGGGATTGAGTGTGCCCTCAGCAAGTCTGCTGATGCTACAAAACTGGGGGGGGTTGGCTGACACCCCATTGGGCTGTGCAGCCATTCAACAAGATCTGGATGGGCTGAGAGCTGGGTGCAGGCAAACCTCGTGAAGCTCAATAAGGACAAGTGCAGGGTCCTATATCTGGGGAGGAATAACAACAGGCTCCAGTACAGGTTAGGGGCTGCCCTGATGGAAAGCAGCTCCATGGAGAAAGACCTTGGAGTCCTAGTGGACAGCAAGTTCTCCATGGAACAACAACGTGCCTTTGTGGCCAAGAGACCCATTGGTATCCTGGAGTGTATCAAGAAAAGTGTGTCCAGCGGGTCTAGGGAGGTTCTTCTACTATGTCCTGGTGAGACCACACCTGGAATACTGTGTCCAGTTTTGGGCTCCCCAGTTCAAGAAAGACAGAGAAATGCTAGAGAGAATTCAACAGAGAGCCATGAGGATGATTAGGGAACTTGAGCATCTTCCCTACGAAGAGGGACTGAGATCCCTGGGGCTGTTTAGTCTTGAGAAGAGAAGACTGGGAAGGGATCTCATCAATGTGTATAAACATCTGAGGGGTGGTTGTCAAGTGGAGAAGGCCAGGCATGTTATTTAGGACATTGTCCAAATGCCTTTTAAACACTGACAAGCTGGGGGCATTAACCACCTACCCCTTCAGGAAAACTGTTTCAGTGTTTTGCCACCCTCTCAGTTACAAAATGGTTCCTAATGTCCAGTATAAAACTCTCCTAGTGCAGCTTTCAACCATTCCCATGTGTGTTGTCGCTGGATACAAGTAAGAAGAGATCAGCAGGTCCCTCTCCACTTCCCCATCTCAGAAAGCTGTAGAAAGCAATGAAGCATCCCTACAACCTCCTTTTCTCCAAACTAGACAAATTCAGGGTCCTTAGCCACTGCTCACAGCACATTTCTTCCAGCTGTTTCACCAGTTTTGTTGTTCTCTTCTGGACACACTCAAAGACCTTCACATCCTTCTTACAGTGTGGAGCCCAGAACTGCACATGGTGTTCAAGGTGAGGATGCACCAGCACTGAGTACAATGGGATAATCACCTCTTGACTGTGTGTGCCTCCAATAGAACAAAACAATGAAAGATTTAATGACTACTGGGAGCAGAAGTGAGGATTTCTATGATTACCAAGTTTTCCTTATAAAACTCCTCATTTAAAATATACTTTGACATATATATCTCCTATAGGATCAGTTCTTGGATTGCTCTTCCTGAATACCAAAACACCAGGTAGCTTTTACTGGGGTCATGTCTGGGAACAGTGATAAGGACTAAGAAAACTTACCCAGTTTTATGGGTGTGAAAAAGGCTTTGGATCCAGGTATGTGTGAGGAGGAAGGGAGAGTGTTTATCTGAAAATCACTAAGTGTAAATGCTGCAATTTCAGTCTTTCATTAACTGCTAAACCAAGTTGTTATTTCAGAATCACAGTTAGTTCCATGATGTTATTTCCTTTCAACATCTAGATCAGAAATTATAACAGTTCTTTGTGCTATTTAAAGATTGCTATCTGCACTGCCATCTTTTTTTCACCTCTTGTAGGAGCTTGAGTTATGGCACAACCTAAGACCTCCAGATCTGGCTTTTCTGTTAACCCTAGCACAAAATAAGTCTTAGAGAAATTACTAAAACAGCTGAAAAGAAAAAGAAACATACAACCAACAGACCACCTGCAGCATTCATTGCAGAGAAACAGGAACAGGGCTATGACAGTCCCACATATTTGTAAGGATGAAGGGAACTGCCCTGTTATTTCACTTGGGAAATCAGAATCTGCAGTTGTGGATAAGCACAAACTAAAAGAGAGAAGAAGGAGAAGGATCAGAGCTCGCTGTTAAAAAGCACTTGTTTACTGTCTTTAGTCAGGCAGGGACTCAGTGGGAAAAATGTTACATTTCTGTGTAGGTCAGACTCCCAGTGCTGCTCTTGGCTTGTGCTGGTGAAATCCAGTGTAAATTCAGACAAGATTTAACTATAAAGCTACATCTTAGAAAAGTGTATCTGTCTTCATGTTACCAGTGAAAACAGACAGCAGGGCAAGTGAATGAAAAGCCAAAGAAAACAATATGTAAGAGAGAAACAAAACAGAACAAAAGTCAGGAAAACAAGCAGGATCTGCTGAGCTGTGAAGCAATCTCACACTAATACATTCAGAACAGGTAAAGTTAGTCTAGACCAGATAAAATATGATAAGGAATAACATTATGAAGAGCATAGAAATGGCTAAATAATGAACCATTTTGACTTCAGCAAGCTTTTGATTTATTTATGAACTGGCATAGCCACCAAACATACTGATTTGCTACTAGTAGAACCACGGAGGCAACAAACATCATCACAGGCTTCTCTGCACCATGGAAAGGAAATATCTTTTTCTTTTTTTTTAAGCTAAGGTGATTAGTGATACTTTTTCTCTTGGAAACTTTCCATTTTGGTAAAAGTAAAATAAATGAACCCTGCTCCACACACTCACCACCACCACCCAGAAAACAAACAAACAAACAAACAACCCAGAACTTTTGTTCCCAGTGCACTTTTTAATATGAATGCATTTTTCAGGGCCCAATAACTCACATCTTGACATATGAATTTTAAAGATTAAATCAGAATCTGTTCTTCATTCTAATTCCAAATACATAAGACAAAAAAAAAAGTTCTTGATTGCATCATTAATTCTCCCATGAAGACTTGTGTCTCTTGATAATATATTTTTAACTCTCTCTTCATAATATATCCTTTAGTGTTAATAAACTCTGATCTTTTTCAAATATTGGCCTATTTTATAGAAATAATTTACAAAAAGCATACTGAAACATTCAGATCAAGGCTGGAATCATAATGACACAAAAAATGCTTAAGAGTAGAACTACTAGTTACTTTGGTAAATAAATAGCTGCACGTAGGCTCCAAAGACGAGACCTGACACTGTTGTACCGGCAACCTCACTATATACAAAGTATAGTCAATTGGCAGACCAGGCGTACATTACTCAGTTGCCAAGGCTTTGGATCTGTAGTGGTAAGACTATAAAGATGTGAAATATTTCAGTCATACAGTTTTAGCTTCTAATGTTCATATGCATCAAGCCGACTTCTGCTAACTATAGAGGTTTCCATAACTACCTCATTCCCATCTGCTTCACTTTGAAAATAAAATACCTGGATCCCCAAAGAATTGTTCCTCTAGGTCTCTGCTGGTAACAGAACAGTTATGAAGGTTTGGAAAAGCACACTCTATTCATGTTGACCATGAAAAAAGTACTGTTAATAAATCCTAAAAGTTAGGTGTAGTAGAAAAGTAACAACATACATCAGCAACAGCTGAAGATGCAACTCTTCTTATCAGTGACAAAGATGCATCCCTTAAGAAGCAGAGTTCCAGTTCTCTAGGTCCTTTTGATCAATGAACTTCCGTAAACCTCTGGAGGTTTCCAAAGGCACTGGGATGTAGTAGCTTCCTTTGAGTCAATCCAAAGCTCACTTAGGTAAATAACAAGTGTCCCATTTGTTCTAGGGAGGCTTGAATCTGACCTTATAGCCATTTAAATATTGGCTTTTCTGTGGAACACTTCAAAAATCCTGACGCTTTGAGCCAACCACAGACCTACCTGGGGGCAAGGCATGCTGCCAAAGCAAAATGGTTGTCCTGATTTTCTCACTGGGTTGTTAAAGAAGAGGAAAATGTTGTTCCTGCTGTGACTGCTAAAAAGGATTTCCCCATGTTCTGCTTGCTGGGTTGTGAAGTACAAGAGACATGGCTTTGGTTTTTTCAATTGTTCTTTTGCCTTCAGTTGTGTCATTCTCATATGGTATGTCCCTACTGCAAGACTGAGTCAGAAATGAAGTCATGTCATGCTTTAGTTCAGGCTCAGGCCGTCTATTACTATGGGCACTGCTCACCTGTTTGGAAATCTGAAGCAATCTGTAGTAATGGCACTAAATCAAGGACTATGTTTTATTCCCAGAACCTCTGTGCTTGATAGCAAGTAGGCAGTCAAAACTAGGCATCCAGCAGCAATAAAGCACAATGTCACTATGGGAAACAACATCCTACCCAGAAGTAGCAAGAAGTGAGAAGTCTTTTACCTTCACCCATAGTTACAACAACAATCTTACAGATCATTTCTCAGGCCCATGCTGTCACTTCTGCCTTGACACTTCAAAACTAGACTTACTCCTTCATCAGTAGTTATCCTACTGCTTGTCCTTAGCAAACATGACACAAACTTTCTTTTGACTCCAAATCCATCTTCCAGGTGTACAGTACAATGTAAAGTACAGTCTTTCTACAGCATCACCCTGTGCAGCACTGCAGTTCTCAGCAACATCCTTAGTAAAAGTCCTTTGTTAGCCTTCTTGCTCCACTTGCTAAGCAAGTCTTTCACACAGCTACATATTTCACTTTCAGTGCTCTGATCTCATGCCATTTGTGCAACATTTAGTTTGATCAATACTTTCTTCCTTTTCTGCTGTGGAGATTCCCTAAATGCATCAAGTACATTTGGCTTTTTTGCATGTTTGTTTTGCTTCTGATATTTGTATGGGCTACCTTTAATCACTCTGTCTTAGTCAATTTAGTAGCAATACTAAAAGCCAGTAGTAGCTACTCATTTCTGGTGCTCTTGTTTCCTGGCATTTAAAATACAACCTTCTAGACTTTCTCAGATCCAAATAAATGTCTATAGATAATGATGCTTTGGAAAAGCAGACTCAAAAGTAAATCTTACACAGCTAAGCCCAAGTGCTTGTGTACCATGCAGGGTCACTGGCAGCAGAACTGATGTTATTCTAAAGCAGAAAGAGTCATACTTTTGGAGAAGTTTCAAAACAATGTCCTTTCTCATATGGACTTGAAATGAGCAGGTAGCACGGGAACGGAATGTTCCATATAAAAGAAAAGGAAATAGAGAGGAATACTGATACTGCAAAGCTTATTTCAGCCATCAAGATGAACAACTTCTGCAGAGGTAATGCTGAGGATATGAATTTCTCTTGTCCTGCAGCTTGCTCATCTGCCCAGCCTTGCAATCTTGCAATAGTACTTCTTATACTATAAAGGATGACTTAGGCCTATTAAAGAAAAAATGATCAGTTCTCCTTAATAGGATAATTCTGGCCATTTCAATGTCTATTTTTATTCTTTTCTTTTTTTTTTCCAGTGATTTCATCTAGAATATCCAGATAATGTTTATCTACCACAAATGGATTTTGTTGAAAGAATAGGTTTTAAACAGTATGTGAGAGGTCAGCCAAATTAAGCTGGTATATCTCTCTGAGTATTTCATTGTGCCCTGTCCTTTTCTTGTCTGCTCACTCCATCCAATGTTGGGGCAGGAAACTTTTTGGCAGTAAAAGGAATATCTCTATCAAAAAAATGTTCTATGGAGTTTGGAAAAATCTTTGGGCACTGAATGTGAAGAGGCCTCAAAGGGGTCAGGTCTGGATGTATTTATAAAGACAAAACTGGCTGAAATCAGCTCTATTGGCTTCATTTCAAGCTCTTCAGGCAAATTTCTTGTATCATGGAGGCCCTTAGAGAGCACTGGAATTTGACTCAGTGGGTTTTGTAACATCTCTATTTTCAGAACCTAAATGTTGGTCCTCATTTGCTTGGGTAGGGCTGGTCCATTGGGCAATCACTGCAGGGCACTGTAGTGATATTCGTTATGTTTTAAATTTGCTACTTTGGCTACCCATACTTGTTGGAAAATAGCATGTCTTCCTTCAGACAGCTAAGATGTAGAGTGCAGATACCCCAGGTAGCTAATTTAAAGGCAGCTCAGATATTACCAGTGCTATACTGTAGCCTTTTCTGTCACTTAGAAGTGGACTTTTCCTCAGTCTTCCTGTGTTTAATATAGCCCATGCTGGGGACCATGAAATAATAAGCAACCTCATGTCTCTGGAGATACTAGCACTGTGAAAATTCATTTCTGATGCTAGAATTCCTAGACAGCTTTCAAAAACTTGAAGAATGCTTCATTTTTAGGGACACAGCTTCTAAGTCCTGTCTGTTGCTATAAAAGTGATACACATTTAAGCTCCATGCTGTTCATGCATTTTTTAATATTTCTATTTAATTATTTGCTTGCTTCCCTGGGCCAATTTCTTTTCTCTTAATAAGAGCAAAATGAAGTTAAAGAGTGTGCATTATTAAATTTAATATGAAGTTACAATTGAATTACAAAGTAGTAGCCATTTCTCTTATTTATTATGATGTACTGGTCTCTCTCTTCCACTCCCAATGGATCTTCTTTTTCTGCTTGTAAGATACCAGGGAAATGGCATAATAAGCTGTCTTTTACAGCTGAGATTTTCAGAGCCACTTCAGAAGTCTGGGTGCCCTGATCCCATTTAATTTAATGAGGACTGAGAATCAAATCCCTTAAGCAACCACAAAAACTTCAGAAGGGATGAGGATATTCCAGCAGCCAGTGACTTAGTGTACCAAAGCTGCCTGGCCTGCCAGGGACTCCACAACGGAGGTTTCACCTTGCTTTCCCATCTGCAAAGTGTGGACAATACACTTCATCACTACTTATAAGAGACATGAGGGTTGTGTGGGGATGAAGATGTTAAATTTTTAGACTGCAGAAAGAGAGTGGTTTGCAACTAGCACAGAAATCTACAGAATTTCAGAACTATTTCCCTGCACTGACACCGCAGACCTGGCTTTTCATCCATACCTGTCTTATTGTAGAAAGCTATCAACATCAACATGACAGAACGTGCATTATTCACTACAAGAAACCATCAATCTCCATGAACAAGAGAGATGAAAATAATGATTCACACAGAAACACTGAGAAGAAACGAGCTGTTTAGGTTAAGAGAGTATCCTGTCCCAATGATTAAAAATTATTGGCCATGAAAATTTTAGGCTAAAAAAATTGGCCACAATTAGATGGCACAGGCTTTCAGAAGGAGCAACAGATACAAAAATGTGTAGCATGACTAGAATTTGGCATCTACAATGTCTAGCAGCAAATGATTGAGTATGAAATACCACGTCACTTTCATTCCAATTGTACTGAAAACTGTGTAGGCTTCCTTCTCTCAGAGTGAAGGACTCTTTTTCTAACCATAGTCACCTTTCTTATGTAATTCCTACATGATTTTGATCAAGAGTAGTGAAGTATATGTATATTGGGTCTAAGGTGTACTGGAACTGAGAGCCTCAAAAAGAAAAATAACTGGGAAATGCAAATTGATCAGAGAAATTCAGAAGGAGGTCTAAATACGGTCAGAAACTTTAGACTTTAAATAATACACAAACATCTTAACACAAAGGAGCGACGTAGATCACTGAGATAGGTGGACTGGACTTCTCGCTGCAGAAAGTTGTCTCTCCTGCTTCCCCTGGAATAGGCTTTGGAGGATCCTTTCAGATCTCTAAGTTCATGCCCATACATATGAGGAAAAATATAGTACTGATAGAATGATTCTTTGTCTTCTCCAACAAATACAGACAGTCTAAGTGATGCTAGGTTAATAGAGGCAGCATTAGTTTAATAGTGTCTCATAAATTAGAAAATAGATTATGAATAAAAATACTATGAATCTAAGCTATTTTCTACTGAACTTTAAAAAAAAAAAAAGAGAGAGGAGAAGGAGGGGGAGAGGAAAAGGAGATAATAGCTCAGTTACCTGATCCATAAGAGCAAATGTTGCAAGTAGATGGTGTGACTAGAAACCAAAATAATCTTGTGAACTAGGCAAGATAGGACAGATTTAATCTTTAACTAAGATATGAATGGCAAAGTTCAAAATTTGATACTGCAGTGCATAGTCTTGATTTTTCTGCAGCTGAAAGCCCTGAGATCTGGATCATGTAGCCTTCTGCAGTATTCTGAATTTACATGGCATGTACACTGTTCTTCATGAAAACCCTGGCCAAGGTCCCTGCTTCTTCTCACAGAAACCTCACAGGCTTCAACAAGTACCAGCCTGGTCATAAAATTGAATTTCTGGATTTATTTGCAGGATTAAGGGCTGTAAATCCATCTCACTGGGGAACAGCTGGCTCTGATGCTCAACAACAGATATAGATGCTTTCCCATGTAGGTCATTGGCTAGATCTGCTCCAAGTGAGTAGTGGCCAAAGGTAAATGTTATCTCATTAGAAAAATCTAAAGTGGATCCCATTAAAAACTTTAAATGAGCCATTGCTACTTCATGTAATTCCTCATGTTAAATTAGGAAGTGTCTTGCAAATGTCATGACAGAGATTATTAGTTTAAAATCCAACTTTCAGTTGTCCAGGATAATGGTGAGTTCAGATAACTGGGTTAGCAGAAAGAATTGGTGCTATGCACACAAGTTGCAAAGACACCCATCTAGCTCTGTGTGGAATCAGTCTGGGTCCAGCAGGACTCAAAACCATTTGGCTCCAGCTCTGCAAGATTTCGATTAGTTCTTATAAAACCACTGTCCACTGCAGTCTCAAAGGACTGCTAAGGTGGCATGTGTTTACAGATGGAACAGAGGCCTGTTCCCTTGAAGCCTTGTGCTGCTAACACTGGCAGCACAGTGCAGGGAGCTTACATTTAGAAGAATGACTGCTGTTCAGCATTTGCCAGAGCTTTCATTACAGAAGCTCCACACAGAAACACTTGAACCGGCTCTATAGAGACTGACTTTGCATCAAGCACTAGAGAACATCCTGTATTTCATTACATGTGCAGGTGCCTCCAGTAGACCCCACAAGAAGAGAAAGAGCAAAGAACTGGAAGGGAGTATATGTGGTTCAGTGCTCTCCCACTTCAATCCACAGCATCTGACTGCTGACAAGACAGGCTATTACAGCTCCTGTAGGGCTCTTCAGCCTGCTTGTGCCAGTCCTTAATCTATGGATCATTGACATGATGGAACATAATGGCAGCTTCAAAGCTCATTATATTTTCTGTTGTCAGATTGAACACAGGGAGATGCCCATCAGCAGAAATTCACTATACCACTACATACAGACATGCTCATGAAGCCTTTAATCTTTCATATTGGAAAGGTACAAGACACACCACTCCATATTTATTTATTTGAATTGCAGAGGCCAAATTGCCAAGTATAATTAAGAAAAATTATTTCATTAGAGTTGCTTTTTTCTCATTTCTAAGGTAAAACATTGCCATTACAAGACCATCACAGATTCAGAACAGTGTTTTTATTCCTTTGCTTAGTATCTGATTAGGAAATATGTTTGTGAAGGCTGCCCAGAAATAGCTATGCATTATTACAACTTCCCTGACAGAACTCAGAAGCACATTACTGTTTAGAGATTAAGCATGAAGTGCTACAAAGTGGGATCCAGAAGGCTGCCTCAACAGCATCATGTCCAAAATGCAGCTTAAAACTGCAGTAGCCAGAGCAATTAATTAAATCATACTTACCTTCACCTTAAAAATTTCAGCAATAAATTTCAGATCTCTGCACTGCCTTTCACATGAGTAACAGTGGAGTGGATAAAAATCATCAGCTCTGTGATGAAAGGAGCAGAGATTTGATTCATGACCTGGCAGGTAACAACTAGTGTAGTTTCATTATCAGAGCATTGATGTGCTTGGTTTGTTTCTGGCTCTAGTGGGGAACTCATATGGAGGTCAGGATGACTATAAAAGCTTGGTAAAATTAAGTCAGCCTCCACCATTGCCTGATTCCCTTTGCACTCTTTCTTTTCTCTCTGCGATTGTCCCTTAAGATTACAACCTTGATGGCAGCCTCTTGAGAGCTACTCCAAAGTAATTTCTAGCAATCCATAATTACCATAGGGCTGAAAGCTGCCAGCCAACAAAGCAAGAGCAGCTGTGTGAGATCTAGCCCATCTGCCAAGATGGTAGCTCTACAAGCTTCTCCAGCCTCCTTATCAAACAAATAGCTTACCCACTTGATCACAAAAAAAAAATGAATTGAGGCTGTGTGGGACCTGGGGCCCAGCTCTGCCTTGTTCTTCTGTGAGGAACTGCTTCATTTCTCCAAGGACAAGGAAATCAGCACTTAATGTTACTGAGAGAAACAACAGCAAAGTGTGCAAAATGGGCACTATCAGAGTACATAGGGAGCAATAAAAGCCATGATACAGCATCCTCATACTAAGCATAGTCCTGGTGTTAAAAGACCAGCATTAATGAAGAGCTTGCTTGGGCCCTTACTTGATTGCCAATGGAACTGATATGTCACAGGAGTTTTTCCAGACATTCACAGTGATCCAAGTCAACATCTAGATTCAAATATCCCTCTTTACTTGCATCTCAGTTATGGTTCACCAACATTGCCTACTGTGCCATGTGCTTAATCTTAATGCTTTGGACCCAGATCAGCATGTCTTGCATAATCCATTAGAAAATAATAACCTTTAGCTGTAACTGTCCTTGGCATTTCAAACTTACTATCTAGAGAGATAACATCTGAATCTATCTATCTACTCCCATCAGCTGTCAGCTGAAGTTTAGATTTCCTCTTGAAGTTTTTTCTTGGTATTAATGGGAAAAGCATCAGATACTGGAGATGTGGTTTTAAGTGATGCTGGTAAATAGCAATACATTTTTTAGCCCCTACCTAATTCATCTTGAAAATTGTTTTGTCACTGCTTGAATTTATCTTGTCTCTCCCTCAAAACTCTCATCCAATACAGGCTTTGATAAGCCTCTCCCTATGCATGTACATTGCTCAAGTAAGTGTTTAACAAATAGTCAATACTGACAGGTTGAGGTGACTCTTTATTGAACAGAAAATTGATAGCTTTTCTTCAGAATTATATAACTCAGGAAGAGAAGCAGCTTTAGTGATCAAAGAAATTATTAGCCCTGGAAAACTAATCACTGCAAAAGTTCTCTCACTAGCTCAATATTTCAGAAAGCTCAAAACAATTTTCTTCCCATAGCCTGTTTCTGCACTCTGGCTAAGCTGATTCTCATGATTTGCTAGTTTTCATTTGTGCTATCTTTGAGCTATGAAATAAAACACTTCCAAGCTCAGGAAGCCATACATGCTGCACTTTCTAAATCTGATTCCTTGCCCAGTCACCAGTCAAAACAATGGGGGTCCAAACACTGCCTTCAGCAGAAACAAAACCATGCTGACTGGATTTGTCTTACATGAAAACCAATCCCAAACTGTACAATCAGCCTCTCAGAATAACAGGTCCCAGCCTGTAAATACACTTACAGATCTTAAAAATCACAAAATAAAAGTAGTAAGAACAATTTGTTTTGGAACCTATATAATTACCATTGGCCATGGAAGGTGCCATACAATCACAGAGCAGGCTCCCAGCCATGGCTCAATGTGGTCTGTCTGGCACATGCCTACATGGAGGGAAGGGATCGTGTAAAACGAGCCAATGCAAAAAATGTCAGTGCCTATGACATGGATTCCCAGTATTGACATGACAATGCAGTTCATACCTGTGCCCTGTGAATCAAGAGAGAAATTTCCTATTATGCTGCTGAGACCTCACACTGCTTGAGAAAATGTCAGGGTAAAATAACAGTGAAGTTCTTTGATGCTCTTGAATGAACTATAATTGTCTAGAAAAGTAGCTCACTTGACAGAGATGGGGGATTATTGTGGTTAGGAAAACTCTTCCAACGAGTTTCTGCTGAAGTTTTTACTCAGAGGGGATTTTAAGCATATTAAATGCTGGGCATAGAGAGCACTACAGGCAAAGCTCAGCTGTGCTATGGAACTTTGAACGAAGAACAATTTATATCACTGGAACATTTAGAAATGGTTCAGGCAGAAATAATAAATTATTCATGACTACTAATAAATGGTTGGTCCATGTTTGTGACAGTTAAGAATCTAAGAGGTTAACTGACTTGCTAATGTAAAATGGGATTGTACTGTGCATAAAGTACATGCTACTCCTGTTAAAAATGTTTTTAAGACCTTTCAATTTTTATCTTTTTAAGCTATATATAAAGATGGAATAAATATTAATAAAAATTATGAAAAATTATTGGATCCTGTCTGATCTACTGTAAAGGTACAAAGCCACAAAGTCTAGAGGCCAGAGTCAAGCTCAGTGACTGTACCTGTCTGGTGTGTCAGGAAGAAGGGCAGCAGAAGCAGACACTGTGACAACTTTTTCAGTTTGCACCTATTTACAGCTATGATTCCTCCAGGTTAGTTCAGGAAAGATTTCCACCTGCCTCTGCAGCCCTGCAGTCCTCTCTCTAGTCCACCTTCTTCTCCCTGTATATTCTACCTTCCTTGCTTGCACTGCAAAGTGGCAGCTACCCTCCACTATTGTAACGATGGATTCAAATCAGTCCCTGACAAAGCAGCACGTATAGGGCCACCATTTCATGGATGGGAAGCATCATTCCATGGTCACTGTCAGTCTTTATTTGATGATAAAAGTGATTCATTCTCCCTGCAATGCTGCTGACCTTTTCAGAATTACACCTACAGCTCGCCCTGAAGCCAATAAACTCTTAGTGGGAAGAGAAACAAACCCGCCTTAGCCCATTGCAGGGCTTTTTAATTAGGTTTGAAATGCTTTGCACTTATGGCAGATCTTGCAGGGATCACTGTACAATGGAGCTGACACATGCAAAAGCTCCTCCCCAAATCTGGGAAAGGAGCAGGCTGACAATGCCAGGCTGATTTCTGAGGACACATAGATGCAGATATCTCTCTTTACATTGTAAGTTCAAAATACTAAGCTGCCGGGAAATACAAATACAGCTGACATAACTTCAGTGTCTTAGCTTCATTACATTGGATCTATGTCCAGGCCCCCGGTACTGAATCAAAACTGAAGTCAACAGAATCAATAGGGACCAAATATAGGAAGCTTAGGAGAAACTGCACCCTAAGGTCCCCTGATTTTACTGACCAGCTCTGACCCTTAAGGTAATGGAGAGGCAGGGACATTTGCTCAGTTATGGATGTTTATGCACATTATTCCAGTGAATTTCACTCTTGGGAAGGTAAAAAAAAATATTTCCCACTGCAATTTCAGCCTAGAAAGCCTGTACTGACCTCTGCTGTAGAAAACGTTGCCATTTTGTGAGCTTCACAATGGGGAATTATTTCAGATGCATCTTATACCTGTACAGCCCAGTAATTACTGAAGCAAAGATTTTTTTCACAGTATTTTTTCTCTGCAACCAGATTGCTTGTTGTAACAAAAACTAATTGAGAAAAGACAAGCTATTGTTAGTGAGATTGATTATTTTTTTTTTCCCCATGGAGAAGGCAACATAATGATGGAGAAGAGTAAACCAATGAATCATGAAGTTGCTGCCCCTTTTCCTTGGATGTGTAATAAGAAAGAAGTGTTATTCTCTCCCCTGTTAGTCACTAATGTAGCTACGTAAGCTTTATGGGGTGTCTCCAAATTTACCTTGGTAAGTGCACTGACAGCCCTGCAAGAGGGGAAGAGAAGTGGATTTTGTTTTGCTCCAAGCTGGATTACTAATTAAACTCATTTTGAAACACAACATAGTCTGTTTCTTTGACTCTCACAGGTCACAGACAAGACCTGACATTTTCCAAACCATTTTCTTACAAACCGAAGCAACTGACCCATCCCACTTTGTTAATGACCCTGTGCTGTAGTGTTGGGATGAAAATTACACAAATGACTACCCTAAGTAAGGAAACATCATCATTGCCCATATGTGATGCACAAGAAATGTATTGCCTGTGAGAAACTGGTGTTATCTGCTGTGTAGAATCATAGAATCAATAAGGTTGGAAGAGACCTCAAAGATCATCAAGTCCAACCTGTCACCACAGACCTCATGACTACTAAACGATGGCACCAAGTGCCACGTCCAATCCCCTCTTGAACACCTCCAGGGATGGTGACTCCACCACCTCCCTGGGCAGCACATTCCAATGAGCAATCACTCTCTCTGGGAAGAACTTTCTCCTTACCTCCAGGCTAAACTTCCCCTGGTGCAGCTTGAGACTGTGTCCTCTTGTTCTGGTGCTGGTTGCCTGGAAGAAGAGACCAAGCCCCTCCTAGCTACAACCATCTTTCAGGTAGTTGTAGACAGCAATAAGGTCTCCCCTGAACCTTCTCTTCTTCAGGCTAAACAACCCCAGCTCCCTCAGCCTCTCCTCACAGGGCTTGTGCTCAAGGCTTCTCCCCAGCCTCATTGCCCTTCTCTGGACATGTTCAAGAGTCTCAATGTCCTTAAGCTGAGGGGTCCAGAGCTGGACACAGTACTCAAGGTGTGGCCTAACCACAGGAAAGTCGAAAGTTAAAGCTGACACCAAGACATGCTTTTCCTGTCCACAGCCGAGGGAGAAAAGATCAGTCCTCCAGCAACCCAGGCTTGAATAACCCTTCTTTCTGCATGAATGTGAGAGGCAGATTTTCTATACCACAGGAAAACAAAACAAACAAACAAAAAAGCCACCACAAAACCCTTTGATGCTAAGTACTTCCTTTCTTACATATTGTTGAGAAGGTCTGGACATTCATTGTCTCTGACTCCACCTGCCTAGTGTGGGGGAAATCTCCGTACCCAGACCTGTGTGATATTATCAGTTCCTCCTCACGAACTTGATTTTCTTGAGGATCCCATTTTGTCTAATCCAAAACACCTAAGCATCATTTCCAACAATATTAGACAGCTTGGGCGTATATGGCTGCTACAGGATACAGTCACTCTGGAGTCACTTATACCTATTAATATGAACAGATCTGAGCCAAGCACTTATCTATGGAGTCTGAGCTAAGCCTATTGTCACTTTAAGCCTGTACCATCAATTTGGTTTGGTTTTATTACCAAGCGTACTTGTCATGCTTTGGTGATGACAAAAAAGCCCCAGGAAGACTCAGAGATATCTCCATAGAGCTTCATTTGAGGTGATTTAGGCTTAAGACATGTCCATGAATTTGGACAGAAACCTGTCCAAATTTGGTTCTTGACCAATACCTTTGAAAAAAATGAGAGTTGAAT
The DNA here is from genome assembly GCF_014839835.1 of Dryobates pubescens. Taxonomy (NCBI): domain Eukaryota; kingdom Metazoa; phylum Chordata; class Aves; order Piciformes; family Picidae; genus Dryobates; species Dryobates pubescens. Next base: position 20,582,711 of record NC_071625.1, on the reverse strand, counting down.
GAGGCCCTGGCAAGGACCACTGAAAGGTGATGTAAACATCAGCTGGAAACGAGCCCACCAAAAATTTATTATTAACAAGCTCTGGTACTGACCTGAGCTCAAGATTATGGGTGTATTATCCTTGCCAGTCAGGAGCTGCATGTTCTACACAGTTAAAATTGAGGATATAGGTGATTTGTGAAAATTATCCATGCTATTTCAGATTCAGGTACTTATCTGGGTTTCTTCAGCCTTTCTCTCTTACCTCATTAGTAAGTAAATCAAAGGCAGATCCATGTACACAGCCTCTAATGAAGCTACAGGAGCAACAAGAAATAGCAAGAAAATTAAATCCCATGCTGTACTTCAGATAGAACAGGAGCATTTTAATCTTTTTGAGGTTGTTCAATTGGCCACTACTCAAATTTGTAAGTCTGTAAGTTTTAGATAAATTATAAAGGCCCCTATGAACATGCACAAGGTATTCCTCAATGGTCCTTACCCTATCTTTAATTTCAGAGAGTTTATATCCTTTAGGATTAGCTCCAGTGAGTGCAATGGCTTTATAAAACCCTGCTGAGCTAATGAGTGCTCTCATAAGACTTTGAGTTGCCAGGTCATATTTTCTGTCAAGTCCTTTGTTTTGTTCTTCCATCATATTGTTGGCTTGTGTACTTCATCTGTCAAATTATATTTCTTTAGGCTAATTCTAGATTCAGTAGTAACTGTATCTCTTAAAATTCAGCCATTAACAAGATGTGAACAGAAAACACCTATTCTCTAAAGAATTGGTTTTAGACCAAAGTGTTTCATTGTTCATAGCATCCAAATTTCCATCTTTTGCTTTCTCCTGTCCTTCAGCTCTCTCCTTTTGTAGTCTCTTAGCCTTAATTCTGTCTTTAAATGTTCAAGATGACAATTGACTGTCCTGGAGTTACATTAATTTAAATGTATCTGACTTAAAAATGGCATATATCAAGGAGAATGAGACACACAGTAACAGCTAGAGAAAATTATTATCTTGTCATTGAAAAAAAAATTAAATAAGTACTTCTCAAAATGTGGAGTTGTGTTTGTGCTGGCTTGCTTTTCCTCGTGTCTGGCATAACAGGAGCATTGTCACTCACTGCTGCATTAAACACTTTCTTTTTTACATTCCAAGATTTTAAATCTCAACACCTAAACCTGGGTGGTTCAGCCATAGTTAAACAAAATAAAAGCTACTTTATGCTCTTACATGCTGGATGGATGCTAAAATCGCTTTGTGATTTATTGCCTGACTTGACAGGCAGATTAAATTGATCATTTAGTATATACATGCCTAAAACCTCTATCAATTTGCTAAATCCGAATTTAGATACTGAAGTTTAGGTAAGTACCACTGTCATTTGGCTTTGTTTCATGCAGCACTGAGAACCCATACTTATTTTTGATGAAATAAAGAACATGAAGGATACAAAAGATGCTGGCATGATGTTTGGGAGCAAAACTCTGCCTGTCTACACAACTGACACAGCTCAGGCACCATGCTGTATTTGCTTATTCTATCTTCTGACTATACTCCTGCAAGACCTTCAAGGGCAAGCTTCCTGAATGAAAGAGGATGTTGTCATCAATTCTAAGGCAGCCGTGGTCTCTGGACAGGCTGTAAGGTTGCTAACTTGAATCAAGTATAAAGGCAATCTTTACTCTGGAGAACTGTCCACCGCAAAATGATACAAAGCAGGTGACCTCTGCTGCCGTTTTCTGTTTTGAAGTAAAAGAAACAAGCACAAGATTGCTGGAAACACCAGGTTGCTGGAAACATCTGCCTTCACAGGCCAAGAGATTAAAGTTGGGAAGCCAAAATGAGTTCAGCACAGATAACACTTGCAAATCCCTTGCATGTCACAGTGGTGGCAGGACAAAACACCATCTTCCATCCTTTAAGGAAACAGACCTTCACTGCATGAGAGAAAGGAAAGCCAGCTCAGCCCAAAATCAAGAAGCTCACCAGCTCAAATTCTCCTCTCCAGGGAGGACCTGGACCACTTAGCTTGCTACAGTCATCAGCCTTGTGATAGAAATAGGTAACAATTCCAACACACACTGTCATTATACAGCCACAAAGAAGGCTGTAATGCCCTATGGTGAAGAAATAATACATATACTTCAGTGCCCTGTCCTCATATCCTATGTCACAGTATGCTGGAGGAACTCCTGGGAGAAACCCACTATTCTCACCCACGTGCAGTTTAGCAAAGAGTGGCTGGGGATTGGGTGCCTGATTACTCTTAGTCATCCACTTTCAATAGCCAGCAGTTAACCTTGTATGAGACAAAGAAAAGGTTAGTACAGATTGGTTCCCTAATACAGCCTCATTCAGTCCCTGTGCTACCCTTACAGATAACAAGGTGGTCCTCACTAAAGGCAAACTGCAAGCAATAGCTGTAGCTGTCCATCTTCACCTCCTTTGGAAAGGGGTGACATGACAGTCATAACCAAAAAGGAGGCAATTAACCAGTGGCAAAACAGCCTGTGGACCACAACAGATTTGGTCTTTGTGGAGCACTGGGCTTACAAATAGACCAGCAGAAATAAAATAGAAAGCGAAATGTAATGGAAACCAAATGAAGTTTCTTAAAGCTTCACGCTCTTTGCAGAATTACCTGCTGTGTGTCCTGTATAGAGGCAAACCCTTGGGCAGCCTGTGATACTGTGCCATGTTAGTGGGGTGTCAAGTTCTACAGACAAACACCAATCTGTTCTGCCACCCCTCTGTCACAGAACTGAGATCTTGCTAATACTGAACCATGTGGGATGATTACTGTCCTTCTGCATCTAGCTTTGCTGTTTGTTCACATAGTTATGGTCAGCTTCTCACTCACTATAAATTCCAGAACTTTTCCTGCAGATCTGTTTTCTCACATCTTCATTTGTGAGTGTGTCTGCTGAAAGGAAATAACTGCAATCTTTGCTGCACTGTAGTTTGGCCATTTTCTTTAAAAGTTCCCAGATAACTTCTTTTGAATGTGACTCCCACCCACCAGTGTGATCAGTCCCCACTTAGCAGTACCTGCAAATTGCCTAAGCAGGCTTTTGACTTCATCATCTAGGGTATTAGTGAAATTAATAATAGGCCAGACTCTTTAATATCACTCAGTACAGACTTTCATTCATAATAAACCATTCTTTGGACTATTTTCCAGGCTATTAGGCATATACATTCAAGCAACTTAGACTCTACTCCAGACCTTGCAATGTATTGTTATACCTGCCTATCAAAAATTAAACATTTCTTTCATTCTAGGTTCATCTAAGGCTCTCCTATTGCTCAATACCCTGCCTAAGTCATTCTTGAAATGCTACCTCTGGTTTTCTGTTTTGCCAGACTTTCTACACAGTATCATCTTTCCTTTTCTCTCTGTGGGTTGGGTTTTGGTGTTGGGTTTTTTTTTTTGTTTTGTTTGTTTGGTGTTTTTTGTTTGTTTGGTTGGTTGGTTTTTGTTGGTTGGTTGGTTTGGTTTGTTTTCTTCTTGTGGTTTGCCTTTGAAGTGAGCTGTGAAGTCTTCTGAGTGTGCCTTTCAGTCGATGCTGTTGGCTCAGCTAGTCAACCAGTAAGTCTTTATTCCTTGACTTAATACTTCCAAAAGAGCAATTGTGCACCCAAATCAAATGAGAACTCAGCACAAAAATGTGTTATTTGAAGGAGCTTTTGTTCTTTCTCATATTATACCTAGCATACTACAATATCAATACCTTTCCTGTCAACAAAGATGAAGTCTTGGCATGGATTTATTTTAACTTGGACCCACAGCAGAAATTCTAACTGTGGTTTGAACTCAACCTGTTACCTTGGGAAAAAGCCAGCGTTGCTTTGGGTGGAAATCAAATAAAGAGTAGAGATACACTCCTCACCCTGAAAGTTGGGTGTCTTAAGCTCTTTTTGCAGCAAAGACATTCAGTAAATATGGCAAATGGGCCTGAGGAGTTTTTTGGTCATCTAGATACTAGTTATCCACTCTAGAGCGAGCTGAGTTACTCTGGGCATTAGGTACCAGTCCCCATCATTGCTGAAATAACAAAAATTACCATAGGTTCCTACTGAAAAGGTAATCAGGAAGGGACATTGACAATATACAACATGTGTTTTATTAATAGAGAATGACCAAGTCTTACATTTCGAACTCAATCAACAAACAAATTAAAATGACCTTCCCAGTCGGAAGCAAATGACATTTAAAATTATTTCCACTTTAATTAATCAGGGATGTAATTAGCAAAACTGGTGTCTTGTGGAATTAGCAGAGATTTAGAGTGAGTTACATTTGTACTGGGGAAGTGCTTGAGGTTTGTGTTTTCTGAATAAATGGGAAAATAAGAGGATCCTGGGGGATCCGGTGATGCCTAAAAAATAATTCCTGTGAACTAGAAATGCAAATCAAGTTCTAAGCCCAAAGCTTGGACCCGTCTGCTACCGTCTACTGCCAAATACAATAAAGCCTGGACAGAAAGCAATCATGAAATTGCCCACATTTGAAATAGGGTTATTTCTGAGATCTCTGGTGAAGATGTATGCCCAAGAAAATTCTGAGGCAGGGAGGCAGGACAAGCTAAGCCAGAGGAAAGATATTTGAAGTGTGTTCATCATCTTGCTTGTTTTCCTTGTGCACTGTTCAATACTGATTGGACACTGCTCCTTTCTAAGTTGGTTCAACTTCTCTGCCTAGATGGTATGCAGTGTCACCGCCACACAGAGGGGACACCAGAGCCTCATCTTGATCTTGCAAAGACAGCCTCATTGTTGTCCACAGGAAAACTGGGTCAGAGTACTCTGCTGATGTGTAGACAGCACCTTGCCCTAAAATGAGTTGCCTAAGGCATATCTATTTGGTTTCCTTGAGCATGTAAGAGCTGTTGACATCCAAAGAGAAATCAAAGAGACAACACAGGAAAACAAGAAGGAGACTAATATTCCTTACCATCAGTCTAGCTGAGGGAAGAATTGTCTTTGAGAGCAGCATACCAAACTGAAAACACCTCTGCAAGTACTGCACCAAACCATGTTGCAGCACTTTGCAGACTGTGAACACCAGCTAGGCTTCATAGAGGATCTCACTTACACTGCAAAGAGGTTGAAACTCCAAAGTTTTAAGTTTGTTTTTTTTAACAATTGCTTTCTCTCTTGCTATTTCAGTTCCCTGAGAGGGAAGAACAGGACACAATGAATCAGGAAATGCTGATCCCTTTTCTTTTAGTTTAGTGGTGCTCCTTCATACCTTGTCTTGTTTTTCTGGTGCTTTCAGTTCCCAGCATCCACTCAGAGACTGTCAGAGAGGGAAGGAGTAGAGGGGACTAATCATTTCTCTTGATCTACCTGCTATACTCCTGCTAATCCAGCCCTATATGCTGTATACCTTCCCTCCTGACAGTGAGAGAGTTCTGCCTGATTTCACCACTCTAAGGAGCATGAGGTTTGCTCAGTGATTGCAGCTGGAAGTATAATCAGCACTTCTAAACCTTGGAAAGTGAATGAGATCAAAAGACCGACTGAGAGATCCAGACCACAAGTATCTGCCATCACAGTCAAGTGTCTATCCAGCAGATTTCAAGTGAAGGTGCAGACAGAAATCTCCTCCCGGAAAAATACTCCCTTGATTTTTGCTTCTGAACAATGACAGCCTGAACTCCACCAGATGTCCAGCAAATGGGACTCAGATCTGAGTACTTGTTTCTGCTACTCAGCACCTCTTTAAATGGGTATCGTTCTAACTGCCAGCCATTAGTCTGTGAAACACCTTCTCACATCTATGCTGCCCAGCAAGACTTTTGAAGCACTTCAAGTTCCTAGTACAGGTTACCATGACTTTCAGCTCTCACCCTCAGCCAGCCTGTTTTGTGTCATTGGCATAAGGCTGGGCACTGAGCTCAGTTACCTCACCTCCTCTAGCAGGAGGTAGCAAGGCTGCTCTAAAATAAGATGTGGCTCACAAGAATAGATGACAAAACAATCATTCCTTGCTACTCAAGGGAATAAAAAGCAATGTTTTGGGATTTGAAAGTCTTCTTCTGTTTACTAATCACAGAGCAGAGTCTCTCTATGACCCAGGAAACATTAATTAGTGTCTCCAGCTCAGTGGGATCCACTTATGCAGCTCATCTCTGTGCTCTTTACTTTAGCTGCCCTCTCAATTTTGTCCTTTTGATGCTCTCTCAGGGTTTTCATTAGTGGAAGTTCAGAGATAATTCCATCAACAAACATCTACTTTCTCCAGACAGTTCCTGAGGCCCCACAGGCTACATCTATACTAGTAAATAAAAGGACCAAGACTCATTAGTTGTCCCTTGGCACAGTGTGGCATGGATAGATTCATGCCCATGTGGCCATCTCTCTTCCTGTCTGACACAGTCTGGCCTCATCCCTGCTTTTCACTGAGAATAACACTTGCCTATATTGTTCTCCAAGATGTGACTTTTGAGGAACTTGCTCTGGTTACAGCCATGCCAAGGAACATGCTAACAATTACACAATTCTTGCACCCATGCCTTAGCTCTGTTTAATTTATTAGGGCAGATGTAACCACTGACACCAGCTTAATCCAGGCAGGGCAAATTTTTCCAGACATAGTGTCTAGGATTAGATTTAAGCACACTTCTACTCAAAAAAGTCTACTGAAAGTGGAGAAACAGTTACATACCATGAGCTTTAAATATATCTACATGTTCTTATATTTTCTGCATTATAGATAAATGGATATGCTAAAAAATCATAGCTATGGGATGTGCAACAGAACACAGCAGATAACTGTGAAATGCATACTTGTATTTCCATTCAAAAATAAATATCCTGCAAGGGTTTAGGTTTGGTGGTTGTTTTTTTTAAGGGAGCTAAACTGACACATTGGTACTTGAAAACTTCATCCTGCACATCAGTGAAGTTCTTAACTTTGCTGCAGAAATTACATCTCTTAAATACATTTCTCTATTGCTCTGGAATAAAATCCACTAGAACAGCAGAATAATTTTTCTGTGTATTGAAGATTCATCAGTCTCCTGTCTGCTTGCAATACTGTTAGCAAAAATATGAACATTAAGTACTTAAGGTGAGACAAGAAGTTTGTATACAAGACCTATTATGGAATGGTTCTCAGATCTACAATAGCTCCTCTGGAAACAGCAGCTTCTTCCTGAACATTCCTCTTGCTGTAAATGATGTTGATGCTCTGAGTGCATTCAAAATAACAGCAGTTTTCATTAAGGTCAGCTGTCAACATGAATGCAAACAGCTTCTGTCAGGCTGATGTTGCCAAGCAAGTTCTTCATTTAATATGTAATAAGAGACTAGCCGTCCCAGCTCAGAACAACTGAGCAAATAGAGAACAAGGGTTTTTTATTGTACTGGAACTTGGTAAGGGCAGAGAGAACATCATATGGCCATATGCAGCTAATGAGATGAGGGACTACATTCAAGATTTCAAAGCAATAAAGAGTGAGCATGACAGAGTCAACACGACGGGTTAATGTCTATTTGCTAAAGGCTTATCCATGTCAGGGGATTAGGTTCCCAGCACACAACTGCAAAATATGTACAAAATATACAATGTGTCATAAAAAGATGATAAAAAGCCATAGAAAGGAGGTTCATTCTAGCTTAAGCAGGGGAAATACTCCAGCCCCAGCTCTGATGTCAGATCAGGTTTTTATTCTCACTCCAAGAAAGAGGAGAGCAATCAGACAGGTGCATATGGCCCACGTTTTGCCTTTCACGAACAACAAGTGGATTGTGCCTCCCAGGTTTATGCAATAGGTAAAGCTACCTGCTAAAACCAACTCCATAAAATCCCCTTTGCTTTAGATACTCCTAGGTTTATATTTTATGGCTGTCCCTTCATTTTGATCTTCCCCTGATGATACCAGACAGATGGAGGCTGCGGATGTATGAAATGTCAGAAACCGTTTACATCTGACCTACGCAGACCTTGATGGAAAGCACGGTGAAGTCAATGACAGATCTTTCCTTCCTTCCTGTAGCACTGGATCTGACCTGTGAAACTCAAACTTGCAATGGAAGAAAGGAGATTGAGCAGGTGGTTAACTTAGGATGGAAAACACACTGCTTTTACCTTTGATTTTTAGATAGTTGAACGTGGGTTTTTCAATCTAAAATTGTGTTTTCACTCCAGAAATCAGGAGACAGTCACCCTTGTAGAAAGTCTGAGTAGAAGATGAAAGCCTTGGGCAGTGACATATTAGTCACAAACATTATCATCTCCATTGGCACACAAAGGCAGGAGATAGGACAGTAGGTCTGAAATCTTGTTACTTCTAAGGCAGCAGCAGCCTTTCATATTGTGAACCTCTCTTGTTTCTTCCTGTGGTTAGCTTCATTTTGCATTTTGTTTTCTTGTGAGATCTGGTGGTAAAGGTGAAAAAACTTAGATTTGGGAAAGTCTGTTTCAATGGTTCTGACTCAAGAGGAGGAGCAAGATGGAGAATTAAGCAAGAGCTAAGACAGGGAGAAGTCAACACTCATCCCCAAAATGAAACCTTTTCTAGGACATTCTTGACTCCTATGTAATTTCTTCTCTTGTTCAAGTATAAAAGAGGCAATAATTAACCATACAATGTCCCAAAATACCTATGCCACCTGCAGGTGGTGGGTCAGAACCGTGACCAGTCGATTTCCTAGTGCTGGCATGGAGGAATGAAAATCAGAAGAGAAGATTCATATTTGCTGGAGCCACAGTGTCTTTGGGGCTGCAGTGGAGAAGCGAGCTACACAGAAATGTCCACTTCTCTGGCCACAGCCTCTCTCATCACCAAACAAGGTAAATGCCCATCACATGGCTTGATTTCCAGACATGCCCATAATCAGTCATGAGACTCATAGTTTGGGCCAGAGTTATGCCAGCCTTCAGGATTAAGAAAAAAGGTGAGGAGGAAGGGGATGGGGGATGCAGTGCAAACGTTTGATAGTTTTGGTGAATTTCAAAAGTTTTTGGAGAAAAGATCATCCCCCATATCCTTTTCCTGCAGGTAACTCCTGCAAGGAGTCTTTGACATTGAACACAACTGCATTAGGGAAGAAAACGAGAAGATGGGGATGGCTTTGATGTTCTTACTTGGATCCCATGCAGTTTCCTTGGACTGAGTAACAACAGGATACACATAGGGGAGAAAAAAAGAACAGCAAAGATAAAACCTGCCATTTCAATTTTGGTGCTAACTCTTGTAAACATGCTCACTGTAGGAGAAAGGCAGACACAACATACTTTCATGCCACCTGGAGACCTGGCAAACATGCCATTGTGGCACTCTTTAGAGCATTGCTGTTTAGCTGCCTTCTCGGTGATAAGTTCACACCAAATGTTCTCTCTAATCCCTGTTTTAAGCAAGAAGAGATGGGAAAAGGAAAAAGTAAGCAGAGAATGGGAAAGCAAACAAAAGATAATGAGAGATAGTATAAGCCCTAGTCCTTGAGCTGGTCAAGACTTAGCAGAAGCCAATCAATGAAGAAAACTAAAATAAAGCTACATCTGTTTCTTCATGTGTAGCTTGCCCAGTCATCCCTTAAAGTCAATATATAAGAGTTCAATAACATCAGGATGGTTATCAGAGTCCAGCAGATGGAAAGAATAATGACTCTGCTCCTTTCTTCTCTGTATGTCCTTCTCCAGTCATAACTCCTATAATTTCAAACAAATGAGCCCCAAAAGCTTGTATGTCCTATTGGCTCATTTTCTTGTCAGTCCCACACAGATTTTAGTCCACTGATTTCCAGCTCTATACTTCTTATATTTACCAAGGATGGTCTCAGCACTGCTCCTGATTGGCATCCACAGACTCTTTGGATAAAGTTAATCTATCTTTAGCTCTTGCTGACTTATATGAAAAATGCTTCTTATCAGTCTTTACTTCAATGATGTGAAGTCTAGACCTCTACAGTACATTCTATTGTTTGCCCTAACTTTCTCTATGGTCTGGGAAACCTTTTAAGCCCTGTGGTATCATTTCCTAGCTGAAAATCTGGGATACATACAGAAGTCCTAGCTGCTCTAGGAAGACAGTGAGCAGGGAAATGTTATCAAGAGCATGCTGATATCTCTTTAGAAGTATTTGTTCTTATCAGGGAGCAGATAGTTTAAAACCTGGCCATGGCTCTTTGGGATCTTTTTGAGTTACACCAGTTTGGTATCTAATTTAAGACACTATGGTGCTATCCTTGGAAAAAGCCCACTGGCAAGATCTGTTTGACCCAGTGAACTCAGCATTCCCCATCTGCAGCATGCCTTGCCTCTGCTTTCATCTGACCAATAAAATCCGTGATCAGCATAAAGAGGGTGGAGCGATCCACATTCAGGCACAGGATGGCTGAAATCTCTGCCTGACTAGTGACACAGTGATGATATGATGATCACAGACAAGATGATGTGTAAAAGAGGCAAACATATGAAAAACCCATCAATAAATACCCTGAAGTTGCAAGTTAAAAGATCCCCACATACATAAACCAAGTGCCAGCCTTGCAGATGTAACTGAAGTCAAATTGTAAGCTGACTTCTTCTCCAGATATTTGTGATTAGAATGTAGCTGTCTTGAGGGGAATTTTTGGTAGTAATCTATGAGGCAGAACATCATCACCTCCTTCATCTAGAAATGTGTTCACTCTGTCAAAGTCAAATTCAGTGCATGGCAGACAAGAAACGTGCCTGAATCACGCAGAAAAGAGAGATCTAATGACTCACTACATACTACTTTTACCCTGACCCCCAGGTTCTTCCATATTTACAGCCACTTTTTGTATGATTTCTGTTCAAATCCACTACAAGACAGCTCAGAAAGGCAATTTTGATTGAACTATGGACTAGATAATTTTTCACCCAGTGAGTGCTTGAAGACAGAGGCACCTAGAAAAGTGCAGAAGATGGACGATGTCTAATTGACTCTGCTCTTTTGCACAAATTCACTCCTGAATGCTCTGACACTCCTGCTATGGAAACAGAAATTGTCCTAGCTGATAACAGATATTTTTCAAATGCAGGCTCTATGAATCCAAGATGAAACTGCTAACAAGATACAGGGAAAAAAAGTACTGAAAAAAAGGAGGGCAAAATGGGTCACAAGAAGTAAATTACAATTATTTCAGTGCTTCTTGTAATGTGTTCTAATAATAAATTAACCAACACTATAAGAATCTATAGGGAAATCTGTCAACATAAACTAGGCAAAGTCTGACTTTGAACATCTTTCACAGAGCGACTTCCCAGGTTAGTATGTAGGTCAACTGACACACTGAAGCTCAGCATTCACAAGAATGGCAAAATGAGTCATACAGCAGCTCTAGGCTCTTTTAGTCAATTGATTCACAGCTACAGACATTTGGGGGCATTATTTTTCTGTCATTGGAAGCGTGGCACAAAGTTCACAAGAAGTCAAAGAAGCTGACCCCTCTGTGAGATAACGTCTACAAGCAAGGGGGAAAGCTGTAGCTATTCTGCATTTGTTAATCACACTACCAAAAAAAGATGCTTCTAGCAGTTCTTCATAGACCATAACATTCCAAAGACTGAATTCTGAGAGCTGTCAATTGCCTGGCCTTGCAGTTTGGTTTGATAATAGCTTAATTCCCAAGAAAATACATAGAATACTGTGGTGGTTTGAAAGGAAAGGCTCTGCTTTCCCTCCCCCACTGAGAAAGAGACCACGGCTAAACCCAGTCGGAGAAAATGAGATTATATTTTACAAGGAAACAGATTCTATGTAACACAACAAATACAGGTATTTTACAATATATACAGGAATATACAGCAAATGAACTTAACCAGAAACCAGACCCCCCACAGAGGGGGCTTCCCCCTGTGCCCCCTTCAACCCCCTACCTCCCTTCTCCCCCAAAAGAGGTAGAAGAAGAGACGAGGACAGTTAACAGGGCAGGAAAAGAATAAAGGCCTTGCACAGGGAGTTAGTATCTTATCTTAGTTGGCCAGAATCCCAGAAGCAGATCCAGCCGAAAGGGACAGCGAAGGACGGAAGACTGAGAGAAAGTTCCCAGCTCCCCCGGGTCCAATCTGACCTCCCACAATCCTTGGCCAATGAAATTCGTTTAGAATACCAAAATATTTTACAAACATTTAGCCAGTGTGCCCCTTTCTTAAAGGCACAGCGTCAAACGGCCAAAAATACATAGAATACATAGAATAAACCAGGTTGGAAGAGACCTTCAAGATCATCGCGTCCAACCCATCAACCAATCCAACACCGCCCAAACAACTAACCCACGGCACCAAGCACCCCGTCAAGTCTTCTCCTAAAAACCTCCAGTGATGGCGACTCCACCACCTCCCCAGGCAGCCCATTCCAATGGGCAATCACTCTTTCTGTATAGAACTTTTTTCTAACATCCAGCCTGAACCTCCCCTGGCGCAGCCTGAGACTGTGTCCTCTTGTTCTGGTACTGCTTGCCTGGGAGAAGAGACCAACATCCGTCTGTCTACAACCTCCCTTCAGGTAGTTGTAGAGAGTAATAAGGTCACCCCTGAGTCATGGGTTGTTTCTCAAAAGCATGGATGGGAAGTAGGAGCAGGTAGAGAGGTTGGTTAGAAGAATTTAAAAAAAAAAAAAAGGGAAAAAAAAAATGTACAAAGTATTCTTACCTATTTCAACTAAGGAAAAAAAAAATCACCAAAACACCCAACTAAATAAAATATCAGGAACAAAAAGAAAAAAAGAAACAAAACAAACAAAAAACCAACTTAAACCAAAGAATCTCAGGCTGAATAGTATTAAATACTGGAATCTATTCTTGGTTTTCACTCTACAGTGAATGGTAGGAAATTCTTTTTTTTAACGTTTGAGATACATATTTGATAACTTATTTGATGATTTGATTTGAGGACACAGTCTCAAGCTGCACCAGGGGAAGTTTAGGCTCGAGGTGAGGAGAAAGTTCTTCCCTGAGAGAGTCGTTCGCCATTGGAATGGGCTGCCCAGGGAGGTGGTGGAGTCACCATCCCTGGAGGTGCTCAAGAGGGGATTGGACGTGGCACTTGGTTTAGTCATGAGGTCTGTGGACAAGTTGGACTTGATGATCTTTGAGCTCATTCCCAGCTTGAGCAAAACTGGTTCTAGCCTGCATCCAAGTTTCTATGTCTATGAACAGTCAGGAAACTGAACTTTATAAAGCTGGAGGTTTTATGAGAGTCTTAAATCAAATTGCTCACATACTTAGCAATTCATTCTACAGGGAGAATCACACACACACATTAAAAAAGCCTGGAAAGGTCTTAGAGTCATGTAGTGTACATTCATACACCAAAATCCACTCTTCTAGCATGCACCAATAAAATATATTATTTAGATGTGTCAGCTTCTTGGCAACATATTACTAAGTGAAAGAACAGTATTTTTTTCCTATGGAGTTAGCTGAATCCCTTAATATTATGCTCATGCTAGACAGTTTTATTTTTCTAATGTAGTCCTCCCAAGGTCCTCATCTTCATGTGAACTTTCAACAAGATCAACACTTTTACTGAATTTAAAACTTCTTACTAAAATGTTTTTACATGTTCATTTATCTTTATTTCAGATTAACACCTGGTACACTTTTAGACAGACTGCAAAAGCTCTAAACAATAGCAAACTTGGAGAAGACCTATCAGAAACCAAAGTGTGCAGCATTCTTAGCACTACTGGCCATGAAAGATTGAGCATGACAGAAAACAGTGCAGCAAGGCTTCCTACATTCTTTGTACATCACTATCTTCACTTTCCCACTGAAAGGACTGACAGATATTTCTGGAAGAATTCTCAATATGACCTTGTAGCTGAGGAAAACTGCCCAGGTACCAAAGCAATGGGTATTCATTTATTTGTTTTGCAACTAAATGGTGTTTTCAACCTGAAATAGCCACAATGCACACCCACCAGAAGGCTTAAGGATGTCTTCTTTGAAGCCCAACAAATGAAGAAAGCAAGCAAAAAAAATTGAAAATAGATCTCCTTATTTTCAATCTGGATATCTGTAGTCTCCCTTGTCTGCATCCCTGTTTGGATTGACATCAACGACCATATTTCCTTTCAAACAAAATGGCTGTTGGTAGGCCATATGACTCCACACAGTAAGAGTGCCCTATTTTATGATTAGAAAATCTGCTGCTATTCACCTGTCCCAGGGCAGCCAAAAATCTACTGCTGAACAGAGCTAGTTCCTAATGTGTCTGCCCTACTTTGTGATAACAGGGTATGCTGTTATCAAGATAATCTACCATGCTTCAAAGGAATAATGTTATTAGCCATCTTGCATTTCTAACCACAATACTATCACCAGCTCTGGAGACTGACTGATATTCCCTTAACAGTTCTCAGATCAGACTTGAATTCTTACTATAGCAAGGGTTTTCCTTCCTATGTGATTAAAAGGGATCCTCTTCTCTACATTGACAGACCCCTGTGTAAAAGCACACTGCATAAGTCAGTTTGGATAACCTGTAGCTTTAAAAACAAGAGGCAATGAATATTGGATTCATGATCTGAAAATGAAGTCATGTCTTTTCATCCTCAAGTCTCGATTTTTGCATGCGCTCTGACAACCATACTGCCTACCAATATGAAAATGATAACACAACCTGTTTCCCTACTTGCTGATCAATGGCTTGCTTTATAAGGATATTCTGATTGGTTAGTGACATAGGATTCACCTTATTCCTTGGGCAGATCTAAAATTGTAGACACTCTGGGAAAGTCACTAAAGTCTTCCTCGTAGCCAACAAAGATCTAATAAGGCTATTCAGTGGAATGTAGGGTGCAATTCATCTTAAATGTCTTTAATTATTCATGTACTCTATGAATTATATGAAAAGTCTTCATACATGCTGGGATGACCTCAAGAAGAGATTAGATGAATGGCACACATTACCTGCATTGACTGTAATGAAAGCTTTGATTAATTTTTGGAAGCAGATACATCATATATACCTTAAGATTTTGTCAGGTGAATTTCACCTAGGTGTCTAAAAGTGTCTTCATCCATCATTAATTGTAGCTTACAGAGAAAGGTACCTTCCTAAGTTCAACTGTGTTGGATGCCTATCCTGAGACCACAGTGCTCCAAAAGCACTGGTCCCACTTCATGTTTATACCACAAGCCTAGATGGCTAGTTCAGAGGGGGACCTAACTATCAAAGAGCTAAAGATGTGTCAAGTGAGACCTGCACTTCTGTTCTGACACCAAATCAGGTAAAAGTAAAGCTTTCAATATATGATTGTGCAAAGTGAATCAGCCATAGTTTTCACTCCAGGAAGTGTTGTGAGATGGTTCCTCAATAAATAAGACATGTCATATGTTTTCTCTATAACATTTCTCTCTCCTTCTTTGACAGCCTGGTGGTCACCCTATCCTCAAATGAGTTGAACCAAACAGCTTCTAGTGTCAACACAATGATTTGATGTCTGCCTGCTTAACAGAATGTGAGGGGTATGGGCAGCTAGAAAAATCTGGAAATAGACTCACTTGGTTCGTGTCTTTGCAGAAAAAGACTTCACACTCCTTTCTCCTTGCCCAACACATATGCAGCTCTCTCTTCTGGCTTCCTAATATTGCTTCCTGCTCTGCAAATCTTGTGTGTCTGCCACTCTGCTCTGAACTGAAAACATGAGGCAACCATGACAAATCATAACAAACTCAGTTCCACTAAAGGCAAAAATTTAGTACACAACTAAGACTGTATTTCTAGGAGCTGTGCTTACATAGGTCAAGCATTAAAAAAACAACAACTATGTAACAGCATCTTGTTTTATATAAAGGAATATAAGGCTTCATTTCAGCCTTTCTCAGACTTAGTTCTCAAGTGCATCTACTTTGTTATCTGAATGACACTAAGTGTGTGCATTGTCCTACATCTGGTAGGCACACAGCACTTCTGTCTAGTTATTCCTTAAAGTTAGCACAACAAACTTGCAGAGGTTCTGTTTATGGAAACTCAGAACATCAAACAATATGAAAGAAATAAGGGCTCTGTTTAGCATGGTGTTGACAGGTGCTGAATATGGTTTCCTGATTCTCTAATCCCAACTCCAGCTAGAGAAACCAACAGACTGCACACCCACTGAGCACAGTCAGAGAGCACAACAGCACACTGCAGCATCATCTTCTACCATGGCCTGACCACAGAGCCACAAAAGCACGAGCTGGGCTGACACAACAGCTATTGGGGTGTTTGGCATGCTGCTTTGGCGAGCAGACTGTGTGGGAGCATCTGTCCCTGAAAGCAGAAGAGAAGAAACAAGAAGGATGATAATGAAGAAGCACACTTGGACAGACCAGAGAATCCTACTGATGCAAGAACAGGCACGAACAAAGGGTCATTCTGCTCCATCCCCTGTAATCCAATCAGCTAATACCCCTTTTTAATTAGCTGCAATCAAGTTAGCATAATGAGTCCCTTCTCTGTTTACAAGCTTCATCTGTCCTCTTCCATTCTTGCATCCAAATCTGCAGTGCAGTTGAGGCTGGTTTTGACGATATTTGCTAAGCAGCTTAATGAAGGGCTGTCCTGACCTTCCCATTAACCGCAGGGGCATTGCAATGCATCATTCTGGAACTTTGAGGCATTGAAAGAGAATATCCTGCTAACTCTCACTCCTTGTCAATTTTCTGTCCCATAGATAACAACCTCTACCACTCTGGAGGAATATTCATGTGTTGTCAATAATTTGATCTAGTGCATCAGAGATGAGAGTCTTGCACAACACCTATAGTCATGCACAAGTAGGAATATGGAGGACATTGAAGGAGAATTCAAGGGGCAGGCAAGAAGAGGAGCTGTCCTTGAAACCTAACATGTCACCTATGTTGATTTGCACCCAAAAAGCATTAAAATTTACAAGACATTTCAGAGACTTAAAGGACATTTGTAGCAATAGTCCAAGACAAAGTCTGCTGTGTAAGAATTTGCTATGGATCTTCGCATTAATGCAACAAAACAATTCTTTCATTTCACAGCTCATGATTCTTTGTCAGATTATTGCACAGACTGCTTTTTTTACTGCTCAGTGGTTTTTAATTGGTGTGCATCATACAAAAGGAAATATCAATGCAAAAATGACTTAGAAATGCAAAATAACTAGGTTATTATCCTATTTTACAGTAAGCCTTCTTTTAATAGCCACTCATTTCTGCTGTTCAAGCAGCCCCTGTGAAAAGAGATTTTGTCCTTCAGCCAAAATAAAAGACATCTTGATGCTAAAAATAAAAGAAACGGGACTCACTTGCTGAAGCTGGAATCCTCCCCTGCAAGAAGGCTCTGACAGCACTGAGGCTGGCAGAGGAGCGTTGTGATGGAACAAAGGCAGTAACAGCCCTGAGACATCTCCCCTGCACAGCAGGAAGAAAATATTCATAAGGGTCTGTATTTCTTCGAAACCATCCAGTGATGCTGTATCTACTGTCAGACTAACTTTAAATAAGACAAGCCTTTCCAGCAGCTTCACCATGCTTAGCCAAAGATTTTCTAGTAACTGTAAGACAGCATAGTCCAACTACAGCAGCATAAAGGGGGCCAGAATAACATTCTGTGGACTAGAACTTGAAGTTCATTAAAGCAACAAACTGCCAGAGCTTGTCCTTTATTTTGAACTTTCTCTGTTCTGTCTTTTATTTTCGCTTCTCCCCACTCCCTGTTTTCCTGAGCTAGTACCTATCTGCTGACGAGATGAATCAGAACAATTCACAGCTTCAACTGAGCTGTACTGGTACACAGTATCTTAAGATCTGGTGTATATAAAATTGAATGCTCCTGTTGTAAGAAATATCTACCTACAGACAGCCTGCACCTGCACTCAGACAAGGAAAATGGCAAAAAAACCCAATAAAATATGGGAGATTCCTCCCTGTAAAGTGTCATCTTTTGTAAATCCAGATAAGAAAACAGCTTTACATCAATGCCCAGTCACCAAGTGCACAGCAGCTAATTAAAAAGCACAGCCCCAGCTAGGAAGCTTGTTCTGACTTCTGGCTATAACTGGCAGGCTTCAGCCTGCTTAGATAAAGGATGATGGGGAAATGGAATGTCAAACAGACTCTCTCTTAGGCTTTGTTCCTTTTCTTGTACTCACCAGGAGCCAACATGTAAAGTGTTGAAAGTCTGAAGCTGCTCAATCATTCCCTTCTCATCTAGCACGCAGCCCTCCTGATCGTCAGGACTCATCCTAACAAGAAAGCCTAGTTCAGGTAAGTGAAAAGCAGTTTATATTAGGTGATCTGTGAGGGACTTTATCAACACAATATAATGATTGGCATTCTCAGGGGACAGTGGAAAAGATGAAAGGTCACCTGCCTCAGAGCCAGGTACTTCTATGTGTTGGCTGGTATTTCAGCATAAAGCTTGCACACATCACTCAGGAAACTGCCACTATCAAGCCAATTGAGATGATTCTTTAAAAAATTAGTACACTTCTAGCCAGGCATCTCTGGAAGCCAATTTGGCTGCACATGAAATGCACCCAGCTGCTGGCTCTAACCATAGCAGCTGAGTCAGAGGTAGCACCCAGCAATCTTTCACTCTCGTTATGTGACTGGTGCCAGGAAAAGAGTATTACCAGACTCAGAGGTGTACTGTGCAAGGACACATCACTTGTGACATGTTCGACCCTCTTTTCTCTGTAGTTTCCTTTGCTGAGGTAAACCAGAGAACAAATCAGAGTCAGAAACAGCCTGAAAAGATGAAATGTCTCTCTCAGAGATGTTCTCCACATCTGCTATTTCTGTGCTGAATTTTCAAGTATGCAAGTTCCTTATGGTTGCCTGTTCTCCACTTGAAAAGCAGCTTCACTGCTGGTTTTACACAGCACCCACTACATGACAGAAAAGAAAAAAGAAAAAAAAAGGAAAAAGAAAGAAAAGTGCTCAGCTGCCATTGTGCAGAGCTTAATGAAAGGATATCCACAGCATAATTACACAGCAGTGATAATGCATCCCTTCCTGTCTTTCAGGATTAATTGTAAAACACAAGCAAGCTGTAACTCATCACGAACACAGTGATACCTACAAATACCCTGTCCTTAATTCTAAAATGTGCCATGCCAGGATGCTCACTAATGTGTCTGGCATGTTTTTAACTTTTCTCACTGTAACAGCAATCTACAGACTATGAGCTGACTTGCCTGCTCAAGGGTATTGCCACTTGATTCTAAAATGAAGCGTGATATAAGCACCAATTTCTGTGTTGTTTGGGTTTGCTTTTGGTTAGTACTTTAGATTTGCTTTTTTTTCTTTCCCTCAGATATTACAGAGGTACCAACTCAGATAAAATGCTGCCAAAGTAATTCTAAAAGCGCAGGATGGTCCAAACAGAAATACATCAAGACTGAGAAGAATCACACTGAATGAAGAAAGCTAGAAATGAGCTCAGGGAAGGGAACGATCTGGATTCACAAATCTCCATTTTGGTGAGGTTTGCCTGCATGGATTCCTCTCTAAGGAACTCTGAAGTTCCCTGATTCCTTTCTTGGCAATTCTTCTATATGCTGGTATGCTGTTAGCACACTGCAGGGACACAGATTTCCATGATGCAAGTTGCTTATTTTTCCTTAGTCCTTCACTTTGTTTGTTTAACTTGGTCTATATGCTTCCCATGGCAATTTCAATTTTGATGACAGAATTATTAACAGTGGTAAGGGCTGATGGAGAATCTCAAGCAGAGTAAGCACAAACACATACTAGTGTAGCACAGTGTTTGCTATTGCATGTGTCACAGTAAAGCTTTATGAAAAGAAAAACAAATGTTCCACTCCTTATAAATCTAGTCTCATGGGACACAAACTATCCCATAAAGAAGCTCTAAGGGGATGTTGTAAATGAGATTTTTATGCCTCATTAATTGATTTTTGTTACCACTCGTTCAGAAATGTATGTGATAAATAGCAAGTTTCAAGGTCAAAGCATTCCACAGTCAAAAAAATATCAAAAATAGAACAGTCATTTAACCTTCCATTCCTTTTTATTCTATATTCATTCTCCATGGGTGCTTTGATAGTCTTTAAAAACATAGTCACAGATTATTTTTCCCTCTGGGCCTCTACCTAATTTATTGTATGTAAGATAGAATGTGTGCTGCCAAGGTGGCTATTCAAAACTGTATACCACTGTTTAATGGTAACTCTGTACCATTATTTTCATGACTCATTCCCACTCTGCATAGCTGGAATTCATTATTCACTTTTTGTCTGAGTGCTTCATGATTGTCCTGATGTGCTTCAAGAGGGATTTATCTTCCTAAGTCTTCAAGAATATTAATATCCCCATTTTAAATATGAGGAACTGGGGCTGAGAGAGTTGTTAGATACACTTAACTTTGAGAGCTCAGTTTGTTAAGCCTATAGATTGATCTTTTGAATGCTTAACATTTTTGTAGCACTTCTGCCCACTGTGTTGCACAGACACTCACAGGTAGAGTATTTGTTGGACAGGAGAAATAACTTATTAGGAACTTGGCACAGGAAGAAGAATTAGATTTCTCAAACAGGGGTAGTTTCTTGTAGCCACTGGCGATAGGAGTCTCTGTTGTGAATATCCTTGCACCAACATCTTCAGCTGGATTGACTAAGGCTTAGTTCCTATATTCCAGCTGGCCTGTGATCCTATGTGAACACTCCAGCAAACATAGTTTATCACTACTGATATATCCTCACTACATATCTCACAAGTAACTACACTTAAAAAGACTGTGCCACATAACCAATTCTGCACCTGCAAGATTAATTTCTAGTTCCAAGTGTCATATTTAAGCACAACTAACCACTTCTGGGAATCTCCTGTCTGGTCATTCCAACCACATTGTTAAGATACACATTTAAGTAGACCAGGAGCTGCTGGGGGAGATCTCTGTAACTGTCCAAAATTCCCTTCCAGATGGCTTCTGTAGCCATCAGTCAATACTTAACATCTGGTTTCAAGTCAGTCCAATCTCTCAAATCAACTCATTATCTCATCTTCACAACCAACTAGCCAAAAAGTTCCTGTATTGCCTGAGAAAATAAAGCCTTAAGTACAGCAGATGAGCACGCACAGGCACAGTGCAGGTACACCACAATTATAACTAAAAAAAGTTGATTAACTCACCAGTAGCTTCAGCTCCATAACCTTGTCACAAGTTCCTGTAGAGTTCAGCTGAAGATACCAACAACTGACCTTTTTTCCAGATGAACCCTAAGCCTCAAGAATACCATTTTGAGCCAGGTGCAGTATATCAGTCTTAAATGAAGATAGGATGTAAGGCTGAAGCAGAAGCAGGTGTGTGCAAGGGCAGTCCTCTGGTTAACCACATAATCTTAGTCGTTATACAAATAGGATTCACAGCCCTAACAGAGCACCTCCCTTTCTTCCCCTGCACAGTCTTGGTATCAAAATGAGAGAGTCCAAGAACACTAGTAGTTGTCTTTCTAC
Organism: Dryobates pubescens; assembly: GCF_014839835.1. Classification (NCBI taxonomy): domain Eukaryota; kingdom Metazoa; phylum Chordata; class Aves; order Piciformes; family Picidae; genus Dryobates; species Dryobates pubescens. Next base: position 20,561,314 of record NC_071625.1, on the reverse strand, counting down.
TTTTGAGTGCTTGCAAACAAATCCTAGTGCCAAGGATCAGGAACCAAAGGAACAAACTTTTCTGGACCTCTGATTTGGCCTTTGTTCAGTAGGGAATGAGCTGAATGCAAATCACTGTAACACAGTAAAAGAAGTAAAGGAAGGAGTAGATTAAACATAGTCAGAAGGAGGACCACAGAAAGTAAGATTTCAGATCTCTGACAGATTCAGAGGTAAAAACCACAGCTGAAGCCTGCCTTTTAAGGCAGGAGAGCATCTTTTTTTTTTTATCTACTTCCTAGGAAACTTCTCAGGGTGACACATGAAAAAGTACCTCCTCTTTCCCTGGGCTTAACCTTCATATTTGCAGCTGACAAGAGCAAAGCTCCTCACAAACTCACTCAGGAAAAAAGAATACTTAGAACTTGAATATCTGCTTATGTTTGCCTGAGTATAACTGAGTGTGGTGAAATCTGGGATCATTACAAAGTGTTTGTCTCCTCTGCTTATCCAGAGCCTTCTTTGCATGGCTCTGAGAAATCTCATAGACCCAGAGCTTCAAAGTTATTTAGGAATTTCCTTACAGTTTAAATGTCTACTTTCCTCTGGATCCCATTTCACCTATATACTTTTGAAGATCCATGTTTTACCCACTCTGTTTTAGTTTCCAATCTGTAAGATAAAGCAATATTCCCTGAAGTTATGACAGGGTAGGGATGACAAAATGAACCATGACTGATAACACACTTGGCAACTCAACAGGCAGCCTGGAAACTGAGGAAGTTCTGCATATCATTTTATTCAGCACTACAAGCTTTTTAATTTTCCTTGCTGCCCAAGGTACCTAGGTAAATGTAAATAAAAATAAAAGAAATGCAATGCAGCAAAGTTAAATGAAGAACCCTGAATTCCCTGCAAAATAAGGAGCTGGTGTAGTTTGTGGAAAATTACTTGCTGCCTTCCACAATCTGCTCTTCCAACAGGGATCATTGGGTATGCTTTACTACAGCTGCCCTGTGGTGAAAAGTCTTTAACGTTGGTGGACAATGTGCAGAGACTGGGAGCTCAGGGAACATGCAGAAGAAGTAAGAATGTCTCACTACACAATGTCTCATGCATTGAGATGGAGATTACTTGGCTGACTGGGATTTATGAGAATTTATTATGACATTTATGGTTTGCATTAGCCAAATATACACACAGCCGTGTGCTCCTTTCCTCATTATTTAGCTTCCCATCGGTGAAAAGATAACAATTTCTTTTGAGAAAGCTGTCAAAGGAAGGAAAGGACTTTTAGTTACCCAGAAAAGACAGACCATGGCTGAAAAGTGCAGCCCTACAGAGAGTTAGTTTCTGAGAGATGATGTGATGGAGCAGAAAACTCATGAACCCAGACTGTGATAACTAAGCTGTCCTCTTACTCAAGGGCAACATGCATATGCTACATCAAATTAAAACAAAAGTGCAGGTTAATGTGGCATTTCGTAAATGACCTCCTCTTTTTCTATGTTAAATCCTTTCTCCTACAGGTCTAGGTTGTTTTTCATTATAAGAATTGTTTTGAGTGGTAGGAATACACTCTTCTCATGGCATACAGTCTTGCTCTCCAGTATGGAGTCAGGTATTACCTTAATTAACAGCAATGGTAGCTGTGACTATCAAAAGGAGAGAAGGACATCTAAGAGCACCATTTAACATAAAAAAATAAATTGGATCTCAGGAAATGGGACCACAAGTACATAATACTTTATGGACAGATGCTGCTAAGCAGACAGCTCATCTGACCTGAAGAGATTAATTTAATGAAGGTATGACACTCCCCTTTTAAAGCAGCATTCATACGAGCACAGGGTTCTCCTCTGTTCTTTTGACTTTGTGCCAGAGTGAGAGAGAGGACAGCCAAGTTGCCTAGCTTTAAGAAAAACAGACCTTCAAATACACTATCACCAGATTTCTGAACTAACATTTTGTAGCAGGGCTGGTAAACCCTAAACCCATAGGCCAATTTGTGTTTTAATTCATGCAGCAAATGGCCTGGTGACAAACTCGATATTAACTCATTTATCATCTCTTTTTTTTCTGCACAGCTCACCAGCTACAGCTTTATTTGCAGCTTTAATGATGAACTATAGACAACTTGAGAGGCAGAATTTGAAATGAAAAATGAGTGCACCTTAAAAACTTAGCACCTTCAGTGGTGATTTTGTCAAGCTTTACAAACTAAGCAGAATTGAGTTAGGCTTGCACTGAGAGTTATCAAGGAGAGGCAAGAGAAATTAGAAGGTGACATTCAGCTTTAGCTTCCCCAGGACAGCAGAAACATGCTTCCCTTGTGCAGCCCTGGGCAGATACTGAAGAAAAGCTATAGTCTGGAGCTTTGTAATGTTGTTAACTGTGGTTGTCAAGGCATTAGTGGGGAGATTTGCATTGATTCTTTTTATAACTGCAGTTTTTTTACCATCTCCATTCACATAGCATCCTCCTTCAGCAGTATTTGCAAGTCAGCCCTGTAGTTTTTTGACTGGTGAGGCAGCAGTACTCATTTCTACAGCAAAGTCCAGTACTCTCCATTTGAAGCATCCTCTGCACTTGTGTCTGTTTTCCACTAAAATAAAGGAGCAATGGAATTGCTGCAATGCTGAGACAATATGAACTAGAGGCAAAGAAAAATGCAAAAAGAAATATGTCTAACAAGTTGCAAGCATGTACAAGAATGAAATTAAATACCACTGCCTAGAAAATTCTTCTAAAATTTTATTTCTACTTTTTAATCATATTTAGATTTTCTGCAGTGAAATCAGTCTCTTTGTTGTCATTAGTGCATCCCCATGTCATGTGACAGATTTTATGATCTGTCTGCCTGACACTCCTCCACCTTTTTCTCTCAACACTTTTTAACCCTCTTCCAATTTCCGTCAAATTCAAAGATGAAAGAGAAGATCTTAATTCCCACAAGCTTCCTGAGAGCCAGTGCCCAGAAAGAAGAAGGAGAACTGGATGAGTACCTCCAGCAAGGAAAAGCTGCAGTGGGAATTTCTTTGCTGCAATCAGATTGCACAAGCATGTACCCACCAGCTCACCATGCAGGACGCAGTACAAGCTGACCAGCCAGTGTGCACCATGTCCCTGTGCAGGGCATGCTCACCACATCAACTGACATGTGCCCAGCCAGCAAACAAGGAAGCGTGGGAGGTGAGGTGAAATGTGTGTCTCGGGTGGAAGTCCTAGTATATGCAGGCATTTCCAAGATCAGAGGGAGGGGGCTTAGACTGAAAAAAAAACCCCAACATACTCTTTGGAAATCTGGGAGTTTAGTTCCACTGGATTGATTCGATTAAATAACTGTTCAATATTTTTCAGCAGCTCAAAATCCCTGTGACAGTTTTAAGATCCAAATGCCAAAATGCTCAAGTCTGATAGTGGCTAGGCATCAGACTGGTGTCAGGTGCCAAAATCTACAGGTTATAGCTTGGGTTAGTAACTCTGAAAATCAAGCTCCTTACAGACAGGGTGGGAACAAACCCTAGACCTTGAAATAATTTTCTCTGATAGGCACTTTGTTGTGGCCATTTGAGTTCTCTCCACTGAGCAGCTCAGCCTCAGATGATGCGTTTCAATTTCTTTTGAATTTTGTTACTGTTAGAAATTCAAGCTTCACCCTGGAGGGAGTTTTAGCTCATTGTGGGTACGGACCTTCATGCCTATTAGTGTTATTGCATGAAAGCAGACTTGCATCATTCCCTGGTATTCTTTAGGGTTAACTTCCACTGCCAGTTAGTAGAAAAACAGCATAAGCTTCTTGCAAGCAGAAGAGGGCTCTGAAAGACTAAGACCTCTGAGGTCCCCAGCCTTCACTTTCATATGCCTTCCCAGAAGTCTGTTTTCTATTTTCACAGAAGTCAAGAGGTATTTAAATCAATCGTAGCCCGTACCAAGCCAGCATCCTTGGCATGTACACTTGCATAAAACAGGCTAACAACAAAATGCTACAGCCTCATAAAATTAAAGAAGATGAATGATCTCAGTAATAGATATGACTCAATTCTTACCAGCTTCCTCAGCAAATCAAGTTATGTCACTGAGGTAACTTTTCAGCATTTACAGGAATAGGAACAGCCAAGTCCTTGGAGGGATGATCTGGCATAATATCTATCAAGAAACACATAGAGCAATTGGTCATGATAAAAACTGCACAGAGGTTGACTGCTTTCCCAAATGTCTCAGGCACAACCCTGAGAATAACACAAAACCCAACAGAGAAAAAATACTGAAATACAGACTTTGAATTACTGCTTTTCCAACTCAGAAAATCACAATGGGGCAACAGAGGAATCCCTCAGTGCACCTGATAGCAGTGAAGACATCTGTGAAAGTCTGTAAACACTGAGTCATCTGCATGAAAAGTGAACCTGAGGGGTGCTATAGGAATCAGCAAGAGCAGAAGTCAAAGGCAAGGTGGGAGGCTGAGGTAGGAGAATGGGACCTCTCACTTTCCTCAGTAATGAGGCTAGCCCAGCTGGATGCCTGAGCACTTTTCCCCACAGCAGCAAATTCATCCATTATATTTCAAAGCTGCTGCTGAAGCAGGGTGTGGTGGGAAGAACCCAAGACAATGCTCTGAACTTCTTTAGAGTACAACAGTGCTGCTGAAGTAACATGTATTTTATCTTGACAAAACTGCTGCCCTGTGTGAGAGATGAGGACACTGTCTTGGGAGGTATAAAGAAGTATCTGACGACATAACAAGCCCAAAGGGAATGTGAAAGATAGAAGTTATAACTTCCTAAGAAGTTAAATACAACTTTTGCAGAGTGTAAGGTTTTCCTGGATGAGTACATGACATTTTTGTCTTTGCCTTCCAGACACTGGAGAAAATAATAGTAATAATAAAAAGTTTCAGTCATTTCGAACTGGCAAAACATAGCTTTCAACTAATGCACATTCTCCTCAAGCATGTTTTGTCCTTATTTTTTGACTTAGCAGATAACTAAAATTTTAAGGACCTAACAAAGCCTTCTTGCCTATGGATTTGCATCTTAAAAGTGAACTGCTAGAAGAACTTGCTGCTGTATAATAATTTGTGCTCCATCCTTATCTTAGACTCAAGGTACATAGAGAATTGCCAAGGAACAAGGACTGTAGGCTAAGGCAAAGCAGATCACAAAGTATATGACCACATCATCAGCTATAAGAGCATCATTCTAGTGTGGTCCCTTCTTTTGCAATGATTTATATTTGTTTTCTCCTATCCTTACATACTCATAAAATATTTCAACAATATGCAGTACTTAAGACATGACTCTCCTGAAAGAGAGCCTGTTGCATGAAAAGGTAAGAGGTGCTGCATACATTTTGCAGATGAAATTTCCAAGGTGATCTCAAAGACTCAGATACATGCCCATTGAATATAGCATATATCTAAAATTCTAAGCCCACTTTGGAGATCTCAGAGTTTATTTTTGGTGAGGACTGTGATTTTTCACAGTCACAAGTCTGTATTTTTTCTGGAAAAAATCAGATTTTCTTATAAATCTGGTTATCTGCTTAGTACACAAGATATACCGAGATGTTTGTGGGTTTTAGATTAACAACTAATAGTTTTAGACAGGGAGCAATTGGTTTTGGCTTTCCTGATGGAAAGATCTTTAAAAGAACTGTGCAGATTGGTCATTTGACTTGTGAGATACAGCTTGAGGTATAGAAAAAAGGAAGGGACATTTGTGACATGTTCAGTCAAGGTAATATCCCAATTCACATGCATCAAAACATGCTTCTTGAAGGCTACATTGAAAGGCTCTGTTTGAAGTCACACCTTTAGATGTATATTGTTTGGATGCATCTTGGCAGATGTACTTTCCTAGAAAGGCTTCCTGACAACAGTATGCCCTGCAAGTGTCAGGCATCTCAGAGAAGAAGCCTCATCATATTCAGAAAGGCAGTCAGTGCAATTCATAGAGGAAAAAGCTGTTGAGAGATGAAGTTTTTGACGTTGGTCATACGTCAGCATCAGCCAATAGTTCTGTACTCTATCATGACTAGATTCCTGAACTCCCTAAAAGCAGAAAATGTGTGCAGACTCATTCTCTTACCCTCTTATGAAGGTTCTCCATACAAACTTTGACTTTGAGGAACACATGGAAGGTTCTTGGGGTCACTGCAATATCCAAATCTTTCTTTGCAAATCAATGGGAGGACATGCAGCCTTCACTGCTCAACTGCTCCCAGAAGAAAGTGCTATTCTAGCTAGTCTCTTAATCAATATATCAGGAATATAAAATACCATTTAACTAACCAACACAGGAAGGATTTATAGCAGCACTAGGTACTAAAGAGGAATATTAAGTAACCAGGCTCTTCCTTGAACCAGGATTTAGACCCCAGTGCCCCAAAGAGTGAAATATGTGGGTTTGTGCCTCCTCACTTACTGGAACTGTAGTGTGCTGCTGAATTGTTAATAAATTCAGATGAACTTCGCTGTATTTCTGTCATTTTCATTTTAAAGCCAATAGGTAACTATTTTGACAATATAGTATAATCTGTACTGTCATATTATTCACAGCAATTGTTTAGCACAGCATCAGAGATGACTGTACCATGGTGACAGTGCACAAAACACGCACTTTGTTTCTAGTAACTGCTTCCTGGTGGATGAAACCAACATGTTTGTGACGGGGGCAGCCACAAGCCAAAACATGACCACCCACCACAGCGCCAATCAAACTGCACTAAGTCACTTCCCACCTCTCTGGTGAGTTTGCTTCAAGTTCTCTTTTGTAGTTACCCCAAGATCATATAGAAATTTTGTGGCAGAAGAAGGGAATGAGGTGTGAGACTTCCCTGACTGGTGAAAGTGTTCTGGTCTGTAACCTTCTCAAGGGAAACCTGGGCAGATGCAACACCACCAACTCCAATGAATATATAACATTACAGAGAGGTCACTAATAGCTCCTTCGCCCCTAGCTTTTCATCTTTCTCCCCTAATGCTGCTACTTCTTACCTTCAGTTCAAATGTTTCCTAGAATTCAAATGGGGAGCAGTGCAATAGATACAGGAATACAAGTCTCTAAGTGTATTTGTTCAAACCAATTTGTTCCTTTTCTTTTGTGTCCTTGATGTTGAGATAGGGTGGAAGAAAATGTGTCATTTGATGACACATTACTTTGCCCAGCTCAATCCATCTTCCCCAATGCTTATTCAATAGTTACATGACTTGAATTCTTCATGTCAAGTGCACACTAAAATTAAATTAAACAAACCAAATTTGAGTCAGAAAGCATACAGATGCTCCTGTGTTCCCCATAGCTAAGAACATCCTGTTACAGCAGCACAGCTGCAAATTTTGAAACATTTAACAAGAAAATTGCTTTATGTGGGGGAAAGGAAGGAGAGGAAAGATGTCTGATTTTAAACAATTAATGTTCTGCATTATGCTGGCTTGTATGTTTTTGAAGTTTTAGGAACAGGAATGCTGGGTGCAAAGGAGGAAAATTCCATTAGCATCTCCATAAGTGTTTTAAAGATGCTCTATAAAGTGTTTCAGCACTGAAGAGCATTCTTCTAGCCACATTCTGCAGGGCTAAATTAGACACATTCTTATTCCACTGAGAATTTAAAATAGAATTAAAGAACACATGTTTACAGAGGCTTTAAGAAAGGGATTTCTAATCAAATTTAGTAGACAGAAAAAACCAACAGTGCTAGGGCCAGATTCTCAGCTGTTACAAACTGGTAGTGTAATACACCTGAGAACCTGGCCATGAACTTCTGATAAATTTCCATTGCCATTTTTACACATATTTGCATGAGAGCAGGGGTGAATACTCAGATTTACTGCTTATTTAATGGTAGGAAGAGGTGACCCAATGCAGAGCTCAGAGGAACATGCTGAGCAGAACTATACCAGGGAAAAGGATCTGACACTAAATAATATTTGCAATCAAGTCCTCCTCTGCATAACTACACTGCTCTACAACAGATACAGCAGTAGTAATCCTCATGCAAGATTTACCTTCATGCACTTTGAGCCTCTTCTCCTTGTAAGAAAATGGAGACCCCAATCCTTTTTGCATGTTCAAGCCTTTGCCTCAGTATTGTGTGTGTGAGCAAGGGTGCAATTTACTTTTATCGGGTCTTAAGTGCTGACACATTATAATTCATACATGGATAGCTTCTTATTCATTTAGCATTAAATACATATAAATAGCATAGTATCAAGGCATGCTGGCATAATTTCTTTTTGTGCTAGATAGAATCACTGTTAGGAGAATAGGTATGAAAATCTTGCTTTCATGGGGAAAAGAAGATAAAACAAAGAGAAAGAAAAAAGATGGGGCTTTTGTCCTTGCTTTCAGAGGTAGCACAAGGGAAAAGATGAAAAATTTTCCTCCCTCTGTAGCAAAACTGTTGTGATGTTAGGCCATCTTTCATGATATTTATCAATGTGCTTCCTTTTCATAGGCAGCAAGTAAAAGAAGAGATTGAGAAACTGAAAAGGCTGGGAACCTGTGGGAGCCCCTGGCCCTTTTGCCCCTTTTTCCTCTTCCATAGTAAACGGATACTCAACCAGCCAAGTATTTTATCTATGTCTTTGTTCTTTCTCGCTAAACAGTAGCAGATGAGAGAAGTGTTTGTAAGGTTCGCTCACCCATGGCAACAGAAAAGTAAGTGACCAAATCACAGCTATAAATATCTTCTCATTTCTACAGCCACAAAAATGAGGCACGGGGTCTTTGGTAAGAAAATTACATCATATGTGCATATAGCCTCTGTGAAGCAATCTGTGGAACCCGGCTAGACCAAATGATGGTTGTGCATCCATTTTACCAAGAAGAGTTCCCTTGGCCCCAGAGTATTTGGCCTTGGACATGACAAATGAGACCATGGCCCAAAGGTTACAAGGCCTTTGGAAACGGACTGGACCATCCAGAACAAAACTTCCTCTTTTGGAAAATGCATCACAAGATCTTTAGTGCATGTGCAGCTCCACCACAAGGATGCCTGGCACCACATGACAACAACAAATGCAAGACTCGGCAGTCTTGTACCACAAGATGATGCACATTAAATCATTGGCCTGACCTGAGAATACACCCAGGATTAATCCCTAAAGGCATTTTTATCCAAGTTCATACTTGGCTTGATATCAATTAATTTGAGACATATAACAAGATCACAGCAGGAGATGAAATGGTTGCATTTTTGCATGCCCCAATTCTTAACTATTGAATTTTCTAATTAAAAACTGCATAAATAAAGAAGACATCCAAGAGCTTCTAAGTTCTTTTAATTAGAACATACAAATAAAGCCACACAAGAACATCTAGAGAAATGACAGCAATGCTAACCAAATGTAGATTCATTGAACAGTTGCTTACAGCACAGCTGGAGCTCCCTTTTTATTCATAAAGATTAGGATAAAAATTATCATTGTGTGTAAGTGAGAATCATGACGACAGCTTTCTTAAACTGAAGTACTTGAAAGCCAACACTTAATTTCTTATGTGGGTATCTTCATAAAGAACCATTAAATTGCAGTGGTGTAGAGAAGAATCACTTGGCTAAAAGGAAGCAGTAAATATCCCCTGACATGTCCTAGGTTATCTGTCCAGATCACATTCCAGAAAGTTGAATCATAGAATCATAGAATCAATAAGGTTGGAAAAGACCTCAAAGATCATCAAGTCCAACTTGTCACCCAAGACCTCATGACTACTAAACCATGGCACCAAGGTCCACTTCAGATTCCTTCTTATTTCTGTTACCCTCTGTAGATATCTTGGACCACCTGGGACTTCTTATATGCAACATCTATGCTTAGGTAACTGAACAATTCCCATCAAACAGTATTGCATATTCAGGCACACTGACAACTCCAGACTTTTGGAAAGCCAACATTGGTTCCTGACCAAAGAAACTGATTAATATAGAAAAAATTTTTCAAGTGAAAACAATTACACATATACTCCAATTACTGACAAAGGAAGTCTATAATATCCCAAACAAATAGGATTCATACCAGCAGAGGGTTGTATCTTCCAAAGTACACTTACAGTCTCTATTTGAGGAAAGACTTTATTTCTTTGCCTGGAAATGAAACAATGGTATGTAAAAAGTCTGTGATGCCACAGACAAGAGTCAGCTGTCTTTTCCAATAAAATAGAAGGAATAGCATAAACAAACAAGGGGGTGGGGGGGAGAAGGCTAAGAAAAAAATAGATATTTCATATTTGTAGGTGACTGTACAAGCCATCTTAGAAAACTATCAAGATGTGGTTATCCTGATCTTAATCTTTTCCTTTGTGGCCAGCTCAAATAACTAATTGAAAGAGGATCATGAGATTGTGAATCTTTTCTGATGATGAAGATTCTTACATTAGCAAAGTGCATGTGATGTAAATGTTCACTGGGACAAAAATGACCTAAGATTTCTTGATTTCCTTTCTTCTGTCTTACTTTGTTACCTACTTCATAGGGTGTGAATCATTAATATTACAAAAGACATAAAACATTATGTCCATACAAATAAAAAGTTTTCTCCTTGACAAATATCTCAATAGTAAAGAAACATCTTGAGATTTTTCTGGCCCCACAGGTGAGATCATACATGTTGATTCATTCCATAGGTCACAGTAGAAGGATTACAGTACAGGGTTGCAGCTAGGAGCATGCATTAACCATTAGGACACCTCTGATAACTAATTACCAGGCAGTCTGCCACAGGCCTTTCAGCAGACCAGGAAGAAACGTGGCATTGTACTCACCAGGCAGAGTTGGGGGGAAATTGGGGGGTGAGCCTCCTGCCCAACACCTGCGATTTTGCTGGCCCATGGCTCATTTTTATTGAAATCCCTTTCTTTTCCAGGAAGCTAAACAAATCCTATTCCTACAGACAGGAGAGGATTAGGAACTGGCTACACCACAGACCCTGGGACACATAGGAAGCTCCAGGAAATTTGAATTTAACAATTGCCTTTTTTTAATTCTGAAATAAGCACTTCTTGCAATAATCCAAACTCTTCCCCCAGGGATTATGAACACTTCAATTTATATGCCTCTGCCACTACTCTGTGTACCCAATGCAGCTTCCACTTCTGTGTCCTTCCTTTCATGTACATCCTCAGCTCTACATGATCTCTCTGCCAGTGCTCAACCAGTCAAACCTTTGACATACTTAATGGAAAATTAATTCCCACAAGTTCAAGTGGAAAACCCACCTGCTTCAATGCCATCAAAACTGGACTCAAATCCCCACAGAAAAAGGCTATGGAGAGTAGTGTTTAAACTGCAGGAGTCAATCACCTAATTTGTGCTTACACAGCACCTAGCACAATAGGGGTTCCCATTTAATTTGATCCCTACATACAGAACTGCAATAGAAATAAATAATAAGAAGATTACCTCACTGATCTTGCTGTTCCCTGCCACTGTTTAATGAACTCTCATTATTTTCCTAAGGAAATCTAAGTGTGTGTTCTGTAATTAGTCTTCTATCTGCCACATACCATAACTAGTCTTTGTGTTCTCCTGAATGACACTGATAGTAGTATGGGGGCTTACAAATGCATTCCCTTTTAAAGACAGACTCTATATGTTTCACCTCTTTTAATTATCCTCATCTTCAAATATGTGAAACAATAGTACTTTTTGCATCTGGTCCTCCTATAATTTTATCTAACAACTCTGCACACCCTCAGAAAGAAAATCTTTTGCTTTAATTGCATATTTGACTCGATTTTCATAGGACCAGACAGCTATTTATTTATTCAGCTAATTCCTCTAAGAAACAAAACAGACCAGCATCCACTGAGTTAAGTGTAGGTTAGCTGATTTCACTGTCTGAGGAACACTTTAGATTCACAGAAATCTATATTCTTCAAATTCCCCTGTGTAAGTCTAGAGCCTCTCTACCAGCATCAGCAAGAAGATGAGAGAATAGGATTGCTGTTACCAAAAAAAGCCATGTTTGGTCTCTTGTAGCTCCTGCAGCTAAGCTCATCATTGCTGGGAACTAGATATATGCCTATTTGTCAGTAAAGAAATAAAGAGAGTCTGACAATGTTGGAAAATCTGGTGTGTTATAATATAATTGGCAACGTAATGCCAGTTATATATGCAAGCAACTCCTAAAAATACCACAGCTCTTAACAGAGGGTTCAGTACCTAGACAGGTGAAACAGGCTTCCCCCAAGACAAGTAATACCTACATGAAAGGAAATAAATTAATTCTAGTTATTTTGACTAAAGAGAGGGCAGGGAAGAGGAAAATGAAGAGCAGACAGGAATACGGGTACTAGATGAAAAGAATGAAACAGCCCCTGGTGAGAAAATCACTTCATTAGATGTCATAGGCTTTCTGGTGCCTGTATGGTGCCTCCATCTAAAACTTCTGCCAATAAGTTTCCAGTACTCACAGTTTTGTACATTATTGCTTGATTTTCTGACAGATGGTAGCAACCATCTCTGTCTCTCCCCAGAAGGTTAGTCAGTACAGGTGTGTTTCTCAGAGCCCTTTCTAGATAAATGGGTGAATTGGATGTCAGTCAGAAGCTCCTGACCTAGAGAAGAAAGATCAAAAGTGCAATGAATCAGCACAGGTTGATGTGATGGGGTCCAGCATGGACAAAAAAGGCCCTTAACAAGAGGATGTGTTGCTACTCATGCTGTAACAAGGTCACAAATCATTCCCTAAGCAAAGCCAGAAATTCTTGAAGTCAAAAATCAGCTTCATCTTTGAAACTTTGTCTTCTTCCCCAATTGATTTCCTGTTCTTTTGCACTTGTATCTGGGCAGACTTTGCTGGTACAGTGCATTTCCCTTGAGAAATCAAGACCTTCTCTGCTCACAGAAATGAGCAGCTGGTCTTCCACAAGTAGGAACTGCCAGCAAACAAAAGGATTTTCCAGCATTTCCCACAAAAATTACTTTTGGCAGGAAAATAAAAATCATTCACAATGAAGCCATTTTTAAGGGATGCCTGTACCAATTTGAACAGAAACAAAACATTTGATTAAAAGGAAAAACACAGAGAGACAGCACAAAGAGATTGGTTTATAAGACACTCCACCAGCCAGGCTCGCCCCAGTCTCTCCAGCTTCCTGCAGGAAATGCTCCATTTTACATACACAACCATTGCTAACCCAAAGAAGAGAACAAGATGCTGTGCATGTACTACATGGCCTCTTTTGTTCCCTATTAACACCAGGTGCTGTCACACATGCCACCACCTGTGACATGATTCCACACCTCCAACATTTAACCTGGGGTTATTTTCACCCTGCTTTTGTGGTTCTTTAGTTCTAGCAAAGAAATTAAAGCTTGGAGATCATTTCTATGGATTGAACCAGAGCAGGAAGCAGAATTTCAAGTCCCCTCTCCTATCATTACCACATCACCTGAGAAGACTCTCTTTGTTAGTTCTGATGAGAGACAGGGAAGTCTGGCTTCCAGTAGACTTTCCCAAGTGGGAAATGACTTCTCAGTGATTCAGAATCAGCTTTGGTTCAGAAGCAGCTTTAGTTCCTTCTAGAGTTACGTTAGCAATTAGATTCCAGTGCAGTATGACTTCAGATTCAAAATTTCCTTTTCAACATATTATAACTTTGCATGAGCACAACCACTTGTTTTACTCCAGTAATATTTTGTTTATTAAACAAATACACATGAAATTAATGCAATTTCTTGACTTCTTTTCTCCTTGTGACAACAAAACATCTCAAGGAACAATGATGTTTTGGAAAACCATTCTAGTGTTGGCCAATGAAGCTTCAAGTTTATTTGAGAAGAGTTGCTCATCAAGTTGCATTGACATGAACTGGCTCTAGACTATAGCTCCTAATCTAATGGGTATCTGAGGTCTCTGGTGTATGACTTAAGTAAATCAAAGGTTTGCTTAGAAGATCTGAATTTGTTCAACATCCAAGGGACATCGTTGGCATTGTACATGCAACTGTATATCTGGTTTGACCTCAGAAGCATAAATGAATGCCTAAACTTGTTCTTCATGGTATGTTGAAGGCAGAGAGCACCAGGTGAAAATAACTGTTCCAGTGATGGTAACCAGCTCCTCACTCCCCTTTTCCAGGTTGAAAAATATACACCTATCATATGGCAGGGATGGGACCAAAGAAAGAAGGTTAGATGCATAAGCACACTCCATAAACAGAATACTTTGATGCTGTACAACCTTTTCTTCACAGACAAGCTTCTTGGCTTTTAACAAGGTCCTCTGCTGTCCATTGCAACAACACTGGTCCAAGTGAACCAGGGGACTGCTTTCTTTACAGCTTCATCACACCGGTGCTCACAGTCATTTTCCTACAACCTGCCTACATCTTCCCTTCAGCAATTCCAGTCCCTTACAGATAATTATACCACCTTGTACCATCCTCTATAATTCCTCTTCCTTCTTGATGTTTACACTTTTCAGAGATGTGTGGGTTGCCCACAGCAAGAACTTCACTCTGGCTCATTAACATTTAAAATCTCCAGCAAAATGTTTACAAGGTTACTTTTCTTTTAAGCCAAACTAATGTATGAGCTTTTCTATGCAGTTACATATTAAGAGAACTAAAAAAAAAGATTAAAATACAGATATTGACAGGAAAATGGAAGACATCAGAAAAGCGATAGACAGACTTTCCAGCATTGCTAAAATGCAGTGTAGGGTTTTCGGATCTTTTTCTCTCAATTAGCTGGTTTGATTCCTGTATTTACATCTTGTTTCTCTGACATCAAATAAGACAACATCAGTGCATTCCACTGAATGTTTTAGAAAAAGACATAAGACATCCTCTCTATTCCTCCTGCTGGCCTGATTGCTTCCTAATCTGGAGGGGTCACAAATTTGACTTAGTTATGGAAATTGTTTGCTAGTAAGGGTGTTCTGGAACAAAGGAAAAGCCCCATGGAAAACCAAACTCTACAAATTCTTTTTCAACACCCAAATTCTGTTTCAACATCTCCCATCAAACATTAAAGAGGTATTTTTCCATTCAAATACAGTAGTAAAGAGAAGGAGAAAGTGTCCACATTTTCCAGGGAAATTAAACTGTGGGAGACAAATAAACAGAGTTCAGCCAATCACAGAAACAAACAAATGAAGGTCAGCCATGGTCCACAGGATGTTGAAAATGTCTGTGATCTCTGCAATCACAAGGCCAGTCAGCAACAAAGAATCAAAATCCTTCCAGCGTAAATCCCTCTGGTCTGCAACTGGATTTCACAAGCTGCTGATCTGCTTGCCGCTTAGAGCAAAAAGAAGCCTTGTTTTTGGAGACTTAGCTTCAGTTCTAATTTCCTGTATCTACAGAGGGCTTATGTAAAATTAGGTTATTTCTCCATTAAAATGCTGACAAGAGGGATCATTTTCTTATCTCAAACAGAAGCCCTGGAAGGGGTGGGGAAGAGTATAAATAAATGACACCAAGTTTTCAAATCACTTACCTATAGATAGGTATCAGGCGCCAGCAGAGATGCCCAAGAGCCTTGAAGAAGACTGGCTGAAAATAGTACTGAGAAGAGTAAAGATTTGCAACTAAGGGAAAATAAGAAGTGCTGCTGGAATTTCTGAGCTCCAGCATTATCATTTAAAGGGGTGAGCATCCACACTCCGGGCCTCAAAGTGTTACCTGAGCCCTTCTTTAGGTTGGAAACTCCAGAGGACATTTATGGGAATGAAAAAAAGGACAGGAAAGGGGAGTAAAGCTGATATCCACCCTTTCCCTATACTGAAAGAGCTCATGTTCAAAATGAAGTTCTGCTGCTCCTGCGTCTCTGCATTCTCACCCTACCAAATGTTTGGGTCAGGGTTCAGGGTAAAACAGTTGTTTTAATGAATCATTTAGTACTTACAAAACAGTAAAAGATCCCACAGCATTAAGTTAGCAGTGATTAACATCCCATAAAAGATGTCTGCATGTATGGATATTTCATGCAATATTTATCACAGCCCCCCACGTGGCTGGGTCAGCACTTTTATGATGAACCTCTAGAGCCTCTAACGTTAGACTGGTATAAATCATTAATAGAGTGTAAAGGAGGGTCATAATCTATTCCTCCCCTGTTCAGGAGGGTTACAGTGTTACAAAAACATTAAGTGCACAGTATTTCACAGTTGAAAACTTAGAAAATTAGTCCTGAGGTTGCTTTTTGTCCTTCCTGGTCAACATTTTAGTGTACAGAAGAGATGACACCCACTTTATTTCACTCATTGAGTAAAGGAATGGATTTTCTTCACTAGGGTTCCTAATCTGGAGTGTCCTTGCATTCTCACTAAGGAGATTTAGAAGGATTTTAAACTGAGATTGAGTAATTAACTGCACACACTCTTCCAGTGCATTGCAGGGCTCACTAGAGAAGAATATCATAACACACTCCTACTTCAACCTGACTCCTGAGTGGAATAGATTGGGGCTAAGACATATGTGTGAGGTTCACATCAGCATATCTTGCTTTGGACCTCCAAGGAAAACTGGCAATTGTACTATGTCTCAGTTTCCCAACCTGTTGCATGAGGAAACAGAAAATACTTGTAATCTGGAGTTGAATTTCATAGCATCTCAAGGTTTTCTGTCAGACATGGATGTCCAGGTGGTGTTTTTTTTTCTCCTTGCAAATATAAAACCAACTTTGTTTTCTAGGACAAATGCTTCTGTGATACTTAAAGATCAACTTTTTTCCATGTTTCACCTAAAAGGTTTCTTGTATCTATGAAAAGTGGTCCTGAAACTACTAGCCTTGATACAGTTCAGGAATTCAGGTAAGTATCTCTGCAAGTAGGTCATTGCTCCATGCAGTCTTCCTTCAGTGCAATTCAGAGAATCATGTAGATATACTCACTCATCATTCCAAAAAGTAGGCTGGGAGCAGATGTCAAAAAATTGCCATAGCCTCCTAGTTATGTACAAGCTGAAATATGTTGTATATAAAGGATTTCCTGTTACCTCTTCCTTTATAAATCAAGTTTATGAACTGTTGGGCTGCCAAATTCAGAGCAGCAGCAGTGATAAAGGGTAGTCAGAGCTGATGGGAGTCACTGAGTCACAATAGTTACTAGCCATGAGCTTAAAAGGAATAGTGATATTAAGACCATCTCTGTGCTCTCCTGGCTCTCCTCCTTTATGATTTCTAAAGAACGGTTGTTAAACAAGAGGACAAGACTGTCATTTTATCGAGCTGCCACTTGGGCAGGCAGGGTCTGGTTTGCACTAAGTGCACCATGAGTACTTTCCCCATCTGTTCCTGGATGAGCATGTGGGGTGTGAGAGCACAGATGCCACCCGGGGGCTGCCAGCTCCAGATTGAGATGCCTCAATGGAAACATCTATAGCGGAGGTGTCTGGGAGCAGTGTGTGGAAACCCAGCACAGCTGAAGAAGTTTATGAAGCAGTTCTGCTCATCCACACCAGTATCTGCCAGCCCCACAGAGATACTTTAGATATACAAAGGCATTTCACATAATCTTAGATGTTTGTGTGTAGAGAAACTCAGACCTGGGTCTCTATTCACTGTGAGAGTATAGACACCTAAAGCATGCTGCAGACATCCAAATATCTGCTTTTGAACCTAAATCATATACCTTGGGCTCAGTTTAGGTGCTTAAATATAGGTTGCTAATGCCATCTAGATGCTCTGAAGTGACTGGGGACCTTTGAGCAAGACACATCCTTCCAGAGAGAGAGCTGATAGCTGAGCTGGATACCCCAAGGCATCACTCATGGCTCAGAGACATGAACAGTGCTCCTAGCATCTCTGGTCAGTGGAGTCAGCATTGAGATCACTTGCAGAGGTATTCAAACTTGTTCTGTTCAGGCAGTTTAGGGTGCCTTAATCTTTTACCCTTAAGCACTGTGAATTTAGTTATGTACATTTGCACATTAAGAAGGTAGCTTAGCTTCACTTCATTTATTTGCCACAGGAAAAGTTGAAAGCAGTAGTCTGTGCTCTACAGGTTGTTAAAAATTAACTTTTCCTGACTTCTTGATATTGCGTTTCATGGCCAATAAGTCTTTAAACCATTGAGGTGGTCCAGGAGTTAAAAAACAGATGATAAAACATCACTGCAGAAAAGCTACTTTTCCTATCATGAAAAAACTCAGTTTGTCAAACAAAGGCACCATTGCACAGAGGCAATGCATCTAAAGAAAAACACCATGCCCAGAACTCTGCATACTGAATAATGGATTTGTTCTTTATTCAAAAATTTTCCATCCAGCAATGACTTTAATTCTCAGTGAGAAAGCTGAGTTTATATTATATTGAATATAAAAGCTATAAAATCAGATGTGCTCTGATGTAATTCTGCATTTTATCCCAAATCAGGTTATAGTGGCATTGAATGTAGCTGTGTGACAAAGCCTGTACTAGATCATCCCATATTAATTGCTCTGAGAGAAAACAAATATTCTGCTCCTATTAAAGTGAATCTCGGTCATAGAAATAAAACAACCAGTAAAACATTCTCAGACAGACACATAACCTAAGAACTATGGATATGTGGGCATTTGAGGGTCCTGCTGTCCAAATTCTCATTATAATGTAATCTCATGGCTAGAACATGAATACTATTAATTACCTTTTAAAAATGAATCTTATCTCTGTCATGATCTGAGGACACTGCATACCCATTTGAACAATTTAAGGACAAGCTCCTTGTAATGAGTCCAGCAATCCACAGCTGCACAGAGTGAAAACTTGCTTTTGATACTGTATGTTTATAACCCTCATAATTCTAATAAATATGATTTGTGCCCAGATCATCCTTTTTTTTTTTTTTGTCTGCAGGATATTTCTTCTTCTCTTATGCTGGCCTGTCTACTTTGCTGTGAACTGATCTTATTTGTTGGAGTTAGTTCAGATCAAAAGCCCAACATAAATAAATAACATGTAATGCAGCATTCCTCTCTTATTAGATTTGAGGCCCCTGGATCTCAAAAAAACCAAAAATGTTATTATTATATTTCTTATCTTTCTAATGGTTTATTGAGCCAAGTACAGGAATACTTTAGAACAAACTTAAGTCAATGTTTTGATATAGAATAGAATAGAATAGAATAGAATAGAATAGAATAGAATAGAATAGAATAGAATAGAATAGAATAGAAATAACCAGGTTGGAAGAGACCTTTGAGATCATCGAGTCCAGGCTATCATCCAACACCTTCTAATCAATTAAACCATGGCACCAAGCACCCCATCAAGTCTCTTCTTAAACACCTCCAGTGATGGTGACTCCACCACCTCCCTGGGCAGCCCATTCCAATGGCCAGTAACTCTATGAAGAACTTCTTCCTAACATCCAGCCTAAACCTCCCCAGCGTGGCTTGAGACTGTGTCCTCTTGCTCTGGTGCTGGTTGCCTGGGAGAGGACACCAACCCCCAGCTGGCTACAACCTCCCTACATGCTGCACCTAAGAAAATCCTAATATTCAATGAGACTTAACAAAGTCAACAAAAAGACTTCAAGTTGCCACTGCTGAACTGCCTCTAAAAGCTAGAAAAAGGAGTCCAAGAAAACTCCCACTTAACTTCATATGTTCTCTTTACCTTCCAGGTACTTTCTTTGCCTCTTGGTCATGTTGAGCTTGTGAAATCCCCAGGGCAGAGACTGTTTTATATCTTATACTGTTTGCACAGTGCCCAGTAGATGAGGTCTTTATCCCTGAGAAAAATTACCGGACACTATTGCAATGAACCTGAGCAGCATTGCCAGGCATCTAAATGTTCTTTTCCTTTTCACCATACACTGCTCTTCCTGTCTCTGATTTGAAAATAGGAAGTGAGCAATGCAATACAATCACCTGTATGAAACATCTTACATATCTCACAAAGGCTGGGGAAAGGTGATCCCTAATTCCAGCACTGTTGTATGTGGGTCTCGTGCCCTTACTGCGAATTGCAAGCTACCTGCATGGTGCACCAGAACTTGCCCATATTACTGCCCTTTCACAGCAGGGTTTTCTCAGGTTCCTGTCTCAGCTGTTTTGGAAAATAACTTGACAGGTAGGTGCCAGAGACTAAAAAGCACTGTGTATAGATTGGACTGGGGTTGCTACAACAGTGAGGAGCACTGAACCAGAGACTTCATCACAGTGATTTCCTCTTTGAGTCCAGGAAAGGTCACTGCAGACAAACACAAAAGTATTTTGCTGACATAACCTTGCCCAGGGCTCTTAAATGGTCTAGAAAAACAGTAGTGCTTCATTCTCATTTTGGGAGTACAGGGTGACTTCTCCGATGTCCACTGAGAGTAGAGAAATGCAGTAAATCATTTTATGGTGTGCTCTGTATGGATGGGGATTATAAAGGGTTAGAGGAAATTAAGTTTCCATCTCCCTCCATTGTGTTTGGGTGCACCTTCTTAATTAATTTGTCCTTTCAGGCATACCCCAGCCTTTTAAAAATTCCTGTGCATGAAGAGTGGAAGGCAGGTATTGCTTTTACATAACAGCACCAATCTCAGAAACCAAAGATAAGAAAATACAGGTGAGGCTAAAAATACTGTGTGAACCTTCTCAGAAGAATTAAATGGTAGCAGACAAAGGCATAACATTCACAGCTTGATGCTCTTTCCTACATTCAAGGCAAAATTCAAATTTCATTGAAAGATATGGAGAAATTCAATTTGTGCAAAGAGAAGTTGTCACCTCTATTTCTTTCCTCCAATACTCTATCTTCCTGCAAAGGTAGAAATTAAATGCAAATGGTCCTTATTTGACATCAAGCAATGTTTTCAGCTTCTGAGATTTTTAGAAAGTCCTTACTATTAAATTTTGTACACACAGCCTGAAAAAAAAAAAAAAAGATGCTAAAAAAAAAAAATAAGTGGATATTTCTCATTTAGCTGGGACCAAGCTTCACAGAATAAAATTGCAGTATAGGACTCTTTTAAAACACACATGTTCATATCTACGCATGAACATAAAATCACACTGCAATCTGGAGCTCAGAACACTATTACTTATGTTGATAGTATAGGACCAAATGGCCACCAAGCAGCAAATGGTCTCTGCTCTGAAAAGAGAATTATTTTTACATTCCCATTCTTGAATCCCCAAAATAAAAAATTAAGTAAATACTCTGAGTCTTAATAAAGCCAAGAAAATCATGCTGTAGGGAGTAAGAAGGCTTCTGCACAGAATGGTATTACAGGCCTTTTCCATCACTCACTGAATTAGCCTGATCCTCTAGCTGCTTTAGCAAGATGCTGTAATTTAGAAAGTTATTCAATAATTGCACAGACAGAAACCTTCATTTGCTTCCCCTGTGCTCATGCATTATGATGAAGCCTTTAATTACAAATGAATACATATTATTATTTTTACAGGTTTCATAACTCATTCAATGCACAGAGAGAACAGGGCATGCCAGGCAAACCTCTAAATAGGGTATATTATAGTATATTATAGCTGCACCCTACATCTGCACTGTGTATAACCTTACTGCACACTTCAAAACCCTGCTAGAAAATAAGACTATTAGTTTTATTACACCCCTGAAAGCTTCACAGGCATGTACAGATTTCTTTTCATAAGTCTGCTGTGACATCAGAGCAGTCCCAGATTTATTTTACTAAGGAGGGGACTAAGGCCCAGAGGACTGGATCAAAAGAACAATTTAATTTTGACATCATAGAATAAGGACACCATATTCCACTTTTCTATTCTCAGAGTTTTTATCAGTCCACAGCACAGCTCTCACTGACTTTGTCTGCAGCTACAAGCAATGAGCACTTCTGCAAGTTAGATGTGCTGTTCCATCTACTCCCACATATAGATACAGACCTCCTCCGCCCTGGGGTATCAAGGAAGAAAGTCAGCCAGCCTCCTGCTGCTCCCTGGGAAGAAATTGTCTCTAGGGTAGCCCAGCCAAGACCCCCAGTTCTAGCAGATTCAAGAGCTGTCAGAATCTGGGAAAAAGTCAGCTGCTCAGTTTCAGTGAGTTTCTTGTGGAAGACCAGAATTTTCCAAACCTCACTATTTGTCCATATATGGACACTTCTACAGGAACAGCAAATAGATTATTCCAGACATAAAGCAATGTTTCTTACCAGTATTAAACCTACAGTCATAAAAACACTATTAATTCCAAAATAGTATCCTTTTTTTAACATGCAGAATAAATATTTCCTAATTTCATTGTTTTAAAATAGCTTTGTTGAAAATGGTAAAAGGCCTGGTGGCAAGTTTCCTTCGGGGTCAATGGTCAAAATCTTGCCAGTACTGTCTGATTGGTATTAATGACAGATAGCAGTATCAGTCCTACCTATATCTAACACAAAAGGAGCTGCCTACTTCCTGTCACTAGGGGATACAGGAGTGAATTACTTGGGGGGGGGGATCAGATTGCTGTATTTATTGAGTCGCTTCTTTCTCCTACTACCCAACTTTCAAGAGGCAGGAGGAGAGCTGAGATTTGAAGTTGCAAAGCACCAGAGACTTAAGTAGTATTCTGCACCTAGCCTGAGAGGGCTGTGTGAGCTCTGCATTCCCACCGCCTGCTCCTGCCTCGCTGCAGCTCAGCTCCATGCCCACAGACACTGCCGGCTGCTGCCGCTCATGCTGATGCAATCACCCCGAAATACAACCTGTGAGTTTTTCTTCAGGCAGTCAAGACTCAGCTCATTAATTAGCAGTTGCAGCATCGCTTCCAGCTGCCGTTTCAGTCAAAGGCAATTCTCCCCTCAGTTTTACACAGAAGTGGGGCTGGGGTCAGGAAAGGCATGCCCCCAGCCACCTCAAAACCAGAAAGGGACTGCAAAAGAGCTGACAAGAACATACACAGAAGATATTATCTGGTCATGGATCTGAATTACTCTGCATGGAAATTACTTACTGATAATCTAGATAGAACTTGCATTTGGTGTTTTTCAGGGTGCTGTTCATTTATAATATGCTAGTCAAAGGCAACCTGGAGAGTACTGTGAGGCATGTGTTTGTCAATAGGTTTTACAGCTAGATACAAGATTGTTCTTCTCACCCTGAGGCATGCAGAAGGTGACTAGGTCCAGCTAGCAGCAGCTAGCGCGGCACCAGACCTGAGCTAAGGAGCCTGCTGAGTGGGGAATGTTAACAAGAGGTGGGAACAAAAATCTAATCTGCTGATTTATTAAAATATATTAAAGCTTTGTACTGTAAATCTTGAACAGGATGTGTGTGTAGGCAGTTGTTTACATCTGCACAATTCATGGCAGAACAGAGCAGGAAGGTTGGCGATGGAGGGGTGGGGAGGAGGTGGGTATTGCTTTCACCCAACTGACACTCAAAAAGCAGTTTCTGCTTCCAGAAAATTCAACATTCTTGTTCTGTTGACCACTATCAATACATTTACATGGCCAGGCAGCTAGTACTGCCCTTCATGCCAAGGTGACCACTGCCTAGAACAGCAGCATAATTGTAGCCCTTGAGGTTGGCCAGATTTGGCGTGTGAGGAGCTGTTTGGGCTTTGCTTCTCCAGGGCAGAACTTGTATGTCTGGTCTGTGGGCTTTTACTCAGAAAGAAGTATTCAGTACTGCTCTCTCAGCTGCAGTCAGTTGGGGATGTCAAAATGAGATATTAAATGCTATATATTATATTTGTTGACATAGGCAATCAATGTGACAGTGTGAGTAAAAAGTCCAACATAAATACAGCCATTCTACCCTACACATCTCTGTCAAGCTCTCTCAAGCCACATGGAAATAATACACCAGTGGGAAAGTTTTTGTCCTGTCAGAAAAACAAACAAACAAACAAACAAAAACAAAAACAACATAAAAAAAAACCAAAACCAACAAAGAAAGAAACCCAAACAACAACAACAACACACAGCCAAGGTATTTCAGTTATTTTTCTGTGATTTGGCTTTTTTATTCAGGCAGAGATCAGATTTCAGAGCTCTTGACCACACCCTGAAACCAAGGAACAGAGGTGATGTATCCCTTGGCACCTTTAACTTCAGGATGTCTCAGCCGAGTACTAGTGGGACTATGTGTGACTTGTTTTTAAGGTCTTAAGAGGAAATTTATGACACATCCTTTGCTTTGGGAACACTGACACAAGCAAAATAGATTGATACAGTAGCAGTTTATTCTTCCCTCAAATGCTCTTTCCTCAACTTGTCCAAATTGATTTAAATTCAGGCATGTCAATTTCAGCTAAAAATCATTTTCAAAGTAGTATCTGAAATGCTTAGTGATGAGTCAACAATACTTTTCAGTTTGATCCAAGAACTAGATACTTCTTGTTTTGATGTTTCCCATTCAAAATGTTCCTGCACACTTTCTAAAATATATTAACAAAAAACAAAAACAAGGGTTTGGATTTTGTTGATTTATTTTTTATTTTAACACAGATGCTGATATCATCTGGTATCAGGATTATTCAGTATCAATATGAACTTCATTAATTGACTGAGAAACAATTAACAAGCCTAGAAAAAGAACTACAGTGTGGCCAGCAGGAGCAGGGAGGTGATTCTGCCCATGTGCACTGCACTGGATAGGCCACACCTTGAGTACTGTGTCCAGTTCTGAGCCCCTCAGTTTAGGAAAGATGCTGACTTGCTGGAACATGTCTGGAGAAGGGCAACAAAGCTGGTGAGGGGTTTGGAGCACAGCCCTGTGAGGAGAGGCTGAGGGAGCTGGGATTGCTTAGCCTGGAGAAGAGGAGGCTCAGGGAGACCTTATTGCTCTCTATAAATACCTGAAGGGAGATTGTAGACAGGCGGAGGCTGGTCTCTTCTCCCAGGCAACCAGCACCAGAACAAGAGGACACAGTCTCAAGCTGCACCAGGGGAGGTTTAGGCTGGATGTTAGGAAGAAATTCTTCATAGAGAGAGTGATTGCCCATTGGAATGTGCTGCCCAGGGAGGTGGTGGAGTCGCCATCACTGGAGGTGTTTAGGAGGAGACTTGATGGGGTGCTTGGTACCATGGTTTAGTTGATTAGATGGTGTTGGATGATAGTTGGACTTGATGATCTTGAAGGTCTCTTCTAACCTGGTCTATTCTATTCTATTCTATTCTATTCTATTCTATTCTATTCTAACCTGGTCTATTCTATTCTATTCTATTCTATTCTAGCAAATGACAAAGAAGAAGATCAAGAATTTAACAATCTCAGAACATACAAAACAATTAATACTTTCAAATAATTTTACTTTTCTCATAATACTACTGCTGACACCCACTTGTGATTACGGATGCATCAACCTCCTCTCCCAACGAGTGTCACCTAGGAAAGACTCAGCTTCCAGTCTAATGAGAAGCTTTCAAGCAGTGAAGGGAAAGTGGGCCAGATAGTACAGTAAAACTATTTTATTCCTTCATGGAACGCTTTTGTCAAACAGCTTGCAGAAAGCTGCTGTTTTCACCTAGAGCTGGGAAAGGTTCAAATCAAATTTGATTCCTAGAGTGACCTTCAGTATGAAATGCTCCATGAAGCATTCCCTCTGCTGCATGAAAATTGCTCATTTCAGAAATATCCACCACTAGGTCTATCACTGTCACAAAACTTCTGAGAGTATCCAGGGTCATGCTGTAAATGCAATACATGTCCAAAATGGAAGAAACATCTCTGTGACTTAAAATTGCAGTTGAAGAGTCTGATCCTGCAGCACAGAGAGTTTCTCACCCATGCCAAAGAGGTGACATTAACACTTTTGATTGCATTTCATAATTTCTGATTGCATGGAACATATAAGGCCAAGTCTTGTTCTGAGATTAATCTGCACTGTGCTGCTCACGTCACAGCTTCTGGAAAACAGGAAATCAGTGCAGCCTAAGGGCTCAAATGCTGGTAAAGAATAATCAGAGTTTTTGTTTTTTCCTGACTTTTGGAAGTCTTGTGATGCTTGTGCAACTGGGACCTGACTTCTCAAAGCCTGAGAGGTTCTTTTTCAGTTCTTACAGTAGTCCTGAGAAATTTTCCTGTGCTGAGACTTCATTCTGAGTGGCAGGAATCTTCCTGGAACCCTCTGGACCCAGATTCTGAAAAGCCTCCACAGAAGTGTCAATGGGACAGTCTTGTTTATGATATTTGAACATTTGCATGGTATTTGGGAAAGACTGAAAGTTGGACACTGTTCACTTGTTCTCTTCTGTCATAGGCCCTGAAAAATCCTGGGGCTGGAAAATAAAATTCAGAGTATTGAAATGTCCTTCCGAGCTGCAGACCTTCTGATGACCAACGACTGGAAGTGATCCCACAAATTTTCTAACTCCCTCCTCCGTTTCTACCCACTGCCTCTTTTTTCTGCCTTTTCTGCTACTATAATCTATTCTCAGCAATGTCTTCTGTGTGTTGTTTTCCACAATCTCATTTTAAATGAATGAGCAGATTTTAAAGCTTTAAGAGAACCTTTCCCTGGCTAAATTAAATATTTCCATCTTCTGAGGTCTCTTTCTCAAAAGGATATTCTGAAAACCTCAGATAGGTTTCGTTATGCTTTGCCAAAACATTTCTAATTTATTTTTTTTTCAATAATCTCTTTGAATGTTGGACACAGTACTGAGTCCACCTAATTAAGCTGCCTCCTCGATACTCTCCTACTGCTGCAGTCAGGATCCTATTCCTGTTATCTACCAATTGATTAAGAATACTCAGCAAATGACTTTGAAAGCAATTTACTGGAGGAAGTCCTATAAGGATTTTACTACATTCTGCACATGTAATTATCATCATCATATTACTGAGAAGGGAAAGAGTCATTTCATGAATGCAACATCATTTATTATGATATTCACCATATTAATACTTAAAGACTCAATACTACATCTAAAATGTCTTTTGTTCCTCTTTTCCTGTGCTTTAAGGCTTCTAACACAAACGAGAAATGGATCCAGCAAGCAAACTAGCAGATATTCGAGGCTGTATTATCTGGGCTCCCAGTCTCCCTGTCACAGCCAGACATAACACTATTTATAGCCAGATGCTAAGAATTAATTGTATCTGTGGCTGAGTGGAAACGAGCAAGCAGCCTCGAGCATGAACAGAGCAGCGATACAGAGGTTATCCCTTTCATACGTCATGTGGAAACAGACTGGGAAATCTGCATTTCCCACCGAGAAGCTAATTAAAATGAGTGGAAGAGGGAAAGACATTTCTCAAAATGTGTGCTGGAATTACTTAAATAATGAGAGAAAACAAACCTCTGTGTCTGCAGTTGGAAAAGTCACAAAGAGCTGCCTATTTACTGCCAGTTCCTCTGGCCTCCTATGCTTTGGGCAAGGACTGCTGCTGGCCCCAGTTCTCTTCATAATTTACAACCTGTTCACTCAAGCTCAGTATCACTACTTGCAATGGTGCCACTCCAACTGGAGGGGCAAATCCTCCATGACTAATTACCAAATATTTCCTTGGGTGCCGGATTTGCAGGTGGGAAATGCTCATTATCAAGCAAACAACCACAGGAAAGAGCCTCCCTCTGGTCCTTTACCACCCACCTCCTCCACCCCATTCTTCTGTCACCAGGGCAACTTGCCCCTGTTTGTGATACCATGACAAGGGCACACCCACCACCTAGTCTGCAGTCTACGGTAAAACAGCGCTACGGTGAACTGAGCAGTCCTGTGCTAAAATTGTTGACCAGGAAAACAGAACAAAGTCAGCTGGATTGTAGAAGAATGATTAATGACAGTATGTGAGCTATTTTCTTGCAAATTAGGTTATTGGGAAGGACACATTGAAATTAACTTTCTTCATTTAGTACTCCATCTTTAGGAATTAATTGCAGCTCTAGAAAGGAAATTTTAAAAGCATGTGAAAACTGCAGATCTTAACAGAGTGGTCACAAACCCAAGACACACATTTGATGGAAGCTCTCAAGTTTCATTGTAGGGTAAAATAAAACAAGGTGAAAGGTAGATATAAAAATGGCAAAGCTAGAAAGACTTCTGGACCAGTGCTCCTGAGGCAATATGCTAGGGAACATGCTGAGGAGCAGATACCTCTGGGCTAACAAGGGAATTTGGAAATTGTCACTGGCAGCAGCACCTTAATCCAGAGCAGCAGAGGCAGCAACATCAAGGAGAGCACCAGTTTGGATGTCAAATAAAAGTTGCATTGCTCAAACTGAGCCCCGAAGGAAGCTCTGAGGGGTACGTGCACGAGCAGAGAACTGCCATGCTGAACAGGTCGTGTTGCATAGTTCATTTTATGTCTTAGGTCTGAGAGGATGAGCAGAAAATTAAATACCTCTGTCCTATGGCACTCTCTGTAACTCATTACAGGTCAAACGCTGAGCACAGAGCTCACACAATCGCTTCCTCCTCTCCAATCAACACCTGCACCTTATACCCTTGCAATCCATCGTTATGACCTCTCTTCTGTTCCCCAGATACCACAGAACAGACTAAAGTGCTCTGCCAATTTGCATGCCTTCTGTCCCCAGCATGTAAAGGAAAACACTTCAAGAGTAGTATTTGTAGCAGTACAGAAGCATGGCATGTAGCAAGACCTCATGTTTCCCCTACTTCAACACCACCTCCCAGTGACAGCTTAACGCTGTCAACACTCCCTCATCATGTGGACAGACATGGGTCCCACACAGGGACCACTGCAGTCCTATCCCCTGAAGCAGAAAAACCTTCAAATGCCAGGTCCCAAAGTGCAGAGGGAGAGGAAAATTTGGACATATTGTACAATGTCTGAAAGGGAAGATGGAAAACACCTGTAGGAGATACATAGAGGAGCTGCAGGTGTGGTCATCAATGAACACAGATATTCTCAAAGCACCACAAGTCTGAGACTATTTGTGAATGCAGGAATGACTCAGCCAGTCCCACAACAGAGACCATGCAGCTGATATATCATTTGCATAGAAAAACAAAAAAGCTTAGAAAAAAGCTTACAGATCCAAAAGCAAAAGCAAAATCTGATGCAGACTGACTGCAAGAGCAGAAGAAATTATATCATTTGATGAATGCAAAAAACCCCAGTAGTCCACCTTTTTAGAGCCATCTTCAGAAAGATTTAAAGGCTTTGGAAGAGAGGGGCAGACAGAATGTGTATCCGTGACTGAGCAACTGAGAAGATCTGTAAGCCAGGCCTGCTTTTTAGGTGTTTGGAAAAGAGACTGGAAGTGACTATTTTGTTCCAAAAAGGGGACCACTAGATATGGATAGTCATGTTCCTTCCATGCCTGAGAAAAGTATCGTCTCAAACTAACTGCATCAGTAGAGATTGTATAGTCATGGGAAAATGAATTGCAAAATTAGGAAACTGCATCCTTCCATGGACAAAGGACTAAGATGAAGTGTTAGATCAGGATAAAACCATTAATGAGATGAGCACTTCTCAATTTGATTGGCAGGTGAGCTTGGAAAGAAAGTACTAGCAGAAACACTCACAAAGTCATGAGATGAAACATCATCAGAACTTAAAATCTGACTTCCATCTAATTCCTGCCCAAGTGTCTTTGACCCAGTCTAGTCCCAGATCAAGTGGACATTCTCTGTTCCTCCAAAGACCAAAACCAAATAGTTTTAGAATAACATATTGAATCTTCCCAGAAACTATTTCATCTTAAGTTCTAAACAGCAAGAGCTGGCATACACATTTTGCTATTGAATAGTGAAGAAACTCTAAGATAGTAGCCATAAACTATTTATATTCCAAATAAATTAGTATCATCAAAGCTACTCCTCTTCCTTTCCACTTTGAACAGCCAGAAAATGTATCTTACCATAAACCTGAGGAAGAAGCAACAGCTCTTCATAAACCTGAGGAAGAAGCAACAGCTCTTCATAAATCAGAGAGCTCCACATGAATTCTGCAACATATCTACTGATAATGCTGACTCACGAGGTATTTACAAGCCTTGTACATAGTATTTAATATGCAACATCCAAAGTAGCAATGTGTGTATTGAACAAAAGGGGAAAACTGAACATATGACTGAAAGCTGAATTCATATGTTCTTCTCAAAATGTACCCAGCTTATAATTCTCTAAAAGATTGCAGTATCTCAGTCCAAGCACAAGGAATTCAGTCCTGTTACTTTTTGGCAATATATTTCTTCAAGAGTCTAAGCTCCTGCTGGACTTTGATTCATGCCCAGAAGGTCCTGATTTTCCTCCAGAGAGCCCTTAGTGGGCCAAACACTAGGGTATTCTAAGAGTTCAAGTGAAATAAGTATCACCAATTTGTGTGCAAGTGCTTCTCTTGTGCTTGTACATGTGTCCCTTCTTCCCTTGCCTGCTACTATTCTTCACACTTAATAGGATCCTTCTTTTCCTGTAACCCACACCAGCAACCAGTTTCTGTTGGGCCACAATGAATGAAAAACTATCATCTACCCGGAGAATACTGATGATTTCTTTTCCTGAATTAAACCAAAATAAGGTACATTTTGGCAGCTAACAGATGGATACCCAAGCCCTTGGGAAGGGGCATATTTAGACATGATATAGGAAACTTCTCCACCTCATTCATAACTGTGGTTTCAAGGTTTCCTCAGTTTTGAACAAAGTCCCATTTTCAGATCTTGAGAAATGAGTTCTTTCACTCATGGTCTCTGGTTTAAAAGTACTTGGTCTCTGGAATGAGGATTAGGCCTGATCCTTCCTCTGATGCTTTTATGTAGTCCACAAATATTCCTGAAATATACTGACCATTTTGGTCCAGGAGCACTGCCAGGGATGACCTCTGCCTGCTCTGCAATGTCCTAGTACCAGTGGGAATACAGACTCATAGTTAATCGTACTTAAGACTAATTTTGATTAAGAATACATTATTTCCCAATGAAAATACACCATTTCCTGACATTCAATGTCAAACTGAGTCAGGCATCAGAGTCATTATTGCTCTACTTAATGCCTCCCACCCAGGATGTTAATGACTCAAGCTGTGGAAGAACCTATGCCATAGGAAAAAAAACAGAGCACAGAAACCGAGATGTGTGCAGAGACATAAGAAAAGCTGCTGCTCTTTTCCAAAAAAACATAGTCCTGCATGTGAGGCATCTATAAACCTGCTCCCCCTTTCAAAACTGTAGCCTACACAAACTGCCCAAACCCATTGTACAAGCAATTCAGATGCTCAGTTTCAGTTTCTCGAGTTAACCTACATTAGCAGGTGTCCTGAGAGGTGTTGTCTGCCATGATGCAGAGCTTGAAAAAACCAATCTGCTCCTACCTGCATCACACAAGCTTGGAGGAAACTGAAGAAAATCATTTTCTGTTGCACACTAAATTCCTTCGAAAAGCACTTTGGGAAACCTTGCAAAGGAGAGCTATATAAGAGCTAAAAATTACTGTTATTGTTAATATTACTACTACTAGAAGTTCTCTAGAAAGACTTGATAGCACTGCACGATATAACACTGAGCAATCAAAAAGAGGTTTTACAACAAGAAATATCTTTAAAACAAGCTCAGTGATAAAACCTCTAACCACCACATTTTGCTTTACTATTGCACGATTGCACATAGTACAAGTATTATTAATTAATTCCCACACCAGCAGGCGGGAAGGAACTGCCAGTTCAGATCACCCTGAGGTCTCCGTAGTTACAGCATCTCATCTCCCATAGGAGAGTTCAGAGAAAGGTATAAGAAATCCAGCAGCTACCCAGAATATAACTTCAAGGAAATTCTTCTTCTAGCCTCATGTTATTTGGAGGGTAAAGGTAAAATTAGGTGGCATCATTCCTCATTCAAGGCAGAAGGGTAGCACCTTGTTGATCTGACAGCTAAAGGAGATAGGGATGGTAAATGATTTGCCTAAGACTTTAGGGCCTTAGGAAACACCGTACAATGTGACTATGTCAGTGGAAAATCCATAATGCAATCATCTGCACTGGCTCAGGGCAAGGCTTAAACTGCTGCAGACACCACTGGAGTCTATTTTCAGATTAAAAATACATCATCTGTACATGCAGACTGCCTTAGAAGTGGCACAAGTGACACTTCCCAGTACTGACACCTTTCGCCTAGACCACAGTACCAACAACAGACTGCAGTCTTGTGCTTGATCAGCCAGAATCTCAGCGAAATCTTGGTCTAACTAGGTAAAGATTTTGATTCAGCTGAAGCTTACATTGTGATATATCCTATAGAAACAGCAATTCAAAGAAAATCACTAATACGGGCAGAACATTCCTTTTCTTACTGATCCTGACATTCACACTGTGCAGCATTGCAGCAGCAAGCAACAGGCTGGGCTGTGTCATAGGGAAACCCCTCTGCTCTCGTCACAGATTTATGGCTGCCCATTACAAGCAGATGTATCTTTAGCATTGGCTAGAAGATGCTTGTGAGTCTGTCTAAATAATTCATCTTTAAGAGCTCATGTCAGCCTTTCCAAGGGCACGCTCCAGTGAGAGCTGCCTCTGCAGTTAACAGCCAGAAATCCCTACAGCACACAAAGCTCATATGGAAAATGTGCATTGAGACTAAGGCAGCTCGTCATGCTGCATTGCAAATACCAGGCATAATGAATAAGTTCAGATGCCTGAAACAGGCCACTGTCTCATTTTGCTCCTACTGTCTGCAGTGCTACTGCTATTTTGCTATTTGCACAACAAACAAAGCCCTGATCTGCTCAATACGCTGGAATCAATATTGCTCTTTGGCAGGCTACACAGTTATGCACAGTAATGAAAACTGAAAGAAGATAACTGGGCCTTCCCAGGAAAACTAAAAGCTACTCTATAACTATTAGGACCCCACTGATAAAAGATACGGTAAAAATGTCTTTATTTAGTCCATAAATGCAGCTACAGCACTTCTTCTGAGAAGACACTAGGCTGAATGCACTCTTAATAAGCCCCAAACAATTCTGGACAGCCCAGCTGCGTTGCACCCATTTCACAACCAACCAAGTTCAGAGTTAAAGAAGCAGCTTCTGAAGGTCACAGAGAGCACATGATGGTGGAAGAAAGACATTCTCCACCCCTGTTTTTGTTCTAACCAAGCATTCAAACATGTCCAGCAATTCTGCATGTGGCACAGCAGCCTCCTCCCCTCTTATAAAACAACCACATCTCTTCAACATCTTCTAGTGATGCAAGTATGGAGGGAATGATAAGTGCCGGCTGGTATAATACAATCATGAGCATGTACTCAACCTTTTCCATGGTGTCCTGCAAAGCCATTACCAGCACTTCCTAGAAAGAAAAATTATTGGACTGCAATAAACATTCAAAGTGAAAAAGGAAAAAGGAAAAAAAAACACCACACAAGTTGAATTAATTGATGAGGACATTGCTGCTCAGCTGACTGAAACCCAGACTAGGTTCACAGGAGAGCACAGCCCCACCAGGAAACTCAGGGGCTGATTTTGAAAAATCTAGCTGAGCTGTAACTCTCTTTGTGGAGGTTTTGCCTGCCTCATCTCAGGCAGTCCATTTTCATGCACACGGTATCTGCACAGCTACATGGCAGGGAAACCCCCATCTGCTCCCCTTGGATTTACACTGAACCGTGAAAAATGACTTTAGCTTCAACTATCTGCTAGGAGATGCATGTAGAAAATGAGGTCAAAAAGGCTCACTTTAAATTATTCATTGCAAAAAAATTGTCCTGGCTTTTCCAAGCCTGTGCAGCCAAAGTGGAATCACCAGCTCCCTGGAGCCAGAAAAGCTGATCTGTGCATTTACTCTGCTGCCTGTAGATCTGCTTTATATGAGGGACAATGAGTGTGGCACCACAGCAGGGGTGTGGGAGTGGGGAGATATGGATTACTCTGTTCCAAACACCAACTGTCTCTGTGTGTCAGCCTGAGAGAGTTAAGAGGCATCGATCTGGAGAGCAGAAGGGTCTGGGTTGATGCTGGAAAATCCCCTCAATGAAATCCTTGATCCATGCAACACAAGAGGTCAGACTAAATGATCATAATGGGGGCAATGCAGGAAAATTTCTGAGGGACTGTTAGGATCATCTGCCCTGATTTCATGGTGTAACACAAAAATTAACACACAGATTTCAGGAATCCATTCAGTTGGTTTTGGTTAAGTGAAATAAAATGAGGGCTACTGTCAGTGAAAAGTCCTGCTGGCAGACAGCATTTAGATGAACCTCCTCAGTTAATCTGAGTGAGCAGTTAACCACTCAGACTTTAAAAACATAGACCTTTCCTTCAGTTCAAACTGTGCTGACATGACCTTGCTTGTTCCTGTGTTGTACAAGGGCCTCACTCCCCACAAGTATTCTAGTTTTGCTGCAGCAAGGTACTTCTCCACTTACTGGTGAAGATGTCATACCAGCTGTTGAAAGACAGAAGAAAAACCTTGAGTAGGGAAAAAAAAAAAAGGCCTAGGAAAACAACATTTGGGCACAGATGGAAGCCAGAAAGTTCTCAGTCAGTTAGTACCATTGCTGTGCTTTTGGTGCAACATGGTAAAAGGCAGAGGCAGTCCTCATAAAAGGAAGTGCTAGGCAGGGAAAGGTTGGGGCTGTAAAATCAACTGTATGCAACCTACAGCAGAGGTGCTATTCACACTGTCATTTAACTGCTTTGTTGGCTATTTATGTAGGCTCACTCTCGGTTGTCTTCCTTTTTCCAGAGGGATTGATTGACTCTCATTTTTCCTCAGGCTCCACATACTCTTTACAAGCAACTTACGTGACACAACAACCTAATTTACTTCTTCAGGCAAATGGTATGTCTGCAGCTTGGTACTCAGCAACTGCAAAATGGGCAGCTGCCTTGGCTGGTCATTCCTCAGTGTCAGCAACTACCAGGGTCCCATTACCTCCACAAACCCTCCACATCTCTGTGTCAGTCTCATAATGACACTATTGAGTGCCATTACTAATCTTGTTTTAATGTATTTTAGTGCATTTTAAAGTTTCATTTCTCCCTGTATCATCTTATTTTGAGCATCAGGATGGATGAATTCTTAAACAATAAAAGCTAGGGGTTTTTTTAAACAGATAGAAAAAATTCCTTTTCTTTAGAACCACCTCTTGGCACTTATTGCCTGGGTCCATCTTTTGGAGTACCAGACCTGGAGGACATTGATTACAGGGCCATGTTTAATTTTAAACCTAACTTTAAGTTTTTAAGAGATTCACTCATGCACCTTTAGCATTCAAACACTAGTATCAACAAACAACATATCCTAGGATTACAGAGAGGTGTAGCTATCTTTTTAATGTCTTCAAAGTAATTATTTCCTGTAGAAGAGTTTCTTGCAAATGAGTCACAAGACAAAGTAGAATCAGAAAAGTTATTCCAAGCTTAAATATTAAAAGATGTTAAATGCCAGTCTCAACTTTGCCCAGCATTCAAAAATGCTTCCCTGAATGGTTTATATAGCGATTTATGAACCAGAGGAGTGTCATCAGCACAGAGCACAAAAGGGGCTGGACAGGCAAAGGGAGTATCAGTCCTGCAGTGAACATCATCAGTCTCAATGGGAATCAATATTGGAAACAGCCTCTTAACTTTTCAGGCTAATATTTTGGGATTCAAGCCTAGTCTTGGAGGGCAGGGAGTATCTCCAGTGCCATTCATTTCAGTAACAGCTGAAATTTAATACCCTCTGGGAGGCACAACTCTGATCATGAAGTTGGGCTTTTGCATCAAATTGGGAGTGAGGGAAGGAGGGAGAGAAAATAACGCTATAATGATGGCCACTGAATAGGCTTTATTTACTCTCCTGGAACTACATAAATACCAGTCTGCAGTTTGCCTGCTCAAACATCTTTATAAGCATGAAATTTACTCAGCAGTACCCATAACTTAATAGGCCAGTTATTGATAACAACAAACCTTCTACACCAGAATTAGGAACTAAACATAGGTTTTCTTTAAAATGCATGAAGAAATTAAAAAGCTATGTGTATACAGTATGGAGGAAATGCTGAGACCTCAGCTCAGATCAGAAACAACCATGCCAGGAGCTGTGTACATAGAGGATAGGACAGTATACATCAGCACTGGCTGAAAATATCAGAAGAGGAAGAAAAATATGGGGGAGGGGCAGCATCTAGCAGGACAGCTGCAAGGAGAGATGTGTCATTGAGTGTTGGGAATTGTCTAATCAGGATTTTCTCTATGGGGTGTGTTAAACAGAAAGTGTGGATGTTGCTGGCAAGGCAGAGGGAAACCCAGAATGTTGAGGGGCAATGCTGAATTAGAGAAGACGTGAGGAAGGAAGTGGGATTACTGTCAAACAGAAAATTTTAAGTGAACTGTTAGTTGAACAATCAGGAATTGAGATAAGGACAGTCCACCTTGCAGCACAGGAATCCTTACAGGAACACACACAGCCATGCAGAGATCACAAGACTCTGCTGGCAATTTCTCACCAGCCCACAGACTGGATGTCCTGGGAGCCTGGAGAGGAGGTGCACAGATTCACCTGTGTTAAGATTCCACAGGCTCTCACACACTCCCAGGTGCTTCACTCCTGTTGCCTTTTTTAAACTCTCCAAGTCTCTGTGCCTGGTAATGCTTCTGCTTATTTAGCAGTTGCTCTTCCTCCCCCAAGCTGTCACACTCCTTTCATCCTTTCCCAAGGGTGCTTTCCTCAGCCTTCCTTATGTCCTTTCTATTCTGCTCAGTGAGCCCTAACTCTCATAGTGCAACTTCTCATCTCATCATGGAGGGATGGGAAGTTCATCACAAGTTGCAAAGGTTGCCTTCTGCTCCTGGCAGCGGGAGGTCTTTGAACTACAAGACAAGCTCTATAGCTGTGCATGCCTGTGATACAAATCAGCTCTCACCATCAGCATCTCAGACCCCAACCAGACAATGGTTTGGAGTTAAAATTAGGAATGCACCTTAAATAACATACAGAAGTGTCTAAATGATGGATGGAGGGCAAGTAATTTCATTTCTCCAATTCCGACAGTGATGATGTGCAGGGGCAACCTGAATCTAGATTTGTTGCCTGCCCACACTTTACACACGCTCCCAGGTCCTCACCTGAGATTCCTAGGGGATTAAATATAAGTGTACCTTCCTCAAATGACCTCAGGAGCATGGTTTCCTGGGTGGGGCACAAGTCTGGTCCTCTGCTCCTGTACAGTTGAATCATCTGACCAGTCCATCTTTAAGGCATCGTCCCCTGACAGATGTTTGGCAGACACAAGAGCTCCCTAAAATTACCCTGAGATTTGTCTGCCACAAAGATGTTAGGATTGAATGCAAGCTAACATAAGGGTTAGCTCAGGTTGCCTATAGAAACAAAAGCACAACCTGTGGGTGGTAGGAGCTCAGGTACAACACTTTAAATGAGCCAGTGTGTCTATGGTCTGCTACCAATACAATGAGGCTAAAGTTTTTACTGATCTTTGTTAGCTGGGAGTGTGTTTGGATTTGGTTTTGGTTTTGGTTTGTGAGAGTGTATATAACTGTGTGCATCACTAGCTTCAGATGGTCTAAGCTTTTTTCACCACTATGTTACAGGATTCAGTGTAGGACCTACTACATCAGGGACCATCTTCCCAGACCCTCTCAGCTCATGTCATCTTTCATCTCCCATTTGGAGATGAATATCAATCTCAAATGACTTTCAGAGAACACAAGGAAGGATGATTGACTGTTATTTTAAGGAAGTCCAGAGATATAAAGCACTGGGCACATAATTATGCATGCCAATCACCATGCATTGTATGGATGCAGCTATTTAACTTACATATTTGCATATGCATTAATCCACATTATGTATGAAGAAGTGGTACTCACAGAGACAAATTAAGCATGCAGTACAATGGCTAAATTGTTTAAATAACATGAATGTTTATCATTCAGTTCCCTATGTGCAAGACAGGGCTGTTAATAATTGGTTTCCTACCTCCAAAAGAGCGTGCATGTTAATTAATTAATAGTTGCAAAGCACTTTGAAGTTGCAAAGCACCATAAGAAAGCTATCCATTATAATGTATAGTAAATGTGCTTCAAAATGAAATAATTTGCCTATTTAAAATCATTCCCCTTCCAAACTCCCCTAGAACCCGTTATCCATAATATTAATTAGCATCTAATAAAAAAATGTTTGTTTAAATATTCATTTGGAGTTTCAGGAGCAGAACTGGTTTTCCATCTCCAGTGAGTCAAGGGTAAGACAGAGTGGTATATTCAAGTACACATACAACTACAGTTGTATGAGCCTGGTACAGAGGACAAGGCAAAGAAAAAGGCATACAAGAGAAGAGAGACTGCAGGTTATGCTGTGTTAATCTGGACCAAGAGATACAGGTTTAACTTAGCAGATCTGTGGTGAATTTCCAAATGACCTTTTTTTTTCATGACTTACAGGTTGGGTTACATCAGCCAACTCACCAAGCTTCAGCCCTCAAAAGCAAAGGGGTTGCATGAGTAAACCAGATAGGATGACTTGGTTGTCAACAGAGAAGCTGGTGCCTCAACAATATAATCCAGCCCCAGATCTCATGCATGTGATGATTTGCTCCTTTGAGGCATCAATCTCTCTCCTGGCAGGTGCTCCTGATGCCATCAACATGAAATCAAGTATGGAGCTTCATCTTTCCTGTTTTTTCTCAAACATAGTCTCAAGATGTATCAGATCACAGGATCACAGATGTTAGGGGTTGGATGGGACCTCTGGAGATCATTGAGTCTAACCCCGCTGACAGAGCAGGACCATAGAATCTAGCACAGGTCACATAGGAATGCATCCAGAAGGATCTTGAAGGCTCCAAAGAAGGAGACTCCACCACCTCTCCAGGGAGCCTGTTCAAGTGCTCTGTGACCTTCACAGTGAAGAAGTTCCTCCTCATGTTCAGGTGGAACCTCCTGTGCTGTAGTTTATATCCGTTACCCCTTGTCCTATCACAGGGTGCAACTGAGAAGAGCCTGTCCTCTCCTTCTTGGCCCCCAGCCCTCAGATATTTATAAACATATATTAAATCCCCTCTCAGTCTTCTCTTCTCCAGACTAAACAGCCCCAGGTCTCTCCACCTCTCCTCATAGGACAGTGCTCCAGTCCCTTAATCATCCTTGTAGCTCTCCATTGGGCTCTCTCTAGCAGATCCCTGTCCCTCTTGAACTGGGGAGCCCAGAACTGGATGCAATATTCCAGGTGGGGACTCACTAGGGCAGAACAGAGGGGGAGGAAAACCTCCCTCGATCTGCTGGACACACTTTTCATAATGCACCCCAGGATACCATTGGCCTTCTTGGCCACAAGGGCACATTGCTGACTCATGGAAAACTTGTTGTCCACCAGGACTCCCAGGTCCTTCTCCACAGGGCTGCTTTCTAGCAGATCATCTTCTAATCTGTACTGGTGAAGTTTATTATTCCCTCCTAGCTGCAACACTCTGAACTTATTCTTGTTGAATCTCATTAGGTTCCTCTTTGCCCAGCTCTCCAGTCTGTCCGAGTCTCGCTGAATGGCCTCACAGCCTTCAAGTGTCTCAGCCAAACCTCCCAGCTTGGTATCACCAGCAAACTTGCTCAGAGCTTTGTCTCATGTCATGTGCTAGCTTTCATTATGGACATCCAAAGTCTTTGGACTTTGGTGATTTACTGTTGCTTCACAACACAATCTAGGTGAATATTTACCTATTATATGAGAAATTGCATCAAATGTGAAGAGTGACCCAGACTACTGAGAATGAAATAACTCAGCAAGCCTTCAAGAGCCTGTGGTAGCTGTAATTTCTGATTCTTTCTGCTACAGAAGCACTCTACAAAGAAAACAAGCATCACCATAATACCTCTGTGGTGCCTGGAGGAGGTGTTTCATGTTCAGGAGACAGAAAAGAAGATTTTCAGACTCGAAGGGTTGACCATCTCAGGATTTCCTGTGCTTCCAAGCATTGAGAAAGACCTAAAGAGCTACATGTTGCAATAAGAAATAGGCCCCTAAGATCTTCTGAATCCTGCAGTGAAGTCTTTCAGCCTGATGAGCCTGGCTGGGGCCATGGGTGAAGTGACTTCAAGTGCTCTGATATTTCCCAACTGTATCAGGGTAGGAGTAAACTCTTCTGAATTTGCCATCAATTTACTGAGTGCAGCCAGTAAGAAAAACTTCCCTGGATATTCTAAATGTTATAGGAAGTTTCTTAAAAGAAGAAAACTTCCACCTAGCATAGTGATGATGATCTGTTTGCATTTATTGT
The DNA here is from genome assembly GCF_014839835.1 of Dryobates pubescens. Classification (NCBI taxonomy): domain Eukaryota; kingdom Metazoa; phylum Chordata; class Aves; order Piciformes; family Picidae; genus Dryobates; species Dryobates pubescens. Next base: position 20,521,324 of record NC_071625.1, on the reverse strand, counting down.
GTGCAAACAGAGCATACCAGTGGCCAGTAGTGTAAGAGTTTTTGAAGGGGCTAATTGTGAGACTGTCAGCATCATTGGCAGGGATGAAAATTTAAAGCAAGAAATCCTTATAAAAGACTGTAGTGAGAAGTGTTCCCAGATTTTCTATTTGAGACTCCAAAAGCCAGAATCACCCATCATGCAAGTTCTCTTCTGGGAAGATATCTTCTTAAATATTGAAAGAGGGTATGGAAGTGGCAGTAAGGCATTAATTTTAATATATTTGTAGAGACAGACAGAAAATGGAAAGGAAATGGCAATTAATACAATTTTCAAACCACATGACTGATAATAGGGAAATGAAGGGAACAATGAAATAAACAATACAATTAGAAATACTTATAGCATATTTTTCAGCATCAGTTATCAGTAGAGGCACACAGCAAAACTGTTCTTGGGCAAGTAGCAAAAGCAGAAATTTTGAAAGGATAGATATTTTTGTCTGCATATCAAACTGAGGAGGAATTTTGTATTGAGGGTGGAACAGAAAGATTGCCATCTGGGATGAAGAGGGGATGTGAGGTAGCATTTGCTAAATTTAAACATTTTTTGAAAACAACAGACATATATCTTGCACCAAGAGACTTTAAGGGATGAGGAACTCTCAGTAAAGTTAATTTCAACAACTCTTGGGAAACAACATTTTAAATGACTGAAGCACCACCAACATCATATGAATATTGAAAAGTATGAAAGGAATGAATTTGGGAATTACAAACCAACCAAGGTGAGGCTGATTATGGATACACAATATAATGCCAAGTTCTAGACTATAACACACAAAAACCCCACAACAATTAACACAAACATGTAATTAAACCCTTCAGCATGATCTCATGGCAAGTGTTGGGTGGTTTGTTTTTCAAACTATCCCTTTTTTGGGATTAAACAACAATTGATCAATTAATTGTAGTGAGCATATTTAAAATCATGTGACAGCACCACAGAGCATTTTGACTTTAAAAACTTGCATTAACATACAATAAACAGGTTACAGTTGGCTTACTGACAGATCTCAAAAGGTAGATGTTCACGGGAGATATTTTTTAGATGAAGTTCCCAGGAACTGGTCCTTGGTCTAGCACTGGTTTTATTTTTGTCACTACAGTCACTAATAGACTGCCTGGCTGCCTTTACCAGTGAAGCCTACAGTGATACACAGATCAGTAGGTAGAGAGTAATGAGAACAAGTGAGTAGTACAAAAAACATCAACTGCCACAGGTACAGAACAAACCATGAACCCAGACAAGACAACTCAGATATTATCCGTGGATTACGGTCATAACAAGAACCCTTGCTGCAGTAACAAAAAGGAGCAGAGGATATATGATTCATAAGAAGAGAGGTATCAAATAAAAGTAAGTACAAAGACAAAGGTATGAAGAAATGAGTTTCAAATAGACATGGAGAAAAACTGTTCAACAAGAAAAATAATGAGATGGTGGTAGATGGTAAAACCATTATTCACTCCACATGATTTCAGATTTTAAAGAAGAGGTTGAACAAAGACCTTTCACAAATGGCACAGATGTGCTGATGTGCTTTTGTTTCTAGTTTAGAGGCGGACGAGGTGATCACCTAAGGTCCTGCTCAGTCTTACACTCTGAGGTTATACTGAGTTTAGGGGAGACATTCTGTATTCTCTATAAGATATCTACAGCTTGTGTGCAGAGGAACATGAGAAAATGGGAGGAGTTCAAGGAAATGTTATAAAAGGTAAAACAATTAGGGGGTTCACAAAGTCTTCCTCTGAAAGTCTGCTTCCTTGAAGCTGGTTTTAACAAAACTACATTCCAGGGAGGAGAAAAAGTTAGTTTTCAAATATTTTTCTGAGCCCTACATCACCACAGTGGCTTTTTAATGTTCCTAAACTTCCCATGATGTCTAGTGAAGCTTGTTAATAACACAGGATAATCATCCACTGGATTCTAATGAAATTTTAGAAGCTGTAAAAAAAAACATAAAAAAGACATTAAAATGAAAATGAAAATATCCTGCATGCCTATTAGCTACTTGGGGGTTTCTTCTTCCTCCTTCTCCATCAAATCATTGGCCTCAAACTTAACACAAAGGGGCTAGTCAATCACAGTCATTTTTATCTGATTCCTTTGTCATCATTTATCTGCACAGCTTTAAAAACAAAAGCTGTATGTGGCAGTGTCAGATGCTTCCCCTTTGTGCATTGCACCCATCACCTGTCGCGCTTCTCTTGTTAAACCTTTGATGGGATTCTTCAGCAATCCTGCAAAATAATTTATGCATTTCCCCCACCTCTGCAACTACCTTGTGACAAGAATGAGAAGAAATCAAGGAGGAGGCTGTAATTAATGAATTTCCACCATCTGAAATTAATGCAAAATCCATGCCTAGCCTTTTTGCAAACATACCGCAACTTCATCTCCACTGACAGAGCAGCACAGTTGCAAACAAGGGTTACTCTGGCCATGAATCATCTGTGAACCTCAGTCATACTGTAGCCCATGCCTGGGATTAATTCTGCAGTTTAAGGTACAGGAAGACTACATATCTAATATCTGTACAAAAATAATCCATTTGGCTGATCCCTTGCTAAAAGCTGAGGATTAGCTTCACTGAAGAACTCCATGCATTGAATCCTTCAGATATGAAGTTAAATTAAAAACAACTGAATTTGTCCCATTAAGTTTATCACTTGGAGGAAATACTAATCTGTTCTAATACAGAAAAGTGGAAATCAAGGACAGAAGTGCCTAAAGAGAAGATGTTGAAAGACATTGATTAAGCAGCATAGCATTACCAGAATTATACCTGCACCATCTTTAACCAGTCTGGAGGCATTCATAAGGGAAATTATGGGAATTCATAGGGGAAATTATGGGAATTCAGAAAGAATACATAGGCAACTGCTAATCAGAGAGGTAAACTCAGTGACACCCCCTCAAGAGACTGACAGGTAACAAACGCTGGACCCTACTTTTGTAATGCAGATGAACCTGTAGGCTGTCCTGTAGATGCAGGTGAGACATGAGCGAGACAATGGCCATCGAGGGACTCTTCAGTGCCACTGGCTCTGCTGCCCAGCACTCAGAGCTGGATAGACATCTCAGGAGTTTCCAGCAGCAGGGCTTCAACACATGCCAGAGCCTCCTCCAGAGGAGCAAAGATTAGCTTTGACATTTTCAGTATTCTAAGGTATTAAATAAGAAGAAAAAGCAATCTGCATATTTTTAGGTACTCTTCCTGACTAGATTACTTTTCCCATAATAAATCATAAGGGAACAAAGAGAACCCAAGCTAAAATTTAACTGTTTTCAAGAAACCTTTAATGGAAGCAAGTTCATCCATTAACAAGGTCTCTCCTGTCCCATGTTTCTGTTGTCTCTCCCATTTGTTATAAACTGGGCAGGTGGAGGGACAGTGCTTATTCTGTGTGCTTATGCAGTGCCTAGGAAAATTAGAAGCCTGGTCTTAACTGAGGTCTTAGAAACAGTGATGTCAGTAAATCACAAGACAGTAAGAGTCTGTCAAAGTTAATTTTGGGTTCGGGTATTATACAGCAAGGTGGCAGAAATTGCTAAGAGATCCAAAAAAAAAAAAAGTCTCAACACTGTTTTTTGGATCTTTTCCTCTTAGGTCCACAAATGTTATCTTTTTAGTAAGCTATTAAGATAGAAGATGACTGCTCCCTTTACTTATACTGGGAAGTGAGGAATGGGGGAAGCAGAAGAGCTGTTTGAACTGAAAACCAGCACTGGCAAAAGACAGAAATGAATATACACAGGCTGTGCATAAATATAGATATGGAACTGAAAGGTTTTGAGCCACTAAAATAGCAAAAGCCTTGAACAGCCTTCAAATAGCAGCCGTGGGAGCAAGCTAGCAGGATCCATGTACCCAGCAGTGATGTGCAGATGTGCCCAGGCTCTCGGTACACTGTTCGCTGCTTAGCTACAGAAGTATGGACCTCAGTTCAGGTTAATTTGCTGAGTATTTCAGCCTTTTTGCTTCCTCCTCAGACTCCTTCATGGCCCCTGTAGAGCTCCATTCTCAACTGATACTGACACTGGAGCTCATCATTCAAAACTAGTGCCAGTCCAGCACTGCACTGCAGTCCTGTTCTGAGTCCGGTAAGGACAGCCTCTAATTAGCTTTCACAAAGACTTTATTCATTTAAGGAAAAGATCACATTATGCTCCTGCCTCAGACAGAGAGATAGAAGAGGATAGATAGAACTTAGTCCCTGCAAAGATTTCCTTCCTGTCCTGGATTCTTGTATTGCTGGCTGCTTCTTTTCAAAGAAACAAATTAAGATCTCCTTCATCCCAATACTTTTTTCATTAGCTTGCCAAGGGAGTCTGAGAGCTATCAAGTCTCTCCTGATGTTCAAATGAAGACAGAGTTTTCTGAACACATGAGGGAAGGACACTTTCTGTTGTGGCTGAACAACACAAAGTCCAGCGTGGTCCTCGTTCACAAGGACCCTTGCCAGGTGCTCCTGTAAAATCACACAAGTAAATGAGATATTGTTTCATAAAGTAGCTTCTGAGTAGAACTGTCACTTTTTCCACTTAACTACATCAGCTATTTCTCGTTCTGCACTCATAATCTCACTCACAGCATATTTTTAGATTATGAACCTGTTATGTTTCAAAGAACTTCTACTTTTTTGCTCATATGAAAAGATACAACAGCAGCAACCCTTCACAGACAAACCCAGAACTGAATCCCCAGGACAAACACGAGGATTAATATTTCTTTTTTATATACATTTATTTTTGTTGTAGTTTTGTTGCTGTTATTGTTGTGTTTGGGGGGGTTGTTTGGGGTTTTTTAATAAAAGAAACAAAACCCCATGAGAAAGCTGGAAGTATTAATTTCCCAGTTTTGTACCTTGGAAGGCTTATGCATACATCTCTGTGACTGCTTGGAAACATGAAGCTTCCAAAGGCAAAAAGAATAAATAAAGAAGATTAGCATATATGTAAAAAGATGCTATAATTATCACCCAAAGGACTCTTGTGGTTAGGACTGCAAGAAATACTGTAAATATCTTGGGATCTGTACTGAAACTGGGAGTCAGCACCTCTAGGAGACATCTTTTAAAAGACTGACAGGTTTTTAGAAGATTGCAAGTCATCTCTAATTCAAAATTCAATAATCAAATGTATTGAAATTTCTTTTAAAGTGTGTTTGCCTGTCAGTGATATAATAGACACCACAGATCTGAAGGGATTTTTTTGGTTGACTGGTTGGTTTTTAGGAGCACATTCAAAAAGGTTTGGAAATGGCTTTGCAACTTGTAACTCCTAAACAACAAGGTGCTAGCAACAACAGCTTTGAAGCTAATTTTTTTAGAAGGATCCCTGTGATTTCTCAAAACACTTAGATACAGGCAGTGGCAGCAGTATATAGATATGTGACAAAGACTGTGCCTTCCCGTTGTCACAGAGGTTGTTTTATAACCTGGGGGAAACTGGAATATTTGAGTGATCTTTATATAATCTTCTTATTTGCAATGCCTACCTTTTCAGCTTTCTGGGCTATAAATAGTCCTTCCTCACATGACACAGCATACCCACAGATCCCTTACATTCCTAGATGTAGATACCCAAGGAGTCTGCAGGAGGCCATTTACAAATTGCTCCTGAGCTGCCTGAATTTCAAGAAGAACATGTGCATGCGCATGGGCATGGACATGGAAGAAGCCACAGAGGCTCCATGTGTTCCAAGGGGCAGTGATCTCACAAGCACAGGGCTGACTACAGCAGATCTCTCTGCTGCAGGATCCAGCTATGACTGCAGAGCACTCCACACTGATATTGCTTGCTGCAAAGAGCCCTTTCACAAAACCATAATTAACATTTCAAACAGCAGTTATAGTTAAGACCTCCTTAGAAAAGATGCCCAAATCTGTTTTCAATAAAAGCATTTTAATTGCTGTAAAGGTTTTATTAAAATCCCAACAGACCAATTATAGTCAATTGTTTCCAGCCTCTACCTGTGTAGCAATCACTCAGTTCTCAATAGTGAAAGATATGTGCTCCATTACATGCTCTCCTCTCCCTCTCTTTCTGGTAACTACATTTTGTACTCAATACTGTTCCCCAGGTAGTCTGGAAGTTTGGATTATCAATCTCTTTTGCTAACAATATTCTATTTTACATTCAGCTTAGGTGCTCATATATCAAAAGATTCATGCTGTCTAAAAGAACAAGAAAAGATCCCACTCCAAACAACAACAACAAAAAATCATGCACAAGAAAACACCAAATCTAGAAAAAAAATCAGTTTATACAAAATATTACATTTGAAAAAAGCAGCAACAAATCTGAGCAGCAAATAAAAATTCCAGGTAAAATATTCTTTACATTGAAAGCTTACATCATTTATGATGGAAACAACTAGCAAATCCCCACCATTCACATAACCACCCATTCAGCTCCTCATGCCATGGCAACAATATCATTAAACTAACCCACCCTGTCAAACAGGAAAAACTCGTAAGGAAGCACTCCCCTGGGCTGCAACAGAGGGCCCTGGTGGGCAGATAGAGCTGCAAGCATGGAAGCCACAGCATGGTGCTCCAGGGACACAGCCATACTCAGAGGAGTTATGCCCCTGCTTTGAATCAGCCACCACATCTCCTGCACCTATCACAGCCAGAAAGGGGTCTGAGAGGCAACTAGTGCATTATATGAATAGCTAGAGGTGAATAAAAGAAGTGTGTAAGGGGAGATTACAACCTGGGAACACCATCAGGAACAATGACAAGGCAGAGGTATCTTGAGATAGTCATTTAATCTGTAGCACAACTGAAGACACTGACAGTGAGGATGCTGGCTCTGGGGGTGGCTTTTGCACGTTGTTTCAAGGCCAGCTAGATGGATCAGTCTTTCCAGTGATCCCTGACCTTTAATTCCCACTGTCTGCCCAGAACACACTATAAAGGGCTGAAACCCAGTTTTCAGAGTACAGATGCTAATGTTGAACCATCAGTATCCCTGGAGTGACACCACCATTGATACCAACTTCTCCTACTTACTAGTTCACTTCTTTCACTTCTTTTCACATACTCCTTTTCACTTTCTGGCCCCTGACCAGGGAAAGAGAAGTCCATGAGAATCAGCAAATCCAGAACTATGCTCCTTCCAGTCTGTCCTTGTAAATGGCTTGTCTCTGTGCCATGCAAAACCCCAATAATACTGGAGCATTATTGAAGGCTACTAATTATTACAGTAAACAAATAATCATTAAGTTATAAACTAAAGTCCACATGTAAGGGGTGGAGTGGACTGCATCTTGTTGAAGAGGTCAGCCAAGTCTGTGTCTCAGCTACTCAGGAAAAAATTGGAGGTTTTATGGAAGCAACGTGATGGGACACATTGTTAAGAGGAGTCTGGGGTACTATGTGAGGCACAAGGATGCAATGCCCAAAAAGCCTTTCATTTCTGCTTGTCCCCAGAGGTACTTCTATATACTTTGTATTTATTCATATACTTCTATATTTATAGTCTATATAAATACATTATAAATAATTTCTGAGTTAGTGAAAAGGCACTTACAGGATCCAAATAGGAATATGAGCTGTGGTACTATGCTATTTTAGACACATATTCATAGGCATGTCAGACATAACCTTTGCCATCACATTCACCTCCCCTTCATTTTAGCTTATCACATGACTGCGCAACACTAATAATTTCCTTATCTCCACTGAAAAATTGTTCAGGGGCTTAAAAAGGGTGCCATGACATAATGATAAACCTCCAACTAAAAGCCTGGGTTTTATGCCACATTTGCTGACTCAGAACAAGGCCAGTGACTTTCTTCTGCCTAATCTTAAAAATAAATCCAACAAACCACCAACCTGCAGAGAATGTCCTGTGGATGATATAAAACCATAAACAGAGAATTACAAAAGGCCTTGCACCTTGATACTGTGTTGCAGGGTAAGGCATTATGAGTCACAGAAATAAACTTATTAAGAAAGGCACTATCAGGCCATGAGAACACAGAAAACAGCTGAAATTATCACCCCACTTATATGCCTTTCACTGTGCTACAAACTCTTGAGTTTATTTTTGTCATATGTCATGGCAGACGCAGCTTCCATTTAAAAAAAGAAAGAAAGAAAAAGAAGAAAAAGAAAAAGAAAAAGAAAAAGAAAAAGAAAAAGAAAAAGAAAAAGAAAAAGAAAAAGAAAAAGAAAAAGAAAAAGAAAAAGAAAAAGAAAAAGAAAAAGAAAAAGAAAAAGAAAAAGAAAGAAAAAAAGAAAGAAAAAAGAAAGAAAAAAAGAAAAAAAAGAAAAAGAAAAAGGGGAAAAAAAGAAGAAAAAGAGAAAGAAAAAGAAAAAAGAAAAAGAAAAAGAAAAAGAAAAAGAAAAAGATAAAGAAAAAGAAAAAGAAGAAAAAAAAGAAAAAGAAAAAGAAAAAGAAGAAAAAAAAGAAAAAGAAAAAGAAAAAGAAAAAGAAAAAGAAAAAGAAAAAGAAAAAGAAAAAGAAAAAGAAAAAGAAAAAGAAAAAGAAAAAGAAAAAGAAAAAGAAAAAGAAAAAGAAAAAGAAAAAGAAAAAGAAAAAGAATTTTTGGTTCATTACTACAAAGAAACTGTGGCAAACCCTGAAGAACCACAATCCATTTGGTGAAGAAAACCCCTGCAAATATACTCATTGCAACCAGCACTGTCTACAGCACACAAGTTTTCAGGTCTGGTTCATAAAATCATAGAATCGTTAGGGTTGGAAGGGACCTCAAGGATTATCTAGTTCCAACCCTCCCTGCCATGGGCAGGGACCCTTCACACTAGATCAAGTTGCCCAGTGCCACATCCAGCCTGGCTTTTAAGACCTGTGGAGATGGCATAAGACTGTTTTCCTATGTAGGAATGGTGGCAGAGGCTGTCTTTCCAGGGCTACACCACTGGAGCACAGGGCTCTAGCATCAGGAAGAAGCAAGATGAACTGGCAGTTGCTTGCTAACCTTTTCTGAACTACTGCTCTGCAGCTACACAGTAATGGTGAACTGCAACGCCAGCATTGGCTTACTTCTAGGTCAAGGGGTTGAAGCTCTAAACTTTCTCTTCATAGATACTCCTGTGTGGCTGTTATTTGAGGTAACAGGGACACACCTGCTAATAGTGTGGAAGCAGAAGTGCAATTTGCTTAGTGTCTCATTCTCAACCTTCTTATAGCTCAAGAGAAGATGAAACTGTTTGTCTTTTGCCCCTGCTGAAATTGTATTTAACATGCATGTAGAGGATGAAAGGGAGGCTCGCTGTCCCAAGCCCAAATTGCCACAAAACACACTGTCCTTGGATTTCAGCTCTGAAGGCTGTGCTCTGCACTGAAATGATAAATGAAGTTTAATTGTCCTGGCGTTTGAGTGCCAGTATGTAGCTCATAGCTCTGCGCTACCAAGTGAAGATGACAACTGTGACATGTCCAATGAAGATGGATATACCTCAGAAATCACAGTCCCTTGGCTGCCTGCTGAGCAGGAACAGCTCAAGCAACAAACAGCTATTTTTCGTCCCTATCTGGCCAGGACACCTCCCTGCTGACCAGGTCCTGGGCTTGTCCTCAGTCCACCCACAGCAACAGTTTTGAGACTGGAGAGGCTTTGCAATTAGAAGAAAATAGGCAACTTGCCTGAAACAGACACCAAAGCACCAGGAGGGTAATTAAGTTGTTTTCTCTGTACAAACAGTACCTTCATTAAGTAGCTCCAATTGTGTTCTTCTACAAGAGTAGCCTTAATTCCTCTTCTTCTGTTTTACCTCTCAGTGTAGTTGCAGTCTTCCTTGTCCTGACTCCGGCTTTATCTCCCAACATCTCCTTTGCTTCCTTCTCCAGATCAGCTGCTGGTTTGTCATCATCACAGGAACTGCCCTCACATCTGGCAGCTTCTTCCCTGCACCATTGCCGTTCTTACCTCACTCTGAGAAAAACATTTGCTTTATTGCTCTCTTTTTTCTTTTTTTTTTTAACCCAAGTGGGCTGGAGACCATTTTTTCTCTCTGGTCAAGACAGAAACCAGATAGGTCCATCTGTTCCCTTTGCAGGATGAGTTGCAAAGAGGTTGTGTGGACATCTAAAAATTACATCCTGCTTCAGAGCTGACAGCTCTGACAGAATGACCATGTTGTGATTACTTTTTTTAATAACTCAGAGATACAGCTAGATATTTGTGTCCTGGATAGGATAACATTGATTTAGGGCCCTTTCCAGGCGAGACAAACAAAAAACTATTCTGGAAATTACTATTTGGCTATTGATGTAGGAACTACATTGCCCAAAAGAAAGGACAGCAACAATTTCTGACTCCAATCCTTCAAAGCTGTGCTAGAGGAGCTTTCATTTCTGCATGCAAGTGGAGCCTGGGGAGCATCAGCAGGGTCTTGGAAGAACACGAGGTGAACCTAAGAGACACCACAAGGAGATTTATGTGCAAGACTGAATCCCAGTCCAGCGCTCCAGAAATTTGGTGATCCTGGTTCATGTATTTAGCTCTGTGAGAAAGGTGTTCCAGACATAAGAATGTAAAAGCTATTAATATTTGCACCAGTCAGCACAAAGGCCAGAAAGGATGACTCCATTTTAATCACTTGTCCAGAGTAATTTGTAAAGTTCTTATCCCTGCAAGACCGTCTACAATGTGATTAGTATAAGATTCACCTCACTTAAAGTTAGTGCTTGGAAGTACATCTAAGCCATGTATTGAACCTCCCATTACAGTCAAGGGATATCTGTTTATTCAGTATCATCTCTGATTATCAGGATGTGATTTATCAGTGCCACCACTTCAGGATGAGTTGAACAATAACCAATACTCCTGTAGCAATGGTCTATACTGACAACTGAGGAGACTGAAATGACTTGGCCATGTTTAGACATTTACAGGGAAGTCATCTACATTTAGTCCTAAGAATCCCAGTCCAATTACTACTACTGCTACTAGTTATGCCATGTTACATCATGGTGTTAACAATCCAGTTAAGAAACCAGTGAATCTCTTTTCCCTGTGTTAATTCATTGCTTGTTTGCTTATCTGTTACTAAATAGAAGAAAAAAAAAATAAAGGAAAAAAAAGTCCCCAATCCAAGATATTCCTGTTTATAACTCAAAGTTCTGATTAATCACCAGCCAAGAATATGCTGATTTATTGATTTACATCCATATTTTGCAACTAAGCTACAGCCTACAACTATAAAACTATAATTTGGAAAATTCCCCACATTTGGTGTAGAAATGACAAGTGGAAAATGGATAATTTCTTGTGCAAAATCTTCCAGTAGAGATCTGCTCCCCTACCAGACCTTATCTATAGCCTGAATTTATCTTACATCATCTTCCAACCATTGCTATAGCATCGTTTATGCGATTAAACAGTCCTTTACAATGACAGAAACACCCAGTCTTCATAGCCTGGAACAAACATTAATGGAGCACCCAGATTAATGCTTATACACACATTATCTACTTCAATTTCTTGGAAATCAACTCATGATAGAATAAGAGAAAGCCAGCACTGCCAACAAAGACAAAACCTGACACATTTCCATCTGCCCAAACCCTCTTTTCTTCACTCATCCTAATAATGTTCTTTTTAGAGTTACTGTGTCCAGAAAACTCTTTAATGGAAGAACTTTCCTACAATCTCCAGTAAAATGTTTCTCTGGAGATGATTATGTCCTGTTTTGGTCTCTGGGAACAATGTTGTGTTCTTTTCCTGTTTGCTGGGTAATGTGGTGATCTAGGCAGTAAGACACAGCACTCAGTCCTGTCTATGTGCTCACACACTAGAGTAAGTTACCATCCATTTACTGTTACACCAGGAGCTCCCATCCTTTCTTTTTCTTGGCTATCAATGCTGGCAGTAAATGGAGCTGCAAACTAGGACCTTTTATTATCACTTACAACTGTGGGCAGCTGCAGCTGTGTTTCAGTACATGAAGTAGCATGCAGATCTTGGATGAGCCAGTATGTGGTGCTCCTAAACCTCTTCCTCCTACCATTAAGATCAGGAAAGTCAATAAACTCAAGGGATGTTTGTGCTCTTTCTGGTGAGAGAGATGGGTATCCACCTCCACTTCACGTTCCCTCTTTCTGGAGAGAACAACTGAGTCACCAAATCTGTTACCAACATGGGTCATCAATAAATCACCCTTGTTTTATGCACTCTCTCCCTAACACCAGTATCAGCCCTAGAGCAAAGAGTGATCAGGAGCAGTGACTCAGAATTGTGTGGGTCTGAATCATAACAACTCTGAGAGCATCTCCTACAGTGATGCTGTTTGTGTAGGGACTTTAACTTTGGGCTATGCCCAAAGTCACAGGCTGATCCTGTGGGAGTACCTTACAACTGGAACCTGAATTCAACATCAGGGAGCTGTGTAACCTAAAAAGAAACGTTAATGATGATGGAACACAAGGTGATTCAGAGATAATACCTGCACCTTAACTACCTTGCATCATATGGACAAAGTAATTCCTACTGAGTCCCTATTCTGTGGGAATTAGAGGCACAATTTTAATGCTGATATAATTGAACTCAGTGTTAGCGTCCAGTAAGTAAAAAGAAAGGCATAAAGAAGACCAAAAAGTAGATACAGCTATGACATGGTAAGATACAAACTGTCACATCAGTTCCATCAACCTGCTATCTGCACTTAGGCCAAATGAATTTAAGTCAGACTGAATTCTACTACTTTACACAATAATGTATAAAGAGCTGAGAGGTCACACAGAAAGCACATCTGGATTATCCAATGACTGGTGCTATCCTTCAGTAGAGAGGTGAAGAACGCCACCAAAGGAAGGAGAGAAGATAGGACTGAGTGAGGAATGGGCAGGAGAAAGAGATGGAAAAGTAAGGAGCAGTTGTAGAGTAGGAATAAATTCCTGGAGATTGAATGACTGTTATGAATGATGAAAAATTGTTGGAAATGTCAAACTACAATATCAGTAAAAAAAAAAAAAATGAAATTGAGAAGACATTGGAAAGGTTTCCTATTTTCCATGAACTCTGCATACTACACAGGAGATTACCTCAAGTATTTCCAGTGTCAGTACTCCAAACACAGACAATGTTGGTGCTCCTTAACCAAGCAGAAAGAAAATTTCTTAGTGGTTAACATAAGCATTGTTTCCTCTATAGTGGAGGACAGCATCTCTGTCCAGGTGTTACATCTCACTTATCATCATGCATATTCTGGACTGAATGGAGAGGGGAGAGAAGAAGACTTTCCATGGCTCTGGGCCCACATGTGTGCCCGTTGTGAGAAAAGCATAAAATGATACATTCTGTGAAGTGCAACAAGGTGTTTCAAATCATCACTGGATGCAGCCCTGAGCAACCTGATTTGGCTTTAAAGTTAACCCATCTCTTCAGACTGAACTGGAGACCTCTAAGACCTTGCAAATGAAATGGTTTTATGATTGCAATTGCCAGCTCTTTTCATACAGCCCCAACATCAGACACGACCTACACAACAAGATGGGCAGAAAGACAGCGCTTTGCTTGCATAACTTCCCCAGCTTATCTGCACTGTATTTGTTAACTAAACAACTGCATTTATGAGAAAGGAAAACTCCTCTCTGTACTTTGGGGAGCAGCAAGGGAAGGAAAGACTACATGCTTATGCAAGAGCTCACAATTGAAGGAAGCAAGCCACAAACACCATGCTGGCAGCTCTGGGCCAGATTAATGCTTACTTCTTGTCTTGCCAGGGGATCTCCGTCTCTCCTATTTAGCCCATTTTTCAAGCTGTCTTACCTTATGGGGAGGGCAAATTTGTTGTGGCAGGGAAGTACCTCATCAGAGATGTAGGACCTTGACCTTGTCCTCTGGCACTAGCAGAATGTAGTAAAAACAAACAAACAAAAAATTCTAGTAGGTCCAAAACCTTGTGATGCAGCAGCCAAATCCAGTTGTTCTTCTAACTGCAGTACATTTACTCTAAATTTGCACTGAAATGACTAGAAGAGGTTGCTGGCTCAGTTCTACAAAAACAAGTAAAACACAAACTAGCAGCTTCACCACCACCCAAAAATGCCTCCTGATGTCAGGGCATTTTCACACATTGAAATGTACAGTTCTCTTATGATTTCAGTAGTAGACATGATCACTTATGCTAGCTTACTGCTTCAGCTGGTAAGCACATCCTCTAAAATACCAAATGGTGCTTGCATATCTACTAAGTCTCCAACTTCACAGAGAAAACTATAGTGTGTGAAAAAACAGTCTAAGCCTATGAATGACCTTCCCCATCACCCTCATTCAGCCCCCACCACTCAAACTGACCTGCATTTGTTAGAGCCTTGAAAAAGACTGGTTAGGCCAACCTTGAGTACTGTGTCCAGTTCTGGGCCCCTCAGTTTAGGAAGGATGTTGACTTGCTGGAACATGTCTGGAGAAGGGCAACAAAGCTGGTGAGGAGTTTGGAGCACAAGCCCTATGAGGAGAGACTGAGGGAGCTGGGGTTGCTTAGCCTGGAGAAGAGGAGGCTCAGGGGAGACCTTCTTGCTCTCTACAACTACCTGAAGGAGGTTGTAGACAGGCAGAGGTTGGTCTCTTCTCCCAGGCAACCAGCACCAGAACAAGAGGACACAGTCTCAAGCTGCACCGGGGGAGGTTTAGGCTGGAGGTTAGGAAGAAATTCTACACAGAGAGAGTGATTGCCCATTGGAATGGGCTGCCTGGAGAGGTGGTGGAATCACCATCAATGGAGGTGTTTAGGAGGAGACTTGGTAGGGTGCTTGGTTGCATGGTTTAGTTGATTAGATGGTGTTGGATGGTGGGTTGGACTTGATGATCTTGATGGTCTCTTCCAACCTGGTCTGGTCTATTCTATTCTATTCTATTCTATTCTATTCTATTCTATTCTAATGTCCAAGCTACTCACAACATGTTTTCTGGTACTTAAAATGTATCTTCCAGAAAAGAGCATTGTCTGTTCTTTGATTTGGGGAGCTAATGTTGACTGGTGCACTGAGAGGAGCAATGCACATAGAGAAAAAATCAGGAGTAGAAAGAGCAGGAATGGTGATGGAACTCCCATCACAGTAACTCTTGTGCCAGGTAAATCACAAACAGCCACAAGGAGATACAGAGAGAACTGAGTCAATCACAGCCTTTGACCTTTGAAGCTCAGTACAAGAGGCAGTTAATCTGGTTTTGACCATGACCTCAAGATCAGCTGCAACCATGATTCAAAGTTAAGAGCATATTAATGGGAGGGCTTGCGAAGACAGCACCGATAGCAAACCAGAGAACAAAGTGAAGATGGAAAGGTAAACTCAAGACTTACAACTAGGGGAAGATCTTAAAACTCTGGAAACCAGCAGTGTAAGTAGGATGATAAAAGTGAGGACACTATCATGTGATTTATTTCATGTAAAGTAGACCCCTACATCCGGTAGGATGAATCGCACCATAAAATCTATTGACTGTATTGACTAGGTCTCTACTGGCTATAAAGAGAACTTAAATCCTTATTGCACATGCAGAACCAATCAAGAACACATCTAAATTTAGTTATCTTAATGTGGCTTTGAGTCCTGCCTCTCAGACCAGGCAAAAAGTTTCTTATCCTTCAAGTGTTTTTAGTGCAAATAACTAAATTCAAGTTAGTCACTCAAAGTCTCCTCTGCAGGCAGTGGAAAGTTTCAAGCATTGCAAGAGGTAATTAATCTCACCCATTTTAGAATCATCTTTAGGATGATATTTACTGCACTCCAGAAATTTCTATTTTCTGGTTTTCTTCAACATCTATAAAAGGAGTTCCAGAAAGCTCCCTCAGACAAAGCACTAGATGGATGGATTCCATTGCGAATGTTGAGGGGCAGCCTCTCAAGCCTTGAGGAAAAGCAAGGAAATACAGTTGGTTTAAGTAATTTAACACTGAAGAGAGTAGCATATTTGAGACTGTAGTATGCCATAATGTGAGAGCAGGAACTGCCATGAGCATGCAGCTGCCAGATCCCACCTCTGTGTAGTGTTACTGCGCCTGGGATCTAACAAGGTAAATAAACAACATCTACATTCACAAGAAATGTCCAGTTATCAACAACAGTGCAAGTAGAAATACATTCATCCATGTTTTAAACAAATCATAAAAGGATTTGTAATGAATCATCAGTGGGATCTTCCTTCTGGATTACAACCACAAAAAATGTTGTTAACACAGGGATAAAGTATTTAAACCCTCTGAGGAGTTTGGTCCACACAAGAAGGAAAGGAAAAAGCCTCGACAAAATCCCATAAACAGGAAAAGGAAAGGATATAGAAAATAAAATGCACTGCACACACCCTGTTTTATTTCAGTGGAGTAGGGTTTCTTGGGTCTTTATCAAAGCAAAGTGGCTTTTTGCATAGTCCTAGGGGAATATCCTCAAAGTGGTATGGTCACACTTATAACTATTATGTCTATTCTAGTAACCCGAAGATGCTCATCATGCTCTATGTCCCTGAGGCCAGACAACATGACCAGCATCCATAGCACTAATTGGCCTTGCCTCCAAAGCAGTGGGCCACACGCAGACTCCTACTGGGAGTGGTCCTAGGTCTGTGGCAAGACCTGATCTGTGCCCAGACAGCGTCTGAGGTCTGATCAGAGCCAGTTGTGTGCATTGAAATTCCTCCAGCATGCCTCACAAGAGCAGCAGTGTTAGCAAAGGTAGAAGAGCAAATTCCAGCTCTTGTAATTACCTTCCTAAATTAATTCCCCTGCAATTTCAATCAGCTGCTCTTGACATTGCCTCCTAAGGGTGTAATCCCTTCTCATAAATGCTCTGAATGGTGCATGGAGAGGCATGAGGGGAACAAAGATAAGCAAAGCTGATGCTGCACTGCTTAGACCCTGGTGGGCAGCTCCCCACTGTGCACTTTGTGGATTTCAATAGCTATACTTGTTTCTCCTCCGTCCCCACTGAAAACAGAAAACTTTAGATTTTCTGTATTTGTAGTCAGTGGGGAATGCTCTGTAAAGAGTTTTCTGGCTTAGATTAACATCTTTGTAGTTCACCTGGTTAGGTATAACCAAATCTAATGGCTCCTATAAAATATATAAGAACTAGGCTTGTATGGATTGGAGCAGTTAAGCTTTCAGCATTGCTTTGGATCTACTGTAGCGGTGGATAGCACTAGGAATATTGAATTATTGTGGTGTACAATATACTCACAATGTCAAAAGCATGAAAATGGGTAGGGTATGGATACTTCTCATACCAATGTCTCAGCATCTATCCAAACAGATTTAATGTTGTTGGATACTCAACTCTACATCAGTATGGTTTTTAAAAACCACACAAATAAGCAAAAATCAGCACCTCTAGGGAGGGCAAGGCATTGTCCTGAGCCAGAGATGACTATTAAAGTATGGAAGGGATGAAGGCCTTTGATAGATCCTGTGGAAAACTGTCGTTTAAGAGGATGTCACCAAGCCCAAGTAGTAAGTTGGCTGTGCAGAGGAAGATTATGACACTTAGTTCTACTTTCTACCAAATCTCACTAGACTTCAACATCACCTTGGACAGGGTCCTCCTGACATCAGTGGGACCCTTTTATTCCTCCAAGTTAAACACGCTCTTAAGTAAATTGATCACTTAAGGCTGGGGAAGGCAATTTGCAGATTTCCAGCCTGAATGTTTTCCCAAAGTGCCTTTTTCCAAAGTAGGTTACCATGAACCTAAATATCCCTGGGCATGTCTCTCACTCCACAGAAAATGGTATGTTTCCCAGCTGGCATCCTGATGGAAGGTAACATATTCTTAATCACTTTTGTGGGCCATATTCCTTGTGAGGCTATTAATATTTAAGTTATCCCATTTAATACAGTATGTGCCAGAAGCAACAGAAGATGCAAAGTCTCTGTGGCTCCATTCTTTCTGTAAAATTTTACACACAAGAAGGGAATATAGTATTATTAAATACAAGAATAAACATCATTATTTATTTATACTGTGTAAGGCTGATCATGGTAGTACCCAAGCTCCCTAACTATGTTTAAGTCACCAATCTATTATGCTTTTAAACAAGATATAAATTATCTTAACTCTCACTTGACTGATTTGGCCTGGAAAGTTTCTTGCAACTGTTAAATTAGATCCAGATTACTCAAATCTAGGTTTTGTCCTTGAATATGCATTCTATCATGTGACCTGGTACACAATGGAAATTACATCTGAGGGTATGACTTCTTTCTGAGGAGCTTATTCCTGGAGCATTGAGAGACCAGCTGCTGAGTGTCTGTTGTTGCTGCTGATGCCAATGTTTGCCTTCATGACAGGCACTTCTTCACTCACTACCAGCCACAGTAGATCTGGATGCCCATCCACATGAGGCTGTATTGTGTGGTGTGAGTGGGGAATTGCTTGCAGAAGGGCACTCAGAAACCTGAATCCCCAAGGATTTAAGAGGACACAGAGGTGCACAGCTGTGCTATAGGCAGCCATGTCCCTGCAGCTCCTGTGAGCCCATCGAGCAGGCATGAGCAGCACCAAAACTCAGCAAGTTAGCAGCGTAGCCATGGCAACACCAAGCACACAGACTGATCAACCCAACTTGCAGGTACCTGCTCCAGGAGTAGGTCTTGTCAACACTGAAGCACTAGCAAGAAGACAATAGGCTGTAAGTGAAAGCACACCTATTCCCATTAAAGAGCCAAGTGTGCAATTTCAGAGGTTGTTTGGGTGCTTAAACAAGTGTTGGGCACTTCTGAGCTGTTGAAGTAACTCCAGCACTATGGCTGGGATCATAAACCACTTACATCACACAGCCTGTGGCTCTCCCAGGCTCTGCTGCCCCTTCTCTTTCCCACCAGCAAACCCCATCTGTTGGCAGCTGGTGACCACAGCTGTGATCTCAGCTGATCCCAGTGGCTGAGATGTGGTCGCCTCTCACTAAACCACACACAAATGCAGGGCAATCTCCACAAGCCTCAATGGAGATGCAGTAGCAGAGGTGTGTGGTGAGGTCTCCAATGACTAAGACTTCATTATTTTTTACAAAGTATACTGCAGAATATTTATCCATGCATTACGAGGAATTAGCATAAATAATTAAAACAGAACTCATATTGGTGAATATATAAGCTAAGGGCACTTGCTAATGGACCGGGCTTGCTCTGCTCCTCCAAGGACCTACTTAGAGGAAAGTTCTGCCAAACAGGCCAAGGAAGGATTCATATTTGTCCTTCTATTTGCCCTGAGCCTATTCCCATCTCACTCCAGATGGCTGACAGAGGATGGTGGATCATCACATCATCTCCCAAAGGGCTAAGAGGAAAATACTGGCAGGTCCCCAGGTCTTCAACCTGTTCCCCAAGTCCCATGACACTCTTTTCTGCAAATAACCCACCTACAATCAGTCATGTAAGAAGTGCTCACCGGTGCTTCCCAGAAATGCTGACAATTTGATGGATCGCATGACTCTGCCTCCTCTTTTCATTCCAGGTATTAAGAAGATTGCATGGCAAATAGGGAAGTGTTTTAAAGCGTTCCCCATGGTTTCCCCCTCTCATCGGTAGGCATGCCGTGGTGATCTACATCAGCAAATGCAGGCAATATTTCACACTTTCCCCAAAATGAAAATCTAATCCCAAGCCTTTTCCTAGTCATATTTTTCCATGAAAGTAAAGGTTGCAGTTGTCTCAGAGGATGATATGAAAACAAGAAATCTCCTAACTACCTCCCCTTTGGCCTCCCTTTTCTGTAGGTCAGATTGAAAATTTTCCACAACTTGGAATTGCAAGCTTGATCTGTGATTTGTTATCTTTCTGGACTTGGTGCATTATCCACCAAATATTTTGTGATTACAATTAAAAATAAACTGAAAAAAAATCAGTCTTACTTATTTTCCATTTCTTTTTCATTCCATTCATTTGTGCTCCTGTGCATAAATAAAGCATTTGGATGGTTCACAGAGGCAAACAGGTCTCAAGTTGCTCTCCCTGGCCAAGGCACACATCCCATGAGGCACAGCCACAGGGGTTTCCTGCGATATATTACACTGTTGAGCACAAAGGAAAACACAAAACATCCTGGGAGCACCTACAAGGAGACTAGCTCAGAAAAGAGCAGGGATGGATTGTAGCCTGACCTCCAACCCTCAAGAGACATTTCAAAATTACAAACACAAAGCTTAAATCAGTTTGTCTAGGTTAGTGGTGGTTTGTTTTGTTGTTTTGTTTTGGGTTTTATTTTTACTTAAAATGTTCATCAGGAGTTTGGCTTTACAGGGGTGGATTTTTTTCATGGGAAAATCAATTTTCTCTTACCAAATATGCCATTAAGATGTTGCCATATTGCTGAGATGCTTCTGAACTCCGGTGTCCTGGAAGAGGGCGACTTCATGAGTCTTATGTAAATTTCTTGTCTAGCAGAGCTGACAGAGAATAAATGTTTTCAAATGGTGAAGGAAACAGAGTCAGCTTCTTTAGGACCAAATCACCCTTCTCTCTGCTGTAAGGATAGGCTTGGACAAACTCATTGGTGCAGAATAACAAAGGAAGAAGAATCACAGGGAAAATATCTCATGTCACTTTCTGTAAATCACTGCCAGTGAAAGCTGAACACTAAAACTGCCATCAGGAATTCCTCCTGTTCTCCCCCGCAGTTTTATCCCTGGGACTTGGTAGGGCCTGATCGTATTTATGAATTCCCATATTTCAATAGATTTTAAAAATCCTGTGGATCTAATCCCAGCTACACTAAAGTGAGAGTTTACAACAGCTACTGCATCAAACCTTAGTTACGTGCACATTGTAACAGTGAGATACACAAAGGATCATGACCCCACATATGGGCATCATCACATGATTTAACAAGACCCTATGTGTATCATCCTTTTAAAGGCTCTAGCATCCAAAGCTTTTGCAAATACCTTTGCCAGACCTCTTCCTGACCCCACATAATAGCCTCAGCATGTCCTGAAAGTGGCAAGTCTCTCCCATCAGCAGCTTCCTACTTCCTAAATCCTGGGATATATACAGCACTGGAGTCCTTCATATTATTCCTTCATTAAACACCTCTGAATGATTAGATCTATAAAGAATTCATCACATACATACATACTGCCATCCTTTTTGGCCCTCAGCTGTTTATTCTCTAGGTTTTTTTGTTTTCAAGATCAACTTTCTTATTAATTTTTGTTGCATGGTGTTTATTGCAAAGTTACTCAGAAGACTGAGACATAGTGTAATTAAAATAAATAGGACTTATCTTGAATATTAAAACAACATCAAATTTGTAGATTTTATGGAAAGGCTGGCAAGCTCTCACATACCCAAGGGAGAGCATAAACTGTTCTAGTGTGAAAAGCAGCACCGGGGGACTGCGGGGATGGTGCTGTGCAGCGTCACAGTAGCACCTCCAACATGAGAGAGACTCCTTCTGATAAGGAAAAAGGTTAAAAGACAATTCATTTGAAAGCAAGAACAAAGACTCCGGATGTCAACTTAGGTGCTGCTTCTCCATGCTCCTGCGCTCAATCAGGTCATCATTCTGTAGTTGCAGGAGCAGGGTCTGAAGCCTCTGAGCAAGATCTCAGAACACTTCCATCACTTTCAGCAGATTTCAGCAGAGTTTGATCCTACAGCAAGGTAAGAGCTCACAAGCTCTACAGAATTTAAAAGGAACTGAGGCTGAATAGAAACAGCGTGGTTAATGGCAGCCTTGGACTGCTGAACCCCCCTGCAGGTGTCCTGGGAAGGGATGGCATGTCTGTGCTGGAGTAACAAACCAGGACTTCTGTATTCTACATCTTTTAAGGATAAGGACACCTAAAAGTGTTGTTTGATTTTGGTTTCTTACTTAATGTTGAATTTAGTACTGATCATCTTATCAAGACTGTTACTGGCCTCTGCAAGAGCAGGTCAAACTCACATCTCAGTTTTGTTGCATTAAGTAATCACTAAACAGACATTGGCTACATACAGTGTCAGGTCTAGTCCTAAGAGAGATCAAACCTTACAAATGCAGGGATTTTTTCCCCCATTCTGTTATCTATATTGGATAAGGATCTTAAGGTTAACCACACACCTAGAGGAGCTATCTAAAAGGAATGTAACTTTGAAATTCTTATACCATTGCAAATCAATGTGAATCTCACAGCTCACCTGAGCCTCTCTAGACTCATCCACTGCCCTATTGCTTCTATGTAGACATGAGCCTGAGTGTGGATTTCACCCAGCTGCCACAGCTGGCTACAGAGAGATGCCAACTGATTATAACCCTTTGATGTGTACTAAAGCCTCACTTACATGGCATGTGGGCTGACCAATGGGGTGCCCTTTTGAGACCTGATTCTTCCCAAGAAGAAAAAGAATTAAGCAATACTGAGAACAATCAAATAGTGCACTCGGGACCAGAGTCTTCCCATCATAGCATACCTCAAAATCTGTTGCTCCCTGACTGCTAGTACCAGTTTTCCTGTGGCAAAGAGAAACAAAAGAACTGAGAAGAGTCACCACATCTAGTGTCCATATTTTCTCAGAAATAAAGCTGGAAATCAGAAACCTGTATCCCAAGATACACTTCATGAAAACACCGAAAAGAGGGGAGCAGAAAAGAATGGTGGTACACAGCAGCACTGATTGCTGTGATTGCTTTTATTCCTCCCAGAGCTAACACCCTGTAAACATTTGCAAGAAATTTGCCTGAAGGCAAAATCACAGGTCTTAGACTCAAGGTAGTTTTTCGCAAGTGCAAAAGGCTATAGCAACGATCAGGACTTCGCAAAACCCAGCTGCAGGCTCACAGCACATACAGCCCACAGCACTTTGTCTTGGGCAAATAAGCTAGTTTCAGAAATCACTGCTTCAATACTCTGCCACAGAGCTCTGTAGAGCAGTAAAGAAAAACAGCATCACCGTGATCAGGGATAATCCCTTTGGTTTTCAAACATATTCACAACATTAAAAAACGCATGTATTTTAGTAGGACTCTGCCGATTCCATTCTATGATGTAAACACTTTTTTTCTTTTTTTCTATATTCCTTATGAAAAGGGAAAATAATTTTTGGGAATGCAAAGCAGTGGTCGTTAACTTGTCATCTTTGGGCCACGAAACGAGTTTGCGTTTGATCTCAGTTTGCGGTGGTCAGTTTAACTTTCTGGTTGAGAGTGCTGCAATGCCCGGGTTTCATGCACCACAGGGTTCCACTTTCTGGACAAAACCCCGATGTTTCGCACTTGACACTTTCAGCTATTGAAAGAGACAGCTCACTCGGGGGTTTATAGCAGCTAATTTAACCGCACGCAAAGCTCTAGCCTGATCTGCAGCCGGCAGTGTCACCCTTAAGCACTTGGAGCTTTACAACTGCTCAGAGCTTGGCTTTTCCGACATCCGTTTTCTAGGGTCTAAGGCACACCGGCTCGCGGAAGCCGCTCCAAGGTGGGTGTACGTGTAAGAGAGACACAGACTGAGAAGAAGCTGCTCATTTTAGAAAACCCGACGACAGAAAATAAATGTCTAAAAGCACTCAGCAGCATCCTCATGCTAAGACCCTTGCCACCCGCTTCAGTGCTGGAGCGACACCCCCGGCGCACCTTACGCCAAGAATGATGAAGCAAAACGGTGGCCGCCAGCGCATCTCCTCGGGGCAGCCCCGGGGCAGCCCACGTCGCCCCGGGACGCGCCCCCGGGACAGCCTCGCCCCGCGCTCCCGCCCCGCGTTACTCACACGAAGGCGTGATAGAGCAGCGCCCAGCCGCGGGGTCGCTCCAGGGCGTCGTAGATCAAAGTTTGGATGCGGCGGTACTTGGCGTGGTTCCGCTTCACCGGGCGGCTCAGGGGGGTCTTCGCCAGCAGCCCCAGCCCCGGCGGGCTCCGCTTGCCTCCCTCCTCCTTCCCGCCGCCCTCCAGCAGCAGAGTTCCGTCGCGGTCGGCGCCGGTGCCCAGGGCTAGCGAGCCCTGCTCGGGGTCGCCACCGCCTCCCGCCGCCGCTCGCCGCCCGCCCGCCGCCGCCGCCGCCCCTCCGGCCGCGCTACCACCCGCTGCTCCTCGCCGCGCTTTCAGCCCCATCGTCGCCGCCGGGCCCCGGAGGCGAGCTGCAGATCAGCGACGGCAGCCCCGGGAGCCCCAAGGCCATGATCCGAGCTCCCCGCCTCTGCCCCCGGAAAATTATTTCTTTATCTCTCTCTATATATATGCATGTATACATATATATATGTGTGTGTGTGTGTGTGTGTGTGGAGGGATTGGGGTAAGAAAAAGGTGGGGAGGGGGCGGCAGTCACATCCCTATCAGGTCATCCTCGCTGGCGGGCAGCGGGAAGGCAGGAGCGCGGAGGGCACCTGGGCCGGCGCAAGGCAGGGAAATCATCGCGGAGTTTATTTACCAGCCCGATGCCCGAGCCCCTTCCTCCCCACCTCCCCACCCCCCCCAACCCTCCCTCCCCCCACACACCCCCACCCTCTCCCCCGCCTCCTATTCCTCCTCCTCCCAGCTCCTGCCTACCCCCAAGCCCTCACGTTAGGGAGTGGCCCATTGTATGCAGCCAGCAAATAGCCGGACGCCCGCCCCCCGCTCCCCCAGCCCCGGGTGTCTAGTCATCCACGGTGAGTGGGGCACCGGCGCCGGCCCCCCCTTCCTCCGCCACGGGACCGCCCTTCACCCGCACCTCCCGGTTGACAGCCCCCAGCAGCCGCCGCTGGGGCCGCCGGCGCCGAGTGGGGAGATCCCGGCAGCCGGCGGAAGGGGAGACCCCGCTCGACAACCAGGGATCCCCCTGCAGCATCACAGCCCCACTCCCCCGTTGCGGCTGGAGGGGAGGGAGGGGAGGGGGAGGGCATCCCCAGCCCCCGGCTGGGGCTTGCTTTCACTGCCGGAGCAGGGAGGAGCGGAGGATGGGGAAGGATGCTGGCAGAGGCGGCGGGTGGGCGGCTGGAGGCGCTGCCCGCCGATGCTGCTCGCTCCGAGCCGAACCGAGCCGGAGCCGCCGCCCGTGGAGGGAAGGGAGGGGGGAGCAGCACGTCCAAGCAGTCCCCAGCCGCGCCAGGAAGCAGCTTTTTTGCACGAGTCTCTTGCAGGAGATACTGCTTCTGCCTCAGACCGGGCTGTGGTCCCTTCCCAAGTGGCTCCTCGGGGGAGCAGCGCCGGGGCCCAAGCCCAGCTGCAGTCCCGGGGGATCTGTCCCTGACCCGTCGGACGTAAGAACTACACACCCACACACACACAGCCCCCCAAGCTCCACCGCTGTAGCATCTGTACCAGCACCCTGATTCTGCCTCGGATCTAAATCCTGAAGCGATGTGATTGACAGCCATGTACCCTTTTCCTTTCAGTTTCTTGCTGCAATAAAGATGGGAAGGGACAGCTTTTGTGTGCCCCCCACCGTTGGTGCTCTGGGACTGGTGCCACAACACACTCAAAACCTCCCTCTCATTTCAGAGCTGCTCTTGAGTAAAAATCTGCCTGCAGGGCTGAGCATTTGCATAGCTACACCTTGGGGGGATACAAAGAGTCTAATCAAGCCTCTCTATCTTGCCAGACAATTATACTAAAATATTATTCTTTAAAAAAGACAAAGCCTCGCAGATTGCTGGTTGATTCCATGAGAGGTGTCCACCTCCAGATGGGGGAGTTTTCCTGGTGTCTCCTGAAGAGATGCCAAGACACCCAAGAGGCTTTCCACACTCATAAGAGAAGGAGATTTGCCACCTGCTCTAGTTGTTTCTGCTCCATTCGCCAAAGGATTTATGATCTGAGCAGTCCTTCTCCTATTTCATACATCAGGAAGGACAAAGGATGCAAAGAGGGCTCCTTGAGGTGATTTTTGAACCCACCAGAGGGCTTCAGAGGCCATCCTGCTTCAAACCAGACTATAAGCTACTATTGAAGATGTTCCAGGTCACTCAAAAATGACACATTGCATTGCTGGGCAGAAGAATATTTGACCTCTGAGGTCCAAACTGAGCAGATTCTGTGCCAAAGGAAAAAACACCTCTGCTCTCAGCTCTGGAAACTCCAGCATTAACATGCCTTTTGAACCTTTGCAATCCCTAGTGATTTGTCTGCAACAGATTCACAGATATGCAGGTTGCATTGGGTTGGAAGGGACCCTCAAAGGTTATCTTGTCCAAACCCCTTGCAGCGAGCAGGGTCACCTCTAAATAAATCAGGCTGCCCAGGACCTCATCAAGTCTGACCATGAATGTCTCCAGGGAGAGGGCCTCATCTCTGGGCAGCCTGTTCCAGTATTTTACCACTTTCATTGTAAAATCTTCCTCCAAAATAAATCTACCTTGCTCCACTTTAAAACCATTGCCTCTTGTCTTATTGCTACAAGCCCTTCTAAACAGTCCTTCTCCAGCCTTCCAGTAGGTCCCCTTCAGATACTGAAATGTAGATACATAGTCTCCCTGGAGCATTCTCTTCTCCAGACTGAACAAACCCAGCTCTCTCATCCTGTCTCCAGTGCTCCGGTTCTCCACAAAGATCATCTTTGTGGCCCTCTTCTGGACTTGATCCATCAGATCCATATCCTTCCTGTGTTGAGGACTGCAGAGCTGGATACAGTACTCCAGGTGAGGTCTCACCAGAGCAAAGTAGCAGAATCACCTCTCTGGATCTGCTGGCCATACTTCTTTTGATGCAGCCCAGGATGCAGTTTGCCTTCTGGGCTGCAAGCACACACTGTCTCCTCATGTCCAGCTTCTCATCCATCAGCACCCCCAAGTTCTTCTCTGAAGGGCTGCTCTCAACTTCATCATCCTCCAGCATGTACTACTGTGTAGTATTACCCTGCTCTAAGTGCAGGACCTTACATGTTGCCTTATTGAATCTCATAAGATTCTCCTCAGCTTACCACTCCAGCCTGTCCAGGGCCCTCTGGATGTGAGCAGACAGAGCAGACAGTATGGTATCTCTCCCATATGGCCATAGCATCAGCAGCCAGTGTCAGGTTAGCTGAGAACTCCATGATAGTAACAGCAAGAAGTAGCTGGCCCAAACATGGCACCAGGAACGCTGGTGTCCTGCTCCCAGCTCAGCTATCATCATCATCATCTGAATGTCATTTATAGCTGTATTCCCAAGGAGGGTTGTGGGAGGCTAGGAAACTTTGGCCTTTTATCTCTCTCCAGCTCTGTTCTACCTCAGTACAATAGTGATGATACTTCCAAATACCACAGGGGAGCTGTAGGCATTAGCAAGCAGGTATGGGGCACTGAGAACAGAGCACTTGCTTCAGATAACACCCTGTGCCTTAACCTTCATCCCAGAAGAAATGGGAGGAGAAGGGGGAAGGACATAAAATTTATAGTTAACCAATGCATCACAGTTCTAAACCACAACAGTAAACGTTCAAAACAAAATGAGGACAGTAAATAATTTTCAGGAGGGGTAAAAGGATAGGGTAGTAAATTATTTTCACTTGCAAAGGGTTGTACTGATGTCAAATAGGAATAGGTGATTGATAGGCAGGCATACAAGTTTGCTCAGTTTGTATAGCCCTCACACAACACTTATCAGTTACATGTTGGTTTTTTTTCAGCTGCATACTCCAAAAGGCAAGTTTGGGGTACATTTTCCCATCTTAAACCACCCCTGTACAAACCACCTTTCAAGACTACACAGGAAATTGTCTCCATCTTGTCTCTATATTTAAGACCCTTTCTCTTAGCTTTAGGAATTCTCCTCTTCCATGCTTTATCTGGGAAAACCACTATGCAAATGTAACTGTGCTGACTGGAAAGCAGTGTAACACAAGGGAAGTTAGTGAAAGTCTTCTAAATCAGTGCAGAGACACCCAGCAGTTTCAGAGGATCTGAACCAGACCCTAATAGTGGTGCTGTAGTATTGCAGTGGTGGTACCGCTGCTTGGGACCCCAACCCTATTACACACTGCTGGCAAAGCTCCCACTTAATGTCAAAGGGAGTTTGCCCAGATGGAACACTCCAGGCTATGATTTGGCTTGATGAGCAATTACAGTTCATTAATATTATTTATTATTTGTTGCTGGCAGCACCCAATGTGCACAGGTTTGATATCCACCTCCTTGGCTGACACAGGAGATCTCTAATCAAAAGCAAGTGCTTCTGCTGAGATGGAGTTTGGAGCCAGTAGGATATAACAGGCTCTGTTGGAAGCACTTAGAGAGACTGGTGATAAGCATCTCCCAGTAGGTTATTCTGTCCTTTGTCAGTGAGAAAACCAGCACAGTCAGAGAGGTCATAGTCTAAAATCAGAGGAAAATAGGAAGGGATTGTATATGTTGGTCAAGATAATACAGCTATATCTTGGCTTATTTGTAGACAAGCTGGATTCTTGTGAACAACAATGCACAAGAGTGCTTGGTGAACCCCACACAGGCACAGCCTGTGTTTTAGTAGAGTCACATGAACATTCAGCTGTAACATCTGGATCATACTTATGAGAAAGAAAACTGTAAAGAGCAAAATGGACAAGCAGCTGCTTATGAGCTTCAGTGATAAAGAAGCAGCTTTACTACTTGAAAAAAATATTGTGGGGGCTATCTAGGAACTTATATCAGAAAGCATCACCATCTATAGTGTAACTGTCATTAAAATGTCATGTCAAACTTCAGTAGGACATGCTTTGAGAAAGGTGCTAAAGGGCAGAACCACAGGATTAATTTCCTGGGATGAAAGATTTGAAGCTTGAGGTCCTCTTGACCTAGAAGTCATATATATAACAAAACCCAGTGCATGGAGGGTGAAGATATATAACCATAGAAGTAGGTGGGATCTCAGTTTCAGTGTAAGCACACAAGCAATGTTGAATTTTGATGCCCTTTTCTTTCTGTCCTTCTGCTGGCTTCTCTATCTAATCAAGCAAACATTTTGCACAGCTCCAAGGCTTCTTGGTTCTCATTTAAGGTGACAAGATCTGATCCCATTTTTAGCTGGTCTCTAACATCATCCTCCTCTCAACCTTTGATACAGAATACTTAAATACTTTCATGCTCTCTTCTCCAAAGCTCTAAAGGCTTTGAGGAGGACTTCATACACACATAAACCTATCACTTGATCTTTTTCAATCATTTTGTTAAAACTTGCTACAGCGATGCCCAAAAAATATGTGTGCCTGTGCACAGTCTGGAAGCACCTACTGATGAATGCCAAATGAGACAGTGTAAGTGCAGAGTGCAGCACTGATACCTTAGATAATTCAGACAGTGGCAGCAGTTTATCCATAAAAGAGACCTGGAGCCCCACAGGGGCTGATGTAGGAGACTGCTGTCTCAGACACAGCACTGTGCTGCCACAGCTGTTATTCAACTGCAGTGTTTAGCAGCATAGATATGCTCAAGCATTTCCTCTCTCCTCTTTGTGCATCCATCCCTTCCTTCTTCCTTACAGCTACACATCAAGCTCTATTTTCTTTAGGACTTGGTATTGAGGGACCCTAAGTTGTGGTTGTGCCTACTAATCTAACATAAAATGAAGCCCAACAGGCATTTAGTGGACCAGCATGGTCAAGCATGAAACACTCTCAGACTTGGTCTTAAGTCAGAGTTGCAGGTTTTGTCTTTATTTGTTAAAAAACTGTGGTTCAGTTTAACTTGAAGTTATGGTCTGTGATCTGCAGATGGTCAAAGCTATCTGTATGTCACCTTCTGGCTTCCAGATCTTTGGATGAACTGCACAAAACCAGGCCAGGCACAAGGGCACACAAGAGTCTTGCTGGGGAGACTGAAATCTGCGTCTGCTCCTTAAATCTGCTGATGGAAGACTGGTGGAGATGTCCATAAAAATCTCAAAGCTGTGCAGGAAAATGAAAGATAGTTATGGCAGCCATACCTTCCTCCCTTAAACTGCAGATGAGCCTGATGAAAATAGCTGCTGCCTCAAGCAGTTTTCCTTTTCTCTGCAGTTACAATGTGCAACTGGAAACCAGACCTGTTCAGGGGCAGAATAATTGTGGGGCTGGCACTGGTGGTCCCAAAGTGGGGAAAATTCATTTAAAGAAAAACAAAGCAAAGTCAAAAGAAAGCACCAACTGTCAAATGCTTACACAGAAGGAAAGACTTACCAGGATGGGTCCTCTGGTCTGAGAGCTGGCAGGTCAAATGTTCCCTGGATTGCAACTGCAGGAACTTTGACCTAGCAACCAATATCGCTGTCAGGGAGGGAAATGAGTCCACAGAAGTCACCCATGCCAGGTCTGCTTTCCCTAAGCACTGAGCCCCCAGCACTCGGTGATTGACTGAGCACAAGAGGTAGTCACCTGTGTCATCCCTAAGAATGGGAGTCCAACTGCCAGCCTCACTGCCTGCTAGCTTCAGAGAAAACATAAAGGAGAAAATAAATCTCTGCTACTACAAATTACTGCATGGACAAAAGAAAATCAATACACTGTAGCTTCACACCATCTCAATGCCATTAAAAGATCGTTGCAAACCAATCAGAAGAGCATCCATAATTCACTCATGCTCACCTTACTAAATCCATACCACAGTGCAGAAAGCATGTGTGCAGCCATAAACTTGTCCAATCATTTTGTACAGTCCTTGCCCTTGAGACAAGAGGAGGGATTTCAGCAAGCAAGGTTCATGCATTGTATCAGAAGCCCCAAACATTGGACTTCTAGCTCTGCTGAGCTCTGACTATCCTGGTCTTTGACTTTCTTGAAAAAGCACATCCTAAATTTTTTAATTCCTTAAAAAATGAGCAGAGGATGAGCAGAGCATGCTCATCCTCTTCAGGTTGTTGGATCTGCCTTATAATGATTCATTTCCAGGCACACAAGACAGGGCAGCACCGTGACATTAAAGGTCAAAGAGATGCCTGCAAAAAATAATGGGATTCTTCCAGGACAGAAAGCAAGTAAATAAAGATGGGTCTTCACGGGTCTTTTGCTTTATCTCATCTATTCTTGTGCTTTATGACTTCTTCTAAGCTGCTTGGAATTTCTCACTTTCCCCCCTGACTGTAAGTGAATGAAAATAAGGTGAGAGTCTCACTTCCAGGTGTTGGGACATCACAAGATCAAGCCAAAATCTTGACATCTGAACTCTCATCACTAGAGCTGGCAAAGCAGACAGCTGTGAGGACTATGTAGTGGAATCACTACTGACTGAAACAATTTTTCATTTCTTTTCAGATCATTTTTAAGCTCCCATATTCTGCACAATAGAATATAGTCGCTCCATGTTAAAATTCATCTATTAATTTTTATTATTTTCTCTTAACATTAGAATAATGAACTGAAGAGTCAGTAGTGGAATTTGAATCAGGCCATGGATTCAATTGAAAAAATGAAGTCACTCGAGTTACTGGGAGGCGCAGCCTGAGATTGCTCTTACAAAGGGTTCCCATTAGAATCCCTCTTTGCCTACGGACCTGAAAAAGTCACATTTGCAACCATGTGTCTTGCAGGGCATCTACCCGCTAGTTTCCTTCATGCTGCCCACTTTTAAAGAAGGAA
This sequence comes from Dryobates pubescens, assembly GCF_014839835.1. Classification (NCBI taxonomy): domain Eukaryota; kingdom Metazoa; phylum Chordata; class Aves; order Piciformes; family Picidae; genus Dryobates; species Dryobates pubescens. The sequence continues at coordinate 20,489,918 of NC_071625.1, read as the reverse complement.
GCAGCCTGGCTTAGCAAGCTAGTATCTCTTTTGGGTATTTTCTGGAAATATTTATTCTGTGCTTCTAATTTTATGCAGAATAGGAATGGACACATGGTATGATTGGAGCAGAAAGGAGAGAGGAAGGGTGGCTGAATATAGAGAAACCTTTGAATATCAGTTTATAGTTGCTATAAACTAATCCATTTCAAATTCCTCAGTCAAGTCCCTTCTAGTGGAGCAAGAAAAGAGAGGAGTTTGTTTTGAGTGTCCTGGATGCCAGAACTGTGTTTTCCAAGACATGGGCTCCATCACTGTTGGTAAATTATGAGGATGAATGAATATTGTTACAGCTTCACCAGCAGCTCCGGAAAGGACCATAACTGGTTGTACAAAGCATCACACAAACTGGAATGGTAATGTTGGCTGTTAAGCCATCATGATATATTCTGCCTCACAACACTCAATAGTTGTGTTTCCAGTAGACTCCTAGTAATTTCCATTGGAGCTCATTATAAGGGATTGGAAAACATCTTCAGATATTCACAGAATCATAGACTTACAGACTCACGGACTGAGAGGTTGGAAAGGACCTCTGGAGGTCTTCTGGTACAATTTCCCTGCTCCACCAGGACCACCTAAATCCAGTTGCCCAGGAACGTGTCCAGATAGCCTGCAGATAGGCTGAAGATGCTGCAATTAAATATTCCCTCATTTCTAAGTTTTGAACATGTAGCTACACAAAGGATTGATTGAAGTATCTGACATATGTTTTAATTTCAAGGAGCCCGTGAGGTAGCAATGATCCTATAGGCAAAGTTTAAGTCCTCTGCCCATTGTAGCCCAAATATTTCACTCCAGTCTTCCATGGATGTCACTTATCACCTTCCTCAAGCACAGGAATTAAATGTCTCTGTGTTAGGATGGCCTTTGTCTTCATAAATATATAAGTAGCAATCTATTTCCAGTCTCCCTTTCCTTCCTCAGTAAACTGCAACATGACAGAAATCCATTGTAGGATTCCTTCTCTCATCAGAAGCAGTCTCTGACAAGCAGCTCTTCGAGGGCTTTCTGAACACCACAGTTCTGACAAACCAGCAAAAACATTCAAGTTCACACTACACATACCCCAGTTTCTCAGGGCTTTTCTTAGGGATAGACAGGTAGGCACAGCTATCCAGCCCATAAAGTCTCTTCATACTGAAAACAACAGTGAGCTGCACAATGCCAGGAGCTCATATATGTCTTTTCTGCTTGGTTTGCAGCTGAACTGACCTGCCCTGATACAGATGTGCCCTTTGAATGATACTCCCAGATCTATGACTTTTGTTGTTTTCAAATGTTACCTTTCTGATTCATATTTTGCACCTTATGTGTGCTAGTTTTCATGAAGAGAAACATATAATTGATTATAGAAAACTGTAGGGGTTTTTTTGCCCAAAGATAAATGCTGATCAACCTGCACCAAAGCCAACTTCAGGCATGAAACTATGGTGTGCAAACCCTTGTTGCAGCTCCCAGGCATAGCATAATGCTTACTGCTTAGTGAGGAAGAGATGCACTGGGAATCTGCCAAACTGAATATTAATCCACTTTTCTGCACAGCAAATGTCCACACCGACCACCTTGAATGATGTGGGGCACTGCGCTGTCAGATTATCTTGCCTCTACTGATGTTATCTTTGCTGTTCTTAAAAAGGACGTACTTAGGAAGTACCATGAGAACAATGTTGCAAGGCTCTGCTTTGGAGCAACCTTCTGCCTACCCAGCAAGTCACACTTGCTGCAACGTTGCAAATACGGCTCTAGGTGAGTCCAGTATATCTGTCCAGTGGCAATATGAATGGGCTTCTTAAATTATATTATTGCTTAGCTTGATTTTGTGATGGAAAATCCAAAGACACTGTGATCAGAGTGTGCCTAGAAGACATAGCAGGACAGAATAAGATTTACTCTCTATTCAGGAGGAGAGTTCATTTGGTAATTAATACATAAGTGAAGATCTTGCTTTTCATCTTACTAATACTTATTCCATGTGTGACTGTGATCAATATTACCCTGTGTCTCATTCAGGGGGCAGCTGTTTGTCTCAGTTCCTCAGGTCTTGGTCCTGTGCTGTTTTCTTCCAAGGCCAGTGCAGACTTCTCTGGAGCATTAAGGCTTTAATGCTTTGAGACTGCAATGTCTGGCATTATGCAGAAGCCAGCATGATGCATGGGATCCCTCAGCACTGCAAAATCAGAAACACTACATTATTAATAAGCAGGTGAACAAGGAGGTGTTCTTTCATATGTGGATTGAGGAACTAGCAGTGAAAGCACATCTGTTAGCCTCATCTCCGCCAGATGGTTCCTTTCAGTGCCCAAAGTTACTGTCATTTATTTCATCACTAATTTAGTTTGGGGCTTGCTGCGGAGTGGACACATCCCAGATAAGAGATCAGTGGTCTGACAGGTGAAAAATTTGCCAGGAACATAAATCCATAGACATTCTTCAGCAGTAAGTTAAAGACTTGCGAGTTTTCTTTTGAATTATATGAACTGATTAGAAAAGATAAACTATTTTTTTATCAATATATAAGTAGTCTTGGGAAAGAAGATAAAGTCACTTTATGTGCACTAAAAATAGTTTGAATGTTGATTCTTTTTCAGTTTAACAAAAACAATAAAATGGAAATTTTGATAAGAAGTTGCTGAAAGGTCAAGCAAACAATAATTTAAAGTTTTGATGTCTGAGTAGTTCCTCATGCCCAGGACTTCATGGAGGTTTAAACCAGAGCACTCATTTTTCCTTGAAGTGGACACTGAGGACATACATGGCTGGCCAGGGCAGCAACACTGAAAGGCAGGGACTGAACTGGAGCTGTTTCCAGTCAGTCAAATGTCTGTTTGCTGCTCTGTGGACCCTGTAAACTAGGAAGAGTTGATGCTTTTTTAACTGAGATTCTGTAGCACAGCCGTGTATCCCTGCATCTGAATCTTCAGACAGCCTGAAATCTCACTCAGCATTGGGAAGTTTTATCAACTGAAGAGGATGTTATAAGATCTTGGACTTTCAAGCTAAATGTTTGTTTTATTCTCTGGCTTTTTAATGAAAAATAAAATCTTTATTCCTTGCATGCTTGTCTCTTCATCTATCTGTCCCATCTTATTTTCACAGCAGCAGGTGCTTGGGCTTTGACTGTGGCTGGCAATTAGTTTTTAGGAGACTGCAGCACTCAAACTTAATTCCAGCTTGATCCTCTGTGTTAGGCGGAAGATCATTTTTGATGCAAGTTCATTATGAACCTGAAGCCTTTGGTAGGCTTTTCTAGCAAGCTATAAGAACAAAAGCATTTTGAGATGAACGAATTTAGTCTTGAGTTCATGACAGGACTAGAAACATTTTTGGGTCAAACTCAAGATATGCTAAAGGGAAAATGATGACAAGGATGAAATTCTTTGTAGGGAGTTTTACTTATTTTGCAGAAACTTAGAGTCAATTTCATTTTGAGATTCATTTGAAGTCTGTGTTTTACCATTTCAAGGTTCTTTTTCAGAGGTTCAAACCAGTGGTAATAAAAGTAGAAATTTGGTCAAAGCCAAATTCCTCGCAGGATAGAAACTTTGGACAGTTCATGGACCAGAGCCCATCCCAATACTTTCCTTTTGCCTGTAGAGGAACATGCTACAGCCTTCAGCTCAGCAGGCTTTTGCAGTTTATATTTGAATCCCACAAAATAAAGAGATTTAAACGTGTTTTAAAGTCTCCCTGGGCATTTTCTTATTACTTTGAGTCCTGGTGGCACTTGTCAATGTAGCAGAGTTCAACAGAGAGGCCAGTTAATGAACAAAAGGAAATTTACTACAGGAAAAAGAGCCAAAGGGAAGAGTTGCAGATGAGAATTCATTTTGCCAGGTCACTAGCTGCTCTCAGTCCAAATTACACCTGATTTGCTCATATCTTGGCTCAATCAGTCTGGCATTAAAAAGAAAGATCTAGGTGTATCTAGTCTTGGAGAAAGGATTCCCAGCAATACATCATGGAGGAAAGTGACAGAGCAGTTTAAAGCTTCTTTGCCTGTAGCTGATCTTTCTGCTTGAAAAGAAACTTAGTTCTTTTAGACTGTCAAGACCTCATTCTTTGGAGGCATCACTGTTCACTCAAAGTGTGTGCACCACAGGATATTTTTGTTCTCAGCAGAAAGCTAGAAGAGCATTAATTTAAATGCATTAGCGAGACCTGACATATTTGTGCACATTGGAGAGAAGCCCATGTTCCTCCTCACTACCTCAGCTGCCTTTTGGCAATTCCATCTGCAGCATAGCTGTTCTGGGCCAGAATTGTGACTTGCTGGTACTGGAGACTGAAAGACGGAAGGGAAGAAGATCTAGGATGATGAATCTGGAATTCCTAGATCTCATGCCAGCTACTCACAGCGCAGCAGGGAGTAAACCACTTGGCCCACAGTTTCCAGTGTTTGCCCTTAAATCACCTAGGCACAAGCTGAGTTAACCAGCACAAGTTCCACACTAACAGAACTGATTGAAACCTTAGGGCAAGGGTGTCTTGTCCAAACCAAAATGCCTCATTCAAATCTTTTGAATACCCCTGTATTCCCGCTCCCAGGCAAGCTTGGAGAGAGCAAAACACTGCAATTAGTTGGAAATTTTCAGTATGAATTTCAGCATGTTGACTGGAATTTGTTATGTCTGAAAGCTCCAGTGCTTACTGATCCATGCCTTAATTTCCCTACCTTCAAATGGGCATGATGTGGCAATAATTAGTATCTGGAAAGCACTTCAGATGCTAGGCAGTGCATTCCCTAGAGGCAGCTACCTACAATCAATGGGATATAATGGCCTCATATTATCGCAATAATTAAATACTTCCAGCTCTTCACTTAACCAATGTTTACAGTGTATGAGGGAGACAGAGGAAATCTTAACTTTATCTGGTTGACAGAGAACAAATGCAAAGGAAAAATAAGTACAATACTCAGAACAACTCCATAACATGCAAACCCCTCATGTGCTTCTGAGCAATTAAATTCAAAGAACTCACAGGCAGTTTAAATCTCTTAATTTTAGGACTGCAGGAGTCCACCCCAAAGCTTAAAAGCATTTCATCCATGAACTGCAGGTCTTGTGCTTGGATCCTGACATATAATAATCAAAATTATACATATAATACATATACATATTATACATATAATTATACATATAATAATCAAAATTATTATGACTGGAGCAGCTGTACTTTCAAGGCCTTCTTCATTTATTTTCTATGTTCCTAAATAAAGATCTTCAATAAGTTGTTGCTGGGACAGAAGGAGAGAAATACTTTTCTCTGAGGCATCTGTTCTACTAGCCAAAGTCTTTGGAAATTATTGGTATTGTACTTCTGTTAACAGGCAAATATTTAAATCCACACAATAATATGGAGATTATTTTTGCCTTTATTCCATTTATATTGTATCAGATGTAAATGTCTGTACTGAGTGGATCAAGGATAGTTGTTGTAGGTTAAAGCATTTTATAAATAAAGATATCTAAGATATAATGAAGAAAAAAGAAATCTAGAATTTATGTCTGAATGGCTGGGTTAAGTTCTACCTCCCCTATCCTTCTTCTTTCTATCTGGAAAAGAAAGGATAAATAAGGATAGTCAGGTTTACAATGTAGCTATGTATACATATATATATACTCCTTCTGCTATAAACAGTCACACAGTCTAGAACCATTATCACAAGTTCTGTCTCACCAAAACCTGAACTTCTCTTGACCCACCTCTGTGTTTGATATACTTGAAAGAAAACAGAGACTGAAAAGTTGGATCTGAATGAGGCAACAAGTTCTGTGCATAGCATGGTGCAAAATGCATTTCCAATATGATTTCCAGCAACCAAGTGAGACTGTGTTATTTCAAACTGATTCTGAGTCATGTAATGTATCCCACAGAGAATTTAGTGCAACATAAGTAACAGCCGACAGACCATCCTGTGTTTGGAAAACAAAATCCGTTTAATGCGTCTTCAGAGCAATACTGAATAATAGAAGATTTTGTGTATCGTGTTAATTTTTTATGATGCAGCACTGCTACACAGGCCACACAGAAAAATTCACCCTGAAAAACAAAACAAAACAGAACAAAACAACCCCCCAAAAACCCTAACATGTATAACTCTAGGAAGTCAATAGGGAACTTTGCTTTGACTTCTGTGAACTTTGATAGGTCACACTGAGTCTTTCAAATATGGCATCTGATGCTATTTTCTAGCCTTGAGATGAAGAAAGTACTTTCTGGCAGGTTCTGGATGAAAAATGAAAGGACCTTCTGCTGTCTGTTTCTACTTCCTTGTGTTACTCTAATACATGAAATTGTTCATAATCTTTCACAGAGAAATTACAATTCAGCCTCATGTAACTGGAAAGATCTCCTTCATTATGCCTGACCTAAAGGCCACCCAGTAATTCCACCATTCCCAATAGACTTTTCTGTCAGATGCCTGACAAAAGTTTCACTCAAACCTGCAGTAAACTTGGTGCAGTGTCAATGGGAACAAATGATATCAGATTTTTGTAAGATACTCTTGCCCTAACCTTATGCCACTCATACCTTCAAATTCAAAACTCCCACTGCTCATTGATTCCTGACTTTTGCTTCAGGGGATTAAATCACTTTAAATCTGTGCCATCAATAAACATGAGACAAACTCTTCATTACATGAACTACTCCAATAGCAAAGAAATTGTTGGCTTAAAGGGACACTAAAATAAAGGGAAAAGATTTTCAAAACATCTACTTATTTGTGCACTACATGTGATTTGAGAAACATTAGCATTTTGGTTTGGCTTTGTCTTGTAGTTTGAAGAATTGTGCTTCATTTTCCTACTCCCACAGTGACACCATCCTGGTTAGCTTTCTAAGAGAAATATATCATACACAGTGTCATTTAATTTGGTCTATTGATTATAAAAGCTTTGGAAGTGTCTCTGTTTCATATTTCAAGACAGTATTTAAATGGGGAAGAAACTTAAAAACAAACCAGGCAACAACCCAACCATTTATTCTTATGGAGTTTTTACATTCTTGGGAAAGATATAGGGAAGTAGTTCATTTCTTGTGCGGGTTTTGTGCCAGACAGAATGTGGGATTTACCCCAAAGGAGTAAAATAACAACACTTGCACAGAATGTGGAAGTTAACTGAAAATAATATTCACAAAAGTAGACAAAATGCAAAAGTAAACTAAGTATAAAAGGTAATAAACATACACATGTGTATAACCTGACAGTAGTCCAGACCCCTCTGGACAAAACCCAAAGGCTTTTGTGCAGCTAACAAATATTATCTCTCCCTGTCCCTACTGCACCAGTTTTTACCTCCCACACAGCATAACCCAAACAAAGTTAAGCGGGAGAGGGGAAGATGTGGGAAAGCAAGAGCAAAGCACAGGAGAGGAAAGAGCGAAGAGAAAGAAGATGCTGTAACTTCAGATTATATAGAGGTTTGCCAAGGAATGGGGCATTTTGTAATGTCCTGTCCAAGCCCTCAGGACCATGCAGCTGTTAAGGAATTTATTTGAATTTATAATTAAGATATGTCAAATATGGATATTAATAAAAATATTAATAACTTTTATTAGTATGAAAATTTTCCAAACACTTACTACATAGGTTCAATGTACAGTTAGAATATATATTTACAATGGGAATGTACAATATTTAGGCAAATATAATAATTTTAAGCAAACTGGTAGGAGTAACAGAGAAAATTCCCCAGCTCGACCACAGTGGGGGGAGACTTGATAAGAACCATTAAGCCAAAGAGGCAATGAATTAATTACTCACAGCTGATTCCACCCAAGTGGGGAGCTGCTGCTGCAGGGCATTAGCTGGTGAGGCTTTTGGGGTGCTCTCATGCGCCAGGCATGGCAGGTTGCCAGCAGGAAGGCCATGTGGTCTCAGGGCTGGTCTGGCTTCAACGGACAGCGGGTGGTTTATGATGCTTCTCATGATGGGCTCTTGCTTTGTCCTGGGGAAACTGAGGCACAGCAAAATTCTAGTTGCAAGGGGAAGCAAGGCTGGGCTCTGGCTCTTAATGCTTGTGGCTTCTCTAGCTTGCTGTGGTAGGCTCGTAGCTTTTATCCCAGGCTCTGGACCAGGCAACTCAAGGAGAGACAACTCAAGGCAACTCCAAGCAAAATAGGTCCAAGCAGGCAATGCAGGTTCAAGCAAAGCAAGGTGACTAGAAATCAGACTGTATATATATCTTGCCCGAGATTCAGTTGGGCCAATATAGCAACTGAAGCCAGCAAACCCAACTAAAATGGGTTCTGCCAGGCTGTGGCCATAAAAGGCAGAAACATAGGCCTGGTCGGGGAGAAGCAATGGCCAGTACACGTGCTCTTACCCCAGAAGTAGACTTCTTTACCAGATATGTTAGGTCCTGTCCCTTTCTTCCTTTTCCCACGTTACCTGGACTTTGTGCAGGAAGGAGATGGAAGAATGGGACCATGTCTAGACACATCAGGGCCTGTCTGCATTTGTGCTGGGCTCATTTGGCCCTTCCATGACAGTAGCCCACTGATATTCTGGAATACTCTGAAAAACTTTTATTTACAATAGTACATTAGTCCTAAACCTCTCACATTTCCATAGAACTGAGTACTTGGAATATTTGTGGGAAAGTTATCTTTTGATGATTTATAAAAGTGATGGAGAGGAGGAAGTTGCTTATTGGGGCTTTTTCCCCCAAAGACCCTGAAGATGCTGTAGTAAAGCAGTCCATTTTCAGTCTAAGAGGTTTTCAAGGTAGTCTCAAATTGCTCCATCTCTTGCTTCTTCTCATCTCATCAGCCAGAATGTTGCCCTTGCTTTAACAATCAGAGCCTCTCCTTGTACAAAACATATGTTCATAGCTAATAAGATGACAGTGCCAGTGATACATATAATCTCAAGTTCCTGTGTGCATATGTTAACTACAGCATTCATACTGAGTATTCTTATATTCAGAAGGGAAAAGGTCTTTCCTATATTTATGCTAATTAGCATAACATACTCTACCCAGAATTCATCATATTCTGCTAATCTCTGCCAGGGAAAATTTATTAATAGATGAACTGTTGCAACCCTTTATTAATATCGGTACTGTAAGCTCTGCACCAATTTTAAGGCTTACCAAGAAGACAGGATTTTTGTCCTTATTCCTTGAATCTTTATAACTCAGTACTCAGAGGTAATGAAAAAATGCTCCAGGAGGAGCAGCTTGGATGTAAAGGCACACTCCACACTGAGTTGTTCTACCTAGTAGCTGTTGGATCAGTGAGATGACTCTAGGTTTTGCCTTGAAAAATAACTTAATGATGTTCTACCATTCCCAAACCTTTATGAAAGAATCCAAAACATGATGAATATTACCAAGAATAGCTTCATGTGAGAGGAAATTATACCTAGAAAGTGGAAGTAGGTGTGCATGCTGCATCTTTTTGGCTTTTTGTCCCCCTACAGCACTGAGTGTTGTGTCCAGGTTTAGGAGGAATGCAGAAAATAAGAAGTGACAGATAGCCAGAGACCTTGAATAAAAGCAGAGGTCATGGCAGCACACTGAATTCTCATATCCAGGCAGATGGATAAGAAAACTACACGTTTATTAACAGGATATTTCTTTGGCTCCATTTCAGGGAAACATCACATGCTTCCTTATTCCAGATAAGATATACCTTAAATCCTTGCTGTACAGGCCTGGGGAGGCTTATCTGATAGGAGCGTGTTGGGTTCCTTGCAAAGCTCTGGTCTGATACTGCTTTCTTCTCATTATGACTTGCTTCAACCTTCTTTGCTTCAGCTTACTCTTGTGCATGTATACAACACTCTCCATGTCCTTTATTCCCTTTATTCAAAGTCTGACTTTCTCTTACAGCTGATCTTTAATGATTGGACTAAATGATCTTAAGGTCTAAATGATTTTATGATTCTATCTTCTCTGAACTGCATGCTTGGACTTGTGACACGATCTTTGCAGAGAAATGGAAATCAGAGGGAAGGTTAACATACCCTCCATGGCCAGTACATTGTCTAGTATGTCCTATACTCACTCTAGGGAAAATCTCTTCCGTTGAAGATTTTTGGCAAAGCAACTGCTTTGCCTGCACACACACAAAAAAGAAGAACTCATTCATTTTGGCTTTCTGAGTGCAGACTGGCACAAATGTCATGAATACAAACCTTCAATAATTACTACTGATTAAAAAAAATAATAATCAGCAAGCTGCATAAGGAAAATGTGAAAAAATAGAGAGATGGAGAAAAGAGAAGGAGGTATATTACAGTTTGTGCAAGAACAGATGTATGGCTATAAAGCAAAAAGACAAATGCCATGAGACAATCGCAAACAATCCTGGCATGTGAGCTACTTTCTAATGCCTCTGATTCATCAAATCACTGTAGCAAGGCCTATGGATGGACCAAGGAAATGACTTTATCTCAGCAGAAGTTTCACTACTTGGCTACACTGACCAAGAATGTGGAAAGAGAGTAATAGCCACATAGATCCATTTGGCACAGTTTTTACAAGCCAGTGCCCAGTGCAGAAGAAGCAAGATAAAACCTCTGCATCTGCTGCTGAACCCCACAGTAGACAGTTGTTTCCCAAGCCCAAAGATGAGAGCTTTCTCCTCAGATGGCAACAACCTTCCTTTGCCCGTTTCCTCCTCCAGTCATTATTCTGCCTTGAAAGGATATTTGAGATGTCCCTGGCTTTAATGAGGTCTGTTTCACTAAAGCATAATCTTTCCCACTCTATTAATGATTTGCTGAAGAATATTAGTTTTCTGAGTTGCTATCTCTTAATCTTTCTCATGTTGTTCTGTTTCATCAATATTGCTCATCTTTTAAGGTGAAGAGGTGTTGCAAAGAGTTACTTGTACTACAGATCTGACATGCTCAAGTCTTTAGCACACATAACAGCATTACTGAGTTCTGAAACATGACTTTTCATCAGTTTTACTGGGGTGGTAGTCAAGACAAGAGAGACAATGTGTCAATATATGAGCTACAAATTAAAGCTAAACTTCAAGTTTAAGGTCAGAGCTCCATCTATGATGATGGACCAATATATCTGGCACTGGGACATGCTGTGCTAGAGTCTGTTGCCAGTTGGCTGAAATGAAAACTCCATAACTCAGATATCTTCATGTATCCTTGTTCAGATTTCAGCAAGATTTGTCCTCTTGCAGAACAGCAAGACAGTGTTCTGAGTTTGCAGTTTTAATTAGCCAAGGATAAATTGCTGGAGGAAACCAGATACTGTTCACTTGCTGTGTCCATACAGTAGCACTCTTTAAATGATCACAGAAGACACACAGATCGAATTGAAATTGCAGACACAATTTCACTGCACAGGCATTGTCATGCTTCTGTTTCTCCTTCCATCAGAAGTTCTTGGGGGAGAATTTCCTCTGGCATCCAAGGCCCTCCTCTACTTGAGTATCTATTTTTCTGCATCTTTATGGTACAGTTTAGGAAATACAGTGTCCTCTAGAATTTGATTTTCTTTTAGTTCAGTCTAATGATTTCCCAATCAGCCCCAGCAGGTATTCAAACTTCCTAATAGCTTATATATAGTAGCAAGAAACCAATAAATATATCCTGATTACTGCAGTGGTACTCAGCTGTACCTCTTGATACAAGAAGAGGTGCAGTCTAAGGTCATCCCTGAGACAGAAAGGAGAGAATTAGGAAGTGAGAACCTAGGTAGTGAGAGCCCTGTGGCTAAGCAATGACAGTAAAGTTTTCGGTCAGCAGCCTAAAGGTAGATGAAAATTACTCTGAACATCTCAGAATAGCTATAAATGGCTTTAAGCATGGCCTTGCCTATGTAGAACTATAACAAAAGTTGTCTAGGAGGGATATGCTGGATGTTGCCCAGAGTCTTAAGCCATTTGAGAGCAATTTGAACAGGCACAGCTTGTCTCCTGGTTAGCCATGAAATGTGTTTCAGGTTCCTGAGGTCTTGGAAGCATTAGCTGATTTGGCAGGAAACAGACCTGGAGCCCCTTGAAAGCCCATTGAGCAAGAGTTGACAAGAAGGCTAAGATCATTATGAGAGTTATGGCCATTGACTCTCTAGTCTTGGTTCAAATGATGTAGCATTTGATCCTGGGACAGAAAACCTTAGCCAGTGTTCAGTGGAAAGTATAACAGTCAGGCTATCTGTTGCAATACAAAAGAGACACAGACCAAATCAGGAGAACTATATACTGCAATTAATTAATGAGGAAGGAAGCAGAAGAATTTCTTGCCTTGTGATATACATCTACTAAGTATGGAGGTGAAGATATAAAAGCATTGCTTTGATGCCCACTAGCTCAGCCTTATGAATCACCAAGTCAAATCTATCCCTGTTTTAACATGGATGTTATCAGTGAAATCAACAGCAGAAAGAATTTTAGTCTTTCCCTTCTCCAGAAGCAGGCTGTGATCTCTAAGTTCAAATATCTACTTTATATCAGAGAGAAAGTGAGTATCACAGAAGCTGAGCCCTGTGTTATTAAAGTAGGTGAGCTAATTAAAGGTCTCTGCTTTGCAATGAGGATTGTGTCTGGCTGCTAACCATTTTTGTACTGGAGCTCTCCTGAAGAGTCAAGAGTTCTCCTTCCTGTCATACGAGTACCTTTCAGCTGGGTTTGTGGAGCAAAGATGACACTCAGTGGCTGGTTAGGTTATCACAGATGTATATATTCAGTATTTTTCCAGAGGAATTGCTTTCAGATGCTGTTGGCAGAGGCTGTTCACAGAAGCCTGCAGTGCCATTTTGGGTACAATACCATCATCAGACTTCCAGTGAAGGACAGTCAGAACTCCTCCACTTCAGTCACGTGCATGCTAAGCAGTGGTTTATTTTTCATGTACATTTCTGATAAGTGCATTTTTCAGCAGAATTTCTTGCAGTTGTTAGAAGATAGAAGAAAAAGGAGTTGAGGAATATTTCCATGGAAATTTTCTTCTTTATATTTTTTGTAGAAAATAGAATTACCTGTTTTTTGTATTCACAGCAACAGATTTCCCCACACTGTTAGGAAGAGCCTTTACTGCATAAAACCAAAGCCCTTTGCAAGCAATAGAGACACTGGCATTCACAATGTTCAGCTGAGATGGAGGCTTAACATCAGTACTACAGTCAGGAAGTAAGGCAAAATTAATGATCATGGGCCAAAAGAAGATCCAAGCAAGCATTTACCTAGTATGGAAGGAATTGGGGTTTGGGAGGTTTAGCCTGTCCCCCAGTATCCTCCCAATAGTGTGGCTGATGTGGGACAATGGTGTGGGAATAGAAACCATCTGCTGTGGCCACTTTGTGACTGAAAGACATCAACAAAAGGCTTTGAGCTGTATGGTATGTACTACAGACAGTGTCTATATGCTGGTTAACTCTACAGTGCATGCTTGTCTGTCTCTGTACCTTCTGGTTACACCTAACCCCTTTCTAAACAAGGAGTTATGGAGAAGCTCTTGGTTGTAGCCAGGTCTCTTCTTCCAGGCATCCAGCACCAGAACAAGAGGACACAGTCTCAAGCTGTGCCAGGGGAGGTTTAGGCTGGATGTTAAGAAGAAGTTCTTCATAGAAAGAGTTAGTTGCCATTGGAATGGACTGCCCAGGGAGGTGGTGGAGTCACCATCACTGGAGGTGTTTAGGAAGAGACTTGATGGGGTGCTTGGTGCAATGGTTTAGTTGATTAGATAGTGTTGGATGATAGGTTGGACACAATGATCTCAAAGGTCTTTTTCAACCTGGTTAATTCTACTCCTATTCTATTCTATTCTATTCTACTCTATTCTATTCTACTCTATTCTATTCTATTCTATTCTTGTCACACATCTGGAAGTTCAATCACAAGTATGATTGTCTTCAGTGATGAGATTCCAGATTAAATGAACTGTGCTCTCAGTCCCATTTCTCAAAAAAAAAAAAAAAAGGAAATAAAAAGTCTGTATCCCAGAATGAATGTGTCTACAAGCTGCTTTCATTAGCAACATAAATACAGGGAAGGCAGAAATTCAATTCCTTTTGCTCCCTGCAAGTTCCAGGCACTGGAGCACAAGGTATATTAGCAGAAAAGTAGAGACAAGCTGCACCACTGCTGTCTGTGCTCTTTCTGAGATAAAAATTAAGAGCTGTAGCCTTCAGGGCTTCAGGGCAACATTTGCTATCTTTAACCTGATCCATCAATAAGGGGGGCAAGTAGATGGACAGAAAGAGTAATTCTAAAAAGAATTCTAATTCTAAGAGTAATTCTAAACAGAGTATTCTAAACAGAATAATGCTCATTTGGATAGCAACTGGCATTGGAAAGTAATTGGCGAAGTCCTCTTTAGTGATGGTCTTCATAAAGACAGTAAGAAGATCTCCCACTGATATCAAGTAGAAATTTGCACAGAGATCAAGGATAGAGTAAAGCATCCCTGTTGTGAGCAAACGCAAAAATCTTTGTGATTTCTAGCACACCCTCTTGCTGCAATGGAGAATGTCCTTTCAAGTACAGCAGCTTACTTTTTCTGCCTTTGCAATTTGGCTTGGATTCCCCTGCTACTTTCTTTCTTTGCCCCACTTAGCAGTTTCCTCAGCTGCCCCCATGTGGCAATGCAGTCAGTAGTGGAGCTTTTATTAATATTATTTTACAGATTTGACATTAGGCTTTACAGTCATTAGTTAGCTCCAGGCCTCAAATAGCATATACATGTCAATGATTACACTTATAGTCCTTCCATGCTCTTTGGCATGGGGACCATGTTTTTGTCCTGTGTCTGCAAGGAATGGTGAATAATAGCAAGTCATACCATAACTACTCCAATGGACAAAAGTAGAGCAGCTATAACCACAAGGGTAATGATGATTGACAGATGCAGACGTTCAGAGGTGGTGTTTTTGGCTGCCTGCAGAAAGAATAAATAATGCTGTGACAGTGCTTGTGTTTGGTAAGTTTTGTTGCACCTATGTTGGTGATTTAGAATACATATGTATATATGCATGCATATGCTTATACACACTTGGTTGTTCATACTATGCTGAATAACTGTGAAACATGCAGACAGAACACCTCAATTTGGAGAAATTCTGTTGTCAGGCTTAGGTTTTGATTTGCCATATCACCAGGTTTTATTTGGTTTTACTACTTAACCTTGAATCAAAACAGATAAGACACATTCTTCTCATCCCCTCAAAGCAGTCTGCGCTGAGGTGATGTTTCTGGACTATGCTAAAGGCTTTTTGCAGAGGATCATTTCCCATATAACCTAATGTGAAACCACATGCTGACCTGTTTTCTTAAATCCAGCTTCCTAAAAAGAGTTGAGCTGTCTGACACTACTGAAACAAAGCAAAACAATTTTCTAAATGCTTCTAAGTGTCCATTTCTTAAAAAGTTTTCTGGAAAATCACTGGAGGTTTTACCTCAGGGTAAGAACTAGCCAGACTAATTTAGAATTTATTTTATTGCTTCACCTTATTTGTTTTTTACTTTAAGTCAGCAGCTTCCATCTATTCTCACTGTGTTTGCTTTCTCCTCCAAAACTCACTTCTCTTTGCCAAAATCTTTCTAGAATTATTCTATTACTTGTTTCCAACTTGCCTAAAATTTCTGAAGTTCAGTTTGAAAATTAAAGTAATACAACAGCATAACCAATGAGCAAGAAAAAGAAATGTTATCCATCCTCAGTGTGTGGCATGTTGTGAAGGCAAGCTAGATCGAGATCAATCCAGAACTGCACATACACCCACAGGAACTCCATGAGGGATGGCACCAAAGACCAGAAACTTCCTACCAGAAACTTCCTAAGAGTGTTTTGAAAATGGTTTGTGAACATCAAAGCCCTTCAAACTCCAGCTAAATTTTCTAAACCTGACTTATGTAGACTTCAAAAGAATCTAACTTGCATACAATCAGAACATTAAAAAATGCCTTTTGTCTTATTTGAACATATCAGAATAAAAATGCCTAAAGAACTCTGAAACTAAAGTGAAACCAATATATTGTTAGCTTTGAACAGGGGGATACTGACTTACATTTGATAAAGGAAATAGGCTTATGAGCCCAGAAATGAGTAAATGGAAGGAGAAGCATCTTTTACAGAGCAAAGTTTGCAAATACAAGCCCAGAACTGCTCTTTCACAACTGCTTCCTGTGCAGTCTGGAGTGGGAAAAACCTAGTAAACCAGTGCAAAATGATGCTGATTTCTTTAAAAGAGTGCAGTTTCCCTACTGGTTTGCAGGCTTGTATCTAATTCACTGCTTATTTTCCCTTACACCTCCTATTATTGCTTCCTAAGTGTCTTTCTCCTATTCAGCATTTCACCTGATTTCTTTCTCCCTGCATATATATGCATTTGCGTTGAGTCCCATTTTGTTATTTCCTGATCTTATTGTTAACTTCTAAGAAGGCTTCAACCAGTAAAAAGTCCTTTGTGCCTATTGTATGTCCATCAGCTGTCATAACTGGGATCTGTTCTCTGGTTTTCTCTGCAATCTCGTCAGCATTTGAAACTGCTATCAATGCATTTCCTCAACTGGGTGCAACAAAAGTGGAGCATCTTATTTGACACTCTTTTTCTGATATTCATTCCATGTATTAAAAAGACATGTTCAAAGTAGGACAGTTCTTTTCAATCTGGATCTTTATCTTTGGCAAGGCTGTCATGCTTCTTTTCTCAGTACTGGCTGTCAAGTAGTTGGGATGTCTAGAGAATCCTCCTTAATCCTGTGGTTTTGGAAATCTGTTTCCCACACAGTGATGAATATCAACAGTGACAATAAACCACTCTATTCCTTGTTTTTCATTTTCTTTAACATAACATACCCTTTGCACATCTTCCTTGTACCATTTCAATAGATGTCCTACTAGTAGGAAGAAGAAAATCAGAGGAACACATAAATGAATTTAGTTCCTTCTACAAACATTTGCACAGCCCTTAGTAAAAATAATGTCTCAAACGCAAATTCATATCAGGTTTAGTTCCAACACAAGCTTTTGGATAGATAAAGCATAGCTAGACCAAGATGTCCACAGAAGGGTGGTGACCTTCCTTTGGCAGAGAGGTTGGACTAAATGATCTCTGGAGGTCCTTTCCAATCCCTAACATTCTATGATTCTATGATTCCATGATTCTGTGATTCAGAGAAAGCATCAACTGGGTAGCAGTGGGGAAAGTGGCTTAGCCTTTTAGATGTCATGGCATTCAGGCAAGGTTTCTCTAGAAGGGATAAGCAATGTTTTCTGCTCACTGAGGGCAGAACAAACAACCTACACCAAGGAAATAATGTGGCATGGAAGCTGCTTTCAAAGACATGTTAAGCAAACACCTGGGAAAAATACAGGTACAGGTACAGGCTGTTCTGACCTTGAGGAAGGGAAGCAGACTCTATGTACCCTCAGTGATCTAATCCAGTGGCTCTGTGGAATCCTGCAGCAGTGCTGGGAACCAGATACCAGGATCATCCAATGTCATGTGGGTAGGCACAGGAAGTGCCACACTGAAAAGCAGCCTAAAAGCCTCATCAGCCATGAAGGGCAAAAGACTGTAATCTTTATGGGTGTTCACATCTCATTCCCTGGGGAGTAGCTGCTCCACAAGGGAAGGGGAAGAGGGACCTCAAAGCCAGCTGAGGCTTATTCTGCTGGCATAGTCTCTAAGAGTCATCAGTGATGCTGGTTTAATTGCATTTACATACTGTGCTATTTCCGAACACCATGCACAACAACCCTAATTTTGCTCTCAACAAGATGAGATGCCTTTGAACTTCACTGCCAGCAAGTTTTTGATGGTCTAAGTTTTAACTCACAAGCGGCACATAGCTCTGGACCTGTGATCACACCACTCGGTACTGATCCCATTTCTTTTTTAGACCAGATCTCTCTTGGTTCTTAGAATAAATAACCCAAGATTAATCTGGTAGGAGGACTTGATGCCTCTTGGAGAATCATGTCATGTCTGATCTGACCTCTATCCACAGACCAAACTGTCCCTGTGTAAATGGAATTGATTTCCTCTCCTGCTCTGCCCATGGAAGGACAAACAAAATGCAGAAGAGTAATGGAGATTGGCTGTCCTGCCAGGCAGTAAAATTCATGATGGTCTTCAAAAGAAATCATTGGTAGGCAGTAGAATAACAGGGCAAAGGGTGACATTCAGGTTACAGGGAGACTTATGTCATCTCCCTCTGAAAATTAAACAAGTACCTCAAAGTGTAGACGGGGAAGGGGTCAATCATTCTGTTGTTAATAGCATATCACAATACACATCACACACAATAACTCAGAGTTGATTTATAATTTTTACAGTGTAAGGCATTCAGCCATGGTTTAAGGGCCTGAAATGATGAAGACTTTACTTGATTTATCATGAAGTTGTGATGGTTAATTGCCCTCTTCTTTAAACATTGGTTTCATTTTTCCATTCCTGGCTGTGTAGTTTCAGTTTACAGTCACTGGGTCTCAATGCACTTTTATTTGCTGAATTAAAGGGCCTCTGATTGTCAGCTCTTTATGGAGCTGCATACAAGCTGTTAGAGAGTCTTTCTGCAGTGCCTGTGGGTTCCCTATGTTAGGCTGGGTTCAGGACTGTCACTGCAGTGTGTGATTTTTCAGAGCCCAAACCATGCCCAGTCTGTGCTGATAGCTCTTAAATAAGCATCACTGGCCACTCTTCCCTGAATGACTGTAGGAAGCTCTCATTAAGACCCATTAAGACTTGTGAATCCATTGCATGCATTTCATTCTCTGTCTTTGATTGGTGCCCTATTAGCTATCATTTGCAAACGTGGAAGAAACCACTAGGTGTTTATTAAATGTTCACAAATGTCATAATTTTCAGTCATTGTGTTAGTGCTAATCTGAATTTCTTTTTTTTTTTTTTTCTGTTTAATACAGTTTTGCCCTCTATTCCTTTTTATTACTGTTTAATTCTGGAATAAGAAATATGCTTAACATAATTTGATAGCTGAGCATTGAACGTCTCATTCTATTAATAGACTGAAGTGTTCCTGTTGCTGAGGGAGATTAGTGCAACCCTGCTTGCTGAATGAAAAGCAAAATAAAAAGAAAACATTAGCATAGATGAGAATGTTTTGATTGTTTGCTATAGCTGTCCTTGGCAATGAAATACAAGGTGAAGCTGTAGAAATAATACGATCTTAACCAAGCTGCAGTAAAATTGAAGAACTGTGTGCATGTAATCAGTACAAGGGACTAGTTTCTTGGTGTTTTCCCTAGGGCACTGTTCTAGATATCGTGCTGTCCTCATGAATGCATAAGATGTCAAAATAGAGTACACATTGCCTTAATTTCAAGCATAACACATTTAACTCTGCTTCTTCATTTTAGTCTAAATCAATCCAGAACCTCATGCAATAGATCTGCATAACAGATTGAAACCTAAACTAGCATAGGTAGCACAGATTAACAGAGCTTTGTCCACCCACCAAGAGCACAGTCAATAATAGTACACTGAAATGTATTTTCTGTCATCCTTTAAAGTTAAAAGTAACATACTTGCATTATATACTTTCTTCATATATAACAAAAATAGTTTAAAGAAGGCTGAAGAGGAATCTTATCAATATCTATAAATATCTGAGGGGTGGGTGTCAAGATGAAGGTGATGGTCTCTTTTCAGTGGTGCTCAGTGATAGGACAAGAAGCAATGGACACAAGCTAGAATGAGGGATGTTCCACCTAAATATGAGGAGACATTTCTTTACTGTGAGAGTCAGAGAGAACTGGAACAGGCTGCCCAGAGAGGTCGTGGAGTCTCCTTCTCTGAGGACTTTCAAAACCCATCTGGATGCATTCTTCTGTGACCTGTCCTACCTAGGTGATCCTGCTTTGGCAGAGCGGTTGGACTCAGTGATCTCTGGAAGTCCCTTCCAACCTCTAACATTCTGTGATTCCCAACTGACTCCTGGTGAAAAGCGACACAGATAAAAAATATTAACATGAGATCTAATTAAAATTCTTAAATAATCCTAGCAATTTGAAGGCTTGTCTTTTTTTTTTTAATTATTATTTTTATTTCAGGAGTGCTGGGATTATAATCTCTTCCTTGGCCCTGAAAACACCTCCTATAAACTGTTGTTTGGGTGGTCAAAGTATTCTCCTCGTCCTGTATATAGCTTATCTACTCAGACTCTAGAAAAACCATGCTCTTCTGAACTGATTGGGGATTGGCAGGACTGAAGCTTTCTTGATGGCCTCAGATAAACAAATACATTCCTATTCTATTTCAAACTGAATTTCACAAGCACATACCCAAAGACAAAGGGGGTTTAAGATCAGTTTTCTTCTAAATAGATCTTGGAAGAAAAATACTTGAGCACAAAGTGTATGAAATCTGAGAAATGCTGGGGAATGTGCTGTCACTGTGTGAAAGGTCGGTATCTATTTATCTTGAACTCTCCTTCTCTATGAATGTCAAAACATTAATTATATTGCTGTTGTATAAAAGCCAGAGATAGTAAAATCTGCACTGGAAGTTCTCATACAGACATGCATTGAGCACACAACTGGGTTCCAAAGTCACACAGACCAAGGGTTGCACAGTAGCTGCAACATGTTGAACTCATTTTCCAGAGTTTCAAGATCTCTGCCAGGCCAGGTGCAGTGAGGACAAATATTGCATCAAAGTTTGAAGGAAATCCAGTCCTGCTGCTACATTTTGATTATCTTTCTTTACAACACATTATACTGTTTGCCATTGCCATTACAGGAATTCTGTGTTGTAGAATAATTTTTATATGAAGAAGAAAAAAACCCCAGTTTCTTCTATATCAGGTGTACAAAAGCCATTCATGTGGTTTAATGCAGACATCTCTAAAGCTGACTTGTAAACTGGACCCCTGCTATCTGACACAAAGAGCAACTGCCCACTTCTGTATGAACAAGTTGGTTCCCCTGTAAAGTAGAATAGCTGCATCCATGTCTCTGGCTTGTTTTAGTTCTTCAACTGTGTCTGGGGACTACTTGGGGACATATTCATTTGCCCCAGGCAGAAAATGCACCAGGAAAAATTTCCACAACCTGAAAGAATGGAGAGAGAATTTCCATGGAGAATCAGCACCACAAATTTAATAGTGCAGATGTAGTCCAAGAGTCCTTTTCTAGCTAATCTGGAGCAATGGGCACTTTGTCATAAACAGCAAAAGTGTATTACTCACACCTTTAAGCTGCTTATTTCTATTCGTAACTGTAAAAGTGTGAAGAGTGACTAGGTAAGAGATAGACATCTCCATGGTAGAAATCTAAAGGTAGGCGAGATGCATCTCCTTGAATTGTCTGACAGTAGCTTTTCCAACATAATATTCCCTATTAAATTCAGTGGAACTTAATCAATAGTTTAGTTTTAAGCTTCTGCTTCAGATGTCCTTCTTGCCCATCAATGATCCCTAAAATCAAGGCAGATTCACTGAAGCTGACGGCAAACTCCCATTTTCCTCATTGGAGCGTGGATTTCCACCTTAGAGTTCAAGTCTCCAAATAGAAGATGCTTGTTTTAATTGGATTACATGCAAGTGTCTCTACTGATAGGCAGCAGAGTCTGACAAAAACAATTTTATCTAATAGTCTGGACAGCAATGCTACTCTAGCTCTCCCCCAGCATCTGAAGAATTGGCAGTTCTTAGAAGAAAGTCCATACTAAATTAGGAAACGTTCCTCTCTGCTCTATATTAACAGCTTGCAAGCAGCAGGAGACCAAAGAGTTTTGCTCTATGAATTATTTTTTTAAATGGAGAGAACTGGTTCTTTTCTTGTCCTCTATTTTTATTGCAACGTTTTTGCCAGGACTCCATATGCCAAGATGTAATTAGTTTTCAGGGAAGACATTTGGAGCTCTGGCACAGACCATGGATAGTTGTAACAGCTTCTTTTCTCTTTCTTCTGAATATTAAGCAGGAGCATGCAATTGTCTGTGACTTCTTTCAAGGCATTTCTGGAGTTTAATTTATATTTCAGAATCAAATGCATTAAAAATAAAAATAAGATTAACACAAAGAAGATATTTTAAGCACATAAAATACCAGGAAAATCAGGAATTCCTACAGTTATGTTGGTTCATTTCAGTGTTAATTCAGCTCTGTCTTTTAATTATACATACATTCATTCTTTCTCTCTTTCTATATAAAGAAAAGGAAGACTGAATAAGGACTGCCAGGTGGGTGCACTAGAGAAGAGCTGATTTTCTGAGTACAACTATGTGTTTTAGTATTTCTCATCTCAGAAGTGCTTGATACTCCATTGATTTCTCTTTATGTATTGTGTCTCTATTTACTCAGCAATTTGGTGCTAACCAGACATCTGGAACTAGCACAATATTTGCTGTGAGCTGGAGGATCACAGCAGGTGAAATGTCACCTCTGCCTTTCACATCACCCCAAAACTTCACATGTGCTTCACATGGCTGCAGTCCTTCTGAGTTTCTTCAGGCTTGCTGATTTTTGCTGGTTTACTTCTCACCATCTCCTAAGTCTGATACAAAGGAAGTAAAACTTCATGGTCATGGTGATATTCAGCTCCACCTTCCACTAAAACAAGCATGGGGACAGGAGTGAAGTAAATTAGCCTTACTTCTAGAGACTCTAAGAGTAAATTGTTATCTGACTAAACACACAGATCAGATTGGAATGTATGTTACCAGTAATATGCTGGCTGAGGGATGTTCTCATGTCCTGCTGGCATAGTGCTTGTCCTTTATGTGTAATGTGCCCTCTGACTACAGCAGCTCTGAATAATTTCTGCAAGCATGCTTGGGTCTTTTTTATGGGTTTTCCACAGCACACATTCACCTCTCAGTTGTCTGGATGATCTTCAGCTGTGTGTTCTCATAGGTGGCTGATGTTTTGAA
The DNA here is from genome assembly GCF_014839835.1 of Dryobates pubescens. NCBI lineage: Eukaryota > Metazoa > Chordata > Aves > Piciformes > Picidae > Dryobates > Dryobates pubescens. The sequence continues at coordinate 20,467,068 of NC_071625.1, read as the reverse complement.
GCTTGCAAAAATGGCTCCTCTGTGCACTTTTCCTGTGGCTCCTGTGCAAATGCAGCTGTCAGTGGGACTTGCAATTGCTGCTTGATGACAGTGAACTTTTACTTCTGTAAGATGCAAATATTAGATAGCCCATTGCTAGAAGATACTCAGACATGGGGACACAGGAGGGACAAAATAGTGAAGTGCATAGGCATGACATGAGATTGCACTGTGCATGGCAGTTCTGCAAGATGTGTTGCACCCTATGCAGAGTCCATTGTTGAGAGTACTTTTCATTTAAGTAAAAAACCAGCTGAGGTAGGAAGAAACACTCAAAATATATAGGTCCTCAGTTAAAATGTAGTGCTTGCACAAGTCCAATTTAAAGAGTGCTTAGGATTTTAAACTAACAAGGGCTGAATACATGGAAGACATAACCAAATTCAAATTCTTCCATAAAATACTTGACTGAAATGCTTTTCTGCTTGACTGCACCTTGGCAATGCAACCAGAGGGGGGAAAAAAAGGGATCTCAGTGTGCTCAGCAACTAAATATGCAGAGCTATCAAACAAAAACGATGTCAATGTTCACTGAGCTGGTAACAGAGACTAATCCGTTGAAAGGCTGGAAGAAATATGTCTTGGGTCTTACATAATCCAGACAGCTTAGTTTCAAAGAGATGTATTTTTGCATGTCAGAAAGGCTCTGACCATTAAGGCATTTAACATATCTGACATGGTTTTGATTAAGAAAAAGTGACAAACAAGCAGAATGTGTTGCCTCCCCTTCCCTCTAACTCCTCCTAGACACAGCTTCAAATCCCATGCTAATTAGATGCATGTACAAACAATTGATGTGGCATGCCTTTAACAAGCAAAAGAATGTTTCCTATGAAATACAAAGGTTTGTATTTCTATTAGCAAATTTGTTTTTTCTAATTCCAGCACAAAGCCATGCAAATCGTCCCTTCGTATCAAAGGCAAGGGGTGATAAGAATGGCTGAGCACCACATGCTGTGCATCACTTGCCTTCAACTTTGTGGTGTCACTCACCAGCTGACTTCCACTGCCTGAAGTGCTCAGTATGAGGCATCTGCTGTCAGAATCCCTTCATTGTTACAGCCCAAAGTCTTCAAACAAGTGCCTAGAATGCTGCAAAGTTTCTTCACCTTTCCTGTATGAACACTCATGCAAGCCCCAAACCAGAAGGCTAGCTGTCATCATTGGAGTATGATACTATGAATACTGCAGTGGAAGTGTTGAGAGAAGCCATGAATGCTTGATCAAAACTGTGATCAACTTATGAAGTCAAGCATAAGCCATCTGGAGGTTACTAACATACCCAACTCCTTACGAGACCCCTACTTAACCTTCAACCTTTCTGTGCATCCTTCTCCTCTGTGTGTCTAAATTCCTGCAATTGTTCCAGCTGTCCTCCAGGCTGTCAGGATCTTCTCTAACAAGATCCTCCTTTTATGTTTCACTTGGCTGCATCTCAATCAGCAAAGTTCTCACAGTGAAGGTTAACCTAGAAATTTTTAAATGTGGAGAAACAATGGCCAGATAAAGAGAAAGATGATGGTGTTGCTTAGAAAGCTTTCCTTTGCTGAACCAATAAATAGAAGTAAACATTTTCTAGGCCATGTTTCATTTCAGTACTGGCTCATCTTTCTTCCTGGCACAAGGTTATAAGATCAGGCATGGGAAAGAATAATAATCAGTGATTTCTGCATTAGACCTGGTGTCCCTCAGGAGTCCATACTGGGACCTGTAATGTTTAATATTTTTATCAATGACATAAACTGTGAGATTGAATGCAACATCAGCAAGTTTGCAGGTGACACCAAGCTGTGTTGTTGATACAGCAGGAGGATAGGACGTCATCCAGAAGGACCTGGACAAGCTGGAGAGAGCCCAGGTGAACCTCATGAGGTTCAACAAGAGCAAGTTCAGGGTTGTGCACCTGGGTTGGAAAAATCCTCACTATCAATACAGACTAAGGGATGAGGTGATAGAAAGTAGCCCAGTGCAAAAGGACTTGGCAGTAGTAATGAACGAGAAGCTGGACATGAGCAGACAGTGTGAGCTTGCAGCCCAGAAGGCAAATCACATCCTGGGCCGCATCAAAATATTGAGGTTATTCTGCTAATGTACTCTCCTCTGGTAAGAGCCCACCTGGAGTACTGTGTCCAGGACTGGAGCCCTCAATATAGGAAGGACCTCATGGAGTGGGTCCAGAGGAGGGCCACAAAAATGTTCAGGGGGTTGGAGCACCTCTGCTACAAGGACAGGCTGAAGGAGCTGAGGTTGTTCAGCCTGGAAAAGAGAAGGCTCCAGGGAGACCCAATAGTGGACTTCCAGTACCTGAAGGGGGCCTACAAGAAGGATGGAGAGACACTGTTTGCAGAGGCAAGGACGAGGGGCAAGGGCTTCAAACTAAAGAAGAGAAGATTTATATTGGATGTTAGGAACAAATTCTTTACCATGAGGGTAGTGAAACACTGGAACAGGTTACCCAAGGAGGTGGTTGGGGCCCCACCCCTGGAGATATTCAAAGTGAGGCTTGACAGGGCTCTGGGCAATCTGATCTAGTTGAGGATGTCCCTGCTTACTGCAGAGGGGGTTGGACTAGATGACTTGGAGGTCCCTTCCAACCTAGATCATTCTATGATCCTATGATCTTGCTAATCATGGAAGTATCAGAAGGAGATGCAGAAAGCTGATGCCTTTCTGATGGTTTTGTAATTGTAACAAAGCCTTTGAAAATTTGTTTCCTTCAAAATTATTTTGTCTTTGTCCACAGGGTGAAGCACGGAGATCTCCAGAGATTTTCATAGATTTCATATGGCAGGAAAGATGGTGCGGAGATATCTAAAAATATATACATGTATAAAAATCAATTACACAATATTTGGGTTGGTCTGCATAAGAACTCAGGTACATATTTTCATCAAAGTGTCTAGGTTAGAAGCCTGCTTATCCTATAGAGAAACTTTCTGAAAGTTCTGTTATCTTTCCATACACTATGAGGGACCCCAGTCTGTTATTCCCATTTGGGTGAGATAAACCACATTTGTTTGTTCTCTCAGAGAGACATGATTTGCCCTGAAGCTGGAATTTTGTTGCCTTCCCACTTGGAAAGAGGAAGTACAGAGAGGGAAGACCATGACCAGATAACTCCATCAACTTTGTGAAGATGAGAAAGAGGCATGTATAAGTGATGTCCAGAAGCTGCAGGGTACACCTCAAGCTAAAAAGAAAACACAGCAAACCCCCAAAGAAATAGTGGAAATAAGGACACAACTTTTAGCAAGACCACATTATATCAATCTGAAAATACCACCAGGAATCGGGCTGGAGCCACTGTACAGCAGAGGGCTTATCCCCAAGGGACGGGTGAGGGTGGTTAAAAACTGAAAGAGGCTTCCTCTAGAGGTGGTTGATGTTCCCAAGTCTGTCAGTGCTTAAGACGCGTTTAGACAATGCCCTTAGGTTTTGGTCAGCACTGAACTGGTCATGCAGTTGGACTAGAAAATTGTTGTAGGTATCTTACAGCTGAACTATTCCATTCCATTCCATTCCGTTCCATTCCGTTCTGTTCCGTTCCATTCCATTCCATTCTTCTTGTCCCAGTTGTGCAGGGTCTGACATATGCACCCTTAGCACCAGTTAGCAGTGTATCAGCAGATTTAGATGTATAGGTTCTGCAAGGATTCATATTAGACCATGTTTCCATGAATTCAACGCCTGTGCATGGAGATGCAGTTGGTTTCTGGACTGCAGAGTCTTTCCTGCCTTGAAAAGCCAGAATGAAGGGGAAGAACAATAAAAACTACTGAGGTTTATAAGGATTTAGTGGAAGAAGAATTAACATCTGTTTGCAAATCCTGTATTCACACCACAACTCTGTCTCCTGATTGATGTTCTCAGGTTCATTGATGTATTTGCTACTGCCATTTGACAGGCTAGGTTTAGACTCCGAAAACTTGCTTCACTCCAGAATTGTACACAATGGACTTCACAGTGAATTTCTTAACTAAAGTGTAAAAACTCTTGCATTTTTTTTTATGATCTGCCATATTTCTATATTACACTATCACAATATCCAAGGGTAAATTGTCAAGGTCTGAATCCCTTGACAGAGTGCAGTAATAAATTTAGTGGAGTCACTGTAACTGCTTCTCCTCGAAATGCCCATGAATGCGATGAATATGATAAAGTTTCTCACCAACCTCTTACCATTACCCAGAAAAATACATCTTATGCAGATACCAATTTGTTAATTGTCAAACAGTCAAAGACATGCAAATGATGTACAAAGTGGATCTACTAAAGACTATTGACATGCAAATAACAAGTTCTCTCAAGTCTAAAGGGAACAAGAGAACATTCAACTCTTTCCAGCTCTAGTGCAGAATAAGACTTCATTAGCTTTGAAAGAAAACAATGTTAAGAAGTAATTTTGAAATGAGTTTCTAAAGGTAAAAGTAAAACTTTGCACTACTAGCTGTTATCTGCTGAAATGACCTTCTGATTGAAATGACCTTGTTGAAAAACATTTGACAGGTTGCCATAGAAGTGAAGACGGTAGATGCAAAGGTCCCAGCAGCTTACTGTCAGGAAGTGACATGGACAGAAGTGCCTTTGGAATCTCAGCATGTTCTGCCGCCTCAGCTGAAGTCCAGAAGGAGGGAGGACTCTTCTCTATTTTGTCTGCTATTGATAACATCTTTTTCATCCTATCATCCTTCATGGGAGAAACCTCTTGTGGATTTAACTTATCTGAAAAGAGCCGGATGAGAAGTAAGAAGGGTCTTTTTTTGTGCTTTTGAGATGTATTTTTAAAGTTTCTTACCATTTTGCTTTGTGACCAGCTTCTGCCCTCAGAAATACTGGTGTATTCTACTTGCTATTTTTATATTTCCACACAGACAAGCCAAGTTTTTAAAAAGTTACTGATGATCCTGGATCTTCAAGTCCAAACTCCTCCAAGGGAATGACTAAAGATACTGAAAAAGTGAAAAATCACTGCCCTCTAAAGGCATCTCATATTAGATACAAACAATGGGAAGAAATGAAACCACTAGTCACTTGAAAGCCTCACTTTCAATATTTCAACTCAAATAGAAGGGTTGGGGTTTTTTTGTGAGCATGTATAAAAGGATGTTCTAATTGACATAAGGCACTCAGTTTTCAAAAGGCTTTTGACAAGCCTGCAAGATTAGGAGAGAACTAAGCTGTTATGGCATAAGAAGGAAGGTCATCTCAAGGATTAAGAGTTTCTTAAGTCAGGAAAGAGAGTAGGAATAAGTGGTCAGTTTTCACAATGGAGGATTGTCTGTGGATATCTCTAGAGACCTGTGCTCAAAGCTGAGCCCTCAACAACTTCTCAAATGGTACAGAAAAAGAGATGAGTAAGGAGATTACAGAATTTGCTAAAATAAATGTTGAGGTGATAAAATGCCTTGCAGCAGTCATATCAAACTGCCTGAGAAGAGCACAAAAATATCTGAAAATCCCAAGTGGTTGGGTGATTGAATTAAACAAATAAAAAGGGGGAAATAACTACCTAAACCACCTTGAACTGTCAGTACATAGAGGAATGCTCTTGTCTAGAAATAAAATTTGAGGCTTCTGTAGACAGTTTTTCAAACATGGGCTCACTGCTTGACAATATTCAAAAGATAAGAGACCATTAAGCATCTCTAGGGAAGTGAGAGTATAAAACCACAGGGCAAACACTTCTTATACATTGTCCTGGTTGTTCTAGGATGTAATAGAGGTAGAAAAGGTTCTGAGAAAGACAGCAAGAAGAATCGCAGGAACTAGGAATCCCCAAGGAAATGTTGAAAGTCTTACAATGAACAAAGGTCAATATTTGCAAGGCGCATAATTACAGCATGAAGCTTGTAGCCACAGGATGCAGAACAGAGGTTTGTAAAGCATAGTTAGCATGAAATGACAGCACAAATTCACAGAGTGTTCCATCAAATATAATTGCATTTTAGCCTCTAGGTCAGGATATCCTATAGCTGCTGACTTGAGATTGTATCAGGGAAGGATCACTATTGTCAACATTTCTTATTCAGAACAAGGTTGATGCTTCCCAGCAGAGTGTGCAAAATGGATTTTTTTCCACCCCCAGAATGAGGGGTAAGGGATTAGGCTAGGCTGGGGTGTGCAAGAGAATCACAGTCTCAGTCCTGTCTCCCATAGAGGGTTAGCAGGCAGTGAGAGGCTGCCACACGCAGCCCTCCAGAGTGGAGGGTATATATATTGCCATTCCCTGCCTATCCTGGCCTGTGAAATGTCCTGCTTGGTATTGAAACACATCTTAGACTAAATGGTGTCTGATTTGATTTTACCTGGCCTTGCTTATACCTACTGCTATGGGCAATGGCATAAGAACTTTATCAGCATATTCATGCCTCCTGCCCTCAAGTGATGGGCTTCTGAATTATATCCTCAGTTCTGTTACTGTTGGATTGAGTGACTGAGGTATGTCACTTCATGTAAGATTCTTCATGTGCTCACCTGTAAGAGGATATCTTTTCTGACTTTTGACTCTTAGTGTACCAATAATTTCAATATCATTGAAGCTGAGCTATGTGTGGGAAGCTTCCAGACCTCCTCTGGAAACTAGTGGAGCCTAGTAAAAACAGTAAGGCTCAGGCCCTTTTGGGAAACTGAAGGGTATGATGTAGTGGGTCCTGAAGCAAATGAACCGTGGATCTGCGTGCTGGGAATTTCTTACTACAAAGGTACTTTATTCCTTGGTCAGACTGAACAAGAGTTTGCATCCTTTTTCCCAGTCTGAGAAAATCTCCATGTTAAAAAAAAACCACCAAAAAAAAAAACAAAACAAAAAAAAAACCCAAAACAAATACAACACAAAGGGAAAAACTTTTACAACACAAAGGGAAACCTGAAGTCCTCATCTGACCAAAGTATAGGTTTTTCTCCTGATTCAAGGACCCAGTGATGAATTTAAGATCTGATATCTCAAAAGCTAGCAGTTGCTAAAAGTAATTCAGTGCCTCATAGAAAAGGTAGACTTCTCTGCCTGGAAATTCTCTGAAATTCTCTACCTGGAAATTCTCTGGAAATTCTCTGCCTCTGACTTCTCAGTTGATGCAGTATTTTTCTTTAATCTTTTGATTCAGATCCAGTTTATTCTCAATAATAAAATCTCTTCCACTCCAGTCCCAAAATGGTTTAAATGTTCACTTTTGTCAGTTGTCCCTCAATCCTCTACACTGAGTCTTGAACTAATACAATGGGAAAGAAAAATGAGCTGGTTTTGTCTATTGAAAGAACATGAAATAGATCTAATCTTTTCAATGATGAGATGCAGGGTTAAGATGACCCAGGAAAATTAATTTAGCTGAATAACTAGGACTTCCATGCCAAACATTCCTCTGCTACTTAACAAGCAAATATTAAACTATGTAATCCCTTTGAAACAGGCTTCAAAAAGCCTTCCATTCGTTATTAAACCCTTCCAATGCCTTATTAATTCTAGCAATATAATCTGGTTTTGATTAACCAGGTTGTTAAGTATCCACTGTCAAATACTGATAAAGAAGGACAATTTGCTTTACAGATAACAGGCATGTAATTATGTGTCCTATCACAGATGATAAAGTGGGAGAAATTACCTCCTGCCCCACAGAAATCATCCCAGTACATTTTGCACTAAGTAATCTGTTCACATCTATAAGGTACATATTAACATGCTCCAGCAGCCTTTGACTCGTCACTATTTGAGGATGTTCAGACTGAGGCTCAAGATTTATGGGAAGAAAACTGAAGAAGTTTGATTGATCTAAAATACTACAGACTTGTACTGAAGACACGCTTGGAAAAGTTTTAAGATGGTGACTTCCATGCACAAATTCACAGATTGAGCTAAACTGTAAGCAGTTAATTTTTTATTTAGAATAGTGAAAAACAGAGGTTTTACTATAGCTATAAGGGAAGATGATACTTAAGAGAATTTAACTATCTAAAGCTGTAACTAGATGCTGAGCACAGGCACACAGGAAGTTCTGAAAATTATGCAGGATATCTGCCTCTTTAAATGTTCAGAAGTCCAATAGCAAGTCTCAGGTTCACAGAAAGAAAAATGAGTGGGGAAAAAATGGACATGACTCCCTTAAGGGATTTCCACTGCAAAATGGAATTCTGTGCAGGAAAATCAGACAATCTGGATTTCCTTCATAGTCGACGTCATACTTCTCTTCAGCCATGCTTCCTAGGTGACTGATAAATTGCTGTGGATGTTTTCTATTTGAAATGTTTATACTGCTGATGTGCTTTCATTTAAATTTGGAAGCATATTGGAACTTTATTATCAATCTCAGTGAAATTCTTAATTAAAAAGTCAGATGGCTGCCTGCCTGGTTGTAAAACCAGAGGAGCCAACACTAATTTATGTACACTGTAAAACAGGCATAATTATGCTGCCAGTAGACTTTCAGATGGTTAGCACGGAAAGCACAAAAACAAGGGTCAAAGCAGAGATGCAGCTCACATAGTTCTAACCAAATGTTCACCAGTCTCCTCTTCTAAGCACATATTTTCTGTGAAGTTTCTGAGAAATGTTTAGAGTTTAGAGCTGAGGAGCTTTTAAGTGCTTCTGGTCAGGTGATTTATGCTCTAACTTCAGAGATATTTTTCTGCCAACACTATGGCTGTAATAGCCTGAAAGTTGTATTTCCAGTAACCGCAACACAGCTCCCACCTACCTGGTTTTTTGCACCCAGAGATCTAGCACTCTGGCCTTCCTCTCCATCTATCCTACTAATAAAAGACACTATTGGAAATAAGTTTTTTCTCAATGCAAGTCAGTGGTTGGTTGGGCTCATGACAAAGGGTGTACGTATAATTAGGTTAGTGGATGGATGTCGGCTGCTGCAACTATGATTACAATTCTGTGTGGAAAGCTGCTTTTCAACAAGTCCTACTCAGTGCATGGATGTTATGTCTGCATTAGCCTGCAGGCAAATACTTCTGATCCCACTGCACAACAGTTTCTCTCTATTGTCATCTCATTTCCAGAAGTCCTTCTAAAGCTCACGTCTGTCTGTGGCCTCTGTCACAATTCATCTGAGATCCTAGCCAACGCAGCAATTTCTGTCAGTGTCTTTTATCTTGTGTTGTAGAATTCTTCTATGCAGAAGATACTATTGATAATGCTGTACTTTAAAAGAAAGAGCCTGGCAGGAAAGACAAAAGCTTAAAAGGCTAAAACCTACCCTCTGAAAGTATGATTCATAAACTTTACAAAGTTTCACAAGGTTCAGTATTGTGTCTGCTTCTGGGCTTCTTAATACGAGGGAGACATGAATGTAGTGGAGAGACTCCACTAAAGGACCATAAACAAGATGCAATTGACTGGAGCATATCTTCTGTGATGTAAGGCTGAGAGAGCTGGGATTGTTCAGCCTGGAGAAGAGAAGGCTCAAAATGATCTTGTCAATGTATATAAATATCTGAAGGGAGAGTGCATAGCAAAATGGAGCCAGGCTCTTTTCAGTGGTGCCCAGTGACAGAATCAGGCAATGGACACAAACTCAACAACAGGAGGTTACTTTTGAACATCAGGAAATACTTTACTTGAGGGTAAATGAGCACTGGCACACAGTGCTCAGGGATGTTGTGAAGTCTCCAATCACCAGAGATACTAGAAATACACCTGGACATAGTCCTGAGCAACTAGCCCTAGGTGGCCCTGCTTGAGCAGAGGATGCTCATCATCTTGCCCCTAAGGGAATCAGCTTTGGAAACACGCAGTGGGAAAATTTATTTTATGTATCCAATACCATTACCCATACTGGATATATTCAGATTTCCACACAAAACATCTAAGGCTGAGACAAAAGGCAGTTTTGAGTCATGCTTTGCTGTTTTAGTGTATGTTCTTCTGCAATACAGATGTAATTGCAAGTACAGTGCAGCTTTACACTTTAAGAGTGTACAGGTCCTATTCTGATTTCTGGTTTGTTTGGTTGTTGGTTTTTATTTAATCCAGACGAATTAACTTTGCTGTGGGAGGAACCAGACTCTGTCTTGTGCATCAACAACAAAACCCTTGTCCTGACTGTGCAGATATAAAACATAGATCCCATTACCCAGTTTCAGAGCAAGGGGTAGATTTAGTGGCAAATCCAAGAAGAACCTTCCTGAACCATTGTAGATCCTCCTTCTTCTGGGTACTGCTAGAATTTACATTAACCCCATCCATCTCCTGTCTTCTGGATGATTAACAGATCTGTCCACTGCACACTGCTTAAATTCATCCACACATCTACTTAGATGTGAAATATCACAACACAGAGAGAGAGAGAGAGAGTGCTCTCTGAAGTGTTAATCTACTTACTGCAATTATATGCTAAGAGATAATGCTGTATAAACAGCTGCTGAGTCTGCAGTGGCAGAACGAAGCAAGTAGCAAATCAAACAGTAGCTCATTTTTGCCTCCTGTAGGTAGGAGCAAACTGCTGCAGTGGCTACTGTCAGAACTTCTAGTGGCTGAGCTTTCTCTTCCAACAGCAGGTGACTCAAGGGAATCCCTTTTTACTACTCAGTGAGAGTTTTCACTGAATTTAGAGAAGCTATTTCTGTGACATTTTTGTCTGTCAAATAGGGTGAAAATAACAAGAATGGCATTCAAAAGCAGAACTGAGATAAAGATGACATGAGACATTTTCTCCGGAAATCAGGCAATAAAAACCAAAGGAAAATGGTCTTGCCAAATTCAGTAATTTTCTAATACAACTGAATGTACTTTTGTTCTTTCATGCAGCCTATTTCAGGCATGCAGGGGTCCAGAAGCTGAGGTTAAAAAAAGAAAAAAAAAAAGAAAGAAAGAAAGAAAAAGAAACTGATAATGTAGACTTTGGTTGCTGAAAATGGTCTGGAGTGCAGAGCAGGGGCAGCTAATTCTATCACAGTGGCAGCTAATTCTATCACAGTGGCTTAAACTTATTTCATCCAAAAACTATAAATTTGTCTTGATATTTTTAGGGGATTCTGAAAAAGTTGGAACAGTTTAGAGTAGCTGCATAAAGGAGGACTGGAATGGTCTGGTTGATTTCATCCAGGTTCCCCATGGTGCCGCATCTGAGATAGTGCGTTCATCATCATTCTCTACCAAAACCATCAAGGAGTGGCATTGTTCTACCAGGTCCTGAATCCAGGAGCTCTGCATTATGCTGGAAAACTTACCATGTATGGCAGCAAGGTCTCTTGCTCTCAGAACACGTCGTTTTCTTTTATTGTTGTCCTTTATGAAAAACATTGAGGGAACACATGGAGCTTTTTTGCTACCTTCAGTTTAGTAAGAGTAATCACAAATCTTGTTACTTCTCTTTTTCTACAGTAATATGTTATCTTCTAAGCTAGACAGTGAATTCTTCAAAGAAATGATAGTCTGACTTATAGAATCATAGAATCAACATGGTTGGAAGGGACCTCAAAGATCAAGTCCAACCTATCACCAAAGACCTCATGACTACCAGACCACTATTCTGACTTGAGACTTACTAGGTAAACAATCTAAAAAAGAAAAAAAAAATCTATATAGCAATATGCAAACAGAAATTACCAGAGAAAAGAACAGGTATAACAAAGATATTGTTAAGAAATGTTATACTATTTCCAAGTTCAGCTGTATTATACTTTACACATAGGGGAATGAAAACAACCCAAGCACACACACCACTTACTGAGGCACTATTTGAGAATGTTTTAAATCAAGGGAGGCACATCTTCATTATTTTCAAAATCAACATAAGTATGCTTAGCCTCAATAATCTTCCCTAGTTTAATAGGCCCCTGTCCAGGTCGTTCCTTTTCTTGGATTATCTTTGTCACATCAGGGAATGAATATTTACCAGGATCCACTTCTAATTTCTCAATTTGTCTACTCCTGAAACAAGAAGGAAACAAAGGAACAAACTTAATTTCAGTGTCAAATATAACAAGGCTATTTTGGGTGTCAGTTTATAAACCTGTTGACATCAGTGTGAGAGTTGTTACTGAGTCTGATTAAACCAAGATTAAGTGCTTTTACAACCTGAAAACTGATTGCCATAAGAACCCTCAATATAAACACAGAAAAGTACTACAAAAATCTCTAAGGTATTGTACAAAAGGATCCTTAGCCTACGATGTAATTTTCTTTACAGCAGACTAAGGTGATTACTGGTATCACATTCCAAATGGTTGTCATTTGATATAAGACATGGGTTTTTTAAAGCTGATTGGGGGTTTTTTGTCTTCTTTGTTTCTGTTCATTTTTATCACAGTTCCTTCACACTACCTGTCTGCTGATTTCTATGTGATGGATTCATCTCTGGAAAGCAGAAATGCTTTTATTTAGAAAGAAAATGTAATTGTATGCATTTATTTGCTTCTGTCAGCTAATTTTTATGTTTTGTATTTTAAAAAAATATTGAAATGAAAGTATAAGAAAGGTCAGAGCTATAACAGAATTTCCATTTTCTATTACTAGTAAGGATATTCTTTGAAATTACACTTAGAAATGTGTAAAAGGCATTCATTAAGGCAATGTATCTACATCACACAATAACCAAAATTTGAAATATTATTATCTTTTCTGTCCTGAAGCATTTAAAGCCACTGTTCTTTTCTAATAAAAGAGCTCAACAATTAAATGGGGGGAAAAATCTAGCTTTTTTTGAAGTAATTTGTAACTGTTTACATGAAAAATGGCAACATGGAAATTTAATTGCAGACTGATGTTCTAATTTCTGAAAATTCCAACATCATTTTACATCTCCATACTAATTTCCATATTATACTGAGTGCTACTTTGAGCCAAAGTTCCAAGCTCAGCATTACCAAAGTTAGTGCATCACTCTTAACAGATGTGAGAAAACTCCACATTTACCCAGCAGATCAGAAGAGCTCATTAGAACTGGAACCAACCAAGTAGCAGTCACTAGATGAAAGAATGCAAATTTTTGATGACAAAGGTCATGAAAATATGTAAATAAAATATATTAAAAGATTTTTAACTTAAAATACATTAACTTCAGATGTTAAAACAGAGAATTTTGCCAAGCAGCTTCCAAATCTGCCGGTGATTTTCCACCAAATCTCCTTGAGATCTGATAGGACATCCCAGCCCACACCCATGTATAGCATCTCTGTCCCTGTGAAAGAGAAATGCTGAAAGATTCATGGGTGATTTCCTCCTCTCCTCCTATGCTATGCTGAGGAAAGCATGACTAACACAATTCATCAGCTTAGCCACCTCTTTCAGCTTTATGCCACTAGATTTTTCTTGTGATAGAGGAATTATTTGATTATTTTGCTGAGCAGAAAATAACCAAAGAAGCACTCTGCTTTAATAATCTGGATAACCTTTTCCAAGAAGTAGCACAAACAAAAACTGCTCAGAGGAGAATTTTGTGGGTAATAAGGACAGATAAAACTCTCATTTCTTGACCCTGAATGTTCTTCAATTTATAAAGCTAGATTTTTTTTCTTGTACTATGCAGTTTAATGAAATAAACGTGGATTCACTTTGTGGTAACAGTCTAGAAAATTATCATCCCCAAAAGTTAAGAGATATTTTTGTTTAAGGTGTGAATTATGAAACGTGCTGTGACCAGCGCAGCAGGTGTTATGAAGATCCCAAAGACAGCACACTCTTCAGAATCTTAATCCAAAGCACCTCAGAAAAAAAGCATAACTCTGAACATGAATTAACCTCAGCCTGCCTTTGTGCCATGCATTTAAAAAAAATATGTATCTGTGATTTGAAGTCTTTAATTAGTAGTAGCATTTAACACTTGTTCCTCAGCTCTAAAGTTGCACAAATTTCTAGCCATGATACTACAATCAGTTCTACGGAGTTGGAATAGCTTATTGTTTAGTAGCAGAATAAACTTCAATACACCAGAAATGAATTAACAGTGAGCAACACAAAATTCACATCAACAAGCTATGCAAGGGTGAAATGTATTGACCAGTCGCAAAATATAACCAGCACACAATATCTAGGAGTATCTAGTAGCAACAGATGGTAGGAAAGACTGAGAGTCAAGCACAAGTGATTTTTTTATTTTCAGAAAACAAATACTTGCTTAGTAAAGCTTCATAGTGCTCTTCCTATTACCAAGATGCAAATATTTGTCTGAGAACAAGACTCAGTTATGCTGAACTAAGTTCATGAGAATCTGCTCCTCTCATCACCTGATCTATGCAAAAAAAGAGGCATAACCCAACCACCTGAAAATGTTTGGAAGAATGAGGTGTAGGTCATCTAAACATTTTTTCTGTGAATTCTACTTAGCACAATAAAATAAGAAGCTCTTCCACAAACAATGGATGAAAAGAATAATACTTGCAGGATGAGCTACAGCACGTATGAAAATCTCAATGTTTGTAGATTATTTGAATTTCAGGTTTAAAAACAAACAAATCAAAATCCAAACAATGATATTCACAGTTTTTGGCACTGCTACCTGCTGCTGAATGTTCTCTACTCAAGGAAAAATTATGGTCTAAAGATTAGAGCATTGTATCAAAATAAATAATACTGGATTAAACTTTATTTTCTCTGACTTTTCTTTTTTTTTTTTACAGCACCTGCTATCTTAGGCAACCAGTGCAATCTCCACTTAGCTAAGAGGAAAGACATTTCTAGCAGTCAGATTTGCAGTGCTCAAGCTACTCAAATAGAAATTACCTCTATCTTACATTCCTTATTTCATTATAAATGATGTGTATAGAGCAGAAATTGCTGATTTACTTCTAATCCTGCTTTGTGAAGTACCCTAGAAATTCCTGCTGCAGTCCTTTGCCTCTTCAATTTCCTCTGTATCTCTCAACTTCTCCACATAAAAATCTATAGTAAACAGTCTCTCTCATATATTCCTGTGTATTGTTCTTTACTGGGCGTGTTCCAGATTTATTTAATTATTTTGGTTTAATTTTCCAACATCTTAAAGGAAGAATAGTCTACAGCTGAGGGTGAGACAATGATTATTGACTTTATGTAAATGTAACTCTTACAGTTTCCAGTATGAATTTGGAAAAGTCAGTTTCTACCTACATCTGAATTTCACCTAACATGAACTCAGCTTCTGTACCTCACAGATGAGGCCAGTAAAGAATGCCATAGTCAGCTACTACATTAATGGAGGGTTTAAAAGTATAATAAATCAATCAGTAAGTATAATAAATCAATCTGTCAAATTCCTCTCATATAACGTGTCTCTTTGAAGATTTAAAATACAGATTTGTAGACAGTCACAGAAGAAATCTCTCTTACGTGGTAGAAGTAAAGATAGTATCATCATGTAATCTAGTGAACAAGAAGTAAAGACATTCAAAGTACTACATTATATTTTAGCAGATTATATGTCTGACAGCATTTAGCCAAGACATCTGTAGCTGTCAAGTGTAATCACTGTAATGAATATTCTTCTGTAATCTAAGAGACATCTTTTCAGCAAATTTTTAACATCTGGCAAGTCAGCGACTTTTCAACTAAGGAGGTCAAAGCTTACTATTTTTACCAGAACTGCAATTCAAAGGACTTTTTCTACTTCTCCTTTTGTGATACATATTCATCTACTATTTTAACAGTGAATTTTGTATTTTTCCTTCAGAATCTGAAGTAAGTATATTCATAATTTCTTTTAATTGCTTTGAAATCCAACACAGCCTTGGAATTTTGCTATGCCATGGAATATCTTTAGTTCACCAGCTATCAGGAAAGGTTATCATTTCATGTTACTACTTCCATTAATTCCATGTTGCCATTATTACTCCTGTTTAGACATTCACTATGCAGGCAAAATTAAAGGTACACAGAATTCTTTCACCATTTGGCACAGTCCATTCAGAAGAGATGATGTCAGTTATCTAATGAAGGAAGAACTAGTTTTCTCCTGGAAACAGGCTATGACACTTATCAAACTTATTTAATATATCTAAATCATTAGCTGTACTTCTGTGGTAAAGAACCATTCCTTTTGCAAAGTAGAATCATAGAACTTTTTGGGTTAGAAGGGTTACTTAAAGGTCATCTAGCCCAACTCCCTGGCAGTGAGCATGACATGTTCAGTGAGATCCAGTTGCTCACAGCCCTGCCCAACCTGGCACTGAATGTGTCCAGTGATGGAGTATCTACCACCTCTCTAGGCAACCTGTGCCAATGTTTCACCACTGCCGATAAAAACTTTCTTCTTTCTACCTAGCCTGTATCTACCCTGCTTTAGTTTAAGACCATTACCCCTTGTCCTGTCACAACAGGCCCTGCTTGGTGTTACCTGCAAAATTCGCTGAGGGTGCACCCAGCCCTGCTGTATGTCTTTGATGAAGATACTAGGCAGCACTGGCTCCAGTAAGGACCTCTGAGGGACACCTCTTGTCACTGATCTCCTGGACACTGAATTGCTGACCACTGCATTATGGATGTGACCAGGCATCCAGGTCCTCATTCAACAAAGAGTCCATCAATCAAATACATCTCTCTCCAGTTCAGAGAGAAGGATTTTGGGAGAAGCTGCATCAAAGACTGTGTCCAGACAAATGATACTCATAGCTCTTCCCTTGTCCACTGATGTAGTCACTCCATCATAGAAGGCCACTAGGTTGATCAGGTAGGACTTGCCCTTAGTGAAGCCATGCTGGCTATCTGGAATTACCACCCTGTCCTCCACATCCCTTAGCATAGCTTCTATGGGACGCAATTCCATGATCTTCTAAGGTACAGAAGTGTGGTTGACAATTCCCCTTTTTGAGCTGAGTGTGATGTTTCCCTTAATAGTCACCAGGGACTTCACCTGACTGCCATGACTTTTCAGTTATAATGAGGAGAAAGTGTGCACCATTTGGCTTGGATCTTTTACAAATATTTGAAATATTCAGTAACCACAGTGTTCCTCTGTAGTAATCACTGCTTCCTAGGGAAAGGGTGCAGTGCATGTGGCTCATTAGGAATCTCAACAAATCCTTTCTGTTGCCCTATCATAGAATCAATAAGGTTGGAAGAGACTTCAGAGATCATCAAGTCCAACCTGTCACCACAGACCTCATGACTACTAAACCATGGCACCAAGTGTCACATCCAATCCCCTCTTGAACACCTCCAGGGATGGTGACTCCACCACCTCCCTGGGCAGCACATTCCAATGGCGAACAACTCTCTCTGTGAAGAACTTTCTCCTCACCTCCAGCCTAAATCTCCCCTAGTGCAGTTTGAGACTGTGTCCACTTGTTCCGGTGCTGATTGCCTGGGAGAAGAGACAAACCCCCTCCTGGCTACAACCTCCCTTCAGGTAGTTGTAGAGAGCAATAAGGTCTCCCTTGAGCCTCTTCTCATGTAGATCATTCAAGAAAAGAAGTCATGACTTATTTTTGTTAAAACCAAGAAATAAAAAGCAGAATAAATGATACTGAACTCTTGCAGTACCATTTTGCCAGTATCCTAAATATTGAAACCAAGAAGAATGCTATTTTTTTGCTAACTGCTTGGCTTTTGCATCAACATTCACCACAACAAAATTAAATAGGGAAACAAATGCAAACCTCCAAATATAAACAGATAAATGGCTTAAACTTTGTTGTTAGTGCATCTTATTCTGGTATGGATACCATAGTCTACAGCAAAAAGAAAAGGAAATATTAAGATATACATCATAGTATTTGTACTTAGGCCAAGTGTCCAACAACCCTAGTGCCCATCTAAAGCAAAGGCTAGTAGAGTAAGTTAGAAAACAGTGTATCACTGATATTTGCTTGCTTCTGGCAGTTATTAACTTCAAAGTTTCAAGAGCTGGTGAGTACACCACATCTAATAGGATGGATCTATGTTATAAACTTTCAGAACTGCTTTTTTAAACCATTTATTCATTCAGTAGCTAAACCTCTACACCAGCAAGCAAATATATTCATGAAAACCATTCAAAATCATCACATTCCAAATGGTTTTCAGAACTGGGTTACATATCAAGGAGCTCTGCAGAGGCTCAGCAGATTATTTAATCTATCAATATACCAGTTTAATAATCTGAATGATCTGATGGAACAAAAATGATCAGCAGAAGTAAATGCTTTTTCTGGCTCTGCTATTGGAACAGATCACTTTATAAATACCACCAGACAGGCTATTAGTCTAAAGCTTTCAGAGAAAGTTTTACTCTACAAAAATCAGTATTTTCATACTTCTGATAATAACCTAAAAATCATACACTCTGGCATGTGATTAACACATAGACACACAATACAACTAATGCAGAAATAAAAGTGAATTACCTTGCATTTTTTTGCAGTGTATTGCAGTCAGAACGTTTAATTGAAGTTGATACTTCTTGCTTAGCCAGGATTATTTCTTTAGCCTAAAATGAAAAATAGGAACAGAAATAATTCTCAGAGCCACTGATATTTATGCTCAGAAGCATTTAAATCATCTCTCAAAAGTAGACAAATTAAAAGAGTCCTAATAAATTTTCTCAGGACATTTATTCTTACAGTTAGATTTTAATGCTATTTGCTCAATGTGAAACATATGCTCGAGGCAATTTTAACCAAATAATATCAATGGAATTATATTCAAGTACACATGTATGAGATTCTGTGTGCGTGTGTGTATGTAAAACTTCAATATCTAAATCTCTTTGCATTTAAATATATGCTGTCTTGTTTAGTACCATGTTAATAATGCACATCACTGATTTTTCTCCCTTGTTAACTAATTAGTGCATCATGTGCCTCTCACTTGCATTTCAGTTGTGGTGTCCATGTGCTAGTGTAGATATTTTTACTGAAGAATCTGCTGCAGGCTGGACTTCTCACACTTTATAAAAGAGATAAGTGAATACAAGCTCCCTCAGCTCCTTTGCTAAAATAGAATCTCAAGTTCCAAGTCCAGTTGAACTCTCCTTCCCAAAGTGGGGAATCCCATGGCAATCACTGGATTTTTTGAAGATGGGTTATTGAGAAAAGGATCTCTCATGTTAAAGTAGTATCTTTCCCTTCTTAATACCATGGGAGATAGACTCCTTAAGTTTTTAAAAGTAAGGAGGTGATCAGGAACTGTGCCAAATAGTTAATTTTGTTGACTGTTTCTTAGTGCAATTGATTTGATGGTAGTCTGTTTGAAAAGCCCAGTGAATTTAAAGTATCTGTTCTAAAGTCTACAAGAAATAAGACAGCACCTGGAGCTGCTGTCATTCATTTCTGAAATTCATTGTGAAGTGGCTGTTCTGCCGATTCTGTATATACTCTGGGGAAGGAAAGGCTCTTTGGACCTTCTCTCTCTTTGCAGGAGGCCCTCTAGTGTTCTGTTCTTTTAACAATAACGCATTCCTCAGATTCTCTTGAGAATAAGGTTCCTCGTTTTGCCTTCAGAGCACATTAAAGACAGTGGGGAAAGCTGCCAATACTGCAATGAAACAACAGAAATGGCTTCACTGACAAGAAGTGATCCTGGAACTTGTGGAAAGGTTACAATTTGCCTTCTAGAACATCTCCTATGAATTATCAAATATTATTTGACATAAATGCTTTTGTGCTCAAAAGATAATCTCCTCCCTCTGTTCAAGAAAAAATAAAGAAGAAAAAAAAAAGAGGCATATTCTCTAAATGTTCTTATTTTTTGAAACAAACCCATGTGAAATAATGGTCTGTGAGCTTCGCCAAGCCAGTAGCTGACTGTGTGTGCTAGTTTAACACAGCCTTTTCCCTACAACACAGAAGTGAAGGAAAGTAACACACACAAAAAACTCCAGCCTGAGATAAAGAGTTGAGATAAGAGTTTATGTAAATGAGATAACCTAATGCACAGCTACCTTTTACCTTAGCCTATTTGTAGAAAAAGCACATCAGAAAGCAGTAGCAAGCAGAAAGCCAGTGGACTGAAAATGCAAGCCAGGGAGCTACTCCTTCATTCCTTCCCATTCAGTTGCTGCGCAAGCAGAAAAGAGCCAACACCCAAAACCTGGAATCCAAAAGCAGCAGCCAGAACAGGAAGCCTCTCATGTTACAATCTGAACTTCAAGCCTGTTATGAAATTATTAATATTGATTCAGGTGAAGATATCAATAATTATAGGCCCATAATACTTTCCTCCAGCCAGCAATATGATTTTGAAGCTGGCATGAGGAAGGTTAGTATGAATAGCCACAGATTAAAACAACCTATGACACTGTGATCAGCTGAGGGTAACTGTTCTGGAAAATGGAATTGACATAGCTTCAGCTGTGGCAAAAAACAAGGTTTTGAGGTCAATAGAAAGATAACTACATAAAATGGAAAGCCTGTGGTATACAGGAAGACACAGTAAATTAATACAATAAACCTTTCTGAAAGCTGTTCTATGAAACCATTGCTAATATTTGCATTAATAAAAAAAAAAAAAAAGAAACAAAAGTCTTAAAAGTATTGCCAGAAAATTCTAGAAATGGATGTGTTAAATCTAAAACATATTTAAGAAAACAGAAGCAATATATGAAAACAGTATTTATAACCTGAGTCATCTTTTCAGTCAACATTTTGTTCCTACAGTGGCTTTCCTCCTCTACAATGGGAATTCCAAGGGCTAACAGTTTCACTGAAACACTTCTATTCTCAAGAATGAAAGAATTTATAGGGTTCACACCTGTATGTCTCCACCTGCCTTTGACAGCAATAAAATATTACTGCATTCACCATGCCTAGATAAGTGAAAACTATATAATGAAATTTTATCAGATAACCTTTACACTGACATGCATAATATATATCACTCCTATTTTTAAATTAATTAGGGAACTTAACTCCATTGATCTTTACATTTCTAACTGTTTTTGAAGGCTCAAGCAATAAAAAGCTGTCAGAATTTATTAGTGACTGTTTATATAATAAAGAATTAATCAGAAAGTCCACATTTTAGTCTCTGATTCACTATGAAAAGTGAGGTTTTAGAACATAACACAGAATATCTCAATATTCTCAGTAAAAAGTGCTCATAACACTGGGGTCTGATGCTTTTTCTCAGACATTAATTAAAATGCTATTGGTGTAATTAACTGATGACATCTTACAAAAATCACTGATTTAATATGCCAGTTTTGGTCAAATTGTGTTAAAGAAACTCTTGGTTCCTGCATGATTGGCAAAGATGACTTGGCTAGGTCATAGAGATTCAGTTTGAAAAGCTTCATGCCACAAATATTTTTCCCAGAAAAATGAAGCATGTACAATGTAGTCACTGGCAGCTCCTTACACAAAGGCTGTGCAGATGCTGGTTACTGTATAAACACCACACCTTTAAAGTGTCACTATATAATTTCGTCAAATGTTGTGTGCTTCAGTTTGTTTTGATGAGCTTCCAAAAAGTTTTGCTGGACACTGTCTTAGACACCCATTCTGCAGTGATTGCTGTGCAGGAAATAGTCCATTTAAGAAAATTATTTTATTTCTTTCACTTCATATGAAATATACTATCTTCAGCATCTGTAATATGTCAAGGTCATGAGAGACAGGGAAAAAGTTTGGGTTTTCATTTTAAAGGCTAAGGAACTATGAACAGGTTGGAAGATGAGTGGTGGAAGGTTAAGTAACTGGATTAGAAAAATCACTGAAGTAAATGGCAGTGAGTTCGGTTATCATTCTATTCTGTTACTGAGAAGAGAGAGATCTTTTCAGGACACTATTGCAAGAAGCATGTCATAGGACACCATTTTCATGTTAACAGCATTTTTAACAATCCAGATACTTAAGGAACATGCTGGATATTTATCTAGTCACCAATAATTTTATTTCTGTAGTAGTTGTTAGTCTTACCACTCATATAAGCTGAATACAATTGCATTAACTTTCTTCTTTCCATTATCTCACTAAATGAAATTCACATTGAGCTGATGATCTCAAATCAGTATTCTCAAATGTTGTTTATAATCTCAGCCACAATGATCTGAAAGGAAATTATCTTTTGGCTTTCCAGTTTTGCTCTTCCTTTTTCATTATACTTTGCTTCCCAGATTACATCCCATTAAAACCAATAAAATTTGTAAGGTAAGTTGTTTAGGAAGCTATAAATTCTCATGAACAAATTTTGAAAAGCAAAACATGGAGCTTAACTAAATTCATACAATTTTCAGCATTCTTCAGCATTTCCTGGTGAAACTGCATGCTTGATGCTAGAGTGACAGTTTGTGATTTAATGAGAGGCTGTCCAAGTAGGCAAAAACAGATGGTAGGGGATTGGAGCACAGAAAAAACCATAAAAGATATAGGAATACAAGTGGAAAAAGCCAAAAGCTGAAAAGTAACATTTTACTTACATCTACTAGTTGCATAGTCTTAGAATTAAATCAGACCACAAAGAGAAAGAAATTACCCCATATAGCAGCTGAAAGTTCCTCTTTCAGGAAAAGATGCTATAATTGATATGTCCTGGCAGATTCATATGTAACACCATGTCCTACTGCTCCTACACACCAGAGAAACTTGCTAGAGGCCAGAAGGGTAAAGCTAGAGCAGCAAGGATTATTTTTTTTCCTGTAACTATCCTTGAGAAAGGTTACCCTGCTTCTGAAAGCAAAAAAATACATGATGTAGTCCTAGAGGTCTTAGAAACAGTCCAACCCTTGAAAAGCACAACGGCAGAAGAGCAAGATGATGAAGTTGATTACTCTCTCCCACAGCTCCCAGAACCCCATCATATAGTCCATTCTCACCTCCAGAACTTTACCTTCTTCAAACTTCCACCCCCAAATCAAAATACCATGTATATATCCAAGGTGCAAGCTACATTTACTGAAGACACACAGTGTACACGAAATGGAGATACCTATCGGTTTGCTCCCATTTATATTGCAAGAACTGGGCCGGGCAGGGAAGAAAGTACCAAACCCACTTAAAGACAACCAGCTTTTTTTGCCAGCAGAATTCTCGATTGACTTGAATCCTGGTCAGCATGACACTATATAGGCAAACATCAGAGCACAGGTGAGGTAGGAGAGCACAGAGTGAGGAGTATGAGGGGAATATGTCTTTGATGCAGACTTCTTACGTCCTAGGAGCTACTGTGCAGCATTTTGCAGTTGAAATACCATGTTGCCACAACCCTTTTGATTACATAGACTCTGTACAACTGCTTAGTGGATCCTTTCCAGTCAGGGAGAGCATAAAGTGAAAATGAGTTAAGCAACTCTTCCTCTGATGACCTGAGATGTGAGAGTTGTACATCAGCCCTGCCCTTGAACCAAAAATGTCATGTGTGCCACAAAACTTTTGAAAAACTGATTTGTTTTTATTATTTCACAGGTAGGAAATAAAAAAAAGAAGCAGGTAAGTTGCTTGTTTCCAGTATTTTACAAAATAAATCTTCTTACACATTTGTACTGCACATTTCACAGTCTCTTTTCATATATATATAAAAATCTGGCCTTGTTGAAAATAAAGGAAATGCTGATTTTTATAATATTTTTTTAAAGGGGTCTTAAATCCTAAAGTTGGGTTTTATGATTAAATTGTCTTTCTGGAATGTTCTGTCTTTGGTAAATGTGTCCTGATAGAAAAGGCTAGACTGAATAACTTTAGCTAGCCAGATGTTACCTGTAACTCAAAAACATTCCCAAAGTACTCACAACTTTAAAGTATCTTTGTGTGTTTATAGTTTTTGTGTATGTTTGTAGTTTAATTTACATACCTTTGGCATGCTGACAACTAAATGGCCAGTTGTTTGTGATCTTTTAGCAGAGCTGCTGTCTGGCTTCACTTCCTCAGGGAGCACAATCTGAAACGGCTACAAGAAAATCAGGGATTTAAACAGATGCCAAAATACATCCTTCTTTATTTTTATTCTTTTTAACTATTTTAATTTTTTTACCTAGCCAGAACACATGCAGAAACATCCCTATCACATGCTTTGATTTTGAGGCTAGTATAGGTCTAAATCCTCCCATTTCATATGTAGTGTTGCTAATCCTAATAAATTACTAGCATTTTAAACAGCTTTTCCTTACAAGTATAGTCATATGAATATTCCTGAACTGCTGTCATTCCTGAAGTGACATTTCCAAAGAAAGTTATAAAATTATGTTTGATTTATGTGAGCAATTAAATGAGAAAGATCAGATGTAAAGTAATTCTGAAATTTTATTTAGGCCATTAGTATAGTCAAAAATAGGGATTTTGGTTTGCTGTTTAAGTACTTTGTGAATTAAAAAAGAAAAATAGAATTAAAACCACTGAGAAGAAAGGAAAGTGGAACAACATTTTAAATGCCCTTTAAAAATAATATATATCCATTTGTTTCTGTCAGCTACAAATTCCAGATTGTGAAATTGCTAAATTCTAGCCTAGGGCAACTAGCAAGCTCCCTTCTTAAGTGAAGTGTGTGGGGGGAATATGAAGAGAGAAAGAGTCAAAAAGAGAGTGAAATTTCATTTCAGGCTTACATGTTTTCTGGTTAGCACCTCCACAGTTCATGTTCTCCAAAATAATGCAAGTATGAAAGAACATTTGTTCTGCATAGGTGCACACAGTTGGTAACTCACAAAAGTCAGATCCAGAGACCACTGAGTAACTATGGTAAGCAGTAACTCTTGATTTGAAATTAATGTGGTAAAAACCCACTAACCTTTCCCTTCACCAGTACTCGTATGTAAGTTGGCTGGACATCAACTTCAAGCAGAGAAGTATCCAAATGTCTTAGGAATGAAATATAAATAAGTGAATTAATCTAAAGTACAGTCCAGTAAATAAGCAGTGCGGGGCAAATAGCTCTTTAATGATGATCTCTCAGTTTATAAGCTACAAACTTAATTTCTGTTATTAAGTTATATTTACGGTCTTTGGAAGAAAAACATGGTCTTCCTATGTGTTCACAGAATGTCAGCTAAATTAATGTCTGAATTCTGTCAAGTCCTCACAATGACTGTTGTGTAACTGCAAGAAATCAAAATCTGCATTGAAAACAAAAGATCTTTCTTCTATTAGTGTAGTGTTTTACATTAATATGGAACATAATCCATTTGTTATTTAAAATTGTCAAAGTATTCTGCTACTTTTCTTTCTAAAAGCTCAGTAGTAAATATAAAATAAAAGTTCCATTTTTTCAACAATGAACTTCTGTTCATACTTCATATTCCCAGAAAACACAGTGCTTTACATTTCACAATTGTTAAACAAAGTTTGTGACCCATAAAAGCTCCACTGTAACATCTCCTCTTCATCATGTGATACACACACTCAGGTGAATGCACAAGTATGTATTCCATATTTTCCTCCTCTTGTAACATTATTTCTCTGTTGAATCTTCCAGACTAGTCTGCATTTCTTACAAGTAAGCACAAAATATTGCAACATATCCAACATCTTGCATCTGGACAGGTTTTCTGAGGCTTCAAATAATTCTAATGCTTACTATTTAGAAACACAGAACAGTCTTCTTTTGAGGGAAATTAATGAGCTTTAATTGAAACATACATGGCCTTATTAGTGTTTCTGTGCTATAAAACTAGTTCAAGCTTTACTCTAACAAGTTCTTGTTATGGGTAAATAAGCTTCTGGGTTTCCAACCGCTTCCTGAAGCACCGTCAAGACCACTCTACTGCTCAGTAGTATATACTGCCAAATACTTATTAGGTTACCTTCTCATATTTTGGCCTGGTTCTACCAAATTTCTTCCAGGCAATGCCCTGGCACAGTTCACAAAATAGCATGGGCCAGGGGCTCTTTCAAGTAAGTAAGGAAAGTAGGACAAGGCTATGCTATGCTGCTCTGTCTTCCAGAGAAGAATTTAACTAGAAGAACATGAACTGTACCAGAGCACTTTAGGGCCAGATGGGCAAAATATCTTTCCCTATAGTCCTAATCTGTATTGGAAAACATTTCACATAATTACAAAAGGACAGGTGTGGAGGCAACCTGCCTGTGGACTGCAGAAAATATCAATTGAAAAACAAAGACTATTAGACACAGTCCTCATACATGAGTAACAGGACTGTCTGAAGGGGCTTTGGTTTAATAAGCTTCACTACTTTGGCACAGGCTTCCAGACTGAGTCCATTACTCACTATGTTATTGGTTTCCCTCTAGAAAATTACCCATTAGAGAGAGAAGTATAACAGAAACACTCTGTATTAGAACTTAAGAATGCCAAAAATTAAGAGAAAAACAAATTCTGACCTGTAAACTGCAAGATCCAAGACGATCTGGTTGTTTTCTTCATCATCTTTCAAAGAAAAATTAAGCCTAATAATAATGACAAGAAACACCTCCAGAATAAGTACAGTTGGAGTAAATAAGCAAACATTGTAGTGTATTTCAAATTCAACTGCTAGCAATGTTAGGTGAATACAAATACCATTCAGACAATGTCACATGGGCATTTTAGAAATAATTGCAATCTTCCTCATGAACAGAAAAAGTCTGGCATTTGAACCAAAGTGATTCTAACATTTACTTTCAGCTCTCCCAAGCCAACCCACAAGAAAAAGAAAAAAAATAATCCTCCTGAAGGTCAGCTAAAATTACATTGTTTGTCCATGCAGAGAGAGAGAGACATCTGCTGGTGAAACCTGCCTGCTCTATTAACAGCTTCAGCAGAAAAACAGTTCATGAAAAGCACGAAAGCCTGGAACTTGAGTCCTAACCTTATCATATGTTTAATAAATAAATAAATGATTGCATCTTCATTCATAGCACTTCATTTGCCTGGTGTGTAAAATATCTGCCTATGCATTTCCAATATAAAACTTGATTTGCACAAAATCCTTGATTCTACAAGCTTTGTAATACTTGTTGAGAATGGAAGTGTATCATTAGTTCTATTAGCTGCCTGTTTGTGATCTTGCTGGCTGAGTTCTTGAGACCGTGAAAAGTATCTTATCAGTTATAAATAGGAAACAACGTTTATTACTACAACTGTAAGAAGATGCATTCTAGGCTTACAGGTTCTGCTTATATACTCAGACATTTCTCAAGTATTTAAGTAGATTTAATACATAAATAAATAAATAAACCCCCAAAGCAGACTAAAACCCATCTACAAAAGAGAATATTTTTATAAATAGTTGATGTGTTTTTAATGGAAAACTGAAAAGTATACAAACCAACTTTGTTCCACGTTCATGGTTTTTTCTCTTACTGCATCACAAATTTTGAGAATTCACTAAAACATGTAGGGTGAGAGAAAGAAAAGAACTGCAACATTTTCTAGAAGGAAGCTTGATAAGAACTGAGGAAACAGTCTGCTGTCAGCAGCATGAAGCCATTCCTTTGGTTAACCTTCCAAAAGAACATCAGAGAAGCTTAGACATTGCTATGGACATCAGATTTCCACACTGAAGTTAAAACTTTGGAGAACACCATCTGTCTAATTGTGTCTCTTTATTTATGTCTCTCCAAAGTACTGCCAGATTGCAGTGAAGAGCTTGTGATACTTGTGTTGAAGCTGTGACAAAACCTGCTCACTGCTCTGGCCTTACGTGGGCACATCCAGACTAAATTCTAATCCCAAAAATGTGGGTGACACAAACAGGACTGCTGCTAACAGGGAAATCCAGCAGACTGTAACTCTTCTGAAAAGGTAGCTACAGCTTTATTCTAAATGTCTCTGCCCTTCAGAGGCACAATCAAATTCCACTAACACAAGAACTATTTTGAATTGTTTCCTTAAACTATTTTTTTTTCAGTCCACATACTTTTATGAAAAAAGTACATCAATACAATTGTACCTTCTGATATGGGTGGAATAAACACAAGTTCTTTTGCCACTACCTTTAATTTTCCCTATGCACTGACCCTGTAACGCAGGCTTTCAAATTCCTTGAATTTGCATGGATTAATGAATTTCCAAGATTTAGAAAGCATTCTTCATGCTAACAATAAGCATGTTCTTAGCTTTGATTTTGCAGCTAAATCAGTCTTAAGATGGAAAAACTTGTTCAGAGGACAGCAGATGGGTGGCCCTTTAGTATGCCACTTTTTGATCACAGTCTCCTGTAGGAGGCTCTTTGGTAAGCCACTTCTAAGGAAACAATGTTTGCACAGTCTCCTGTTTCCCTTCAGAAAACCAAAGCTTGGTTCAAGTGAAACCAATGGCAATGAATGTCTGATATCCCTTGAAACTGATGCCACAACACTTGGATACCCAGGTGCCTTTGTCAACGATAAAATACAAGATGCTTCCCTGTATCACCAGCCTCTTTTGCTAGAGACCTCTTTCAGTGCCAAAGGAACTTGTGCCATAGAAGGAAATTACGTATCTTTCCCAATTCTGCCAATTTTATATCTGCCATCAAAGGACAGAATGAATTTGTCCAGAAATATTACTTGAACATATTTTTCCACATATAAAGTGGCTATTCATAGATATTTATCTTCAACAGTCAAAATGGATAAAATTTTTCCAGTATTACCAAGATGCTCCAAGAAAGAGAGCCCTACCATAGAAGGGAAGAGAGTAAAACATCTTACATCTTTTACAGAAAAAAAAAGTCCTTCATGAAAGATCAACAATAAACTAAACAACCTTCAACACTTAATTTACTAAAAAAAATAATTATTTTTAGAGTACTGGAATTTAGAAGCTAGTTTGCCCACCAGGAATACAACACTGCAAAGAGAATTTGTCAGCCATCTCATTTTTATATTTGTGTATCTTGAATTATTTGACAAATAATCTGGAAAGAAGTCACTCTGCTTAACCTCTCAATCTTACATACTTTGGCACATTCACATTCAGAACTTTTCCTTCTGCTGTGACCAATGGCCGGAGAGGCTTCTCTCTCTTTTTTGATCCCCTTAACAAAACAGAAAGGAAAATGGTTGAAAATTTCACATTCTGATATTTTATGTTTCATACCAAAAAAGAAATGGCAAGAGGCAAGGATTACCTGGTATTTGATGTAAATGCTACAACCTATTTCAAGAACAAAGCGGGTCAAACCAGAAATCCAGTGACACATTAAAGGCATCATCTGCAGATGAGCAAATGCTTTGTAACATTGTGTTTTACACTGATAATATCTTCTTCAGCATATTATAACATGCATTATCAAACAGTAATATATCAGATTTACAGGTAAATTTTAAGAAATCAGTGGATTGCTTAAACATATGAAATGGAACATTCTTATTTATGAATGGTTATAGTAATCATGAGGCATCATTAGTATGTGCAAGCAATTCTTAAGAATTGTTTTATACACGCTAATTTAATTGTTTTTACTGAACAAATGCCTGCCATACCAGTCAACAGTAGTGCATTGCTTTTTGGGTTCCCAAACCAATTACTAAATTACTAGTGAGGGAAATAAGGCATTTAGACCCCCTCAGGGTGAAAAAAGAAAAAACTAAAGAGTTTACAAATACATTGTATTTGAAGAAGGAATAAAAACATTCAAGTAGATCTACTGGAATGACTAGATAAAATCAACTTCTGTTTAAGAAAGATTCACAGTTATCCATGCATTAAATATTATTCCATAGAATAAGTCAGAGTTTTAATATGGAATTTGTGGGCTATCAGTTTCTACACCTGAATGCCTACTCTTGACAGATGCAAAGTGAATACTTCAGGAAATTATATCTTGATATCTTTCAGCTGTTAATAATCTGTTTCTAGATTAAATCTGTTGGGTCATGTGAACCATTTTAAGGCAAATTCAGTTATGTCATAATCATCAGGGTTTAAGGTATCTGTAATATTGTGCTGAAATGAGCTGATAGGTCTTGTACTGGCAAAGAGAAGGTAAAGGAGATCCTGTGCACCTTTCAGCTGGAAATAATTTTACACTTGTCTGAATGTTCTTTGAATGAAATTGCAAATATTCACTCCTTTGGCAACAGCCAAAGCCACTTAGTTTGTTATCAACTGTACAACGACACCCAGCTGACAAATTTAATGGGTGCTACCATGTCATAGAAGGGTTCAAATTTAGCACTGGTATGAGTTCCTGTCAATCTTAAACTAAAACAAACATCCTTATATACTGAATAACGTACACTGATACATTTCAGCTTCTTTTTACCAACAAAGATGATCTGATTGTAGGGCACTGCTCAGTTCTCATCTTTCTTGTGCTATGTAACAAAACTCTCACCACCAAAACTAAGTCATGAAAGGACTTTTAACTCCTTTAAATGCCTTGGAAATTAAGGAAAATCCAGAAAGGAATTATTCTATCTTCATTATAATGCTATTTAGGGAAACATTTGGAACACATTTGCTTTTCACTAGCAAGGCATTCCCAAACATACCAAAATTCTATCTAGCTGGAACCTGGGTTTCACAGTGTATCTTCTGGGAAAGTGCTAAACCTTGAATTAATGATAGCCACAAGTTATGCAAATTCCCATGTTTCTTGTAGACCTCTCTAGGACTGTCTTTTTCAATACTAAGGCCTGGTAAATCTTTTAAAAAGCAACCCCTTAAAAAGAACAGCTAAAAAAGTCTCTGGCACAAATTCTGTTACATAAGGAAGGAAAAAGAAAAAGAAAAAAAAAAGGGGAACAAAAAAAGGAAAAAAAAATACTTTGCTTACAATGTTTGTGAAACTGAGAAGCCAGAAGCAATAAAATAATTATTTTTGCTAGTGTCTGCATTACTTTTGCATGTTCAGCAAAACCAGTGATAACTTTAGAAAGTTTTAAAGGCTTTTCAAGAGCTAGACATCTTCAGATTCACCATGCCAAATAGCACAGATAACAAGAAGAATTTTTATTACTTGGGATGAGCATCTTTGCTAAAGTATGTGGAAAAAAAGTCTAAGTCACAGAGGAAAAGTCCTTGAAATGCCACTTGTGCAAAAATTTTGTATCATGGCCTGCAGGGCACTTATATAATGCAATCTGCACTCCGGATAAATGGTTTTAGCAAGGATATTACACAAAATGTATTAGTTAGCTGACAGGAAAGTCAAACTTTTAAAGTCCATAACATGGAATTGAAAAGATAAATTATATTTAAAGCTCTCTTTGTGAAGAAAAGCAAAAATAAAGGATATTATAAATACAGTTTAATAAATGAAACCAAACAAAATAAACAATTTGATTTTATAAGCATATTTATATTTTTTAAGCATATTTGCACATGCAATAGATATTTAAGCTACTAGTTCTTAGTAATGTTTTATGGCAGTCAGTTACCTCTCCCCTGTACCTTTGAAAATTTCCCTTTCTTCAATTTATGGAATATATTAAACCAAAAACATACATTACATTGTCTTTAGCTCTCCGTTTTTCTTCCATGTATCTGTGAGTTTCTAATCTAGATTCTGGAGTATATGGTGTGGGCTCCTCCCAAAATCTTCGGACTTCTTCATCATCTTCAAATGCTCTCCACACCTCTTGTTTCTCACCTCCTTCTGCTTGATCATTTTCTTTGTCCTGTAGGCAGTCTGGGCTACACAAGATCACATGGAATATCACCCCAATGAAATGAAGGAAGAGAGACAGTACTGGCTAATGAATTCTTGCACAGTATTATTATAAACCAATACTAATAGTTCTATAATTTCCATGAAGAACAGTATCTTTTACATTTGGATAACATTCTCTGCTCAGTTTCCTTCAGCAATCAACCAAACATATTTCAACATAATAGCTTTTGTTTACTAAACTAAAAAGTGACACTGTAATTTCACCTAAGAAGTGATACTGTGGTTTTGCCTATCCATCTGAAAACCCTAAAAGATCAAGAGATTTAATTTCAGGAGCAGAATTTTCAGGTACCCTCACAACTTTCAGGTGATGCAATGTTGTAATGGTGCAATACTCACATATTCCAAATGTCAGGCAGAAGTAAAGTCAAAATTTATAGGGTAGCAACATTTTACCTAGCCATTTCCTAAAGTGTCATCTTAGAACCTGAATCATTTTCCGCCCCTTACCCTAAGCTTCTGTAATGTTCAGAAACTAATTTTGTGATATAGATATGAGGACAAAGTTCCATAGCCAGTTCTGTGGGACTTAGTATTTATTGGATATAAAGTAAAATGGATGGCACCTGCAGTGGAAGATGACCACAGACAAAAAAAAAAAAATCTGCTTTCTAGGCAATCTCAGTGATATTAGGTGGAGCAAGTATGGAAATTGATATTCCATAGCCTTTTACACCTTGAAAGATCTGAAATATTCAGTTTAGGTCTTCAGAGGTAATAACTCAAAAGCAAACTAAATGATACGTGAACAGCTGCTTTTGGTGGAAGCCCTGCATTACCTTAAATAACAATTTCCACCTGTTCTCCTGCAAGAAGATATCAATTACTCTATTTTGGCACCCGGACAATTTAGCCTGGAGTTTTGGGACAAAAATTATATTGTACTGTCAGTGATCAGTTATGGTTGCAAATAATTATATTTTTTGTTAGTGATAACATTCATGAGAAAAATTAATTCTGCTAGAATTAAGAATAAAGACAAATTACTTAATTGGAATTATATGAAGTATTTCACACGGAAAGAAAAAATTCATGATGAAGGAGTGACATTTACTTGCAAACTGTTGCTGCTTCCTGTTACCTGTCAAATCCAAGCTTAGATTCCATTTGCTTTTGTCCCTTGACCTTTCTTTCTTGCATCTTTCTTTGAGCCTCTTCTTTTTCTCTGGCCCTTTTGAGAAGGTAAGCTTTTTCTTGTTCCCTGATTTTCTGTTGTACTTCTGGGTAGTTTTGAAGTGCTTGGATCCTCTCTGACCGTTCTATTTCTTTACCATCCAAACACTTCCCAAAGGGGGAAAAAAAATCAATACCGCTATATGAGAAATTTAAAACATATTCAAATCAATAAAGCAATCAAACTGTAGGGTAATTTTCAGAGATTGCCTTCTGCATAAAATAAAAACCCCTACCTTTACAACCTCCATAACAAGAAGTTATACCATATCAAAAAGAATTAACACTAAGTTGCTAGTCAGATCTGAAAGTGGTTTTGCATGTTTGAGAGCTACTGTTTGCATTTTCCAGCACCTTCAGTTGGGTTTATTAGACTATGCAATAGAGTCCTTTTAGTCATTTCTGATATTTACCTGACCTTAATTCAACTAATACAGCTACTATAAAATTACTTCTTTTGATGTGTTAGTTTATTGCCAACTAAGTTAGTGGGATCTATCCTTAATAAGTTAAGCAAGTGCTCATACTTCTCCAAGGGAAATTGTGAAAGCATAATTCAGGACTTTGCCTGTTTCAATGACAGAAAATCATTACATCAGTTCAGTCACTGCACAAAACCACAATCCCAAAGTATTTATTTACAGCCAAGGAAATACAGTGTGTTTTTACATCAGTTCTGTATTTCTGCATGCCTTACACTATTGGTTTAGTATGTATGGTCAGTATGGTAGCAACAACCTGGTAGCTTCTTGCAATCATGAAAATAACTTAAAAATATATTTTGTATATAAAAAAACAATTGAGAAAAAAAAAGACAGAGCTGTAAAATTCTTTTTTTTTTTTCTTCAAAATGTTGTTTACAGTTCTCCAGTAAAAATGACAGAAAAGATAACAAATACATGTGGGTCAGTCAAAAATGAACTAATTTATTATCACATTATTTTCTGGAGTCACTTATACTTCAGAATAGTTTCATTTCCTGTGGACAGTAATAAAAATGCTACTAGCTTTTAGTTGGGATTAGTATGTTCCATCAACAATGCTCATTACTTATTTTGATATGAGTTTAAGGTTTTAATCTTACTTTTAATTGTTGAAGAGTTGCCACTACAAATTGTCTATAACCTTCAAACTGAGTACATGGGTTACCAACTAGAAACAGTTCTGCGAGCTGTATATTGTATTTTAGGGCTTCAATACTGGAGAGTTCACCAATGAAATTTGCTGTCAGGTCAAGCTTCCTCAGTTCCTCACAGCCTGTTTGGAAAGCAAATTAATTCAATTTGTCCACAGTATAAATGCACACAAAACACATATATACACACACCTGAGTGTAAAACTGCCTGCATTTGTTCTCTCTCTACTATTTTTTTCCTATTAGAGCACATCTTTTCCAAGCAACAAGTCAGAGAGTAACTCATAGCTTAAGTTTGTGAGGTCACAATACTTATAGAAAAGAAAAAAATCTTGATAAAATAAAAAATATAAAAACTTAGTATTGGTTTAATTGCTGTCAAAATTTGTGGTCATTGCTGGTATACTAGATGATGGACATATACCAGTCTGATTTCCTTGGTACTCCTCCTCAACTGAATCTTCACCATACAGCTATGAGAGAGATTAATTGCTTCAGGAGAACAAAATCAGTTATGAGTTTAATTTCTATCTACTGTTAATCTTAGCTAACATTATTCAAGTGTAAAGATGAGGTTTTCTAAAAATTCATACCAAGTCAAAGTTTTCCATTCTATGGCCTCAGCTGTAATGAATTCTTTATCACTGAGTAAATTGCAAACACAAGTGAGAAATTGTTGTTTGTTAACTAAAACAGTTACTAAATTATCTAACAAAATGGAAATATATACCCCAAATTTATCAGCCTCTGGCCATGAATCATAACCTTGACACTAGGAGTGAAAAGGTTTAGCTCAGAGCAAGCCCAATTTTGATGTTCATCGTTGAAATCACTTATTTTCCTTTGCAGGTCTATTTGGTGTTTTATGCATAGTGGAGCTGAAAGAAAATAAACTACTCAAAATTATTTATTAAGGGATTTAAATAACCCAAATTTTTGCAAGGCTCATTCCCAAAGGTTCCAATCTTTCAGTAAATGACAAATCGCAGTAATAAATAATGCAGCCTGACAGAGATCTTAAAATTTACTGGCATGAGAATAGATGTAAGTTTCTCAACAAATTGACAAACATGTAATCTACTGCCTACTCCTTCAACTTGCACAAAGTTGTGTTTAGCCTATTTACTTATTTTTTTTATTTAAGCCATACTCTTGAATTTGCTTGTAGACTTCAAAGAATGAACCAAACCAAACAAACTAAACCCCACCAAAACAAACAAACAAATGAACAAAACATCTTTTTTTTTTTGTTTCCTTATCAAGGTGGACATTTTAAAGACACAGCAAGTGGCCTAATCTGAATCAAGGAAGAGAAAACAATCAATTTAGAAATTATTCAGTTACTATGTAATATGTTTATGGGTAGCTCTAAGTCTTTGATTTGGATCTTGGAAAATGATAGATCGTTGTGCATGCCATTATAATGACAGAATAAAGGCTTAAACACAGATATAACAGACAGGACTTCATGCAATGAAGAAAGGAGTCATCTGAAAAACTCTTAAAAATACCCTAGATTGCCAATGTGCACAGAGTAGAACCTTCTTGTGTGTGACACTTGATTGTTGAAGATGACTGCTGAAACATTACACAAGAGATTTCTTACAGTCTGCAATGCATTAAAATAATTTTTTTTTAGACAAAGCAGCATTGTTCCAACTAAGCTGTGTAACAAATTATCTTTATCAAATGGGGAAATACCAATTTCATGCACAATTTGAATTCCCACTTTGTAGAGTACTAAAGAATAGAGCTATCATAGCTGTCAATGCTGGTAAGAGTATGCAAGAAGCAAGTGAAGATAGAGGCAAGAAAACTGAATGACAAAACTTCAGCTGTGGGAAGCACTTGCTATAAAGTATTTGTTGAAATGCTGCACACAAAAAGGCTCTTTACTGGTGGACATGCTTAATGGCTTCCACCCTCTTTTGCAGTAAGTCACAGCTGCAGTGTTTCAACAAGAAAAGGCAAAATGGTTTGTTTACAATCTGACCTTCCAGATTTTCAATTCTTTCAATGTTGTTCAAAGCTACATTTAAATATTCCAGCTTCTTTAGTTTGCCCACATTTTCTGTAACAAAACATAGATCTATTATTTCAGTTCTCTTCATTGGAATAGGCATTATCATTTTACTTGCTTACTTCAAAGAAAAAATAAAGCAGAAAAATAAGGACAAATCAGAATATATATCAGGTTACTGGGCACTAATGTTTTAATATTAAGAAAAAGCCATAATCCAAGAAGCTCTCTGAAAACAAAAGAAAAGCAAGCAACCACCCAACCAAAAACAGAACACAAATTTTATCAGAAGTCTGTAAAACAGATATGGTGAAACATTTCATTTGTCATGAAATTCAGAAAGGATCAGTCTCTACTTAGACACCTACTTATATAGGAAAGATTGGCTTCCCTAATGTACATTTAATTTTTAAAGATCTTTTGTCTACAAGGTTAATACAAGAAAATTCCTTTCTCCCTTTTAAATTTTGTTTTAAAGGATTTATATGGCTTCAGGATGAACAAAATTAAGTTGCACATACTCTCACATCCCCCTCCTAGTGTAATTTGTGTCACAGTTTACCAATCTCTCCCGGTCATGACATTTTCTAGACCATGGGGGTTGGACCAGATGATCTCTAAATCATAACCAGAGAACACTTACCAATTTTTGGAATTAGATTATGCTGAAGATAGAGAATTTTTAAATCTCGACACCATTTGTCAAGATGCTCTAGTTTTTCTATTTCCTGCTGATGTAAAGAGATCTCTTCCAGTGAAAAAATTTCACAGTTGTTATGTTCTGCACGTCTTCTAATAAGATCTTCAGTGACTGAAAGAAACATTAGATGTCATTTTCTGCCATCTGACTTACGAACAACATAAAATCATTAAAATCTTCTGTTCCACCATACCAAACAGCTATCTGGTAGGAACACCACCAACAATAAAATCTGCTAGAGAAGACATCAAGTATCAAGTAGTTTCAGCCAACCCAGATAAAGTTCACATCATTTGTGAAATACCCTCATGTCACCTGAAATATGTAGAAAAATCTATATGAAAACTGCTGAGTATTCAATAAGTGTGATACCACCCTTGCAAAAAATGAATCCATCATCCACAATTTTCAGCATAGCTCCAATTGATTCATGTAGACATGCAATGGGGTGGTTTATGCTCTTATGTTTCTTGATGCCAGATGTTCACAGACAGAAGTATAAGCAGCATAACTGTTGAACGTGGGCAGATACTTGAGGCAAGTCGTAACTAATTCAAGCTTATAAATGTTCATGTTAGAATGACATTTAATCCTGAGTAATTTTTAGGCACTACAAGCTCGTTAGCAGCCAGTAAAGGAGCTTCAGTGGCCAAAACCCACCAGAGACTTGGGTTCAGAGTTGTGATTTAATAATAGTTAATGCCAGGCAACCTTTTCACACAGTGAAAAGGCTCTGTATAATGAAGGTAAAAAACTTCTATGAGAACCAGTCCTCACTCTAAAGCCACATGTTATTACTTTGTGTCCAGCCCACTGCACCAAAAAAGAGCTAGAATTTTCTTTGCCTTGACAATCAGTCAACTACAGTCATGTACTGATATTTTTGCAAAACAGGGTTTTATCAAATTAGCATAGGTATTTTTCACCATGGTTTGTGAAAACAAACAAACAAACAAATTCACCAAAAAAACCCAACAAAAACCACCAAACACAAAACAACCAAAACAAACTCCCCAAACCCAAACACTCTAGCAAACTTTTCAAAGGGCTCTAAAGTAAAATAAACTTTTTGAAGTGCAAAATTATACAGAGATCTGTGAAAATCAATTGTTCCCACCATATATTAATTAAAACTATTCATTCATGGCCTCTTTGCCTCAAGGAGGGTTTGTGAAATCATCAATTTTCACTAGTAGTCCTGGAATGGCTGCACACATTCACATAGGCTAGTCTGCTACAAGCTGAGTAAACTACAGGGCAATACAGCCCAAACTAGCACGTGTCAGTGCAGCTCCACTATCTACAGCCTTTGGGAAAGGAGTGCAACTGGTCTTGCAAATATTATATATCATTTACAGATGACCAGGGTTAAATCTCCTGTATGTCTCCTTTATGTTTCCTCTGATATGATTTACATAATTGTGAGACTGGTATTAATGGAAGAGGAGATCCTCTTTGCACATAAAGCACACTGGGAAAGGTAAATGTCTTTTTCTGTTTTAATCATGTTGAGCAGGATTGCTGAATTTGAACAACCAATGTTCCTTTAACAAGCCATTAATTAAACCTGATTCAATTAATAGGTAAAAGAGAAAAACAAATGGCAATAATAATAACCAAATATTTTAGTCTTCACAGAAAATATGAAAAGCACTTGTATTTCTAGTAAGGTACTTGGCAAATCTGATGGAAAGTAAAAAACAACCAAACCAAACCAAAACTCACAAACAAAACAGCAGAAAAGACACATACAAAGAAAAACCCAAAACCCAACCAAAAAAAACCCCAACCAAAACCCAACAACAGCAACAATAACAAAAACTGCTAAAATAAGGAAACCACCCCACATCAAACAAACAAACCAACCAACAAAACAGCTTGCTTTCTAGTGTGTTTGACAGCAGTATTTCCAGTGCAAACAAGTATTTCTGAGCAAGAAAACAATGTTCCATAATTTGCATATATCCATATTGGAGACAATATTATGCTTTATACTAAAAGAAGTCATATAAACTATTTCTGGCCGAGTTTTATTACAGCCAGATCTCTTTGCTGATGAAAAGAAAATTGAAGTGATTGTTGCAGCAATTATGCAAAGATGTCCACTTTCATTATCAGCTCTTTTACAAGGCAGAGACAGCAATTCCCAATGGAAGCAACAGTGGAGCTTCAAGGACCTATTTCAGGGACATGTTGTAGGGTAATGTTTGAGTATTTGATATTTCGCATGCTGTCTAGTTCCTGTAAGAGGAATGAGGGAAACAAACTTGCAAGAGAAAACAACATATAAGCTTTTCTAGGACAAAACACATTGTAACACTATATCTCACTGAGAAGTTCATTAACCAGGCTGTCTCATGTGGTGTGCAGCAACAGGAGAATGGGCCAGTGACCTGAGAGATCACAAATACTCTCATATTCCTATGAATGCAGGAGGAAATGAGAGATGGCATCAATCAACTGGAGATAACAGATCCGGAAGATTTAACAGCTCCACTTCCAAAAGTTATATGTTTATCAAAAAAAAGAGCAGATACAAGGGAAAGGATTAAAAGAATTGAAAGAAGAAGCAGGTGGACAGCTGCAGGTATACCAAGTAACAGCAGGGGAGCCTGAATTTCAGAAAAGTGAAGAATTCAACCATGATTTTAAGATTCATATCACACTGTTCAGGAGATGAAGCCATTCTCCTTCAGGCAGTGTCTGCTTGAAGTGGGCACCTGCCAGCTTCCTACAGAGCAAAGGAGTTCCTTTCCAAAGCACAATTTTAGCTCAGCAAGGGACTGGCAGTCCACTGACAGTATGCAATCAAAATATATTACAGGGAAAATCAGGGAATTCCACTGTAGCTTTTTTCCTTGACTGATTTGTGTGTGTACTTAAGTCTTTTAGA
Source organism: Dryobates pubescens (assembly GCF_014839835.1). Taxonomy (NCBI): domain Eukaryota; kingdom Metazoa; phylum Chordata; class Aves; order Piciformes; family Picidae; genus Dryobates; species Dryobates pubescens. Next base: position 20,427,750 of record NC_071625.1, on the reverse strand, counting down.
CCATACTGCTTCACTTTCAAAAAAATAGATTCATAAGAAATAGTATGGTGTATTATAACCTCATTCAGACGTTTTGTTACATCTCTGACAATGCCTACATGGTCCACTTCTATTCTAAAATTAAAAAAAAATAAAAATTAAAACCAATAATCATGTGTTGTTGAGGATCTGTAACTGCAGGGAAGATACAGCACTGACAACTCAATGCCCTTACACAAGCCACCCCATCAAGCATCGCCCCTTGCTGCGGGCTGCCCCGCACACCCAAAGGTCCTCGCCTGGGCCACCCTGCTGCTGTGTGGTGGCTGTTTCAGGAGCACCTCTGTGCTGTGAAATAGCATAGGTTATTACCGGGGAGGAGTGCAAACAGATAAACTAGGCAAGTGAGGAGAGCAATGGAGGCAGGAGGGCAGAGAGGCTGCCAAGGGGTGTGGGGACAGTGAAAAGCGAGCGTGGGGAGAGGGAGTGTGGTGACCAGGGAGCGCGACATGTCATGGAGAGGAGGGAAGGGGCCCGGGGAGGAAAGCGGCTCTCTTGACACTCACTCCGCACCATGGCCGCCCTCAGCTTCCTGCCGCCGCCGCGGCCGCCGTTGCAGGACGCCCCGCGCTGCTATGGCAACAGGCCCGGCCGGGAGGCGGTGGGCGGGGCCGCTGCCGTGGGCCGGCTCCTCTGCGCCTGGGGCTGCTGCGGCGGCGAAACCCTCAGGTTTCGCGATTTTTATATACCTGTTTTGTCGTGTCCTTGTGTGCCTGCCCGAAAAGCAAAATGGGTTTTGTGTAACCCAGAAGTGAGATGTCTACTACTCTGGCTGCTGCTGACCCCTTTCTTTCACTGGGCAATCATATATGAAATGCAGAGGCATAGATCTTTCGGCCGTCCACTAAATCATGTCCCTAAGAATCACATCTACACGTCTTTTAAATACCTCCAGGGATGGTGATTTCACCATGACATTCCCATGTCTGACACTTTCGATTTTACAGTTAATACAACGATGTAGCATTGCTTCACATCCTTGATTAAACAGGTTCTCCACTGGCAATGTTATGGCTTGTTAAACCTTACAGAAACTAGGTGGGACTACATGTTTCAAGAGATCACTTATGAGCTTCCTATGGAGTCCTTCATCTAATCCTGACCTGCTGACCACCAGTGTGAGTTCAGTCCAATTCAGCAGCGCAGAAGTTGTTTTAACATAGTGTACACTTGATCTCAAGATAATGAAACAGTTTTGGTGGGGGTTTGTTTGTTTGTGGGAGTTTTTTGTTTGTGGTGGGGTTTTTGGGTTGTTGTTGGTGGTTGGTTGGGGATTTTTTTTGTTTGGGTTTTTTTGTTTGTGGTTTGGTTTTGTTCATACTTAAATTCTTGTTTTCTTATTTGTAAATTCATATATCCCGTTGATTGCCTTGATCATGTCCTTTTAACAGCCCTCATCAGTGACTCCAAAACTTGTAACAGAACATGAACTGGTACAATTGTCACTAGATCAAAGTGGAAAGAAAGGGAAGTCAGTATGTATGCTAATAGGTCTTCATTAACCTGAAGTTATAATAAAACCTAAAGCTAATCTACTAACAGGAAATTCACATATAAGTTTAAATAAGGCTCTAGTATTTTTATTTTTATTTCATTATCAAACTAATTTATGAAGTTGTTACCTCTGATGTAATAAACGGAACTCCCCAAAGCCACTCTGCAACTTTCTAATTGCATTACTATGTAGAGGATGGGAGACAGGAAGTGCCATAGAGTTAATGCTCCTAGGATTTGTGGGGAACAGAAAGTACTCCTTTATGGATGCATAAAGGAGCAGAAGTAGTTAATATACTTTAGTTTAACTCCTCCATACTTCTCCTGGCCTGACTGAGTAACAAATCTATGCTGAGGACAGGGATGTTTACACAGCTGTTTGGATGACATCACCACATGGGCCACAGCCACTCCACATAGCAACAGAGATTAAAGAAGGGACACTGGCCTTCCACTACCTACCCATTTATTTCATATCAAATTGCAGGCTTTTTCAAATAATTACTTTTATAGATGTGCCTTTCCCTAGAACTATTAATTTTTTACCTCAGTGCATAGCTCTTAATCAAGGTAATCAAGAAAAACAACCCAAAATAGTCTTGCTCTTGCTGTGTCCAGTTTTTTAAATGCATTGCACAGAAATACTTAGGATCACAGAATCACAGAATCACCAGGGTTGGAAGAGACCTCAAAGATCATCGCTAAAAACATGGATTTTATTTTCAACCCTTTTGCAATGATTCTCTATGATAGTTCTGAAGAAAAGTAAAATTTGGAATGAGTTAAAATAGCTATACACTTGGGTGTGGTGGGTTGACCTTGACTAGCTGCCCCCTGCCCTCTCAGCTGCTCACTCACTAGCCCTCCTCAACAGGACAGGGGGAGAAGACAGGACAAAAAGCTGGTGGGTCAAGGTAAGGACAAGGAGGTCAATCACCAATTGCTATCATGGGCAAAACAGATTCCACTTAGGTAGATTAGCTTAATTTATTGCCAAATAAGCAGATTTAGGATAATGAGAAATAAGATCAGATCTAAACTCACTTTCTGGTTTTGTATGCCCAGATTTAAACCACAGTTTGTTATAATGAGTATCTATGTAGGTTCTGATTTGCTACATTAGTTAAGCTATAGTTACACTTGTTTGAGCAGGTAACTCCTCTCTTGGGACAAGCATTAAAGAGGCATTCTCCATGTACCAGTGACTGAAAAGCTCTCAGTGTATTTGTTTTCATCTTGTGATGAACAGCTTTGTTTATGACTCAGGGCTAGAGTATTCAGGAAGTCAGAAAACAGTACTTTGAAGCAAGTATTTGAAACACACCAGTCCTAACCTTGTGGTCTAGCACACATGGGGCAATACTAGATACTGCAGTAGGATAATCACACTGAGAACTTGTCCTTAAAACTGCAAGCTCTTCAGAATGAGTATCCAAGGTGTAATGCTAAGGCTCTTGGATGCTCAAAATCTCAGCCTGTCATTGCAATATGGCTCTATAAGTTGTGCCTTCTTACTTCTAACTTCCAGTATACTCAATTCAAAGGTTAAGAGGTCAGCCAGATTTTCATGTTGCCCTTGTGATACACTGAACTCCTCAAACCTGACACTGTTTCAGACAAATATTATCCCATTGAGCATCACTTTGACCACATAAAATTCAGATAAGCCCAACTAGTTTTAGTCTTAGCAGCATTTTAAATCTTACTCACTCAGAAAAATTTTCGGATGCATGGAAAAAATGGTAATTCACAAATTCAGCATATTTTGGGTTTGGTTTGTTGTTATTAATAGTGTTTATCATTATATTCTATGCTGGTAACTGTTACTTAATAAAACACAATGAGGGTTTCATGTTCACACTAAAGTATCAATAAATCCTCTTGCACAGAGCACACAATGTACAGGGCAGGACATAAGATCACAAATAACAAACTAATTGAAATGCATGCAGTTCCTAATAATAATAATCTTCATTATTGACAGCACCTTTGTATATAAGCAATAAATGCAAACAGGAAGTAAGTGCCAGAGATAAGGAAAATAAAAACAGCGTGAGAAACCATAAAAAAGAAATAATTTAAAATGGAGAAACAGTTTTGCTCAGTGTTTATTACAAAGTGCAAAGATGTTTAAAAACCACTGCAGCTAATTCACAATGAAATACATCAAAGAGCAGATTCTACAGAACTGGACTAAATGGCCATACCTGCATTCTGTACCAGTGTGGTTTATTGCATATAATTTAAATAAAAAATGTCAATCTTTGTATGGTTTGGCTTCTATGAGTAATGCTTCCAGGATAAATACAAAACAGATTTGCTTACAGACTCAGAATTTTTTAAGTAATGGGATACTGAAAATACCATCATCATGCTTGCTACTTTTCCCTTCAATACAAATGTTGTTGCTATAAAGCACTATGTGTTATATACTCAAGATTGACCCTGAAATTCAGTTGAATGCAGCAAGAAGTAAGAGAATATAAAACAAAGTCTCAAAGTCTGGATTTAAATATTTAGGTTGCAAATTCTTGTCTTCCATTTTTCATCAGGCAGATCCTGGCTTCATGTTTTTATCCAACAAGACTGAATATATTGTGCTTCTTTACAAGCCTCAATACAACACTGCCTTTTATGTCCATTGGAATCTAGTCTAGTAACTGAATTGAACTCTGTTAATTCAGCAGTAATGGAATATCATAGAGGGCTGATCTAACATATCCTGAGTATCTTTTTTTCAGCCCTTGAACTCCAGTTGTCAAATTTTCCCAGAAATTCCCTCTGTCCAGATCAGAAAAATTCTAATTTATTCACAGACAGATTCTAGCAATTCATTTTAGACCAAATTTCTGGCAAGGTGAATCAGCTTTTTCTTCAGTAGTTTACAGTGAACTAACTAGTTTACTGTGAACTCAGGTTTTTCTAGTTTTCAGCATAATTGCTTTGAGGACTGCAAGGCAATTACACTCTTGGACTTTTCTGTCAGCATTGGATTAATTTGTTGAGGAATGGCTTGAATCGCAGGGGCATAGTTCTATGGAACAGCTGCTTGAACAAAGTGTGTAGGCCGTACTCCATCTTAATGTTTGCTGCTCGCAGTGAGCAGGTACGCTGATATTAGGGGATTACCACGGCCTTGAAGCCTGGAGGATGTGCTGGCAGCTGCAAGTGTGGATGGGGCATGGAGGGTCATCGTGACCCTGGAGCTGTGCTTGCAGCTGTGAGTATAGATAAAGGATAAGTAAAACAAGTAGCTAATTAGAGAGGAATCTGCACGTAGACTCTAATTGTAGCTAGGCTGAATATTATGATGTAACCCTGGACTAATAGCCAATGAAATGATTACACTTGTGCATATTTAGCTGAAATGCTATATAAGCCGTGCTTTCTAACAATTAAGTTGAAGCTTGCTTATCAATCATATTGATTGCTGCGAGTCTTTCCCTCACCCCCCTCGCCGATGGACTTCTCTTCCTGACATTAATTTTTCTAGATTATTCTTCCAAGAGAGTATTTAAATCTTAAAGATCTTTATAATCCTTTAGTTTTAAAAGTGCATTTAATGATGGATGTGTCATAAGTAGTAATAGGAGAGGTAACATATTTATACATATAGACAATGATATTTACTCTCAGTTTTCTCCATAGTTAAATAAAGAAGAAGAACTATTTAGTACTGACAAAATTATTCGGGTGTATTAACTACAAGTATATGTGAGGAGGAGTATTGTAACTATTGTATTTACATAACACATCAGTTTTATGAAGAAGAAAATTCTATTGTCACCATTTATTGAAGCTATAAAACCTGGTCCTTGTCACATCAAATGGTCTGTCTTCATATAAAGCCAAATTAATGTCCTGGAAAAAAGTAAATGACTATATAAAATTGATAATTTGGGTGGCATTTCCAGCTTTGAGCTCATGCTGCTTATCTTCAAAATATAACCAGCATGCATTTCTGAAAGAGAAATGTAGATTTTAACTTATTTTCAAGCACCCTTTTCTTCATTTATCTGTTTGTTTGGATTTTCAGTGCTAGAATTATGGCATCAACCTGCATGAGTTTGTCTTAGACATAATGTTGGACTGACAGCGGTCTTTCAGTTTCATTGACTCTTTCTTACACCAGAACCTTTCCTTTGTGCACTTTTGCTGCAGAACTCAAATCTCTGCCATTATGCCTGCCAGCGTGATGGCAGTCCATGGGCAGACCTAGCCCTTCCACAGGCAGCATTTCATGTCTGATTGACTGTCTGGGGCTGTGATAGAATTGCATTTAGCACAGTAGGGAACAAGGAGGCTAGAAGCTGCACTAGTTACAGAATGATTTAGTGGGCAATAGCATGCTTACATATTAACATCGTTTTGTTGCACAGGAAGATGAAATCCACGCTGTCCTAGATAAACTGGCATACAGGGAGATATTTTAAGAAGCAGATTATTAAAAGCTTGGAGCCACAAGATAACAGGTTTAGGTTGCCCACAGGTTCCACATCTAATATATTCTGTGGCAGCAAAAATCCAAGAAGAAAAATAGTGTTCAGTGTTTCTGAAATTAGTACCTGCAGGTTTTGTATTTTTCACCTGAATCCAGGTAATTCAGATTCATTATTTCTTATCCACATTCTGACTCCTGGCTCTCTCCTTTTTTTAATTTTTTCTTCCATTTTTCTTTTCTTACTGCTCAGCATAAAGGCCAAAAGGCAATATGCACACATGATACAACACGGCCTCTGAAACATGGAACCACATGTACTCAGGTACTATCCAAACAATAGCATGTTGTTACAAGAAATTAACATATAAATTATCAGAAGAAATCAGTTTTTCATAAAAATACTGATTCAGTAAAGATTGCAAACACTTTTAACCATTCATTTATCATCCAAAGCTGTGTAGGACATCAGAGACTACAGTAGTTGCTTCACATGATTGCTTTCACAGAGTCATCAAGAAGTACAGCCTCACTCACAGTTTGACTACAATAAAAATACAGTCAACATGAATCGGGTTTTAACAGAATGCTAACAATTCTGTTATTTTTTTCTGGACAGGAACAAGTGTAAGATGGCCATAAGGAGGTATAGAGTAGTTTGATGCTGAAGAGCTGAGGAAAATAAATTTGAGAAGTAAAAATGAAAACTGTTAGTGAATTGATTTTGAAATACACAGTTGTAACTACTCTCCTTTTAAGTCCTCAGGAAATGCAAAAACTAGGTTGTTTTGAAATGCTGGATGTCCTGTCTTGCAGTAATTTGTGCCAGTCTGTATTTAGTTTATTCCTGTTGGGCAACAAGTCCAAAGTACCCCACTCCATCCCACTGTACTTCTTTGGTTAACATTGATACTGTCTTTCAAAATCAAAGTTAGCTTTAATGCTCTGGTGTTGCAGCCCTTAGTTAAACAGTCCCACTGACTTTAAGAAGTGCTAGATGTAGCATCCACTGCTTGGTAGGCTTGATCAGTAGGCTGTACTTTTCATCATACGCTTTAGTAAGTCTGTAGTGTGATCAAATGTCTGCATACCATTTTGAAATGCTCAGGGTGAACATCCTCTTTTCAAGGACTGACTGAAAGGTTTTGCAGGTTGTGTCTGAAGCTGTGCAGCTGCTTTTAGATCTCAGAAGTTGAACTGCACTCATCCAGTGAACTGATGAATGAGACTGTTTTATCAACACTATAAGGAACATAAATCTAAACACAGCTCCACCCACTTCCTTCTTTTAATCATTTCAAAATAAACAGGTAAAGAAAAATACAGAACCAGGACTGTGATGGCCAAGTACATCAACTCTTGTTTTAAGGGTCCTGAGCGTCACTAAAACTTAGAATTGCTTGATAAACTGAAACTGGGAAGTGAAGATGAGGATTGACTGAAAAAAATGAAAGTGGGAGAAGATTCTGTTTCCCAGGTATTTTGGACTATTACATGTTGATGCTGCTGTACAGCACCTGTCCTACTATTCAGTTTAACCCGGAAAAAAGAGAACTTGATTTGCCCATTATATAAAACCCATGTTTTCTCTGTGCTGAGGCACACTAGTTGTTTAACAGCTTACACTCGTTAGCAACTGTTGTCAAACAACAAAAAAATATTTCATCCATGTAAGATTAGAGAAGAGTTTTAGGTAGCAAAGTGGAGTAATCACAGTGGAAACTGCAAGGGGCCTGCAGCTAAACTGTTTAATGAGAAGTCCTGGGAAACCCTCTGGCATGCTTGAACCTTATTTTGTTATAGGGCTCACCCCAAAATGTAAGGAATTCTTTCTACAATTAAATGTATACTTACCAATTATTCTTTTTTTCCAATCATTTTCTGAAGAAAAAAAAAAACACACCATACATTTTTAAAACAGTTTGTTACAATGAGTATCTGGTTCTGATTTGCCAAAATTAGTTAAGCTATAGTTATACTTGTTAGAGCGGGTAATTCCTCTCTTGGGTCGAGCATAAAAGAGGTATTCTCTGTGTACCAGTGACTGAAAAGCTCTCAGAGTGTATTTGTTTTCATCTTGTGATGAACAGCTTTCTTTATGACTCAGGGCTAAAGTATTCAGGAAGTCAGAAGCAGTACTTTGAAGCAAGCATTTGAAACACGCTAGTCCTAACCTTGTGGCCTTCATTTAACTGTGAATAATGACATAAAAACAAGGTGTAACATACCATCCTTGAGTATCCAAGCCCCTTGGATGCTCAAAATCTCAGACTGTCATTGCAATATGGCTCTCCATGTTGTCCCTTCTTGTTTCTACACTCAATTCCAAGGCTAAGAGATCTGCCCTTGGGAAACACTGAACTCCTGAACCCTGACACGGTTGCAGAAACAAACAATATCCTTTTGAGCATCACTTTCACCACATAAAATTCAGATAGGCCCAAATGGTTTTAGTTTTAGCAGCACTTTAAATCTTATACACTCATAAGAATTTCCCACTATGTAAAAAGGGCTTTCAGCATGGAGGCGTATGCATGAGCCTCCTCTAAAGATGTAATTCAGACCTTCTGTATATGCAAGTCTTTTTCTCCAGAAGCTACAGCTCTGTGCAAAACTTTGAAATAAAGCAACCTGAAATTGCAACATCAGCATGTTATATCAATTCCTCAGGCTGATTTAATATTTCTAAGACATATCAGGCTACAGTATAAGTCAAAGGCCTTAAAGCTCTGTCCTGAACCTTGCAGGTGGATTGTGGTAATGGAGTCAAGTCATACCAATTCTGTAGACCCTGACAGGTGGTGATGTGGATAGCTGGTTTTTATTTTTCCAGACAAACTAAAAAAGCTTAGTTTGGTGTCCTGGGACTGGATGTCAGTGCAAGGCTTGGAAGCACACCTTTGGATTCAGAAGATACTACTCTGTCTCTGCATCTTTATGTTATGGCATATTAGATTTAGCTTACTTTTCTGCTAGCAAATAGGTGTTACAGAAAATTTTCATGAATAATCAGTAATGCCAAAGCATCCATTAATTACTTCAGATCATCACTTCTATCTTTTGACAAGAAAACAACAGGAATCTCCCATTTCTCAAAACAAAATTTCCAAATTTTATGTTCATCACATATAAATCCATCATGACACTGGAGCCACTTACCAAAACTTTGTTGTTTTGAAAGATGTGTTAAGACTGAAGAAAGATGACACAGCAGCATCTTGGGACAACAGAACTGTGAAATTTAAATGCAAAATCCTGTAACTGATTGAAGGTTACATTCTAGCCCTATACGCCCACATGTTGCTCTTATTAGCATCATTAAGAGCCATGGAAGTATATTCAAGGATGAATTTTGGTCCTCCAATGTGACTTATAAAATATTGTGTGTTCGATATAAAGAAAGTCTGTACTTACAAGCTAAAATTATCAGCAACAAAGTGGCAGACAATCCTCCCAGAAAATATCTGAGAACATAACAATACCCATAAAGGTTAGAAAAAGGAAAGGGATACATTTTGGGTTAATGAAGGTGAAACTGGGTGGGAGGGTGAGAGAAGGTTCTTGCAGGTGAACCTTCTGAACTCTGGTAAGTGAACTACAATTTGAAACTTTAAATTACTTAAGCCATAGAGGATAACCTTCTAAAAAAAGAAAGACCTCAGTATTCCCAGGTTGAGAGAAACACTCATTTTGGTCACTTAGAAAGACACTGATCCTTTCTGATTCTTCTCAGCCTTTCAGAACACCTGTCCACACACACTTAACAAAGTAGTTTTTACATCTATACAGCTCAGATATTGCCTGCATCAACTATCACATGAAAACTTATTTTTATACTAAGATACATCTTAGAAAATGTGACCCTTAATTTATGCTTTATTCACTAGTTGAAATGGAGTAAGCATTAATGTCAGAAAAAACAAATAAAGGAGGTAAAAATTACCTTGTATCTATTGAAACGATTAAACACATGATCAGCACACCCATCTGAGAGAGGACACTTCGCACCGTCCTGGATTCTAAAACAAAAATTAGGAAAATAGTTTTCATGAGTTTTCAAGAAACTAAACATATGACAGGAGGTGTTTGCAAAGACTACCTTAGCCTCAGTTTCTTCAGTTTCTTCTTGGGTTTGCCTAGGTTGATTCAAAGCAGGAACCTAATTTCCATGCTCTGTGTGTCTCTCAGGAGTCTTTTCCCCCCACAAACACAGAGACACTGTGCTCTCCATGCTCTCAGAAAACAAGCCTTTCTGAATCACTGCCTAGTTCAGGTTTTGTTCCCATGCCCTTTCCTCCATTTTCCTCTTCAGTACACTTTTTTTCTTTTCCATTTATCACTTGAAAACAATAGAGGAAAAGATGTCAGCAGGGAGGAATGAAGAAGTAAATATCAAATCTAATATTTTATTATTTTTAATCAGCTATTTAAAATGTATGTTTCAGGAAATAAATTCTGTTCTGCAAGGGGCAGTATCAACATTCTTAATGTATTTTCAACTCACTCTAAAAATGAGGCACTTCAGAGTAAGAATGTCACATACTTGGACTGCTCAAAGTCTTTTCATTTGCATTTAACTTAAATGGAGAGGTGGATTGTGAATCACAGAATGGTTTCCCAGGCTGAAGAAATTCCTCATCTTTGGTGAGAGAGGTTCCATTAGATGCTGGAGTTTGCCTTTGTGGCACATAGCTGTCATATTCAGAAGAAAAGTCTGAATCACCTGAAAAAAAGTGCATATGTAACTGAGACTGCACAAAAGAAGAGCCTTAATACTTTGTGTTAGTGATTTTTGTTGGGGAAAGAAAATAATTACTTAATCACAGGGAAGCTTCCAGATTGTTAGAGGTAGGGAATTGTAGGTTCAGTGTGTGCAGGAGAAAATATGCAGAGAAAAACAAAACTGAAGTTATTAAAACAACCAGGTAAATAGCAGACAGTGCCAGGTATTAATGACACCAGCATAAATGGCACTCTGGATTCACATTCAGTCTAAAAATGCCTTTTTGGCACAAAGGCCTTTGTGGACTTGTACTCTTGTGTTAATGGCAGGTGCTCAATTCACCTCTTACACTTTTGATGTTCATCTATTCTTTACCTGCACACCTTGGCAAAGAACCCATGTAAAATCTATAGGAAATGATACTCAAGTCCCACTAAATATAGACTGCAATCCTGCAGCTCAATTACTTGGTACCTGGTCAGGGCTTACCAATACCACTCTGACTGGCTTCTAGCTTATTGCATCCATAAAGCCGAGGATCATCTACATGGGAGGAATTCATATTGCTGAGGATAGTGCTGCTGAGCCATGAACTGGAGGCACCAAGACTGAATAAACTGTCAAGAGAGCGACGGATTTTCTTCCTTCGCCTGAATATGCTAGAAAGAAAAGACACATTGTCAAGGGACAGAGCAAGGACAGAGCTTTACAGCTTGCATGACTAAAATGAAAGACCAGGTTTTGGGTTATGTCTCTAGATCTATTCTTGACTCCGGGCTTGTCACTGAAAATGACAGCTGCACACTGCAATAATGTGAGGGAATGTATTAGCAGCATGGCAATATATCACGCTGTTGTGATACCAAATGATATTACAGTTATTGGGCTCTGATACTGCTCTGAGTGGTCTCATGCTACCCATGAGGTCTGTTGGAACAGGTTGGACTTGATGATCCTTGGGGTCTCTTCCAACCTTAGTTACTGTGATACTGTGATACTGTTTCACCCTACCATATCCCATCTGATGCAGCCTGAATCCTGTATTTCTACTTTTTTTTTGAATGACATTTTATGTATCTTCCTAAACTGGTGTTCTTCTGAAATCATAAGAGATTTTTCCCTGAATAAAAATTCCAGGACCAGACCTTTTATATATATGTATTTCCACACCTTTTTCTTATTCCTTATAATGGCAATGATTCAATGATGAAATAGGCTGTACTTTTCTTTTTACATTATTGCACATAACTCCAGTTACAGCAACACCAGTGTACTGAGGAGTTCTTGGGCAGAAAGATTAGACATGACTGAAAGTCAGGTTACTTCAATCACTGCACTCTCTAAACTAAATCAATTGAGATGTTCCCATTAAGAAGCAACACTGATCTCATGCCAAGCAAAACACAGGCAGCCATAGTGGTATCTCCAGATGAATCCAGAGATGTGGAGGCATTGGCCAACATTCAGTAAAATTTGCATATAGTTCTCTCACCGAACTAAATTCTCTTTGTATGTAACACTTGTCTGGGTTGATGTCAGTGTTATGTTACCCTCTTCATCAGACAGAAAACTGTCTTCTGTCAAAACATAGTAACCATTAGAAAGCAGTCGAGGGCTGTGGCGACACGTGGAAAGAAAGCCTGTCAGAGGACTTGTGGAACACCACTTGTAGGCAGGGTCATCATCCAAAAAGGCACAAGCGTAACTGCAAAGGAGAAATGAAACCCTATGATTTAGTGAATGTCTAGAAAGAGCAAACCCACGACTTAATAATCATGAATTTACTTTACCAGCTAATGGGGTCTGGTAATGACATAGATTTAAAATTCATGTATATAATAATTTTACTTCTGGACTTAGGGAGTTTCAGTCTGCTAGAGTGTGCTTGCATCACACTTTCCAGAGATTCTGATTACAGGAAGACTTTCATGCTGGCTGAAGCATTTCATGTATGCATGGAGCTTGCTTGAATTGAGAAGTGTACATGGTGTATTTCTGTGGCAGTGCTTTTAGAAAAGGAGTGCTGCCACATCTACACCTAACTGGAGACATCAGAGGTAGTCCTGTATTTCGCTTCCCTGAGTCACTCTGCATGGTGCATGCCTGAGTGACTATGAACCAGGCAAGATTTATTTGCTTCTTATAATCTAGCCATACTTCATGAAGACTTAAAGATATATATGACTTTTAATTCTTATAAATCCATGCTGCCAGACCAACATGGGATAAATCTACACATGTTGATAACTTGGCCTAGCATTGAAATGTAGCACAAAAAAAATATACTATGTGGTATTTAAAAGAGCAGTGAGTAGTGACAGAGGTGAATCTAAATGTCTTAGACAGTTTTGTTTGCTCAAAGAAAATGGGATTTTTGGTTAGTCATTTCTCCTCAACATCTTTTGAGTCCCAAGTGGCCATGCAGTGGTATCCCATGGAAAGAAAAGAAGACATTGGATTGATTCAGTGGCTGACATAGGTTTCAGTAGCAGGAAACCCAGATGGAACTGACATACTCCATAACCTTTTAAGTGCAAAGCCTGTGCTTCCAGTTTCCGTGGCAGTACTTCGGAACTTCCATTTCCATTAATAACAGTGTTACAATTCTAAGGGGGGGGGGGCAGATATTTTACAAGATCTCTAACAAAAAAAAAAAATAATTTAAAAAGTATACTTTTCCCCAATACCTTGGAAAAACACGTTTGGAGAAGTTACACCTGTGTTCTCCATTAAACACTGTTGAACCTGTAAAGGGAAGGGCCAAATAAGAAGTAATTATCATACCCCCAGATGGCCCAGACAGTTGACAGCTCTTCACTGACAGCTACTTTGTGCATATCAAAAAGAGACTAAAAGAAGCTTAAAAAGAAAAGGAATTTAAGGGAAAGATTAAATGAGATAAAAGAGCTAAAAGAATGGGGGGAAGACATAGTAGGACAATACAATACAGAATGAGAGCAAATTGATTTGGCACATAATTATGGACACAAATGCAATAGTTGCAGTAATTTTAATGTTTTGTTCTGATGTTTTCTGTTTTGTTGGTTTTGGGTTTGTTTTTTTTGGGGGGGGTGTTGTTGTTGTGGTTTTTGTTTGTTTGTTTTGTTTTGTTTTGTTGTTGTTGTGGGTTTTCCCACAAAAATCTGCTTCATACCAAAACCAGTATATGTGCTGGTAATGGATACAGTGGAAGATGGATGAGCCACCATTACAATATATTTCAGATTAAAATGGCAATCAACAAAGCAGGCCCTGGGATATCAACAGTGACAAAGATTTGACAATATTGTGTCAAGAGTCCAAGGAAATAAGATTTGTCTGGATTACCATGGCTCATGTCTGGAAAGTGCTGCCAGGTGTTAAACATTTGATAGAATCAATGTTATGAAATATGAGCAATGCCTATCCATTGGGTGAATTTATAGCTGTTATTACATGGAAAGATTAAAAATATGACATTTCCCTATACTTCCCTTGCCTCTTGTGTATCTTTAGAACATCATCCTTACAACACTGTTAGTACATGCCCATAATTCACCTATGAGAGGTCTAAAAGAAAACATGTATTTTTTTTCTTTTTTAATGTTCTGTTATGAGCTGAGGCAAAGCAAGGACATGAAGGTCATTTTTTTTCCACTTTGGTAATATTGTTTATCTTCATTTGGAGCTCAGTTGTCAGTCACAACCAGGATGTGAAGACTAAATGAGCCTTGGCAAAAGGCAGGGTCACCAAAAAAAGGTAAAACCTCCTAGGGTATTTTTTACCAAACTCCCATGCATACTGCTTCTCCTACACTTTGAAAGAAACCCCAACCTGTATCACTTCATGAGAAAATTATGCTCTAACCCTTGCAGAAAGCAGATTGAGGAGGAGACAACTGAAAGAAACTTGTTAGAGGTATGAAGAGATGAAGTATCATTGTTCAGAATGCCACAAAGCAAGTTGTACAAAAATTGAGAGCAGTGGTGCATTTCACAGACTGACATGTGGAAGACCTAATTTTTCATATACAATTAGCTCCTAAAAGAACTCCTTTTAGACAAAATCATTACTTTTAATTTAGCAAAAAATGTTATACTCAAACCCAAGAAATTAATCCAAACTCTGAATGAAACTATAGGAAGAACTCAATAGATGGTTTGTAGATCTGGATGTAAATTAAAATCTGCAAAATCCCAAATCTTGTCAAGACCCCCTCTACAACAGATTTTTTTATTTCAAAGCTCAGCCAAACGTGCACAAATTTACTTCCTTTTGGTGTTGATGCATCATGTGATACTCCATACATCTTGGAAAGATTGTTTCATACACCTTGGGGTAACAGGCAATCTAGATTATCTGTAAAAGAGTTTAAAAAGATACAGAAGTATGTTTTGTCTCATTTGAAAATCATGATGTGTAAGATATTATCATCAATATATATAATAGCATTAATTATCATATATACTCACTTAAACAAGAGGGATTGATTCTAGGGCAGATTTGTTTGAAAAGGGATGCAGACGTGTGCCTCAGCACCAGTTTATATATATTGCAATTCTTTAATAATCTGAGAGTGAAACTTTCCAGCAATGGAAACCCATAACACACTTGTAGTGCATGTGCTTTTCTCAGTTATGATAATACAATGTAGCAAGACTAAGAATGAAGAACTTTTAAGAATAGTGGCTTACAGAGACGGGTAGGGCTGTCATTAGGAAGTGTTGACGTGCTGATCAAAGTGGCAAAGCAAACCACAGGATACAATTCTGCAGGGTGCATGTTTATCTGCCACCCTTTACAGAAGATTTAAAGTAAAATATATTATATTATATATATTTATAACAGAAAGTGAGTGATATACATAGGCAAATGTACCACTGGGTAGGCAATTACTTTCTGTCTTTTGAAGGACAGTTAATGGGCAGTTGCAATTTGCTTTCAAACTCTTTTATGTAATGATAACATCAAGGCTCTGCAACCAGTCATAGAACAAGCACTCTGATGGAATTTTTTGCTACCCTTGATCATGAATATTTTTGTCTCGTGCATTAATGAAGAGGATTCTGAAAATCATAATTCAATCAATGCATGGAAACATCATGTTGTGGACAATGCTACAGTGCTCTGCTTTCATTTAATATTCAAGCCCATTTCTGGGCTATTAATAGCTTGAGAAGCATCTCAACTACCACTATGCATTGAATCAGCAAAAGGAGCATTAATACAGAACCTTTAAACTAAGACATGAGAAAAAGCCAGCAGCTTCAAGAAATCTCACTAGAAGTGATTCTGAGGTAAGTGTGGTAATATTTTCTGCCAAGAATCCAAATACAAGTTTATGACAACAACCCCCCTTGAGTTTCAAAACACCCAAATCCCATGTCATGATATAAAAATGAAAGTCACTGTACAAAACAGTAAGTTTTCATCACCCTTTCCATCAAAAATCAAATGAATCTTTAAACCACTGATGCCCTTAGCTGGCAGCTAGCAATCCCCTGTCCATGTTTATGTTCTAAACATTTATGCTAATACATACTAAATTATAGTGCTAATTATTAAAGCAGCTGAAGCCCAGGCAGCCAGTTTTAGTCTACTGTACCTACAAATGCCTACAAAGACGGTTTTATTTGTTCACACATCAGTCATTTTTGAGGAGCAGTTTAGTTTTAATCTCCCTGCAGGTAATGATAAGAGTGTTCACAAACCCACAAAAGTTCCTGAAGTATAGAAATTAATCCAAAGCTTAGTTATTCCTTAGATGACAAGTAAATTAAGAGTTAAAAATGCATAAAATCTTCCAAACCTGGAAAAATCCATTTCACTATAAACACCTGTGTGAAAAAAGTTTTCTCATCATCAACATGAGATCCTCTGAGATGTGAAGTGGAGGGTGCTCCTTTCTGCAGCTTCCAGGAAGAGATCAGCCCTGGGTCTTCGGACAGGCAAGTGTATCAAGTCCCCTGTTTCCTTTTGAAAACAGCCCGTGCAATCAGCGGCACAGAGGCAGAATGAGGTCATGCTTCCTGTAAAGTAGCCTCACATCAGAAGCACTCGTTTTGAAAAGCAAACTGAGGATTAAGTTTAGCCCAGTGAACGCTCTTGCAGGCTGCTGCCAAAAAGATACACTGTAAATAACGTTTAGCTCCAACGGTCATATGGAGAAGACAGATCCTCTTCTCATAAAGAAAAAAGACACAGATTTTTGTTTCAGCTTCACTTTTCTACCTCACTCAGAAAAATTTAAAGTGGTATATCCAAATCACTCCATTTGTTGAAATACTTGTGAGCCTGATGAGCTTTGATCTAGGAAAATGATCCAGCTTCCAAAAAAATCCATGTACAGTGACAGGACATTTTTCAAAAGCATTATTAGAGATCAGAGTTGTTTAAATGTCACAGTCAAAAATATTATTGCAAATATATATCATGTAATGTGAAGACCAGTCCCTATGAAAAGAGAAAGGAGTAAAGCCATTTGTAAATATATCAATCATTCCACTCAATATATTTCATATTATGCAAGTTACCAATTCATCATACCTTAAATCATATAAAGTCGTAGAATCATAGAATCAACAAGGTTGGAAAAGACCTCAAGGATCATCAAGTCCATCCTGTCACCCAAATTCATGTCAAATTCATGTAAGATAAATGGAGCCTAAATAAGATATCCTCACAATCAGAATTACTTGGCTGTAGAACTATTACACACAGAAGTAATATGAATCAGCTGCTCCACACTGAAGATATAACCTTAGGGACAAAACTTCATCTCCAGACAAATAGGCAAACAATGCTAGTAGGTACCTTTCCTGCTGCCTGTGTGTATCACTGACTGAAAGAAAGCATAAATCCAGTAACATATGATTGATTTGATGAGAGGGTTGTTTTTTTTCCCCTGGAGAAAGAAAAATACTTCCACTGATAACAAAGGAATGTAAAGTTCTCAGATAGAAGAAAAGGAAACAAATACAGGAATTAAGCAATTTTTAAAAGGGCTTCTGTTTGGGAGCTAAACTAAAATGAAGATCTTAAGATCATTTTGCTCGAACATGACAAAACAAGGTGATGCTCATTCTTCACATGATCTTTTTAATTCAGTTAAATGATGCTAATGAGGAAACTTAGTACAACACTGTTTCTGTGGCTTCATCATAGTAGGATTTCCCAGGCCACAAAGTCCCTCTGCAGGCAATGGGCATAAATTCCCAAGGGTCTTCAAAAGTAGGTCACCTTCTGAAGAGTTTCTATACATACATTGATTTGCAGCATGTTATTTCTCAGGAGGAATTTTGTTTTCTTTTCATATTCTTCTCAACAGGAGGAAGTTAATTCTGAGCTCTGGCTCCTTTTTTGAAGGATGTTGTTTTTTCATATCTGTCTGTACAGGTAAAGTATATTGTGCCTATATTACATTTAGGTGTTTTTTTTTTATCCTTTTCAGTAGCTGCCATTCTTATCTGAAACTCACAGTTTCACAAAATTTTGATGCATAAACATTGTGTATTAATATGTATTTTATAAGTAGGTGCTAGCCTATAGTTTATACATACACACAAAGGTCTCTATACCACTTTTGGTTTTGTTGCTGTTGCCCTAGTTTATACACACAAAGGTTTTTATACTGCTTTTGTTTTTGTTCCTGTTGCCCTAGTTTATACATACACACAAGGGTTTACATACAGCTTTTGTTTTTTTGTTCCTGTTGCCCTCCCTCTCGCTCCTCAAACACCCCACCCCAAACCCTATCTCAGCCGTTGAGATTTCAAATTCTAGGAAATGAATACACCAACAAGATGCTGTGCAATAGATCTATGCCTGTTGCATACAAGTTCAACCCACAAAAGGAAGGAAATGAGAAATTACAGTACTATGTACCACCTATCTTTCTACTCTTTTCCTAAGCTTATTCTGCTTTCAACAACACTACAAATAAAGGGGAAACTGTATTGCCAGTGGAAAACATTGTACTGGATCAGGCAGTTCAAGAGAAGTGAGGCTGGGGCAGCTCCATGCCTAAGGTCCTACCAACACTGAGCCTGGCCATGTACACACGGTACACACATGCACACAGAGCACATGTATACACCATATACATACATACGATACACAGCTGGCAACATAGATAACAAAGCCAGACATACAGAGCACTCAAAACAGATAGCACCCACAGCCTCACCCTTCTCACATCTCTGGCTGAGCTGGGTGGAGGCCCACTATAGAGAATATAGAGATATATACGTATCTGTACAAGCTGGACTCTTCCAGCAGCTGGGCTTAGACACTCAGTCTTTGTGGTAGCTGCATCTAGATCCCATTCTCCCCAGCTACTGGCACTTGGACATTTGAGCATTCAAAGCCACAGTCCCAGTTCCAGTTGCTGGTACCACCAAACACAGAGCTAGCTGGGATGCTCCTGTTCCTCAGCAGTCCACTCCCTGTAGCACTGCCCTTACGAGACATCCCTGGCAATAATGTGTCCCATATTCCCAGGCAGAAACCTCATCAGTCCCTAAGGTGATCTGTTGCTGACTAATCTGGGTGGGTTTCATGCCTGGACACAGAAGCTGAGGCTCCTCTAGGACAGCTCTGGGAGGAGTCCAGACAGAGCTTCCCTTCTTCCAAGTCCTTTATTTGGGTTCACATCTGCCTTTATGCCCCTTTGCTCACCTGGGCTGCTGCAGAGAGGCCTTTGATGGACTGATGGCTCCTGGGATGGGCCTGGGATCCTTCAGGCAGGGCATTATTTGGGGTCCCTGTCCTGCTATTGTCTGTGTTCCTTTAATGGTGTGAAGATGAGTTTTTAGCATCTATTACAGCATAACTCTGCAATCTCAGCAACCCACTGCAGCTCCATGCAGTGCACTATTATGCTAAACACAATTTTCAAAAAGAGTATTTTGCTTAGTAGAGTGAAGTGAGTGGCCATGGTGGAGGGAGTAGAGTGCTTATGGACTGAATGCAACTGAGAATAATTTGAGCTTCTGTAACTCTTTAAACCTCCTGGAAGGCTCACAGCCTTTAGCTTTTCCTCCAGCTTCTTTACTGTCAGATCAGGTCATTTGTCCATACCACAGCTCTCCTAATGCTGTTCATACAGTACTTCACAGGTGAAAAATATTCTGAGATATCTGAAAGTTAATTGAAACATTCAAAAACACCAGCAGGGGAAAGACTGGTCGTAACAACTTCACAGCAGCCACACTGGGTCTATGAAACTCCCTGCCTGCAGTCCAGCTGCAGGAAAAACTAAGATCTTTGTGAACAATAACATTTTAAACTAAGTGCATTCCTTTATGAAGCAGAACTCACTTAGCAATGTTTGATGTACTGTAGTAATTAAAAAAAAACAAACCAAAACAAAACCCTCACAAATCCAGACATTTTAATTGTAAGAGAAGGCTGATCCTGCATAAAGTTAGTATTTCATTGCAGTTTACAGAACTGACACATCATACACGATTTTAGTAACTTTACCAGGTCAGCTGCATGAACAAAGATTAATTGGCTTTAAAAGAGCAGCAAATTCATTTTTAATGTTATCAGAGGAAAATCCCACTCCACCCCATCAGAGACTTCTTAAGCTTCAGGCTTGATTTCCCCCCCTCCCCCCCAAATTCATTATGTTAGTTTAATTGCTCCTTCAATACAGGCAACAAAGGGCATTCCTGGTTTATGTGGTAGAATACAATACATGGACCTGTAAAACTCAGCACTTTCTCTGAGCTTGCTGATACATCTCCACTTCTTGGATCTCACCAAGAGCTCACCTGCAATAATGCTATGTCAGCTACCTCTGTATTATACTACACACATAGTCCAGATAGACAAAAAGTGTTTAAAAAGGATCTAAATAACACAAATAAAATCTCAAACTTTGGTTGGGAGTTTTCTTGTTGCATTACAAGTCCCTAAATGAAAATTACAATTCCTCTGGAGGCAGTGACATACTGCTAATCAATGTACCTGAGATCCTAGATGATTTCTGTAACAGTCCTGATGTGATCTGCAGGGACCAATGGTGCAGGGTCCTGCACTGTTGTGCAGTGATGGCTTTTGGCTGACATACAACTCTAAAGGATCATGGTATGCTTTATATATACTGAAAATCTATAATTGAGAAGATGTTGGTACCAGTGGTTCCTGAGACAATGGTACTTGCAAAATAGTGGTGATACTGGTATCACAGCTGTTTCTATAATAAATCAAGCTGACTGATGCACAAATGAAGACAAATAACAAACAACAGTGATACACTAGTGATGTCCTTTAAAATGCCTGCCCTCCATGCTGTCTTACACAGCATCCTTATCAGCTGCCTCTCTGCTTCTATGTAAATAACCGCTGTAGTCTGACAGTGACTAAGTTCTTTTCTGTCTGTATGCCACTACTTAAGCAAAGTCTAAATCTGTGAAGCTTGTAGCAGGAACTGGTCTTTCTGGAAGTGTTTGCAATTTTCCCAGCTACGCCTGTGCCATACCTACTTGTCGCATTTTCAGATTCCTGGACTGATTCTACTGCTAGGGAGAGAAAAAGGCACAGGCAGCCTTGGTATCCAGTGGAGAATCATGATACGCTAGAGGCTTGGATGCTATCCAGCACTGCATAAAGATCAGGGATTTAAATGTGGCCCACAAGGCAATTGAGGACAGAGATCAGAACTCTGATAGCCTTCCAGGAACTTGTCTATGCAATGCCAGCACAGACACAATGGCCAAGTACCAAGAAACAGGTGAATCCTCCCATAAACAAATGCTGTGTAAGCATTTTACAGGTAGGCATAATCCCTTAATTGACAGCCATCCTTCAACCCTTAAAGACAGAGGACCACAGAGGAGACAGAAAAATGGCACTTTAGTTCTACAAAGCGATTGGTGTTGCCTGCTGGAAGATGTGATGCGGATTGTTTTCATTCTCACTGCTGGACTCCAGCAGGTTGGGTAGATATGAGTAGATGATGAATTTCAATATCCCAGGGAAATAATCTAGGAAATCAGTGCACAATCAGAGCATGTATTACGACAATACTTTTGTTCAGTATTGTTCAATGCTTTAAAACAAACTTCAGTAAAATATTTACTGATGTGTTCCAATCTACAGAATCTCGCCTAAAACCAAAACCCAATCCAAGACATATGGCTGCAATCTGTAAGTCAAAGTAAGCAAGAATTGCTTAGCACTGTTTCTGAGGCAAAAGCACGATTAAATTTCAAGAGGTCTAACATTCATTGCAAAACAATATTTATAGCACAGTGGATGCTGAATATGCTCCCAATGAATATCAGATGGATACACAAAGAGTGGTTTAACCATACTGTAATATGGCACAGCAAGGCTGCCTTCATCCAGAATGGCCAGCTTCTCCCTTCCAGCTATGCAGAGCATCAGAAGGTACCACTGTGGTAAGCAGTAACTTTACCTGCCTCCCAGGATTTCCTTTAACCTTCATCAACTGTCAGTGTTCGCCCCTTCTTCTGTTTCTTTGTGTGGACTTGGGACTCTCTCACTGATGTTGGAACTACCTGCATAAATACAAACTTCTAACCCACCTGGCCTTAGCAGGTCTCACTCCTTAGTGATCTCACCTGACTGTATGTCACCCTTACAATACTGCTAGCTGGGAACTTCTGGTTTATAGCTCCATGTCATCTCTCCAGCATGCAGTGAAATAGAGTGTGGTGGCTGCAATACCTGTCAGCAAACAGCCAGCCCTCCAGGAGGAACCATTTATTGAGTCAAAGGCATCCTGTAAAGAACCAGTGAGCAACTGAGTGAAAAATGTCCAGCTTCAGTGTCTTTTAAAATTGGAAAAGACTGGGGTTGGTGTCCCAAATCTATGGGGTTACTATTTTGTTTGGTGTCCCTGACACTGGGTGTTAGCTTCTTCCTTTTCCCATGATGTTCCAGAACTCAGACACTTTAGGATATTTCCCAGCATCTGGAAAATATAGGACTTTAAAAGTAAATGCATGGTTTTGGTGAGAGTGGAAATCTTCACAAAAAGAGGAAGGAATTTCTGGGAGTTTCTGGTATGAAACAAAAAGGACAGAGAAACTGAAGAGGAGAACAGTGGAACTGATGTCAGACAGGGCATCAAAATGGCAGGAAAAGGACAGATGATGACAGCAGAATGAGGACGAGCTCCCGACAGAGACTGATAGAGTGGGGCAGAGGTGCTGCTGTGTGTTTGCTCAGCTGAGCTTGTATAAATACAAGAACCAGCAGTCACTTTAAATGTCTTTGTACTATAATAAGGGTTAAGGGGGAAAAAAAAAAAGATTCTGTTGACTGATACCTCATCATTGCAGTATCTGACATCTGAAGTAGTTCTTTTATGGAACAATCCAATTGGCCACAAGAGAAAAGAAACAGCAAAATAAACAAACTAATGTCTGGGTTTCTCAACATAATATAATTTTTTCCCAAGTGTTTGATCATTTTCCAAGATCTTTTCTGAACTCTCCCAGTTTTTGGATGACTTTTCCAAACAGTAAGTTATTTTAATAACAACATACTGGTGCCAAGTGTAGAGATAATGTCACCTCTCTACTCCTACTCAGTATTTCCATGTGCATGTGCTTTGCAAAGACTGCATTAGTCTTTTCAGCATCAACAGCACATCATGAGCTCATGCTCAGCTGATTATGAAATCCTCCTTCTTCCTCCAAGTCTCTGTGAGTCACTGACTGGCAAGATAAAATCTTCTTTCCAGTTTGGTTTCCAATTTATGGTCTGCATAATATTCACAATGCTAAAGACATGCTTTGTGACACGATTAAACACCAGGTTTCATGAGGAGCAAAAGTAATGAAGTCTCCTTCCCTGCATCTCTGCCTTGAGATGTTCTGCTGTCTGAAGAAGAGTAAGCACTGAGCCCATCTCTCATGGAGAGGTTGACACAGTCACTCCTCCCTGCCCATTTGAGCATTTTAACAAAACCACTTGGGATAGACAGATGAGACCTTTGTCTTTCTGTAAAGCTTGAAGTAAGGTGGAAGTGTAGAAGCTGAGAAAGGGAAAGCAGACATGCAATGCAACTATGTAAGTCCTGTTTTCCTAGGAGACAAGACTAAATATCAGAGACATTTTTGTGCTAGACATTTTGTGTTAAAAGAATAAAAAATGTCCTTGGCTGAAGTTACTCCTCACTGGTCTTATGGTGAAACACAGTAGTGGAAATGGAGTCCCAGGTCCTAGGCAGGACATGGAAGGCACCAGGGTAGTCAGGTCAGAGCCAGTCAAGGTCTGTGAGTGCCCTCAGGGCTACAGCAGGGCAGGGGTGGGTATACCCAAAATGGCAGCAAAGAAATGGGGACACTGACTGTGACTCCTTGATTTCCTAACTGTTCTGATAATACTGTGATGAAATGTTGCCATGTCCTGTTGTACCATGAGTGAACTTCTGCTGTTCTGAAGACATCTGGGGCATGTTGTTTCTGCAGTTTGCCATCAGCACCGCTTCCCTTGTCAGCAGTGAGGTGCTGCTCAAGGTGCCACATACTGCTCTGAGCCCTTCTGATACCACAGCATAACCCAGCTTCCAGTAGGCAACAGAGCATGACTCAACCACCCACATATACCCAGCCACATTCTTGACACTTCTTTTATCTTTCCTCCGTCTCCCTTCTCCTTGGGTGGAAGCATCTTCACTTTTCTAACAGCTGCTGCAAGTTCACTGGCACTCGGAGAGTTCTCACTGCCAACCCAACTCTCACCATCTTGTAACAAACCCTCTACATAAAAGCCTGAATCAAAGCTACAGTCATGGTGATAAGTGCTGGAGAATTGAAATTAATGCAATGGCAACATTTTTACTAAAGAGAGAAAAAAGTTCTTTTTCCTTCCCCCCTCAATTTTTTGTTTTGTTTACTTTGCTTTTCTTCAAGCCTCCTTCCTTTTTCAGTCTCTCCTGCTTGCCACTACCATCCAGAAGACAGGAACAGGAAAGAATAAAAACTCCATAGCAAATAAATACCCTAAAGTATCCCACCACACAGTCTCCCTCCTCCTTCAAGTGGGAGGCAGCCTCACAGAGACTAACCAAAGTGGATGGGCTGACCTTGGACAGCAGCCGAATGCCCCTAGAGTCACCAGTTCCCCCTACCACCCTGCAGAGGGAAGGGAGAGAGAATAGAAAGAAAAATTGAGAAAGGTTGTAGACCCAGGTAAGGAGAGTTTAAGAGGTGAAGGAAAGCAAAGAACAAAACAAAAAAACAACCTACCAAACAAACACAGAACCCCCCACCCAAAACATAACCAAAAAACCTAAATCAGACAACCTAACCCCAGCCCCTGACCCAAGCAATGTAAAGGCAGCCACTCACCACTTCCCACCAAAAGACCCATGCCTAGCCAGTGTTCACCTTGGAAGGCAAAAGCCCCACTATTCTTCTTCCTCTGCCCCATGGTTGGTTGTGTTTGGGTTTTTTTTTCCCCATATGGTTGATGTTTTATGGTATGGAATATCTCTTTGGCCAGTTTCAGTCAATTGTCCTAGCTGTGTCCCCTCCCATTCTCTTGCCCATCCTCAGCCTACCTGATGGAGGGGCAGAATGGAAAAAACAAAGCAAGTCTTGATGCTGTCCAAGTGCTGTTCAGCACTAGCCAACACACTGGTATGTTATCAACAGTGTTCTAGCCACAAATCTGCAATGTGGCACCATATGGCCAGCAATGAAGAAAGCTAACTCGATCCCAGTCAGACCCATAACAATCTCCACACCTTGTTCCATACCATTTACATAATACTGCGACTGTTTGGCCCACCAGCATTAACAAAAACTTGGCTCAACTCAGTTGGGGAAAGCAAATGGAAGCTATATTTACAAGCAAAACTACACTCTACAATGGAATGCAATGAATATGTACAAATATTTACAATATTATACAGGGATTTACAGGGAGAAATTAGAATAGAATAGAATAGAATAGAATAGAATAGAATAGAATAGAATAGAATAGAATAGAATAGAATAGGACCAGGTTGGAAGAGACCCTCAAGATCATCGTGTCCAACCTATCATCCAACACCAACTGATCAACTAAACCATGCAACCAAGCACCCTATCAAGTCTCCTCCTGAACACCTCCAGTGATGGTGACTCCACCACCTCCTCAGGCAGCCCATTCCAATGGGCTATCACTCTCTCTGTGTAAAAATTCTTCCTAACCTCCAGCCTAAACCTCCCCTGGTGCAGCTTGAGCCTGTGTCCTCTTGCTCTTTTTCAGCATGGAAACCCCCCTGAACGGGGGAAAACTGCTCTGCTTCCCCCCTAACCTTCCCTCCCCCCTTTCCTCTATTTAATTAGAAGAAAAGAGAAAGAAATGTTAGAGAGCTCAGTTAGTGCGCTTATCTCCAGGTTAGGCTGATAAGGTCCTCCAGCTGAGCAGAGCAGAAAAGCAGCCTCAACAGCCAAAAGAGAGAGGAATGAAGTAGAATGTGAGATTGTTAGAATACATCTCACACATCTGAGCAATGAAATATGTTTAGAATAATCTCTTGTTTTGCTTTTTACACCCAACTGTGGATTTGTTTATACTTCTTCACTCTTCTGCTCAAAAATCTACAGCCAACTTTTAAAGGCATAGCCTAAAACTGTCACAAATACTCAGGTCCTACACTCTCCAGTACATCCCCATCAGTCAATGCTCCCTTCTTTGTTCTTTGACATACACATTGTCCCCTTAGTCTGTGGGACACCTGCTAAATTTGGTCCATGACTTGTGCTCCAACCACCAGCTTTTCAGATGGTTTCACACAACAGGATCCACTGTTAAAGAGAGCATATAGCCTTTCCCTTTCTGCTAATTTATTATATTCTTGGGCCTGGGCCACCTCCTCAGATGATGTTCCAAAATCTCTGCTTCCTATGATCTCTTTCAGGATTCATAGGCAATGGAGGTTCCCACTTCAGCCTTTTTGTGATCACAGCTACTCACTCTATATAATATCAGTTGCATAAAGTGTAGAGGGGAAGTTTAGGCTCGAGGTGAGGAGAAAGTTCTTCACCAAGAGAGTGCCCAGGGAGGTGGTGGAGTCACCATCCCTGGAGGTGTTCAACAGGGGATTGGACGTGGCACTTGGTGCCAAGGTCTAGTCATGAGGTCTGTGGTGACAGGTTGGACTCGATGATCTTTGCAGTCCCTTCTAACCTTAGTGATACTGTGATACTGAGAGGAGACCCTTCCTATGAACATCTAGTGCAGCACAAGCACCTTGGATCCTTGATCGCCCCAGCACCAGAACCCTGAAGGTTGACCTTGGGTCTCCCTGGGTGTTTTCTGTAAGACACTCCAGGTGAGGCCACACTCAGCTACAGTGCAGAGGATGTTTCTCACAGCTGGTCCTGCCTGGGCAGGCCCAAGGGATACCACACAAAACATGTCCAGTCTATCCTGCTGCTGTTTAGGGACTTTGGTGGATTGACCATGGCTGGACACTAGGTGCCCACCAAAGATGCTCTGTCACTCCCTCACCTCTTTTGGACAAGGGGGAAAAAAATATGATTAAAAGCTCTGGATCAAGACAGGGAGAGATCATTCACCAATTACTGTCACGGGCAAAACCCAAACTTGCCTTGTGGAACTTCATTTATTGCCAATATAAAATCAAAGCAGGGCAATGAGAAATAAACCCAAATCTTAAAATACCTTCTCCCCACTCCTCACTTCACTCCTGATTTTCTAAACTTCCTTCCTTCAAGTGGAACAGGGAGGCAGAGCATGATTGCTGTGGTCTGTTCATCACACCTTGTTTCTGACACTCCTTCCTCTTCCCCTGCTCTAGTGTGAGGTTCCTCCCATGGGACACAGTCTTTCACAAGCTTTATGAACATGATTCTTCCCAATAGGCTGCAGTTCTTCAAGAACTGCTCAAGCATGAATCCCTTTCATGGGGTGTAGTCCTTCAGGAGCAAACTGCTCTGGTGTTGGTCTTCCATGACGTCACAAATCCTGACCCCAAGATTGCTCCTGTGTGGGCTCCTCTTCCCATGGGTTCACAGGTCCTGCCAGGAGTCTGCTCCAGCATGCACTTTCTATGGTCACAGCCTCCTCCGGGTGCATCCACCTGCTTCAACACGTGGTCCTCCATGGGCTGCAGCTGGATATCTGCTCCACCATTAACCTCCACAGGCTGCATGGGGATAGCCTGCCTCACCAGAGTCTTCATATGGGTACATGGAAATCTCTGCTCTAGCACCTGAAGCACCTCCTCTCCCTCCATCACTGACCTTGGTATCTGCAGAGTCTCTTTCACATTTTCTCACTTTTCCTTCTGGCTGCTGTGCAGTTTTTTTTCTCACTTTCTTAAATACATTCATCACAGAAGTGCAACTGCCATCACCAATGGGCTCAGATTTCAGCAGTGGTGGGTCAGTCTTGGAGCCAGCTGGCATTAACTGTATTGGACAGAAAGGAACCTTCCATCAGCTTCTCCCAAAAGCTACCTCTACAGTCATCTTCACTACCAAAAACTTGCCAGGCAAACCTTACACACTTGAAATGGTTCTTTCAGTTCACTTCATAACAAGCTGACTCAGAACATGCAGTCTCCAGAAACACAGTGTGTAGGAAAGCTTTTTTTGTTGTTAGGTTGTGGAGACTTGACTGCTCTCTTACTGATGGCGTCCCCGGGGATATGATGGTGCCAATCTTGCCATTACAACAAAGTTGCGAACATCTATCCTAGAGAAGGAGAGGAGGGTTTACAGGAGACAGTTCCTGGAATAGTACAATGGCAGCAATGCAAGGGCCAAACGCCAGACTCGGCTCAAGGCCAGTACTTTTATCGCAGGTCTCCCAGGCACAGCAAACCGGAGTGATAAGCAGCACGGCAAACAGCAAAAGCTGATGGCCACCATTTAGTAGTCCTGCAGTTTCAAGTGCAGCAAGGAGCAAATAATGCAGCACTGGGGCCAGCAAGTAGCAGCTGAACAGCTGTATCAGCTATGCAACCAGCACTCTGACCAAAACTGAGCTATATTCAGCACCACACTGGGTGCCAACTGGGACATCAGTGGGTTGGTCCTGCCAGCAGCCAGCCAAGTGCCCACCCAGCTGCTCACGTCCCCGCTCCCAGCAAGCTGGGGGGACCGGTAAGACTAAATGCCAGGAAGGCCGTGCGCCGGATCAAGCTAGTTTCCCGGGCAAGGACGGAGCTCAACGCAGGCCGCGAGGAGGCCATTGTTCTGTGTCTACGGGCAGACCGGCGCCCACCGGCTGCGGCTACGGTCACCTCAGAGGCCACCCCGACCCCGTTCTGCCTCTCCTGTGTTCTTCCTGGCTGTGGTTGACGGTGAGTGATGGCGGCAGAAGCCGGGACGCCGTGCCAGTGCCCCTCAGCCACAGCCTCGCCCGCGGGCCGCCTGTCAGGGCCCGGCGCGGCTCGCCCGCGCACCCGCACCCCACCACCTCTTTGTCTCCCTAGCTTTGGCGCGTGCCCGCCCTCGCCCGCGTCACGCGGCGGTGGCTCCGCAGTCACATGGCGGGGGTGGTGGCATGGCGGCGCCAGGCGGTGCCTCACGGGCTCGTCGCGAGGTGGTGACGCGGCGGCGGGGCGCGGGGAGGATGGGGCTGTGAGGGCGGCCGCCGCGCCGGACACCCCGCGCCGAGCGGGAGCAGCAGGCGCCGCGCCGGGGCTCGGGGTGTAACAGGCCCGCCGCTTTGCCTTGCGAGTCGGAGGAGGCGGTAAGGAACGCAGGGAGGGCGCGGGCGGCAGGGCGGGCGGTCCCGGCCGATGGTCCCCTCTGGGCCCGGCCCGGCGCGGGGCTCCGACGCCCCCCTCACGGCGACCGGGGCCTGGCGGGGCGGTGCCCGCGGCCCACTCCACACAGCCCTGCTCGCGGCCGAGAACGGGTTCCGGTGGGCCGCGGGCATTCGCGTCCTCTCCTGGGCCTGCAGGAGCACGGAGCCCCCGCCGGCCGGGGACCCGCCCGCGCTCCGATCCTGGCTGGGGTGGACCCCTTTGTGTCTTCTGCGCTCGGGGAGCGGTGTGGGCTTCCTCAGGTCGGCAACTGTCTGGGAGCCAGCTGCCCGCGATCGCGCTTTCACCGCTGTCAGGGGAGCCTCTCTTAAAAATTGGGGTCCGGATGCCGCCGCTGTCGCGGTCCGAAACGAGGAGGCAGTGGCCCTGCAGCCTGGCACCCCTGTGCTTCAGTAGGCATGCACCAGTCATCTGCAGCCTCGGCAGCAAGCCACGCTGTGCTTCTGGATGATAAAGGCAGTACATTAGAAAGTCACGGTAACAGCGGTGATAGTGGGACAGAGAAGTGATTTATTTTCTTTTACTAGTGACTTAATTGTCAAAAAACAACACTGACAAGCATTTGTGAATGAAACGTAATACTGTGAATGAGATTCGAGAGTGCACAGGAATGTTGAAGATGACTTGTTTATTTGTTTTTGCGAATTTTTATCTTAGTGCCTTTAGGCCATGTTTTTCTTTATGTGTCTGATTTGGGGAAGGTAAGTTTTCCCTGCTTTTAGTCTTTTCCACACCAGATACTTAAGCAGTTAATGGAAAGTCAGGATAGAAATATCCACCTTCTGGAATGTATTTGCTATTATTAACATGATTTAGACATGGATGTTAACATGTCCTTTTTTTTTTTCCCTTTTCTTTTATTTTTTTTTTTTTTTTTAAATTTTTTTTCTTTTCCTCCTCCAAAGCTCGTGCAAAAGAAAATATCAAGATGAGTAAAAAGCCTCCAAATCGTCCTGGAATCACATTTGAGATTGGTGCTCGTTTGGAAGCACTGGACTACTTACAAAAATGGTATGAAAGACATTGTGCAGTATTTGCTAAGAGCATAATTATTTTGTGTACATTCTGTGTTTTGATGTCAAATTATAAAAAATGCTTCACCTATTAATATTGGCTGTTACACATGTGAACGTTATGAATTTACACATCATAAGTCTGTTAAAACTGTTAGCTTTTACAAAGATATTCTCTCTTCAGAAATCAAACTAAACTTTTCTCCAACTTTTTTTCAGTTTAGTTGCTTCTCGTAGTAAGGAGAGCATTTCCAGGGTAGAGCGAAATGCAGGGTCATGTGCAAACACAACCTGTGTGCTTTAATGTGACAAAATTCTGTGACTAAAGGTTTGTTCTGTTTTAGTTTGAAAGCATGCAAGCAAACTCATGTTATCATACTTAATAGGTTCACAAAACTGAAACAGGCAAGTATGATTGTTACCAAACAGCTGGAGGAATGAAGTGCTCAGAACTCTGATCCCACATCGCCCAATCATATTTTAAGAGCCAAGACTATAAAGTGGAAATCTGTAGGCACAAGGACCATGTTACAAAGCCTGTGAGAAGAGCAGGCTTTTAAAAAATTGTTAGTCAAAATTTTATTAATGCAATAAATTTCATTATGTGTTCTGACCGTGCTGTTTCAGTTTGAAAAAGCTCTGGGTTTGTTGAAGTAGATGACCAAGGATCTTGGTGCTTCTACCCAGAAGATTTATCTTAACTATCTTAGCTTATCTTAGTTTGGGCTAAAAAAATCTAGAGGCCTGTGCTGGCATTTCTGTTTCATTGCTGGAGAGCTGAGCATGTTCATGTAAATTTCTGTTCCCGCTAACTCAAACTTAAGTGTTAGGGGAATCTATGTGTTATTTACATGTTTATTCCAGTAGTTACATGCTCTATGTAAAAAGTTAGGACAAACTTTTTATCTGTACAACTCTGATTTTAATCATAGCAAAAGTGGTCTCTAAAGGAACGTAATGTTTACAGATTAGTTCCTGTTCTTATCTGTTACTGTAGAGTGGGTTTCAGCATACTGATTCTGTAACTGTCTGAATAGTGCTAGAAAAATAAAATTATTTTAATAGAACTTTTTATAACGTCTTCTGTGACTAGAGGTCATTGCTTAATGTAAACGACAAAAGTTAAAATATAAAACCAGCTTCAGCTTAATTGCAGTAAAAAAGAAAGAAGAATTGATAAACAACCAGTGTGTAGTTTGTGTTTGATCTACCCAGCCTTTTCACAGGGAAGGGTCACTTGTCATTTTTGGAATGTCTAAGTTCGGCCTTATTACACATGGGTCCTGTTGCAAACCCTGGAAGATGAGTTGCTTGGTATTTTCACACCGAATCAAATTTATTATGATCTTTCTATGAACTAATTCATCATCTGGACCAGGTAGAACAGATCAGGTTTATACACGTGTAAACCTTTCTGGTGACATATTTGGTAGAAGAATTAGTATTAAAATTTTGCAGTTACAGCAGAACTGAAAACATGACTCTGTCTCAGACAAAATAATATTCACGTACTTATCCAAAGAGCAAGCTTACTTGTTAGGTTCTTTTTGCAGTATCGCAGGCCTGAATAATAGTCCATGTGATTTTATTTCATAACTTTCTGTTGCTTAATGGGGTGGCTAATGTTTTGGGTTTTTTTTTAAAGTCTAAGCTGTGCATACTTCAGAGAAAAGAAAGTTGCTGGACTTACATTAAAGTTCTTCATATACTTGAACAAAACCAAAGTTGAAGTGCCATAGTATTGCTTAGTCCAGCCTTTCTCTATGTGACAAAGCAGTAACGCTTGCTGTAAAACAGTCTTTGAAAGCTTGGGGTTTTTTCCCTCTGTCTGCTGAAAGCCTGCTGTAATTTAAACATCTAGTATTTGTGTCCAGTTAAAATGTTAATCTAGAAAGGTAGTTCTTAAATTGTCCTCTGTGTAGTAGTTGTTGACATGCATCTCATGGAATCCGGTGTTCTGTTTGATTTCTGTAGACTTTGGAGAGAGTATCGTTGTACCTTAACGTATTTATTGCTTTAAAACCCCCATACTTCTAAATGACAAAGTTTTTACAGACAGTGTTTGGGCCACTGGTATCACTGATGTTTGTAATTACTGAGTAGAAGAGAACCTGGTCAAGCTGCTCATCAAAGACAGACTTTCAGAGAGAGTGTTTATTCTTCTGTATTGCAGAGATAACTTCAGTTGCTTCTTTGTCAAGTGCAACAGTTGGAGGGGAGGTCATCTTCTGTAATGGATTTTTACCAGTTGTTAAGTTCATATTCACTAAAGCAAACTATGTAATGCAACTCTAGTTGAAATCAATGGGATCATCTGTCAGCAGACAGTAAATGAGATGGGATTTACTGACAGCAGAAAATTATTAAATGTGTAGGATATATACAGGATCAGGGGCCTGGAAGGTGTGACCTATGAAGAGAGGGTGAGGAAACTGGACTGACTTGGAGAAGGCTTCAGGAAACCCACTAGCAGCATTTCCGTGCCTACAGGGATGTCATCAATGTTTAGCCAAGCTCTCCACAGTAGTGTATGGTTGGAGGACAAGAGACAAGAGGCACAAGTTGAAATGAGAGATTCCAGCTAGGTGCAAAGAGAATCTTTTTCACCTTGGGACAATCAAATAGTGGATCAGTTTGCCCAGAATTTGTGGAGTGTCACAACACTGGAAGTTTTCAAGAGTGAACTGGATGAAACTCTGGAAAACCTTGTCTGATTCCATAGCTGATTCTGCATTGAGAAGGAAGTTGGACTAGAGGTCTTTTGAGGTCACTTCCAACTTGAATGATCTCAAACAAAATTGATGTATGTGTGCACACCTCCCTATGCCTCTCACCAACAAAACAATTGTAACAGCAGAAAAATTGCACCTATCTGCAGATACATGCCCACGTGTAAGTCTGATTCTTAAGCTGTTAGCCCCCCACAAGTAGGACACAGTCTCTGCAAAGCTGTTGTATTTTAAGATGGTTTTCTTCCTTTTTTTCTGTTTTGTTGTGCCTCTGGCTGTCTACTGGTTATCCTACAAGTGCCAGACTCTCCTGTTACTTTTCTGAGACCATAGTCCTCACTAATCTGCTTGATCTGAACTATAGGTTAGGTAATGAATGAAGTAGAGATACATGGCACTTGATGCTGTTCTGGGATGGAAACAGCTCGCTAAAATAGATTAGTTATCAGAACAGCAGCTCTTCGACTTGGTATGTTAGATTATCTCCAACCTGATCTGGTTGGGGATGTCCCTGTTCATACAGGGGTGTGGGACTAGGTGACCTTTATAGGTCCCTTCCAAACCAATGCATTCTGTGATTATCTGGATTATTTTTAATTTATTTTTTTCCCTCCAGTGTGGAAATTTTTCCATGTAAGACTTTGGGAAATCTTACTTTATACAATCTCTGCTTTGACTTTCAGTTGACTGGGTTGCCGAAGAGCCAGGAATTTGAAAGGACTGTGAAGATACTGCTTTATAATGATAGAATACAATATATTCAGCAAAAAGTAGGGAGTCTGCTGTTTGCAGATTTCACAGGTACCGGAAGAGTATTTGTGGAATGTTACTGTTGTCTGACCAGTGCTTCATTGAGTAAACTTTGTAAGCTGTGTTAAAATTTGCAGCTCTACAAAAGCATTGCGTAATTCTTATGGATTGGAATCACTGGAACCTGAGAATGGAGAGCATGCAATATGTGAACTGGGCAGATACCATCAGCTGACAATAGTTTTCTTGTTCTCTTCAAAAAACAAAAACAAAACCAAAACCCCCTGAAATGTGGGTAAGACTCTGCTTGAGGTTATTTAAATGCTATTCTCAGCATGCTTCTGAAAAAACTTACCCAAAGCTTGGAGATGATTGTTTCTTCACAGAAAAAGAACACTTACATTATTTCTTTGGAGTGTGGTGGTCTGTTTTTTTTTTAATCTTCAGTGAAGAGTAAAAACTTTTTTTCTCTGGGAGGTTGTTTGGGCCTTGGACATCATTACACTTTGGTATTGGAAAGTGTGATGTTTGTATCCCCTCTATAATGCCTGCTTGTAGCTTTGTAATGGAAGGGACATATATAGAAAGTCTCTTGTGTCTGAGACATAACTATCTTCATATTAATCTTCTTTCTAAAAACCAAAAATACACTGTGTTTTTGGCCATAGTAAAATCTTTCAAAAGGTGTATTAAAAAAATGATGTTGCTATTTTATCTGTTATTAGCAGGAACTGCATATTTGCATTTATTTGTATGATTTTGTACTTTATTGATTATTTTCAGTGGAAGGACCAAACCCAGAACACTGGAAAAATGCTTCCATGTGCTGCAACATTTTCAGCAGTAAATTCTGCAATATGTATGTGCCACTGTTTTCCACTGTGGAACCAGTATTGTGAAATATTTCTGGTTTATGTGTATTTGTCCCACATTGTGTGGCTCAACTTAGAATTTAGGGTAATAGCTTGTTGCTTATTTTTGGGTTGCCTAATAACCAATCCTATATAGTTTGGGTGGTTCAGAGATTTGCTAAATCTTCCATCTCAGAGGACTGGAATTGAGTGCAGGTTTTGGCTCTCTGCATCTTCAAACCACTGTCTTAACATACATTGAAGAAACGTGAAATACTGGAATAAAGCACTTATATGATGGTACAATTATTACAAGATTGAACTGTGCGAAACTGATGTCAGGGACTTTGATTCAGAGCTAGTAATGACATTTGAAAAAAGACTTTGACAGCAGAAATTGTATTTATCAAAGAGAAATTAACTAATAATTATCTGATGCTGCATTTCCTCCAAGTGATCTTTAAATGAGACAGTATTTTTTATATCTTCTTTCATCAGATGATGCTACCTTTGCTCTTTTTTCTTTCCATGTATGCTAACATCTTGATGCTTGGCTTGCTGAAATTTCCTTAAAATTGTTTTTCATTTTTGTATATTTGTCTCTATACTTTCTTTTACTTCCTTCTCTTACTAATTTTCCTCTTTCCACCATAGTGTACCTTATTTTGACTGTTTATTCCTTCCGTTGTCTTATGCACACAGTGCTTGAAATGGTGACTTTGTTGATGATGGCCACTGAAAGCTACCAGCCCTTACAATAGCAAGGGAAGTGCTGTAGGGTAGTGCCATAATGGGAACAGTATTTGGATAACAGATGCACAGGAAAAGGAGAATTCTGTCTTTTGGCTAATGGCCCCCTCATTAGTAAAGTAACTAGTTTTGCATCACTACCTGGCTGGCATGTGGTAAACTTGGTATTTCCAACTGCAGCAAGAAAGAGGACCATCGTTCTTGGCTTCCACTTCACTACTGCAGCTTCAGTGTTTGCACACAAGATCTCATTTTTGAGTGCTACAAAGCAGACTTTCTGTCCTCTTGCTTTTCTAAGATGGTTTTCCTTCCTTTCCTCTGTTAAATGCTATGTTATCTTTGACTTCTATTTGGAACTCATCTAGGCACTTACACATTTACTGTGGTAACAGTAGTGTTAATTTTTCCTCTGCTTTGCTACTATTCCTACTTATTCTGGCACTTGGTGTCTGGTTCTAAGAAATCTGAAATGGAAACACACAGAAAAATGAAAAAACTGGTAGCAGCATGTGGACTTAAGAAGAAAGCATCGTCAGAGGCAGGGCTATAGAAAACCATCCCTTGGCTTTCTTCTTGAAGCCTTGTTCAAAGCTCAACCAGAATGGTGATGATGGGATACAGGTTTTGACCTTGAAATTTTACTTTCTGCATTCATACAATATATATTCAGCTTCACTGTTAGATTTGGTAGATTGTTATTGTCATCTTGCTTGAGAGGGGGAAGGGGATTGATCTTGTCCTATGGAGTTCTTCTGTCTTGAAAAATATTTTGTTAGGGTGTCAAATGAGTCTATGGTATGAAACTAAGACTATTGTTTTAAAGCTCAGCAAGAAGTTGGGTAGTTAAAGAATGGCTATGATAATATTTTCCATTTCTGAAATACATGGATGAGAGAAATGCTATAAGAGGTTGGACTATACATTCTGATCCAAGGGTGTAATGTAGCTGAAGTGGTTGCAGTAGTAACCTAGAAAACGAGGGCGTTTTTCTCATTTGGCAGCTTTCAAGATACTTAGATGTTGGGAAGCTGTATGCACTGCTGCAGCTGAAGAAGTAGGACTGAAGAAATTAAGGAGCAAGTTGAGATTGATGCCTTTTAATGGCTTGCTTAAGTCACCAGGAAATAAGGAAAGTCTGTACTTCCTGAGAATTTAGATTTTAATCTGAACATGGCTTTAAAGACTCCTTTATCAGCACCATCAGTTTTCAAAATTGAAAATGTTGACAGGGTTCCTGTATGTTAGTTGTGTTTCTAGCTGATGGAATTTGCAGCAGAACTGAAATCCATTGCCCAAGCTCCACTCTCTTACTATGCTCTACAGTAGCACGTTAAGAAAACAGATTGCCTCTTAATGAAAGTGAAAGACAGCTGTCCTTTTGCTGTGGTCTTCCATTTCAATATGTTTAGTTAACTTTAAATGATCCTTAATATAAACTCTGTAGAAAGATTTTAATATCTAAGTAATTTTTTAGGCTTTTCTTTGCATTTTTTAATCCATTTCAGTACTTTTGTGAAGGGCAGAAGGAGCCATATTCTTCCTCATTCCAATTTTCTCTGTTTCATGCAGTGGAATTAATGCGATCTAATACCTTTGGTGGAGGCAGTAGTGTGGCAAAACTGGTTTGTACATTACTCCCCCTTCCTACTACAATTTTGTGAAATGCATCACTTCAGTGTGTATATAGTAAAACTGAATAGTATTTGCTGAAGTTGGCAAAATTTGTGATTACAAGTGTAAAATCAACTTTTATGGTTCCTAATCTACATCTATGCCACACCCAAAATTAGATGCCTAAGACTTGATCTTGTGGCAGCTCAGTCCTGATTAGTTCTACTGAGCATATACAGTGTTTGCTGAGAGTAAAATCCATGTGTTAAGAATGAAATAATTATTTTAGTGCGTATGAAGTTAAAGAGAGATTACTGCTAAAAATAGCTGCTATGAATCAAACTCAATGGCAATAAAATTGTGGAAGCTGATCTGTAAGTTAGTAAGTGGCTTAGATTAAGTAAGAATATTCTGTTGATTTCTGGGTTTGAATAGTTGCTTGGATTTGTTTGGAATCGGTGGTATAGTTTGATGAAATCTTTCATATAATTAGGAGTGAATGTTCTAATTACTTTCATATCTCTTCCATCCCCAAGTAAAGTCTTGAAGACCTTTGGTTTAGGCAGTCACACATTTTAGAGCTGTTATGCACAAACTACTGCCAATTTCAGACAGCTTTGGTCGGGGAGTTTGAGGCTTCAAATTGTATGTAATCATCTGACTAGGATGAAGCTAATGACTTATCACTGATGTGTATAGATTATTCTTAAACTAAATGTCATCCTACTAACAATTTAGTAACTTTATCTTTTTCAGAGTTGGAGATTTCTTAGTACAACGTGTTAATAGGACTTTCTGTGGTGGTGAGAGAAGGTTCAGTTCTCCCTCCCCCACAAAGAAACGGTCACACTTTCTGAATGGTCATGTAAGCACTGCTGTGTGAAGAAAAAAGTAATTGAGCTTTATCTATTTATGTTTATTCTTCTAGGTATCCATCTCGTATTGAGAAGATAGATTATGAAGAAGGGAAGATGTTGGTTCATTTTGAACGTTGGAGTCACCGCTATGATGAGTGGATTTACTGGGACAGCAATAGATTGCGACCCTTGGAGCGACCAGCATTAAGGAAAGAAGGGCTGAAAGATGATGAAGAATTTGTTGTAAGTAGCATGTTTTATTTTTCCTTTGACTCTTTTTTTTTTTGGTGAAATGTCCTAAATGTCCTACATGTTTTCTTGTCTACAATCTCTCTAGCACATAATGCTTAATTCTTTTAAGGAAAAAACCTGTAAGTGATTAAATATTGATGATTTAATTTGTATAAAACAGGATTTTAAACCTGGAGAAGAAGTCCTAGCTCGTTGGACAGATTGTCGATACTACCCTGCAAAGATTGAAGCAATTAATAAAGAGGGTATGTATTTGTGCATGGTCCATTTGGTAAGGATTGTTTGAATATGCTATGCTGTAGCTGTAGTCTCCTTCAGAAAATTACATAGGTATAAAATTATTTTCACTGTGTTTGTATTAAGTGAAAATGTTTCTATTGTACCAATTTTTTAAGAGGTTCGTGTTTTATGTGTGTGAAATTAGAAGATTGGCGTTTGTCCTGGAAGACAAAATGCTTAATATTTCCTCAGTGGTAAGAAAATGCTGTGCACAGTGCTAGGAATATTTTGTACTGTGGTTGATAGGAGCTAATGATATATTTATTTTTTCGTGATTGTTTTAGGAATGATTGGTCTCTTTCAAATTGTGTATTAAAGAAAAACAATGGAAATGGGGAAGCAAAGGAACACTTCAGTTGCAATACTTTACAATGTGATGATATTTCTAATGAACATAAGTAGAAGTTGGAGTTGTTACTGCAATTTAAAGCAAACAAGGATTTGATTGTGAATTGAGTTGTTTCCCTGTTGTGTAAAGTCTTTCCATGAATTATGTGTGAAAGTGACACAGTATCATAAATACACTTGAAATTGTCCAAATGGACGAAGAGCAATATAAAAGCAGAGTTTCATTGAGGCTGTCATTTGTTTTTCTTCAAAACTGTAGGTAATACCTGGTTTCTTTGTTCATATAGCCTACAAAATGTTTTGCTAAAGTTTTCGTAGTAACGAGGTGTGTTTGTTTCTTGACAACTCACAGTGATTACATCAATCCTTTTCTAGGAACATTCACAGTACAGTTCTATGATGGTGTTATTAGATGTCTTAAGAGGATGCATATCAAATCTATGCCGGAAGATGCAAAAGGGCAGGTAAGAATACTTAGGGTATCTCTTTCTTAGATTTTATAGAGATTTTTTTTTTTTTAATATCTTGAGATGGTAAAAATGTCATCTAGCACCACTAGTTTTAGATTATAGTCTCTTTTCTAGGTCCTGCATTGCCTTGCTTCACCAGTTTTGTAGAGGATACCCCAGAGTGTGCTGCTCAAGTTGTCTTGCCTCTGAAATGCCTCGGTGCTATATGCTCCATTGCCAACTAATCTGTTCACAGACTTTTAGCTTGCAGAGTTTACAAAACCAGGGCCATCAAGAGATGTTTTCCTCTGGTGTCTTTTAAAAAAAAGATGTAACTTGTCAGTAGTCTGTGGTGCTGATTTTTAGTTATTTATTTATTTTTCCCTAACCCACCTTCCACCCCATCTCTTTCTTTCTTTTTATGGGTAGCTCCCATAGTTCTTATTAACATGACTGTTCTGTGGGGATTTTTTTCCCCTATATCCAGAACTTTTTGAGGATTCTGATGGAGAAATGTTTTTTTATTTCTGGTAACCCGTTGCTGTTAAAGAAGAAATGGTGAGTAGAAGTTGAGAGAGGCTGTGAAGTATCAGAGAAGATTTAATTACTATGCACATCTTTACTTGCAAAACAACACTGAAAACCCTGGAAGTGCCACTGCATTTATCTTGCTTGATAACCATAGTCTCATAGCTAATCCATTGGTACTGTTTGAGCCTCAGAGATAAGAAGTGTGGGAGAAAAAAAACCTGCTGAAATTTGCTCCAATTTTTTTTTTCAGAATACTCCTAACTTGACGAACACAATTCATGTATTTCACAATTACTGTTATATTTATCCATACTGTGACAAGGTCAAATGGATAAGTGAAATGGCTTGAAAGCTTTTCTGTATTCTGGCCTCCAGGTTGCAGGTAGTTCTGTTTGACTGTTGATCATCTGTCTACGCAGAGAACATTGGAACTTAATGCAGGCAACACTGCAGTTTAATTTAAGCTGTTTCCTTAAAGAGACTATATTGAAATCCATAATAATGCCAACACTGGCATCTTGCAGCAGTATTAGAGTAACTCAGTTGAACCAGTATGTATGTCAAACAATTCTTTCGGTATAATAGTAAGTTAGAAAGGTAGAATACTTTATTTGCTCCATTAAAAGGAAAACCTGGATAATGTAGTTATAATGTTAAGTCACTCTGTCCTGTACTTTTTCTAGGGAGCTATACTGTGTCTAATCTTTAATTACTACTCTTAGGTCACAGAAATCCATTTCTTAGCAACCATTTTGATGTCCAGACATGCTTGGTAGAAATCCAGCTCATCTATGATCTCTGAATTTTTCTCAGTAGTTAAGAGTTGTTCTGTCAGTCCTGTGCATCTCAGAGGCTGAATGTAGGTGGCTTCAGTGAAGTCTTTAAAGAGTAAGGGGGCCAAATTTATGTTTTCTGAGATGAACTTAGAGTTTTTAAGTTGTCTTGCAGCAACAACACTAATTATGCTTTGTATAGTGCTAATTGATACTAATTTTGGCATTTTGTTTTGCAAAATTAGAGATCAGCATGAAGTTCTGTAGCAAAGATACTTGTTTTCTGCAGCATCTCCTATGTTGTTATACTATGGTAAAACATTTGTTTTTCAAAATATTTTGTGGCATTTTGGTTTGAAAAACCAGTTACCTGAAACTGAGATTTTTCCAAGCCTAGAACTCAAAATCAGTATCTTTGATTATTTTTTTTTTGCATTTAATAAGAAGGGATGTACTAAAAATACATATAAATCTTAAAAAAAGAAAAGGTTGTCAAGAATATGACTTGATTGGAAAAATGGTTGAGTTGGCAGATCCAAAACGTTATGCCTAGTTTGAACCTATGTCTTATTCTATATCTGTTTCCAGAGGAAAAAATTACCTTTCAAGAGATGAGTGTGAGCTTAAGTTCTAGTGTATTAGCAAATTTAACAAACATAAGGATCTGTTTGGAAGATGTGTGCTAAGCATGCAGAAATTGAATTACATGGAGGAAGAGGCATATAGATTAGTTAATTCTTTGATTTGAGCATAGCGTGTCTTAAAGGAAGAGATTGTATTGTAAACTCTGTAGCACTCAAACCATTTTTGAGTTGCAGCAGAAGTGTGTTTTGCTAA
Organism: Dryobates pubescens; assembly: GCF_014839835.1. NCBI lineage: Eukaryota > Metazoa > Chordata > Aves > Piciformes > Picidae > Dryobates > Dryobates pubescens. The sequence continues at coordinate 20,386,277 of NC_071625.1, read as the reverse complement.
GACTCAGCTGTGAAGGTGGAAAGGGGAAATATTTAAAGAGTGGAAAATATTGGTGGGATGTAATGCATCAAGACTGTAGGTTAGATTGCTCTGCTGATAAGCGCAAATTGGTTGAAATCACACAGAAATGTGGCTAATGTAGTATAGAGAGAAAATAAAAAAAGATGGGGATGTTGAGACTGCCCTTGTGAGAGCACATATGAAGTACTCAGATAACTTACTTTTCTGTTTCATGTTTTTTGTTTTATCTTCGATGTAATTAGGCGCGCGAGAGGGAGCAGATAGCGCCGGAGCTGAGATTAGTCACGGAAATCGAACCAAAAGAAGTGAGTTTTGAGGAGGGTTTTGAAGGAGAGGGAGGGGACTTGGCACACAGGAAGAGGAAGCTGAGGAAAAAGCATGGATTTGCAATTGGGACAGAGGAAAAAAGAAGATGTGACAGGAGACAATGTGAGCCAAGATGTAGGTGGGGCAGCCTGTTTAGAATTTGAAAGATGAGGGTAAGGAATCCAGGCTTGATGTGGAATCAGCCAGTCAATAGAATGATATTTTATGTATTTGTATGTTTGAATGTGTGGGAATTGGGAGCTGTGATGTGTCAGGGAAGGAAAATCATCTGAATCTTTAGTACTGTAGAGAAGCACAAAGGTGGTGGTTGTAGGCAGGTGAAGGGAGTACCATGTATGTGTGAATTCTGCTATTGGCACAAGGGCTGGATTTCAGAAACGATTCTGCTTTTCCTACAGTTGCAGGTTTAAAGTTACACAAAGGAATATTTTAAAATACAAGTGTTGAGCCAATAGATGTGTAAGGCTGTTGGGTAATTTCCACTAACGTATTTCTTGGTAATGCAACTTTCTGTGCTTTGATTTAATGAATCTAATTAGCATAATGACCATTTTTTTCTCAGCAGTGATAAAGCAATGTTTTGTCTTCTAACTACAGTGTCATATTGATTCTCTCTGGTCAGTTTTCTCAACATTCTAGAAAGTCAAATTTTAGTAAGAATAAAAAAAGGAAATACACTTTTTTGTGCTTATGAGAAACTTTCAGTGGGATGAGATGCTGTGGGAAGTGGGAAATCAGGATGGGTGGTGTGCAGAGTTAGAAAACCACAGCCAGCAGAGGGGCAAGGTTAGGACACAAGGGAGAAGCAGGGAAAAGCTTGTCAGGCGGATTTTTGGGTTTGCTTTATTAATTTGTAATGTGTTCATATTTGGCTTTGTGGATACTGAATGCTCAGGGGAAAACTCCTGCTGGTAAAGATTCACAGCTATTTTCTGTAATACTTATGATATCTAGTGTCCTGCCACTATCGCTGACAGAGTAGATACTGTACAACAATCTGGACACAGATTTCAGAATCCATTGTGCTTCAGACTCCCTCTGTTACTCTCCCATTTTTTTTATTAATTTTTTTGTAAAAATTCTGAAAAGGCACAAATACATCTTTCTGAAGGAGGACTTCCTGTGCTTTTTCAAAAGTAACAGAGACACTGTAGCATCTGAGATGCTAAACATTTTTACATACCAGCTCAGTGGGATTTCAATCTTGAAAAGAGGAATTGTCTATGTCATTTTAGCACCTGTGGAGCCAAATTAAAAATGCATCCACAGAGTTTTGGCATATTTGGGATCACAAATTACTGAGGTTGAAGGGACCTCTTGAGATAACCTTGTCCACACCCCCACTCAAATTCTCTTCATTGAGCTTGAATTTACATGTAAAACTAGAAAAAAAAGTAATGTAGCTATTGCCATAATTAATGTTTGTGTGCTCTGGCTTCTGAATGTTTAGTCTTTGTTTGTTTCATTGTTGTTTATGTCCTGCTACCCTTTTCAAGCTCCATGTATTAAGTACCCAAACAACAATATAAAATGTAAACAAAAAGCCATTCGTGTTGCACAAGAACTGCTACTCTTTGAACTCTTTGTTCAGTGTGGTCCTTGAAGCTTGCTATAACTGCAAAGCTTCCTGTTTCAGGGTTTTCAGCTTGGCTGAAAATTAAAATGCTGGTTCAGAGCTCTTTTGATGCAAATTGCACATCCTTTGCTTCCCCCTTTTTTCATAAGACCCAAGCTCCATCAGTACTACTGATCCTGTTCATCACTTGGCTGTGGTACAGTGTAAAACTCTCACTCTCAGATATCCTAACTCCTCTACGGCACAAATTGCTCCATCCTATTTTTGTCCTGCTGGATGGGCAACGCTGGGTGGATGGCAACGCTGCTGGATGGACTGGAGCTAATGTGTGTGCTAGTTTGGGTTGGCCGAAAAAGAGGTATCTGTGTTTTTGACTATGCAGCTGGCAGTTAGATACACTCTCTGTGGCTGGCACGTCACCAAATGGCCTTTGTAGTTGTCTGTTACATAAGCATTGCCAAAGTGCTTCCAAACTTTTCTGCAGCTAGCTGGACTGAGTGTATGCATCTTGCATTGACAGTTTGGACATGGAACACTATCTTAGTGGAATCAAAACTGTGTTTCTAAGTGCATAGCTTGATGCAATATAGGAGCATAATCCATGTAAAACAGTGATTTAAACACTGAGATATGTAAAAGGGAAAGCATAATACAAGAGTAATGTTCAGTGTTTTGTGTTATGCTTTTTTACATACACTGCAGAAGGCAAACCATCAATAGAATAGAAATTTGAAAGACATAACACCCAAGTGGGAATGGAAGCAAAATTTATAAAAGCATGCTGCTTTAGGTACTACATATCATAACAAGAAAACAGACCAAGTTACAGTACAGAATCATAGAATTGTTTTGGTTGGAAAAGACCTCTAAGATCATTAAGTCCAACCATCAGTGTGGTCTCTCTCCACTTGGGGGAAAAATAATGGAAAAATAGTATCTGGAAACAGTCATGCAGAACTAGACAAAAAGTCTTTATCATACCTCTTTTATATGCAGTAGTACAAATCTGCAAATCCTCTTGTAGCCAAATTGCCATGTAGTAAATGAATTAACATTCAAAACACTAAGATGCTTAATTCTTACTGGTGGAGGATGAACGTTGCTGCTGGGTTTTATATCACATACAACTTCTCTGTGGAAAATTTGTGTGCAATTGGTGTTACAGAATTTTGAAAAAATATTTCAGTAAAAAGGATCAAGTTCCAGTTTTTGCAGTTAGATTGATCCCTGCATTTAGGTGATGTAAAGCAGGAGTCTGATCACTCCAAACTAGTGGAAAGAGTTTGGCTCAGTCTTAGAAGTATTTAGTTCTCTCCATTGATGTATAAGGTGGCTAGACTTTGTTTATGTGCAAAAAAGTAGATTAATCTGGACTGCATGTTCTGTTAACTCCTTGGATGTGTCTGTATGGTCAAATAAGTCATTAGCAAAAACAGCACTTATATTACCCTAAATATGAATTGTGAAATTCAATCATATTAATGGAGCACTTTATTGAACATTTGGGATAAAACTTTTAACATGTAATACCAAAAAGGTGCTGTGTCTAGTTACTGTAGACACAGATATAATTAGTTAAGAGTTATCTCTGCTTTATGAGTTTAATTCAGGAAGAACTCTGCCCCAAACATGCAGCTGGCTGGACCATGCTTTGAGGTGATTGTAGAATAATGGTGAATTTCATAGCCGGAAGGGTAAGAAAATAGTATTCTGTGTTTGGGAGCTTCTGGGTTTTTAAAGTTACGACACATAAGATAGGTAGCAGCCAGAATTCTATACACAGTGCTTCTTTCAATTTTTTTTTTCCTTTTTTTTTCTTTTTATTCATGTGGCACACTGATAATACATTGAGCTTATTTAGGCAATTTGGGAAAGTAATTTGCCACTCTTTGAGTAGTAGCCATAAACATAAATTCAGCTGCTCCTGAACATTTCTAGAGAATTTTCACTGGGTTTATAAGTATTTTCTACTTGTATCTCAGGCACTTTTTAATGCTTACTTAACATTTTTTCCTTTTTGGAGGACTGGATAGCTTTGGTCAAAGCTGCTGCAGCAGCAGCAGCCAAGAACAAAGCAGGAAGTAAACCTAGAACCAGCGCAAACAGCAATAAAGATAAAGAGGACAGAAAATGGCTAAAAGTTCCTTCAAAAAAAGAAGAAACCTCAACCTCTACAATCATGCAGGAAGTCCAAAAAAAGGAAGAGGAGCCTACATCTAGTGACACATTTGGTAAAAACAAATTCTATAGAGGATAACAATACATTTTCCAGCAACATTGAAGAAGAATTCCTGTTGTTAACTTTACAATTAAGTAATAATTAGTATTTCTAGAGTAAAACGTCTCATTGGCTATTTAGATAACTCTACATAACATTTAATCAATTCAGGAAGAAACCTTGCCTGATGAATCTAGTTCACTCAACATTTAGTACTTCTGCAAAACTCCTAACTGGCTCTAACAAAATCAACATAGTGGTTTTTAAGTTACTTCCTTGTATGCTTTGATTCATATTCCTACATTTTCTGTTACCTTTGACATAATCCCTGATCTTATTCTAAGAAAAAAATGTTTCACTATGCATGGTATATTTATATTCAGGGATGTTTGAAACTATTTCTAGGTTGATAAGTATTTGTTCATTTTGATAGCCTTTAATACTGACTTTTCATCACAAATGTCAAGGTTATCGGCATCTAATGCTTCAATGTGTAATAATAAATCTTTATGTAATTTTAACTTTAAAGAGAATTTTATGATTACTGCAGTATTCTTGTAGCAGTTCTGAAATAGTTGGGTATGTTGGGTGATGCTACATAATTATGAATTGTATGTTTATTAGATTTCTCTTCTGTTTGCAAGTAGGTTTTCCTGTAGTGGATGTTCCAAAGATGGCCTTTGTGCAGGCAGAGAGCACACTATCACACAAGAGGAAAAGTAATCTAGGCAACTCATTTCAGGCAAAGAGAGCTCGTCTTAACAAGATCACTGGTAAAACTTTCTTTTCAGTTATAATGAAGTATACATGCTTATAGATAAGGTACTGAAGTAGATTGATAAAAGTACATTCATAAGGCAGATACTCACTATAGTCTTCTACTTGTTTAGAATTTTTAAGGAATCTGTAAATGGTCGAAAACCCTACCTTCTTCATAAATTCTGATAATATTCTCAGACTTGACTTGATCTTTTTAGTTTTGTAGGAAGGTAGCCACCCTGAACTGATGAATTTCTTGAGTATAATTTAATTCCAGATAAACAGTCTTCTCCATTTGGAGTGAATTTGTTTGTACAACTTCTTAACATGTTTTGTCACAGTTTACGATGAAGTTAAAATTGCTCCTGAAAAGAGTTTACAGTATGTTGTTTAAAGGTAGACAAACCTAGCTACAGATTGAAGCAGTGATGATCTGAAAAATGAATTCCTTGTGCTTGTTACTCAAAGGTATTACTAGAAAACAAGTAGACAGTTATAGAGTAGACTTTACACAGCAGGAAACAGAATAATAGATCGTTTGTCTTCCCTTCAAAAATTGTCTTACCTTCATTTTATTCTAAAATTTGATAGAAATGTACTTAACTGAAAAAAAAATACTGCAATTTGTATCCCTGCTTCCCCATGCCTGCCAATAAGCAAATTGTGTTGCCGGCATCAAAAGAATGTTTGTACCTGTACTGGGAAGGGACTGGATACATTTCAAAATATGGGGGGAAGAAAGTTATTACATCCCCCTGTTAACAGAGTGGCCCTTGGAAAGAGAGAAATTCGTTCCACTCACTCCTCTAGTAAACAATATTTTGTGTGAATCTGGCAAACTTTTACGTGCTACAGATGAGAGAGGGTTTATTGTTTGGTTGGTTGTTTTTTGTAGTAAACAAAGTATGGTCATTCAGCCTTAACTGTTTCTATAATATGAAAACAACCTGATTTACTAATCTAAGTGATCAGTTTTTTTCCAGACTTGTTTTGGCTGATCCATCCTTTCATAGGTCAGCAATAGAGGATATTTAGTCTGTTGGAGCGTGGTTCCATTTCAGTCTCTCAAATCAGTACTTTAGTCTAAAGGAGAAAATAAATTAAATGGACCAGTATGGAACAGGATATGAAGGAAGCAATCCTTGGGAAAAAACATATTCTGCCTCCAGGATTTTCTTTCCTGGAAGGCTTCTTATTTGGTACCAAATTTAGTTAACAGTGTCTAATTTGTCAGCCTCATTACTACTCTCCTTTGCCTGTACTACATACACACGCATAACGATACATACTTACAAAGTCCTGTTCACTTCTTTCCTATAGTAGTTAGTAGCAGAAGATACCAAAACCAGCGGAAAAACATGTAGCTCTAAAAATTACATTCTTCTGTGCTTGTGGGTAGATTTTCTTTTCCTGAGGAGCAGTTTGAATAACAATTGGACAGGCTCATACAGACTGAAGTGAATAATCAGAAACATAATGTTTCAACCATTGACTTTGTTACCATTCTAATCGTGTCTCCATGAGAGAATATTCTGCTAGCAGAGTATGTGTTGCCTTTCTGCAAAAGTGAATTTAATCCTTTAATCACAACATGAAATTTGTCGTGCTTGGTAGTTACTTTGTGTAACAGTTCTCAACACACTTCTGCCACTCATGTTGTAGTAGATTTTTTCTGTTGTTGCATAAAATGGAGTATTTAGAAAATGCTAAGTGCTGATGATACTTGCTTGAAGTTGTTATGTGTGTCTCTGGCATGAGCTTTTATATCTGAAGGAAGCTTGGGGGTCATACTGGTGTACCTATCAGAATGGCAAAGAAGAGTCATAAAGCATTGTAGCTGTTAGGAAAACATTATTATAGAATAGAATAGAATAGAATAGAATAGACCAGGTTGGAAGAGACCTTCAAGATCATTGTGTCCAACCTATCATCCAACACCACGTCTTACAGATTTACTGTGGAAGTAAAGCAAATAATGTGCTTGTGAGAAGCAATCTGAAAAGACCTGTTCTCTGGATTTCAATTCAGCATTCAGTATATTGTAGAAGGTTCTTATCTGCCACTGGAGCCTCATCTGCACCTGGTATTCTTTGTTCTCCATTCAACAAAATACAGTTACTCCTTTTCCCCTTTTTCTTCTGCTACCACTGCAGGGGGGAAATGTTATTTCCTCAATGTGAACAGTGTCTCCTGCAAAGCATGTATTAATACAATTTTTCAATTAGTTTTTGCCTCTGTTCAATGCTTACTTCCACATTTCCTGCTGCAGTGTTGATACTTAAAAGAACAGATATCATCTGCAGTAAGCTTACAGAACAAAACACTTTGTTTCACTGTGCCCTCCATGCTCGTTTGGTGTGTGCTGTTATTGATAGAGGATGGTGATCATGTAATCCTGCTGCTGTAGTAGTAGTTTTGTCTTTTTCTACAGGCATGGTAATTGTTTAGAAAGACACTTAATAGGGTAGAGGAGGAGGAAATTAAGGGTCATATATTCACAGATCTGGCAGAATCTAGGTTTGTTTTATGGTTTTACTCTCTGAGCACTGAGCATCTAGCTGGAAATAAAAATCATAGAATGGTGTGTGTTGGAAGAGACCTTCAAGATCAGCTAGTCCAATCCCCATGCCATGGGCAGGTTCATATTCCGTTAGATCAAGTTGCTCAAGGCCAGGCCCCATCCAGCCTGATCTTGAACACTGCCAATTACACGGCATACACAACCTTTGGTCAGCCTGTTGTTTGAAGAACTGTACAAGCTGCCTTAGATGACAGTTTGTTGTTCAGTATTTAAAACTTGGGTATGCTCAGTTTTGAAAAGTATTTCATGCTTTTCATTTTAGATGCATCATTGTCAGTATAAAGAACTTTGCTGATTTCACAGCTTAGTTGAAATGGATAATTTGTGTCACAAATGTTTGTTTAGGTTCATGAAACCTAAATCTTTCATAAAGCCTAATTCATAATTAAAATCTTGCCTGATAATTTTATTTATATTAATGTAGTGGGGCTACCCTTCACCTGTTTAGCTGTACAATCCATTTACTCACCCCTCTTGTTGTGGACATGGTGTTCTGAATATTTAAAATGTAACTGCTTTCCAGTAAACTGAAGCATAAGTTTATCTAACATAAAGAGCAAATGAAACAAAACACCTGGAATTTATTGTGAAATAAATGTGGTAGCTCTCTAGCAAAATACCAGACTGTTCTTTGTGTGCATGTTTTCGCTTTTGTTTGGGGTTTTTTGTTTGCTTGTGGGTTCTTTTTTGTGTGTTTGTTTGTTTGTTTACTATTTTTAATGTCTTGAATGCTTTCTGAGCTTCACTAGTTTGTAATTACTTGATTATTTTGCACTATAAATTAGTTTTGAGCATATCTAATTTTTCATGGAACACTACAAGAATTTCTTGTGGATTTGTTAGCTGCAGTTATTGTGAGAACTTAAGCTCTCTGCCCACCAATACTGATATTCTCAGGGAATGCAGTAGTAACTAATTCAGACCTTCATTTTGCAGGTTTATCAGTTCTGCTTCGTATTGTGGCACAGAACTTTTTCTTTCTGTGCGTAATTAGGTAATTAAAGTTGCAAAAAAGCTTTTTCATACTTATGTTGCCTTGTCTTACACAGATTTTTTTGTGTTTGTGTGATGGTAGTACTGATATTGTATATGAGTTTCTGAATGAGGAGACATTTTTCTGAATCATTTGCTGCCAATATGGTCTTGTTATTATGGTAATTTGGGAGCTTCACTGCTGAGAATATTCATTTGGAAATTAAATCCCTCGTTCTATTCTAAGAAAGGTTTGCATGTGTTAAAAGTAGTAATACAAAAATCTGATGGGAATTTCATGAAGACTGCGAAGGGGAGATACAGAAAAGGTTTATAAATAATTTTGATCTCTCAAAAGGCTTTCAGGCCTTAAGATCACTTAGGATTTAAGGCCTAAGTGCTTGGGCTTTAGTAGAAAGATGAGGCATTATTTTGCAATTAACAATTTCAATTTTATTTTCATCTTGCAAGTGGAAATGCCAGAGAAGTGTCTTGTTGTGAAAGAACACCACCGTGGGAACAACCTTTAATTCTTTGTTCCACCTAATGTAAAATGTCCAGCTTCATGTTCAGCTGTTTCAGAGAGAATGATGCAGTAGATATAAGCAGTTTGTATTTCCTTTCTCACTGTTTTGCTTTAGTTTCTACAAAGTTTTATTGCAAGCTGCTTTTAACTAAAAATCTTTGCAACTTTTCTCCCAAGGTTTATTGGCATCCAAAGCTGTTGTTGCGGATGGTGCTGAAAAAAAGGAAGGCAACAAAGAAACAGCTCCAGTCCTGGAGCAGGTATGAAATGGTAGAGTTTGATTCTTTTGCAAGGTTCCCACTGGAGTGTGCCATGGAGATATAGTACCTACAACATTAAAATTTGCCCTTTCAGGTATAACAGGGAACTGAAAATTGATCTTACGTTTACATTTCTGGCAGAGCTAGAAGTATGGAATTTTAATTGTCTCTAAACACGGTGTTGACTTGAATTTCAGTAATGAGCTTTTATGTTAGAAAACTAACAGAACACAATAGAAAAATGAAGTCTCTCTGCAACAAATAGGAGACCAGTGTCCCAAGGTCCAGTTTTACAGCTGGAACCATGACTGACTTAGGAAAAGGCCCCTACACAAATTTAATTTGTGTTTGAAACAGGGCTCTTGACATCTCACAGAACTTCCTTTAAAAGAAGTTTCTTTTATACTGTAAGAATTTGGTGTTGTAGGCTTGTATGTGTTTTATGAACCGCTCAATGAGCCATACATTTTTGCAAGGGTGTGTATTTTAATAAATACAAAAAAGAAACTTTTAAATGATGTTAAGGGTCTGATTTTTAAACCTGCATATTTGCAGGACCTGAAGGCTGCCATTTGATCTTTGGCTTACTCCACTGTGTTGAGGCATTGCTTGTGACTCCAAGTTACGCATTGTCCTGCACATTAAAAGGGCTGAATGCCTAAGCATGGTAAAGCAAGCTAAGGATGAACAGGAGTCTTGATTCAGGACATCTTTTCTTTTCAGTGATTTAAATCAGAGCCTTAATATAGTTTTAATACAGCTTTTTTGTATTCATTTTCATTCTTCAACAGCAGCCTTGCTGCCTGCAATTTTAAAGGAGCACTTCTGTTCTTAAGCCCCGGCACACTCTATGAACTGCCTCTGCCCCAAACTTTATTTGATATTTTGGTTGTACTGGTTCTTTAGAGCTGATATATAATTGCATTGCTGTGGTTTTTCCATTGACACTGCATTGGATGCGAGTCTGGTCAATGGAACATGATTTTCTGTTTCTAATGCTGTCGCTGTAATGGCCTATGGAGCCACTACGGGGTCAATGCATTGACTGATACTTTGCATAAAGGTTTACAGTGTATTGACATGACATTCCATTTCTCAAATTTTTGCATATTAAAGATGCTATGATTTTATTGCTACTGTGTGTGATATTTTCAATGTGCAAAAAACTGTGAAATGGCTTACAGCATGTTGTTCTTGGAGGAATCATTACAATGTAAATCTTACCATGCAGAATCCCATTGCAGTGAATGGGACTTCGTGGTTTACATAGACTTTGTATGCAACAGGATAAACTACAGTGCATATTTACTAAACATTTTTGTTACTACTTAGACTTAGCAACTCGGCTGTTTCTGTTTTATGGATTAGATATTTAAAAAGATGTCTCTGTCTTTGTTTACATGCTAATGGTCTGAAAAACCTCATTTTTGGAAATAATAGTTAAGTTCCTTTAGAGAGGCATCTGAAATCCCAAATTGTCCTATTTCCTTTGCTTCTAACTAACACAAGAAACCTCAAAAACACTTGAATTATTTACTATGGGGAGGAAAATTTTTGAGCTTAAGATTTTTTCCCACTAAGTTCCTGCCCAAATTCAAATTCAAATGGCCGAGTTACAAACCCCCCCAAAAGATTTTCCAATAGCAAAGCTGGCATTCTTTAGAGGTTTTGTCTGCTACTGCTATAAAATTGAATGGGTAAAATATCTTGTAGGAGTTTTTAATAATGTAATGCAGAACATGGTAGAAGTATTCAGGCCAGTAGCCAAAAACTGACTTTGTTGATGGAAGTTTATTTTATTTATATTCATATATTTTTAGTTTACAGTTGTCTTAAACCCAGAACCTCAGAGAATTAGTTGCAGAAACAATAGTTTATTTGACTGTATTAGGGTATGTCATGTTCTATTTCCTTTTGACCAAGACCTGATTAGATGAGTAACATTAATTCATTAAGGTTTTTAATGTTAATTTGTCCTGTTAAGAGGTTAAGCACCTTATCAAAATATTAATTTAATTTTTTTAATCTTGTTTAAATAACTTTGTAATTTGAAATTAATGGATGCTGTAGTAATGTCTTTCACATCTGTGAAGATGAACAATAAAATTGTTTATTTACAAGTTACGACTCTAATTAATTTCTGGTAATGCCTCTCATAACCAGCATAGGTATACTCAACAGTTCATGGAATATTTTATTTAAATGAATAAACTGCACTTAGTACATGTGTAAATGAGTTACTCAAGGTAGAACTGATGTCTGCTGAACGGAATGTTTTACACCGGATCTTTACATGATCATTCCAGCAAGCTATTCATGTAGCATTCAGGGATTCCCTTTTACAAACAGAATGTGCACGAGTGGTTGGTTGTTTGTTTGTTTATTTTGCCTTTGTGGAAATTTCCAGTGGAAAATAACTTTGCAATTTATAACAAAGCCCAGTAATACCCTGAAATCATCAAGAGGTGTGATGCTTTTAGTTTGGTTAAAGTGGTGCACACATTGTAGAAATATCTTTCTACTTTCTTAATTATGGTTTTATTAGATGGTACTATGCTGTGTGATGCAACTGGGACAAGAGAGGGGACAGATTTAAGAAATTATGTTCAGATATTGTAGTTTGCCATGATGGGGCAAGTTTTGACACACACACAGTTTATTCCATAAAGCAGGAAGAACTTCCAGTTAAAAGTCTAAAATACTATTGTCCGTCAATGCATGCTAATTGTCTCAAAGTAATATTTCAGTGTCTGTGTATGAGAAGGATGAGCATTCATGACATTGAAAGCATTTATATGGTTGATAATTCCTGTTCTTCAAAGACCGTTTTAACTGTTATCTGCTCATTTTTCCCCAGCAGTTAGCAATCTATTTAACCCTGTGGTGCTAGAAGTTGCGATTTCTTCATGTGTTTGCACAAACATAATGTGGTGAAATCCAGACTCCCAGCACTGAAAAGGGTTGTGTGAGAGTGGTGTTCAGTATTTGGAAACTTTTTTATGGTTTTCAGACATTCCTTGAAGGAGCATTATCAATTTTTTTTCAGGTTCTTCTCTACAGATGAAGTTCATGTTTTTTTGCTTTGGTCAGGGAAGGGACTGCAGAGAGAAAATTTTGAAAACTTCTTAGAGAAAATTTTGGAAACTTTTTAGATCATTTTTCATAGCAGTGCAAAGGCCTGTCAGAGTTCAAGGAGTGTCTGGATGACACTCTTAGTCATATAGCTTAGATAATCCTGTGAGGAGCAGGGAGTTGGACTCTGGTCCTTATAGCCCAACTTCAGATATCCTATGAATCTGTGATTGTACATCAGTGTGAATATTTTAGCTTGTAATTTTGTGTTGTGTTGTAATGGCAGTTTAGCTTAGTGTTCTCTAAGTTACACTTTGAGACAGCTCTGGTGCTGTTCTGCTGAAGATGAAAGGGACAGAACCCTTAAAAAAAGGGAAAAATAAAAATAAAAATGGGAATAGAGAAAAATGTTTCATTTTAAGGCTTTCTGCAAGTATTTCAAATAGTAAGAAATGAGAATATTCTGAATACTGTAAAATAATTGATAGTGCTCCTTTAAAAAAATTGTAATGTGATACATATCTGATAGTTTTCATTTGTACTGCAAATAGTGTTGCTTTAAAATGTGTTTTGAATACTGAAGTTGCTTTAAAAAAGATCAAAATAGAATACAAGAACTACAGCGAAGAAACTGAAATAAAAGTATCAATTTTTTATTATTTATTCAGGAGATTTCACCTAAACCACAAAGTCAGAAAAAAAATGAAGCTGATATTAGCAGTTCTGCCAACAATCAGAAACCTGCACTGTTATCCTCAACTTTGTCTTCAGGAAAGGCTCGCAGCAAGAAATGCAAACAAGAATCTGGAGATTCTTCTGGGTGTATAAAGCCCCCTAAATCGCCACTTTCCCCAGAATTAATACAAGTCGAGGATTTGACGCTGGTCTCTCAGCTTCCTTCTTCTGTGATAAATAAAACTAGTGAGCACAGACATTTTAAAACAAATACTGTAATTACATATAAGAGATATGCAGAAATTTCTTTTTGTTGTAAATGGCTATTGCTTTTAAAAATTAATCTGCTTTAAATAAAAGGTCCAAGTGGGAGAATTAGGGGTAGCTCAGTAATTTAAAAGTCAAATCATATAATAAGGTATATGAATTACTCTACCAGAAATAATAAATTTAAATAATACTTTTATATTTATAGACATGTAGCTTTTAATGGGGAGGGGTTTCCCTCCAGCTTTAATCTCCACTTCAGTATTAACAGTGATACAAGAGAAATCAAACCTCTCTTCTGAAGGGGCCTGATTCATTAAAAAGAAAAGACATAACCTTGGTTGTGGACTTTTCCTCCTCTTAGAAATTCTGCCTTCAGCAGGCTGATACACTGTACCTCTTGGCAGTGGCATTCTTTACCTTATGTGACATTTCCTCCAAATATGATGTGAAGGAGAAGAGTTGTTCAAGATCTGTGGTTGAGAAATACTAAAAAAATTTGTCTCAGAAGCATACCATAATTTTCATTTTCTTAACATGTAACTGATTTGCAAAGTAGCAAAGTACTGGTCATTGGGAGACCAGGGAGAAGCTCATACTGCATACTTGAATATAGTTTTTTGTGTGACTTAAATATTTTTATAACTTTTTTTTGAGATTACATTAGATTTTCAGTGTTACTTAGTCAGGCTCTTTGTTGCCTGAAAAGCATTAAATGATGAGGCCAAGAGTTAAAATAAACATGAGTTTCTCCAAAGTCAAAAGCCATATTTTTATTCCATTTCTAGAATAGGTTTGAGGATGGATGCCTAAAACTGCATTGTGTGTTCCCCTTGACTTGATTTGGTATTTTACCTTAGGAGATAAGTTCCCTTCAGTCTTTTCTCACAGATACGTTTAAATGAATGAGCAAGACAGGGCTGCAGATTAAACAATCTTTAAACCATCTTTGTTCAGGACACATTGGCATAAATTGTATTTATCCCCACAAAATATTAGCAGTCATTGTGTTGTAATATGCCTTCCTTCCCCACCCTTAAAATAATGGTAAGTAGTTTTCCTTGAACATGTTTGTATTTTTGACCAAGTTAGGCTTCTGTCTAGCAGTACTTAAAAATCAGCCATTTAAAAAACCAGCTACTTAATAGATGAGGTTTTGTTAGTACTGTTTTTGTAGTCTCTGGCTTCCAAGTCTTTACCTCCTCTAATGGAAATTCAATTTTGTTGTGTCTTTATTTGTAAATCTGTACATCTTTGAATCCAAAAGCAGCTTAAGAAAAGGAGAGAGCAGTGCTTTACTGTGTAATAATGACATACATGTTTTTCTAAGGCAAAGGTTTGTGAAACTTTGGAGAGGTGTAGGGGAGCATGGGTTTTTTTGTTTTTAATGAATCAGGCCTATTTTAATCTATATCAGTCCTCCACCACCTTGCTTTAAAAAAAAACCCAACAAACAATAAAAAGGCTTCTTGAGCCTTCTTACTGTGCCATGTGTGCATCTGAAATATAGTTGGAGTATTGATGTCAGGTTAGCAGATGATGGGATATAAAATTAACCACGACTTTGGGTTATGTTTTTTTAAGTTGTATATTATCACTATCCATAACTTTTTAGATCTTCAACTGTGATCATTTGTTCTGTTTATTGTTAAATCCTATTGCCCCCTTCCATTATAAGTAGCCTACTCTCATGGGTTATATGGGGGGGTTTGCTTATTGTAACTTACTGTTTGCCTAAAACAACAGTCTTTATCAGTGGGGAAGTAGATGGCCTAATAATGTATATAAAACAAAAAGCAGAATCATATCTTGAGTGTAACTCTTTTTTGTACTCCTGGTAGTCACAGTTTTTAGTTACTTTCATCAGTTCTGCTGTGATTTACCAGCCTTGCAAATAAGAGCTATTTAAAGCACTCCCCATCTTTAAATCTCAAATACTGCGGTAAGATTGTGGTATATCTCTCTGCTTCATGAACATTGAAAGATCTCTTTTTAGGTCCATCACAGCCAGTGAATTCCCCTAGATCCTACAAACATAGCCAACGGAGAAGAAGATCACAGCGATTAGCAACTTGCTCCTTGCCTGATGATTCTGTAGAAAAAGTTTCTTCTCCCTCTTCAGTTACTGATGGAAAAGTGTTCTCCATCAGTGGTCAAAATCAACAGTCATCAAAATTGGAGGGTAATGTATCTTAATCTAATAAAGAACTGCCCCAGAGAAATTGAATCATAACGATTGGACCTTTCATGGTTTTCATCTAATGGGATATTTTGACTGATTGTATCTAAAGCTGTATGCTTTTGTTATGTAACTGCAAACCAAACTGTTGTTTGCTGGACCAATGTATCTTTTTTAATACTACATTTTTTCTTTTATGTAGTACCTGCTGTTGCTCATATATCACTTGAGAAGCGTGGACCGTGTCTCCCTCTTGATTTAAGCCGTAGTTCGGAAGTTACAGCGCCATTATCCACAGAATCCACTTTCCATAATGAATATCCCAGTAAAGACAAGGAAGATATTCAGATGATTACATATCTTTCTTCCAAAGCAGTAACTGATGGAAGAGTAGCTACAACAGCGTCAGGTAAAGAGATTGGGTGTACAACCAGTTAGGTTTATAGTTGTAGGGTAAAAACATTGTATGTATTCAGTCACACAGAAGGAGGGGATACTTTCTTCCTTTCTGCACACTCACAAACCTGCCACTCTTTCTGGGGTCCATCCATCTGCATATTCTTCATCTTCCACTGACTTTGAGCTACATTAGCACTTTCTAACACGCGTTAAGGAGAATGAGAGTGTGGAATATAAAAAGCAGTATTTCTTTCAAAAATATTTCATATGTTAAAACTTGTAAAAATTAAGTTGTTTACTAACATACTAATATATACTGAATCTTGATGTACTCACTGGTCTTGTGGCTTCTGCTTTAAAGATGTGTAGCACATTGCAAGGCAATCAGCATTCCTCTACTTCCATTTGCAGTGGGAGTTTTGTCAATTGCTTGCTACGAATGTTACTTAAAAATATTTCTGAAAAACCCTGTAAAACTTGATAGACTTGTCTTACCCTTGTAGAATTAGCATAGAGCCCAGTACTAGGTCTCTGTGCTGCCTCACAGTTTGTAACAGTTTACTGGCTGCTGTGTTTTCAGTGAATCGTTTGGATAGAGGCAATTAGGAGATGTGATGAAAGGCTTACATACAGATTTGCAGGCTCTAAAAGTGGGTTGTTTTCATCCAGTTCTGTGTTAGGTGTCCATATACTTACTTCATAAGTAAATCTGTTATGTAGATGAGTATCAGAGAATTTTTAATTGGCTTCCAAAAAATACTTTTTTGTTTGTTACATTAAATGAAAGAATTGCTTAATAAACTAAGAGGAGGAAAGAGTCCAACGGGAAAGTTCTGGTAAATGTGATCAGTAGTAAGGGAGAACATCATGACCTTAAATACGTAATTATGACGCTCAAAACTATAACAGTTTTGTTTGGAGGAAGAGAAAAAAACCAAGCCAACGACTTTGCATTAAGCCGATAGTATAGCTGCAATGCTCAATAGATCAGTAAAGCATTTTGTTCAGCATGTACAACACGTCCTTGGATGTCTGCCCACACATATTCCCACTGAAAGTGTAAGGTGATCACTTTAAGTTGTAGCATAGCTATTTACTCAGATGTGGCAAAAGACAGGGAGATTCTTGGGTCGGTATTGTGTAGATTAAAATAGATTATTGTCATTATTATTCCTCTCAAAAAATGAATCCATTAGTGTCTTAAACTTGTCAAAATAAGGACTAAGGGAATTTCTAATGAGTTGCCACTTAAGCTTTTAAAATACTAATTTCTTGAGTGAAATAATCTGACAGTCTTCATTTGCTGTTGCTACATTGTGTAGCAGTAGAATCATAGATTCCTGAGGAAATTACTTCTGTGAAAGTCCATTTTATCTCATGTCTTCTACCATGGCGAGTTTTCAATTTGCCCACTCACAGGACAAGATCATAAACTAGCAGCTTCGAACTGCCATCTGTTTCTTCTTTGTTACAACTTACTTCAGTTACTAGGCTTTTCTTACATATTTTCTAGATCATTCAATCTGTAGTTGGTGGTGCTGATAGGTATGTATTTTGTTGTCTGCTTCTGTCATTGGACTGCCTTGGATTCTGAGCAAGCTGGTTCAAAACAGCATTCATGAGTACACTTGTGCATATTTATTTGTTTAGCTGTGTCTTGGTCTTGACCACAGCTAATTAAAGAAATAATATGTTTTATTTATAGTCACCTTTACTTGTGAGTCAAAAATGATTGACATGTCCACATACTTTGTGTCAGTGGAAACCATTCCCTGTCAAAATTAAGTGGTATTACTATTTGACTCCAGAATGAGAAGATGGAAACACTTGCAACTGATGCTGGAAGATACAGTTTATGCCGTTATTTAAAGCTTAATGAAGCTTTTAATGACTTCTTTACTGAAAACTTAATAACTTGGTGTTAGTCAGAGGGGAGGGATGGGGTGCACTGAAGTGCAGAAGCATAAATGGTAACTCATTAACATGTAGATTCCTTCTCAAAATCATTGTACAGAGTGAACAGCTCATTTCGTAAGTGCGGCACAGAAGCACTGTGATTAATTCCTTCAGTCCACAGGCTACAAGGAAATCCTGTGCACTTTGGTGGACACTGGTACACTACCAGTTAATTATTGAACAGTGGTACTGCTTTGCCTAAATAGGTGCATGGAGCTACTTGTGATCACCTGATACTGCACGCACAACTAAGAATCCTTGCTTTTACTTGTCAGACTGCTTAAAATGAAGATAATTGACCTTTTTGTCATTTAGCTTTTCATAGACTTTAAATTTGCAGTTGGTCTGAATACATGCAAAACACTGCAGTTTTCCAGTTCTGACTGCGTGAAGTTCAAATAGTTTTGTAGTTAGACTTTTCTTTAAGTCCGTGCTTATTTTTCTTAATTTCTGTAGCTCTGCACACCTTTTGTTGGTTTAACTGTTACATATTGAGCAAACATAATTTCAGCTAACTATCTGGATTTTACTTAATTTTTAGCAGGAAAATATTGTTACATTTACTATTGCAGGAATATTAGTAAGGTATTTGTGAAAGTAATACCAATATTATAGTCACCTGTTATTTCCTGTTCTACCTCAGTCTAGATGATTTTGCTAGCAGGGTAACATTAGGTTAACTATATGGGAGAAATTTGTACTTATGCTAAAAGAAGAAACATTATAGACTTTTGTGTAATGTTATTGATAGCAGTTTACTGCATTGGGAAAAAGAAATGGCTGATGTAAAAACTGTTCAGAAAATTAGGTCAGTCTTTTCTTAAACTCCTGGTGCTATTGGTTACCCTGCTTGACTTTAGTGAATTAAAGATTGTTAGTTTGGACCTGTTTGCTTCACTCAGCCCATCTGTTGATAGTCAGGTTTACTCTCCAGGTTCAACTGTCTGCCACTCTATTCTCTGCCCTGAGGCTGCCAGCAGATTGTTGGCTTGGGATAGTTAGGTGAAGGAAAGCAAGTCCTCATCCTTCCTAAAGAGATTGTTTTGTGGAGGATTTGATATTAATCTATAGTATGTATTTAAAGGTACAAAATTCATCCTGTGTATTGGGAATTCAAAACACAAAATTAGTTACTATAGAACTATGAATTATGGTGGTCATGTTATGGTTTAATTTGTATATTAATACAGATGATGATATTTCTCTTATTTAGGAAAGTTGAAACATCAAGAGCCTTGGAACAGACTATCATGCTTCAAAATAAGTCACTTCACATTGGTACAATTTGTTTTAATTTGCTCAACTGCAATAAGCAGTGCCACTAAAAGCCTGTCTGTGCTGATGCACTCCTCCTAGCACGACGTCCTCATTTTTTCTGTTGTTTCTGTCGTTTCTTCATGCCAGAGCAGGAGATGTAGCATTGGAAACATGTCATGATCTGGACTGGAAAGTGTTGTGATTTGCATTTCTTTTTAATCTGAAATCAGTCTTCTGGTGATAAAATTCATCTTAGAACAATGACATAATCAGTTTATCAAGTATAATCTCTAAGCATCTTTCTCTCTGCTGAATGTTAATTGCAGACCTCCTACACTTCACTGTGTGGGAGGTGGCTGACTAGACTCCTCAGAAGGAGTAACATTGCAATTAAAAGTAGCGGTTAAAAAAAAAAGATAGTATTTCCATGAAGGAAACCTTTTATAAACTAGTATTTTTTCATGCCATATTTGTTACTTAGCCTTCAGACTGTCATTGTCTACTTTGACTGATTTTGTGGTTACTTATAAGGCATAGCAACTGCATGGTTAAAAATTAGATGTTGCAAGCCTTAACACTTTATTTAGGATTTGAGAATTCAGGGTTCTCAGTCTAGAGTGATTTCTGATTAAGAAGACAAGAATAACATTTCAGTATATAAAGGCATAATAGCAATGTCTCTTCTCAGGTTACTATAGACAAGCAGTCTGGAGAGCTCTATCACTGAGATGGGTATTTGTGTGACTGTGGCAGATTTCTGCCCATCATAAACTTTCCCTCAAACACTTATTTATTGTCTAGCTGATTGCTTGCGTTAAAAATTATAGAGATACTGAAGACTGTTGTGTTGAGGCTATCAGTATCAGAGCACGTTTGAATGTCTGAGGTAGGGATTTCTTCTGTGTAACTTGTTTAATAGACTAAATTTCTATTGAAATTCTTTGGAGAGAGCATTATCACATCTTTGATCCAAACAGCGGTGACCTAACCAAATTAAGTGCATTTGGGTGATCTTTTTGTGCTCTTTTTAGAAACTAGACAAGACGTTGATAGCATGATGATGTGGAGAAGTGTCACTTTTTTCTTTTACTGAGGTGCTAAAATATACTCAATGCTTCACAGATGGCAAAGCAGCTTAGTCCTGTAGCAGAGAGAAATGTTAATTAAGAAACCCAAGACAATAATAATCTGGGTAGATTTTATGTTGATAAGTATCCCCGCAAATTAAGTCCACTCAAAATACAAAGACAAGAGCCTGTATGGAGGACCAGTCTTGACAGGATTAGATGACAAGGTTGATTTGAGGTAGTGGAAGGGCTCAGGTAGCCTCATCCATAGTCATAGAGCTCATGTCTTGTTTAGCAGCCAGCACGCAGAGCTGCTTCCTGCTGCTGGGTAGATTGCATGCTACGGTGATATCTTGCAGCTTGCAGCTGGTAACACCTGGTATTTAAAAGTGCTGTGAAGTATAGGAAGTGATGTACTGATTTCTATTGCTCTTGCTACCACTGCAGCCTTCTCACTCTGCAGCATTTTAATTGTAGTAGCATTGGGTTGGTTTGTCCAAGCCTCAGGGGCTGCCTTAGAGAGTCAAACCTGAGACATCCTTCCCTTTTTTACCAGAATCCTTTTAGGACTGATGAATTTTCTAAATTGTTGCAACATTGCTTATTTAAATGTTTTTTGTTTTATTACTAGGTTGTTTGGTTTTTTGTAAGAGAGCTGAAATAACCTATTCCAGATCAGCTTTGTGTCTGATCCTGTTTAATATCTTGCTATCAGTTCAGCACTTCAATCCGCAAGTGTTTTTCACATGCTGATAGCTTCTTTGGACACAAGTTGAGAGACATCAAACGTAGCTGATGCCTCCAAGTGTTAACAGCTGGCACTGAAAAATCTAAACCCCTTGGACTTTACAGAGCTGCATTTTTGTACAGTGTGTCCTCAGCATGGTCCTGAATGTCCTCAGTGGTCTGATGAAAATTGGGCTTTGCTAATTGTATTTAAATGAGACTTAAAGCTCTTACAATATTGACGGAAACATTAATAGGGGAATTTTTAATTAATAATACTCTTTGTAAATAACTTCTAATTTGTTTGAAAATTCTGTTGTCCAATTTGATTATAATATCAGCAATGAAAATTACAATTCAAGTTTTGTCACATTATTTCTTTACATCAGATCAAGATTAAAAAAAAATTGAGTATTTCACTGAATAAACTTTTCTGATAAGAAAAGTGCAAGATAAGAACTGTCAGTGTGTGATGCTCAATTCTAACAAATTGTCACAGTATTTTACATGTAATTCAAATGTAGATTAAATAAGTATTTGAAAGATGGTGTATTATTTAAGTACTATTAAAACAAATACAATAAGAAGCGTAAATTTTATGCATAGCACTAAAAATGTACCAGGGCTTTGGTTTCTCTGCTTACCTAATGAAACATGAACTTATTGACAATGTCAGCAACTTTTAACTGCTACTGTTGTTCTGGGTTTCCATTACAGTGAAATAAAAAGGAAACAAAAAGGCTTAGGAGTAGCAGCAAAAATTTTAAACAGTACAATTAGTTTAAAAAATGACTGCAAATTCCAAAACAAAGAAACCTTCTGTGGCATGTATTGTCTTGTATGTAAGACCTAGGCATTCATATGACATAATCATATGTTAAATGTGATGATGTTATTACTAGTATTTGACATTTCAGTGATCTGACCCAGCCAGTGATCTGGCTTCAGTCCTTATGGAATGCCTAGTAAATCTGTCTTCTTGTTTTCAGCACCCTCGTCCCATGTACATGCCTTACATCTGGAAATGCCTTTAACCAATAGTCTAAGGTTGCCCAAAGGGAATAGTAGAAAAAAGAGGTCTTCCACATCAGTGAGCTCTGAAGGGACAGAGATACAATGCTCTGTGCCCATAAAGGAGAAGTGTTTTGAGAGTCTGAAGGAGAAAATATTAAAGAACGTGATTGAGAAGGACAAGCATTCAGAAGTTGGTAAACTACAATACTTTTTGTTTCCAGTGCTTTAAACAATAAAAATAATTGTAAAGTGACATTAAAAATAATTTTGTTTGTATGCTTATTATTATTGTGCACCATTAAGACTTTTTATGGTCTAATGACTTTTACAAGAAAGTGGGTCATCAGCCAGACATTCCACTGATGTCATGTCTTCGTCATTTACAGGTGCAGTGAGAATGGAAAGAAAGGGAAAACTGGAAGAGAAAATTCCTTCAACATACGGTATGTAAAGAGTAACATTTTTTTTAGGAAAAAAGGAAAAATTCTCCCAACACTTGATGTCTCTGAAGAACAAATGTAAAAGCATCACATATTTCTTGGGTCCAGCTGTGCTGCTTTGGTTTGGTGTGGTTAGGTCTTGGAAACAATTTTTACATATACGTAAAAAGATTATAATAGAAGAATAATTTTTAAAAAGACAGGGAAAGTGCCCATAGCAAGGATTTTGAAGGATCAATAAAAAAGTACCTGTGAGATGCCTGGAAGGTGAAAGAACAAAAGAAAAAAACCCAAACAAAACACCCCAAACAAACAGAAAATGACAAAACTTTTTTGTTTTGTTAGTTGAAGTAGTGAATACTGCTTTTATTTCCTTGTACTGACTGATTGGAGTGGGGAGAAGGAAGTAGTCAAGTGTTACTAGCAAGTGTTTAAATATAAAACACATAAAAATGATTATTAGAGATGGGCAAGAATTCATAAGTGATTCTGCCTTGTTTTTCGAGGAGGTAAAAGTTCTGTTTCTGCATTCTCCCAGAAGATGACAGGATTCCAATTTGTGTGCAGGAAACTATCCTTAAATAATGACTTTAAAGATTTATTCTGTGTGACGAGTCAATTTCCTCATTATTTATCTCACTGCTGATTACCTAGAAAATTATTATGGAGTGAAAATGTTGAAGGATGTAATTTGTCTGAGGAGAATTAACAGGATAAATAGAACTTTTGAGACAGGGTACTTGTCCTCATGCATGTACCAACAGTGCCCAGAAGTGAGCTTCAGTGTGAAAAATGTGTCATAAATTTTAGTCAGAATCATTTTGCTCTGAGGATGTTGCTGTGTAGTAGAAAGTGCTGACAGCATCAGCAGTTTTGTGATACTGAAATTTCCTTCAAATGACTTTCTGTAGGGCTAACATGTTTTTAAGACAATGTTACCTTTTTAATTTAAATTTTCTCACTTTTGAGAGCTTTGTCCCTTGCCCAGACTTTTTTTTAATGTTTGTTTTGTTTTTGTTTCATAAACTGTAAGTAAAATAGATTCTCTAAGCTATTTCAATGCTATCACTTGTTTTCTGTACTTTGCTATGTCTTTTGCTATGATACCTCATTTGGAAATACTTAAAAAATAGTAAAATGTTACTTGTGGAGAGAGATTTCTTTGAAGTAGCAATTAGTGAGAGACATGCCCAAGATATAAAGTAAACTGAATCATTTTGATGTGTCTAGGCCACTGAAATACTTAATTTGGGGTGTCATGTTAAAGTCAAATGAAGTGAGCAGTCTGGAATGGTATTGCTGTTTCAAAATGCTGGATTTTTATTTCAGGTAAAAAGAAAGAAAAGGAAAAAGAGAAAAAAGAAAAAAAGGAGAAAGATCATAAACCAAAACAGAAAAAGAAGAAGAAAAAAAAGAAGAAATCTAAACAGCATGGTAAGTTCAGTTTACTGCTTTTAATAAGCAAAATCACTCAGGGTATTTCTGGCATTAGATATTAAAACTTGTTTCTAAACAATAAGAATGTCAAATATTAGAAATTTCAGAGAGTACATATTGGCCTTAAATGTTGAAAGATACTTGGATCTATGACCTCCTTTTTGTGTTTATAGCCTGTTTCTATGTGATAGACACAGAAACTTGGTAGATGATTTTTCTTCCTTCAAAAGATAAGTTCACTCATCTATTCAAATTTGTCATTTGAAGCTCCTTGTGTGTATCCTACCTATTTTGCTTGGATATTAAAATTGTTCTAGAATTTAGTCTGCTAAATTTTGCTGGTTTACTGTATAAAATGCAGCCCCTCCTTAACAGCTGAGGTTGGTGTCTCTGTTGTAACAAGCTTGTCTGTTGTCTTGACAAATGGTGATTCCATTTGTCTTTGCTTCACTTCCTTTTTCTGATTCTTCAATCATATTTCTTATATTTTTTCTGTTCTTTCCATTCCCTAAAGAGACAAAAAGTATTTGCCTTTAGCTGTGAGGCTCTAGATAGCTTGTGGGTTTTTTTAAACAAAGTAAAAACACCTTTCAGATCACTTTTTTCCCCCTCCCTGTTTGTGGTTTAAAGTCATCCCTTCTGTAGCTCTCCTTGGCATGATTTTTGTGGAGTAAACTGAACAATGTTTCAGTATTCTTTTTTTAATGAAAAGATAACTATCCTGCTGACAACAGCTGTACTGTTTCTTTGGTTATTTTAGTCTTCCTTAAAATGACATTAGAAGTTTCTTGGTTTACCTTGTTTTTTGTATCCAGTGCCATCTTGCAGCATTGAGGCAGTGAAAATAACAGCATGGGCAAATGCAGACTTGTTCTGTCTTTTCCTCTTGCCAAAGACTGGTTGCCCAGGGAAGTTGCGGATGCCCCCTTCCTGGAAGTGTTCAAGGCTTTAAGCAGCCTGATCTAGTGGAAGGCGTCCCTGCCTGTGGCATGGGGGTTGGAACTAGATGATCTTCAAGGTCCCTTCCGACTCAAACTATTTTGTCATTCCATGACTTAGTTGAGACAAGCTCTCCAGTCACTGTGATTAAGAACAGGCTCACAAATGGTTTCCCTGAGATTATTGCAAATAGTGTAGGATGGAGGAAAATACATGATGCTGGTTTCAGTGTCTATGCTGCTGTATTGCCAGTAGACGCAAGCACACCATGCTGTCTGTGCTTGTATGCCTCATCCTGCTCCCCAGTCTGGCATGTGCTACTGACAATATATAGATGTATGTATGTACAGTGTGGATCCCTCCAGCAGCTGGGCGCAGACACTCTCTGCCCAGTAGTTGCCTCTCGATCCCAGTCCTCTGCTGGCATGTGGAGATAAGAGCCCCTGGATCTGTGGTCCCATCTCACTCATAAGTATAGTCTCGCACACTCCTGAAGTTGGCTAGGACTTCCCTGGTCTCCATAGCCCTCCTGGTTCTCACCCTTAGAGAGACACTTATGTCCCAAGTGGACTTCATTATGTTTCTGACTGGAAAAATTGATGAAATATATTATGAAAAGCTTTTGCCATTTCATGTTTACAGTTTCATCATCCCAATACCAAAATGTTGATCCCCTCACTAAGGAACCTAATGTTGAAGTATATTGCTTTTTTTTTTGTATTTGTCCTGAAGTTGTCTTCACTTTTGTAGCACTGACTTGTTTTCTTCTAACTTTTCAGATTATTCAGATTATGAAGACAGTTCTGTTGAATACTTGGACAGGTGCTCCTCCCCATTAACACGGTCTTCGGGGAGCTCTCTGACTTTGCGCAGCATGTTCTCAGAGAAGAATACATCATACCAGTATCCAAGAGCTATCTTGTCTGTTGACCTTAGTGGAGAAAGTAGGTTGACTGAACAGTAGCTTTCAGTTTGTAGGTTTAATTCTTCAAAGATAATTTTAAAAGAAATAATTTGGTCTGTGTTTGAGATTGCAGCTGTAAATTGGTGATTGATTTACACTTCATCTATTTAAGTCAGAATGCTTACATTCTCAAGCTGTTCTGCATTGTACTTGCTTTGGTTAAGTGTTGCTACTCTGCTTCTGAGGAGGTCACATTAAAAGCATTTTGCAGAATTCCTCAAGAAATCTACCAGCAGTCTGTATGAGAGCAATTTTTTTACATTTTTTTTGCTATATGCAAGTTAAGAGTTTTAACGGCCGAAAATCCCTACATTTCTGTAAACTATTGTCTCTGCACACACAATTTCATTTGTATTTGTTTTTACCAGACCTTTCAGATGTGGAGTTCTTGGATGATTCCTCTACAGAGAGTTTGTTACTTAGTGGTGATGAATACAATCAGGATTTTGATTCAACTAACTTTGAAGAGTCTCAGGATGAAGATGATGCTCTCAACGAAATTGTTAGATGCATCTGTGAACTGGATGAAGAAAATGGCTTTATGATTCAGGTAAAGAAATTTGAAGAGCAGGTTATTTTTTCCACATGAATGTCTTGCTTGAGATGGTGCACTTCTGATATGTGGAAGACCAAAGTTATGCAGAGAGCCGTAAATAGGAGTGAGCAATAATAAAGTGTTTCTTGTATGTAGAACTGTTGCTCTCGGATGGTGTTTCTCTAACAATTCAATATGTAGAACAGGTTTGTAAGGAAAGGTAACCTTTTTCTTTATAGCCACTTGATCAGTTTGGGGTGGAGTTTCTTCTCCCACATACACATTGTCACTTCTGTCCACACACAATCCCGATTATACCAGCCTTTTTGCTTTGGTCCTTGTGCTTAGCAGTACCAATAGTAGAAACCACTCTGCTCCCTGTAAATGTACCTCAGCTATATGCAAATCTTGTCAGTAATTGTGTGCGTGGTGTGCATGCTTCATCTTTGGAACAGTCCTAAGAATTTAAATCACAGCATCCAGGCCCTGATGGATTGCAGCTCTGGCTGCTTATTTATTTCTATTCCAACAAGGGGAGCATTTCCTATCTAGTGATGAAGAATTTGATGTCTTTGTCTCAAGGAATTCATAATACAGTGGTTAGGTCAGATACAGGCAACAGAGAGGAAGACCTCAGTTGTCAGTGACTCTTAAAAGTCATGAACTTGCTGTGTGTTTTTTTTGTTGTTTTGTTTTTTCCCCCCAACATATGGAGACCTTTTAGTTGATATTTGAAGGAAGCAGTTACGACTATTCTGTGTTAATAGACTGAAAGTCTTTTGGAAGTGACAGAAAGACCTGAAAGTAAAAGACCCAAAGACTGTGTCTGGGAACATACTGGAATGCAGTGCTGTGTTGGAGGAACTAAGAAGGGAGTTCAGCTGTGATAATAATACGAAAACAATGAACTAGTGTAGAAGCCTTTGGAGAGAGAATATGGCTAGAATTTCCTAGTGTAACAGGAGGAAAGGTGACCTCAGTGTTTTGAATAGGTTGATGCTGAAAAGCATGCCAAAGCAGAGAGGAGAGACTTAACAGTACTGAACCAGCAAATGTTTGGAATGTGGGTGAATACTGAGTTGAGAACAGGAATGATACTTTTAAGTGGTAGTTTCCTGCCTGTTTCTAATGTTCAGTGTCAGCCTGATTTTTCCTTTTGCTTCCTTGCTTCACTGAGAGCAAGTAGTTTGCTGTTTCTAGGTCCTTATATCTTACCACTTCTATTTTGCTCTCCTGTTCTCTTGTTTCTCATCTTTCTTTTTCTCTTCATTTTCTTTTTCTTTTAGATTTTCCATTGGTGCGATATTAAAAGCACATCTTTCTAGCGCACTGGAGAGATGCTTTGTAAATATAAATAATTAAATGAAGAGTTTGCTACTTTACACTGTTATGCTGTAATGTATTACATTATCTTTCTACTTTACTGTAATATGATACTCCTGTCTTATGTTTCACTACTAAATATTTAGGTGCTAAAATACTGAATGTTGTAATAAAATACTGTTGAAAATTTTATCTTCAATTTTTTTTTCCCAGTCTGGAATTTGTGGTTGAGGTAAGCTTCAGAGTTCTTTATAGCTTGGTGTCTTTGTCTACCCAAACACAAACTGCCCAACTAAAATAATCTTATTCAGATCAGCTGTTGAAGTTAAACTGCTGTTCTCTTCATTTTGATGATACGAGAAATAGCTTCTGGTTTTTTTAATCCACTTATCTCAGTTCTAGTTTTTGCTTTTGTGTTTGTTTTTTTCTGATGTTAGTGTGAAGAGTGCCTGTGTTGGCAGCACAGTGTATGCATGGGACTGTTAGAGGACAGTATTCCAGACCAGTACATCTGTTACATCTGCAGAGATCCACCAGGTATGGGTGAACCACTTTTATCTGCAGCTGTCTGCTTAGGATTTTTGGGCAGAGATATTATGCATTGCTTAAGTGGTTAAAATTTTGTGTGTTTTGTGTTGTCTGTTACGCTTCCTCGGGGCAAGTGATTCAAAGTTTGGCTCAGAGTGTAAACTTACTTTCCCATTAGGTATGCTAAATGTTATTAATGATCTTAATTACCATCACATTAATTGTTGGAATTTAATTCCCCCAGAACCTTAGTGCTTTTCCATGCTGATGTAGTCTGAAAAGCCTTTCTAAACAAATCATTCTTGTTCAGCGATGTGTTTTGCCTACACTTGGAATCAAATCTGTTCATTTAAACTTTTTTTTTTTTTTTGAGAAAAAGGACTCATTACTACAGTACACTCAGATATGCTGTGGATGTCATTTTATATTAACTGCAATTTTTTCATGTTTGCATTTGTCCAGTACTGTGTAGATGAAGGTGTGGTACCGAATGTGTAAAATACAAAAAAAAATATCAGCACTTTTTATGGTAAATAATAGTGTACAAGCTATATTGAACTGAAGTTCAACTAGGATGTTAGAGACTGCAAGAATTAGGAGATGTCTGTTTACTTTTAAAGTGAATATGTTTGAGTAAGAAGATAGTGCCATGGTCTAGTCATGAGGTCTGTGGTGACAGGTTGGACTCGATGATCTTTGA
This sequence comes from Dryobates pubescens, assembly GCF_014839835.1. Taxonomy (NCBI): domain Eukaryota; kingdom Metazoa; phylum Chordata; class Aves; order Piciformes; family Picidae; genus Dryobates; species Dryobates pubescens. The sequence goes on along the minus strand of NC_071625.1, from coordinate 20,357,559 downwards.
GGTCTCTTCCAACCTTGGTGATACTGTGATACCGATTTAAAAACTATTACCCATTTTTCTTAGCAGTTATTTGGAGCAAAACTACAAAAGTTCTGAGTGTTTTTTCCTGCCAGTTGATGCAAATTAACATAACTGTCTTCTGGTGAAATATCCAACAGCCCAGCTGGTTCAAAAAAGGCTGATTTGATTCTGAATTTACAAAATTAAATTGAAAAAGTATCTGTAGAGATGTAAGATACCACAGTATTTATTCATTATTTTCAAGAAGAAAATTTAAGATATAAAGCTGGAAAGATGTGACTTCATCCATTTGCCCCAGTCTAAATCTAAATTGATGGTATAGAATCTTGTTTGGTACTTCTGTGTAGTGTACTCTTTAAGCAGTCAAGCTTTTTCTTACTAAAACCAACTAATCTGTCTTGTGTTCTTTCCTGCACTGTACTAGGTACTTCGTTATCCCCTGCTGTGCAGAGACTGTGTCCCTAATTTTTCTCTTCTCTCCCTTCCTAACCATTACTTCTTTTCTTTCTATGTCAGGACAAAAAGGTCATTCACAATGTCAGTATTTTAAAGTGTATTGGGATAATGGGCAGAAAGGAGATAGACAGGGTATTCTCCTGAAAGGTATGGAGGGCTTCCATCAACCCATTATGTGTTCTGTATATGATGATAGTCTGATATGACATTGAGTGTAAGATATTGCAGTCTTAGTCAGTCTGTTTGTCTTGGTCCCTCACTGTAAACAAGAATATTGGAATAATTAGCATTATACATTTCTATTTTTGGGTTTTGATAAGGGTTTTTTTTGTTGTTTCATTTTAGTTTTTTGGTTGTGGGGTTTTTTTGGTTGTTGTTTTGGTTCTTTTGGTTGGTTGGGGCTTTTTTTGAAACATTTAATGAAGTTGCTGTAGAAGTGTTAGCTAAGTACACGTTCATGCCTGTTGGGTCAGGTTTGTAGATGTTGCCATAGCATGGAAGCCCTATGGCCCACTAACATCAATATCCTATCTGGTAGTGTCTGGTAAAAGGTGTCTCAAAGGATAGTCTAAGGACTCTGCTTTTTGTGAAGAAGCCTTCTTCTGGCTTCTAATAACTAGATCTTTACTTTGGTGTTAAAGCAGAATATTTGTCTTTTAGAAACAAGCTAGGTGTTTTGGATATGTCCATATAAACCCCACTTTCTAACATTTCTCATGGTAACTTAGACTTTTCTTTTCTGTCTGTTTTTTTAGAAGTAAGCTGCAGTTTTTAGACAAATGCCAATTTTAACACTTTTACTGCAGTTAGATTGCAGTAGTGCAGTTCCTAATATCCTGTATTTTGATTGCGAAGGTGATTAGATTCTTTCCTACTGCCATTTATAGAGATCTTGAGATGTCACATTTGCTTTTGTAACTCTTAAATTTCCTTTTAATCTGTAAAAACTAGGTTTTGAAATAGCAAAACCTTGAATCATTCTTTCTTGGATGTTAGCTGTTATTTAGGAGAGTACATCATTATAGCACTCTACTTTTAAATGTGATTTTACAGTGGCTTTAGCTGGACCTCAGTTTATTTATTGCTTTCCTCAGGTCAAAGGTGGAGTGCCAAATATCTTTATGATAAAGACTGGCTAAACAATGGACACATGTGTGGATTATCATTTTTGAAAGAAAACTACTCTCACCTTAATGCCAAAAAGATTGTGTCAACACATCACCTACTGGCAGACGTATATGGTGTAACTGAAATATTGCATGGACTGCAGTTGAAGATTGGGATATTGAAGTAAGTGTCATTCTCCATCTATATATAGTTAGGTAGCAGAGACTAGCAGTATTCCATATGCATTATTCTCTCACATTAAAGGTCTTACTTGTATAATAGTTCAAATAATTCAAATGCAGTATGTGGAGTATGCTCAGCTTCAGTAGGAGTTAAGTGCTGTAAGTGATACCCTTTATAACTTGCTTATTTTCTCTCCCTTCACTGCAGAAATAAGCATCACCCAGACCTTCATCTCTGGGCTTATTCAGGGATGCGAAAAGAACAAGAGCAAGTAACTGTTGGGGTAGAGAAAAAATTGATTACTTTGCCAGATTCTGTTAATCCAACTGAAAGGACCTGTCACAGTCAAAACCATAAAGAGCCACCCAGTTTACCCCAGAAGATGGAAGAAACATACATCACAAGTGAGCACAGTTATCAAAAACCACAGAGTTTTGGTCAAGACTGCAAAACAGTCACTGATCCTATGAGCTCAGATGATGAAGATTCAAGTAGTTTTGAAGAAGATCAGGAATTTCACACAGAGAATAAAAACTGTTTACAATATTCTTTTAAAGATGGTGGCATGAATGGGCAGGTAAGTGTCATTCTTCATCTGGGAAGCTTCTTAGCTGGAAAAATATTTTCAGTGTGATAAACTCAAGCACATACAAGTATTTTAAAATGTTCGCTGTTGTAAGTCAGCAGAAATCTCTGGGAGCAAAACTGATCACTGAAATGATTTCAGGTAAAGTAAGCCCATTTCAACTGGTGAATGAAATACAAAGCATGGTTAAAGTACTACCTGTACTAAAACTGTTTATACTCAATCCAGTGCTTAAAGGCAAAAAAGATTTCCTATGTTTAAAATTGCAAGACCTTGATACATTATGGGTTGGTTGGTTTGGTTGGGATCTTTTTTGTTTTGGTTTTTGCAAGGTGAGAAAATAGGAAAAAGTTTTCTTTTCTTCTTTCTCAATTCTGGTGTTTGTTTTTTTTTATGTGTGGTTTTGTTGTTTGTTAAACTGAGATTTGTAATGGTGTTTATTATTGTACCATATTCTTCTTTAAATAGCAACACTAGAATCCTGTCCACAAGTAATGATTAACTAACAACTAATTTGTCTTCATGTGCAACTTCTTTGGAGTCTTTTATATTGCATATTTCTTCTTATTAAATGTTTCACAGGTTTTTAGTCAGGATTGTATTTGGCTATTTAAACATCTGTTTCTCGGGTTTTAATTAATGATCTGAATCTGTTACTTTGTGGAAAATGTTTGAAACTTTTTAGTCTGGTTTTAGTGAAGAGTTCTCTTGACCAAAAAAACAAAATGAAACAAACCTTTCTGTTTTCTGCAATACCAACTGTCTGAGAATAAATCGCCCAACTCATCCCCCTTTTGATGTACAGTTTCTGGTGTGGAAGAAATGAGTAAGATATGTCTTTTTTCTTTTAATTTTAGTTTTAAATGTGGCATGTAAGCTATATCGTCTGAATGGGGAATTTGAGCTTCTTCTAATTAGAAATGTTGATTATATACCATTTGTGTAGTAAGGAGATGCTCAGCAGTGTAAAATACACTTATCTTCCAATAGTAGCTTAGATTGTCATTGTAAACAGTATGAGTACATTTAGAATTAAAATAATGTGAGCAGTGAAAGAAAACTTGATGAGTCCTTTAGAGACTAAAGCATATGTCTAAAAAGTTATGTGTTCTCTGTTTTAAAGCAGGAAAACTTTACTGTGAGGGTGATGGAGCACTGGAACAAGCTGCCCAGAAAGGTTGTGGAGTCTCCTTCTCTGGAGACTCTCAAAACCCCTCTGGACATGTTCCTGAGTGGTCTGCCCTAGGTGATCCTGCTTTAGTGGGAGGGTTGGACTAGATGGTCTACAGAGGTCTTTTCCAACCCCTACCATTCTGTTATTCTGTGAAGCGATTTGTTTGGGGAATTGTCAGGGTACTCTACTTTGGGACACCTTATCATCAGTAGGGAGCCATGAACCTGTTTGTACTTGCCTTAAAACCATGATTACACTGACACTGAAGTTCCACTTCTACATGAACTGAATTCTCTGTAAGGTACCACCTTCACCTCTCCTTGTCAAAGTTTTGATGGGGGCTTTGGATTCTTCCCTCTAACAGCTCAAGCATGAAGTACTCTGGTTTTGATAAATAATTGTAACTCCTTTATTGAACATTGTATTACCAGTGCTTGTCCTCCAGGACTTGCTCATAAAGCTCCCAGTGGGTTGGTTCCAGTTTGATTTGTTGTTTTTGTTAACTAGTTTTAAGTCTTAAAAAGTTAGGGGTTTTCACTTAAGAAGTCCCTCTTCTTCCTCTCTCTTCTATTCTTGTCTGGAGGAAGAAATAAGTAAGGAGCAGTGTTAAGTCTGTTATTATATGACTTGGAAAAAAAATAAGCTGAGTACTTGACCAGAGAAGTGTATTAATATGATAAAATTCAGTCCTTGCTCTGGTACTGGCCATGAACCAACACTACGTGAGCACAGATTGTAGTCCCTAAAGTAATGTTATCAGAAGCAAAGTAACTCCAGTATGAAGTCACAGTCAATGCAAAATGGGAACTGTGGATCTTGCTAATTACTGGAGATGCTGAATGTTTTAATTCATTAAATCTGGTATACTTTCTTTGGTCATTCCCATTAGTTGAAATGTCAAATACAGAAATATCAGGAGCCTTATATATTATGTCTGTCTTGCTATGAAGATACTAATTAATTATTCCTCAGAGACTATGTTTGCATAACTTTGCTTGTTACTGCCAAACATAGACTCATGGAATTGATTCAGGTGGAAAACATGTTCAGTTCTGTCTGAGACTAAGGCTTTGGAGTTACATGGGACTGTGGCAGTGGTAGGAAGAGAAGTCTTTTGTCTTAATCAAATAGAATAGTCAGCTTACTTGTGCAAAATAGTGACTTTTTACATCTTGGATGTTTGTGTGTTTTGGGGAGTTTTCCTTCATTCTCTGTCTAAAGTGGAAATGTACCTTAGGGACTTGAACATTTGTGGTGGTAGTATTCCTATGCAGCTCAGCACTTAAGGATTTAAGTCACAATTTATATAAAATGGGCATAGAAACGCAGTCTGTCTTACTGCATTAAGGTGCTTGAGCTGTTAAACTTTACTTCTTGCCTCACTCCTCCAGTGTGATACATGCTCAATTGTATGGAATTTGCATTTTGTTTGGTTTTGTCTGTTGATGTGTCATGGTACATGGCTTTTTCAGTATGCTTTGGGTCAAGTAAAAAGAAGTACAATTCTAAGCTAGCATAGTCTAACATGTGACTCAAATGTTGAAATCAACACCAGAACCTAAAACACAACAATAAAACCCTCTTAAATGGCTTTTTTTTTTTCTTTCTGTTGCTTCTATGAAGAAGAATTCTGCTGAAGGAAACACTGTATTTGTTTGTAATGAAAGAAGAGGTTCAGAAGAACAAGTGGATACACATCTTCAATGGCAGCTAAATCTCCTTACCCACATAGAGAATGTACAGAATGAAGTCACCAGCAGAATGGACCTGATAGAAAAAGAAGTTGATGGTAACTGCACTGCCAAATACTCATTAATACAACTGTAACAGCATCTTTCATAGCCATTGTGTTGAAGGTCATCTGAGACACCAAAGATGGAATTCTTTTTTTTTTAAGTATTCAAATTTGGGTACCCCAAGGCTTGCATCCTTGATCCCATCACCCCACTCCACGAGTTTTGAATGCCCAATGAAGTAGCTTAAGCACTCAGGAGCCCTGAAAATTTAGCTCAAGTTTATGATATTAGACAGTCTTAAGAAAGCTTAGATAATTTGTCTAGTGTTGGTCCAGATATGGAGAATCACTGGATTTTTTTTTTTCTGCACTGGGAGTGGGTTCTAGTAATTGCCAGTATTCCTGCTTGTACTGGGCAGTATTTCTAGGCTAGCAGGATTGACCTTTGCCCTTCCCTGTCTCAATGGGCATAGACATTTCTTGAAAACATTTGTGAAGATTGGAAAACCATTCTGTAAACAGGAGCCTGTTAAAGTGACAGAAACAAGCCTTGCATTTAGGGATTGGCCTTTCTGTTGCAGAACTGCAGTAGACAAAAGGCTGTGAAAATTGTTATCCAAGGATATAATTTTCTCTTGGGTACCTTTTTCTAGCAACAACTGTTTGAGTGAAACATAAGAGTTAGTTGCTGTTTTCCTACTAAAAATTCCTTCTGTTAAATAAAAATCACAGCTTCAGTATGTTTTGTCCTCTTATAAATGTCAGAGTAAGAAATAAATGTTTAATTTTTATGAAAACTGTTTCTTGAAAACTTACTCTAACCAGCTCCTTCCTTTTGCTTCTGTAGTGCTGGAAAGCTGGCTTGATTTCACGGGAGAACTGGAACCACCCGATCCTCTGGCAAGGTTGCCTCAGCTCAAGCGACGTATCAAACAGCTCTTAATTGACATGGGGAAAGTACAGCAAATAGCAACACTTTGCTCTGTATGACAAAAAGGAAGAATAAAGAAATAAAAATAGGTTCCTTACAGTGAATTTTCTTACTAGCCACAAGACTGACAGGAAGACAGCAAAAAGCTGAGCATTTATCTGGTTCTTTTCTGATTACATTAATAGCCTGAAGCTTTAGAGGGAGGAGGGGAAAACTCTCAGATTTTCAGTGTAACAGATTCTTTACTGTATATTCAGTGTCCAAGCTTCAGAATGTACCACTGCATTCGGAGAAATGTTGATACGATTTTAAGATGATATGTCAACAAGAAAATCCCCACATACAAGATAGCTGAACAAACAAAAGCTATGAAGAACAATGTGACTATTTTGAAGCCTTTGGCCACAAATTATAAATCAGCAGAATTCAGCTGACTAAAAATTTTTGGGAACTGCTTTTTTAATGAATTAATTCCTCTTGTCTTGCTAGCAAAAGGTAGACCCAGAGAGTTCTGTATTGTCTCTACAAGGAAGGTTTTTTAGATGTTCCCTTCTCATGAATGTTCAGGAAAATGAACATACTAGCTTTGATTTTTGAAAGAAATTACTTATCATGGTCTCCATTTTAAGATATTTTTTTAAATAGATATCCTTATTGCAGTACCCTTAGGCTCCTTTAAGACACAAGTGGCAAAGAGTAGTCAGATGTGCCAAATAGCGTTCAAAACACTGGAGTGAGAGTTTGATTATGATTTACATGAAGGTTTTGTATTTTTTTTCCAAAGTCCTACTTGGTGCCAGCAATCCATCCAAAAATGTATCTGGTTTATATTTTTTCTGTTCTATTTCAGTATTCACGATTCAAGGTACAATTTTTGTCCTGGGCAGTTCTGTTCTGTTGTTGGCCCTCTGGAATTTTACCATCCTCAGCTGGGTTGAGGAATGACAAGAGCAGCAAAAATGTCTGTGGCTGTGAATATAGTAAACCACTAGAATAAAAATCACATGACACACTCTCCAAAATGTTTTTATAAAACCTTTCAGCTTCAGTGAACAAAATGTCACAAAACCAAAGGCAACCTTCTTTCTCTGTTAGCTCTTGCTGGATTTTGAGCCCAGGACTTTCCCTGTGCTTCTAAGTTGCCGCTGTACCCAGTGCTACATCCATGTTTGTGTGTGTGTGTATATGTGTATAGGAATGCATGTACATACATGCATACTATATACATCTCTAACTACACATGGCTAGTTTTGTTACGATGGACAATAAGAAGTGGTGGTTAACATGAAATGTTACCTTTTAACAAGCAGTTTCTAAAATTGAAAATAATGTATGTACAGGTTTTGGAATTTGTAAAATATGACTGTTAAAAGGAGGCTATTTAACTGATGACGTTAAGATACTTGAACATTTTATGCCTCACATCTGTTTATCAGTTCTAGTTATCTGTATAAATGCATTTTAGAACCGATAGACAGTACACTTGAATTTACCTTTTGATAAAAGTACAAGCCACTGTACATTCAAAAATTATTTAAATTTGCAAACACACTGTTCTATATGTAAGGTACTGTATGTAAAACTGTTTATTAAAACTATTCTGCATACTCTACATTTTCCACTTTTCTTCCCGATCGGCAAAAAAAAGTCAAAAAAGAAAGTGATTGTTACACTGTACAGACCATCAGAAAATCTTGGAATGCCTTTCAAGGATGCATAACGTTGAAAAATGTGCCAAAGATGGATTATCTGGGAAAGACTTCGCAGCCAGTGCATTGAACTTTCATGATAAAACCATTATTGAAAATGAAAGCAGCATGGCTGCTTCATTGCTAAAATAAACCTACCCTGACATTTCCCATCTGTCTACCATATCTGAAGCAAGTTATCACTCTTGATGTCCAAAGCAAAATGTTAACCCCTGTTACAGAGTGGTTGCTATTTAAAAAGTCTTGCCACATCTAGCTTGTAGGAGTCATTACAGAGCTGCATGGTAACATGGAAGTTAATTATGGAATCATGATTGGCAACTTCATAACACAGAAAGAACATAAGAGCTGAGAACTTGTTGACATTTTTATAGCAACTGTTAAGAAATGAAATACTTGTGTTATATAGATGGATGCTTAAATAACTGCTTCAAACAATATGAACAGTTGAGTGACCTACTTGCTTTTGGATATGTGAGACATATATTGTTCATTTGCTGCATATCCATGAATGTGGTACTGTGTGTACTGTATAAGAGAAGTGTAAATCCAGATGAATTACTTTGAAACAAAGTGGAGTGTATTTACCTAATTTATACAGCATACACTGTAGCAATATTATGCAATGTGTGTGCATGTGTGTGATGTAATATAATTGTAAATGTTACTGAAGGTGGAGGTGGACTGAGAGGTTCCATGTGGGAGCAAGGAGGTTTTGTTCTTAGTGCAGAGGTGCAGGAATGGTATCCTGAAAAGGAAATCATAAGGTCAGTTAAAGTTGTCTTTGCAGCTCTAACTTGTCTTCTGTTTATATATGTAGTGGTATCTAAATTTACATGAATATGAAATTTTATCACTCAGGATCCTGCCTTATTCAGGATGGACTGTGCTTACAAAAACAACCTGTTCAGTATTTTTTTAATCTTCATTTATGTGTAGTCACATGTTATAAAAACTCCGGCAAACTTTCATATCTTCTAAGAAATACAATCTCAATGTCCTTATGGACAGTGCTATGATACATTGTGTATTGCTTGAATGCTTCACAAGCTTGTCTGAGTTTGCTTTCTTAAGTTGTGATGTTAGTCTGTAAAGTGACATTAATTTTGGCCCCAGTTTCTCAAGTATTCAAAGGTTTGGAATGCTTTTGAAGTTGTTGGTTTTTCTTTAAACACTTAAGTGCCATAAAAATGCTAAGTGTTTTGCACAGAATGTAACCTACAGCTGATTGCTTTGTTTGACAGTGAAACCTGGTCTGATCTGGCTTGTACAGGTATTTCTTTTAGTTGGCCTTATCAAGAGAATCTTTTTCCTGTAGGCATCATTTTCCATCTGTCTTCCTGCTTCCTCTGTAAATGTGCCAGGGGTCTACGCACAGTCTGTTTGCAACGTCATTTGTCAGGGAGTGAATTGCCGTTCTTGGAGCTGTATGTTGAGAGAGGCAGACCCTCTCTGAGGAAGAAATAGCTTGTCAAGTTGGTATAGGACTGGTTTTGATACACATGCACAGAAGGGTAAACTTTTCAAATTTGCAGCCTTCTTTTAACTTAGTACAAGCTCTTAGTAATAAACAGAAGGGAAATGCCATTTTACAGAAGCCTTTTGTGATTTTGCTGGGCTAAATGGGAAAGTTGTGGAGCCTTTAACTCAACTTTGAGGGTTGATTTTTTTTTTTATTACTTTTTTGTTTTTTTTCATGGAGGTACCAGGGTGATTCATTTCAAAGTCTTCTACAGTAGGCATCTACAGCAGAAATTCTGTGTTTTCAGTTGCAGTAGGGCATCAAGCAGTCATAAATGAAATGTAGTTTTGGTAACCAGACACCACATGATGGGGCTGCCTCTGTTGCAGGTACTTCCAAGTCATATAGCAAAGAATGAGTTGAAAGATGCTTCCTTTTAACCCTTCTCTTGGGTGGCTCTAAGTTGAGTAGTGTCCATATTTTGGATATTCTGGCCTTAGATGCATAGGTCTGTTCAGCTATGGAGTAATTTACAGTGATAGAAACCTGTCATCTTCTGTAAAAGAGTCAAGCAAGGTTCCAGTTTTCTGGTAGATATCATGTACTTGTCTGGGTGGCAAAGAACTGAAGCTGTTCCTCCATGGATGCAGTCCTCTTGTATGGCTGATGTCTACCTGTCTCTTAATTTTGTCTCTGAGCTTCTACATGTGCTCCTCATCTGTTCATTCTGCAGCTTGCATCTGTTACTCCTTTTGTTCCTCAGCTTTCTGCCCTCTGCGTTCTTCTGAGATGCCCGGAGGGTTTCACTCCTCTGTTCTTGTGCCCATTTCTTTCTGACTGCTATGGGAAGCAGTCCGATAGAAAGAGCTCTGCTCTTCTGTCCTCAGCCTCCAGTGTGACCTGTGAGCTTGTGCAATTGGAGGGTGCCCCATGATCAAAATCTTCAGATATTTTTGCCACCTTCCTTTAGTGACCCTTTCTTGGTCTTGTGCAAGCAGTGATCTACTCCCATCTAGTTTCTAATTTTAAACTAGATTTCAATAAATACTACAAGAAAGCCCCTCTGGCACTGCTTGGCTCCACTACTCAAAACTGAAGGCAGAGATGTAAAGGAGTTGCTCAAATACCACAGTAAAATTGTCTAAGTCTTTTTACGCTTGCAGACCAGAATATTTTTCCTTTGTATTTGAAGGGAAACTGCAACTCTTCTGTTTGGTGTTTGTTTGTTTGTTGTTTTGTTCTGTTTTGTTTTCACTGACACTTTAAAAGATGGAAAGTAGAGCCTGAACAGAACTGGAGCTTAATGTAAACATCTGTAACAAAAGTAGGGACTGGGAAGCATTCTACAAACAGGGGCTTCATAACAAGTGTGCAATCAGGCCTTCTTGACTACCTTGCCCTGTTAGTAGTTATGTGGAGGTGTTACTCTATAAAGGGGGTGCATGCAATGATGCCATTCATTTGCAAACAGTTTAGAATACTGGAATCCTAGTGTTTTTTCTCTACTTCTTAGAAATGTTACAGTGTGTGCACCTTAATTTTGGAGTGCTTACTAAGGTCGAGAGCTTACTCACTTACAAAATGCCCATTGCTATACTCACATTTTATTAGCAGACAGTTTTTCTTGTGTTACATGCCCATATGGCTTTAGATGATTGTTTTACAGAGGATGTTTGAAACACTTCATTAATGGTTTTCATTATACTATGTTATGTCCTAGGCACTGGGTGTGGGGGTCTGTCTTTAGCAATAAGTATTATACACTATGTGTATATCTGTTTATGTATGGAAAACAAATATGGAGCATGTAATGGTGGTGAAAATACACTGCACAGAGAGCAGATTGTGCATTTGGCAGCCATTCTGCACCAGCCTGAACAACCCAAATAAAAAATCTGAGACCACATGGAGAAAATGAACTAGCATGAAAAATCATACAGGAGTGAATTTCCCTTTGCACACACACACACTGGGCCTGTGTGTAAGCAGTATATGAGCCAGCCTTTTCCTGTGGCTTGAAACCCCAAAGCTAGTTCAATTGCTGTTTACTTCAAAGAGCAGCCTTCCTTTAAAACTGGCCAAAGCCATCTCTGTTCAGCTGTAGCCACATGCGTCAGTGTATTGTCACTAAACACTCTGAGGGGCAGCAGTACACTATTATTAAATCTTCTATGAGAGAAGCAAATTACTTTCTTCTGTGATTCATTTTTTTTATAATAGCAATAATATTGACTGCATTCTAATACTCACAATAAAGGTCTGTTGAGATTGTTACGTGCCTGGGCTCCCATTCAGTGAACTTCTGTTGAGCTAGCGAGTGCTTGTGTACATTTTAAAGCACGCAGGAATGTTCAGTTGCACTTTTAACCTGTAGTCAGTTGTGTATAGTAATTAATACTAATTTATTTGTATACACTGAAAAGCTTTAGAGAATCTTCAGTTGTATTTTAGCCTCTAGGGAAATTATTCAGTCAGTATAGTATTTACAGTAAAGAATTACTTATTGTGTGGAAAAGTTGCTAGAACATTTTTCTGTTCCTGAGCTGCTTTGGTGTTTAAGAGTTTCAGGGTTTGAGACAAACAGCATACAATCATAGAATCATGAAGGTTTGAGATCGAGTCCAACTGTAACCCAACTACCATGACTGCTAAACTATATCCTGAAATGCCACATCTCCACACTTCTTAAACACCTCCAGGGATGGGGACTCCACCACCTCCCTGGGCATCCTTTTCCAATGCTTCACCACTCAGTAAAGAAATTTTTCCTAATGTCCAATCGAAACTTTCCCTAGCACAGCTTAAACCCATTTCCTCTTGTCAGTTACAGGTAGTTGTAGAAAGCAATCAGATCTCCCCTTAGCCTTCTCTTCTTCAGACTGAACAACCCCAGCTCTCCTGAACAGTCCAAAATCTGCTCTCTGGAAGTCATTGGTAGCAGTTTTACTGACCCTCCTTGCTTCACCATGAATTGAAAATTCTATCATTTTGTGATCAGTAAGTTCAAGATGACCTCTGATCACTACATCACCCACCAGTCTTCCTCTGTAAGCAGTAGGTCTAGTGAGGCACCTCCCCTGGTAGGCTTATTTACCAGCTGTGTCAGGAAGTTCTCTTCCACACACTCCAGGAACCTCTTTGGTTGTTTCTTCTCTGCTGTGTTGTATTTCCAGCAGACATCCAGTAAATTAAAGTCCCCCAGGAGAACAAGGGCTGGTGATTTGGAGACTTCTGTCAATCTCCTGTAGAATGCCTCATCAGCCTCCTCATCCCGGCTGGGTGGTTTGTAACAGGTGAACTCTTGTCTGTCTGCAGCAGACCCAGTGTCACATGTTCCCATGATCAGTGAAACTAAAATTCTGCTTGCAGCCCAAGCCCCTGAGCCACATGTTGATCAGCTGTGTTTTCCTGTTCCTTTCAATTGTCAGTACAGTCTTCCTTGACACTGCAGGTATTGGAGAAAACACTGCCGGTGCTTCCGATCCTTCAACCACTCACCCCAGCACCTTGAAGTCCTATTTAATTGGTTTTGCACTTCTGTACCTGAACCTCATTGCTTCCAACCTGTATCACCAGTAATGGATAATAATCAGAGGGCCATACCAGACTAGGGAGTTTCCTCTGACCTGTGGGATGAATCTGGTTGGCATATGGGGCCCTCTGTTCCACTTAGAAGGGAATCATATACAGCAATTACTCCCCTTTTATTCTTAACACAAGTAGTCCTAATGCATGGAGCTGGCTGAGTCACCCCAGGCAACCCCCTGAATGGACCTTAGTCTACTTTCTCTGTAGCCTGGCTCTGCAGTTCCAAAGCCCCTAACTGTTGTGCAAGGGCAACTGGGAAGGTGAGGGAGGCCTGTCTCCCTGAGCAGGGAGGTGTTTCCACTCCCCCCTGTCTTTTAGGTCTCCTCCTGTTGCCTGGTGGTAGGAGGGGAGAGGATCCTCTTGGCAAACCTCTCTGCTGCTTTTGCCTCAGGGTGTAGCTCTACCAGTCTATTTCTCTGTCACACTCCCTGACAGATTCACAATATTCACCATGATGGCATCTCTTGTTGTGGCCAGAGGTTTTGTACTTTTGTACAATGTCATTGCTAAATAACTACAATTTGCTTTTAGTGATTAATTTCCATTTTGCCTACAATCTGTTGTTCAGGACTCTACTGCAGTAGACAACAAATAAGCAAAAGATGCTAAGAAATTTCTGTTAGACATCCTGTGAACCAGGCATAAAAGAAGCAGAATATAAATGAAATTGAACAGAATCTCAATGATTTACTAATAGAGAAATTGTTCTGTTGTTCAGAGCAAAGATAGATAAAACCATGTAACATCTCAAAATTTAACTTCTGAAACATATTTTAATCATCATTAAGCATCACTTTCTCAAAGCACACTCTCAAATTTGAGTTTTAAGGCCAAATTCAGGTCTTGGAGTGATACACTGAAACCCTTCTAGTTAGCAGACTTACTAAAGAGAAGTTTTCCTGACTCACACCAAACATCTCGCCAGCCCAGTGTCTTGTCTTCAGCAGATAACAACACAGCATCTGTAGAAACATACTGACTACAAAAGATCTGTACAAAATGGTTTTCCCCTTAATGTGTCTTCTACTTCTGGTAAAGTGATGTTTCCTCTACCAAAGTCTTTATGAAGTTTTATCAGTCACTGACACATCCGTGCTCCATCAGTTTTACATGTCTCTCTTTTCATTCCTTTCTCTGCACAACATCAGGTGGCAACCAAATCCCACTGCTTTGTTGTGGGGCAGAAGGCATGTTTGTGCTTGAACTTTATTTCTGACTCTATTGTCTCTATACTGATGCCTTCAGCTCAGAGAAGGTGAAGTAATGCATTATCAGAAAGACCAAAAGTAGTTTTGCCCTACCAACACCAGAAATTTGGCACTGTGTTTTCCTTGTGTGTCTGGCCATGTAATTTCTCACTCCATTAGCCTGGTTCTGTCAAACACTGAATCCATTCAATGTGCAAACCTATGCTTCTCCACTTTGCATTGCAGAACTCACTTCTGCTTGGAGTTTCAAAGCGATCTGCAACCAAGATGTCATGAGAATAAAACAAATCTTTTTTGACCTTGCATCACTGTGGTACTACGTGATAGAGGAAAAATGTGTTATTTCCAATGGATAAGTAAGGAAAAAGGCATTTCACCTGTCCAATAAATGTTTCCATTCTACAGGGTCAAAATGTTCTTATGGGGACTTCTTACCAAAGACACTTCATTGGCTAGTAAATTATATCATGAAAAAAAATCCTGGGAAGTCCTTTCCTCACTTTTTTGACCTAGCCAAGTTTAGTATAGAAATTACTGCAACTTCCCCATCATTCTTGCAACCTGAAGAACATGTCATGCATAAAGTGTCTGAAACTGGTATTACCTGGTAGGGCTATGCTTTTCTCAGTGTCAGCTTTTAACATCACAAGAAGACTTTTTAAAAAATCAGAGATGATTAAGTCGTCTTGTTGCCATCTGTGCCAAAATCATGGGAAGAAGATTGGGAAGAAATAACAGAAAGGGACCTAGGGGTACTGATTGACAGCTGGCTGAACATGAGCCAGCAGTGTGCGCAGGTGGCCAAGAAGGCCAACGGCATCCTGGCTGGCATCAAGAATAGTGTGGCCAGCAGGAGCAGGGAAGTCATTCTGCCCCTGTACTCAGCACTGGTTAGGCCACACCTTGAGTACTGTGTCCAATTCTGGGCCCCTCAATTTAAGAAGGACATTGAGACTCTTGAATATGTCCAGAGAAGGGCAACAAGGCTGGGGAGAGTCCTCAAGCACAAGCCCTACAAAGAGAGGCTGAGGGAGCGGGGGTCGCTTAGCCTGGAGAAGAGGAGGCTCAGGGGAGACCTTCTTGCTCTCTACAACTACCTGAAGGGAGGTTGTAGCCAGGAGGGGGTTGGTCTCTTCTCCCAGACAATCAGCACCAGAACAAGAGGACACAGTCTCAAGCTGCACCAGGGGAAGTTTAGGCTGGAGGTGAAGAGACAGTTCTTCACTGAGAAAGTTGTTAGCCACTGGAATGTGCTGCCCAGGGAGGTGGTGGAGTCACCATCCCTGGAAGTGTTCAAGAGGGGATTGGACAACAAGGGGCACTTGTTGCCATGGTTTAATAGTCATGAGGTCTTGTGTGACAGGTTGGACTTGATGATCATTGAGGTCTTTTCCAATCTTGTTGATTCTATGATTCTATGATTTTATAGCTATGCTCTATCTGCAAGTGTAATAAGTTAATTACGCAAGGTGTTAGTCTATGGTTTTACATAGCTTGCTTAAAATATGTGAAAGGATTGTCCAATATTGGTGATTTATTTATCACAGAAAAGCAGATTATTACTTAAAACTAAATTAACTAATTGCTGTGCTTGTAATGTGCAGTTTCATTCAGGAGGGTCCATTAAGTTCATGTCTGTAACTAAGGTTGACTTCTCAGGTTCATGTTTTAGTTGGGTGAGAGCAACTTTTCTGGGGGTGTAGATATTTGTATTCGTACACAGTAATAATTTGCCCTTGGGCTTTTCAATATCTAAAAACTGTTGTTGTCCAAACAATCTTTTCTTCTAAGAAAACATAAGCAAAACCAGGACAGTGCTTCTGTCACAGGGTTTGTCATTTCAATATTTCCTCACATTGACATTTTTCTTACAACAAGTAAAGTCTAGATTGAGGAGCCTTTTGCCAGAGTGTACAACAAATTAAACCCTCATGTCCAGCACCAGAGAAATGATTTTGCAGATAGGGTAGTTTTAAGGCCATATTGTCCCCAGGGACCTTTTCCTCTTATTCCTTTTCTCCCCTTCATTGGTGAGCTAGTTTAAGATCATCTTCCATCTTTTCTTGGGTGCTAAAAATAGAGGTCAGCTCAATTGTCCCTTCACTGAAGGTTGTGCAGTGAGGCTTTTCTTACTCTGAATTTGAGCAGCCATAGTTGGTGAGTGCTTTTCTTTTCTCTGACAAATGTGGATTGCACATATTGCTCTCTAAACTACATATTTTGTAGTGTTTTGGTTTTTCTTTCTCAGTCCACAGGTCGTTACATCCCATTGAATGTGCGTGTACCGAGATTTGCATCCTGGTTTGACGCATATCTAGAAGTGGTTTAAGTGATGCCAGTGGCCAAAACTCACTTTCTCACTGTTTTTGTGTTGGGGTTTTGTTGTTGTTGCCTTTCTTTTTTTTCTTTTTTTCTTTTTTTCTTTTTTTAAGAGAATTTTAGCACTTGACTGTTCTTCCCAATTTATATAGCTCATACATTGTTTTCTGGAGGAAATTCTTCACTGAGAGTGTCATTGGAATGGGTTGCCCAGGGAGGTGGTGGAGTTGCCATCCCTGGAGGTGTTCAAGAGGGGATTGGATGTGGCACTTGGTGCCATGGTTTAGTCATGAAGTCTGTGGTGACAGGTTGGACTTGATGATCTTTGAGGTCTCTTCCAACCTTGGTGATTCTGTGATTCTGTGAAATAAAAGTAATCTTGGGAATCAACACTATGCAGACATTGCAGAATTGTGCTTCTTTCTGTGAGCAGTGCTCTTGATACCACTTTGGTTTCCTGATATTTCTGTGGACTGTTGACTTTCCTCAAGTCCAGAGTAGGTTGTTTGAAATTAAAATCCAGATTTTAAATCCACTCATTTAAAAAAGGCTAGTCTTGCTAAATCAAGCTTGTGACACTGTTTGAGATCACATTGTATATAACAAACTGTAGCTCTGAGGTGGTCGCCAGCCTACACTGAAGGATTCTTGGATCACTGGTAGCACAATCTTGGTTTGTAAGAGAGTTGTTCTAGACTGTCTAGTATCCATGGATCATACACAGGAGTGGTGCTGTCACTTTTTCTTAGAATCAGCCTAAGTCCAGCGTCAAACATGTGCTTCTGTTGTTATTTAGCTAATTAGTCTGAATACATTTGTCCAACCACCTTTGCACAGGCAATACTGAGTTCACATAATTCCTGGTACAAATAAATGCTGTCAGAAACACAAAGTGGGCAAGTAAGAAGTGACGTTCTGGAACCAAGGAAATAACATTTCTGATACATTTTAAGTCAAAGATTTTGCATGCAGGTAGTACTAAAAATCTGTGCTTAGCTGTTACACTGATTGTATGCTTGGAGGATAAAATAGAAGAACCTAAGCTGCTTCTCATCAGGTACCTGACTGTATTAAGTGCCTGGTGTAAGAGGGAGTAAACACAAAAGGTCAGATGCAATTGACTCTGACCCTTAGTTGCCTTCGTAGTCAATAAAGCTGCATCCATCCTGTTTTTCACATAATAAAAAACACATTATGGATTGTATCTGTTCCTAGTCCTGCAGCACTTGAAGGCCTGACTCCTGTCTGTCCCCTCAGCTGGCCAGAGTCTCCAGAAACAAAAAAAGTGTATTTCTGATACAGAGCCAAAAATGTGTCTGTACCAGCATGGGTGAGAGACAGAGCTCTTGGCTGGGGTCATATCACTATGCTTAATTTGCACGTTGAATTAACTAAGCCTCTCTCCGCCTGTTGCTGCTTGCTCTCTCCCATGACTGAGCTCAGTAGTGCTCCCTGGAGCAAAGATGAGGACTCTCTGAGGGGGACCACGAGTGCTGTTTCAGCTGAACAGGCCTCTTGTGGTTTTCTCAGAAGCGCTGTATGCATCACTTGTCCAATTTGAGGGCCAGTCTACCAGGACATAAGTGAACCCATCTGCACGACGGGTGCTATAAAAAGGCAGGTGAAGGCTATGTGGGTTATGTAGAACTGCTTCACAAACTAAAGAGGATGGAGCTCTTCCATCACAAGATGGACTCCATTCCACTTTGCACCCTTCTTTGCTGCTTTATTAGCATAGCAGCAGCCAATATATTTGGTAAGTACATTTGTTCTTTGCCCATGTCCAGTAGTGCTCCTGTGATCTTTGTGCTGCTCTGTTATTCTGATGGAGTATATCATTACACATTGCATATTTAGATAGGTATTGTGCGCTGTGCAAACTGAGTTTGAGCTCCAAGTTAAATACTAAGCTATAAAGATCTTTAAGTGGTCAGGGTTATCTGAGCTCTGTAGACCTGGATTTTGAGTTGGGGGTAAAAGAAAAAAACAAAAAAGAAGGATGTTTCAGGAAGAACAGTCTGGGTTACAGATGGAACTTGAGTAAGGAGGTACTGCAGGGATGTGAAGGTTCTAAGATTATATCTACTACTTGTATGTGCCATCATCCAGTTTGGACTTAAACTTTAAGATACTGGATAGTCTGAGAGCTGTCCCAGTTCTTCTGTATGAGTTTGATAGGCATGAACAACAAGCAATTTGAACCACTGAATTAATCTCTTTACCACTGTCCAGAGGGGTCTCCACACATCCCAGAAAAACTGACTCAGAGTCACATTTGAGATGAAAATGATGTCATTTGCCTACATGTGGATGTTCACAGCTGAGCTAAGCTAAAACGCCTTTACAGTCTCATGGAAATTTTCACGTGGGCTTAACTGGACACAGTAAAAACTCACAGAAACAGGAGTGATTGAGAGGTCTTGGGTGCATGGGAACCATCCGTGGTTAAAGAAGTTTCTGAGCTGCAAATTGTTAAAGGCTGAAAAGTATTCAGAATATTTATGATGTAATTGCACTGCTATGTGTGGTCACGCTCCAATCAAATACTGGATTAAGTGAACCATTGGTCTAAATTGCTGTAGCTAAGGTTTTGTTTGTGAGAAGTAGTTTTGTAGAATTAGTCAATGGAATTAAGAGCATGACATTCATCAGATCTTGAGGACAGGGTGAGTGTCAGATCAACTAATCTGTTCTGTTCTGTGAAAAGAACCTTTGAATTTCATCATTCTCCTTAAACAGCATCCAAGGTTGGTTCTGAATGGATTAAGAACTGAAGAGTTGACTGTTTTCATATTAGGCGGCTTCAGTAGTTGATCACTTGACCTGGTGAAAACTGAGAAATGCTCTTAATATGATTTAGTCTGATGCTAACTGCCAGACATTGATTCTTTTTAAGTCCTTCATGGGATTAATAAGAAATACCTCTCATTTGGTGGAATAGTGAGTGATTTAGTTTCAAGAAAGAATAAATAATGGTTATGGAAAAGAGCTCTTTTGTGGTGATAGGTGCAACTAACTCTAGGCAAAGTCCCCCAGGTACCAGAAAATGATAGCCATATCAGTACAGAACAGAGCTGAGACTAATTAAAGGCAGGTCTTGGAAAGGCTTCCATGAACATCTCTGTTGTGTGCTTATCCTGCAACTGCCTGCCCAGTGGGTTTGTTCAGTATCTCTCTGTGCTGTCCCATGCAGAAGTGTATAGAAAGAGCAATGGGGTAACAACCAAAGAGGACTTCAGAGCTTGGGACTATTACCATGCAGTTTTGACACTAACAGGGTTTTTATAAGAACAGAATTGTGGTGAACCCACCCTTATATGTTTACCTTCTTGCTGCTTTCAGAATATCAGACAGATTCCCAACCATTACGTCCATGTGAACTTCAGAGAGAAAAGGCATTTTCAGGAGAAGAAACCTATATTCCTCAATGCTCAGAAGATGGCCAGTTCAGGTAATTCATCCCTACTAATATTCTGCTGTTATGTGATGTCATATTTTGTTATTATTGAAAGCTGTAGCCTCTGTTTTGAAGCGTTTCCATATCAGTGGATGGGAGGGCAAGGAGTGCAAGAGACTTGAAGTTCCTTCATTGAGCCGTACTGCAGATGCAGTATCCCCTGAATCAATACCTTTTGCTGGAAATAATCTCTGGGTTAAGAGGTCAGTCTACAATTAATAGGCTATTTTGGCAGCATTATTTGCATGTTGAATACTTGGTGCAGGTTGTTATGTAATCTGTCTTCCTATGCATGTTCCTGGGGGCATGGTCTGTGATCAGTGTACCAGCCACCACAGCTGAGCCAAGATGACCTGGAGAATGTACCCATCCTGCTGTATGTGGCACAGCAGGTTTTCCTTCTCAAGGCACTAAAGGAGCTAAAAGGCACATGGAGAGCAGTGATTTAGGGAGCAGCAGGTTGCTTGAAGGTACAAGTTAAGGAGTTAAAGTGGAGGCAGAGTACAGGTTGTAATGTTCTCTACTATTGCCTTATTGTTGTTGCCTAGGGTGAGGGACCTTGATCATCCTGGATTTGGCTTAGAAAATGTGTGGTAAATCTCAAATAGTGAGAATCAGGATTCTGCCCAGCTTGCTTGCTTCCTGAATGACTTCAAGACATTTACATGCAATTCCTTAACACTTCAGAGAACTGCTAGAATTAAGAGCCCCCATTTCACCAGAAACACAGCCCTTTCTGATTCCATTATTTCTGGTGTTAAATTACTTGAACTTGCTTTGTGGTTTTGTGTATGTCCCACACTGACTGAGGACTCTGTCACTAACAAAATAAAATATGTTACTTGTGATCTCCCTCAGGACAGTTCAGTGCAGTAGGAATGGTCTTTCATGTTGGTGTGTGGATGAGAATGGCATTGAGGTACCTGGCAGTAAACAGAATGGATATCCTGTTTCTTGTAAGTCATACTTCCCCCTCCGCCCCTGCCATTGGGTAAAGAACTATTTAAATTTGAACTGCTCAAATCAAGAATAGGTTAATCCTAGACTTTGATGGGCTCTAGTTTGTTGTAATTTTCTGGATCTTTCTACTGGATATTCTGGAGTTTCTTCAGGGCTAATCATGGAAACCTGATACACCTGGATGATTTGTATTTATGAAAGTCACAATAATGTAAATTAGGAACAAAAGATAACTTGATGTATTAGCTTTTGAGTTGGAGAGCTTCAACCCCATCTGTTGTGGGTTTCATAAACTCAAGTCCATCGATGTCCTCATGTGATCTGTGTAGCAGATTCAGAACTTAGAGCACTGAGAAGACTCAGATGATTCAGTACCCAAGAAGTACCTTCTTCTAACAGTGCCCCTCTCTGGTATCACAGGTTTATCTTTTTGCCAGCTGCAAAAGCAGAGGATCCTGCTGAGCCGATACATCAATAGCAGTAGCATCTCCTACATCCCTCAGTGCCTGGATTCAGGGGCATTTGATGAAGTTCAGTGTGACACAAAGCTGGGTCAGTGCTGGTGTGTAGATCCAGAAGGAATGGAGATTTATGGCACCAGGCAGAGAGGAAAGCCAACACAGTGTGAGTAATATTCAACAAAATGGAGAGGTTTGTAGATTTGAAAGATTTGGTGTGAATTAAAGGTGCAGATCAGAACTTGGACACTGCAGCCTATACTTACCCTATACAAGTATAAGTGGTTAACTAAGGCATTTAAGTCTCTACTTTGTAGAATCATAGATTATCTCAAGTTAGAAGGATCATGAAGTCCAACTGCCTGATTCCCATAAGGATAATACAAAGCACCTAGGTGTTCCTGTTCAATGTAATGAATCTAAAACTCTTGCAAGCCATGGGGCAGCTATTCAGCTGCCCATGGGAAGTAAAACATCAATAAATATTACCTTTATTTCCCTTCAGGTCCAGGCAACTGTGAGATCCGAGACCGTCGCATTTTGCATGGGTTTGGGGAGAAGAGCCCACCACAGTGCTCAGCAGATGGAGATTTTCTGCCTGTCCAGTGCAAGTTTGTCAACACAACAGACATGATGTTTTTTGATCTCATTCATAGTTATAATAGGTAAGAGCACAGGCTTCTGAAACACAAAACCAATCCTGCACATTTCTTCAAGTCACTATCTTACTGCTTTTGGGTTTTTTTCACCACATAAAGCCCTTTTTCTATGACTACACATGATATTATTTTCTGTTAATGAAAGGACCAAGGGAAAAAACCCTTCTTCTTCTGGATTAAATTTTCTCATTTAGAAAAGAATTGGATAGTCCATCCTTGCAGTCTAATCAGTGTGTCCTTACACAGCAGGGAACACCATGTTGCAATATGTATTTGATAAAGGACTTTCCAGACAGACACACAAAAGCAAATGAGATAAATGTGCAAGGAACAGAGTAATTCAGATGTATATCTGATTCCATAAGGGAGATGAAAACAGGTGGACAGATGGACAAGTAGCAACTGCAATGAGCAAGTTCCATGTGACACTGGGAAACTCTTGTCCTTTTCAGCAGTGCCAGGATTGCTCACACAGGTGAACCAGAAAAGTGATGAAAGGGCTTGCTGACATACAACTGACTTTGGGTGATTGGAGAGGGTTGGATAAGACTTTAAAACTCTGGATCAGGTCCTTATCCATGGAAGCAAGAAGCTGTTGTCCTGTGGCAGAGCTGGGAAGCAAAGCTCAGGTGAAGAAGCAAAGGGAACTGCAGGGAGAGGCATTTGCTTTGGTGCAGATGTTCACACTATCCAGAGAATCCTTTTGGTTTCTCATGAAGTGCCATTATCTTGGCATCTCAGTCAATACATTTCTCTGATAGAGGATAGTGAAGTGAATGTAATGTCGTGTTCTGACTTGGCTCTGTAGTAGCTAAGGCATTGTATTGTCAATGTCAGTTTTACTGTTCTGAGGATTTTCTTTTTAATTTAAGCAAACCAGAAAGGCAGTCACAAATGCACAGTGCAAATTTGTCAGAGACTTGGGAGAGGTCGTTCTGGCAAGAGCAAAATATTCTGGTTGTTTCATTTGGCCAGTGAAGTGAAAATTCTGAAAGAGCAATTGCAGAGGAGAAGGCAATGCTTTAAATTTACTTTTTAAAAAACTCCACTGGGAGATTTGTCTGCAAAGACCTGCAAAAATTTGGCTTCTTTTGGGTGTGCATCATGTAATTAATCACAGCAGGATCATTTTACTACCAGCTGTGCACCTTTCTAATTATGACCATTGACTTAATGCTTTGCCATCATATCTGAGTCTCTTAGATCATTAATATATTTATTGTCATGTTATTCTTGCCTGAAATGTCATTATCCTGTTCCATAAAGAGGAGCCCAGAATATGGAGTTGAAGGGATGAGTTCCACAGCAAATGAATATTGCAGGACAGGGATTTAAACCTGTGTTTTGTGTTCACATGGCACCAGTGGAGCAACTGTCTTTGGTTCCACAGACTGATTTTTGAAATCTAGACATGTCACTCTAACTTTCTTCCCAAGTGTTTCCTCTACACCTTCATAAATATTACAGAATAAATCACCATGTTAAAATCCCCCCAAACCTGAGAAATTCAGAAACTTAGAGCTTCCCAAAATGAAGACTTGTGTAAAGAAAGACAACCCCAAATTTCCTGACAGCTTGGCTGCTGGTTTTTATACAGATTGTGCCCAGGTGGTATTAAAATGAGCAGCCATGTAGAAAGCCTTGTAGGTGATTTATGGGAATGATCAAAATTGCAAAAGTCAAGGAAGATCATTTTACTTTCTTGCTGTGTTTTTCATCAGACTGAAGGTCCTATGTTGGTGTCTTTATCCCAGCTCAGTGGAGGTTCTGTCCTATTAAGTGTGATTTCATTGCTAATGGAAAAAACCCAGACAAACATAATTTGGTTTTCTCCTTCTGTTTCTGAATAATCAATGAGAAATGCAGCTATAACTTGAGCTGCATGTATGAAACATAGGAGGGGTGACTTGCACACTTGCTCTTAGTTTAGTTGTCTTTGCTGGAAGCCAAAAGCAGAGACTCCCAGATTGAAGAAAAGCTCAACAACCTTGCATTTATTTACTTTACCATATTTTTAAGTCTGAACATTCTTGATGAAACACATAGATACACTATAAATTTATCCATAACTTAAATGTAGTCATCTTTGCTTCAGCTGTTGTTTTGTACTGGGGCTGATAGATGAGGTCCTCTGTGTGATCACTACTTATCTAGAGGGCTATGATTGAGAAGAGTCTGAGAAAAGAAGCATTAGAAAGTGAGTTTTCCAAGTAAGGTGAGAAAAGTTCTGCTCTCTTGATTGTGTGGGACTAATTTATATCTGTACTTTATTTAGATGTACTTTCAACCTAGAACAAAAATAACCAAAATGACAGGATACGACTACACATCGGCCCTATATAATTATGCATGTGACTTCTGCCGTGTTTCTTAGGAGCACTACAAACTGTGCTAGAGCAGCCCTGAGGCTGCAGGAGGGTGGCACTGGAATTGAGGCTGGTCATAGTACCAGTTTCAGAGGGTTGTTGTAAAATGCCTTGATGCGCTGACTTTTTCTCCCCAGATGACCAGGATGTAAGCCACTACAATTCGTACTGCTAAAATATAGTAAAAAATGAATTTGTTTAGTTCTCTGAGTCTCTTGAGAAGAAAACTCCACTTTCTTGTTGGTAGATTTCCCAAATAAGCCACATGCAGCTGGGATACCAAGCTTTTATTGTATTTCAGGGTACGAGTATGTGTCTGTAAAATAATATGACTGGTTTTGGAACTTGGCACTTTGAATATAGAAAAAAACCTCATTCTCTGTTTGCTTGGAGGGTCTGTCAGTTAAGATCACATTTATTATGGCTTTGTTTTTCCAATTCTGATCCTATTAAGTTTCCTTCCTAAACCATTTCTTTTCTGGAATCTGTCTATTGTCACACCTAGAGCATTATACATGAAACTAGCATCTCTTGGGTCCAGAAGTAAGAGTCAATCCTACTTGTAATATGTTAAACCCCACTTCTCCCTAATCTGCTGGGCCATGCTCTGAAAATGGAAAATATTAGTGAGGTTTTTATCAGCTGCTGTGCAGAATTCAGTGCAGAAAGTGTATGTAGCATGTAAGGAAGAGGAAGCAACCTGTTTGTTTAGGCACTCTGCCATCCTGTGCAGATTTGTGGAAGGAGCTACTGAGTGGGTGTTGGAATAGAATTAAGCCAGCGTTGGTCTATTTTACACTCTCTGACAGGCTTTTGAAGATGAGAATAGAAATCAAAATGAGTGTTGGATGCTGAGAATCTCATTAGGAAGGGTCAGAAATCTGTCTGAAAGGTGATTGTCCTGAGTTTGTGTTAAAAAAAAAATACTTTTAGGAGACTCATTAGCCTGCTGAAACACCGGTCTGGATCATATCAGAGCCTGGTTGCCACAGGGAGACCAAGGGGTTTTGTAACAAATTTGGGAATGAAACACAGGTGATGATTTGTTGTTTTTGATGAGCCTTCCTGAACTCTTCACAGAGGGCTACTTTTCCTTCCAGGCTCCCAAAGGCTTTCCAAACATTCAGCTCCTTGCGGGAGACATTTCCAGAGGTCTCTGGGTACTGTTACTGTGCAGACAGCCTGGGGAGAGAGTTAGCAGACACTGGTAAGTACACTCTGGCATCTCATCCTTTAACTTGAGTGACTTCAATTTCCCAAGGGAAAGGACAGGTAGGAGACTCTCAGTCTTCAGATTCATTAGGGACTTCAATTTAATTCTTAGAATAATTAAGACCACTGTGACCAGTGCAGTGTCCATGGGAAGGTCTGGAGCTCACTAGTGAAATCCTACCCTTACAAGTAGCTCTTCAGCTACTTGTGGATTTACTACCTGGGCGCTAATCCTGTTCTTTTGGGGATGATGGAATAGGATTTCTGAACGTCCACCTCTCCATACACTAGAAAACTGCATCAATGCAGTTTGGGGTTTCTCCAGTATAGGCTCACATTTGGCCCATTTAGAGGGTTGCCTTTCTTTCTCTTGACAGGCTTCCAGTTCTGTTACTCTGGTGTAAAGCAGGTGACTTCTGTCTCAAAACCAGTCTGTGTGATGAAAGTCTCTCTTTCTCAGGCTTGGAACTGCTGCTTGATGAAGTCTATGACACAGTTTTCTCTGCACTGGAGCCCAGTCGCACATTCACAGAGACTACCATCTACCGGATCCTGCAGAGACGGTTCCTGGGGGTCCAGTTAGCTACCTCTGGCAAGTTCAGATGTAAGTAGCACCTGAGTGATGCCCTGTAAATAAGATGGCAATTTTGGAGCTTGCATGGGACAGCTGTCACAGAAAGCAAATAGTATCACAGTTCCAGTGTAAGAATCAAGGTCTCTGAGTTGCAGTTGGCTTTTAGCCTCTGGGTTGTACATTCATAACAGCAGATTGTATCTGTAATCTGATCAGCACTTTCTTATGTACTTGAAGTTCTCATTAGTTGAAATCCCATGAACTTTCTATATCTCTTCCCCTGATACTATAGAGATGAAGCTGATCATTTATGAAATTAAAGACCTGAGAAAGTGCTCCCTAATGTATGTTGGTACAGTCAGAAACATGAATGATCTTACTCTGACCACAGTTCACTCAGTCCTCAGGAGGCTACACAAGAGTTTGTAGTGCCAGAAGACTGAACTTCTGGATCTGCCCTTGGGTCCGTTCCCTCTCCCATCAGGGAAGGCAAATGGAGAGAAAGCTTCTTTGCATACAGGCAGTAAATTCTGTGGGATGGGAGATCAAGTATCTCCTCCCCTCTCCTCTCCTACACCAGAGTCCAAGAGAATTGTCTTGGCTTAGCAGAGTTTGAGCCCCTTCATCCTCCCAACCAAATTCCTCTGACATTGCTGTCTGACACTCA
The DNA here is from genome assembly GCF_014839835.1 of Dryobates pubescens. Taxonomy (NCBI): domain Eukaryota; kingdom Metazoa; phylum Chordata; class Aves; order Piciformes; family Picidae; genus Dryobates; species Dryobates pubescens. The sequence goes on along the minus strand of NC_071625.1, from coordinate 20,330,727 downwards.
CTAAGGAATTACATCACCAGAGATACTAAGAAGATACAGATGTAAGTCTTCTGGCCACATATTTAAGTGCTGTTTTTCTGTTTCTGGGTCACGCTGATCATTATGGGGAGTCTTTCCTCCTCCCTTGCACAGTGCTGTGGAGTAAGTTCTGTTAGCAGAGACGAATCTGTAGCAGCCACAAGGTGGAGATGTGACCACGTTCACCAGCTGCTGCTGCGGACTTCGTGGGTGACTTCCCAGCTCTCACGCTGCCACCTTAAGCCGCGCATGTTAGGGAAATTGTCAGACTCCCTGGATGAGCAGGTTGCTCTGATGTGATGCTTTTGCTGCCTCAGCCTGGTAGCTGAGTGTAGCTGGAAAGCTCTTGACGATGAGCAGTGTTTAGGCTGTAGGACTGTAGGTTTATATTAACAATCAAAATTTCTCTTCGGAGGTTGCAGTCTAGAACTGGAGAGATCGTAACTCAGAAGAGTTGCTTTATGGTGTTTTAGCTTCTCTGCCATCAAGACCAGTTTTACAGGAATAGAATCTTCAGATCCCTGTGGAGGGAAACAAAGAAACTGAGTGGACCCAACCCAGATCTTCACATTTGAGTACTCATGCTTTTGCTCTCTACAGAAGTTTTGATGTTTGTCTTTGTCTTAGTCTCCCAAGATGCACATCTGTCTCTGTTGTCTAGCTCTGTATTTTCACTAAGGGCCAGAGCTCACCTAGCTTCCAGCATTGCTCCCTCAGAGGCATGCTGCAACTCTGCATAGATGTGACTGTGACTGAGAAGAGTGTTGAGGCTTTATTTTCTGTTTAGTTTTCAGAATGAATGCCTATAAAAAGTAAAATACCCTGGAGCCAACACTCCAGGGGAAAAATGGATGGTGGATTTGCTTTTTGGGCTGCTACTTGAAGTGTCACTGAAAACAGTCAGGAAACTAAACTTTTGTTTGTTTGTTTCCTTCCCCCTCCCAAAGAGGCAGGCAATGGGATCAAGCAGAAATGGCTCTGAAACTTTAAGCTTTTCCTCCATGACACATACTGCTTTTCTTCCAGGCCCGTCCAAGTGCGAGGTTGAGCGGTATGCAGCCCTGCGTTACCAGCACGCCTACGTTCCATCTTGTGATGCTGATGGGGGCTACACACCACTGCAGTGTCAGCAGGGAGGGCAGTGCTGGTGTGTGGACACCAAAGGGCAAGAGGTCCAGGGCACAAAGAAAAGAGGACAACCCCCAGCCTGTGGTATGTATGAGGTCTGGAAAAGGAAAAATAGCACATCTCTTGGTGTCTTTAGAAAGAAAGCCAAAGGACCAGTTCACTTCTCAGCTCTAACAGATTCTGGTGTTCAAAAATCGAGCTCAAAAATCCTCCCTGGGGTTAAGAGTTGCATTCTAGCATTCAAATAAATTACTAAATACAATATTCCTTTTATTTTCCTTTATGACCTTTCTTTAGCCTTTCAGTTTTGCGTACCAGCAAGGCTTTTCTTTGCAGCCATGATGTCTCTTGACTCCAGGAGGTGGGGCATTAAGACAGTATATCTGAGATAATATAAGGAAACCAGGGATTGTGGTTTGGGATTTTGCTTTCTTCCTTTGGTGAAATGCTGCAGAATTTCTTAGGCATCTCTCATCCTCAGTATTTTTCCCCATCCCTGTCTCTGTATATTTGGCCATGAAAATTGTAAAACGCAGTAAAAAATGTCCCAAACAACTCAGAAAAGCTGTATGGGTTTGGGCTTTCAGAGCTTCCATGAAGAATACACCATCAAATCAGTGCCCCAAATGGAAATGACAGCAGAAATGTCCAAGGGCCGGAGGGGAGGAGGAAACTTAGAAAACTTCACTTTGAAGTGTGCTACCTAACTGTTCAGGATTGTGCTGGAGGGCTGGGGCACAGGGTCTAAACATGGGGGCCACATTCAAGGAAGGCAATTGCTCTGTCTCCTGACACAATCTTAGCATGGAGATAGAGAAGGAGAAACCTGCCCTGGGTGTCATGGCTCCAAGTCACTCAGAGTGCTCTGGGCATAGACTTACTGTGAAATGAAAATGTTAGCATGCCTCTGAGGCTGCTCACCAAGGATATTGCAAGGGAACCCCCGAGAGGCCTCACCATATGTTGGCCCTGGTTGTTTTCTTTTTGAATCTGCTTTGCTGAGTGCTCCTGATGATTTTTATTCTTTTTTGGAGGTGGGTGATGACTTGAGGCTGCTTGTAGTTTTTATTGGTGGACTGATGAAACTTAAGCAGCGAAAAATTTCTGCAGAGGTTTTGCAAATTAACTCCTGAGAAGGTATTTTGTGAGTATATAGCCTCAGTCTGTGTTCAGACAGCTACGTGCCATGTGTATCTCCAGTTCTGTTTTCTTTCTCTTTAATATCTTCAGCTCTCACACTCAGCGGTGTGAACAAGGGAGGAGGCTGAGACCTAGGTGTGGGTAGTACGCAGGGTACTCACATGACCTGAGACAGCAAGCAGTCCTCATAGGGACAGACTTCTTTTCAGACCTTTAGCAGTAAATTCACCCCTGCAGTTTATTTCTGTTTATTCCTTCTTAGTTTGCTTTGCTTTGATTTCAACAGTGAGTAGGAAGGGAGAGTATTTAAAGACCATAATCCTACATTTGTTTTATATTAGTGTACTTGTGGGATTCTGGCTTACACTAATGCATTGGTCCCTGGAGGAATGTTCTTCATTCTGCTTACCAAGAGCCAACACTGAGAACGGAGGGGGCCCATCCTACAGAAAATGTCTTTACAAAGCAACCACTGTGAGGGACCCTGAACCCTGCCAGGAACTGCAGAGCAGGACAAGGGTATGAAGGGAGGAGTGAGAAAGATGCTGATCACAGAGCCTCAGATTACTTGATAATCTATTTTAGCAGCTTTTAAGACTTCCACCTTATATTCATACTGCTAACAGCTGATAGGTTTTACTGGTTTATTATATTGCCTGAATGTGGAATGAGTGGGTATAGGACAGAGAACCCAAGGAAGGCAGACCAAAGTTGTTTATCCATCATCCTGTCCCCTACAAGGACAGCTGTGGTGCTTAGTGAGAAAGTGGAAGAAACATGGGGAAAATACAGAGCTTCCATATATGCTTCTGCAGGCAGCAGAGGCCCCAAATTGGAGGCTGAACCCAGACCATTATGCTCATAATTCAAGCTGCTGCATACATTCCAGAGGTCCAGTCAGTGCCATAACCACTCTGTCTATTTGCTCCTCAGTGTCTTTTTATCTTTTTATCTTTTTTTGATGTCCTTGGAGCCTTAACTTGTCATTTATGGAGGTCCTTCTTCAGTGATGTGTTGCATCCTAACTTAGAGCCATTGCACATATAGATGGGGCTGGATAGAGATACAGTTATGACATGGCTCAGGGTATGGGAAGCCAAGGCCAGTGTTGGTACCCCAAGTATCCTGCCACTTGACTAATCTTATTGAAATTTTACATGTATTTTGCCTTAGAGCTCATTTCTGAATGCCATCTGGTTCTTAGCACTCTGTTATTGCTAATCTTAACAGTTTGTTGTCAGACCTCCTGTAATGAACACTTCACTATGAAACTGAAGATTTAGGTAGGAAGCCTTCATGAATTCCTCATTAGTGGGCATTGGTTAAAATAACTGCCTGTTTTTCTGCAGTCTATTTCTCTTCCTTAGATTCACACATTGCAGCTGAATCATCAGAGGTTTTTGTTAGCAGCAGGCGCTCTGTGAGAGAGTTAAAGTATTTGGAAAAGACTTCATTCATTCTTTCTGCTGTAGGAACAAGGATGAGGACTTACACTGGAAAACAATAGAACCAGAAAAAGACCACAGAGCAGACAACTCAGCAATGGTGAAGGAATATTTCCTTCCACTTTGTGTCTTGACTGGAAGATTTTATTTCTAGAACGTATTCAACAACTGTTCAAACTTCCTTATTGGTGTGCATGGTTAAACTGTGGTGGTTTCTGCTGAGACTTCTTGAAAGATAGCCATAGAGTTACAGATTTTGGAGGTTACAAATTTTGTTTTATTTTGGTTTTTTTGTTCTTTGTCTAGGTGAAGAACATGTCTGCATCTCTGAGAGGAGACGGGCCTTGTCAAGAATCTTTTATGGCCCTGCTGGGTACCTCAGTCAGCCTAATTTCTTTTCCATGCCAGACATAAAGTTGGAAAAAATAACTGGCTTCTCAAGACCCTGCCCTCCCTCCTTCAAGGAGCTGTTTCTGGACTCTGGATTGTTGTCCCCATTTGCACAAAGCAGCCAGATTCCTGGGTTGGAAACCACCCTTAGTGAAGCCATCACAGGGATGTTCCCATCAAGGGAACTGGCTCAAATGGCCCTGCAGTTTACTGCCAATCCAAAGCGTTTTCAAGAAAACCTCTTTGGAGGAAGGTTCTTGAAGAATTTGATCCAGTTTAACTTCACAGGGGCACTTGGCCCTAGTGGGAAATACAGCATTGGCCAATTTTTCCAACAGCAGGAAAAGAGGGATAACAGCCAAGTCCTGGAATCAGCTGAGGCATTTTCTCTGGAGGTATCAAAGGGGAGCTCTATTTTGAGCACACCTCTCGTGGGCAGCTTTGGCCGCATGGTAACTCTACAGGACAATCAGAATATGATGAAATTCCTTTCCTCTGTTCTGGAATTACCAGAGTTCTTTACTTTTCTTCAACAAGTGATTTCTGTCCCCAAAAGTGTTGCTGAAGATTTAGGTGAAGTGGTGAAACTAGCGCTGAGATCCAAAGACTGTGGTGAGGAGCCAAGGGACCTGTTTGTGCCAACATGCACCAAGGAAGGGAGATATGAAGAAGTTCAGTGCTATGCAGGAGAGTGCTGGTGTTTGGACAATTCAGGCAGGGAAATTCCAGGCTCAAGAGTTCAAGGCAAACGTCCTAGATGTCCCACTGATTGCGAGAAGCAAAGGAGAAACCTGCAAAACTTGAAGCAAAGCCTGCCTGCAGGATCAGATCTTTTTATTCCCTCTTGTACCAAGAATGGAGACTTTCTGCCACTCCAGTGTTATGGAACAAATTGCTTCTGTGTTGATCTGAATGGCAAGACTATTCCAGGAATAAGGGAAAAAGATGGAAACTCAACACAATGTAAGTGGTAGGGAGTGCAAATTCATGGATGCTTCATACTGTGTTGGAAATTATTCCTTCTTCATATTTGATTGTATCTGGAAATACATGGATGACATATGCAAACAATGTTCTCACCTAGCAGTAAAGCAAATCAGCCCTACAGTTGTAGGGGAATTGTGGGAAATACAGTGTATGTAAACCTTTATATCTTAAACCTTAAAAGATGTTCATCTCTTCTCTCAGTGTGTAGGGTAGTCACACATGAAATAGAGAAGCCTGGAAACTTTTCTTGTTAATGAGCATGTCATTGGCAAATGTCTTTACCTAAGTGGGTAGCTAGTGTGTATAACATCCATGATGCCCGTGAGACATGGAGCATCTATGTGTAACTGAATGTGACCCATGCCAAGTGAAAAAGCCTTTTTAGTTCTAGGACCAGGTCACCTGGGCACTGTCACTGACTCATGCTTGTCCTGATAACTGAAGAGCTTCGGTGCCTTAAACCATGAACATCTTTTAGTCTTTTAGCCCAAGAATATATACTCAACTTTGTAGGATGTCACAGGAGTTCAAACACAGTCAGGCCAGAGTGAGTTGCAAATCACCTGTCAGACATCAATTTATCATTGTTGCTTGCTTGTAGACCATCAGCTACCTTTTCTTGCCTTTCTCTTAATGGAGTACAAAAGGAAGAAGGAAGCACCTGGTCTTTCACATTTCTGTCAGCTGAATGCATCAACAGGGAGAAAAGAGCATGAGAAGACACCACTTCTAATTTCAAAATGAATAGCAGTGTCCAGCAAGATGTTAGTGGTACATAGTGAAGAAATTCCTTTGAATAGCAACTTGCAGAATTAGTGGGGAATTTACTGCAATAAGCTGAAACGATAGGGAAATTATATCTAGAAGCCCACCTGTAATGCAATAAAAAAAAAAAACCAAACAGGTTCATAATTCTCTGGTGCTAAAAAGCCAATGAGCTCCTGTGTTTTGCTAGGTTTGTAGATAATCACCAAAATTAAATTGGCAAAATGAGATTTGGCTCCAGAGATGGCAGAAAAGGCTTCCAAAACAAATTCACTCCAGCATTTTGAGGGATGGTATTTTTATATTGAGCAACAACATCCAGTAGAAAATAGAGAGTACAACAGAATTTGAATATTCTGGTTAGGTCTGAGGGGAAATAAAATCATTATCCTGCTATTCAGATGGTCAGTTCTGCAGGGGTTGGCTGAATAAGAACTGCCAGATTATCAGGTGTAGCAGAAAATACCAAGCTGCTATGAACAGATTCAGGAAGGCTTTTAGTGGCATCAAGCACCTATTCCCCTCCCCTGCCCCAGTAAGAACTACAGGCACCTAATGTACTTAAATACCCTATTTAAAGTCATGTCTATATACATCTTTCAGTGCTCACATACCTTTGGAATCTTACCCTGGTTCAGCGTGGGAACTTAATAGCATTAGCTGTCTTAGTAAAGGCCAAAAAGGTGGTTGTTGTTAGCACTGGGATAAGTGACCAAGTTAAAGTAATGGTGTTTATAGTACTAGGAGAGTAAGGGGTATTGTATATCCTCAACACATTCATAAGACGTGGTATGCATGTTTTTCTTTTCCCCAGGCCCAAGTGCTTGCCAAGTAACAGCTGGTCAGGACTTTCTAAAGGCTATGAAACTCCTGTTGTCAGATCCAAGTGCTCTGTCTCAGCTTTCCAGCGTTTACCTCCCACAGTGTGATGCTGATGGTGCCTGGAGGCAGGTGCAGTGCAGTGGCCCTCCTGAGCAAGCCTTTGAGTGGTATGAAAGGTGGATTGCAGAGAACAACGAAGGCAAGCCCTTGCCTGTTGCTAGTCTACAGAACATCATAACTGGATATAAAGAAGCATCTTCCCAAGGCTTTCCAGCTTTTATTAAAGCTTTGTATGAAGCTGGGCACCAGAATGTGTTTCCAGCATTCACCACATATTCCTCCTTCACTGATCTCCCACCTGAAGTGCTGGAAGGAAATGTGATCTATGCATCTGAGAACATTTTACTGGATCCATATATATTCTGGCAGCTTCTAAATGAACAACTAAACTATTACCCAGGACCCTATACTGATTTCAGCACTCCATTAAGCCACTTTGAACTTCGTGACTGTTGGTGTGTTGATAGCAAAGGGGAAGAGCTGCAAGGAACAAAGGCAGAGGTGAACCAGGTCCCAGCATGTAAGTAACAATGTATCTGGTCTTTATTTTTATGACATAAGAGGAAAGCTCTTTCGAGTGCTGTGGTCTTGGAGACAATACATTGTTGGAAAGATCATCATTGTCACTGGCCACCAGAGGCAGGGCAACTAATTTCTGGTAAATACATAGTCTCTCAGCTTTGGGAATAAGGGAGAATAAAGTTCCATATCAAGTTTTGTAGATTTTATAATTTGGACACATGATGCTTTTTAAGAAAATATTTGGCCAGATGGCAAAGGATACTTTGAAGATGGAAACAGTGCATGAAGATTTATATAGGAAATTCAGGATAATACTCTGCAGTAAATTACTCCCAAGAATGCCTTAAAATGAGACAAAAGGAATTTTCTTTACTGTTTCTTACTGCACAGTGAAGAGTGACAGATATCTCTTAGAAGTAACTAGGAGAAAAGTGAGGCTAGCACTGAAATCTGGTAACCCTCTCTCTAGAGGTCTCTACCAAATCTGTTGGGGTGTCTTTGAGGTTACTTCAGCAAGTGACCTGTATTATGAATGTAGTCACTAAACCTACTCTCATGGTATAGTAACTTTTCATCTGGAAGGGACAGCACAATGAATAACAAATTTCCAAATGGATGTGGAGTACCAAAGATGTGGGCAGATGAGAGATGAAAAGGATGAAGTACATCAGCAGAGAGTTATTTTAGCAGATAAACTTTCACAGAGCTGGCTCAGTGTGTTGAACTGCCATTTTGAGCCACTAGGTATATGGAGAAGACAGGACAAGTGTCAGCTGCCACTCTGGACCCAAGGGTAGTATCTTCATTTTCCTTTCTCTCTCTCTCTTCCGACTATCCACTTTTTTCAAATGACAGAAATTGAGGGACAGCTCTGTAGAAACATATTAACCCCACTTGTAACTAATGAGGAGAAAGTAGCTTAAAATCATCAAGGATTTGGCACAAGACTTGGAGAAAGTCTGGATGGTTCTCGGTACTACTCTTGGACTAAGCATTGACAAGCCTCATTTGTTTGCTTAGTTCATTACACAATTAAAAACTGAGTGAGTGGACTGCAGAAGGAAATAGAAGATGCTAATTAAAAGGCCAGTTAATTTTCACATTTTTACTGGTTTTAAATCAAAGCCATTAATCTGATTCTTCAGGTCCTGGTATATGTGAAAGTGTTAAGCAGGAAGCCATGAAATTTTTGGAGGAGGCAGAGCAGCTCATCCTAGCATCCAATCGTTCCCACTTTGCTTTTGGAGAGAGTTTCTTGATGGCAAATGGAATACAGCTTACAGACAAGGACCTCCTGCGTTCTTCTCAGCTCTATGAGTCAGAAGTGGTGGTCTCTGAAAAGCTGTTATCAGGCAGTGACTATGCTCTCCAGCTGGCTGCACACTCAGGTAGGCAAAAGAGAGATGAAAGCTTAATTAAATAGATTAATGCCTCAACTCAGTGCAGGAGTACTCTGTGTCAAATTCAACTTTGCTGAAGAGTAGGTGCAACCCAGTAGGTATAATTAATCATTGTAATTAACCTGCCAACCTCGAACTGATTTCAAATGTCTTATATGTATGACAAGATGCATATGTATGATCTGGACGCTTACCAGCCTTTATGTACTTAGAGCGTTAATTTGCCTTCCAAATTACAGGGAACATTCAGGCATCTGCAGACATGTGCATTTAATGTATCTTGCACTGGCCACTAATGGCTTTTTTTAACTTGTCTCTTACAGTCTTGCATTTCTACTGGCGCAATCACACCACTTCAAAACGCTCTGCTGGGGAAGCAACACAGCTGGGGTTTCTCCCTTACATCCCACAGTGTGATGGCCTGGGAAACTGGGAGCCAATCCAGTGCTATGAGAGCACAGGTGAGCAATTGCTGACAAGATACTCTGGGCTCTCTGAAGAAAGAAAATCTAAGCAGAATTCCAATAAAAAAAGATGGAAAAACTTATATTCTTGTAGCCAAAGTGGAGAGAGGTGAAGCGACCTATAAGATGGGTGGAAAACTGAATGGAGTGAGTAACAAAACTGGCAGCTCTTTTGGGCTCCTAAATAAACGTTGCTGAGGGTGAAAATCTTCCCAGCATGCAAGAAAGAATACTGCAGTACAGCATCTAAAATAAACTGCTCTTCTTCTCTGGCCAGGTCATTGCTGGTGTGTGGATGAGAGAGGACACTACATCATGGATTCCTTGGTCTCACGCTCAGCAGAACTCCCCAAATGTGAGTTGTTTTTGCTCCCTAAATATTTACCTTTGCCTCTTTTAACAAATTTTACTATTCATCAAAAATTCTAGTATGGTATGCATTAAGCAAGGCTTGTTTCTAACCATTGGGGGAAAAAAAAACCACAAATGAGGAATTCTATGCTTGTTTTGCTAATTCATTTAATTTCACTATGTGCGATTTTGGCTTGCATGATTTGAAAATGGACCCTGCTGGTGGCCTTGATTGAGTAATGGGGACTGGACCAGATGTCCATCCAGAGGTTTCCAAATGTTCCTTCCCACCTGTATGTTCCTGTTCTGTAGTTTTCAAACACCAATCAGGAATCTAGGCTGTAGCAGAGCCTAATGCAGATATGTGAAGGAGCTGGGGATGTACCCCTTTCTCTATCTTAGGTTTGAGAAGCTGACTGTATTTCAACATGCATGTATGTTTTCCCCTTACAGGCCAGACATCATGTCAGCGGTCTCGCACCAATGCCTTGCTTTCCAGCTGGAGACAAAGCGATTCAAAACTGGGTGCCTCTGCAGCTGATCTATTCATCCCCTACTGCCTTGAGGTGATTTAACATAAACAACATGCTCCTTAAGCATCCCATATGAATTCCTATTAACTTGGATGCAGATGTCCCACAATAGGGTCTGTGATGCTCTCAAACTATGAAATTGACCAGGAAGGAGTAGATCAGGCAAGGTAATAGACATTTCAAACCAAGGTTATGCCAGAATTTCATCTCATTGGGCTTTCAGTCTCTCAGGGCCTGGTCTGTGTATTAGATTAGATAGACTTTATTTTAATACTTTGTGGTTCTTCAATGTGTTGTGTTAATGGGCAAATAATCAAGTATTTTAACCAAACTTTGTAGTATGTATTGTGACATGTCTGTATTAATATATACTGTTCTGCAATGACATGCAGTTGATTCTTTGTAGACTGGAGAATATGCTGTGCTACAGAGATCTGACACAGGTAGTTGGTGTGTAGATCCTGCATCAGGAGAAGTATTTCAGCGTGGCAACAAAGATTTGGATGGCGATCCTGAGTGTGAGTAATACTTTACCCACAGCCTGTGATGTTAGTGAGAATGCCTCATGCTTTGCAGCACGAGTACTTTCCTTTTCAGAATGATGCTTGTGACACACAGGGAGCTTACAGTTGAAGTCCTCAGTGATATGGTACATACAAGCTCATCAACATCGAAAGAATGTCTGAAAATAGTTATCCTTTACTTTCATAACACCAGGAAAAAAAACCAGTCCAGAAAAACTGATGAACAGGCTTCTATGCATTTTAGTTTTGCTTTCCTTTTCTTTCACCATAGAATATTCTTTGTGCTCATGTATGAGTCTTCTAAGGCAGTGAATCCTGAGCTGTCTAACTGGGCCATGTGCTGACAGTGTGTCCATTTTACACAGACCACATCTACTACATGGAATGCAGTTACATCTATAACACATTTTTATTGTCTTCAAATAAAGACAGAGAATTGTTGAAATCTCATAGGAGGCAGTTAATCCAAAAAACTGAAGAATCTCTGCTTGTAGGAATTGAGATGCCCTACATGCACTGACTCTTCTGAGCAGTATGGGCAGCTCAAGAACCTATACTTCTGCTGGACTTTTTTCTTCAGTTTTCCAGCTAGTGATTTTCTGCTTGCCATCTCCCACAGAAAATTTAGGGGAATAATCTTCTGTCTTTAGGCAAACCTTCTCCTAAAACATCTGTAACAGAGTAGGTAGTCACTCGGAAGATAGTAGTGAGTTTGTAGACTGATGAAAAACTCTGTGAAGATGTTCAACAGGCCTGATAAGGAATAAGTAACTGCATTAACAGAGGAATTAGTTGTGTAATGCTTTGTTGCACAGGTTTGCAAGCTTACTATGTCACTTGCAGATAAATCAAATCAGTAATACATTTGACCTGGGTTTGGACTGAACTTTTGTATCTTCTTGTCAGAAAGTGCCACTTGATGTTAATGTACCTGTTTTGGTTAGTTGTGGGAGACCAGCATCTAAATGGCACCCTATCACACTTATGGCAAAAAAACCCGATGTAAATGCAAAATAACTATCAATATTTTTTCCCCCAACTATTTCATGTATCCAAAGCCATATAACATGTATCTTAATCTTCAGAAATAAATACTGTTGTACTAGTGGAAGTAATTCCCTGTTTCAATAATGATTTGAATTGCTTATGGTTTCATGATCACTTGTCTGTCTTCCTTCTAATAAAACAGTCTGCAAGCATTACTATTAAAGTCTTTAGGACAGTTTGCTGTCTTCAATTCTATGTCTTGCAATTAATTTCTCTCTTTAAAGGTCCTAGTTTATGTAATATCCTGAAGTCTAAAACTGGTTTACAAGAAGTTGGCAAAGGCTATGTCCCACAGTGTGATGGGGACAATGGGACTTTCTCACCCGTGCAGTGCAGCCAGGATCAAGACAGCTGCTGGTGTGTCTTTGACAATGGAGAAGAGGTGCCAGGGACACGAATAAGTGGGGGAAGACCTTCATGTGCAAGTGAGTTCTTGCTTGAGGTTCATTGCCTCTGAGTAAATGCGGGTCTAGAATTTAACTCAGATCTTAACTCTTTCCAGTGTTTAGTTCTATTTAATCTTCTTTGTTCACACCTTCATAGAGACTTTTGCTTGACCAGTATGCTTATTTTTGTGCTGCAGCGGATTTCAGACCTACCTAGGCATGGTGTCCAGTTTTCTTCAAGTGCTTTGTCAGGGAGAAAGGAGAAGGAAATGGATCTTTGAGTTTTCCTTGTTTACAAAGTTGATTAAATCGAAGCAATTGGCCTATGAAACTTAGCTGAAGAGTCAATGGGAACAACTTGCCATAAGCTTGAACCTGTTCCACTCTGGGTTGGCTTTGGGATTAAAAGTTCTTCAACTGACTAGGATAAAATTTGAAAAATGTATTCTTCTGCCATTTCAGCTCTGGGCTTGTGACTAGAGTTGTGAAAAGGATATGCCAAAAATGCTACATATTCACAGAGTATTTTCTGCATGACCAGAGCTGTGAAGCACTGGAATTCACTCATAGTTTCCAAAGAGATGTCCAAATGGAAAACATTTGGAAAAAATTAACTTACGATGGCCTTTAAACATCTTCCCATCACTGAAGTGCAGCAAATCAAATTAAACTTTCTACAAGGCTGTGCCCCAAAGTGTAATGATTAGTAGAAACCAGAGATGTGGAAAAAAGCCCCAAACCCTTCAACTAGTGCGTGCCGGGTGATGCTGTTTCTATAGTTCTTTTGTTGATTTTTGTTTTTTAAATGAGAGCTGTTGGTAGATTTAAGAAAATGAGACCACATGATAAGAAATTTCTTCAGCTTCCTTTTGTGGTTCTGCTATGCAAAGAGCCATGCCTGCTCACCAACCAAATACCTGACCCTGTCTGCCCAGCTGGCTGTAATGCATTTTATTCAATTAAATAACTTCTCAGCCAGCTTGGCAACCACCAACATCATAATGTTTTTGAACTGTCTTCTACAAATAGAGAGCTGTGTGGATGGATTTTATGAAAAGCCACAGGGGGACCTCAGGGTTGTATCTACCCCATGCGTTGTGGTGTTCAGTGGAGATGCCCAGCTAAGCTCTGAAGAAATGATCTGCAGAGGTAGAGTGGAATAGCCAGTGAGTGTAGCTATCCAATATGTGTCTCTAACTCTTCAGAAAAGCAGAGCTGATCAGCCCAATAAATACAGTGCAGCTGCCATCCTGCTTTCAGGTTATAGGCTGATATGTTGTAGAATATGCTGCTGTGTGATATTAATTTTGTGTGACACCCATCGCTCGACAATATGGACTGGTGTTCCCATGGACTCTGAAGGTGAACAGGGGAAAGTGGAAGCATTTCTAGTAGGCCAGAGAAAAAGCAGAACTAATTGTAAGTGTTAAGTCCTTGATATCTCCTTCTGTCCTTGAAAGCTCATTTTTTGTAGATTTCCCTCTAAATTCCAAAGGAATTCATGGAATATGTCCTAAGAAGGGTATAGGGTACCCTGAGATGATTTTACATTTTACTTGCACATCTGTTATTTCTTGGGATCTTGTAATGCTGTACTTTTCCTAGAGGAAATAGTAACTGAATGATTAATGACCTTTCTTCTTTAAAAGACTGAGCTGAAAGAGAGAACTGTTTTGAAAATACAGCGGAAACCTGGCTTTACTGAAAGCTATTTGCTATTTTCTGCATGAAAATGCCATTGAAATAATTTTTAATGATTTTCCTGGATTTTAGAATAGTAATGGAGCTTTTTCATTCTAAACAATTTAGATACTGTGTAAGGATAAAGAAGAAATAGATAATTTCCCCCTTGGTCTATCTAGCCTTTTACCTTTGGTCTTGGGAACTAGTAAAAAGGGAAAGGGGTACTGTCTCACAGTCTTGAAGATCTTGTCTATTTAGCAAAAGAAGGCATTGTTGTGGGAAGATGTAATAAACTTTTTCAATATCAGAACAGACAGCTGTAAACAAGTGATAACTTCACAGTGCATAGTGCACACAATGAGGTTTTCATTAGCTTAATCATTCCATTAGAGATAGAATCCAACTTTTTCTAGTTGACATGTACTGGAGAGATGATGCCAAATATCCTAGCTGTCCTCACACAGATCTCCCATCCTCACGCTCACTTTCCACATCTCTGAGTAGATACAGGAGGGAAGAAACCTTCCCTAGAAGGTCCTAGAGACAATAATTTCCATATGGAAACCTTTAGAAACACTTATGAAAGTAATGTTATTATTCATCTGGATTCTGATTCACTTCTACAGGACCAAGAAACTGGGGCAAAAATAGACCAATGACAAAATGATAACAATAGTTACTGTTCTAACAACATTGTTAGAACAATGACAGACTTGATAATAGGAAATGAGATGACATCTACAGAGGGATAAATGAGCAAATTACCAATTGTGAACTGAAACCTGTGAACCACACCAGGAAACTGTTCTTCACTTACATTTTGGGACTGGTTATTTCTCAAGTCTGCACACCAACTCTCATTGGAACAGAAAATAGAAGACAGCATACAGTTAAGACTAGATTTGACTTGCTTTATCTAGGAATGTGCTAGAGCAATAGACCACAGACTGATTCTTATATACTTTAACTTATACATAATGTGTGATGTTGTTTATACTGGTCAGGTGAAATATTATGATCTTTTGTACAGTAACGTATTTGGGTTCTAAAAGCTTGAGGAATTTATTGAAAGTTTGTTAAGCAAGGATGCCAGGTTGCCACCTTTACTGAAAAAGTGGCTGCATATAGAGTCAGTGAGTGAAGAGAAGGAATTTAGTGGCCCCATTTACAGACTTACTGCAGAAAATGTACTATAAAGAAGACTTAGGAAAAAACTGTGTTTGGCAGTTCAGAGAGACAGATAGGAAGTCCTGAAATGCTCAGTGTGCACTGGCTCCTAGATTCATCTTGCAATGTTTTAAGCTTTAGCTGAAGCGGCTGCTAAGTTAAGGAATTAATCTTCATATATCCATCAGAAGAGGAGAGAGAGGCTGCTCTGACCTGAACTACCAGCAGCATTTGCCTTTCTCCAGTGACTAGGGAGGTTGGGACTGATCTGAGCATTGCTATTTGGAAAATAATTATATATATACACACCAAGCAAGTGAATTGTATGATATAAAACTATCTTTGTCATTATAATTATTTATAAGTGAGGAAGTTGGCTTTTCCTCCCTGTTTTGTAATTCTAAAACTCGTAAGAGTTTAATATTACTAGATATATTCAGTAATTAGGTTGGGATTTGGCTAATATTGAGTGAAGTGGTTGGCTTGTTCTGATCAGCAGAAATCAATTATGATTGTAGTTAGCCTGCTATAACAGTCTGTAAGAGTGTCCTATCAGGGTTGAAATGACTGGCCTGATGCAGAGTGAGCTGGCAGGGTAAACTCTGAGCTCCTGTTCCAAAGCTGTATACTACAGTTAAGGATTTGCTGGGTCACCAGAAACATCCTGATGCTGTTGAAGATGCCACAGTATCGAACTCCTGATCTTAGTTTCCAAACTTCATTCTGAAAGGAACTGAGATATTATTTTTTTTGGGCCCTGCCTATTTCCACTGGATGTCTTTTGTAAAGATTTGTTCTGCTGATGGTTAGAAACCTACTTCTCATTTCCTGCTTAAATTTATTCATGACTGTTTAAACTTATCTGTTCTTAGAAATGATGCATGTAACTTTCTGGACTCATTGCATTAGCCATCAAAATCAATATATGTATATTCATCAGCTTTAGTAAATTGAACCATGCTGACATCAAACTAGATCCAAGTTGATATGAGTGGGCAATGAACAGAATGCTGTCCATTTCTTCTCTGTTGATAGGAGGGTTTGTAGACTCTTTGCCAAAGTGCTTCATAGTATGCTGTTAATGTATCCCTGTTCTCATGTACCTAAAGGTCCACAGTGTGCTCTGCCATTTGGAGTCTCGTCTGTTCTCAATGGAGCTGTATTTTGTGAAGACATTTCTGGACAAGTTTCAAGCATTCAACAGTGCTGGCTGGTGTGTCGCCAGGGCTTCCACAGTGCCTCTTCCAACACATCCTTTCAGTGTGATGTGCAACAGCATCGATGGGTCTCGGCTGCCCCGCTCTCCCAGGCCTGCCAGAGTAAGTCTGAACTGTCATGAGCTGGGGAGGCTGCAGACCCCTGTAAATACATGCACAGAAATCCAGTTTCATCACAAAGCTGCTGTGTGAATGACAATAATTGCATGAAACAATTTTATGGTAGTTGCTAAGTTAAGGTGCAGCATATTAGTCCTGTCTTCTGCCATCTTCATCTGTCTCTTGGCCGGCTCCTACGCCAGAAACAGTCCTGCTTTTCTGTAATAATACAGCTATAAATAGTTATTCAATCTATATGCAGATTTTTCTTAGTTACAAGATGCTGGCACCATGAAGTGGTTCTGATGGAACCACTTAGTCCTGGAGGAACAGATGAGCACCAGATGTTTGAATTTGGCAGGACTGGACTGTTTATTTGCATAATCAAGTCACTGTTACTTCTGCATCTTTTTGCAGCAGTCTGTTCTTTTAGGTTTATTGTTGTCTTTGTTGGCTGACTAGTGATACTTTTCAAACCATTTTTCTTTCAAGAAAAAAAAATGGCACTTTAAATCTTGAAAGAATCAGCTGTGTATTCTGAGCTCACATAATTAGATATTAATGTTGGCCTTTTCAATTATTTCAAGTAGACATACATTCTGATCAAAATCTCAGTTTGTAGCAGTGCTGAACTTTGAGAATGGAGACCTTGGTGCCAAATTTGCAGCTACTCTTCATCTCAGCATGGGTAAAATCCATTGTAGAAACCCCTGTATAGAGACATTTCCAGTTGTTAGCCAGGTCTTCTATTCCAAATGTAAGTTATTTTAAACTTTTAACTTTCAGATGAAGGCTTTTGTCTGTCTGTAATTATGTATTCTACATTTTTGTAGCGTGTTATGAAGTAACCCATGTTTGCCTGATGGGGATTGAATAATCAGAGAGAGGGGAGTGTGTGGCAAACTGAGACAAGATGCAGTTTAATGCAAGCTCAGGACTTCCCCTTGTAATCTGCATTTGAAATAGAGCTTGGTTTTAAGGAGAAAGAAGAAAATTCCCAGCACATCAGAAGGCAACTGAATATACTTTATGCTGTTGGAGAGTCCAGCGCAACAATTAGTAATTTGTTCCTATGGGCAGTTACCCAGACTCTTAAAAGTTTTATCTCCTGTTCTTTATGTGTGCACTTACAGATTGTAGTTAAGTCAACTTTTTTGTACTCTCTGATAAACAAAACAGATAGAGGCCTTTCTGCCTTGAAGGAAGAAGCAGACTTTTGTGTCCTCTGGTGGGAGCACCATTTGCCTTAGAACTTTTCCAGGCTTTTCCACAGTCATTTTGAGCTGAGGGACTAGGAACTGCACTTCAGCACTGACAACTGTATCACATGGAATGAGGGTCTGTAGAGAAGATGAATGATTGAGAGCTCTGTAGCTTGTCCAGGCCTGTGGAATAAGCTCCATTTGGAGGTGGCATGACAGCATTATTACTGTGCTGAGTCTGAGATAACAAACTCTCTGTGAAGTTTGGGATTGGTGTAACTCAGTGGAGACAAATTTATACCTTTTTATTTCCTGGCTAAAAAATGGTTAAATAGATTTCCATTTTGTGATTGATGAGCTCACAGATTTCTCATTAATTTGTGTGGTTCTCATCACTTTGATTTGCTATCAAAAATCTGGAAGGCCCTTGTAGATGTCCACATCAGCATTATTATTAAGCAGTCAAATTTATTCTCAGTTAATTTGATGAGCTAGGTTTCTGAAAGCCCATTTGAATTAGTATTAATTGCTTTAATTTTTAATTCCTTTTTAAATAGAAGTCTTTTTATGACTTCTTTTTTTTTTATGACTTCTTTTTTTAAGAAAGGCAAAGGTTGATAGAAGGTTGCCTTCCTGTTTCTTTTCTAAGTATGGGCATAAGATCAGCTTTCATCTACTTCTTGGGTATCTGCTAAGGATTATCAAAAATTGTCATTAATGACTCAGATTTTTCTTTACCCTTCTGTAAGTTAGTGCTCGAGTTTGAAATACCTCCTTATTATTATATACCACTTGGCTTGTCCCCTAGTGCAAAACACATATAGTTATCACCTAGAAATGAGGAGATGCTATTCAAGGAAGATAAAAATTGGTGTTGTCTTTTTTTCAGAGTAACTTTGAAATCCAATGTCTACATTACTAAGGCTACTAAATGCCCTTTCTACTTAATTTTCAGAGCTCCAATTATTTCAGACAGTCCAAGCTCAAATACACTTTCAAATACTACTGCCTCTTGAGAAGACATGTAGTTCTGACTACTCTGGATTACTCCAGGCATTCCAGATATTTATTTTAGATGAATTGAAGGCTCGTGGTTTATGTCACCTCCAGGTAACTTCGATTCCTTGTTGGCTGTTTGGTTGGGGTTTTTGTGTTATAAGAAACCAAGGGGTGAGACACAAAGTAGAACTTTGCCTGTTTGAAGAGGAAAGCATGCCAGAAAATGTGTGAGGATTGGCAGTACCTTCATATAGATGACTGGGAAAACAGGATGCATATTTTTCACTGACAAGTACATGAAGGACAGCTATGATGAGAAGGGAGACTCTGTTTTTACAAAGAGTCACATGGTAAAGACAAGGGGCAATGGGGACAAGTTGCTACTGGGGAGATTAGGATGCAAGAAAATTGTTTTTCATCGTTTGAACTATTAAACATTGGAATAAACTACCAGGGGAGGTGGTGGATTCTCCTACGTTAGACAGTTCCAAAGCCCAGCTTGACTGGGTGCTGGACCATCTCATTTAAACTATATTCTTACCCTGAAAGGTTGGATTGGATGATCCCTGAGGTCCTTTCCAATGTGGTATTCTCTGAATCTATGACCCCACATTGGCAGATCATCTTAAATGTAGCCATAGAAGTCATGTAACATCAGTCCAGTATTCATTTCAAGTAGGTTTTGCTGGAAGAGAACATTTTGACTGTTCTTACAGTAAGCAAAGTGTTGCTTTTGAGCACAGCAGAGTGCAAATGAATAGGGAAAAGCAAGAACTAGAAAGTTCTCAGGTTGGCTAATTTAATTCTGAATTTGAGGTAAATGCATTTGGAAACACGGGCTCAGTTTCTCTCTGTGATGATTCCACTGTCTATGTTCAATGCCTGAGCACGGACCGCCTCGGGGTGAATATCACATGGAGGACTCAGCTGGAAAACATCCCAGCAGCTTCTCTCCCTGATTTACATGATATTGGTAAGTTTTGGGTTCTTGGTTATTTGGCTGGTTTTTCACTTCTGATATTTCTGTAAATTAAACCTACTTTCAACTGTTTTGCTTCCCCATGTCTACTCTTAGGAGGCACTAACAAGGTATTTGAAGTGCCCACTGAAACAGTCTGTCTTTAAAACACTGGAGCTGCGGATTTGAGCTTTTGGTGTTGATACATTTTTCTTTTCAGGCTGTGACTGCACAGTGGAAAGGAGCTATAATTTAATATTTCTTTTGTATGGGTCTTCCTTTCCCAACTGCTTTAATTGAGATTTAAAATTAATTCATTGGGCATGAGCTGGGCTGTCCCAGATATTAATTTACATTGGGCAGGCCCTCAGTGGTGGAAATGATGGTGTTCCTATTGGGTCGGACTCAAGAGAAACAAATTCAAAAGCCTTGCCAGTGGAGACAGCAGCTGCAGTGATTTTGTGGTTCTTGGCTTTACAGTCTGTTTATGTTTACATCCCTTCAGTTGCTCCAGATTATAAGGGAAACATAAATATTCAAGCAGTTTGCAGAAGGTGGATCAAAGTACAAGAGTGCTTGGTTTTATATGAAACATTAATTTTGAAGGTGTTCCACTTAGAAAGTGTTACATTTTTGACCCTCTCCACACTATAATTTCCCCGCAATATTAAAATTGCTTTTCAGAGAATGACTGAGTTCAGAAGAGGCAGATCAGAACCTGCTGTCTGTATGCTCTTGAATCCATCAACTTCCATTACCTTCTAAGGCAGCTCTGAGTCTTTCCACCCGAGTTATTTTCTGGTGTATTTACACAAAGTGAGCAAATTTACCCTCTGATCTGAAAATCTACATTACTATAATAACTTTGTCTTCTCCTTGCTTCTTTACAAGTAAATGAAAACTCTGGCTTTTATTTATTTATTTTAAACTTCTGTTAGGTAGCTGAGAAAGAAATTGCTAAACAGAAGCACAGCATGAATATATTCCAAACAGAGCCCCTCAAATCTAAATCACCTGTGAATGCTTCCTTACCATTTTTTTTTTTTTATCTTGGATAAAAATATACTAAATTCTGAGGCTGTGGAAATCCCTTTCTGAGGATCTTATGCCATCTGGTTTCATAGCTCAGACTTCTGCTGTGAAATACTGAGGAACATTTGCAGGGATTTTTCTCTCTTCTGTTCAACAGGCAAAATGACTGTGAATTATAAAAATGAGCTTTTGGTGGATGAACATATAGTAAACAGTCCCTGTCATCCACACTGGAGGAAATCAATCCCTGCCCTATATGGTCAACAATTTTAAGCTGTGCTCTGTTGTTTTGGTTTTTATTATTTTTATTAATGATTTTTTTTACAAAGAACACATTTACTTCTTTGCTTCTTTTCTATCTGTTTTCTCTCACTTTCTCATTTGGCCAATATAAACTCTAGGTAGTAGAATGATTCCTTTCCTGTTGAAATTAGTGTTCTGCTCAACAGAAGCAAAACCTTAAATCAGATTTCTTCCCACTGCACAACACAAGATGCAACAATTTACAGGATATTTCTCTATGTGAAAAAATGTCTTGTCCTTCAAGAAGTCTAAACAATGTATGAGCTGTGTAGTAGCTTGAATTGCCAAAATCATCCTTCAAAACCAAACCGGCAAAGTGCTAAAAAAGAAGCAAATGATACCCACTGAAAAAAAATCATAAACAGAAAATCTTAGTGTCAGATAATCCTTGTTTTCATCTGATGAATCTTTGTAACTCAGAAATCAAATTTGTTCTCTGATGCTTTAGTTTTTCAGTGTGATGTAGTGTTGAAGACTTTTTAATTTGTTTTGTGTTTGGTTAGTACCCTCTGCTTATCTTGAGATTAAGACTTTAATATTAGACTCCATACAGATTCATTTTTATCTACAATATACTATCAGGTTTTTATTTCTGTATCTGCCTGTATTTTTAACTTAAAATTCATTAATTTCTGTGTGGTTATCTATTCCCGTGTTGGATATGTTTTTCATGTTATTTTGTTTTATTCCCCCCCCACCCCCCTTTAGAAAATGCAATTGTTGGAGAAAATCTCATTGGAGCCTTTATAAAAGAGATTAAGGATGGTGGTTTTCTGCTGCATTTGGACTCCGAGCAATTTCTAGCAGACTCTTCCGTTGATTTTGCCAAGGATGAAGAGTTTGATCTGTCTCCAAGTGTGCAGCTAGGATGCAGAAGTGGGTTCCGAAGAAATTCATCTCCTGGCAAAGCAGCCCCAAATTCACAAGGATGTGGTATGTCTCACTTTAGCTTTCCCTTCCTTGATGTTGTTAGGAGTCATTATAAAGCCCTATGAGGAGAGGCTGAGGGAGCTGGGGTTGCTTAGCCTAGAGAAGAGGAGGCTCAGAGGAGACCTTATTGCTCTCTACAACTACCTGAAGGGAAGTTGTAGCCAGGTGGGGTTTGGTCTCTTCTCCAAGGCAACCAGCACCAGAACAAGAGGACACACTCTCAAGCTGCACCAGGGGAGGTTCAGGATGGATGTTAGGAAGAAATTCTTCATAAGAAAGAGTGATTTGCCATTGGAATGGGCTGCCCCGGGGAGGTGGTGGAGTTGCCATCACTGGAGGCGTTTAGGAAAAGATTGGATAGGGTGCTTGGTGCCATGGTTTAGTTGATTAGATGGTGTTGGATGACAGGTTGGACTCGATGATCTCAAAGGTCTCTTCCAACCTGGTTAGTTCTATTCTATTCTATTTTGTTCTATTCTATTCTAGTCTAGTCCAGTCTAATGATTAGTTGTGACAGTTTTTAAGCACAGTGACAGCTGGTCCTATGTAAAAGGAGACTGTTGTAAGGAGTCATGTCCCTCGACTGTCACTCCAGTGAGTTGTACTTTGCCCTAGAATTTACTGCTCAGTGTGTTGTTTCTCTGGTACGCAGAAACTCAAATCTAGTTAGAATGGAGACCAGGTTACAAATTTCATGTTCAGGAGTAAGGGATTAAGTTTTGGGTTTATTTTTATATTTTATTTTTTCCTGTTTTAAAGGTACAAAGTTTGGGCCTTGTGCTATTGCTTAGCTCTGAGACTTTGACTCAAAGCTGTTCTCCATTTTCCTGTATCATTAAAATGTATGAATATTAAAGCTTGAAAGAAGTAAAATATGGTGGTTTGTCCAACTTCTGTACTCAAACTTAACCTCTCTGTGATTGTCTTGAGTGTAACCTAGAGATGAAATTATCCATACCTCCAAGAGGTATAGAATCTATAAAATATGTATCTCTGCACCCACTCTCTTTGCTGTTTATTCTGCCCTTTTGTTAAGCTAATTTTGTGAAACAGAAGGCAATTTTACCTGCTTGAAATGTGATAGAAGACACAGATATTACTTTCACATTGTGATTAAAATGACAAAGAAAAACAGGAGGATGCTTTCAAAAGCTCAATTTTTTAATTTTAAAAAACTTCAGTTACTTAATAGTCTTCCTCATCCTTTGCACTGTATCTTCAGTTTAGGTGTGGGTTACTCATTTCATTTTGATTCCTACCGCTGTTCATCTGTAAAGAGTATGATCCTTTTTGCATGTGTTGGAAAACGTCTTTAAAATGTATCAGATCCTCTTGTGTATTAAATAATGTGCTTGAGAAAGGAGAATTCTGTCTGATCCTGTATTTTTCAGTTCTGTAATTGATTTTAGATATGTGCTATACCTAGAGTAATTGCCTTGCTAGATACTTTGAAGGAAAATTTCATCTCATAGTTGTCTCATTCTAGACCTTCCCCTTTTCCCATATAGATCCTATGAAGGAAGATTTGATATATTTTTTTTATGGTTGTCTTTTTAGTCTATTATAATTTAGGTTAAATTCATTTTCATTTCTCTGTATTGGCCAGAACAGTAGTTCATCATGTGGATTTCAGTGGGGATGGCCAATTTTCCGTACCATTTCACTCTCATATGAGCTTAAATTGCTGTCAAGAGGTAGGGCAAGAACAGAAGTGAAGTTTTGCACATTGTCAAGGTCCCAAAATATACATTTGATAGTGTTTTGAAGGAAATCTACATCTGGAAAGCAGCTGTGAAGTAACAAGCAAAGGTATTGTCCTGAAAATTTGTCTGTGACTCTAGTGCTTTAATGTTTATTCAAAAGATCTGGAGGGAAAGACAGTATTTCATGACCTCCTTGAAGAAAAAGAGTTTTCTTTGTAATATGCAAGAGGTCAGCTGGAATTATTACTCCTGATTGTTCTGGAAATGATATATGTACAGCCTAAGAATTGTTTGGAAATGCTTTTCATTTGGGTTGTCATGTGCACAACTAGTGATTGTTAATCCAGCCATTACTGTTTAGCTTGGAAGTTCTAACCAAATATTTCATTACCAGGAATAGTGAATGAAGGTGTTACCATACAGTGTGTTTCTGTATGATGTTTTGGGAGTTTCTGTTCTCAGGTGCCTTTACATTTCTATCTGTAGTGTCAGAAGTTACTCTGTTTATAGCTTGTGTTCCTTTGTTTGCTTTCACAACTTATCCACAAAATGCCTAATTTTGTTACAAATGGATTTGACATATGGAATTCAGGCCTGGACTTGGCATTTCCAGATAGCTTGAGGTACACTAATTCAAGAATATTTTTAGGGTGATCTGTATTCCAGTTATTGGTGTGCTTAATGAACATTTAAGGAGCATTTACCTTTGTGATACCACTTAGAAATACATATGTTAAAGGCTCAAAACCTATGGCAAGCCTACCAATGTGATGCATAGACATACACACACATATGTGCCTGAATGCCTGGACTGGTTGCATTCCAAAAGAGCAATAAGGTGGTTGTTCTCTTTGCAGTTGTTTGTCCTCCAGGCAGTCATTTCCAGAATGATGAATGCATTCCCTGCCCTCTTGGCTACTATCAGTATGAGACAGGACGTTCCTCATGTATCAAGTGTCCTGTGGGCAAAACTACCAACTCCTATGGGGCAATCGGTGCTGATCATTGTAAGTTGAACTCATATTTTGCCTTATACTTTGTATTCTGGCTTCAAATAACTACTGGATGATTTTATTTTTTTCCAGCTGTAAGTTAAAAAAAAAAAAATCCTCCCTCTGGGGTTTTTAGGATGGATATGATCCCTTCTGCATACATTCAAAGTCAAAATAAACTGTCTGGTGTTTTGACCAAAAAGGCATGAGAAACAAGCGGTCAGTCTCATCCAGGATGTTGTGGTTCCTTTAGACATGTTTGTTGTCCTCAGGAATGGTATCTGGGTGTTCAGTGTCAGTGAGAAACATCTTATGTAGTTCATTTATTGTCACGTTCATGAACACTTTATGCAGCTCTTTCCCCTACAGATACAAATAAATCTCACTAAGCAACCACTGATGTTCACTAAAGTTGGTGTATTCTGTTTAAATGACCTAGTTTTGCATGCAGTTCCATAAAGAAAGTCTTGTGTTAAGACCAAATTCAGTTTTGTCTGCATAATGAGCCCAAGGAGTAAAATAACAAAAAGAAAAAATGGGTTTATTTGGAGTATTGGTGAGTGTAGGGTCTGCTTTGTTCTGTTTCAACCTATTAAGGTGCCTCCCAACCCAAACCATTCTGTATTTGGTCCCTGTGTAGGTGTTGGACTCCCATGCTTAAATGTTTGCTCTTTAGATTTTCTTCACTGCAAGTGCCTGCTCGCAGACAGGCTTGTCTGGTTTCAATATTGCCTGTGTGCTGTTTCAGTGCCAGCCCTTTCCAAAAGGTCATGTTGTACACAGTTATCTTGCTTCTTTCTGTCCTTCCCTGCTGTCTCCACACAAATTCTGAAGAGTTCACTGAATTAACTGATGTGATGACTCTGCTGCTGTTCTTCATCACATTTCACAGATCCATTGCAGCAGGCACTGAGCAAACCTGTATAAAGGTACACTTCTGTCTCTGTACTTCTTTGCTTTGCAGTAATTAGCGTAAAAGGAGATTTGATTCACAGCAGATAATCCTAGAAATGTTTGGAATATGAATTGCAGTAACACTGAAGCAGTGAGGCTACCATGCTTCAGAGCATAAAATACTATGCAAATTTTAGATTAATTTTCAGTGAGGTCTGCTGTACTCAGAGCACTTTTGTCCTACAACACTGAAACATTGTCCTACTGCATTGACAGGACCAGAGTAAATGGAGAACATCTTTTACTGTGATAGTGGCTGAGCACTGGTGCAGGTTGCCCAGTGAGGCTATGGAGTCTCCAGCTTTGGAGATGTTATAAAATTATCTGGACATATCTGGGCAAGCAACTCCATGTGAACCCAATTAAACAGAGGAGTGGGACCAGATTACCTTCAAAGGTCCTTTCCAACCAAAACCAATTTATAAATCCCAGTGATAGCATTATCAAAGTACCTTTTTTTTCTTTCTTTCTTGGTTATTTGTAACAGGTATCACATATTGTCAAAGCAATGATCAAGGTCTGCAGTGTGATGAAAATGGCCAGTATAGACCTTCCCAGCAAGACTCTGACACTAAGAAATCCTTCTGCATTGATAGCTTTGGAGCAGCACTGGACTGGACAGAAACAGATGACCTCCTTACAGACTATCAGTGTCTAGGTAAGTTTCAGAATATTTTGGATATGTTTTGATCCTATAGAAGTGAAACCTCCTTATGAAAAGATTCATTGCATCATAGGGATTCCCTTTTCCATAGTTGTGGCCTCTGCCATAAGACATATTCTGCCTTGATTTTGTATTTCTTGATTACTTTGAGGAAGTAATTTCAGAGAATGTTAGAATCATGAAGGTTGAAAAATACCTCTAAGATCAACAAATACAATCATCAGCCCAGGACCACCATGGCCACGACACTGTTTCTGGTAAAGGAAGAGAGATAAGCAGGTATCTTGCGCTCTCAGATGGCTAACAGCTTTTGTTGTGTGCATACTCAGAGACTGATCATAGTTATGAAACCAAGGTGATGATCTCTATTTCTTTCAGTCATGGGGCAGTTGAAATGTTTCTTTGGGTAGAGAACTCACTTCAGCTTAATTCTTCTGCTACTTGCTTACCTTGATCCTTCCTCCATGACCATTTCTGAGTGTCCAAGATAGAGGAATTGCAGATGTCTGTGCTTATTTTAGTGGATCATGTGAGAAGATTTCACTACAAATTAATACTCATAAATGTTGACAATTCAGGGTTTAAACAAAACACAGCAAAAGACCTGAGGATTCTGGTGGGGTTTTTTTGTTTGTTTGTTTGTTGAGTGTTTTTTTGCCCCTCAATAATTTACAGGCTAATTTAATTTTATTTCCTTTCTTTCAAAGATCATGCTGCATTTCCAGAAAGCATTATATGAAGTGAAACTCATTGTCTCTATTTTTACTTTCCCCACTACCCTTTCTATTTCTATTTTTCCTTAACCAAATTCAACATGCAACAAGACGTCAGTGTCTGAAGACTGATCTTGCTTTGATAGGAAGCTAGAAAGCAGGCAGGGTCAATAAATATGCCATCTGTTTGAGTTTTTATCTGCAGATTTTAGGAGAAGTCTCTTGTGTGAATGCACAGTAATAACCTGTAACAACCCATGCTCATTCTTACTGTTTGGAGGCACACAACATTCATTGCAACAACAGATCTAGATCTTTAGTACTATGTGAGATGGGAGATTTAGGTTGGATGTTAGGAAGAAGTTCTATACAGAGAGAGTGATTGCCCATTGGAATGGGCTGCCTGGGGAGGTGGTGGAGTCGCCATCATTGGAGGTTTTCAGGAGGAGATTTGATGGGGTGCTTGGTGCCATGGGTTAGTTGTTTAGGTGGTGTTGGATTGTTGATGGGTTGGACGCGATGATCTTGAAGGTCTCTTCCAACCTGGTTTATTCTATTCTATGGAGGATATCTCCTATTCACTAAGCTGGTGAAATGGCTAAGTAGTTATATTACTGTGGAAAAGAGGGCAGAGAGAACTAACAAGTTCATGAAAATGGGAGCTGGTAGAATGTTGGTTTGTTTCTCTTTTAATGACAAAGTAGGGTTATGAATGCAGGTTTTTTTAACCTTTCTTTATAGTAAACCCCAAAATAAAAAAATTAAAAAGGCAAGTTTTGTATTAGCTTTGAAATGTTTTCACATTAGTTTTTCATTACAATTTCTCTCTCTTATCTACTTTTTCCCCACATTTTTTGTAGAGGAAATGGAGAGGTAGAAGGATGTTGTAATTAGGGGGGAAAAATGAGAAGAAAAGAAAAAACAATTTTAATGTCTTTGTTTATAATTTTGTATTAAAAACAAGCACATCAAAACCTGCAAACAATGCAGAAACACTGCCTCTTTTCAGTTTTATTAAAAAAGGTGAATTCGGGGTTAAAACAGGCATCACTACAGGTTGCAGATGTAGAAGGGATTCAGTTTAGTGCTAGTCATGCAAGATAATGATTATGTTTTGGTGTCCTGTATTTCTAGGAAGGGAAAAACTTCCACCTCTGTTTACACCATCGTTCAGCCCTTTCCCCAGCTGAGATGGAATGCAAAGATTTTTTTTTGCATTGCTTGCCTCACCCTCATGTTTTTCCTGAGCAGAAACAATAATTTTATCAAAAGCACCTGCTGACTCAGCCCTAACAACAGTGGACATTTGCTTCTGATTTAGTCCTGACTATTTTGCTGTAGGAGTACAGATGATTGTTTTAAGAACTTATCCCTAAGGTTTATTTTGTGGTTTATCCAGACATTTCAGGGAGAGAGGCCTGGGATCCTCTGCTGGACCTCTGTACCCATGTGTGCAAGAGAGAGAAGGGCTGAGTCTCCAATTCTTTCAGGTGCAGGCACATCCCATGGGCTGAGATCAGACCAGGGCTCATGCTTCTTTTAGGTTTAGACCAGACATGGGCTGCAATGGCTTTCATTTTGGGCGTTTAGAGAAGAAGTCTGGTCACCATGGAGTGACCCTAAGTCACCACATTCTTCCCTTCTCCTTAATGTGCTGCGCTCACAGAAAGATACTGGTATATCATTGTGTGGACACACTGTAACAAAACTTCTTTGTAGTACAGGTAGTAGCAACCTGAGCAGGCGAGTGGTGGTGCCACTGTGTCCCCCTTCACCACACTATAACCTTTAGGGCATAGACAGGGCCAAACCTTCTTGAGCTTAAGTTGTGTTCCTCAACCCATTTAGTGACCTTTGAGTTTTCAATCTGTAGAGCTCATGAGCTTTTCTCAGTTCATGATCAGTGCTGCTTGTCAGACATCTATGAATGCAGGACCAGTTCAGAGAGAGCAGATAGAAGGGTTTGGTAAGTAAATTGTCCATCTGGAGTTAAAGGTTGAATGATACAGTAAAAAGGGAGCATGTAGGACATGATACCTTGGATAGATCCTATAGCCTGAAGTGTGTGGTGATCAGGCTGTTGTGCTGCTGTAAAGTGATAAGGCTCCTAGATTTCCTCTCTAACCGAATTCTTCTGTAGCTGGCTCTTGTTTCAGTGTCTGTTTTGCAGGAAGTTTGTTCCCCCATTGACTCAATAGTTGGTTCAGTGCCATGACCAAGTAATGGGAGAGAGCCAGTCTGCTGCTGGAAGTCTCACTTGAACATAAACTCCCAGCCCACTCCTTGCTAGCTGTTTTTTAAAATATCTTGTGACACCTTTTTTTTAGGCAAAATAGAAAATGTTATCCTCAGTCCAGATGTCTCCTGTGTTATCTGTGAAGTTATGGTACATCATTTAATGAACAAACCTCTTTCCTGACAGAACTCTTCAATTTTTATTTCTACCTTTTAATAATAATACCTGTTTGGTTTTGGTTTTTTTTGTTTGGGTTTTTAGTGCTCAGAAAATTTGAGAGAATTCCTGCTTCTAGACTGATTTATGGGTCAGAAGAAGCTCAAATTTTTCAGTCTCAGTCATTTGGGGGAGACCTGCAAAGTCCAGCTTTCCAGTGCATTTCAGGTGAGGAAAGGTGTGGTGAATTTATACTAAAGTTCTGAGATGAAGTATACATTTTGCAGTTCAGCATGTATTTCATGTAAGATATTTACAACTCTGGTGACCCTGGTTCAGGGAAGAGATTGCTATTTCTTTCAGAAAGAAGGCTTCTGACTTTACAGCCACTTCAGACATGTCATCAGGCTTTAAAGCAAATTGGTGTCATTTGAAATATGCTTAGAAAATGAGATTCAGACCAGGAACTATTCATCAGCCTTTCAGGACATGTGGAAACCAAGCTTTCACCTTTCCCCAAATTACCTGATTGGCACATAAAAGAGGAATAACCATCCTTGCTTCCATCAGATGGACATTATAGGGAGAGCAGAGATTTTCTTCTGCTGAGCCTTACAGCATATGTACTATATTACATCTGTATACATGATGTTCACTGGTTTACGCTGCTTCAGAGTCATCTAAAAGCAAGGGAAATCACTGCACTGCTTTCAAGATGCTTTGAATCAGTCTCATCTTCTGTCTCCTAATGCTTAGACTGTGAAGAGAGGCAGAGGGGTTACATTTAACTAAAAAAACCCAACCAAATGGACAGTAATAATAGAGCTGGTCTGTGTGTAGCAGAGACATCATAAAGGTCTGTCAAAGTCAGTGTCACATGCTGTGCTCTAGCTGGAGCAGTCATCTCTCATGCATAGAAGTGGATACCTGAATCCTTACATGTTTACTGGAATGATTTTGCTGCACCAGATCATTCCACAGCTGTATACTGCAATGTTTCTTGGACCTTCCTCTGAAATGGAAGGTCTTTGAAAGCAAGACTCTGAGCTGAGAGAATTGTGGGATGAACTTAGGGAAGAAAAGATGCCCCTTGACAAACAATTTGATTCAGATTGTACAGTACAGAACCTGTATTTTTGTTGTACGTTACACCCACTGTCAAATGGCAGCAGTACTATGAAATATTACAAGCTGGGATGCTTACTAAAGGGTAAGGGTTAATCCTCCCTCTCTACTTCCCAATGAGGTCAAACAGCTTAGCTTATCATTTCTGATGATGTTTCGATCTAAGCTGGTTGATTTTATACTAGAGATATTTGGAAACAATTTCACCTCTTGTTTTAGGAGCAGGGCTGTGGGAGCAAGTTAGTTATGAGTGTGTAAGTGTAGAAGGATCTTCACCACTCCTAAATCCAGAGGGAGTGGCTGCTTGCTCCCTTACACTGGCCAGGTGATTGTTGCAGAGGCAGCTGGTGCAACTGAAGAATTTTATGTTTCCCTCCTTTCTATCACTCTGATATTTGCCACATCTTGTTTGCCATGGGGTTACTTATCCTGCCTCAGGCAAAGTTATCCAGCAGACATTAAATATTTGGATGGGTGGTTAGACTTAATTCATCTGTTTGTATCATCAGATGACAAACAACCTTCTGCATTGATGTAACTTAATTTGAAAACCTAATCCGCTACTATAATAACTGAATGCAAAAGTTCATCTGGCTAGTGAAATTCATGTGCTTGCAGACTGGTAGAAAAACTAGGTGTGTGCTTGCAGTCTGTACGAAAAACTAGACAAATGTCAGTAAATAATGGAACTGTTATCAGAAAATTTGCACATGAAATGCTAGGAAACTTAAGGTCTCTTTCCTGTTATTCAGCCTGTGAGATGGAAGACAAGTGTGGTTTTGCAACTGTAACTCCTGCTGGTGCTGAAGTTCTTTGTGAATTATACAGTGCTGCTGAAGTAAATTTCAACTGCACCTCCTCTGGATTGGTAAAAATGAACATATTTTAAAATAATGTGTTTGTTATAATACTGTACTTTCAATAGATGGCATCACAGAAGATAGGCAGGCTATTACCTCAGACATTGCTTTTCACTATGGCAGTAATGAATTCCTGCAAGTTGGTAAAGAACCTACACCCAGGTGTTTCCAAATAGGGCATCTGAATTCCCCAGTGTTAGGTTGAAATATCACACAGCACATTTTAGTTTTGAAACATACTGAGCTCCTTCAGTCAGGAAACTGGGTTAACATAAAAGGAGGCTTAAATCTCCATAATCCAAACTAGAAGTATCCAGGTCAGTAACCAGGCCACCCCAGTTTCCCAGTCCCTTCCTGAAGGGAGGTTGTAGACAGGTGCGGGCTGGTCTTTTCTCCCAGGCAACCAGCACCAGAACAAGAGGACACAGTCTCAAGCTGCACCAGGGGAGGTTTAGGCTGGATGTTAGGAAGAAATTCTTCATAAACAGAGTGATTGGCCATTGGAATGGGCTGCCCGGGGAGGTGGTGGAGTCATCATCACTGGAGGTGTTTAGGAGGAGACTTGATGGGGTGCTTGGTGCCATGGTTTAGTTGATTAGATGGTGTTGAATGATGGGTTAGACTCGATGATCTCAAAGGTCTCTTTCAACCTGGTCTGGTTTGGTCCCTTCTATTCTATTCTATTCTATTCTATTCTATTCTATTCTATTCTATTCTATTCTATTCTATTCTATTCTATTCTATTCTATTCTATTCCTCTAGCCCAGGGTTTGCCTTGTGTCCTCCTTAGTGCTGTAACATCTTCCTATTCACAGCTTTTAAACACATCAGTGTGGCTTTGAAGAGTGTTTTAGGAGAGGGAATCAATTAGGTGTACTTATTATGCATACTTTTTTTTCCTATCTCAGGGGCAAGGCATTTTGGGGAACCCCACTGCCACTAGCATCGGTCAGCTCAGCTGCTTGCTCCATGTCAGGAATCCAGAGGGAGAAGCAGTGATGGTCTATTTGAAGAGAGGTACCAAATGTGAATCACTCATCTACTGCTAGACTGTTGTGTCCAAACTTGTACTTATTTCTATATGGGATCACAATTAGATGTGGAGAGCATCTTTGTTTAAGCAGACAGTACTCTTCTGGAGTTGAACATTTAGTGATAGCCCAGAAACCTCAATAAATCTTCCCTTCATGTCTCACTCCCCAGAAATTAGGAATACAGCTTTTGTAAAACATTTTGATGGTTTTCTCCAGCAGACAGTCCCACAAAACCTCACATTCTAGCCAATGTATTATTCTATTGGTCTATTATTCTATTCTTTTTGATTGTATTCTATTATTATTTCTCTTTATTAAACAGTTTATTATTTGAATATCTAAGGCATTATTAATGATCAGCTTGCACATAATTTTACAGTTTACATTCATTTTGATTATGAGTTGTCCCACTAATATACTCCAGGAACTAACCTGCTCTGCAGTGAATTCCAAAGTAATTCAACTGAACTAATGAATGTACAAGATAATTATTTCCTTTTTTTTGGTCATAAGTGTGATTGATACCACTGCATGTTCCATCTAATGTGTGTCCAATTTTGAGCCTCATGCCAAATTTGAAACAAGACAACTAAATGCAGACAGCTGCAGGGTTTGAGTCAAAACTCAATGCTGTAAGTGTTTGTTTTTCACTTCTATCCAAACCTCTGAGTCACCATTTATTAATAATAACAAAAATAAAGAGCTAAGTCTCACCTGAAAGAAGGTAAGTCCCCTGAGCTTGTTGCAGTCAATGCAATATTGTTGATACCAGATCTGCTCCAGATTTCTGTTGAGATATTGCTAATTAGATTCAGGAGTATATGAATTATGTCCTCTTACCCATGTGTCTAGTCAGCAAAGGCCTTAATTGCAGATGCAGTTATGTTGGCCAAATTACACATTTTCCTTTTTAATGAGATATGTTTGTTTAACTTATGCCTGGGAGTTATTAATATAGTGCTTGAAAGCAGAACATTACCAACTTTACTGCACGCATCAATTTAGGAGCCCTTTGCTGGTACAATGGACTGTTTTTCCTACTCTGTCAGTATATTTTGTCCAGCTGCTCAGGTATAATTGTACCAGACATTTCAGATCTTCCATCAAGAAAGAACTTATAAAGCTGAGTTTTTATCTAAAACTTACAACTAGATCCAGTCTGCAGTCTCCTCTTGAGCTCTTCTGAACACTTTCTCCCTCTGCTGTCTGCCTAGGACAAGAATTTAACTCGTCTGGACTCAAGACCTTTGAAAGGACTGATTTTCAGAATGTACTTTCTGGAGTATATCGCTTCATGGTGCTCTCAGCAGCTGGCACATCTCTGACCGATGCTCAGCTCTTCTGTCGGCAAACTTGCAGCTGGGACTCTTGCTGTGATGGCTTCATCTTGACTCAGCTTGCCCTTGATGGAGGTATTGTCTAATTTTTGGACACAGTGCACCCACTTCTACATTATACTGGTGTAAGCAGCCTGCCTCTACATCCGTGACAGTGACATTTTTTGATGCAGGCAGGATCTGAGTGATGCCCAGGACTGGCCTGGAGCAACAGAAATAAAGGCATCAGGTAGCAAGGTAGTCTTAGATAGAAATGAACATTTTGAAAGGATGATTCTTTCAATCTGCTTTAGACATCAGCATCCAGATGAGAAACCATTCTGAAAATGCCTCTCTCTTTATGTAACATAGCTAAGTTGCCAGATGTTAGTGGCTTTTAGCTGATGGAGGAATTAAGACAGTGCCTCCAGACAGAGTCCTTGTTGGCCTGTTTTTTCCTAAGTCTGGGTGTCTAGCTAGGAAAGCAAGTGAGAGTGGGATGGACAGAGACTGACAAAGATGAGAATTAGGCAAAGTCCAGATTCCTGCCAGAAAATTTAAGCACTTAATGTCCGAGCTTGCTTTTTGTAGACTGTTTTTGGTCTTAAATGGGATTAACTTTCCTGCTGCATTTCCTGTAGAAAAAGTGAAGTTCTAATTGAGATTTCTCCAGTTTTTAAATATAGGCTCTTACTAATCCAGGCATGTAGTGGTGGCTGCTATGTGACAAACACTTCTCCAGTTTGGAAGTTTCTTACAGAGTGGAATCTGATATTGGATTTGAGAAAGCTTTCTATGTAGAAGTTGTCAAGCAAATGTTTCCAGAAAATTATTTTCTGGTTTGGCATCTCATTATTTTTGCATAAAAATGTACTAGGTGATGGCATTAAATCCATTTCTCTGTTTATCTATCAAAATGTTGGAGTTCTCCATCCTTGTGAGTGTGGGTGTGGAAAAGATGAGTGTTGTAGAACTCTGATTAGTTGGGGTGACCTGTATGGATCAACACTGCAGGTAAATGTGCTACTTGGACTAGAATTGTATTTTAAAAACACAAATAAAAGAAGGAAGAAGTAGCATATTTAGTATCTCTTCTACCCAGCCTATAAAAAACCAACGTAACCAGAACAGAGGACATTGTAAAACTATAGAAATTCCTGAGTTGTGAGAGCAAGAACAAAGCAGGAGCTGAGTGTTGTCTAGACGTAACCGTAACAGCCCTGTGCCAGAACACCTGGCCTTAAGTATGCCGGTCCCCCTGACTCATATCACGATGCTGGAGAAAGCTCAGCCCTGGGCTGACTGAAATCAGGCACCAATCCAGGAAACCATCCCAGTAAAAATATAAGTGCTTTCTTGGTTCAGAGCCTGAGACTGTAAGACCGCCAAAGGATTGAATGTGTCTCCATGGAGCTATAAAGTGCTGAGAATACTGTTGGGTATTATCAGATAACAGGAATATTTTAGTAAGTGGTAACAGTATGTGCTTGGAATCCCTGAAAAGCAGGCTACAAATGTTTATAGCTAGACTTAATACTTCAATTTGTACGTATGTCTCTGATTTTAATTTGTTTGGCAACAATACTAAAGGGTATCTGATCTCAGTGACACAGGTTCCATTGGCATTTAAAGGAAGTATTGGAATGCTTGGGTTAAAAGCTCTGTGTAGGTGCAAAGCGTTATTGGAGTGACACAAGTCTGTCTTTGCCTGAACCTAGGTACCATTTTATGTAGTTTGATGAGCTACCCAGACGTGCTGCTCTGCAATGTGAACGGCCAGAGTCCAGTATCAACATCTGTCATAGATGGGATATGTAAAGGTGTGAGCTACGATGAAAAAGAGAAGACATTTTCCTTCACCCTGGGAGGACAACTCTTCAGTGGAAGTATGTCAATAAATTATCTCAATTTACATAGCTTTTCTTTAATTCTTTTATAGACTCTGCCTTGTTCACCACCTGCTTTTGTACTTCAGTGCTTTTATCTCAAGTAAATCTGTATCTGTACAATCACAACAGAATAAGGGCTCTCTAATTGGATGCATTATTAGGCTAATGGACTTCTTGTGTTTTAGTGTGTGAACAGTAATGTCAAGAATGTGTTTAGTATTACCCTGTAATACTTCCAGTATTTAATTCAAGCAGATTGAAGCCAATAATCTGTAAGAAATGTAAAGTGTGGAGAAAAGACAAAAAGAGAGATGCCCAGAGCTGCACAGAAAAAGCAGTGATGGAAAATAGAGTAAAGCCATGGTACCCTGAACCCAGACTAGCACCAGAACACCAGGGCCTTCTATCTTAGAGTCTTTTATTGTAAATAGGATGATGCATGACTTAGTCATGTGTTTTTAAGGCAATTTCTGAGCATTTTAATACTACCTGTTCAATTTGAACAGCTATTCTAACAAACTTTGTTCTTTATTAGCTTCAAAGTTTGTAGAAGAGGCAGAAAGAAATGTTCCTACGTTTCAGCAAGTTTACCTGTGGAGAGGTGAGTTATCTTGCAGAAGTTGTTACAAAACTTATGATGAGCTGTGGGCAGTGGCAGAGATGTGTTCTGTAATGGAAGTACCATTTTCTCTTTAGTTTATACTGTCCAAACTGATCCACTACCTGAAAGTCTTTTCTGGCAGGGGTGGGTATAATCTGGTGTAATTCTGCTGTCAGTTTCATGAGATTTGTGTATATCCTTGTGTCTGAGAATAT
The DNA here is from genome assembly GCF_014839835.1 of Dryobates pubescens. NCBI lineage: Eukaryota > Metazoa > Chordata > Aves > Piciformes > Picidae > Dryobates > Dryobates pubescens. The sequence goes on along the minus strand of NC_071625.1, from coordinate 20,294,697 downwards.
ACTTTATAACTTTTACCTGTGACAATGGCATCATAGAAACACTTGCCTTTGTCCCATCAGCGTCCACATACTGTAATAATCTGGCACTTTTGGTTCTTTTTGTTAGCATCCTGATAACACTGCATGTGTCATCTTTGCAAGTTTACTTTTTGATTGTTGCAGTGTACATAGCAAGACATGCAGAAATTTATGATGCTGCTTTACAGATGCACACAGCACTCCTGTTGAATGCATAACGATTGTGGCTAGGGCTTTTGCTTTTATCCTCCAAACAGCACATTTTCATTGAGATTTTTATCTGACTTATACAGAGATGGTTTTACTCATTTTCAATTCCACAGTTCGTGGAGGTACTTAAGGAGTTTCCCAAAATGTCAGTAACTAAGGATGATCTTGTTTTGTGGAAGAAAGATAAATGGAATTGCTAAGCTCTTTAATTCCTGTTGCATTCCAGGCTCTGATATGGTCACCCGGACTAAAACTTCTGAATGCGATGCTGCTGCTTTGAAGACAGAGAGTGATCTAACATTATCAGGTATTGTAGTAAGAGTAAATGAGAAGGCAGCAGAAGACAGCAAAGGGAATTGCAGAATTTAACTAGAAAATGCAATATATTGGCATATATGTATCATAATTATGTAGGCATTGTGAAGTCCAGAGGTTTTTCTCTCAGGTAGGAAGTCCGATAAAGGTTTTGAGAAAGTTCAAAATACAAGCTGCCTGTCTTTATGGTTTTTACTTTCCCAGGCCAGGCTAGAGATGAAAGAGTTAAAATGTTATATGAAAGTTTGTTCTTTCAGATTTACTGAGCTGTGAAGACTAAGGAAATATTGTTGGGGAAGAAAAATTACATAAACTCAGCCTGGGTACCTGGGCATATTTACTGATACTGACAATATCACTCTAGGTGTGATGCTTAGAAAGATTCAGGATGAAACTGCAGTCACAAGGGTTTCTTGCATGAGTGATGAAAGTGAGAGACCTAGCTCCTTTGGGTCAGCTCTTTGTTATTCTGTCATCTATATATCCAAAACAATTTGCATTAGGTCACTAGAGTTCAATTTGGGCCTTCAGAACTGTAATCCTGAAACAAAGAGAGTGGTGGAACCTATTGAGAGCACTTTGATTTGTCTCTAATGATGTACAATCTTTGCTGAAGAGCCTTGAGGAATACTTGGCCATGATGATTTATAACACAAAATCCTAACATAAAGTGAATTGCTGATTCTGCTTATGTAATTTGAAAGGAAGGTAAACTAAAATGCCCATCTACCTAGTGGTACTCCTATACAATTAGTGGTATTTTGAAGCCTAGACTTAAATGGGGGGGGGGGGGGGGGGCAGGAAATTGACTTAATAGATTAGTTGAAGTTCTCTTGCATTAACCTGGGTGTGGAAATAGGCTGACAAGGCTGTGTTGTGCAGTACAGCTTAGTGAGGAGACATTGCCTACGTCAGCTTCAATAGCTGTGGGTGAACAAGACTGTTATTCAAAGGAACCTTTGGTTTCTGCTAGCCCTACAAAGTGGTTGCAGCTGGTTTACAATGAAAGGCAGATTTTTAAATAAAATATAAATTTAATCTATTGCAGATCACACCTAACTTTTCTGTGCATGTAAGAAGTTTGTGTGTTTGTTTGAATCTCAGATTCCACAAAGGATCTTTTCTACCTAATGGACAAGAGCCAGATACAAAGTGACCAGAACATTTCTCTTGCTTACCAGCAGTACTGGATCTTCAGACCAAAGTACTCAGCAGATGAAGCTGTGCTTTGGTGTCTGACACGTAAGACATCTTGGAGACTGCTATTCTGTAGGGAATAATAATTAATTAGAAACAAAAAATGTAGTAATGATGAATAAAAACTCTTGGACATAAAAAATTTTCAGAGGAAGCTCAGAAAATTTTCATGGAAGCTGCTGAGGGGGCCACCTATTTCTTCCTTACAATCTTTGTCTACTGCAGCAGAAAAGGTATCCATCATTCATCTTCAGGATATCCCTGTTATGGGAGAGAGAAGTAGAAGACACAGCTTAGGCAATACTCAGCTGTTCTGGAAAAGTACCCTCTTGATAGGGTGCTTGGTTGCATGGTTTAGTTGATTAGGTGGTGTTGGATGATAGGTTGGACGCGATGATCTTGAAGGTCTCTTCCAACCTGGTCTGGTCTATTCTATTCTATTCTATTCTATTCTATTCTATTCTATTCTATTCTATTCTCCAACTAGATGGTACAGTGCTAAAAGAAGGTAAAATACAGATATTTAGGTTAATGATAAAGTAGATTTTGATGCAATGAATGGAAAAGGGGTTCTATTTCTGACTACCAAGAAGACAGAACAAAGAGTACTAAACAGTGCACAGACATCACTGTAAGAGGTCAGTAGACCTATACCCATTTATAATTAAGCAGGCCATTGCAACAGTAATGAAGAAATCAGTTTGATGGCTTTGTTTCTTTTCTGAAGGCATAGTTTTACCCTGAGGTGAGTTTCAGTGCAAGTTGCTACAAGCCTGAACTGTGTGTTGTGGAAGAGTTATTTATATTTTATATAATATATGAACACTTCAGAAATATATTTTGCAAAAAATTCCTAAGACATGGTAGAAAATATTTTATGTTATGTGTTTTTTACTCTTTAAAGCAAGAGAACCACAACTAATGGAGAGTTATTCTAGATACAGTTTGTATGTCAGATTTAATAAAAAGAAAAAGAGAGATTTTTTGTGAATCACAGTGTTAGAATGACACCAATACAACAGACTAATGCCTGTCACAGCTGAGGAATGTTAGCTGTGGTATAGCTCATTTTCTTTCCTTTCCAGGTAAACCTGGTCTTTGTTACTAGAAACAGAATCTGTCCCTGATTCTCTACACTGTGATGGAATAACACTGACATTCTATCTCTTAGCTGTTTGGTGATGGGTAGCTTTAAGTGCATTGAGGTCATAAAGAGGAATAGAGAAGGGAAGAAACTTTCAACTGTGTAACTCTTAGCAAATTTGCTTCCTAGGTTGTGCACAAGAAGATGAGTTTTGTCGAATAGCAGATCTTCAAAATGCCACAGACACATACTTTGTGTGCACCCTTTATCCAGAGGCACAGATTTGTGATGGCAGCATTGATCAAATACCAGAAAACTGTCGGACCGTGCTACCCCAACAGCCACAGAAATTGTACCATAAAATAGGCAAGTTTGGAGAGTTGAATGATTCATGTATGCTCTGGCCATGCTAATGGAAGCTAGTGTTTCAGCTTCTGACTCTGAAATAAGTCTGAATCTGTCAATGAGTCTTATGATGTGATGGAGCAAGGGAAGGTCAGGCTGTTCTGGGTATGATTCTTCATTTTCAGTTCAGAATGAAAAGATATTAACCATGATTTCCACTCTATACCTTAGTTATTACCAATTTAGAGAGGCCAGGGGTAACTCAAATAATTTGTATTCCAGGTCTTAGATATTTTTATACTGTGGATGAAATGGAAATATCATTAAGATGTTACCAGTCCCATCTTTGACCATTAGAATTTCCATGGTAGCAAACAAATGCAAAAATCTGAATGCTGTGTAATGTTTTTATTTGCTTATTTATCTTAGCATATTCAGAGTTATAGATGTGGATTTTAAGCTCTCTTCTGAATATTTTGGAAATTAAATAGGTGGGGGTTTTTTTTGACAAACAAACCTGTTATCACTGCACAGAAACCTATACTTTTCCTGTGAAAACTGCAGAGGGTCACTGAAGGAAACTTTAATTATGTGTATTTGGGGAGTTCAAAGTGCACTACAAGCTCCTGCATGAGTACACTGGATTTTCCCAAGCTAGTGCTGTCCCCAGGTTTTTGGATCTTGATGGAGTAATGTTGATCCAGGTCTCAGAAACAGCAGCTCTGTGTTGAAAGTCTTTCCTTGCTGATGTACTTTTGCAAGTTTTCAGAGTCTTCACTTGTTGGATTTTTGTTTACCTTCAGATTTAACTTTCAAAAATTTACTGTGATAGTGTAAAAATTACATTTTGATGGATTGAGACCATTGTAGCACAGGAACATAAACTTTACGCTTACCATGGGATTACTTGGCCAGCATATGTAAATTACAAGGTTAAATTGGTTCTGGGTTTTTTGTCTTTCCAATTTTGATTTTCTTTTTCCTTTCAGTCACTCTGAAAAGTTCTGTGAAGAGCTTCTACACACGTGTATCATTCCAGAAAGTAACTGGGATCTCAGTGAGGAATAAGACTGACATGAGCAGGAAAACTGTTTCAGATGGGTAGGACATGACTGCTCCTTTGTTTTCAATGGAAGTTTAATCATGCTTGTGACACCAAGGCCCTGTTATGCAGATGAGTGTGATCAGATATATTGCTCTGAAAAAAGCATTATTTGAGAATATTTAATAAAGCAAAAATAAATCATATGACTTAAAAGAAATTTATAATGAAGTTATAAATAGTAATGTGCATAATTAGTAATTCTATATATGTGAATTATAACTTGTATTGCTAGTAAATAGCTTGTCGGCCAGCTAAGTCTCCTTGATATTTTTTAGGGCATGTATCAAAACACTTATCTAAATGATTAGATGTAGTCTGGTAGATGTATACTGGTGGACCGTAATTTCATCTACAGATAGAAAACATGTGGAAGTCTCTGTGCACTATCACCCAGGAACTGGTCTTATTGAGAAAGGCATCTCTGCAGGTTCTCAGTGTCTCTGCCTTATGCAATATCCTCCCTTCCCTCCTCTGAGGCAGAGAGAAGTTGCTCCTGATAGCAAAAGTAGTGATATTTTTCCTTTCCCAGGTTTTTTGAGTGTGAGCGCTGGTGTGATGCTGACCCTTGTTGCACAGGATTTGGCTTTTTTAACGACTCCCAGATACCAGGTACTTCTGCACTGTTTGTGTTCTGCAAGCAGTTGCCGTCTTCATTATTACAAATTTTACCATTCTTTTGCTGTGAGGGACAACTTATGCAGGAAATCTTCATGCAACTCTCTTTAACATGTTTGTGAGTAATCATAGCCATTTCTAGGAGTTCAGCTCAATGACCAGCTCCACATCTTAGAAATTCTACAAAAATCTTCATGAGATCTTCATGTGGCATTTCAGACATCCAGTCTTGGAATTCATATAGTCAAGAGAACTTTTAGTAGTGACTTTTACCATGAGCTAGTAAAAAATCTTCAATGAAACTGCTATCTGTGTTTCACGACCCCATCTTTTTAGGAACTTTAAGTCGTTAAAAGACAGAATTTTTATCTTGATGTAAGTAGAGGCCATGTTTCAGTGGAGATGCAGATTTCTATTTCCAGGAATACATTAATCAGAATAGGCTGCTTGCTCAAATAAGGGGTCCTGATCTTTGCTCAGTGGAAATACTTACAGTGATTTTAATGTTATAATGTTGGTTATCCACCTTCCCTCACACTGAATTACTTGTGATTTTTCAACACTATTTTCAACAACAGTAAGAGTTGTCCTGTTTTAGTTATTTCCCTCCTTTGATTTCTAAGTCAGTGAAATTCCTTTCAACACTCAGTGGAACTGTGCTGTATTATCATTTTCCTCAAATTAATATCTAGAAGAGGAACATTTTCCTCATAATTTCTATAGTCATGTATTTCCCTGGCAGGTGGAAAGACTGCGTGCCTGACTCTGAACAGCCTAGGAATTCAGACGTGTGCTGAGGATACAAGAAGTTCTTGGCATGTTTCAAATTGCAGTTCACCAGATGCTGAAGTCAGAATACACCCATTTGGCTGGTATCAAAAGCCTGGTAAGTGGTGTAGGGTACATAGCCTTTTTGACTGGTTTCTGCACACTGAGGTTTTTTTTTTAGTTTCAATCTATAGATGCTTCATCTTTTAGAAGAAGGACCCATTTGCAAGCACTATAAATAAATGTGACAGGCAAGTATCTGTAAGAGAAAGGAAGGTACAATCTAACCTCCATTTCAATGGTGAAGAAGAAGAAATACCTCAAAGAGGTATAATTTAATTGCTTATATTATGTGGAAGAGTTGTGGCCAGTGTTGGAATCCAAATATATTTTGTCCCACTCCACAGTCCTGGTCAGAACATCATTCTGTTCCTCACTGCTTGACTTACCATTTAACAGTCTGTGTGGATGTACATCTTCAAAGGTTTGGTTTTGTTATGCAATTGAAAATTTAGTTTTGACTGTTTTGACAACAAAAAGGGCCAAGACCAAATTCCAAGGTAGTACTGTATTCTTCAGGCAGTAGGTAACCCTCGTGTAATTAAACAGAGAGAAGTTATGAGAGATTAGGTTGTTTCCTCAAGAGGAATCAAAACCACTCCTAGACAAAATGAATTTTCTTTTCCATGGCAAAACAAAGGCTCCATTACTTTGCTGAATATTTCCAGTGTCGTTTGCCATACTCTTTTTGCATAGATATAGTTCTACTTTGTTAAGCTTTGTTTTAATGTAACTGAAACTCCAAGGGAAACTAATCTTTGCCTGGCTATATCCCCCTTTATGGGAGAGTGGCCTATGAGTCTACATAGGCAGAACCTCGCTCAACTTCACTGTGAGCAGCAAAGTTCTGCAGGGGCAGGTCTGCTGATGTTGACAGAATCAGGGGGGAAAATGGATAAGGAGTACTTTTCCTTGCATTTCAACTTGCTTAGTTATTGCAGATTTGAGAAGGACTGATATCTGAATGGAGAGCTGGCATGAAGTGTAGAGATGTCCTGTCCAGGGCATGTGATATAAAGACAACCCAGTTAAAGTTATATAGTGCTAGATCAGATATCCTGGCACTACACTGCATTTTATGGTGTTGCTAAGCATCAAGAAAACCTTAATTCACACTCTAAGTTTCTGAAATATGAACTCAACCCTGATCTTTTCAAGTCTGCGCTGGCAATCTGCCCATTAGACTATCCATATCCTCTTCTAGCAGGGCAACCCCCATTAAAGAGTAGAAATAGCACAGAGCTGGGAGGCACCATCTATGCTTATAAGGAGGGGTGAGCTTAGAGTCTAGCACTGAGGAAAAGAACAACAGCCCTGATAAAGTAGGCAGGAGCCAGTGGGCAGAGGGATCTGAGAGATGACTAGGGGTAAGAATGAAGAATGGTAGAAAGGAGAATTAGAAGTGTAGATACACTTCCACTTCTTGGAATTGTTTTTCCTCTCATTGGCAAAGAACCAACTAAAATTAAAAGATGGTCATGTACAGGAGGACAATGAAGAGGAGCCTGATGTGTCTGCAGAGGGGAATGTTAGAGAAGATGGTGACATTTCCTTAAGCAGTGAGTAAGCTTCAGATGTGTTTCCACAACAGCACATAATAAGGCACAGATGTCTATGCAAATGGAGATATTTGCAGACAAAAATTTGTATCAGTTGTGCTGTTCTGTTGGGGGGGGGTGTCTAGGGACCAGGAAGAGAAACAAAAAAGCTCTGAACCTAAAAGGGAAAATGAGCAAAAATATGAAGGAGGAATTTACCATAGGCAGTGGGATGTCGGTATGAGGCAAAGTCTTCAGGTTTAGTCCTACAACAGTCTTGTTGTAGGAAGATATTTGTGCCTCTACATTTCATAATCTGTTAAGTTGCCATGTGCACTCTTCGTCCTTGTGGCTCTGCTCATGAGCAGTTTGAAGTCACACGTATAGTCATGGCTGCAGCTCAGGCAGTGAGGAACATACTCGCATTTTAAAGCAAGTTCTGGGTAACCCCAGTTCTTCAGTCAATGTGAATGGTAGAACTCCTTAATTTTTAGAAATATCTATTGGTTACATGCACAGGCAGTACAAAGTGGAAGAAATGAAAAGAAAATCTGGTCTTCAGCTTCTGCAGGGATGGTTAATTGTTTTGTCTTAGAGGATTTCTTTACAAGGAGAGTGGTAAAATACTGGAACAGGCTGCCCAGTGATGTGACTGAGGACCTATCTCTGGAGACATTCAAGGTCAGACTCGGTGTGGCATGGGCAGCCTGATCTAGTTGAAGGTGTTCCTTATGTTTACAGGGAGGGTTGGACAAGATGACATTTGAGGGCCCCTTCCAACACAATGAAATTTGTCAGTCTGTGTGAATCTGTGAATTTGTAACTGACTATCTGAAGTGTTTTACAAGAGAAGAGAAACCTCTTGTTTATTACTTAAAACTACCGAATGTTTAAGGGAATTATTAGCAAATGAGATTTTTGTGTGTGTGCGTGTAGAGCATGAGTGATTATTTGAATTTTAGTTTGGAAAGTTTCCTGCTGGAAAACAACTTGTTCCCAATGATTATTTTGAGAAATTCCAGTGTGCCAATCAGGAAGCAGAGAAAATCTCATCTCTTGTGATGCAGAAAACCAAGTATGGACAGGAGCATGGAGAAAAACACCAAACTACTGAAATGAGTTGCTCATTTTGAAAAGCATTTGTAGGAATGTTTATAAACACAGAATTTTAAGAAGTCTGGTTTTCTGCAGGAGCTCAAAAAGGTTAGATAGCAAAGCACTCTTACTCTTGATGTTTGTGGTGAGAAGATGTAACAATTAGATCCCAGAAGTAATGCTGGAGATACTGAGGTGTTCATTACAGATTAACCTTTATGTGTAACTGTTTTCAAATTTTATTTTTTCTCCTGCTTTTAGCTGATTTGAAGAACACCATCCCTAAACTGTGTCCACCTATCAGTTTACCTCTTGGGCCTGAGAGTGGTAAGTATATTCACCTACTAAGCCAGTGCTGAAAGATCACATGATAATGAAATGGTTGTGTTCCCCTTGAGTTTGCTTGTTCACCCGTTTACTCAGTTTAATTAATTGTGCATCATTTAAATTGTGCATCATGTCATCTATGGTGGTAGCCTAATATTTCTCAAGTTCACTGATGTAGGGAGTCACTGAGGCAAAATATTTGCCAGGATTGATGAATAAATCTATCATACATAAATGTAGATATCACATCATTTCAATGGGTAAATCTTTGTATCTTAGTGCAGATACTAGTGAAGGAAGGCTCTGCAAGGGTAGCCTCCAGAAAAGCTCTTTATTGTGCTGTTGTCCACTGCTGCAGGATTTCTAGTGCCTTTCTTGTAGCTCATGGTGCTTGCCAGGATGGCAAGGCATTTCAGATTAGAGAAATAACCAGCAGCTTCTGCTGGCAAAACTGAATGCAAGGAGTGACAATGAGTTTTCAAATACATATAAACAATTGCAAAGGAGATGCAAAGTCAATTTTAGCAAATCCAGTTTTCCCAGAATCCAAGATGATGAAAAAGCCAGTTCTTCCAGAAATTAATGAAGGATTATATTGCTTTATGATTAGTGATATAGAAGAATAATAAACTGTACTGACTTTAGTCCCTCTTTGTTATTTCCAGCAAGGGTGGGAGAATTATCTCAAAGAAGGTGGTGGATCACAAGAAATGTAGCATTTGATGAGTGTGTTGGGCTGCCTTTTAAAGAGATGCTGTAACTTGCTGTGATACCATCTTCTTTATAGTGGGAAGAAGTTTTGTTTCAGTCTTGCACTGAATGAATCTTATCGTACCTAGATATGTTGTTTTAAAAATGAGTGGATCCTCACAAGAAGTAAAGCTTAACTGTTGTCTTTCAGGGCTTAGTATCTATTGCCCCCTAAAAATATATGCAAATTGTCAACAGCTACAGACTTCCCTGGTGTGTCCTTTCCAGAAATACACAGCGTCTCTGCTAACTGCTGTGCGTAATGGAAAGGAAGCCAGTTGACTAGTCATTAGATAACTCAGTTTAACCCTCAGGCTCTACTGAAATTGAGAAGTCTAATCCACCTCTGCCCTTAATTTTCTGTTTGATCTGAACAAATTTTCTAATCTGTTTGTCTGCCTTTCCTAAAACCATGTGAAACTGGGTGATGGTTAGTATTTGCAAATAATTTTCAATACTGAATTTATTTTTTACTGTTTTATCATCATATCTATGACTACCAGTCATGATCATGTTCAGACTATTAATTAGTAGAATTTTTGCTTTTTTGATGGTCATTTTAATGAAAACTCCTGTCTTTAGAAGTAAGGAGAGAGAGTTTTTGTGTGAAATGCTAGTGGAGTAAAGTGTGGATTGCACAATTCAACTTTTTGTTCCAAACTCTTTTTTTCTAGATGTGTAAACCCTTTTTACTAAAGCTTTCTTCCTCCTAGTTTGGAGTTTAGTAGTGATTTTGTCATTTTGCTTTTATGTTTTTCTTGCTTTCTAAGATATAGGAAAATAGTGACCTAAACAACACTTAGGAATATTAGGCCTTTCTGTAATTTTTTCCCCTACTCTAAAGACTGCCGAGAATTTAGCCACAGCAAGTGAGATGCTCATTTTACCTTAAGTAACAGTCTTGATCTATCACACCCATTTTCAGATCATCTTTCCAAATGAGAGCAGATGGTTTGCAGAGGTCTGATTAACCATCCACACAAGCAGAGCCTCCCACAGAATAGGAGGACCTGTGGATTAGAGCAATTGACTTGGGAACAGCAGTAAGGAGAAGTCACCAAATTACAAAGAGCGCAACTAGCCTGGAAGTCAAATTAGCACTGCTATCTTGTATTCTTTGGGTTTCTGACACCTGTAGGTGCAGCAAGGCATTCAAAATGCAACTGGTCACCATCTGCCTTTCTTAATGTTCTGCCACATTCTGATAGTAAAAGTCCCAGCCTGGCTATTTAGTTCAGATTGCTGCCCATGCCACATTGTCTGAGGTTTTGGAAAATTGTCAAAAATGTCATTTCCAAGCCCTTTATGATTATATATGTTATATTAATATATGCTAGAGAAGATAAAAATGCTAGTAGTGACTGAATTTGCTACATTTTGGTACTGCTTGTACATGGGGGGAAAAAAGTTTACTGTGTGGTAACCACCTGGTAAGTGTGAGCAAATACACTTCTTAAAGGACATTGTTGTGTGTATGTACATATATGTGTGCATGTAAGCATTTATGCCTATATCTAAAAAGAAAATATATACATATACATGTAAAAATTCCCATCAAAACATACTTAAATTTGAATACTCTATCAGAAGACTCTGTGAAATAGTGAATATTATGTCCAACTCAGAGCCTGACATTTCAGTGAAGGCCTATATTTTCAGTGACATTCATTTGACTGCCTTAATTTCTAGTTAGCCAGTTTGCAATGCTCAGGACCTGAATGCCCAGAGCTTTTCAGTCGGGATGCCAACACCATTCCAAGTCTGTGGTGTTTCTAGCCCCAACACATTGTGAATAAAACCTAGACCAACAGATTTATGTTCAGTTTTGTGAGAAGGAAATGCTTTGTCCATTTTATTCATTGCTCTCAAAAGACAGAGTGGAGGTGTGTGGGACCACAGTAGAAGAGAAAAAAATCAATGACAAGGGTTTCTGCAAGAAGGGTTTCTATGTGTATAAGGACAGCAAAAAGAAGGGTAGGGAAGATGTGAGTCTGCTGCTGAATGAGGCAAGGAGACCTGATGGCAAAGGATCTGAGGTGCTGCTTTGCCTCAGTTGTTACTGGTAAGTCCAGGCTTCAGACCCTTGAGACCTGGGACGAAGACTGCAGCAAGGAATACTTATCATCAGTGGAGGAGCATCAGGTTAGGGAACAAGTTGGACACACAAACCCATGGGGCCTGATGGGATGGGTCTCTGCATGGGACTGCAGATCATATACAGATCATATGAGCTTCATTCCCACTCTATTCAAATCAAGTAATTCATTAGAAAACCACCAAAGCATATGGGTATAATGATCTGTGAGGCCTGTCTTCTGTAATCCCTTAATGATTTAGAATTGTTCCCTTGATGCAGAACTGAGCAGTGGCTACAGGATTTTTCAATGTGGGGATAAGTTTCCCATCAGGCTGTTTCAGCACATGGGGAATTTCCATTCCCAGCAGATATGGTGGTGTTAGTACAAGTACAGATGTTGCTGATTTGGGGGATTAACAGTATCATTTGTCTTCCTGTTTCCCCCCAATGCTGAGGATATGTAGGAGAGATCTTTCATGTGAAACACATGCAGCCTTTCTAAATCCGTCTTTGGGAACTGATCTACCATGGTCCCATACAGCATACTGGTCCTCTCTCTTTAGCCTAAAGTTTGATTTTCATTCTGTTTTTAAACTTGAGGATGTTAGCTTTTTGAAACCAGCTTATTTTAAACCTGGATAAATATCTGGTACAGTTTTAGCATCCTATTACTATACCTTTTGCTGTAATTTACAGTACTGAAGGAGGCTGAAAGCTCACACTTAACATGAGCATAGCAAGATTGCTCACTGCTAAAGGCCATAAATAACACATTTGTTAGCTTTGCATGTTTGTCTGAAATGTGATTATAGGAAATATGCAGCAGTTTTAAGAAAATTACTCATTTTGTATTGTTTAAATCTCAGTGGATGGACAAAAATGAGAAGCAACTATATTTTAGGAAGAGTGTATTTTCTGCAGATCCACTCTGAATTGATGATTTGCTGATTTTGGAGATTGCTGGCATGGAGACAGGTTAGCAGTCTGAAAAAAACCCTCTGAACTCTGGGATTATAAAGCACCAAGTTAAGTCTGTAAACATGGTTTTGGCTTGAGTCAGAGGTATCAAATATGGCTCTCAAATTTCATAATTAAGATCAGAATTTGTCTTTCAATCATAAATTAGGTACACTGAATCCAGAGATTGGATTTATGTGTGTCCTTAACCTCATATTAACCTTACTGGCTTTATGTACGTCCTCAACTTCATGAGTTCTCTTCTAAATTTACCTTCATTGCACTTCTTTATCTCTGTTTCCTTATATCATATGTCAAATTTTACAGCAAACTCAGAACTGACCCCTCTTTGCTTCCTCTGAAGTCAATGATGAGACTTTTGTTGATGAAAAGGATTTTATAACATCATTGACTGTGAAAATGGGAGATTGAACTCTGCGCCCTCAGGAAATCTATTCCAGTTTTGTGATCTTGTGACTTGAGTGAGAACAGAGTAAGACCAGTGTGAGTCCTTCTGCAAATCCAGTCTTAAACCTTGCCTACCCAAACAGGAACATCTGGAAGAGAGAGTCTCTCTGTATAGGATGTCTATAATTTTGCAATAAAAGTTACAGGACTGGCTCATTTCAGAGTGCTGCAATTATCCAATCAAAGCATTTGCCAAAATGTGGTTTGGAAGGTCAAAGCTTAACCTATATATAAACCATAAATGCCTTCCAGCCCATCAGGTGTAGTACACATTTTTGGTAAAGCAGTGCCAGTTTGCAGCTGTGTGCCTTGTGAGTGCAGTTTCTAGATGAGCCAGGTTTAGATCAGATGTGGAAAATTCTGTTTTGCCCTTGTAATGAAGCGGGTGTGCATGGCTGCAGGCATTGCTGGATCCACAGCCAGGAGAAGTGAAATAGTTAAAAAATAATATCAGAATCTCTTTTGCAGCTAAGTGCTGGCTGGAAATGTCCACAGTGGAGCTGTGGATGGCTCTGGGTTAAAGAGCTTTGCTCTAGCATTAAAATAAGCATAGTGTTTCTACATGTATCTGCATCTGGAGTTAGCTGGGAAGAAGATTGGAAAGGGAAATCACTGGTATATAAATCAGTATATAAATCTAATCTGGGATTCTGAGTGCTTTGTCTGGGACTGAGAATGAAAAAAAACAAACCAAAAGAGAATCCCTAAAACAACCCAAAAATGAACCCCATGTGGGTAGCGGGAGGTTGCAAGGATCACTGCTATGAGATCTAAGGCAGAGAATGAACAAAATAAACTGCATCTTAGGTATGAATGTACAATCTGTGGATGTTTACATCAGGAATGGTCACTATTCTGTACCTAGCACGGGCTGCAAAGTGCCCATTGTAAGTAATTTATCTCTATCTCACATAATGGGATAAAATAAAATTATTTTGATATAGAAGTAGGAAGTTTAGCTTGTGATCAAATGTAGAACACACTGCATGTACTTAATAGCAGTGTGCACTCACAGGGTTAATTTGGTCACCTTCAAAATATTTTAATAATGGTAATCTGGTAAACCTCAGGGAAGAGGATACAGGAAGCCAAATTCAAGTGCTTGAGGTTTAAACCCAAGGAATTAATTTTGCTTCTGTGGAATTGTTTTGAATTTCTTTCTTGAGAGAGTAGGATTTATCTTAGCAAGAATGCTTCTGAATGTTTCACCTGTGGGCAAAGCAAAGCATATGAGGATTATGAGACCTACCCAAGGTCACTCAGTAAATCAGGCAAGCAATGGGAAGAGTCAGCGTAGTTAAATAGCTTCCAGAACAAGGTTGCGGGGATGGCATGACACAGCCCTGACTGTATGAACCCCAAGCTTTAGTTCCAGAGACTGAGTGGTATGGTCACAGCTGTCTTTCTATGAGGAGGGGAAGGAAGAAAACTTTGTCCATCTTTACAAGTCACCCATTTCTCAAAAGACTAGAAGAAATTTAGAATCAACTGAACAGTCACAACCTTTGTATCTGTGTCATAAGTGAACTCAAACAATAGTGCAAGATTTGCTCACTAGGAATAGAGAAGCAACAGCTAACTCAGCTCATCCTCACCCTGCTATTACATGGAGAGAGCAATGCCTACCTCCTGCTTAGGACTCAGTGACCACAGCAGGGCCCTTTTCATTTTGAAACACATTCAGCTGTTGAAAGGAACTAAAATAATTACAGGGCCATTCTTTCACAAGCCTTTGGGTTTTTTTGTCTTCTGTGTGAAAAATTGAAGGCCTGCAGATATTTTTATCTGTTTCCATATGGAGAAAGTGTTTGTGGCAGTTTTTGAAATCCACTCTGAGACAAGAATAATTCTTAAGAAATACTAGAGTCAGTATGTGTTTGTATCATAGAACTGCAGAATCATACAATGCTTTGGGTTGGAAGAGACCTTGGAAGGTCATCTAGTCCAACTAATCTGCTGTGATCAGGGACCTGTTTAACTAAATCAAGTTTCTCAGAGCCCCTTCCAACCTGACCTTGAATGTTTCCAGGATTAGGCATCCACCAGATTTCTGGGCAACTTGTTCTGGTGTTTTACCACCCTCATTGTAAAAATGCTCTTCTATACATCTAGTCTAAATCTACCCTCTTTTAGTTCAAAACCCTTACCCCTTGACCTTGAATATACTTTTGTGGGTGTTTGGTCAATTGCTGGTGAAGGAAGTGAAGATAAAATACAATGTTTGTGAAAACCATTGTCTCAGCTATACTTAGTGTGTAAGCTTGGGACTTGCCCTTTGTATATAGATGCATATAGGCAACACGGACATCTTCATTTCAGCTATTCACACAAAGTTCCCTGTACAGATAACACCTGGCTCAGACATATGGACATCTGGCTCATGTAATCAGTGGATTCCTGGGTGTGATTTGTTTCATTCTAAAGCAGACAGCTAAACCAGGATGAAGATAGTGTGCAGTAAAACTCTGTTCCTTCTGATAGTACAAGGAGTCTAGTGTGATTAACTCATATATAGACATCTACCTCACAGGTGACTGGGGAGAAAAGCCTACCTTAGGAAACCAGCTCCTGTTTGACATACAGATGTGGATGTTTGCTGAAGGTTATGGTAGTGTTCAGTCACATGCGGGATCGCCACTTGCTTTCCAAGGAATTAGTGGTTTTAACTGCTCAGAAACTTGTGTACAAGCGTTGTGATCCATGCTCTTTAATGTAATTATGCATGTTCAGACCTCTAATTTAAATCATTTGGATTTACATGCAAACCTGGATGGATCTGCACCAGATTTATCTCTTTAAATACCTTTGTACTGAATACCTTTGAAAATGGGACTGGACCCTCTAGCCAATCATAGGCCTTTGAATTTTATTTCATTTATTCCCAGTTGGTTCAAGGTGAAAGTCTTTCATTGAGGAACTCCTCGATGCTCTCACTTTTATGTTATATTTTTACTGATTCCTCCAGCTATATTACCTTTTTATGGTTCATTTTACAGAATATTTGGATATATGGCAACCTTTAAATATGTCTTCTGTCCTCATGGATCCATCCATCTCAAACTTTGAAGCTGTACATGTTAGTAGAGATGTATCCCGTGATTTCTCCACTGCCAGAGGTTTTTGTCTGTCTGGTAAGAAATGGTTACTCATAGCTTTAGAGAATATACTGGCTTCTGAACCAGAAAAAACAAGAACAACTTCCCCATGCCCTTTCTGACTTAGATACTCTGATTTTACTTACTTTCAATGCCCACTTCCATGTTTCTGAATTTGAGAGAAGGGAACTAAAATAGTTTATCCAATGAAAGTTAAGGTACATATGAAATACCATGTAGTGATTGCATAATTTTCACACCTCTTGGACACAGAGATCTCTTTTGTCTCCAGGCATAGGAGACTACTGTAATGAATAATTAAGGAGCTGATGTAATTATTTTCTAAAGAACAGTTAAGGGAAGTTCGTTGTGTGAGAAAAATATAGAGCTGCCTACTGTTTTCTAAAGTAACCTGCAGCTGTAGTGCACGAGGACAGATTCACTGAGAGCTGGGATGAAGCAGAGATTGTGCTGCAGGAAAAACAAACTTTAGTCAGTAGCCTGACTAGACAGCATATTCCTTTACCTTCACATGACTGGCAAACCCTCAGTGCCACAGAGCAGAAGAAATAAGGAACATTTCCTGCCTACTGCTGAAGATGGTCCTTAGAATGGGCCCATATTTTGCAGTACATTTGGTCCTTGCCTCATGAAGCTGAGCAGTGCTATTTTCTAGGTTTTTGGTGTTGTTTTTGTGTGTGTGTGTATGTGGGGTTTGTTTGGTTTGTTTTGTTTTTTCTTTTCCTGTAACTGTTTGAAGGAGCCTTCCTGAGAGAAACTCAGAGTACAAACTGGGATGAGGGAGACGATCACAATTTTTACTCTGAAACCTTTCCCTGGGGTTCCCTGGGGACTGTTTGAATTCAGTTGAGGTCCTGAGTACTTTATTAGAAGATATTTTTCTTTCTTAAAGCCTGTGATACCAGTTCTCTTGCTGTACTGCTCTATTTTAAAGCCAATATAACCTTCTGCCTTTTGGCTATTTTGGAGAATGTTCTGAGAATCTAAGGAGGCTAATGTCTCATTACTCTCTTTGAGAGCTACTTCATGTCCTTGTTGCTTGACCTGTTGTAAAACCTTTCTTTTAAGCATCTTATAACAATGTCATAAAAAGTACTTTGAGACTACGTTTTTTGACCTGCTCTTTTTCTTCATATTTCACCTGCTCTTTTTCTTTATATTTCACCTCATAGCTTGTTCAAAGAACCAGTCATGTACAGTGGTTACACTGGAAATCCAGCCTTCAGCAATAAGGTGCCTTTTCTACCCTGATACACAGATGTGTGCACATAGCCTGCAAGGACATAGATGTTGGATTTTACTCAAAGAGCCAGCAACATATATCTACAGGAGGCAAGGTAAGAGCAGATCAAGGCTGTAGAAGGAACAACTCAATCACAGTGGTCTGTGCACAATTCTTATGAATGTAAGACTGAGGAAGTCCTCAAGAGACAAAAAAGCAATATGGTTGTCTCCTAGACAGTTGTTCACTGTTTTTCTGTTGAAATCAGACCCAAGTAGGATAGGAAAAGGTTCCCACATAATTATGATAAAAGAGCATGGAATCACAGTGTTACCATCTAGTGCTGAAGCAGGTGTAATAAAGGAAGTATATTGAAAGCTTCCTTTCAAACTCTGAGAATAACACAGGGAATGTAGAAACCACACTGTCAGTTGAAAGTCTTAAGGACCATCTCTGGAGAAAAAGGAATCAAAACCAACCAACCAAAAAAAACCTAAAAGAAGATGAACTAATTTTTAAAGAAGTGAAAATTATTTAAGAGAGAAGTAGAAGTTGTGTAGACAGATACAACATTCTATTGTTAAGCTATGTACTTATTTGTAACTGTAAGTTTTATTGCTTTCCCCCTTGATTGTAAAAGAAACTGTTTTCTTGTCATGTCATACTGATTATTTCTTAGTCAGATCTAATTAGAAACCAGATAACAATTAGAAGTAAGAGAAGAGACATTTCCTTTTCACTGCAATTTCTTTGAATAACTGACAAATCAGTGAAAACCTTCTGGGTACAACAAATACGGTGACAGAGAAGAAGAGATTTATCATTGTCAAGTAACCTAAAATCACAGGCTGAGACATAAAAACTAGACTTGTATGTCTGTCTATTTCTGTACAGTTTTGGTTTTAGTCACTGCCTATCAAATACATTGTTTTAGGAAGAGAGTAGTGAAAGGTATCACTTAGTTCTGTTTTAAAGTAAGTCATAACTGTACAACCTCTTATTTGGGTAGACAATGATTCAGATACTCTTTATACACACAAAAAAAGAAGAGGAAAAATTGGGTCAGGTTATATGTTCCTAATATTTCAGAATTTTTTGAATAAATTAAATGCAGGTGTTTGATCTAAAACATAGATACTGGAATGGTTCTGTGCAAGAACATAGTATTCACGAAAGAATGTAAGGGAAGAGATGATGATGGAAGGCCCTCTGGTACCCTATACTCTCGCATTCCCTTCTTGGGCATGTAGAGGGCATGTGTGTGCCTGACTTTAAGTGATACTGGTGATGCCCACTTGAAGAACAGCAGTGCCTATACAGGACTGCAGGAAATTTGGAAATGGGTTGTGCTTATTGCTTTCTGTTGAAGCGCTTCTGTCTCTCACAATGAAAAAACTACTGGAAAAGAGATTGAAGTGCAAGTCTTTCCTGGCAAGAGTAAAACCATTGAGCTGTGTGGTTATCTTTCCACTCTCTGACTTGCTGTGAATGTTTAAAGGATTAACATTGTGCTTTTTAGAGCTGAGAAGATGAAAGACTGAAAATCTCTCCCCCTTTTTCTAGAAATGCTAAGATTTATGTTCTAATTTGATGTCTGATCTGCAAAAATAAGTTTGAGTAAGGGTTTGGAAAACTAAATATTCATACCCAGTATATTTAACAGCTAGCATAGCATGAAGTGTTTCATAGGGAGAGAATAACATCAATTTATTTATATTTAATTTTAAATGGTGAATTAGATAGCACTTTAAGGGAAATGGGATTGATTTTGATTCCTGAAACAGTACTAGCTTGGAAAAGTAAATTATTTTTCCTCTGTTTCCCCCCCCAGTAGATTTATACCTGCCCATTTCTGAATTGGATTTAACCCCATCTGTGTACATCCCATCCCATGGAGATCTGATCGGCAGATCTCAGGTGATACATATTGGCTTGGAGTGGAGAAATGTCAGCCAGTTCCTGGGAATCCCTTATGCTGCACCTCCCCTTGCAGAGAGACGCTTCAGCCCTCCAGAGCCATTTGCTTGGCTGGAAACCTGGAATGCTACTGTGGCTCGGTAAGAAATTCCTTTGATCATCGGCAGAACTGCTTGTCCATCTAGGCCTGTGTGATGGTTTAACCCACCCACATCAAACAAAAGCCCCTCAGTTTAGGAAAGATGTTGACTTGCTGGAACCTATCCAGAGAAGGGCAACAAAGTTGGTGAGGGGTTTGGAGCACAAGCCCTATGAGGAGAGGCTGGGGGAGCTGGGTTGCTTAGCCTGGAGAAAAGGAGGCTCAGGGGAGACCTTATTGCTCTCTACAACTACCTGAAGGGAGGTTGTAGACAGGTGGGGGCTGGTCTCTTCTCCCAGGCAACCAGCACCAGAACTAGAGGACACAATCTCAAGCTGCACCAGGGGAGGTTTAGACTGCATGTTAGGAAGAAATTCTTCATAGAGAGAGTGGTTGCCAGTTGGAATGTGCTGCCCAGGGAGGTAGTGGAGTTGCCATCATTGCGGCTGTCTAGGAGAAGACTTGATGGGGTGCTTGGTGCCATGGTTTAGTTGATTAGATGGTGTTGGATGATAGGTTGGACGCAATGATCTTGAAGGTCTCTTCCAACCTGGTCTATTCTATTCTATTCTATTCTATTCTATTCTATTCTATTCTATTCTATTCTATTCTATTCTATTCTATTCTATTCTATTGCTTGGCTGGTCAGTCAGAGAAGCAAAAGAAGGAGCTGTATTTTACAAGCAATAATGGAATGTAATGAACATGTACAAAAATGTACAGTATTTACAATACTATACAAGTATTTACAAAAAGAAAACAGCACTGAAATCCTCCTTGGGCAGGAGGACACTGCCCTGCTTCCCCCTAACCTCTCCCTCTCTTTTCCCTCTGGTTAATTAGAAGAAAAGAGAAAGGGAGAGATGTTAGGGAAAATTTAGTCAGTTCAAAAGCATTGTTAGAAAAGCTAGTAATGCTTATCTCAAGGTCATTAGATAACTCCTTCTTTGCATAGCAGACATGCCAGCAGAAAGAGACGGAGTGAGAAAAGAATGTAAGATCATAAAACTACATCCCACTCATCTGACCAATGAAATGTGTTTAGAATTATCTTTCTTGTTTTCCTTTTTACACCAACAGTGCTCCTAGCTTAAAGGCACAGCCTAAACTGTCACAGCCTATGAAAAATAGATGGAGTGTTGACCATAATATTCATGCCCTTTCCTGCAAAATGCCCCATAGGGTACAGATTACAGGTTTGAATTTTGTTTAGCAAAAAACAACCAAACAAACCCAACCAACCAAACAAAAACAACACAAAAAAACCCCAACACCTCCATCTGTCTGCAAATACCTCAAGAAAAAAAAAGTAAATCCCAGCACATTGCCTTGAATCTATGTGTATCTACCCAATGACTGGCTGCCATCAGTCCACTTTCATCCTAAATATTGACACAAGTATTTATAGTATTGATACATATATCTTTTATTCTTTCTGAGCCATTAATTTGTAGAATATTTAATCAAATGCATGTGCTCTAATGTGGATGTAACAGAAGCTGTGGGCCTCGTACAGAAATTTGTTGCCTAGCGGTGTCTAGATCGGGATGAAGGACCCAGACAGTATTTTCTGTCCAAAAACTATTAAAAGGCCAATACTGGCTAAATGGCTTGGACAGAAGTAGAGAAGTTTTAAACATTTTAGATATTGCCATAAAAGGAGAGGAGTGCTAGGAACTGTATTAGCAATTGGGCTACTTTTCTCTTAATTCCTTGTGTCTGATGTTTCCTGCTGGCTGGTCCTGACTCTCCAGGGCTGTACAAAGATAACTGTTGGTGGGTTTAGGCTGCAGGCACTCTGTAGACAGAGCCTTTGTGTGCACATTGGTGTTTCATTTAGTGTTACAATATGAGTCTTAATTTTGTTGCATTGGGGAACCAAAATGGCAGATTGTGAGTGTGTATTTTGTGAAGAGAAGAGGGTTTGGGTGACACTACTTAGTGCATCTGTTCTGTGGAACATGTCAGGACAAGGAATTTCTTTTAAAAACAGCTTGCAGCAAAGAGAAGTGCAGCCACAAGAAACAAGATATCAATGCAGAGTGCTTTTCACATGGTCTTTCTCACAGAGCTTCCCTGCTCTGCACAATGGAGGCCAAATTGCAGAGCACACAAAACCCCTTTGAGCAAGCCATGACAGACACACATGGAGGAAGCTGATAAAGGAAAGCTGGTACCCAGTCATGGCCCTATTAGAAAAAGGCAGATTGTGGCAGACGTGAGGACTTGCAAGGAAAAAAAAAGTGATAGGAACAAGAAAGGAGATTGGAGGAGCAGCACAGTCAAAAGGAGATAGTCTGGTGGAAGGACTTGGTGAATTTTCTGTAGAGAAAGTTGAAGAAAAGGGGAACTGAGCCTCCTAAGCTATTAGGGACCTCCATTAGGTAACATGGACCTGAGGTCTATTGACATCCTGTGTTCTCCTTCCAGCCATGGCTAGCCATGCCTGTTCAATTCCTGGCATTGAGAAGGGTCTTCCTGTGGTAAAATGATTAACTACTTGAGATGGATGATCTGGCCAACAGCTTACATAGTAAATGACCTTGCAAGGGAGATGAGAGATTCACGTCCTTTGGGCCTGATATGAGTCACCAGATGTTTGATGGAAACACCCTGATGCTACAGATTTAGAGACCTGTCAGCCTTTTGGAAGCTATTCAGTGTCTCCATTACTCAGAATTTGTTTCCAGAGGTTTCTGACAAAGCCTGTAATGAACTGAGTGAAAAGAGGTGTGGCATTGTCTTGGGAAGTTGAATGAGCATCTGACCTTTGGTGGTCTTATCCTTCGGGTCACACCTGAGTTGCCACGTGCACAGCCACATGCACCTCACGTACATTGGAGTGATCTGGTGGGGCATGGCTTTTTGTTTCCTCAGGTGCACAGCGATGTTGAGTTAGCGCACACAAGATCAGCTCTTTTGATCTATAGCCATAGCATGGAGTCTGCTGAGACATTGGTAACAGCCATCTGCCTCTGTGGTCTCTTTTTGAAGGCCTAATGGTGCAACGAGCAGCCTGGCCGAGATTTTCAAAACAGTTTAGTGACCTTAGTTAATCTGCTCCAATCTTTCGAATTCTCAGTGCTCCTTAGGCCAATGAAGAACATGGCAAGTATGTGCTATTATTTATTTAAGGCTAAAAAAAAAAAACTAACTCTTTGAGCACTTGGAAAATCAGAGGCACTTCACTCTCCATGTATAAAAAAGCATTAAAAACTGTATTTTTGAGGATTCTATACTGGGCTTGCACAGTATTTGTATACAAGAAATTCACATTAGCACAGTGCCATTATTAATAGAGAAGGAATATTTATTCGTCAGTCTGGACCTAATCAAAGACTTAAAAAACCCCAAAACAAACCAAAGAGAACCAATGAAAGAACCCACTCAGCTGCTGGAGGAGCTATGGATTTGCTTCAGCAGGTGGCAGCCTTTCCCTGGAGTCAGTCCTAGAATGAGGTGATCCTGGGAACTGAAGTTGCTTGATGAGTTGTCAGAAACAGAAAAAGGGGAAAAAAATGTTGTCCTATGTCTGTCCAGCACCGAGGTGATGATTCCTGCTGCCTGTGGAAAGCTGTATGATTAATAGCATTAGACCTGTTGTCCTGGATGGGCTCCTACCTGGAAATTTGTATTTTGTCTGCCTCAAATGGCTCTACCAGTTTTGGTTGGAGACGATGTGCTTCACTGAGTCAGTGTGAAAGCTATTGAGTGATATCACCATCCTAATAACCTCCCTTATGGAAAGATTTTGTAGAACTGCATTAAACCTCCTCATTGTCCTAGTAGCTTTATACTACATTCTTCACAGATTCAGTGTAAAATTTTACAAGGGTATTAAAATCATAATTTAGAAGGAATTCTCTGAGACATGACTCTTTTCTACAGCCTCTTCTTCAGGCTCTTTCTCTAGTTAATTGTGATGCTTTATCCATTATGTGATATAACTATGTCCCTGAAGTAGAAGGAACTGATTTCAAAATAACATGTAGCTGAACTGCAAGGATCATTCACTTGATGCTTTTCTTGGAGAGAGCTGGAACACATGAATCTCATACAGATGATGGCCAGAAAATTATTTTCTGCATGTGGCTGTCTGTTGAATTCCTATTGAAAGCTTATTTTTAACATTGCTTGACACTATTAATGGTCTGCTATGATGCTTTGAGCAAGCAGGTTCTAAAAAGTCATTAAAACGTTGAACTTCCCATGTTTTCCCACATACCATTAGAAATTAAAATAAATATAAATAAATGCAGCCCACAGACTATTAAAAATCAAAATAAATAACTGGCATATTAGCAAGAGTGGATTACATAGGAGTGCAAGCAATAGCAGTGGGAAACCTGTGTCTGGGACCTCCAGTCCCGCTCCCCTTACATCTGGTGCTAATTTCGTGCAGTTTATGTAAAGTGTGAGTTTTCCAAAGCCTTATTTTCAAATTCTAGTGTTTTTAAAATGAGGCTTCTTTCCCTTCTGAGGGAAGGATTCTAGACATAAAAATGCAATGGGTTTTGTTTTTTTTTTCATTTGTATGTGTGTGTGCAAACCTGTGTGTTTGCTACTGAGGTATAAATGGACATAGTTTTAAATGCAATTGTGATCTACAGATTTAAGGATTTGATAAACTTAGTACATCAATATCTATATAAGACAATAAAAATAGCAGCAGTGTGGAAAAAAAAAAAATAGGAGCCTTTTAATTGTAATTTTTTTCAATCATGACCCCAGGGCAGCTTGTTGGCAGCCAGGAGATGGAGATGCCCCCTCATACTCTGTCAGTGAAGACTGCCTATATCTGAATGTCTTTGTTCCTGCCACCACTGTAAGTAGGAGCTGAGTTGGTTTCAGTGGGTTTTTTTGTTTTGAGTTTGGTTTTTTTTTGGGGGGAGGGGGTTGTTTTTGTTTTGGGGTAGCTGAGCACTGTCTCTTTTCAAAGTATTTCTAATTGGCATGAATGATTTTTAAATATTTTTTTCCTGTGGTATTCACAAAGCCCTGCAAGGTTAAATGAGACAGTCTGTTATTTGTACTGGTGTAAGGGTATTCCATATAGGCTTTCAGTGAGTTGTGTTTGGGTAGCTAGGAGAGCAGAGAATTAAAAAACCTAGGGATAAGAGAGAAACAAAAAGGGAAACAAACCACACAAGAAGCTGGTAGCAAAGGAGGAGAAAATAAGCACAGGAATGGGAATGTCGCTGAAATAAGATCCTTAAACCAGGAGATGATAATATAAAACATGTTACATCAATACTTACCACTAGCTGAGCAGCAGCAGCAGCTGAGATGCTTTCACACTGATCTTCACTGTTAACCTGTTGATACCTGTGGGATCTCTGTTGAGGAATGAGGTTAGCAAGCAGTGGTAGCCATTTTAAAGTTGACTGAGCCAGTGGTACAATCTGAGAAATGGTCATTTGAAACCCCTTGAATTTCTCATTCTAAGCAGATGAAAACTAAAGCCTCAAGTTAGAGCCAAGCTTAGATGATTGGCCAAACCCCTGGGGACAAAGATGCTGAATAACATGTGAATCACATCGGAAAGCACACTCAGATCAGAGGGGATCAGAGTTGTTTATGGTTGTGGGGGTTTTTTTGGTGTTTTTTTCTTTTATTTTTTTCCATGGTACTGGTAATTTTAAGAAGGTGATGGTGGTTATAATAGAAATTTATGATTCCCTTGTACTGCATAGAGTTAGTCTAGCTATCTGACAGCAGCACACAGAGTCCCTTGCAGATCCTTTTAATCACCAGAAAGACCAGCAGTCTGTTTTCTTCCTGTGGCACCAGACTGTCAGGCAGGCACTGCTTACTGAAAACATCAGGTCACTGTCCCAGGCAGTTTGCCATTTCTGCATAAGTGCTGCTTTCAAGACAGCTTATTTGAAGGCATTGTGTTTTCTGCCATCTGATAGACTAAATAGGCTAGTCTTTTCTCCTCTCTGGTACTGAGAACTGAATTCCTCCTGTCTTTTGTGGAGATGTAAGTTAGAAGAAGTTCTGATCAAGTCAATCACTTTCACATGTGTAAGTCTACCCCAAGAGAGAACCAAAACTTCTGGTTTTGCAGAAGTAACTGGGAGCAGAAGGCATGGCATTTTCCTGTTTCTTTCTGTGGCAAGCTCTATTTTTTACTCACAGAGAGATACATATTTTCAGTCGATGAAAAGTTAAATTAGCTGGTAAATACTGAATGACAAATCTCCTGGAGCAAAGGCAGAGGCTGTTCAGAAGCATTTTGAGCTTGAACAAGAGTACAGTGTAGGGACTGTTGTCTGTCGCCAAAGGACTCTAAGTGTCAAGCAGTGAAGGAGGAGAATAACATCACTTCCTTTTGCTTCTATAGCTGTGTGTACCACGTCAAACTTCATGTAAAACTGGCATTTCTGAGATACTTCTTTCTACCCATCACCACTTGTCATACCAGCAAAGCAATCTGTGCTTCAGCTTGATTTACAAAGGGTTCAAGTACAAGATCAAGAGCTGAAGCTCTACACTAAATAAGAACAGAAAGTGTACCCTCTCTCCTCTCTTTCCATCCCCTGTAGGTGTTATCTCCATCCTTACTGCATCATCTCTACTGCACTCAACTCTTTACAGAGTAATATTGTACAGCAGTAAAAGCACTGGAAGTTGCTTGGCTTGGTAAATGTAAAACCTATCTCCGCCAAGTAGCTTATTAAATGTTTTACAGAAGAACAGAGAAGATAGTTCTGAGTATTATGAAGCCTTTCAGACTTCCAGCTGACTTGCACCTTCTAGGTGAATACTGAACTACTGTTCTCCTTGAGGTTTTGCTTATGGGACCTAATTTGCTGCAGGCATGAGACCGTGATGGAGCTGCTGGGCTCCCCAGAGCACTCTGCTGTGCTAAGCCAGGGGACCATCTGACCATGTCACAGGTGGAAGTCTTTGCACAGACTTTACACCTCAAAGTGCAACTGCATTTTGTCTGGAGGAAAACTGTGCACTGAGCAGTAGCCACATGGCAGATGTGTCCTTTTTGTGAGGAACATACTGGCCTCACTCTGCCCAGCTGCTGCAGGTTCCCCACAGCTGCCTGAAATGGACACTGGAGGTGCTGACTTGGGGGAAATTCACATGTTCAGAACAAATCATCCAGCAGCTGATGTTTGGTATACAATTAACTGTCTACCAAAGATAGATAGATAGATAGATAGATAGATAGATAGATGGATGGATGACAGGAAATAACACATTTTGTGAGGTATAGTTCATTTACAGCATGAAAATAATAGTACTATGCTGTTAAATATCTAAGAAGAAATGGGAAGGCAATAATGTTAAAGAACCTTCATCTTTAATTCCCCAGTGCTGAATGCTCCATCAAATTGCTCTGTATCTGCTGCAGCAGTTTTGCTGTTTTTAACTTTTATCTCCCTACTTTGCCTTTCTTAAGTTTTTCTTCACTACAGCATTGGGTAAAGTTACTCAGCATAATGTAGCATACAAGTTACAGGGCAGCTGGAGGTCATGGTGCTGTGCAGGCTGTGGACACATGGTAAATGCCTGGTTTGAACCTCAGGCTTAACCATGGTGAGCTGAAGGGACAGAGCAGGCTCAACATACCATTGTAGCTGACTTGGCTCAATGTTGTTGCATTTTAGAATGAATTTCAATGTGAAAAGAGATTCCTTAATTTTTTTCTCTACCCTGATCTCTCTCTGTGCTACAAGCAGTGCACAAATGGGAACCAGAGTTAAGGCACTGTGAATTAGGCAATTTCTATTCAGGAGCAGAGGTTCCTGAGAGAGCAGCATGCTTCAATACTCACAGTTTCTGTTTTTCTCTTGGTAACATTATCATGTTCACAAGAAGCCTCTGAAACAATTCTCTGGATACATGTGAGGAGTGTACTGAGGGGAGTTTGTCTCCTAGTCAGTAATTTTGCAGGAGGTTGTAACCATCAAACTAATACTTCTTTGGTGCTTCTTTTGTACAGTAAGTCACATTTTTGCTGTAGACATTCTTTGCCAGAGCAGATGGAACTGCTGTGTTTAGCTAAGCTCCATCCAGAAAATAACAGCAACACAGCCCAATGCCCTCTAACTGCAGGGAAAAACAAACCTCATATGTACTTTGGTGCTGTGGCAGGGGCCACCAGTCCTTTGAAAAGCACCACCAGCTGCCAAAGCAGAAATCTGGACTGGTGGGTCTATGTGACCCCGCTGAGAGAGAAGCCTCCTTCAAGATAGTCCCAAAGTGGCCAATAAGGGATCAAAGTGCTGAATGGAAAATAGAGGTTACACTTTCAGAGTAGGTTATTCTGCTTTGTGCATCAGGATGGTGGGGGGAAAAAAACCACCAACAACAACAAAAAAACAACCAACAAAACAAAACCACACAAAAACAAAACACCAAAACAACAACCAACCAAAAACCCACCCCCAAACCAGAACCTCTTCATTTGTTTCACTGATATTTATTTCAAGTGTCATCTTGACGGAGCTGATAGTAAATGCTGAGGTCTTCTGGGGCCTTTCTGCTTTTGTGCTGCTTGTGCAGCAGCAGCCTAGCTGCAGCTGCAGCTCTGCTGTGTGTGCAGAGAGGGTCTGCACAGATGAGGTGCTGCACTGGGGGAAAACCTCAATTTCTGCACAAAATTGGCTAGCTCTGCAAAGAGTGCTAATGTGGATGGCAACCTACTGTAGCTCCTTCCCACCCCAGGAGCCCTGCTGGATTCTTTCAGGACAGACTCTCTGTGTGCTTCCTGAGAGGCAAATCTCTTCCAAGCAGGACCCCTCTGTATATCTACTAGGGGAAAACCTCCATGGGGCATGAAGAAGCACTGAGGAACTCTTCTCAGCTGAGATTTTTGAGACTAGGCACTGTTAAAGCCCTGAAGAGTTCAGGGTAGGAAGTAGCCTCTCACAGCTATCGAGTTAGTCCTGCTCAAGGTGAAGCAAGCTATCAGGCTTTTTCCTTCTCAGTTTCTCAGTTGATTGAACTTTTCCTGTGTATTTGTCTAAAGCAGACATGATAGATCAAAGCTGAGTGCACCACAAGATCAATGGCTAAGTCAGCAGGATGGGTCTCTCTTGGGCTTACCTTGTGCAGTTGCTGGCTAGTGGAACACTCTGATGCCATTACATCCTCTTTAAACTGGAGACAGTGTACTCTTTAATGGTATATAGGCCATTGTGGACAATTTAGCCCTAAATCTTCAGATAGGCCACATATCCTGTCATTATGGTAGAATAGTGTAGATAATTTTGATGGAGAAGATGCTTGTCTTCTCATCATATAAAATTAGTTGGTTATGGGAATATTAACCTGGCTGTTGTCGTGGCAGGTCAAAAACATGCCAGTGTTGCTGTTCTTCCACAATGGAGGAAGTTACAGTGCTGAGGTGGGAAAGGCGTCTATAGATGGATCATACCTGGCTGCCATCAGTAACATCATTGTTGTGACGGCACACTATCGGGTTGGTGTTTTTGGCTTCCTTAGTACTGGTAAGTCATGGATTTCTAGAACAAACTCAACTAAATTGCATTCTGTAACCCTGCTGTTTCTAATAAAAAAAAAAAGTTAATTTTTAAACTTGAGCAACATGTATCTTTCACTGCTTGTATTTCTTGGGGAGTGAAAAATGGCCAACAAATGGTGGAGACTTGGTCGGCAAAGAATGGGGAAAGGCTGGAGGCAGAGGGACAAGAACAAACTCCAAGCATCTATACCAAAGCACTGGCTAAACTTCCGTTTGCAGGTGAAACTGTGAACCCCAAGAGAGTTTAGGCATTAAAATTCCTGCTAATTTCAGTGGCTTGGATATAATTTTCAATGTCTCCAACTTCCAGGTGGTCCATCCTTCAAATT
This sequence comes from Dryobates pubescens, assembly GCF_014839835.1. Taxonomy (NCBI): domain Eukaryota; kingdom Metazoa; phylum Chordata; class Aves; order Piciformes; family Picidae; genus Dryobates; species Dryobates pubescens. The sequence goes on along the minus strand of NC_071625.1, from coordinate 20,265,537 downwards.
TTTCCAGTAATTGATTGCGCCCATATCAGAGTGGGGAAATACGCAGAGAGGGACAACTGCAGCTGAATCTAAGAATGCCTTGAAAATATGGAAAGTATAGCACAAAGATAGTTGAGTGACAGTTGAGTCAGTAATTCAGCCTGACTTCTCTGAAGAACTTGCTGTGTTTGAGTTTTGTTATCTCATGGGCATGGCTGAATGTGACATCTCTGCTAGCATCCCTTCCCCTCACTGCAGTGTAAAGAGCACTTTTGCTCTCCTATTGTCTCTGAATACCAGTTGCCATTAAAGATTATGCAAATTCCTATTACATACATAATTTGCTGTTGTGCAAATAAGCATGTACACATGAAAGTAAACATGCATGTGTCCCTGAACCTTTGTGACAGTGCCATCTGGTCTTTGGGATATTTTTTTAAATATTATGTTTTCCCATTTTGCCTTTTCTTAGATTTGCCAGTTTAAGAAAGTAGCCAGCACTTTCCTTTCTACCATCTTTCAGTTCTGGCTGGAGCAGAAGAACCTAAAGTACAGAGCTATTCAGAGTAAATACAAGAGTTCCAAATGGAGCTCTGGTTCCACCAGTCTGGAGGCAATCCTTGGGCTCTCTAGTGGACATATTAGTACCTTTATAACCTTTAGTAGGTTATGTTTGCCATGTTTACAAATACCAGACCTACGTACTTTGCCTCCTGATTCTTTTGAGTATTTACTGCTAGTGACACAGGAGGGCTTTTGCCTAGTTTGGGGTTACAACTGCAGCTATTGGTTATTGCTTGCCTTCTTTTACTGTTTCTTTCTTTCTTTATATATATATATTTTTTTTTCCCCCCTCAAAGCTCACTCCCAGCTGTTTTTCATTCAGTAACTAGAGTGCTGGCACTACAAACTCCTTACTCATTTAAATATGAAGTTGGCAACAGGTGTATCTGGGGAAAGAATCACTGTTTTCATCAGTGCAAACCAGATGCTTATGAAAGTGATACTGTTGCTCCATTTTTTGCTAGAGCCCAGTGCAGAGTGGATATGTACTATGTGAGCTTCCATTACACAGCATAGCCCACACATTACCCACTAAACTCCTTCAGCCCTGTGAATCTCACCGGGGTTTCTTCCTAAGTGGAAACTGCAAGCTGAACTAAATACTATATAGCAGTATTTATGTGATGGTTCATAATTTAGAGAATGGGATGAATTCTCCATCCTCTTTTTAATGGGGATCCATGCACATGGCCCAAAACATCAGTTCATGAGATGAGTGTACTAAACTTGCATTCCTTCAGATAGAAGTGGTCCATTATACATAGTGAGTGTTCAGAGACCTTCTCTTCTGTATCTTAGAGACATAGATCTAAAGACAAGTGCAGTGCTTCCTGGCCTCACCTGTAGGAAACCTTTGGTGTACATTTGGGAAAATCCTTTTGCTCCAGATGGAAATGGAGCAAATGGGCCAAACTTGCAATTTGCAAGTGTCACTGAAACAAGCTAAGCACCACATTCATGAGAAGCCTAAAGATTCCTTCAGTATCACACTCCTATCTCCCATATATCCCTTTTTGTCCATGTGAAGGCAATAAGCTGCAGTATGTCTGTAGCAGCCTCCCTATCATCATGGAATTTCAGCCATACCCATTCTGTTGAGCAATGCTCCCACTGCAATATCTATTCTTTTGTCTGCCACAGGTAGGTGGAGTATCTCTGACTGCTCTGGACATAACCAGTAGTCACTGGGGTTTTTCAGTGAAGGTTATCACAATGGGTCAAATACCATAAGAGCTTGTCTCAGGCCACATCCAGAGATGTTTTCCACTTGAATAAGAGTGTAAAGTCCTAGACAAATCCTGGTCCTTTGGAAGTTTCCCTATCAATTCCAAAGGGAGCAGAAGTTCACCCTTAGGATTGTGAGGACAGGACAGTTAGAAGGTTCTGAAGTTACAAATAAAAGTTATCATCCTCTGAGCAATACAATTTTCATTATCCAACTAAGCAAAGTGCTGAATCCTTTCATGTTGAGTTGTCATAAATTGCAGAACTGGAAAGGAAGAAGTTCAATGGACATTCTGAGGAAGGAAGGGTAGTGAAAAGAAGATTTCTTCTTTGTATGTTTGTTTTTTCTTAGTTCCATAGATGTTCTGGTCTCTCACTGACAGGGCATTTCCAGGCAGTCAGAGAGCTCTTATTCTTCTAAGTATGAAGGATATTTAACTGAATTTACTTTCACTCATTAATGTTGCAAAAGGTGATGCACATTATTACTAGTGTCTTCTCCTCTCATTTTATGCCCAGAATAGCTAAGGTGAATTGACCATGATACTGGATGGCAAGAAAGTGGAGAAGATGGTCATATTTTCAGCCCTGATTTTTCAAGAGTCCATGAAGTCATATAAACTAGGATGATTTTCATGCTTAAATTTAGCACTATTGCTCTTCTCCAGTGTAGTAACAACAGAAATGCCTTTGCTTGTCATTGTTTTCTTCCTTCTAAACTAATTTTATTTTCATTATCCTCTGGTCCCCAAGAATGTAATCTTTTCCTGATCACAGGCTGCTTATGGGCTTTATGTCCAGGCCTATCTCACACAGTGGGAAAGTTTTCTGGTAGATGTGTTTCTTTGGTCTAACTACTGTGAATGTCCATACATGCATCTGTTCCTCAGTGTGATATATTTCAGAACCTGGCTGTGGTTTTTGCCGGGGCAAAAAGAGCTGGTTTTATTTCCCTCATTAGTCTTGTTCAGTACACCAGTAGTGAGGCAACATTGTGTGGCTGAAACTCATGGTTTCTCTTCCTCTGGGGAGGTCTCATGAGGAATGCAACAAGCCTTGAAATGGGGTTTCCTTTTTAACAGTGTAATGTGGATTTATTGCTGGATTGAGAACCCTTAGAACTAGTGTGCCAAACAAGTACAAAGACCCTAAAAACTACAGCAGGGAAAGTTCTTCCTTTATTGTTTCACTGGTGGGGTTTGGTCTGATCATTTGAAGCTACAGTTGTAGGTAGAAAGTTGTAGTTGGAAGGCTGTAGTTTTTGGGGCCACTTAGTTATTGGCTGCCCTACTAAAAGGACACTTAGAATGATAGCTATTGTGACGTAGGCATCTGTAAGATCTACAAGGCTATCGGTAATCTGTTCTCTCTTTTCTGCTGCTATACTGGTCTCTATGATCTCAGTAATTCATCCCAGTAGGCATAAGGATTTCTACTACAGGATGTATAATTTCAATTGCTCTTTGCCTGAGACAAGGCTACCTGCCCACAAAGTGTCAGCTTTTTATTTCATTACCTGTTTGTTCTGATTCACCAGCTGCGGAGCCTACCCTTCCTTTAAAATTGCACTATTGTTCTTGGCAAAGGAAGAAACTATTTTGTCTTTTTGAAGATGTGTTTCTATTCTTGCATTTTCTGTCACAGCTTTTTATTCCAAGTTTTAAATGTGGAGAATTTAAAATCACTAAAATATCAGTGGCTCGCTCTGGATTAAAAAGAGACAGTGAATAACAATCTTCTATTCCACTTTTGTATCTACTGTGCAGGAATTACTTATTTCTGCTTTTGTTGATATAAAATTAAGCTTGCCTAGAGGTTTCCACCATTAGATGCTTTCAGTATTAGTTTCCTATTCATCAAAATATCAGGTTCCCACTGGATAGTGGATAGTGGTGATACCTAAGCATGAGAAGTACATGATAAATTATTTTTCTTATGTTTTCATGGGGACAGAAAGATCAAAGCATGTAAATCATATCTCTGTCATCTAAGCATAGGCCAGTCTCAAAAGATATATATGGAGATCTTATAAATTATAAGACAATATCTGTACATGTGTAAAGAAAGAAAAGGTTATGCCATTTATAAATGATTGGTCAGACAGGGGTAAGTGTGAAAGGGATATAGGAAGCAAACATTCAATTAGGTGTGCTTTGGGGAAACAGCTGATGATCCTGACGGGTCTCTGTCAGCTTGAGAATTTGACAAACACACTGATTTTTTTTTGTTCAATTTCAATTCATTGATGATCAAGCTACTTATGTAGAAAAGGAGTTTCATGGCCTGAATTTATGGATATTTGAGCCTGGATTCAAGTCTCCTGCCATCATGTTTCATAATGAAGTTTAGAATTTGAAGTGTTAATTTTCTATCATCAAGGTAGACAGCTTGGCACCTCCAGAGATACCTGGTGGAGTTGTATCAACTGAAATAGAGTCAGTGTGTAAAGTGATGAAAGAAGACATCACTTGAAAGACATTGTTGGAAGACATCACTTGAGATTTTTGAACTCTGGTATCAGTTTTGTGAAGGATCAGCTGGAAGAGCTACTAAAAATACAACATTTAATCAAAAAATCAAATGTTTGTGGTTTTGTTTCTTTTCAGACCTAGTGATTTGTTTTCCACAATAGGTTCTTCTGAGGTGAGTGGAAATGCTGGCCTTTTGGATCAGTTGGCAGCTTTGAAGTGGGTGCAGCAGAACATTGCTAGCTTTGGAGGAGATCCAAGTCGAGTTTCTTTGGGAGCTGACCGTGGTGGGGCAGATGTTACCAGCATTCACCTACTCACAGAGACAGCAGATATGGACCTCTTCAGGAGGATGTTGTTGATGGTAAGTCCCATTCCTGACAATTCAGCTGCTTTGTGAAAGTATGTTGTTACAAATGTGTGGATGTTGCATCGTGGGGGTACCTCATCAGCACTAACAGAGATGCTATTGCTAGAGTTATTTTTCATCTCACCTGTGACTGCAATCCTCAGGAGTCGGGTGCTTTGCAAGCATACATAAGAGATGCACTTTAGTGGTTGATGTAGTCATAGTAAGAGTCTGTTTGTCGTCAGTGTGGGTTTTTGTGCATTATATAAATAGCCTTGTTTCATAACTCATAGGTACAACAGGTTAGTTTCCATTCCATAAATGCAGTTGTTGACTGGCAGTTTTGACACTCTAGAACTGATGAGACAAACATCCGCATGTTTAAAGTATCCAACCTTTTTATCTGATCTCATGACAGATTTCATTTAAAAGAAAAAGCAAGTTTCAGAGAAAGAGTAAAAATCCTTTTACCTGCCACGGGATTGTTTGCTGTCAGCTCAGAGCATTTTCACAGTCAATGTGAATGGGAAACTTCAACCCACCACACCTCAAGTAATCCATGATTTTACAGCCTTTCCCATGTCAAATCACAGGACTCTTGAGACTGGTTTTGCCAGAGTTGACATTACCATTGGTCTTTACAGCCTCAAATAAGATTAGTGTGCACTGAAATAAGGCTCAATTTTCAATGAAGGTTAATATATCCATTAGAAATGCTGCTTGGACAAAATTATCTCTCTGCTAGCAGTTTTGACTTGGAACAGTTGGAAATTTGCTGCTTCATATATTTTTTAAGTAATCTCAGATTTGTATTGAATCACCTCAGTGCTGTTTGCCCTTGCAAGACTATCCTTCCCAAAGGTTCCCAAACATAGTCTTTCAGTTAGTTGTGAGAAACAGCCAGACCTCACAGAATTTCCTCATGCCATCTCTGAAATCCAGCAATCTCTTATGGCACAATTCATTAATTTTTCCCCACCTTCTCAGATCTTTACTCTGATTGTGACTGAACCCTGGCACAGACTGACCATGAAGGTTGTGAAGTCTCCATCCCTGGAGACATTCAAAAGCTGTCTGTACGTGGCCTTGGGCAACCACCTCTAAGTGCATGTACCTGACCAGGAAGTTAGACTAGATGACCCCCAGAGGTCCCTTCTAATCTGAGCTAGTCTATGATTGTATGAACCTGTCATCATTAGAATATGTCTTACTGCCTTCCTACAGAGTATGTTCCAAGTGCTGCCCAGTTACATGAGTTGTTGGATTCATTTGGTGCATTCCAGCAGTGTCATCCCAAGACTGGGTGTTTGTACTTGTTGCACACATTTTCTAAAAGCAATAAAAAAGTAGCTACTGGATATTATTTTAATGAATAAATACTGGTCATGACTTAGGAATCTGTAATGCTCCCACACACACATTTCACCAGATAAAATGTAGTCACCATAATACATCAGTAATCAGTAACAGGAATGAAATTATACAAACAGCTGGAGTTCCTGAGTTCACTTAGCATTATGGTATTTAACAGCCAAATTATATTCATCATTCAAGTTCTGAAGTATGTTTAAATAGGATGTGAAATATTTTGATCTCTGAATCTGTTGCTAGTGTGAATGATCAGTTACAAGATTTGAAGAGCACAAACATTTGTGTTAAGAGGTTTTTACAGAAGAAAAATGTAGGTATAAACCCTATTCCCTAACTCTCCAAACCTTTCATCTGTGCAAAAAAAAGTATGGCAATATTAGATTGAAAAGATCTTAACAGGGACTTAGCATGGACTGCAGCATTTTACACCCCCATATGTGACTGCTTGATTTAGAAAGCAATCAGAAGTTAATTTCAAATGGCCATAACAGCTGATCCTTTATCACTTGACAAGGGGACACATATAGAGAGAAATGCTCCAATTTGTGAAAATTCAGGTAGCTCAGTTACAAATTCTTAATCAGTTTGATGAAACATATCATTACTATTTGGCCTAACTCTTTTCAGACAAGAAATTCAGAAAACTCTTTAACATCCACTGTTGTGGATATGCTCTCTGGGTTTAATTATTTAAAAGGGATGCTCTTTATATAAATATTATACATAAATAAGGGCGTGCTCTCAGGAGGTGAGGTTAAAATCTGTTCCTCTACACATAAAAGGCCATGCCTTTGAAAGCCTACCTTTGCAGTTAGGCATGACATTACTACTATTTTTCACTTAAACCCCCTTTGTTCTCTGTTGTGTATCTACTATACTATGAGCAGCTGAGCTTTTGGATATGCCTGTACTCTCAGCTCAGGCCTAAGCAGGAACTGTTTTTCCCAATAAGTTAAGCCCATTCTTAATTTTGTCACTGCTTTGTGACACTGTAAGCCATTTAGAAAGTCAATGATTTTAAAGGTAAAAGGCAAAAGTGACAGAAGTATGGAGTCCCTATAATCAGGTGGCTCTTGGATGATGGGTGTTAGGTAATTTCTCAGGGTTGTTGACAACGTTCTGATTCATTTGATAATTCTATATGGAAAAGAAAAAGGCTCCTTTTGTCAGTGCAGGGAAGTTCTGTAAAGATGAGTTCCAGCTTTGTGAAGAATGCCAGATTAAGACTGAATTTAAGTCTTTAAGCTGTAGTTATCCTTCTCTATGCAGTAACTTTGTATAATGACAGACATCACCCTTGATGAAGAGTCATCTGCCTTACTTGGCTCTTGACTTGTCTGAGTTTATCCTGCTTGTGAGCAAGTTCTAATTTCAGATGCACTGGGAACATTCCCAGCATATGTCATGGCTGAAACAGCATCCTTAAGGTCTCTGGTTAACATTCAGAAGAGGAAATGCAGAAGCATTGCCAGTGTTTGATCATCAGCTGGTGTGCTGGTATCTCTCAGCTGTTGAAGGACTGCAGGACCACAAGATGTGCTGGGTTTCTCTTCTAACCACTCTTTCTTTAAAAAAAAAAATTCCCCTAGTTGTCTTACATTTAGTCTTCATAATATGTAGGTGGCAAGTGAAGGGCACTTTTACGTTTGCTCCCTGTGTATATAAGAGACTGGGCTTTCTTCTTTCTGGCACTTGCAAAAGAAGTGTGATCATCCCCTGTTAAGGAGAGGTAGGAGGCAATGCTTTCCCTCAGGCCATAGCTGAGACAAGAATCATCCATTGCTGCCAGGGTGCTTTCAGTATCTTCAGTCACCTCCAGTCTTTAAAAGAAGAAAAATTTGTTTCAATTTTTAGCTACATGAGCCAAGTCTATTAGTATAATATTAACAGTTGTTAAACCAAATGATGTTAATTTTGTTGTATAAAAATGTTTGACAGTCTCACAGATCATCAAACATTTCTGTCTCCAAGCCATTCTCCAAAACAATCAGTACAATAGTAGCATCTAAATATTTTCCAGCATCCGAAAAGGAAATAACATCTATATACCTTCTCTCTTTCTTCTTAGCCTGTAGGAAAAATGGCCTCAATACTGTACAAAATTTTCTTCAATTTGTAAGCAAACAAATATGCTCTGTGAAGGAAGATAGTGGAGGGAAATTTACACTTTGAAAATAAGGCATACTTGTGTTTCTGGAGGTGGTTGTTTCACCAGCTTCTGAAACCTGACCTACTTTCTCTAGTTACAGTCATGGTGTTAGAAAACTTATGAAACTTGGTTTGGGCTTTAGAGAATCAATAAGGTTGGAAGAGCCCTCAAAGATCATCAAGTCCAAAATATATTGAGAGTGTCCTCAGGAAACATTTGTACTGGGCAATATGTTAACTGCACTTGAGCTGTTTCATTTTGAGCTGTTTCATGAATGGCCACCATGTGTAAAAGGGGAAACAATTTCTGACTTTTGGGGCTCATCTATAAGCCATTGTATGTTAGCATGCAATTGATGGTAGATCTGACTAGGCTTTATGGCCTGGCTCTTACTTCTGTCAGTTTGGTGAAGAAGATAGGGGAAATAATTGAATGTTAAATATACTTTCTTTCAAAGTCAGACAAAGATTAACAGTTAGAGAGCTGGACATTCAGTTTCACAGGTTAACCCTCTGTCAGAAGCTTTGAAGATCTTAAAACTGGTCTCAGGAGAAGTAAATGGCTATTTCTTCTGTGTTGTAAGTACAAGCAAGCACAAGGCTGGAAAATAACCTTGTTGCTTCTGGCAGCCTGTGTTGTATGTGGTACCTGTGAATATTTCTCCAGCTGAAGTTTTTATTCCGCATCACCACAGGAGGAACTCGATTCGTTATGCTGCTGTTAGTGCACTGGGTAAGACAAGGTGTTGTAAGGACACAGCAGAGACCATCAGCAACTTCTGAACAGGGAAATGAATACACAGACAATTAATCTTTGCCCACTTCCGCGCTTTCCTTCCCCTATACGTGCTTAAATAATGTTTCAGGCATGCCATTAGTAGTCAATAAAATGTCTGTTCTTAGCAAGGTGCAACTTTTTCCTTTCCTTACATCTTTACCCTTAAATTTATCACAGTACAAGTGAGGAACTGAGGCACAGGAAGAAAAAGTGACTTGCCCAAAATCTATAAGGAAGTTTGTTAAAGAGCAGAGACGTAAACTAAGGCTTTATGAGTACTCAGTGAGTTCTGCTTTTGCTTCCCATTGTCTCAGAATGTGAAATACATGCAAAATGCCACCATTCAAATTGGATTGTATGTGCACATATTCTGCTGTGGAACAAGGCTATGGAAAGAATCAAGGTTCACATTTTACTTTCATCAGTATTTCTTCTCTCTATCCTCTTCTCTCTTCACTAAGAGCATTTCCTAGTTCTTCTGCCCAAGTAGTTTCCATTTCTGAGTCTTATTTCAGGATGAGATCCTCTATCACCTCATGATGGGGTAAGAAGGAGAGCTAAATTTTACTTTGTCTCCTCTTATACCTATAACTCAACTAAAAATATTAATTGTTATAAGTTTTGCGTTTCTTACCACCCTGAATTTTGAATTTAGATGGTTTACTTCTTTTTAAATGGAGAAGGGTATCAGCTAACTAAAATGTGGAAAGAAAAAAAAAGTCCTGTCAAATTCATACGCTTATTTAATCACTGGACTTTAAAGTTTCTTTTGCTCATTTGGAACGTGACTGTGTGTTTTCTCCCCAGATTATTAGAGTAGTCTTTGGCCAACACACTTTTTTGATTTACCTATGAAATACTCAGATATGGTAGCTTTACACTTTCAAAATTACATGATTAAAGTACAGAACCTATTGTTCTCTAGTAACTTTTATGCAATTAACTTATTGCAATCTTCCTTCCTCATTTTAGAATGCTCTCACTTTAAGGCATGTTAACTGCAGTTACTTCATTGTTTCATTTGTCTAGTTACCTCTCTGACACAGGCTAAATTGCCATACGTCTGGAAAACTAACATCAAAACAGGTATCATCCACTAGGTGTTACTAAAAATGACAGTTGAATCTGGATTTGAGCTAACAGGCTGAGCCCCTTGAGATAACTTCTGCTGGTAAAATCAAGCAATATCCTTCTAAAGTGATTGGGAAGAAAGTAACACTTCTAAGAATTTCCTGCTACAGATAAGGTTGTGTGACGTGGCGGTTCCAGAGAAAAATGTGATTACAGAACCTGGTCTCACGTGTCTTGATACTATCTGTCTGTCTATATGGTAAATAAATGGCAAAGATGTCCATAATGGTAAACAAAGTAACTCAAGAGTTGAACTCTGGGACAGAGACCCAGGACCTGCATCTGCACAGCTTAACAGTTGTTGTATACCCAAATTTTGAGTTAACTGTGCTCTGAGAGGGGCTGGACATCCCTGATGTGTGCTAACCTGCAAACTGGTTTTGAAAGCTGTCTAGGGAAGTGCTAGACACTAGTGTTTGGACCAAATAGTATTATTGACACGGTCATACAATATCCTATGCCAATACTGGCAGAGCCTATCTGTCTTTATATAGCTGAGTTCTTTGATTGATTTCAGTTGTATTCTTAAGGGTAGCATAGCTGTGTTTAGGATCAAAACCAAAGTAAAAATACATAAACCAAACATTTTCCCATTACTTGTGCCCTGGTGGTAGTTGCAACTCTCAGACACAGGCAAAACTTTATGTTCTGGACCTTTGATAGATAATTCTATAGTTGCCAATGGAAAATATGTGTATTCTGAAGTTCTGAGTACCTGAGTAGTGATTCACAAGGTCTTCAAGGCACTGAAAGGTTTGGCGTGGAGAGATGTAATACCAGTTATTTGGAAGGCGGAAGATTCTGTAATGTTTCACTTGCCTGTGCCGCACTGACAAGGAATATAGCCCTGGAGAAAGAGGAGAACTAATTACAGTAGGGCCCTAATTATGGATAGATAGCAGTGACTACAGTCACAGCATATGTAAGATGTGATGCCATGATCCAAAATATCACAGAAGGAGCTGAACAAAACCAAACCAAAACAAAGAGTACCACCCTAATCTCTACTTCTACTACTTATATAGTGTACTTCATGTATGTATATATTTAAGTATAACAATGGGAATAAAGAGCCCAACATCAGGGCCTGAGATTTTAACTGAATTTAGACTTCCAGTGTGGTTCTACTTTTTTATCTGTTGGGGGGGGTTGGGTTTTTTTGGTTGGTTGGTTTTGTTGTTGGGTTGTTGTTAGGTTTTTTTCAGTCATGGTATGGGATTTTTCTAAAGATAGTGTAAAGGAAATTGGCCTTTACAGAAGTTGTTTTCCTTCCTCTGAAGAGGAAGACCAGACACAGGCTTAGTCATCACCCAATGATGCAGTAGCTGATCCCTGGTGATGCAGTCCTGGTAGGAGATGACAACTTGGATTTTCCTCTTCTGAGATTTAAAAGTATTGTGCAGTTTTTAGCTGGTAAGGACTGAATGTTAATCCTAAAAGACTCTGAATTTAGTATAGGTATTATGAAAATAATTGGCACACAGGAGGTTAGAGAAGATGATTTATGATTTATTAATCCATCCCGAATGCAGCATCAGGATATTAGGATGTGTTCTGGTGCTTCAGAAAAAAAGGGAAGATGTCACAATGGGTAAGAGGAGGTGCATTCACTGAAGAGAATAAAAGTGTAAAGTGTGTGCAATACAGTTCCCCTGAAGCAACAGGATTGCTGCGAAAGAAAACAAAATTGAGGGCATGTTGTATTTTTAAAAAGTAAATAGAATAACCAACTGTTTATATGGGAAGTGTGCTTGTCAGCCACCCCTGCTGCTGGGTGTGTACTTTATAGTTTCTTCAAGCAACCTTTTGTGGATCAAGGCAAAGCTGTGCCCTTTCCTCCATTTGAAAAGACCCACTGCCTAATAAGCTTTGCATGTGATCAAAGTAAATAATAGTGTTTGAACAACTGTGTCTGTTTCTTCTGATGCCAGCGGAACTTTCCAGGGCCATCACTAGCCCTGGTGCCAGGGTTATATAGGTGCACTGGTGAAGACTGGTGTGCTGCACTGGGTGCCTTTGCCTTCCTATTACATACATTTTCTGTTTTCAAATTGATCTGTGTGAAGCAGGATGAGAAATTAATTAAATAGCTGTAAATCTCTTAATGCCTGAATTCAAGGGTGAGGAACATAAGTCACTTTTTCTCACCTTTCCTAGTTTCACTCTCCCTGATCATGAAGGAGCCAACCTTGGTGTTGGGTAGCTGTAGAAGTTCCTCTGCTTTTTCTCTTCCCAGCCCTTCAAATAACCAGCTGTGAAGCAGGAAAAAACAAATTCTTAAATTTGGACACCAGTGAAACAGAGAGCAGCATGTGGCCATGAAAGTGCTGCATTAGCCAGGAAAAGTGACTGAAAAAATAACACTGTGGCTTTCTGCAGTTATTCTCTCAACTATGTCCAGGCATATTTTCCCTGTTTATGTAGAAAATGTTGCTCTGTTTGACTTCCATTAACTTTTGTGAGATGAAGAGTGAATAAAGTTTGGATTTTTCCAGCTGCCTCGATCTGGATTGCAGGGGATATATCCATGTGGTGCACTGATGCCACATATTTGTGGCATTAGTTAAATCTCTCTCCTTTTTTTAATTTAAACTACTTCTGATAACCCCAAGTTGTATTTTATTGTTAAAAACAAAGCAAAAAAATTAAAAACCTAATTATTTGTTAAGTCCAGCCCTACATAAGAGAAAGTGGAATTAGTCCTACTGGTTTCACCACAGCTTGCTGAACTGCCTGGTTGTCACAGGTAGTGTCTAACCATGTAACTGAGCTTGTTCAGCTGCTGTAGGGATTACAGGCACTTTATTTTAAGGCTGTTCTTGTGTGTTTGATCCAGTCTGCTATCAGTAAAAAGGTCATGGGGAAAGCTGCAGACAGTAGCTTCCATTTCTATATCTGTGTCCTGCCTTTGGGAAAGCATCTGTATTTCAGACGGATGCAAAAGCACATTAGAGTTTAATCACTTGCATAAATCTCAGTGAAGTTCACAGTTCATATGCTCAAAATTAAACAGGTATTAAAACTTTTACCAGAAAGGTTTAAACTGTGTTAAACTGTGTGCTTTAATTTTTACTTCCACACACCCCCCCCCCCCCCCGAGTGGTATCTAGGGCAACAAGAAACCTCCAAACCTTCTTTAGCTCTTCCTGGGTAAGAGTTTACATTCTTGGATGTCTTCTTAGTCTTCCTGTTTGTTCTTTTAGGTTTGTTTTTCATGAGCAACTCCATCTTAAATTTTATTCTTTATAAATAATAAAAAATCCTTTCTAAATAGGCTCTCTTCATCAGTGTCTTAAAATTAGAGATCAGTAACTGCAACAGAAATATTTGAAATATCTTATATGACATTTCAGGGGGTTTTCACCCTTTCCAACATGTGAAACTAGGACTTTTTTCTTTTTAGATAATGTAAACATAGATTTGAATCTGATGCTCTTACATTTCAAAGGAGCTATTTTGGATTGTCAATAACTAAAGCTTCTGTCTACTTGCTATTTGCAATGTTTTGATTATGACATTGAATAACTAATCAGGGCAGTATATGTGGAAATGTAGAGCTGAAAGGCTGTAGGGAATGCATTTACTTACCCATGATAAACCTTTGCTACGTACTTTCCTGGAATATAGTTCTCTCTACCTGTTGTAAGGGAATGGACTCTCCACCAGCCTCCTTCACTGTGTGAAAGCAAGAAGAAGGGATATGTTCAAATGAATTGTCAGAGCTTGTCCTCATTTTAGAAATTAATTGAGACAGATTATCCTGTAACCTTCTGTCTGCATTCGGAAAGGGACCCTAATTTGTTTTGTTTAGAATAGTTCTCTTTCTAAACTTACATCAGGATTAAATTTGGATGCAGAAATAAGCTGCATTTGTTCTGTTTAAATTACGTAAGTAATAAAATATTTTTTCTGTGTTTAAAAGAAGAAGAGTAAATACTCAGTGGTTAAACCATGCTGTGCTCTGCCTTCCCACGGCCAGACTTGTACTGGTATCCAAGATATTAGGCTGAGTATGCTGTGTCTGGACAGCTCAGTAGTTACTTTTGTAACATCAGGGTAGACATACTCAGCAAATGCGCCCTGTCGGCCTGGGAACAAGTTTTCAGTTTAACAGAACCTGGTTCATGGTTTGCTCTCTTCTTCAACAAGTTTCTGACTAGATTACAAAAAGAAAACCAAAAAAGCCCTGATAGCTGAAACGAGGTGACTAGGTACACGTTTTATCTTCAATATATTGTAGGTTCTTGCTGTGATACTGAATGCTGGCTTTAGCTTTTGGATAACTTAGGAAGGCAGGGTGACAGGAATTTTCATAGGGCTGCTTTGGAACTTTAGTGATTAGTGTAAGGATGGTGATCATTAATGGGTTCACTCCAACTTTTCTTTTAAGAGTCTGAATCCAAATAAAAGTGCAACTTGTGTTTGAAAGCTGGTTTTGTGGGCATTTATATAAGTGTTCACAAGTAATCTGTGGGCTGCAGACCAGAGTATCAGTGGATTTCAAAACACCTTAGTTGAAAACATTTAGGTTAAACCCCCTGAGCTGTAGCTGCTGGGATCATGGTCCAGAATGTATACACTGTATACGCTGAGGGAAAAAGAGAAATGCCTACTGGTCAGAGTTGGAAATTTCAGGGTCTCACAAGTTTTGTTTGTGGCTTTCTATCTACCATGTAATCTGTAAGAAATTTAGGTTCATTTCTTGGTTGTTTCCCCCCTGAACTCTCCCAGACAGAACCAAGAATTGAATAACAAAAAAAACCCTGAGAGTCTTAGCATCTCCCTTCTTCCGAGCTGTAATATTACTAACCTTGAAAAATCCCTATGATGATTAAAGGTCCCAGAGAAGCATATCTGTTCTGGGGCAAGAGCCACAGAAATTATGCAGACAGAGAGGTTTACTGGAGGACATCTGGTTTGACTACTGACAGCTAAATGCAGTTGTTCATCTAGCAGCAAAAGATGCTTGACAAGTGTGGAGAGTGGGAAGCTGCATATCTAATCCTGCCAACCAATCACAGTTACAAATATTTGTGAATTTTGCTTTTTGTGGGGATTCCATACATCATGTTCCTGGCAGGATTGGTGGAGATGATTGCCACTATGCATCATTGCTTTAGTAAAAGGCTGAAAGCTGCCATTGTCAGAGTAGTGCATGCATATGCTGGCTTCTCCATGATGATTCCACATCACTTATGCTCTGGTTGTGTCTGCCAGGCTGTTGTTCTCTTCCACTGCGTTTTGCTTCTTTGAATGAGCTGAGAAAAAGGTTATGCCTACAGCTTGTGTACAGAAAAAGCCTCATAGGCAAGCAGTTCCTATTAACATCTGTACCTCCTCCGCAGGTCTTCCACTAGGACACTGTGTTTTATATAAGCCATAGGAGTGTCTTATCTTCTGTGAACAAGTTGTTTCAAAACAAGAGGAAAGATCCCATCAAGGCTTGGTTTGGCTCTTACATACAATGAGGAAATGAGCATGGCACATCAAACATGATAAAACCTGCTGCTACAGAAGCCTAGTTCTTTTAGAAGCTGTTTGTCCAGTGGATAATACTATGCAGCATATGGATGCATATGATATGGCACACATGTAATTCCCATGAATATAGCCATATGCAGTTATCATAGCTGATGAAAGGTGGGGATGAAGCTTTAAGCTGGAATTTCCAAGCTGTAACAATTGTTGTACCATGTGGTACTATGTTAACACAGACTGCAGCGACTTTAAAACAGCTAGAAATTACCAGAGAAGAATTCCCCTGGTTTAGGGAAGCTCTCCATCAGCAGGAAAATTCATCTAGTGGTATTGTCTGAGCCTTGTGATCTCTAGGTTCAGGCAGGCAGGGAAAGCACTTTGTCAGCAGAATGTAACTGAAGCTACTCTAGGTCAGACCAAAGGTCCACATAGCCCCATATCTTGTTGCTGATAAAGGCCATTGCATGCTTCAGTGGCCTGCAGAAGAGTCTGAGAATTCATCAATGGTCTGTGATATTTCTGTTGAGCACTTTTGTCCTCCAATCATTTGATGCTGCTCAGTTAGAGAATTTTTTTAATGAATTTAGAAATTCTCAGAGGATTTCTCTGCTATGAATGTCTGGGCTTGCTTTGGGTCTTTCTGCTCCACCAGCTGCAAAAATGAAATCTTTAACTTTTGTTTCAGTGGTGCAAACAGTGCCTGTGCAGATTAATAAGTTCTTGGAGGTCACTGTGTGCTGATACAAGTTGTGCATAAAATATCAGGGCTGCTGGCTTCTATTTTTCAAGAAGTTTGCTCACTCCTGTGTGTGGCAATATTTGCACTAAGTATAAGGTCACTGAACTACTTCTTTCAAGCCTACTTCCTTCTAGAAGTTATGCATTTTTGAGTGGAACTGGCTAGGAAATCTTTGACCTTTTCTTCCCCACTAAGAAAATGCAGTTGATTAAAAAAAAAAAAAGAAAAAACATGCTATTTTTTATTTTATGTTTTCATAAGGTTGCCTCAAATCTAGGGTGAAATTCTAAAAACCTAATCATAAAGGAATTGTTAAATACAAAAAAAGACAGGAAGAAAATATGAGACACACCTGACAAAGACATTCAGAATAGTTTTCCTTTTCTGTGTGATTCAAACTATTTTTGCTCTTATTCTGTTTTCTACTGAAATGGGAGGGATACTTTATCAAACTTGGTTTTCAGAGTAGAATTCTGTTTTGAGTCCTGCTTTAGAACAGAGTCTGTACCCAGCTCCAGAAACAACGTCAGAGGAGTCCAAGGACCAATGAACAATCTGAAATCCCAAATCTGTAAACTATAGGCAAATTTACACCACGACGATCCATCCTCCCTTGAAAAATGTGAACTCAGTTAATTTGCCCTGAACTGCATCCAATTTGGGCCAGGTGCATGAGACAGCTTTCCATCAATTGTAACAAACCCTGATTAAAAAACCAAAGGAACAACTTACTCTGACAGCACACGCAGTTTTTCCCCTACGTGAAATATAGGTTGACTTATGTCTGCTGAAGGGTAGTCATAGAGGACAGCCAGGAAATCACTCTCCTGACCTGTTAAAGAAGAAAGCAACTGTCATTTAAAAATGAGATAGAATTCCGAAGCAGAAATGGATTTTTCATTATGTATATTATATTTTATGTAGTAGGTCAAATGGGGAAAAAAAAATATCACTCTGAAATGCCACCTGGTAAACATAAAGAGCTAAAGATGAGCCCATAACTTTCCAAGAAGAATGTGAAGATATTTGAAAAGGGGAAAAAAAGTCATTTGGTTAACTGTAAGCAACTAAATTTAGACCACTTTTTCTAGTAATTACCATATTTAAAGGACATATTCAGTTTGAAACTAGTAAAATAAGTATTTGTAGTATTAGGCAGTAACTCAGTTTGATTAATGCCACTCTCTCTGAATGCCTTCTGTCACAACAGTGAGCCAAATTGATGGATTACATTTAAGGAGAGAAAGATGCATGTTAATTGTTCCATCATTTAGCATGCCCTTATCTTCAGTTAAAGAAGAGAAGTGACAAGGGGGTTTGTAATTAAATCAGTGTCCAAATGCAGTTTGCAGAACTGAGGTCAGAACTGTGGAGCTGAGGTAGGAAGACTGTTTACATCAACTGACATGACTCTGGGCCTTGTAGCACTGTGTAGGACACATCCTGGGTCTTCTGGGCTTCTGAAGGATGAAGGCACTTTGCACAAGAGCTCTTCATCCAGCGGGAATCTCTGGTGCCCGGTAAATGTTGACAGGTGGGGATTCAGAAATGTGTCATACTGAATGTTTCGCCACTAGTCTTGGGAAGAGGGATTATGCAATATGGTGCTTTTGTTTCTCCTGGAAGTGGGTCCCTCCTTTCTGCAAGTCATGGTACCCTCCACTGACACACAGAGAGATGAAGCTTCCCATCTTCTGCCAGTAGGACTGGTGCCTGGTTCCTTAGTAATACCATCTAGCAGTACATTTGCAGAGGTGGTTTGATGTCCAGTCTGTGCAGCTCAAGATGTGCAAAAATGAGAATGAATTCAGCAGAGAAAAAAAAAGTAACCCGTGAGATAGGCACATTTTGTGTCTTGTTAGGGTTTTTTTTTCACCTTCAAGATGATTTTTTTAGGGGAACATTAAAGAATGCTGAGGCTGGCTTGGTGGCTTCAGCCTCTGTGTCCCAGGGTCTTACAAATAACTCACAGTCATAATGATGAAAGGCTGAAGGGAACATGCAGGTCTGCAGAAAAATATTTTCAAGAGGAGAGATTTTACATTTTTTATTCTTACAGCTGTGATAATGAGAGTATAAGTGTTAGGGAAAACATTCCATATGAGGTTTGAAGGAAACAGAAAACAGTGTTTTCTTACATGATTTTGAGTACCTGATTGTTATTATGTTATAGGGACATGTTATGCAAAGCAGTCATTTTAACTTAATATTCAAACTGGCTGTAAGTATTTTTAGTCTTGCTAACCCTTGCCTGTTGAAGTAGCCCCATGAGCATCCTTATAGATACATAGATGTGTAGAGTCTGGAATAGACATTGATTGGTTTGACAGTGTATTTCATATTAGTATTGCCATAGTTTTCATAGTTGATTAGCATTACTAAATGAAACAGGGCTAGTCAAGTACCTTTGTATTAATCAACCAATTGCCATGATTATTCTACTGTGACTTATGATACAATTACTTCAGCTATACTGCAGAAATTTTGTGCTATAAACATGCCTTTGATTGCTTCCCTGTTCTGCATTAAGACCACTTCTCTGTCTTCAAAACTGCTTAGTACCTGAGGCTAACAAGACCTAAGTATTGGTGCTGAGTCTTTTCCAACAAAGCAAAATCTTTATCCAGGATGACAAGAAACAAAATAGACTGAGAACTGCAGAATGAGGGTAAGCTGCCATCCCCTAACTTCTCATTGCAGATTGTTAGACAGCAGTTCTACAGAGCATGTGATTTATTTTAGCTTAATGAAAATGCCTTTAACCATACTATTTTTAAACTTTATAGATGGTTTGTTTGCATACTGAAAGGGTGGAAAACAAGTGTTTTTCTGCTCTCCTTCCTTGCGTACTGGTAGTTTGCATTTCGTTACGCACTGTGGGGTACATGACTTTTTCTCTGCTTTAGCATGATCTGTGTCACTTTGCTTACTCTTTCATCTTTATATTCAGTTTTGTTTCAATTTTACCTAACTTGATGTTCTGATGAGGAAGGAATTAATCGTAGTGTTGGCTGCCACATCCATGCTAATGTTACCTCTTAAATTATATGTGCTTATATTCTGAGCAAGAGCATTTTATACTACCCCAAATCTTTCAATCCTCCCAATCCACAGAAAAAAATACTTCATTTTAATAAGTGTTTAAAACAAACCTCATTGGGTTTTTTGGTCATATAAAATACCCCACTGCACTCTACAGCCTTTCACAGAATCCATACTAGATCCTTTCAAACACAAAAGCCTCCAAACCAGGACTAAACAAATGGCACTGTTTCACCACACCCAAATTTCACAGTGGTCTAATAGATTTGATCTGATGTGCTCCCAACTCTTTAAAATTGTAAAAGAAAAAAAACTGAAAGATTTGCCTGACTGCTTCTAACAGAACCTCTCCTGCAGTGTGAGTGCAGGTTACATATGAAATGGAGCAACTCAGAGGTTAGAATGGAAAGATCGAAGCACAATCATTTCCACTGAATCAAGTGTTAATTCTGGTTGATTGATTGTTTTGTTGGGGTTTTTTTATGAGTAGGAAATGAATATGAAGTATATGCTGGTTTTAGATGTCTGCATCCCTACATGTCTTCCAAAGTGAGAGACTGAATGCTGCATGTTTCAAATTATTGATTGGG
Organism: Dryobates pubescens; assembly: GCF_014839835.1. Classification (NCBI taxonomy): domain Eukaryota; kingdom Metazoa; phylum Chordata; class Aves; order Piciformes; family Picidae; genus Dryobates; species Dryobates pubescens. The sequence continues at coordinate 20,245,676 of NC_071625.1, read as the reverse complement.
TGCTATTAGAGAGATAAGAAAAGCACAGGCAGAGCATCCAGATCCATCTCCTCACCCTCAAAAAATGCTGTGCTGTGCACCACTGTAGTGTACTATGATTTACAGCATGAAACATACCAGAGACAGTAATGGAGGGTACTGGTGTGTGTCTGGGAGGCTGTCTGTGCAGCAGTGAAAGGTGTGGCCACAGAGCTGTACTGGCATACCCACATCAGATGTGAACTACCCATCTTGGGAACTGAGAGTTATGCAGGTGCAGCTCAGTAAGGATTAACCTTTGATTCAAGGACCTAAGTGAGGAAGAAAGAAATAGAGGGGCTCACAACCCTTTGCTGCTATTCTGTTATCAGTACCTAGGTTATGCCAGGAATGTCCATACAGTGTTGGTTTCAGATGGAGTGATGTCACATTTGGAATCCAAATGCTCCTTTGGGAAATGCAAGTTATGCACTGTTCCCTTTCTCAGGACCAAGACTGATACACTGATGGTGAATAAAGCAGAGTTCTGCATTCAGTGCATCTCTCAGGTAGCACAAGGGGCTTACATGAGTCCGATAAACATATTCACACCGTGGATCAAGACTTCAGACTCCAGTTACCTGTTTTCTTCTCCCTTTTTGTTGTTTCTTTCCTTTCTGTTTTAGTCCTTCATTTATTCAGTCTTACTGAAATGAACCACTGTAAAACTTGGTTTTTCCTAATAATTATTTGTACTGTTCTAAGTCCATGGATTGGATCCTCCAGCACTTAAATCAAGGGCGGCCATTCCTGGCCTGGGAGAATATTCCATGGTTGGTGATGTGATTTGAATTTTGATCTGTGCAGGAATACAAATATCTGTAAATTCACTGGATTAACCACAATATATACTTTCATCATGAAATTCCCTTTCCAAAATCCACTTTCATAGGATTTGGATGACAGCACTGATATTTGTATTCCCAACTTTGATTAGAAACATCTAAACTATTATGGAGATGCTGGTGTGATCCAGACTAAGAGTTAGATCCATATGCAGGCTGTTAAATCACAGTCACAGAAGAGTTTGGGCTGGAAAGGACCTTTAGAGGCCACCTCATCCGAAAACCCTGCAATAAGGACCTAGGTCTACATGAATGCCTCTGTTAGCTAGCTCTTGACCATGTTAAAAACAGGGCTGGCTTTCCTTCCAGCACTAATGAAGGCAGGCTGATTCTCCACCCGTTTTGTAATGAGCAGCACAGCTGCACCAGTTTTCATGGAAAGCCCTAACATTTTGATTAATACCTTCCCTCTGTAAAACACAAAAAAACCCCACACCCCCAGACTGTTTTCCTCACCTTGGGGGAGTAATTTATTGCTGCTCTTGGACCAGCTGTCTGTTGCATTGCGTCATGAGAGCTTAGGCTGTGCTGACTCCATCTACTCACTGGCAGTTTGGGAGTAGAAGGTCTCTAAATTCCTCTTCCATGACCTTTACCAGCCTATAGTAGGGGCAGGAGAATCTGCAGCCTCATTTTTTTCACATGCAGATGCATAGGACAGGTGTGTTAGATCCCCCACTGACAGCTTGAAAAGTATTTCTGTATAACCTGTATGGATCAACCTAGTGTCAAGTTGTCTGTGTGCTACTTTTAATGCAGCTAAGCGTGGACTTCATATTCAGTGCAAACTTAATGTCATTAAGATTTTTAACCTTAAATGAAGCAACCCCAAATTTCAAGAACAAATTTGTATAAAATATCACATGGAAGTATGTCAAAATACATTTTTTTTCCTGCAGAAACTACTGTCTCTGAGGTAGTGCTTTGATGCTTTCTGAACTGGAAGGAATATCTGTCAAGGAGAACCGGCAGTTAATATTTTTAATGTTTGGTGGTTTTAATTAATGCACTTCTTGGAAAATGAGCTAGAACTGAGCCAAAAATACTGTCCAGAGGATGCCCCTCTTCTCCCACAGCAGTCATACACTTGCCTGATTGACTACATCAGGCAGATGTAGGAAGACATGTAGATGAATGTACTATATATTTTGAACATCAGTTTCTCTTGAAAGAAATTAAATGAGTGCTTACCCATTTGGCTCAGCACATTTGTGTCTTCAGAGGCTCTTGGCGTTTTCACAGTATTTCCCATTGTGCTCTCTAATTCTGTCAAAGTTCTTCAGAACTAAATCAAAGGAGACATTGAAATGAAATATCAGAATAACACCTGCTGTGCCAACGGATGAGAAATGACCTAGTTTGGGTGTCTTCAATTTTATGCAGTTTTGCTTTTGAGAACTCTCGTGTCAGATTCATGTGAGAGTTTTACATACTTGCTAAGCTCTTACCACTTTGGCGCTTTTATCAGGGGAATAGCAGAAAACCACAGCTAGGGAAGTTGCTCAGAAGAACGCAGTGTAGTAAAAGTTTCCATTACCAGTACCTCAGCACAATAGGAAGTCACAGCAAAGCCATGCCCATACAGTCATTTCATATACACAATGTTCTTTACAGCATCTGGAGTTCAGAAGCTACAAAGAAATTACTTAGATTGACCTATCTGGTTTTCAGTGCTCTCTCTGTGTGTTATATCACTTTGTTGCCCAACACTAAGAACCTTTCTGGTGGATTTTTTCCTGATGCAGTTGTGTTCTCAGTGAGTGTAGGTAACATTGTTTTCCCCTTTTTTTGTGTGTGTGGTTTTGTTTTTGGTTTTGTTTTTTAAAATTTATTTTATTTTAGTTTTTATTTTGAAGTAACACTTTGCCTCAAAATAGTTGGTCTCAAAACACTCCTCCTGCATAAAGCCAGTGATGCAAACCCTTCAGTTAGTTGCCTGTAAAAGTCTTGTTGGATATACAATAAACAATATCAGACATTTGTGGAACTAGTATAGTGAGAAAAGCAGTTCCTTTTCTTGGCTTTGCTGCACTCATCCTCATTCTCCCACACAGAGGAAAGAGAGAAAAACCTTTTGAATGTGAAGGTGTCTCATGCTATGGCATATTTTCAGAGACAGAGGAGAATAATCCATATCTGTTTGCTATTGCACATTTAAGCAGAATAACTAAACATCACTAGCTGAGAGGAAATTATTTTAGAGAATATATTTGTATCAGCTGCTTTGTGAAAATAGAAACAGAAACTCTAGCAGCATCATGCAGATATTTGCATCTTTCAAGCTTTTCTAACTGAAGTATTTAAAAAATTGTTATTGCCTTTATTCACAACAGATTAAGAGCCTGACAGCAGTAGCTGGAGAGGTATCCAACTTGAGAAGCAGTACTGCTAAAATCAGTGAGACTTTATTACTAGTTGTCTTTTGGAGTAAGATTGTCAGAATTGAATGTATTGCTTAAACCATACATTTTTTTATGTTGAGTTTAGGAAGACACACTACAGAAGAAAATGACATTCAAAAATGCTAACAGATCAGTGTTAAAACAGATGGTAATGCACAGTTTGACTCCACCTCATCTGATTTTCAAGCTTCTTAGTACTTGTTCCCAAAGGCTCTTTGCTAGAATCTCTATTTCACCAGCCAAATGGCTCATTACCCTTTCACTGTCTGCACTCAGGAACTAGCTTGTGGCACATCTGTAGGATGCAGCTGTGCCAGTATCTTTCTGACAAGTGTCTGAAATCTGCTTTCACAAGAAAAAAAATTGTTTCATTGGCTGATGGAACAAGTCTAGAAGCTGAATAAAAAAATAGCCTTCAATTTGAAATATTTGGGTATTCAAATTTGAATAAAAGAGTCTCTCAATAGAAAACACAAAATCTTTCTCCATTTAAATGTACCTAAGTTTCTAAAACTGAAACCAGAATTTATTTTGGCAGGCACTGTCTACTTGTAGGATTCTAATTTCTTGAACTAATTATGAATATTTTTTGTAAAGACTCAATTGTATTTTCTTCAACATTTTCTTCAGTTGCTTCCCATCAAGAATAAGCGATACAGTCATAGAAGTAGTACAGCCTGCATTTTGGCTACAGATACTGTATCTGTTCTTGTCTCATCTTCAGATTACCCATCAAAATTTCCTGGGCATAACAACAGAGAGCTCAAGAGGGCTAGAAAAGTCAGCCAAAGAAGTGGGATAAACACCTGGACAGATAACCTCTGCTGACCTCTGTGCTGCACTAGCTGCATTTTTTTTTCCAGTACTTGAAAAGGCTAATTTGAATCTTAACTAAAGTGTATAGGAAGTAAACTGCAGTTACCAAAAAAATTATGCCATTCCAGATAGGTGACAAGCATGGCAGCTTGAAATTCTTGTGCCCATCTATAGATGGGCACAAATATAGAATATGTTTGAATTTTGTGTCACAAAAGTATGCGGGGGGGGGAAGGGAAATAGAGGCTTACCTCTATACCTTTATTCTGAGTCCTAGCATTTGAAGGCCAGAAGAGCAAGTCATACTACTATCAATCATACTTCTGTCCTTTCAAGGGCTACTTTTCTTACCCATAGGATGGAGTAGATAGAAATTTCAGGTGTGCCTGAGTCACTTTGGAAAGTGATACGTAGCATTTGTACATCATGGAAAGACTTCTGAAAACGCTAGCTCTCAGAAAAGTTGTAAAAGCCTGGCATATTCAAACATGGCACCTTCATTCTCCTAGAAGGTATTTAGTCATCCAAATTCTAAACATTGTCATTTTTGAAGGTTTGCAATTTTGAATAGTTTGCAATTAAACCACTTGCTCTCTAATCCAGATGGCTTAGGTACAGACAACAGCCATAAGCTGCTTGTGTTTTTGCAGAGCACATCCAAAACTGGCCTGGCTCACTTCTGCCCTACAAATGTTTGCGCTTTTCTAAGGGCCTCTGAAGTCAATGAGACAGAGCCTGAAGCTCAGTGCTGCTACTTTAGATGTGGAAGAATCTGACTTTTGGGAAATACAAGTGTTTTAAAGTAACAGTGAAGAGCAATGGCATTTTTGATCTTTGATGTCACTAGTGCTACCGCTTGCTGTGTCTCATTACATTTTCCATGTTATTTCGCTGTCTCTAAATACCATTGGTGGCAGCATGAGGTCTTGAAAGGGACAGAGAGTTTGAGGTGTTCTCTAGACTCATGGCACAAGTGTTCAGTAAAAACAAGCAAATGGAAAGCTTTGTTACTGCTGATTCACTTATCCAAAGTGATTTAAAGGAAAATGACAGTTATCAGACTAGATTTATCACTACACACCTATAGTCCTGGCAAAGGCGGTGGAACCCTGAGGTATGGCTCAGCTCTTAGACATTTGAAAATGGGATGGAAATGCAAGAAATTGGAAGTCTTGTTAGAAGTAGGAACAGGGTTGGTGGAGAAGTGGGGACAAAAGATTGTTTCTGCTTGCTCACTGGCAATAGCTTGTCACTGTTTTCAGAGTAAGAGTGCATGAGTTATTATCCTAAGTATTTCTAAAGCAACAGTGTGCTGGACTCTTGGGTGTAGGATAGAGCTTAGTGTCTCAAGGAGCTTGTGCTTGTGTCAGATATTGGCAGTGCAACACAAACCCATTGTATCATGATATAATAAAATATATGGTGGTTTTATGAAATTTTGAGTCACTCTAAAAAATAACAACTTACAGGAAATTGTAAAGCACCTTGTGGCTGAAAGAGTTTTTAATCATTTAACTCACTAGTGGAACAATAACAATTCTATAGATGATACTGTTCTGAAATGGCACATCTACTCCAAGCACTGCATCTGACTTAAACCAGGTGACAGGGTTTGGAATACCAGTAGAGGTGACATCACTCTATCATAGAAACAGATAATTATGCCAGATCCAAAGAAAATCATTCACTGAGGGTGATTTGGGAAGAATTAAGGAGAGGGGGTAGACTGACATCTCCTTTTCTTGTCCACCCAAAGCCCTTCATGGAGGTGTGCAGCTTATTTTCAGTTCACAATGACCATTGTGCTTCTATTCTGTGAACCAAATTCTACATGCAGCTTTCCCTGTTCACAGGCCACCTCCTGAGGCTTGTGTGGGAACTGGATTTCAACCATTAAGATCATGTTTGAAATCTTCAAAGCTTTGGTGCTTTTTCTCCTCCTCTTCTGCACAGCTGTTTAAGGAAACCCACTTGCTGCAGCCATAGCTGTTTGTAAATACATAACTAGTAGGGTTTAGTGATCTTTACTGTTTTATTTTTACTGCCAAAAGAAAGATGAGGAACCATCTATGGCCCTAATCCTGCTATCTGTCCATTTTATCAGTGAAGAGATCTCAGCAGATACAAAATCTTCACTTGTCAAGGCTGGAATTCGATTGACTTATGTTGTGGGTCCCAAAAACAGTGGTAAAGTTTACACCTCCTGTTCCTGCTTGCAACACCTACAGCAATAATTTCCTTTTCTCAGAATCTGATCTCTGAGAAAACGCACTTCTGGAGCACTTAAATAACATGGTGCATAGGAAAGTCTGTCACTTTGTAAGAACTTTTTCAAAGTTATATTCAAATTAGTAAGAATTTGTAAAGATAAAGAAATGACAATAGTAAGAGAAATAAAAAGGCAAGACAAGCACCTGAGTAAAGCCCCTCTGACAGAAAAATGCAGGCTAGTAAAATGAAGACATTCACTGTTCCTGAGGTGCTATATGCTATTTTATTTTGTTGCCTGATATTCACATCTGTACCAGGCCTTATAATTTAATTCTCACTAGGATTTAGAGGTACTGTCCGAATCCCATTTAGCTTGAAAATGAAAGCATCAGCATCCTGTTAATTTTCATGTAGTGGCGGGGGGGGGAGAAAAGGCATCTTAGATTTCAGAAGCTGTATCCCTTTTGGTGAGTTTCACTTAATGAATGCCATTAATCAAAATGAATATCCTTTCAGTTTTGAGGCACTTCTAGCTTTGTGCTTGGAAATAACAACATAACGCTGTAATCAAGTTAATTCATGAAACACACAGCTACGAAACAACATAGAAACATCACATTAATGCAAACTTCTTACATTTTGAATAAAAAGCCCACTAATATGTGAGCTCGTATTTTGGGTTAGAAAGAAATGCATTAGGTCCTTCATACCTATCTTACTGTGAGCTTTCAGCAGAAATGCTCCTTGCCCCTTCTATCTTTAGTACCACTCCATATGAAAAAGATCAAGGCAGGCTTTTCTATTTCTACCTTCGGTGGCACTTGAAATCCATGGTCTGAATACTGTCGCTATTAATAAAATAGAGCTTCCTTTTACATAAATAAAATTGAAACATTTGGTCCCATATGCAGATAATCAAAAATGCATCAAAGCAATGATTACCTTTAAATGCTAGGCACGATATTCCAGGTTGCAGTATTTGTCATAAAAGCCGTAGTCATAATACTGCTCTCATGCTGCCAGCAAGGTTTAGCTGATCAAGTCGAGGAGCAGCCAGTCGAATGAATGTGTTGTGAAGTTCACACTGTCATGTAGAGCAGCATTTGCCAAACAGGCCACATACTTCCTCTCTGAGAAATAAGGAAGGCTCAAAGTGCTAGCAACAGATGAGGTTCCTGTTGCAAGTCACTACTCAAGACAGTTTTTATCTATGGGTTGAGAAAAGCAGGGAGGTTTTAAACATATTGCATATGCTGGCTTTAGCAGATATAAAAAATGAGCACATTTACCTGGCTTACATTACTTACACAAAAAGGGCTTCTCTTTAACTCTCACCCCCCCTCCCCCCCAATATATTTATTCAGTTATGTTCAGTCCCCAACTGTTTTCTTTTATGTAGTTTTGCTGTTTGTTGGGGGGGGTGGGGGGGTGTGGTGTTTGTTTTGTTTTGTATTGTGTTGGGTGTTGTGGTGTTTTTTTCCAGCCAGAAAGAGACACAAAACTGTTTCCCACTCCTATTGAGCCTGAATGGGAATGCAACATTTGCTTTATTCTTTACTTGGTACCCCAAAACACTTTTGTCTGCAAGTGGTTGAAGCACAATATTAGCAATGAAAGAATGTGGAGTGAAAGCCTGTCTGTGAAGCACATTTTCACACAAGTCATACAAAGAGCAGAACCAGGACCCTCAGGACCTCTCTCATCTCAGTGTCTGAGATGAGGAAACCAAGATACAACCTGACTGAAGTCACTCAGGAATGTAGTCCTACAGATAAAAGTATAGAAGTAAAAGAAATTTATTAAGGTTTGCTCTTTGCTTCTATAATCAAGACATGATCTGAGGAGCTCATATATGTTATTTTATATAGTAAAATAAAACCAAAGCAAAACAAAATACAAAATAAGGACAAAACAGTCAGAACACAACAAACCTAAGTGGAGTTCCTACTTGACATCAGAGTAAGTCTGAGTAGATGCTCATTGTAATGCCAATCTGTTTGATAATCAGGAGATACTGCTCAAATTCCCAAAGCAGTGCCAAATTGTGGATCTGTAGTAGTTTCAGGAGAATATCTTTTCTCTTTGATGAGCTGTGCTAGCAGTCCTTACTTTGAAGGGATGGGAAAGCATTAGGGAGCTTGATAAGCAAATCAATCTGAACACAGAGCTGTGACAGTGTTATACCCAGTGCTCTGGGCACCTGGTTTTACCATAGTGCCCTATAATTATCCCCATCAGTTATAATTTGATTGTTTAGGAACTTACTGCTTTCTTCCAGTCACAGGGACATGGCATGCATATTCCTTAATGATCCACTGAAGGGATGTACAATGTCATTGAAATTACTAAAAAACTGTGAGCTGGGAGATGTCTGCACCACACATGGGAACAGGCAGGGGCAGAGCTCCATCTTCTCCTGATCCCTCTCACCAGTACCTGCCATAGCCTGGCTCTCAGTCTTTGTGCATTTACAAAAAGTAAGGTTATGTCCAAAGATGCACTTACAAATGGGACAGCTCTCAGACTGAGCAGGAAAGATAGGTCACATAGTTGATTAGATGGTGTTGGGTGATAGGTTGGACTTGATGAGCTCAAAGGTCTTTTCCAACCTGGTTAATTCTGTATTCTGTATTCTAAAGAAGAGGTTGGACTTGCTTGATAGAATAAAATAAATCTCAGCCATGATTTGCACCACTCTTGCAGAGGAATAGATGTGTTTGCAATGGAGAGAGGCAAAGAAAGTTCTCCAGTTCCCTGGACAGACTGGATCAATGGGACAAGGTCAATTTATAGAATCATAGACTAGAATGGCTTAAGTTGTGAGTGACCTTAAGGATCACCAAGTTCCAAGCCCCCTTCCATGGGCATATGCACCTCCCATGAGATCAGGCTGCTCAAAATTGTTGCTCAGTTGTATGAACTTGAACATTGCCAAGAACTGGGTCCTGCTCTTGGATTAAAACAACCCCATGCAATGCTACTGGCTTGGGACAAAATGGTTGGAAAGTAGCCTGGCAGAAAGAGGCCTAGGGGTGTTGGTTGACAGCTGGTTTAACATGAGCCATCTTATGAATCATGGCTTGTATTGGGAATAATGTGGACAACAGGAGTAGGGAAGTGATCATGACCCTGTACTTGGCACTGGTGAAGCTGTATCTCAAGTACTGTGTTCAGTTTTGGGCTCTTCACTACAAGAAGGACATTTAGTTGCTGGGGCAACAAAGTTGGTGAAGAGTGTACAGAACAAGTCTTATGAGGACCAGCTGAGGGAACTGGGATTGTTTAGTCTGTTGAAGAGGAGGCTGAGAAGATATTTTGTTGTTAACTACCTGAAAGGAGACTGTAGTGAGGTGGGGTTATTATCTCCTTTCAAGTAACTAGCAATAGGATAAGAGGAAGTGGCCAAGGGAGGTCTGGATTGGATATTAAGGAAAATTTCTTTACTGAAAGAGTGGTCAGGCATTGGAATAGGCTGCCCAGGGAGGTGGTGAAATCCCCATCCTTGAAGGGGTTCAAGAAAGGTGTAGGCCTGGAACTCTGGGACATGGTTTAGTGGGCATGGTGATGTTGGGTTCACAGTTGTATTCAATGATCTTAAAGGTCATTTTCAATTGAAAAAATACTAGTTTATGATCATCTCTAAAGTATTCATATCCTGTTATTCAGGTCACCAATCTGACACAAGCACTCAGTGAGTCACTTGAGAGAGAAACATTGCACTTGCAGGACTGCCTCTGATTAAAGCAAAGGGATTTGCTGAGAATCATTTATTAAAATGATTCCTTCCTTCTTCAAAATGCAATTGTGAATAGAAGAAAGAGGACATTCCCTTTCCTCCTTTTCTTTTTATCTAGCAGTAGTACTTCTAGTAGATGATTATGGGGGGGAAATATTTCTATCTCAGTCTTCCTTTCCGTTGCTGGGCTGACCTGAGAATTCTGTTCTGCTTTGTATGCTGGTGTTTGCCACATAACTTCTTAGCTGAGACAAAGACTCCTTACATTGGTCCCAAAGATTTCTATTCCTCCAGGCTCTTGAAGATGAACTTTGTCTGAAAGCCTGGAAAAAAGATAACATTGATGTCTTCACATAGAGCCCTGAAACCTTAGTTTGCTGTAAGCAGTTTTTGCTATGCAGAATTGCATGTCTAAAGAAAAGCAATGAAGGATACTGAAAACCAACTCTGCAGGGGAAAAAAAAACCAGACAAACAAAGAACCCTCTGAAAAAACTTTAAATCCAGTCTGTTAGTGAATAACCTGTTACTCTAACTGGAAAGAAGAGTTAGGGGTCATTTAGTGGCAAATCTCTTGTTTTTACGGGAAGGAAAAATATGATATAACCAACCTCTTTAATCTGATATTAACTGAAACTGAAGACATACTCAAACAGAAATAAGGCACAGTTTTCTGTCAGGAAAGAGATCATCTTCAGGCACTAGCTGCAAAAAAGACTGTGGAATCCACTTCTTAGTGATTGTCAGCCCAGGTTAAATGCTTCAAGCAAGATGAGGCTTTAGTCGGACACAAGACATGTTTTAAGTGATAGGAAGAATTTCAGCTCAGCAGTCAGAAAATGGAAGAGTCCTGGCTATCCCAGAGGTCAAACCAGAGGGTGTGACAGATATTTCTGACTGGGAACCGAGTACATCTAAGTCTGGAGAATGCCTCTCTTTAACAACAACAACAACTATTACTGCATAGCTGGCTCTTTTCGGAAAGTAGAATTGCTGTGCCATTTCTTTGGTTTGACTATTTCCATTAGATATTTTTCTATCTCAGTTTTTGGGTGGTGTTACAGTTATTGCTGCATGTGTTGTTTATAGTGTATTTCTGGGCAGACAGAAAGCCTTCTTTCAAAGGAGTCTGCAGTCTTGAAGCCATCACACAAACTGCATTAATTTGAAGGGAATGCATGTGTGGTTTGGTTAAGCCGTGGTTTGGTTAAGCCATTGTTTAGTTAGTCATGAGGTATTGGGTGATAGGCTGGAGTTGATAATCTCTGAGGTCTTTTCCAACCTTATTGATTCTATGATTCTATGAAAGCTAGAAATAGGTAGATTTAGATTGGATGTTAGGAAGAAGTTCTTCACCACAAGGGTGGTGAGACACTGGAACAGGTTGCCCAGGGAGGTGGTAGAAGCCTCGTCACTGGCAGTTTTTAAGGCCAGGCTGGATGTGGCTCTGAGCAACCTGATGTAGTGTGAGGTGTCCCTGCCCTTGGCCAGGGGTTGGAACTAGACAATCCTTGAGGTCCCTTCAAACCCTAACAATTCTATGATTCTGTGTGCTTCTAAGAGACAAACATGGCTCAAGCAGGATTTTCAGTTTCAAATCAGGTTGGAAAAACAAGAGGTCATGATGTGAGGAGAGGAATAATTTGGGTTTACAGAGTATGAGTGTGATAAAAATCAGTTGCAGTGAGGTTTCTAATCACTAGATCAGCATAGGATAATGAGAAATAAAATCTGAAACTTTAAACACCTTCCTTCCACTCCTCCCTTCTTCCTGGGCTCAACTTTGCTCCCAAATTCTCTGCCTCCTTCCCCCAAGTGGCACAGGTGTGTGAAGAATGGGGGTTGTGATCAATTCATCACACATTGCCTCTTCTTCTGCAGGGGGAAGACTCCTCACACTCTTTCTCTGCTCCAGCATGGGATCCCTCCCATGGGAGATAGTCTTCCATTAACTTTTTCCATATGAGTCCTTCCCAGGGGGAGATTTTGTTTACAAACTGCTCCAGAGTGGGTCCCTTCTGGCAGCTTCTCCCAGATGGCACCCCAGTACCCCCCTGCTACCTAAACCTTGCCACACAAACTCAATACAAGTCCATAAATTCCTTTTTATGATCTTATCAGGACAGTAGCAAGAGCTCATGGAGTAATTATTGGGATAGACAGAATAGCACTAGTGCAGGTGTATGAGAAATGATGTCCTAAGAGGGAAGTTTGAAGGGCTACCAACTTCAATTCAGGCAATCACAGCCTGACACCAAAGCAAAAATTCATCTTCGCATACCAGTTTGCATTCATTGGCATCTCACCATTGTGAGCTGCAACCTTTCCTAGTATCTGAATTTGTACTGCCTAGCTTAACCTCTGACTTAGACAAAAAATAATAAATGCTTACACATCTGTTGGCCCCTGAACTGCCTAGTATGGTGCCTTCCGATTCCAATGCCATCACTTGTTACGGTAGCTACTATTGCCAAACATTGTAACGTTCCCACTATTCCTGTGAATTCAGAACAGTGTAAGATTGCTCATGTGGGTTGTGCAACATAGCTGCAACCACTTCTCAGCAGTTCAATACTAAATGTTTTCCTTTGAGTTGTCAAAAATATCATTCAAACTTCCTCTGATGTCAGCAGGTCAGTCTGTAATGGTAGCTGAAACAAGAACTGCCTGTGGCTTCAGTTCCCTGCCAAGCCCTTCTGAGTGATGCTGCAAGAGAAAATACCCAGTGATGGCAAGATGGCCTGTATCAGGAACAGTATGGCCAGCAGGAGCAGGGAGATCATTCTGCCCCTGTACTCAGCACTGGTTAGGGCACACCTTGAGTCCTGTGTCCAGTTATGGGCCCCTCAGTTTAGGAAAGATGTTGACTTGCTGGAACGAGTCCAGAGAAGGGCAACAAAGTTGGTGAGGGTTTTGGAGCACAAGCCCTATGAGGAGAGGCTGAGGGAGCTGGGGTTGCTTAGCCTGGAGAAGAGGAGGCTCAGGGGAGACCTTCTTGCTCTTCACAACTACCTGAAGGGAGGTTGTAGACAGGTGGGGGCTGGTCTCTTCTCCCAGGCAACCAGCACCAGAACAAGAGGACACAGTCTCAAACTGCACCAGGGGAGGTTTAGGCTGGATATTAGGAAGAAATTCTTCATAGAAAGAGTGACTGGCCATTGGAATGTGCTGCCCAGGGAGGTGGTGGAGTCACCATCACTGGAGGTGTTTAGGAAGAGATTGGATGGGGTGCTTGGTGCCATGGTTTAGTTGATTAGATAGTGTTGGATAATAGGTTGGACTTGATGATCTCAAAGGCCTTTTCCAACCTGGTTAATTCTGTTCTCTTCTATTTTATTGTATATCTCATATTTTATAGAGATATGCTTCCAAAAAACTACTCTGGGAATTACCTGAAGATCTCAGCTGTTAGTTAAAAATGTGAAGCTTTTAACTCCTGTGTTTATAGATACAGGAGAATTTCTGCAGAATCAAAAACCAGACAACTAGCAAAAAGAACACAGGGTTTGTATTTTGGAGCTGATCTCATGATTTTTGGTTTCCTGGTTCATGATTTCATCATGTTGATGGTAACATGGGTGTCATGTAATGGAAATGAACAATTCCTCATCTATTTCTGCTTCTGTCTAAATAGTCCTATTTTTTTTAAAAGCACACAGCTTTTTCATTACTGGTAGCTGGGACTAAACACAAAAATAAATTATGGTTTTATAGGGAAAGAGGGAAATGCTGAGCATAGCTATGTTATCCTCTGTGTCCTGAGCCTGGCTCTAATGTGGCTACAGCATTTAGGGAAGATTTCCTTCTAATGTGAAAACTACAGTTTTGAAAAGGAAGAAATGTAATTCTGGGCAGTCTCCAGCATCTGTTCTCCTGTTTGCTCCTGAGCCTTTTTGGTGAGGATGAGCAAACAATGAGCCAGAATTGTGATGTGAATTTGAAAACCAGAAAATTGGTACAGTTTTGCTTGTCTAACTTCTATGGTGAGAAGAGCCTTGTTTCTAGAGACTGGAACATATTTCAGATGCACAAGAGGGTATTGCTTTCAAATACTGCTTGAATAATGTCCCCAGTTCCTCTATCATCCACTTCCAGTCCCAGTAAAAATTAAAAATGAGTAACAGTTGTGAATACCACATCTCTCTCAAACCCCAGACACAAAACATGCTTCCTGACTGTGGTTGTTATCAAAAAAGGCAAACTGAGGAAGTGGCCACTGCCATGGACAACAAAAGGGGGAAAAAGACCACATAAACCTGCAAAAAGGAGAAAATATCCACAGCTAGAGTAAGGCTCAAAACAAGAACTGTCCTCACCTCTCAAATGTATTCACAGCAGTTGGATTTTTTTTTTTTCCTAGTTGTCAATCTTGGACCATATCTCTGCCAGCCCATACACATGCAGTGCTGTGACACGAAGCTTTGCAGAGGTCTTGTGGGACACTCCTGTCCAGAACATCTTAAAATCATTTTTTGGCTTAATGCTTGACCCAAAGGCAGTGTTTCAGTCTGTAGAGGCAGGGGAACATCACACAGCTTTTAAGGTCCTGGAGAGGAGATATGTTCACAATCAACCACACACTAGGATGTTTAGCTTGGTCCCACTGAACTTTGGAATTCCACATGTTATCTGATCTCAGTACTTTTTCTACTAAATTTAGTCTTTAATAAGGCAGCTTCAGAATTTCCACAGAAACTGCAATTTTCAAAATGTGTGAAGCTTTCAGAATTTGGGGAAGAGAAGCCTTTAAATTTTTTTATGGTTTTAGCTTGTTTTGTTTTAAATGTGTGCCTTTTGGAGGTACTGAATACATGATAAAACATGCTGAGCATGTACAGATGTGATGCTAAGGAAGATGGTTGGCAAATTATTGGATAAATATTGTGCAATCCTAGATCTAGTTTCTCTGCTATGCCAAGGAGGCACATAATTCCTTTCTCCAAATGAACAACAGGGAAGCTACTCTTTTGAGAGAGAGTGGCAAGCCATGTTATCAATGTTCTAGTCTCTCTCATCCTAGTTCTGGTGAACATGCACTTCTGAAGGCCACTCAAAAGAAGCAGTGTTCTCATCTACATCCTGGGGAGACACACCCACACACTGGGGTATTCTCATCCAGGATATTTTGTTTCTCTCTCATGACCAGCTGAGTCAGTGCACCTAGTCAGCATCTGGCAAATATCATGCCTTGCAAACACAAAATAGGCCACCACAAACCCCTCCTGAGGATAAAACCCATTGCTCACTCAAATTCTCATCTAAATTGAGGGCGGATGTGAGGAATAAGACTAAGTGGTGTTTATTTCTTCTTCTTTCATTCTTCTGCCTTCTTAAACCCAGAGATGGGTCTCCTAGTGCCCCAGGACTGACAGTAATCACCTCTTCCTTTGCTTATTTGTAGCCATCTGCATCTTGGTCACTAAGCTAATAACAATGCTCTTTCCAGCTTTCTTAAAAAAGAAGGGAAAACTTTCAGGAAAGCAGCACTGGAAAATCTACATACAATGAACTAAAAGTCTGTCTCTACATCCAAACAATAGCTTCTTTCTAATTATTTTTGGAAACCAATTTCTTTGGTTACAAGCTACAGTATCCTATCAGTATCAATGGGTCTGCTTGTTTGAAATACAAAAAAAAAAATGTCCTGGGTGCTGGCCAGGCCTGCACAGAATTCTTCAGGCTCAGAGTTTGAGACAATTTCAGTTCAAGGATTTTCTGTTTGTTTTGTTTTAACTTGCTCCTGGTTTTATGCTTTTTTTCAGCGTTGCAGTTATGCTTTGAGTAAATTCAGTAAGAAGTTAATTGGTTGAGTAGATCAAGATTTTTTCATATCATATATCTAGAGTTTGTTTGGGGTTTTTTTGTTTGTTTGGAGTTTTTTTGAGAAGACAGAAGCTATTCTTAACAGCTATTATAGTACATTGGTGTAAATGTTTGGAAATTAATCATTTGAACCACATCAGAACTATTCCAATCTTTCTGTTCTGGGTCAGATCTTATCTGCTTTATGTTAATTTACCTGTATTTTCAATAAGTAATTTTCATCTGGTTTTGGTGGGGGCCCTTTCCATGCTGGCACAGCTGTAGGAAAGAAGAGTCTGGGACAGAGTTTAGACTGTAGCCATAGCCCGTGCTTTGTGTTTGATGAGCTCTGGCTCTGGTTGGTCTGCAGCAGCTCGGTTTAAGCTTTTGTTTTACTACCTCTTCAGAGTTCTTCTAAACCTTCACTACTCCTTAGGGTTTAGCTATCTTAATGTTTCTAGCCTAAATTTGTTTGCACTCAATTTGAATAGATAACACCCATTTGGTTCTATGCCAACATTGTCCTAAGGTATAAATAGCTCATGAATTCATATATAAAGTTCATGTCTGCTTTTTGTTCTTGTTTATCAGCATTAAAGAAGTAAAACTCTATTTAGTCTCACCTTGCAGGACGGGCTCTCCATTCCCTGATGTGACTCACAGCAAATATTCACTCCTTCCAGCAAAGTTTTCAGAAAGATTTATGACTATGTTATACACATAAGATGGCCACTTCTCAGAGGTGTTCCAAAACAATCATGGCAGAGCTGGAACTGATCAAGCCTACCCTTGTCCCCTTTGCTTTGATCATTAGAACTTGGTTCTTATGATTTACATGCCAGTGTTTTGCATTCTGAAACAGAGCAGATTTTTCATCTCATCTTTTTTACGTGCTCTAGGGGACTAGGTGCTTTCACAGCATGTGTTGATTGATATTGTCTTTCTCTTCAAGGGAGGCTCAGCTTTTTCCCCATCATCCATTATCACAAAGAGAAGAGCACAGACTCAAGCAGCAGTCCTGGCTGAAGATGTAGGATGCTCTTCATCCACCAGTGAGGAAATAGTAGCTTGCCTCCGCCAGTTGCCCGCTCGAGTCCTCAATGATGCACAGACTAAGGTACACCGTAGCAGAGTACATGCCTTCGGCAAGGAATCAGAACATTTTCATTGACACAAAGCTAGAAAGAAGCTTAAAAACCAAATTGGGCTGAATCCTTGTGAAAGAGGAATTGAACTGTCTTTGGTGGAGTGATGCTGATGTCCATGACATCCACTTTTGACTTATGAATATTCATAGCTTGATTCTCCTTCAGACTAAATTTCTTTTACTTTTACCACATCTTCCAAAAGTTGATTTAAATATAATTTTTTCCCTTCTTTTCCCCTCTCATAAGCCCCTGGGTGTTAGTCTAGAGGAGAACTAAGTGTCTGTAGATTCAGTAACTAATTTTTTTTTTTCCAGAAAAGGCTGTATGGAGCTATGTCAGCATTCTATCTCATAGATGGGAGGCTTGTCAAAGCCGCAGTATGAACACTTTTAGAGATAGAAGCTTTGCTCACAGATTACATTTTCTGATCAAGACCACCACAGAGCAAATCCCTAATTAAAACTAATATTTTTATGACTATAAGACCCTCAATTCTCTTGGCCTGTTCAGCTCATTTCACCTACTGAGTCTATCAGCAAAAGCATTGTTTCCTGCCAGTGGTGAGTTTGCACTTACATTAACTGATCAGTTGTTCACTTGAAGGCTATTGACTTAGTTGTCTGAAGCATAAATACATTGGAAATAAGTAGTTTGTTTAACTGCACTGTCATTGCTTTTTCTGCTAACCTAGCTCCTAGCTATCAGTGGCCCATTCCAGTACTGGGGTCCAGTGATAGATGGCATTTACCTTCGGGAACCTTTAGCTAAAGCCCTCCAGCGTCCTCAGATTCGCAAAGTAGATCTGCTCATTGGAAGTGCTCAGCAAGATGGGTTGATCAGCAGAGCTAAGGCAATTAAGGTAGGAAGACACTCGCTGCTAATGAACTGATGGTGTAACTGTTTTTATAGTAAATGACACTAATCACATGCAGCCTAGACAGAGGCTTTGTGATTTCCACAGTTTGTGAATCATGCTCCATGCAAATATGCAAAGGTATTGTCCATCTCCAGACAGCCCTATTTTGGCTGATTAATGACAGTATTCTATTTGTTAATTAACATTATGGGAGGATAAATGAAAAGGTAAGAGAACAGCAGTGATTTAGCATGTGTTAGTATGTGGCAGTATGTTTTACTGTCTCTAAAATCCTAATTATGTTACAATCTCGGTTATACCTCACAAAGAAGAAAGCAAACTCATAACTCACACCTGTGAAGCTGGGCTAAGTCACTCTTTTCCCTGCCCATGGATTTGTTTTGGGGTTTGTTGGTTTTGTTTTGGCTTGGTGGTGTTTTTTGTTGGTTTTGTTTGTTTCTTTGTTTGGGGTTTTTTGATACTAGCTCTTTAGTTTGTCTCGCAACTAGTTGGAATCCTTGAAAGACTACTGAACAGCTGGCAGATCTTTCACCATCTTTTGTAACAATGTTTATCAGAAACCATTTAAGGCTTAAGATCTGTACATACTCCGTTAGTGTTATCACTATCCCAGTTTGTCAGACAAGTACATTTTGCCCCTAGAAACATGTAAATGTTTGGTCTACCTGCTGTTGCAATTTCCTTTTAAAGAAAACACTGGACCAGATTCATTTGTATACTCCAGAAGCTATACTGCAACAATAAGAACAGTAAGCATTATTTAACATATTATTTGGGCAACGTTTATGATAACTTTGCATCACCAGAACAGTAGAAAGTGGTGCCCCTGCAGTCTTTTTTTTTCTTACTTTCTAAAACAATGTTGAAAGCCCCCCTGTAACTCTGAGGTCAGTTGCTAATACCTCTTTAAAGGCTAGCAGAATGCAAATTATTCTACATTATTAAAGTCAGATGTTAAAAATGTAGTATATTGTAGCCAAGGCAACACATTTGAGAAATCATGTTTCAGGTGGTGCTATTTTAGTGTTGGGTGGGATGAAAAATCTGAAAAAGTCTTACAAATGCCACTTCTATTTCTCATCCGTCTCCACCTGCTGAGTCCTCTTTCATCTGATTCAACACATCACTGAGACCACACTGTATTATTGATCACTGAGAAAGGTCACCAGATTTTCTGGGGTGTTTATAAGAACACAGAAACTAGTACATAGGTGAAGCAAAACCCTAAGACGGACTGCACTGAGTCACATCAAAGGCCCATTTAGTACAGGATGCTGCTTTCAGCAGTGGCTAAGAGTGGAGGTTTATAAGAATAGGGTAAACAAATCTGATACTTCTGCTAAATGCTCTCCAAGCCTCTAGCACTTTGCAGCTCAGAGACTTCCTAGCCTGATTTGATCTTTCCATATTTAATAACCATCAGCTGATGGTGTTAAATTTTTAATTAAAACACTTGTTAATTAAACCTCATCTTTACTGACTCTAGCATCCACAGAGCTGTTTGGTAAGGAATTCCTCAAGTTAACGATGCATTGTATGATGATTCATCTCCTTCTCTGTGGCTTTCAACCATGATGTTTATTTGATGCTTGGTAGTTGATGAGGTCGTTAAGAATCAGTTCCTAGGGTACTTTCTGTCTTTCTAATTCTAAGTAGCCATGATACATGTAGAATAAGGTAACAAGTGCCTTAAAAAGACCTCAACAAAATCAAAGTGTTGCATGAAAGTTCTTTTGTGCAAGAACAGAACAGATTTGACATGGAAAAGCATCTGTAATCTTGTCCTTAACTGCCAGCCAAACCCACCAGCCTTAGCAACCAAATGACAGATTCCTAATTAGATAGCAGCAATGCTTCAACTGCTTAGTAGTGACCTGAACTGATGGAAAGATTGCTTTTGAATTCAAGGAACTTGCAGTCAGATCTTCAGTGATATACATGTTCTGGTATTTAAAATAATGACTTTTGCAGGCAAGTGTACTATGCAGTTTCATAAGTGGCATTTGTACACGTGAAGTGACGTGTCATGTGTGAGCTGCAGGGCTTTTTCAAAGTAAACCTGTGTATTTGGTTTGGCTGAGCTGGAGCTGATTCTCCTCAAAACATCTTTCTAGTACTGCATTTTGCAGTGCTGCAGCTGGGTGCTGATATCACAGCAGTGATAACCCAGGCTGTGCTTTTCCAACGTTTCCCTGCCGCAAGAGTACGCTGAGGGGTGGGCAAGGTCTTGGGAGGGGACACAGCTGGCACCACAGGACTTTATTTACATTGCATGGACCAAAATCTAGCAAAAGAAGATTTTATTACAAATACAAGAAAAATTGCCAAGATCCTCTTGGATCTTGGGATATTTGGTAGTGTGTTGAAATCTCATGTAAAGCCACATAATCAAAACATTAGAATACATTGTTAAGGACAGGCCTCAGCAGTCAGAGGCTTATGTTCCATAGTTCATTTCTGTGAATCTGTTGATAAGTAACAATTCCCTCTGTACTCTATGTATTCAGTTGTGGAAAGACCTAGCAGCATGATGAAAACCATCTGTGGACCATCAAAATAATACATTCAGCATCTATGGTAACTGTACTGGGCAGACACCAGGATATTTTGCATCAGATTTACTGCCCCAGATCCTACGAGTCGTTTGTTAGATATTTCTCCCTGGAGTTCTACCAACTTTCAACCAGTGTGCACCTGCAAGGTGTGCTCTTTAGAAAGGATCTAATCCACTTTTTTTGTTGTTTTTTTTTTTTCAGGAAGTCACTCAGTTTGTGGACTTGAAATAAATTCTTTATAAAACAAAAGAAAAAAAAACAAACAACAACCAAACAACAACCACCACCAACAAAACCCAAAGTTAAAAGTCTGAACTAATAAAATAAAAAAATTATCAAAGGAAGATATGTTGAAAAATTGCAGAAGTCTTTAGCTTTGGTGAAAACCAGGATCAGGTGCACACTTAGGTATAGAAGGTGGTCGCTCTGCTAGGAGTAATTCTGCAGCGACTTGGGAACTCTGGTCTGGGCAAAACACCTTTATGTTAGGAAAGGTTTCAGACCATAGATCTCTGGAAAAAGGCAGTTTACTGTAGGTGTCTCTGAAAGGCCCTGGGAGTTATGAAGTTTGAAGATCATGGCTGCTGTTTGCATTGGGATATGAAGGAGGGGGATTTCTCTTCCAGGGCTAAGGCAGATATTCTTCCAGAGGGGACCTAATTCCAGGCTTTATGGTAGTCACTTTTCTTTGTAGATGTTTTCCAGGAGAGTCATGAAATAGTTATGTAGTGTGTTAGCTTTCTGGAATTTCCAGAGGAAAGGAGCAATATCTTGCTCTCTCCCCTCTAGCCTTCCTTCAGGGAGCTCGTCAGAAAGACAGCCATGGGCACACCTATAGTGGAGAGCTATACATTTGGACTACTTTTGTGAGGCCCAGTGGAGTTTCTTTAGTGTTACAGCTACATCTCTGTGCAGCATGATTTGCATTTGCTAGATTAGAGACTCAGTCCTGGAGTACATTTTGAGGGGGCCAATACTGCTGGCTTGTGACAGTCTTGGGAAAGCTAAAGTGGGACAGGTCCTTACTTCCTCTAGGAATCAGAGTTCAAAGCAGAGAAGGCTCATTCCAGCAGAGGGAGATCAGAACCTATATTGTTCCACTAAAACTGTTTCTTTTGGTTTTGTTTCTAAATTCCATGTATGCATTTTGTTCTCAGAAATTTGAAGAAAGTCAAGGAAGAGCCAACAGCAAAACAGCCTTCTATCGGGCTCTGCAAAATTCTCTTGGAGGAGAAGACTCCAACTTCTTAATTGAAGATGCTGCTACATGGTATTATTCCCTTGAACACTCAACTGATGATTATGCATCCTTTTCCAGGGCTTTGGAAAATGCCACTCGGTAAGAAACTCATCCTAATACAACAGTGTAATTTGGGTTAAGCAAGGCTTGTTTGCCTATCTCAAGTGTGTCTGAAAAACCTGAGAAATTCTTTTGCAAAGGAAATGGGGACTATGACTTCATTTTTTAGTGAGGTTTCCAATGCCATTAGTAGACAGAAATTGACCTCATGAAATTAAACCAAAAAATTCTCTATTCCTGTCTCTGCTTCACCAGCAGGTTTGTTATGAAAACTCTTTACTAACTCTTTTTCCTAAGGTTATGTGTTTCATAAGATGGTGGCTTGAGGCTTAGTCTTCCCATCCCCCTGTTTCACCTTTGTTCTAAACCAAGACATCATAGCCCTAAGTGCCCAGTATCTGTGTTCTCAATGTTACAGCTTTCTGTGCCACTGTGAGCCTTTATATGACATCTTGGAGATAAGATTTTTCTTCCAGTCCTCCATCAGAGTTGCAGGGTGTTGCTCCATGGGAGGTTCAGGGAGCAGCAGATGAAGAAGAGCCAAGATTCACTTGGAAATATTTGATCCTAGACAGTGGTGACCAAATCTGTTTGGGGAAGGTTTCTGGGTAGCCTGGGTGTGCCAGTGCATTGAAATAATGGAGTAAACAAGCCAGAAGGCTGTGTGTTGAGCTTTGATGCCATTTATCAAGTGAAGCACCATGCCACATTTGCCCTGCTTTGTAGCCTGTCCCAGGAACAGGCCACCCATCACTGCAGCATCTGGGGCCACTGCACACAGCAGATGTGGAAGTGCTGTGGTGCATGGACATTAAAGCGAGAACTCCTCTGCAGTCTGTTTCCATCACCACACTTACCCATGGGGTTATAATCCTTTAGTCAGATCAGAAATGTTTTAAGCCATAATAAACCACTGAAGGACTTAAATTTTAACCCTTCTTCCCATCTAGAGAGACCTCCATAATTACCTCTCTTAACACAGGGCTGTCACATTTATCATTCACATCCAGGCCAGGAATGAAATACACAAACAGCTCCTCTGGCTTTCAGCCCTACAAGTGCCTGCTGCAGCCCCCTGAGCACAGGGATTACCTGCTTGTTTATCATATGAGGCAAATGGCTTGGCTAAGGAAAGAAGTGAATGGCTTAAAGAGTCACTACGAGCAAGCAGAAGGATGAGTAGTGAAACCAGCTCATCTATGATAATCCTTTGCTTTAAACCCTTTGGAAATAACTATCTAGCTACAGTGGAAAGGGAGAGTAGACAGCACTTCAGGTACAACCATCACCTGCATCGATGTCATTTACATGGTGGAGAAAAGTGGGGTTTGACTCTTGGGATTTTTGTTTTGCTTTATTGTGTATTTTTGTTTGGTTGTTGTCTTTTTAACAACAAAAAATTGCTGCCAGCATAGATGGGTAACCACCCCAAAATTCGAAGAATGGCTTAGGTGACTAAAGAGATGCCTTTAGAGATCGTCTACTCCAACATCCGCGCCATGGGCTCTCAACTAGACTCAGCTAGTCAAGGCCTCAAAAAATTGTGACTTCTTGACGTAGAACTAATTGCTACAGTTATAACTGGGTTGTAAAGTGTGAAAAAGCAACCCAAGTGGTTGTTATAAACTACATGCCTCGTGCGTATTTTGTGGTTTTACAATATTTCCACTTCTAAAATTGTTTTAGCTGACATTCTGTGGTATTCTTCCCAGGTACAAAATGACTTTCGTGTTTGGGGGGTGGGGGTGGGTTTGTATTGTTTGTTTGTTTGTTTCCCCCCTGTTTTCTGGTTTGGTCTTTTTGGTTTGGTTGGTTTTGTTTGTTTGTATTCCATGCCTGTAAGAAACAGCCATTCTACTGTTTGTGGTTACTCATTTTTAAATTAGGTGGGGTTTTTTTGCTTCCCTAGCAGAGCTGACTCTTTTCACCCCATAGCACCAACTGAGAATCAGTTCAAGTGGTGAAATGTATCTTAAAGCATTTCTCGAGAGATACTGCTCTTCACAGACTCCCTAGGTTTTAAAGACCATCTGCTCCTCTTAAACCCTGTACTGGTAGGCATGTGAAGAACGGTAATTTGTGTTTCATATGGGTGTTGTCAACCACAACTGTCAGAGTATTGTGGTCAGTCAACCCATAACTTGAGGTCTTACAGATGGGCTTAAAATAAAACTTTGCTAAACCAAGATAGCTACCCAAACAGTGCCTTTCATAGTCATACCAGTTAAATATAGCAACGTGTTTTTATGCTTCTCTGACACTGTTCTTTCTTGCCATCAGTCTGAAGGAGCAGCTACTGTTTCAGAGTTGCTAGACTGAGAACTGAAACCTCCCACTTCTGCAGCAGATACGTTTAGTGTGTGCTCCTGTAGTTATGGATATATACACTCAAAGAGTGTGCTGTGTCTTCAGGCACATGTAGAATGAGAAGTAGTGATATGTGCATATAGAACATTGCCTTGAGGAATCATAATGAAATACCTTGCACTAAGATCTACTTCTTTTTGCCTGTTCCTCTAGAACTACTTGTGCTCTTTTCAGCTACTGCTCACCCCACTATCCAGCCCCATTTCTTGGGGCAATGGAAGATAGAAAGGTTTGGATACATCTGCTTCACTCATGCCTATGTATTGAAATACCTGATGATAAACTGATCATTTAACTATCTTATTGCGCTTACCTTGCTGTATCTTCCTCTCCCAAACACGCTGCACCAGGTAGTCTAGATTATTGAGTTTTGGCAGAGGCTCTAAGAATATATACAACCTCTTCCAGCTCTGGAAACTCTACCTCAAAACAAAACCAAAACCAAACTAAAACAACAACAACAACCACCTCACCCCCACCACCACCCCAAAAAACCAAACCAAACCAAACCAAAAATACCCAAAAAAAACCCCACCAAAAAAAACCCAGCAACACCAAAACACCCAAACAAAACAACCAAAGAACCCCAAATAAACAAACCCTACAAATCCAGATGCAGAAGTTATATTATTGATGCTTAACCCAGGAAATATATTAGTCCTTTTAGTACATGCCATCACAACCTGGTATTGTGAGAAAGCAGCACTTTATGCTATTACAAGCATGGACCCCCATAAACTAGACTAAAGCAGGATTGTTTATTTGGCCAGGATACTAAATAACCAGATCTGGTTATTTAAGATCATTACCATTGTTTAACACTCCATAAACCAGCAATATTAGTGAATTCTAATTTGTACTGGGCTCATAGTGGGTAAATGTGGTTTCTCTCAATGGACATGAAGGCAGAAAGGAGCTGTTTTGGAAGATTTAAAGAAAGCTGTCAATGTAAAGAGAAGTTTGTTGGTTGTGGTGGTTTTTCCTTTCCTTTTTTTTTCCCGTTACGTGACTGTGTCTGTTCCCTCCTCCATTCTGTATCAGTGATCAGTTTATCACATGTCCCATCATAAACATGGCCAGTCACTGGGCTGCTGCCTCCAGAGGAAATGTCTTCATGTACTACATACCTGAGAGCTCCTCACAGAGCAGGTAAGTAGATGTTTATTATATTTCTTGGATTTAGAGTTTGCCACACCAGGGTTCTGTTTGGGCACTCTGGGGT
Source organism: Dryobates pubescens (assembly GCF_014839835.1). Classification (NCBI taxonomy): domain Eukaryota; kingdom Metazoa; phylum Chordata; class Aves; order Piciformes; family Picidae; genus Dryobates; species Dryobates pubescens. The sequence goes on along the minus strand of NC_071625.1, from coordinate 20,220,378 downwards.
GTAAATGGGTAGATGTAGGTACCCTAAATAAAGTTTGGATAGGAAAGGGGGGATTTTTCTCTAATAGCTTACTTCTCTTTGTTGACTCTCTGTGAATGCTGTTTCAGAACTGAGGTACTTCAAGTTAGATGCCTAAATTAAGTTGCCCTTTTCCAACTTACTTACCTTTGCTAGTTCTAGATTTCTACTCCCTGGATGTATTCCAAAGCTGTGTGGATGTGGTGCTTGGGAATATGGCTTGGTAGACTTGGTAGAGTGGTGTTAATGTTTGGACTTCATAGCTTGAAAGGCATTGCATGCCCAAATGATTGTATGATTTGATGATTCTATCAGAACCTGCATTGACTGTAGCCACTCCTACCCCTAGATGCACACACTAGAGCAGCCAGATACACAGGGATGCTTGTCTTCTATTTCCTTCTGAGGGAGCACTGCTCAACCCTTGCTCTCTCTGCTGCCACATACTTCTCCCCAAGAAAGACTTCTGAGACTCTCCTTTTTCTTGGGCTTTCTTTGAAAAGGCTCAGGAGAGGGACACGGGCCTCCTACTGGCACTATTTGATACTGTGAAGTTCTCTATGAACTACATGGGGTTTATTCCTATCCTGACAGCATATGAAAAAGCATTTGAAAGAGAGCAGCCATCACCTAGGTTACAGATGAAGGCCGTTATACTGTGCTAGCACAGCTTCAACCCACCACACTTTTTAGCTGAGAAGTTAATCCTCGGGGAGCGGTTATTTCACTGCCAGCTCCACTGGGTATGTTCATGGTGCTCCCTTTGGATACTGATAGGCTCAGATAAGTGACTTTTACAAGGCTCCAAAAATGACTGGGCTGCAGTATGCCAAAAATCCAGCTCCACAAAAAGAAAAGATGTGTTCTCAAATTAGCTATCAAGTTTTCTCTTGCTTTGGAGAATGATAGTGATCCAGGCATTTACTAGAAGATCTTATTTGAAAACAGGTGAAATAGTACTTACACAACTTAGAGCCACTGTTTTTGAGGCAGTGAATTTGAACTGATGAGAATTTCCTCTTCTATCTAGCCCTCTTTAGGATATTTCTTGTGCTCTCCTCCTGCTCTCCAGTGCAGTGTTAGTTTACACAGCACTTAGCTACACATTTTGATAATATTTATGTTGTCAGTGTTCTTGTAAGACAATTACTTCAAATTTTAGTGCAAAATTTATTGGTTTACTTTTTCATAACCCCCTTTAAGAGAACAAACAAAACCAGTAGGCTGCCTGAAACTTGTGGGAATGTGAAGCAGAGTCTCACATGCCTTATGTTAAGTCTCTTGTAAGGAGAAATGAGTCCAAATTTCTATGCTGTTTACATTCTTAGTCCTTTAATCTTTATTTATGCTTAAGTACAGTTAAAATAAATGTTGTTTAGTTTTAAAAAGCAAACACTTAAACAGAAATTGCAAAATTCACCTCATCCATGGGCTGAAAGATCTCATTTGACACTATGATGTGACTATTTATGAAGTGATACTCTCTTATTCCCAAAGGACCTCACACTAGGTTGTCTGCTGAATACTATTGCAAACATTTTGTTTAAATTTTGTTGTCACTCATTCCTAAATGAATCTTTCCTTATTTTTCATCTCAGTTTTACCATGTGACATCCCTCCCTTACCCTCTCTACAGCATTTCCCTTCCACATAATATAACTGCGTTAGAATTGCAGCCTGTCCAGCTGCCTCACTGCATGTCATTGATGCCATGTTGTCAAGGGTAGGAGCCTGACATGGAAGAGTGGCCAAAATTGCTAAAAATGGAGAAGCCAACAGAATTTGGAACCAATAAAATGCAGTGTCTGGGAATATTATTGGTGATTTGCCCTGCCAGATTGAAACCAACAATGTACATGAAACAGCCTTCAATAAAACATATAAACTAGTCTTTAGGAAAGATCTGGCAGCCATGTCACCAACTTTCAAGGGAGTCCCCTCGCCACTGACAGTTCTCAATTTGACTGAAAGTTGTGACTCCTCTTAGATGGAGGAGGGGCAGAAACTCTGCCACGTAACCTGTACCTTAGCTTAGAAGATAGGATGTGTGGGTTTGACCTTGCTCAGCAGGAGTAGGAATTGAAGCTGGCACCCTATAAGTTAAATTCCTAAATACTATGTGTTAATGAATGTGATAACCAGTAGTATGTTTTGCACATAGTAGGCACATCTAGGATACTCTGTGGGTACATGTACTGGATCAGATCCCTCTCAGTGCATTGTAACTGAAGAATGCCTCATTAGATATTCCTGATCACTCATAGGCATATGGGAGAAAAATGATTTCTCAGTCTATTTAATATTGAACCACATCTGTATTTGCTGAGGTACAGACTTCTGTTTGCAAAAAAATGGAGGCTCCTATATTATGTCTGCAGGAGGTATGCTTTGGTGTCTAAATTCTTGCTAAGTTTGCAGTTTACACAGGCTACAGATCTTTCTCTTTTTGTGTTTGTTATCTACAGGACAAAGATGATGACAATATAATTGCATGTTATCTGCAGTAGCTACTAATAGTTACCTCACTGGAGTATTGGAAAGAGTACATTAAAATAACATTTTGTTTAGGTAGCTACAACAATGGAAGACTATTTACTCTTAGATAAAATATTCTGGCTGGGGAAATGATCATTCACTAATTAAAAATAAGGCAAAGTGTAACAACACATTCCTCAATTTCTACTCTGTCACCCCTTTCCTGCTTTTGTATATCTCCCAAACTATGTGGCAGAGCAGAGAGTTAAAACAGAGAGATGAAGAAACACTGTCATTTCCTCGTCTTTCACGTGGAGCAGTCCCGTAATAACTCACAGCAAAATAAACAAGAGGGAGGGGGAAGTCAACCTGTAAAGGCAGACCCAAATGTAATGATGCAAAGCAGTCAAAAAAACTATTAAAACAGGAAGGAAATTTTGCCCATGCAGGTCCATTAGCAAAAGTTTGTTTCACACCTAAATGTTTCTAAAATATGCATGCATGCATGCATGCAGTCAAACATCCATAGATACAGGAGAAGGATTAAAAAGGTCACACTGAAGTGAATTCTGTAACTTATGTGGAAAAACCCACAAAGCCATGAACTGAGAATTGTCATACAAAGGAATGGATCTTGCACAGAGCAAACTAATACCTCCTTCCACGTGGTAGTGTTCTTCCCAGCTTGGCAAAACACCATGTCTGCTTTAGTCTTCAGTTCCTTTTTGAATAAGGAGTGGGATGCATAGCCAACAACTCCTGCATTAATGATCTGTGGTGAAAATATATACATAACCCAGATGCCATTTTCTCACTGTCTTCTGGAGAACTCTTAGCCCTTGGAGTAAACATCTTATTCTAAACAATGCAGGAGGAATGTGACTGCTCAGCATTACCTAGGATTAGTGAGGAGGGCTGGAGTACAGCTTTAGTTACAATAAAAAAATATGTGATACGAGAAGTGCCTTTTGACAAGAATAATACTATTAACTGTATGAAGATTTTCCTCATTAACCCTTCAAGAGGTTTCTGGGTGATTTGTTCTGTATCACATGAAATAGCACTGCTTGCCACAACAGCATAGTTCCCAAGTCACGCTGTGGTGCCAAATGTGCTCTCTTAAAGCTGTTGAATAAAAATCTGTGCTCTGCTCATTGAAGAGGCCAGATTATTAGCTGCAGCACAATGGCAAAACATAATTACTGTCATTGAAGGGGTCTAAACTGAGACTTAATGAGGTTCTATCTTAAAGTCATTTACATTACCATAATAATTGTCATAATGGCAGGATGTATGTTTCCTCCATAGCTTGGCAGGCAGCAAAATTACCTTGGACATCTATGCAGACCTGCTGTCACAACAGCTTATAATTTTCGTCTGTGAAGCTCTGCTCCCTCTCAACTCCTACAAGTTATGGTTTTGCTCTTGTGGAATCATCTCTCATTCCTTGGGCCTTACATATTGCATTATGCCAGCTGCACTGTGAAAGCACTCTCCTACTGATTCAACCACATCACTGTTCCTCAAGTCTTGAGACATTTTCTGTGTTGCTAAAGACTTGAGGTCTAGACAATTGGGTTTTTTTCCCACAGAGTGGTTTTGTGGCCTTTATCGTTTAACAGATTTTTCACTTCTTGGAAATTAGCCATAAATATGCCAAAGCAAAGAATGAAACTTTAGCAAAAAAAGCAGAAATCGGGTTTGAGTGAACCAAAAGTCAGCTAAAAGACTCAGAAAAATACAAAGCAATTGTTTGACCTGCATGTGCTGTGTTGGGACAGGCTGGTCCCAAGAAATTCATCATTGGAATCGTTCGTCATTGGAATGGGCTGCCCAGGGAGGTGGTGGAGTCACTGTCCCTGGAGGTGTTCAAGAGGGGATTGGCCGTGGCACTTGGTGCCATGGTCTAGTCATGAGGTCTGTGGTGACAGGTTGGACTCGATGATCTTTGAGGTCTCTTCCAACCTTGGTGATTCTGTGACATCAAAAATATAAGCACAAAGTCCATTCAACTAGAGAGACCTTCCTTGGTTCCCTGAGGGCTTTGGACTGGGTGAATCACTTCTTGAAGGAAATTAATTCATCCATTCAGCTCAGGCATGGACATACTGAACAAATGGATGAATTTCTGTAAGCAAAAGATGTACTCAAGTGTCAACATGCTTATTAGCATGTTTTTAATACAATAACTCCCTCACAAATTTCTGTAATCCTTGTTATTTAGGCATTCGGGCAAGATGATAAATGTGCTTTCTTCCTGTATTAAGATCTACTGTACTGGTGATTTTTTTCCTCTTTTCTTTCAATTAATGTGAGTTTTCAGGTTCTTGAATTTATTATCTGCTACTTTAGTTTTATTTTCTTCAGTTGGCACATCTATAATGGAAAGGAGAACATTGTGTGTACTGGGAGCAATCTGAATGGAAAAGACACAGCAAACTCCAGGATTCTTTTGCAAGTCACATGTATCTATAGGGCTTTTTTGGTAGAAAGGTGGATAAACTTGGCAGTTTAATCCTGTTAGGAGTTAAGCTTTTTCCATATGTCCTCATTTTCCTGAAAAGAAGAAAGAAAGAAAAATGTTCATCTGTTTTTCACATGCTTTCCCTCAATTGTCTGGCAAGACTTTGTAATGTGAGGAGCCACAAGGAGCCAAATGCATCTCTAGAACGGCAGAGGTTACACCAGGCCTTACATTGGCTCATTATATTTCTATAAATATCTAGTTATCCTTTTTTTTTTCCTACCAGCAACCATATACATTTTCCTTTTCTAACATATATGGTTATACGTATTTTATTATTATTACTATTTTTACTTATCATTGAAATGATTATTTCAGTCCAGGTGAAGTGCAGTACTGGTATACCACTCCTCTCCCATGATATAGATGAGATGGTGCCTGGTGACAGCTTAAGATATTTGATACCATTCTGCAGAGCTGCAGCTATTGATATGAAGAAAATGTAGATGTGTGCAAACAACCACATTGAGTGTTTTCAATACTTGTTAAAAAAATTCATTTTAGATCAATTGATTGAAAATACACAGAGAATAGGGTCACAAGAGCATGCAAGCAGTGGCATTTTATGTATGAATCATATTGTCTTCTTCAGGGACATGACTGATACAAATTCATCGCTCGTCTCAAATCAGCAGATATAACACGAGCTCTATGAGTCTGGGTTGTTCAGTCCAATCAGCATGTAAATCTATTCTACTGAAACCAAGTGACCTTTTTGTTTTGTTTTATTTTTGTTTTCCTGGCTCTTACTGATAGGCCTATCAAAACATCAATTAAATTCTTCCCACATACAATTTGAGATGTGATGCCAGGTTTGTCAGGAGGTTTACATTTTCATTTCTGCGGTTCTCTTGTCTGGTTATCAGTAAAAAAATATTAAAGCAGAAAAGGAAACTCATGACCACATATTAGTTTCTTCTTCTAGACCATATAAATTAGAAAAGTATTCTTTTAATAGTTAGCTGTAGGAGGACTAACATATTTATCACGATTGAGCAATGCAGATAAAAATATTGATAAATAAATATCCCTTTGGTAAGGTCACTAATGACAAACTGATTCTTCTTCAACTTGCTTTTTTTCATCCTGAGTAATTTACTGCTAAGTCTGAATTCTAGCTAGAATTATATTTCTCTTGTAATTTTAAAATGTAAATGATTGGATAGCAAAGGGAAGTTTGATGTTTTGTGTATTGTATAGGATGTCATTTAAAATTGGAGTTAATTTATATTGGTTTCTATCTGTCTGTAGATTTGTGGGTTTTCTTAAAGAAGAAGAACCAAAAACTGCATTAAGCAACGAAGAATAGAAGCTGTGACTCTAAGCCTTTGAAATTAGTTGGACTTGTAACATTAGGAAAGTACAGACCATTTTTAAATGAATGAAAAACAAAAAGAGAGGGAAGTGTTAGGCCACAGTCAATTGTTAATCATCAAAATGAGTTTCCACTGTGAAATATTTTGCCAGATATAGAACAAGGACAAAGTTCAAAATGAGATATGTGCCATAATTTGCAGTGGATCACAGTGTGAGGTCCCTGCAGCCCCGGCTGTAAGTTATGCTTTCAGTCCTAATGTAGAATAGCATGGTGGTCTGCCAGATCATATTCTCTTCTGACTGCCATGATTATTAATAGTTAGTAACTGCAACTCGATTTTGCATTCAGATTTTTTGAGGATTTTTTGGGGTAGCTTTTTTTTTTTTTCTTTTTCTCTTTTGGTTTGGTTTTTCATCTGTTCCAAAAGCAGCTGCAGTCCTATAGATAGAGCAGTGGAACATCTGAAGGTTAAGAAATCCCTTTCTCTCTTTCTTACTTTGGAACATTTAAATAGAAACTCCATCTCCAGCTTCAGGAAAATTCTCTCAGAACCAATGCCTTCCCAATTAAATGGCTTGGCACTGTAAAATGAAAATTCCCAGCAAGTGATATTTCAAGGTCTGCTGTTAAATTGTTGTCCATGAATTTCACAAAGTTTCTGATTGTGTTTTTTTTCTGTAAAATGGGCAACAGTTTAGTTGAAGTGAGGTAATAATTCTCCAAGGGGAGTTCACTTGTGAACAAAATGTCTGTCCCCTAGCTTCCACATAGTTCAATTTGTCACTCTGTGATACTGACACACAAGAGGACCTGTGAATCTTCTTAAAACTCTGACATCTTAAGAAGGTGTGCACAGAAGATATTAAATGATAATTTTGTGTAAAGCATTAGTCCTGTGAAGTCACCAAAGCAAATATTTCATCTTTGCATGTAACTTCCCCTCTGCTCTGCCCTGGTGAGGCAACACCTAGAGTACCACGTCCAGTTCTGGGCTCTTCAGTTCAAGAGAATACTGGAGGGTGAGGAGACTGGAGCATCCCCTTATGAAGAAAGGCTGAGAAAGCTGGAGTTCTATAGACTGGAAAAGAGAAGATGGAGAGCATAGCTTATATATGCATATAAATATCGAAAGGGTAAAGGTCATGAGGACAGGACTGGTCTCTGTTCACTGGTGCCCAGTGATAGCAGAATGGGCAAGAGGTACAAACTAGAACACAGAAGACTTCACTTGATCTTAAGGAAAAACTTTACTTTGAGGGTGACTGAGCACTGAAACAGGCTACCCAAAGTGGTTTTGCATTCTCCTTCTCCCGAGACTTTCAAAATCCACCTAGATGCTCTGTGCAACCTGATGTAGACATACCTGCTTTAGCAGTGGTGTTGGAGTAGATGAGCTCACATGGTCCCTTCCAACTCTAACCATTCTGTGATTGATTTACAGGTGTTATTAAAATAATACATCTGTTCCTTGTAAGGGGGTTTCTGTATGGGAAATTGGTTGTAGCCAGGAAGGGGTTGGTCTCTTCTCCCAGGCAACCAGCACCAGAACAAGGGGACACAGTCTCAAGCTGTGCCAGGGGAGGTTTAGACTCGAGGTGAGGAGAAAGCTCTTCACCGAGCGAGTCATTCGTCATTGGAATGTGCTGCCCAGGGAGGTGGTGGAGTCACTGTCCCTGGAGGTGTTCAAGAGGAGATTGGACGTGGCACTTGGTGCCATGGTCTAGTTATGAGGTCTGTTGGGACAGGTTGGACTCAATGATCTTCGAGGTCTCTTCCAACCTTAGTGATACTGTGATAGTTACTATTAATTTGTCTTTCTTAAAAAAACTCTCAAAATCCTTTTTGCCATTGTCTTTGCAGTCCTTCCTTTTATCAAACTGTCTTCTGAAATTCAGCAGTTCCTAGGCTGTGCATTTCTTCATTTAGGGTTGATGCTATTGGCTCATCTACATGGCACTGCGAAGTATCAGGGTTGTGGTTTGGAGCAGCTCAGCTCCCACCAGGGCTAGCAGTGTACAACAGCTAAGCTATACATGCTCTCTTTCACTCTACTTTCCTTCCAGTGAAGAGTGTCACTACCAGATGCTACCTTGAGTATGCTCTGAGCTCCTACAAGACTCCAAAATCCTTATTTAGATATTTCTAGCCATTTTGCACTCCTCTCTGGCTGTAATGAATAATGATCAGAGTGTGAGGGAGGAGACAAATATGGTCCTGGATATCTAGCTGCAATCTAGGTGTTTCATGGTTGTCTTTACTGCTCTTCTATGCATGTATATATGTGCCTCTTTCTCCTCTTAACCTTATATTTTCTTTCTCGTCCTCTTACTATTGATACTCATTGGCCAGCATGGTACCATCAGCCATAAATATTGAAAGCAGCCCATGAAATTCTAGAGTTTTGTACCACTTTGTGATTCAGAATCAAACTCATTGCAGTTATTCAAATAGTTTCCCTACTAATGAGATTTTTGTTTAGTTTGCCAAATTTTAGGCTGTGGCCTTAAAAGATTGCACATCTAGAAAGATGAGCGCTGAGAAAAAAGCCTAATTTTGGGAGAAAATCCCAGTCCCAGCACAGTGGATTTAGGTCTACAACTAAATTCACCTCTGCTGTGATTTATCTAAGTGGGTACATTTATCCATTTACTGCATCTTAACTAATATTATGTCCTCTATTCTATTTAAAAATGACCCTCTTTAAATACGTAGTACCTTTGCTGTGATACTGACACTAAACACTGCTGTAACATAGTGGGCCAAGCAAATTATTTTTAAAGCAAAATTATTAAACTATGATCTTGCTTAATCCTTCTATAAACATTTGGGGAAGAAAACTATGCTTTAATCTTGTCTTAGTTCTACTTTTTTTTCCCTTTTTTTCATGAAGAATCTGAATAATTCACTTTCCAGATGCAAAGTATTACTGAGGTATTATGATAAGATTAAGGGAAATACAACCAAAGATATATTTCATTTAGAGAGTTGTGTGTTTGTTTTTCAAAACAGAGACTTTGGTGTTATCACTCATAAAATGTGAAGGAGTCATCTTACTCTCAGTCCACCTGCCCATACTCATTTGAACTGCAAACTTTGTTCCATTAGAGGCAGTAGCAGGGTCTTATCAATGCTGCTGCATTATATGATAAAACAGTATCAGTTGTGCCACCTTTTGACAACAATCTCTATAGCTACTGTGGATGAAACCTTGCTGAGTGGATCTGGGACTTGTTTATTCCAGCCTCACAGACATCTGTTCCTTCTCCCAGGTCCCCTGGTGCTTTCTGCCTTCATGCAGCATTTAACTAAGTCAATAAGACCTTTGTCTAAATGTGGGATACGGAAAATGCAATTGGACTATACCAGAAATGTCTCCTCCTGAGCTGTGGTTCAAAGCTGAGTGTTGAACATAGTTTAGTTATAACTGGCTTAGTAGAAGTTGGCCACTGTTTTTCTGCAGGACTTGAAGATGTTGAGTTGTGTGACCTTTTCTGCTAGGTCCTACTAGTTGTCTTGCCTGGTCAGTCTTGTTTCTAAATTGTTGAAATATTCCAAATATTCCTTATTATACGTGTTAATTATTGCATGAAACTACGCAACAATTGTTCTTTCTTGAATCTGATCAAGCTGTCTTGATTTGACTGCCGTATAAGAAGTGGGAAGAACAGATTGTATGAACCAAAACCACCCAGCCAGCAGAAAAATTAGATTAAAACTTTCTCTAAGAGAAATCTTCATAAACATCTCCTATTACATCTTTCCTTATCCAAAGATTTGAGGCAAAATTCTGGATGCAGTGAAAGCAATGGAAAAATTCCAATTGCTGTTAAGAAGAGCCAGGATTATATTCCAAGTCTGTGAAATAAACCATAATTAACCTTCCGTCATGGCTGCCAGATTCCATGTCACCACTTGCTTCCACTTTCTGAATTTCATTTTAGTGAAAATCTGTACAAAACTTAAGAGGTATTTAAAAAATAGCCAAGTGGGTTTTTTTCCCCCTCTATCACTTCCTCTTCCATGCCCAGTTAATTTAGAAAATGTGCCCTGCTGTCTTCCACAATTTCCTCTTGTAACAAATGTTAAAGCCCCTCCATTAACTTAATGGCAAGTCCCTGTTGTTATTGCTTGCTCTGCTTTTATGCTCAGATTTGAAGAAGCCCCCCACAGCTCATGACACTCCAATTAATTATTTAAAACTTTGCTTTATTCTCTGAATTAAATTAGCTCCCTTTCTCCCTATAATAAATAAATGATGGTTTTAACTGTCTTTATATAAATATTTTTTTAGTTCGGGTCAGGAGCTCTTGCTGGACATTCAATATGTATTTGGACTGCCATTCTACCCCAAGTATGAACAACAATTTACTTTGGAAGAAAAGAGCCTTTCCTTGCAAATTATGCAGTATATCTCCAATTTTGTAAACTCTGGGTAAGTATCTGACATTGAAGAATTTCTGTGATTGAGGAGAGCACAAGAAGTAGAGGCAATGTAGTCCAGAGCGTACCCTCACTCAAGTAACCTCCATTTCCTCTAGCAATGTACAATCCTACAAAGGGGGCTTTGGTGAACACTTTTGGAAGGTCATGGAGAAGCTATCAAGCAGATAACAAAGATTTATAGTATGACACTTAGCTCAAAGTAATAGGATTTTTTTTCTACATGGAGTGGCTGCAAATCCTGCTTAAATATATGGAGGCTACAAAGGCCTTAGTGTTGTTTCCAGAGCTTAGTTCTAGGAATCTGATTTTGAAGTCTCTTGGCTAAGGGTTCCCTTATTTCCAGAAGAAAGGGGAAAACATACAAAGACACAGTGCACCTTTTGGCAATTACTCTGCCAATAAACCTCTGCTTTACTGTACTATGTATCTCCAGAAAGCTAGTGTGGGAACTGTGACTTTACATGCTTTATAGAACACCTTGCGTTGCTTTTGCCCTCTGTTGACAGGTTGATGGTGTTCATAAGCCTGTGTCTATATGGGTTCCTAGGATGCCAACCAGACTAACAAATTATTGCCAGGTGGGACACCATGAATGATTCACCAGTCTGGACTGAATTTGACCCCTGCTGGCCAGAGGGATTGGATACACTTTCCACTGACCTGGCTGATCTCCTGCATTTGACTGTTCACATTATGCTTTACTAATGATGATTTCTCTCATCCGCTTAGGAATCCAAACTATCCTCACAGTTTCTCAAGAAGAATGTCAGGAGTGATGCCTCCATGGCCTATGTACCTGCCCAGTGATGATGGTGATAACTATAAGGAGTTCACTGTTTCCTTGCCAACTCTTAAAGGACTGAAAAAAGCAGACTGTTCCTTTTGGTCTGATTATATCAGAAGACTGAAAGCATCCACAGGTGAGTAGAATATTTCCTGTCATTAAATAAAACCTAAATTCTCTCTCTAATGTTTTCCTCTGACCATAGTCCTGCTACATCTTGTAAATCAGTTTGGATAGCTTCAAGAAAAGCAATCAAGCCCATTATTTTTTTGGCAGGCAGAGATATTCTAAATTATTCTTGGAGGCCTGCAAGCTTACAAGCGGTTCTTATGTCTTAAGGACTCATTTTCAGAGTGAACACAGTCCAGGCCTTTTCTGCTTTGGAGGTAGTTGCACTTAAAGGAACAGAATGTACTCTCCCAGACACCAAGCTCCCCAAGCTATTCCTGACAGCCTACCTCAAATGGACTAAGGCTGATGTTAGAGTAACACAAAACTACAGTGTCTCAGAACCATCAAGCTGGTGGTTCTCATACAAACACAGAGCACCAATGCTCTAGTTCAAGGCAGCCTAAATCAATACTCTTGCTCTTTATTAAAAAGTGGAATCAAGAGATTGCTTTAGGCCTTTTTAACAGTTTCCTGGTATCCCTCAATGTCTTTTAAGTTCAGAGGGGATATTTTGATCTCTCTGATGGCTTTCTTCTCATCAAGATATTTCAAATATATAAAGCTTGATTCTGATGTTTAAACAGTATAGTTCCCAGATCTTTGGGGACTGTCTTGCAGCATTATGGCTATGTAATGTCAGACTTGAGTTGAAGTCACATCTCTGGCAGAACAACTGAGCACCACGGACAGAGGCAGTTCCCAGCACATAGAGAAAATCTGCCCCAAAGTGGAAAAATATCTATTAAGGAAGGCAGTTTATGAGATGGAGAAAGTTTTAAAACATTCCAGCTGACATAAAAACACAACCACATTTGTGTATAGGCTAGTTCAGTAGCCTGCCTAGCTCAGTATTCTGCCCTCATCACTGGCCAAACCCAAATATTTGAATGTTAAACACAAAAAATTGGGAGGGGGAGAAAAACACTGAAAGAATTCACAAAGATGAGTCAATTCTTTTGAAAACAAGCCACATGTTCAATTTATGGGGTATAGATTGTCAAGGAAAAGGTTTAAAATGTACATGTCAACATATTATTCTGCAGGCAGAAGTGAGTACACCCTGCCTGCTCTTTGAGCCAATATTTGCTTGGCCTCAGCACCATGGTAATGCTGCTACACAGTTAATTTCTCTTAAATTCCATCTCACAGCAATGTTAGCTTGTCAGCTTGCTTTGATAGTCATCTTTAATCTACCCTGGAATACTGAAACTTCTTATACAACTTCTACGTAAATAGGTATCACATCAAACTCATTTGTGATCTGGACCTCAGTCTGGAATGGTAATTTACAGGACCTCATACTATGATAACAATCTTGAGTCCACCTTCTTGTGAAGGACAGTATGAACTTAAGATGCTGATGGATGAACACCTCAATTCATTTTTGAGTGTAGTTTGTGCTTGAATTCTTGTCAAAGCAGCACCAGTCCGTCAGTACAAGTTCAAAACCTGCAGTGCACCCAAAAATTGCATTCTAGAGGAGTGGACAAGTGTTGTTTTTAAAAATTCCCTAAGCATCATGTTGCTACTTGGTTGTTGTGCTACCTTGAACCAGAACTTGTATGTCCTGACAGAGTTGAAGCACTGTACCCTGTTGTTATGACTGCTCCAGGCTCTGTTCCTGGTTGTTGTATGGGATTGTGGTGTGATGTAGGATACAAGATTTGAGAGAGCAATGCTGCAAACCATTTTTGCATGATGGAAGTTTCAGTCCACCCTGAGAGGGAACTATTTCCAGTCAACTACCTTCAGTTTTCTGCCTTTCAATAATCACCAATCTTCATGAGAGTGGTTTTGGATTGTATGGTAAACTGTTTATTCTGACTGATGAGTCTCAGTTGTTGTGGGTTGCAATTTGTGGCCTCATGCCAAGTAGATGGAGTATATGAGTGTGGCAGCAAGAGCCTTTGGTGATGAAACAATCCTGTTTTCCTGTCCAACTGTAAAGCTGTGGAGGGTCTATTCTGATGCAATCTCAACAAGCTGTGATGAATCCTGTTTTGTCTATTTCATCTCTATCCAGCTTCCTATATCATCTGTGATCTATATGGAAATTAAATCAACATAATTCAGAAAAATGGAGAAGTGGAAAAACAGTGATCCAAAAAACTAAACTGAAACTGCCTTTTCAAATGTTTTTCTTGATCCTTTGTTTACTGCCACATGAAATGTCTTGTCTGAGAAATGTCAAATTAAGGATAACTAAAGGCTCAAAGCTCAATATCTTAGGCCCTAGTTTTCAGTCCAGCAGAAAGCTGAGCTACTCCTAAGCTCATAAAAACTGCAGTTTCTGGAATAAAAGCTCTCATATTTAGAATATGTTGTGCAGCTGAAGTTACATGTCTTTCAGGTTATTCACTGATGGATCTAGAAGCTGCTGTGTGTGTATATATACACATACATGCATATATATCTCCATCTTAACTGTTACCTGTAATTTTCCTTTCCATTTAGTAAAAATATTGTCCAAGTTAAAGTAGGTGTTTCATTTTGTGATCAGACTGCAATATTTAATGATGGAATGTATCATTTGTTCCTGGCATGTAATTGAAATGTACGTTGTCATAACTGAAGATACTTTAACAAAAGTTACGTCATAAGTGCAATGATTCTTTATTGCATTTACTGCAGTGCCTTTATAGATCACAGAGGAAAGTTTGAACCTGTTTCATTGCAGATGAATCTGTAAATCTGGTGGAGTTTTATTTGAAAACTGTTTATAGAGTCGGCATTTTGTGGGCAATTCACCTGGGGAATCATGGAAGTGGCAATGTTTGAAAAGATTTGAATTCAGTAAATGGAGTTCCTGTGGTTGCGTTTCAAAGACATGCTTTACATTCTGCATCATGATGGTTTCTATGGAAAACATCAAAACAAGAAACAAGAAGAGTGGCCATTGTGGAAAAAAAGTTGTGAATGGCCTTTTACAGGGAACTTGTTAACAACTTGAGATTCAGTTAGAAACAGCAGCTCCAGAAAGTTTGTGTATATTCAGACATTAAGTACAGTGGAGTTGACCGCACTGCCTGACACTCACTGAATCCTAAACAGCTAGACCTGAGTCCATTCTACATCTCTTAATCATCTAACTGATACCCAAACAGAACCAGTCCTCCTAAAACAACTCTCTAAGTAGTGTTGCAGCTGGGGAGAAGGAGGTACCTTTACTGTTTCCAAAGTGAAGTCTTGTCTGCCCCTCACTCATGTGCCTAAATTTAGACATTTAGGCTTACTTCACGTGGCCAAGTTAGCCAGGCTAGACCCCACCTGTAGAAAATTCAACAGGTAGCAAAGCTGAAGTGCTCTCCATTAGCTACAAGATGTGTAGCCAAACAAGGCTAGATGTTAGGAAAAAGTTCTATACAGAAAGAGTGATTGCCCATTGGAATGGGCTGCCTGGGGAGGTGGTGGAGTCGCCATCACTGGAGGTTTTCAGGAGGAGACTTGATAGGGTGCTCGGTGCCGTGGGTTAGTTGTTTGGGTGGTTGATAGGTTGGACACGGTGATCTTGAAGGTCTCTTCCAACCTGGTTTATTCTATGTATTCTAAGAGTCCAAATATAGCAACAATGTTCATAGTCCAGACTTGATTCAAGACCAAGTCAGGAAAGTTGTGGTTAGCCTTCATCTTCTGCCCACTCTATTCACACCTTCCTTTTGAAATCTTCACTGCAAGAGAGATTCCTTTGGTACGAGGGACATCTGTGCAGCAATGAGAGCACTCTGGATAGGATACATTAAATAAACACTATCAGTACACTTTCTGGCACAGTTTGGTACCATTGAGGCAACTGCATTACTGAAAGAGTAGAAGGCAAAAAGCAAGAAGAGATCTATTGGAAGTAGGTGCTTTGGTTGCTTTACGTGTTCCAGACAGCCAGGTACTTCCTGCCTGGTAGGTAACTGTTAGGAGACAATACTAAAAGGAGAACAAGTCTGGCCCAAGTGAAGTGCAAGCTATTACATACTCCATTGTCAGTTATTTAAAGCATACTGGAAGCATGGTACTTAATTACTATTAGGTGATCTACCACTTCCCTAGAGCATTTTGCAAATGGACTCAAAACTGAAATTCCTTCCTAAGCATTTGTAGCTACACAAAAAGCTTGTTAAGTGTCACTGAAAAAAATGTGTACCTTCTAGCTTGCTGTGTCAAACATTTGACATTTATTTTAATGGTAACTACATTGCCTTTTCAGGAAGAGCAAGTAATGGAGAAGCATCTGCAGGAAGCAGTGAACCTCCCACTGAAGGACTTACTCCCACTGAAGGACGTACTCCCCTGGTGAGCCAGCCACTGGGAGATGAGGTGGCTTACAGCAGCTAGAAAATCACAGTGCTACTGAATGGATTTGTCAAATGATTGTGCATCCATGCAGCTGTGCCATATCAGATGTGCTTCCTTTAGTTAGTTTCCTGAACAAGTAAAATAGACCTTTCAAGAAAGTTTTTCAAGAAAATTGTTGGATATGGAACAAAATCTTGCAGCTATTACAGCTCCAGCTATTATTTTAGGTCAAAAGAAGCTGTCATTTGAAAAATGAAGTATCAATAAAAAGTGCAAAACCAATCAAGTGTAACTGGTCTTTACTTCTTGCAACTACCCAACACATTGTATTACCCAAGCCAGAAATGGATGTACACTGAAAAGCTGAGCAGTCCTTCAGCTGATGAGGCTTAAATTTGCTGGATGTTGTATCTGATTTGTTACTTTTTATTACTCATCCTACTATAAGCTACCAATAGGAGTGGGGTCTTTCAGTGGCATTCTGGAGTAAATTAAAAAGCTTCAAAATGGGAAGGAGCTGGATCCAGGAGAAAGGATGTAAGAGGGGAATCAGAAGTATGCATTGAGTGTGTTCACAAGAAGTCATGAACATGCTGTATTCAGCCCATGGCCACCTGTAAGCATGTGAGTAAGACCATTGAGTAAAGCACAACACATATAGCTTAGAATAGCCTGCCTTGGGAACATTTATCTTCTGTAAGGAGTGGGTGAGATACAGAACAGTTTTGGAAGTGTAAGGAAAAGAACATTGTATCTCTAATGGTGCAGAAGGTAGTTTGGGTCAGGTTGTTAGTTCATTGCTGGGCTCATTTGGCAACAAATAACCCTCAGCTGACAGTATGTCCCCTGAATCTTTGTTGGCTTTGATTGATATATAGATATAAGATATATTATATATATACTTATCTGCATTTTTATACATATAAAAGTTCCACAAATGAGAAAAGTTCTTCTTCATCCATTAGGCAAATGCATTATAACAGATCTAAACTTATTTTAGGTCGTTTTGGTCTTTGTCATCTGTCCTGACATTATACCATCTTTTCCCAGCTAGTGTTCTGCTTCTGCCTGTACTCTTTAAAAATAAAGTTCTCCAGAACACCACTCAGATCCCTGTACAATAGTGAAGTTAAATGGGCTGCTGGCTGTGGAAAATGGGCCAGTCTTAATTGTTACATTAAGCCAAACAAATACTTTGGAGAAAAATGGCCTATGAGACTAATAGCTTTGACAAATCCTCCTAATATCCCATAGCTCCTGCAAAAGAGACTTTAAAGTGTATTGCATGCACACTGAAATGATAAATACAATATCTAATCCTAATAAAGTGTTAAGATATACTTGTAATTATTGTTTTGTGTAGTGAGTATTTATAAAGATAAATACAAAGAATTTTTTCCCCTGCTGATTGTAGCAGTTTGATGCTGTCATTTTAGACAGCCAGCTTCCCAAAAAGTAATTAATATCAAGTGCTTTTTAAGCTATGAAATCCTGAGGGGGGAAAAAAAAAAACCCAAACAACAAACACCTCTCCTTCCATTGTTCTAACATTAACTGCTTAGCTCTTCAGGTTTCCTCTGGGGTTATTTGTTGCCAGCAATGGTTATTCACTCTTGAATTTCATGTAATCGTTTAATTTCTTATGTCAATATACAGAAGACCTTGTTTTCAAAATAAGGTAGCTTCAAATCCAAACCCCATCAATTCATCATAGCTACCATATTATGTTTTGATTGCTATGTACAGTAAAAAAAAATAAATAGGCCCTTAAAGATGCTGACTTGATCTAGTGGAAGGTGTTCCTGCCCATGGCAAGGGAGCTGGAACTACATCATAGAGTCATAGAATGAGCAGAGTTGGAAGTGGCCTCCAAAGATCATTTAGTTTAACCCCCCTGCCTCACCCACCACCACGCAGCACCCGTGGATGATATTGGAGGAGTCATGGATCGTGTTCCTAACAACCGGGGGGCCACCAGGCCCCCCGGCCTTTGTTGTCACCACCACCATCACCCAGTGTGCACCGTGGGCACTCACCGGCAATGAGAGGAGGATCCCTCAGCCCAGAAGGGCTCAGCTTAGGGCTGCTGCCTTTCCTGGGTGCGATTAAAAAGGGGAGTGGGTGGGGAGGGCCAAGTGGCCACAGCTGGGGTGGGAGGAGACTCCAATAGAGCCCAGGTGCTCTGGGTTTTGAAGGGAAAAATAGGGGAAAATGGGGCAGGTGAGGGACTTTTAGGGTGTCAGGTAATGATAGGACTAGGGGGAATGAAAAAGAAAAAAATGTAGAAGTGGATAGATTCAGATTGGATGTTAGGAAGAAATTCTTCACCATGAGGGTGGTTAGACACTGAAACAGGTTGCCCAGGGAGGTGTTTGACGCCCCATCCCTGGGAATTTTTATGGCTAGGCTGGATGTGGCTCTGGGCAACCTGATCTAGTGTGAAGTGTCCCTGCCCATGGCAGCAGGGTTAGAACTGGATGATCCTTTAGGTCCCCTCCAACCCCAACAATTCTATGATTCTAAAACGATTTTGCAGTTTAGGCTGGATGTTAGGAAGAAATTCCTCACAGAAATAGTGATTGGCCTTTGGAATAGGCTGCCCAGGGAGGTGGTGGAGTCACTGTCACTGTCACTGGAAGTGTTTAAAAGGAGACTGGATGAGTCACTTAGTGCCATGGTTTAGTTGATTAGATGGTGTTGGGTGGTAGGCTGGACTTGATGATCTCCAAAGTCTTTTCCAACCTGGTTAATTCTGTATTCTGTTCCTCCTCAAACCCACCCTGTTGCACTGGATGCAGCTTTTTAGACTGTTTTGTCTCTCTCCAGGTTTTCTAGAAGCCCTCACACTCTTCTATAGCCCACTATTTGTTTCTTCCTGTTTCCCAGTTCTCTGTACCTTCTTTTTCCCTTATACTAGCCCTGTTCATTCTCCATACCTCATTTAATTTGCTTCTGCCAAGATGCAAATGAGGGACAAAGGCAGTCTCATGATCCCATGTCTTCGTCTAATCCCATATTTCACCCATCTTCCATTCTGGGTCCTTAAGCTCAACCATCTTTGAAATCTGAAGTGACATTTGCATCAGTACAAGTAATCCAGTCTTTGACTGTAAATCTGGTCACCTTCCTGACTTTACTACTCCTCCTTAAGGGGAACCACACCACTAGAAATAGTCCAGTCAAATTCAATAAGGAGATTTAATTAGAGAAGCCTGCATGTGGGCTGACTGACAGAGAGGTCAGGAGATTTGAGCCTCAGTGATACTGAGAGGCCAAGTCTGCTCCCACATATAATTCTTAGTAAGAAAAATGCATTCTCAGACTATTTAGGTCATTGTGCTTTAAGCTGAAATACCAAAGACTTCAGTGATCTGGTAAGGAAACAATGCACAGAAGCATGCTGACTAGAGCCATGCTTTCCTCACTGCAACTGGAAATTGCTGTAATTTATTGAGAGTGCAGTATCTTTTAAAAAATCCTTCTGAACACACACACACACACACACAAGTTAGTTAATGGCAACTAAGTTATTTAATTTGAATGTTTTGACAGACATGTCATCAGAAGCTTTCTGTATATGAAGTTGTGTTGCACTGAAATTCTTGAATATCTACCGCATTTTGTGTGATTCTTTCACACAGGAGATGTTAGACAACAGAAAAAAAAAATGTAGACTATCAGAAAGAATTTACCATGCAGAGTTGGAAAGAAAACAATGGACTAAATGGCAACGCTATAATGTTAATTGTTTTCATAAGTACTTGACACATACAGCTGGAGCATCACACTTGTTTGCCTGCTATTGCAGGGATCCTCATTGTATAATTCTCTTGGCTACATTTAACAGTGCAGTCTTTCACCATAGCAGCATCACAGCCAATGCCCTGTATTATATGAAAGGCTCATATTCTCTCTAACTTGCTCCAGCTCTAGTATATAGCAGTGGTTTATATAGCAGTAATTACAGATTTATGGACCATTTCTCCTCCCTATATGAAGTTAAAAAAATAAACATGATCACAAAGCCAAAGATCCTCCACATGGTTCTCATTTGGTCTTTGAAACATAGACACCCGCCTAGCAGAGCTTTTCTATGAGTTTCAGGTGGTGAGAGAATTTGGTTAATAGGAAGGATGATAGTCAGTGCTTTCAACTTT
Organism: Dryobates pubescens; assembly: GCF_014839835.1. Taxonomy (NCBI): domain Eukaryota; kingdom Metazoa; phylum Chordata; class Aves; order Piciformes; family Picidae; genus Dryobates; species Dryobates pubescens. Next base: position 20,200,201 of record NC_071625.1, on the reverse strand, counting down.
TTCTGTTTCTCTGTGACGTTGATCTGGCCCAAAGCTGAGAGGTCACTCATTCTTGCCCCTGCAGATGTGAATCCTCTAGCATGGCCTTTGGTCACGATAATGTTAACTCCCTCTCCTAGCTTTCCAGCTGCCTAAGAAAGACCCTTTGATTCCAGCAGGGCTAAAACTCAGAGAGCTTCAACTGAGAGCTGATGTGCCGTCAAGAATTAAGACAGTTTTGCATCAGGATCCCTGCCAAATTTACTCTCTTTGGGAGGCTGAATGTATGATTGGTGTGGAAAATACCATGTTTCTCAGGACAGATTTTGAGTCATTACAAAGGCTTTTATTTTGTTGTTTTAAGGAGACCTCCTTTTCACTACTGCTTTTATTCCTCATGCATTCAGCTATCATGGTATGAGAGGCAATGTCTCAGTGGTTTATCTTGGCTGTTTCCTACACAATCACTCTACAGAGAGGCTTGTGAGCAAAAGTCAACAAAAATAATAGTTTCTTGTAGGCCATGGTATCAAACTCAGATGGGAATGGATATTTTTAAACATTACAGCTGTTTTTCAAAGCTGAGGAATTCTGCAAGTCAGATTCCACTAACCTGTAGGGAATTTGGATGCCCGGTTCCCATTATGGCTTTGAGAGCCGCACCCACCATCTGTGCAATGGTCAGTGTTCATTTAGGCATCTTGGCCCTTTCATAATGAGTGGATGGCCGTGTTGAAAAGCATCGTTGTATTTAGCAGCAGCTCACTGGCTTGTAAAGGGAGAACTTAGCTTTTAGCTTAGCTTCCCTGATGAAGACCAAGAAATTTAGCAAGAAGGACCAAAAAATGTTCACCTGTTATTTTTATTTCATGTGAATAACAGGGCAGTTTCCAGGGGCAGCTATCACTTTTTCTGACCATTATTAACATGTAAGTAGTCTCACACAGAGAAGTAATGCATACACATACAGGGAGCCATGTATCCCTGTTTTGTGATCCCAATGTGAGAGAAGTCACGATCAGTTTACAGCAGCAGTTTATGCATACCACTGAAGGTAAGGATCTGGTCTGCATGTGTCAAGCAGTTTGAGTTAAATGAGAACCCAAGCTGAAAAGCAATGAGGCTTGATGTTGCTCTTTAGTTCAGCTCCCACAGATTGACACATTATGTGCAGAGAGTGCATGAAATAGAATTGCTTTTCCACAGTAAAGCAAATGGAGTTCCCTTGGTTTTAAAGCCTAGAAATCAAATTTGGTCAAAATTGAGACAAAAGCAGGGGAAATGGAAAAAAAATGTTGTAAAGAACCCTAAGGCTGTTGTCACGCTGCAGGTTTCGGATGAACTGCTTTGTTGGAGTGTTTTTTTGTTCAGAAGTAGTGAAGATTTTTCCAGCAATGCTTACAGCAGTGGGAGAATGAACCTCATCCTGTCTTTCTGTTACCAGAGAGGGATTATGTGGTGGGGCTAAAACCTCCAGGAAGGAGGCGGCCACTTCCCAAAATGTGCTAAAGAGAGCCCTATGCCATCTGCCCATTTAGCTCAAATTCACCAAGTTACTTAAATAGCTAACTTAGCATTTTAGGAGCTAAGTGTATTACCACAGCCATCCTTTTACCTTACTTGTGGTAGGTAAATACTACATAAGATGTGGGCATGAAATAAGACTTTCAAGAGCATCCAGTGTTCCTGCTGATGGCCAGGTTTCTCTGGGTTTTCACAAGTTTTTGTTACAGCCTCCTGAGCTATTAGGACTTGTGCCACAAGATGAAGGCAAAATGCCTTGGACATCATGATGCACAGGGCCATGCCTGCCTGTGGGAACCCTCAGAGGTGAGCACTCTCAGGAGACAGACTCCCACTGAGCCAGTTAAAGGATCAACCTGACAAATTATTTCTGACCCAGTCAACACAGTCAGAAATACAGTCACAAGCCTGACTGCTTTCAATGGCAGCAGACGGCTGACAGGCAGAGAAAGAATCCAAAGTCTGACAGATGTGTTTGCTTCAGATTGCTTGCATGGCAGTTTGCACTCCTTTCATGCCTGGTAATGAATGCCTGAACAAGGACTGAAGCTCTTAAATTTGGCAGTGATCTTTCTATCAGAAGCCGTGATCCTGCCTTTCAGCTGAAGTCAGAAATGCCAACAGAGCCAGAAGTGGCAGGCCGTACTGATTTACGCCAGCTGCACTCAAGAGTGTTTATGAGAGAACTAATTCTTCCTCTGCCAAGATGCCACAAATGCTCCAAAAGGAGCACTTTCTCTGAGGAGCCATTTTTCACCAAAAAACCCCAACCAAACAGCCCACAACCCTCCACTCTGGAACCCAGTTTCAAATTTACACCCTTTTCCACCTTTTTGGAATACTTTAGTATGCTAAAAATAGACTTCTTGGTCTACGCCTAGCTCTCAGTAGGGCCACTGTGTCACAAACTCAAGCTCAAAGCCTGGAAGAAAACTTGAAATTTAAACTCCTGGGGTAATTCCCAAGGATCAAGTGCTTAGGATCTGCCTAGACAAATCTAATCTACTAATTAATTAATACACAACCTTTTCTTCTCATTGAAATTTGTCTTCCCTGTTATTATTGCTCTCCTTTGCAATTCCCCATGGCTGACACAGATGGATTTAGTGGAGAATTCCAGGTTCTCCTTTGCACAAGCCTGTCAGTGACCCAAGCCTGGTGTCAGTAGTTCACCTCCTTTGGTTACATTTAATTCCTGATACCCTACTCACCTGCTTAACTCTATTTTTGGGCATCTCATCCACAGGAGAGAGGGTGGAGTGGAAATCCAGGTAGATTTTAAGATATAGAAATGCAGTAAGTTACTTTCAGGAAAATATAAATTAGAGGAGACCACATTGACACTTTGCTCTTGATGTTGTAGGTCAGGTCTATGCTAGAAGAGGTTTGCAAGGACACTTGAACAGGAGTAGCTGGTTCAGCCAGACAAATCAGCTTTTACTAGTGAAGAAGCATTCCTATTGCTCATGAGACTTGGGGGGGGGGGGGGGGGGGGGGGGGGAGAAAAAGCAACACACAAAAAAAAATCCCAAACAAACAATCAAAAAACCCACCAAAAACAAAACCCTTTTTTTTTTATCTATAAAGTGTTGGCCCTGCCAGTACAGAAGTATTTCAAGAAATATGCTTTCCCTATATGATACTGGTTTCACCACAGTTCCTGAGTCAGTAGAAAATGCTGCACTGAGGGAGTCCTGCTCTATAACCATAGCCCTTCCTTGGCCTGTTGAGGCTTAAGTATCCAGCATACAGGCTCTTTCCTGCCCCTACTTCCCCTGCCTCTCTGCAGTTTTTTTTTTTCCTGTTCTCTTTGACTGCTAATTATTTGTCTCCATTCTGCCCCATTTCTTCAGACCGCCCATATTGATTTCACACTCTTCTTCCTCATCGCCAAGCTAAGCCTCTAATGCAAAACTAACAGCTGGGGTGCAGTGCAAAATCCCAGCAAGGTATTTCTCTTTTCTCCAGATGACTGACACTTTGTGAGGAATTTAGTTCCTGCTCATTTTCTGATGCTGTCCTTAACTGCCACAAACTCTTAACTCATCATGCTTTGCAGTTGCACTGTTGCTTGGGACTGCGTCGCTGCTGTGGGGAGCTTGAAGCTATTCCATTTTTTTGTGAAATTTTCTTCACAGACGACTTTGAATATAAAAATAAAAGAGAGAGAGAGAAGAGAAATCCTAATTAATTTAGTGTTTATATTGTTTAAAGGTGCTTGGGGAGTCAGTTTAATGCTAATTAAAAGAATGGATCTCTGCAGAAAGTGGCTGATTCACAGCACCGAGAGCAGTATCGAAGGTGAAATCTAATGATAATAGTACAGAGGGGAAACAAACAAATGAAAACTGCACTGCAGTTGTGCTAGAGGCACAACATGGTTAATTCCCACTGAGCATTTTCCTTCCTGCACCACAGTAAATAGGTTTGTGAACAAAAGTCTTTTGAGATTAAAGAAAAGACAAAACCCAAACAAGTAAAACAACAACCCTGCATCACAGCTGACATCAAAAGAAAGCTTTTTTTGCCTGATACATTGGAGGCGTTGTTTGAGGCCAATTTATCCAAGTGAAATTCTGACCGCTTGTACTGCAGCCAGATCAGGATGGCTTCTTGCAACTGACCAAGAAAGTGTCTGGCTCTGGAAGCAGCCTGAAGTTTTGCTTTGAGTCCTTTGAAAGAAAACAAAGAGTCAAACAGAGCTCAGGTCTCCTCGTGCTGAAACCTATAGCAAAGGTCTCTCTGACTTCAAGTCAAAGTCTTAGTGGGCAGGGAAGGCCATACCAAGAGTGCTGCTACTGCAAAGCCAGCAGTATCCAGCCATAAAGAAGAAGGAGTGATGCAGGGCTAGGCATGGCCCATGGGTTCTTTAGAAATAGCTAGGACATAACTTCAAAGTCCCATCACCCTGTGGACACAGTGCAGGGGGAACCAGGACAAGAGGTAAAAGCATCAAATATCAGGTCAATGGTATTTGATAACTAACTTGGATATTCGCTTCTGGAAAGAGAAAGGAGAAGAGATCTGTAGGGGTGATGAACAGGAGACAGACGTCTGCATGCAGAGAATCAGCTGGTGATGCTGTGGAGGAGGAGCAGAGCTAGATTTAGGAAGAGTGCTTAGCTGAACACAGCCATGCCAAGTAGCATGGAGGCTCCTTCTGTCATTGTGAGTTTCTCTCTGAGGGTGTGCATCATGCAGCCATGCTACAGACTTGCCATGATTACACAGGGAGATATAAATAGGTATTAGCCCAGTTTCCTTTCAAGTGTTGTGTGCAACTGGATTGCATGCTTTCTGCACTTGCAAGTATTTTTTATACAAAAGCCTGAGGCAGAGCATTTTCAGCAAATCCTGGGCAGGAGCACTGTGATAAGTGTCTGTTAGGAAAACATACACTATATTTAAATACACACACGCACATACACACAGATAATGTCTTGCCCTACTAAGACACAGTGTCAATTGGTCCTGGTGGCTGAAGAAGCCTTTACAACACTTTTAGATGCACAACTAACAGCTCGGTAATGCTCCTCAGGCTTTCTCTTGTGTATCATCCTCTGTTCATCTTTCACAGCAGGAAAGCATCAAATTTACTCTCATATATTTGTTTTGCTTCAGTGGCTGTAGCCTTCATTGGCTGTAGCCTGAACCTGCAGAGTTGGTGGTATGTGAGGGGTGTTATTTTTTATTACAGGTCTGAGGCCATCCCTGCAGACAGCAAATACATTGAGTACAGAAATAACTTGCAGATGGTGAAAGCTGCAACAAGAGCTCTTATCTCAAGTTCCCAAAGCAGTCTACCATTGGAGGGAAACTTGAAGAGCACTTAGCAGGAGCAGATCTCTCAGTCATACTTCTAGAAAACACTATTCTGCTTGCCTATGACTACAGAAATTGCAGATGACATAGAAAACCAATGCATCTACAGAACAATCCTGTCACAGACACCTGCTGAAGTTTGCCCACTACTTTTCCAGGGTGTTCTTGTGCACAACTTTATTAACTGAAATGTCCTCTGCAGAATCATAAAAAGCTTTGGGTTGGAAAGGACCTTAAAGACTATCTAGTTCCACCCTCCTTGCAATGGGCAGAGGCACTTTCCACTAGACCAGGTTGCTCAAAGCTCCATCAAGCTTGGCCTTGAACGCTTCCAGGGAGGGGGCATCCGCCAACTCACTGAGCAGTTCTTCACTACCCTCATATTGACGAAGAAATAAGTGACATAGAAATAGTCCACGGTGTTCTGACTAAAGCCTGTGGCAGATCAGGTTGTTGGCAGTTTCAGAAAAGAGTGTATCATCTCAGCTATTAATGGCCAGAACTGTCAGGAGAGTTTAAAACTTTCCAGATTGTCTTCCAGTAGCTGATGAGTCAGACACAGACTTCAGATGAAGGACTGAAGTTTTCTTTCAATTTGTTTCATTCAAAGCTCTGAAAAGACTCATGCTACCATTCAGAGGTCCTTTTGGATTAAAGGTTTTTTCTCAGTGAAGAAAAATAAAGTGTTGATAGAACTAACTGCTGTACAAAAGGAAGAGGGGGAGGAGGGGGAATGGGGGTAGGATATGGCAATGTTTTCTTGCTCGTATAAGCCCTTGGCTGTCTGAAGAAATTTTGTTGTGAAGGCTCCAGTCACACATCCATCACCAAAGCTGAGGAATAAATTTTCAGTCTTCAGACTGTTCCAAAGAGTAGCAAACACAATAGAAAATGGAAATTGTATATTTTTTTCTTTTTTTTTTTCCCCTAAAATGACTGGGAAAAAACAAACAAACAGGAGCTCCTGAATCATTCACTTTTACAAGCTGGGGGTCCTCACTTTTCATCATCGTGCAAGAAAACATTGATGATCTGAGGCCAGGTATTTTACTACTACTCCAAATGTCTGGATTATTTCAAACATTTCTAATTTTCATCTACAGAGTGTTTGGAAATATTTTATTCCAACAAAAATATTTCCATTGCCTCTTCTTTTGTTTCCTGGTATTTTTTTATTGCCCCTCAGAACTAATCATTCTGAAAGAGAGCATGATGTAAAATGATGGTGAAGATCCAGGTCCAGGAAACACAGGAGCAGTTGCCTGGTTTTGTACTCCTCATGGAGTGAGGTAAGAAAAGAGAAGATCCAACACCCTCAGAATCAATTTGTACTATCACAGATGAGGGATCTGGTCTCAGTCTGCTAGGAAACACCCAGGAATGGAGGAAGAAAAGATCCCTTCCCCAGTTTGTAGGACCTAAATGTCAGTGTGAGCAGGGGACTTGCCAGATCAGATTGGCCTCCTTCTGGGATGAGCCAACAAATTGAAATCCTGAGGATCCCACCTGAGGACCCCTCCTGCTGTGAGGGCTGTCCATGTGTCAGTAAGCACATTAGCTATCTCCACTTTCCCCTTCTTCCACCTGTCTTCCTGAAGAGAGAGTTTGGATAAAACATTTTAAGCTACAAGTTTATTAGTTTTTGGTTTGTTTTTTTTCCTTCTTGGCATTTTTTTATAAGAAGAGTTGCTTTTCCTTTGAGCCGTATTCATGATGGTGTCTGAGTGCCTGTGTTTGAAACAGAGAAGCAGCTAAGAAAGGGACAAGACATTAAAGGAAACACAGCTGAAAGATCTATTTCTGACCCAGGTTATCTTGAAGATCAGTTTTCATTTTACAACCATCTTCCTAGTTTTGGGACCTTTTCATCAGGATGTTCTTTCTTGGGATTCCTGATTGCCTGACTGCTGTAGAGCTCATCAGCATCAGCCAGTTCTGAGTGCATGAAATACCAAGGAGGTCTTGTTTTCTTTAGTGAAGCCTTTGCCTCTATCTGGTTATTTACTGTAGTCCCTTTGGCAGGAAATCTGGTTCCACATTGTTCACACCAGCACAGTAATCTTCCCCACTCTTCGAGCACCCTCTCTGACCTCTTTGAGCCCAAAGACATTCTTGACCACAAGCATTCCAAACACTCTCTCCTCCTCCAATATGTGGACACCAGGATTTCAGGCTTGAGGCATTTGGCTCAATCACAGCTGCTAAGCTTTCTTGGAAATTTAACCACAGTTTCATAATTCCAAGGCATGTGTTCATTTTTTATTTAGTGTTGAGACAAGAAAACATGAATTTCTGCTCTGTTGTGGTGGAAATTTCACCCTGCCTATGGTCATATGATCCTTTGTTCCCTAACTCAGAAAATCCAGGTACTGGAGACTTGGTGGGCCTCTTGTGATGAGTACATATTTATTCTCAACAGTGCTCAGTGCTGCATCAATGAAAAATTTATCATTTTTGCTCAAGATAAATTTGGATTTTTGCAAGAAAGAATTTTGGGTTTAAGTCTTATTAATGTCAATGTGACTAACACAACCTGGAAACCTGGAAGCCGGATGTTCCTTTCATGCCAATTTTTTACATACCCAAGTTCAGAGAGTCTTTTACTGAAATAAGAGGTCCACTTCTGGATATTTCCCCTTGTCATCGCTTCACTAGTGTTGATTACTGTACCCAGTTACCTCTAGTAACAGACGAGACATCAGTAATCCCATCCTGGCTGCAATATTTTTCAAGTTCTTGTGCCACTGTCAGATGTATTTAATACAGTACATTGATAAATAGTCCTCAGACTTTGCCAGTGCTTGGAGTTTTGGAACTGAATAACAATAACCCTTTTGAGGCTGCTAACAAAATGATCAGACTTACTGAAGGCTGAGGACTTTTAGGACTACCTCATTTCAGCTTAGCACATTGCATTTACTACTTCTGTCTGGAATCAAATAATGACTAATGCATGATCCTACATTTCAGATGTACCTGGGATGATGAACATGTTTGAAATGGAATGCTTTTGAAAACTTTCTTTAATGAAAAGCCTACTGTCCTTAGCACTCAATGTCTAACCATGCAACCTTGCTTACAGTGTCTTGTACAAGTGTTGTAGTTTGAGCTGGGTGCCCCCCTGGTGCGTTCACTTCCTGTGTCCAGAAGTCCAGCCCAGAGGGATGGACACAGGAAATTGTGTATTTCCTACCATAATTCTTTGCACGACTATAAGATCCAGTGCGGAGTCTGGCACTTCCTCTTTCCTTCCCTCTCCGAGACTTGGTAACTGGGGGAGAGATCTCCCGGCCAGGGGCCTGATTGGGCCCAAGGCCACAGGGGGATGGGCAGTCTCAGGCCTGGCCAGCTGAGACTAGCCCAGTAGAGGGAGGGGGAAGAAGGAGCCCTGGGGGTTTTGCATGCACCCTCAGGTGGGGATGGGATCTTTCTTTGTCACTGCGCTTTGGGTTTTCTGTAACATTCACTGCTTTCTATTTAAACTTTCATCACCTTTGCAATCCGTTTGCCCGAGTCGTTATTTCTGCCTGTGGTGGGGAGGGGACCTGCCCCAACCCATTACAACAAGATCCTGCCAGGCTTGGAAAACTAATTGGGATTTGTGAGTGGATGAACTGACCTGTTTACAAATGCTCCTTCATAACGGTCCTTCTGTTCCTCAAGACCCGTGTGAACAATTCCATTGATGGTTTCCTGGCTTCACTGATGTTTGTTGCTGTTGTTGTTGGGTTTTTTTCTGGGGGAACTTGCTAAAGATAGTTTTCCTTATCTTCTCCATTTATCTTAGTTTACATATCTTAGCACCTTACAGTGGTACCATTGATACCTGAAAGGGTTTTCTGTGTTTCATGCACAGTGAGAAATTGCTCTGAGAGGCAATACCAATGGAGGGCTTTATCTTACTAAATTCAGACACCATAATCTGACATAGGTCAACCATTGACCCTGGAATTTTAAGCCAAAAAAAGTTGAGATGTTTCACCTGAGTGTCTCAAGTCTATTTCATCTCCTAGCCTTCTCTCACCTCAGCCAGAGGTTCATGAAATTTGAATGACTTGGGATAACCTTGCAAGCAGGTTAGATTGCCAGTTGTCCTTCTTCAACTGGGGAGCCCAGAACTGGACACAGTATTCCAAATGAGGCCTCACCAGGTCAGAGGAGAGGGGGAGGAGAGCCTCCCTCAACCTGCTTGCCACACTCTTCTTGATGCATCCCAGGACACCATTAGCCTTCTTGGCCACAAGGGCACATTGTTGGGTCACAATCACCCCATTGTCCACCAGGACTCCCAGGACTTCTTCCACAGAACTGCTTTTCAGCAAGTCAGCCCCTAATCAGGGCTGACCAAATACACTCTGTCTTCTCACCTTCATGTCCCCTAAGATATTATTTTTATGTTCAAAATTTTTAAACAACATAATTCCCATTTGTATTTCAATTATAGAATCACAGTTACAGGATATAAAACATCAACTAAAATACTATCTCAGGATGCTTGGTAATTATCCAGGATCCAGGAAGGTTCATCTGATGAAAAAAAACAAAACAAACCAGCAGGAGGAATTACAAGTTCTCCATCTTGCAGATAGGAGACCTGGGATCCAGTTCTTCTAAAGTCTTTATTAGCTCTGAAGGATCAAATCAATGTCTTGATGAAAAATATGAAACAAGCATCTACAAGAGCCAGAGTCTAAACCTGGATTCCCTTCAGTTTTGTCTTATTTATAAAACAATCTTTATGTTCCAATCTGTGCTTAGATAAATATACTTTCACAAAGTCCATCTGCCATTTTTACTCTATTTCCACCCACCCTGTTTGCATTAGAGGTTTTGTTTAGAATCATTTTGTTCAGCCAGCATTTTTCCACCTCTTTTAACATACACATGGAGGATCTGCTTTTGTGATGATTCATGAGTGCTGGGACCTACCCATGAGGAGACTGTTGCTGGAGCCAGGCCACAGGCTGTCCTCAAGCTATGTCTGCAAACGTGGGTCAGAGTTCATGTTCATTTTGCAGGACTATAATTAGCACAGCAGGTTTAGACAGGAAACTACTCCCTCTAGACCCAATTTCAAGGCAATTAGGGCTGTACTCTTTCACCATGATGCTTCTGAGCTAGACCCTGTCTGCCCCACAGTAGTAATAAAGGTGGAAGTACACATTACTGAGCATTGTTGTGGCTTGGCTTTGTGTGATGAAAGAAAGCATATGCTCTAATTATACCTCAGCATCAGGACAGGGGGAACTTGTGGTGCAGATAGAGCTGAACATCCTCTGCAGTGTTCCAGTGTCCTTGTGTATGTACTGCATCTGGGAATTACTTGCACAGGGTAGAAAATCAATAGACAATCTTAGAGCTGTTTCTGTCTTGGGTATGCTGCCCTTCCTATACTGTTTCAGAGGATTGTGGCTTTTTCAATATGACTATGTGTTATAAGTACTAATTCTGTAAGTGAAATGTTTTAGCCCCCTCATCATATCCCAGAGGGTTGGGACATCCAAAGTTCAGGAACAGGACACAAATGAGACAGCAGAATTTATCCTTGGTCAGAGAATGCACATTGTTTATACTCCACTTCAATGCTATTTTGAAGCACTTTTCATGCGTGGTTTTTGCTCTGGCCTTTTGAAAAGGTTGGTATTTTCCCAGAAGATTTCAAGACGCACCATGACTTCTGGGAGCTCTGCTGAAAGCGTATAGGGTAGAATTAAGGTCATCTAAAATAATTAGATTATGCATCTCTGATGTGTGTATTCCAAACAGTGAGCTAGACTCCTCTTTGGTCAATCCCAGAGGGAAATTCCTCTCATACTAAGATGGATGTTTGCAATAATTTGACTCGATCTCCCATCCCTGTCTTCTGCCATTGACTCTTGAATGTGCCTATGATTAGCTTAACTTGGACATATTAATATTTTTGTGTGGTCAGACTGATGAACTCTGCCTCTCTTGCTCTCAATCATATCTTTAATATTTAACAGGAGATGTAGGATTAAGCTAAGTGGCAACTGGGAAGAATAAAACCAAAAGGAGAATGATATCAATAAAACACTCATGAGTTTTGGTTTTCTTCAAAAGGCAGCTTCTGGGGTAATGTGATGTTGCAAGGATTTGCCTGCCCTTTTAAATTAAAGTATATTTGCAACCCTCGAGGTTTGATTGAAAAGGTGAGTATCAGTGTTGGCCTTGTCCTGTGGTTTTTGAATCAGTGGTGTAACTGGGATTACTGGTGAAGAAAGATCAGCATACTGTGATATGCTCATCCTCCATACTGTGCTTGAGATACTGTGTTATTAAAAGCAGCATTTGGAACGTGCACAACAATGCAGATTGGAGTAAATTTTTTTCTTATCTTCTGGGTTTATGTGATATTTAACTGAGAGTAATCTTAGCCCTGGTTCCTGAGCAAATTATTGTGGTTAATAAATACTCATAAAGAAGAGTTGTGAGATCCTTGCTAGAATTGTATAGGGGAAATTCCTATTCAGCACACAGTAAAGAGGAAAAAAAGAGACAGAACATACCTCCTAGAACAGCATGTCCATGGCATTGTAACAAATATAATTAGTCACAGATGAGTAACTTGTCCAAATAAATTCAACCCTAAGAACAATAGAATCGTGTAATTACATATAAAACCTCTCTATCCTAATCCCCACAAACAGCAACACAGAACCAAAAATTAAAAGAGGACACAAACTAGTTATTCTTAACTGGTCTCTCCATGAAAATAAATGTTCAGCACAGGGCTGGTGTTGATGATTTCAGTCTACAATGGACTTCTCATCCCATAGCTGGACTTGTATGTTTACTATATTTCAGTTTGTCTCCAAAATGCAAGCTGGCAACACAGGTTCTACTTTTGAACCTCAAATTTGCATTTCATCTCAGAACAAAAGCATGTTGCCCATCATGTAGCAGGACCTCAGTTGAGCACACAAGAAATTCCACCCCCTGCCCCTTGCTAAACACTTCCCAATGATTCATGGGCTAATTTTTTATTATCTCCTACCTTAAGAGAGGAGATGTTCTATATCCCACAAAACAAAATATTTCAGCACCACTGGTTTTGTTGTGTGCTCACTCTGCAGGGAAAGAGGGAAAGAGCTGTTAACCATTTAAGGATGACAACTTGCATAAAAGTTACACTCCACACATCACAGTCCCCTATTTCAGAGTAACAGCCATTCCATCATCCCATCACACATCCCAAGCAGTGCTTTTATTTATTTATTTATTTTAGGGAGGAAAGAGAAGGAAATATTTTGTAATTGAGGAAGGACATTTAGCTATAGGAGTGGAACATGAAGACTCTGCACCACGGCAGAACAATCTTAGCTTTTTGTCTTGTGAGACATCTGTGGTATGTGCATGGAGTGGGAAAGATCACATCCACTCTTGCCAAATTGACTTCCTTTTGTCTTCATGACAAACATGAAATAACATGAGGTCTTACTAAAATGACTCTGAATTTTTAGTGTCTATGCTAACTTGCAAGCATTCATCAGGATTAGAAACACCAAGCTAGATTCAGACTTGTTTGTACAGCTACAGCTGTCATGTTAAAAGAGGGGAATGGAGTTAACCCTGACATGGGCATGCCTGAGGTTTAATTGCTAGCACAAAATCTGGTCCAGTTTTGGCCCATGCTCTTTTTTGGATGTTAGAAGCATCCTGTTGATGGCCTAGGGGTGGGCTAGTATAACTGCCTGAGGAAAAAAAATTCACATTAAAGCTCTGGAGTGTTGATACTCATTCTGGACATAACTGGGTAACTGTATGATATGCAGTCACCATCGATGTATTTTACAGACCACTTCAAAACTGAAATTAGTTCCTAGATGGTGCTAGGCAAAGCCACTCACTGAGGAAATTGTCAGAGCCAATATTCAATAAACTTGTGCATAATAATGATTTACTACATTATGTTCACTAAGGATGCAACCTTCTCCAAGCAAAATGTATCAACCCTGTATAAACATGACCTTGGTTTTGGGAAGCCTCAGAGGTTTAGTGTTTTTTCCCTGAGCAAAGTCTGTGTATAGCTCTGCATCTTAGCTGGATGTGATTTGGATTTTAGTGGTCTGGATATAGAAGGTTTAGTCTTCTGCCTCTTTCTTAATCATGTTGCAAGACAGGGGAAAAGAAAAATGCTATCCCTGTAAAAAATAAATACCATTTCAATAAAAGTCAACACAGCACTGAAGCAGCTTTACAAAGCCAAACATGTTTCTCATTTAGACTGTATTAAATTTGTTGTAAACTTGGGTCACTACTAAAGAAGTGTGTGAGGTAAATAGTAATTTACAATGAGCAGCAGGACATGAGCCAATAAATTACAATCTTGGAGCAGACCAGGTGAACCAGGCACTAACAAGGATGGCAAGAGTGAATCTTCAATCTGCCTTCATCTGAATTGCTGTGCTTCTCTGGGATACACCATTCATTGGAGCAACTCCCAGAATCAGGATAGTAATTCTTGGATTCACTCTGCAGGACTTTGGTGCACCTTTACATGACATCCCAGAACTGTCTCCAGAACAGTGTTGCAAGCCATTGTGAACATGCAATGGGAGTTCAAGGCAGGCCATACTTCTGGCATGTTGTTGCAGAGCCTGGTGTAGAAACAAGTGTGCTGAATGCCAGAAAATTCTGACTCTTCCTTTGCAGTCAAAGCAGAGCTTTAAAGAGTCCAGACCTTATTAATGATATGAGTTACTGTCCTATGAAGCCAATGCACAAGGACCAGTGAAAAATCTAGCCTCTATAGAAGTTTAAGGACCATACGAATACCATATCCTGCTGACAGAACTTGTGTTTGGCCACTTTTCCAGCTGAGCTACTGCCAACACAGCATCTCTTGCGCTGTACTGGATCTTCCTTCAATGTTCCCCATTGTACAAAGGCCACCATCAGTTAGAGATCTGCTGCCTGGAGGCATATGCCAAAGGACATATACTCCTCAAGCAAGAAAACATCTGGCCAAGTTTCCTCATCTTTTAGAGAAGAAAGCCAGTCATCTGGGCAATCCTCATTAATATGGAATTAACTTCTATCTGAAAATCTCTACCCTGTCTTTTTTTCTTATTTATTTTTCTCTCCTTTCTTTCTTGTCATTTGACAAGATAGGAAGCCTGGAATCAAACCTAACAGGTTATATCTGGAGATAGGTGACTGTCCAAAATCACCGAGAAACCTTGTGAGAATATCCTGACTCTTAAGACCTTTGTTTAGTGCTTTATCTTTGAAAGTTACAGTGATGGGTGAAAACAAACAAACAAACAAACAAACAAAACCCCACAACCCAAACAAACAAAACCCACAAAAATAAAATGAACAAAACTAAAGCAGCAGTCTTTAACAATTTTGCTAATAACATTCCCATATTTAGGCTGCCCTGGAATTATTTGGATGTGATTGTAAAGAATAATTTCTATTACCAAGGTTACAGCATTCAAATGACATTAAAGATCACTCAGAAACCCACAGAAACAATAAGCTCAAGAACTAAGATAAAATCCTTTCCAATTCACCCAGACTGCCTGGGTGTAGAGGTACTCTTCAGTCCCTGAGGGAGCTCACTGTATGAACAACATGAGGCATATGCTGTAGTCATTACACAATGTGGAGTACGTTAGAGATACACTGGAAACCCTAATTAAGCATTTTTCATTATTGTCATGGGTTACAGCCAGGCTTGCAATGTTATTTAAACATACAGCTTGTGGGTTTGATTCCATGACCTTTTTTCCAAGGAAAATGATGAGATTCAAGCACCAGAAGAGTGCTTCTTGCAGTGTGTAAAGAGTATGATGCATCTCAAATAGCATTCTCATTACACACTGTGTTAATAACAGTCATTTCTTTATTTTTGGAGGGTTACTGGGAATTCTAGGGTTCTTTCACCATTTATGGATATTAGTACATTCTACAGTGCTGGGGTTGAGGGGGTGGCTTAGTGAAAAACCAAGTGTAGTATTTGTGTGTGTTAAACATGGATTGAGACATATTGCTTGGATGTTTCAATTTAAAATATATTTACTCTGACTATTTTAGGAGGAACAGAAAGGTAAAATCTCTTTCTTACATCTAGAGGACTGGACACAGAGGAGTCAAGCAGGAAGAATTTATAAGCTGCATAGCCAAGACACAGTCACTTCAGGCTGCTAAATATATCTATATAACCATTCAGGGAGTGAATATGGGCCCACAGTCAAGCACTACAGGATGCTTATATCTGTATCATTCATGGAATCATAGAATTGTTTGTGTTGGAAAGGACCTCTACAGGTCATCTAGTACAATCCCCCTGTGCAAGGAGCACAGATATCTTTAACTACATAAGCTGCTCAGAGCCCCATCAAACCTGGCCTTGAATATTCCACCATCTCTCTGGGCAATCTGTTTGAGTGTTTCAGCAGCCTCATTTAAAAAAAATTTCTTCCTTACATCTAGTCCAAATCTCCCCTCTATTACTTTTAAACCATTACCCTTTGTCCTATTGCAACAGGCTTGTTAAGAAGACTGTTTTTCACTTACTTATAAGCCCCCTTTAAATACTGAAAGGCCACAATAACATCTCCCCAGAGCCTCCTCTTCTCTATGCTGAAGAATCTCAACCCTCTCAGCCTGTCTTCAGAGAAGAAGTATTCCACCCCTCTGATTATTTTTTTATCCCTACTCTGGACCTGCTCCAACAGGTTTGAGTACTTCTTGTGCTGAACACTCTAGAGCTGGACAGTCCTCAAGGTGAGATGTCACCAGAGCAGAACAGAGCATGAGAATTACCTCTCTTGATGTGCTCGCAGTATCTAGTTGAGGCTGAGGGAGCTGGGGTTGCTTAGCCTGGAGAAAAGGAGGCTCAGGGAGACCTTATTGCTCTGTACAACTACCTGAAGGGAGGTTGTAGACAGGCGGGGGCTGGTCTCTTCTCCCAGGCAACCAGCACCAGAACAAGAGGACACAGTCTCAAGCTGTGCCAGGGGAGGTTTAGGCTGGGTGTTAGGAAGAAATTCATAGAGAGAGTGATTGCCCATTGGAATGTGCTGCCCAGGGAGGTGGTGGAGTAACCATCACTGGAGGTGTTTAGGAGGAGACTTGATGAGGTGCTTGGTGCCATGGTTTAGTTGATTAGATGGTGTTGGTTGATGGGTTGGACGTGATGATCTCAAAGGTCTCTTCCAACCTGGTCTATTCTATTCTATTCTATTCTATTCTATTCTATTCTATTCTATTCTATTCTATTCTATTCTATTCTATTCTACTCTATTTAGCACTTGACACTACTCTTTTCTGGATATCAGTTGCCCTGTGCTTCAGAGATATCTTTATCCATTTATGTGCATTATTTTTGTTTCAGGTACACAAAACAGTATGTGGAACACTTTATGGATCAGAGTTGTTTTGGTGGCATGGACCACCAAAATAACTCACATGCCTTAGAAAACCATGATGGAGGGTGCAAAATGAAGATTGGAGCCACATACCTTGCTGTCATCCTGTGTGCTGGGAAGGGCCTTATGCTGAACAATATTCTCCATGACAGGTTTTCTGTTAGCTCACAGAATGGTGGAAGTTGGAAGGGACCACTGGAGATCATCTAGTCAAATTCTCCTGATATTGTTCTCTCCAAAAGAAAGCAGAAGTTACAATTAATACTGAGTCAAAGTGAATGATCAAAGGAGGAGACTTGAAAGTAAATTATGGGCCACATTATCTGACATCATGAATCTATCATCTGATACTTGCTAAAGAAGAGTGGAAACAGGCAAGGACATCACTAAAAGATTTCAGTCAACCAATATATCATGCTGACTTCTGCTGCTACATGCATATTTTGCATCCTTGCAGCTGAAATCACCAAAACAAGATAATAAATGTGGAATTAATAGTGACCTCAGTAAAGTACATAGACCCAGACACAGGACTCTGAGTCCGTGACTTGGTGTTTTCAACTTTTCAATGTAACTTTCCATAAACCCCCTGTTTTCCAGCATCCTCTGAACAAGATCCATTAAAAAATATGCTGAGGACAATCAGAAAATGCAGTCATGAGTTTAAGTTCCCCATACAAGTGCTCAATCTGTGACTGATCTGAACGACTATAGAAATCACATTTTCTCATACTTTCCTCAAAAGCGTTCCAGAGTGGAGGAGCACAGCAGGGGTCACTCACAAAGATCAGCCAGTGATTGCTTTATGGGGAAGAACATGTTCTGCCAGTAGTAATCCTATCCTCTGTACAGGAATCCTTCACAGATTCCAGCAGCTTCCAGGGGGTACATAATTTTTCTCCCCTCTGGTCTCTGTCTTCTGCATTGCCTTCACAGCTGGTGGGTCACAACATGTTCAGCAACAGCCATTATGGTGATGAAGCATAAGAATTGAGCAATACAAATATTTACCTTGACCTTGTCACAACGCAGGAAGAGATATGGAGACATTTGTCAGACTTTGAGAAATGCAAGAAGACTCTTGCTATCTGCTGGCCTTTGAAAATTCACTGCAAGGAGATCTAGGGTCTAGAGATTTGCCCTTTTCTTTTATTGGATGGAATTCCAGATGCATCTCTTTTACTTGCATTTAGTCATTAAAAATGTCATATCTTTATCACAGATTACTCTCAATAAAACTGTGTAAAAACACACTGCCAGTAGTTCAGGAACATGAAAGCAGGAGACAAAAAAGAGACAAGATCTCTCTACAAACTCACCTGTGCCTACCACATCAGTCTCGGCAGTGCAGAGCTACTTGACACCTGGCTGGCTGTGGCTTACAAATGCTTCCTGCAAGTGGTTACTATTAGCTCTATCTCTGCTCTCTGCTGCAGTGCTCAGGACGTGGTTCAAGCTGTGTGGCTGGTGCACAATGAAGGGACTGATGCAATACATTGTGGGATTCTTTGCCTACCATAGAAAAAGGAGAAATCCATGGGAGCAGCATATTAAAAAAAGAAGGCAAATAAACAGCAGTGTATGAAAAGAAAGCTACTTCCCTAAATAAAACCACTGAATCTCTGGGGAGAAGCATATTTTAAAAAGGAAGCAAATGAGGAAATTTGCAGAAGAAAACTTTTTACAGTTAGGAGCATGATATTAGTGATTGCACCTGCAACCTCCACCGAACTCTTCTTGAGCATAAATATTCTCTAGGTGAGGCTGGTGAAAGGCCTCGAGCACAAGCTCTACGAGGAGAGGTTGAGGGAGCTGAGGTAGTTTAGCCTGGAGGGGCTTGGTCTCTTCTCCCAGGCAACCAGAACAAGAGGACACAGTCTCAAGCTGCACCAGGAGCAGTTTAGGCTTGAGGTGAGGAGAAAGTTCTTCACAGAGAGAGTTGTTAGCCATTGGAATGGGCTGCCCAGGGAGGTGGTGGAGTCACTGTCCCTGGAGGTGTTAAAAAAGGGATTGGACGTGACACTTGGTGCCATGGCTTTGTAGCTATGAGGTCTGTAGTGACAGGTTGGACTTGATGATCTTTGAGGTCTTTTCCAACCTTATTGATTCTATGATTCTATGATGTATTGTTCCCTGTTCATATTCAAAGGACAAGTAAAGAGATAAAGTTGACAGTGGTCATGCAGTAGCAGAGGTGAGCTGATGCTCTAATTCTCCCAGTAATCAAAGTGATGCCCTAAAAACTGCTCTGATGCTGTTTAACAAAATCACCAAAAATTACTAACACTGATTATTTATATATTTATTTATTAATGGCTTACAGATAGCTTGTCTGTATGCCAGGACTCTGCTGTTCAAGTTTCAAACTTTTAAAAGTTATTTGTTCAGTGTTGCCTATAGCATAAATGGAACCAGTGAGATTTACCTGGAGGCTTGTGACTTGCAAACAAAAATGCACTAATATTCATTAAAACAAAATGTAGAAGCCATCAGGAATAACAAGTAGACTTTTAAAATGAAGAATAGAATAGAATAGAATAGAATAGAATAGAATAGAATAGAATAGAATAGAATAGAATAGAATAGAATAGAATTAACCAGGTTGGAAGAAACCTTTGAGATCATTGAGTCCAACCTATCATCCAACACTATCTAATCAATTAAACCATGGCACCAAGCACCCCATCCAGTCTCTTCCTGAACACCTTCAGTGATGGTGACTCCACCACCTCCCTGGGCAGCTCATTCCAATGGCCAATGTGTCAGATCATCAGAAGAGGATAAAACATCCATACCACTTTTACTTAACAGTGGAATTGGTAAGTAAAGGCAATGAGTGGGAAGAATAAAACAGCAAATGAGAAGTTGGAATTGGTTTTTTTTTGTGATTTCTCTCTGAATAGATGGTTGATAAGGAAGCTGGAGGCATCAGACACTATCCACAGTTGAAAAGGCCAAAGGCAGGGAGAATGTTTTTGTGTGCCAGGAACAAATTAAATGCTAGAACAGAAGCAGCCTTCTGGTCTGTGTTTGGGAGTAAGTAGAATGGTAGACTAAGATCATATGAGGATGATAAACTACTTTCTAAGCCTTTAGTGGTTCAAAGAAAATGAAACAACTCTTCTCAAAATCAGCAGGCTTGGACAGCTTTGACTCAGGCATCTTAAAGTGAAGCTGATGCAGTCTCTGGTTCCCTGATGTTTCCTTTTAATCTCACAATGCAGAGGAAATTACAAATGCTTAGAGAAATGTTAATTCTCTGCCAATATTTGCTGAGGACAAATAAGACAATGAAGAGATAGGCTGAAAGCCAACCAGCCATTTGTATCTAAAAGAGCCGTGCTCATAAATCAACACTGAGGTTAAAAGTTAGGACTACAATTAATGACCATTAATGACATGTTAATATTAAAATAGCTCTTATCTAACAAAATGGATATCCTGCATGTGGCAGGACACTGAATAAGGATATTAAATACCTTAAACATGGAGATATTTTAGGTTTTTTGTACCACATAATATTCTAATTAAAGCAAGGTAAAATATTCCTTGGGCAGCACTGAACCCCATTTTGAATGAATTAAAGAACCACTTAAGTGACAGCTAGTGATTTTTGGTTGGTTGGTTGGTTGGTTTAGTTTTTGTTTGTGTTTTGGGTTTGTTTGTTTCTTTCTTTCTTTGTTTCAAGCAATACATCTTCTAGAGGAATTCACAGATTGGTCAAAACAGTGCCAAGTTTAAGTCAGCAATCTTGAGGTTGAATCTGGAGTTTCCCAATGATGTAAAGACTGGCAGATAAGTAAGTTATCCTGTGACTAGAAAATAATGAAGCATTTTGTAAAGTGGGCCCATTTAGAGTATGCCAATTAATAAAGGTGGTACCTGAATCCTAGAAGCACAGACCAAATGGCACCTAAAGGAGATATGGGCTACATGGGTGCATGTAAACCTTTAGAATGATGATTGGGAAAATGGCATCACTGGTGTGATTATCAGACATGCAAAGAGTAGCAAAGTGTTTAAGAAAAGAAATGTGACTTTTAACTGCTGGTTTGTAGCAGCAGTGTGTACTGTATGCTGCATCTTGGCCCACTAACCATGTTTTTAAAGGGATGGTGAAAAATTATACAGGAAATAGATTAAAACCACAGAAAAAATACATTTAAAAAAATTTCCAAACCTAAAAGGTTGCAAGAAAATATCTTAGAATGAAATAAGTAAGCTATTAGAAAATTTGGTTCCTATGTATATAAGTTGCTAGGTATCACAGAATCACCAAAGTTGGAAGAGACCTCAAAGATCATCAAGTCCAACCTGTCATCCAAGTCCTGACTAAACCACGACACGAAGTGCCACGTCCAGTCCCCTCTTGAACACCTCCAGGGATAGTGACTCCACCACCTCCCTGGGCAGCACATTCCAATGGCTAACGACTCTCTCTGTGAAGAACTTTCTCCTCACCTCCAGCCTAAACATCCCCTGGCACAACTTGAGACTGTGTCCTCTCATTCTGCTGCTGGTTGCCTGGGAGAAGAGACCAACCTCCTCATGGATACAACCAGGTGCTTTTTGGAGGGAGGTATGGAGAAAATGAAAATAGGAGAAGTTGCACAGGAAACAATGGTTAGCAGTTAAAATGAGACAAGCTATTATAGAGGCAAGGGCTACCAGCCTTTCTAAAGTGAGCCTGAGTAAATCACTGGAACAAATCAGCAAAAGGAATTGTGGCAGCTCAGTCTCCTGCTGTTTCCAGCCATGGCTGGGTGCTCTTCAAGATAATCCTTTATCATGACCTGATAAAGGATGGCCCAGGCAACTGGGTGATAGTCTGTGATTTACAGTTCACAGGAAATAAAAAAGGTGGTCTTAAATCCTATAAAAATGCTCTTGGTTTAAGCTGCTAGTAATGCACAAAGGAGTGTGTGTGTGTGTATATATGTTTCTGTAAAGCGATTTCAGAGTCCATTGCCCTTTCTCTTCCTCTAATGGTAGCAATCCAGCATGTCAGATGAGGCTGGTGCCACAGATCCCCACGCATGCATTTGGCAGTGTCTATCCATCAGTCATGTATTTCTTTGCTGAGAAACAAACAAAACAAAACAAAATAAACAACATACACACAAACCCCTGAAACAAACAAGCAAAGAAAGAGATCAAGCTCCAAAATAATGGTGTTTCATGAAAGGATGATTTCTGTGGATTCTCGTGGCAGCCATTATGTGGTTTTGACATCACATAGTGCATATCTTCTCCATAAGATGTTAGTACATGACCAAACAAACCCAGGCTCACTTTATGGTCAATGAAAAACTAATTGGTAGCATTCTATGGTGTTGAGGGGCTGGTCCATCTCCTGAACTCATCTCTCTTCTGTGTGGGCAGATAAACTGAACCATAAACCCCACTGACCCAACTGGCTACAATGGCAGCCCAGCCAGCCAGCTGAGGTTTACCTCCTCCAATGGCAGATGTGATGAATGCTGCCTTTTTTTTTAGGTCCTTCAGATCTTCCCTCAATGTTACTGCTGAGAGTTTTGTTGTGAGTAGCGTGGCAGGGCCAAACTGAGTACATTGCTTTGGCCTGTGTTGCAATTTTATTTCGTGTGCTGAAGGAAAATAGATGTCTGTTTTATTAGGAGACAGCCAGGCAAATGATTTCAACACATGCATACACTGCATGTAAAGGTCATCACATAGAAACTTTTGCTGAGTTGGGGAAGATGGGTTTACATTTCTTTTATTGTACTTCTGTCTCAGATGAAGAGTTATTTAAAAAAATAAGCCTTCTACCTTGATACAGCTCTACCTGTCTCTTGTTTCTTTCCCCTGTCTCCTCTCATCTGAACATGGAGTTAAGGAACCGCTCCCAGATTCCTGCCAAATGCACATGACAACGCAATGATGTAATATGATTTCTTTTCTGTGGTCCATATGTGCTAAGGCAGAGACTAGGCAGATATGCCATACTTACGAGATAATAACAATATTTCCTAAAACAGAGCAATTTTTTCCTGCTTGTGCTGAGCTCCAATTCATTACTGCATCTCTCAAGTACTACTTCCCTAACCTCATGATTAGTAGGGTGAATACAAAGAAGTGCTGCAAGGAATTCTCAATATCAGAGTAATTTATACCAAAACTCCAGCACAAAGAGAGAGAGTATGGCAGTTACACAACCTAGGGTTGATCTCAGATAAACACTTACAGTATGTTGGGGATATTCAGCTTTGCTACATGTTCTCAAGACCACTGGAGGAGACGCAACTGTCAATAGGCATCAGACTCTCCTAGCAGTGTAGCTGGAGGAAAGCTTTGCCTGATTCCCAAGTGTGCTGTTACAATATTTCATATGGTGGCAAACCAAAAAGTTTGAGTCCTGGTTCAAGTCCCAGGGGCTACTGGGAGAAGAGAGTTCTGCTGCTATTCATTACTGGTTCCTGTCAACCACTCTGTAGGTATGAAAGTTGCACAGCAGACAGAAGGACTAGCCTGAGGATTTGATGTGCAAATCTCTTCTGGGACCTCAGCCATTCTGAATGTGCGGGTATAAATCAGTGTTCAGAAAAATACTGTGTAAACACCTTCAGTTTTTAAGACAAAATATGTAAGCAAACATCATCAGTTGAAACCTACCTCTGACCCTGAGCCCACCTCAGTGTGAAAAGTGGGACTATGTCATTTCCTACAAACCCTTTGAGTGTTATGGCTATGATTTTAAGGGTTATGCCTTTCATGCAACTAAAACTACTCTGTAAATGCCACATTCTCCAGGGTACTACAACTCCTCTATTTTGCTTTGGGGAAGCAGAACAACTAACTGGTTTAGCTTATTTTATAGCTGCTTTGTGTCTCTGGGGTAATGCAAAAGGGTTTGATTCATTTTCTCTTGCAAAGCCTAGGGCGTGCTAATGGTAGGTGTAAACCAAAAGTTCTCACCTGGGAGAAGGCAGCAGAAACAATCATGCCCAGAAAACTTCCAGAGACCCTGAGGACACTGAAGGCCACTGGGCTTAGCATTAGTTGGGGAAACAGTATTTTATGGAGTTTTCCAAATAATTTGCCAAAAGTCTCACTTCCAGATAAGAATGGGTACAGAAATGCTGCTGGGTGTGCAAGGACTAGTATGTGTGTGGCTTAAGGGATAAGCTGTGGAAAAAGCTATATCATCAGGAGCTAGATTTGGGACTTATATGCCCACTACAGCTCCTTGTTCCATGCTGTAATATAATTTCATATTATCTAGCCAGCCTGCAGCCCAAGATCATGAAAAGTTCATGCATATGAAACATCTGTTTTACCATTCATGACAACAACTGCTGTTTAGCAGATCATTTGCTCCAGGACTGTCTTCACCATGCTTCTCCACAGGAACGTACAGTGGAAATAGCTATCCCTTGATAAGTACTTGCAGCTTCCAGGAATGCTTGCAGGGGAGATTACAGAAGAAATGCAGACTCTGGGCTTGGTGGTGCTAATGTGCTGCCATTTTGACTTTTTCTAGAGCAAAACATTAAAGCTGGAAGACAATTCATGCACACTAGTGTGTGTCTGACACTGTTTAATAACTCTGTTCCTCTTCAGAATTCCCACATCCCAATTTTGATTAAGAGCCATTGATAATTGAATACAGAGAGAAGATACCTTTTTGGCATTGATGGTATAATTCTTTCTTGGACATCTGCTTCTTCAACCCAGTGTAACACTGAGGTTACTCTGCTCACAGAAGAAATGATCCTACAATATTTCTTCTTGATAACCTAATCTTGCTGAAAATGAGTTGACAGAGGATCCTCCCAGTCTCCAGACTGGAGGTCAAATGTAGTCTGCATTGGTAATGGCTAGCAATTCTATGCATCAGACAGATGGTCTATGAGGACATGCAATAAAGGGAAACTAGGTCATTTTGCTAAAGATGCATATAAAGGAATTGCTGGAGCATGTAGGGACAAAATCATAAAGGTCAAAGCGCAGGAAGGAATACAACTAGCAAGGGACATGAAAGGTAATAAACAGCTTTCTATTAATATTTCATCAGAATGAGGAAGAGGAAGGAAGCTGGTCCTGCCCCTAGTAGGAAAGGAAAGCTAATAATGCACAGAGGGCTGAAATGGTTAATGCCTTTCACGTATCAGCCTTCACTAAAACTGCTGTGAGACAATGAATAATATGTTAACACCAATAAGTAGAAAAAGAGGGATTCAGTCCACAAAAAAAACAAAGTTCAAGGAATTGTTTGAAAATACAGACCTTTTTTTGAATAGCCACTGTCTTGAAGGACATGTGAGACTTAAGAAGGAGAGAAAAGGGCAGATATCAGTCTGTTGATGTAGAGAAGGAAAAGCTAGGGAATTATCAACCAATCAGCATACTTTCAACACTTACAAAAATGCTGAATAAAACTCAATTGTAATAGACCCTTTTTGAGCACTTTGAAGATGCGAAGGAGCTTAGCAACATCAAGCACATGATTAAAAGAACACCAGACTTGTGACAGATTTTGAGGATGTTGTAGAGGAGTACATACTGTAGAAAATAACAATTCACTGTGATATGATTTCATCTTGATTGTAGTAAGGCTTTTGATGCTACCTCACATCACATTTGCTCAACTGAAATGGAAATCCAGCCCAGGTTTAATCCTGTAGATGGCCATCTGGTAGGAGAGTTACCTTCCCCCCCTCCATGTTATCCATGCTGCTTTCTTGTCCTGGAGGAACAGCTGGAATGGGGCCCTGGGTTGTAGTCTGGGGTCTTTCAAAACCTTCTTGTCTGGCCAGCAGCACATAGGAGCTCCATCTGGTGATCATACAAGTCAAAGTTTGAAAAGAAAAGATGTCATAGAGATCATCTGAAAATAGTCAGTTCATAAAGGAGTTCAGGACAACAATCAATGTGAGGCTGGCTCAGGCTCCTCAGTTGTATCAACAACACTAATTTCTTTTTTCTCTTCAAGGATGAAGGAATGGGATTGACATGTATTTGCCATAGGAAAGCTAACACAGGATAAATAACAGAGTGAAATAATATCCTGATACTGGTTCTACCACAGCCTATCCAAGGGTGGTTACTGCTGCTGTTGAGATTTAGTTGCTATTGTTTACCATTTTATCCCAGCAGATTGTACTAATGTCTCGGGTATCCTTATTCTTCCACTGCAGTGGTGACAAGACTTCTTTTTCCAGATGTTAAGAACAAGGTTGTGACCATTAAGCTGACTTGTTTTGGCCTGACAGTCACTCACCTCAGTGGGGGCAGCAAGCATGATGGGGATGGTTGGCTTCCTGTAGACTTAATCTAGGAAATGCAGGACAAAGAGAAACAATGAAGTTCTAGTGAACTTCTGGGATGTGAACTCCAGGAAATGTAAACAATATCTATCTAGTCCTAGTTTGGGGCATCTCAAAGATTATTGGAAGATCAAGAAATTATGATGTCTTAGCAAAAAGTGGAAGAACTGGGGAAGGAGAGAAGACTTTAGTGGAGATATGCATATTGTCTTTAAACTGTTTAAGTGCTGCAGCAAAGAGGAAAGAAAAAAATTCCTCCAGTGTGCCCAAGGAACAGTGAACTTACACTGCAGCAAGGAGGTCTCTTGTCAAAAGCTGTACTACATCATTCTATTGCTGGTACCCTGAGGGAAGTATGACCTCTCCATCACCTGGGCAGACATTTTCTCCAGACACATTTCAAGGACCCTGACCCAGCACATGGTGAATAAATAAAACCAAGAGGCTTTTAAAACACTAAACCTCTCCTAAACTGGACATCTTACTTGTAGCCACAGATTACATCTTGAGGCCTCAAAGAGGTTGGAAAGTTTTCTTCCTAAGGTGCCTCTAGGGAGGTGACACAAGATGAGTCTCCAGAGCACAAAGAGAAGGGTGGTTCTTGCTGAAAATTCTTTATCTCCATGGCCTGCAACAACTTGAAGTAAATGAAAATAAATAAAAATATCTACTTCCCAAGTGCATTGTGGTGTTTCAGTCATAGGGGTGAAACATGCGTTTTCCTGGCTCCATGCTGAATCCTTTTCTGTTGGGTGTTGTGAGTGCAGTCAACCAGTCCTTCAAGGGCTGCCAACAGGAACCAGGGATGTTATGCCAGAGAAATACATCTGAGATTGAAAAAGCAAACAGATAAGATTGCAAAAGGCAGCAGAAAGAGCTGCCCAAGTTAAGCTAGAACTTAATGGTCAAAGTGGCCACTTCTGTGTTAAACTCCAGCTTCCTCCTTTAAAACCGAGCACTTGCATTTGTTCTGAGAGGTGTTTCTGTGGGATGGCCCAAAGGACAATCTATGAGGGTCATGTTGTGATGGACCAAATGGAGGTCAAGGAGTCAGAGTGAGTGGGTGTAAAGGAAGCCAGCCTGCAAGGAAGCTGAAGTACGCTATGGGATCAGGCTCGGGTCGTGTGCTTTACTACAGCTAAAATCATTCCCACTGTATTGCAACCAGAATGCACTGTTGAGAGTTTGAATTTGTGCTATGATAGGCCCCAAACTCTCCCAGTAGAAAGGAGCAGCTAAATCAAAAAAGCTATGGAGCAGGAACAGTGAGAAAGGCTCTTTTGACCCATTGGAATCAGCCCCCATAGTCCTCAGCCTGTCATATCCAAAGTCAGGTTAGTCCTCCCCAGACTTTAAATCTCCCTTGTCAGTTAAAGAGCAAGTATCACAATAGTATTAGGGCAGAAAATTACTTTGTGGAATATGATGGAGAATTTTCTTTTTTTGGAATCTAATGGTGCTACTAATGTCAAATTGAGTTTCAACTTACAAATAATCCATGCAACCATTTCAGCAAAACTGGGTGATTTTCATGACTGATTTACAGGTTTAAGCTTTTTATTTTTTTTTTTTTAACAAATAAAAACCCCAAACATGTATTTTACCAATGCTTTAACCAGAATTAACTAATGCAGCCTCAAGACCGTGGCACTATGGATCCTTCTTCAGACAATGTCCCAAAATATGCCTTTCTCCAAATTCCCTTTGGGAAACTTGTCCCGGCTAAACACGTGCAGTCCAGCAGCTCCTTAGGAACTCTGGGCCCCTCAGCTTAGGAAGGATGTTGAGTTGCTGGAACATGTCCAGAGAAGGGCAACAAAGTTGGTGAGGGGTTTGGAACACAAGCCCTATGAGGAGAGACTGAGGGAGCTGGGGTTGCTTAGCCTGGAGAAGAGGAGGCTCAGAGGAGACCTTATTGCTCTCTACAACTACCTGAAGGGAGGTTGTAGCCAGGTGGGGGTTGGTCTCTTCTCCCAGGCAACCAGCACCAGAACAAGAGGACACAGTCTCAAGCTGCACCAGGGGAGATTCAGACTGGATGTTAGGAAGAAATTCTTCACAGAGAGAGTGATTGCCCATTGGAATGTGCTGCCCAGGAAGGTGGTGGAGTCACCATCACTGGAGGTGTTTAGAAGGAGACTTGATAAGGTGCTTGGTTGAATGGTTTAGTTGATTAGGTGATGTTGGGTGATAGGTTGGATGCAATGATCTTGAAGGTCTCTTTCAACCTGGTTTATTCTATTCTATTCTATTCTATTCTATTCTATTCTATTCTATTCTACAATTTCAGACATGATTAAAGGCAGATGGATTTAAGATATGTTAAAGGGAAAGAAGCTGTTCCAGGACCTGTGAAACCATTTCATTACTTTCATTCATTTGCTGAATGAAGGTAGTCATCAACTGCACCAACCTTTCCCTTGGCCATGTGGGCTCAGGTCTTTGTTCCAGCCTGTTCATCTCCTTTTCCCTTAGGTTGAATACAAGTCTGAATCATCCCATATGTTCCAAAAGTCTGATGAGAGGATGGGGAAGGAAAAATAATCCCAGAAGGGAATAGTGATTACTATGTATGGTTCTTACAGCACTGGAGAGGGTGGAAAGTTTTACTGCACTAGGCAGGGATGGAGCAAGGTGGATACTAACCACAAACAGCAGAGCTTGGGTCAGTGATCTGCTCTGGCACTTCAAGTGTGATACATGACTTCCTGTGCCCTGTTCCCTTTCTTTGCCTCAGGACTTTGTCTTTTGGGTTGGCAAACCACAGTGCTCCAAATAAAATCATGAACCAAATCATAATGCTTCTGAGGGTAACAAACACTAGCAGGCATAGCATAATGGACACCCTCCAGGACATGGAAAATTAGGCAGGTTTCTTCCTTATATATATTTTTTTTCAATGCTTCAGATGCAGTTATCAATGGTAACAAAAACATGCATATCCTGGTTGCTCTCCATAGGTGAGACCTCCTTCTACTCAGATTTCTAGAACAGCCCATATGAGACCCTCACATTCTTTACTTGAGGCAGAACCACTCTACACCTACTGGAAAGTGATTGTATCTCTTTGCACTTTGAATGAGTCCAGAGAAGAATTTATGATAAACTTAATATTTTACTTCCTAAGGTGGTAGTGTGCAAATGAGTATCTTTGTTTTCACAATTTTTTATTTTTATAACTAAGAATAAATTAAGGAAAAATACTGGCATAGGGTGGAAAAAATGGAAGCATAAAATGCTGCTTGAAGGAAATATGAAATTAAATTAAAAAAATAAATACAACCAACTGAGATCACATGGAGTATGTGTGTCTAGAGTGGCAGTATTTTTGTGAGCACAGTAGCAATAGAGCCACTTTCCCCACAGATTTGTGTCTGATGGCTGGCTGCAAACTTCAGATGAAGTTGTTTTCCTGCAGTTGGCCATCCGAGAGGTCTCATCTGTGCGGCTTCTCTGGCATCTAATAGTGCGTGAGTAAACACTCCATGTTTCCCAAAGGTTTGGTACTCCTATTGGCCTCTTTCTTCTTCTTCCTCCATGCCCTCTTTCACAGAATGAAGAGGAATGTAATAATTGGTAGGATACCTTTCTTTCTCCATCAAATTTGGCTTGGTTTTGGCCAAGAGGCTCAAATATTACTGCAAAGGGACAGAGACAGGCAGACATGAACACATACAAAGTGATTGCATAAGCTCCATTTCCCCAGGAAACAGAGACTGAAAGCAGCTCTGTTGAAAGAGAAACGTTTATTAACCAAATACCAAAGGAAACTTTGAATAAAATGTTACCAGAGTTAGAACATAGAATCTGGATACTCTGGCCATGGAAAACCGGTCCTTGAATATTTCATGTTTCAAACAGGTTTGATTTCTTAGGGCTCTATTCATAACTTTTAAAAACATCTCATAAGGTTCCTTTCTTATTTTCTTTAAGGTGGGGGAAAAAAAAGAAAGGAAATAGTTTTATCTGCTCTTTTTAACAAAATATTTTTATGATGTGGGCTACAAGGATAGTCTTAGTTTTCAACAGGAAAACAAGTTCATCTGAGATAGGAGATGGTTATATTTTGTAGCCTTTATTCTTTTACATTTACCAGAATTTCAGATTTTTTCCAAAGATATGTACAATCTAACTCAATATTGGAAACTGACTGTCATATTTACAGTGGTAGGAAGCCTCAGTATGTGATTGAAAAGTCAGATCTGATTCCAGTCTTACCTAACTGGCAGTAACAACACTGGCCAGAGCAAATTTCCAGCAGAACAGAGAAGGTTTCCCAGCTCCATCTCAGAGACCGGACAGTGTTACTGCACTAACAGAAGAAGAAAAGGTACAGATGAACAAATAGTTGTGTAATTTTGTGGTAAATTATCTAGAAAATAGAAATGCCAGACTATTCACAGTATCTGCAGTGGGAGAAGTAATTTTTTAGAGCATGTGATAAAATCACTTGTCAAGGAGAACATGATATGAAGCAGGCCAACCTATGAAGGCAGCAGACTGTGCCTCTCCAGGAGGGTGTGCAGTATTTTTGGGATTCTTCATCCTTTCATGGTTTGTTAATCAATATCTTTTCCTTTCTCTTCACGTGCATCAAGAAAAACATCTGCAGGAGGCAAACCCAAAGGTTAATTCCTGCCCTGCACTTTGTGCATTTGTTCAAGTAGTTGAACTAATATTTATGAATAATTAATTACATTCATGAATGACACAAATCAATGGAACTCCAAGGAATTCATTTTCCTAGCATCTGAGGCTCAGACTCAATATGTGTTACTAATCCAGGTTCTTTTCTTGGTTAGTAAATATTATGTAAATCTTTATTTCCAGAAGACAAATTTTCTACAGCAAGACTTTGTCAGAGCTTGTTCACGTGTTTGGCAGACTCCTGATTTCTGTGGCCTGTTCATTTTGGTTATTAATTATTTTGGCATCTTGCTTGTGTGGTCATTTGCTGTTTTGGGGGTGTTTTGATTTATTTATTTTTTTTCTTCTGTATTCTAAGTTTTGTTTGAAAGCTTTCATTAAGAAAATTATGTTTTTTGAGAACAGATACTGAGACAGACAATTTCTCAGGAAGAACACAGGATACACCAGAGTGTGGTTGCCATTGTCATGAATGCTTAGTACCAGTTCAAAACCACTACAATGTGTTTTTGCCCACATAATGACCATAGAAATCTCCAATTTTAGAATAGATGAACACAACAGTCATGCCATTGCTTTTGAAGCCGATGGAGAAGAGACATTATCTGAAGTTACTGATGTCAATAATTGAAAATCTGATATTACTTATATTTGCAAATTGATACAAAGTTCTTTTAGTTTGTTGTTGTTGTTTTGTTTGGTTTTGTTTTGTTTCGGGGGGGGTTGGTTGGTTGTTATTTGTTTTTTATTTGCTTGTTTGTTTGTTTTCAATGAGAACTTACAGAAACTAGTATTTTAGTGGCTTCAGGTTTTGCTACTGTCATTCAAACCCTCATGGTTTCATTCAGAGTGAAAAAGCTCAGCCACTGTCAATCAGATTAGTATTGCTGAAATGAGCAGTCACACAGACTGACATCAGCTGAAGACCTGTCCTAATAAATCTGGATCTTTTTCTGGGGGATGAAATCACAGTAATGTCTCCCCAAAGGCAGTATTCTCACTCAAATACAAGTGGTTTTGGCTGTGTGAATGAATTAAATAGTGAAGGCTCCATTTTTTAAGCTTAGCTGCAGCTTCACCTGTATTGGTAGATCTAATTTCCACCAGCTCTGTGGAGTGCTGATCATCAGACTGGTTTAGCTGACCCAGCTTTGTATTGTTGGGTATATTGTCAGCCTTACAAGTATGCCAACACAAGGAGTAGAAACCATACAGCACTGTCTGTACTTAGTAATGGAAACCTAGGTTGAATAACATCTCAAGGTACCTGTCCTCACCTGGTATTTGTTAAGAAACTGATGGAATCCAGTGATGAACTTACCACATTAGCTCCTCACTAGAACCTTCTACATCGTGCTATCAAGGATACAAGGCTGAAGAAGAGTAAAGAAACTTTTGTCTATCTATATTGTGATTCTTGTCCATCAGCTTCTTTAGAATGATTATGCAGGCAACAAGAGTGAGTCTCCCTGCTAAACTGCAGCTTCTTACACTCTGTGGTGTCAAGTCTCATCTGCAAAGGCCAGTAAATTTTGGAAACGAGATATTCAACTGTGTTGAAGGGCTAGCAGAGTGCTCAGATGCTTGACTTTATCAAGAGTGAGTTAAAACAGATGTTTTCATACTCTTGTTTCTAAACCTTCTTTGGTATTTCAAAGGACCAGGCTGATGTAACTCTCTTTCCCATCACCTACATAATAACTACAATAATAGATGATGCAGTTTGCCTTCCCCACCTCTATTCTCATTCCAGTACATGCCTTCTGAAGCAGGTGAGATTCCTAGCCTTCCTGTTGATTTCAGGCCCAGCAGGGCCCCCACTATCGATAAGGCAAGCCTTGCATGGAAGAGGTGTCTCCTCCATCACCCTGGCATGGACAAAGGCACAAAAAAAGGGCAACCTGGTAAAAAATTAACATAGTTACTTCTTTGGCTTTTGTAAAAGCCAGATTTGTGACTCAGCCTTTACATTTTATGAGTCAGGAAATTCCAAGGTGCTCTTTTTTCCCTTGGACTTGTAGGTAGACTCTGATCTGACTTATTACAAGATAAATCTGTTATAGGCAAGGAACTATTTCTGCCACACATTTGCAAACAGGAGCAGCATCCATCCTCCCTAAACTCTCTTTCTGTTCTTAGCAGTAACTGTGTTCTTTGGCTAGTTACAGTCCTCAGTAAAAATGTCAGATACACCAAACACCATAAAATGAATCAATCCATTTCCCAGTTTATTTAGTCTTAAAACAGTAAAATGCAGTCAACTTGCAAAAACCTGTTTATGTGTTCGAGAGGCCTAAGGGACACATTGAGGAAGGACTGATATTAAAGGGCTAGGCTAACAGAAGCAGAGCTAGTTTGCATTGGGGTGTGCTACCTGTTTCCAGTCCACTGTGGATAGTGTGACTGAAAAGTAATGAATGCATTTATGTTGCATTTGCAGACCTAATGTCCATGGAAGGTGAAAGGTAAAGAGGCAGAAGTCAAAATTTAAGCTATAAAATTGCTTCAGGGTGCAGAAAACCAGTTAGACACAGACTTAAAAGCAATGTGGCTTCCTTGTTTTATTGAAGAGAGAGCAATGATTTACTAAACCCCTGTATGTTTACACATTGGAAGAAGGTACTGAATTCTCATCAGCCAGGCAGACATTGGCAGAAAGATGAAACTAGAAAACTCAGACTGAAAATACCACACAAACTTTTAATAGCAAGTATAACTGAACTCACCAAAACATGAAGTGGATTTTCCATCATATGAAGATCTTAAATTGAAGTCTTTGAACTAGACAGAGCAGTGTCTTTAGAGCCTCTATTTACTGGGACCCAGTACAAGACTCCCCAGGATTAAACCAGGATGATACAGGATTGGAATATTCTCTTTTAGCATTGTCATTGTTAGAGGGAACTGATTGCCTGCAGGCAGCAGCCATTGTTGAGTTAAACAATGCCCATCTCGTTTGAAACTTAATGAAGCAACTTTACACCCCTCTCTACCTGTATGTGCACCAATGTGCCATATCCACAGGTATCACTCAGAAAGGTGACTGGGGCATCTGGATGTCTCAGCACCCCTGCCCTGGTGCTGTGGGCCCACTCCCTGATCGCTGTCTTATGCAAGCTATGAATGCCACATGACAAACTCCCATAATCAACATGGGATGAGCTGTGGAGCTGCAAGCAGCCAGATGTCCACATCTCAAAGCCTCCATCCTTGCTGACACACTTGACCACAGCATTATCTAACAAATTCACTGGTGGGAATGAAATATGCAGGGCAAATAGCCAAAAGAGAATGAGATTATAAATAAACACTGTGGAGGAAAAATCCAACACTTTGCCATTTCTCTTGTCATTTATGAAGTGTTCTTAACCCTGATTTTATAATCCAATAACAGAGAAGCATTGAACTCTTGTTCCTCTTCCATTTGCAGTTCTGCTTTGTCTAGGATTGCTAGCATGGGTCCAAGCCAGCAAGTATGACTTGCACAAGGCACCTTTCACATCTGCTACACCACCTACTTTACATCTGAGCTAATCACGTTAGATTAATCCATCTAGTTTCACCTCTTATTTGAGAAACCATCTCACCTAGGTCAGAGGAATTGCACTCTCAAAATGCTCCTTCCACTTCACAAAGTATTCAGGGATCTGGATCTCAAAGTCAGGCACTGAGTGGAAGTCATGTGCAGATGACCACCACCTGGGTGATGGGAAGATAGCAGGCTTCCTTCTAGATTCCTCATCAGAGAAAGAATGTTTCTGTGACTGAATGTTGCTGGTGTACACAGAAGGATGTGTACTGATGACAAGAAGGATGAGAGAGAAATATGGAAACAGAGAAAGGTGGAACAAATGAACATAGAATGAAGTGCAGAAAGAGAAGGCATGATATTGAAGAAGGAGAACAGAAACAGTCCTGGGTGAATCTGACAGAAAATACAATCCCCAGCATGGTTTTCAGTGAGGTATGTCCTGGGAAGGGGATGTGGTACAGGTGAAGGTGCTGGAGGAGGAAGACAGAAGGTGGCACTTCCTCTAGTTTGGAGCCAGGTTCCATCTGAATCTTTTCCCAGGTCATCTGCATGTCCAGACTGTCACACAAAAGTTTAGTCCTTTTAGAGCTCCCTGGTCCAGCTGGTGTAAAAATCTTTAAAATGACCATGTTATGTTACACAACATGATGGGATGAATGTAGCTGCAAGAATATGGAATACAGCTCCCCCAGCCTCCTCTCACCTGGCATCAGCTGCAACGTTGAGCATTCAGGCATGCTGGGTCTGGGGAACAACTCCACCACAGTGCCAGCTCCCCTGAAGGGCTGAGATGGCTGTTGAGGGGGCTGGGGAGGGCTTTCCCCCATCCAACCTGGCACACCTGCATTACAGAAGGCAGCCAAAGCTCAGCAGTTTGGCTGTCAGAGTGTCTACCCACCCATCACTGCCCTGTCTGCCACATCAAACAGGAGGTTGTGGCTACATTTAAATTTACCCTGACACCTATTTTAGCCCAGGTCTTGACTCTTTCTTGAATTAAAAACCTGTTCAATAAATTATTTCTTCCTATTGCAAGCTCTCATTTCCAATTTAAAACCCAACCAAACAGAAAGATTTAAGATTTTAAGTTCTTTTAAATTCAGATTTAGAAGAGTGAAGGAAAGTACTGCACCCATGCCTAGGTAAGTGGAGGAAAACACATCAGAGATGACTCATCTAAAATCAAGACAAACAGACATCTAGGTGATC
This sequence comes from Dryobates pubescens, assembly GCF_014839835.1. Lineage (NCBI taxonomy): Eukaryota > Metazoa > Chordata > Aves > Piciformes > Picidae > Dryobates > Dryobates pubescens. The sequence continues at coordinate 20,164,805 of NC_071625.1, read as the reverse complement.
AGAGAGTTTAGCTCTGTTCAGGGTGGGATCTGTACTCCCGGGTACCTGGGCAGGATTTGTTATACCCACTGCTGGTAAAGGATAGAAATAGTATCAGACCCAGGAGCTGATTCATGCCATGATATGCTCCACTAAAACCATGGCAGGGGATAGTGTGCCCTTCCTTTTCTCTCCTTTGTGGGTTGCTTTGTAATCAGGGGTCCCAAGAGAGCCAGCAGACAGCCTGTCGCAGGATGTGTTCAAAGGACAAGCGTCCTTCTGCACTTCAAGCGAAACCACTCCGTTTTAAAGATCAAATAAATATGTGTGTATTTGCACACATCAGGTGAGTAATCACAATCAGTAAAGACAGAGTAAACGTTTCTTGCCATGCTAGCTAAGTTGTAAGACTCTGAATGTCGTGAACAGTGTGAGGGGTAAGCTCTGAACATTTTGGTCCCTGCTAAAATCACAGCAGGATGGACCCCAGAACTGCAGCTTTCCCTTTAAGAGCCCTTTGGCTAACGGCGATGCACTGAAATGCAGGAGGTGGGACAACACCACTTACAAAAATGAAGAAGTGAAGGCAGGAAAAGTTTCTCCAGAGGAAAAATGCAGGGCTTGTCCTTCACCCTGACGTCAGATCTGTCTTTAATAAAATCCCTAAAGAGCCAAGAGAAAAAGGCAGAGTGCCTAGGCTAGGCTGCCAGTGCAGGATTGCTCTGCATTCCCCAAAGTGGTGTTTTTGTTCAAATCGGCTATAAATCTGGGTTCAATCAATGTATTTAATCCTGGCTTCCAGGGATGAGGTGGCTTTTGCCCTGGATTCTAGCAACAAGCAGCATTTTGCAGGTGAGTTTGGAAACTGCAGGAGAGACTCATCTTCTGCAAACACACCGAGCTTTAATGCACGGTGAGTTGAGAGAGTCGATTGTGGTGCATGTGAGAGGGTGGGCAGCAGTGAGCTTTGGGGAGGTGGGAGATGTGAGAGTGAGGGGGAGGGAAAGGAGAGGAAAGGGGAAAGCAAAGGGGAGAGGAAAGGGGAGAGGAGAGGTGCAGAAGTAAGTGTCTCTTGAGTTCATCCTCTGTTCATCATCCAGGTGAATCTATAGAGTAAGCTCTGTGATGTGGTGGTTTTTTAATGATTACCTTGCTTTTTTGCCTTTTCTCTTTCCTCCCCCCCCCTCACCCACCCATTTTTTCCCTTTTTTTTTTTTTTCTTTTTCTCCCCTTTTTTTTATTTTTTTTTTTTTTTTTTTTTTTTTTTTTTTCCTCTTTTTCTCCATCTTTCCTTTTTATTGACACTATTTGTATCGTGGAGAAAAGGAGGAAAAGATCATCCATTCCTGCCCGGAACAGCCCGGGTGAAGCTGTTAGGGGAACGGATTATAGGGGACAGGGCAGGTCCCGGACGGGAGGCCGTGCCCAAAGCGGGCCGGGACCGAAGCAGCTCCTGGGCCGGTGAAGAGCCGGGGCTAGGGCCGGGGACCGTGCCGCCGGGCGCTCCCTGCAGGTGTGCCGTTGCCGCCGCTGCCTCGGGGCCAGCAGAGGAGGAGGGGTTTGTTTCTCTCTGTTCCGATCTCTGCAGCTGCCAGCGCTCCACGCAGGCAGCAGCTCCTTTCCCTCCCCTCCTCTTTGAGAAAAACTCTGTGGGAAAACCTCTCCTTTCCGAAAGTGTTTGCGTTCTGCCTTCCTTTCCCCGGTGCGTGCTGCCAGCTGGTGTAAAAGCCGCGCGGGAGAGTGCTGGGTTTGGGAAGGTGAAGGATCACGGCAACGAGGCGGCGGGGGCGGGCAGCGCCTGTCCCCCCTGGGCGAGCGGTTGAGTGTCAGCATCGGGACCTGCAATGTCCCTCGCCTTCACCCCCGTTCCCAGAGGCAACGCTGGACTCGGGGCATGGGGAGCCTAGGGGACCCCGAAGGAGAAATACAAGAGGGTGAATACCGGGGCTGCACTTGGGCTGCCCGGCTTGAAGCTGGGGCTTTCCGTGAACCAAACACGTGTGAAGATGTGTCTGAGCATCGCTTCTGCTCTCTCCGTGCGGAGTAACAGCAACTGCTTTGCACAGGAGGGGTTTGCTTTTGCAGGGCTCCTGGCAGCAGAGGTTGGCTTGTGTGTGGCGAGATAAAGGGAAGCTCAAAGTAAGAAACTAGCATGCGTGTTGTGGTGCACCAGACACACCTGTGTGAAGGCAGGTGGCAAAGTGATAAGCCTGTGAGAGATGGGTTGATAATAGTGCCTTTTCTAGAAAAAAGACAAAACCAACAACAACAGCAAAAAAGCCCACCCACAACCCAACAATCAACACAAAACAAAACACAAAACTAAAAGAAACAAACAAAAAGTTCCTCTTGGGTTCTCTGAAGTAAGTTGATTTTTACCTCAGTTGATTTTTGTTGAGCAAGAAAAAAGTCACATAGAGGGAGGGAAGGGCCCTCCCCAGACAGTGTTACTAGTGTGAGCCTTGTAAATTTTACTGTGGTTGTTCTGGGTTCTCTTGGTATCAAAAATGGTGTGGGTTTTTTTTTTTTTGTTGTTGTTTGTTTGCTTGTTTTTAATAGCATGAAAGTATGTATGAGTGCATGAAGACACATGTGCCTGCTGTGGGAGTGAGTGACTAAGTGCAATCCAAATACTGCAGGCAGCATGTTTGGTCTAAGAGTATCTGAAAAAACCTGTTCATAAAAGTATTAAAATAGCTTAAAAAGAATTCTGGGTCTTGACTGTTTCAGTTCAAGCTCTCCTTTGAGTGGAACAGGTGAAGCTATCTGGAACATCCCAGGGGCACTGTCACCTCCTGAACACACCTGTAGAGTTGGACCTTAGAAGGTTGTGCTTAGAAATCATTGAGTAGGGATCATTTCTCTCCAGTAATAAACTGTTTTTCTGTAGGTCTTCTCCACACCTGAACTGGGATGTGTGATGCAATTTTGGTAGGGTGATGAAGGGCAGTTTTCTCTCTGGCGTACCTAAGGGAGTGAAGGAAAAAATGAGCGGGGCTGAGGAGAGCAGATGGGAGGAAGCATTAGACTATGTATTATTTAAAGGACTTTTGGGGCAAGAGAAGGCTTAGTTTGGTCTGATTAAGGGAAAGGTGTCTGAAGGAGCAGGGAATATTGCAAATGGTATGGGATATTGTGAATCCACGGAGTGACAGTGTAAGGCAGGTCACTGTGCAGAAAGAAAGCCCCATGGTTTCCCTGAAAACTTGTTACTTTTCACATGTCTGAAAAAATATGGACAGAAAAAGATGTTTCACTGGGGAAGAGGAGGGATGACTCTCTGGAATATAACTGGAATATACATATGTGTTCCATGGAGAAAGAGGAGTTGGTATGGGAAGGCCAGACACATCGCAAAGGGTGTCTCAGAATGCAGCTATCAGATTTTGTGGGAGTGTGCCTTGTCCCCAAGTACTGTGCTGAGTTACAGGCAGTTACTGAGCTCCTAAACAGTTTTATCAACAGGGTGTTTTTTCACTAGGACATAACTGCACAATCATAAGGTGATTTCTTAAAACATTGTTTTGTTTTGTTTTTCATAAATTGAAGGACAGAGACAGTGGAAGCCCAAGTCCTATCAGCTAGGCTGAGATTTCTCTGAGCTCGAGTAATTTCTGTTGTATGGACCTTAAGGCTGGATGCTGCATACTGAGGAATCAGAGCCATGGTTTTCACGTTCTAGTCTTGATGACTGAGACCCCCTGTTCAGATGGGATGAAATATCCTGATCCACGATGATGAATAGAAAAGTAATTCTGCACTTTGTAGAAAATTAGTAAAGGACATAATATAGGGAAAAGAACAGCACTGGAGGTTTCTAAAATGTTAGAAGTGGAGGAATGGGTGGCATGTGAGTATAAAAATTTAAAATAAGTAACAAAAAGGAGATGAATGCAAACCTGCAGACTTCTCCTTTGATGGTACTGGTGAGCAGCAGGTCAAATAGCAAAGAATCAATTTGTTCTTCATCACATCAAGTAATCAGCAGTTATTGACACTTAGATGTGAGAGCAGTCGTGGCATACAAACATTAGGCTTTATTGGGTAGGAGGCAGGAGAGAGATGTTCAAAGAACGTTTTATATAGACACCATCTCCTTGTGATCATTGATTTCACTAGGTAGTTACCAAGAATTACACGTGTTCAGGGCTGCCTCAGGCTGTGTGGAAAGTGTTTTAAGAACCACAGTTGCAGGTTTTTTTTCCCTCCCTCTTATAAGGAGGGAACATAAAAAAAAAAACAAAAAACCCCCCCCCCAAAAAAAAAAAAAAAAAAAAAAAACCCAAAACCAACCCAACAAAAAACAGAGGACACAGTCTCAAACTGCACCAGGGGAAGTTTAGGATTGAGGTGAGGAGAAAGTTCTTCACAGAGAGAGTTGTTAGGCATTGGAATGTTCCGCCCAGGGAGGTGGTGGAGTCACCATCCCTGGAGGTGTTCATGAGGGGATTGGCCATGGCACTTGGTGCCATGGTTTAGTAGTCATGAGGTCTTGGATGACAGGTTGGACTTGATGATCCTTTAGTTCTCTTCCAACCTTATTGATTCTATGATTCTATGAAGATTTATTGGCACAGATATTAGGCCAAGAATTTAATTTGTAAAATGTTTGGCTTTGATGGTGGGAAAAAAATGATCAAATTTCTTTGGATTCTTCCAAGGAAAACCACATTCTGATCAAATGTGAACAAAACAAACAAGCAAGCTATGAATTGATTAATTTATCTATTTGCTTTGCTACCACCTCATATGTAGTCTAATACTAGAGGTCCCAGACATCTTTATCCTGCCTGCAAAAATCCTGTGGCTTTCCAGGGCAGGGGAGGTTTATCTGTTGAGTGTTTCTTAATGGAAGGCTACAGACAGGCAGCATAGGTTCAAAGTTGATGCATTTTATCCCTCTGCCTCAGCATTTCCTGTTTCTTGGTAGTGTTTGATTACCAGAGGCAGGCTTGAAATACTTCTATTTGGAAGGGCTCACATGCTCCACTTCCACAAATTGTTGATGTCAATTAAAAGTACTCTGGTTAGAGCAGCTGGAGATTCACCTATGCGAACGACTGCCTTGTGACTTGAAGGTGGTAAACAAAATCCCTGTAGGTATGGCTGCATTATAAGTGGGGCTTTCCCAAATTTGATCTTTTATTTGGCAGTCCCCTTAAGAAGATCATTGCCAAGGCAACATCCTGGAGGTATCACTGAATATGCTTCACATAGATCAGGGCTCCAGACTCAAGTCTGTTTCTGATGAAGATTACTCCGAAGTACACACACACACAGACACAGAGTTTTTGCTGAGAGCAGCAGGCTTTTATGCATTTTCTTCATAACTTCTCCTATCAGTGTCTGAATTTTCTTTAATAGCCATCAGCTGCCAGTGTGCACTAAAACAGAGCTGGGGCAGGAATTGTCTTCCTCAACCATTTCACAGTTATGCCACAGCTTCTTTGTGCCCCCACACACAGGTTCCATCCACATTTCACACTCAGCAGTCCTGCCTGCAGCTCGAGTGGTTGTGGGAATTCTCCTGGGAATGGTATTAGAAATTAGAGTTGGAGATTTAGGAAAAGTGTGACGTTTACATGATGATGCTGGGAGTCTGTTATTTGAAAGACTCATGCAGGTTTAACTGCTCCTAACTTATCCAGGTGCTATGAAAAGGCATCAGTCAAAAATTTCAGGAGCCGTCCATGCCTACATGGGATGTCTGACTTCTTTTTTCAGAAACTCTAGACTCCCTTTTTGGGATGTTAAGAGTTGCTTTAGCATCTTGCCAGTGCTTAGCTTACTGAGAACTTGCCTTTTTGGATGGCCTCAGGGTCTCAGGGGGGTCTTGAGCTTTCCTGCCTGGACAGTGCTGGCTCTCATACGTGGGTGGAAATGAAGGTGTTTTTTTTTAAACAAAAACATCATGTATATGAGCATTGGCAACTGTATCCTGGCAGAAGCTGAATACCCACAGCTTCAACTGAAGATATATTTAAGTATCAAACCTGACAGTGTCTCACATTGTGACCCAAAAAAGCAGGGTAAAGTTTCGTCACTCTTTCAGCTTTAAGTTTGTCATAATGAGGTGCAGGTAGGCACTAAATATTAAAGTGGTTCTCCTGATTTCCTCTTTGCTTTCTTATGGTATAACTCAACTCTTAGGGAGTTTATGTTAAAAGTAGAATTTTCTGTTTCTATTAAATAGAAGCTTTGGCTGATAGCTGTCAGCTTGGCAGTGATGAGTCCGAAGCCTACCCATCTGTTTTCTTTCTATGTTCTGATGTCCACCAAGGATTCAGACCCAGGGATTTACAGTGCTTAGTTTCCTCATCACGCCCTCTTCCAAGTTTTGCCCCAGCCAGGGTCTGCCATATCCGGACATGAGTTAACTTCAGCCTCCCATTGATGCAGGTTGGCAGGGGAATCACAGGGATTTCTTTTCACAGATGTATCTCTGGGTCAAGGAACCCTGATTTTACTGCTTTAGAAGCTCTGTGTAGATTTTCTCCAGTGTTGCTCTGGTTTTTCTACCTGGATCTCCTGTACCCTGGTGGTCTCCCAGCTCTGGGAGGTATCTTTATTTTTGCCTCTATTATTTATTGCGTCCATACCAAAACCTTATGTTTCCCTCTTGTCTGCTACTTAATCTGACATCCTGGGTGAAACTCCTAGAGTCCTCTTAATCCCTTGTGCTTTCTAATTGCTGCTGGGCTTTGAGTTGTAATCTTTGCATTTGGGCTATGTGTGGGAAAGTAGAAGGGAGAAAGGCACCTCTGTGGGTGCCAACATCTGGTTCTGCTCTACAAGTAATTCTTCTTGCGGATGAGGAAGGAAAGGGGAGCCTGTAGGCTGAAACAGCTGTGGAAGAAGATAACACTTAAGCTAAGCTTTGCAGCACAACTCGAATAAAGAATTTCTAATAGCTTGGTTTGGTAATGCATTCCAGGACTCTGTGGTCATCCCTGTGTTCCTCTTCCTCAATAGCTCCCACGTTGTTCTTCTGTTTTATTAGTCTGCATCTGTCATTCTACTTAACCTATAAAGCAAATGAGAGATGAGCAAGTTGGAAGGCCAAGTTTCATGAACTCCAGGATGGTGTGCCATGAGCCTAAAGGGAAACCTGAGAGGTATCTCAGAAGCAATTGTGGGCTCATACATCATCCATGGAGGGTTGTGAGTCACCTGGATCCTGATGTTGCTGGACAGGTACGCAGTTTGGCTTTTACTGTCATAGAGCAATTCCAGCCCTGCAAAAGGACCTTCTCCTAAGAACTCACCTTGAAGATACAAAAGGAGTTATAAGAAGAAATATCTCATGCTTGTTAACAGGTTATCATAACAAGGTCACTTGGTCCATCATCATTGACAACGCAGATGAACAGAACTTGCAATGCCTGCAATGCTTTGGCTGCTTTTACACATTTTTCTTAGAGCTGAAACAATCTACTCAGCTTAAGATGAACCCATCCTTTCCCTTCATGGCATACTGAAATCACCTCCACTGAAAGTCTTCCAGGTAGATATGAAACATTGGTTTTATTATTACATCTCTATCATGAAATTGTATAGTCTGACTGAGTGAGTTAATTTAGAAACATGAACTACTATATGTAGTATCTGTATGTAGCAGAAAGAAGACAGTAAAGTCAGTAGCAGTAAGCAATTTTGTCTTTCTGTACAGTACCTGACAAAAAACTCAGTATGTGCTACCAAGAACTGTGTAATTAATGGAGATTTCAGGACTTTGAGAAGATTTATTCTAGATGATTCTGAGATTTTTGACATAATTTTTGGTGTTCTCTTACTGAAGCTCTTAGAGTAACAAAAGACAGCAAGATGTGTGCAGATTGTTTCATTCTGCTGAAGTTTCCTCATTTCCTTATACATACATTTGGCTTGTGAAAGATGATTATACAGAAAAGAAGGGAAAATGGCTTCTCTGAAACCAAAATTATTGCATTTTGTGGATGACAGCAATCACTTGAAGCAGTGACTCTGGTGAACTTGTTTTATTCCATGAAGGGGCCAGACTTCTTGTACTATGCAGACAACAAATGAATCATGGCTCTGCAGATGGACCGATAACTTCCCCAAGAGGTGCCATCACTATCTTAAAGTATCTCCTGACTGTGCTTTAAACACTGGTGTCATTTCATTGCTATGCCTGGTAAGTGGTGACCATGACACTATCATATTTGTAGTGTAAGATGTCACTTTTCACCTGTGTTTTTTGACCTTGTGGATCCTCCTTTGAGGGTTTTAAAATCCACCAAAATCCTGATGTGTATGATGACCAAGCAGACTATGATTCACATTTATTATTGCTAGGTTATATCTGCTGTGACAAAGAGAATCCCCTATATCTGGGCTGATAAGAAGACAGATGTCAAAATCCATGTGTGGGGAATTAAGTTCTCATCCAAGTGGCTGGCACATATACTTGGCTGTCCACAGGCTATTGAGTCCCTGCTTTCAGGGTAACAGCTGGGTCATTTTAGCTGTTTAGCAAGGAAAGACCAAACCACAAAATCTGCAGCTTGTGCTGAGAATCTGCAAGTGGATTACACTACAAAACTCTTATGTGGAAAAAATGGCTGGGAAAATAATTAGGAAAGTATCCAGGTTCCATTAACTAGTTTGGGCTGTTCAGCAGGTGATTTATTTATAAGCACTACCAGCAGTATTTCTTCCTGGATCTTGGTCTTGGAAGACTACTTCATACCCATAGCATCTGTGTGTGGGCCGATACCCAGAATGTGGGTAAATTTAGTCAGCTTCTTTCTGTGAGTTTTTCTTCTACATTTGACCCTAGACATTGCAATTACTGTAGCTAAATATACAACAACATCCCTGTTATTTAACACTGCAATCCACTTATGGAGAACATTCACCATTCATTTTCAGTCTTTCATTAGAGTGCCAAGCATACATTTTCAAACTACATTTGTAAAATACATGTGGGTCAGAGGAGCTGCAAGCTTATGTCTATGAAGTAGTGGATTTTGGGGAGTCACTTGCCTTATTTTTCTGTGTTTTACATTCAAGCTTGTACTGTGATTCCTCAGTGCACTGGAGTTCCCCAAAAACAGGCAGGGGCTGGTTTCTTCTCCCAGGCAACCAACACCAGAACAAGAGGACACAGTCTCAAGCTGCACCAGGGGAGGTTTAGACTGGATGTTAGGAAGAAATTCTTCATAGAGAGAGTGATTGCCCATTCGAATGGGCTGCCCAGGGAGGTGGTGGAGTCGCCATCACTGGAGGTGTTTAGGAGGAGACTTGATAAGGTGCTTGGTTGAATGGTTTAGTTGATTAGGTTGGATGCAATGATCTTGAAGGTCTCTTCCAACCTGGTCCATTCCATTCCATTCCATTCCATTCCATTCCATTCCATTCCATTCCATTCCATTCCATTCCATTCCATTCCATTCCATTCCATTCCATTCCATGCTATTCTATTCTATTCTATTCTAGAAAAGTAGTGTGTCTGTGATCATATAGTCTGGTGAATTCCTCACCCATCGGACTTGCTCAAGTGTGGGCGAACTCCTGAGCTTGTGGTAGAACAATACATTATGTGCCTGGCTTCAGGCTCAGCTAGGATGCTTCTGATTTTTAATTTTTTTTTTAAAGATAATATGCTTAATTCTGCCTGTTTTGCACATACTTCTATGTAATACACATATGAATATGCCCACATCCCCTTTATATTTTTATGTTTTCTTCCAATCATTCCATACATGTCATATAAGCAGTCTGTTTGCACTCTAGGAGGTGTTTGCACCATATATTTAACTGTTTCTCCCTCCTGCTCCCAGAAATATTAAATTGGTTTATAGAGTATCATATGGAAAGCTGGAATACTGATTACAGGGATAAATGGATATTACAGCAGCACAGTTGAGATCCCTTTAAAAATTCTGCACCATAGCTGATTGTACCATTAAATAGAGGAATAATTAAATAATTGCACTTGCCTCATTCCCATGTGACTCTAGGACCATAAAAGTGTCAATACTTTTTTTATTGTTCACCCTGTGAAATACAGGGAAAGCTTTCTGAGGAAAACTGCTTTAAGGGCTGGAGCTGTGCATATATAGATATTTTTGGCACCTCCCTCCCCATGCGCTTACCAAATGTGTTTTTTCTGGCACAAATCATGTCTGTGGGCAGCCGTGGCCCGGGAGGATGCTCAGAGGAAGCAAGGTGCTGTGAAGGGCTGCTGGGGAGCACCACACCCTTGTCATTTGTGCACCAACACTGCCCTCGCGTGTCCTGCATCGCAGAGACCAAACCTATGCCTGTGTGCGGGCTCCTCCTGCTCCTGCTTGGCTTGCTGTGAACTAGAGGCAGCCAACACCAGTTATTCAAAGACAGCAAAAATGTTAGTACATATATAAGTAGATATTCATCTTGATCCTTCTGGAGACAAAATATATAACTGATATCCTCCTCTGTCTATGAAAACAGCAGCATTAACTGTTTAAGGGCTGAGATGTTGCCACTTTCCAGCTGGGGTTGTTTAGGATGAAAAGTAGTAATATTGTACATGGCATGGTTTTTGGGAGGGCTTATAGATCTCATGGACATGAAGTTCAAGCAACTTTCTTGTGACCTGCCAAAGCACTTCAGTCCTAGGGTGCAGGAATCCCCAGGTCAGTAGGTTGTGGTGAAGCTCTGATTTATTTTAGTTTAGTTTAGTTTAGTTTAGTTTAGTTTAGTTTTGTTTTGTTTTTATTTTGTTTTGTTTTGTTTTATTTTGTTTTATTTTATTTTATTTTATTTCTTTCATCTCATTTTATTTCATTTTACTTTATTTTTATGCTATTAGTGCTGTCATCAGGTCTCTAAATCAGAAACATGAAATTTTGTGACCTGTTTGATTTAGACTTGCGCCCTAGCAGGTATCATAGCTGCATTCAAGCAAAAGTGAATAGTGTGAAAGACCCATTTCTTCACTTTGCACAGATACATCACGTTATAAAGTGCTGATCACCCTTGATTTGCTGAATGTGAAGATATCGAAGAGTTGAAAAAGTCTTGCCCTTTTGCAGGCACAAGGTACATGTGATGGTTGACAGATAAAACACTGAGCAGCTGAAGTGCTGAAGTGACAGGATCTGAGAACCAGCTCAGTGGAACCATTTATTTATTACCTTTTTTTACATCCAATAAGAACTAAACAACATAGTTCATTAGCTGTGTGTAGGAGGGATCATGATGTGGTTACAGCGTAGGAACATGAAACCTAACTGCTATTTTCGGCTGTGCCACAGACATCCTGCTTGCCTTGGGACAATCATTTAACCTCTCGGGCCAAAGATTAAAATAGGGTTGTTGACTGATTTCATCCTTCTGAAAGGTGCTGCTTTGCACCATGAGCAGTTCCTCCTGGAAGGAGAACATGGGATGCTTTGCCTTCTTGTGCAAGTGCTGTGTGTGTATTCCCACATAGAGAGCTGATACCTTCAAGCCTTCACATTCACTGCTCAGGCCAGTTATTTTAGCTCATTCTCTGGCATCATTTTACGGCATCATTTTACCAAAGCCCTGAATCTCAGTTCTGTTTCCGCTGACTTCAGGGGCAGGAAGATTCATTCTCCAGCACCATACATAATTTTCCCATACTAATAACTTCACTTCTTTTCTTTTTTCTTCATGAATTTGTGCCAGAACATGTTTTCATTTCCTCACTTGTAGTTTCCACTGTATTTAATTTGAAAGCAATGATTTTGTCCCCAAAGTCTTGTAAAAACCAAGGGAAAATCTACCGGCCTCTCTTATTTTTTCCTTCCTTTCACATTTGCAATGTGTCAGCTTCATTTGGGGTGAGGAGGAAGGTGTAGTTGCTTTTGGGGTCTTTCTCTTGTATATTGAAACAGAATCTGAGATCCAAGCATAACTGGAATAATATCTGTAGTGCAACACCCAATCTTTTCTTGAGAGCTGTCTCCAACCTTTTCTGAGTCCCCTACTTTGCCTGAATTTGCTGGTTTTGCTGTTTCTGCTCCAGCTCTTCAGGAGTAGTCTGTTCCTGCTGTTCAGGGACTCATCACCTCCCTTCTTCTTCATAGTACATGAAAGTGATGCAGTTATCACATTGCTGTCTGCTGTCCTGTACCAGTTCTTGCAAAAAAGCAAGCGACATTTAGAAAAGTCATTTGGATCGGTCTATTGGTGCAGCTTTGCATGGGAGTCTTACAAGCATGGTCTTTCTTCCAAGCTCCCTTTGGCTGTCTCTCCCTGTGATCCTGCTGGCTCCTCAGACTTTGTTCATTTACTGTTACAGGCAGCCAAAATGTGAGTGAGAGGAGCTCATGTTATCCTGTCAGGACACACTGTTTCCAGCAGCTACGCAGTGAGGCTGCCCAAAGCAGTTAGACTGGTGACTAGGTGTCCATGCACCCCCATCCTCAGGTGACCTTCTCATCATAGTGGGGCTCCAGAGTAGGAGATGGGCAAATTCCTTCAGCAATAGCCATGTGTACTTACACTGACTTTGTCCAAGTATTGCTGCCCAAATATTTTGTGCTCTGCTGATTTCCAGAAAAGGAAAAAAATATGTTCCTAGACATGAGCTAGCAGACAAAAGAAGGATCCTTCCCATTTCAGGACCATAGCATTTTAAATATGGCACTCCATGGAAATCCAGACAACACGTAGAGAAATTGTCCCTGACAAGATAAGGAAACGACAACTGTGGGAGAACGTCAGGGTGAATATTTTAAATCTGAATTCAAGGAGTGTTGTTTTTTTGTTTTGTTTTGTTTTGTTTTTAAAGAATGCTGTCAAGTAGCCAAACTATTAATGATAATAATAGAAAAAGAAGAAAAGGCCTTCTCTTAAATTTGGAGCTGCAAAGGAAATTTTGGATGGGAAATTCCTGATGAACCCCAGCTAAGTGCTGAAGAACCGTTTCAGACAAAATCATTCTTTTGTTCCCTCTCATTAATGTTGCATAAATCTAGATGAGGTATTTGAGTAGTAGTCATTCTGAATGATCTCAGTGTTACAAATATACATGCTGTCTCTCAGTAGCTGCCCTGGATTTTCAGCTTCTGCCTGTGGAAAGCCTCAGTGTGTTTTTTAATATCTTTTAATCTCATAAGATTTTGTAGTCATCTTATTTCCTTTCACTACTATTAAATTTCAAGTGATGTACACTACCTACAATTTTCACTCTTTTTTTGCCAAACTGCTACCTATATGGATTATCTGATGCTACTGAGATCTGTTGCATGAAATGATGAATCAACATTTACCCTGAAACAGATAATCACCTGAAAAAGAACACAGGATGGATATATATGGATGGATTTATGTGGATATAAATCACTCTTAAAGATAAAAAATAAAAGAAAAATGTAGCAGAATGAATGTAAACTCCAGGCATTCTCTTCTGAAAAGCCACCAAAAAAAGAAGGCAGTGTATCTTCCCTTCTGGTTTGGGGAGCTAACGGCTGTGGGCTCTGTCAATATGGGGTTTGAGACCCTGGTCCTCAGAAGTCAGCCTTAAGCTCCCCTCAGACAGAGCACAGTTTGTAGCAGGCTTGAAATTCTTAGTTACAAAATGAGAGTGTTTGGGAGAAAAATGTTCTGTCTCATTTTGAATCAGTCTGTTAAAAGTGTTCTTGCTTGTGTTTCTTTGTTTTGTTCTTCCTAATAAAAGAGACTAAGGAGGAAGGATATCCCAAGCACCATATCAGAAACAAAATTCACATTTTTTTTCTCACTTTCGGCTGAAACCAAATACATTTCCTGTCTTTTTTTTCTATTGTTCTGATGAGCTAGAGGTGCTTCAGACAATGAACATTGTCCCAGGCTTACACAGTACATTAACAGTTTCTGTAACAGAAACCAGGGGGTGGGGAGCGTAGAAAAGCCTTTGTGTGTTACAACTCAACTGCTTCCTTGGAAAGGTAAAGGGAGCTCTGTATAGGGTAAGGAACCTCAGACCATGCCAGTATTCAAATGTCACTTTATTTTTCTATACTTTGTATTTGAATCCACTTTGAAACCAATGAGACTGGGACACTCTTCTGAGGCTGAAAGCTTGGATAAAGAAATGGAGAAATGGGAAATCAAAACTGTAACTTCGTGAGGTTATCCAGCCAAGGACAGTAGGAGACCTGGAAAAATATGGGGGTGTATGTTGAGACATGGACAGTCATGTGAAGGTCTGATCCACAGCAATTTGTTTACTTCTGGCTCAGCTTCACTTTAGGGCCAGGTAATCATCCTCAAGCCAGTAAATTCCCATGGTTTGAGATTTTCTTGAACCTCAAATAGGCTTATCTCTTTGTGGTGGCCTACAAAGTGGTTGCTACTGCGAATAAGGGCCATCCAACTGCCAGAACAGTGGAGCCTCCTCTCTCCTCTCTCTGTACTTTGTTGCAGCAGAACTTGCATGGTCAAGGTCTTTGGGTTTTGATTGTTTTTTTTGGTTGGTTGGTTGGTTGGGTTGTGGTTTTTTTAAATTAAATCTCCACTGATAATCTGCTGGGTAGACTTGAGGAAGAAAAGGACAAGTTAAAAAAAATGCACTTCTGACTCCAGGTTCCACTTTCCTGTTGATACAGCTGTATTTCCTCCTGATGGCTCAGTAAACACACAGTTTAACCCTTGAAACTGTGCAGTTCTATTGCTTCAGTATCACTGATTTCTCTCCTTAAAGCAAATTTTCCCTCTTTCCTCTGTCTGAAGCAGGCTTATATTTTTCCCCTCACATCCCCACATATTTCACATCCTGTTGTGGTTTAACACTTTATTCAAAAAGTACAGGATTTCCTCTTGCTTTTGGTGAAAACACTTTTCTCCTTTGCAACCTTTGCATTCTGGTGGTGTATTTGTGGAGGAGAAATGAATTATAACTTTTAAGTTCAATTCACAGTAATTAAAATTCAAGCAGTAAGTCCTCTGGCAACAGCATCAGCAGACCTATGTACCAAAATTCTGTAAAGAGAATTTTTATTGTGTGAGATGAGAAAGTGTCTACTGAACTTCAGCTGGGATAGATTACATGCTAAGTGTATTCATCCTTCCATACCAGTAGAAAATCCTCATCACATCAGTGTCTGGTTTCATTCTAATGTTTTATGGTGATTTAATTGACAGCATTGATGGTATCACACCTATTGTTGGGGACATGGCTGCATTTGGCTGTGGCATCCTGAGTGAAACCTTTCTGCTGCTGGTGTGGAGCTCAAAATATATTCAGGCTGAGGAATATGCTGCAATTGTTCCTCTTATGTGATCAAAATGGAGAAACCTTATCTTTTTCCTGAAGTAGCTGAGTGGAAAGTACTCAGCTGTGCTGTTCCTCTGCATCTGAAGTCCTTCAGACACCTCTGAAAGACACATTCAGCAAAATTTATATGCTACAAGATGCATACTGATATTTCTGTGGTTGCAGGGATAGAAATCTGTTCTTCCCAGGAACATCATCAGAATAGTCCCAGGCCTATAGTACTTTTAGCAGCTCTGGCTTTCCTACCTCTCTCTATCCATACTGACATCTTCATAGAGAAGCTATCTTGGGATCTCCCTTGCCCTTATTCTCTGTCTGCCATCTCTCTTGATAGTAGCATCATGTTCCTCTGTGGACTGGAAGGATGAGAACAATCTTGAGTATGTGTTTCCTGTAGCAAAAGAAACATTATGTCCCCTGTTCCACAGTGGGTTTTATATACTGACTGGCTCTAAATTAATTTGACTTCAAATCAGCTGAGTTTCATGAGCATCAATATTCTTCTAAGGCATTCATATATTAGTCAAACTCTTTTGGCTGCCATGTATCCTTTAAAGAGACTATGACAAGTGAACAAGATGAATGCATGTAAAATAACTGTGTGGCTATGTGGTCTAGGTTAGAAATGAACTCCTTTTCCCTTCTCTTAAGCAACTGCTATTAAAAGCAAACTCTGGCTCCTTTAAGTACTCTTATTTGTAAATACAGCTTACTGCATTGACAACTCCAGATCCCAATCAAAACCTCCCATTCTCTTCCTCTCTCCAGCTATGTTCCTAGATGAAAAAAAAGAAGTGGAAAATGGTTGGTTGGTAGGCCTGTAGCTCAGGTGAAGTTAATTCGGAAAATTAACAGTACTGTGAAAAGACTTCATTGATTTCCATGTCTTATTAGATGCCCTCTTTGGAATTGCTTTACTATTTTTTTTCATTTGACTAAAAAGAGCTCTGGTGTTGATTTTAAGAACTTATTCATCTCAGATTGTTGCCAGGTTTAAATCATTAGTTTCATACTGGATGGTGTTCAGTCTGTGGAATTTTGGTGTATTTTTTGTGTATCCCTTAGGCTCAGATACTGTATGAAATTGCACACCTGACTGACCCTGAGATTGAGCTGAGGAGCTGGGTAAGAATATCACTAAATCTCAGTTTCCCAGATATCAAGATGAAGCTTCATTCCACAATTCTCCTTTTGGAAGACTATAAACTATGTAGAGAAGCTTTTCTCTCATAACAGATCATAAAAAAACTCAGAACAAGAGTGTCCTGGACCTGATGTATCTCATAATGAGTATATTGAGTGTAGCCAGTTTACAGTCTCCTCCTTTCTACTTACAAGTCCTGCACTTCAGGGTCTTGACTGTAATATAGAAAAGCTAACAAATTCCAGATTTGTTTCCTGGTTTCTTCCATCCTTGAAGCTGTAGCCTTCAAGGTCTCTGATATCATCTGTGTGAAGGAGCTTTGTGTATGTTTTGGCAAGTAATGTCTCTGCTTTACATGCTGAGCTAATAGAGCTAATAAATTACTCCAGTTAGGCTGGGCTGCTTTCTTGGGGAAAGAAGGCCTCTAGTTAATCATCATACTTCTGCTAAATGACCTCACCAAAATTTTCTCAAGGTCATTTTTGCTGATTTCACATTAACTTTTAATATACACTTGCAGTAATTAATCATTTCTCTAGTTTATGGGTCACTATGCTCTGGCTTCTTGTATACTTTGTGTACATGGACACAGACTCCCTTCCAGCCATGTTGTAGACTCATCCAGAGTTGCAGCTACAATGCTATTGAATTTACTGATTTTGTGTGGAAGTCTTTAGGACTCTGTGTGTGTGTGCTTCAGTCCTGTGGATTTTTGCTTTCTAAGTTAGAAGAATAATAATGATCAGAAGTGTGTGCTTATCATCCTGCTGCTTGCTTCTCAAGTTGCAAAGGACTTCAGTGTCATAGTGACACCATACCTAATTGAATCTGTTGGGGGGATCTTAAGAGGAAGTTGCTTGACACTAGTACCCTGTGATATGACTAAAAGCATGGTATCATCTTTAGGACGAAAACAGATTAGGAAGATAATGTGTCCCCAGGGAATTCAATACTTCAGGTCCTTGAGGAAGTGATTTAAAGCATCATCTGCTCTGTGCTGTGCATCATTTTATACTTTCCTTCAGATTGCTCAGCCTCACGTAGATTATTTGGATGTGCATCTATTTGTGTGAATCAGTTTCTAGCACTCAAAGAAATGTAAAGGGAACATTATCTAGGATTTTGAAGGAGGCAGAAGGGACTTTCATAACAGTGATGACAGAAATTTTGAAAGTAGCTCAGGCCATGGCTCTATTGCTGTCCCACTGCTGATGTGATGAGATGCTCTTAGAATTTGAAGGGGGAGGAGGTAGAAGGTGTTCTGTTTCTTTTTCCTCTTTATGTTCACAAGAACTCTGGTTATTTCATGTCAGTAGTTGATCCCTCACCCTCCTTAATCATTCCATGTGATTTTATGTTCCAGGGAGGTTTTGCAGTTTGTCTCCTGACTATGTGTGTCTCTTACTTTTGCACCCACAGTGTGATAACAACACTCATTTGCTTCCTATGTATATTTGCACCCCTACAGTCCTATTTTCAGAGATTCCAGCATCGGTCCAACCTCTTGCTGTTGGGATGCATCCCATTGTCTCCCATTTCCCGCCCCCCACCCCCACCCCCTCCACCCCCGCCACCTTAATTTAAACAGTACTGTTCCTAGCTCAACAAGCTCTTAGCACCATAAATATTTCCTTTATGCCTTTGAGTTTTCTTCAGCCAGATTTTGTACAGTGTGCACAGTTGCTAATGAGGGGTGCAGCTCTTGCCATCTCTTCAGCCTTCCCTATATCTGTCCAAATTAGTTTTCCACTGTGTTGTTACAACGTGTGCTGCTCTCTATCTACATGCAGTGCTCACCAATGTTTTAGCAGATGTTTGCACAGATGTTTCTGGGTATGGAAAGTTCAGTGCAATCAGCATTGATCTGTGATCTTTAGATGTTGTTGTGGTTTTTTTTTCTTTATTCACAGGGGATCTTGTGGTGGGTGATATCAGCTGAATTTTTCACCATGTAGATATGAAAGTATGATAACATCTCCAAGTACAGTAATATTATTGTACATGTTGAACAAGGGTCAGTGTGGTTTCTAGAGGCTCTGAGGGAGTTTTTTTCTGCATGTTTCATCCTTCGTTCAGTCTCTTGATCCCAGTCTGTCTGATTTGAATGGTACTTGATCAAGATTTTTGCCTAGTGCTGAATCCTGCAGGTTGTTCCCCTTCCCGGTAATATCTTTTATTTTGGACCAAAAGATCTCCTTTAATATCCTCTCATAATTTGTGAGCTCTATGTTCTGCAGCTCTGCTTTGGTACTTGGCTAGGAAGATAACTAAGTGTTTCAGTCCAGGGAAAAGAAAGAGGCAACAGTGATACCTCCACATCCTCAGTGCCAAAGCAGAAATGCTGTCCCCACACCTTCAAGCTATCTCTGTAGTGGGACACTAAAGAGAGGATGGAGCCAGGAGCAAGCAGAGAGCTAAGCTGGGCCATGCAGAGTGGTGGAGACCAGACTTGTCTGTACAGGCACAACACAGCGATCACATGGATGGGGTTTGGCATTGCCAGTACTTAGCACTGCAGTATTACCATTATTCTTTTCCACTGCTCAGTGTCAGATTCAGTCTGATGATAGCCCTATCCCTCTCTGGGTTTCAGTGGTTTCCTGATTTGGTTTTCTATAAACAGCCTCAGGCACTAGTCAGTTTCTGGCTGAACATTAGGATTCCATAATTCTGTGAGGAAAAACTGCTTCCCTTACACAAGTATGGCCAAGCTATAGCCAGATCAGATAACCAGATTGATGTAGAGCCTTTGCTTCAAATGTAGCTTTACTGATCTCTCTGCACACATAGAGCTGACTCATTTCAGATGCTGTAAGAGACTTTTTGCCATGTTTTTTTTCTGTCAAACTGTAATAAAACACATCATAATCCAAAATGGGTCCTAATGTTCTTCAGTCAGACACTGAATTAGCTTCAGGCCCTCCAAGAGCATGGACAAGTCTGGCGTCTTCGGTTGGCCCTAAAGATGCTACTGACCTTTATGTGTCTCATCTACATTCTCTGTTACATAAATCTCATACAATACTATAACCTACAGTTATCAAAATACACCATGGATGGTGGACAACTATCCTTTCATAATGGGACTCTTTACCTGGAAATGTTGCTGTTCATTCAGACAAGTTGTAGGCTCCATCTGGTTTTTACTTAACCACAGGGATATAGCAGTAAGTCTTACTGCTCATCTTTCATTGAGAATCTTGAGGTGGCGTTGATATAATGATACAGCACTATATTATATGCCAGTTATGTCTTTTCAGATGAAGCCATGCATGCCGTGTGTTCCAAAGGGGCCATTAAAGTACAAGTAGCAACAATTTTTCATTCCTTCTCTTTTGAAATCTTCCAGCTACATACCCAGACTCCTGGTAGGTTTCCTGTTATCAGATAAAATAATAATTAGCTGCCAAATAACATTTCTGGCTGTGCTTGTGATATGAGATGGGATGGACCTTGAAAACAGAATTATTTTGTCTGCATTTAATGAATCATTTAACAAAATGATCATTTTTTATTTCTCTGTGCCAGAGCCAGACGTTAGGTTGCACAATGCAGGACTGAACTGAACTGATGAAGACATCTCCTTGGTCATTTGGGTTTATGGGCGTATTCCACTTGTGGTTTTGGCAGTCACAAGCTGCCAGAAACACTAGTTTTCAGCGCCCTCTGCAGGTCTTTAATCCAACAACTGAGGATGGAGAATTCAGAACCTCCCTGGGTGACCTGCCCCATTACTGCCCCACTCTTCTAGTGAAGAAGTTGACTTCCTAGTGTTGAGGTTAAATCTCTCAACTATGTTTTGTAGCTGCTGCCCATTAATATACCCTCTGCTACCACTGAGAAGAATGAACTGATACTAGATCATCCTTTAACCTCTCCCAAACCACCCAAGTTCAGCTCCCTCAGTATCTTGTTCTGGCCTTTATGCCTCTGACCATCTTGGTTGCCATCCTCTGGACTGCCAATTCCTTGATATCTCACTTAAACTGAGGGTTCAGAATTGCAGTCCAGGAAGCAAATTAGTCTATCGAGACCTCACCAAGACCAGGTTCTTTTCCACATTCTGTCTAAACAAACTATTGTATATTCTCAAGGGACTAGCTCTTAGTACTGAGTTCAAGAAGGAAGACACTTTGACAGCTGGAAAATAAAGTGATCAGTTAAGAAAGGCAAGGCAGGGGGAAATAGCAGTGGGAACTTGACATGGGAGGGAAATTACTATTTAAAGGAAATCAGGATAAGTTAATTCACCAGCAGCTCTGTGGAAGTACAGGTCAAGCAAATATTTCAGATTTGAAAATTTAAATAAGTGAAATTTAAAAATGAAAGCTATTTTAAGTCAACATGCTCTGCATCAGGACAGAAACTTGTTGATACCTGAAAATGCAGATTGTTTTATTTCTTAGAAAAATCATGAGAATTAAGATTATTTTGAAAATCTCCATGAAATCTGTGCTATGCTTGTGATGGAAATAAATAAATAAGTAAGTGGAGCCTCTTAATTTTACTTACTTGACTTCTTTTGCCCAGCTTGGGGCAGTGTGTTCCCAAGGGAGTAAGAGGACAGAAGGCTTCTTCCTTTTGATTTCAAAGCCATAACTGATTGAAAAATAAGAGATAAGCAAATGCAGAGCATGACTAATTGGAAAGCAAAATCTCTGCCAAAACAGTCTGCTCTTGTCTGAGAGCTGGGACTGTGATACTGCTCTTGTTACCCAACTCATGGCTCATATGTCAACATCTTGTCCTGTACAGTTTTAGGATGATTTGTAACTCTGTGACCTTGGATGGCCCAAATGCACTTTCCACTTCCTTAAAACTGATGGCTGTCTGCTTGCCCCTTCTGGAGACTTTTCTCTTTGCTCTTCCAGATGTTCCCTGTTACTTTTCAAGCTAGTTTCACTGGATGAGCTCATTAGTTGCACAAACTGAACACAAGAAGCACAAGACATTAAAATGTTCTTAGAGCAGAGGAACTACGCTGTTTAGTATCCCAGTTAGTGGAGAGTGTGGCTGCACTGTCATTTTGTTAATGATGTCCAAACATTTTTAGGTTGACCTATTCTAAGCAGGTGCTACTGTAGCTGGGGCAACACTTATGAAACATCAAGTTTCTTTCTAACAGGGAAGTTCTTTCCCTCTGAACGCTCCATGGAAAAATATGAAGAAAATGTTAGGCTGCACTGAGTTTGCCAGTATATGCAATCTTTTGGCAGAGGTGAATGTATGTAATCTTTACTCTGTAATTGTCAAAACTTAAAAAGGACTGTTCCAAACACCTGCCTGCATTCTTCCCACAGATACATTTCCCAAAATAAATTTATGGGAAGATGATTATTCATCACTCGTAGATCCACACAAATAATAATGGTTGGCTTACTGTGGATATTTCATTTTCTTAGGCTATTGAATGTTATGCTTCATGCAGAATGTTTGTTTCTGCTCAGCCTACAGT
Organism: Dryobates pubescens; assembly: GCF_014839835.1. Lineage (NCBI taxonomy): Eukaryota > Metazoa > Chordata > Aves > Piciformes > Picidae > Dryobates > Dryobates pubescens. The sequence continues at coordinate 20,142,995 of NC_071625.1, read as the reverse complement.
GTGCAGCAAGAATAAATTCAGCTGGCATCTGATATCTATAAAACTATGTTATCTTTTCTAGGTTCAGAGTCTGTTATTTTGCAATATGTTCTGGAGATTTCGTGTCTGGGATCAATTTTAATGAGGCACCTAGACACTCCTTTCTGCCCTATAGAAGCTGAGCCCTAAATAGTCATATTTTCCTCTTATCATTACATGTCCTGTAGACTCTGTCTTGATGTCTCTGTCTTGAAGCTAGCTCATCTGTCACTATTATTACCTTGTGTTGTATTATGAACATTCGTGGGGACTTGGGATCTGTATCAAGAGTCTAATAGAGAGAAAGTCCTGATCACTGCTGATTTTGCTGTAAGAGCTGACTTTTGGTCAGTTGAGTGCTTTGGATATCATAAAAATGCAAATATTCAGCAATATTCAGCTTAGAAGATCCAACTGATCAAGAGTAAGAAACAAAACTTCTACCCTGAGGACCTGGTTTAAACCCACTGATGTAAGCCAGTCCTATTTTTCATTGCTAATGTGCCCATTTCTGACATGCATTATGAGTTGTTAACCACTGCCTGATCTGGGATGAAATTAAGCAATCTCTATGCCAGCCTGGAGATGCAGCTGAGGGGTGGAAAGACATGTGGCTTTATGCAATAGGTCATTCATATTTCATTTTAGTTTCATTTTTGCTTTATTAAGCGCCACACATGGTGTTCCCTTGGGAAATATGCCATGTCAGGTTAATATTAGGATGTTTGCAACTCTGTGAATGCAGATGTGAGTCTCCTCAACGCCTTTTAAAATCATTTTGGTTAATGGGAGCATTAAGGCGGCACGTAGTGTGGGAATTGGCTCTACAACATTTCTGCTTGTGCTGTCTAGCTAGTTCAGCCAGTAGGTGGAACCAGGAGAAAGCAGAAGTGTCATCTGGCAGAGAGCACAAATGCACAGTCTCGAGGCATTCGCTTGAAGTCGTGTTTTTCACGTCGACGTCCCTGTTTAGGACAGCCAAACTGCAAAATCTGGAGATATTTCTAAACAGTGGCAGTCTGATACTGTAAGGCCTCGGTGTAGGAACTCCCACTGGTAAGGATGTTTGGGTCAGTCTGCAAATCAGGTGATTTGATCCCGTAGTAAGGAGGACATTTTAATAAAGATTTCCTCACTGACTGCTTTCTCTTGCAGCAATGTCAGAGATGGAGAGCAGAGGATAATCCAGATCACGCTGCATCCCTCCATCAATGACATCTGGCTTTTGCTCAGAAAGGAAATATTAGAAATAAAATATGCCTTTTAATACTTTCTACTGTGGGAAATTAAAAGACGTCCACTCAATGGCATGTGCCCTGCAAAACACAGCTTTTGAAGCTGAAAGTGAGCTCTAAGGTCCTTGTTTTAGAGCAAATCACCACCAATGGGAAAACTGCAGGAGGTGATAAGCTACTACTGGTTAAGCAGACCTCCATCCACCACCTTCTCATAACCATTTCCCCAGATCTGCCAACAGCCAGAAAAATTTACTTTATAAGTTGTCATTCTTTCAGACTTTTTTTTTTTCCCCCATCAGTAAATAGGAGGAGAGGAGCATGGATAGCTTTCCCCTACTTTCTCATAATTAGGAAAATACTTGAAAGAAAAACACTTCAACAGTAAAAGCTTGCAGCACCAAAACAGCAAAATCAATGCATATTAATTTCTTTTCAAACACCTGTACAAAAAGATGAGCAAAGGAATACATTGCAATACATGTAGGGATTTGCTGCTAAAAACAAACCTGGAGATTTCATTATGTATTGTGGGAAAGTGCTGCTGTATATCCACCTGGCTTGCAATTTGAACTGTATACATAGCTTGGTCTTTCCAGTTTCTGGTTGAACATTAAGATTCCATAATTCTGTGAGGAAAAGTTGCTTCCCTCACAGAAGTATGGCTGGGTTATAGCCAGATCAGATAACCAGATTGTGACAAATATTGATGTACAGCCTTTGCTTCAAATGTACAAATGTTGCTTTACTGATATCTCTGCACACGTAGAGCTGACTCATTTCAGATGCTGTAAGAGACTTTTTGCCATGTTTTTTTTCTGGCCAAGTGTAAGAAAACACATCATAATCCAAAATGGGTCCTAATGTTCTGCAGTCAGACACTGAATTAGCTTCAGGCCCTCCAAGAGCATGGACAAGTCTGGCGTTTTCGATTGGTCCTAAGGATACTACTGATCTTTATGTGTCTCATCTACATCCTCTGTTAAATAGATCTCATACAATCCTATAACCTACAGTTATCAAAATACGCCATGGATGGTGGAGAAATATCCTTTCATAATGGGACTCTTTACCTGAAACTGCATACATAGCTTGGTCTTTCCAGTTTTTAAAACTAAAATAAACTTACAATTACAGTATTTTTCCCATTAATTTGAAGATATACTTTGTGAATAGACAGAGCACGCTGCCAAAATGCTTCTGTCCATTTCATATCTTTAAGGCTTTCATAGTAAACCCCATGGTTTTTAAAAATATTGAGTTTGTGGCCATGGCAGGCAGTGAGCAATTTTTTATTTTCTCCTTCTCTTCAATGTGACCACAGAAATTAGCTGGAAAGTGTTGCAGCAAAATACTATTCTCTGTAGATGCAAAAAGGAAGTAATTTTTGGAGTTTGCCAAGCATAAATCAGGAGCAACTTTAGTAAAGACTTATCAGCCATGGCAGAGTGAGAAAGTCTTCAACTTGGTTTAATGAGATTGGGTTGTACATCCCAAAGTAGCAAAATTAGAGCTAATTAATAACTTGTGGTGGTCTATTTTCTCCTTAGCATCTAATACAACAAATCCACAGACCCCAAGACCAAAGAGTAATTGTACTAAACAACTAACAGTACTTGGGAAAATTAGTTTCCGAGCAGGCACATTCTTTTATCTTTCTGACATTTTAAAAGAAACTTATCAAATCCTCACCACTGTTCTTTTTGGTGTTAAGTTTGTCTTCACTTTCATTTCGGATTTCTTACCAAGCTATCACTCTTCTACACTTATAGTGACCCTTAAGACATTATTCCTGAAACCTTTACTTACATGAGGGCTTTTTCGTTATTTGTTTGTTTCTAGTTAAGGATGGCCATTAATGAAGACCATTACAGTGTGATTTCTTGTTGTAGCACTTGTGGAAAGACCTGGTTTTGTTGTGGTATTTATAAAGCATTATTCATTATGTCCTAACCCTCATACCTATGAATAATGAAGTCTATGTATATATCCCAGAATGTTCTGGGACATTTAAGTTATAGGACTGGATGAATTTTCCAAAGGTATTTAGATATTCCAGTGATGGCAGCTGACCGTGGAGAAGGAAAGTGAAGAATTTTATATATCTAGAGAATTGCTGCTCCCATAGCAAAGGTTTGAGGAACTTAGGGGGCAAAGAAGAAGGGCCTGGAAGCTGTACAGGTTGTGCACTTCTAGTGGACTCTAGAATCCAACCTAGTTTCCAAAGGCTGGGCTTTTGGTTGGGTAGCAAGGAAGCCTAGAACATAATGCTGCTGCCATCTCTCCATGCCTTCCCTATTTGTAAAATATGGGAGTCATAGTATCTGCAATAAGTGTCCTCTCTAAGCCATACCACCACACATTTCAGCCCACACACCCAAGAACTACAACAACTAGTCACTATAAGGACACTTGAAAATCTTCCTTGGCCAGCTCAGGCTTTAGACCTAGAAGAATGCTCTTAAGGAATTTACTCTAAATTCCTGTCTATCACAAGGCCCTAAATGACTCCCAGCCACCCAGTCCTTCTTAATTCAGCCTCAGTCCTTCACACATTAACTTAAACTGTAGGACTAGCAGTATTCCTCCCTGCTACGTGCGTTGGTTCACACATTTAAATCTACACACGGTAGAAACTTTTTGTTTGCTCACGTTGACAATAGAAACATGGGATTGCGAAGGGATTTACTTACAGGGTTGGGTCATGGCAATGAGCTCTTTAAATAGTTGTGTGACTTCTGTCTGTGTATCTGGATTTGACTGTTAAGCACCTTTTTTAATGATCAGCAACAAAGTAAATAGGTTTATTGCACTTGAAGAGGCCTCTCTTCTCAGGTGACAGATTATTGCACCTACTCAAATTATTGTGAGTGGAATGAAAAATACTGCTATTAAAAGCCCAGGGCTTTGCACTGATCTCAATGTTCCCCTGCTAGCAACTCTGGCAACATCAAGGAGCCTTAAAGTGGAAGCAAAATATATTGGTATGTTTTAGCTTAAACATGACTTTAAAGGTGATTTTAATCCAACTTTGAGGAAAAGAGTTTATAAAAGGGACTTAATGGAATTGTGAATTATGACCAGAACAAACACATTGCCTATTTGGCAGTGATTATCAATGTGTTAACAATTTAATGTTCTAAAAACAGGGTAACTAATTACAAAGATACTTAGATACACTTTCAGGTACAGCAGTAGCAGGTTTAGAAATGTATTTTAATAAAATTTGAATTTACAAACAAAGAAGCTGTAGAAGACAGTAAAAGGGCTTTTCAGAAGTATCCTGATGAATAGCTCATTGGCTATGGAACCACAGTTCTTGTGAAAGCTTTTCCTTACAAAGCCTTGGATTGAGACAATTCCTTAATAGAGAGGTGATGGAAAGTCTTTCTTTCATTTGAGACATCTGAAGTTGTAAAGAGGACCAAACATGGTACAAGGTAGCCAGGAATGGATGGGATTATTTTAGTCATTTCTAGACCTTATCTTTCCTTGACTAAACTTTGTAGGGTTACACACTTATTTGCATCTCACATCTGGGCCCCTCAGTTTAGGAAGGATGTTGACTTGCTGGAGCAAGTCCAGAGAAGGGCAACAAAGTTGGTGAGGGGTTTGGAACATAAGCCCTATGAGGAGAGACTGAGGGAGCTGGGGTTGCTTAGCCTGGAGAGGAGGAGACTCAGGGGTGACCTTATTGCTCTCTACAACTACCTGAAGGGAGGTTGTAGACAGGTGGATGTTGGCCTCTTCTCCCAGGCAGCCAGTACCAGAACAAGAGGACACAGTCTCAGGCTGCACCAGGAGAGGTTCAGACTGGATGTTAGGAAGAAATTCTTCAGAGAGAGAGTGATTGGCCATTGGAATGGACTGCCTGGAGAGGTGGTGGAGTTGCCATCACTGGCGGTGTTTAGGAGGAGACTTGATGGATTGCTTTTTGCCATGGTTTAGTTGATTAGATGGTGTTGGATGATGGGTTGGACGCGATGATCTTGAAGGTCTCTTCCAACCTGGTCTGGTCTATTCTATTCTATTCTATTCTATTCTATTCTATTCTATTCTATGTTATTTTCCTCCCTTGATCACCATGGTGGCAAATATTTGTGCACTCTTAATGAGAAAAATGCTAACATCATGAAGCTTCACTTACACTCATCTGACTTAAAGGTCCTATGGTGACTCCAAGTATAACAAAAAATGTGACAAAAGGCACAGGTGGAAAATCACTGCAGAAACATCGCAGATGTTTCTCTAGTCCTGCCTTTCCATAGTTCTTGTGCATTTATTGTTGTTTTTTAAAGTTTTTTCTTGCAGTCTCTTTAGACCTGAGGGGATTTTAATTGAGATCTATCACCACAAGCTTTGCAACCCCCTTTCTTCTGGAATGCTCTCCAAGCTGTGTTTCTTTGTTTGTAGGCCACTGCCCAGAGCTCCACCACCATGACCCCCACCACCCCTGCCACAACAGAGGCCTACACGCGGACTCAGTACTGTAAGTGGCCATGCGAGTGTCCGAAGTCCCCACCTCGGTGCTCGGTGGGTGTCAGCCTGGTCACAGATGGCTGCGAGTGCTGCAAGACCTGTGCCAAGCAGCGTGGAGAAAGTTGCACTGAGGCTGACACCTGTGATTTCCACAGGGGCTTGTACTGTGACTACAGCGGAGACAGACCTAGGTACGAAATAGGAGTATGTGCACGTAAGTGACGTACATATATATTCTTGACTTAGATATACATTGGCAGCTTCCCTCAGTCTGAGAAAAGGTTGAGATTTATCTCATCAGATTCGTGGCTGTATGCTCATCAACCTCTCCATCATCTGCCATTTCCTTGTAATGGTCTTCATTCTCAGGACAGCTAGCTGGATGAGAAATGGCATCTGTATTCTTTCCCTTTGAGCTGGCTGCAGCCAAGAACGAGGAAACAATATTTGACGGTCTTCAAATTTGCAAGCAGATGATTCTGTATCTCCCATAACAGGAGGAGACACTGTAATGGAGTGGGGATGAGGGAAGGATAGGCAAGTAGCCAGCTTTAAAGACAAGCGATGTGGGTGTCTACATGAAAACCATAATACTAAGGAGATGCTTTTGATTATTTCCAGTAGCGAATCCCTAGGAAGGATAGGATGTTTATTTATTTCAGTACTTCCTTTCTTAGTTGGACAATTTTTTTAAAAAAAATTGTTAGCCCTCCCCATACATCATAGGCATTCAGCATGCCTGTGGCAACGGCACTGTGATATAGGAATATTGATCCCCAGCTTCCCCAGTGACATCTGGAAGGATTCCCAGTCTGCACTTCCACATCACTATTATGTGACATTTATGGTTGTACAGCAACTGGCATTGTGGTGTGCACAGCTGAGGGGTATGAGCAGTAGGTCTCTCCACAGTTATGAAGTGACTTGACTCTGGCTGCTACAGAAAGCTGTAGTCTTTCCCTTGCTTTCAGTATCCAGACAGATGCACACAACACAATCTGCCACATACAGGCTACCTCACTCCCCTCTAAGTACATCAGCTATTGCTCTGTCCACAGGGTGAGTGAAGGCAAGAGTGAGACTCCTATGCTGGGTGTTGGTTGGGGATTCACTTCTGTGAGGAATGTACTTTGCAGATGGATGCCAAAAGCTAAGTCTAGAGAATCTTGTACAGGCAGGACTAGAGAAACAATATCATTTGTGGAAAATAAAGGTCTGGAAAGAGCTAGGAACCAGTGATGGAAAAGGGCATGGTGTGAAATAGTGATAAGTTCAGGCTGTATCTAGACTGGCACGTTGAGGTGTGCCCCAAATTCTGGCCACCTGGACATTGGAGAGAAACTTGCCTGGAAGTCAGCTCTACTTTTGTTGTTGGCTTTTCTCTGCACTGAAGCACTGATCACATGCCCGGAAGGGGAGGCCGGCAATGTGCGCATGGGGTCAGGAACAAGGATATGCTCCTAAATTTGTCAATGTAGATGCAGATTCTGCATGAAGGTATTCAACTGCTCCTTTGTTTGTGTTTGAGGATGTTCTCATGATGTGCACATCTAGAAGTTCAACTGAATTCCCAGCTCTGGCTCCAGCACTGAGTGATGTCTCTTCAACACAGGCTAAAGCATTATTAAAATTGGAGCTGAGAATGATCTGGAGATCTGGATCTGTGCTTCAAATTCCAACAACTTTGATTTTTGTGCAGAAGAAGGGATTTGGTTTTGATGTTTTCACTCAGCCCATTCTAAAAATAGGAAGCCTTGGCAGGATTTTCAATTTGTGTTGGCCCTGAAACAGCCACATTGCAGCTCCATTTCTGACCAGGCCTATTCAGTGTGTACTCACTGCCTCCGTGTGACCGAACAAGAAACTTGCTTGAATTTGCTATTAGAAGATTTCTGCTGCTGGTTCCAAATAAATCTTCATAACTTTGGAAAAGAGTTTTTGGTGGTTTAGTTAAAGTATACATCAAATACAAATTTGTTTGGCTTTAAAATGTGTTACTTCATTTTCTGAGACAACTGTTCTGTGATAAACTGGGTGGGATCTAGTTGCCCAAGTACAGAAATTCGGTGCCGTTTTAGGTGCTCCTTTTACTACCTTGCCTATCCTCCTTCTGCTTCAGATGGGTTCAGGTGTTGTGAAGAGTTGTGTCGTAATTGCAACTCTCATGTGCCTATGAAAACCTCAATGTCCTCCATGTCCTCTCATGTGCCTATGAAAACCTCAAATTTTGCTCAATATCTGTGATGATTACTGTGATTGTTCCAACTTCTGATAATGTTTAACAGCATGCCACAGAACGATTTTTTAATTGAGCATTTGTGGATAAAACTTGTTTTATTTTCTAATCCCTTTTTCCCATGAAGCATTAAAAGATTCTTATTTTTGCTGTGACTCCAGCCTCAATAATTCTGTGATTCTGTGAAAGCCCTTTCCTAGAAGGTGTGACCACATTTGCCTCAGCATCACACAGAGCACATCTCCCCTCAGCACTGCTGCATCTCCATGTTGTGGTTTTAATGGTCCTCTGTGTGTCTTACTCTCTTTTTCTTTCCTTTCAGAGATTGTTGGTGTAGGATGTGTCCTCAATGGAGTCAGGTATAACAATGGGGACACGTTTCAGCCCAACTGCAAATACAACTGCACATGCATTAATGGGGCTGTGGGCTGTATTCCCATGTGCACAAACTCACGTCCTCCCCTTGTATGGTGCCCAAACCCAAAGTTGATTAAGATGGCAGGGAAGTGCTGCGAGCAGTGGATTTGTGATGACTCCAAGAAAATCAGGAAGACATCTCCACGCCACATCTCCTCTGCAGGTATAGTGGAAGTGAGGTGGACCTCTCCTTTGTCATTGAGCAACTGAATTTAGAGGCTACAAAGTACTGCCATAGCTGGCAGGTGTGTGATCTTTGTGTGACTGAATCACAGAGACTCCTACACAACACATGATGAAGGGTGGGACATGCAAACACTAGCACGGTGCTTGAACTCCTTAGCAGCAGTATGAGACTCATTAAACATTCTTGCGTGACAAAGCCCTTTTGAAGCATACATCAGTGGGCACTTTGAAGATGTCACAACTCCTTTTTACTTTACCATTTGCTTTTTCAGTCTGAGCCCTCTGGAAAACAGAATTGGCTTAGGTCAATTTAGGACTGATTTTTTCTGTCTGAGTTATATTGCATTGCTAGCATGATTTTAAAGCCCCTGTATCTTAGCCCCAAACTTACGTAAGACCTTGAAAACAGTTATTATGGTCAAAGTTCACTGCCAATTAGGCTAAATTGTCTTTGTTTTAGTATAGTTTTTTAGCAGTTCTGGACTGATGACATAATTGAACTACCTTTTTTATGTATCACAGAAGTTATCTTCTCTCCTCACACTCATGAGAAGTTCAATAAAGCCCAGTGCACAGAGGTGGTACCAATTGCCTCAGCTATGGTCCTAAATGCTTAAGAAGGGCTCACATTGCTATATGTCTTAAATGTATCCTTTTAACACCTTGTGATGTCATGTTAGCTACACTATCTGCATATTTTAGATTATCTCACAAAAGCAGAGCTCAAAGAGGCATAAGATGTTTGTTGTAAACCAGGATTATTATTTTTTTTTTCCTCACTGGTAAGGAGTGTTTCTCCAGTCCTTGATCTGTATTAATGCTGCAAAAACAAAGCCTCTGTCTTGTGGGCTAAGTTTGCCAGAGTTTAGCCCTCACTTCTGTTCCTGGTAGCTTTGCGCTGCGAAGCAGATCCATATTAAAAACTTCTGATACTGAAATTTGCCTTATGTCTTCATGGCCTATGTTCCAAAATGGGCATAACACAGCTTTGCTTGCATGATGTTTTCTTATAGAAGTGATACCAGCATTTGTTGCATTTAATACAATAATTAATATGATAATAAATATTATAGTGCACAAGCTCAGTGCAGCAGGGTTTCTGTCAGAGTTTTGCCTTTGGGGTGTCCTGTAAGTTGCAGGCCAGTAGGGTCTTTGGCCAAGACTGTGAAGGAACCTGGACTGGGGTCGTCGTCTGCTTTCAAAACAGAGCCCACACTTTCTTCAAGTGGCTGCTGGTCTCCCTGAGAGCTATTCAAGCTGCTCTTCCTCCCAGTGAAAGGCTGTGGCTGCTTCCCAAGCCCTTCAGCCATCCAGCAAAGACTGTTGACCGCTTTCTGCTACAGGGAATCAATTGAATGGGCTCAGAAATAAACCTCCATGGTGAGATCAGATCTCATCCCTTTTCTGCACCGGCTGGCGCAGGCTTCTGTAATTAAGTGTTTGTATTGTGGCAGCACCTGGGGGCCCACACAAGGGCCCCGTTGTGCAAGGCTGTGAAGGGAAATAAAGAAATGAGCCCTGGCCCCAGGCACTCACAACACTGGAGGGTCTGACACAAGTAGGTCAGCGGCAAAGGGGGAGGGATGAGGAGGTTCACAGGAATGCTGAGCCACTTTGCTGCGATTTGATTATTTGAGTTAGTGGCCTGAATGTGTAATGAGCTGGGGAGAGAGTGTTTAATATGGAAAGCTGCCCCGTCTGAATAATGTGGGGTTAATCTGGTCTCTGCAGCGTACGAGGGAGAGGATGAAGCCTGGCAGAAGAACTGCATTGTTCACACCTCATCCTGGAGTCCCTGCTCAAAGACCTGTGGGCTAGGGATCTCCACCAGGATTTCCAATGACAACGACCAGTGCCGGCTCCTAAAGGAAAGCCGGCTGTGCAACATGCGGCCCTGTGAGGTGGATATAACCAAGCACATTAAGGTGGGGACGGTTTCTTCGTGCATGTCTTCAGCTTTGCCTGGATCTGGGGGTCAAACTTTGGTGTCATTCAGGCCTCTAAAGGTTGTACTTTTACATGGATTTACTGTGCTGCAGAAAGGACAAGAATGTGTCCTCCCTGTGCTTCCACATGCTGGTATGAAAACCTTCCCCTGAGAATTTTAGTTCCAGACAAAAGATCCTTGCAAGGAAAAGCAAGCCAAGTCAGCTGTGCTTGCTGCTAGTTTGGACAGACTGTGACTTAGCTAGCAGAAAAGTGATGATCCATGACTGCTCATGGCTGTGAACTGTATTTTGCAAGTACTCTACTTGCAGCTTCTGGCTTTATCTGTCCAAAAGTGTATTTCTGTCATGCCCTGTAGATCAGGATTGCAAAACACTTAGTTATGGCTTCAAAACTGTTTAAATATCAGAAAGGCAGTTTGTATGTCCTGCTTGTGTCATCAATAATATTAACCATTCTTTTTTTGTGTTCTCTGTTTTAGCCTGGGAAGAAGTGCTTGGCTGTCTATAGGGCCAATGAACCAATGAACTACACCATCTCAGGATGTGTGAGCAAAAGTCCTTACAGACCTAAATACTGTGGTGTCTGCACAGACAACAGGTGCTGCACACCATACAAGTCCAAGACTATTGAAGTGAGATTTCAGTGCCCAGATGGAACTGAGTTTTCCTGGAAAATCATGTGGATCAATGCTTGTTTTTGCAACCTGAACTGCAAGAACCCCAATGACATCTTTGCCGACTTGGCTCATTACCATGATTACTCTGAAATCGCTAATTAGATTGGCTGAATGCTGGAATTGACCCATTGCTCTGATTTTACAGAGGTTTTAAAATAAAAGGAGAATCTCATCCATGGCAAGTGTACCATTTGTTGTTTGTTTGTTGGGTTGAAATCTTGAACAGCAAGATTTTCAATTCTAGTAATCCCCCATCTATTAACAGCAGCCAGAAATTCTTTCATGCTCAGATTCCAGGACTTAAATGACAGTCCTGTTGGCACTGCTGTTTATTAGGTCAGTATTTTTACTGCCCCAAGGAAAGAGTAGCACACTAGTGTGACAGCAAAACTATGGCTGTCAGTAGCTTAGACATGGGATTCAGACATCATTACTTTCATTCCTTTATTATCTGTTATAATCTGGAACATAATCATTGGCATATATGCTTGTTTTTTTCAACATTAGACTTCTGTCTTTGATGCTGGTGACTCTCGGGACCAGATTCTTGTCTCTGTCACACTTGAGATCAGTCCTAGAACTCTCCTGTCATTCTCAGTCAGATCCTACCCCGTAGTGAAGTTCATGGGAAAAGTGAGAGTTCATGGCAAAGGAGATTTCTCCTGAAATCTCTTTGCAATGAGTCCATCTCTCATTACACTAGGCTGGGTCCAGCTGTCCTTGCCCTCACCTTGATCTCTTGTGCCAGGGACGTTTTCATAGTTTCTTTGCTTGCTCTGATCTTAAACAGCCTGAATGGTTTGAATCCGAAATAGCCACCCCAGGCTCATATTTCCAGCATAGATTCTCTTATCCATAGATTATGTATTGCTCCTAGGCTAGCTCTACGGTCCTGAAGGACCTGTTGAGGGACAGGTGAAAGACTGAGATCAATACCCCATATGCCTATTTATTCACATGGAAATTGTATAGTCTGTACCTTGGGACTACCACCTCCTCCTCCCTCTGTTGTTACCAGCACAAAAGTTCTGCTTCCTGCTGCCACCTCTCTAGTGACATATACCTTTGTTTTACATGGCTGAGGTAGAGGTAAGGAGACATCCTAAATGAAAATACAGGTGTTAGGCTTGTATGTGGCAAGTGTGTGGATGAATGGATGCAAAAGGAGACAACAATCCTTGGCATAGCTTCTGGTGCTTTAGTTACAACTGGGCTGCTGCTTAGAGTAAATGTCAATGTAAATATTTTCTGCAGAAGTAACCATGCCAGTGTCAACTAAGAGAAGAAAAAAACCTGTCATTACTTTTCCATACAATAAATTTATCATCACTGAAGCATGATGGAGCCATTTTCTTCTCCAACAAATTGTTAGTACAGCACCTGTGCAACACAGCACATTTGCTGTTGTTTCACCTGGGAGAGGAGAAATGTGTTTCTGTGTGGGAAACTATAGAATATGCTTCAAAAAAATCTCTGGTGGCACAGCAGAACTGGTGAGTGATGCATAGCCTGGAGGCTGGACCAGTATGAGGCTGAACTTTAGATCATGCAACTGTTTTGAATCAGTCACTTGTTTTTCTTCAGTTGCGGCTGCCAAGTTGTCTGTCTTCATCTTGAGACCTCAGAGGAAGTTAGATTAGTTCCCAGGAGACATAAATCTTTCTGCCTATGATAAATTAAAGCTTCTTGTAAGCAGGATAAAAATAATGTAATTGCTGTGTAAAAACCTCTAGGAAAAAATGCTGTTTATCTTCAAAAGCTGTTAACTTCAATAGCATCTTTGTTTGTATACAAGGATTTGACCCATAAAACTTTCACAGAGCTGGGTAATTCCTTAATTCAAATGTTTTATTATTTCTTTGTTGAAACCTCCGTGAAATTCCCAGTGCAGGTGTAAATTGCCTTTGCTGGTTTTTCCACTCCTAAGGAACGTGAGGATGCTGGCACTTTGCAAGATTCAGTTTTATTACTGCCTTTGGCCTGGATGATGTGACAGGAGAGGTGCCACCTCATATATTCACCCTCCATCCAAATAAGTGGTCAGCATTCGCAAGATTGAACATGTTGCACTTTGACCTTCATCACCTGGTTAAAAAAAATCAGCCCATGGGACCATATGAAAGCAAGGTCTTAGCCAAGAAGTTGACAAAGTTTTCCAAAAAGGAAAATGGTTTGTACTGAGGGGCTCAGTAGGGAAGCTGTGCTAGGACCTCTTCTTCAATCACATCCCTTAGCTATGAGTTGGAATCCTGTCTTCTACTTCTTGCTCATCTTCAAATATCATATATATGTTTGTGTATATACATAAATGTATATCCATATATACTAATATATATCCATACATATGTATACCTGTATATGCAATATTATATACATGCATTTATATAATATTGCATATAATATTATATATAAAGCTGTATATGAACATGTCCATTCATCTATATATGCGTCTATATTTGCATACACATGTTCCTGGGGTGCAGCCTGTGGTGCACAAAATGAAGTGCATTTATTTTGTGTGTTTATGTGCATAGTCAGCCTTTCTCTGCCTTACATGTACACATAAAGACGCAAGCAAATAGGATTAGAAGACATACCTAAAACACCGGCACTTAATAGGCTTGCTTTGCTTTGCAATTAGCTAACACTGTAACCACTGCAATCAAATGCTGCAGGGGATGAAACACACAGCTTTCACTGGGAGACAAAAGAAGCTATTGTAAGCTAATGCATGACCAGCAGTTCCAGTGTGTGTCAGTTTTTAGTGAAGTGAATGCCTGGAAACCACAGATCTTGCCCCACACACCCAAGATGGTTCTGTTTCTAGCCTAGTTTCCTATGGGAACAAGGCATATGCAATCATACTGTCCTTTTGTCTGTCTGTCTGTCAGTCAGTCTCTTTGTAGGAAACGCCAAACAAAATAGTCAGAAGAGTAGCAATCTCAGAAGTATTGCAATTCCTGAGATAAAATGTGAAATAACATAACAGGAGAGGGAAGAGAGCCACCACATTGTCCCTACCACACCCAGACATCAGCTGGGCAGCTAACACATCCAACACTTCTACAGCATGGCCCAAATATAAGTCCAGCATTAGGGGATTTTGAACAGATATGCCAGCTGGAAATAAGCATCCACAGTGGAGGGAGAGGTGACAGCATCATGGATGGGGAATAGTGGTCATTACACTACACTAAAGGAGTTTTGTGAGGGTGTTTGACACATATATAGGAAATCAAGCCACGTTAGATCCACTGCTTGTGCAGAGCAACCACTTGACTGTCTGGGGACAATGAAAAGGGAAAGAGCAACACTTGTAGCCAGTGAGCATGATTTGAAGTTTGTGGTGAATTAAAATCTTTTGTTTAATAGATGTTAAGAAGATTAGCCCTAGAACTAAGGCAATAGACTAGCCTTCAGAGTCAGTTCCCTGGCTTCCTGTGTGCTTGGGCAAATCATGTATCCTTATAAAAGTACTTTTGTGGTTACAGTTTAAATACATCAAGGATATAGATTCTCAGTGCTTTAATGGATCCAGCTGTTTGCTTTGCTTTCCCTCAGAGCCAGAACAAGATAGTCCATTGCCTCTGTGGAGAGTGAACACTCCTCCAGCAGGAACTGATGCTCACCGTACATTTATACAATTCCTCATACAATGGGCCCAGGGACCTGAAAGTGGTACCATCACCCAAGAAAGCAACAATAATAGCAACTGAGATACCAGGACCCAAGCTGGTGCTAGGCCCCTCTGGTACACTGGTTCAGGGAGAGGCTTGAGACAGTATGAGAGTGACTATTTTGCAATTCAGGTTAATCCAAGATAGTTTGATACACTTCCTACCCATGACAATCACTCAGTTGTCTTTGTAGGCTGAAACAAGGATGCAGGATGGAATTTTGAGGGTCAGCTCATGCTGATACAAACAGCAAGAGTCTTACTAACTCCAGTGTCCATATCTATTAGCCTTCTGCAGGGACTTTACCAGAGAAGGTTCAATGGCTCAAACTGCCTTGTTTGGGAGCCCCAGAAAGAAAGGTTATCCATTCCCTGAAGAAGTTAGCATGTAACTTACCAAGATGCCTTTGCGTGGAGCATTGACTAGAATTTAAAACAGCATTTTGGTGTGCATGCAGCTCGAAACAGGGTGTAATGCAATTCCTTTGTTTTTGACGTGCTCACTAGGATTGTACTGTGTGAATGTAACCCCCCAGGAAGACCACAATATTCAGAAACACTGTGTCATCTTGTAAACAAAATTCTGATATTTTTGTCTCCCATTTTTTGGAAGGAATTCTAAGACAGTGGTTTTGTTAACTACAGGCACATATCCAGACACATACCTTTTCAAAGGGTGGCTTTCCGATTTAAACAGTTCTACACAGATATTTCTGTTGGCTTCATGTGTTGAAATATATCAAAAAATAATGGGAAAACCAGATTGGTTTGGCACTAGTAGTCCAAATTACTCCAGCTATTTAATGACTGTTACATGTTCAGACAGCATCGGGCTGAGGTTTCATAGGCGGGATGGTGCAGCTAAGGTTTAAAGCTATTAATTAACCTCAGAAGTGGTAAATGATTAAGGAATTTATGACTGAAACCTTGTTTAGAAGCTTAGATAAGCAAACAAAGGTGAAATATGCTTGCCACTGACGTTTCTTTTTGTTTTCCCATGTCCTTGCATGTTCTATGTCCAAGTGTGCACTTGAGATCTGTGACAAAGCCCTTAAGTGAAGAACACAAAAATAAAGAGCCAGCAATGTGGAAAAAAAGGATACTCTGTAGGCAATTCCTTCTTTCCTTTGGAAAGCCAGGTGTTCCTCAGCTCATGTGTCCTTGTTTGATGGTCTGTATCTGGATCCATTTGTTTTGACTATTTTTCCCCCCAGTACTCTTGCTGGACTATAGTCTTTGAGCAAAATGGAGTGTGTTACTGAACCTACATGTCTTCTTTACCATCTCTCTTGAGAAGTTGCAGGAGTAATCAGTTTGCAGCAGACATACAGCCAGGAATTATTCAAAAAAGGTTATTAAAGACATAGTGAAAAGAATTTTAATTAAATAATTATTATTCTATATCCTTGCATTTACATACCCTCAGAGGTGACCCCAGTAAGAATTCTACCATTTAATTCTGGAACAATATGCTTGTAGAGTTTTCCCACAAATCAAGTTTGCCTTCCAGCCTAAAGAATGTTACCTGCCTCAGTAGGAACTTAAACTTTTTGAGTGCCTCCAGTCCTGAATAGTAATGGATCTGTGTTGAGCTTGTTGGCTATGGGCACATCAGACAAGAAAGCATGCACTCCCCAGCCTTCTCCTAGTGTGTTTTGGGGTTTTTTTTTGTTGTTTGGTGTGGTTCTCTCTTCTCTTCCTCTTCCTGCAATTACAATCATTTTCCAAACAACTGTGCCTTTGGCAATAGTTTTCAGCAAAGGTACCACATTTCCCTGCTGCCTCTACAGGCACCGGAAGTCCCTTCTGTCCTCTGGGTCTTCTGCTTGCATATGTAGCAGCTACCAAGCACATGATCTTGCATGAAGGATTTCCTGGCTGCTTTCTCATCCATTTCATTTGGTCTGGGAAATCCATCATCTCCTAAGTATTTGCACTTTCCAGATGAAGGGCTGACCTTGTGCTATGCCCTATTTTGGTAGGCTTTCCCCTGCCCCAAGCCTATGTGAGCAGCAGGTGTTAAAAGAACTAAGATTATTTTTTTATTATTATTTTATCCCTGGTTATCACCACAAATAAAGGAAAACACACTGGAGTCACTCAATAAATGGCAATTTCCTAGCTGGAGAGATGCGAGTGTAGACCTTAGGTAAGGCAAGAGCATCTGCCTGTGTACATCTCACCAGTATGCAAGGCACTGGATGGTACCTTTGCTTGGGGCAAACTCTCCCAACCCTGTGCTGATGTCAAGTCAGCCAGGTGGAGAGAAACAACATCTCAGCATCTTCCCTGCCCATCTTGCTGCATGCAGGGTGCTGAGATATGTGGGGAACTGCACACATCCGCGTGCATACACACACATGTACAGCGCTAAGGGCTGCAAGGTCTGTGCTGGTGGCCACTCTTCCTCTTTCCTGAGTGCTGTCACTCATGTAGGATTCGCCTGGAGCTGCCCCAGCCCTCCCCGCAGTGTGACTGGCCAGCAAACAGCATGTCCCTCCCCCAGCCCCCTTCCCGTACTGACCTTGACCTGAATAACATAATCCACTTCAGCCACAAGCAATTGCAGAGAGTGGTAGGTCACCCAAGGATATTTTTCCCAGCTCTGCTGCAGGATACAGCTCTCTGTGGTGGTGCTGCTTGGAAAGGAAGAGCTGCTTGCTATCCCCTTCCCCAACCCTTATTCTCTTGTAGAGATTCTTAGCGATGTTTGCATCCGGTGTTTGATGCATATACAATAGCCACCAGTACCACAGACATGCAGGGTGTTTGGGATGAGTGACTGCCCCTTTAATTATAACCAAATAATAATTTTCCTCCAGTCCCCAGGAGGTGCTGGGTGTGCAAATGATCCCCACACCGAGTTGCAGGGAACAGGCAGGGAACTGTTTGGCAGCTGCAATCAGAAGCTTTTCCCCCCCCCCCCCCCACTGGTCAGCAGCTGTGTTGTTTGTAAAATGAATGGAGCCCTTAACGAAGCAATGGATAAAAACAATGAGAGATTGTGCCTGTCTTTTACAAAGGGCTGAGGGGGAAGGGTTGGTCTCTTAAAATATCCTGACATCCTTTTTTCTCACTTATTTAAACATTAGGCACAGCACTGATCAGCTATCAACATAAAGCCTATATTTGGCTCAGTGAAAACACTAAATCCACACATCAAAACAGCTGGTCATATACACAGACTAGGAGAGACTTTCAGATCCAGTGAATGTGAAAGAGTGCAAAATAGCGGGGGGGAAGAAAAAGCAGCTGGCATATAGGAAGAGGAAGGACCAAGTCTCAAGCAGCATTTGCGAGACACTGCTCAATGTGTTGTGTTGGTAGAAACAACAGACTGTGTTACTGGGACACTGAGGATTGCAACAGATACTCTGCCCAAGATGCTAAAACAGGCAGGAAGAGGATTCCAGCACGGGAGAGAAAAAAATAAGCAGCTTTGCTATAAACTCTTTTCTCTCCAGCTCAGTCCATCACTTACAGCACATGACATTAATCATAAACCCCCAAAATACATCTAGGTTAAAGTTCCCAGCTGTTTAGTCTCTAGGGAGTTTTAAAGAGAAAAAAGCATCCTTCAGTACAAAAATCCCACTGCAGCAATGTTGGATTGGCACAACCTCTCCCACTCCTCCTCTGCAAGGACAGAGAGGGAAAAAGCCATCTTGAAGTTTAGCCAAATTTTGCACAGTAGATGTTGAGACCCAGGGAGAGGTGGGAAGAACTTAGATTTCAGCAAAGATATCCTTCGCAGCTGTGGTTTTGAACACCACTACAGCAGCAGTCAGGAAGCCTGTTAGTTCTCTTCTACCATTTAGAATCCCAAACTGCACAGAGGAAACCTCACACTATGGAGTATGAATTTCCACTACGTCACAGAAGCTCCTTGCTCTGGTAGATTGACACCTTGAGATAAAGCTGAAAGACCAGCTCATCTTTTCTAGTTTAATGACACCATAGTGTTCTGGCTAATGCTGTCTCCAAGAGTAATGCAGAACTCAGCATTTGCATTTGCAAGCATTTGCAGGGGGTTTATAAACATCTCTAATAAATCTGCCAGTCACTTGCAGCTCTTCAGTTGCAGCACAGTTAAAAGATACCACAAGACCAGCATGGCAGGGAAAAGAAGTCCTAGCTCCTTGTAAAAAGGTAAGACACCATTCCTCCGTACTGTCCTCCAGCTTTTCTGTACAGGTACACACTGTTCTTTGCCAAATGAATACTTTGTGTTGCAGAGCTGACATTTATAGTGGTCCTAGCAACTCCCTGCTGCTCAGAAGTGCTTGAAGATCCTTTTGTGCTACAAGAAGGCTTGGATGCATTCCTCCCTGTTAAACAAAAATAAACTGCCTAGACTTGACAGGCACACCATGGTGTCCTTGTGGAAGGAATGGTTAGCCATTCCCAGAAAAACTCAACAAAGAATGTAACTTTGCACTTCTTTTGTAAAATGAGTTGGAATAGGTTCCTCTCATTTTCATGGGCACAGGCTGTGATTAACCAAATCAAGCCCTTTGCTGGTATCAGTCCAATCACGACTGCTGAATCATCAAATCCAGCAGAGGCTTGTCTCAGATATGTATCTCAAAAAGATACAGGAGAAAGCAGCAGCCCAAAGTACTTCTAGCAAATTCACAAACCCATTCGTCACTGAAAACTCCAGAGCTCTCATCTCTCTTAACCAACACCCTCAGTGAGCAGTTGCAGTGCTCCCAGACCCTTGTACTACTCAGAAAGAAGGAAGCCGACAAACCAGCAATGGGATGCTTCCCATGAAGGGCAGATACTGCTCAAGTTACAAAAAAGCCCCAGTCTTTTAACAGGAAACTAGCAAGATAAATAGAAACTTAAGTTGAAAGAAGATAACTATTTCTGCTTTAAGGATGGAAATAAATACATGATTTCATTCTTTCCTGCACCTTTAGATTCCTCTGCCTCTTTCATTTGGGAAATTCTTTACTTGTGAAAGGTTCATCTTTTCTCTACTTTTCCGAGGACCAAAATGAACAGCATATAGAAATTCAAAGAAGCATCTGTGATTTCAGTCAAGATGACTGAATACCTCTAGAGACTGGTGAGGAACATGTCACACAAGAATGGATTCACAGATCAGATTGTGAACAGAAAGGACGCTATGAGCATGGCACCAACTCCGGTGAGGAAGTCAGTGTACTGACCACAGATCTATATCTACAGAGGCAAAGAAAACTTCAAACAGCAATTAAATTGTACTCCATATCAAGGCTCAGTTTTAAAAACATATTTGTCAGAGCAAAAATATCCTTTAGAATTTTGAACAACCAGTAACACTTAATACCAAAGTGTGCTGTGTTTTCTTGCTATAAAAAGTAAGCTAGAGTGGAACAATAAAAGAGCTCTGAGCACTGGGAATGGCAGAGATACAAACAAAAGAAAAACTATATCTCCTTGATATAAAGCAATGAGAAGTACACACTCTGACTGAGAAAGATTATTGTACTCCTGGTAAAACATCAAGACACCAGACATTGCAAAGTTACAAATTTATTTGTTTTGAAATAAATACAAATACTTCATTAAGAAACTTTTCTTGATAGACTTTACACAATAGCTTTATTCTTTCTGGAAATTGTCCGTTCTTCCCACAAACTGCTATGGATATTCTACACAAGAGCGGCAGTTAGTCAATACGAAGTAACCTAGATGGTGTTCTTCTGAGCAAGCAATCCCAAAGTATTAACATTTGCTATTTAACTGCTCAGCATTTGAGTGTTCTCATTTGTGTGAGGACTGCAATGCAGCACGTATGCACTGGAGCTTGGGAAATCCTGCCCCACTAGCTAAGAACAAACTTAAGAACACTTAATAGTGAAAATCTGACTGGTGCAAAGGTTACCAAGCTACTAGCATCAAAGAAAGTAACCCAAGGTTTCAGGAGGCTACGTAAAGATGCAGAACCAGCAGATCATTACATTTATGCTGTCATTAAACACTGTAGTTCACACATACAGTATTGTCACTCCACTACTTTGTGGAATACACTTCTCAGCACCAGTGAGATCTCATCAGAGTTTCAAATCTAGCAATTAGTGGCAGTTGAATGTACAGTATCTAATTACATGCCATCTCACAGTCATTCATCTCTCCTGACAAAGAACAGCTGGATCTGGCTTCACTTACAAAAATCCAAATTTATCACAATTGTGCTGGACACAAAACCTTGGAGCTGCAAAGATAAGAAGCTGCCTGAAGTGAAAATCAAGCTGTTTCTGCTTTGCTGGTACATACTACTTGTTACAGCTACATCAACTTTTGCAGTATGGTAGACCCTTTGGCCCAAGATCCCAAACAGGAAACACTACCTTGCTTATTCAATTTCAATCCCATCCTCATTTGGATAAGCAGGTTTTAGGATCTAGGAGGAGGGAAGGAAAGGAAGACTGGAACTAAATTTCAAAAAAAGTTAAATAAAAAAGCTTAAAGATTTAGTTCATCTCAAAGTCACATTAAAGTTGCCTATTTTGGTAGTATATTATTGTACATAGGAAAACAGGCTTGAATACTAGTGAATTAGGTTTATAAATGCACGATACATTAACTTCTCTATCATTTGATGTCAAGCTATATACAATAAATTCAACTTCAGCTTCAACATGAGGCCATATTTGTTTCATTTCCTTTTTTTAAAAGCCATCCATAATAGTGAATTTTTCTCCCCCTCTTTGAAACTCATCTCAAATTGTGCCAGTTTACTTCAAGAGAATGAGAGATAAAGGGGCATGTAACACCTTTGATTTTAAAGGAGGATATTAAGCAAGTCTGGTTTGACTCTGGAGCATTTACAACCACATTAGCTTTTGGCAAGTATCCTTTAGAATTTGGCATCCCTTGAAGGAGGACACAATAGCAGCCACTGTCTGAGTTACAAGAATAATGATAGAGCAAATGAGATGCTTCTTTTCTTTGGTCCCTGTCAGACCCTGGTGGACAGAGTTCATCCTACTGAATAGCTCGAGATTAATACCAGTTATGTTTTTGTGATACAAGGGGCATCCATTACAATTTCACACTGTGACCAGTTTAAACCTCCCACAGCCATCTAACAGGACACCTCCATGGACTTGGGGCTTGATTGTTCAGCATTGCTTGCTGAGTTTGGTGTCAGCTCGATGCGTGTGTCTGTGTGGGAGCGGTTTCTGGCACCATCCCCTGTGTGGGATCGGCTCCTCGTTCCCTCCCCAGTGTGAGATCTGCTCCTTGTGCCTTCCCCAGTATGAGACCGGCTCCTCTGTCCTTCCAAAGAGGTTACACTGGAGCCAGAAGCAGTGCGGGATCTCATCAGCCTGGTCATGCTAGCAGAAGGGACTGGAAGAAGGTTATTTTGTTAATGACTTGCTTCACAGGCATGTAAGGAAGCCCCTGCCTTTCTCTCCATCCTCAGCCACCCTTGGAGGAAACTTCAGGGTTGAATGTATACTTTTCATGGTAGCTCCACATGCAGAAGTACCACCACTGCTCCAGGCATACAGTTAAGGACAGCAAATTACAAAGTTAAAAATTGGTGACCAGGGCGGAGGGGTTCAAGAGAGAGCTATAAAGCATGTTGTTGTGGCTGCAACAATCCACAGGAAAACTTTAAAATCTCATCAGACCTCTCATTACTTTCAGACATTCAACCTTTGCTGGTAGCCCAGGATAGCAGTGGATCTACACAGCTACAGTCATCAGAAGAAAATACATGAAGCACAAAGCTACAAATCAAAGAAGTCTCTGAACTAATGAGGTTTTATATGTTGTGTGTAGCACACAGATCACATCCTGTGATGCAATGAGGGGACACTATTAGAAATATCCATCTTAAAAAAAAACCAAGAGGAAGTAAAGCAGATATTTGTGGATATAAGCTGTCTATAAAGCTCTCTACTTACATAATTTGTTCTGAAACCCCTTTGCCCAGACTCCACAGTGGTGGTTTGTTATTTTTCCCTTTCTTTCTTTCCCATTACAAACGCATATCCAATAGGGAAAAGATCTCACATCTGGGTTTAGGAGACTCTCTGGGTGCTTAGATACCCACAAACTTGGTTGCCAGGTAAACCATTTCATAAAACCAATACTTACTGTATCCCATTCCCTGAACAAAATATTTGAAAGCTTCTGCAAGCTTGGCAGGCTGCAAAAGAAAGAGAGTAGTATTGTTTACAGTGCTTAGTAAGATAGTTACATTACTATGTTATAGATGCCACAGATGCTCTATCTTAACAGGGGCATTTAAAAGACTTTTTAGCTTCTACTGAATGTCTGAAAATTTAATTTACGTGACAGAATTACACCATTCCCCTCCCTAGTCTGCTCCCCTGACTCATTATTTTACCAGATGCATGCATTTAAGAATGAGATTTCCAGAGAAGTGACCACAAGTGGACTAAGCCTGGTGTTAACTTGCTTGTGCAGTTACGGGGGCAAGTGAGCTAAAATAAAACAAGTAGCCTCACAAAATAGAAAAGCCAGTTCACACAGGGTCAATAACTGAGCAATTCCTAATCAGGAGAGAGCAAATGCAGCTAGTCAGAGCTGATAGCTATGTTTACAGGGCAAAAAAGCTTATGTGTAAGATGCAAGCACAACTGCCTAGGACTGACATTCTTGCAATAAGGCACTCACCATTTTCCTCTGCTGTTGACCTAGTGGCCAAATAAGCTCTACAAGCTCAATTGCTGCACATGCCAATATTGCATATATTTTTTGTATTATTCTATCTGAACCAGCACAAAGAACAGACTTTGTAAAACAGAAGCAATGAACATAAAATGAGGCTTTAACAAAAGCCTTTCCCCGCTTCCCACTCTTAGAGCACACATTGCTTGTACAGGGACTTCTCAACAGCATGTAATTGCAAAGTAATTTTTTTCCTTAAGTTCATAAACACCACATTATATTGCTCAGAAATCTGTTTAGATGTTAGATCACACTCTAAAGCTGACTTACTGCTCATCTCTTTTAATTGAAGCAACACCAGAGCATAAGTAAATTTTAACTTTCCCAGCCTGATTTTATTAGCAGCCTTGGAATTTATGCCTAAATTTTTCAGAAACTCCAGTTCATTCTCAGTGTATGCAGGAACACGGTGTTGTTATTTCCTGTCTCCCACTTTCCTGACCTATACTATAAATAGTCCAAAAGAGAATACGCTTTAAAAACACTATTGCTCAAGCCTTAATCCATGTCATCATAGCAGACAGGCATAAAATAATATCTCTGCATTCCCACCTCAGACCTTTACTTGGTTAAGACTTAATTAGTGGAAATAATGTTCCCTCCCAATTTTAATTTTCTGCTTCATTGCTCTTTAAAGAAAAAAAGAAAGCTCAGATGACCGACTGACATCATTATTTGTGAAATTATAACCATCCTTTTGGCTGACGTTTGGGAACAGCAAGTACCCTACAGGAAAACACCCATTTGTTGAAGTCTGGCACGCTGCAGAACAGGATTAGAAGGATTTCCGTCAGCCAAATCCTACCTGGGAAACTTGAGGGAGCCCACCGCAGTCAGCCATCTGAAATGTGGATGAGAACAGCCAGTAAGTGTAACGCCAGAGGAAATAATTTATGCTCAGGATATATTAAAATGACCTTTTTAGCTATCTGGCAGAAAAACATTTCCTTTTGTTGTGCGAGTAACATACACACAGATGAATGCATCAAAGTAACCAGTTAAATGTTTACAAAAACTACAATTGCACCCCAGACCACCTCAAAGTCTCTTGACCCTCAAGCAAAGCATCAGCTGGAGTCACAAATAAATGCTTTTTTTGCTAGGCAGTAATCAACACTTTCTTAGAAACTAGCCTGTTAATCCTGGATACAAGCTCAGCTCTGAATTACAGTATCTTGACTCAGTATTGACCTCAATGACAAACAGAGGAGACAGAACAAAAACCTAAACCTCAAGGTGAGAAGGAAAAATGATTTGCTGAGATTGTGGATGGCAAGCATCAGCCTGACTTGCCAAGAGAAGCAAGGAATGTCAAATTAGAAGAGCTATCTTGAGTGCACGCAGTATTTTTGGAGCATTTCATTTTTCCTGCCACTCCACCCCTCAAAGTGAACCCAACAAAAACAGCCCTGTTCCAAGGAACACCACAAGCTGAAAGCAGCTGAGTTGTAAATTACAGGAAACCCCAAATCCTATATAGGATTACTTAGCAGCAACACAGGCCAGTATCAGGATCTACCATCAGCATATCCCTGGACTGAGCAAAGGCTGGCCACTTACAAAAGTTCTGAGATAGGTCATGTATTTTCTTAGAGTCTGCCATGCCCACGTGGTAGGTCAGCAATGTAACTCCCCAGTGTTAGGAGGAAAAAGCATTTAAAAAAAAAATCATTGTTTGTTATAATTTTCACTAACCAGTTCTATAAAGAGAGATACTGTTAAATGTTCCCAGCAGAAACAAGACCAAGCCTTCATCACTGCATGCCATTACACTCATTCCATTCTACATCATGTAACAAGCTGAAGACTGCGCCCATACTCTGAATGCCAAGTACCAGCCTAAGCCTTTGCACAATGTTTTGGTGTTTGGAAGCGCATTTTATCAACATTTTGGGAAATAAGAGTCATTCCCAACAGTAAGATGTTCTGGACTGTCCCCTCATAAAAGGCAGGATGACAAAACTGTGGCTGATAGAGCAGCTGTCTATTCACCCAACACTCCTGCTGAGGGACAGGTAAGCACACAAACAGACTGGTTTGGTTTGCACTTACATTCTGTTGCTGTCTTTTTCAAACCTGTCAAAATACCTTGAGATCAACCTTGCCAGCTCTAGTCAAATTCATTATGGGTATGTGAAATACTGAGTGTCTGAAGCTGTACCCCTAAGTGTTTTAAATTGGAAGACCTGAGAAATTCCCTGTTGTTGACCTTGACAAGAAGCCCCTGGTCTAGTTTATCCCACTAAAATACTCTTACCCTGAAGGAACTGCTTTTCCCCACCAGAACTGGATTGTAGCATATTGCTCTGGTTCTTTTTTTTTTTTTTTTTTTCAGTTAATCCAGCTGATTTTAAATGAGGGGGATGTTTATTTAACAAAACAGCTTCTGTTATTACCTTGAGAAGCGTCGTCCTTGTTGGGTCCAGCTTTGAATTGCATTCAACCTATATTAAAGAACAGCAGTGTAAATCATTATATACAAGACTCTAATTATGAACTGCTGAAGGAAAACTGATTAAATACCTTGTTTTCTGGCCTTATACAGACTAAACTGAGCATCTTGGGCTTCGGTGTAAAGAACATATGTCTTTAAACCCAAGTAGGTCAGCTCACATTTCTGACTATTCTTTTCCACATACAAACAAAACCATTAGAGTTGAGAATTGGAGATTTTTTTTGTCTGTTTCTGGGACTCCAGTGGCAACAAGTGTTGTTTATCTTGTGACTTGGGGTCATCTGGTAGCTTCCCAAGTGGTGAGCAGCCATATGGCCACAGGCCAGCAGACTGGGCATGCCCATAAAGGCACAGCATTTGAAGTCATCCAGTCATCTGGGGCAAGTTATAATGGTCAAAAAGGAGCTCTTTGCTTCCATAGTGACCCAGGGCACAGCTCCAACACCAGAGAACAAGTTAAAATACCAGCATCAGATTCCTCTCTAAAGGAAAATATTTGCGGTTCACTGAAACTGCTGTGGCGATTGTCCTAACGCAGTAGCTATTAAATAATGGCACTTGGACAGAGAGGACAAACAGCAAGGAACTAGTGGCAGCTCTCCTGCAATCTGAAAGAGGAGAGACAGCTGGGCTGGATCGATAGCCAGCAAGGCTGCTGCACAGGCATGAGCTCTGCTGGCCTCACAGCTCCTTGGCTTGCCTGCCTGTCAGCATGGTGGCAAAGATGGCTTGAGATCTGTACGCACCACAGCATCCACTGCTGGGGAGCTGTCGCCAACCACCAGGAGGACAGGGCACCTGTAAAGAAGCACACAGAAGAGGTTCAGTGGCATAGCTTGCACCTGCCTCAAGCTGCATGTTGTGTTACTGGAAAGTGAGACCATTAAGTGTGTGAAAATCATTTGGTTTGTATTCCAAACACCCTGAACACACATCAAATCCACTGCATTAATTGCAGGTATACTTAAATGCCCTGATAACTTGCATTCCAAACTCCGTAAACACACCTTAAATCCATGGTATTAACAGCATCTTCTTAGATGCCTGAGAACTTGTCCTTTTACCCACCTTGTAGCAATAAGCTCTTACCAGTGCTCTTATTCCTTGCTTTATAGAAATTGAATGTGGGCACCAGCAAGCTCTCATCCCCACCCCCCAACAGCTGTGAGCTCCAACATTTGGACCTGTTACCCCATTTCAAACAGACTGGCAGAGGAAAGAGTCTCAAAGTCTGTGTGTAAACATTAGCAGCTGAGCAGAGGACTTGAAAACTGTTATGTAACACAAGTTACAACATAAGCATAAAGCAGAAGATCTGGCAGAGTGTTTCTCATACCCGCTTCATCTTACTGAATGTTTGGTTTTGAGTTTGTTGCTGTGTTTGGTTTTGTGGTTTTTTGGTTGGTTGGTTGGTTTGGTTTTGGATTTTTATCTTTTTTTTAAATTGCCTTTGTTTATGATCTCTTGGTTGCACAAGCACAGCTTAAGTGCATTCAGAGCTATAGTTCCCATTAATTAGGACATATTTCCTGGTGAAGCTAAGTATATCTACTTTTTAAGTAACTACTCTGTTGGTCCAAGGTTGAAGATACACAGTGACAGCAACTACTTAGCTTTCCAATTCAGCTAATACAGTTCTGAAGTTTGAAGAGCAGAAGTCTTCCTAATGGTAATCCCTGACTTGCAGTAACCTCTCATCTCCTACACAAAGTTACAAGATGCTTTTCTAGTGCATAAGAACATTCATCTATAGCCCTGCAATGCATATGCAATGTACCAAATGATCATACCTCTTAGCTCCCATCATATACAGGTGAACTGGAAGGAAATAAAATACTTACTGAAGGGTGACAACATTTATTCCAGGAACAGGGCGCTCAATCTCTAGGTCTCGCCGACTGAAAAAAGGGAAAGGATTTCAGGTCTGAAATTCTTTCAGATGCTTCCATGTTCTATGTTAAAGAATGTACAGATGCTCACATATGTTAATTTATTCTGCTATATGTTCTAGCTTCCACAGCTGATGGAGAACCACTGAATTATCAATGTCTTAGTTCAGTCCCAGTGTACCATCACTCTTCCCACAAATGTGCAAGGACCTTCTCCCATAAGCAAACCACCTGAGATCCCTAAAGGCACTGTCAAGCAGAATTTTATACTGGGGGCACACAAGTAACTCCACCACACAAGTAATACTGGACAGCCTCTTAAAACAGTTTCCAGTTAGAAATCAGGTAAATGTATTTACCTGTTGTAAGAGTTGACAAAGAGATGAAGGTTGGTTTGATTCATATCATTAATAATATGCTGACGGTAAGTATGGATCAGGTCATGGTTGCTGTGAATCTCATCCTACAGTGGAGACAGAATTGTTCAGAATAGGGGCTATTTTCTGAGAGGATTTGAAGATATGGCACAGCAGTCATGTATCAGACTTATGTAAACAACAGGAGTGCACCTTTAGGGAAGGGACAACTTCTAGCACTCAGTAGTGTGACCCAGAATTAATATTAGCCTCCAGCTGCAGTATCACATTTTGTTGCTTTAAAACCTCAATGTTGTAATGCCAAGATCTTAAGATTGCAACACATGTAGTTGTAGGGCAGATGCTGACAGTCAGACAAGTGTGAGGTATTAAAGCAACAAAAAAAAAGCATTCAGGATATGAAGCTCAATAAATGTTTCCAGGGTAAAGCAGATGCTGAAAGCTTAGAAATATATGCAGTATGGAATTCCATTTCATAACTGCAAATAACTAAGTTTCAAGGACTTCAATCACTAACATTTCTAAACAGTTTGGTTCTAAAGTCTTTACAGATTGGTTCCTTGTTCTGCTGGAATGGAGTTTTCCATTGCATTCACTAACAGTTTCAAGAACTGCAAAGTAGCATCAGAAAACAGTATAGCACTTTCCATTAAAGCAGGCTTGAATTGAAGAGCACCATTAGCACTAACAACCAGCTTTCTCAGAGTTATAAATATATTATGGTATATATAGAAAAGAAAAAAACCCTGTGGCTAATTCTGCTCAGAACATAAGCATGTATGACGCTTGTTTTCATGTTTAAGTGTTGGCTGTGTGAACAGGGAGCTGGGCCTACTAGGGCTGTCACGACCAAACTGCACTTGAATTGTTAGGACACAGCAAGCCCCACAGCAGCATACCAACTTCAAAATACTGGGAACGTGAATGTGAATCCTATCTCACAGTTCAACTTTGGGTTTGGTTGGGGTTTTTTTGTGTTTTTTTTTTTAAGGGAAGGCTTCTACTCTCCTTCATGCCCCAGGGAGTAAATACAGATGATTGAAAAAATCAGAGGAATCTTGAACATCCTTACCTTTCCAAAAAGATGTGAAATGACCATATCTGGTAGGGCATTTGTCCAACCTGAAATCTGAACAGCAAGATTATCAAAATATTTGATATTAAAACAATCTGTGAACAACTGAAACCATTCAAGCACATACAAGTAGATCAATGGATGCTTCTCTGCTGTCCTTATGTATGTAACACCCTTGAATTTATTTGTTTTCCTGTCTCAATTCAACTAAAATACTGTTAGGTGTTGTTTATGTTTGAGTGATTCTCAGAAGATGTCTTTACTAATGAAGCTGCACAGGGAACACACTGCTAGTAGCATAGGTCCCTCTCCCTGCAAGAACAAGCAAACCAGCGATATGGTTGCCATTTAGCCTTACTGCCCGATCTGCTCCCCAGCAACCCATACTGACAACCTGTTGGAGCTGATACCTAAAGTTCATGTCCCAGAGCATGTGCTATTGCTTTGGAAAGACAGAAAGATACAAGGCACCTGCTGTACTCCTAAGTTCAGCAATAATTAAGAGAGGTGGATGTTAGAGGAACAGGCATGAAAAATTTCATTACAATGAGACACTGGATGAGATAATCAACAAAGATCAGCTAGCAGCATCTCAATCTAGAGTAGTTTACTAAATATACTTCCACATCAAAGTTACCAAAACAAATTGGTATGCAAAACTACTTTGAAAAAAAAAAATATTTAAGCCTTGAAAGAATGTTACATCCTAGCTCCAAAAAGTTTCTCCTACTGTTACAAGGTTATTATTGCATTTAATATCAGTCTAGATACTTACAATGAGTTTGCTCTGTTTGTGGTTAATGGATGACACACTAATTTTTGTACTTCTCAAAGCATTTATAAGAACTCCCATTCATTTCAACATGACCCTGAATGACACAAAGTGCCTTCCACAAGTTTGCCCTGAGTTTAACTGGTTAAATCTGAGTGATGTGTAATGTAACATAGCTACTCATTTACATACACTGGGTCCAGGAAAATTTTTGAAACTAGTTCTCAGCATCCCACTACAGCATTGTTTATGACTACAAAAAAATACAGTTAACAGGAGCTTCTTTGTATGTGAACATTTTAACTTAAAAAGTCTGGCTGCATGGACAGTCTGCCCACAGTTACTGTAGTAAATGCCTTTTCTGAGTCTTTTTGGCACATAAGACTCAGCTAGATGATTGAAACCTGGAAGATGTTTTGAACATTTTTCTAGCTCACATTTTGGACTGTGCTAGTAAACAAAGCCATGGACAAGAATTGAATGTTATGCTATGCTTTAAGCTTACTTAAAGAAAGTTTGTTTCCAGAACTATCCTGTGTACAAAGTAAAATGAGTTTCCCCAAGCAGTTACTAGCTCTAAAGAATTGTCCATAACCAGTAGTTCCGCAATACCATACGTATCTATTTCCTCAAAATCCTCATTTTTATCACTAGCTCTGCAGGAGCTATGTTTGCAAATGGAAGAATAAACTCCAAAGGAATTATATTGGGATATTTTGTGTCTGTAACCACACCTTGAGACAAGCTTGTTCAGGCTTGACAGGCTTGCAGTGTGATTTATTTTTCTAACTTCAATATCCTTACCTTAGTTGCTGCCCAGTCCATCCAACCTTCAGCGCATGGGTTTACATTAATGAGAACTAATCCCTCCACCATCTCTGCATGGTTTAACTGCAAAAGAGAAGGTTCAAGATTCATCACAACTTTCCAGCTTGATGGTCAGCATAACATTGAAATTACCAAGTTGTCTCCTGAAAAAGAAAGCAGTGGGTCTGGTTTTATCTTGCACAAAACAAGCGTTATGTACAGGGGGAAAAAATCATTAAAGCAATTCAGCTGAGCAGCTGGAGAACATTAAGATTTAACTTCTTCTCCACCCTCAGTTTAAATAGAGAACTCCCATTAAAATAACCTTCTGCAAATTAACTGGGAAGAGCCCAGGACTTAAAATGGAAAATCTAGGTCTTCTGGATGAGCTATCCCGCAGATTGTGGTATTTCACTTAAAAGCCTAACTGCTTACTTAAATGGGCGTGGCAGAGCAGGAATTCTCTGTGCACACTAGAGGGGTGACAGCACATCAGGGAAATGAGGTTCAGGCTTTAGAGAAGTTCCACAAAACTTACAGCAAATCTGGTTAAGATGTAGGCACCAGCTCCAGTTCCCATTCCTATTATGGTCTTCAGCCTGAATAGCAATAAAAGGGAAGAGGCAAACGAGTGAGCATTGAAAATAAACCAACCCACAACAGCAGCCTTCCTCTTTCACATGCCAGCCTGTATCTACAGAAATCAGTTTCACCTTGGGCAAATCATGGACCCTCAGCAATGTCACTGGCCTCAGTAAGGAGCTCAACATAGCAGCTGGTTTGGTTTTGGTAGACTCTTGGGACACTAGTCCTCACACCTTGCAAAGCAGCAGTGACTTGCTTATCTTTAAGTAAATACACTGAGCAACCATAGCATTGTTCTGACCCTGGAAAGAAATGGTTAGTCTATGCTAGAAAAGCTTCTAAGATATGATCCTGAAATCTTCAGCCTACATACAAAGATACCTCCTCCCCAGGCTCTCCCTGCCCTTCTCAGTACTAACTGGGATGCTAATTTCTCTCTAACAGGACTGGCAGAAAATCCTCTTGTGCTATCCAGCTACTGGGGTGATAAAGTTTAAACTTCATAACCAAACAGGGCAGAGACAAACCAAATATTTGCATTAACTGAAACTGGTTTTAAAGTATTGCCTTCAAGGCCTCAGAAAATACTGGAAGGAAAGACTAGACAAAACCACTCTGAAAAACAGGTTACACAATGCTTTTAGAAAAATATCTGAGGGTAGTTTTCATTCTTGCTAACAATGTTAAATCATGGTTTTGTAAGTACACTCCAGTTTAATTGATTTTCAAGGTATTGACACAATGACAGTTTTTTTTTTCAGTGCAAGAGCAGAACTGGCAACTCTGTGCCTTATATTAGGCATTTCAAAAAACATACCTCTTTTAAGAAAGTAGTGAGGTAAACTGGTTCAAGGTACTGTACCAGCTGGTTGCAACAATTGAACAATGTCTAAATTGGGGCACTGCTCTGAGAATAAAACCCTTGCCAGCAGTCCAGCCTGCCTGTCCTCCAAGGCTGCCTGACCCTGAAGGCCAGGTTTTCTCTGCTTGGTCTAGAAACCCCTTGAATGTGCCTACTTGTACTCTACATTGTGTACCAGGAGCACCAACTCCACAGAGAAGGTGCCTTTCTAATCTACAGCACCTGTTGAACCTTAAGTAAAGAATACACACATCCAAATTTGTAGGTGACAGCAGAGACACTAGATCCTTCAACATCAGCAACCTGGCATCTCCATTAGGTATCAGAGGCTTAAGGAGGTTGGACTGACCCCCCTAAGACAATCAAGCCATAGAAATGAAACAGGACAGATCTTCAGATGGGACCATGGGTTTTTCTCTGCTAACCACACAGGAAAACGTGGGTTGTCACTGTGGTAAGAACAGATTGGCTGTGCCCTGCCCCTGTGAGGGTGACGCAGAGAAAATACTGGAGGAAGCCCCTAAATTAGGCACAAGGGATTTCACTCATACTTGCTTCCTGTTTAAAAATAAACAGATATTTAAGAAAAAGCCAAAAAATAAGCTCTTTCAGAAACAAAGGCAAAAGTGATGAATGTAGAACTGAGGAATTAAAACCCATCCACAAATGTAATTCTAGCCAAGTGCCACGGGCAGCAGAGGAGAATATCTGCTCTTTTGGTACACTATGTAGAGACAAGAACGAAGAAAGCAAATAAATAATTCTGCACTCACCCAAACTGTTTCAGGATTCCAGGAAGCATTTCAGCCAGCTGATCCATGGAGGGATACATGTACCTACAACATATATGTGTTTATGGAGTTACTACACCATGTTCAGTAGAGTAGACTGGATTATTTAGAGACACTGTCATCGCTGTGGATTTAATATCAAATATGATCATTGACCATGAGTTACAGAATGATGGTTTGGCTGAAAGCAAAACAGACCATAATGAGTTGCTTCCAAGAAAAGTTAACAATTAAAACTTAGGAAAATTTTTGAACTTGAGAGGCAAGTTGTCAACCACATTCACCACACTTGCACTTTTGGTCCACCACAAAAAAGTGTCCCTGCATTGCAGGACCGCAGACTACAGCAATGAGGTCTAGGCCTGTGGCAAGTAATTTGCATGCACACAGGTTTCCACAGCTATAAAATGAGGATACATTTCTATTAATATTGATAGATAAAATTAGCCATAGGAAGGGCTACGAAGCTGCTGAGGAAATTCAATAACAACAGCTGTCAATGCTCTGGTCTGCTCCAGAGCAAAACTTTTGAGGGAAGAAAATTCTGCACAAAAACTCAAACTGATCAGTGCATGGAAATTCCACCTGAAGCTGCTGGAGAGCATCTGCCTAGAATGTATTCAAATCTCTGCTTCTCATCAGGACTACACCTAATGCTTCTCCAATTTAGTCTCCAAAATCAAACAAAACAAACCAAAAAACTAAAAAACCAAAACAGAGAAAATCACAAAACAAAACACACCCCCCCCCAAACAACCAAAAAAACAAAAGAAAAGGAAAAAAGGAAAACCACAAAACAAACAAACAAACAAAAACCCCAAACCTCAAGCAGTGTAGAACTACTTCAAGTTATTTTCTTACACTTTCTTGTTGGGAAACAAAACCTTGTCATGACGAAAGCCTGTGTCAACATATTGGCAGTGACTTTTAACTCAAGCATGTCAGTCTGCCAGCTGGAGGGCTGGAAGCAGTAATACAGCTTCTTGTGTTGTCATCCTGATGCTATTAAGCAGCAGTCTTTACTAACACAGACGATGGTTGCCCTACGCAACTGACAACTGCCAAGTGTTAATGCCTGTTCAGGATGTGAGGGTTAAGACACTTAAAAGTTCTTGATTCAAACAAATACAAGGTGGGGGGGGGTGGGGGGTGGGTGGGCCGTGACTGAAATAGCTGGTTGACAACCAGGCCAGTTAACACTATCCGAGAACCTGGCCCATCATGACCCTCACAGCATCAGACCAGCTTAAAAATTAAGAAGGGAAATAGACTGGGTACATATAAGCTCCTTAATACCTCGTTCTTACAGAACAACTGTTCCTTGCCTTATGCCCTCCCCTTGACATTCTGGTTGCTCCCTTCCTCAACCAAGCTAATTCCTATCTAAGTGGCATGTTAAGACAAACTTGATTCATTTGAACTAACTGGGCCAAGCATTTTGGCAAAGACACAAGTTACTCCAGGTTTCCAAGAGCTGCAGCATCATAATATAGATCACAGTCAGGAGTATGCAGCTATCTATGTTATTCTGTGGGGGCACATCACTTTGCTACTGCCTAATGACTTGGTTTTCCCAGGTAGGTTATAATGTCTGCTTATCAACATCTAACATGCTGCCATTTCATAAAAAACATGGGTTTCAGAAGTACATTATGTAATTGCTAATGACAATCTTGTTTACAGTGACAGTTTTGTTTGTATTCACAATGTCATTACAAAAGAGTAACTCAATGTTGAAATGTACAGATGTAGACATCTGCCAAGGAACTGCTTCACAACCAGTCAAGTTATCAGTGTGAAAACACAAAATTACAGCCTCAAAGTTCACTGTGAACTGGCACAACACAACAGAGCTCCCACAGATCCGGTATCTTAGAAACAGAGCATCAGGATTTAAGTTAAAAAGCCAACTACTGTGTTTGCTGCAAGTGCTTTAACTAAACAGCAGATCAAGACTCTTTTTTCCAAGAAAGAGGATAACTGTTTCCCTGGCAACTCACCCAGCTTGGAAAGATGGTGCTCCATCCTGCTGTCCAGGTGCATCCACATGGCAGACTGCAAAGTGCTGGGTGATTTCCTGCATATCCTCAAAGTTGAAGAGAGGATTGAAGCAAGTTTTATCTTCAGAAGGAAAAGAAAATATGGAATAATTATGCTGAGGAAAAATAGTAAGTATGCAGCTATAATAAAACCATTTATTAACTTGTCCCACAGGTTAATGAAAAGTTGGTCTAATCAAGTAAGATGTGTTATAGGCTGGGAAAAGTGGCAGTCCTTTATTTCTAAGCCCTTCTACAAAGCAACCTGTGCCAATTTGCTTTAATTCCTGAAATGAAAATCCCTAAACAACTCCTTCCTCATGGTCAGCTAAGATTTATCCATGTTACTTTTGCACCTGCTGGAAGTATTTGCTTGGTACACCAAAATCTCAAAATGTTGTTCTATATTCAGCATTAAAATACTAACACAGTGAAGTCAAGAGTACTCATCCCAGGTTTTAGCTTAGACAAAACTATCCATTTTCTCATCCTATCTTTTTTTGTGTGTCAAAAAACAACAAAAAAAGCAACCAAGCAAAAAAAATAAAAGAAGAAAAAAAAAATATCCCAGGCTGAGATTGTCAATTCTGCTTTTGTATAAATTTTACAATATCTGCTTTATATGATCAGCTTCTGCAGGCAGCTCAAGATAAAAGTGTCCTTCTGGGATACTCAGTGCTGTCAGCTCCCAGTTTTGAGGTGATTCAATTTCTGATTTTCAAGTAATATTAATGTGGAGAGAGGTTTAGCATATTTTCCTCCTGGACTGGAAAGCATGAATTCTGTAGCACCATCGCTGAGATGCCTAGAAAATAGTTCAATATTCTCTCTGTGTTTCTGAATGTCTCCACACTACAATGTACATTCTCTAGAAAGAAAAAAATCTTATTAAAAAATGAAATCCAGATTAAGCTCTGTCCCAATCCACTTAAAACACAAAATAAACTAAGGCAGATCCACAAAAACTAGGCAAGGAAATAGAATGTTTTCTTATGAGTAATATCCACCCACCCATCAATAACCAGACTTTAAAGACCTGGGGGTGTTTTTCAATGTAAATATTGACAACTGATTAAGAAACAGTAATTGTGTGAAGCAAACAGTACTGCTGAATAAAACCAAATTAGAGCATATCTCCCTGTTAGGTCATTATGTTCTTGGATATGACAGGTAAGATAAAAGGCACTTATCAAAGTTATTTTCTTACTACCGCCTAAGGACAGAATGGCAGAACTCATTTTGCCATCCTGATTTGACATGCAATTCATATAAACCCAAAGGTGTATAAAACTGGCTGTCAAACCCAAACTTAAGACAAAGCATCAGCAATGTTGTTCTTGACCCTGTTGGCAGCATACCCTCATTCATACCCTGCAGATGTTTTTACAACATTTATAGTTGGTCACTATGAGCTAACAGGGATCTTTTGCTCCTTTAAGTGAAATGTTCCAATGATTTAGTTCAAGAGGATAAAAAAAAAAAGAAGGAAAAAAAGAGAATTAAACTTTCTGTAAGAGAGGAGTTAGGTACCATCTAACAGATTTCAATGCACATAAATGAGCAAGGACCTCAGAAAGGTTTCCTAAATATCAGCATTTTCCCACCTTTTACTACACGGTTTAGCACCAGACTTGGTAGAGCTAGATAACAGTCGGACTCAATGATTATAAAGGTCTTTTTAACCAAAACATTTCTATGCTTCTGCAGCAGCAGCATTAGGAGTTAGGCCACACCTGTGCTATTAAATAAAAAGTCTACTTACGATTCAGCCCGATGTCATGGTAGGTGAGGATAGCTGGCCGATTCCCTCTGGGTGTCCCACACATGGTGACATGGACCGAGCCATGCACAGTCTCCACATCTTGCTCCTGGCAAAAAACAGGAGGAGTCTGTTAGCAGCTTCTCCAAGTGCTCCACCAAACACCAGCTGCAGCAGACCTCTTTGTTACCATGAGCAGAGGTCCTGCCACATCACAGAGTCTGCCTGTAACCCTAGGCATCTCCACAATTCCCATGCTAATGCACCCATTCTCCCCCACAGTGTGGGCTCCCTGAAAACATTTTACATTTGGCCATCACCTACTCCAGTTCAGCGTAAACTACAGTAGCACTTCAACTGCTACCTCTAACCAGAGCTGAACAAATAGTTGGCAGTGAAAGAAAACTAAATAAATAAATGAAAGTAGTTCAATGCAATGATATCTAAAGTGACAATAGTTTCTAACTATGACTGTGGACATTTGAAAAAGCACAAGTTGCCAAGATAATATGCTTTTGTTCTTTCCCCAGTGAGCATGATAACCAAGTCTGTTAGCTTCATGGCTTGCTACGTATAACCCAGAACACAAAGCTACCTGTGAAGTATGATATAGAGCAACATATCCACAATATTGTTGCAGTAACCATCAGAGAAACAACGATAAGAAGCATACTGCCATTATTTGACATAAGAGGAGCTGATGCTGTTTATTGATGTCAAAGCTTTATTATCAAATCAAAGTCTCCCTCAGCACCATCTTTTATTTATTGGATGTCTCTGTAAGTTAAATGTCACTTATACTAACACCCACAATATATGGAACAGGTTTTTTGTTTCTTTTATACTTGAACTTCAAATGGGTATACACAACTTGTTATTTTGCCAACATGTGTAAAGAGAATCACAACACAACAGTTAACTATGTCACTTATTTACAGTACTATTTCTCTCACATAACAGTGAAGGTATTATACAGTTAGCAGCCAGCCTTAGGATTTAACTAGAATACTTCATTTCCTATTCAGGACACAGATACCTATGTCATTCTGTACAGTGCTGCTGCAGGACTTGCTGGACTTGCTCTGTGAAGTCATGCCAGGAGGCATAGCCCAAGTGAAATTCAAATCCATTAAAAGTTATGCCATAGAAATCAGGAAAGTACAGCCTTTAAGAAAACCTTTACAAAGCAAAGCCTAAGAGCTCTTAAAGGATCAGAAGTAGCAAACTGTGATCTGAATCTCAACTCCTTAATTTCATACATGGAATACACCACACATTTTGTTGAAAGTAAGGATGCTAGGCAACCACATTCCACATTTCACCTATTTTCTTTGCAATTACACATTTATATCAGTTTTAAGTTACAATTACAGCAATAAATCAAGATTCACCCCCTCCTTGCACACTGAGAAAGTTGAGCATTCGTTGCTATACGCCACTGAAGCATTAATTTCCAGCTTTTATGTTTTCTTAGAGATTCATTCCTCTGCATACTCACTGCATTATTTAACAGGTAAGCTGTATCTTCCATATCCAACACCATCCTTAGGCAAAACAGGGTGATAAATCCAGCAAGCCAGACTGAGGACAGCAGCTAGTTTCTACTTCACCCAAGTAGGAAACTGGGTTATATAGACAAGCTGCTATCCTGCATAGGCTTATGACTCCCATAATGCCTGGCTAGAAAAACCAAAACAGACTAATTCACAAGGATGTCATTCTTAAATAGGATTTGAGTCAGGTTTGACCAGGAGAAGTACTTACTCAATAGAGCTCAGACATCAAAGATTAACTAAGTGTCTGGCACATAACGTACAAAGTGCCAAATTTCAAACCTGGGAATTAGTGTAGTCTTTCCTGCTGCCGTTTCTATCAGGTTTTGACAAATTTACATGAATTTCAGGTCTTGCTGTCTCAAACGCTAGACCACTCCAAATTTACTCTCAATTAAATCAGAAGGAAGTTCTTTTTTACAAGCCAGCGTTAAAGTTTCCAGTAAGAACAAAAAAGTCTTCAAAGAATTAGCGTAAATCCGAATGATTCCGCACAACGAAACCGGAGACTTTAAATGTTTGAAATCTTGTATTTTCCAAAGTAGATTAGCAACATTTAGTCTGCAGTATTTACACATCAGTCACACTAAGGTCACTGTAAGTTTCAATTTTGGCAGAAAAGAGGGTAATGTAGATATATTCACCGTACGGTATTCTGGAAGAGACTTGTAGCAGTAATAGGTCACAAGAATAATAATAACAACAGAAATTAGTATTTTCCATTGTACCTTCCTTCTGTGCTTCAATAATTTTTACTACAAAGCATAAAAATCAATGGTTTGGCAACCTTAACACCAGTAAGAAAGTAAGTGATACTGTGTAACCCACCTCCCACTGAGTGTGGAATATATAGGAATTATTTCCTCTGCAGCTAGAGCCTATTGGGCATTTCATATTATCAGATCGTTATTGTTTGGTCCTCCCAGAAACAGCACTGAAAATCTAGAATGTGTTTTCTTAGGAGGGACCACCTTTCAACATTTGGGATCTTCTGTATTTGTTCATGAAAGAAAATCTACTCATGGTAGATGAACCTAGACCCTTGAACCTGCACATCCTTCTGACCTCCATGGCTAATTCTTCTGGAGCTGGAAGACTGAGCCTAGTTCAAACTCAGTGTCAACTAAAAATAGCTCAGAGATGACAGGCAAGCACACTCCTAATTACTGCCATAAATCACAGTCAGTTTAACAATTGCTTTAATTCCCCATTATCTTCACAGGAAGATTCCCCTAATTCAAGAAAGTTGTGCTATTTTCCATTAGGGAGAATTCTTAATGGTGTTTAACTAAAAGATGCTCCTAAACCCCAATAAATTCAAATCAGTTTCTTCAGCGACATCATACCAACAACTTCATATCCCTATTGATCCTATTAAAGATCAAGAGATTTGTCTACGTGATGTAGGGATGGATGTTTTCAAAATGCAGAGCACTGAAAACAGATGGCAGCACATCCCAATCAACATCAACGTTATAGTAAGAGGCTCTTCACCAACTGATTTGTATTAAAATACTATCTTGGAAAAAAATCCAAGGTACACTAATCCGATAGAAGGATAAAGACAAACACACCATCTGTTCACATCTCACTTTAACAGAGGTGCAGTCCTATCTTAGTGCCCTAAAAACACACACACAAAAAAATGCGTGGAATACAAGCAATTTGGGAGAGGCTATCTTAGTCTGAAGGAGCTGATCCATTTTAAAGGAGATTTTATTTTTGGATCAAGTGACATTTTCTGACATTTTATAGAGGTTAAAGTTGGGGAGGGGGGTGCAATTTGTATGTCAGTAACAGAGGAGAGCTCATTTATTCCTTTCCCTCTCTGCCCTGGCTAAAGCTGGCATGGATCAAGGACCATGTTTAAGAACAAGTTGTTTTCTGAAGTATGAGATATGCAACCAAAACAGTTTAGACATCTAAAAAGGTAAATCACATACATATATTGCAGATTTTATTGAAAATGCCATATTTAAAGTAAAATATTACATTCCATAAAGATTATTTTAAAGCTTTCAAATATACTTAATCCTCAATTACCATCTCATGCTTTTATTTAATTTATAATATTATTCCTGTTAAATATACCTCTCTTCTCTTGCCTCAGGACTGAGGGAAAAGCTTCAAAGCTTTTAAAGGGGATTAAAATTGTTTTTAAATTACTAGGAGGCAGTATATTTTAAGTTTATACTGCTTAGGAAATTAAATACACTAGTAACTGCATACACTATTTTTTACTCTTTTTTTTTTTCCTGTATCTTGAAGATCAAAAATATTTGAACTCTTAATGTGGTATTGCCGTGTTGAGTTTCAAATCTCCTTTGCCCTGAAGATATCTAGCTTTTTTCCCCTTATTTTTTTCTACTCTGAAAGTTATTTCAATTCACAGTATGTTTTCCTTTTTTTTTTTTTTTCTTCTTCCTTCCCCTAAGGTTTCTATTTTAAATTAGTAATATTTGAAATAGGTTCCTCAATTCAGGTTCTGAGTTGAGTACATTAATAAGAATGATGAATATAGACATAAAATTAAGTGACTCTGATAAGGTTAAAGCCAGTAACATAAGAATCGAAGATTATTTTAAGAGTTCTGCCTAGGGATTCTTCCTAGTCTGATTAGCACAGGATCACACCTGCTCTGCAAAAGTATAGCCTACAACCACTCCTAGAAAGAGGATGAAATCCGTGTAACACCCTAAACTGCATCCACCAGCTTGTCAGTTCAGAAAGCCACCTCAATGCGCTGTGAAGGCCAGCTGACTTATCTCCCATTTCAAGGCAGTTCTTTCCTTCTCCCCTCACAGGCAGGAGGAGGGAAAGCAGAAATGGCTCTTGCATGCTGTTTGGGAAGTTTTGCTGAGCTATTGAGAAAGGAGTCCCTTGAGGGACTGCTCACTCCTGAAACACCAAGCTAAGAGAATTATATACAGTGGTGAGGAGCCAGGTCTCCACTGCCCCTAATGTTACCAAGCTAGGGAATAGGTAAATACATCAAACTGGAAATACAATTAAAATATGTTTGGCATTAAGCCAGCTTAAAGCAGCTCAGGGCACACTGCCCTGCACCAGCTTATCATTAATTGTAGTAAAACAGGTTTGGCCAGGAATTCTCTCTTTCTTGGGAGGCAGGGGACCTTCACTTAAGTTTTCGGACATATGGTGCTGATTTGAGGAAGCTCAGAGCTGTCGGTTCTTCCATCTCTTGTTTTTGCTGTTACGGTAACTTCACAAAACCTTTCCTCCAGTGAATAACTGCACACATGTCCTGCAATGTGTGCTTTCAGTCAGTGACACTGCATTATACAGAGACTTACTTCAAAAATGGAAAAGTACATTTAACTCAAGTCAGTCTAAAACAGCATGTGAAATAAAAGTCCATTTCTTTCCAAATCTGAATAACTAGCTAAAAATGTAATACTGGAATCAAAACACCTCACAGGCAGACACCACTATTCACTAGTGGTAGAAAGAGTTATTAACCGAACACTGTAACTTGTTCTCAAAAGGACAAAGTTGCAAGGGGCTGTGGTGGATGCTCACATCAGGTCATGCAGGCACGAAATACAAAGCTTTATCTTGTCAGCTGCTGCACATTTCCTTCCCTGGCCAGGTCCATTCTCCTCCTAAGTGTGGCCCATGGGACAGGTAGCTCATTAAGAGCACGTGAGCTTTGCTGTCAGTCCTGAGTGACCTGCATCCTCTAGGGCCACACATGAACTAAGTACTAGAGTTTCTCCTAACACCTTTAAATCACCTCTTTCATAAATCAACCACAGAAAAACTTAAAGACACATAGATAGGTTAGTTGTCATTTTAAGAACCAAATCTAAGCCATCTTTGCAGTAACAGCTCTTAATAGATTGAGAATGTTCTTTCATGTTTTTCCTTCCTGAACTAGAACAACCAAAGATTAAACTCTGACAAAGAAAGATCATTAAAAAAGCAAGAGCTGGCAGAACAGGGCTAAATGACAAGAACCATTGCTCTGGATTAGTGACAGTTAATCCAAAACATGGGGAGGGGGGAACCAAACCTAAACAAGAACAACAACAATAATAAATAATAAAAAAAAAAACCACACACAAAAAAGGCTTAGAGAATTTGATCTTGCAAGCTAGAATCTATATATATACATGGTTTACAAACCAAGCAAATTTATTCCAAGAATAGAAATGAAATATGGGTCACTTCTGGATTCTTAATCAAAATACTGCAGTATTCCTGTTAGCAGACTTAATCTGGGATTCAGATTTATTTAGACCAAGTGATCAATCTGGACACAAACAGAAAGCTTCTCCCATGCTGTGCACAGCCCTGAAGGAAATCACATGGTGACAACCTCAAACTTACATTTATTAAGACTTCAGGCAGTGGATTTTATCATTAGAAAGGATGAAGGGGAGAATGCAGGATTACTGTAAACTACAGTTTTGCTATAGAAGTAAAAGCCACTGAAAGATGGTAAAGGTGTTTGAGGTAACTGTCTCTCTTAGTTTCCAGGGAAAAGACTGATGAGTTTGTGCTGGATTTTTAACAAATTTGCACAACACTGAATAAAAATATA
Source organism: Dryobates pubescens (assembly GCF_014839835.1). Taxonomy (NCBI): domain Eukaryota; kingdom Metazoa; phylum Chordata; class Aves; order Piciformes; family Picidae; genus Dryobates; species Dryobates pubescens. The sequence continues at coordinate 20,099,897 of NC_071625.1, read as the reverse complement.
GAGTAGTGTAAATAAGTGTGACATGCCACAAAGTACAGGAGAGTTATTTTCTACATGGAGCTCCACCTGAACATTGAAAAGGCTAGAATAAATTAACTTCCCACAACTACACCCCTTTCCCTTCCTACACCCCTTGGCAAAAAAAAACACCCAACAAGCCTCCTTATACTCAGAGATGGGAATTCACTGTTCATTCTTTGTTGAGGTACGTACAAGCTCCCCAGTATTCCTTCCAGTTCAACCCACCCCGACACCAACAGCCATGTATCTCCTTAGTCTCAGCTGAAGAAGCAGTAATGACAAACTCCTCAGTCAGAAGTCCAAATGGTGAATAAATAATACTAAGAGAGTTATAAAGTTACCTCTCAAATGTCTAATAGGGGAAAAGTGGAAAGCCACCATCTGACCTAGTGGTGTGAATTATGTTTGGCTGTACACAAACCCATGGAAACTCTCGTCACTCTTCTTATGGGCAAAACTGATTGCTTAGTGCCTTCCACTGCTCCACAGGCGTCAGGAATGTTTTGGAGACTTTCAATGGCATAACTGTGTTACATCAAGAGGGACATTTCCTCTGAGGAAATTCATGCACATAGCTAAAGAAAGCAAATTAATCAGAGAAAGCATGTGTCCACGTGGGAGGGGAATATTTTGCGCTCACTACCACTGCTGAAGTATCTCATTCTCTTAGCAAGAATAGAACTGTTTGTAACCCAGCCACCCCGTTTGGATGAAACTTTCTCAGCTTCACTCTGAAAAGACCTCCTGCAGTCCCCTTTAGATCAGAGCCCCATTCAGACCCCTTTCCCACAGTAACTATTTCTGGCATTTCTGATCACATTTTGATGTTTTCTCAAATCTCAATTCATTTTTCCCTTTTATAAAAAAAAAAAATTAGAAAATTAAAAAAGATAATAGCTTTACTTACCTGAACATCGAAGTCTGGAAGGAGGCGAGTAATAGCCTGTGAAGAGATTTGAAAGCATTAATGCAGGTAACTTTTGCAGCTACAGCAACCTGCGCTGAGAAAGGTGTGCCCTAACCCCTCGGGGTCTGCAGCTAAGAGCTATGTTCCATCCCTTCGTTCAATGAAAGCTCTCTTGTTAAACAATGGAATTCACTCAGGCGATTTTCCCTACTAATCTTCACAGAGAAAATGAAAGCAGTAAAAGAGTAGATTATAGACCAGCAAAATCAACCACAAAAGCTGGTACATCTACAGTTATTGTGAAATCACCAGACAAATTGGAGCAATAAAACACTAAACTTCCCTCCTTTGCTCATTGTAGCCATGGGACACTCAACAACCCACCTCAGTCTCATCTGGGATGGTAAGCTGTTGTTCAAGCACGCACTGAGCACTTGCAACTCAGCTAAGCAGTCATTACTGGGATTGGTTACATGATATGGAAGATGAGAAAGGTTTTTACCTAGGTCTTGTTATGTTTGGCAGGCTGGGTGGACACAGAGGTCCATTCCAGCCTGTGACCAGCCATTCCTGTTATTGATAATCTCCTACACCTGTCAAGGACCTACACCAGAAAAGGAGTTAGGGGATATCCTCCCCACCTCCAATACAATAAAAAGATTATAACTTCAAAAGAAGAAATGCCTTTCAGTTGTCTCCTTTTATTAAAAGACAAGGAAGAAGGAAGGAGTCAAACTCATATTTCCATTGGAGGACTGAGAACAAGAGTGAATTCCAATCAAGCCAGCACTTTTTATATTGCAGAGTAGGGCAGGAAGCCAAAGCTTGAGAAAAGTATTGAGATAAAATGGAAAGCTTAGAATATGGGCAAGGAGGTCACCCAGCTCCAGAAGCCCAGGCAAATTAAGGATGGGAGATGTCAGAAACAATACAGCTGTTATCTTGGGCAAGATCATCTCAGATGGTGGACCTCAAAGAACTGCAGTCCAGCTCATAATTATGACAAGACTCTAGAGCTGTGATCTTTAAACAGCCGACTGAGCTTGTGGGAGTCATTTTACACACCCTTAGCTTTAGACCATATGCTGTGATTTAATCTTACTATACATAATATATACATATATAGTATATATATGTGTGTATATATAATGTATATATAATATATACATATATATACACACATATATAAGTCTCATGATCTTTTAAATATAGCTAGTTTCATACGTTGTTGTTCAAGTGTGGCCTAGAGCTGAAAAAACAAATATATGTGGCATCCGTATAACTAAGCACATGAAATAAGGCTCATTACTGTTCAGGAACAAAGACTACAGCTCTATAAGAAGCCTAAGCACAACAAGCCAGGATGTGACTTCAGAGTGCATCACTCAACACCAGCTCCACTGTCAGTGTCTTTAGTATCCCTTAATATCCTCAGGGCAATCTTTTCCACTTTCTCAAAGTATGTTAAGTAACTTCCTTCACCTGTGTTAAGAATGGGCACAGAGGAAATCAAACTGTGTGCTAGTTTCCCCATGTAGACAAACCTTAAGGGAACATCCTGAATAAAAGCATATAGCCTTCATCGTCAATATTCCAACTTTTGATCTACATGCCAGAGAAACCCAGGATGTTAATCAGTGTTTTAAGGTATTTCTGATTTTTGAAGTAAAGGCATTTCAGTAACCACATGACTTGTGTTTAGTATCTCCTTTGTTTTACTACTACTGAATATTATTGGCATTAAAAATGGGTATTAGTTACTGAAGTGTTTGAGTGCTGGTATCTGTTTAAGTGCTGGTATCCAAGTAAGCCCTGCTTTCAAGCAGTGTCCTTGGCAAGGGAGCTGTGTTTAAAAAGTCTCTCCAGCTATTTCACTGCGGTCACAAGTGGAAATGATTTGGTGAAGTATTTACACAGAAGAGGTAGAGAATGAAAAAGAAAGTAAGAGCCAGAGCAGTTACAGGGCAGAAAACTAGAAAAACACCCAAGATATTTACATACATCATTGTCAAGAATTACCATCACTGGAAGCAAAAGAATAAAATTCATTTTGATTCAAGAAAAAAGCTGAGAGGTTCTTTCACATGTTACACGATTATTTGCCATGACCATACTGAAGCACAGAGTATTGCTACTACTTAAGAGTCAGGCAGCCACTGAACTCAGGTGCTGTGAGTAGGTTTTGGAAGAAAATGGTAAAAACACAAGTGGAAAGAAGTACCAGAAGGTTAAACAAAAGAAGAGGGTAGGATGTTTCTACACTGTAGCCCCAGAGGAAAGGTTGTGGCTTGTGCATAGCCAGTCGCCTGCAGAGCTGGTCATAGTTTGGATGTAACTCAGCTCAGTGCAGCCAGAGAAGATTAGATGGGGCACAGTTATACCTCTGGACACATAATTGCCCAGAGGAGAAGTAAATGCTCTCTCTGTGCCACCTTGAAAGGTAGCTGACAAAGTTTGTATCTTTACATTAAGAAGTCTATAGGTATAGATGTATGTACTGGAGACTGACCAATTGGTATCATTCAAAATAGCTGAAGATAGCCAGAGCTGTCAATATCCAGAAAAGAAAATATGTCAACACCAGATTATCACTAGAGAAGAGAAAAAACAAAGACCAAAACCCAGCAAATAATTAAGGTTCAGGTTTGCACTATTTAAAAAAAACCCAAGCCATGCATTCCATCTGCAGTTTCTCTTACATGTTCTTCCACATGGTATGTTAGAACTAATCGAAGGATGCATGTGCAGTTCCAGTAGCAATCCTGAGATAAAACACATAAACTCTAAAAAGTTTTAAAATGGTTACCTCTTCCTTCTCTACCAGAGGTTTCACCTCTGCAAGGTGAGCATCCTGGAACTCTGTTGACATGGTCAGTAGCTGATATCTGCAAAGATGAAAAAAAAAAGAAGTTTTGTTCTCATCTTTCATCAAAGATTAAATATAGGAACAAAGGTTCAGCTCTACCCAATCCCCCTATCAATGACCCACTGTCTCAGGTTATAGTTTAAAAGACCTTTGCAAGATAATGGATCTCTTGTAAAATGCTTCCCTGGTTGATTTATACACACATTCCTGCACAACAAGAGACTAAAGAAAGATTATAGCTCCAAGATTAAACAAAAGTTTGGAAGCTTCCAAACATGGAATGCTGAAGGAAGCAGGGAAGGGACCAGTGTAGAGTCATGGAAACTGGCACTTCACAGGTGACAGGAGGCACAGACAAATCTACACAAAACACCTTCTGAAATTAGCTTGAATACATATCTATGACAACTTTTTTTTTTTTGGGGGGGGGGGGGGTGGTTGGTTGGTGGTTTTTTATTTGTTTGGGTTTGTTAGTTTGGGGTTATGTTTGTTTGTTTTGCTTTGGGGGGTGTTATTTGTTTTTATGAAGGCTTCTTCTCCATCCCTCAGATCTTTACTTAAGAAAACTGAGCAGGACACTCTTTAGCATCATTTTACTCCCAGAAAGATGTGCTCTGTTCTTCAGGACAGAAATACCTTCCTTCATCTGGACAAACACACAGTACCAAGTAAACAGATATTCCTTTACATGGGTACCAACAAAGTGCAGGAAATAATGCTGTTTTCAAAACTGTCAATGTAAGGAACAGGATTGTTGTGTCCTAGAAAAGGTCCATCATTGCAACACCCAGTTCTTGTCTGTGGGAAGCTTAAATGGGAACACGGATATAACCAAACCTCAGAAAGATGTGACTGCTGAGGCAGACAGAGCAGCAGGTTGTGCTGCAGGTGCGGTGTGTCACCAATGAGTGTCTCAGTTCAGTGACTGTATCAGTCCAAGCTGGCAGTTAAAAAGAAGAGTGGCATGTTTTCATTCTCCTGAGAAATTAGACTGGGGATTTTAAGCTTAGAGAAATGTTTTATCAGTATTTAACCCCACCACTTGAGGCGTGGGGACAGGAACAAAACTGACCCCATTGCCAGTAATTTGTAATGCAAATTTACAAAAGTGCATCAGAGATACTTAAACAGTCAAAAGTCAAGACAGATTTATCTCCCTGGCAGTGACTGTGATTTACCCTTCTTCTCCAGGTTTTCCAGCAAATTTTGCCTGTTACAGATTTTAATCCATAAAGAACAAGAAAAAAAAAAATCCAAATTTGCCAAAAATTCAAGCAACTGTAAGTGACATTTTAGTTACATATTTTCATAATTACAGGCATCTGTGCAATGTGTCATTCCACACAGTGAGCAGCTGTGCATGGCAGAGAGGGAAATCAATGTTGTTGCAATACTTGGAGTTGAAAATATTTACATGCAATTGCACCTAACTCAAATGCCTATTTTTATTTATTTTTTTTACAGAAATAGCACCTTAATGTTGCACCTAATTCTGCAAGAAACCAGAATGAGAAGAGATTTTTCCAGTAAGAAGGTATGTCTCCTGCAATTTTCCAGTAAGAAGTGGCTCAGGGAACAAAGCCACAGCTAGTGTTTGTGCAAGAAAGTTGTTTACATGGGATGGTTTCAGATTTTCAGGGACTCGCAGCATTGACTACAAATGATCAAAACAACTGCATCAAAAAGAACAAGAGGGATGCCTTTTATAGCCTTAAAAAACAATCCTGTTTTCATAATAGTTCAAAGTCGTTGCTCTATGTTTCCGAAAGAACCAGCACTAGGAAGTGCTGACCAGCAGATTGCACGACCGCCATAAAGTCTGCTGAACAAAAGCCCATCGTGTACCAGGTTCTCACTTCTGGAAAGATACCAGATGTTTGAGCCTTGTAATGTTTTCAGATCAGGCACTTCCAAGCTCTGGCTTTTCTTTCTCTGCACCAGGAATACCTGGAATGTTTCTACCAAGAAACAACCTTATGATAAGGCAGCACAACAACGTGCTATTTGTTCATGAGAGCTGGAAAACAAAGCCCCACTATCTGACAGAACTGTAAAAAACATTCTATTTTCCAAAGAGAAAGATGTTGGGGAAGTGATTTTGTACCATCCCATGTTCAGCACAAATTTTATTATCTCTAAATAGGTGCTTTGTGCTCCCCCCCATTATGTGACAGGGTAGCTCAAAGCTAATGCAACTGCATAACTCTCCTAAATAGATAACCACACAAACATTCCTTTATACACATTTCAAAGCACTTGCCTCACAGAAGTCTTCAAAAGACAAAGTTCATTTATATCTGCAAGCAGTAGTGTAAAGCTGCCAACTTGGAAAAATACTCCAATTTCACTCCAATTGGTCAATTCAGCCATAGCAGAGGTCCCAAGTTCTCCTCTCTAGGACAAGCCACTTTCACCCAAGGGGATACCCACCACCTCACACTCAGGTATCAGATACAATTGATGTTCAGAGGATTAACTTTTAAAACAATCATACTTCTAATTAAGAAAAAACTAAAGGTTTAAGGTACCTTTGCAGCTAGAAAAGTGCTTTAAAATTGCTCACATATCTACCTTTGCCAAGTAGCTGGAAAGGCATCAAGCCAGCCTGTAGGAAGCAAGGAGGGCGTGGGGAAGGGTGAAGTCATCTGTGCAATACTGTATTTGTTAATTTCAAAAACACTTTTCTGTACTCATTCCAGTCCAAAGTCACTGCTCCAAAACCACCAGATCAAGTGTCATAATCAAGTCTAGTAGTTCTTCAGTTCAGTTCTTCAGTTAAGGAATCTTAACTGAACCTGATTATTTTGCTTTTAAAGGTTCAGAATACACCCCCTGTCTCTCGGCATCATGGCTGGAGGGACAGTCATTATTGGAGACTTGATGGATGTGCAGTCTGGTTTTGCACAACAGAGATCCCAACTAGGGAATTAGGAAGACACACATTAGGCCATCCATTCCCAGACACCACCAATGTTGCAATCCTAAGTACCAAACATTAGGTAATCCTAATGTATGTGACCAAATTCATTCCAAGCACAGAAGCAAGACAAGTTCAAAGATCCCTTGTTTCAAATTTTATCCTTCAGAAAACACATACACGGTTGTCCAAGTTTGTGCAATGAGGTGCATCATCAAGCTTGATGGTCTCACGTTCATGCAGGGCTGGAGAAACTGCTACCAGCACTACAGGATTTACCTCTTCCTTCAAACTCAACAATTTTTTATTTAAATGCTATTAAGGAAAACAAAGAACAGGAAAAGCCTCCTGTCTGGGCATTTCATAAAGAAGGGAATTCCCTCAAAACAGCTTGTTTAACCACTGACACCATAGACTACTCTAGAGTACAGATAGACAAAAGGCCAGCCTCACCACAGCAGCCTGATGGCATTTCCATGTCTGCAGGGTGAGCAAGTAGAAGGGACAGCAATCACTTTACATGTGGGGTGTCTAACAGCAAAGAGGGAGAATGTCATGAATACTGAGGGCTGCAGCTCCCAAGCACTGGTGTTCTCTTTGGAGAAACACCTTGTGAGACTTGGCTTCTAGGATCACACATAGGATGTTTCCAAACTAGCCACATCACTGTGTACTTTATCCCTTGAAAGCTGCAAGGGTCTTCAGAGCTCAGGTATCAAGCAAGGACAGGGGTGGCAATTTGTGCATCTGCAACAGGATGAGGCAGGGATGGACCTATCTAAGATGTCTCTAGAGCTCTGCAGGTTATTAGCAAAGATCCCCATCAGTTCGGGGTCAGAAAAATAACCAAACAGCTCTGACAGTGAAGCAAAGTTACCATGATGCCCAAACAGCATTTGAGCCTTACATATGGTCAGTTAGAACTCTTTGAGCCATTAACAGTAAATACTGTAAACTAGTCTCAGTGGCCCTAAAATAAGAAACAGTTACTGTAAACCTGAAAGCAGCCTGAAAAAAACAAACTTGTCTCCACTAAACAGAGACTAGCAGACATCAGTTAACAGCACCCAGGTACAGCTATGGTACAGAGTGCATGCTCTCATTAAGCAGTCTACATTCCGGATATTTTATAACAAACTTGACAAACCTAATGTTCCTCTTGGCAACTCATTTGAAACTTGTGTCTTGCAAGCATCCAAAACAGTTCATACATAAGCATCTGCCCACACTATGCCCTGTTTAAACTACTCTTTGTTACAGGCCCTGGTGTCACGAGGTCCTTTGTGTACCGAGTTACTGATTTTCCCTGACACAGTTCCATACAATGATTCACAACAGAAGATTTATAGCAGTTCTCCCCTTTCAAAAGAAGCAGATGACTTTTGACAGTTAAGTAGCATCCGCCCAAACAGTTCAAGCAGGAAGCACCAAAAAGTTAAAGATACACAACTACCTGGGTTTCTCTGGGTTTCTTTAGCCTCTGGTTACATGTGAGTATCTCAATTTGCAGCTAGACATTAATAACTTTGCACAAAGGAAGCTTTGAAGCCTAACCCTTAAATAATCTAAAGTTTCAAATCAGAAAAGGTCAGGAACAGAAGCATTAAATTTAATAATATCAGGGAACTGAAACAACAATGGTGGCCTGCAGTTCACAGATGTCCATCACCCAGCCCTTTTCCTGCACAGTACCAAAAAAACCACAGTGGATTTTTAGGAGCATAACTGTATTTTTTCAAATCCAAAAACCCAAGAAGGGCTTAAAGTTTTAGCCATTTTTTATTTTAGACTTATGCTATGGTCTGATTACTCTGATCAGGAAACTGAAATGTTTTAGGTGAGAACTTGAGCCCTGGGGCAAGTAACAGCTGGGTGAAGCCACATGGAGCTGACTGTAAGGGCAGAGCCAGCCGCTGATTCCACCAGGCTCCCACAAAAAGTGCCCATGTGCAGATTTGCAGCATCTCCCACAGCTCTGCTTGCCTGCAACTTCAGCATGCCCATGCAGTCATGAAGAAAAGATCTCCAGGCTCACTTCCAATCCTGTTCTGGCTGTTTTGCACTTGTGCAACTGGTGCTGGTGCCTGTACAGGCACGGAGCTTTTCAGGTGCAATCACTTTGGGATCGGTCACAGCCTTTAGAGTGCCAGTTCCTCAGACCAGGGACTGATTGCTCTTCATATGCATGATACACACTGGCAGCTGCACATTGATAGCAGCATCAAAACAGAGTGAACTGGAAGCAACCCTTCTGTCTACTTCACAGATGTTGAGCAAGAAAACTATTGCAATGCAGTTTGCACAATCTTCTCTGGTGCTGGATGCAATGAGGAATGTTGCTTGGAAAGCCTGGGGTCCTCCCAAGCTTCACAGGAGTAGAAACTTGCTGTGGGAAGGGTTAGTGTGACAGCCATAGTACAGGACTGCTCTCTGCATTTCTCCTATGCTAGATATCCCTGTTGCCTCCCTACCCCCCAACAAAATGAGCAGCTATTCTACTACTAGCTGGGAAAACTGAGAGCTTGCAATGTGTTAAGGCTTTGCTCCTGTTGTAGCAATCTCTAATACTATCTACACTACAATATTATAATTTAGGGAAGGACAGATTATAAGCCCTAATGAAATTCTCAGAAATTCAGATTTCTATAGCATCTTGCACCTGAAACTGCTTCTGGTAATACCTTTGTGAAAAGTGTTTAACTCCAACAATGTGAAATTTCTTTACAGAGATCAAAAATACTAGTGAGAGACAGAATTCCCTGGCTCTCAAAAGTGTGGTCACTGCTACCTTGCTCCTCAAGCCGCTCACTGCTCATGGGGCTGCAAACAGTCCTTGCAGAGCATGATGGTGAAGGGTGCAGGTAGGAAACCCCAGGGCTTTCATAAGAAATCCTGCATCTCAGTGTCAGTCTAAGCTTATTTGAAAACACATGACCATTTGTACTGATGCCAATATTATCCTTTAGCTTTCATTTACTCCAGGTTGTGGGTAGCAGCACTGCAGGGTGGAAAGAAAGAAGAGCAATCATTTGCTTTCCCAGACTTCCTTTTCCTTCTCCATCAAGCCAGCCTGTCTGCTTCCACTGCTCCAGCACCCTCCTAGTAACTTCCCAACATCCTTCTCTGCATCTGTCCCACTCCTCCTCCAACTGACTGACAACAAAATGTCATAAGCAAACATTAAAGGCAATGCAATTAGTATAGAACTTGACCCCTGCCTTACACCTGCGCACTAGGCTAGGCTTTGGGGGCAGATTAAAAAGCAAACACTGCAAACATGCATTAGGCATTTCAGAACAAGGATGAGACAGCTTCTGCCACAAAGATTGCAGTCTAAACAGACAAGAAACAAGCTATTGTTCCTGCAGCTCACCAGTGTCAGGCCATGCTCCCCTCCCTCCACCTCCTACTCTCAAGCTGCCATGTTTTAACAGTTCATAGCTTCTGCCCAGCTGCAACTGCTTCCAAAAGTGGGTGGTTCTGTGCAAGTTAGAGGCAAAAATACGCTGACATTATTCCAGAAGGGACAAGCTCATCATAGCATACTCAGAGATAAGGAAAGCTATCTGTCTCTCTAAGTTGCACCCTTGCAAGTAAATAGTAATTTAATTTCGTAAGTTTTGCATTTTCATGTTGATGTTGCAAAGATGCATACTGAAATTACAAACCATCACAGCTGAAGTTGATGATGTGTTTTAATTTACTTTTATCCACCAGCTCATGCCATGTGGGTTACAGATTCTGAACACATACATGACTTGCTTTACAACGCAGAGCAAAAATGTCTGGGCTGATGTTTTCCATGGTAAGTGTCTGAGAGTTGTTTGCTTTTGAGCAGGAAAGTATAGATTATGAATATTACCCTGTTCCTGTGGATTCCCAGTCCCCTGTTCTAGGATGAATTTTAGAACTCTAGACCTCAATCTGACTCAGACTTTGCACAAATGGCTACTGTGTTAAGAATGTATCTTTCATTCTTCCCAAGAAAGTCCCATTACAAAATTACCCAAATTTAAGCATTTGCACATGCTGAACTACTTGAGACTAGTTTTGGCTAACAATCTTCCATTGCCTGCAAGTCTCAGCACTCAGATATAACATGACCGTCCCAAGGGCCAAGCACACGCTTGCCTGTAGCACAACAGATGGGACTAGTGAGGAAGTCTCTAAATCAGCACCACCCAGTGCCAGAACACACCTTGCTTCTCAAAATAAGACCTTTCAAAATCCATCAAAGCAGGCAAAAAGAAATTCTTCATCCTCAGCACACCTTTTCAAAACCTTCCTTATCCATGCTCTAGGTTATTGTCTATTACATCAGGAAGAGAACTTACATTGTTTACAAGAAGGACTGGAATAATTCATTGGAATAATTCATTGTATTTATAGAAAATTAAGATTTTATGTGCAGCTTCATATAATTTAGTATATTTCATGTGAGAAAAAAATATGTGATATTCTTAAATTGGATTATCTAGGAAAAAGAAGAGTATTTTGAATTTGTTCTATGATAAAGAGTCATCATAAAACTCTGCAGTGCATACACTTCATAGAGTAGACACCTAATCCAGTGTGTTGCAACTTCATCCAAAGATACAAATGTATACTTTACATACAAAATATCTTTAGAGTACTCAGCAGCACAAAAATGGCATCATTAATCTGACAAGGTGCACATGAGCTTCCTAAAGGAAGCAAACCAAAATCCCCACAGCAAATGTAACCCTTCCTTCCTCTAAGAGAACATTTCCTATCTGGTGGTCTGATTACTGTGTTCACAAATTAAGGTTCCTTGAAAAGTTGCATTCTACCTTGCTGATTAATTTTTCACTACATCTTATGCCTACAAACACACATATATATACATAAAACATATCTTCACTCTTTTGCTTTGAACACCAGTCTTCATCAGAAGCAGTGCACATTAAGATCCTTATAATTTAGTTTTTGCTTCCTGTTCTTAAAGAAGTAAAGCTGTAGGAGTGCTCAAAGGAAAAAGGAAGGTCAGAGACAAGAAAAAAAAATATACACAAACAGAGATGGCTGGAAGTACATGGAAAGATTTGGTTTACAATCAGTTAGGTTTTTATGTGCAGTATGTCATCCAGTATGTCATCATTTGTTCTTTCCACTAATTTTCACATCATCCATCCAATACTAACAGGGTAGAATATAAGCTAAAAGAGCTATACTTTTGAAGCTATACTTAGTTCAGTCAGGAAGTAGCCAGTTAAAGGCTTGGAAAAGTAGTGAATATACAGTTTTAAAAACAGAGCTTGAAAAGGAAGATCTGCATTGACCAACTTCCAGCTACCAAGAGAAAAAACTTGACTTGATGAAAAAGATACATTAAAATTGTGACAATTAACTGAAAGGAAGTAGTGCAAAATCCAAAAGAAACATAGGAAGTGTGATCAGCCACACAAAATAAGAGCAGCAAAATTGACATACATCCTGCTTTGTACAAATAGATACAGCTGTGGAAAATTTCATCAGCATGGGCAGTCCAGCTGTGCATCAGCAAGCACATTGCTGAGCACCTCTTCATGAAGAACGCCCCATTCGACAACAAACCTCTGGGTGTTATCCAAAGACAACACTCTCATGCCAGCTGGGAAACAAAACAGACGGAATCCTGCAGTAGCCCTTAGCTAAAAGTAAAACATTTTCCTCATTGTCCAACTTAGTAGCTTGCACATTCCAGTCTGAAACTTGGATAATTGCAGGCTTTACTTTTTTCTCTACTCCGCACTTGCTGTGCTGGATTAAATGGTGAATAATGGTACTGACTCTAATAGATGCTCAGTAGCAAGTTTAATTATGTGATATTAACACTTTAATGATACATTATCAGATATTCAGCTGAAGAACTGAATGTTCCTTACTGCTACTCTAACATCACAACCACAGGGAATTAACAAGAGGGGTTACCTCCTGCTGACTGGCCCCACCGAAGCCACCCAGGGCTCTGGAAGTGACACAAAGAAAAAAACCCCACACCACCACCATTTGAGAGAAACACCATGTTCAATAGCCATTATATTCATAGTCATTGATTTCCAAGTGGCCTAACCCAGATTTTAGTAATCTGCAGCAACATACACCATGAAACCTGAAAATGGGATTGCCTTACTTTCATCCTTTTAAACAGCTCCAGAATATTTCTTGTGAATAATAATAACTTATTCTTGTGAATAAGTAATAACTTGCAACTTTTGTGAGAGAGCTTTTGACAGATGGCAGAGGGATAACTACTGCTTCCTTGACCTTGATCCACTCCTCATACAACAGTCCAAGAAAGTTACACAAGGAGAAGGCTCAAGGGGCAGCAGCATCACACATTAGGTAAATGTACAAATTTACACCTAGAAGCTAAAGGGCAGTCTACATACAATACCATTTATTTAGCAAAACACTGGCATGAAAAATACCTTCCCTGGAAGGGTTGTCAAGCATTGAAACAGGTTGCCCAGGGATGTGGTTGAGTCACCATCCCTGAAAGTATTTAAAGATTTTGTAGATGTGGAGTCTAGGGACATGGTTCTGCGGCGGACTTGGCAGTGTTGTGTTAATGATTGTATCTGATGATGTTAGAGGTTCTTTTCCAAGCTATCACTTCCATGATTCTGTGACAAAGTGGGCTCTCCTGTACTTCTGTCTGAGATTTCTAGGTGATGTGACACAAGGTAGAAGTTAGATGTAAACAAGCTGTCATCTGGAAGTCATACTTTGTCTCAAGAACCAGCACTTCATCTCTATTAATACCAAGCAGTTGCACCTCTTTAGATGTACCTGCCGTGGCAGGGAGGTTGGACTTGATCTCCAGAGGTCGCTTCCAACCCCCACCATACTGTGATACTCTGATCTCCTGATTTCTGGTAGGTTTTTCTTCAAAGCAGTCAAACCAGAGCAACTAGAGAAAGTCACTCTTGCTGCACACTGCTGGGACTGAGATGATTTAGGCCATTGGTTTCCCAGGCTGTACTTTCCCTGACAGCAAACAAGCTTTTGCTGCCAGATGAACACATGATGTAAACATTGCTGATCCACCACAATTAGAATTTGGGGTTTTTTAAAATAGTTTCACAGTTCCTAGTTGGCTTCATTCTGAAGAGCTTCAAGCGAGTTTCACACCTTCTGTATCTTTTCTTTCACTCTCTATTTTGAGACAATAAAAGCAGGAAATATCTCGTTACATGCATGCTCCATGTTTTGTGCAACAGATTCTCAGGCTCTAATAATATTAAATGAAAAAACCCAGTATTTTTCAATGGGAATATAGAAGTTTGCCAAAATCTCTTCAGCTGATCATGAGATGTCTGCTGCACTTCAGACGAATTAATTAGTTAGGTTTAAAAATCTGAATCAAAGATTTTTTTCTCACAATAGTTCCCACCTGAACTGAAAGAACAAATTACTCAACTGCCTCATAACTCAACTGCCTTTTAAGGACCAAACTCCTGTGACAAACCATCTCCCACAATGCACTGTAGTCACCCCATGTAGCTGTGGCAGTGCAAAACGGAATATTCAGAGAGCAGAGTATTGCTCACTGAAATAAAGCAAATTGGAGAATCCTGCTGGTTTTACTGTCACATTTTTAGCATTCTTTTTCATTTTTTGGTAAGAACAAAACAACCATTGTGCAGGGCAGGAACAGAAAAACTTAGTCTGAGTTTTGGTGGTGCAGATGCTGGTTCCCAAACACAGGCAGGCATATGTGGTAGCCCCCCACCCCTGCAGTGGGTGACACTTCTTTGACTACTGCCAAATTCTGTGGACATCTGACAATTTGACATCTCTATCCTGCCGTTATCTGGGGTTAACATGCATGATGAATGTAGGGACTCAGTACACAAACCCTTCTTAATGTAAACAAAGGAGAACTCTGGCTTGTCAAAACTATCTAAACCCTTTGCTCCCAGCCTGGTTCAAGGTCAGTCACTTTATAGAGTGCCCGTTCTCAAGGGGATGAGATCATCTCTCAGTTTACTCTTTGGAGAAATTTTGGTTCAAAGTTTTTGAAGTTCAAATCCAGCCCATTCAGGTTTGTGCTGAACTACAGTACAAGGAACTCAAATTCAGAAACTGTGGTTTCCAGTTCCCAAAATTGATGTGTCATGGCATCTGTTCAGTTTAAACTGAAAAATATTAGGTACAGAAGCCATACACACCCTAAGGAGTCTTTCATTACTACACTGAAACCTGTTTTCACTGCATCTGTATTTACCATGTCAAAACACACCAGTTGCTCCTGATTGTATTCATGCATTATTGTTCTTCAAGGAAGCAGAGCTTAGTAGTTCTCTGGGAACTGTATAAATTCTTAAGGAATATTTTTGCTTTGCTGCACCTGCTCCTGGGTTTTACCATTTCATACACAGTCATTAAATTCTTGCTGTGCACAGGGCATCATACAGCATTAGCTGCCTGCTGTTTACTCAAGCACTCGTGACAAAAACCACAGCCATCCTATGCCAAAATATGTTAGACTCTGGTTAAAAGAGCATAAAATTTTAAAAAACACGTTCCCAGCAACAAGTTAAAAGTTCACCAGCTTAATGCCACTGGCTGAAGTTTTGATCAAGTTATGGCTGTAACAGCCAAGACTGAAAACAAGGCAGGCTTCTTGCATTATTAACTGAAGCATTTTGGTTAGCTCCCGGTTACAGGACATTCCCATTCACACACACACACACAAAGTTGACAAAAAGCCAGAGGAAGCCAAAACAGTGCAACACCTTGCAGAGAATCTAGACAGAAAGCTTCAGGTTGTCTTTGACCTCTTCCATAATGCTGCAACTGCATTTTCTAGGTTCAAAATGCAGTTCCTGTTTAAACAGAAAACTGAGGAGAAAAATGTCCAAACAACGTAGTTTGTAAATACTCCTATTTGTAGTCTACTGGGAGTCCTATTTTGGCTATGGGGTACAAAATCAGGTCTTTAGAATTCTAAACGGTGGGTAAAAGACTAAGCAATGGCAGTTTGCAAGTGTTTAATAGGAAAAACAATACACAATGGGAAGTTAACCAAGCCATCCTCCCTAGTGTAAGTGAAATCACTTGTTTCATCAGACCCAGTACGTGACTGTACCTCCACTACAAATGCCACTGTGAAGTTGTCTGAACCTCAGCAGCGCCTGGAAGCACGGACAGCAACTGTGCCTCTGTGCAGACGAGCTCACTGAAACTGACTTGCAAAGACTGAAACTGACTTGCAAAGTCTGGACACCAGTCAAGCCTGTGCTCTGCTCCAAAACCGACACAGAGCTGAGACACACAGGCAATACGCGTCGGAAGTCATTTTCCATAGGAAAAGTATGTGCCTTCGTTTCACAGCTGTTTTGCAGCCCATCTCAGTCTGCTGCTGCCAGGGAGCCTGGATCATGGCAGCAGCACCCAGCAGCTGCCCATACCATTAAGAAGGGGCTGGGGGAACAGCTCAGGGCACCCCGTCCGCTGCTCCCTCCCACCAGCGCACAGCCACCATCCCGCTAAAAACCACTCACTCCGCCGCCGGCAGCGCCCTGCTCAGAAGGAGGGGAATTAGACTTATGGATATGAAAAAGATAGGAACGGGGTGATGCAAGGATGCGCCCTCGAAGAGCCTGCGAGGCCCACGGGGGTTGATGGATGGGTGGGTGCATGGATGGAAAGATAGAGGAATAGGGAGGTGGATGGTTGGGGAGTTGGACAGATAGATGGACGCGTGTAGATCGGTGAGAGGGTAGGTGGGCAGAGGGACCCTCCCTTACCTGCTGCGGTACCCCTCTCCCGGCTCCACCGCCGCGCTCCAACCGCCGCCCGCCCGCCGCTGAGGGGTGGATTTATAGTCCGCGCCCCGCCCGCCGGGCGGCGCTGCCCGCTGCCTCCGCCACCGCCTCCCCGATGGGAGGACGGGGCGGGCCGCCGCCCGTTCAGGAGCTCCGTCTGTATCAGCCCGGGTCCCACGGTTCCCCCCGTAGTCCGCAGTCATTCGCGGCGGCTACAGCCTGGATGCCCGATCTGCCCAGGGTTCCTAAATGTAAACGCGGAAGCCCGGCGAACGCCCTCGAGCCCCGGTCCTCCCTTCCTCCAGGTCGCGCAGCCCAGCCGGAGAGAGGCTCACAGAGCTGAGATCCCGTTCCCAGACAAACTTTGGGAATAGGGAACGGCTGAGACCTGCCGCCCTGCTTCCCGAAACTTTACCATTCCGGGAAGAGGTTTCACACAGTTTGGTGACGAGAGGCAAGTTGTGTGCAAGGGATTTGTCCAAGGACTGAAAGAGTAGAAGTCGTAGTAAGGTCTGGTCACAGGAAGGTGACGGTTGAGTCCTGGCATAGGTCACCAAAATCATGCAGGCATATACACTACAGCGTAAATATAAGTCTCTTTACCAGACAGTGAAGTACAAAATCATGTGCTCATACATTAACATAAGCACTAGGGAGAAGGTGTAATTGCAGTAGAAAGCAAACAATGCCTCCACAGATTTCTGATCAAGTTCAGAAGGTGCAGTGGGTGCTGCAAGTGCTGTGTGAGTTTCCCAGCGAGTAGCTCTTTGGCAAGAAGCGCAGCTAATCGTTTATTCCAAAATGAGGCCCTAGCCTGCTGAGTAAAGAACGTCTCTATATACACAGCTCTGTGTGCAGCCACCCGCTAAGGGGAGGGTTAAGCTGTGACAACCTCAGCTACTTCTTCCGTGCCTTCTCTGTAAAACACACTTAACCCTGTGTGTATGATTTCACTTAACAACCTCATTTTTATGGCAGGTTATTGTGACCCAAACTGATGAAATCCACAGCATATTATCATTCTCCCTCATGCAGAGGCCTGAAGAGGAAATGAGGAATTCCTAAACCTTTGAAACACTCTTAAACTCTCTGCCTCTGTTTTCTTGGCTATATAATAAGCTTATCAAGTCTAGTCAATAAAAGCTTGCTGCTGTTCAAATGCCTATTAGCTTCTGTCCTCCTAACCCAGCTTCTGCACCTGAGTCAGAAAGTGCTGCTTTCAGAGAAAGAACCCTGGAAGATTGGTGCCTTTTTCATCACAAAATGTCCAGAGACCATATTGTGCAGCAATATCTCTGAAAGATTTCTAAGTGTAGAATAAAGGAAATTTCTTATCATATTTTCTTACCTTTGATTATTTAATGTCTGCAAGAATGAAAAGTATTTCTAAAACAACAAAGAGAAGTACTTGTTATTTTAAGACGCAGTGCAGCTCTCTGTGTGTTTTTTGGGGGGGTGGAGGGGAGGGGTGGGGAGAGGGACCGAGGGAGGTATTTTCATCATAAATGGTCTAATCTTTTTCCTACTTATTTTTAACTGTTAGGCCAGGAAACCAATTAAACTATCATAAATAATTTAATTTGTAACTGAGCCTGTTGTGAAGTAACATTCAAATTTACCTCATCAAATCATTGGCTTGCTCTGTTTGTTATGGAAGATCTGTCTCGCTCAGTGGCTCCTAAAGTTATGGAACAAGTGCAAATGCTAGAACAAAAAGATGGGCTTGACTAATTTTCCAAGGGATGAAGCATTTCTTCATTTGATCATGAAACAAAATCCTAGCTCAGAAACATTCAGTCCTTCAGAAAACAAGTCTGGGTCAGTGTCTGAGCTGTGTGGTTTGGCCTATCCTCAAGCAGTTTTTCAGTCTGCTGTACTTGGCTGCTTCTTGGGGAAGGGGCCTAAAGCTCCAGAGATTCAAGTGGAATGAACTGTTCCCTTTGCACTAAATGCAGACTTTTTGCAGTTAAAACAAGTACTGAGTTTGGAACAAACTCCAGTTCTCCAGAACTGGAAAGAAGTGCTTTCTTTTGCTTCGGCCTTTCAGTTTATTTGTTATTTAAATCACATGTAGTGTTGGATTCAGAAATGTTGGAGACATCAGGCAGAAGCCCCCAAGAGTCAGCAGCTGCTAGCCCATGTGAGCAGGAGAACCTGGAAATGTGGGCTTCCAAAATGAGCCTCCACTAGCTCTAGCACTCTACCCAGCTGTTTTGCTAGTTATGACAGAGAATAACATGGTGATTTACAGAGTCCTTTTCAGGGTGGCTGGTGGATTGCAAAAGAGAGTGAAGTCATTCAAAAAAATCCAAGTTAGGAAGTATTTTCACTATGTGAAGATGTAATTTCTGAAGCTTGTACTCAGAGAGCCAAATCCTGCCGTGTGCCAGAAAGGATCACAGCTTAAAGCTTGGGAAAAATCATTTCCCTCTGCTTGAAAAAGTCTCAGAAAAAAAGGTAGGGAAAACAGGAATTTCAAGGTGGCACTGCTGACAATGCAACAGCCACTGCCTCAGTGAGTTTTCAATCTGTGCTGGGCTGCACAACTGCTCACACCACATTCCCATAGCAGCTGAGTGGCTCATGTACCAGTATTTGTACGTGCAGAGACGTGTGTACTTTAGGAACTGCTATGCTAGGGAGACAAGCTGCCACCCACACGGGCCCACTGAAAACCTGACGAGTACTTCTACTGTAAATATTATTTCACTTAATAAACCAGTCTTGTGCAGCTGGCATGCACTTGTTCTTTTCAGAAGAGCATCTCTGTAAGGGGTGTCAGCCGAGCCATAGGTGTCCATTCCTGTACTAGTGAATGGGCTGTTCAAATTAACCTGAAAGCACAACCTCTCTCCAGTGCTGTCTGTGGCTTTCACTTGAGAACACAGCATAGGTCTCCAAGATTTTTAAGAGTAAAGTAAACAAGTGCTTGATTTGCTGGTTTTTGGTGGTTTTTTTTTACTAAAATGGATTATTGTAGGTTTACATGCACACAAAAACACATTTGCACAAAGGAGGGAAATGGCATGTTTCCATGCTGGAAATCATGTATGTTGAGCAGAAACCTGCCTATGTGTTCCAATACCTGGCAGTAACAGTATTTCAGCATTTAAATAGCACTTTAAAGCCATTAACTAATCAATACTTGCAAAGCTCCAGGGGAAAGAGGTGGTGCAAATTAAGAACCACCAGATTAGGGATCTCAACCAAAGTCCACTGAAGGGTAGCAATTCTATCTATTTTGATGCTATGGAAACAGATTTTAATTATGAGATTTAATTCTTCTTTCCTTTGACATAATGTATCTTGCCATGACAGCATTAACCCAGGAAATTTCAGTGGTTGTGCTGCAGCAGCAGAGAAGGAAAAAGAGTTGAATAAAGTAAAAGCACAGCATTATTTTTTTGAAAAATAAAACCTTGTGCATTTCTTTATAAAGGTCCTTGCACACTGTTTACATTTAAGCAGTGGTAATATTATTAGTCACTGTAAAAGTAACTGGGCGTTCCCTTGTTCTCACTAACAATACAGCAGGGATAATTTTGGATTAGGCTACATGTTTTATGAAAAATATACTTGATGTTTGCTGGTTCATGTCAAAAGAATTCCCTGTGTGACCTATTAAGCATCACACCCCATCCACTGGGAATTTTATTCTACTACAGCCTTTTGTTGTTGCCTTTGGACCCCTTGATGATGCTGACATTTAGCCATACGGATCGGTCCTTCCAAAAATTATCCGATGCACATTTGAACCAAGGGTCCTGACCTCAGTTAAAAATATAAATAAATATCACCAGAGATTGCAGATTCACATGGCCTTGTCAGAGATTTCCCTAATATTATTCATATCCCCACATTAAGTACTTACTTCCAGTTTGGAAAATGTTTTTGGCAGGTTTAGCTGGTTCAGTAAAAGCACAGATATAGGGTGAGTCATTTAGTTAGTCTTGCAATATGAGCTTCCTGCCATTTGCAAAGGAAGTGGACTTTTCAAATGTATCTGAGAAGATCAGGGTTTATCCCTAAGTTCGTTTGATGAATGGAGAGGGTGGTTTGATTTTTTGTTTGTTTGGTGTATTTTGTTTGGCTTATTTGGTTGGTTGGGGGTTTTGGTGTGGGGTTTTTTGGGGGGGAGGGGTTGCTTTGAACATGTATGTCCCATCAGAAGTTTTTTTGCTGTTGTGTGTTACCAAAGGGAACAGTTTTTCAGGAAGTTCTGCTAATTGGAGTGGACTCTATGAGCTAAATTCACATCAGGACTCCATCTACAAGTGACAGGGCTGCCTGACCCACATTTGCCACTCAGGCTGTGGACAACTAAGTGCCTAAGAAGTGGGTTTCTGACAAGTCAACATGATGAG
Source organism: Dryobates pubescens (assembly GCF_014839835.1). Classification (NCBI taxonomy): domain Eukaryota; kingdom Metazoa; phylum Chordata; class Aves; order Piciformes; family Picidae; genus Dryobates; species Dryobates pubescens. The sequence continues at coordinate 20,079,049 of NC_071625.1, read as the reverse complement.
TGGTAAATATTAAAGCTGGCCAAGAGAAAAAGCTAAGAGAGACAAGGTCTAAAATAGGTTTTATGTTTATTTCCACATAAGGTTTTCAACTGTGAGTTCTCTCCAAGAGACGAATACCAATGGTCATTGAGTGCGTTCTCTAGCAGCACCTTACAGTTCATGATCCACACATAGTTCAGGCATCTGAGGGACTTGTTTTCGGATACCTTACTTTTTCAGCTGCATTTGAGCACAGCTATTCTGCTTACCAGGAAAGAGCCTTACCCACAATCTGCTGGGTGGTATACCCATTGCACAATATTTTGCTTGCAGTTTCTCCTATTGGAATGTTTTGTGAAAATAGCAAAAATTCACCAAGCCATACAAGAAGTAAGAATTTGGCTCTGCAGCTCACAGATGACATTGCAAAGCCAGGGAGATAGTTTCATATCCCAGCTACAGTCAAAAGGCAAATTGGGACTTGCTGCACACTTCCATCCCTCCTCCAAACAGAAAAAGCTCAAGTTGTGATACCTAGATTAAAACCTGTCTCTCACACCAAAAGTTCACAGGAAGAGTTTCCACTTTAAAAGCTGGCTTTTGTGCAAAGATGAAGCCATCAAGGAGTCTCTGAAACACAATGGATGAAATCCTAGCTGCAGTTTCAGCTAGGATCTAGAGAAAGTCCTTCTCTCAGGGTGGCAGTGGTTTCACACACACAGAGTGATAAAGAAAAGTGCTTCCTGATTTGATTGCAGTGTAACAGGAGTTTTAAAGGTCTCAGTGAACCTGCATTTTTGAATAAAGAGATTCAGGTGAATTCAACTTGAACATTCACCACACTCAAAGTGTAATGCACTGCTGCTAATTATCTGTCCTGATGAAACCTCAATTTCATAGAATCATACAAACATTGAGGTTGGAAAAGACTTTTAAGATCATAGAGTCCAACTCAGATTATTTTTCTGTGTTGTGCCTCTTTGTTAACTTCTTGTCACTGGGCAGAAGCAGCATTACAGCACTGTGCACTATGGTCTGTGAAGATCCCTGAACTTTCTGATGGCCCCAGCAGGACGTGCACAGTAACCAGACTCTCGCCGACCCTCGTGTTTGCCCAGCGTTCTAAACAGAAAGCTATTTGTGGCTGCTGGGAGATCACAAAATTGATTTTATGGGTACCTGATAGCCTTCTGCATGAGTTTATTTAGTTCTGCTGGGGGAATATTATACTCTTCTAGCCTGTCCATCTGCAAACACACATGTACACACCTGTATGTGCAGTCATATAGACATTGTTTCTTTAGGGATCTGCACTAAGCACAGATAAACCCTGTAAGTTCCCTATACAGATGTAGCTTTACTGAGATGGAGTGGGATTTTTTTAATTTTTTTATTTTTTTTAATTCATATTGATTCTTTTCATGGTCAGCTAGAAGCAGCCAAGGAAGTAGAGAGACCTGTTTTAACTGTGGACTAAAAGCAATGTCATAAACTTACGTATCAGTCAGAGGCAGGAGAAATGAAAAGCTGTAAAAAATTGGAAATGAGGGGAGATTTTCCTCAGCTTTCACAGACGTAGATAGCCTTCTCCATTCCATTTCCAACAAGAAATTGCAGTTATCAGAAAGGGTTTGCTCTTGCAGCTAGTTAGGAAGCACTGCCTTCTTGAACTTTTTCTTTCTTTTTGAAAATGACTTGCAAGAAGACAAGATACACAGGTCACTAATTCAATTTCTGAAGCATTCTGAGTTTAACAGAGCCCAAATGATGGTTACAGATGGTCGTTTACAGTTTCTGGCATCTGTAGTCCTCCCTCATTCTGCCTAGCTAATACCTTGGGGTGCCAGGACTCTCCATGCCCACTCAGATAGTGGGGAGAATCTGGCCATCAATTGCAATAGCTCTCCTCTGTTCCCAGTGCAATGCTAGGTTTAAAGAATTACTTTTAAATTGTGTCTTTTCATATAAGCTGCTTTCACATACTAGGAAATGGGGATTCTGTGTACTCAAGCATCACAAAGATAACGCTGCTCACATCCACCCTGGAGGCAGAGCATTAGGGATGTTCATACACAACTCACTGGGGAGCTACCCATGTTGAATTTTATAGTTATTCTCTGCCTAACTCTCCAGCCTATCCAGGTCTTGCTGGATGACAGCACAGCCTTCCGGTGTGTCAGCCACTCCTCCCAGCTTTGTATCAGCAGCAGACTTGCTGGGGGAACACTCTATCCCTTCATCCAGGTTATTGATGAATATATTGAACAGGACTGAAGCCAGTACTGACCCCTGGTGAACACCACTCGTTACAGACCTCCAACTAGACTGTGCTACGGATGATAACCCTCTGAACTCTATCTTTCAGCCAGTTTTCAATCTGCCCCACTGTCAATTCATCGAACTCACACTTTCTAAGCTTGTCTGTGAGGATGCTGTGGGAGATGGTGTAGAAAGCCTTGTGAAGTCAAGTTAGACAATGTCCAGTGCCTTATATTTCTTTGTAGCATCCCTACATACTCTGGCAAGGTTCCTGTGTTGCCCCCAAGTGGTGAGTCCCTTTTCCCACATAGTGTGATCACAGGACTTGGAAGACACCATGACATCTCCTGATTTGGTGCGAGTCACAACAGGCAATATGCCTGCAACTCCTGCACTGACCAGGGCAGAAGGCGCAAAGTGCAGTTTGATGTCTTTGAATCTCTATGGTCATTATTTGGCTGAATAAAATTGCAACAAAACTGAAGTACAAATGCTCCACTCTTTCTCTTCAGTCTCCATTTCTAGTTATATTCTTAAAGAAGTCCCTTGACTAGCTAGAAATCTGGAAAGTACTTCACCCCTGTCATCTATTTCTCCCACTCACTCTGAGATGCTCTTATACATACAAGGCACAAGTACAGGTGTGTGAACCAGAATCCTTCCCATTCCATTTTTCAGAGCCTCTCTGAAGGAACACCAACTCATATCTGAGGTGAACTTTTGAACCCACCAAGGCTGAGATAGGTTGAATTCAAGCAAAACAGGCTGGTGAGTGCCTTTAGGTTTGAGGAGCAGCTATGCAAGTACAAGTTAGAACTCTGTCCTCACTTATGTCTGATAAGGAAGCACTGGTAAAAGACCTGATTGTTGTCTAATCTTCCTAACATAGTAATGTCATGTGCCCTCTGTTTGAAAATGCACTTTAAAGTATATATCCTTTTGCCCTGAGCACACATTTACATAGCAGTTAACACAGCCAAGCTATTAAAGAAAAGAAAGTCTGGTTCTGCAGGACCTTAAATGATGTGTATCACTTGTGAACAGTTAGAAGGCTACAGCCATTTTCTAAAGGTTTTTTGTTTGTTTGTTATAAATGCTGCTCTTGCAGCTTAGAACCACAGTCAAAGAATCACAAAGTGATTTTGTTGGTTGGCACTATGTACTAAGAGCTGAACACACCAACAGATCTAGGACTACCTGAAACCATGTTCATGGTCTTGGGCTCCTGGGCATTAAATACAAACACCTATGAAACAAATATCACATGTTTCTCCCCTGTCTTGTCTTCAGGCAGACAGGAGGGAAGTTGGCTCACTTCATGCAGATTTTAAAGAGCATGCCACAGAGGAGATAAAAGCTGGCCAGCAGTTTTTAATTGTTGTCTGGTTAAGAAGCCACTTTAGGCATCATTTGACAATGACTGGGTGTGTAGCCTTAAGACAAAGTAATAAAGGGAATAATGACAGGATGAGAGCAATAGGTAATCTCTTGCAGCAAAACTGGACATGCTCTTTTTGCCAGCCATTTCAAAACAGTTGCTCAGAATCAAACTGCCAGCTCTAAATCAGCAATTCATTCATTTAATAGCTTTAAAAGCTGTTCCCTATTAAACAAGACACGGCAAATCTGTTTCAGATTAGTAAATCAAATGAGTCATAAAAAAAAAAAATCCTACTTTGTTGGTTTGTACAAGCTGCATCTCAAACAGATGCTGTGTCCATACTGCTAAATATGTGAAGGGCCAAAGCCCAGTCCCTGGCCCTGACACTAAGTGGTGTGGCCTGGCTCAGGCTTCATGTCTTAGGACCAGTGCTCTGCAGCCGTCTGACCCCACACACATTGTATGGCACTTGGCCCTGGCTCTGTGTTACAAGCAATGTCCCTGTGGTCCTTAGACAAGATCATTAAGAGTTTTTATGTGTATTTGCATTCAAAGGCTCTGAAATAATCTTTGGGTGGTGTTGCAACCAGCAAGAGTGATGTTTTTATGACACAAATCTAAAGGGATGCATTGCATGCCCCAGGGTATGCCTGGAGCCATATGAGCATGCAGGAGTATTCAGAGCCTGATGACACAGCCTTGGGGGACTGTGTAGTGTGTTGTGTGGTCTTGTCCATGCTGCCTAGTGACAGCACCTGGGAAGAGGCCAGAGCAGAGCCAGGAAGCAAAATAGTAATTGTGTGTGTGTGCAGTCAAGGGGCTGGGTGTTGAGCTTACTCCATGTTCTGTTTTAGCCTGCACTTACCTAGAGGAACTGAGCAGGCTCCTCTGTAGATTTTGTCATCATATGCATCCAGCTAGAGCTGGACACTGAACAGAGGATAGTCTCTGAAACATCTCAAGCCCTGAGTGCTCCTCAGAAACTTCTCACTAATGAAGAATTGTAGCAGGTGAAGCACCACCTCTGCCAGCAGCCTCTGGGTAGATGGAAAACACTGGAAAAAACAGCAGCATTTCAGCTTCTATCTGCCTGAAATTCAGTGACAAAAAGAAGATAGTAGCTTTATTTCTCACAGGAGCTGGAAGTTTTGATGTGTTGATCAGCTTTCAGCTAACTCAAGAGCAACTCTGGAAGATTTTTATAAGAAATACACAAATACTCTATAAAGAAAGCTATTGTATTGCTATCAGAAAGAAAACATGAAAGGAAAATTAAATTCTCAAAGTACCACAAAATGGAGAGCAGCTGCAGTCCAAATCATACCTCACAGAAAGCTTTTTCTAGCAAAAATAAAGAGGAACTTTACTGCAGGAAACCTCCAGCTAGTGAAACCAGCAGAGATGAGTGATTGTTAGGTGGATATCTGTCATCTCCAAAATTGCATGTCAATTAGTGGCTGTTCCTGACAGTTGGAGAAGGGCTGCTGATGCAAAGACTGGCTATGTAAATGAAGAGAGTGTGGTGAATATGATATATGTTGTCTCAAATAACATTTTTGACACCATTGCTCACAGAAAAGTGTGGTAAGAGTGTGGCTTGTTAAAAGGCTGCACTGCTAGAGTTAAAGTGTGTAATAGTCAATGGCTTAACATCCAGCTGAAGGCCAGTAACCAGTGGAATGTGACAGTGCTCTGGTATTGTTCAATGTTTTTATCAATGATTTGGGTGATGAGACCAGGGGTGTGCATCCTGCAGCAAATTCAAGATGATACTCATTGAAGAAAAGTGATTAATGTGCAAAAATTTGTTCCAGTAGGACTGTGGGAAGTGTGCGAACTGTGCCAATAACTAGAATAAACCCATGCATCAGTACAGACTGGGAACTGAGAGGAGGAAAGGGAATCTGGGGCTTGTGGTTGATGCCAGAATGAGTAAGATGCAATAGTCAGCTCCCATTACAAGAGCTACAAATTTTACATCAAGTTACATGAGGAGAAGTATGTCCAACAAATCCAGGGAAATTATTGCCTCCTTTACTCATCCCTGATGAAAATGGCTTTACACCTACCAGGATGTCAAGAATCTTAAAAAGCTCAGGAAAGAGCTGTAAAGATAGTTAAGGGGCATAGAGTGCCTTGAAGGAGAAGGTAAAGAATTTGGGCTTGTTTAGTCTTGGTCAGAGGAGGCTCAGGGGTAGTCTAATAGCAGCCTACACCTATCTGAAAGAAAACTGGATGTACAATGAGGCCAAATCCTTTTCAGTAGTGAAAGAGAATATAATGGGGCAACAGCTACAAGTTGTATCTCGATGGGAGTGAGATTAGATGGAAGTTTAAGACACTAATATAAAACTAAGAAAACAAAAATCAGCTCTGCTCAGTGAAAGTCACAGGTCCACAGGAAAGCTAATATAAGAAGGGAAAGGCTAGATCACAGCAACATTGTGATTGCCACGGTAAAACAGTGAACAATGAAATGTTCTTGTCTGAAATGCTACAGTGCAGCATGTCCCCTGGAGAAGGAGGCTTTGAGTTTTAACTTCCCAAGGAGGTTAAAGAGGCATAAGGTCTTAGTTACTATAATGTTTTGAATTAGCAGTGAATGGAGTTACCTCGTGCTCAAAGGGTAGATGGTGCTTTTTCTAAAAGAGAATCAAATGTGTATCTTGCAAGATCAACCAGAGTACTAAGAGAGAGGAATTATCTAGGTTTAGACATATCTGTGGAAAATGTCAGGATTTTTTTCCTACAGAAGACCAGTACATACAACATTTAATGTCACTGCTAGACTGAACAAAACTAGCCTCTACCGAAAATATCTAGAGAATGATTTTCAGGCAATTTTGGAAGAACTGTGATTGTTGCCAAGTCACATCTTAATGTTCAGTACAAGTATCTAATAGAGCAAACATCTGAGGTTTACTGTGAGCAAGTTAACCTCACTTAAAACCTCTAAACACCACATTTTGTTTTGAACAAATATTTGATCAGCACTGGAAGAGTTACAGCTAAGGGTGGGCTTTAGATCAGAAAACATTAAGGTTGTTGGTAGGGGCTAGCTGCACAGCTCATTTCCAGATACAGTCACCATGGGAAAGGAAATAGCTCAGAATGGAGAGCACAAGTTGGAGCAGGAAGGAATTCAGGTGAATATGCTGAAGACAAGGACATCACAACCATTGAAGACTGTCTTGAGCTGTCCTGGGAGGCATCCAGTGAACAGACACAGCAAAAATTCCTAAGGCTTGATGCTTTTGCCAAAAGTAGAGGTTAAGCAGAGTAAGAAGGAAGAACCAAAACACTGTTATGAGTAGCTGGGAAAAAATGCATCTTCAATGCCTACTTGTGTTTATTAGCAAGGATGCAAAAGTCCTTCTAGTTTCTATCCTAAGACAGGCTTGATAGAAAACATATTAGTCAGACATATAATTTGTCTTTACACCATAGCATTCTACATGGCTGGTGGTGAACGTCAGTGATCACAGCTCTGTAGGCATGAGCTCCCAGAGTTTGCAGTGAAATACATGTGCACACATGCAGCTGCTCATCTTTGGTTATGGGTACATCTGAGCTATCAGACCAGAGATTTGAGAAGAATGATTAATATCAGCTTCACCCTGGGAGAACAGTATGCACATGCTGAAACAAAACATTTTGAGCTTTCAGGTCTTGTATCTGAGAAGACTGTGCAACACTTCGTGTCCCTTCAGCTCTGAAAGACCCTGAGCAAGCTGATAAGGGATGACTTGAAGGAGCTTTGTTACTGAATGTAAGGTTTCCTGTTTAGCATGTTTTCCCTGATGGAATGCATTTATTGTGTTGTTTGTCCCATACATCATATCTTATTTTCATTTCAGAAGCAGATTTTTTTACAATTATTAAAATTTAAAAGACAAAAAAGATCTGTTGCAGTTTATATGGTAAATTTTCAAACATGGTATCTCAAGCCACATTTGAACAGAGCTTCAGAGCCCTCTTGTTAGAAACTTACATAAGTCCTGAGAATAATCCCTAAGTCAGAATCGAAGCCTTGATCATAGCTATGCTGTGAAAAGCATAAAACTGTCTGCAGTAGTATTTGAAACTGATTTATAGTAAATTGAGGAACATGCCTTAAAGAACATTATTATGTCACGTGGACAAAATCAAAACCCTCTAACTGGATTCTTTGTCTACAGAACCATTGGGACATCTGATTCTTCCTACCAGGTTATCACTGTCATTAGTTCCAAGACACAAAAGCCCACAGGAGCCAAATTCAATTTTATGTCCTATCTGTGACATTAGGTGCAGGCTGGAAGAAGGGAAATATCTTGCCCCTCTGGGTAGCTGTGGAGCTACTTTACAGCAGTTTATTTTCAGTGATGAAGGGAATCTTTCTAGGTCCTTTTTGTGTGCCACTGTTAGGAAGAAAAAGACAGACAATAAGCTTGAGCTGCCTGAGACCCATTATCTATTGATCTTTCATCAAGTCAGTCTTTTCAGTTTAATTCCAGTCTTGGTAAGGTGAATGCTCCAGATGCAAACATGAAAGCCAGACCTCAGCTCCTCCATGTGTGGATGGGGTGATTTTCCAGGAAGGGTCCTAAGGACTCCTGGGCTACCTGCAAAAGGCCAACGCAGTTCTGTTCTACCACCTCGTCATAAGCTTGGGCAAGAGCTTGTGTAATGAGCAGCTTGTGTGCTAACCACTCAGGTGTTGGAGAAATCTGGTGGATTCTACCTGCAAAAGTCAGGTAGGCAGTCTAAGGGTGAAGTTAAATCCTTCAGAGCTTATTCTGGATGAGACAATCCACAGCCCAGTCTTGAACTCTTCTTCGTGCAAATTTGCAGGAGCAACATAGCAGAATTGTTTGTCTAGGACATGTGCTGGGTAAAATGGATCCTCACCTACATCCAAGTCGCTTCAAAGGAGTGTCTGACTGTTGGGGATCAGCTGCTGTCAGTGTTGCAGGGTAACTTGTACTCCCTACCTGGATGATCACAGAGAGCCAGCATCACACTTAAAGTCCAAGGGAGGAAAACCCAAACAGCATGGCTCATGATAACTGCTGGTACCAAAAGTGTCCTGGGTCCAGCAACTGCCAGTGCCTCTTTGATGTTCATCTAAACAGAACTTTCTTCACCAAAAGGGGAAGTGTTCTTTTTTCCAGCTGCTACAGTGTACTGAAGTAGACACTTTTAGAGCCACATCATCTGCATGCCCACTGCCAACATCCAGCAGCTATGTACTCAAGAGTTTTCCTGGCAAAGTATCAAACCTCCCTGAAGTAATCTTAAGGGGCCTCAGTAAGTATGTTCCCTGGTACAGGAGAAACACTGAGCCAGGGCATGGGGTTGTGATACTGCCTCTGCAGATCTGGTAAATATTTAAGGTTAGGATTAGCAAATATTTTAAAACATCTCTTTTTGATAAACATTCACTCATGCTCTGACAGCCAAAGTCCTTCCCACCTCTGAATAACAATAATGATTCGTTGTTGTCATTGATATGTGTTTCTCTTTAAATACTTAAATCAGTTCCTTAATATAGGATGTTTGTTTAGAAAAGTGGAGATGGAATGACTTATCTATCCTCTCCTGAATTATTGACCAAAGATGTGAGATGCTTACAGTTAGAAGGAAAATGTGAACATTTTATCAGGTACTTTGTTCAATCCTTTTAAAGGGTGAGGAGAGGATTTGGTAGCTGATATAAAAGTCAACTTTGTGTTCTTCAGACTGTCTCTCACTTCAAGGATAAACGCAAGGGATAGCTTCTGGCTTTGAGAAAGTTTAGCTGCATTATAGATGGTTTTAAGTCTAGGAAACTCTGCTGAGGAAGCTGGTAGCCCAGATGACAAGATCAAGATAGGCTTAATATCACTGTATAATGTAGACACAAACTGAGTAACACTGGAAGCTGAACATATCTCTTTTCTGTTCATTGCTTTGCACTCAATCTACTGATGATGTAAGTATTTGTAGAAGAAAAAGGGCATAAACACTGGAGGCATTGGCATCTTGGAAAACATGAGATGTGACCCTCCAAGAGATTAGAAGAAGTTTTGGGCCAGCTTCCTATAGAAAGAGGAGTAGAGAAGTTTGTTGTATTTGTCATCACTTAAAAAGCACAAAACTTTAAAGAATATCAAAAAGTACATGGAACATTGCACTAATGCATAAAAAGGAGTCAAAAAATCAAGCCCCAAACTAGATGAAAACATGACTGAAAGTACTGACTTACTGTATACATTTGAAAAAACAGGCTACTAGCCTTAAGGTTTTGAGTAAGTATCAAGGTTTATTGACAGGAAACCAGAGCTGGAAAGAAATTCACAGCATTTTCCAAATGTTACTTCCCTCCCCCATCCCCCCCCCCCACTTACAGTGAGAAGGCTGCCAAGAAGCTTCTGATGGAAAGAACAGAACTTGTATTTTTGTGTCAAATTATAGAAAACTAGTGTTGAAGAAAAGACAAAATGGGAATCTGCCTGCCTCTTTGGAAAGAGATCAAGTAAATGTAGCCATCCTTTCTCCAGATGTTTAAACCAATAGAGTTTGAGAGTTCTCTAGGCAATGACTTCTGAGATACATTACTTTAAGAAATTATTTTCTGGTGTTGTTTTTTTTTATCCTGTTAGTCCTGTCTTATCATATACTGAGGGCACTTGGAGAACAAATTTTTCTTCTAATATGTAACACTTTTGTTAATAGTTTCCTGCCCAGGAAGGCTGGAAATTCTGGGGCTTTCCTTCTCTGTGTGATGCTGTGGCATTTCTACTGTTGGTCATGCCCTTTTAGTATTTTCAAAAGCAAACCAAACTTTATTTTTAAAACATTTCCCTATAAATCTTCTTTCTTAAACTGCTTGACCCGTTCATAGTTCTTCACACCAAGTGTCTCTGTTTTCTTTACACATTTTTTAACGTGCAGTATCCAAAGCTGGCACTGAGATCTGGAATTCAGGGACTCTCTATAGATTTGTTATGTAAAGGAGGCTAAATGAATGGCAGGGATTACCTCCTGTATTTGACTTAACAGTAGTCCTGCTAATATGTCTCAAGGTGGCATTTGCTTTGTTACCCAAGCATCATGCTTTTTCATTTTCCCTTTCTATGCTATTGCTGCCTTGAAAGCTTCTCTTCTTTTGCTATGATTTCTAATTTCTGTGATTTAATAAATTCATTAATTTGTGGCATTTGTTTAGTGAGATCATTTTGTGTTGAACTTACCTGCATCGGTTGGTGTCAGTTGCTTATGAAATTGGAATCTGAAAAGGGCTTTAGATGTGCTGTCCCTTCTGAGTAGCAATTATTTACATCCTACTTTGAGTCATACCCCTGAATCTTGTGGTTACTTTATAGCAGTTTTGTGTAGACCATATATCTCTTCTTTCCTTATAAGAATGTTACAGTGGAGTCTTATGCAAAGTTTTGTTGCAAATGCAATAAATTACGTCAGCTGCTTCCCTGACATCAGCTGGGTGAGTGTGGTGGAATGACCTCGCCTGGCTACCAGGTGCCCATCAAGCTGATGTTTCACTTCCCCTTAGGACAGGGGGAGAAAAATGAGATAAAAAAATTTTGGGGCTGAGACAAGAACAGAGAGATCACTTGCCAAGTACTGTCAAGTGCAAAACAGACTCAGCTTGGGGAAGATTAGTTTATTATCAATTAGTGACAGAGTAGGGCAGTGAGAAATAAAAGCAAAACTAAAAACACCATCTTCCCATTCTCCTTTCTTCTTCTGAGGCTCAACTTCACTCCTGAATCCTCTACCTCATGCAGCACAAGGGAATAGAATAGAATAGAAGACCATATAATTAAATTTCATTTCTAGACATGTCTTTTAGTTAGTTGGGATTTTTGTTTGGGAGGATATTTGATACATATTGCTCTCTCAATCTGGAAAAAAAAAATCATCATTTGTTCTCCAAATGACATAATACAAAAATGGGAAAACATTCAGGATGCTTTGAGTATGGTCCCATTTGGTTTTCAGGTTCTTTTGGATGTCATGTCCCTCCTGCCACCCCCTGGCCAGGACAAGGAGGTCTCTACTGTGCATTGCAGTTGTTTAGACATTGCATAAGTTATGTCAGAGGTGTTTGAAAAGTGTGTGCCCATCAGCCTGAACTATTGTATGCTCTGAGGCAAAATGCTGGAAGTGGCATCCTTTAGCACTGCAGTGACACTGCAGTATGTTGATGCTTGTCTAGTGCCCTATGGGATTTGCAAGATGTATTCCCTGTTCCTCCTTGCCTCCAGCCCAGCAGAGCCTGTAATGCATCACAGCTATGTAGCAGCTTTGCTGGGCCTTTAGCCTCCATATGTATATAAATATCTGAGGGGTAGGTGTCAAGTGGAGGGGGCCAATCTCTTTTTGGTGGTGCACGCTACAGTCAAGAAACAACAGGTTCAAGCTTGAACACAGAAGATTTCACCTCAACATGAGGAGAAACTTCTTTACAGTGAAGGTGATAGAGCATGGGAACAGGCTACCCAGACAGACTGTGGAGTCTCCTTCTCTGGGGGCTTTCAAAACCCACTTGGATGCATTTCTGTGCAGACTACCCTAAGTGATCCTGCTTTGGCAGGGGGTTGGACTTGAAGATCTGTTGAGGTGCCTTCCAACAACTAATGTACTGTGATACTGAGTTGATCTGAAGCTTTTTAAAGTTGCAACATGACTAATAAATGTGGTACTGATAACTTGCAAGTAACAGAAAGTAAAATCCTTGAATGAATGCTAAGGCCAAGAGAAAGATCTCCATAACAAAACTAAAAGACAGAGTGCCAGTGAAGTGTGGGAGCATTTACCATAAAGCCTCATTTCAGGGTAATTAGCACTGTAAATAGTGCCCAGCACATAACAGCATTTTGTGTTTGTATCACTAAATTGAGCAACCGAGGGACGATTCAGCAATTGATGGCCACTTATACTGTCCAAGAAAAAGCAAAATATCCTTTGTGATGGTGTTATTCCTTAATCAAGTCTTGTTTAAATTAATTCTTTTCCCAAAGGGATGAGAGCTGGGTGACCTTTTCAGAGCATCTTATTAAAGTGTGCTTTGTGTATTGAGCACTTTTGAAACCGCTTGGACCCAAATACATTTTTGCTTAATACACTGTATCTGGACTGGCGCCATTAGCCTCCCACTCACTGAAGCCTACGGGACTAAATGGGTGTAACAAAAAGAGGAATTTGGCTGGTGACCTGCAGCTTCAGTGACTCACACTGGATCACATACACTGTGTCCCTGCTAGAGACTGCAACAGAGGGCTGCTGCCCGGCTACCACACAGCATGTGGGAGGCTTCGGGGAAAGGGACACTCCCAGAGGATTCACAGAATCACATATCATGGTGAAGGGACTTCTGGAGGTCATCTGGTCCAAATTCCCTGCTTAAGCAGGGACACCCAGAGCCAAATTCCCAAGACCATGTTTGGGTACTTTTTTGATATCTCTAAAGAGGAAGACTCTACAACCCCCTGGGCAACCTGTGCCAGTGCTCAGTCACCCTCACAGTAAAAATGTGTTTCCTGATGTTCAGGCGCATTCTCCTGTCTTTCAGTTTGTGTCCACTGCCTCATATCCTGTCAGATTCACCACAGAACTGAAGGGAGGATGAGAAGTGCAGTGCCTTAGAGACAAGGAAGGCCATGTTGTATTCTCATTCAACCACACTATTCAGGCTTTGTACTTACATATTTTTTTCCTGTGGCAGAATCCTTGCTTACAAGGGTGGAGAGTCATTAAAAGTCTTAATAAGAGAGTCTCCAGTCCCATCAAGCTGGTTTGGTGTGGAGCCCGATGGTTGTTTAGATCCCCTTTTTTGCAGGTGCTCTCCACAGTGCAGAGACATACAGAACAATTCCCACTTGGGCACCTGTACCTCTTTGAATTTGCATTTCTGAGCCTGCTCTTTCAAAGCAAACCTGACTGTATATTCCAGCAGACAAGCTCTTCTGCTGTGAGAAGGGAGGAAAGCAAAGGATGTCTAAGGTGAAATCTATCCATATGCCTACCCACATTTTTGTACCATTCTCATCTCTGTGCTTCCTTTTCAGATCCTCTTACCTAGAATGTGTGGAAGCACAATCCTTTTCCATTCACAGGAACAGAGAATGCCATATAGCCCCAAGAATGTTAGGGCTACATTATATGTGTAGGCTGCCTAGTCTAACACAACACCAGCCAAAATGGACAGCTGTCTTACTGGATGGTTTTCTTTCTTTGCTCAACCAAGGAGCTAAACTTTCTTTCTGTGTCAGGAAAAAATACCAAGAAGCATTGGTTATGAGAAAATGTTTTGAAGGTGTCATCCCAAGTGGGAATTAGACTTGTTTTAATGAGTGTAATCTGGAATTGGAAAGCTGCACACACATTTGAAGGTGCCTGGTGACATGTGGAAGCATATAGGTGAGACTGACTCATGAAAGTGCACTCAGGAACATTTTACAAAAGTAATTCACAGTGCATCTGATCCAAAACAAAGCAGGATTTGCGTGCCCTCAGGGATCACTGTGTACATACAGAGCAAACAAAGGGCTTACATCTTTCAACACAAAATATGTTAGTATAAATAGCTCACAGGAACGCAGCTAATCTCTAAGGCCTTCTGTCAGGCAGCTGCAGAAGAGGGAGGAAAGGAAAAGCTTTTGGTGAGGAGCATCTTCAATATGCAGGGTGAGGTTTTTGTAGCTTAAACCCCATACTTGGTGCTTGATTGTTGCATCTAAAAACTATGAGGAATGATTACTTTAAGCAGTAGAACATCTTTCAAAAACCAGGGATGTGTTCTCTGCCACAGAGAACTGTAAAACAGGCTCCCATCTGTGCTCTGTGGTTATGTCTGCCCTGTGAAATAAAAAACATTTAGGGAAGAAACTGAGGCAATGAACTTCTGACTGTCCATAACTGAAAAACTGTTTTGTTTTTTCCCTCCCAGATCTGTTATGGATGAATCCAACCAGCTCTGCTTAAGGCAAACCCCCAGTATAGCGTGGGTGACACCTCCCCAAGGCAGCCTTCTGCACTGACAGTGAGAATGAGACCGAACAAGATGCCTTGTATTACCTTTATCATCATCCCTGCTGTCTTTGAACACCCAAACTCTTGGTCTTTCCCCAGGGCATGTCCCCTCAGCTTCATGTTATAAAATCACCACCCTGAAAGACTTTGTGATAGGAGCCAAGGATCACTTCCTAAGGTGGGTAATTGTTTTATAGCAGAAGTATACACCCATGGGGTGACACAGCTGGTTATCTGAAGTCTGGGCTCCTTCTCAATGAAACATAGCATTTTAAGGGCAGGAAGACAAATTCTCTCAACCAGTGTGTCTATCTGCTGTCAGCCACAGAAGCTTGCCACAAAGGGATGAAAGGAAGGTTGTCTAAAAGTTGAGCAAGGAAAGGCATGTAGTATGGGCTTTGTGTGCACAAACCTTTGAGGGCCACCACCCTGAAAGAACAACCTAAAGCTTCCATCCAAACTTAAAATCAAAATTATGAAAAGCATCTAAGCACAAATTTGGGAGTTAACCTCATAAAGGCCTACAGATCTGGAGTTAGCTTCTCAGGTTACTCAAACCAGGAGACCACAAAACCTTAAAGGACTGACCTTCTGATTTTAATTGTTTGTAAAAATGTTAATGGCTTTCAGGATCAGATTTCCAAAGGCACAGGGGAGAAGATGGAACAGACTAGATTTATTGGGCTTTGCTTATTTGCTAGATATATATGTATAACATATGTTTTTCTCAACACTTCTTCAAAACAGTTTAACTGGTTAGCCTGGGAACAAAAAGCTGACAGAAGGGTTTAAAATCCCCTTTCCTGTGGATACAGCAGCTGGTGGTGTAGCCACTGAGTAGGTAAGTAGTGCAATGGCACTGTGGCCTGGAGGACTTAGTATTTGCTGGTGTAAAGACAAGCCGGGAGACACCACTGACAATCAGGTAGATTGGTGGCCTCAGTGCTTTCCTTCTGCCAGGACTGTCACTGCTCCATGCAGCACATGGGAGCCAAGCCCATTCTGAAGGTGCGCAGCAAATGGAAGGTGACAAGGCTTTCATTCAGCGTCTGCAGAATCTAGCAGCATGAGTGATTGGTGGTGATGGTTGAAAGCCAGCAGAATTGCTTGGGAGAGTTAGGAAATTCTGAAAGACGGTTTCTGCCAGATTAATTTGTCTCTTTGTGATATACACACATCCTGCTGTTACAAAGTGGGTAAGGAACAAGTTCCTTTATTCAGCCACACTGGTAAAAGGTTGACCTCCCTTCTGGTTTCTGCTGGGCTATCTGGAAGTAGTCCTCCCAGACAATGCTTAACTGCTGAGAGAAGTGTAAGAAAAAAACAGGAAAGGCTCATTAGCCTGTTCAATGTTTCAGCTGCATAAGGACTATGACTACTTTATGCACAGCAGAAATATTGTGGAAAGTAACTGCAATCACCCACTGAGATATGCTCTACTTTTGGTTGAATCCCAGTGTTTTTCCCATCAAAACCATGATGCTCCATGGTGGAGTTCTGTGTTCAATTCCAGGGTTGAACACAAGGCAGTAAAAGCACATTTCATCATGCAGTGAGAGGTGGCCACGCAAAGAAACAAACCACTCTCAGAGGACCTGTGGCCAGACATTGGCCAGACATCAAGAATGCCAAGCCCTAGGTTTTACATACACAGTCCTCACAATGAGATGCAGAGATAAGATTTCCTGAGCAGTGCATACACATGATCTGAACATGTCTTACCAACAGGAAACATCAGATGCATGGGTCTATTGCTCTACATACCCTGGATTTATATGCCTGAAGCAGAAGAGTAATGGAGTTATCACTATCTGCTGAAGAGCCTTCTCCTGAGTCAGATGATTGCTTTGTATGGGCTGCCCTTCTGGACTCAGGCATCTTCTGTTCTTGGTACCATGACCCAGCTTCAAGAGGAGTACCAAAGGAGTGGCCCATTCATACTTTCCAGACAGACATAGGGTGTGCTATACAAAAGGTGTTTTCGTATAAGATATGCCTGCCATTATTCATGATATATCAATGCTGGTGATGCAAACTAGAGTTGTATAGAAGAGTTGAGGAACTGTAGAAGATAGTGTCAGCCTGCATGTCGCATCTTTCTTTCTACTTTGTCCCAGGCTGAAATTGGAGTTTCCCTGGACTTACCTAGATATCTAGATCCCTGGAGTCCCTCTCTATTCATTATGGAAATTATCAAGGCTCATGGTTCATGGCTCAGAGTACCAGATTCTAGGAAGCTACAGTGGTTGAGTGAAATGAGGTAATACAGAGTTTCTAGGCTTTGGCTAGTGGTTTTACATCTTTCTGAGATCTTCTTGCCAGACTCGGCCTCCCTTCTTTCCCTTTCTATCCAGGCTTTCAGTGATTGCCAGCCACACTACAGGCAGGGCAATTTGTGGGAACACTCTTCAGACGGCTGCTGCTGAACATCAGCTATGACCAACAAGATGAACAATGAAAGTAATCCTGCTCATTACCCATGAGGAAAATAACAATCCCACGAGTGGCTCATCCAGTAGATTGGGAGTGCCAAGCAGCTGGAAGAGGTAACTAAAAGCACATCCCAGAAGAATGTCTAACTAGGTGGACATCTTTGGTTTTGTCCCTGTCAGCAAGGGAGTGTTTTCAGGAGAACCAAGACCTAAAAGACTTTTCCTGCCTATGTCTTTCTTGTTCAAATGTGCTTTGCAAAGAGATCAGTTTCATTAGAGATCTACTCTGCAGATCGTAAGTTCGGGACAAGCATCTCTTTCAGAGAGCTTTGCTCTGTATGTTGGTCCTAATCATCTCTTAGCTGCTGTCATGCCATACACTCGCTTAGGAAACTGATCCCTAAATGTCTCAACTCCTGGATGGCTTACAGAGCATTTCTTTTGATTTCCCATTTAAATAAGCACGTATGTCCTTCTCCTTGGAGTCTGCACAATGCTCTGCATTGTGCACTACACCAAGTGCTAAAACTCACACGGCTGACTTTAACTTGCCTTTTTCAGTTTTCCCTCTTCTCTTTTGATCAAAACAAAGCCTTTTGTATCCTTGTGGAGAAAATGATTCAAGGAGAGGGACCACAAGGCAGAGCCCTTCTTGCACTGGACTGTGGTGTGCTGGGAGGCAGCACCAGGCATTGTGCTTGTGCTGGAATACCTCTTCTATAAGGAAAGGCTAACAGAACTGGTGTACTTCAGCCTGAAGAGATGAAGACTCCAGAGAGACTTTATTGTGGCTTTTCAGTACTTAAAGTGGGCCTGTAAGAAAGATGAGGACAGTATTTTAGCAAAGCCTGTTGCAAAAGGACAAAGGGTAATGGTAATGGTTTAAGGGTAGATTCAAACTAGAAGAGCAATACAGAACACATTTTTTACAGTTAAGATGTTGAACACTAGAACAGGTTGCTCAGAGAGGTCATGGATGCTCCATCCCTAGAAACATTCAAGGTCAGGTTGGGTAGAGCTTTGAATGACCTGATCTAATTAAAGATGTCTCTGATCACTGCAAGGAGGTTGAACTAGAACTTTTAAATGTCCCTTCCAATCCAAACTATTCAATGATTCTGTCCTATGATTTGGCAGATGAGTGGCAGGCAGAAGCCAGAGCAGACTCTGAAGGCTGCAGTGATGGTCTGAGATAAAGCTTCCCCCTCCACAGGGATAGCAGCCAGCTCCTGGAAGTGTCCCAGGGGCAAGAGTTCTCCAGCCTTCAATGACTGTTAATGACTAGCTGATAAATCTAGGACAAGGCTGCCTTTATCTGCAAAAGCCTTTATCTGCACAAGGGGGTCTTAGCTAGTTTGGGTTGTTTATAAGGCTGACTTTCACTGACAAAGCTGAATCACCAGTTGTCTTTACTACAGAGTTTTGTAACAGGTCAAATAGAAATATATTTATTTGTTTGGGGTTTTATCTATGCTGTATTTGTCCTATGAACACACATATTGTGACTACAAACCTACTTTTCCCTATGTCTGTGCTGAAGTCATATCCTGTAACTTGAAGGAAAAAAACCCTCACTCTAACACAATGACTAAAATACTCCTTTCAAAACACTTTGCCACACCTGTGCCTTCACCCATTGCACAGTTAGATAACCTTGGGCACAGCATTATAAAGGCACTACTCCATCCTGAACTCATGGTAAGTGGGAACACTGTAGTCTTATAAAATAACCTTATAAAACTATAGCCTTATCATTTGCCCTGATTAGCAAGTGATCAGTCCTTCAACCTTTTGGTTAGACTGCTTTTTACGTCTGAGCTTTCATTCTGTTCATTCTGGGTGCAGTATAAACATTCATTTTTGGTGACTCAGTGGCAGACCCATAGTCATCCAAGATGACTGACTCACAGTCCCATGATTTTTAGCAACAGATGTAGTAGATGGTTTCAAACATGTAGTAACACCATCTCACTGGAATCAGCATTTTGGGAAAAAAAAGCAGATCAGTTCCTCAGAGACATTCCACACATCAATCAGTGTAATGCAGAGTTGAGTCTAATTCACCAGTCAGCACACCAGCTATCTGAATCACTTTGATTGGCAGGTCAGCTCTAAAGATCTTTAAATTGATCAAACAATTTCATTCCAGGCTCTTTGTTTGAAATAGCTTTAAAACACAAGGTACAATTCCTGTTAGACAATCCTGGGAGAAAGTAAACAAGCTATGAATGATTAGCTAGCTTGACCTCAGCTTTCAAATGTAACAATGTCTTTTATATGGGAAGTTGATAAACTCAGTGAAACCTGACGTGTGACTGCAATTAACGTTGGTGATTACTGTTGCTATTTTGCCAGCCACATTTTTAAAGAGTCCACTAGAAAAATGTTCTCTTTTCAAAGCTCATTTAGCAATACTGTCACATGAGGTGCAAGGTCATGGTTTTCAAAGTGGCATAGAACACTAAACTTCCATGCTCTGCAGTATTTTGTGCACAGTCCTGGGGTTTTTTCCATTTGGACAGCAACATACCAGATTTAGTTACTCCTGATTTACTTCAGCAAGGGTACTTTTACCCCCTTCACCACCAGCTGTTTTACAGCATGAAATATTATCTGTAGTTGCCAAGGATGAAACTTAGATGAAAAAGTTCAGTCAGGTGAAGAAGCCCAGGTAAAAAAGGAATACAGGTTTAGTGATAACCTGAAAACAATGCTGACATGACACAATACTGGTCAGTATCTTGCAATATGGAGCTTCCCTGAAGAGCCTTATAAGAGTGGGACTCTGACACTGGAAGGCAAAGAATGGGACAGGGAGGAGAAGAAGGCAGGTGTGAGCTGAGCTTTGGCAAGGACAGTGAAACTAACTGGAGCATAAGCAAGAGCTTTGAGAACAGGGACAGGAAGATGGTGAACATTTGGAAAACTGGTCATTGTCAACTGGCATTACTTGAGGATGAGTACTATTTTTTTGTGTACCTGGCAGTGTACTGGTAGGGATACTTCACACACAGGAACCAGGCAGCTGACACAACTGGGCAACACAAGGACATATTTTCTGTGCTGGCACAGAGAGGTTTGATATTTGGGCTTTGGAAAGGCTGAGAGGAAGTGGATTTATGAACAGAGATTTCAGAATAGATGGAGATGTGGCAGACAAATAATACTTAAACAAAATAAATGCTCAAAATATTTACCCTTACCAAAGCAGCAAGGCTACTGTGTAAGCAAAAGGTCAAGTAATGTCTTGTGGGCAGATGCAGTTTATTCAGTGTTTGGATGGGCATGAAGGCAACAACTTTTAAGACGGTGACTATTTGTACCCTTCTTAAAGATCCGCTTCACATGTGACTGCGAGCACAATGCGTCTCAGTCCACATGGAGGCCTCATAAGCATCTGGTCATCACATTGTCCACAGCACTGTTAGAGCCTCTGCTTCAGCAAAGTCTCTAAAGCCAACTTAAGCATTCATCTCCTTGTCTGAATGAGTTTAAAGATAGTAATGAAGATGGTCTCTGACTCCTGCTGGGGAAGTGTTTCTGCATTTATACACTTGATTGCTGCAGAACATCCCTATTGAGGATACTTGGCATACCCAGAGAAAGAGCCAGACTCAGATAGACACATACAGCTTACACCAAAATTCATAGGAGTTGGCTTGTTTCATTCAATGTGAAAGTCAAATATCAAGGGGCAGGAGGCAGAGCCTTTACCAGCAGAAATTAAATGCTTATTGACATACTCCAGTGAGGTTTTTTTCCAGTGATGTGCTGATCTGTATAGACTGAAAGCAT
The DNA here is from genome assembly GCF_014839835.1 of Dryobates pubescens. Taxonomy (NCBI): domain Eukaryota; kingdom Metazoa; phylum Chordata; class Aves; order Piciformes; family Picidae; genus Dryobates; species Dryobates pubescens. Next base: position 20,058,187 of record NC_071625.1, on the reverse strand, counting down.
TCAAAACCTTTTTTTCCCCCTGTCTTTTTGTTTGTTGGTTTGGTTTTAGTTTTGTTTATATTTTTATGAATGAAAAATTAGTCTGAAACTTTATCCTGTGAAGACATGGCTGAAAAGAGAGGTGATGGGTTAGCAAAACAGAACTAAGGCAGAAGAAGAGGTCTTCAGAAAGCTAAGTATGTGAATAAAAATATTTATCATGCTGAAAACACTACATTTACTGAGAGAAAAACAACCAGGCAGTCCACATCTTGTATGGTTGCCAGCAAGATCTGTAACAAAAATCATAAATCAATTGTTCACCTTTAATCACTCATAAAGAGCAGGCAGAGCTGCTTTTTACCATATATAGGCTCTCTCAGTGCCAGAACGGAGGAATACTGTCACATCCTTCATGGCAACAAAGATGCCAGTGAGACACCTTTTAGTGTAATGTGCTTGTTGCTCAGCTGTTTCCAAACTCTTAACAATGAATTATTAATTAAAGGGAGGCACTGTTGTTTGGTAGAGCCAATTATTTGGAAGCAGCAGATCCAGAGTCATTCCTCAGACATGCCATTACCTTTTTCTATCTTTTTTTGGCAAGCAATTCAGCCTTTATCAGTTTCATCTTGTCTCCATGTTAACGGACATAATATCTGCATGATAATGCATTAAACAAATTTGGCATTCCCTTCCATTCACAAGCTCTCCGTGAGCAGCCTGATTCTGCATGTGAATCACCACTGGCCAATACATTTCTTTACACGTGCTGGTTGCAAGCACAGTTATTTGTTACCTAAAACCAAAGCACAGATAACCAGAACCATCATGGCTCACTAGTTCAATTCTTTCTGGAGTTAAAGAATATAAAGCTAATCTCTCTTGGCATGCTGTGAGGGGTGGGGGGGGAAAGAAAGGAAAAAAGAAGCAGACATTTATAATTGAAAAGTAGGATGTGCTTAATGTGGAATAAACCAAATAATTTCATTGACATATTTAAAGATTGGCCAGCAGCATGTTTGCAATGGCTTAGCTTTGCTGAATGAGAAGCAAGTTAGTTTCTGGCTCCAGAGCTGCAAGCAGTGTACCACTACCTCACTCCATCCACAGTTCAATTCTAATGTCACTTAACATGTAAGGCAGAAAGAAAATCATGAATGCTCTAAACTCATTTGGAAAAGTAATGATTACAATCCCAAAGGGAAACCAAATTCCATCTTCTTTTTCACAGCAGTGAAGGAAGAATAGGGACAAATAGACACCATTCCTTCATCCACACCATCTGGAGGCTTTCCAGAGCTGGTATTTAACAAAATGGTAAATAGAGTATCAATTAAAGAGAACATAGAGACACTTTGTATACTATGACCTGGAGAGGTCAAGCTCCTAGCCCTGCGCTGAAGCAGAATTGCTGTGGTACATCTCACAGGCAGTTTCCCATTTCCACCACACTGAGGAGGGAAGAAAAAATAATGCAAATTCTGTCTTTTCTGGCTATTTCTGTGTTTGCATTTTGTAGTGTTAGTCAAACTGAAGGGCAATTCCTGCTGTGGCCATGGGAGCTGTAAGAATTGCAAATAGTAGACAACACAGCCTATGCTTATTTTGTATCTCTGGTTCAATCAATCAAATTAACTGTATTCCTTCTAGAGGATGTTGCAGGGAAAGGAAACCAGCCCTGTGAAGGGCAGCCAGCCTGTCCCAGTGCCAGCTCTGGGGCAGCATCACAGGAGGTCTGGTTCTTGCTTTGGCTCTGTTGAACTAGGACACAGCCACTATGTTGACCAAGGGGAAACCTTGCTGGTTTGGATTACCATAAAACTGAAATATTCAGTGCTTCCAAAGTTACTGTACATCACAAACATGGCCTTCTTTTATCACCAGCTTTTGTGATTTCTCTTACTTCATGTTTTTGACTCCAACTGCTTTAACTGCATGTTGCCCGTAGCAACAGCAACAGCCCCAGCTCACTCTGACCTTTGGAGAAAAACATTCCTCAGGTCACCTCCAGATCTTAAAGGATTTCACAAGTAGTTTAGGGATGTTTATCCCTTACACCCCCCACACAGTGGGATACGCAGAGCTTTATAGCATCAACTGAAATGTTCCACAGATACACAAAAACCTTGAGAGACCCATCTCAACAGACTCCCACTCACCTGCCAGCTCACTTGCTTCTGCTAGGAGTGTTGGGCTTTTAGAAGTCATCTGCCATCCCACTGACTTTAGAGTATTTTGGAATACCACTTACCCTTTTTCCAGCATAGCTTTTTACCCCTTTGTGTGAAGTGGGGAATAAAAATGAAGTCTTAACCTCATTGGTCTGACTGCTTATGAGGTCAAAAATGTATTTCTTTCTTTTTTTTTTTTTTTTTTTTTTTTTTACATTGAAATTCTAGTTAAGAGAAATTGAAAACTTACCAAGGTGATGAAGACATCATTTTTCAAAGTATACACATTTGATCCTTACAACTATATATCTGTTCTATACATGCATGTGTGTGTGTTAGATACATATCTACACAAATACAGGCAAATATACCCATGTCTCTTCTTTGCTATATGGAGTGCAACCACAAGATCTATTTCTTGCACATGGAGCATTGCTGTCATTCTGCCTTGGCACAGATCCGATTATCACAGTGATCCCTGGGTGGACATAATTTCTGACACTGCAGTGTCTTTGAATGGCTGAGACTGAAGCAAAGTCTCTGCTTGTATGTTTTTTATTTCCTGGCCCGTTATCCAAGGGTCTGAGCTGCTCCATTCAGATCTTAACACTGAATTTTAGGTACACAGTTTTACACCTACAGAAAATTTGCGATCAAGTCTATACACCAAAAGTCAGAGAGCGGAAGCTCTTATAAACACAGTGGACCAGAGCCAAACCACAAGCATGTCTACAGTGTAGTATCTCATCTATCTGCCATGCTCTGTTATTGATATTAGATAATCATCTCCCTACTGAGATTAGAACATAGAAGAAAATGGGAGATATGGAGAAACCTTTAAAGTTGTTTGAAGAAAAGTGGTCTGGATTGCCTTTTAAGAGATTATTGTTTAGCTCACAGCTTTATTTTGTTTTGTTTAAAAGTTCTGTTCTCCCTGTCACAGAGATGTTTATTTAAGAAGGCTGATGCTTTCTTTTCCTGAAGTTATCATTGTATGAGTATTGCAGTCTGAGTATTTAATCCAAGCCACATGTTTTTTTATTCGGGTAGTGTTATATCCAAGTTTTATTTCTTGGCTTAAGATTATAGTTCTCTTTAACCTATGTGTCACATTTCAACAGCTACTTTACATTGCTTTACACCTGCTGGGTAGCATGGTCATCACATCTAGCATTCTAGGGCCTCAGCTGATTGCCAGTGTCTTACTAGACAATTGCATAGACAGTCCAGTCCTGATGAATTTACATTTGCACAAGTCTTGAAAGCAAAGCCAGGAAAAATGATATCAGGATTCCTTACGAGTAAAATAATATTATGATTCCTGACATTACCCATCCAAATGATACTTTTTTTCCCCCCCCTCTATTACTAACAGTTTATTTCAGTGACACAGTATAACTACCAAAAGCAGAACCCTTAGGCATGACATAGGTGACCGGTGCTGTGCATGACACAGACGGTCCCTGCTCAAATGCTCATGATCTCAACAAGACAGTCACGGAGCAGACAGTGAAAACCCTGATGAGGGAGCGGGCTTAAGGGACAAATATCCAGAAATTATTACAATAACTATTATAATAATTTGCTATAATTGCACAAGAGACCGTTACCTGTTTGATGATACAGCAAGCATTGGTTTGTTCTCTGGCCAAAAAGTAAGTTAGTGAAAAGAGTATCGAAGCTGTCTTGCTTGGCTTGTAATGCCAGCGGTATCTATTCAGCGGCTGGCTCTAATAAAATCATCTGGCTTTTTTTGGGAAAAAAGCAGGAGGGGAGGGCAGCAGCTTGTTCAGTGACCTCAATTCGCTGAGCTGCACGGCCAGTTTTTTAGACTCCCCTTTTATAAATGCTGCAATTATCTTCTATACATAATTCCAGTTACAATTCTGATTGGAAAATGGAGCTGCTTAGGGGAGCTTACAAGTTGACATCTGTTCAACAACAGACATCTGTGCCAGCACAGCAAACCAGAACTGCCTGAGGCAGGGTGCTCAAGTGAGATGCAGGCACGGACTCACATCTGTATGGTCTGCTGTGGACCTTTCAAGTAGTTGTAGAGAGCCATAAGGCCTCCCAAAGGTGTCCCTGTCTGAGTATCAACAGCAAGCTCACTAGTTATGCATTGATCTGCTTGCTTCCATATAAAAGAAGTCCAATCTACTATTGCCCCAGACCAAGCCTTTCTGTTGTATATTGGGCCACATGGTGAATTATAGACAATTCTTACTGAAGTTTATCACACTTTTGCTTGTTTGACAGACTTATCCCAACAGGACTTCCCAATTTCCATCACTTCTTTTCTCTCTCAGGGTAAAGTACTGGTTAACAGTTGTGAATGGAGTCTGCATCTAGTGACTCATTTGTGCCAGCAAACTGGACAATTCTTCCTGTAAATGGGTACTGCAAACCATTTTAGTATGTGACTTAAGTAAAACGAAAAATATTCTCTTCTCCCAACCATTCCTCCTCCATCCTCTCACTACCAACAGAGCCAAACTACAGCATGACTCCTTATTCAGGCAAAGGTCACAAGATCTGCTTCTAAGCAAGCAAACATTTTCAAGTGAAATAAAATAATTTTATAAGCAAGAAGAAAAATTAAGACAAACACTTTTAATACTAAGCCACTTATGAATAGAAAGATCATAAAATGGCCAAAGTTGTCATTAATAAAAAAGTCATTGGTTAAGGATTGATGAGTTTCTTTTTCAAGGCTAGTTGAGAGTCTAGGGTGCACTGCAATGTGTAACAGAGTAATTTTTGGCAATGTAGATGTCATGAGAAAGCTTCATCATATAAGTAAAAATTGCTGAACTGCCTCAAGAGTCTGTCCTGCTCCATACAGTCTCCTTAGAAGCATTCAGCAATGTGTGACTTTAAAAGTGATAAATCATGTCATGGCACACACTGCATCATACCCAACCCACCCACCCTGCTTTAAGTGTACTGTTGCCTGGCAGTGAATGGGAAATTTGGAATACTGGAGAAATCTGAAATGTGAAACTGGCTCACCCTTGCACTGCTTGCTCAGATAAATGCTCTCTGAAGGCACTGTGCCAAGTTTTGACATATCGTGGATTGGCAGGGGTTGGAAGGCATCTTTAGAGATGGAGTTGAATTCCACTGCCAGAGCAGGATCACTAAGGGCAGGCCACACAGGAATGCATCCAGGTGGGCTTTGAAAGTCTCTACACAAGGAGACTACACAACTTTTCTGGACAGCCTGTTTCAGTCCTCAGTCACCTTCACAGTAAGGAAGTTTGTCCTTATATTGAGGTGGATGTCCACTTATGCCTTCTGCTGGACCTGAAAACATCTGAAACCAGGAAATGGGAAATGGACATGGAAGAGAAGATTATCTTTCAGTTCATCCTCTTCCCTGTCTATTTGGTGATCCTCAGACTGGGTAAGGACATGACTACGGGACCAGTCTTTGTTTCAGTGTCCTTGTTTACATGCAGCAGCTCTCCTGAAAAGGTCTGATTGCTACCATTTGCCCATTCTCTTTTACATTTGCATTACATCTGGCCTTAAGTGGGAAGAGGTTCCATTATATTGGGCTATGTGTGAACATCTACAAACAACAGTTCAGGAACAGAAGAATTTGAAATCTCTGACAACATGAATGCAAAAATCTACTGCCAATAAACTGTGAATTTCAAATGATGGTGATCTGGTTTGAAAGTGGAAGCCCGCTGTCTCCAAAGGTGGGCAGATCTCCTTTCCTACTACCTAACCAATGCTGCCAGTACTACTACCCACTTCGAATTTTGGGGCAGGATCTCCTGCAAAGCTAAATTAGGGAAAGCCTGAGAATATTGAGTCTCTCTAAGTCTTGCCTATACTAAGAGACTGTGGAAGATTATTTGTGGTCCTGAACTTCAGATGACTTAGATGTCAGCCAGGAGATTCACTGAGCTTTTTTAGTTGGACTGTTGCCCAATTGCCTACAAGAAACTGGTTATTATATTGTCCCTAACTCAGTCTCAAGAGTTTGGAGTGGAAGTGATTAGACATGTGAGCCGTGGTTTGGGAGACATACTTGCTGCCTGCCAAGGGACGTGCAGACAATCACGTAAAGCAGAAATGCACGCTCACAGCACGGCTGCTGTTGAAGGCGTGAAACTCTGATTGTAGCAGGCGTGACTCAGAGCATATCCCTCATCAAGGAAAAGTCAAAAAGGGACTAGGAGTTGAAGGAGGGCGGGATGATTAAGGAACAGCCAAGAAGAGGAAAGGCATATTCAGAAGTGGGTGAGGTTTTCCTCACCTGAGACGTGCTTCTTAGCACCTGTAAATGTCTGCCCCGGGCACAGCCCAGGCACAGCCCTCTCTCCTCTTCACTTGCCAATATTCCCATGCAGGTTGATACAAGCACGCAGGGGTTGTGGGATCTGGCTTTACCTTGTCTGGGCAATGTGAGCCTTTTGGGATCTGTATTTCAACAGCAGAGAATTCTGCATGCAATGGCATTTATCTCCACACATACTTTTACACCGTTAAATTCAAAGATGGATGCTTAATTTCCCCTTGGTCTGGTTCCCAGGAGTTAGATATTATAAGGCTATTGACGTCTAAGATTTTCTGTTAAAGGCATAATTGCTGTAACCCCATGAGGTTTGAAATAAGATACTATATTATTTTCACACACCCACATATACACAAAGCAATTTTACTAACTGAAATTAAGATTATTCCCCTTAATTAACAGCCTTTAAAAGAAGGTTACTACATAAAAGGGTAAACTGAGACAGGAGTGAAAATAGCCCCTTTTGGAGGCACAAATAAATGCTGAAGTACTTTTAAAGGCAGATTATTTGTTTAACAATGATATCCGGATAAAAGAGAACATCACACTTTCATATTGTGGAAATTCTTTTCTTCTTTATTGTGGCGACAGGAGCAGATGCCCAGCTACAGAAACATGTAAGTGAAAATGCTTATGTTGGAGGAATTTGTGAAGTGCAATGAAGCATGTTTCATTTCTGTTCCAAAACAAAGGGACTGAATCCCACTTTCAGCTGGAGATCTCATCACCAGAGATGCCTTACAAAGGAAGGGCTGGGCGCTACGCTAACAGAGTAAGGAAAGGATAGGCAGCCATCCCAGAAAAACCTTAACTAAAGCAGTCTTCAGAGGGAGGAGAGGCAAACTTCCATGTAGAGTGCACCTGAGGAGTTTCTTTACACCACTGGTGTCTTAACACCGTGTGTGGGTATAGGTGTAATCCTGAGGCTGTCCCAGGGTGTCCCTACATGCAGTCTAGCATGAGCCAAGATGAAATCTTTTCCCTGTTCCAACAGGAAGCACAGAATCACAGAATCACAATGATTGGAAAAGACCTTCAAGATCATCAAGTCCAACCATTACCTAACTCTGTCAGGGCCACTGCCACACCATATCTTTGAGTACCATATTTAGATGGCTTTTAAATACATCCCTGGATGGTGATTCATCAACTTTCCTGTGCTGCCTGTTTCAGTCCTTGATAACCTTTTCAGTATAGATTTTTTTTTCCTAATATCTAACCTAAATCTCCTTTAGCATAACTTGATGCCATTTCTTCTTGTCCTATCAGTTGTGACTTGTGAGAAGGGCTGTTTTCTAGATCCCTTTATAGCCATGGAGAAAAGGCCTTCTTAAATGCCTCTGGCCTGTGGGTCACTGTCAGAAGCCACACAGATCCAACAAAGGAGGCTCCAGCATTGTTGAAGACCTCTGTGTTGCAACAGGTTCCATTCCTGCAGAGTAAGCAGAGGTTTGCACATGCTGGCAAGGTTTTCTGGGTCAGGATTTGGTGCTCTGTAATACATCATTGAATCACTGAATCACAGAATCACCAAGGTTGGAAGAGACCTCAAAGATCATCAAGTCCAACCTGTCACCACAGACCTCATGACTAAACCATGGCACCAAGTGCCACGTCCAATCCCCTCTTGAACACCTCCAGTGATGGTGACTCCACCACCTCCCTGGGCAGCACATTCCAATAACGAATGACTCTCTCAGTGAAGAACTTTCTCCTCACCTCCAGCCTAAACTTCCCCTGGTGCAGCTTGAGACTGTGTCCTCTTGTTCTGGTGCTGGTTGCTTGAGAGAAGAGACCAACCCCTTCCTGGCTACAACCACTCTTCAGGTAGTTGTAGACAACAATAAGGTCTCCCCTAAGCCTCTTCTCCAGGCTAAGCAATCCCAGCTCACTCAGCCTCTCCTCACAGGGCTGTGCTCGAGGCCTCTCACCAGCCTTGTTGCCCTTCTCTGGACACATTCAGGCATCTCAATGTCCTTCTTAAACTGAGGGGCCCAGAACTGGACACGGTACTCAAGGTTTGGCCTAACCAGTGCTCAGTACAGGGGCACAATGACTTCCCTGCTCCTGCTGGCCACATGTACTACGTGAGGGTTTCAGTGAGTCCATCGCAGCTTTTTAGATCTTCTCCAAAGACACAAGGAAAATAGAGCCCTTACAAAAGCAATCCTCTGATATAAATCAGTATCATGCAGCTGCTGTGGTGTGAGGTCCATAGGGTCAGGCAGCCTTTGAACATGCTTGGCAAAAGTTATGTATAGAACAAATCTGCAAAAAAAGATTGTTTAAGCTATCTTAAGAGTATAATGTGTTGGTAACTGAAAACTGGCAACTGTAAAGCCTCTCAGACCTCTTGTGAGATATTGACATTTTTTGGTTCTGGGGTTTTTTGGGGGTTGGGTTGTTTTGTTTGTTTGTTTTCCCAGATGGCTTTCTCAAGATCATCTTACACATCCGTGCTGGAGCAAACAGCAAAATTTTTATTATTCCCACATGCTCCCTTTTGCTGTAGGCCTTGGACACAGATTTTTTTTTTGCCTCCCAATTTAAGTAGGTTAGTTTTATTTCCTAATGTTAACGCAATCTTTGCTGTAAGGGAATGTTGCAACTGAATATTGATTTGTTTAAAAGAAACAGGATAGGTCATTTCTATTCTTTATGAACCTTATCTTCCCTGTTGCTCTGGAAGAGCTGGAGGATGGAGGATTCCCTCTTTCTCTGTCTCAACACATTCCATGTTTTTTCTTAACCTCCTCTTGCAAGTCCTTCACTCCACTTTGGTCAAGTTTCTTATTTGTGTTTTTGTTTGTCTTTCCCTTTCTGTGTACTGCAGGCCTATCCCTCCCCATTCTCTTTGATCTCCTTTTCTACTTTCCCATTTTGAGGCTTTTGAGAACAATTTTGGTGGAATACTTCAACAACAAACTCAAAATGAAACTAAAATCACAAGAAAAACAATCAATAAGTCTTAAGATTCTTACCTCAAACTTCAGACTCATATAAGGCATGGAAACCACATGGGAAATTGCAGCCCAATGCCCTGAACTTTAGCAGCATTCTCAGTAAATCGAAAGAAGGGTTTAGAGACAAAATGCCAAGTTAGTGTGAAATATTAGAAGTGGTCCCAGCTTGACTGTTTCCATAGGGTTTGATGGAAATGCCTGCTCTCCTGGGTCTGATCATCCAGCACATGAGCTGACTAATTTTACTTGGGAAGCTGAAGCAGAAAGCGTGACAGTTCATTTCATCACCTTATCATTCCCATCCTGTACTTACCATGTGCTTTGATTTTTTTTTTCCACATATAACAGTCCTTTCCATCAGACTGTGCTGTTTGTCCTGTAGGTACTTATTAACCAGTCAAAGCTAGTCATTTGGACATCAGTGGCTTGCTTTCTTATCTTGAAGATATGTTGTGATCACATTTCATATGCATATACAAATGCACAGGCATAGCAGAAAAGCAGATCCTGTTAACTGTGAAAAAAATACTTCCATTTACAGGCAACATGCCTGCAGGCCTCACTATTAATTTTCACCACAATTTCTCCAGAAAAGGAGGGAAAGATCTGAGGCTGCTTCATTTTTAAATGCACAAACACTTTCAAAGACTCCTGGAGAGCCACAGACCCATAACTGTCAGTCTGAAAGGCATCTGTGGTTTGGTAGTAAATACCTGTGTCCATGCAAAATGCACATTGTAAAAACTGCATTGTGGACATGGAGCTTTGTCAGCAGATGTTCTATACCCTAGAAGTGCTCGCATGTTAGTGGTCCTTGGATCTTTTGCATCCTCCCTCAAAATGAACAAATCTCACATTCTGGGCCAATATCATGGGCTTCTCTCCTACAATCTCCCATGCCCCACCATGCATTGCTGCACTGTATCCTATTCCTATTCTTTTATCCCATGTACCAAGCTAATGGATTTTGTAATGAGGCCATCAACTACCCTAGGGAGTCATACCTGACTAATCAGGTAGACAGTCACAGGCAGGATGTCATTTCTTCTAGATGGAGGGGAGACCAGGGCAATGTATTGAAGGGGAGACCTACCCCTTCCAACTGAGCCCACTGTAGAGACTTTACACGTGTGCTTTGGCACATGACCCTGTGTCACATATGCTGCAGGGATTCCTTTGGTATCTTACAATAAGCTCTTCCACATGATAACCAAAGCTGAGAAAAATTCATTAAAGGGGACAACCACTGAAAAAAAGGGAAAGGTGTGAAGACTGATGATTTGGAAGAAAGATGGAGAAGGCACCAGAAAGGTGCCACCAAGCAGATCACCCCAGACAACTTCCAGAGGTGCTGGAATGTGTTTGAATATTCTCTGCTCAATGATAAGTGGAAGCAGACCTGTGGTCACTGCAAACATAGTTCCCTATCTGATGTCATGGATGCACATCTCATGCAGGGCTGGCAGGAAACTATTGAACAGGGAGTAAGTAAAAGGGACAGTTCACCCTCTCTAACTCTCTACCAACCTCCTCTTAACAAATTGCCATTGAGTGGCAGTGCTTTAGCCAACCATGTGCTAGGAGAAGGCAGCCAGTGCTCTGAGTGATGGCAAGATGTGTCAGGACATTGCAAACCTGCTGTCAGATGAGGAAGGTGAAGTCTGGTTGTGCTCTTGGTCTCTTATTACATTCTTTTCCCAGTGTTGCTTCCTGAAAAGGAATCACATGTTTATGGAGTTATTATTAGTAAAGCTAATTGCATTTTTTCCACTGAAAAAGTTCCATAAAACCATTGCTGCTGGAAGCACAACAGCAAGGTCTAAGCTAACAAAACTCATCTGAGCAAACGAAAGTATAAAAAGCCAGTACTCTTCAGGCTAGTCATTCCAAAGGGTTGGATATACCTGGTGGATGCAATGAAGATGGTGGATATCCCCACTCTGTGTGGAGGGAGCTGGCTGCTGCTTGCAGGTTGGATCTGTGCAGTCCTTGGACAATTACCCAGCTTCTGACAATTTTCAAAGTGTCAAAAGGGAGGCATAAATGGGTAAAAATTACAATGTCTATGCAGAACTAATAACAATAATACCAAAAATGCAAAGAATACAAATGTTGATTTCAGATTTCAGACTAGAGTCAGTGGGATATGTAGTGTCTGATCAATATCTTTTCAATCACTGTACTAGAGGAGTACAAACAAATCAATAATATTTGCTAAATGATGTGTGCAATAGGACATGAAGCATTAGAAGCTCTTTGCTTTTATATTTTTCAAAGTTCTAAATGTTTGAACTTATCTCAGTCATCAGAACATAGCTAGGATATGGATTGCAGCAGGATAGACAATGGCCAGCATTCACCATCAGCTCTTGCTCAGCAGCCTCTGACTCGGAAGCTGTTGCTCAAATCTGTTACATGCAGCATCAGTATGTAATCCTGTTTCTTTGAGAATTTGCTCCTCATACTGTTCATGATGAAGAATAAGAAAAGAATTATTCTAGCAAAGAAAGAATCTGAGATGCTTATTTTCGTCATAGTCCTCCCTACAGGCTTGCAATTATTTCTGATGCCAAAACTGGACTTAAATTTTGTTGCTAATGAAAGAAGGAAAAAGCCCACTGCACTTTGTATTTATCCTTGCAAAGTGTCAAAAGACCATTATTCTGTTCTACCTCCCTGCCACATGCTGAGTGTTTGTGGTGAGGAAGGGTTGCAGCTGATTTCAGAGAGAAAGGGAACTACAGGTGCCTTGGAAAATTTCTTTTCTTTCAAAGTACAAAACTGTTCTCTGATGCACACATCTACTGAAGTTCTCAGAGACTAGTGAAGGCAAAACATAACCCCAGAAAAAGGAAGACCCAGGGAACTACAGGCTCCAAACAATTTCTTGAATAGGTGTGAAAAAAATCAAGTTTCATTGCTTTGCCTCCTTGCAAGAGACAGGTTCACTTGGGGGACAGGAGCAGCAGAGAAATGCCTGTTATCTGAGCTGAGATGTGGTGATGATTGCACTTGCTGTCATTTGATGTGCACTGGCCAGGCAAAACATTGCTTCTTGTAGAGGATGGGTTCTTACCTAGCCTATGATGTCCCTGATTTTCTACTTGTTGAGCTGGTGACTATGCCACTCTGGCAGACCTCGTGTCTCCAGCTGTTCAGCAGCTTAACTACATTGCACAATGTCACCTTCTACCCTAGATGAGCTCATTTGTTTTCAGCAGCTACTGAAGACCTTCACAACAAAACTGGGGTGCCCTTAAATGGAGATCTTGGGTGTTAAACTAAATATGGGTAGCACTGGAACAGCACCTAAGAGTCTTGACACACCGAACCAGCTTCCCAAAAAGGATTTGCTTCATAGACTATAGAAAATAAAGTGGCCAAATAGCAGACCAGAACCCACCAGACCAATGAATCAGTGTCAAACTTTCTCTGGTTTAATGTTAATTAATTATTGCATGTACATGCTACTGCTTAAATATAATTAGTGCAGTTGTACAAGGGAATATACTGTAGAACACTAATCAAAATAGTCTCTGTGGGGGGTGAACTTCTCTGAAGAGAACCCAGACATGAAACTAAATTACATTAAACAGTGGGCTTCTAATTAAAGAGCAATGGCAGTTTAGATGTGATGAATTTCATCAATGTTTGACTAGCTTTATAGACTGGCATTGAGACTAAGCAAGCCAAAGAAGAGAGGCACTTTAAAGCAACAGTTTATGTTGGTTTGGTGTTGGGTTCCTTTGTGTTTGTTTGTTTGTTTAAGAAAAGCAAACAGAACGAATAAATGATGAGGATAGAAGTACAACACAGAGTAGCAAGAAGTGGAATGGACATCAGGAAGGGGGCAGTGTCAAACCCTAGGAGGTTCTAACGTTCCAAAAATGTCACAGGGTAATCTAGCAGGATCAGTCTGTCAGGCAAGTCACAATGCAGCTTGCTGATGCATGGCTGCCTCCTGCATTGTCTTGCTGAGAAAAGCAGAGAGTTGCATGAAGTGCCAAAAGTTCAAGGTATCTTCAGACACAGAAAATTATTTTGAGTATCTCGTGCCACTTGGACTGTGTTTTCCCCTTGTGTTTGTGATCAATAAATTGAAAGGACATCTAAGCTTTAAAAAAGACAAGTTGCACAATCCTGAAGGCAAACTTTCACTGTAGATAAACAAACAGCTTTGCTAACTCTAAACTCTCCCTTTACAAAACAGCACCAAGACCAAACTGTTTGTGCAGCCCCTTGGTCAGGTGAAACTGTTTCATGAATAATAGCTATAAATATGCATGCATTCAACAAAATTTCATGTGAGGGAAAAGGGCTTAGCCCTTCCCAGGGCAGAGGCAGTGGGGGAGTTACAGTGTTGACAACTGACACAGGGTCAGATGTTTTTCCCGTATACTGCTGACACAGCTGAGTTGCAGTTCACAGTTGAGAGAAGTGAGAGTAGCTGGGCAGTTTCTCTCTTCTGGACCTCACCCTATGTGATTTAAAAGCAGAATTCATGTCTTCCAAGAGGCTCATCTGTTCTTTGCAGGCACTACAGAAACACCTATGCCAGATAATCCATCCCATCTTTAAAGGAGTGCCTGAGATCACTTGAATTGTTCACCCATGTGTTTATTTTCTCCACAGATTACAAAGGGATAGTACAAGATTAGTTTGCATTAGGTATCACATGTTTAGGTAGGCAATATTAGGTAATCCCATCCTTGAAAGTCCTTCTATGAACAACAAGGAGAGATAACCTGAACTCGTTCTATGAGATCAGATATTATAGTTAGATCTAGCAGCTAGCTTATGGGACATGTGAGGAAAACCATTGTCTGTTTTCACTTAATGCTGAGCATCTCACACACTGAGAAAAGAATGGAGCTCACCAAGTTCTGCTTTCATGTCCATGGTGAAGAACCACATGATGCCAATCAAAAGGTGACATCCTTCAGCATTTTTGTCACAACAGGGAGAGTCAAATTCTGGGCTGTGGCTGGGACTGTGAGACATGACCTCAGTACAAATTAAAAAATCAGAATCCAATTAACCATAGGCTCCAAATATCTTGTAAAGCAACCAAGCATCTCTTTTGTAAAAATTGAAAAACAAAGTCCCAGTAATTATGCTAACACTTGTTTATGCTTGTATTTCTACTGCCAAGAAAAAACAGAATCTGCCTGAACAAAGCTGCCAGCAGTTGGACTGTTTTGTCTTTGTGCAGCATGAAGGCGTATGGGGATTTAGTGTCTCTGCATGGAAATGTAACTTTATCCTCAAAACCCCCCAGCCTATTTCAACTGATCTTCCAAGTGCATTACTGCCCACCATGTAGGAAAAAGTAGGTGAGCTTCTGCATATTGACCATGGGATAAAAGTCTCCATCTAGTTGTTGAGGTGGTGCTGGAGTTGCAGCCCCCCCTTATACTCCACTCAGACTGAACAAAATTTGGATTTAAGCTAGACTTTTATGCTGGAAAGTCCATTCCCAGAACAGAACTTCATAAATTACTTCCATCCCTCCCTGCAGTTGTTGCTTAGATGTAGATCCAGTTTAGATAAAAATGAATTGAGAATTTGTTGTCGATTCTATCCAATCCTATCTATTCTATCCCACCCTATTCAATAAATCTATGGGCTAGAAATAGATGAGTCTTTAAAAGCAGCCAAAAATACTTTCTAGTTTTGGGGTACTTAAATTTATTAGACTTTTCAGGCATGATTTCTGATGACTGAAAGCACCTCAGAAAGCACCAGCTAGGTTGGCACATCAGCTTTTTCTTATGGCTGAGGCCATATCCCTCAGTCTTCACCTTCTGGATACATGTACTCTTCAATCTTCTCTTGTGACTAAAGTGCCTAGCAAGCGGTGTCCAGGCTGTTTATGTCCTTCCTAAAGCCATCAGCAATCAGGAGCTCAGCAGAGCTTTGCCTGCAAGATGCAGATGGGTAGGCACACTCAGAGCACACATGATGCAGCAAGTCTTTCACAAAATACAACTTGTGAATACACTTCTTGGTGGGAGAGGTCTCTACATTTTGATCACAACACTGGATAATCACTTCTGTTGGAATGCCATGAACACAGTGGAGTTAGATACAGTCCTGGTACTATGTCCTTTGACACTGTGGGTCTGTCATGCTGTAATAGCCTATGCTGTCCTGGCATTTGCTGGTTTGAACCATTAAGGTCAAATCTCACTTGAGACTTATGAGCCCCTATTTCCTGGGGAAATGCTTTGATCACTGCTTGTTATGTAAAAGGTGGCCGCCAAGAGCATCTGTATTCACATTTTAAAAGGAGTGGCCATACTTTGATTTTGGCATGGGATTGATTTTTCCAGGATGATCAAGGTGTTGCCTGGCACACAAAATGGAGCAGGACTCTCAGGAGACTGAACTGATGCCCATTATAATTTCAAGCCTGCAAGTGAACATGGAGGAACTGGTACCTGATTCCTTGGGCAGGGCAGCTGAGTGCTTGTGCAGAAGCTGATCGGTAGCTATTTATCCAGCTGGTGCTCAAGGCTTATGTGGCTAGCTCCTTTTCTGCCAAAGAGTTGTGAAAAAAAAAAAAAAATAGATGCAGTTTTAGTCAAATATCAAAAGGAGAATATGGCAGAGATTTATGCTAGAATTGGCTAAGCAGGACACGCAAAACCATTCCATTTGGGTTTCTGAGGGCTGCACAAAAATACAGGCAGTAAACAATTTGCACTGTAAGATTAAGATGACCCAAGGCTCCAATAAATGCTTGACAAGATTAGATTTGATTTTTCTTTCCTGAGGTCAAGTTGTTCTTTATTGTGACAAATTTATTTAACCATATTAACCTCCTCAGAGATATATTTTATGTACATTTTCCATGCACTGCAGCCAAACCGAGGTCATCCTTTAACATGCATCATGAATGGATATTTCCTCTTTTGACCAGTAAATGACCTTCCACTCCACCCCAAATAAATATGAAGTTTTCATTTCTGTGGCAAGAGCATTTGCTATTATTAGTCCTTTAGAAATATTGCTTTTGTTGTGTGTTTCCACAGGGGAGCAAGCAGAAGGGTGTGAGCAGGTATGTGTGCGTACGCATGTGTGTGCACGCAAGAGAACTCTATTAAAATTAATTGCCTTGGCTCACAAAACCTTCTCGATCTGTTTACATTCCTCAGGCAAATTCCTTAATATATATGTAGCTAAACTTTTCCACAGACTCTAAATGCATGTCTTTGGTATGCTGCCCACCTTCCCTGCACAGGGAATTACCAAGAACATTTAGTGCCTGTGGAGGAGAAACGTGTCCCTAACGCAAACACAGCAGCAACCTGTTAATTCGCTTTGCTAATGCTACTTAATCCTGAGGATAATGTATGGGATTTTCTGCATATGATCTTAATATAGCATGGGAAGGAAAACATATATTTGTTTTGGAGAGGGAAGAGGTGAGCAGGAGGAGGAGGAGGAGAGGAAGGAGTGGAAAGTGTTTGAATAGCTTCAGTAGTGACCTCAGTCCTTATGTGGGACTCCCACTCACGTGAGGAGGTATATTGAGTGTTTCAATTGAGCAAGATCTCACCCTACATGCCAGACAATTTGCAGTGCAATTGTCTGGGCAGTGCTCATTCATGACAGAGATAAGAAGCAGATGCAGTCCTACGGGGGGGGGCTTCACTTTTCCCTTCCTTGAGACCTTATCAGTCCACTCCCAGTGACTTTCCATGGCCAAAATTATTAGCTAAAATGTAAAGGTTTGAAAACAGCAATTAGCCTTGCTCATACATCCAGATTTTCTCCCAGCAACCTGAGAGCAGACCTTCCATATGGGTTTGCAAATGAGGATAGGACAGTACCATGAGGACCATGGCCTTAGATAACTGAAACAGGGACCACTGTCTGCAGGGCTGGCATGTATGCAGCACAAGGCAAAGATGCTTATGGGTTCTCCTGTCTCTGACATAATAAAGGAAAAGAAAGGTCTGGAAAAAAAATCTTCAAATGCAATGACTTAAAGAAAACACAGGAGACAGCTGGAGCACCTCCCCTATGAGGACAGGCTGAGAGAAATTATGTTGTTCAGCCTAGAGAAGAGAAAGCTCCAGGGATACCTTACAGCAACTTTCCAGTACTTAAAGTGGGCATGCAGGAAAAATGGGGAATGACTATTTATCAAGGAGTGTAGTGATAGGATGAGTTTTAAACTAAAAAAGGGTAGATTTAGATTAGAGATAAGGAAGAAATTCTTCACTATGAGGCCCTAGAACAGGTAGCCTAGAGAAGTGTCCTAGGCCAGACTGGATGGGGCTTTGAGCAGCCTGGTTTAGTGAAAGGTTTCCCTGACCATGGCAGAGGGGTTGAAAATAGGTGATCTTTAAGGTCTCTTCCAAGCCATTCTGATTTTGTGGCAGATGCTTTTAGGGAGAGTGCTGGTCTGGAAATGCAAACACAGGTCTGCACCCTTGGTTTTCTGATTCTTACTTTGATATATAGAATCAGCTCTGAGGAATACCTTGTGTGTGATGGAACACATCACCCATTTGGTCAGACCTTCCAGGTAAAGCCAACAGGAACATGATACCACCTCTCAACAGAATATATATGTGTGTGTGTGTGTGTATATATCTATATATCTCCACACACATACATACATACATACATACATGCATATACACATCTGCTTGGTTTTCCAAAGTAAAGATTCCAGTTATGCAAGAGATATTTTAAATAGAGTAGCAAGACACTGCTGCAAATTATCTTTTTCAGCCTCGCAGGCCTCCTGGTATTGGAGTCTTATATTTGGGATTGTGATGATCACCAACATGGTGAGTCACCAGAGTTTATGCAACAAGTCCTTTACATAACACCTTGCCTGGTTTTTTGTGGTTTGTTTTTTGGGTTTGTTTTGGTTTTTTGTTGTTGTTGTTTTTCCATGCAAGGTGAAGAAATAAATAAATCATTTCAGCATTAGGGAAGCAAAATTTTTCTTTTGAGAAGAAAAAGTCTCTAATATCTGAAGTCCTTTTATTTTGAACAGTTGTAAGACTAAACACTTTATTACTTGGTGTTGGTTATCATTGTACTGGCAGAAACTCCTAGAGACTCCCAGAGTGATGAGGGCTCCAGAATGCAGACTGCCAGGAGGACTCTGTTATCTCTACACTCTTTTCTGATTGCTTCCCTCACCACTGCAAATCATCTTCACAAGCAGCTGCAGCCACTGGGGCTTTCACATGTGGTTACAGCTCCACACTGCTTCCAGCAGCTCCTTGTACCTCCTTGACCCCAGCTGGGTGCTCCTTCTATTGCATCATGATGAAAATGGAGACAAGGATGAACATTACCTGTTTATGGTGTCTGCAGCTTGGAATAGCACCATGGGGAGAGTGCTAGGTCTTAAAAAAACAAAACACTACACAAGGGAGAAAAACAACCAAGCCTACACTGATGAAGAAAACCAGAAATGATGGAGCCAAATATACCCTATGCGTACCTAAGGGAGGAAAGCTTCTCTTTCTCACAACGCTGGTTTGTAGCTGTATGTCAAAAGACTTGTGAAAAAGGAATAGGGGTTGACTGACATCATGAATGAACCCATGAAGGTTCATTCAACATAGGTATTGTAACCTGTGTCACAATGGTAACAATAGACTTGAATTTCCTCCTTTTGGGATCAATGTCTGCTGATTTCATCTTGCACATCTACAAAATTTCAGCTGCCATCTTAATACCAACCAGTAGGTAAACTACTGTCCTTACTAGCACACTTGAACTCACTTTCTAGCATGTGTTTATTCAGTGCAGTCACATGCTTGAGCAAAGATCAGTGCTGATCTGCTGGAAAAACCCTGAAAATCAGTTATTGATTAAATTCTCATCATTGTTTGTAGTAGGTTGCTGTGTTAAGGGAACTGTTGGTCCACTTGATGTGCTTAGACTGGGGATATGGCAAAGCCTAGTCAGCATCATTCTAAAGTATGGTTTCATTGTACTTTGCTTTCTGCTCATTTGTGAGAGTTCAAAATGCAAACATGAAATTTGGCTTCAGATAAGAAGATCTGTCCAGAAATATGTGGTAACTACTCACCATTTGCGTGCATCTGCCACACTGTTCCTTTTTAACTTTGAAACTTGTGTCATTACCTCTCTGTTATGTTTTAATAGTGGCCATAATAGTAACCACCCTGCTTGCTGCACAGGGTGGTGTGCAGGGAGCACATTGTTCAAAGCTGAAACACACATGGCTGTGCACAGCAGCACTGAGAGGGATGAATGAGATAGCAGAAAAACAAAACTCCAGGATGGAATTAAGATGCCACAACTCAGCTGCTGGTCCTGCAGTTGGGACCTGTCACTCCAGGACCCAAGCTGAGAAGAGACAAGAGAGAAAACAACACCAGCCTGTAGTTGAAAGCTTGCACCACCTACTCAACCAAACTGATCAACTGCACCATTTACTGGGACAGCACTGCCTCCAGGGCCTCTGCCATCATGTCCAAGCTGTCAGAACATGAACAAAGATAATATTTCCTGAAGGACACTAGTATTTTGAAACCTTGGACAGCTGCTAAGTCTGTCCACTGACCTTTGCTGAGAGGCCTGTTGGAAGTGGACACACATTTATTGAGACCTTGCACTACATTTCTCAGAAGCTGAAATGTCCTGTAATACTGTTTGTCATTCTTTAAAAAAGCTGTCTCAGGCTGCCTTAGTTGAGAGGAAGCATTACTTCCCCCATGCTATTTTTAACCAAAACAATGAACATTATTGTACCCTGTGCTGGCTCTGGTAAACATGAGTGGGAGAAAGCAAGTCAAAAGTTTTACTTACTGGGCAAATTGTTTGATTGCCTCTTAAAGCTGGGACAGCAAAGCTGCAGCCATAGATATCTTTCAGGTTTTGCCTTCCTCCTGAAGAGGAATTATAACTGGTGGTATATAGACAGATCACAACTTAGTCCCAGAGGATTACCCCTTTTCCCTTGTTTCCTGGCACAGGACCAGGAGGATGCTTCATGTATTAAAGTGTGCCTCTCTATCACTCCATTTTTCAGGTGTACTTTAGACAGACCAAAAGATTTTAAAAAAGGTGAGACAGACAGACAGACAGACAGATAGATAGATAGATAGATAGATAGATAGATAGATAGATAGATAGATAGATAGATAGATAGAACAAACAAGCAGAACATGGAAAGCAACCCAGCTAAAGACTTTACATGTGGCCATGTTGGAGCATTCATTGCTAGCAAGGGAAAAATGTTCATAGGAGTTTCTGTGGCTACAAATTTGAGAGTGCCATTTCAGAAGTGACGTGATATCCATGAAGGTCTTTGCAAATGAATTAGGCAAAGTCTGTATGAAGTGGTCATATTTCTACCTGATGCAGTTGAATAAATCATACCAAGCTACAGAAATGTTGGCAGTCCAGAAGCACTACTGTCTTTTCCTGCTGTATCAATGAACCTGATAAAGGCCACCTCCCCTTACACTCCTTGTCTCAAAGTCTAGCTTTGCTGCTCCGGCATCTTTTAAGAACAGCTGCAAGGCTGATCTCTGTTTAATGATCACTGCCTTTTCTCACCATTCCTCACCTTACCACATCTTCATGCTGCTGCCCAGAGATGCTGGCTCCACAAGACAGAGTGGGCTGAGAGATGACACAGCCCTGACACCAGTGCCAGACCTGTCTCTGTTCCTTCTATGGCTCCACACCAACTGCGAGTTCACACATGCCTGTTTGACACTGATATGGTGCAAAATGCTTCTTGTACTCTACCTTCTGACAGATTTTCTACCCAGGGGTGCCCCAGAGTGGCATATCTCCCATACAAGTCTCACTGATGAGACACCAACCAAAATTCAGCAGGGGGAAAGGCTCCTGAATCTCTGGAGACCCAAGTCTTGTTCATTCAGGGCTGCTTCCTGCCCAGGTGCTGCACACCAAACCACTCTGAATTATGAAGGCCATTTGGAATGGAGAATCCTGATTTTTTCATTGGAAATGTAAACAAAACTTTTTATTTGAGATAAGGTTTAAGAAGGTTTTTCTTGGCACTTCTGGCTGAAATGACAAATTCTTTCATCATCCTTGCCTAGGACATGTTTTGAATCTATTTGCATCTGCATTTTCCCAAGGAAGATAAAGAGGTCTCAGAAGATTACCAGTGACTGTAATTACAACTGCACAGTACCAGGGGTCAGTTGCAGGTGCAGAGTATCCCACTGCTTGTGTACAGACACAGACACACAAACTCTCCTCTCCACCACCATGTGCCTCCTGCTCCCGAATATTTCTCCGACAGACTTTGAAGAAAGAGTATTATTATTATTTTATTAATAGCAACAATTAATATTTAATGTCATATCCATGTTAGATGGCTTATGGTTGGCTGGATTAGGAGCCTGTGCTAGTGAACACATCCCACCCTGACTGGATTCATAGGGAGCAGTCACTGGAAGGAAGCATTACTCTTGGTCATATGGCACTAACAACACCTTCTTGGCTGCTCGCAAAGAGTAGAGAATCACAGATAAGGCATGGGAGGAGAGTGTAGGCCAGTACCCTACAGATACCATACCAGATAACCCTGGAATCCTTTTCATATTCAAGTAGGATGGACTCCAGGATAAGTTTGATCCACCTAGCAAGTATTTCAGGAATGCACTTGAGATCCCGCAGGGAATAACCCAGGTGAGGCCCAACCTGCTTTTAATGGGAAAACATCTGAGACAAAATCCCTGTGTGGGAGGCTGAGGCCAAGGCTCTGAAGCTGAAGAAAACATTATGCTGAATTGCAAAGGATTGCTTTCAGCAAATAAATCCTGTAAGGGCTGGTGGAAAATTATACACCTGAAAGGAGGTTTTGAAGTGACTTCTAGGAGTTTGCCTTCTTGTTATACATGTCACAGAAAAGTGGATAAAGTCTTGCATTCTTGCCTCACTGCAGAGAATCAATTGCTCTTGAAGTCTCTTGGAGTTTTGTCAGGGAAGGCAAAAAGCCAGGATTTTGTATTACAGTGTCATCTTAGTGCGCTACCCAGCATCCACAGAAGTGACTTGTTCTGTCACTGCTGGGCTTGGTAGGGTGGTCCATGCTGGAAGGGCTGGTAGGACCTATCAGCCTTGCACTGAGTAGGCAAGATGTGTGAGATTGCCAAGAGCCTGGACAGAAGGAAAAGCTGCAGGTGAGGTTGGGGAAGGAAGGATTTCTTCTCCTGACACAGCTTTTTGGTTTATTTGGGTGGAGCTCTTAGGAGGGAATAACAACATGAAAACTTGTGAGAAAGCCTGCTGTAGGCTAGATTTATTTGAGAGATAACATCTAGCAGGTAGCCTGCAGCCTTCTTTACACTGAAGGTTAATAATCTATCTGTCTGTTACTGAAATTAAATTTATAAGAATGCTAATTAATCCTAGTTGGGACTCTCAGTGCAAACTGAGAGACCTGGGGCCATGTTTCATATTTTATGCTCCCAGAAAGTATTTGCTCTGTAAAAAGTTCAGGTTTCTAACAACTAACAGTGGAGAAGCTTTGCATTTCTGAAGGATTTGAATAGTGCTATTCTTGCTGCAGGTTTTGTTTCCACAAAAATTACATAATCATCATAAATAGCTTTTTTTTTTTTCTCTGTATAGCATTGTGCATGCCACGGATTCATATGGTAATTCCCTAAAGCATCTGTTCCTCCATATTCATAGGTCCTTTAAAGGATCCTAGTCTACATGTACAGATCTTTGTATCCTAATATTTCCTGAATTCTTCCATAAATTAAGGCTATATTTCTTATATTCATGTCAGTGAAATATGGAATATAATAAAGACACCTCAGCTAGACACCCTCTGAAAAACCTTAACTGTCCTCATGAAGGGATCTTTTGGAGAACAGGGTAGAGGACTATGTAAAGTGCTTTGGAGGAGCTAGGTATTATTAAATCTGCAGCTGTCTTGAGAAAATCTGGCATCCAGCAGCAGGTTTGGCAATGCTGACACAAAGTGATGCTCTCCAAAACCTGTTTAAGTACTTTTCCTTCTCAACAAACCTTCTTCAGGCTTAAGTGAGACTGAAATTAATTGCATATTTCAAAGAAATCAGACTGCTGTGTAACAGTACCTCTGCCATTGGCTTCCAGTGCAACTGCTGATTTGCTGCCTTTGGTAAGGTTTGTCTGATCCAGGAGCAGATCTGAGCTGGGCCCTGAACTTCTTTAGTGAAGAAACAAAAGGAAACATTTAACAATTGATAAGCTCCTCATTTGTCAATTGTTAAATGTTTTATGCCAATAGCTGAATTAATAAAGTTTGTTGTCCTGGGTGTTACTGAGTTTAGCTGTTCCTCAGCAGTGTTAGTGCTCTGGTCATGTGCTTGGGTACTTGTATAGCGAAGGGGAAAACTGGGCTCCCACTGATTGCTATTCAGTTTTATAATGTGATTTCTGAAACACAATAACATCCAGTTACTCAGCTAGTCTGGTCACAAGGCCAAGGCTTCCCATTCCAAATCCCACAAGATCTTTGCTGTTCAGTAGGGATTCTTACTTCAGGTCAGCACCCAGACCGGTAGTATCATGAATTTCATCTGGAGAACATTTGTTTTTCTTTCAGCATGCAAAGAAGTAGAGCTGGAGATGTGAGAACAGACACATCCTCTTGCTCCATGTCCAGAGTGTCTTTGGGGAAAGAGAATGTTTAAGACTTGGAGAAGTGAAGAACATATTTTTCTCTGTACAGAGAAACACAGCTATTCCACCCCAAATCCAGGGAGCTCATTGATTCTAAAATCACTTCTACAATATGCTACTAATTCCTCTGGTTCTTCAGAATTCCTTTACTTCTATGCCATACTCAATCTCTGGGCCCTCCTAGTTATGACTCATCTGGAAGCACTGTCTGGGTGGGGGTTCATGCCTTCCCTCATCATGATCTCTTTGCTGTTCTGTGAAGACAGTGTCAAACAGAACATTTCAGCTTATTCAGTTTTTCCCAGTTGTTTTACTACCAAGTGATTCTTGTAATTCTTTCTTGTGAACCCAAACCAGGGATTTCCCATTCAAATCCGGGGCAGGTCCAAGCTTAGCTTCTCATAGGAAAACTGTTCAGACCATTATAGACAAGCTTCTCTTTGCTTGGTTTTGTTGTTGGTTGGTTGTTGGTTTTTAATAATGTATTATAAATAGCAACAAAAGAGAAGGTACTGCTATGTGTGTGCGTGAAGGGCGATACTCTGCTGCTTGCACCTGCACAGTCCCTGTGTGACTAAGAGCTCTATATCCTGGTCCATACTCACTTCCTTAAGAAGATTCTTTCCTCTGTTCTCCTTTGTGAATTGCTCAGAGAGATTTTTTTTTTCCTTTCCTGACCCTAGGCCTTCAGACTTTAAGGAAAGGATTTTCAGAAGTGACTCAAAACATTTTACATCTTGAATAATCCTAACTCTTTTAATCTCTTGGATGTGAGTCACAGCAGTGTGCTGTGCACTTTTGAGTATCAGTACATGTGCACCACGTAGATTATGCACATGTTTCTGGTATGAGGAAGCTGATGTGTAAATCAATTTTTTTTCTCTGTAGTCACCCTTGATGACAAAAGACTCTCTCACTCTGGCTACAGGAGCAAAGTGAGTCATCAGCTGTTATGACTTCATTCTACCCACACATGAGGCAGCGTGAAGTGATCACATGTCGTTTCCTCATCCACTGTAAGGCAGTTTGGAGGGTGAAAGATCTCCCACCTGAGTTAAAGGGAGTACAGGGAATTTTTAAAATGAAAGGAACCTACAGAGGTTCCTGCGTCCTAGAGGACACAGTCTCAAGCTGCACCAGGGGAAGTTTAGGCTCGAGGTGAGGAGAAAGTTCTTCCCAGAGAGAGTTGTTAGCCATTGGAATGTGCTGCCCAGGGAGGTGGTGGAGTCACTGTCCCTGGAGGTGTTCAAGAGGGGATTGAAAGTGACACTTGGTGCCATGGTTTAGTCTTGAGGTCTGTGGTGACAGGTTGGACTTGATGATCTTTGAGGTTTCTTCCAGCCTTGGTGATTCTGTGATACAAATATTCATAGGAACCACTTAGGAAGAGAAGGGAGAAGAGATGGATTTTTTTTTTTTTGTCAAGACAAAGAACTAATATTAGAGATGGCTAAAGGTGAGTGGGAATTCAGAGAACTGTCATGGAGGACATGACCTGAAGCCTCCAATTTTATATTTCCTGTGAGTCCTGGTTTTATGATTTTCATCATGCGGATGCATGAGGAGAAACAATGAATTCATAAACTTAGAGTTAAAGTCCTGTGTTTTGGTGTGTGTGCATGAGTGCGTGTTGTATATTTCCTTGTACACCTCCAAGGATGACAATGGTGGTAAAAGCTGCACTGAATATACAGGACAATGTGAGAACTCCTCACTAGGCACAGGAGGTGGGGTTTGTACAAATACTAAGGATGTCTTGGGCCTTTGCAGGTGTGCCTGGAGTCCAAGGTAGGGTCAATGACAAGTTTGTGCTGAGATTCCACTTTGGCATAAAACAAACTGAGGTTTGGGCATGCCTTGGGTTTGGTCAATGTCTGATCTGGGGAAGAGGATGAAAACTGGACCTAGAAATTCCCTTCAGGTGGTTATTAGGAGCAGTCATCTCTAGACTTTTGCTCTCAAACTCCTTGTTGGTGTAAATACGCAGTTGGGAAGTTCTGTCTGGTATTGACAGGAAGTGGAAACTTGTTCCTTGACTGATCAGGTTCCCCCACATTCAGTTTCAGCTTTCCAGAAATACAGCAATAATTAGTAGCAGAGGCAAGGAGAAGAGTGCAGGTAAAGTTGAAAGTTAACAGATTATAAACCCTGCTCAAGTTTGGTGGCTGGACTGTGTCATGTTAGGAAACTGAAGCAAAATTTTAACCCAGACAAAAATCTCAGTGATGAATCAGCAACCAAGTCTCTAAAATCAAGTCCCTGCAAGCACGTCCATCTAAAACATCCCTGCGAGCACGTCTATCACGGCTCAGTCGAGTGGGTGGTACCTTTCTTGGGACACACACCTTTCATGTGATGTTTCTGAGTACTGTGCTAAAAGAAGAGCAATGCTGCCTGGCATGTTGTGACCTGTGTGAGCTTGGAGCATGTCATTGCCTCCGATGAACTGTTCTGCTATATCCTGCCTCTTCCCTCCCAGACTGTTTCTGAGAATTAAGTGGCCATAGAGGATGCTTTTGCTCATATCCATTGAGCGAGCTGGGATTACTTAGCCTGGAGAAGAGGAGGCTCAGAGGAGACCTTATTGCTCTCTACAGCTACCTGAAGGGAGGTTGTAGCCAGGTGGGGCCTGGTCTTTTCTCCCAGGCAACCAGAACCAGAACAAGAGGACACTGTCTTAAGCTGCACCAGGGGAGGTTTAGGCTGGTTATTAGGAAGAAGTTCGTCATAGAAAGAGTGATTGGCCATTGGAATGGGCTGCCCAGGGAGGTGATGGAGTCACCATCAGTTGAGGTGTTTAGGAAGAGACTGAATGGGGCACATGGTTTAGTTGATTTAGATAGTGTTGGATTATAGGTTGGACTCAATGATCTCAAAGGCCTTTTCCAACCTGGGAAATTCTATTCTATTCTATTCTATTCTATTCTATTCTATTCTATTCTATTCTATTCTATTCTATTCTATTCTATTCTACAGGTCTGGGTGTGATTTGTTTCCATGTGAACATATTGATAAGTTATTGGAAGAGAATGCCTTATCTTGAAATACAGGTTAAAAGAGTGCTAGTCTTCAGGTGAGGCAAGCTATGAAGAACTTCCCAAACACAGCAAAATAACTTTCCTGATTTGCAGGTAATATGTGCCCACAAGACTTGGTTCTGCCATGAGCACTATTTATCAGAACAGATTACAGTGTAAGTACATCTATTTGGAAAAACTGACTGGGAAATTAGTGGGAAATTAAGACAGGGGATTTATGGTCTTAACCCTTGACCCATCCAGCCATTCTCTTGCCTCCACTGACAGCATACAGCCTTTATGTGCTTATTTCACCTGCAATCACTTAACTGAATGTACCCACCAGAAATAATGACATACCAGTAATTGAGCAGGAAAAACAAATTTGTTCCACAAGTGCTAGCCGAATGTAGCTCAAAATGTACAAAGTAATGTCTGGCTTAACAATTACTTGAACAGGGTAACATGTTGGTAATTTAACCACTGGCCTTTCCCAGCCATCAGGAAGGCTGATGCTACCTGCTTGGGGTCTTGACACATAGAGGGTCTCCACAGTTACAGCCTGGTATTTCTTTGTGCCCTTAGACAAGGTTCTCCCCTCACTGATCCCCTCTCATTTCGTCCAGCAGGTTTGACTATGGGAAAAGCCAATGAGTAGTCAGTTCTTCACCTTTGCTGCACCAAAGAGCAGTCTCCCTTTCTCCATCCAAGTTCCCAGAGAGCAAGCAAGCTCCCGTGTTGTGAGGGTGGCTTGTGCACCATCACCATCTTTTCACATGCTCTGTAGATTTTCATCACTAGGTTGGACATACCTGGGAGACTCTACAGTAAACATACCACCACCAGCAGCTGCTTGGCAAGCAGTCTGTGTTGGCGTGAAGTTTGGCACCAGTGACATCCCAAGGTCCTCAGATTCTGCAGCCAAACTACTTCTGTTGTCACAGGAGTGAGGTGACAGACTCAAACATGTCAGTGTGCTACCTCCCAGCCTACTCACAGGAGTGCCTGTTGGCTTTTGGTTCTGTCCTGCATTCACTGTGCCTCATTTTCTGGATGCCAGCCCAAAGTGGCAGTTGTTTGCATTACCATGGTGAGGCAAGAGATCTGCCTTTCAGCCTGGCTTTGGGCACATGCAAACAATAAGGTAACTGCTGACTCAAGCTTGGATCCTCAGTTTAGTGAGATGCCACCTGAGTATATAATTAGAAAACACAGTTGAGCTATATAAGAAGCTTTGTGGTGCTGTCAATGGCACACAAAATACTCACTGTTGGCTCTTAACACAATAAATTCAAACCTACTGATAAATCTGTGTTGATAGAGTAACATTTTTAAACACTTTGAAAAGCCCATGCAGTTTTACACCTGTGCAATGCCTCGGCAGAGAAGCCAGTATTTTATAGTTGAACACTTTGCACCTGCAGAAGTCTGGTTCCCTTTATTGCCTGAAGGCTTATGGAAAATGCTGAAGAAAACTTCGCATCCATGGATGACTTTGTCTTTTAACTGAAGCTTGTTTTTCCTAAGACTGAAGCTCTTCAGCTTGTCCAATGGCTTTGTATGGGTGCTCAACAGGAGACATACTAAGGAAGACCAATCCATGTAACACCATTAGCTTCTCATTGTGGTAACAGTTTTTCTTGGCATGTTCTGTTGAGACAAGAATTGTATTCATGCTGCAGACCATGGAGCTTTGCTTACTCTTCATTATTCTGTTCTCTGTGACCAATTTACTACTCTACCTCCAGCAAATGACAAAAGGAATATTACTGACCCTCTTTTTTTGGTTGCTCTTTTCTTTTGCCTTCTTTGCCTCTCTACATAAAACTGACAGAGTTAATTATTTGAGTGTTCAATTTAGGGTGGGAAGAGAGAGGGGAATTTCAGAATCAATGCTAGGAAGCTAATAACATCATTACCAGGTCAAGAGAATTTCTCCTCTCAAAAGCAACTATGAAGTTTGCCCTGTGGATTTCCAGATTTGTTATTTCTGGCTGTCTGTGGTCAGACTTTTTCAGTTTAGAGGAAGAGTATGTCTGTCAATTCAACTTTTCTTCCCCAGTACCACTCCTTTAAACTCTGCCTGGGCTGTTGGCATCCAGCTGTGTGCTTTTAGGCTCAGCCAACATCACCAGGAGTTAAGACTGCAGAAGCATTTCTGCCCTCATTTATTTTTATGCCCCTGGCTTTTATTTTGAGTGTGCTCAGGTCGATTTTCATGGCTTACTTCTCTGGTGGAGATGATGTGGATGTTTAGAGGCTTTGGAGCAAAGACAGCTCTAACCTGGAAGATGGAAATTAGCTTAAAGAGAGCAGATGTAGCACTTCTGATGGGAAGAAAAAAACAAATGAACCAAACCAAAACAAAACCCAAGCAAACAAACAAACAAAAAAACCCCAACAACTTGAACCTGGTAAAACATGTCATTATCAGCAAAAAAGAGTGGATTATGAATGTGCAGAGTTTTGACACCATGAACTATTTTAACAGTTGCTTTAAGAGCTTCATTTTGAACTCTCAGAGAAGAGCAACCAAGCAGTGAGACCCGGAGGACAGAGGAAACACAAGAAGGAATCAGAGCAACAAAGGGGGAAAGGAAATTAAAAGATTAGCACATCCCTTGTACAGGAATAATTGCATTTCATACTACCTTAATAACACCATTTTGTAGATATCCCAAAACATCATACTCAGTTGATTTACCACACAGTGCTCAGAGATTACTTTGTTTCAGGTTACATGTGAACAGGCTGAGTTTTTGACTAGCACACATTCACACCAGTAGCAATTACACAACCGGGACCAACAGTCTTGAGTCCTCCCTGAATGAATGTATTTCAGCTGAAATTCACTCTACAAGATTTATTCACCTCTGTGCTCCTCTCCCACTAAATGGAAACACTGGCACAGAGCAGAGAGAAGATGCATGGACTAGGTAGAGCCCAGAGATCCCTCTGCTTCAAATTTTTCTGTGGTTATATGTGAGCAGGTGGAAAGGAAAGAACAGGAGATGTGGAAAGACCGTACGAGGAGTAAAGTCTTACCAAAGTGTACATGGAGGTACACACCTGCAGAACAGCACTGAAATTGGGAACATGCCAGACTAGGCAGTGGGGAGAGTTGGTCTGTACTGAACAGGCTGATTTCCCTCCCACCCCCACCCCCTGCCCCCAGAAACACTTTAATTTTCCTTTCTAAGTCTCAGTGCATGTGGGATAAACTGCTTACAGTCAAAATACCCACCACCAAAATGTCCCAATATGTTGAGAGAACAGGTGTATTTAATCCCCTTCCCAGTAGTTGCTCCTTAAATAAAGGTTGGTTGATTTATTTTTGTTTTTAATAATAAAAAAGCAGCTATTGCAAGAGGGAACTAAATAGTTAAACATGCAGGTGATAAACATCTGAGTTACTGTTTAACTCCTGGCTTTTATAACCCCAGCAGTTCTTAAGTTCGTTTACTAGGAGACCAAAACACTGAACCGTGCCAAAATCCCCTCAACCTTTAAATGACAAACATTACACTTTATCTCTCCTTGCAACACGTGTCCCTGGGCTTGACCGTGAGGACAGCACTGCCCTCTATTGCTGGGTGTCATCAGAGCTGGTTCAATGCCTGCAACGTTGGAGTCCAGTCCAAAAAAGCTGCAGAAATATGTGTAGAACAGGATGGCTTAAGATATAACCTTGGTGTGTTAACTGCCAGAGGTTGAGCGAGAAGAGAAGAGAAGAGAAGAGAAGAGAAGAGAAGAGAAGAGAAGAGAAGAGAAGAGAAGAGAAGAGAAGAGAAGAGAAGAGAAGAGAAGAGAAGAGAAGAGAAGAGAAGAGAAGAGAAGAGAAGAGAAGAGAAGAGAAGAGAAGAGAAGAGAAGAGAAGAGAAGAGAAGAGAAGAGAAGAGAAAGAAGGAATAATTGCCTTGCCCTGTATGCCCATCCTCAAGCATCCAGTCCTGGACATGCGTTAGAGATGGGATACGGGGGAAGCTGAGCCTTTGGTTTGACACTGTGACCAAGCTATCGGCCTCAGGGTAAAATCTGGGCTGGAAGGAAAAGGGGAGACTTGGACGTTTCAGGAGCAATTACATTTAGAGGAAGGAATGCAGCATACTTGGGAGGATGCAAAATAGGCTGATGCTCATCTGTGAGTATAAAACCAGTGCTTTCAGATATCTTTTTCAACTTCCTCCATCTGGAATGACTTTCTTGCCCTCCTGTACCCAACCAGCTGCATCCAATCTGAGTTTTGCCTCAAGCAATATTCCTCCCTCGTTGTCATTCTTGATGTTGTCACTTGATAATGCAGCCTGTCATTTGGTTTAACTGAGAGCGTGCTGGTTGCCATCTGCAGGAAAGTCTGAGAAGTAAGGTGACAATGATCACTGCAGTTAGGGATTCCACTGAACCTCCTTGCCAACTGGTGCTCTCTTTACAACGGCCAAGAACACTGAGCTCTTGCAGAGATGTAAGGAAACTCCTGATGATGTGTGTCCCTGAAAAATGAAATCTTCGTCCTATGGTGCAGATTAAGTCCTTCCAAATTTTAGTGGCTGTGTTTTTAACTAATACAGCTTGTGCTTAGCAAATTGCTTTGGAAAGAAACTGATCTTGTGACATCCCAATCTTTGCTTCACTCAGAGGAGGTAAAATAGAAGAACTCAGCAGAAGCACTCGATACCATTGGTACAAATGGGCACAGACTCACTAGATGAGTGTGATGTCCAGTGCTGGTGGTAGCCAGGCACCCAGTATATTAGGAGCCAAGGAGGGCCTAGCTATGTCTCTGGGAATAATGGCTGTCCTGTGAATGGAGCCTGAAAGGATGCAAGCCTGTTTTGGGCTCTCTCTTACTTCTGCTCAATCTCCAATAATACCCTTCATGACTAAGCCAAAACCAACAATGCCATTAAAAAAATACCAACTCTTGTTCATCGCCATCAGCTGTCACAGAAGGCAAACATGCCCATTTGTTGGGACCAGCTTGTTCTGATGCTTGATCTGCATTTGCTATGCTCAACTATATTTTTTTTCTTTAACAATTTCACAGTAAGACTCTATTTTCCAGGTCCCAAACAAACAGCAGGGTGCACGCTGAACAATAGTGAAGAGTTTGGCAGCATGCAGGTTTTTCATCTGTGCCAGAAAAGCTTCTCTGATGGCCCTGAGTTCCTCTTTATCCCCCTCTGCCAGGGCCTGACATCAGGGAAAGAAAAAATACAATTGAAAGCCATCAAGAGCTATGTCCTGTTTATTTTCCTGCTAACAGAATTGTTTTCAGGACATTTCAGGAATCAGAAATGGGAGCAAGAGTGGGGTATATGGGGGTGTGGGGCAGAAAAATCAGAACAAGCATACATTGGGATTTCATTAGCTGTTAGCAGAGAAGAGACTAAAATTAGGACCAAAATGCAGGTCAGGGACAGGATAAATGGAGCTGTACATATGTTATGTGTCCTTGTTTACCCTTCTGGGAGAAGACCATAAAAAAGCTAGAGAGGTTTCTGTGCCAGAAGTGGGACAATGTAATCCATTAATTATGTTTGTGACCATACTCCAGTTTAGGTATTGCTGGCCCCTATAGCTGCACGTGATGGCCACTCCAGAGCAGCACTAGCACTGGCTTGGATTTACCAGGGGAAAAGAAATAGATTTGGGCTCCTCCTAAGCAGAGTCTGCTGCTGTTTCCACTTGTGTCAAATAATGTGGTTGTGTTAGCATTATCTTCTTGTTCAAATGCTATTTGTCTGTCAGAAGTGCTCAGTTCTGCCTTGCAGGCTTTGAGTTAGTCCTCATGAGTTCAGGGGGTCTCTCTATACTGTGCAGGGCAGGAGAAATAAGGCAGGACACACATGTGACAAGATGTAGGGTGAGGAAAATGGGGTGATCTCTTCAGGACGCTTTGCAAAGTGTAAATCAGGGGCCAAGTATACATCTTACTATGTGATCACTGGACCACATCTGCCCACTGTTGCATGGCAGATATGCCTCTTCTGGTAACTGCCAAAGGTTACACTCTTCCCACTGCTCTAATTTCAGTTCTCATCTCTGCAATTGCAACTGCTGTAAGTTATGTGGATCAATAACAAACTGATGAGCAAGAGTCTTTCCTGAGGCTACTACATAGAGCAGGGTATGAGGAGTGGAATAGGGGGCATTCCAGCTTGCAGTTCACTACCTCCTATCTAGCCAAGTTCAGGGAAGACCCAAAATCATGTGGAGTGAAAGCCTGACTCAGTAGGGACCTCTGGCTGGGGTTGCTGCCTCCTTGCCTAGCAGAATGCACCTCTACCAGGCTGAGCTGACCACACTGGAGATGATGGAGATGGGATGGTGGATCTGTCATCTCATGATGTCAGGCTGATACCAGCAGACAGGGGCATGGGTAAGATGGAGGGCTTGACCACTCTCTTCCCACACCTCAACTAATCTTTAAATCTGGACAAACTACTTCACTAATCTCTGTACTGTGAACTCCCTTCCCTTAACCATTCCCATTTTGGTAGGGGCTGCATTCATGGTATCTTTTTCTATCTACAACTATTTTTCAGCATAAATTGTTTTCCATTGTTGCAGTCCAACCACCCAGTGGAAAAGCAAACATGCATGGGCTTTGATTTTCATCTCTAACTGGTAAAGGAAAAATGCAAAACCTGGTCTCTGAGCCAAAGCTGATAGTAGGTGGCCAACGCCTGCACTGCAGCGGGGAAGAGTGGTGGTTGTGATAGCAAAGAACATGAGGAAGGCTCTACATGCCCCTGGCACAGTGGCTTATCCCACTGCTTAGTGTATTGGTGGGGTTTGGATTTGAGTTGCCTCAGGCTGGGCTTGTACTGATATGTAAAACAAAGCACAGAACGACACCTTGTCCTGTCTGCTCTGTTGTTTCTTGGGGGCCATCCTCTAAGGTAACACCTAGGACACGGGTCTAAACACAGCCAGCTGGGTGGATGTGAACTGTGCTGACTCAACACCAAAACCAGGGAAAGGTCTGTGACTCCTATTCACTGGAATGGACTTCCCCTGCAGTGCTAATCCAAACCCACTGAAGGAAACCGAAAGATCTCCCAGTGGCTTCAGCAGTTTCTCTTTCATGTCCTTAATTGAATTCAGGCCAACATGGGATCAGACCAACCTCACATAAGCGGCTTTACAGTGATGTCAGTGGAGCTGCTGGTTTGTGTTTTCAATAGTGAGGTTGGCTTTGCAGGAGGAGGGCTTCCCACAAGCCAAGGCTGCACATCTTACGTCAGCTCTATGAGTTTATGACTGCAAGCATGGAAGAGTCCAGTCAAGGTAAGTTTTAGAAATCTGACCTAAAAAAAAGGTTAATGATTGACCTACAGAGCAAGAATAAATTATTGCAGCATTAAATCTGTTAACTCTATGCTTAAAGCAGCTTTGCCTGGATTTCAGAAATAATTCATTTTTTTTCTAAGCAAAATGTTGACTTTGCTCCAGTGGTTTTGGGTATGTTGTAAAAGCAGATGCTTTCTATTTTTTTTCTCTGACTTCCAAAATTCTTCCACAATTCCAAAACAATTGGAAAGGGGGAAATTGGAAGGGGGATAAAAAAGGTTGGAATAACATGTAAAAGAAAAAAGTTTTAAAAATTGAAGCCCAAAGATGGACATTTGACATGTAGATACAAGTTTGAGTCTGTGTGGTTCTCTATACATTTACATATGCATTAGGTGGAAGATAATTCTGAAAATTATGTTGTTAAATGTCATTTCTTGCTCTTTAATATCTTTATCGTGCTCTTTAATATCTTTATTGATGATCTGGATGAGGTATTGTGTCCATCATCAGCAAGTTTGCAGATGACACCAAGCTGGTGGCAGGTGTTGATCTGTTAGAGGGTAGGAGAGCTCTGAAGAGGGACCAGGACAGGATAGACAGATGGGCAGAGTCCAAGGTCATAAGATTTAACACATCTAAGTGCCGGGTTCTACACATTGGCCACAACAACCCCATGCAGAGCTACAGGCTGGGGTCAGAGTGGCTGGAGAGTGGCCAGGTAGAAAGGGACCCGGGGGTACTGGCCGATGGTAGGCTGAACATGAGCCTGCAGTGTGCCCAGGTGGCCAAGAAGGGTGGTTTTTTGTTTGCTTGTTTGGTTGGTGTTTGGTTTTTTTTCCCTCCAGGATGTAATGGAGAATCCTCCTGAATAGTATAAACTGATGTAGCTGTGACATCTGGGAAGTGGAGCTGATCTACATGGCCAAGTAGTAACTTGCTGCCTTGAGCTCTGCACTAAGCAGGTTTGCAGAGCTGATGAATTTGGTTTGTTTAGGGGGTTGATGTAGGTGTGCTGTGTGTTTGCTTAGAGGAGGAGGGTCTGAAGGGCAGCATTACCAAAGGAAGCAAATGCCTGAAACACAAAGAGCTGAAGCTGCTCTGTGCCAGGCAAACTCTCACTGTTACAAGCACAGAAACATTTCTGTCCTTCCTGCAAAGCACAGCCTCTCCCAAAACAGCTGGATACCAGGATGTCTTTCTGATGGGTTTAAAGAAATCTTTCTGTCTTCTTTTCCAAACTCTGCAGTTTCAGCTGGTTCTGTAGACCTATTCCACTCCTATTCCACTCCCAGAGAGATATGCTGCCCAAACAAAACCCCAGCCTTGCAAATCAACAGAAAAAATGCTGCAGATTTGCAGTTTACCAGGGATTCCTAGAAGCTTTTGCTGAAAGGACTCTCTGAAGGTCTCTAATCCAAGTGGGAAGCCAGTGATCAGAACAGTCATGGCTTTGTCTAGCTAAGTCTTCGTGTCTCCTGGCTGATTTGTTACCTTCTCACCCTCCTAGTGAGAGAGATATCTTTCCTAATGTCCAGTCTGAATCTCCCAAGCTGCAGTATGTGTCCAATGTTGTTTCTACTGCCATCTGATACTGATGGAATGAGCTTGTCTTAGTCATCTTCAACTCTCTTTAACACAAGGGCAAGGATATCAAAACCAGGCAGTGCTACTCAGCATCTTTTTACATTGCTCACTCTTATTGTAGGAAAGAAGGCACAGGGTATACATGACTAGGATCAATCTGTCTTCTGAGATCATCTGTACTGTTTAGTCTGTCAGCTGTTCCCTGACACCATTTTGGCTCATGGCTTCTCAATCTCTTTCCCAGAGAATGTCCAGGCTCAGCCTGGGGCCCAGCATAAGCCAAGCACTGTTCCCAAAAGGCAGTATAGACACCTAATATTTTTAAGACATGGAGGTTAATCTGTACAGGCATGTTCCATGGAACATCTGTGCCCTCAGACACAAGAATGGGACTTGACCTGTTTTATCATATCTTATTTTTATATGTTTACACAGATAAGCATCTCCCAAAATGTGTCGACTCTTAACTACTAGCTGCTAGCTCACCCTTTTGTACTCTCTAGCTCTCCCTTCATGCTGTCTCTGGGAACACAACAGAAACATTCATCTTTGTGTCATAGGAATTTCACTTTGATGCTGCTGCTCTCACATTATTTTACATATTTTTACTTAAAATATGTATATATCTGCAGTGATAGTTCTCCTATAGGTCACAGGGACAGAACTAAAGGGGCCAATAGAAGGTGCAGGGTTAAGTGCTGAGCGGCATAGATATGGTCAGTCAGCTGGAGAACTCGTGCTCAGCGCTGTGGGTGAGGCCACCTCCAGGAGATGAAGTATCAGCACTGATAATGCATCCAGCCAGAGGAATGAATAGTTTATTCATGAACAGATGTCTAGAACTGGGGAGTTGAACCCTACTGTGCTTTCCATTATTATGAAGGAAGCATTGAGCAAACAGCTCAGAATTACTGCTGCAAACACAGGTCAGCATGGTCACTAGAATGCACCCTAGCTGCTCCTAAATGCAGGTGACCCAGGGCAGGATTATTCTCAAAAAGAAACATACACAGAAGGGATAAGTCCCATTACAAACCTCAGTTCAGCTCTTCCTTACCTACTCTGGGATTTTGCTATTGATGAGCTATGAGTGAGGACAAGCTGCCATGCTGCTGAAGATACCTGAAAGCTGAGTAAAAGCAATAGTGGCCAGAGCATGTGCAAGCTGGGCTGGCCAGTTTTGTCCTGGGCTTCAATCCTGCATTGCCCATGGTCAGTTGTGAGGATCTGGCCAATGAGATTGGAGATACTGAGCTTGATGGAGGGCCTCAAGCAGGTCTCAGAGATGGTTAAAGAGTGAGAGTAACAAAGAAGAACTCTTCAGCTCAAAGTGATGAGTGGACTATGGAAAGTACTCATCAGAAGAGATGAAATAAGACAATTGTTCACTGCACTGGTATCACAATATTGCACTGATATCACAATATTGAAAACCCAGGGGCCAAATGAGGTATTCAGACAGGAAATTAAAAGGCAATAGCTGTTCAAAGAGCACAATTTTAAACTGGGTGGTGTGCTGCCACACACCCTGGAAAGGGCCCACCTTCATCATGTGGGCTGAGTGTGCAGGTCTTCTTTTTTGGTCTCTTGGTCCTGTCATATGCATCTTCTCCCACCAAGTGGGTGGGAGGCAGGTCTGTGTCTATGTAGGGTGATGATGGGTGATGCCAGTGTGCCCCAGTCAGAGCCATTTCCAGGAGTGCCTGAGGTGTGTGAACTTTCCCCTTCAGGGGAGAGGCAATGGGTCTTGGAGTGGTCACCCACCAGAACCATTCTTGAGGACCAAGAGAGGAGCCAGGACCCCAGAATCCCTGTCCAGCACTCTGCCACGTGGTCCCCACTGCTCCTCATGGGGTATTCCACTCTGACTATGCTCTGGGGCATAGCTGAGGCACGAGCATAGGCATTTCTGGCAGTCAGCAGCCATATGGGAGTTTTACTTCCATTGAACCCAGTTAATTAATTTGCAGCATTGATTGCTTTTTACAATACATCTGCCTCTCATTTAAAATCTGAGTACTATGGCTGAGAACAAATAAATCCAAAACTACAGAAATTGATTTGATTACATTGGAAGCATAATATGCAAGTGCTGTTAGAAACAACTGACTTGCCTTTATGGTCCACAAAGGACATTTTGATCTGCTACAACTAAAGCCTTTTACATCTCCAACGAAAAATATCTGAGTATTATCACACAGCCAGGGGTCCTGAATATTTATCCCTGGTCACAGAACTAAGTTTCAAAGAAAGTATATTTATTTATTTATTTATTCATTATTACAGCCATTTCTAAAAGGTCAGTACAAAAGATGACACTCAGGTAGTTGGGAGTGTCATCCTATCTCAAAGCAGAAAGGAAAACTGCATGAATAACAGCACTGCCTTGCAGGGCTTCTCCTATCTCATGCTTCCCATCCTTTTTATAGGCAGTAGGCTCCTGCATTTAGTTCTCATTCAGAGGCCCAAAGAAGGAGATTTAGCAGATAAATCCCTGACGTTACAGCTGTGAAGACAGTCGTGTCAGGAGGGAACAAGCTGCGAGCCTGTGATGTGACCACACGGCTAGGAGGGAGCTGCGTGCGCCAGAGCCAGCGGGGACAGAAACCCAGCACCCTCTCGTGGGGAAATCTTTACAGTCTGTTAGAAAACACTGCGCTGAGGGCTCCACGTGAAAGAAGCTGTTGCTTCACATCTATGTCCAATGTTCCTTCTCCCTTCGCCGTACATCTCCACTCGTTACCTCATACTCATTAGCTCAGAAAGCCGGATCAGTACCTCCAAGGCTGTTCCACCTACTGTGCAGCCTGGGCTGTTTCCTTTCTCAGGAACGAGAAC
This sequence comes from Dryobates pubescens, assembly GCF_014839835.1. NCBI lineage: Eukaryota > Metazoa > Chordata > Aves > Piciformes > Picidae > Dryobates > Dryobates pubescens. The sequence goes on along the minus strand of NC_071625.1, from coordinate 20,019,366 downwards.
TGAGCCCTCTTCCTCAGGCTTGTTGAGTGGGCTTGGCATATTGCATGTTTGCCCGTGCCAGTGTGGCAGGGCCAATTACAAGGGTGCGGAGAGGACAGTTGGGTTGGTGATGATGGCGATGAGGTGCCCCATTAGCACACTAATTAGAGGGTTCCTTCCCTTTCCCTTTCACCATCACCCAGTGGAAAGCTCTGTCTCCATTAAGAATGAGAACTCATTACTAGTGAAACAGGCACTAATCAGATATTAGTTGTACCCATTAATGAAAAAGCTAATGAGGTGCTGAGATCCCCAGCACTGACTCAAATGAGTTAATCACATCTCACTACTCAGAGACCCATTAATCTGCAAGCATGATGATGTTTCCCATTCCTCCGTTTATCACACGAAATAAAAACATTGTTCCAGGTTCATTTACTTGCATCTGCTCTGTCTCTCTCTTACGCTATAAAGTCATGCAGTTGTGGGCCAGACTTGCAATTGGTTGACAAGCAGCAAAGTTCCCCTGACCCCCAGAAAAAACACCAGAGAGGACTGTTGCCAGTGGAATGGCACACACCTTCAGGGAATGAAGTTCCATGCCTGCCCAGGGAGGGAAGTAACAACAGCACATACTGATTTCTCATTGCCTGTGCCTGGTGGTTTTAAATTATTGTTCCAGCTGCTCTAGTAATGAGAACTGAAATTCCACCAGTGCCCCTGTCTGCATTCCTCCTGAAGCAGCTGCTAGGTTTTCAGTTTGGATCTTGTCATTCCTGCTAGTGGCAAGTAGTAACTGCACCTGATTCCAGCAGATTATCTGTAGGATCAGTGAGTAGTGGAGAACAACTAATACCTGAGGTAGTTTGGTGTAAATTTGACATAAGGATTTATGTCAGGTGCTATTTGGTTTACCCAAAAGACTCACTAATTCACTCCTTTGTTCATAACACTTTCTTTCCAAAAGTTTTCTAGGAGCATTATTGACTTTATTTCTGTTCCCTTATCTACCTATTCAAATCAAACCCTCAAATGGCAGAGCCTGTCATCTTTCAGAATTTCTCTCCACAGCCAACTCTGACATCCCCATTGATGAACCACTGGTCATCAGCTGCACCCATGACTCTGCCTGTGACCCCACCACTGCAAGCTGAAGCTTGATGCTTCATCAGCATTTGGGGGATTTCTTCACATATACACATTCCATGATATCCGAACACGAGGATGTATTATACAAAATAGTCCAATACTCAAAAGGAGAAACAGGGAAGGAAGTCACATTTTCCATAATTTTCCACCGTATGAAACCCACTTATGCATGTGCCAAACACAATGTGACTGCAAACTGGACACTGTTCAAAGCAGTTTAAAGGATGGGTAGGTGATTCAAACACACAACTCTATAGACAGTGGGTTTGGGTTGAAGCTGGGAGAGCAATGTGCATTTCCCCTGGATGGCAAAAGCTCTTTGGGGCCAGCCAGAGAAAACCAAGAACAGCACAAAAATTCACACAGGAAGAAACAGTTTTAAGGGACTTCTTGGTGTAACAGTTGATCAGGAGGCTTGGTTGGGAGCTCCTTGGAGGAACATCATGATGATGCATTGGTGGCATAGGCTAGGATACTTTTCTTATGGATTTAGTGTCTGGGTGGACAGGGAGGCAGGTGTTAGTTGTGTGACTCTGGAGTCTCTGATCATGTGGAAGCAGTAACAATTGTGGGAAATACCCTGACTTACTGTTAATGTCACAGACACTGACATATTCTTACATGGCTATATATGTATTCTACTAGTCAAAGATTTACTTTGAAACTAAGGAGCAAAGCAACAGGCCACATTTCCTATAGGAGAAAATAGAGATTTACCTTTGCATAGAAGTAGCTAACCTTGGAGAACTTCTCACTGTGTGAAGCACATTTTATTTCACATTGCCTGAAGATAATAAAATGTAATGGGATCTGCTCCCTGAAAGTCTGTAGGAAAATAACAAGTGAAAACAGATATTTTAAAGGTGGCAAAGGACTTCCTTGCCTTTTGATTTGTTTGGTTTAATTGCTATCCTGAATGCAAGCCATCCAAGGAACCTATGCCATGAACAGAAGCCATATTGCTCCCCCATGGGCACCTTCTTTCTTTATTTTATATTATAAGCAAAGTGCTTTGTCCAATTCCTATAGTTGGTCCATCTGTCTGGATATTGCTGTTGTCACTGCTGCATGTCTTACAGGTCCCAGGGTGTCTTTAGATTGTGGGTTTATGCAAATTAATTTCCTGACAAAATAATTTCAGACCTGGAAGCTGCTCTTCTTGCAAGTGGACATGAAGCAAAATAAAAAATGATTTTCAAGAGCAAGCTGTTTCTCAGTGCTATTTTACTTTGCTGAGGATGACAGAGGAGCCAAATGCTTTGCATCTCCTCTGCACAGTGGCAAATAGGAAGGTACAGAGCTACTGTGAAGCATAGTCATGTTCCACAGCCATCCCAGGTTAGCACTCCTACTTTCTGCATTTGGAACAGTCTGTGACTAGCCTGGTTACAGAAGTTCTGGGCAGACACCAGGACTTGAGACCTGAAGTGACTGGGGTGGCTCCTCAGACCTCTCGCCACTTCCTGCTCATTTTCAACATGCATGATGACAACTGGGCTATATCCATTAGTAGTAGTTAGTATCTCACTGATGCAGCTTCTTTAGAGCCTGGATTGAAAAGGATAGTAAGAAGCAACTCCTGAGATTGGCTCACTAAAATCCTACCAGAGCACAGTTCTTGTGACTATCAGACCATGGCTTGAAGGGAAGCTTCCTGTGATGCCTTCTTACACTCCTACCACTAAGCAACCAGGTTGGTCGTATTTCAAGGGGCATCTGGCAACATTGCTAGTCTGCATACCCCACTCACTCCCTTAAATGATTGGAGATGACACTCAAGAAACCTGAGCAGTTTATGAGGTCCACAAGAAATAGCCGAGTCTGCTCATGGAAAGCTATGGTCACACAGATCAGGCAGTGTGGCATGCTGAAGTGACACCTGCTAACACCAGCACCCATTGCGGACTGGGTTTGTAACACCGAAGATGTCAGTCTCCCAGACTGGGTTCTAATGGACAGACTAGGCCACTCATGACCAAACTGCTTATGTGATCCTAACAGCTAAATTAGGCCCTTTAAAAGGGACCTAGGGTGGGTCCTCAGCATCTCTCCTGTGAAAGGACGTATGTCTTGTGAACTGGTGAGTTGTATCTCTTTTCAAGTCACTGACTTTGGAGTATGACTTAATTTCCTTTATATATCACCTAAATTCAGTATAGATTTAGCAAGATACCAGAGGCATATGAAGTTGTGTGTTTTGTTGGGTTTTTTTTCTCTCCAGGGAAGCCTAAAGCTGCCACAAGCTTTCGAGCAATCTGAAGTATGTGTTTCTCTGCTGATGTCACCTGAGGGATGCATAGGAGGGAAGTGGAATAAAGCTTCATTAAACTATTATGTGGCAGAGGACATTCTACGAGCTAATGGAAATACTGTGAGAAGAAGTGTGCACAGAGAGAAATGCCTTTGAATTGATTACAATAAAAAATTTATTTTGATTCATATCATAATGAAAAATTAAATAAATATAATGACAAAGACTGATCGAGACCCCACCATCAGAGAACAAAAAAATTATCATCATAATCAATTGTCAAATCAATAGTGAAAGAAAATAGAGGAATTAAATCTGGTCATGGGAGAAAGTGCTCAAGAGATTTGGCTTTGGTAAAAGAAACAACACACATTCAAGGAGTGTTTCAGAGACTTTGCAGTGGTGGCAAATACAGTTCAAGAGTTTGAAGCCTTGACATGTTGCTAAATATTTTTCTTTGTTGCTCTTTAAGCAAAATAAGCCTAGAATGTTACCAGCAGGAATACAATCTTCAATATTGGCAAGGGGAATTAGTTTTTCCATCAGCATCATCTGTTGATATCTCTTTGTTCTGAAGGCATTTGAAATAGCAGCAAGATTGTGGAGAAACTGAGCTAAAAGATCTAGCAAAACAGCTGCCTAAAGGACTCTAGAAATAAAGCTCTTCTTGCGCAGAAATGTGATGGCACACACTGTATCTCATTCTGCAGCTAGAAAGGTCTGCTCTCTTCTCTCCTCGTGCTCTGAAAAATGGACATCAGTGGTAAACAGTTACTGCTTGCTGTCGGCAAGAAAATTGAATGGGATTTGCAGCCTGTTCTGTGATGAAGACACTAAATCTATCCACAATAGTATGAGCCACAATGTTTCACATGTGCTGTCAGAGGCAGAATATTGAGGGGAAAATTGGAAATGTAATCTGCACAGCATAAGGAAACTTTTAGAACAACACAGGCTAGAAGATAGCTGATCTGGGGATTTGGATACTGAAACACCAGGAGTTTTCTTCCAAGTCTTTCTAAAAAAGACCAAAACAGCAACAAAATGTTTCTGAACTACTGCCAACTGTCCATGAGGGGGAAAAAAGTATTTGAAGCTCATGATGAAAAAAGTATCTCTAAAATCCAGCCACAGAGTGATGATACCCTGTCTTTTTCCTCTTAAAGTTGCTTGCTTGTATTACAGTGATACCTCAACAGAAGCATATTGATTAATGATTTAAACAGTGGGAATGCTTCAAACAAACAAATAAACACAGTTCAGGTAGAAATGTTTCATTCTTTTACAAAGGGCATGTAGAAGACAGTGAGCCCATTGAATCTGCTGTGCCTGTGACATACAGGTGTGTAGTTCTGGCCATCATGATGGGAAAGGGCTTCTTGACATGAGGATCATAAACAGGTCTCGTAAGACATGAGGTTTTGAAAATTCTGCCCTTTTCGTGTTGCTAACCTGAAGGGTCAGGTGTGTGCAGTGAAGGGAAATCAATTCCCCACTCAGACATTTGGCATCCTTGTCTCCTTGTACGCTCTGACTCCAATAATAGTGCACATGGGTAAAGCAGTTCACGTTGGCAAGTGGTGCTGTGGCCCAAACCAGGGGTCTTTCAGGCGACCATGTCCCTGTGATGTGGATTGCTGCCTTGGAGGGGAGCTCACTGTTAACAAACGGCTCAGAAAGGCAAGGGGATTAATCTGGGAGTGAAGCACATCACTGATCAAAGGGCTAGGCTTCCACTGAGTTCACATGCTCATCCTCTTGGACGTGCTGTCGTAACTGCTGTATGAAAAGCCAATCTAGATGATGATTTCTAAAATGCCACAAACCTCAACCACTGTAGTACATTAAAAATAAAATATGCCATATCTCCCAAGCCTGATCTAAAGTACCTTGAAGTCTGAGACAGGCACTCCATTGGCTTCACAAGAGCTGAAAATGGGTCAATTATCCATGAATCCTGTTTTCATGATATTAAGAAGGGAAAAAAAAGTCACTGTTCTCCATTTTTCACTGCCTGATTTTTTCATTGGATTTGTACTTTATCTTGTCCTTGAGGATGAAATGTGTTGATTCCAACAAAGACTTCTGGATATATACAATCTCCACTGCTACTTCTCTCCTCTCACTGCCTATCAGTACTGACATTGGTACACTCATTCCTCCAGAGAGGAACATAATTTTGAAGTCTGGCTTACAGTGTAAGAACAGCTTGCGTGGGCTGTATCCTTGTAGGTGCTGATACAGGGCAAAAGATTAGTGATTTATTACTAGCTGATATCCCAACCCATGATACTTCTTCTATTTCAAATAGAAACCTTGCAAAGAGATACCACTTTCTAAATTTGTAAAAAAAATAAGAAAAAAAGTTTCCTTGGAACTTCTGGATATTTTCCCATTAAAAAAAAAAAAAAGGTAGACTCCACCTTAAAAATTAATCTTCTTTGCTCAAATACAATATAGGAACTGCTATTATTGGTTTTGACTACAAAAGTATACCATATAGAAGCTAAACTTTGGTTAATTTTCCCCCCTTTTATAAAAAAGTTTAATTTAGTATCTGTCATCTTAAAAAAAATCACCTCTGTTGAACAATTATAAAAGGCACATATAAGTGACTGAAAGAAAAAAAGTCCACTTTCCAATCTTAAACTGATTAAATAAAAATCAGCATTCCAGAGTACTTTCCATTAAAAAAATAATAATAATTACATATAACCAAATAAGACAAACAATGAAGTGGCTGAAAAGGCTTTTGCTTTTTCTTTCTGGAGTTTTCGGTATTGTTTTCTCTCTCATTATGGCTGTATAGGAAGCAATATTAAATAATGTATGACCAGAGATGATTTGATCCATGTTTTCTAAGCAGTATCAATGTAGGATGAGGCAATGGATGAAATATTTACTACTCCAGGCAACTTCGTCAAGTTTTTCCTTAATACAGCATGAAACCAGAAGTAATAGAGGAAACAGAAGAGAGTTCAAAAAGAAGATCAACAGCAGAACTGAATTCATTTCTTTGAGGTAATCCTTACTATGATGTTCACAGCTGCCCTAGTGGGTCTCACGTGCCAGAAGTGATTTTTTGCTCTTCTTCAGTGATCTCTTGCCCTTCTCAAGGAAAGAACGGACACACAAACAGCAGTTCCTGTGCCCAGTTTTCCCCTACTTGCAACAGGCAGATTTTTCATGAGTAATTCAAGAATCAAGCTGTAGAGCCTAAGCAGAGATTCATTTATTCCAACAACTGATTGGTAGTTCCCAGCTATCTATAGACAGGAAATCAGGTGCAGCGTGGAAGCCGGTCCTTGGCTGAGCTCTCTGTGGTGGGCATTGCAGCAGTGAGACACTCCGATTCCACCACAGATTAATGCACTGAAACCTGGCTGGTGCCCAAATCCTCTTCGCTGAGCTTTGTTCCACTGCGTGATGGAAACTGCAGCCCCCATTTCTGCCCGTGGCCAGGGTCATCTGCCCTTGAAAAAATTTATTTTTTCAATGGAGGCAAGAGTCAAAGTTATATTGAACTCAAAGTCCCCATCATGGACACCTGTCTTACGGAAAGCTCCAGCTGAAGCATTGTTTTCCCAATAATGATGCCAGTGTCCTTTGCTGTCTGCTCCAAAACCATACACGTTGACCTAAGAAGCAACAGAGAACTCATGTTATGGCCTGGAAAGCAATTTGCCTTCATCTGAAACGTTGAAGAAACATTCTTGATTCTCAGTTTTCCTACAGGCAGCCCGAGGACCTCAATGGTATGAGAAGCTATTCTGCTGCACGAGTTGATGCAACCATAGAAACCCAAGGCTTCCTCAGGAGACATTACATTCTAACACATGCTGAAACCACCTCTGAGACCACTTTTCTAGGACAGAAAAGGCAAATTTTACCCAGGAATTCTGTTTAGCAATATGAAAAACAGATTCCTGTTTCCTAAGCATGAACCTTTGACCTCAGGAGGTCAGTGGCTTGGAGTGGGACATCTCCTCTTCAGGTGATTAAAACCATAAAGGGTAGAAACATTTTGGGTTTGCTCCTAGCCTTTCAAATGATGGCTGATGTCAACTCCTACTTATACGATTGATTATGAGACATTTGTAGCTGCTCCAGAGGCAGGTGAACGTTATGGTCCTTGTGGGCATGTATGCCTACAACCTTTCCTCTACCCAGGGCTCATTAAGATGGCTATGTCTGTCTCCTCCAGTAATTAAAATCCAAATATCAGTTTATTTAATATGGCTGGCTTGAATGGGTCATAGGCCACAAAAAAAAAAGTGCCCTAACCCACCCACACCTGGATCCACTCAGATATGAGCTGGTTTTAAGTTGGTTTTGGTAATGTCATAGCTTTGATTGTTGCCTGCTTACCCAAAAACAGACTTCACCAAGCCACCCACCCTATATGCCTTAACTAAGGTATAGAAGATCTGTGTCCAAGCCATAGTGAGATTTCTCCCCCATGCCAACAATCCCATGCTTTCAGAATTTTGTAGAGCTGACCTGACCTGGCCTTACACTAACTAGCTAAGTCTCCCGTCACCTAGGAGCAGAGAAGATGGTGAGGGGGAAATAAAGGATGAGTGAATGGCCAGGGCATGCTCCTGGCATTTCAGTGTGAAACATCCTAATGTTTTATCCATATATCCAAACACAGCTAGGTTTTACCTCATCACATACGTGGAGTGCAAACATCAGAGACAGAAGGCCTGTGGAGGGATATCTCCCATGATTCTGGAGCCAGTTTTCATAGACATATTTCATAAAAGCTGGATTATAAACCAGTATCTAGGAAAGATGGGAGAGGAAGATTCATTAGTAAAACATTATTGGAAAAAAACCAATGGTAGCATGTCAACCCTACCCAACTGGGGTAGGGGAGGAAGCAGTAATAGTTTTTCCTTGGGGGCAGTTGATAGAGAAAAATAAAATCCCATAGTTAAGGGCATTCAGGAATGTTTTTCATGTGCAATTACACATGGATATTGCTTCCTTGGTGTTGATACCCCACCTCCTTACACTAATGTAAATTTTTGGTGATTCCTACTCAAATCAATGGGTATGAAATGGCACAGGTGAGAAGAGAATTGGGCATCCACCTCTCCCTGCAGCATCTCATCATAATGTAGGTGAGCTCTGGGGAGTGAAGGCCTGAGCAAGGCTGCAAGCATAAGATGCCCTGACAGATTTCACAGGATCAAAGAATCTTTTAGGTTGGAAGAGACCCTTATGAACATTGAGTCCAACTGTAATTTGGGTGGGAATGTAGAAGCAACTGCATCTTCTGCACAATATTCCAGCCCTATCTTGGTATCTCTCTAGGTGCAGATCTAAGGAAGGCAGGGGTCAGGTATGAACTATCAGGAAGCCTATCAGGTTGCATTAGCTGCATGTCTCGCATCTTTCAAGCATGCAGTTTTTCCTTTCTAAGATATAACTTGCTCTTGTTTATCTCCTGGGGAAAATATGAGTCCATCTAATAGAGACAGAGCACCCAGGATCAGACCTGAGTGCACAATAAACCCCTAGTTTCAACTTCTTCACTGAATCAAGCAAAGAGAGGTTTATTCCTCCATGCCGCATTTGTAATTAGAGTGACAGCATTTCAGTGCTATCTGGTTAGCTGCAGGGCCTTTCCTTTTAAAGAAAGTCAGAGGTTAATTGCTGATACTGTAGCTGGGTGTAATCACTTCTCACAAGGTACTTTGCCTTGCATGGTGTGGGAAGGAATGCAAGCTTCTCATCTCCCTGCTCCTCAGGAAGCTGCTGTGTATCACCAGCTGTATCCTGGGCTGCTCCTACTCAGCTGTGACGTGAGTTTAACAGCCTGCCATACCGCATCTCACAAGGGGTTTGCAGAAGTTATTCTCTTCCTCACAACAGGTAGGGATGAGCTAAGTGATCATTTAATATAGCCTAAAGGTCCATGGATATAAACCGATACTGGTTAAAGGTCTCATCTGAAGCCTTTAATAAAACCTGGCCTCCTGAATGCTTTAATCTGGAGCTAATGTCATACTTTACCAGCTCCTCAGATGCTGGGAGCTGGAAGAGGACATATTTTCCTTCTCCCTACATTGTCTGCCTTGGTTATGTTCTGAAACCATGCAGCTACAACAACAGAAGTCTTTGCATGGTGGCCTTAAGGTTCAACACAGGAATGACCATCATGGCCCATGGGAAATCCTGCTTTCAGCAGCAAAGCAACTCCTGTGGGCATTAAGCTCCATTAGTCGACAGTGCATCTCACACCTCCCTGAGCAGTACCAGAGGAAGCAATGCAACCTTCAGAAGAGTGGTGATGCAATGGCATAGTCACAAGATCAGTTTCTTTCCAGACTTAATTATTTAGTGGTTAATCTATGACCAGAACGGCACACAGGAGCTAAACCTTTATCTTAGCTGAGCCTTGTGGTACATGTATTTTGGTTGCAGTTTTATGAATATAAAGGGGTTCCTTGGATTCTTGCCATCTCCCAAAGAGGAAAAAGACCTACAAGAGGATTAGAATAGAATAGAATAGAATAGAATAGAATTAACCAGGTTGGAAAATACCTTTGAGATCATCAAGTCCAACCTATCATCCAACACTATCTAATCAACTAAACCATGGCACCATCCAGTCTCTTCCTAAACACTTCCAGTGATGGTGAATCCACCACCATCCTGGGCAGCCTATTCCAATGGCCAATGATGCTTTCTATGAAGAACTTCTTCCTAACATCCAGCCTAAACCTCCTCTGGTGCAGCTTGAGACTGTGTCCTCTTGTTCTGGTGCTGGCCGCCCAGGAGAAGAGACCAGCCCTCACATGGCTACAACAAATGCACAAACTCACCTTCTCTTTTTTGACTTTGATTTTGCGTGGAACTGGAACATATGTGCTGTTAAAAGAAAAAGTAAAAAAAATAATAAAAAATCCCCACAAAACCCAAACCAACAAAACAAAACATCCAACTCAAACAACCAAACCAAACCCCAAACACCAAGATTAATAAAATCCCAACATATTCATATTTTCATGTATTTACAAAGCAAGTAAGCAAGAATGTTCTTTATGCACAGTAATAAATTAAAATTATTTGAAAGTAACAAATTCAAGAAGTTGTAAAATGAAGCTGTAATTAAGTAATACAGGATGAAGAGAACTGAGCTCTGACAGAAGTTTATAGGAAGCCATCACATTTTAAAATGTTCAAGGGAATTATTAACAGTAGGACATCAAAGATGCAGTTGACAACATACTGTAGAGTCAATATTACATGGAGCCCATGACTTTTAATTCTTGGATCATGACTGTTGTGGTCTCTGCACTTTGCTGATGGGAAGGGATTTCCATTTAATTCCATGGCAGAAAAAACTATTTCCAGCAGGGGGAGACTTTTCCCCTCTAATACTTGTAGCTACTGCTCGATTTTCAGAGTAGGTGGTAGTAGAGTTCATAATTTCTGTGGTTACAGGCAACTCCAGCATTCCCAGTACACAGCCCTTCACCAGCAAGCTATTCCCCTCTTCCCCAGGGGGATGATGAAGGTTTCCAGCATGAAACTTCCAAGTCATACCGCATGACTGGATCAAAATCACGAGTTATGTCTTGAAAACAAAAAAATTTTTTCTTCCCCCTATTTCATGCACAGTTCATGATGGCATTGCACAGCTCATCAGGAGTGCTATTAAAAAAACCAAAACAACAAAACACAAACCAAACCAAAAACACCCCAAAACACCCCTCTGAGTTTGTTTCAAGTGAAAAAGTTCTGGTGAACTGCCCTTGTAATAGAAATATATCCCAAAATACACCCTGCATACTTTCTAGATGGGTTGCAGTGAATCAAAGTCTTCCATTAGTTCAGTATAAATGCTTTAATTTAACTTTTGGTAACAGCAAGGTTTCTGTCGTCAAGGTTTTATTTCCCTTTGAACCATGGCTCATCAGCATTTTGAAACATTAGTCTAAGTCATCTCAAACCACTCTAAGTCTTCTTAAACCAGTGGTTAGCTGGCAATGTCCTCATCTCCTTAGGTATTTCTAAGCATCTTTGACCTCCAATCTCCTGCTCTGGGCTGTACGCAGTAGGAAAGGTGATGGGTGGGTTCCAGACTTCCCAAGATGTGATATATTAATGGTGAAAGGGACACTCGTGCATGCCTCAATCTACTCTCAGCAAATCTGCACTTGCATCTGCTTCCCACTCCTGCCTTGATTAGCAAGGTCAGTAGCAGTGAGGGCCAATCTTTTCTGAGTAAGTGATGTGGAGAAAACAAGGGGGGTATATTTCATGGACATCTAGCTAGGTAGGTATAGTAGAAGACAAAAGATAACAGCATGCAATGTTCAAGACAGTATTTGCAGACAGCTCTGATCCAAGCATGTAGCTCTTGTCAGATAATGTGTTAGCCATTTCAATCATGGCTAACATTTAACCATTTATTTCTGAAGAAATATCCAAGTCCTGCTGTTGCTTGTGTACTGAATTTCATACAACTGCATGGAAAGTATTGTTGTGCTGATTAAGACCAAATGGAGACCAGTGCCTTTATGATCACATAAAACCTTGGACACATAGAAGCCAGGGAGTTAGTGACCCAGTAAATACTACAAAGGAGCAGGGCAAAGAATGAAGCCTGTGATGAAGGTGGCTAGGGGTAGTGTATAAGCCACTTTGTAGGGCTCTACTGAGATCTGTCATCATTTACTGGCCATGTAGTACAGAACATTTACTGTGCACTTGACCCAAGCAAAAGGTGTGAAACATTTTATGGAATACAAAAATTGTTCCTTGCCAAACCAAGTGGAGATACCTGGAACTTTTTCCACTGTGAAGATTCCTAGAAGACTTGAGAAGGCAAGCCAAAATAACTAGGCTAAATATGTAACTGATGATGACCTGAATGTTTTCTGTCCCAGAAGGGTTTTCTTGGTCTTGTCTGGGGTAGTACTGAGTCTTAGAGAGCCACTTTGAAACAAGAGACCCATCAGTCAAACAAGACATGGCTGAGAGACTCATTCAGCTATCAATTCAATCTAATATTAAGGCCATCTGCAGTTTGGCGTTTGTAAAAATTGCTTGGGAGGAGAATATGATTAATTCACAGGTTCTGAGTCTTAGAAAACTATTATTCCATATGAATGGGATACAGAAAATTAAACATTGTGTAAAAGTCTAACCAATACTGCATGCTTATGTTTTTAACTGTGAGTGCACTTAGCTTCTTGTTAACCTCAGCTGACACGAGGCAGCTTGTGCACAAGGAATGATGAGCACACAGGTCGGGGTAAGGAGGTGAATATTTCTTCTCTTCTAGAACACCAAATGGATTTTATTTTTATTTCATGCCTTCTCCCCTTTACAAATGTACAATCAACAATGTCCTTATACATTGTATCTGACATTGTGTGTTCAATGTGTGCTTGTTGCTTTACTCTGCTGCCCTATAATTATGTGACATACACCATAGTGATCTGTGTGCTTGTGATTTTCTGGTTTTATTAGTTCAGCATATACCAGCGTAGTAACTATGCAATTTCCCTGTTCTGAGTATGGCAAAAATCTTAAAATGCTGGTATTTATTCCATGCTGTTAAATACTCCCATACCTATTTATACCAGATGCTTACCAAGCCCATGTATACAACTTAATAAATATGTAATATATCCTGTAATCTGTTAAGCAAAGATGTTTCTCCTTTCATGTGCTGTGACTGACTTGTAGTCAACCAGTTAGATCTTCCTGATAGGCTGGGGGCTCACTGAGCTTTAACACTGCAATCCTCTTGCTGCCACTTGTTCCACAAAAAATAGTTAACAGCTTTGCAGTCTGGGCACAGAGCAGTGACAGTGATGGAAATGTGTATGGGTCATGGTGGCAGCAACTGGCCCTCTGTGGATTCCTCTTACTATCATGGGCATGGATGTGACAAAGATTCAGCAAGGGGCTTAGTTCAAAGGCCACCAAAGGCAGCTGGGAGTTTTCCATTGCCTCTGATAGGATTTGAGAACATGCTTAATGTTCTCAATTTTTTTTATCGATACAGCTTTTCAAATAAAAAACAAAAAAAACCAACAAAACAAAACCAAACCCTGCCACAGTAAGCCTTGCAAAAAAAAAAAAAAAAAAAAAAAAAAGGTGATATTTTTTGCCAGTGCTCTAAGTGGGCTGATTTTTCCAAGTTAGGAATGTGTCCTGAAGATGGATTTTTTCAAGAGAAGTTGTGGCCGTATGTACTAAGTGCTGGTGACAAAAAGGGAGAAAGAAATTGAGCCACATTTATTACAGTTTAAGAGAATACTAGTATGAAGTTAAAAGAAAAAAAATCTAAAATGCATTTGCAAAGAGAGGAAAGAAAAAGAAGAAATAAATTCCCATTTGTTGTCCCATCAAAAAGCTTTGCTAAAAAATGTGAAGTGTCTTAGGCTCAGTCAATGGGGTCATTTCCAAATTTTTAATCTTCTGAGACTCTGAAACTGGGGAAAAAGTTGAAATGTCTTGAAATACTGCTCTCTGGAATAAAGTAATCTGATCTGCTCTTGCTGTCTGTAGCAAGGTGCCAAGAGCAATCCCACAAGGCTGTGGGTTTACATCCAGCAGATAACCTCACACACAGGACAAATGTCATGTATTTTCATTCTCTGGATTAGGAAAAGCCATCTTACAGGAATGGAGAGAATCTGCTAGCAAGCATCCAGCAGAAAAGTATTTTTCTCACATTTCTAATTCCAGTGCTGCCATAAATGTATTAAGCAGGACAACATCCACTTCTGAAAGCACTCACAGAGTAGAACTGGAGAATAAATATCAGTGTAGTGCATTATTGCCAGGTAAAACGTGTGAATTTAAGGTTAATGCACACAGGAGACACACAAAAAGACAGCGACTCCTCTTCATGGCTTTCTATCATGTTCCACCAGGAAAGACAGACTGAACTCCTGACCAACATGTTCAGGAAGGATGCTGTAGATGGGAGACTTGAGTGCTGCTGCCTAACTCTGCTTTCGTTGGCTTGCATGAGCAACTTGCACATGTCTCTCTCTGCCTCCTTATCCCCTTCTGAAAGTGGGATCATATGTTTGAAGACCACTTGGCCACCCAAGTGTCACAGGTGGGATATTCATATTGTCAAGGACCACCACTAAATGAATACCCCACCAAACACCTGATTCTGTGAATGGCTTTCTGGTAGGTATGTCCAGTTACAGTTATGCTGGCTGTACTAATTCTATTCCCAGAGGACCAGAGAGGAGGAAGGACATGCAGAAGCACAAAATAAGGTACTGAAACCCTGCTGCTCAAACTGGCCATCTCCAGCAGCAAAAATTCCCCTTTTTGTTTCTCTAAGACCACTGTGTGGGGCTGTGAAGAGCTGGGTCTGGATCTTTGCCTCAAAGACTAAACAGCAGCATAAACAGCAGCTTAAGCTTTTACTAGGAAGCAAGTGCTCAGGACTGAACTCTGACCTGAAAGGGTCTGTAAAACCCCTCTAAGATTTATCAACAGCAGGAATTTGCCCAGGCTTTTATCTCCTACAGCAACATAAAGTGCAAAAGCTCCCACCCTTTTGGCCTGCCCTTACTCACAAGTTGATGGTGCCTGTGGTGAGGGCAGTGACAACCCAGCGCAGGTCCAGGGTTTTGAAGGGGATCAGGATCATGCTCACATTTTCTGCCAGCTCTTTATAGCTCTCAGGGTAAACAAAGTGGTGAGTGGTCTTGCTCCCAACATCTGATTCGTAGCCAGCAGTGGGGGCACGGTTCATCCTGCAGTCCAAAAGTAAGAAGTGAAAGAATGAATGTGCAAGAGAGGAATTAGACAGGTACAAACACACGTGAATCTTCCCCAGATCCTCTGCATGAGGTGGTAGGAAAATCCTCCTATGGCTAAGGAGAGTGCTGTATGTAGACTCTTCAGGCAGCTTTGACAGGGTCCTCAAGCAGGCTGAAAAGACCATAGCTCACATGGATAAATTAACAGTACATGAAAGCTCAGGACTCTTTGGACTGAATAGGAGTATCAATCAAGCAGGTGTATCTCTGAGTACATCTCTGTGTTCCCTCTACGGTCAGTGGGGGGCTGTGAGTCCATGTGAAGCTTCATCTTAAAGCTACAGCCTACAGTTAGTGAGAGAAACATTATCCTGTAGGTGCTCAAGTTTGACTTCTTGCAGTTTCATTCCTCTCCATCTGTACAGGTGTATTTCTATGTCTAGGGTCAAGGTAACAAACCATGTTAAGTGAGATGAGAAGACATGAGTATTTCATATGGATCTCCCATAGAAAGACTCCAACGTTACAATGACAAATTCAGGATCTGCTGCTGACACTTCACTTCCTCAAACCTTACTTTCTAGTATGTTCTCCAGTACCAGTACATTTCTTTACAGTCACTCTGCATGCACATGGTGTGCTTTAGTTAACCCTGGATTGGTGCAGAAGATCTCCCCAGGGCCCTCCAGGGCCCAGTCAAAACATGCTGGCCAAACAAGGCTATCTTATGTTGGGTGTATCAGACAATAGAGCGAGAGTTTCAGAAGTCAGGACTGCAGAAATGCCTCTACACTTACATTCATTTCCAAAGGCAAATTAAGGGACACATGAGCAATTCTTTCCCTGAGGCATTAGCTCCCCACTGGTAGAGTTTTGCATATTTCTGTTGTGAAGCATAATGCAGATTAGAGATTCCCAAAGTAGCTCTGACTGACCTTGCATGAATCCATGGTGCTGTACAACACCATGGAGAAAGCCTCAAGCTGGTTCTGAGCATAATGGGGTTTCTCTACAACCCAGCAGAGTCTTCTGCAAACACATTGGCTCAGCTCCTGTCAGAAGTGTAGGGAGGACAAGGAAGGATGTAGCTGACAAAGTGATGAGGAGCATTGTACATAGCCAGACAATATGCTGCTCTGCTCACTGATAACGGGGAAGGCAAAATTTGTCTTTCAAGACTATGCCAGGCTGTGTTTTTGAAATGCACCCCCAAGTGAATTAGTTAAGTACCTTCTAACTCCCTCAGAGGGAGTTCTTAGCATAGGTAGAACAGCCTGTCAACCTGTGTGAACTTGTAAATGAGTTAGTCTCTTCCCTGCCAGGGACCCACATCATACAGTGTCAAAATACTAGTAAAGCACGAAACTTACTGTGCCTTATCTTGAGATAAGGCAGTCTAAGGTAAAAAAATGCAAGGTTTTCTCTCAGTCAGGACAAAATCAAGGGTTACACCTTAGTTACCTTGCTTTCCCCACTATCCATGGTGGAACTGCCTGGGTAACAGCAGAAAACAATGTACATACCTAGTCCCAGCTGGAAGGACTGAGCAGGAATTTCCTTTTGTCATGAAATTAGGTAATTAAACAAATAAATTGGGCTGGAACATGGTGTTTAGAAGGAATTCCATGATTCTGTGACTTTCAGACTGCTTGGCTCTTCCCTGTGCTTATCTACTGCCAGAGCATGTGCATGTTTCTGACTTGCCAGGGGTCCATGACTGTGGGAAGGGCAAGGCCTCAGAGCAGAAACGTACATCTGAGCGCATTGCTCTTCAGTTACCACTCCAAAAAATAGCTTTTAAGCCTAGCCAAGCCTTTATTTTGTTTTGTTTTGGGGTTTTTTGTACGAATCAGGAAATACAGGCCAGGCGAGATAAGAAAATCTATGCAGGAATGGAGCTGTCTCCATAGCAAGGGCTGTGGTGTTAAGCATAAATACACCTCAGCTGCCTCACATTTGCAAGCTGCAGGACTGATGTAGAGGGCTCTTCATATCCCTTTGTGGATCTGAAGATTAGATTGGCTGCCCCTGCCTTTGGGAAGGTACTTTTGACAGAGGGCAAGGCACACAACTGAAGGAAGCAACTCCTGAAATGATTTATCATGAACATTTACAGGACATCTGAAGACTCTAGTGTGTCCAAGTCACATTTGAAGCCAAGTGGCTTAAGGTGTCTTAACAGTTCAAATACTGTTTATCTTCTGATGATTCACTCTTGACTTCAGTGCACAGCTTCTTACTGAAAGTTATGTTATTTCTAAGTCTATAATCCCACATGTGCTCCTTTCAATAGCAATAGCAATAGCAATCCCTCCCTTCCAAGCCCTCTGGCATGCCCTTCATTGCTCCCCAAATTGTGCTGGCAGCTGCGGTGTGAAAGCTGGACAAAGCATTGGAGACAAACTTAGCCCAGATATCTTGGCTGCCCCCTGACTGATTAGCTCTGCTTACCTAGTTCCTGCTTGCGTTTCAGAGGGACAAAATAGCCAACCTTCACTGCCTTGAAAGGAAGAGGTGGTGCAACCCTTTACAAAGTTGCTGCAGCCAACCAGTTGTCTCCTGTCCATTGCATAGTGACTTTGGCTTTCTCACTCCACCATTGCTTAAGAACGAACCAGTGCAAGAAAGTCAAATCAGATACAGTAAATTAAGTGCACAAAAGATCACTTTTGAGTACTAGCTGCAGAAATAACTTTTGCTCAAAACTGCAGAGTTTTTTAGTTATATTTTTTAACAAAGAAATTATGATAGTGCAGAACAAGCTACAGTATCACCACCTATTCATGTTTTTGTTGCAAGCTAAAATGTGAGGTCATATCCCCCCACATAATTTACACCCCTGGAACTTATTCAATTTGATGTATGTCTAAGATTTCACTAGATAGCTTGTACGTTTTAGCTTGCTCATTTGTCCTCCAAAATACCACTGAATCTTTGTTGTTAAACGACAGAGACATCTGGATCTGAGATGGTGCTTACTCACCTGAGCACAAAGTCATGGGAGTCAATATCTCTGCCATACTGAGACTGCCGAAGGTTCCCCGAGTTGCCCACGACAGCACATCTTCTGCATGTGTAAGTGCCTCTCTCCTGCAGTGGATCTCCATCCCCAGGAATAATCCCAAACAATTCCTTGAGAGTAGCATTAATGTTCTTCGGAGTTTTCTCTCCTTGCAGTTTCTGGTGGGGAGAAAATTCACTCCAGGTTACCAATAAAGCTAGCTCTCCTGTGAGCAAGACACAGCCCCAAATGTCTTTGCAAAGGTCACTCTTCCATCTCCAGCAGTATGTGTTACAAGGCTTTGGGTTGGAAACAGAAATAAAAAAAAAAAGAAAGTGAAAAATCCCTTCCTGTTAACTTTTTAAAACTTGGTTCCCCTTTTACCCTCCTTATCCTCAGATTCCCACATCTCCTCAGTCTCTGTCTAGCCATGGTGGAACAGATCATGTGTTCTCCCTAAGGCACAATAAATGCTCTGGAGTCTCTAAGCCTAATTCCACCTCGGGCCAGATATCTTCTGTTAGGATATGTATAAGGCTGTTTTAATCCTCCTAGAAAGGACAGGGTAGTCTCAGGGAACCTAGTGGATCACAGAAGTGGCTAACACCCCTTCCACAAATTTGGGCATATGCCACTCATCTTACTGCTGCTCTTCTGTATTATGGAGGAATCAGTGGCTGGTGCAGTAGGAAACGACAGCAGAGCTAGCTCTGAGGGTCACTCTGGATGTAAAATCATCTAAACAAATTTCCAGGACGAGAAAAACCACCCAGACCTTGGTCACTGTGACTGTTGCTATGGAGGGGAACTCTTTTGTAGCAGCTCTGTGGTGCATGGTGGAAACAATTCCTGGACTGGGAAGGTACAGGCAGGTGATGATCAGACACTCCCTTCCTGGGGCTCTGTTTTCTAGGGCAACTAAAACAGTTGGGAGTGCTGGCAGATTCACAAACAGAATTGTCCACCCTCATGGTGCTGCTCGCTCACAAAGGGAGAACAGCTCCTAACACAAAATCTGCCAAGAGGCTCTGTACTTGCTCTGCCAGCTCAGGGCAAGAAGGGGCAGGAGGAGAGAGAGGGAAAACACCTTTTCCCACAGCTCCTAGCAATAGCCTGGCCTGCAGTGATTTGGCTTTAGGTTTGGATGTGTTTCCCTTGACTGCACCAGGAACTGGTAGTTTGTTCTGCTATCTCTCTCTCTCACACACAAACACAGACATATCATTGTGATTTTTGTTTAAATTACATGCTGTCTCTTTGCAGAATTGCATGAAGCAATCTTATTTGCACTGAACAACAGGTCTGTGGAATTCAAAGCTACAAGACATTGGGGCCAAGAACTTCAAACAAAGAAGACAAGTAATGTTGCATAGATAGACTTAATCTTTCTGCTAATCCTTGCTAGTCTATATACTCATGTGGACCGCACAAGGTGATTAGGATGCAAGGTAATTAGGATGCCTAGTCAAGCACACTTATTATCACTATGTATGTCACTACTTGGTGGAGAGCTCAATCACTTAAGTAAAATAAGTCAACTTCTTTTAAATTTGTGTGTGATACTACAAACACATGTTCACATATCTAAACACTTGTGCATTCTTTATGAATACATAGAATACATAGAATAAACCAGGTTGGAAGAGACCTTCAAGATCATCGCGTCCAACCCATCAACCAATCCAACACCACCCAAACAACTAACCCACGGCACCAAGCACCCCATCAAGTCTTCTCCTGAAAACCTCCAGTGATGGCGACTCCACCACCTCCCCAGGCAGCCCATTCCAATGTGCAATCACTCTTTCTGTATAGAACTTTTTCCTAACATCCAGCCTGAACCTCCCCTGGTGCAGCCTGAGACTGTGTCCTCTTGTTCTGGTACTGGCTGCCTGGGAGAAGAGACCAACATCCGTCTGTCTACAACCTCCCTTCAGGTAGTTGTAGAGAGTAATAAGGTCACCCCTGAGTCTCCTCTTCTCCAGGCTAAGCAACCCCAGCTCCCTCAGCCTCTCCTCGTAGGGCTTATGTTCCAAATCCCTCACCAACTTTGTTGCTCTTCCAATCTAGGATGGTTTTACTCTGAATATATGAAAAACAGTGTGAGAAAGCCTGCAGCTGTCAGAGTAAATGAAGACTTCATAGATGTGTTAAAGCGTAGTGTCAGGTATATAATGTAGAGAAAATGAAACATTTTTTTTCTCAAAAAAGGAACTTCTTTTGAGTTATCTGAACACCTATAAGCATACACCCATGTATACTCTCTCCGTAAAACTGAATGACTTTTAACTGTCCTTAAGAAATGAAAAGGAAAATCATCAAACCATAGTTATGGAGGAAAAAAAAATCCACCAAAACCTTGAACTGATTTTTGCTTGAGAAAATTCAGATGAGGAAAGTAATTTGCAGAAAATTCTAAGTACCTGAACCCCCTTTTTTAATTTAAATTTTCTTTTCAGCCAGAATGCTATTATTCTGTGGCAGTGGACACATGCAGCCCAGAAGGCAAATCGTGTCCTAGGCTGCATGAGGAAAGGAAAGGACACAGGGTACTGACTTCCATTTGATGCATTACAATGGTATGAAATATCATGGACAGGCACTAGCATTTACACAGAAAGGGATCTGCTTTTTCTTTATTTTACCTGCTGTTGGTCCTGAATAATTGTATTGCAACCATGTTAAAATGTGGGTGTCAGCACCAGCCTGAAAGCAGAACACCATCGTCCTGCGATCCCTTGGTTGTACATAACTTCCACAGCAGAGAATCGCTTATGTTAGAGACTCCCTCGATGACCTCAAATAGGATGATGACCTTACTGCACTGTGTGCTGAACATCCATACAATAAGACATCCGTTCTTAACTCATTAAAAGTGATCTGTTTTAATTTCCTCAGTGATTATCTGATTGGACTACCCTTTTCAGTCCTAATCTTCAATCAGCACTGGCCAGTCTTTGACATTTCAGAAAACAGAGCAGACAATGAATCTAGTTAACTCCAAGGCAGATACAATTTTTACAAGTCCAGACTTAATGTACAGAGAGTTCCTTCTTGCACAATATTTACTTGACTTCTTAAAGACCATTTTTCCAGCATTACATTTACAAGCCAGTTACAGTTGACTTTTCCACACCAAATTTGTCTTTTGGGTTTTTTTTGTTGGTTTTGTGTTGTTTGGGTTTTTTTTGCCGTGTCCCATTTACATTCTTTCACACGAATCAGCAAAAGCACAGGGTGAAAAACCTGACCCCTGTGTCCTGAGTGATGTGGCTGCTTTTCTCAGAAGTCTATGCAAGAACAGCCATGTCTTATCACGCAATTTAACCTTGTGCCCAAGTCCAAAAAATCATCTTAACTCACCTTGTGTCCACATATGAAATATCACTAGATAACTTCACACTCCAGCTC
Source organism: Dryobates pubescens (assembly GCF_014839835.1). NCBI lineage: Eukaryota > Metazoa > Chordata > Aves > Piciformes > Picidae > Dryobates > Dryobates pubescens. The sequence goes on along the minus strand of NC_071625.1, from coordinate 19,997,819 downwards.
CCCTCCATAAAATATGTTTGGCACTTGAGTCAATTCTTCACCTTAGGTTCTTAAAAAAAAATGTAACTGAGAGTCCAGACTGAGAAGTTTCCTAATCATCTTCACAGAGAAGACAAACTACCCTGTCCTCCCAGCCTTAGAAACTTCCTGCTTCACATACAGAAATTTACTAGCTGGTTTTGTATCTTCTTATTTCAAAAAGGAAAAAGAAAAAAACAAACCCAAACCCAAACCAAACAACCCACCAGAATGTTATAGGTTGAGGGCTATGTCCTAACCGTAGAGATGATTCTGCCAGAGTACCAGAGGGTACAAGAAGCTGAACAGTCCAGCCCAGGGGGTGGACACAGGAAATTATGTTGTTCCATTCCCAGAACGCCTGCATCTCTCCTTTGCAAGGGAACAGCACAAGCTGTCCAACTCCCTTCTTCTTCCTCACTCTCTCCCTTCCAGTGACCTCCCTTATCTTTTCTATGTGGGGGAGTGGAGCCTGGAGCTGGCAAGCTAAATTTTAGCTGCATTGCTCAGATTTGGTAGGGGGAGGAGGGCAGGACAGAGAGGCATGGCATGTGGGGAAAGAGGGGCATTGGAGGCCTGGGGGTTTTGACCTGGTTTGGAGGAAGGTTTGTGGAAAGCTTTGGCATAAGGAGGTTTTTGGAGAACTATAGCTGAGGTGAACTATAGATTTGTGTATTTTATATGTTTTTGTAGTGTTGTATGTAGTTATGAATAGTATTTCCATTTAAACTTCTATTCTTTCCAATCCGGTATGGTGTGTTTTCTTCACTCCTTCAAATGAAGACACAAAACAAAACAAACAACATCCAATCCCCCCACAAAAGAACAAACAAAACCAAAACCCAAACCCCACAAAATAAACCAAACAAGCAAACAACCAAAAAACCCAACAAAGAAAAAAGAACCCTCAAAGTTCATGCACTGCTTGCTTTATTCATGAATGGCTTTCCAAGGAAGAGCTTTTTCCTCCTTCTCTCATCACTGTATGCACATCTCCATTAAAGGACTTTGCTGCTTTTATAAACTCATCAGGCTTCCCTGGGCTCTCCACTACCACCACATTGCCAGGGTTTGCCAAGAAGCAATACCCAAAACTCAGCTAAGGGGATGCAAAGAGAGGGTGTGAACTGCGTCAAGGCCACTCAGAGCTACTATTTCAGAGTGGTAAGGACTCAGCTATAGTCAGGAGAGAAACAAAAGGAAGATCTCCTGGTGCTTGCATCAACAAGTTTGGCAGTCTATTAAATACTCCTTCATGGTAACTTTTTAGCAGGTTATTAGAATATATTCTGTTTAACCTGCAGTCATTGGTGTATATGCAGATGGAGGATGGATTGAGGCACAACCCTCATGCTGGGCAGGCAAGGTATAGCAAGGCAAGGTGGGTCTGACCACAGGCAGCACTACTGGGGCAGCCCTGCAAACACACAGGAAGTTGGTGGAGCAATACTGAGTTGTTTCTCTTTTCTACTTTTTAAAACAGTTTTTAAATGATAAACAGGGACTACAGCCCCATGAAAATCCTTCTTGCACATCTACTAATTGCCTCACTGCTGTAGTTTGGAGGCATTAATACTCAAGCAGTGCTTCCCAGCTATAAGACATGGTACAAAGATTAATCCTAGCAACAGCCTGGTGGGGCAAATCCAGGTAATCTCCATTTTGCAGGATGGAGGAGAGGTTAAAAGGAAACTATCAATTTTAAAAATGCCTCCTTGGTCTGGGAAATACAGCATTAATATTGTTATGTTTAATGTCCTGCAATTACTATGCATCAAAAAGATTAAAGGGAAAAATACAGGAGCTTTCAAGTGTTCAGGCTTTGTTTAATGATTTGTGTCTGTCAAAAACATGCCTTCTCAAATATGAATGTAATGTGCATATATTATGTAAATAACACACAATAATATCCTTATGATAAATTGTATGATTTCTGACTTCCATGGCTGGTACAAGTCGTCTCCACACTACTCTAAGGAACAAAGACCCTGCCTCTGCCAACTTTGTGCACCCTCATTTCTGGCTGCAGCTCAGCAGAGCACATTGCTGTGCTGAGAGGGACCCATGAGCTTGGACTCTCTTCAGATTCATTTGTCATGATAGAACACCCTGGAGTTGCAGTCCAGATGGACATACATGGAGGTTGCTAGTGGGGGTAAGAGGTAGCCCAGAGTCAGGTTCTCCCAGTATGTATAAGACTGGTTTAAATGTCATACTTGCACCCAAACAGCACAATACCAGGTAGGACCGGCCATATAGCAGGCACTGGGGTTAAAACTTGGGCCCAAGACTGGATTTAGTACCACCTTCTGCAGCTGTTAGCTCTCATGCTTTAACATGCTGAGCTCTTTGGATTGCTTTCAAAGACTCACAGACAGCATGCCACTTTTAAAGACGACTTTTGGTGATCAAAGTGTTTGGACAAATTTCCTACAGAGCATTCAGAACACATGACTCAGGTGCCAAGTAGCTCTGCTGCTTTCTTAAAAACAAGTGCAGCTTCCATGACTTCCCCAGCACATGTGTTGGGGATGCCCTTTTGTTTGCCATCTGGTTAGCAAATCTTGAAGCCGGATATTACATTTTTTCCTACAAACATAATGACTAAAAGCTAACATTTTCTTTTAGATATGCTATCATGTGGTCCCAAGACCTGATCATCCTTCCAAAAAGAAGAAAGCAAAACCCTCAAATATCATAAGACTCAAGATAAAAATTGTTATGGCATGGTAGTTTATGAACAAAGTGCTACAGATAAGATTGCCAGGGAACTCTAAGCCTGATTTTGCTTATCACAGCTTTAATCCATCAGTCTCAATGGGGTTATTTTGGATTTAGAACAGCAGGTTCTGATCACATATTTTTAATGCTTTCTGACCACCAAAAACAATGCCAAGAAAACCTGAGAATAAACTGAGAAAACCATAAATAAATGCTGTGCTGTGTTACAGCAGACAATTCTTGCCCTGTTTCCTTATATACAGGTTATAAAATGTAGTGGAAATGTCCACAGCATTTGTGTCATGTAAGAAAAATGAAAAACTTGCAGATGAACCAGTTTAGGGAGATGGGAAAGAAAATATAAACAGAAAGGAATGCATCACCTTACGTAAGGTGCCAACAGACAGAAGGAAGGAAGAAAGAACGAAGGAAGGAAAGAAGGATGGAAGGAAGGAAGGACATGGAAAGCAAGTAACAGCCCTGACAAGATCCCCCTGTTTTCATGAACACAGAAACAGGCAAGTACATTCTCAGGTGTCTTCTCCAGAAGCCGTACTGTCCCATGAAGCATGATGAGCTGCTGCAGGGAGGGGCAGTGGCACTGACCTTCTTTTCCCTGCTCCCTCCCACCCACGCAGGTCATACCGCCAAGTCCAGTACAGACAATGCAGTTTCATTCACAGCAGCCAGGAGTACTTCCTTCTAAAAGGCCACATCCTACCAAGCTGGTAAAGCTTAAACCATACATTTTCCAAACACAACATGAAGCATCCTGGTAGCCAAGTGAAGAGATGTAAGCAAGTTAAACCACCTCATTCTCTGTCCCCAAATGCCACTTCTTCTCAAATATGGGTCATTAGGCTCTGAAACCAGTCCTCATTCTCCTAGAAGAGGAGGCATGCTAATGCTACAGGACTATTTGGATCAATAATCCTTATTCACAAATAAAGCGAGAGGGTTAATAGGTTAAGGGATGTCAGTCTGAGCCTGGTAGACACACAGACAGCTCTCTGGCATGGGCTCTGCTTTGTTTAGTCCAAGCACATCACATGGGTCTCCCCGTGATGGCAAAGTCAGAGTCTTATAATAAATAGCTTCAGTGCAGTCACCCTGGTCTCAGTTGCAGCATAACAAAACCACCATACTGTCTGAAGACAGCTGATGAGAGCAAATGCAGTCATTTCTCCCCTGAAACAAAGTTTAAGCAATCTTAGGTCTCCTCACATCTCATCTTTTAAGTACAAATGGAGTAAAATGTCACAAATTATTGAGTCGCAAAGCAAGAGTAAAGAATGGCCATGAGCAATGTTTTCTTTAAGACTGGCTGAAATCTCAGAATCACTTTGATGACAAGTCTAAAAACAAGCAGTGAAGAGGAAGCAGAGTCAGGATGCACCTGGGAATTACTTACTGTAGAAATGCCACTGACTGTCTCAAGGCTTCCTCAAAGCAATACATATATAGAAAACAGGCTGCAACGAGGAGCTGAGGACACATCAGAGGAGTCAGGACACCTTCTCTATCTACCACATATTTTCAGTAAGCAACTGATTTCCAGCACACAATGCAGTTTTAGGACACCAAAGTACCTCACACCTTCTAGCTGAAGATAATTTCTGGCTGATAAAAAAGTACGATGGAAAAAAGTAGATGAATCTTAGATTTATTTTTACCATCTAAGAAAAAACAGCTTTGATTCTGTGTTCTGAAGTGGTGTATTCCCTTTGAACTTGACCTGAATTATATAAAAAAAAAAAAAACCAACAAAGAATGGAAACACTAAAAATAAGGTTAGACAGCCCTGAGAATTACTGGACAGATTTTATTTGGGATGGGCGGGGATGGGGGGAGAAAAAGAAGACTATAGCTGTCCTGAAGTTTTTAATTTAGATGAAAAAGAAACAATCCTCTCCCTGCAAAAAAAATAAAAATATCTGTTTCAGGTTGACCAAAGTGAGCTATTTTTTAGTTCTTCAGTTTCTGTACAAGTATGTACAGTAGTGCAGAATATAGACTGGCTCTGCCTGGGGGCAAGGTGCACACCTTTGGAGGCAGAGCCCCTCCTCAACAGACACCTTCTGCCCACCCAGCCATGTCTCACAGGACTCTTCCTCAGCCTGGGGGATGCAGGAGCACTGTCAGGTGCAGTGCTCCCCTTGCCACCCTTTTGAGATGCTGAGTGCTCCAGGTTTCTCTGCTCAAAGGCAATCAGGGACCACTTCACAACCATCACCAACACTTATGTTGACCACCCTAGACCTAAGTTTACCATTTTCCCTTCTCATGGCTGCAGCAAAGCAGATAGGAAATTTGGAGACTAGGAGGAAAAGCATCTGAGGGATGCAAAAACAGACACATGCAATGGAAATATGTTTCATGGCCAATGAACAAGTGAAAGGCTGCAACACATGGAATATGAGAGATGTAGCAAAAGGAGGATTTCATCATAAAATGAGGATATTGTTTATGAAACAGTGAGTTTCAGTGGCATCTCTTTTTCAGCAGCAAATGCAACACAGCAGAGTGAGAAGTGATAATTTAGGTAATTCATTCCCCTAGCCCCTGACAGCATTCTCCAAAACCTAAATGCTCCCACTCTGAAAGTGGGTGTCTGCTGGAAGGGCCTGCCCAGGGCACCAGGGAAGGGCTGAAAGCCCCAAATTTAGAATCAAGGGCTGTGCTTGCCACAAAACACCAAGTTGCAGGCTGTTGTGTGTTCAAAGAAAGGCACACAGAAAATGTGTTTCCTGAAGAAGGGGACAGCAAGTCATAATGAAACTGAAGCTGGGGTTGCCACAACCAGAACCTGTGCTTTAGGAGCTCACCAGTGCAGGATATGAGTGATTAATTTAATCAATGTCTTATTTCAGAAGGACATAAAAGAGGCTTTCATCAGGCAAAATGTTAGGATATACCTTCTTCCATTCTTGGCTTTCTTAACAAGGCATCCACTAGCTTTCATAATGCTTGGATCGAGCTTGATGGACAACCCTGCTCAAGGATAGACAGGGGCCACTCCTTCCCAGTGACCCATGGACACTTGCTCACTTTACAGACCTGTTTTACATCACTGGCCACAATGGAGACTGTTCTCATACACATGGAGTTCATTATTTTCCATTTAAATCTTCTAATTATTTACATGTCTTAGAGTAGGAAGAGCCTCTGTGGAATTACACACTTCACAACAAGTTTGCTTTGCTACTTCGATGAACAGCAAAAGCCCTTTTTACCATCTCAAGTGAAACAACCCAGCTTACTGAGTCTAGTCTTTAAAAGAGAGGGAAGGAAAAAGCAATACTGACATTTGCAAATTCTGGATTCCCTGCCTAACTCTGCATGCGTCTTTTCTAGCTTGGAGCAAGTAAGTGTGTGCTCTGAGCACCTGCAAGCTAAGCACCGTCAAGAACATCAGCTTTCATCCATCTCTGCCCATCTTGCCAGCTGAGACAGCAAATGCTTTTGGAGAAACTCATCTCTCACTATCTGCTCAGCATTGTCCAATGCCAGACACCACAACTGTCATGCAAATAACAGGCTGTATCCACACCTCTCACTTACCAGCCACCACCTGTAGCTGTCTTCTGGGATGAAGGCATTTTGTGAGGTCAAGAAAGGTTGCATAGTTGAATTAAACCTCTGATCAAACCAGAGGGAATGTCCCAACTCAGAAATGCACGTGTGACAGCTGCACGGTCTTCGGGGGTACTTCAAGAGTTTTTGGACTTGCTCTGTTAACTGCCCGATGAAATTTCTCAGATCCCAGGTGGATGTGGTCACCTGGTGTGTGTAGTTCAGTAGAAAAGATGTTACTGTGATGAGCAAAAAGGCAAAGGTGAATACTTTCACGTTCCTCCTCCTTACCACAACCATCTTTCCTGCTCGGGCTCTACTGTCGCTGCTGACCAAGTACAACGTAGGGTCCAATGTAAGGCAAAAAGGAAAGGGTGTTGCAGGCAACCAGCAGTTACCACCTTGAGCTTAGGCTGAACATACCATTTGCATGACCTCCATCCATAAGGGGAGAAACCTTGTTTCCCAAAAATGGGCTTAAAAAAGGCAAAGCTGGGTATTTCTTTCACCTCCTCAGTGTTTCCAAATCTCTTCCACCTCTCCGTGACCTGCTGCTAACCTCTTCCAATGAGAGTTCAACGAAGATGGCCCCTTGTCCTTCCATGTACCAGAATATTTAGAGGGGACCAATATCAGCATAAAAATTTAGGTTTTCTCTGTGGGAGCAAGCCATAAATTAAAGCAAACAAACTGCAGAAAGAAGAGGGTGTGTTGTTGGGTTTTTTTTCTTGGAAGTTAGTCCATGAGGGATCAGATCATCTGGGGATGTACAGTCCAGCAGAGAGATGTGCTTTGATGTCCATTTAAGCCATGACGAACAGTTTGCAGCCTGGAGACACAGACACACAAAAAGAAGGAAAAATTACTGTCAGAAAAGTTTCTTTGCATTCCTCTCAACCTAATTTCTCTGCTTTTCTCTGCCCATCCCAAAACCTCTCATCGGCTCAGAGCTCTCAACTCAGCACCACCAGCTGCAATTTCTGCTGCGCTGTCTGCATGCTGAGAAGTTTCAGGGTGAAATTTCTGAAAGGGCAGAGCATCGACCTGTGGATGGACATTGAGTCCCTCTGTACTGAACGAGCCGCGGTGCTCTGGCCTTATTTGAATTGTAGTCTGTAGCCATTTGAATGCAATGACTCACCTCCTTCCCTTAGGCTGCCCTTGATAGCCACAAGATACACAGCAAAGTATTCATAACTCAAAGCAGCTGAACAAAAAGCACTCGGCAAAGAAGGGAGGAGTAGGACAGGGAGGAAGAGGAATCGTTTCCTTTCTCTTCCTCCCCACAAATGACTTAGCTTCTTAAGGATCAGGGCTGGACTCGTGATTCAGAGAAAGCCAAGCAAGAACAGCTCATACATCCTGGGACAGAGAGGGGAAATACAAGAATAAATGGCTTTTGTTTTGCGTGGATTATTGCTATTTTTCCTGCAAAGGAAGGCTAGGTGAGGGCAGCCTGGGCTCTCAGAGTTCCCATGAGACCCCCAAGTCAGGTAAAAAGGCAGAGAGCCGCTTTACCTCAGTGAGTCAGGAGATACAGATGGACCTGGAGCTCCTCTCCAGTCCCCTCCTGGTGTTCCCTGCCTGGCAGCAGTGATCTGAGCCAAGTTTTTAAAAGCCAAAAAAAAAAAAAAGATCCCTTTCTCCCACTATGTGATTGTTTTGTAGGAGGAAAAACACGTTGTGCTTTTAAAACCTTGGATGCTTGCAAAAAGTCCCCAAAGTGCCATTGCTTAAATAACACTCTTTTGTTAACAAGTTGGGTGTTTGGTGGTTGTTTTTTTTAATTAAAAAAAAAAGAAAAAGAAAACAGAAAACAAAACTAGAGAAGCAACTGTGTCAGAATGTGTGCAAATTTATGAACAAGTGAAAGCTCAGCAGGAGAAGTCTCATTCAGTGCACAGCTGCACGCTTTGGGCCAAGTAAGAGCAAAACTGAAACTGTTTCTGTTGAAATAAACCATTATTTTAAATCTATTCTGTGCGCCACACCAACAAAGGATCCCTCTCATTTCATCACTCAAATCCTGACATGAGAGAAGTGCATCTGATGACCACAGTTTTAGGTACAGTACCCCCATTTGGCTGTTGGCTTTTCTCCTGGAGACCTGTGAGGCCAAAGTCCTTTTCAAAGGGGTTTGACATGGTGTTTTGGAGACGGCACAGGCTTGGTTTTAAGAGGTGGTATGTAAATATTTCTCAAGCTGTCTAAAGCCAAATTTGAAGGCAGGAGCCTCAGACCCTGGTCTTAAGCATTTGCTCTGCTTCAGCTTTCTCATCTGCAGCACGTGATGTGTAGCCTGTGCCCTTCAATTAGCTGCTGTTTGCCAAACGCCTCAAGATTTATTTTAAGTCTGTCCCCTACAAATGCATTTACAGGAGCTCAAGGGCTGACAAGTGGGTCAGGCTGAGTAACAAAAGGCTTTATTAATCCCAGCTGATGGGGCTTGCTACAGCGGTAAATCAAACAGCACTAGGGTACAATACTGTGCACACTCTTAACTTTTTAGAGGGAAGTTTTTGGACCAATCAGAAATCTTCCAAACTATTCCCGGGTACAATGTGAGAAATGCAGTCGAAATGGTTAGAGGGGATGCTGCCGGCTGTGCCTTGGAGAGTTAGAAAAGGAGCTCAAGAGCACAGCCCCAGGCACAGCACCCATTCAGGACAGCTGGCCTGTGCCAGAGAGCAGCCCCAAACACATCAGAGCTTTAATAGTGTGGGTGTAGTTGTTAGCATAAGCAAAAACACAGCCCCAAAGCCCTCCAAATATGCCAAATCCCAGAAGCAGATTGATTCTCCATTTATGGATCGGATAATTTAAGAGTTGTGGTGCTGGTGGGTTGAATCTCGACTGCTGTTAATACTGGGGCAATGCAGTATTTGCAAACACACCTCCTGCTCCTCTATTCTTTTTTTTAAGTGGAGGAGGGAAGGAGATTATTCAGTCTTTCTTGGAAAAGCCTATAAAATGGAGTATTGTTCATAAAAGAAACAGTTCTGGCCTCCAATACAAACACCCATTTCACCAGATTTATTTATTTATTTATTGTAACTGAGCTAAGGTTAAACTTATATTTAGAATTTGAAATAAACCCTCCCCAAAGCAGTGTTTATGCAGTGTACTACAGTGTTTCCAAAGTCCTAATCATCTCATCTTTTATAGCACATGATAGGAAAGTGAGAAACCAGAACTCCTAAGGCCCTTTTCCAGGGTGGAAATAAACACCGGATACTCTATTTTAAAGCCTGTTACTGGCAGTTAGTTTCCTATGAATGTTCATGATGGGGGGTGGAGGGGATGTGGAATAAAAGAAATATATATATATATAACCTCAGAGAAAGGCTCTGGGGACTATAAATGTGATTTAGGGCCTGAGGGAAAGGAGAAGTGAAATGAATGGAAAATGTTTTCATCGAGTTCACTGTGACTTGGACTGGGACCACTTTTATCTGTTTCTAAAATGCACATGAGATTCAACCCAGGGATCAGTACTTTCAGCCTTCCCAGCACCCTGCACCACAACTCAAACTATCCCTATGTCTCCCTCTGCTCACATATATTCGTATCTTTACAAATGGGTTTCCATAGGATTTGCCAAGGTGCCGGGAAGTGGTTGGTGTGAGAAAACACGCAGGGCTGCCAACCCCAGCTGTTGGGAATGTTTTACCTCTTGATACTATTTGTGATAGTTAATTTAAGCCATTACCAGCTACAGTTCTTATCTACATACCATGGTGTGACCTTGGTATTAGTACATCTGTGAACAGGCTATTTTGGCCTCAGACTCGGAACAGGACTTCAGGTACAGAGATTTAAATTACATGCCCAGCTACAGCCCCCTGAGAGTTAAACAGATTTAAACTACAGCCTGCTGCGGCTGTGCCTGTGGGCAGCTATCCCAGCTTAGCTCATGCAAGCAGCAGGTTAAGCTACCTTAAGTGATTGGGTGCTTAAGGTCCTATTTGTGATCTGGATTTCTTCTGCTACTCTCCCACCTCATCCTCCTTCCTACCTATACCCTTGTCCCATGTAAGACACCCGTGTACACCCCAGGATTACTTATTTATGCTGCCACTGTCCATTGATATACAGTGCATGGAAAATATGAAATGCTGTGTCCTAGGAAAGAGCAGAGAGAGACAGGTTCAGAAGAAAGGACAGATTCCTCCAGCCTCCAGTCTTGATTGTAGGAGTGGGTCCAGTGTGACTAAATGGCCATAAAGGAGGATTAGAGAGCTAAATCTTTTGTCTACATTTTACAAAATATACCAGGACTAATCCATTGTGATTGTTTGTCTTCATTGTCTTTTTGCATTTTAGAAAGAAGGAACAGAAAGAGCTTTTCTTTTCCTCCTTTCCTTTTTTTTTTTTCCCCAGAGTAGATCTTTTTCTTTTATTTTGTATTGTAAACTCAGTCTGAAGAATGTCCCTGGTCCCTTGCCAATTTGGCAATTAACAAAGAAGGACTAACATAAAGGATTTCTTAACACCTTCAGGAAGTATTTTTTGGCAAATCCACCTAAAAATGCAAAGTAACTGCATAGCTAGGTTATGTGATCATATCTCATCTACACACCCTCAAAGGAGCACTCAGAGACAACAGCAGGAGGGAGAGTCCAAATAATACCCTGCCCCAGCTGCCCCTAGACCCATCCCAGGAGCCATGAGCCCATCAAACACCTATCTGTAGCAGCCCAAAGGAGCACAGGGGCACACAGGCAGGTGGAAACTTGATGTAAGGACTCAGAAGGGGCACTGTCTGGGTCCCTCCCAGGGCTGGTCCAGGGCAGCCTCAGCCACAGGCCTGGGGCTCACCCAGGTGAGTGAATGAGGTCTGCATGGTCAGCCACACAATATTAACAGAATGCTGAATTTCTTGATTTTTTATTTCTAAAGATGCATGTAGAAAATAATAATGAAAAAATATTGAGAAAAACATCACTGAATTTCTCACCCCCCAAGCTGTAAATGTGCCACTATACTACAGCAGAGTTTTACCCCCTTTTGATGCCTATATGGGTGGCAAAGAGGTACTTAGTACCATTTTGAGGAGATCTTTGTCAGCTTGTGTTGATGGTTCAGGACACATCTATTGCCTTCTTGTCCTTAATTCACATTAAAACCTCTGTGTGAAACACAGTTCTCTAGTTTGAAGTTGCCAGCACATTCCAGACACAGCATGTTGGGCAGAAGAGCACAAAGGCAACAGGGTACAGCATCCCTATAAAGAGATATTTCCAGCTTTCCATTCACTATCAAAGGTCCCAAAGTTCTTTAGACTCAAACCCCACATACCCACCCGCCTCGATGGAAGCTGGGGAAGAACAATGAGATGCTTTGCAGCTTTCTCATGACTGGTGGTGGCCATCACACAACCCTTCTACAACCCAGAGTATTTTACAGCTTCAAGGAGTAAAGATCTGCTGCAATTTGACTTCAAGAGACTGTGCTGCGCTAGAGAGGTCTCAGTGGCAGAACTGCAGGTACCAATTTTCAGAAGCACAGTTCGGAGCACCACACAGCAAAACCTTCAATGATGACTTAGTGCTCCAGCTAAGCCACGTTGTTCTAAAGCCTTTTCTCAAAACAAACAGTATTTCCTCAAGCATCTTTTCAGCTGTTTTGGGACCTTCCTCCCATCCACATTCCTCATGAGTAATGACTTGAGTAACTCTAGGTCTTGAAGCCCTGGCCTGGGAGAGGATGGAAGGTTCAATCTTGCCTTACCGCACTCACAAAGGCCCAGAGCAGTCTTAGAAGACGTTATCCTGGGGCAGCAAAAAGTCACTGGAAAAATACACATAAATTTCCACCCTAGGTCTGTGCTTATGCCTGGAAAGGAGCAACAGAGGGGACTGTTTCACTCCAAACCACAGGCTTGTCTGCCCTGCCCTGGCTCATCGCTGGCTGCCTCCCACTGCCCAAAGCTGGCTGACATTTGAAAATAAACACTTCATTGGTCTGACACCTTGCCAGAGACCTCTGAGCATGACGCCTTCGTTATGTGAGATAGATTGTGCAATGAAAAGGCAGCCTGGCAGCCCATGAGAGTTAAACACAGGGCAGAAACATGAATCTCCTTTAACCAGCCAATGCTGGGAGGCCATGCAAGACCTCTGACCTATCTTTTCTAACTCCAGGAGATGAGTGTTCCCAAACATTGAAGGGAAGGGCTAAAGACACGAGGTGGGGATGGGTTAAAGCCTGTGTCCCAGCATAGCTTCTGCAACTTCAACCTGTTCATGGTGTGATTTCCCACGTGCCACTGGCCACACAGCACTGGCAGGTATGTGTGAGCCCTGTGCTTCTCAAACACCAAAACCCACTGCAGGATGCAATTTTGGAAAAGAACCACATGACATTTACCTTTCTGTGCATAACTTAATTGAAATCAGACTGCATTTGGTTTCACAGCGCTAAGTGGCTCCTGACTACTGTTACATCCTTGCAGGGATGACATGGGTGCTGTTTTTCCATGTGACCACAATCATAGAAAACCATCCCAAATTCTAACCTGCCATTTATTCATGAAGAAAATGATCTGCAGCTTTTCTGACCCAACCTTTACTGTGCTGCAAGTCATAAATCTGTTTGACTGCCACTGTCAAAATTGGGTCACAGCACTGAAGTCACTCAAGCTGGTTGGCATATTGCTCTTGGATTTATTAAAATGTTCTCCTCAAGCAACTGTCTAGAATAAAAACACCAGGCAACAACTGCCTAGAAAACAAAGCCATTCAGGAACACTTAAGCCATGAGAAAAAGAAGCTTTAGACAAATTTGAAGGCAGCTCCATGCCTCTTGAATTTGGAGCCAGCTCTTTGACAGTGTTTCATCTATCACAGCGAATAGAAGAAAAACTGGAGGTGGTTTATGGAGCGTAACTGCATGGCATTTTAGGTGCCAGTGATCTGAAAAAAATTGTTACCTACTTGTGTCTTATAAGTGAGCAAGTTTGCTGGCAGGCTTGGGCTGGCCAGGCAGATAGGAGATCTCCCTTCCTATGTGCAAACAGGTCTGGCAGACTTTACCAGGCATGTTGCATAGTGGTCTGGAAATGAAAATTCCTTCATGATGCCTGAGAAAAGGCCTGGAGGCTTTGGCTCAGGAAAGGTCATGAGCTTGCTCATACCCTTAGGCGCTGGGAGTTGCCATACCTGCAAGTGATTTTGGAGGAGCCCTACCTCTTTGCACACAGTCTATTAATCAAGAAAAGGCACTTTGCTTCTCTAGTGGTACTTCATTTTCTTTCATCTATTCCAAATCCCTGTCCCCACAGACACACTGGTGGTTTAATGTGCAAGTGGATGGCTACAAGTTCTTAAAAAGAATATTCTTTTCCTTCCCCATTCTGTAGTTTACAACGCTGGACAGACACATAGGTATAACCTGCTGAACTGTGAGAGCTTTTATGTAATGGGCCAATACCTTTTGATGAGTTGGGATGGAACTTTTTGTCTGTCTTTATGTAAGCTGTCATGCCAAGAGCCCAAAGCTGGGCCGAAGAAAACAATAACCCTACAACGAAAACCCTAAACTAAAAATCACTCACTCACTAGAATTCTTTCACTTTACCTCTATGAATGATTCTACTTCAGGAACTTCTTTAAAAACATACATGGAGACAATGGGACACATCAAACTTGTGGTTTGATTCCTATTAACCACCTGTCATGGCAGAGAGTCTATAGTGGACAGAATTCCCTTGTACTTTCACATCCTTCTCCTGCCATTAGGTGGTTTGCAGGCCAGGATCAAAACTCTGCTGCCCTTTGGTTGGGAAAAAAGAGCTATCAAAGGAATTTCCAGGATACCTCTGTGTGTTTGCACCTTGCATAGTTTTTTTAATGGTTCGTGATAGGACAACCTTAGAGCTGAAGCTGGCAAGGAGTTTTTCAAGTACAGTTTATTTTTATGGCTTGCTTTCTTTTTTTTTATCTTTGTGAAAAAGTCATCCTTCTGTAGATACTTACATTTCTGCTAGGAGAAGTGTGGAAAAAAAAATCTCCTTATTCTTGGGCGGCTTCTTCATATTGGGGTCTGACTATATGTGACTTTTTATAGTTATAGGGACTTGGTTTAGTGGGCATGGTGGTGCTGGCTTGATGGTTTGGATTTTAGAGGTCTTTTCCAACCTTAATGATTCTACTCTTAATGACTCCCAGGAGAATTTCAGAGATTTTCAGGTAATCCAAATACAAAAAGACAAATTAACAATGACAACAGCAGCAGTAGAAACAGAGGCAAGTATTACAGACGCAAATTCCTGTAAATGCATTAGTTTCAGTTTTATAGGATTACAAGCAGGGATATAGGATTATTTCAGATTATGGGACACTCTAAACTAAAGGTGGAACTTGATCACATTGACAGTAGGTGTTTTGCTAGACTGTCCCTGAGAAACCAGCTCAAAAATAATCACCAATCTATTTCCTGGTTAAAACTGTAGGGAAATATAAGTGACTACAAATACAACTGTGGAACAGACTTCCAAGAACTCTGATTTCTGGGATTAAGAATGATTAACACACCACAGGGACACTCATGGCATTATAATTACAAAGGAAGAGGAACATTAGATGATAATGATACTATTGATGGCATTGTCAATAACCCCTAAAATCTAGGAAATGCTTCCTTGCCCATGTGAGCACATCCGACTCCTTGCTGGGATTCCTGCCCTGAAGCAACACCAAGCAGTTGTTGGCACTGTGAGGTTGTTAACTGGTATTAATACTGATGGGCTCCTTGTTAAACCTAGAGCATTTCTCCTACAATCGATGACACCAACTGATACAACTCCACATTAAACATTTATTCAGACAGGCTGAATTCACTCTGGAGAAGGTTTAATTACACCATGGGGATTTTCTCCTTCACTAACCTGGGATTTATGCTTAGTCTTTCTTGTGCTATGAAGGTGTCAAACTGTCCACAATTAAATTCAGAGGTATTCTAGCATTTTGGAATAGTGTGAACCTGGTAGTCAGTGCAAGCTATGGCAAGTACAAAATAATACTTAAGTTTTCCTTCTAGCACACACACTTCAGAAAGTTTTCATTTAGTGTGCACACAGTAGCCACAGTAAGTTTACAAGGAGTCAAAAAATAATCCATTACAACTATATTACAGATATGTTACACCTTTGATAATTAATATACTGTGTTACAAGCCATAATTACAAAGCCATTAGGCAGCTACTTTACTTGATTGATCATTTTTTATGTCTCTAATAGAAGTACTTGAACTATTTGGATCCAAATGCACTCTGCTCTTTCACCCAGCCTAAGAATAATTCAACCTCTGTGCATTCCAGCTTTAGCCCTACATCTACAACAGTGTTGACTGTCAAGAAAGAAACTAATGATTCAGACTACCAGATCATAAGTTGTCTCTAATATCTGATAGATGAATGTAGCTGTCTGGATCAGATAGCATGTATATGACCCCTCAGAGTTCCATTGGTGGAAGCTTTTCTATCTACTATGTGGTACTTTGGATGCAGGACAACCACAAGATCTAAGCAAAGAAGAAATTTTGTCTCTGTGGCAAAATAGAAACAAAGATTAGCACACATCAGAGTGGCACAGAAAAAGCTTCCTCTAGTCCTGAATATGAAAATATGTCAAGAGCTGCATGTGGAATGGATTTGCATGCATCAGAGAGCTGCACATACAGCCACTCAACTGGGCATCCTGAAGTGCATGAAAAATGCTAATATTGCATAACATGGATGCTGATAATTGTCTGTGTTTCTCCAGTATTCAGACATGCACAAAACTATGGCATCTTTTCCACTTTATCCCTTCCACATCTAAAAGATACCTCCATTTTCAGTGGTCCAGCGCAGCCTTTTCTTTCTGTTGCAAGCTTTTGTACGTATTACTATTGCAATGAACGTGGGATCCTGTTCTAACTTTCATGAGAAGCTGCATAGTAACTTTTAAAATGGGGCTTATGAAACTGCTTCCTCTAGCAATAAAGCTCCCAGCAAGTTTTAATGGGCACAGTGTTAAAAGCTAACAGTCTTCAATGACCACAGGCAGTGGAGTCCTGGGGCTTTGAGCTTGCTTTTAAATGAATCAATTTATGTCCAAAAGTTTGCTTAGCAAGTGGGAGCTGTGGGATTTTGTTTGTATTTTGCCTTTATTAAGCAAAGGAAAAAGAAGTCATCTCACCTTTAATTAAAACCTCTCAAGGATTTGCTGGGAACTGTACACCAAGAAACTTGAAAATACACTGTTCTGCCTGGATTGGTTTTAAACAGGGTAAGATTAAGTGTTCAATCTCTTTTAATATGCTTCTCTTGCTAAAAAAAAACAAAAAAAAAGAAAAAGAGGCAAATGCTGAAAAATACTGACTGCATCCAAAGGAAAGTCATGACAAAGAGCCTAAACATTCCCAGAGGAGAACTTCTTATGGAGAAGACATAGCATCAGCCGTAGGGCGTAGTTGTTTTTAAGTTGCTCTAAAAGGAGACAAGAACCCCAGTCACAGAAGAGATGTCACACTCGGCTATAAGGTGTTAATCCAGGATGTGGTAGTTGTTGCTGGGGTGTTCCCATCTTTAGCAAAATATACTGGATTCCAGAGTGTCCTTCGCCACAACAGATGGAGAGGTAGGTTCTAGATGTTTGTCTAAAAGATGAGGTTTTCAGTGACCAGTACGGTTACTGCACAGACATTTCCAAAACTGCAACTGAGGGAAATCATTCTCATTTTACAACCTTCTGTATTTCTTACTTCTGAATTTCATTGACCCTGCTCTGATTTACATGCATGGTAGACTTGGGGCATTGCTAATTTGTATGAGAAAGAGTGAGGAAAGTGTGGGAGACAGATAGTGACAGGGCTCAGTGACAGCACATGGCACACAGAGGCAAAATTATCTTGTCCAAGTTTTACAAATATACGCAGACATTTCTGTTCATGGACGTATCAGCCAGAGAGGCAGGTGAGGAGGGGGCTGCTTACCCTTTGCAGCCACTCTGCTAGATGTGGCTCCTGGCTGACACCCAGGACTGAGATGGATTGGCTTTAGTTCTGGACATTGGTTCGTAAGACTCACAGGAGACTCGCCTGGGTGAGGTGCCAAGAGGTTTCCTCCTGTGTGAAGGTGGCACCAACTAGTTACACATAACTCCTCTGACAGAAGTTTGTCTAACCCCTTTTGAAAACAGTCCGTAGAGAAAATTCTCCTCTGTCTCAAAAGAATTTTTTATCAGTACAAGGCCATCCTTGCTTCAGACAATAGCAAAAAAAGCCCTTCCCCAAACTTGTATTTGACTTAATAGTCTTAAAGAAAGAAACTGTATCAGTCTAGCTTTTATATGAAATACTATTTAGTAAACCATTCAGCCCTGGAACACCTCAGAGCATCATTCTGTAGTGTCTGTGAACACCCACCTCCTGCTGAAGCTGCACCCTGCCCTGCACAACAATGCAGAGAGGAGCAAGAATCATAGAACCATTTAGGTTGCAAATGACCTTTCAAGATCATAGAGTCCAACTGTAAACCTAACAGGGCTGAGTCTACCACTACACCATGTCCCTCAGCACATCTATGTGCCTTTCAAATACCTCCAGGGACGGCGACTCAACCACTTCCCTGAGCAGCTGTTCCAGTATTTGACAACCCTTCCAGTGAAAAACTTTTTCCTAATATCCTATTTAAACCTCCCCTGGTGCAACTTTAGGCTGTTTCCTCCTATCCTATCATTTATTAATTGGGAGAAGCAACTGCCCTCCACCTCACTACAATCTCCTGTCAGGTAGCTGCAGAGAGAGGCGAGGTCTCCCCTCAGCCTCCATTTCTCCAAACTAAAACAATTGCTGGAAGAATGTCCCCTTGCTTTCAGGTACAGGCATCCTTGGAACCAGCTGTGTGTCCACGAGCGTTCCAGTTGTCTCAAACAGCGCCACTGAAGGGCGGGTGTGCACATGGCACTCTGCACGGCTCCGGGGGCGCTGCCCTCCCCCGCGCCTCCCATGTTGGGGGCGAAGGGACAGAGGAGGCTGCCAGGGAAGAGCGAGAGAGCAGGGACCGGAGCAAGCCGCTCCGCCTGGCCCCATGCCGCTCTGTTCCCACCACTGTCTGTGTCCCGGAGAAAAGCCACATGGCACAGCCCTGCTTGGCGCTGCCTGCAGCCTGGAGAAGACCAGGTGGCACGGTGCCGCTCCCCCGCCGCTGCTCCTCTCGCTGTGTGCGCCTGCCGCCAAGAAACTTGGAACTGCTCCTAGGGCAATTCCACAATCCCAAGCCAGGGAAATACTGACATCCCTTCTCTTTGACATATATTTTTCCCACTGCTTTCCTTTTCCTTCTGCTCCAGTCCAATCTAATAAACCCAGTTCATCAGCCGTTTGGCATCGTTTCACCTTTATTTACTCCAAGGGAATGATTTGAACCTTAGCCCGACACCCCCCCACCACCCCCAACCCCTGCTGACCAGGGTCGTGACAACAGCTTCAGCATGTGATCCCATCCCTTACTTACAGAACACGACACTACGCTGGGAACAACAGGAAAGAATCCTGATGCTGCAGGACCAGGTAGCCAAGTGGGGAGGCTGAGCAGACTGCACACAACAATAAGCACACAGCCCACAAGGACAGTGGAAGCTGTGCCTGGTGAGACTCTAATGCACATACCAAAATGGTTAAACTGTGCTTCTATAGCTTTTCTTCATCCTCACCTTTTTACTCCAAGGTAGTGGAAAAAAGAAGAAAAGGTATAAGGAAAGAGGATTTGCCTGGATTAGGTGGGAGGGTCTAGGAGCAGGTTTACTGCCCAGCTGACAGGGCTTACAACTGGAATTAACTCTTATATGGGTCACACCACTGTGTGCAAAGGAGGGTGAGGGCACTTAAGGATCTAAACACTGTCCAAATTTCTGGTTGTCCAAAATAAATCAACCTCCTACCATGGTAAGAAGCCTCTTCTACAGTGAGGCTTCTCTCTTCCTCCAACCCCGGCTACCATGAGCAGGCACATCTTCAACTAGATCAGGCTGCTCAAAGCCCTGTCCAATATGACCTTGAACGTTTCCAGGGATCGGACATCTATCACCTCTCTGTGCTGCCTCTGACAGTGTTTCACCAGTGTCATAAAAAATTTCTTCTTTGTATCTAGTCTAAGTCTACCCTCTTTTAGTTTAAAACTGTTACCCCTTGTACAGAGGTCCTAGGTTTTTACCCGTGCCCCCTCCCAACTCATCCTTTGCAAAGCAGGGCTGTGGCTGCAAAGTATCCGTGGGGTGAAACATGATTTTCATGCAGGACAAAACCAGAATTTGCTTTTGAAAATGGCTTTACAAAAACCATGGAGGCAAGCTGCACATTTAGTGACCGGACTCCACAGCATCATCAGAACAGAGAGAGGGAATGAAGAGGTTTTTGCCACCCTATCCAGTACTACTGGGAGGAATAAAGTCCTTTTGCTGCCCAGATGTCCATCAGCAACGTTCCTCGGCACACAGATCTGGTTCCTGTGGGTGATACCTGCTCCAAGCACAGACAATACAGTTGCGTGAGAGCACAGGGCACGTACATGTTCTCCCAACTCTGATGTGTAAGGCCGTTGGCTTGATGTAAGTGGTGTATATTACTTCAACTTGGCCAGACATCTTTGACATTAAATGACTGTAGAAACACCATGCTAAATAAGAAATGAAAGTAGACCTCCTTCCTGATGAGCAAGGGGAAACCCCAAACTCTAATAGCCTTTGACAAAAAAAAAAATAATTTAAAAATCCCAATCAAGGCCAGATTTGAAGTGACAAAATCCAGGCAGCAGCAGCCAAAACACTCACTGATTTCATTTGGGGTACTCTACTTGAACTGTTTGGAAGCTGAATTTCCAGAGATACTGATCATCCACCCCTGACTGGCTTCCATAATTTTAGCTACTCAACACCCCCCAAGCAGTCAGAGCAGAATCTTTCAGGACTGCTCTTCCTCACACTGAGCACTCTTCAATTTACCCTTGTTTTTAGCAAAATCCAGCTTTGGTCTGACAGCATCTCTTCCCACACTCGTACACAGATATCACACACACCCTAACTGACACAGGGCTTTGCTACTAGTTTCAGAACACATTGGAAAGGTGTCCAAAAAAAAAAAAAAAAAGGACATATGGAATCCTAGAATTATTTTGGTTGAAAAAGACCTTTTAAATTATTCAGTCACCAAGATTTATCTCTGTTTTCATTTCTGATGCACTAAGGCTGGTTTGCTATGGAAGGAATGGCCTGGGGCAAAACCCTTGGAGGAGGGGGTAGCACACAAGTCACTTATTCAACCCCCATGACAACTCTTCACCACAAGCCTTTTTCTCCATGATCACTCCAAAATATCACCATGCACAGGGCATGCTGCTGCCACCTCTGCTTCACAGATGGGGAAGGGGTGAGCGAGTCTGCAGGCATCTATTTTATTCTCACCCTTACAGAGCTCAAGGGTAGAAATGCAACATCCAACCCCAGCTCCTGACTCCACTGCTGACTCTGCTCCTTCCCTTATCCCAGTGCTGCTCAGCATTTCAAAGGTAAATCATTAGGAATGGGAAGCTGGAGCAGCAGCAGCAGTTTTACTTTGCCCTGTGCAGCTCCCTTTACACCTCTGACCTGCAGCTTTTTCAGGGCTGTGTTTCAGCCTGGGTCCTCTGAGCACTTGTTAGGCAGCTGTCCCTGGCAGGGGTAAAAACTAGTTTAAGATGGAGTTGGCTGCTGTTCCCATCATTCTTTGCCAAGTCTGATGCATCCCTCTGCAAATTTTCTGGCATAATATGCCACAGTTGGACTGAAAAAGAAGCATAAGCCATTCATCGGCTACTGATAAGGGCAATTTAGTTGCAAATGCATGGCTAGCTATCTTAACACCAAGAAGGTAATAGAGGATTCAAAGTATAAAACTCTATTTTAAGGTGTCTTCGGTCCAACTCACATCCCTGTGCATGTGTTTGTGATGACTCAAGCTGAGTTTCATTTACGTTCATCATACAGGGAGTGCCGCATCCCATCAGTGCTGCCAGCAGTGCACAACCTGCAGTCACAGCAGTTACTCCTCCATCATTAATGATAGTCGTTTGAGGATCCACTGGAGAGCCTTTGTCAAGCTCTGTCCCCAGCTTCCCTGGGACATTAAGCCCTGTCATTTCCACTGCTCATTTTGCAGTGTCTACAACAGCTCCTTCTGCAGAGGTTTGCCATCCCCACCTGCCTTTCTGACACCAACAGAGCAGCTGATTTGAGTTACTGTCCCATGTATGAGAATCTTCACCTATACAACCCCTAGAGTTAAGAGATGACATGCTGCTTTTTCTAACTTTACCACCAAGCAAGTTTTTAACAGCCTTTATCTCCACTACTCTGGAAAAGATTAACCACTGCAACTTTGTGTTACTAAGACATTAATAATAATAATAAAACCCTAAACATTTCTTTTTCTCCAAAAATAAATAAATCAGAAATTGGCATTGCTGTGTAAAGTCCCTGACATTATTTACAAATAAATATTGGACCTACTACAATAGAGTGAATTTACAGCAGCAGGCTGTGTGCTGCTGCTGAAACCTACGTGGCTGCCATAATACAGACACAAACTATAAGAAGTATTAGGGACTGCAGTTTGCATTTTATTGCCTAAGAAAATTAACGTGTAAATAGCAATAAAATGCACAATTATTTAGCACAAAGCCAAAATGCTCCACAGCATTTACAGGCTGATGGATGGCTTGCCTGCCTGCTCTAATTTACCATAAAACAAGAAAGACAAGAAGGGAGGAAAATAAACAATAGCTCCTGTCAATGTGATTAGATGTAAGACGCCAGGTGAGAGCAGCTGGGCTCCGAAGAGGACAACACAACCCTGCTTCAGCTGGCTTTGCCTTTGGTCCGTCAGTCCAGAGCGCCATGCTGCTTGGCAAAGGCAGCATCACAGCAGCTGAGCGGGGAGACAGGGATTTCTGCTCCCAGACTCATGTGCCCCATCCCTGAAGCCTCTGGCAGAGGATGGAGCAGTCACTTGGGGTGGTGTGAAGGCTTTGTGCCTGTGGCAGGAGGAGGGGGTTATTAGGCACCTTTGTAACAGATCAGTTTCTGGACAGGAAAAATGCTTCCTGGCACAGAAGTCAGTGGTCAGCTGTCAGGGGCATCATCTGTGAAATGAGAGGCAGGGAGAGTCTAAAAAAGACTGGGAGGTGTGGAGGGAAAAGGTAACAATCCTTCAATACCATCTGTTAAAAAGCAAGGAGAGAGAGAGGGAGGGGGAAAAAGCATTCACAACACTTTATGGGATAAAGTAAACTGCAGGCAAAGCGAGCGATACCAGCTGGTTCACTGGCTGTGGTTCAGCTACCCACAGCGATGCCTGCAAAGAAGCCACGGGGTCCCAGCAGCAGCAGCCAGTTTCCACAGCACCAGCATTTAGGCAACACTGTGCTATTGTCAACCACCCTACTCCAAAATATTTCTGAGTGTGCTATGGTACACACTACCAACTCAAGGTTTTTATTGAGTTGTTTTCTAGACACACAGGCATGTGAGCCAAAATTTCACATAGTGACTTTCACTGGGGCAGAGAAGCCACATGTATCTACTCACATTTGCACAACACCTTTTAGGTCATTGAGGCTACAGAGACATGAATCTGGTGCTTAAAGTGATATTGCCCACAGGTTCCTTACACAGATAGTGGTGCTCCTGCAGAGGGTAACGGAAGTCATTTAGGGATTTTGGAGCAGATGAATGGAGTGGATAACCTCTTGGGTCACTTCTCACAAAAAGCTGGGATGACAGCCAGGACTTGCGGCTCCAGCCCAGTGCTGGAACACACACCTCAGTCTCACTTTCAACTCACACTTGTAATTTCAAAGTCAAATTTCTCTCCTGAGGACCATGGTGAAGGGGCTGGCTTGCTCCCTCCCTTGGCAGTGTGGGGACCTTCACCTTGTCTTTCACTGGGTTCCCAATTCAGACACTAAGTACCTAAGGAGAGGCGGTATGAATAACTCAGAATGAAGGGGAAGGATGCATTAGCAGACAACAGGGATCTTTTTTCAATGCTGGACTTGTCAAGAATAATTTTCCTCCTTCAAGTTCACATAAAGCCAGATGAGTCTTCAAAATCATTTCCACCAGCCCTTTATTCCAAAGTCCCTTTTTTGCAAAATTCAGAATGAATTTTAAATCTGCTCCTGTTTACAACAGAATCAGGACAAAACAAACAATCAATCAAACAAACCAAACCAAATAACAAATACCCAGAGTAACAGAATGGGGCCAGGTACTTTCTATCAAGGTCTCCTCCATTTACTTCAATGAGAACTCCAGAAGCAAGTCCTGCAACAATGATCTTAACTCTAACTAGAGCAAGGGTCCTATGAAGGACTCCTAAAGTTGCTTGTCAGACCTGCTCCAAAGTACAACAGAAAAGCTTTCAGCAATGTGCCAGGATCTTTCACCAATTACAAAACTGCAATGTAGAATCAAAAGTAGAATACTGAGCACTGAGTTGTGCCCTTCCACGTGAATTTCCCTTTATAAGTGGGGAAAAAATGAAGTCAGTAATCATTAGTATGACTGGATTTGAAAGCAGATAATAAATAGCACATTCATCTTTTAGTTATTAACATAACTAAGCTTATTGCATAATATCTGCTTATTTTTGGAAAGTGGTCCTTTATACCTGTCCCAACAGCACAACACTGAGTTGGCAAGAGGCTGGAGCTTTTCAACGAACCAGAGAATTTCTTCAGGTCAAACTCACTTACCAAAAATGTCATCTCTGAAGTCTGGCTCACCAGTTACACAACTTTTTGAAAGAGAACGTACCCTTGATTCAATAGCCCCTTTACTACAGTCCACTTGACCAGCTTTGTTGCAGCTTACATTTCACTTGGCTGTACGACAATTGCAGTTTATTGATGTCACAAATGATTACAAAGGAAATTTTGGTACAGAGGACTCATCTACCAGATCATACATTCAGAGTGCTGCAATGACATGTCCTCCCTCCTGTCTTTGCTCAGGACAAGCGCTATTGCTCCAAACCCCAAACAAGACTCTCAGAATGGTCCATGATGTTTATCATACTGCTCCCCATGTCATTTCTGCTCACTGGAGCTGGAGGCTTGAAGCTGGACCATGCCGCCGATGAACTCCCTAAAACACCATGCTTGGGCACCAGGATGTCTTGCTTCTGTACCACCAACAGCCCTGCAACAGCTGAGGAATTCCTGCAACATTTTGATGACTTCTCTCTGCTGTTGTGTGCTGCCTCTCAATAACTGGATAGACTGGTGGTGTAGTCTGAATAGCCAGTCCCACTGTTGCTGTCATCCACTGTTTATATTCCTTAGTTCAAGTCTCATAAAAAGCCCAATTGCTGGTCTTGGAGTGATAAATCAGCATTTCAGAATTTATTCTTGCTTCCATGCAGTGCTATCAATCACATCCAATACATATTTTGTAGTGCTTCCCTTTGACTTAACCTTACTCATTGTACAAAGCATAGTGTTGCAGGGGAGAACATCTGCATGTATCTGAATACAAACAATTGCAAGATTTTAGAGTTTAGGGTGTTTTGCTGGATCTCTATTCTGAGTGGAGTTCAAGTTTTTAAGAAGACAACAAAACCCCTGCTCTGTGCCTTGGGATGCCTTAACCCTCTTGTGATTATAAAGCTGATAGAAAGAAAAAGACCAAACACATTAACCTTTCTGACTCTGCTTAAGTCTAGTTTTGTCCTAGCAAGGGAGAGTCAACACTTCAGGAATACATTAGCACCACAAATAAGGCACTAGTTGGCAATTTAAGTGGCTCCTAATGTCCCTCCACAACAGTGCAGTGTGCTGTCATCATGACAAGTCAGGCAACAGATGCCTTTATTTTTAATTTCACTAAAGAAATACTGGTCTCATCAACAAGGCTCTGACCCAAAGGCAATACAGGTCATGGCCACTCCCCAGGCGAGTGCTGCTCCAAGATGCCCTTTTCCTGCATGTTGAAAAACGTCTCTAGCTCATAATTCAAGGCATGGGTTCAAAAGTCTCTCAGAAGCTCGTTCAGCTACATCTACAAATACGGTTCCACTCTTCAAATGCTACATTGGCAGCAAAATCAAAGGTTTGACACTGCTCAGCTGTTCCAGTTTGGAAACAATTTTTTTTTTGGCTAAGATTTCTCCAGTCAACCTAATTCCCACTAGCCATCAACTGCTCTGCTCAGATCAAGGCAATAGTCTGAATGTTTTGCCTACAGAGAAGTAATGCCTTGATTTTGGTGCTCTGCTGATTCTTTCCTCAAAGGTGAAATTCCCTTCATGAATCATTTAGAGAGAACTCTTCTCTCTTCTGGCTTGCTATTGAACTGTCTAGGAGACAACATTTAAATGCAAGGAGGCAAAACAATAGTATTGACTGTCCTTTGCCCAGGTTTATTTAATTCTGTAAAGCAAACAGTTTGTGTGAAAAGCATTCCTAGTAATAAAAGCGTATTGCACATTTGCTTATAGAGGGTCACTGGGGAGAGTGAATGTGCCTGTACTCAGCAATAAATGTTTGATTCTGTGTTGCACAGCAATTATTCAAAATGAGAGAGACTATTGGATCCAAGACTGCTGCCCTTTAGGAATGAATCTGTCAAGCTGTATTGCTCTGGATTTTTTTTTACCCAAGTGGATTTTATCTCCACACTCTTATTGCTGGGTGATAGTCAAGGCTTTAAGTCCAAGTTGTGTCAAGCTTGAAAAACAACGTTTGACTAACAGACTGCCCTTTCTGTGTTAAAGGGAATACAGTGAGGTTTTACCAGTATTATTGTTATTATTAACTATCAATATGCCACAGCATATTAAAGAGGTAAAATTTAAAATGCCTGGATGGTTTATTCTAAGATGTCAGGGAAAGACAAGAGATTTCAATTTAATTATCCCTAGGATTGCTTCTTCACTAGATTTAAAAATGCCATAGCTTTAGTTATCAAGGGGAATTTGTGATGCTATCATATATTTATTCTCTCTGGGTTTTGTACATACTTTGGAAATTTATCAGCAATCTGGTATTTTTCTGTCTTCTGAAGTTAAACAAGAAGGCATTAATATATTATACACCTACATGCCTCTGTAGGTACTTTCTTGACATTTATTATCTATCCAGCCTTGCACTTGATAGACTTCCACATATTGCTCAGTGAAATGAAACAGAATCCCAGAGAGTTTAAGTGCATGCAGAGATGTGTGCCATTTCCCCTCAAAGTAAAATTTAATCAATGCAGTGCCACCTCAGCCCTGACCAGATGATCAGTCAACACAGCTCTGAGTAATATCTTGGAAAATCTGAGCCTACAGACAATTACGGACCACTTAATCACAAAATTTAATCAAGATAATAATTAGGCACTTCATCCTGTGTAATGCATAAGGATGTGAGCCTTCCAACTGCTGCTGCCAGATCGGAACTGAACACAGGAATGAGGGGAAAAAAATCAGTAAATTCAACAGACTATATCCTTGATGAAGGAAGAAAAGCTAAACTCAGACAACTTGCCAAATCCTTAAGAAGAGATCCAGTGCTTTGTGCCAGTTGAGAAACCAACTCTACAAGATTCTTTCAAAGATCTGTTTCTTCAGAAGACCAACCTGATATTTTTCATCTGACCAGGCTTGAGAGATAAAACTCAGGGGCCTGGCACAGTAGGTGCTGTGTTGATGCTTGGTAAGCACTTTTTGCTCAGATAAACCTTGCACTGCAGAACAGACGAGACTGAAAAGGAAAAGCTCTATTAAGAGATTCTTTCAAGGTCAAAATGAAGAATATAAATCTGTCAGTCATCCTAGCCACTGTACTGCACACTGCCTCTGTTGGGTCAGCTTTGTAGGTCTAAGCAAAGAGCTAGAAGACCCTGTAGTTAATATTTAC
Source organism: Dryobates pubescens (assembly GCF_014839835.1). Taxonomy (NCBI): domain Eukaryota; kingdom Metazoa; phylum Chordata; class Aves; order Piciformes; family Picidae; genus Dryobates; species Dryobates pubescens. Next base: position 19,970,587 of record NC_071625.1, on the reverse strand, counting down.
TCATATTTACTGCAAGCTAAGCAGTTTCTCAAATAAATACTATTAAGAGGATTTTTCCCTATTTCCTTCCAACTTCAAAGTACCACATGAGTCTTCTTGCTAGAGCTAAGTGACATCCACACATCACAGAGCTGCAGAAACAGTGGCAATATATCTGTGAACACTAAAAAGTCCAGAAACACAAAGGCTTGGGAGAAAGAGTGGAGGGATGTAGAAAATGGACTACACAACCCAGTAGGTCATGTTCATTTGTAAATTCTACCAAATCTATGGGTTAAAAAGAGGATGAAAAGCAGATTTTTCTGCCCTTAAACTGGTGTTCTGTTGTAGGTTGAGTGGGTCACAAGTAAACAGAGAGTAAAAAATAAATAAGTATACGCTGTGTCTGTGCAGAAAATGTCTGTGACAAGGCGCTGAACACTGCCTTGTCCTCAAGGCAAGGCTGGACATGTTTCAAAGATCTGTTGGACTGCTTTGTTTGTATTACAGATCAGGTTAGTGACAGTTGTTGGAAATCAGGTGCCAAGTCATTTGAAACCAAATCCCAATGTTACCTACATACTGTCCTTTCTTCTCTCTACGCATGGTTTGCTGTGAAATTAAGAGGGGCAGAAGAAACGAAGAAAGGTGCACACCTGCATTCCACTGAGACTCTACCTCTCCCACTGTGGTGCTGGGCCCAGTTTACACCATCTGAAGACACTGGCTAATATTTTAAATTCGAAAGACGAGTAGATTCTCATAGAGGGCAGCAGAAAATCAACTCCACAGAGGAAGAGAAATCTTTTCTTTACACATAAGAGACTTTAAAAAAGGAAAAAACGTAGAGCTGAATGATGACATTTCAATCTTCAGAGTCACTGTTGGCTGCAATGAATCCCTTTTGTAAATTCAGTGTCTTAGGCTGCAAAAACTAAACCAGTTTTATTATCAGCCATCGTAAGCCTGCAAACAAGAATTCCCACTGTATTTTAATGGCTGCTGGCCATATCTATCAAAAAGGGGGCTCTAACAGACATACAGTTATCATTGTTCAAATTTTAATGAATATATGGCATTCCCATTCATTATTTAAGTGACATTCAGACACAGTTTCAGTCAAAGCTGCCTCTTCATAAATGTTATTAGCTACAAATGTGCCTTTAATAAAATATTGCACTGTGCAAAAATAAGTGGTGTACTGATAAAAGAGAAATGAATGGAAGCAGCAATACAGTTTCAACTCCTTATTCACTCAAAAATATCTTTTGATTTTAATGGGCAATTTCTCAGCCCAGCACAGGAATGCAGGGTCAGGCCCAGCGGGCACACACAGGGACACAAGCAGCACCTTCTTCAAACTCTTTTGGCTCACACGAAGACTGCTACCCTATTATTTGAGACAGAACTGGTCTATGTGTGGTCAGTTTGACCACAACTCAATAATACTGTCTGTAAATCCAATATACATGGCCCTCCGGACAGCTTTACATTCATTATCCAACTCTTTGGGCTGCACACTCTGAAAACTAGTGTTTGGGCTGCTGAATGTGGTTCAATGTATGTAAGGCTCTGCTTTTCTCACAGGTCCTTGTGTTTTTCAATAAACTAGCGTGCTGAGGTGTCTCAGCTTAGGTACTCAGAACTGAAACATCCTAAATCTAATCAGGCTGCAAATGCTAGTCCCAGACTGCTTGCTACCCAAGCCAAGGAAGTAGCTATTTATTTTCTCTAAATTAATCCCAGCTCAGCAAGTCACTTAAGCACACATCTAACTTTATAAAGATAAAGTGGGTTCCCCACTCACTTAAATAAGGCAGATGCAAATGCTCTGCTGAATCAGGTTTATAAAAATCCAATAGCAGTCAGTAATATATATTGTGACACACATGAACAATCTCTGCTCTGCAGCCAGGAGGCTGGAGCATGCTGCTAGTTTCTGTACTGCAGTGTCCTCCCTAGTGCCCTGGGAATGCTTCCTCTTCCCTGCATCCTGCTCCATTCCCTGGGCTGAGAGCCACACACCTCCTCCTCCACTCTCTGTCTGGGAATAAGATGTGTCTCTATATAGAAGGTATCTATTATGCAAGATTTATCTTGTGTTTCCCTGCCTGCACTAACTGTGCATTTGAAATGAAAAATACTGCCAGTGCCTAGGCTGGGTGTCTGAAGCAGAAGGGGCAGAAGCAGAGGTGGCTTATTTGCCAGAGCAGAAAGCTTTTCTTCTGAAATGACTTTATATTAAATTGGTTTCATTTCTACCAGCATTAAAGAGCAAACTGACACTTCACTGGAATTGTGAACTTGCCCCCAAGGAACAAGGTGAAGATGAGGGTGGAACCCATCCCTACTAAACCTGGTCAGCTCTGACAGACTCTGCTCCAGGAAAGGGTCAGCAAGACAACAAGAGACTAAAAAGGATGCCTGAGGACAAGCTTGCATATCTAACCCCTTCTGCTTAGCAGCTCTCTTCCCACACTGGCACCTAAACTCTGCAGCGACTTTATCTTAAAGAAAAAAAAAATAGTAGTAGCACTAATGATAATGTTCCCAGAGGTAGGTGGGGTCATGTTCCTGCACACTGCATCTTGGCAGGAGTATTTGCCATCTATCTCATAGCTATGTATAACAGGCACCCAAAAATCAGACATTCTTCTGCCCATTCTTCCTTGCGGCCTCCAAATTGTATGTGTTGTGCTCAGCATGTGGACAAGACAGGGTTTTGCACAAAAGTCAGTCACAAGCAGCAGTTTTGTTGAAGAGAATTGGGAACATCCTCCCTTCCCACCACTCAGTGCCCTGCTCAGGGTCTCACCTGAAGGATTAATATTCTGTACCCCAAAAGAAGAGAGCCAGTAATGCTTGCTGTTTTGTTTTGTTTTAATGTAGAAAAGAGCTTGGGAAGTATTTTTGGGTAAAGGCTCAAGGTAAAGGATCTAGACCTCAAGAAAGGTAACCTCTTTGTAGCTTATCTTGAATAAGGCCTTCTAAAAGGCATGACTCCCTACACACGTGTCCTGTGGAAGATCTGGCAGGTACCGATGTATGATATATAAATGATACTTAGGGGATGAAGTAAAAAAGCCAAAACCAACACTCTAACATTAGCTGATTCACTAGCTTTAGAGGAATGGCCATCAGCATCAAGAAAGATGGAGAGATTAATTCAGCCATTTTTGGCACATACTCCTCCCAGAGAAACACACCACTTTCTTTTTGCATTGATAATGATTTTTTTCCTACTTTGGATAAGCCCTTCACAGACACGCTCCATTTGTTCCTGAAGGTTTTACTCTTAAAGAAGTAGCAGTGGGAGGTGTTTATCCTCCAGCCTGAGTGGAAGCTATCACTGTTGCCATTTGAAAAGGTAGTTTTGAGACGGCATCTCATCCAGGCTGCAAGAAATGGCATCTCCTCCAAAGCATTATTTCCATGAAGCCAAAGGTAAGAAGCACCCTCTCCACACTGCTCATGGAGTAGAGTTAAAATACTCTCCAAATCATACATTTATAAGCAAGACAATTGTCTAGTGTCATTACTAGATTTTTAAAATGAAAATTTAAGCATTATTAGGGGATAAGGGTCAGGTATATACCCAGCCAACCAGCTGGCAATGACTACACCTTGAACAAAGAGATTCCAAAAGTAACTTTTTAAATGAGAAGGATGGCAAAAAGCCAAGCAGAAGTTGCAGAGGATACCTCATTAAAGAAATTGATAAGCCTAAGTCAGGTCAATCTGTTTAAGTAACTCAATGGCTTCAGTCAGATAGGAATAGATCTATTTAATTCGCTTTCAGAAAAGCAGCAGCATAGTGGGAGTGGAGGAGGACACCTCGTAGGGAGCCATAAGCTTTCCATAAAAATTGGTAATCATGTGGGAAGTCACATCTGTGGTTTACTCACTTGGAAGAGAGACACCTCACACAAAGTGAGCTGAAACAGTTGTAGGCAGCAAAAGCAGCCACACATGAGGAGCGGATCTGCACCCAGCAGCTTGTGCTACCACAGCGGGATCCTCCCTGTGCAGACAGAACCTGTATGGGGAGCACAGGGATGCCCAAGGGACCCTGTCTGGCAAATGCAAAAAGTCAAGTTTAAAGTGTGAGACAGAATCTGTTTACTTGTACACCTTGCAGCACTAGTAGGGCTTCAGCAGGAAAAAGCAAGCTTATTTCCTGCTTGAACAAAAAGCTCAGAATATAGTTCTTGTTTTGTAAGTCAAACCCAGGGGCCCTGAACGGGAAAATAAACTCTTGCAGTTCAAAAAGACTGCACTGTAACTTGAACAGCCCTGCCTGCCTCTTTCAGGATGTCTGCTCATGCTCACCCATGCTGACAGCAGGGTTATCACTTCAGAATTTCCGTGATGCTGAGAACAGCAGAGCCACCAGCGTGCTCTGCATCCAGGCTGGAAACTGCCAGCAGCCAAACAGCGTCTTGCTAATGACTGCTGCTCACAGGGCACTGCATCAGTAGCAATTAGCAAACTGCTATTGAGCTCAGAGACCTCATCTGCAGGTATCTGGGTGATCTCACTGATACGACTTCAAAGCTTATTTCATCATTGAGCAGAAAAATAATGTCTTTAAGTAATTGCATGCTTAGGTAATGGATAAATAAGAACTTTGCTTTGAAAAAATATGACAATAATCCCAGTGCTGGTTTTATTGGCCAGGTCTCAGCAGCAACCCAACGGGAGGTTTTGTCATGCTTGGACTTAATCTACCCTTTAGAGATGATGTACAATAAATTATCATAATGATTAAGAGTCAAACACGGCATAAATGGAGTCCCTATCACCCAGGCTTCAAGCAAACATTAAGCTTTATAACGCATGAGTGTACACAGTAATAAATAGGCACAGCTCTCAGGCTTTTTTGTTCCTTGCAGATATACTCTGAGAGGTTTGGTGCATGTCAGCAACCTCAACCACTAAATACCCTTTAGTCGGGCCTCAGAAATCATAAAGTTATAAATTCTTTGAACTGACCTTCTGGTCTCAGCACTGGGAACTGCACCTCAAAGCTTCTCCTGTGATAGAAAAGCTAAACAACAACTTAAAACATGAAGGGAGAGATTCCCATATTTCTGCTTAGTCTGCAAAGGAGGTGTTTTGGTGTAACACCATTACAATAACCATGACAACATTATTAATCTCATCAACACAGCAATAATCCACAAGACTAAAACCTGCAGCTCTAATGCCAAAATGAAACCCGTTTGCCTGGAAATGAGTAGATTTATGTTTTAGCCTGGAAAAAGGTACTATTGCTCAACTGAAGGCATGATTTTTTTGAAAGGATCACATTAGGGACGTACTTCACTAGAGATGTGGGGATACCAGGGGTTCCAGACACTTCTTGCTGCACCAGAATCAACTCATGGCACAGAACTGTTTGTACTATAGAACTTCAAACTGTTCTCCTCTGGCTGGCTATGTTGTTGACAACTAAAGAAAGTGCACAGAGCTGAGTACCTGCCAAGCCGGTGCAGAGCAGTCATGCCAAATAGAGAAGAAAAAAAACACACCACCACCACAACAAAAGCCACTGTAAAATCAGAAGGAAGCCACAGACACTTGTTTTCTCTTACATCTGCAAAACCAATGCTAACTTGCCTTTTCTCTCAATGGAAAGTCTGCAAACGCAGAGCCTAGGGAGAAAACTACTCCCCCACCTCACCCTGTTGTTTCAAGAATTTCATCCCCATCTCTAATGTCACTTCCTGAGGTTGTGCATATTTTAATTCATCATCTACTAGCAACTTGCAGGTCCTCTTCTAGGGGATATGAATGTTAAAGGAATGAGGGCAGGGAAAATAAAAACCAACTGACTAATGCCCGTGTCCCCAAGACAGCCAGTTTGAGCAGGTGGGCACAGCAGGAATTACTTGCTTCTCATGAGGGGCAAGAGATGGGCGATCTGGATTTGCAGATCTTGGGTTCGTCAAGTGACTTTTTCAGGGCTTTGTGCCAAAACAAAGCAGAATGAAACAGAGATAGTCTGCTGAAAGAATGCCCCAAACAACAGAACAGCCAGATGCTTCCTGTGCATAAAGTTTCAGGTAGCATAAGACACATGTCAGGACACAGGTTCAGCATGGTCAGCAGCAGCTGGTCAGAGGGGACAAAAAGGTTAAAAAAATAAACTGGAATATGACAATGAAAAAACTGAACTACAGGGCAAGTGCTCTGTGCTGGGAAATTGCCACTCCTTAGGGTCTGGAACTGAAGAATAGCAGCAGCTAGAATACTGGAGACCCATTCCAGCGCAATGCCGCACACAGGTGGAAAATTTGGGAGACTCTGTGAAACCAGATATTCATGAATGGCTCAGTACAAACCTTGCAAACCTTGAAAGTCAGGAAAGTATCACTGTCAAGCAGTATACCCAGGAAAATGAAATACAGCTTTATATTTAAAAGCTACCAAAATTAAAACAAAACCAACCAAACAAAAATCCAGCCTGCTAAAATGGCATAAAGAAGAGGTCCATTTTTTTTTCTGGAAGCATTTGTAGTTTGAAAATTTCAGGATCATTTGTCACTGTCATTTTAGACCTCAGAAGAATTGCCCACAACACGATTAGCTTGTTGTTTTTACATAATTTTGGATATTTAAGGAGATAATTCAGTAAATAGTGACTAATCACTATCTACTTGGGCTTTCTGTGGTCAGACTTGCCAGCTAAATCATGTGCTCTTTAGCAACACCTTTATTTGCATTCAAGTATTTCAGTGTCTCAGGAGAGTTTTGAGCATGTTATATCTAAAGCTACAGCTGTCCAGCTAGTCACAAATACTCAAAATATTAGCACATGGAGACAGAACAGCAGAGGTGTGATGCAGAATTACAATCCAAAATCTTCTGAACAAGAATCATGTTTCCACATTCTACGGCTGCAATTTCAAGGCAGTGGTCCCTTTACTTCCCTAAAAAACAACCAGTATTTTTAGCTTTGTTCTTTCACACATTTAGTTATTATCAGTGAACAGAAAGGATATTTCTCTGCTAAAGAAACTTCACTTCTGCATCCCCTCATCCCTTCCTAAGAAAAGCCAACAAAAGCACTTTTTTGCAATGACAGCGAACATGCGTAAGAGCAATGGGCTATCAGATTCAAGTGTTAGAATATCAGTGTTGACTTGCATACACAGCAGAGTTATCCAGCTGAAAAAGAGAGCTTGTGAATCCTCTGCTACAAAACATCAGACAGGAGCATCTGAACAGTGTGTACAAAGAGAAATCACCACAGAAATTACAACTCATCAGATATTTCTGCAGGAGAAACTCCATCCCCAGGTTTCTCACCGGCAACTGGTGTTTCAGAAGATCACCAGGAAGCTGTGAATGGCTCTTTAAGACAGGAAAAGCCATCTCCTCCTCAATCTTCTAGACACAGCAATGCAGCCCAAAACATGAGATACAGTATCTGGCATACCAGAAACCCTCTTTCCTGGCTTACTCAAAACTGTAGCACAATGGCAAGTTTCAGGGTCAACCAGACTTTGACAAAGCAGCAACGCTTCGCTGGAACTTCAATGTTTCTGTTCTTTCATTTCAGGAAATAACGTGTGAACGTTTGCCCTGTGGCAGAGGGCTGACAGCATCCTTTCAATCAGGGGACAAGGATAAATATTAAATACCTGAGGATGTTGTTTTCTCGTGTGGAAAACAAACATTTTGCAAAAGGTTTCACTCACTGATGGCCTTTGTCTCACCTGTAAGAGGGACTGGGAGTATACACGGGGGGAAGACACCAGCTGGGCTCATTTTCAGCTAAACCACACATCAGGGTGATGGATTATTTGGGTTTTGATTCTTTGTTTATATACAGTAAGCTTTTTCAAAAAAGAGCTTGGCTCCTGGGGTCTAGGGACAGGTCTGAACCAAACGGTTCATTAGTTTGGTTTTTTTCCTTCTTACAGAAAGAACAAGATCCTGTTTATTCTGGACTATAAAGATGTTTCTCCACGTCTTTCACACTCATCTACAAGGCACAACACCTATGTGTCCTTTCAATAGATAACACTAAAATGTCCTATTTTTTTAGTGATATAAAGAAGCAAACAGACGGAGCTCTCAATCTTTCAGTAAGGTGCAGACAATTCTGTGATTAGGCTCTGAAAACCTCCCATCAGCTTACCTGACAGACACAACCTTAGGTCTTCAATTTTCCACAGAAGAAGAAAACCACAAATCCAGTATTAGCTCCCTCAGTTTAGATGTCCCAGCCCCTACCCTCTGGCATTTGCATCCCTTGCAAAGAGGTTAATGAGAGCTCACTCATGGCCATCCTGAGGCAGGACCCATCTGATCTAAGGTTACCTCAATGCACTAGCAAGTCATCAAAGCTTTAACTGTTAACAGGGATCAAGTCCCACCTCCACAGCTTTTTTTTTTTTCCTTTAAAATGAGATGAATCACATGCTAAAGTACCTATTTCTCTTTGGGCCTTACAAAAGGAGGAGAGCTAACCTGCTCTGACAGCAGTGCATGCACTGCAGATGCCCGCACTCAGTCAGATGAGCCCCACACCAATCTCCTGCACTCTAAGCAAATTCCCAGCACAGGAGCTGCTTCCCTGTCATTTGTGCTCTCTTTCATTTCAGAAGGCAAGCAGTTTTCCCCCAACTAAAAGAAACCAGATTATTCTTAAAATAAGAAGCAGCTCCACTTCCCGTGGTTACGGCAGAGAACATGCTCCTCTCTGCAAGGCTATTGTTATATTATGGGGTAGCAGCGACGTATTATTCCCAATATGGATTCTGCCAAGAGCTTTGTCTGCGACTGGCACTGAAAGGGGGCAGATGGAATAAGAGTCCTGTCCATGAAAGCCACTCATGTGAGACCAGGAGAGATACATGGAAATCAAGCCCTACCCCTACTGCCAAAAGGCAGGGCTTGTGCCAAGTATGAGCAGGGATTTCCTTTATATCTTAGTCACCCCACATGTTTTCACTCTCTACTGTACTTCCTAAGGAAATGAGTCCCTGAAGCCAGGCTTTTTTCCTAGCTGCTTGTTTTACTTGGCTTCTCTGAGCTCTGACTCTATTCAATGGCTTTCCTTTGCCACTTTTTGTCCTCACTGCCAGCCCAGGACACCCAGGACAACACTCTCAGTGCTTCCTCACCTGAAAAGTCACAGAAATTAAGAAAAAAAAAAAACATGTCTAGGAGCAAAATGGAACAATCAGGAAGTCCTGCAAAACAAAACTACATTCCCTAGCATGGGTACTACTGCCACAATTCCACCCCTCTTCTCAGTGCTGTGACCAAGAGGAGGGTGAAAACACTGGTCTAGATTTTATCATGCCAGAGAAGAAAAGATTAGTCTTGTGGTAGCAGCTTCCTCCACCCTCAATCACTGCATGTGAAGTATGAGAATAACATCTGAGAAGGTACCAGAGTAATTTAAATCCATATGGCATGTAAGCTTACAGGGTCTCCAGGGAAGCAGCAATTCCTCCACCCACCAAGGTTTTTCTGCTTGAAAAGTTGACACCTTTGCAGTTACTTTGGGCCTGTCAACCATCCAAACTATGATCTCATGGGGCACTACTGTGCACTTGGACTGATTCATTCCTATATCTCCTTCACTGCTCAAGGGTTGTTGTGGCTGGACTTCACCTTTGCTTTCACCCTCTCCAAGGATTGTCCACCTCTTGGCCCAAGCAGGGCCACCTAATGAGGGACACCTGCTCTTAGCACACTGCCAACCACATGCTGTCATTTGCAAGAATGGTGATCAAGAGCAATTAATCATAGAATCATGGAGTGGTTTGGGTTGGAAGGGACCTTAAAGATCATCCAGTTGAAATCCTCCTGCCATGGGCAGGGACACCTTCCCCTGGATCAGGCTGCTCAAAGCCCCATCCAACCTGGCCATGAACACTTCCAATAAATGATCCACACTCATTATTCTCAACTAGTACATTAAGGGTTACAAGGCTGTAGCTTTCAAAACCAAAACCTAACCTAAGCTTCAGTTAAATAGCTGATATATTGAAGCATCAGGTATCATAAACCACCTGTCCAGCAAACAGAAGCACACTTTTATAAATAGGTATATTTAGGATGAAGTAAGCATCAAATTTTCCTCTACCCATCCAAACAGTGGAGTCTCTAGGGATATTACTCTGATATATTTTAACTGCTCCTCAGTCATACTTGCACAACATGGGATAAGAAGAACCCATAAAGACAGGGGGGGAAAAAGGCAGACCATAGTGTATTTTTACAATACCAGAGTCACTTTATACTGCAAAATCAAAGGCTCCCCATTTGTCTCCATGACCTTAAAGTTTGGGCATCTGTGACTTCCCCATGGAACAAGCCATCTTCATTTCAGCTTTCCAAATGGTAGATGCCTATGGATATCAATACTTCAGTACCCTTTGCAGACTCACCCAGATCTGTTCCCAAGGTTTTTATTGTGATAGCACATTTTAAAAGGGGATAGAAAAGAAATATTAAAATCAGGCAAGCTCTGGAAGAGGTGCAAAGTAACAGCTACAGTCTATAGCTGGCAAAACCACGCTAAACTGGAGTTCCCAGCTCTTCTATAGCAGACATTAAATGAAACCCAGTCTTGAGTCCAGTGTCCTATCCAAAGTCAAGTCTATCCCCTTTTGCTCACTCTAAAAATGAGCAGAGGACCATTTCAAAGGCTGGAATTGGAGATTGTATCACGGACTTCTGTCAGAGCAAAGATAAAGTATTATCTTGTTTCCCTGAAACTGTAGGTCACCAGTACTCAGCCCACAACTGAAGAGTAGTTACAAACTGAAATCCATCTTCTGAAAGCAGTGGCCATAGCAGCACCACACGTAGAGGGGCCAAGTGTTAAACAGATGTTTTTGGAATGTGCAGCTGGGAGGCCAGTGTTTCAGGCTTGTATCAGCAGAATAGCACAGATACATTCTAGACATTTCATACATAACAGTCAGAAGTGTTTATCCTTGATCAAGCATGGGTTGATTGATAGTTGTGTGTGTGTCTGTATATATATGTGTAAAAATACGTCTTCTCCCTTGTTCCAAGAGGTACTTGTGTGGAGAAAATTCATGCTCAGCTTGTCCAAATGCTCTATTTAGATAACTGTTTTTCTTTCCTGTACACATTAGAAGGCAAGAGAGGTGCTCCTACTTTTCCTGTGGTAGTTTGAGACCTTACAAGATAGACCTTGATAGTTTTTATCATGCCCACATATGGTAGAGGTCCCCTTCCCAATGTTATCTACTGACACAGTCACTACAGGGGAAAAAGGAAGTAATGACACAAACCATAAGGTATTAGTCTGAAGTTTATTCCTTTGGCTATCTGAAGCTGCTTGAAGCATGAATCCAGTTCTGCTGTTTAAAAAAGGAATTACCTGAGTGAGTCACCTCTTGCTGAGTGAGAGCCCTCTAGCTTGTTCATCATGTGCCAGTGTTCAGAGCATGTCACTCTTCTGTGCTTACAGCAAGAACCTGAGTTACTCCCGGGTCTGTCATGGATTGCATGGCTTTAGGGAAATCACAATAAAACCCAGGAAAATTGACAATCTTAAATTCTTTTTGGGAAGGCAAGCATCAGTTTAAGTTCAAATACTGAAATTGAAATTTTAAAACTTCTTCTTACATTTTCATTCTTGTTCACAGTCATTAGCAGCATTAAACTGGAGGAAAATCTGCTATGAAATTTAGTCATCTTTTACCATGGAAAAGTGCTGGCTTGGATGCTTGATGTTCTGAGAGGGGCTGGTAATCCAAACCAGGGAAGACCAGAGCTTTTTGTCCTGCTTATTATTTGCTTTGCAATGACACAGGAAACAGTAAGGGATTTAATCTGAAAATAATCTTTCCTTTAGGGATCTGAGAACAATCTACAGCACATAGCAGCTGCCTTTTTTTCCCCCCTCCCTCCATGAAATGCTTCATTAAAGTATTGCTCACTTAACTTTGGGGAGGATTAAAAAAAAAGTTATGCATTTTTATGCAAAACCATAGCTCCTGCACCTCTTTGCTTCTGTGTTACAAACAGCTTGCTTAAGTTGCAGGAAATTTGGCTTTGCATGGAATGTTTCCCAGAACAAGAGGGTGAAAAAAAAAAAGATTCTTAAACACAAGGGAAAACTAAGAGGGAAAATGCAAGATAAGAAAGTCAGATGAGAAGCTAAAGGCTCTGACACCTTGTTCTCAGCACATCAAATAGCAGACACCCACTTACATGCTAACTGTGCCCCTCTCCTGAAAGTACACAGCAGGGATATTCAGCTTCAGATCAAAGCATTCTCAGGGCTTTTTTTCTTTCAGTTACTTCCAGTCATTTCCTCCAGTCACCCTCACTCCTTCCTACACCTCTTGATGCATGGGACACAAGACAGCAGTTTGGATTTGAGCTTTAACACTGTACATCACCATGACTGATCAGACTTCAGCAAAAAAAAAATGGGTAGTGATGATTTAGGAAAGAGGAAGGATTAATTTTGGTGTGATGTCACAAATCAATCTTCATTTTAGATTAATTAATTCCAGCAGATACCAGACTGGCAACACAGGCACTGTGCTTTAGGTGCCCAGTAATGGTACCACCCAGGCATCCTGCAGCATTGCAAGCTACAGGCTTTGCAACCAAGATAGGCTTATGACAGGACTCTTCTGCCCAGTAACTCTCACCAGTGAGACAGTACTACTGCCACAGGTTGCCAAGAGAGATGGTAGACAACCCATCCCTGGAAACATTCAGGATCAGGCTGAATGGGGCTCTGAGCAACATGAAGATGAGCCTGCTCACTGCACAGGGTTTGGACTAGATGACCTGTGAAGGTCCCAAGGTCCCTTCCAACCCAAACCATTCTATGATTCTTCTACCCTGCCTGCCTACCCTGAAGATCAGAGGCACAGAACTATGCTTGCAGATTAGAGGAGCAGCAAACACAAGAAACACCTAAGGGAGCCACACTGCTCATCCAGGCAAAATGGGGTGAAAACCTGGCAAGAGTGAATTTGGTAAAAGCTGCAGACAGAAAAGAACTGCACAGTCTGATTTGCAGTACCTGGTTATAGTTAAGATCCTGGAAAATGCATCAATGATTCTGGCTTAATAATTAAGAGTTTTGAACCAAAACTTCGGGCCAAATTATGCTCCCAATTTAGTTCCTTTAGATCTGTGAAAATGAATTGAATTACTCAAGATCTTCATCAATACAAAGCTGGTGATTCTGGCATTGCAGTCCATGGGTGCTCATTACAGAAGCTAAACCACAGGCTCACTCCAGATGGCTTGTCTCTGCAACACAGCACACATCCAAGGCACTTCATAAACTAATCACCTACTGATCACATCCCTTCAATTAAAAATTACTCAATATTTCCAAGTGCTGGCATCCATTTTAGAAAAAACAGAAAATTATGGAGTGCTTGGCCAATAACATGCAGCTTTTCCTACATTACAGAAATGTCATCTAAACAACATTAACCAGTTCAGTAAGGCAGTACAGTTTATATTTGGCATGTGGTATATTTGGAAGATTCTCCACCTCTGCATCTGCTGTGGCAGTGGCCTTAGTGGGGCCAGCTCAGAGCAGAGCAAAGTAAGGAGAAAAACTCTCTTACTCTACAGTGGAGATACAGATGGAGAGAATTTTTAGAGCAATTAGATTCATTCAAATGGCAAAAGCTCCAAAAGAAGCTCCAGCACTGCTCCTTTCCAACAAAGCAGACACAGGTTGATGCACACATTGCTGCAGGGGAGAGGACACAGGAGGGGAGAGCTTTTCGTGGCACAGGGTTACCCAGGAGGTGTGATTCCCTCACTAAATCACACATTCCCTTACATTCTGGTTTCTATCAGGTGAGTAGAGAAGAGTGGGCCTGAGAAAATAATGATTACTTTTTGAGGAAATCTTGCTATATGGTTTTCTGGGCTCCTTACAGAAACGATAGACACAAAGCCAACTGGGATTTTTATACTTAATGCAAACTGCTCAGAGCATCGCTCACCAGCTATTTCAGCTTGTATCAATGAAGTCTCTTCTCCAGGAATACAGTCATTAGCTCCTCCAGTTTCTGCTGATAGACAGACAAAGCTTACATTAGTCATGGCTAACAACTTGGAGCAACCAGCAATAAAACTAAATTATGCCTTTGGTGAAGTAGCAGACTTCCTCACTCGCTGTAAAGAAACTAAAAGGGTATTCTCCAGTCAAACAACTGTGCATGTCAAATTTCCTTCAGTGTATTTAACATCATTGCCACACTTTCAGACAGGAAAAGGTAGCTCAGCTCTACAGCAGGAGCAGATGTTTGTATGGGATAACTGAACCAGTGTGAGCAAAATCTTCCTGGACTGCACCTTTTTGACAAGTGTCCCAGAATTCACTACACTGTGTGACTTTTGGGCTATAGGTATCCTACAGTCTATAAACATAGGACCTTCTGCTGTCATCTAAGCAACCTTCTATGCGCCTTGTCATTTCCCTCTGTGTGTACACCCTGCTAGTCTGCTGAGACAGCCATTTACCATCTCTTCCCAAAGGCAGTAATTAAGACATTTGAGTCAGTCACTCATGTCCCCCATGCTTTTAGTGTTTATAAATATTAACAACCCTGATTGCTATGTAGCACTACTGTAGTTCAAAGCTTGAAACATCTCAATACTCAGGAGATAACAACAGTTATTGGGAAATGAAAGCTGACAAAAGAAGTCAAGAATAAAATTTTCAAGGCAGGCCACCGCATGAGGCCACTCATCTCACTCTCCAATATTATAAAGCTGCATTTAAGTAGTTCAAACACTGTGCAAGTGTGTCACCACAATACATTCTGCTTTGCAGCAATGACAAATGTGACCTGTTCCTTTGAGAACATGCACAGGCGTCCAATATGCTACTTTTCTTTAAAGCAACCCTACAAAAAGGTGTATCTCACTTTCATCAGGATACAGACAAGTATGACAGAAACACTGTATACATGCCCATTTTTAAGGCTAGCCAAATAAAAACAAAAAAGTATATCAGTTTGGGTCTGTAAAGGAGTTAGCCACGACAATCTAAAGGTAACCTGTGCTTCCCCATTCAAAACTGCTGTTTGCCTTTGGTACTTCATTGCACACTAAATGAACTTATGCAAATAAAAATCCATTTTCCTCACACCAGAGAACTATGTCATAGCATTTATTCCAGAAACTCCAGTGCTTCGCCCCATTCTAGGTTGCAGACTTTTTCTTACAGGTGCCACTCATGACCAAAGACAGAAGGTACTAGCTAGCAACTGGAGTCATTGCAGATCATTAAAGAGACTTGTCTGGCTGAACGACTTCCAGGACTGCAATGAATTAGTTATTCAATATCCTCAGATGAAAGGTACCATGCAAATAAAGAGCAGTGTATTGTATCAAAGAGGGTCCTCCAATTACTCTGGCTTATTAGTCCAGTAGAGGTAAATGGGATTCTAGCCTGAGTTCCTGCAATGCAGCTCTATGGATAGAGTCCTTATTTTAAAATAACCTCTGCTAAACAAGCTATAGTCCACTTAGCTTGACCAATTTAAACAACTAACCTGCAGGATGCTACATTCTTTTTGTATTTGCAGGTCAGCTGCCTAGAGACGCCTGAAGTATGAACAGGCTTTCAGGGCCAGATTCAGATTTCATTCAGCATGGTGTAAATCAGGAATAATCCCTTTAGAGATTAGTAGAAGAGAGATCAGATTCAGGCTCTTGGAATTAAGCACAAACCATGTGCTTGCTGGGCTTATTCTAATTCTGCTAAGTACAAAGCAATTCTCCTTCAGCATGTCCCTCTCTCATTCTGTCTAAAGCACTCGGAGCTGTGGAGCAAAGGAAGGCTGCTAACACGCAGCTGAAGACATCTGTCACTGCAAAATACTTTTGCCTACAAAGTTATAAAATAAGACTTACAGTTAAAGAAAAAAAGAAAAAAAAAAAAGCCAACAACCCCTTCAAATTACACAGGCTGAGCAACATTGTGTTTAAAGATCCCTCCTGACCCCTGAACCATAAAATGAACTACAGTAACCATCTTTTACAAGAAACCAACACAATTACTTTGATTTACAGCTTCTGTCTCTGATTCTGGTATATATATCAAAGGAAAACATAAGCAGAGCTTTTGACAGATGCATGTGACATCCTTAGGAATCAACAGCAATTCAAGCATCGTTACAAATGAATGCAATGTCATCTGAAAGTCACTTGTGTCCTTCCCCTGACACCATAACCTTTGAAAGGTAAGGCAATAAAAAAGTAAACATGCCAATAAGTAGTACCTTGCTTATTTTTACCTAAGATCAAACACCAGTCACCACCTCAATGAAAGTGTGCATGTCTACCAAGAGGATTTGATTTTGCCATTCAGCGTGCTCACAGGTACATCCCTGCTAATACAGCAGTCTGAGTGTGCAGTTAGAGAATTCTAGTGGAAAGGGCTAAGATGTAAGCCTCCATCCTATTTAGGTCATGATACAACTCTCACAAGTGATGGAGAACTATAAAGTGACTTTCTGAGAAGAGTAGTATGTGCCTGCATAAATACTGTTCTCATTTGATGGGGACTGGTTTAGTCTCTCTGCCATGATGCTTACATTGTTCATGCCTTCCAAAATAGCCAACAAATAAACTGAAGGATATCTTTAATTCTAGATGCTACATTCCTTTGTTTTGCACCTTTTGTACTGTTGAAGAGGATTCCTTACCCTGTGACCTTTGATGAAGAAAAATATCTTCCAGGAATCTCATGTCCCAACAACTTTGGAGAGCAAGTTGAAATTCAGTAGGAGCTGTAAGTGGACCGTAGCTGTCATACTTACAGAGGAATTTCCTTTGGGAAGGAGAAGGCAACCTTGTAAGAAATATTTTATTTACCTTCAACTGGGGTCTTGGATACTGAAGACCAAAGGCTCTAAGTACTCTGATATACAGACTGAAGAGTCCCATTGGCTTTGGGTAAGGAAACCACCATCAACAAGCCAGTTCATACAAGTGCCATGTGTTTTAAAGATTATAAGAAGTCACAAGCTTTCTAAGTCTCATTAAGCAGATGACAGCCTCAGCAATCGATTCAAATGAGCAACATCCCCGTGCCGATGCAAAGGAAAGCACACTACCCACTTTGTCTCCATGAGATAGTTTGGTCCTGCCTCCAATAGTCTGCAGGTAATGAGCAGATCAAGCCCTAATGAGCTCATTAGTTATGACAAGTCTATACTCAAGGTCACTGTGCACGACCCTGTTCTCTCTTGGAGAAAGGTAAAACTGTCATACAGCATTTGTTACTGATGCAAGAGAGGATTAAAGACAAAACACAGCTCTTGGTCAAGATGCAGAAACACCTTAATTTCCTTAGAAGTTCAATACTGTTGGTGCCAGCAATGATGCCACATACCTGCTCAGGAGTGGCAACCAGCTCAGAATGGCAGCTGGAAGGAGAAATCTGAAACACTGATTCAAACAGCTATAAAAGCAAGAGGGTTTTTAATATTCAGAAAAGTGTCAGTGCCCTAAGACGAGAACTTCCATCTCTAAGAGCTACACTTGTCAAATGAAACCTGATGAGATACAAAGGCAACAAAGGCATTCAGGCTTTGACAGATACCAAACTGTTCCCTCTGTAGAGGTAAGGGACTGTGAAGGAGATGCTTTTCAAAACAAGTAAGTCTCACCTGGTTTTAACCACAACTTGACCCTCAGGCACAGATGGCACAATGCCACATTTCACAAAAGTGAGGAGGATGCCAACAACACAGGAGCAGGCAGGACCAGTTTCAAAAGCACCAAATTTCACCCTGCAAAAGAGCTGTCTTGCAAAGCCAACTGCTTTCTCACCAGAATGGGAAGGGTTACAGACCACTCTGGTAATACCACCTTCACTGTGTGCACCTCTGCCAAGTAAGCTTGAAAGTCCCATAGAAGGCACTGCAGGTTGCCTCAGGGTGTCTTGTCCCGCTTCCAGTTTCTTCCATGAGAAGCTCCTTGCTGAGGGAACACACCACAAGCTGCTGCGGCCGCGCATCACAGTCAGTAAATTTCCAAGCAAGACAGTTAAGGGCGTAAAATTTTTCCTAGCATACAGCAAGCAGACTCATACAATTTTCCAAATTCAGACACATGCCAGAAGTGTGGTTAGTGGCTCTGAGAACAACCTCAAGGGAGAACTATACCTTGATAAAATGTCGTTTTCCAAAATGAAGTTGTGCTGGAGCTTTTTCGTGAAATACAGAGAAGAACCTCTCAGTTTGAGTGTGGAAGAAATCAGGGAAATGACATTCTGAGCAAAGCTTCTTTAAGAATTCACAGACACACAGAAGCAAAGTTGGATGTGAGAGTCCCTGACAGCTCATCTGAAGAGGATCTTAGCATTGTTTTGTGCCCCACTAGCATCCAATATCTTGGGCAAGCTTGTTCCCCCAGGACAACTATGCTTTTTCCAAAATAGCAATTTTAAATGAGGTAAACTTCTTAGGATTGTTTGTCAATTAGTGTGATGACAGTCCCCACAGAGAGGCCTTGGGCATTTTAAGCCACAGGGACAAGGGGTTACTATGTGAAATGTGATGGCGGAAGCTCTTCTCTAGGAAACAATAGAGGCAGTGACCACACTGAGCACTTCTGGTTTAAACTGGGAAAATCTTAACTTTATATAGCATTCTTTACCCAGAGCTTTTACAGGCAAAGGAAAAGTGTGTGTCCTCCTTTTAAGCCAGCAGAAACAAAGCCCAACAAATGAGTCCCTCTCATACAGCAGCAGTGGGTCAGATGGTAGCAGAGGAATGCATGAGCAGCCTGTTCTCCTGGTCTCTGTGAAAAGGGAAATCCCCCTCCAAACGAGATGGGATGGCAATTCTAAAGTATCACCTAGTTTCCATCCAAGCCTCCAGTTTTTCCCCTCCAGAAAAAGAAACAAAACCTACAAACAAGCTATCCCAGAATGAATCACAATTACATATAACATTCTCTGCCAATATTTACACTCAATTCACTGTTGCCAGGACTGTTGCAGAGAAGCAACTTATTCTAAAATCCTTGGTTTCATTAGATGTTTCAGCCACCTCTGCAGTTACTGTATCACCGTGTATATTTTCAACAGCCAGCATCCATCTCCTCCTGCTTTGCTCTTTGGCCTCACAACCAGTAGCTGCTCCAGGCTGATTTCTGCCTGAAGCATTGACCACTTCACCCAGCAGAGGCCCTTTGAGGAAGCCACGGTGGGGCACGAATCAGTCTCTTAACTGGGCATTTTGTTTCCAGCTCATGTTGGTGTAATTTAACTGCCAGAATTGGGAGCATTGTATCAACTCACAGCAACACTTGGAGGATCTACATAAATATTTGTCAATTTTATATTTTTCTGAAAACTTCCATATTTTAAAGGACTATTTAAAAAACAGAAGTGTTTCAATTGATATCACATTCATTTGCTGTAACTTGACTGAAAGTCCCACTTGTAGGAGACCTAAATCACTCAATTTTTCCTCACTCTGGAATATGCATCACAGTTCTCCAGTGTCCTCAAACGTTTTGCAGTGTACAGATCCTACAGGTGAATGAAACCCTTGCAGTTTCTCAAAAGGGCCAAAAAGCACCTGAATATTGTACACAGCTAGTATATGGTTAAGCAAGTCCTATCAAATCTAATTTGATAGCCTGGGGCAAAGTTTGTCTGTAGTCAGCCTGTTTTTCAATGCATTTGCTTTACTGGGTTGTCTCCCAGACTATGCATGCATACATCTTGCTGCCCTAGCAAGCTAATAAAGTGGCCATCTGAGATGGCAGGACAGACAGGCTCCATCATCCCTGCAGTATTATCACAGAGTCAAGTAGCTGCTGATATTTCACACATCCTGCTACCACAACACAGGCTTTCACTCTGTCATTTCGCATCTGAAGCAGGTTTTCATTTTGCTTATCCATTTTTGTGTGTTTTTGCAACATTCACAGAAAATCTGCTGTGGCAGCCACCCTAAGTCAGTGATACCTCATGTCCCTCTGCAAGGCCTTAGGACCCAGGTGAGGTAAAGCAGCACACCAACAATCAGGTGGAAAATGCACCAAAGTGCGCAATCTCTGCCGCACTACGTTGATAACCTCCTCACAGGTGACAAAGCAGAAACACAGGTGATTTTTGTTGCACAGGCAGTGCTTTGCACATCTCTGTGCTACTCAATGGAGTGTCAGACAGTGAATGAGTAAAGACACTGCCCCACCTCTAAAACTCTTCTGTCCAAATGGTTGAAAATTTCCTTTTACTTTTCCCAATTCAAAATCAAGATGCTGGTCAAAAGAGCAACACTTCTATCTTTACTCAAGTCCCCATGCATTTTAAAGGCTGAACTCAACCTCCAGGAAAACAAAATGCTGCCATTTACAGCAAGCAATACTAGAGCAGAGACCTGGGATGGGACAGGGCTCAGCTCTGAAAGCTGACTCCAGGGTCTCAGCCAGAAGAGTTGTCCTCTTACCATCATGCACTAGTCCTTAGAGATAAAGTTTAAGTGTCCCTGGCTCCCCCTACATCTTGGTTTCCTCTGACCTTGGTATGCAGAGGACAAAGCACGGAAGAGGAAAAGGAGCGGTGGGAGCTGCGAGAATAATCTGCTCTCCTCTAACAAGGAGCAGTTGTAGAAACAGGAGAGGAGGAACACAGGCAGAAGAGGAGCACCAAAACACAGAACAGTACCAGAACTGAAGAACATTTCAGTGTCTACTGATGGAAACGGAGAGGAAAGTAGGGAAACTCTCCCTGAAGCTCTGAAGTTCAGTATCTTGCATACACTTTATGTTTCCATAGTCATCTCATACCCATATTGCAACCATCAAAATAATGTCAGTGGAGGCAAGTTTTTCACCTGAAGGTGAGAACTTTAAGAAAAGCCTTATTCTCTGGTCCCACAGCAACTTCCTTTGCCCAACCACTCCCTGTGAGCCCATTAGAGTCCCCAGCTACATAGGTAAGCCACAACATTGGCACTTCTGGAAGCCCAAAAGAAAGGAACCTCTTTTGCAAAATGTATAAAGCATTGCCACACTACCCTTCCAAACTGTTCTCTTCTTAGCACCACAGAAGACAACTTTGATTTCCATGATATTTTATAAGAGCCTATTTACATTTGAATATTGCCTTCCTAAGCAAGAAAAGTTTTTGCAAGAGTCTAACTACTAATCTTTCAGAAAGGCTAATGACATTTTTCCTTGCAGTTCTGTGTTGCCATTACAGCATAATCTCCAACACATAAGCAGTAACTTCTTCATAACATACAACTTCTCTGCAAAGGTATTGGCATTCTCAGCTGCCAAACCATATGTGCCAAACTGTATGTGCCTCCACGGCCTGTCTGTGAGCTTTATATATACCCATTTTGTGTTTCCATCAGCGCTAGTGCTTGACCACCTAGAGATATTTAGGTAGTGCTCAGCATTAATATCTCAAGTTTGAAGCTGAACTTTTGTGAACAGGATATAGGGCAAGAAAAAGTTCTTTTTCACTTTTCTGAAAGTATTTTAAGGCCAAAATTAAGCACACTGCTTGGGAAGAGCAACAGGTCTGTTTGGAAGACACTGAGTGAAACCACAAAACTGATCACAGAGTCATCAATTCCCAAAATAAGGAAATTTTATCTGGAGGGGCAAAGCATATGATAGGGGAGAGGGAACGAGAAGAGATGTAGAAAGAATATTTCTAATCCTTCTAATATGCATTAAGAGTGAGAAGCAGAACAGATCTTTTATTTGAAATGCACAGAATTGCCCCTGCAGAGAAATCTGGGTGAACCTATTCACAAATAATAACTTCAATATAAAAATAGTTTCAGACAAGAACCCAAACCCCAAATTCAGGTATGATATCAGTATTGCCGTCGGCTAGCAAACTCTCTTGATGAAGGCCACATCAAATTCAGAGGAATCATTTTGATATTTCTGAAGGCAAACTTTCTCCTTGACTCTTTCAAAATGAGTAATTTTGACTATATGAGAGTTTGAAGTGGGCCTAAAATTAAAATTCAGTGAACCAAAAAGCAAGATCAACCAACATTGTTGAACATCTTTGTGCGTAACATGGACAATGGAATTGAGTGCACCCTCAACAAGTTTGCTGAAAACAATAAGCTGTGTGACACAGTCAGTATAATTAAATTAGACACAAGGAAGAAATTCTTCACTGTGAGGATGGTGAACCACTGGAACAGGTTGCCCAGAAAGGTGTTTGGTGCACCATCCCTGTATAAGCTCAGGCTGGATGGGGTTTTGAGCAACCTGGTCTAGTGAAAGGCACCCTGCCAATGGCAAGGTGGATGGAACTAGGTAAGGTCCTTTCCTACCCAAACCATTCTGTGATTCTATGAATGCTTCACTTGATCAAAACCATAATGACCTTGACCAATTTTTAAGATTTGCTTTAATTCAATATAAACCAGTAGATTCCTCAGTCTTGTCACTAAAATATCTGACTCAGATCATCTGCACAAGCTGATTTAAACAGAGTTCTAGTAAGAGAAAACATCAGATCCATTAATTATATTAGAAGTGAAAGCCTTGCAAGAATGCAGGCTACAGTCTATACACCTGTCCAAGTGCAGATCACATAAAAGTCATCACCACACCCCAGACTAAAGGGATACAAGATATAGGCATGGATGCTCTTAACACACCCTGCCATCAATGGATGCACTTTAAGATGTCATAAAGAAAGCAAATACTGTAAAATCAGCTGCATTTCATGTTGCAGGTAGCCCTATACCATATTCTTGACATGAATTTGTAGAAGTCCCAGTCTCCTGCTTTGATTTAGGAAAGAACTAAATCTGCTTGGTGATTTTAATTTTCATCTAAATTTCTTCTAAGTAACTGCACTTTCTGCACTTAACAGCAGCTTTTTGCAGACAGTGTTTGCTTCCAGTAGTGATAACACTCCAAGTTTACAGTTAGCACCAAGAATTGGTATGCGGATCAAGGTCACTCTCAAATCATGACTACATTGGGGGTGAAGAAAGTAAAACATTGCATCTGTGGGGAGGAGTGGACAGGACAAGTGACCCTAAAGTGATAACAAGGGATTCAATTCTATACATGTCACACTCAATATTAAGCTGAGGGATCACAAGGGTCAAGCTTTCTTCTTTAACAACAAGTGTTCAAGCAGGATTCTGTCCATTCTGCCTTCAATCCTGATCCATGCGTTCTTGAATCCAGTTCCAGAATCCAGCTGCTGAATCTGGATTACATCTGCTACTGAATACAGTCTGGGACTTCCACATGGCCACTCATAGCATCAGTGGTGATAGTGACATAACTGCCATCAGGGGAGTTGGATTCAATATTGATTTTCTACACATTTCACTTTACTATTTTCATTAAAGCTCTTTTAGTTTTCTTTTCCAATCTGTAAGTCTCTCTCTCCCCCTTATTCCCCTTCTCTTCCACTTCGAGAAGGGAGAGGGTTTAACAGAGAGCGTCTGTCACTGGTGAAGTAACACAGGTCTTTGCTCCAAGACTAATCTCTGTCTGGTTGTTTAGAGGACTCAAACTGGTATGTTTCAACCCAAATATTCAGATGTCATCTTCTAATTTGATCTTTGGGTTTGCATCCAGGATGTAAGCAGGTACCTTAAAAATAAATATATTCAAATCTGGCCACAAGTAGTGTCTACTGAATATGAGCTGGAGATAAGGAACCTGATTCCTACCTAAAAAAAAATGGAGGTGACGCCTTATGCTTCCCTGGCAGGGTCATATTAACTGAGCTGGCAGTTTTGATAGAATTAGATTTCTTTGTCGAGCTGGTACAGCACTGTGATGTGTCAGCACACACAGCATTTCAGATAAGTAAGATTAAGTCACTGATTGAAGATCCAGCCTCCAGAAATAATGTAGTGTCCTTTAAAATGAACAATCTTTATTTTGTGTTGGTGTACCACAGCTAAAAAAAATATAAAATAAAATAAAATCCACCAATCCTGGGAAATGTCAGTAGCAACTATCTAGTCCAGAGACATTTTAAAATTGCATCTAATTTAATACCTCATCTTCATTGTGACAGCTTTTGCTCTGCAGAATGATACTCCAAAGGGATGGATAAGGACTGATCCATGTTGAAGAAGCTTTAAGGCTATCCAGAGTACCTATGGTCACTACCAGGCCAGCACCAGAAAGGTGGGGATTATCATGCTCGGAATCTGTGACAACAGTCACTCACTCCTTCACTCGAACTCTTTGGGGCAGAAAGCTACAGAAGGCTGAGCATGCATCAAAAGACTGCTGGGAGAATGGATTCCCAAAGAAATGGAAAAGCTACTAGAAAAAACAAAGGCTTTATTGAGACAGATGCCCTTAGAAGGGCAACCTCAAATGTTTGCCACCAGATACAGGATACAACCATTTTACACATGCCCCCCCCATCTTTCACACTCCACAGCTATTTTGCAGCTGCAGGTGCTGTGCAGCCCCAGCTTACAGGAGCTTTTCAAAGCCTTACTGGGCATTTTCCACAAAGGAACTCCAGTCTGCTACTTAAAAAACAGAGGATGGGACACCAGTGAGAGAAGGATGGAGCAAGACTGGGGAAAAAAAGGTGACTAGAAGGGTGATGACAGTTCCTCTGTAGCTTCTGTTAATGAGTGCCACCATGGCCCAAAGCCCCTATCAGAACGAGGGGAGTCACATGACATAGGAGACAACTCCTCTCTAAAAAGCTTGCCTCTTAAGTAAAGGCAACGTACATCGATAATGTTATCTACTTAAAAGTTAGTGCCCAGAAAGCAGTTTTGACAGGGTCAACAAGGTCAATTCTGTTGCCAAACAGGTTTCAGATGCCACTGAAGATACCTTAGACAAAACCACCCACCCAGTGTTTCCAGTATGACACAAGGAGCCAAACTCTCACATTTTTCTGGACCAGCTCCAGAAGGCCAGGACATATTGGTCAGGGCAGTTTAAATACCACTATGCATAACAGGCAAAGATCCCTGAAGTACATGATTCACAGCTCCCTGTAGGCACTTGAGGGATACAAAACAGGTACCTAATGGGCAATGAGTCGAACCAATCTTCTAACATCATACTAGCCCAGAGAGGGATGCAGACCTGCCCTGGATGGGCTGCAAAGGCATTTATCCATCACACTAGTGAGACCAGGCATACCATGCCTGTCAGGGCTCAAGAGCCAGACAGGAGCTACTCCCTTCCTAGGCTAGCTGAAGCTTCTGTTAATCTGTTGCCACTGGCACTGTCACTACAGCAGTAAGAGCAATACACATTTATAATAGCAATTTGTCTGCAAGTTTGTCTCTTGCATTAGTCATAGTGCTCAGCAGACACCTGTATGGGACAAAGAAGCTTCTCACTGTTGTAATTCTGCTCTAAGGTGCGAGCTGACAGATAATCCTAAAGTTATTTTTAACTTGCATATCTCTCACTTATTCCAATTTTCATTTACCAGTTATTAGGCATAACATGCACAGGACAGACAGATTTTGATGCAAATAGGCAGAACTGTTAACTTGGAGAGGGGCACTTTGCCTTATATGTTAAAACATGACCATAAATTCCATTGAGTATCAATAGCCTCAGATCAAGTGTCTGCTTCTCCTTGCAAGCTTGATTGAACACAGGCTGTTTAGCAAACACTTTATAGCAATATTTATATCAAAACTATTAGTACAAAACTAACCAGGCTTGCACTGAAAGGCCTCAGAGTACCCTGGCAAAGGGGCTGGCTATTATAAAAAATTCTTTCACTCAGGAAGTGCTCCTAAGGGAAAACAAATAGCTTCTGAATACCCAGATTACAGTCATGTTCTACGGCAGCATTGTATTGCCTTCGGGAAAAAAAAAATAATAAATGTGTGCTGCAAGGGAAAGATGAGTACAGGAAGGAAGAAATTTATCTTCTACTTCACTGATACATCTACCTACAGAGGAGGGCTGTTTCAGATGAGACACTGATAGTCCTATGCTGACTTCTATAAAGTACAGAAAATAGAGAAAATTAAGTAAGTGTGGTATGCGAAAGAAAAAAGGTAAGAAACTCCACTACAAGTAGTGGCTGACAGTGTTGAAACAAGATGAAAAAAAAAAGGCATCCTTACTCAGAGCTCCCTCAGCCAGTGCCATGAAAAGCTCCACCAAGTGGTGGGATTAACGGCACTTGAAATATGCTGTGGAGCTGGATTTGCTCTTATTCCTTTGCTTTTTAGAAGCACATTTCTGCTTCACCATGTTTTTGAAATTCCATCTAAAAGAAGCTCCTAATAAAAAACATATTACTGCTATCATTCAACTGCAGTATTTGCAATGCACTTCGCATAAAAGATGCTACAATAACCTAGAAGACGGAACTGCTATGTGCAAGACCCTCATTTCCCCTCTAATTACTCTCAGTTTTGCATAAACAAAAGAGCAAGTTGGTAAGAAGACACAGAGTCTTATATAAAATGTTTATTTTTAAACATTAGATGCCATCATCATTATTACTGTCGAGTTTGGAAGAAAAACTGTAAACGAGGCTGCAAATTCTTTCCTGCCTGGGACATGTGAAAAATTCACACAAACAGGGCCACTCACTGTTTCCACCGCACAATAAGACTGTACACCAAGAGAGAGAGACAAAAAAAGAAGGAGTTGCATTCTTCTCTTCTGCTTTTTGAGTAGCTATGCTCTTAAATGCCATTACCAGAAAAGTAAAATAAATGTATGTCAGACAGAAGTGGACTTTTAAACTTTAGTGGTAGCTATAAAGCCCGTTTGGCAGGGACGCAGACTGGGACTTTGTTGAGGCACAGGATTTAAACCTGCTGCTGCTGAAATGTTGATCTACAGCAGCACCAAAACAGAGTCAATGAAGTGAGAAATTGGCAGAGGAACAGAGAACCAAGTTCACCATAGACCTACGCTGAGGTTTTGTGTTTCCAGGATAATCAAGAAAACAAGTGCCTTTAATAAAGGAATCCATCTTTTTTTTATTTACATCCAACCATTCCCTCCTCCACCTCCAGCCACTGCCTGAACATGTGCTTGTACAGATTAAAAAACCATCAACTTTCCAGATGAGCCTAGGAAGGACCACAAGCATAGCCGTGCCCTGCAGATAACCACTGTGCCACGGACAAAAGCAGGAAAGAGGGCCTGGGGCCAAGCACAACTTTTGAACGTGAGAGCAGCTCGGTCGAGCATGCCTGGCTTTCGATCAAGCTGTAAAAACTGTGGAGAAGTGAACATACCGGCTGCAGAAGGCAGCGGCTGGTGTGGGTGGCATGGGACACTACGGATGTAGCAAGTCAAAGAGGTGCTTCACACAAAGCCACCCCTCCAGCTAAAGCCATGTAAGTAACACACAGTAGGCATGTGCTGCTAATTGAGCATCTTCTCAACTCCCAAAACGCAGGAAGACTCCGGCTAAAGGTGACTCCTCATTTTAACATCTGTCACTGAAGAGCACCAACATAAGTGAACTCCTGAGGACAGGATCAAAGTAGAACAGGGACTTTCTTTTTTATATCCTTGAATTTCCTGTCTCTTTTCCACACTGAAATTTAATTTCCTTTTCAAAGAGAGCTTTTAGAGCTTATGAAAATTGACCCAAAAGATTACAAGGGCTTTGTAACCCTTCCAATCTCTCTGAAAGATTCGTAATTAGGGAGGTTTTTCCTTTAGCATGTGTGCCCAGCAGGCAAATATATAATTCAGAGTTACAATTATATATACCATGACTTATTTCAGTGTATTGGATACATACACGCTCAACCTCTATAAAGAGTTGAAAAATCTTGTGTGCCTCAAACAAGTACATTCACATCAAAGGCATTTCTTACACGTTTGCTTTCATTTATGCCAAGATTAAAAGCAATCACCTTAAGGACCTGGGATGTATGTTTGCTATAAAGACAAACACATCACGTGTAACAAAGCCACGCGTAACAGCCAAATTGCTGACCTCCAAGATTAGTTATTTATACTGAAATTAATTCAGCAGAGGTGTGCAAGCAGGTACCCAAAATAACTAGTCTGGATTTTTTTTCCCCCTCTAACGGACTTACACTGGGTTTCCTCTATTACCGCACAGTCTACTCAAGCGGAAAAACAAACCAACCACAAATACAATTAAAAAAAACCCAGGGTGCAGGACCCAGCCAGGCTGGTCCATGACGCTGCACCACCCCCGCCAGCGCCAGCCGCGCGGGGCACAGGGCAGCAGCGGTCCCTCGTGGACCAGGGGATGCCACGGAGCGGATCTGCTGGGGGTGGCTCCTGCTACCGGACCCCAAAGCCAGAGCGCAATGCTGTATGAGGGCATAGCCCCAAGGTGAGCCCACCTCGGTGCGCGCAGCCTCCCCCTCTGCCCCCATCCGCCAGGGAAATCCCGGTTGATGCAGCGAAGCCTCCCTGCTCCGGAGTGCCGGGCACCCGCTGGAGGATGCTGCCGGGCTACCCCTTGCTCATAAATAATAACAAATACAATAATAGTAATATTTTAAACAAAACAAAACAAAGCCAAAACAACAACAAACAAAAAATTGACAGCCGAATGAGGAGCTGGAAGGAAGGGGGAGACTCCCGCCGCGCCTTTCGCAGCAGGAGCAAGCGGGAGGATTTGCAGGTAAACGGGGAAGAGGAAGACGAAGAAGGAGGGCGGCAGGAGCTGGAAGGGGGTGTCCCGCGGTACTCACGGCGGGGCGTGGGGTACCGGCGGGCCGCCAAGCCCCATGGCCAGAGAAGAGCGGGCGATCGCTGCTTGTTGCTGCGCTTCCTCGCTGTCTGCCTGCGCTGCCCGCGGAGCCTCTCCCGGCACCCCGTCCCTCCCCTTCCCTCCCCGGCGGCGCTTCCTGCCTGCTCATATAGCGCGCCCCCAGCCACGTGGACGGCGCCGGGGGCCCCGCGGCCCCTCCTCGGATCCGGGCAGGGCGGTTGCAGGGCGGTTCCAGGGCGGCCCCCACCCGCCCACCACGCGGCGTGGGAGAGTTGCGCACCCGCGGTGGAGGGCTGCAGCTGTCAGCGGGGGAGAGGGGCGAGTG
The DNA here is from genome assembly GCF_014839835.1 of Dryobates pubescens. Lineage (NCBI taxonomy): Eukaryota > Metazoa > Chordata > Aves > Piciformes > Picidae > Dryobates > Dryobates pubescens. Next base: position 19,941,605 of record NC_071625.1, on the reverse strand, counting down.
GAGTGTTACAGCCACCAAGTAGAACTCTCCCCTGAGCATTCGAGGTGAAATCCCAGCTGCCGCGGTGACCTCCTGTATCAGACTGAGCGTTGTGTATCCCATAGGTGAACGCGTCAGGGAATGTGGAAAGGAATTCCACGCTTCTCAGAGGAGAAAACATAATTTGCACCATTAATAATAATATAGCACATAGCTTCTTTCAGTCCAACATCATACACGTTTACTATGACCATAAAATACTGTACAAATAAAAAGCACCCAGTAGCATTAAAGCATCACCCACAGATTCATTCAGCTGGTGGAGCGTCTGTTAAAACTCTTTCACAACATCATGCCGGCTTTTTGAGTGTCAGTGTGTAAAGACTCCAGAGAAGTGGGACAGTTGTAGCATCTCTCAAAAAGCAAATTATCTCTGTGGTCTTCTCTACAGACCCCTCCCCACAGACCCGCACAGTGGAAAGCTCCAGCACAGATCAGAGTGGAGAGTGTATTCCTGAGCTCTGGAAAACACGTTTCTTAACACTGGCCAGCTGGTGCATAACTCCCTTTGTGAAGCAGATGAGTTTACAGGTTATTAATCTACTTACAGAAACTGCCCACGTTGTTGGTTTATTACATCCAGCTCTTCATACTTCCACTGGAAACTGCAATGTGCTATGTAGGAGCTGTAAGTCATCAATCATCACTGAGCTGGTTTCCATAGAGTTATATTAGTAAAAGTGTGAATTCAGACCGGTGTCACATCGTATGCCGTGCGGTGAAGATATTTGCATTCGGGTGTAAGTACCTGTGACAGGCTGAGCTTTCTGCTGGGAGCATAAGCCCACACAAACCCTTCAAGGGATTCACCCTCTCACTAAATCCTGTCCCTGGATACTGCAGAGCAATGTAGTTTTATACCCTTCATACACAGTGCTTGGAAGGGATTTTCCTAAAGTAATGAGGGTAAAAAAAGAAAAAAAAGTCATATTTTGCAAGGAATGTATCAACCTAAGAAATCATAAAGGGGGGGCAAATAGTGTATTATAAAAGCTCTTCACTTCTTTTTCCTGGGAGCTGCTTGCCAGACGTGGGATGGGGCTCTTGAGGAGCTCCAATTTGATCACCTGTGACAGTTTCTGCAACCCTCTTGACTTGATACTCTTATACCTTCAGGCAAGTTAGTTGAATCTGCTGCTCCATTTCCTTCCCAATGATTGTAGGTAGGTAGGTCTGTTTATGAAAAAAAATCAGCTCACCAGCTGACTGGGCATCAAGTATGGAGATTGCCTCCAAACATTTTTGAGGTGATGGAGGGAGAGAGAGAGTGATGAGGCCACTGAGGAATACCCTATGAAAGCAAGTATGCTTAGGAAAAGACGACCCAGATCTGTCCATGATTTTAATAGAGAAAAAGAATGATTCTAGGAAAACTGATGATTTCTCACCTACTACTACTGCATTTAGAGATTATATCAAGGAACACACCCTGCAGTTGAACCATGTCCTAATTAATGATAGTTAAGATGAAACTGGAGCAGGTTGCACAGAGAAGTTGTGGATTCCCCCTCCCAGGAAGCATTCAAGACCAGATTAGATTTGGCTTTGAGCAACCTAGTATAGTGGGAGATGCCCCATCTGCGGCAGGGCAGTTTGAATTACACGTGAGACCTTTAAAGTCTCTTCCAATCCAAACCGTTCTATGACTGATGAAAGTACTCTGGAGTACACAAAGGGTAGAATATCTTAGATGATATCTATGATGACCTTAGAGGTCTTTTCTAGCTGAAACAATTCTATGCTTCTATGATATGGTGGACCCTGTTCCAGCTACACCAGCTTTGGTTACAGGCTGCAGGGAGAAGATATGTAAGCAAGTTCTGTAGTGTCTAGTTTTGGTCAGAAAAACTCCTTTCTCTAAAGTAAGGCAGAACAGGAGGGTACTTGCCCAGGGGGGGGCCTTGAGGAATCATGACATGGGAGTATGGTTAGAGCATGGAGGAGTGCAGAGCACAAAGTTCCTCAGGCGCCTGGCTGAGCCAAGAACAAGACCAAATCCTCCTCAAACAGCAAGAACGTAGACTATTTCTCTTTATTATATCAGTATTACACTTAATTAACTCCTTGGAATGCTCTCTACTCCACCAATGCACCCCAATAAGCATGTAGGTAGCAGGTACTCTCTAATAATGCCATGGTAATTACAACAGGATCCAACCTGGAGGCTCGTATCCTTTCCCCTTTATGCTGTAGCATATCCCAAGCAAGTGTCATTTAGATGTTTTTGGGAAAGAATCCAGGAGTTGTTTCACCGACAGCATTTCCTCAACAGCTCAGTGAATATGAAATATTTTGAAGTAACCATGCAAATCTTGCTTGTCTTCTTATGTAGGGAAGCGGTATCTGTTCTAAACTCTGGACCAGGGCTGACGGGGAATAGCTATGCAGACATCAAAGGAGCTGTATCAGCTTTCACCAAGTGGGGATCCAGCCCTTTATTCACATTTTAAAATTCAGAAACTGCATCTAAATAAAGCATTTTTCTCTGTATTTTCAAGTAGCCAGTATTTTATTTTATGGCTGTTCCCTCAGTGGTAGGATTGTTTCTTGTAGTTAGTGTTTAAAGGCCCTTCAAGGCTCATGGAATTAAAAATTAATAATTTAAAGCTGGTCTGTGATGCAGAATTTTTAACATATGCTTTACAGGTCATGCAGAGCAAGGGGGGGGGGTTGGGGGTTTTTTTGTTTGTTTGGGTTTTTTTGTCTTCTCAGTAGATATTTTACAAACATGCTGTGCTGGAACAAAAATCCTGTTTTATTTGAGACTCAGATTTGAGCCTTCCTATGCATTGACACAGTGTTGTGCTGGAGTCTGCATGCCATAACAAGGAAATCCTTATCACCAGCACTAATCAGAAGAGAGGAGAAATGACGCCATTTGACTGCTTTTCCTTCTACCCTGGTAAACCAGACAGGCAGAACTGGGGCTTTCCCATTTGAAAAAGCCTCAGCCCAAGATAAAGACAGAGGAGCTGTGATTTGCCGTAAGGCTGCAACGGGGCTGGATTCAGGTGGCATTGGAGTAGGAGAGAGACAGTGATACATCATGTTGGATTTTGGCTCTTTTTTTGAAGGTTGGGTGGAGTCTTTTTTTTTCCTCCAACCTCTTGTTAACTTCCTGAACAATGTAGTGCTAGGTATGCCAGCTTAGTCACTCTTGGCAGTTTTTGTATATAGTGCTAATTGCTGGTAAATAACTGATGATTCACCTTTCACACATTTCATTTCTTGTCCTTTGCAATAGCAAAGGGAGGAGGCATCCGCTATGCAGGTGCTCAGATCAGGTTTCAGTTGGGCTCAACCTTATTGATTTATTTTTCACACTTTTGTTTTCCTTGGTTGCTTATTTTTTAATTTTTATTTTATAGTTACTCCAGATTTTCACTGAAAAACGTAAGTTTGATTATTTTGAAAGCACTTTGGGTGCAAAACCAATTTCAAGTATTTCAGCAAGACACAAGGTTAGGCGCTGCACTGAGACTGTGCAGATTCAGGCTTGTATTTGTTCTCCCCTCATTTGCTCTCCCTTCAGTAGGTAATCCATCATCTTTCAAACAAGCCAATTCCCATTGTGTCTAGGCCAAGAGGAGGAAGAAATAGAAAAATCAGCATTTGGTGTATACACAGTTGCCAGGAAGCTATTTCTCCTTGCCTGCGTAGATAAATTGTCATTCAGAAATGGTTGGCTTGCTCCTCAAGATGTGCTGAGAGGTACTGCTGCACAATGCTCTCAGTGAGAGCAATGAGGAGAGGATCCAGTAGTGTGACTAGCTAATGTCCTATTCCCAGCTCCCCCCACTTGTTCTGTCAAAGAGGGCTGTTCTTCACAGAGGCCAAAGCATTGCTGTCTCAATTAACATAAGTCACAGCTCAGATTAACCCGGTTGGAAAAGACCTTTGTGATCATCAAGTCCAACCCATCACCACCTCATCAACTAAACCATGGCACCAAGTGCCCCATCCAGTCTCTTGAACACCTCCAGTGATAGTGACTCTACCACCTCCCTGGGCAGCCCATTCCAATGGGAAATGACTCTGAAGAGCTACTTCCTAACATCCAGCCTAAACCTCACCTGGTGCAGCTTGAGTGGCAACTGGCAACTATGTCCCCAGTCCAGGAGGATCCATTTCCAAGGCAAAATAATTTACTGGTAAATTTACTGTTTAGCAAGTCATTTGTACTTACTGTGTATTATAGAGGCACACCTATTGATTGGCATGACTAGCTGTGAAAGATTAAGTACTTCCAATGAAACTTTACAAATGAGAAATTAAGAACAATGCCAACAAAGAGACTATACACAATTTGTTTATTAGTACTGGTTAGAGACAAGTCATCTAAATGTATCTTAAGTCCACTGAAGAGATGAAAGATACTCTGTATTGGAATTTATAAGAGATTACCCTTATTTTACTTAACTTGCTACAGTAGTGGGTTATACACAGAGAGAACAAGCTTTATAATGCTGTCTGGTGGCAACTGACTCTGCTATAACTGATACCATTTTATCTATTCAGATTTGGTGGTCTTCGTGTGTTTGGTTTTTTTGTTTGTTTGTTTGTTGTTCCCCCCCCAAACACCGCACTTCTGACAGATGTCACAGAACTGTGATAGTCTCCCCTGATCCAACTACTAAAGGCAACTGGTAAGAGCTCAGAGGTTTGAAACAGGCCTTTAGATCAGATCCCCAGCCTCCATACTTGACAGAATCAGATGCTGGCATTGCAGTATGTTAAAGCAATAAGAAAAGAAACAAAAGAGCATCAAGCATCCCTCCCTATTTGCGCTTGGAGTTCAAACAAGGAGCTGCAGGACCTCAGTGCTGATGACATATGGCTATTGCTCTCAGCATCTGCTTCTCAGCAGTTAGATGTAGGACTATATCTGAGATAGCTTTGACATCAGAGCTGGATTTTGAGGCCAAACTGTTACACAGAGACATTTATTTACCTTCTAGGACTCATTAGTGCTATCTAGGGGAACATCAGCTGTGGGTGAAGGTTGTGATATAGCACAATGTGCTTTCAATAAATACCTGAGAAAGTAAGAAAAGCCTCTCAGTATTACAGTGCATAAAACCACCAAAAGCTCAATTTGCATAAGTACTCAGCAAGTCTGGAGCTCAGCAAAACTCACATAAAAAAATATTAATCCAAGCTATGAAATACTTCTTTGCTTTTGTAGTATTAGAGAAATGCAGTTTTTTGCTATAAGGACAGTATAAAGTCTAAGAGGAATAATAAACAGTAAATAAAAATCAAACAATGTGAGGATATTAAAATAGATAGAACCATAGTACCTCTGTCAGGACACAGGAGATTAGGTTCATGTAGGAACATTCATTGGCCATTGATCATCTACTGCAGAACAGAGAGCATAAGCACATAAAATGAGGATGAAGATCAGTAATTGTATGGCAAGGGCAGGCAGATATGGCGTATTTAGGCATTTCTGCACATATAGTATGCTCAATCTCCCCAAGATAAGTGACCCTTCTTAATAGTTCAGGCTTCGCCTACAGTCATAACAGTAAAACTCACCTGATTTACATTCATGCATTTTGATCCCATAGTGCTTTGGGTACCATCTATTCCTAGACACTTAACCTGAAAGTTCTCATCTTTTCCTAAGCAAAGAATTGAAAGTGTTTACATTAACTGATTGTGAAGTTATTAGCATCATTTCATTTTATTTCATTCCAGCTATGCACCAGGACACTGAGGAATAAGCCAGAAGGTGAAATTAGACTTACACTCAAAGAATAAACATTATTGATTAGGCTGAAGTGTGCATTAGGCTTGTGTTTGAGTTTCCAGCCCACAAGAAGAATGGCAAGCAAAGCCTGTTAAAGAAACATTTTGACAAGAATGCATTTTTCCGTGGCTCAAACAAAATAAATATAGTAGCACAGAAGAACCTTTTCAAAGTCAGGCTTATGTGCTTGTCTGATCAGCAGCAGCTAACTGTTTCATCTCTCTTGAATGTCACAGCAGCTTGCAAGCTGTGCCACTGTGCAGTTTTCAAGATAAATGTTTTTGATCTTGGGGAACTTTCTATGGCACCATGTCCACTAGCAACAGATGGAGTACATCTATCCCAGAGAGGGAGAAAGATCCTAGCACATGATAACAGCCTATCCCACAGAAGGAAAGGGTTTTAGGAAGGGAGCTAGCAGGGCTTTAAACTAGATGTAGAAGGGGAAAGGGTTGAAACCAGTTCCCCAAGACAGTCTGAGGGTGGTAAGCAAGAGTCAGGGGTGAAACCAGCAGCCCAGCTGAAGTGCATGTACACTAATGAGCACAGTATGAGTAACAAATGAGGAGCTGGAAGCCTTGAAATGGACTGCTTAGGAAGGTGGTGGAGTCACTTTGAGTTATGAATTTACTTCAATGTTTCCACTACCTACACTTCAGACAAAGACCAACTTTTGCTGAGCAATAGCATTGAAATAGCCAAATCCTTTCCACAAATTTGGCGTGACTTTAAATGGTTCTTAGGCTAATAATCTTTATTCACTCTTGAATTTCATGTAATCATTTTGTTTATGTCAATATACAGAAGACCTTGTTCTCAAAATAATCTTGCTTCAAATCCAAAACCCATTAGTTCATCATAGCTACCATATTATGTTTTGATTTCTATGTACAGTAAAACAAAAAAAAAAGCCCTTAAAGACACTAACTTGGTCTGCTGGAAGGTGTCCCTGCCCATAGCAAGGGGGTTGGAATTAGATCATAGAGTCACAGAACCCAGGAATCACCAGAACTGGAGGTGGCCTCTAAGGGTCATCTAGTTTAAACCCCATTCATCTTCCCCAAGAAACTCCTGTTCTCCCACTACCACTCCCCTTCATCTTCCCAAAGCAGCCCCTGCTCCATTTAGCCCCACCTTCATTTTCACAAATCATCTCCTACTCCCTTGATGCTATCCTCCACACTGCCTAAACAGCTCCTGTTCCTCCACCACCACCATTTTTGCACCTGTCTCAGAGCCAGGGGCAAGACCCTCACCAGCCAAGATACCACACAGAGGAGCTCAGCCCCAGTAAGGAGGCCCAGACAGCACCCGTGGAGGATATTGGAGTAGTTATGAATCATGTTCCTAACAACCGGGGGGCCACCAGGCCCCCCGGCCTTTGTTGTCACCACCACCATCACCCAGTGTGCACCGTGGGCACTCACCGGCAATGAGAGGAGGATCCTCCAGCCCAGAAGGGCTCAGCTTAGGGCTGCTGCCTTTCCTGGCGGCGATTAAAAAGGGGAGTGGGTGGGGAGGGCCAAAGTGGCCACAGCTGGGGTGGGAGGAGACTCCAACAGAGCCCAGGTGCTCTGGGTTTTGAAGGGAAAAAAGGGGAAAATGGGGCAGGTGAGGGACTTTTAGGGTGTCAGGTGGGGAATGGAAAAAAAAATAGAAATGGGTAAATTCAAATTGGATGTTAGGAAAAAATTCTTCACCATGAGACACTGGAATAGGTTGCCCAGGGAGGTGTTTGAAGCCTCATCCCAGGGAGTTTTTAAGTCCATGCTGAATGTGGCTCTGGGCAGCCTGATCTAGTGTGAGGTGTCCTTGCCTATGGCAGGGGCATTGGAACTGGATGATCCTTGAGGTCTCCTCCAATTGCAGCAATTCTATGATTCTAAAACAATTTTGCAGTTTAGGCTGGATGTTAGGAAGAAATTCCTTGCAGGAATGTGAGATTTGCCATTGGAATGGGTTGCCCAGGGAAGTGGTGGAGTCACCATCACTGGAGGTATTTAAAAAGATACTGGATGAAACACTTAGTGCCATGGTTTAGCTGATTAGATGGTGTTGGGTGATAGGTTGGACTTGATGATCTTGAAGGCCTTTTCCAACCTGGTTAATTCTGCATTCTGTATTCTGTTTTTTTCCTGAAAGGACATCACACATGTACCAAGGGCTGTACATACTGCATTAAGTTAAACATACTAGCAAAACAAAACACTGATTGCATATGGAAGTCATTCCCTGGGAAATGGGAACTGATGGATCAAGAGACTAGATGAGGCCCTTGGTGCCATGGTTTAGTTGATTAGATGGTATTGGGTGATAGATTGGACTGGATGATCTCAAAGGTCTTTTCTGACCTGGTTTATTCTGTATTCTGTATTTAGATCTGGTGTTAAGAAATTGGTGATTAGAGAGGAGCTTGTCATCAAAGATGGCTTTAGAGCAACTGATTATGACTATTTTCCACTTAAGTTGCATGACAGGATAAATGAAAACAAGACTACAAATACACTTCTGCAATTGCAGAAGAGTAGAAGTGTGTAAACTATGGAATTGCTTTAATGGTTAGAGATGAGAGATGGACAGATTTCAAAGACCTGAAAATGGTCTGTCTGTAAACCAGACAGGTGCTACATTCAGAACATAGCCACACCTAGCAAGTTGAAAAGAAAGGGATCTAAAAAACCACAGAACAATTAGCTGAAGCTTAATGCAGTGTGATTTCTTAGAGTCAATTAGAAGGAAAAAAAATAATATCTGAAGATAAATAGAAAATGGGATAAAAGGCAAACCTGTGTTTGTCAGAGAGAGATTAAACAAAATTAATTGTTAAGTTTATTTGAGACAAGAAGTGATTCTCAGGAGAAAATTAATGTAGTAGATTGTGTTTTCTTGGTCTTTGATTAACCAGATGAAGTGATGCTACTCTTTTCTTAGAAGCTCAGAGGAGCAATGTCTGTGTGTGCTGAACTAATGGAAGTTACAAAGCCTTTGGTGCTTTATCTAGAAGCAGATTCAAAGTAAGTTCTTAAGAAGATACGAGCACCTTTCCCAATCTCCTAGCATCTCACTAGACATAGTGGTTTGCCTGGTGTTCAGGTGCTCACCTTCAGCATTCCAACAACTCAACTGATCTACAAGGCTTTTCATGCAGGCAGGGTGCAGAAATAAGTTTCTTCCTCAGCTGTGCTATCACAGAGGCTGAATGGCATCCTGTCATCCAAGTCACACTAAAAGACAAGCTCACGACCACTCAGGAAGAGGGAGCAGCCAGCTAAAGCATAGCTCTTGGTTGTGCAGGAAGAGTTACATGGGGTGAGGAGTTACCTGCTTCATGGCTGGAAAGGAGTTGGCAAATTTGAGGAATCTGTCAAGGTGCACTTTAGACCAAGGTACATGAGGTGAAACTCATTCTTAAGAATTAATAAAACCATCTATGTTGAGATAAGAGCTCTTTACTTGCTTGCAGTTAAGGAGGGGAAATATTGTGGTGCACACAATGATTCTAAGCTGCCATCAGGGTGAAGACGTGAAAAGGGCAAATGAGATTTGCTCAGCCTTGCCAAATGAAAGCAGAGAGGGAATCCGATTGCTGTCGATTGATTGGATAGTAAATGTCAGGGGAGGGGAGAATGTATAGGTGCTGGAAGAGGAATGAAGATCAACTGCAGGATGTATTCAGGCTGTAAATTAAAATAATGTTGCCAACTATCATACAAAAAACCCAAAAAGATGCAAGAAAGCCTCCAGTGGAGAAGGGAGAACAAATTCTCCAGAGTTTACATATAGAGCTTGATGTATTTCAGGGGACTATTTTATATGGTTTAATGTATAAGAAAACAACCTTCCTTAATGAATTAGATCTACACCTTCTGATGTAAGAAAATGTAGCTTGATTTTGCATATGTTCAGAGATACACATTGCTAGCAAGTGTCAGCAGCTGTATTATGCTAAAAGGAGTAAGAAACAAAGACATTGAGAAACTTCACAGAGATTCTGATAGCCCTAGCAAAGACCACCATCCAGGACAGTTCCTAACCTCTCTGATGGGCAAAGCATTGTCTGATTTGCACCTGGGGAGTGCTGAGTTATGACCAGCTGTGAGAGACTAAAAATCTTATCTCTCCTGATGTGACTCAACAAAGATAAAAATCGCTTTTGCTGCTTGCCCAGGCAATAGCTGGTGTGTATTGGGCAGAGCCACTGGAACGACTTTCGGGAAAGTGCAAGGATAAAGATTGCTCACTGGACCACAGCTGGCCTGACAGCAATGGACCAAGGCCACTGTTATCAATACCTTTGGGAATATTCATAAGACAAGATCATCTCCACCCATCAGGTACCCCGGAAAGGGAGGATGGTGAGACAATGGATTCACCACCTGGCCCCTGATGTGTATTAGGTGTGGGGGCAGGTAAATGGAGAAGGAGGAGGTGGAGGGCCCCCCACTTCTTCCAGACCCCTGTCCAAACACAAAGGAATACACAGGAAGATTTCCTGGGGAACAATACCTGGACACTTACCTAAGGACAATTTCCTGGGGGACAACACTTGAACACATACTTAAGGACTGAAAAAACTGTATAAGAAGACCTGAGTAACTACTGGCTCAGGAGAAGGCAAAACACGGGAGAAGGAAAAGACCTGGACAATGATGCTCTGAAGAAAAATGGAGAGAATACCAGGAGAGAAAAATGACAGAGACATCGCCATGGAGCCTGGAAGAAGCAGCCCAAGAGGAACCCTCTCTCCGTGTCTGAAGTTCTGCCTGCTGCAACTCACAGAGCTGAAGAGGCTGCTCAGAGGACATCATCTCTTCTATAGGCAAAGCTACAGCACCCTTCCTCTACAGACCCAACATCTCCTCTACATCCAAAGCTGCAGCACCTTTCCTCCACAGACTCAAACTGTCTTGGAGGGTGGGGGGTGTGGTAATATATTTCCTTTCCTCTTCTCTCTCCCTATTTTCTTTCTCTCTCTCTCTCCTTCTGATCCATCCACTTTATTCTGTTAATAAATAGCCTCGCTGTTGATATTTTGGCCTCATTTGTGCCTCTAATTTCATAACACAGGAATATTCAAAAGAACTGTGTCTCTTAACCTCTCTGGACCGAGACACCAGCCCGATGAAGGCTGAATATATGGAGCTGCTTGTCATTGGAAGTACTCATTGTAGGAAGTGTTGAGATCTGGTATTAATAAGTTCACACAAACAGTCGTGCACCATGCACAGTTACGTACTATGCAATATTAAAGTTTCCCAGAGATAAATTGTTCCAAAATGCAGTCTCTAAATGTTTGCTTTGGGTTAAGGAAGATTTTTTAATTTAAAAGAAGAAAACATAAAAGGGGAAAAAAGAGAGAAAGAAGCTAGTGTAGTACAGGAACACGAGCTACTGTTCAATTTTCTGCTACTTTGTGTCATCAGAGGTACTTTTTATTTTGTTTTTTCCCCCTTACATTTCAGCAGTTTGAGAAGTCAAAATGAGTTTTGATCAAGATATGGGGTTGTAGGGAGAGGGGAAATCTGCTGTGATACAGGCTGACGTTCCAGTTTCAACATTGTTAGTTAAATAGGATGCATTTCATAGTAAGTTTCATGAATACCTACAAGGTTGCAATGTCTTTGCAATTGTCCCAGTCTTCTACTATTTCTTTAAGAGGACACTTTTCCCTGGTGCAGACATGGCATGGCTGAGCATTGAAACTTGATCCATTGATGACTTCAGACATAAAGGCTCCATCCTCAGCTAGCTTAAATCAGCTTTTTGGCACCTTCCATAGATCTATGATGATTTGTATTATCCAAGCATCTTCGTTCACCTTTTATCCTGTAGCACACTCAGGTCTTTCCTTTCTTCTGTTGTCTGCATCATTAAAAGTTCCATACAAGTATTAACCCTATGTAAGGTAAACATCACAGGAATATAGTTCATAGACTAGTAGCTGAGAATATACAGTTATTTGAGGAATAAACCACTGGGCTATTACATCCTGGTTTTGTCCATCTTCATGTGTCTTCTTAGTGATATACTCTCCCTCATTTCTCTTCAGAAATACACCCATTCCAACACATATAAAATGCTGTTTCTCTCTTGTTCTGTTTCTCTGTACTGTGATAAAGCTTGTGTATCATCATCATTGGATGATATCTGTACCATTTCCACTGTCATCATTTCTAGCAGTCTTTGTCAAGGGTCAAGGACCTCTTTAGTACAAACACATTTCCTGCTGTAACTGGCTTGTACTCTAGCCACTTCTTTCCAAAAAGTAATTGCATTAGGAGCTGAGATACCATCCTTGTTCAATTCTTTTATGTCTCTCAGCACTGAGAAGAGAGATGCAGCTTCCCACAGAACTATTTCTTGGTTTACACCAAGAAAAATGAGCAAAGCAGGAAACAATATGTATAAAGACACAAGTACAGAGTGCAGTGCATGCATCACTTCCCAGTTGCTCCCCATCATGCATTAACTCTACTCCACAAGGGAACCAGAAGAGCTGGTTTGCAGCCATTCATGAGGCAATAAAACATGTTCTACCAAATTCTCTAAGATCTGAACTGAGCCTGAAATGCAGAGCTCAGGGCAAATATTTCTCTTTATCTTAGAAGATAGAAAGTTATGGACACTGATACTACCTGAAAGGAGCTAAGGAAATTCAGTCCCTCTAAATCCCATTTGCCACTTGAAGGAATTACTCGTATAGACTGGGAACTGACATGCTGGAGAGCAGAATAGGGAAAAGGGGCTTCAGGAGCTTGGGCGGCAGAAAGATAATTATGAGCTGGGTTTCTTTAGCTTGGAGAAGACTGAGGGGTGACCTCATTAAATAAATATTTGAAGGGCAAGTGTCAGGAGGATGGAACCAGGCTCTGCTCAGTGATGTCCAATGACAGGACAAGGGGCAATGGGTGCAAGTTGGAGCGTAAGAGGTTCCATGTGAACATAAGGAAAAACTTTTTGACCATGAGGGTGACAGAGCACTGGAACAGGCTGTCCAGAGAGGTCATGGAGTCGTCTTCTCTGTAGACATTGAAAATCTGCCTGGATGCATTGCTGTCTGGTCTTCTTGAGATGCTTCTGCTCTGGCAGGGGAGGTTGGACTAGATGATCTTTTGATGTCCCTTACGACCCTTAACATTCTGTGATTCTATGATTTTGCGAGGTGTAAGACCAAAGAATCATTGCTTTCAGTGGCAGAAGCTCAGATGACTAGTCCTATTTTGCTTGCAAAATTATACCAAATCCTTGTAGTCATTCCCCTGACTATGGGGAATGTAGTTATGTTCAGAAAGGATTAGCTCTCTTTTCTAGCAAACAAAATAATTTGCTGGGGTTTTTAATTAATGAATTAATTATTTCTTTTCCCTAAAGGACAGAGGAGACTGTGGACTTTAAGGTATAGAAAAGTATGCAAGCTTTAAAATAAATTTAAGACTAGGATCTGCCAGAAGATCTGGACAAGTCAACTGATCTAATTTCTGAAGCAATACAGTCCACCTTGTTTTATTCAGTTAACCCTTAAGCGGAACAAGGAGCATAGGTCTGAACAGGTGCTTCAGAAAGACATTACAAGATCCCAGAGACCAGGAAGTCACTTCTTCACTTGTTACTGTGTGACAATGATTTGTCAAACTCATTGTATCTCACTCTATTTTCTTTTCATTTATCTGGCTTCATCCTACAGCTGTTAATTCTTATTTTTCTCTGCTGGATAACAATGCCTATTGAAAACAAATTTGTCTGTTTGAAGGTTTTCCATACTGTAATCAAACTAGCACTGTGATCTGCTTCTAATGAATTAAATAGATTAATTTATTTCAATCTCTTGTGTGTGATTTATCTGACATGTTGTGAACTTCTACGCAACAGATGGCTGAGATAAGGATGGTGAAACAGTGGAACAAGATGCCTAGGAAGGTTATGATGCCTCTTCCCTGGAAATGTTCAAGGCCAAGTTGGATAAGGCTTTAAGCAACATTGTTGAGTGGAAGGTGTCCCTGCAATAGGGATTGGAATGAGACGATCTTTAAGGTCCCTTCAACCCAAACCACTTCACGATTCTGTGATTCTATACAGTACTAGGTACAATCCCTTTGGAGTCAGCACAGATAAATGAGCCCTTCCAGGGTGAATTTCATCTCATCTTAAACTGGGCGTTTAAAACAGACCAGATAAATGTCCCTCACAATATTCCTATTTCTCTCTACAACAATCAAGGAAGCCTGGGCTGAGTACCTGTCATGTCACTGTCTGCATTATAGACCTCTGTATTTAAGCAAGATAAACCTGACTCTTTGACTAAGTCATTTTCACAGCTTTGAATCATTTCCTTGGCTTTCTCCTCTGCATATCACACTGATGAGACTTTGCAGCATCTCCAGCAAATACATGACATTAATGTTTGTGCATGAGAAGGCTTTGCTCTTAAGTGCTGTGAATGCACATTGGGGCAGTTGACTGAAAATCTGGTTGGGGAGATACATCTGGATTTCAATATGCATGTTGGCCACAGGCTGTACTTACTATTGTTTGTACCTTCTTGATGATACACATGTGGCACTGATGTAAAAATGCCTTAATAATTATGATCCCCCTGAAAAAATAGTGGATTATGTAACTATTAATCTTCATATTTTTGTTCCATATCTCTTTTTCATTTTTTCTGATCCTAACAACCCCTGCTGCATCTCAGATTTCAGCTCCTTCCATCTAGCTTGGTTTCCAGCATTAGCTGTTCAGTTGTATCTAATCATACCAGCCCCAACGACCAGCCCAGCCAGACAGCTGCCAGATGTTTTATTTTAAAATAAATACTTACATCTGTCAAGCTATAAAGCAGAGAGCAATCCATTCTTGCTGTATTTTTTTTCTCTGCCACTTAAAGAAGACAAGCTAAGAACGACACAAAAGACAAAGGATTCTTCTATCTGGCAGGTTCCATTTAATTTATACAAAGCATGTTTAAGTATCTGTGTGTTAACTTCATAGCAGTTTACCAAGTCTGAAGGAAAGGACTGTAATGAAAATCCTTTTTCTTGCCCAGCACCTGTTTTAAGTATGGTTGTAATGCTCTTGTGATAAAAATTATCTGTATTATATATTTATGTGTTTCTCACTCACCTGAGTGGCAGGCATGGATGTGTAGGAGCTCACATGTCATTCTGTCTGGGGGAAACTAGTTTTTCCGTTAGAGTCCTGCTATTCCCTTTGGGTGTCTTCTACCATAAAATGTAGGAACAGCTCAGACATGCCCTGTTCTGGTCTGTCCCTCTCTCCCCTTTGTCTTGTGCACAGTCTGTCCCTCTATGTCTTTACTACACCATGTTTGCTAGCTCTGACTGCAGACATGTTCAGGAAAATGGACTGCATTATTGGACATGTTACTATTTTTCCTAATTGTGGTGGGTTGGAGGCAGATCCTCCTTTGCCTCCTACCAGGGCAGAAAAAATGAGACTCAAACAAATGGATTGCAGAAGTGATGGAAAGCCTAAATGGAAAAGCAGTGAGTGGTTTACACAAGCGCAGTGACAAAGGAGATCCCAAAGCATACCCAGAAACCTCCCAGCATTTCCCTTCTCCCTACCTGAGGGTACACCCAAAACCCCCAGGGCTCTTTCTTCCCCACCTCCATTGTGAGGCTAATCTCAGCTGGCCAGATCTGAGATTGCTCTTCCCCCTTCTCCTCTTGGCATTAAACCTAGCCAGGCCCAAGACGCCTTGAGATAACTCCCCCTCCATTACCAGATAGTGGCAAGGGAACAAAGAGGAAGTGTGAGACCTTGCAAGATGGATTTACAGGGAGCAGGACATTATGGGAATGAAATACACTATTTATGTGTCCACCCACTGGGCTGGACACCCAGGGCACCAAAGTTGTATCTTGTGCTGTAGCAGCAGAAGGCATCCAGTCTAAACTACCACACTAATACATGTCTGTGTCCTCACAGATGTGGCTGTGGCCATGTTAGAGAACCAAGTTTCATCCTACGCTTGCTGCATCATTTCACATCAACCTTATCTTTACCTGTGAAGTGATCCAATAAAGATAATGTGGTTAGGTTGTACTTGCTGTTTATGATATTGTCTTCTCACATGCTCATACCATGGCAAGCATGTATCATGGTAGAGAAGAGATTCCTCCAAATAACTTCTTTTTCTTGTTAAATTTTGCTGCACGCTATTGTGGTCTGTGAGCTGAGATGATTCAGGTGAGAACACCCCTTCCCACCCCCCCCACCGCTACCTCCACTTTGCTCTACAAGCGATTTGTATCCATTTATTTTTAGTTGGTAAGAATCAGCATGAGTTACATTAATATACTGTGGGCTTCCATTGATCTAAAAAGGATCAAGAAAAGTTATGCTGATTTAAATAATAATAATGTTCAAAATATTTTGTATCCTTAGTTAAATCAAACCAAACAACCAAACAAAAAATCCCACGTGAACCAGTTTGAGAGCTACAGATAAAGCAAGCATTTTTAGTGGTGATTCATCGCAGGGGTAGTAAAGACTAGGCAAAAGTGAGAGTCTTGTGGGACAAATGTGAAACTGTTAGGGGTGTGAAATAATTCAGTAAGAATTCAAACCATGCCTGGTATTTTGAAACTAATCTTTACTTAGCTAATATAATCCTGCATTAAAAAAATAAAATGTAGGATGTTAATTTCTTCCCTTATTTTTTCTGCTATTTATAGCAGAAGATTTTTGTAGTCATCTGTTCACAGCATCACACAAACAACCCTGTGACAATTGGAATAATGTTACCTACAGGATTAGGGGAATTTGTAGCAAAAATCACAGCATCATGTGGGAATAATCAAACACTCATTGCAGGCATCTTTGTTCCTTAGTTTCTTTGTGCTGGTACCTTGATTTGTTTATCAAATATAGCGAAGAAGGGTATGAAGCCACTAAAAATCTAAAATTACAGTGTAACCATATGGAAATATTAAGTTTAGGAAGTCTAAACACTTAAACCAACTGTTCAGGGTATTTTCCCCTTAATGTGCTCACATAAATCACATTAGTTTTTATGAGAGTTGTTTTTCAAGTTTACAGACTTTTTCAGATGGATCTTCACCTCCCAAGGTAGCACAAGCAGAGGCCCAGTGTGTTTCTGAAAATTAGACTATGGAGTTCAGATTTTAACTCTGACACTGGATTAGTGATAACATTGCATATACCAATTAGACCTGGACTTTTGGAAACAGCTCTTACTTTTTATTGCTCAGCTTTAGAAAACTGAATAGTCAACATTCAAATTACTGATGTAGCATGCAATGTAGAATCATAGAATGGTTTGGGTTGGAAAGGACCTCCAAAGGTCATCTAGTGCAACCCCCCTGCAGTAAGCAGTGACATCTTCCAATAGGTCAGGTTGCCCAGAGCCCTGTTGAGCCTCACCTTGAATATCTCCAAGGATAGGGCATCAACCACTGCCCTGAACACCTGTTCCATTGTTCCACTACCCTCATGGTAAAGAACTTTCTTCTAACATCTAACTAAATCTATTCTTCACTAACTGAAAACCATTGCCTCTCATCCTGTCACTACAAGCCTTTGTAAACAGTTCCTTTCCAGCCAGAATTCTTGTAGGCTTCCTTCAGGCACTGGAAGGTTGCTATTATATCTCCCTGGAGCCTCCTCTTCTCTAGGCTGAACAACCCCAGCTCCCTCAACCTGTCCTTGCAGGAGAGGGGTTCCAGCCCCCTGATCATTTTTTGTGACCCTCCTCTGGACCTGCTTCATCAGGTCCATGTCCTTCTCGTGTACAGCAAATTTAGAACTAGTCTGTGTTATATCCTCATCTATAACAAAATCTGAAGGGGAGAAAAGATCACTGCCACTATTTGAGCAAACACAGTGCATAGAGCTGCTCTCTACCTTGGGCTTCCCATCAATATTTTGCTGAAACTCAATTTCTAGGAATAGCTGTTGTGAGGGTGTTGTGGTATAACCCTAGTAAGCAATTCAGCCCCTCACAGTGGGATGAGGGAGAGAATCAGCAGGATAAAAGTGGGAAGATTAGTGGGTTGAGGCAAGAACAGTTTAATAGGTAAAGGAAAAACTGCACATGCAAGCAATCCAGAACAAGGAATTCATTCACCACTTCCCATTTTCAGGAAAGCAGGGCTCCATCACACATAATGGTTACTTGGGAAGACAAATGCTGTCACTCTGAACATACCCCACTTCCTTCTTTTTCCCATTGCTTCCTATGCTGAGCATGATGTCATATCATCTGGTGATACACCTTTGGTCAGTTACGGTCGTCTATCCCAGCTGTCACCTCACAGACTACTCACTGGTGGGGTGGGGTGAGGAAGTGAAAAGGCCTTGGCACAGTGCAAGCACTGCTCACAAAACTAACAAAAACAAAACTAACAATAACAAAACTAACCCAGTGTTATCAACACTATTTTGGTCATAAGTCCAAAACACAGCCTCATATGAGCTGGAGAAAATTAACACCCTCCTAGTAAAATACAGTACAGGGGAATATCTGATAGTTTAGACCTTTCTAGCTTTGGTAGGAGTGCATATTAGTATTTATGCATTTTGAAAGTTTATGTTTATATAATAACATTTTTAATGTAAATTAAATTTTTATTAACTGTTGGGGTATTTTTGCTTGTTTATATGTATTATTTCTAGTTTTGACAAGAACACATACTGAATGTACCATGAAGGTTCAGAAAGCAGAAGGCAAATCAAAATTTGTGACATTAATGAAGGCAGAGTTATTTCAACATTGATTTGGGAATGATCTAATTCACCCATTTTGAATTTGGCATTATGGTGAGAGGAAGCAAGAAGCCTTATCTTGCATTATACTTCCAATATCTACCCCCAGCCTCACCAGTCTGGCAAGTAGATCTAAACATATTTACAAAATAAGTATGGTGAAGGTTTGTCACAGCAAGACTAATGAGTAAGTCAATCAGGGAGGAATACTGCTGGCTAGACATAATTTTGAGATGGAAGCTAGATTCCTGACTCCGATGTTCCTCAGCCCTTAAGTGTCTTTGAATGTTAGTTACAGCACTCCCTGTTGCCCTGGTGACCCTTGGAAATTCTTCAGGAAAAAGAGAACAAAGACTCATGGAAATGTCAGCGTAGCCACCAGGAAGATTTTGTACCACCTTAGATATAAACAGTGACTCACACAAATGCCCAGCCACTAGCAGCCATGGCAGGGCTCCATTAGCTCCTGCCCCTTAGTAAAGCTGATGGATGGAGACCATGGTCCCTTCACTCCTCTGCTCTGGAACATCCTCCTGGGCTGGGATGAATTACATACTTGAAGTATCTTCTCTTAACTCGGAGACATCAACTAAAAGCTTAACTTCTGAACAAGTTTAAGGCCTGTCATTTTCCCTCTGAGACAGGAGCCGTGCTGATTTTTGTGCCAAGTGATTAGTCTTAATTAGAACATGAGAGCAATAGGTTGAGAAGTTTTCCAGGCCAAAGTCAAGCCTATCCTCCCAGAACTCCTTCCTGAGAGTGATGGGGTGTTATTCCTCACTGAACACTTTTACCCAAGACTCTCTGTCACATTAAGAGACTTATGCCTAGCCATGAGTCATGGGCATTGGTGGAAAATGGGTGTACATTAAGCAGGAGTTCAGCAGGGATGACCATGATAATTCCTGCTGCAGCTGTTACTCTTCTTTTTTACCCTACATAGTGCTTGCTACCAGCAGAGCTTTCACTGACTTAGGGCTCCTCAGATCCTCTTGGTTTCTCGAACATCACAGTTGGATGAGCCTTGAGAAAGCTTTAGGAGTTCTTGGATCTGGGCTTTAAACACTTTGGCTCCTAGCTGTAGCCTAGTTGCTGCACTTAAAAATTGAGCATTTCTACTGAATTTCAAGCTTTAATTGTTATGAAGTATTTCATATAGCGACCCCTCCATTTTGTTTCTCCACTGACATGGATGGATTGAACTGGTCAGTGCATGTGAAGAATCATAGCTACCAAATTGACTGTATCAGTGACATGAAGCTGTGATTCTGCAATTGATGCTGAGACAATGTGGACATACAGAGGTAAGAGAGAGGAGTTGCATGGTTGCACAGGATTTTTTTTTTTTTTTTTTTTTTTTTGCCTGGAGGTCCAGCCTTCTGCTTCATATTGTTTTGGGGAACATTTCTTTCCCTTTCTTTGCCTAGACAGTTAAATACAGCAGTAACTCATGATCTGGAGTAGGAGCAGGCAAATGCATCCTGAACTGAGTAGTTAACTGTTCATTTCAGTGACAAGAAGTCACTGCTGTGTGCTAAAGAAAAGAGCAAATTCCTTCACCATTTTAATGGCAGGTGACAGGTGACAACTGTACTGCCAAATGAAGTGTCCAATAAGCTTTTAAAAATAATCACTTCTTAGTGTAGCTCAGCTCTCATTCCTATCTCCTTCTTGGATTTCTTTTATTGCCACAGGAGGGGAAGGGCTGTGCTGTGCCTGGAGGGCAGCAGATTTACAGTGCACAGTAAGAGAAGCCAGCTATCTTCACCTTAAATAGCATTAAAATTAATTCTTTCATTGAAGGAAAAAGAAAACAAAGCAGGATAAGATGAAAGCCTGTGTGAGGGAGCATAGCATGTTAACCAGCTGGGTCTATTCCATCCTGGTCAAGGCGAGATTTCATGGAGAGAGTTCACTTTGAAATGCAGAGGTGTGACAAAGCCAAAACCTCAGATACACCAGTGAATGTCCCAGTGGACTTGTTGTTGCATGAGTGCTGCTCTTCTTTAGGTTGGTTAAAACACTCTGTTAATTTATCCTAAAGTTGCTTTCTTGATGTTGCTAGAGAGCTGGATGTGTTGAAGCCTCCTTTCCTCACAGGCTTGCTACATTCTCACTTCCAGGAAACACCTTTGAAACAGCTTGAGCTACTCATTCCTCTTCCTCCTCAAAAATGTGGATGAACATTTTGTCACTCTCACAATTCTCTGAAGATAACTGTTTCTGCAGCTCACAGCCCTGCCACTCACTGCACCAGGTGCCAAAGAGCACCTGAAGGACTTTGGACCCTTTGAAAATTAGAACAACCACCAAAGATATAACCTTCCATAGCTCATGTGTCCTCAAACACATCCATGAATCTCAGCTGTGGTTTTCAAAGTTACTTAATATCTACAAATGCGGAGAGAAAGTGTAATTTTAAATATCCCTAACTCCTTAGACATTTGATTTCCATTATTCCCCTTCCCTTCCCTTCCCTTCCCTTCCCTTCCCTTCCCTTCCCTTCCCTTCCCTTCCCTTCCCTTCCCTTCCCTTCCCTTCCCTTCCCTTCCCTTCCCTTCCCTTCCCTTCCCTTCCCTTCCCTTCCCTTCCCTTCCCTTCCCTTCCCTTCCCTTCCCTTCCCTTCCCTTCCCTTCCCTTCCCTTCCCTTCCCTTCCCTTCCCTTCCCTTCCCTTCCCTTCCCTTCCCTTCCCTTCCCTTCCCTTTATTGCTCCAAGCAGTGGGTAAGTCAGAAGCAGATTTGCTAGGAAGCAGCAAATATGTAATGGGCCACAAGTCTCTCTCCTTCTCTGGGCACCTTGCAGCTGCAGACAGAGCAGTTTGGGTAATGATAGGATTCTTCTCCATAGAGCCTTCTGGTAAGCAGCTCATTCCTGTTAGCAAAAAACTCTGCAGATGCTCTCTAATCTCCAAACAGAGTAAACATTTCTCTGCCAGCCTAGGAGAAAGACTGACCATGTTGGCAGCTTTGTTCTTTGTTTATAATATGCCAGTGTGGAACTTGTATGCCATGATGAGTTGCAGCAGGCAAGCAACTGACTGAGCCATAGTAGACACAAAGAAAAGGTTGAATGAGATAAAATCGACATGGCAATGCTAAGGTATCTGAGGCTCCAGAGATTAAGAATAAGCTCCAGGGTAAAGCCAGACACTATCAGCAGCTGAGTGGGTAACTCACAGCAAGTCACAGGTTTGATGAAGTTCATCCTTTTCCTAGCCACAGACAAATCATCAAAGCTCTTGGAAACCTTCTACTTGCTCATGGTAATTACAAATTGATCCCTTTATGCAGAAGACCAATATAAGTACTGGGTATCTGTTAATCCTCTGAAGCCCAAGAGATAGAGGGTGTTCCAGCAGCCACGTCTTTCAGAGACTTTGAGAATATTGTCCATGAGTGAATTTCACCCACTCTAAAGTCTTCCCTTTTGCAGTCAAGAGAAAACTCAGGAGTACCCTTATCTTCTGTGTTTGAGGCAGGAGGCTGGCAAAATGAAAACAACATACACTGATCTACTAGCAATGAGGCTGGGAGACATCAGTTATACCACTACTTTCTTCATGAAGATCCCAGGTCATTTATGGTTGCCTTCTATATGTACATGGTACATAGGAGACATTCAAACAAGTCCATAGCTACTGAAGATCAAATGTCTCTGTTTAAACTATATTCACATTTCCTAATCATTCAGTCATTCTTACATGTTGGCTTGCAGTCTGGTTGCAGTCAGAAGCCAGCAAACTTCAGGCACAGCAAGAACCAGCTCACATGTGTGTATGGATGTAGCCTAAGATAGCTGGATAGCTTACATCACCATAGTAACTGCATACTGTTGCTTTAATTTCAGCAAAATAAATGAAACTTGTAAGTCAAAGGGTATCTATGCAGAGCAGTACAATAGCACATAAAGAAGGTGCAAGAGTTCTGAATGAGACAACCAAGTTTCCTATCTGATTTATCCTGCTTTTCGGAAGGGATAATTGCCTGATTGGGAGACTTTGTTACCATTAGCCTCCTTTCAAAATCTAAGCTGTTCAGATATGGCTTGGGTATACCTGCAGAGCACTGCACTGAGCCATTTAGGACCAAGAAGAAGTGTAAAAAAGCCTGGACAGTTCTGGACAGATTTTCAAGAAACTGCGGTTGTTATAGAAAGATTTAGCAGGCTTTAGTTTCCCCCTTCTCACTGGTGAGGTTTGTGTATTGTTATTTGCATATTGAGAAGGACAGAATGAATTGTTCTTTACAGGGAAAACAAGAAGTTAGCTAAGGTGGGGAGGGATCTTCATTGTGTTGCTGTTGCCAAAAGCCCACTCTTCTTTCTTTAGAATAGAAACAAATGTACCCACCAGGAGCAAACACAGGTATGCAATTCTAGTTCATTCAAGCTGTCTTACAGGTGACCTTGCTGGTAGAGGAGCAGGCAAGTACATACATGGTTTGTTGGCCAGTCTATTGCCAAAATGTGTCCATGTCTGGCACTGTTGATTTCTTCTTTAGTCAGAAGTTTGGGGAAGTATTATAAAAAGGAAAATGTGACTAATACAGAAACTTTGGTGTCAGAAGGAAGAGAATAAAATCACTGAAGAAAAGGAAGAATATGGTGGAAGGAAAATTTGACATCCATGACAAATATACTGCTGATTGCACAGGTGCTCTCCAGATCAGATTTAGGTGGCTTGTATACCACGAGACTGGCAGCTCACTCAAGTCTGTCCTACATCAGACCCAAGGGATTGTGTGGATGAGCCTGTTGACTGTGCTTCTGGCAATGTGCCTATCCAGGACACAAGCTGTAATGCTCACACTTGCTCTAGAAGCTCCACCATCCCTGATACTTTGGCAGTGACTCAGGAGCATCATCTGAGTGAGGACACCAGACTGCCAGCAGCCTTAAACCTCTACAGAACACTGTTGGGAGGATGATTTAAACAAAATAAAATAAAATAATAGGAGGTGGTCCAAGAACAACAATCCTCAGCCAAGACACTTCTTTGATTGTGTTTGTTTGTTTGTTTTTCATCTTGTTATGCATCCAAATAACAGCAGGTTGAGGAATGCATTTTGTGGGGTTTTGCTTGAAGATGAATGAAGGCAGCTTGCAGCATCACTGACCTGTGTGGTTCAGGCAGAGCAGCTGCACTATGCAGCCTGATCTAAGGATGTTGTTTTTGCATATGTGCACAATACAGATATGGGTTTCCCCCTTTTAATTCAATAAATGCTCTAATGACCAGTCTGATTTCTTTTACCTACAAAGTTGTCCATTTTCCAATAATCCCTCCAGCATCATAGGTGGTGATAATTCAGCTCACAGGTCTCAATGGAGAAACCACATCATCGGCAAGTTCCTGCTAATCAATGTTTTCTTGCTCTTCATGGATTTTTCTCCTGTCTAGCACTCCGCTGATTGGAGTGGGAGTGAAACGTTTCTTGCAGCAACAGCTTAGGGAGCCTCTAAATCCTTGCATGACAGTGCCCCTTTGCTGAACTTTTAATTCCATGAGGGGCAGGTGAATCCAGGACACAAACAAGGTGAGCAGAAAAGTCACCCCGTGTTGGGAGGCATCATGTAACAGAGGGAACATCTGAGGGAATCACCAGTATCTCTGCAGAGGCTGAATGAGGATGTGGGATGATGGGAACAACACAGCCATGCCACAGGGCAAGTCTTGGGTTTTATGCAGAAATACAGGGGTGTTTCAACTGACCCTCAGCAGGACAGGCAAAGTGAAGGGGGACACTTCCTATTTGCTGCTGGCTACTTGCAGAGAGCTGGGCAAACATATGGGAATAATTTTACAGGTAACATGATGCTTTTGAATCACATTATGTTCCACCCTGGAATCAGGGCATTCAGTGTCTGTTTTATTAGAAAATTAAAACAGAAAGAACTCAAATAGGAGTCAGAAAATAACTAGCAAACATGTCCTGTTGTGCATTGATTTCAGCACACATGTGAGTATCCCAGGAGCTCTGGACTGAGTTGAGGCCACAGACAGATTCTTGCAGTGAGTTGATTGCCGCTGCCAATGTCATCTCTCTAAATCAGCTATAGCTCAATTGATTTCCATGACACTCTACTGGATTTATAACTGAGAGCAGACACTGACCTTATGAACATGGTGTGAATGTGGCCCATTTTTACTGAGCCAAAGCCATTTGGAGATTTTTTTCAATACCATTTGATTGGCATTAAGACTGGATCCATACTCAAAGAGTATATAATAGCCTGAGAATTGAATCAAATATATCTAACCTGGGTCAGATCCTCCAACAGGGATGTTGATGGATCTTTAGACAACTTCAGTGCAGGTTTTAATCAAATTAGGACATGGCACTTTAAGTGTCACTAAGAAAGGCCCATGGTTTGATTACATAATAATAATAAAGTTTTAATTTGAGCTTGTTACTCCACAGCATATTATCTTGCTTGCTCATTAAAATGAAGAAGCTACTTTCTCTGGGAAAGACAATGCTCACACTTATGTTTTAGGAAGAAGGTAACAAGAAAACAAGGATGACGTGACAGGTATGCCCAAAGCCCTTCCTTGCTCCAATGTGATGCAGAGAGAATTCTGCACAGTATCTTAGTTAGAGCAGCTCTCTCCTCTGGGCTTTCCAATCTCTAATTTCTATGACCCTGTGAATCTAGTGTACACAAAATGCATGACTGATGCTTCCACATGGAACAAGCCACATTAATTTTTTATTCTTGCCAACCACAGAACTAGAAAATTACTTCCAAGATTGTGTGAAAGTTCATCCCTGGAAAGACATCTGACTTTGGTAGGTCGATTTGATCACAGATTAGGTTTGAGAAGGCAGGAAGGAGGGAGGGAGTAAAGCATTGGCTAGATTTGAGGAGTAATTACACACTTTTCTTTTGAAGACAGAAGCTTTCTAGAATGCAGATGGAGAAGAAAAGAAGGTAAGAGGAGCTGTGAAACCCACAGATCAGACAAGCTCATGGCTAACAGATGCAGCTGCTGCCACAGCCTGAGTTATGTAGTTATGTTTTCTTTGGACTTTTCTACTGGGACAGTAACATTGGGTTGTCTGAGAGGGACTCAGACACTCAGTCAGCCTGGTAGCTGCCCCTGGATCCCAGGCTCCCCAGTTGCAGGCATTTGGAGACACAAGCCCCTGAGGTCAGAGCCCAAGTTCATCTGCTATAACTGACCATCTCACTCTTATAAAGCTATTAGGGACTCCCCTGGTCTCTCCAAGTCTCCTTTAGTTGTGCCCTCAGAGATTTACTTATCCCCCTGCTCCCAGGCCGTGTCACCTGCTTGCTAGCTGGTCCAGCTTGATCTTCACAAGCGATGACAGACTCACTCCCACACCTACACTCACTCCAATCGTTGCAACACAGACAAGACGGCCTCATGACTTCTACTTCCAGTCCAGACACTGCAGTCAGAGGCTCCCCTCCTCCTCTATTCACAAAGACAGTCTCATTCAGGAAAAGAAGATTTAAATGAGGTTTTAAATGAGATTTGAAATGAGATTTAATGAGAAGACAGAACAGATAGCATTCATGAGGCACAGGGCATGGACACTTGTTTACACTTGACCAACCACTTTATCTCCTCATCCCTATATTTTCCCATGCTTGTTCCTCACAGTTCTTGTTAATTCTTTCCTTCTCCTGCTTTTGACTACTCCCCTAACCACGCCTTAAAAAGCCTTGTGCAATCCAGATACTCTTCCCCTGTATCCCACAGTGTCCCATACTCCAGATAGAGACCCTTCTCAGTGAGGAGACCCAGACTGATGCTCATATTGCCCCATAGGGGTAGGGTGACGCCACTCCCAGCCCATGGAAACAAAACTCCTCTTGGACAGCCCTAGCAGATGCTGGGCAGGGGATTGTGTCTCTGACTAGGATGCTGGAACTCCTTCACTTCCCACGTGACTCTCAACTCCTTTGAGTGTATGAAGATGAGTTTTAAGGAGGAGGTGGAAGAGGGATTGGCACTGCATGATGGTTCTGCATAGCTCAGGGATCACTGTAAAGGTAAAGCCAAGCTGAAGTACTTTATCCTGACCTGGGACAGAAAAAAATAGAAAATTGTACTTGCACACTTTTTGAATTTTGACATGAAGCATTAGAGCTCTAAGGAAAGGCCTGACTTGTCCAAATCCATTCAACAACCACCTTCCATTTGGTCTTAACTGACAACAGCTTTCAAGTCCACCCTTACAGCATTGTGTCACCTCTGTTGTAAACATGCACTTTTCCATCTGGCTTGCAGGTGTTATTGCTGTGAGGTGACTGGAGAAAATCACTCATGACAATGAGCAGAATGTGAAACCCAGGAGTAATGAGGACACAGTGAGCAGAGCTGAGGTTTGGGGACTAGGGTATTGGGGTTTTTAAAATTATTTTGGCATTGAGAGACTACACTATCCCCTTACATGCTGCAACAAGCCAAAGTTAACACTTGAGTTCACCAAGACTCATTTTTTACAGTAGCTTGAATAATACTTAGAGCATTTTTTTTCAGGATGTTTAGATACTAAACTCAGAGTGAAAAAAAGGGCTTAAAAAATCTGTCTCTGGGTCCTTTTCATTGTGTAAGAAGAGATTTCTCCATCAGTAGTTTCTGCTTCACCCCATCCATATGGGATTCCTTTGCTGAGTTTTGAGACATGGCTAAGATAACAAGAAGCAGGAAAAGGGATCAGCAGCCTGTTTGGTCACATCTGCTGCTTTTCTATCCACAACCAGACATGTAGTCTCCTTGCCAGCATCTTCTCCCATAAAGTGATACTAGAAAAAGGGTAAAGATATGGTTACTAAATGTTAATGAAAATAAACCTTTACAGATATCTCCAGTCTGTGAACAGGATGGATTTATCAATCCAGTATGAGGGTTCAGCAATGTTAGGCTACATAATGAATATAATTATCAGGGTAATGCCCAGGTTAATCAACTCTGGCCTAATTGAATTTTGCTGTTGATCATTCCATAATCACAATGTCAGGAATGACTCTCTCAGCTTAAGTAAAATGGATGTTGACTGAAATTGAATTTCCAATTGCTTTGATATTACCAAATTTTAATTTCAAAATGTCTAGCAGGTGTTCTGGAAAGAGAAGCTCTTCAGTGGCTAACCATTCAGGTCTGACCAGTGCAGGAATTTCACTCAAGTTCATTTGTGACTCTTGGCAGTTTATCCTCCCAGGCTGATTGAAGATATTTGGCTTCTGTGCGTTTGGAGGGCCCAGCCTGAAGTCAGGCAATGTGGGAGAATTAGTGTCTCACACAAGGACAGCTATTGATTTGGCCTATTTGTTTGTTTGGGTGGCTTTTTTCCAGAGCTCCTAGCATTGGAATCTTGTCTCTTAATCTCCAGATTCCTCCATTCACCTCAGTTAAATCAGAACATTTGCAAACTCCTTTGCAACTCGAGGCTCTCAAGTTTTCCAAACTTCTACAACAGACTTGGCAGCTATACCAGTATTTAAGACAGAGTTTTAAAGGATTTGGGACTGCTCAGGAGCATCAGGACTGCTCAGGAACTGATGTTTGATTACAGACCTTAGTATCTACCAGTACAGTAGAGAGCCCTGGGACCTGCTGCAGTTTCCAAATTCAGAGGTATCAGGCAAATTTACAGTTTAAGGAAAGACTTTCAAAACAGATACATTCCCATGGATATTTCAATTTGGCATTTTCTAGAAAATTAAATTCTATAGACTGCATCATCTTTCTAATTGTAGTGAATTTATAACACTAAGGGTTATGCCTCTAAATACCCTTGGGGATTTTATCCATGATTACAAATACCTAAAGGGAGGGCTTCAAGAGGATGGGGCCAGACTCTTTTCAGTGATGCCCACCAACAGAACAAGGGGCAGTGGGCACAAACCGGTAGCCAGGAATTTCTGTCTGAACATAATGAAAAACTTTTTTAGTATGAGGGTGACAGCACTGGAACAGGCTGCACAGAAAGGTTGTAGAGTTCTCCTTTGGAGATATTCAGACCCCATCTGGATGCAGTTCTGGGTAACCTACTTTAGGTGAAACTGCTTTAGCATGGGAATTAAACCAGATGATCTCCAGAGGTCTCTTTCAGCCCCCACCATTCTGTGGTTCTGGTATTCTGTAAAGTCTACATTATGGTATGCAAAGACCAAGGTGACCAACAACTAGGAAAATAAGGAAGTATTCTAGGGATTTACGAATCTCCCAGGAACAGAAGCATCTGTGGTGTCTAATTTGAGATCCACTAGTGTTTTTTTCAATTTAGAGCTATCAGACAGTCTTAGATTGCTATTCATGGGCTACTTTTATTTCCAGAACCCTACACAAACACTTCAGCACATTCTCAAAGCCTTCCATCACAGTAGTGTTTTGCCATCATCTCACAACTGTGAAATACAAAGATATCAAGATCCTCCCTCCCTGCATTATGTTTACTGGTTGTGCTTGGTCTTTATTTTTCTCTTCCATTCCTTTAACTTGTCTTGCTTATACATGACTATGGAAAACATGGAATATAGAGGGGGACAAGTGTGACTGAAGATGAACTGCTGAGGGGAAAAAGATCCAATCTCTTGTTAGAATCCATCTCTTTTTTTTTTTTTTTTTTTTTTCATCACTGGGTAGGGAAAAAATAATCCCAAGAAAACTGTTGGTCTGGTGTCTGACTGCTTGCAGGGCAAAGGATCCTTGCTGAGCCATGGAAAAGAGACAACTGCTGTGCCCTTTGGCAAAGGACCTGGCAGGCTTCCTTTTCTTTCTATCTGAACAACAGAGTAAATGGACAGAGGAAAGTTATATAGATTTGCTGTCATATAAATATAGTTTGCACACAGTGAGGAATTCAGCAAGTGTAGTAGTAGTGCTTTCTCTTGGCCACAAGGGAGAAGATGAAAGAAGCATTCATATCTGAGTTTATTGTCCAAAATGAGGAAGATGGACGGACTACAGCTCTCAAGGGAAACAGGACTGGTGTTGAAAGTTGTGCAGTATCACAGAAAGGGTATGTGGTAGCACACAGCAGCATGGGTCTGGGATTCTGGCTTCTCCTGTTTCGTGGGCTCCTGGAGGCTTATACCATGATGTGCAGACCACAGATCATTTCCATATGACCAAGATCTCCAAGTATGCTTTAACTGAAGCCAGATGTTCCATGTCCCCATACAATATTCTTCTCCCAGGACAGACCTGTCTTTCTCTTTCTTCTTTGATTCTAACACACCCTGGAAAAACACAGCCCTCTTTTTTTCCTTCCTTAAGCCTTTTCTCTACAAAGTCTTTGGCAATATCTCACAACCTTTAAAAAAGTGGACAATGCCACCACCTTTCTCCACTTATCAAGTGTATGACGCCTCACTGTACAGTCTTCCTCAAAGCTGTCCAGCAGGGCTGCAATACACAGATGAGAATCCCAGCAAGCAGTAGGATAGCTGCAGGGGTTTGTTCTTGGGCCATTCCCAGCTCACTCTTTTTTCTAGCACAGCGCAGCAAGTGAGTTGTTATTCCTATCATAAAGCAGCACAAATGAGTGGGGAAGACAGGAATACATAATTTCTGTCCAAGGTTTCTTTTGTGTGTTTGTAAGGGCACTGTCAGCAGAGTAACACACTGAGGCATTTGTCTTCTGATTTCCTTACAGTCAGTTACACCACTGAGGGTTAAAAATTGTTGAGAGCAACAAAACCAAGAAAACCAGACAGATAGAAAATCTAAAACAATTCCATCATATAAGGACCTTCCAGCCTTGAATAAACTTAAATTCAGTTCTGAATTTGCTGGTTTAGAAGTCAGAGAACTCCCAAAAGAGCCTAATCTTTATAAGGAATGCAAGTTCCCATAAACCAGCAAAACATAAATCCTGTCAGTGCTAATTATTTAGCAGATGATGACTTGTGTTGTTACATTACACACAAAGGTCTGGGCCATGATGCTGAGAAGCTGATAAATTTAGCCGACTAATGATCAGAATTTCCTGTTGGCAATAATTTATTTGGCTGTGCTATTAGTGTATTTGGTTCCACACTGGAGTGAAAATGTGACTTCTGAACCAGGAAGCCCTCCAGTCTTCTTCACGCCACCCAACTGATGTTCTTCTCAGGTTCACAGCAAAGATGAACTGCAGTGAAAGGGAGATTTGTGTATTCAATGCACAGGGACACAGAGAAGACCCACTGGGATCAGAGCCCTGCTTTGAGGTACTCCAGGTTCTTTCTCAAATGCCAGATGTTTTCAATAAAGCAGCCTGGGATCTGAATGGAAGGTTCATACACAATGCAGAGCTAGGTTTTGCACCTATACAGCTGTATGCTACAGCAAAACTGTGTGGATAGTTTGACTTACCCATGTGTGATTTCCTCTTTGGAGAGTTTGTAAGTATTTGCAATTGCTTTGGGATATTAATCTTTCTGTTGCCCAAATCATCATTTCAGAATACAGAATTAATCAGGCTGGAAAAGAATTTGGAGATCAAGTCCAACCTATCACCCAACACCATCTAATCAGCTAAACCATGGCATTAAGTGACTCATACAGTCTCTTTTTAAGCACTTCCAGTGATGGTGACTCCACCACCTCCCTGGGCAGCCCATTCCAATGGCAAATCTCACATTCCTGCAAGGAATTTCTTCCTAACATCCAGCCTAAACTGCAAAATTGTTTTAGAATCATAGAATTGCTGCAGTTGGAGGTGACCTCAAGGATCATCCAGTTCCAACCACCTTGCCATGGGCAGGGACACTACACACTAGATCAGGTTGCCCAGAGCCACATTCAGCCTGGACTTAAAAACTCCCTGGGATGGGGCTTCAAACACCTCCCTGGGCAACCTATTCCAGTGTCTCATGGTGAAGAACTTCTTAACATCCAATTTGAATTTACCTATTTCTATTTTCTTTTCCATTCCCACCTGACACCCTAAAAGTCCCTCACCTGCCCCATTTTCCCCTTTTTTCCCTTCAAAACCCAGAGCACCTGGGCTCTGTTGGAGTCTCCTCCCACCCCAGCTGTGGCCACTTTGGCCCTCCCCACCCACTCCCCTTTTTAATCGCCACCAGGAAAGGCAGCAGCCCTAAGCTGAGCCCTTCTGGGCTGAGGGATCCTCCTCTCATTGCCGGTGAGTGCCCACGGTGCACACTGGGTGATGGTGGTGGTGACAACAAAGGCCGGGGGGCCTGGTGGCCCCCCGGTTGTTAGGAACATGATTCATAACTACTCCAATATCCTCCACGGGTGCTGTCTGGGCCTCCTTACTGGGGCTGAGCTCCTCTGTGTGGTATCTTGGCTGGTGAGGGTCTTGCCCCTGGCTCTGAGATGGTGATTTGCTAGGGACTGAATTAATGAGGTGGGAATTATAAAAATACAGTAATCTTTTTTTTTTTTTTCTTCCCCACCCCCAGAAAAAACCACTCCACCCCCAAATTAGGTATAAAAACTTATTAATTCATTTAGAATACAATAGAATTAACCAGGTTGGAAGAGACAGTTCAGATCACCATGCCCAACCCTTCATCCAACACCACCTAATCAACTAAACCATGGCACCAAGCACCCCATCATGTCTCCTCCTAAACACCTCCAGTGATGGTGACTCCACCACCTCCCTGGGCAGCATATTCCAATGGCCAATCTCTCTTTCTGTGAAGAATTTCTTCTTAACATCCAGCCTAAACCTCCCCTGGTGCAGCTTGAGACTGTGTCCTCTTGTTCTGGTGCTGGTTGCCTGGGAGAAGAGACCAGCCCCCACCTGGCTACAACCTCCCTTCAGGTAGTTGTAGAGAGCAATAAGGTCTCCTCTGAGCCCCCTTTTCTCCAGGCTAAGCAACCCCAGCTTCCTCAGCCCCTTCTCATAGGGCTTGTGTTCCAAAACCCTCACCAGCTTTGTTGCCCTTCTCTGGGCACGTTCCAGCAAGTCAACATGTTTACAGGTTCTATTCAGTCATGAATTCTGCCAGGATGCTTAGGGGCAACTTTAGTACAATGCAGAGACTTCAGAAAATGGTGATAAATACTCTTGTGCCTACTGCTGTAACTTTTTTCTGGAAATATGTTAAATGTGATTATTTCAGCAACTAACCTCAATATTTTCTGAGTCTTGTATTTAAACAGATTCCCTTTACAAGCCTTCACAGTACCTCAAAAATCAAGTTTGGCTCCTGAGCTAGAAAAATGGCAACTGCCTTAGTAAATGAACAACTTGTTGGAATTCACCTGTGCCTCTGTAAGAAATAAAGGTATATATGTTTAAAAAAAAAAAAAAAAAGACAATTACTTAATTTATTTCCTTTTTAACACCTCTTCTCAGTGAGGTTGAAATGAAACATGCACTGTGATACAATAAGAAATATTTTATCACCGCAAATCTGTTTCAAGCCTTTCTGCAGCTGCAGTTGAGAGTTTGTACACATGTGGGAGGGTTGGGGGTTGTACTCTAGCCTCTCTTTAAACTGACAGCTGAGGTTTTCAGTCACAAGTCTCCTTGTAGAGCCCGAGCTGCTGTCTTATTTCAAACATTTTATCCATTCTCCCTACACAGCTTGGAGGCTGATAATTTGGGACACAAGTTTGACTTGTGAATATGAACTAGAGCACAGGAAGTTTCATCTTAGCATGAGGAGGAACTTCTTTACTGTAAGGAACATGGACCTCTGGAACAGGCTCCCCAGAGAGGCTGTAGAATCTCCCTCTCTGGAGACTTTCAACAGTCCACTGGATGCATTCCATGCTCCTTTTCTGGCAGGGGGGTTGGAGTCAATGATCTCTGGAGGTCCCTTCTGACCCCTAACTTCCTGTGATGAGATAAGAAATAGTTGGGACTTGTTATTAGAGAATCATAATTGCAGTTAGGTGGCAAATTTCCAACTGAAACATAGTCTGAGGTTGGAGGTGTAGCTGGAAATTCAATATCACAAGCAAAAAGTGATTACTTTTTCTATTGTACACCTACAGGTTGTGTAAGTTAGTATTTATCCTTGTTTCCAAATTAAAATTTGTTTGAAATATTACAGAATTATTGAGGCTGGAAAAGACCTCTGAGACCAAATCCACCCTATGACCTGCCACTACAACATCAGCTAAATCATGCCAACAAGTGCCACATCCAATCTTAATGATCTCCAGGGATGGTGACTCCACCACCTTCCTGGTCAGGCTGTTCCAGTGCCTGATTCACTCTTACAGTGAGGAAGTGCTTCCTCAGTGCTCTCTCAGCTGCTCCTCACAGTGCTTGTGCTCCAGACCCCTCACCAGCTTTGTTGTCCGTCTCTGGACATGTTCCAGTAACTCAACATCTTTCTTAAACTGGGGGCCTGGAACTGGACACAGTACTCGAGGTGCGGCTGAACCAGTGCTGAGGACAGGGGCAGAATGACCTCCCTGTTCCTGCTGGCCCACACTCTTCCTGATCCAGGCCAGGATGCCATTGGCCTTCTTGGCCACCTGGGCACACTGCTAGCTCATGTTCAACTGTCAACCAGTACCCCCAGGTCCCGCTCCGCCTGGCTGTTCCCCAGCCTGTAGCACTGCATGGGGTTGTTGTGGCCAATGTGTAGAACCTGGCACTTAGATGTGTTAAATCTCATGCCCTTGGACTCGGCCCATCTTCTGGCACCTGAGCTTTCAAGGTTTCTTTCTTGAAGTAGGTCCAGCCCTCCTGGACCCCTTTTTTTTTTTTTTTTTAGGGTTGTTTCCCAAGGTAGCTTCTGAGTTATTTCCTTAAATAATCTGAAGTCTGCCCTTTGGAAGTCCAGAGTGGAGGTTTCGTTGATGCCCCTCTTAGATTGAACACGTATTGAAAACTCAATTATGTCATAGTTGGAGGTCAGACAGCCTCCAACTACCACATCTCCCACCACTCCTTCTCTATTTGTAAAAAGAAGGTCAAGCAAAGCCCTACCCCTGGTAGCTTCTTATCACAGCTGCTGTGTGAGCCTATCATCCATACACCCTAAGAACCTCCTCTGTGCTGTGTTAACTTCCTGGCAGATACCTGGCAGGTTAAAATCACCCATAAGAACAAGGCCTGGTGATCTTGAGACAGCATCTACCTGCCTATAGAATAATTAATTGACTTCTTCACATCGGAGTTGCTCCTGAAAGTCTGTTTTTCAGTCCTTCACTTTCATGCATGATGAAGTGACTCCTTGAGGTCTGTAGGTATTTTCATACCATACAAAATATCATCCTTCTCCCTACAGTAATGTATGACAGTACTTCCCAGTTTATCTCACTGGCACTTGCTTCCTGTTTCAGATCACAATGATAATAAATCCTGCTTATGCAGAAAAAGATCTTCTGCATCTGAGAAGCAATTGGGTTATTTTATGACCAAAACCTCTGCAATGAACACATGTCCATCCTCACATTGGTGATTTGCCTTCTTATACACACAGCTCCTCGAGGCAGTTGGCATACTCAGCTTTCACTGGAGTGAAAATGGCTTGGCATTTACATGGAGTATTGTAGGATGAGACTTCCTTTCATGCTTGTGTGTTAAAAGGCTTTAAAATATTTGGGTTTGCATTAAGGTATTATATCCTCAAACAGCTGGGAACAATATGCCTCCCTTAGGGTGGAAGTTTGTTCTGATGATATAATACATCTAATGTGTTCCTGTAGCAGGTGGTCTTCTCAAAATACCACATTAAACTGATAACCTTCAAGGAAGCATTGCACCTCACGTCATGACTGCTTGGTATTTTATTGTAGCAGTGAGATCTGCTTTAAGATCTCTTACTTTTCCATCCTCTATAGGACCTTCAAGGATGTAGGTGGCATACACGTGACACTTGTACTGGTGGCTCAGGCAACTCTCCCACTGATTATTGTGTCATTGGTACCTTTCACAACTGTTCTGGGGCTCAGAAGGAGGCAGACAAGTTAAGTAGGCATGAGAAATGGAGATATCCATATGGTCACTCCATGCATGCATGCCTAAAATGATGCTTGCAAGCTGCAGCATCTTTCCAAATATTTATCTCAGAAAAAAAGCTGCTTCAATTGCAGAGAAACCAGTGCTCCTGAGTCAGTTCTTCAGAAAGACTCAACTTCCACATTAAGACTAATTGAAACTGATGCAGATATGGGTATGTATATTTCCCTTTGGGGGAAGATTGAGTTCTTTTGTTATCCAAAATGTTATTTGCCAAGTAGTTTATTTAGAAAAAAACCCCAAAGCTCTATGAGCTCACAAAGTATTTTTCTAAGCCCTCTGTAGTCAATGGATGAGACCCTATAATCCTCAGTAATTTTCAGTGATTTGATCATATTCACCCACTGCTCTGAGGTTACTGGCATTGCTGTTGCTCTGGTGTGGAGAGGTCTTAAATTAGGGGCAATGAATTCATTCTTCTAGTGCATAGATGGACTTAGAACAGCAATGTGGTTTCTATCCTGCAGATTTACAGTCTTCTTGCCCGTGTTTTTAATCGCTATGTAAATTCCCTGTTTCCCTGGTTATATGCATGTGTCCCACATGGCTCATGCATAAGCATTTCAAAGTAATCAAAATACCTCCAGTACTAAGTCCAATTTTATTACTTTCTTAACAGTTTATTTTTAGAGTTAGCAGAATGGACAAATTTCAGTTCTGCCGAAGCAGTACATGACCTTTAGCTTTCCTTAAAAAGCAGGCCTCTCAGTCTGTGTGATCTTTACGAAGCAAAATGTTGTTCAATTAAATCTAATCTTCTGTTTCCAGCTCTTGCTTCCACTACTTTGGGCCTTCCTTGACTCTCAAGCACCAGGTTCCCATGTGAAAAAAATGCACATGGACTGAGGAGGAACTTTCTTACTTGTTATTTAGGTTAGTGTGGTACACTGCTCATACTTACTGGCACTGGAGCATGACAGAGTTAAGCTACCTCAAAGACATAGATTAACTGTTTGAAAATAACATAGTGGACTTCTGTTCCCAGGGATGTAGTTGAGTCTTGGTGCAAGAATCTGAACAACTGTGTGACAAACTTTCATTTTGAAGCTCCCCAAACCAGTTTTAATCTGGATTATGCTCTCTTCGATTTGACCTGTTCCTTGCACATGTCATTATATACAAGGGTGAAGAACCATGAAAGGCTTTGAAACTATGATATAAGTCCAAGTGACTATGAAAAAATGCCTGAAATAGCCTAGGTGTAGTTCTCCCTGGACACCTTTAAATAAACAGCAGAAATGTGTCCATGTTTGATGTCAAGAAGAGAATTATCTGCACTACAGTCTCTTGTCTCAATTGCTATAGCAATTGTAGCTAAGCCTCCTGGAGACAATTCTTGGCAGTTGTAAATTATTGTCATTCTTTAAGAAGATCAGGGATCACTCTTCACCTTCTAGTGACATATCCTGCAATGCAGAGGGAGGGTATATACATAGTGCATGTGTTGTATTACAATTGATCGGTGCCCAGTACAAATTCAATACAACAGCAGTAGACAAACTCCAGGACATGCAACAATCTGGTGTTATCACTGTCTGCACCATGAGAACAGCAGGTGCACAACACAACTCAAGGAAATAAAAGAACCCTCTAAGTTGTGAGCACTGACTCACTTTATCTTTAAACTCACATCTGGGGGTTTTCAGAGGCTCTTAGTTGATGTGTAAGCAAAGTTCCGCCAATTGTCTTGAGCAAAACTAGATGAAGTAACTTCCTGAATTCTGCACTGAGGAGCCAGAATCCATTTCAGGAACTTGTGAACAAGCTCCTTTCCTGACAAAAGATTTAAAATGTGGCTGGTTAGTAGGTGACAGTGGCATCAGAGTGGAGGGAAAATACAGACATGCATTAAAGGGCAGCAGAAGTGACAAAGAGTCATTCTCTGCTTGCAGCTAACAGCTAGAGCAATACACAGTCGAGGGCTTATTTAGAGAGCAATAGGTTGCTTCATTCAATAAGGCGATAATCTGCTTCTCTCTCTCCCCCTTGATGGATAAAGTTCCTGTCTGAAGGCGGAGTGGATTATTCTCTATGTGGAAATTGGATTATGGCTGAAGAAAATGGAGCACTCTGCTGTTACGGCTCATTAGACAGAGGCTTAAACGTCACCTTCCTGCAGATCTGCTTGCTCCAGGTGCTGGAGGCACATGCTACGAGCGATGCCTACCGATGTCGTTCAGGATGCAGATGATGGCACTTGGCAATTCTTTTGCCACTGTGGATCTGATATAAAAGACAACTGTTGAGAGAAAACCACATTACTTTGAGCTTGACTAAATCCTCAGGGCTTGTTTTGTTTAATGTTCATCTTCTTTACCAAATCAAGATTCATTTTAGCCTCTTTCTCTCCCCGCTTTCTGCCAGGTTTTGCTTGGACAAGTCAGTTGGTATAGTTGAGCAACAGGACCACTGGATCAAGCTCAGGCCCTTTTGAGCCTTTGCCATGGCTAGTGCACCTTCAATATACTGAAGGCAAGGGAAGGCTGAAGCTGAATGGCCTGCAAAGGAGACTGAGGGACCACTGACAGGTGGACAACAAAGGAGAATGTCCTTCATATTACCTCAATAAGATCTTTCAGCTGTCCTTTGAAGAGACTACTTCCCTAATATACCTTCCCTGAAGTTCCCTTCCCTTCCCCTCCCTTCCCCTGGCAGACAGATTTCTGGAAAGTAAAATTCTTGCTGTTTTATCACTGTGGCTAGTTCTTATTGCACATTGGGGCTGTGCAGTGTTCAAAGAAAGAGGGCTGCAAGGAATGGTGTGAAAGCAGTGAGACCCTCTCCCAAAGCTGGGTTGTGGTGACTGATGTGCAATTGCAAGCATATAGCATCCATTTGTCTTCTGGTGGTTTTTAAACCATCCAAGGTTGTAACTCACTGTATGTTCCAGAATCCAATTTTTGCTTGCCCTGTCATAACTTCTTATAAAATATAAGCCACCTTTTAGTCTAAATTTGGCAAGTGTGTGCTGTAGGCATAGCAGAAGGTTACAAATAGGAAGTGATTTAGTAGCACCTTTGTGCAATTGGTTTTTGGGGAAATACTTTTGAATGTAACCTTCATGTTTCATTGCCTTTTTTCTTTCTTTCTTTTTCCTTTTTTTTTTTTTTTTTTTTTTCCCTAAACTAATCCTTAATTAAAACCCTGTTTGGTTAAAGGATTTCCTTGTTGACTAATTGTGCATTGCTCATGTCTGATTCCCGAGGGGATTACCTACTGATTTAATGATTGTGAGAACTATTCATCACAGAGAGAAGGCTAAGCCCATATCAAAGCCACGCTTTCTTCACCTGAAGATTACCTGTGATTGCTATGGTTTTCTGTGATAGTGACTCTTACAAAAAGAGCAGACAGAGCATGACATGTGTGCCCTTCACTCTCCTTGGAGCTCAGTGGCATGTAAAAACAGTTGTTTGTTCACCTGCATTTCAGTATGTTCCTTCAGGCTTTACAGCAAGCCTGAGTCTTGCTGAGAGGACATAGACCTGGGTTGTGAACATAGAATCATAGAATCACTCACAGAATTGCAGAATGGCTTGGGTTGGAAGGCACCTTAAATACCACCTATTTCTAAACTTCCTTCTATGGGCAGGGACACCTTCCACTATGCTGTGTTGTTCAAAGTTTCATCCAGCTTGACATTCAGCACTTCCAGGGATGGGCTGTCCACCACTTCTCCGGGAAACCTGTTCTAGTGCCTTACCACAGTCGCAGTGAAGAATTGTGTTCTATAAATGGATTTTGTTGTCGAATCTCCATGAGTTTTCCCTCCACATCCAGATGCAGACAATGTAATCTAAAACCCTATGATGAGGTTGAAACAAATGCTTTTTTTATATCAATATATGGTGATTTCAGGGATGCAGATGAAGACATCAAGTGTAAGAAGTGCTGAATCCAGGAGCTTTCATTCAAGTCCAGAAAAAGGAAACTGTTTTTTCTATTGAGACAGACCATCCTCACAGTGTGTTGATGTAAGTGGTCCCTATGCCTGGTTGCAAAGTTCAAAGGGAGGAATATAGGGGCATAAAGCCACAAGAAAATGGAGATGGGAAGATGGCACTGTGTGAGATTTTCTTTCTTTATAATGGAAAACATTATAAAGAATGCTTTGGGATGCCCTATCTTTAATGTGAGCATGGTAGGATGGCAGAACTACCACCAGAGGCTGAGAAGGTAAGCAATGGGTATCAATCAGCTTTTTTCATCATGCTGCCAATATCACCCCAGCTGGGTGTAACAGCTAGAAGGAGAACAAGCCCCCAAGAGGGAAAATTTTCTGTAAGTTCCTGCTGTGTGCAAAGGGATCTTTAATTTCTTTCTTTCCTGTCCTCTTTGGTATTAATTTCTCCTTAGAAATGTGAGAATGAAATGTGTACTTTGAAACAGTGATTGCTTTGTTTCAGGATAGGCAGTGTCTCTCCTGTAGCACAAGAGAAGTGTACTTGATGATGTGGTCCCATCTAGCTACTTGCTGATGGACTGTTCCTGGGGAGGGCATATCTTTATACAAATTCAACTTGGACAGATGAGAGGGTCAATGCCCCTTTCTACTTACATCTTATTTCTACGGATACATTTTCTGAAAATCCTGTTCAGTTTTCTCTCTGGTCCACTGTGTTCTGCTCTTTTCACCATCTCTTTTTTTAATGCAATGTTTTCTCATAATACTTCCTTCAAACTCTTTTTCCATTGCATTTCCCTACTCCTCTATCCTGCCCTATTTTCTGTTTTCTCTGTGTCTCATTTTCTTTCAGTCTGCCTTTTGACTCTCATTCTGGTTCATTGTCCTCCTTGCTTCCCTCACTTAGTCTTTGATTTTCCATCCTTCTTTATCAAATTTTGTCTTCTACATTCTCTGCACCACTGCTTCTTTTCTTGTTTAATGTTCTCAGCCTCCCCTGGTGCAGAGCACTTTCTGCTTCTGTGTCCTCTCTCATGGCTTGAAACATGGGTGACCTCTCTATGTCGGAACCAGAGATCAGAATTTGATGTAAAAGACAACTTAAGACTTAGATGTTTTCATTTGCAACAGCAGTCACTTCAATTGCCTCTAAAGACGTGACTCTCTGGGTCATTTAAACTGTCACCAGAGGTATGCATTTAACCACTCCAGTTCTCTTTGTCTGATGGATAGCTTCAGAGTTTCTTAGCTTGTTGCCTCTTGGACCATTGCTCTGTGAATTGTGGATAGAAGCATCCTGTTTCCTTCCACAGCTGCATCACCAGAAACAAAAGGGGACATTTGAAGGGAATTTCAGTCTGCTTGGCTCTCACTTACCTGAAAGGGGCATACATCAGGAGAAGTCTTGGACCAAGGCCGTAACAAAGACCCTCCCTAAGCAGTTTGTGTCCCAGAAAGTATTTACTTTCTTACTGAGGTCTTTTCTAGGAGGATGTGCAGAGGCAAGGAGGTCTGGGGGAAAAGTCTCTGAAGGAGACCAAGAGCTGAAACATGCCTGGAGAATCAGTGAGGAGAGGTATTTATTAGATCAGTGGGGTAGGTGATGAAATTACAATTGCTTCGTGTCTCTCAGACAATCCCTGGGCCCTGTGCCTCTCCAGCTGAGCAACACATGCTTACTCAGCAAGAGATTTAGATCTTTTTAGCCCTTCAGACTAAGGTTGTTAGCCCAAAACACAGGTTGCTCTTCCAAAGCCTCATCAGTGTTCAGCTTGTAACTTCTTTGTAACGTAACTTGATGGTGAAAACCTCCTATCCTCATTTTTCAGTATTCCTCTACAGATGATGGACATGTGACAGCAGGGTCTCTGGGGATGCTCTGCTAATGGAAACCAAGAGCAACCTTCACTCTTTTTGTAACGTTATGTCAAGACAGCAGTCAGTTAAGCATAGTTATAAATTATTTTCTTTTTGGCTTAATAAAAACAGAGGAATTCCTTGTGGAAAATTCTCTTAGAGTTCCTTTTACTGACAATATATGTGCCCAACAGAAACCAAACCAGCTTCAGAAGATATAAGTTATTGTGTAAAAGTTCGTAGTTAAAGGAAACTGAACATCCTATGTTTATACCTGTGTCTCGGTCCAGAGAGGGAAAGAGACTCAATTCTTCTGAATATTCCCATGTTAAGAAATTAGAGGCACAAATGAGGCCGAAATATCAACAGCTAGACTATTTATTACACAAATACAGTGGATGGATCAGGAGGGGAAAGAGAGAAAATAGAGAGAGAGGGAGAGGGAGAGAGAAGAGGAAAGGAATTTTATTACCTCACCTCCCAAGACAGTTTGAGTCTGTGGAGGAAAGGTGCTGCAGCTTTGGCTGTAGAAGAGGGGTCATCACTGTCCTCTGAGCAGCCTCTTCAGCTCCATGAGTTGCAGTAGGCAAAACTTAGGACATGGAGAGAGGGTTCCTCTTGGTCTGCTTCTTCCAGGCTCCATGGTGATGTCTCTGTCATTTTTTCTTTCCTGGTATGCTCTCCATCTTTCTTCAGAGCAGCATTGACCTGGGCTTTTCCTTCTCTTGTTTTCCTTCTCAGCAACATTGTCCAGGTCTTTTCCTTCTTCTGTCTTTTCCTTCTCCTGAGCCAGTAGTTGCTCAGGTCTTTTTATACAGTTTTTTAGTCCTTAGGTATGTGTACAAGTACTGTCCCCCAGGAAATCGCCCTTAGGAAAGTGTCCAGATATTACTCCCCAGGAAATTGTCCTGTGTATTCTTTTGTGCTTGGACAGGGGTCTGGAGGTGGGGGGAGGAGGGGTGAGGGGTCCACCTCCTCCTTCTCCATTTACCTGCCCCCACACCCAATACACATCAGGGGCCAGGTGGTGAATCCATTGTCTCACCATCCTCCCTTTCCGGGGTACCTGATGGGTGAATATGATCTCGTCTTACGCATATCAATAGCAGTAGCCTCTGTTCATTGTCTGGGCCAGCAGCAAAGGTGATTTTATCTTTGTTGAGTCACATAAAGAGACAAGATTTAGTGTCTCACAGCCTGGTCCTGTGTTCTTTTTCCTTCCTCTCCCTTGACCTCATTTATCATTCCCAGAGGATGTACTGAGACTAACTGGAGACACTCTAGACTAGGCTAAAATGACAACACTCCTCCTAGGTGATGCAGGACTTCAAACAAGATAAAGCAAATGGTTGGTAGCCCAGATTACTGTAATACTGTAAGATTCCTATAACACATACACAGCACAATAAAATGTAATATAAATTTATCTGCCAACATACAATTAAAAAAGACTAGGAAGTTGAAAATCGTTTCAATTTTTCCCTCATTCAAAACCGATAATTTCTTAGACTGATAACTGCTTGTGAAATATTTTAATTGGGAAAGATGCTTTTTCTGTCAGGTAAGTTTTATTGTCACAACTCCCCCGGTATCAGCTCCAAGGGAGACTCTCCTGAGCCTAAACAGCCATGACAGAAATCATGGCTTTCTCTGATGTTTTCCCACCTACTTGCGCCTCCCACACACAGAGGCACACATACATGCTTTGCATTCCCTGGGGTTCAGTGTGCTGGCTGTGTGCCTCACGGAAGCTCTTTCCCTGCAAATCCCAGCATGCAGTGGAAGAGTGCTCAACAACTTTTCTTAGGCTTGAGTCTTCTGGCACAGAATAAACTTTGTCTCATTTAGTATGAGTGTGCAATCTGGCTGCAGACATATTATAGTAGCCTGGGCAGGACCTAGGCAGGACAGGACAGGAAAACAGCCTCTCTTCCTCTGTGCTCCTCACTTCCCCATTAGCAATTCTCCAATGGGGATGTTCTCAATTTATTCCTATATTTTGTCATTTTACTTTGCCTCTTGTTGAGTCTATTTGAAAATCCCAAAGATAAGATTAGTTTTTCTGCAAAAAGAATTACAAATCCTTGCATCTGGTGAGGAACAATTCCAATCATCAGAGCATTGCATCACTGTGCAATTCACAGCTGGAAGTCACTTCTGCAATATCTGGGTGTCCTGGTGGTGATCAAGCTGAAAATGAGCCAGCAATGTGCCCTTTCAGCAAAGAGAGCTAATAGGTGTCCTGGGCTGCAGTAGGCAGAGCACTGCCAGCAGGTCAAGGAAGCTGATCCTTTTGTTCTGTTCAGCACTGGTGAGGCACATCTGGAGTCTTTTGTCCAGCACTGGGCTAGCCAGTGCAAGAGAGACATGAACATATTGGAGAGAGCCCAGCAAAGGACCATGAAGATGATTAAGACAATGGAATATTTCTCATATGGGGAAAGGCTGAGAGAGCTAGGACTATTCAGCCCAGAGAAGAAAATGCTCAGAGAATATCTTATCAATGTATATAAATACCTGAAAGTGCAAAGAATCATAGGATCATAGAATCATGGGACTTTTGAGTTTGGAAGAAACCTTTGAGTTCCTCAAGTTCAACTGCTTGCTTAAAGCTAGCAATCCCACAACTGCTGCTAAACCACTACCACTAAACTATGGTCCTAAGTGCCATATCCACACATCTTTTAAATAGCTTCAGGGATGGAGATTTCACCATCTTCTGGGGCAGCTTGGTCCAATGCTTGATAACTGTTTCTGTGAAGAAATTTTTCCTAATGTCCCCTGGCACAATTTGAGGCCATTTCCTCTTGCCCTGTCATTTGTTTCATGTGAGAAGAGACTGACCCCCACCTAGCTCCAACCTCTTTTGAGGTAGTTGTAGAGAATGATGAGGTCTCCCTTCAGCCTCCTCCTCTGAAGACTAAACAACCCCAGTTCTCTCAGCTGTTCCTTATAAGACTTGTGTTCAAGGCCAAGAAGATGGAGAAGCCAAACACTTTTCTGTGGTG
Source organism: Dryobates pubescens (assembly GCF_014839835.1). NCBI lineage: Eukaryota > Metazoa > Chordata > Aves > Piciformes > Picidae > Dryobates > Dryobates pubescens. Next base: position 19,897,377 of record NC_071625.1, on the reverse strand, counting down.
CCCAATGACACTATCAGAGGCAATGGACACAGGGTGTAAGAGCCAGCACCAGAACAAGAGGACACAGTCCCAGGCTGCACCAGGGGAGGTTTAGGCTGGATGTTAGGAAGAAGTTCTACAGAGAGAGAATGATTGCCCATTGGAATGGGCTGCCCGGGGAGCTGGTGGAGTCACCATCATTGGAAGTGTTCAGGAGGATACTTGATAGGGTGCTTGGTTGCATGGTTTAGTTGATTAGGTGGGTTGGATTAGTTGATAGGTTGGATGCAATGATCTTGAAGGTCTCTTCCAACCTGGTCTATTCTATTCTATTCTATTAGGATGTTCACTCTGAACATCAAGAAACACATCTTTACTGTAAGGCTGACTGAGATTATCCAAGGAAATAGTGGAGTTTCCCTCCTTGGAGATCATCAAAAGCTGTATGAACATCTCTTGGGCAACTGACTGTATATGGCCCTGCTTGAGCCGGAGATTCAGATTGGATGACCTCCTGAAGTCCTTTGGAATATCAACCATTCTGTGACTCAGACTGTAGAGAAGCATATGCTTCTCTGTAGTTTTTACTAAAGCAAAAATGGGAAAAGAGAAAGTAAAGCTTTCATGAAAAGGTAACAGTCTGAAATTCCCAGAGGTGGAGACCCTTCTCCCCACACCCATGCATTTGAGAGACACCTGCATGCTTTAATTTTCAAGACCAGTCAGGCCTTGGCTTCTCTGCTGAGTCACTCAGTTTGCAGTGACGGCTGCTGCAGTGAGGCCAGCTCTGTCTGCTCAGCAGAGCTGTGCTGACAACAGGGAGCTGCCTGCTGGAAATAGAACAACGAAAATTGATTGCACATGTAGTAAAGATATTAGCAACTTTCTTCAACAGGAATCATAAAAGTCTGTGAGACAAAGCACCCTCCAACCCCTTCCAGAGATGGTACTTTAAGGTCAAATGAAGCCTCTCTGTACCCTACCTGTCCTTTTAGTGTTCTGGAGACAATAGATTGAAGGATATTGGTAGAAACAGATGCAGCCCAGCTGTGGTGGCAACAATGTGAGATCAAATGTTGGTCTATCTCAAGGGACTCCCCACAGTGACGAGTCAGGGCAGCTGGTTTCGACAAAAGAGGCTTTTACAGCTGAATTTTCCAGGAAGGAAAAACACAAAGTAAAAATGTCATTAAGCTTCCAGAATGGTTCAAGGAAAGCTTGTGGCTTGGTAATTCTGTGAGTGAGCATTACGAACATCTGCTCTGAACAAGCCAGCATCCACAGCAGCTTTTGCGCTTAGCCTAGCTTCTCTCAGAGAAAGGCACCTCACATCCCTGGTCCCTGCTTTGAGCAGGAAACTTCTATAAATCACTCATATTTGTATGCTAATGATCAAGCCGAAGTGACAGGACCTCTCAGGATTCTCAGGAGTTACAGCCCAGAGTCAATCACCTGCTCTTCTTCGGAAATATGTTACTCCAGTCCCTAAGGCTGCCAGGGCAAAGGAGAAGCCATGTGAGCTTCAGCATAGGCTCTCAGGGGAACCCTTCATGGGAGTCTTTTATTCCACCACTACATCTCCATCTGTGCCTGGACTGATGCCCACTTTTCTCCCGTGTTCACAGCTCCTGGTCAGTGGGACTGAACTGTGGCAGCATCCCCCTTACTGCACCTCATCCCACGTGGACATTTTTGCTTTTTCATAGCATGAATACGTCCTAGAAATAATATTTGCTTATTAGCAAAGCAACAAGCATTTATTCATTATCCTGATCAGCTTACACTAAACAATGTATTTGGCTATTATCTGACTCCAGGATGTGGCCTTTTGAGTTAATTAAATTTTGCCTGAGTGTCAGTTTGCCCTGCATTTTCCACAATTCTAATCTGCCATCACGTTGTAAGCAGCTGCAACTTTTGAGAACTGCACTAAAGGAGCATATCAGTTTATTTTTTTTCCAAGCAATTCATGCAAATTTTGAAAAAGCCCCAGCAGCTGTCTCCAGGTGTCAGGATTTAAAACAATTTCCTTTCTTCCAACTACTGTCTGAGATGTTTGTGGAAAGTATTAGCAAGCCTGAGTGACCACAGACATTTGTGGTTTTGTGAAAATTGATTTTGTTTCCATTAACATGCTGCATATAAGAATAATAGAAGAAATAGTTTTAAACCATTACATGCTTTCAAAGCCCATAGAGGTCTCTAGACAAAGGAAATGGTTTTTGAAATGCCATATTTCAGCTGAGGGAGAACGATTTCAAGCTGAATATTTCTGGATCAGGAAGCTCTTACCTCTCCCTTAAGCCTTGATTTCCACTGCACAAACAAAACGGCACATTTTGCTCCATGCACAGTTGGACTTTTCTCGCTTCACTTTGCTTCTCTTCTTCATTCTCATCTTTGCAAGTACGGGGTGAAATTCTGTACATGGTGAAATTCTCTGGCCACATTGACATTGGTAGGACCACAGAATGTTCTTCAGGGAACAAGGAGCATCCTCATTGATCAGCACATTCCTCTGGACTGACTGCAAGCCACAGTTACATGTTACAAGCCAGCGTGTGTATGTATCTCACCCCTACAACTCATAACAGTTTCAATTAAATGCCCAATGGGTCACTTTCTACCCAGGAGAATCTAAAATTGCTACAAAGCCTGGACTTCCTTAGCAATAACAAGAATGAAGTTGTCTTTAACATGTGGCTTAAGTTGGCTATCATTAACTTTTTAAATAGAAGAATATAGAGGGAAGGAAAAGGAAACAGTACCTACGTAGAAAAGCATTCCCAAGAATTCTGGATTCTCCACTTGGATTGCCAGTTTATAAACAGAGTGTAAGGCTGCTGGATAAAACTGTGTGGGCAGCAAACCCAGGACATTTGGTTGCAGCACAGCCAGACGGCGATGGGGGGTGGGGGCAGGCATAATAAATAAATAAAGCCCCTTCCTGCTCCCCTGCTTTGCCCAGGAACAGACAGATGCTGCAAAACAGTTTGACAAGCCAGAGCATCACTACATTGAGTGTGACACCACTAAGTCAAATCTTATCTGGGTTTTGAAAATATTTGTCTTCCCTTCTTGTAAGACCTAGTTTGTATATCCACCTTTGTGCTGGGCAGCAGGGTTTCATGGAAGCAATCCCTCTGGAGCTCAATAGTGCTGTAGATGGATGGATGAGCAGGCTAATCCAGGATCCAAAGCAGGACTTAAAAGACAGCTATATCCCCTCAATGGCATTAAGATCTGAGTGCTTAATTTACTTTTTCAGAGAACAGGAATGATGACAAAAACGTGACATGATTTTCAGGATAAGTGTGTGTTTCTCCAGAAAGAGCCAACAATGGCAGACTTCCAAACAGAACCCTTTTAGGCATAGATACACTCATTTCCATCCCAAATCTTCAAAGCATCGTAATTCCTTGTGGGTACACAATTTCTACTATCAGAAGCACTTGAGAGAGAGCTGAACATGGTGAACCTGTACAAAACAGGTTCCTCCAAGGCCTCACCCATCAGGCCTTCTATTGCTTTTAAACAGCTGCTGTCACTCTGTATCTGCTATCCCCCAAAATTACAATACTGTACGCCCTGCAAAACCTATAGGGTATAATAACAGCAGCAGTGAATTGTGTGTGTTCTTGATTTATATCAAATTACATATTCACTTTCAGTCTATCCAGTTACTAGTAATTTTATATATATGTGAAACACTATCTGGGAGTATTTACTGCATGTGAAATACCTTATTTATGTAATTCCACATATTTCTCTCTTTGGGAGATTAGATAATTGATAGATGTCCTAAAATTTAACTGTGGGGAAGCTCTGTCCCATAAGAACTGATGTGGTTTTATTATTGTTGCAGCAGTTTTTCCTTCTGCCCAGAACATTTTCTACTGCACAAAATTTGCCATTTTTAACCTTCATCTGCTGCTTCATGCTGTATGAGACACTGAGCAAGATGCTAGATGAGGATGGCCAGGGAGCAGACCAGGAGTCCATGCCTCTTGTCACTGGCTTGAAATAATCTACAAGTATTGGATCACAGAGCATCTATAATTCTGTTCTAGGTATAGGGAGGAAGATCCAGCCTCATTGTTAAACCCTGCACAAGCTGCTATCAAGCATTTAGATCCATCAGAAGAGAGTTTGCACAGGTTCTTAGTTAAAAAGAGAGTTAAAGAGTGTATATATATCTCTTTGTGCTGTTATTTCAGCCCCTGGAAGATGTCAAAATCTTGTGGAGGAAGTGTTTGCTGATCTCTTTCAGCAGTGTAATGAGATGGGTGACTCAGTCTTTCTCTGATTAATGCATGGAAAGACCTTTTCTAAAATACATTTGTTATGTTTCCCCCTGGAGACAGGAGTTATCTACACAAGCATTGTCTCCCATATCTCTCCTGGACACTAGAACTTATTAGCAAGTCCACCACTAATGCTCTTCTACTAGAGTAGTTACTGCTGTAGCAACCATGATGGGGAATGAAGGGTAAGTACAGCTCAGGAATTTTGGCAATGTTTTTTCATTTCATCCAACCCTCATTCTTAGCAGCATATGCTAAAGGTTTGTGATTGCACCTAGTCTGTAGATAAAATACTCCTGTGTGAAGGAGGGTGGGTAGACCAGACAAAAATAATATAAGCCTCTACCTCTCTAGCACTATCTCTAAAGTGCATGGAATATCTTTTTGAATCCTTCCTCCAAGAAATCACCATTATGGGAGTTTTAAAATGCTCTCACAAGGTTACTGGCACAAGCAACTACCCAACCACACTGCAAAAAAAAGGAGATGACTTGAATGGAATAAGCACCCAGTAGTGCCCTAGCAAAGAGTTTTGAAGCATTTACATAGTAGAGGTTAGTCTTCTGCAGGCTTTTTCTCAATAGAAAGAATGACAGGGTTAATGTGTTCTCATGAAATAGTAGAACTTCATATCTCTGACATCTGTCAATACCTTTGGCCAGCAGATTCAGAGCTAACTAGTATGGATCACGTGGGAAAACACAAAGCTCAGACAAATCCAATTGAAAGTAGGGTTTAAATAAAGAGATACACAGGTAAAAAAAAAGTGTTTATTTGGCTATTGGGAACTATCATTACTCAGTGAGTGTGAGATAATTTCTATTGTTTTCCCATCACCCCCTGGAGTTTGCATAGTTGTTGCTGGGATCTTTTGGCAAGGTCCTCTAGCACAGGGCTGAGCAGAGAAATCTGATCTGGAACTACCACGTGAGAGCCAGGCAGAGGGAGCCCACAGAGCTGGCAGAGAAGGGCTTTCATCCTGGTGAGAAGACAGCAATGTGATGTGTCTGTTAGCATGCCTGTTCGCAACATCCCAGTCAGTGAAGACCATAGAACATAAAATCTCTATTAATGGCTTTACTGACTAAGAGTTAGAAGTGATCCTTCCTTCCCTAATCTTCCCTTCTTCCTGGATTCTTTCCTGGGTTTGCCATCTCTCACTGGGTTTTGCAGCCCTTTTTTTCATGTGGGGTTGGCACCAGTCACTAAGACTACCTCCTGTCTCAGTTGTTATGGTGGGTTGACCTTGGCTGGCTGGCAGATACTCATTCGTGTGCTCTGTCATCCACCTTCTTCAGCAGGACAGAGGAGGAAAATAAAATTAAAAACTCATGAGTCAAAATAACAACAATGTAAAGAGAGAAAGCAAAGGCTCTGGATGGAAGCAAAGGGAAAAAATATTTTCTGCTTCACATCAGCAGAGAATGTCCTGTCACTCCTAGGAAGCAGACCTTAATATGTGTTGTGGTTGATTTAGAAAACAAATACCTTAATAATATGCCTCTCTTCCCTCTTACTTCTAGCTTTTATTGCTAATCATGACATCATATGATATACAATATCCTTTTGGTTAGCTTGTCCCAGATGTGTCTCTTACCAAGCTCTTGCTCTTACACAGCTTATTGGTCTTTGAGAGGGAATTTGAAAGAAAGCTGTTATGCTATATGAACACTACGCAGCAACAGCCAAAATATTGGCATGTTACCAACACTGTGCTAGCAGCAAACACAAAGCACAGCACCAGAAGGGCTGCTGTGGGGAAGGTTAAGTCTACGTCAGCCAGACCCAGTACAGCAACACAGGTAAGACACGTTGAGTAAGAGCTCAGCAGGCGAAGTAAGAACTGTGGTTGACATCACACTGAAATAGCCTGGGGAAAGTAACCTTTTCACAGACTTAAACCAGCTACTGTCTCTATCAATGTTGTAAGAAGCACCAGTCCCCTGTTTTGGCATTTAGTATAGGGCTTGGAGTGAGTTCTGCCTTGGATTTTGCAAGAGTGTGTGCTCAAGACAGCCTCAGATGAACTTTCCTGACTGTACGGAAGACTTTGGTATCCTAGGGAAAGTCCTCAAGAGTGCTTTTCAGTTTCAGTGTAAGGCATGTCACAAAATACTTGTATCTCCATGATCTGAAAGATAAGGGCTGCAACACCTGGAGTGAGAACCTGTTTCTCTTGTCTCTCTGATAACAGATTCCTATGTGACTATTTCCCTGTACCTCTGAAAATATAAGCCAAGCACACACTTAGGGCAGCATCTCTGTAGGGTGAGTGGGTGTCAGATCTCAGATCTTAGTGGAGACACCAAAACTATTGGAGTGTGCTGTTTTCCACTTTCTCTATGGCTCATAAGAAGGAGCTAGGCACTGACGGATGTCCTTCTTGGTAGTTTTATAGGTGATTAGATGGGTTGCTTCCTGTGCCACCTTCTCTCTACTAACTACAGTCCCACTTAATAAAGGGTGCTGGAGAGTGACTTCCTCAGAGGTAGTATCCTGTATGGTAGAGATCTGTAAGTTGTCTTAGAATAGCCTAGCAATATATGGAGGTAACTTTATGACTTCCTGGCCACGTTGGACCTGATGAAGTGCATTTACTTGCAGCAGATAACTTCTGCCAGACTGCCTGGATCTGCATCATTCAGGAGTTTCTACACAAAGCCACAGGTGTTCTTCCTAGCTAGATACTTGTACTTAGCTAGATGCTTGTACTCCTTGTATTATCTCACAGTATTCAGGAAGAAGAGTTGAGTAAATAACTGAGAATACCTCATTTATCTCACCACACAACAAATCCAAGTTTTCTTGCTGACTTAGCAATAACTTCTGTTGTATCAACGGAGAACCAGACAGACCATTTCTGTGAGATATTGTTGGTTGTTGACAAACACTTTGATCCAGCAAATTTGTAGTGGTCTGGTGAGAATCTTCAGATGATGTTTATTGTACTGATTTACACTAACTGAGCCTCTCGAATTCATAGAGATATGTTGTCTTGCAGTTCCTTTCTTGCTTTAAGAACAAAACAACAAAAAACCCCACAGCTCACCCTATCAAATAAAAAATGCACACAGGATGCACACAATAAGCTTGCAAAAGGGAGACATTGTCTCTTGGAAGGAAATTGAAACTCTTCTGAGTGAGAACATTATAGCCTATGGCACTGTCATGTAGCTGCACTTTTGTAATGGACACAATATAATGAGTGCTGTTCATGAAAGCTGGTTGTTATATCCTAGCTGGAGGTCATACTCTGGCATATACAGAGCTAGTAATTTGTACGCAGTGGGAGTTCTGCTGCTCTTCTGGTTTTCTTAGGTTATGTCTATATCATAATGTATCTGTTCATTCAAGCCCATACCGCTCCCCAAAGTGTCCTGTCACCCATAATTGAGAGATGAATATTTGAAGCTCAGTTTCAGCCCAAGCTCTTAAGCTCTGCTCATGCCAAAACCTTTTCCCTGATCAGTTTGTAGAGTGGTTTTAGTACGGCTCTAAGGGGGTCATTACTGAGCTTCAATGCAGGCAGTCCCTACTCTGGTCTCCCACTCATCTCAGCCCTTTTGGACTCTTCTGCACTGGCTTTATGTGATGGTGAACATAAGATTTTCCTTTTCCATGGACTGGAGTTTAAGAAAAAGTTACCATCAAGCTGCTTACTCCTTCCAGTGTGGCAGGGTTGTAGGATGGCTGCAGGAAGAAAATGTTTTTTGCTCATACTGTCATGTATAGTCCCAATCAGGTAATCATCAGTTTCCTCTCAGGGACAAGGTCTAAACCACTCATTTCTTGTTCCTTGTCTCCTATGATGCTTCTTGGAGGAGACAGAACAAGTGTCTGGGTACCAGTGAAATGAAAACAGTGGCTTAGCAATGTTTCTCTGACGTGTGTTGGTCCTAGGAGATGCTGATTTTGAGTTTGTCAAGCAGCAAGAATTCTAGATGGTGGAGAAACCATTGAAATAAAGCAACTTCTGATGGCAGGTCTGACTGTGCTTTTTTTTTATGTCTTTGGAAGCCTGATGAAACCTCTGGAGTTTTTATTTCAAAACTTAACATTGCTGTCTATTCAACTATGAGAGAGGAGAAAACAGCAACTATGCCAGAAGTTTTATTGAAGTATAAAAAAATCCAACAAGCAATCTAAAATAGCTAATAAAATAGTGCCCTGTGCTCCAAACTACAAGCAAGAAATGTTACATTGGAACTGATACATACTCTAGTGGATAAAGCAGTTCTTGTCCATACATAAAATTAATTAGGCACAAAATACTCTATAGAGCCAAGCAGTCTCCATTATCCCTGAAGTTTTATTGTTTTAAATAAACAGAATCAACAAATATGATCTTTTTCAGTAAAACATATTTTACAGCATTTTGCTTGCCATCACATAAGAGGTACCTTAGAAAACTTATTAACATAACTCCTGTTTTATGGATGAGGGGGCATCTTGTAACTGTGTTGCCCCTAGAGCCTCCTGAGTTTGGGCTTGGAAAGGAAATAGAGACATTTTCTTTAGTGTGCTCCAGGAGAAACTGCTGACCGCTACCCTCACCAGGTGTGTCAGAGAACAAGCAGCTGCATGGTTCCATACAGTATCAGGAATAATAGTTGTATCATCTACCTCACTTCCTGTTATCACTCTATGGTAAAGAGTAGGGTCTCAAGTGTCAGTCAGTGCATAGACCATCAAGGCTTCAGTTCACCAAACTGTGCTACAGCTTCATTTCTTCCTGTGTGTGCTTCTTCAAACACAGTCCATATCTCTTCTCTACAGATGTTGTTTCTATGTCTCTTCTCCTTTCTTCCTATCAATGTTACTTTCTTCCCCCCCTGAGCCCCCAGGTTGGTGAAACGCTACATGCTGCATCAATCCATGTTTGGGGGGCTAGTCATGTCACTTTACATGCTGTGTAATCACATAGTCCTCAAAATGAGGGCAAATATGTTTGCATCTGTTTACTCTCTGACTATGGTTTCATACCCTGGGGCAAGATAGGGTATGCATGGATTTCCCTGAAGCAGGAAGGGCAGCCAGAAATAATTTGCAGTTAGGTGCTTACATGAAATAATATTACAAACTACATAAAAATGTAATGGCATCTCTGCATGACAGGGTGCTCTATAGTTGTGTTTACAGATATCTCCACTAGCACTGCAACAGGCTTAGCTACCTGTGGTAATTTTAGGCTATGCCTTTAACATTTTGTTACAGATTTTGAGCAGAAAAGTAGAAAAGTATAAACAAATCACTACTGGGTTCTCAGCAATTTTCTTTGCTAATAAGATGGCTCACCAAACCCATGGGAGAAGGATCCTTGGCAGTGATTTCACTGTGCATTTTGCACACAATATTTTGTCATCTGCTTCTGGAAGGGAAGCTATGGGCTGGGAAGTGTCATTCAGTACCTGAATGCAGTTTGAACATTTGTCACGGATTAACCTAGTAGGCAACTAAGCCCTACAGAGCCACTTGCTCACTTTCCCCTGGTGGGATGAAGGGTTCAATCAGAAGAGTAATAGTGAGGAAGCTCATGAGTTGAGATAAAGACCATTCAAGAGGTAGAAAAAAAGCCACAAACACAAAGCAAAAGAAGGAATTAATTAACCACTTCCCATCAGCAGTCAGGTGTTGATCCATCTCCAGGAAAGCAGGGCTTCATCATGTGTAATGCTGTGGTAGTTTTAGGATGTGCCTGGAAAATTTTCCACAGATCTTGAACAGAAAGTAATGTATGAATGTAAATAAATGTAAATTATAATGTAGAATGTAAATAAATTGCCATTGGATGTAAAAAGGAAAATAAGTTCTAAATATTCCCATTGGACAGATAACAAACATAAACATTAGATATGTAAACTAACTTTCTTTTTGCTTCCTCCTCTGTCTGCTAGTTTTTGCGGACCTTGGCTTCATTGCTTTCTTGTGGCTAAGTACTGACAAAAAACTCTCTGCTCTTTCTCTTGATCTGTGTGTATAGGGGGGTAAGAAAGGCAGCAGGGAAGGGGGAAGCTATTAGTAGGCCCCTCTTTTTTGGAGGGTTTTGTTTTTGTGTTTCTTTGGGTTTTGGTGGGGGTTTTTTGGGTGTTTTTGTTTTTTGTTTTGTTTTGTTTGCCAAGAGAGTTCCTGTGCTGTTTATAAATTATACATACATGTATGTGTTGTATATTTTGTACATATTCATTGCATTTCATTTTATATTGTAGTTTTGCTTGCAAAAACAACTTAATTTGCTTCCAGCTGAGCTGGTCTGGCAATTTTATGTTGGGGGAGAATTTTCAACCCACCACAAATGGTTACTTGGGAAGATTAATGCTATCCCTCTGAAGACTTTTCCCTTCCTCCTTCTTCCTTTAGCTTTATATGCTGAGCATGTCATATGGTATGCAATACAGTTAGTTGAGGTCATCTCTCCCATCTGTGTCCTACTCACTGGTGGAGCAGTGTGAGAAGATGAAAAGTCCTTGACTAGTGTAAACTCCACCTAGCAACAACTAAAACATCAGTGCATTATCAATGTTATTCTCATTGTAAACCCAAAATACAGCACTGTACCAGCTACTAGGAAGAAAATTATCTCTGTCCCAGCTGAAACCAAAACAACATTGTACTCCTGATATCCAAAATGAACATCATGTTAAACCTTGTAGTTATTACTAACATGCAGTCTTGATACTGGCATATCTTGGGAAAACTTTCCAAGTACATTGCAAGAAACACAGTAAGTAGGAGGCAGACCATTCAGAGAAGCCAAGAAGTCATGGAGCAAAGATGGTTTCAGTTTTGTCTTCAGACCAAAGGATCTCATGTCAGGGCAACTTCACAGTTACTTTTTGGCTCTTATGGCACCAGAAGAGCAAAGAACAAGATAAAGATATCTGGAAGGGCAAAAATGTCTCCATTTGGGTGAGTGGGTGTGGAGGACAGCAGGGCCAGTAAGTCACTTTGCACAAGTGTAAATGCCAAAAGCTGTTCCAGTGCCACAGCTGTTCTCAGGGTGCCCTAGAAAAAGGACTACAGAGGACATAAGAGTCAATGAATGCAGCTTTGAAGGAACTGGATCATGATGTCTATGTATATCCAGCAAATCTCCAGTACATGGAGAAAAAACCTTCCCAGGCTTTTTTTCTCGCCCCCCTCCCCCCCTCCCCCCCAATTTTTTCCTCTCAGGAGGTTGTTATTTAGAGATAGCACAAATGAGCAATAAGTTCTTTCTCAGGATTTTTGTGTGCCAAATCCCAAAATAACTCACACAACACAGACAATTATAAAAGAAAACACTGCATTGCCCTGTGCAAACAAACTCCACATCCTGCTTCTCTTCAAGGCTAGGCACAATGACAGATTAAGCACAAAGGACTTTGTATTTTTCTGTGATGTGGGTGCCACTTCCTAAAATAGCTTGAAGACCTTGCAAGATGGGCTGCTCCCAGCAGACAGTACAGGAGCAGCAGGTCCCAACCATGTGCAGCATGCCTGGTGGCCTGGGGCAGAGGCAGATGGAAGCATTCACAGCCTTTTTTTTGGTGTGTCTTCATTTCTGATTGTGCAGATAAATATTTAGAGACTGTTTTCAAAGCACAGTCTAAATGCCCCAAAACAGTTGAGGGGCACACTCCCCTGAAGCAGAATGGAGAAGGCAGTAATGTAGCCAATCTAATAAGATGTCAGGGTACATGTTGTGGCAAGACACATATGTCACAGTGGTCACTGACCTCCAGGAGGGCACAACCACTATGTTAATACTGCTCTTGGGCTCCAAAGCATCAAGCAAGGTAATCTCTAAGGTCAAAAAAGAGAATTTTGTTCATTTTGAATGTCTCATTTCACAAAAATATATAAACAATTTGTTCCAATTTTGCAAAAACATTTTTCCACTTCGTATTTTTTAAAAGAAAAGGGAGGGCTGTATGCCTATTAGATTCTTCTTCCTTTTTTTTCCCCCCTCCACCTGCATTGCTTCAGCTAATAAAAGACATTACTTCTCCCCTCCTTACAAATCATGCTTCACTATGAAATGAAATAAGTTTCAAAACAAAAAAAGCTCTTTCAACCCTGACATCCTTTATTCTTCGAAGTTCAATCTTTTGAACTGTATACTTTGGTTTTCTTTAAAATTATTTTTGTTGTCTATCTCTCTGTATAACCAAACATTATGAAATTATTCCCATTCACTTTCCAGCTCAGCAATGAGGTATTTTCCAGCACTGGAGTGTTTTGAACTCAGCTCTTCTTAAAACCCCATCAATTATTATAATTGCCCCAGTGTGTCCTAAGGACATTTAATCAGTAGTACCCAGAAGAGAGGCAGAGAAATATAATTTAGTAGTTATCTAGATTTCTAGAGCCCCTTTACTAGATGTTCTAAAGGATCTGTTTCTAGAAGAATTAAAAAAAAAAAAAAAAAAAAAGAACAAAAAAGAGAGAGAAAATCCCCAACCATTAAAGCAAAGGATTCAGCAAGCCTGTAATTATTCATGAGACAAGTGCAGTGGATGTTTGCAAAACAGCTCAGAAACTAAAGCACTGTACAGGCAGTAGATCCAGGAATTCCAGGTTAACAATTCCATGTTAATCTGGAGTAAGAGTGGAAGGATATAGGAAGCTGTTCTCTATTTTGTTAGTGGCTTGGGTCAGGATTTCAGTTACTGCTTCTGCCCCTTACCCAGGTCAGCGATCTCCAGTAGCTGAGGCAGTAGGTGATAAACTGGCACTGACGCCCATTAAGTCTTGATTTCAGTAGAGCCTTGCCACACATTTCACAGAATCACAGAATCATCAAGGTTGGAAGAGACCTCAAAGATCATCAAGTCCAACCTGTCACCGCAGACCTCATGACTAAACCATGGCACCGAGTGCCATGTCTAATCCCCTCTTGAACACCTCCAGGGATGGTGACTCCCTGGGCAGCCCATTCCAATGGCTAATGACTCTCTCTGTGAAGAACTTTCTCCTCACCTTGAGCCTAAACTTCCCCTGGCACAACCTGAGACTTGTGTCCTCTTGGTCACTATATTGCTATCTTGTGCTCCTCTTTCTGTTGTTATTGGTGATGATAAAGCAAACTCGTTGTGAGAGAAAACTGATTCAGAGATAAACCAACACAGGAAAAAAAATTTTCTATCTACCCAGAGCTCATTATTGGGGTAATAGTATATTAATGACTTGTTTCCACTGGAAGAAGCAGAAAGGAAATGTCAATAACATTTATTGGTATGAATAGTCTCAGAATTGCTGCACAGTTAATTAATGCTTTGAATTTAAAAGGCTTTTTTCGTCTCTCTAAGCAAACAAAGTTTATTCAACCAGGAACAGAGTTCCTCTCCCATCAGAAACAATACAAAAGGCTTCAGATCTGCCCTCATGTCAAATATCTAAGAGCTAAGAAGTCATTCCAGGCTGATGTTTTAACTTGGTTTTGAGATGCAAGATTCTGCTTCCTGCCTATTACAACTTACCATTCTTTTTTAGCACGCCCTGATCCCATGTTGTGTACTCTAGCTTGAACATTTACCAATTCTACTCTCTGCAGCCTGGTGAAGACATCTTCCCAGAGCAACCACAGCAGGAACAAGGAGGCTTGTCCATGGACACTACTATCATGGGCCAAAGGCTTTCTGAGTGCCTGATTAAAGCACAGTGACAAGAAGGAGCAGCTTAGGAACCTATAATTTTAATTGGTATGAAGGAAAAGTCGGGCTGTAACTCAACACACAGCACGGCCACACACATCCAGCCCGAGGCTGATAACAACACTGGCCCAGTCTTCTCCATTGAGACATGTTGAATGACAGCTGCAGTCACCTCTTTCTTGGGGACTCCTTTCTCATTTATCTTCTCCATATTCTCTTGCTTTGACTTTGGACACACAGCCATGGAAAACACACTGATTTTCCACTGAAAAAGAATACTGCTTGTAATTAGAGTAGAATAGACCAGGTTGGAAGAGACCTTCAAGATCATCGTGTCCAACCTATCATCCAACACCACCCAACCAACTAAACCATGCAACCTAGAATACCTGCTGGGTTTGCGTGAACTGATAGGACCAACAAGGAAGGGACCTGCAGTGAAGCTTATACTCCAGAAAGTCCCCAGAAAACACCATATCTAATTGAATATGCCTGTCTACTTGTATATCTTCGGCTTAACAAACAGGGGGGAAGCTGTGAGAAAATCCAGGGGAATGATGCAGAGATGCACCTTTGTAACTGTACATGGTGAGGTAGCAATTTACTTGTTTAAATGGTGTCAACAGAAACTCTGACATTGCACCTGAAGTGTGTTATAGCATGGCTGTAGACATAGACTGGGAACCATCCTGTTGCTAGTGAAGGTAATTAGAATAACACAAGACAGTCACTGCTTCTTTTGAGTTCTGTTCTTTTCTGTGCAGCACAAGCTACTACATTTTCCAATCTCCAGAAGATTGGCATCTAGTTCTGCATGATTTCTTCAGGATTTTCCGTCATTAAGTAATTCATTTATTTCATTGAGTAGTATGACACAAATTGTGCACTGAAAACTTCATTGTTTGCTTACCATTAATTCTTTCAAGCATTAAAATAGCTTCTCTTGCAACACACAGTTAGTTCACCTTGTTAATGTTTTAACATTTAACATTAGGTTTCTATGCACCACTATGTATACAGTTCTTTCTCCCCTTTCTCTCACCAGTCTTATAATCATCCAAAGCAGGCTGTATCTCTATATCATGAAAGGCCTGCAGAAGGTGAACAGGGAACTGCCTGTTCAGGTCCTTGTTTTAGCTTTTCTAAGCAAGAACTGCATTACATCAAATAACATCATGGAGAAGCAAAGTAAAAGCATACAAAACCATTACTTTACACCACATATATCTACACTGAGAAGCTCCATTCTGTAGCTGAATTTTGTACCTGATATAGCCCAGGCAACTACATGCTTGCATTTGAAAGACTCTGTGCTGTTATTACTTTTACACTGAATGAGAGCTTCACATATATTTTTCTTCTGCTACTCAGATGAGACAAAATATAATTCCTCCCACTCATGGGAATTTTCACATTGTCTCTTGATCCAAATACTCTCTGCTCTTCCTTTTGTTACAAGCCCAGACTCTGGCCCCTGGGATAGAAGTTTTCCAAAATTTCCAGAAAGCAACTAATACAGCTGGCAAACTTGTTCAATTATCAGAAAGTAGAAACAAAGCTCTTTTCACCTGTTGTCTCAGAAAACTCTCAGAGTATTCTCATCTAGTAACTACCCCTTCAAAAGATCCATCTCCACTCCAGACACTTCTAGAGCTTTCATGTTTGCATTTAGACAGGAAAATTAGTGTGCCTATGGGGATATGCAGCACATGAGGTAGCTCAGACTTCATCATTAGCTGAATAGTTTTTGCATAGAATGGAGAGGCACTCCAATTTGATCTGTTTCCTGTCTGAATTATATAAAACCTGCAACTGACTGAAAATGGGGAGAAATTTCAAGCAAGTTGTGAGTTGAACATAAATGCATTTTATAGTCGCTCAAGGCAATTTCCAGGCCCCTGTTACGTTATGGCTTACCTAGAGTGATTAGAACTACCTAGATCTTTCTTCATAGCAAACTACCAGGGGCAATATAGTACCATACATGACTCTTGCAAAAGAAAACATATAAATCCTTGTGTGAAATTATCTTACTGAATTGTCCACTCGTTGGTCATTTTATGTCACTGTTGTTAACACAGACTGCAAGCACCGAGGGAAAAAGGACAAGCTCAGATCATGAGGATTAATCAGGCACATAGGAATATTCTGTGCTTTAATGAACAAAGTGTTGTGGGGTGCAGCAGCTGGGTTTACCAAACTCATTCTGAGAGGTTTCCAGCAGTTAACAGAGCTGATCAACAATCATGATTCTGGCTCCACCTTAGTGTTGACTCTTAAGATATTTTGTAGACAGATTATGGTTGCCATAGATCACGTGTTAGTAATTTTTTGGATATTGTGGTAAAATTTATAATTTTAATGTCATCTCACTTGTGTGTGTAGATGTGTGATAGGCCTTATTCAAGAGGCCTTTGAAAATCATTTTGCTTCTGTAATCCCTCTCTGCCTTGAGCTGATAGGATTTTTTGAGAACCCAGTAGACACAATACATGGCTGACACAATCCGTAGCATCTTGGCAGAAGTGCACATGTGCCCATTGTCATGCTAGCCTCAGCTGAGTATCTGTGGGCAGAGTGAGTGAATCTTCACTGCAGGAGACTGTGGTCTGCCAGGCTCCATGAATCCTAGAACATGTTTATGCAACCTGTAGGTGGCTGAAAATGCCTATTGATTCAATGGATGGAGAAGATGGTGCTGAGACACTTTATGAAACAGAAGTGTGTGATGGAGGGTGGGTCACCGTTAATAGACAGACTCATATGAAACAACTGACTCTGCACCAGCTGGGTTAAAAATATCTCTGTGCCGATGTCAGCTTCCTTTTATTTTTCTTTTTGTTAGGCTAGCAGTAACGACCTTGGCACAAAGTGCTGCCTGGAGACAAATGACCAGCTGGGATTAATGGTCCTTGACTTAATTTCTGCCCATCAGCACCTCCCAACCAGTCATTAATCCTGTCAAAATGCTCTGTGCATTGATTATTATTGATTCATTCATTGATTGAGTCCAGGGTCTGAAGTTACAAGCTCGAGTACCAAAGGCACCCTGGAGACTCTTCCAATTAGATGAGTTTGCTTAATTCATAGACTATTTGAGGTGCTTTAGAAAGAAGCATCATAAAAAGAAGTAGAAAAGGCAAAGAGCACTTATAGGACAATGAGACCTAGACTCCTCTGGCTATTAGAGTTGATGGCATGTATCAAATTACTTTGAATAGACCTGATATTTATAACAGGAATGTAGAGGAATCTGACATGTATTATATGTGTCATCTCCCTAGGGACAGTAAAATTTCCAGCAAGAAAGCCCATCAGATAACCTGTGCCTAGGACAGAAAAGGCATCTGGGTTGTTAATGTCCCGTGTCTCTTACTGGAGACATCACTATTTTCTTTGTCTTCAGAAACACAGTGATCTTCTTTTTCTGCAGAAAACATTTAGTTTCTTTTCCCCTTGCACTTGTTGCTGTCTGATGTCTTTTGTTCTTCAAGGAGCTGCATCTGAATAATTAATGTGGGACCCTTAAGGAAATCAGACTGATTGTTTTTAATACCTGCTTTATGCCAGGATTTGCAAATTGCAGAAGAGAGGAAAAATGGTTTAAAAGATGATAAAGTTTAATAACCTGCCACCTCTCTGTTTTCTCTTCAAGTTGCCCTCCTGGGATTTAATGAAAAGGATAAATTGAAGTGAACAGCAACGTACCTGGGTGCTTTCTTCATTTTCGTTTTTTAGAGCTGCTTGAAGGATTTTATAGTGTGCACAGTCCTGTACAAAGATATCAGTGACAAGACGAGAGAGTGGTACTGCTGGTGCTATCCTGAGCAGTAAGCTGCCAGATTTTACACACATTTCCCATGCCTGTAAATCTATAAAGCTGTGAGATTGCCAAAGTAAACAAATGTAATCTTTTTTTGGAAGATGGAATACACTGGCAGGTAAATCTCAATGATAATTGCCTCTAATTAGCACTTCCACCAGATGACAACTCTTTTAGTCACAGCAGAGTATCACTTGAAAATGTGCATAATCTTGTTTTGCCTTTGAAAACATTACAGAAAAAAAATTAGTCTATTGTCATAATTTTTCATTAAAAGTAGGGGGAAGAAGTAAGAGGTGAAAGGCAGAAAATGAGAAATGGCTCCACGGAAAGAAGGTCTGCTTTGAGTGGAGGTTTGTACTCCATTCTGCAGGCAGTTTCCTACTTCTAGCAGGTTCTATCTCACCCTCTTCTACTCACAAACCAACCTTCCTCATTAACATAAACCTCATTAGAGGTTTAACTGTGAGTAGTTTACTGAGAGACATAGGGTTCACTCAGCCAGGATTTCCCTGATTGAGGATTGAACATGAGGAGTAGGGACTCTTCATGACTAGCAACAATTTGATGAGTGAAAAGTGTGATGTAATGCAAGGGTTATTTCAGACTATGATACTCTTACTAAAATGAACAAAAGACATTTTCCTTTTTATTCTTTTATTTTTAATTTTTATTATGTGGAAATTAGGAAGGCCTTAAAGTTAATTTCTATGACCATCAGGGTCCATCTGAGGCAATTCTTCACTGGGCTCAATGGGGCTGATCAGAGCTGCTGTTCTGGATGTCCATATCACAGTTGACTCAACTTACAGTTCTGAGCTTTTCTTAGAGGGAGAGGGAGAGGGAGAGGGAGAGGGAGAGGGAGAGGGAGAGGGAGAGGGAGAGGGAGAGGGAGAGGGAGAGGGAGAGGGAGAGGAGAGGAGAGGAGAGGAGAGGAGAGGAGAGGAGAGGAGAGGAGAGGAGAGGAGAGGAGAGGAGAGGAAAAAAGAAAAGAAAAGAAAAGAAAAAAGAAAAATAGTAGCTAAACCCTTTTATTAAAAAAAAATTATGAAATTCAGAATTGAAAGCATCATCTGAGAGAAGCCTCTGCTGTGCACTGCTTTCATACTGCATCTTATTCCACATGCACACTAAGAAGTGTGGTAACACATCTGTTCCCACAACAGCTGTGTGATTAAATACTGCCATAGGGACAAAATGCGTACTGACATTTTTTTTTTGAAGAAATCACCTTTGAATGTAGGGTAAGGACTGGTGGGATTCACAATGTTTTTTTTATTACCTATGGAAGCAATATCCATTTAGACTAGGAATTGCTGTGTTAAAAATGTACAGTAACTGATCTTAGATGGGAGTATTCATGTAGAACTGATGCCTAACCTAGTGTCTTGTGGAACTAATATACATGTTTTGTGATTTTGCTCTTGTTTGTAGTCTTTTACAGTGCATTCTACCCACTTTTATGAGATCTTTTTGAATCCTTATCTGAGTGTTCAAAATGTTTATAAGCAAATTTTTGATTTTCTATTACTTGGTAATGTGATAAAACCATTCTGTGATTCTTCTTCCAAGTCATTAAAGAAAGTATTTAACAAGACTGGATGGATTCTTTCAGAATCCCATTCAATACCTCTTTCACTCTGATGTTAAACTGTTGATAATTAGTCTCTGAATCCACTTCCCCAGGCTTCACTTAGTCTATGTTGTACTCTCACTTCTTGAACTGTAAGGAAGGGATGACAGTGTTTCTTAACTTACAGAATTGCTGTGAGGATATATCTCTAACTGTTAGATCTAACATGCTAATGTTGGCTGAAAACCAGCTTCTGTTCACCTTCCTGTGAACCTGAGTGTTGGAGAAGTCTTCCTCATCATGTGCAATGAAAAACAACATGTACATGCTTTTATTCTGATCCTTTATCTACATCTGGAATGTTAATTGGAATTCCAACATTAATTGGAATTTCCTGGAATATTTCCAGACAGAGATAGTTATCTTTGTCAGGGGGAAAAAATTCCCTTTTGAGGGCCTAGGAAGGGGAGTTGATTCACAATATTCTCTTATGCAAAAGTATGAGGAGTGAGAAACAAAACAAGAAGAAACAGAGAAAAAACAATGATCAAGGGGTTACAGAGAATGTCAGATTTCCCTCCTGTCCTCTGTAATAAACTTCCAAAATGCTGAGTACACATCTTCTGCTGACTTACATGGGCACTGAGTAATTTAGGTCTGAGAATGTATCCAGATCTAAGTCTTTTGACTGGCCACAATCTAGCCTTTGTTTTGGCACTGTAGAATGAAGTAATTGAATGCAGTGGATTATGAATTCCAGTTTATACCACGGCCAAATTATGACACAGTAAAACCCTCAACAGTAAGAGCTATTGTTTAATTATAGAACATAAGATTGTGAGGGTCTCGGAGAGGAAAAACAGAGTCCTTGTTTCAAGACAGGAGACAAATAGGTTCATCCCAACTAGAAGATGCATTTAGGTCAATATGTAGTCTCCCAGAGCTCTCCACCCACAAATATGTCATTATTTGTCTTAAGCACTCCTACTAGTACATGTCTAGTAAGAAATTATGCACACAAATATTCATAGCCAACTCATTCTAGATATGTCAGGCTTCCCATCTGACATGAGCTTACATTCAGGGACCACACAGACTTTGCAGTAATCATAAAGAAGCAGCTTGCCTCCTCTTGCTCAAAGCTCAGATTTATCCACCCTTTTGGTCCTGCTGTTGTTCCAATATACTTTTCTATCAAATAATAAGGTACAGGTATCTCCAGAGGGCAACTGAGAGCTTCAGACAGCTGAATTGTGTTTAGGAAATGCCACCTTCTTTCCATTGTCTTGGAAATTAAAAAAAAAAAAAAGAAAAAAAAAAAAAGGAAAAAAAAAAAGGAGGCTATTTCCAAGTTTAATTTAGAAGTTTTTTGTTAAACACAGGTTTTCAGCCCAGGTGAATATGAGAAGATCTATAGGTGCTATATCTATATATATTGATCTATAGATCTATAGCTGGTCACTATTTTAAGGGTTTATGAGGGGTTTTCCCAGGTTCCTCTTTAATTACTAGAAAATTTTAATTTGTGTATTTCACTCATCATTGCTATCCAAACTCAAATACCTTGTCAGTACCTTGGATAACAAAAAGTATAACCTGCTTCCCAAGCTAATGCAGCCATTACACCTAGGGAGCCGCACAGGTGGACCACCAGCTGGTCATACCATAACATGAGTCTTCACCCAACAAAGCTGGCATCCACTGGGACCACACACAAAAAACCCTACATTACCATGTTGCCCATATGTTAACGCTGCTAATACCAGTTGAATGAATATTAAAACCAAAACAAAACAACTGTGATTCATTTCCAATCTCATCCCTGGTTTACATTGAACTTCCAGGACACATGCACAGTAAGAGCTAGATGGGTACCCCTTTTTTAGGTGGTTTTATTTGAATTTCAGGTGGTTTTATTTGAATTTTCTCTTGGCTGTAATCGAGTATTACAAAATTTGCACCTGGATATTTAATTTCCTTACATAAATTGTACAGACAGATGGCAGGTCAGAGCATTAACCATCCACTTACCCTCCTCACCTGTCTTCATGAAAAGCTGCCAGCAAGTCTCTTTGGTGATCATTTTAAGAAAGATCAAATATACACGGAGGTGTTTAGAAATGTAACAGGGGAAAAGGATCTCTGCAGTATTACTGAAGCATGCAGGTTCAGCATGTAAAATTGTGCTATCTACCTGGATTTTGTATTGCTAAGGAGAATGGACTGTTATAGTCTTAGGAAGGAATATAGATAGACATAGATCTGTGTAGCCATGTATGATGGGATATGAAGGATATTG
Organism: Dryobates pubescens; assembly: GCF_014839835.1. Classification (NCBI taxonomy): domain Eukaryota; kingdom Metazoa; phylum Chordata; class Aves; order Piciformes; family Picidae; genus Dryobates; species Dryobates pubescens. Next base: position 19,875,767 of record NC_071625.1, on the reverse strand, counting down.
AATTGATGGCTGAGAGAAACGGCACAGCAGGAACTAGGACTCTTGCAGTGACTCTCGCTCCAACACCAGGGTGTTGGTCCACCACTGATGAAGTGTGGGTTGTATACATGGGGTTGTGGCCTCATCCTCCAGAGCAAGCAGGTGTTCCTTGCCTGGAGGCAGCTGGCATAGGACTCATCTAAGTGTGAGCATCTGCAAAAATCAGCATTTAAGAAAGGCTGTGCTTATGCTGTGATTGGTCGTTTTTACTTCATAGTTGTCTCTGCTTTGAGCAGCTGGTTGGACTAGATGATCTCCTGAGTTCCCTCCAAGTTGAATTACACTGTCTGGAAGGTAAACTTAACCATGTGGTTCTGCTTGCTTTTCCATCTCAGTTTCATTTTCTGGTTCCCTTGATTTTTGCTAGCACAAGTGTCTCTGTTTCTACTTTTCCATATGTGAGCAGTTGCTTTTCTGTGAAATAGATTTCTTTAGTGTAAATATTTGAAACAGAAACCTTTCCCTCCATGTTTTTTATATCAGGTTTTTAATTTAAAAATCAACTGGCAGATCTCTTTACATAATTTCCTAGTGCTTTTTCTTAACAACATCTAAACAGTAGCTAAAGTACCTTCCCCCCTCCATGATAGATCATGGGTTTTGCTTATTGCTTAACTACATTTTGTTAATTACTTTTCTTGTTCTTTTAATCTCAAAGATATCTTCTGCCTCCTCCCTTTTTTTGTCTTCATTTTCTTTCTTTATCTATTATACTCTTTCAATATCTTTGCTCTCAGTTTTCAGCAACTATGCCTTTGTTCACTGCCTATTATTATTATCTCTGTTTTTCACTGTCATTGCTGGAGTCGAATCAAGGAATGCTCTGTCATAGTTTTGAAATCTTTAATTTTCTCATAGCAAATATACAAATTAAAGTCAATGGAACTTACAAAATAAGAAAACATAGTGAAGTTTTATGGTTATAGGAAGTTACGAGATTTTGACATTTACATTCGACCTGAGGTAGTCTTGCTATCTTCAGATAGCTTATTCCAAAGCTTAATTTCATTTTATGATTTGGGTTTTTTTTTTATGGCATACTTGATATTGTTTGAATGTAGGCAGGATTTGTCTGTTTGTTTGCTTGTTTTTCTTGGGCACATAAAATCACCAGAAGTTTCCATATTTCAAAATACCTTAAAGAGCAATGGAATTAGGAGAGCCTTAATCCTCTTGGTTTGGAGTGAGCCTTTATTTCTGCTCATGTGCTTTTTGCTTTTCTCAGTTCTTTGCTCAGAATAGATAACTTCAGACTACTGATAAATACTTCTGCCTCCTGAAATCTTGAGGTATTTTCTCATTCTCACTTGCATTTTAGATGGCTGTCTTGGATTACCTCTGAAATTCTGACACAACTGCATTGTCTGATCCAGCTGCAGCTCAGCTGAGTCTTCCTGTGGGCTGACAGAGAGCCAGATTTCTGTTCATGAACAGATGTGTCAAGTTGTTCAAAGGGAGCATCTCTAGTGATGTAAATCCCTCTTTAGGCACTGACTGTAGTGCTTGTTACCATAGTACCTGTGCCTCAAAAACATTAATAAACTAGAGACTGCTCTGAAACAAATATCATCACTTCAGCTTTCATGATGCAGGAAATGAAGCTAAGTTAAGGTGAAATCATTTGGAGCCTGAAAATAGTAACCTGAGTTTTTTCCCAGATTTAAGACTCGGAAAACACACCAGTTCAGCTCTGTTTAGCTCCTGCTCTGAAATTTGCCCTGGAGGAAACTTCCACTATTTACTAGTTAAGCACAGAGCCTAAAGAGACAGCACAAGCATACCAGCCTCACGCTGGTATCATGAATATAGCAGAACTCAGAAGAGACAGTTTTCATGTTTCAGAAATCAAAGCCTTATCTTCCCAATGAATGTAACACCCAGGAGCAGCTCTGTCTCTGAGCTCCCTCTTCCCTGCCCCAGGAGAGCATCTCTGCTCCATGTTATATGGTAGTTTTGTGATGGTTCTTTCCTACCTTTCTCATGTCCTTACAGAGGCAGAGCCATCAGGTGTTTAGGTCAGCCTCTTGGGGAACCCTTATATTGAACGTTGCTGTTCAGATCAGCCCTCCAGCACCTTGGGCTGGCACCCTGATGCTTTCTCTCACCTCATACAAACAGTGACTATATTTACTCTTCTGCTTTAGCCAAACACAAGTTGTCATTAACACCACTTGACTTTAACCAGGCCTGCAGCTGATCTGCGCTGAAAATGTTTGATGGCAGTCTCTAAAATCTTCCTGCATAATTCTGTAGACAAGATGTTGTGTGAATCCTAATGGTATTTAAATGTCACAAATACAAGGTCTTGGGTGACAGGTTGGACTTGATGATCGTTGAGGTCTTTTCCAACCTTGTTGATTCTATGATTCTAAATCATATTCTATGTCATTGAAGGAAGTTGGAGACCAAGCAATTTGCCACCAGGCCTAGGTGGAAGATTTGCCCACACATCTTCCAGTTTTCCTAAATATTCTCTTTCAGTCCATTGCTGATGGTCGCTACTTCAAGCAGTCCCAGTGTGTTTCCAGCCCTCACAAAACCCAAAAATAAATCTTGAAAATAATACCAGGCTACTTGGAGTGTAGGATATAGCTCCACAGGGTAAACAACTTTCCCATCTCATTAGTATTTCTGCCTTTGGTGAAATCATACTGACTTGTTCTTGAACTTCTTCCTTTTAGGGTCTTTGCTAAATGCAATCTCTGACTGCTCCTTTTCTAGGAGAAGGCATTAAACATGTGCTGACATTGGTCTCGACCTTCTTTACACTGTAACATTCTTGAAGCGTTGCATTTTCCAAAGCACTTTACACACCAAATCCAAGCAGTTGGACACTTAAGTTTCTTTTCTGGGAAAGTCATATTTTGTTATGTCCTTAGGCTTCAGTGTCTAGGAGAATAAAAATAAATTACTTTTATGTCACCAAACTACAGTCCTGATGTTTTGCAGGCTGTTGTGTGACTCCCTCATGCATTGTGTTTCAGAGCTGGGTGTAATATGAAATGAAAAATAGGTCTGTGGGAGCTTTCTTATTTAAAATGCGTACGAGGGGTGGCTGTTCTTGTTATGTTTCTTTGCAGATTTTCCAGGATACAGCATCAGGGTACAAACACTTGGCACTCTGTGAAATTTAAGACAACAACACCAAGCATATCATTGCTAAGCAAACTTCTAAATTAAACAAGCTTGTATGTCTTCAGGTCATATTCCACAGTAAGTTCATCAGCAGATCAGCCCATGAACTTTTGAGCTAACTGCTTTTTTCTCTCCGTATCTTTGTTTATTCTTCCTTCCTTTCTCTGGCTTAGATAAGTCAGATCTGGGCTTTGAAGGAAGAAGTTCCTCTTCTTACCATTGGTACCATGGGAATTCAGATGGTTTTGTGCATCTGGATCATATTAGAAAAAAAAAAAAGGCAAAAGAAAGTTCACCTGACAATTTGTTGTTGTTATTCTTGTTTCATTGGTTGGGGTTTGTTTGGTTTGGTTTGTGGGTTTTTTTAGATAATGCAGGAATTTGATTAACTAACCTATGACGAAGAGTCTGTGCTTTTTTTGAGGGATGAAGGAAACAAACATTTTTATCTTTCCCCAAGATATCTTTCCCTTTTGCACAAGCTTTGTACTGTAATGGCTTACAGTGTGCTCAGCATTGTCCAAGCACAGAAATCATAGAATCAATAAGGTTGGAAAAGACCTCAGAGATCATCAAGTCCAACCTGTCACCCAACATCTCATGAGTAACTCATGAACATCTCAAGAACATCAGGAATGTCATTCTTGGAATAATCTCACTTTTTCACTTCTTTTAATGTAACAGTACTACCAGTCCTTGGGAAAAAAAGGCTAAATTGACTGCTGAATAAATTATTCTAATATTGCACAATGCATGAACTACTGCTGCCAATAGGTGCTCAGGGATATACGTCCTTCGTGAAAACAAGCTGCTGAATGAGATATTTCCTTTTAGAAGTACTGAAAGTATTATATGTTTCCTTATGTGAGGGAAAAGAATCTCCTGGAAAGCTGTTGTTGCACTGTCTGGATGACTGGCAACAAGTAGTTTACAACATCTATGGAGAAAGCATTCAGCTTCTTGTTTATAACTGCAAAGCAACAAATGTTGTGGAGAAGGAGTCTCCAAAACCTAGGCAAACAGCTTTTGCAGTGCTCACCACTGACCTGAAAGCCTTATGGAAGCAGCTGCTTCTGAATATCCTTTTAAGCCCATTGATCCTTGATCCAGATGTTAAAAATAACAATGTTTTTCATCCTCTATAATAATCGGATGTATCAGGGCAGTGCTAGAGGAGCAGTTGCATAAAAAAGCTTTGATTATGTAACAAAAATCCCTGCAGCTCCCAAGTCATGGAGATGTCAGGTGGGTCTGTGTGGCAGCTTCCGGCCACCCCATCACAACTCACTGTGCTGACAGCCACCTCTGCCGAAGGGCTCTGACACAGCTGCCCCTTTGCAAACAGCTGCAGAGCTTTCTGCTGAGCCCAGATTTGGTGTCCTTTCTGCCCTTCTGTGTAGAAGGGTCATGAAAGAGGCTGCAGGTTTGTACCTTATTGGCTTTATATTACCTCGCTCCTCTGGTGACAGTGACTTTGTAAAGGTATTCTGTATTTTGCAGTGGGACACCTAAGTCACTGCTCTCTGCTGCAGTGACCAGTGAGGAGGCAGATTGTAATGCAGGGTAGTCACATCTCCTGAGTGCATTCAAAGTGTTCACCACTCAGAGGCCCTCTGTTGGTGTCCGAACCTCTGTAGCTGAGTGCCAGCATCCACCCTGAGACGATGCACTACTTTCCTTTCTTCTCTCCCTAGGAGCCAAATTGGCACCCATCTGAGATACATTCTTGGGCTCACATTTCCAGACCAAAAGATAAGAAATTTCCCAGCAGCAAAGCACTTAAGCACCAGCACAAGCTGAAACATTCAAGCAGTTCCTCTGGAAGTCAGTGGGACATTTCACACTGTTAAGTGCATTTCTGGATTGGTCTCTCACTGAGTTTGAACTTTGCTGGTTTACGTACCGTAAGATTAACTAAGAATGGACAAAAGAGGAAACAGCTAAAAATTTCCTTTTCAAAAAGCTGAAAATGAAGATAAGCATTTCCCTGAAGATTTACCAGCAGTAAAGTTGGAGAAATTAGTGTGGAAAAAAATAAGACCTGTTTCCACAGAGATTTCCTACTTATTTTTAGCAACAAAACTCAGCTGATATTCTGCTGTATGTGCAGAACTGCACTGCATGTTGCAGCTGGGGTTTGTAGGATGTGAAAATCCAGAGGCAACTGGCAAAGCAATAGCTGTCTTAATTAAGAGAAATTAATTCAGATTACATTAACTGAATGTGTATAAGCAAGATAGGGTTTATTTTATTATCTCATGCCAGGAGAACTCCAACGAGTTGAGAGAGAAAAGACTTATCCAGTTAAACACCTGATAAATATATTACACCTTGAGGCATTTCTTCATCTTTGAAGTCACATCAGCCCTGGTTTCCATAAAATGCAGTAGAGATTGGTATTGGTAGGCACTCAGAAAATATGTTTTCCTCCTCAGAATAACTCTCCTCTTCCAGTGCTGACCATGACTGAATCCAGCCTGCTGCTGTGGAGGAGGATATCACATCTCTAAGGGCCTTTTTGAGAGATGCAGGGTGTGTAGCACCCAGGCATTTTGGGTGCTTACCCATGCACAACAGAAATGTTGAAGAGTTCTCAGTTTGCAAAGTACATGCCAGGTCCACACCCTCTGAAGATCTTGAAAAAAGATTTTAAAGAAAAACTCATTTTCAAAGACTTCATGTTAAACCAAGAAGAAACCCTGCGGTTAATGCTGGACTATTTATTTGTTTTCTTCAAAGGTGGCCTGTTTCTGATCTTACTGTAGAAACATAGAATGGTTTGGGTTCGAAGGGACCTTAAAGACCATCTAGTTCCACGTCCTCTGCCATAGATCAATCTGCTTTGACTAGATCAGGTTGCTCTAAACCCTGTCCAGCCTGGGCTTGAATGTGTCCAGGGATGGAGCATGCATAGCTTCTCTGGGCAACCTGTTCTAATGTCTCACCACTCTCATATTAAAGAATTTGTTCCTAATATCTAATCTCAGTCAGTTTAAAAGTGTTTGCCCTTGCTCTATCACTACACTCCTCCTTTTTCCTGTAGGCCCCCTTTAAGTATTGAAAGAACACTATGAAATCTCCCTGGAGCATTCTCTTCCTGAGGCTGAACAACCCCAACTCTCTCAACTTTTCTCCACAGGGAAGGTATTCCAGTCCCCTGATCATTACGGCCTCCTCTGTACCTGATTAGCTAGATCCATGTCTTTCTTGTGCTGGAGACCTCAGAGCTGGACATGGTACTCTAGATTAGGCCTCACAAGACTGGAATAGAGGAGAATCAGAGAATCTTAGAATCATTTAGACTGGAAGAAGCCTTTGAGTTCATTAATTATTAACCTTACACTACACTACCAAGTCTACTGCTAAACCATGTCCCTAAGCATCACATCCAGTCTTTTAAAGACCTTCAGGGATTCAACAACTTCTCTGGGCATCCTGTTCTAGTGCTTGATGTGGCCACCCTTTCAGTGAAGAAATTTTTCCTATTGTCCAACTTAAACCTCCAGTGGCACATCTTGACCTGCTGGCCACACTACTTTTGATGCAGTGCAGGAGGTGGTTTGCTTTCTGGACTGTGAGCACACATTACTGGATCATATTCAGTTTTTCATCTACCAACACCCCCAAGTATTCCTTGGGGCTGCCCTCAACCTATTCATAGGCAGAGCCTGGAGAAAGGTTGCCAAAATCTATATTGTTGAATGTGTATTAAATATAAAAGGCTTTGTTTGATGGAACGGTCAATCTGAATCAGGTGCCTTTAGATGGCACTGAGTGAGGCTGCTGCTTGCTATCTGAAGCATTTGGAAGAAAGGATCATTGGAAAATATTCAACTCCAGGAAATATCCTAGTGCAAGTAAGAGAAGCATCCTAAGACTTGCTGAAAACACTTGGTAAATCTCACCAGTACATAGATGCAGCTGGCAGTTCCACCAGACATTTTTCTTTTCAGCCGTGCATGAGGTGCTGCGCTCTGCCTGATTCTATGGCTTCAGTGAGACTGCTGAGAAAGCAAACCCACCTCAAACAAAGCCTCAAGGGTTTTGATCTGTCAAAGTCATGAGAACTTAAATAGGCATATTTCACACAGTCTTGGTATTTCCCTTCCTCCTGCCTGCAGTTTTCTATCATCTAGGGTACCATTTGCTCAATCTATTACAATGTGTTATTGATTTCAGTCCCCTACTTTGTGACCTTAGTTCATTTTCTTCCCACAAAGGATCATGATATAAATCACTAGGTCAGGGAATAATGAGTCTAGTATTTTTAAAAAGCCTTGCACACATAGGTAGGGTATCGACTGATGATTCAGCAGGTGATGGGCTGTAATAAGGGCACATTTTTTCCTTTAATTGCTGTCAAAAAGGAAAAAAGAGCAAAAGAATTCTTGGTTTTCTGAAACTGGGCATTGGTTCACTAGAATCACCTAACAGGCTTGAGCATAAAGAGCTGGATGAAGCTGGATAAAGTACACAAGTGAAAGACTCCAACATCATCTTTCCAAACTGAAAATTGAACTAAATACGGTTCTACCATCATGTAAATAGACAGTCAGAAAAGTCTGACCTAGTGGTCTGTGAACTGAATGGGAGCCAGGTTCTTCTGGTTTCTAACCTTGTGTCTGCCAGACCTGTTTGCCCATGACCACAGGGGTAAATGTTCAAAGAATCACAAACACAAAGGGCCAGAAGGGATCATTAAAGTCACCTCCCTGAACTGTGGCAAAACTGATTATCAAACATGTTTCCTCAGTAATTTCTACACTGAGCTAGTTAGTTCTTTGAGTGAGATGAGGGTCAGCAGGGACATGCTTGTGGCAAGCATTGCTGGCAAGGGCAATGTGTGGATTGTTTTTTATTTCTCAAATTGGAGGTTAAAGGTGCAGTAGAAGCTTTCTCAGAAGCAATATGCAGACAGAGCTCCTGTCAGCAGCACCTAGTCCCTGCCCAGCCCTCAGAGGGAACTGAGTCACCATCTCTTAACAAACTCATTCCTAACCACAAGGCCTGTCGAGTCCATCCCTGGACCAACCCAACTGTGTCATCCAGTGTACATACCACCTCCAGTTGATGACCGTATAGCAACCCAACAAGATGCAAAGACTTGGCAGAGCATCTAGAGTTCTTGCAGGTAGATTTTGTAACAAGTAATTCTTTCACTGTATGAAGGAGGAAAATCTAAGAGTCAACCTGATGATTCATGATTTCTTACCATGAGAATTTTTTTCCAGTTGTCTGATTCCTTTAAACAAAAGATAATGAATATCCTGCTGCCAAAAGAACAGGAAAATTCTTCGGGTAGCAGGTGGGGTGATAGCAGAATTGAGTGTTGGGGAAGTTAATGTTTTGACTGGAAAACAGTAACATTTTAAGACACCCTTTGCAAAGATATGAAATGCTCTGAAGGACCCGAGTGGTCGTTCCCCAGTGAAATTATGCCAAATTGTTGTAATCTACAGAAGCATTACGAGATATATTGTTTATTTTAGCTGAGTCTAAAGAACTCCCCCTCTTCAAATAGGTATCAGATGTACTCCAAGAACCCAAACATTCACCTACCACTTTTCAGAAGTCGCTTTATTCCATGACACAAAACCAGAAGAAAAACTACCCACGCCTAACCCCCACAAAACCTCTGTCATAGAAAAGTTCAACCAGCAATTCAGAAATTAAAACTCAAGAAAAGAGAAAGTATTTTTGTTTGTTTGTACCCTAGCCCTGTGTTTTCTCCTCATATTTTACACTCCCTCCTACCTGCAGCTTTCTTATCTGAAGCTCATTCTCTCTCTCTTCTGTTTGACCTGAGGTAAAATGTATCATTTATTTCCATGATATCCTTGAGCATTTTGCATTTCCCTGTGAAGTCCTCAGCCAGCTTGCTCTTTGCTAAAGATTAAAGAAGGTTGTTTTTCATGCTGTTTTGAGTAACAAAACCGTGAAAATCTGCAGATGCCTTTAGTACACTCTCATGCCAGTCTTGCCCTTTCCTCTTCACTTCCAGGAGGAGAAATTGCCTCTGGAGTTTCTGTGGTATCAGCCCTTTGTACACCAAGGAAGATGAGTACTTTTTCAGAATCTACTGGCTGTGATGAGTGCCAGTAGCCCTGAGAAAGTTACTGATGTACTCAGAGACAACAGAGCAAGATGACAGATAACATACTCAAAATACCTGAATTCCAGTCTGTCACCTCCTGATTTGCAGAGACACTCAGTTTAGCAGTAAACTTACAGTTGATCAGTTTACAGCTTCCTTCCCAAACCGAGCAGAAGGGGAAATCTGATACAAATCCTGTGTCAGCTGCTATCTGCAGGTCAATGTCTTCTGCATTTACAATATACAGGGAACGACACAACTTGTCGATTCTAGATGTCTCAGAAAGTGTGTGTGGCTTTCAGGATGAAAGGGAGCTGCTTCTACGACACTGCCTTATACACTAACACCACACTTCTAGTAAAAGAGTAAAAGCAAATTTCCAACCCAGCTAGCTACAGTGATCGTGTTGGGAGCTCAAATGGCTATACAGAAGGAAAGTATAGTGTGGAGGATTTCTGAGGTAGTGCAGGGGGACGGAGTCAAAAGAGAAGATAATAATGATACAGAGAGATGGCAGGAGTGGGGAGTTCCATAAATTAGTACAATTCCTGAAGAAGCATCTTGTTTTGATTTGCTGTTGTCTGGATCTGCCAGATGATTTATTTGGAAGGCCCAAGCTGTCAAGTGGTGACAGGTTGGACTCAATGATCCTCGAGGTCTCTTCCAACCTTAATGATACCGTGATACTGTGAACTAGGGATATTTTTTCTCTCATGACCAACTCAATGGGACTCATAATTTTATAGACATCTCATAGTTGCCCTTTAACTGTTCCTTCTATTCTTGCAGCTTGATGAGCACTAATCTCCTTAGCTGCTGTCTGTTTCCTCAAATCACATTTTCCTTCCTCTTGAACATTTTCCATTTCCTAGAACAGCTTTGCAGTCTGTACTCAAATGCTCATGGTGGATCTATGTTTTACCATAACCATGTTCTTTACTATTTTCCCTATTTCATCTTCAATAATTAATCTTTTTCTCTTATTTTCTGTTTTTTCTTGCCTTTTAATTTGTTTGGGTTGTTTTGTTTTGTTTTTTGTTAGGGGGTGGAGGTGGAGAGACACAGAAAGAAAGATGTGGCTCTTTAGCATTGAACTGATTTTTCCCTGGAATTATCTATGACCTGAGGTATGAGTAAGGGCCTGTAAGGGCCTGCAGGGATGATGAGGTTCAGGAAAGAGATTATCTAGGGTGAGACATGTGAATGAGACATGCTAATTGCCAAGAAGCCAGGGAAGGAACTAGTGAAGAGACTGATAAGACTGGATGGAAAAGAGCATCAGCCACTGAAACAGAAAAATTAGGGGACAGAATATGGGACCAGAGAAACCCAGACTGAGTTCCAGAAACAGCCTGTTCCTCTCTCTCTCTCCTTCTCCTCTTTCTCAGTCTTTTCTAGCAGCTCATTTTCTCATCTCCACTCCTCTATCCCAAGTAACCTAAAGAAGCATGACAGCCTCTGGGTGATGGAGGACTTAAGGGAAGGGCTAATTGCTTTCTTTGCTTTTTTCAGATGTACAAACAGACCATTACTTACAACCATTACCCAGTCATCATACATCATCCAGACCTGTTATAATTTCCATTCAGGAAATATGTCACAGACACTGTATTTGTCACTAATTGTACAACAGGCTATGCAGGCCTTCTTTGGGAGCTAGTAATTCATTAATAGAAGGCAGGGAGCTTTGGCTTTATCTTGAATTTCCAAATGTTACTGAGGCAGTTACATTTCTTATTAGCTTAAAAGGCCCCCCAAGCTCCACTTTCTGTTTCTTTTGTGAAACTGTATACATCCTATGCCCCCTTTATGACATAACTTTCTGTTATAACCATGATAGAATTACTGAGTGCAGTTTTGAAAAAGATGGATATTTCTCTGAGGCATTGTCAAATTATTTATTTTTTACCCTACTTTTCCTTTTTTTTTTTTTTTGGTCTTTTATTTTTTTTGTTGTTCCCAACCAATTTAAACTGCATTTCAAAGTTGCTCATTTTGTCTTTCATCACTGCATGATGGTTTGTGGCAGCAGAAGCTTAAGGAAAAAAAAAAAGAAAAACTGAAAAAAGGTTTTCGAGGTCCTATTCCCACCCTCAATTACAGTTAGGCAATGGCAACAAATGCAGGGCATAAGAGCTGCAGAAACACTGTAGGGGCAGGAGCTGACCTCTGACAAATCTTTGCAGACAGAATATCAGTAGCTGTTTAATTCCTTCACATTCCATCTGCAGCAAATGCATAGAGCCAAAATGTGTGCTTCAGTCTCTGCCCTGCTTTGGGTACCGTATAGGCTGGCAGGATGATCCAGCTTGAAAAATGTCTTAAAAGGCATAATTCAACACAATTATTTGTCAGTTCCAACATGGAAGGTACTAGCTATATGGCCAGTTGCACTGGCTACCCAGTGATTCATCTTCTTTAAAATGTATCTGTGCTTTAGGGATATTTACGTTGTCCTGTAGGTTCTGGAAAGCACAAGTATGCTGTTGTAATACACTACCTGAATCTGATAGTTTTATGTGACTAATTAAAAGGGTAATTTGAATCCATACATGCTAGATACTAACCTAAATTCATGCACAAGGGAAAGCTGAATTTATGTCAACATCGGACAAGTGTAGTGATCCTTGAGCTCCTCCAACCTGGTCTGGATGTGAGCAGTCATTGTGGAAAGCTCTTGCTGCATCAATATATTCTCCCCTGACTTTTTAGTTTATTCTAGCCCTGGATTTGATAATCTTAAAGGTCATTTCCAACCTAGATGATTCTATAATTCTATTAGGCTCCCTGGGGATCATACTCTACTTTTTGCATGAAGCTGCACAGAAATGTCCAAAGAGCTCTGGACAGTACCAAGAGAGCTGCGTCAGCTACACAGTGCCATGCAGCACTACGCATAAAGTCTAGCTGTGATGTGGAAAGTGGTGTTACCTCAGAATCAGCTGCCTCTCAACAAGCCAGGAAGCAGCTGAAGAGATTATAGTGCCCTGCTCTGGTAACAGCTGAGGTGTGGTGATTTTGGATATCTCTGCATGGATAACATATCTAGGCATGTGAGGATGCCTCAGACAAGGACCTCATGACTGATTTATCCTCTGGTCTCATTGCAAAATCTGTGAACTCCAGTGAGTGTAATCCAAGCACTGATTGGTGCAGCCAAAGCAGACAGTCAGGTGAGCAATACTGAATCTCCACCCAGCTCAGTCTATGTTTAATATAAATTGTCTGCCATTCCCAGAGTTCACATCGGTAAACATAGCAATATATCTGCTGTTTTCTATGGGACTTTTGGAGATGGATTACAATGCAAAAGAATGATTTTTCAGTCTGAAACTGGACACCCACACTGTCAGCCTGGTGGTGACTTCAAGTCATCAGGAGTTAGAGCTGTCCTCCAGCTCTCTATATTGGTGTGGCAGCAGTCTGGGTTTGCTAGCACAGAACACAGAACCTGACCAAATTTGCCAGGGTTTTCAAAAGGGATTTTCTGCTGGTGCCAAATGAAAGCTGTTGCAGCCAAACTACTATTAGTACTTAGGTTAATGTATTTAAAATTACATTGTGCTGTGGTCAATGATCGAGGTACTCAGTCATGCCATGGTTAAAAAGGATTAAAACATGAAAAACCTAGGAGTGCCAAGAAATGTGACCATCATGTGATGTTTTTGTAAGACTTGAGGGTTTTTTTGGGGTACAGAATATTGGTGTTAATCCTTCATAGTTGTAAATACTCAAAGTGCTGCTAGGTATAGATGGAAGGGAGGAAATCACTTAACTTGGGGTCAGGAGAGAGGATGATGTCTGCCAAAAGACCCTATAAACCTATACACACACAGACAGAAAGGGAATGCCACAACATGCCTAGTTCCTGGTCAAATCCCCCTTCAACCTACCAAGACACACAAGCAAGATTTGTATGCCGAGCACAGACTCTGCCTTCTGAGTTGGTCAGTACAGCACAAATGACAGACTGAAGTACCTCTATTCTATGAATAATTCACATGCCTTCCTGTCCCTTGCTTTCAAGATTATGCTGATATTTTTTTCATCATGTTTGCATATGTTCATGTATCTATAACTCATGTATATGCTACCAGTTACCTTTCAGAGCTGTGTGCAATGTGGCAGAGATTTGCTGGTTGAATGAATGCTGTCAGAGTAGGCAAAATCAAACTTTCATCTCCTGGCCTTCAGCAGTGTCAGGGTGATAGATGAGAGACATCTCCTTCCTTTACTGTGCAGGTTATTCTCTTCCATTTAACAGTGTTTGGACAAGGCTCTGTTCTTCAAGGTAAGGGGGGGGGAAAAAGTGCCATATATCCCCAAATAAACCCCATGAAAATAATCTAAAGTATTCCATTCTCCAACAGTGCCAACAATGCGAGAGAAGTTGAAGAGAGACCTCAAAAGGACTTTTATCACTGCATTTACCTCTAAAACCTGAGGTCCACTTGCGCCTTTACTGTCACCACTCACAGGGAAACTCATGTTTTGCAGGCCTGGACACGATATTCATTAAGAGTCCTGCTCTATGCCACAAGCTCCCTTGAACATTCTCACTTGTTTCCTAATGCATCATCTTCCATAGATACAGCCATTCTATTCCAAATACCAGTACAATTCTTTCAATCACCAGACAGTTTTGACATGGCACTGACAGCATGTACAGCAGATTTTCGAGCTCAGAGTTTTGCTCTTGCCTTATTCCTATAACTCTGCCAACTTTCAGGGAATGCCTGATGGGAAAGGCCCATACTGAGCCAGCCAAGGTGTGATATGGCAAGGACAGCACAAGGTTGATAGATAGGACATGAAATCTCTTCTTGCTTGGTTTAAATGTTCAAACAAAAAATGTAGTTTTTCTCCCATCTGCTTTCCAGCTGCACCTCAAGAAGGGGGCAGTTTTCCACAGGTCTTATGTCATATCTGTCAGCCTTCTGTGGATATCTAGCATACGTGCATAAGTCTAAAATATACATCTGAAAATTAAATGGAATATCCTGGGGTGTATAAAATAGCACTAGCCATCCTTGTAAAGGCAACTGGATGTTTACAACAGGCATATTGCAAGTTTGTAAGTGGTGATGTGGATGCACAGACCACACACCTACCTCTCCCAGTACAGGTCTGCCCTGAAATCTTTTTTGGTCACCAAATGCAGCACCATGGGAACAGTCCCTTTATGTGATATTTCATAGCACTTTCTCATTAATTTCTATGTTGTCCTTTCAGCATCCAGCACAGAAAGCAGAATAATTCTGCTCTTTCTTTTGCCAGCACACAGCCTTTCCCTATCATATTTTTTTTCCCCTTTGAACAAAGCATGCACTTGCAGTGATTTGTGCTTTAAGGCAACTTGGGCTGATTAGAGCCCTATTTTCCAATAGACATTTGCATTGTCCTTGTTAGTCATCATCTGTAATATGCTATTGTCTTTAAGTGATCATAATTATAAAAAATAATTGCTTGCAAACTTTCAGGAGTTTGCCAACTCATTATCACTAATGAAGAACATAGTTTAGTGTAAATTTGACAGCTGGCATGCACCTAAAAGAGCATTCATATCCCAGTCTCTTGCTGGTGTTGCTACTGTAAGCTGAGCACAGAAGACACCCACATTTTTTATTACTCTTTTAAAGTTATTTTGTTTCCAGGCTGAAATCTCACCTGCCACTGGCTCAACAAATCAGGCAAGGGGAAGAGTAGGCAAACAGGAGGTAGAAAAGTAAGGTGATGTTGGCAGTTAATGCAGTAACTGTGTAACCTTTGCTTTTCCTTCTTTTCCAGTTATGATTTTTTTTCACAGAATTTAACAGCTGCTTTTTAAGAAATTTGGGCTCTCTTGCCCTAAACTACCTCATCTAAACTCAGGTAAATTAAGCTTTTGTCTCCTCAGCTACTTTTCTGTTTGAATGGGGAGGAGCTTTTCCAGAGCAAATGTACCAAACATGACGTTTCTAAAGAAAAATGCTGATTTCCTAGGGTGGTCTGCACTCTCAGCTAATGCAGTCATTTGAAACTCTTCCTGAGGATTATTGCCTTCTGCATATCATGTGCATGAGGGCGATCTAATTAAGTAGAGTTTGTAAAGCACAAGGAGCTCATCAGATAAAGCATACCATTTAATTGCAAAGCCATAATGCATTATGGCTTCTTGATGTTATTGTTTTAATACTGTAATTAGTTTGTGGCTCACTCCCTCTTTCCTGGCTATTGCTGTGTTAAAGACAGCTCCATTTACTGCTGTTTTGCCTCAATTTCTCTTCTTCCTTCTGCTAGTAACTGAATTTAGAAATGCAAGCAAATTTGTAGGAGGGGAGATCTGTCTGAACCAAATAGATCAAAGTCCAAAAAAGACAAAAGCAAAAGAGACGTAAAGTAGGGAAATTCAAATATTATGCTGATGGGATGAAAGCAGAAACTCTGCACAATTTACTTTGCCTGTACCACTGCAGTTCAAGGGCTTGGATCAATAGAAAATCATTCAGTGGCTCCAGTAAGCTTTTGGTCAGGTCCTGTGTGCAATTCAGTTGCCTAATGAGCTCTCAGGAAGGACAGCAATCCATGCAGGCAGGGTAGAAGGACAGGCTCTTGTAGCTCTCTCAGACAAATACAATGAACAAAACCTTTGCTGGTTTGAATAGCCGCTGGGTTCATACGAGGACATGTTCTGCACATCTGATGTATGGGCACCCTATAGGCTAAAAGGACATCTATTTTTAACATGGGCCCAAATTTTTGAGGAAAAAGAGTCTCACAGTTGCACACCTAACAAGCCTTGAGCCAGGGGTGGCTCAAACCCAGGCAGGAGATTGCATCTTCTTTAAAGGCTTGCTTCTACTTCCTTCTACTAGGTAGCACAGGAAAAAATGAGGTGAAAGAACTGTGCTCATAGCAGCATTTGTAGACCTCTTAACACTGTAAGTGAAAAGAATTGAGGAAGAGCACTCATTTGAAAGCTCTCCACCCAACAGATAGCAGCAAATTTCACAGAGACATACAAAGAAGGGAACCAAGTACAAGTGATTGCCCACTGGAATGGGCTGGCCCAGGAGGTGGTGGAGTCACCATCATTGGAGGTGTTTAGGAGGAGACTTGCTGGGGTGCTTTGTGCCATGGTTTAGTTGTTTAGATGGTGTTGGATGATGGGTTGGACACAATGATCTTGAAGGTCTCTTCCAACCTGGTTTATTCTATTCTACTTTTATTGCCTGGATGAAGAGAAAAAGCATCTCACTGCCATAACACATTTCATGACCAGCCTGTCTCTTAAGTTTTGTCAGGACTCAGATACATAGCCATGGCCAACAAGAGCTGTGACAGGCTTGTGGGTCTCAGGGCAAGTTGAAAGCACATCGCTGAGTTGAGACTCATGTCTCAACTTGCAAGGGATTCACAAAGCTGTGAACAGACCACAGGCCACTTATGGGCTCATTGATTACAGAACAGCTCTGTGGTGGTTCAACCCACCACAAGCTCAGTGCTGGATCATGTCAGAGCAGCAAGGAAATCAGCTATGTTCAGGGCTTTGTGGAGCTTCTTTTCACAGCTGTGGTGTGAAAAGAAGGTGTAAGTAACAAACCCAATGATGGATGGCCATGAGCAGGCAGCAGCTGGGGTCATCTTCATGGAAGAAATTTTCCCTCCCATTCTTTTTTTTTTTTTTTAAATCTCATAAATTGCCCTCACCTTTAAATAACACAATTCAATTAAAGTTTTTATTACATTGTCTGAAAGCTTTCTTGTGACTTATGATTCACCCTCAATTTCTAAGAGTCAGAATCTGGCTCTCAGTTGACCTACCTTTTCACTTCCATGCTCACAGAAAGACTGGGACTTTGCTAAACAGGACAGCAAGGACATAGGCTCCCAACATAGCTGGTGATAAATCATCAGTGGAGGGTTGACCTTGCCTTAGTAGTATATGGTGGATTCTCTGGAATGGTCTTTTATAATCTTTGGAGTTGGAATGACCTGTTGGAACTATATCTCTCCTTTGCCTCAGCCTTGGCCTGTTTTTGATACCCAGGTCTTAGCCATGGATGTACTGAGTTTGGCTGGTATAAAGTTGATTTTGTTCATAGAAACTCATGTGATGCTGTGTTTTGGATGTGTGACCAAAACTGTTGATTACATGGGAGTGTTGTAGTTACTGCAGAGTAGTACTTAGTCAAGGTCTTTGCTGCTTCTCCCCCCATGCCATACGATGTTGTACTCAGCAATAAAAACTGCAGCAGAGAAAGAGAAAGGGAATGATGCTTGCAGCAAAGGCATTTGCCTTCCCAAGTAACCATTATGCATGATGGAGCCCTTCTTTCATGGAGATGGCTCCACACCTAGTTTCTGATGGGAAGCAGTGAATTAATTCCTTGTTTTGCTTTGCTGTGCATGTAGCTTCTCCTTTACCTATTAAGTTGTCCTTATCTCAGTCCACAAGTTTTCTCCCTTTTATACTTCCAATTCTCTTCCCCATCCCACTAGGAGGGAGAGAGTGAGTGCCTGTGTGGGACTTGGCTGGCTACCAAAATTAAACCACAATACTTTTTGAGAGTTTTCTGCTGCCCAGTTTTTGTACATGCATGTGTCACTTCAGGGAACCAAGCTCAGGAAAGTGCCAGTGCTGGTCAGGAGCTCAGACAGTGTGGCTGCCAATAGCTGCCAACTACTGATGAAATTACACAGGTCATTGTTAGCATTTGTGTACTCAAATACTGAGATGCCAGTATATCCTTAGCAAGCCCAGGATCTGCACAGGCAGGTGAGTTCTGGTTCTGCCCATACACATCTCATCTGTGACTCTGCTGGTCACTGACCAGCTCAGTTTTTATGCCTCTTGCTCTTCCTGCTGTTTGTTTCTGCTGCAGTAGACTGAAAGGGACAACATCTATGAGCTATAAGAACAGCTGATCAGGGATGCATCTGGTTCAAAGAAAATCAAAGATTATATCCAGAAACTACTTTCTGTGAAAGCATTATGGATAACAAAGTAAATAATCCATTTTCATCACAATGATAGTTTTAATAAGATATCATTATGGTTTCCTTATGTTCTAACGGTGAACATTTCATGCACTCACATGACAGATTATCTCCCCTTTCTCCTCCCCTTCTCTGCTTCAAAGTGAAAGTCCTCGCAGAATGTAACTGACTGAAAGTCAAGTACAATGTTGTGCTTTTTAATATTCACAGAGCTCCAAATGGCACTAGAGGACCCTTTGCACAACATCCAGCTGTTGTGCCTTGGAGCTGATTTGCAAGGGACTACTGCTAGATGAAATAGAAGGCTAAATCCAAAATGTTTTGAAATCAAAGAGCATCTTTGACTGGCTTTAATGGATTTTTAATCAAGCCTCTGCCCAAGCTGAGACTGCCAGAGGGACACTTGCCACTGCTGACCCGTGCAGGGTATGGTGAAGATGGTCACAGTCCCTATAGATGGGACTGGTGCTTTTGTATCATGTGTTTTCTAGCCCAGGTAAGGCTTGATGATAGAGGGGAAAGATGAGGTCCTGAGACAAATAGGGGAAAATAGGGAGAATACTCTTAACTCCCAGAGGTAGAAAGTGTTTCAAGAAGGTGAGGTGTTTAGTTCACATGGCACCAGGCACCACATGATTTCCCAAAGGGCTTCTATGCTAGCGTGAGATAAAGTCAAGGCCAAACGCTGAATGGTTCAAACTAAGGCACTTGGGTTAGAACAACTCCAAAGCCTATGTATTTGCTTATATTCAGGTATTTGCTAGCTTCAGAGGAATGTCTATCTGAAAATCTTATTTTGGTGTAAGCAAGTAATTTGATATATCTCAGATATTCCTTGATAAATGTCTGTAAGCCTGCACTTACCTAATGCATGAATGATGATTCCCTGCAATGAAAGATGACTGAGTATCTGAAATGGGAGTGATGTTTGCTAGCTATCAGATTCAGTGCTGAATTCTTCCTTCTCCTCACCGCAGTGCAACTTAGCCTCATGCATGCAGTTTGAGACTGGATATGAACTGCTCACAAATCTTGTTACTGCTGTGTTCATATGGTTATAGTGTGCCTCTCTGAGGTCAGGCAGGCAGGGTCAAATGCCCAGATAATCATAAAACATAGAATGGTTTAGGTTGGAAAATATGTTTAACATCATCCAGTCCAACAATTAACCTAATTCTACCATGTCTACCACTAAACCATGTTCCTAAGTGCCACATCCACATGTCTTCTAAATACATCCAGGGATGGTGATTCAACCACATACTTTGCAAGCCTGTTCTAAATCTTTATAATAATTTAGGCCAAGAAATATTTTCTAACATCCAATCTAAACCACCCTGAAACAGTTTAATGCTATTTCCTCTTGTTCTGTCACTTGCTACTTAGGAGAAGAGATTGACACCCACCTTGGTACAACCTCCTTTCAGATAGTTGTAGAGAGTGATAAGATCTCCTGAGAGACTCCTTTTCTCCAGGTTAAACAAGCCAACAGTTCCCTCAGCTGCTTGTGCATGAGGCTTGCACTCAAGATTACCTCTACTTGGGTTCCCCTCTCGCAGGTGTGCTCACTTCTGTTGTCTTGTAGTGATGTAAGAGCAGGGCACACCATGCAGCTTGACAGCTGGGTGGATGCATGTTCCCATTGGAACCCAGTTGTAATGGGTGTAAAGTTTAGAGAGGCCATGGCCTTTTGCTGGGTGCATACTATCACTCCTTGGTTGAGCTGGCTGGCAAGGACTTCGGCGCCTTAACTGCATGCCCTTACACATGAACTGTCATGCAAACTGCCTTGCCATGGCTAACGCATCGCACCTTGTTTGCCCACCCTTTTTGTGGTGCTCCTGGTCACTAGAGCTGCCTAATGATGTGACTGTGTTGACATTGTATACAACCACATCTTAATGCATACACTGTAAGGATTCAAGATTCACCTTCTTAGGCATTTTCAATATTTTCAGAATTTTTAGGATTTTTCAGCTTGAAACTAGAATGCTTTCTCCCTTTCTTTAGCCTGATGAAAAAAGCTATTTTTTTATTACCTTTATTCTTCCTCTCTTCCCTTTCTTTCTCTGGCAGCAGAGGTGAGGAAGGTTCACATCCCTGTAAAGCACAGCCCCAGGCAGCACAGCTGGCCCCAGTGAGGAGCTGCTTGAGAGCTGGGTGCTACTCTGAGCACCAGGCACATTCCATCAAGTTCCTTCTCTGAATGAAAAGCTGAAGTGGTTTTTCTGTGTAGGGAGGATTGAAACCAGATCCTGTTATTAAACTTGTTAAATGGGAACACAGTGATTTATGAGGAAGGCAGTGAACCCTCAGAAAGAATTTGGTAATAATAATCCTGGGTGAATGGCAGCATGGAACAGGATTCAGAAGTAAATGATCTGCTACAATACCAAACCAAACAAAACACCCTAGCTAAACAAAGCTGCTAAATGTGAATCAGATAAAAATTTTAATTATTTCTAATGAGATCAGCAAAGCAAAGAACTGATGTGGGACTCATCTGATATAGCCAAGAAGCAGCACAGACAATATCCTTTTACAATCATGCTTGAGAAGTTCAAAGCCATGCAGCGTTTTTTCTGACCATACAAGAGTAATGCTGGTAGATGTGTAACTAAATTGCTGTGGAAAAAACATTAAAACATCTCCATAACTCGCATGGCAGAATTCAAAAGGTACTGAAAGTTTCAGGTGGCTTTAGCAAGTGCAGGATCTTAACACTTTGAAAAAATATTGGCTTATTAATGCACATTTTAGCCTGAATGGAAAGGCAACACTCTGACTGGAGTTTATCTTGTACTAAAAGGAACTAGGATATCTGTCCTTGGGTTTGTGTATGTTTAAATCTTATTCATTTACTAAAAGATTCTCATCCATTTATTAAAAGAAAAGGAAAAAAAAAAAAAAAAAAGGAAGCTAAAGAACACAGGGGAAGATATTGTGGCCTTCAAGTGTGTCCATGCCACAGTGGGACTGCAACAGTGAATCTACGGACCATAGAAGGGCTGAATGGAATGAAAGACCCAGAGCTGCAAGTGAGCTGCTTGTGTGAACTTTCCCAGTTGTGATCTATCCCCTCACTTCCCTGGGACAACATGTAGCTCACAGGATCACTCTGGTCAGGTCCTCAGCCAGGAAAAGAAATACAGACTCTGAGAAAAGGGGAAATTAAGCAACAACTCTGAGGCAGTAACCACATATTGTTCTCAGCTATAATAACATACACCAACATGTATAAAGATCTGGCTGTGGGCTCTGTCTGACTGAGGGAAAATTGCTGTCATTAGCCAGACTCACTCTGGAAAACAGTGGCAGCCTACCACAAATGGAAGGAAACATTTCTATGAGTCTTACTGCTTTTCTAAGGAAGGCAACATGCCTCGCCTTGCATTCCTTTGCTTCCGTGGCTTTTTCGTCATTGGACTTGTATTATTGCAGCTACATCACTTCCACCCCCACCTCCACCCTTTTTTCCCCCCTGTTGTTTGATTTTATTTCTCCAGCCACTCCAAACTGTTTAACAATGTGTGTAAAAAGGAGTATTTCCTTTTGCAATGTTACCTGCCCGGAGAGCAGTAAGGCATCCCACATAACAGCTGTGACCACTAATTTACTGCAACTGCAGTCTGTCTTCTCAGCATCAGCTACATTTCTTTTCCATATGCTAACTCCCTTTTAGCTTAATTTTCCCATTACCCAGCAGTAACATTGAGTAACTGTGTTGGGCTGTATTCAAATGCAAATTAATATCCCCTTCTGCCTATTAGCTCTGCTGTTTCTTGTCTAGCCAAAGCAACTGGAAACAAGTGAGGAGCTTGGTTCAGTGGTCAGACAGAGGGGCCCTGTCTGCCCTTGGATTGCTGTTCATCCCTGAGAGCAGACACGAAACAGCAGGCTGCAGAAAGGCAAGGTCTTTCATCAAGATGCTTCCTGTCAAATAATCCCTGAACTCCAACCATTCAACATATGCTGTAGCTCTCTTGAAGCTCAGTGTTTGACGTATATAATTCACACAATGCCTGTGCTGTGCTCTGGATTGGAAACATCCGGTGGATTGACATCGAGAAACCTTTAAATGAGGCATGGAGAAGGGGAGTTGAGGGGAAGAGAGATGTCACTGAGCAAACCCTATGACTCAAATCTTAAAAATCTTTAATGGGCCAAGCTTTTAAGCTAAAAAAAACCCTTTAAGCAGAACAGCCTGGTGCAGAACAAACTCCCCAAAAGAAGAGATATAGTTATGATATCATGAAGGGAGGGGGTGGAGGGAGAAAGATACATAGGATTTTCATTTATTTTTTTTCATACTAGGAAAAAGGTGGGAATCTCTTTCTTTCTGAGCTTGCTCTTTTTCTGCCTGCTATTTGGAAACATTTTTAGCTAAGTTGATTGCTTCCCTGTGAAAATCCCAAAAGAAAAAGGGATGTAAGGACAAGAATAGTATCCACCACTTAGAAAGCTTCAATGCATGGAAGAAGAAAAGTCAAGAGGCAAATCTATGATGCTTGAACACATGGTCAGACTAGTTCAAGCTCGGTTGCTGGAAGACATGTTGGTATAGATTGAATATTTTGGTTAAAAAAGGATAGATGCAATTTTTCCAACCACAGTTCCAACTGGATGAGTTAGTGTGGTAGTTTAGGCTGGGTGCATTCTGCTGCTACTACACAAGATAAACCTTCGGTGCCCTGGGTGTCCAGCCCAGTGGATGGACACAGGAAATAGCATATTTCATTCCCATAATGTCCTGCTCCCTATAAATCTACCTGCAAAGTCCCACACTTCCTCTTTCTTCCCTTGTTTCCCTCGTGGGAGATGCTCCCTATCTGGTAATGGAGGGGGAGTTATCTCTAGGCCTTTTAGGCCTGGCTAGGCTTAATGCCAAGAGGAGAAAGGGGAAAGGGCAGTCTCAGATCTGGCCAGCTGAGATTAGTGTAACAGTAGGGGGAGGAGGGAGAAAGAGCCCTGGGGATTTTGGGTGTACCCTCAGATGGGGAGAGGAGAGTGCTGGGATGCTTCTGGGTATGCTTTGGGATCTCCTTTGTCACTGTGCTTGTGTTTTTTTTTGTAAAACATTCACTTTTCCATTTAAACTTTCCATCACTTCTGCAATCTGTTTGTGTGAGTCTGGTTTGTTTGGGGATTTTTTTTGCCCTGGTGGGAGGCAAGGGAGGATCTGCCTTCCAATCCACTACAGTTAGTAAAAAGTCATTCCATCAAAAGGCATCAAAAAGAGGATCCCCTCCCTCAGAGGAATCTCAGAAACACTGATCAGAGATCTCAGATTTCTACAAAACACTTGCAAAAGTTAATGCACAAAATGGCTTGTACACCAAAGCTGAATGGTATGTAGCTAACATTTGAATACTGAATAAATAAGAGATAATTGTAATCAATTCACAAAGAGGAAGGGAGAAAACCAGTGTTAGAATAAATTATTTCCCAAAGAAACTGGGAAAACCCACACCTTTGAGCTGCATTCATGAGAGGTAAAAAAACAGTTGTCTGAATTTTCACTTTCTGAGTTGTTCAGAACATTATTTATGTTCATATATAAGATCATTTCATGCATAAGAATTCTGTTCTTCAAGTGCAGAATAATGAATATATCAGCCCAGAAAACTGCTGAAATTCAACTCTCTGCAAGATGTTGCCATGGAAAGAGCCTATTGCACACAAGCTTTTGGCTGTGGAGTTTTGTGCAGGACCTTGGTGGGTTTTTTTAATTTTCATTGGAGAGAGTAAATTCCATGGCAGATTAGTGTTGTTGTTTAGCCTCAGACACTCAAAAAGCAAAAGCAACACTCCTTCAGTACAAATGTGTGATACCAGGGAAGAAGGTTTTGTTATAAGGAGATGAAAAACCATTTTCTGTACAAAGATGTGAGAGGCTAATCCAACAGCGACTGAAAGAAGTCGGACAAATGTTACATAAAACAGATCAACTTTCATCTCTGACCTGTTCACAAAGGACAAGTATAAACTAAAGGAAGGCAAAACAACCCTTGTCCTGCTGGTCTTTCTTATCTTTTAAGAAAGGCAGCAACTGAGTTTCCAACTTTGAAGTCAATCAAATGATGAGCCTGCTAAAACTGATTAGCACAGGCCTACATGCTGGTACATCGATGAAAAGAGAGCTGGGAGTGCAGCACTCTGAAGTGGAAACAGCTGGAAAACTCAGGCTGTGGGATCACAGAGGGGCATGTAGATTCCCTCTGTCAGCTGGAGCAGTGAGGGTGAGCAAAATGTAGGAATGGTATTTCATGCTGCTGAATGTGCTTATTATGCTGCTCTTGCTTTTGCTTCTGCATCATTCCCCATTCTGTAGATCTGAGCTCTCAGTGCATCCCTGAAGTCCCTCTGCTCCTGAGCCTCCTTTCTGACAAAGCCTGACATCAAATGTGTCAGATGAAGTGTAAAAAACCTCATAATGAACAATAATGGAATAACAGGCCAGAGGGAAAATTTCTCCCTAATAACCAGTGACTGGTTCAATAAAAATGGAGCACAAAACAACAAAAACACAGAGAAATTTGGCAGCAGGATTAGCCTTGTCATTACTGCAGAGATCCAACTACCAAGAGCCAAACAGAGCGCAGCAGCAATACCAGGGTGCTAGTCTTCCACTGCAGGAAACAAATGACTCCCATTGAAATCAATGACATTTATTCATGTCCTGTGGCAACAAAATGAAGCCTCCTATCTACTTTTCTCAGTGGTGCTGTTGCAGTGAGATCAGCGAGAGTGAAGCATGTGTGAGTGTGTAATTTGTGCTCTCTGTTCAAGAACACTTAACTGTCATGACAAACTGCAAAAACATTGCCAGTGTATAAAAGAGTCTGCAGGTCCCTGTTGGGGGTAGAGACAGAGCCAGAAGGATCTGTGCAGGCATTGGGACTGTTTGCTTGACTCCATTCCCATTTTATCTCTTGCTGAAGGATTGGTTCCTTCAATGAAACAATGTTCCTCAGTCTCCCTTGTATTTTGGGGTATAAAATGCCTATTCAGATGAGTTACCTCTCTTCTTCTACGTACCCAGCTACCAACCTCACATGGGGATGTGAAGAACCTCAGGCACACAGTCAGAGTGAGGTTAAGAAAATCTCATTTTGCCTCTGAAAAGGCTGAGAGCTTCACTCCAGGGCTAAGGGACAGGTCCGGATGGGTTTGCTTACACCTGGAAAGTGGATTTTCTTGGGTTTAACCTGGGTAAGCGAGAGTTGGGGAGCAGGATCTGAAGTCTCTGGCCTTCTTGGCAACAAGAGAGGAAAAGGGACTCGAATCCAGAGTAACGTGTCAGGGTTATTCTGTTGTAGAAATAAAACAAGGTAAATAATTGCTCAGGTACTTCTTGGGAGAGGCTGCCACTGGCGTTTGAACAGTTAGCAAAAAAAACATTGCTGGTGCTTGTTTAGTTCTGGCCAGTGCAACGTATGTTCCACTGGAGATAGAGTCTACAACAGCCACCAGTTAATTTATCAATACCAGAAAGACTTCAGCAGAACAAGATCACAACTCATTCCAGAACTGTATCTACATGGGTATAGTTGCTCTGAAGGGAAGAGAGCTGCTGCAGCATAGCCTGCCTAACTCCTAAGCAGATACACTGTAAGATATAGGAAGTGGAATTTCTCCTTTTCCCACCTCTCTGAAAATCACCATTAATTCACCAAATAGGAGCTGTGTGAGGACGACTACATTCCAAGGGGATTAGGTAACAGGGATGGAGGAAGGGAATGAGTTGTTTATGAGTTGAATTTGACAAAATTCAAGATCCTTTCCCCACACCTTTTCCCCTACTGTCTCATCTGCCTTGCTCTTCTGTGATATTGAACTGCATCAAAAATAATAAAAGCCTTGAATTCAAGCAAAGTTGGAGACACTTGCTGCAAATCCCTGTATGGCCACATCTGTTCCAGACTTCATAGCAGTTCCTTGAATCCATGCAGTCAATGTCAGCTGAAGATTTTCAGGATTTTTCAGCTATAGCAAAAATTCCCCCTGTATAGACCCTCACATTACTATAACACTTTAAAAAAATATATCTACACTGAAATGAAAGAAATAAAATAAACCCCTCAACATTCTGAAAAATAAAACCAGGACTCTGACACTCTGAATCCACAATAGTTTAGCTGGAAGTATGATTTTAAACCAATATAAACCCTCTAGTAAATGTTATTATTTCAATTTACATTAAGTCATATAAAACACTGACTGGTTTTATACTGGAAAAAACCCCAGCTTCTATTGCATTGGATATGACTCTGAACTGAATTAATTTTTCATAATCTAGAAAATACTAAACTGCATGAAAATTATCTCTCTTCAGTCAAGAGAGTTTCAGCAGAGGGGTTGCCTATGAATAATTTCCTTTAGAGTCTTGTCTCTTATCTTGGTGCAACTCTGTTATTTTAGCCCTGAATTAACAATTAGTTTATTGTAGCAGTGCCTGCGTGTCAGTCTGCTTGGTTTTAACTGGCACCCCTTTATATCTGGGTACCACACAGCGTTTTATCCACATTGAAATGGAAGATCTGACTGCAGTGATGTGAGCGCTGCAGACAGGATCGGATACCTCACTGATCTAAAAGGACCTCATTGTACCTATAATTTTATCACTGAAGTGCCTCCTGCATGACCAGCTGTTGTTAACATCCTCATCATCCACTGAATCTTCACTCAGCCAAGGCAGAGCATGGAAAATCTCAGTGTGGCTGGGTAACCAGAGGCACCTTAGATGTCAGAGTGACTATTGCAACCTGGTCTAGGTAGGCATTGGCTAACCTGGCTATGCATCCCTCATATAGGCACATCTCCTAGGAGGTAGAGATGATCCTTTCATTGCATGAGGGACTTACTTCAATGAGTTTCCATAGGCAACAGTTAATTAAATGCATTTTAACTGGAACAATTTGGAAAGAAATTCTGGAAGTACAAATGAAGCTAAGGACCAGGCTCATTAAATTTCACTAAGTCTTGACTCTAAGCACAAATCCACCTTGTAATCTGGAGGTGTGACAGTCTGAAATTTGACACATGCAAAACCTCTTTTACCATCATAAACTATAATAATATTGACTTTGATAAAGGAAATACTTTTTCCAAACATTTAGTCACCCCTGAAACAGGGCTGATTAAAAAAAAAACAACAAACCAAACCTCAAAAATCCCACAAAAAAAGTCTTTTCTTTCTTGTTTGCATTGCAAAGTCACTGGAAAACTTGATAGTTTAGTTTGAGGTGGAGGGGTTGTTGCTTTTTCTTCAGAATATCTGTGCAGTTATTTCCAGAAGAAAAAAAAAGGAGTGTGTGATGAACCCTAAGTGTAGCTGGGGTAAAAAAAAAATATACTAGTACAATATATCTTATGAGTCTTTCCATACAGTCCTGTTCAAGCAATTCACCATCAGACTGAAAGGAAAGACAAGTGGGTCAGCTGGTGGCTGTAAATCTGTCCATTTTTGTAACTCACTGTGGCCAGATGCATTTGCAGAAAGCCCAGGAGGAAACTCAGTCTTGTTTTAAATAGTAGTTGAGTGTTGTTCATGTGTGCCTTATTAATCAGGCTCTTAGTGCAAAGGTATCCATGCTATAGATGGAAATAAAGAAAAGACTGGGTACTACTGGCACTGTTATTTATGCAGACAAGCAAGTGATGTATTGGACATTTTTATTCTAAGAGCACAGAGCACCAAAACAGTCAAACTCATTTTATTTCTGCCTTTAAAGGTCAGTGCCTGATTCTTGTCTAAATACTCCCAAGCAATTTTGCTCTCTGAAGTTAAATGTTCAGGATCTTGACAAGACTTGAGGCTTTATCTCAGCCACCTGCAAAGCAGACACATTATGTAAACCAATCACCTAATTTTCTTCTGTAATTAGCAAGAGAGACAATCTGGGCCCCAGTGGTTCTTTTTCTCTGTGTTGATGGTGGAGAGAATCCATATTATGAATACAAACAACTTGCCTGACTTTCTGATGCCTGATACTGTGCACTAACTAAACTGCCTTGTTTAGTTTTAGCTACATCAAACAGACTTTTCTGAGTCCTGGGGAGCTTTTGCATAACTGGCATCTGCCTCTCTGCAGCTGTGGCATCTGGAAAGAGGGGCTGTAATTAGGACACTGCCACTCCAACTGAACATGCACAGAACGTCAGAGAATGAAGTACCTCAGTGCACTTGCTTCCTACTTAACTCTCATCTGAGACACAGGATCTTTTCTGCCATCCTTTCCACTGAAAATTAAGCAGCTGGCCAAAGGAGCTTCTTCCTGAATTGTTCACATCACAGTGTGATGACAGGTCAAGATGCCAGTGAGAAACTTTTCTGGGAAACATGATCTTATATGCACCACTCATTCCCTGTTGTTCTGCAAGATATCTCCACCTCTTTATGTACCTACAAGGCTCTGGGGTATTCAAGGGACAGAAGAAATACATACAGTTACCTCTGGCAACTTGTCTCTGTATGTCCAGCTACAAGTTTGTGCAATTTCCATAATATGCATAGTATAATTAAAGTATTTACTTTTTATGGTTTTCCTCATAGATCCATCAAAATATGTCCTTTCTGCCCAAACCCACAAAGATAAGGTGTTGTCATGAAACTGCCTTATTTAGATTCTCTGGAATCTGTGCTAGGGAAACAAAGAATGACAATGAAAGTTTCTGATTCTTTTCTCAGCACATAGCAGAGACCAGTCGGGAGAGGAGAAGAAAAATGATGTACGCCATTACTCATCTCAGGATGTTTTACTGCTGCTCCCTTTTTTTGCTGGACAAATTTGTCTTCTGCACTCTTGCCTTTACTGCCTTGCAAAATATAGTCTGTGTTGCAATCAGATTCAAGATCCATCCTATATCTCATCATCACTCAGTTTACTCAGCATAAAATGGTAGTTTTCCACCATATTTGCTTATTTTTCACATTCCCATCCCTGAAAGTTCCCTTTTGCTACCAATTCCACGTATTTGTTACTTTCTTGTCCCATCAGAATCGCTATGCACACACCTATCCACTTACCTGCTTCCACCTAGGCCACAACCATGGCCTGAACAGAGAATTCTCAGTGTCTTACACTTCACAAAGAAGCAGGTATCCTGAGTTAAAAGTGCCTTCTTTATCTATCCATTCACGCTTTGCTCATTGAAATACACAACTTGGTTTTCAAATTGTTGGCAACCAATGACTGCCAATGACTGCGTTTACTATGTTTTGCATCTCAGAGTTTAACAAATACCATGGATGAAAACCCCATATGTTCAGCTTGGATAAGTGGGGAATTCAGATGCAGTTGCCCTGTGTCTTTATGAATTCCATGAAGTGCCAGATGACCAGTCACTCTAATTGCTGTATAGGTTTGGGACCGTTTGATTTCTGGGGAGTGATTATGACTGAAACAGGTTGTGCCCAAAGAAAAGCGATCTACATGAAAGTGCACTTAATTACAAACTGCCACAGAAGAAACAGAACCTGACAGCCCAGCTTCTCCACAGGATTTCTAAATACATCACTAAGCAGGAAAAAAAAATAAAAAAAGGTTCTAAGAACCACGTTTGCAAAATCCACTGAGAGGTACCAAAGTCAACTATTTTTCAGAAGTTCCCAAGTAGCTTTGACAGACACAAGGGGAAGTATTGGGTATGCAGGGCATTTGAGAGGAGAATTTGATAGAGTCAGCATTTGTAACTATTTACAGTCATCCAGAATCAGGGATCTGATGTTCATGGAGGTGTATATATGTGTTGTGTATTCCAAGGTCCATTTAAACAATGTCATACATCTCTACCATATGTTAGAGGTTTACACCTTTCTTTTGTTAATTCCTTTATGCTGGAATTAAAGTAGATAACTCTTGAGTTCTTTATTTTTGTTTTTAAGGAATAAGATGCCAGATACAGTGAAGACTGCACACCACAGTCTTCGTGGACAGCCACTAGCAAATTAAGGGAGACATTTTCTTCTACAACAAAATCTGTGACATGGAAGGTACTTACACATCATAAGGCAACTACACTTAAGGTAGTATGTCAAATGTGTAGTATGAAAGGATCCTGATCATGAGTATTCATCAATATCCAGGTGAGAACTCTTGACAAACATGCTAATAAGGCTGGAGAATCTATAAGAATGATCATGGAGAATAAAGGAAAGAAATTAGAGTGAAAGCTTTATTATTTTTACCACAGGGAAAAATGACTATAAAGACATAAGACAGGAACAGTGTCCAAGCTACTGGC
Organism: Dryobates pubescens; assembly: GCF_014839835.1. Lineage (NCBI taxonomy): Eukaryota > Metazoa > Chordata > Aves > Piciformes > Picidae > Dryobates > Dryobates pubescens. Next base: position 19,845,274 of record NC_071625.1, on the reverse strand, counting down.
ATCACAAACACTGTGGATGCAGATAGAACAAAGTTATTGGGAGATACTATTTCATTTGGAGAGAAACCAGTTAGCAAAAGGAATAGATGTATTAATGAGAAAAGATACTGAAGTAGATATGAGTCAGTGGAACTTCAGATTCTAGCAGAAAAGAGCAGATCTAAATCCTAGAAAAAAATGCCAGCAAATAGTAACTACAATACTCATCTCTGAGGAAGATATCAACAAAGGACAATCCATGTGCAGAATAAGAATACAAATACCAGAATAAGCAATGGGACACATACAACAAGAAAATTGACTGGGAATGATGCAGTGGGTACATTAACAATGACACTATGAAGGGCAGAAAAGAGATTCAGGGCACTTGTGCAGGACCATGGAGGCTGTGGGAGCATTAAGTTCACTAAAGTTCTCATCAGGACTAGTTATCTTCTGCAGACTACTGTGCTAACACAGTTTAACCTTTTTTTTGACAGCCAGTCTGATCTGTTCAGAGCTGAATGAAACCTCATTGAAGGAAACAATGCACCATCACATAAACATCTTTTATATCCTAGCACCCAAGTACCCTGGGAAAGAAAACCAGAAGATTCTATAGACTTATTGTAAAGACAGGGAGATTTCTAGAGAACAGGAAAATATCAGTGCCATGATTATAACACATTCTAATAGTCTCAGAGCACAGACACTGATGAAGGATGCCAGCCCTTCTCTTGGTACATGAGCATTCAAACAAGCCTGATCCCAGATGATCAGTCATTAAAACAAACAAACAAACAAACAAACAAAACCAAAAAACACCAAAACCACCACCACCAACAACAAAAAGAACAAAATTCTATTGCAGGAATATGACCAAGGCCTGAACTAAGGCCAGCTAAAAGTCAAAGGAAAAATTCAGACTCAAAAAAGTTCAGGAAACAAGACATATTGTAGTTTGTCATTGATGCTGGTTGACATGCAGAGTTATTAACTACCTCGGGACACTGGGGAAAATGACACCAGAAATATCCTCACTGTCAGCATGCTCTCTGTCTATAAACACATTTTTCAAAACAGTGAGCATCTAACAGGACACATTCAAGCCAGAAACAGTGCAATCTGAGCCTGGTGAAATGGCTGGATCCATTTGATCTTCTGGTGTCAGTGGAAAAGGAGATGTCAGGACCACAAAGGTAAAGTATCACTGCAGCTTAAGAAATGAGCAGGCAAGCAAATCTGAATTGGTTTAAAGGTTACTAACAGTGTTAACAGAGTTAGTAAACTTTACCAGCATCTAAGAACACATTCAGTCTTGTCAGCATGCTCTGCTGCATGCCAGTGTTTCACTGGTATATGCCAAACAGGAAGGTGCTACTGGGTATGTATGACAAGGAGGGTAAGGCTGTGTGTTGCTATGTAATCAAATCAACATTTGTGTCTTCTGGATCTCCCAGACACAAAGATTATAACTGATCACCTTTGCATTGTGGGGGGAAGCAAAGACCATGTGAAAAAATTTACCTGCAAAGCCAACATGTAGGAGATTCTCAAAAGACTCTGTAAACATTTTAAGGTGGGATAAAGATTGCAAGCTTTAAAATTGCAAGGGCCTAGTGGATTTTTCAGGCTCTATTACTAAGTGCAGCAGTATCAGGGAATGTTCTTGAACTGTGGGACATATTTTGTTATACTGACAGACTGATGTTTGACATAGTTTTGGCCCAAGCAGTGTGGTACACAGTTTGGAAGTCAGCTCCGGTCAGGACTACACCCAATATGAGGTTAGATGTGGCCACCCCATTTCAAGGCTAGGGTAGTTCTGTGGTACAGGAATAGGTTGCTCTTTGTCTGCTGGTCTCTATGCCAGCATTTTTTTCTGGATATGTTACATTGCCATAGATATAACTTCTAGAGTCCCCAGGCAATCCAATGTAGATAGTGTTACATAAAGTAAAACCACTCCATCTCTGCCCTCATTCCCAGAAAAGGAGGAGGCTGTGACCCACTGCCAAGGGAAGGATGTGTAGCACATGCAAGATGGTAACCTATTGAAATGAAGTAAGCAATCTATCAGACCTCAGAGATAGCCTGATGTGGAGGTTTACTTCATCCTGAGAGGTAAAGGTATTTCTCTGATTAGCCAGGGACTTTTTATATGGGCAGATCTTAGTTTTAAGATAGTTTATAGAAAATGAATGTGCAAAAAAGGTCATGCTGCAGAGATGACCAGGTCTGGATCTAGCAGCAAAGACCTCACAACCTGATGGGAAAACAACAGCAGTTAGGCCAGCTACACCTGTGAGCTCCACCCAAGGCAATGGCTGACGCAAAACTCAAGAGCTGTAGTGAATAGAAAGCATATTGTGAAACCCAGTGAAAGCCTAGATGCTAGGAAGAGCATGAATGTCTGTAAGTAAGCCTCCCATGGGTGAAGTGGGAAAGAGGAAGCATGTATTAGTAAAAATAAATAAAAAAAATAAATAGAACCACCAGGTAGTTGTGCAATGGAATTCAGATACCAACAAGGTTAAATCAAGTCCATAATCAGGAAATAGAAAACAAGAAGTAGAGAAACTGGTTTGTAAACCAGCTCATTTGACTTAAAAATATTAAAGCTGGTAGTGGTTAAAGCCACATTTGCAGGTTCAGGGACACACCAATATCCATGTGCCTTCATGCAACTGATCTTGTGAAGCATACTCAAGCTAACTTTGAAAAATTTTCCAAAGAATTGTTTAGTCCTTCTTGTGTGACTTAGAAGGAGGATCATATCTTCCAGGGCAGAATTATTTAGAATTTTACTAAGGAGTCCCCTGGCACACAACTACATGCAGTTGCAGGATCTCTGCAGAAACAAAAATGCCCATTTTGTGTTGGAAATTTCCCATGATACTATTAAGCACTGAGAACGTGAAATATCTCTTAGTGGAATATTTGCACACTTCCTTCCTCTTTGTGCAGCTCCACATTTCTCTTGTAAGGGGTCTTGACCCAGGCAAATGAAGAAAAACAGCAATAAAAAATGTTTAGGAGAACAGTTGTAAAGCAGTGATCATGGTGGTCCTGAACCTGCTTCAGATGACTTAAACATTTCCTATCTATTTCAGAAAAAGAAAAACAACCAAGAGTTATCAGTAGGGAAGCAGCAAAGGAGGAAGAAAAATTCAGGGAGACTGATCATATCACATCTCTTGTTTCTATATAAAGTCAGTTCATTACAGAAAGGCGGAAATTTCATTGTGCAGAAGAAGGCTGGGAATCCTCTGATAAAATGTCTGACCAAAACCAAACTGTACGAAGGCAATACGAATGAAAAGGCAAACAAACATTTGCTTTCTGTCCTGGGATATTTCAATTGTGCCAGGCTTCACGTAAGATACACTTTGGAAGAAGACAAAAGCTTGTCCTAAATTCTTAGTCTTGCAAGATGTGCATGCCAAACCATACCTAAACTGTTTCCTGCTCTGTGGCGCCACCTCCTGGCACAGAGGGACAGCACAAATCCAAAAAGATGAAAAGCAAACTTGACATGCGTTTGTTTTGTTCCATCTTAGTTATTGTTGAATGAGGACGGCAGAGGATGATACCATATTTTGCTGCAGAGGTCTAAATAAATAAAATTGCAAGTTATTGCATCATTATCACTGCAAAATTAAATGGCAAGTAAAAATAAAGGTGTATTAACACACCTTTACATCCAGTATTTGGTAATCAAGTGAAACATGGTAGCATGTACATTCCATGCTCATCCACCTAAAGTTTCCTGTGTCTTTCAAACTTGCTGCAAAACCATAATAAAAACAAGGAACTGCTCAGGAGAAGAAACCACAACATTCTCTTTTGCGTCATGTAGCAACAAGAGGCCTTGAAATAAGATCTCATCTCCACTTGGGAAGCCAGCAGAAAGACATGCTGTTGCACTGCAGGAAAGGCTTCAGTTTTGCTATTCCTGACCCACTTCCCTCTGGATGTTCAAGGGGAACCACACTAACACTGCAAGCCATTAGGCAGGGGAAGACTATTTAGAATGAAAGCATGGAGGTATTTTTCAGAGAGGCTTTGGCTTTTGCCCATCATTGTCCCCAGAGGGGAGCTTTGCTTTTCTTCTGTGTTAGATAAGGCATGATGTGTGAAGTTACAATCAAGAGGGTGACTGAGTGGCTACAAATAAAAACATTGTTGCTGGTTTTGCCTCTTGTTGCTTTTGAATGTCTTCACCTTTAGTCTGTGAATTGACGAAAAATCAACATTTGTGCTTCCAGCAGACTACAATGTCTGTTTTCTAGGCATAGACTGATCAGCTTCCTTCTCATCCTCTTTTCCATATTAAAAACATGTCAGAGTATATAAGCTAATATTTTAGGTGGGAAAGCCACCTGAATATATTTGACACAACTTTATCAAAGATTTAGAAGTGAGTTGGCAAAATACTCTTCTCAGAAAAGTAAAAAGAATTTGGTTAGGAAGAACTGATAACAGTAAACTCAGTAAAGGGGTGGAAGGCAGAATTATATTCTATCTAAATGAGACATTCCTTCATTTAGGATGACTAATCAAACAGGTAAGCATAAATAAAATTTGCATCTGATCTTAGAAAATGGTGTTTGTAAAACGTCACCTAAATGAGGACTAAAGAGGGGGGGGAAAGTTGCTGATCCTGTCCCTTTCCAGGTGCAGAGTTATGAATCTGGAACAGAGAAATAGAGAGCTACAAAACTCGTACTTGACATCTTTATTCCATGTACTTGAGAAAAGGAAAGATATTCACCACTATAGTGGAAGAGGAGGTGCTGTGGGATAAAGGTTCTTATTTAGCTAGATTTGAATGTTCATCTTGCTACAAAATGGAAAACCTGAGAAAATTGCCTTACTTGCTATCATATTGACCTAGACCACAAGAAAGTTAGGCTCAGTCCTCGTCTTGTCCTTCCCATGACTGATTTTGTGTAAAACAGCAAAATCTTCTCTACCTGATCTGTAAAGAGCAAAATGTATGAGAAGCCTCTGGGACATCTTGGCAAGGGTTTGACCCCAGCCCTTCCCTCAGCATGTAAGTGGCTCTGGAGGAACTATGTATTTAAACGGAAGTGCAGTATTTAAGTGTAATATTTAAATAGATGCTATTCACCCCCCACCCCCCACCCCCCACCCCCCCCCTTGTCATTTTTTACTCACATTTGTTTATCCAGGGCCATAGGAACTCAGTTTCTGTCACAGAGGACATACTAATCCCAGCATTCCCTGGATACCATCCATCTACCCTGAGTGAATGGCCACTGCTCTGATGATGGCAAGGCTTATGCCTCCATAGGAATCATTCAAAAGAACCCACTGCTTTCTGCACCTCCAGCTTAAGCTGGTTTAGCTTTGCACAACACCCTAAACTTGCCCATTCACTTTCTCACTCCTGCAAGCTACTTCAAAAAAAATCTACCTGTGTTTCAGCTTTGCTTGCCGCTTCAAATCTGACTTCATTGCTTGAAGCCTTAAAACCATCTCAACATGTCTCAACTTTTTTCATCACTTAGATGTTATGTATGTTCCCTTTTAACTCTACTTATCACCTGCTTGTCCCTTGAAAGCTGTCTCTTCCTATTACTATTTGAAGGAGGACTTACGCTACACAGGATATCAACAGAGTCTCTGTAAAGCAGCGCAGCCATGATAGCCTCTTTTGTTTCCTTTGTCATATCCAGTTTTCTTACCCTATTAGTTCTGTTGCTGAGGTCAGGTTCACTCCTCCCTAGGTATTTCTGATATGACCCCATCATTCATTCAGCATAACATCAAAAGCTGACACATAATTGACGTGAGCATAATCTATTTAGTTCTTGCTTCAACAGAAATACAGGAAAAGAGGCCACAAATCTGATGGGCTTGTCCTCCTGTAGCATCATATGTGTGAATCTTTTATGACTTCCCTTATCTACAGAGTTTACACGGTCAAGTTTGTTTTTCACAGTGGGTGATTTGAGTATATTGGTGATTTTGATAGTTTTTATTTAACTTGGATGTAACTCGTCATGGGAATACACAGAAAGAATGTGGGGAGTGAGGATTTTCACATCAGCAAGGAAGTGACAGTTACTAATTCTAAGCTGATTACACAGCCTCAAGTGAAGTCAAGCAACAGTAATGCTACCAGGACAAACAGAAAAAAAAAATAAGAAGGGAAAAAAGGCAAACAGATATCTTAGGGTTTGCAACAATAAACTCTTTTCTGTTAAGGAAGTTTATACAGAAATCACATAAGTGAGGAACACATAAAGTCCTTTGTTTTAAGCTCTGGAAGGGCAAGAAATGAATGGCACTAAAGAAGCATCCTTGAGACAAGAAAGCTGAGAGTGTACAGAGCTAAACTGAAAGAGCACAGCTGTCCCACCTATTAAACCCATCATCACATTTCTTGTCCCAAAGCAGAGGCTGGCAGAGAAACTTAATTAGTTTATTACAGTAGGGCTTACAAAAGTTAGAAATATAAAATCAGTGAAGCTGGTGTACTCTTTGTTCATACGAAAGCCTCTTCAAACAGTGTGACATATCCCATCAGTACAGACCACAAAGAACTATATAACTTTATAACAAGGAGTCACTTTCTCCTCTCTACCTGGGAAGAAATTCCAGAAAGCCAGGCTGAAGTCAAATATTTTTCTATGCTTGATGCATCATCAGAGTTCTGCCGGGTTCTCTAAGGAAAACAGAGCATACATTTGTGAACATTAAATAAGCCTTTGGGGAGACATTGTGAGTTGGACTGTGATACACTCCTAAGATGTTTCACAGGAACATATAACATTTTCTTGACACTAAAGCAGGTTCTAAGATTTTCTGGGTGAAATTTTGAGCTGTGGAAAAATAGGTGACAGTATTAGCAAAGCCTCTGTAGAGAGATCAGGAGAGCCTCAGGATAATGGTGGCTGCTACAAGTTCCTTGTGTCAGATGTGACTTACCTGGGATTTTAATTACCACATCAAGGTTATGGATAAATCACAGCAAAGATCAAATCCTAGCTAACACACCTGCTCTCCTGAGGAATCATAGACATAGAGATTAAAAGTAAGTTTTAAAGAACTGAAATTTCATAGGAATATTTAGTAGGTGAGCAACCAGTACAAAAGTGCTTGTCTGCAAATATGTTTGAAAAACATTGAGTGGAAATTGAGCCATTGAGTGGAAATTGTGCTGGAGCTTGAGAACATGATGGAGTTAATCAGAGTCTCTTGTTTGGAGATCCTCTGGTAGTGGGGGACAAAGCTAAACTCATTCAGAGACACCTCTCATGAGGTAGGGTGTCCTTCTAACATCTCAGTCATATATGCTGAGAGTGCAAACAAAAACTATGTCGATAGAGCTGGAATGGAGAAAGATATAAAAAGCTTAATTTATTTTCAGGATTAGGAGTACTGGCTGCAACTGACTGGATGCCAACTCTTTTGCCATTGTCAAAATGGGGCTGGTTAATATCTCCTGTAAATACAGACACAGTTATAGATCTGTCATTTTCAAACTTAAAAACCATTGAGAGATTTGACATATGGATGGTCTCTAATAGCAGAATTTTGAACAAGCTTGACATTTCTTGTTATGTCACTCCTGGCTGTTAGTTTGCTTTTGTTGCATTTTTCTTTTATTTCCCCTGGGGTGGGGTGTTGTTTTGTGATTTTGTTGTTGTTGTTGTTTTGTTGTTTGTTTCTTTTATTGGTGAGTAAGGAAACCTATCTGTCCTGAGTCTAACTGTTAGCAGTCAGGTACTGAATGATGCAGACAATGAGCAGGCCCTTGGGATCTGCATGAATGCTGAACAAGACAATTATTAACAAGGTAAGAATAATTTCTATTAAATCATTAATTGCAATCAAACTTTCAAGTTGCTCCTGGGTAGATGAATGATATCAGTGAAGCACTTGAAGCTAGGCCAGCCACTTGCAACAGCTATATTTTAAGTGCTAAGAGGAATGGTAAGTTAATTATGTTCTAATGCATAATGTGTGCACCTTAAGACTACCAAAAAAAAAGGAAAAGACAAGAAAGAATAATGCTACACATTAGATATAGCAACTGTTATTCTTTCAAGGATTTTAAGATTTCATAAGGCTTCTTTACAGACCTAGTTAGCAGCAATGACAGCAGTTCTACTTCAAGCTATGGCATAAAGCATTGACCCAAGAAAAGACATTTGTAAATTATACATGAGAAATGAGGATCTATGCTATATTTTTCAGTAAGGTTTTAAGGTGTCTGGGAAGCTAAAAGATGATGAAAGTGGAGAGAACAGCCAGAAGAGAAGTGTCAGATTTGGGAGGAAAGAACTCTAGGACTCAGAGACCACTTTGGCAGAACAGGGGCTGCATTAAAGGCTGCTACTCAGAACTTCTTATGGGTCTAGACTGGACCATGTGAGGATATTTCAGGGTATGGCTTCACCAATATATGCCTGCACCTTTGAGGAGAGCTGCAAATTGCCATGTGTCCTGCAGTAAAGCCAGACTGTATCAGAAAGTGCAGCCAGCCCCACCACTGCAAGGGACAGGGTACTGTCATGCAGATCAGAACTCTTGGGACTGCCTTTCATCTGCTTCCCACTCTGTTTGATTTTCTTCAACACGTTGTACTTTCAGAAGCTGATAGTTTTATGGACACAAGTCTCCATCCTGTCAAGCCACTCACAGGCAGTGGATTGCCTAGTAGTCACTCTGGCTGTCCAGCTCCCAGCGGAAGTGTCGCTCTGGAGGAGAGAGGGAGGCAGCAAGAACCTATCTTCAAGTCCTCCTCTCAACAGAGTATTTCAAAACAAGCAAGAGGTTTCTTCACACGTCCCTTCATAATGGTCTCCTGCTTTCTGTTTTTCATGTGCTTGGGCAGGGCAGAGAAGTGAAAGAGGTAAGGTTGCCATGCTGCTGGGATTGCGCCCATTAACTGCATGTGTGGTATGCCATGTGGGAATCAAGACAGCAAAGAGCTGGACTAAGTAAAGGAGCAGCATCTGAATTTTGCCTGTTGCAAGAGCAAACACAAGAGCAGAGGGACATTCAACAAAGAAAATATATATCCAAACTAATAAACCTATGTGGTATTTTGTGGAGTAGGAGGTTCCCAGGCTGGTAACTCAGCAAGAGGTGAAAGGGGATTAGACTTTTATGGAAAGTGAGACTATTGAGAGGTACAGCAGTTCAGGCCAGTCATGGTTTTCTGTGGGATACCACAGTGCATGTGGCAGGGGTGGAGTCATTATCTAACAAACTGAGAGTATGAAGAAAACTGTAATGTGATGAAGGATTTCCAATAATCCCACATCTGACTGCTAGTTTCCTCCCAGGAATGTAAGACTCTCCATATGAAGAACTAAGGGTACTTCCTGTATAGTCCAGCTCCACAGCCTTGCGTCTGGCAGCATTACAGCTTGTTTGTCGAGAGACTACATTTTAGGGAAAAGTTTTGCCTGTTTGCTTTTCTTTGCTGCTTATTGATGTGTGGGAGGAAGTATAATCACAACCCAGACTGCTTGGGTGTCACTTTAGAGGTAAGAAACTCTCTTCCATATTTCTCCTACTGAGTAAAGTAGGCTGATTGCAAACAGAACAGTAGAAAAGAGGAAGAAATAAATATTCCATGTCCTCCAAGTACATTGCTCAGTAGAGCACACAATCTCAACTACAAGGGGACACAATTCCTCTCCTTCCTCTCCTGCTTTAAAGGAAGATGTGAAAAAGCACATAACAGGGAAAACATCTTAAAACATAGACTGAAGGAGCATGACATAAGGCTGCAGTCATATTATCAATGCTAATAAGTAGTTTCTTTTTATGAAGGTATTGGGAACCTGATTAAAATGCCTCTTGTTGATAAGGAAAATTCATACAGGTCTCCATCTGAAGAATTAAGGGCCAGTAAAGGACATTATGAAATGTTCAAAACAAGAGAGTGGGTTTTGTTGACAATGGGTGATAGACCTGTGCAACTTATAGTTAAAGGATTGTGCAAATGCAAAGAGTTTTGGATGGGTTTAAGGGGAGAGAGGACAAAGATAAGAATGAGATCCCTCAAGGAAAGTGAGTAGAACACATCAGGCTCAGACCCTCTGAACTTGTTGAAGGCTGGGAGACTGCATGAGGAAGCTTCCATGTGCTTGTTCTGTTTTCTTTTTTGCCTGAGCATCTGGTTTTGCAGTGTTTACCCCAGATGTCAGTAGACTTACCCTTAGAAGGGATGACTATGTCTATTACTCCATGGTACTGTAAGTATGACTGAAAACTAATCTGCCTGGAAATATTTAGATAAGACCAACTTTTGACAATCTACAGTTTTTGAGACAAAACTTAGGGCCCCAAGTCGGGTTTCCTGACTGTATCTTTACCCAGAGATTTCTGCTGAAATAGGAGAGAGGACTCAAAAGCATAATCGTCTTCGTAGTTTAAGATCATTCTTATCCATTGCCACAGCAATTGTGTGGTTTTATTGGAAGCTCTAGAAACTCTTAGTTTAAACAGAATAATAATTGTCTTTCCTTGAATGAAGTTGCTCCTTGTAGCCTTTCAAAGACCCTTTCTGCCTGTATTTCAGCAGTTGAAAGACATTCTGAACCACGTCTGTCTCCATTAGCCGTTGCACGTATATTCTGGCTAGGGCTCCAGCTGCAAAAGCCTCATCCCTCAAAAATAAGAGTGTGAGTGCCAGAAAAAAAAATTATTATCAGTCATAAAAAGACACTGATATTCAGCATATACTTTCAACAATAGGTGACTTAACATATTATCAAATCTCATATTTAAAATTCATTTTAAAAAGTAATGCAGGAAGGAAATTTAAAGTATGCTTTTCCAATAGCTATCGACTTTGACTCTGGAGTGTGTTGGAAAGCTCACATGAAGCACAAAGGGATGTTAGCTGTTTCACTAATTTCCACAGGCTGATGCCTATTACTACAACTGCTCCAGGAGATGTTGAAAGATGATATCCCCAAAGAGTAAATGTGTTGTGTTTCTTCCACACAGCCTGGCAAGTTAACAGTCTAATAACAGCTCCTGGTCAGCTGTTTTTCTCCTCTCGTCTTCAAGCCTTCATTCCTATGGTTTTACTTGAAAGGAATATATGACATAAATCTATACCAATGCCAAGCATGCTCCCAGCTGCTAAGCTGCATATTTCAGATTCAGAGTAGCATAGGATTACTGCGCAGAACAAATTTGGAATAACTTTAAAAGAGAAGGAAAGAAAAACCCCAAACTTTACAACATTCCCATTGAAAAGCTTATAGATACAAGGGTGATGGTGACAAGAGGTGACTTGTCTTTGACACTATCATCAAATTCCAATCACTAAATATCAGAGTGATACAACTTTTCTCAAGGGAACTATCAACCTAGATCTGATTCTGGTTGAGTCCAAGTACCTTCAGCAAGAGATTATGAGGACGATGATCATCTTGTAGGAATGTGTCTGCTCCACCACATTTTTCTTGGTAAGTCAGTGCATTTCCAAAGCCCTCCAGTTGGAAACAAATAATTCATCCTTTTTATTATGATTTCAAGACTGAGGCTTCATTGTTTGAGCTACCATCCAAATAGCATTTTAATCTTGTTTGTTACAGCAGCATTTGAGATAGTGGTCCGTTCCTTCACTGCCAAAAAGTATTTGACTTAATTTTGCAGCAGCTTTTACCTTCTGGATGCCTCCTGAGGAGTCCTTACATGCTGCACATAGCACATACACACAGCTAAATGCAGGCCAGCACTAAGGTGTAGAGAATCACTTGCCATCATCTGAGAAAGAGAAATGTTGTATTAGCAATATATATTTTATAGGGCCCTTCTAATATAATTTCCTGTGACTCATATTTTCTATTAAAATTTTGTGGGTGGGAAAAAGACTGATGAATGACTTGTAGTGTAGATGTAAAGCTACATTTGATGCCATTGGCTTGAAACACAGGCGCTTTTACATGCAAAAGTGCACACTAAATTAACATTAAGACTGCTAATTCCAGCACTCTGAATTTAGGAGCTGCTCGGGTATAATTTTTCCTGTCCACTTTTCATTCATCCTCCTCATTTGCACAGTCCTCAATGATAAATTAGTCCATTATTTTTAATTTGGAGCAGAACTGCTCAATGGCTTTATAAAACCTTGAATAAATGAATAGAAGTTTTTTTCCCACACACATTTTTGGTTAGTGACCATATGTCCAATATATATTTTCCTCTTCTATACTTGCATACACACATGCACACACACAAATTAAGAAGTAATCTATTTTCTTAGCACCTCTATTTAGAGCTAGAGGACTGAAATTCAAATTTGGCATGCACATATTATCTGGATACCCTTTATGAAGTACTACATCCTTGCTTTTCTGAACAATACCAGTCATACAACTCCTGTGCCTGAAGCACAGCTCGATATTGACTTAAGACACAACTGGGCATACTGGGAATTTCTGCAAAGTAGATCTTTAGTGCCTGAGTTAGGTATGTAGAGAATGAAGAAAAGAAAGCAGTAAACTTTGCACTGAAATTCAGTTTAGAACATTTACAGAAAGTTTCCTTTGCATCGATGAGGCATGCAGGTAATGGAAACACTGATGAAAAAAAAGAAAAGCATATGAATTTAATCAAACTTGAAAAATTTCTATATCCTCAAGATCCTCCAGTGATTAGAAGAAAATATTTCTCTTTTTTTGATTAATGGAAGTTCTCTCTTTGACTGTAATGACAGGTAGATAAAATCTCCTGGGATATAATATCTCATTCCTGTGCAAAGTTCTTGCTCATTTAATTTAATAGAGAATTGTATTAGAAAGCAAAATCTCTTACAAAGTTTTCTTAGGAACCTTCCCACCCACCATCCATATAATTGCTTTAATGAAGCTTTTCAAATCTCCTGCTTCAGGTTTCTCAGGACCCTTACTCTGATTCCCAGTGATGAATCACATTTTGTTAAAATGGTTGAAGGGCAAGATACTCAAAGTGCAAGGGCTATAAACTGATGGATGTAATCAGCCACTCACTACAGTGCTACTTCACACTCCCACTTTCCCTAGACCTGTAGTTTATTAGATGTCTTGGACAAAAGCTTAGGGCCATGTAACTGTTGTCTCTAATGCATAGAGAATTAGTTTTTTCAACTTCACTTTTAAGTGATCCACTCTCTTTGAATTGTTTCACATCTCTCTCTGAAGCCAGGATCTGCCCATTGTTTAAAGCCTTGGGTCACTGTAACTTCTACAGTATTAACTTAGAGAGAATCTTGGAGTAGACTGCAGTCCGACATGGTTATTAGCCTTTGACGAGGGTTTCTTTTTTAATCACTGTACTCTTCATTCCTATATTCTCCCCTAATTCAACTATTTTTTCTTTTAATTTGTGGACAAGTATAATGTAAATAGTGCTAAAATAAATGATGGCTTTTAATAATCAAAATTTTGGAAAGGAACCCTAGAAAGATGAGAGCAGTGGCCTGACCTTCCTTCTTGATTCCTTATATTGCAGCGAAGGAGGAAAAACAGCTGCATTCCACAACTTTACCAGCTTTACCTTGCCCTTGGCTTTTACAAGTACAATATGAATTCATTCACCATTTGCCAGGATCTAAACACTAGGGAATTTTTTTCTGCACTAGCTTGTACTTTTTGGTTTTACATCTTCAGCAGTCAAAATAAAACAACAGTGAGCCAGCAAGCAGGGGAATAGAATAAACCAGGTTGGAAGAGACCTTCAAGATCATCGTGTCCAACCCATCATCCAACACCATCTAATCAACTAAACCAAGCAACCAAGCACCCCATCAAGTCTTCTCCTAAACATCTCCAATGATGGCGACTCTACCACCTCCCTGGGCAGCACATTCCAATGGGCAATCACTCTCTCTATGAAGAATTTCTTCCTAATGTCCAGTCTAAACCTCCCCTTAGGACTGTGTCCTCTTGTTCTAGTGCTTGTTGCCTGGGAGAAGAGACCAGCCTCCATGTGTCTACAACCTCCCTTCAGGTAGTTGTAGAGAGCAATAAGGTCTCCCCTGAGCCTCCTCTTCTCCAGGCTAAGCAACCCCAGCTCCCCCAGCCTCTCCTCATAGGACTTATGTTCCAAACCCCTCACCAACTTTGTTGCCCTTCTCTGGACACATGTATATGCACGCATGGGATGTTGGAGACATGAATGTGGGTATGCACGGCATTGAAGTTAGCCACAGAGTGAGCAGAAGGATTGCAGCCATCAGACTGGGGCAGGGATACAAGTCAACATCCTGGTCATTGGTTTTTCATAGCGAGACCTGTTGATTGTGTGGCCTTGAATGAATTGCTGAGGTCAGATTTTACTCCAATGGTTCTCCAGTGGGCATCAGGGAGAAAAAGCAGTAAAAGCAGACACCTGTGGAAGGTCAAGACCAGCAGGGAGTGACTTGAAAGGAAAGAATGGCCAATGCCCTTGAGGAAGGGATCAGCCATGTGGCACCATTTGCTTTGTACCTAGGAAAATAACCAACACTTTCTCTTTCCTGCTATTGCTATGTAGAATGAACACATACTTCTGAGACAGCCTTTATCTCAAACATATTTAAGTCAATGTTACATTTTTAATAAAAATAATTTCCCTTGATCTGGGTAACTGTGACAGGCTGGATATGCACAAAGTGATTCCATTTTTAAAGTTCATTAATTTTAAAATGTTGGCATATAAAAACCAGACTTGGGTATAAAATATGTTCACAAACACCAGAAGACTGAAGCCTGAAAGTGTAAAATATAAGTATTATTTACCCTGCAGTTTCAGCAAGAAACATGTCTGGGCTCAAAACATTACTGTGTGAGGCAGCTTCTAAAAGTAATGAAGACTATTCCCCAAGCAGGAAACATTCAAGCTCTATTTCAGAGAAGGAAGAGGACACCCAGGAATGAGGAAGGTGAAGTGTTCTATGAAGTTTTGGGAACTGAATAAAAACAAGCAGCAATTGTCACTTTCCACACATAGCTTTTCTGAGGAAGACGCTGGATGTTTGGTCAACTGACCACGGACCCCACAAGCAGGTTCAGGAATTAAACAAAGAATCATCTATAGTAAGAAGAAGGCAAACAGATCAAGCAATGTTGTAATGAGCTGGAGATGACCGGTTTATTCTTGTTTTAATAGGCACATGTGCGCAAGCTGCTGAGTCATCTGGCAGGACAGGCGTGTGAACCAGAAGCTTAGGAATGAGATGAATGAGGTTGTGCTGTGAACTGAGCTCTGTAGCTGTGGGCTATCCCAGCCCTTATGCTCTGTGGGCTGGCACAGATGGGGCAGTGTGTAACTTACCAGTGAATTATACATCCTGTTAAATGAGCTGTTGAAAATCCCTGTTTGTCTGGAGGGGTGTTGAAATGAGCAAGAAACACACACCAAAAAATCCTTGGTAGGGGTATGGGCTGGTTCCCACACAATTTCCTCAAGCTTACCTGACTATTCCTAAGTGTAGTCAGAGCTGTGATTCCTGTGAGATAGGACACACTGCACTGAAGGAAACAGCATTGTGAAGGAAAGAAACATTCCATGAGCAATGTGTCCCACATATGACAATAAGCCTGTGTCACTGACACACAATGAAGACTTTGTCCTCAGCACCTCTCCAAGGCAGGGTGTACTGTCTAGCACAAGCATATATACAGATATAAATGACAGCAGACCAGGAACATCCTCTGATGCTATATTGAGACATTTCTTTTCCTGAGCTCAAGGTGGTCCCTAGAATGGTTTTATACCATGATGCAAATCCCAGTCTAGGTGGGTTGTTAATAGCTCCGGCAACTGGTCCCAGGAGACACTGTGGGTGCAGGCAATTTGCTCTGAAGGTGAAAGTCATCCAACAGTCCAATCTGGGGGCAACTTATGTTGGTACCAGAAGCTGGTCCTGAAAGTACTCATTTTACTACTATAGATATAACCTAGACAACACTACTGCTCCAGATTCAATTTATTATGTCATTATGGTTCTAGGGTCAGCTGAAGCAGGTAATCAGTGCCACAAACAAATTACCATATAAAGATCTGTATGAACTGCAGATAGAAGATATTCTCATGACTATCCAGTCCTCCTTTGGCGTTGAGATTCATGCATTCAGGTTAAGCCTGCCTTTGTATATGCCTCTCTGGATCCATATTATCCCTCCCCTGTTATGCTTCTACAGAGGAAAATTTTAACAAAAAATGTGCTAAGACTGGAGCTGAACAAAAGGTCTCTTGTTTCTGTAGGTATGGATTAGTCCTCACAGAAAGCAGAGAGATGAATGCTGTTGTGTTAAGAGGATTTTTCAGGTAATACTTTAGAGATGCATGTATGTATACCTCATGAAATGGAATTTAGTGTTACGAAGTCTCAGAAGCTGAATTTTTCCATTTAGCCATTGATATGCTGTTGAATAGGTTTCCTATACTGCTTCATCAGTGTCACAGTGATGAGGAGGGTTAAAAGTCCATCCACACTTTTCATTTCATTCTTTTTAGGAAAAATACATAAAACATGTTGCACAGCTTTGTTTCCAAAGGACGTTTGCAGAACGCTTTTGTTCCACTCTAAATATTTCATCTGATTCCTGTAAAGATATTTTCAGAAAATAAAATCAGATCCAAACCTATTTTTCAGATATTTAATGAAAGTCAGCTGTAGATAAAAGCATTTATATATATACATATATATATATATTTATAAAATAAAATGTAACTTCTCCAAGGAGAGATGTGCCAGTGAGCTTCAAAATGGGCAAATTATGGGAGTTCTGTGGTTTTTTTGATGTTTGGTCTCAGATCTGAGCCTCTCTTCCTATTCTGCAGCATAGCAAAGATCTCTGGCCCCTATTAGGTACTCTGTGGACCTTTCAAGAGAATCAGAAGTTTTCAATACCTCTCTTGAAGCAGTCTGTAACTTCTATGTTCAGATCTGTGTCAGGTCTTCACAGCTTGTTTTATGATCGAAAAATTACCAGTGCTGTTCATGTGGCAAGCCTGAAATGTAGTCTTTGCCGTACTATTTCTCGGGGCTCTAAAGATGTTAACAGGATACAGGATAGTGGTCAAATCCAGAGCTCCTGACAAGCCTTGTGAATACGTCCTCAGGCTGAAGGACTCAGGATACACTGCAAGAGTTGATCCTCATGCAACTTTTTGCAAATCCTTTATATCATGTGTGGGGTTTCACCTCTTTTATCATTTGCCCAGGTCCTTTGGGATCTGAAATAAATTAAATGTGAGAGCTGGGAGCCCTACTGTCAAGGAAAAAAATGTGTTCCCTCAGAACAAGGGCTGGTGTCTGATTCAAAAGGCTTGTCTTCCAGTCCTCCATTTCCTGAGAGCTTTCGTCTCTTCACACCAGCCAGGTCCAGGTCCTCAGGCAACATCTGGGCTCTCAAACTGCAATGAGTGTTAAGTCTTTGTTGCTGATTCAGACTAAATCCCTGTCTGCTACAGGTCCAAGAACCCAGTTTAGTCATTCAGGGGTATGACTTTGCAGCCCCAGGGTTCCATCTTTGGGATAAATGTGGGTTTGTTTAAATTCATGCCCTAGTTGTATCAAGAAAGAGGCAGGGCAGACAGGAGCCAGGGGAGCCCATCAGCCAGGTCCAGATAGGACAGCAAGAATACAGCATGTGTGGAGGGACATGCTAAAGCATAATCCTGATCCCCCACCCAACATGCCCCTTGCCAACTAACATGTAGGTACTTCAGAGTGATTTGGAGAGCTGAGGGCAGTGTTGCAGACATGCAGGCTGATTCACTTTCTGTGCCTCAATGTACCATCCCAGTTTAGGGATTTTCCTTCCTTTAAAGTAGTGATTCATGTTCCTGTATGAGAAACCTGGGCTAATGGGAATCCCATAAACTCCATAACTAGATCATTTGCTAGTTCAGTCTTGTACCCCAATCCATTTGCTCCTGAGAAACAAAGAGAAGTTGCTACAGCACAGAAAATGTCATCTGCTTCAAGTCAACCTGATAATAGCCCCTCCTTTTTTTCAACTGGCAGTGACTTACTTCGTCTGAGCAAAAATGCTGGGAACCTATTCTACTGAAAAGAAATAGACACAAGGTTGTCTGCAAGAGGTGGGGTAGCTACTACCCAAGAAAAGAGACTTCACAAAGAGATCTCTTGGAGACAGGAGATACTTGATAGGCCTTTCTTATCTGCCCTTTGCAGGATAGCAAGATAGGGTCTGTTAAGGACAAAATGATACTGTAAATAACTTTTACCCCTTCTACAAATGCCTCCTGCCACCCACACTCAGCAGTCCATATGCTTCATTTTCAGTAATGGAAAAGCAATTTTCTCTAGTTGCTTATGGCAACATTTGAAATTAATGAAAAAAGTGAGAAGACATTGTTGTTATTTTATTTCTTGCAAGTCAGGACCCTGATGCAAATCAGACTAACTTGCAAACTTCCTGCTACTTTGATTTATGTGGAAAATCTTCTTCCAGCTTACTGCATCATATATCGTAATAACACATGAAGAATGTGGTGTATTTGCAAGAGTGATGAATAACATGTGGGATTTCAGGCAACACCGTGGCTGGAAATTCAGCTCTACTGTTTCATCTTGGATGTAAACTCATCAAAATGATTGAATTAGCCCAAGCCTTGCTGCCCTAATCATGCACCAGCTGAAATTATCTGAATTATCATCCCCTATTTTAATTGCTTCTTTCTGAAAATGACTGTGGAGTATTAGTGGTCTCTGATACATGTGATGGAGGTTCCTATTGCAAACAAAGTGCATGGTTCTGAAAATGCTTATTTAAAACAACAATTCCAAGTCAATTCTTCCAGCATTCATGTCTGAATTAACAGCACAATCATATCTTAGCATCGGCGTTTCAAGTTTCTGTTGATCTTTCCTTTTTCAAAGGATTTTCAAGAAAACAAAATCTTCCACAAAGATTTCAGCCAAAAACTTTTGCACTGGAAGAAAGGTTCCATTGTCCTTGCAAGCAAGAAAGGAGGAGAGGATATCATCTTACCAGTTCAGTAATTTGGTTACCTTTTATCTGTTTTTCATAAAGAAAAACAATGTCTTGTTACTGTCCTTTGTGTATTTTCTGTTCATAGAACACTGCAAGGCTTCTTGAAATCTGTTCAAGTACCATCAAAACGTTTGTGTTGCTTCTTCTGTACATAATATTGCCTGAGAAAAAAAACTTACATCATTTTCTATATGTGAGAAGTAACAGAAACCTTTTTAGCAGAGAAACAAAAGGAAATGTCTTTTGAATAGATCCTTCATTCTTTTTTAGTTGTTCATTCATTCCTCCTATCTTTGACATTTTATCCTGTCAGCCCTTATAATCCTTCAGCTTGCAAGAATAAAGGCAGGAACATCAATTTTGTGGATGAGCTTTTGAAATTGTATTAGAGCATCTTCTTCCTCTGTATGTAAAGCTAGTTTTCCTCGTGGAAGATGCCATTTGCAATTTCAGATATGCCATTGTGTTTATTCATACAGATTTGAATATTTCATCTATAACTGGAAGTTTGAATAAATTATACTGAAATTGCAAATGAAACTAAGTTGATTTCTGAAGTTGTAATGCAATTAGTTATTAATTCAGCAAGGTGCTTAAACACCTTTTAGTTCTTTTGAAGTAAATTAGACTATTCCCAAGTTTACAGTTATGCCTGCACTTAAAAGTTTCTCATTAAACAAAGTGTCACTGATTTAATTGTAAAAGTTTGAACCAGAAATGAAATATAAGAAACTTTTACCAGGGTTCCCAGAGATCAAAAGAATAATTAAGTCATTGTATGAGTTGAGATAAACTATAGAAAGTCAGCTATAGCTTAAATGCAAAGGTGGCTGTATGCAAAATTTTCCACAACATTGTTGTGCTGCTGATGGTTTGTTGGGCTACTTGAAGGCCGGCTGTTGCTATTTTGTCTCTTTCTCTGTCACCTCTGGGAAATGTTTTGCAAGTTATTTGATGGAATCCTTTCAGGAAATAACAGTATAGCCTGGGCAGCCTGAAACAGAGAAATGAACAAACTTGTGTTGCTGTAAATGCCATAGAAATTAGGGTGCAGCTGCTGTAACTACTGACTTCAGAGATTTCTAGCGGATGGAAAAGGATACAGATGGGCTCTTTCCTCTTGTGATGTATGAGCACCAAACTGGTAAACAAAAGGTTTCAGATAACCCAAGCTAAATAGAACACAGGAATAAGGTTTCTGTGTTTGTGTGTTGAGTTACATTCTAAACAGTAAAGCCCTCCTATTTCCCCAAAAGAGGCACAAAGTTATCTCTCCCAACTGAATATAAAAAAACTTCCAAACCTAAATTTGTGTGTGTGTATCACTCAGCATGGTCATGCTTGGTCACTTCATGTCTATGTCAGGACTTCTCTGTTTCGCATACATACTCAGCTGAAGACTAAGAAGCCATGGAACTCGGAATAAGAGAAAGAAAAAAGGAAATTTGAAACAAACTCACATCATAACCAGGAGTCAGTGGGGTGAGTTATTAGTCTTAATTCTGTACTGAACTTTGTGCAAGCTAGACTCTTGCTGACATTAACAAGAAAAAAAATTAAAACCAAACCAAGCCACAAACCTGTGATCAGGTCAGATCCCTGATCCTGCTTACAATCATTCACATGGTTCACCATGGTACTGAGAATCTATGGGACAGCTTCTGCCAGGGTGCTCTAAGTGTCTGGGAGGGCACACTGTTTCTCAAATCAAATCAGAATCAAGTATAAATTTTAACTAGCAAGAATAAAATCCACATGACCCTCTGTGACTGATCATCTGTTAGGTTGATCCACATGTGTTGGCATCTTATGGCCTGATGGTTTCTGAGACTACCCAGAAGGTACAGATTTGAAACAAATGCTGATAAATTCACTACAGTTTGGGGCACCAAAGCTCAGATGTATCAGCAACATTCATTCACATAGGCTTCTTGATGGAAATAGGCACACAATGAAACAAGTAGTATGAGGTCAGTGGCAGAAAGGAGAAGGATCCTTCAGAATGCTGGCAAGTGTGAGGCAGGTGACCAGCAAAGGCTTTTGCAGGAGAACAGTGTGTGAAAACAAATTTTCCGTACTTGAAGAGATTATCATGGAAGAGATGATGACAGACATTCTGCAATGACAGAAATGCAGGTGAGTACTAGACTAGCACACAGGATTTCTCTGCACAGTCACAGGACTAAATAAGAGCTATGCAAAACTCCTGTGGTAATACAGAGGAGAGAAAAGGAAATATTTCAATGTAGTATTTCAGGTTGCATAGCATGAACAAAACACATGTTCCTGATAATGATCTGATTTTGTCACCATGCTCAGTGTGCCAGCAAAGTAATTAATCAGCTGGAAAGCTCTTGACAGGCACACAGTAGAAAGTGGTATCAGGATGAAGACTGCATGATACATAGCACAAGAAACTGACTAAGTGCAGGTAATGAGAAGCAGCGGATTACAATCTTTTGGCTCAGGCTTTGACAGGTTCCTGAGACTTGCTGGGCTGTCTGCTGCAACTGACATCCATCCAGTGGTCAGTCCTGCATCAAATGGAGCTGTGTCAAGGTGGAGATAGTCTGGCTCTAGAGGAGATGGGACAATCCTGAAACCATTATGTATGTAACTGCACCTTGAAGAGATGGAAGAGAGGAGTCAGAAGATATGCAGGGTCTCTGACACATATGTAAAGATGCTGCTTCACGGGTTGTTGATAGTGCTAATTGGATAGCACAGTCCGTTGAAAGAGAAACACCTGGGAAGCTTAATTCTCCAATATACCTTCTGCCATTTCTGATTATCATAATTCGCTGTTACCTAACTATTTTGTAGTGAAATTGGTTTAATCTTTGGTGCAAAGAAAAACGTTTCTGCTGGTGTGGCTTTTCATGTCAGTTATGAACCTGAGTCAGAGAGAGCACAGCACTGCTCAGAAAGCCAGCGGCTTAGTGGTGGAAAGGTGCAATGAAGGTATGATGGATGAGTTACCTAAAACACTGATGCTGTATAAGCATTTGTTCACCCAGTAGTTGAAAGTACTTCTTGTTGTGATGGGTAAGGACTGTGCAGAAAGCTCTTCAGGCTGAATGTCATAACGGAAGCACCAGTCAAAGCAGACCAAATTAAGCAGAACAGACTTAGTTGTATTCAACTAGTGAGGAAGGGTTTATGAGGGGAGCATCATGTAGAATGAAAGGCCCATTTTCCTTCCACACATTTCCTTACACTTCTGAGACTGTGATTTGTAAGTTTATCTTCTGGGTCCAGGGCCTCAGCTGCCTGAATGGCAAGAAGCCACCGAATTGAGCTATCACATTTCTGGAGATGTCTTCAAAGATGTAACACACATTCCTCCCAGATGCTTATGATAGCTTTCACTGAATCAGATGCATCCCACTAATGAAGCCCAACATGGGGTGTATTGTGTACTCTCAAGTAAATCAATGGCTCTAAACACATCCAGAAAAATGTATTATTGAAAAAAATTGTCTAATCCTTGGCAACCTATCAAGGTTTTTTTCTGTGATTTTTAATGGCTTTATAGGCAAACCTTCCCCTCTCTTACAGTCTGGGATTCCTGATGCTAATAGAACTTCTCATTTTGTCAGCCTCTCCTGAATGTGCACTGCCTTTTCTGAATGTTTTGGGGAACCACAAAATCATTGTAATGAACTGAAAAAGTACAGTTGTGGGCAGCACACACAGAAAGGACCACAGATGCAGTACTGTAGAATCAGTGAGTTACCTAATTACTTCCTTTATGTCCCCTCAGCACTCAAAGAGATGTTAACCCTGCCTAGGTACCGGAAGGTCATCCACTGACCTCTGAAAATGAAGCCCTTAGGAAATATCTCTTCAGTCCAGTAGCATATACTAGCAGCTTCTTGGCAGAAGAAACTTCCTGATCTGCATGTATTTGGACTAACAGCTTCCCTGACCGCCTGGAATTTTACCCTCACAGGCTTTAGTTCAGCACTTGTTTCTCTAAGCTGTCTACCTGTGTTTCGACTAAGAAGCTAAGGTGTGTTTTTTTCCTATGAGAGTTGGTGCACACAAGTAGATGCAAGCTAGACAGCTGCAGGAACTGGGGCTTTCTACCATGTACCCAGGCTCTGGTGTTTCTCTAACAACAAGGATGACTGATGTGCTTAGCACATGGCTTCCACTGCCTGAAATCTGGCATTATAAAGCAATTTGAAGACAGTTTCATTCCTGTTCTTTCAAAAGATTCACACTGGTTTTTATTTAAGAGTAAAGACATGCCTTAATGCTATCTCCCTTTGCTGGTGTGTCTTCTCTTTCCTTAAATTTTAGACAATTGAAAACTAAAAGGCCAATGCAGTAAAGTCAAGCTGTGGTAGCCCATGCAGTCATTATATATAAGTGTTGTTGTTATGTAAAACTGCAGTCATTATGTATAATTACTAAGGTAGTTGTGTAACAAAGGAAGAGATCTATCTTATAGAAATAAAATTATTATCCTGGAGATCTCTATCGACACACAGCCTGCTGAGACCTGCAAGTAGATCATGTTTCTTTCCTCTCATTTCTCTAAGTAGTTATTTCTCAGAAAGCCAAGAGGTAAATTAAAAACATGCTTCTTTAATTAAAGGCATTCAGCAGCCCCAGTGGGAAAAAAAAATGACATTTAAATGCAAAATCAAAATCAACTTATGGATTTCCTCCTTTCCACTACACCAAGTCTCCAGATGCAAAGAACATGATGTTTTCTGGTCTCTGTAGTCCCATTTTCAGCACAATAAAAATAAAATTACAGTTATTTACCACTGTTTTGTTAAAAATGTCAAACTGTGTTTCAAAAAAATTGATTTCAGACCCGTTCAGTTGAGTTCAGCTCAGCAGTATGTGAGCCTTCTTCCTCCTTCTGCTTCTTCTTTGAAAAGCCACAGTCTCACTGTCAGTCTCACTCCAGTTAAGAATAGTATTGCCACAGGTGGCAAATTTAAACAGGAACCATGGACAAAATACTACAGGTGGAAGTGAAGGTACCAGCACCCAAACACAGCCACGGCTTCACCAGAAAAAGAGTCAACAGGGATTCATTCAGCTCAACCTGAATTTCACATGATGACATTATTAGTCAGCAGAACCCATCCTCGGTTTCAATGGTGAAGTTTTGTATTGACCATGAAGACTTAAGAGTAAAGTCTGCCTTGTTGGAGAGCACAGCAAAAAAACCAATATCTAGCCTTGTTCTCCACATGGAGCTACTGTAAGCTACAGTAAGCTGAAGGATGTCAATAAACAGAGCAGCCATGGTTTGTTTCTATCCTAGGCAGCTCCTTGTATAAAGCACAGAGCTGTCTCATATAGTGTTTGTTCACTTTTTGGCACAGACATGATTTCAATGGGCTGTAAGAATGCTGAAACACAGACCACTACAAAGCCTGCAATGTAAATCATCCAGGGTTGTGCTCTCCTTAAGTTTCAATATGTAACATGAGCCAAATGTGACAGCCTCACTGGATGTGAAGAGCCCTAAATTTCTCTTAAGAAGGCTTTGGAGTAATGTATGTTGACACCCGGTAACTACAACCTTGACTCATTTGTGAAGATGCATGTCATATATGAGCCCTATGTAAAAAAGATGAACCCAGAACTAACACACTTCATTGCTGAAGGATGTTCCTTCTTCAGGTTGTCTGAGGCTCAGGTGACATGCTTGGATGACTTCTTCTGTAATACAGGCAATCATTTGCCACTTTGGACTTTCTGTTAGCACTGTGACTCCTTCAAGTAAGTGTTAATTGGTGTGAATAAAAATGAAGGTTTCTTCCTTCTCTTGAACAGCAAAGGGCTTTGCAATGACTTTATCAGACAGTGTGGAACAGCTCTGTTATTAAGTTTATGTCATTAAAAATGCTTTCAGCTTGGGAATTTTGGGGAGGAAATTAGAGTCTCAGGTACCTTGTTTGAGCGCTGCTGCAGAGGGCTGTGTTCTCAGGCTAGCAGGGTCTTCCAAGGCATGTTGGGAGATGGGGGATCCAAGCTTCACCCAGAGCAAGTTGCTTTGTGTTTCTGTACATATTACCTTTCTAACCCTTCTCTTTTGTTACACTCTTACAACTGATGGTTTTTTATTATATTTTTGTTGTGCTTGTAGCACTACAGAGCATTTATTCCTGATCGATTGATCGGTGATGCTTTGATACAGAGCAGCATATTTGATCACTTACCACCAGTCTGGTAGAGAGTAGTATAAAATCACACCTTATTAACCATGCATTTATTTTCTGGCAGGAAGTATACTTACAAATTTAAGTTATCATTTTAATAAGAGAAACAGTTTGTGGCTTTTCACATGAACCTTGGTATTTCTTTTCTCTCTCAGGCTACTGTTGCCAGTACTCTTACACCTTGACGGGAAAATCAATTGGTGTGTTTAACTAGCATTTACTTCCATACCAGCAGTACTTGTGGAGGAGAAAAAAGATGAGGTACTAAAAGCAGACATTGTTATAAATCAACAGCTTGGAGCAATTTGTGTCTGAGTAGTTAAAAGAACAAATAAGATCCTGGCTAGGAACTCCTGGAAAGCAACAGTAGGCTCATACATACCTGCCACTGGAGAACCTGTGATAAAGGTGAGTGCAGGAGGGCATTCTTCAATCATCTTAACCCAGGTGGAAGTGGTCTTACAAATATGGAGGTGGGTTATGAAAGTAGACAGGTCTGGACATCCTCATCCCAATGCCAAGTTTGCCTGATGGAGCCCAGTGCCACTGATTACTCCAGATAAGTGAAACATCACATGAGAACTGCCTGGGTTTCTTTAGGTAATTCAGTGTGTGCCAGCTAACCTCGTTTAACATTTTGCATCAACATCCATAAATCCACAAAGGTGAGCAATGCTTTTGGAGCTGGTCTGTGCATTCTCTGTTCAGTACAGAGCTGTGAGAGATTTGATATGGATAGCTTCAGCTTATAGACTTGGGTCTGCTGAGGTGGATCTTCCAAGTCTAGACTGATAGTGTAGATAAAAAAAGCCCCTCCAACTGTCAGTTTGCACCAGAATTGAAATAAGTGAGAAGTTAGATGAGTTAGTCATGTGAACAGGCTGGATTCTGATCACATTTATGTGAAGCGAGGTCGGGGGTCTCCTTAGTTAATGAATTGCCACATAGTAACCGGAGTGGCCATGAGCACTGAACTCCCCACTGCTGTGGCAGAGCTTGTCCTGAGCATTCACACAAAAATCTTCTGTCTACCAATACAGTCAGTACAGCTATGAAAAAGAATGAAGAGGAAACTACTCTTCCTAGATGATAGAGAAATACAAGGCAGGATGAAGCAGTAATTTCTCCTCTGACTTTTCCACCAAAGGAGAAAGTTATGTAGCCTCTTTAGGGGGAAAAAAAATAAATTAAAGGGCATTATGGTTTTTGGAAGAGATTTGGTCTGAAACAAATTTGATAAGCTGC
Source organism: Dryobates pubescens (assembly GCF_014839835.1). Classification (NCBI taxonomy): domain Eukaryota; kingdom Metazoa; phylum Chordata; class Aves; order Piciformes; family Picidae; genus Dryobates; species Dryobates pubescens. Next base: position 19,818,873 of record NC_071625.1, on the reverse strand, counting down.
AGTTTATCAACCAGTTAAAAGTAAGCCTGAGTTAATTAGTAAAACAGAAAGAGAAAGTAAAGCACTGGAGCTGTCTGGGGTCTAAAAGAGAACAATGGTGATTAATGTATGAAATGGGCAGTAGAATAAATTGATCAATGTGCACAAAGGAAAATAAAATCAAAGCAGGCCTCCATTTTTTGAGGAGACAGAAATGGGCCATAGAGGAAACTATTGTGATGATTTACAGAGAATAGGAAAACATCACAAATGTTTTCTTCTGTCTTGGTACATATTTGAACTCAACTGGTTTACAATGCTAGTGAGAAGTTACCTTTTTCAAAACCAGAAGTGTAGAGGACAGTAAGTTATATCCCACTGGAAGAGCAGCTGATAATGGAAATTGGTGCTGATGAACTCAAAGGTCCGAAACCTTTACAAAGGTCCTACACCAAATGCCTCTCTAACTTCAAGGCAGTCCCATCATTGGTGCCTTGACACTCTCAAACCACTTCCTAGCAAGCACTTTACCTAAAATTTCTATACTTTAAAAATTATTTCCCCCCCCAGTATAATCCTACAAAGAATTCTTTAACAGCAGTTTCATTGTGCCTCTCAGTAATCTTCATTTATTTTCCCCCTATGTCATATAGACACATGTGGATTCACACAATACTGAACTAAATTCATGACCACATTTCTTTTTCACTCTTAAAAGTCTGAGAGAAATCTGTTTACTTGTGCAGTGTGGATACACCAAGACAGCCTTAAATGCAGCTATCTGTATTAAGATAGATGACAGACTGGGTCCTACTTCTCAGATGGATTAATTGATGTTTCCCACCTCACTGTTTTGCTTGATCCCATTCAGGATGGGTTTGGGCATTTTTAGGTGGCAGCACTAGACTGAAGTATGTCAGTTAATCTTTATTATTTGTTTGTCTGTTTACACTGTGTCTGTTGTTCTAATTCTGTCTCCATTAATTTATATTGGGTTTAGATTATTTAGTTTACAGGATGTCTTGATCCAATCACTGCATAAACAGAAATATTTTTGAAGGTTTGCAGGAAATATTTTTGAGATTTGGAGGCTTCATGATAGGAAATGTTGTCATGCTTCCAGACTTTACTTCCAGCCCCATCTTATCTGATTCTGCTTATGGACACCTTTCTTAAACCAGCATTGACATTTACTCAAAAGGTTTTGAGAGGTGAAGCACAACACCTTGGTAGGATTGAACCCAATCATTTTTATTGTGACTAAATGAGAGGAAAAGTAGAGATGGACATCCTATTTTAAAATTATCCATGAATTTTTCAAACAGTCCTATAGGCTTACAGAAGATATCCAGAAAGCTTTAGTGCTCATTTACTTCTGTTCCCACTGTAATTAGGCATTTTATCAAAATGAATTTAATATTGACTTTGGTGGAATTAAAACGAGGTCAAACCAAAAATTGCACCTCTAGTGGCTTTAGAGTTGACCAAGCTAATCCTCCCTGATGCAAAATGAATGTGTGAAATTATAAATAACTGCATTTTAATTATCTGACTACAAGCCATGGTCAGTGTAAAGGTCCTGTGTGAGATTGCTGAGAACTGACTGGATGAGTTCAGCTCTTGCACAGTCAAGTCTGTATTATTCCCTGTTCTCCCAGAGAACCAGGGTAGGCTTGATCCCCTTCTAACAGCACCTTTTCTATAAGGCTCTCACTAGCTATCAGGCCATATCTGCTAATTGAGGTGGGGCTGCACTTGGCTCATTTTCATGGTCTCCAGTGCAGACAACTGTATCTGACACATTTATCAAGGCTTCCTCAGAAGACAATGGAGACTGATTTACAGGTAGTGATATATTTTTCTTTCCTCTTTTAGAATGAGCCTGCTTTTCGATTGACTATGAAGGGAACACAATTAACTTAAACTAGATGCCTAGCTTGGGAGGATGAAGTGAACTAAATCTCTGGTAGAAATCAGGAAACATTAAATTTTAAAGGGTTTCTTAGATTTTGTTGATAGATTAGATATTATTTGAGGCTGGCACATTCTCCAAACCTCACTCTGGATGGATCTTTCTAGTACTTCCTTAAAACAGATCCTTTTTTTTTTTTTCACATCTTTGCTGTATTCCATTCTTCAGATTAAGGCATTTGGGTTTGCTTGTTTGTTTTATGACTGATTGGTTTTGCAGGAGAAGATGTCAAGTTTTGTGCTGGGTTTTGTTTTTTTTTCAGAGAAGATAAGGATTGCTGTACCTTACCTGCCTTGCCTACTTTCAGAGAGTGTACACTAGGACAAGCACACAAACTTGACCTTTAATAGGCTCACAAGTAAATCTGAGATAGAACATGCTTTAAGCAACAAATCTTAGTTGGTATTTCTCTCTTAAAGGAAACATGGCTACATACTTAACCTTTTTCAAGTTTAAGCATGTAACCAGAAAAATGTGAAGGGAATTTGACTCTTACTTAGCCTAATTTCTTTCAGACAGACTTGAAGAAGGTCACAAGCTCCTCATGGCTAAGAGTAATCAATAATTTCTTTATGCAGGGTTTCAATGGGCTAACAAATATAGCTGTATGAACAAACGCCATAGCACCAAGTAGTTGAAGAATCAATAGTGAATGATACATTCAGGGATGCTTATCATCCATTCAGAATACATAGAATATAGATCTAGAGATTTATTTCTTAGAATAAAGTAACTTTCTTTTAATTGTCTACAGTGCATTACTTTCCCCATGGTGTAAGGAGCTCTAAGATTTAACTTGGGATGTATTTCCACTTCCTTTTAAGACTTGAACTTGTAATGAAAACTGGATCATGCTGCAACATCTCATTTTAATATAAATGCATATCAAAAATGAGTCTATAAAGCAGAAGCTGTCTGCTAGTAATAAGCAGCAGCCATGAAACCATTTGTAAGTACCTTAATTGAATAGCTTACACTCTAGGAATAGCAGGTCGATTCCCTTCCCAGCATGTGTCGCACCAGCTGTGCAGGAAGAGATGGTGGGGTCATCTGCAAGTTAATTTACAAATAAAACTAGTTATATATAAACATTTCCACAACAAACAGCTTTATCCCAACAGTTCCTCCTCTTCAAATAAGCTCATGCAACACTGTATTGAAAGATCAGCTTGGACTCTCTCCATTGCCCTAATATGTCAAGCTGTTGTCAGCCACCCTCAATGACCTGCCATACTTGGGCCATTCCATGAACAGCCTGATTCTGCTGTCAGAATGTCAGAGATGTTTCAAAAGGATCAATCAAATATGTCAGGAGGTGAAAGGTGAGTGTGACAAGTAGAAAATTTTGACCATATTTTTTTAAGTTTTCCTTGTTGTGAATGTCTTTATTTTAATTAATCAATTCAGTGTTCTTGCAGGCACAGATCCTGCATTCACGTCTTAGTATGTGTCTGGACAATGAGGCTCCTTAACAGCTTATTTCTGTATTCATTCTGGAAAATGGGGCTCCTTAACAGCTTATTTCTGTATTGAAAGTGTCTGTGGAGCATTGGGTCCTGGTGAGGAGAGATCCCTTTGCATTACAGGTGAGCTCTCTGGGATCACAGAATCACAGAATGTTAGCATGTTTCCATTCTCCGCTCTACTGTAAAACTACTCTGTGGCTTTTGACAAGTCACATTCTGGTCCTCCTGTGCTAAAGCTAGCAGCTCTTTACCAAACTTAAAGGTTTACCAAGGCTTAATTTAGGTGTTCTTTAGATGTTTGGGTGCAAAGTGTCTGAGAATTGCGAAGTCTATTGATGTACCATCCATCACATTGTTCCCGTGACTGGGACCTTTGTTTCTTCACTGCTTAAGTAGCAAATACACCAGTGTAAGAGCAGTGCTGTTCTGAACTACCATCTTTCAGATGCCAAGCTGTCACTGTGTGTGGCGATTTAAGAAGGTATGAAAAATGTTTAACACGATTTTTAATGGCCGTTAAATCCAGAGTCTTGGATATATTCCCGTTCAGGTAATTACATTCAGCCTGCTTAAAGACACCTTAACGGGGTAGGTCAATCTCTACAGAGCCTCCACTATGGAAAGAATGATAGGAACACACAGTAACACACATGATTGCTGGCAGGCAGGAGGGGGTTGGTCTCCTCTCCCAGGTAAGCAGCACCAGAACAGGAGGACACAGTCTCAAGCTGCACCAGGGGAAGTTTAGGCTGGAGGTGAGGAGAAAGTTCTTCACAGAGAGAGCTGTAAGCCATTGGAATGTGCTGCCCAGGGAGGTGGTGGAGTCACCGTCCCTGGAGGTGTTCAAGTGGGGATTGGATGTGGCACTTGGTGCCATGGCTTAGTAGTCATGAGGTCTTGGGTGACAGGTTGGACTTGATGATCTTTGAGGTCTCTTCCAACCTTATTGATTCTATGATTCTATGTCAAATTTCTCACATGCTGCTAAATCATAAACATATGGTAGTTCAAAAGTTGCCATTTCAAATATCAAGCTCCAGCCTAGGAAACCTCAGGATGTCTTCTGAAGAAGTGAGAAATCAGGCTTGACAAATGCTATCTTCTGGTTTGGAATGCGATAAAACATTTCTGGATTGTGCTTTCATAAAAGAGATTTCTTTTCAGAATTTTTTGAGTGTCAGCATTTTAAATTTGGTAAATGTGATAGCCCTGAAGGGTCCTTTATACACCTATCAGCTAGCTCTTTTCTTACAGCTGGTGCATCTTTCTGACATGATTTAATTTTCTTTTCTTACTCAGGGAATTGAGATGCACTCAGAGATCTACAGCCCCGTGTTAATCTGCACATGCAGACTGATTTCAGTAGATGGGATAACACATACTTGCTTGAAATAATAGAAACTGCTGGCCTTATAGTCAACACTGCAGATAACGTCTGTTTTGATGGATTTTTGAGAGGACTGAGGATATGAGAACTTGGTGAGGGTTTGTGGTGTTGCTGGTTTTCTATCACTTGTATAAATGGTTAATTTTTAATAATTGTTTCCTTACTAGTACTAGGCAGAGCAATCAGAGACAAAGCACACAACACTGGTCAAGCATCCCTCCCTATTTTAGTGATTCCAGAATAATTTTGTTTCTATCAGCCATGATTACTGCTGTTGATTGGCTTTGAGCAGTGCCTGCACCTGGGATATCCACATTTTTTATGCCCATTTTCTTACTCTGTCTTATTTTCCATTGTTCACCTACTTTGTCCACTGTTTACAGCATGTGTTATTTTATAGTTAGATATTTATTTTATACTACAATCTACATCCTTGGCTTCAGTGGGAATAGGAGGTCTAATTGTACTAGAAGTGATAAATAATTTAGTGAGGTGAAATGGATGTTCAGCTTTCCTACTGATTTTCCCAGGTCAGTGTTGCCTCGGGCACACTGGCAAACTTTTGTTGTTTCAAGATCCAAGGGAAATTAAGACTCTCTACTCCTGTCTTTAAGAACTGCCTCTCAACTCAACAAATAGAGTTTTCGAAATCTTTTAATGGCTTTATTCCCAAACTGTCACTCTGTCTGGTGGTAATCTTGGAGGGCCTCATACCACACAACAGATTATGATTTAGATAAAAAGGAGGGCTAGATGTGTTATATTACCTGCAGTGGAAGGTATTGTCTTATTTAATCAAACAGAAGGCAGAGATATCAGCCCTGTGTTCTGCTGACCACAAATTATTTCCAGCTAAATGTATCTGGAAGCCAGTTCTCCTCACTGTTGTTTGTTGGTTTTTTTTCAGTCATTTCATAAGTGTATTTAATGCTACTACACATTATCTGAAAAGCAATGCTCTCTTTGGCAACAGAGATGAAAATATTGTTTAAAAGTGAATATATTTTACCTTCATTTTTAAAGCAGGAACCACTTCAGAAGCCAAGATGCTATAGCATAATTCAAGCTTATAACATCAATAGGAGCCATAAGTAAAACCATGGCTTTATTCAGCAGTAAACTCCAGGGTACAATGTCTCAGCTTTGTACTGGAATTGATTTTTGTATTGCTTTACCAAAGTAAAGCAGCTGATAATCTAAAGGCACCTAAGGCATCAGTGGCACCAAACGTGATAACTATATATTTTTCCCTCAGGCCTTGGTCCCTTGATCATGACAGTAAGTTAGCTGGCTTACAGATTTTCCTACCTGGCTTATAGACTTTCTCCTGCAGAGAAACAACTAGCTCTGCCTGATGGGAAAGCCAAATATGGGATAGTTTACTCCAAGGATTACTACTCTTGACAAGTGTGTGTGGTTTTCCTCCCTCTGCACTTGTGTTTCATCAAAGTCTGAGACCTCCCTTATCATCTCAGCCCTGCTCTGGGACTATATATCACTCTTGAGTCCTGGAGACACAAAGTTCTGTGAAGTTAAATCCCATCAGTGTGGGTATAGCGTATGACCCAGTGAAAGGACCAGTCTCGGGATAATTTAGTTTAGAAAAGGACACCTTGAAAGAACCAGCATTTCAAGGTAGGCAGGAATTGTCCTGAATGTGGTTTAATAGATGATGTGACACTGTATGTTCTGTGGGTTTTGTGAAAGATAGTGTGAAGAGACTGACATCAGGGCACTGAAAATCCTGCTGCTGTCTAGAGCAAAGAAACTGGTGGTGGTGTTCTTCCAGCCCTCTTTCAAGTATTGTCATTAAGAATACACACAAAATATGCGTCCTTATTTCTGTTTCCCTCAATCTATAATGCAGATGTTAAAAGATACAGAATGGGATGTGGGGAGAGGCATAGATGGTTGCATTTCTGAGTTCAAGCTTTGAGGTTGAAAAAATAAAGAGTAAGACTCTCCTTCAGAAAAGAAGCAAGTAAGAGTTCATTTCCTAATGTTTATTTTAGATCCAAATCCTATAAAGCAGCACATCCCAACTCCTATTTCCCATGTCCAGATACCTAGTGTTTTTATCTGGTGACTCATATTCACACAGATCACAAAATAGTTTGTGGGGAACTGGAATGAAAAGTTCCTCATAGTTAATATAGAAAAAGACTGAATTATAAACATTCTGAAGGACAAAAAGATGTCTTAGGCTTATCTTTTTAGGCTTCAAACTAAGTTTTGGAAGCATGAAAAAAGATCAAAACCAAAACCCAACTCAAATCAAAACCCCAGAAAGACTAGAACCACCTGTTGACAGATGGGATTTTCTGATTTCTAGGCTGTAGAGGAAGATAGAATATAACAGCTGAGCAAGCACATCCAAGACTGAAAAGTTTTATCTGTCCATGAGATGATATTTCTCCTGCTTTATAAGTCAAATACAATTGCTTGAGAGAAATGATGACTGATTTGATGACTAATGCTCTGCCAACAAAAGTGTGAGATTAATTATTTCTACTACTAAGACAAAGTAAGAACTTCAGGCCCCTGACACTCTATTCTTGAATGTTCCTTTTGCTATCTGTCCTAGAGGCTTGGAGTTCTTATGACAACACCTAAATACTGCCATGGTGAGGCAGTGCCATCAACTATGCATGACAGCTCTGCTGCTGCCATCTTCCAGCTCAGAAACCACCTGAGGGAAGCAGTAACAACTCATTATCTCATAGTCTGAGCAAGAGCAATAATGAGCTGGCTGCTCAATTAAAATCCTATGTCTTATAATACAAATGCAGTGCATGACTTACAGAATTCAAGAATTCCAGGGCTTAATTAGTATGATAAAAAATTCTGAGAGCAGTGACTGATATGGAAAAATACATTGCATCTTGGAATTAACATATCTCAAAAGTCAAGGTTGGGATCTGGAATACTGTGAATACCATGAGTGACTTTTACATCTGACAGGTTGAATAGTGGGAAGGTGAATCCTTCTGCCCGTGAATCTTGAACTTTAATTACTAAAGGCCTGCTACACACTGTAGCACTAATGTCTCGTTCCTTCTGTATTCCTTGTTGTCCACCTGCACACATCCAGTATTTCTTGTTTTGCACTGGGTTAGCTGATGCAGAAAGGAGAATTTGCTTCTATTTCTGTACAGCACCTAATGCATGGCTTGGCCTCCTCTGTACCTTGTTTAAGGTGATAATGAGCTCACCCTCAAAAAGCAGCATAACTGTTGAGAGGGTTTACTTTTCTAGAAGAACTCTGAAACTGTTAATGCTCTCCTAGAAGTGCTGTTTCAAAATTGAAGGTCTTAGAGTAGTTGGAGATAACTGGGTGGTAAAGGAAGGCACAGAGAAAGGTCCAATTGCTCAAAGGTGGCAAGTACCATGGAGTTATCATTGTGGTGATTTATCATGATTCTTTATAAGGTCAAACTGCCCTTGAGAGAAGGAGATGGGTTAATACACAAGACTGCTGAAAGGATCAGGCTGAACACAGTGAGATGAAGTGTTTCTAGCACAGATCATGTTTCATGGAATATTAATATCCAAGCCAAAAAAACCCACCAAAACCCCCAAGGAACTCACCTTTAAGGTCCCCATTACCTTGGGAAGGACCTCTTGCTATGTATGTTGGTTCAAGTGTTATAATCTTTTACTGCTCCTTGTCCTACCACAGAGGTTGTGATCTTCTCACAGGTGTGAGTGAACATCTCACCTTTCTTCAGCCAGACCTGCCAAAAAGAAGTGGCTTAGCAAATACATCTAAAAATAGTATCTCTTTGTGCCTGTCTGTTTGTTTATGTGTTGGGTTTGTTTTTTTGTTAACCCTGATGGTTTTGATAGAAATGGGCAATGTAGTGGCCACAGGTACATTCCTATACCCACCTCCAGTGTAATGGTAGAGGAGAGGAGTATCTGGAAAAAGGTGACCTCAGCTCCAGATTAACAGTTGCCAGACTACTATGCCTGAGCAGATCTGAATTTCTATAAGCAAATGGCTGTCATTTCTTCTCAGAAAATAAAAGTTTTGTTTCATGCACTTCTACTGATTCAGCCAACTGTGTTTAGGCTGGGAGGTTTCAAGTCACATCAAAGTTCTCAGAACAGATAAAGTCCTTCCTTCACTGAAAGCTTCATGGTAAAAAAAAACACCTTCATTGGTGTAGTTCATAAAATGATTTCATTTCTAGAGTTTTTCATAAACTGAGGTGTTTAGTTTAGTTTTGTTTTGTTTTATGAGACAAAATGGAGATTTATGTTTGGTTTTTTATTCTAGTTTTCTTCTTTCTGTTTTAAGCATTCATTTTTCCTTTTTAGATCCTCTAGTGGAAAAAAAAAAGTTAGTTAGAAAAGAATATTTATTAAATTCTCAAGACTGAGTGTTTGTGGGAAGGTGGTTCTTCTACTTTACTGGGTACAGTCAAAGCAGACGTCTCTGCTCTTCCCCTCTGTGAGAAATCTGTTCCTTTTCTACACCGGTCACTGGCATGAGGCTAGGGGGAAACAGGCTCCAATTCCCACCTCTATTACAGCTTCAGAAGGGGAAGATGAAAACGAGTGAGTGCCTTCATGTGGCAAATTTGAAATGCTTTTCATCAGGTCTCTCAGGGATGGATACAGCCAGGCTCTCCATCACTCTCTCAGGGTGGAGCTACAGCCATAAAGCCAGTTAAAGAGCTTCCCACCACCCTGTCTCCAGCTGAAAATGTTGCAGATTTTGTCCCAACCACTGAGCCAATACAATTACTTCTTCAGACAGGAAATAAATCTCATTACCAAAGTGAACAAGAGATCCCTGTAACATGCTTCTGTTGCCTGAGTATTTTGCACCAGAACTAAAGCAAAATCTGTTCTCCCCTCCCTTAAGAGCTGAAACATCATAGCTGGCTCTTCAATTTCAGATCATTCACAAAGCCCTCTCTCCTCTCTCCCTTTTATACACTGCGGAAAACTCATAAATTTTGCTTTTATAGTGAGTGCAGCACCCCTCAAAAATGTAATCTATGTTCATATTTCTCCATTGCTAACTGAGGTAGCTGGAAATTATAAAACACCCAAAGCAACTACATAAGATAACTTCTAAATGCTTTCCTTTCCCTGACACCTATTGCTTGCAGGTACAGAGTGAAGTGTTCAGATTTTCCCTGTTTGTGGTCTTTTTGCTTTTCTTTCCTGTTTTCTTTTCACAGTCCTCAGTCTTTGGAAGGGATTTTAACTACCTTGTTCTTGAGGATGTTGGTATTTATTTTTTTTTTGACAGCCTGTGTTGCTCAATAAGAGCTGAGAAATTAAGTGCCCTAACTCCAGAGAATCTTCCTGGAGTCACTCTTTAAGGATATACTGCTTGCTTGTCCCAAAAAGTACCAAAGATCACTTTGGGGAACATTTTCAGGGCAGGTCTCTGAAAAGAGCATGAGCCTAATTCTGGAGGTGAACAATTGCTAAACAGCACAGGCTGCTGCAAGCTAGAAATAGCCTCCTTTGGGAAAAAAAAAAATATATATATATTTATCCTGGAAGAGCTAGCTGTAATAGTCCAAAACCATTACATAAAGTGTGGGTAGTCAGGGCTCAGTGCTTTATATCTCTTCTTGTCCCCATTTTTAATTGGCAGTACTGGCACTCCTGTCTAGTGCTACAGAATGTGAACCCTGACCACCAAAGCAAACAGACAACAGATGGGTCTTTCCAATCCTTTCTAAAGCACAGCCCTACACTGTTGAAATCCCTGTTAACAAGCCATGAAGGCTTCATAGGCTTTTAACTACTGGCACTGGTGCTGCTCATCACTGTACTCTCTTGCAAGCACTCTCTTGCTGTGGTTCATATTCTCCTTTCACTCTGTGTCAGATCATACTGGTAATAGATTTTTTTTTTTTTTCCTTTTCCATATTCTTGAAATTTCTTGGCCCATTAAAGTTCTTTCCATCCAGCAAGAACAGAACTGGCCTACATATGATCAAATGTACCACATCTTGTCTACTATTAGGAAAATGGCTGTTATATGCTGCATGGTGAAAATTGTTGTGATGGATAAATGAAGTTCACATTTCTGCTCGTCCAGTAGTGCATTTTGATTGTTCAGTGTCAGAACCTGAAATATCTCCTTTTTAATGAGGATAGATATTTTAAACATAGATTCTACAGAACTTACATAATTCACAATGTGTGTGAACCACTTGTACTCCATGGCAATAAGTAGGGCACAAGAGAGGGCAATTACTGCAGTACTCTGTTTTTAGTAGTGGATCTTCTGAACACAAGAGGTCCAATTCTGAGTCAGCTGCAGCTCAGCACCACTCTAGATCTGCAGAGTGTGATTCAGTAAGGAGTATGGGTGAAGGTTTCCTGATGAAAGGAGTATGAGAAGGCAAAAGGTATTGCAATGAACTAATTAGTATCAATGCCAGGAGAGATCTCTCTGATGCCTGGGTGGTGAGGAACCAGCAGGAATCTTCATTACTTAGACTGCCTGTGACAAGCTACATATAAAATTACAGGGTAGCTAGTTTAATTTCAACTGCAAAGAAAGTCTTATCAAGCCTCTGGAGAGATGGAGTGGGAAGAAAGCCCATAGAGGTTTAGTCTGACAGCTTGATATTTGGACAAGAGTGTTCCAGAAGAGAAGACCTGGGCTCTTGTGAGCTTGAAATATTTTTCTTAAGAGCAAGAGGAATTAATAAAATAGGGTGAACATTAGTTTAAGAGAAAAACAGTCAGAATGGGTGACTACTGCTGTTGTAAACAATTCAACTTATATCCCAGTGGAATGCTGTTGATTTCACACAGGAAGTCATGGAAGGGATGGAAGGCTCTGTTATAGGTACTAATGGCTGCTCTTCAATTTTCTTCTTTAAAGGAATTGCTTGCAAGCTGGAAAAATGTTTCAGCATTAGCTGTGAGCTGTTATCAGACTTGTGCAGGTTGCAGCTTTTATAGTTAAGGATGCAAAGCAGTGTTCATTCAAGCACTGGCTTCATATCAGAGCTGGGCAAAGTTTGCGGACACATTTCAATGCAAAAATATATGACATTTTCATTGCTTTTTCATGTTGGTTCATACAGGTGACTTCTGTCAATGAGATTTTGATAGCCCTTTCCTTGGAAGGAAAATTTAAAAATACAAGTATGACATTGAAATGCAACTCTCCATCTCTGGGGGAAGATAAAGTGGAGGTCTGTGTATTAGCAGAATATCTCTTCATCTCATAATTTAAAGACAAGCCTACAGCTTTGTTTCTCTCTCCCTGGTGCTGTGTTAAAAGTTCACTCATCTGCAATAGCGCAGGAATTGTTGGCGGGGGGGGGGAAAGAGGAGCAAGAAAAGATGGCAGGAGTTGAGGAATTATTGTTTCAGTTCTGCAGTGATGACATTTTACAAAGGTCAAAGTGATAATTGTTGTCCAGATACTTTAAAATTATATGGAAACATTTTTCCATACATAAACCTCTGTTATTTTGTTACAAGTAAGTCATCCAGTAAAGCCATGGCAAAATAGAATTTTAAAGCATCCCCCTCGATTGACTTGCCAAGACTGGAATTTGGAATTAGATTTATTTTAGTGTCTCATCCCAGTTAGCAGGAGAGTTTGAAAGATGGCTCTAATGTAATGTGATGTATCTCGCCACAAGGAAGTGCAGAACCTTTGATGTATTTTGGAATTCTTTTTGCTGACTCACAGTAAATGTGGGGTGAGATGGGAGATATGAAGCACTGCTGTGGGTTTGCAATTACTTTTCTGCTAGCATCTTAATGGATAGAAAATATATGAGTAATCCAGGATGGATAGTTAGAAATGTATTCAATTAATTTTGAAGGAAAGAGAAAATGTAACATTGAGCTTGGCTAAACACTGCCCATCTGGAAACACAGCCTGTGACAAGCTGTCTAAAATATGCATATTTTCTGCATCACAAATCAATGTTAAACAAATTTCATTCCATCTCTTTCTTTCAAGAAGTGTATTTAAACTAAGTAATGGCTCAATTGAAAGGTAAGGTGTAATAGACAATAAAAATTAACCAGTTAAGTTCTCCTTTTATTAGGAATAATGAAGTATCTCTTACCTAACATCAAGATAAGGTTGAATTATGGTTGGCTAGAGGGACAGAAAGAGGTCTGGAAACTGGGGTAACAGATGTGGTTTCACATGTTTACTTCACTTCTGTGAACTGCAGGAGATGACAGTTTTGCAAACCTGAGACTGTATGCATGGCAATCAGGGGAGCAACTGCAGTCAAACAAAACCTGGTGCCTGACATATTGTGAGGGGGTCTGATTATCTGTATTTTCACACAGCTTATGCAGTTAGTGAGAAATGATCAACTGTTCCTGTGTGCATTTTATCTCTACTTAATATGCTTGCATTGTGGCTAATTAAGAAATAAACATTGAAAGTTTCCAGCACATCAACCTCTACCTGTGTGTGGGGTTATTCCTCATCAGGTGCACAGGTCTACACCTGCCCTGTTGAACTTTGTTAGATTCCCTTCCACCCGATTCTCCAGGCTGCCTAGGTCCCACTGAGTGGCATCACAACTTTTTGGTATGTCAGCCACACCCAGTTTTGTACCACTAGTAAATTTGCTGAGGGTACGCTCTGTCCCTTCTTCCAGGTCTTTAAGGAATATATTGAACAAAACAGGATCTGACTCCTGGGGAACATCACTAGCTACAGGCCTCCAGCTAGACCCTTGACTGCTGATTACAACCCTCTGAGCTCTGTCCACTTTGAGTCTCAATCCACCTAAATGTCCACTCATCCAGCTCAAACTTCCTAAGCTTACATAGGAGGATGTCATAATACATAGAATACATAGAATAAACCAGGTTGGAAGAGACCTTCAAGATCATCGCGTCCAACCCATCAACCAACCCAACACCACCTAAACAACTAACCCATGCAGATTCTTAAGGACTGTGAAGTTGTAGTTTGCAATATTGTTATCTCTGGCATGAGAATTTTCCATGGTGAAATTGATGGTCTTTCCTGTCAGGAGGATATAACTGGGCAAATTATGCCTCACATTGTGAGAGGTAAAACTTCTCCACTCTGCTAACCGTAAAAGCAGCTCTATTTATTAAGTAACACCTTTTAAATAAGCAGCACATCACATCACCGCGGGTAAAGAGCCCCCAAAACCAGAGTGAGATATCTTCAGAAGAGAGTAGGTGCATGCCAAGATTCTCTAAGTTACAATTCCAGCAAGTTATTAACACCTCAGAAATGCAGATGTATATGTGAAAATTAATGCTAGGCAGATATTTCCACAAATAAACCTTCCCAATTACTTTAATAAAGACCTGACATAGAACCAAGCATGTCATTCTGGTCTTCTCTTTAATAATGGAGAAGATCCAGTGAACAGTATTCTTGGTATTCAATTTACCCTTGGGTACATCCAGTCTCATTGACTACATCCAACTCTACTGGCTACCTCCCATCAACAGCTGTGGGGTTCTAGACTGCTAGTTCAGGCATCTGTAACGTAAGCTTTTGCTCCTGAATTTATGTATGATGATAGTAACAGCTCTGATTTTAACCAGGTGAAGTTAGCTGGCATGTATATTAATATACAGCAGAGATGAGTCTTTGGCAAGCTCACAGCTTCTAGAATTTAGTATGTGAGAATCCCCCAGACTCCACTGTGGAAATCCTCATTACATCAATGCAGAGTAGAGATGCTTTCACACAGGGGAGCAAAGAGCACAAAACTACTGGTGTATCCACTAAAGCCCAGGGCCCATAAAGGCCTAAGTGTTTAAAATCTGTGTAGCTACTTGAATACAATACTGCATCAGCAGGATGTTCTTCAGTATGAATTGTGACATACTCTCCGAGTTTTCCTTTGGAACGGTGCATATGAAACTTGAGCATCTAGAGGTCAGCTCAGATGCTGATCATTGACGCTGTTAATGAATGTGATCTTTTTGCCAGGCACTACTGTACATTCTCATTTAGCTTTGTTTGCACAAGCATGGAAACAGGAGTGATGAGTTTGTAATTGAGAAGGTTTATGAATGTGAATGAGAAAAGTTTAAACCAATTAAACAAATGTATATGTTCCCCCACAAAAAAAATCTGATTTTGGTGTTTGTTTTTTTTATTTATGACTTCATGTGTTCTCTGTGTATTGGCTGGTTTAGTGCAAGGCATCAACTTCCTTCAGAATGGGAGGGAAAAATTAGAAAATCTTCTGCAGCATGGAATTTCTTGAATTTATGGACAACTGCAAGATACTGCTCCCCTCCCTCCTTTCCTAACTTCTTTGCCTTACTTTACAACTCATAGCAGAAATGATAAGAGGACACTGGGGTTCCCTGTCTAGTCAGCTGGCAGAAAAATGGGCAACTTACCCATGAACGGGCACATAATGACAGAGGGTACAGTGAGGCTTTCAAATCAGACTTTCGCCAGTATAAAACTGAACAGCTATCCTGAGTCATACAAATATCTCCTGATTAAGTCACCCCAGGTTGTTGTTAAGATTTTCAGAGAGACAGAAAAAATAATGTTTGTTGAAGTTCATATGTGAAGCACATGGCAGAGGCAAAACAGTAATATCTTTATACTCAGGTCTATTTCTTCAACACTGAATTTCTTTCATTGTTCTCCTGTGCTACATCCCTATTTTGTAACAATTTAAAAGCTGAATCTTTGCCTGACATCCCTGAGAGCTTCTTAAATTCTGATCTGAGTATTTATGTCTGGAGACAGTTAAAAAACCCCACTTGTACATGCTCATAAAGACACTGTCCAAAAATTACCAGAAAAGGAAATTAACCATCTACCTCCACTAGTCTCTGAGCGATAGGCTTTCAACAGAAGAATCTAAAAGCATTATTGGCAGGTCTGGAGTTGTGTCCTGCCATGGCTGTAAAATGTTGGCACTGCATCTGAGTCTAGTGTCAAAACCAAAGTTCCCCAGGAAAAATGAAAAACCTTCTTTCATTTTAGAATACATAGAATACATAGAATAAACCAGGTTGGAAGAGACCTTCAAGATCATCGCGTCCAACCCATCAACCAATCCAACACCGCCCAAACAACTAACCCACGGCACCAAGCACCCCATCAAGTCTTCTCCTAAAAACCTCCAGTGATGGTGACTCCACCACCTCCCCAGGCAGCCCATTCCAATGTGCAATCACTCTTTCTGTATAGAACTTTTTTCTAACATCCAGCCTGAACCTCCCCTGGCGCAGCCTGAGACTGTGTCCTCTTGTTCTGGTACTGCTTGCCTGGGAGAAGAGACCAACATCCGTCTGTCTGCCTTTTACAGCTCAAAGAGCAGATGGCTTTGCCATTTCTTTATTCTGTTATATACATATATCTCCAGAAGGAGTGACCATAACAACGGCTGCAGTAATGCAAGGGGCTTTGGTTGCTTGGTTGAGGTTTTTTGGGGATTTTTGTGTGTTTGGTTTTGTTTGTTTTGTTTTGGTGGGGGGTTTTTTGAGACAAAGAAAATTGAAGGACATCTGTTGGATAGTGAAAAAGTCCAGTTAGTTATTTTGAAATTGAAATGGGTAACTGGAACATTGCATTCAAGAAAAAAATCATAAAATTGGTATGTACTTTTATTTTCCTTGCTGCATAGGGAATTGGAATTTTTTCTTGCCTGCATTTTCATTCCAGTTTAACTTATATCCATTTCAAAACACTCTCTTTTGCATTTGAAAGAACATCTAAGTTTCCTTTGTCTTAAGGAGCTATCCCTAAAATGTATTTTTTCTATATGTAAAAGAATATTATAGTGAAAAAAAAATGAATATGAGAATGTATTTTACCAGCTGCATGAGAATATTATGGCAAAAATCTCTATGAACAGTGCATAGACTCAACACATCAATATGAATTTAAGTAGCAGAGCAACTTGTATTGAATTTTTCCTCAGTATAAAGATCAATAACTTGTCTGTTGACAAATTTAAAATGACTGTAAGTGGCAAACAATCTCATTTTCAGTTCTCTGAAAGATGATACTTTCACTAGACCCATGACTCTAGGTCATGAGCGTGTGTGTGTTACAGACCTCTTCAGTCTCTGCTCTGCAGGAGACTGCTGTATTTGGGGTGTTTTTAGATTGCCTCTCCATTTGTAGTGCATGCTGCATGCTGCGTGTCTGGAAGCTTGTAATTCAATTATGTGTCAGGGGTCATCATCATCAAAATACATCAGGGCTGCACATAAATTCATCTGTTCCTTAAAATCCTGAGTTAGGCTCTAATGAGACCTCAGATGATAGTAGTAACTGCACTGCAGTTGGCATGACATTTCTCATAAGCAATGTGCTGTGTCAATGTGGGTCAGACTCAAAAGACTAAAAAGCTTTTATTTTCTCTAGAACTTACTAGGGAAAAGTGTACAGTATTTTATTTTCTACTGCTCAGGTTTGTCTTGATGTCAGACTTTACCAAATGCAAAACCCGTGGAGAGTAATTTTAATTCTAAGATTGTCCTGAATCTGCTAAGTACTGATGACAATAAAGAAGTGATTACTTCTTTAACATCCAAGCAGCCTGAGTAAGATTACAGAGCATGGTAGCAACATGTTATGTATTGCTGGAATGGAATTTAAACTATTCAAGCATATAAATTGAAAACTCATTCTGAAGTTGCATTCTGAAATTGCTTTGCTTTCCTAAATTGAGTATGTGGTAAAAACAACCAAGACATTCAGAAGACTTATTACTGGAAATGAATGTAATAATGTAATTCATGCTGTGTTAGGCAGAATTTAGTCTTGATGAATAGCATTTGGTTGGTATTAAACTCTGATTTGCAGAACAGGAAATTCCTTCAGGATGCAAAATTTCTTGCCAAAGCTGGTAATATAAGTTCACAGTGATAAACAGTGTATCCTAGATAGCCAACCAGCACAGCCACCAACTGGTTTGAAAACACCATGAAAACAATTTACAGACTCCTTCTAAATCTAAAGTGGGGCTATAAAATTGCCAGTATAATAACCCCATCTTTAACTCAAGTTGTTTCTTTAAGAAAAAAAGCTAGAGAACCCTCACCTGTATTATGAAGACCTAATCTTCATCCTCACCAATGAAAACACCCATTATCTCCATTATCTCTTTGTGCACAGGGACTAATTGTGCAATCCTTAACTAACTTCTTACAGTTCCTCTTGAAGCAATTCACTGGGAGCTTTTTCAAGGTGAAGATGGTGAAACTTTGCTAACAAGAAAGAAAATGTGCTGCACATTCTGTCTAAGAAACATCCTGCATCTCTGCCAACTCATCTCAGTCTTCCACTGTGGTAAGGGCAGACACGTCTAGATCCACTACTTATCCCAGCAGTGCCCTCCTTAAGAAGATGGGATGGCATCTTGTGTAGCCCATGGTGTTGTTTGTCACTATGTCCTGGGGACTTCTCTGTTCTTGCCAAAATTAAGGGTGCACAATGATTGAATGGTTGCTTGCCACTTCTGTCTTGGGACTGGAGGAGTGTAGAGACCTGTAATTTGTATAAGGGTTTATGGAGTCCTGTCCTGTGATTGGTAATATTGAGAACATCGTGTTGATGCAGAAGAATAAGGCAGCTGTAGCCTATGTAAATAGCTACCCTACATAAGAACTCAGCTTATTTGAAAATAGAGTTCTCCAAGGGCAGGAGTATGATCTTCATGTAGGTTAAATGTAACTGTCCTGTTTAATACAAAAAGCACTTATTCTACATCTGAACTTGGTTACCAATTTTGGCTTGAAATAATTACGGTTATACAGTCCTACTATAATGGTAAAAGGAGTGCAAAATTCTTCCTTCATAACTGAGGCGTAAGTATCACAACAGTTTTGGCAGGTTTGTGGCAACTAACTAGGGAAAGAAATCACTTATTGTGTCCTTTACTCCCATCACCAGGAGAATATCTATCAGAGTTGGGAAAGATTTAAGAAACAAGTCTTTACTTGGCAGTACAGTAATAGATTAATAGATCTGGATGTCAGGAAGATTCTCCTGAATAAAATTTTCTAATTGATTTCCATTCATCTTATATATGCTTCCTCCCCCAGTTCCTCCTCCGCCCCCCCCAACTCCTGTTTCTTCACTACTTTTGTATATTTATTGTTAGTCCTGTTCCTCTTATTTATTCCTTCCAGGATCACACACAAACCAAATCTCCTAATTCCTTTTAAATTTACATTCCCATCCATTTTTAGTTCTCGCTGATGTTTTTTCCAATAGGACTTTCAACACCTGTGCTGCAGTTTATGAAGAAAAATCATTATAGTAAAACACTTGTTTACACAGTGCTTTGGTAGTGTGGGGAAGTTTGTATAGGGCTGTGTAGCCCTGTAAAGCTTTTCATCAGCAAAGAGCAGAACAGACATGTCAGTTTTCCCTTATACCCTTAGCTTATGACCAACCTTTGTGTTTCTTCTGCCTTTCCAAGTATGACTCTTTGCTTACAGAAAAATTGAATTGCTTTATTTTTTTTTACATGCATTGAAAAAAAAATACTTAAAAAAATCTTAATGATTAATGTGCATGGAAAACATCTGCTCTTCACAGAGTATTTTCTTTTGGGCAAACACTCAAAATCTGAAGGGTTTTTGGCTATGCAAAAAGCAAATTTAAAAAGTGAAAATTTTAATTGTTTTGGGGAGGGGGACTAGCAGACGTCAGAGGGAGGAACCACCCACTGATCAGTACTAAGCTTCATTTTCAGTGGTTTCCAGTGTTTGTGGATTATCTCTCCATACCTCTCATATATATCCAAGAAAGACTAAGAGTTCTCTGACTATGTTCCTAAATATACAATTTCCTTGATCGTTAGTGACAACATAAATGTCTTACAAAATTATTCAATAAAGAAAATGAATCCATGCTTAACCATTTAGGTTCTGGTAGACATCTTCAGGACTTGGATATTCAGAATTTACCACCTCAGAGTCTCATAACACTACCTTGGATGTAAGAATTTCTCTTTCTAACAGTATCAGTGCTTCATACTCTGTGGGGCATATGGATTTGATATACTTTCAGGCTCTCATATTTCTCTTACTTACCTCTTCAGTTTGTCACTATAGTAACTCTTGCTCCTCTCTGTAGGCAGATCTCAAGATAATTGATGCCTCTACCTGCAAAGGACCGCACAATAAAGAGAGGTGATTTGTGTTGTTAGCAACTTGAAGGCAGTAAAATAACTTTTTGTAGTCTTATGTACCAATCTATACACAAATATTTAATATTTCTTCTGTCTCCAGAGGAAGTCAGTCTCTCAGGTCTCCTGTTTTCAGAAGTTGAGTCTGTATTTCCCATGTAGTTATTGAGTGATCTCCCTGCTCTTATCTTGACCCATGAGCCATTCATTGTATTTTCTCCTCCCTGTCCATTTGAAGTGGGGCAGTAACAGAACATCTTGGTGGACATTTGCCATCCAGCCAATGTTAATCCACCAAAGACAAGCAAAAAAAAAAGTGCTTCCTGTAATGATCAGATGGAGCAGTAAATTAACAGGAACTAATTTTCATCTGCTTTCATTTGGTTTCACCTGGATTCATGTAGTTTTAATTTTCCTTCCACGTATTCCTAGGTAGAGGTTATGATGAAATATGTGGACCAAGATACAATCTGCCAAGGGATTTGCATTGATTTAAGTCACAAACCCAGTTTATGTTATTCAGATGGATAACAAACTAGACTCTCCTCTGCAGGAGAGACCAAAAGGAAGGCTTATCTGCGTGTTTGACAGACTGAGAGTTTGATTTAAGTATGTTGTGGAAGTTTGTATCCTGAGGGTTGGATTTGCTCTCTAAGAAGCTTTAAAATCTCAATGTTAGTTAATGTATGTTGAGATGGTGAGATTTTTAGTACTGCTGCTGTGTTGCCTCAGTGTAAATAAAAACTCATTAGTTTTATAGTACAAGTAAATCCTACTCATGCCAGTGCAGTTGATCAAAGACCTTGACACCTACAGTGCAATAAGGGAAAACATAAAAAGCCACCCATTTTTAATATCATTTCCTGGGGGCTGGGAAAAAAGTAGATGCTAACCTCAGAATAGCATCAGGTATCGTGACTTGCACTTGGTCTGATAGATTCTGGTAACGCTGATAGGCCCTTGAGTGGCACCCAGGTCAGCGATGTTGAACCTAGAAGCAGCTGTGACTTGAAAGACATCTTTGTCAAAGTTGGAAGCGTGGAAGTGGGCAATTCTATGCATTTGCAAGCCTCTTCCAGTCCATGTTGGCTTGATAGATACATCATACACAGATGTTACCATGGCAAATATAAGCCACGTTAGGATAAAAGACTAAAATAGAATTAATAGAAAGAGATACTGAGTATCAAAGATCTCAGGAATGGGTCTTCTTGCACTTTAGCTTGGAATTCTGGTGTTGTTTTTTTTTCCTTTACTTGTACAACTTTAATACTAAAATAAAATTTTAATACTGAACATAAAGTTGTCAGTTAAAATGTCTCATTTTAAAAAATGACATGGTAGTGTCTCTAGGTGTCTAGTAGGGTAGTGTCTCTAGGTGTCTAGGAGGTAATACTGCTAGAGTAATCACTATTGCTCCTATCTGCCAGTGCTATTAGCCAACCGTATATGAATACAGTCTGCTTCTGTAATGGGTTGGGGCAGATCCCCTCCCCACCACAGGCAGAAATAACGACTCAGACAAACGGATTGCAAAAGTGATGAAAGTTTAAATAGAAAGCAGTGAATGTTACAGAGAACCCAAAGCGCAGTGACAAAGAAAGATCCCAAAGCAAACCCAGAGGCATCCCATTCCCACCTGAGGGTACACCCGAGACCCTCAGGGCTCCTTCTTCCCCCTCCCTCTGCTGGGCTAGTCTCAGCTGGCCAGGCCTGAGACTGCCCATCCCCCCGTGGCCTTGGGCCTAGCCAGGCCCAAAGCCAGGAGACATCTCCCCCAGTTACCGGCTGGCGGAGGAGGAAGAAAAGAGGAAGTGCCAGACTCCGCACTGGATCTTATAGTGGTGCAAAGAATTCTGGTAGGAAATACACAATTTCCTGTGTCCATCCCTCTGGGCTGGACTTCTGGACACAGGAAGTGAATGCACCAGGGGGGCACCCAACTCAAACTACAACATGCCACCCCTGTATTTCATACCATAATCTTTGCACCCAAACACATCATCAGATCAGAAATCTTCTGATGACATGTCCGGCAGAGTCCATATCTTCATCTGGGCGTCCACTCAAACAGTCTCTCATTCAGGCTCAAGCATCAGTCCATTCCAGTTGTTCTTCCTCATGTGATGGAACCTCCCAGCGACGCAGTCCTTCTCCTGCAGGGTGAATTCCTTGTGGACTCCTTGGGACATCCTGGTCACCTGGAAATACCTCACAACTTCTCAGCCAAGCCTTTACTCTCCTATTCAGCGGCAAATTCTCCACCCCTGGGGCAGGCCAGTCGGAACAATCCAGCTCCACGACTGCCTTTTTCAATCCATCCAGGGTGCCGCAGCCAACCGCTTTCACGCGGACCAAAGCTACACGGATGCATGTCAGAGGCACTCCGCACCCCCCGGCTGGGCGCTCGCGTACCGAGGCAGGACAGCATCCGGCTGCACAACCTCCACCCCCGGAAGAGGGAGGAGCTGCGCCACAGCCCGCTGAAGAAGCAGGGAGGCGGAGCCAGGTGCTCGGCGCCCTTTTCGGAACACGTCCGAAAACGCCAGGGAAAGATTTACAGCTGCCGCCGCCGCCTGAACGCAGCCCGGCTCGGGCGGTGCCGCCGCCGCCGCTTGAACGCGGCCCGGCCCCCGCCGTCTCTGTCGCCGCGATGCAGAGTCCGAGTCACCTCCAGCAGTCGCTTGCCCGCTCGCCGCGGGTGTCCGCTCCCCGCAGCGGCCGCGGGCCGACCACACTCTGCTTGCCGCTGCCCCTCCTCCGCTCCCTACCGCTCCGCAGAGAACGAGGAGAAGGCAGGTCTCGCCTTCTTAGGCTACTAGAGCACTCTTAAGCTACCCTGGGCAGAAAGTCACAGAAAGAACCACCCCTCGCTGTTCCCAAACAACAGGAGGGACTTCCATGCCATCAGCTATGCACCAGCTATCCTTCTGCAGTCCACAGGAGTTCACACAGTCGCCCCGGTAACACAAAACCTGAGCCCCAACTTTCCAAACCCAAACCGACGCCCAGAACTAAATTTAAACTCTCCATCTTTTGCAATCCGAGCTGCAGTTGGCCCCACGTTGGGCGCCAAAATGTAATGGGTTGGGGCAGATCCCCTCCCCACCACAGGCAGAAATAACGACTCAGACAAACGGATTGCAAAAGTGATGAAAGTTTAAATAGAAAGCAGTGAATGTTACAGAGAACCCAAAGCGCAGTGACAAAGAAAGATCCCAAAGCAAACCCAGAGGCATCCCATTCCCACCTGAGGGTACACCCGAGACCCTCAGGGCTCCTTCTTCCCCCTCCCTCTGCTGGGCTAGTCTCAGCTGGCCAGGCCTGAGACTGCCCATCCCCCCGTGGCCTTGGGCCTAGCCAGGCCCAAAGCCAGGAGACATCTCCCCCAGTTACCGGCTGGCGGAGGAGGAAGAAAAGAGGAAGTGCCAGACTCCGCACTGGATCTTATAGTGGTGCAAAGAATTCTGGTAGGAAATACACAATTTCCTGTGTCCATCCCTCTGGGCTGGACTTCTGGACACAGGAAGTGAATGCACCAGGGGGGCACCCAACTCAAACTACAACAGCTTCCAAATCATAGTCAATTCCTGCACAACCTTCCAGATCTTTAATTAATGTCAATGAACATTGGATGGTGCTTAATAAAGGCTTGTTTCTCTGCTTGTCATGACCCTGTTATTATTAATCTGTGCAATTTATGGGAGAGAATGTTAGATTGAATGTTGAAAGGCTTGAGTTGCACTCTCACATGGTGTGCATGTGATCTTAGAGAAATTAGTCACAGTGATGCTAAACTTTATTTATAAAGTCTTTTGGACAAGATTAATCTCAACATTATGTGTTTACAACATATTTTTGCACATCAGACCTCCCAGTACAGTCAGAAGCACTCTGGTCATTGCAACCAGTGAAATTTAGAATATGAGTCACCTGAAAAAAATAAGGTTTCCAACCCAAAATGAGATGAGTATTCACTTCTTTAGCTCCAGCTATCAGCTCTGCTCATGCTGTAAGTAAAGTCCAAGGTTACTTGCTCAGGCCAAAATACATACATGGTATATTTCCACATTCAATTACAAAGAACTGTTTCAATGATTATCATAGTTATAACAAGAGTGAATTAAAAGTTGTGAGTTTTTTTTTGGAGCACAAACTATCCTTTGGTATGTCTGGACAGCGTCTAGCACATCAGTGATATAAATAGATCTCAAACTGCTCTTTAGTGCTTTGCTTAATAGAGAACTGCAATTTTAATGTTGTTTGGTTGGAGATTTTTTAAAATTTTTTTTAGGTTTTTTTTCCAATCACAGCTTGAAATAAATGTATTTTGGGGTATTTGGATCCAAAATAACAGGAAAAAACCACACCAAATCTTGGAAGAGATTTCAGTAGATCATCTGATCTAACAATCTATGCAAGCTAATGCCAGCTCCAAAATTTCATTAGGCTTCCCTGGATTTTCTCCAGATATTTTCAGTGAGTTTCAGGCTTCTATTGAAAAGGTTTCTTCCATCCAGATATTTTAAAGACAGATTCTACAGGAGGAGTTGCTGATGGTAATCATCACCATTTTCAGCATGGATACTTTGGAAATTACTGAGCACTCCTTAATATTTTTATTCTTTCTTATATTTATGCAAATTAGTGAACTGTGAAATGAAGAAAGAACTCATAAAAAGGGCCACTGTGTCATTTGCTGTGATCTGCAGAGCTAAGCTCAGATGAATCAAATAACAAAAGAATTGAACTCATGCAATTCCTTGTTGTTACAAATTCTTAGCTGTTGCAAACGGAAGAAGTAATTTAAATTGCTGACTGAAACTGTCCTGAAAGCATCTTCTTTATGAAATGGGAGACAGATCAAATAGTATGGCCACTTTCTCCAGTATGCATTGATGATTTTTTGTTGCTGAAAAATGTTTGTGAGGCAGTACCAGTCTCAATCTCTTGGTTGTTGAGACACTGACACTATTAAATAAAACAGGCTAGAACTTTCTTCTGTGGATAACCTTTCCAAAAAAATAAAAGATCAGTCTACCTGCTAGGAATGGTCCTAGACAAATCCTGTTTTTCACAACATTCCAGGCATTGTTGGTTGACCCAGAGCAAATATAGCCTAGAGAGCATGCCAGAAATTGAACAGTGTAAATAATAATGGCTTAGTTCTTGAACCTAGACCCAGTCCTGTTTATTTACTGCTTTTCCATGAGTATTCACAGAGTCTGTAAGTATTCAGAGAGCTGTCCCTGTTCTTTGACAAGTCGGGAGACATTCTTTACATTTCCAAGGCTTTCAGTACATTTCATTCTGTTAGACAGTCACAGTGCAATGAATAATTTGCTTTCTGTGTCTTTCTTTGTCATCACATAAAGTGCAAAGCTGTGGTTTAATGCACATTCCTCCATTTTGCTGATGCAGCAAACAGCAGAATATAGAATATGTCAGACTTTCATCACAGCATTACCTGTCAGATGTGTCTTTCTGCTGAGCCACATGAGTAATTTTAAGCCTAAAAACTTTCTTACTGGAAAGAATATTACATTTTTCTTTCTAGACAAAATGCCATGTGTGGCCTCACTTGGGTGCTGTTTGAGAGATACATTTATTAAGCCACTTCCATGCACATTCAGAAGTCCTCAAACACATCTGTTTCAACATTGCTAAAATGGTCAGAGTGGATGGTAAGGAGATCCTTAGTTGCATTGAAATATGCATTCTGATACTGAAGCTTAAACTGTACATTACCATAATTTTGCACACTTGTAGGAGCACATAAAATGTGTAGCAATTGAAAACATGTGTGTCATGTGTGAGAGCAAAAGGTACAGCACTTCCCACCTCCTAAAAGGTCACCAGCACATATATGATCGTGCCTCAGTGTCAGTGAACTTGGACATAGAGACCTAGTTCAGGTAGAAAGTCTCTTAAAAAGGCTAAAACAATTGAGCCTGAGAATAAAAACCAGTCAGTCAAGCTTGAATTTCTAGAAAAATACTGGAACCAATAATCAAGCTACTGGCAAGCACTTGGAATTTAAAGCAATGCTGTGACTGTACAGAAAAAAGTTGCATTTAGAGTGGTATTTTAAATAAATTGCAGTCACACAGAGGTCAATGTTAGCACTAAATATCTCTGGAGATTACTTTGCAATCCAAAAATAAACCCAAGCCAAAACCCCAAATTCTCAGACCAATTACCTTCATTTTTAGCTTTTTCCATGTGAAAAACTCCTAACACATTTAATTCATTCTAGAAAAACTTGTAACAGGCACGTAAAGCTCGGAGGAAAACAACCCTTTTAAACAGTGAAATAGAAACCAAGTGGAAGTTGTCAACTTTTTTTAAAGAAAGCAAAGATCTACATAATAAATTCCAAAGTGATCTTTGCTGACTTTAAGATTGCCCACATCAGAGCCAGTTCTCAAGATTTGTAATGGGAGTTTTGTGAGATTTTGCTCATCTGGAAAGGCCTCTGCTGCTTAAGAAGCACCAAAGCTGCATTTTCCTCCATGTAACCCAGATCATCTGTCTTTGTTGATGATATTAATGTAGTAATCATCTTGTCACAACCTTTGGGACCGAGTCAGAGGTCTCCTGTTGCACAATGGTAACCCTCAAATAGAAATTATCAAGATAAAAGGAAGCTTCAACGATAACACAGGGTCAGTCTTTTACAGACCCAAAGGTATTTATTTCATAACTATAAAACTTCTGAATGTAAGAAGTTTTACTTGAAGACACAAAATCTTTTCTTCTAGTCTAATTTTTTGATTCCTTGTTATCCAGTTTCTATGCCTAAAGCAATAGGAGGTGGATGCTTTAATGCATGTAAGCTAGTCCCCAAACAAAGGCAGAATTTAAAGCACCCCGGTGTTCAGAGGCAAAGAAGTGCCTTCAGATTGCAAATTGGGTTTTAAATGTCTCACATCTATGCACATTTTTTATGGGCTGAATAGAAAACTGGGATCAAAAGGAGTCCCAAAGCTCTGCTATAAATGTTAGGATTTTGTTGAGTGAAGTGTTTAATATAGCTCTGTTGTCAGAGAAACTCCTAATTAAGTGTACAAGACCAAAAGCAATAGAAAGATTTACTGCTTCATCTTACACAGGTGATCAAAACTAATTAAGTAACCTGCCCAAAACCTGGATAAACAGAACTGAACACAGATCTCTGTCACTGTGTAGAAGGCCAGCCATTCTTCTTCAGGCTTCAGTGGCTCAGACCTTTTGCTGCTTTCTGACACACGCAGAAGTGCTGCTGATTCAGAGGGACAACCTGAGCACAACTAGCTAGTCTGAGAAAAACACAAAGAGAAAGTTGAGGAAGGGATAAAGCCTCTTAGTGTCCTCACACTTGCATGAATTTAGCATTTACTTCACAGCTTAATGGAGCCAGCATCTCCATGGACCCCATACCCCAGTTCTCTGTGATTTCCTACAGATGGATAGGTTGTAGATCATGACCGCTTAACATTGGTCTGAGGCACAGCAGCTAAATTCATTCTAATTTGGCAACCAAAGTAAGGTTCAGAAACATAAAAATCCTTGCATTTTCTTTTCTCTGCATAATTCTTCATCTTTAAAACTGGGATAATATTGACCTTACTCACAATGAAGTTAAGAGAAATCCATTAATATTTGTGCAGTGAAATGAAAGCTAGAAGGTTAAGAGGTTGTTGTTCATGCCAATAATTCATCACACTGGGTGTAAAATAAGAGCTGACAGGGACCTTTGCTTTCCTGAAATCCTCTTTTGGGCCAAACTCTGGTGTCTCTTCTGGCAGAAATCCAGAATACATACATTTGTAGCAGCAGAACTGTTGTAGGTTTGCAGTGGTAAAATCTAATCAGAACACTTTGCTCTCCTTTTTATATTAATAACTCCTATTATTAATTAGATATCAAAGTTCAAGCAAATCCTGTCAGGCAAATAAATATTTTTTTATTGCTAGCACAAAGCTGCTGATAAATTAATTTTCCCTCATTTCCATAAATGTGTCCAACAGTAGAATGTGTTTCCTAGGTAATTCAACTGCCTATTAATTATTTCCTTGTCTTTCTAAAAATGAACCTAAGAGAGAAAGACACAGAAATTTATGTGCACACAAGAGTGTAGGAGTATACTTCCCTTGCTCTTATACAAGACTTCACTAATGATTTCTGCACCAGCTACAAATTTTCAAGATCATAAGATTAATTATGACTCTTGGCTCCAACTCCTATCATAAATGAAGCTGTATATTTATGCACACTTTTTCAGACAAAAGTATTGCTGATCTTAATGTCATCAAATTCCTGGCTTAGTGAAAATTTGGTACATACACATATGCATACACATCTTTGCCAAACATTCTCCTTGGGGTTTTGGGGGGAAATGTGGGGCAGAGGAAGATGACTGAAATTTCTGCAAAAAAAGCTATGATATCTGACTGTGGTTTTTATATGCTGGAGAACCTAACCGTTTCTGTTTGGTTTATTTACATCCAGAGCCAATTTCTGTTTCAGTCATTTCATGTCATTTAAACAAAATAAAAATCACCTTGAACTTTGCTGCAAGAAGTGTTCTGAGTTGCCTGGCTGCAAAATATTAGTGAAGACAAAAGATTTGCAGAACTACTTTAGTACAGGTCCTTGCAGCTGAGATTTATTGCAATTAGATAAATCAATGTGAAATGAAGAGTGTTTTGTCACTTATTAAGTGAAATGTAATGCTCTTGATTAGTAAGTACCTCTTTTTGTATTGAAGACAAATTCTGAGACCCTGCAGTAAAAGATGGTGAAGCCTGAAGCCAGAAATCTGTCTTTTTAAATTAATGAATGGAAAGCAATGAATCATCATAGTGAAAGGGGAATATCTCAGATCATATGTTGTCTATGGTCATACTTGCATCAACAATTTATGGTATAAGTAATTGACCAATGTTGCTTATCATGTGTTTTGTCTATTTTAGTGTCTTTCATCATGCTATTCTAGAAAACTCTACCAGAAGAATCAGAAATGCTTGTGCCACTTGTATTGAAGATGTCTATTTCAGAAGTCCTGCTGTCTTACTCACTTTGGGTTTGAATGAGTTAAAAATATCATGAGATATTTGTCTCCATTTGGTTTTAAATTTTTTTTTTTTTGACAGGTTCCTCAAGTTCAGGAATTTCTGGAACCTCTTATTGAGTTTTAAAGTAAGATTAATCTGTAAAAAATTAGAATATTTCTGTATCCTGGGTGTCAGTTTGACCAGTATCTCTCTCTGTTGATGTTAGAAGAGGCATCAGATGAAAGGATCAAACCCTCTCACATCAGAAGCTAGTCCTTGTCAGCATTCTGCCTCCCCTTTGAGAAGGAAGGAAGTAATTGCCTGTAGTTGGGAAAGTCATTCAACAGGCTGAGTTCTTCTGGCCCTTCTAAAAAATATCCAGAGAAAGCCAAAAGTTCAAGGCAACAAAACCAGGGTGTAGCATGTTTACAGAGCCAGGGTTGGGAGCAAACCAGACGGTAGCATTTCCCATCTCTTGCTTGTAGTAAAGCTAGCCCTAGAGACCTGAGATGAAAGTGAGGTGCCATCTGTTGTCTCTCTCCTTTCAGTGAGTTTAACCATGAAGATATACTTTGATGCAGCTTTATTCAGGGAATGTGACAAACCACTGAAAATTACAGCAGAACAGTGATTACAGGTAGAGCAAAGGTCCCAACTGTGCACATGGCTTCACAGGGCTCTGACAAGCAGGGGTTGTGCTCTGTCTCTAGCAACATTACAAGAGTTGCAGGTTGTCTCCATATGAATAAATCCTAAGAGGTCTTCCAGACTGGCAGGTCTGATAAGAGACCTACGCTGAAGGAAGGGTGCTCAAACAAACTAAAGTGGGTACCACTGTGGGATGATGCCTGTTTCTGCATGTGGATGTGCCACTAGCATCACCAAAGATTTTGCTGAGACCTATACTGAGCTTCAGAAATTTCTCACTGGCACTCACCAAAATCTTTCCTAGTCAGCACAATTCATTCAGAATCTCTGTACATTCCCACTTCTATGTAAGTATGCAAATGAACTGTGAATTGAATTGCAAGTATGACTACACTGAGGTCCAGGGCCACAGGTGGTTAACAGTATCAATAGCTACGTGCTGACAATAAAGCTTCTAGCTATGGAGAACATCTCTAACTACTGGAAAGTCAGGTCTCCTCTTCTTGCCTTTGACTGAAACCCAGGCCTATTCCCAACAGGTAGTTTGGATGTCACTATCCCAATTTGAATGTTAACAGAGTTTAATAATATGAACATAGATTTTTCCATGCTCCAGTGCCAGAGAACAATCCAGATATATTTAATTTCTTAGAATAGATGTAGCTTAAATTTCCCAGGGTTGAAATGATAATAACAAAAGAGATCAAGAATCTGTTTTACCTATTATGTCAGCAGAGTATGTTGTGCATGATCTTCAAATACAATGTGCTGGTGATTATATGTCTCAGTGTAGAAATCTTACTTTTGTAATTAATGCTGCTCTATTTTCTACTGGGAAATATAATTCGTGGATGGAATGGAGAAACCCTAATAAATCATTGTCACAGCATTCAAACACCTGAAAAACCTCCTCCTTTCATGGCACTGGCAGAAAGTAGAATGATATAAATGACACAAGCAAATAATCCTGTCATGACCTAACAAGACCCCGTTTATCAGCAGGGCTGAGGTAAGTGATATTCAGCCAATCCCTTTTGAAATAAACCACATTGGTTAAAAATCCTTTTACAGATACTGATTCACTGAAGCTTATTTCACCTGCCCAGAGACTAATTTCCTGGTAGAAAAAAAAAAAATTAAAAAAGAATCAACAAAACTTCAAAGAAGGTTAAGCTAAAATGTTTAATCTTTACACTAGCATGCTAAAATACGCTAGATATGGTTAGTATTCTGCAAAGAAGTAGGAAACTAATCCTGCTCTTTATATTTGTCTGTCCATCATGAGTGAGTAGTCATTGCTTCACTCAGTGCTTGTGTTCAGTTGTCTAAATGTTAAGCAGTCGTGGCAAAAAAGCCATTTTGCCATCAGCGAAATATGTAGGCACTCACAGAATCCACCTTGAGGCAGTCTGGGATCTTTCAGTGTGTAAGCTGACCCTTTCTAACTGTTGGCAATGGTCTGGTGAAATCTGAGATTATTCTGCTGTGCCTGTGAGGTGAGGAAGGACACTATCCTGCATGTGACACAGAAGAGGTATACCCATGAAGAATTGAAGCACAGGAAGAGAAATCAAAAGCTGGTGATGTCATCTCATTCTGATTAACTGTTTCAAAACTAGCACAAGACAAGTCGTCTTCCACTAAGTTATACACATCTAGTGAGTCAGTGAAAAATGAGAGAAGTCCAGAAGTTTTATGGAAGAACTGATCTGGCAGGTAACTTGTTGGTTGCATGGCATACCTAGATCACTGGTACCTGAGGTGACCAGGTTTGAGATCAAGGAAAATGTGTCAGTTTGGCTATCCCCACTACTTGTCCAGATGGTGTTTCCCTGGTAGTCACAGTATTCAGCTATTGCGTGAGAAAGCCAGCTGTCATAATCACTGACCTGCAAACCACAGAAGAGAGAGATAACACTACTTCTGCCAACTTTTGTTTCAACTGAGCTTTAAAAATCACTTGGACTGAAGCCATGGGTTTCTACGTTGCCTGTAAATATGCGTAAAGTGCTGTTTGAGACTAAACTAAGATTTGAATGCTGGAGGTTTAAAAGTTAATATTTAAAACCCACAAAATTCTGTTCTCATGTAATCTAAATTAAATAATAATTCAAGATGAGTAGACCTGCCAGTTTGAATGGATCTTTTGTTATAAAGAAATACAGGGCTTGAATTATACCAAGAGAATCAACTTTTGTTTTGACTTAAACATAATTGTTACAAAAAAGAAGAGGCAGGTTTGGTCAACAGCATTTGCCACAGATTCCATGGGCATTTAGGTATGTATGAAATCACCTATTACTAATGTAGAGGATGGAGGGAAGAGACTTTGAAGTTTAATGCAAACATCTCCAACAGAGTTATTTCTTTATAAGAGACAGTGAACAGTCACTTTTCCAGCTTGAGCCCACACCTGGAATTTAGGGGGTTACTAAGCATTCAGATATCACCCTCTTGTTTATATCTGCTACATAAACTTTCAGGAGTTTTGTGGCTTAGAAAAACTCTCTCACTAATTTATTCCTTACTTGCTGAATTACACTTTTTTGTTTCCCTTTCTTAACGCCGCCTCTGGGCTGGCTCTTGAAATGTTCTCATAGAGACTTGAAAAAACTGATCTTCTACCAAGTCAAATGCAAACCCTTCAACTGCTTCAATGGAGCTGGCCTTCATTTGTTACCTGAAGGGGAGAGTCCCACTCAACCACAAGCCTGGGGTGAAATGAGAATGAAAATGTAATTGAATTTGTTTCTGTCATGAAAGTCAGACCTCAGTGTAAGTACTGCAACAGGGTTTTAGCTGGCATTAAGAGAGAAAGGGGCATTAGCATTGTTGCAGAACCAGCCCCTGAGGGATTGCTTATTTTAAAAAAACCCTATTTTATGTGGAAAATTTGGAACTGGTTGGAAATCTCCTAAATTTCCAACTTTTTCTCTTAAGAAACAGACTTTGTTTTCTGAAACACAAGGGGAGAAAAAACAGTGTAACATTTTTTAGCCTATATTAGAAACTTTGAAAGACAAAGCAAATTTTCCAAAAATGTTGGACTTAATGCCTTTTATCTCCATCAAATCTTCCTTTACAATGGCTGCACTCCATTTTGGTTTAGAACTATTTATCTACAGGGAAAAAAATATGTTTAAGCTCACTATGAGTTAAACTTGCATCCCTGAAGAGTCAGCAGTACTTCTTGTGGAGATGAGGTTTGTTTTGGTCCAGAAGGAAGAGGTTGAGGTATATTAGTACAGGTCATGAAGACACGTTCTAGGAGTATGCTCTAATGAGGCAGCTTGGTTAGAATTGAAGTGTTTACCTCAATCATTTGCCCTTGCAGAAGTGTTATTTTTAATTAGAAGCAGCACTGGTGAATCACCTCATCCAGTCCATTTTTAAAGTCCTTTGTCATGCACTAGCAGGCAAAATAATGCATTCACAGGGCATTGAGTGCCCTCTTGCTTCATGGTATTTCCCTCCATGTGGAGCTGCTGAGATGAAATGCTAGGTACGTAAGCAATGAGCACAAGGACCCTTTTGAGTCATGTCAGAGCTGACCTCTTTGCAGGAAGACTGATTATCTCTCTCTTGAAATGCTCTTGAGGATGGTGCCTGCCTCTGGCTGATGATTCTATATTGAAAAGTAAAGAGGAAACTAATGGGAGGGATTAGTGGAGAGGTGATGAATAGCTACTGAAATGGGATCTGGTCTGCCCTCCTCCTGTTGCAGAAACAGAAAATGATTGTGTTTGTACTCTCATAAAGGAGATTTTTGTCCTGTCTGAGATATCCTTGGTCTTAAGTTTGGTAGTTTTGCAGTGAAGACACACAGTGCTTTCTGTTGTGCAAGGAATGCATCAGGCTGTCTTTGTGGTGTCATTTCTGTGGCTAAACGGACAGGACAGCCGCATGAAATCAATGCAGTGTCCTAAAGAGAGAAAACTTGTTTTTTACAACTCACTCTTGAAAAAAATGTGCCCTGAATCCTGAAAAAATCCATTGGTGACAGTCCATGTTCAGGAGTTTGTGAGTGTAATTTTGCATTTTGCAGTCATACATTCAGAAGATGTGTTTTCTAGGTCTGCTTCACATTACTCAACCTTCCTGGACCATGAATTAAATCAGCAGAGCTGTCTCTCACTTTGATGATTTCAAATGTGGCAGTGCTCAATCCCTGAAAAAGAGAAATGTCAGCCTCAAAGTCTTTCCCAGAAAAGGCCAGACTTCAAAGCACTGAAACACAGAGTCAAAATGAATCCCACTTAATTTGTGTTGTTTATATTACCAGCAAGCTGCCTTCTAAGACCAAAGCATCTTAAACATCACTTACCTCCTGACATGGCAGAGGGATCTACTTCAGATTTTAATATGACAAAATACATAAAGATTAATATAGAAAATAAACTCAAAACATACTACCCTGTTTTTTTGGTAACCAATTAATTTTCAAACACCATCCTTTGCTGTGCCTTGAAAAATTGCTTGCCTTCTTCCAAATTAATTTTTATAGCTCTTTTTTTCCTGGTGTTTGGTTTTATTTGTGTTCTTTTCAGTTCAAGCAGATCCCATGTTCTGTCAGCCCCATGAAGACATCTCAAATGTCTTCAATAATTTGCAATATCTAGGTGCAGGTTAGGTGTGATATCCCAAAGGTCCTAAAATGTCACCAGGCACCTTTATGAAAATTACAGCATTAAATGCAAGAGAATTTGCCTCTGGATCACAAGCAATAAGACTCAGCTGGTTAACTTGTTTTCTTCTCACATCTTTGGTGACTAGAATCCCTTTTCCATTCATTTGTCTCTACAGAAGGGCATAGCTCTCCATCCCATTGGCCTGCCTTAGGAGGCTATATCTGGAGACCTCATTGTTAGGCACCTAAAATAGCCAGCTGATAGGGCTGAATGGGTTCCACATGTATCTAACATAGTACTGGATTTAAGTAAATTAATTTAAGTAAATTCATTGCCCTTTAGATTCAAATATCTTAATTCAGAGCAAAGACTCATTAACTGGTGCTCTCTAGTTTTCAGAAGGGTAAAGTAGAAGGAAATTTATTCCTGCTACTGTGATAGGTTCCTGCTCTGTAAACATTATGGAATAAGGTTCAAAATAGAAATAAGTACCTTTGTGCAGACTTCAAGGTAAATGCAGCTGGAAACCTTACCTGCATGGTAATTTCTGTCAGGCAACTCCTAACAGAGTCTAGACCACTACTGAGATTATTCATGTACCAAAATTAGATGAGATGAACCTAGTCTCCCAGGTCTATTAAAAAAGTCATGCTTACTTGAGGAGTATCCTAATTACCACTTGAAAGCATTGTGCATGCACTATGTCTAATAAATATGCATCAGTAAACCAGAGCACAAGTATTCCTTGCAGTGCAGTATTGCTGAATTATTTTAATTACATTTGCAAACAAACATATTGGGAAGTTAATGTCTGCCAATTGATTTCCATGCTGTCCCTAATCAGTATTCTTTATCCAGCAATTCTGCCTGCTGACCTAAAAATATTCAACATCTTTATTCCAAAACCAATGTTCTTGTTTAGGTGTGGTTTGTTTCTTCACCTAAGAGTTAATCTTAACTGAAAGCTGGGTTATTTTGTGATGGCAATGAGGAGAGGATAATTTGTCATCTGCAAAGTACTAGTATGCAAAACTTTTTCTAGTGTGCGAGTCATTTCTCCATTACTGGTTGAAAATAAATGCTGGAAGAGGCTTGAAGAATGGAATAAGCCTCTTGGAATCCCAGAAATATACAAAACCTAGAGACAGAAGAGTAAGGCATGGGCATCCCTTGAATGTTTTAACCTTTTTCATGCATTAGTGGTTGGACATGATGACCTAGCACTTGGACAGGTCTCTTGCAACCTCAACATTTCTATGACTCTATGATTATTCTCAAAACCAAACATAATTTCATGGAAAGAGAAGAAGCAATTTGTGGTTGGGAATGAACAAAGAAATTGAAGATTGATGTTTACCTAGTCAGAGGGTGACTTTATGCCTCATACTGGCATGAAACAAAGCCACGCTGGATACAGAATATGACTTCATTTAGCTGAATTTGTAAATGGCCATTGGTAAACGTCCCCAGTTGTACTGTGCAGAAATTCAACAGATTTCTGTAATTCCCTGGAAATACCCATTTCTTTTGATCAAATTTTAACCTCAAATGGTAAAATTCTTTTTATACCCTTTTATCCCTTCATGGTGCATTTCAGGGGTGAGTTTACTAGGATAACTAAAGTTCTTCCCTTGCTCCAGCATCACTCAATGCAATCAACTCACAGCACTATTTAAACAAGAACAGCCATGATGCTTCAGAGATCTCTCCTCAGTTCCTTAGTGATAATTAATCTTGGAGGCATGTGTTGCACCTCTGGAACTTTTGAGAGCAGATTAGTTAGTTAACATTGTAGGAAGGCAACTGAAACAGATCTTTACTCTTCCTCAGAAAAAATAAAATTCCTCTAATCATTAGTTTAATGATTTATTTTTAATCATTTATTATATTCACAAGATCAAATCTAATTTCCTGTTGATGATGTATCTCCTTATCAGTTCT
The DNA here is from genome assembly GCF_014839835.1 of Dryobates pubescens. Lineage (NCBI taxonomy): Eukaryota > Metazoa > Chordata > Aves > Piciformes > Picidae > Dryobates > Dryobates pubescens. Next base: position 19,782,695 of record NC_071625.1, on the reverse strand, counting down.
GTATATATGCAATGTTAGAGCAGAAAATCAGAGAGGAAAGGAGAAAGATTATATAGATACCTGTGTAAATAAATAGATGTAAAAATATGTATGTTTATTTGTATGCAGATGTAAATATATACATTGTGCATATACACATACAAGTATCAGTCTGTAAGATTTTAAATTTTCAAACCCACTGACTTCTTTAAATGTTTAAATAAACATTGTCTCTAAACAGCAGTACCATTTGTTAATGGTTCTCTAATCTAAAATGTAACTCAAGGATTGTGAAAACTCAAAGGCCATTATTGCTGCATCTTAACATCTGTTGGTGCTTCAGCTTTTGGGTATCATTAATTTCACACATAGATATTGCAAATCAATACATTACCTTTAATGGCTCATCAAAATTGGGAGCAACTGTTGCAAACACATCTGCACTCCCAGGATGCTAAGCACATTATGTTTTACATAGTTATTAAGGTAACAAAGTAGTGCAAAAACTTTGAGAGAGCATGAGGCTGATCACCATAGAGCCAAAGGGTTCTTTTCACATATGGAAAAAGATCATGGAAGAAATGTGTTTAAAGTCTTTCTACTTTGACGAGGTTATATAATTCATCACCATCTTAGGCTCTGCTGTAAATTAGCTGTATTTGATTTTGCCTATTTCAGCTCGGCCTCCAGGCTGTTAATGAAATCAAAGAAACATTCCCTATAAAATCTACATACAGCTTTCCAAAGTGGAACCCAGTTTTCACATGCATAATGGTATTGGTCTGAGGAATCTAAGGCTCAGTTTTTGAGTCCCCAGTGTATATAAAGTTTTGAGGAAAACATCCTAAGTGCTCATGTATCTACTGGCATAACATATCTGCAGTCATAACCACTATTAGCTGTTCACTTAGCTCAACAGTGAGCTATTGTATATTGAAAAGAGTCATATATATTTGCCATGTTAGATGTATACTGGGGGAGAGAACTTTCTGAAGAAATCCCTCTTTTTTGCCTGTCCAGTGTGGTGCTGCCTGTTATAAAATCAGCACATGTTAAACTAGACTGAGGTTTATCTTTGCTAAACCTCTGTACTTGTAATAAGACCTTTGCACTTCTCACAGTAGAAGATGGATAAAATGATACTGTGCCCTTCTTGTTTTGTTTCAACTGACTTTCCAGCAATGCAGGTAATTTAAGAATAAGTGCCTTCTTGGGAATATGCTGAACTTTGGTAATGCTAAGGATGGGGTTTCTAAGGGGTCAATGGAAAAAGTTCATGAAGGCCAAGGTCTGCTTTAGCAAGCCTCAGCAGAACTTTTCGTCACTCACATGCATCTCTCAGACCAGCCAGGACATGAAAGTTTATATGCATTTAACGTGCTATTAGCACATTATAAATATTTAGGATTTTCCATACTTTATTCTTTTTTTATATCAAAAGATTCTTCAAGTCTTTTAAAAGGCAGTTGACAGATACTAAGAATTGGGCCAGCTGAACCCATCCATACTTTGCTTTTGGCGACATAGTCAGGAAAACCTGCCTTCAGAGGTTCATAGGATCATAGGATAATTCAGATTAGAAGGGTCCTCAGCAGGGCTTCAGCCTAACAGAGTTAGCTATGGGACAGACAAAATTGTTCAGTTATTTATCCAGTTTGGTATTTAAAATCTCCAATCAATAACAATATTCAAAATACACAAACACCTCAATATCAGAAACAGTACAAGTAACTCAATTTGCTTAATGACTTATGTACTCTGTACCCTAAATCTTCCTATGTCCAAGAGTCCCATTTTCTCTCTCATTTCCAGGGCAGACTAGAGGTGTTCTAGGATGGACTGTGGCTAATGCAGTCATGGGTTGCAGATTGGCTCTACATGCTCATAGCATGGCTGACTGCTACCAGGCATCACCTATAATGCCTGAGTCATTTGCCTGACTCACTGAGATCTAATTTAAAACTTTGTATTCTGCCCAGCTCCCAATTTCTGCACAACTTTAGGAATATAATAAGTTCCAGATATTATATCTTTCCAGCCTCCAAAATTTGGTTGAAATTGGGTAGTAGATTCCAAAGCCAAGAGATGAATAGATAAACTGCAGGAATACATGAAGCTTCATTACTTTAGGAAATAAGTCTGAAAAGCCAATTATTCTGTGATTTCTGTACAAAACTCCAGAACGTTTAACACAAAATGTAGAAGACAGAACATTTTTTTTCAAACCAAGTAAATATTAAAAAAATTGACATTAAAATGGCATTATTTCCACAGCAAATTTGCATCTCAGTTGCATGGAAGACATATCACATAGGATCATAGAATCATAGAATCATTTAGACTGGAAAAGATCTTTAAGTTCATTTAGTCTAATCATAAACCTAACATTACCAAGTCTACCACTATACCATGTCTCTAAGCGCCACATCTACATGTCTTTTAAATACCTCCAGGGGTAGTGACTCAGCCACTTCACTAGGCAGCTTGTTCCAGTGCTTGTCAGGAATTTCAGTAAAGAAATTTTTCCAAATATCCAATCTAAACCTCCCCTGGTACAACTTAAGGTCATTTCCTCTTGTGCTGTTACTTGTTACTTGAAGAGACCAAGACCAGCACCTACTTTGCTACAGTGCCTATTCAGGTAGTTGTAGAGATTGATAAGGTCTGAGTCCCTTTTCTGAGTCTCCTTTTCTCCAGACTAAACAAACCCAGTTCCCTGAGCCATTCCTCATTGAACTTGTACTCTAGATCTTTTACCAGCTTTGTTGACCTTCTTTGGACATGCATCAAAATGTCCTTCTTGTAGTGAAGAACCCAAAACTGAACACAGTATTCAAGGTGTGGCTTCAGCAGTGACAAGTACAGAATGATACCTGTAATAATCCTGCAGACCACACTGTTTCTGATATGAACCAGGATGATGTTGACCTTCTTGTCCACCTGGGCAGACTGCTGGCACATTCAGATGCTTATCAATTGACAATACCAGGTCTTTCTCCATCAGGCAGCTTTCCAGCCACTTGCCCCCAAGTCTGCAACGTAGCATGGAGCTGTCGTAGCCCAAGTGCAAGACCCACTACTTGGCCTTGTTGAACATCACAAAACTGGTCTTGGTTCACTGATCCAGCTTGTCCAGATGCCTTTGCAGAGCCTTCCTACCCTTGTCATAGAAGGAGTTCAGATTAGTCAAACAGGACCAGCCTTTTGTAAACCCATGCTGACTGGGCCTGATCATCTGGTTGTCTTATATGTGCCACATGATGGAACTCAAGATGATCTGCTCCATAACATTCCCTTGCACAGAGGTCAGACTGATAGTTTCCAAGGTCCTCCTTCTGGACCTTCTCATAGATGGGCATGACATTTGCTAACCTCCAGGTTACTGGGACATCCCCAGTTAGCCAGGATTGCTGATAAATGATGCAAAGTTGCTTGGGGAGCACTTTCATCAGCTCCCTCAGTACTCTTGGGTAGAACCCACCTACCACAGTATGTATGTGTCTAAGTGGTGTAGAAGGTCACTAACCATTTCCCCTTCATTTTGCTCCTCATCCCTGTTGATGAGCTAGAAGGGGTGGGTACCCAGAGAAAATTGGTCTTGCTATTAAAGACTGAGGCAAAGAAGGCATTAAGTGTAACGTGTCAGTTTCTGCCATCATGTAAAGACATTAATCCTACTTTAAATGTCTGTAGGCTTTTCAATCCAACATCCCCAGTGTGCTTACAATAATTAAGTATGCCATGTAATGCTCCAACGAACAAAGTATGATTTGTGGGGAGAGGTAATATCTTTTATGAGACTAACTGATACAGTTGGGGGATAAATCAAAGAAGCTTTCAGCCACACGAGGCTGTTGGTTGGGGTTTTTTTTCAGGTTGACAGTGCCTGTGTGCCTCACACCCTTCTGAAATAATTACCTTAGACTAAGTAATGTACTGCACTGAAATTGGAGGATGTTGCATACAGACCAGGGATCAGCCATTCCTTCCAGGTGTCAGGGCAGTTTCCACCCAATAATATATGGAATTTCAAATAGATTTTTTCCCCTACAGATTGCTACAAAATTAAGGATGCCAGTTAATACCTATGTCCTTCCTTATTGCTCAGGACTGTTATGCTTAATGATGGAAAAGCAAGCTGAAAGCAATGCAGAATTAAATGGCAGAAATCCCAGAAAGAAAAGGATAAAATACATATAGCTTTCTGTTCTCCAGGCTTCCCAATGCTCTAATGATTTAAAGATCAGTCCTGTGGACAATACAAGATGGTAGACAATATCTAGGAAACTCGAGTTGTAAATTACAGGTGCACCGAAGACATCTAATTCGTTTTAAAAAGAAGCCACAGGATTTCCAGCTGAGTTGGGCAGAAACACTGTTTTGCCAGGACTGCAAAGAAAAAATAAAGGAGAGGGAGATTAATGAAAATATTAATCTCTTACAATTTATAGAGAAAATGAAAATTTATGGGAGTTATGAGGATCAAAAATATCTAAACTGAAATTGTTTTGACTCTTTTCAAATACTTAGTTTTAACTCCGATTCCTGTATTTTGTATCTGTAGGGAAACAAAATTATCTTAGCTAACAAGAATTTTCAGTAGCAGTCCTCAATCCAAAAAGTGAGATTAAATATAAATGAAAAATGGTCAAAAGAAAACATGCCAATACATTTTAATTAAAAATGAGGAAAGAGAACAGTAACATGTCCTTTTCACATTTTCAAGTAAAACAGATATTTTAGAGATGTATATTTGTATTTAACCTTAAGGTTTCATTAGCAGCAAGTCACTGTTTCTGGGTGATGTGATGACTGAGGCAACCAGTCCACCATCATAGACTGTATCTTTAATAAGCAAGTCAGGCTGCCTTCTAGAATGGCAAAATAACTGTCTATGCTAAGGGTGGGATTTCATTTGAGGTCTGTTCCTCAAGGACTGTGGAGATGACGTGACAGGCTATAAGCAGATGGATGCTGCTTGTGCTTCCAGTGATTATTCCCTGTCCAAATTATGGGATATGTCTGAGCAGATATGCAGCCCACAAGATGACAGACAATGGCCCTCTTCACTGGAAACCAGGGTAGAGAAAGCAGATGGTAAAATCCTAGGGGCTTAGCCTGGCTTGACTGGACCTGTTGGAGTAAGTCCATTCAAGGGCCATAAAGATGATTAGAAGGCTGGAATACCTCACTATGAGGACACAGTAACAGAGTTGGAATCATTCAGCCTGGTTGGATGGCCAGGTTGAATGGTGCTTTGAGCAGCCTGGTCTGGTGGAAAGTGTCCCTGCCCATGGCAGGAGGTTGGAACTAGATGATATTTAAGGTCCCTTCCAATCCAAATCATTCTATGATTCTGATTCTATAGCATGTAATCAGTGGTGTGCAACTGCTATATTTCCAGTCTGAGCAACTGAAGAAGGGAAAATCCACCATTCTGTCCATGAAAGGCTCTTCTCTCTTTCTTACACCTATCCTGTCCATGTATTTCCCTTTCCCCCCATCCCCAATCTGAACTCCAACTCATCTCACTGTGCTTATGAACTCATGACCCTTTGTGAGCACCTATGGTGTCCTGAGGAAAGAGGAGAGATGTCATGAAGGACAAGAAAACAAATGAAGAGATAAATGGGATGCCTTCTTGGTGATTATGCCAGCTGAGGTAGGTCATGAAGATATTATGTTAGTCTTCAGCAAGTGCTGGTGACTACAGACTCATAGAGTGCTGTTTATTCAGCAGATGTAAGCATGAACCACCATGCTTCCTGATACTAGGCATACTCCTGGCTTGTCCAGTGCACAATAGTCCAGAGCTGCTGGATAGGGCTGTTTGCTTCTGCTGTGGTAGATGGTGTGGCCTGTATGTCTATGCCCAGCCTTTGCATGGCAAACTTTTACTAAAGGTTAATACATATGTCTAATAGCACTTCCTCTCAGATAGAAAATTAGGCTGAAAGGAGCCATTTCATGAACAAGTTATTATTGCACACAGTGACATAGTCCGTCAGTTACTAATTTATGGCATGAGCCCTGGTGGCAGTAGCTTCCCATTTTAGGACTGGCTGTTTGGGTGTTTTCTCTTTTCTCATGTTGCAGTCCAGCCTCTCCCTTTCTTCAAGATGTGCTGCTTCACTCCCCAAGCAATCAATAAAAACTGCAGAGATTTAATCTTAGTCCTGAGGCATCAGTACACTGCCATCAACTACAGCCTGCAACTCCAGCTTCTGGCTGTATTCACTGGTAGACATCTGAGAACATCCTACCTTTGGTATCTAGATGCAACCTAAATACAGCAGTTTATCACACTACAACAGCTTACTCATGGTTAGTGACAGGATGCTGAAGTTGACAGAAGCACCCAAATCACTTTCTCATTTATGAAATATTTACCCTTCTAAATTACAATGATCCCTTCTGGCCTTTTTCTCTGAAAGGTATTTTTGGAAGTGGCAGCTCCAGACGGAGCTGAGGGGAGTAAGGAAGGTGTTAGTAGCTGGCAGGAGAGGTGCCTGCCAGTCTCATTTGTTGTGAACAGTTAGTGACATGGTGTTATATGAAAAGGTTCATTTTACAGTGTGGTACAGAATGGTTTGGATTTTACCGTGAGAAAGAAGTGAGTGTATGTCCCATAGGAATTGTCTGGGCAAGTTTCTCATTACAAAAATAAGAGGTCTCCTCTGAAAGATCCCTTCACCTAGATATTTGAATAGATTACAGCTGAAAGATTGGAAAGAAAGAGCTGTACATGCTACAGTGATACAGAAACTTAATAGGTGGGTGGAGCGCAAAATAGCAGTAACAAAAAGAGAACTTTCAGTAGCTTTTTTTTTTTTTTTTTAAAAACCATTGCAGAGTGATTTCCTGGCTTACTCAAATACACAGAAGATGTTCATAGAAAGATTCCTATGCACTGACACTTTGAGAGGTCTATATCCTTCCTTTCACAAGTTTGAATGTCTTGTCTCAGCATTCTGGGAATTTAGTAGAGAAAATGCCTAAACTGCAGCACTCGTTCCAGCTTGTTTTCTGCTGCAGAGAAATCCAGACCATAACATTCCTCCGTGCTACTAGTCTCATAGCACAGCCTTTCAGATCTTGTTTGCTTGGGCTTTATTATTGTTTGATTACAGAGCAGCCACATGCTTCAAATGTTTGTAATCTGAAAGGAGATATTTTAAAGTGACATAATGAATTCCACGTGACTTAATGATGTTAAATTGGATTCAGTGCATTTGTAAATGAAATGGATGATTTTATACTTGGAGGGTTGGAAACTTGAACTGGCATATGAAAGCCAAATGACACTCGGTCATCCTTATGTGAAAAGTTGGAACAATCCTTTCTTCTTGTCCACAGTTTGTAGAGGAAGATATGGTGTGTTTCACCTGTAGGCATAGAGAATGTGTAAATCACTGGGAAACCCTTTTGAAGAAAAAGAGATAAGCACTCATAAAAATGAACACAAGAGTCTTCTTCACACTAGAGGTTTATAAACAGTGTAGTCAAAAATCTGTCAGGAACAATGGAGGAATGGATCACCATTCACCAGAGGAAAGAAATGATCTAGATGATCTCTTGCAGGAAGTCCCACCTAGTTCCATTCTCTATGATACATGTTATTATAATGAAGACTCTCCCAGCCCTGACACAGACCTTGCCATAACCCACTGTGTCTTCAGATAGTATTATCAGTTTCATTCTCTTCTCTTTGGTAGTCAGTCAAAGTACCAAGTAGCCACTTCTTTTCTTGAACTGGTAATGTGTAAAAGTCTTCCTCAAAAATGTTAATTCCCCACTTATATTTTGCTTTTTGTTACACAGCTTGGAAAGTAAAACAACTTGTACTTTTTGTTTTGCCGCTCTTATATACTTATTCCCTTACCCTAAGAAGATGCAAACCTTTCCAGCAGGGTAATGTGGCAGGCAAAACCAAAAAAAATGAAACAATAAAAGTTTTATGGTAATGTGCCCAGTAACATAACACCCATCCAGGAGTGCACACCTAACCCTGTAAGTAAAACAGCCACTGAGTTGCATGCTGGAAGATTGATAGATATGCTACAGGACATTGGAATGATGCTGGGAGGGGCATAAATGTTGTGTTCAACCCCTGACCTCCACAATCTGACCCAAGTGTGCTTTGGGTTAGAGGGGACCCTTGTCCTTCAGTTGTTTCTTTGCACTCCAAAGAGTCAGTTCATTAGAACCTGGGCTGTACTAGCTGAAACCTCTATCCTAAAGTCCATGCTCCTCTCCCTGTGCTCCCTAAATTTTATTATTCCTCCCTTTGATTTTTTTTTCCACAGAGTACAAGATTTCCAGGAAAAGTTGCAATTTTATGTACTTTAGTCATAGTCAAAATACAATGAGGGAGAATTTCAGGGTCCCCACTGAGGGTTTGATTCCCAGCACCAATGTGAAGTCTGTAGGAACAGAAATCATATTATACTTTGTTGCAATACTTTTGACCTTTAAGAATATTTCTTTGGTCCTCACAGCTATAACTATACTGAAATTTGCCAAGTGCATAGTGAAGTTCAAAGGGAGAACTTTGCCTTTCTTGGAAGCTGAAGACCATGAGGACAGTGCCTAACTATCATTGTGCAGCAAGAGGAATTGCCAGGATGCATTCCGAATTCTGAAATGATCCAGCCATAATATTTGACCTGGTGACTCTGTGTGTAATGGATTTGACAGTCTAGGCTGTACTGAAAGAGAGATTTTTACATCTTTTAAATTTGCCATTCTTTTCATTTAGTCAATTGACCCTGTTCTTGTATTAGGAGGTACGTTACAAACCTGTCTCCCAGGAGAACCTGCAACTCTTGCTGATATTCCAGTCACAGATTGTTATACTTAAGCAGAAACATGATAATACTAGTGGTGTGCCTTCTCACACATCCTGATAGCTGCTTTTATGGAGACTTGCAACACAAGAAATAGATTACTTTTATTTTAATATTCTCTCCTACTGAAATCAGTATGAGATATTTTGCAATCAGACACCAGTAAGAAGCAGCAATGTATTGAAAGATTTTGTAGAGACAGCATATTGCTGGTATTTTTCTGGTCTATGCAGAAATTTCACTGACATTCCCCACTGAAGGGCTGGTCATGAGACAAATTTGTCAGTACCCTGGCTCAAAGTGTTCTAATAGAGGGAAAATAATTAAACTGCACACCAATTTATTGCCTACTGCTCTAAAATATGATCCTAATAAATAGCAAACTAGAACCTGGATATAAAGAAGTGTGAATTTCATACTAAATAAATACATAAATGAATAAATAAATAAAATAAGAGGAAAACTGGAGTTAATGTGATATTACAGTGTCATTTTAGCCTGAGAACTTTGGGTGGCATTTTGGAGGATCTTATCAATGCTTATATATATCTAAGGGACAGGCGTCAGCAGGAGGGAGCCAGACTCAGCAGTGCCCAGTGACAGGACAAGGGGCAATAGGCACAAACTAGAACACAGAAGTTCCACCTTAATATAAATGAAAAATTTCCTTTGAGGGTGAAAAGGTACTGGAACAGGATGCCCAGAGAGATTGTGGAGTCCCCTTCTCTGGAAACTTACAAAACTCATTTGGATGAGTTCTTGTGCAACCTGCTCCTGGTGAATCTGCTCTGGCAGGAGAGTTTGATTAGCTGGTCTCCAGAGGTCCCTTCCAAACCCTACCTATTATGTGATTCTGTAATTTTAAGTTCTATTGGCCACTTTCAGTCACACAAATGTATAAGCTCAGATAATTCCTTGGCAACCTCTGTGTTGTGCAAAATATTTGGCTACTGACAAGTGATCCACTCCAATAAATGGTGCCAGAAAATAAGTAATGTCTACTAAGATGGAAGGCATTTTTAAACAGAGGATTTTTTTATCTTATTGCCAGGAATGGGCACTTTCAGTTCCTCCTCTGTGCTCTGCATCTAAGGATTTGTGCTATTTATTTTCTTAAACTAAAAGTTCAAGACAATTAAGGAACTGCAGTCCATCTTCAAGATGAATTTCAAACCAGCTGTGCAGTATTTCACATTAATGATCTGGTGTATACTGAACAACACACAGAGAAGCAGATACCAGTTCCCTCTTTGTTAAACACAACAAAATAATGCAATCTAGAATCCAATTAGCATGGTTATAAAGGTACAATTATTTCAGTTGTCTAAACTATATGCTACAAATAACTTGAATCAAGAAATTGAAACCTTTCCAGGCTATAATTGAGTTCTACACAAATCACAATTTGAAGGCTTACCAGACAGTTCAAAGTCACAGATCATCTGTAAAGAGTTACCCAATGAGCTAGTGAATATTTAAAACCAGTGTTATTTGAATTTTACAGAAGACCACATCTATCATTGCATAGTTTCATTTTACAGGAAAAGAAAGCTGCTATGCTAGGAATAATTTCAGAATTATTAATGTGTAGCCAGTGTGGGTTATAACATCATGTGTAATGGCTGAAATATGGCTTTTAAATGATCAGTGGTAAACAAATAGCTTTTAGGTTAATTAATGTGAGCTAAGGAAAGGATTGTTTGTTGCTCCCTGTCTGGTAGGAGGTGGGATGAAACAGACTGCAGGGCAGATCTCTGCCAGGAACAGAACTTTGGCTGGTAAAGTGAGATGATAATGGCCAGAGACTCAAGAAATGCCTTTGCAGTGTAATCATATTGATGTTAAGATAAGACCTATGTTTTTATTCTGTTTTGTTTCCAATTAAAACCAGCTAACAACCTACACAAAATGTTAAGAGAAAGTGAGAGAAGTTTCCTACTCTTTGAAAAAAAAAAAAAAATGTGGACAAAAGAAACTACACAGTTTTTCTATATTTTACTTTCTGAATTGAACTATTATTTTGAACAGGAAATATATCTGTAAAGCACTGAGCAATCCTTTGTTGTACACATGTGGTTAGAAGGTCATATAACAATGCCGAGTCTGTAGATGTCTCAAAAGAATGAATGTGAGGAGGCAACTCCTGTGGATTTGTCTGTCTGAAAGAGGGGAAAGTAAGATTCCAGTTAGATGCCCCATGTCCTTATATTTCCGTTTCATGGAGTTTCCTGAGAGCTGAGCTGCAACAATCTGTCAGGAATACCAGCATGACTCTCATACAACTATTTCTTTCAAGAGCAGTGAAAGGCAAAGGATTTATTCTTGGCTTTGCAACACATTTGCTTGTTAGTACTTCTAGCATACAAGCACATAACCAGACATTTGACTTCCCTATTATTAACAGCAACTCCTTCCTGTTCCACATTCTTTTTGACCCTCCAGTGGCAATTTTATCTCAGAATACAGTAAGAAAATTCCTGACTCTTTCATGTGTACAAGGTAATTTTTCTCAAAATCAGGAGTGCTAACTGGGTCTTGGTCAGAAACAAGCTCTCCCTCACAAAGCAAAACCTCTTATGAAGTTGCCTATATGTGGTTGTTTCCATTGCTCTTTAACCATATCATGTCATTGATAACATAGAACTGAAATCTTGTCGCAAAGAGATGTTTTTGAAGAGATGGAGTGTGATACACAGATTCAGGCACCAAAACCAGTCAAAGCAGTATGAGCATTTCAAGAGAAGAGTTGTTCACCATGTGTCTCAGCATTTTGTCAGATCAGAAATGTGATGCTGGTTAGAATTTCCTGGTGGACTCTGTGGCCAGCCAAGTTATTTCATTCAAGAACAGCTCAGTGCTGTGTGAGACTTAATTGAGATCTCCATGCCCACGTGCCCTACTCACAAGCAAGATGCTCTACAGGCAGTTTGTCTCTTGTATACATAAACCATTGAGTAGCTGAAGGTGCTGTTCCCTATACAGAGAGCATTTCAAAGGGAAAGTAGCAACTTTAAGAAAAATATGAAAATACTTTCTCCAGAGAAGACTGCAGAGGAATATAAAACAGTTTGTGATCACTAGATTGCACAGAAAACATAACTAAAACCAAACAATTGTTTGTCTAAATAATTTAAAGCCTGCATTGAATGCTGCTTTCATCACATTGCTTTAGCTTTAGGTTTGCTTTTCGATGATGAAATCTCATAGCCCTTTCATTTGTTTCTGTTGAGATGCTAAGAAGCCAAATCACTGTTTTATGGCAGTTTTTCTGCATTCATTAGCAGTGGCCCACATGTCTCCTTGTCCTGTCTCTGATTGCATCTGTCTCTGAGATGAATGCTCTTAACACCTCTCTGAACCTGAAATGCCCAGCATCCATTATGCAAAAGAATATTCTGCTAAAAAGGGATATATAATCTTTCTGAACATAGCTTTCCCATAGAAGGAAATGTCTTAGCACCATCATGCCAATTGAAGTGTCCTGAATGCCTTATCCAAGAGGTCTTGAAAGCCCTCTCCAAGAAATATTTAGAGTGTCTGCACCACTGCAAATGTCCAGGAAATTAGGGTTACCTGTGCTGCTGGTATTTGTTGCTGGCATTCATTCTGCAGTAAGTTTAATCTTTAGATTCTCTCTCTTCTGACATGCACTTCCACAGCCTCCCCTCTTCTTTTGACATGATGCGTGAAGGGCAGATGCACAACATGAGGGCATCTGAGTCTGTGCCAGTGCAGGAACATGAGACCTCTTCAGAGTCCAACCATGATTGCCTGCTTGTCATCTGGGGAACCATCACTCTTCACAAACCGAGCTGACTGTAAACTGCTCCTGACAGTTTTAATTTCTCCAAGGGATATCTTTATTGGACAGTCTCTCCATATCTCCTATTGACTTTTCTGAAGGGCATCATCACACTTCTGGTTGGTTGTTTTTTTTTGTCATAGAGAGTGAAGTTCAGAAAGTATAATGGATGAACAAACCTATTTGAATAAAGGAAATGTGAAGATCCTTTTAAAGATAATTAATTATTTTTTTAAGGGAAAAAAGATAGAAAAGGGAAAAAAAAAACAAGGACAAGCCCCACAAATACCAGGCCTGAAGCAAAAGAGCAGTAAATCAGTATAATTTACATTTACACTTCACTATAATCTTTGGACTTTCCAGTCATGCTCTGAGGATGAAGCTGACACTCAGAATAACTGGGATTGTGGCAAAAGGGTTGCTTTGCAGAGTAAAGCAAGGGGGAGATGTGTCCATGACTACTTGGTTGATTTAGAAGAGATGCAGCAGTGTGGAGGTGGTTTCAGTAGTCAGACTGAAGATATATACTGCTTATAGTAATTACTGCCGAGTCTGAAAAAAGTCTGCCTCCTGCCACAGGGAAATAAAGATACCACCAAAGGAGTATTTGCTGTTAAAAATCACCACAAACAAGCCACTGAATTCTTCAAAGGCTTCAGTTAGCTATTTTTAGCAATTACAATAATTATACTCCCCTTCTCTCATCCTTTTGTCTGCTTCATCTCTGGGGTCATGCATTGTCCTCTTCACTGTGTTTTACTTTGTCAGGCCTTACTTCTCTTGGAGAGTGAGAAAATATTGCTGTTTTATATGGGAAAGGTGTTAACTTTGAGCAAAATAAGAATGGAAAGGAAGCTTTGCCCTTCTGCAGGCAACAGAACTGCCATGCACCTACAGAGAAAATGGAACTTGGTTTTGTGGTTTGATCATCACCCAGGCAAACCTGCCAAGAGCATACTTCAAAACAAGGGGCTGCATTTTTTGAGATCCTTATATAAAATCAGGAATAATTTCTCTTAGTTTGTAACTTCACAGATGTTTACTCTTGAGGCTAAATGTACCTAAATCTTAAAGGTCTGAAAAAATATCTGAGATCAAATTCAGTGAGTAGGACTCAAGTTTAAATTCGACTTGACTTCCTGCAGCTGAACCATGTCATGAACAACTACTTCTACATTTTCTGTTAAGGAATGGTGTTAGGTGGCAATAACTAGCACAAGTAGCTGACATATTTATGTATATGTGGAGTTATAATCTCTGAGGGGTTTGGATTCTTCAGTGAAAGATGAGCTGGAAGGGACTGAGAATAAGACAAGGAGGAGCACAAAACTGGTTGTGATGTAAGTCATTACACAGTATTGACTTCTATGTCAGATTAAATCTGTTATACAGCAGAGGCAACAACTGTCCTGTCATACTGCATATTTCCAACTGAACAAAAACCTTGCCAGTGACATAATACTGGCTGCTGTAGTTCTGAGATTACCTGAAGAACAGCAGGGGAAATTGAGGATTTGAGGCTGCTCTTCAAGACATTCACTTGATCTTAGATGTGAAGATAATCTCACTCATTAGTCTGGATTCCATGGCCTCCAGGTAGGTTTGGAATTTGCAAAGATATTCATCCATCCACTAACGGTGTAGTTCCTTTATACAGCAAACCTCTCCCTAAAGTATTGAGAGCCCATAAAAATATCAGTCAATGTCAGTAAATCCTAGAGGTTCTTTATGATTCAAGCACCATCTGCTTTCTGGCTCTGGGAATACAGTTGATTGAACAAACCTTTAAATCTCTTACCTAAATCTGCTGCAGTTGGAAATACTCCATGAATTTTAGTGGGTATTGGATTAGCTCTTAAGGGACTAACTTCCAAAGCAGTAAAAAACTCAGTGTTGATTTGTGTGGGAAACAGCTTGCCCAGGTGGATGAGTGCTGTTTTGTTACACAACCAGAGGTCTGTACGCTACATCAATCCATGGTTGCAAGATGGTTGTAGGAAGCAAGAAGAGGAGACTACAATCCCCTTTGCCTTGCCCATTGCAATCACAGATATCATTTCATGATATCTTGGTCCAAACCCTGTGATCCCTGCTCAAGTAGCATTGAGCCAGACCTCACACTGAAATCATAGGAAGCTCTAGATAGGAAAATGCAAAATGAGGGAGGAGAAGTAATTGCCTTTTAACCACTTTTTCTTACCGAAATCAACTCTGAACTTGGCTTATGTGACAGATGGTATTTGGCACTCTTGTCATCACACAGCAGGAAAGACAGCTGGAATTTTGCACATCACATTTCTGTCTTCCTCAGTCCTTCATGCACAGGGGACAGATTTGTTTGTAATGGAGCTACAACTATGTACCTAAGGCAGGTGATATATTCCTGGCTGCAGGCTGCAGCATTTAACCTGTCGGTCTCCTTTCAGGTGATTAAAACTTTTATTAATGCATCACCTGTGGGTACTGAGCACATGGAAAATTTTACTATTTTGATTTGTCTTTATCCCTTTAACTTCTTAATTTGACTGCTTTAATAAAATAATTAAATTCTGTGAAGCTTGCTTTTCTGCTAGGTAGGCAAACGTCACAGATATCAAAATGCAATGCAAAGGCAAATACTCAGGATGATCAAGACACCCTGTATCCATAGTGATTCATTTATAATGCACTAAAATTATAGTGCTTTAGGCTAGTTTAACTGTTCAAACACATTAGGAGGAGTGCTTCAGATAGCTTCATCTTGGGAACAGAGAGATATTTCAGAAAGTGATGTGTTCAGGATGCTTAAAAAGCAAAATTTGTTGTCATGAACAATTTTAGTAGGTGTTCTGAGATTTAAGCATCCTAGAGGCAAAGTTAATTCAGTCTTCCTACCACTTTGTCATGTTTACTGCTCAAATTCCTGGCTAAAGCCAGTTTTGCATTTTCCAACATGCAAACTAAACACTTGGTGAAGACAAGGAACAAATCTTTGCATTTATGTTCTCTGAAAAAAAATTAAAATATATGTATAGTAATTTTTGTTCCTTTCTTCTGTTGAAAATGTTTATTAACAGGCTAGGAACCTTGACGGACCCAGGCAAAGCTTAATAATCTCTGACAAGTCATTCACAGTAAAATTGGTTAATGTCACCTTTGCTTAGATCAGATATTTTAACTTCACTTGTCTGTAGGAGAAGGGCTGGTTTTGGATAGCTTTGGAAGGTTATGTTCAGTCTCTGACTTGGAAAAGAATGTAAACCTCTTGTGACTGAGGAGAAGAAACTGGGCAGAATTTGGATGGATGTGTTAAAATATTATTTTGATATTTTAGCCCATTATGTCAAAGAGGTAATAACAATTGCTTAGAAAAGAAAAATTAGCTTGTTTTCTGTGTTCAAATGTATGAAAGTAATAGAATAAGCAAAATAAGCTAAACCAGTCCATTTTTTGTACACTGTATAAAGCTGATCTTTTTTTTTCCTAGCAAAACCAGCCCATTTTCTATACACTGTATAAAGCAGAAATTATTTTTGCAGCAAAACTCCATATTGGATAGATAACCTAATCCCACAGTGTTTACTCTGGGAAACATGCCCACTGGGCTAGAGATCCCTAATGCACAGGAAAAGTCACGCACAATTATCTCGTCTAAATTACACTAGAAAACCTTTACAGGTTCAGTGAATCCCACTGTTTCTGACACATGAGATTCTGGGCCAGATGTGTAAGGAAATTGCCATTAAAGACAGCCAAAAATGACCCAATTACTAGTCTTAACTGTGTTATCTTCAAAGATGGGAAGGGAGAAGATGGAAAAGAGAAGAACAGTGAAGGAACAATAGCAAGCATGATCTTTAGTTTCTCATTTCTCTGCCTGCCCTTGTGGGCAGAGTTTTCAAAGGCAATTTCCCCAGAAAAATTAGTCTGTATTTTGTGACACTGTGTGTTATAAATGATTGAAATACACTGTAAGATATCAAAGTAGTAAAGAGTGTATTAGGTATCCTATGTTGACCATGGTTAATTTCAATAATAACTAATGGCAAAAGTAAGAAATTGTTGTAATATTAACGTCAGGTGCATCCAAACAAAGGCATCCTAAGACCATGGATTTAAAATCTGTATTAACTATTATTTTTCTTTAATTGGCAGAATTGCATTATTTCTTATTGCAGGAAAGCATAACCTAAATAAACAGGCTGTAGTTTTCAGACACACCATTATCTTCAATCAAAATATTATTTCACCTAATTATATTAAAAACATAAACAAAATTCCTGTCCCATCTTGTGTTGCCTCCCAGAAGTACAGGATAAATGCCCTGTTCTGACTGTGAAGAGTATTTTCTTCTGATTTCATTGTGCAGCTATTTTCTCATGCATCTTATACAGGAAGCTGGGCTGAGCTGAGATTTGAAGCTGTGATTGTGGGCTTTTATGACCCCATTGTGGGAACTGAGAAACTTAGCTCTCAGGACTTAGCCTCATTTATGACCTGTTCGTTGATAGAACTCTTTCCCAGCTCATGTTATTAATTGCTTTGTGTGAATTAACAACATATACACACTAGAGTTGCAATCTAGCTTTTCCCTTTTTGGACAAGAATTTTGCAAAATATATATACACATTTTCCCCTAACCCACTTCTCTGAGGTATCCCTTCAGTTTTCCCAGGGGTTTATGGAAGGTGAAGCAGTTTCAAATAGGTCAAATACCTTTATCCTTTTTATAACTATTTTTACACTGGCTTTTATACCATGTTATGCAAGTAACCCTTGAAGATGATATGGCATTTTGTCAGAGGATTTATTTTCTGAAGTGGTGCTTGTAACCAATGCTACTCAATGTTCATAGAATCATAGAATTAACAAGGCTGGAAAAGACCTCAAAGATCATCAAGTCCAACCTGTCACCCAAGACCTCATGCCTACTAGACCATGGCACCAAGTGCCACATCCAGTCCCCTCTTGAACACCTACCTTTCAATCATTATATATATGGATATAGTATATGTATAAAAGTCCCAGTAAGACTGCAATGACCTAACAAGTAAGACCAAATTATAATAGGATAGTGAGTTGGTTTTGTCATCTAATAGGGTTCAGTTGCTGGCAGATCAATTAACCTGAAAAAGAAACCTTTTTCTTGAGATTGTTTCACTGCAGAAGGGAAGCAGCAGAGGGCTCAAGGGGGGTTGTGTCTTTATCAACAATAAAAAGCAAAAAGACAGTGAAAACATCATATTGGCCATGGGTTAAAGATAGTGAGATGAACCATCTTTCCAAGACCACGGCATATGGTTGCTTTGTGATAACAAAGAATTCAATTTAGGCTTCACCAAGGATGTTTATACTCCTTCTGACACATATTTAAATGTAAATCAACTGGATGGCTCTGCCTTTCTTTCCAGCCTTGCCTCTTCTGCAGATACAGTCACATGTAGGTTTGGGAATAAGTACTGTCGTGAAGGCAGGGTGAAGTTTGTTACCAGACTGCAGCAGACATTCTTGGGGTATGCTCATGGATTTCACCCAAACTGAAAGAATTGGATGAGCTGTTTGACATCACAGAGCAAATGACTGAACGAAGATAGGTCAATTTATTCCATCAGGTTTGTTTTTGGTTTGGTTTGGTGTTTTTTTCATGCTATATGGGGTGATTACACACTAGAAAGCAAAAGGGAGAAATAGAATATTGTGATCCCATAATTGTTTCATTCATCCAGTAAACAGAAGCTGTAACAGAGATTGCTCAGGAGGAAAGAATGCAACACACCCAAATATAAGAACTAGCACTGATTTGAAGGAGCATAACCCAGTTTGACCAGGGGAAAATAAAATCACCAATATCTGGTGCCTTTCATTGCTAAACTAAAATTTGAGGGCATGTCCATCTGTTTTGAGTTCTGTGAGGTGGTAGTTCAATCCCAGACCTGGATGTTAAAAGAAGGTAGGATTTATATTACCATTGTAGCTAATAAATGATTTCATTATTTTGGTGAAGGATCAGTTTGCAGCTGGTGAACACCTCTAAGCATCTTGGCAGAGCCTCTAGCTTGTTCACAGGCTTACTCTGCAAAGGGGAATATTACATCAGTGATGAGGGAATGGGGTGTTGGTATTACAAGAATTCAGAAAGTGTAGCTGGATTTATGATTGAGGTTTTTTAAAGACACAGCCATCACGCCTAGTAGCAGGCCAGACTTATCCCTGTATTAGTTCATTGACTTAAACCCACATGGACATTTTATTGACTGGTTTTAATGAGTACTAGTTTTCTCTGCAGTACTTACTGCTGCTGTCGTCATCTGAAGCTTAAGAGGAAGGCGCCCAGAGTTTGGAATAGTATAGGACTTGTTGGGTTCTTCCAGGATGGCTCTGTGTTGGCTGCTCACTGAGTGGTCTCGTGTCTCCTTGCTATTTCATTCAGCTTCATCTCTTGGGAGTTGTGGTTTATGTGTGTGGTTTTAGAGACACAGCCATTGCTGTTGATCACAGCTGTCATTGAAAACATGGCAGGGGGAAAAATGCTTTGGTCTTCTTGCTGGTAGTCGGTGGATGCTGAGAATGGGAAAAGATGGAAAGACACGGGTTTAGTTCAGTCAGAGCACTGTCAAATTGGTTAATCATCCTTTCAGATACCCATCTAAATGTTTTCACCAGATTGAGTATCAGGAAAAATTATACATTTATGACTGGATGGGAATCAAAGTCTTTTCATGTTTCTCTACAGATACAGGTCCAGCCTTCTTGCTGGGTCTTTGTGGGAATAACCCAGCTACAAGGGTCTGCACTAGCTTCAGGTGCTAGTGTGATGACTCCTTTAATGTCTTCCATGTCGACCTTTTAGAAACTTAAGGGCTGAAGTGTTCTGATGTAACTACTATGAGAATATTCTCTGGGGTTACTGAGCTGTGATTTAATTACTCAGGCTGAACAATCTGAAGATTGTTTCTAGTTATAAACTCATGGAAACTGTATGGTAACTCACAACACATAGGGAGCCAAAACCAGCTAACTAGCTACCTTAGAAATACTAAGGAAATTCATATAAATTGATTTATCTGTGAGCACTAAAATCTCTTTTCTTCTCTATGATGGAGAGAGTAGGCAGAAAAAATGTGGCTCACATCCTACTCTTGCCCTGGTTCCATTCATGTCTATACTACCATAATTAATTCTACAGGTATAAATGAATGTGAGATCAAATTACTGGACCAGATTATTCTCAAATGAATAAAAATTCACCCGAAACAAATTTGAGCAATGAGTCTGTGTTAATAAATGTTCTGCATTCTAGAGAAGACTGCAAATATTACTTTCCCTAGAAAATGCTTTCAAAATTTAATTCAGGAAGAATTTTTAAAAAGATTGAAAAGTAATGTTCTTTCCTCATCCTCTTCCCTCTTTCTTTTATTATTTGTCCTACAGAAAAAAAAAATAATTTTATATATATATATATAAATGTCAAAAGTACATATAGTACATATAGTGTTTCCATCAGGAAACACTGCTACACTTGTTCACGTCCTCAGTAGAAGTCTGTAACTGGGGACTCAAACACTTTTGAATACTCAAAGCTTCCTTACATGCATTTTATGTAAAGCCCAAACAAGAGCAATGGAAAAGTTTGTTTTGGCAAAATATCCTTTCCTGACAAGATGTGTTCTCTTGGGAAAATGATGAATCATCTTTAATATTTTGTAAGATGCTGACCTCACTGGTCATGCCACACATATAGTCACCTATCTCCTTATTCAGTAAGGAAGCCATCATTTCCTGTATTACCGTGATTAGTGGTCAGAGGCCGTTGTTTTTCAAAGGCTGATTTCTAAAATGCTATAATTCCCTGAAATTAAGAGTTCTGCATAAAAGCATGAATACCAAGGGCTGAAGAAAAAGACAACTGTTATGGAGGAGTGAAAAGGATAAAAAAAGAAAAAAAGAAGTTGCACAAGTGTAGTCTGCATTTGCCAGGTATAACATACATAATCATTTTCAAAGATATAATTTTACATGATTTTCAAGTATCTTTCTGTCTGAGTTCTAAGCCTCAGTATTCACAAGTGAAGAGATAGTAAAAACTCATAGGGATGTGTGCAGTCTTTCCCAAGTGGAATTATAGACTTCTCCTGATGTCAGGCATTATTTTGAGGGGTTTAAATCTCCTTTAATGTGTGGACAGCATCCTGCTGGCTGATATAGCCACCTCCATCCATGATTTTTGAGAAATCACTTTGTGAGGGACAGAGGGACTGTGCTCGTTTTACAGCCAAGGAAACTTTGATAGGAGGCATTAAGGCAATAACAATGATAGACACTGATGATAATGAAGAAGGTACTTACACATTAGCACACATCCCTGGAATTTAATAAGCCCTTAGGCACCTTAAGGGTAGGAACATCCTATCTAACATGGGAGATGTTGAGAAACTCATGTTTGGCTAACCAAGAAGCACAATGATTTGTTCACCATCTTTGCTATACAGGAAACCCAGAAGAAAGCTGACAGCACTTTAAAATACACACAGAATTGTCCCCCAAACCTAGGAAAACCCAGTGGAAAGCAGCTCTGCTGTTAGTCCATTATTTTATTGTTTCCTAGCAAGTCTTTCTAAATCTGAGTTGCTTTAGAAGTAATTTAAAGCAGCATTATGTGTGCCAGTACTTGTTAGAAAGTTATTTAGTTTATGGCTGAAATGTATGAAGCTGATGGACTTAGAAAGAGCCCGAATCCTCAGTTACACAATGTTATTCAACATGATGCGTGAAGAACTTGGTCAAGGTGGTCATGCCAACTGTTCTAATTTTATTGTCACTGCTACTTATACATATTTAAAATCTTCTTTAAATGTTTTGTGCTTCAAAGAAAAAAGCTTTACAAATTTTCCATTTAAAAACCAAGCACCTGACAAAGTATTGCATCTCAAGTGTCTGATTGTTGTCTCAAATTAGGTTTTGCTGTGAATAATAAAGCCCCAAGGAGATTCAAGTCTAATATTATGCCTGTCAATTTGAAGTTTATTTGCCTGCAGGTCTATGACAGATACAGATATATCTCACTGGATCCTGAGGTTTTATGAGTGATTTCTGAATTAAAAGGGGGAAAAAAAGGCTACTCCTATTTTAAGCACCAGTTAGGTTTCTCTCAGAGTGCTTTTTATAGGTGAAAATCATGGGGTTTGGTTATTTCAAGAGTATACTTTTTAAGATAGCTGCCAGTGTAAGTTGGGTAGCATTGTATTTTTAAAGTTACACTGCAGTAACTGTTCTTGGATCCTTCTCTGTTGTAGTTTTGGGTGTTGGAGCTATTTATGAGATGATGCTAACACTATGGGGAGATAAAACAGTTCCCGGTCTGACCCTGATCCAACATAAATCATGAGAACCTCCTGTCAAAGCTCATTATGAGACTGGTGAGACAGAGAGCAGATTCCAGCCCAGTATGACTTCTCTTAAACAATGCATTGTGCTGAAGTGCAGAAGCACTTTTAATGGCTTTGGATAACCATTCATCTGAGCAGTGTGATTCATGGCTCTGTCAAATGTAGTGTCATGCTATCCTTCCCTATTTTTTTTTTTCTATATGTATTTTTTTCAAATAAAGACCAATGTAGCATTTTAATGGGAATTGGCTCATGAGTAAGAAAGGAAAGATGTTTTCTGCTAGGATATTCAGGTGCAAGTTCAGGACAAATTCTTGTCTGAGTCAGCTAGTTCAGCCCACAGCAGATGTAAATGAGCATGAGAGCCTGTCTTAGGTGAATATGAATTTACTTAAGAGCTCAAATGGTCTGGACTCTATATTCAGTTACATCTGCCTGTCTGTGGGATATTGTGTCAGCACTGAGAAAGAAAATGTTTTTTATAGTCCAAGCTTGCAATATTTTAAAGTTCTGAGAAGGAAGGAGAGGTCTTCAGGAATTATCAGAAGATAAGGTGTTTAACTAGCAGCAGGGAGGACTCTGTTGAAGTTTGGTCTGACAAATTCAGTGTAGGGAAGGGAATTTCTCCTGATAGGAATATTCTAGAACAATGCTGTAAGCAAAGAATTATGTCTATTCTCTGGTTACTTTCCAATATGACCTCTTGTCCTTAACTAGGACAAGAACCAAAAGGTTTAGGTTTGATTTAAAGGCATTTCTGTGGAAGCTGCTAAACAGCTGCAGTTTGGGATATCAGGTCAGAAGCAACACTTCCCATGGGAGATGAGAGATGAATACCTTTATTGATGTAGGTGACAGGACAGACTACAGCTTTGGTGAGTTTGCAGATGACAAAAACTGGAAGGGTGGCTGTTGTGCTAGAGGGGTGTGCTGCCATTCAGAGGAACCTCAATGGGCTGGAGAACTGGCCCAACAGGAACTTCATAAAGTTCAGCAAGGGGAAGTGCAAAGTCCTTCACCTGAAGAACAGCTTTGTGCACCAATATATGCTGGGAGTCACTGAGGCAGGAAACAGCTTGACAGAAAAAGATCTGGGGGTCTTGGTGGACACCAAGATGAACATGAGCCAGAAATATCCTCTTCTGGCAAAGAAAGCTAATTGTATCCTTGGTTACATTAGACAATGTATTAGCTACAGATCATAGGAGGAAATCTTTCCTCTCTCTTCAGCACTGGTGAGGTGGAGTAGTGTGTCAAGTGTTGGGCTTCCCAGTGCAAGAGAGACTTGGACATACTGAAGACAATTCAGCAAAGGACCACAGAGATAATTAAGAGCCTGGAGCAGCCACTCAAGACAAAGTTGTGCCCATGAGAACAACTCAGGAACTTGGCAAGGCTGGAGATGGAAAAGGGCAGACAGATGGTGTGAGCACTTAAAAATTAAGAAGGGCAGTTTTTCATATTTACGTTGTATGAGGTAGAAAGGTCTAACATTTACATCTTAAGCTTTGGGCCCATACTTCACGATGTTAAAATGATAGCAACCCTATGCAAGGGGTTAAAGGATGCTCTGTTACATGCACAGGGAAATCAGCTCATTATGTGCATAATACATCCACTGACACAAGGACCAGATATGTACTCTGCTTTTCCCAGACTTTTACATGGTCTTGTGTGGGAAACACAGGGAGGTGAAGGTAAACTGCTTGCATACAATGGTGCAAACAACCTCTTAAACTTTATGAATTCCTCCTTTCCCCATCCTCCTCTCTT
Source organism: Dryobates pubescens (assembly GCF_014839835.1). Lineage (NCBI taxonomy): Eukaryota > Metazoa > Chordata > Aves > Piciformes > Picidae > Dryobates > Dryobates pubescens. Next base: position 19,758,930 of record NC_071625.1, on the reverse strand, counting down.
TTTTAACACTGAAGAAAGCCCCAATTATGTTAACTCACCTATGAATATGAAATTGTCCATCATATTCTCACATGCAGGTGGGAGGAAGGAGACTATAAACAAGATGACTCCAAGCTGCCTCTGTAAACAGCCTCTTCAAACATAGGCTGTTTGTAGAGCAGTATTAAGCAGCCTGAGCAGATGTGCTGCCTGTGTGTTGTCTGTGCTGACTGAGGGGCTGGAGTGGAAAACTCACTCAATCAGGTGATACATTACAAACACTCTCTTCTCATATGTCATCCTTTTCCATGCTCACAGTCTGTAGGCAGTTCTGGTTTTCATTTACACACAAGCTATACTTTTTGCAGGCTATGCAGCACTGGCATCAGCAGGACTGCTTGTGCTGACCCCAAAACCTTGTAAAACCTGCTGATTTTGAGTAACTAGCATTCTGAGGCAAATTCACTAGGAGACAACTGAATAGCAAACTCCAAACAACTTTTTTCCTTACTCTTGGAATGATGTTTAATGTGATGGATACTCAATTCTCAGCAATTTTTAAAAAACCTTCAAAGAAGTAGAGGGGGTTAAATTTCTTTTAGAAATCTTATGTTTTTTTAAGGTTTTCCTTCCCTGTGTCTTCATCTGGTTCTTCAGAACAACCTCTCCATGCTTTGCTTGGTTATTTCATCTTCAAATTTCAGAAAACATTTTATCAGGCTTTAAAGTGTGGAGGAGCACATTCATTCTTCCCTAAAGCAGCTTAATTTCGTCCTTTATGGCTGCAGAAGAACATAGACTTTTACAGTTAAACTTTCCTTTGCTTTCAGTAGAATGACATTCAAAAACATTTGTGTGCTTTTAAAGCAACTGCTAGATCTCAAACCATCCATAATCTAGAAGGAATCCTTTAATATAATAAAAAGTTTCATCTGACAATAATGCTTCACTATCCATTGTAGGAAGGGAAGCCTTAATTCCATAAGCTGTTACTTGTCTATAGAGGATTTCCTTGAATTTTTTTTCTTTTCTATTTTCAAAGATTGCACACAATTTTTCCATACAAGTTTTACCTTCAGACTGTACTGCATGATATTCAATCCACAATTTTCTTCACGGTTTTAATCCCAGTATTTCTGTTTATGTCATGCTGAGACTTTTTTTTGTTCTTTTACTGCACTCATATCTGTGGACTGGAACATTCCTTGTTTTTTGGCTTTTGCCAAGCACTTTGTCTCTCTTAGGTTTTGCTTGCATTTATGACTCCATCACTTAGGAGGTCACTACACCTAAAAAACCCATCTAGATTTCCCTGAGAAGCAAAATCTTTTTCATAAGAGTCTGTTTTCCTTCTTCTCTTGGCCACAGTCCCAAAATACAGTAACATAAATTTCTTCCTTTGGATGTATTGATATAGTCACTTGTGGGGCCATTCCTGTGCTCTTGGAAGAGTAAACAGACCTGGATAAAAAACCACCTCTTTCTGCCTATTAAAAAAGGGAGGTTGTCATTTTTTTCTAAATCCAGGTTTTTAGTGATCAGATTTCCAGCATGTCCTCAGACTTGAGGGAACAGGAACCTGCTGCACGTGGAAAGAAAATGAGCATTTGGGGACTATAAGGACAGCAGGTATGTCATAAGCAGATTTACCATCGAAGAAAATCAAGGTTGTTTAAGGGCACCCTTAGGGGTATGTAAGCATTCTCATAAGTTCTCCTCATCTTTAATCACTGTCACCACTTTATTCTCAATTCAATGTCATTTTTCAGTACACTTTCCAGTAATGAGAAAAGCAAACAGCATATGCTTTCACTGTAGTATCTCACAGAAAAATGATTATTTTCTTCTTTCAATAGAAAATACACAAAGAGTGAGATAGATAACATTTTTACATGAAAAGATCTCTTTATGGAAGGAAAAAATACAGAGCCTTGATTTTTGTATTTAACAATGGTGTCATGTTATAAGCACATGTTGAACTCACTACTCCCTGAATCTCATCTAAATCCTATCACAAAGCATTGCATTGTTAAGTGCTGCTCTCTGGTTACATAGCTACATGGTTTAATTTTTTTTTGGATCAACATATACATTTTAGAACTTTGTCCTCTATTTTACCCCATTTTTTTTTTCTTTATATGAGACCTCATGTTGACCCTTTTGGGGTGAGTTTCTCTTAATCTACTGTCTTCCTAGGTATTCACAACACTTCTCAATACAGCACTGCCTGCAAATGTTCTTCAGTTTGCAGCTGTTTGCTCATGCTTCCATTTCATTGCAGCTGTTAAAAGCAGTCACACAACATAACCCCCTCAGCTCCCACTCTCTTGCTAATAGGATTTGCTGCTGATCTCCCTGGCATGCTAAGGTATCTGAGTTTATATTTAAACAATGCAATTTCATGGATATATTTGTGTTCTCATATTCATCCTATTATTGTAAATTGTGATTAAAGCCTTATATTTCCAATCACTTCCTTTCAATTTTTATTGTAAGCTGAGCATAAAAACAGGTTTTTCAAGGCATTTTTCTTCCTGGAATAGGATATAACAGGAAGGGACAAAAGAGAGTGAGGGTGAAAGGATATAAATGCAGGAATTTCCTCATATGCAGTAAAAAATGTTATTGTATTAATTGATACATTTGTTATTGGGAAAATGAGGGATTGAGATTGAGAGTTGTAATGATTTCAATAACTGAAAGTGAGAAATAGGATTTAAATATACATTTGGAGATTAATTTAATTTTATTTTTAAATGTAGTTTAAGTCTATGGAAAGTTAGAAAGCTGACTTCCCATAGTTAGAAAGCTGACTTCCCATATGTGGTTTCCTCTTACTAGTGCTTTTTCATCCTCTCACCTAATTTTTTCTGTAGTTTCACTTTATTCATTCATCAAAAAACAAGATAAACCCAAACCAATCACTCCTGGGGAGTCCTGCACACTTAAAAGCACAAATCAAGGGGGAAAAGAAAGATTAATCTTTTTTTTAATTTAAAAAATATAGGGGGAAAAAGTTTGGTTTAGAGAATAATGAAATTGTAACAGGAGGATCTCACATGGAAAACCAAAATTTTGTCTTTATAGTCTGTTTAGACCTTCTTAAAATATGCCAGGGAACAGCTGAGTAACAGGCAGTGAGGTTGTATGTGGTTGTATGAGGTTGTATGTCTTGCAAACAAAGATTGAGAAATCATTTAGGAGTTTTAGTGTAGGAATAAATCAGCCCAAGATTAAGAAACTTCTGCCTCACCTGTCCACAGAACCAAGAATCACAAAGAATTCCACTAAAACCAATTTTTCTTTTCTTCAAAGTTAAACAAGTATCTGCCTCCCCATCAGACTATCACCTCTCAACATACTTTGTAACAGTGAGCAATTTGGTAGTGAACATTTCAACCACTACATACAATTGCACTTCACAGCCTTATTTTATTCAGGAGATGCAGTATAAAGTATAGGCAACCACATCAAGGCAGTGTGCTGCATCCAGTACAAAACACCCATTATCTTCCACCATGCAGGATCTAACCTGGCCATTGCTCCTGCCACAATGCCCAACTGGTTGGTCTGTGGTTCAGTTGATGCCTGTAGATGACCTGATATGAAAGGCCATGTATTTCCACAGCCTCCCAAACACCAGACTGCCAGACCTATCAATACCAGGAGGAAGCCACACTTGAGGGAGCAGGGGGAGCTCCAAACCAGCTCAATGTCTAGGGAAAAGTACAAGAATGTCTTGGCTGAACCCACGTGGGGCACGCATCTAGCTTCATGGAAATAACAGTGTCTTAGTTCAAGAAAGTCAGGAAGAACCTGTGATGGAATAGGAGAGGGTTTCATCTGATTTTTAGGAATGATTGTAAGCAAACATGAACCACAGATATTTCTGTCTTTGGTGAGAAGGCTGTTGAGTTAGTCTTGCCAGGATTTGATTCTATAGCTGCACATGGAATATAGTTTGGGTCTTGTTCTTACAGCAAGTGCCTTTACTCCATTTCCTTCCCACGATTTCTGTTTCACCCAGAGCTGGTAAATCAAAGAAATAGTCCAGTTGACTGCTCTATTAAGTTTTTAGTTATATCCTACCTTTAAAAATAGAAAAGTCAAGTAAAGAAATAACAATATTCTGACTAAAGGCAATAAAGCAAACACCATAGATAATAGAAAACCTCCTGTCTGTAGGTCTGATCTCACACTAGATGGTACCTACCTAATGTTTCCAGGCCTTGATCATACTCATCCAAACACTTAAGGATATGGCTGGAGGAAGCTTTGATCTTCTGCACTGCTCTTCTGGATTTGTAGTTTGTTGGTCAATTAGGGAAATCTCTGTTTCTTTGAAAATGTTAGCCCTTGCTTGGTTTTTTTTTAAATATCAGTTTATTTCACACAAGAATGATTTCAGTCTCATGATAAAAAAAAAAAAGAGATGTACCGTAGTATAGCATAAACTGTCATGACTTAAACAGATTTAGACTTGACAGACTGTGTAGTATCTGAGTTGCTCAATATAAAAGCAATGAATGGCACTATGCCTATCACAAGAAGTGTGGCTGTCAACTGCAATCGTGTCTGCAGCATCCTGACAACAAGGACAATTCAAATCTTCAAATCACAAAGCATCTGCTTCTCCACTGCTTTTTCTTCTCTAGTGTTTATCACTGAACTTTTTTTACAACTAGCATTTGCGATGTCCCTGCGTAACTTTGGTCCTTTGCTTTAAAAACAGAATATATATTTTTGTATAACCTGAATAATAATATTTATAAAACTAGAATTGCATTTGCATACTACACAATCCTGTGGGAAGTTCCTTACAAATCATAGCAGAATAAGCTGATAGGACAGACATCAGGACTGCCACTAGGAGTAACAAGGAGAACTGGACAGCCTGTAGGAGCTCAGCACTTTTGTGTATAAAGCCATGCAGAAATGCCTTTAAAAGGAGCATCCTCTGTGACGGTGAGCTCACAGGCACATCGTGCTGTATACTCCTAAAATTACTGTAAGCATCCAGAACTTTCAGCACAATGTTGCTAGCAGGCACAGATGGAGAAGGTCAATCTCTGCTCAGATATGTGCATACTTGAGAAGCTGATGCTGACATTAATGAGTGTCCTGTGCTTGAAAAGCAAACACAGTAAGCTGTGTAGAGGGCTTGCAGGCCAGCCCTTTTATTGCTTCAAGTGGCTCTTTCAGAAGGGACTCTGTTCACCAATGTCTTCTGGAGCAGCCAGCTGCACCTTCTGTAATTGAAATTATTCTCTGCCGGGCTTGCACTGAGTCCAGCAGCAGCTGAGAATGGCTCCTGGCCAGGGAGCAGTAGAGGAGCCCTGCTCCACAAGCACTATATAGAATCGTAGAGTCATAGAATCATAGAATTATAGAATGGTCCAGACTGGAAGGGACCTCCAAAGGTCATCTAGTCCGACTTCCCTGCAGTCAACAGGGACATCCCCAACCTGATCAGGCTTCCCAGGGCCTCATCAAGTCTCACCTTGAATATCCCCAGGGAAGGGCCCTCAAACACCTCCCTGGGCAACCTGTTCTAGTGTTCCATTACCTCATAGTAAAGAACTTCTTCCTAACATCCAATCTAAATCTGCCCTTCTCGAGTTTCAAGCCATTGCCCCTTGTCCTGTCACTGCAAGCCTTTGTAAACAGACTCTCCCCATCCTTCTTGTATGCCCCCTTCAGGTACAGGAAGGCTGCTATTAGGTTTCCCCAGAGCCTCCTCTTCTCCAGACTGAACAACCCCAGCTCCCTCAGCCTGCCCTCACAGTAGAGGTGTTCTAACCCCTTCATCATTCTCATGGCCCTCCTCTGGACCCTCTCCATCAGGTCCATGTCCTTCCTGGTCTCACCAGAGCAAAGTGGCAGAATCACCTCTCTGGATATGCTGGGGGGAGAACTGCTACATGCTTAAACTTGGAAGCTGACCTTCTCTACGGTGTTTGAGTCAACATTAGCTAAGGCATAATCCAATGAGAACAGCAGAATGGCTTTTTCACTCTGTCCCAATATTCAGTGTCCAAGTGTCTCCTTCCCCATGGCCCTGTGTAAACCACTCAGTGCATATCAGCTGTTGCTGCAGGCAGTGGGAGTCTATGCAGTGAAGCAATTACGCATGTCTTTCCTCAAACTCTGGCATATGTTGTATCTTGGATAACATTGTGTTTTCTTCTTCAATAGGCTATTTAGCAGGCAGTAGCCTTCTCCCCTCCCCACCCGAGGAACAATCTCTATCCTCTCAATGTGATTACAGTCCATTTCATCCCATAATAGGTTTCTTTTATTATTCCCTCAGGCATGCAAATCAAATTTTACTCAGTACCAAAATCTTTATTCTACAAAGAATGCTGGCATCGAGTGCAGTGAAAAAAATATCTTTGCTATTGAATACAGCCTGTGTTAATAGAACTCCACTATCTTCTTTACTTTGAAAGTAAACATCTGCCAAAGTTTATTTGCTCCATCAGGAAGGCAGGAGTGTCTTAAGGGAAAGCACACGATAAAAGCAGATAGATTATTCTGCAATTATACCTTTCTCTGTCTAAATGTTTAATTAGATAAGCTGCCACAAAGACAGAGATTACTTTGGCATCCATCTGTCCCATTCATCAATGTTATAACTGCAATGGAAGTCTTGGCAAATTTGATCACAGCAGCCACAGCAAAACCAGAGAGCTGGCAGTCTCAAACTAGACCAATTTCAAATAACTTTTGAGCCCAGCTGGGTGGGTTTTGTTGTTTTTTTTTTTTGGTAGTGCAGCTGCCTGTGGTTGATCTTGTGCTACCAGAGTTTGGGATGTACCAACCTCAGCACAAATGTAAATACAGTATTTGAAGCCACAGCGTCTCTCACTCCTCTGTGATTATTGTTCTTAAATGTGTTTTTAATACTTGATTTGAAAAGCAGCTAAATAGCTACGTGTGTCCAGCATAATATTAGTTTGATTGCAGGTATTTTAAACACAATGGTAAATACAAGTTTCTGTTGCAGGCCTTGCTTCATGCTGGGCTTGGGAAAAGCATAGAAGAGAGGACATGATTTCCGTCACACAGAGCCTGAAAGCTCAGACAGTGCATAATAGCAAATAAAAACAAGGAAGGAAATAAGCTTGCAATAAAATTACATATATATGAGAGTTTTCCCGTTTGATATACAAGTCTAGTGCAAGATCATAAAGAGGTAAGAATATTCAGACACATCAGGAAAGATTTTGACTTCTAAATAACAGAGCTGCTCAGTTTTGTGGTTACTGAGGTTTTTCCTGTGTAGAAAGAAAAGTGGTTCTGTGTACAGATATTGCAGGTTCTCAAGTTGCAGTCAATAAGTGTTTAAATGTTTCATTACCATTAAAGCTCACAAGATTAAATGTATTTCTTTTTGTGACGCCTCATGAGGATACATTATGGATGGTATCAAGCCCACATGCAGTCCACCTAACAGACTTGAGCTATGATGTAAAATAATTCAAGCTGGCATACCTATGGCCAAATGTAAGATTCAACTCCAAATTAAGAAATCTACATGTAAATATTTACCTGAGTGCCTAAGCATCCATTACCAACATGGTCAATGGAGTTTTAGTCCATCCAAAAGAGGACAGATTCAGATGCCTGTGAATGATGGGATGAATCATGTCCTATTATTGGCACCAAAGACCTTATGATGTACTCCAAGAATTCATGCTGAGCTCAATCTTGAGAAAAGCACACCACTTCCACATACAGTCTTTTATCTATTACCTATCTATCTATCTATCTATCTATCTATAAATATATATCTAACAGAGCAGTATAGATATCTCAGTTGCTTGGGGCATCCCAAATAGAGAAGAGAAGTTCCTAGGATATGATTAGTATCTTTCTTTCTTGAAGTTTTCAGTAGGATCTAAGTAGGTAGTATTCATTACTTTATATCTAGATTCCAAAGTCAGTTAAAGCAATAGTGTACCAAGAACCCCAACAATTCATATAGAATCACAGAATGTCAGGAGTTGGAAGGAGTCTTAAAAGATCATCTAGTCCAACTCCCCTGCCAGAACTGGAGCACCTACAGTAGGTCACACAGAAACATGTCCGGGCAGGTTTTGAATATCTCAGTAGAAGGAGACTCCACAACCTCTTTGGGAATCCTGTTCCAGTGCTCTGTCACCCTTATAGTGAAAAAGCTTTTCCTTATCATAGAATCATAGAATCAATAAGGTTGGAAAAGACCTCAAAGATCATCAAGTCCAACCTGTCACCACAGACCTCATGACTACTAAACCATGGCCCAAGTGCCACGTACAATCCCCTCTTGAACATCTCCAGGGACAGTGACTCCACCACCTCCCTGGGCAGCCTATGCCATGCAGCTCCTATGCTCCAGCTTGCACCCATTGCTCTTTGTTCTGTCATTGAGCATCACTGGGAAGAGCCTGACTCCATCCTCTTGACACTTGCCCTTCACATATTTAGAAACATAAATGAGGTCACCCCTCAGTCTTCTCTTCTCCAAGCCAAAGAGACTCAACTTCCTTAGCCTTTCCTCACAAGGGAGATGTTCCACACCCTTCATCATCTTTGTGGTTCTGCTCTGGACTCTTTCAAGCAGTTCCCTGAGGTCCTTCCTGAAGTTAGGAACCCACAACTGGACACAATATTCTACGTGTGGCCTCACCAGGGCAGAGTACAGGGGGAAGAGAACCTCTCTTGACATAGTAACCACGGCCCTTCTAATACAACTCAGGATACCATTGGCCTTCTCGTCCACAAGGGCACATTGCTGGCTTATGGTCATCATTCTTTTGCATAGCAGAAATTTTTTCCTGTGCTTTTCTTTGGACTCGTTATTATTTATTGTTCTATCTGGCTTTTTAAGATATCTTAAACAGAGCATGTCAGAGGTGAAATTATGAAAAGTAGTGGGGGACATTCCACCCTCAGCAAAGAAGGGTGACATTGATAATGAGATACAATGGAATGAGGTCTCACAATTCATTGTTTTCCCAGTTTACCAGCTTTAATTTGTTATTTAATTTTTCTTTCAGTAGTGTTTTAGAAGTCAGATCTTCTATTGTTGGATGTTGTTTTTAAGCCAGTCAGTGGAGTGTTTTGCGTGGGAAAAATTAGGACAATATGTGAGACATTTACAACAAGAAAAGAAAGAATGTGAAATACATCTGGTTTTAGTTTTGACTGCAGACTTGAATTCAGGCCATGAGCACTGATAAATCTGCTAATGAGTTTCCTTCTATTTCTGGAGCATATAGAAACACTCTCAAGTGTAGGTTCTACTAGTTATTCTTCTATTATCCTTTGGGGTACATTCTGAACCAAAAGGTACAGGATCTTCAGGTTGTGTGTTATTATCTCTAGTTGCTTAACATGCTAAAAAGGGATGCTGTTTTGCTTCCAGTGTCTCATAATCTTTATCTGTATGCCTACAGACACTGCATAGGAATCTTAGATATATAATCCTTTCTTTGAACTACTCATCAGGGTTATGTTCCTTCATGTCATTATAGGGCAAACCCACTTATTTTTTAAATGGGAGAGATGGAGAGATTAATGCTCCTGCATCATCTGGTTTAGCAGATGTTACCGAAACACTTTACAAGAGGCAAATGTCATTGTAAATCAATATTTGTAATTGCAGGGCAGAAAGATCTGTTTCTAGTGGCTGAGGAGCAGCTAAATTCAGACACAATTGCAAAACCATAATATAGCAGGCAAACAAACCTGCCTTCTGAAATAAGTATATTACTTGCCACAGATTCATTTTCTGCATTGGAAAACAAATACTACTGAAGTATCAGCCTCTGATTTCCTCTTTTGATTCTCCCCACAAAACACACTCTAATACGTTCATCTTCTTGAAACATATCATCCTCATCTGGACATCAATATTGAATATATACAATACCCTCAAAATTGTATTTTTTTTTCTCTCTCTGCATCTCTGGTTTTGATCTGGATTTCCTCCACCAATCTTACTCCTGCAGTACTTGTCTCCTTGTCCCCTCCTGCCCCTGGAAAACCTATGGACGTTGTTTTGAATCACTGGAATGCTACTGCTAGATAAAATGCAAGCAAGTTCATAAACCCTAAGCCTTTAACAACATTGCAGACTAACCATAAAATATGCATCACTCAAGACATTCTGGTTCCAATTACCTGTAGCAATTGCTATAACAATACTTCTATAGAAATGCTCACAGAGCCACATTCTGAGATGGTTTTTGGACCAAAAATACTAAGTATTCATAAGCAATAACATCCATAAGAGCAGCAAAGCATTTCAGAGTGAGCCACTAGGTTCAATGACATGTTAAATACCAGCCAGAAATACCAAGACAAAAAGATGAATTTAAATTATTTTCTTTCTTGTATTGGGCATCTGAAAACAACTATTTTAACAAGACAAAATACTTGCCTCCAAAATGGTCTTCAAAAAGGGGCCGGGAAAAGGAAAGGTTTTATTCAGCTAGAGAAACTAATGTATTAAATTATTGTGCAATTGTCAGAAAGCTGTGATTTTTTCATGAGTGCATTCAAAATTACTCCTAATTTAATTGACATGATTCAGAATGAATTTATGTATTTTTATATTTGTTACTGCAAATTGCCACTATTTCTTTATGGATGTTGATCAGGATTTTTACAATTTGCATAAAAATAGAAAGAAAGAGAAAGCTCTGACTCTAGCCTTGTTTAGGTCAAAGCAAACTGAGAACATTTAATTTCAAATTATTTTCTGGAACAACTAAAGCAACTTTTCAATTTGAAGAGTCTGTTAAATGTGATCAGTTTATTTTAGCATGAGATGATAGACTTTGACTCTTCTCTGTGACAAAAGCCAGCGGTTCAACTTTTTTTCCCCTTTCATGCAAACAATTAATCATTTCCTCTCATATTAATTTTAATAAAACTCCTTAAATCACAGAATCACAGAATCACCAAGGTTGGAAGAGACCTGAAAGATCATAGGAATCATAGAATCAATAAGGTTGGAAAAGACCTCAAAGATCATTAAGTCCAACCTGTCAACACAGACCTCATGACTACTAAACCATGGCACCAAGTGCCACATCCAGTCCCCTCTTGAACACCTCCAGGGATGGTGACTCCACCACCTCCCTTGGCAGCCCATTCCAATGGCTAACAACTCTCTCTGGGAAGAACTTTCTCCTCACCTCCAGCCTAAACTTCCCCTGCTGCAGCTCAAGACTGTGTCCTCTTGCTCTTGTGCTGCTTGCCTGGGAGAAGAGACCAACCCCCTCCTGGCTACAACCACCCTTGAGGTAGTTGTAGACAGCAAGAAGGACTCCTCTGAGCCTCATCTTCTCCAGGCTAAACAATCCCAGCTCTCTCAGCCTCTCCTCATAGGGCTTGTGCTCGAGGCCTCTCCCTAGCCTCGTTGCCCTTTTCTGGACATGTTCGAGTGTCTCAAAGTACTTAAACTGAGGGGTCCAGAACTGGACACAGCACTCAAGGTATGGCCTAAGCAGTACAGGGACACAATGACTTCCCTGTTCCTGCTGGCCACACTGTTCTTGATGCATGCCAGGATGCCATCGGCCTTCTTGGCAGCCTGGGCACACTGCTGGCTCATGTTCAATAGTAGTTAGTTTGAATTTCAGCTTTTCTTCTTTTATTTTTAAACAAGCTCTGTATTATTTTAAAATATAAATTCTTTGAAATGTATCATCTGATAATTAGTGTATTTTTAAGCAATAAAAATACCTCTGTGCTTTAATCAGTACTATTCAGAGCATCAGGGTTAGACAGTTTCTGAAGCAGTAATGACTGCAACTGATGTATCAAAACAATAAATTAAAAAAACAAGTGAAGTGAAAACCCTCCTAGACACATTTTAAAAGTAATTACATATGAAATCTGAAAAATGAGACATTCTGCTTGGGCAAAATTTAGTCCAGTACACTGTCTTATCCGTTAGAGCTGTTACCAATCTTCTGATCTCTGTTAATTCTCTCTGGGCTGAGTGGAGGCTGGGAGAGTATTCTGGGAAAGAATTACTCTCTTTTTGCAATGCTTCTATGACCTTTCCTTATATTCTCTATAGATATCTGCTGCTAGCAGCTGCTGGAAAAAGGATGGTGGGGAAAATGGATCTTCTTTGGTTTTTAATTTGCTACAGTGTCTCTCATGGTCTCCAGCTAACTAGGAACAGCAGGCATCATTGAGATTTAACAAACTGAGCAACAAGAAGAGATTATTATGAAGAAAAAAAAAATCTTATTAATTAATCTGTGATCTTTGGAACAGACTCAGTGCAGAGCATCACACCATATCTGCATATATGCAGAAAACCTCATTTTGTTACCAGGGCCCATTTGCTCTCTCAGGTAACATTGCAGTCAGAGAGACCTGTCTTTGGGTTGTATAATTCAAGCCTCATTTGTCCTGGATCAGTTTGACACATTAGAAAGTACCTTGCCTGCTCTTGGTGCAGCAGATGCATGTAGAAACACACACACAAAGAATTTGGAAACTGTGTGTCTCCACTCCTCAATGTCAGCCATGGGCTGGTTTATGGCCCTGTGAGTGAGGGCATAACACAACTCTTGCCTAAAGAGATTCCAAACCAGGACACCTTGTCTTTTCCCTATAGTATCCTCGGCTACTCCTAAACCAGCATCTGAATGAATGAATTGAATTCTGTCATGTGGTGTGTGTACAGCTGGAAGATAGCTCAGCCCCACATGGACACAGCCTTGAGATGCAACTTTTCTGAGTTTTGCATTTCTCTTTATTCAGCAGAGATCTCAGTTAGTAAGGGGTAGAAAGGAACATAAAAAGAGGTACAAGTCTTCACCCAGGCCTGACTGTCCTCTAGTTTCTTCCCAGAGGACTTTTGCCTGGCTTTCCAGATCTTCCAGGGAGACAATTTTCTCTTTTATTCCCCAAACACAGCCATTGGGCCCACTGTATCTGGCCAGTCAGGTATGTCATCATAGTAATTTCATGATCCTTCAAAGGACTCAAAACCACAACACAAAGGACATTCATCGTTGCTTTAGCACTTACTGCCTCTGAAGGAAATGTCTCAGGTTTCTGAGACAGCTTCATGGTGCTCACAGATGTAACACAGGAGCCTTGAGTGACCAACATCCATGCAGAGCTACAGCTCCCATGGTACCTCAAACATCCACAGGGCTGAGTAAAACTAGAATAGCTGTTTCTCCTGATTTGATGTTCTCATGCCTTGTGCTTTCTCACTGGGACCTGCAACTTGATTTTATTTCTTTGCATATACCCAGCCTTGCAGAACACTTATCCAAATGCTTTAAGTTCATGCATCTGACTAATCTTATTGATTTCTCTGAATAACAAGAGAGAATGAGAAGGGTCAGTTTTGCTCTGTGCCACTCATCCAGAGTGATGCAGCAATCTGGTGTTTAAAGCTACGAGTGCTCTGCATTTGAAGAATCAGAGTTTTAATCAAATTCTTGTGAGGGAACAGAGGATAGGAATTTCAAAGGTACCAAGAAAATATATCTTCCTATGTTAAGTGGGTAGTTTTGAAAATTCTCCTTCCAGCATTCTTATTTTTTTGCAGTGCCTCACAAGCTTTGTGATATTACTAGCATCATAAAGATTTATGGAAGGACACACAAAGCCTCACGAGGGCTATTTGTCTATGTTCCCTCCATAGTTAATGTCAAAGAAAGAGAGTCAATACCAGAGAGAGAATCTGACATTAACTTTAAGGTGCAGTGGACTATGCTTTCAACTGCTATTGTTTCCCATCAATTCCAAAGTGAGTCTGCGCAATAGTAGATTAATCTAGATTATAAACTTTGCTTTTAGACAAGCAAAACTAGGCAATGGAAATCCCACCTTAATTTATCAGAGGACACATAAAAACCAGAACCACCTTTAGATCTTCACTGAAAAATAGTCAACTTTAATTTTATTCTGGGTCATGGAGAAGATGTTGAGATATTACCACACAGGTTCTTGCTGTGCAATGGTACAGTGACTCCTGCATTTTGTGTAGTGAGACAGTCATGTTTCTCTTTCTCATATTGTAATACCACTGTGACAAGAGAAAAAGGTGGCTTTTCCTGAAGTCCCATATCTCTGTGAGAGGAATTACCATAAATTTTTACATGGATTTCTCAGAAGGGGTGGCTAAAACTGGTTATGTGTTGCAAACAGTTTGCAACAAAATGTCAGGATCTACATACTATGATGCAGGAGTCAAAGGAAAGTGTTTGCTTCCATAAATGTCTATGACTGTAGAGACTGCCAAAGAAAAATTCTTTAATATCCCTGTTGGATTCAGTAATACAGTTCAGTAGAGTGGAATTTAACTTGAAATCTGAACAAAGCAGTGTGTAAGAGAGAGGGGGAATGTTTAGTCTATGTTGGACTGCCTGTTAAATATCTTGGAAAACAGGATTTTCCTTTGTCTATCTCTCTATTTAGCTAATAAACCTATTAGCTAAAATGACTGTGAAAGCCTGGACATTGCCTTCTGGCTGCTCAGAGGAAAACAAATATATACAAGCTGTACAAGATAAAGTGGAAATCTCCACAAACATAGAAAGATACCACATTCCTTTAATAAGTTGTAATAGCATTCTTAAACGAGTCAGTTGTCCCAGAAAAGTGCAAGGCTTCCACAATATTTTGTTCAAAGGTCTCAAAGAGTACAGAAATGTACTTCCATAGCTCCCCTTCCTAAACAGGATATTCCCACCCTAACACCCCCCCCCCCCCCCCCAAGAAAAAAATCTTCACTACCAAAACCCTCTTGAGATTGGATAAATGAAATAATTTCACATAGATGTACATAAGAACATAGTAAAAGAAGAGAAGGGATTCCCATGCAGTTGGCAACCAACTGAGCCAGCAATGTGCCCAGATTGGCAAGAAGGCCAATGGCATCCTGGCTTGCTAAAGGCAGAGGTGGTTTGACTCTCTGTGGGAGCAGAGTAGACTAGCATTTTTATGAAACATCATTTTATGTGAGGGTATACTGCAAGAGAAATGAAATTGTCAGCCAAATCTAGAGAAAGTTGAACTAGAGATGTTGAACAATTCTAGAACTGTTGAAATGTAGACAAAAAAACCCATCCAAAACTGGCCATTAATGCCATTAGAAAAACAAAACGCATTTCTTATCAAATCTTTCTCAGTAAGTCTGTTCAGGAAAGAAGCCCAGGAAGGAGAATCTCTAGAGATGCTTAAAAGACAAAAGAAATGTGGTGGGAAGGAGCAAGAGACTGAGAAGAAGGGTATAAGAAGGTCAGTATTCCATACTTTTGAATCTTTGGATAATTTGTATGCCAGCACTTCTTTATGTTTGTGGCACCTAAAGCCAAATTTGTCATGAGGTTTCTTTTTCTAAAGTATCACTTTGATATTGTTCTTGTATAACAGTTTAGCTATTAAAAACAAAAGAAATATCTACATTAAAAATGACATTAAATTAGAATTACATTTTGGGAGTACATTTTAATAACTGCAGATATTATGAGACAATTGCAGCTGCCTAATAAACTGGTATTGAAAATCAAGTCAATGCAGTAACATGATTAAACCTAAAATAAACACAGTTTATAAACAGAATTTTGTGGTTTAGTTACCTCAACAGCCTTAATTCTGCACCAAGACAGGACTTTGAAGAAGCCATGTAAAAAAATGCAATGATCCTGGTGCTAAAATCATCATGTGTGTTATATACAGGCTATTATAATAAGCTTAATCATCTTGTTGTGGTCCATGATGTGATGGAGGAGTGCAAGGATTTTTAGGCTAAGTGCCTGGTCCCTCTCCCCAAAAGATACTGAAATACAGATCTTTAGTCAAGTGTGTATCCGTTATTAAGGATGGGAAGTTTCTGTTTCTGTTGTTCATTTCACCAACAACATTAAGACTCTTTCAACTTACACATTTGTTTTCACATTCCTCACTGCAGACTCCAAGACAGGTCTTTTGCAACCCTAAAATAACCTTTTCTTTTCTTTCCTCCTCTTTTCTTTTCTTCCCTTTTTTCTTTTCTTTCTTTTCTTTTCTTTTCTTTTATTTCTTTTCTTTTCTTTTTCTTTTATTTTCTTTTCTTTTCTTGTTCTTTTTCTTTTTCATGTGAAGTATATCTATATGACTGTGTAATTACAGACTGTATTTGCACAAACAAAGAAGGGTGAGACAACCTGAACCATGCTGTCTTAACTTCTGAATGCTTGACTTATCAGCTTTCAAAATGCTCTATTGGCAGAACAGTTACTTGCATGTACCCATGCAGAGCATTGCGGGGAAACAGCAGGGTTTTTTTGAAAGCAAAGTTAGGTAGTTTAGTAATTTCACTGTAATTTCTTTGGTTGATCAATATTTCAGCTGGAAAGATTCAGAGAACCATCTCATGTGCAACTGATGTGAGAAGCTTTCTGTACCAGGAGCAATTAAGCTGAAAAATCTTTGGTTTGAACAAGAGACAACTTAAGATAAATGCAGGATGAGGAAACTAAAGGGGAAGATACCACTGAGATTTGTAAAAATTGCTGCCTGCATGGAAAAGTTTGCTTGAATAGGTTATTTACAATCTCTTTCAGGAAAAGAACTATGGACATCTAATTAAACTGAAGGGATGGAGAATGAGAAGCAGCAGAAAGTGTATTTTCTTTGAAACACATGTAGTCCATCTGTGGACCTACTTCTGCATGATGTAGCAGATGGCAAGGTTTCCATAGATGCAAGGAAACACTAGACAAGTTAATAAAGGACAAAACTCTTGAGCATTCATAAACTGTTAGAAATAATGTTGCAAATGAAAATAGAAAAAGAAAATAAAAAGGGGGAAAAAAATGAAAAATAGTAGAAATTCTCATATGAGCAGCTAGAAAGAATATTTTTTTAAAAACAATTCAATTTCTTTGTTAGCTGCCCTAACCATCACACTGATGGATGGTAATATAGCTCTTATTATACAACAAGTTCATTGACAGGCCATCAATATCTGTACTTTTAGTCAATGGCTTCCAGGCAAGATAACCATCTTCACTGATAGAGCATAAATTGCTGCAAGCCTGATGGTGTAAAGGCAAAACCTCCTTAGGAGGTTCCACCACCTGGTTGCACTACCATAATTGCACAGATAAAATGAGCAGTCATACATGGCAGCAGAAATAAAAAGTAACAGAAGTTGAAGAGTTAAGAACCAGGTAAGACAAGATTGATAAGAAAACAACTTGCAATAGGTGGTGAGCTAACCTGTAACACCCTCAGGCAAGTTCTTCAGCCAAGACTAAGTGCAGAATAAGGATGGGACACTGTAGATTTTGAAAGGCACTGCCTTTGCTGAGATGCAACAATTGAAATTGCAAACAGATGGAAACATAGTCTGCATAATGGCAGGGGAAGCAGCCGTGAAAACACACATTTCTAAATATGTGACCTTGGCTGAGGAAACAAACATGAGATTTGATGGACTGCAGCTATTCAGTTTCTGTCAGAACAGTGTAAGCAGAAAGAAAAAACAATTCACCCTAACAAGAAAAAAAATAAGGTTAGAATAGTCTCTTTGGTCTTCTGCAAGTCTGGCTCATCTTCATACCTTGGTCTGCATGACAGGACCATATTCTCTGTAAGGTCTGAAAGACTGCAAGACTCTGGCTGGAGGCCCTCAATCTTATCTCAGTTTCAGAGTTTACCTTGTGCAAATATCAGATATTTGGACTGCAGTGAGCTCAGTACCCCATTTTCATCTAAAATTCCTAACACAAGGGTCTGATGCTAAAGTTGCTGAAGAATTGATGTGAATTTTATTAAACTGGAGTTGAGCTAGACAACTTTTACTTTTCTAGGCATTTTCCCAAATTTCCATGTAGGTTCAGTAGAACCACAGTGTGATCACAGCACGTCATCTGGCCCAGAAACACTCCTGGACATACAATATTGAGATCTGTTCTGTTCAATGTGCCAGCTAAAGGTTTTGTACTTCCACAGTGTCAAGGCTGCTGAGGCTGCTTTTCTGAGCTGCAGAGTTGTCCAACTTTCCCTCTGAGTTTAGCAGACACACCACCCTAAACCTCTTTATCTGTAATGACATCACACCAGCCTTGTGCTTAATGTGACTTTTTTTTTCATATGAAAGGCAAGTCAACACAGCAGATGCATAAACTCAGTATGAGTTATCTCTTTAATCTTCACTTCTCACATCTACCTTACACAAGATGAAGGATTTTTTTTTTTTTCTACCCATGATATATGGTAAAATACAGCAGGAAATGGTTAATATTAACAATGAACTGGGGAGTGGGCATGCCCCTGAGATGACTAAGGCAGGGGTGCATTTCGTTAGATTGATTTAGAAAACCACCAAGTACCTTTTGGGTCTCCCAGACCTTTAGCCATGACCTGTTTCTGTGGCCCTGGGATGTTTAGTCTTGGAGCAGCCACCCCATACACTTGGCTACAACATCTTACAAATCTTACAGGGACTGCTTGGAACACATTCCAAGCCACTCACCCCAATAGTCACCAGATTAACATCTTGGCATCTGCCCTTGTGTGCTGCAGCATGATCCATGTGTGAAAAGGACATATTAATAATGAGGATTTGATATTAAGCCCAGAAAGATGATGTCACCAGCATTTTAGGGCCAGGGTTTCACTGTTCTTATTTCTTTCATAAAACATTCTGAGATCAGATAGTGAAAAATGAAGGCTAGAAATTAGCATTGGGAGGATGAAAGAGATGAAAGGTTTTTTATTGTTTTCTAAAAAGCATTGACTAAAGCATGCCATTGTAAGATTGTATTTATTCTACAGGTTAAAACATGGACAAGAATAGCTACCTTAAAGACTTTTTGACAGATACTTTGTTATGACCTTATACAGTGTGAAACTACAGCACTTCCAGGGACAAAACGAAAACTGAGACTGGAAAATTTCAGGGAGTGGTGCTTCCTTAGCTGAATGCTGCACAACCATCATGGAGAAGGAGCAAAGGTTTTAGAACTAATCCTGTGTTTTGGGATACTTATTACCATTTTCATAAGGAGCTGTGCTCAGAAGACAGGAGCTGAGGAAACTGCTCTGAAAATGAAGTCTAAGTTTCCAAGTCACTTAAAAGACCTGTTGAAAATACTGACTGAGAGTCTGGATTTGAATCAGTGAATACAAAGCTTTATCCATTGGTCCAGTTCTGGATCACATGAGTAAAGCATTGACTTTCACCACTCATGCACCCCACCGCTATCCTTTAACCTTAATCAAGATGCATTTTTACACAAGAGTAAGCGGGGAGGAAACAGATTATTTCTCTCTGGAATTACTGATTTCTTAAACAGGAGTATCCTGGGAAATGAACTGTAGGCACTTCAGTAATATCAAAGGCAAAGAGTAACAAATTTACTTCTTATTCAATCCGTGAGTCTGGAAACTCATCGGACACAGGGTGAAATGTGGTCACTGCTATCAAAGTATATTGTCTACTCTGGGAACAGAATTTTGGATGTGAATCAAAACTTTCTTGAGGGAGATAAGCTTGTTATTCAGACAGTAAAATGTTATGATTAACACCTGATGAAGCATTAAAGAACCATAAAAATTCTGCTACCTGGGAAAGATTACTTAACAGGAGGCTGCCTGCACTTTGGCAAGCAAGTAAGTGTGCAGCAGATGAACTTCATCTCTCAGCTTTCAGTGCAGAAGTGAATTTACAGTCATTTTGTGACGCAAAGAGAAGCAGAACCAACCACCCTCTCAGCTGGAAAGGTGAACAGATTCTGCTTCTGTTCGCACTGAAATACCCCAGCTTTTAGGATTTCTTGCCCCACATAATGGACTGCAAGTAGAAAAGAAATTAAGTGCAAATTGAGTGGGATTTCACAGCTTTCCAGGCACAGTTTTTTGCAAATTTGCCTGCTTATTTCATCATGTTGAGTGATAGCAATGATTTGTTCCCCTTGCATACAATAGCACTGTTTGTAGTACACCTCAATGTGCTGCTGTCTGTCCTGTATTAACTGTGAGCCATGACTGTTAACCCCACCTGAGGGGATGGTGCATGCCCAAGTCTCATCTTGACCTGTGTTGGGAACTCAGCAGCTCTGGAAAAGTGGTTAAAACTGGTGCCTTTTTGAAAATCCAGACCTTTGCACAAGCTGAAGCCTGTACGTGGATCCTATTAGGGTCAAGCATTAACACAGATCCTCTGTGGGATCTGCTGTTGAACTAGAGCCCAGTGGGACATCTAGGCTTAAGCCTCCATGCTTATATACACTTAATTCTTTGAAGCTCCCACTTTAATCTGAAATGGCAGAGGTTCTATTAGGGACTGGTTATGTAAAATAAAATGAGTCTTGAGGGATGCTGACCAGCCTCATTAACAGACTCTGCTGTGCTTCAGCTGCTGAGCCACAGGCTTGATATTTTTTTTTTCAAGTGAAGAGCAATGCTGAGTAATGCTGAGTTGCTATTTTTCTATGTACAGATTTTATAAAAAGTATCTTAAAACATTATTAGATGGCTAGATAATCTGTTCATTGTCCCCCCCCCCCCCTTTTTCTTTTGTTCTGAAATGAGGCTTCAGGTAGGAACAAAAAATAACAGCCAACCATTGAAAATCTAGGCCATTTGTCCTGAAGTGAGATTAACATGAAGTTGTATACACTCTTGAGTAAAACTGACCCCAGACATAATGAGTACCTGGACAGATATACACCTATACAAAGTGAAATCAAGTGTCCACCAGCCTGCTGTGAGATGGGTGATTAAGGTAGTGAGTTAATACAGATAATTGAGTTTCAGAGGATGATTCTGCATATGTGTTAACAGGCAGGAATAGTGCAGAATCCCCAGGAATGCCTGTTGTCCCTATCTGTCAATAGAAGTGATTATGTTACCTTTCACACACCTTTTTTACAGAGTAATCTGTTCATGGTTGTGCAGAGACTGAGCCTTATTAAGTCTAATTAATGCGATTGTTTCCAGTCTCATTTAGGATCTCCAGAAAAGAGAATCCAAGGTTGGTTTTATTGTTTGTTTGATTTGTTTTGGGGTTTTTTTAAGAAGGTTAATGATTCAGCAGCATATGAGTCTGAGAAGAATCACCCTCAATGCAAGAGCTTAAAGGCAAACATTAAGCAAGGAGGTTCTGGCACTTGCACAGGTTCTTCAACTGCTTTTTGCTGGACTTCATCAAATGGACAGGTTTTCCCCTGTACTTTACTAATACTCTCTTTAAACCTCACATTTCCTGATTGACATTTTGGGTCATTTCATGCTTCTATAATCTCATCAGACTAACTCTATGTGGCATGAGTTTTTTGCAGACATAAAAAAGTCATATTGTTGTTGAATGTCAGTTGTATTCTAAACCACAGAATAGTGTACATAGGTTGAGGAGAAGAAAAAGGGATGTGAAATAAAAAAGACATGAGACCCAAACCCTAGATAGCTGCATTATGTAGATTGAGAATAATGGAGAAGAAAGGAGATGAGACAACATATCTGTGATTAAACGGAGACACAGTTTAGGTTATAATAATGAAATCTTTGAGCGTACTTGATCTCACACCAGGAGGTATCAGTCTCTTGTGTTGGCTTCAGCGGAGTTTTTCATGTTTATCCATCAATTGCAATGTCTGAAAGACCTTCCTTGGTCATAGGTGGTGAATGTGATAGTATGGAAATACCATACTGCTGTACATCAAATGACTTTATCAATTCTATAATCAAAATTCCCACCCACCAAGTGTAGAAAGACAGCAGCAGGTGAATAAGCCTGTGGCAGCAGAAAAGTTGTGATAACTGCCAGAGAAGAAAAGTAAATAATGACTCCACATCCAAGCCCTTTCTATTGATCCTTTTTTGTGCTATTTGGAAGGGGGGGGAAAAGAGAAGAATACAGATTTTGTAGAAGTGAACCACAGTGGTCCATTTGGTTTCAAGGACAATGCTTTGTAATCATCCTTCCTACTTGTATATGCCTACGGCTTTCTAGTTGGTTTCCAACTACAGAAATAGTTGCTCTGCTTTAGGTGCTTTATTTGGCATTGTGTATCAGAATTGAATATGTGGAACAATGCAGTTCTGAATAATACTGTTAATAGTATTCTAAAATCTGATCTTCATTGTTTTTAATTATATTTATTTTTATATCTAGCCATCTGTTTTTTCTTAAGGATAATCTGGACCTTTCTTCCAGGACTCATTCTCAAGTTTAAATTCATTTCAGAAACGTATTTGATCCAGAAATGTTTTACCTTTCAAATGAAATGAAAGCTTGTTAAACTGTTCCCTTCTCATTTTTCATTTCATGGTACAATATGTGAAGAGGAGACACATAAGGAGACTGAGCACAAGGAATGTATGTTCTCTTCATCTCCAGACCTCTTGTGAGCTTCATGGATGGTCCAGGACATGGGTGTGTTTTTAAAGCTAAGAAGCATTTCAGGTGCTGACAGATAAGAAACCTACTGGAGGCCTTATAAAATCAGGCACAATAATAATTTTAGAGCATTGTGTATCAGCCAGCACGTGGATATAGCTATGTGCAAATATGAAGTTCTTTCCCACTTCATATAAATCAATTGTATGGCAGTCAGCCTATCAGTCCTCTTCTGTGTATATTGTCATTGAAGCAATGGAGGGTCTGATGGTTGTCAGTGAGATAAATCAAAAGCCACACTGTAACTGTTGTGGTGCAGTATTTTCTGCCTTTGGCTCTAAAGTTGGATATAATCAGTGCTAAACTTCCCAATTTACAACCCGAGAAGTTAGGAAAGTGATAGTGTGGGTTTTATGTTGTCTGACATTTTCCAGCAGTTTTTAACATGTACATCTGTGGTGGAGTGAAAATTCCACCCCACCACCCCCCCCCCCCCCCCCCAGCATTACATTTGCCAGACCAGCTCAGCTGGAAGGAAATGGAAGCTGTATTTACAAGCAAAACTACACTCTAGAATGGAATGCAATGAATATGTACAAATATACAGTATTTACAATATTTACAGGTATTTACAATTAATAAACAGCACAAGGACTCCCTGGTCAAAGACCAGGGGAAGCGAATAGCTTCTCCCTCCCTGCCTCCCCTTTACCACTCTGTACACAAAGGGACCAAAGACAGAGCAGAGAAGTTAAAACTTAGCCAAAACAATGCAGCTAAGGTCAATCAGAAGCCAGCAGAAGCACAAAGTTAGTATCCCCCAAAGCAAAGAGGTGGGAAGAGAGAGATTATTTACCAAACTAATTCTTATGGTAGATAACTTTCTAATGTGATTGTTTGGAACTATCATTATTTTCCTTTTTACACCCAATAGTGATTTATTTACATTCTACTACTTTCTGTTCAAGATCTGTGAAAAATTTTAAAGGCATAGCCTAAAACTACCACAGCACCTCTTGAAGGGCCCTGTATGACTCATCAGCTCAGCACACAATGCTTACTTTTCATTGTTAACCTCATAATTCACCTCAGCAGTGCTTGCTGCACTTTTCAAACCGAGGCATTACTAACAAATCCATTATGTTAGGAGACAATGTTATACGGTGCTGCTGGAAGGTGTGGGTTTGGAATTACGCTTATCTTACACAGTCCAACATATTCTTCCATTTGGAGAGACAGTTATGCTGATTAGGTGAATCACTTGACAGTCACAGCTATAGTAAAGGTCACAGTAAAGGACAGGGAATATTTTCTAGGGTATTTAGGCAGCAGAGACAGGACAAATCCCTTGGGTTAGGCTTGTCCATTGTGTCAGATGGGTGGCTGGGAGCTGTAAATGACACTTTCTTTTCATCTGTCTTCTCTGTAACTCTTTCCAAAAACATTCTCACTATACCTCTTCCTTCATGCATGATGCATTGGGGAAGTTGAGCATGAAGCCTCTCTCCTCTAGGACAAGGGAGTGAGAGAGAGTGAATCATAGGAAAGTCTCATTTAGAAGGGAAGATTATTGAAGTGTACCTTCCAAGCAGGACCTTAGGTTATACAGGGCCATCTCACACTAGGTCTGGAATATTTCCCCCACTTCTCTGAACAATGTATTCTAACGCTTAACTCCTCAGGCAATTTTTTTTTAGATCTAGACAAAATTTCCCCTGAAACAACTTGTTCCCTGTGTAGAGAGGTCCTCCACTTCTTTGCACCTGCTAGGTATGTTTTTTCTAGCAAAAACAATTTTATTTTTTCTTGTAATTAGTTTTTAGCAAACCCAATTTTCAGCCTTTCTTCATGTGTCTAACTCTTCGATCATCTAATGATCTCTGCTGGGTCATCTCTAGCTCTTCAGCGTTTCTCCTGAACTGAGATGACAAAGTCTGGCCTAACATATGCTGAGTAGAATAGGAAGATCTGCTGGCTACAGGCTTGCAGATGTGGCCCTGGCCTTGTTTGCTTTCATTGAACATTGCTCCATGGTCAGCTTACTGCCAGCCCAGAATCAATATAGTTTTCTGCAAAAAAATGAAAACATTTTAATGGGCAAATCCTACACAAGAGCTACTGTTTGATCAACCTTGGTAGTCACAGTGTTAGTATCAATGACACAGTTCTTCCCCAGAATATAGTATCTAGGATTTTGCCCTATGAAGAGAGGCTGAGGGAGCTAGGGTTGCTTAGCCTGGAGAAAAGGAGGCTCAGGGGAGACCTTATTGTTGTCTACAACTACCTGAAGGGTGGTTGTAGCCAAGTAGGGCTTGGTCTCTTCTCCTGGGCAACCAGCACCAGAACAAGAGGACATAGTTTCAAGCTGTGCAGGGGGAAGTTTAGACGTGATCTTAGAAAAAAGTTCTTCACAGAAAGAGTGATTGCCCATTGGAATGGGCTGCCCAGGGAGGTGGTGGGGTCAACATCCCTGGAGGTGTTTAAGAAAAGACTGGATAAGGCACATAGTGCCATGGTCTAGTTGATTAGATAGGGTTGGGTGATCAGCTGGACTCAATCTTCAAGGTGTCTTCCAACCTAGCTGATTCTGTGATTCTGTGAATCTGAAATATTTCATGTGAGTGTTGCTGTACTACACTGAATATAGACTAAAAGAAGATTCTTGTGGTAGCAAAGCCCTCAGATACTAATCAGCGGGTAGGTTTTGAACTACCCACACATGCACAGTTCTGTCCCTGCCTGGGTACATCTCTTTCATGCTTTAGGCTGGGATCCTCTGAAAAAATTAGGCTGTAGATATGTAATTAAAGACTAATCATGTTATGTATGCCATGTCAGGATTCCATTTGTACTGCCTAACTAATGCTTGGGCTTCTTTTTACCTTTCTTTAAGCCGCTAGGCACTGGTGAAATGTTGTGATAATATATTTCAGGTTAATTATGGATTATTCAGGTTTTCTTTTCTAAGCTTTGAATCATTGCCTTTAAGCCTAGTTGAAAGTCCCCTTATTGTATGCCTGATCTTTTTACTATTCATGGTTCTAGGTAAACCCCTCACTTACTGTTAACCATCCACACCAAGCGAGCATCGTCTTTCAGACCTCTGTACCCAGAGTCTCTACTTTGACGATTTCACCGTGGCAGATCTTTGACTGCATACCTGAATATCTCTGTTTTATTAGATCTTCTTCATTACTTCCGGCCCTATTCCTGCAGTTAAATGCCACCTTTACTTTCCTCTCTGCAGTCAAACTTTCCACAGTTAGCAGTACACTGTGACATTCCTCACTTCCTCTGAAGTATTTAAGATGAATTTAAATGTGAACATTGAGAATAGCATTTAAAGGGTGTTAATATGGATGGTTATTTCAATATAGATCAACTCTAAGGGTTTGCATTCTTTTTGAGAGAAAATGATTTTGATTTTGACTTTGCCTCCCAAGACAAAGCTTTGAATGATAAAGGAAACTGCTCTTCCTCACTGCAGTCGAAAGGCCATTTTGATTGCCATTAGATAGTGGTGAAACAATAAATAAATTATTGCACCACACTGGAAACAAACCTGGCATTTGTACTTCTCCTTGTAACAGATGTCAGCTTACAATTCAGACTGGGGTTATAACTAGGAAACAGATTTGGAGGAAAGAGCTACTTTATTGTTTACTCCATGGATTTTTACCTTTTTTTTTCTCTCCAGTATGCTTGCTAATACTGAAGGCCTTCATAGTTCTCTGTGTCCCCCTAGATGTGCTGCTAAGGGATAGACTATAGACACATGCAGTGATCTGCCACAGGCAAAACTTAAAATGTTACTTTGGTCTAGTTATTAGCACATGACTGATACAAACCTGTAATGCCTGATTAGCCATGAAAAGAATGCAATCTGTATTCTAATCCTAAATAAAGGTTTTAGGATTAGTGATCTTAGAGCACCCTGACATTATAATAATGAAACACCAGTCTGTGTCTTAAGATGTTGTTGAGAATTCAAGTGTGGTCCTTGTAATTTTGGAAGATAATTATTTCTCTGATAATATTTTCCATGTTGGAGATCTTGTATGTTTTTGTGTTTATTTCCTATGCAGGCAGATAGTTTTCATTTTATTTCCTAATTAAAAAATAATTCAACTTGCAGTATATTTCAGAGAAATAAGATCTAGAAACTTTTAGAAGATAAGGGCTACCTGGAAAACAGGAAACAATGACAGAAAAGGATTCTGTGGTCACACTAAACTTTTCATGTGTGAAGACATCTAGAAGTTGCAACAGGTTCATTTATACACAAACAGAGCAGATGAAGCTAAGGAGTGCAGCAGATGGTAAAATATTACCCATCAGTTGTTGTTATTGTCATATTTGTGTAGCCCCTGGGGTCTGAAACTCAGATGAGCAAGAACTCTTTGCCACCATCTACTGATGAACTGGGGGAAGAAACATAGTCGATTTTCACAGATAATGTTCAAGACAGAGTGGAAACTTCTGAAGGCTTACTTATGACTCATTCAGGGGTAGGAATGAAAGGAAAACAAACTTTCATTGTCTTTATAACACTTCCGAGAAACAAAGAATTGGTTCTTGTCACTGGGTTACAGAACACAGGAATTCTGCAATAGGGGAAACTTACTAAACCACCTTCCAACCTTAGTTATACTGTGATACTGTGATACCTTGATTTTCACCCTATTACTTCTTTGTAATAAGAAGAGCTCCTCAAAGTAAGACTGAAGAATGAAGTTGTCCTGGATGTGGAGAGACAATAAAGAGGTGGCAAGATATCTTTAGTCAGTATCAAAGGAGCTTTAGTTACTGCAGGAGAAGGGAAAGCCTGAAGGTCCTGATCTTGTGTTACACCTGTAATTATATCCTAGGCAAAAGCTAGAGCCATCAGGGTGCTGGGAGATGAGAGAGCTATGGCAAAAAGAGGATGCTATCCCAAAGATATACAGCATCAACATGTCAAGGGACAGTGGAATGGCTGCTTAGGGTGTACCGTTCCTCCACAGACAGAGTAAATTCTACCTAAGTTCTCTCCTGTTCTGAGACACCATCAGGTCAAATATGTCCTGTTGAGTCCACCTGGGAAAATTGCCTCATTGTCTTATGTCTGTGTGGTGTGTTTGAAGAACAAGTTCCTTTAGTGGAATTCTCTTATTCTACTTGGTATCTGGATCTCTTTATGCCAGCAATTTCTCACAGAAGAAAAAAAAAAAACAACAAAAAAAAATAACCAAACCCAAAAGTCACTTTATAAAGATGTCACACTTTGCTAATATGTCCAGTATAAGGTATCAGATACCAGATTGTAGAGGAAATCTCACAGGAAAAAGAAACTCATATATGTCTTTTGATAACTAGGCAAGTGTTTCTAGGAAATGTGAGTCTTCTTGTTTGAAGGTACAATGTGCTACCTTTCAGGGATAAATGAACACGAGGTGGATGTTAGGAGCAAGGACAAGGTCTCTAGATAATCTCTCATAAATAGGCATGAATGTGCCATTGATGTTCTTCAAACCATCCAGAAGTGAGTAAACATGAGTAACCCGTAACTGAGGCTGAATAAATATAACCTGTCTTTCCATACAGCTTCTTGAGAGCTTGAAATGAAACCTCTTGCCTGCCTGTCAAATGCAGAAAAGAGGCAACAAGGCAATTTGTGTTTGGGCCAAATAGATCTCTTATGCCTTTTTTTATTTAGCAAATGTTCTTGGTGTTAATATAGAGGACTTGAAGGACTGGCTTTAGTGTGCCCATTCTTTTGTTCTTTCAGCAAAGACCAGCAACCAGGAGAGCAGTGCTAGAACCTAAGGTGCTTCAGACTCCACAGAAAATGGATGTGTTTTTATTGTCACAGAACATTAGAGGTTGGAAGGACCTTCAGAGATCGTCAAGTCCAACCCCGCTGCCAAAGCAGGTTGACTTAGGGTAGTCCACCCAGGAATATATCCAGATGGGTTTTGAATGTGTCCAGAGAAGGACACTCCATAACCTCTGTGGGCAGCCTGTTCCAGTGCTCCGTCACCCTTACTGCAAAGAAGTTTCTCCTCATGTTGAGGTGAAACCTTCTATGTTCAAGCTTGTACTTGTTGTTCCTTGACTTATTAGTACGCACCACTGAAAAGAGCTTTGCCCCCTCCACTTGACACCCACCCCTGAGATCCCCTCTCAGTCTTCTCAAGACTAAACAGCCCCAGGTCTCTCAGTCTCTCTTCATAGGGGAGGTGCTCAATTCCCCTAATCATCCTTGTGGTTCTCCTTTGGTCCCGCTCCAGCAGGTCCCTGTCTCTCTTGAACTGGGGAGCCCAAAACTGGACACAGTATTCTAGAGGGGGATAAGAACCTCCCTGGACCTGCTGGACACACTTTTCTTGATGCATCCAAGGATACCATTGGCCCTCTTGGCCACAAGGGCACATTGCTGTCCCGTGGAGAATTTGCTGTCCACTAGGACTCCAAGTTCTTTCTCCATGGAGCTGCTTTCCAGCAGGGCATCTCCTAACCTGTACTGGTGCATGTTATTATTCCTCCCCAGATGCAGGACCCTGCACTTGTCCTTATTGAACTTCATGAGGTTCACCTGCATCCAGCTCTCAGCTTGTAAAGATCTTGTTGGATGACTGTGCAGCCTGACGGGCAGTCAGCCACCGCCCAGTTTTGTATCATCAGTGAACTTGCTGAGGGTACTCTCAATCCCCTCATCTAGATCATTGATAAAAGTATTAAACAAAACTGAACCCAGTACTGATCCCTGGGGAACACCACTGACACAGGCCTCCAAGTTTACTCTATGACAGCCCTCTGACCTCTGTTGTCAAGCCAGTTTTTAATCCACCCAACAGACCAATCATCTATGCTGCATTTCCTGGGCTTTTCTATGAGGATGTTATGGGACACAGTATGAAAAGCCTTACTTATCCTTATAAATGCAAAGAGAATTTGGTTTAAATAAGAGAAACCTCAGCTTCCCAAAACATGTACTACCGAAATCCAGATATTCTGCTGAGATATTCTGCACATTGTGTTTTCAACTCACTCACTGCACTCTGATTTCTCTCTCTTGATGAAGAAATAAAACCAGCCCTGATTCATCATTATTTCCCTAAGGTGAAATTCTCCCTCTTCTGATTGCTTTACAACAGAGGGGTCTGTAAACACATCTAACTCTAATTTCTATTGTATAAAAATATGTTGGCTGTTGGCAATAGTTCTGCTCTCTGTATCCTCAGCTCTTAGCCAGGAGCACAGAATTAAGATGGACAATCTCACTATCTTACCTTCCTCTAGCATTTCAGGACTTTTCATTCTTTTCCAAATAGTGGAAACTATTTAAAAACAATGCAAGAATCTTGAAGTCTGAAAGAGATCCAAAAGGGGCAAAGAAAGCTAATTACTAGACATTTTTCAACCTCAGCATTTTAGTTCAAATGGGGTTAAGTGGTAGAAGAGCACTGGGATAAGCTTGTGGTTTAATTTATTTTCACTTGCTCTTCTCCTTATCGATTGAAATTTGATGGTCTTTGAAAACACACTGCCCCTCAAAACTCCAAGCATTTATGGAAAAATAAAAACAAACAAAAAATTCCAAACGGTGTGAACAAATATTCAGCATCTGAGTAATGTTTATACCTACCCTCTCTGCACCTGCTCAAGCTAATGTCTTCAGTCTGTCTCAGTATTTCAGTTTTCCCCTTGCCAGAAAGTGAGATAATGTCATTTGGTATTCCAGGGCAGGAAAAGTGAGTTAACTTGCATGTCCAAATTAGTTAATGACCTCATTTGATTTTTATCTGCCCTCATCTACTTTGCTTATCTCCGTGAAGAAGATGCAGGATGACGGAAATGTTTTTCATGTTAACCAAGGGCTACTAAATCAAAATCCTATCAATCCTCAACTGTACATATTAGCACTTTGGAATAAAAATGAATCCTCATGTCCAAACTTTCCTGTCTGAATCCTCCAGGAGTGTGAGTCATAGGTTGGATCATGGCTGATCTAGCCCCATGCTAAAGGAAGCTAGGTACTGAACAAAATTATCATCCCATAAAAACTGGTATGTCATGTGTCCTTCACATTAAGATGAATTTTGTGTTATACCTTTCCCAGTGATTTGGATGTCTCAGATGTTTGGACTTTGTTGATTAGAAATCCATTAGGATTTGCTACCAGCCAAAACTGAGCAGGTGAAAATATTCATACGATGCATTAGTCAATTTGATTTAGCACATTCTATCTGTATGTCATAATGACTTCACAAAAACCTTGCCTGGTGGCACAGAAATCTCAGGGAGTACTACTGTACAGAGGCAAGAAGGGCATTTCTAATTAACAGAAGAACTTTCTAACTACCGTTTTTCTAACTCAGCACTCTCATTATCAGTACAGAGAAAGTACTTACAGTTCCCAGTAACCTTATAGTCTTTTGCTTGTCCTGTGGCTTTCTACCTCAACTATTTTCATTTTCCCCCCAAAAGGTAGGTATTATGATACCACCTTTCCTTGACAACTAAAATTTATTGACTTATAACAATGATAAGAATATTTTATAGCTTCTGAATTTTATTATGACTAAATGCATCATTAAGTGTAAATTGTTCACAGCACAATGTACCTTAATTATTTCTGAAGTACAAAGCCCTGATTTTTGGCTGGTATCACCTTGCTTTCTGGATGACTGTAACATTACTTCCCCAAAAGAATCTGACAAACACTTGTGAGGTGGACCACTAGCACAAGGATCCACGAGCTACTGGAGTCTTAAATTACAGTGAGATTTTATCTGGCAAGCTTATGAAATGAAGTTTAGCATCTCTCTCCTAGCAATTTCTCTTTTCACACCCACACAGACTCTTTCATTCTCTTATACTCAAATTCCCATTTCTGTGGGTTTGGATAGTCCCATGCCATCTCCTAAATTCTTCTGTAAAGTATCATTTTTCTGTTTCTGTAGACTGTTGCTATGGACAGTAATCATGTCCTACATGAAGACTTGTCAGCCAGAACATCCTCTCCCAGCACAGGTGGTGGCACAACAGATGTATCCAAGCTAGCTTTTATCCAGTATATTCCATCACTAGAAGCACTGACGCTATGACTGCTTGGAATAAAGCACATGCCGGAGCCTACCCCAGTCCCATCCCACATCCCCATGAAGTCCCAGGACTTCTTGGGTCAGGCAGGGTCATGATGTGAAAGACAAAGAAAGGCTGCTGGACCATGTCTACGTCCAAAAGAAAAAGATAAGCAATAATATAATCTTGGCCCCTTTAGAGGTGAAAGAAAAATTAAACGTGCAATGATACACCTAGTTTCAGTAGCAAAATACCTCCCTTTTTTTGAAGACTCTAAAGTTGTTGAGAGGATACTCCTGACACATTTTCCCAGCCTCACCACTTTCAGTGACTTCCCAATCTGGAGTGGTGCTTTCTTCAAGAGTAAAACCAAGCAGTTTCCTTGTCAGGCTGACATGAAAAGGTATCATTCACCTCCTCATTGCTTTCTGCAGTAAAAGCCTACTATCAGGTCTCAGCTGCTGATTGCTGATATGTTCATGGGAAAAATAAACTAGCTGCAACCAGATTGCTTTTAGAGAAAACTCTTTGTCAGAAACCCCTTGTGTTTTCAACAATATAAAAGAGAAGACTCAAACACCAGGAGGAGATATCTTATTTACTAAGTGCAGTTTGAACTCAGTCTATATTCTGGCTTTATTTCAGAAATCATATTTGGGCTAAGCCCTTGCCTAATATTGTATCTGGCAATAAATAATAAAGGGAACTGGCAAGCCAAAGTCAACTCTTAATGTTTTCTGTCATCATGAACCAAACCCTGAACTCGTGGTTTCTATTTGACAGCGGACATTCAGTGTACAGACTAACAGTCCACCAGGTCTGGGGCAGTAACACTTGAGCAAACCAGCAATTTTGTTGTCGTCCAGAAAACAAGTAGCATATCACTGTGCAACATTTCCATCCCTCCAGAAACAAGCACACAGCTGCAGACCTTGAGGTTTATATTGCCAAGTGATGACTTCTCTGAGCTGATGGCTTTGAACAGGTGCACCAATGCATTTGTTTGCACTGTGTTTCTATACACTTTTGTAATTGTTAAAAATAAGACAGATCTTAAAAAGGTTACGAAATGTCTCCTTAAAAAGGAAACAGCTCTATGTTTCCTTTCAGGCTAGATTTCTCTAAATTTTATATTGGTGTAATATATATTATTTATAAACAAGGAAAATTTAAACTTCTCCTTCAAAAAAAGGTTTCTACAGAAATAAGCTAAATAAGGAACTTAAGATATTTTATATAAATAAATAATGTACATCCATGAAACAAGCTTAGTGGGAAAAATAAACTTTGCTATGTAGGTCCAAGCCATCTCTGAGATCAGTATTGCCTGAGCTTTTGAGCAGAACTCTGGGTTTTACTGTAACCTTCCTGTTAAGTACCCTGAAGGCTCTCCACTAATTTCATGCTCTGTGTTAATACTGAAATTACAAATGCTTTTTTGGTGAGTGCATGGGGATGTGTGATTTCTGTTTTCCTCACACAGGGTAGAAAAAATATGGTTCACCAAAAGATCTTTTTTACATTGAAAATTATGCCAAAAGGTAACTTCTGACCATCTCTAAAACTGTCAACACCTTTTGAATGTTCTTTGAAATATACTGAGGGAAAGTAGTAATAATAGGTCATCACTTCTATTGCTTCTGCCTCAAAGTTAAGAAACACTTTGAAATTCTGAAACATAAAAAGCTTTTTACACTAGTCTGTGTATTCTAGATTTGCCCTGCATCCTTTTCTTCATATTCACCTGTGTGTGAATTCACAGCATTTTAAAAAATGGACTATCTATTGCAGCCTTTCAGTCAAGTCCAGTTCATAAACATCTCCTTGTAGGAAACTTAAGAGCAAATTGACCCCTTGGAAAGCATCTGTTACAACTTGTTAGGTGTGAAGAGTAGCTGAAGTCTCTTTCTGAAATACAGTAAAGAACATCTTTCTCTTTGCCTTTGCTAATTGTCATAATGTTGATAGGCATAGGTGATAAGGAAGGGTCAGATTTGGGGTAGAGAAAGCTCAGTTTACAAGAAACTTCAATGAGTGAGATGAAATTGTTCAAAGTATGAGCTGCAAAGTTGAGAAACACTTCAAATTTATGAAACATAAAAACTTTTTACACCAAACTATGACTCTTTCTGCATTATAGCAATAAACATAAGAGTCTGACTCTCTTGGCACAAATAGTTATATTGCATTTGTTACTAGCAACAGATCTCATCTACCAAAACTAAGTCATTGGGAAGGAAAAGTTATATAATTTTCAGTAAGCTTTCGGAAAAGCTGAGTGTTTCAGAAGCTCAGAGACTATAAGAAATTATTGTATTGTGCAATACTAGATCTCACAATAAATTACTTCATTTTTATCTTACTCCTTCAAGTCCGTTCAACAAAATCATAGAGGTTTTTCACAGTTCTGCTTACTTGAATTTTGTTTCTTTTTTTTCCTTCATACTAAAAAAAGAAAATGAAGTAAACAGTCTCTATGTGTTATTCTGTCAATACTTGTTTGGTGAGAACATGGCTTAAAAGGGATTTTTGTCTCTATGGACTTTCTTTCTGGGCTAGGATACTCTCCTAGTTTGAGTTGGAAAAGAACAAATTCTGTTCAGTGATTTTACATTTTAGCTTAGTCTCTTCTAAGTAAACACACTTTTAATGGCATAATATTGCTGAAAGTGTCTGCTTCTAGCAGTGATAATGCTCCATGTTTATGGTTAGTA
The DNA here is from genome assembly GCF_014839835.1 of Dryobates pubescens. Taxonomy (NCBI): domain Eukaryota; kingdom Metazoa; phylum Chordata; class Aves; order Piciformes; family Picidae; genus Dryobates; species Dryobates pubescens. The sequence continues at coordinate 19,724,814 of NC_071625.1, read as the reverse complement.
CCAAGGGTTGGTGTGCAGACCAATATCACTGCTAAATCTTGTATACTAAGCTGTGGGTGTAGAGTAAAAGGCCATCACTTGCAGGGAAGAGTGGGCAGGACAGGTTATCCTAAACTGACCAACAAAGGATTCCATTCTGTTTAGGTCATAATCAGTATCAATACGAGGGATCACAAGGACCAAGGTCTCTTTCTCAATAGTCAGTGTCCAAGGAGGACTCTCTCTGTTCTGCCTTTCATCCTGATCTGCCAGTGACTGAACAAAATATCTTGTTGGATCAGATATTAGAAAGAATTCTTCATTTTGAGGGTGGTGAGGTACTGGAATAGGTTGCCCAGAGAAGCTGTGGATGCCCCAGCCCTGGAGGTGTATAAGGCCAGGTTGGATGGGGCTACAAACAACCTGATCTATGGAAAGTGTCCCTGTCCATGGAATGGGAATTGGAACTAGATGATTTTTAAGGTCCCTTCTAACCCAGACCATTCTATGATTCTGTGATCTAGTAAGCAATGTAATGGATAGGAGCCAAATTAACCGCAAACTTCAAAAAGATCTAGGAGACAAACAAGGAGTTTTATTCTGTGAATATCCTAGCTCTGTGTGGCCATTTCAGATCCAGACAATTCCACATTCTGAATAGCAGTTCCCACTAACAGAGTTACAAGTACATGCATAGGTTTTTTTCTGGTTGAGTGCTCATTTCCCATACTACAACACATTTTTTGAGGGGTTTAATGAAAATTTCTCATCCACTTGCAATCTGTCTGTGGCACAAGAAATAGAGGTAAAAGTTATTCTTAACCCTACAGTTCAGAGATCTCTGCCTTTTCAAACCCTGCGAAAGAAATGTGCTGTAAATTGCACACTGCAATGTCCAGAAGAACATGTCCAGCCACATAATCAGCCACAATATGACTGTAAGAAGGCATTGGACTGTATCCAGCTTTTAGTGAAATATCAAAGTCATCTAAAGCCTCATATTACCAGGGGCATCTTTCATACCAAATGCATGCTACAGGCTGTAAAAATTATGCTAACCGTTATAACCTTAATCTGTGTTCTGAATGGCAAAATTGAAAATCACTCAACCATCAAACTGCTCTTCTTAAAGGTAAAACAAAAACCCCAATATAAGTTATATATAAATAGCTTTAAAGGTTACTGTGAACAAGATAGTTGGTCTGAGAATTTCAGTGGAAATTTGAATGTACTATGGCTCTCCATAGTTGAGTGTATTGAGTAGGCTGCTTTTGCTTGGCTTGCAACCACTATTGTTTTGTGGAGAATCCTATACATCCTTTTTGGATTTTTCCTCTTTGTTTGTTTGCTTGGTGGTTTGTTTTTTTTTTAATGTTTGTTTGTCTTTATTATTACTTCTAAACTTAAGATAGTCAGGTAGCTTTGTCACTGTGACATGCTGCTTGGAAGCCTGCTAATTCATCCTTAAAACACCAGCCTGCTTGACAGTAAAGTTATTTAATGCTTAGCAATAAACTTTCTTTTTTTTGTTCATTCATCAAAGATCTTTATTAGGCTAATTCTATTCTAATTTCTTCTCCTGATGAAGGTGACCTTGACTATAGGGTTCATAGTAAATGTAGACAATAGAAATAAACATATATATGTTTGTTCATGTACTAGACATGATACAATAATTCAGAAGGTTAAATTCTACTTTCCTGGTGTATAAATGCTTTCCACCTGTATACAAATAAAAAAGGACCTCCATGGTTTTTCATCATGTTTGATAACATTTACAACATCAGTTGCAATGACTTAACTTTCAATATACAAGGCTCCATCATATGACCAGTTATTAATTTTAATGAGATTACTGCTTTTCTGTGCTGAACTGTGCTTGTGAGTGGAGCTGTGGGGCTGGCCATAGGCTGGACTGTGGAGTATTGGCTCAGCTGGAGTTCTACTTTTTCGTGGATTTCAAGTAGTATAATCACTACTACCTCATTTACTGAATGTACTTTGCAGAATGGATTGGCTGCATGCATTACTTTTTAAGATGTGTGTTTGTAGCCTTGACCACCACTACTTTTGTGGCCTCCTTTTATCACATGGTTAAGACATCATTATTCTGCAAACAATTCTGCAGCATGTGTGAGATCAGCATTGAAGTACTTTGTTGAATAGTCATGAAATGAAAAGACAAAAAAAACCCAACCAAAGAGAGAATAAAATTCTGGCTGTTTCCATTTATCTCAATGAAAAGGGATGGTAATCATGTATATTTACACATGATGGCTATGCTTCATGTCCAAAACTTTGTAGTAGAGAAAATGCTGCAGATAAGGAAAATGTGTTATCATGAGCTCAGTAACTAATATCAGAAAGTTAGATTACATTAATATCATAAAGATAGCTTGCAGTATAGCTAGGATTCTAATTCATGTCTTCTCAGATCCAATGATGAGATTCTTGAGCTCAGAGTAAAAAGCTGCAGAAAAAACATGGCAAGTGTTTGCCAACATCAAGACAGTTTTCCCACACAACTCTCTGACTTTGAAAATACGTGGTTCCACTCTGAGTGTGTCTAGAGAGATGTAAAGTGCTGTGTCATTGTAGTTTAACCATTTGCCTGCAAAGCCATATTAATAGCAGGCTTGTTCCTGACATGTGGTAAATGGCTTGCAACTTAAGAAAGATTTCTCTCCTGCTGACACATGTTTTGCTTCCAAAAGTGCAGAGAAATGAGTTCCCATGATGAAGCTTTTTCCACATCTTTGGTTACTCAGGTTATCTACAACTGGTGCAAACTAGGTGAATGTTTTTGTGGATGTATGCTTCAAAGATGTGAGAGTTAAAATCTACAAGAAGTGCAACTTAGTTGAAAGATGCAAACTGTTTTCCTTGCACCTTCCTAGTAAGTTCTATACTGAAATAACCACAAAAATTTCCATGCAAAGCTTTCCCTTCTCATGCTTCACCTCCTAACACATCTAATCATGTGTAATTATGAATAGTGCTGTTGCCTGGTTATGATGTGAAATTAAGCAGAGTTCACTGCAATATATTCTGCGTGAATGGAGGCAAAAGAGGATAATTTCATATGCGAGGAAACATTTCTTAGTGCTGCTGAAAACCACTTTGACTACTTTTTTCAAGATAGACATTACAGCTTCCTTTATCCAGGTTCCATAATGCTTCTGGCATTATTGTTTGTGAGACAATAGCTATTGAGGTGACACTGCTGTATACGTGCTGTCTCCTGAGTCTCTTAGAAGAGGGTTTGTGTTCTCATTTGAAGAGGAAGGAGACATCAAGGCTTATCAGAGTCCTTAAAGAAGTCTGACAGGAAAGTAGATGCCAGATGAGATAACAGGAATGGAGGGTGACAGATGCAGAAAAATGAAATGAAGCCACAATGTATTTCAGCAAAACTCTCTTTACATTCCATTTAAAATGCCTTTGTATGCTTGTCTCTCTGAGCTCAGGCACTCATGCCTTAATCATCAGACATGTATGCCGGTATCTGACAGAGCATTTGTTGCCCCATTCATCCTGGTTCAGCCACCTTTTTACTGAGAGAGTATAATCTATGAGTATGGACCTCCATTCAGCTATCAATAACTCAGAGCCAGACCTTTCCCTCAGAAGCTTTCCATCATCTGTCTTTGTGTGATGTCAAATCAGGGAGCAGGAGAGGCTTCATCTCTTATTAGCAGCAGGAGCAACCTTGTATGTGCATCTACACCAGAGAGCACTTGATAGATGCTGAAATGATTTATATTCCATCACTTTGCTGGGTACTGAGCCAAGTTGTGTCTGCTAGGCAGTAATATTGGCCATCAGAAGGATATCAGAAGTGGTTATATTCTAGTCTAACTGATTGTTCAATGGATTTAGATTTGCAATTTTGCTATTCCTGAAATAGCAGGGGCTGGAAGCTAGCTTTTCTGCTCTCCTTCAGACTGTGTTTATGTTAACATTAATATATTGGATGTCTGGAAAACAAAATTTTAAAAAATTATATGGGAAGACTGCAGTACTTTGTCTTTCTGTCTTTCAAATTGCACTACACTAAGGCCATACCTCATTAGCAAGCTCCCAGTGGAGGGAGAATCGCCAGAAGATTTTTGCCGTGAAATTCTTATTCATTTTAAGTGCGGACAATATGATACAAATGTTGGGTTTAATAATGCCATCAAACCAGGATATTTTTTTTATATTGCTTTATTACAAGACTGAGAAGATGACACTTCCTACAGCTATAGCAGGAGTTAAATTATTTTACAATAAGAGCTCCTATTGACTTTGTACAATTGTCACATAAGAAGAAAATGTATTTTACTTCTTGCACTCAATAGTAAGTTTCTCTGGTTCCTGTTGTGGAGTAGTCTTATTCCAACATGAATAAGCATCAAGGCTTAGAGCTGGGCTAGCCACTAAACAAGTGACAGATGCTCTCTACCAGCACCTTTCCCTTCTCAAAGGGAAGAGAACAATGAAAGACTTGTGAATAGGAAAAGAAAACCAAAACTGCTTAAATGACTCAATAATGATGACACAAAATATATGCAAATATATACAAACCAAATATTGAAAGCAGCACCCCTCCCTTCTCAAAGGGAAGAAGAAAAGGAAAAAGACTTGTGAATTGGAAAAGAAAACTAAAACTATTTAAATGAATCAGTAAAGATGACATAAAATATATATAAACATATACAAACCAAATATTGAACTCAGCACCCCTGATGGCAAGTAGTTGTTGTCAACACTGATGATGTGGCAGAAGTCCTGGATTTGAGGTCCATAACAAGTGGTATCATTACTGGGTTCAGCACTGTTCAACACATTCATCAACAACCTGGATGAAGGAATAGTGTACTCTCAGCAAGTCTGCTGATGACACAAACTGGGAGGGGTGGCTGACACACCAGATGCTGCCATCTGGCAAGATCTGGACAGGCTGGAGAGTTGGGCAGAAAATAACCTTATGAAGTTCAACAAGGACAAGTGTAGGGTGCTGCATCTAGGGAGGAATAACCTTGTGTATCAGTACAAGTCTGGGGCTGACCTGCTAGAAAGCAGATCTGTGGAAAAAAACTGAGAGGTCCAATGCACAACAGGATGACCATGAGCCAGCAATGTGCCCTTGTGGCCAAGAAGGTGAATGGTATCCAGGGATGCATCAAGAAGAGTGTAGTAAGCAGGTTGAGGGAGGTTCTCCTCCCTCTCTACTCTGCCCCAGTGAGGCCTCACCTGGAGTACTGTCTCCAGTTCTGACTTCTTCCCCAGTTCAAGAAGGACAGGGAACTGCATGAGTACAACAAAGAGATGCAAAGATGATTAGGGGAGTAGAAGAAATGCTGAGGGACTTGGGGCTTTTTAGCCTGGAGAAGACTGAAGGGGAATCTTATCAATGCTTCTAAATGTTTATAGGGTGGATGTCAGCAGGATGGGGCCAATCTTTTCAGTGGTACCCACTGACAGGACAAGAGGTAATAGACACAAACTTGAACTTACAAAGTTCCATGAGGAGAAATTTCTTTCTTTTGAGGTGCTAGAGCACTGGAACAGATTGCCTAGAGAGGTGGTGTAGTCTCAGTCTCGAGTCATTCAAAGCTCACCTAGATGCTCTTCTGTGCAACCTGCTCTAGGTGAACCTGCTCTGGCAGGAAGGCTAGAGTGGTTGATGTCTAGAGGTCCCTTCCAACCCTTATCATTCCATGATTCTATGACTGGACTTAGAGGCAAATGGTAACCAGATTCAGGAATTTGATTCTAGAACTGGATTCAGGAAGTCATGGATCAGGATTGAAGGCAAAATGGAGAAAGTCCCGCTCCTCCTTGTAGGCCACTGAAGAAGAAGAAGAGAGAAAGACTTGACTTTCATGATCCCTCAGCTTTATACTGAATATGATATATATGGAATGGAATCTCTTGTTGATCAGTTTAAGGTAACCTGTCCTGTCCCCTCCTCCCCACAGGTGCAGCCTTTTACTCTGCTCCCCGCAACCTGGGGGATTTAGCAATGACCTTGGTCTATACACCAATCCTTGGTACTAACTATAAGTGTGAAGCATTATCACCGCTAGAAGCACCATCTGAAAACATTCCCTTAACTTCAGAAGGTGCAGTTACTTTGAAGAGACTGAAGTGACAAGTAAAATCACTGAACAGTTATTTCTAAGTCAAACCAGTACAATGAAGTACACTCTGTCTCCTCAGAGAAGCTGATTAATTAATGAGTAACTTGGCAGAAGTGCTTACAAAGAGGACTGTGTTGATTCTTTTTCCTAAAGATGTCTCTTTATGTGAAGTTCCCATGGATCTGAGCTTGCTTCCAAACTGAGGAAGATACAGAAATGGGGAAGTTTTGCAAATCAGATAGACACTGTTCCATTTAAAGTACAGGACTTAAACTGGCAAGAGATATTTTCAGTTGTTAGGGTTTCCAAGACTTTCTGTGCAATGTTACCTTCTCTCTACCGCAACACTGTAAAATGAGGACAATTTCACTGTCTTTTCTGTTTCTTTTCTATTTAGATCTTCAGTGCGGAGGCTGCTTCTTGCTCTGTATTTATATAATACCATGGAAAACAAAACCCTGAGCTCAGCTCATCCCATTAAACAAATCACAGCAACTACTTTCTGTCCAGCCATTAATAAACAGCATTATTTTTTCTCCTTATTAACTTAGTATCTTTCATTCTGAGTTAAGAACTCTTTTGTTCATCTTTCTTTGGCAACAGTTTGCAGATAATGTGGTTTGAATATATTTTTTCCAAACCAGATAAGCAAAGACATACTTGTTACTGTGCCTCAGCAAGATTCCATTTAAGGGCTCAATGATACAAACAAACCAGAAAGACAAATGTAAATGGTGTTCCAATTAAGTGGAACCCAAGATGTCTCCATGGGTACATTATAGGATGCAGTGGAGGTGGTAATGTTGAAGAGGTAGCTAGGAATAGCCTCCAGCATTAAAAATTTAAGCCTGCAACTTGTTCACAGCTGTGACTGTGCAAGCCCTGGGAGAGAAATGGCACAACTGAAAACAGAATCAGCGTACGTCTGCCAAAGTCATCCTAAGGAAGAGGAAATTTAACTCCTGTATCCCCAGGAAGAGTAACAGTCTTATGTAAAGTTTGCCAGAGCTGTCTGGTGGCAAAAGAAGAAACAGCAGAGTCTGGTAGAGACACAGCAGTAACTACCACTCTGCACTTCACAGCAGGGATGAAAATTAGAATGTGGCCTCCCTGAAGGTCAGACTAGTCCTGTAAACTGAGGGTGACAGTCAGTCATACCTGTGCATAGCTGCTTGTGGATGATGGTCTGTTGCACACATTCATGGTTAAAGTGAAAACAAAATAAGAAAATGTGGTGGCTTGAGTAATTGTGTGACGAAGCTTGACTTTGCTAGGAGAAAATGACAGAGGAAACTTTCTTGCTTTAAAAGCAGATGTTGAAATTAATCAGTTGGAAAATTCACTAATTCAACCAAGTGACCTAACTCCTAGCCTCATGCTTTCCTAGGTAAGCCTACCTCTTCTTGGGACAGCAAAGCTGCTCTTGGTTTTCCTCATAATTTTCCACCTTTTCATGTATTTTTTTTTTTCTGTGTATATCATTTAGTCTTGCTGACCTTTTCTTTTTTAGGTTTAGTTTATATGGTAGAGATTGTCACATCCTATAGGTTACTATCCTGTTCTGTAATTTTCAGGTGGAACATTTGTATTTCCAGAAGAATATCAGAACTCTCCTGTTTATGTTTGTAGCCCATATTTGAATTATTTCTTACAAGAAAAAAGCCACCAGCCATTCCTTTGGTCATAGCAGATATGTCTGTTTCTAAAATCAAGATATGGATCAGCTCTAAATTTGGTGTGAAGGGAGGGGGAAACAACACAGATTTATCTCTCTCTTATTGACATGACAGTCCTTGCTCTTGCTAGGGCTGTTATAATTCAGGACAAGTTGGACTGTAGGATTCTGCAGTCCTCAGGAATACAAACCCTTCAAGGCATATGTTGACAGGAAACTCCTCTGGGTGGGATGCTCTGAAATATCTGATATGCTGACAGTGTTGGATAACAGTATTGATCTCCTCCTCTGACAGGAAGAGGAGAAAAACTACACCTGTAAACTTGATAGCTGATAAGGTAATGGGTTACTCACTTGGGCAAGAAGACCCCAACACTAACAAGGGAAGACCAACCCTAATGAAGAAAAGGGCTATCTCTTCACAGAGACAAGCCCACATTCAGAGCTGCCTGGCAACCATACAGATAGGAAACATAAGGACAATGGGTCAGCATTTGGGTACACAGGGGTGAGCTGGGCCTGGCTCCAAAGGTTGCTTGCTGAACTGACTCTACAAAGTATCCTAAGACTCATCTTTCTCCAAAACTTCTTTAAAGCTGGTGTCTTCATTTCTGATTTTAACTTCCCCTGGGCTATTTTGCACATACATTTAGGATGAAGGAAACTACACCACTGATGAACTTCGTGTTTGCTGTGTGTGCACTGTACTGTGGTTGTGCATTTAGGATATTGTAAAGCCTGGCTTTCAGTGGAGCTCTCAAATGAGCTACCCTCATTTTACTGTTATTGTTACTCTTTTTTCTTTAGATCTCTATTGTGCATTGCAGTTCATGTGAACATTACAATAAAATTCCAGCTCATCTGGGCAAAAATATTGAGCGATCAATTTTGTCATGAGCTGGATGCATTTTCTATGATGAAGCAGTCACTCATCAGAGGAAACAAACCACAGTCAGAGGAGGTGGAGGGAAGTGTTCAAGCGTCTGAATCCCCATAGGGAAGAACCCTGGCTTACAGAATCCTGCCTCCAGAAGTACCTGAAAGACCATAGCAACAGAAATTCCACAGAGCTGTTGGTTATGTTTAAAAAATCAATGGGACTGTAAAACTGTAAAGATAGACTGTTAAACAGCCTCTTGTGTTAAAGGTTTGCTTAAAAGTTTTATCCTGTGATGTGCTCAAGGCAGTCAGCTCCCCATTCAAATCAGCCTGCAGCTTCACATCAGTAAAAGCAAACAAACACCTTTGAGGTCTTGGTCTATACTTGCCAGGTCCAGTCCTTGCAGCGGCATTCATTTTATTGTTTTTATTGTTCACAGCTGATTCATCACCAACAAGATTAAAGACGTAGGCTGCTCCACAAGGCTACTAGGTGACATTTATTTAACTTTCTTTAGTTTTGAGAGACTGCTGCCCCCTGACTAAGCATAAGAACTACCTAGCCATTACATTCTCTACTGTACTCGTGAAACTGATTGGAAATACTGGTATTTTACTTTGCAGACTTATGCCTCAGGAAAGGAAATAGACCACTGAACTTTTAGCAGTTGACTGACCAAAACAATTAAGTAAAAATAAAATACAGATAAAACAAAACATAGCTTATACTGAACAGTGAATTTCATGTGATCATGGTTACTCTGCTAGGTGAAGATTTCATTGTTACAATTAAGCTACTAAATGCTACAATAGCAGTTAAGCATCTTTCCTCTCTAGAGCCTATGATGGTGATAATATTTATCTTACAGCAATAGTACCTATCCTCTTTGTAACAGGACTGTGACAAGTATGTAAGAAAAGATTCTCCCTGGTCTGAAGAGTGTCTAAACGAAGGACAGGAAAGGGAGAGATGATGTGATTTGTCCAGTAGGTACATGGAAAATCCAGCCTTCTAGGGACTGCTGCAGGTAATGGTACCATAGCTCTAAGAAATCTTGCACTCTGGTGAGGACAGTAGCAATATGCTAGATTTATGGCTGATGATTTTGAGGCTGAAATATAAATGTTGATATTTGACTGTTTGGCAAAAGAAATTTTGTGTACTAATTTAAGTTTCAAGGTCTTTTCATCTGTGCTGTGTGTTCTCTTGGAACCTGATAGGTGTGGGGATAGGGAGGAAAGCTTTGAAAGAAATGAATGATTAAATCCTTGATCATTACAATAGCTCCATAATGACAGTTTCTGAAATGGGAGGAATAGCTCTCCATGCTCAACTTACCCAACTTTCCTGGAATGCTGGAGATGAAAATAAGGATTTTGGTTTCAGGATTTTGGTTTCAGGATTTTGAGCAGCCATTGAGTTTATAATGAGACACTCAGAGATGGAAATTACTCTGTCTAAATATTCTGCCATTTCCCATGTCTTCCACTGAAGGATATGGCTCTGGCTTGTTTCAGTAACAACCAACGAGAGTAAATGACCAAGGTCCAGAGACAGGATTGCAGTTCTCCTCTTCTACAACAGCAACAGGGGAAATAGATGAATTGGTTCTGAAAAGGAGCCAGCAAAGCATGAAAAGGTTCACCTGATGTGGAGTGAAGCTAAGGAAAATCTTCCTACAATTTTGTTGAAATTTTTGACTAAACTCAAAGCACTGCAATATAAACTTGGGACATTGTTCTGCAGGTAGTGAATTGTCAACTGACTTCCCCTCCAGAGAGAAGCTACTTGGGAATCACTCCTACCAACAAACCGGTAAAACCCTGTGGTTTCATTTACTGTTGTAAATTAAATTTGATCAACACAAATCTCTGAAGCTGAGACAGGGTGGTATGGAAAGTTACAGATCTGACACTGTCTTATTCCCCAGGAACAGAATGGATTACTGGAAAAACATACCTACTGGAAATGATCCCTGGCTTATGTTTGGCTCAAGGATTCTCTTGGAGTGTGCTAGGTGGTTTGAGCCAAGACTGTGCTAGGAGCCATTCCAGCAGTGTGTGGATGACAGCATTCAAGTGCCTGTGAATGTACCCTGGTACTGTTTGGTTTACTGTGCACAGGCTGTAGAAGTAGAGATACTTACTTTTGTGTATACTGGTACTATGAGTTCACTTTAAAAGCTGGGATAAGATCTGAGTTCCTACATCCTGGAAAGCATCTGAGGCAAGTATCAGCAGAAATGGTCTCAGTATGAGCTCTCTGTGCTGCACAGAGGCAGGCAAACATTACCCTGATGTCCAGGACTAACCTGTCAAGGGCAGGAGGCATATTTACTCTATAGCAGGGCTCATTCACTGCAACATACCTCCAATGCACTGTGGCATCTTGTGACTCCCATTGTGTGCCAGTGTGAGGCAGACAAACTAGAGAGACTCTGAGACAGGTTCATTCCACTTTGACAAGGGAAACAGATTGTACAATCAATATCTCAGTGCCTCTCACAGTGGCTTTTCACACTACTCAGTTGCTTTCTTCGCTGAAGAGTGCTGCAGGTGACTCTTTGCAGATGTCTGTGACAGTGACAGATTAGGATCTTCTTCGCTGTTTTGATATCAAATGAGCCTTGAATATTCCTCCTGTTAAACATGAACCTAAACAGCAGGATTAATAAGAGTAGCAATTGGGACACTCATCTGCATAGGATTTCACTGCAGTCATGATCTTGTTAGTGTTGAAATATGTGTCAGATGTGTCTCAACCTTGACCAGCTGCAGGGAGGGTACATCCACAGCTTCGCTGAGCAACGTATTCCAGTGGCTCATCACTCTCACAGTAAAGATTTTCTTTCTTACACCTAATTTAATCTACCCTCTTTCTGTTAATAGTCATTACCCTATTACTACATGTAATTTTACAAAGGTCCATCTTCAGCTTTCTTGTAGACCCTCTTTAGGAATTACAAGACTGCTATAAAGTCTCCTGGCAGCCTTCTCTTCTCAAGGTTGGAAACCAACCTTGTTGTCTCAAGGTTGGAAACCAACCTTGTTGTCACAGGAGAGGTGCTCCAGACCCCTAATCATCTTCATAGCACTCTTCTGGATTTCCTATAATAGGTCAATGTCCTCCTCATGTGGAGTCCAGAGCTGGATGCAGTACTCCAGGTGGGGTCCCACAAGAGCAGAGCAGAAAGGAAGAATCACCTCCCTCAGCCTGCTACTCACACTTCTTTTAACACAGCCCAGGATAGAGTTGGCTTTCTAGGTTCCAAGTTCACACTGATGGGTCCTGTTGATCTTCTTATCAATCAACAACCCTAAGTCCTTCTCCACAGGGCTGCTCCAAATCGAGTTAACTTCCAGCCTGTAGCTGTGCTTGGGATTGCTTCAACCCATGTGCAGGCCCTGTACTTGGCCTTGTTGAACTTCATGAGGTTCACACGAGCCCACTTATCAAGCCTGTCAAGGTCCCTCTGGATGGCAATTTCCTAACAGATTATTGCAGAGGTAGGAATAAAATACAGAAGCCTTGGCTTTTCAGTGCCAAGCACTGAAACATTTCTCCTCTGGGTCAGGCAATGAACAAGCTAGAAAAGCCTTTGAGGCTCTGAGCATGATTAATAGACTTAAAGCTGCAGCTTGGAGCCAGATGGAGAACACACACACTCCTGCTCTCCATGTTTGCATATGTACAGGTGCTGATCTCAAGAAGCTTGTTAGCTCTGCTTTCAGGGAGCTGACAGATCTACCACAGCACTGTTTGACTAAGTGTGCAAACATAAAGTGGAGATTAACCAAGATAGCCCTTTAATAATGCCATCAGCTGAGTGATCATGCTGACTGATGATAGGCTGTGGGCAGAGTTAAAGATGTATGCAAAGAGAATTTCTACTGCACCCTTTACAGGTACTTCCATTCACATACTGCATGCAGTGTACCCTGTGCTACCCAATCATACATTTCTGTCATTGATCTGACTATCTCTCAGACACTGGGCATGAATTCCTGGCAGCTGATTAACCACTTGTGCCAACCTCCTCACAATTTAATGTGTGATGGTTTGATTTAACACATTTTTAAGACCATATCTCATCTGCTTTGTCAGGCCAGTGCTGGCAAGTTCTGTACCCAAACCAAGGTCTACTGAACTACCTCAAACATCTTCTCTAACAGGCAGAGACTCTTCAGTGTTTTCCACTGAATTACCAAGCTGTGCATTTGAACTCTTGGTGGCCTTGACAGCTCTTACTAGATATGTTTTGGGCAAATACAAGGCAGCCTGTTAGACTAACAAGGCCCTGGCAAATTTTGAGCTGTATAAACCTTTTCATGAAAGCCAGAGAGAGGGAGCTGACAGAAGAGACCAATTCCTTCTAACAGCAGAGGTTTGAGACAAACTGACAAACAACACAAAGCTGCTTTGATCAAATGAAACAATGAAGTTAAATGTTCTCAAGTTTTTAAAATTAAGTACAAAATGTGGTTTTCCTCTCCCCTAGTTAAATGCTGGGTCTTCTATGCTTGACACAGGTCAATCATTGCAGCAAGTGTTGTTCTGTGCTGTTAAATAAGTGGTTCTTTGCAATCCCAAGTGAGATAATGAGGTGTGTGTAGGTGCCTCTGAAAGGATCATCCATTTGCCAGAACTCCAACCTTTTTCAAAGGTCACCTGAAAGCAAATCTTGGCTCTGCCAATGACCTGCTGTGCGAAGAACTTCAGCTTTCTTGCCTATTTATTGCTAACCATGTCTATTCTGCTTAGGAGCCACTGGTTCAAAGACCTTCCTGTGCTTATTCAAGCTTTCTTTCTATGTGCATGTAAGAGACTCAGCAGTGCTGCCATGAATTGCAGAATTGCACCTCTGAAGGCTGCTGTTTGATGAAAAAAGGTGAAAAGATATCCAACATAAAGTGCCGGAGTTCATTGGCATCACTTGGAATAAAGGTAAAGCTTGATGTCTTTGCTCATATGAAGCATGTGAGTACATTCATATAGGTATATATTGTATATATGCATATACAAACTAGGGCAATGAGAAAACAAAGAATGGGAAACAGATTTACATGCAAGGGAACTTAAAAAAAAACCACACAACAAAAATGGCAACCAAAAAACCCCCACTTCCTGAAATCTCATTACTTCAAGAAACTTCCAAAAGGAAAGCTTTGGTTTTGTGTGTGATTTTCTTCTTTTGTCTAGATGCTTCTTTTCCTTTGCCCTGTGATGGTGCTTTCAATTTGCTGCCATTGGGAAGATTTCCAGTCTCACACAATAATTGTGAGAGGAGATCTGGTAATTGTGCGGGGCCATGCTCAGAGCATGCACCAACTTTTGAGGAACTTAAGCTTTGGGCTGAGACCACAGCTTTGCTGATTCAATCCTAGTCATGAAGTGACATATAGCACTGACCATTTCATCCCTTGTGAGCAGTCTCAGTGCAGCAGGAGGTGGAAGCCAGGGGAAGGAAGTAAAAAGCCACTGTAGCTGTTCCCTGTTCTTCCCCTTAAGTTGCTGCTTGCTGCCTTCCAGAGATGCAGAGAAAATTAATCTGGGATTCAAGGATCTCAAGAGCAACAGATAGAAGTTGCTCTAGAAGAACATACTGTTCCTCTACTTGCTGCTACAACACATCAAGATGAAAACACACTGCATAAACTGTGATGTGCCTGAAATCTAATGCAGACTGTTCCCTTTCAAGCAAGCAGTAAATCAATGGAAGCTCAAACTGTGTCCTGCAGGCAGTACAGGAGGAGAAAAGTTCTTTTAAAATTATTATTATTATTGTATTATTAAAGATAAAATTATGCTGGGGCTATTCAAACAATGTGGTGCAGAGGAATGTGCACGAAGCAGATAACACTATTTCCTTCCACTAGGAGAGAAACATATATAATAAGATGAACTATATTCGTTAACTTGGAGAAAATGTTCATTACAATTGTGAGGCTAAAAGATATGAAACACCTTCTACCATCAAATAAAGGCTGGTTTAGCCAGTGCTGGGGCCTTGGCAGTACCTAGGAAAAATAGCTGATGATGACTGGAATAAGAGGAGGGAAGGAACTTGCAGATGGTAACACTCTGATTTGTAATTTGAAAAGTTATAAAATGCTTCTTTTCCAAAACAGACCTTCCTGAAAGAGTTGTCCAGAACTCTGAAATATACCCAAAGGTCCTACCATTTTCAAATGTCAATACATTTGTGCTCCTGAAACTCCAAAAGAGGATAATGAGTCATAAAATTTATGCCAAGACTGTTACCATGCCTTCTTTGCCTTAATTATTGACATGGGTGTAAATTTAACTAAATGTTCCCTGCACTGAACCACAGGTTATGTGTGAGATACAGGATTGATTTTGCAAAGATATTTGATCTTCATCTGTATGAACTCTTCTCTCTTTTGCAGCCTGTCTGTAAGACTAAGGAAACTTTTGTGAAGTGCTTGGAGAGCCTCCTTGGGGATGAAATGTAGAGAATTTGCAAGCAAAAAAATAAAGGTTGATTTCTATCTATTTTTTTCCATGTAATTTTTACTTGGAGACAGGCATTGCTCTTAATACAGCTTAAATTCAAACAGGTGATTAACAAATCATAGTGCATACAGTACTTTATACAATGTGATACTTTCTGGTTTTCAATAAACACCATTTACATAGGATCAAATTCTGGCACAAATTACATCACAATCAAGGCTGCTGCACATACTGACTGCTGCTGAGGATGCTATGGCAGAATCCTTCATAGATATGACATTGAATTACAATTATCATGGAGAACTTCAATGTAGCATTAGCAAGAAGGGTGGAGGAAGGCCTGGAAGAAACAAGACAAGACTTATTCTATCTTGTGTAAGGTGTGAACACCAGTCAATCTAGATTTAATTGCAGCTCAGTCTCCAAGTTAAGAAGTTGATATGATTCTCCTATTTCAATTGCATAGCAGTGACAGTGAAGTAATGTGAATCCTAACTAAAGAAGAGATAATGCACCTCTTATTTGCATGCTTGACACATTGTGTTGCCCTCTCCTTCCTCTACCTTCTACAACAACAAAATCTTAGTGATCCTGGGATGTATAATTCATGGTGCTGTGCAGCCCTACCCTTCTCCTTCCCTCTATTCAAATCAGTTTTCAAATACTGTGACTCCAAGCAGTAATATTTTAGACAAGCTTGAAGCAACTGAGACAAGTCTATAATCTGAAAATAATGTGCAAGCAATATATTGAGTGGTTAATCAATACACGAGCTGTCAGATTTTCAGATCAAGGAATTAACAAACTTATTGGTTTTTATAAAAGAAAAAGCAATGAAGGAAAGAAGCCAAACATTAATACTTGATTTTATTTTGGTACTCCTAATTGTGCATGTTCTAACTATTTTTGAGAAATTTTATGGCAAATTTACAATTGCATTTACCCCAGCTTGATGACAGTAAAGACCCAGGGATGGCCCTGATATTAGAGCTCCACACATATCTCTGAAATCTCCACAAATGTTACCTGAAAAGTAATATATCATATGCCTATTGTAGGGAATAACTGATAAAACAAAATAATTAAAGAGCATTCATTAATCCTTTCTCCCATTAATCAAAGTGTGACTTTTTTTAATGCCAAAAACTATTAATACTGCCTTGTCATTTCAAATTTCCAAAACCAAAGACTGAAGAAATCAAAAATCATCATGAGCCAGGCCAGAGAGCTGTCAGATGCTTGTTTCACAACCATATCTTTTATGCCTGCAACCCTGACCATAGCAGGCAATTAGTTAGTCAGAATCACCTGTTGCAAATATTTTTCCTTCTATTCAAACTTTGCCATTGAAGAACCAATCTATGCATCTCTACACAACTGAGTGGGAAGAGAAGTGAGGTGCTATTCAAGCCCTGTGACTTGCAGCTGTTCCCCTGCAAAATTCACTGCCTTGTTTTGTGTTGCAGTGTCATCATCTGTAAAACTTGATTTCCTTTTTGTTCTGTCACACATTCCATGGAGAGTGAATATAGTTGCTGCTGCAAGCTTTAATGCCTTGACTGGGGAACCTCTGATGATACCCCTCATGAAGTGAGCAAAGGCATACCCTGAAACTTCCCAATCAGAGGAAAACCTCCCAGAGAGAGGATGCTTTGCCCCCAGTTGCTGGTGAACAAGGATAGCTGATTGAATGCTCCAGACTTCATCTGCATGTCTATAACATGGTGCATGAGATATTGTTTTCAAAGTACCACAAAGTTTTAAAGTCAAAGTGAATAAAATGTCATCATTGATGCCTGACAATGGATGGGAAAGAGATCTGTATGTAGCTGTGTGTGGCAGAAGGGTTCATCCTAAACTTTGGTGCAGCCTGCAGTGATGAGCATGTCCTTTACTAAGAAGGGAAAGGGTTCACACTATAAGCACTTTTCTCAGAAGCATCGCAGAACATTCTGGAGCACTTCACAGCTTATTTTCCGGTTTATCCAGGTAACAGATGGGGAGTAGAGCATGACTTTGTCAGGCAGAGACAACCTCAAACAATTCTCTGCAATTCAGTTGATGGCCTGGGGGATGTTGTTTGCAAGTGTAAAAGGCAGAAAGTCCCATCAAAGGAGCCCAGTGTGTGATATTAAACTTTCCGTAAAAGGCCAATCTCAAATTAGGCCCATTAGCTCTGCCATACAACCTCCACACAAATGAAGTATTTTAGTGCTAAAAGTTTATGACATTTCCCTAGGTGAAGCTGTATGTAATTTACAGAGCTTTAGGCTGCAGAGCACAGCTTGGCAGCCTTTCCCAGACAGTTCAACCAAGATCATGCAAATGTCTCGTTCATACAGGCTCCCTGGAAGAGCATTAGCACACACAGCTACAGACTTAGTGGGAAAAAAAGGGGAAAAAAAGATATTTTTTTTTCCTTGGGCTTTACAGCACTTTCAGAGCTTTGGTGTGTGCCCAGGTTAAAAGACAATAAATTATTGTGCTGTTCTAAAGGCACAGTGAGATCATTTCTCTAACAAGTATGCCTCTTTGTGAGACAGAGAGACAACTTCAGACTGAGGCTATGATCTGTGTAATGAGATGTCCTGATGTCCCTTGACATTAGCAAGGATCACATCCCTGAAGCTGGGGTGGGGGTGTGTGTGTGTCTTCTGGTGCAGAGTAAAGCGAGCGAGCAGAGGAGTGGGAGTCTTCCTCTTCTCAGAGTTAGTATCTGCAGAGGTTTTGTTTGTTCTATCAAGAACACAGAGGACCAAAGATCTGTGACTTTAGGTAATATAAATGCACACACTTACAAAGCAGAGTCCCCAAAATCCCTTCTGCAGGACAAAAATGGAAAAGAGGGATAGCGTTCTACTTCTACCTCAGCAGTTTATTCCTGCCTGACTCTTGGGCTGACCCACTGGCCAGGCTTTAAAATCATCTGAGCCTTCCGTCTGGAAGTTATGAATACAAATGTGTTAGCATTGTCATTAGCAACTCTTGAGAATTTACTGTGTTGATTTTAATTCATATTTCTCTCAGAGAAAACAAAATAATCCTTTTTTTTTTTACTCTTTCTAAATAATAATTTTTAAAAAAGCAGGGACCTCATGCTTATTTCTAATTGCAATGCACTTTACTGGCAGGGTCAGTAGGAGAAAAGGTTTTTTGAAGTCTACATCATTGAGTGAGAATTGATCGCTAATCTGCCCCTGTACGCAGGACTGGTTAGGCCACACCCTGAGTACTGTGTCCAGTTCTGGGCCCCTCAATTCAAGAAAGATGTTGAGTTGCTCAAACACGTCCAGAGAAGGGCAACAAGGCTGGTGAGATGTTTGGAACACAAGCCTTATGAGGAGAGGCTGAGGGAGCTGAGGTTGCTTAGCCTGGAGAAAAGGAGGCTTAGGGGAGACCTTATTGCTATCTACAATTACCTGAAGGGAGGTTGTAGCCAGGTGGGGGTTGATCTCTTCTCCCAGGCAACCAGCACCAGAACAAGAGGACAGAGTCTCAAGCTGCACCAGGGGAGGTTTAAGCTGGATGTTAAGAAGAAATTCTTCACAGAAAGAGAGATTGGCCATTGGAATATGCTGCCCAGGGAGGTGGTGGAGTCACTATTACTGGAGGTGTTTAAAAAGAGACTGGACAAGGCACTTAGTGCCATGGTTTAGTTGATTAAATGGTGTTGAGTGATAGGTTGGACCTGATGATCTCAAAGGTCTTTTCCAACCTGATTAATTCTGTATTCTGTAAATTTGTCCATGGGAAGTTAGCTATAACTAAAGTGTACTGAGTAAAAACAATCAGATCATTATTTTGCTAGTAGTACATGTCAAATAGAACCTGTGTAAACCAGGTGCTTTGACTTAGCTGGGAAAGCCAAGCCCAGATGCGGTGGAAGTGGAGGACACTTGCTGCAGTGGGTCAGTGCAGTGCCTAGGCATACTTGTGGTAATTAGAATTCATGGAGGATTTACCACTCTTTCCTCCTTGCATGGGAAAGGCCAGATACAGTGTCTCCATAGCTGAGCAGGACCAAGCATACCCACCTGTGTAAAACAGAGTGCCTTTTGGTCCACTGAGGATTTGGGGCCGGATTTTCAGTGTGTTGTGAGAGCTAGGACTGGAACTAAGTAAGAAACACAAGGTATGCTGTGCTTTCACTTTCACAGGGCACCCTTTCAAAATGCATTAAAACATGACTCCAGAGGTAAATCAAGATCAAGAACACAGCTATAGCAATAACTGATTGCTGATAATTTCTTATTTAATAGATTTCAAAGGTAGCTGTGATTTTCTTCTGTTTGATCTGATTTATAAGAGAAGTGCCTATTGTTTGCCAGTTATAGTTTTGATTTACTTCTGCTCATTAATATAGTGGCAGATGGTACAGGCAGGTATGTGTTAAGTTGTGTATACAGATGGCCCACTCTGTTTTGTGGTGCCTCTGACAAGATAAAGGCATGAGGAACTGCAGGATGCTACAGATTACAAAGGGAAGTTATGTATATGCAGATGGTCTATGCTGACCCGTGGTGCCACTAACAAGACAGCAAAATGAGAAATGGCAGAGCGCTGCAGATAGCAAAAAAGGTAATAGGTTGACAAAATTGCTGTCAAAGTTACAAATTATCAGGCCACCCATAGAATAAATGTATAAAATCAGCAGAGGCAGAGCTGATGGGGAAATGGTACACTGAAGTTTATTTGAGAGGAGCTGAAAGATGTAAGTGGGTAGGTCTTGCAGGGGGACAAGGGAACATAATGTGAGCCAAATCATACGCTCACAGCAACCTGTCAAGCAGTTCTCAGCCTGACCAGAAGGGCTTGGAGCAGCAGTGTAAACACATTGTTGCTCCAACTGTGCTTGCACCTGACTCTGTTGTGCAGTCAGAACAAATCTGGATGCTTTCCCTATTGCTGAGAGAAAGGACCTGGCTGGACTTCAGAATGGTGTGAAAATGTTGACAATCTCATAAAGAAAATTTTGCTTCTGTGTGTTTTGGGGGTGATTTTCATGTTGTGCATCCCCACTCTGGTTCAAATCAAAAATTTTCTTTCATTCAAAGAAACCCAAGCCCCAGTCTGCCAGAGTTCAGCTCCTGGTGACATCATTATTTATAAAACACAAATGCCTAGAGGTGGTTGCATAGCATAAATAGGAAAGATAGAGCCTTGGACAGTGAGTTTAGGAACATGAAAGTGATGGGATTAAAAGTAATCAGTGTCTTTACAAAGGAATAGCTGCCTGAAGAATGTAGGAAGAGGAAGTGGGGAACCCGACAGTTCCCCTTATCTTTGTGCACAAACAACAAAGGAGCATCTCCAAAATATCCTTGTCCTACAAATCATGGTAGATCAGTGGCAGTCTGTCAGGGGATGACATGACATTGAACACAGCCTAAACACTTGAACTTCCAGGCCAGAGCACAGGCTCAATAGACTACTAAATATTAACTTCTCCTCCGAGATTAATGAAGAACCTAATTGAAATGAACATGCGATGCATGTAGTGCATGTGAAGGGGGACATGTAGCAGGTGTTTAGGGAAAGGATGTAAATCCTGAGTACCCTAGCCTATGGGGAAAGGGAGAGGGAAATTTGCATCCAGGAATTTAGGATAAAAGGGGAGCTACATCTCCCGAGAGACCCCACCAGGAATTGTCCTGTGGGCTCTCCCTTTATTCAAATAAAGTTTTGCTAAACTCCTCTGTCTCTGTTGTGAACAGGAACAGGAGTCGAGAGGATTTTTCCTCACAAAAGTGAATGAATGGTACACTGCAATCAGAAATACTGTCCTAATTTTGTATAGGAAAATCCACGGGGCATGTATACAAGCTTGCCCTCAGAGGCCACCCTGAGATTACTGTCAAGAGATCTAGCAAATTATATAGTAGTCTGGTAGGACTGGAGTTTTCTGCACCCAAAAGTTTGCTAGTAGAAATGCAGTTCAGTACAGGACACACTGTCTGGGAGAGGGATTCCTAAAAAGCAGTAGCAGGGCTGACTGTGACTGTCTGCTTGCTCTAGTTGTGTTGTGGTGGGCTTCAATGCACAGCTCCTGTTGTGACGCTCTGTGTCTTCCCAGGTCCCCTGAGCCCAGAGCTCATTCTCCATAGGAATGTGGGGCTAGAAGATCTCTGCAATCAAAGGCAGAAAAGCAACAGAGCAAACACACTGTGTCTCCCCTGGTCTCATCAAAAGCTACAAAACAGAATATTTATGATTGTTCTGAAACAGTTTTTGGCTATAGAGAGGCTGTGGGGAAAGTTAAGGATCCACAACACTTCTTTGCACACCCAAGAGGGATAGCAGTGAGAGACTGCATCCAGTAGCCTATGTCCTGGTGGATAATACCCCAGGGTAAAGGGGTATTATCCCTAGGGACCCCTAAAGGAAGGGTCACAGTTTTCATGAATATTCCAGTCCTAAGACTCCTCATGGGTTAGAAATACATGAACGTGCTAGAGCACAAATAGAAATGCACATCAGTCTCAACATTTTCTGCCTTTACTTGCAGCAGAATTCACCACTCAAGAGCCAAATGATTCTACAGGTACTAATTACTGACTCTGTACTTGCAGAGTGTAGTCTTAGTTCAACAAGCAAATTGAGAGTGACTTGTCTAAGAAGAATTTCCTTATGCTACCCTATCTCTTGTTTTCAGTGTCAGTTTACTGGTATCTGTCACTGTGCTGCTCATTTGGCAAAACAGACTGATTTCAAGGAGTAAATTCAGTGCCGATGGCTATAGTTGTGCATTGTACTGAGTTGACTAAGTAAGGCAGTAGATATCTTTGTGCTCCCTATGTAGTGCTAGGTACTTTTAGGCAATGATTCAGTGCTTCTCAGAAGACAACACACTAAGAAGATTATAAAAAGAACCATATAGTGACTTTGTTGTAAACAAACTAATTGTGACTCAGGCAATGACTTTAATTATTTTCAAATTAATAGCAATTTCTGATCACTCATCCATATATGGAGAAAATAGGAGAACTGTAAAAGAAAAATAATCTTCAGCAAACAAGATTCCTCCCCTTTCTCCAGGAGCATCTTCAGCCAAAAAAACCTGTTCTGCCCATTCCCAGTCTCAACTTCCCTTACTTTCAGTGAGGTAAAGTGTCACAGGTTATGCCTATACTAGATTCGGTCTGTTCTTCTGTCCGTATCAGTTTGCGTATGTGGCCCTTTGCCCACTGGTTTCTTCCTCCCAAACCTTGCTTTCTACTGGTTTTCCTCCTCTGTTCCCTGCCTCTTACTGGTTTTCCACTGCTGTACTTTGTCACTGCAATATGTGTTGTCCACAGGATGCAGTCCCTAAGGAGTGTCGCTTCCTCTTTGATCTGGTGGGGATCCCCTCTGAGGTGTGGCTGCCTAGCTATGATGCCACAGGTGTGACAGACATTTCATACCTGAAATACAGGCATCTCTAGGGAGAACAGGAGGTTCTTTACCCCAGGCCATGTTAGGTAGGATTTCTCCTACTCACACTTGATTTCCTCACTAGAAAGGAGATGATTTTCCCTAGCTGGGCTTTCTTTAGCTGAAGACTACCTAAATGATATGCATCAGTTGTTGCACTGTGCCTCCTAGTATGCTTCACCTCATCTGGAGGTTGATGCTTTTCTGTCCAAACATCTGTTGTTTATAGTGGAGACAAGCAGATGTGCAGTATTTAAATATGCAAATAAAGGAGGAAAGAGAAGGTGCCCAAAGCAGAAACCCAGAGTCTCTTTCCACCCCCCCACCCCCCCACCCCCCTTTTCTTCAAAGAAGACTATCTGCTCTTACACGTGAAAACATCAAGTTATTCCTCTTCCATCTACAATCATGCCTGAGTTTTTCTATCACTGGGGATGGCATCTGTCTCCTTTTAATGGTCCTTGAATGGGAAATATAAAGGAAGGCAAAGGAATTTTCAGTAAAAAAAGGAGTGACTGGCAATTTGTAAAGGGAATATTTGTGTAGCCCAATGATCCTGAAGATGCCTGCTGGTGATATTTCACTCATCTGCTGTGTTTCAGCAATCACTTGTGGCTGTTCCAAAGCACAGAGCTGTCTTTATGTGTAGGGACTAGATGTATGACATCAAAGTGGCCACCCATTCAGGGATCCTGCTTTTACATAATCCTTTTGGGGGGTTTACTTCTTTGTTTGCTTTAGAAAATATGGTGCCTCTTGACACAGAGGTTGAAAAGGTTAACAAGTAATAAACAGAAAGACAGGAGGTGATTTCATAGTTCCTCATTTGAGGCTTTAGCTTCAGTGTTTTCAGAGGAATTTCCAGCAGCACTAAATTAGCTGTTGTACCAGCCACAGCACCAGAGCTCATCTTTACAGCTGTAATTACTGCATGCTTCTGACACCATAGATATTACCATTAACCCTGCATGTGAATCATCATCTAATTTATTGTCTGAGCTGAAAGCAATTCTGTCTTTTCACTTGAAAATTTGCAGCAGTGCTTCGTCATGTTAATCTCAAGGTTATGCTCTCTCCTCCATATGCATGCATTACCTTCCCAGATGGACTCTTACTAAAGCACTTCTTGCTGCCAGCCCTCATCTGCAGTCTTTGACAACTTTGGACTTTTTCCCAAAAACACAGACAATCTTTATTTCCATGTATAATGAAGAAGTTCATTTATCAAGCACTGGTATTTAAAGCACAGAAGGAATGATATTCTGAGAGACTTCAGATGCTGAAAAGGCTAATTATTATAATCTCTAAAAAAAAATAAGAGTTCTGTGTAATGTCATAATTGCTACTGCACAGTTGACAAGTTTACATGATGCTGACATACTGTTGGTGAATCTGCAAGAGAGTCCTCTTATAACACATCAAGTTTTGCAGTTCTGCAAAGAGATGGTGCACAAGCTTGTGACACATGAAAATGGCACAGTGAACAAACCCAGCTCAGGCTGAAGTGCAAGCACTGTTACTTGATGAAGTATTTCTACAGGAAATTTGTACAAAATAAACTTCTTCATGAAAAATGCCATGTCAACTAATATGTGAGGAAATGTTAGCTATCAAGTGAAGTTAGTTTCAACTGAAGTGAAATATTTAGTGTCAATTTCCTCTGGTATAAATTAATTTGTCTAATTGAATCAAAATATTTTGTTACAAGGGAGAAACAATGCAGTGTCTCAGGGCTGTTTTTCTCCTTTCACTGTGGGCCTGTCTGGAAGAATTAGGCTTTCTATGATGCTTCACAGGCTCTATCTGTACTGATAAATTAAACAGTACCAAGAAATATTTCCAGGCAGTGAACCTC
This sequence comes from Dryobates pubescens, assembly GCF_014839835.1. Lineage (NCBI taxonomy): Eukaryota > Metazoa > Chordata > Aves > Piciformes > Picidae > Dryobates > Dryobates pubescens. Next base: position 19,700,416 of record NC_071625.1, on the reverse strand, counting down.
AAACATCCTCTAAACAGTACTGTTTATAACATTAAATTGTTAAACATACCTCTGGTCACTGTCCAGACTCACTCTCTCTCTCTCAAGCAATTCTGAGGCACAGGAAGGAGTAAGAGTGAGCTGGGGACTTCTCCCTGTCAGGTGGGTTGTATATAAATATCAGGATTTGGAGGTTAAGAGACTTTGTTATACAGGTGCAAACTCTTTTCTCACAGTTCAGTTCTGAACTTCCCACTAAAGTCTATTCATGGAGATTCATAAGGACTTAACAGACAGATTTTTCTGAAGTCCTCATAGAATCATAGAATGCTTTAGGTTGGAAAGGACCTTCAAAGGTCATCTAATCCAACCCCCCCACCTCCCACACACAATGAGAAGGGACATCTTTAAATAGATCAGGTTATTCAGAGCCCTTCATGATCCTTAACACTTTCATCCTCACGTTTGTCCAGATATAAATTAAGTGCCATGTAAGATCATTCAGGTGATCTGTCAGGAATGAATCTGGTTCCAGGAAAGTTTTATGGGTCATGGTCATTCCACTTCTCCAGTTCTGTGTTAATCTCATTTTAGCTGCAGTAGGAGCAAAAAGAGAAAGCCAAAAAAAGTCTTTTGAAAATATCACCATATCTGATTATGTCTGAAATATTTTGTTTGTAAAACAGCAGAACTTACTGATTCACCCAATCCATGTCTGGCTAGTTAATAATCCTTATGTAACTGGAAAGACATTAGAATATTCAATGGCACCAACATGTCTTTCATTTCTCAGGCTCATCTGTGGGATGAAACTGAAAGACATTTAATTTAAATACTAGGCGGGGTTGGTCAAATTCCATTTCAGATTTTGAGCTCTACTGTCACAGAGGACATCCAGGCATTTTTACTCATCAAACTGGATATGTTTCTTATGTCCTCATGGAAATCAAGCTTTCCACCTCTTGTTCTAGATATTGTTCTGACTTGGAAAAGTGGCACCAAACTATCATAACATTAACAAAATGATCGAGGGATTGAGGAAATCCATCCCTTCCAGTCATCTGGAATTCTGTTAAGTGACATTATGGTTTATATAGATGAAAATTCTTTTGACCCTCACAATAGCAGGCCTAAGGAGCCTGTTCTTCATGTCCATTCTCCATCACACCTACATACGTCTACCTAAAATCTTCAAAGAATATTCAGAAAGGACACAAATATGCTTTCACCCAGGGCTGAGGAGATGCTTGGTCTAATAACCAACAACAAAGCCTCTTACTCATCAAAGATTATTTTGTGATTAATGGAGGTATGAGCATAATAGTCACCCACTTTTTGAAGAAGTGTAAGCAAAAAACTGGGGTCATCAGAAAACTGCATCTTTGCCAAAGGCCCACCATGGCATTATAGCAACTACCAGAAAAGATTAACCAAAATGGCTTTCATGGAAATCTTGTTATGTTCCCAGAGAGTTATGAATAGGGGAGGTCTGTTCAAAATCTGGTTAGAGTAAGATTTAATAGCGGAAACAGGTGTTCAGTATCTGGGCATCTGCTCTTGACAAATGTGATCTTCTTCTCATGGTCACAGTGAAGGTACACAGCTAGCAGCAAGTATCAAAGCAAGCTGCACTTATGCAGATTATGATGGCTAACCAACTTAATTAAAACAGACCTTGATAAAGATTAATGGAATTACTGAAAAAAAAAAATAAAAATATCACTGAGAGTAGGTAACTGTAGGATTTTTCTTTGGCATCCTCTACCCAACATCCCAAAGCAATATTTCCCACAAGTGGGCAAAGCAAATTCTCCTGGGTGAAATGCATTTGGTGTTATAACGCTGTTTAAAAATATAGATGAGGTTGAAAATGAGATCATGAAGGGCAGTGCAGATGAGCTTCAAATTTAAAACTGTCAGTGACTGATATGAGAGGCAAATGAGTCAGTGATAATATGGTTAAAGAAAACAGCAAAGTATTATGAAAAGCCCATCCCGGGAAAAATGAAGTGATGGCAATTAGAATTACAAATTAATTACAGATGAAGTTACAATTACAGATGGAGTAGTATCCATGATCTACAATAGTAAGGGTGGAATAGAATGCTTTTCCTCAATAATAAAACAAAGCATAGGCTGTCCAAATTAAATATTTTCTCAAAAACAAAGCAGGTAATTTACACCCATGAAAATGTCAAAGAATTAGTTAATGAGCTTCATAACTGGGTTTATCTGAACACATTTGTAGAAACAGGGAATTTCCCATAGTCTAGGGGATTATCTGTATGATGTCAGTATTTGAGGGAGTCAGAGGTCAGGCAGTCAGATGTTATTCCCTACTGAAATAATGCCAGAAGTAATTAGCAGTGTAGTGGTTTTCCCTTCTCCATCTCTATTGATATTATTCATCTCTCTGATCATGAATTCTTGTAAAACAGCCTTAAACAAACAAATCACTTCTCCCTTTTTCCTTTTTTTGAAATAAACACCCACCACAGAAAGTTTAAAAGCCAAGTTTTAAAAGGAAGTATTTCTTTCTAGATACCCTAAGAATTAAGTGCTGGCCCAATATTATTTGAGAGACCAGGTGAGAGAAAAATAGAAAAGTGATGGTAGGAATCAACTAATTAACTTTGCCTCAAAAAATTTCAGTTGAGAACATGTTACTGTTACTGACTGGCCTGGAGTTCTTGGAGAAATGACTGAAAGGCCAGAAACCATTTTGCCACAGAGCTGTTGGGTCTTGCATATCACACACATTATGTTAAGAGGACAAGAGCTTTGTGGAGAAAGTCACTTTAGCCTGAGACACAATTAAGTGCACTATTAAAGACAGTCAGTTGGATCACTGGTGACTGATAGGCACATGCAAGGGGTTGCTTATTCCTGTTCCCCAGTCCAAGGTACTTAATTATAAAGGAACAGATTCTTTTTGGTAGGAACTACTCTCTGTCCTCCCAAGGGAGAGAACAATCACAGAATCTGCAAGGCTGGAAAAGACCTCAGAGATCATCAAGTCTAACCTGTTACCTAACACCTCATGACTAACTAAACCATGGCTTCAAGTGCCACATCCAATCCTTTGTTGAACATCTACAGGGACAGTGACTCCATCACCTCCCTGGGCAGCACATTCCACTGGCCAATTACTCTTTCTGTGAAGAATTTTCTCCTCGCCTTGAGCCTAAACTTCCCCTGGCACAAATTGAGACTGTCTTCTTGTTCTGGTGCTGATTGCCTGGGAGAAGAGACCAATCCCCTCCTGGCTACAACCTCCTTTCAGGTAGTTGTAGACAGCAATAAGGTCTGCCCTGAGCCTCCTCTTCTCCAGGCTAAACAATCCCAGCTCTCTCAGCCTCTCCTCATAGGGCTTGTGTTCCAAACCTCTCACCAGCCTTGTTGCCCTTCTCTGGACATGTTTGAGCAACTCAACATCTTTCTTGAATTGAGGGGCCCAGAACTGGACACAGGACTCAAGGTGTGGTCTAACCAGTGCTGAGTACAGGGGAAGAATGACTTCCCTGCTCCTGCTGGCCACACTATTTCTGTTGCAGGCCAGGATGCCATTTGCCTTCTTGGCCACCTGGGCACACTGCTGGCTCATGTTCAGCCAGCTGTCAACCAGTACTTCCAGGTCCCTTAGTGCCTGACTGCTCTCCAGTCACTCTGTCCCCAGCCTGTATGATCTACTTAGACTAGACACCAATAGATTATGTTAAGATAAATGAATCCTACCTTTTCCTTAATAATTGGAAGACATATTTGCAGGTTACTACAAGGCTAATTATGGAGTGGAACTAGGCAGGAGCACTAGCATTACTTAAACATTTCCGTTCAGTTGAATGGAACTTCAAAAGTCTCAATACGAAGAGGCAAAGATACCAAGTCTCTGTGTGATACTAATATCCTTTCACACATTGTATTTCACTCAAAATCCTATAGCTTTCTTCAGTGAGTAAAATCAGACACAAGGATCCAGACATCCAAATGTCTGGCCCACTAGCAGAAGTTAGAAGAAAACCAGAAAATCAGAATATGTTAGTGGGTTTTGAACATATATATTTCATTGGAAAGTTAGAGGATGTTCATCTTGAGGGTCTGTTTTTAACCAGAATGGAAGCCTGTATCCTTGGCTGCTTTCATCTCTCTAGATAAAACAGTGGCACACACTGAGATTTGACAGTGTCATTACTGAGCATAATCTCTGGCATGTTTTTGTTGCATATCAACAAGCACTCCCACCAGCAGGGTTGCTTTTCAGAGACCCACCCCCTTCAGAAGCACTGGTAAGATTTAGTTCCCTGCCTCCAAAACAGTCCTACCACACAGGCTACCCCCACACACACCCACCCCCTATTTCAATTAGCTATTTAGATGTATTTTATAATAGCAGGAACCTGTAAGTTCAGCTAATGTTTGAACATGAATGATGCATAAAACTGTTGTGAAGGCCTGACACTGCTGATATCTACCTCAAAACTCTTACTGCTTTAAGCAAAGAATTTCGTCTTATGCGTTTATCCAAACTTTTTGTGGGTAGCTAAGCTGTTTAAAGATCTCAAGGGTGCACATTTTCTTATAGTGTAGAGAATTTGTCTAATGGAGATAGGAATTCATCACTGCTGCACAGGGACGCTGTGAGGATTGATTAGGTAATAACTTGAAAGCATTATAGGAGTGAGCAGTGCTGTGTTATATAAATGTAAAGTATTGTTATTTTTCCTTGCAAAGATACTTCAGGAGAATATGACAGATTCACAACTAAGCTCTCAAGCATAAATACCAAGATATGTCCAGTGTTGATTTTCTAATACAACACACGGCACTTAGGAGAATATTATGATAGTATTACCTGAGATTGCTTGTTACTTTTGATGAAGTAACAAAATGCTGGCACCAAATGAGATTTTGTGAAGGATTTTCAGTGGTTCATTTCTGGAGAACAGGAGGCTCAAGGGAGAACTTATCACTCTCTGCAACAACCTTAAAGGAGGTTATAGAGAGGTGGCGATTGTTCTGTTCAACCAAGAAATGAGTGAAACAAGAGGAAGTGGCCTCAAGTTGCAAGAAGGAAAGCTTAGGTTGCGTATTAGGAAGAATTTCTTTACCAAGAAGGTTATCAGGCATTGGAATGGCTTGCCCAGGGCAATGGTGGAGTCCCCATCGCAGGAGGTATTGAAGAATCATGTAGACATAGTGCTTAGGAATATGGTTTAGATGAGGACTTGTCAATATTAGGTTAATTATTGGACTCTATGATCTTAGAGGTCTTTTCCAATATAGGCAGTTCTGTGATTCTGTGATTTTTGAGGAGCAACTCCTCCTTGCTGTTTTATTTCCTCTTATACAGAAAGGCTGTGTGGCGAATTACATCTTTAGGGGTATGAGAGACCAGAGAGAGAGAGAAAGAGAAAAAAAGTCTCCTAGTCATCCTTAACACAGCACTGCTTCATTAGGCTGTTTATTTGTGTAGGTCTGCTCTGCAGGTTACCTTTCCTCTTCAACATATTAAGGAGGTGTTTATTCCTCCCATCTGCTTCACCATTTTATCATCTGTGTTCAGGGAATAGAGTGGGATAACTAAGTTCCCTGTATGGTTGACAAAAACAAAAAGAAGCACTTACAAAAGGTTGATGCAAGTTAGAGGCTGGAAATGGATGTTTAGAGTATATCATTCTCATGAAATTTTCAAGTCTCTTCCAGCACTGTGAACTCTGCTGTGAGACCACATGCCCAAAGCTTGAGCTTTGTGCCAGGACAGATGTACATAGGGGCTTAGAAGGACACAGTCATGCTTCTTAAAAGAAGTGCATCTGTGAAGGAAGCCTGAACTCATTTTACTCCATAGATTCATTTATTGAAGGATCCAAAAGATATTAGACTCACATAATGTATCTAGGAAGTATAACTCCATGCCTGCCCACCCTTTGCAAGATAGAGGTCACTGCTCCTTGGGAGAGATGACAACTCCTGAGTTGACTGAGGAAATACCACAAACTATAGAAAAGAGGGTTAGTGGGATTTTGGTTTGGTTTTGTACATCTTGCTGTAAAACATGTTATTCAGAAACTTCTTACTCATTACTAAAGCTGTTTTCAGCTATGAGCCCATCGACCTCTTCAAGAAGAGCACAAGAGACAACTGTGAATTAAAACATCCTCAGCTGTCCCAGTAGAGTCCATGACGAAATATAAGTCTTTGTGCCAAAATCAGAGAACTAGAAAGGAAAAAATCATAAAACAAAATGAACAAACTAACAAGAGTGAGGAGAAAAATAAGAAACTGGAAAATATGGGCTCCAGGAGGGGTGACAACCAGTTGGCAGTTTATATCTCGGTCTATCTTTCCCAATTAACTGCAGGAGGAATCAAAGACAACAGGTTTTGAATTGGGGTTTATTTAGAATAAATCCACACCTAAGTTACTGAAGTTAGTCAGATTCATGAGCAGAACACAGAGTCTGTAACTGTCTTTGTTTTGAACTCAAGAACAAGACTCCCAGCCTCATGACAGTGGCTACTACTGCAACTTGTATGATATTCTGAGAAACACACTTTAATGAGCCTCACTCTCATCTTCTGTACTTTCATATGCTTTGGTTGTAAAAAGCTCTGCTTAATTCCTAGCATTTGTTTTAATAGTTTTGTTTTTTTCTGTCTGGTTTCTCAGATATTGCATAGAATATGTTATTCTTCCTGAAAACAGTTATGATTCCCCTGTGTGTGATATTGAACAATCATGCTTTAATCAATGCTACTAAATCTGAAGTATCTCTTGTGCTTCCATGTATTGATTCTACTTTGTTCACTTATTTTATTTCTGTAAACCACTGCAGTATTTTCTGCATGCAAGACCAATTTTCAGGCTCAGCTCTATCTACAGTTATCACCACCATTCAGATCATCTAGCCAATCAAAAGAAAACCCAAAACAACCTAGGCTTATTAAATATTCTTGAGTCTTTTCCCATCCTTGCAAAATTACATCTATGGTTGTAAAAAGTCCATCAATTCTCCCCCTTTACACAAAGCAACATATTTTATGACCTGTATTTTTATTGTTGCTTTCCTAGGAGTTATTCCTCTGATATTATTGAAACTCAAATTCATCCTACAATACTCAAACCAGGCATTTGGTCCAGATATGTAGTTGGTTGCTCAGCTGGATGATTATTTCAAGTACAATGTCTGTCATCAGAAAAATTCTGGTTATTGGGACCTGTGCTTAATTCCATACCTCAGTGGCAGCCTTGTTATCACTGCTGACCCAGGTAATCTAAAGCTGGACTCCATAACAAACACTCCAGCACAAACAGAACTACAGATATATTTGCAGGTTCTGCAGAAATGGCTGAGTCAGAGCTTTAAATGGTGATGATTGTAGCTCTTAGGAAGATCAGTACCATGAGGCTGCACCTGCAAAATAAATTTTACTGCTGCAGCTATTACCTTGGAATTCAATGTCTACCATAACAATGTGAACAGGAAGAAGAGTAAATAACAAACTGGTTAGTGAAATCTCATCTCCTGTAACCCCAGTGAAGCTATCAGCATTGTGATCACAGACTCACAGAATGTTTAGGGTTGGAAGGCACCTCCAGAGATCATCAAGTCCAAACCCCCTTCCAAAGAAGGGTCACCTAAGGCAGGCTACACAGGAATGCATCTGCACAGGTTTTGAAAACCTTCAGAGAAGGAGACTCCACAACCTCTCTGGGCAGCCTGTTTCAGTGCTCCATCCCCCTCGCCATAAAGAAGTGTCTCCTCATGCTGAGATGGAACCTCCTGTGTTCTGGCTTGTATCCATTTTTCCTTGTCTTATCACTGGGCACCACTGAAAAGAGACTGGCACCTTCATCTAGACACCCACCCCTCAGATATTTACAGATGTTAATAAGATCCCCTCTCATCCTTCTCTTCTCAAGACTATACAACCCTAGTTTGATGAGGAGCTCTGAATCATGATGTACCTGTGGAATGGGATACCACTGAGAAAAATACAGGTTTTTTCAGTATTAACACTGCCTGGTACCAAATCACAGAATCACTGATGCTGGAAGGAATTTTCTTGACATCATCCAGTCCAAATGCCTCGTTCAAGCACAATCAGCTCAAATAGGCTGTCCAGGTTCATGCCCAAGGAAATGCAAAGCAAAGACTCAGTGATAGTGTGATGTGAAAGATGTAGCACAGACCTTGATAATACACAGGAAAGAAATGCAGGAAAGATCATTGAGGTACACTTTGGTCAGAAGTTCTCTGATAATCTCTGAGGCAAGCTATACAGACACAGCTTTTTATTGTGTCAAACACAGATAACAAGAACATTTATTAGTGTCACACATGTAGTAGGTGATTTTCACTAGAAAGAGAATATGATTCAGCTGAGATCTGTACAGAGTTGAATTAACAAAGTACTTGAGTATTAGACAGTTTCAGGCTTGCTTATTAAACAAGAATTGACTGCAGTTCCTTTGGAAGCAGAGGAGACATTAATGAATTGAGGAAATCTTGCTGTCCAGGCTGGAAAACACTATGCTGTTACAGTCACCTACACACCATTCAGCTCAGATATGTGTCACATGGATATTTAAGGTACTATGAACCACAGTGACCCTTCCTTAATCTAAAAAGATGACAACCTCTGAATAATTCTTTATATTTGTAAAACAAGTGAAGATACAATTATACTGTAGAGAAAATTGTAATTGATTGAATAGTTTTCCTTAGTTAGCAATGAATATCTTTCTTCGGACAATTCCAAATATGCTCCTCAAAGAAAAATATGAATTTTAAAACATTTTGCTGTCTTCTGTGATTAAATACCAAGTTTAATCAGAGATATTTACAGAAAATGTATTAATACTGACATTTGGGCTTTATTAGGTACTTTCATATGTTAGTAATTTGCAGTTTTGCTCTGGTTTGTTTCAAAGAGTGATTATGACTTAAACACAAACTGCTTTAAATATGAAACTGTGAAATATCATTTATTAAGCTAATTCTTAGAATAATTTAATTACAGAGATATATTCTCTGTGGAAAGTTTTGTAATGCATATGAAGTACTTTGTTATAAATTATGAAAACACCATATGCACTTTCAAAAACCCCAAGAAAAAATACTTGCCAGTATAAAGTTAAACAGTCCAGTTATTCATTCAAAATGTGAGCTTATTGTTTTGCCATATTTTGAGCAGGTGGGTTGAATAGGTAAATTAAATATGTAGAGTATGTCTTTTTGTTTGTACACATTAGTGCTTCAGGCTAGAGTTTGATGAGACAATTATCTAGTGAGCATTTATACAAAGTGCAAGTCACCTCCCTGAAATTTGTTACCTAAAATTTCTCATAAACAAACCAAGAAGTGATAGAATAATGGAAAACCAAGAAGCCACTGCAAAAATAGCCTTTAAGATATGATGGAAATGATTGTGTGAACTTATCTGGCCTCCCATATGAGCCAGTTGAAAATCATAGCCAGTGAGTGCTGCCAAGTTGCTCAGAGCTCAATACCACTTGGCTAATACTCCATTAGCAAGCAAAGTCACCAACTCAAAATTGCATTTCTGTTCTTGTTTGCAAAGGGATGAGGCCATAGGATTAACAATTGTAAACCATCCTAGCTGGAATGAAAATCAATTCATAAAGTTGCCTGCTCTGGCACTGCCTTCTGTTGTGAGTGAAGTCACCCTCTGAACAGCCTGAAAACCAGGTTAGACTTCACCTGGAACATGTTATGCACAGACAGGATACATAGCAGAAAAAAGCTACCTGTCAACAGCACACTGCTGTGAGGAAAAGGTTTCTGCTCCTTTCAGGACACCATCTCATGCCATGAAGCTTGACAATTCTTATTCTTTATTCTTATCCTTTAGTACTTGCGCTGGGAAACTAACCACACAAAAACAAACAAGAAAAACCCCAACAAAATAAAAAGTCAAAACAGTTTTAGTCTCTTCATCTGATATTCATGAATGGCACTTGATGGAGAATTACTTTTTTTTTCTGAATGACAAGAACAAACACTTGGAGAGAGAAGGCATGAAAATCAAACCAACTCCACCTTAACCTCCTGAGACCTGCTGAGAGGAGATGCACAAGCAAATTACCAGCCAGGATGCTCAGCTCTTGCTATCTTTTCTGTCTCTGCAGAGCTTGGACATGTTCTAGACTTTCAGAATGATTGTTGTTGTTTTGATTTTTTTTTTTTAGGGGAAGGCTGCAGGAATGATTGGGCAGCATTTAGCAATACCTTTTATTAGCAAGGCTACAGCACTTGTCTCAGAGATTTTTCTCTAGATGGGTGTGATCACCAGCTGCAGGATCTAGCAGCTGTATACAAGGAAATGCCTGGTTATAGCTGGAATTTTCCAACCAGGTGATTCTATGATTCGGTGAAGGCAGGCAGGCAGGCAGGCAAGCAGGAAGGAAGGAATGAAGGAAGGGACTTGAAAGTTTTTTCATGTTTTCAATTCCAAGCAACTCTGAGAAATTTCCACTTGCATTTTTTTTTTCGCTATCTTTTACCAGATTCTGTTTGTCATTTTATTCCTCTTCACTGGGTCACCAGTCATTAATAATTTCATCCAACAAAGAACAAATTTTATTCTGCCTTCTCAGAATCCGACTTCTGGCAAAGTACACGATCCTACTTCTACCAAAGTTAGCAGTTCTACAGCCGAGCTCAGTATGTGCAGAATGAAGCCCTCCATTACTAAAAAATCCTGTATCTGGTTTATGCAGCGTGGCTTTGCTTTAAACTCCATAAAAACACATGTTTTTGCCAATTATGTCTATTCAAATGTGAGAAAGTTTCATTCCATTGTGGATTCCTTTAAATCCCATTATTTTGTTTATTCTCTGACTTTCTCTGCACTTCAAAAAATTAGCAATAATAGCTGGTTTTCCCAAGAAAAGCTCACAAAAACAATATATAATTTCAGCATTTTCCAATTAAATATGTTTTAAAGCTTCTGACTGCAATGCCCTCTTATTCCCATTTGCAGATCTATTACTCCATGAAATGAAATAACACCGCATTAAAAATGTACCTCGTTCTGTTACCCAGCTCGTAATTTCAAAACACTTTTTGCTTTCAGAAATAACTCTGGTAACTGCTAACAATAAATGTTGTTTGCCACTTCATTTTTCTTCCCCAAAAGCAAAGTCGATGAAAAAAATAATCCCTTAGACAATGACATCTGCAGCACAATCTGTCAAGCAATTCCTTTGAAGTCAACAAACAACAAATAACTCATTATCCAGACTGAATCATCAAGCTAGATAAGGGGCAGCTTGCACCCAAAGTCTTCTTTCTGCACATTTCCCAGCTAATAATTCTCTTCAACTTGGATGTCTCTTCCTTTGTTGTCTATTTTGGATCTGTCTTGTGCCTCATGCTGTCCTCTTGCCGTACCTTTCTGTTAATCTCTGACAATTCCTGGCAGGATGCTTGTTTTCTGTTGATAAATGGATAAGTGAAGCCATCCTTTGTGATGATGTTGTACTAGTGTAATATCAAAACTGGCATCTTCTTGGGTGGTCCCTGACTGAAAACAAGGGTGTTTCTCTGAAATAGAAACAAGGACAGTTGTTGGTGACCCAGGAAAGATTATGAAGACCTATTATACAAAGGAAGATAATGCTGGGTACTGGGTGGGTTGGATATCCTACCTCTCAGGGGATCCTACCTCTCAGTGGTTTAGCCACTGCATGAGGCCTCCGTGGGTCTAAAATTGTTTCTGATCTAGATGTCAGTAAATCACAGAGTGGTGCTCTGGAATCAAAGCACCTCATAAGCAGCACAGCTCAAATCATCATCATCTTCATCTTCTGACCAGAAAGCAGTCCTTCATTCTCCTTGTACACCAGCCTGGAAAAGTGGTCTTAGGATTTCTGTGGGGTTGTAATAGGATGCCCAGAGCTTGTACTTTAGCAAATCCTTCTTGTCTTGGTGTGACTTAATCTAGAAAGAATCTGAAAGGCGTATGTTGATTTCCCTGGTCTTGTATCAGGCCTCCAATATTGATACACATCCCTTTGACACCCAGAGCTTTCCCTGAGCATCTCTGTGTTAAGCATGCTGACCACAATAAAGCCAGGGAGCTCATGTTTCTTCATGTAGCATCTGTGCACATCTGCCTGGGTGAGACAAAGGATTTTGCTTAAAAACCTTTTTTCAGGGCATGCTTAGCGGATCAGTTACTTTAAGATCTGATAGCATGTATCCACTTCATTTTTTATGCTCAGTTGCTCACTACAATTAAGAATTGAAGCTGCCATGGTGATCTGGGCTGCAAAGGAAATAAGTTTTGCTGAAACAAATATAAAAATCCAATACCAATACCCAATAGAATTTTTCAACTCCTAACACTTGTCTTAACAGGAGAATTCAACTCCTAGAACCCTTTGAAGTGGCACAGATTTTTGAGAATCTGGATCTTGGCATGGCAGGATCCAGACTTAGTAGAAATTTAGGTTGCCAGATGATTGTGCCTCTTTCCTCCAGCTAGCACTAGGTTACATATTTATCTTAAATTAATATATAGCAAATATTGCAGATTGTCAATGAAATGGAGGCTGTTTATCACTCATACTTTTAGTTTAATGAAATCAATTTCAAAACAGTTCTTGTATGACTCAAGGAAATGATCATGTTTCTTTTTACACACCTTAAACTCATAATGTCTATATATAAATTGCAATTTAATAAGATTGTCACTGCCAATTATAATTACAAAACTACTGTCTCATTGTCATCTTAACTGGCATTAGTGTTGCATATAAATTATAGCTGCTTACTTGAGTTCATCTGGAATTTTCCTGGAGTTCTAAAATACTTGTCCTGTAATGTGTCCTTGTTGCAGGAACAAATTGAGAAGTATATTCTAACTACTTTTTCTTATTTGTCTGCAGCTATGTCTATTTGTAAGCTTGGTTTTGCAGTGTGGTCCTTAGTCTATTATGCTCTGGACAGTGGCCATTAATTGTAGGTAAGGCAGCGAATAAAAATCAAATGGTAATTGTAGTTTTAAGCATCAGTCTGAATGAGATCGTGCTAGGACCAAATTTTTTGCCTATCTTGACAGTAATTAATGTATTGACTTTCAACACTAGTAAAAGAAGGAGTTATGCAAAGGGACTGAATTCTAGAAACATTTCATTTATGAAAACTAGAGCATTTAGCTTAAGATTTACTGTGTCTCAAATTACTTCAGCAAGATGGAAATCACCTCTGACCCCAGTGAGGTGCCTAAGAAACGAATATGCAGCACTGAAATCTGAAAAGTAGTCCTATATGTAGCTGAAATTATGCACAGACTTTATAGAAGCCCTCTGAATGCTGGAGTAACTTCAGCAAATTAGGCAAATTAAGGTCTCTGTTTTTCCATTTTTTTGGCCATTATACTTATTTTCTCAGGTTACTGAGAATCTAAACAAACAAAATAGAACAATGAATCTGCCTCACTTCTGATGCTCATTTATTTTGACAACTGCTAATTAGTTATTAGAAGTGATCTGAGTTGCAGCAGTTCTTCAAAGGGCAGTTGTAATTATAGACGTGTCTGCAAAAATAAAGGCAGAAAATGACCTCATAATGAATGCAGCAAGAAACAGTCTCCTGGGAGGGTTCTAAAGTCTATAAATAAGTGATGAGGAGATCAGCTTGCCCAGGTGTTCCATTGCATTTATCTCTGCATCTAGTTTATGCATTTTCATGATGGTGAAAACTTGTTTTTAAAACCTTAAGAAAATAAATTGAAATATAATTTACATTTTCTTTAGATATCCCCATTGATATTCTATATAGATTTACTTCTGTTGTTTGTTTCTTGCCTGTAATTCTGATTGCTGGGGATCCTTATAAAATGATGAAACAATATTAAATTACTAAAAATTGGCACAGAAAAGATGTTTAGCCCACCACCTAATATTGTGGTTTTAAAAAGAGACAAAAGGAGGTTTATGATGCCTGTGGGTACGCACAGGCTTCTGAGAGCAGTGAATCAAGCTGGTGAAGTATTGAGGGAAAAACAGGGAATTTCTGTTCCATGTCTGGAAATGAGTGTGGGACCTTGGGTCTGGATTGTTTCATGGTTTGCAGGATATATAAGATAAGGAGTTTGGGGATCTGTGGTATTGTGGTTACCTGAAACTGAGAGAATATGGAGAAAAAGAAAGAAAAATATGGATTTCAACAACATTTGAGTCAAATCAGTGACATCTTTTTTGCAGGTTTAGAAAAAGGCATTTGAAATCTCAACATTTAAAAAAAAATAATTAAAAAGTTTTAAAAAGGTACCAGGAGGAGGTAATTTGTATTATTTTAGCTTTGCTATCATAAATAATGAGGATCAGAGTTATTCTGTATACACCTAAGCAGCAGGCAATGTTTGCCCAAAGAAAAGCTTGCCAACAGAAAGTGCATAAAGACAAGAAGGACAAGCAGTATTCTAATGAATTTTCATAGTCTGGCTGCATGCACTGTTTGTCTGTCCTGCTATCCTTGTTAAAAGGCTGCCTTCCTTTCCTACAGAAATGGTGAAAAGCTGGCACAAAACATGCACTTCTTTTGACAAAGATTGCACAGTGAGGACTCTGCGTCATGGTTGTCCCAGGAATCAGAAGCTCTCAACAATTTTGAATCATAAAAAGAGAAAGTTATGGCCTAGGAGTACATATAAACTCCTGTGTTTTAAAGACAAGCTTTATCTTAATCTTCTCTGGGCTCTGAACTGCTCACAATGAAAAACTGTCACTTAAACTGAAGGCAAGTAAAGCACAAAATACTACTTGTACTTCCACAGTGAAATAACGTGCAATTGAATTATATTTACTGTTTTGGTTTTATATAAGAGAATATACTTTTTGCATTTATAAAGACTACTTAGTGAGTAAAAGAAACTCCTGAAGTCAGTAAAAGCTATACACTCAAGTGCTTACAGGTCCTAAAGAATCACTCTTTCGAAGATCAGCTAACGGCTTGAAAAGCTTTTTTCTCTCCTTGTGCTTCATAGCTAGTTTGAAATGACCCTTCATATTCCTAAGACGTTCTCCATATTCTTTGATGCTTTCCAAAGTGTCTCTGACCAATATGTGCTGGAGGACACATTTATCCACTGTGAGTTATTAATTTACTGTAGCCAAGTATGCAGGGAGATGTTTGTCATTCAGTGGTTGCTGAAGCCCCAAAAGCTCTGTACAAGGATGCATCATTCAGAATGTAAAGAACATGATCACCTAGACCCCAAGGAGGTACTTGTGTTTTCTCTTGTTCAAGTAAGGATGTTTTTAGTCCTGGTGCAATCACTGCTGGGATGGCAGCAGGAGAGGGAGGAATGGGGGGGTTGTTTGCTGGCTTCTGCTGTAGCTGCTTTCTTCATTTTGCGAAGCTTTTTTTTTCTTCTTCTTTTGTGCAAATAGGCCAAGGTACTTGTACATTATGTTATCTCATTAAATCTCTTTATCTCAGCCCTGAGAGTTTTTTAAGTTACTTTCTCTCACTTCTGTGTCGGAGAGGAACAGGTGGTTAACACCTAGGAAATTTGCTTGTTACCTTACAGAAAAAAAACCAACAGATAAGGTTTATTTTCTTGACTATGTAAAACCCATCCCTTAAACACTATATTAAGCCAGTGAAATTGGTCCTACTTTTTCTGAAGAGCTTTTTCTGCGAGTAAACCACCACCAACAGCAAAGGCTTGACATATACAAGGACAAGAAACTTTCAGACCCTAACAAGCGTATCCTGAAGTGGTCTTTTTCAAAAACTGAATGATGAAAGAATATGATATGGAACCATATTTTGCTCCTTCTTCATCCAGCCTTTACAGGAAGTATTGGTGCATTTCACATCTAGTAAAAAGTTCTAACAGAAGTTTCAATTTGTATTTTCGAGCTTTTCCAAGCTTTTAGATTTGTATTTTCAACTTTTTTTCAAGCTTTCTTCAGGAAGCCCATATGCCTTCTGTCGCTGCTCACAGCTTCACAGTTCTTAATGACATTGATTCCCAAGATATAATTAGAAAATATTTCTTCATTAATTAAGCATCACAGGCTAAACCTTAGGAGCCCTGATGATCCCACTGCATCTTGCAGTAAGTTCTGCTAAAAAGCCTTTAGGTTGTTATTTACATGTTGGGCATTCAAGCTTAGACAGTGCCAGTTCTTACATTTTAGCAGAGATCTTTTATACCTAATTGCCAGCAGAGATGGAGACAAATATTTACTTTATGTCATACAGGACATCCGTATTTAAATGGTAATCCTGGATTCTACATTAGAAGTTGTTGCTATGGAAATCTCGGTGAAATTGAGCTGTGGATTTTGCAAGTAATGAAGTATGTATTGATGTTTACTTGATATATTCTTGGTCAAATAATGGCTTCAGACTGTACCCAAATCCGACAAACACTTTGTAAAAGAGTTCAGTTAAAATAAAAATATTTTCCCGTATCCACTAGTTGAGGTTTATTAAGTGATGTATCTCTTTGAACTTTCCATCTTCAGATGTTGGGTCTCAGAGACCTGAGCTGTTTGTCTCTAAACTGGTGGTTTAAGAACATCATTATTATTCATTAAAAGTAAAGTACACACCATACAAAATCACCAAATGTTCTTACTTTAATACCTCTTCCTCAAGTCCACTCCTTCCCTGAAGCCTGTGTTCATGTACACTAAATTCTTTCCCCTCATCAGGCTTTTATTACTGAGTCTTATTTCATCTTAAGGAGATGAAAACCTTCCTCCTACCTTCATTAGTAAATTATTTGCTTCATCTTTGTATGACTTTTCAGCTCTCTCTACTCTGAGCCTCTGAGATTTCCTCTCTGAAAATTATCAAAAGCCTCTACAGGTGATAAACCTACGTTCTAGGAAAGAAGCCAACCTATTAGTGCAGCTCCATTACTGTAGCTATGCAGTTAAACTTTTTCTTAGCCTTGTTACAAGCTTTCAAAGTTGCAGTCTAACATTACTGAAAACAAAATAAAGAGAAAAATAAGAAGGAAAAAGAGAAAGAGAAGATAAATTAATATCTGAAATGAATAATAAAATAGACAGAAATAACTACTCTCTGATGTCAGACTTAATAATCAGGGAATAGTGTGAACAGAAGCTGTAGTTACTATGCTCCGCAGCAGGAAATACTCCTCCACAGTCTGTAACTCATGGAAGTAGATGTAGGAGATCCTGGCTAGAAAGGTCACTGTCATCAGATGATTCCCTGCTACCCATGATTAGCAGGGGTGGCATTGCCTCCAAACAGCAAAAAAAGGATGAAGTTTCCAGTACAAAACATCTAGAGATGTTTATTTTTCAAAGACAAAGCCCCTGCAAGTAAGTGCACGTAGAAGCCTCCAAATCCCAGGCCAGGTCATGTTGTTGAATCCCAGGATGGGCAGATCTCCATGTCCCATCAAGTTTCAATACAAGTCAGCCAAAATGTCACCCTGCATAAATGCACCTGTGTTTTACAGATGAAGGCTTTGATGTTCAGAGGGACAGGAATGAAGTAATTTTACCCTTGTTGTTTCTATTCCCCTGTGTTTACAGGGGTTCTTAAGTAGTGCACCCCTTATGATCCTCTCAAGACATGTGATGCAAAACTGTTGAATACAACAGGGCATCTGCCTCTTCTCTCCCTTTTCTCTACTCAAATAAATGGTTTGGCAGGGGCCAATTTCCATTAGGATTCCAGGTAGAAGTCAAGGCAGATTTTACTGCAGGATACCAGATCCCCTCCAGAGCTTCCCAGGACCACTGCTCCCACAGATCCCTGCTGGGCATGTAACAGTGGCTGGTTCTCATCCAAGATTTTCTTTTTGTTCCACAGCCTCCGTGTCCTGGCTGAAGTACCCCACACAAGTGAACCTATGCTTTCAATGTGACTTACTCTCTAGGGGACCTTCTGCTTTTCTTGTGGACTCTGAAGCTCTGTGGAACTGGGGAGCTTATGGAATGGAATGCTTAGAGTTATTTCTGTTTCTGCTATCCTTCTGATAGTCTGACTCAGAGGGTTTTTTATGTCTTCATTCTGTATTTCATAATTTATGGTCTTTAACAAAGAAAGCTATAACAAGAAGACAATACATGTCAAATATAAGTCTGAAAGACTGTTTGGAAGGCATCACAGTGTAGCTCTAAATCACTCCTAAAACAGAGTATAACAAAGACAAAACCCCATGAGGCACTGTATGTCTCAGACTTTCCACAGACTTTTCCGCTTTGAACGATTAAATCTGGGATGGGCATGTAGCCATGTATCACTTATGCACCATTACTTATGAGCTAAGTTGGAGGTGGCAAGTGGAGACAATAGTCAGGCCCTATTTTGCTTTCAGACATATAATAGAAATCTCCTTCCCAGCTTCAAATACCATTCACTTTAAGTTTCACATAGTAATTACTCATCATAAATTTGCAGCTCGTTAGCAGTAGCTTTTTCTTTCAAACTTCATTATATTGTTCCTTTTTCATGGAACTGTAATATGCAATGTCATGGAGAAAATGGAAACAGAGGCATTGTGTAGTTTCATAGGGTCACCCAACATAAAATTATTTTAGGTTTTTTTTATATGCTACATCTATAATTTAGCCATCAACCCACCTAAGAGAAATAAAACTGAGTCTTTTAATTAGCTTCTTGAATAGGAATGAATGCTTCATTATTCTTAACCATATCATGCTGAGAACATTATTAAAGTCTGAAGGAATAATGAACAACATGACAGGAAACATATTAGAGCACAAGCAGGAAGACATTTGCCTAGAAAGTGAACTGCATAAATATGCCTATCACTGCTATCTTGGAAGACAAAATTACCAAAGCAAAGAATGAAAACAAATGAACAATATAGGCAAAAGGGTAAGGAAAATGGTATGAAGTTGTGTTGGTTTGAGCCTTAACTGGGACTTAAGAGCTCAGATGGGGGCAAGGCTGAGAATCATAGAATCATAGAATCAGTCAGGGTTGGAAGGGACCACAAGGATCATCTAGTTCTAACCCCCCTGCCATGGGCAGGGACACCTCATACTAGATCAGGCTGACCAGAGCCTCATCCAGCCTATTCTTAAACACCTCCTGGGATGGGGCCTCAACCACCTCCCTGGACAACCCATTCCAGGGCTTCACCACTCTCACAGTGAAGGGTTTGCATTTAGGAGATATTTTTTGTAAACTTCATGTCTGCTTTGGCTCCTAGGTTTTGCCTCTCTGTGGTATTTCTAGGAGGAGCATACCACTCCAGAAGGTATAGAACAAAACAGCTCATAGAGGACTTCTGGACAGATTGCTCTGCTCTTCGCAGGGAGGATGAATAATCTTTACAGGCTTTTAGAAATCCCTTGAATAAAGGGAGATGTTATTCTCCCTCTTTAGAAATAATGCCAAGAGCACAGAAACGCTTTCACAGCAGGGAAAACTGAAGGTACATATCTGATCATTCATAGCTGGATATGTTATCCTACAATGCCAAACAGAGAGTGTTCTGAATCTCAGACTCAGCAAAACCTGTATTTCTGTCTTTGAACTAAAGCTCATACATAAGCTACTTCTACTCATCAAAGCTCATTATTTTCAACTGCATTTAAACACATCCTTAGAGAGCTGAACTGCCGTAGACTGGAGTACCTACTAAAACTTCACTGGATTTCAGAATTGCCATGAGATCCAGACTCCAAAGTCTTGACTGTGTTACTGGAGCAGGTAGAAAATGGGAATTTCACACAACTTTCCTTGTTCTGATGTTGCTCTGAAACTGCTGGATCCAACAGATGGATGAGAACCTAGACATGAGCAGGCAGCGTGCTTCTGCAGCCCAGAAGGCAAATCACATTTTTGGCTGCATCGAAAGAAGCGTTGCCAGCAGATCCAGATAGGCGATTCTGCCACTTTGCTCTGATGAGACCATACCTGTAGTGCTGTGTACAGGTCTAGAGCCCTCAATATAGGAAGGTCATGGACCTGATGGAGAGGGTTTAGAGGAGGGCCATGAAAATTATCAGGGGGTTGGAGCACCTCTGCTACAAGGATAGGCTGAGGGAGCTGAGGTTGTTGAGCCTGGAGAAGACGAGGATCTGGGGAGACCTAATAGCAGCTTTCCAGTAGCTGAAGGATACCTACAAGAAGGATGGGGAGAGAATGTTTACAAGGGCCTGAAGTGACAGGACAAGGGGCAATGGCTTCAAACTAGAGAAGGGCAGATTTAGATTGGATATCAGGAAGAAGTTCTTCGCTATTAGGGTGGTGGAACACTGGGACAGGTTGCTCAGCCTGGAGTATTCTGTGATTCTATGATTTATTGTCCAACAGGAGAGGAGGAAAGGATGGTGGGCTGCCACCTCCCCACACTGCTCTTCTCCCCTCCTCTCCAGTTTGCTCTCTGTCAAACTCCCACACAGAAGTGCCCTGTGTCATACGGATAAACCTAAACTTATTGCCCTGAGCCCCTGGCTCCATTCCAGTACCACAAAATCACAACTCTGCAAGCACATAAGCACCCCTGCACTGACACAAGTGGGCTCAAAGGCAGGGACACAGGGTGTTAATTTGCCTCTCAGAATGGTGTCAAGGGCTTCTTGCCGAGATTTGTATTCCTCCTTTCAGTGGCTGGGGTCTGATATCTTGAACTGGATAGGACAAAGAACTAAAATTTTTGAAGGTATAAAGGAAGGAGAGCTGTCCTTTTTCTCTGTTCACAGAGTTGTCAAAATTTGGATAAAAATCTCTCTCAGAGGAAACTTGATCAAAAACTGCCTTCACAATGTGCTGTTTGTCAACCTTTGCTCTGGATTTGACACTACTTCTAATCAAACCAATAACATATCATGCCTTCTAACTACTGGAAATTATATCTGCTCTTTCAAGTTGAAAAGGGAAGCATTTTGATATTTACCTTTGGCATTTTTACCTATGAGACAGAGAGAACTGGAGGTAATCATTTTAGGCTAATTATGTCTGCTCCAGACATGATAGTTTGATTTCTAGCTTTCTCTTTTTGTTTTTCTCCTAAGCGCTTTGGGGTTTTTTGTGTTTGGTGCTCTGTAATTGTATATATTTAAGAGGCAGTGATTTCAAATGCTTCATAAGGTTCAAGTAATTTATCAAAACATGATCCTCATTCCTAATTAATACAGTGGAATAGAACAGCCAATGTATCAGATTTCATGCTTTTGATCCCAAAGGGGATCAGGAGATAAGGAGCTCTTGAAACAAAGATGTGATTCATTATGTGAAGCAGAAAAAGGAAATAAACAAATTCATGGAAATGAATTCTGAAGATAATATAAGTTGAAAAAAATAAAATGGGATGAAAAGCTTGAAATGTGCTTCTAATTACCAGAAAGGAAAGGTTGAAGCCTGGAAAATTATACTGTTTTTACATACTAGCCTTAAGCAGCCGCTATCCTGAGATGTGATGAGAAACTGGGAAAGAAAAAATACAGTTTTCTACCAATTCCATTTGAAATGAGCTGGGGAATACTGGTGGGACTGATTTTTTGTTGTTGTTGTTCTTTTTTTTACCCCCTCCTTGAACTTGAAATGTGCAGTCTTTCTTTTTTCCCCATTCTTAGATGAAACAAGCAGCTATGTCTTTATCTTCTACAGAAGAAATGTCATAGGGTAGTTAACCTCTCCTGCATTCTCAGAATTTTGCATTCCTTTCACCAATTACTTTTTTTTTTTCCTTTTTTTTTTTTTTTTGCTGTATGCTGGACCAACTTTAGTATCTGTAGTTGAACTAATGCACTCTCCAAGTCTGCATTTTCTTAGTCCTCCAACTGCTGCTATTCTACTCTTTGCCTCCTCATTCTTCATCAGCTCTCTTTGTTTACTACCTTTCTGTAACTGCAGTGTAAAAAATTCCAAAGTTGGAATTACGTCTTTCTTGTAGGACATGGACAATAGAGTGTCATTTCGTGAATAACAAAACATGAAGGCATGAATAATTGTTTCAGTACTTTCCCCTCCCTGTTATTCAGAATGAGAGTGAAACAATCCTTTAGGAAGGTGTCCTGGTTTAAGCTAGAACAGCTTCTCAAGATAGTGAGTGATGCTAAGGACAGAAATGGAATAGTTCTCCAGAATGATTTTTGAATCAGCTTTCTCTGGCAAGGTTTCTTCCTTAATCACAGAAAAGTACTGAACATCTTTTGTTTAGGTAGAGTCTTGCAGTAGCACATGGAAATTCTTCATAGAAAGAATTCTTCTTAGAAAGAAGAAGTTTGTCATAGAAAGAGTGATTGGCCATTGGAATGGGCTGCCTGGGGACGTGGTGGAGTCACCATCACTGGAGGTGTTTAGAAGGACTTGATGGAGTGCTTTAGTTGATTAGAGGGTGTTGGATGATGGCTGGACATGATGATCCTGAAGGTCTCTTCCAACGTGGTTTATTCTACTCTTGTTCTATTCTATTCTATTCTATTCATATCATAGGCTGTGGGTGAGGTGTTTTAACATGCATCTATACCAACTAATACTCCTATCATTTTCTTTAAATGAGTACTTCTCTGGTATAACTTATAGCCTTTTCCGGGAGCTGAAGGAAATGCCTTGAGTAATGTAAGAAGAGAATTCTTATTGCAATTCTTAGATGGTCTTCCTCACAGGCATCTTTGATCCATTTTCATGAGTATTCAACAGCAACCTGTGTCCTAATGTTTTCAGTGTCATTGGAACATTTTTCTGTCCCAGCTTTTCAATCTATATTCTGAGCATGACAAATTTCAAATACCAATCTCAATTGTGAAGGAAAAAAACCTATATTATACTCCTCTTCTGGGATTATTTGGGGGTTTTTGTTTGGTTGGATTTTGTAGGAGGGGTTTTTTTTTGGTTGATTGGTTGGTTTGTTGGGTTTTATTTTTTTAAGTGATGAAGCAGTGTTGGGGAAAAAAAAGTTATGACAAAGAAAGTTCTCTAACAAAGACTTTTTTTTTTAAAAGAGTCAATGGACTATGATAGAAGAATTAGCCCCTCTAAGAAACATCAGTTGAAAGATCAGGCAGCAAGACAGAAACATTATTTTCCAATACTTTTTGAATTACAATTGCATATTATCTGTCTGAATGTGACTGTGCAGCGTAGCAAGATGTGTTATCCGGTAGAGCAGAGAACTTGAGTCAGCACTGCATTCACCAGCAGCTCTTTGTGTCTGGCACTGGTTTGGTTTGTGGGGTTTTTGTTTGTTTGTTTGTTTTTAACTCAGCAGATTATGAAAAATGAGAGAAAAAGAATTTTGAAGTTTGGATTGGAGAAAGAAATGTAAGAGTGTCCATTTGAAATAAGCAAAATGTTTTGTAACTTGGATTCCTACTATACAGTGCCCAGAGATTTTTCTGGATTAATTCTTTCCAGACTGTTAAAATTTGACACATGCATCTTTTCAAGCCCTTAACCTAATGAGGTAAAACCTACAAAATGACTTTATGCTCAAAGTAAAGTAATATTCTCACAGAATTTTAGGAACCAGTACTAGAATAAATCTCAAGTGAAACGTTCTTATTTGTTAATTAATTACTAAGGTAATTCCTAGGAGCTCCCGTTATGCAAGATGCCCCTATTGTAGATCCCAGATGTATATACTGCCAGCTGTCATTTTAGCTTGCCTTGTATTCCCCATGTTGAATAGTGGCACCTGCTAGTATGTCTAAACAGTATTTTGCAAAAAGAGATATGATGCTGTTTTCCATGCTCTGAGCTAGATACAAGATGTGTGATTACAATTACTTAGCCCCTGTGCCAGACTCATACACCTCAATCTCCTGCTGAAAAAGCAAGCAGTGGTACTGGCTACCAGTGCAGCTGGTGACAGTAAAATTCAGGGAAAAAAATCACCTTGTTGACTTCTGATTTAGTGAATTTGGACATTTTCCTGTGCTGGGAGATGTAGCATTACATGCTCTGCAATTCTAAACCAAAACAATTCTTTAATTTCTTTACACAGATTTGAGAGATACTGGTCTCACTTCAGTAGGTTTATACAGATAAAATTAGGGCATGCAAAGAGAGTATCCAGTTTTTATGTTTTTTTCACTAGATGTAAAATGTTACATACTTGGTATTCAGCTTCAACCAGGAAATTTGTGCTCATAATCGTGGACTCAGTGAAACTGTTGCATACTTTCACTGAGGAGCATAAATCCTATTCTCAGTGGTAATGAGGTAAATCTTCTGGGAAATTTCACAGTCTTGTCAGGTTTTATGGATGGATAATAGAATCATGTACTTTTCTCTAGAGGAAGAAATGTCTAACAAAAATCTTTAAAGAAAAATATTCTCAGATAACTAAAAGCAGATGAAAAATTAAAGCCCTGATGTAATCTCAGGGAAAAAAAAATTATATATACATATGTATATATGTGTGTGTGTGTGTGTGTGTGTATATATATATATTTGAGGATGTCTATATTTTATTGCCACAGATGTGTAATTTACTATACAACAAGCCCTATGTGTCGTCTTTACATTTTGCTCCACTGATCAAGAAAATAAATTAGATTTCAGAATCTTTGGGCCCATGATAATGACTTAGTATAAAGATCCATTAATGCTGTAAATTATGTTCACAGATGTTAGCAACATGTAAGTGTCTTGTTTTCCCTCTTTTGGTTCAGCTGATCATCAATTATCTCAGTGATATTTACAGTAATATTTTATTTATTGGGTGCAATTGTCCATCTGTTTCAGTAAAGATGGAAGTTGCAATCACGTTGCTGGGAGTAAAGGAATTAGATGTACTTACTGTTAACCTCTCCCAGGAGGCAGAAGAAAACCATATTCATAATTTTCTTACATACAGGCAAGAGTAGAAAGGGAATGTAGCACCTCTAAGTGATATGAGAAATTATTCCAAACAAGGGGGGGGAAAAAACACAGCGAACCAACCAGCAAAATATCTGTGATTTACAGGCAAATGTGCTAGATGAAAATATTAGAAAGAAATCACAACCAAAAATTCACAATAAAATGGTCAACATTGCAACTGAGTTAACTGAGTAGCGCTGACTTGAATTCAGTTTTGAGGCATTTAGTTTTATCTTGGCCAAAAAAAAATAAAGACAGAAAAAGCACCTTCTGATTATCTAGACAGATTTTTTTTTTTTTATTATACTGGACTTAAAGATAACCTGAGCAAATCAGAGCCTGTATGTTTCCTGTGGTGCTCTTTGACTTGCTGATAATGCACCAACTTCCCATTACCTCAAGGATCAATTTGACACTTCCTATTTTGTCTCATACTTTTCTGCAAATGCATGCACTTTTTCTTGCACCTCCTTTTCAGGTATGTTCTTTGTGATGCACCTTCAGCACCAACACAGGCCTACAAAAGCATCACTTTTTTTTCCTGGAGACTCTCTTCCGTTCTAATGTATACAGTATCTATTCAGTTTAATGTCTGATATTTATATTCTGATCAGATGAATCAATTGCCTATAAGCTACCTTTCAGACAGAGATGGTGTCCTCCCTCTCTACTTCACAAACAGTGAAACCCCCAAGCATATCTCCAAGCCATGATCTTGTCAATTCCAGCTGAACAGTTAAG
This sequence comes from Dryobates pubescens, assembly GCF_014839835.1. Taxonomy (NCBI): domain Eukaryota; kingdom Metazoa; phylum Chordata; class Aves; order Piciformes; family Picidae; genus Dryobates; species Dryobates pubescens. Next base: position 19,674,891 of record NC_071625.1, on the reverse strand, counting down.
GTAATAGAGTTCATTTCCAGTTAGAGATTTCTGAATTAGCCCCCTGACACTTTATATTTTGAAGCTTTATAGGATTTCTACACTTGAAAGGGAATTAAACATATTAATGGAAGTTGTTTGCAAAATGTGAATTTTCCCTTTTACAGTTGGTTTTAAGGGTTCTGGCCTTAGCAGTCATGGAAAATGTGAAGTGTCCCACAGTTTGAGGGCATTTTGTACATGGTAGCTTGTAAAGACCCCTAATAAAGAATGGCTTAAAGCATGTGATCTTGCTGAATGTTTTACAGTTGATTAACTGAAGTTAATGAGGTGTTCAAGTTTGCCTCTTTCTTCAGAAGCTATAAATTACCTAAATGGTAATTGATTATGAGTAGATAATATTTAAATGCATATTATTCCTAAAATGATGCAACACAGAGGATCCTGAGAAAATGTACATTTTTTAATGTCACTTCTTTATGGAACAAAGCCCAAGCAAATGATCTACACTTTTCTATGGATACATTATTTACTGTTAGGCTACATAATGCATTTTCTTTTCATGCAGCTGCATTGATCAGGAGAATAAATTGAGTCCAAGAGAAGCAGGTTCTGTTCTCCCTTAGGATAATGGCTCACTATGAGAAATCATTAGCGTAGTAAATCATAGTCAGAAATGTTGACACCATGAAAGCATCTTATGTGCTGCTGCTTCAATGCAACTGAGTATCAATTAGTTCAGTGATATTTGCATAAATACCTCTATTTTGTGGATGGTACTGTCCATCTGTTTCAGTAAGAACTTAATTACAATGTTTTTCTGGGAAAGAAGAAATTAATCTTTCTGAATGTTAACCTTTTCTATGAGACAAAGAAGTCATGTTCACTAGATAACAGCAACTAAATGGGATCTGATGAAATATTTTGTCTTGGAAAATAAGATGTTCATTAATGAAAGCAAGAGCTATTTCCAAAATATAATAAAGGAAGAGCATTAGATTTGGGGGACATAATTGTCATGAAATTGACTATCACAGCTTGATACTGATGCCTTCTTTAAAAAGAATGCCAAAACTTGTAGTTTTGTTTTATTATTTCAAGCATATTTGGTGCTAACAGGTATCTTTTCTGGGAGTCTCAGGAGACACCAGTGCTAACAGCTGGTCTATCACCTGCAAGAAAAACTCCAGCACCTCATCCGAGTTGAGACATGTTGATATGGCGACATATAGCGCTTGATCAGCCCTTGTCTGATCTGAATTCTACTGAAAGCTCACAAGAATAGCTTTTTGAACAAGTTTTCCTGTGGTATTCCAAAGTCTTATTTTTTAATTTCTTTTCCTCTCAAGCCTTCTGTCCTCCCTCTGACTTTCAGTATCACACACAATTTCTCTCTTTCTCATGAAGTCACTCATGAACAGCAGAAGAAAGTGCTTTGTTTTTTTCAAACTGATCCCTGGGTGAATCAGTTGCTGTAAAATACTAGCTCTGGAGGTAAAGCATCCCCCTTCCAGTGACTGACCTATAATGATGAGAAGGGACCAGTTGCCAAAAATAGTTATAAGGTATCTGCTTTTATCCAGGACATAAAGGCCTTTGTTCTTGGAATTGACAAGTCAAAGTTATAGTTTCATTTCCTTGTGTGTCATTCATTCTGTAATTGTGAAGCTTTTGGCTTTAATGCATAGATTTATGCCATCTTCAACCAAGCTTTGATCCATAATTTACCCCAAGAGCTTGAGTTGTCTCCTGTGTCTGGAATTATTAAATCAAGAATAACTTTGTTAAAGTTGGTGGACAGACAGCACAGCTTTTTCCTGTGCAAAATTATTGTATGTGAAGAAAGCAAGACATCTAATCTGGGCCGGTTCTGAAAAACTCTTCTTTAGTTTTTCCAGCTACATTCTTACATATCTGATATTATACAAATTGCTTGGAAGTTCAATGTTTTTGCAGCTGTCCCTTCTCTATCTTTCATACATCACAATATTACCATACATATAATAAGTAAATAGATAAATGCAACTAAATTGATCCATCTTTCCCTTTTTCCTCTGCCTCAATACAATGAGGTATTTTACACTCTGGTATTGCTAATGGACCTGTCTCTGCTCCAAATTCTCACCAGCAAAGTCTGTTCAGCATGGAAAGTTGGTTTAACCATATTACATGTACCAGAATAAAGGAAATTTTCCCCCCAGTGCCATATTGGGAAAGGAAGTATCAATGTAAACTACTACAGTGGAATGCTTGCGGGCAATGTACCAAAAAGTTTAAGTTCCTCTCATATTGAGTGCTATCAGTAACAAATATATTCAGGCAAAATAAAACATTACCTCACTTTCTCCTTGCACATTCCCTTTCCTACATGGGAGATTAATGGAAGAAGAGATTGCTACACTAATGAAGGGATGGGATGAAATATTAGCAAATAACTAAAGCTCATGCAGGACATAAATTATTTTTCAGTGCAACATATTGACACTGCTGCAGAGAAAAGGTTTGTTCTCATTTCCATTACAATTTGTTTGCTAATATAATTCAGTTATAAAAAGGGGGGGGAAACCATTTTTTAAATGTTACCAGAAGAGCAAACTCAGACTACCACCTAAGTTTCACCTGTTTAAACCTGACCACATAAGCATTAACAATTTAAACCTCACCTTGTATAGGACCCTGTGTGTCTTCTGGACTCCCTGTGCTCCACATTGTAGTCACTCAAAACAGAATTCAGAGGAATCTAATTAAATTCTTTAGCATGGTAGTTAGAGACCTAGTTCAGTTGGTTTTGTTTTGTGGGGTTGTTTGGTTGGTTGTGGGTTTGGTTTGCTTTGTTTATGTTGTTGTTATTGTTTGGGTGGGGTGTTTCACTGAGTTTTTTGGGTTTGTTGTTGTTGTTTTAGGTTTGGGGGGGTTCTGTTGGGTATTTTAGGTTAGTTGGTTTGTTTGTTTTTGTTTTGGGGTTCTTTTTCTGCAGTGTGTATCTACCCAGTTCTAAATTAGCCTCTAGCCATAAAATCAAGGAAGGATCAGACCATTTACAGTTGCTGCTGGACTCCCTGATTCCAGGCAAGCTCACTGTGTTCCTTCTGTAACACCTTATCTTTTTACTTATAGACATGTTTCTGTGCCCAGAAGCCATAGCTCTTCAAACCTATTCTGCTCTGAAGATTTTATAATCATACAATTAGACTTTGCTCTGCCTGGTGCTTCAGCACTTGTATCCTGTCCTGATGCATCTATTTCCACTTGTACTAGCCCCACATACATTTAGCAATCAAGAGAAGTGGTTCAGAAACAAACCAAAATGGCTTTCATACATGTTTGTTTCATAGCCCATAGTTTCCTCAACATGTTGGCACTTAACATACCCCTCAATATTCTTGCAATACCTTTATTTCTGCAGTCCTTGGCCTTTAAAGAACCTTGTCATCTTCCCCTGGGAAGAGCACAGCCTGCCTTGCCCAGCAAGTAGCACACTGAGAGACAGTTAGCATTTGGATAGGTCAGACACATTTATACTTCTGATTACAGAAAGGTTTCTGTGAGTTGAGTGAAGATTTAATAGCATTTTTTCACCAGCCTTAAGCAAAAGACATTGAAATTGCTCATAATCTCAGTCTGACATTGGAACTGAATTAATGATTTGGCTAGCAATGCTAAACCACTATGAAAATGTGAAGTGCTCTACACTTGGTGCTATTGTGATAATTAAGACTGATTCTTTTCAGATGGTTTTCTCAAGTCTGAAGACCCACCATTAAATTAGCTCAGTTTAAGGAGTTACCAAGCATTAGTGGAGCTGCAGTAGCTGCACTTATGTGTACTCTTATCCCGTTGCAACAGTATGAGAATTACATTTCATGTAGCCTGTACTAAAATTATGTTTACTGCATTGGTACTTGGGTTGTTACTACAAAACAACACCAGGTAATGCTGAAAGAAACTGTCCTTCACTCTTCCCACTGCTATTTAGTCTCCACATTCCCGATTCTTGACTGGTGGAAATATCTATAAATCTATGTAGTAAAGCAAATTAGGGAATTGATCTAGCTGGAAAACAAATTATTGTTGTAGTAGTTGTCGCTATCCTGAAGAGTGGCTCATTTTCAGCTTTATTTTTCCTCTAAGCTCCTGTGCGGTTTGGATATGGTCAGTGCAAAAATGGGGAAAGGTAGCACTTACTCTGTTACTACTGATGGCAGCTTTAAATGTACATTGAACTGCACTATGGCTTACCTTAACTGGAATTTGCTGTAGGTGAGGAGAAAACAAAGCACAGGATAGACACTTTCTCAAAGCTTGCTAGCCTTAGTAGTGCTGTCTTACAGCATCATGGAAGCAAAGGCACAAAAGCATTTGTATGAAACCAGTGCAGCTTTTCATTGGAGGTGAAGCTGCTTATTTTAGCTTATCTCTCTTTTTAAAATAATTTTTAATTAGCATGTTTAAATGTTACCTTGGTTTATATATTTAAAAATAAAGCTTCTCTGGGTGCAACTTTTGTGTCTTCCATATGAATTGTTTTACAATCAAGATGCGGCTTCTCATACAGCAGAGCTGGTTGTCATAGGCTTTGTGGCTCAAATGATTTAAACCACAGAAAGTAAGAATTGCATTTGTGGCTTGCTTGAGAAAATGTCAATGAATTTTTAAAGGTTAAATCTTGCTTTGGGACTTTCTTCATTGATTTTAGAGAGATATAGCCCAAAAACTTTGAGTACTCATAAATATTGGACTTATAGCCAAAGTAAGTGGCAGAGAACAAGGTAGTAGTAGATATTGTATACTTTCAAAATATTTACCTACAAGATGTTTGGATGCTTCTCCAAGTCTCCAGATTGCTAATTACACTAATTAGCTACAAAAGTCCAAGTCTCACCATGATCCTAGTGTGCTGAATTTAGCATACCCAGTTAAGCCACAAAGCAACCAGAATCCATAGGGTTTTGCTCTAACTGCCATGGTTGTTTCCTGTGAATGCAGAAAAGGAGTAACTACAAAAAAGGTTGAGAAAGATGTTTTAAAACCAAAGAACAATAACATACAAGAAAACATTGGGTTTAGGCTATAGATTGGTTTACAGTAGGCTTTGGATGGAAGAGGGAGGCTCAAAACCATTCATCATGTAGGGACAATCACAACAGCAATATAAAGTATCAGAACATCCTATCACAAGGTTTCAAAAGGCTTCTGGGAAGATCATCAAACATAATGGTATCACCAGGACCTGCTCAGCTGTATGCATGCCATATGCAGAAAATTATATGATCAAAACCTTTTACTGTAAGACGCTTAAGTGCCATGAGGAATTAAGGTTGCTCAGGAACTAGTAATGGTTTTTGAGTACTTGTTTTGGACATATGCCCCAAAGCAGCAGGAATAAATCCCTCTGTGAATACACCCTCTCTGTGCACTCATTTTCTGACACACAAGGGCCATTTCCAAACAATCTCTGGTCACAGGTGAGTTGTTCTTGATTGTCTGCAAGACTGCTAAACATTTTACAGATTTCTTATCAATTTGCTCTGCACAGTGTTTCTTTTGTCTTGAGTTCACTATTTTCTCTATTTTCCTGTGATCTATTGATCACTGAAATGGCTTTACACTTTGTAAAGTGCTGTGAATTAGTATGTGTGAGCAGCATGCTGCAATTCTGCAGTGAGGAAATGTGTAATGTCTTCACTGTCTATATCTTGTGGGGCTAAATATACTCTTAAATGTCATTTCTTCCTAAAGTGACACTATTGTGTGGAAGTTAATAGGTCTGTGTCAACTTGTAGTAGCCAGGAATCTTGGTATGGAGTATTCATTAACCTATACACTTTTAGGCTCTTTCTGTGTCTGTTGTTTCTTGCTTTAAGCATCTTTTGAGTGAGAAGGATGTAGTACCTTCCTCTGTTTTGGGGGTGGGTTTTTTGTTGGGGTTTCTTTGATGGTTGGGGGGGGGTGTGTGTTTTGGTTTGGGTTTTTGATGTTGTTGCCTTTTGTGTGTGTGGTTTTTTGGGTAGTTGGTTGGTTGGGGGGGTTGTTGTTCTTTTGGGGTTTTTGGGGTTTGTTTCGTTGTGGTTTTTTTGTTGGTTTGTTTCTTGGTTTGGTTTGGGGTTTTTTTGTAAGGGTAGCCCAAAGATCTGAGTGTGAGAAGTCTTTGGACCAATTTCATATGGTATGCCCACCAGGTCCTTTAGCACTGGGCACTTCCAGCACAAAAGTCATTCCAACAAGAATTTAGAGGTAATTGCTGTATATGTCTAAGCAACATGTACATTAAGACCCAAACTTTCCAAAAGGGCTGGGTACCATTTTCAGTGGTGTGGAGTCCCAGAGCACCTACAGAAAAGGCTGGAGCTCTCTTAAGCAGTATATGTGCTATGCTGCAATAAAATACAACCAGCAACATGGCAACTCCATGGATCACATATCCAAACCATCCACACAGGGCTAATATGACACAGGACACATGGTAGAAACCTGCCTTTCTGAAACTGCAGCTGGAGGCCAGGTGATGCCTGAAGGCATCTTGAATAGTACCTTATATCTTTGTACATACAACGGAAACAAGCCTTAGGGATGAAAGTTGGTGGATGCAGGGCAACAGTTCAGTTCCTGCTGCAGTAGGTATGTGCTGGTTGGCTTGCTGAATATCTCACTAGGCACCAATGCTTTTGTAGACCAAGTACTTATTTTATTTGCATACATACAGACACCTGAAATGGATCATCCCACTTGGCCTCCAGACACCCGTGACAAATATGCAGGTCTTCCATTGGTCCTGTGATGTGTCTGCCAGGCCTTGGTGATGTCTTGGACACTTCACATAACACCAAGCAGCTATATTTAGTGATTATGTACTAATAGTGAGAACTGAAATTGAATCATCCTTTGTATTACTTTTTGCAAGTTGGTTTTCTCAAGTGTTTAAAGCCATTGTTTCCTTTACTGGATTCACAGTTTAATTACTTAAGTCTCCAAGGAAGAACCCTGAACCTAGCTCTGGGGTGTCCAGGTAGATTTTGTCAATGAACATTAACAGCCTCTACCTGAACTGGATAACAATTGTTGTTCCACCCATTTCTTGGGGGAACTTTTTGTCACGATGAATACTTAACTATTTTCCTTTGCTGTGTTTAATACACAGGTAGTATAAAGAAGCTGTATAGATAAAGATTAGTGCAAAATCTGACATGTATAAAATGGTTTTTGTTCCCTATATTTTACTATAAAACATCACATTTCCCTTTAATTATTGCTCAGGTGCAGGTTTTTATTCCTTTGCTAAAGACTGGTTATAATCACTAAATGACTTTGTCTCTTTGCTAAATTCCCAGACTTGTAATTACCTATTTCTAGCAACACAGCATTCAAAAACTGGATGCTGTGACTAGAGCAGGCTGGTTCATGCTACCTAGACTTGAGTTTATATCTATACTACAAGATAAAGGCAAGCCTTATGAATCAATTCAAACACAGGAAGTCCATGTACTTTGCACTTTCTGTCTCTCTTGGTGGGTATTTATGCCTTCATTGTTCAGTATGAAGCATCCAGGACCTGCTTAAGAAATTATGAGTTCAAAGACCAAGTGCTGGACACAGGTTTTCCTGCCCCCAGTTTGCATTTCAGCATAGGATTGTGATGGTGTGATAGATAAATCTTGCTTTGGAGCTTCAATCTCTATTGTCATAACCTGACTGTAATTTACCAAGAAGTTTGGCATCTCTGTGTCTGAGATGATGCTCATGAGAGCCCCTGGTTGATAGACCTAGACCAGTGTAGCTGCATGCACATATATATGCCATAAAGACACATGTCCTATATACAATGGTAGTTTGCCTAAGGAAGTTTTATATTTCTAACCTTGTAGGAGTAATTAACATGTCATTTATGCCAGAGTGGATTGACTGACTTCAGCAAACCTTACTTGGAAATGAGGAGTGATTCAGACCATTATTCTTTCACTGTAGCTGGTAAATCTGTTGGCTGGGCAGGTACTGAATGCTTGGAAGCAAGAACAGGAGCACATAGCAGTCTTAATATAAATTTATAATCTATTTTATGGTGTTGGTAGGTTTTAATGCATTTTTTTTAATGTGATGTTATTACCTTTACACATCCTGACACCTCAGACAGGGAAAGTACATAATTATGAGGCTTTTATATGCATTACCTTAGCATTACCCTTATCTAAAGATAGCCAGCTGTGCATTATCAAAATTACTACTCTAAGACCTTCTTGGGAAGACTCAGTATCTTAGGCCAACACATGCAGTAAAAGGGGAATAGCAGCTATTTTGCTGCTTTTTTCCTCATTATCTCCTGGTCTGGTTCCATTTGAAAGAGGTCACTCAGCTAAGAAAATGACCCAACATTGATACGGTAAAGCAAAGTATAGAATAATCAGAAATATTTGTGCATTTTCCTTCATCTTGATTTATTTCTATAAAGGAATTCCAACCACATGGAGGGACCTCAAGAATCTGTCTGTGACAAATAATTCAGATGTTCTCTTCAGAAAACCCAGGACTGTGTGATAGCTCCCATTTCCCCCAAAATTTCTCTAGCTATCCTCATTTCCCCAACTGACTCAAGAGAAGCCTTCAGGATGCCTTAGTGTGTACACTGTTGCAGAAAGACAAACACTTCTCTCTCTATAGTACACATTGCATATCTATATTATCTTCTATTATATATTTATAAATATTTTTTTTACCAAAATTGCTGTCAGTATTGCTCATGAATGCAAAATCATGTCACCCAGCCAGAAGAAATGTGTCACCTGTACCTCAGCTCCAGAAGTGATGACTTCAGCTTACTGTGTGACTGTTTGTAGAGATACCACTTCTATGTGATGAATAATGCCTAGGTTTTCCCAATATCGGCATTTTCTGTCCATGAAATAAGGTGGCTAGGGAGGTACTAGAAAAACACAAGTCTAACTGTCTACTCGGGCTCATGAACCCAAAGAGTGGAGCTGATGAGAATGGGACCTCAGCAGCAGTGAAGCCTTGGTTAAGCTGAAAGTAACCATGGACCATTGAGAGAAATAAATTTCAAGTGCTTCCACACCTTAGAAAGGGCAGTCTGGGGACAAGGGATTTGGGGTTTGTAAATGAAGGTTAGCGAGTCATTCTCAAAAAGGTTTGTCGTTGCTTCACAGCTGTTTTGCCTTGCACAGTAGGTACACAGTGCATAGCTGTTCTTGCATTGCTGCTGTAAGATCAGGCATTTGATTCAAGTCATCATGGGACACTGTGTGAAAAAGCCTGCAGACCTCCCAGAGGAACAAGCCTTCACTCAGTTCCTCATGATGTCCCAATGTGACAATTATTCCACTATAGAATAGAATAGAATAGAATAGAATAGAATAGAATAGAATAGAATAGAATAGAATAGAATAGAATAGAATAGAATAGACCAGGTTGGAAGAGACCTAGAAGACAAATATTTAATGACTTTTGATAGACACTTCAGACTGTATCTCTGATGCATTTGTGTTTCAGATTCACTTCCTTCCTTTCATACTTTATTACCAAAGAGGGAAAAAAAAATTCTTCCTGGCACGTCTGCAGTTTCTAACAAGCTCTTAAAATCTGCTGCACTAGAACTCATGGCAGTAGCAACACAAGTGATTACTCTTTCTGATGGTTTCAAAATTTTTCAGAGCTTCTGGCTTGTCTGATTCAGGGTTTTACAAGCAATTCAGAACAGCTGGAAGTTTTAGTAAGCCTGTCATGGTTTAAGCCTAGATGGCAACTAAGCCCCACACATGAGCTTACTCACTTGCCCTCAGTGAGAGAACTGGAACAGTAAAAGTGAGAAAACTTGTGGGCTGACATCAAGACAATTTCACAAGTGATGCAAAAGCTGCACACCCAAGCAAAGCAAATCAAGGAACTCATTCATTATTTCCCATCAGCAGGAAGATGTTCAGCCATCTTCAGGAAAGTAGAACTCCATCATGAGTAATGGTTACTAAGTAACTAAAACATCTCTGTGTTATCAACACTGTTTTCAGCACAAATTCAAAACATGGCCTCATACTAGCTATGATGAAGAAAATTCATTCTAGCCAGTATAAAGCCAAAGTATGAAAGATAAATCAAAAGCAAAAACCTCCACATTTTTTTCAATTGCATGCATGCTTTTGAAATTCTTGCTTCCTCCAATAACGTCTCCCACATATGAAGCTTTCTTATGAATCCCCTCTTCAGGTTCCTCAGAGGTAAATAAACATCCTGTTGCTAAATACTTTTATCCACAACTCTGCTGTCACCAGATTTTGTCTCCTGCCATCTTCTAGATTGGAAAAACTTAAATCTAGCCTCTTTGTGCACCTTCCTGACAGGAGCCAGTGAGCAGCAGAGACACCATGCAGGATGTGGGAGAGAGCATCAGTCTCAGTGGAGAGGATCACTGGTCTTTCGGGGACAAAGCTGAAAAGCATTTTTCTGTGAATGGAATGTAGTCAGGAAGCAATTCCTTCTCTCTGCTCTGTGAGTGGCCAGAGATTAGAGCTGACATGCCTTGGTTCAGTGGGTTTCAGCTGTGCAGCGTGTTCAGTACAATTTGCTGTGATAAATCTGCAGCTTCCTTTGGCAAGGAGACATGTTTACTGGGTCTTGTCAGGGTGAAAGCATTTGAAATATACACAGCCATCTCTCTGCATTATACATTCTGTTAAGCAAGTATAAAATTTATGTGCTTGCTGGCATAGCCAGATGTGGAAATATGATTGATATTATGTTTCTGAGAAAATATGTTAGAACTGGAGCTGAAGCTGTGTTAGTAATTGCTCTAAAGTCTAGATCATTTTTCTAGACACTAAAGTCTAGATCATTTTTCAGATAAAATGGAGACTTTTATTACTGTTTTCCCTAGAGGAACCTGGTCCAGTTCAAGCACTTGGTCTGCTCTTTTCAGTTCACCATCTTCTTTCTGGCAGTTCCAAGAACCTGGAAGAATATTGTCAGTGCAACATGGTCAGTTGGTGTCTGAGAGCTTAGACTCTGCTTTTGACCCTCTGCCTGTCTCAGGAAAGTAGCTTTCTCCTGCAGGTTACAGGGGAGTTGTGACCTACATAATTTCATATGGCACTACTGTATGTGTAAAATCCCTCCATGACTAAGAATGTTTGCGTTCTTTGTTGATGATGATATTTTGATCCATTCAGATCATTTCCTTTAAGAAATAAAGCAGAGGTGCAAAATCTAGATCAGGATCTACAAAATGTCTGCTTTCAGATATACCTCAATAATTGATATGTCTTCTTTGACATGAAAGGGTTTGTCTTCACAGACTAGAACCAGTCCAGCTCAAATTTTGAAGTCTTTTGACTGTCTTCTCCAGATCTTCAACTAGCAATTTATCTGAATAGGATGAAGAGGCTGAGATTAAATTATTGTTCCTTGTCTCCAAACAAATAAGTGAAGACAATTTTGGGTTGGTAACATGTCATTAAGAAATTCAGAGTAGGTACACTGGCCCTAGCAGTGCCTTCCCAGGCAAGACTGAACATTCTGTGAGCAGTAGCTCTTTTTTTTTTTTTCTTTTTGAGTTTTTCTTACCTCATCTGGGTCCACAGAAGGTCTCTAAAGACTGCAGAGCAAGGTTAGCAGTAATTTAATTGTCCACACTATGCCTGTGTGCAAGCCACAAGCATCCTTAGCATAGCAGCAAATCACACCTTCAGCACACCCTGGGGAGAGGCTGACATCAGGCTCAGGAAAAGGGAATTCCTGCGCCATACTTCAGCACAGCCAGAGTCAGAGGATTTTCTGCTGCAGCCTGTGTCTTGCTTGATGTCCCTGGCCCTGCTCCACCTCTGCTTCATTGTAATGGAAGAGAGCCTTTACCTCAGTCATGAGTTTCCCTGCTCCCAGTGAGCTGAAACAGCATGCCTCAAAATCCACCTTCTTTTTTAGGCAGAAAATCTATTAAATTATTGGTTTCTATGATGGCTGTGTCTCGTCTGTGCTACTGTGTCCTCCTCCCAGCACTCTCATTGTCTCTTCTTCATCCTTTCAGGTTTTGGCAGCTACAATACAGTATTTTCCCACTGTTCTGGCTGTGCCTTTAGTACCTTGCTCAGCTCTCTGTCCTCCTTTTATGAGATCTCTCAACCATACCCCCTAAACCATTCTATTCTGGTCTTTCCTTTTCCTCTTCCTCCTTCAATTTTCTCTGCTTTTTTTTTTTTTTTCTTCCTCTTTTTCCTAGCACTTTTCTTGCCATTCCCTTGCACTATAATAGTATCATCATTTCAAACACCTATTCTCCTCTTTCAAGTCTCCTCTCATCTCCTCACCCCTTCCTTCACCTCCTCATTTTCAGGCTTACACTAACCACTGCTCTTCTCCCTGGCCTTCACTCAGATAAAAATTGATTCTGGTCTTCAGGAAACAGCTTTGTTCTGGAAAAATAGAATATATAGAGGAATAAAAAGTCTTTACTGAAAGAAAGAAAGAAAGAAAGAAAGAAAGAAAGAAAGAAAGAAAGAAAGAAAGAAAGAAAGAAAGAAAGAAAGAAAGAAAGAAAGAAAGAAAGAAAGAAAGAAAGAAAGAAAGAAAGAAAGAGAAAGAAAGAAAGAAAGAAAGAAAGAAAGAAAGAAAGAAAGAAAGAAAGAAAGAAAAGAAAGAAAGAAAGAGAGAGAGAGAAAGAAAGAAAGAAAGAAAGAAAGAGAAAGAAAGAAAGAAATCAACAATATTTTGAAGACTATTGTTGCACCTCCACTCCCATCCAGCTGTTTACCTGTTTACCTCTTCTCATTGTTATTGAAAATTGGAAGCATTTAAGTTAATCTGTCAACTTGGATTGACATGTTTTCTAAAGGGTGGGAAAATAGGATTGCCATTGAAAAAAATCCTACAAAATGTGATTGTCATTGGAAAAATCCTGCAAATATTCATCTGCAATATGTTTGTCATGACAATTGCCATTGGATACAATACACACAGAGAAAAACCTATAGGTATATAAATGTAAAGGTATAATTTAAAATATTTTTTTGAAATCAAATATATTCTTTTCAGTTTTTACAAACAGAGCTCATTCTGAGAGCAGTATGACCCAAGTTATTTCTCTGTGCTTTATTATCCCTCCTTAACTCCTCTTTGTTCATTGTCTCTAATATTATATTTGTCTCATTTAGCCTATGACACTAAAGGAGCATAAACCATCTTGTTCAGTCTCCATAAATTGAAAGAGCATAAGTGGATGCTCAGGAATGTATGATGATAAACATACTTAGCAACTTGCATATATATATTCCAAGGACAATAAAGGAGGAGTTTGTTTTTCAATGACTCTGTCCATCCAGAACAACAGCAAGAGTCCAAATATTTCACTTTGTGCACTATGAAGCCCCTGGTGCAATCACACACCTGAAAATGTGCTTAGTCTTATGAGTATTAATGTCAGGCAGGGTACATAAAATGCAGTGGAAGCTAAACACGTACTTAGCTGCTTTCCTGAAATACAACCTCTAATTTAAAACCAGCAGGCTAAGGATGGAAAGCACAGTAACCCCAGTTCGTGCTTCCCAACCTTGTCTTTTTAAGAAGTGTGCCTAAGGAAAGGAAAAAAAAAATCTCAAGAGACCTGCATTTTTTCACAGCTACTTGGTGAGCAGAGTGTAGAGAATTCTCAAACATATGACTGAGTTTGCAGAAGGTGATTATCCAGAACAATAGTGAGCTACACCAATGGATTAAACACAGGCAGAATGTATGTTTGTGTATCTGTGGTGAATAAGATGGTAATGGTATACCTAAGAAGGCATATCCAATTGCTTCTGAGTTGGCAGATGAAGCCTTTCTTTAGACTCTGGTAATTCATTCCATGTCAAGCTGCTTGGCTTAGTCAAAGAAAGGGTATGAAAGTGAAGTGTCTCAAGAAAGGTCAGATGAGCACTAAACAGCAGAGATAATACAATTAAGTTACGTGGGTAGACGAAAATCCACTTATCTATGGTTTAATTTCCTTGATTCCCAAAAGGTGTGATCTCTCCTTCCCTCCTCATCCTAATTATGTGCAGTCAAGTTAATTCATCAAATTTCTGCTTCTTCTGATTCTCCAGGAGTAATCTCTAAATTTAGAAAAACAGCATTATCCTGAAAGCCTTGAGCCTCTGGGTCAGCTGCAGGCTTTTAAAAACAAACCCAAACATTTTCTTAAGAGGAGGACCAAAAGGGACCTGAGGAAAGAATTTATGAACTGCTTAGATAAGGAGTCAACTTAAGAAGACCTAAAAAAGCACATTTCTTTGAGTACAATCCAATGTAATCATGGTGCGACCTGTGTAAAGAGGTGAAACAAAGTATTCCAAACCACGAGGACTGTATAGCTTTGTGTTGCAGCTTTGAGCTGCAGTTCCAGCTGGGGTCTGCAGTTATTGTTAACACATGGGAGGGACATATTTTGCACAGGACACATTTTACACAGGGCTCCTGTCAAAGCAATCCTGCACATGGTCGTTGCAGTTTTTAATATGTGTGAATAATCTGCTTCTGTGCCCAGGAGGGATTTGACATCTCTCTTGGCACTGGTGGGGTAAGCCTCCTGACAACCATGGGGGCCTTCTGCAACACAAATAATTGCATTTTAAGTCTGTGTTTGTGGGAGTAAATATACACAACACCCATAAAATTACTTGAAGTGTGATTACTTTTTGTTTTCCTACATGTGGTAAATGAAAATAAGACCTTTGAAGCTGCAATGCTTTGCCAGATATGAAAGGCTTAAATGTAGTTTGAGATGAACATGGTGTGCAAGAAATCACAGTCTCCATGATGAAACTAAAATTGCAATGAGTGACCATCATGCAGCTCCCTTGATTGCTTAAAGAACAGGAAATACACTTCCACTCTCCCAGGCAGAGCACGGCAGCCTTCCCATGTACAGTGGATCCCTTCTACTGTCTTTGAGTGTGCTCTTAAAAACACCTGGCCATGACGTCTGTAACTCTGCATGGATGTCCCATGAAATTACTTGAATATAAGGTACAATACATGAAGAAAACACTGCTTTGTTCTCTTCCCTAAAGGTGTACACAACCTGTGATTGCACATAAGGTAACTTATTTGAGTTCATTGGTATCATTCCCAGCCCCATGCCAGTTTCACTCCATTTTTGTTGATTGCTTTTGCAAGTTTTCAGGCCCTCTATGGACACCCACCTGACTGACAAATATTTCTCAGGGCCCCCAGATGGTTGAATCCATTTGCATTTGTGAAATTTGATTAACAGAACACAAAATGTCAATTAAAATCAAATCAGCAACACGTAGTGTGAGGTCTGGCTAATCTTTACATCAGCATAAGTTAGGCTTGATATGTTGGTCAGTTTTACTCCAGGTTTTGTTATTTTGTTCCTTTTTAATGTGTTTTTTTATGGTGCTAGTGACTTTACAATGATAATCAACTCCCCTGTCTCCCCACTCGCATTTTTTTTCTGATCTTCTTGTCCTTTTGGAAACACAGCTGCATGCAGTTTTCTTTATCTCTGTGTGGGGCTAAGTCTCTAGTCACTCAATTTCCATTCTTCAGGAGACAGCATTAATAATACTGTAATAGTTTATCACCAGACATATTTTGCAACCCTGAGTTTCTTGTCATAAGACATTGTCTCCATTGTGCCTTTTCTTTGGTTTCCTCTTGTCTATTTCCTTGTCTTATTAAACGCAGAGCACTCAATTTCTGAAATGTGTTATATTTTCTTCTGAAGAAATCTTTGCCTCCCACTGCTTTTCCTTCATTATGTGCTCAATCCTTTCCAATTGTTCTCCCAATTACTATCTCAAATATAGAAAGACCTGAAATGTCTTGGGGTACTTCCAAAACAGAAAATAGTGAAGGAAACAAAAGCAGCCAGTGCACTTACTCCAATATACACATCTCTCTCTATGAGTGTATTTGTCAGGTTAAATGTCATAGCAAATCTTTCCCTTTTGTTGCATGGCAGAGACATTAGCCCAACCTTTGAGTGGCTTGTGAATGCTGACTCTATCCTGAAAAACTTACATTTAATGCAACAGATTGAGAAAGGGAAGAACAGGAAATAGCGGGAGAAAAAAATACTGAAGTCCCCATTCTAGTGGTAGAGTAAGGAATATAAATTATCCATCTATATTCCTGATTTGGAGTCTGAATATCCAACATGTGGGACTACCAAAGCCTTTCTGGGTTTTACAGAGGCTATCAGAATCACAGAGTAAATGAAGTTGAAAAGAACCTGGATATCATCTGCTACAAACCCCTGCTTGGAGTAGATGAAGTTAAAACAAACTGGGACTTGAAGTTTACTCTTCTGAATGTCTTCTTTGTGTCTGAAAGTCTGAACATTGCAAGTAAAATGCACAGAAGGAGGACAATGGGAGGCAGATGAGTAGGTGGGGATGAATCTTGGGGGAAAGGTCAGATTTAGATGCATCAAAACATCCTGCACTGATCCCTCCTTCCAGGTGAAAGTATCCTTAGGATGTGCAAGTGCCTAAGACCCATTAATTACATACACTTTACACTCATCACATATGAAATCTACCACACTGGGAGTAACTGAGAAACCTGTACTCCTCAGTACATTATTGTACTCCAGCTGAGAAATCAAATGAAGTTGGACTGAGTGTACTCAACATGGGGAGAAGTGAGATTACGATTGATGAGTTTTCCACTTTTCCTGGAGTCTATCTTCTCTCTGATTGTTTGCCTTGTGAGTAATCACCTTGGAACAACTGACTGAGTCCAATTTATATCACCATGTTTCTTAAATGGAAAACCATGCCTGAATCATATGTTTAACATTCCTTTTCCAAATTAGTTTTCATTGTAATTTACTGCTCAAACTACATAAATCAATTGAACATTACAGAAGACATCCAAAACTAGGAATTGTACTTGTCTGAATTCTCTTAATCATCCCTGTGTGATTTCACAATTACCACCAATAACCTTCTCATTTTATGTCATGATCCTTTCCATTTCCCCAAGTAAAAAAAATTACAGTTTTTGCTTTGTGTTAAAATTATGCTCTTGCTTGAGATGGGGTCAGGAATGACTGGGGTTCTTATTTTATTGCATTTTCCTGGAAAAGATAACATCATTGCACACTGTGATTGTAAATGATGTCAAGTACAAAAAGTCAACCCAGGCAAGCCACCTAGGTACAACCTCTCAAAATCCTCAGTGACATTTAGCCTTTGATAAGTACAAGGCAGGGGAGTATGTGCATGACATCAATGTGAAAGCTAAGCATCATAGGGATGTAAAATATGAGTAATGATGGAAATACACATATGAGAATTCATACTTTAAAGAAGGAGAAGCACTTTCATTAATACAAGCTTTACAGGCTTTTAAACATTCTTAAAGAAAGCACTTTCATCTACAGCTGTGTTTTAAACACTGATGCATCAGGTAGAAATGCCACTTGTTTCTAGCTATTATGCTTCAGTGTGGTGATTTCATGGCTATATCAGGTAGCTGTCTGGTGTCCAAGGTTGCCTCTTTGCTCCTGAGGTACGGCACCTCTGCTGTCCAGGGCCCTGACTGGAGGACTATCTACATACAGGAGATATGGAGGTAGAGCTCAGCCTGTCAGAGGAGCTAGATGGAGATGTATCGCAAAGGTGTACAGAGTTCAGAAAGACTGGGCATCATTTGATCTGAACGTGCCCGAAGGGCTCACAGAGTGGTGTAAAAAAAGTACTGCAACCCCTGGGAGGGGGTTACACAGACATATACTGTCATAAACACAGACCAAATAACTCAAACTTGCTCTTCAAGACTGTGAACAATCACCCAGAAACAGGAAACTCAGAGTGGGAACACAAATGCTCAGGGAAAGCTCTCTTAGGGGTCATTTAAGCTCTGGTGTACAAGAATATTCCAGGAGGAGGGAAAATAGATTAAAGCACTTAAATAAAGCAAGTGAAGCTTTACCAAAAACATAGAGTAGAAGTTGGCAGTCAAACTTTTGAAATATATCTACTGGGGAACCAACCTTCTGTAAACATCCTATACTGGCAAACTAGTTTGACTTTGTAATGAAATGACAGAGTGGCAGAGGGTGGGCTTTTAATTGAAAGGGAGCATGAGATGCAGGTGGTACAGAAACAGCAAAAGTTATGTTCCTGCATGATTTGGGATCATTTTGAAGGTGCTAAATTAATAAGTATTGCTCTATAGTGCCTGAGTCATATGTATCATGTACTTGGTCGTTACCATGAGAATGTTAATGAATCTAATAACTTCAGCCTTATAAATAAAGCTAATCCAATGTGTGAAGGTTATAAATAAGGTATATCGGTATATGCATAGAATTATATGTTAAAAAGGCAGATGGGGGAAAATGAGATATGCTGAGAAAAGACTGAGGGATTGAATTTGTGTCTAATATGGAAGAGTATAAGAATAATGAATCCTTGCAGAAAAGTACTATCTTTGTAGGTATCTATGTAGAGATATCTTGTCTACAAAAAGAGAGACAGACTGCCAGGTTCAGCTGCTAACAGTTACAGGAAACACTAATTAGGAATAGAGTTTAAATGAAATTCTGAAGGAAAATGAGCCTGCTTTCCTCTTGATTTCAGCTGCATTTCAGGCAGTCATTTAGAGAAGAATTAAGGAAATTCCAGATACTCAGGTCAATATGTTGGGGTCGAGTGTGTGACCTAGGCTTATGCTATGCTACAGTGGTAGTGTTGCCTACATTTATTATCCTGCTAATTGCATCAAGGTTACACTCCTGTAAAATGAAGATCTTGCTGTATTGTGAAAAAACAAACCCAAAAGGCATGGTTTAGGGCTTGTTTCATTAGCAAATCCAATTGACTAAAACCCTTGTAATAACATGTAAGACAAGGTACAGTATTGACAGGAAGTCTGCTGGCGTGTCACTGATATTCAATATAGAATGTGTTTGGGTTGGTTGTTTGTCACCCTCCACATTGTTATTTCCAAAGCTTTTTAGATTCAGCAGTGTCCTTTTTTCCAAGTATTTCCTTGATATGGGGGGTAGGGGGTGTGTTACATGCACAGATTCCTGCTTCTGATCACTGGTCCCTCTGGTAAAACAAGGCCATAGCTTGGGATATCAGCTGGAAGCCCCACTTACCAAGGAGATCATGGAGGGACTCCTTCCTGGAAGAACCTTTGATAGCCAGCATTTGATAACACTGTCTACACGAATAGATCCATTCAATATTTCACTGGTATCTAATATCCTATGTTGGCTACCATAAATTTAGGCCCACACCCTGGGTTTTCAGAGAAGGTTCAATTTATTCTGAGAGGAAATCACCATCTGAAGAGTTACTCTTCCATGAGGAATGTAAGCATCCATGTGCCAAAGCCCTACCTCTTGTGTCAGTCTGCCATAGTCATAGAATCATAGAATCACAGAATCATAGAATCATAGATTCATGGAATCAATAAGGTTAGAAAAGACCTCAAAGTCCAACCTGTCAATCAAGACCTCATGACTACTAAACCATGGCACCAAGTGCCATGTCCAATCCCCTCTTGAACACCTCCAGGGACAGTGACTCCACCATCTCCCTGGGCAGCCCATTCCAATGGCTAACAACTCTCTGTGAAGAACTTTCTCCTCACCTCCAGCCTAAACTTCCCCTGGTGCAGCTTGAGACTGTGTCCTCTTGTTCTGGTGCTGGTTGCCTGGGAGAAGAGACCAACCTCCTCCTGGCTGCAACCACCTTTCAGGTAGTTGTAGACAGCAATAAGGTCTCCCCTGAGCCTCCTCCAGGCTAAACAATCCCAGCTCCCTCAGCCTCTCCTCACAGGGCTTATGTTCAACACCTCTCACCAGCCTCATTGTCTGGGCTTTCTATTAGGTAACATTTGAACAGCTCTTGTTCATCTAGATTAAGAGCTCAGCAGGATGTGTCCCAGGGAGGTTGACATCTGAGAGTACCTTCCATGACAGGTATGACCTGAGCAGCACCATAACTTCAAACACAGCACTAGGGCTGTTCCTCATTTCTTCTCTGCTGGTCTGTTTATCTGTGTGGGTGAAAAAGAGTATCATAATGCATGGGCACCCAGAGATCTGAGTTCTGCTCACCACTGGGATCTACCCTGCTTCTGGGTAGCCACTTGCAGTGGTTTGTTTCCTTTTCTGCTTTGTTTTGGTCATGAACTTCTCAGACCAATGCCTGAAAGGCAAAGTCTTTTTTCCAGGGCCTCAGTAAGTCTTTGTAAGAAATCAAGAAAAGCTTTAGCATTATATATTTAAAGTTTATACACCTCCTCCTCCTTCTCCTCCAAAGGCTTTAAATCATTCAGGCTAATCTAATTATTTCACCAAGTAGTGGGCTTGTCTCTCTTTATGCAAAAGCTCCCAAACATTGTAAGGACTCCAAGTTACCTGGCCACCTTCCAGTTAATTAACTTAACACTGAAGGAAGTACAGAAAAACAAAATTAAAAGCCATCCAATTTCTAGCCATGGAAATTCCTCACAAAAAGTAATGGCATTACATCTGTCTTCACTCAGAATTTGAAAACTACTTTCACCTGACCCTAATTCCCCTTTTTTATCCCATGTTCTTAATCACTACTTGATTAAAAAAAAAAACCACAATAAATTACAAAAGGAATCATAAACCCACACAACTGATTTCTGTTGGACTGAGAAACATTACAGTCATTGAATTCATTAAAATTCAAAGAAAATCATCTTGCCCAGCAGATTCTATTGAAGCTTTCCTGAGCAGCCAGTGAAAGATATGATCAGAAAAACAGTCTAAGCATGTTCCCAGAGCGGTCACCCCCACACTTGAATCCTTGTTGGGTCTAGGGACACAGGAAATCCAGTCAGTCATGCAAGAACCTCGTAGCTGCTTTCCCACATGGCTGTGAGGCAATTGTCTACAGAAGAAGAAGTAGGCTGTTGCTTGCAGCAGGTTGTACATGTAAAATTAAGACTGCAAGAACATCTTTGCAAGGCGGACACCTCAGATAGCTTTGCTAACACCTAGTACACCTAATAAGACTGCTAAGTTTCATTTCTTAAATGAACTTTCCTCCCCTTTATTTTCAATAGAACCACATCCTTTTTGGTAGCTTTTTTTTTTTCCAGGATCAGGTTTAATAAATATAAGTTTAGTGTAGATAATATAAGAATGCAATATCTGAGCTGCCAGCACTTTATCTTTAGCACTATTTCTACCATGAAGATGGAAGAAAGCTGGCATGTCAAAGAATGAAAAGACTTGTACCTGCTAGCACTAGTGCAAGTCAGATTTACGCTTTCCTATCCTGGCATACTCACAGCTAAACTTAGTAAGAAGCCAGAGAATAAAAACTAGACTCAGATGAAGGAGAATCTGTAACTGACAGGTGAATCCCTCCCCTTCCAGCAATGGGGCCCTGGGCTCTGTCCAAGGAATGCCATGTTACAAGCTTGTATTTTAAAGACTCTTTCTCTTGTTTTTTAGTAATATTTGCTCCTTCTTGGCCCAGTTCATATCTTTGGAGCAAAGTAGTATTTAAAGCTCAGTCAGAAAACCCTGTACTTTGGACCCAGCTCTGACACCAGTTAATTTCATCTTGCTTTTTGTGTGTCAATTCACTTTCCTCAACCTGTGAAGTGTGCACAGATCTTCCTTCTTTCCCTGGGGCTGGGCATACCTGTGCAGCCTCAGGGAGACGTGAAATGTTGCACGGGACACAACCACGCCTGTCAGTAAGGTGCTGGCTACATTTTAGCGCAGCTCTGTGCTATATACACAGCAGTGTGAAGGAAAGGAAAGCGTTAATGCCAGCAAAAAGAAAAACTCAATTTCTCCATCACACTTCCTCATCTTAGGAGAGTTCAGAAATAATGAAACTCACATAGGACAAATCAATATTACATTAAATAACATATGTAAAGAAGTCTCTGAAGTTGACACCAAGTTGCACTAATGAGCTACAGGACAAGATTTGCTGCACAGTTTGATGCCATCTCAAGTATTATTCCGTGTGTACAGGTATGGGTTATGATGTCTTTTCAGTATTTCTTTTATGCTTTTAACTTTAATCATCCTCATTTATTCCCTTTTGCACCTAAGACTATTCTTTCCTGCATGAAAAATAAGCACATCCATAGTTGTCCTTTCACATCTCAAGGGAAGAGGTGTAAGAATGTGTTCTCGCACCACTGAAACCAGGGGAGTGCTGCTGTTGAATGAATGCATAGACACATAAAGCTCATGCTGCAGAAAGATATATATGCATTTACCTCTCAGTGGTCTTTGCATTCAGCACCCTCCATTGCTTGCAAGTGCAGCTTGAGTTGAAAGAAAATGCTTTTAACAGGTTATTCCTCAACACAGCATGCAGCTGCAGACACCTATGCACTGCAAGATGAGGAATCTTTCATTTCCCTGGATGCTTGAGAAAAAGCAGCTGGTCCTCAGAAGTGTTTTCATATTTGTCTCCCCAGCTATTTAAAAGGAACACCTTTCTAAACACATTTTGAAGACTGGTGCCCTGGACAGGAATTAGATCACTGCCACTTTCTGCATTTTGAAATGTAGGTTCATCAGTCCTCTCTGTGCCTACTGATGAACTCTGGGAGCACAGAATTAGCCTGTGTTTTCCTAGGGGAAAATGTAGCAGTTGGATTTAGTGAGCATCTACTAATGAGGGTTCTGAGGTGAGGATCTGCATACATTTCTGGAAATAACAAAGGACGTCCAAGGAAGTCATCTTTGACTGGACCCAGATCAGTGTCTGGGCTTCCCTCAGCACACTGGTAATTTCGTCTACTTAACTGTGGTGAAAATGGCCTGAAAAATGCAGAGAATCTCTGGGCAGCCTTAGAGAGATAATGTGTTGGTAGACCTGAGCAAGGCAGAACAGTAATTCATTTTCTCTATATGATTTCTATACCATGTTGTTCACCCACTGTTGAAACAGGTCCTAGGACTCTGTACATTACATTTCCCTAAGGCAAAACCTGCCTCCACAGCAGATGAGCTACTGCAGTACACAGTGGTACCAAACCTGAAGTGATTAGGGAGTGTCTGTCCTACTAAAAATAACAAAGTAAATATTTAATGATGAGTTTGATGTTCCAGCAGGGAAAGCTGGATTCACTCTGTATACAGCAGCTCATACAATGACCTCAGGGTGAGATCAGTATCACTCTTAGTCTTATTGTTTCATCTCCCTCTGCCAAGCATTTTCCAGATTAAATCTCATCTGTCTTCTCACTAAATTTCTTAATGCTAGAGCATAAAGACACAATGACTCTAGGGAGCTGTGGGGGGTACACGAGCATTTGAAATACGAGATTTGTGTGTTCTAAAGGGAAACATTTCTATTTATTCTCCTGTTCATGAGAGAACCTCTCTCTAGGCACCACCCATATTACATTTGCTTTTATTCAGCATCACAGCTCAAAAACAGCTGGGTAAACAGTGCCATTTCTTTATCAGTGCTACAGAGATGTCCTCAGGGACGGGTGGTTTTGTAGTGGTATCCATTTCTGCTAAAAGGACTCACAACCCTACTCAGGGAGGGACCTTTCATAGTAGATAAAAAGAACATTAATACTAAATTATGTTCACAGAGTGGCAGACTGCTAGGATTATGCCTTGTTCCTAGTGGTACACTACAACATCCCAGAGCTTTTAAAGGGTGATTTGCAGCTCTGATCACAGTGGGATAACTGGTTAGAGCAATTTTACAACACATCTACCTGTTTTCTGCTAGTATAATAATCTTTTAGTTACAATTTTACCAGGCTGCATCAAGTCCTAGAAAATGCCAATTAACATCCATTTACACAGAAAAAGTCACAAATTTAAAATGCAGTTACAAGTGTTTGCTATAAAATGTAAGCGTATTTTTCATATTAATTTCCAAAATGTAAGATAAGATGCATTGTCCTCACAGGGTGGAATGCTCTTTAATATTAACCCATAATCATTGCTGTTTGAATACACTGCTGCTACACTAATGGAGGCATTAAAAACTTCATTTTCTAAACTGGCTTCTTTTACCCCTTGAGGGCTTTCTTTACCTACATGGAGACAACATAAAGTGCTATAATCAGGGTAAATTAACAGAGAGTTTGGATCTGGTAGTCTTGAACACAGTGCACATGGATGTGAGGTGGAAAAATGTTAACAGGTGTCATATTTTTTCCCCCTGTTTGCATTGTGGTTCAGATTGATTAACTCTACCATATATGATCCATGTACAGAAACATGAAATGTTGTGTGAGAAACCCCAAAATGAGGTTTCCTTTTGATGTAGAATCAGTAAGCTGTCATGATTTACACCGAGTATGTAACCCCAACTCTCACATAATTTTCTGAAATGTCGGTTTATTCCCACAATTTTGTGAGCAGAACAAAGAAATAAAGAAGTGGAGGATGAAGGAAAAAAGCAGAAGAAAAACTTGTCACAGGCAGCAGCAGCATGTCTGGCAGTGGCAAGGGAGGGAAGGGTTTCATGTATTACGTTACATGAAACAAAGGGCCAAATGTGAGGAAAAGATATACTTTTCAGTAGAGGAAACATCCCCTTTCAAAACAAAATCAGTATTTCACAGCAACTAGGATGAAAAGCATCCTTCTCCCCAGCAAGAACAAGAAGGGATAATGAGAGGTATTGAGCTACCTGCTACTTTGGCACTTGGCAGCTGTGAGACCTTGTTTAACCTCGTAACAGTGAGTTTGAGACTTCACGGCTGCAGAGACACAAACACAGACAGTTCTGGAAGAAAGATCATGAAAAAAAAAATAAATCATGATCTGTGTATAGGTGTGTCTGTTGTTTTAGTAAGATGTCAAGTGTAAAACTTTCAAAATGTGTAATAGCTGCTGTCAGGTGCTGGGTATTGATTAAAACTGCAAGTTACAGGACATGTAGCTAGTTAATTACTAACTGTTAATGTGTATTTATGTATTTTATGGTTATTTGCTGTGAAATCTGATCCACCTGATAGAAAAAAAATAATTGCTCATGTATGTTACTCCTTGAAATGAAAGATTCTGTAATCTATATAGTGAATGAGTTTTAATATAAAAATGAAATATGCCTTCTCTGTCAAAAGCTTCCAACATCCACAGACTCAGAGATATCAAGGAGAGTCAACATTTTCACCAGAACACTGCTTGTCCAGAGGGTTTTCTCTTGATTAACATGTCCTCCAAATTAACATGCAATTGTTTAGATTTTACCTTGTTGTCAGAATTATAATGCCCAATAGATACCCATGCAGCAAGTTCCCACTGTTTTCCTGAGCTAGGGAAGTCCTAACTCTGCTTAAATAAACCCTTTTTTCTCATTCTTCTTCCACAGTGCAGTTCACATAAGGACTAAAGGATAACAATAGCCATGAAAAATTGTGGTTATCAAACCTACCTTCCTTGGAGATGTGGCCATTCTCCTTTTATTTTCACTATATATTTAGTTGAATGTAAAAAAACACCTCCTGCACTAGAACCCAGCAATTTAGGTGAAGAGTTGTCTCTGTAGGTATAGTTTCAGTAGAGGTTTTGGGGGACTGTTGTGTTCAAATGTACTTAAAAAGATACACAATTAAGTGTTACATTAATTTAATAGTGATGTATGGGGAAAGTAAATTTGGAACTGGTACTTTTCTTTGCCTTCAGATTGTCACATGTTCTGCATTTCTAAAGAAAGAGGATTTTCCTTGATGAGATCAGAGATTTTCTTTGCACAAAGACTGGTCTCATGGCACCACCATGCTAAAAATAAAAGATTTCTTTTAACTCAATTTTCCATGCCTCCACAAAGCAGTGTATAACTGGTACTTAGAGACTGCTCTATTCATTCTTAAATGTCTGACAGTGGAGTCCTATAACACATCTCACTCAAGTCTCCATACTGATTTCTTAGATATATCAGGTACCAAAGAAAGTACTGTCAAAACTAGATGGTCTGATAAACTTGTTGGTTCTCAGCACACTTTTAATCAGGTGTGTGAGATAAAAGAAAGGTAAATAACAGTACAACAGCACGAAAAGCAAGGTGAACTCCAAAACTACTGTGAGATTAAATCCAACATGGAATTCAGTACCTAATAGGACATTTCTCAGTGATGCAAAGTAGCTAAACTGTTGTTATTTGGCAGAGAGGCTGCCTTGTTGGAGCTCTCCAGGGTTTCTTCTGCCAGCCAATAATATAATTCAATCTTCAGTATGAGAGCCCACGTGGATGCTCTATGCCCTGTGGAGTCTCAGAAAAACTGGTCAAAAGCTGTGGCTGTTGTGGGCATATTCTTCCTATTTGCTAGAAGTTTCCTGCAGCAGACAGCAGAAGGTGTTTAAGCTTCTAATTGCAATGTCCAAGGGCCTTACTGTGCATGAAAAGCTATCGATCTGCTTCATACATTAGCTGTAGTCAATGCTGAAAAACTGTTTCTGGAACAGAAGATTGATTAATGTGCCTCAGTGTAAAAACATCAGATAACATCTTCCCCACTGTTCCTCTTCTCAACCTCCCACTTCAAACCTTAAGAGGAAGAGAAAAAGTAACAAATGGATGCATAAAATTAAGATGTTGCATCTTCACTTAAGGATATTCAGACTAAGAAATAATTGTAAAAAACAAGCATACAAAAAAAAAGCCCAAAAACCCCAAACCACCCCAAAACAAAACCACAAACAAACAAAACAAAAACCAAACCACAAACCCCCCCCCCCCCCCCCCCAAACCAGAGAATCCAGGAATTTGAGGCGTTTCTAGGATGTTTTATCAAGAAATAAACTCAATCTAAATATTCAAAGCTACCTTGACACTGGCAGTCATTTTGCCATTACACTTGCCTTTAGCAAAATCAATTTGTACACTGTACACATTTTAATTTGAGATTGTTATTGTCCTCTAATTGCTTTGAGACTCATTTTGTATCTAGACAATGAGAGTATTACCAATGGGGTTTTTTATGCCTTGAAATGCAATAAATGCTTTCTGTAATGTTTTTTTTTTCCCATCCTTAGGATGGTCTTAATGAAGTAAAGGAAAAGCAAACAAAGAAATGAAAAATCTCTAACCAAAGCTACTGAGTCAACATGCTGCACTTGTTTCTCATTCAAATGTCTGTATTTATTCAGCTCTGAAAAGGTTGGGTTGTCTCTGAGATAAACACAGAGCAATTCTTGGCTGTGCTACAGACATCTTATGAAAACTCAGGCATGTCTTTTGACATGAGAGTCACTATTCAATGACAGAAGATGTTATTTCCTCTTTACCATGCCCATTTCTGTTTATTGTAAATTCCTTATAGGAAGGCATGACATTAATTGTGCACAAAGCATGTGGATATATGTGGAGCTGCTCTACATTGTTGGATTCAATTGTTAGAGAAACACTTTCTGTGACGCTTTCATGTGGTCCTTCCTCATAGATGCAGGAATCACACTTTGGTTTAAAACAAATTTGTTAGTCGTTGCATCAATGTCAGTAAGACCATGTCAGTAAATAAAGTCATAGCAATAAGGCCTGATCTTTAATATCCTGTTTCTCTTTAAATCAGTATTCAATAGTTGTTTATATTCCCCTTCATTTTCCTTTTCCTTGTTTCATTGCCAGGTATTACATGATCTGCATCTAATACATGATCCACGTTGAAGTGCAAGCACTTCCAACAAAGTACAGTGTGGTAGGACAATTGTAACACGTTTTTGACTTTTTACAGAAACAAAATCCTGATGTTAACATTCATAACAACTGCAATATTGTTTTGGTTGCTACCTTAATGTTAAGTGGATGTGTTCCTAGTTAATACCCACATTTCATATCGGAGAAGAAAATGGCTGAAGCACTGAGGCATTGTGATCCTGCCCCTTTCATTTCTCTGCATTTTAATATCCAAACAGAAAGTTCTTGGGCACTGAAAAATATGAAAAAGAGGGATGATGCCATGGGAGCATGGAAACTATTCCACATATATACCATCCAGATGGGCCAGACCTCTGTGCGACCAGACGGACTTTTATTTTAACACATAAATACCTGAATAGCTGCTCTGAAAGCCAGATGTGGACACTTCAAAGAGGAACAAGCAACGCTTACTCATCTTTCATACTTTCCATACCTTTGTATTTTACTCAGAATATGTGTTACTCTGTAATTCTGTCAGTGGTCCAAAAAAAGCAAGGTGTTACACCAATGTACCATCTGTAAACTGTATAGTGTGTATGCAGTTACCAACATTTGTCTCTGGACCACTTCTGCACAAAATGACAGACCAGATTAGTGCTCACCCCTCAAAATCTGTGAAGCAAAGCAAGTGTTGGCAGAAAGGCTAGCAACTGGGTGGCTCACATCACACTACTACACATCTGTCTGTGTATAAGAAAAATTCTGTCTTAAAGCCATGTCAGCTTAAGTCCTGCACTTAAATGTATGTTAATTCACATATTATTGTCCATCCTAGAAGGTTTTTGAAGACTGGGCCAGATAAAGATCCAGGCAACTTGATCCAAGCTATTACTGACCCCACTTTGAGGATGAGGTTAGACAAGAGAGCTCTTGAGGTCCCTTCCAACTTGGATTATTTTACAGTCCTATGAACCTTTATGCATTGCTACACAGAGATACTCAGTCCTGATGTAATTAAGAACAGCAGAGTTTGAGGTCTTTTCTTATAGTGAGTGATACTGAAGTGTTTCCACTCTCCATCCCCTGATATCATGGCATCCTATCTGTGTCCTGTCACTGCCTTTCCCTAGGCCTGGATCAGGCTAGTCAGAGGCACAAGGAAGCTTTCCACCTCCACTTGCTGAGGGAAACTTAAAGAAAAACTCTTTATACTCTTTCAAATAATAAAATAATAGTTTATTATTGATTTCCTACTTAGTTTTGTATTTTTTAAGAGATTCCTTCATTAAGCAGAGAATGGGAAATATTTAATATTTATGTCTCTGACAGAAGCAACTGAGATTAGAAATAGAATTTAATTGGCTTCCATGCAGAGTTTAATTTTCTCTATATGCCCATTATAGCTTGTGGTCATTGTCCCAAATTGTGGTGATGCAGTTTAACATAATCAGGAGAACAACAAATGAAAATAGCATCAATTTTGCTCCATAAGGCAAGAATAGGTTGCCATTCCTTCTGAGGCTGAGTGTGGCTAGTGGTTACTGGCCTGAGATAAGGTTTCCTAAAGCCTTACCTCCAGATCACTGCAAGTTAATTAGAACCTGGAGGCTGGTGCTTCATCACACTCAAGGAGATTGTGGAAGTCGGAGGAGTATGTTTAACACACTGCACTGGAAAATGTACACATTTATCTCTATCAGCCTCTGTTTATATTGAAGAATAACACAATTTAGCTCTCTCTAACCTAGATGAGGTAAGGATTTATCTTATGCTGGTTTTGTACATAATCAGCATAGTTGAAAATTACTATTCCATTGATTACAGGTTTCTTTAATGGAAGATGCAACCAGGTTTAATGTTGCCCCTGACTGTGCTCTACATAAGTCACTGCTTTGCTGCTAGTCTTTCTGGTTCGTTGGGAAACATTTGAATGTGGAGAGGAGGAAAGTCAGCTCCTGTGCTGTCTTCTGCAAACCTTTGGCTTGCAGAAAAACATGTTTTCACAAGCAAGGAGTGAATAAATCCCAGCCCTTGACACTTATTGACTAAATCTCCAGAATAGGTAGATCCATTGCTGGTGGCTTATTAAAATAATAAGCTGAAAGGAAATCCCCATCTCAGTGCTGAAGGTTTTGTGTGATCCATCAGCTCTGATATTTACTTTTTTTTTTGTATTTTGTTTAGAGCAGCATCTTTGTATACAAATAACTGTCACTCAAAAGGAAAGAGAGAGGAAGAGACATATATAAATTCTAAAGCTGGTTTTACAATCCCAAATTAAAATGAAAAATTATACTTAAAGTCAAATAAAATTTCATGAGCATTCAAATTCATAGAAACTTTTAAAAGTATATATAATGTAGCTTTCATTTGAGCAGAATCAGGTTTTCAATAGGATTTTTCAATGTCACCAATAAACTGGAAGGAATAAAATTCTTCCCATGTAGAATGAAAGAGGGGAATCACCAGGCATATGTTTCCTTTCCGCTCACACAGATGGGACCTGATGTTCATGAGCCCCTTTTGCCCTTCAGTAACATGCCACTACAAAAATGTGGGCTATGCTTAAAACGTTAGTGCAGCTGATGGACGCTTCAATTAAGGCTTTTCTGAAGTTTTGCCAAATTGCAAGTCAGAATTTGCTTTCATTAAAACTCCCACTAAAGCTCCATCCCTTGTGTTTCAGAAATCTTTATATTTTTTTTTTTACCTTTTCCATTTGGATTCCAAGAATAACTTGCTGAAAGAGGTTTTCTTCCCTCATGAAGACCTGACTTGCCATATTTTTTCTGCTAGAGCTGGCTTCTAGGTGTTGAAGTCCATTATGTCCATGGTAGGTTTAATTCTCCTCTACTAGGGATGCCTCCTAAATATATGCACCTTTCTTACTTAGAAATCAGTGGTTCCTGCAAAGATTTGCAAATCAGGACTTGACACACAAGGGAGGTTTATCAGCTGGATATATATGGACTGTCTCTGAGGCAGGTGTGCTATGTTTTGGAGTTGCTGTTTCCTTTGATTCTTCATCAGATTTGGGACAAAATTGCTCAGACACTGCTTTTTCCTTTCCCTTTCATCAGTTGACTTGCAATTTCATCTTCAAACTCATCACTCTCTATCTTGGTGACTCATATTTTAAAGTTATCAGATCTCATATATTAATTAAGACTTCAGTCAATGATACACAAGCCAAAATGAAAACCATTTCCAGCTCCCATGATTGCTGGCACAACAGAGTGAAAAGATCAGTTGTCTGGCATTAGGCAAACGGGACTGCATGTACACAGAGGGAAAAAACCTGCTGAATAAGAAGATCTCATTGCTGCCTACTCACCCTCTCTCAATCATAATTGCAATCTTAAGTCATAGCCAAAAATTATTGAAATTATTTCAGAAATAAAAATCGCTTGAGTATATTATTCATTTTTTTTATAGAAATCTACTTTTCCTGTCTTTGAAGACACAATTTGTTAACCTTTCCTCATGATAGAGCTCCTTTTTAATGCCGTAAGAAAGCAAATACATGTATGTGGAGGCAAAAAAAAAAAACCCGAACAAATAAACAAAACCAAAAAACTCCTGTTTCTTTAAGAGATGCTTCCCTAAGCCTTTCTAGAGCACATTTGCTCAGTTTGTCCATTTATCAGCCTGTCAACACATCCTTTGTGTTCTAATTGTGCCATCTGTAGTTTTGGATTTATACAGTTGTCAGTATTCCAGACTGAGAAAGCAAGTGCTCAGAAGTATGTAAACTTTGGGGTAGCACAGATGAAGGGGAGGGAATATTTGGAATAAATAATATTCAGGAATTTATTCCAAAATAAATTTTTAAAAAATCTTACAGTTTCTCCTGTTTTTCTAAACACCCTGTAAACAAATGACAGTGTTTGGCCATAGAGAAGCTGGGAGCCATGACTGTAAATGATTGAAGATTCAAATGTCCAAGCTACTATAGATTTTGTACTATACGCAAACAGTAACTCTAGTGTTGTGGACATGTGTACCTTAGTGTCCTTCTGACACAGGCTGTGGTGTGGTGATTTTATCCCATTTTGGTTTAGCCTAACTTTGGAAAATGCTGGCGGACCCCCTTGGGAAGTATGAAGGCACTGCTTGGCTTTTAATAGCATAAAAGACCTGTGTGAGAAAAGATACATAGAATCATAGAATCAATAAGGTTGGACAATACCTCAGAGATCATCAAGTCCAACCTGTCACCCAATACCTCATAATTTCAAGTGCCACGCCCCATCCCTTTTTGAACACCTCCAGGGACGGTGACTCTACCACCTCCCTGGGCAGCCCATTCCAATGGCCAACAACTCTTTCTGTGAAGAATTTTCTCCTCACCTCAAGCCTAAACTTCTCCTGGTGATGCTCATGACCACCATGCCACAATTTCAGATCTCAAGGCACCCTGTTTTTATTTGGTTTGTTCCTGGTTCCCAGAATTAACTACCTAAGGTACATGATTTCCCAGAGCTGGGGTAAATTAGGAGCACCAAATCCAGTAATAGAAGTAGGGAGATTTTGGCAACCTGCTATGAGGTGAGAGGAAAGACTCCTTTGCTGGTAGAGACAAATTGAGCATATCCCAGGCATGCAACATGGACTTCATTGTGATAGCAATGGTCATTTGTTCTCACCTTCTGAATCTCATATATTGCAAATACTGCACCTAGTTTTGCACAAGGAGGGACACTTCAATGTATGTATGTTTGCCACATGCACCTCTGTACAGGGACAGTTGGAATTACATTTTTTTACATGTTTTCTAGTACCCGGATATTTTTTCACTCCAACTTCTGGTAATGAATAAAAGATTGTTTGTATGTGGAATATTTCATTCCCTCTTTTCAGTCCAAAACCTAGACACTGGTAAACATTCAGGAAAGAGACACAAGTTACACCCATTCCCCAGTCACTTCACCTCACACCCACTCTATCCGCTTCAAGGAACAAATTAGAAGAAACTTCACGCCTCTTATTTCTGTGTGTCAAGGGTGAAGCCTGAGCTGGCTACTAAATGAATGACAGATGCTCTCTATTAACCTCTCTACCTTTCCAGAAGAGGAATAGAAAAGGAATAAGAGAGAAAGACTTATGGACTTGAAAAGAAAATTGGCGGGAGGAGGGGGGCCTTAATTAAAGAG
This sequence comes from Dryobates pubescens, assembly GCF_014839835.1. Taxonomy (NCBI): domain Eukaryota; kingdom Metazoa; phylum Chordata; class Aves; order Piciformes; family Picidae; genus Dryobates; species Dryobates pubescens. The sequence goes on along the minus strand of NC_071625.1, from coordinate 19,642,187 downwards.
CAATGTTTTTTCCTTTGTTTTACTCAATAAAAATTTAATGTAATACATACAAATATATGCAAACCAAATAATGAACTCCCAGAGACTCCGTGCTGGAGTCAGTGGCAAAAGGGAACTAGATTCAGGAACTGGATTCAGGAAGTCATAGGTTGGGATCAAAGGCAGAAGAATGCGCAGAGTCCTTCTCAGACACCAGCCACAGAAGGTGGCAGCTTAACCCTGATGATCCCTCAGCATTATAATGAGTATGACATATATGGAATGGAATACTTTGTTGGTCAGGTTTGGGTCACCTGTGCTGTCCACTCCTCCCTGCAAGTGCAACCATTCTACACACAAGATTTAGCAGTGACTTTGGTTTCTATAGTAGCAATTTTAGGGAAGTGTCTTCTGCACACAAATCATTGATATTAACTATAAACATGGAACATTATCACTTCTGGAAGCAGACGCTGCCTGAAAAAAAATGTTGTTAACTTCAGAAAGCAGTTAGTAAAAAGAGATTTAGATGAAAGGTAAAATCATTGAATGCAAAATTTGTTCTGTTCTAACTCAAACCAGGACAGTGTGTGGACAAATGCAAGATCCTACTAATGGTTATCCCACCTACAAGATATGCACTTTCTCTTGCACCAGGAATTCCTTTTACTCAAGTTGTACTATCTAGAGCTGGCTAAAAGCTTAAACTCTCCTGATTATCTATGTGGAGCACTCTGATATTGAATTATATGTTTCATGCTTCTTTCATATATGAAATTATATCTGTAAGCTGCACCAAAGAAGAGAAGTGATGATCTCAGAATCATGGAGTTATTGAAGCTGGAATAGACCTCTGAGATGATCAAGTCCAGCCTATGACCTAACACCACCACACCTCTAGACCCTGTCACCCTGTAACTAAGCACCACATCCAAACTTCCTTAAACACCTCCAGGGCAGTCCATTCCGGTATCTAATTACCCTTTCCATGAGGAAGTGCTTCCTAGCATCCAACCTAAACCTCCTCTGGCACAGCTTCAGGCCATGCCCTCTCATCTGGTCACAAGTTGCCTGGAAGAAGAGCCTAACCCCCACCTCACTAGAACTTCCCTTCAAGTAGTTGTAGAGTGTGATAAGGTCCCCCCTGAGTCTCCTCCAGGCTAAAGAGCCACAGGTCCCTCTGCCTCTCCTCATCACTTTTCCTCAGTTGGCCTCAGACCACTGACCCAGCCTGTCCAGGTCTCTCTGAACTGTCTTCCTACCTTCAAATAGATCGATGCTCGCCCCCCAGCTTGGTGTCATCCATGAATTTGCTAACAGTAGACTTGATCCCCTTATTCAAGTCATCAATAAAAATATTGAATAGATATGTTGGAGTTAAGTCTTCATCCTTAATGGTAAAATCATGTAATCCAGTATTTTGCCTGCAAAGAAGTTGTTTCATAGTCTTTGGATTTGCTCAGAAATTTGAGATCAGTCTTTGGATGAAGCCAGCTATTGACAGGGTGCCATTACTGAGCCAACATAGTCTGAGATGGGAAAAAAAAAAGCACAACCACAAACATGTTGGTCATCTGTTTCTTCTCATTGCCAGGACAGGATTACTCTTCATTATTGTACATTTGGCTAGTGTTGTGTCCTGTTTGTTTGTCTTCCTGAGAATTTTTCCTGAGAGATGATTTCACAGGCTACCAAAGTTGTAAAATTAAATTAAAACTGCAGCTGGTCAATTGGGAAAATGTTGTATTTCCCGTGGATGCTCATCTGAAGCTGTGGAGGCTTGAGTTTCCTTTTTTTTTTCTTTTCTTTTTTGAACTAAAGCATTAAAGATGCTGATAGCCTCTTTCTTATTAGAAACTCAAGCAAGCTCAAGGTAAGATGACAAAAAAAATGTGAAAACAGGACATGATCCAGGGAACAGGACAAACTTGGGAGCTTGAACTCAACGCTCGAGAAATCTGGAAGAACTGATGCCACTGTTCAACCCTCTTGCTTGAGAATAACAGTTTCTCCTAGAAACTGGAATAGAGCAGCCAAGGATAAAACCTGCAGATGGAGAAAAAACAAGCAATTATTTTTATGGAGTCTTTCTACAGTCTGCATTCCTTCTGTCAGGAACTCAGGGACAGGCTGTGTGGAGGCAAGAACCTTCAGTTCTCCTCTTCCAAGTATTTCCCTGTTACAGCCTCAGGATAAGGACTGCATCTTCTTTGCAGTACTCCAGAGAATGCAGATAACTGAGAAACACTATGGTATGGCATGGTAGAAAAGGATAATGGTTCCCACAGTCAAAGTTCTGTGCTGCTGACCCATAGGACCTGAAGGGACCCTTGCATGCACATCCCAGCACTGCTTTGAGTCTGTATTATCCTAATGCTGTCATTAAAGGTGTAAATCTGTAACAGGAACCTTGTAACATACTGCATCCTCTCAGGACAGAGATCTGTGAGTATGTTTTGTGTTTCCAAGACTTCCAAAGATGAGACTCTCATTCATTACTGTAGCTCTGGGCATCACACATGTAACTTCAAGGCCAGACCCCAAGAGAAAATATAAGCCACATTTGCTGCCAAGTCTGCAGTCTTTTGGGGAAATTAAACAGGAGATGTGTTTCGGTCACTGTTCCTAACAATGCAGCCTCTTAACTTTGTCCTTTGATTAAACTGTAAAAATGTCTTCCAGGAAATTCTGCCATACTCTTCTCTTAACAGGCTCTGTGGCAGATGGGAGTTTGGGCCACTCCTGCTAAGCTGAGGATGAATTTTCTAACATCTCCACATCAGATGCCATGTCTCTATAGACTTGAGAGGGAGGATAAAATTCATGAAAGGTGAATTATTTGAAGCAGTGTGGTCTAAGCTAAAATAAATGAACTATTTAAGTAACAGAAGCACCAAAGGATCAGAGCAAAGAAACTGGGTGTTCTGTTCTTGTGCTGAGCACAAAAAAAATGCTCCACAAAATGTCCCTGAGCTCATGGAACCAAGGCCACTCAGGACTTAAGTAGAGCACATTGAAGGACCAGGCTCTAAATTTGCTCTTTATTAAGGTGATAGACTCCAAAGAAGGTACAGAAGGGAGTACATTTTTCAAAATGCAGAATTCTGGAAAGGTGTGAATAGCTTCATCAACAAATCACATGAACATTAATATTCATATACTCATTTATAAAGCAATCATTGGTGAATGAAGTTGCTTATCTTCAGAGCAGGATGCAAGGTGGTTTTATTTAATCAAGTGGTTTTTTTTAGTTGGCTTGTTAATTAGGTTTCACTGAAGTAAAGAAGCTCAAATAGTAGCACTGAGATCTGAATGAGTCAACTCTGAGAAGATGAAGCATTGCAAATTTTTTTTGTTTATTCTTTTTACCTATGTTTTATGTGGTTGGCTATGTTAGCTCCCTAGTGAAAAAGGAATGCATGTGGGGTATAGAGAATAGACTGCAGATGAAACTTCTGAGGTTTGCTTATTACTACCTGATAAGTCAAATTATGATAAAATAAAAATTAGTGCACTAGTTGTATATTCACTAAAACCAAACAAACAAAAAATGAAGTGAATATTGATTCAAAAAGATCAAGTGCCAGTAAGAATAGTCCATGAAAACTCAGAGGCTCTGCAGCTGGTACAAGTATCACAGACTCCTACAAGAGTATTTCCATGTCTAGTTGAAATATGCTTATAAATGAAGCAAATCCTTGTGCTGAAATTTAGATTTCACAGCATCTTAACACCAGGAACAATTCTGCTTTAAGCATTTTTCGAGGTCTTTCTCTTTCTTTTCTAAATCACTGAAATGGGAGGTTTTGAGTCGTGTAAATTTTACAGGATTTTCAAACTGGAGACTGAAGGCTCATGAGTTTTTGCACAGGTATATAAGCAGTCAGATGTAAAAGTACACACTGAATATACTTAAAAGCAATTCTACCAAGTAAAAGCTTCTGGGACTTCAGTTCTGGGGCTATGTAGAAGGAGGCTCAAAGCCCAGAGCCAGAATCTGAACATGTGAACATCACATGGGCCTCATACCCCGTGAAATTCAAGTGTATGAACTAGGAAAAGCTGCTTAGTGTTGCCATGTTCAACTCTCCTGCAGATCCCTAAGAAAAAAATCTCAGTTCTGTTTCTGTTTGAACCACTGCCTAAAATGGCCTTCAACAAACAGATTGTCTAGGGGCATAGTTCTGCCCTCCACTGAGGTTCTGGCAGGCAGAAAGGAGTGCCTCCAGACCCAGAGGCTTAGGTAGTCCCATAAGTATGCTTGGACCATGTCTACCCAACAGTGAAAGAATGTTTTCACAGAAGATTGCTATAAGAGGCAGTGTTATGCCTCCCATCTAAGTGTTATATGTAGTAGCAAACCAAGGATCAAGAAGACTAGGGTCTGGAAGAATTTGCATACTTAACTTCTGGGAAAAGTGCTTTTACTCCACTGGTCCTGTCACCTGCTCCAGGGACTGTTTGCCTTTAACATGAGGTGCAGCTTTTTTCCTTTCCATTGTTCAGCTTTTTTGCTTCACTTTTTCCCCAATAATAGTTTTGTGCATGAATTCTGACTGAGAGACTTGGGAGCACTGCAAGGCATAAATTCAAGGAAGAAATTCTGTGGAGGATTGCTACAAGGGCAAAGAGTTTAAGCCTTCTCTTAAAGAATCCTTTTGGCTAAGAGTTTTCTACACAGCACATGGACCTCTGTGACTCCTTTTCCTGGATGTCTAACAATACCCAAGACTTATATGAAGCCTGAACACCAAGAAATACACTAAGAAGGAAAGTGCCTTCTAGGCAGTTACTCAAAAATTCAGCACTGTGGTAATCAAGTTATTTTTTCTGAACCCAGTCACCTATTCCTTCATCTTAGCCAGAGCCAAGAACTATTCCTTTTTACTGCTCTCTTCAATAAAATAAAATAACTGTTGTGACTGGAATAGGTCCCTAAGAAATGATGTTGTTTTCTTCCCAGGCAGCCACAAAATCTGTATTTAAATGAAAGCTGTGATGTTGAGCAGAAAGCCATATACATTTAACTACTTTCATTTATAAAAGTAAGAAAGAGGTAGAATAATTGCTCTTGCTCACAGACTTTGTGTCAAAAAGTCTTGAGGGCTGGGATGTGTGTGCATTCACCTCTCAAGCGGGTAGGAAAGTCTTTGTTTCACCTGATTTATGATATAGCAATATCCAGAAAGAAGGTGTGAGCAAATCCAGCTGTTGGTTCTCAAGTCAAGAAAGATTTGAGTGTGGGTTTTATGGAAAAGCGTAGGTTGTATTTGCAGTGGGAGAGAAGCAGTCTCCAATTCCTTATCTCTGACTTATGTAGTTTTCTCTTCCTCTTTCTTGCCTCACTGAAAGTTCTCTCTTCTGTAGCAGTCACCTAAAGAGTCTAAATTTCTTTTGGCCCCTGCCCATGCTTTAACTATTGAAGAAAAGAATATCATTGTACAAGGAAAGATAAAACAGAAGCACATGCATCAGTTGGGTATAGTTTAATTAGATGAAATCCAAGATGTATTGGTAATCATTTAAAAGATACTCTGCACACTGGGGGATGAGGAGATGATTTACAGACCCATCATTTGCAAATGCAAATGCAGGAAAAAGAAAGGCATGTAAGCAAGGCTTTGCACTCATTTGGAAATTTAAACAAGGCAAGTAATCTAAATTTGGATTAGAAGTCATGATACTGAGATAATCCTTATATTTGAAAAATGCAATGCTCTTAGAAGAGGCTACAATTTAAAGATCTATTATTTACTAATAAGAATATAAGAGCTCTTGAATATGAAGGAGCTGAGAGAATTCTGGGAATGAAATAGATCTTAGTTGCATGAGAGGGAAAATATCTGTAAATCAGTATCATTATACCTTACATTTCTTGTGATATGATACAGGAACTGGGAAATCATTTCCCTAAAGGAAGTGGCATATAATTAGTAGGATATGGTAGGAACTTTAATCATATAAATCTATAGCAGCTTTCTTCAATGGAAGGTGAAATTACTGCTGTGTTTTGTGGAAGGGAAATAGGAACTTTTCTTAATTTCTTCAGGTTATTAATAAAAAGTTCAAAGAATGATTTTCAAAAAGATACTTTTCTCAAGAATATGCATTCAATTTTTAGGATCTGTCTGTTCCTGAGTTAGAAGAAAAAGATGTGCAGAAAAAGCAAGGGAGGCTTATTAAAAAGGATAAAATTTATTTTTGAAACTGAGCATATTAATGAAAGGTCATGACATCACCATGAATAATTCAGTCCTAAGAGATCTGCCATTTCATCTGGCATGAAAAGCCCCATTGCACAGCCAAGCCTTTCACAGGTGTCCTCAACATATGGGACAACAGTCAAAAGTGTTCGTAAAAATAATTCTACTGAAGAGATGCTCTTTTGGTGGAGCATCACCACTGTGACAGTGGGGTTCCATCACTTGTCTTGCAGAGATCAAATAGCCAGAACTTCTAAGAAAAAGAATATTCTTCCAGATATCTCAGTGCAATTAACATCAGAGTTTCTATTTCAACAGTACACTTCAATTACATAAAAATGTTATATAGTGTGAAATGAAGAGCTTTTACCCACATTCTGGAAGGCTAGGAGGTCAGGGCTGTATGGTTTTTCTTTAAATTATGATAAAAATTGATGTGAAGATTGCAGCTAAAACAGCTGAAATGGAGGTGAGAAGCCACCCTTGGGCTGTCTCCTTTAACTGTCTGGTTACAACGAAGAGTGATTTTTCACCCCTGGGTTTTCAGGAGGAAAAAGGTCCCTTGCAGAGGCAGAAAAGGACTGAATGAAAGCAACTGAGAAAGAGACTGAACTGGAGCTCTGCAGGAAGGCAGTTCAGCTCAAGGAAATTTCTAGAGACAGGGATCTTTAGGCTGTCTGCCTCTATCGCACTGAGAGGGTGTCTCCTTTCTCCTTAGGGCTGACTGTCAGCAGACAGCTTCCCTTTTTGGCAGGATATGTTTTTGCTTCAGATGATTTTTCTGACTAGTAGCCTACAAACACAGAGGATACTTATGTTCACAGTGGTATTATAAGCTTCCTACTTCGAATCCATTAAGCATGGTCTGCAACAATGTGTGCACCACATCTTATTACATAAATGCATGTAATCCATCAAAGAATTCAAAAAAGTAAAACTCTTCAAAGCTTCTATAACTGACTCATAGATTCCATTTGCTTTGTGGAATACTCACAGAAGGCAAGTTAACCGAACAGTTGAAAGTGCACCATAAATTACATACGAATCAAAGCAGATGTGGATGCACAATAACAAACAAAGCCTCTCCTAGAACAGAGGTGGGGATTCGACTTGAAAGCAGCAGAGCATCCAGCATTATGTTGTGGGTTATGATGTTGGATCTAGAGTGTTGGAATGAATGTTCTTTGGGATGAAGGGGATTCAGCAATTTTTTCATTATCATTAATCTCCCAAAAAGCATGTCTAAGAGAAAAATAGCAGCCAGTAGCTAATTAGACATCTGCTTTAAAACCACGAAAATTCATGTTGTGGGTTTTTTTGGTATAATTAATACATGTGAAATGTGCCAGACAGCAGGGGCTGGAGACAGAAGCTCTCCTTTTGCAGAGCAAATACCACCCCATGTGTGTCTGTGCCAAGCTAGGACAGTTGTTTAGCCTTCCCCCAGCATGGCCCTTGCCAAAAAAGAATTTATTCATTTTAGGAACCTCTCCTAAAAATAAAGTCTGGTCATCTTAAAGCCCTTTTCAGAAGAGCAGCCATGATTTGAGCTGCCATGTATATGTACTACTGCCTTTGTATGCAAATGCGGGAGAAAACTGACAGCAACAGTCCAGAGTCTTCTAATTCACAAGTCTGCTAATTCTCAAGTCTGCCAATTCCCATCCACATTATTTCCTAAAAGTTTCTTCCTTTTGAAGAAATTAGATCTCTTCCCTCCCAGATGAATGATCTAACTCACAGGTTTGTGGTCCCAAAAGCTTCAGACCAAAACATCTGAAGTCTCTAATGTCTGGCACATCAATGTGCACATCAACAAATTTTTAACTGCAGATGCTTTGTAGTCATTATTGTTTCATGAAGCAGGTTGTGAAGCTCTCATCACAGCCACCACTACTGGAAACCTCTAGCACCAGAAGCACTGGTCCTCGATGGACACTTGCCAGGCCTCTGCATTCACATGCAACCACCATATTTCTTGAGAATTAGACACCTCAGCTTATCCTACATCAAAAGTGTTAACCTCTTCATCTAGCCAGTCACCCATGCAATTGTTACTCTAAAAGACAAAAAACCCTAATTTTATTCCTCTTTCATACAAACACTAGCACAAAATGGCTCGAAAGGGTGTTTTTCTACTACATAGCAAGAGTATGGCTGTTGCTTGCCCCAAGGAATTTACTGTCTAAGCATCACAACTGAGATCTAAGAGTGGTATCTCTGAGAGATATACATCTAAAGAATGTGGTTGCTTATGGTGTACACAAGAATTATCATCTCACTATGTAAAAATGTCTGCATTTGTGCTTATATGTAAAGAAATGCATTTGCATATACACATATTTTTAGTCAAATAGGAGAATTTATCTGAAAATTGTGGGGGTTTAAGAATCACTGGGTTAATTAATATGCCCCAAAAAGCATTAGTACCACCTCCACTGTGAGGCATTAATCTATCTCTATGCTAAAGATATTTGATGACTTTATTTCAAGATGCTGCAAGGAGAAAAGTTAATTACCTATGAGATCTGAACTCGAAATACAGGCTTCATATCCAGAAGGTAACAGCAATCAGAGGCCAATAATTATCATTTTGTTTCTCCAAAATCTTAATCATGCCCAAATCCATGTCTGTTCTTGAAGGATCTGCGGAGTATCTTGCAGAACTGAAACCCTTTTAGAGAGCATGATTACCAAGGGCCTGATTTTGCCATCCTTGTTGCTGATTTCAGTGGCACTGTTTGTAAAGTGAGGTGGTGGTGTGAATGAGCTGCTTATGCTGCTTGTTTTTAGATAAAGGAATGTCTGAGAGAGACTTGGGCGCAATTTTGCATTAAGGTTGTTTGAACGTACCACGGAAACTGCTCTAAAGATAATCTCTAGTAGGCAATCTTGTCTTTATAGAAATGGCTCTAAGGTATCTTTCTGCAATTGACATTGTAATTTTCCTTGATATTTATTTTCTTTTTCCCTAGAGCAGATTGTCAGAGACAGATATATCTGTTAAAATCTGCTGAGAAAAATGCAACTCGAATGAGGACACTTATGTCTCTAAATGTAACATTGTTGAGACAATGCTTTGAAAACCACTGATTGCCCTGTTCTCACAGTTCTTCAAAATGACTACGAGCCTTGTCACTGACAAACTACTCAGCTTGACCTTAACATTTGTTAGATGAAAATAAGAAACTCCCTCACAAAACTTGTTCCACAATATTATTTTTTCAAGCAATGGGAGGCACAGTTTTGCCACAGGTAGCATAAATGTGATAGGATCGTTTTTTGCTCTGGGGTTACACGCAATGTTAAGTTTGTGGAGTTTGTTAAATGAATTATGTTTGGCTGTTAAAATTAAAAAGTAAATCCAGCATTGCAGCACAAATTTAGTGGCTGCAAAAACTTTTGCACCGATGATTCAGAGATTGTTACAGATGAGGACTGGATAGGACGGTCTGATTAGTTAGCTTGACCTTATCCTACTAACATACACCTTTCAGTATTTTACTTCTCTGCTGAGCTCAGTAATTTGCTTAAATTTGTATCTTCCAGGAAATTTCCCATTCTTAATTTGAAGACATTGCAGCTGTAAAATCTTTGCAATCTGCTCTAGTGGCCAGCAAGCTTTGCAATCAAGTTTATTTTCACTGCATATTTCCTTAACATTATTTCCCAGCTATAAGGCTACCTGAGGGGAACAAAAATTAAATTACCCTCTGTAGATGATGGAAGCAGAAGTATTACCATCATGCCTCCACCTGTCACATTAAAAAATGGGAATACGCACCAAACATTTCTATTGTGTAGGAAGATGTCTTACCTAGGAGACTAGTATACAGAGAAGGTGAGGTAGTGCTTCCTATTCAGCTTATTGTTACAGGTACATACACCTAAAAACAAACAAAAATTGTTTCAGTCCTCATAGCCTAATATAAACCATGTCTGCTCATTTTTATTTTGTAAGTATTGGGCTGAGATCATGTCAGGCATTTTTTGTGACCCTTACATAAACATTTAATCTGCTCAGAGCGGCACAAACACTGAAGTGCAGAAGTGCCAGAGAACATCAACATCCACTGCTGGGCATTATGAAGCAATCTGCTCAAAGCCTACCTAAAAGCAGCAAGAATCTGTTCACAGAGAGAAGCCCTTTTTCTGGATATTGGGGCTCCATCATTAGAAACAGTGGTCCCTCTCCTGCTTCTGATAGTTCAAAGATAGCTGTGCTTTAGCCGATGCTATGGAGAACAGCAGCCTTTAGAGGGAAGTATCACTGCAAAATCCTCCCCAAGGTAGTGCCACAATCACTTCAACAGAGATGATGGAGAAGCAACTCAATATGGATGCACAGAGTGACAGAAAACAGCTCTCTGAACCAGCACAAAATAAGAGTAAACTTCACTCAGCTCCTTGAGATCGATTAGGCTTCACTTTAAGTCCACTGATTTCAATTAGTACCCTGGAACTAATTTCTTCTCTGATCTCCAACACCCCTGAGTTGTCTTGATGGTTTACTGGACCCCTTTCCTTTGACCGTAATTTTTTCTGGCTGGGGACCAGAGAGAAGATTAAGCACCTGAATTTCCAAATTTAATTATAGTGTTTAAATAATGACACAGAGTATTGATTCCATTTACTCACAATGGCAAAAACCAGCTTTAAGTATTTAACACCTGGGGCACTTCCTGTCTCACTGCTCTCCATTTAATCACCTTCCATCAATTAGAAAAATCTCTAAGAGGCTGGTTCTGCTTTATACTGTTAGAGAAACTGAATACCCCAGGCATTACAGCAGTTTTTATTTAGTGCTTTAAGTCCTGGAAAGTTCCTTGAAATTAAATAGGTGATATGTTTGAATCTCTATGTTGTGCACCTACAACTCACTCTGAAACTGTTTGGGTACTGGCACAGTCTGACCTGAGTTTATAACCAGTACCTTTATAGACTCTTTTTGCTGGTCTGGCTGCACAAAAAGGGCTCAGTCTGGGATACATGGGTCTTTGTAGACAAATCAATGTACAGAGGGCTCACAGCATGTCTGACATAGGGCAGTCATGTGTTTCAATGTACCAGGTCAGAGTTCCACCTGGGGCACCAGTTCTCAAGTGCATTGCACCCTCACAGCCCTAGGATACTGCTTATAGATGTCTGATGTGAGCATCTGGTGAGGTGCTCTTGGTCCCCAGGTCCTGAGAGGCCATGGAGTGAGGCATGCTGAGCAGCTGCTCTGGGAGATGAGCTAGCCTGGGACAAGCGTTTCCATCTTACTCCAGTAAAAAGCCATCCCAGAGCTATAAACATCAATGTAACAGCACACCTGTGCCACAGAGCTTGGAGCTTTTCCTTTAATGAGGCTAAGTGGGATGTTTGCTACTGCACTCACGCTTTCCCCGAAGGCTCCATCCAGTTGAAATTCACTTGTCCTTGCAATGTTTCTTTACATCAGCAAATCCATCCCTCCCTCTCTCTGCCTTGGAAGCAAATCACACTGCATCCAGCAGCAGACCCCCTACTTATTCTTCCTCATCTCTGTTTGATACTTGTAAACGAGTATTCCCAATGGCCATCCTTATCTTTGCTGTACCTTTTCCCTCCCTGCTGTTGGCATCTTTATCCCTGTGCCTTGCTGGTGTCCATGCAGTCTGGGAAGCAGAAGGACCCTTTCTTGGCTCTGGCCATGTGGATAGCATACAGGGAAGTATAGTTTGACCCTTCTGCCCTTGAAAACCATGGCAAGGGTCTCTGCTATGAGCACAACAGGGTTGTACTTGCTAATAAAAGATTGCGAGGAAGCAGAAGCACAAGGACTAGGAGTGGAAAGCAAATAGAAATATATTTGAATTTATAGCTTTCCTTTTTGGTGTTGAAATCACAGGGTTTCTAGCCCAAGCTTCCCATTCTGACTTGACCAAATAGTCCCCTTTTTGTTCTCTGTGCCACATTTGTTCAGCTTCTCTCCTAGGGGAGGATAATTTTACAGCTTCCATGAAATGATTAAGAGCAACTTTACATTAATAACAGTGTCCTCTTGACAGCTCTTGATGTTGATTTGCTATGATGCTACAGCAGCTGTCCTAACACCTTATCTAACTGTCATAAGCAGAAGAGCTGTAAATCCATAATGCCAACCAGAGGCTAGAAACACCCCATCCCTGGTGTCCTGGCTGGCCCCACGGACCCGGCAGAGGACACACCTCTTCTCTCATCCTTTGCAGTTACTAGTGAAGTCATAGCCAGACTGATGCTGCTGTGACAGACCAGAGAAGGGCTCATCGCACTCACCTGGGAGTTTTCTTCCCTGCTTACTATTCCATCCACTACCTGTGAGCATTTGTTGCCACAGAGCTTCACACTAGATCTGATTTGCTCATCTGCCCCCCACAGAGAGATTTACTTGCTGCAAACATCTCTTCCTTCTGTCCTTAACCTTCTGCAAGATCCACAAGTATCTCATGTCACTCAAGAAATGTGCTGTCAAGCTGCAGACTGCCTAAGATCTTGTTTGGCTTTCCTTGCAATCACAGGCACACTTTTATTTAATCCTTTCAAACATCTGCAAGTTTGTTTTTTGCCCTAGTACCTCCTGATGTTTTCCTCCACCCAGCAACTGCCTGCGCACCTTTTGACTCGGCAGTAGTAGCAGAGGAGGCTGCAGACCTGCTTAGATACAGTCAAGTTCCCCTTTTCAGAAGTTTCACATTTCATATGGGGACAAGGAAATTCCTATTAGATCCAACTGCTCATATTTCTGCTGAAAACACCTTAGTAGACCCTCTCTGAAATATGTTGTTAAATCAGTGTTGAGTGATTTTGCTTTTCATCTCAGTCTCCTCTAAGTGGCTGCGCTTTCTGAAGTTAAGGGCATGCTTGCACAGATGGTATCTGCTCCATGTTTATAGTTAGTACCATGGACTGGTGTGCAGATCGCTGCTAAATCTTGTGTACTGCATTAGGGGTACAGAGTAAAAGAGTGCACCTGCAACACGGAGCAGACAAAACAGGTGACACTTAACTGACCAACAAGGGATTCCACTTCATATACATTATATTCAGTATAAAGCTCATAAAGTTCAAGCTCTCTTTTTCAGTGACTGGTGTCTGAGGAGGACTCTGTCTATTCCAGGTTCAATCCTGAGCCATGTATTTCTGAATCCAGTCCCTGAATTCAACTCCTGTCTTCCACTGAATCCAGTCTGAGACTTCAATGCCTTCCCGCAGTGGCAGTGGTGAGGGTGACATCATTACCATTAGGAGGTTTGGATTCAATGTTTGGTTTGGATATATTTGTATCCATTTCTTTATACTTTGGTTGGCTGGTTGGGTGGGTGGGGGTTTTTTACAACTTTCCTTAAAATTGTTTTAGTTTTCTTTTCCAGTCCTTAAGCCTCTCCCTTATTCTCTTTCACTTCCTCTTTGGGAATGGAGAGGGCTTAATAGAGTGCCTGTCACTTACTTAGTGGCTGGTCCAGCCCTAATCCTTGACAACCAGTCAGGTATATGTTATTCAACTGCCTGAGTTTCTTCCCAATGTTTTTTTCCTGAGTTTCTCTTCTAAGACACCTTTTACTGGAATTGCAGTTTTAGCTCTAAGATGTAACAGTTCCTCCTAGATCTTCCTATTTTGGGCAATCATATCTTCTTGATAGCTCTGGAATAAGCTGTGAAGTCTAAGTGCTGAAACCATGCTTAAATTCCATATATCACATTAGATCCTAGGCACAAAAAATACCTTCATGTTGATGTAGTATTTTCCTTCTCTAAATCTCAGCTCTCATCTTCTCTTTTACTAACTGAGCACTGGTTGCCACACCAGAAAGCTGTAAAGTGGTGTATGAGGTGATTTTTTTTTTCTATGTAACTGCTTGCATTTGCAAAGACAGTTTTAATTCTCAAAAATAAATATTAGTAGAAAGGTGGTGGGGAAAAGCCATAATCTCAGCTTGCTTTGTATCCTTGTTCACCTCCTTACATATCTCCTTCCTAAGAATAACAACTCCTTCAAAAAAAAAGCTTTTGTAAATTTATTTTTCTTTAAAGTATAGCTTCATATTGATGTTTTCATTCTTCTTCTACAATTACTTTCAGAACACAGAAGGTATAAAATGTTTCCATCTCACTTGAGGGCATTTTATATATTCACTTACCACTCAGATGTGAATGGCTACACCAGGAGCAGTTTCTGGAGAATTGTGGGCAAATGCACACTCCTCCTCCTGCTTCCCAAAGCAGCTTTCCAAGCTGAATTGATGGAGGGCTGTCACAGGGAGCCTGAGGTGTGAACAAGCCCTTCAATGGAGCCTTGAATCTTAAGATTAATGTAGGTACTGAAAAAAACTTTTCCCAAAAGGCTTGGCCATGCTCACATCATTTGTAAATGCAATTACTGTAATGGTGTGCTCCACTTGGGATAATGCAATTTGCATGAGCAAGTGGTCTGTATTTAATTTAATGAGAGGCTGTTTATCGAGTTTAATATGAGGCTGAAACTTTGCTGACAAAGACTACAGACCATGGCTAAAAGTTGTAATTGTCCTTTTTCTCTGAGAGCATTTGACATCTCTGCCCTACATGGAATGTATTATGCTTGGGCAAATGAAGAAAATCTCGGGGCTTTACTTCCATGAGTTAACCTGTGAGTTAAAGCTGCATGCTGAATTTTTTCACAAGGCTTTTGCTGGAAAACTGCTCCAGAATATAAAACAGTAGAAAATATCAGACTCATATATTAGCTTTGAAAAATAGAAGGCAGAGACACTGAAAATGAAAACTGGAATATGTGCATACATGCAAGGCCTCCAGAGGAAAATGCATGGAGGATGCTGGGAATCAAATGATGTTTAGGAAAGAACTGATAGAAATTTATGCTCTTGGGAGGAGAGGCAGAGGTATATTAAGGAAACTTGGATTTTATTAAGGGAAATTTATTTTTTTTCTCCTTCATCCCTCTTTGCTCTGGTAAGACTTTACCTGGAATATTGCATCCCTGTCTGGAGCCCTCAATATAGGAAAGACATGGACCTGATGGAGTGGGTCCAGAGGAGGGCCACGAGAATGATCAAGGGGTTGGAACACCTCTGCTATGAGGACAGGCTAAGGGAATTGGGATTGTTCAGCCTGGAGAAGAGAAGGCTCCAGGGAGACCTAATAACAACCTTCCAGCACCTGAAGAGGACCTACAAGAAGGACAGAGAGAGATTGTTTACAAAGGCCTGTAGTGATAGGACTCGGGGCAGTGCTTCAAACTAGAGAACAGATTTAGAATAGATCTTAGGAGCAGGCTTTTTACCATGAGGGTAGTGGAACACTGGAACAGGTTGCCCAGGGAGGTGGTTGAGGCCCCATCCCTGGAAATATTAAAGGAGAATAGAATAGAATAGAATAGAATAGAATAGAATAGAATAGAATAGAATAGAATAGAATAGAATAGACCAGTCTGGAAAAGACCTCAAGATCATCAAGTCTAACCTATCACCCAACACTGTCTAATCAACTAAACCATGGCACCAAGTGCCTCATCCAGTCCCCTCTTAAGTACCTCCAGTGATGGTGACTCCACCACCTCCTTGGGCAGCCCAGGCTGTATAGGGCTTTGGACAACCTGATCTAGTTGAGGATGCCCCTGCTTACTGCAGAGGGGGCTGGACTTTATGACCTTTGGAGGTCCCTTCCAACCCAGACCATTCTATGACTCTATGATTCCATGATTCTATGATTATTTTTTTCAACCTCATATGCATTCATTCCCCCATTTTTTTGAGATTATATATTGAATAGGAACTGGCTTAAAAGGTCAGTTCCTCAGGTCTTTTCTCTTGCAGTATTCTCCTTATATTAAAAAGGTGTTTTCAGTTGGAGGAGAAGCTTCCATCTATATTCTCTGTATGGACTTTCTCTGCTGGAGGAATTGGTTCTTTTGGCTGTTTACAGAGTGGGCTTGTAAGTGAGGCAAAGGCTGGACTTTATCCTTTTAGAGATTTTTCTTTAATGTTACAAAAAAGACAAACTAGTTTGCTTTTAAATGCATGAAGCTTTTTATTATTGTTGTTATTTCAAATTCACTATTGTGGAGGTACAGAAATTTCATGAGGTTATTTTTATGTGCAGGAGAGCTGCTGGTTTTATAGTGTAAGTGATGACACAACTAGCTAGAATAGCAGACACAGCAACATGGAAAGCCAGAATAAAAAAAAAAAACAGGCTATGGAAGCTGCATTCATAAAACAAAATGAGACAATAAACCAAAAGGAAGTCTTCTCAGAAGTTAGTTATTTCATTTCTGATGGCATCAGCTCCCACGAAACAGCCAAAAAATATAGAGAGATGTAATCTTTTGCTATATAATATTTGTTAGATTATAAATCTAAGTACTGCCAACCTCTCTGGAATTGTTGGCTTTATTGGAGGGACCTGGGGAAAAGTATTCTTCCAGGAAATATTTAAAACAGAAGCAATTTGCTATTGTACAGAAATTCATAATAATCTATTTTCTTCTCAGTTTTTCAGGGCACTCAAGGGACTAGTGAATTTTGCTTTAATTCAGTAATAAATAAAAAAAGCCTCATCTGAGAGGAGAAAAGACCTATGAACAGAGATTGTTGCTCTACTGTACTCCATTGCATTTTGCTATGTTTTGGGCTTTTCATTTACAATGATTAAGCCACAGAAAAAGAAACTTGCTGGAGATATTATTGCATGTATAATGAAAAGTTTAGGCTGGAGGTGAGGAGAAAGTTCTTCACTGAGTCATTCGTCATTGGAATGGGCTGCCCAGGGAGGTGGTGGAGTCACCGTCCCTGGAGGTGTTCAAGAGGGGATTGGATGTGGCACTTGGTGCCATGGTCTAGTCATGAGGTCTGTGGTGACAGGTTGGACTTGATGATCTTTGAGGTCTCTTCCAACCTTGGTGATACTGTGATACTGTGAAAAATCCCACTAACTGGGACTGTGCAGTTACCAGCCTTTGCCTGCTCAATCAGGACAACAGGACCTCACAAGCTGCTAGGTGTGAAAGTTTTTCTGGTTTAATTAATTAAAGCTGTAACAGTGAGCTGTTAAAGGAATTTCAATTTTGCTCTCTTCTGCAGAAGTGCTTTATTCTGCCCATACTATCAAGCATCTCCTCACTTCTTGGCACTGCACTGATGTGCCTAGTCCTTGCCAGCATTGCTCATTTTTCTCTTTTTTTCCAGAGAAAGTCAGTGTGAGAGTCTCCGAGAGTCCCAGAGACACTCTCTTCTATGAAAATGGAGGAAGTTAAAAAAACAGAAGAAATAAGTGCTGGAAATGTCCCCTTGAGTCTTGGGGAAATTAGCTGCTTTGAAGCTAACTCTGTTAAGAGACCTGGCTGTTGATCACATTTCTAGAATGGGAATGATTTAAAGCTGTAAGGGCACCACTCAAAAATGCTTATGCCATGCTACTGTGTTCTTTGATGATGAAGACCAAGACTAAGGAGTCAGAGCAGCCAGAACAAGTCTCAGGTTGTCAAGGTAGCCCACCATACCTCAGGGGCTGCTGTGATGTTCTGCACTAACAGGAACTTCTACAGGTTAGCAAGCAGGCAGTGGCCATCTAAGTGAAAAGTAATGTAAGTGGGGTTGACTGATTTCAGATCATTTTATGCTAAAAAGGAATGGAGTCTTCTAGCCACCCAAGTAAGAGCACTAGGCCCATTCTGGAGCAGTTACCCTTGGAAAATGACTTGGTTTATGTTACAGCATGTTTAAATCTCTTGCGGTCCTGAGGAACCAGAGAGATCTCGGTGGATTGGAGGTTAGCAAATGTGACACCCATCTTGCTGCTTAGTGGTATTGGTCAACAGCCAGTTGAATATGAGCCAGGTGACCAAGAATGCTGACAAGTCAGCAGCATCCTGACTTGTACTAAAATAGTGTGACCAGTAGGAGTAGGGAAGTTATTGTCGGTTTGTACTCAGCACTGGTGTGGCCACACTCTGAATACTCTGTTCAGTTTCGGGCTCTTCACCACAAGAAAGACATTGAGGTGCTGGAGAATGTCCAAACAAGGCCAGTGAAGCTGGTGAAGGGTCTAAAGCACAGATGTCAGGAGGAGCAACTGAGGGAACTGGCGTTGCTTAGCCTGTAGGCTGAGCGGAGACCTGGAAGGAGGTTGCAGGCAGGTGGGGATCGATCTCTGCTTCCAGGTAACAAAAGGAAATAGCCTCAAGATGTGCCAAGGGAGGAACAATTTCTTCACTGAAAGGGCTGTCAAGCACTGGAAGAGGCTGCCTGTTTAAGTGGTTGAGTCACCATTCCTGAAGGTATTTGAAAAGTGAATATATGTGGTGCTTAGGGA
This sequence comes from Dryobates pubescens, assembly GCF_014839835.1. Taxonomy (NCBI): domain Eukaryota; kingdom Metazoa; phylum Chordata; class Aves; order Piciformes; family Picidae; genus Dryobates; species Dryobates pubescens. The sequence continues at coordinate 19,623,693 of NC_071625.1, read as the reverse complement.
CATGGTTTAGTGATAGACTTGGCAGTGCTGGGCTAACTGTTGGACTTGATTATCTTAAAGGTCTTGTCTAACCTATCTGATTCTATGATTCTAAGATGCTATCAAAACTAAGATCAGTGATTGTCCAGAGTGCAACATACTCTGCAAGGTGTAATATGCTCCTCCAAACGTGTAGCTGCCTTTTGCTGTTGTTTCAGTATTCAGTATTACTAAGGTTGGAAGAGACCTCCAAGATCATAGAGTCCAAGCTATCACCACAGACCTAGACCTGATGACTAGAGTAGGGAGGACACTACTGCCCACTGCAGGCTTGAACTCATGACGTTCCCATTAAGGGTCTTACGTGCTACCAACTGAGCCTGGTTTTCATACAGGGATCCATCATATAAAGCACGGATTGTCATATTCTGGAAAGCTGAATGTCTTCATGTATCTACAGCCACATGCCATCAGACATTCATTTCAGCAGATTAAATCTGAGAGAACAGTAGGGCTGTCTTTCTCCATGGATAGCAGTAAAGGGGTCATTATCAGGGTAAAAGATATTTCATATTTAATTCAGTAATATGATATGCAGGCAAGTTAGCAACCACATACCACACTACAGTCAGGCAACTTGGGTTGTGGAAGGTGTCTACACTATTCCAGTTGTGCCTTTATCTTTCAGCCTCCCTGACATAATTACATTTTGTGGAACAATTTTTAGGTAATGTTAGGTCTGGATGAACACAAGTCTATTAATGAGGTTTTCCCATCAGATAAGCTGTCCTCTGTGGTTTGCACTATGTTAACATCACAACATTGCTCCCCAGTGCAGGCTGCAGGATGAAGATTTTAAGCCACTACCCTTATCCGAAGCAATTACTTCACATACCAGAGAGTAATGAAGGAATTGTGTTTTCCCCTGTAGCTGTAAACAACAATATCAAGAAAGATCAAAGGCAGGCTTTTCCCCAGATGTCACACTCCATTTCCACTTCATTTCCCCTTGCTTGGTTTGATTGATGCTCCAAGCTAAGGAAAAGAGCTTTGGGTTTTTGTTGTTGTTGGTTTTTACCCTAAGCTGATTTTTTTTCTCAAGCATAAAAAAGCAGAGATGTGTAGAGCTGGTCGCACAGGAAGCCAACAAGTTAAAATGAATTAAGCATATCAGAACTGAATACATCCCAGAGTTCTGTGAGGAGAAAAGCATCAATGTCTCCAAGGCTAGCCACACAGATGGCATGATAAATACCCAAAGAGATGGGCTATGTGTGACAACGTTGTACTATGTTGCAGGTATAAAAACTATATTGTGTGTAAAAACCTTCTGGTCAGCATTTGGAGCACCACAGTGCTCATGTCCCATTCTAATCCTGAGACACCTACCCTGTAACCAGCATGAAAAGAGGGTGCCTTGAAGCAAATCCCCGAACAAGAGAGCACTAAGAGTCATCAAGTGATGATATTTCTCTGTGGTCTGGGAATCTGAGCTATCTAGGTCCATGCATTTTCTGTTGTTGTTAACCTCATTTGCACAGGAGAAACTATAATGACATTTGAGCTTTTGAGGTGACACATTCCTTCCTCCTTGAATTTCAGCTCCAACTATGCATCTTCTATCCTTCTGATTCTCTCCCCCATCTCACCTGGGAGAAGTAAGCAAGCAGCTGTGTGGGGCTTAGTTGTCAGATGGGGTTAAATCACAACAGTGATTTTGTCAAATAATCTATTGCAGGCTTTTAGATTATGGCTGAAGGTGCAAAAGGGCCTGCTGTTAACCAAGCAATTAATTTCAGAGACTGCAAATTTGGGATCATACCTCCTCCTAGATGAGGAATCCTGTCCTATACTCCTCACAGTTCTGTCTTTTCTCCACCACAGTCTTTTTGCAGCTACTTCTTGGATCCAGCTCAGGACACTGAGGCTTGTGGCAGCTCAGAGGAAGAACAGGCAGAGATGAATGTGTCTGTTGATGAGTCTCTTGTACGAGGTTCTTGTTAAGATACCAGTACAGGACACTAAACCCTCTCCAAAAAAAGAATGATTCTTCTCTATTTACAGCACCAAGTGTAGCTGCAAGAGCAACCCCTAGACAATATGGAATACAATATTAATATCAGTTAACTAGGAAAAAATGCATTAACATACAGAAAGCCAGTTTACCTTATGTCCTACCTGGTAACTGAAGGGCAAGAAAAGGGTAAATGTGCATTAGATCATTAGAATGATGATCGTTTTCCCTAATAAAATGCATTACTGTGATCAGAACCATTTCATATATTCACAACCAAGTCTCCACCATCCTCTTGCATATGCTGTGATTTAATTATAATGGTAGCACCAGCCTGTTAATATTGTTTTGAGCTAGCTTAATTTGCCTTCTATAATTTAGGCAAATTACAGGAGGTGAGAAAGGCTGAACAAGTAACCTCATTAGCAGAGAGTTCTTCAGGATGCAGTCTGAATGAAGGTTGAAAGAAAATGACAACAAAACAAAGCTAAATAGATCAGTTTCAGAAATTTTGCTTTTTAGATGGCTGCTGTTATAAAAAAAAAGTGAATTTACTTGACCCCATATTAGAATCAATATTTTTATTAGGGTTTTATTAGGGTTTATTTCCATGTTAGAGTCTTTTTTTTTTTTTTAATTAGGTTTTTTGCAGAGGTTGGTTTTGGTTTTGTTTGTTTTCTTTTTCAGTCTTTGGGTTTTGTTGATAGTATGAACCTTTCTCAATGGCTATTATTTGTATTTCTGGCATTGTAGAAGATCCTACCACAAAGGAAAAGAATTATGTTTCTGGAAATTGCTATGTCCAAATTATAGGCTTTGGCACCTATATTAAAAAAAAAAGAAGAAAAGAAAAGAATTTGTAGAAGCTTTTTCTTGTGTCTCTCTCACTGGTGTAAATGCGAAGTGATCACATTAAAATGCATGAAATTACCCTGGCATAAAATTAATATGTGAGGAGATTTGGGCCCATGCTTTTTGTATAGATTCTGAAGCATCAAAACTGCCTCTGTTATATCAAGAGCTGCATCCATGTAATTCAGGAAAGGATGGGGTTGAATGCACTCTGATTATTCCTTTATCAATTTTCACTGGCAGTACCAGTCTATAACATTGAATAAGCTATTATGCTTTGATTGATTTGCCTTCTCCATACATGAGTTTTATATTTGAGGTAAATCCTGTGAAAGAAAGAAAAGTGATTCCACAAAGCATGAACCCAAACTTTTCAAAGCAAGAAGTTACCTGGGGAGTTCCCATGGAAGAAAAATTTGCAGTAATTAATTTTTCTACATTTGACACTTAACTAAAGACCAGGACATTGATTTCCATGAGTTTTGGATCAGGCAAAGATGACACTTGCTTGGCTTCTAGTATTGCTGGTTTCTGGTTTCTTAGATTTCAGCATGAGGTAGACAAATGTACTTAAAAAGGAAGAGACCACCATCTCTCAATGGATGTGTTTTTAATATGAGGCAGATACTTGAATATGAGCATTTTACTGTGCTGCTTTGCAGAATACCCTCATAAGTTATGGAAGCATGGTCTTGAGTCAGCTCTCCTGTTGTGGGACTCAAAGAGCTACCCAAGACATCTCTGCTATTGTGGGACTCAGAAGAGCTACCCAATCACCATTAAGCAGTAGATCAATATTCAACAAGAAAGTGTCTTGTTCTCACCATCCCATGCCTTTCATTGGAATCCCCTCATTTTCCTCTCATATTCCTGTGTTACAGGGTGTTTCTGGTTAGTAAAAGAGGGTATTTGGCAAATTAAAGACAAGAAATAGGAGGCTTCCATCATATTTCCCCTCTCTACACATAATGTGAGCCCTAGGACATTAGATTTGTCACATTTTCTCAATGGAAAGCAGATCAACTCAGACAGATCCTGCAAAACTTCTGGTCATCAAATTCTAGTAAAAGAGTCCATCCTCATTCATTCCCAGACAAAAGCACGCAGAAAGTTAATTAGAGCTGACTACCTTTATGGCTTTGGGGAGAAATAAGTTTCAAGTCTACAGATGCGTTCCTGTGTGATCTGCTCTAGGTGATCCTGCTCTGGCAGAGGGGGTTGGACTGGATGATCTCTTGACGTCCCTTCCAACCCCTAACATTCTGTGATTCTGTCAGGAACCCAATGTTATTGAGGAGGTTATTCCCATGAAGATGTTAATACATGGATATGGATAAACCCATATGCTGCTCTTCATTTAGTCCACATAAAAGTCCTTGACACTATTAGTCTAGAATAGACCTCAGACAATTATTTTGTTAATTCTGACATCATGTCATGGTACTTATATCTTTTTTTTTTCATTGCAGAAATAAGAGGATAGGTTCCCTTTATTTTTCTTCTTCAAGTCCTTTTTCTGTCTCTGAAACAGTCCCTGTTTCATAGAGGTATTTCACTGTGAGACTTCAGCATCCCTCTACTTGGGGCAGGTTGCATATTCTAGGAATGGACACATGCAATTTGCTTCATACTTGAGACACAAACACTGATATGCTGCATTTATTCAGGAATGAGATTGGTTGTTTTAATAATTCAATGCCCGTCCTGAACAAATAATCTTACATATATTGTTTCCTTTAAGATGGATGAGCTATTGTACAAATATTAAAGATAGTTAAGAATAATTACCCTCCACAGTATAAATCACCCTGTTGCTGTGAGGGATGTCACCTTGTATGACAAAAATGGGAGTGTAGGAAACTGGAAAGGAGATTAATGTCATGTTCTGATGCTCTTGCATAAAAGTTATATATAGTTTGCATCTTTCCATACCTTGGGTAAATTGCTTTATGAAACAACAAGATGCACGTAATGAAAAATTAGATACAGTAAACACTTAAATTAATCTTTCTACTAAATATGTTGAGAATCAGTACTGGGATGCAGACTTTTAACCTTTTGAGCTAAATTCCTCACTAATGAGAGGTTTGTTTTTCCATCTAGCGGAGGTCTTCTGAAAAGCAAGTGTCTGCCATCTCATCTGATCACAGCAAATGACCTTCCTCTTTGAAGATAACTTCATTGGATCTGAACTCAAAATTCTTTTCTAACAAGGATCACTAATAAACACTGAAGTTATCTGCAAGGCAACACTCCAGTGTGGCAGCCAATGACTCCACTCAATGTATCAGTGTCTCCTTGTGCTGAGGTGTAGCCTCCTGTGTTCTAGCTTGTATCTGTTGTTCCTTGTCCTATCACTTGGTGCCACCAAACAGAGACTGGAATCTCCATCCTGACACCCACTCCTCAGATATTTCTAGATGTTGATAAGATCCCCTCTCAGCCTTCTTTCCTCAAGATTAAACAGCCCCAGTTCTCTCAGTCTTTCTTCATAGGAGAGATGTTAAAGTCCCCCAATCATCCTTGCATCTCTCCCTCAGACTCTACTCCAACAGCTCCATGTCTCTCTTGAACTGGGGAGGCCAAAACTGGACATGGCATTCCAGGTGTGGTCTCACCAGGGCAGAATAGAGGGGGAGGAGAACCTCCCTAGGTCTGCTGGACACGCTTTCCTTAATGAATCTCAAGATGCTGTTGGCTGTCTTATGGATAACTTGCTACCCACTAGGACTCCAAGGTCTCTCGCCATGATGCTGCTTTCCAACAGGACAACCCCTAGTCTGTACTGGTGCTCAGTGATATTCCCCCAAGATGCAGGGCTCTGCACTTGTTCTTATTGAACTTCATGAGATTCACCTTCACCCACCTCTCCAGCCTGTCCAGATCTCATTGGATGGCAGCACAGCCTAATGGGTTCTCAGCCAGCCCCACAATTTCTTATCATCAACAAGCTTTCTGAGGGTACAGTCAATCTCCTCATCCAGGTCATTGATAAAGATATTGAACAAAACTTGACCCAGTTCTGGTCCCTGGGTAACAGGCTTCCAAGTGGACTATGTGCCAGTGATTACAACTGTCTGAACTGTTGTTGAGCCAGTTACTAATCCACCTCATGGACCAATCATCTAACCCACTTTTCTTGAGTTTACCTACAAGATGTTATGGGAGGCAGCATCAAAAACCTTGATGAAGTCAAGATACATGATACCAACTGCTCCATTTGGTCATGCCTTTATAGAATGCTATCAGATTAGTCAAGCAAGATTACCCCTTGGTGAGTGCATGCTGGCTACTCTTGATAACCTCTTTTCTTTCATGAAGATATGAACAAGCTCTACCTGTGCTTTGAGCTGACCAAAACCCTTGACCACGGCACCAAGTAGAAGGCCAGGCCCAGTATTTGGATTCACAGAGTTTCTACATGGCAGCGGGGCTGAATCTTGGAGGCTCAGAACACAAGAAATTTATTGCTCTGATGTAATCACCGTCATGCCTATACAGTCACTTTCTGGATGCATTCTAAAACTACTGGGAGTACATCTTATAGTTCCTTACCTGGAGTGCTAATGCCAAAGAGGGCCAAGAAATCTGGTTAATGATTGGGGCTGAAATGTTGTGTCAAAAGAAATTATCATCTAAATGTTGCCTTTGTAATTACAGTATGCTCCTTAAACACATTCCAGCATGACATATCATACCATCTGCCAGATGCTGCCCTTGGGAGAGAGAAGAATCTGTAGCACAAAGGAAAGAGTTCATTTTCCATAACAGTTTTGCTTTTTAGTCCTTAGATACATTTAAACTAAAATAAATTCAGCCATTTTCCATAAAAAACATCTTGTGTCAAAAGCTTGAAAGTTCTCACTCTCGGTTCCTTCAGGTTGAACTGGATTGGTCTACTGAGTAAGCCCAATTGCAATGGGAGATGGTTTGATGTGGCAGCCGATGCCTAGAAGGCTGCTTTAAATTAGGAATTATTTTAAAATGAGGATACTGTGGCCTTATCAGATCTGCTTGGGTATGTAGCATAAAATAAATTGGGTCATTAGAATGTGTCGTATAGTTAATGCTAATGAGCTGCTTGGTTTAATTACATAAGAAAATAGCTCTAATCATTGGAGGATGAGGTTTTTGTTGGGTGTTTTGCTATGTTGTTGTGGTTTTTTTCCCATAAATTAGCAGCAGCAATGATAATAATATTCTCTTTGCTAAATACCTTCTCAAAGAAAATGTACTATTTGTCATGTCTGGGGATACAATCTCTACAGTTCTAAAAATGATTAAAAAAAACCCTACCATACTGAAAAGCTGTTCCTGGTGCTGGTTTTCTGAATAGAGAAATGTTTTCTCACCTCTGTTCCTTATTAGATGGAAGGTAATACACAAAGGCTCTCTGAACTCAGAAAAGCCATAGAGATACGAACTAACACCCTTGGTCTATTTTCAAATGGAGACAGTGTTAAATGTCATCTGGGAGGGTAAAGTATGAAATAAGCCTAAGCTGTTCACTGTTCAGGTTTTTCACTAGATACCCTGTGTAATGAAGGTCCTTTGAGTTATAACTTACTGTCATATGACTGTTAGAAAAGTAAAGAAGTAGAAATTATTAACATACTCTAGAACTACCTGAACTATCTGATCCCCAGAAGACATCTTTTTCAGCCATCTGGTATCCTGCTGATGTTCATCAGTAAAAGCACCTGCAATGACCTTGATGAAGTCTGTAAATCATATCCATGCCAACAAAATACCAGATATTGATGAACAGTATCAGTCACAGAGTCACCTGCTCCACTTAATAAAACAGGCCCATCTGAGAAAACACATGGAAGTATCTAACACAAGCCATACCCCAGGAATAGACTGGGAAAGACTAAATAGCCACAAGCCCTGCTGAGTCAAAATTAACCTGTGGGAGACAACCAGCAATTGCAAGAAGAGAGACGATCTCACCTGTAAACAAGAAACCAGCACAGGGGCATTTTGTCTAACACTGGTGTTCACTGCAGAACTCAAACTGTTTAACATGATTGATAGTTTGATTTTTCTTATAAAAGTATAAGACTTTATTAAAATACTTTAGCTAAACCAGCTGTAGTTTGCAGACTCAGTCCACCCATTTCTCTTCCCACGCAGGCCAGCTCCATCTTGCAGTGCCTGCGCCATGAGATGTCTGCTAGTGAACGGCACTGAACAAGTGGAGTCCAGATTATGGTCATAGTCTGTATCCCTGAGATTCCCCTGAGACAACAAAATTTGCAAAATCTTTGTCAAGCTCAGCCTCAGAGCCATCACTGTATTACTGACCTCATCTCTAAATGTAGCAGCTCAAGTTGTTCAATGCTCCTGACTTCACAAACAATCATATGAAGTATAAATAGCATGTGCCAAGCAGAATATCAATGGCCATACTTACGGGAAGTGCTATCCACGTATGCTCCATAGGGCTTTCTGTCAGAAGGGCATTAGGTGAATACTAAATACCTCAAGAGCAGGGAGTTAAATGCTGACCCTCATTTATGATTATTAGACCATATGCTTTACTGTCAGGGGGCATGAATGCTCAGTCACAACAAATGTCCCATCGCTAATGCAGCTCCAAGGCTTGTATTTTTGATGTGGACCCAGTACTGAATATCAACAAGATCTCCAGGACCTTATCAGTTTAACAACTGGAACCATCAGCGACAGTCTCATTGTCTCCCAGGATGTAGGGTTTGATCCAGACTGCTTTTGGTATCTATACAGAATGTATTTTAAATATTCCAGCTTTTTAGCAGATTATAACAGCACAGATGCAATATTATAAGCAGTGTTTTTGTTTCAGTACTTTGGAGAAAAGAGCAATAGTTAGGAGGTGATCGTAGAAGAAATTTTGAGTTTTGAGAAATATTCTTTCTATACATCCCATTTGCTGCATATAGGCTAGATGTATGTATATTTTCCCTGAAATAGAATGTGCAGTGATATATTTCCTTATTTCAGTCAAATGCAGATGTCTAGCCTGCTATTACAGATGATTAGATAGCGATATTTACTGCTCTGAAATCATTCTTAATAACACCATTGCTTTCTCAATGTGCTGCTTAAGCTCCAGAAGGGAAATTGGTGTTGTGGATAATTATTTTCAGTAATTCTGAATATAATGAAACTGCACACACTGGAATTGCACATATGACTGTTCATAAAAACAAACACTCCACTGATATAGAACAATAGAGATTTTAAAAAAAATTAAAACTCCTTTTTTATCCATATATCATAAATAATATGCCTATATGTGATGGATAGTATATAGAATAACACCTTACTTTGCTCAACAATTGCTTCACTCACTTATCTTTAGAATACAGCTCTGGCTAACAGTAAAGAAAGTGACACATACCTCCCTCATGGTCATTTAAAAGTAATAGCTTCACACTATTTGTCATTTTCATTGCAATGGGGTTAGTAAAGGAAGTCATAGTGAAGGCTTGTTTCTGACTTGGCATTTGACCATGAAACTCCAAAATTGGAGGTGTAATGTTTGATGTATCCAGCAGAATATGCCTCATAGGCTCCCTCTACAAAGCAACCTGATCTGCAGTATCCAGTGGGCTACTGACACCTAACATCACACTTAATAGCCTTCCTTGCTCATTGTTTGGCTCCTGGGAGTCTTCAAAATAGATTCTACTTAGCCTGTTGCAGATGTCCCAAGGAAGAAGATCCAAACTAGCTTCTGCAACAGAATGTATCACTTTTCATTTCCATGAGATCCACACACTCTGACCCCTCATTATCTGGTAAAGCATCTTGGTAAAGCACAACCTGCACTCCTCTATTAATTCTGCTCTGTACTAAGCCAAGAGGAGGATGCTAAGGAATGTCAATGTCCTTCATGTGTTACTATGAAAAGGAAAACCAGAAACTAAGAGATTTAGCTTGAAAAACAAACCAAGACACAACCACCACCACCCCAAAAAAAACCCCCCAAACCCAAACAGCAACAAATTTTTCTATCTGAATCTTACATCTTTCTGTTAAGCAAACAAAATTTATTACTGGATAGGCTGAAAAAAATTCACCCTGATATCAACTGCCTCACATTTGACTGACTTGTGTCAAGCTGGTTTTGGAGCTCTTTCAGTAATCAAGGTGCTCCCTCTCCTAAGATGGATTTCCCTGAAGGGCAGTTTGTTTCCCTAATGACTGTATACCAAATGTAGCTAGCTTGATGACAGCTTTCCAGAGGGAGACAGATGAGATGACTTCCATCTTTGGGACCCTGACCCATTTGCAAATGCAGGAGCAATGGAGAAATCAGCACTATTTAGATAATTTGAATTTCCAGTCTTAATAACTCTTGAAGGCGAGAGCCAAGAGCTGCACAAACTTGGAAAGAACATTTCTACTTGAACTGATGAAGCTGAAAAACCAACTTGTTTCATGTAAGGCACCTGCTCTTGTGGAGTGCCTCATTTCCTGTATATTCCTAACAAAAATATATCAAGCTCCTATCTCTCCTTAGCACTAAATCATAAGCTTGGTAGTAGATACACTATTTTTTGGCATAAGTAGCTGCATTTATTTATAAGGCTTTTAAATAATTCTGTTTAGCAGCTTGATGTGAGATGAAAACATGTGCCCGTTACTTATTCCTAGTCAACAAATACAAGGTATATAATTCACACAAAGAGAACAACATCTGGCACAATCCTTGCTGCTGGGAATAGTGGAAACTGCACAAGGTATCCCTATTATCCTATCAGCCTAATTTTGCTAAGCTTATTTTAATGAACCACAGAAATGTGACTGCCTATTCAGCTTCTCATCCTGGGAACATATTGTAATTAACTGCCTGAGCAGCTGTACAGTGGTAGGAGAAGGCTTTAAATGATGTGACTCTGTTGATATTACTTGTGTTAAAATTATTCTGGAGATTGGAAAGGAAGATCTGATTGCCTTTTATGGCACTGTCTAAAGCCTAAATGAGTTCTGACACCTGAAGGAAGAAGAAATAACCTACCTACAGACTTCACATCAGCAGCCTGTAAAATGCATTTGGAAGCATGAGAATTGTGACCGAAACTTTGCAGTTGTTTCATCCCCTCTGGTTACTGTCACATATTTGCTCCTCAAATGTTGTTTAATTGATACTGTGAATGTTAATATGAACTTGATAGCAAAGGAACAGCTATTCACTGTGTAAGCCAATTTCTTCATTATTGCAAGGAATCAAGATACAAGGAATAACTTTTATTATGAGTAAACAGCAATGGTTCATTGAAAATCTGTGGGGAGAAATGTACTTGGAGAAACTATTACAACACTGTTACATGAGAGCAGATGGAGGTAGTTTGTCAGACAGCTACAGTTTGTAAGACAAGGGTGGGCCAAAGCCCTAAGTAGTACATTTAAGGTATTAATAGCAGTGGTTAAAATACTGTCTTCTGTAGGGTGGCATAATGGTTCTGCAAAGCTGATTGTTATCTTTGTTTCTAAGAAGTGATTGGAGTGATTAAAACAAATTATGGTATAGAGTCCATCAAGGTGATTTATCATCAAATGCAGCCGTGAGGCAGAAGGCAACTTAAAGACTTCTGCACATCTACATCCTGTTCAAGTGGTGTCAACAAAATAATATTTGAATAGAGGAAGTCTTCCAGGTTACACTCCAACCAGCTGCCCATCTACCATTCACAAAATCTCACTGCAAAACATTGACAGCAGATCACCATGCAAGTGCAAGACCCAGCAAGAAAATATATCCTAGATTTTGCAACGTGGTTCTGATCTCAGTCTTAATCCTCCACTAACTGCCACATTTAACAGTTTGCACCACTTTTCTAACAAAGCCTTCAGGAACATATGTTAAGTATTGGAAATTGGATTTCAGTTTACTTTTGTGGGAAAGCTTTATGAGACCAGACTCATGCTTTCCCAGTAGGGGATGAGACATGCTCCTTCATGTTATAGAATCATAGACGCATAGAATCAGTCAGGGTTGGAAGGGATCACAAGGATCATCTAGTTCCAACCCCCCTGCCATGGGCAGGGACACCCCACACTAGACTGGGCTGGCCAGAGCCTCATCCAGCCTGGTCTTCAACACCTCCAGGGATGGGGCCTCAACCACCTCCCTGGACAACCCATTCCAGGGCTTCACCACTCTCATGGTGAAGAACTTCTTCCTCACGTCCAGTCTGAATCTCTCCACCTCCAGCTTCATTCCATTCCCCCTAGTCCTATCACTACCTGATATCCTAAGAAGTCCCTCCCCAGCCTTCTTGTAGGCCCCCTTCAGATACTGGAAGGCCACAATTAGGTCACCTCGAAGCCTTCTCTTCTCCAGACTGAACAGCCCCAACTCCTTCAGTCTGTCCTCATAGGAGAGGTGCTCCAGCACTCTGATCGTCCTCGTGGCCCTTCTCTGGACACGTTCCAGCATGTTCATATCCCTCTTGTAATAGGGGCTCCAGAACTGGACACAGTACTCCAGGTGGGGTTGCTGGAGGTATGTGCTTTTCTTGCCTGTTTAGTCTGTTAGAAGCAAAGAGAATGAGCTGAAGGTGTCAAGGATGTGCTTCCAAGCGCTTGATAAAGGGAAATCTGTGGGATCTCCAAGAAACAGTATGGGAGAGAGCAATCTGGTTAAACATCTCATCCATCATTAAGAACCCCTGCAGATGTAAGCTTGCATCTATCAAGTAGGTGAACTCACAGCAGAGGCTGGCAACAGGACATGTAGCTCTGAGTGATCCCAGAGCAGGAACAAGTGAGGCTGTTGCTCAGTAAGAACCATGATGTCATGAATGTTTTTCTGTTTGATTCTGTCTGTGAAAATAAGATTCTTGCAATTCATTTTATGGATAGCCTTCATAACCATATCTTGGCTAGCTATGGTTTCCTTCCATAACCCCTTGTTTACAAAAGTCATTTGATGCGTCTTGTCTGAGAACATAAGGTCCCATGTGAGGAAACATTTCTCACGAGATAGTTGCATATTGTTCAATGTAGAAGTGTCTGGGCCTCATTAGTGTTATTATTTGTATTTCAGAGAACACCACAGAGATTTGAGAACAGTTGTTCTTTGGCTAGGAGAATGGATTTCCCCATGAAAAGCTTCTCCAGGGACATTAAAATCAGAAGTGGAAAAGGCACAGCACAAAGCGCACAAAGTGGCATTCTGAGATGATTACAAGTGAATATAAATTACACATTACTACTAAATACCAATACAAACATTTCTGTATTCCAGCTGTAGATTCTTACAGAGATTTAGACACATAAATGCCTAATAGTACCAAAACATTTGTTCTAAGAATATGGATTTTCATATTTGTGCTGTTATGAGCAGTATTAATTCCTCATTTAAAGAGCATTTGTCTTCATCATTCAGAGTATCCCTTTTCATTAGCACTGAAAATTCAGTCAGAAACTTGCTGTAGTCATTCCAGTGATTATCATCTAAACTACTCTCTTGGGTGAAAAAAAAATGCAAAATACATTTATTCTGCTTTAATTAGTCCTCTAGTAAATCCCTGGCAAATGACAATTTGGAGCAGAAGATGAAAGAGATGTTTCCTTTAGCATCTCCCCTCCACGACAGCAAGATGACAGCAAGGAGCTAGGAGTTAATAGGAAACATTAACCAAAATTTGCCCTTGTGGCAGCTAACAGTTTAGCTTCTGTTTTTATATTTCTTCTGTGAAGTCACATGCATTTCCAGACTTTAACACTTGTCCATGGCCTTCAGAGAATGCACACCATGGTAATAAGATGAACTAGTTTTAAAAGATTGTGCTAATACCATTAAGGCTGATGAGGCACTGGTGTCAGTGGAGGTAAAGGAGAGTGCTGAACTCCTCACTTCATTTTCTATCACAGGGAGGATGAAAAATATACACCCTGATGCTGATAGCATTGCAAGCTGCCTCCAGGTGCCTACAACCAGCAATCAGGATCAAAAGGTGGAGTGTGCCAAGGCCCCAACATCCACAGTGCTCAAGGTCTGAGTGATGTGATAGAAGAAAAACAGTGGGGTCTACTCAAATGGCAGAATGAAAGGATGCTGAAATCTCCCTTTTTTGAACCCAGGAAACCTAGATCTGACCATCAGCTTAAAAACTGCAGTTGTTCTCTGCAAATATACAGGTACATTGAAAGATTATTACACTGCATTGGACCACCCCAGTCATCCTTTATGGACTGGCTGGCCATTGACAGGTTAGAGAAACATTCAATTTCTTAGCCACAATATTCTTTGACCACTAGCTGATGGGAAAAGCCATGACCAAGGCATCACTGAGACATAAATTCCTTCCCAGGCTTGCACTTTGCCTGCCCACCAACTTGTTATCTCTCTTAGATGTTTCATTTAGTCAGTGCAAATCTTTTTAGGGTTTGTCTAAAATCAAAGATGACCAAGTTTCCTGAGTGCAACTGTAGTGTATAAGTTGTAGGGAGGATAGCTGGCTGCAGAGGGTAAAAGACTTGTGCTCTGCATTTTTTGGCCTTTCCAAACTGTGTAAACTTACAAATATCAAAAGAATAGAATCCAAAGGCAAAGGAAGAGGGCATTAATAGGAGGAGGAAGGGAGGGAAACCATGTACAAATGGCTTATGATAAATCACTTGGCAGTTCATCATCTGTCTTGTCTGAGATAAAAATGATCAAGAGCAATGATGTCCCAGCCTATGAAATGTCTCAGGCTGTGCTCAAGCCTTCACTTTTGGTTCTATATGATTTGTGCTTTGTGTGTTTTGGATTGTGTCACCATTACTAGTTGTTACTTTTATTATGGTCTTTAACATACTCATGAAGGCACATGATGTGGATGAAAAGTGACCACACTGGAGAATATATTGGGTTCTAAGGAGTTCTTTCATGTACCTGGTGAAGACATAACTAGGATAAGAGGACTGAGAGCTAAAACTTAAAAATCCAGCCTGGAATTATTGTTATTTTTGTTTTAGCCCCTGAGAAATTTCTTCTGAAGCCAAGAGAAATAGTTGATAACTCTCTCTCTGGGCATTTTGAACCAATCTGATTTTGTTTCCCAACTGTGAAGTGGCCTCGATGTTCAGCGTAGCAGGATGTGATATTACTATGTTGGTGTGGGTTGCACCAAAGTTGAGGCTAACAGCGATCCTTTTGGGGCTTAAAAATAAAATACACACATCAAAAGAAGTGCCAAGCCTGGAGAGCCAGGAGTCTAAGAGAGTTGGTGTAAAAATGGAGACTTCTTTTATGGGCTGGTGTGAGGAAAAGTGCATGCCATATAGTATTACATTTTCTGCTCACAGGGGTGAACGTAAAAATAGAAAGGAGTAGCAAAAGAAGAAAATGGATCCTGAAGTAACAAGGAAATGGCTGCCTGAAGGCTATTAGTTTAGCTGGACAGTACCTCTGTACTAGTCCTCTTCTTGGAGTTAAATGCTCCACAAACAGGATGAAGGGCAGCTCTCTGTCTTGCAGAGCTCACAGGGTAAATGTAAGAGGAGAGGCAACAGGCAGGCAAGGAAATGCAAGGTCAAAGAGATAATGCCACCAGTTTCAGCAGAGGGAGGACCTAAGCTCTGCTCACACAGCAAACAGGTGTTTTAGGGAGGGATTTCAGGGGAGAATCATAACAGAGATATTTCATAGCTGTTTGTGGGATTTTCCTGAATAAAGCAAGGAGAAACTTCAGAGAAGTGCAGCTTAGGATACAATTTGCCTTCTGGGCTGCATAAGCACACCAGCTCATGTTGACCTTAGAATCACAGAATCATAGCATTAACCAGGTTGGAAGAGACCTCCAAGATCATCCAGTCCAACCTATCACCCAGCCCTATCTAATCACCTAGACCAAGGCACTAAGTGCCTCATCCAGCCATTCAGCTCTTCTGAAGTCAAGGGTTGCAAGCTTGATGAACACCCTCTTCTTCGACACCCTGAGGATCTCAGTCTCCACCATCTCATGTTCACTGCAGCCAAGGCTGTGCAGGAGCTTTGCATTCCCCTCCCTGTTGGTGAGAACAAGGTCTAGCACGGCATCTCTCCTCATTGTTTCAGGCTGAGATGTTAGGTAGGACATTGATTGTGGTGCAATACCCATCTACTGCCCAGCACCGGATTTATTGTTGAAACAGCTGACAAGACAGATTTGTTCTTTTTTATGATACATGCTTCAAGAATTCTGCAGCCAGCCAGCTGATCCAGCCTCTGCCAGCCATAGGTGGCCTGTTTTCTCATCACAGCAAGCAAATGCAACTCTATTGATTTAAAGATCTGTGAGTCTCCTGCTAGAAAATCATTGTATTCAATGATTTCTTCATTGCCTTTAATCACGCAAGTAGGTTTTCCATTGTATTCAAATGCACATTTCTTTTTCCTTTTCTAGGAGACAGATGGAAAAGCACATAGCAAATGCATGGAGAGAGGCATTTTTTAAATAAGACTGCACAATGGAAGCAAACTTTAATGACAAGGGAGGTCAGTCTGGCAGGTCCTTCTCACAAATAGGTGTGCAGCACAGAACTTTCTAACTGTTGAACTCTTAGTACAGTAGTGCTCAGCGCTAACAAAACCTACTTTTGCTTTCTCCTTCAACAAGGCTTATTAGTTCAGACAGAAATCTCACCTGATTTTCTAAAGAGGGAGTCATCCTGGACTCAGAGATTTTAAACTCCTAGTTGTGCATCTAGAGGGTTGGAGTGCATGTCCTTGGAGCATGATGGCTAGCAACATGAGACACAAGAGACGTGAAACTCCTCACATTAGGGAAGGTTAAATTCCTGCTCTCTAGGTACTGTCTTCATGGTCTTGAACATCTGCCACATCTGTCAGCCACATGGATATATCCATTGCAAAGTGCTCCTGCAAGCATAGCACTATATGCCCGAAGTTCTCCAGGCTCTTAGATAGAATTAGGTACCAATGCTCAAATCTGAATATCAAGGGATCTTAAAGGCAAACATTGACCTCAACATTATCTTAATGGTTGACAATGGAAATGTGCAGTGTTCACATTTATATGGATAAGGAAGTTTGGGGCTGACCAAACAGACACATAGACAATTGACAATCAGGAGGATAACAAGAACCTTGTTGTTTTGAAGCAGTGGTCTCAGCTGCTGGTATTCAAATTCTGCAGAACGTTCGTCCAAATTCAGTCTTAATTTAGGTGACTTCAATCTTGCCTTCACTACAATTACATGGAGTTGAATTATGTCCTACACTTACCTCTGCAGTAAGCTCTTCAGGGACACCTAGGCCTTTGGATGGTATCAAAATGCATTTATCATTCCCCTGTATTTTCCATTAGTTTGGTGACTGCTTTCCTAACCTGATGCACTGCTTCCATTAGTCCTGACACAGAAACAGTTTTATCTCACAGAAAGGCCCTTGCCTATCTTCTCTGAAATACTTTTTTAAACATTTGTAGATCATTTTAAGTTTGGAGGATAGCTATTTGAATACATTCTTTCTTAGTCTGTTGTTATTTTTTATATTTGAGTCTCAGTTTAATCATAGCCAAGAACCTCGGTTTTGATTAAATCTTTTTGGTCTTCTCCCTCTGGTCCTCCAAAACAGTAATTGGGTAGTTGGATAGATTTAATGAAAATAGCATTTTCCATTTCAAGCATCAAAGGTCTTCACAAGTATTTATTGATTGCTGTATCTTATGAATCTTCTTTGAAGCAGGTAATGTCTGTTACATCTGTTTAATAAAAATATCGATGCTAGTCTGTCATTCAAGATCTATGAAGAACCCAAGGCTTGTTTGTCCATTAGTTAAATTCTTCTTTTCACATTAAACTCTGACAGAAAGTTTCAAGCTTCCCTTGCAAACCTGGGTCTGGACTCCAGAGCCTGTGAATTTTACTCAGTGTTAGTTCAGCACATTGCAGAGAGTGCAGCAGAGTGCAGACACTGCACAAACTGGGGCAGAGTACTGTGGTCTTTCTCTGATCTGCCCATGTTGTCATGGAGGTGTCAGTAAACTGCTACTGCAAGGGCTTCCTGGACCTGCTGGCAGTCAAGCTACACCTAGGATAATCTGCAGAAGGTTGCACGGGCCAGAAAATGTACAAGACAGTCTTCAACCAAAATAAATCCAGGTGATCACATCCCTCTGATATACCTTAGGCCATCTTCACCCTCTAGCCATCTAACTTCCTAAATTATATCCCCAATCTGCTCTGAGATAAAAGTGCTTCTTAATTTTTCTCATAAACAGTTTTCTTAAGTTTTCCCACACTTTTGCTGTACAGTCTGTTAATGTGCTTTGGAATATTAGTTTCCAAAGCCAGAGATGTCTATTCCCCTGTAGTAATTTGCTCCTCACCACACTCTACTGTACAATTTCTTTTCATTTCGTCCCTACTTAGTTCACAATTCTTCACTGATATCTGATTTATTCCTCTTAAGCAGTAATTTCTCACAATGTTGGCTAAATTAGAGAATCTTATATCATACCAAAGAAGACTTCAGATTATTCTGGGGGACTTGTTTTTTGACAGTCTTCCAGTATATCAATTAATTTCCTTAAAGATACCATACCAATATATATCTTTATATTTATATCAATATATTTTCTTTGAAGGTTTCCCCCAAATACATAGATATAATTGGGATTGCACTAATTGGGCTTTAATTATCCAGTTCTTTTCACCCACTTCAATGAATCTACTGCAGTTATCTGATTTGACAAGATCTCTGATGAGATCAAAAGATATGCAAAGAAAAAGTGTGTGGGAAACATACTAATCACAATACCACAGGTCAGCTATTTTTCATTAGTCCACTGAAATCCACAGGGCTGATGAACATGGGCTTGTGAATTCAGAGTCAGATATTACAGCCCTGCCCTTAACGCCACCTTTTTCACAAGATTTGGCACTTTGGGCCTGGGTGATTAAGAATCCTGCCATCCTGAAATGCCCCTGCCAGGTTACTGATTAGGTGTGGTGCTGATTTTGCTATTGCCAGTAAATGTAAACTGCTATCAATCTCAGTTTACATTAGAACATTAAACTGTAAACTGCAGGTTGACATCTCAGATTCACAATCATCTTTGATTTAGCTACAACTTGAAGAGTTTATCTTCCAGGCTGGTAACCTCTTCAGCCACAGCAAGTAAATACAATGTGAGTTTTTGTTTTCCCAATCATCCAGCTATCAATGCACAAAAAGTCATGAGAGTCATGCTGCAAATCTCTACCCTCTGCTCCAGAGGTCTAAGTCTTATCAGATGAGACATGGTTGATAATGTAATACATAGATATCAGCTATTCCAATTGTCTCATCAAACAGTGACCAATCATTAATAATAATAACTCAAAATTTATCAGATTATTGTATTCCAAGGCCTAGGAAAGAAATACTCCAGAAAATAGATGCCCACTGTTCATAATCTTGTGAACATTCTGACTATTTGTTGTTACAGTTAATGTTTCAGTTGGCAGCTACATCAATGACAGGCTGACAGATGTAAGAGCTGTTGATCTACAATTAGACTATGCCTCGTGGAATAAGCCTCAGTATGAGCACAGAGCTCTGTGCCTGCTGCTGAGTGATGGGATTAGCTCACATCTGAGCACAGACACGATCTTGACATGCAGGAGGCTTTTGAAAATGGTTTGGGCTGAGAGTGAATAAGGGTCCATTGCAGTAGCTGAGTCTTGAAACGACAGGTGCCATAGGGCAGCTAACAGGCATAGAGAAAAGGACGTGGTGGGACATGCTGACTGCCTGCAGTGATAAATAGATGCTCTTGGACTTTGAAGCCAAGTGCAACACATCAGCCTGCATCCACACTAGTAAACTATAGTAGTTGTCAAAACAAGGTGACTGCACAAGAAGTACTTTGGGGGATGATCCACGGACCATTCTAGCTGTTGAATTGCATTCAGGAACTGCTGGGAAGTGCACAAATTGGAACAGGACAAATTCTTGACAAGGAACAGTCTAGTAATTTACCAGCACAAGGAGCCACATTCCTGTGCCCAGGATGATGCTAGTAACAGCAGAGGCAATCCTGGTACGGAAATGGTGGAGAGCTGGCACTTCACTGGCAGGGAAATCCTGTGGGAGGGCTTGTTAGCATCCAAACCTCATTATGTATCTTTTCCAATCTTATTGATTCTATGATATGGCTAAAGAAAGACATCAATAGGATTGGCTATGCTACACACCAAAATTGGAGCACTCAGTCCATCATGTAATAGATAATTCACAGGAAAGATAACACAAGAAAATATGGACTGGTGATGTGCCTTCCTCAGTGCTGTCACATCCAGACTAAATGGGGCAGACACATAGCTCCCAGTGCTGGTTGCAGAGTGCTGCTTGGTGCTTGCTGGCTGTAAAACACTAGGTGAGTTCACTGCCTTTGAAGCTTGAGGTTTGCAAAGTGCATCCTGCACGGGTCTGTACATCCACAGACCCCCACTCTGCTGGAGCAAAGTCTTTGAGGTCACCTCCTGTATTCAAGTATATGGGGAAATATCTACTTTTTTTTTCATTGAACTTCACACAAAATGTGCTATTTATCCACTGAGCTTCCTTACTCTGGTATTAATTTAGTCTATTTCACAGAATCACAGAATCACCAAGGTTAGAAGAGGCCACAAAGATCATCAAGTCCAACCTGTCACCACAGACCTCATGACTAAACCATGGCACCAAGTGCCACGTCCAATCCCCTCTTGAACAACTCCAGGGACGGTGACTCCACCACCTCCCTGGGCAGCACATTCCAATGACGAATGACTCTCTCAGTGAAGAACTTTCTCCTCACCTCGAGCTTAAACTTCTCCTGGCGCTAATACATTTATTCTGAGAAAAACAAAAGGAAATGTTTAATCAATCATGTATCACATGTGATTTTTAAAAATGACCTTGCAGGCAGATATTTTTAATTTTACCCAGCTAAATAAACCTTTAAAAAGGAGTCACTGAGGCCTCTGCTGTGTACAGTACTTGTATACTCAAGAGCAGCTTCAATGAAAGGTAATGGAAGAAAAGGAGAATCACCTACATCATCCCCCAGTGCAAGTGGATTTTCACAAGAGGATGAAATAGTTGCATTTATAGATGCAAACAACGTATGCATGCACCTATATGGCACTTTTTTTCTCTTTTGGATGACAGTAAAGATAAACAATTTCATCTTTCAAGTGACAAATGACTTCTTATTTGACACACTTGATTAAATTTGTTTCATAGCTAGGAAAAAAAATAGTGCAGCAGTTCACTGATATAGAAACAATTAAAATAGATTGGTTTTGTTGATGTAATTCTAGACATGAACTAATTATCCCTTTATAGAATCACATCTGTAAAAGGATAATTGATTTGAAAGCGTACAATATTTCACAGAGACATGAGTGAGTACAGCACCTATTTTACCTTCATAGTATATTCTTAATAGCCCTCAAAAACACAACACATAATTGTGACTGTTTTACTATTTGCTTGGTTTTGGTTTATGCGTACACATGAATTAATGTACACATTTCCCTCCTGGCTATATGGTTACACATAAAAATGTTGGGTTTCAGAAAAACAGCACATTAGCTAGGAGCCATTCAGAGGAGCCACAGTTTGCTTGAATGATACAATGGTTTCTAGATGTGCTGTTAAATTCAGGTTCTTTCATGGGATGTCCCAAATGAACATGAAGAAGTTCTTGGTATGTTGGGTTTTGGTTGGTTGGTTGGTTTGGGTTTTGGGAGATGTTAAGCCAAGCAGTAAAAATTTCTCCTGTTTCTCTTGCGTAATGGATACTCTTCCTAGAGAGTAGGATTCTGTGGATTTCCTGCTGGCCCTTGCAATGCTTTAACAATTCAGAAATAGGATCTGCATTGGCATCCAAAAGTCTGAGATGAAGTGGAATAATGCCAGACAAGGGCCTCAAGGACAATAGAATTTCAAAAGAATTTATGACATACAGTGTAGAGAACAACTACCTAACAGATACAGTGATAAACAATGTTTAGAGAATGTGCTAAAATACTGTCAGGAAAAGAGGAAATTTAAGTACACTATTTGGAAGTGATCAGTGACATTTAGTTGTCAGGTCAATTACTTGGTGGAATAATTTATATAGGGTAGTAATAACTTGAAGTACCTGAGGACAAAGTCTGGTTTGTACTTGCCCATTACTGCTGCATCTGTGAGAAAGGTAAAGGTGTTCCTAGGACTTATGAGATTATATTTTTCTAGTATATACAGAGATACATAAGTCATAGGTGCATAGAGTCCTAGAATCATGCAATCACAGAATGGTTTGAGTTGGAAAGGATCTTAAAGAGCGTTTACTTCCAATACCCCTGACATGCGCAGGGACAGCTTCCACTAGACAATGTTTCTCAAGGCCCTGCCCAACCTGGTCTTGAAGACTTCCAGCTTCTCTAGGCTACCTGTTCCAGTGCCTCACCACCTTCAGTGAAGAATTCATTCCTTATATCTAATCTAAATCGTCTCTCTTTCAGTTTAAAGCCATTAGCCCTCACCCTGTTGCTATATTCCCTGGTAAAGAGTCACTCCCCGCTGTTCCTATAGGCCCCCTTCAAGTACTGGAAGGCTGCTATAAGGTCTCTCCTTCTACTGCTGGAGACTTCAGCACTGAACACAGTATTCCAGCACTTGTAAGAGCAGAATAGAGGGGGGAAATGTCTCCTTACCTCACAGCACTTTGATGTCCTTATTCCTGGAGAAACCCTACCTGCAATACTCTAGGAGTGTGGGGTCCTACATTCAAAAACCCGAAATGGGCATAGTGAAGGAAAAGCCAGTAATGTGGCTGGACTTCCACACAAGGAAATTTGGCACCCAGGGCTCGCTCAATCTGTTATGATAAAATTAGGAAAGGTTTTATTAAAAATTAGTCCCTTCTCTCCATTTATTCACTTCCAAAGAGGGAGAACTAGGCAAATGCAGGACAAATAATTTGGGCATGAATACATTTAGACAGAAAGCATGAGAAATTTTCCAGCTCTTCAGGCACTGAAAGCCTGGAATATCCTCAGTAAATACCAATAACAGGAATAAAGTTTTGAGACAGATCCTGATCATCAGTACACATGAATAAGAAACTGTGTGTACTTATAACAGCAGGAGGCAGTGTCTGATGATCCTTCTAGACTCGTATTCCATGTACAGTAAAATAGCAAAGCCTGATCTTTCAAGGTACCAAAGAATAGCAACCTATGACTCAGGAAATTGTCCTCTTTTTGTGGCTGACCTAAAAAATACACAGGAATTAAGTATCTGTTGAACTATTGGACTGAATTAGAGCTCTAAGAAGGACTGCAGAGTAATGTATTTAATTAATAAGAACTAATTTTCAAGATGCAACATTGCACTGTTAATAGAAAAAAAAGGAATAATCATAAAGCAAAGTCAAAACACAGCATAAAATAAACTGAATTTAAGATGAAAATTATAGCTTAAATACTGCAGTATCGATTTCTGAGTTTATAGCAGAAAGTTAGTGGAGGCTTCTTCCAACTAACAGAGAAACAGGTTTTATATCAGACAAATGTGAAACTTAAAAATAGTCAGAGTATATCATGTCCTATGTGCTTACCCTGGTTCAAAGTTGCATTGATTTTGTGTTATTCTCTGCTTTTCAATTTATCTTATTTAAAGATGTGTGCTATTTCCATATTGTTGAAATGCTGTGCTATTAACACAGAGGAAGGAAGCTTTGACCAGTACCTGAGCACTAGCCTTTTAAAAGTCATAAATATCCATGATGTTGGTAGAACTAGGATCATCAAGGCTTTCTGTTGGAAACAGCTTACCAAAGAGAAATAAAAAGGAAAAAGAAAAGTGAAATTGTTGGATGTATTTACACAGGAAATCACAGCACGTTAGGAGCTGGACGTTGATTCTTTCCATTCTCAAAGCACACACTCCAGTAACCTAAGGAATTAGTAATGGAGCCAGTGTGCTGATCATCAAAAGAGAAGCTTGAAAGAAGCGTAGATTTTCAACAAGATACTACTTTCCTGGCCACAGGTCTACAGCCAACATAGTTATTACTTATGATGAAGTGCAAAGCCAGGTTTAACAAAGTATTTTTTTATGGAGAATGTGCTTTCTTTTGGGAATACAACAAAAAAACAGTTTGCATTTGGCATTACCTAATAGGTGTAAGCAGACAACTTGGTTTGGTTTAATTATTGGAAGTACTAGATATGCCTTAATGATGAAACAATTTTAGTAAATTCTAAACAGCTACATGCTGATAATCTTCAACATTTCATTTCTGATTTATATCTGCCCCACAGCACTGTGTTGTGTATCAGATGTACTGGACTGAAAATGCAAATTCTCTTAATGCTACTATTTTTCATCACAGAAGCCCTAGAACAGATTAGACAGAGATAAAAACAATTGACAGAAACTTTGTGTTTGACAGTAAATGAAGCAAATGAAAGGAGCACAAATCTTATGAGAAGTGGCTGAGGGAACTGGGGTTGTTTAGCCTGAAGAAAAGGAGGCTGAGGGGAGACCTTATCACTCTATCTGAAAGTTAGTGAGACGGTTTCCAGTTTCTGCTTCTACGTTAGTAAGTGATAGGACAAGAGGAAATGCTCTCAAGTTGTGCCAGGGTAGAGACACTCCTTAAAATTTGTGTTAAACTATGTCCTTAATTTTGCACACGAGTTACTTTCATGCTAATTTTCTGCTGCAGCCAGGCAAAGCCAGACACAACACACAGGTACCAAGTTTCAGGAAACAAGGCTTTTTAGCAGTGCCTGGGAACAAGTTAGGATAAGTCAAAGTTCCCCCTCTGTTCTCACTCTCACAGCAGAGAGGAACAGTGGAAACACCAAACATGACACACAAGTGCTAAGAGGTGAGACTTTTAAAACATCAGTACACTTTTTGTAATCCCAAGTGTTATTAATAGCATCAGTATGGGCATTTATTTTCCTTACACTGAAACTAGAATTTTAATCCCCTATTGATTGAAGCTAAAGTGCAGAAAACTCTGCAATTTATGTGATTGATTCACATACCTTGAGGGAATCAAGTCATCTGTAAACCAAATTTTTTCTTACCTTACAGGTTCCTGTTAGATAAATGTCTCTATAAGCAAAACATCTTCTTTAAACTAAGGGCAAGGGGTCAAATACACTGCTGGCAAAAGCAGGCAGAACTTCAGGGAAGCTTGAGTGGAAAATTCGACCTGATAAACACATTTCCTTATGTTACAAGAATGTAATTTGAATTTCAGAAAAATAACTTTTTAAGGCTGAGAAGCTGTGTGATTTCACACAGAAATACACTTGGCAGCACCAGGAAAGTGATATTCATCCACTTGTTTTTCCAAAATAGTGGGTTATTGCAAGAGCCCAATTTAGTGTCCAGTTCTAACAGCTGGCTTGTGCTGTTTTTCAGAAAGCACCAAGTACCCTCACACTAAAACTACTGGTCTTTACTCAGGCATAAAATCAGAATATCCCAGTCACTTCACGAAAGAAAGACTGGAAACTTGTTCAGAAATCACAGATAAATCACCTTCAGGAATAAAGCCAAGAAGGAGGCAGCCTTGGGTGCCTCTGATGTGTATATTCATGATCGACATCTTCTTAAGCATTCTCTTTAAAAGCTTCATGTCGAGGTTTCTCCAGTCTTTTGACAAACTGAGTTTTTGCCACATTCAGCCCAGCAGGGGAAAGTGTAATTTAGAAGGATGAAACTCAAAAGTATTTCTGGTTCATTTGAAATAGAAGCAGCCATGACTAGGTAATAGAAAACAAAGTTCTTCTCATTGCTCTGAATCTCAATGATGCTGTCTCAGGCAGGAACGTTAACATTTGATTTTTCTTCTACATTCATCATGCAGGGACTAAGTGCCTTGGGGAAGGGAAAGAAACAACAACTCATGGCATTCATCCATGTATATATTTATTCATATTCTGAATATCAAGGCTGAGGAGTTGGAGACAGAACGTAGGAGAGCTTTCCAATCTATGGCATTCAAGATTGAGAGCTAAGTATTTCAATAATATAAAGTTTTGATCTGGTTCATGTAAAAATCTAATTTACATCTTCTGATTTAAGTGCAAGTGAGCAAACATTTCCAGTCCCAAAGGTGGAGGGCAGTCTGTTCAGTTCCAAGGCTGGTCTGTTTCTGTCCTGCTATCAATACACCAAGTCAAACTGATGAAGTACAATGTTATACTGTAGAGACACCTCTCTCTCTGCACGCTGCTCATGAAAGTCATTTTGAGAAAAAGATTTGCTATTAGAGGATTTTTCCCCCCTGCTTTCTTTTTTTTTATGCCAGAGGTAAATAGATTCAAGACTGCCCTGTGCACAATATCTTTCCAACAGGGTAAATTGTAAGGAAATTATTGTTGGAAGACACCGCTATAAAACAAGGTAAGTGAATCAGCTCTTCATCTTTACCATAGATAGAGACTTTTACTTATTACACTGTTTCAAAGCTCTATGGTTAAACCCAGCTATGAAGAAGCTGGTCTCTCTAGTTACACCAACGTCCTGGCGTGTGGTCCAGAGGAGGAGGTGAGTGAGGCAGTATTTGGAAAACTACCTGTATTTCCAAAGCCATGCTGCATCTTTGGAATGACCATGGACATTTGGGCTGTTTCCCTTCTTCCTAAGTAAGTTTTCATTTTCATGCATTCCTGTGCAGCCACATCTCAGCTGGATGTAATAGCGCCAACATTTTGAAAGGAAAATTGCTTTCTGTTCCTCACAGTATTTCATGCATAAAGCATCCTTTACAATGAGAAAATGCAATTCCTCAGGCTGTCAAAGCAGGGCAGTTACTGAGGTCTCAGGAAACACGTGGACTGAAGTCTTCTCTGCATTTCTAGTCCTACACAGGTCAGATCCATGATCTGTCATGATCAAGGGACCCAGGGACTACATTGGCACAGGGCAGGACTAAGAAAAGGAGGATGATATTTCTGGCCACCTTCTTCAGGTTGAGGAGGACTTATTTAATTTTGAAGAAAAACTAATTCTGTCTAAAAATTCAGTGCAATGAAACTAAACCATAAAACTGGAAAAAGTTTTTTCCATTGCTGGCTGCAGTGTTCGTTCATTTCTGCTTGTTTGTCAGCCAGAATCACATGGAGAGAACTTTATTATTATTCACTACCAAGAATAGTTTAGCACGTCCATTTAAATGGCTGTGAACGAGCTTTGGGGGGAGTGAGAAGCTCTATTTATGTTATAGGCAGCATGGCACTAGCAGAAGATGTAGTTCTAGCCACTTCCTGTGGGAGGTAAGGATTTTATTTTCCCTTTTAAAATGTGTTTGTACATAATGCTGTTGGGAGATGCCAGATAATGACATTCTATTCTATTCATCTGTCCATAAACCAGCTCAGGCAGTGCCCCATACCCGAGGGACTAAACCTCCTGACTGGTCTTGGGCACCAGTGGTGAATGGGATGTAGGATATAATCTCCCACACAAAGAGTCCATGCTGCCCCTAGACCAACATCTCTATCTCATGCTGTGAGATACAGTCACTGCCAGTTGCTCTTTTGTTAACACAGACATTTTTATCACGTTTAACCTCACTCAGATTTATCACAGTCTTTCCTTTAACTGGTGTGAAGCTCATTCTTGCTGCTCCTAAGGGAAAGTATTCAGAGCCCAGTAAAACAACTTCTCAGAATGACTACTGAGGATGAATTTCATAACAAAATATCCAGGGATTCATTGTGATCTCTGATATTGCTGTCGTTGTCTTTTTCTGCTCTCTCGCATTTGTTACAATGTGGATGGGTCAGCTGCCTTTCTGCAGCTGCTCAGTGTGACAGTTAGGAGGAGGTGGAATATGTGAGTTATTTTGTAAACTGAGGATTAGAGAGGGCTAGGAGAAAAAAAAATGCTTGGCACAAACCCAGCATGAAGTGGAAGACAGACACACGGAGTGTTTCCCTTGAACTTATAGAGCAGGAAACCATTCACCCCCCAAAGGGCCCTCACAGTGTCCTACAAACCACACTATGGAAATAATGACTCAGAACTTCCACTTCCCTGTGCTTTGCTGGCAGCAGGGTTACAAATAATCTCCAGCACTCCAAGTGCTCCTCAGACAGGTAGGAGGTGAAAAAATGGGCTAATTCTAACCTATCAAGAATGGGTTTAGGCTGTCAGACCCAAGTTGTGCATCCTTGTGAAATAGAAGGAAGGGACCAAAAGGCACTTGAGAAAAAAATCAAAGGCTAGCACAAGCACATCACTAATTAAAAAAAATAGTAATAGTTATGCAGCTGTGACCTAGAAGAGCAATAGTACAAAGTAATAGGTTATAAATCCTCAATTATTTAAAAAAAAAACGAATGCAAATCATCTCAAGTTTGTTATTTATGGATTGTCTGCACAGCTGCCTCTCAGTGCGAGCACTCAAGGAGATATTTCTCTAGGCATGTTACAAACCAGCAGTGATTAAACTTTAAAATCCAGTTCACAACTTTGACTCCAAAATCACCTGTACTCTGCAAAGAGTAAAATTGTTCTTCCACTTAAAATTTAACAACAGACCAGACCTGCTTTTACCAGTTTGCAAGGTGCCAAGGGGAAGAGAAACTTCACCATCGGCATTCAGGGTTTTCTATAGAGGGAGAAAGAGATCTGAAACATTTACTGAGGAAAATCTGTTTAGAATCTGTTCAGAACACGGGCTGTGCCACTTCAACCTGGCTTGGTTATTAAACGGAAATAGAAGCAATCAATCCAGAATGTTCTATCTTCCAATTAAAAAGAGAAGAGAGGAGGGAATTGTTATCACTGTATTTGCAGCACAGCATACAGACTTTTTTTTTTTTTCTCTTTTCCAGTAACTTTTACAAGTGCTCCATCAATAATTCATGCTGCTCCTAAATGCAGGGCAGACACTGTCTCTTTGTCGCATTTCACAATGGCTGAGTGACAACGGCAGCTCTGACTCCAGGCTACTATCTTTGACTATCTGCTGGCAGAGACACATTGCTGTCCTTCCTTTGTCATTCAATCCCTAACACAGCTGTGACAAATTCTGGCATACCCTGTCATTCCCCTCACCCTCTGATAACAGAAATCTGCTGCTTTTCAATGGGTGTTCTGCACTCTTGTCCCCCAAAGAAGAAGCTGTATGTTAATGATGCCTGGTGATGTGCAAGTCTGGTTCTGCTGGCTGCTTCTCCTCTGATTACATATTTGGATTGACCGTGCTTCAGAAAGTGCAGACGTTAAATACTGCTTTGAGATCTGCAAGTGCAGAGTGGCTGAGTAGCTAAAGCCTGTATGATAATGGTGACTTCAGGGAGTTGAGGCGGGAAAAGGCTCTCTTCTTTAGCAAAAGTGATAGGAGACTATGCCAGATACAGTTTAGGGATGATAGTAAAAGACCACAGGAAGAGCTTTACATTTCCTGACAGTGTTGAGGAGCTTTGAGCCTCATCTGTCAGGGCATGGTGTAACCCCCTGTGCTGCAGGAGGCTTCCCAAAACCTGTGCAGGATAGTGCATGCAGGATGCACCACATAGCTTCCTTCACATCCTTCCATCATAAACTGCTCTGCAGAGGTCTGCAAAGAAAACCACTTGGCTTTCTTTCCCAGATGCTTGGAAGTAGTGGGTTTGTTTTTGACAGTGTTCTGGGACTCACTCTGACAGAAACTTGCAGTCCTGCTCACTTCCTCCCTCCTCGCATGTGACAGGAGGGGCACAATGTCTGATGCATTCAGACAAAATAGCTCCAGTCACACCATGGGCAATATCCTTTTCAGAGTATCTAAGCACCTGTTGGTGTTGCTCATTCCAGGAAGGGGCTGGAAGCCTTTGTGAGTTTCCTCATTTCCAGCACTTTGATCATCCCAGGTAAATGGATGCAGGCAAGTACAAAACAAGGATTAAGTTACCATAGCCAGAGATGCCAACACCAGTCTATTGAATCCAGTATGCCCATGGAGCAGGCTGCAATGCCTGCCATGAATGTGCCATGAAGGGGCACATCCAACATTCACCAACACACCCTCAGCAAATGTTCACTATATGTTGCTATTATAAGCACAGGACAAGATGTTACAAGGACATTTGTTTTCCCATGGAGACCCTGAAAGCTGTTTCCTTTATCCTTAGCTACAGCAGCACTGTTCCAATTAGTATCACTAAAGAAGAGCAGCTGGCACTTGTTTGAACAGAGTGCTCTCTCCAAAGCCTACTGAAGCCAATGGAAAATGGATCTCCTTTCTTTCACTGGATTTTGGATCAGACTCAGAGGGGCTTGATGGTTTAGAAAGCAGGGTGGTTTTTGTTTTGTTTTGGTTTGGTTTGTTTTCATTCCTTTGTTACTTCTCTCTCTCATGTTTGTGACTAGAAACCATTTTTTCCAATCTACACATCCAGTGACAGGAGGTTGGGGCAGCATTTTTACAAGATAAGAAAAGATAATGTAAATGCTGCACAGTGGGGCTGGACCTATTAGAACCTAGAAAGCGAGAAATAATGAGGCAGAACAGCAAACAGGGGCACACTTTTGATGTCCTTTGCACATGATATTTTTTCCCATTAGAGGACTTTCATGGCTGTTCCACAGGTTTCTCAAAGCTCAATTCATTTTGCAAACAGCTCTTACTGAAAGGAAATAAGCACCTCCTGGACAGAGTCAATTAATATGTAATTTTTGACATTTTAAATCATCAGCAGTGAGCAGATGGGTCTCTCCTTTATACAGGGTGAAGCCTATTGCTTGAGTGTTTGAAAATTTGATTTTATGTTACATTTTTCCATATTCATCTATACTGCTCTGTCTTCCAGTCCCACGGTGGGAAAGTGAACTGAATTTTGCCTCTGAAATTATTAACAAAACTCTGCTTGAGCTCAGGGAGTAATGAACTGATCCAACGGTGATAGTGTTAGGAGATCAAAATTTCCTTTCACCTTGTAAACTTGGGGACAAATTTTCATTTTCATACCCATAGGGCTCTGACTGGTGAAGACATGATGTGCCTAGATGACTGCAGCAGCTGCTGACTGCCCTCCTTTAAGGGTTCCTTCTCTTGCTGCACCAACAGCTCAGCTACTTCTGAAGCAAGTACTGAATCCATCACATGATGATAATAATATGAGCTGATATTACCTTGTATTATCAGAATGCAAATCAGGAGAAATGCAGCAGCTACTTTACAAGGCAAAAACTATGGGGAGAGCGTGAAACGATGTGAAAGCTGAGGATTATTATCTCTGCATCCTTCCCAAGTTGCCAAGTGGGTCCTTTATTTGAAGTGCACTAACAGTTTTGCTGGGTTTGGCAGAACACATTACAAGTCAATAACCTTGCAGACTGGTTGGTCAGGGATTGCAATTTCTTGGGTAACTGTGAAGGAATCCAACTGAGGTTTTGATTGCTACAGCCACAGAAATACTTACTAATGGTAAGTAAATGATTATTATTGCTCTGTAATTTTATTCTGTATAATAAAATGCAGTGTGTTTGTTAATAATATGCACACTTCTAAATACAGGAGTTGCAATAAACCCCATCTTGCTCATCTTTCTTAGCTAATGGTGGATTCCCACCAGTCTCAACATGGCTGAGATTTCACATCAGTTCAAACAGTTGTAATTACCTGTACTTGAAAGACTAACAAGAAAGCAGGATTATACAAAATAACATAGTAACATAAGAAAAAATGTGGTTGGACTAACCTCTTAATCACCTGTGAAGTCTGAAAAGTTGTAAAATTGCCCTTTCTTACAGAGCTGTGTGTTTTCTTCTCGTTTAGCTATGTAGAATGACTGAAATAAACTGTCACCGAAGAAAAGCTACAGGACTATTGTAATGATAACTTCAGTTATTCTGGGCCACTTGCTAGAAACAGGCACAGTTCTGCAAGTTGTTCAGTTCAGCTGAATGTCATCCAAATATATTTGTTTGCCATTAAGTGATGTCTTTGCTGCTTTCTCTTAACACTTCTGAAAACCAGGCAAGATAATTGCAACATTCATGGAAGAGTGATTATCATCATTGTGTTAATGATGGCCACAGAAGAAAGGCTCTGGCTCAATGAGCTCTGAATTGGAAATGAATTTTGCAAAAGAGATAAGGAATAAATGAGAGAATCCAAATCTCAAATCCACAAGGAAGTGATTTACTGCATTCTGTGGTCTATATAACCCTACGGTAGAATGGAATTTCAACCTTTTAAGAGGGATCTCTGCCACATAAAAATGTTTCCTGCATCACCACCATAAAGTGGCTCTACACACTATAACACATTGCCCCCCAGTCAGAGTAAATGGCTTGCAGCTCAGATTCACTAGATGGTCAATTAAATCAAGCTGATAAAGCAGATGAATTCAGCCAAAAGACAAATTAAGCAGCACAGAACGCATCGTGCCAAGACAGAAATGTAACTCATGGAGCAGATGCAAAAAAGTTGATATACTCCCAGAGATGCTGTGTCAGCCAAAGCAAGGAAACACTACCAGAAATTAATGGCAATACGGTCTACATGCTGAAGAAGAAAACCATGTCATGAAATGCATGGCCCAAGGGTGGTGGGACCTTTGCAGGCTGCTACCTGCATGAAGAGTTGTGGCAATGTTCTGGTTTAGGCAAATAAAACTTGACCTTTGGAAACTGGTGGTGCAGCTTTTCAACAAGCCTTGAGTAACTCCTCTGCATCCATTTTTACAGCAGCTTAATCTCCTATTCCATATATTGCAAGAGCCCCCAGACGCAGAAATGATAACCCAGTTCCCACCTCAACTCACCCTGCAGTTGGATGCCGTTATGATAGCAAAGACCTTTTGCAGGAAAAAAAGGATTCTGTTCAGGCAAATGGAAAACAATTTATTCTACATAAGAAGCACCCAGTAAGTATTTTCACCCCTAATAATAGTAGCAAAATAAATGCTATCAAGGCTAATCAAAAAGGGAACCATTTCTGCAACAAATTGTAAAAACACTGACTAGTTCTGAAATCCTCTGTGACCTTTTGTCCTTTATTTCATTGCTGGCCCATAAAGACTATTACAGATGAGGCAGCTCCTACTGTCTCATTCTCATATATCTCACATACTCCTGTAAAACATACTTAGAGTGTATTTCATTTGGGTGCATAACACAAAATTGTCCTTTATTTTCCAGAAGATAACTTTTCTTGAACTGAAGAAAAACACATAACAAAACTTGTTCTACAAATTCCCAGTAATCCTTTGATTTCATTCCAAACCACAGGAGACCTTTTGACCCCATTTAATTTGCCTTGGCTGATAAAGTTATTTCCAGCTTCTCAAAAACCATTTACAGCATACAAACAAACAAACAAACAAACAAACAAACAAAAACCCCCAACATCCAGAGGTCTGTGCAATGTATGGACTGTAATCATCTGTTCAACCACTCTTAGCAAACAGGGCTGTGAAAAAATATTTTTATAGAGCACAAAAAGGTCATTTATAGCACTGTCAGATACATTTATTTTGTGGTTTTTGTATTTTACTGGCAACTGCTACTCACCTCACGTTTTGCTCTGGACTTTTCATGAAGAATAAGTGACATAAGAATAAGAAAATGTAAGTGACAATTTTGCTCCTATTTAACATCCCATCAATTCGGTGACAGCTGGCTCTGACAAGCATCCTTGTTAGGTGTGGATCTGAATACAAAAAAGCCCTTATGTCCTTTTGTTCTCCTTTGCTGTCATTAAATGCCCAGAATTCTGAGGTGTGAGAAAAACCTTTGAGGTCAGCTGCCCTGCTCTTCCCATTAGGCTCATCCCCAGTATATGGTTGTATTTTATTCAGCACAATAATAGAGCAACTCAAAAAGGGAAGGTTCTATTATTTCAGTTACTACTTTCCAAGCTAATCTCCCCAACAGGACATTCATCCTGTTATTTGGCCTAATATTTATTTTCCTTGATGACAATTTCATCATTCCATGCTTTTGTTTTTCACCTCTGGTGAAATCCTTAAAATATTGTTAATCAGGATATATACATCCACTTGGTGCCAATCATCTGGCCAACTGATGTAAACCTAAGTATAGAGAGAAGGAGGGGAGGAAAATTAAGTTTTCAGTAATTCAGCTTTTTCATTTCTTGGCTTCTGAGGAGTTGTAAGCTGGTATGGAGTCAGTTGAATTCAGGTAAGTTGAATATAGTAAATTAAAGGGGGAAAAAGTAATAAAAAGGGCCAATTCGTTTTCATCAGGCTCCTGGCCTGCATCAAGAATAGTGTGGCCAGCAGAAGCAGGGAGGTCATTTTGCCCCTGTACTCTGCACTGGTTAGACAACACCTTGAGTACTGTGTCCAGTTCTGGGACCCTCAATTTAAGAAGGACTCTTGAACATGTCCAGAGAAGGGCAACAAGGTTGGTGAGAGGCCTCAAGCACAAGCCTTATGAGGAGAGGCTGAGGGAGCTGGGGTTGCTTAGCCTGGAGAAGAGGAGGCTCAGGGGAGACCTTATTGCTGTCTACAACTCCCTGAAGGGAGGTTGTAGACATGAGGGGGTTGGTCTCTTCCCCCAGGCAACCAGCACCAGAACAAGAGGACACAGTCTCAAGCTGCACCAGGAGAAGTTTAGGCTTGAGGTGAGGAGAAAGTTCTTCACAGAGAGAGTTGTTAACCATTGGAATGGGCTGCTCAGGGAGGTGGTGGAGTCACCTTCCCTGGAGGTGTTCAAGAGGGGATTGGACGTGGCACTTAGTGCCATGGTTAGTCATGAGATGTGGGGTGACCGGCTGGACTTGATGATCTTTGAGGTCTTTTCCAACCTTATTGATTCTATGATTCTGCTATATATAGTCTTCCCCGAAGAAACTGTGACCATGGAGAGCTCAGGCAGGAGCAGGATGTTCCTGGAGGGCTGCAGCCCAAAGAAGGGCCAGCACTGAAGAAGGGAAATGTGAGAGATCCATGCAAAAGGGACTGTGATGGACTGACTGAAACCCCAATCCCCAACCCTGTTCTCCTTCAGATAGAAAAGTGGGGAGTGTGGGAGCAAATTAAAGATTTCTCAGGCACTTTAAACTTCATTTAGAGCACAGAGAGAGTAAAGCAGGTAGTGGAGAACACAACAGACTTGCACAGATTTTTTTGTTAGGAATATACAGCAAGAGCTCTGCTCTTTGCACTGTCCTTTGAAGTGTGTGGCACTGCTTTTATTCACTTGTCGCCTAGTACAGGCAAGTTGAGAACAGGGACACATAAAAGATCTTGTAACCAATTACCTCTACCTTGTGGAATTACAGAAGAGATGAACATGATACTGCAATGCTGTGCCCTAGTATCAAGCTTTATAATCTCAGGATGTGCCAAAAGACATCTCTGTGACTGAGTGGATATGAAAGACTTCAAGGTGAAAAGTTGTCCTCATTTTAAGAAAGAAAAAACCCCACCAAACAGAGTAGTGCTTTCTACAGATGGAAATGATGTCTGCTAATAATGGAATGGCTGGAAATGTAAGTCGAGAAGCTGTCAAGCCATGTGCATACAGTAAAACTCAGTAACCTACCTGTCCTTATATTGCAAGAAAGAAATTAACATCTGCAAGTTTCTCCTGATATGAACAAAGACTGTATTATTGGCAAGACCTAAAGAAACCACATTTCTGCTAATGATGCAGCCTGCAAATAAGCTCATCTCTCCCCATTCAAAGTTTCAGACACAGCTCAAACACACCTACAAAAAGCAGAAGCTGAAATCTGGTGTAATAAAAATCCCTCACAAACCACAACACCAACTATAACAATCAATATATTATGGTTTTTTGTACACCATCTGTTTCACTCAGCTCTGCTATGTGCACTGATAACAGTCATTATTTTTAGATCAAAAGCTGAAATAGTGCAACTTGTATTGAATGGAAAATAACATTGATTTTTACTTTTTAATTCTTTTGACATGAAAAATAATAGCACGACAAGACAGTCTTTAAGGTGTAAGAGAGGTTGATAATTCTCTTACCTCCATGAAGGATTTGGTGCAGCTCTGGAAAAAAGCCCTCTTGAAGTGGTCAGTCTCAAGTATTCAGTATGCTTTTATCCCAGGAGTTTGATTTTCAGAAGGGCCTCGTACTTAAAACTGCCTCACTGGGTGAATTTTCACATCTTCATTGACTTTACTGAAGCTTTAGCAGTCTGAAACACTAATGGTAAACCTCATCCACAGGCAGGCACTGAGAGTTCAGGCCAAAAATCAAGTCCTGATCCTGCAGTTGAACACAGCTCCAAAAGGTTCCCTCACATGCCAAACTCTCTGTCCACTTGCATCTTGAAACATTTATGTGAACACCTGAATATCCTGCAGTATTATGTCTGCTTTCTTCCATTCTCTATTAACAGCACTTGCTTATGCTTGAGACACAGCAGTTTTTCTATGTGTTTTTCTTTTGGTTTGCTTCTTGTAAGTTTGCAAAAAACACATCCATTCTGTCAGCAAATTTATTGGAAAGCGAAAACATTTTTCTTATCCTGGGTTAAGACTGAATAGATTAAGTGCCGTGTTCTATATGGCAGTGAGACGATGCTGTGTGGACTCAGAGCTTTGTAACTTAAGAAGACATTTATTAAAACATTTTGAAAACCTCAAACTTGCAGCAATGTCACTCCTGTCATCTTGTTTGAAAACATGCCATTAAATGCATTCATTTCAAATACATCTGCTCAAAGAGTGCAATTTCTTAGCATAGCAGGAACTGGTCTAACATCATTGCTATAGAATAGAATAGAATAGAATAGAATAGAATAGAATAGAATAGAATTAACCAGCTTGGAAAAGACCTTCAAGATCATCAAGTCCAACCTATCACCCAATACCATCTAATCAACTAAACCATGGCACTAAGTGCCTCATCCAGTCTCTTCTTATACACTTCCAGAGATGGTGACTCCACCACCTCCCTGGGCAGCCCATTCCAATGGCCAATCACTCTTTCTATGAAGAACCTCTTCCTAACATCCAACCTAAACCTCCCCTAGTGCAGTTTGAGTCTGTGTCCTCTTGTTCTGTTGGTGGTTGCCTGGGAGAAGAGACCAACCCCCACCTGGCTACAACCTCCCTTCAGGTAGCTGTAGACAGTACTTATCTCTAGCTGAGGTAAAACAACAAAGGGTGTATGTGCATTTCCTTTCTCCTTTTGTCCCATGGATTTTGCAGATGATACTGATCAGTACACAGCCTCTACCGATGCAGCCTTGCATATGTTAGTATGCTACTGGTTAAAAGACAGTTAAAACCACTACTATCAAGAGGAACCATAACCAACCACAGAAACCAGAAAGAAAAGCAGATCTCATCTTCTTCTCTGCTCAAGATAGAAAAAAATAGCCTTTGTGGATATAATGATTTAAGGATGTAAAGAATTCTGAAACCTCCATTTCCCATACCCTCTCCTGTGCCGTTTTGCACTGTGAGGTCCAAATTTCCCCCTTTGTGTACAGATGCTTATACCACTCCGTAACATGAGGTCCCTCCCAGAACTTGTGTACCTAGTTAAATTTTGTAGGACCTTTCAAAGAAGTCAGCTTCAAGCATCATAATCTTACCTTTCAAGACTCTTGCTGCCGCTAAAATTATTTGTGGTTTCCTTTTTCCATTTTTAAAACCTCTGCATGATTCCAAGCCCTATCTCCTCTCTGTGTTCAACTCATTCCCAGAAACATTTGATGTGTTCTTAGCTGTGCAGATCAGTTAGCCCATCAGGAACTTGGCTTATATGCATGCATAGGCTTTTAAAGAGAAGAATTTGCCAAGTGCTAGCCTGTAGCCAGGACACTCCTCAGGTATCAAAGAGAGAGAAAAAAACAGATCACATAGTGTAGTATATGCCAATGAAAATTACCAGTGTGAGGGAAGAACGTATCTTCAGAAACAGAAGCTACTTGACTAAAACTTGTCACCCCTGAAACTGGAAAGGTCACTTAACCCTTGGGAAAGATTAACTGGACAACAGGAATCTGCACTGAAAACAATCTGTGATGTGTAGGTGTAACAGAAGCAGAGGAGATTTAATTCCTACCTTTTAGGCACTCCAAATCAAGAAAGGCAATTGGAGCAGCCACGGCCTCTGAAAATAAATGTCAGTTATAAACCAAGCTGTGTTTTCTTTCTGAAAAACTGGAGATCTTTGGACCTTCACTTTGTGAAGTACAATGGCTTACATTAGACAGGAAGTAATTAATCTCCTCATAGCATTACAGGTCTGCATATTCTAGAAAGAAGAAAATGTATCAGCTATGGAGGCAAGAAATCAATGTGCAGTACTCAGCACAGCTGATAGTCCTTCCTGACCCACACCTTGTATATTTCAAACAATTGCCTTTCCATTTAGAGGTGGAAAAAACCCTGGAGCTTAGGGAAAGAACTGAATTGAAAAGTATTAAAAAATAAAAAAAAAAAAAGACAGAAAACTCACAAAAAATCATTATGCTATAGTGTTAGAAACTGAGATGTAACTTGTGAATTATAAATCAAGCCTTAACTTACAGGAGGTACGCCCCTATTTAAGATCTTTCAGTGAAGTCAGCTTCATGCATCATAATCTTACCTTCATTAAATAAAATTCTAATGGTGAACAAGGTTGGACCCAGTACTGACCCCTGAACACCACTAGTTACAGGCTTCCAACTAGACTTTGCACTGCTGATCACAATACTCTGAGTCCTGCTGTTCAGCCAGTTCTCTTTCCAGCTCACTGTCCACTCATCTAACCCACACTTCCTGAGCTTACATATGAGGATGTTTGGGAGCCTTGCTGAAGTCATAGGGAGTTAAGGCAGAAGTTACCACTAAATGTTTACACTGACTTTGGCTAGCATTAACAGAACCCAGTAGCCTTAGAAGAGGCAGACAACCAGCTCGCTACATTACATCAACTTAGAAACTTTTTTTCCACTTTTCTGTACCGAACATGCACAAATGAGTCCAATCACATAAAAAGGTCTTCTTATGTTACTTTCTTGATTAGAGACTACTAACTGGAGAAATAATTTGTCAGTCAGTGTAACCCAGCATTTTTCACTTAGCTGTGAAAGGCAAGCCAACGCTTAAGGAATTAGAACATCAGAAGAAAATATGACAGCTTTTTTATTAATTAATAACTTTTATAGCTCAAATTGAAAAATATTAAAGCAGCAACAATTCAAGATTCATGAAGAAAACTCTGGACCTATATACATGCATAATTAAGAATATCTGGATTCCTGTCAATATTTACTTAAGTTTTTTGTACAAGTTCTTTCACACAATCATATTTACAAGCGTATGTTCAAAACATAGAAACATATATCTTTTATAGTATTTACAAATCATTTGAATAGATTTTTTTTTTCTTACAAACAGAAGAGTATTTCATTAATTTGACAGATTTGGTTCCAACATATGGTACTGAACAAGTATTTATCCAGTGGGATAGAAAGAGTTATCACTATTCATTTATCTAAATAACAATCAACCTACTGGTACCCAGAATTATCATATATGGCTTTAAATACCTCCTGAATTCAAAGGATTATCTCACCAGTGCAAACTACAGCCCACCTGTAGCTATGGAAGTCTTGAGCTTCTGTTTGGGTTAAATCCATAACTTGTCAAACACATCTTAAGCATGTACTCAGGAATAAGAGTACCTTCTAACTTAAAGAAAACCCAGTCTCCTTCCAGTCAAGTCAAGCACATATTAAATATGTATACAATGGGATGTATGCACTTTTCTAGACATTCTAGCTAACTTGTATAGATGTTTTATTACTGCAAGATAACATGATTTTGAACAGACAATATCTGTGGAGATTCACAGGAATCAAGCAAGACATCTTCTAAGAAGGGGAAGAATACTTTTTCCTCAAAAAGTAATTATTGTTTTTTTAAGTCAGGAGGCTGCATACATAATATGTCCAAGTTATGACACAATCCAAGCAGTCAGACCACTACCTAGTAAACAAGACCTCACTTCACAAATTAACTCAAAATTTGTCAGCTTGCTTACTTTTGGCTAGGAAAAAGCCCCAAAGCTTTGCAAATGAATTAGTCATCTCCTTTGAACACATTTCTCTAGAGCTCCTGCACTGATTGTTCCACAGTTTGTTCTTCCACAGGTTGCACAGCTTCTTGAACATAAACTATGAATTCTGAAGCCTCTCCACCCTGTGTATAGACAGTCACTGTCTCAATTCCCTCTACTTCATCTGATGAGACTACCAAGTGATGCTGCTCAGACAGCTCCACTGAAGCCTGCTGCAGTGTCTCTTGAATCATCAAAGTGTGATTGGCTGATTGCTCCTCTTCTTTTACCTAAGAAGAAATTGAAGAGGTTACAGAATTTTCACCTTTCCAATAAGCACCTGCTATTCTGATAATTAATGGAAATACAGCAGAGACATTAGAAATTTTGAAGGGAAATGGCAGTTTTCAAGGAAATATGTTGTGGTCACTTTTGATTAATGAGTGTGTAGGTAGACAGAATACTGCAAGTGGCAACACAGTACAGAAAGGAGCAAAGTTCCAGGAACATAGGTCTTTGGAGACAACTTTAATCTCTCAGCAGTTGTACATACAAAACCATTCTTGTTTAAATAGGTCAGAAGTCAAACAACTCCTGAAATGAGAATTCAGTGAAAGCCACACAAAACCCCCATCTATTGTACCCATTTCTTTCTTCTAAAATCTTCTTCTTTTTCCCTAGCCAACTGATTGATCACAGATGTAAACATTTCATTGTAAACCTTAATGGACTTCTATTAGAAAACTGAAATGTAAATATTGAAATAGAATCCTAAGACCCACAGTGTTTGAGGCAGCAATTTTTACATTATTTAAAGGATAGTGACAGGAGCAACTGAAAAGAAAAGAATTTTTACTCCTCATATTTTGCTTCTTGTTAAAAATTAACACAAACAACACAACTTGGTATTGAATTTCAAGGAGTTCAAACAGCTGTCTGACAACTATTAAAATGCAGTACTTACTGGAACTGAAGAACAAATCTTAATTCTTTACTGGATCCATAAAAGCTCCTATGCAAAGTACTCCAGACCAGTAAAAACTGTAAGTCATATTGTCTCAAGTATTACTTTTGAGAAGTAAATGCAAGATATGGTTTAGTCATGAGGTCTGTGGGACAGGTTGGACTTGATGATCTTTGAGATCTCTTCCAACATTGGTGATTCTGTGATATATCATAGAATGCCAGGTTGGAAGGGACTCCAAAGATCATCTGGTCCAACTTTTCTAGGTGATAGTGGCCCAGCACCCTGTCAAGCTGTGTCTTAAAACTGACCAATGTAGGGGAATCCACTGCTCCTCTTGAGAATTCATTCCAATGTCTAATTGTATGCAAATGCATGTGTTAGATATTTTCAGTCCAATACCACTCCCTGTGTTCATAGAGGAGAGGTGTTTTATTGCTGGATTATAAATGCCAATCCACCTGCAAATGCAACATGCAGTTAATCAAATCCTCTCTTTTTTCTCTCTTCAGAAAATGGGTTGGTTTTATTAAGGCCTATTTCTCTTTCATTTAGGCTTAGCAGTAAGCTTCCAGAGATAAATCATGTTTACTTCTTGTTGTAATAAAGTAGCTGATTGAATTTGTAGGAAGTCACAGTCTCTACAACAAATGCTTTTTTCACATTAACAAGTGCATCTATAAAGTGTCCACTTACACAGCAGGGAACGAAGACAGAGCTGCTGGCTCACCTACATCTCATGATGGAAAGCAAAACTCCATGGTACTTCCAACAACCATACAAAGAGTAATAAGCAGACAACAAAGGATTGATAGATATCAATTTACTGGATCTCAGCACACTCTTGTATCTCAGAGCATATCACATCACCAAACCTCCAAGTGATTTTAAAAAGAATAGGAGAAACAAAGTGTGGAATCTAAATTATGCAAGTTAAAAAGGGGCTATGATTTTTAATTAGAAGCCAGTTCAAAAGCTCTTCAATTCTCACTTATATGACACGGTTTTGTAAACAGTAGTAGCAGAATAAGGTCACTATTGTTGCTTAAGAGAGGAGTGGGAGCAGAAGGGAAAAACTACAGTCAAGATTCCAAACATGTGTTTGTCTCCTTAGAAACCAGCAAGGAGGAAAAGAAGTTCTGTGTTTGTTTCCTGAAGCTCTTAAATTTTTTTCCCCTAAGTACCATTATTGTACACTGACTTATAACATTTTTAATCTGTGTTTAAAATATCAGTTGGATGAAGAAGGTTTCAGAGATGGTTAACCCCTTAGGCCTTTATATCAGTTCAAACTTTCACTCAATTCATCAAGCCATACAAAGCTTTTCCTTAAACAAGTATGCTCAGGTGTTAAATTATTCAGAGGTCCCAGAGTCAGTATGCCTGTAATACAGTGATGAAATGCATGTGGATTTTGTATGGTAAAAGACTTAACGTCTGAAGAGAACCTTGCCATTTTCATTGACCTTAATGCAATGGCACAATCCTACCTACTGATGCTGACTCTGGCTTTGCTGCACACATTGCAGGGATGAAACTTCATGAATGGGCTGAAGTCCTTTCCCCATTCTGTTTCTTTTACCAAGCATATCTGAACGTTTTAATTGAAAGTTATTTTAAATAGGTCCCGCTGAAGTTTAGGCTCAACACCCTACAAATGTACGTGTCTTGGCACAATAAAATCTGCAACCATTTTCAGAAAAGCTAATTTATGTTGTCACAAAATATGGGGATAACCAAAGCACTCTTTACTAATGGAAACTTGAGCCTTTCTTTGAAAACAAGGAGCTAAATCATGAAAAGAAACACTGTCAAGTTTCTTCTCTTCTTCTCCCCCATGCACCCCTTAAAAACAAAAAAGAGAGAGAAACCCTAAATCCTACTTAAAGCAATAGCAATTTAATGAATTCATGCACAGGATACACTTTCATCTCTCTCCTCTCCTTTCCTGAGGCTACCTGTCACCACCCATGAGAAAGAAAAGGACATATGGAAGATCTACTAATGAAGATCATAATAGGCAGACAAAAGTCTAATCACTAGTGAATTCAGATAGGAAGCTGCAGCTAAAAATGGGAGATAATTAAAATCTCACAGCTTGTTATGAATCAGCCCACAACTGCAGTCCTTGATGTTGGAGCTCCTCAAAGAAATATGTAAGGGGTGTTTAAAATTTGGCCCTTTAATTATGTGATATAAACTAACTTCTATGCTAGTGCACTATACATTGTCCTCTGACATGTCTCAGGCTAGAAAAATTACACATTTGCTAAAAGCTGCAAGAATGCACAACTCAGTCTGTGAAGGATCTTCTACAGTCACACTTTAGTCATTTTAAATCAAAATCCATAAATAATTTTAAATATAGTTTTGTGAGTGTACATAAATAATGAAGGAAAGAAAATAAATAAAACACAGTTGACATGAAAATGAAATGAAACCAGGATCTCATTCAATTTGGTAGCAGCAATCTAATACTTGTTCAGTTTTATATGCTTTTGAAATGAGAATGGCCAATAAAGAAAAGTTAATTTAACCTCCCTATCTGACCTTATCAATGTGATTTTATTACCCTTGTCATGCAAGGTAAAGACTAATGCCCTTATTTCTGGAGTTTCTAGCTTCCCCTATCCTTTTTGGACAGCTATCTGTAATCCTTTTACTTTAACAAATCACCACATTAT
The DNA here is from genome assembly GCF_014839835.1 of Dryobates pubescens. Lineage (NCBI taxonomy): Eukaryota > Metazoa > Chordata > Aves > Piciformes > Picidae > Dryobates > Dryobates pubescens. The sequence continues at coordinate 19,580,239 of NC_071625.1, read as the reverse complement.
TTTGGATATTTACATTTCAAATCAGTTGAATGTTTACATGCTTCTGTTTGGTTCCTATTAGATTGTTCCACAGGGAATAATCTCACAACATTAATTTACATCCCTCATATTGATGAAACAGTGGGACAGCTGCCATCACAATGAATGAACTCACTACACTCAATTCTTTTTATAGCCATCTGAAATCTTTTGAAAAGTAGCATCCAAGACCTCTTTTCTGTTTGAGAGCCAGCTGAAAACCATCTGACTGCTTACCCTTTGCTAAAGAATGACAGCAAGAAGCTGAAGCCATGTACAGCTGGCATATTAAATCCATTCAGTATCTCCATAAATATTCACTGAATCAGAATAGTTTGGGTTGGAAGGGACCTCAACCATCATTCAGTTCCAACATCCCTGCTGTGGGAAGGGACACCTTCCACTAGCCCAGGTTTCTCAAGGCCTCATCCAGCCTGGTCTTGACCACTTCCAGGGACACAAGCACCTTGGGTTCTTCTCAGATATGAGCCCTGCTCTGGGTGTGCTTTCCTGTAACGAAAGCACTCCCCAGCAGTGCTGTTTCCATGTGGCCGTTTGGTATTCCAGGATCTGCAGATGCTGGCAGGCTGCTCCTGCTCTGGATGCCCCCATTCTTTACTAGCTAGATGTCTCTTGCACAAGTCAATAGGATTTTCACCCCTGTGTCTTCATAGGAAGCTTAACATTTCTAAATTATGAAAGTTTTCAGTTTAAGTATCCAAGGACTATTCAAACACATGTAAGTGACATTAAAAATGGGTATCTCTTAGAGGAATCTCTTCCTCTCAAATCAAACAAGTCCTTTTAAATTTCAGAAAAATAATTCAAGCCAATAAGGAAAATAGACTTTGTCCCTTTCATGAAAGGGAGTAAGTCTATCTGCACTAAGATGCTACAGTTGCTTTCTTATTCTGGAGCTCATCCTGAGAAATAATGAATCTCTTCAATTTTATTTGAAGTCACCAGGAGTTGCATAGTCCACAGTGTTTTGAAAGTATTTTCTAGGCTTGACTCAAAATCCCCTACAGAGCTTCTCCCTCAATTTGAGATTGAATGTTGCCTTTCAGTTTACCATGAAGAAAAGCTATTAATCACAGTAATCTTGCAGGATGTCAAAACCTTACACTAAGTTACTGATACTCCTATTTAGAATAGAATAGAATAGAATAGAATAGAATAGAATAGAATAGAATAGAATAGAATAGAATTAACATAAGAGACCACAGAAAGGAAATATACAAAATACCTACAAAAGGATTGAAAGGAAAAGTGAATATGATCACCTTAGATCACAGAAAACACCTGGACATGAGATGTGCCAGCTTATGTTGATGCCTACAGGATTGCCTCTACCATTTTGTTTAGTGCTTGAATAATTTGAACTCTCTCTCAGTTTTATAGTTTACACAGATACACTGCGTGCAACACACAGACACACTTGTAAAACTGCAATTTGATCATATCAGCCTCTATAATAAGCTAGAAAAGAAAGGCAATCTGGTGCAAAATACTTTCAGAATAATAAGATACTTGCAAATGGAAGCATGAAGTGAAAAAAACTACAAGGTGGCAAACAAACCTTCACACTTGTGATGGAGATTTTTCAACAATTTAGTAATTGGCTGGTTGAATATATCCTGAGAGAGAGATTGTGACAGGCAACTTCACTCATCTGCCAAAACTAGGTCTCCTTTGGAGGAGTATGCACTGCCATCATTTCAAGAGCTCTAACAGGACAGTAACCTTGATAGGAGATTTTATTTGTACATTACAGAGATGACAGGTACTCCAAGAGTTGATGACTCCTGAGAAAACAGGCCCATCTGCCCTAGTTAAAACTTTCCTGTGCTGGCACTGTCATGTTAAGCATCAAACTGCTTCATGTCCTAAAGGAACTGCAAACATAACCATCAACCTATTATATAACCCCACATATTGCCAAATTTTCTAAATGAATGCCAGCACCAAGCATCATGTAGGTACAAATCAGAACCAGACTGAAAGAAGTTGTGTTGCTGAAGTACAATGTGCCTTTGAGAGGACAGCCATGCAAATACTAGTATACATTTTTTTTAGATGTTTTACACTGTAAAATTCTGTTCTATGATCACCTTCAAGCTGATGTATACTCTTTGCTGTGCTGTTGTTGTCACTTTAAAGAAAGTGACTGTTACCATGGTAGGATTTTACTGGGCTGGAGAGATCACAGAATAAAAGGATAAAATGAGTTAAAATAAAAGGTGAAATGCATGGAAACCCAGTGTTTTCTTAAGCTTTATTAAGATCTGCTTAGTTAATGAAATGGTTGCTACACTTACTCAACAGAGCAAATTATGTAGAACTCTAGGTTGAAAATTGGTTACTCTGCCCTTCAGGAACAGTTAACCCTACACTCCAAGCTACTTTAGTCCTGTCTCTTATTTCTGAACAGAAGGGGGAGAAAACTCAGAAGCCCAATTACTCTCTTTGCTGTTAATATTACTGTAGCTATTTGGGCCAGGATCTGGACATGCAAAAAGTATTTCACATCCCAAAGTCTTTTCAATTTCAATATAAACCAAAAGACAGTAAGGACACACAGAAAAAGAAAGGTGAGGGAATACAATGTAAATCAGACAGTGGTAGTTTTGTGTGGCATGCATTAGTGTACCAATAGCTTAACCACAGATAATTACTGTCATATTTTTGAAGAGTAGTTGAGAGAAGACAGCAAGGTACAAATTGCTCTTCATTAAAAATCCACATAACTAAAAAAAAATATGGAAGAAGGCATTAAATAACTTGTTTGAAGAAAGTAATTAGCAATTAAATCTTCTTAGACTGAGCAAAGGCATGAGTTGAAATCTGTACAGCTAATGAGAAATGGGACACTAAGTTAGAAAGGAGAAAAAAGCCTTGGAAATTAAAACAAGATTTTGTTTGTTGTGTGAAAAAGGAACACTGAGTGAACAGAGTAAGAGAGGGTGAAGTCAAGAGAAGCAGAGAAAAGTAATCTTTCAATTTTTCTGGAAGAATACAGAAGGAGCAAAACAATCTCTGTGTGTGAGAAAAAAGCCTATCAGAGTTAACTGTAGCATAAAATAATGATGGTTTGGACAACCATTCTAGCTAAGTGGCTGAAATAAGAGATCATATAAAAGCCATCATGCAGAAGAAACAAGCACTGTTTAGCTAATCACCTGCATGCAAGGCCCAAGGAATCCTACCTGAAGAAGAAAACAGCTTTCTGTCTTGAATAACAGGAAAGACATCCCACAGGGTTGGAAAAGAAACAAAACTGCTGATGAACAGTTATGCAGAAAGATTGATATAACCACAACTTAGTTATTAGTAGTAACAATGATTAGTCATTAATACAATCTTCTTAGCCAGCTTCAGAGTGAGCTTGTAGTGATGGCTCCAGATCAACAGGAGGAAAACTCCAGAGGATAAATGCAATCTTTACTTGGGGCAGAAAAATATTGTCTAGAGTGGCAATGTAACTTTGCAAACAAAGACAGTGCAGGTGTGTATCACTTAGCATGTGAAGATCTAGATTTTTGACAAAAGCTTTACATGGTGGTGTGCTGCAAGTAAATGGCATAAAAATATGTTTATAGTGCTCATCCAGATATATTGTTCAGAATAACTAGAAATTAAAGAAAAGAACAGGGAGTTCACGCAGTGAACAAGACCATGGGCATAGGTTAGTTGGGGTTTTTTGGATGTTGTTTTGATAGAATAAAGCCTACTGATCTCCTCTCTATCAGTTCTCTGTATATGAGGCAGTCAGGATTTGCTCTGAATGAAAAGGAAACTCAGTGGCTTGTTCAGACATGAAAAAACATATCATAGAAAGATTTAAAGCATAAAACCTGCCAAGGAGTTTCTCACACCACAACCAATGATGTCTACTCTGAGACATAAAATATATTACAGGCCTAAACAAACTAGCATCACATTTGTCTATCAGAATCTAAATGAAAAACACTTGAAAAACAGGTAACATGCAACTGAAGGTGACTGGTTACTGTAGTACACTGATTTTAAACTCTGTTTAGAATCCAAAAAGTGTACTTCTTTAGCTAAGCAATTTGAAACAAAACTAAAAATCCAAATATGGACAAAGAACCACCTTTGTTTGGTACAAGTAATACACTGCATTTATGGAAAAAATAGATTAATTACACCAGAAAGTATCTTGCTATCATTACACATTCCTGCTAGCAAGCACTGGAAATGGAAAAGTAACAGCAATTACAAAAACTGTATCTGATGGACACAGACCAAGAAGGGATAGCTCTTCTGATGTTCTCATCTAGTGCTCACTTCTGAGGGAAATGTTCTTTTTCTCTTCTCAACACCCAGTTCAGGAGTTGGGGGCTATGAACAGACAATCTGATCTTAAAGGAAATGCTAAAATATGAAGATGGCTGAATTACTAGGAGATACCTCTGGATTTTAAGGATCAAGTATAAACGGCATTTTTATAGTAGAAAATTAAGGAAGAGGGCAGCTGTAGGATAAAAGTCAAGGGAGGAAACAGGAGACAAAGATATTGACCATATATAGTATAACCTTTAAAGGGAAAAATAAAATAAACTTTTTAAAAAAATAAAACTTTTTACTAAGTTAGGGTTTAGAAGAAATTTCCAGGTGTAAATACAGATATATGAAAGTAACTTGACAGGACTAGCTAAAAATAAGATATGAAGGTAAGAACTGATGAAAAAAATGTGTGTCCTTAGAGAAAGAGAAAAAAACAACATAACAGCATAAAAAAATCAAACCAGCTACAATAAATGTTGTTAAAGAAGAAAAATAGAACCAAGCTGCTAAGCGTGGACTCAGGGAGGCCATTAAAGAACAAGAGTGGAAATTCAGTGACAGATGATGCTGATATATTGCTGACATCCTGAATGAGTTTTTTGTCTCACAATCTGAAGGTCACAGAAGGAAGTGTGGAATAAATTTTTCCAGTAGGGAGGTGAAATACTAACATCTTAAGATCACTTCAAGGTTAACAATTAGGAACTCAGCATAATTAGAACCTGGCAAAAGTCACAGGTGCAAAGGAATGATATCCCACAGAAAACAACTCGGTACTAAAGTCAAAAGAAAAGATGACAGTTATGAATAGGAGAGGATTACAATCATGTTAATAACATTCAAACACTGATTTCCCTCAAATTAAAAATGGTTGTGGCTGTAATTCTGAAGCTATCTTCTGGTGAGAAGAAAAGGCCTGGAAACTAGGTAAAGCTGGATAACAGATCAAACAAAGTTTGATAAAACATTGACCTATATAGAAAATTAAAAGAGAAAAATTTTACAGAGAAAACTTGATCATTATCTGCAGACCTCCCCTGGTCCTTACTCTACTTCCATAAAGCCCACTAAAGGTAGCCAAGCAGGCACACAACTTCCAGTAGGTGCACTATCACCTGATCCTCTCTGGGGAAGCAGAGATCTGTACAATTCTGCACACACAATGTGAAAAGACACTGAGGCCACCAGAGAAGGGAGTGAATAAGCATTCCAGTGCATGCAAGAAACATGTTAACATCGGAACTGTGCTTTGAGTATCCAAGTAAGGCATTAGTAAAATCCAGCATAAACAGATGTAGCACATCACTTGGATGGAGATGCAATTTAAATTCTTCACCAATTTTTCTTCTGTGCATCTTGAAATTAGGAGAAAATAACAGTGTTTTAAATTAACAAGACTCTAAAGGTGGCAGGGAGAGAGGAAGAAAAAAGAGAGAAAAGCAGCAAAGAAATTCTGTGCTCCGTGAATTCAATATTTGATTTGATATAGGAGTGAAGCTTGTAACAGTTTAACATCAGACTAGTGAGAGGTATTGATGTACAAGGCAAGGGAAAAAAAGTGATCAATGCTTAGCAGATTGTAAATTCAAAAGGCTAGAAATATGGATTTAAAAATGAGGGGGGGGAATTAATTTATAATATAAACTTTTACTTATGCAAAACTATCAGCAAATTCAGATTGTCTAACAAGGAAGATGAGAGATTTTAAGATGAATGAGACACTGATCAGATCTAATATTTGGGAGGAGGAAGAATTGCTGATTTTTTTAAATTATGTATTTTCAGTTTTAAAATTCAAGTATTGCAATGTTTTTTCTTCTTGGTAGCTTCTATTTCAACAGTCATTTTTCTTACACTTTTAGTAGAAGGGCCTCAAAAGATGTATTTTTAATAGAAGAACAGGTTTCAGTAATATTGACAGACAGCACAGACAAATGCCAGTGGCTAATACTGCATTCAACCCTTAAACAGGTGATGTGTAACACAATGTGCATGTGGCAGTTACTCTACTATTAAAATTGGTTTGAAACTTGCATATATTAGAACTAAAATGTCTCCTCTTTAATTGCTGAATTTGGTTCTCAAATTTGGATGTCATCCTTTAAATGCCCAAGAACTCTTACATGGCTTCTGGTCAAAATGTACCTCAAAATGCTCTGCCTTGAAATTCTGTCTTTTCTGCCTGACATTAAGGCAGTCAGTTTAGGAATTATCCACATGCTGCCTACACAGGCTAGGGACTTCCCACTTCTGTGGAGCTCTCATGCATTAAACATTCACAACTCTACAAATAATACTGAACTCAAAAGTTAGTTCTAGCATTCAGAAAAATAAGGGCCATGGTTTAGCACCAGATTTGGTAGCCAGAGGGGAGACCTTACTGCTGTCTACAAAAACCTGAAGGGTGGTCGTAGCCAGGAAGGGAGGACACAGTCTCAAGCTGCGCAAGGAGAAGTTTAGGCTGCAGGTGAGGAGAAAGTTCTTCACTGAGAGAGTCATTCACCATTGGAATGGGCTTTCCAGGGAGGTGGTGGAGTCACCATCCCTGGAGGTGTTCAAGAGGGGACTGGACATGGCACTTGGTGCCATGGTTTAGTCATGGGTGACATGGACTTGATGAACTTTGAGGTCTCTTCCAACCTTGGTGATTCTGTGATTTGATGATCTTAGAGGTCTTTTCCAACTGTAACAATTCCATGATTCCAAACGTGTGTGTGGGTATGGAAACACACATACACACAACATACAGCAAAAACTTGTTTCTGAAAAATTCTCTGTGTGCCTTGCATTCAAAGTTTAGCCCCTGCAAAATCATACTCATTTTACAATAAATAAATTAGTATGTGAAAATTTAATACAGCTGTTTCAAAGTAAGAAAGAAAGACTTCTTACCTGCTTTACCACTGTCACAGTGCCTGGGGCCATGGTAACTACAGAAGCAACTGCAGTGGCATCATGGGTTTCTGAACCCAACTCAATGATTTGCTGCAGGATGTTCACAGCTGCTGGATCAAGCCTTTCACCTTATCAGAAAGACAGAAACCGTAAGACCATTACAGTAAAATAGCTCACAGGGCATGTAAATCTAAGTGTTACGGGCACTCTTTCCCCTCCTGCCCTAACCCTGACTCACAGCACTGTTTATAAATCTCCAATAGCTCAATAACATGACAGTTTAATAATAGATCTATGGCAGAAAAGTATCCACGAAACACATTTGCCTGAGGAATGCACGAATCAGTAAGCAAAGACACACTGATCATTTTTATGCCTATCTGAAAGAGAGCTAAAAGAATACATTAGATAAACAAACAACAGGTACAAGTCACAGCAGTAACTGTAAATTAGGAAGCTGCAACACTACAAATCCAAATGTGTATTTTCTAGACATTCACCTTAAACAGAACCTGAACCCAATAAACCTATACTCAAACCAGCTATCTGGTATATTACAAACTTGTGTTTACCAGCTGTCCGGCCATCTGCAATACCCTCAACCTAAAAGAAGTATTGCTGTCATTAATGTGATGAAAAGTTAATGCCTTGAGAAAACTTATCATATGCTTATCATTTTATAAGCATGGGATCAGAACATTTGTCCTTTTTGGAAAAAAAAAAATAAAAAATATCCTTTTGATGTGTGTAGCCCTGCCAAAGAAAGGCAAATTTACCAAAAAAACCCTTACACAATTGTACTTTCACTTTTACCAAAGGGTGGAAAGGAAAGATTTCGATGCTGGAAAAGGGTGTTTGTTTTTTGGTTGTTTGGTGAGTTTTGATTTTTCTTTTTCTTTTTTTTTTTCCTTTCTATGCAGGAGTATGAATTCCCTCCTCCTGTGGCTCACCATTCCTACATGTCCAGTGGCAGAAAGAGATCTATGTCAGAAAGGGAAAGAAATGTTCTGGGTCATGTTAAATCTGCCTCACATGGGCTGTAATGACTGTTGGAACTAAGAAAGAGACAGCAAATAGAATAAAAACTATCTCTTAGTCCCAAACCCTTTCAAAGTGGGGCTGATGCTGTGATGGGGATCTAGGTCTGATAATTTAATGTCAAAAGAAAATAGTTATATTTTATTATCTATGAAACAAGTTTATCTGAGTACTAAAAAAAAAATTTGATTAACTTCTTTTTCTGCACAACTTTCTTTGGACTCTTTACTTCTGCTTTTCATATGTAGAGGGAATAATTTGGAAGAGTACCTGAAGTCAGGCACTCTAAAAAAGGATGTCATTCCATTCTGAAAACTACAGCATCATGCTTAAAATCAAAATTGTTATATACAGGATGTTCCATTATATTTATTTTAAATACCTTTATAAAAGCTTAAGGAAAGTTCAAGATATTTTTCAGAATTCAAAGTCACTAAAGTAAGATATAGAAATTGTCAGAAACATAACCTACTTGCAACATGCCTTGAAAATCCATTAAAAGTGGGAGGTTTTGAAATGTATTTAGAATATGAACTATAAAACCCTTGATAGTAAACAACTACAAAGTGCTGTCTTCTGATAACCAGCACATCTACTTATATATACAAACAAAACACATGAATCTAGTCTCTGATACTTTAACACACTCAGAAACCTGGACATTTCTTCCTTTCTTCCATTTTTTGTTGTTATTTCCCACTTAGAAATCATTACCTAATCTCACTCTTGTTCTTCTTCAATCTGACAGAGAACAGTTTACACAGTTTTGTGTATCATCAGAATTAATTTTGTTAGAACCATCTTGGGAACATGGTAAATGAGCTATTCCACCATGTTACTTCTGTAGTCTGGCTGAGTTAAGCAGGAAGAAAAATAATAGCTAGAGAATTGTTATTAGATACACACCATCTACTCTGCCAAGAGAGCTGATTTCACAGTGCATTTAATAACAGAGGCAGGAAATTCCACACACCTAATAACAAAGCACAAAATGGAGTGTGGGAAGCATTAATGACTTAAGAATACAGAGATTCATAAGGAATGGTCATTTCTCATTATTTACCTGCAAAGAAATATATAACCCCCAAGAAGTAACTTCTGGGTGACAAATTTCATAATTTTTAATAGTTTCACAGGAGATCATACATTGCCCAATATACTCAAAAGAATTAGATATTTTTGAGAAAAACAGATATATTTTGTGTTCCGGGCTCTAAAAGGTAGTTTACCATTCTCAGAAGTATAGCGAAGGTTCTGTAATGCAGCCACAGCAGCTTGAGTGCCTTGAACATCTTCTCCAGCCTCTGTGATATGAAGATACTGAGTGGATGCTTCTTCAGAAACTTCAGCAGTTAACTTGAAAACAAAATCAAAACCAAGATATGAGTAATGTCTCTCATTTTAGCAATTTAGAGAACAGTGACAGTTCTAAGCCTGAAGGAATGAATTTTGGACCACAAATATTGTAGCAAGAGTTACAGAAATAGTGGGTGAAAAAGAACTCAATAAAAATATTACATGAAGTCAGGATATCAGCCCATAGTTTTTTTCTAGATGCTACTTAAGAAGTTGCTTTAAGCATGCTAAATTATCTTGACTTTGTTTTTGTTGCACATTTCTTTTAAAACTAACAACAGACTTTTATTGTGTAAGGGTCTAGTAAAGACCTTTTGGACAAAATTAGTTTATAATGGATGCTCTGGCAGATCTAGTGAAATGGCTCTCAAGTCTGAAAATGACTGTTTATTTCAGAAAAATTATCCCTTTCATAACTATATTTTTTCAAGACAAGCTGTAAATATGCATTTGTGCTCTGATAGGACTTTATTTATAGCCTTATCAGGAGGAAAGACATCTTTCAATCCTGGATGTCCTCATATTTTTTCAGGTGAGCATAGAGAGAATTGTTTATGAAACTTTGAAGGACTACATTTTAAAATGCTTGCCCTTATCCATATAGGACCTACTTCAATATTTTTTTAAACAAGAGCTGCACAATTCTTCCAAATGAGACTTTAGATTTATGACAGAGGTTAGACTGCCTGAAAGGTAGCCCAACCGATTTTAAACTGTGCAGGTCATCCAACTGCAGTTGACTTTTGGCTCTTTCCTCTCAGTGGACACTAACAATAGCATACACAGGCAGTGGAAAAGATTTAGCTTGCCAACTGTAATGATTTAAATAAAAGTGTCTCCATAATTCTGTGGTCTTCGCATAGCTTTTGCATTTACAGTCAACTCTGCCCTGAAAGAGTAAGAGTTTTCATTATAGAACACATCACTATACAAGTAACAGCAGAAAAAACCTTTCAAGGGTAAACTCTCTCATGGCATGTGCCTGACCCAACTCCACCCCACCGTGAGAAAATTCAGATTGTTGGTTTGGTGTTTGTTTTTTTCTCACCCAGCTTCTTAGGTCTAATTTCATTTTTTTTAAGGGCCAGCCTCAGTTATACTGTGATTTCCTCAGAAACACGTGATAGATGACATACTCTGTATAACCATTGGTATACTCTGTGTACCATCTTTTTAGGTGATCAATTTATGAAGTCAGTTTTCTGATTATAAACTTTTCTGTAGAAAGACAAAAGCTTTTTTCAACGTAAGTCTGCAGCTTTGTGCACCTTGCAGTTAACACCAGCAAATATTTGGCATGTAACAAAAGCAGTTAGTTTTTCAATGTCATGGGGTTTTTTTCTAAAACTCTCACCCCTTTTGCTGGAAGCAGAAGACTAAAGCCCTAAACTGCAGAAATAAGCACTTACGAGGTTGTTAATCCCACCAGGTATTAAAGCAGTCAAGCTTAACATTCAAAATGGAAATGAGATCATATCACTTCCTGATCCTTTAAAAAGGCAGGAAGATATGTTTTAATACTTCTTACTCTTACCCTTAAAACCTTAGGGACAAAGCCATGGCAACTTTGCTTTACCTCCCACTTGGTCTCCCCATCATGTTCCACTAGCTTCATTCCATGCTTGTTTTTAAGATGCCTGTTGAACTCCCATTTTGTACCATACACAAAGCTGCAAACAGGACACTTAATACCACCTGCAAGCAAACACAAATTCCATGAGTTATTTTCATGTACGTTCTTATTTAATTTGACTCCATCTCAATTGAGCCATGTAACTATAATGTAAAAGGGTTTCCTTTAGCCCTTGTCCAACATGAAAAAAATGGGGGGAAAAAGTAGTTGAACTCTTATAATGCTTAAAGGGCAATTTTGGGTAACGGCGTATCTGGGAAACCACAACAATTCTGCTTCCCTGCCTGCATGCCTCTCTCCTTCAGTGGATGTCAAACTGCAAGAAGGCTGTTCCCATCTGTCCCCCTGCACCTCCATCTCTCTCACTGGAGAACTCCTACCACAGATCAATTAGAAAGAAAAAGCAAGAACAGAACTGTTTGCATTAGTCTCAGGCACAGCATCATTTCCATAATTAGGTGCATGTAAGAGGCACTGGTTTAATCTCTCAGAAGATAGATGGTAAGGGAGATGGCCAAACTGTAACACAGAGAACACAACTCACAAAGTAAACAATAACTTATCTACTGGGAGAAAACTTCTGCTTTCTTGGCTAAGAAAAGCCACTCTAGAAGAGGCACACGCATTAGAAATGGTTTCAAGGAATGACAACATAGTAATTTTGATCAACCTCACCCCATTTTTTTGCTCCCCCCCGCAAAATACTGCAAGCCCAGGGGATGCTTGGATCTGCAAAATTGTTTTCACAGCATGTGTCTGGTTGAAATTTGAGTTTAGCAGCACCAATGGAAACTGGTCCTAGTGAAATTTCTTTCAAATCTGAGGGTATCTGTGATTTATGTTCTGCTTTAGGCCCACCAAAAAGCTTCTGAACCAAAGCTACTGTTCTTTAAATATTTTTATTTCAAATAACAGAGTTTCTTAGAGACAGTTTTTAATGCTTACTCCATTACATATCATTGCAGGTTCAAATGTAAATTTTGTATATTGTCCAAAAATCTACCAGACTGGGGCCTTCAGCTTTAAATATTGTTGTCTTGCGAAGCTCTGGTGTGCTGACCTCCATGACAAACCACAAAATCATAATGCATTGTACTCATTTGGTAAGGGTTGATATTTTTAAGTGCTTATACATAACACTGAGGTCTTAATATTTAACATATGTGGTAGTAGCATACTGAAATATTTTCTTTAAAATGTATCTTTGCTAAGACAGCAGTTCTAGTTTTCACAGGTTTCAAGCAATCATTAAGTTTTTTGGCACGCTATCAAAGCAAACTAGGAAGAGTTAACAATGTAATAGTGTCTTTGCTTTTCAAGTTTCTACTGTTTATGCTAATGCAGAAAACTGTAAAGCTAAGCTTTCTGTCTATCTACAAAGTGATGCATAGCATGCATTTAGCACAATGTTTACTGTCTCAGAATGTAGCATTACAGGTGAAAAACTGAGCATGGTGAAATTGTAAGCATCCAATTTTCTGCAGTGGATTGAACAGTTTTTACTTCTTTTTCTTATGGAAGTAATTTGGTCAAATGTCAGAACTCAGCTGCTTGCAATTATGCAAATGAGTATTTCTCTTTTTTCCCCCCCATTTTGGCTAAAGCAGAACAAAAATAATCTGCATGTGAAAAATTGTTGCAGCAGGTGACCAGAACTTGCTCTGAGAAATCTAATGGCTGGGGAAGTGTGTTATGCCACTTTAGGAAATATACCACCAGATGGCTGACTCCACATTATCACGGCAAATGATGACTCTTGCCCATCATGTCCAAATGCTTCAAATATACTCTCATAAGGTGGTTATAAGCCAAGTCCTCATTACACGTAGTCTTTTATGACTACGGTCATTAGAAAAAGCATTTGGTCTTACGGTAAGGGAAACCTACCATATGGTATTCTACCAGGTTGAAAAGAAATACATTTTTTATTCTGATAATTTTCCACCAAACTTCACTGTTTAAAGCAGATGCTCAACGCTGCATCTCTTGACCAAACTGAAATATTTTCCCTACTAAGGGAAACTCAGAAGTTCACATAAGTGAAACAACTTTTTTGCAGATTAGGACAAAGATTATGAGTTACAGAAAATTAAATTAACTATTAATTTCACACTAATCTCGAGCATTAGGAAAGAACTTGCTGTTGTGAAAGAGAGCACACTTTTCTGCACTACTTTGATATTGAAACTATTAGTACACCAGATAAATTTAAATTGTAACTTCTGTCATTATGACTTTAGTTAAGAACAAATAATGGATGCATAGAACTGTAAGACACAAGCTGCAAAACCATTTGTTGCTTGTTATGCTCAAGGCAGAGAGAGCTGGTACCTATTAGAGGTGGTATCTCAAACCAGGGAAGCTGTATGCTGGATGTTAAGAAGAAATTCTTCACAGAGAGTGATTGCCCATTGGAATGGGCTGCCCAGGGAGGTGGTGGAGCCACCATCATTGGAAGTGTTTAGGGAGACTTGATAGGGTTCTTGGTTGCACGGTTTAGTTGATTAGGTGGTGTTGGATGATAGGTTGGACGCAATGATCTTGAGGGTCTCTTCCAAACCTGGTCTATTCTATTCTATTCCATTCCATTCCATTCCATTCCATTCCATTCCATTCCATTCCATTCCATTCCATTCCATTCCATTCCATTCCATTTCTATTCTATCCTAACTCCATGTCAGTGACTTGATATGTCAGGGAAATTGATTTCTAGCCAATTATTTAAAGTAATGGGTAACCTACAGAGAAAGTCAGCAAATTACACACAAATTATACTGCTTTTAATACCAAAACTGGTGTTTGCAACAAAATAATGCATACTCATCTTACCCAGTTCCACAACTTTTTTCCATCATAGCATTGATACGTGCTTTCCAAACTGTTTATTGGTCTAAAATCTCAATTGGACAATTGTTGTTTGATGCTAAAAGAAAGTATGTGATGATAGCAATACAAGAGAACACAGAGACCACAATGCATATATTGCACAAGTTACTGCATGAATATGAATAGACTACCTGTCTCCCAGAGAGTGCAAAGATATGTAAACAAAATAACTGATGGTAGGGAGTATCAATGAAGAGAAAAGAAAGTTTCAGGAGAAATTTTATGTGACCTGCCCAGCATAAAGCAAAGGAAACTAAAAAAGAAAGCTATCAAACGAGCAAGTAGGCAGGGTCTCACAAAAAATCTAGTGGTTAGTACATATGTAATACTTTTATCTCCTATGCAGAATACATCAAATTCTTACAGTATTTATTTCCCCTTATTATTTTAAAGTACTAAAATAAATGTCAGATCACAGACTTCTATTTAAATGACAACAAAACAACCAAATGATAAAAAAACCAATCCAAACTTGCAAGCATTTCTCTGATCCTGGCTGATCCTTATTTCCAATACAAACTCAGAAATTAAATAGTGCTGTCTATCCCTGGCAATGCAGTTGCTCAAATGAAAATGTTCCCTCTTCTATTGTATGAATCATTCATTTATTTATAAACTCATTCTAGGAATCTTGAGCAGAGTCCAACAGTCTACATTCATGTAAATATTTCCAATTAAGATTATTTGCAATGTCTGCAATGCAGTCAAAAAACAATTGAGAGTAGAGAAGAAAAGATGAGCAAGTATGAGGCAATTCACTCTGGGCTCAGTGGGTAACTTGGAACAAGCAGAACACAATACAAATAGTATTATAGTATAGCTTTTATTAATCTTTGTTAGTTGCCCTTCTTACTTTTTTTCCAAACCCTTTTGCTTGCTGGTTTCTCCTGCCTTTTCCTTTTCATCTACAGTCCTGTTATCACAAAGGACTTGTTTAATATTAGGACTGAAGGGGCTTCTTCCCTTATATGAATATATGAATAATTTTCCAAAATAGCTTTTCAGATTTATGAATATGGTAAATTGAAACTTGATGGAGGCTAGTCAGACAGCAAGTTGCAACCACTGGCCCAAGCAGCTCACACACACATATCTTGTCATACTGCATAGTATGTTCACAATAATCTGTTTGTGCTGTGTAACCCAGATAAAGGTCTTCTGATTCCAAAATAAGGAAAAAATTAATTAAGGCCAGTAGGACTCATGTTCATCAATGCCAAATGTAAATCCTAATTTACTAAAGTCTCCCACAAGGATAGATAGCACAGCACTGAGAAAAACTGGTATTGCTACAGTGTAAAAAGAAACCTGCAGATCTCCTGGTTTTACTTTGAGCCCACATGCAAGATCCAGGTGATGTGGCATACAGCAGGAAACAAAGCTGGCAAAGGAGGTTGCATGTGAGAAAAGTGCACCTGTTAATGCAGCTCTCTTCATGGCAGAGTCCTGACAAGATGCACTGACTTCATAGCTACGACTCTACTGCTCAAAATTCCACACAGGAGGTGAATATGTGGAAAACAGGCACAGCAGTAGAGGTAGCACAAGAAATACAAATGCTGTGTGAGGAAGGGAAGAGAAAAAAGGATGCAGTCAGAGGTGAAGGGAATAATGTATTTCAGTTGGAAGGGACTTGTAATGATCATCTAGGCCAACTACCTGAGCACTTTAGTGCTGACTGAAACTTAAAGCATATTGTTAGGGGCATTGTCTTAGGCACTGATAGGCTTGGAGCATTGACCACACTCTCTAGGAAGTTTGTTTGAAAAAAAACAAGAAGGTATTTTAAAAAGGCAAGGAGTTTCTGTTAAACTAACAGGAAATACACTTTCTAAAATGATCAGAAATGAACTCAGAAACTCAGCCTACCAAGCATTAAATTATTTTCAACACTAATTAGTATTTAGTTTGTCTTACTCCTTCAACACTTTCCCCCACACCAGGCAGTAGAACTGAAGAGGCTTTACATCCAAAAAGGCACCTGACTACAAGGTCAATTGTTTGCTTGGGCTCACCTGCTCAGTGTTCAATAACAAAACTATTATGGGACAGTAAGTATGATGCAACTCAAATACATTTCTTTTGCTAGCACCCAGACAGTGCAAGGAGTTACATTTTGCAGAAATAAAGCAACTAGTGGCACCTATTGTCTTCTCTGAAAGATGAAAGACTTCAGCTGGAATGAAATTTATAAATAAAACCAGTAACAGCCAGGGATTTAACTTTTTATGCCACTATGTAAATGTGGCACAAACTACTTCAATCTGATTTTCTCTTCCTCTTTTCTCCAGTGGACATGGTAGTCCTAGGTTTACAGTTGGACTTGATGATCTTAGGTTTTTTTCCAACCTAAATGATCCTATGTTTCTATTTCATTACATCTTATAACATACCTTGAATTTTTAATTCTCCCCCACATCTTTGTTGCCTTTACTTGGTTTATCTCTGACAGTTATTTCTCTGAGTAGGTGTCTAGCTCTAATTAGCTTTATTTGTCTTTGCGTGGTACAACTCTAGTTTCACACAGACAGCAGTAACAAGCAGTTGTTCTAGGCAGGATAAAATATTTATGACTAACACTGAGGTGTGATGTAGAGTAATGCAGGTCTGGTATGATGGCCCTGAAAAGTAAAGACACAGGATGTGTCACAGAGGTGGGCAGGCATGGAGCAGTAAGAAGGAAGGCACAAGCTTGGCACTGAAGACCCACAGCTACAAATGTCTCAGAAATGATCAGTTAAAAATATGCAAATTTGTAGCTGGATAGATCCGGGTTTAGGGACAACACAACAAAGTAATTCATACTCATGAAGGGCAGCGTATGCAGGAACTTTGGATTTAATCTGGAGCTACAGACTAATGAAAAAGAAAAGCCTAAATGCATGTAAGCAAATGTGTAACAAGGGCACCCAGCAGAAGAGGAAAGGAAGATGAAACCATCAAGATGAATATCATACTCCTCCCACTTCAGATGCTCACAAGTTAATGAAGCCCCTACCCCAATAAAAAAACACCACAGGAAAACCACCCATTTCAGCAAAAGGGAAAGGTGAATACAACACCAAGAAAGAGTAAAAATTAAGTGTATGCTGCCATTTTAATTGGTATACAGGCTTCTCCTGTATATAAGTATTCTAACTATAATTTTTGGTTTATTTTGTTTATAAAAAATTATCTAGATTAATGGTGATTCTAGAATTAGACTGTTAAGATTTCCACTATACTAATGGGAAATTCTTGTCTTACACAGATGAGGTGTGCTTTCTTTGCCCATAAACAAGATTCTGAACATAACAATTTGTAACTTGTTTCACTTGTACTCTTTTTCTCCCCATTTTTTTCTAGTGTAGGAATAATTTGCTGCCACTGGCTTTTCAGCCTCTTCCTTTGTATTTGCTCAGTATTACCTTGAGTTCAACCTTGCAAAATTGTCATCAAAATTTATCAGTAGAATGATAGAAATTTATCATTCATTTCAACAGAAGTGATGCTTCACTTACCAAACCAAACAAATGAAATGTATGTAACGATGAATAGTACAGGGAAGGTCAATCAAAACCTTGGCTCATCTACCATTAGAACCCAAGAACAAATGACACAATGAAGGGTAAAAGGTGGCCATTTCAGAATTACTAGAAAGCAGTAAGGATTTATCATACAACATCCAATAAAGAGAGGAATGCATCATAAATGTGCCTTTGGCAGAAAAATGTATTTTTACACCAAGTTTACTTCAGAAAAACAAAATAACAATTTGGTAGAGATGTACCTTGTTGGATAAGGGCCTCTGCTGCAGGCTCTCCAGACCCTACATTTACATACTCCTCATGAGGATGCTTTCTGTTGTAATGCCTCTTCAGGGAACCTGATATGTTGCAAGAATAGTGGCAGTGTGCACAACGGAAAGGCTGGCAGGAAAAAGGAGAATGTTAGAACATAATTCCTGTCCTTGCCAGGACACAGGTCTATGCTGCAGTGTTTTGATCCTGAGAAACCATGCTCATTCCTGGTTTAGGCATCTTCTAAGGAGACTTCCTAAATTCAATACAAATAGAAGTTGTAACTACATTAACTAAAGTTTAGCACTTCTTATGTGCAAGACACCAAATATTCTCAGCATTGTAAGATTACTATCTACTTTCCATAACTCAGTAAACTGTGTGTTCTCATAATTAATGATCACAGGTTTAACCACATGGAGACTTTCCACTACAAGGAAATGACTTGTCATGAGTTTTGCACTGAATAGGGGAAGTAAGAGAGCTAAAATGATTGAAGGTGCCTGCACCCAGGATCCATTGACCAGAACATTACCCTAAGTTTGTTGCTCTTACTGTTTCTTCAGGCTCCAAACAGCAAAAATAAGGAAGCAAAGTGAAGTTCAGATTCCATTAACCTTACAATTCAGAGGGTACTGTAACATTCAACTATTCAGCTTGTCAGAATGTGTCACTCTCCTTTTTAACTGCTGAAGCTATTTTTTCCCCTAAGAAAATAAACTATTGCGTACCACTCTATACACGTCCTGCCACCTACTACTCTCTTGCATGTCTTGCATGTTATCTGCTATCAGATAGCAACACTGCAAATTCATGGATCTTGGAAATATGATAGATTAAATTATCACTAAGTCACATAACTAGTGACAGTCCTCTGAGTTTGACATGCATGCAAACTGTCCCAGACAGAGGCTGTGCGCTACTAACAGACAGGAGATTTTTGTCACAATCCTTTTGACAAATACTCCTGGATTGACCTATTTCAGTGCTTTGCAGTTCTCTTGATAATGCATTGAACAGCCACCATTATATGCAGGCTGACATACGACTGAAAAGTGGTGCTGAGTCAACAGTTCTGAAGCCGATCCCAAGGTCAGAACCAGCTATATTTCTGGAACTGCTCTATTTCTAGTACATTCATCCTGTTAGATGTTAAAAAAAAAAAAAAGATAAAATTACAAATGTACAAAAAAATCCTCTTTGAAAACATAAGTTCACAGCAAAACTAACATGGTTAAGAAAGAAAAGTTATTTCCTCAAAATGCATTGCCTCTTTAGATGACGTGCTTCATTTTCTTTCATGTCCTGATGTTCAGATTAAATCATTAATCAAAAGGTTGCACTCCTTTCTGCTTCATGGAGTTACACAGCATTGGTACTTATTAAGAATGGTTGAAGCATACTTTTCATGGAAGCAAAATGATTTGTTAGGTAATGAAAAATGTTGCAAATGAAAAAAGTATGACAATAAGACATAATGCTCATTGCCAAGATAAAGTGTTACATTAAGAGGAATTTTTTCATACATACAAAATACCGGATTTTTCCAGAAAAGAAACTAGCATCATTTCTATTTCCTGAATATAACACTTCACAATTCATTACATCAAGACCGATCATGCTGAGAAGCAATGTGAGATTTAGGCATAAAATGATACTCAAGTTTATTAACATAAACCATATCTCTAATCTAAACACTTCATAGAAACATTAACAGTCTTCAAAACCCTTTCCAAGACATGTTTCAGATAAATGAGGTGTTTTAGAATTAATTCCCTTCAATCTTCTTCAAGCATAGAAACTCATCTACAGTACATTAGACTGGCAAACTTTCAGAGAAAATTAAGGTAGGCAATGAACACTAATGTATGGGATTCACTTTTCTACTTCCCTGGGATATTTTAAGGTACATATTGTATCAGTTCTCTCAAGGACTGACAGGCAAATAACCCAAGAATGTTTGTTTTATATTTCAACATACATATACTTTTGGCAAGTAAAGACACTAATTACAAGTTGTTCATGAACAGAATAACTCTATCTCAAAATTCTGAATATAAAATCAAAATTCCCAAAATACTAAAATGTTGAGATGCTATAATTGTCTCCAAATAGGAAAACGTGCCACTTTTGAAATTCTTGCATGGAGTACCATATATTTTTAAATTACTTAAATCATTTAGAAGCATGATTTATATATTTTCTTACTTTGAAAGAGACGTGTTGTTCCATATGCCTTAGGAGTTGTGGTTTTTGGGCAGCTGTATAGTCACACACTGTACATTTAAACTGCTTTCCTGAAATGAGAACAGAAAATGGAGTAACTTTTTTCTATTCAACTTCAGAAAACTCTTGATTGTAGTTCCTTATAGAGATGATTTCCAAAAAGCTAAGAATGAACAATGAACAATACTAAAAGTGTAGCACTCGCTTCATGAAAGTTTTGGTTAGAGGTAAGAGTCGAATAAGTAAGAGGACTGGCTCAAGTGTCATCTTTAAATTATAGACACTATAAATAGTCCAGATGCTCCTGGGAGAGTCACTTGGGAATGAATAAAAAGAATCACTATAGTGCAGCCTAACTGAAACAAGAAAATAAATTATTTACAAATGCAGGCACGGTTACTTTGCTATTTGTAAAGCAGATGTGAAATCCTTAGAACACAGACATCTGGTCATGTTCACATGTTTTTACCTACCTCTGTCCCAAGCACTGAATTATTATGATTCAAAGACATTTAAATTTTATTGGGCTTTCCAGTGTAAATCTTCTTGATGTGTTTCTGGTAGGGTATGACATGACCTATTCTTTTTACCACAAGATTTGGCTATGTGTTTAGTGTAAATGCTAAACGATGATTCAAACCATTGTAAAAGGGTCTTCTACACTGCCTTAACCCTAGATACAGGGAGAAATAAAATATGCTACAGACAAAGATAAGCTTAGAATGGTAAATACAGAGGTTTTGTGTTCTGACCTTTCACTTCTGTTTACAGTTCTAAAACAATGGGCACAAGTTGCTTCATCAATCATATTGAGTGACGCCTGCTTCCCTGCTATAAACACAGCGTGAGTTAGTCCTTTCTTACCTAGATACCTTAGTAACATCTAGTTTCATCTAGTAACCCTAAGTTTCACATACAGTTACAGAAGGCAAGAGAAAGCATATACCGTGACTAGTTCACATTTTATACGTGGTAACTTACACACTGGTGGCTATCAAACACTGGGGATCATGGGTAGGTTCTGTGACTTGTTCTTGGAGAGTGTTGATTTGTATTTGTTTATTTGGGCACAAATTAACTCTTAATGTATGGAGATAATCCAACTATTTGTCTACATACATTGTTACAAAAATCTCAGAGTAGACCAGAAGAGGAGCAAAGATACTGAGTGCATGTTTGCACAAACATTGCTCCTTCAGATACCAATCATTGAAATATTTGAGAAAGTCTAGCACTTGATTACTTGTCAGACTGTAAGTCTGTGTTGTTAAGTAGGTCTTATATGGAACATAATGCAATTAAATAGAGACAATTTATTTGTTTATGTATTTATATATATAAATAGAAATTACTTCAGAAGCATAACACAAATCAAAGCGTTACTTTGAGTTCCACAGACATGAAACTTCTTTACATGCCTGTGAGCTTTCTAGTCAGGCATCAGTACTGAAGGTATTAGCCCTCCAATCTGAAATAGCACCAAAAGAAATTAAGAACAAGAACTGGATTTTCAATTAAAGAAAGCTGACACTCAAAACATTCAGTCTAAAATACAGGCAATATTTCTAACAGACAGTATGATTAATGACTATGACAATTTACTTAGAAATCAGATGGATGCCCTGTCATATGATGTCTATAAATCAAGTCTGTTTAGCCCTTCCTAAAATGATATACTACAATGCAGTGTAGTGTGATGCAAAATTATTAGATTAAGTTATGGCTTGTTCTCTGCAAAAGATCAGACTATGTGATACTTTGTGATGCTTTGGGCCCTGAAATCATTAATCTGAGTCCTTCTTAAGGCAAAATGGTCAGATTATGTCATGATACATTTCTAGGATTCTCTAACAGGAATGAATTCTCTCTGACATTTTTGAGAAACACTTCTTGATGTTTGCAGCTCTGCAAAGAGATAAGTTCCCAAACATATTAACGATCTGTAGGTTTCTCTTACTTACTCTTCAAGGTATTCTCTCTCCAAATCTTATCTTTCATTATTTAAAATAACATGGTTTCCTTCCTCCAATTCTCTGGGTTTCACACTCCCTTTCTCTATATCTCTCCTTTAAGTTAAGTCCTGCTACATTCAGTCAAATTACAAGGTATATTAATTATAAAAAGTTTTAATTCTTGTATTAAATGTGTTTGGCTAGCAAACTGTATTTGACTGACACAGACTAAGTGTGTACTGAAGACTACTCCAAAAGTGAAAGAACTAAAAGGGAGGATGGAGGAGTACAACACAGAATTTTCTGCATTATCCTGAAGAAATAAGTTTTCTTTAAATTCTGGATCCTAATAAAAAATTAAAAGCATTTTATACTGAGTGTGAAAGTTTCCATAAAACACAGGTAAGAAAACCCTTAAGACAATTTTTGATATCTAATTAAAATAACAAACCAGTTTTTTTCTAGCTTACTTCTAATCACAAACATCAACAAGGCTGGACTACATAATTGTTTTCTGTCATGGCATTCTTGAGAAGTCTGTCACCAAGAGAATAAAACAGACAGAAAGATACTTTATATTTATTGACCTTGCAGGGCTGATATTTGAACAAAAATTGCCTGGACTCATAAGTCAAGAAGATAAGATTCATAAAGAGCAAAACATCTTTCAAATTCATTTATTTGGGAAAGAACTGAAGAACACTAGATGTGCACTGATAAGAACTGCTGAAGTGCTGCGCTATAGAAAGTCTCCAGGCAAAGATAAATTGTCAGCATTCCAGAGGCTCAAATTCCTTTGACAAATCATACACTACCTTCCTTGTGACAATGTTATCTCATTTTTCACAAGTTTTTGAAATTCATGAAGAGTTTAGTTGGGTAGCCTTAGTGAGGGAAATTACATAAGATTCCACAGACAGTGAAATTTTGTTTCCACTAGAGCCAATGACAAGGTACGGGGAACTTCCTGGAACACTTCTGGAGGTGTAAAAAACAAGGCAAAAGAGCATGCTTTGGATTTATTTGTGTCCATTAAAAAGAGATGTGCATGAAAAAGGAGCAAGCAGTCACCTCAGTTACTGCAGGAGATGAAGGCAGTCTGAAGTCAGATGAAAAAGGTTGCTGCTGGTAATATGATTGCTTCTAGAGTCAAGGTTTCAGCCTGACCCAGCAGTAAAAGAATACAGTTCCTTGCATGCAATTAAATGTTTAAATTTAACTTCACATCTTTAAACCAGATCCAGACAAGGCTAGCTCCTGAATGACTATAGTGGTATTCTTAACAGTGCCAAATTTCAAAGCAGCCTCAGGTGAATAGCAGTAATTATGTACACACATGCACATTTTGTTAAAAAAATAGAACTCACAGGTAAAGACATTAGGATATTCCAGATGGTGAAAACAAAAGAGAAAGGCTGTGAAATGAAACATCATGCAGGGACTTTTTTATGGCACCAAAGAAAGGGACCTTTCTTCTTTATATTCTGATCATGCCCCAAATTTCCTTCTAATTCAAATGGAACCTGCTTTTTCCTCCCAGCCAGGAATCAGATGAGGATTGCATTTGATAAATAAAATCTTGATTTTTGCATATGAAGTTTAGATGTATGTGCAGCACTTGACTGTTACTGACCAAGTTATTTCAGAATATTGGAAAGTAATAAGTGATTGACTAGGTCTTGGCAATACTAGAGCAACATCAGCAACACTCAGTAATATGTTTCCTATAACATGTATCATATCAATGATGGGCTCACCAAGCTGTCAGCCCATGGCTTGGACAGCAGCACTCTGCACTGAGTTAGGAACTGGCAGGAGGGCCGAGCCCAGAGAGTGGTGGTGAATGGTGCCACATCCAGCTGGCAGCCAGTCACTAGTGGTGTCCCCCAGGGATCAGTGCTGGGTCCCATGCTCCTTAATATCTTTATCAATGAGGGCAGTGAGTCCATCAGCAGTAAGTTTGCAGACAACACCAAGCTGGGGCCAGATGTTGCGCTGTTAGAGGGTACGAGAGCTCTGCAGAGGGACCTTGACAGGCTGGACAGATAGGCAGAGTCCAAGGGCATGAGATTTAACACATCTAAGTGCTGGATTCTACACACTGGCCTCAACAACCCCATGCAGTGCTACAGGCTGGGGTCAGTGGCTGGAGAGCTGCCAGGCAAAAAGGGACCTGGGGGTACTGGTTGATAGTAGGCTGAACATGAGCCAGCAGTGTGCCCAGGCAGCCAAGAAAGACAATGGCATCCTGGGCTGTATCAGGAACAGTGTGGCCAGCAGGAGCAGGGAGGTCATTGTGCCCCTGTACTCAGCACTGGTTAGGCCGCACCTTGAGGACTGCATCCAGTTCTGGGCCCCTCAGTTTAGGAAAGATGTTGACTCAGGGGAGACCTTATTGCCGTCTACAACTACCTGAAGGGAGGCTGTAGCCAGGTGGGGGTTGGTCTCTTCTCCCAGGCAACCAGCACCAGAACAAGAGGACACAATTTCAAGCTGCGCCAGAGGAGGTTCAGGCTGGATGTTAGGAAGAAGTTCTTCATAGAAAGAGTGATTGGCCATTGGCGTGGGCTGCCCAGGGAGGTGGTGGAGTCACCATCACTGGAGGTGTTTTTAGAGACTGGATGGGGTGCTTGGTGCCATGGTTTAGTTGATTATATGATGTTGGATGATAGGTTGGAGTCGATGATCTCAAAGGTCTTTTCCAACCTGGTTAATTCTCACTCTAAAAATTTTAATCTTCTTCACTCATCCATACAGATATGAGCAGATATAAATATATTCATCTGACACAACCTGCACAGATATTCTTAGGATGGTATAGAGTAATGTTAGCTCTCTGTGAATGCTACTGAATATGCACAAGAGCCTTAACCATGGAACTATTTCTAGCTTCAAATTCCTATTGAGATAAAAAAATTCTCCGTAACAATAGAAAGGGATATAAAGCAACACAAAATTTCAGAATAATCAGGTATTCCAGACACAGCTGTCTTCCACAGAAATTTATTTTGCAAAGTTTTTTAGTATGTCACAAACTGTGCCTCCTGGGGATAAACGATATTTGTAAGGAGCACTTAAGTGTTCAACGGAAAAGTTGTTGTTAATAAGATTCTATAGCACAGCCAGCATTTATTGCCCTAAAATAAACATGGATTTAATGAATATGCACTTACCATCAGCAGTATGAAGGACTTTATGGCTCTTCAATGTGCCTTTTGATTTGAACTTCTTCCCACACATATCACAAAGGTGTGTCTTCTCAGTGCTGTGACGATTCATGTGGGCTTTCAAGTTACTCTTGCTCCGAGTGGCATACTCGCAGAGAGAACATTTGAAGGGTTTGACACCTAAAAAGATGTAACAAGCAAACTGTAACTTTTGATGAGAGGGTGGACATTTACTAGGAAAAAAAAAATCAGGTCATGTGAGCAATATGGACAACAAAGTCAACACTTAAAAATATTAATATCTATATTTAAGAAATTTCATCTCTAGGATCCAGGCAAATCATACCAAGCTGCTGACAGCATCTTACTAAGCCACTGAAGTCAGGTATTGTGTTTAATCAAGAAAATACTAATACTTTGGTCTTGGTGTGTCCATCCTTCATTTAAAAGTAGAATCCAGACTGTCTAAGTGGATGCCTACCTGGTGTACATACCAAATATCCCTTTAGAAGTCTTCAGATAACTATAAATGGCCTATTTACGACAATAAAGAATGAAAATGTCTGTTTTAAGGAGGTCTGGTGCATTAGGTACTTAATATGTAAGCAGGACTTAAATGTGCAAAGAACTGTGTTTTATTGTTAATTAGTATCAGTTTTGCCAACGGTTTACACAGCAGTACTTTTATTTATTTTTCCACCTTGGTAAGATGCAAGCACTTACAGTGTCTCAAACCTGCAGAGAGACGCACAGTATGACATCTAGCAGAAGGTCTACAAGGACAAATTGAATCCTTCAAAGAAATGTTGAATAAATTTGAACTGTTTCATGAGGCTCTGGCAGTTTTATATTGATATTCATGACCTTAAAACCAGATTTACAAGCATAGGGAACTATAGCCTACTGTAATCAGATTTGATTGAAAACTTTTATTTGGGAATACATATCTATTCACCTCTTTCTCATGCTGGTTACATAAGATGGGTTCCAAGCTTTCTTAGCAGAATAAAAAACTGTATCTATGGAATGCAGAAGTAATTGCTTTATGCCTACAATTTTGCATTACCTGAACTTCTTAACGGAGTAAAGGCTGCTGGAGAGGACCTAGTGCTAATGTAGTACACAAGTAGGTAAGCTCATAGTTAAAGCATTCAAACAAATATGCAACACTAGGATTAAATGTCCAAATTATCTGCATGGGCACAAACACTTTGGAACTAAAATGCCAGTTCCTGAGTACAGAATTCCATTATCCCCTTTACACAGAGGCATGGCTAAAGAATCCAAAATAATGCTCAAACAGCATAGAATCATAGAATGGTATGGGTTGGAAAGGATCTTTAAAGGTCATGTAGTCCAACCCCTCTGAAGTGAGCAGGGACATCTTCATTAGACCAAGATGCTCAGAGCCCTGCCCAACCTGACCTTTAATGTCTCCAGGGATGAGGCATCTACCACCTCTCTGGACAACCTACTAACAGCGTTTCACCACCCTCATTGTCAAAAAATGTCTTCCAATAGGCAATCAATTGCATAGGTTATTAACTGACTGAAGAATAGGTGATTGGTCTTCCACTTGTTGTAAAAACAGGCAGACTGGGTAGACACGAGATTTTATTTGGCATAGATTTTAAGTTCAAGGTACCGGAATTTCTCCCTCACATTGCATAGATATGATCAGCATTAACTTATGGGTTTTCATCACTGCCTATGCCTGTGTCAGCTAGCTGCCATGCTCGGCATGATTTAATTGAAATACACACAGAATTTATATATATACATCAAAGCAAATGGATTTCAGTTGTTTTAGTAATACACCTCCAGACCAAGCATTTTTGGACAAACGTGAAGGCAGTAGCAGTTAATCATGAGACGACACAGTTTATTACTTGGTTTTAGAAATTGAACATGTATTTAATTATTTTCTTCTTATTCACAGTTATTATAGAATACTTTATAGATTGACTGTTGGAAAAAGAATTGAATCACAAACTTGCTAATTTTAGAATACATTTAAGCTGTCTATTCATGTTGTGACATACAGTTCCACACGTGATCCAGAATCTATTAAACTAATTATTGAACCTCTGCTGCAGCTCAAAGTGTTTGATCCAGGTATAGCAATATATTTGAATTGTTTTTTATGTCAGCAAAGCTTGTGTAGGCTAGGAGAACGATTACATGCCCAAAAGCTTGAAATCAGAATTTTACCTTCATGAGCCCAAATGTGACGTTGAAGGTCTGATCCATTCTTCATAAAGTAAAAATCACAATAGGGACATTTCACAGCTCGTTTTCCAATAAGGCCTTTCAGCTGAACTCTTCTGCCAAGAATCTCAGAAATAGTAGTCATTGAAACCTCTGAGAGAAATATAAAAGGTAATAAAACCCAGAAGGACATGAGGGGATTTATTCTGTAAGTAATATTGAAGAGCTAGATCCTGATTTACGCTCTACTTCCCCTATTGCCATTCAGATAAGACCTGAGCAAAGAATGTAAGGACCTTTTTTCATTTAGGGCTTCTAGCATGTTCTGACCTTTCCCTCCTGATCTGTGTACTCAGTGCCCCCACTGCCTGGTTAAAAACCCAAAAACTTTAAATAAAACAGTCTTCTAAGTCAGCAGAAAAACCAAATAATTTTCCAACTAAGAACTATCCAAATAAGCTAACCTGGCACTTTCTTTTTCTTCAATATTTTCAGTAGTTTCTCAGGGCCATATCCAGTCCTGTTCTGAACATATCCATGGGTAAATAACCACCTTTTACAGACAAAATTATTTTCCTTAGTTCTAATCAGAATCTCCTTGCTCCAACTCATGTCCCTTCACTGTACAGTTTCAAGAAGACACTAGTGCTGTATTTTTTTTAATCTTGTATTAGATTGCTGAAGGAAACAAGATTTCTCCCCCAGTCTTCACTTATTCATGCTAAGCAGACTGAACTCTCTTTTTTCTTTCATATGATCTAATGTTTAGATTGATACAGTGAAAAAGGTCTAAATAATGAAGTTTGAACATCCCAAAGAAGCCTAAAGAAAAAAACTTGTTTAATAATTTTTAACAATAAATTCTACTACTTAATATATTTCAGATGAATAAAATGCTAAACGTCTTGACTGTGAAAGTACAGGACTCATACAGCCTAGATATTTAGACATGAAAGTTGATGACTTGTTATGTCCAAAATCTGATAACATTTGAAATTTACTGTTTAAACTTAGATTTTTACTGAATATGAACTGTCATAGCTAGTGCCCTCATGACTGGTATCAGAATGGAATCAAAAATCCTGCTTGAAATCATATACACAAGGAAAACAACCTCAAAGGGGAGGTATAAAAGCTTATGAGCTGAGCAGAGCTATGTTCTAAAGTACCCCAGAAAAGAAAAATACAGACACAAGTCTAAACCCTCATCTGCCTTCTATGGCTTAGATCCTTCATTCATGACTTAAGGCTAGTATTTCTGCTCAGTAGGGATCTACGAAAGCTGATGCCTCTCATGTCCCAGGACTATTAATAAATATTGTATTAAATCAGACACTGGATGAAAAGGTAGATAATTCCGAGTGTTGAGACCAGAATCCAAGACTCACTGCTGAGTAACCCAATCATTTGGCAATAAATTCAAGATCTTATCTGTTGGGTTTGAAATACTGCTCTACCTACAGGGATTTCTGTCCCTTAATGGGACTGGAATTCAACTCCTATTCTCTGCAAACCTAGATGCAAAAGGAATACTGTCTTACTTTATACTTTCTACTTGATGTAATAGAAGATACAAGAGAGGGGTCATGCTGAATGATATTAAAAAAGGAAGGAAAGAGGAGCTCCAGAAATAGTAATTTAATGATAAATATGAAAGGGATTCAGCTTAAATTAATTTTTGATATGTCATTTTAAAATTCAATTCTTTTTAACAGTATCCATTTTTCCTAAATCCTTATTCTTTTCCATTTAAATTCTAAAAAACAATTGCACTGCAGTACTCGATAGCTTAAATCATCAGACTCCTCACATTTATTTGGCCTGTAATTAAGTATGTTGTACAAATAAAGGATTTCCTCCTGATTACAAGGACAACATGCACAGGAAAAAGATTTGTGCATTAATTCTCCATATATTAAAACAGTGCTATTGCATAACTACAGCATAGGCCTAACTTCAATGTAGTATTTCTTTAGTACCACGGAGATATATTTAATATATCTGGTATTTCACATCTAAGTTCTATTCCCCTGTGATAGATGAAGTAAAAATGAAGACACAAAAATAATAGGCTGTGCGGATTTTCCTTCTAACCTTACCTCTATTAGAACCCAGAGTTTAACAGAATCCATTTTCCTGGATCAAAAAATTTACACCATACATTTAGAGGGATTCAGATACCAAATGAATTGTTGTAAAGTATTTAAATGCATGAATTTAGCATGCCAGGGCTCCAGAGTTAATTGGTATTTCTGGAACCCCAGACACAGCATAAACGAGTAATTCAGCTGTCAATGGACCAGTGTAAACCAATGGCAGCCTGTAAGAGCACAGCATGTTACTCACTACTACTTCACAGATCACAATTATAGGAGGCCTCCAATACTGCCTAGCTGAGACAGCCCAAAGGCTCTACAAAACAGCTCTTAAGATTCAACTCCCTATGCCTTCTGGGTGACATACTTCCTGACTACAGTATAGCACAGAAGCCTTTCCTCATCTCAATTTGCTGCATCAGACATGTCCCCTGATGTGTAACAAGCCCTTCAACCACATTGTTGTGGAGTGGTCTGCAAGTAAAGATGTTTGGTAACTAAAGGGCTAAAGTGGGAGCTAAGTCTAAAATTGAAGTGAAGGAAATAGTTTAAAGCACGGGTCTAGCACTATCTAGTGACAACAGGAAAATAAGCTGCTGCTTTAGCTATTACATTGTATTTTTTCCCCAAACTCAGTTTGAGCATGGACAGTATTTTATTTTTTAACATCAAATTATATCAGATAGTAAGTAACACAATAGATGAGCTGATGTATATGAGCCAATGAAGTCAACTCTCCTCTATCTTCAATAGCAGTGAGCTTTTCTATCCAATGCAACACAGATACTGAGGAGGAAAGCACGGATACATCAGTGTGTATCAGTCAGATTTAAATTAGTCCCTGCACCAGTCACTTGAGCACTCTGGCACTAAATTCCCAAGACCTGAGAAAGGGCTGTTCAATCAGGCACAGCACACTGACTTATCACATTCATTTTATGCTGTGCAGTCTCAAGCTACACCAGGGGAAGTTTAGGCTCAAGGTGAGGAGAAAGTTCTTCACAGAAAGAGTTACTAGCTATTGGAATGGATTGCCCAGGGACGTAGTGGAGTCACCATCCCTGGAAGTGTTCAAAAAAGGATTGGACGCAGCGCTTGAAGCCATGGTTTACTTAGTCATGAGGTGTTGGGTGATAGGTTGGACTTGATGATCTCTGAGGTCTTTTACAACCTTATTGATTCTATAAAATCAGGTCACTACAACACAAGGTATAAACACAGTTTGAATGGACTGCACTGGCTAGATTAGATCCAGCGAGGCCTGCTAGATCCAGCTTAATACATGCTACATCACAGCTGATTCTAGCAAGAGCACTGCTGCAGAGCTCAGCTGGCCCTGAAGGCAAAGCCCTGCCACACACTAACTGCGGATATGTATAGCCAGCTCCAGGGCCTCTGCATTCATAGTAATTACCCACAGACAAAATAAGGTGCAATTAACACATTTATGTCAGTTTATGTACAGCCAATGGGAATTTTATATCTCATGGGTTGTTACAGGATGTCTATATGCCTAATTGAAACCTCCAAATGCTTAATCTGAGTTCACCTAGGTCCTCTGCTAGAAATTAGTCCTTTACCAAATGAAGACAGATTTCTTAGCACAGCTACTTAATGTACTCCACAACACACGAGTAACTTTTCAGATCCTAAATTCTAACATCTGCAAACTCAATAAAATTCTTACTCTAAACCAGTTAAATTAGACACAGACTATTTCTTTGGAATGAAATCACAGTGCACTGCTCATTCTAAACCTTTATCCATTTATTGCAATATACTGAGAAATTTTTCTTGCTTTTTTTCTTACCAGGGTGATTTGTCTTGATGTGAGATTTTATAAGTCGATCTTCAGAAAATGACTTCTCACACACTGGACAGGAATAAGTCTTTTTATCCTTAAACAAGAAAGAGAAGAAAAAGACTGCATTATCAGTCCACTGGTATAATCACTATAGTCATTATGCAGTAATACATGGTCCTCCACAAAGTTATAATTGAAGGCTGAGCTTTTAAGGAAAAAAATGAAGACATTTATAGTGAAATAAGTGAAGGAGAAATATTAAAGTATTCTAAGCACATCATTAATCCTCATGAATGAGGGGCTCCAACTTACAGAATGAGAAAATACACAATAAATGTAAGTATTATCTTCTGACTGACTCTTTACAGAATCAAGTCGAAAGATCAAATCACATAATAGAAGAAAATGTATTTCATATAAGCAATAATATTCACTTTTTTTTTTCCATTTTTTTCCCACAAGTTCACCCTTCTGAAACCAAAGAATCAGATCTCATTATTCTAAAGACATCCACCACTATGAGTATTTATAGCACTGCTTCGTGGCCTGAAATGGAACAGAAGAGGTAACAGGAACAGATGCCCTTATTTATTCAGTGTCTACATTTCTATCTACTTTATAAATATGCAGCACTTTATGTATTACCAATACAGTATTATTCTACTATTTTGATTTAAAAATTTACAGATTACTCTGGCTTTTATCAGTGTCACTAATATGATAATAGACATAACACTATCACAGAAGCTGAACTGGAGAGTTTTGATGCAATTTTGTCCTATATGTAATTTTACTGTAAGTGTATTTTTAATGTTTTTAACAAATGGATCTAGTTCCACATTAAAATGTAGGACTTTTGTCCATTAATTGGAAAAGTACTCAAAATAATCTTTGCCAGTTATTACATAAATTGAAGAGGATGTTCTTTCCAGAAGCACCTGCTGACACCACACTGGACACTCAACCAAAGGATTGGGGCATCTAATCACCTCTGCACTGACCAGATAACATTTGAATGGGTTATCAAAACAACAGATAGAGTGAAGTCTAGTTAGTCCTGACAACTAGGCAGACAACCAGATAACACATCACCTGGTGGAGATGCATACCTGTCAGACCACCAAGAAATCACTGTAAAATGTGATAGAACAGACATTTCACTAGTTATTTCAGGACAGAAAATTTTAAGAACATGAAAGAAAGATTACTGTATCAAAAAGAAACAGACTCGTTCGTTACGAAAGAGGCATTTGGAGGCAACATAACAAAGGTCCTGGACTCTTACCAGTTTTGGAAATACTGTCTAAGAGCCTACCTGCTGACTACAGATGACCTGAAACCACTAGGCACTGTAAGTTAACAAATTTATTAAGTTGCTACACAGAAATTGCTCATGTCTGGGGAAAACTAGCATGAATCCTTAACTCAGGCATCACATTTCACTATAAAAATGTAACATCATTTATCACAGTATGTAAACAGTTGTGATATAGCTCTCTCATGTGCTTGAGATGAATTTGCTATATGTGGTGCATTCTATCAAGGATGTGTAAGACTCTTTACAAAACAATGCCATCAAAAACCATAATGTTGTCTAAAGAATGAGGAGACGCCCATCTGTGTGACTATGTCATCAGTCTTAAAGGATAGAAGAGTGAGCCTTGAAATTAAACAACTGGTATTTTCTCCTCTGGTGAAGTAAGACTCAAATTCAGGAGATAGAAGGATTGTCTTTTGGAAGTACTGTACTGCATAAATTTTTAACACCCAAAAATGTAGTTCATGCCCTTTTCCTGGCAGTATCAGTCAAGCAAGTTTAATTACAAATAACATGCTTGTCAAATGTTTTTTGAAATTCCAAATTTTATTTTGTTCAATACCAGTACCTTCACATATAATGGTATGATGTTCCACCTCAGCACTGCAGAAGGTCTTCAAGAAAGATTCCAATCAAAACTGGACTAAATTTATTATGCTCAGAGAGCAAGCACTTGCCAAACATGCCTTTCTAGGAGGTCAGTCTGGAATGGGAAAGAATTCCCCTGTGCTCACACACTTTGTCAGTGTATGCATACCATACTCTCTCTGGGTATGCACAAATCTAGAATGTCCTAGATCGCTTACACCTTGCAAGCAGAAATGATCTTGCCATGTGGTGGGAAAAGTCACTGATGGTAATGCAGACTTTTTCTGACAATAGCTTAATCTATCTGGGGCACTCATGCAAAACAATAACGCAAGAAGAAGAAAAAGCTGGGCAACACTGATACAAAGAAAATAATTACTTTTCTTAATCTTCCAGGAAAAGTATGTAAATAATCCCACTTCTTAAAAAAACTATTTTAATCAACAATGAAGAATACAAATTTCACTCCTTCGTTCTAAGACAGTTCTTATTCTGAATATAACAATATATATATATATATATTTAAATTTTAAAACCAAATCCAAACAATGTGGTTTTCCTCAAAAGACTGTTGGATCAGAGAAAGATCACAAAGCAGTGTCTTGCATGGAGGTCCTCTAGTGAGGCATGCACCGTTTGCATTTCTTTTCTCAAAGAAAACGTGTTAAAAGGCACATTGGAGAAGTAGGGTAGACTTCTTGGTAACACAGTGGCATTCATGGCTGGATGGCTTACTGAATACAACAGGAGCCTTTAATATGTCATCTCCTCATCTTCATACCCACAACATAAAATTATAGATCTTCAAAGAGATTGGTCGCAACTAGGTCAAGCCATTAGTTTAAAAAAACCCAATAAATATATCTTTCCACAGAATCACAGAATCACCAAGATTGGAAGAGACCTCAAAGATCAAGTCCAACCTGTTACCACAGACCTCATGACTAGACCATGGCACCAAGTGCCACGTCCAATCCCCTCTTGAACACCTCCAGGGAAGGTGACTCCACCACCTTCCTGGGCAGCACATTCCAATGGCTAACAACTCTCTTGGTGAAGAACTTTCTCCTTACCTCCAGCCTAAACTTCCCCTGGCGGAGCATAAGACTGTGTCCTCTTGTTCTGGTGCTGGTTGCCTGGGAGAAGAGACCAACCCCCTCCTGGCTACAACCACCCTTCAGGTAGTTGTAGAGAGCAATAAGGTCTCCTCTAAGCCTCTTCTTCTCCAGGCTAAACAATCCCAGCTCCCTCAGCCTCTCCTCACAGGGCTGTGCTCAAGGCCTCTCCCCAGCCTCATTGCCCTTCTCTGGACACGTCCAAGTGTCTCAATGTCCTTCTTAAACTGAGGGGCCCAGAACTGGACACATGACTCTCAATGACTTCCATCTATAGTAATTAAGAGGGGAATATACTTGCGTTTTACACCAGTCATCTATTTACAAAGTCCATGGAATGTAGTTAAGTAACAATAGTAACAGACCTCGCTTTATTTAAACCCAAAGAATCTGAGAATAATGGGAAAATCAAAGGGCAAAAATGGATACCAACATACTCTACTTGAAATTACTACAAGATGAACCAAGTTTCTAATTGCTGTAGCTCATGTATCTCCCTGCATAGAAGCATCTAGAGAGCACTTGGGTAAGTACTCTTATCTATGTCTTCAAATATTGCCAGGTGATTTGAAACACTATGATGATAACACTGAATTCAGATAAATACACTATTTGGTTTGCTACTTACCAGTTCTGTGTGAACTTTAAGATGCGCCTGGAGCTTGTATTTATCTGGAGTAGAGTAATCACAATGTTCCGTGGGACATTTCAGCAGAATATTGCTGTGCTTCTGAATGACGTGACGCTTCAGACAGTTTTTGGTGATGGAAGAATAATTGCACTGGGAGCAGTAATATAAATGTTCTCGAGTATGAGTACGGACATGCATGTCATAATGCACTTGGTACCAAAACAACTTGCCTGAAAATAAAAATCAAACGTGAGGAAAGAAACCTCTAAACAAATTTTAGGGAAAATTCCAATGCATACCCATCTTCTCTCAGGGCAAAGCACACTGTTTGAACCCTGTCCCTTTTGACGTCAACAAAAACTTGTCCTAAAGACTCTCCACTACTTAAAACACATTTTTGTCTAAAAAGATTGTATTGTATGTCTTGAAACTGCCTAACAAAGGCAGCTTTAATACAAATCAATGGTCTTTTTCCTAATGAGAATATCCTTTAAATCTGTTCTTCTACACAAAGAATCTGAATGCAACTGTACACTGAAAGAAATAGTAAAAATCTTTTTTGTTACTTCCTTTCATGTTGTTCCTTCCTAAAAAGCCTTTCTTCCACATTGACATTAAAAAGTGCATAGCAATTCATTTAATGTACAATGTTATGGTGTTCTAAACACCTGATTTCCTCACATTTTCTTTTCTGTTCTCAAGAGTGAAGAGTACAACTTAAATTCCAACTTGTTCCCTTTCCACTTGTGTAAATGAAAATTTTCAAATGGGAATGGTGCATAACTCCCACTTTCATAAGGTTAAAAAATAAAAACTATAATCAGAACAGTCTTGATCTGATACTGGAAAAAAGATTAAAAAAGGTAAAAACTATGCAAGTGTATATCTATATCTCTTGTATAAGATGTGTATTACTATAATCCTCTCACAGTATATGGAAAAACCTCTGAATTTTATACTAAGCTAGTAACAAAGCTTAAGCATTAAAGCATGGACTGACAAATTCTGATCACATGCCTAAATCTGCTGTGCTTGGCCCCAGTGAAACTTATGAGGTGGGGAGAGGCACACAGACAGAAATAATCTAATTCTATCCAGTTTCACAGCAACAAAAAATTGAGTCTAGCAAAGCATTGCTTTGCTATTATCCCACTAGTGTTCTTTGGAGAAGGCAAAAAGTAAACCTCATTGAATTCCAGAATGCATACAGAAGCACAACATTAATACTGTTACAAAGATACACAGATACATCAAATTCTGTAAACCAGAGGAGAAGGAAAAAGATGACCCACAATAAAACATTTTTAAAAGCCCAAACAAACATAATTCTACTGCTCCTTACCACAATATTCGCATTCTAAGTCTCCATAAACCTTCCTTATTTTTTCACACAACTCTGTGTTCATCTGCCTCTTCTGTAAGCTATTCAAGATCTGCGTAAAGGCAAGAGTTCCAGTCCCACTATCTGACGTATTAGAAGAGGCTGCCTGTGGACTGGTGGCTGCATTAACTTCTGGTGCTGGCAAAGGGTTTGTGGTTTCTGCTGAATTTTGAATTGGCAGATTGCTTGTTTCTGAGTCACTAGATGGAACAGATTGATTTCTCTCCTCACAGACTGAAAGGTTCTCAGTCATTGTATTGTTCTGACTCGGATTTAAACTTTTGACCTCAGACAGCAAAAGCCGAATTTCTTCACCCTGCCCATTTACAGGACTGCAGTGATTATCTTCCTCTTCATTTGCCGGAGAAACTTTTAACTCATTAGGAGCAGACATACTGTTCTTCAGCAGAAAGCAGTCTGATGCCACACTGGACTGAATGTTTGGGACTGCTACATCTGCTGTCCTGCACAGTGTCTCTGCTGCATTGCCCACCAGAGGATTTTCAAATTCTGAGGAAGAGACAGTAACGCTTTTCAAGTCACCATTATGTTGACCATTTACATCTACAGCTGTTGATCCACCTTTATTATCAGATGATTGTGTTATGTTAATAGCATCAGTATTCATGACAGTCAGCTCAGCTGCACTTTGTGTTAGCTGTTCACCAAGGGCTTC
Organism: Dryobates pubescens; assembly: GCF_014839835.1. Classification (NCBI taxonomy): domain Eukaryota; kingdom Metazoa; phylum Chordata; class Aves; order Piciformes; family Picidae; genus Dryobates; species Dryobates pubescens. The sequence goes on along the minus strand of NC_071625.1, from coordinate 19,543,164 downwards.
TGGCTGGATATCACCTCCTGGTTCAAGAAGGCAGAAACTCTGATTGATGGAACTGTTAAAAACAGAAGTCTCCTGTAAATCTGCATGTGCATCTTTGATGTGCGCACGGAGTCTTATAGAACTGACAAATTTCTTCAGGCACACAGAACACACGTATACAAATGGGTGCTTTCGAACGTGAAGCTCAAGGGCTTGGTATTTAGTGGCTCCATGACCACAGAGCTCACATGCAAAAGGCCTTTCATCACCATGTACGAGCATGTGACGGTCTCGATCGAGCTCATTTTTGAATTTGCGTTCACAAATGTGGCAGTCATAAAGAAGTTGTCTTTTGCCTTCTCGTGTCATCAAGCGAAGCTCATCAAAAACATCTTTCACCTTTTTATCTTGAAGGTCATGTGTTTCCTTGATGTGTTTGATCAAGTTTTTAACATCAGAGTACTTCTTTTTACAGAAGCGACAATGCTGTTTAATTTTCTTATGAACTCTTTCAATATGGACTTTGAGATGGCCTTTGCTGAGACAAGTGAACGTGCAATAATCACAGCTAAACTTCTCCCCTGTGTGTTTCCGCATGTGAACATTAAGGTTGGCTTTGATTGCACTGGCGTAGCTGCAGTAAGAACACTTGTAAGGTTTTTCATTGGTATGAATCCTCAAATGTGCTTGGAGGGAGTGTTTAAATTTGAACACCTTGTTACAGTATTCACATGTAAAAATCTTCAGCTGAGTCGGACCCAACCTAAAACGAAACCAAACCAGTTATATTAACAACACTGAAGCTTGTTGACACGAAGTGGCAACATTTTCCCAGGTACTCATAACAGACAGAAATGTTTATTTTAAAGTAAGATATTCTCCAAAGGCTTTTTAAATGCTACAGCTCATGTACCGATTGTTTTCAGCCATTTCTATATTCAAAAGGCTCAGAATATATTTTGTTCATATTTTGTATGAGCACAAATATAAGTACTTGAAAATCACCTGCTTGATTTCATTGCCTGTTCATATGGGGTTTGCTGAATGGCATATTCTTGATATCCTCTCCGATGTGATGGGTCTTGAACTGTTGCCTCTAGAGTTGTGGGTTCACTTTCCTGTGGAGCAGCCTCAACAGGAACAATTTTTGTGGCTCCTAAAAGTAAGAACAAAAAATGCCTGTTAAAAATTTCATATTAAAATGCTCACTGTCTATAATATACAAATAGAAACAACTCTGTAATCATCAGTTCAACTATTTTAGTTTCTGTTGTTAAATTCATGTGCATAAAACAATGGCTATACTTCCAGAAAATGTCAGTACTTATACCACAGATGTGCTTCAGTAACATGCCAGGGCTGCTGGTTCTGAGGTTTATTACTGGTGCTTGATGCTACTTTTATGAGATCCTATAACCAAATACTTCAACCTTTTTATCTTTTTCTGTTTCTGCCTAATACTATATCCTTTGAAAACTTCATCCAAGCTGCTTAATCAGCTCCACAAATAAGGCTGAGGAAGCGACACTGTTTAGTCTACATTTAGAAGTTGTCACTTCTTTACTTTAAACAGATCTCTAACTGCTTACATATTGGGGCATGCTGCCACCCCTCAGAATAAAAGAGTGTGTTCCATATGCACTTCTCAGTCTCCATTAGAAGCAGGAGTAAAAGGGCACTTCTGAATGCAACAGGATCAGATCATATCCTGCAGAGCTCTATGAGTGGTTGAAGCATAAATAAGCATAAATAAGATGTGATTCAATTGAGATAACTTAGCTGTGTGTTCTTTATTTTCTAAACAATGGAAGGAAAAGTTTAATGCTGGGCACCAATAATTATCACTGATGGTAATGAGAATCCATTTAAATATTAATTTGCCCTGAAAAAAACAAACCTCAAACCTCATGTGTATCAAACCAAGAACCCGTTATCAATTGATCCTCTCCTTTTTAACTTGCAACTCACCTACTCACATGTTCAATGGGAATTTACAATAAGAATATAAAAAATCTGAGACATAAGAGCCTATAAAGGGCCTGGAAAGTAAGAGACAGTCAATATTTTTAATAGATTCTCATAGTTATTCATATATAAGTACATATAAAAAGAAACGCCTGAATAGAAAGAAGTTCAAAGCATTATGTATGAGCTATTCCTTTAACAACAGGATGAAATTAATTCTTGTTCTACTCAAAGAGCACATTCCTGAAGGTATTATTTACAAAATATATGCAGTATTAACATGAAGTCTCTGAAACAACAATTCTAAGTACAACAAAACTAAATCACAAAGAGTTACACAGTCCAAAGAAAACTCACTGGTTAGCAAATTACTGACTAGCTTCCCTAAACTCTTTTAGCCTGCAGACTGTCAAAAGCATCATGGAAAAGGCAGGTGGAGTATTTGGGACAAATCAGTGATAAGCAACAGTTACCCAGTGACATGTGTGAAAGACTTCAGAACATTAAGCTGAGGAAAGCAGTGCTGGAGACAAGGGAGAAAGATGGGAGATCCATTTGCCTCTTCAGAGTGATTTAAAGTAGCAAATAGAGATATTTTGAGAAGAGGCCATTGACAAGTATGTAAGGCTATTAAAGCCTTTTTTTTTTATTGTCAGATGGGACATTAGCCAACTCTGTAAATAAACAGATTGTAATAGCTCTGTTGTTCGCTTAACTGGCTGGATTAAATATGGCACGTTTTGACTACTGCTTTTTAATACTACTTTTAGCTGATCAGAATTGATCTTCCACGTTTTCAACCTAAATGTTAACAGAGTGCTGTAATTTCTATTCTTCCTGTCACTCACTCTCCCACAACTGCCAGGTTCTTAGCAGGACTGCATGCCCAAAATTGCCTTGCAGTATTCCAGGGAGACAGGAGCTTGTCACTACAGAACAGGAGATGTGGTTCAATCAGTGGGTTCAGTGTAAAGATGATACAACAGACATTAGACACCAGACCAGTGCTCCCATAATCAAATATTTTAAAAATAGAAGCAAGATCCCCTTTATTTTGAATGACCAGGTAAAAGAAAATAGATCTTGAACTGCTCTACATGCATGGTTACCTCTTTTGGGCCTCCCATTTCCTGAATGTGAGACAAAGATCCTCATTAAATGCTCTGCACTGAACCTCCTCTGTTGCCCTTCTGCCTTTCAGGATGTTTTAAGCATTTCCTGAAAAGATTGTTAAACTGTTTAATAGGCTTTTATGTTATCAGTATTAAATTTTAAACACCTAAATTAGATGGACTAGGTAAGTAGTATTTTGCATACTAGAGTGGACAGAATGCTCCAGGTAATCCTAGCACTATAGCCTACAGAAAGACAAGTACCTCTAAAAACCTAGAGTGATGCAGTTCTTCAAACATACTGATAGAGTACTTGCTAGAAGTAATCACATTCCCTCATGTTAGGTATTCACTTGCTACTCTTAGAAGACACAGAAGCATTAAGAAACATTAAATGTTGGGATCTTGGGATCACTTGGGATACTAAGTATGACCTACTAACTGACAGTAGCCACAGCAATCACTGCTGTATCATGAACTAATGATTACAGTGAGAAACATGTTTTTTTGGCTGCACCCAACTTAGCAGTTAGTGAACCCTGTCCCACACCCCAAAAGAATGTCCTCAGTATTTGTGTCTTTAAAAGGAGACATAGGCCAAGGGAAAATGTGAAACAAGACAAATACATACAAGGACTCGTTTTCCATTAAGAATATTTTATGTTCAATAATGAAGATAAAAGTTTTCCTAACTGTTTTCCCTGGGCAATCATTTCAAGAACACAGAATACACAAATACCAGGAGGAAAAAAAGAAGTTAACTGTACCGATAATTTCCTTCACAAAAATCCTTCCTTCAGAACTATTGTATCTCTATTTTAAATGCAGAATGGACTTTAGTTTACTAGTTTATTTATGCCTTTCATTTTCCTCTTTTCAGTTAATACCATCTGTTCTAAGTCAATCAGCTTTAAGACTAATAAGGTTTGAGTTCCTCACAACATTCTGACAGCAACTTCTATAGACAAGCATTACTCAGTGTGCCCTATCTCTGGCTCAAACTCGGTGATGGCCTCTAATCTCTTACAGTCCATCCCTTAGAAAGTAGCTTGCCTTTCACTATAAAGCTCTCCAGTACTTATCAACAATCAAAAAGATAATCACAATGGAAGGAATTATTAGAAATAGATTAGAAACAACAGGAAACATTATCAAACAAATTTGTATTAAAATCCAAGTAAATTCTGTGACCTTCCTACAACTTCAAGTATGGACAACAAAAAGGGTCTAGAAGAACTAGAGAACAGCAACACAGACAAAATCCAAAGTATTTTGTTCGAAAAGGGATACATATCTCAGAGACTTCCAGCTGGGAAGAAAGAGGATTGAAAGAGGAATATAGGAGAGACCTCTAAAATTAGCAATGCTGTGAAAAAAGTGTGCATAAGCATTCTCTATTTCATAAATGATGAACAAAGAAGAGTTTGAAGAACTAAGCAATCAGTAGGCTTAAAACAAAAGAATGTACACTTTCACCCTCTGTGTAATTATCTTACAGAACGATTACTGTGTAATGTTACAGAAACTGAAAATATAAATGTATTAAGAAAGGGATTTAGAGAAATATGTAGATATGTATTAAATAAGACAATCCATATACAATCCCCAGCTCCCTGAATGTCAAAGTCTGGAAGGCTTTACATAGTAAGTATTGTGTTTTTTTTTCCTATAGGAAGATATTCCGAATATTCATAGATAAGCTCATCCCGGTTCTTCTACCATCACAATTAGAAACGCCTTTTAGCAAACAAAGTCTAAGAAAATCACAGATCTCAATATCAAAGGCTATTAAAAAACAACATAGAAAAACCAGCTAGCTTCCAACCCACAACAATAACATAAATAAATGCGTTCCTCTTGTTCTGAGAGCTATAAGCAAAACAAATAGTCAGAGATGTTGGCAATAACGAAAAGGAAAACAATAAAGCCACAGAGATGAAAATATGCACAAATCTATGAAAAACGGATTCTGTCAGGTGAGGGAATGGTTTATATAAACAGGTAAATGCAAGTCTAGTTTTAAAATAAATCGAAATAATTCCAAAATACTTTGCTGAAAAGGCACTATAGAAATTTACTGAGGAAGAATAATTTAATCATTATATAGGGATGTTACTTGACTTCCAGTTATATATACATATTTTCTGTCAAACAATTTGTATACATAAATATTAAGATTTCTATATATACACTTGCTTAGTGTATATATATAAATATGTGTGTATACATACATATATAATCTATATATGTGTATGTATATATATTTATAAGCTGTTTGTGGGTTTATATGTGAATTTATATTTATCATGAATATACACACCAATCAAGTGTTGTAATAAACATATTTCAGGGGGAAAATACTTTCCTGTTCTTTGTTACATGTTTAGGCTCAAGGTGAGGAGAAAGTTCTTCACAGAAAGAGTTGTTGGCCATTGGAATGTGCTGCCCAGGGAGGTGGTGGAGTCACCGTCCCTGGAGGTGTTCAAAAAGGGACTGGATGTGGCACTTGAAGCCATAGTTTAGTAGTCATGAGATGTTGGGTGACAGGTTGGACTTGATGATCTTTGAGATCTTTTCCAACCTTATTGATTCTATGATTCTATGATTTGATGTTAATGCATACAACTATGCTTAGACCCAGCATTTTCCATACCTATGAAAAAATGTGATGGTAGTTCTAAAGTTATGTAACTGCTAGATGCAGAGATTTTGTATTGAGATAATGAAACCATAGTAAATATTTTTTAAATAATAAATATCCTAAGTCTTAGACCAAAGTGACTGCATGGATAAAGTTAGGTTTGGTTATATAGTCAGTGATTCTGATTACCTGGAATAGCTTCATGAGCTGTCAAAACCACACTTATAATAGGATTTTTAGCTCCCGAGATCTGTTCACTCTCCTTAGTTGATGGAGTCTTCTCTATTTTCTGAACTCGAGGCCTCTTTGGAGTTTTTTCTCGCTCATCTTCCTTCCTGTCAAGGTCAACGTCAGAATCATTACCTAAAGAGCAAACATCAAAAAAAATGTAACTATGTACAAAAGAAATTATGTTAAAACAGTCACCAACACTATAAGAAAGAATTAGGGGGAAACTACTTCATGTTAACCTGTAACACTATTAACTTTTGAATATTGGAATTCTAATGAAAAATAAAAAAGAACAAACCACAATGCATTTGTTAGTGAACCCAAGAAGTGAACAACTATTACCACAGAAATAACATTGCTATTTCAACCTTGGACGTGGATGTTAAGCACTGAATATGAAAATTAGGGCTATGTGAAGTATTTTCTTCAGAAACCTTTCTTAAGAACTTTTTTCTTCAGATTTAGAAGGTTAACCCATAGTTCTCAAAACTTTCTTCATAATGAAAACTGAGTCTGACAACAATTCCATTCTTAAGAGCTCAAATGTTAAAGACTCAGTAAAACAACTCAAGTATAACAAACAGTTTTATGCCTAGAACATGCTATTCTTGTGCACGGTTCAGAATGTTTTGAGATAGTGTAATCACATTTTCTTAAAATATAATATTAATGTACATGCTACTTTCATCTATGTATTCATAGTCATTAATATGGTAAAGCCTGAAGTGGTAAGTTTTCCTGTAATTGAAGACTGGTCTGAAGACTGAAATACCCAGCCCCCAGTACTTTCACAGTTTGTAATCAAGATATGAAGCTTCAGGCTGGAGACATACTAGCTGCACTAGTCACCAAAAACTGGAAGCCTCTGTTATTTGCTGCTCAAGAATCACTTCGTTTGAGTGGTTTGCTTTTGACAGTGAATAAATAAAAAAAGTTTAATCTGCCCAAAATTGAGGCTTTTCTTTTCTTGTTGAAGAAGGGAAAGGATAATCAATTTACTTTGAAAAATCTGCCAGTGTGTTTTGTAGCAAAACAGATGAAGGCAAGATTCAGAAGCTCTAATGAGCTCACAGGTCAAGAAGAGCTACTTGGAGTTTATACTGATCTGAGATTATTTTTACAAGTACATTAGAAAAGGCAACATTGCTGCAATACTGCAAATAATGACATAGTACCCAGCACATACAAACAGCAAAAGACATGAACATTTGTGATGCCAGATGTGAGACAGCTGGAGGAAAGGTCACTATGTGCAGTTGAAAAATACAACTGATGATGCTAAAAAAATAACTAGGTACTTTATTAAAGCAAGAGTTTCTGTGCTCTGCTAATATATTCTAAGCTCATTTTAATTAGTCTCTCCTGCAGAAGTTAAGCTCTACATCTCACTAAGAGTAAAATAACCGTGCTAGTTGTGTATCATAATGACAGACTGGACACAAAAGGGTAATAGAAAACTGGAGAAAAATCAATGGCAAATTTTGTTTACAAGAAGAAACAACAGGATATCATGCTAATCAACTATAGCAAAGGCAGAAACCTAATTTTAATGCAAATACAAAACTCGCATAAAGACTCAAAACAGTTGCTTATGAAAAGAAGCATTTTTGACTTTTAAAAAATAATTAGAATATCTTGTCTGACTTTATACTCAGCTTTGCTTCAACATTCTTTCTGTGTTAAACAAACAGACAATTTCATTCCACTTAAAATTTACACCGAGGTTATTATGAGTTGGTATCAATCACATCGTAGGACGGATACACACTGTTTCACAACATGCTTCAGGTATTTTTATTGGATATTTTCTTACCTCCATCTCCTTCTTCCTCTCCTTCATTTAAAACAATAATGCAGATATGTTTCCTCAGCTGACGTGTGTTAGAGAACTTCCGATTGCATTTCCTACATTCCAAGTTGCCTGGTGAGACTTCAGACAGTTCTGGTCCTTCTTCAGTCCCAGGTGGAATTTCTTCACTTGGAACAGGGTTGTTTTCTGCCACATCTTCATCCACACAAAACTTCTTAGTAGACCCTTTAGGTCTGCCCCTTTTCCTCTTCACTACAAGAAGCTCTAGAAAACAAAGATGAGAAAAAGCTGTAATTAAATTCACCAGCTGATTAGCTAATATCATTCTAATCTTTGAAAAACAGGAATATTACATGAACTTTGACAGTCTTTATCCCCACAGCTTAAAAAAATGAGTTAGCTTCATAGAGATTTATTTTTAACCAGTGTTATTTGCTGGCATTCCTTGTGGCTGCAAAGAAGTCACATTTGTGTTACTGAGATCAGCAGATGTCAAAGTACCAGTTTTACAGGAATTACACTGCAAGCCCTCTTTTTGATTGCTGTAGAACTTTACCAGCATGCACATTCTACCAAGCTGCACTGCTGTGTTCTGACATTCCAAAGAAAGCCTTTTTAAATCACTCTCAGAGAAACTGCATAAGGATTGAGATGTATTCAGAAGAAAATAGTTTCTCTTTTTAAAACCAGAAGTTCATTGTTCTTTTTAAAAATGTAATGATATAATTATTTCCTGTGGTTTCTTGTTGCTAGCACTTTCTAGCCAAAAGTTGGTATATGAAATTGTTGGCAACAAATAAATTACAGGAGTCTTGGAGGAGGAAAAAAGTTTCCTTAACAAGTATTTCAAATAATTAAAATCAGCAGTCATCCACAATAATAACAACATACTTTTATATTTCCATATTTCTGTAGGGAAAACTGATAAAATGAGCAAGATGTAGCAAACATAGAAATGGATGACAACATAGAAAACTCTATACTTGTATTTCCTGCTTAGTATTTCCCTCATCACTACTGGAGATACTTCAAAAGGCAACTTGCTATCCTCTGCTCATAGACGTAACTTCACTTCAGTGACCAAACCAATTGGATCTGAAGAAAACCTCATCAACAAAAGCAGATACACAGTAAGTTGGAGGTTGAGGAGTGGGGGGAAATTCTGGACAGTGATTAAGTTATTATGGAGATTTCATCCTAGCTCTAAATTACTTCCATCTAACGTGATGAAAAGAATCACTCTCGATCAGTCTGTCCTTGTTAATCTCAGAGGTTGCTTGCTTGGTTTTTTTACTCCTTTATACTGTGCTTCCTGAGGAATTATCTGATTGCTGTTGTATAGATTTTAGTTATTTACTTTGAACTTGCTTTTCTGCAAGAAACTGTCAGCTCACAAATAGCAAAAGCATAGATTTGAATTATTTTTTTGAGTGTGAGAAGATATCTAGTAAAGTGCCATATCTTCTTTGCATAAAAGAAAAAGAAGTGCACATTGAAAAGAGCTTGGCTGATGGTGTATGGATAAACAGGGCAGCATCAGGCTTCTTCCAGGCTTTTAGGATTCATTTTATCTAATGTTAGACACTTGAGCTCTCAAGTTAGTTAATATTTGTCTTCTATATTGAAGGAACAGAGAAACTGCTCTTCAGAGTGCAGTTCAGATGATATAATGCCCGAATCATCTCTAGATCCCAGGGTGACTAAGATCTCAGTTTAAGAACCTTCATTTATGTTCCGTGAATTCCAGCTCTGAGAATTAAATGGTAAAAGAGCTCAATATGGTCATAATTGCAAAAAAACCCCAGAGTATAATGTGCACTAAAATGTGCTAAGTGAAATAGAACAGGTATGAAGTGCTTGTCAGCCACCTTCTTTGCAATATCAGAGACGGACAAATGAATAGCACATACTAAAACTTTGCCAAGAGCTCTGTTTTTAAACGCCCAGAAAAAAAAAATCCAGGCAAACATAAAACATTCTTCAATTTCAGCTTACAGTAGTTACAGCAAAATAAAATATTTTTAAAAAACCCAACAAACTCCTTTCTCCTCAGAATTTCATACTTTTATTGTTAGTTCAAGGGGCTTTTTAACGTGGATTGGATTTATTATTGTTATTGGGTTGTTTAGACAACACAGGTGGGAGAAGTATGAAATACATCTTCTGTGTTATAATTGAAATGCCCAGTAATTAAGCAAATGTTGTGGTTCCAAAGGTTTGAAAGTACCTTGGGATTATTCAAGCTACAAGAGTTTGACAGTACCATACATAAATTATGCTTCTTTTGAGAAACATTTCTCTTGGTCCTTTTCCAGAAATTTTCACCAAAACCAGTAAATATGTCAAGAACAAAGAGTAAAAAGTTCTCTAAAGCTTTTTATCAATTATCAATAGCATACTTCCTGGATAATAAATTGAGACTGACAATGTACAAGTCTGAAAAATCATGAAAGGAAAGACTATTAATAAAACCAAACATATCTTGAATAATTTTCACATACTTATGTCAAAAGACCTTACTAAACTTGTTGGCTTAGAGTATACATAAAAACAAATGACCTCAAGGAATTTTAAGAGGTGAGAACAGAAGGTGGTGGCAGAGTCTCATTCAAAATAAGTTCCACATTTCCTGCAAGTATACCAGACAAACAAAAACCCACACACAGAGACCATAGCTTTGAATTAATCATGTAATTGACATTGGGCTAAAAAATAAAGCATTCTGTCTTATCACAGGAGTGACAGAGTACCTGTCTGCTTAATATAGAACACTAAAAGTCTCATTATGCATAGGAAAACAGCAACCCTCTCACATTTTTGGAACCTCCATCAGCAGTGTTCAGAATTTCTGTGCTACTGCAATCTAGTGAAAGTAGTTTTGTCAATTATCAGCCAAAAAAGTGAGGGGTAAGTTCAGTGCTCTCAAAACTTCTTTTTGCTACCATTCATGTTCTTTTTCATATTTATCAATTGCAGCAATCAGTATTTGGTGCAATTTAAACATGCAATTAAAACAAGCAAACATTATTTATCTTCATGTCAACCTGTATAAAGGTCACAGTTTGTCAATGTGTCAAACATTACATAATGAATAGACATGTGGATACTGCTCAGCTTACTTTAAGATAATTAAATCCCAGGATTTGAAGAGTGTATGCAACCACCACATTCTCTGTGTATGATGCTCTTTTCAAGCTTTTAAAATGCACTCGTCAGAGTACCCAGCAGAAAGAAATGAAGCAGTATCAGGTAAAAGAAGTATGCTTCTTCTTGACTGTTTTAATGTAAACTTAATAAGAAACAAACAGCAGTTTCACATTAAGACAAAAATTGAAACAGAATCTTGTATGCAAGTGGAAATGTGAAAACTGCTGATTTAGAAGGTTGATGGTAGATTCTCTTCCATGGTCTACAAAACTGTAGTTCTTACCACTGTCAGTATGAAGGGTGTGGCAAACACATAAAGAATCTGTAACTTCTACAAATATTTGTAAGTGACTCTACCGGTGAGAGAATTTAGAGCACTTCTCATTTGAGAGTTAAAAATGCTTAGTGCAAGGGCTGGGCAGCAATGTGCACCAGAACAGGAGGACTCAGGGGCAACTGATACCTCACCAGAACTTCTGAGGCCTGCTTCTTTACTCCTTGTTTCCCTCTTTCCATGACAAAACATATCTTAAACTACTTTGAATTAACAATGCCAGAATTAAATGTTTAATGATGCATATGGCTGTAATTCCAGCTGTCACACTCCTGTGCTAGACAAAATGTGAGTTATGCAAAATCTGTGTAGCAGCATTGACTGCCTGCTGCCTTTGGTTCCACTTGATAGAAAAAAAAAAAAAAAAAAAGCTTTAACATCATCCAACTAAAATGGTCAGGACAAATCAAGTCTAAACAGATCACAACCTAACTATGGGAATGCAGCCTAACTAAATAAAATTTAGTAGATAGCGCTCCCAATAACATGATATTAGGGTAATAAACACACATTACTTGCCTAGCATTTTGCTTGTTCACAGCACTTATAAAATCATTAATTTATTACCCAGGCAGAACAAACAGCTCCATTAACAGCTCAGCATTGACTCATCTATACCAGCTCTGGAGTCGCTACAATGTTTACCAATACCTGAAGGGAAACCAGGCTTTCAAAGAACAAAAAGATCTTCACCTATCAGTCAAAGAGTGCTAAAAGGAAAATGTAATTTGTAAGACTGTCATTCAGGATTCAATTCACCTTTTAGTGACAATATTGCATTCCTACAAAATAGGGTCTCCTGAGAAAGAATTGTAGATTATGTAAAGTTTTATCTATCATAGATTCCATAATGGGAAGAATAAAATTGATGCTTTGAAACAAGAACTCTCCAAATTCCTGTATTCATCTGTGAAATACTCTGTTTTTTAAAACAGAGCCTTTAGAACGGAATTCCCTGATCAGTCTCTGTGGTGAGAAAGAAGAAATATTAATGTATGTCTAGAATAAGAGCTGAAATCTGTGTGAAAATAATTTACCTTGACATTCTTACTGACAGCAGATGGCAAAGAGTTGGGCCACATAATCTGAAAATGGTGGCACCGTATGATCATTTCAGATGATGAAAAGCATTCACCGAGAATAATGAGAAATGTAACTTATGAATATGAAAAAGGAAACTTATGAATATGTAGCTTAACATATGAATGCTATATTTTACATCATTAGAATTGCAAAGTTATTTTCTTAAATGCTGTATAGGTCTAATTTCTGTTGTTTCAGATCAGAATGGTACTTCCATACTAATCTCATAAACGTGCAATGTATGATTAACACCATACAACACAGAAAGTGCAAGATAGTCCCTGACACAAACGCAAGGTTTACAAAAGAACCTTTTTACTAAAAGGACTGTGTTGCAAAGTACCAGTCTCACTGTGCTCAGAAATACAGTTTAGTGAAGCTATTAACAGGAAACAAGGTTTTAAAACAGGAAGATGCATTCCACACATCTGAGAAATTAGTTCTATATGATTAAAATAAAATCAGAATGGTATTTTGAATCTTGATGTAGATCTAATATTTATTTGTCATCTTCTGACACACTCTTAATTCTAAGCATTGAAATAATAGTCTGGTGCAATTTTTCCTCACCAACCATCTGAGGATATAGCAGCTATAGTGGAACACTATATGACCATTATTAAAAATATTTCCTTATGTTGATAGAATGAATATAACTACTGAATTACTGATGGTAAATAAAAGAAGTATCACATGCATATGTTAATAATTTTTAAGTATGATATTAGAGTGTTTTTTATTCATAAGCACAGAGTCTTTAAAACAGAAATCATAACAACTGGAAAATTTAAGTAGTTGGGTTAAGCAAGAGGTCTGCCAAGAACAGGAATCCATTGCTCAGTATGGGTCTAAAAGAAGAAACAATTACAAAGTCTGCATTATTTTCAACCCATTGCTAATATTACCAGGGATTGCAATTATAATCAGCCTAAAATGGAATGAATACAATTTCTTCCACTGCAGAGTAAAATTGTTCTGTATAACTAATTCAACCTTTGACTATCAGATTGCTTTATTTACCAGTGACCAGATCAAAAGACAGTCATCAATTATGAATCATGCTGCTTCCATTTTGGAACAGAACTATTAATATTATCTGAATCACAACAAACAAGTTAGACTACTCAAAAAGCACATCACCACTCCTAAGCCTAAAAGCACACACCCCCATCCAGGGTGTCCTGGTTGTTTTCCACTGCTGTTACACAGCTCAGAGCTGCAGAAAACAGATTTTGCTATACTTGACACATGCTAAGTTTATCCATATATGTCTTCCAATCTATTCTGCACTGAATGAAATCCAGGATGGCAGCTGTACAGTGACCATTATAAAAACTATGGAAACTTTGAAAATCACATTCCTCCCAATTTATGAATGTACCTTCTCCATCTTTGTTTATACTTCTGGGTACTGTTAGAGGCTGGAGCGGAATAATGATGTCATCCACATTACTCCCTTCTTCTGTATGCTTCTCGGAGACATGAGACAATAATTCGGACTCATTAGGTGAAAATAAATTACAAAGTTTACACATGAAGATGGCATTGATCCCTGAAAAACACATTTGAAAACAAGGTGTTAATATTTCCAAATTTGTTTATTTATGTTACTATTAGTACTAAGATTTCAGTTCAGCTAACACAGTAATTGTCAGTTCACTTAACACAGTTAACAGACAGTAACAAGATGAAATTAAGTGTTACACTGTTAAATTAAGATTTTCATAACAAATCGCCAAATTAATTAAGAAATAGCCAAACTTCTACCCAGATCATCACAGGACAACAAAAAATTTGCCTGGCTCAAATCTTGGAAATTCTCTAACAGAGCCTCTGAGCTTCCCAGGACTCTGACGTCGCAATTTTGCTTTTTTTTAATGTATGGTAAAATTATAGAAGACATTAAGCCATTGGCTTATGAAGTGAATGCAAAGCCACAAGACAGCAAATAAAAATAAAGAAGGGCTAATATAAAGTTAACAATTTGGAAAACCCCATCTGAAAAAAGAGCACACTAACTTTTGACAGTGAATTCAGAGAACTTTTGTTTTCTACAATCACTATCATTTGCTTTAATAGCTTGATTTTTCAGAGTCCCTGCTCTCTTCAGTGTACAATGAAACCCAGCAACTGGGAGCCGATTTTAACAGCACACTCGTTTTTCAGCTACACATAGAAACTCCTGGCCCAGAAACAGGTTTCAATTGCTTCTCTCTCCCTGTCTCCCTAAAGAAAATCAGGGACATAAGCTCACTGAAATCAAAGTGGAACACCCAGTGCTATTTGAGGTACAAATCAAACCACAAATTAAACTGGCTAAGTACAGAACTAGTGTCGTTTGGGGATTTTTTTGTTTATTTGGTGGTTGTTTTGTTTGTTTTTTGAACTCTGCAATGAATTTCAGGGGAAGAGAATAAGGAAGCTGTGTTTTGGAGGCTGTTTTTGAAACAATCCCAAGCAAAGATCACTATGTCTATTCCAAATTATTCCTCTCCCTTCATGGCACACTAAGTATACAGTTCACCTCACTCCAGAAAAATCCATGTTTAAGGTTTCCTGAGTGTTAACAACAGCAGAGTTGGCTCTCTTTTACAGTTATTTGCAGCTGAAAAGAAAAAACATTCTTACTTCAGAAATAATACAACTCCCTCAAAAGTATAAGGCGGACATCTCTCAAAGGTAACTCCAATACTGTTTCTGTTTTCTGAACTATGTATTACATACACAAGTAGCTGTGTAAACTGTGTAATACTCTCAACGTGGTCTTAAGATCTCGGCAGGATTCCTTCTTAGGTATTCAGATGTCTTGAGCACACACAGGCACACACACTTCTATTTTGATTGAAGTATGTTTATAATGGAAATGTTCCTTTGAATTGGTTGCTTTGAACCAATGCTGCTCTAGTTAGCATTATTCATTTTTATGAAATGTAAGTGTAAATGCAGATTTAAGTTGCATACCACAAAACCTATGAGCATTTATTTACCTGAGGGTTTAACTAACAGAGAACACCAACATTTAGGTGACATCTCTATTTTGAGGTTTTATTAACCACTGTTTCTGCTTCCCAACCTGCTAGTTGTTTTCCCTGAAAGCTCAGGATAAAGTGCTGTCTCTTTCTTCAGTAGCTGTAACCAGTACTCACATAACATTTTACCTCTCACTCCTCCCATGGAGGACTTTGAGATAGGTACAAGAGCAAAAAGAATCCTGCAAAGTCTCTGGGTTGTTTAAAGTGCCCAATTACACACAACATCAAACAGAAGTAAAACTGTAACAAAACTAGAAGTGAACAGAGAACAGTGCTAGTGAAGGTCCAAAACGCATTAGGACATGCAAAATATTTATGTGCTTTGCCCAGAGATGAAATGGAAACAGCTGAGTAAAAATTATTTTAGTAAGAATGACTGGAAAAGGAGGTCAGACAGCAGAGGATAAACTGTGCTGATCATACGCCTAACCAACAAGATTATGAGTAAGCAAACAATAATTGATTAACCAGTTGTTAATTAGGTGGTATAGCAATAGAGCAATAAATTATAGTCAATTAAGTGTACAAATCAAATAAGCAATAAGTTAATGAACTATGCAGGGAATCAATGATTAATTAGCGAATAATTAATTACACAGGAAATTAACAGAGCAATTAATTAGCAATTAAATATGCAGAGACAGAAAGGAAGAGTAATCAAATATGCAGGTAAACAAACAACAGGAATTTCAGCCAAAACCAATTTGGAACATTCTCTTCACTAAATGTGCTTTGTATTAATTCATTATCTTCACTTTGCCCATATAAACTGTGCTATGTGTACACTGACATAAACAATACCAGTTATTTTCTTCTTAAATGGTGAAGTGGAAAATTAAGCTATGTCAGTGAAGCCATTTCAATATTTATTTTTTTTTAACTCTTGCAAAAACCTCAGCATATTTTTTTCTCTGGAACTGCCCAGAGAGATGGTGGAGTCTCTATCTCTGGAGACATTTAGAGACTTGATTGGGTGCTTGGTGCCATGCCATGGTTTAGTTGATTAGATAGTGTTGGATGATAGGTTGGACTCGATGATCTTAAAGGTCTCTTCCAACCTGGTTTATTCTATTCTATTCCATTCTATTCTATGCTATGCTATGCTATGCTACGCTACTCTATGCTATTCTATGCTATTCTATTCTAATGCTATTCTATTCTATTAAAAACCCATGTGGATGTGCTCCTATGTGACCTTCTCTAGATAAACTGTCATTGTCGGGGGGTTGGACTCAATCTCCAGAGGTCTCTTCCTACCATTCTGTGAGATGCTCCAGACACTGGAGCAGAGATCCCCTTGGAGACCATGGTAAAGCTTCTTGATGCCCAGTAGCCCATGGAGGTTAGTGGTGGAACAGACATCCACCCGCAGCCCATGGAGGTACCTGACTTCACATTGGAGTGAGTGGATGTGCCCTGAAGGAAGCCTCAACATCTGGAGAGGAGCCCATGAAGGAGCAGGCTCCTAGCAGAAGCCACAACCTATGGAAGGGAGCCCACACTGGAGCAAGTTTTCTGGCAAGACCTGTGGGGAACCTATACTGGAGCAGTCCAGTCCTGAAGGACTGCTGTAGGAAGGACCCACACTTGGAACAGTTTGTAAAGAACAGGGGGGATCTCATGCTGAAGCAATGGAAAAGAGTGAGGAGGAAGGAGTAGCAGCGACCACGTGGTATGACCACAACTCCCATTCATTGTCCCCACCTCCAGCCACTGGCATGGAACTATTGCATGTCCCAGGCACAGCTAGTGGGGGAACTGGGAAAGTGACTAAGGGGCTCAGCAGCAGTAGCTGAAGTGGAATCAATGGTCATAGTCTGCATGACTGGTGTCAACTGCTGGGTGGAGGGGGCAAGTGATTGGATTTTTCCCAAAGCTGGTGCGTGTGGTGTCATAACTGGATGGACAGAGGAGCCATGCCAGTACCTGAGAGGTACCTGGGAGATCTGCAAACATGCATGTGCTTATGAATCCAGAGTGCTGTGTGTGTGCTCTCATTAGTGAACTTCAGTCTCTATCAGCTGAAGAGGAGGACTATATTTTATGCAAGTCCTGTATGTAGGTGGTGTTGAAGGCAGCACATCAATGTCTTGTGTGTGTAGGGCATGTCTTTGGGATGCACAGCTCTGCCATGGAAGGAACACGCAAACAGCAAAGCAGCAGCCACATCAGTCCATCAGCCTGCAACAGGGACTCCCCCAGGATGCCCCCACAATGTTGTTTCTGATTCTTCTCCCAACAAGTTTGCTTTCCTTCAGGTGTGATATTGTCAAATCTTCAAGCCCATACCTACAAAAACAGCTGTGTTTGTGAAACAAGCAAAAGCAAACTCTACAGTCTCACCTAAGTATCTCTCAGCACAGGACTATAGTCAAAGATAACCACCTAAAATCCAGCACTAATTTCAAATATTCCTAAACTAATTATTGATTCTTACGGAACCTCCCAGTATCTAACACCTTAACAATGTCTACAACTGGCTAACACAAATGTTTACAATGCAGTCTGAAATAAATTATTGTTTCACAGAATCACAGAAACATTCAGGTTGGAAAAGACTCTCAGGATCAGCAAGTCCAACCAATAACCCTACTCTACAGAGTTCATCCACAAGGAAAGCACAGCACTGTACTGCTGTTGAACAAGCTTACCACAGAAGAGGTATTTTATGTTATTTCAGTTCCTGCCTTCCTCACTGCCTTGCCATTGCTCTCCCCCTGCACTGTTATCCTGAAATCTGCATTATTCAATCACAGCTCTATTAACTACAAGCTGTCTTTATTCAAAGACGTTAAATCTCCTATCATAATAACAAACCTGATACTAATACACTAGTGGAAGAATTACTGAGAAAATACAAGGCTTTCTGTTCAAATCTCAAGTTTAATGAAAACTGGGCACAATTCTTCCAAGAAAACTATTGTTTTTATTAAAGAACTCCTCAAACACAAATGCTGAGTATGTAAGATGTTAAGGTGTCGAGTAACAACGAGCAAGACTTTTCCTTGATGGTTTCTCTAGGAAGAAGTACTGAAATTGTGAGCTAACAGTTAACATAAAAGCAAAATGTTAAAAAAAAAAAAAAGCTTGTAATAATTAGTGTTTAATAAAAGCAACATGATTTCTCAGTTAAAAAAATGGCTTGAAGTGAACATAAAAGAACAGGCACATGCAGTACAATGAATTATGAATGAATTATGGTATTTTAATGTCAAACACATTAAAATAGTTTTCTTAGATATCAGATCTTGCTCATCTGTGCTTGTTAAGATTTGGTTTAAATTTATTTCAAACACACAACATTTCAGAAATATGTTATAATGTATCTCTGACTTTTACTGCTTCACTGGAGGGACACTGTTGCTGTTGAGTCTTCTACTTGAAATCTATTTTAATCTGTTCTTAAAAAAAAAAATATTTTTTTTTTTTTAAATACTGTGAAATGCATGATTATGTGAGTGTAATGCCTACAAGTAATGAGTACTATTTCACAGTTTCAATAAAATGTAAGTAATGGCTACATGGAAATACTGAGGACAGAAAGTAAGATGTATTGTTTGTGAAGCAGTGCCATCTGTTAGATGCAGCTTAGGGTCCAATCTGATTAACAGGCTATCTTAACAACTAACAGAATCCCTGAGGAAGGAAATGCTGGCATGATACAGAAAAGCAGTGTTACCACTGCATGAGCAACAGTCTGACCACAATGGTAAGAATGACTGTGATACACTGAATGGGTAAAAGAGGTTACAAAGACAGAATCAACAATATATTGCAGGCTTCAATTACACTTATGCAGATTGGTTAAATGTCAGCTCAGGGGCAGGATACCAAGATTAAATGTTTATACACCATTAACGAATGTTTCACCCAGCAGGCACTCAGGAAGAACAGTTCTGATCTTTGTCAGAAATAAAACACAAGACCCGTTTTGAAGTGATGCTACCTGAAAATGACTCCGTAACTGTGATTAAAGTAGTACTCAAAAAAATCCTTTAAAAGAGTGATAAAGAGGCAAATATTTGTGTTTAACCTCTACAATGTGAACTATGGAAGATAAAAAGCACCTTCAACAAAGCAAAAACAAATCACAAAAAGGACTAAAAAGCTTCCAAGAACAGCTAAATCCTTAAAAGCACCAGGAAGGCTATTTAAAAGCATCATATTTGATGCTAATCATCAAAGAAGATTTTAGAAAGGAGAAGGAAATAATCTAGCAGAGCTAAACAGCAGTGAAAGTTAGTTCTGCCAAACAAGGAACACACACACAAAAAAAATTGTTGTGTCAAATTAAATGTAAAACCACAATAAGGCAGGTCAATAAGGATAATTTTATCAACCTGAAAAATAAAAAGCAGAATGCAGCATTTTTTGTAAGTATCTCAACAGTACCAGCACTCCCTGAGAGCCTGTGTAGCAGAAAATAATTTGTGTATGACATGACTCTTAAAGGACTGAGCCTGTAGCAAAACAGGCTTTGTAATTTGTTGCCACTCCAGAAGAGTTTGGTGAGGTTTTCTATTAAAGATCTCTCAATTATGGCAAACATTTTAAAGCCAGTCTCAAAATAAGGCTAACTACACTACTCAAGAACAAAACCTTAGTTATAATAGATGGTCCTACAAAACAGATGGTCCTGTAACATGTAGGTTTTCTAAAAACCAGAAAAAAGAATTATTGCTGCAGAAGTCCATATTGGGTTTACACCTTTAGAAAAACACTAGTTGAAGTTCAGCAAGGCTATAAGAAGGCACTACAAGAGCATTACAGACAAATATCACTGTTGCACTGTTCTTACACTTGTCTACTTAGAACTCCATCACCAATCACTGTTAGACGCATAGTCTAAGTTGTGTACAGGGAGATGTTAGGTTATGGTTAGACTCAATGATCTTAAGGTCTTTTCCAACCAAATAATCTATGATTCTATAATTCTATGATGTGTCAGACATTTCAGATCCAGATCATTAATACTTTCCTGCATTTTTTTTTAACCAGGCAGTAAAAGCACTACACAATGTAGACTTTAGCACAGTTCACTCAAACATTCACATACTATAATATTTCATCAACATAACGTAATAGCTCTGAAAATGTCCAAACAATTGACATAAAAACATCATTACCTCTAATACAAAGGTACAGAAATAGGCTAGAAATGGGTGAGAGCTCTGCCATTTGGTAGATCAATTTTAGATGCTTCACTGGAGTTATCAGAAGACTAAGTACCCAGGTTACATTGACTGGCTCCAGATTTGGCCAATCTATTCTATTCTATTCTATTCTATTCTATTCTATTCTATTCTATTCTATTCTATTCTATTCTATTCCCAGAAACCAGAACCTGCCTCATGCTGCATGATGAAACAGCCATCCCAACAGGATAGGGACACAAAGCTCTTATCTCACTCCTTTGTCTGAAGTATGCCCTCACACACTCACCATAACAAACATACTGCATTTAGCTAGTCTGCTACTAGATTTGTCATAAGAAATTTGTGTGTGAAACTACTTAACTCATGACAAAAGTGTTAGGTATTGTTTTCCTTTACACACATCAGTCTTACAGTTTTACAAAGGCTCCTTGAAAAAGTTACATAAAGTTCTTCAAAATGAGATAACTGCCTACACACATTTATGTTGCCTAGAATACGCAAATTCAGACCTGGATTTAAAAAGGATGTTCTAATAACTAGGAAAAGATCCTTTACAGCAGTTTACAAAAGTCAATTTATCACACATAGAAACAAGATAGCTTTTCCATCATTAAACAAGCAAATAAAAACAAAACAAAACCCCAAACCAAAACAAGAAAAAAAAAAAAAGGTGATGTGTTACGTCAAGATTTTCTCTTTATTAATGTTCTAAGATCGCCCTCATGTGGCTAAAGGCAGCACTGCTGAAGCTCCCCCCAAAATACACTACCGTACAGTATGGTACCTTAAGCCACACTACCAGATACTCGGAAAAAACTCAGATGTCTAAAAAAAACCAAGCACGAATCATGTAATCTGCCACCAACTTCAGGATACCCTGGCTAAAATGCTTTGAACGTGACTTTTATAAGCACGCATAACAGAACACCATGTGAATTCAGATACAGTTCAGCAGTAGCAGTATCGAATGTATCAAACATCCGTGGCAGTTCACAGAATCACCAAGTTTGGAAGGGACCTCAAAGATCATCAAGTCCAACCTGTCACCACAGACCTCATGACTGGACCATGGCACCAAGTGCCATGTCCAGTCCCCTCTTGAACACCTCCAGGGATGGTGACTCCACCACCTCCCTGGGCAGCCCATTCCAGTAGCTAATGACTCTCTCCCTCAACACACTTTTTGTTAAGAGGAATGTGATAGAATAAACATGCATTTATTAGTAGCAATAAAAGAATTAATTTCTCAGCTAAAATTGGATGAGAGACTATAAAGCAGTGCTGGAATGCCTTCACAATTACTGCGTAAGCAACTCAGCACCTGCTCAATATTCCGCTATTCAGATACAAGTGATCCTTGTGATAGCGCTGTTCTCTGACATACTCTTTGAGTTGTAAACTAATTGTCTGTAAATATTTAGAATTATAAAAAGTTAAATGTCATCTCAAGGAATGACAGCCAAAAGCCAAATTTGAGTATACAGGGTGATTAACTAGTGTTCAGCTGTTGCAACATCACTTCACAAACGTGTGCTGCAAGGAACACATCGGGATTGTGAAATGCCAAGCGCACCCTCGAAAATGGCTATGGCTATAGCCTCTGCATGACTTTGTTTACACTTGCAACCTCCACGAAAGTCAACACAAGACAGAAGACTGACATAACGAAGCAGTGGAGGCATCTATAACTGGTTATCTCCCTTCTGGAGCTGAACGTGAAGGATCTTGAGCTGAACAAGCTGTCAAAGGAAAGCATGAGTGTTTTGAATCAAGCAGCAGGCAGCCTGGCAGCCGCTTTTTTCCAGGTGTTCCCCGACACGATCCCGAACGCGAACGACCAGACACGCAGAGGGGATACATCAGGGCTCCCGAGCTTGGGATACCCCTGACCACCGGCGCTGTCCCAGGCATCATCCCGAGCTACCTAACCGCGGAGCGACCCAAGCTGTCCCATGACTGCCACGTCCGCGAGGACACCACGTTAGGGTACCCTCGGCGCCTCCACACACGCGCGGATCGCAGCCTAGGCCGCGGCCCCCCGATAAAGCGGATCCACAACCCCCAGAGTGCCCGGCGGCCGCTGCTCCCGCCCACTCTGATCCCAGCAGAGGTGCGATGCTCGTTAACGTAGGGATAGCAGCAGCATCCTGCGCGCGCGTCAGGGAACTACTTCCCGTGCGGCCGAAGCATGACGACTGACGTCAGACGGAACTACTTTCGCCCCCCTCCCTCAGCGCCGGCCTTGTCATAAGAAGATCCGTGCGCGCTGCCCAGCCCTCCCCGGCCTGCTGCTCGTGGCCGGCCTCGCGCCACCCCGCTCACCTGCAGCCGCAGCCTCCATGACCGCGGCGGGGAAGGAGCGGGGGGCTGCGGGGGAATTGACCGAAAGCCAAGCGGTGCGGCCTAGCTTGAAAAGGAAACGAGGGGGGGGAAAAAAAAAAACAAAACAAAAAAAACTTCTGTGCCAGCGGGCCGGATTCCCGCAGGCCGCGCCGAGCGCCCGCGGGCTTCTCCTGTCAGTAAAGGAAATAATATTTTAATGGGTAGGGGCGGCGAGGGTTGATCGTGGCCGGGTGGCTGGTCATGGCGAATCTGCCGCGTCCGATACGGCGACTTCTTCCTGCTACGCGATGTCGCGCAGAGAGCGCGAGGGCAGGGCGGGGAAGGGGGCGGGCCCCGAGGCAGCTCAGGCGCCACCCCGCGGCTGGTACGCGTTCTTAGGGCGGCGCTTGCCTGGGCACGGTGTCTAGGCTGCCTCGCGGCTTGCCTGTGCTAGGGCAGTGTGGGCTGGGGGCTAGGCGGGCAAGGGGGAGGCTTCTCCTGTGACCACCCGAGCTGTGGCTGATCCGAGCCTCTGCCTGCAGGGGTGAAATCTGCGTGCTCCACCGCCTGGCTCCGGAGCAGCCTCTTCTCTGCGCCTGGACCCGAGCATTCAGGGTGGGACTTGGAGGCGTTTTAATTCACCACCGCTGATTACCAACGTCTTAATAAGCCTGGTACAACTGCGTGTTTACAAGATAACTTGACAAGTTTGGAGGAAAGTATAATTTCCACTACCTAGAACAAGTCCATAAACAAGCATCAGTGATGTCGTCCAGGTCGACACTTGGCCTCATTCCTCAGACCATAACTGTTAAAATTTTATCTGAGTGCAGTTCAGAAGTTTCACGTTGGCCTCAGCAAGCCATAGACAGAAAACAGCAGTGGTCTAGTGGATCACCCCAATTCTTTAAAGTGCTCCCTTCCTAAGTTATGAATTTGGATATTGAATTCTCCAAGCTTGTTTTCTTATTAGCAGCATGAAGACAGCTACTTCATGACCACAACAGACTGCCACTGGAAGACCCACTTCTGCCTCATTTTCCTGTTTTGTTGGTTTTCTGTTTTGTTTCTACACTACACTAGTTTTATCACTTAAACTCTTAAATTATCATATATATGCATGCATTCAATATTAACAAATTCAGTGTTAAATTCCATAGTGTCTGTTACAGTAGTTAATTTCAGTACAAATGACTGTACAGGAATCTCATTACCCTTCCTAAACATTAATAGCAGTTGTGTTTTTTTTTTTTTGTCATACTGCAGATGTACTCAATTAGGTGTAAAGAGTAAAAATTGTGCAAATAAGAATTCATTGCAGCATTAATTACAGTAATAAACTTAAATAATTTCCTGGTGTAGGAGAAATGCATACTATTAACTGAGAAATAACTTACAAAAATAGTTTTTTTACACATCACTGCTTATATCTCATTGTGGCAATTAAAGTTCAGCCACAGGCAGAAGACCAGAAAACTTACATATTTCTTAGTGCAACAAAACAGTTTTTAATCTAGAAAAGATCTGTATGATGGATTACAGCACCAGTATTGACGTCAGAGCCCCAAACACGATTCACCAGAGCTCTGGAGCTAAGCCATCTCTTCTGTAACTTGGGCATTTTCTGACCATCTCTGCTCTATTGCACTGTAGCATTACCAGTGCAATCTTGTTGATCTTCCTGCAGAAGCAGCCTCTCTACCACTACCCCATCTCAAAAAAACCCAAAACCCAAAACAAACAAAAAACAACCAACCAACAACAACAAAACAACAGTGGAGGATAATGTTTGCAACTTTCCTCTTCTCACCCACCCTCCCCCAAGCCTTCTCCGCCACATGCTGAAATAGAATCTTTATCCTAACATCCAGCCTCACAGTTTTACCCCATACTTTATTCTTGGAAGAGTCCTTTTGGTCTGGGCAGAAAAATCCATCATACTGTTTAATGAACCAAATGTCCTTAGATCAGAACTACAGCCCTGTAAGCCAGTAGGAAGGCAAGTCCCTGATACCTAACTCACCAGTATCTAGGGGAAGCAGCACTCAAAAATCTAGCAAGCGTGGGAGCACAGAGATTTCTAACAGAAACGTTATTGGTACAAATGGAAGCAGAAAGAACTGAAGAAGGGCACGTGCTCAGCAGGTCACTGATACCACAGCATGCCTCAAGACACCCAGAGACAAAGAGGGCAGACAGCACCCGGAGAGGATTCAAGATAGTAAATCAGAAGTGACTCACAGGGTGGGACAAGATGCATTAAGGAAGAAAATTACTGGCAGCTCCTAAATAGCACAAAAGACTCATCCAAGTACAAAGTTTGTCGATTGAGGAACAACCAGGAGACATGGCAATGGGGACTTAGTGGCCTGAGTCCCGTGTTCTCTTTGTCACCACATATAATTCTGGTCAGACTACCTGAACAAGCATCTTTGGTGCTTAGGAAAAGGCAAGCCCAAGGAAGTAAAACCACTTGTGTGTAAAACTAAGTCACTTCTCCTAGCTGGTGTCACCTATTAACTACAAGCAGCATTAACCAGTCTTCTACTATTTTTGCTACGTTAATTGCTAGAGATGCAGGAGTACCAAGCCTTAGGTCCCAGCAGAAAGACTTTTAACTGAGCAGCTGTACTCTACTGCTGTTCACCCCACCAATAATCCTTGATCAGGACTTGCATGAGACAGCTCATACGGAAATGTGTTCTTTAGAATTTCTATCAGAGACCCAAGCTAAAGGCAGAAGGGAAGTCCTTTCCAGGGGAGATGATTGTGATCTAAATTACTTCTGGCCTGCTGGCCTGAATGATGGAGGAATTTCATAGCAGAGTCTTTCACAGATATTCTGACCTCATGAGCAGCAACATTTAGGAGTCTGCTTTTGTCTTTAGTGTGCTCCTTTGACTTGCTGCTCTTCACCTTATGGACTCCTATTCCCTCTTTTTACCCCTCTTCCCATCCCTGCTCACTACCGCACCTACCTTCTGGAAAATGTTTTCTACTAGGAGCAATAAAGATGACAGAACATTCATGCTCAGGCATTCACCACCCATGAAAGGAAGGGATCATGGTCTTTTTAGGACATGAATAATGCCCATCCTTACCTTGGCATTGAAAGAACATTCTCTGTTCTTTGAGTCACTGAGCCTTGCTACATTAAGTAGGGTGGATTCTCCTGCCAAGAAAAGTGCTTGTCCTAAATCTTTCATGTAGTTAGAACCACTGATTGAGCACCAATATGACATGTAATTAATTACTTCTTCTATGCAGTTATTGTATACAGTTCTGCTTTGCACAATCAGGAGACTGGGCCACATTAATTAAGGTTTGTTCTTTACCAAAGATGAAAAATCAGAGCTGGAGTCTCTGAGCTTTGGTGCCTGGCCCAGTCAAAATGTTCTCAGAGCTCTGTCTGTTAGAGGCCAAAAGAGAAGGAGAAAAGCTGTAACTGCTGTGGTGGCTGGCCAGGTCACAGAGCCATATTAAATCAAAGTCTTTGGAACTCTGAATCATAGTTTCCACAGCTTAAACAAAACCACCTTCAAGTTCTTCCAGAAATTCCACCATGTGCTGTCATATTAAAACCCACATAAACTCACCACCAGCATGAGTTCAGATGCACTGCACACAACAGCTGATCCCGCTAACAGGATAACTACCATCAACTGTAGGTGCCATCTCACAGTAGAAAACTGATCCATGTCTGATCCATGTATCATCTCATTCTGTTCTTATTTCCATATTGACCAAATTCAAGCTTCGCCCTACCCATGCATTCTGTTTCTCCTGCATCTTCTTTGCCCTTTTTTGCTGCCTTTCAGCTCCCAGTCTCAGTTTTGATTCACAGGAATATCGTGGCTATTTCCTCAAAAGCTCTTTCAAGGTACTTTCTGTGCTTACTCTCTCACTGCAGCTTCTGTTTAGCCAGTTACAGATAAGCTCCTGCATGCACAAGTGTTCATCAAACACAGCTACCCGTTCCCTCTCTGTAGTCCACTGAGTAGTTCCTTGTTCTAGCTTCCATGTCCAGTCAGTGCCACTTACTTCTAAACCAATTGTCATATAATAACAAAAACCCCTACAGAGTGCTAGAGAATACAAACTTCACATACCGAGCAAGGCAACTGTTGCTTAGGGCTTCAGACTGCATCTGGAGCTAGAATCTGTGAAGAGAGTGGAAATGCCTAACTGAAGGCACAGCAGCACTGATACCCCACAGCTCCATGGCTTGGCTTTATTTACCAGCAACAGGAAAAACACTTTACTGAATGTTTGTATTCATGAGTGTGAAAGCAGAGTGCACCTTGCTTGGCTGTTCCATAAGCGTGGTCCCACAGAATCAAAGTTTAGTCAATAAAAAGTGAGAATTAGTTCTGCCTTGTACAGCTCTTATTGCCATTTGGTTTTGCACAAGGCATTTCTGGAAACCCTCCACATCGCAGTCGTGCACTGCCTTTGTGTAGGATCTCTGACTCACGTAGTGTTGCTGACATGTGTGGCCAAGATAAGAATTAGGGCTACATAGCAAAGGGGGTTGTCAGCAAAACAAGGCTCTGCCTCATTTGTTACAGTAGCTGCAAAATACTGAGAAGTAAACATAAGGTTTCACAAAGGGAATTGTGAATAGATTTTTCAGGAGGATAATACTTTTGTCAAAGAGTTCATTTATGATATAGAAACAATGTCCATCAATTGTGCCTTCCTTCTGTGGTTGCTTACCATGACATCTTGCAGTGTGCTTTGAAAAGTCACATACTTCTATAGCTGAAAATTTAAGCGTTTGTGCTTAAGTGTGGTAAGTGCTTTAAAACCTAGATGTCATAATTTGAGCATCTAAAGTTAAGGAAGCATTTTACTTCAGTGCTTTGCTTTCTCATTTTTTCCCTCACAAGTATCTTGTGAGAATAAAGCAATTTCTTTTGAAGCAGCCAATCAATATAAATGCCCCATAAGCACCCACAAAAAAAGTAAGTATGCTATTGGGAGGATGCAGGGCCATTTCATTGCATAAATACAACAGTGAAGAAAACAGTAAGTTACCTGATCACAGACCTAAGGATCTGCTACAGAAATATCAGCAAGAGGGTAAGAACAGAAGCCAGCAGTCATGACTGACACTTAAGGAGCTTCCAGTGCTTGATGTTCCAACCTTATTGGAAAGATGAAAATCCTTTAGCATTTTATGAAGTAGAATGCATAAAGCATTCAAACAGAAGCGCACAGCTCAAGTATGACAAGCTGAATGTTTAAGAAATACTGTAAAATATAGTAATAATAAGAAAAATAATCTTCAGCTTTGTGTATGCTTGCTGCAGAACTGAAGAAACCAATCCAAAAACATTGGTTGGGGTTCTTCATTAGTAACGAATCCTACAGTAGAAATGCACGTCACTGCACATGAGTTTACTTCACTTGACTACAAACAATTTGGAGGGGGAAGTAAAATAAATCCCACTGAACTCACATTGTTCTCCAGTTTCATAATTTTTAAGATGAGCAGTTTAACCAAAAAGCAGTTTTAGACAAACATGGAAGGTACATTCTTAATACAGGTTAGATCACTTTACAAACTCACATGAAAATTTTCCCACTTCTTTCATGGCAAAGGGCAATGCAGCATGGGACAGTTGTGATCTCAGTCAGATAAATCAGTCCTATGAGCAGCACTGCCTTCATACAATTTTTCCCCTTTTGAGTAGCACATCAGGAGCGACGATTCTTCTCCAGGGATAAATTATTTTATTAAGGTTTTATTCTTTATTTTTTCCTTTCAGGCAGTTAAATTGTTTTAGTATAACTCATCGTTGACTTTCAAGCTAATGTGTTAATACTAATTGTTTACTCCTTGGAGACCCCTTTGTATACTCCCACTTTGAGATGTATCTTTACTGTTACTGAACTTCAGAACAAAACAAAACAACCAACACCACCACCACCAACAAAACCCACCCCAAACCCCAAAACCACACACAACCAAAAAAGCTTCCAGATTTATAATTTTGTTAGTTGGTAGAGCAAAAGTGTTCTCCTCCCCAACACTGAATGACTGGAACAAAATGATACAAATATTTACCAGAATATTTCCTAGTATTTACTATTTTGCAGTCCCCATGTGGCTGCAATTCTTAGGGTCATTTTGAGGCCACAATAGTCCTTGCAGACATGACAGAATTTTGGGCAGAGGCAAAACTTGGCCTGTGAAGTTACACCACACCTGTTTCAGTGGCTGTGCATTGGAAGCGGGCAGCAAACCTCATTAGCCGGCAAATGGCCCAGCAACCAGCAGCACTGCCACTGAAACAAATGCTCAAACTATGCTCTCAAAACACACTTGACATTAATGCCCACTTAACCATCCTGAAATTAGACATAACAGTTCCTCAGTCACAAGCCCAGTCATGTAGAATACAGATACTTAATTCCAGGCCCAACTTCTTCAACACAGGCTGTTACAGTTTCCTGGTGACAAAACAATTCAATGATCTTCCCACTCCTTTTTCCCTGAGCTGTTAAGTCCTTGCCAGTAAATTTACTGCTGTCTAACTATATACATCTTAAAACCTGTGCAGCCAAATTCTCTATGCTCAATTTGCAAAACAATCTACAAACAGAACTTCTTTAAAAAGAGTTCTTTGTAACCTGAATTAGCATGCTCAACCAGCCCACAGACACTTGTACTGAGACAACTGAGCAGACAGAGCGGGAATGGGAGTTGTACCACCATTTTGATCCACTTTTCCTCTTTAGTCATTTTAAGAGGTTTTAAACCAATTAGTGCAACTATCAGCTTTCAATTTATGCTGTAGATACAGTCCATCACCTTCAACTCCAACTCAGAGACCTGGGCAAACATACATTACCACATAAGGAATGTTTCATTAGATGAGAGAAATAACCTAAAGTGTGTTGGCTAATGAAGCAGTTCCTCCTGGGTTTTGTAAACTGGTTTTTCACTAATGTAAAACTCTAGTCCTATTTACAGCTTTGGAGGTATTCAGTAGTCTCTGTTTAAGATAGATTCTGGAAGAAGACACAAAATAATTGGAAGAGAACATAAAGGAGCACTTGTCAAAGTATTTTGAATATATAATTTAGGGTATATAAGGTATTTAAGTTTAAAAAAAAAGGGCAAATGAAAAAGAAACACAGTGCTCTAAAAAAATAATCTATGAGGTTCTTTCAAAGAACTCAAGAGACTAAATTAAACAAAAATATGAGGTATTTAATTTACCTTCACCTTTGTGTGAATAATATTGCCCTTCATCTTTGTTCCATTGTTTGGCCATCTGTGTGGCAAAAGTCATTCAACCACTGCAGAAGTGCAAGAAGAATTTTCAAACCCATTTATCTATTTTACCTCACCCTTGTTTTCCCATTGATTTCAAAGGGAAAACAGCTCCATCTGAAGATGTGCACTTTTGGAATACTTTCTTGAAAATGCAAATAAGATGAATACTCAGAAATTATAGGAGGTTGTTTTGCAACTAATTTTATGCTTAAGAAAGAAAAGTTGTCATTGCTTTACTGTAAATGCCTCATTTTTTTGTCCCCACTAGCTGTCAGAAGTAACTGTATCTGTTTGTCATTTTTATCTGCAATGTTTAATGTGGAGTTCTGTGTTTAGGACTGTATAATTGCTGTTTTCTTGATACAGAACATTAACTTTATGCTTCCAGTAACAACTTTATAATGAAAATGCTAATAAAAATGGGGCAGTGCAAACTGCACATTTACAAATCTCTCCAGCGCTTAGTATGAGGCTTATCATAATTCTTGTCATCTCAGGATTGTATAGTCTACTGATACTGATTACACTGCAGAGTTAATTTAAAAATTATCTCCTGCAGGCCTGGGAGAATGGCAACAATTATAAATAACTTCAGGGGGGAAAAAAGCACCACCACCATACTGAAAACGCTTTTAATAATACAGATTTTCATTTTCTCAGTGTAGCAATATAATCACTGCAGAACCTAGAAATGCCCCATATTAATCACATTTCTGCTTGCAGGTTTATACTGTTTAATCCTATTACAACTGTACAGCATGTTTTTCCTTTGCTAGGTGATGTCAGGCTGTCTGGAGACAGCAGCACAGCTGGAACACTGTGCAGATATAAGTGGTGGTTTTCTTTGTTACTTAAAAGACTTTTGATTGGGGGTTGCTTTCTTACACAGGCTGCTATGAGACAAGAAAAATATGGTTTAAAAAATGGAAATTAAGAATTGTGTGCAATTTCTTCAGTTAAGTACAAAATCAACACCATGCAACCAGATTGAGATAGAAATGTATGTGAGAACACAAATGTTACCAGAAGCTTTTCAAAATGTAACATTGTCAAAATAGATTATTTATGTGTGTATTAAAAAGAAAACCCACCAATCAACAAACTCTAAACAAAACACACACCCCTCCCCCTTGCCAAAAAACCCCAACCAAACAAAAAACCCCAACAGCCTGAAAAAACAACCACTACACAACACAAAACCAAAACCAGAAACAACCAACCACCTCCCCACACCCCCCAGCTCAGAGTCTAAACCTCACCATCACTGGAGGTGTTTAGGAAGAGACTGGATGGGGTGCTTGTTGCCATGGTTTAGTTGATTAGATAGTGTTGGATGATAGTGTTGGATGATAGGTTGGACTCGATGATCTCAGAGGTCTCTTCCAACATGGTTAATTCTATTCTATTCCAAACAGTTCCCTGCTTTCATTCTCTTCACCTCTACTGTAATTCAGGAAAAGAGGAAATCTGCCTGGGCCAAACAGGAAAAGTAATTTCATAGTGCAAATAACATATTGGCACTACCACAAAGTGAGAGTGGTACTGGAAAAGGCAACAAAGACAGGTGTAGAAGAGAGCCATCTTGTTACAGTATTCCTGCTGGGAAAGTTGCCACAGCTCTCACTGAACAGCAAGCTATTTATAGGACAGTAGAGCAGAGAAGAAAAGCAGCATCAATCATGCTGATTTTGATTTATTACCTCTACAGAACGGATTTGACAATCATGATATACCCTAACTGCAAATGATACAAATCTGACACTTCCTACATGAATTGTATGATATTCATTTGATTAGACATTGCATCATACGTTGGGCTTCAGACGACTTCTCTATTCTTAATCTTGAACAAATTTCTGCAAGATTTGCACATTAAGTACTTCAACTTCTCTTCTAGGAAGGTGAGAACCACCACCACTACCTACCTAAATAATTTTAGTTCTTCCATTTAAATAATATAGCTATCTGTATTTTACATACAGTCCACATACACTGTGCTACTGAAATGCATGTTTTGTACTTTATTTACTGCTAGTGCTTTCTCTCTCCTCCCCACCTCCTCCCCACCACACCACACCCTCCTCCAATAAGCTTAAATAGAATATGAAATGCCTTCATCCATCAAGCTCAGTGCATAAGGGAACTGTAAGTTTTTTCAGCACTTGTTGATTCATTACTAAAACTGTTTTAAAATTACAAGAAATTATCCATACATTAATATATGCCCAGGACTTTCACCTGGAGAAGGAGAAAGGAAAAGTAATGGGGATTTCCTTATAAGCAAATAAAAGGTAACTTGCTTATTGGAAGTTTTCCTTTTCTGGTAAAAAAAACCCAAACCAATACCTATTAGTTACCAAACTGCAGTACAAAATAACCACTGCTAGTTATACTCTGACAGTTTTCCGTCAGATACATACAACTGAATGTTTTTAAATCAAAGACAGCAGTGCCTTCTCATACATCACCACAGAATTCAGGCAGCCTGCAAGAGTAGCATTCACTATCCCTATTCACTTCACTGTATTTTTCACAGCAGACAATAATCAAAGAATTTCTCATTTTGAGGGATTGCAAGTGACACCTTTCAGAATCTTCATCTCACAGACAACTCTCAAGCCACTTCCACTAGTATTTGAAATCAAAAGGCTGAGCTTGGAGCAGTAGTGTCTGAGACAGGCTCTCCTGGCACTGTATGAATAAACAATATGTGGAAAAAATCTGCAGCTAAGTTCTTCAGAGCCTGTCTGCCTACAGCTTCTGGAGATCTTCAGAAGCATCCAGACTTTCCCACCAACCGCAGAAGGAGACTGATGGGACTGTTGTGACCATCTGAACACTTTAAAAGGAGCATATACCTGTGTATGAAACAAGGTAAAGAATCTAACTTACGTAGTATTAATTGCCCATTAGTCTTTGCATATTATAACTTTCACAATTATCACAGCCCAATAAATCACTCTGACATAAATATCAATAACAGAAAGATAGCCTTAAAAAGAGAAAAACTGTAAATAGGTCCTTTTTCAGTACTCTTGCTTGACTGGCAAAACATCCTATCACCTCTTGGTTTTGCTCCTTATGAGGAAGGAAGCACATGCACTGCACAGTGGCTGTGGAAGTTCTAACGATGTACCCTCCCATCTCTCTTTCTGATGAATTTTGAAGGTCATCTAGAGATTACAGCACAAAATTTTTCAAAGGAAAATTTGCAGTTTCACAGTTTTCCTAAAAGTCACAAATAGTGTTCATCTTTTGAATACTTCAGCTACTAAAATACAATGGTAACAACACTGAAGTGGTTAGTCTTCAGGAAGTCTGTGCAGGAGAAAAAGACTTCATCTACCTAAGTTCCATCTACTAAAGGTGACAGAGGCTCCAGTTAAACACTTTAATTGGCATAAGCCATTTGAATTTCCTTGAACATTACTCCTTCAGTTTAAGCTTGCACCTTCAGGTTTCATTGTGCAGTATCTCAAAACCAAATCAACTGTATGCTCTGTCTGGGATTGTTCTCTTGGCCTTGCTACCAGAATTTTCTTGGACCAAGAATTATTCCCCACCCCAGCTCCTCCATGATAAAAATGTGTTAAGTATCTTTAATTTGCAACTCAAATGCTCTTATAACATATTTGCTCAAATTGGGGAGTAAAATAAAATGAGTTGTGGTGGTTGCATACCTGAATATTTCCTCTCTTAATGGAGTGTTCTTCAGGTAATTTTCTGTGTTATTTTAACAATGTCTGAAAAATGAAGCTGTAAAGATTTAGCTATTATTTCTTTTTATCTCACTTCTCTTTCTCTGAGAGAACAGCACAGTTGCATAACACATGAACTACAGTCCCTAAAAACCATCTGCTCAGTCTGCTTTCATTAGTACATCACATGACAGGTTCTGGGGTTTATTTTTGTAACACAGACACCATTACTTAAACATCTAATCAAAATTCATGAGTTTGGTTTTCATGTTTGCAGAGGGAAACGACGTTAATAAATTAATCACCCCTGTCATTTTAGCTGTCAATTCTGCAAAACTTGTTTAGCTAAACTCACTTAGGTATTGTGTACACTTCACATGCTTTACACAAGTGTTTACTTTTGCTCAGATTTAGTATCTCCTGATACATTCCAAACCTTAACTGTAGCCTGATTATAGTCTCATTCATATTAATGAAAAGTCAGAAGAAAATACCTTAAATATCAGGAAAGTCATCCAGATGTAATGGAATTTAACAGAGCTGGAATCTGGCCTTCAGTTGCAACTATAGATTGAGTTAAGTACTCTCATGTCAGCACTACTATTCTGCTATAAAAACAACCATCAAATCTCATTAATAGGTGTGGGCTGTGACTGAGATCAAGGCATTGGGAGCCATTAGTTTAGTGTGACCTCACTTACCTATTTTTCTAGCAGATATACTGCATCTGAAACAAAAATTCAGGAACGTTCAGTGCTCCTGAATGTCCCAAAATCCCATCTCGATGCACTGGAGAAATTTCATCTGAGGACCAGCAGAACCTTCACATACCATGCAATTCTCATGCACACAGGCCATGTCTGTAAGAGCTTCAATACCTCAACTGTCAGTGATACATCAGAGCTTGGCACAGTGCAAACTCCCACATACTCATTGTCACAGAAATGCACATTTCAGTCCTCTCCTGACCCCTCAGAGGTCAGGAAAGCTTCTCATCTCCATCACTGAGGATTCATTCCTCCCTTTTCTGTATCATAGTATCATAGAATTGTTAGGGTTGAAAGGGACCTCAAGGATCATCTAGTTCCAACCCCCCCTGCCATGGGCAGGGACACCTCACACTAGATCAGGTTGCTCAGAGCCACATCCAGCCAGGCCTTAAAAACCTCCAGGGATGTGGCTTCTACCACCTCCCTGGGCAACCTGTTCCAGTGTCTCACCACCCTCATGATGAAGAACTTCTCCCTACATGCAATCTGAATCTACCCATTTCTATTTTTTTTACCATTCCCCCTAGTCCTATCATTACCTGAGGCCCTAAAAAGTCCCTCCCCAGCTTTCTTGTAGGCCTCCTTCAGATACTGGAAGGCCACAGTAAGGTCTCCCTGGAGCCTTCTCTTCTCCAGACTGAATAGCCCCAACTCTCTCAGCCTGTCCTCATAGGAGAGGTGCTCCAGCCCTCTAATTATCCTCATGACCTTCTTTGGACACATTCCAGTACTTCCAGATCCTTCCTGCAATAGGGGCTCCAGAACTGGCTGCAGTACTCCAGGTGGGGTTTCCCCACAGCAGAGTAGAGGGGGAGAATTGCCTCCCTCAGCCTGCTGGCTATGCTTCTCTAGATGCAGCCCAGCATGTGATTGGCTTTCTGGGCTGCAAGTGCACACTGCTGGCTCACATTGAGCTTCTCATCCACCAGCACCCCCAAGTCATTGTCTTCAGGGCTCCGCTCAAGTCAGTCGCTGCCCAGCCTACATTGGTGCTTGGGATTGCCCCACCCAGATGCAGGACCTTGCATTTGGTCTTGTTGAACCTCATGAGGTTGTCATGGGCTCACCTCTCCAGCCTGTCATGGTATCCTCATACTAAAGCCACCAAAGACAGGATCTCCGATTCTGCCTTAGTGCTATGTGCTTCTCAGATCTCTTTCCTTAGGAGCAAGAACTCTTCCTTTACTTCTAAGGAGATAAGTAGCAGTGAAAAAGATTTCCTTAGCTATCTGGAAAGCCAGTGCCTATTCCTGGGGAACCAGAGCAGCTGCAGAAGTGGAAATATTGGGAATATTTTGTCTCCATTGCAGACAGGAGACAGGAAGCCACCTACAGTAGCTACAGCAGCCAGACTTCACATGCAGTGTGCACTAGTAAGATATCCTCTTTCATGAAATCACACTCAGCTGTAATGTTTTGTTGAATATTAACACTTAGTTGGAATCCAGGTTAAGGACAGATTTGCTAGTTTATAAATTCATTTAAATTGGAAACATCTCCAAAAAATATTGACAGATTGTGTTTTCTGCTAGTTGGAAGACAGATCAATTTATTAATATCTGGGAAAATGTGCTTATTAAAAAAATGCATTGAGCTATGTTCTTGTATGTTTTCAGCATGTTTTCTCTCTTAAGAGAATTCAGTTCACAGAGCTTCTTTCATTCCTGTCACCTCCCTTTTTTCATGTCAAAAATAGGATTTGTGTAAAGTTTGGAAAAATAAATATTTCACTTTACTAAAATAGCAATTTTTAAGATAAAGTCATGTTTACAGGAAATTATTTCTCTGCAGAGAAAGTGATGTTATCAGATGACAAATGATCCAGACTGACATAAGCTACATCTCTCTCACTGTGATTACAGGGCCTGAGCATGGTTTCATGGGTTAGGCTTTCCTTTCAAAGATGCACATTAGGGGTCTGCTGCTCCCCAACAGAGGAGAAAAAAAACCAAACAAATAACTTAAGAGCTTTCCAGGACTGTCTGAACAGACTTCAGCATCAGAGCTAAGACACTTATTACTCATACTCAACTACTATAGATAAATGTTGAAGATTTAAGTATTTTCAGTTACGCCCTTATTCACCAGAGACACAGAACCACTACAAAACCTGAAGTGGTTAGAACTGGCATAGCTGCTTAAGGAGGAGTGCATTCCAATTACAGGAAGAACAATAGACGAGAAAGGTGGGTATCATTGTACCTTTATTTATGCATTTGGATTTTATAAAGACAAAGCCAGGAAGGATTACCCAGACAAGTAAATGCATATTTTCAATATTGCCATTAAACCCCCAGCATTAATTGCACCTATGTGTTTTTCAATAGAAATTTCATTTTCAGCTAACATTAAGTGACTTACCATTGCAGCAATATCTGCATAAATCATGCTCACTGTATCCTTTTCCCAGCTATGCATCCAATTTTGTTTTATGCCATCACTGGCACCATGGGATTACAGCTTATCTGCTTAAAAATAGAATAAAAAAAAAAATGAATTATATGTAGGTTAGAGGTTTAATTCTTTTACATTAGCACAAACTAGAATGACAAACATCAACCAAAAAATATGGGTGAGCAGTAGTACCAGAGTTACTGTATTTAATTCTCAAATTAAGATTTTCACAGAAAGGAAAACAAGTTAGCAGCTTACACTCTTACAATGCCTGCACGTGCAGCCAAGCACATGGAAGGACGTGTACAGACACAAAACTAATGCTCTTATCAAATCCTAAAATAAAATTAAACCCTCCCAATTAACCAAAAACCCTAAACAACACAAAACCAAACAAGAAAAAAACCAAAACAAACACAAGAAAACAAACCAACCAACCAACCAACCAAAAAAACCAACCAACCAAAACCAACCAAACAAGCCAAAAAAACCAAACAACAAAACCAAAACAAAACCCACAACCACAACAATCAAAAGAGACAACAAAATCCAAGGAAACCTCAAATATCACACACCACAAAAAAAAACATTCCACCCAAACTCCCAACTGTTTGGCTTATCTTTAGGAATTTCATCTCATGACACTGGTTCTGTCACTTCTCCGTGAATGTCCCTTAGGAGAAAAACTTAACATCCTAAATCTGAAAACATTCTAGAACTCAAACTACTTTCAAAATGTCAACTACATTCCAAGCTTCAATAGGCTTTTCATTTTTATTACTCCTACTTAAGTATCCCATCAAAAGCAGTCACAACTGTTCTATTATAACCAAAACCAAAACCTGAAAAACAGTGAGGCTCTTGTTTTAGACACATTTATGAATTCTAGACCTCAAATGCATTTAAAACCGGCTGAAACACCAAATACACTCTACATCTGCTCAATTTGCTCACTCTCCATGCTACCAGTTAATTCCTGGTAGAGGCACTTGCTGAAAAGATGGATCTTTACATCTTCTGGTTGGCAGTAATGTTAATCTGAGCATTCTATCTTGCCAACAAGCCTTTATTTTTTTGTCAATGCACTATCCCATGGCTACATCAGCATGTGGCACTGCAAAATACACCAAGCAAGGGAGCTGATCCAGCCTGAGAAAGAACAGCAAATGCACAGGTATGTATACATTGCTTGCTCCTTTACATGAGCAAAGGTAGAAGTCATTAGTGAAACAGGTCAAAAGCATTATCAACATTAATCACCATGTCATTCACAACCACAGAACTGCACTGTGTTGCAGCATCACAAGTATATGCTTCTTGCCTCTCTCTGCATTCTGTGCCTGTCAAAATACGATACTCCCAGAGCATGGCAACTTTAGGGTGCATTTTGAGCATGGAGAGAAGAAATACATCAGCAATCTCCAGTGAAGTTCAGATTTGAAACCAAGATGCCATAAAGCATCTAAATTGGGGAAACAGAATCCACAAAACATGTTGATGCTTTTTGGGAGGTAGGCTTCTTAACTACATGATCTCTCCCCTAAGGAGGACAATTAGCATCCCTCACATTGCCTTAGTTCACCCCAACTGGAAAAGTCAATACATTAAACAGATGCATTAAATCAAAACCCACTAGAGATTTTTATATGCAGACACGCACACAGGAAACACGATTGTGCTGCAACATTCAGACACCAGCATTCTGTGTAAATACAGGATCTGCTGCATTTTCTTGCATGCAGTTGTTTGCAGTACCAAGTATTGCCTATAACCTGCCCACGTGGACTTCTGCAAGTTAAAGACCTCTCTTAGTTTGGAAGCAAAAAATAAAGAGCATGACAAAAAGCTTAACAAGAAGATGTTAATGTATGCAAATTTAAATGCAGAAAAAATCTTATGATATCTTAGGATCCTATTATCTTGATTATCCTTGTATCTTAGGATATAAGACCTTATGGTCTTTGCCTTGTAAGCAAGAAAGCCTTACAAATATTAACAGGGATAGAAAATGGTAAAAATGATCCTCAAGAAATCCGGTTATACTTCATGATGACAACAAATCCCATGTCATTCATTATTCCATTTGAATAAAAATATTTGAGTCATTTCTGAATGGCTAAATTTGGTACTTAATATTCTCCAAATGACAGGCCTTACAACACATCAATCACTAGTTGGAATGGGATTCCAAGAGTTACAATAGTGTAAAAATTCAGAGTTACAAGGAAAGTAAAAGATGTTTGTCTCCTTCCTTGTTCTCCTATTTAGATTTCCCCTGTCAAAACTAGATGTTTCTTACTTTGTTATATGTAAAAGACTACTAACTAGTAGGGTGTTTTTCCCCACACTGCCTTCCCTTGACAATGAACAAGTAGATCAATAAATCACTGCTGCAGTTGAGAAATGAACATTCACTGTAGGATTGTAGATTATTTTTCTGTTATCAGGGTATCAGAAGTTACTTTTCAAGCAAAGATATGTCACAGTTTATTTGCAATTAGAATTGGTTACAATTTCATCAGTTAAAGACTGCTTTGCAAAAAATGTACACCTTTATACAGCCAATATAAATCATAATTTGAGTATTAAGACATTTATAGAAATACACACTACCACAGGAATTATTACAACAATCTTATTTGAATACTACTGAAAAACATAGTATTCTGTTCTTGCCAATATGTCACTTGATCATTGAGGAAAGCTGCCTTTACAAGTCAGTTGAAGTAAACATCCACCCCCCAGCCCTACCACTTGTTATAGCTGAGTGTAGGATGTTTACAGGAACTAAAAATTAGCTTAACAATATAAATACAGCACTGGCTTTCAAGATATCCAACAAATGAATCCACACAGAAGTAATTCAAAATACTGTGTGAGCTACAACTTGTGCAACTCATAAGGCATGTGCAACATTTAAGCTAACCCAGCATTATGAAGATGGAAGACTTTTAAACATTTAATCTATGTATATGGACACAGTAATACACAGGTACAGTCCCTGATGCTGCATCAGAAGTATCACAGAGCCTGTGGAGATCAGCATTCTGTTGAACTTACCTGCCAAGGCCCTTGATGCTCAGCACAGATACCTTCTACAAAATCCTGAAGTAACTTTTAAAACTGAAACTCAGCATGAAAATACACATGGGAGATTAATAGAGTGGTAACAACTGGGCAACGGTCCTCAAAGAGGTCCAGCTCAAACTGTTTATAGAACTGTTGAACATTCTAACAGTTCCCTTAGTGTGCTAAACTTTACAGCTTTTGTTACTACATTTGTGCATCTTCTCAAATGTGTTGTATTTTCTTAAACTTATTACCAGTCCTCCTCCAGAAATTTCTGAAGGTACTCTCATCTAAATCTTTCTCATTCTTATTTTCCTCCACATGGCTTTAGCTACTGAGAAACAGAAGTCATTGTAACAGCAAGAGAGCAGAATACTATTACTTTAGCCTTAATATTTTATATTTTACAGTTTTTTAATGTGATATCTAGCCCCAAACAAACAAATCTCTGTAGTCCAGGAAAAGACTACCAAATCAGCCAAGAAACCAGGCCTCAACCTCCTCAAAGCTCATCTCTGAACAGGTGGAGATTTAGTGGGGCAAGGAACCACAGATACAGATTATTTCATACACAGAGGAGAAAGGGAGGGAAGCCCTCCAAATGCTTAACAGTGGCTCTTTGTATGAAGAAAAAGCATTTCTGCTGAATGCAGCTGTGAGTTCACAGCAAGGGATGACAGTGCTTCATGGAGGCCAGTCTAGAGTTACTGAGGACTTTGAAGCAGTCATAAAAAACACTTAGAGGAAAACCACAGGCAATTAATCCATACCCCAAGCACTAATCTTCACAGGCACTTTGCTTCCTCAACAAATGAGGACCTTTGTATTCCTCCCTAGCTCCCATCTCCAAAGGTAACTGTACATTGCACCTGCATATATAGCATGTGACAGCCACCCAAATTCCACTATTGACATCTGGACCACCAACCTGACTTTCGTTCAGATATTCTTCCTTTGCTTCAAAATTAATGCACTGCAAAATAACAGAAACTGATCCATGACCTTTTATAAATAAAAGCAATAGGAACAAGCTTCATGTTAACAAAATAGGTTAACTTGCTTGTTGGTCACCAGGCTGACATGTCAAATCCACCTCCTGCATTCTCCAAATCCATTGTTATAGCTGTGGCTCTGTGCTGCCTAATTCTGTAATAGTTGCCTCAGCTCCTCCTCCCCACCAGCAGAACTGCACACCTAGCAGGCCAAATTTCCATCATCCCTTCCAAATATCCCAGCACTGTGAGCTGACCTAGTGTCATGTCATAAATATGCATTTGGACAATTTATGAGATGCCAACTTCTTCAGGTGCAAGCCATGTTTCAGACTGGTTAAGATGTTCAGTACTTTGTATTTCATGTATAGAAAAAAAGGAGATCCTTGTATTTCAAAAACTGGGGGGGGAACCAAACAAAAGAAACCAAATGCAGTGTATTTTTAAAACGTATTTATTTCCTGCAGTAACAAGTCACTTCAGATTGTTCTCATGTGCAAACATATGACAGCTGTATTGGAGTACAAGTATTAGATACTAGAACAATAGAAATGTATACACAAATAAAATGCCACAAGACTGGACTAACAAACTGCACATGAACTGAGCTTATAAAAAAACACCATAAACAGAAAAAGCACTGCTGTTATATGGTATGTGGAAAAGTTAAGACAGTACTAACCAAAACATCTACTAGATTAATTATGAGTTAACATGTTTACTTTCTCAGAACCAAGAAATCCTAGCAGTTTTAATGCTGATAAATTAAAGGGAAAATCTTTAAGTGAAAGATCTTCTACAGAATCAATATAGCAAAGCTGAACAAATACTCCTGTACTGTAAGATAAGTCAGATAAATTAAACATTTTTTCTGTTAGGGAATAAAAAGACATTTGGGGAGGAAAAAGAATAGAGAGACAAAACTTCAAAACTATTTCTTTCTTAGCAGCAGCAGTAAATACTCACATAGGCCACTCTTTTAAAAATAGAAACAAAGGAGAAAAATCCCAGATAAGATCCAGGAAACAACATGTACAGATCCCATTCCAAGAAAAGTGGAAAGGGCTGTAGCAGTTTTGCAGATAGCTATTCCTGTTGTCATGATGCTTTGTTCTGGCACTGAACTAGTGAAGAGTTAATTCTGAAGAAGCACTTTCAAAAGCTGTTATTTACATGAAAAATAAATCAGTGTAGTGCCATTGTGGGGGGTAGCACAAACCAAGATGATCATACCGTGAGTAAGTGTATACACTCTGCATTGTTAGTGCAAAAATACATCCCGTGTCTTTATTTTTCTAACCTTTATTTTGGCCTTGGGTTATATCCAGCTTACAAACAATAAGAACACCACCCACTCATAGGAGACTTGGAACACAGAATTTCAGGAAAAAACAAAAAGTAAGGCACATCAGATAAAATGCCTGCTAGGTATTTGACAGCATTTAGAATAATTTTTACTAAGAGCTTTAGGCAACAGGAGCTGCTCAAAAAGGCAATTCATAAACCAAGTCTGACTTACGGATAACTGCCCATGAAACTAACCACCACTTGCTGTTATGTTTCAGTGAAGCAGAACACGTAACTCATACCACAATGCAGCAAAGAATTCTGCTGTGCTGAGATATACCCGCAACAGGTTTCCTTCTCCATTTCACATTGCAGTTCAAGAAATCATACCTACACTATTCATAACAATCAGGTTAATCCATTTGAAGCAAATCAAACTGTGTCTACTGAGACAGTGTTAAAATATATAGATGAGTGCAGATGTACTCATGACAGCTTTTCCTTCTGATGTTGCCCAAGAATAGCCAGGTGCAGCAAACATCTGACTGAAAGCTAGAACCGATACAGCTTCCAGTCGGGGATGTTTACAGCAACAGACTACTACTAAACATCACTGCAACTGTCCACCAGTTCCAAGCAGCAGGTCACCTTTGGAGAAAGGGAAATAAAAAAGAAAATAAAAGAAATAAAAGAAAAAATACTTAAGACATGCTTCTGTAATATTCCAACCTATAACTGTCCAGCTAGTTCTGAAGAAATCCTTATTTTCGCATTGGAAAATAAAGCTCTAGATTCAAAACTTACATTAAATTAATAAAGTTCCTAAATGCAAGATATTTGAATACAAATATTGGGTTTGTGTTCCAGTGTCTTTATATATTTTCCATTTATAAATATGTATTTTTATTTGTACATTTGAAATACATACAAATAAAACATTTTTTTAAGTTCCCTTGACTTTACTTTCTTACACCCTCATTTCTGGAGCTCTCAGAAATAAATGGACTTTCATTTTGAACATCCTATGAAAGTTGAGGGTAAAAATATAAGTGATTCTGAAAGAATAGTTACATAAAGCTATATACAAAGGTAAAGATAATAGCAAAACAGATCATCTTCATAAGCAAATATCAGGAACTTGACAGAATTCTGAAAAGATTTACTTTCAGTATCAAAATACCAGTTGATCAGTTTGAAACTATCACAACCAACTAATTTTAAAACACAACAAAACCCAACAAAACCAGACCAACCCAAACCCACTTATCTTTGGGCAAGCATTAATAGAGAGGGACAAGGTATGACATTAATAAAGAACACCCTCGAGATTGAACCATTTCACTTCCCATCTTCAACAAGTTCCCATCAAAACTTCCACAAGACTGTTCTGTTCTGCAACAATAAAATTTCCCTTAACAGAGCCTTCATAATATTAAAAATTATCATTTTGCAATGCCTAACTCTTAAAAAGAAAACTATTCAAATAAAATAATTTATTAGGTGCATTGCACTGAGTTAGCTCTTGCATATTCTCCTCCTTCTCCAATTCCACAGATGTGCACAGAAGTAATCAGAAAGTCAAATTCCCAATCACTCCTGTGATGCACCTGCTATTGCAAAAGTTTTCCCCATCTTTGCAATAGACATGGAGGGTCTGATACTGCTATCAACAGATTATTTTTTTGCAGTCTTAATTTTGGCTTGATCATATTCAAATAATACTTACACATGTTAATTTTGCGGCTTACAAAGCAAACTTTTCTTTTTACTAACAGAGTTGAAATCGGATTGCTATGTTCCCACTAAGCAGTATTTTCCCCTTCAGAAAGAAGTAATTTTGCCAGTAAAAAGTTTTCTACGGCTCGATTATATGTAGACTTAAGCAACTTAAGATTGCTTGTTCTAGGGGTTTGCTGTTTAGGCCTCCATAGCAACTCACAAATAGGCATTCAGAAGAGAAGGAAACCAACAATATTCAAGATTTCTCTATTGCAGAAACCAATTAAACCCAGGTCTCAAAGATTTCCTCCTGAAACATGAAAACTTGCTAGTAGTAAGTGAATTTCATTATTACAGCAGTATGCCAAGATTAATGAGGAAGCTGCATGCAGTCACTATGGATACCATGCTGACCTTCATTATTTTTAAGAATAAATACTTTAAAAGCCAGTGGTCATTTGCAACAAAGGCCTCTTCAGGCTGTTCCAAAACTGAAAATTCCTATTTTACATTGAAAAGAAATAGGCTATTTCATGCAGAGGTAGGCACACGGTATTTGACTAATTAGGCTGCTGAGTACTAAGCTGCAGTGAACCATTTCTTATACTGCTTTGCTTTTACATTTATTTTTTAAGGAGTAATGAAGGTTACTACAAAGTCACCTACTGAAAGAGTACACACTCCTTAAAACCTCTGTTTTGACATGTAAATCATCACAAACTAGCCAATATACATGACAGTGAAATCTCTTGCTGTTTATCAAACTCACTGTTTACAACATATGTTTTACAGCACCTT
Source organism: Dryobates pubescens (assembly GCF_014839835.1). Taxonomy (NCBI): domain Eukaryota; kingdom Metazoa; phylum Chordata; class Aves; order Piciformes; family Picidae; genus Dryobates; species Dryobates pubescens. The sequence continues at coordinate 19,498,340 of NC_071625.1, read as the reverse complement.
ACAGTGACTGTATTTATATAAGAGGAGTTGAAATTTTCATTTCCAAATGTGGAAAGTTGTGTGTTTAAGAATCATCTCTAGCTATTCTCCCAAACACTTTAGTTTTTAAAATTAAAAGTTAAGTAGACACCATACTCCAGCTTTCATTAAAGTCATTGTCCCCTCATTTGTGTAAGGTGCAAAAGCACTGAAAACAAACAGGATTCATTCTAATGTAATCACAAACTGAAGAATATTGACTGCTGGCTTCTGCTGATGCCCTTAACTGTTTTTCTTAAGAACAGCAATAAAGATTTAATTCTTTAACATGTGAAATCCCATCCTAACTCCACCTATAGAGAACACACAGAAGGATGCAAATCTTAAAGACTACATAAAAGTCCTTCTTACACAGGAAGTTTACCACTTGTCATTTTCCAACAGCTAGGATCTTCCTTCAGCTGTCACCAGTCCAGAATAACAAAAAAATATTTACTACTGAAAAAGGAAAACCATTATGTTACCTAAAGTTTGCACTCATGAAAAATTTTCAAGTCAAAGACATGCAGGTTACAAATTTACTGTAATTTTCCCAATCCACAAGCATTAATTTACTAGTCACACTGAATGTTACTGCACCTTACATGAGCACCTTGAGCAAAGAATTCAGTGAGACGGAAGGGCGGGAGGAAGGGAAAGAAAAAGGACACAGAAGGGAGCAGCTAAAGAAAGCTTCTTCCTTCTTTTCTCCCTCTATCTTAAAATAGCCTTACTCTATAATCAGCATGACCACTATAACTCACTAAATTTGAAGCTTCAGTTGTGACACAGAAATAGGTGAAAGGAGTCAAAAGGAGTCTGTCCATGTAGGCATGCTAGGTGTGTGTTCTGCAGTCAAGGTCTTGTCAAGCAGTCTGTCTATCAGTCAAAGCAGCTTAGCCACAGATGACTGATGCAAGCGAACTGTGACTACAAGTGACAGAGGGAGAGAAATGCTCACTACTGATATGAATTTTTTTGTCAGGCACATTAACTAGAAAAGAAATGAGAATTAAACATTACATCCTAAATATAAAAGGGATTCTTGATCTGCACACAAATTTTTTTAAAAATTCTAGTTAAATCTGGATAGTATACTATAGTACAGGGGGAGACACTGGGACAAGCTGTACAGAGAAGCTGTGAATGCTGCCCCCACCCCTGGGGGGGGTGCTAAAGGCCAGGTTGGATGAGGCTTTGAGCAATTTGTTCTACTGGAAGGTGTCCCTATCCAAAGGCCAGGCTGGATGAGGCTTTGAGCAATTTGTTCTACTGGAAGGTGTCCCTATGCAAAGGCCAGGTTGGATGAGGCTTTGAGCAATTTGTTCTACTGGAAGGTGTCCCTATCCAATCACCCTGTCCAGGGGTTTGGAACTAGCTGATGTTTAAGGTCCTTTCCAACCTAAACTGTGACTAAGTTATTAAGTATTCACCATTTTAAATACATTTTTAACTAGCCTTATCGTTCACAAGCATTTTTATTCCATTTTTTCAGGGATCACAAAGAAAAAATTAAGGTATTTACCCTGGGTCAAATAGTGCCTCTGAATCAGCATCACATTTTAAGAACTGTAGCTTGCAAACCATGGATAATGCAAATCACATCATCTCCAAGAGCACTTATACAGGGATTGACACGTGTGTAACTGACTTGCATATTGATTGTATGTTGTAGTGTCCTTATAACACCCACAGTGGATTCACTGTAGCCCTAGAAGTTAACAGTGCATGATGAATGTTATTGAATTAGGAAGCATGCATTTTCCCTGTGCATTTTCAGGGAAGCATACACTCTGGTTCTTTTCATCGCTAATACATACACAGCACAACTAGCAATTTTGGTCCAAGAGGTAGAAGGATTCTTTTAATTTGGGCTGTGCATTCTAAAATGATTAAAGATTGAACTGAGTATTACCAATTGTAAAAAAGAAAGAAAAAAACAACGTCTTGATGTTTTCAAAATGTATAGGAAAGCATCATATCAGAGTGCTACTAACATAGCTGAGACTGAATTAAAATGAGGGATGGATGCATGAAATTGAGAAAAGCAAACATTACAAGTCTGTGTTGTAAAATAATATTCTTACCTAACAAAAAAGAGATGTAAGGAGGGTAAACTACATAAAAAGCGTGACAGGGTGAACCCAAATAAAGTTCAGATCCTGATTCAAAACTGCTCAGTCTCAGATGTGGGGCAAAGAACAAAATCACAGATTTAGTTTGCTATGGCCAAAAATAACAGCAAAAATTAGACACCTCCTGTGGCTCCACCAAAGTCTTGTATTCCTTGGGCTGAGCAACACAGCTCAGCCTGAAGAAACCGTGTTTTTATTTACAGGATACTATCCTGCTATCCTGGCTCTCCATTAGGTGGAATAACACACTTACTCAGCTGTATTACATCTTTATTTGACATAACTCAAAAAGTTCTGCAGTAATCAGCTATCACTGCAGTCACCACAGGAAGCAGGAAGTAGCTAGTCAAAGACCATTTTGCTTTAAAAGTGAGCTAAAAAATTTTAAATCCATCTACCACAGTAAGAACTTGTCATAAAGTATGACTCCCATAAAAATCCCAAATAGGTTATCTGCAGACAAGAACAGAAAAAAAAAAGAAGAAAAATACTACTATCCTTACTTGTACTTCCTTTCCTTGGAGCACAGATGTTATACTGCCCTATGTTATATTTCAACTTGCACTGCTATTTTGTGTTAGATTTTCAGCTTTTCTAGCAGGACAACCACCTGGCAATCCAAGGACCATAAGAGAAATCTGAACTAGAACTGCAAACTTTGGAGAAACTTGGATACTCTGACTGCATTTGATCAGATTTCACAGAATGAGTCAGCCCTTATGCTCTCATAGAAGTATTTCTTTCTCACATTTACCAAGAAATTTTGATTGTTACAAACTCAACATATTTACCATAACTCAAAACTGCTGTCCACAGCGTAAGTTCATATTTCATCGTTCTGGGTATCTACCTTTCTCTTTTTATCTCTTACAGGAAAGAAATTTTTGCTTCATTCCTAGTGAAGAGCTACACTAAAAGTAGGCTGTTGAAACTCAAGTACATTCTTGGATATACTTAATTATAAACTAGTAAAAGACATCACTGTAAATAATTCACAGCTACCTCTACATGGCATGTCTCCGCATTTTCCTGAAGAGTCTTCCAGTTCCTGATTTGGGCCCATAGTCTGCCTTTTCCTCTTTCAAGGTTACCAGTATTTCTGGTCCAAGACAACAAAGCTGTCCACAGAAGATGATCTCTGTTTGTAAAGGCATCTTTAAGATTCAGAAGATCCTCCCATCTGAAATATACAAAGAAAGTTCTACTGAATTTACATTAACTGATATGATCACTGTTTCATTAGGAGCATGGAAGATAAAAGCAAGAGGCCCAAAAAAACCCTAACATGTGACATGGAAGAGTAACAAAGAATATATTAAATGGATCAGTAGTATCAGAAGAGCTCTACCCGCACACACACCAAAAAAAAGGCAGCTAAACATTTCAGTCTTTACTATTTTCAGTAGCAGGTTTCCTAAAATCTTGAAGCCCTCCATGCCTGTTAACTCAAATATGGCCAAGCATGAATGGAAAACTTCCCTAAAGAGATGGAGACCAGAAAAGCTACATGGATATACCATTTGTTAGGCTAGGTGTTTGGTGGCTTTATTTTGTTTTGGAGTTGAGTGGATATCAATTTAGTCTGGTTTAGCGGACTCAAATCAATAACACATTCAACACAGTCAGTCACTTAATGACTTTACACTCACATTTGCATGTATAATTCTTTAGTGATATCAGCTGCCAACAATAGTTCTCTGTAATGGAAACAAGTTGAGAATTTCAAGGAGACATTCATACTGCAAAGTCCCTTTGCTCACCTTTGCTCAACAAGGACACGTGGGTAGTCTGCTAACATAAGCAGTCCAACAGTTAAATCTACACCTTACTACAAGATTGCTGGAAAAGTTGTGAAGGGTCAGAGCACCAAGAGGTCTGTGGGCAATACCAAAACAAATATTCCTATTTTAAGGGTAATCCTGTGTGAATATACTCCAATCCTTGCAAGCAAGTACAGCTGCAAACATGACAAAATTTGTCATTCTCACTTAATTTTGGTAAGCAGAGTCTGGAGACTGTTACTGCAGTAGCCTTTGGGGAGAACAGTATCCCAACAACGTATTTCCCCTGCTGTAAAACATGAGCTCAACTCCTCCACTGCCATTAAATCCTGAGGATATCTGACAGAGAAGTGATCTCTACACCAGTATAATCCTATCCTTGCTCCTAGAGCATATACCATTTTTTTATTTACTTCAAAGAAAATAAAATCAATCTAGCAAACATAAAAGTCATGAATGTCAGGTAAGTGTGTAGCACCTGGTTTTACAAAGCATCTTTTTCCTTATGCACAAGTTAAAAGAATCAAAAGTTAATTATTTGTTTTGCAGCAATATCCAAGTGATCCATTCTTTCAAGTACACATATACAGCCTACTTCCACAAAAGAAACTGCATATCATCATGGTATCCACTTCAGGATGAACCATCTCAAAAACCATACAACATAAAAAAGTAACACAAAGCACCCTTCAACTTCAAGAATGATTCTCTCTTCTTAACATGTAGATTTCACCAAATTCTCACCAGAAAATAATTTTCAGGATTTACTGAAGGACAAAATGTGCTGGCAAAACAGTTAACTATTTTGAAAATGCCATTTCATGTTGTCAAATCAATCCTAGATAGGATCCGACAAATACAATTAGAAAATTACTACTTTTATAGTCTCTCTCTCAAAAAAAACTCCTGAATCAAGCCACCTCCTTCAATAGTTTGTAATGCAGTGAGAATCAAAAATTACTTTTCCAGTCAGCAGATATGCCAATATGACAAATTTGAGTCATGTTTCCCTATTGGGAGCAAGGTAACATTTAATAGTTAATTATTGAACTACAATAAGAAGAGGAGGTACTCAGGTTTTGGGTTTTTTTGAGAGGACAGAAGTGGCTTTTGGCAGAAAAATGGTTTCTAAATACTGAAAATTATCTTTGACTTTCATATTGACTTAAAAAGTTTTGCTTGCCAAGTACCAAATGCATTAGCCTTCCTTTGCTGAATTCTAGACAGACTTAGTTTTTGCTGTAAGATACTAACGTCATGGCATTCACAGAAGTTTCCTGACAATCACATAAAGTACCACACTCAAAAACAGAGGTAGAAATCCTCACCAAATTCCAGAATGCACATGGAACAAATCAATTCGGAATTCACTTTTGAAATGAAGATGATCATGAACAGTTAAAGATTTAGCAAAGACCAACCTCATATGAAAACTGAATGATCATGTAACACACTTTAACTTTAGGAGAGCTTTGGAGACATCCTCCCACCAGTCTCAGATGGGAGCCGTGGAAGAGTCAGACTTATCCAAATGAATTAGTATCTCAATCACTACATGAGGCAATAGCCTTGCAGTTAATGCAAGTATGTGCTTTGTAGTTAAGACAAGGAAAGAAATAAGCCAGCTCAGGAGAATCTGGAACACATTGGAGGATGGATGGCCTTACCTCCTTGCCAAAATAGCATTTGTTCCACTGAGGTAAGGAAGTTTGCTGCTCACTGTGCAAAGGGCAGGAAAATAAAGGGTCTCTATAACCCCCAACTCAACTGGTGGAAAGAATTAAAGCTGCCCTTTCCCCTTAGCACATATGCACATTGGGACATGCTGCCTTCCAGTACTTCTCAGTAAATTAAGGAATACCTCATGGAGCAAACACCGCCACTCTTGACAGGGAAATAAAGGACTTGAACACACTGGCAGACATGCACCCACCAGCAAAGACCCAACAAACACATCAGGTAACCCTTTCTTTTAGACTCATACATACACACATATAACTTTAGTCAGGCAGTTAATTAAATCTCTTTCTGTATGGTGTAAGCCTCCTTAATTCAACCCAAGCGAATCATCAAATCTGAGTCACTCCCTTTTCCCTCCTCCCTCTTGGGTCGAGTGGGACGTGACAGGAAGCCCAAGCTCAATGGATAGAAAGAAGCTGCGCTGGAAAACCGGTCAGGTCTCTGCCTCACATGGCTGCAACCAATGCCTAAATATCCTGCTGCAAGCTGGCAAGGGAGGACCCTTGGAGTCACCACAGGGCTCCAAACAAACTCATCAGCAACCACAAAGATAACACCGAGTGCACCCTCAGCAAACAGGCAGGTAGTGGGAAAGTGGAGGGGGGCAACGAAAACAGGGATGACACAGTGAATGGCAGCACTTCTACCAACACAGATAGGCCAGGATAAACCTGAAGATGGGGACAAAAGAAAAATCACCAGGTTCAAGAAGAAAAATGCTCAAAGCTGTGCACCGAGAGAACAACCCCATGTGCAGGCTGGGAGAGCTGGCTGAGTAAGAGCCCAGCTGGAAAAGGACCAGGTGCTGGGGCAAAAGCCAGCTGAAATGTGAGCTAACATCTCACTGCAGAGAAGGCAAACCCCAGAGTGGATTGTAGGAAAGGAACGTCTAGCCCTGGCTACCAAGGTGGCTGGGACTTCAAGGGCATCACCCACAGGGAGAGACTGAGGGAGATAGGCCTGTTTTCTCTGCAGATAAAGGCTGGAGACCCTTAAGAGCTGCCTACAGCATCAAAGCTTGGAACTCTAGACAGTTCAGACAGGGTAAGAAGCAGCAATGGCCAGAAAAGGCAGCATTCAGGTTGTACATGATGATAAAACCTTTCCACTAAGACAGTGGTGAAGCCCAGGAACAGGCTTCCCAGAGAGGCTATGGATTCTCTGTCCTTTGGGGTCTTCACAGCTTAGTAGGAGAAAGTAGTGGCTGATTCCACCAAATCCTAGCTAGAGCTGTGCTTTGAACAAGTGGTTGGACCAAAGACCTCCAGACATCTCTTCTGACTACTGTAATTGCAACTCAATGATCTCATTAGTTCCTGTGATATGCTTCCAGCAATTATAGCCTTGTTTATATAATTATCCTCAGACATGATGAAGTCAATATGCCTTTGGAAAAAGAATTATCCATAGATGACATCAGTACAGACTTTCCTATAAATAGCCAGGTGTTATCAATAGACTACAGTGCTAGCAGCTCCAACAGTGCTGAAATCATAAATACTTAATGTTAAAACTATTTTGGTCAGCTTGGACCAAATAATTTAAAAAATAAACTACAGTGAAAATAGAAATTGCATATCCAAGCCTACTGAATTTCAAGATGCTGCCAAGTACTATCCCACAGTCACCTCTATAGATCACTCAGTGTTATTCCAGAAGAAAAAAAAAATAAAAAAAAAACCTTCAAGATTGTAATTTTATGCCAGTATCTTTAAAAAAGGCAATATGAAAGATATTTTCATTTAGCTTGTAAAATATCCCTTTAATTTAAAAATGCCAGTAGAATGTTTCCCAGAAGACATAATGAACATGAAGTTTTAGAAGCGTCACTTAAGCAACACATAAGGATGCCTTACAGTTAAGAATAGGCTACACATTTTAAGTGTCTTATTTCTCCCTAGCAAGTCTCATTTTGGTTTTGAAAGCACAATTAAATACAGAAGATAGACAGTATGACACAGCAAACTGTTCTTGTGTTATACTACAAATGCAGAGCTTTAATGATAATCAGAATTAAACCAATTGCAGTAACCAACCAGTTCAGGACCAACTTAGGAGTACTGGTTCCTACAAGTCATTCCTAGGACTGCACAGATGAAGCAATAATTCAGTGCAATAGACAGAACAGCTTAATGAAGGAAGAAGCTAGACTATTAGCTGACATTAAAATCCTGCTTTTTGGGTATTCCTGTTTCAGCAAACCTTAAATTATCTCATGCTGTCACCAAGTTTCAAACTAAAAATGAGAAGTACTCAATTTCATCAGTAAGTGTAGTAGCTAAAAATGAACTCTTCCTTGTACTGACTGGTGTTTTTCACACCCCCTGTTTAACAGATGTATTTATCTGGAAAAAACCAACAACAACAACAAAACAAAACCAAAACGTACACAAAATCCCCACCACACACAAAAAAACAAACAAACAAAACAAAGGTGAACAAAAACCCAAATAACAAAAAACCAACAAAACCCCAACCTACAGACACATCTGCTAAAAGAGATCTGCAAAACAGAACCATTTGTCCTGAAGACAATACTCAAACCACATATATCGCAGGGGACCTCACTGCAGAATGAGATCTAGTCCTACCTATGGTCTAAACAGCCATAAACCAAATACATTAGCCAAGTCTACAAGTACACTTTTCAATTTTGTTTCATCCAAAAGAAGTTGATCTGCATGTTTGGAAGGATCAGCAGCAAAGACAGCCCACAGTGATAGGCATTCTGGAGATAATGCAGTTTTTCCAAAGTTAATCCTGAAGCCACTTTTATTAGCTGCATTTTAAGCTACAGAAGCAAAACACTTAAATTTTATGCATGCTTTCAAAATATACAGTCATGCATGAATGCAGCAATACATGCAGCTGAGATCTTTGTCACACCTCAAACAGAAAACAACTACACAGTAAGAACATCTTTCGGTGTAATTTAGTATTGCTTTATAATTATCTTAACAAGGGAGGCTATTGCACAATGACCATTCTGAAAACATGAAGTGAATACTCACACTGCAGCGCCTGACTACTGGTGCTATTTCAGGATGACTTAAATTGAAGATGGTAAGAGCACTGTGGGAAAAGTGTAGTCCTGATCTCTATCTTCCAGCTAAGGGATTTCTGCTTCCTCTGCTGTTACAGGAATGTTATAATTTCATGATGCAAGTTATTTGGACAAGCACTATATTAGCCTCAAACCAATGCTGGAAAAGGAAAGCAAAAAAGATCAGTTCTCTGCTATACCAGGTAGGTCATATCAGTTACTGGATGGCAGAACAATCCTTAGCACCAACAGGAAGGTTTTGGTGCATGTTTTGGTGGCAATATAGTGTTAAATTAATACAAGGGAATTGTTTAACCACAACAGAAACCTGTTCCCACAACCATCCCAGAAAAAGAAGATAGCCTCTGGTACCAACATTTTGACTCAGAGTAATGAGGTGTACATAAAGAGACAGTAAACAACAACAAAAATTTAATTTGGCAAAATCACACTCCCTTACAGGTTTTCTCAACTTTAAAACCATTTAGACATAGCTTCAATATTTCCATGCCTTGCAAAAGGAAACTGACATTTAAAAAAACAGCAGAGGAACAAGAAGTTGCCTTTCACTCTCTGCATTAAAGTGGATCCCAACTGCAAATCTGAAAACTGTCCTTTACCTTTTTTGTTAACAGTGCAAGTTAACATGGAGCTCTTCCCACAGACTTCTGTGCCAAACCACCATCAGACTCCACCTCTACAGAAGTCAACTGAGCAAGACTTAACATGGTAGTCACTTTTCCTAAATGCTGGAGGGACTTAGAAGTCTCTGGTGTGTTACTAATGCTCCACCTGCTGGTATGTGGACAGTACAGATTAGTCCACAAAGCATCTTGACCTTGGAGAGGCAAAGACAAACCAAAAGAATGCAAGAATAAACAGAAATGTTTCTGACTAGTCAGAAGCATCTCAAACAACTTAGGCAAAACCTCCCCTAAAGAACTTGGCAGTATAATACTCTCCTGAATAATAATATAACTGAAAAATATTTGTGAAAACCTCTAACCAAGCTTGTGGTTCAGTCCTCCTTTGCTGGCTGGCCAGCTGCTCACACGTGATCACATTAGTTACTTCATTAGGTCAAGGGTACAGCTCCGCAAAAAAGCTTGCAGGAGAGATGCAAGCCAAGGCCAAAAGTCGAGCTCCCACACAAAATCATTAAATCTGAAGTTTCTACATTATAAATTTGATTTTATCAGGATTTTAAAGTGAGCCCCACATAAAAACCTCATTAAAGCCAGGTATGTCCCCAAAACAAACAACCAAAAATGTTTAAAAATTGAAGTCATCACATTTACATATGAAGTGTAATGTGTTTACAGAAATAAAAATAAGTAAATGTGTGGCTCTTTACAGGAATTCTGCCACAGTCTGTTCATAACATTCATGATGTTCCCTAAAAGTGGTTTGAAGAGCAAGTATGCTACAACCCTTAAGACTTGTTTCACCTGGTGAAAGGTATCTTCATTTGGCTTTCCACAACAGCTATCATCACTTTTTCTGTCTGGACATGCTCCTATGTGATTTATTCTAAGTGGTCTTGCTCTAGCAATGGGGTTGGACTAGATGATCTTCTGTGGTCCCTTCCAAACCCTACTGTTCTGTGACTCTGTGATACTTCTGTTTGTCTATCTGAGTGACCAGCTGAAAACTCTCAGAGTGTTTTTGGATCTGTTGTATCTCAAATACAGTGAAGACCATATTAGCTCAACAGAAGTGCTCCAAAAACATCAGGAAATTCCTCTAAGGAATCAGTTCTTTTTTAAAGAATAAAATCAATTTCATGTGGAGTTTGTAATCTTCTTTCAATGTTAAGAATTAAAACATAACTGCTATTAGTGTAATAAGCATCAACAATAGCATTTCTAGAACATGTTCTGTGAAAATAGCTAAACAGAGGTTAATGGGACCAATAAAGGTGTACCTAAGGAATGTTGCAAATAAGGGCTTTGCAGTAAATAAATTCAAGCACCAATCACAGACCAAAACTTACTGCCCCTCCACAAAGCCACAAGAAAGGTCAGCTGTCTTAGACTCTACTTAAGTGCAAGAAAGAGGGTACCATAACTGGCAGTATTTTTCAAGCTCAAATGAAATCCCACATTAAATCTTTTGCAATTCCAACTTAACTACAACACTATTTGAATGAAGAATGCCTCAAACTAATTATACTCTCCAACTTAAAGCAGCAGGAAACATTACAGAGTTACCAACAACTTGTACACTACAGTGCTTCAGCCTCCAATAATCTGAAAGTTCTATCTGTGCAAAGATTACATAGACAGCTAAAATAACTTCTTGGTAAAAGGGGTGAAGAAGTGACTGAAGCAGATAGCCACATAGTTCACATTAATAACACATTATAAACTGTCTAAACCAGGTAGGTCTGCAGAGCACTAATAAATTGACAGAAAAACAGCATTCATGAGGTGACTTAAGAGAACACTCTTCTTTTTACAAAAAGAAAAAACAATTACTGATTAACAGTCTTTAAGAACTGCAACAGAGGTTTGGTTTTACTGGGGTGCCTGGTATTTTTAGGAGAAATTTGAAAGTAATACTGCACATAGCAGCAATTCAAGCTGTGTAAAAAAAGGTCGTATTTCTTAATTTACATATAAGCAAGCGGTCAGATATCATTAACTACAACAATAAGGAACATAGCACTGAAATTTCTGTTGTGCAAGAAGGAGCAACAAATCAACCAGTACTTCTTCCCAACGCTGTAGTACACAGCTTCATATTAACAAACTGACTGAAACTCTGATTCTGTTAGAGCAAATGAATGTTTAAATACCTAGATTCATTTTACTTCCCTGAGATTTTACTGCTTCTAGTTACTATTTGTCATAACTGACTTTTAACTGAACCACCAGCTTAGCAGTTCCTGATCCAACTAGTGTGTTTATGAAGACAACTAATTTTGTCACCATATTCAATGAAACAAACAAAAAAAAAGCACTGTAAAGTTTCAACTAGGCTTTTACACTCAAACCAGTCATAGAGGCTGAAATCAAATTAAAAATATGAAAGCAGACAATCATGTCTCATCACATAATATCTGAGGATACCAACTACTACATTTGTTTTGTAATTAATAATATTAGAAGCATTGGATCAGATGTGGCAACTAATTTTTCAAGTTACAGACTAATTGAAATAAAAAGCAGGATGGAAGAATCACAATAGACAGTATGTATTTTATAGAGATATCACAAGATTCCTTGCTAAAGAATCTGTCTTATATCACAGCTGATCCATGTTCTGAACATGACAAGTCGTTTGGTGTTATGGTTTTCTGCAATAAAGGCCAGAGATACAGCACACCAACCGCCATAAAGCTTTAGTGTCACCTTAGCTTTCATTCGTATCTCCTGGAAATAATCCCTTGATATATTCAGGACTGATGAGGGACAGGTTGCAGAAGAACTAGCTTCCCTGACACCCAGTGTTCCAGTGACCTGAAAGTGCCTGATCCTGTCAGGAGACAGCTTAGTTACCCCACAGAAAAGGGCTATGTGAAAATCCAGATGTCCTTGACCTACAAGGAGATCTGAGACTTAGGCTCATAGAATCATCATCAAGAAAAACACTCTTGAAAACACAGCTTTGACCTTAAATATCTAATCAAAGGTAACACTGCTGCAAGACTATTGCCAAGAGTACTTGCTGTCCAGGTCCAACAGCTGAGACATGCCTCAGAAATTCTGGGTAACAGCAGCTAAAGAGCTACAGGTCACCATCTGCTTAAACCAGAACAGTTCCCAGCCTGTTATACTTTTAACCTTTTGTTTCCAGTGGTGAAGGTTAAAGAAATTTAAAAAAAATTACTCTGGGCCAGCAGCCCCAAGGAGTTTGTATCCTGAGATACATGCTTAGGAAGCTCATGCAGCAAGAATCTTCTGCCAACCTGCAGAGGGTCAGCAAGGCATCTTCTGTTGCCAAGCATCAGCTTTGGGAAATGGGACTTTTTAGAAGGTACAGATTCAAACCTTTCTGTGCAGGTTATCAATAATACACAACATACCTCACCACTCACCCCAAACTGTGAACTCACACTGTGATTTCTGCATATAAAAGTACTCAGTGCACCGAACTGAGCAGCTTAAGGTAACACATAGAAAAGCACTCAGTCCTCAAAACACTTGGAAACACTTTGAACTGCTGAAGAATGATGACCCTGCATTTGACAGAACTGTGCTGTATCTGCAGAGAAAACAATGAAGTCAACAAAGAAAGTCCTCTGAGGCTCATCTGGCATTTTGATTTATTACACCAATATTTGATTTATTAAGCCTCCAATGTTCTTTCTCCATGCTGCTCTGACACAGCAAAAGATTTGTTTTGGATTAACTTATTTTAGTTCTATATTCTTTATGTAAACTGCCACATTCTTACAAATTCCACTAATACCACTTTGATATCTAACACTGTGTTGATTCAGTGCGAAACATGAGAATTAAACAGCCTTTTAGTGGCTTAGTTTCCTCACTCCCCCAGGATTCAACATGCCCTCAGACATGAAACAATCTTATCTAGGGCACTTCTTGTGAATATTTTAATCTTTCATCCTCTATCTTTCTAACCTTCATTTCTGAAGAAATATAGACCTAATTCCCTCAACCTTCTTGTGCTGTTAAAAGTCTTGCCGGTGTTCAGACCAAGGCATCCTAAAACAAATGTATACAAGAAGCAAATTGGTGTTATGAAAGGTTAACTTTAGGCATAGGAAACTTATCTGTACTAACCAAATTTTAAATTGCAGCGTGGGTTGTGTTTTTTTCTCATTAAGTGTCAGCTCAGACAAAGCAATGCCTTTTTAACGGGTAGTAGGGCATTCTCCAATTAAACCAGTTCACTGCTGTTTAAACTCACCAAACTCTCTGCAAAAAAAAAAAAAAAAAGGAAAATTTTGAAACAAATATAAACAGGAAAGACTGAGGTTGTATTGTGTTGACATACCCCCTGACAGACTGGTCAAAACAATTTCCTTACACTCTCTTCTAACCATATGCATAATTATTACTATGACATTTTTGAATCAAGAATCAGGGGAGGAAGAGATTTCCATTTCTGGATTTTCTTTTTTTAATTTTTATTTTTTTAATAATCCTTCACATTGTACTAGGTGTTATGGGATCAATCATTCATCAGTACAACCATCCCTTTGTTCTGTACCTTCGTCACTCCCAACAGCGCCTCTAAGCAACAATCTGGAAAAGATCATCAAGCCAGGCAATGGACAGTTACACTAAACACCTACCAAAAAAGTTTTCAAACAAACCAGATAAAATAAAGTATGGAAACGAATTATCTCAAATATGTCTTGCTACCTTCTAGATCATTCAGAATAATTTAAAAAAAATAAAATCATCATGCAGCACATTTGCATTACTCAGGCACTAACATTTTTGGATCATTTTGGTATTATTCCCTGTTATGCACACCAGATAGATCTGAATACACTTGTAGGTGAAGTCCATGAAACTGAACAGGGTTTTTTTGCTGTTGTTTCTTGTGTGTGTGTGTGTATTTTTAATTCTTTTCTAGGCCAAATAGTTCTGAAAGCATTGATCCTTCTACCCACCCCCAGAAAGTCCCTCTGACAAAGGCAAGCATACTTTCACCACACATGCTTCCAGATACAAGATTTTTACCTTTGTTTCATAGATCACAACAGCAAAAATCCCCTGTCGTGTTAACTAAACCAAAAATGCAAGCAGCATGCAAACACATACTCACTTGCAGTCTATTCAGCTTGTTCTCAATCTGATTATTCCAATACCTGTTTTGTACTGACTGCCATCTGCCCACTCCTCCTCCTGTCTGTCTCTGACACAGACTCTCTGCCTTTTTTTTTTTTTTTTTTAGCACGTTCCTGCACAGCTCTTTCAGGTCACTGATACACACAGTGGATAAACTTAATTGCAAGATGCTTCCTGAGGCTCCCCAGTCTTACATTCAAATGAAGATAAGATTTTGCCACGTAACACTTAAAATGTATACTTATATACTCACTTCCTGGTTTTAAAAATATTTTTATATATGTATGCAGATTAATTATTAAATATGTAAATGAATATATTTACAGGCATAGGAAACAGATTCACGACTAAGTCAGCCACTATCCACACTTATTTTCCCATTCGAACTGTAGCATGAGCAGTAATCCCCAGAAGACAAGCACGAGAGTACACATGCAGGTATTTTTATTTTAAGCAAACAATCCACTGCTTCATAGAAGTTGACAGTTGTCTCCATTAACTCCAAGTCTGGTATAAGCCAAATCTTATCATGTGTTGAAAAGGACACCAGGATTAATTATGTAGTTCCAATCTGGCCCTTTTATTAGTATCAGGAATGTTCATCTCCTAAGTTGCTCATGACAGTTGCTTCAAACTCCATCTGGCTTTTTTGATTTACACCAGGAACTTCTGTGCTAAGAGTTCATGAATATATTAACTGCACTGTTTTGGTTTTTCTTCCTTTGCTCAGCTAAAGGGAAAAAAAAGTACAAAAGGTCTTTTTAACAAAACACTTAAGTACAAATGAACCTGCAAATGCCTATTATAATTTGAAAATTTAGGAAATAACAAAGGGATTCCATGCTTCTTTACCTAAGAACAATTTCATGTTTTGTTTGTTTGTTTTGTTTGGGTTTTTTTTAGCCAAATAAATCCAAAACAGCCTTAACTTCACTTTCTGCCACTGACCTTTAGACCTGATACCAA
The DNA here is from genome assembly GCF_014839835.1 of Dryobates pubescens. Lineage (NCBI taxonomy): Eukaryota > Metazoa > Chordata > Aves > Piciformes > Picidae > Dryobates > Dryobates pubescens. Next base: position 19,482,892 of record NC_071625.1, on the reverse strand, counting down.
CTGCATCATGTAGGAAACTTTTTCAAAAAGCCAAACTTCTTACAAATATTTTAGCAGATTTAAGCATCCAGACTACATTTTATTTGCTTACATCTACAGAATGAAAGGGCTATTGATCATGATGATGAAAGGCTTATATGACAACATAAATTAGCCTTCATATACGTATCTGTAAAGCAGTAAGATGTAACTTAATGGAATCCTAAACGTATGACCAGTAGGTGCTTTGAAGTAATTTTTTAGCAAGATTTACTCTTAGAGCTGTTACAAGTCTCTAAACCAACTGCTCTGCTGTCCATTTTCCTGCATATGGTTTAAAAACAGATTTGCATATCCTCCAAAAATAACAAAAGCACATGCATTCCTAGATCTATGTGATAAAAGCAATAATAATAATTCAATTCCTTACTCAAAATTAAAGTTCAAGCTGCTCTTAGATGTTTTACCAATAAATTTCCTTAACTCTGCAACAACAGCTCACTTACAGGAATTTGTTTAACTTTCACATGTCAAAGCACTGCACCTGTTCCTTTTCAGATAACCAGTCTCCTTGTCAAGTCTTATATTCCACTTGTTTCTCCATTACAATGAGAAGTTGTTTCTTGCAGTATGGAACAGATAATTTGTGGAAAGTCATGGGGAAAATTACTTCTCTACTTCCACAGACCACAGGAGCACCCCTCTCCAGGTGCACTTCTCCACATCAGCTCTTCTTCCCTTCTGTATATGGTTCCACTGCAGAGCTATACATCTATAGTCACGTACATGACTGTGTAAGGAAACTTTCCAGCTGTTCAAAAGAAGCCATGGAGCCAGACAAGGACAACTACGTTCACCAAGACATGCAAGCAAGAATTTGGCTCCCTCTTACCACTAGAGCATTAAAAGAGTACATCTAAGAATCACTTTTTTTTTTTTTTTTAATGAAACATTACATACTATTCAAAGATGGTGTCCAACTTACTTAGAATAAAACTACACTGTATCACTGCAGGTTTTTATGCCAGCAAGTTTCAGCTAGACTTAGCAAGAAAAACAGAAGGAATGTTTGGGTTTGAGAGTTTATAATGGAGGGTTTACTTCAATTTCACCCACCAATTGACAGTATCTTTGTTATGTATGACTAAATGCTAACTACAAGAAGAATTTAAAGGCACAATTCTTCTCCAAGACCTTGTAACAACAAGTACAGAGTAATGGTATATAAAAGCCTTTATTTTCTGGTCTTAGTGTCATTGAAGCTTCTGCTGAAACTTTAGTCCTTTGTTTTTTACAGCTGTTTTATCACCAGTCATCAAAACTGCATTAGTGTTCCATCTATGGAAGAGATACAGATAAAGCCTCTGTCCAGTAAAACCTCTCCCACAATCATCTCCATAGCCACATTACTCCAGTTACAGTTCCCATTACCAAAAGAAGTAGAACAAGTTCTGTCTTACTCCCAAATTATTCCTCTGATGTCTCCTAGAAGGACAGTATTATGCTCCTGGCATAGATCTCTTTGGCATGCTTGTAAGAAATTTGCATGTAGATATTTGAGACAACAAGCATCCAGTAACTATCCAGCTCTTAAAACCTACAGTAAGATAACGCCAATGAATTTTCATGCATGAGAACAGCAGGACAGGATGTACAGTGCAAGCTCACATGAGACACAAGGCACTGCTGGGAACAGAAAAGAATAGCAGAAATGGCTCAGGAAAACACTGATGTCACTTATGTATGTTTGCGCTGCACTGGCCAAGTTTCTCTGATCCTAAAACTGGCATTTCTAGCTGTTAGCAAAACCTCAGTTTGCTCTGTTTTACTGAGATCTTAAAAAATAACTTGTTTTTTAAGACCCAAGTTTTTTCCTAATATTAAGATGAGAGATTACAAAGGAATCCAAGAAGATTTTAGATTTGCTGTAGTACTTGCGAGCAAGAATCTAAAGAAAAACAGAAAATGTAATGGAGAAGTGGAAAAAGCATGTAATTATGTACTTACTGAAAAAATAGTTCAGGCACAACTTATCTGTTTTAAAATATGAACTCTGCAAACCTACTAAGGTCAATGAGACTTAGTTACTCAGTAAGCCCTGCTTGAATAAATTAAAGGTGCCCAAGGGTAGGTATGAAACCGGGCATTTAGTTTTTCCAGGGCACCTAGTTATTATGACTTAACATTGAAGTGCCATTTTACCAGAGCAGCTTTCAGTTTTGTTGAGGGGAAAAACAAACAAACCAACCCAGCCCCAACTGTGTTGTGCATACCTCCTTCTCAACACATACAAGCTTTCCTATTTCATGTTAAAACAGCATATGGAAGTTTCATATTAACTTGAGTACACTTAAGTGAGAAAGCACAGATCAAGTTACTTTTAAAAAATCCCTACAACAGTCCGTACTTCTTCCAGGTGACTCCTTCTACAAAAGGAGAGAGAGACACACACAAGTAATCTAGCTGCACAAGTTAGTATAAAGCAAAACTGTAAAGACAAAACTTAATTCACTGAGGCCAGTATTCACAGTGGCAACAGCTCTCAGCTCTGTGCCTGGCTGCTTTCACCTGTTAGAGCAGTGGTTGCACGCCACTTCAGAGCAGTGAACAAACCACAACAGGTAACTCCTTCACAATTTTAGGATTCCAGTCCTGGGGCTTTTGCCTACAGCATACTTAAACATTTGGTTTTCTATAGAGAGTATAAGGTGAGAGGGAAAATGCCATTCCTTAAACTGAGGAAAAGTAAAGGAAACCTGGTTTACTTTTCGTTACATGTCATGAACTTTACTGTCACTCCCTTTAGTATTTTCTTCCAAATAGTTAATGCAACTACCCAACCCCAGCAAGTACAACTGAAGGGTAGCACAGCAAGTCACATCAACTGTATTAGAACACCTCTCTTCCAGTTCCCTACCAAAACACCAAATATAAGACCATACAGCTCAGAGTAACTATCAGAGATAACCAACCACGTTAGAAATTCACAAGGTTTCCTTAGCAGTGGAAGAGGACACCAGCTTTTCTCTAGACAAACAGAAAGGAAACACACCTACAAACTACGTGCACTGTGGAATGGCAGCTTTTTCGAAGTGTATCAGTGCACGCTCTCTGTAAAATTGTGAAGTGTAAGATGACCCTTTCAGATCATAAAATATCACGGGTTATTAAACAGTGCCTATTTTCACCCAAGAGCAGCTACTACAGGAAAATTCTGCAAGCTAAACAACTGCATCCTGGCTAGAGCCTCTACCCTTCCATAGTCAAAATAACGTTGCTATCTACCTGTTATTACCACAGCAGGTAAGCATGTCACAGTCATTAGTGTATTTATCCAGAGTACGCATTTGGAAAGCAGTGTTATTCCCGATTCGCAAGCAAATTGAGGACTGAGGCAGAAAGACTGATCCAAGGTCACAGAATAAGTCTGTGGTTAAGTAAGAAACTTCACCCGGTTTTGCCTTCATGCAACTAATACTTTCTATTAATGAGTCATTGCTGCTCCTATAAATTATTCCTTAAACACGAAAAGACAACAGGCTGCCAGTGGTATTCAAACTGCATGCTAATAGCAACTTCACTCCAGGGTTTAAAGAAAAAGAAAAGAAAAAAACAAAAAACCCAAAACCCCCAAAAAACAGACCCAAGGGCCTTGTTCCATACTATAAAGGAATGATACTTCAGCACTGGGCTGCTGTGGCAAAACCCGGAATATATATATCTCCAGTTCTCTTACTAGAGAAACAAAAAAAGTCCTTGAATAGTTTTACACCCTCATGTTACAGACCACCGGGCAAGGGCAAAGTGCAGGGATGAAGGGACAGTCAACTCGGGAGACAAGTTATGCAAAGCTGGGGGCCGGGGCGGGGGTAGAAGTCCCTATAGCCCACAAGAAGAAGGAAGGGGGAAAAAAAGTAAAATAAAAGGACAACTTCTGTTCCCAGGTCACAGAGGTCAAAGCACACTGGCGAACGGTGCACAGCCCCCAGGGGCTCTATGCTATGAAACGGACCCCGGACACGGGAAGGGGAAACGCGGTGAACGGTGCCGAACTGCTCTTTCTCGCCTTAAGAGCCCCGTCCCACTCCGCAAAGTGCAAGGCTCCCTCCCCAGGCTCACTGACCGTCGCTGGGGAACGGTGAGCTGCAAACCTATCCCACAACCCGATGCCCAGGGCACCCCTCCGCCCCTCGGCACAGGAAGGGCGCTCCCCTACCCCCGTCCTACCGCCCTAGATCCACGGACAGGGCCCTGTCCACTTCCCCGCGCTGCGATCGCCAGCCGACGCCGCGGCCTGTTCCCAGTCCCAGCCGGCCCGCATAGCTAGGCGGCCCCGTCGGGGCGCCGTTCCCCCGAACCTGTGAGGGGAGGCGACTGGGGGCGGCTAGATCCGCTGCGGGGACCTCAGGAGCTTCCTCACCAGGGCTGCTTCGTCCGGCCCCGGCCTGATCGCGGACCTCGCTTGCAGCCACCGCCCTCGCTCGACCTGCGGGTCCCACCAAGCCCCCCGGCCCGGCCCAGCTCAGGCTCGGGCCCGGCCGCTACCGGCCGCGTCTCCCACCTCGCCTTTAGTTTGACCTTTTCCGTGTCTCCGGCTCCCTGTCCCCGACACACTTTGACGTCACTCCCATGGCAACAAATCCCGGCCCCCTTCCCTCTCGCGCGCGCGCTGGCCACCCTCGGCCCCCGCTGTCCCCCCCAACCTGCCTCACGCATGCATGTACGCAAGCACGCAAGCAGCGCCACCGGGAGAGATTGGACTGTCTCTCTCGTGGCCAATGAGCGTGCTCTCCGGGGCGCTTCCGGGCAGCTTCTGGACTGTGCACGCGCTGGTCGCGCAGGGCGCGCGTGGTGCGCCGTGCGCTTTGAGTGTGCCCTGTGTGGGCTGCCGGGTGCGGTGTGTGTACGCAGGGGGAGCTCCGCATACCGGGACCATCGTACTCAGTACTGTACCCGGCCGTAGCTGCCACCAGTGTGGAGGTCACCGCTTGCGTTCTGCAAGCCCTGAAAGATACTTGGGAACAGTGTAGAAGGGAGGATGGTGGTGGAGCATGTGGAAGAGCTGAGGGAAAACTGGACTTCTGTTTCTGTCCCCTTTGGAGGTCGCTTCCAGGACACGGCAACGCAGCTGAGGGGTGGCAGGACACGGCTGTTCACCAGCATGGGACAGGCAGATGGGCATGCAAAATGGGTGAAACCTCAGGGATAGGATCATGTGGTGATAGGACAAGGAGTAATGGCTTTAACTGGAAAAGGATAGATTTAAATTAGATGTAAGAAATAAGTTCTTCACTATGAGAGTGGTGAGGCACTGAAACAGGTTCCACAGAGAAGTTTTGGCTGCCCCATCCCTGGAAGTGTTCATAGGCAGGTTGGATGGGGCTTTGAGTAGCCTGGCCTAGTGGAAAGTGGCCTGCCCATGACAAGGACGTTTGAATTAGATAATCTTGGAGGTCTCTTCCAAACCAACCCATTCTATTATCTTGTAATTAAAATGTTGGCAGTGGGAGCAGAAACAGAAGAAGCATGAATGGAAAAGGTGCTGGTCATGGCTGCAGTGGAGCCTGGGGCAAAACAGCTGTGTTAAAGCAAAAGCCTCTAATCCTGTGGATGAAAGAGAATGGCAAAGGAGGAGGATGTGTTCTTACACACTCAAAGGTATGAGTCCTTCCCTTCTCTTCAGAGGGAGAAAGGAGAGCTTAGCACCTTAAATACTGCCTTTTTGCTCTGTATGCATACACAGGCCAAGCTAGTGCCATCAGTTTGCCTGCTCCTTTCCACCTCCAGTGTTCTTATGCCCTGGTGCTTCAGTACTCTCTGAAGGTCAAGCTGCCTCCTCAGTCCCACAACTTAACAGCATGCCTGCATTGTTTGGGGATCATATGGGCAGTTGCATTAATTTTCTCTAAAGTATTTGGCATGGATATCATATATGTAATATGTATGACATATGGAAGGGTGCATACCTCAGTGCACAATGTGCATACATTTTTTGTGTATGTGTAAATGCTGGAGCTGTGAAAAGGTTCTGTGCACACAGCACACAATTTGTGCACGGTCAGTGTATTATTCTTTGGGTTTGTACCTTGTTTCATAAAAGGTGTGCATGTGTTAACAGCACTTTACAAATTGTATGTTCTAAACTGAGATAAGAAGGCAGGCATGCTATTTAAATACACTATCAATTAGCAGTCTTTCATCTACCCTACATGCAGAACGCTGTGTGTACTTTATATGTGCTACATATCTGTCGGAGATCCAAAACCATAGTTTCAAAGGATTTTTATAAGAAATACTCATTCTGAAATACAATGCAATATTCATCACAAGTAGCTACTGAGATATATTCACCAAACCCTTCTTGAAGGTGGATAAAAAGGCAGTGGATACAGTTTCCCTGCCTTTGAAATGCACGATACCTTTCTTCCTGGGTATTAACAAACAAGTTTAAATCCTTTCATGGCAGTGTGAATTTATATATGGGCTGGGTCTTGCTCATTTTGAGGCAGAGATTTAATAAGGAATTAAAGAGCGCTTTTTATCTGTCACTGAATTTGTGGCATGGCTTATTTCCTATCACAGAATCACAAAATGGTAGGGGTTGAAAGGGACCTTTGAAAATCATCAAGTCCACCCACCCCCATCCACCCCCCACCAGAGCAGGATCACCTAAAGCAGGTCATGTAGGAACCTGTCCAGGTGAGCCTTGAAAGTCTCAAGAGACTTCACACAGCCTGTTCCAGTGCTGTGCCACCCTCAAAATAGAAGTTCCTTCTCATGGAGGATGGAACTTCCTGTGTTGAAGTTTACGCCGAAGTTTATGTCCATTACATCTTGTCCTGTCACTGGGGACCACTGAGAAGAGTCTGGCTCCATCTTCCTGGCACCCCTCAGATATTTGTAAGCATTAATAAGATCTCTCCATCATCCTCTTCCAACCCAAACAGGCCCAGCTCTCACAGCCTTTCCTCATATGATAGGGGTTGCTGTGTAACCGAGTGTCAGCAAAACACACAAGTTTGCTGATACTCAGAGCAGGAGCTCTGGGGTGAGTATCTGGGGCTGATGTGACTGTCAGCCACACTGAGCAGCATATTGAGATACCAGGACTTGGGCCTTCATATTCGTAATGCTGGAAATTTTCAATGCCTGTGTTATTGATCTGTCCACAAAATCCCTCAAGTCATATTATCAGGGAGACTTTGAACAGCAAATTCTTGGGAAAGACATAAATAAATATGCTAGCAAAGGTATATCAATATCATGAGTAGCATGTCTGCAGGGAAGGTATTTCCTTCATAGCTCCTGTTGTCCCTCAGTTCAGCAAGGAGAGCACTTCCTTTTCTCCCAGGTGGTCAAATGGTGTAATCAGTGCTTGTGTGCTGCAGATTATGTAAGATAGATAAATGCAGACCTCAGCATGAGTAAATTCATGTCAGATCCACTTATTTGGCATTTTTATCCATGAAATCTTAAAAATGCCAAGATAATTCGACAACAACTATAGGGACATCATGAAGAGGAGATGGTGCAACAATGTAGGTGAGGGAGGAGATGGAGAAATCAGTCCTGAGGAAGGATCTGGCGCTCATGAGGCATGTGAGAGCCAGAGCTTGTTGGTTCAAATATAATCTCCCAGAAAGAGAGAGGGAAAACCGAGCAATGTCTCTCCTTCTTGCACAGACAATGCCGGACTCCGCGCCTGATTTCCATGAGAAAGGCCACTTCTGACATTGACATTCTGTGGCATGGAGTCCCTGCCACAGACCTTCTCTTCAATGGAGGCTCAAAGAGGAGGAATAAACTCTGCTTTCCAAAAGGGCTGGCGCTGCTGAAGAGGCCCATAGAAAGACAGTTGTGCAATGAGGGAAAATAGAGGATCCCTGATCATGGACACAGTGAAATGCCTGCTAAAATAAGTGGGAGGAGGGATAAGGAATATTTTGGTGAATATATACAGACATAGAGTGGTTTAAAGCAAAACTGTTGACAAGGACACTGATGTAGGGTTGATTGTGAACACTGGAGCACTGCACCAAAGTCTTTCCTTCATATGCATAACGTCCATAAGTGCTGCTGATTTCAAATCGTGTCTCACACAGTTTTTATGAGTACTCTTCATTCATGGGTCTTGAAAGGCTTTACAAAAGGAGAGAGCTATAAATAAGACAGATGGGAAAGAGGAATAGAGAGGAGCTTTTAAAGGGCAATAGATTGTTTCTTTAAGGGGTTTTGTATGTAAGAACTAGATAAGAACTATCGTTTTGCTGAATATAAAATATTTTGCACCAGATTACTTGTGCATAGCTGTTTGTGTTATTAAGGCCAAGTTTTGTCATGCTGCATAAAAATTGTCTCTAGCTAAGCTTTTGGAAAACACAAAAAGAAAAGCAGTTAATGTTAGATTTTAGCATAGTGTATGCATGTTTTAGGCACTTTTAAATTGAACAGATCAAAGCCTTCTATTTCTAAATGCCAGAAATCCAGTGATATTTGTGTAACCATGTAATTTGACCTGTCTGTTTTACATGTTCCCAAGGGTTTAGTATAGGCAGATTTCAAATTAAGTGGGCCGGAACATTTGATGCTCTCTTCCCTTGTTTTCCAAGCCTATGCAGAGCCCATTCTGTGTGATTGAGGCTGCTGTTAAAGTGGCAGCATTTTAGTTTTTAAAACAAGATACACAGCACGGTGAGGGAATGGAGATTACTCTGGTCTTGTTTGCAGCTCTGCCACTTCAAGGCAGCCATTTCATTTCTGCCTGCTTCATCTTTCCCCTCCACAGAGCAGTGTGAAATATTTCCTTATCTTCCAATGTGTCATGAAGCTTAACCTTGAGAAAAGGAATGGGTAAACTGCAAACAACGGGGACAGCATGGGGAAGGCCCTGGCAGTTTGAGCATCTCTGTTCATACTCACCTGCATGTGGCCGTTTTACCTCGATGCTCCGCAGTGCCGCAAACCTGGCAAGCTTGAGAGAGCCCCAGGTACTTTCCCTGCGTTTGAAATAACATTATTATATAATTGGGAGGCAGCCATAGGCTGATGGCTCAGTAATGTTTTATGCAGCATTCCTTTCACCCAACGATGACCTTGTAACTGGATAATAAAAGCCATATTCCGCTGGCAATTGCACCTGTGCTGCCACTATTTACATTGCAATAGCACCTAGAGGCCCCATTGTATAAGGCACACTAAAACCGTCTCTGTCTGGAAGAAACTGGAAATGGGAGGGGAAGCAGTAACAGAAGCAAAATGTTTGTTTCAAGGTCATATATCAGAAATGCAGCTCTGGCAGGAGGAAAAAATCAGGTCTCCCAAGTCTCTGTAATATGCCCTGTGAACAGTGGCTTTTAGGAAAAAAAGACATTTTTATTTCTGGGAATGTAAATATAAAATGGTGAGAGATCACAGTACTGTAGCAGGATTTGCCCTTTGTTTATTCTTCTGGCTGTAGAACTGCTTGTTTGTTAGTTTTGTGATTGGTCTGGGTGTTTTTTTTTAAGATACTTTATTTTTTAGGCAAATAGTAGATTGCAATTAAATTGTCAGTGCCTTCACAAGAGGCATGGTTTTTTCTGAAGTACATTATCGTTTTCTTAATAACAGACCCAAAGTATCAATGTTTCTCTTTCAGATTTTTCTTTGTTTTAAAAGTTAATTGTTCCTGAAATAAAGCTTGCTGGTTTTGTACTGGTCTTTTGTAGGTCATGAAACAGTGAATTTTCAAGTCACATCATCCTGCTTTCCATCCATTGTGTTTCTGTGTCACTATCGGCTCTGCTTTGGTTTGATCTAAGCAGATGGTATCTCACAAGATGCTAGACATGAATGTTTCATATGGTTTAGAAATTGTTTTTCCTCACTCTACAGTGGTAGAATGTGTTGATTTAAGCCTTTTCACAACTTAAGATACTTTCTGGCATGGCACCATGATTCAGGCCAAAGACAGCTGAACACTTGTCATCTCACAGTGTGGGAAGCAGAGGGTGTTTTGGACCACTGGAAAAAATGGCACTGAAATTTTCCATCAAGAGTTAAAAAAACATTTGTAAGGCACCAATCTTACAGGGTAGCTGTACTTAGGTTACATTTTCTGGACATAATGTGGAAAGTCAGGGTATTAGATCAATGCAATTTTTGATCCATTGAATCAGCAGCTAAATTAATCTCACATCCCTGAGACAGTGAACACTTTGTTTTCATTCAGAGTTGGTCTTATTTCAGTTTAGGCCATTTCTGACACTGTTTTCTTATTTACAGTATGAAACTCTTAAGCTACTGTATCCTGTGATATAAATCAATTAACAGTTGCCTGGTTTTACCATTTTTCACTGAGGCTTTGCTTTTGCTTCTCTTGGGAGATATGAGTGTTTCCTTTTTTTCTAGGTATGTGTTGTTCTTAGAGGGTAATCAATACCGAGTTGCAAGTGTTGCACTGGAACTCTGGAGATTGCAAAAGCATCTTCTTTGGTTTCTTCAGCCACACATAAAGGTATTTATTGAGCTGTAAGCCTTCTCAGGGATAGTCCAGCTCCCTTTTAAAACACAGACCGTGATTCTGTTGCCTGCACACAGAACCTCAGTGCCATTAAAAATCTCCTAGAGGCCTCTGCCTAACCTCCAGTTCCTGTTTCAGTAGGTCTGAAGTCCACATTGGATCCTGTGTAGTGTCTACTAGTCCTGTAGGAACATCTGAGATACCCTTTGGCATCTCCAATGACGCTTGACATTTGCATATCAATTGGTTAAATGTAAGTAGCTGTGTGTGGGCATCTACATTCTCACTAGAGTACACAGAGATAACAGCAGAACCTAAAGAGCATCCATTTGACTAGACCCTATTGTGGCCACTTTAGGGTGTGTAATCATTATGCTCTTTTGCTTGATTTTCAGATGACACGCTTTTCAGAGCAGCTTGTATTTTACTCTTTAGTGAGCATGCTGGTATCTAATTAAACACTCTGCACACTAGCAACAGTCACACACAGAAAGAGCCATGTAGCAAAGAACTGGGAGCCTGGGACTCTTTCCAGCTAGAAGGCATACACCTCAAAAAGCAAATCAAATTCCCAAGCAAAAAGTGCCCCTTGACCCACCTCTGCTGCTTCTGTGTTCTCCAACATGTCCTGCAATTTGCTGGAATCTTTGATTGTTCATTCATGGAAATAAGGAGTTGTAGTCCCTCAAGCCACACTCTGTATCATTGTACATCTGCTCTTGTTTAATTTATTTTCTCTATTGTATGACACTCCACAGAGAATCTGGTAGGTAGAGATTCTCATGTAATAACAGTTTGCAGATAAGTACTATCAACCCCACTTCAGGAAGATGTGGGAGACAAGCAGTGAATGGTAGTACAAGAAGAGTGGTGAGGTGAAGTCAGATATCCAGGATGACAGGGAAGATCAAGCAGGTGTAGCACAGATCAGAAGAAAAGGAATAAGGAGGAAGAATGAGATGGATGTGAGAACATGGAGATAAAGGAGAACAGGGAATAGTAGGTATGTGGCTTGAGAGGCAGTGTCAGATGATGCTGGGAAAAAGTAGATATAGAAGAAAGTGGTGGTTCTTTGGCTGGACTGCAGTATCTCCCCAAGACACCAGGGGAACAAATTTAACAAGATATTTGTGAAGGCAAAAGAAAACATTTAGTCTGTGTTTACTGAAATAGTCTAAAGAGCAGAAAAATTTTATCCTGATGGCAGAACAGCATGAGGGGTGCCACCTCTCTGCCCTACAACACACCAACCCTGTAGGGCCATAGGTAGAGCAGCTCCTGTCAAACTCTGTCAGAAAAATAGTTTAGGTGCCCCTCTTCCACACACTGTATCTATTAGGCAATTTTAAGACATCCCTAGTTGGCCTATTAGAAATCTGGGCTCATTTTTTTTTCTGAGCCAATTCATACAACTTATTTTTGCACCAGAACTGGCTTTTCACTTAAATAGTTCTCCCCAGTGTTTCCCTTCCTGCTGTATTTATAGAAAGCAGTCATGTCCCCTTGCAGCCACTTTTCTGCCAGTCTAAACAAGACTCATTATGAAACAGGACATTGTAAAATAGGCTCTCCATTCTCATGGTCCTTCATAGAGCCCTAACTTTTACCTAGTCTACATTGAATGTATTTTTTGAAATTGGTCAGTCAGATGTGCTCACAGTTTTTCAGGAAGGCTGGAGGGACAGCAGTGTTTTCTTAGGACCATAGCTGCACACCACAGGTCTCCAAGACCTGCTTTCAGCCTTGCCAGTCATTACACATCACAGTATCACAGTATCACAGTATCACTAAGGTTGGAAGAGACCTCAAGGATCATCGAGTCCAACCTGTTACCACAGACCTCATGACCTGACAGTCCTGCCTGCACATCCTTTGGGTGGTGACACTTTGCCTTCTTGACTCCTCTCTGCTAGAAGTGCAGAAACCCTTTGCACAAGCTGAGTTGGATTCATACCTATATTTAAGATAGCTTTCAGCTCCTCCTTAGTTTTGGATCTTCCATCTGTGTCCAAGCCCCAAACACTTGGAGTGCACAAGGAAAAGATGCTGTCACATAGCTGAGCAGAGCTGTCAGGGCTCTGAGAGAGATCCCAGGCCCACCAGCTCTCCAGCAATTGCAGGACCATAGCAGTGTTTGCTCAGCTATTCCCCTACTGCAAGAAACATTCCTTGATATGCTTCCCTTGAAAAACTACCAGCACTTTTATTTCTAAGAAGGAGAGCAAAACAAAATAAATGTTAAAGAACACGTGGTCCTCCGGGTTATCTGTCTTTTTAATCTCACCAACTTTCTGCATGCTAACTTTATTGCAATTTTTCCTCAGGAGGACTTAACCTTCAAACTCTTTATTCCAAGCATAGCAGCTCTTTTGCAGCGACTGCAAATATTCTTCTTCACTTAAATTACTTCCCTTTTCAAAACTAGCCTACCACATTTTTGTTTTACACTTTAATCATAGAATCACTGAAGTACTCATCAGAAGAGACTGTTAGAGGTCCTTGGTCCAACCACTTGCTCAAAGCAGGGCTCTATCTAGTACTTGCTGGGATCAGCCATTGCTTTGTCCTTGTAAGCCATGAAGATCTCAAAGGACAGAGAATCCACTCTGGGAAGCCTATTGTAAGCTTTACCACTCTCAAACAGAAAAGATTTTTATCATCATGTCCAACCTGAATTTTCCATGCTGACTTTTGTGGCTGTTGCTCCTTCTTATCCTGTCTGCTAGTGCTGACAGAGTTTGTCTCAACTGTCTTTAGTGTTCCCAACTTGGTAGAGGTAGGCAGTTCTTAGATGGTCCCTGGTCTTCCCCTGCCCCCTGAGAGAACAGGCCCTTCTCCCTTAGCCTTGAGGTCTCAACCCCCTTGAAGCCCAGGCCTGGACCCTCCTTGGTTCCTCAGCATCCTTCTTGATGTGGCAGTGGCAGGCAGAGAAGGCATGAGTTTGTTTTGAGCCCTGTGTTGACCAAGAGTGTACTCCTTCCTTGCCAGCTTGCAGCCAGATATTCAGGCATTGGTTGGAGTCATGTAAGAGACCTGAGCAGTTCTCCAGCTCAGTTTCTTTCTGTCTGTTGAGCTTTGGCTTTCTCAGCTCCTAGGTGAGTGCAGGAATACCTAAACCATATGAGTAAGCATCATCCAGGTGCAACTTGAACTCTGCCAAACTTGAACTCTGACAAACTTGAACTCTGACCAACTTGAACTCTGACCATTTTCCTGGGGAGATTGTTCAGTGACCAACCACCCTGTCAGTGAAGAACCTTTTTCTAGCATCCAATCTGAACTTCCCATTCATTCCATTTCCTTGTGTCCTGTTGGCATTTTCCAAAGATAGACCAGCACCTATCCTTCCACTGCACCCCTCGAGGAAATTGTAGGCTGAGATGAAGTCAGTCCACCATAATGGAGAGCACATGGAGGGTAGCTTAGAAAATCTTCAGCACTGAAGTCTCTCACCTTGAACTTAACAAATTTCTCTATTTTAAAAATGGATTGTTCCAACCTACTGAAAACAAGCTCTTCATAGTCAACTCTTTTTTTTTTTTTTCCTTTTTTTTTTTTTTTTGTGATTTAGTTTGCTCATTTTGAGAACAATTTGCAAGAGGATTTGCACTAAAGCTTTAGTGCTGCTCTGGTCCCATCACAGAGCATCAGACCTGCCATCACATCTGACCCCTGCAACACCTCTGTTTTCTGACAACACATGCAAGAAGGCTTTTACTGGAAATCATTATAGTCTTTGCTCACTTCTGAGTCCCATCCACAATACAGAGTCATCTGTCTCACCAGAAACTTAAAATAAACAGATACATGTTTCTGGTTTTAGACCATAATTAGATTATCTCTAGTTATTATTCTCTATGCTGAATAGATATGGTTCTAGCTTATCTTTTTAATTATAAGGCTAGAAATATTTTACTGTGTATATCTTTTGTCTTGCTGTGTTAGCTTTTCTCTCTAATGTTTCTTTAGATCAGAACAACATCTGTGTACACCACGGAGGCCATGGTTCCCATCACTTTTTAATGAATAGACCTCTTCCAACCTTCAGCATCCCTTACAGAATGCCATACACCGCTATTACCTACAAATTAATTGGAAACATTATTAGAAGCATTGCTTAATGTCACTCCAGAGACAGGCTGTGAATTAATTATTATGTCTAACTCTTCCCTATCTAAAGTTTGTTCTGAAAAACCTCAGTTGATGGACCAGATTAGATGGAGAGCAGAGGGAGTGATCCAGCCCCAGCAACTGAGCTGCAGTCCTGAAGGTTGATGCGTGATGCTGTTTCATTGTGGCAGACTCTGCTGATGGGCATGTATCAAATACACAAATGGTCACACAAATGGTGTCAGCCATTTCCCCAGAGTCTCTTTCTTTTGTAGAAAGTGAATCATACTCCTTCATTTACCTATGTGCTTAATTATTTCAGATAGCTAAAACTGTTCTTTTGGGTTTGTGGTGAGGTTTTTTTTGTTGTTGTTTTGGTGTTTTGTGGATTTTGCCTTTTTGTTTTGTTTTGTTTGGGGGGTGGTGGTGGTGTTGTTATTGTGTTTTGGTTTTTTTTTTCTTCCCTACAGTGATCAGTGAAACAAAATCTACAAAAGAAACATTACTGGGGCCATTATCTTTCTCAGAGCTGATTGCTATGGTTGACTACAGCTGTATGTTTAAACTTTTACTATCCAAAACGGGATGGCCTCATCCAGACTGTACCAGCCCTTGCATGCTATGCAGAATTGTTTGGGAAAACACTAGCTGGCTAAGCTAAAACTATCACTCTTCTCTCAGTGTAAGATAGGGAAGATTCCAGTCCCAGTGCCCAGTAAGTTTCCCTGAATGTTCCATTCATTTATATGGGTGTAACCTGCATGGCAGCTCTACTGATTTATGTTAAAGTAAATTATATCTTTGCAAAACAGGGGTAAGGAGGACCCACTACTGTAAATCAAACTTTGCAGCTCTGATACATGGAAAGATACAGAAACAAATTATTTGCTCATCCCTAGAGAATTAGATGCCTATGAGATGCAGCCAACATAGATCTATTAAAAATAAAGCATAACACATGACTTTGCTTTAGTTCTTTAACCCAGTGCATAAAGACAAACCAGTTTTGTCTTGGCTGTAGTAAAACTCTTGGCATAACTCTGTGAAATGTCCTCACTGACAGATCAAGAAAATTCTTCTAGATGTGCATTGCTTAACCCAAGTGATACCCCACAGCAGCAGACAAAGACCAGCACATGAAGTCTCTGAAGCTAATGTCTATGACAAGGCATGAAGAAGCCTCCAGTGGCTAGAGGAAGGCATGATAAAAATGTTTGAGAAGAAGGAACATCCTTGTTCAGAGAAAATTGCTACCAGGTGGTGAGGACAACTGCCTGAAAAAGTCATGCTCGAAGAGAACTTAATAAATTACTCACTTTCCACCGCAGAAGTAATTTGGGACTTACAGGTCTGCCACACTTCTGAAATGGTTGGATGTTCTTGTTGCCAAGTTTCCTGGTGATAAAGAGCATACTCTTACACTATTTGCAGAAGATAACATTCTGGGAAGAGATGCAAGTGTTTTGGAAGACTGTTAGAATTTAAATAATTGTGAAAACTTTGAGAAACAGCCTACAAATGGTAAAGTAAAATTCAATAACAGTGACTGTAAAGTGTTTCACCTTTGAAAGAAAAATGAAATGCAAAAAAACCAAACCCAGCCAACCAACAAAATGATGAAGATTGGTTTGTACTCCTGCATAGTGAAAAAAAGAGTACAGGGCTATATTAGACCAGAATATAAACTATCAGATAAGAAGCTGTTGAACCATTCTCTGTATGCCACATGTAAGAGATGAAAGGCTGTTATTCCACTCTATTTAGCAGGGCACAAATACTTTCAGAATTAGTGTGTGTGCATGTGCATTGCATACATCTCTGTATATAGGGGAGAGCTCAGCAAGAGCCACAGAAGTGCTTAGAGATTTAGACAGCATGACCAATCAAGAAAAGGTGACCAGAGCGAGGCTGTTTAATTTTAAAAAGCATCAAATATGAATGTGGAAACTGGTTTCAAAGAGAGAGCAGTGCTCCAAAGAGGAGCACTGTTTGTTCCCCAGCTCCAGAACAGGACTAAAGAAGTGTTAAACACTAAGAGCAATCTTGATGAAGTATTAGGAAATACTTAGGAATTAGGAGGATAATTGCATACTGGGACATGTTGCTGGGAAGGTTGTGAAAGTCAACAACGGGGTTGGCAGGCGTCTCTAGAGGGTGTAGGTACCTTTCATCACACTTTGGAGTGAGGAGTTGGTGTGGTTTGAGTTCCACTCTTGCACTGTGGTTCTCAAGGAAGGAGCCTGTCCATTTCCCCTCTGTCAGCCGCAACAGCAGGGCAGAAGACATTTCCAATGGCATCAGACAGAAGTTAGCTTTGTTCTTTTGATGTCTGTTCTCTGTTCCTATCCCTTAGGACATTATTAAACTTTTTTTTTTCTTTTTCCTTTTTTTACCCCTGAATATTTAACACAATAATTTCTAAGAGCTGGGTTAAATTGTGACTGTATGCTTGAGGTCCTGCTATGTTGGCCTGTTGTATCACATGCCAGCATCACAGTAATAACATTACTTTCCTGCTGGTGCCCAGTGTAACACTATACCCTTGCCTTCCAAATAATTTCTGCCTTGCCTTATCACCACATTTGTTGCCCTTGGCCTTCAGATGTGGATCTGGCCAGCTTCCAGATAGGGTGAAGGAACACAAAAACAATGTTTTCTCTACAGTGTTGCACTCTCAGGTAGGAGCTGCCTAGTCAGCAACAGTTTCTCTGAGGGCTTATAAACACAAAGCAGTTTGATGAGGAAGATATGGATGGCTGGAGAATCAGGAGAAGGCCTGAAGGACAGATGCAGCTTACGTCATTTCCCTATCCTAAAGGAAAGGCAATAAGAAGTGAATGCATAGCCTCTCTCTCCCTAATTCTACATGGTATTTTCAGGATTTGCCTGTTTTGACATCTTTCATCAAAGCAGTGTTAAGCAACAAGAAAGCAATCACAGCAGTATCCAGAAGAAAGGGCAGCAATGTATTCCTTTGGGATATTTTTCTTAAAGATCTCTCAGCTCCTCCACCCTCCTACTTTGGTTATTTTTCTCCTTCACGTCTCAAATTTGTTGGCACAGCCATTTTGGGCATGGTATGTTTTGAAATTATGGGTTTAAATAAAAAAAAAAGGTAAATCCTACCAACTTATGCCAAATTTATGCTGTTTTCTGAGCTGTCTCAAATTGTACCTGTATGGGTTTTTTGTCCTCTGTGCCCTGAAGGAGACTACAGGTGAGGCTGTGGGGTCAACCAACACTGACCTTCCCAACCTGAGCTTTCTGTAAGCCTGAAGAGAAGGGAATGTGACCTTTGCAAGTCATTTGTGGCATCTTGCAGTTGGCTTTAAACTTTGCATCAGTTGCCCTAGTCTCAACTGTTGTTCAGTCATAGCACATTGTGCAGTCTGTGCATGTGTGTAAGTGGTATGTGACAGATGTATTACACTAGCAAATTTCACTTGTGCCTTTTTGTTACGGTATGGATTGAAAAGCAAGTCAACATAAACTCAAGCTATACAAGACTCTTGCTCATTGCAATGCACCCCAGATTGGTCTCATTTTAAAGGCTGAGGAAAATTATTTTACCCGTGTTTTCCTTTCCACACTGGATGAGGTATTGTATTGTGCTGCACTCTGTTTTTGCAGCCAGGATGCTTTGTACACTTTAGCTTATTAATGAATGTGCTCTTCAGAAGCAAAGGGGGAGACCTTTGCATGTCTTTGAGACAATTATCCTAAAACTACATGAGATACCTTAAGCTTTGCATAATTCAGAAGCTAAGAGGGAGCCCTTGTGCACACTCCAAATTAGGAAATTTTGAGTTCTGAGGGGGCTTATTACTATTTTAAAAATTCAACAGATCTGTGTCTTAGGAAAAAGTGCATAAACTTTCTGGGAATGCCTGCAAAGCATCAGCCAGGAAGGGGTGCTGAAGCTTGGAGGAGCTAGATGTGCTCATGCCAGGGATATTCATAGAAGTAATGGCTTAGAGGATTCAGAAACTGATGGTCAATGAGGCTGACCACCTGGCACACAAGCTTGGATGAGGTACCTAGCTTAGTGACAGGTGGTTTTCTTTCTGAGCATTAGCTCTGTCAGCACAAACTCATTAATCAGTTTTAAATAAGTGTCAAAGTAGATACAGAATCTGGACTGAATTTGAGGAATTACTAAATACCTCCACCCCTTTTTCAATGAAGCTGCAGTTGCAGGTGGTCTGTCCTTTCAGAAATTTGCTATTATTCTGTGAAGAAGCAGAAAGAAACTGTAAAAAGCTGGAAAAGCCTATTTTTCCTGAAGAATCTCTGACCTCATAAAAGGAAAGCTATAGCCACTCTTTGTTGCCAGTGTTGTAAAAGTGGTATTTAAATAGCATTTTCTCCCTGAAAATTCAGGGGGAATGTAAAAATTAAAACAGGGCAGATAAAAGCACCTGCATTTTCTTGTAATGACCTCACTATCTCTGAAAAATCCCCAAGAAAGCAAACTAAGAAAACCAGAGTTGCTGGTTCATTGATGTAACAGTAAAGAAAAAAAAATAAATAATCAGACCTACTGAGAAATTTGTTTTTATTTTCACTATTGCTCAGTATGTCACTTTTGTAGAGCACTATGTTCTGGTGGTGCCCTGCTAATGTGGTAACAGGAATGATCTGTCAGCATTGCTATTATAAACCTCATCTTTATAACCTGGATGTGCACATTTGCAGTTACTTGGCATTTGTTATAAAAACATTCAATTTTCTATTTAATGATTTAACAATTTTTAAAACAGAACAATATGAAAGGTTTTAGAAAGCAAAAAAAGAAAGTCTTGTAAGAATCTACAAAAGACAACACTGTTAATTATTTTAGTAGCAATAGCTATAAGTTTTATTTGTATTGCACTAGTGCCCACATACTCTATAGAATTAGGTGTTGTATAGCCACTTGGTTTCTTTTTTTAAATGGATTTAGTGCTGACAAAGCATTGGGATGAAAATCTTATGGTTTGGGTTTGTTGGTTTTTTTTGTTTGGGTGGGGTTTTTTTGTTTGGTTGGTTTTTTATGGTGGTTGTTGTTTGTTTGTTTGTTTTCTTTATACATAGTGCCCTAGTATTTGAGATTTGGCTTTTACTGTGATAGATGTTGTACACAGAATCATAGAATTGTTAGGGTTGGAAGGGACCTCAAGGATCATGTAGTTCCAACCCCCCTGCCATGGGCAGGGACACCTCACACTGGATCAGGTTGCTCAGAGCCACATCCAGCCTAGCCTTAAAAGCCTCCAGGGACGTACTCAATTATCTCCTTTGTGAACAGCACTTTAATGCACACTTACTTTTATATGGGAGCTGACACACTCACCGTGGAAAAGAGCATGTTTGTGGAGTAGAGAACAAGCCTCGTCGCACAAAGCATAATAAGCACATATTTCGTGCAAATCACACTGAAAGGTGTAACAGAGCTATCTGAGCAGCCTGCAGATGTGTTGCTGTGTTTACATGGTTCTGTAGACACAGAGTATTGGTTCTGATGCTGGAAGCAGCACAGCTATTTTAGTGCAGAACTCTTACTGCACTAATCTGCAGCTACCTTGGGTAGACTTCTGAGCTGGTGAGACCATACAGCTGCTAAGCCTCAACTGAGTGAGGCCCTGAATGTTTTTGACTTGTCTCTGTCTTGCACATGGAGGATGTACTCCTTCAGCCTAAGGGTTAATGCCTGCATATTGCTGTTGAGTTGTGTTGGTCTGCTACACCTGCCCAAAACCCCCATGGAGTTTACAGTGTCTGTACTGCCTCATGAAGGCACATATATCTTATTGGTAGCCTCAAAAAGACAGAGGGCAAATAAAAGAGAACTGTGCTGTCCCCTTTTATGGAGACTATCATTTGGATATTGGTACCTACTAAGTGGCTTGCCCAGAGTCACAGAGGATTATGTGGCACAGATCAAACAGACAACCATGTTTCTGACTCAGTTAGTACCTGATCCCTGTCTCCTTCATTTGTAGTCCGGTGCCTTGCACAGGATGTGATTTGTCCAGAATCCCTCTTGGACGGATGGCTTAATACAGTCTAATTGCTTTTTTCTCTCCTCAACTAAGCTTGTCAGCAGAGTCAGCCTATGATGTAGTTGAGGATAAAAGCAAACAAAAGAACTGAGGCACTTCTAATTTTAGTAATATGCAGTTTATTCCCTTCTCACTATCTAATCTTGAGCAACACACTCTCAAATTCACTTTGATTTTTATAGGTTAACCATTATGTCTCAGGCTGATTCTAATCACACACATGCTAACTCTTTGGTTAGATGCAGCATGCCCAGACAAAGCATATTGTGCCCTTTTTTCATGACAAGTCACGCACACTGCTCATGTAGATTCACATTTAAGCCTCCCTGTCTCACATTGCATTGTGCTGTCTCTAAAGACTGAGTGAGCAGGAATTTTCATTAAAAAAAAAAAGTAATCTTACTACTTGGACTTGGTGCAAATGCACAACTGACTCATTGGCTCGATAGATGTAATTGCTCTCGAGGAGCCTTTATGGTCTATTGTTTCAATTATAAGTGAATTACATAGTCCCCAAGTACTTACTCACTTTGCTTTCAAGGAGAGTGAAAAGATCAAGTCAAAGCAGAAAATTAGACAAAAAGGACATTGTTTTATTGAAACACTTCACCTTCTGAATGAGGAACGGAAACACATCAAGCACAGTCCAAGCCATTCCTGAGTGATAGATTTTATCCATCTGAAACCATTGCAAGCCATAAATTGTATAAATTCTAGGAGAAGAAGGCAAAAACCAAACATAATATATGCATGGAAAAGGCAAAGTTCATGAGGATTGAGGCAAGGAATAGAATGAAACAATCCTCCTTCCTGCTCAATGTGATTGGGCAAAGGGAAAAGGAACAGAACCCAAGTCCTGGGATTAGATCTCTGAGAAGCTGAACTGTATTTTGAAGGGCATCCTGCTGTTTTTCCTAGGTAAAAAAAGGTTTCTAGGCTCTGCAGCTTTCAGAACCATGTGCTTACCATTAGAAATCATGACATTCTTCAAGAAAATAAATCAAATGCTAAAATTAACCAGGAGAATCACAAATATTATATTACTTTTTAAAATAAGACCTTCAGGTAACAGTCCTCTCAAGACAGAGGACAAAATCTGGCAGTCCTGTAGTGACAACTTAGACTGAGTTAATCATAAAAAAGAGAATGGAAATAGTCTACAATAACATAATAAAGCACCAACAATAAGCAAAAATATTCTGCATATTCTTGAAGTCTCTGAGAAGGGATGGTATTATAATAGTTCCAAATTTACACGTAAAAATACTGGTGCTTTATCCTATGTTTCATCAAGAACAATTAATTTATAAGCTGTAATGTGAATGCTTAAGTTAATCCCTTTAGATCTTGGATCAAAAAGATCCTCACATCCCATAGCCACTCAACAGGAAAAAAATATACAGGGTAGTTTGTGGTGTTGATGAAAGGACATCCGTAACTCCAGGAAAGGGAAGTGAAATACTGTTTTTCTTGTCATCTGGTGACTGGTTTGGTGGATTTACGCTTTGATTGTGATCAGTTTCCGGGTGCTCAAATTGTGGACATGATTTTTGGTGAAGTTCCTCGTGGAGGTTTTCTTTGCTAAGGAGGATTGAGAGAACTCATGGAAAACATGACACAGAAGCAAGTGGAAAAAACACAGGGTCCAGAGATGGATTCAAGAATGAGGGAAGGCTGTACAGACAACTCATAATTTGCAGACTCCTGCTGAACAGCAGAGGCAGGGCTGAGGACAGAGCTACTCTGGAGGACTGACTACATGAATGTAAAGTTCAGTCAAAGAGGAAGACTTGGATAGACAAACACTTTTTGCCTGAAAGGTTGAAGGATAAAACCTGAACATCAGGAAAGAACACTGCCCTGCCAAAAGAGAAGGGACAGCATCAACCCTAATCAGAGATTGAGACTTAGAGGAGGGGTACAGAAGAAAAAAGAGAAGTGCTGAACAGGGAGCCAGAAAAAAATATTTTACTCAGTGTGCTTTTGCCCACAACTGATCAACAGGAGAATATTTAGGATAGGGCACATCCTCCATCACCGCAGACAGTGCCACATGAGGATGAGCTGGGAAGCATCTTGATGGAGCTAGGCTCCACAGTTGTGGACTTTCCCCCATTTTTGAGGTCTCTTCTCTGTCGTCCAGGGAGCATGCATGCAAGAGATCCTCTGTCAGCACCTAATAGATTGGAAGGGTGCTCTCATAAGTCACCCTGGGTCTGGGGAAGTGACCCCTCCTCGTCCCTTGTCTCAACTTTCAAGCCCTTTTATGTATTTTCTCCTCCCTATCCCACCAAAGAGGAGTAGGACTGAAGGAGCAGCTGCATGGTGCTTTGTCACCATTTGGGTGGGCTCAAACTACAACACTGAGTTACTGCTTCATGGCTGTCTGCTACCTTTATCCTAACAACTAAAACCATTCAGAGACCATACTTGGTCCTGAAGGCAAGTGTCATGGCAGCACTAATATAGAAAAACAACCACACACACCTTCAAAACAGGACGCCGCATCCTTCTTATGAGCTGGAAACCATCCAACTGATCTCTGATATTTCCCTCTCTCTGAAGCTCTCTCTCATCAGAGATGTTATAGTTTCTGATGTACTCATTTCTACAGCTGCAAAGTCACTGCCTGTGACTCTTTCATACATAATGGCCAGCTGAGGACTCTCTTTGTTAACACCATATCACAGCTTAGAGATGATCTCACTCTCATGGTTATGGTGTCATGTGGCCTTTAGGTTACATCTTGTGAAATCAGTACTGTTTGCAATTGTCAGTACTTAGAGCCCAGAGGGCTGCCAAGCTTTTCCTTTGAGTCTCTTCAAGCTTCCTTAAATCCTCAGGGACTTTCTTAATAGCAACATCTACCTTTTTGGGTTTTGTTATGTTTTGGGTTTTTTTTCTGAACAAGATGGCAGCAAATTACATTTCTTAGAGTCTGCATAGAAATCTGAAAACACTAAATACAGCTCAGGGTCTGACTCTTTTTTTTCTTCCTTTCTTTATTAGTAACTCCTATTATTTTGAATCCATTCTTTGCAATCTTGAATTTAGGTGTCTAAACCACACACAATGCCAAAATTCAGATTCACAGGATTGTGGTTTGCAGAACTTAGCTCTGTCAGCTGTAGCTTGCCTAATAAACTGACTCAGTGCCCAAGGTCACCTCTTATCTGTAGCATCTTCTGGTACAATTCATTTAGGGAATTACCTGGGACAGGTGCATTGTGTCCTCTAGTCAATAGAGGGAAGTCTATGCCTATCTAGATTCTGGGGACCTGTGTTTGCTATACTACCAATACAGGCTCTTCGACCTGACTTCTGGTTCAAGAGGCAATACCTCATAGGCTCTTTCTTTCCATCATTTTTCATTTCCCACTTCTCTGGCAGGGGTTTTAATCTTGTTTGATCACTATACAATTTTTTATTTTTGCTTTCTGATGTTTTCACTACCAATAGGATTTCCCATCCCCTTCCTCCCAGTTGGCATACTCCATACTCCAGCTCAAGATTCTGTGCAGGTTTTGCAACAAGCTGTGTCACTTGTGAAGTGATGGGGTCGGCACTTCAGGAGAAAGAGCAGTGGTTCTTAAATTAAAGTAGTTGTGTTTGCTTAAGGGGAGCAAGACCTAAGGCACAACACTTTCCACTGTATTTCCTGGAGACGTGACCAGGTATTTGCCTTCCCTGTGTGCTAAAATGCAACAGGCTCCATTTTCAGGTGTCCAGCAGCCCTGTTCGGACTCTTCTCCCATGAAGAATGGTTCCATACCCAGACAGGGACTGTTTGTGAGGAAATGAAGAGGCCTTCCTTGGCCTGTGTCCCAGAACACTGTCAAATGCATCCTGTTTTCCTAATGGGATGAGACAACAACCTCCCACCCCACCACCCTGCCTGCTTATGGAAGAAAACCTACATGGGTGGGCCAGAAAGGCACCAAGAAGACCCTCAGGTTGCACAGTTGAGGACCAGAGCTGCAACTGGTGCTACAAGATACTTCCTCACTATGTACCCTGTATCAGTCTGTGGGTATTTTTGAAGCTCCCAGCACAGAAGCTGGTGCCTATGCACAACAAGCCACTCCTGTTCCTCTAACCTGTTGCTATAACACCCCCAGATGTAAGACACCCAGGATGAATTTAGGTGTGTGTGTGGGGGGGGGGTGGTAGAATATATGTTTTTTGTCAGATACCACCTGTTTTCTGGAATAAATAGGTGTACATAAGCCAGTATAGATAGATTTCAGATGACTGCTGGGGTATATGCAAATTGTAAAACAGAGTAAAAGCACATCCAAGCAAGTATATCAAGGAATAATGAGGTATAGAATAATATTTTATAACACTACAATTATAATAACATAATACAGGACATAAATAGTTGTAAATAAAAATAATATTCAAAATATCATTTTAAAACACAAAATGGCATGAGAATCACAGCTGGGCTTGACAGCCAGCATAGCTGAAAGCAGTTTTTCAGACTGATTTAGGGTAAAGAAAAGGACTTCGAATAAAGATCCCTTGCTGTCTCTAGGATAATTTTCCATCTTTACATTTTCCAGACTTTTTAATAAAGTACATGAAATTGCCCAAATCCCTGGATCTCTTAAGTGATGGTTTATTCTTTGCAAAGCCACTGGGTTGTGCTATTACTCTACATTTTAGGGTTTCATTTCTCCTACCAGCTTCCAACGTGGTGTTCAGAAGAATGACTACTGCTAGTGGCAGATTTCAGTTGCGCAGTAACATGAGAATCTGGTCAATAATTAATGCCACAATAGCAAATAATGAGCTGAATTTTAGCTCAGTCACAATTTTTATTTTCTTCATGTCGCTGTAAATGCACTCAGTAAACCAATTAGCGTGGGGTCAAAATAGTTTTCAGGCACATTAAAAATACCTAGTGATACGGATTACTTGTAATTGAATGTTGCAGTCCACCTACCAGCTTCTTTGCAACTGGATGCTCTATTCTCTAGAGACAAATGGAAAGTTTAATCCCAATTTAAAAAAAGAAAAAAAAAAGACTTGGCTTGAGTCCATAATTTTCTCACTTTTTTTCACAGTGTTGTCTCTTGTTTACCTTGGTATTGCATGGGATTTGTTCTTAGAGGGGTTTCTCCAGAAAAGTATGCAGCAGGTGATACACTAAAATAGAAAGGTCTACAGAGAATGACCTGGGAGTGCTGGTGGACACCAAGTTCACCATGAAACAGCAATATGCCCGCATGGCCAATGATATTCTGTGGTGCATTAAGAAGAGTGTGGCCAGCAGGTCAAGCAAGGTTCTCCTCTCCATCTGCTCTGCCCTGATGAGGATACAGCTGGAGTATTGTTTCCAGTTCTGGGCTTCCTAGATCAAAAGGGACAGCGAACTACTAGAGAGACTCCAATGGAGTGCCATGGGGATGATTAGGGGACTAGAGCAACTCTTTTACAAGAAGAGGCTGAGAGACCTGGGACTGTTTAGCCTGGAAAAGTGGAGACTGAGAGGAGATCTTATAAATATATATAAATATTTATAAATATCTAAAGGGTGGAGGTCATGAGGATGGGAGTGGTCTTTTCTTAGTGGTGGTCAGTGGCAATAGGTACAAACTAGAACACAGGAGGTTTCACTTTGAACAGAGGCACAAGATTCTCTACTTTGAGGGTGATGGAGCAGGCTGCCTCAAGATGTTGTGGAGTCTCCTTCTCTGAAGACTTTCCAGAAGTGCCTGGACAAGTTCCTGTGCAACTTGATCTAGGTGTACCTGTGTTAGCAGGAGTGTTGGACTAGATGACCTCCAGAGGGCCCTTGCAACCTCTATCAGTCTGTGATTCTATGACTCTATTATTCTATGAAGTTTCCCTGTGTGTGCTCACTGGGGTTTAGCCTTTGTCAGCCACTCAGCTCCAGGCTTTTTTCCAGGATTCTGTGTATGATTTACAAGGAGGTATTATTTACTTGCCAGTACACTTTCTTCTCCTTCTCAAGTTATTCATAATTTTTAAATACTTATGAAGTCTTATTATTAGGCCCATGTAATGCACCAAATCTGCTTGACTGTAGCAGCATTAAATCAGGAAATAGACTTCATGTCCTTGAAATACAGCTTTGAGAAGCATAGTGCCTCTGTATTATTCTGTGTGGTGCATATTATGGCAAGCAGCTAATCATGGACCAAGATTCCATCACGTGAAGTACTGTGAAACAAAACACCAGGCAGTCATGGCCAAAGTCTTACAATATCAAAATACTGTACAATTTGTGTTGTAGTTAGTACATCTTCTACAGGGTCTTCGGATCAAGAAATTGAATGGGTTACTCTTGAGCAAGGCCCCAAACAGGACTGGCTGAAAAAGATGCCTAGAGCTTTTTCAATCTGGCAGCTAGTCCAGGGCTGTTAAAATGTGAAAAATGTCCTGGTGGTTGCTGCAGGGCATGGTGTGATCTCAGACCAGACCTTGCCAGACACATGTTCACCTCAGCTGGTGATGAGAGGGCACAAACTCTTTGGCCAAGTAATGACCTGTCCTACCAGCATTTCTATCTAGTCTGTTTTGAGGTATGACAGGGGCATAATTTATGAAAACTTGGTTTTGTGGTGATGAGGTTACAGAGACTGCACAGCCACTTGAGGTTCCAAGATTGTCCCTCTATGATCTCTTGGGAGCATTAAATTTGCTGTTATATCTTGCACATGGCTTTAATTTTAATGCACATCTTAATCTATAATTAGTTAACAAGTCTCTCTTGAGACATATTTATGGAACTGGTCACTAAGATACATGCAGTTCCTCATCTTTTTACTGCTGTCCTAGAGCATGAAATAATTTCACTGGATCTAGGGACATAGCTAAAAATAATTCTCTAAATATATTATTAACACAGTCACCATTAAAATAAAATTTAAAAATAACTGGTTTACCTTTTTTTAATTTTTTTTTTCTCCCATTAGGAACATTTCTTAACTATTTACTTTATGCAAGGTCTAGGTAGAGGACTGTGATATTCAGAGCTTTCTTTCCAGCTGTTTTCATATTCTGGTTCTGCAGGACTATTATAGTCAGGCTGCAAACATACTTATTAGAGGCAAGCAAACAAAGCAAACCCACTGTTTTCACTGTGCTTTTGACTTGTCCCTGAATCACATATTGCTAATGATTTTTATGTAGGCTTGATTTTGATCTTTGGTACCAAATTGGTCCTGACAAACTCGTGCTGTAATGTCTTTTAGAGAGACTTGTTTTAAAATGCCTTTGGAGTCCTGGAAGAGAGGAGTTGTCTCTGGGAGCAGATGCAGTGGACTGAAAGGAGTGTGTTTGTCTCCTGGGGGTGGGGTAGAGGCAACCTGGTGCAGGTCAGTTTGTGAAACATCCCGCCCTGCAGGGTCAGCTTCTCACCCTCTGGAAGATGCTTTAGCATCCTTCGCACACAGACATTTGCTTTCACGCTCTAACAAGATTTCTGGAGGGTCAACCATGCTCACCGAGTGCTGTCCTGAGGGATGTGGCTCTTGGAAGTGCATCGCCCTGAGCTGCTGATGGGAAAGCAGCTTATTATCAGACTGCCTCTGTCTTCCAGAAAAATAAAAAGCCTGATTTCTTGCTTTTAATCCTTTTTTCACCCTTTCCTGAAAATAAATTAGATATTTCAGTGCCTCAAGGTCTGCCAGCAAGGACTGATCCTGCCACTCAAAAGAACACTAGCTACTCAAAGCTTTCAGCTTACCCTTTTGCCACAGCTCCCCTTTCCTTCTGTTCCAGGGCAGTGTGGGCACTGTGGACATGCTGATGTCACACACTCAGGTGTAGCCTTGCCCTGCAAAAGGCATCTGTTCCATCCTGGTGGCATCCCGGCTATCTCAGGCAACTGACAGATGCTAGCTGATCTACTAAATTCCTAGGGATAAGGTAAATTCCCTGGTAAATGGTGTAGCAGAAGGTGATAAAATAAACTTCTCTTGGATGCTTATTTCATGGGTGCTTTGCAGTGAGGGGCAAGAGAAGAATTTCTAGGCCCTTTTTTTTATGCAGCACAGTCAGATGTGTGTGCTATTTAGCTTGCAACTTTTATTCCCAGTGAGTGATTTTGAACAGTCTTCTCCACAAATGCAAACTTCTCCTCTTAACCCAGCCACCTCCTCATAAAACAGTAATTCTAACTTGGAAACAAACTTGAGTAACTCTCATAAACAGAGCCTGTGCAGTGCATTCTGTGAAGAATACACAACGTGAGTCAGAGAGAGCTGGAAAAGCTGGGGGTTTGCAGGAGGACCACGTACGGGTATAGACATTGGATGCTTGAAAGAGGATGTCACTGTCAGAGATTCTCCACTTTAAAGTGCAGTTATCATCTGGAAAATGTAAGTGACATCCTGGTATGCCATATTTATTCCTCCTCCACAATTTCTATTCCAAATTCACTCAGTCTTCAAGTCAATACCATGTTTTTTTCTCTGACTGCCAGCACAGCCAGCTCAGCCTGTTACCTGAGAATCAAGCTGTGTTCTTTCTGCTTATTAAAACATTGCCAACTGCAAAGCTTCTGGAATCAGACATTAACTGGCAGTACTGTAGGAGAGGCAGGATTGCTGAGCATGGCATGGCTAGCACATCCCTAGCTACAGGAAAGAGAGAGAGGTAAAAAACTCAAATGGTTCTTAAACTCCGCACATATGTCTCAGGAGACCCACAGAGAACACATATTTACAGCATCTAGGTGCCATTTTTATGCAGTTAC
Source organism: Dryobates pubescens (assembly GCF_014839835.1). Classification (NCBI taxonomy): domain Eukaryota; kingdom Metazoa; phylum Chordata; class Aves; order Piciformes; family Picidae; genus Dryobates; species Dryobates pubescens. The sequence goes on along the minus strand of NC_071625.1, from coordinate 19,453,533 downwards.
TTTTCTGACTATCACTACATTTTGTGATGGAGCAGCTAAACTCAGAGCCAAAGAGCCCCTTACTCAAGTCCCAGCTATGCCAGATTTCCAAAAGATCCATTGCAAGAGAAACAGGTGAGCAGAAAACATTCCATCAGGATTTATTTACTATTGACTTATGCTGTCATCTCTATGCAGCAGCACCTCCTGCAGCTTGTAAACCTGTCCAAGGTGCACTTACTCCTTTACTTACGTGGTATGTGTTTAGATGCTGAGATATTTTGAACAGTTATCTTCTCAATAGGATTAAGATTTCTAGGTTTAAAAAAAGAAAATGAGAAACGATGAGTGAACAAAAGCTGTAAACGGATCAGAATTCTGCTGGATTCAGAAGAGCATCACAAAGTCCAGCTTAGCTAAAGTGTGTGTCCTCCTAGTGCCTGCAAAACAGGAACTCTCATGAGGTCTCTCAGGTGCTGGTGTTGCTCATCTCATCTGAAAACACTGCAGGCTTGAGTTGTCACTGCTTTGCACCCCATGTAACCATTTACCTCTGCAGAAATTGAAAGCACTTGCTTCCCTCAAGGGCAGTATGGCTACTGCAGGTAACAGATGAGCAACCTTAGACAACTTTTTTGTTTTAAGTGAAAAATATATAGGACTAGTGAGCCTTTGGGGATTTTAAGTTTTCCCATCTGAAGACTACACAGCTAACAGGTCTGCTTCCCAGAAAATTATGAACTGACAATCTGATAATTTATATTACCTGCCATTTTGTTGGTCACAGTTTGCACACAGAGGTTGTGGTTCGTGACTGTTCATCGTGAGCCCACTAAGATGTGGCATCACTCAAATGGATTGTATCAGTCAGTTACTGGGCCAAACTTGAAAGAAGGTTAATGGACCTGAACCAGTTACTGTGTGTCAGTTGATTTGCAGAAAGTCTCAATGTGCCTGAATCACACAATCACAGAATGGTTGAGGTTGGACAGGACCTCTGGAGGTCATCTTGTCCAAGTTCCCTGCTCAGGCAGAGCCATTTAGAGCCAGTTGCCCAGGACCATGTCCAGTGGCTTTGGAATATCTCTGGGGATGGAAACTCCACAACTTCCCTCGATAACCTGTGCCAGTGCTTCAGTACCCTCACAGTAAAAAGTGTTCAGAGCAAACCTCCTGTGTTTGACTTTGTGCCCATTGCCTGTGGTCCTGACAGTTAAAGAGCTTGTATGTAATAGCCTGCAGTGAAACAAGCAGATGGAAGCTAATTCATGTATTTCATTCTGGTGTCCAACTGAAGTATGTAGCACAGGACAGTTCACAGCAAAATCTTTGGTTTGCTCCAGAGAAAGAGAATTGTGAGTCTTGCAGTTCATGCTGAACCATGCTCAGCACTGTCAGCCACCTGAGTTTTCAGGGTTTGGCACCAGACATGCCTTTAATTCCAAAGATGTGAAATAAGCCCTTCAGTCAAGTTGAGAAGCATTTTTCTTCACAGAACCACACAATCACAGAATTTCAGGGGCTGGAAGGGACCTTGAAAGATCATCTACTCCAACTCCCCTGCCAGAGCAGGATCACCTACACCAGATTACACAGGACCGCATCCAGGCTAATTTTGAATATCTGTGTCTCATGTACTCTGTGTATAAAAGCTTCTGTCTTCCTACAAAGGGAGTGAAAAGATTAATTTGTTAAGTCAAATATTCATGACTCCCAGAGAAGGGAAAAGTCACCTGAAGATCATTTATTACAGGCAAGTAGCTGAGATTCCTCTGGAAAAAAGTATAGCTTCACATCTGTGACACAGAGGATTTCTGACAAGGAATGAGTCATCTCCTGTCCTCCCTGTCACACACCTGGAATTAAGATCGCTGACAGGTAACAACCCTGTCACACAACAGCTCGTTTTCCATTGATTTCAGCAGCTGCCATTACAAATCTTGGGGCCAGATTATCCAGAGAAGATTCCAGAGCAGCCCTACAATGGCTGTGATAAAGTAAGGGATTAAAGGACCTCTCATGCTCCTGGGGAAAACTGGGTACCTTTGCAAAGTCAAAGGGACTGCGCTGATCAAAACCAGTGCAACAGCCAGCTTAAGAGTGCTTTACAGAGGGATTTTCTATTTGGCTTAAACTAGGAAGGTAAACTAATTACCTGAATGACTGTTTCCGGCTGTGGCAATATCAACCACTTGGATGCATTTAGCCAGTGAACTATTAAGTGCAGTATATCTTTGGCATCCCAGGAGACAGTAACTTACCTTGCATGGCAGCTAATCATTGCTACCTCAGCTCTGCCTGCTCAGTCCCCCTGAGTGGAGTTACACCCACTCATAATCAGGCCATTCACGCTCAGTCATGCATACAGCCATCTCCAAATAGACACAGTCCTACTAATCACCACCTCTGCTCTCACTTAGGCTGCCATTTGGAATATGATTCTATATTACAATGGATATTGGCAACACAAGAAGCCTGTCTTATACTCCCTCTCATTTAATGTGGCAGCTCCTTACTCTAATAATTTGTCTGGTGCAATAACCCAGTCATTACAAAGACTGCTTTACTACAGCAGTGACTGCTGTGCTGTTGCATAAGGCCAGTCTTTAAAAATATGATGCAAAAAATATGTAGATTTTCATAGACATTGAATGGTCTTATGAAAGCAACCTGCACCTTTAGAAATAAACAGTTGTCAAAGATTCACCTTTAATTCTTAAATTTGGAATGGGCTGGTAGATCAACTCTCTCTGTTGGTCCTGCAGTGCTGGGACTGACACTATGCAAAACCACCTGTACACCACCACATCCCAAATCACAGAATCATAGAATCATTTAGATTGAGAAAGACTTTTAGGATCATCAAGTCCACCCATTAACCCAGCCCTGCCAAGTCTACCACTAAACTGCATCCTTCGGCATCACATCTATCCGCCTTTTAAATACCTCCAGGGATGGTGACCCGACCACTTCCCTGGCCAGCCTGTTCTAATGCTTGACCACCGTTTCTCTGAAGACATTTTTCCTAATATCCAACTAGACAGACTCGCTGGAGTGGAGCTGGACTTGATGATCTCAGAGGTCCTGTCTGGCCTGGATGATTCTATGGTTTTAAAGCAACACAAAGTTTTTTCCTCTTGTCCTATTGCTTGTTACTTGGGAGAAGAGACCAACACCCACCTCATTGCAATCTCCTTTCAAGTAGTTGTGGAGAGCAATAAGGTCTGCTTTCAGCCTTCTTTTCTCCAAACTAAACAATCTCAGTTTCCTCAGCTGCTCTTCATAAGACTTATTGTCTACATCCTTCACCAGCTTCCTTGCCCCTTTCGGACACACTACAACATTCAAATCACCGAGTTCAGGCTTCTGCGTGGGTGCATGGCCTATTACTAGTTTCTGAAACAAGTCTGCATGATGCTTGCAGGGCAGAGAAGACCAGGTCTCTTCCATTGTATTTCACTGATATTTTTTATGCCTTCTGAATTAGGAGAAAGGATGTAGAAATTCTCACCAGAGCTTTGAATATTTTTTTTTCTTTCACATATTCAGGCAGCTTTCTTCTTCCCCCTCCACAGCTCATGGCCCAAGACCTCTTTTTCTGAGCTCTCGTAGGAATTTTCTTAACTTTGAGTTAAGATTTTGTGCAGGACTGACCGTCCTATCCCTGATGAGTAGCTGTAGTTCAGCACTGTTTCTTGGTGTCTCCTTGGACCTTGGCATTGTTACCTGCAATTTTCAAAGCTTGTTGGTGACAAAAATAGTAACATCCTGGAAGTGCTAGTGATTTTTTTCAACTTTACTTTTAGGTGTTTCTGTTTAAAGTGGTCTTTGCTTTTCTTTGGTCACATCTATGCAGGGACAATCAGAAAAAAATGATTTAAATTAACTAAAGGCAGGATTTTAAAGTGAATTTAGCTAAACTGCATTAAACCTCCTGTTTCACAATAAAAGTCATCTCAATATGACTTAGCTTTGGAAGAGAGAAGTAAACCAAATCAAATCAAAGACACTTAAATACTGACAGTTCCCACAAAGGGCCTTAATTATTGCACTTTACCAATCCAGTTAAAAATTCAGATCAACCTTTCTGAGCAGCTTCATGTAAACAAGCTTTTATGCTGCATTGTACACATAGATTTTACACTAGGTTTTCAGTACTCCACACTGAAACGATTTAGCTTGCTTGGATAGATTTCTCTCATGAAGTAAATATGTGCAAGACTTACTCTGGTGGAAGTCACACTACACAGGCTTGCACTTAGTTAACTATATCTGCTAGAAAAGTTGCATGAATATAAATCCAGGCTAGTTTAGCTCTTTGTAACATCTACTAGCTCCAAGCTACTGCACTTTCATACCATTGCACAAACACAAAACAGAGACTGCCTCATCAGTTTAGGAAAGGAAAGAGGAAATGATAGTGTGCAGTCTCATCTCTCTCCTTGAGTTAGTGCAGAGGTCAGCTGTGTTGGTAAGTAGTTGGTATAATTTGCATTGTGCCCTAGTGAGTCCTTATACTGTAGGCAGGCAGGCTGCAATTGGGCTGGGATTTATTTTAGGTGGGATGAGACTTACATTAACACAAAATTAATTTGCTTCAGTGGGCCTTAGAATGTTATAAATTAGGGCATACAGTCTTTTGACTTTTTTTTTACCTTTTTTTTTTTTTTAACACCTTATATTTGGCTAGTGTCAGTTCTGGCTGGGGTCACAGCAAAGGACATGGCTTACAAACAACAAAAATCACAGATAACGTGGGCTAAGTGAAGGAAAAAAAAAACCCAAAGACAGACTATTTCAGCCAAAACAGACATTTAGTCAATTTGAAGCATACCTCATCAGTGTGCACATCAATCTGGCCCATTAAATAGTACATCCTTTAATTCCTTCTGCCTTTATGAACAATTCCCTTTGTAGCTAAAATGCTTGATGAAGGTAATGCAGCCCTTTTCTTTCTTTCTTTCTTTCTTTTGTGTTAAGCAGGAATATGGATGTTTTGACTTTCTCAGTTAGCAGAAAGTCCTTCAGCATGGGGTTCCCTGAGGCACATAGTATTCTTTGGCTGGTGACCCTTCTTTGCTGCACCATTTTACTCTGCCAGAGATAGCAAAGTGCGTATTTCCATCAGGGTTTCTTTCCTTTTCCCCAAATTTACCAGTGTGCCAGCTTTAAACATCATTGCCTTTTCTGGAGGGAATAATCTGGCTACTCCAAAGTGTCCTTCTCACTGCACAGACCCCCAAAAGAGTCTGTGCTGTACTCCCCCTTCTCTCCTACCTCTTCTGGATCACATCTGATGGTCCCTTTGTGCTTCCAACCCACAATGCCTTGGTCTGGACCAGGGCAGGTGCCCTAACTGCAGTTAGTGGAGCTCTCACTTTTCTTCACATTTATTAGCTGTACCTTTGTGAAAGAACTCCTCCAAAAAATAACTCAGGCAGCTGCCATGCTCTAGCAGTACTATACACAAATAAAATATTCCCAGTGAAAAAAGTGTCAGCATCCCCTCTGCTGGATCAAAAGTCATGTCAGAGAAGATATCAAAGCATGAAAATCAGCTTGTATAAAAAGCCAAAAGCCTGAAGCCATCCCAACCACCTTCAAACGACCTGAGAGTCTGCACACAGAGCTGCTGTGCAGTGGTGATGGATCAAGAGGTAACACAATTTCTAGCCAGACTTCTTCAACTGCTGCCATCTTCTCCAAGAGCTGTTTTCAAACTGTGCAAAGTTTAACTTTTGAGGTAAAAAAAAAAAGCCATTTCACAGTGCTGGAAATCCTACTTGATTCAAAGGTTCTGTTCCTGTCAAGTATAGTTTCCTTTAGGGCAAAAGAAGCAGGAGTCATCCCAGTCAGAGATGAAATCTGTAAGGGAACTGTTTTCTGCCCATATTTTTCAGATGTGGGGAGCAGCTGGCTCTGCAGATGGGTAATGGGGTACACAGGCCTCTAGCTCAACATCATTAGCTCAGGTGCCACCTGGGCAGGAGGAATCTGCAAGTCACTCAGGCTGAAGGAGCCTGTCATGTATTCACAGGAGCATCTGTATATACAAGATGTCTTCCAAGCCCTTCAACAGTATGACTCTTTTTATTCGCTGCCCCTCCTCCTTCCACCCCCCACCCCCCACCCCCAAAGAATTTGCAGTCTAACAGACAAGTTGTATTTAGGCATCCTTGAAACAATTTTCCCCTAGAAACAATTTGATTCACTACACGTGACACAGCACTTAGGGCTGTTAAGTCCCCTGAGGGGCTGAAGACAGCCGTGGCAGAGCCATGTTATTTGTGTTATACTCTGCCTTCATGAAAAGAGACCTGGAGGGCCATGGGTAAAGTGGAGACCAGTTTGTAATACATTCTGTGCTTAGTGACCTGCTTAGGAACAGGGGGGAAAAAGATAAAAATTCTGCTGTTTGCATGTTTGCAGCTGAATGCTTGCATTCTGTAAGTAGTTTTGTTTTGTTTTGTTTTTTAATTTGGATATTAATACAGGAGCATAATTTGTAGGAAAATCCAGGAGATCCTGATCACATACTAGAGATGTTTTTCTTTATGCACAGTAGAATGTGCAGAAGTCCTTTGGCAGCTGGGACAGAAAGCATATTCTGCTGCCCCACGGTAAAGAAAACAGTTGTGTCTCCTCCTTGTACTACTTGTCTCTTCCTAATAGCACTGTGAGGTAGGAGCCTTTTGCAAACACAAAGACTGAGTGAAGGGAGATGATTAACTCCTGCCACTTACTGTGGAGAGAGATGTCCCCAGTACTGTCCGTCTAGTGTCCCTGCTAAAACATTTGAGTGTTTCACTGTGAAAACCGCAGTGCTTCTAGTTCTGGAACTTAAGGGTGAAAAAGATAAACCTAATGTTCCTATAAATTTGATTCCTCGATGCTATTGAAAAAAGAAACAGCATTTGTCACTAATGTTGCATATGATCAATGCTGGTGCATCATGTCTTGGGGATATAGGTACCTCCATTACTGTGCCCTGTTTCAGTCCTTTCCTATATTTTTTTGCACCTTCACAAACCTGTCCAACTGCTTCTCTTACTTTTGCAAAGGACACAGACTAAGTAGCTTATGTGCTTCCAAAATGGGAACTTGGTATGTTTTTTCACAGTTCATTGTGTAGCCTGAAGGACTCTGTTTCTTCACACTTGCTGTTAGTTTTCCTTGCTTTACTGTGTCTGTCTGGCTTTGGTATCCCTCTGAGTTTATCTCTCTGTGCTGAGAGCTGCACTATCTTTTCTATCAGTTTACTTCCCTCCATGTAAATACACATTATACTCAGATGCCCTCATATTGCTTTAAGTTGCTCATCTGTTTGTACCATCTTTGCAACACGCTCTGTCTGCAGCGTCAACCTACCTCTATTCCTCTAATACAGGAAACCATCTGGAAATTTCATGATCTTTGTAACTGGGGGTTTGCTAAGATCTGCCATCATTTTGCAATACTCTTCAAGAGATGAATGAAGCTGATCTATAGACATAATGTTCAGTTTGACAAATCTCATATAAAGGAAAGTGGATTTTTACACATGTGAATAGTGTAAATGGTATGCCTGATGATCACACTGCTGATACTCTGTCTCCTATACAACATAACTATCAGCAACTGAAGCCAAACTGCTGAGGAGAGAGTCATGCTGTTGGAAAGCCTAACATGAATTTCAGATTCTGAAGTGTAAATTGTATTTAGTAGTATTTATGGGATCTTATTATAGGGCTTGCAAATGCAAAGACTACTGTGAGTTATTCATGAAAATCAGACCTCCACTTAGTCCACATGAATAGTTAACTGGCTGAATAGTGGTACCTGAGTTTTGGGGTATTTAATATTTGTTATGTCTCCATATGAAAAGAAGACACTGCTACAGTCAAATCACAGAGAACAGTGTTGAATAGCTCCATCATGGATAAAACAAATATGAGCTGTTTCAAAACAGCTCTGAATTTGGGATTTTGTCTAGAACCATTTAGTAAGTTCTTTTAAAAAACAAGTGCATGGATGACTGTAAGAGAGCATATGTTGAGCATGTGAAAATTTCTGCACATAGTCACACTTATTAAAAAAAAAAAAAACAGTGAAAGATACTGCTAAAAATCCCATTAATGAATGTCTATGGAGAGAAAAAAGTGATTGAGTGAAAATTTGGGAAGGCACAGGGAAGTCATGTTTGTACAATCAGAAATTTTGCTGTCTGTTTACAGTGCTTAGGTACTCCAGTGAAAAATCTTGACAGGGCCTTTACATTGACCTGATTAGGATAGAGCAATATTTTTTTTGGGGGGGTCTACCTAAAATAAGCTGTTTTCTTTTTTAATGCATGTTCAAACCTTTCATTTATGTTTTAATGTGTGTTTTGTTCAACTGCTCGATCTGAAGCAGATCATTTTGCTTGGAGGTAAAAAAAAAATAAAAAAGAGGAAACCTAGATCCACAAAAGCCAAGAGGTAGAAACATATGAAGCTTGAGGTGATCTGAGGCAGCTGCCTTCAGATCTTTTCTGTACAAGATCAAAGAAATTTAAAATCAGCTTAAAGTGTAGGTTACAGAGGAAATGATGCAAGTCAGTTCACTTTGGTAAGTGGCCTCATCACTGGGTGAAAGTTTTCCTATTGGCTTTCTTCCAGCAAGTACTCTGTTAAGAGCTGAGAAGCAGAGTGCCAAGATGCAGAGAGCTGCACTGAAGAACCCACAGTTGGGTGTAAGAAATTCCTCTGGAGGAGGAAAATATAACAGAATAGAATTAACCAGGTTGGAAAAGACCGTCAAGATTATCAAGTCCAACTCATCGCCCAACACCATCTAATCAACTCAACCATGGCACCTAGTGCCTCATCCAGTCCCCTCTTAAATACCTCCAGTGATGGTGACTCCACCACCTCCCTGTGCAGCCCATTCCAATGGCTAATCAGGTGCAGAGCTCTGTTGTGTGTGAAGTAGAGAGGTCAACCAAAGGGAAGGTGAGATTGTAAAGTCTCCACAGTAACTTCCTTTTATTTAGCATGGTCCAGTGTGGAAAGAATCAAAACACTCAGGAAAACTGAAGCAAAATATCACCGTTCCAGGTGAAACTAGCTCAGCTTTTGGCTTGTTCTGATTCACTGTATTCAATTTGAATTTCTGAATGCTTTTGCATCAAATTGGAAGTGTCTCTGGAAATGCATGTCCAGCTGCAAACTTCTATTTTCCTCCATCTCACTCCATTCTATAGTTGTTTGCCTGTTTCCATGTTCTATTCTTGAACTGACCTGTTAGTATTTTTTCAGCAATCTCCAAAAGAAAAGAAAACAAAAATGGAGCCCTGTCAAGTTGCCCACTCTAATCCATTGCCAAGGCAGGGATTTTTGTGTGTAGCCTAGCCAAATGGCTGGCTTGCTATTTTCTTGTGAGCCTCAACCGGATCCCTTCCTTCCCTAGGGGGTGAGACAATGCAAACAAAAGGCTTGGATGCTGCTCTGGCTTGTGACAAATGCACAAGCAGGTAGGAGAGAGAGTATATTTGCTTCCAATTCTCCAAGCCAGTGGGCAGCTGGAAGACAATGAAGCCGAAGCCTTGTGCTCCAGCATACGAGCACCATAGGCATGCTGGAACTCAACAGCACAACAGCTGGGGGCTGGCAACTTCTCCACAGGAAGCATCTGCTGTGATTCAGAAAAAGAGGTGAGAGAATCAGCACTAACCACTTGGAAGGGGTGTGTCTATTTTTCTTCCCCTGCGCCTATTTAAGCATTGTCCCCATGTTGCTTGTCTCTGGCCAGTCAAAAGATGGGAAAAAAGACTGGTCCTCCTGGCAGGTAATTGGCAACTGTATCTTCCCACATCTGTGTGCATGTGACAAAGAATGTTGAGGGGTAGCCATACTGCACCTCAGATTGGGAATTTGCAGACCAGAGGGGCTGGTATTTAATCCTATGAGGAGCTTTGGTTTTGTTTCACTTCAGTTCCCTCAGATCTGGAGAACTCTGAATAATGAACTTGGTGTTTACAAGCTGACTGAGTTAAGCAGCATTCAGCTTAATCAGGGAGATGGTTTTTCAGGGAAGAAATCAATGTGTATATTAGGTATGCGGTCCAAAGTGTAATGTAGGAGAAGGTGGACAAAGGCCTGCCCGCAGACAGCAAGGTAAGTATCCATGTACCCTCTCTGGGCAACCTAACATACCCACAGCCATGTAGATGTTTCCCCTGTGCTTGCACAGATCTCTGAAGTGACTTTTTACAGCACCATTTGTCAGCATTCAATAGCTTTCCACTTGGTCTTAAGTAAAGATTTATTATTCATGTTACAATATCACTTTGACATTGTGCATTGCCAGAGCTGGGAGTTACCTGGACCATAAAAATGATCCCAAAGTAAACTTGTAAGGTTAGACTGAGTTTATCTCTTTCTTGTGTGCATTAAAAAAATGAGACTGCGGTATTTACTGTCTTCCAGCCAAGCAGTTGCGACCTCAGAGGTATTTGTGGTTGACAAGAGCAGGAAATTTCCATCTCCTGCATGACCCTGAATGGCAAGCAAAACTCAAAAATCTTACTGCCAAACATACCTAGATTTTTCCTCATTCATGGCAGTACAATAAATGGATAGCCAGGTCTCATTTCCTAGTGTTTGAGTGTGTCATATTGTCTTAGGTATTTATCTTTTCTGCACCTTACTTTCCCTAATAGTTGATTGCAGATATTCGTGGAATATATAGGATGTAGCTACAGAGGAAGGGATCCCGAGGAAGGAATTAACACTGGAGTAATTGAGATGAAGGTGCATGTTCACAGGCTTCAGCTCTCCTTTTTCCTTCCAGGACTTCATTCTTTTGCTAAACATTGTGTAAATTCTCTTGTATTTTTCTTTTTCCTAAAGCTCTTCTGCCTTTTGATTTTCATTCATGGTTTTATATTAGCTTTCAGCTTTCTGCCAATCTGTTGTTTTTAGACTTGGTGGTCAGTTTTAAGTCCCATATTTCAAAGAAACTGGAGAATTTAAAGCTTATGAGAACAGCCCTGATGGCCCTGATGGTAGATACACTCAAGTGGTCAAGTAAGGCATATATTTAAGCACCTGGTTGAGTAGATTTAAATCTGGAATAATGCTACAGAAGTAGGGCAAATTGTCTAGATTTATACTCAGTATTAGGAAGCAGAACTGATACTTAATTTATTTTACTGAAAGCGCCTCTAACACCTTAATAGATAGGTGCTCTGTTGTATAAATGCAGTTAATGAGGATGATTTGAGACTTCCTATGTACTGTACTTCTGAGGGTTTACTGTAAGATATTGCAGTTGTAGCAGAAATTGCAGAAAGCACCATGTCCCCATGGTACATTATGTGCGGTACTTCCCAGTGGCAGTAAATGTTCTGGCTTAATCAAAAAGATCACATTTCTTTCTATTACTACCTGCCTAGAGAAGCTAGAATAACTTTGGGGCAAGGAATACATTAGTTCAAATCTTAAATTTCAAAACTAAGTTACATGAGGACTTGCAGATGTAATTCATGTGTCCTCCATTACTTCAAATCTCTTCCTTTTTCTCTGGCTAACTTGAATTTGTGTGAGAATTGCAGTGCTGCCAGAAACAATTGTGCTGGTTGGAGGCGCAGCATGGGCAGGGATGACATCCAGGCCTCCCCAACGTGCTGGGACATTGCTCCCCAGTCTTAGCACAGCCCAGATGCCTTGCTGATCACCTTCTCCTGTTGGAGGTTGTTTAGCTAAACTGTGCTTAGCAAATTGTCTGCTCAGCCGGAGTCACTCTTGTATTTCTTGCAAATTATCCTCAAGTAGCCACAGTAGATTTAGATTTAAGTCACAATGTTCTGCTATTTGTGAGGTTCATGGAAAAATTTCCGTGGGCACTTTTGGCCTTCAGGCTCTTGTTAACCTGATCCATGCAGGTCCATCTTTCAGCAGTGTTCTCTCTACCTGCTGTGATGCATGAGCATCCCAGTTTGGTAAAGTGAGGATAATGCTGGTTACCCAGCCACCACAAGTGCCTGTCATGAAGATTTATGAAGTGATATTTTCAAAGTGTAAAGCATTATTTATGCCAGATGCTGTGATCTGTCAATAACAAATGGGATAAACCTTGGGTCGTTAAATATTTAAAGCAAAGTCTTTGGAATTGGGACATCTGTGGCCTTTTCCAGCACTGCTAATGGCTTCCTGTCTGTCCTTGGACAAGACACTTCTCCATTCCTGCCACTCCTCTCCCCCACAATTTCTATGTAGTGCATCTGTTTAGCTGTAAACTCTTCTGGTGAGCAGCAATTTGATAGGTGCTGGGTGCAAGGCAGATACAGTACATCCTGGATGCTCATGAAGCCTTTAAGGCTTTGGATAGAAGATTTCATCCCCATCTGAATCCAAGGATGAAAAGGAAAATCATCTCTACCACTAGATACCTTCAGTTTTATTTCAGCACTAAGCTTTCCTGTTATTGTCTGCTCCCCATCTTATATCTCTGTAGCTTTGTATGCCAGGGCTGTTTTAGGGTGTCACTGTGTCACAGCTCTGGGAAACTTCTGTTTCAAGGCAGTGATAGCTGCAAAGTGGTAATGTAATGGCTTGAGACAGAGAAGATGACTGGGAATAGACTATTTAAGCATTCCTTTTGCTTTTAAACTCTGATCTGACAAATAGAAAACAGACACGCATTCCTGTTGCTTTGACAAGAAGCCTATTCACCTTTTAAAAGAAACTTGATGTTGACTTTTCTTCTTGGTTGGTGCATCACAGTCTCAGGCTGCACCAGGGGAGGTTCAGGCTGGATGTTAGGAAAAAGTTCTATACAGAGAGAGTGATTGCACATTGGAATGGGCTGCCTGGGGAGGTGGTGGAGTCGCCATCATTGGAGGTTTTCAGGAGAAGACTTGATGGGGTGCTTGGTGCCATGGGTTAGTTGTTTGGGTGGTGTTGGATTGGTTGATGGGTTGGACACGATGATCTTGAAGGTCTCTTCCAACCTGGTTTATTCTATGTATGTATGTATTTCCCTGTATTTCAAAGCTCAAGTGTGTGGATCCATAGCAAGGTACCTTCCCCTTTGGTATCACATCAAAGTATTAACAGAAAAAATTGCCACAGACAGTTTATTAAATACAGTAATGGACATGGATCCAGTCATACAGAGGATTTAGCCACAACTCTCAGAGATCACTAGCTGACTCTCAGGGTTTATGATTCTCAGCTGTAGATCTTGAAAACTGACACATCTTTAGTGGAACCTCCTATTTGTCCATGTCATTCATTTACTCATACAAGTGCTTCCCTTGCCCTGGAAGTACGTTGTCTGCTGTCCACTTATTTGACTGTGATCCAGTGAAGTACCCAACACAGACATCGTGCATAAATCACATCCAAGGCACGTTCATGGCAGTATTCCTTTAAAGGACTACAACACAGTACGTTTTGTCCCTGGAATCTTGGTTCCAGCTTCTGACTCAACTCGAATGTGCATATTTTGTGATGGAGGATTTTCCTTTCTGCAGTACTTAACGTTCGGAGAGAGTTTAATCAAGAAACATGAGTAATTGGCATTAACATTCAGTTCTGAGCAAGAGAACAGCTTTGATAGCATCTATACTCATTAGACTTTTCGTTCCAAACACTGTTCATTACAGCGAGCGCTCTCAGTATTGGCTTTTACTTTGTAAATACAGCACAGATTCTGCTCAGCACACAAGCGTGCCTTGAGCAAACACTCGGTGGTTACACCAAAGTAAAAAGTTGTAACTGTTGAAAAGAAACAATTGGAACAGTGCAGGTGCTCTGGGAAAATTTCTAAGCAGTCTGCAACACAACAGAAAAACCTGCAATGACAGACCCAAAGGTTTGTTTACTGGCTGCCTAATTGGAATGAGTAGGATTGATTTTGTTCAAATATGGAAATGAATCTTTGGAAAAGTTCAAGCTTCAGCTGGGAGGCCTGATGAAAGTTTGTTGATGTGCACTTATGGAACCAGGGAGCACTTTATGATGTGCAGGATCACAAGCACTACCAGCAGCAAAACATGAGGAAGCCAGAGAGGTATGGGTACTTTGCACTTCTACCCGCTTATGTTAAAATCCTGAACAACAAAAGGGTACTGATCTCCAAAGTGGCTATATCAGTATGTCTGCACCACACTCCTGGTCCTCCTGCCACTCGAATTAGTATAGGTAAGAGACATTTAAGCCCCCACCCCCTCACCCCCCAACTCTGTTTACTTTTTTAAATGCATCTTAACTACAGAAGCATGAATAAACACTTCCTCTGTTCATTGTGGAAAAGAAGTAATGCTGATTTTCAGCTAGCTTATAAAATAACAATAAGAATATTGTGTTACTGAGATATCTAAAATGGCCCTAGGGCAGAAGATAGGAAGTGTGTTATGTGTCAATTCACCCCTTCACTCTCTAATTAAATTTGCACCCAAATCAAGTAGTTCAAAGTCTCAATTTGTTTAATGAGTTAACTTGACAAATAGATAATTTTCTCTTTTAGCAATTACCCTGAATATGTGAGACAGCAGGAGCCCTGATTTTCATATCAATACAAACAGACTGGGGATCCTCTTCTGCTGTTCTGTGATACCTAACATTTTCACAACTTTAAAGCTTTTCTCAGATGATGTGCTGTTTATTATTTTAAGTAATGCTTACTACATTCATGTTGAGCAAAGCACAGAAATGCCAATTGCCTTATGCCAGTGTTTGAGGATAATGTACCAATACAAGAACTCTTGGATCCCAGTGGTCTGCTGAGACCATCTGACCTGCATTGTCCCTCATTGCTGCACCTCACATGGTGACATGCAGTAGTCAAATAATTTCAAAAAACTTCAGCCTATTTACTTGGTCCATGGCTTCCTGGGTGTGGTATAGCCAAGAGTCAGAAGTCAGGCAGGGACCACTGCTTCTTAAAAGAACCTCCATTTGAGAAACACTGCCTTAGGATCACCTTTCTAATGCCAATATCATATGAAATTTATCTGGTTAGGCTTTCCATCCTGTGCATAGCAATGCGACCCAAGAAACAGGGCTTTGCTTGATTTAGGCCAAAGTCTGCTTTCCCTGAACTAAATAACTAAACTTGCTGTGATGAAGAATATAGTAGTTGAGTGTCCTGTCACCTCTGGTTTTGCTCTTTCCAGACTTGTATTCTTCAAGCTGGTATTCCAGGGAAAAGGCTTAGGTGAAATCAAGCCACTTTTTGGGTGGGTTTGAGGCTGGTCTGGGAGGCTGGATCACCATGAAAGAGACTTGCTCCTTGGTTATGTACAGGTGAAGGTGCTGCTAAATCTCACCTTTGCCTCTCATTCTCTGTCCCAAAGTCTTTCCTTTTATGGCAGCAGCCATGAGGCATTTGTAGGGTAACACTTGCAGTAACTCCATGCCAGGGCAGAACATCTTGATGCCATTTCACTACGGCCCAGCAGCAGCACTGAAGAAGCTGTAGCCCACTGGAGAGATTCTTATCACATGTTGGTGGCCAGAGTTTAATTTTTTCCTCTGTGCTGAAAACATCTATTTGCTTATGAAAAAGTAATAAGAGCGCAGTATTGTTGCTGCTGTTGCTGTTGCTTCTTAGTAGCAGCAACAAATCATGGGTTATTCCAGCCACACAGCTTGCCTTTATCCTTGCCTCTTTCCTGTTTTTCCTTTACTCCATCTAAGCTTTGTTCTCTTCTTCTTAGAGATTCATTAGAATCTTAAACTAGAGTAACAGCTCCCTCTCGGAAGTATACTCCACCTCACAGCTGTTAGGAGGTGGGAGTGTGAAAATGATCAGTTATCACAATGTGGCTGATGTGCTGTGAAGCCCTACCCAAATATAACTCGGGGGAAGTGGCCTGCAGGACTCCACTCCAAGACTGTATCTCTGGTTCTTGCAAAGAGTAGAGAGAGAAATCTGTTCAGAAGACAGAAAATGAGAGAGACTGATCAAGAACCCTTGTGATAGAGCCCTGATGGAACAGAAGAAAGAATGGGCTTGAAGAAAGCCATGTGAGGGCAGAACAAGAGGGAAATGATAAATACAAGAGCATTAAATATGGGCAAGAAAGAGCAACAGAAGACCTTAAGGATAGAATTAGAGATATAGTGAAAAGGGTTAAGGACTGTCAAAATATAGATACACAGTCTGAATGGTAATGAATAAGGATTTTACCTGCAGTGCTGTGTATGCTGAGAAGGAAAGTAGGTGCAGAGAATTAGCCAGAAGGGACTTCCACTCAGTTCTTCAGATCTCGTAAACTCATTGGAACAAGGTGGGATGCTCCTGAGAGCAGACTTTCTTGGGGGATTCATGAGGCTTTCTGAATGGAAATAGCATAGGAAGGCCTTCACACAGCAGATGTTTCCCGCTGCTGGCTTCACTCCTATCTGGAAATAGAAGGTGAAACAAAAAATAGATATTTCTTTTCCTCCAGCAAGCCTCAGTCACTGAAATATTGAGTGAGTCTGTGAGTTTGGTTTAATCAATTCTGGTCTGGTCAAACTTGTCACTTACAGACAAAAATGTATGTATGCTGAAAGAGAAAACAAGACCAGAAAAAAGTAAACATTATTGACAATGACCTTTGAGCAAAAGTGGATTTTATTTTTTTTGTGGTTGTTACTCAAGTGTATTTTAAACCTCCAGCATCAAAGTTCACAGTAGCAGTCAGAGCTAAGTTCAGAGTCCTTCATTCACAGTAAGGAGTTTGAATAAATGAATGGGTTTGTCAGAAGTTCAGAGCACTAACTGAGTGTCTTCCAAAACAAAGTTTTAATTATTGTGATACTTTTTTCTGTTCCCTGTGATGTCTTGGACCTTTCAGCTTGGCTTCTTAGCAAAGCATGAATAAGTGACCCTAAACCTGGAGTGTTCCAAGTGATTTGTCACTACACCTGGAAAAAAGTGGCCCAGTACTATAGAGAATGTTTTTTTTCTGGGCTAATAATAATAATAAAAAATTCCTCTGTTTATTCTTAAAGCTCATTCTAAACAGAAAAATCAGTGAGGAATATCTGGTATAGCTGAAACTAAGTATAAAACAGCACCTAGATTAGACATTAGCTCATATTAAGAAAAATAGTCTTGAAGATTATGCAAAGCCATGCTGTCTGCTGATACCTTTTCTGAGTGTGTCACGGTAGGCATTTTACTCTGAAAAAGTCGGTGTAGTTGTTTTTGTTTTGCTTTTTAATGTTGATCAGCTCAATTTTGGCTAGAAGAATCAAGTTCACTAAGGGAGAGATGGAGAAATATTGCATACCAGCATGATAACCTTATGTGACAGCGTAGTCATGATAAATAAGCTATACATCTAGAAGTTCACTCTGATACATAGTCTGGACCAAAGGGTTCTCTTGCAATGTGATGATCTATTGTATTGCCCAGCCAACTGGAGTGGCATTAAAATGAATTATACCAGGCCTCTGGTTTGGAAATTGTCTAGTCCATTATTTTTTAAGTACAGATTTCTTAAAGGGCAGAAGGAACCTTGAAGAAAGAGAATGAATTGGAAACAAATTGTAACCATGACATTCTGCCCTCTTTCCTCTCCTTGCCATTTTTGGCAATTAGAGCATTATTTCCCCTTTCCTCTCAAGGACTGTTAGGGTTTGAAAAAGGCTTTTCAGTCTTTTGCCTTTGTTCTGATTTGCAGAAAGGGGAGAAAGAAGTCTTTTATCCTTCCATGTCTGCACATCTACTTCTGTGCTTCCTTTTTCCTATTATATGTTCTTTTCTTGCTTTCTGATAGTTTCATAAAGTGTACACAAGAGATGGACCAATGAGTTGCATGGGCTAAATCCTTAGTATCTTTCAACTCTTTCATGATGCTGCCACCACAGTGTTGCTATACTCTTCAACTAGTCTGTGTGCTCACACATTTCTGTGCATTTATAGTAATCACATTTCTGCATATTCTTGTTCTTCCAGCTGATTCGTGTGAGAAGATCTCCAAGTCATCCAATCCATTCTCAGGTTATGAGGTAAGGTAATTTTTTAATTATTATTATTGTTTTTTTAAGTTACCCCAGCTTTTGTATTTCTACTGTAGCGAGAAAACTTTTTGGCACCATAAATATGCAGTGTGCATTCTCTGGTAATAGCTAGTGCTTTTAAGATATTAGAGAGGATGATCTCCAGAAAGACATACTGATTCTGGCTTACTTGAGGTATCCAGCAAGACAATGCAGTTCTGATTCATTTCAGCCTATCTAACTCTGCAGAACCTGATTTTCCCCATACAGAGCACATGTACAGGTGCTGAGTAGTATTGTGAAAGTTCAGCAATTCACAGCATTATCTGGTTGCCATCAATCTCTTAGTCTCCCCCTCACCTCCATTTGGAAACTGGTCTTTTACAGGCACTAACTTTGCATTTTGATTTCTCTGGCCTTGAGAAAAGTGTGCAAATTGGCATAATACCCAAACAGACCAGGTGCTAGTTGTGGGTGAAACACCCTCATTCTTGGATATGCAAAATAGTTTGGTAGGTTATTGATCCTAAAGGAGGCTTCTATGCTTCATCTGAATATATATGCAGTTGGCTTTGGATGTGCAAATCAGATATCCAGGAAAGTTGCTCAGGTCAACATGGCTTTGATTTTACAAGAAGTCCTTACAAATTAAGTCCTAATTTTGTACTGCAAGAAATAAGTTTCCCTATGATCATAGGTTGATTGATTATTTTGACAGATGCTAAAAAGTTTGGTGTAAATACCTTTTTCTGCTACTTCATATTGCTGTCTGCACCATTGGTTCTACTTCTCACGTGGTTTTATGTAAACTTTTCATCCTATGGATCCCTCTGGAGTGATGATCAATTTGTGTAATTTAATAATTACAAATAATTACATACTACAGATTTTTCCAGTGTCATGAGCAGCTGCTGGTGGATCTACAGGCACAGTCTCTGTCCTTGCCCTCCCAAGGCTCTCTTGGAACTGCTTGGTGGTGTTAAGCATTTAAACAGCAGGGACTTTCTGGGAGCAGTCCAGCTTGCTCTGATATTAGGAGCCATTTAGCAAATGGTGATAACTAATTTAATTAAGATCAGATGTTAATGCCATTTGTGAGGATGATGCCGTATGGACTCAGGCCTAATGTTCTTTGGCTCTGAAGCATCCTTCTCTGGTTTTGGAGTGCCATGACATACACACACTAACACACTGACAATAATGCACAATAAATGGCTGGAGTATTCAGATACTTGTAATACAACCAAGGTATTTTATCTACTCAGCTGTCAGATATCATCAAAACCAGAAGTTTTATCATCCTTGAAAGAATCCATTCCCCAAATAACTAACTCAAAATGATCAATGTTCTGGAATTCTTGTCACTTACTGTGTAATTTACACATTGTGTCTAATTTACACACTTTGGGTACTCAAGAGATTGGCCTGCACTGATAATATATGACCTTTTGTCAGTCAATAGAGGGATTCTGACTAATTGTTGATCATTTTCTGCTGTCATGGATTATGTCTGCATCTTCTCTGAAGCATGAGTTCTATCTTCTATCAGTTCAGAAAAAAAATTAATAAAAAATCCTCAGTAAGTTACTTCAGAGGTCAAGAAAATCCTGGGTTTATTTCCCGCATGTGATAATTCACAACTTTCAGCTAAACTGTGGAGCTCCCTGCCACAAGATAATGTGGATACTAAAAGTTTATATGGTTTTAAGAGACATTATACAAGTTAATGGAACCTATCATAATGTCTTCTCTCTGTCTAAACAATGGTGCTGATGACAGATGCCTGATATAGATTGTTGTATTTATTTTTGCCAGTCATGACTGAAGACAGTTTGGATCATGAACTAGATTAAAAATATGCACAGCCCTGCTTCTGCTCTTTCCATCCATCATGACTTGTGCTGAGCATCAATTGAAATGGTAGCTGCTAATATTACTAACAATGACTCAACATTTTCCCACTGTTAAACCTGACCATTCTGTCTGATGATGTATAGAAAGAAGTAACAGAACTGCCTCTAACACCTCTAGGTAGACTCCTGATGTTCTCTTTCAACAGTGGGAGCTGCAATGATAACAGGATCAGGCTCAACAATAACCCTGCTCTCTTGCTCATGTTTCTGCCTCTAGCCAGGTTCTTTCTTGGTGTCCTGGTGGTAGCTGTTGTTTATCCCCTTATGTTTTGCTTGTAGACTTAGTACTTGGCAGTTACACTTGTCACACAGCTGGAGGATGATTTCTTATTTGACAATTGAGGGCCTTTCAATATTTGCAGATATTATTGTCAGTGCTGGTCCTGATAAGAGGCCTTTTATGAATAACTGACAGCTTGCTCAACTAAGCACATCTTTAGTGGTGATATTAGGTATTTAGCAGGATTTGATGATCTTAAAGGAATGGCAATACAAACATTTCTGCTGGGGTCCTGTTACATATGAATTTCTATTACGAAACACTCAATTTTAATTTTCTATTCTCCGCTTGAATGCTCACAGGTAAATCCAGAGTGAGAAAAGGGTCAGGATTATAAATTTTGAATGTCTCTGCAACAGAAAGTTCTAAAATATTCTTGTTGATATACTGTAAATTTCAAATCCCATAAAGTCTTCTCTTCTTTGTTTGTAATGAGGGAAGAACTAACAGAATCTGCACATAACATTGAAATAGATCTGATTCCCTGCAAGCAGATATTTAACCAAGAATTCTTTCTTATTTTGTAACCAACTGAGAATGTATCTTTTGCGTGATTGTCTCAATGCCCTGTTAGTTCAGTATTGTAAATGTCCCACTCTGGTTCTCTGAGGAGTTTTTCAGCATAGTTAGAAGAGACAGATTCACAAGCTCTAATTCCACTGCAAGGGTTTTTTTGTATTTTTTCCTCATCAAGAAGCCAGAGAAAGAAAACAAAAATACATGTCATCTGCTGGTTTCCCAAACATTCCTCCACAGCCTATGAGGAGAGGCTGTGAGGGAGCTGGGGTTGCTTAGCCTGGAGAAGAGGAGGCTCAGGGGAGACCTTATTGCTGTCTACAACTATCTGAAGGATGGTTGTAGACAGGCGGGGGCTGGTCTTTTCTCCCAAGCAACCAGCACCAGAACAAGAGGACACAGTCTCAAGCTGCACCAGGGGAGGTTTAAGCTGGAGGTTAGGAAGAAATTCTTCATAGACAGAGTGATTTGCCATTGGAATGGGCTGCCTGGGGAGGTGGTGGAGTCACCATCATTGGAGGTGTTTAGGAGGAGACTTGATGGGGTGCTTGGTTGCATGGTTTAGTTGATTAGGTGGTGTTGGATGATGGGTTGGACACAATGATCTTGAAGGTCTCTTCCAACCTGGTCTAGTCTATTCTATTCTATTCTATTCTATTCTATTCTATTCTATTCTATTCTATTCTATGAACACTGAAGGAGAGATCCTTATAGAGATGCAAAGGTTGAAAACATGCATAATATTTCTCTGGATAGATGTTGGGGGTTTTTCAATGTTTTTGTACATATGTAACATAACTCTTGGTCAGAAATGCCTCAATACTTTGTTGCTAAGGTCCTTTAGAGAAGAGAACAGGTTCTTGCTGCTGAAAGAGCGATGAAGACCCATGGCATGGGATTCTAGTGCCAGTGCTGAGATTTTGCTGAACAAATTTTGCACTCAGAACAGAAACCTTCTTTACACATTCAAATGCTTAGTTGAAAAATGTTTGCTATTATGAAATGTTATGTTAGGAGGTATGATCAAGATCAAAAATAAAAAGCAGCTTAGACAATCAACATCAATGAGCAGACATTCATCTTCATTTACAGAACACAGAAACACTGTGAGAGCATAACATGGCTGGAACAGACTGGGGAGAAACAAGATAGACAAGAGAGGAGAAGGAGTCTATATAACATATTCCTTGAAATCCCTCATCTCCATTTCTAGAACTGTTCTTTCTCCAGTTAGACTTTCCAGGCTCACCAGTTTTCAGAATGTGTGATTTAACAACAGAACACAGTGATTTCAAGTTCTTTTATAAGCAATCTACAAGGATTTTTAAAAAAGTAAACCCAGTGTTTAGCTCCAGTCAGAAAGCAAAGCTCTCACTCTGTGGTGGGTTGTGCAAATCTATAGCAAGAAAACAAACTGGTGCTATAAGCAGCAGAGAGACAAGAGAGATGTATTAGAGAGAATGGTTGGTTGGAGGGGAGGAACAAACAGTGCAAAGATGGCAACAGGATGCTTTAATTTTGAAAATAAATCTAGAATTAAGTCTTTTCAGGAGAATAGTACTACACCAGTAAAGTGAAACAGTGAACTGAAGTGCTTAGCCCTGGAAGATGAGGGATGTATAAACCAAATCCCTGACATTCACAGCAAGCAAGAAGAGGAAATAAATTTCTGGCTACATGTCTATGGTGCTGCTGTCAAAACCTCTGATGACATTTGATGCAGTAAATGAGATTGGAAGGTAAATTCAGAGTCAACATTTGCCCCAGGTCTTCTGACAAGTAGATGTACACTGCTGGTCATCAGGATCCTCTGCCATTGGAAGAACATGTCCTAGGACACGTTGAAATTAAATTATCATTAAATAAATTAAGTTACAAGAAATTAACATTCATGTGTGCAGTCCTTTGAACTGAAAGAGCAGACACCCTGTGAGGAATGAAAATCTGTGTGTGTATTTCTGGGCAGGCAAGTCTTGGTTTTGGGGAACTGGGACCTGTAATATTCCTTACAAAACTGGAGCGCTTAGGATTAGAAAGCAAAACACATTCTAGTGAACATGGAGAGACATGCATATGCAAGGTCCCTGAGTGCTGTAAGCACAAGCCATAGGAAGAAACTGCCTCAACTTGCCCATATATTTGTGCCATACCCAAAGCATAGTTCCTCTAAGAGCTGTGAATTATATTAGAATAACAGGCAGCTGTGGCACTTCTCTTACACAGCAGGTGCTCAAAGTTCTCCAGACTGCTAACTGTCACAATCTCATTTCTGGTTCATAAAAAACATATTTAATCTTTATTTTTGCAAAGCTTTCAGATACCGTTTCAGAGCTTTGTTAAACTGGGATTTATTAGTGACACAACAGAAGGAAATTTGCAAAGCTCCTTTATTTTTCTGAGCAGTTGTTGTTTATGGATAAAGGTCTTCAAAGACATGTCATTGTTTTCATGTCACTGCCTGTACATGAGCCAGAAATTTAAAATCCGATTTTGATCTTGTGTATATATGGAAGTATATATGGTTTTACATTTAAACATTAACATTGATATTTGTACCAGGTGGAGACTTCTTCCTCTACCTCATGATGTTATATTTACAAAGCTGGTTTTAGAACTGAATTAAAAAATATCACCTCTGTTTTTCTCTTTGCTACTCAAAGGAATGCAACTGATGTCAGTAGAAGTTAAAATGACGAGTGTAACAGAACAGCCTTTAAAAGCAGGAGTATAGAACAGCAAGTTAAAATCACCCAAATGCATTTACTGTCCAAGCTAGGATTTAAAAGTCTAGAAAATCTTATTTATGTAATTTTTATTTCCCTTTAACCCTTTGGCAATAGCTGGTAGGATTCCTGCCATAAACACTAATGAATTTTGCATTGAATTCTGACTCTTGGCATTTAGGGCTTAATAAAATCTTCTTTTCCTTTATCTGGAAGATTCCTTTTCTGCTAATTGGTGTCAACATCAATCAAGATCAGAGGTGCAACAATGCTAGTTTAAAGGCCTTTTGCTCATCTGCTTTATACCCCAAGTACTATGGAGCTGTAGGCAGCTTACACATAAAAGTTGCAATAAATGTCCTTTCACAATAAAATGTACAGAAATCTTGGAGACTTTGAAAAATTGTGTTGTTGCAATAAATTAAATGCTGCTTCCAGAGGTCTATCAGTTACACAAGAGGCATTTTGGGTGTATGAGGCTGTACTAAATATTTTGTGTAGCAGTAGAAGAGCTCCCTCCAGACCTTAAAAATAAAAATTGTGGGTGATGCCGGGGAGCAAGTTTTTACACGAAGCTTCCCTGAAGCACCATGTATTTGCATGTGTAGTTATCATATATGACAGACATATTCATAGAATCTTAGAATCATAGGATTGTTTAGGTTGGAAAAGACTTTTAAGATCATTGAGTCCAACAGTTAACATAGTACAGCCATATCCACCACTAAAACATGTTGTTAAGCACTGCATCTACTGGTCTTTTAAATATCTCCAAAAGATGGTGGCTCAACCACTTCCCTGAGCAGCCTGTTCCAATGTCTGACAACCCTTTCCATGAAGATATTTTCCCTAATATCAATCTAAATCTCCTCTGATTCAACTTGAGGCAATTTTGTCTTATTCTATTTCCTGTTACTTTGGAGAAGAGACCAACACCCATCTTGCTGCAATCTCCTTTCAGGTAGTTAGAATAGCATAGCATAGCATAGCATAGCATAGCATAGCATAGCATAGCATAGCCCAGGTTGGAAAAGACTTCAAGATCATCGAGTCCAACCTATCATGCAACACCATCTAATCAACTAAACCATGGCACCAAGCACCTCATTTGGTCTCTTCCCAAACACCTCCAGTGATGGTGACTCCACCACCTCCCTGGGCAGCCCATTCCAATGGCAAATCACTCTTTCTATGAAGAACTTCTTCCTAACATCCAGCCTAAACCTCCCCTTGCACAGCTTGAGACTGTGTTCTCTTGCTCCAGTGACGGTTGCCTGGGAGAAGAGAACAACCCCCACCCGGCTACAACCTCCCTTCAGGTAGTTGTAGACAGCAATAAGGTCTCCTCTGAGCCTCCTCCTCTCCAGGCTAAGCAACCCCAACTCTCTCAGCCTCTCCTCATAGGGCTTATGCTCCAAACTCCTCACAAGCTTTGTTGCCCTTCTCTGGACACGTTCCAGCAACTCATCATCTTCCTAAACTGAGGGGCCCAGAACTGGACACAGTACTCGAGCAATAAGGTCTTCCCCCAGTCTCCTTTTTTCCAAGCTAAATATTCCCAGTTCCTTCATCCACTCCTCATAAGACATGTGCTCTACACTCTTCACCAGCATTATTATCCTTCTTTGGAATCTCCAGTGCCTCGTTGTCTTCCTTGTAGTGAGAGGCTCAAAACTGACTGCAGTACTTGAGAGGCAGCCTCACCAGTGTAAAGCACAGGGGGACAATTTCTTCCCACACTATTTCTTGGTTACACTATTTCTGATACACACAAGCATGCTGTTGGCCTTCTTGGCTACCTGGACACACTATTGGATGATATTCAACCAGCTATTTACAACACCCCCGGATTTTTTTCTACCAGGCAATTTTCCAGCTACTCAGCCCTAAACCTGTAGCATTGCATAGGGTTGTTGTGACCTAAGTGCAAGGCCTGACACAACTAATCCATAACTTGCAGGAGTTATACTGTGCCAATATCTTTTTTCTCCTTCAAGAAAGGTGTGTGCCATCTGCTGTCCTCAGGCCTGCTGTGTAGACTGATCCATGATCAAGAAAATCAAAATTTTGCCGGTGACGCTAGGCTCGGAATCACGTATTAATCTGCTAGGTCATCTTGTTTCTTTCTTCATCATTTCCTGCAACTGAAAGAGTAAATGAAAGCTCTGCTTGTGCTCTTGACCCGTTAACCAGTTGTCCCAAGGCCTTGAAGTGTCTCTTAACTACCCTGGGACTTCTTATTGCAACTTCACTTCTTACGTGAAAAAGCAGTAATGGGTAATAAACCAAGTGCTGTACTAGGGTAGGAAGTCATACAAGGCATAGACTGACTTAACCTTGGTAACACCTCCTGCCAATCTAAAACCGTTGTCTTCATTGTTCGGTTCCCCCTGCAGAGCCTCATATCTATTTTAGAAGAGCACCAAGGAAGGTGAGAGAGTCACAGTGGAGAAGTACTTGCTGCACTGTGCAGGAACTTGTGATTATTGGCCCCTGTTCCTTAAGTCACTGCATTCTGCCAGGTAGAGAGAGGATAAAGAGTTCTCTATATCATGTCTTGTTTGCCTGACAAGCCTGTCCTGGAGAAGATAAGTGCGGTTCCAGCTGTCCCATCTACTTCTCAGACTCCCTAACATTCTTCAACCTACTTACCACCTCCTGGAGCTCTGTCACTAGTGGAAGAGGACACAGCTCCCACAGATGTGCTCACTGCTGCCATCTGGTACTGGTGTAAGAATAAAGCACATCCTGCACCCTCCACCTGGGTGGCTGCAAGAACAGAATAGAATTAACCATTGGAAAAGATCTTCAAGATCATCATGTCCAACCTATCACCCAACACAAGCCCTGTCTGGGCAGATGCATCAGTTGTGACAGTTGCAGAGTTTGAGAGGACAGGGCCTTTGTCTGTGTAGATACCATAGCTCCCTGGTTGAGCTGGCAGATTTACATGCCCTTACTGTGTGCCCTTCTGTGCAAACTGCTATGCCATGACCTGTTTGGCCACCTTGGTCACCAGTGCTTCCAAGGGACTTTTTTTTGTAGATGTGAGGGCTTGGCCATTGTTGCTCTTAGCCTCACTCAGGTCTCCTCAACTGCTTTTGTGTGAGCTGCTGGAGGGCCTCTCTGCTTACCTGAGGTTTCCTGGTTCAAGAAACCTCCCCATGCATGACACTAGAGTGCTCTGTTGCTGATCATGCTGACACTTGAGCTGCTTGCCTTGCCAACTCAAGCCTTTAGATGTCTGCAAAGAAATTCATTATTACCTTCCACATTCAGAGTTAGTAGTCAGATGGGTTCAAATCTAGGATCAGGATCATTGAAATCCACAGCCTGAGATAAGATCAATATGAGTGACTATTGGAGATTTTACTGAGGATTTAATTAATCACCTCAAGTGGATCACTTTTATCAAGCCAGACAGGGACTTAATCTCAGTCTTTCCTGGGCTGGGATTTCAGGAAACATTTCAGAACTGCAGGGTTCGTAGTAACACACAGCAAATCTCTAGCAGCTCTTTCTCTCAGCTGGTGTTCAGGTGACCAGGATGCTATTTGCCTTGTGTTTTGTAGAGATGCTTTAGCAACCTATTATGTTATTCTTTGTGACAATGCTTGATGAAAATGGAGACATGGTGAAACAGCCCTTCTTTCTTTGATGAGATGCTCCACTGAATGCTTCTGCCACAATGCCTTTGATGTTGACTATACCTGCTTGCTTCCTCGTTCCTGGGGTCATTTCAGCACTGGAGGATGTCAAAAGCAGCCTTACTGGTGAGTAAAGAGAAGAATTTTATACTTGTGGGCCACCAGCCTGGTAACTTTCTCTGGAAAAAATGTCTTTTGATGCTACTTCATTATACAGTGCAATACAAGGCTGCCTCTGGTCAATAGACCAATAGCAAATCTTTTGGTGTCCCGTAGGCCATTGTGCATTTTGAGTAATAGCTGCTTGGGGAGCAAGTTAATGCCAGGAGCGGGCATTGTTTGCTGTAACTCACATGAATAGCTATGAACAGAAAGGCTGAATGTTGCGATGACAACACATCAATAAGCAAAGCCACTTTCTCCACCTTTTGACATGAATTACCTGTCTTGGATACTGCACTATAATCAGCACTTGCATTGCCAGGAGCAAAATAAAGGCCAGTTTGACCTTCTGGAGCAGCAAGATCTGTTTTCCTGGACTGATGAGAGAGTCATTAGTCTGAAAAGTTACTTGAACTGTCAGTAACCTGCTTACTGTGTGAGGCAGTGCTTTGGCTGAGCCACACCTCAGTGCATAATTTATACCTTTGCATAGGATGAGATTTTTAGGGTATGTTATCTTAAATGCATCTGTAAGCATGATGACTGAGCAGGCTGCAGGACCAATGTGTACCATGACAATATGGAAACTCTGTGCAGATTTTGGGTGAGCCAGTGGGTTACAGAGGAAGAGAATTGGGGTGAGTAGCTTTGCTGGGATTGCCAACACCCGTGCTTGACCAACCTGGCTGTGTATGTAGCCTGTACTGGGGCTGCAGGGTCACTGCAAGGAAGCAGTTACAACAGCAGTGGAACTGTTTCTGTGCTGCAAGGGCACTCGTATCATCAGGTACAACAAAACAGACTGTTTTGTCTCCTGTTCACCTCCTAAGCAGATCAGTGCAGTCCTTAGTGCTGGTCTTAGCTATTTCCCTCTTCATTTCACACATATTTCAAACAAACAAGGATGACAGAAGTAGGCAATTTATTGCAACACACAATGCTGGTAATTTTGCAGGATCTGAGGCCAGCAGAGCAACATGCTGCTGACCTTAAATTGCTTGTTCCCCTTTGCTGTTAACTAAAAGAATAAATCAGCAGGTAATTCCTTTCTCTCACCATACCTGCTCACCCTCCTCCTTTTTTAAAGGCAGACATCTGTTCTTTTTATTTAGTCATGACAATGCAGCCAGCAAACAGAATCTTAGTACCACACCAATATGTTTAGGTTTTTTTAGTGTTAATTAGGTGTCAGAGGTATGCTTAGTGTCTTTCTGAGAAAGGCATGACACTAACCCAGAAAACTCAGATAATCCTATTGACAAATGTGTTTGTTTATTAAAATAGGGGGTTGGGGTTTTTTTGTTTCTTGTTGCTGTGAAGGACTTAGCTTCTCCTCTAAAAAGCAAACCAGCTGAGTACTGTAGTATGCCATTGTCCAGTAATTGCAGTGTTACCTGCTGCTATACCTTCGTTGAGTAATATGTACAGCTACAGAACAGCTCTGCTGTTTGAGTAGCTGAGAGAGCTGTAAAACCATTTTAATCCATTGTAGACCTTGCCTGAAGTTCTTGACTAGCAGGGTATTAGAACAAAATGCAAAATATGAACAAGGTACTCCTGCTGCTGCTGAACATGTTCTTCAGTAAGCGCAGCTTAATTTGCATTTGGAGATAGCTCAAAGGAACTAGTTCTTTCTTTTGTTTATACAGTTATGTGAATAGGCCAGTCTGAATTGCAGTACACTTTCAATGCTTCGAAGTAAAATGGCAGACAGAAAAGGGAATGAGAGAATGGCAAAAATCTGCAATCATATACCTCTGAAGTCTCCTGTGAGCTAATGAGTGCAATATTCCATGTGTACGTGTATAAACGTGTATGCACATATGGTTGTTTACTGCATCAGGACTGCACTATCCACCAGAAGTGTGCCTGGCAGCATCTATAAAGTGAGACCCTTGAAGTGTGTTTCTTTACCTCTCAGCTTCTTGTCCAAAGTAGCGATCCTGTGCAGTGGCAGAAGGTTGTCCTACACAACTTGCTGTGCACAGGACAAAAGGTATATAGGCAGGCAGGCACTTTATCTGAGCTATCCATCTGGAAGCAGAAATAGGATTTCTTGCCAGCTCAGAAAACCATTCTAGTGCTATGAAATAACTCACAGGGAATGAAATTATAAATGTATATGCTGCCCTGAGGGTATGTCAGTTTGTATCACAGAGTATCCATAACCATTCACTTTTGTGCTGTTGGGCAGGGGAGGCCAGTTAAGCTGCTCTGTGGCAGATGAACTGTTAATATCCGAGGCACTCACTAATAGAAAGAGGCATGAGGGCACTATATCAATTTATTGTAATGCAATGAAATATGAACCACAGCAAAAATAAGGGGGAAAAAAGGCAAACTAAATCTGTTTCAGTAAACAATCACATTTTGGAATATAGTTTTCCAGCAGGGGAAATTTAATAAAATGACTGGAAGTCATCAGGAAATAATAAATTATTTTGTGATTAAGGAGGAAGGATTATAGCTAGTTCAGAAAATCTGAATATCATTCTTATCTCTGTTTCAGATGAGCCATGTCACAGGCCAGCCACAATTTGTTTCTCAATAGGCTGATTCCTTTTCACAGACTTTTTTATACTTACCACAGTGGCTTCAGGGCTAGTTAGGCCTTTGATTTCGCTCAATATGGCAATACCTACTGTATTCTGAGCCTGATACTCTGAAAGATGGACAATCAATAAGAATGAGACAATATGTGCCAGCAGATCAGTCTTGTGAAGCACAGAACCACATGGTCAGTTGTCCTTGATACGCAGCAGAAATCTCTGGCTAGTGAATTACCACTGCTGATTAATCTATGTCATTACTGGTGACAATGCTTTCTGTCACATCATTGTTCTACACAGGCCTTTGCAGAAATAAATTTTACAGAACCAGTATCCAGCATTTTATTTGTGTTAAATTTATCTGCCATGAATCCCATGATATTTGCCCTCACTTCCCCTCTTCAGTGGTTTTCCTCCCGCTCCTGCTATGAGACAGAGTGAATAACAAGAATCTATTCAGTTTTCACTGGCTTAAGACTTGTCATCCTGTGCTTTATGACTTAGAATTCATTTTGCTAGGAAAAGAAGCCACTGGGAACAGAGACTTACTCTGTTTTGGGAATGACAGCAGGATAGACAGGTGTCATCTCATGATGACATTTAAAGGTGGACGAGCCCCATGCATGAGGGAGTTCAATCTAGTGTAATCAGTGTCAACCCTGACTGTTTTTGTCAATTTTATTTATTCCTTTGAGAGATCACTTTATAATAACAGGAAGATTATAATTTAAATAGTTATGGGCAGTGGGTGGCTGAATTATTAGCTCTTTACAGAAGGCAAATTCTCCATAAAAACCCCAGAGTGGCTGACATTCCCACCTTTGGTGCCCTGCAACATTGAAAGAGTGGTATGGGTCCTTCAGCTAATCTGCAGGAATGGGAAATTAACATTTTCCTCTTCTTTTTAAGAAAGATGCTTCACCCCTGAGACATTCCCAGAGACACTAATTGGTCATCTTTCAGAGCTTTGATTTTAATAAGAAACGGTGAGAAGCATCTTGCATTCAGCCTAAGCAAAAAGATGCTGAAGTTTATTGTAGCCTGGATCTCCAAATCACTGAAATGAAGATTGTGCAGGTGATTTTCAATGGCTGCTTCTATTTAAATGCAAATGTGTATATAGATACTGTTTTAGATGCCAGTCATTAATATGTTCTGGCTTTTTTTCCCTGACTTTAAATGCCTGACATTCCTTCTAAGATGTACCTTCCTTTAAAAGAAACCACAGACACCACCCCCCACCAAGAAACATACAAAAAAACCCAAACCCTAGCTTGTACATCTAAGGTCAAGATCACCTGTGCACATCAGCATCTGTAAAAACGTATTTTACCCAGGCTAATCCCTCACCTTACCCATATGGCCCTGAGGCTACCATCTAGTGCTGGGAAAGAGAGGTGTGTGTAGTGAAATGTGCTGGTCATTGCATACCAAATACAGTTGCCACAGCAGCAGGCCTCTTTTATTCCTTCTTCCTCTAGGAATCTTGAATGTGTTTAAATATTAAAGCTGGACACTTCTCAGTGCATCCCCTGTGGAGCCTTTCTATTGAAAACATCCAAAATCCAATAAAATTAGCTGGTCTTTTTGATGTTTGTAAAGTGGCTGCTCACTGAGGCAACTGGTCTGTGAGTCTAATATCAGACTCTTATAAAGATATCTACAGAGCATTTCCAATAGTGCTGATATCTTGAATCTCCTTGCTAGCTGTTCGATTTTGCTTACTAGCATATGCTGTTTTCATGTTTAACTGCAGCCAGCATCTAGGCATCAAAGAGCCCTCACTCTCTTCCCCTGGGTGGGATGGGAGAGAGAACTGGAAGAGTAAAAGTAAGAAAACTTGTGGGTTGAAATAAAGACAGTTTAATAGGTGAAGTAAAAGATATGCATGCAGGCATAGTTAACCAAGGAACTCATTCACCAGGGCTCCATCACATATAACAGTTACTTGGGAAAGCAAGAAATCACCTTTCCCAACATCCCCTCTTCCTTCTTTTCCCTGCAGCTTTATATGCTGAACATGATGTCATATGATCTGGGATGTCTCTCTGGTCAGTTGGGGTCCTGGCTGTGTCCTCTGCCACCTTCTTGTGCACCCACAGCTCACGTGCTGATGGGTTGATGCAAGGAGGACAAAAGGCCTTGACACTGTGTAAGCACTGCTCAGCAGTAGACAGAACATCCACGTTTACATACCTAGCCATATTGTTTGCAGCACAAATCCAAAATACAGCCCACACTAGCTACCATGAAGATCATTAACGCTATCCTAGCCAAAATCAGCACTCCTTTCTTTTTTTTTTTAAAAAAAAAGAAGCAATAGTTAGGATGGTTTGTTCTCTCTATTCCTACTTCAATGCAGCATTGATTCACCTTGTCTCTTAAATACCTGAACAAAAAAACAAAACCGAACCAAAAAACCCCAAACAAAACATAAAAAAGAGCTTACACAATTTTGTTCACTTCAGAGACAAAAATTGTTGATACTACTCTCTAAACCAGGGATCATTTCAGCTTTACTAAGATGTAAAAATGGTTGCTGTGTTAATAGGGTGAAAATGCAGAAATACTAGTATTTAGGTTTTTGCCTTAATAATGCTGCACCACTCCCATCTTCCTACAAAAACAAATGCAAAGTCAACAGGCTCTCCAGGTGCTTTTCATGATCACAGACCTAAGCACAGCTGGGAAGAACAGCAACCTCTGAGCCCTTTAGGATTAAGTTAACATGCAAAATAAGCTTATGTGCTTTGCTTTACAAAGCACACAATTTTCATGCTCTCAGATCAGGGCTGGTAAAATACCAGGACAACCTCCCAGCTTCTGCAGAAATATTTATACCTCGATTTAATTTTCATATAAGGCACAAATGTTATCAACAAAGATTAAAAATAGGAATCAGAAGACAATAAAGGTTCTGAGCCAAGTTAGTATTGTCTATCAGAAAGAACAGACTCTTTCAGCAGTCACCACATTAACCACTGGCCTAAGTCAGTTTTCCATTGAGAAGCAGGCGCTTTTCCAAGTTTCTAATACACACTCTTGCCTTGGCAAAGTGCAAATGGGATATGGTGCCAGGACACTTGTATCTAGAGCATACTTTGACTCCTTGCTGTATTTGCAGAAATTTCAGGTACACATCATTAATCACAAAGCCTGTCCTATTCTTGAATTATTTAATACAATATTGGAGCAGTTCTGAATTATTTAAAGCAATATGCGAAAGGTTCTCTGTGATATACATGCAAAGATTATTAAGAACCTTGCTAAACAGATTTAAATTGCCAGAACCTGATATCATCTTCCCATGTTCCACAGCCCTAACTCAAGGAGGGAAAGAAACAGCATACCCTTGTCCAATAGCCCCCTGATTTACTCAAAAAATTTACTGCAACTGCTGTAAATAAGTGAAACAATTTTAATCTGTCTCAGGCTGGTCAAAATGTGACAGGCAAAAAGAAAAAGCCCCACACATTGTAATTTGGTACTAGAGGAGAATGGAAAAGGCAGAAGGTTTTTCTGATTCTCCTAAACCATAGAAATAACATAGAAACAGATTGTCTTCCAAAGTGCTTTGACATTTCTTCTCTTGTTTGTTTGGGGTTTTTTGTTTTGTTTTGCTTTGTTTTGTTTTAATCTGTGACAACCAGGAATGAAATGGTAACTTTTATAATGAATCTATGGTTGCTATTCTAGATCCATTAACAGTGGAAAATGTTCCTTGGGTATACCGCAGCAGTTCGTTCAGCTGCATAGTCAAACTGGGAATGGGTGGACCACTGCCCAGCTCCTCTTCCATGGACACTAAGCTCCTCAGCTACAAACTTCAGCCTCATTAGCAGTCCCTACAATTCTGCTGACTCTGCTGTGCATACAAGTGCTTTCAGATACTTTTTGACAATTTCTCTCTGCTGTGCTCTTACAGTGTACAACTCCATTCAGCCCACCAAATCATGGGTATAAGGGGTGATAGATGCCCATCAGCACCCTCTTTCTGTAACCAAGCTCAAGACTGGACTGCTTATGACCATACAATAGATCAAGAGGTAGCCCAGATCAGTCAAAAGGCAAGGTAAGTGAGCAATGCTGTCTAGCCACAAAGCACATTTCTTCCCTGCATATACTGTAATGCTCAGGCTACATCTGTGATTTCCCACCCAGAAACACCGTCTGGATCACCAAGAGATGAGTGCAAAAGGTGCTCCAGAAACCAAATAACAAAGCTGGCCAGCAAGGTGTGACTTGGATATAGCTTCATAAGTAGTTCAACCCACTCCCAAACAGTGCTTTTGATCTAGACTTTGAAGCCAGCACCTTCTTTTTGGGTGCTTGCTATGCTTTCTTTCTGAAGTGGTCCTGCTCTTCACACTCACCACAAAGATGGGATAGGAGAGACTTTTTATACTTCAGAGAACAGAGAAGTTGCAGCTAAGAAATTCTCAGAATCAAAAGAATTGTTTCCCTCGTCCTTTCTCCTCCTTACTCCTGTTGTGCAGTCATTTGTTAGGAAAGATAACAATTAGGTCTTTAAAGGCCCTTCAGGACAGCTGCATCTATAATAAGGGCCACATAGAAATTAATATGCCAGGAGGCACTCACCAGAGCTGCTACCTCAATTTGGCTATCCATTCAAGTACATTAGGAGGTACACTCAGGTTATATTCCTGAAACTTTTCTTCCCAACCAAGCAGGTGAACTGAAATTTCCTACTGGATCTTTCAGCTTGACAGAGGGAGGCTGAGATTCTCCTCCAGTCTCAGGATTGCAGGAACTGCATCTTAATGTGCAAGTGTGCCTACCCATCCTTCAACCTGGCCCAACAGGGACATCTACATTAGAGAGTCACTTTCAGTAAGAATACTGTTTTCACTCTAAGTAATTTATCTCTGAAAAAAAAAAAAACAAAAAACCAAAACTGGTCAGCTTTCCCTGAAAAGTACATAGCCTTTTCCTCATTGTTAACCTTAAAATATTGCAATTAAATGGTGAGGAAGGGAAGAAGAGAGATCACTTTTTAGCCAAGTAATCACAATGGAAGCATTCACCTTTCCACTCATTTCAAGATGGCCATGAACTTGTTATATAGCTAACTCTAACACACCAGGATAATATACGATGGTGAATCATCTTAGTTTATCCATTCAGCTTGCCCTATGAGTTTACAAGGGCTTAAAATCTATTTGCTTTTCACCTCGTTTAGCCTTGATTTAAAGGTATGACAGCAAATAAATGGGTGCTATACTTCACTGCCTATGTGGAGTAAAGCACATCATACTTTGTAGCTGATGTTTCTGCCCTAGTATGTATATAGGGGTATGTCTCCATGAGTGTAAGGGACAAAGGCAAACAGACAGCTCTATGCCTGAATCAAAGGCAGCACAAAACATTTGGATATTGCCCATGCTGTCTCCAGCAGTTTGGTTGTTGGAGAAATGCGTGCCAAGCAGTCCCACCACACCTCCATTCTGAGTGCTTCTGGGACCATGCAAAGCATCAGAAGGCCCTGTCTTGTCAGGAGCTTGAATTTTTATGCCTAGGAAAGGTATAAAATTATTCTGGGATACATGAGAGTATCAGAGGATAGTTGTGCCCACTGTTTTGTGCTTCCACTGGTTTGGAAAATGTCCATTTTTGATTATTTCTTCTATAAAATGATACAGAATAACATGTTCTCCTTCCCTTTTATTCTTCCCCAAGATTTGCTGCTACCAAATCAGATTTTCCCCTGTACACTTTCCAGTTGTTCATTCCCTTTACTTCACGTACATCCAAAATTACATCCTAAAAGTCAACCAACCAGTTCCTTGTCTGTACTGAAGAGAGTGTAATGACACCAAAGGTACAGCTGACTTGTAGTTCTTTCTTTCTTTATTCAGTTTTCCCCATAATCTTTAATTTAAACAATTTTAAACCCAGATGACAAGTTCAGTGATTGCCACTTTGTCTTGACTGTTGAAAAAGGGCTTTATGAATATATTATTTTTCATTTCATGGACATCCTTTCTCATCACTTTATTCCTTTGAAATCGGTTTTGCGTTTGTAGAACTTAAGAGCTGTGTCCTTAATCTTAACATCCTTATAAAGGTTTTCAGATTTTTTGATTGATTCACTTATGTTAATCTAGAGCCCACAATATATACCATAAAATTCTTTTAAGGGCAGTGTAGGCTTTCAAAGGCAAACACTGCAAAATGTCTTAAACTCATATTTTCCTCAACTTCTGGATAATTTAAATTGTCTCCTTTTTTTGAAAGAAATGTGGTTTTGTTTTTTAATGCAACATTATTTTTTCCTTTAGAGCATTCTTTGAGGTACACAACACAAATAATACATCATCTTGTGCCATTATCATGGTACTTCAAGACTTCTTTGAAATATTTGTGGTGCTGTAAGGATTAGAAGGCTCCCAGTTTGTACAACAGGGTCTTTCATTTAATTCATACACAGCTACTGCTGTTTATTAAATGCTTTCAATAAGATGGCACCATCACAAAGAAGCAAAAGGCTGCCCTGTTCTTATTGTCACTGCAAATTTTGCATCCTGCTGCAGCTCAGGGGTCTGCTATCTTTTGCAGCATTGCTTTCTTTGCTAAGTGAAATATTTAGGGCAAAATCCTGACATCTTATTCACAGTCTGCAATAACAACTTCCACTAATATCAACAAGACTACACAAAGGATGAAGACTTACATAATATGTTTGAGTTAGGCAGAATTCAATCCCTCAGAATTTATCTGCATTTTTTTCTTCTTTTAGTCTGCTTGACAAAGCTTTATTAGAACATCCATAAACCAGCACTCTGCTTCAGCCCACAGAAAAATGTTGCTGTTACCAGGAAAGTGGGATCCAAAACTGTATCCTATCTAAAGTAAAAGACAGAGAAATAGAAAGGGAAACAATTACAAAAGAGCCACTAATTTAGTTATCAACAATCTGCAAAATCCATGTGAAGCAATTATTTTGTTGAAAAGCAAGGAAGCAAATTGTCCTGTAGTCATTTCCACAATGTCGTTCATAAAGGAAAAAAATGTTGGGGTGGGAAGTGTAACGAAGTTATGGTGACCTGAGTCTTCTATTGGATTCTTTATTAATAACAAAAGCATCTTAGGATAAATATTCAAATAGATACATTTGCCTGTCTAATCTGAGAAGCTGCTATTATGGCTTTGTCCAAAGCAAACGTGCTGATAAAGGAGGCTACATATTGTTCCAGTATATATTGGCACTGCTGATGTCCTTCAAGGACCTTTCTTTGACTTTCACAACTTCTTTCTCTGTTCTCATGCCTGAACATTTTTCTCCAACAAATCACAGTACTTCCTCTGCAAGATGTCATATCCTGAATTCAGCCAGCCTTGCAGACCTCAGGTCTCAAGAGACCAGAAATCCCTAGCAGAGCTGCAGACTTCCCATGTGCCACTCTTGGTGTATGTGTTCACAGACAATCGCAGGGAATTTTTACCTTTTTGCCCTTTTCTCAGGTGAGCTGAAAAGGTGAAAAAAGTGGTCCAGACACCTGAGCAGAAAGAAGACAAGACAACTCAATTTGGAGAGTCATGTGATTCTAGTCTCTTGAAGATATGCAGAAAGTCATAGCTCTCCTCATTTTTATTTATTTAAAGTTATTGTAGTTATATATTTAAAGGTATTGTTTAAATGGGGACATGTGACAGTATTAACACAACGGGAGATAAAACTTCTAAACTCCAGCAGGCAATTTGGTACAGTCCAGTGCATAGTACTGTCCTCCATTTTGTAATATGGATGTGACAGATAGAAAAGCTACTGTGAACCTTGAGTGTATGATTTGCATACTAAGAGATATCTTTCCTTACCTTTATCAGGGTAGGCTTAGTCTACAGGAGGGAACTGAAAGAGTTCTGATCCCTTCTGGCCTGACCGATTGCCCTAATAAACTCATACTTCCAACTTCATGCTTGGATTTAGCAGTGGTTGATGACTGTGTCTGCTAAGCCTGTTACAATATAAGTAAATAACGGTGAGCAATGAGGATGTGGCTGAAGCCAAGAAAGCTGATGAAATTGGAAGGGTTTTGTATTTAGACATTAGGATGAGAAAGTTGGGGATGTGCATCCAGTTACTGTACAAGATTTACAGAAACAGAGCTTAGGTTCCACGTGGCAGAATCCTGGGAATTAAGATCACTGCCTGATCATTTTAATAAATATGGCCCCAAATCACACTGATAAATTTTGCACTTTGTGTCTCAGTGGTTCAGTTTCCTTTACAGAATGCAGGGAGAGTAAAACTTCCTTTTTCCATTTTTGTGTTTCTTCTTCTTCACCATGAGGGTGGTGAGATGCTGGAACAGGTTGCCCAGTGTAATGGGTTGGGGCAGATCCCCTCCCCACCACAGGCAGAAATAACGACTCAGGCAAACGGATTGCAAAAGTGATGAAAGTTTAAATAGAAAGCGGTGAATGTTACAGAAAACCCAAAGCGCAGTGACAAAGAAAGATCCCATCCCCACCTGAGGGTGCATGCAAAACCCCCAGGGCTCCTTCTTCCCCCTCCCTCTGCTGGGCTAGTCTCAGCTGGCCAGGCCTGAGACTGCCCATCCCCCTGTGGCCTTGGGCCTAATCAGGCCATGGCCGGGAGATCTCTCCCCCAGTTACCAAGTCTCGGAGAGGGAAGGAAAGAGGAAGTGCCAGACTCCGCACTGGATCTTATAGTGGTGCAAAGAATTATGGTAGGAAATACACAATTTCCTGTGTCCATCCCTCTGGGCTGGACTTCTGGACACAGGAAGTGAATGCACCAGGGGGGCACCCAGCTCAAACTACAACACCCAGGAACGTGGTGGAAGTCTCATCCCTGGAGGTTTTTAAGGCCAGGCTGGATGTGGCTCTGAGTAATGTGACCTAATGTGAGGTGTCCCTGTCCATGGCGGGGGGTTTGGAACTAGATGATCCTCGAGGTCCCTTCCAACCCTAACAATTCTATGATTCTTCTCCAGTAAGCATGTCTGGGCAGGACTGTGTTTGTTCTGTACCTATAATGCTAAAGAGCTGGACTCGTACACAGTGCTTAGACAAAGTTGTAATGAAAGTCACAACAACAGATTTACTTTTCAACTTCTTGGTTGTGTGTTGCTATAAATTTAATAGAAGCAATCTGTGTTGTGGAAGATGTGCTTCTGGTTTCTGCTATAGATCAAAATTTTTAAAACGCAGAGTCACAATAAGAAGTGAATAAAAAAAGAAGAGGTTAAATGAAGTCTGGAACTGTTTTCACCGGAACTTGTTCCAGTCCTGACCAATACTTCTGCCAGTACTTTTGTTACCTGGACTAATTCATCCATACCTTTCTGGAAAATTAATTGTATTGTGTCATTTGGCATCAGAGAACAGCAGTGTTTTTTTCATGATCTAGAAAATAATCAGTGTTTTAACCAGTTTATCTTGTCTTTCACACAGCCAAGATGTGTACTCCCAAAGTGCCAGATGTTTGCACCCCCAGGTAGGTGAAATGTAGTAGAAAAGGATGTCATTTTGATGAGTGTCTTTATGGTATATTCCTTCCAGTTGCTCATTTGAGCATCTGGGATGACAGTAGTAAATAATGCTTAGTACTCCTATACCACAGTACATGTTCAAAATGAAATTTTAGTAGTAGTAGTAGGTTTAGAGGTCTCTGAAACAGTGAATGTGTACCAAAGGGAGAAATTTAACCCCTGACTCTGATAAAACTATGGCAAGCCAGGAATCATCCTCTGGGGAGTGACTCTTTCTTGCTCAGAAAAATGATTTAAAAATGTTTCTGTGAGTAGGTAAAATTATATGTCTAAATGGATTCCAGGGAAATTATTGCTGGGGGAAAAAGTAATTGTTTAATTTCTCACTACAGATCAAACTCAATATCTGCTCTGTGTAAATATCTGCATTCAGGAAATACCTTGGTAAAAATTAATAGTTATTTTACTCATCTGTGAAAATCAAGATCCTTGCAATCCAACCTGACATTACAGAGCTATTGAGATGCTGCAGAGGTGGAAAACTTCACAGTCTTCTCTTCCTGATATTTCAGAATAGACTGAGATTTCAGACTGGAGATCCCTTGCCAACTTATTTTCATAAGACAAGGTCTAACATTGTAGTTTTGAGGAAATACACATAGTTTTTGAGTCAACTTTGTTGCATGCCAACTAAAAGGAACAATGTGGAACAGGCAAACCATACCATCAATATTTTGATATTTTAAGTGTGTTAGTGTTCTGCCATAGTAGAGAACATTCTCTTGTGTTCCCTAACTCCCTCCTCCTGGCACAAGGTGCTGGACCTCAGACACTAAGCCATTTTTCCTCATACTATGCAACGGAAAACTCTGGTCTGAAACCTACCCTCATAGAGAAAAATGAGTTGCAAACCAGTGGAATTAAACACGACATGTTAAATATCCATTTTGGAACATAAGGAATGAAAAGATAAATATTAAAAGTCATCCAAATAATAGCAATGCAGAAGATACCTGAAGATTCCCAGAGTATTTTTAGAAAGCAATGCATTGCTGCAGTGTGCAGTTGAAGTATCACCCAGTGAGACTCCAGCATAATTAAGCAATGATTAATCAATACTTAACTAAAGAAATTAAGCTCAGGAGAAACAATTAATTGAAGTTAAGTGAACTTTGACAGCTCATATTAAACTAAGGCTCTAATTAACAAAAGCATTGTGCATCCTCTAAATAGGATGTGCAGGCTTCAGGGGCTAAGGATAAGGGTAAGTGTTATTCTGTAGATTCTTGATGATGAGGTGCCACTGATGGAGAGCTCCATTTTAAGGCTTTGAAAGGAGAAGCTGATTTTTCTTCAGGTGTCCAAGATGTTATTTGCTGTCTTGAATGTAAGATCTGGCAGCAAAACTATCTGGATGAACAAATGCAGAGTCTCCTGGCAAGGTTTGCAAGCTGGCCCCATGTACTTTGGGCTTGTATAATGCATGATGAAGATGCTACATGGGAGGAGGGGGGGAACCACCTTATGTCTGTGCTATTGCAAAACTCCACAGTTGCAAGGTGCCTTGTCCTTTTGCATTGCTGAAGATCTTCAAGTTCCACAGCCCAGTTTCCCCATGAAGCTCTATGCCATTTCCCTGGCTGCTGGAGTGGTTTTCCCCACTGTCTCTGGGATATATTTTATCCCCTTTTTGAGGAGGAGAGCAGGAGATGCTGTAGGCCTGGAGCAGGGATCCCCTGTTGATGAACTCCATCAGCTATGGACCCAGACCAATCATGCTGCGGGGCAGTGGGAGGTGCAGGAATCAGAGTGGGCCCCTGTGATTCCGTGTGCTCCACTGGGTTAATTCTAAATAGCCAGAGCTACTTAAATCAGAGCAGAGGCATTTCAAACTTAACAAGCTGGGGACATTCCCAGCCAAATACTGGGCTACTGCAGTACCCAGACATCAGGGAAGAGACAAGAAAATAAAGGAAGTCAGGCTGAAAGAGCTGGGGTTGTTCAACCTGGAGAAGAGAAGGCTCCACAGAGACCTTAAAGAAGCCTTCTAATGTTTCAAGTGGACTACGGGAGAGCTGGGGAGGGATGCTTTACAAATGCATGGAGTGACAGAATGAGGGGCAATGAAGCTGGTTTTCAATTAGACTTTAGGAAGATTATTTCCCATGGTGATGGTGAGGCACTGGAACAGGTTGCCCAAAGATGTTGTGAAGGGTGTAGGCCTCGGGGTGTTCAAAGCCAGGTTGGATGGGCCCTTGAACTACCTGGTCTAGTGGATGGTGTCTCTGCCTAAGGCAGGGGGATTGGAACTAGGTGATCTTTAAGGTCCCCTCCAGCCCAAATGAGTCTGTGATTCTCTGTGATCTCTGAAACCACAGAATTGGGATAGCTGTTCTAACCTGCATGAAGTTTTATTTACTACCTGGGAGGCAAATTTGGTGAAGGTGAGGAGAAGACTGCAGGCAAGAGAACAGCTCTAAGCTACCACTGTTTTCTGTTGGCTCTCAGGAACTGAAATGGCACTGGTTCTGCTTAATGTAGCCAAGCCATGTCCACTGAGCCCAGGCTGATGGTGAATTTTGGGCTCTTTGCCCAACTCCATCAGTCCAAACAGTAGGCCTTTTTCTAACCTACTTCACTGCTAGTGAAGCATGCCAGGGAAGGATCACATAAGCATTTTATCAGGCAGGAAAGGTGCTAGAGTCCATCTCCCCACCTGGGGCTGTTGCAGGCATTTATCCCTTCCTCATGTCCAGCCCCAAGAAGGTGCTTGTCTACAACCTTGAAGACTACCTCTGACACAAAGATCATGATGCCCAGCAAGAGAAGAAACAAGTCTCCCCAAGGTAACATGCAGCATAGGGATTCACCCCTGGACTCCCCTGTGAAGTAGAGGAAGGGGAGTTAGAGCCTGATTTCAGCCCTGAACACCTGCAGGAATATATGTCTAGACAGCACACAGAGCAAGACTTCTCCTTACTGTTTTTAGAGTCATTGGAAAGTGCAAAAGTGAGAATACCAAAACAGGAAAAAACCTCAA
Organism: Dryobates pubescens; assembly: GCF_014839835.1. Taxonomy (NCBI): domain Eukaryota; kingdom Metazoa; phylum Chordata; class Aves; order Piciformes; family Picidae; genus Dryobates; species Dryobates pubescens. The sequence continues at coordinate 19,411,291 of NC_071625.1, read as the reverse complement.
GAATAAAAAAACAAAATGGCAACAACAAAAAGGCAAAGATAAAGAGATGATTGGCTTGTGCCTTAATTACTCTGTTAATTGCTTTGCCTCTGGTACTCCTACCCCTGAGGAGAAAGGGCCTGGGGGTTATCTCAGTTGATACTAGTTCCCCCTCAGTGATGAGCAATTATCTCCCAGGCAGTGACTGCCAAATGTGGATGTCACAAGCTAGCTCCATTCCGAATGATGGATGAGCATGAGGCTGAATTTCATCCCTAGAATTAGCACTTGAATTAGGATCTGACATAAACTTATCTTTGTAGATTTGGCCTGATTTTGGAGTAGTGCAAATGTTGAGACCTGCCACATCAAAGACTCAGGCTCTGATCCCAAATCCACTGCTGGAACTTGTCTAAAACCCCTGTTGGACATTTACAGGTCTGATATTCCTCTTGTGGAGGCATTTACAAGATTCATGTGGCCACAGAGGTATTCTGGGTGATCTGTAGGGAGGCGGTGTCATTTCTCCACTCTCAGTGACCAAACCTGGGCTAATCCGATCCACTGAGTCCCATGCTACAGGGCCAAGGAGGAGCACAAGAAGCCAAATTATGTAAGTCTGGTGAAGGTAAGGTCTGCTGCTTTGAAGCCACAAAGGAGGAAGTGCAAGCTGAGAACTTGCACTGTTTTTTTTCTCTTTGAGTAGCTGTGAAGCAACACCTCAGTTTCATCTGTGCTAGGGCCCTCAGTCTGGAGGGTACTTGCACCCTGCAGAAAATTCCAGATTCTAATGAGATGGAGAAACAAAGCAATGGAAAATAAAACATCACCTCCATGTCAAAAATGCAAGGGAAGTAGTGACTTTCCTGTAGACAGATGGTAAGGCAGTAGCAGGGTGAGGAAGCACAGACTGTGGTGTTTCCTTTAAGCACACCACCTCTCCATTTAGAGTGTCTGACCAGACCTATGATGTGTAAAGTGCATGTGGATGAGTTTTCCCAGGCAGCTATATAAATGTCCATTATTTCTGTGCTCTTGCCTGCCATATTTCCTCTTCTTTATTCACCAGGTGGTGGGAGCTGTCTCTGGTTCATCAATTAAACCCAAGAGTGACGATTTCCAGAGGTGTTGTTACTTAGTGAAAGAAATTCATCCTTAGGCTAAAGGACAAAGCACAAGGCCTAAGTGTTATTTAAACGTCTCATAAAACATGTGCTGACTCTTTAGCCAGAGTGAAAATCACCCTTTGCTAATGCAGGAAATGCCCTGCTTTCCTCTGCCTTCCTCAGTCTTTTCATGATGATGAATCTCTTTCCTCTTGCTCCCCATTATTTCTGTAAATGAGAATATGCTGTAGTAATGCTGAGGTTTGGCTAATTAAATCAGCTCTTTCTTATCTCATTGATCTACATTTTAAAGCTGACTTGATTAAGGATGGGAGTCTATATTTGATTAGAAATATGGTTTTGCTGGTTAGTTACATCAAAGGAGAGCAGAGGAGCAGAACTCACATGGCTACTGTTCCTCCTGGCTGTTAAAAAGAAAAGAAAAAATAATAATGTGAAATAAGAAAACAACCCCCAAGATGCATTTCTTACTCATATTTTTTCATTGCAAATAATAACTTTATTCTTCTCTTCTGGAAAAAATTAATAAAAGATACATGAAACCGTGGCGCAGAGAAAACATTTTCATAGGCTGTACAGTACTATGGATAGTGCCTTACCTAGCATCAGGCAGAAATCATGCTAGAACACCAATTGTTTCTTGGGGTTTTTTTGGGTAGTATCAGCAGAGTCTTTCAAAACACCCAAGCCCAAACCTGTCAGCTAGAACAAAGGCTCAGAGGAGAGCCTCAGGCTGGTCCTTTGCATGGGCAAGTTGCCCAACTGTTGTGCAGTTTTGATGGCGTTTCCAGCTGGCATGTCTATAGATATTACTAAAGGAAATATTGCACCTGGTGTGATAAGCTGACAAACTCCTTCATTAAGGTCCTTCATTATGAAAACTTTTTTGATAGCTCTGAGGATGCCTCATTCTCAGCTCAGAGAGGGCTTTCTCAGGATAAGGAGAGGAAGGGGAAAGGACAGAGGGTAGAAGCTCCCAACTTCATTTCTCTTCCTCTTTGAATTTTCCCAGGAAGACTCCACACCACATTTTGCACCATAAATTTGAAGATGGCAAGGAAACAACTCTCATGTGGTCTCCTATGTTGTGCCACCATACAAACATCAGAACATATCCTAATTGCTCCCCAGTAGGGTTGAAGCTGGATCAGTAGCATTATTCCTGTGTACCACTGTTTGAGACAGCTAGGAGATGCAGGAGAGCCTCTTAGACCTCCCTCCAGAGGATGTGCTGCACTCCTAAGAGTGACTTCAGGGGAGGTTCCTCCTCTCTTTCACCTTGGTGCCTGCATATCATCACACACGCTTCTCAGTTACTGCTCTTCACTGTTTCATCTCAGGCTTCACTTATGGTCCTGACCTGAAGTTGCATTCGTTCCCTGAAGCTGGCATGCTGATGATAGTAATTTTGTCAGTGGCTTAAAGAGCTCCTTTGGAAGTGCTTGTTTTAAGTGGGTGTCAGGATACTTACACATATTGCTTGGCTCTGAGGTCAACTTAATAGAACAGGAGTTACAGACAGCAGACAGAATCCCATAGATCTGGCACATTCATTTGGAAAGGCAGCGTAGCTGTGACATGAGCTAGGGTAAGAGAGAGATGTGAGGCTTACTCCTGGAGTAATACTATGCAATATTATGCTTCATTAATGCATTGTAATAGATAAGTAAGAGGACCAGAAGTTTAAAGACATTTTTTATTTCAGCTTTCTGAAGAAAGAGACCATGGTTAGAAGTAAGGCACAAGACAACAGCATTAACCATTGTCCCTAGATCTGTCCAGTGCAGTTCTCTGAATGCCAAAAAGCAATGGCCTGAGTGAGTTTCTCTCTAGGCAGTGCCCTTCCAGTCCCCTGTTTTACCTGACATTTCATGTGAGAGGATTGAAAATACGCAAGTGTGTAGGACTCTGTCAAGTTTCATGCTTTCTACTCTAGGGTACTTGTAGATGAGAATGACAAGCTAATTGGAGGAAAATATTTATTAAAAACAAACAAACAACTAAACCAACCAACCAAACACCTTGGACATCAAGACCTATATGTCCAGAAACAGCTTTAGGCCTAGTGCTTAAAATGTGATCAAAAGACATTGAAAACTAACCTGTGCATGAGCTTTAACCACAAACAAAATACAAAGTGGGAATGGTCAGCTCACCTGGCATGGGACTTCTGAAATGTCTGATCTGGAGTGAAACAAATCTAAATGTTATAAATTCACGGGCTAACCATTTTTCATTTGTGTCACAAGTGAGGTGGTGCAAGGACTTATTTATTTGCTTTGAAGAAATATAGATATTTACCCCTAAATGAGAATTGTAAAAACTGTCTGCCTAAGATTAATCACAGTATGCCATGATGAGATTTGATAAGCGTGAGATGCATGTAGGAATTATTTTCCTCTTTTTCAGTGGCTGTATTTTCCTGCATTATTGCTCAGAGTGATAGTCGCAGCTCTGGTGACATTACTACTGAAATTTATGTGATTTCCCTGGAACCAAAAGAAACCTCAAGGAACGGCAAAGATGAGGAAGGTTATTCTAAGTCTCGTGAGTCTCCTTCCAGGAGACTGTGACTGCTGTCCATGGTTGCTTAAGTTAGATGGGACTGAATGTGTATAGTCCTTCAGTAATGTTTCTCCAATCAGGAAGTTAACTTCTATCCCAAAACAGTCCAGCAGTGCCCTCTAACTTAGCTCTGAGATAATATTTCATTTAAAAGACCTGTTTCAATAACATTCCTAGTCTGATTCTTTGGTTTCCTCTCTGAGGCAATATAGAAGATTAAGAGACACTGCAGTATAGTGTCTGAGGGAGTGGAGTTGTATGTTGTGTATTGAGGCATTTGAAAGTCTGCTGCCAAGTTTGCATTGTTTTCTTACAGTGATTAATGGAAATAGTTGCTCTCCTTAATTCAAGCTCTATAAAGCCTGTTCAGCAGGACCCCACATATGCATGGTGTGTGAGGAGCCCACTACCTGATTACTTTCCTTAGATGTATTTGAACATAGTGTGGTACTTCTAAGGAACTTTTCCCCTGAAGAAGATTTTGGAGCTGTTAGGAAAAAATATTTTCTTAGGGTTATTGCCCATGATTTCTGGTCCTGTAGATATTCTTTGCTGATGGTTCAAGGAGTTGAATCCAAGTCAAAATTCACAAAGTCAAAGTTTCTTGAGTTTCTTGACTAATGCGTGCTGGATGCTCACCCAAATTCAAGGGAAGCAAAAAAACAGGAGAAAAGGGAATTACATATCACCCACTTCTCTGCTCTGCTTCCCCCCACCCTTTTTTTTTTTTTTTCTTTTTTAATCCCTGGGGCATACAAATAAATAAATGCTCCAGTCTGAGGAACTGAACTTTGAGCCAGCTAAATAAAGCCCAGAGGTCACTTCCAACCTATATTTTTCCATGATTTTTATCTCTTTTGGGGGAAGTGTTTGCTTTGAGAAGTGTAAGCAAACCCAGAAAACCTTGCCATAACCTTGTGAGGGCTGTTTTGAATAGAATAGATCCAGTTAAAAATGAAGATCTGAATGTGAATTTTCCATGTCACAGGTCAATAGCTGTTTCCCTCCCCCACACACACTCTGCTTGTTTGCCCATAAAACAGTCGGAAACTGAACAATTAAGATTCCCAAATAATAAGATACTTAAAAATTATCCTGGAAAGGTTTGTCATTGTGATTCTCTATTCAAGATCTCATCTACAAGAAAGTTCAAAAGTATAAGTCCTCCTTTTTTGGTTTTGTTTGGTTTGATTTGTTCTAACAAAGTATCAATTGCTTAAAATTCTCCAACAGTTGTAGCAGAAGAGCCAAGTATATGTGTCTATGTAATATGGATTCTTGTCCCAAGGCTCCTCTCCATCTAGTTGACACACAGACATGGCCTGGGGAACTTGCAATTTACTGAGCCCTATTCAGCCCAAACCTGTGTACAGAACAGACCTCGACAGCAGCAATTTGTGTATTTGAAGGCAGGTCACTTGCAGAAACACAAGACTGAGTAGAGCAGAATTTTTCTCACTCAGGCTCTTTCCTCAGGTCTTGCAGTTAGGTCCCTTAAGATATTTAATTCTTAAACTGATTTTGGAAGTGAGCAAATATTTAAGATGTCTTGTTGAAACAGAAGATGGTGCTTTTTTTGTTTAGCAAATCTTCCTCAAAGTGTTGCATGAAGACTAGAAGTTGATACTACTCCTTTTAAATGTATGGTCTCATTACTATCAATCCTACCATAACTGAATATCACACATTTTAAATTCACTGGAATAACACACAGCACAACAATTTGTGGCTGGTTTAACAAGCTAAGAAACTCAAATTGCAAAAATTCAGCTGCTAACACTGCACATCAGACAAAATAAGCAATAAATCTAGAGTGAAAAGTTTTAAGTGGCAGGAAAAGCTCACTTTAAAAAATGCCTCCGTGGGAATAAAAGAAAAGTCTTTGAATTGCTGTGAGTGGTAATGGGTTTTAAAGCCTTAATGGTGATACCCTGGCTAATAGAGCAACATCCCTTGAAAGCATAGGTCAGCTTTCCACCTGTCTAACATCATGTGTCCAGCCAATTCTTTTCCTTTATTTTCCTGGTATTGTAAAGCTCAAGAGGGACAGAAGCTGATTGAAGACTGCAGAGCTCAGTTTTTCAAAGACCAAATGTTATTTAATGTTCAGCTGGAAATCTGTGTGTAGATTCAAGCCTGGGCTGATACTTTAATAATTGCTCTGGCTGTTCTGTTTGCCCAGAAAGAGGTCAATCCAAGGGTTGTGTTAGACTCTGAAGTCAATTAGAGTAGCATTAGAGTAGATTTTGTTTATCATTGTAGTTATAAAAAGTATTTGGGGGTTTTGTTTTCTGGCCTGTCAGGCTCTCTAAAGTGTGACAAAGGAGACCTGTGAGGGAACAAAGGCTGGCTGATTAGACTTACCTTCTCATTTTCTGATGAATTCTTCTGAACAAAAAGTAATTCAGGTGTATGGTTAATGATAGTTTTGAAGGATACAATGGGAAAATATGGGAAAAGATGGGATTTTCTTAAGGTTATAGATTCAAAAGTAGGAGATTGGAAATGGGCTAGAAGGGTGGGTAGAAAGTTCTTTAAAAATAATAGAAATGCTACCTAATAAGCCACAGCTATGTTGATTTTATAAGGCATCTTTATATGCACAGTAATGAAAAATTCTGCTTCAATTTGTTCAGGAAGTAGTAAAATTAGATGTGAAATGGGTTTTGTGTTCTGTGGAAAACAGAGGTTCTAACAACTGACCTTCACTTAACCAAAATTAATGTGCAAATCCTCACACACAAAAAAATACAGAGGAAAACTCAGACAAAAATATAATTTCTCTCTGAAATGGAAAGCCTGGATTCCAAATAACAACTTCATCCTTAGGAGAAGGGCTGAGACTTCCCAGATCACAGCAATTTCTTATCATATAATCTTCAAACAAACCTGATTGTTGCCATCTCAGGCTTTTGCTTTTGACTGATCATTATTTTTCCAATGAAAGATGGTTTTGCTTGTTGCCTGTGTTGAGTCTGAGCAGGGTGGCAGGAGGTGTAAGTAATGGTGACGTGCCATCAGCACAGTTGCCCTCACGAGGATGCTGCCAGAGTGTCATATAAATTAACTAACTTATGCTGATCACACAGAAGCGGCATATATGATCAGTTCAGAAAAGGCTGAAATAGCATGCAGTGAAACTGAATTGATCATATGTGCTGGAGAAGTAGCAGTGGGATGAAATCCAACAGTTCAAAATGCAAAGTCGCACGCTTTGGGCCCATAAGGAGTTCTGCAAAGGCTGGGGATACGACTTGGCAGGAGAAAGAGGCAGACATAGTGACTGATCAGAAGAAAACTATGAGTCAAAACATAAGAATGTATTGTATCATGGAAGATATTTCCATAGGGCAAGAGTGAAGAATTGAGCAGCCCTGTACTAGATTCTGTGAAAATTCACCTGGAATACTGTCTGCCATGGTAGTTATGCTTCTGCAAGAATCATGCTCTCAAACTGGGTAAGATTCAGGGAAAAAACCCTATTAGTTATGATAAGAAAAACTACACTGAAGCAAAAATAAAGGCATATTCAGTGCAATAACCTCTTTGATGCTGACTAAGAGTAAAAGCTTAAGAGGGCAACACAGTATAAGGACATGTAAAAGTTTCCCAAAACACTGTGAGTCTTCAGCAAATTTCAATCTAAAGGCTTCCTGAGCAAAAGGTCTTTTTTTTGCATTTAATATATTAAGGCAACATTTTCCTCTACTGGATTTCCTCCCATACCTTCTTTTGCTCACTTTGTTTGGAGTTTGCATTCTGAACCAATGTGAACTTTCAGCATCTCTGCAGCAGCAGGGAATTCTGCATTCACAAGATGTAGGAAAACCTTCACCTTTGGCTTCTCTAGAAATTGAGCCTTGTTATTTCCTCTAATATCACTAATTCTTGTTTATAAGAAAATAACAAACAATCATTCCCTGTTCGTTACTTTCTCCCTAACAGTGTTCTGGGAAATGAAGGTACCTGTCTTACACCAGGATAACTTGGCTTGTTAATTTTAACACATTTAAGAATGAGAGAACATGACTGTTATCTATAAATGGGCACTTGGATACACACCAGCAAAGAGCAAGAGTGGTTTCACCTAAAGAAAAAAAAAGTAGAAGAATGTTTTTAGCCATGAAGATAATGAGACCCTGGGACAATTGTGGGTTGTCTTTGCTATAATGATGAGCTATAGTTGTACAAATCAAGAATTGCTTTTCAAGAAAACAACCTTACTTTTTGTTAAATGATAACTGCGTCAGGCATATTAAATTTGCACAAATGGAACTGGTTTGGCTAGCATCACTTCTGGTTGCCTTTGAGCCCCTTGTCAGAATAGTTGTGACCCATTTATAAGAGACTCAAGCATGGCCTTCTACTCATGTCTGTGGAGGTACTGAATGAAAGACCTAGATGCTTTAATCACTCAGATACCCTTCTCCTTGTGGGAGCTGGAGAGAATCCTGAATGATTTAAAGATAGATGATACAATTAATTAATGAATGATTTCATACAGCACGATGGCAGAGGACCCCGCTTCATGAGTTGGGGAAATTTTCCCATTCCCCACCCTATTCTGGGGAATGTTGAAGTAGTTCTAAGTACCCACTCAATTCCTGTCACTGCAGGACTGTAATTTAATGCTGTATCTCCCTCCACAACTTTTTATTTCCTTTAGCTCTAAAACCTCCTCTGATAGATCTTTGTTCCAACACTTCCCCCAGAGGACTCTGCTCTCCTGTCTAATAAATTTCACAGTTAGGCAACTTTCTTTGATGCTATGTCACTCACAGCCACATAAGAGTGGATAAGGAGCTGGCTTCAGACGTCAGAGATGAAGGGTAGTTATGTACATGGGAACAGTTCTGAAAGGATTGAGATGAAGGACTCATGCAAATATCAGCAGCATGGTTACCTTTACTCACCTTATATAGCAGGGATGCAGCAAGAAGTGTGAAGGTGTGAATTTCAGCACTTCTGAAAATGCCAGATTTATAGCCTTAAATAGTAAAATCTTCTGCCTCTCCACAAAGCAAATATAGCAGGATGTCCACTGTGAGAGTTTTCTCACAATTAGGCATCAGTCTGAGCATGAAAAGTGGTGAATGGGTACCCAAAGTGGGGAAGAAGTGGACTTTTGTCCTCTGACATAAAGGAATTGAAGCAGGGTCACCAGTTTATTGCACCGTTGACATTTGACACGGATCAAATGAGAAGACTTGGTTGTTATCGATATGGGTTCATTTTAAGATGACAATGGAAGATTTCCTTTCCAATTACCAGTCACTGAAATCACCCCGTCACCTGTCAGTGGCTTTAAAAACAATGTCATGGAAGGTGATTTGGGCTGAGATGTCATCTATAAAATATTTATTATAATGAGATATATGGGTTTCAGTCACTTAGTGCATCTTGCAGTAGCTGCTAGATGGGTTGAAGACCAAATTACTCAATCCTAATGACATACACAGTTCTTGCACAGTATTTTTATTGCTAATTACTTGGTGGCATTATATTCACATAAAGTAAGACCAATATAGGAGTGGGGTTTTGGGCAGCCAGTTTGGACCTCTCCTGTGTAGCTCTTTACCTTGTCAGCAAAGGTGAATCACTAGTAGAAGCAAGATCCAAAGTGAAGCTGGTGTGTTTAATTACCCTTGAAAAATAGAAAGGTCAAAATAGGATAGGATTGACAAAGTCAATTCAGCCCCTGGACAGAGTCCAAGTTTCAGTCCTAACTGTCATCTCCTTGCTTTTACTTTTGGACAAGCCTACCCTCAAGTGTAGCTGTAAGAAGATATTCATACTGCACATTTTAGTAGTTCTTTCCATCCTTTTCTCCTTATTTCCTTTTTTTTTTTCCCTCTCTTCTTTTTTCCTTCTTGCCTTCTTCCTTCTTGCCTTCTTCCTTCTTTCTTCCACCTTCTTTCCCCTGCCCACCTTGCTCCCTTCCTTTTATTTTTTTTTCCCTTTCCCTTTCCATTTTCAATTTTTACTGTTTTCATAGTGTCACTGTGCAGAGAGGGTTGGCTGCTCTTTGGAGCTGGGGGAGCTTTCCCAGGGTAGCAGGGCAGAACCTCACAGCCAAGGCCTGTCCCACCATCCTACCCCAGCCAGAAAGGAGCCAGGCAGGCTTGGGGAACATCCAGGGAGAGCTGCAGCCCTGATCATCAGGCATCTGCCTGGGGATGAGAACAGTTCAAGTCCAGGCTGGGACAGCAGACTGTGGGTAGAGGGGTCAGAATCAGGCATAGTGAAGTGACACGGGGTAAACCAGCCCAAGATAGCCAGGCCATGGGCTGGCACTGAGCTGGCCTCCAAACCCAGCAACCAGAATCCTCATTGTGAGGTGGTGTCACTCTTGTGACATTCTAATGACATAGGTATTATATAGGGACATGCACATATGTGCAATCTAGAAACTGTAACACTTTGTGTATGGACATCTGTTGCATGAGTATACACACAGAGAGATGCACATTGATGGAATCAATGAAAATCTCTCTCAGCAACACTCAAGTTTAGACACTCATTTATCACAAATGTCTGGTATCTTTTTATCTCAAGTCAAAGATTCTCAGTCTCCTTTATAGCAATCAATACACTGGGATTGTAACACAAAGTCCATAGATTTTTATTCCAAAGATCTGGCAGGACAATAACCACATGATTCTGACCCATGTCAGAGGCTTTGGGTAATACATGTGTAAGGCTGCTTGTATTATATCTATAATTCATTTGCAGCTCATTCTCTTGGGGAAGCAGGGGGGATCATGGCAGCTGTTTAATAGCTCACAGTTACAACAGAAAGTAAAGGGAGCTACAGTTCAGCTGAAGCATCATGTACAGATTGAATTTACTGGGATAGCTAATCTGGACTAACATGCATAGTTTTGTGAGAAGTATTGAGGGATTTCTAATGACTATAACCTCCTTGACTTCACAGCTCAGTCAGAAATACAATGGTCATAATAGCATATTGTAGTGATAGTATTCTTACAACTATAAAGTTTGAAGGATGTACAAAAGGGAAAGTTAGTATGGAGAAGTAATACCATATATTAGACCAACAGAGACACCTGTAAGGAAGCAGAGAAGCTTTTAGGCAAAAAGGCCTTTCTGCAACTCTCAAAAAACAGATGTGAAGCTAAGTAGGGCAAGGTATAATTGCTCAGAATTGGAATTATGAAGTTAATTTTTTTTGAGAAAAGGCAGCTGATGAGAGTGAGCTCCTATGGGACAGAGAGTGATGGGTTATTACCACCCCTGTAACTGGGCAATAGGATGTGGTACATGTGGTGACACTGACCCATGTCCAACAAATAAATTCAAAGGTGTAGCTCAAGCTAGGAAATTTCTGCAACATATTGGCCCAACTGCTCTTTCCTACCTCTGTATCCTCACTGTTTAAGAAGAGACTGGATGAGGCACTTGGTGCCATGGTTTAGTTGATTAGATGGTGTTAGGTGATAGGTTGGACTTGACAATCTCAAAGGTCTTTTCCAACTTGGCTAATTCAATTCACTTCAATTCAATTCAATTCAATTCAGTTCTGTTCTATTCTATTCTATTCTATTCTACTCTATTCTATTCTATTCTATTCTTCCCACAGATGTAGACCTTGGGGGGACAGGCTGTTTCTGTCTTTTTATATATATATATATATATTTTTAATACAGATCTTTTCACTTTTTCAGTTCATGAGCAGAGAGCAGAAAATACCAGCTCTAAGTTGCAAGATATTGTGAAACTTCTATGTGGAATGAAGATTGCTTCGTCTATGGATAGTCAACAAATCATTCAATTTTTCTGTTGTCAGCAACACTGGAACCCACTTGAGGGAGCTGGGAAATCAATTGTACTGAGGCTGAACTCCTTCAAACAAAATTAATAAAAAAAAAAGAAAAAAGAAAAAAAAAAGAGAAAGATTGTAAGGATACACTCCAATTCTTCTGACTATTCCAAGATTATTTGCCCTCTCCCCTTAATCAAGACTGGCAAACATTCCTTAAAAGTGACACATATTTTTGACTGATAAATATTTAGAACACACAGAAAAAGCTAGAGGGAAATTTTTCTTAGCATTCTGTCATTGCAAAAAAAAGAAAATTCATTGGAAAATAGTGGCAAAGGCCAAAGGAAGATTTAATAAAACATAAAGGTTTGCAAAGCCAACTTTTGAGTGATTGTTTGGTTTTGGTTTGTTGTTTGGTTTTTGGGGGGGTTGGTTTTGTTTTGTTTTCATATAGCTGAGTTAGTCAATTTTAGGGTGTCCTTGTGGAGCTGTACTCAGAGAAAACTGCTGTTAGCCAATAGGCCTCTTTCCTTTCAAATTCGCCACTTCTTTGAAAACAACCAACCAAATACAAAGTGCTTTGAAGAATGGCATGGAACTAACACATCATCAACATTTTATGTATCCTACTTCAGATGGAGTGTATATGGTCCTTTGAGTGGTGGATTCTTTTCTCCAGTCTTCAGTAGGCATTGACCCAAGGCTGTATGCCTTTTTTTGAAAAAGGCATGCTCAGGTTCATTGATGCCCATCTCTTACTGTGTCAGCCAAGGGTCCTTTTCTGGAAGTGAATGGGGGCCCAAAACAATGTTTCCTCATCCTCTGCTTCGTGGCTGGTTGGGTGTATGCACACACCATTGCATGCCTGTTGCATACAGATAGTCCAGCAGATCCTTAATGCGTTGGTGTGCCACTTTTTATATACAGGAGTAGACAGTAACTGGACACATCCTTGCATGCTCCCTGCCTGAGATTCAAAGAATTACAGGATTGTTAGTAAGATTCTTCTTCCTGAGCTATCCAGGAAGAAAATGACTGCAGATCTTCTGGATGATGAATTGAGTGTGAATTTGCAACGTGCCCTTGCAGTAAAAGCTAGAAAGGATTGACAGCACAGGCCTGGTGGAGCCATGAGTTGTTCAGTTCTGAGCTGGAATCCTCATGGGAATTTAGGTATATCTGAAACTGAAATGAGTCAAGGGCTTACCAGTGTTGGGGGTAAGTCATTCTCAGGCAAAACATGAGGTTCCATTTGAAAACTTCTCTCTCTTGAATGTGTTTATATGGCAATGACTTGGTGCCTTACTAAAAGTCAGTGGAATGGGCATAGCTGACCCTGCTCTGACTATAAGGTAAGCTCCTCTGACACTTATAGCAGTTTAGACTTATGTGTTTCACCTTTTTGTTGGTCTTGTTCTGCACAGTCTGTTATGGGGCTTCTGCTGACGTACCATAAGCCATTAAAGACCTGTAAAGTAGATCATATGCTTCTGTCTAAAGACGGAGCAAATGAAACATACAGGCTGAGTGCTCTGCAACAGTCAAAACATAAGGGGAACAGGGAGCAGCAGAGCATGTTTCTGGGGGTGCCAAAGTACCACAATCTCCCAGATTTTCAATGCAGTATTTGACTTTTTATCCTCACAGAGAGGCCAGTACAACTAGGAAATATAACATGTAAGAACTAAATAATGAAGTAGCTAGCATAGGAGAAGAAATGATCTAGGCTATCAGTCACCAGCTTGGAAAAGAGATACTTGCAGGGGTGGTAAGAGAGACGATGAATGGGGATAAGTGGACTAGATGAACCTTTGACCTGAAGAACTAGCTCTGTTTGTAAGTTCTTACTGACCATACTGAACACTGCTCCTCTCTAGTTGTCTTCTGGTTCACAACCATAAAACTGAAAGCAGGATCAAGAAGTGTCTGCTTTGTAGTACTTATTTGAGCTCTGCCTGAAGTCCCTTACATGTTTTCCGCTTGTCTTTGCTTGACCCCAGGGAAACTGATGGCTCTCTGCCAACCGTTGTCAACAATATGTGCAAGGACAACTTTTACAAGACAAAATGACCTCTGTAAGATTTCTCCATAAAGAAGAAGAGGGTGCTTTATTCAAAGGTCTGTTCTGCATTTAAGAGGTTAATAAATATTCAGTGAGACTCATCAATGTCAATGCAAAAACCAAACAGGAAAATGGCAATCTCTTTCTATTTTGTAAAGGAACTTGTTGAAATAGCTGCCTAAGTCTGCCCTCTGTTTACTAAAACAGCTTCAGAAATCTCTAAATCCATTTATCCTGGGGATTATCATCATCTGGTTTCCAGACAACATTCTCATTTCCTCCAGTGAGGTTTTTTGATACCTTAGGCCATTAGCTGTGGTATTGATCTTTCCTTAATACGTGAGATTTCCTACAGCAAAGGCAGCTCAGCATCTAAAAAAATCCCAGCCAAACTTGTTTTATCTGAATAGCCAGAATAGTATTTTGTTAGAGACAAAATTTAATTTTCCTTAGCTTTTGTTTATAGTAAACGTATCAGGGCAAGCTCTGAATGCACAGAATAGACTGAGCCTGTTATCAGGCACTTGGGGAAATTCTGTTCCAGAGACAAAAGCCTGTGACATGCCAGCCCTTCAACTGCTAGTGCTGTGGCTCAGCCCTGGGGAAAGAGATAATGGGCAGCACACAGCAGTGCAGTCTCTGAGATTTTGCCTGGGTCTTCCTACCCCAAAAATCTACTCTCTTGACAAATCCTGTGCAGTGTTTCACAGAAAACTGGTAGCCAAATTCCTTATTATTCATCCTACCTCACCTAATGGGGCTAGTCAGGATGGTACTCCTGCGACAGAAAAGGAAGGAAAAAGTCTTAGCAAAGGTCTGATAAAAGGAACCAGCACGCTTTTACTCCTTGCTTCCTTCTTTACAGTCCTGTTCCCTCTATTGTCTTCCACCTACAAGGTAATGCTGGAAGCCTACAATTACTCTTCCACTTAAGGAAGACAATCCAAACACTTTGAGGAGAGGGAGATGGAGACACCTGGGAAAAGAAGCCATAGCATTTTGACTGTTAGTGGCTTGGACAGATGGGAATCTATTGCTGCCTCTTCTGGAGCTTGCTGAAAAGCTTAGGTTTCTAAGAAAACGCTTTCCATGTATCCATAATTCCAAAGGCAGAGAATAAAGAGTTAATGTCATTAACTATTGAGATGAACTTATTTTCTTTTTTGTTCAGCCAGAATCTGTATCTAAAAAAAGATTTGTGACCCCACCCCCAATACCACAATCTTCAACAAGTCTCTCTCCATTGTAATGGAAGGAATGAGTTCCTCCAAATATTGAAAAAAAATAAACAACACCCCCCCTAAATCCAAACCAATCAGACAAACCCCAAAAACCAAACCCCCCAAACCCAAAGAGTGACTAAAAATGCCTGTGATGGAATAAGAAAAAAAGTCACTAGAATTTGCTTCCTGCTACATTCAATTTCTTTTGGTGCTTGAAGCATAATGATCAGCAGTTATGGAGAAATATGATTTAAAATTTCTATAAAAACATCACAAGAGCCCTTTAATGTATAAAAGTCTTCATTAACACTAAGGAGAAGTCATTATGGCAAAAAAATTCAAATTCGGATGCCTTAAGTAAGAATAAGTATATGCTTTATCAATTTTTCAGTATATCTGAGCACCTGCAGATAACATTTGAGTTCATTACAGGAACCTAAATATAGATTAAAGGATTAGTTTTAGATGTTGAATTGTGAGAAGTTTATCTTATGTAACTTTCTAGGGCCACACGGCAACTTGTTGGGTTTCTCTTTATACGTAGAATCACAAATCCTCTGAAACAGGAGGCAGAATGCCACAGAGATTACAGGTTTGCCTTCCTTGCTTGCCACAAACTGCTCCTTCCAGAAACCCAACAGAGAGTAAAAAAACAAACACCCCAACATAGGACTTGTTTTGCTTTCTTAAATTTTCTTTCTCAATTATATTAACAATTAGGAGTAATCCTGCAGTACAACAATGAAACCCCCCAAACCAACAAAAAACAAACAAAACAGAAACCAAACCAACAACAACCCCCCCCCCAACAACAAAACCCCCAACAAACCAAAAACACAACCCCAAAACCCAAACCCAACCAATCAATCAACTGAACCCCCCAAACCCCCCAAACAAAACCCAACAGAAAATAAGCCCCTTAAATGAAATAGACATTTTGCCTGTTAGACATTCCATGTGAACATCTTCACCAGCTGATGACATTATCATGTTGAGCTAATGCTTTACTGCCTGAATTTGTAACTCTGCTTTCCTTTTCCCTTTCTGCAAGCCCATCAGCTCTGTCAGTAAAATGAGTCCTATGAGCACTCCCTAACTCAAACAGTAAAAATAAATGATTAGGGTTATTTTAGCAGGTTTTGGTAGAAGAGGGTATAAGAGTGCCAAAATGGAGGTGGAGAGCAATAATTTTTGGCTAGGAACAGTAACAGTTTCAACATACAGAATAGAAATTGGAAGAGGATACTAGTTTTGTGAGACAAACATACTGAATTCAGCCTTGAAGCCTGCAAACTAATTACCCCAGGATAAAGCAAGTGGATTTTAACATTTCTTTAAATAGTAAAAATAATCAGGTAGTGATTTAACACTAAATGTTATAGCAAAGAGATTCAGGACTAGAGCTCAGCCAAACAAGCACATGCAGTTTTGCATGGCAAAGCATGTATTAAGCAAATATCTATGCTTTTGTTAATTATAAGTTTTGGGCTTCCTTCTCCTTCTCCCATATCATGGCAGTAAAAATTCAATGCTTTTGGAACTATATCTAGTTATATGCAATATCAACCAGGGTCAAAGATCTTCCTTTGCTCTTATTTTGAGCCTGCTTGCAAAACAGGAGGTGCACAAAATGTCAGCTCACTTGTGGCCTGTGAAGGCTGTACTGGAGCAGCACTTCAAAGAGGCAGCTCAGGGGAAATTCGTTCCCAGCTCTCTGTGGGGGCCTGTGTGATTCAGAGCCCCTTTTGACACAGGCAGCAGTTACGTGGCCGGAGCCATGCATGTCTCTATTGGAAAACAAGGCTCTAAGATTTCATACAAATTAAGACTTCCTGGGAAAAGTTTGGATACCTGCTAAAAAACAAAAATCAAAGCATCTCATACCCACTTTCTTAAGCAAATAATAATAATAAGGAGACTGGAGTGGTAAATGTGATCTGTAAGACATCCCCTGTCATAGTTTGATGCTTCTAGCATTAAGCAGTCTGTGAAAACGTTACAGCAAATTCCCACTGCTTCTTTTTATAATAGCTTAGAACAAACATCTTTATAATTAGTGCAGTGAAAATCTAAAGATGTGGGGTAGAATCATGTTCCTTTGAAAGACAGGATTCTATTAAGATAAAATAAAATA
The DNA here is from genome assembly GCF_014839835.1 of Dryobates pubescens. NCBI lineage: Eukaryota > Metazoa > Chordata > Aves > Piciformes > Picidae > Dryobates > Dryobates pubescens. The sequence continues at coordinate 19,394,418 of NC_071625.1, read as the reverse complement.
TTTATAAAATTCAGCTGGGCTGATGGGAATTTTATTTTGGAGAAAGGACAGCAGGGCACAAATTTCTTCCTTTTTTTTTTGGAAACAAAATTTCCAAAAGGAATTTTTTTTTTTTGAAAGAAAAAGTGATTTAAAATAACTTAAGAGACGTAATAAAAATAGCAAGATTTTTTTTTTTCCTAATTATTATATTCTGACTAAAAAGGAGGCTTGGATCACCTCAAAGTAATCTGTTGGGGGGGGTGGGGGAAGAGGGAAATGTCTTTCAGTGAAAATACATGCTTCTGTATTTTGCATCAGTTTGAAACAAATCTTGTACTCAAAACAGATTTGTGTTAGTTAGACCCATGTTGTAGTCCTGTGGTGGCTGCAAAGGAAGGGTTACTTCCAGCAGATAAATTCTGCAGTTTTGTTGGTGCTCTTCTGTGATTAGGGACCCAAAGTGATGAGTGGAAATGGCTTACCTTGAAAAGTTGATGAGGTTATCACTGTCACTTTGCTCCCCTTTTCTCCCTCCCATAGCTGCCCTACTCCACCATCATAGCACTCACCAATACCTAAACTACTTTTCAAGCAGCCCCAGGAGTACAGGGAAAAATTTTAAGGAATGGAAAATTTTCTGTGAGTCTCTCTAAAGTGTCACGCTCATGGTTGCAGTGATGAGGAGGCCTAATGGATGAGAAGCTCAGGTGTCTTGCTGCAAAGGGCAGAGGCAGGACTTGCATTTTAACTTAATTACCAGATTTCGTAACTGCACGTTGTGGTGGTTTAGACTCAGCAGCTGAGTCTGCCCCAGCCACTCACACAACTTCCCCCTCTCTGAGGTGGGATGGAGAGGAGTTTTTGGAAGCAGAGCTTGTCCAGAGTGGTTGTGAATTCCCCACCCTTGGAGATTTTAAAGGCTTGTCCCCATCAAGCAACCTCCTCTGATCCTGTAGTTGACTCTCCCTTGAGTAGGAAGTCAGGTGACAGAGCTCCTGAAGTCTATTCTAGGCTGAATTATCTTATGATCCTGTCTTTATTTGTGAGTACTTTCTTCTAAGTACCACTTAAAGGAAAATAATAACAAATTATGAACAAGACAATTTATGCAATTACTTACTGGTCATTTAGAATTGTTGATGAATGTAGAAAGATAAAATGTCCCCCAATTCCCTACAGGTGTTAGGAGATGGATCTAAGCAGAACATGTCTTGTACGTAGAGCTTGATTCATAAGGGGTTTAGCAGGCATCAGCCCACACTGTGTGCACCAATAAAAGACACAAGGCTTTTTTGGTGTGCTTAGCACACCTGCACTACACTGTCCCTTCTGCCATTTGTAACTCTTGTTGTCAGATGCAGCAAAGTTTTCATGTCACCTCCCTCTGAATATTTATTTTGCATGTGTAATGCAAAGGTTTTGAGATAATGACATAAAATTCTTGCCTGCATCCATCAAGTCCAACATGTCCTCAGCAGAAAAATACAGAATGATGGAAAAATACCACAGGAGACAGTGAAATAGATCAGCCTTTGTGTCACTGAATGAAGAAATTCTCAGTCATTGCAGTGATGCTAGTGGGCAAAAGGAAATGTGGCCTCCTAGGTCCCTCAGCAAAACCTTTTTCTGGCAGTTACATGTTTTTAAAGTTGGCAAATGCCAAAGATTCATCAGTAAATGATCTTTGTTTTCCTACTACTCTGTAAAACAAGTAAGACACTTGTGGAAAATGTCATTTTAAGGAATGTGTCCATTTAAAGCAGCAGATCTTGTAAGTGAAGATAATTTTAGGTTTTAGGAGTAGAAATGGTCTGCTGTGTTTGAACTGCAAGTAGTGACTTATGGCTACTGCCTGGAAAATGTAGTTCACCTGTAAATTATTATCTTAAGATTGCTTAAGTATCACTTGCTAATGTGAACAGAGTCTTGATTAAGGCAGTTTTAAGGAGGTGCATTGCGGCATGTAGAGATTTAAAGGACAACAGTGTTTTCCCAGAGCTGCTCACATATTTTTCATAATCAGTCAGGCCCTCCTTCTCCCTCCAATGTTATTTTGATACTCATGAATTCATTTGCATAAATTATTAGATACTGAGTGGAGAGACAGAGTGAGATAAAGAAAGGAGGGGAAGTGTCTTGGGCAGTTCCTCTGAGATCAGTGGAGGAGGCTATCAGAAGGGAGTTGAAAATTGGGGCAATTTAAATTAGTCATTGGTAACCAAGAAAGTAGAACAATACCCTAGACACATTGTGAAATGTGGAGGGAAAGAGAAAGGAATCTCTAGACAACTGTACAGATGCAAAGGCCTGAATTAGCAGAGATATTGCGAGTCCGTAACAGCTCAGAGCACACAGTGGATATAAGGAGAAAGACAAATGAAACTTAAAGCTTTATTATTGTTTTCATGTAGTAGCCAAAACAGGGAAAGGTATCTTACCTGCCACAGATCAGAATAAATGAGCTTCTACAGGGACAAAGGGAACCATTTTAAACAATCTGTTTGGCTGCAGATGCTGGCATCCCAGGTGAATTTGTAGTCATGGGGCTGGAGTCTTACTCATGCTCTACAGAAATGGGAGAGAAGCCAAACACATCAGTGTCAGATTGAAACCTAGGCCCTGGGGAAGCAATCCCTCCTGAGTAACTCTCACTGGATAATGGTACCATGAATAATGTGTGATTTATACTACTGCTAGTTGGGAATTATTTTTAGATTTCCATTTGGAAATGAAAATTCATCAGAAATGCTTTATTTTTGGTATTTTCATCTTCACCCCCTGAAATTTAGATGTTTCAGTGGAGCAGATCTTCAGTTAATATTTTGGAGCAAACCCAGAAAAACAAAGAAATGTCCAGAATGATCAAGATAGTAATGACCCCAGGCTGAAATTAAGCTTAAAGGTGCCTCACAACACTGCTGTAAGCAGGCAAGTGAGAACCTGAAATAACATCCATTCTATGCCCTGTTTGGCCTATTGGTGTTCTAGTTAGTATCGTATTGTCTCACTGTGGACAGTTGACTACTGCTGATCAGTTGAGAAAGGCTCTGAAAGTCTGTCAGTGTTGTAGCTCATTGTTTCTCTAGAGTCTTTTCTAGTCAGTTTTCAGCTGGAATGTCTTGATTTGCTTATATCTGTTGTTATTCAAGGGTTGACTTCAGCAAGCACCCCTCCCTCTTCCTCTCCTAAAAAAGAAGTTAGGGGAGCCAGGGGTGCTTGAAGTCAACACACAACCTCAGCAAATCACAGATTTATAGTTCCTCCCTCTGGCAATTCTTTCCCAAACACCTAAGAGGACATGTAAACTGCTAAGTGCCTGTGGTCCCTTCTTTGTGTTTAGGATCCCTCCAGCAAGGTTTTACATTGCAATTGCAGTGTTTTACATTTTTTTATCCCCTTCAATCTGTTGTCTGATCGTAGTTGTAAAAGACAAGGCTAAGGCTTGTGTTTTGACTTCTAACTTCACCTCTGCTGTGTGTAATCAGCAGTGTTTTTCAGGCAGAAAGAACAGGGGTAAAGTCTCATGTTTGCCTTTTGTTCCACATGAAAGGACGTCACACATCCTGTTGTTCATCAGTCAAGGTTATTCCTCTTGGCTGCCTTCTTGCTTCTCCCATTATATGTGCCTTAAACTCTGCCTTATTCACTTTCCTGTAGCTTAATGTGCCCCTAGCTTCTTTTCTGGCTTTACCCAAGGATAATCAAAGTGGCAAAGGGGAGTGGGCCTGGTGTTTTCTAGGTATCCATATTTGTGACAGCCTTTGATTTTGGCATAACAGAAATGTCACCTCTGGGCCTGTGTGCCCGTGGTTTAGACTGTTAAATATTTAGGGGTCATACAAGTATTATAATTAATATGCTGACTCAGAAGGTGAGACCAAGATATAAATGTGGAGTCAGCAACAGTACTCTTGGCAGTGCCATCTTCCTGAACCCATGCTGGTTTGGCACTGCAGGAGGGGACTACGAGAACTGTGTTCCAGGAAGTAATATGGGTTTGAAGTCCAGTTTTCCTCTAAGTCAGAATGAAAACCAACAAGAATATTGATAATCTTTATGAATGAAGAGTACAAGAAGAGATGAAATACTTCTTTAGAACATCTGAACCTTGTTCAGATTTTGCTTTTGAATACATTGTGATTTTTTGTTTTTCTTTTTCCTTTTGGTCAGAACTAAGCACAGAGTGATATGATTTATTCCCCCTACCCCCACCCCCACCCCAATGTCAGAAATGGGACAGGCTGACAATGCTGTCACACCTCTCCCCTTCTACTCCTCCTCATCCCTTCCCAGTTCCTCCACATGAAATTTTGGCAAAAATAGATGAGATTTTCCATATGTGAAGTAAGTGATAAAAGCACCCACGCCAGGTTCTGATGAAATCTACTGTCATCCCAAACTGACATGACATTGCCAAGCAAGGTGATTGATCTGTAGGGTCTATCTTACAGTGACAAATACAAAGTTGTGAGATCTGGCTACTAACCAGAAAATGTACTAGAAGCAAAGTTTCAGTAAGTCCTAAAATTCTGCTTAGACCTGGGGGCCTGCTGTCAACCGCATCTTTGTATCATTGCTGCTTTGCTTCGCAGGAATAGTGGTGAGATACCTCAGGGTCTAGGGAGTTATCCCTGTCTCAGGGTATAATTGTATTGCAGTTTGATGCTTGAGAAGGTGCATAGGATGAACCACTGGCACAGCAATCACACTGGTGGAATAAGTTGCTGTTCCACAGCTGAATGTCAGTTGAGGAAAACATCACAGGTCTGTACTGGAAATGTTCCAGTTTGAATACCCAAAGACTTGAAGCCTTTATTTTCTTTTACAGTATCACAGTATCACAGTATCACTAAGGTTGGAAGAGACCTTGAAGATCATCAAGTCCAACCTGTCACCACCGACCTCATGACTAGACCATGGCACCAAGTGCCACGTCCAATCCCCTCCTGAACACCTCCAGGGACGGTGACTCCACCACCTCCTTGGGCAGCACATTCCAATGGCGAACAACTCACTCAGTGAAGAACTTTCTCCTCACCTCAAGCCTAAACCTCCCCTGGTGCAGCTTGAGACTGTGTCCCCTTGTTCTGGTGCTGGTTGCCTGGGAGAAGAGACCAACCCCTTCCTGTTCACAACCGCCTTTCAGGTAGTTGTAGAGGGCAATGAGGTCACCCCTGAGCCACCTGGGCACACTGCTGGCTCATGTTTAGGCAGCTGTCAGTCAGCACTCCCAGGTCTCTCTCTGTTTGGGAGCTCTCCAGCCACTCTGACCCCAGCCTGTAGCTCTGCATGGGGTTGCTGTGGCCAAAGTGTAGCACCCAGCACTTGGATTTGTTGAATGCCATCCTATTGGACTCTGCCCATCAGTCCAGTCGGTCAAGGTCCCTCTGCAGAGCCCTTCTACCCTATAACTGACCAACATCTGCTCCCATCTGCTTCCTGTCCCTTCATGTACATCTTTGCTTATTCCTTATTACAACTCCTGTCTCTGCTCTTTCCTGATCTGGAAAACACATAGCACATCTAATTTCCCCTGGATAACTCTATCCAGAACAGCTGTGGACACTCTAGAGTCTGGGATGTGTTGCAAAACCACTGAAGCTTGCCAAAGTCTGTTCCCATTAGAGCTTCTTATCTTGAGGTCAGTGTCTCACTGAGTTTTGTCTCAATTAGGAGTTGTGCCTTGCTGGTCAAGAAATGCAGACCTGTGATAACCTACTTGAAGAGGATTATCTGTTAGGGACAGTCTCTGTCCTGTGTTGAGGGAATCACTTTGGAATGGACTTTCTCCCTGCCTAATGTAAGCTCATCTTGTTTCAGATTCCTTAGTAAGGTTCACAGTGTGACCATTAAAGAATAACTATTTCTTCACAGAAATTTTGGATGGCTATGTTTGGAAAACCAAGTCTGCTGATCTGCTCCATTGGACATTTGTGGAAGTCCTGGCAGATAGATTTATCTGCCAGTGGAGGAAGTCTCTTCTTATGCAATATCATGTTTCAACAATTACAAGAGCATCTATTTTCCAGGAGAAATGGTAGAACTGCCCTGAGTGTTTGCTATGACCTTTTGACTTCTGACATATCTGCCACTCATTTGTCTAGAGGGCAAATAGATTCAGTATCTTCTCCATTTTTCTTTAAAAGTAACTCTTTTACTTGGATCATCACTGCATGATTTGTTTCTGAACATTTACATCCCCAGTGACAGATAATGGAATTTCCAGAACTTCCTCTATTACTTCCTTAATAAGAGTTGAAAATGTGACTTTCAAAGTTTTTTGGCGGATGTTGGTCTCTCCCAGGGAATTTGGGGTGGCTTCTCTACTGCTGAAAGGCAAAGCTCAGTTTCTATATATTCAGTTGGCCAGATGAGGGTAAATCATCTTACCAACAGGCATTGTGAACTTGGGGAAGGAGGGAAACACAGACAAAGGCCATGCAGTGAGACCAAAATAGAGCCTGGACTGTGTGCATGGAACAATTTTGTTAGAGGTTTTTAATGTGTTGGAGAACAGGGAAAGAAAATTTGGATCCTGGGACTCTGATAAGGACTTTGCTAGAAAATCACAGTGAGGTGCCGGAAGAAAATCTTCCACTCAGCTACAAAGAAGCTGTGTCTCATATGTGTTGTTTTTTTTTGCTGTGTTTTATTCTTCCAGGCAACTGTTACTGTGATGTACTAACATGATTGCTGCATTCAGTGAGACTACAGCTTCAACAGCTTCTCATGTGAGTAAGCATGAATAAGAGCAATGTGAGTGTACATTTAACAACCTTCTAGTGCAGTGCACAGGAAGAGGTAGCCTTATCCAGTGTTCTGAGATATTTTGGTGAAGGCTCATGTGTGGTTTATTATGTCCACCCTTTCCAAGAAGATTATTATTTGCCCTTTAGATTGTAAAAGACATCTATTAGTAATAGCATGCAGGTGCTGTATTGGCAGACTGTCATAAATTCTAGTGTCTGTCATTGTTAATCAAACGGTAAAAGGTATTTTGTCAGTCCTAACAGCCACTGGAGTCTACTCCTCCTTCCTCATCCCTATGTCTCACCCCGTGCTTCTTTACTTCATTTATAATGCAAAGAAGAAAGTGTTTGGTGACATTAGAGCATGTATGAAGATAGGGTGGAACTAGAAGCTCTCAGTGGTGAAGTACCTCAATCAGTGGGGATTACAGGAGAGTGGGGACAGCAGGAAAGGGAAAGATGAAGTGATCCTATTTATAAACGTATTCCCCCACTCTCTGTCTGTACCATGGAGATATCTCAGCAGCACAGATGGATCTGCATACTGATGAAGACTGATGGGGTATCTATGAAATATGCTGGATCTGGCTGTGCTCCCTGCAGACACAGGGTCTGCTTTCTCTTCTATTAGAGCCCGACACACTTGCATTTTTCAAAGCCTGGACATGAATGCCAGGTTTTGGTGCTGCTGTTGTGGTTTTGCTTCTGAGCAAAGCCCAGTTTTCTCTTCAGCAATCAAATAAAAGAGTGCAAAGCAACTGAACAAGGGGCTGAACCCACAAGCAACAGGTAACGTTAAATCAGATCACCAGCAGGCAACACAAATAAAGGAAAACTAGTATAACTACAAAAAAAGCCATGTAGGATTATCAGCCAGAATGCCTGTAGAAAGCCAGCTCTGTCAAATAGAAGAGAACAGCTTGCTAAAGTGCCTGGAGGATTGTAGAGAAAAATCTGGACAATTTCTCAAAGCCTAGGAATTGTGCTAGACCAGTACTGTGAGAAACATAGTGGAGTTACTGTAGTTTCTTTCACAGTGTGTATCTGACAGTGCCATATGACTACCAGCAAAGTGATGCAATATCCCACAGAGGTAGGTATGAGAAATCATGCCTTTTTTTTTACAGACATCAAAGAGTCAAGATGGTCAAGGTTCTTTGGTTCCAAAGTACCAAACACGCAATGCTTCCTCTTAGGTCAGTGGGAGATGTGGGTGTCAGCATTCCCCAATGCCAGGCCCTCTGTAACTGGATTGAGATCACACTGCAAAGCAGTGACAGATCTGTTCAAAGCTCAGGACTTAAGACTCTCAGGCCACCTGCTCTTCCTCTAGGATAATCCTACCCTATAGTCTTATGCCAAAGTGTTTGGAGAAGGAATATGATCGGAAAGGGTAAGGTCTGTGTTCATATTCTATGAAATTCCTTAATTAGAGATCAAAGGATACCACTTGAAGTTTTGTAGGGCTGGGTTGAAAAATATTAGTGTCTGAAAAAGTGCTAATCCCTCAAAGGTCCCTCTTTAATATGCTAGCACAGATGGAGTGATCTCCTGGAGGCCAGGGCAGCCATGATCCTTAATGAGCTTCTTGTACATGTAAGCTTCCCTTAATTCTCTTTCTTTTATCCGTGACAGCCTCAGTGCCCTTTCCAAAATGGATCTTATGCCAGTTCCTGGTGAACAAATTTCAGTGCTGGAAGAAACATCTTCACAGCTGACTGCAGTGAGCCAGACAGAAGCCAAAGACCTGGAGACTCAGAAATCTCTTAGAAAATCCCCTGTAAAGCAGAAAAAGTTACATTACAAGTAGAAATGTTGGATCTGACCAGCTCATCTGTTGACCGTGGCTCTCAGCTGTAAGTTGCTTTCCACTCCCTGCACAACAAAGGATACTTGCTAGAGCAGGGGAGCACCATTCACCTGAGGTCCTTCCTTTCCATCCCTGACGCTGACTTGCTTTGAACCGTCCTCTCAGGGCAGACACATGGCTAACACAACAACATTTCTATCTTGAATAGCTGCCAGGAGCCGCAGGAGCAAATCTACCTTTGTTTGTAATGTGAATCACTTGAAATACCATCCAAAGAAATCTCAAGAAAGGTTTTGATCTTTCCTTCCAAGTGTGAACCAGACGTTTCTGCCAGCACAGACTGTTCAACCCAACCAGCATGAGATATACTCCTGCAAGGAATACAATTTTAGCTGTTTTAGTACATATCTGCCATCACCATCTGCTATTTGTTGGCACGAATGTGTACTATAAGAAAAGTAGGTTCAAGAAAAAAAAGAAAAATGATGGGCCTCACCAACCTTTTAGAGTTTCAAGTTCATTCTAGTGTTTGGATTTTGTTTTGTTTTAAACATCAGATATTCTCACAGAAATCACAGTGTGTCTTCAGTGCTTATGTTCTTACATTGTTTTTGTTATTTTGTTGGTGGAGATCTTCAAACAAGGGTACTATCCTTACAATAAACACTAGAAGCTCATCTGACTTGGCAGAACAGTCCATACAAGGTGTAGAAGACCTCAAGATGAGTATGAGAGTTTTCAGATGATGTGTTTGAAACAGTCACACTGTATTCCTTCTCCTTCTCCCAGTGGGATTTTCTGTCCCAGTTAACCTGAGACAAGTAAAGAGGGACCTGAATATAAAACCGTACACAGAAATATGAGAGACATCAAACAGCCTCATCCCCCCTGAAAGTAATAACGCAGAAGTTTGTTGTGAGAAATATTCACACAGTGCTTTGAAGCTAGGAAGCACTATATAAATGCTAAGTATTATTGACTAGATGAATCAGTCATCTTCAGAGAAATCTAACAGTGTTAAAGATGGGAGAGAAGTCTCTTCCTTTCTTAATGATAACCAACACCCATAGTTATTAATAAAGAAATACTTTTAAAAATAGATCAAATGATTTTCCCATCCTGTGATAATCCCTCTGATTGCCCCCTGTTTCAGTTCACTGTATCATCTGAGAGATCAAAGGATGTGTCTGAAGCTGGCAAACCAATCCCACAAAGAAGAAAACCTTCTTCTGCTGTAGATAAACAAAATACAATTTCCAGATAACATCGTGGTGCTGATCAAAACAGCTGCTTTTCCAATTAGATTTCAAAGAATTCTTAATTGTTATTGATTTAATCTGGAGATGTGCAGATTTTTCCAGTCAGGAACCTGTTTCACAGGGAGCTTATTACCCTGGGGATTTCAGTTACAGACAGGTTTTAGTAAGCAGCAACAGCCTGGCTGTCAGGCAGTTGACAATAAAAAGGGAATCTGTCCAGATACAGGAGACAGTGCTATTTGTGTTTCTGTTTCCTGCAATAATTTAGAGCACATAGTCTCATCCATTCTGAAATGGCAGCAGATCTCACATCTGTGTAAAGGCACTTGCTTTTAAATTGTAATAGGCAGAGTACTTAAATAAAAAACTATCTTACCTCTCTGTCTAGATATCACTTCAGTCTTCTGTTTGTTTTTTTTTTGCTTATTAATTCAAACCATCAGAGTCTGCCCTGGAATTTCTTGGTGTTCCCAGATCAGATGCTCCTGGTCAGCAGCTATATACATAGATACAATTGTAGTTTGCTGGGCATTAAATAAATAAATAAATATACACATAAGTAAATAAACAAACAAACAGAGGATTCTATGATGTCTGCTGAGCTGCCATTTCAAAGTCAGGTGCAACAGCAGAGTGTGGGAAGAAGAGAGGGAAATGGAACTGCTGCTCCACAGAGAGGTGACATTTTGGAGCAGAACAATGTAAGATACTTTCCTGTCAAGCATCCATAAGAGGAGGAAAAATAAAAAATAGTCCCACAAAGAAAATTGTTCTGTCCCAGGCAAATGACAATGGAAGGATTTTGAATCTTTTGGTAAAGTGACAGTGGGGGATTTAATGCTGTCAGATAGGTATGACAGTGTCAGGAAAAGTGACTCAGGAAAGGTGAGTCAGAGCCAGTTGCCATTAGGAAAAAAGTGCCTGACCCCACTCAGTGCCTTCTTGCAAGGCAGATGCACTACAGTGTGACAGCAAAACACAGCTGTCTGTGCACACCACATCCTGCATGAAGCATAACAAGCTGTGCTGCATGGGAGGGAATTTGCTGTTAAAATGAACAGAGAGGGCTTGGGTGAGAATTACTAGCAGTACCAGGTATAAAGATTAAGGTTGATGCCACCAGAGAGAAAAATGAAGGCTTGAAGAAGCCTGGAAAGTGGTGAATGATGTGGAGAGTGATAAGAAATGCAGCTTTGTGTATGTTTTAAAGCAGTGTGCTGGCCTCAGGATAGCTGGGTTCCTCTCTGTCTGGATTTACTTCCATCAGGCACAAGCAGGCAAGGAGCTGATCACTTAATCCTAAGCCAAAATACTGAAAGGGTTATAAATCTTCTCTATCAGGGCAAAAGTCAACCTTTAACTGTGTGAGTTATTTCCGGTGATGCTGCACTTCTAGCACTCCAGCAGGAATGCATGTGCCTGGATGGCTGTACAAACCATCTACACTTGAAATTAGTATGAAAGATTAATTCTATGTATAGGGATAATATGAAAAGCCTTGGAGTAAGTGAGGGTCCCATTTCTAAGAAGCTGAAAGCACTAGAAACCCATGGAAGACTCTTTCCATTTTGGATTCTCCTTTCCCAGTGGCTCTGAGAAGCACCAGAACCTCTGGATGCCTGAGAGCAGTATCCATTTCTCCCAGACACTGTATATTTGGGATGAACTTGTTCAGTGAAAGAAAAAGACCAAAAAAAGACACACACACACACAAAAATGATGAACTACTTCCCAGATCTGTTTTCCAAGCAACTTTATCTAACCACAACAAGCTTTTTGACCAAACACGAGTGTTATCAAACATCATCTCTCTGTTTGATTATGTAGAAAAAAGTTGACTCTGTAGGCAACCAAGCCAAAACCACATTTGCTAAAGCCAAGGTTACATTTACCTTAAATTTAGCCTGATCTCAAGAGCAATAATTTTTTTATTGTTATTTTTTTTTAATCTTCTCCATAATACCATAGAGAAATGGTGTTTCATTATTAAAAGACATTGGGAAGGACACTTCCATTAGGTGACAACATTAGGGGGCAGTACTCAGCTACCAATCAGTCCTGTCAGTTCATTGAACAGCTGTGTTTATATGGGGTTGTTTGTAAAATTTATGTTTGAGTTTGTTTTAACCTTACTTTATTGCTACTGGAGAAACAATAGATCTTCTTCCATTAAAAGTCATCAAGTACCACATTAAAATCCAGCAGGAGGGTCGAAACTTTCCACGTCACTTCTCTCCACAAATCTCTGATGTGTGTATAGTTTTTGTAAACAAACAAAAACCCCCAACCCTGTGTGGTCTGAGATGATCCCTTCTCAGTGAGCTGCCAGAACTGTATTGTGCTCATCCAGGTTCTTAATCTGTTTTATCCCTGTGACTGCAGGCCTGATCTTTACACAGGAGAGTGAGTGTCCCTTTTCACTGTCTTCTGGCCAGATCAGGTGCATCATGACCCATATATAGCTAGTAAAGAAAATATCCACAAGGGTAGGCATCTTAGGCTTAGGGATAACCCTGTATCCCTTTAGTGGATAGATAGCTCAAGTGTGTTATTTCAAGTTCTCCTTCCTCTTCTGGGCTTTGTTTCATCCCAGTTCATCTTAGTTTAGGACTTCTCCTTTCTGCCTTCCTGCAAGGGATCATCACCTCCTCTTCTACCTTTTGGTTTTCTACCTTACTCCTGAGTCCACAGCAGAAACCAAATCTGCGGTTTAGGATGAAGCCTTTTGTGACCTTTTCCCAGTCTGTTCTGGAAGCTTAACCCCATACCCTTCTGAGACAGGTCTGGGCTCCATCTATTCCAAATCTTCTGTAGTAATCCAATCCTTTCCTTCCTTGGTTACCTCATTTCTGTCAGAGGCATCTTCTGTTGCTGAGTATGGTCTTGTGGGAGTGTTGTCCTGTCCTCAACACAGAGTTCAGTGCTCTGACTGAGCTCCCCTTGACTCTAGATCACTAGTATCAGTCATCACAGCAGTATCTCAGCATCCCCAGAGTTACCTCCTGTGGTTACTTAGCTTTCATGCTGTGGTTTTCCATGTGCATCCTACCCTGAGAATTGGGAGTCCTAGCACAATTCACATGCCCTGTCCTGCTGTCAACAGCTTCACTATAACTGCTGGATTAATGCCCATTTTTGGTATCACCTCTTACAGGCTGAATACAAAGGTATAATACTCTTAGCCCTGCCACTATCTCCAGAAAATAGAATACATAGAATAGAATACATCGAATAAACCAGGTTGGAAGAGACCTTCAAGATCACCGTGTCCAACCCATCAACCAATCAAACACCACCCAAACAACTAACCCACGGCACCAAGCATCCCATCAAGTCTCCTCCTGAAAACCTCCAGTGATGGCGACTCCACCACCTCCCCAGGCAGCCCATTCCAATGGGCAATCACTCTTTCTGTATAGAACTTTTTCCTAACATCTAGCCTGAACCTCCCCTGGCGCAGCCTGAGACTGTGTCCTCTTGTTCTGGTACTGGCTGCCTGGGAGAAGAGGCCAACATCCATCTGTCTACAACCTCCCTTCAGGTAGTTGTAGAGAGTAATAAGGTCACCCCTGAGTCTCCTCTTCTCCAGGCTAAGCAACCCCAGCTCCCTCAGCCTCTCCTCATAGGGCTTGTGTTCCAAACCCCTCACCAACTTTGTTGCTCTTCTCTGGACTCGTTCCAGCAAGTCAACATCCTTCCTAAACTGAGGGGCCCAGAACTGGACACAGTAATGTTATCTTCATGGATGAGTTCCATATGCTTTTTCTTTGCATCTTGTTTGTTTCCCTCTGTTTAGCACCATCCCAAACTGAGATTCCTCAGTCCTCCCTGCCTCCTTGATAATCCTTGAGGCAGTTCAGAAAATATTGAGGAAGAAAATAAGAGAAAAAGCCCATAGAAACTGACTGCTTTCCCTTGCTTCATGGTACAATTGCATGTTGTAGTCATGATTCCTTGCTCATCCATTTACACACATGGCAGGAGTATCCATTTACAGCCAGAGAAACTAAGGTCCAAATGCTGTCTTGATATACCAAATGTCTACAGAAGGTGTGGAGTAATTCTGCAAACACCCTGTCTGGTCCATATACATTCTGTCTTGGAGCTGGCCACTTTAATAGTTGTGCAGATTTGCTAATGACAGCTATTTCTTCACACAGTGTATAATCAACTTACATCTGCTAGTAGATGTGAAGGAGTCAGATACCAGAGCTTGATTTTAAATACAATTCTTAATAGAGCTGCAAGCCCCAAACCAGTTGTGATTGTGCTAAAGTTGCATCAAGCCCCCAGATGTGAACTGGGGCAGCAATAGGCTAAAGAAGATCCATCCTTGCCCTCCTCATCATTGCCTTCTGCAGAAGCTATTTAGAGCTGTGGGAAGGACACCAGGCATGATGGACTGAAACTGGAAGCTTTTATAGCAAATTTTGTCTCCCAAATGCTTCTTCAGCTCATTGCATCTCTGCAAGCATGGCAGGTACATTGGTCTAGCTGACAGACTAAGGTCCTATCTCTCAGTTTTATATAGATGATCTGCAATTTTAGTAATAGGATGTTTAAATAATATTGTGTCACTTTTACGTCTCACCTCCCTTTCCTTTGAATGAAAGTGCCTGTCTCCTTCAGACAGGTGGAGATTTTTTTATTAGATTTTTTTTTTTTACTCCTTTCCTCCACAACTCCACAAAGACTTTGCCTGAAGGACATCAGGAGTCATAATAGTGGTTGATGCTTTCGTGAGATCTTTACAGATTACAACCAAATGGAACAGTGCTGTAATGTGATTACCTTCCCAGTCTTACTCCTGCTGTGCCATGTAATGGTATGGCGGAGCTCTCCACTGGGATTAAAGCCAGTCAGACTGAAAATTGACTTGCCTTGGGGGCCATCAAGAAAATTTAAATGACTGCTTCAAGTTTTTGCCTGCCAGTAAGCCATTTCTTCATTGGATTAGCAAAATGAATGAAATATGGAGACAGAAAGGCAGTAAAACCTGTGCCATTAGGCATACATGATCTCTCTCTACCCTTTTTTTTTTTTCCAGAATTTTGCCCTAAACATGATTCCTTGTAACTTCTCTCTGTGTTCTGCTTCATGCTATACATAGGAAGGGAGCTCAGAAGAGGAAAAAAAAAAAAGCTGTGACCTACCCTTCAAATGGCTTCATGTGGGCTAGAGGGGTAGGGCGGAGGGGAGGAGGATTCACCCTTTTTCATGCATTTTCTCTGGGAGAGAGGCTCTTCTAGAAAGAATTCAGAATATATACATTGTTTGATTCTTGATGTTGCCCTTGGGGGCAATTCCTTCTGCAAGGCTAAAGCTGAACAGTGGAAATGAATGACTGTCTCCTGTTGCTCTTGTGATCAGGCTCTTTCCTCCTATCGCAGCCACAGGGAACTTATGCTCCCTCCCTCCTGTTCTTACGTTGATCTGGACCAGGGGCTTGATTCCCTTTGCACTGTAAACTGGTCATCATGAGACTACAAAATTCTGAAGTGTATGATGGTAGTTGACATAGAGACAGGTTCTCTGACTCTCCAAGCATCCATCTGAGTTGAAGGCTCATTGTAGCAGATTCTCAAGGGCCTTCTTGTACTGTGAATGATATTGGTGTCAGAGGAGGATTCACTTCTGCTCCCTTGTCATTCAGCGCCCTTCAGTAGCTCCAGTAGTACTTAAATTACTTGGCTTTTCAGATTGTATCAGTGGGATTTAAGAACATTTAAGTACACCCATGAACAGAAATTTTTTCCATCTCAGTCCCCAAGAATGCTGAAATAAGACTAGTGTGTTCTTAGCCTATTTACACAAAGGCATTTGTGAGATGTGACTTTGAATACTGCAGTTACACCACAACTTCCCTTGGCAGCTCAGCCTACTCTTCTTTTTCAGCTGTTTTCTTAATATTTTGTTGAAAAATTTTCCTGATGCAGCTGAAGTTTAATTACTTTTTTCTCTATCGTTGCTGACTAATGATAATAATTGCTTCCTGTCCTCTGGTGTAACATTCTTTTCTTTATATGCAGACAGTTATTGTGTCTCCCCTTGGTATTATTTCCTCTGCCTTGAAATTGCCCAGAAGCACAGTCCTATTTCTTGTCTAGCTGCTAAATAAAACCCCAAAACGTAGTGACAGACCTGGGTGGTGGCAGAGGACAGACAGGCAAGATGACCCAGGAAACCAGCATTGGAAGGGATTTTTTTCTCTGCAGTAGGTCTCTTTGACAGCTCTTTGACAACTTACATAAAAGCAACTCAGTCTCAAGTACTAATGGATTAAACTCCACATTACAGGTACAAGTAGTTAGTGTCTTTATTGCAGTCAGTTTCATAGCAGAAGTTCAGGCCTGAGTGGCTATGGAGACTGACACCATCTTTCCTCTAGAAGGTCAATTTGAAAAGATGGAAGGAAGGAGCCACTGGTTCCATTTGAAGAGATGCAAAGCCAAGAGATGCTGTGACTGCCCTAGGTCACAGAATCAGGAGGAAGAAATATGTCTTATTCCTGTGTCCCAGGCAGCACATTGCTAAATTGTGTTAAGTATTCACAATTTCGTTCAGCATAATAAAACTTTAATTAGCTTCAGAGGTGCAGGATGAAGACTCCCAGGCTTAGGCAAGACTATTCACATGATTAAAGCTCCAAAAGTGTTTTTCTCTTGTTTTTACCAGCTTGTTGTCTTCTTTTTTTTCCAGGTAAATCTACAGTCAAAATCAACATCTACAGAGAAACTTAGCCAGTGTGTTATGTTTCTGTCACTGATTAGACTACATACAATTTGTTTTTCCCAATTCATTTTTATGAGCTGAATTTTTCTCAAACGTAAAGGTTTTTTCTGCTTCAGGAAAAAAAACAAGAGAGAGAGAGAGAGAGAAATAGTTAGAACTCCATAGGAAGAAAGAGACAGATTTTCTTATCCACTAATAGTGTAATAGTGTGTATGGGACTTCTTGAAAATATCCATAAACAGATCTTCATTGAGCTACCAAGGCTGGATGCAAACAAAACTCCTCAAAGAATCTTTCAAATGTTGTGTTTTGTTTTTTACCAAGGAGATATACCTGAAAGTTAAATACCTCTTAAGAAGATTTTTCCATTCTGGTGACTTGCATAGAAATAGCTTCCAAATCTGGATACCAAAGCCCTTTGGGAAAGAAGTGCCCATCTTTTGAGCAAGGTGAGGGTTACCTCATTGCTCAAAGTAGAGGTATCATGGTTCATTGGATAAGGCATTAAATGGAGACTCTGGAGTTTCTGCTGGTTGACTTGCTGTGCTCACCTTTCTCTTGTTGTGTACTTCAACTAAAGTTGCATTGGGGAACATTTTTTTTTCTTAGTAAGCATTTCTATGTTGTCTACTACAACACTGTTCCTTAGACATTTTCTACATTCAATAAAAAAAAAAATTTAAAAGCCCAAACCAAACAAGAGTAAGTCATGACTCTCTTAACTATTTGTTTGTCATTTCTCTGCCACTGTCAGCTTTATGTACTGTTTACCTTGCCTGTAGGTAAATATCTGGTAAAGACAGACCTTGTCCAAAATATCTGAGATATTAATTTAAGATGAGAACTGTCAAAACATGAAAGTGCAGAAACAGATACAAATAGGGCAGTTGCACTGAATCTGGCTAGGATGGAAGTTAACTTTCTTTCATAGGTCTCCATATGAGGCTGTGTTTTGGATTTGTGACTAAAGCAGGACTGTTGTGACTACACAGGACTGTTCTAGTCATTGCTGAGCAGTGCTCACACAGTCAGAAGGCTTTTCTGCTTCTCCCACTGCCCTGACAGCAAGTAGGCTGGAAGTTGGGAGTGGACACAGGTGGGATAACTGATCCCAGCTGACCAACTGTTATGCCATGTAGCATCATGCTCAGTAGTAAATGCTGGGGGAAATAAGGAGGAGGGGAGTATTCATGGTTATGGTATTTGTCTTTCCAAGTAGCCATTACATGTGATGAAGCTCTGCTTTCTAGTAAATGATTGGACATCTGTCAGTCTATGGCAAGTAATGAATGTGTTACTTATTTTGCCTTGCTTGCTTACAGCTTTGTTCCACTTATCAAGCTATCTGTATCTTTTTAACTTTGTAGGGTTTTGTTTGTTTGTTTGTTTTTTTATGAAACAGAATCACAGAATTACAGAATCACAGAATTAACCAGGCTGGAAAAGACCTTCAAGATCATCAAGTCCAACCTACCACCCAACACCATCTAATCAGCTAAACCATGGCATTAAGTGTTTCATCCAGTCTCTTCTTAAACACTTCCAGTGATGGTGACTCCACCACCTCCCTGGGCAGCCCATTTCAAAGGCCAATCTCTCTTTCTGCGATGTTTCTTCCTAACATCCAGCCTAAACTACAAAGTTGTTTTAGAATCATAGAATTATTGGGGTTGGAGGGGACCTGAAGGATCATCCAGTTCCAGCCCCCCTGCCATGGGCAGGGACACCTCACAATAGATCAGGTTGCCCGGAGCCACATCCAGCCCGGCCGTAAAAACTGCAAGGGATGAGACTTCAAATGCCTCCCTGGGCAACCTGTTCCAGTGTCTCACCACCCTCATGGTGAAGAATTTCTTCCTAACATCCAATCTGAATCTACCCATTTCTATTTTTTTTTTCCATTCCCCACAGTCCTATCATTACCTGACACCCTAAAAGTCCCTCACCTGCCCCATTTTCCCCTATTTTTCCCTTCAAAACCCAGAGCACCTGGGCTCTGTTGGAGTCTCCTCCCACCCCAGCTGTGGCCACTTTGGCCCTCCCCACCCACTCCCCTTTTTAATCGCCACCAGGAAAGGCAGCAGCCCTAAGCTGAGCCCTTCTGGGCTGAGGGATCCTCCTCTCATTGCTGGTGAGTGCCCACGGTGCACACTGGGTGATGGTGGTGGTGACAACAAAGGCCGGGGGGCCTGGTGGCCCCCCGGTTGTTAGGAACATGATTAATAACTACTCCAATATCCTCCACGGGTGCTGGCTGGGCTTCCTTACTGGGGCTGAGCTCCTCTGTGTCATATCTTGGCTGGTGAGGGTCTTACGTCCTGGCTCTGGTATGGGTGCAAAAATGGCAGTGGTAGAGCAGGAGCTGTTTAGTCATATGATATTATGCTAATTACATTACTTTTACCTGGAGGCCCCTTGAGTCTGCTCTCATCATTCAATAAATCTTTGCTTTTGTGCCTCATTTACAGACCATTTCTTCCCCCACACTGCTTCTTTTCAGATATAAGGAAGGAAAGGAGGAAAAAAAAGCAATAAAGCCTATCTGGAAAATGCATTCACTTAACAATCAAATCTGAACAGGAAGCCTTCAGGAAGAGGGGCAGGTTGGAAAGTGAGAATCAATTCTTATGAATCAGAAGACAAATTTCATAAAGAACAGACAGGAGAAGACTTCATCTTCTACATTGTGGTTATGTTTCATGGTGGCAAATGCAGAGGGAAAAAAATGTTCAAGGTGGCTTGGAAATCTCAGTCACACTTCTCTACAGAAAGAACCACTGGGAAAGGCACATTGTGACAAGTGAATACCCGTCCTTTATACAGAAATACAGAATTTGCCAGGTTGGAAAAGACCTTTGAAATCTGAGTCCAACCTATCACCCAATACCATCTAATCAACTAAACCATGATACTAAGTGCCTCATCCAGTCTCTCTTATTCCATTAGTTCTCATTTCTCTTCAGATTATCACTCCAAGGATGTGCTGGAGGAGTGAGTGACTGGGTTGCTGCTAGCTAGGGGCAACTCACTGCAGTTAGTAAGCATCAGACATCTAAACAATTAACAGCTTTTGATGTTTTAAAGGCCTCATGGCAAATGAGTTCCAGCACTGTTCAATGATCAGCCCCATTACTTATATTTTTGTCTTAGGATGATGCAGCTTCTGTGGATGTTTACCAGGTTAAAAGCAGAAAGTAGTGAGAATAACAGGACTAACTCTGATTTGCTACACCAACCATGAAAGGGAATTGGCTGTTGAACCGGAGTGAGTTTTACCTTCCTAGAATGGGGTAGGGGAAAGGAATAGACAACAGAAAATCAGCTTCTGCTCAATGCACAAATCCAAGTAGTTTTCTCACCTATCAGCAGACAAGATGCAGCTTGTTATTGCTGTGAGGATAGAGGTGGCTGCAGTAGCTTTCTCAGCCTAAAATTATGAAGTCATAGCTTTTGGGGATAGAAAGTCTCTCTAGCAGGTGTCCTTTCCTGCACTGTGGATAGAAGGGAAAAGAACCAAACAAAACACACAAAAAACCCCCAACCAACCACACACACACACAAACAACCAAAAAAAAAAAACCCCAACCCAACCAATCTGCCACCAAAAAGTGATAATTTGGGGTTTTTCATGTGTGAGCAATGGTGGTACATTTCAGACAAGGTTAACTGACCTAGCACTTTTGACTGATGTAAAAATGACCTCTAGTTTGATTCCCCCATCCAGTTTTGTCCTTTATCTCCTTTTTGGAAGTTTATCTCCCTTGCTTCTCTGAAAGGGTCAACAACCTCAGGAGACCAAAGATGGTGACCTTGAGAACATTGAAATGTCTTGGCTAAGCACCTAAATGCAATGAGGCAGCTCTAATTCTTGTGCAGGTAGCTAGGAGGCAAGGAATAATTTAGTTCAATACTCAATATAACTAAGCCATGGGAGGTGGGATGGCAGGAGTAAGGAGAATGTTTTCATAACACTGTTTGGCTGAGCCATGACAATGGATATTGTTACTTCCACAGTACTGAAGTGCTGTCCCCGTGTGTCTCTGTTGTCTGTCACCTGGCTCTAATCCATGAGTGGCAAACGGAGTTTTGCTTCACCTAGCTTTTGAGTGCTTTAAATAGCCTCTTACAAGGCACCATGCCTCTCCATGTTTCAAGATCTTTTTATGCTGCTGCTGTTAAGCAGTCCAATCTCCATGTTGGATTGATATGAGACTGTACCCATGTACACCTCTTTTTAATTATGTCTCTATAAACCCCAGCATAAATGTCTATTCTGATTTAATGTCATACTTCAGTGTAGCTTGAACCTGCTTCTTGCTGACTTAACCTAAACTGAAATAAACCCTTAAGCCATAAATAGAGTTCTCATTATTTCATAGTTAACTTCACTGAAGGTACCTTGTCTCAAATTAAAAATGGTTAAGATGATTTCTAAAAAAGACTTTACAACCAAGCCCGGAAAGCATATTGAACTCTGGCCAGGGCTGTGCTGAAAGCAATTCATTATGATTATATTTAACCCACTTCTGAAATCTAAGATAGGTCCACAACTAGCTGTTAAAACTTGTCTTCAACACGCTGCATTCTATCCTATTGCTGTCTTTGTGTGCACAAACCCAGTGTTTATGGTTGACTCTATAGAAGATTTCTTTTCCTTACTCTTGCTTGGGGTCCAGCAAAGGAGCAGATGCACTCTCATCTGTTATTGAGATTACAGTAGAAAGGCTTGTTTCTCCAACTGCTCCCTCATCCATCCTCTTTCTTTTCTCTGCTCCTGGGATTGATTGATATTCAGAGGGTGGAATAACCCTGGAAATTTATTTAGGAGCAAATAACAAGTAATATTGTAGAGTGTCATCTATCATTCTGTACCTACTGTATTCTTATCTCTTAAAATTACTGTTTTCTGACAGCATTGCATGAAACAGGAAAGTTTTGATCACATGTATGCACAAAAGTGGTGTGCAGATCTAACCCCTATAGCTGGAGATACTGAAGTAAAGCAAAATAAAATTCAGGTTTTACCATACATACTATTTGTGTTTACACAACAAGCTTGAGTTGTATCCTTCACTTCTGTGACACCTGAAGAGCAGATTTGGATCCCTTTCCCAAACTAAATGCAGAAAAGGAATGCCAAATAATGGTACTTCACAGTTTACAGCTGGCTGGAGGATTTTTCTGCATCATCTCTGCACATTATCTACAAGCGTGGCTGTATTGAGCCTGAATCAGCCTGTGACTACACTAGCTGAGAGTAGAGAGGAGGCAGAACATTCAGCTTTCCTGGCACAGGGAGGGATGCTGTTGTAATCCAGAGTTGGAAGCATTGGAGAGGTCAAATACTGAGCTAACTTGTTCATGGGGAACACCCCCTAGGCTTCCTGTCCCCATGTCATTTTTTTTCCCTCTACTGCTAAGCATAGAGGTTGGAAAACTCTGTATCTGCCTTGAAAAAATACTTAAGTTGGGCATGGAGTGACTCATTGCCCCCCTTGGCCTTTAGCTGGATGAGTAGTCCATACTACAATGGTGGCCATGCAATAAGATGCATAGTCATTTATATACCAGGGATAACAGTCTAGATGCTGGAGTTCTCAGTTTTGGTGATGTTGTGTGCAGGGACAGATAATTCCTTGGCGATCTTCCTGGCAAATATTTCCCTGACTTAGATCATGACTGAGAATAAACTGCAAGACAAATGAGTCAAATTGGTAGTGATACCACTGTAGCAGAATTAACAAAGCAAAGCTTGAAGGTGATGAGAGGTGGAATACCTGGGGTGTCTTCAAATGAGCTGTTGGGACAGAACACTGCAATTGGTACCTATTAAAAGAAGATACTTCCAATTCATTGCATACAGTTAACATAGCTGTAGGTGTTGAATCCCTCCACCAATGTCAGTGCATGATATATCCTCCTTCAGAGGAACTTGAATTACTTTCCAAATGGTTTGTCCAATTTCAGATGAAAGTTGTGTTTCAGACAATAGCACAGCAGTGCCTCCAGGATGAGAGTTGTTCTCCTCTATTTAGAAAATTAATGGCTTGTTTTGTTCAAACACTCTTTGTCTTCTCCCCATGCTGATAATCTATTCTAAGTTATATTCAATGGTGAAAAAACTGCAGCAGCTGAAGCCAGGCTCAAAGTGAACTATCTTTCCATTTAGAAAATAGAACAGCTGTCTTTCAATTGAGGTACAAAATGAGAAGCCCAGATTAGTTGTGGTTGTTGAAGACTGGCTTGCAGAGCTACCTGAGAAAACAATGGTCTCTTTGCTTGCTTTTGGCCTGAAATTCCTATTGCAAATTCAAATTGGGAAAGTTATTTGCTTCTTTTCCAGAGCTTTTGTGTACTGTTTGTAGTCTTATTAAAACAGCTGCTGTTTGCTGCGAGGACAACTACATTTTGGTGATGAATGGAGATGAACACAGAATGAGAAAATATAGAAAGGCAGTGCTGTCAGAAAGGGACTACAGTGCCATTGTTTTACCAGGTGTCAGAAATGTTAACACTGGTACCAAAATCTTCCAGATGGAGAAATGGGACAGATACAGGATTTGTTCAAGGGAAAAGAGAATACTTTTTTTCTACTTTCAGAGGAAAATTCGATTTGCTAGCTTTGGTGACATCATACATCCCATTACCCAGACCATATGGAAAGCTGAGGAAAGCAAGACTCATTATATGGACTTCTGAAGTGTCTCACCTTCAAAACAAAGCCTATCAAAGAGAGATTTGCAGAAGAGCTTCTTTTTAGCTATTTCAGTAACTAGGTAGATTTCAGTGTGAATTGTAACTCCCCGGGAGATGAACACCATTGAGAATGTATGCTGAATATCTTTGAAAATTGCTCCCAAATACAAGCTATGTCTTTTTAAAATACTATATTATTGGGAGAGACACGTAACTTGGAGAATAAAGAGATCCAAGGGGTATGATTCTTCTTGTGCATGAGGAGGGAAAAGGAAAAAAAGGGGAAAGAAGGAACAAACTGTGAACTTAAGCGAGATACTTGAGGTAATTGTGGTACAATTGGCTTGATTTGTAAATGGAATTAGAGTGTCCTTTTTTGGGTTTCTAATTAATCAGGGTTGACTGTCTGTATTTGCAGCTCCTTCAATTAGTTCTCTATGGATCAGCCTTCACTCAGTCTATAAATTTCTGGGATTTGTGTTTGGAGTGAAAGTACTGTACAGATACAAAGCTCACAGATAGATTATTTCTCTCAAAAGTTACATTGTTTTGGACTTGAGGAAAGAAAAACACAAAACTTGACAGAATTTGATAATTTCAGTCCCACTGTTCCCTTCCTGCCTTCAAACTAAGCCACACAAGGAGTCAAGCAAGACCTACACTGTCTGTGGTGGGGTTTTTTGGACATTCAGGTTCTCTTTTTTCCCTCTTTGGCAAAAAGGGAGATCAAAGGAAGTCTACAGAACAGTTTAAAATAGCCAAAGCCTAAAGAATGTAAAATTGAAACAAACCTAAATAAAACAACCCAACCCCTTCTCCCAGCTGTTCGAGTAGTAAAATACACAGTTCTAAGGCAATGAAAACCAAGTGCAAGTTAAACCTAGAGAAGTTCGAAAGAAGTCTATGGAAAGAAGCAACAAGAAAAGCAGACACTGGAGACAGACTGCTCACAAAGTGTGACAGGCAGACTCCTCACATGCTTTTTAGCAACAATATTATTCTCAGACTCTATCATTTCTCCTTCCTTTTCTATTTAGATGAAATTTTTGCATCATTTAAGTGAAGAATTCAAAACTGATTACGTATCTGACAAATCAGTCTCCCTAGTTACTAAGGGTGGACTGGGAAGTCAGGAGTGGGTTAGTCAGTTGTTAAGGCTATTACAGCTCATTTTTACCTGCTTTTTCTGGTGCAGGACTATTGTCTAAAGTACTTAAGAGCATTTATCCTTTAATGTATATAGTGAGTACCATCAGTAAGAGGAAGATATTTATAGGAGTGGATGAGTCTTTCCAGTCTCCAAGCAATATTTCACAGTGGAAGAAAAGTTTACTAACTTTCTGACTCACAGCCCTCACTTTCAGCTTCAGGAAGCCATTTCCTCCTGTGTTTTGAAACTTGTGACTCAAGTTTTGAAGTTGTTTCATTAGGAGAGCTTCCTGTTGTGCTCCAAGAAAATCTTTCATAAGTTAGAGGAATTTTAAGACAGAGCTGGTTTTCACCGGTGAGAAGCTGCTGGAGACTGATTGTTTATTATTTGTTTATTTATTTAAATATGAACATATTGTATTTTCCTGTGGATGTCATGACAGAAAGCTGTTCTAACACGGGTGCCTTGGGCACAAACTGCCCAACACAAACAGTTATGTCTTAATGGAGACACTTCACTTGAGGCTTCTGGCAGCTTTGAAGTGGATTTTGTGTTTGTTTTAAGTTCACTTACTACGGAAGAATCTAGAAACTGAAGAGCAAGCTTGACAGCTTTCTGGGATTTTTATTTTAGTGTGTTTATTTTTCAAGGATGTGTTCTTGGTTATCAGCAGGAAATAGATTGCACAAACAGCTTGTCATTGAGGGTGCTTGACCACAGTTCTGAGTGACAATGGATGTTCAAAGAATTGAATGAGTTTCCCAGTGCATCTGTGAGGTGTGTGTAGACTTTCTCACTGAAGTCGCTGATTAAATCAAACTCCACGCAAAGGGAAAGTGTGGCCTCCTTTTGTTAAAAGCAATACCAGGCACCGTTAAGTAAATTGCTGTGTGCCTACTTACCATCCAGAGAGAGATGGCAAGGGAAGCAGTACCTAAGCACTGCAGCAGAAATGAAGAAGCTTCTTGAAAGTTAGCAGTGAATAAAAAACGTTATAAACGTCACATGTATTTGTGAAATTCCTCTTAGTCATCAGGAGCCTTAACAAGGTGGTGTTGCCTCATCTGTGTTCCTGCCCCTCTTTGTTTAGAATGGAAGTGAGGTGAAAGGAATTGATGCACCACAATTGAAAGTAAGGGAAACTTTCCTGGTAAAGATCCAACAGGATATAATCAAAAGGGTGATCCTTCCAAGACTCTTGTTTTCGTGTCCAGGTCAGGAAGATGTGCTAGGAATACAAAGGACCTTTCCTTTCACATCTGATTTAACTGACAGGTCATGGTGAACCATAGGTACAGCTTAAATACTCTTCTCTGATATTGTAAGAACTGCTCTGCCCCTCTTAGGGAGGTGGAAAGAGCTTGGTGAATGCCTGGAAACTCTTTTCAGCTCTTTTTCCAACTTAAAATGGATGAAGGAGAAGGCCTATTTGTGATAGAACAAGGGAGAAATAGAGACAGGGAAAAATGAGCCCTTAGATAATTTCCTTATTGGAAATCAGGACAGCTGAAGAAGAACATGGCATTCCTGTCAGAACGGTGGGGTAGAGAGTGCCAGAATAAGATGATGGTGAGGGAAACACCAGCCTGAGGAAGGTACCAGGCTCACAAGGGAAGGATAGAAATTAATGAGAGAAAGACAAGGAAAGAGGCAGTGGTTTGGCTTGATCTCTTGTCTTCATCAGCTTCTGAAGATGAATCCTTATTAGTAGGTGAAATCTCTGTGACCTACAGTGAAATAATAGGGCATAAGCCTTACCTAGGGTTTTGTCTGTAAGTCCCAAGGGAATTGGTTGGCACTGAGGACAGTGTCTGAACTTTGTTTTGAGCATGTAGATTGCTACTCCATGTCTTTGACAATTGTAACATTGATGCTACTTAGCTAATTGCTGGTAGGGCAGTGGAAAAGGGTTATGGTGAAACTAAATGGCTCATAAAGTTGACAGGAATAGAAAGTGTTTCTATAAATGCTATTTTTACGTCAATTTCACAGCCTTTACAGAAGAGCTCTTAAGAGCATTTTGTTTGCTTCATGTAGGCCTTACACATGGCTTTCCTTCTCCTGAGATGAACCAGGGCACTGAATTGTACAATGAGAAATAATTTCTCCTATGAGAGATTCTTAAATATGTTTCCCCCCAGGAATCTACAGCAAGAGATAAGACTGATGCTCACTGGAAAATAAGTTTTGCTTCCCTGTTTCTTCATCTTTGCAATCACCTTTCCAAACTAGACCTGTGTGATTCAGTTATTCTGGGCAACTGTTTAGGGAAGGTGTTTTTTTCCCTCAAAATTATGTCACTGATTTTTCTACTTTACTGGGTGGAATGGTTTTCCTTTGAGACTAAATAGTGAACTTGAAAAATATGATCATTAAACAAAGGCAGAAACTTTGACAAAGGAATAGAGGTGAGGAAATAATAACTAATAATTGGAATTATTGCCTTAGGAATGTCCAGAGAGTGTCCTCTGAGTCTCAGTTTGGTCTCTTCTTTCTCAAAGTGTTGTGGCAGCACAAGGGCCTCGTGATTCTCAGCACATGAGAAAATTCCTACCCCACAGTGCTAACTAGATGCATATGTGTGTGAAAGATTTAGTGTGCCAGATCCAGTGCATTTATTCTGTTCTTTTCCCCACAGAGTGTTATCTTGCTGGCATTATAAACAAGCAGACACTACATATACAAAGCAGGGAAGAAACAAAACCAGGATGTTAAAAAGTCATGTTGTAATGAGGCTTTTCAGCTTTGCAATTGTATTAACAATGTGTTCCTAGCTCTGACACTAAAGTAGAGCTGAAGTGCTTTATCTTGAATGGATGAATATTGTTTAGAATGGCTGTGTGATATTTTTGCTCTTTGAAATTTTTGAACTTGCCATATCTGAGAACAGATGGTATGAATGAGATTCATACCTCTCACTCCTTCTGAAAATTCATTAACAGTGGTTTATGGGGTTATCTGTTTGGGCCAATGATTACCTCAACAGATAAAAGACAATTATATTGTCTCTTCCCTCACCTTCTTCCTCCAAAGAAGATACTAAAATAATTAAGTCATGGGGAAAGAACAAGCTAACCCCTAGTGGGATTAGATAAAAAACAAGCAATTTGTTTTACAGCTTGTATATAAATCAGGAAATTATTTTAAACATGAAGCACTACGATTTTATCTACAGCATCTTTCCAGGTTTTACTTTGTCATAAATAAAGCCAAATATAAGAAGGATGGACTGTGGTGGAAGGTTCCACTGTGAAGTGTATACATGCAGGCAGGAGGGAGCTTGTAAGCTTACTCTGGAGTCTGTGTAGTCATGTTGATGGCAAAACTCTTGGCAGAGCCAGTTGTCTTAGGTACAATATTGAGCTAACACAAGCTTGTGGATCAGAGACAGCTTGTGGATGGCTGGTTCATATCACAAACAATGCTTCTTTCTTCTCCCTACAAGAAAAGTAAAGGTCCTCTGATGTGTTCCTTGCTAATATGAGTCATGACACCTTATTGTCTTTCCGGAAGTAAAACATGTGCTTCAAGGAAGACTTGGAGGCTGTAAAACACCTTCTCTTTTGGTCTTTTCTAAAGCTTGCCTGACATCAGTAGGGCACTGAGGCTGCCTCAAGTTCCAACCTAGCAGTAAGGCTTCAGTTCTTAACATGTTTAGCAGATGCCCACTGATACACTGTGCTTATGCAGCTTATGCTGAATCTGAAAAATAGTATCCATTTAAAGCAGAATTTGTTATTCTTGCTGCACCTTTCTGAAAAGACCGGATTGAAATACTCAGAAGTTCCAACCACATCATCATCCCCCAGCCTATGTGTTTCAGCCAGCTGAAGAAACTACAACAGCCAGAGTTCAAGACATAAATATGTTTATACACACATACCTGCACTACTGAATGCAGCTGAAGAGGACAGGTCACACATGTATTGGTCAGGCCCATCACTTCCATTGTGTTATTCAAAAGGGGGCTCTTTACAACCTATCTTTGGAGCACAGCAACTCAGGCTTATTCCAGAGTTGCAGTGGAGTTTCACAAAGAATCCGGATTGCAACACAGTGCTTCACATTGGTAGGACAAAGGGGTTTAACAGATTTTTCCTCTTTCCAAAGTGTTTGGAGAAAGAAAAAATGAGACCTACTGCAACTTTCACTCTAAGGTCTGTTCTGTCAAACTCTGGAAGACTACTGAATAGTGTGCTGTGAAAAGGTCTCCCTGTGGCAGAGGCAGTTACTGTAGAATTTCTTTTCACATACCTGAATTGTTTGGAGTCAATTTGTAAACTGGAAAGATGTCTTTTATCTTCCTTGAGCTGTATAGCTTTTGGGTTTTGATACCATTCCTTCTTGAATCTCTGAGCTATCCTAGGTTTCTCTTTCAAGGAAGAGGAATAGGGAAAATACTCTCAAACAGTTTCTGAGCTAATAGCCTTAACAAGAAAAAGTAGTCTCAGGTTAAGGATCATATCTCATTGCCATTTGCAACTTCTTTACAGGCTTTCACAGGCCCCATCAACATTCCGCAGCTTTTTGTTCCTCTTATATAAGCCTGTCACTCCAAGCCCACAGTAGCTGTTGCTTCCTTCTTTGCTATAGGTCTTACCATACACAGAGGCTCAAGCACATTTCCAAACTTCCACCCACTTTTGAGATATATGCCAGTGATTCTACAGCTCATTTCTTCTCCCTGCTTGGCTTTGCTATTGCCTGAAGCCAGGTGTGATCTCTAGGAAAAGATGGCAGCTCCCCTTCTGGGACTTTGTGGAAACCCTTGTTTGCTCTTATTGTTCGAGGCATTTGGCAGCATCTTTTTGATAACTTCAATCTTGGCAGAAGAGCAGAACACTTTTGTGCAGTCATCCGTCTTACTTATAACTTGAATCAAACCTGGTTCAATATCACTCTGTGGGCACCTATGACTTTGATGTTAGAAGCAATTCAAAGCGTATGCTCGCCACACCACATACCAGCAGACAGAGCTGCCAACTTATTTTTACTACTAGGAATTGAAGTGCAATCCAGCAACACTAAGGCCTCTTCCTCTGGAATTGAAGTAACATCTCTTCTGTGCGAAAGAAACTGTTTCTCAACTTATCTAGAGCCAGGAGCTGGAGGCATGAAATCACAGGCACTATGGTATTGAATTAACATGTTCACAGGAATCCTTGTTCCCTGTGATCTGCATCATTGTATCAAACATTGAAGTCTGTGATCAAGACCTGAACTTTATGTCACAACACTGTGGACTGCATCTGTTTGCTCAGGCTGCACCTTGCACACTATTCTTAAAGGGCTACAGTGAGGTGCTGGTGGGACTGGCACTGTAATAGCTAGATGCTAAATCTCACTCTTACACAACCCATGTACAGCAGTCTCTTTTATCCTCACCCTTAACTTCTGTTTGTTCAATGAAAATAGCATACAGGCATTTAAAAAGAGTTTTAATTTGTAGCTGTTTTCAAAGTATACACTGAGGCTAATGAATAGTCACTCCATTCTTTAGGCTACACAGGAACAGTTGACTAAAATTAACATTAATTAGATGAACTACAGTAGCACCAAGAAGATTTAGCTGAGCTCAGGGTCTTGCTGCAATAGATTTAGGATTAGCACACTTTGCGAAGCTGGTACAGACTGGTGTAGTTTCTTTTGTAACTGGAGGGGTGATCAAGGGGTGTCTTCGTTCTTGAGGTGCTAAAGGTAAAAATGCAGACTCTGTGGAGAGCTGTAGTGAGCAAGTGAATCCTAGTTGCTTCTGAATTCACTTTGTTTCCCATTCAAATGTTACTACAATCACATGTCTCATTTATTAATATGATTTTACTCATTTCACTGATTCCACCTAAAGTGTGGTCCCATGAATGCTTGCACCAGCTGAGCTGAGGAGCTGGAGGGAAGAAGGGCAGGATATGAAATAATTTAGAGCTGATAGGAGCCTCTTCATAAGAAGTACTTAAATACTATCCCTCTCTTAACAAGAAGAACCTACTCTGCCTCCAAGGGCAGGTGTTTTTTTGATTCAGCTAGGCGAGTCAAGAGATAGAAAGGAGCAAAGGGATGAAACACCATGCTTTAGGACATCCTTGTCTCTGAAAGTGGAAGGTAGTTCACATCCCTTGTACATTACCAATCAGTATTATGGCACTGATGTGGTGAGCTCACACTGGCAACAGCAGGATGCCCAGAAAAAAGGCCTTTACAACACTACCTCTGTACCAGGTAGACTTTAACCCTCTTCTGTGAAGAAAAATTACTGTGAGAATGTTGTAATAGGTAGCACAACTCAATCAGCGAAAGGTCCTTACTCTGCATGGGGTTCCCATGACGTTTCTGTTGGCATCACATAAATGTTAATAAACATATTATGTGACCTGAGTATGAATGAAATGTACCAGACTTGCAGTTCTGAAGTTTGGTGTTCTGCTCTCCTTGAGCTAAATTTTGCAGAGACCATCCTCCCTGCAGGTTTGTGCTTCAAATCTGCTACGCAAATGAGGGGGGAAAGACCCATTTAATTTTTCACATTTTTTCCCTAGCCTATCAGTTATGCTCTTTACTCAGGGAAACCTTTTGGTGGATTTGATGGTTGTTTTCATGCCTCGGCACTGGTTTACTTAAAATGTGATGAAGAAAAATTAATTTCCCTCAGGCCTTCTCACTGCTGATGGATGGTTATTAAAATGGTGGCCACGTCAGCTGAGATTACATTGCAGAAACCATACTGTATTTTGGTTTAGTCTAATGATGCAGAACTATTGAATATTGCTTTTCTCCAACTTCCTTCTGCTTATTATGCTTCCCCAAGAGAGACAACAATCTCTGTGGCCTGTGACAGATCCATTGGTGACCTTGCAAAATCACATTAAAGAACAGGAGAACCAGAGTTACAAAAGCAAGAACAAAGCTAAAATTGCCAAAGATGCACAAAATCACAAGTGCTAAAATTCATAGAAACTACTGATTCATGGAAGTTGGATGTCTAGACCAGTTCAAACAAATGTTTGTTTCAAGAAATCTCACTCTTTGCCACCCTCCAATGCTGACTCCAGCAGGCTTCTTGCTGTCTATATGGACATCCCTGGAGACTAATTCATTAGCCAGATGTATCTCCACACCACATTACAGATAAATTCCAGGACACTGTCTGTGCTTGGACATCATTCAGCTATGTTATCCCAGTAGCAAGGCACTGGCCCTGAGTCATTGTATACACCCTTCACAAAGTTCCTGGTCCTTCAGTAAAGCAGAATGGACTTTTTTGCCATTATAAAGCTTTCACATGGGAACTGGCTCATCTTTTCCATTCATCTGACCACAGTATACAACATAGACGACTTCTGACATGAGCATTTCAGTGTCCCACAATTTCAGAGAAGCCATACACTAAATTTAATTTCTCCTTCACTTGGGAAGACGTAGGAGTGAGGAGGCACATCAAACCTGCTTTACAGCTTCTAGGCCGTGTGGACTGTCTTACGGGTTTTATTCTGAAAGAACAGTGCTCACATTCTCACTCACCACTTTCTTTTCAATGAATGGTGGCTTTAAGTATTCCCATCTTTTCCCCAAGGAAAAAGACTCATTTCTTCATATACCTCCTATAAAAGGTAATGACAAGGGATGGCCTCTTTTCCTCCTTTGCTCTGTGTTTTTTCACCAATGCTTCTTGAGAAGGTCTAGCAGATGGGCCTTTGATGTGCCATGTCTGACAGCTGAGTCTGTCCAAGCCCTGCTCAGAGCCTCAGCAATCCCTCCCTCTCATGGCACAGCGCTGTGCCAGCTGCTTCAGTATGGCATGCAAGACACAGAAATGCATTCATCAAGACTAAATAAAATATGAATAGATGTAGAATGGCTAGATTTCAGTCCTTTAAGTGAGTTAAACCTTCAGGGCTCTTTAAAACTTGGTACTCAATTTTTATTTCTTTGTCTCTTCCAAATTCTGGAAGGTGGATTTTGCAAGGAAAGGGATGCTTTGGACATGTAAAAGTATAAACAGAAGAAAGGAGGGGAGGATGGATATACTTTACTTATGCCTTGGAGATGATATTGTTGCTATCTTGCATTCCCTCTAAGGATTCATGAAATGTTAGTGGCCCCTTACTTGTTGTCTGGAAGCAGAGAGAAATTTTTCTAGCGCAGCACTCAGTATTTGCCTATGCTCTGTTGTATTTGAAATGGGCTTTCTTAATGTTCCCTTCATTAGAAACTATTTTTATGGCACTCAGCAGAAGAGAATAAAGCTCTGATTGCACTGATAGCCTACAGCAAATGGGATTGTTTTGCTAAGTGTAGGGAGAGGACTTCTCTTTTTCCCTTAGGTGAGCATTTCATTTTTGGAAAGATGAAACACCTGACTACCAAGCTAACAGATATGTCCAACTGAAGATCAGAACATTGTGATATGTTTGTTGACTAAAATACTTCGCAGTCTGCACAAGAATGCTACTTTTCTGTGTGGCCTGAGGTCAGCTAATTCATAATCATCAAATAGTAATGACTTGCTCAGGGCTTGTCGTTTCCTACTACACAGAAATAAAGATAAGCAAATGGGTGTTATTTGGGAAGTTAGTGAGCAACATTCATTTCCTAACCACATAAAAGCGTACCTTTGTAGATCTATACTCTTCTGAGATTAAAATATTTGAGCAGGAAATTAAGAAACTGGAAGAACTGTTGGCTTGCTGGTCAACCTTTTTCCAAGACAAGACAGTGTGTTCCTGTGTGGCTTGTCTGTTTTAAAATATTTCTGTGTAAGAGGAAGGAAAAGGTTCATCTCTTCTCCTGGGATAGGCTTCATCTTTCCAACTGATCTCAGGCGGAAGATTTATAATCTTTAAGAATGTCACCCTTAGGTTATAAAGTTAATTTATTTGCACTCCCTAATTATATATGAGATGTGTTCAGTTTACAAGTTAAAACTTGGGGTGATCTTTTTTTAATTGTTGCTCCTTTTTATTTTTTCCTTTTTTTTTTAATTCCAATGCTGCTTCTATCTGTATCAGTTTCTCATGGTGTAAGAGGAAGATAATTTCACTGACAAAATGGGGAGCAGGATAAACTCCTGTTTACCTTCTATTTAGTGCTGGTGAGTTTGTAAATCCAGCAAGAGAAAAGGACCAGTCAAAGTCTTTTTAGGGGGACAGAATAAAGCTAGGAGAAATGCATTTGCTTGGTTTTAGTGGAGTAGTTTTTCAATCACTTATATCTCAGCAGGCTGTAAAAGAGAAAAACAATAGTATTAAGGCACTACATGGATCCGCTGTATTATATTGACCCAAATTCCATATCTTTATAAAGCTGCAGCAAATGGGAGCTTCAATAAGGAATGCATTCCCCCGTGTCTGCATGTCTCTTATTTCTTCCCTCAATTTGTCTGTTTTTCTACTTTTTAATTTTACTTTTTAAAAATTTGTTGTTTTGTGGGGTTTTGGCAGTGTGTGTGTTTGGGTTTGGTTTGTTCTGTTGGGTTTTTTGGGGGGGTTTCTTGGGGGGTTTATTGTTTGTGTTTGTGGTGTTCAGATTTTTAAAAAGATTTTTTTTTTCATAGAATGAACAAGGTTGGAAAAGACCTCAAAGATCATCGAGTCCAACCTGTCACCACAGACCTCATGACTTCTAGACCATGGCACCGAGTGCCACATCCAATCCCTTTTGCAACACCTCCAGGGATGGTGACTCCATCACCTGCCTGGGCAGCACATTCCAATGGCTAACAACTCTCTCTGGGAAGAACTTTCTCCTCACCTTGAGCCTAAACGTCCCCTGGTGCAGCTTGAGACTGTGTCTTCTTGCTCTGGTGCTGGTTGCTTGAGAGAAGAGACCAACCCCCTCCTGGCTACAACCACCTTTCAGGTAGTTGTAGAGGGCAATGAGGTTTCCCCTGAGCCTCCTCTTCTCCAGGCTAAACAGTCCCAGCTCCCTCAGCCTGTCCTCACAGGGCTGTGCTCAAGGCCTCTCCCCAGCTTCGTTGCCCCTCTCTGGACACATTCAAGAGTCTCAATGTCCTTCTTAAATTGAGAACTGGACACAGTACTCAAGGTGTTTTAATTAATTTATTTAAATAATCAGAGGCAAATGTAGAACTATCTTTATGGAATCATAAGTATTTGCTTAGTTCCACTGCTTTCCATGAAACACTACTTCATCTGAGAACTCTGATGACACAGTAACAGCCAAAAATCCCAACAAACTAAGGAGTACATTCTATGCTGACCTAATGCCTCGGGTCATTTTTTTTTTAATGAATGTTTTTAATCGTTATTATTCATTAGAAATGTAAGCTGTTTTTAAGTTAAAACATTGATATTGAACTTTTTTTTTTTTTTTAATTTGTCCTTCAATGAAAATTTGTCATTAAAAAAACCCCACAAAACTAAAATACAAAATATTAAACAGTCCATGCTTTCTGTGTTGGCAATATTTGTTCTTTAGAACATTACTGCTGTATGTAGCAATATTTATAACGTTTTAAATAGTCCCATATTAGCCTTTCAGCTAAGTTTTAGTAGATTCATTTTCAAGTATAATAATGGATGTGAACTGTGGTCTCTTAGCTCAATTTATTTGCAGCAAAGACCTGTGAGAACTTACTAGGACTGGCCTGGGGAGAGGGGAATTTTTCTTTTTTTTTTTTTCTCATGTGCATTACTGTACGTATATATAAGAGCAGGGCTGGGGCACAGAGTAGATGGCAATGCTTTTTCCTGTTCGCCTTGTTCAGAATTAGCATTTCCATTTGCTCAACTTAGATCAGAGGTAAAAAAGAGGTATGTCAAAAGGAGGAATACATAGAATAAACCAGGTTGGAAGAGACCTTCAAGATCACCGCGTCCAACCCATCAACCAATCCAACACCACCTAAACAACTAACCCACGGCACCAAGCACCCCATCAAGTCTCCTCCTGAAGACCTCCAATGACGGTGACTCCACCACCTCCCCAAGCAGCCCATTCCAATGGGCAATCACTCTCTCTGTATAGAACTTTTTCCTAACATCTAGCCTGAACCTCCCCTGGCACAGCCTGAGACTGTGTCCTCTTGTTCTGGTACTGGCTGCCTGGGAGAAGAGACCAACATCCATCTGTCTACAACCTCCCTTCAGGTAGTTGTAGAGAGTAATAAGGCCACCCCTGAGTCTCCTCTTCTCCAGGCTAAGCAACCCTAGCTCCCTCAGCCTCTCCTCATAAAGCTTGTGTTCCAAGCCCCTCACCAACTTTGTTGCTTTTCTCTGGAAGAAGAAATGCAGGATTTGTAAGCAGTCAATATTCCTGTGAATGACAACTGTTGTGATTCAAGACAATGCTGGACTTCTGAAGGTCAGGGTGGTTTTCCAACCAGATCTTGCTTTGAAGCTGGCCCTTCTTTGCCCAAGAGGTTGCAGCAGGTGAATACTAGAGGCCCTTTTACACCTAAATTATTCTTGTTGCTTTACAGTTTTGCATCAAAGAGAGCGAGGAGGTCCTCTTCCAAGATGAAGAGACTGACTACAACTTACTATGTCCTTGTAAGACTTTAAAAAGTTAGAGGAAAGAAAAATACTATTTCAAAATCAACTTTTTCCCCATCTTCAGGGTCCAAAAACACTGACAGTTTTGATTTTGGGTCTTAAATTATATCACAGTGGCCGCTGAAAACTGTAGACTGAAATGTCAGTGTTGCTGGAATACAATAGCAGCGCACAAGTAAATATCTCCAGATTTAGCTCTCACATATTCTTTTTTTATTTAGTATTCCATCAATAACTTTGTTGTACATGCTTTCACACAGATAGCTCCTTTCTTTCAAGGTGGTTTAACTGCCTAGCAACCTTATAAAAATAAACTTCAGTGTTCTGTAGTAACAGCTGAAAACAGTGTAGCTTACATTAATGTGACTGGAGTGTTTTGAGAGGCAACGACTGAAATGCCCTGGGCCTTTTTCTTTTTTTTTTGCCTTTTGTTTTGTTTTTCCAGAATTAATTATAAGAGAAGGCAATATTTTCAAGGACTTAATGAATCTGAATGATAATCAAGTAAAATATGGCTATTAAGTAAGTCATCCTACTTAGTAGAGGACTTTCAAATACGTCAATAAGAGGCAGGTGTTTGTACAGTTTTTGTGCCTTTGGAAATCCTGTGCTCCTCCCAGGAGCAGTGGTAAATTGAAGTCTTCTGGAAAAAAATTAAAAACCTGCAAACCAGCCAGTGAACCATAAACTGCTTTGCATTTATCTCGCTCATCCCCCGGAGATGTAGATGGCTGTTCTAGTGTGAATGACAAATCCAGTCTTACAAAAAACTAAGTGTGAAACTGCAAACACTTATTACCAGTTTGTGGTAGGTTAGGCTGGGTGCCTCCTGCTGCTAACCACACAAGATACACCTCTGGTGCCCCGGGTGTCCAGCCCAGTGTGTGGACACAGCAAGCTGTGTATTTCATACCCATGATGTCCTGCCCCCTATAAATCTATCAGCAAGGTCTCACACTTCCTCTTTCTTCCCTTTGCCCCTCATGGGAGATGCTCCCTATCTGGTAATGGAAGGGGAGTCATCTCAAGGCCTTTTAGACCTGGCTAGGCCTAATGCCAGGAGGGGAAAGGGGAAGGGCAATCTCAGATCTGGCCAGCTAAGATTAGCCTAACAGTGGAGGGGGGGAAGAAAGAGCCGTGGGGTTTTTGGGTGTACCCTCAGGTAGGGAGACGGAAAATGCCGGGAGGTTTCTGGATATGCTTCGGGATCTCTTTTGTCACTGTGCTTGTAGCTTCTGTAAACCACTCACTGCTTTTCCATTTAAACTTTCCATCACTTCTGCAATCCGTTTGTTTGAGTGTCATTTTTATGCCCCAGTGGGAGGCAAGGCAGGATCTGCCTTCAAACTCCTACACAGTTTCAGCGCTTACTACCTTGAGTAGTTCCACCCATTAGTATTATATTTCTTATTTCCGAGTAGAGATGATGTATTGAGTATGTTCTGGAAGGTCATGCCTGAGTGAAAATTTGGTCTTGCAGAGGTGTGGCTATAGACTGTATTGAAAGATAACCTCTAAATGAGAGCGTCACTGAAGTGTTTAGTCCTTTGTAAGCATGGAATTAAATCTAATGAACTTAAAATTACACACATAATATTCAGGCTTTTATTGTGAGTCTTGTGACACTGAAAGCTACCATAGGGCAATGATCCCCTGTAAGTGGAAACTGTTATTTACAATGTTTTATTCACTGTCTTATGCTTGCAGAAACACACCTCACAACTGTGACTTTAAAAAGTGACAAAAGAGCCAAGAAGCAAAACAAGCCCCTTATTCTGAGCCACCCTTTCAGTTTAGAGAGTAGTAGATTGATAGACAGGATTTTCAACCTGTGTGTCAAAGACTGAAATATTCACACTTTTCTTGAACTGATTGCATATTTTTATATTGAAAATTTAATAGAAGTTTTAAGGGTCAGGAGAAAACCATAGCCTTTTTGACAGCTTCTTCTTTCTATTAGGACTGCAGTCTTTTACCCACAGCAGTTGCCAGGCAGTTAGTGTGTTAGGCTGTGGAAGAGAGCAGCTCTGTCCATACACTCCTGAGCCACTGTGCCATGGATTAAGCTCTGCATCAAAGCTGAATGCTTATTTTCCCAAAAAAGTGTCAGTAAGGAGTCTATAGGCCCCTGTTAGCACTGCTGGTTGACTGAATTTGCAATCAGGAAGTCAGAAAGTATGTATACACTTTTTCCTTATCAAAAATCCTTATGAGACATCTTTCAACCCTGATAGACCTCTCTCAGAGCATTTTTTATGTGATTTCTTTACATGGAAATACAAAACAAAACAAATAATAATAATAATAACAACAGAAACAAATGACCTTCTCAGTTAATTAGTGGGGTTTTTGGTTTTGTTTTATATGGTATCAAAATAAAGAATTGCTGCCTCACAGACTGGGTGAGCCCAACCACTTCTGTCTAACTGACAAAGCTCCTGCAGGAGCTGAAAAATGTTTTTCAAAAAAGCTATTTTTACATTGCCAAAAGAAAGAAACAACACCTTAGATTAATAATTACATATCAGTAATCAAGCAGAGAAAAATTGTAGTCAGCAATGCAGTATTCTACAGGTATACATATTTTGTTTTTTGTAGTGTATATGATCAATCAGGCTTATATATGTCTCAGAGTTAGTGGTGTTTTACAAGGAAAAAAAACATACCAAGAATCGAAGGGTTTATCATAACAGAATACACCAAGAATTGAGAAAAACTAAAGGTTAGTTCACATCTTGAAAGAAGAACACTTGAAATTAGGCATAAAAATTCAGGAAGTGATCACCTTTAATTGACCCAAATGTGTATAATTGCCTCTACATTGGCAATTTAATTAGGACCTGAAATGCAGATTTTAAAGCAGCTCTTCAAGACAGACATCCCCCTTTACTGCCCTGTGTTTTGAATCCTAAAGCATTCCTCAGGTGTGCAAATGGGATTAATTTCAGGCAAAATCAAATCAGAAGTCAATCTCTGGAAGATGCTTTTGTGCGCTCTTACCAATATTGAGCTTTCAACCCTCAGGACCAGAGTAAGCCCTTCCTTTTGCAGAAGTGGTCTATGGGGCTGGCAGCTCAGTCTTCAGTGTAGGCTTGAATACTGCATTGCTTCCTGAAGCAGACATGACATCCAGCTTTCAACAGCCAAGGCACACCATGATACATAAGCGTATGTGCGTCAAGAATTGAGAACTTGGGACTATGTCTATGCTAGCAAATTAAGCAGAGCCACAAAATGTCCTTTGGCAATGAAACTCAATTGCTTCCCTTGATAAAGTGTTGGAATTGTTTCTGGTATCCTTTTAGTCAATTGTTCCTCATCACAGCTCAGTAATTAGCACAGCCAAGCAACTATTCCCAATAAGCAGTTTCCATGCAGCTACATTTTCCTGGAGGACGAGACAGTGAGGTAGTTTGGATACTTTTAGTGTAGCCCTGTCAGTGCCCAGTTGCCTCAGTGCCAGAGGATAGTCCTAAACACAGTTAATTTGTTAGAATAAATCTAGTTTATGTATCCTGATTCTTAGATGTTTTGTCTAAGCAAAATCTTATCTGAATATTTAATTCCAAGCATGGATGCTGACACCAAACAAAGATCTGAAGAACAAGAGAGACATCTAAGACTGGAAGGAATTAAGCAGCGAGATGAAACTTAATTGTGTAAAGAGAAGGTTTGCCTGAAGTGCAGGCACATGACTAGAACGAACACACTGCTGACTAATGCAGCTTGGTTTTCTCTATTTTTAAAGTATGCTTTGGCATTGTTTCAAAAGGAAGGTGCAGTCCATGTTAGAGCTTTGCCCTGATATTAGCGGCTGGCCAATGTCAGCTCATTAAACAGCACCACTCCAAAACACTAGTAAAGTGACAATGGCTTGAGCCTGCAGCTGGGAGGATGCGAGCTCTACTGCTTTCAGCAATGGGAGCAGCTGTAAACTTTGTACAAGCAGAAGCAGGAGTTGTGCCTATCTGTGCTAGTGGCAGCTGTGCCAGGGATTTTAATGTGAGAAAGCCATCACTATAATGAACCTCAAATATATAATTCTTATTGGGTTGGAACAGAGTGCAGACAAATGTTTTCTTTCTGCCTTGGTACACTGGCTCAGACCATAAAATTTGTCTCTCACTCTTGAGTCCACTGTGGCAGGTAAAAAAAACTAGGAAAATGAACTGTTATGCTTGTACTACCCTACCCATCAATGACATCCTTTGGAATAGTGCATACTTCAGAAGTCTTTTTCACTAGGTGGTTCTTAAAATTATGTTTCCAATGCAAACACTTTCCCACAAATCTTGAAGTACTGTTTCTAAGCTGAAAAACATCCAGTTGGGCTGAAAGTCTGTCTGTTCCTTTCATCTCTTCTTCAGCATTATGTATTTCATCTTTTGCAGGGCTTATCTGTTGTTCCAGCACTTCTATCTCCTGGTGAGGTATTTTCTTAGATGTTTGATAACCATGGAAGTATTTGTAGCCATTAATCTCAGGGACTGAATTTCCTTTATGTGTGTAGTAATCAGAAACTGCAGATCTTCCACTTGAATTAGCTGGTGACAGATTTCACTACTTCCTTTCTCCACCTGCTCCCTCTAAGTGCAGTAAGTCCAGACTCACAGACTTGCTTGGAACACGACCTGCTTAAATGCCACAGATAACAAAAATCAAAATGAAAATGCTACTTAAACAGGCCAAAATGAAGCTGGCTTTGCAAGCTGCCAGCATACCTGAGGGAGGCCTGGAAGTTGTCCTTAACAATAACTTTGTAACAATAACTTTATAACAATAACACAAGCCAGGCAATGAAGGATGTAGGGAAACCCAAGGGAGAGCAGGGAGCTCAAAGAGACCTGCCGGGGGCAGGCTGGTGAGTCCTGGAGAATGCCAATGACCAGAGCACTGTGCGCAGGGTGTGGTACAACAGTTTGTGTGCAGGGAGGGTACTGTATCCTGCTTGGAGATCCACAGCCCAGGGAAGTGCTCTAGGTGTCTGCCAATATGGTGAGCACTCACTTTAGAGCTAAACCCATTGCTCCTGTGAAAGCCCCTGTGAAGCCTGAGGTATCCACCCAGATGACCTGGACAGGAAGGATACTGCAGTACAGGTGGCAGGTTGCAGCAAGTGCCCAGACCCTTCTTTTGGTATAAAGGGTGCCAACTAGAACACCAGAAGTTCCACCTAAACATAAGAGAAAACTTTGTTCCTTTGAGGGTGGTGGAGCACTGGAACAGGCCACCCAGAGAGGTTGTGGAATCTCCTGCTCCACAGACTTTCAAAACCCACCTGGACATATCACCTGCCTCAAGAATCTTATATATTAAGAAGATAACTATGCAAACAACAAAGTATGTAAAGTACACAAGTATGCAAACACCAAAGGAGATCAGGCAAAGTGTGATGAAAACTTTTTCTGTCAGAACACAATAGGATTTGAAATACTTTGCCATTTTGTGTGGTTTTTCAGCCATATTTTCAGGAATTCTCTTTTACAGTGATGATTAACTAAGTCCACTGTACAGGACTTTTCATTACTTTAGGTCACTTAATATTGATCCATAAACCACAGCAGAAATGTCAGCTAAGGGCCTCCACAATCCTCTGCATTTCTTGCATGTAGGCTAATACACCTTGCATACACAGTCAAGTTTTTTTTACCTCCCATTTCTGGTGGATCAGTGTCGACATAGCTTCATCTCTTCTGATAACTCAGAGCCCTCAATGTTTCTTGTGGAGTGTAGTTACTTGATTTGTCTGACCTAACATTAGGTGTCTACCATCTGCCTTTTATTATAGTCAGTGGTGACCTGATCGATACAGTCCATGGAGATTAGTGTGTGATTCATCAGGCCAAATGCAGCTCTCTCTTTTAAGGTGAGATGAATCTTTCCATAAACTTTATTAATTCTGCTGACTAGCTCTCTGCTGACTACAAAGCATTGCAGAGTGATTTGCTTAGAAGTAAAAGTCTAACTCTATACATAGGTGTATTTAGTTAAATAGATCTCATTTCACACCTCTTTAGGGCTCTCATCACTTCTGAAATAACTTTGACACCTGCATTTGAACATCTGAACTAGGAAAGTCCATGTTTGAGAATTCTGTGTCTACTGATGCTTAATCCATTTATATTGCTAGGACATAAGTGATGGCTCTTCCTAGTACAATATACTGAGGTGTTTTGCAATACAGTCCCAGGGGTGCAGGAGAAGTTTTTGTCTTAAGGAAACATCGAAGATATGATGGAAAGGATTCAAATGATTCAGCTTGAATATAGCAAAGGATCTAGGTGATTCATCTACCTCATCTGTGGTCTGTTCTAAGCACCTGCGAGTGAAATCCTTACTTTAGTGAGATGATAATTGTTCATGGAGGGTAACAAAGGAGAGGCAACATCAGAATACT
This sequence comes from Dryobates pubescens, assembly GCF_014839835.1. Taxonomy (NCBI): domain Eukaryota; kingdom Metazoa; phylum Chordata; class Aves; order Piciformes; family Picidae; genus Dryobates; species Dryobates pubescens. Next base: position 19,352,136 of record NC_071625.1, on the reverse strand, counting down.
GACAACTTTAGCTTGCCTGCTATGGCACTGTTCTGTGGGAATCGCACTGCATCTGACGAACTCAGAGGAATTCCTGACTTTGATTTTAGTAGAGCTCAGATTTTATCCTAGAACAGTAAAGCCAAAAACATACATTGAGCTGACTTCTTACAAATTCTGTAACATTAAGACTTGAAGTCTGCAGGTGGGATCTCATTTGGGGGATCAAATTAAAATATGTATAATAGACATACTGCTAAAGCCAAATGAGGAATAATCTGCCCAGCTATGTTATAGTAGATACATTTTTTCTCACATATTCTCTTTCATAACCTGTGATAAGGAGAGTCAACACAGTTTCCCACAGAGTTAGTCATGCCCATGGCATGATATAATCACGAGATTTTAGATGGAAAAAAAATTTAGTACAGCTAAATGTTTATTTAAAGTGTAACATTACCAGTAAGGCTTATCGAGATGTTATCAATAAAGGAATGACTAGGGTCTGAAAACATAACAAAATTAAAACAAGGAAAAAAAAAATATCTACCTTGAATATATAAGAATCTGGAAAATCATTAATAATGCTGCAGAGCAAGGAAAATCATTACCCTTGGATATGTTCTGGACATGGCCTCTAGGTGCTACTGCAAGCAGCACTAAAAATGTTCAGGAAGTGCCTATGTCAGGGCTTCAAAGAGTACACTAGAGATATTTGTTATACTGTATGTGTCATATTTCTCCTTTCTGATTAGTTTAAAAGAAACATCTGCAATGTCCTCCTGGCACTGCAGATTTAATGCCAGCACAGTACAATTTAATCATACACTATAGCAGGTGTTTAGCAGACTATTCTGGACATTAGTGGAGAATAAAACCAGGGCTGTTGTCTAGGGGAATGAGCAACATGATGTGAGAACTCTTCAGTAGTTCCCTGATACCCTCCACAAACACACAGAATGCTGTAAGAATATAATGAGGTATTCTGTGCTGGAAGGACACATCTTGGGATTCCTGAAGAAACTCTGCAAATATTTGTTTTTCCTTTGTAATGTCCTGTAGTGACCTAGAAGAAAGACTTAAAGGACACAGATAGCATTTTCATTGCTGCCTCCCCTTTATTTTTGGAATGTAACCCTCTTGTCTTGCACATATAAGTATTCCAAAAAGCATGTATGAAAAATTAGCCCTAATTAGAAAATTCATTCTCTTTCAGGGAATTAACCAGAAGCCTTAAAGACATTTCATTAGTCAGCTATAAATAAGCCACTCCAGGCTGTATAGATGTGAGCAATATATTATATGTAATATTAAATGCTTTTGCTTATTAAATACTCCTACTGTAAAGAAAGGAAGAGTATTAGGTATTAGGTGTTTTTTTTTTTTCAAGCAGAAAATTAATTTCCTAGGAAAAGGAAAGTGCTACCAAGGTGTGTGAAAAGTATGCCAGAATACTTCCATCACAGGAAGGGCAAAGAACAATCCAAAGGGAAAGTAATTCTTCTCTTGTAATTGAAAGAAGCTGAACATTTGAATCTCTTCCTTATATTCATTATTATCTTTGGAAACAAGGCTAGAGGTTGTGTTTCCTGTATTTTATGGTGTATATTTCACCTAGATGGTGCCATCTGTGGAGCTATTATCTACCCATTGAGACAGACAAGCCCTTTTATTTCTGCTTAGACTTCCCCTGTAGGGTGAATTCTCTCAAACAAATGCCTAGAAGACTCGGTTATACAATCATAATTAGGTGAGTTGAGCCTTATTCACAGTTCATTATTGGTAAATATTTATCACTAATTTTTACAGCATAGAATGTGACACCATCTTTGTAATATATGAGAAATTAAATTGCTCCTCTGAGAGGAGCAAAGAGTTATTTTTTGGGCTGGTTTGTCTAAAGCCAGCTAACCTGGGATCAAGAAATGGGTTCATATTATTGGTCTATGTAAAGGAGTGGTTTTACATTTGGGTGTAGTTTCTGCACATCCCAAATTTTGTTTTGCAGGGGAAAAGAAATATGCCATACCATAAATAAATGTTGAGTTCCTGAGAAATATTTCATATTAAGACATCTCTCAAGAAAATTGTACAAGAAAAGGAGATCTGCTTTAAAATGTGAGCCAAATTGCCTTTAACAGCAGCAGACACCTAATACAGGGAAGACTGCAATAAGTCTCCCCAGGCTGCTTGCTGTCCTGAAAAACAATGTACTGATGTGCAGCATGAGGATGTTGTCCTGAAGGACAAGCTGAGATTTGTTGAAGAGAATCTTCATTTTCTCAGAGTTTCTCCCAGCCTGATTGCTTTTCCCCTCCCTCCTGAGAGTGGTCCCAGAGATGCTGATCAGCTTCACTAAAGCATTTTCCCATTCCTTTGGATCCTGTTCCTTTAAATGTTGACCCCATGACTAAGAATCTCTGATGGTTTTGTTGCATCTGTGCCTTGCAAGATAGGCATCTTGCCTTATCAAGAAACAAAGTAGCAGGGTTTTTTTTTGCTCATCCAGAAATTTTGAACAGCTATGTTTTCTCACAGCAGCAACAACAACAACAAAACCATGATATGAATTAAAAGAATGCTGGATTTCTCTCACTTCTACCTGAGAGTCATTTCTGAGGTGCACTGGCAGCACTGTGAAGTAGAAGCTTATGCAGCTCCAGTCCAGTCTGTGTGTGACAGATGACTGCACCTGCCCTGTGATTTATAGATTTAGTAACGATGTTCTTAGCAGTTGCAGAATTAAGATGAGACAGATTGCTGCATCTGAAAATATGATGTATGATGTTGCATTAAAGCAGTTAGGCAACTGAATCTTAAACTTGGTGTGATTTCGATAGACACGTGTAGCTGGTTACTGAAGGCAAATGAGTCATTAACATGCAAAAACATTTCTGTAGAGAATGATTGCTCCTGAACACAATATGGAGTGTGGACCCTTTGGATGAACTCCAAGTTGTCAGTACTAGAGCTCCGTGAATGATTCAGAGCAAGTAATGTGACTGATTAATTTTTCTTGCTGCTTGTAAAGTGTCTTCAAACACATCAGCACTTCCTGAGACTGATTTGTCTCCAAACAATTTGTATAAAGGGAAAAAACCCCAACAAAACAGCATAGAACCAAACAAACCTTAACTTTATAGACTTGAGAATACACACTCTTAAGCCCTTATGGTCTAGTGCAAAAGGGTTTGATTTTCTTTTTTTTGGGGGGGAGACAAACAAGTAGATATGTCCTCTTATCAGGAAGCTGGGGAGAATTCATAGTGTTCAGAAGGATATGCAACAGACAAAATTCTAGTAAAGCTAGTTTTATTTGTTAAGAGATGTTGGGTTAAATTGGGGGAGGACAGGCTGGACAGATGGGCAGAGTCCAACGGCATGAGATTTAACACATCCAAGTGCCGGGTTCTGCACATTGGCCACAGCAACTCCATGCAGAGCTACAGGCTGGGGTCAGAGTGGCTGGAGAGCAGCCAGGTAGAGAGGGACCTGGGGGTACTGGTCAATGGCAGGCTGAACATGAGCCTGCAGTGTGCCCAGGCGGCCAAGAGGGCCAATGGCATCCTGGCCTGCATCAGGAACAGTGTGGCCAGCAGGAGCAGGGAGGTCATTCTGCCCCTGTACATAAACCAATAGTGAACCCAATACCCTTGATTGCAGTTACATCATCACCTCCACTGATGCTCTGGACAGGCACTGGGGAAGTCCTGGACTGTATTCAACAACAGATGGGAACTAGATTCAGGAGCTAGATTCAGTAACTGGATTCAGAAATACATGAATTGGGATCAAAAGCAGAATGGATAAAGTCCTCTCTGGATGCTGGCCATTGTAGAAGAGAGCTTGACCCTTGTAATCCTTCGGTTTTACACTAAGTGTATATACACACACACACATATATGTATACACATATGCATATGGAATGAAATCCCTTGTCGGTCAGTTTAGGGTCACCTGTCCTGTTGGCTTCTTTCTGCAGGTGCAGACTTTTAGTCTGCACTCCCAGTGTACTACACAAGATTTAGCAGTGACTTTGGTCTGCACACCAATCCTTGGTACTAACTATAAAGGTGGAGCATTACTAATGCTAGAAGCAGACACTGTCACCAAAGTGTAGTTACTCAGAAGTGCCTGAGCTGAAAAGTAAAATCACTGAACAGAATTAGTTCTCTTCTAGCTCAAGACTTCTGAGCTATCTCCACACTACCATTGACAGATTTCTAACAGAAGATTTGTGGCTCATTATTCAGTGCTTCATGTACCATCTCAAAAGTGCAAGCAATATTTTGGAGTACTCAAGCAATCTTTGGTGGTTTAGGAAATCCCTTTTGTTTAAGAGCCCAAGAAGAAAACAGCTGTGGGAACACAAAATGATTTTTTCTTTAATGGTAGGAGAACAACTGTCAGTATATTGAAGGAATAACTTGCTTTGTACTAAGCTGATTTTCCCTCATCAATAGTATAATCTTTTCCTGTAATCAATGCTTCAACTTTTCTACTGAGGCAAGATGGTTTATATGTGTGTGTACTGCCTTGTGGCAGTATTTGCAGAGGATGTAGTAAGTTTAGTGCTATCTCTGGAGACTTGGACCACTATTATTTAGAGTCATGTGAGTGTAACTACTTGCATATAAATTCTGAGATGTCACCCTGATAGAGTATATATCTAAGTGTGAAATTCTGTGCATGTTTGTGCCATCAAATTCTGGCGTGGATTTGGAATTTGAAAAGCAGAAACTGGTCCTACAAATAAACTGCACCTCATGGAGTCACGCCAGCTGCTTCCTGCTAATGTGACCTTTACTTCCATGTTTCTCTTTCCCTGTCTTGCTGATGGATAGGATGAGTTTAAGAGACTTTAGTACATGATAGGGCTGCCAGGTTTGGATCCACATCCAATTATTTCCAAAGGTCAGAGGCACTTGCACAGGGCATTCTTGTTTGCATTCCTTCTCTTAATTTCCAGGAACACTGTTGATAAAAATAAGGCAGGGGATAACTTTACTGAATATATAGACCCTTGGCTAGGTATCCCTGGTATACTTCTTACTATAACATATATTAAAAAAGAAGGCAATTTATTCCATAACTGCATCCTGTAGGGCTTTTTGTACCTTCCTATTCTAGCATTAGTCTTCCCTTGAGACAAAACTGAATTAGAGAGATTGCTGAACTGATTCAGTCTGGCGGTTCCTGTGTTAATATTGGTCTTAACTTCTGGAGTTGTCAAACAACGAATGAATGAATGCCAAAACAAACCAAAACATGCCAGAATTTTTATTTTTGAAATGGCAGAAGAAAGGACAATGTGCAACACATGGCCTCTGCAGTTCACAAGTTTAAATATCAGGAATATTTGCCCCTTGGCCAAAATGGTAAGTTTGCAATTCTTCTATGGAAATGTGTTATTAAACACAACACTGCTTAGCTCTCCTTCTCTGCTTTATCTGTCCTGTGATAGATATCTGGTGATACAGTTCCGGATCAATGACCATTAAAAACTTCTATTAAAAATAAAAAAAAAATATATATAAATGAGAAAATTGTAGACTAAAGGCATATTCTGCAAATTAAAAGTCAGATTTATGTTGTCAGCTACTCTTATTTTGGACCCCTGCATGCTGGCTTCAAATATAAAGATACTGCAGCTTCCCTGAATTGTTTTTGCATTTTATCTTTCTGTGGATCCAGATCTTTGCTTTTGGTTAGAGGGGGAAAAAAATATTAAAAAACAACAACAAACAACTTCCTGAGAGCTACAGTGTTTCAGATTCTGTGCAAGCTGTAAAGTTCCCCTGAAACCACTTTCATTAGTTTTGCAAAAATTGCAGCCTTAAGGCTGTAAAAAGTGCTAAGCAATCAGCAGTCACTCATTTGGGAGCCTAATTATGGAGTTAGAAAACAAATATGTCTTGGTCTATCACTTGCCTTGCATAATATGTGTAATGGGATTTAACCCCACACCTGCTTGTACAGATGTGCAAATGGTTGTGGATGCTGTGTACCAATGCAGGGATATCTCTTTCCTAGTTTGTCACGAAGTGGCATGGGAAAGCATCTGGATCCTCCTGCTTTGCAAGGCAGGTCTCCCTGTGGCTGAAACAGGTACTTCAGGATTTCACATTACATCTGAAATATTAGAAGTAACCCTGAGGAGACAATGATAATCTCAGGAACGTTACTTGCTAAATGTTCTCACATACTGATTCAACATTGTGTAGCCAAGTGCAAACCTGCTTTCCCCCTGATGCTCTCCGCTTGGCTGAGGGTCTCAGCTGGTCCTGTAGAGAGGCTGTTGTAGCTGGCTGGGTCTGGCTGGAATTGGCTCTCTCTAGCACAGGGTACACAGAGATAGCTTCATGGACCTTCATTTAACATAAACACCTCTTGGTTGTAAATCACCTTGCTTTCTGAGAGCACTAAATTAATTTGCATTCCTGTTCCAGAGTAGCTAGGCACCTGTCCCACAACCCACCAGCATCTGGGCATGGACAGTCAGCAGAGTAAAACATTGCTGAGGATTTAGATGAGGAGTTTTTATCAACCAAATACAGTGACGATTCGTTTTTGATGTCAGTGTCAGCAGTTTCTCAGAGTCAGTGACCTGGTGTTGGTCAGCTGGTTTCCATTTCAAATGAGGCATTCTTACTCATGCCCATGACTTAGTGTCACTCCTAGGACAAGCTTTGTGGAGATTTGCCTGCTCCAGGCCTCCTGCCTTCACACTGAGACGTATGTGTTCTTCTCCAGGACAGTCATCTTTGCACACAAATGAGCTCTACCTCAATATTCCTTTTTGATGCTGGGTTTCTTTTTGCTTTCACGCTTCACAATTCCTTGTTCTATTAATGGAGTCATGAAGAATAGCTCAGATGAAGAAGAAAAAGGCACTAAACCAGGAAACTCGAGAGGAGGCAGAAACGCTAAAGCTGTTTTTAGGAGAAAAGTGACAGAACAGATTCTGTTTTGAACACAACTGAGATTTGTAATTAGAGCTGGTCAGAAGATAGGTCATCTTAACTTTAAAAAAATAATAAAATCCTTGCACAGAATTGGTCTGAAATATTACTCAGGGTCAGACCTATCATCCCTCTTCTCCTCTGGTTTCTATCTGTGACTGCCAGCCCTCCAGGCCTCAAGGAAGAAAACTTCACCTCAGCCCGAATCTGATCACATTGTCAGTTTTTCTCCTGGTACCTGATATGATCTAACATCCCTACTAGAAATTGCCAGTTTAAATCATCAATTGCTAATGATTAAATTAGCCTAAGCCTAGTTAGCTATCTAAATGTTCAGTCCCGTTTGAAACTACATTTATGATTTTTCTGATTAGGGAGGCATAGGAAAATGCCCAGCATCATCTTGCGATGATGAGAAAAATGAAACATTTGTGAAAAACTAAAGGCTTTTCCATCTGGAGAGATTAAAATAAGAAAAAAGGGGAAAAAAAAAGAAAAAAATATGTTTTGAGGAGAAGTTGCTTTTGTTTTAATTGGAGAGATCATGGTGAAATAAAGACCAAACAAATCAAAACATCAATAGGGGTAGAATATTCTGAAAAAACTGAAAGGCTTTTTTTTTTTATTGACAAGCAATGTGAATGAAAAATGTCAACCAGTCCTATTTATAACTGGGAATGGGCAAAGAAGATGCATTTAAATGGGGATGTGGGAAGTGTTCTCATTTCTGTAGTCTGTGAAGGCTCTGATTTCTCTGACATGAAAAACTAGGCAAGCAGGTAGGATCTAATGTTTACAAGCATAATCATTTTAGCAGCTCTGAAGTCATCAACTCTATGACAATTTATGCTGAATGAGATTTGCTTCCTGGTACTCTAAGTTCCTATCCTTTGGTGACAGCAGGAAGTACATAATTTTGCTGGTTTATTGTAAAGAGCTCTGCTACTGTGTTGGCCTCTGCATGCCCATTGTGTCGGCCTCCGCATGTCCTTTTTTTATCCCCATTCTCCAGCACTGCTCATTGCATTTAAGTCAATTTTTACTAAGTCCTCTCTTATCATTTGTAGTTCAGTTCCATTCAGCCTTCATCCAGAAATGCAGTTTCTCTTATTCTTACCTGTCAGTATTTGCAGTGATTCTAAGGCCAAAGAAGCTTACAGATAAAATTGTACATTCAGATGTTTGGCTGAATTAAGCCTTATTCTGGCACTAATGCAAGACACTAATTTAAAATATTTGAGCCCGCTCTGGTTTGTACTACTTAGTCTTGAGGGTCATTCCACTGAATTATTATTTCTGGTGAATTTCAATGGCCTCTTCCTGCCCATGTAATTGTAGTACCAGATACATTTGTGTTGGGTTTGGTTTTTTTTTGGATTCCAGACGTCAAAAAGGAATCCATTCCCTAATTAGATATTATTGTATCCACACTGACAAACTGTGGATAACATTCCACAAAAGACACAGCAGTGCATGCCACTTTCTATGGCCTTATTTTGTGGTGTGATATCATGTGATAATTTTTAATATCCCCAGTTCACAAGTCAGGTATTAAGATCTTGTTTACAGTTTATAATCAACCATTCACTATACAGCACAGTTTTTACTGGCAAGTAATTCATTACTTTACCAGATCGGTCTCTAATCTGTCTGACAACATTTGGGGAAAAATCCTATCTTAAGTAACCAAATACAACTAAAGCTGCTTCCAACTCACTTTGGGCTTAACCTTTCCCTTTGTCAAGCCTGCCCTACTCAGCTGCATGATTTTCAGAACACCCACAGCTGCAATTCAAGTGACTAGATGAAATTCTGGCTTCCAGCTGCAAAGCTCTTACTGACCTCAGTTACAAAAAAAACCAACACAAAACACACACACACAAAACCAAACCAAACAAAAAACCACAACCCCCCCCCCCCCGCAAAATAAAAAGGCTTTTACCTAGTGGCAGTCATTCAGCACCTTTGAAAACTGGGGATTTAGTAACTGGCCGAAGGTCAAAGCAGAAATCAATGGCAGAAAAAGAACCAGACCTCTGTAGGGTCTAACTCCCAGTGCTGCCCTGGAAGCAGAGGTGCTTTCTGCCCATGTGCCATGTCATGGAGTATTTCTGTCATTTCTAACCCTTTTTCCCTAGTGCATGATGGACTGGGGAAGAAGTGTGATAATGTACTGATAAAATTGCAACATGCATCAGCTCCTTTACCCTGCTGTGTGAGGGAATTTAAACATTCTGGGAAGAAAAATGTCTCCAGGCAGAAGAAGAAGCAAAAAAAAAAGGTAAGTTTTCAAAAACTCAAGCTATAGAAAAAAAGTGAAAAACACAAGCTGTTAGGAGTATGAAAGGATCAAAAGGGCAGAAGCACTGATGTCTTGAGATTCTAAGAAGGGCTGTGTTGGCTTAATAGGAACTTACCCCAGCTTTTTTCCTACTTTGAGAATGGGGAGCATTACTTACTAAAAGAATGAAAGGAAGAAGCCTGGCTGCTTTGAAGGCTGTTAAGTGTGCTCACCTACTGGTGAAAGAAAAGGTAGAACCAGCTCTGCGAGTTGACAGCACATCAGAAATTGAGTTGCTCTTAGCACTGTGAGGCCAGCAGGATTTTCTTGATCTAGTTTAATAAATCATCTTGCTAATCCAAATTCTTTTCTTTTGGGGAAATATTAGGATACAGAAACCGATTCTTGGGTTTTGGGGTAAGATTGTTAATACAGCAACACAGACAGTAGATCTTTGATTAGCAGGATGAAAAAAAGTAGAAAGCTGTAGATAAAATACACCTAATCCAGGTCCTGTTTGTATAAACATAAACACTGGTGTATTTCAGGTTAACAGTGTCATGGGGACCAGCTTCAGTCTCAGTATGTGTCACCACCTTCTACTAACCAGAGTGGTTGTTTTTCTCTGTCTCCTCCCTGAGTACGTGAACAAAAGCACAGTTCATACTTGCATTTCTGCACTCATGCATTTGGAAGATAAGGGCTTTGGATATTTGGCAGTTTTGCTTTGCTTTGTTTTTTTTTTTTTTTTTTTTCTTAAATAAGAATGTTTTGGTTTTTTTTTTTCCCTCAGTTTGAGTACAGAAATCCAAAACCAGTTTGGAGCATTGAAGGTGCTTTACAGCACCTTTATGCATAGAATGAACTGAAAATGTGGTGGGTACTGAAGTTCCCTAGTATCTTTTAGGGGAAGAATACGTAGTAAGACTGTAGTAGGTTGGGATGCAACGTGCTCCAGCATAAGGACTACTGGATTTCAGGAACCACTGGTTTGCTACACCATCTGCCCTTATCACTCCAAACTCTACAGTGGTGAAGCATGATGAAAACTCAGCTCCTATAAACTTTATGCTTTGATCACAAGTCCTCTCAGATAAACCTCACGTTCTGCATTTGTGAAGGAACTTGTGCTGTGAGCCTCCTCCTGTGGCGTGCATACTCTGGGTAATGCAACATTACTATAAGCATATAGGTACATTCAAAATCAGAGAAATGTGTATGTGGCTAGGATTTGAGCTATCAGCACTATACAGTAATCAACTGGGCTATCAAAGAGGCAGAAAGGTGTCCTGGCCATTTGTGTGACCCTGGAAACTAGTGCTACCTTACTACAAGCAGCCAATAATAAATTCTGCAAGATCTGCTTATAAATCTGTAGCTACTGCAACAGAAACCAGGTTTTGTTCTTTTTTGACAAGCTGGATAGGTGCAGGTTCTCTGTGCTTTGTGCCTACAGTTAATCATTTGATGACATGATTTAACTTACACATGGTGAGAAGGAATTTTTGGCATTTGCTCTGTGAGCTGGCAGGCTGTCAAGTAACTGTAGGATTCACTGAGTCTGGAAGAGGCTCTGGTCTGACCTGCCACAAGTAAATAATGTTGTTTTCCTTAATCAGTCCACTAGATCTGGTAGCTTGAGTGCCCTTCATCTAATTTTCTTGCATGCTGGAATCTGACGAATATAATAATGGGTTTTTTCCCTCACTTGCTGTAGTGTTTTTCATTCAACAGTATTGAAGTAGCCCTCAAATGCCAAACTTCATTGGGAAAATATTCATGCCTCAGTTTTAGTAATATAAAACTATTATTACTGCCTATCTCCCAGGGGTTTTGTGAAGCTTGTTTAATTGAGGGTTGAGCTGTCATTATTTGTGAGATGAGATTATCTATCATTCATGAGCTTTCAAATGAATACCAGTTTGTCTGGGAGAAAAAAAAAATATAAAAGGCTGGCAAACCCTGAAAGTTCCACGATTTTCAGCACAAATAATTGTTCTTCCAAGTATTCATTCTTTATAGTTTGTTATTTGTGGCTTGCTATTCATTATCCACAGTTTGCAATTTGTTGTATTCCTGTCTAGAAAAATTCAGTCACCCAGTCAGGTACCAGAAGTAATATTATATGACTTTTATGACCATTCACCCACCATAAGTAACACAGAGAAGAACTTGCACAATCAAAGCAAACAGTGCATGAATAACACGTAGACAAAATTTATTTACATGAGCTGTTCTGTGAATATTTATGAACTAGAAACACGTTTGCAGAAATTAGGATCAGAGTGCAAAGAGAGAAGTAGGCCCAAATTTGCTGTAATTGGAGTTCTATCCATAATTTACTACTGCGTTAGAGTTACAGATGGGTAAACTCCAACCTTAAGTTCAGGTGAGTTGTACAAAGTTGTATAGCAAGCTGGTGTGGCCAGAAGGGAAATGGTAACCTGGGAAGGCTTCATAGCTTCATGGCAATGCCTTCACTGCCTCCCAGATTATGTTGCTGTGTTCTCATCCCTGCTAGATCGTGTTGATGATGTTCAAACATGACCAGCATGTCATCAGATTCCCCTATGCTCTGCACTGGTAATTTCCTCCAAATTTCCCATCACAACATGGGAAATGTTCCTCATGCTCCAAATACAAGAGAAGATGTGGAAGGAAACATCTCCATGGACTGCAAGTGCTTTAGATCTGCCTTAAGGTCAGATGGCTCAGCTATCGTCTGTGATTCCACCTTAACAGAGTTCCAATGTGTTGTAAAACAACCACTATTTAATCCAAAGGCTATAATAGATTTCCAGAGCATTCAAATGGATGGACATGGAGTTTCCTTCATTGGCAACACTTTTTGCACTTAACAGATTTCCTATGCATTTTTACACTGCCAGAGGGTCACAGGGGATAAAGCTGTTATGCATTATTTCCTAGTAGAAAAGCTATCTTCTTACCCACAAAATCGAGCAGGGACTTAGATTAAAAGCAGACAAGAGCCTGAGAGCATAAGCAATGAATTAAAATCCTCTTTTGTCTTTCATCAGGCAATAAAATCCTTTCTCAAGTTTTAAAATACAAATGTTGCCTATAAAAAGCAAATATTGTGTGTGCTACACTGACCAGCTGCAGAAATCTTAGTGGCCTTGGAAAATTAATGCTTTGTTTTAAATAAACCTGAAGTTATTCGTGTTATTTTGCCCTATCAATAGCAAGTGTATTAACATTATCTAGTGTCCAAAAGCACACTATTAATTTACCTTGTATTGTCCCAATAGAGGGAAAAGAATTGTTCAAGGCAATGAGGCGTATCCACTTCCACTCCTTGGGACTCCTTACTTCCAAATAATCAATATTAATGTAGTGAAGGGAGGGCAGAGAGGGAAAAAGATCTGACTGATTTATCATCTAAAGCCACATCACAGTGCAATGAGAGCCTGAAGACTCCTTGCTAGACTGAACAGAGACTAAATGGTTTATCAGGGGTGGAGTCTCTGTCAGAGTAACTGTGTGAAGTCAGGATTAATAGGACGCTTGGCAGCCAGAAAGGTGACAGATATAACTTATTCTAAAATGATACATTCTTGATCACAGGAAAAATCCAATGTGCTCTTTAAAAAAATCTGCCTTCAATACTTTTTTTTTTTTTTTTTTTTTTTTGTGTCATTTTCCCCCCTCATGGACAAAAAAGTTATTTTAGAGAAAACAGTTTTTTTATTGGTTTACTTTTTTTTCTGATGAGGACTACTTTTTGTCCACAGATCAAATTAGTAATGCAACTCAGAGTTTTTTAAGGTATCTGAGGCAGTTTCAGCAAAGTATGATTGGCAAGAAGTAAAACCCTGAAATCCTTGGGGGGGGGGGGGGGGGAGGGTGGAAGGAAGAGGGGATGGTGGGAATTTTTAAGTAACATAAGCTGATTTTTCTTTTTTAAAGCACAGAAAAGCAATTGCCATGGAATGGCTTTTTGAACTTCAGTAAAGAAAAAGTTATTTTTAAAACTGCATCATGGTAGCAAATGCTGTAATCTTTACATAAACTGAAGTCATAGAGAGATCACAAGAACACTGCAGCAAATCTCAAACATTTGCTTCTGGCTGTCCACAATAATATGTTTCCACTTTGAAGATATAGATGACATGCACAAAAAGCCTCATCTGGGGAAAAAAAGGGTGACTGGTATCATGGATCACAGGATGTCAGGGGTTGGAAAGGACCTCTGGAGATCAAGTCCAACCCCACTTCCAGAGCAGGACCATAGAATCTAGCACAGGTCACATAGGAATGCATCCAGATAGGTCTTGAAAGCCTCCAGAGAAGGAGACTTCACAACCTCTCTGGGGAGCCCATTCCAGTGCTCTGTGACCCTCACAGTGAAGAAATTCCTCCTCATGTAGAGGTGAAACCTCCTATGCTGTAGTTTATATCCATTGTCCCTTGTCCTATCACAGGACATGACACCCAGCCCTCAGATTTTTATTAACATTTATTAAATCCCCTCTCAGTCTGCTCTTCTCCAATCTAAAAAGCCTCAGATCTCTCAGCCTCTCTTCATAGGGCAGTGCTCCAGTCACTTAATCATCCTGGTACCTCTCCATTGGACTCTCTCAAGTAGATACCTGTCTCTCTTGAACTGGGGAGCCCAGAACTAGACACAATATTCCAGGTGAGGTCTCAGTGGGGCAGAGTAGAAGGCAAGAGGAACCTCTCTTGATCTGATGGTCGCACTCTTAATACACTTCAGATTCTCATTGGCTTTCCTGGCCAGAAGAGCACATTACTGTCCCATGGAAAACTTGTTATCCACCAGGACTCCTAGGTCCTTCTCCATAGGGCAATAGTGTTAGGAAGAGCAACTTGTTTTCCCCATATGGCTAAAGAACAGAATACAACTCTTTGTAGTTAACGTGCAAGATGCAAAACACAGGTACTTAACTTTCCTCTCTCCTTTTGCCTAATCATTATATCAAATTAAGATGTAACATTTAAGAACACCTAAACTCATGCCTAGACACATAGACGTATTGTACGGGAAAGCACTACTTAGTGCTTGTCAGACCTGCAGTTGGGACTTTAGAAAGAAGTGGGTACCAAAGGGAGACCAGGCAAATTGTTCACATTGTCCCTTAAGCACCATGAGCCCAGGAGATACTTTGGTGATCATGGGTGGATACTTCAAAGCTGAAACTAGAGAACTCAGCACCTTGTAGGTGCTATGCAGTGATCAAGCAAGCTACGCAGTGGTGACTGAATTCACCTTTTCTCGGTGTTCTGCTTTTCTCCGTGCTGGAAAGGACTCAACCCCCGAGACACCTGCCAATTTCTTGGATGGTTTATCACAGTGTACTGAAAGTAGAATATACCTCATATAGGTTTAGGGATCTGCAGTGTGGGCTTTTACACAAACTAACTAGAGAAGAAGAACCTAATTATACAGAGCAGAGAGAAGTGGTCACTTTCTTAGGATATAACTTATGAGCTTTTTTCAGGTATGCATGTTGGGGTCAGAGGAACTGCAACCTGCTCCCTGTTCATTGCACACAGGTGTAGTCAAATGCGCTCTGTTAAGGTTTGTTCTCTGCTTCTTTTCACAACCTGGAGTAAGCACACTGTCTGCTGTAAAGTGTGCGCTGTACTTTTTGTGTGTTGGATAACACAACATGAATCTGCCTGTAAATGCATGGCAGGTTTATGTAGCCAGTATGTGAAGATTGAAAAAAGTGAATCAAAGGGCCATAACCAAGAGTAATGGGATGATACTAAGTGAGGTAAGTGGTACAGTGAGAGTCAGGAAACACTCCTGGGTGCTACAGGGGCTTGGGCTGTGGAAGATGCTCTTGGGGAATGAGCATTACATACTGTACACTTAACTATATTTAAAAGGCACAGCACTGCACTCACTGGTGCCCAGACTAGATGATAATCACTGGATTTTACTGCCGTTTATTCTACATACCAGGCTCTAAATCATGGTTTGAAACCCATAGGACCCAATTCTTCTCTGGGGTAACATTTTTGAAGTTCTCAAAGGTAAAAATGAGCCCTTATAAGAGTACTGCAACACCTAGTGGGAACACCACACAACAACTGAGATTGTAGTGAGAGAGAAATTCAGTTTAGCTTGAGGTAAGAAATAATTCAATTTCTCCCTAGTTTCATGCAAATTACACCCTAGAAAGATTCCCCTAAAGGATATCCAGTTGGAAATACTATGTTAAATGGAAAAAAATATTTTTCACTGGGGGCATATATCAAACTCTCCCCACCTGAGTCTAAACATAAAGAAAGCACAAAAGATAAAAATCTCAAGGAGTATGTAATAAATTACACAGTTAAAATACATGATTTAAAAATGTTTGTTTGAAGAAGAGTGTCTTCCTACAACAGCTGCTTGAAGCTCATTTCTTTATACATTTCTGTCGCTTCTAATTGTTTCAGTCTTTAGAAAGATTGATTATCTTTTCAAATTCTGCTTTCTTGATATGCCTTGCTCTTATACTGAGGAGAACTTTTAAGGTTTTATTCTCATCCTTACTTCTCAGAGATCATCTTAGAATCTGATGGATGTACTCAGTCTGGGTTTAAGAATTCGCATCTTCATTGCTAACCAGGAGAGTGGAGAAGGGTCATTGTCCCTTGGAAACAAACAGGAAAAGGCATAAAAGTTAGATAAATAGAGATGACTCACCAATGAGTTAGAAGAATGACTTCTCCCAAATACCAATATTCTGGTTTTTAACCTTGATTTCTGGAAAGTTCTATAAAAGGCATCAGCCAATATGTGATTTTATTTTCATATTCCTGTTTGGAAACACCTAAACAAGACAAGAACAGCAATCTGCTTGTTCCCTTTCTGTCCTGAGAGGGAGTTCAAAGCTTACAAAATTCTTTGAGGAAATCTCATGAAATTTCCTGGAAAAAATATGTATCTTTGGAACATTCAGGGATTCTAAAGATGTTCCTGAAATATGTGAGATACTTTCTGAACTGCACTGAGGTGAAGACTTGTAAAAGTAACTATAGGCACTCATTCTTCAGATCTTCAAAAGAGAGTAGCAGCAGGATCAAGTCCTAGCTGACTAGAAACCTACCAATACCTATATTATATCATATTATATTGTATGATATGGTATGATATATCCTATCCTATCCTATCTTACCATATCATATCATATCATATCATATCATATCATATCGTGTAATATACTCCCCACTTGAACAAGAACTGAAACACTTTCCTACAGAGCGGGTGCTGTGACTGCCTCCCCAACTCTGTTCTTTGAATCTGCTCTTCCACCTTCTGTACCTTCAGATTTTATCATTACTATTTCTCTAGAATGACTGACATTCTTTGAATAACTTGGCCTCAGTGCAGCACATGGAACAGGAAAGATTTCTCCAGCAACAGCACTAGAAAGGGAAGCTCCCCAAATCCTTCCACTTCCTCCCTGCATTTGCAAAGCCAAAAGAGAATTCAGAGCAAGTAAGCTCCTGCCCTTAGTGCAGCAGTCACTGCCTTATTAGTGC
This sequence comes from Dryobates pubescens, assembly GCF_014839835.1. NCBI lineage: Eukaryota > Metazoa > Chordata > Aves > Piciformes > Picidae > Dryobates > Dryobates pubescens. The sequence goes on along the minus strand of NC_071625.1, from coordinate 19,335,396 downwards.
AAGCATGCTCCATGCCTCTTCTTTAAGTGCAAGCCTGTGCTCACATCCTCCTGTTTCTTACCTCCACATTTATTATTGATATTACCTATCAATAATGCTTTCCACTACTTCAGGAGTTTGGCCTATCTGACAGATCATGACTTTCAAAGAGCCCTTTCATTCACCTCATTATATTTTTAATGCTATACACTTTGGTGGTTGTTCCCCGCCCCGGCCTGTCCCCTTCCTCACAAAGGAAGGAAGAGAAAGGAGTTAGTTGAGAAAGTGGCAAAGGCAACAATGTTGGTGTTTTAAGTAGTTGCTTCCACACTGTCCCTCAGCATACTATGCAGCCTATCAACTTCTGGTCTCCTGGAAGCGCAGCACATGCACTTTTTTGTTGCCCTACTCAGGCATGGATGCTTTCCCAGAACAACCACACAATAGAGAAAAATTACATATTTTTTTACAGTTTTGCTGCAAATAGCTCTATTTGATTTTTGAAAAGATAGTCCTCTTCATCATTATTCTCAGCTCAATAATTTGCTATTTTCAGCCCATTTTATTTTCTATTTGTTTTCTGAATCATTTCATGTGTTTTTCTGTTATGATGGCTAAGGTAACATCCTGCTACTCAAAAGATGAAGCATCATTAGAATAGTTATGCTGGGAACAGGATTACAGCATCTCTCCGTAGACAGCCTGAGTGCTCAACAGAAGCAGGATTTGTAAATTATTCTAATATTTTATTTGGCAATTTTGTACAATTGAGGAATCTGATCACAAAGGTTTTGCCAATGATATCAGAATAATTCAAGCACACATATTTTGAGGCCATAGAATAAGCTGCTTCTCCCTTCACCTTTTTAAGAACTCTACCCTGACTCCAGTTTAATACAGGATTCTGCCTCTTGCTGCTATTTCCTCTGTCTGCTTGCTCTGTGAGTCTGTTTGGGTCAAAAGCCACATGTGTTCTGTTTCCAGAAACACAATCAACCAATTATGTCATTTCCCATTATTACAATTATTTAATTGGATAAGAATAACAAGAGAAGAAAAGCAACAGTCAAACAAGATCCTACTTTGATGTTGAGTGGAATGATTCCAATATACTGATTCTGTCTCTGTCTGTTCTGGGACTTAGTGTGAGTGGCAAACCTTTCAGGCTTTGCCAGCCTTGAGCCCACAGAAGATAAGAGTACTATGATCACAAGCAGTTGCTGGTCCTCTAGGCTCTACAAACCACACTGTGACTCCATCCACAAATGTGAATTTCAGAGTATTTATAGAACAGCCATAATGTGATTTATTTTTTTTTTTGTGGGTGGGTGGGTGCAATGATTTATTATGAGGCCAGGAGTCAGAAGATACAGGAGAAAGTTACAAAGACATTTTATCTTAACAGAGAAATTTGCAAAAGTGCCCTTAAGACAATATAAGTGCTCTTAAGCTGTCTGAAAGACATGCACACATAATCCAATTAAGCAGATAACCTCTGGAGACAGCGCAGTTACTCTGCTGACTGGGTATCAACAATGTGTGCATCTTTCCACTGAGCATCAAAGAGCCATTCTACCCACATTCAGAGAAGCACAGGTATAGCTGAGCTGTCTGTGAGATGCATCTTGTTGACAGTCCCTTCATCACAGTGTGTACCTTAAAAGAAACTGGTGAAAACTGTAGCACACAAAATCTGATGGCTGTTGTAATGCAAAAGAATGGCTTTTCATCTTGTCTACATCCTGTTCTACCTCCAGAAGAATTTCTAGGACTCAAGTGTCCATTTTGCTGTGGCAGAGCTGCCCCTTTGTTTACCTTTAAACAAAAGGACATGTAATTTATTGCCTGGTCTTAGACATCACAATTCCATGGTATCAGGACACCAAACAATTCTGATCTCTTACTTGCATGAACAGGGCAGAGCATGAATGTGACTCAATTTGGTGCCTCTGGGTGCATTATAGACTTTATAGATATGGAAACACAAATACAAGGATTTTTGTCTTATCAGATTGATGTCCTCTATGCTCATACCTTTGGAAGGGCTGTGATAATTGAGATAATCCTCATCCCTTAGAGCAGCTTTTAAAGCTGTGATTATTTTGGCAGCACAGCTCAAGTTTTATCACTCACAGAAATGCAGAGGAGGAAAAGGACAAAATAATTCTTTTTGTTCAGCTTTAACTCAAATAAGCCCAGACCACTGAAAATGAGAAACCTCTCTCTCTACACAGATCTCCTCCGATTACTGTTCAGGAATTCACACTTCCCAGAAAGCACATCTCCCATTGTTGTATCAGTTTTATACACTCCAAATGTGCTCACAAGCAAAAGAATTTCTATAACGCACAGTTCTACATTCTGCAGAGGCAATGCTCTGTAACTGTGAGGAAATAAGTCCAAAGCATCAGCAGAACATGGGAATGTCAAGACCAAATCCAGGAACATGATTAGTATTCAGGACAAGAAATCTGTCCCTAACCTTCTTTTAGACAAATTATAATAACTGAGGTTCAGCTTTCTGTATTGAGTCCCCTTGTTGTCTCGTATGTACATGAGATCCAAGACTTACTACTTTCTTTGAGTTTCCTATTTGCTATTTTAAAATCTCTTCTGTTTCTGTTTATTGCTTTTGAGGTGTATTCTCTGCCATGACAATGAGTGGGAAGTCTGAGGGTATAACTCACACCTGCAAATTTAATTAGGCACACATATGTTAGGTCTTCCTCACTCCAGCCTCAAACTCTAGTCCTATCATTATCACAATAAATGTTTATATCGCCTTCTCTTCTATCTACTACATGAGTACCACTGAGGCACACAGTTCATGACTGAAGTATCAGTGTGGTACATAAATCAGGTTAAAGTGAAGGACTAAACCGAGAAATTTAGACTCTGAAATGCCCAGGCATGTTAGAGCAATTACAACTCTAATGTCAATACCAGTGCACAATCAGTTTGATATCTAAAACAAGGATTCACAGAAATCAATGATCAAGGTGAGGATATCTTAAATTATACCTTTCTCTTGTAGGCAATGAACTGTCCTTGAAAAACTGCAAGTCAAACTGCAGGCTATCCTACATCTTGCCCCTTCTTGCATGAAATCCTGCCATGGTGAAGAGTGTGAAATCTTTTTGTAGCTGGAATTCATAGCTGAGAGCTGCATCCCCAGAGCTTGCCACAGTAGCTACTTTCCAGGACTTCTTGATAAAAAGGTATTATACACAGAAGCCATTTCCAGGTACATGAGGGACAAGATGATTTGCAACCCAGAGTCTGGATAAATAATTGGTAATAAATCAGGGTAAATCATGCTTGCCCGGTCTGATTACTTTCCATGATGAAATGGCAGTCTCTGTGGACACAGGAAGGGTGAGAGTTAAATAATTTACATTGACTTTAGGAAAGCTTTTAACACAGTTCCTTTAGAACCCTTGCAGCTGTAATGAGGATATATGCATCTGATGGGTACACTACATGGTGAATATTAAATTAACTGGATTGTCAGGCTCAAAGGTAGTGGTCAACAACTCAAAGCTTACTCAGAAGCAATTATGAGTGTTACTCCTTGGGGGATGATGGTAAGGTATCATTTTCAAATAGCTTGGGCTATATGATCACACCTCAGAGTAGAAAGGATGACCCTGGGAACTACTGACCTGTCAGCCTTACCTCTGCATCTGGGAAGATCATCGAACAGATCCTCCTGGAAGCTATGTTAAGGCACATGGAGGACAAGGAGGTGATTCTAGACATCTAGTAATGGTTTTAAACTAAAAGTGGGTAGAATCAGATTAGATTGAAGGAAGATATTATTTACAGTGATGGTTGCAAAACACCAGAATAAGCTACCCAGACAGGCAGTAGACTCCCTATCCCTGGAAACATTCCAGGTAAGGCAGCACAGGGCTCTGAAGAACCTGTATGTGCCTCTATGATGCTATGAAAGGCCTCTAATAAAATGATGGAGACCCAGGAGGACACAGAGTATTGTTCCCCTGGAATGGACACTGCAGGGAGTTCTTGATGTTCTCAGAGAAATGTGAAAGAAGGCACACAAGGAGTAGAAATATAGCTTCTCTGAGGTAGATTCTTATCTCTTTTTTCCCCTTGTCTGTGCCCTTAACTTAAAGCACTAATCGGTTGAGTGAGAAAGACCGTCGATATTTACACCTGAGGAGCAGAATAGTGTTATCACAAACTTGTCACCCTCAGTGGATACTCTCACCTTCCAACAGCCGTTAGTGGCTTCCCTCCCATTACTTTGATCTTTTGATGTGCTGTTTTGAGGCTGTCACAATAACCTGTAGCTCTACATTTTCATGTTGCCCAGAGTCAGCTCAAAGAAACAGCTGGTTTCAGGAATACTGTGAGTATTCCTAGTGCTTCCTGGGAATCTTAAGCTGAGAAAAGGTGTAGTTTCTGGATCCCAGAAAGGCACAACATTAGTTAGATGCCAGCTTGCTCACCTCTTTCAAGACTTACAGGCTTTTGAGAAAGTTTCAGAAATAAAAACTCCTCCTGTGCATCCTTCTGTAAGGCCAGGAGAGCAAAATCCTTCTTTTGCACACCTGAAGCACTTTGCCCATGCTCTTTCTAACACAGGACTACTCTACTTACTTATCCTGAGAGCTTTGTTTCTCTTTATTATGCTGAAGTGAAGATAAACAATATGCAGTTGTCTGGTGAGATATGATGTGAGGTTCTGCACTGAGACACTTTGGGTTGAGATAACCAGCAAGCAAATAATAGAAATCAGACTTGCTGTCATGTTGTAAGACTGAATCTGTGTGGGCATTTATAAGAAAAATATTAAGTGGTATATCCACCTCTCCATCCTACTGGCTTTTTGTTTTATATCAGCTTATTCTTCCATTGCCTCTGTCTAGTAGTTGGACTTTGTTATTGGTTGTTTGATGGTTGTTCTTTCTTTTTCTTTTTCTTGTTTTCCCCCATCACTGTATCTTATCATTCTACCACTCAGTTTGCCACATGAATTATTAATACTATTTTTATGCTAAATATTCCTGCCTCGCACATAATTTGACCTTACTTACTGAATGAATAACTGTTCTAACCCCTCAGGACACATTACCCACACTCAGTCTATGAAACACATTTCTTCCTTGTGTTTGACTTAGCCAAAATTCAAAACACTTTGAGCACAGTGACATAGCTAATTTTTTTTTATTAGCTCCCTTTCCATTAGGGAATAAGAAAGGAAAAAAAAAACCAACCCACTAACCTTTCTGGAAGCTAATTACATTTTTGGTTGCCAGCGATTCTCCCTGTATTTTTATATTGTCATCTATCCTTGAACACATTGAGAGAGTGAAGAAATTAAAACTTGCCTTCTACTACATTTAAAAAATAACTTGATCATCAAGAAATATTCAGTGCAGCCTTCAAATGAGGTCTAGGAAGGAGCTGTTGCTTGTATTCTCTTCAGGATAATTAGAAAATGTCTCAGTTTATCATATTGGCTCCCTATTCAGCAAAATGTGTTCCTATACTTCTCTCAACATAGCAAAATTTTAATCCTGTACTTTGCTCAGCAGGAACGATTTTAAACACCTGCTGTCTCAGTCATAATGGGCACCATCTTTCCCATGGGGAGTTTAGTTTCATTTCCATGGAAAACTTGAAAGGTAATTCCAAAGTCTTTACTGAAAAGATGTATGTTTACCAGTGATCTTGTTCACTTCTGGTGAGAATAACAGGAGACCTCAGACATTTGGAAAGGCAAATGTTTGCTAACAATAATCCATTACAGAGTAAATAGTTTACAGTCAGCATAAAATATTAATCTAGTTAATAATTAGCAATATGCTGGAGCGTGTCCACAAAAGGAAAATGAGGCTGGTGAGGGGTCTTGAACACAGGTCCTGTGAGGAGCATCTGAGGGAGCTGGAGTTGTTCAGGCTAGAGAGGAAGATGCTTTGGGGAGACCTCCTCACTCTTTACAACTACCTGAAAGGAGTTTGTAGCAAGGTAAGGGCTTGGCTCTTCTCCCAGGGAACAAGTGTTAGGGTGAGAGGAAATGGAATTAGGTTGCACCAGGGGAGGTTTAGCTGGATATCAGGGAAAAATTCTTCACTGAGCGGGTCACTGGGCACTGGAACAGACTGCCCAGGGAGCTGGTGGAGCGGACATGCCTGGAAGTATTTAAAAGATATTTGGATGAGGTGCTTAGGGTCATGATCTAACAGTTTTGTACACGGAGATGTCCAGTTATGGTTGGACTCAGTGATCTTAAGATCTTTTCCAACCAGGCAATTCTGTGATTATTTTAATGACCACTGAAATATCCTTCTGCTTTCTGAACTCTGATATAGTCTTACTTCAATAGAACTCTATGTCAAGGAGTTTCATTGTCCAATTAGGAATGTGTTTCCTTCTTTGATTAGTATTATTTCCTCCAAATTCAACTCTTCTCTCTGTTACAAACTGTTTGTTGTGTCTCCCACATCTTCTTGCAAAAATAAAAGATTCCAGACTTCCACAGTTTTCATTCCTTTTTTTCCTGTGCGTATGTATTTCCATCAATACCTGCATCCCCACAGAATGTTTTTTTGTGAAACAGTGAGAAGCACTGCAGATAGGATGAATCCATCACTCCAGGTGAGTTTACAGCCACTAGCTTTTAGTTCTTCATCTTTCAACTATATTTGATTGAAGAGTGTGAACATAGTTCACTTTCAATAACTTCTATTCACTGTGATCTCAAAAAAGAAATACAGACAGACTACATCTCAATCCTTTCTGACTAAGTGCAAGTTTGGAGATTCTTCTTGAAATCTGTCCTGTCACAGATAGGGGAACTCTGCTCAGTTGTTGTAAGAAGTATTATTTTTGTTTTGCTTAAGGAAACTCTTTGTAACAGCATATGATTTCTTACTGTCTTATCTCACTCAGCCCCAGAGATGTAGGGACTCTGTCATCTGCAACCCAGAGAATATACAGTTGTATATGCTTCTTTGGATGTTGCATGAGCACTTAAGGCAGTCATCATATCCTCTCTATCGCTTGCCTTTTGCCAATGATATAAAGTCTTTCATTTATGCATGACAAAGTAGTCACATACAGTTGTATCCTTAGGTGAAAAAAACAGTCTTAACCTGAAACTACAACCAGCAATAGTATTTATATTTTGTAGATCACCCAAATTATAAATACTGGGTAATTATGATTAGGACTGAATGTAAAAAATCAATCTCATACTTATGTGTTACTATTCTGAAAAAAATAACTTCCCCTTTTTTTCTGATTATCCATTTGAAAAATCACAGAATCACAGAATCACCAAGGTTGGAAGAGACCTCAAAGATCATCAAGTCCAACCCGTCACCACAGACCTCATGACTAAACCATGGCACCAAGTGCCACGTCCAATCCCCTCTTGAACACCTCCAGGGATGGTGACTCCACCACCTCCCTGGGCAGCCCATTCTAATGTCTCTTAGTAAAAAAGTAATTGTACCCTTACCAGTTTTGAGGACTTCATTGGTAATCAAAGTTTGTTTAGACTCTGTTATCTGGTTCTGACACTTGCTTTACATTGCTTTCACATGAGTGCTGCATACTGCAGCCTTATCAGAATATATTAATTGCAAGAAATATAATGGATTTTTTTTCTTAATAGACAGCTTCGGTGTGTAAATTGCTTCTGAATGCCTTAAAACTTGGCAAATTAAATCTCCCATTTTTGCCTTTGCACAAGCAAAATCAGAAGGAGATAGTATAAGACAAATGGTTACCATCATGACTTTTACAGTAAATGGTTTTTAAAAAAAGAAAGTCAATTAATTTAAATGTCAGTGTTGACTTACTATCAGGTTATGCTCTTAAGAATTTTATTTTATTTTTTTTTCCCCCTTCAAAATGTCAGTCTGGAAATAAAGTTGGTGTACAATATTAAATTATGTATCAGAACCTTCATTACAAGATAAAGCTCTAGCTAGGAGTGCTTTGACACCGTTCTACCCAACAAACACCTATTTGAGAATGTTTCTTTGTTCTGATATTGGCATTCAGTGCATGCCAGTGGGCATGTCCAGGTTGAATACCATTTGTGCATAAGTATTTGCATGGGTGGATTGTCAATATGTGTTGGAGATGAGCCAAATGTCTTCAATTTATTTTCCTGCCTGTCTTTATTTTTCTAAAAAGGAGAAAATACCAGGATAGAATAGAATAGAATAGAATAGAATAGAATAGAATAGAATAGAATAGAATAGAATAGAATAGAATAGAATAGACCAGATTGGAAGAGACCTTCAAGATCATCACATCCAACCCATCATCCAACACCACCTAATCAACTAAACCATGCAACCAAGCATCCTATCAAGTCTCCTCTAAAGACCTCCGATGATGGTGACTCCACCATCTCCCTGGGCAGCACATTCCAATGGGCAATCACTCTCTCTGTATAGAACTTCTTCCTAACATCCAGCCTAAACCTCCCCTGGTGCAGCTTGAGACTGTGTCCTCTTGTTCCGGTGCTGGCTGCCTGGGAGAAGAGACCAGCCCCTGTCTGTCTACAACCTCCCTTCAGGTAGTTGTAGAGAGCAATAAGGTCTCCCTTGAGCCTCCTCTTCTCCAGGCTAAGCAACCCCAGCTCCTTCAGCCTCTCCTCACAGGGATTGTGTTCCAAACCCCTCACCAACTTAGTTGACCTTTCACCAACTTAGTTGCCCGTAAAAACAAACAAAACAACCTGAAAAACAGCAGTGTCTTTTTACTCAGCTTAATATCCACTCATTTTTGTAAGGAAAAACATGTCCCTTTCAGTGTATTGAAGTGAAATGGGCAAATCCATTGACAGAGTTCAGTGACTCTACTGGAGTTGCACTCACTGACAAGAGGGCTAGATTTTAAATGTAAGGACTAGATGTTACTATCATCCATAGTGGTAACAGTGCTATTATTACTGCTGTTATGATAAACAATGTATATAAATTATCACTGATGCGTGACTGCCAGTTCCCTATGGATCTAGAATTTCTTCATTATTTGTGATTAATGCATGGGACAGAAAAGATCTAGTTTATGAAGTTCCTTTTGGTTCAGTTTACCATACTTCATTCCAAATTGCTAAAGTGCTGCAGTTCCCATACATTCATGTCCCAATTAATGAATTTGGTGTTACCATTCCTATATTTAATAGAGTTTTCACAGTAAATTAAGATACTTTTGTGCTGCTAAGATTATTCAATTTGGAGTCCAAATTCTGCTGCAAGCTGTAATGAGCTTAGCAGGCAGGATACTACAGGGGAAGCTGGCACAGCGCTCTGGAGCCTTGTGTTTGTTTGACTCTGGCAAGTCACTTCATCTCTCACCCAACATCTGCCCATCTTGTGTAGTCAGCTTGCAAATTCTTTGCCTGTTATGGCCAGTGCCAGCAGTGCAGTGTGGTGGCTGGCAACTTTTGGAAGACTGAATCAAGACTTAGAACTACATTAAGAATTTTCTGTATAAACAAGCAGCGTAACAGCGATAAAGTTAATATGTGGGGGAAGAAGGCAATACTAGGAGTTGTCTTTCTTATTAAAGTGCCCTCCCTCACCCAGTCTGAAGGGCAGTATTACAGTATGCTTAAAGACAAAATTTCCCTTTAGGGGGCTGCTCTGAAAGAAGGTATGAACCCTGCAGATCCCTACACCGACATGCTTTGGGTTCATATTGCTACCTTAAACATAGATACAGCATCCTCTGAAAATTAGACAGACATGCAATAGCCAGTCAGTCTCTTTAAGCCATCTTCCTTAGTTTCACCATTTTTCCTACACTGAAGTGTTCATCATTGTTGGTTTTTGTCTTTACGTGATACAGTTTCAGTGTATGCATCTGTATTCTGAACAGGGAGCTAAGAAAGAGGCAAGAGATTTTGTTCTGTATATGTAAATTCCTAAACAGTACAGTCTCTGTGCTGCTGAACAATGTATTACTTAAATTGTGATTTGATAGCAGTCACTGTTGGTTACACAAATTCAATATAAACTCATTTTCTGGGTGTTCCCCCCCCCCCCCCCCTTATTATTATTTTTCTTTTTTTCCCCCTTTCTTTTTAGCACCTTTGGAATAGAAAACATATTAGAAGTGAAATCTTAACAGGAATCTTGTGCCAGAAAAGCTCAGCTCAAGAGAGAGTGCTGGGTAATCCAATTTTTATTTCCCCAGTTTCTAATGTGTCATATGATACTGGGTCACTCAACAACATTCAGCCTAGTAGTCTACCTTGCATTCATAAGGAAATGTAAACTGCCCCTTTAATCTTGAAAGAAGAAACAATTTGCTTGATTTAACTGACAAGTGACAGGTTTGTCAGTATGCAGCAGATAAAGATGATTATGATTTGTTGAAGTCCCCAGTGATAAATACTTTTCCCAAAAACTTTAAGGAAGTTGTTGCTGTGGTGAAAAGCTCCAGCTCTTGATCTAGTTACAGTCTCCAGTTAAGTCATATTTTAGGTATGCCCAAGTGTGCTTTAGTCATCCAGACAAGTTGTCTGCCCTATCAAAGTGCACTCAGACCACCCAATAACAAATTGGTGCCTGGCAGTACTGGTGTAGAACTGAAGTCTAAACTTTTGCAAACAATTCTGTTATACTAAGCTATGATCAGCTAAACTAAATTTGGAGACTACTTTGGATTTACAAAAGCAACGTCTGTGTTCTGTACCTCATATAAACTTTACATTCAGGTTATGGAATCTGGAAAGGGCATACATCAAATGTATATCATAATTAGAAAATACTGATTCCTAGTCAATACAACTTAAACACAGCACCAGATTTGGTGATGGTGGATTGGTGAGGTATTTGGCACTGGAGGCTGGATGGGTGAACTTGCATGGAGGTCTGTCATTTCATTCTTGAAATCCCCATTCTTTCTTTTCCACCTTCCTAGCTGAAACACTGGCACCTTTTCTTCTGTTTGGCTGTAGGCCAACTCTGTTCTACAGAATAGAGTGATCTATTATAATGTGTCCTAGAAGTGACAAGGACCTTGAAGAATAATCAGAACAATGTTATAGGAAAGAATGGCAGTGGAAAATTGCAGTTAACTGTAGAGTTGTACAGATGTCACCCAGAAGAAAATCTGCATAGCCTTTCACTACCGGCTTGGAAGAATGATGTACTGGATTGGGCTAGGATGAAGTTAGAGTTAACTTCCTTCATAGCAGCCCTTATGGTGCTGTGCTTTGCATTTGTGGTTAAACCAGGGTGGATGACATAGCAGTGTATTGGCTATTTCTGAACAGGTCTTGCACAGCATCAAGGTTTTCTCTCTCTTTCCCCAAACTCCAGCTAGCAGGTTGGGCATGAGCAAAAAGCTGGGAAGGAATATATCTGGGAGAGGTGATTCAAACTGATCAAAGTTATTCCATAACATATGGCATCATACTCGGCAATAAAACTCAGCGAAAGGAGGTGGAAACAGGAATTTCAGAGTTATGGCATATGTCTTTTCAAGCAGCTGTTATGTGTGCTGATTCCCTTCTCAGGAAATGGCTGGACATCTGCCTGTTGATGGGAAGTAGTGAATTAATTCCTATTTTAGCTTCACTCACACACACAGCTTTCATTTTTCTTATTAAACTGTCATTATCTTAACCCACAATTCTTTTTGCTTTCCTTCAATTTCCCTCCTTCCATCCCCTCGGAAAGGGGAGTGAGGGAAAGTCAGGGTCAATATTTGGCTGCTGACTGGTGTCAGCCTACCACAAGTGGTCTTAGAGAATAGAAAAATTATGGCTGGTATTGCTTTAGAGGGAGAACACACTGGGTAAGTGCAGAGAACCTTGCATGTTCTCTTTAACACACCTTATATTATGGGAGCAGTATTAATCTTGTTTCCAAACATTGTGTGTGAGATTGGGACCCAATCTAAGACAAGCACATTTCTACTTTTTAATGTCCACTGGGTTCTTACTGTGATTAATGGTGATATACGGGCCCTGTTCAATCTCCTAAACATGGGTATCTGTTGCTATGTGAGATGTAGTGGGGCATCTTTCCTCTTCTCTAACCATTGATCCAGGTGAGTCTGGGTATCTCATCAGTCCTGTGTTGTAACTGCCAGCCCCATATGCCTGTGCTATCTTAAATGCCTACCTAAGAGTGCCTGGATATTGTATCTTAGACACAAAAAGCAGAGTTCAACATCTATTTGTAGATACATAACAGGAAGTCTTAATCTTAAACTGCATCTCCTCTGGTGAGGGCAGGATAAAGGTGCCCAGAATGGAGAGGTGGCTAGTGCCATTTCATGTGCAGTTCTGCTCAGTCCCCAGCTGCTGCTCCAGATGATCACTACCATCCCATAGGTTCTGTGCAATAGCTGCCAGCCCTGTGAAGACGTGTCACTTGTCTGTGGGTTCTGCAAATAACACCTTATACCTTTGAATAGGAAACTGTTTCAAGCCACGAGATTAATTTCAATAATCTATAAAACAAAAAAGGAAATTCCAGCACACTGATGTGTTGTGAAATGTTACGTTTAGAATCTGTATAATTGCAAATAATAGAGGTAAATGTCATTTGTCTGTACTTGCTGTGATTATCTAAAATGAAGTTGCTGTATCATCATCAAAAGATGAAGGAAAATATCTGTAGCCTAAAACCTGAGAGCTTTAAGTAATGTCAAAGGGCCTTGGTATAATTTAATGAGAACAAACATTGGGTTTATTAAAAAATAGGACAACAAAAACTCTCCACCAAAATACCTCCCTCTGCCCTCCCCCCCCCGCCTTCACTGTGAAATTCATAAACAAAGCAAGAAGCAAACAGATTCCACGAGGGCATAGCATATACTCGTGATGAAGAGATGTTAATTTGATGATATGAGGAAACAGATTGGCAGGTGCCTGACTGAACCTCCAAACTCTTCCATTAAGAAGACTTCAGAGTTCAGGTTTTGCTTTCAAGAGCTTGCCCAGCTTTCATTAGAATGTGTGGTATTGGTGATATTAGCTGGCTTCCACTGAAACTTTTTTGACAAAGCCTTCTGCTTGGAAATTTTCAGTATGACTCCCCAGGAGTTAACACTATGCAAATGGATATTTAGTTCTCTTTGCAGAGCAGGGCACACTGATCAGCTGCACCTTCTCAGGTGCATTTCCTCCTTACCAGTTGTTTATATCTTCACATTTGCATGTGCATAACATATCAGTGTTGTCCTTCTTGCATGTGTTTTGTTTGCTGTGTAAACATGGCTATTATACCTTTCCTAAATGCAGTCATTTTTTTAGCAAGAGTTTTCTGGAGTTGACCCTCAGATGATTGCTACATCCCCTCAGGTAACATGAATTCTCCAATTGAATTTCAGTACAAACTGAAACAGACTTGCTCTGAAGAAAAATAGGTACTGCTGGTATCGCTGGGAAGGCACAGAAATGAAGAGGTGGACAGTGCTACTCAGCTGTTGCTGCAGAAGTCTATGAGTGGGTAGCTCTCTTTTGACAGTTCATATACTTCCTGAAATAAATAATTAATACTGTTATTGTTAATAATAATAATAACCCATGGTAACTCTAAAAGCTAATAAAAATCACAGACTCTGGCAGTCTATAATATCACAAAATCTTAATAAAAAGTGAAGGTGTAGATCTTCAGAAGTTAAGCTGTTAAATTCTAATTTAAATCAGTTGATGATTTACCTGATGAAGTCTATAACCTTTCACCAGTAGTAAATTAAAATGATACTAAATACATCCAAAAAACCCCACAGATTAGTTAATTTACATTTAAAGAGAATTAAAAAAATACTGTTGCAATTGTAACTGTAATTATTGCTTTGTGTTCTCCTTCTCAAATCCATCTGGTATTTCGTACCTTATAACCCATTTGGAAATCTTAGTCATATTTCTACCCGTGAATATATTTATAGGCATATTTCAAGGCAAAGTAAAAGGATGCAGTGATCCATCGTTGGAACTCCTAGCTAGTATTAATAGCACTGTTATAGATTGTTCCTAATTAAGAGGGAAGACTGATCTTTTGAATAAACCACAGAAGTCAAAGAGAGGAGCATATAAAGAGAAAAATCTAGTTAAACTTGGAATTTACTTGTACTTTTCAAACAAAACAAGAAAACAGCCAGAAAAAAATAAATATTAAAAATTGAAACCAGCAGTGACTCAAAGTGAAGTCTTAATTCTACCTTGCAACTGAGATGTCAGTTCTCAGTCCAAGGTGTTTTAATAACAGCTGTGATGAGAAATGACTAAAGCCTATATTTATAAAAGAAGATTTCACAGAAGCCTGAGAAGCAGATTTTCAGAAAGCTGATTCTTTAGAAACAGCTTCTGTCTAAAGGCACTTATGGGAAGAACACTTATTTGTACAAAGGAGCTTGGCATCCGAAAGATGCAACTTACTGAGCTAAAGGTAGGAATTAGGCCTGAGAAACAAAGGTGTTCCTTACATGAACACATTGAAATGGAGGCCAATAGCACGTAAGAGTTGTATTTGATGATAATTGTTCTCTTAACCTTGGAAATTTATTAAAGAGTGAAAGACATGACATATCAGACCCACAGTTTGCCTCTATCCTGCCTGCAGAGACAGTAGAAGATAGCTATTTATTCTAAGTTTTTCCTGTGTTACTTTCCAGGCAGAAATTTAATGACCCTGACACTGAATCTTTTATTTATTCAAATACCACTTACAATGGAATCAAGATTAACTTCTTCATGTTGTGACCTTGTGAACATTGAAACAGCCACCTCTGCAAGAAGATCCAGGTCCTATAACTTGCTTTGTGTCTGACTTCTCAATTGACACTCTTCAGCTGTCTGAAAAAAAGCTCTTTCCTTCAAGAAAAAGATATAAATATATTTAAGGAAACAAGATTTTCCCACAGCAGATTTTGAAATTTTGATGAAGCCCTGGAAATATTTACACTCTGAAATGTCACTTTGCTGTACTCCTGGTTCATCCAGGAATCACAGCTTATGCAGAGAAGAAAGGACCTGAGACGCAGAAAGCATGAGTCAATGTCACAGCCAACAAGCTACGTGTCATCTGAAGCTAAAAAAAAACAAATATTTTGAGTCTAAGCTGCCACAGAAGACACTTTCATGGACATTTAATTGAATGCTGATTTTATTTATTTATTTATTTTCACCTTTGGGACAGAGTCAGGATATTTTTTGTGTGGTTGAGTTTTTGGACAGTGACACTATCGATGTAAATACTCATCTGCTGCAGCCCAGCTTGTGTTTTCACAGTGGAACTGGTCATTTAGATGTGAAGCACATTTCCTCCTGCTAATCCTCTAAATCAGTCTGTTCATTAATTTAAAAGAGAACTTAATTTTCACTTTATGTTTGCTGCATCATATTTGAAGATATTGATCTAAACCCCCACTATTTTTCTCACCTTCCTCTTTTTTAGTTTTGATAGATCCCAAATACAAAGGGGGCACCAGCTCAGTTCTGAAAATAGTATTGATTATGGTATTATTCCATTGATATTTATTTGGCTGTAAATTACCTTAAGAACTTTTTATTCCCCAATGCTTATTTCTACCAAGAGAAATATTTCTATCATTGCCTCTTCACCTGTACTGAAACAAAAAATGCTGGTGGTGCTGTGTAGTAAAGTGGAATATCAAATGATTTTCAAAAGAAAACTAAAAGATTCCATGAAGTTCTGGAGTGTTTTTATGACTAAGCTATTCCATGCTAGAATTCTAGTTTAAGACCATCTTGATGCTGTGCCAGCACTCTGGTTTAAGAACAGTTTAATGTTTATCAGTACAAATGAGACAGGACGAGTACTGAACTGCAATGGAAACTGTACCAAAAGATGATGAAGGCAGAAATTTCTTTAAGTGGTTCATTAAACAAAGACAGTGTATGTGAACTTAGCATCTTGAACGTGAAGATGGTTGTTATCTTCTCATAGTCTGCACTCTGAAAGAGAAATCCTTGCCCTAAACCATGGCAGAGTGACAGTGATGGGAGAAGGAGAACCAAGCTGACACAGTGCACTTTTCTTCATTCAGTCACAGCCACTTAGAACCAAGAATCTCTGTGTCAAGGCTGGATTTTTTGATCAAAGTGTTGCTTCTGACTCAGGCTCCTAGGGCATATTTGGGGGTGTTTCTTGTAAGAAGTAAGAGCAAATGGAACACTAAGAACTTCAGTGCGGTGGTGTAAAGAGCTTTGGAAGGAGAAGGTTGGCTTTCCTTAGATGGTGCCAAATGGGAAAAACAACAGCTGAGTTCCTGCATAGATATACCAACCCACTGGATATCACACCTTATCACCCAGACACTGTAGAGGTTTGGCATGCAGAATCATTCCTCTGCCATCAAGATATGAAATTAAATAAGGTAATTTCATTGAAAGGGCTCAGCTTTCCTTACTTGGAGATGTCACTCATCACTTGAGAATGAAGATGACTGATTTAGGCTAGGTATATAACGTGCATGGCTAGAATCAAATGAAATGAGTCACAGCCCAACTACTTAGAAGTAGGACAATCTTACTTGCTGAGATCATGTGTCTTAGAATCCACAAAACACCTGCTGTGGTCTGAGCCCACCTGACTGGCAACAAAGCACCACAAACAACAAAGCTCACTCCTACCCTCCTCCAATGGGACATAAAGGAGAAAAATGGAGCAAAAGGCTCAAGGGTTGACAAAAAGGACAGGGAGGACTCACTCACTAATCATGGTCCTGAACAATAGACAGACTTAGCTTGAGGGAAATAAAATCAATTTAATTGAAATAGTATCACCATCAATTTACCAATCATATCAGAGTAGAACAGTGATAAATGCAAATGGACCTTAAAAGAAATTGCCCCCTACCCCTCCTTTCTTCCCTGGGGAGTAAATGTCCATGTTGATTCAATGTTCCATGTTGATTCAGCTGCTCCTTCCTTCTTCAGGGAGAAAACTCTTCACAATACTTCCCTGCAGCAATATGGTGTCACTTGCATGGGAGGCAGTCTTCCATGAGCTTGTCCTACCAGCATGGGTATCTTCCATGAGCTATGGTTCTCCCAGAACTAAATCACTTCATCATGGGCTTCTCTCAGAGTCATAGTCTTCTTTGGGATCAGCCTCCTGCTTCAGCATGGTGTTCTCCACAGGGCTGCAAGAGCTCAGTCCACCATCTCCCTGTGGGCCTCAGAGTAATGAATGCTCCACTGTGTCTTCTTACCTTCTTTCTCACTGACCTGGTTTTCCCTCTCATGTCCCAATACTCTCCAAGAAAAGGAATTCCCAACACAGAAGAACCTGCCCCTCTTAAATATGCTATCACAGAGACACCAATCAGCTCAGCTTTAGCCAGAGGTGGATCCATCTTGAAGCCTGAGGAGCCACACCAGCAGCTTCCCTCCTCTGCTACCAAAATCATGGAATGACAGAATCACAAAATTGTCAGGGTTGGAAGGGACCCCAAGGATCATCTAGTTCCAACCCCCTTGGGCAGGGACACCCTCCACTAGACCAGGCTGTCCTCCTAGACACAAAGCCAGCACACACCACAAAAGAGTATCTAAGCAAGCCATTTTGTAAAGAGACTTGCAGAATGATGCTGTTTTTAAATTTTATTCCTTCTCTGTGGTTTTGTGGGGGATTATCTTTCTAATCTATCAGCATTCATGAAATGACTCATAGCATCATAGAATTGTTAGGGCTGGAAGGGACCTTGAGGATCATTTAGTTCCAGCCCCCCTGCCGTGGGCAGGGACACCTCACACTAGATCAGGTTGCTCAGAGCCACATCCAGCCTGGCCTTAAAAATCTCCAAGGATGAGGCTTCCACCACCTTCCTGGGCAACCTGTTCCAGTGTCTCACCACCCTCAAGGGGAAGAACTTCTTCCTGACATCCAATCTGAATCTACCCATTTCAAGTTTTGCTCCATTTACCCTAGTCCTATCACTACCTGACACCCTAAGAAGTCCCTCCCCAGCTTTCTTGTAGTCCCCCTTAAGATACTGGAAGGCTACAGTTCTATGTCCTGAGGACCTTAATTTTCTACAGAATATCTAAACCAAAGTGAAGACTCCTCTTTTTGTATAAAAACACACATTTTTACGTTATCAAAAAGAGCTTGAAGAAATTAGCAGGACAGCGTTTTGAAACCAAGGTAGAGAGCATTAGTATATAGCTCACAAACACTTAGGGACTGAAAAGAATCTCTGCCTTAATTGCTTGGAAATAAATTTCCAATTAATTAGGAAAAAAAGAAGATGAGCTGGATAAGGATTTTCAATTTATAATCCTGAAAACTGAAATTAAGTCTCAGTCATTAAACTCCTGTAATGTCTCTGCACTTAATTATGATTTCCCTAGAATTCCACTTAAATTTATACCTCACATTATCTGAACTTAATGGCCCTCTTATAATTGGAGAAGATGTAAACTTATCCTTAGCTCCACGCGTAAGACAAATCCTCACTGAGGAAACTACTTCTCCATGTACAATGTGAATAATAAAGCAAAACTGCTGCATAAAGGCAGGGAGACATCTAGAAAGCCACTGAAGATATGGGTGAAAACTCCCCACCCCTCCTAGTTAATTATAATATTTTATTATTAAAAGGGTGTAATTTTCTCCCTGGGACAAGTGTCATGTTTCTAACCTTCCCTGACTAAGGAATTTAAAGAGGGCAGGTTTAGATTAGATGTTAGGAAGAAATTCTTTACTTTGAGTGTGGTGACACTGGAACAGGTTGTCCGGAGAAGCTGTGGATTCCCCATCCCTGGCAGTGTTCAGCGCCAGATTCAATGGCTCTTTGAGCAACTTGGTCTCATGGAAGATATTCCTGGCCATGAAAGAGGGGTTGGAATGGATGAACTTTAAAGTCTGTTCCAATCCAAATCATTCTATGAATCTATGATTTGGTTTTATGATTCTGTGGTTCTCTGATGACTGCTTACTGTTAGGAAGTATATTACTGTAAATCAACCTAGAAGGAACCTTGTGTAGGTGGCACACCGGAGCATGAATTTCTGATGTGTACAAAGCTCATAGAATCATAGAATCATAGAATCAATAAGGTTGGAAAATGTTCACAATTGTCAAAGCTTTATCACCTGACCAGCAGAGGTTTTGGATAACCCAGAATCCTGGTTTGTAGGGTGAAGTAAACCAGCTGCTAAAGGCAGCACTTAGCAACGATTTAATCTCCTATCTGCAAAATGCACTTGGAACTCCATTTTCGACCCAGCTCATCAACATTCCTAGTAAGCATTTCGTGGATGTGAACCTTTCTAACATTTCATCTGATTCTTAAATTCATTCTTAAAAATGTGTATCTAACATCTTTGTGAATGTATCTGTTTAATAATGGAGATTACACAGGGAACCTGAGAAACTTGTATTATTCTGTATTAGCCTATTAAAAATTGTGATTAGGTAACCTGAGGCCCATGTTAATGCCTTGTGTGTACATGCAGGTGGGTGTTAGAGCTTCCTGAAAAGGGGGAGGGGGCAAGGGATGGAGAGGAAAAACTTCAACATTTAAAAGCAACAAAAAATACAAATGTGGAATCACAAAGGCTTTTGTTTAGCTGTTGAGAAATTCTATCATGATTTGTGCTCCCAGCAAGACACCTGCCTGTAGGATAAATGATCCTAGAGATCATTTAGCTGTTTCAGATGAGATGAAAAATGGCAGCAAGATAATGAGAACAAAAAAATATACACAGCAGAAATTAAAGGAAAGTAGAACCCAAGCTAAGATTTTCAAAGCAGCAAGGTAAAGCAAGAGCCTAGTTCCTCTTTTGTTCTTTTGGTGTTTTATCCTTGTGGTGGGACATGAAGACTCTTTAAAGAGTTGTGAGGTAAGAGAAAAAGGTTCACACCTCGTGAAGAGCCAATATACCTATAGCCCCAGTCAGTCAAGATGAAGTGGCAGGAATCAGTGTCTCTAGAGCACTCAACTGCCCCATCACTACTAGTGGAGGTATCAGACTTCAAATCCTAATGCCATTTCTTTTGGGTTAAGCCATTTGGAACATGATTGAAGGGGCTATGTTATCTGTTCCAGACAGATCTCATTGTAGGTCTCAGATCCTTTCTTTTCCAGCTGTGTCTCTTCAATATGCTTAGTATATAAGACCTTAACCTAGAGAAAGAAAAGTAGGAAATCAAAAAGAAAGCACTCTTCCTGGGAAAGGAATGAAAGTAGAGGTGGATCACAGATGTCCGTTGTGTAAAACCTATCAATGGAATAAACCACAGTGGACCATTTTGTTAATGGTGATACGGAGTTGCAATGAAAACAGTTTGTCCTTTCCATATTTCTGAGTCTGAAGTTGTTGCTTCTTGTCCATTTCAACTAGCTACTGATTAGAGTGGCACAAAAATGGAAATGCAGTTTCTGCCTCAAATCACTGGGAAGAAGTCAAGCCACTTTAATATATTATTCTAGATCCTGTCTGTGCTTCTCAGGTGAAAAGCAGTATTTTATTGTTGACAATAACAGGTGCTGCAAAAGGATTTGGGAGGACTCTAATAAAACCATTTATCTGTTGATAGGAGAATTTAATTAACCAGTATCATTAACATGGTTTACATAATTCTGTGCCCTTGCTTACATTCAGAAAAAGCTATGTCTGCCTTACTACTTCTGCTCAGAAAGGCTTGAAGTTGACCTTCCTGTAAGTTCCCAATGGGTATTCTCAAAAGTAGCAGATCTGACACTGTACTTTTTTCAGTACAGCCAATAAATCTAGGATAAGTTTATTCAGTGTTCAGTGGATTGTGATGCGTTTGATGGAAGATGGGAAATTATTTCCCTCTGGCTGAGGCATGGATTTGGAGTGAAATTAGTTGCTCATGATTTTCTTGAACAAATCAGGAAGGAGATAGGCAAGAGCCACAAATTTGAGATAGAAAACTTCGTAAGATGTCAAGACCTCAGTAAATCAGTAGATGGAGCTTCAAGAAACACCTTAAGGGATAGTTTCAGATTGCCTGAGAAGCCTTTGCAGATGTTTGTGATCAGGGCCCTCCTGTACTGCTCAATTCTAGAAGCTGAAGGTGAATTTTGTGCTCATTATAGACTTAACGGATTTAATTGTAGCATAAGTCTTTCTTTGCAGCCACCAGTTTGTCTGTATCTTTTTCATTAACACCATGATCAGGGAGAAAAACAGAGTGAGAAGATGTATCAGAAGCAAATGTAATTGCACAATGCTAAGTATTTACCAGAATCTTCCTTTCTATTGAGAACTGCAACACAGTCTCTGGGTGAGAATTTTTGTCCTGGTTCAAGCAAAATCTGGAATTTGTTTACCTTCATGCATTTTTGTAGTCTAACAGAGGCATCTTTTGTGTTTTGGGAGCAGAAGAATTTTGTCAGATGCTTGACCTTAGTTTGTAACTTTCTATAGATCCTCCAGGGAGTGTAGAGAGACTGCACTCCTAGTAAAGGTGCTGTAGTTATCTTCCCAGCATCCGATAAGATGAATTAGGGTCACGGTGAATTTGGTAGATCTCACAGCAAGACTTTGACTCTCAGTTGTCTGCCAGAAAGGTTTGCTGATGAAAACAGAGGTCAGAATTTTACAGATTGACATCAGTGAAAATCATTCTTCTTTTATACATCTGTTCTTTAGCACATACAGATTTTTTGATTTTTTTTTAAGATCAGCTTAGCTATTGCCAATGTAACCATAGGTACTATGAACTGTATTTCTCATCCTTTTTTCTCATATTTGGAAATTCCTGAAGCATAGCAGAATATTTATCCTAAAGTAGCTGCAAGCTGTTTACTTCTCAGTGTGGATTTCTGCAGCTTCTGGCTGCATTTTTATTTGGAATACGTTTCTAATTACATGCTTGCTGAGGAATTTCTTGATGACTAATTTCTTTTTGTTTTGTTCAATATATCACTGCATATTTATATATTATGAAGCAGAAGATAGCTGTCTGTGGGTTTGTCTAACTACATTCAAGAAAAAAAGCCTTCAGCAAAAACCCCTATCATTTCCTGCATTACCTGGGGCCCACAGGTACACTTTTGTAGCTGTGCATTAATTTTCATGGAATCACAGAATGACAGGAGTGTGAAGAGACCTGTGGGGATCATCTATTCCAATCACCCTGCTAAAGCAGACTCACCCACATCAGGTGGCACAGAAATGTGTCTAGGTGGGTTTTGAAAGTGTCCAGAGAAGGAGACTCCACTACCTTACTGGGCAGCCTGCTCCAGTGCTCCATCTGCCTGAAAGCAAAGTTTTTCATTATGTTTAGGTGGAACTGTCTGTGTTCTAGTTTGTGCCTGTTTCACTTTGTCCTATCACTGGGCACAGCTGAAGGAGTCTGGCTCCATCCTCTTGACTTTTGGTATTTATAGGCATTGATAAGATCCCCTTGCTCTCAGTATTCTCCAGACCAAGGAGCTCCAGGCTTCTCATCCTCTCCTTGTAATACTTTGTGATATTGTGAATTAGTTGGATAGGGAGAAAGAAAGAGGGTAGAATTGAACATCTGAAAGGCACATGAAATGAAATAAAAACAAAAATATCCATTTCTATTGCATATTGCAAATCACAGAATCACAGAATGATGACCTGCTAGACCTGCTACACATTTACCTTGATGCACCCCAGGATGCCATTTGCCATCTTGGCCACAGGGCAGATTGCATGTTCCCTGACTAACTGCTTGCACTACTAAAGGTACCCACTGACACAGCTTAGTGTTTTATACACAGAATGACACTATGGTCAAGGAAGCCTGATGTAACACAAAAAAAAATTTCCTAAGTTCCATAAGGTCAACATAGAATCATAAAATCATAGTCTGGGTTGGAAAGGAACTCCCAAGGTCATCTAGTCCAGACCCTTCTGCATTAATCAGAAGCACTCTCAACTAGATCAGGCTGCCCAGAGCCTCATTGAGCTTCACCCTGAATATCTGCAGTGATGGGGCCCCAACCACCTCCCTGGGCAACCTGTTCCAGTGTTTCACTACCCTCATGGTGCAGAACCATGTCCAGCTTCTCACTCAGCAGTACCTCCAAGTCCTTTTCCACAGGGCTATCACCTCATCCCCCACTCTGTATTGATATCCAGGATTGTTCCAGCCCAGGTGCAGAACCCTGCACTTGCTCTTGTTGAACCTCATGAAGTTCACCTGGGCCCACCTCTCCAGCTTGTCCAGAACCCTCTGGATGACATCCCATCCCTCTGGTGTATTGACAATGCCACACAGCTTGGTGTCATCTGCAAACTTGCTGATGGTGCGCTTGATCCTGCTGTCTACATAGTTGATAAAAATATTAAACAGTACAGTTCCCAGTACAGACCCCTGAGGGACACCACTTGTCAATGCTCTCTATCTCAATTTTGAGCCAGTGAGCGCTACTCTCTGGATGTGACCATCCAGCCAATTCCTCATCCACTAAACAGTCCACCCATCAAATCCATATCTCTCAAACTTGTCGAGCAGGATGTTGTGGGGGACTGTGTCAAAGACCTTGCAGAAGTCCAGATAGATGACCCCATAGGTGTCCCCTTATCCACTGACATAGTCACTTTATCATAGAAAGCCACTAGATTATTCAGGCAGGATTTGCCCCTAGTAAAGCTGTACTGGCTACCTTGAATCACCTCCCTGTCCTTCATGTGCCTTAGCATGACATCTAGGAGAATCTGTCCTGTGATCTTCCCTGGCACAGAGGTGAGGCTGACAGGTCAGTAGTTCACAGGGCCCTCCTTTCTACTTTTTTTAAAAACATGTGTAATGTTTCCTTTCTTCCAGTCCCTAGGGACTTCACCTGACTGCCATGGATCATGGAGAGTGGCTTGGCAACTACATCAGCTAATTTTCTCTTTTCAACACCTTTGTGATTTCTAGATGAACTTGATATCAGCATCTATTTTAAAAACAAAATCTGTTTTCTCCTTAACTTATCTCCTCCCTCCCTACAAAAGATATAGCAATTTCAGGCAGGAACAGAGGAAAATTACATTCCCTTTCCAAAATATCTCGAGGGACCAATCTTGGTTTCAGACTATGCGTGAACAATGACAGAGAAGCACTTAACTCGACAGGTCCCAAAGTCTGCCTACGATAACCAGCCGAATCTCTAAATCTGCACCGATGTGTATGTTGCACATAGAGTAAGGGGAGGGGAGATGTGTTTTGTCTGCTTTTTGCTTTTTTTTTTTTTTTTTTTTTCCCAGTGGCAGCATGTTTGTAACTCATGAATATTGTTTGCTAGAATTGCTTTCATAATTTAACTTTGCCAAAAATGGCTGTGCCTCTCAGTAGTTTTTCATTATAAAATATTCCCTGTGTTACACCTAGATAGTCTCTAGCCAATAAAAACAAAGTCATTATTATATTTTTCTTTGTCAAATGGAAGCAAAAAAATACCCAGTGTGCTATAATAATAATGGCAATAATAAAAGATACTGATGATACTTAGAGATCGGCTGAATAAGCCTGTTGACTGCGCTATTTCGTCTAAGGGATTTTCATACCCCTTCTTGATGACACTGCTGGAGTGGATGCATTCTGCTTTCCAGATGACACATTACTTTTAACTTCTGTGTACAATACAGGGTAATAACATCTCCTGGCTTCTCAGTTGTTAGTTGTTCTTTGATAAACTGACAGCTTTATGAGCGCTACTGCAAGATGCTATTTTCGGTACAATGAAGAGAGAGTTGGAAATTCTATGATTAGTGACAGATTTTTGGTGGCAATAATTGTGTAATGCTAATGTTGAAACCAATAGGAGAATTCTAGAAACAGTGCTCTACTCCACGCATGAAAAGGATATGACCCATCATTAACAGCTTCAGGCAAACAAGTGAAGATTTAGGGCACTTAACAAAAGTTCATTTGTCTCTTAGGCTTTTGAAAATGGGGACAGAAATTGTAATTACAAGAGCAGGGAAATTTTTTTGGAGCACTTGGGAGATTTGTGATTGAAATTGCTTGTTGGAGTATTTTATACTGTACTGTTGTACTTGAGATGTACTTTGAAGTTACATCAAGGGCATCCAGTGTGTGCAGATAAGCAGTATCTGTCATGTCCTAATATGGAAAAATGAATCACAGAAATGTGCTATTACTTAGAACAGATGCTTTAATGTTACCATTATAAACTTAAAGAATTAGAGCCACTAAAATTAATAAATGTCAATAAAGAAGGCCATTGAGATTGTGAACCCCAGCATAAAAATGAAATGCAAATAAACACTCTCATATTGTATTAACAGCTTTCTAGCCATTCTCACGCTGTTAATCAGTGTGGGCCAGTTAACATTCTTTCCTTCCTCTACATATGCTGTCCAGTATCCAAAAAGGAGGAATAACAGCTTCATATATTTTGGTGACTTCCTTGCTTCAAAATACTTAATGCAGGATCTCAAGCAACCAAGAGAGGCAAAAAGCTTGGCAGACATGCTTAAACCAATTGAAAAAGAAGTGTTCTTTTTTTCCTTTTTATTTTCTCTTTTTTCCCACGTTATACTCCTATAACAACTCTCAGCCTTTCTGAACTCTGCAGGGAAAGTCAGAGTTTTAGCCGGATAGACTTGTGAACATCCAAAAAACTGCATTTTGGACATCTGGATGGCACACATCAAATACTTCACATCTTCTAATAAAACACAAGGTTTCAGGTCAATATTTTGACTGGATAAACCTCTTCATGTTCTTTCCCCAGTTCCTAAAGAAGGAACATCTTTGTCAGAAGGAACATCAGTGTTTCTGTGTATTTGGGATCTCTTTCAGTATCACTTTGTTTCACAAATGCTTTTAAATTCTGCTGTGTGGTTCTCAGGCACAACAGATACCCTGTCAATAACTCTGAATGAGTTTCTGTGTTTCAGCTCCTCCATTTCATACCTATAAATTACATATCACATTATCCTGTTTTTCTCCTACAAGAGGCTGCATAGAAAGTGTATCAAGCCATTAGGTGATTTTCCAAGGTACATTAATCATCTTACCAGGGTGTAAGGATGAGCTTACAAGTGCCAGTATTCAAAGCTGAGTGGTGTGCTTGGAGGTGTCCCAGTGCTCTTGAGGAAGGTCGGATAACATACAATAATGTAAATGAGAATGCTTTTCACTAAACAATTGTTCTCCATAATGTTCCATAAAATGAACACAGAAATAGATACATTAGATCTAAAGATGATATTTTAAATCAGAATGTCAGAAGGAGACACAACAATCTCTCAAAGAAATACTCGTGAAGTCCCTTTAGATCCATCCTTCAAATGCCAGCAGTTATAATAAATTGAATTGAAATCAAGTTCAGGAGTTTAGGCTCTCTTCAGATTCAGAAAAGAAAGCTTAATGAGTTTGCATTAAATCCACAGTGTGAAACTTCTGATGACTGCAGTGGAAGGACATTTAAAATTTGTAGACGAATTCTTAGGTTCTAAAACTGAAGCCATGTTCCTCCTTTGGGATTTGAACTGTCTCAGCCTAACGTCAGCAAGCAGCATTCGCCCCAGCCTGGCATATCAGGTGGTTGTTAATCAGGCAAGCAGTCATGAAGCGTGCACTGGGGTGCACAACACCAGCTGCATCAAGATACTATCCAACTTCTTTGGATAGCATACAGGTAGGAATTGAAAGCTGTCTCTTTCTGAATGCTGTATGAGTGGAAAGACTTCAGATTATCTGTGCTACTGTGGCCAGAGAAATTTCCCCGCTGCCTGTGGTTAAAATGAGGTGAGATTTAATAGTAAATTTCTGTCTGAAGGCATGAGACTTAACAGCTCTACACATGGGAAAGTAAATTTATCTCTACCCCTGGCATGTCTCTAAACTTCTCCTCTGGCCAGAATTTTCTTTAATATAGGACCCGGTGCAAGTTCTGCACAAAGAAACAGCTTTTCACTTCTTTGCCTTCAGGCATATTGCAACTTTTTTTTCCCCTTTTTTCTTTTTTCTTTTTTTTTTTTTTTTTAAAGGCTCATCCATCAAAACACAGACAATCGTAGACGTGACTATCTTGGCAAGTCTATCTGATCATTACAAAACAGGAGTGGGAGATGATGACAGCTGTGTATTTCAGAGAGAGGAGCAGGAATTTTAGTTCTCCTCTGATTCTCCACTCTTAGTGCCTGTTGCGAATGGTAGGATGATTGCAACGTCTTCATTTCCAGAACAATATCAATTCTGTAAAGCCTCAAATTTCACAGAATTACTTTTGAGTCTGGATATCATTCCCACTCACTATACAAAAGATATTAATGCTCAGATTAAACTACAGAATGACATCATCCAAATTAATTTTCTGCCCTTCCATCTCCCGTGTCTTGTCTGTAGTATGAATGGAAATTAATTTCCTATGGAAGGGGAATGAGTGTGAGGAATATTGAAGCAATTAATTACTGTTGACTTTATTCTTCTTGCCTGAGACATTTTTATTTTTCCAATGCTTAATTGAAGCATTAGAAGCTGAAGTGGTATTGCTTACAATTGTTTTGGACTCCTCTTCTTCCTGCACATCATCTGGAATGCTTGTTCACGTTTTGTAAGGGAATTTCAGAAAGTTAAAACTTCTAGACAATAATATGTAAATCCTTGAGAAATAGGTTCTGATTAAGAACCTATTAAGATTAAGAACCTATTGAGTAAGACACCCTTGAAAGATGAGGTATGCTGCAAACACCAAATCCACATTAGAAACATAATAATGGTTGAAATCTATGGCTGACTTACATAGTAGTCAATAGACATTAGGTCTTCAGTGTCCTCATGCACTTTTCATTGTTACCATTGCATATTGAAATTAAAATGCAAGGTTTCAATACATCCTTCATAGCACTGTCAGCATATCTAAATAAACTCTTCTTATCTCATTTTCTTTCACAGCTGATTGCTCCTTTTATTATGTGACCATCAGAAGTACAGTGTGCATATGCATGCATGTTCTGTGTGTCTACATTCTTCACACTGGAAAGAAGAGCAACATCTCAGTTCTTATCCAAGCATTATAAAACACTGTTAGCAGGCAGCTCTCCAGAGCTAGTGGTATTTCGGCCCCTGGTTTAATAGCTGACTGATTCTTCATGCCTAGTGAACCAGAAATCTGTAGTCAAACTTGTCCAAACATGGGGATCAGCATAAACTCTCAGCGTCTCACTTCATGGGACAGCATAGAATTTCTGTAAAGGGGCTGTATCCTCTATAAAGAAGCACAAACACTTTCTGTCAGTTCTTTTCTCCCAGCAAGAGAGACTCACAGTTTGGAGCAGTTAATTAACTGCAATCTCTACACTGGTATATTTTGAGGATAATGAACCCTGCCCCTAGAGAAAAGTCTGTGGGAAGTGGAACAAGACAAGCCCTCACCTGTATCTAGATACACAGGTTTGAAACCCAGAACTGGTGGCAAGAGCATCCTATGGTCCCATGTTAACCATTTCCTATCCATGGAACTGCCATACATTGGTAGGATGAGGCTGGCTACAATAGTTGCTCAGTACTGTGAACCACCCAGTTTCTGGGCAGCTCATGTTTTCTGACTCGCTTTCCAATCCTTCTCTCCCCTGATTTTCTTGGCAGAAATGTCTTAGCATTTCTGTTGCCAGATTCAAGTTGTAGCAAACTATTCAGAGTATCCTTTGCAAGTAAATTACTAGGAGCATCCATGGTGCACAAACAGAAAGTTCAATACCAACCAATTTCAGAAAGTTTTTTACGTTTTTGGACACCCTGCACAATATGCTGATGTCCCCAAACTGCCTCTGGAGCACTTGTGGGTGATTAATGTATGTGAAAAGCAGGATTGCAATGGCAGGCAAGAAAAATCAGAAGTTAATTTCAAAATGTCTGCTCAGTGAGACCAGCTTTAAGATCAGATAAGAAGTTCTTGGAAGAATTAAAATGCAAAACTAATATGAGCGCTCATTGCCATGCTTAATGCAACAGGGATGTCTGTTTTCAGTTGTGATGTTTCCCTTTTAGGGAGAATTACTGACAGAGACATTCCAACCTGACAGACAATATTTAATGAGACTGTGAAACTCCAATGAAGTCAAAGACAGGCTGGGTGTTTATATGGATAAATAAAATATGCCGAATTAATTCTAACAACAGCAGCAGCATATTTCAATGTTGTAAGGGAACAAAGTGAATACTTAATAAACAGCTGGTGATTGTTTCCACTGATTGGTTTATCTACTGTGGTTTTGCTTTATCTAAACCTATAGGAATTGACATTGCCTATATAGATACCTAATATTTTGTTCACATTTTATGTAACTTGTACTTTCTGTTTCTGCCTACGTAATTCCAAGCCTCGAAGTGCCCCTTTGAATTTTGGAGGTCGTCAGTCAAACTTTTATAAAAGTCATGATTTTTATTTTGAAAACTTTGAAGAGAAACTTTTCTCATCAGCATCACACACCATCTTCTTAGATCTGTCTATATGTGCAGTGCTAAAATGTCTCTTGTCCTGATCTTGCCATTCTTAGGGCTTGATCTCATTTCCTGAAGATGAGATCTACTGCTGCAGCATCTAAACATTCCACATGAGACTGGCAGGTCTGACACAGGACCTCTGGAAGACATATGTGCTTTTGGGGCATGAACTGGAAGTGTTTTCAAATGACATTTGAGTACCTTGTTTAGGCAATCAAATTTCACTCTTTTTTTTTGTGTAATTTTGGCAGAATAAACAAACTTCCACATGCCTGGATGTTTCAATTTTGAGTTCTCAATTTTGGTTAAACTATAAGGGGTATAGCTTCTGCCCAGGTACTACTGGTGAAACAAGTCAGTAAAACCAAGTCACCATCACCATTGCTTAGTATCCACAGTCAGATTCATTAAAAATGAGCAAATCTTACTGTTGAAGGCTCCTTTTCTCTGTACCTCTACTGCCATTTACCAGATATAAAGTTGTATAGGAGCCGAACCATCTATACCATAACACATAAATTATGTTATGGCTGCAAAAACCTCATTAAGCCATGCTTGTATTCTGATGAACTATAGCTCTTACAAAATCACACATACAAGCCACTCTGTCAGGCTTATGTATAATCCTAGGAATATTCAATAACTGCAGGCAGGAATTTCTTTTACAGTTTGCAAACTGTACTTCAAGAAGGATCACAAGGCATTTGTGATACTGCACACTATCCTGCTTCCTTCTTTGAATTTAGACATGGAAGAAGTGGGGAAGTAAGCCAGGTAAGAGATATGCTTGCCACACTGGAGCTTTCCTGAAATCTCCCTACACACTGGCTATCATCAGAGCTTGTAATTTGTGGTGTTTAAATAAAGCAGCAACAGGATATCTACATAATATGTAGATACTTAGGACGTTGTGTTTGCCAAGGAAATGCCTTGGAAACACCTTGAATATTCAGTCCCAAAAGGATATCCCTACCACTTCAGCAAAAAAGGATCAGTAGCTCTCAGCACTTCAAGGCGATGTCACCAGCACTGCCTAGTTGTTTGACACCGCTGTTACAAACATGCATTCAACCCCTTCTTATTGGCAGTTACTTTTTATTTTCAAGGCAAGCTTGTGTTTAATTTCCTTATTTGGTACATATAGAAGAGCTGCCTAAAGCACTGGGTGGGAACTTTTGACATTTCTATAAAAATCTAAGTGCAATCAATAGCTAGATATTGAGGTCAGGAAAGCAGTTACTGAGAAATCTCAGTCGGTTACTGTAGTCCACAGAATGGAACCACTTTTCATTTGAATCCACAGACTTAGGAGAGATGCTGGTGAAGGGCTAGAGGGATGACATTATGTCAAAATAAAAATACATTGTCAGTACAAATCCAGGGAGACATTGTCACAATATCAGCTTGAAACAAAGTGACATCAATGCAAATTTTATAAGAAACAACTTTAAGATGTCAAGACAGTGGTAAATTGATGTCAGCTCAGGTCTGCAGGGAAACTGTTATGATTAAAAAAGAAAAACCTAAACAAACTCCAAAACATTCCCAATGTGTCTAGTTATAATAAGAGGTTCTAATTTTGTCAGATGAAGTTCATTATAGCAGCACAAGTGTAAAGATATCACAATTACAATGTCAACCCAAACCCCCAAAATCCAACAAAAAGACTCCAAAGTTTCCTTTGTGTTATACACACTTCTTAAATTTTAAATTGCATGTACAGATAGGCAATGACATTTCTACAGTTTAGATTGCTTCTACATCTCTGATGCTAGTTCAGTTAACTAAGAAATCTGGAAGCTTCTTCATGCCATACAAACCTCCGTGAAGTAAAAAGTATGAGCTTTGCTTGAGATTTTACTCATGGAAAATGCAACAGAGTTTAAGGTGAGTAGGATAGATCAAGTAGACAGCAGGAGCAGAGGCTGACTCTTCCGAAGTCTCTCATTATCAGGCTTTGCTGAATCTGCTTGTCATCAATTCACATGTCTCATAGCCCAGTATCCTGGTAAATCGGAGCCTATACCCACTAGTGACAAACGAAGGTTCAGAAACACAAATGGATATATCCTCAATGTCTTAACAGGGTTTTCTGGGAGTGTTTTGAAGCATTATTTCTGAGAGATATTGGGGGCAGTTGTGAGAACACTTAATGCCTGGCATCTCCTGAAGTCATTTACATTCAGGCAAAAGTGGGTGGCATTTCTGCCATGTGAAAACGACATTTGCAAATGTGTAAATGACTGCACAGCACTTGAAACCGTCAGTAACAGGGGCCCCTGCTCAGTATTGTGGTTCTGCCATGTGCAGCATTAACCTTTACCATGTTCTGCTTCTCTTGCATACAACAACAGCAGATCTTTGTCAGGGGGTGGTTACACAAGATGGTGCATATGCTTCTAGGTACCTAGCCCTATATAAAAAATACATGGCATGTAACACTGAACTGATGTATACTCATTCTCCATTCTAAATTGATTCGAAACCCTTTAGGGAGTACATCTGTCTCTGAAGATTTTTTGTGCGTGTAGCATAAAACCTGTTTTATTTGCCCAGCTATGTTAAAAGATATACTATTATGCATTTAGGGGCAAAGTGGATCCAGATACATACTTCCAGGAGATAGGATAAGTCACAGGTTCTCTGATTTTCACCCATGTCAGCTCAGTTGAAGTGAAATATGTTCTGCAGTCCATCTTTGGATGTGTGTTCAGTTGTACAAATCTAAAGAAATAAAATCCATCTGGCAATAATAATTACACCTGAGAAATAATTGACTCCTGAGTTTGTGTTTAGAAGCTAACTGAAAATACCAAAGGGCCAGATTTCAACACCTTCTGTACTGGAGCCTATCTGAAGTGAAACCACTGACGTCAGTGGAATGATTCCAGATTTATAGCTGCCAAGTTATGCACATCTCTGTATGTGGAGATGTGTCATTTTATGCTAGTTATTCAATGCATTGATTTGCATACCATAGCAATTTGCATAGAAACAAAATTTGTACGGAACAACACAGAGACATACCAACATGCCCCAAGATTAGAGATAGGTAAGACAGCAAGAAGTTGGGGTGAAGATGTTAGTGATTGTGTGCAGGTGGGAGATGATGGTCTGTGGCTGATGTGCATGCAGATGGCTTGAATACTTCACTGCATCTGAGAGATGTTGTGTCTTGTGTCTTTTGACTGCTCTTCTTGTGAACAGAAATTGTGTCTAAAGGAGCCACTACAACAACATCTTGCACTGTTTATCCAGGGCAGTGCTAGTGGGAATGAAGAATTAAAGTTGTCACTGTATAGAGAGAAGATTGTGGAAGTAGGAAGGATGCTGACCACATTTTCTGATATCTATGAGAACATCACTTGGTGGCTAACAGTTGCAGTGCCAAGTTAAATTTGCAGCCAGATGAGAGCAGGCTGGTAAATATGTGTGTGAACCATATCATGAAAAAAACATGGACTTGCTAAGCCCACAGATGTACTCTAGAATATAGTTAAGACTGACATAAATCATTGATATAAAAACCCCCACAAACCTCTTGCCAGGAAACCCTTAGATCATCAATAAAAATCTCAGATACTCTGCTCACAGCACACAAATCCGGTTACTGATGCCTTACAAGAGTTGAACACTTCTTCAAAATCACAAATCTAGTCTTGATGAGCTACAAGATTTTTACCTGGAACTATCACATAGAAATTAACTTTGTATCATTCATGTCCTTTGTCTTCCATGACAAAAGTAATATTTTTCTACATTGACATTCCTCTGAGATCAGTTACCAGCCGGTGTTGTCCATGCACACGTATCTAGTCAGCACCACCTGATGTCTATGAAGGGCAGACTATGGAAAGTGCAAGCCCTCAGGTTGTCTGGCTCCCTGGGTACCTAATGCTTGTTCATGCCTACAACAATGTCCTGCTTCCGTGCAAATCTTCATTGCTGGTTTTTAATAGCTTGGTTGCTTCATCAGACCCATTAAGGTACATATCCTTCTCTCTAAATGTCTTCGGTGGCTTTGACCGCTTTTCAAAGACACAGGAATAAAGGCTGCAGCCATCCTTATTTAAAACCCCAGTTAAGGTAGCTGATCCACCATGAGCAAGTGGAAGAGTAGCCCTGGAATCATGTTTCAACCTTGACAGATTCAAGCCACCTTTCCCAAAAGTTTTGATGCTGCTTTCTTTGCTGGCAGCCAGAAGATTTTTCTTGTCCAGGCATCCTAATATTGGGACTTAATCAAAATGCAGAGATGCTGCCCGCTCCAAGGGCTTAGTAAACAGATAATTTCTGTTAGGAAAGTTGAAGTGTCTGTAAGGACAAGACCCATCAAAAATAAAGCTTCACCCAAGGAAGTTAATTTAGTGATACTGTAGGCTTTCAGCTCACATTTCCCCAGAAAAATCTATCCATTTTGTAGGAAGGAAAAGGTGGTGTATGCCCTTAAACACCATATTCCTTGGGGATGAAAGAGTTCTCATTCATAACAGGTAGCAGAAATTGGTTTATTTGCAGCAAAACCTAGGTAGGTAACAGGTTTTGGTTTTCTGTTTTAATGAAGATTGAGTGTCAGTTTACCAAGCTGGCAGAAATGCAGTCAAAACTGGCTGCAAGTCCTTTGCTTAAGACAGATCTGTCTGCCATTGATTTAGTGGGTTGAACTAAGTTCAGCAGGTTCCAGGTTTTAATTAGACTTGTTAGTCATCATTAGCAACATGTACTGCCTCCTGTTTTTCCCCCTTTTTTGCCTTTTTTTTTTAATGCTTAGATAATCTGACTTTGTTTTTTAAAAACCCACTATTTTTCTGGCTGAAGGCAGGGCCTTTGAGGGCAAACTCGTTACAACAATGATTGAAGGAGAAAATCCAGTTCTTATGTCTTGTGTGTTGGATCCTGTAGCAATATGGGGCTATTGTTTATTATTATTAATTATGAATAACCTGAGGTTATTTAGCTTTATACACAAAGGTGGAACCCAGCTGTGGCTTTCAGCAGCTGTCATTAGTGAATTGTTACTATGACAGACAGACTTCAAACGGTCAGCTCTGCTTCTGCCACTGCAGTCTGGATCAGTTAGTCAGCTTGTTAGTGATAATCATTTCTAAACAAACAAACCTCAAACAAAACAGGAAGCCCACATGCAGTTATTGCATCAAAACCTGTATTTAACTCTAAATGGGTGACTGGCTGCAGTTTCTGCTCTTTTTGTATTGTTTGGCTTCTCTGTATTTGTCTCTGTCTATCATGTACTGTCACATTTATTAAGTTCTTTTCTTATGAAAATATTTTCTAATCACAAAATATCTCTCTGTGCTTTAGCAAGTTAAACAAAAGCTGCTCACGATCCTTCAGGCATCATAACACCAATGGCTCTCATAAACCTCTCCATTTTCGTCTTGGTCACAGTTCTGCTCCCAGGCATCTGAAATACCATTTCAATACTTCTAAAGGTAAATAGACTTCTGTCAATAAACTGAAAATTGCTGACCTTGTCTTGTTCATCAATTTAGCCATCGAAAAAATTCTGCCTTCTGGGATTAGTGGTGCTTTTTCATATGAAGTGAAAAATGCTAAGCCTGCTATATTTAATGACAGGCCCGGGAGGGTTAATGAAAGAATATAAGTGGCATTTCACCTTGACTTGCAGCTGCCCTATAACATTGCCTAAGGGTCCAGCTAAGTGTTAGCTCCATCTGAGAAGTACAAGGCAGGAGTAAAGACCTGTAGAGAATTCTTACAGAATATCCTCGCTTGCCCTGGTTTCATTCTTTTTTTCGTATGTGAAATCTGTAACCAGTGAAACCGCAGAGATTTTTGTCTCCATCACTTACAAAAGCCTGGAAACACTGTAAAGCTAAGCAAGAAAAAAATGGAGGGTGAATGACTGAATGATCTTCCATCTCATGCCCGATGCCTCTACCAACATTTCAAATTTAACTTTCTTTATTGATAGATCCATTTTTATAAGCAAAACATTGATAATTAGTCTAGACTGCTAATTAGGAGGTATCCTTTTACACAGAGACTTGGATTAAAAGCTTTTGTGATTTCATGAACCCTGGTTTGTGTGAATGTCAATTCGATACTTTTAGTGTGTTTATGCTAAGTATCAATAGGCTCCTGGGATTCATGGAAGTGCAGTGTTGAACCTCTCAGACGCTAAGCAACAGCTGAGGTGCCGCTTCCATTTGAAAGGCTTTCTTCTCTCCTCACTAATGGAGGATCAAAAGTCATCCCTTCAATTAAAAACTAAACTCCTGGCTAAAAATAAAGAAAAAAAAATCCTATTCTTTGGCATTTTATGTCTAATTAAGGATTTTAGTGGGAAGTGTACGGCAGTACTCACTGATTAATTTATCAGACACAAAAATCCTTCTTTACTCTACCAGTCCAATTAGCTGGGCATTTTATATGGCTAGAAGATTGAAACACTGCTGCTACATGGAAACCAGAGGCTCTTTGCATTTGAAATTGCATGGTAAAAAGACTGGAAAAATTCTCATTTAATATTGGTGCATATTTAGAGTCTAATCCTGTGAATTATTGAAAATCCCTGCTAAAAAATGTATGGCCCACTGAAGGTCCATTCTGGTATGATATTCAATACCCTGAACACGCAGGAGAATCAGGGGGAAGCAGAAGATGTTGAATGCCTTGGAAAATAGAGTGTTTACTGTATAAAATGCCCAAAGGGAAGCATAGCTGATACTTAGCAGATCTCAAGCACTGTAGAACATAATTCACATGTAAGCTGCTGCTTTCTTAGCTTCTGCTGAGATCTTTACACATTTCACAAAGCTGGAATTGATCTCTCATTCCACAAGTCAGCTGTCAGAATCAATGTGGAAATATATTATCAATCATTTGTCATTCCCCTCTAACACAAGGATCATGAATTGTATTCCTGTTTGTCAGCTCGTGTCCTTTGACTATACATCATTGGGGTTTATTATCATCTCACTGTTCCTCTTCTCAGAGCAGGCATGCTAGCCACAGCATTCAGGTCATTCCCACCGCTGCATGAGTGTCTTCCAGAAAGGCACTAAGAAATGTAGTATTGTTCATATGACCTTTATTTGCTTATTCTGCCTCTCAGGGTGATGTTTGGTGGAATGCCTTGTTTTCTGTTATAGTCTTTTTTGATACTTGATGGTTTTGTTGTTGTTTGTTGTGGTTGGCTTGTTTTATTTATTTTGAAGAAATATAGTATTGCACTTTTGTGCAAGGGATCAAATGGATTTGAACAGCTCTGAAGCATGGTGATGCTCGACAGATCTAACCGTGGCTAAAGAGGCAGCTGGAAAGTGAACAGCTCTGATTAGACCGGATGAGAGATGCTGTGGCCACAAATAGATGGGTAGATTGATGAGGTCATATCCAAACAGCTTGAAGTACAAGCCTTAGCATGTTTTCATCAAGAACATGCTCTTAAAGAAAGCCTCCTCATTCTTTCCACTTAATGGTCTCTGGTTAGCATTGTACTGAGATCTCAGAGGACATGAGTTGGGTTAATTCCAAATGAAGCTAAATGTGAAGACAGGTCCTTTGGCCCTGAGGGCACTCACAGGACATGGTGGTCGTGATCTGCCTCACCCAGTACCTCTCACATCCCCACTCATGGATGTAGAAGCCTCATTTTGGTCCAACCTGAGGCTGTTAGTGTGTGCTCCATCATCCTGTCCAGCCATCCTGGGCTGTGTCTGACTTGCCTTTTCCACATAAGGCCTGGTCCTGACTCTTTGTGGTAGTTAATCTTGACTATGGGCTAAGGACTTCCTCACTGCCCTTCTTCATCAGTTAAGAGAGGGAGAAAATACTATGAGTAGTTTAAGAAATAGTATAGTAGTTTAAGATTCAAAATCACAGGATAGTAGGGATTGAAAGGACATCTGGGGGTCAACATCAGTCCTCACACTAAAGCAGGTTTGCCTACATCAGTTTGCACAGATGTGATTTTGAATGGTAGAACTAAATATTCAGATCTAAAAGGAAAAGTTTTACACTCAAGAAATGTGTCACTTTGACAGCTAAACAGCAAGACTGGTTGATGTGGAGTTTTAACACAGTCCACACTCTTCAGAACTGTCCACATTTCTTGAGATTTCTCATTGCAGTGAGAGCGTCTGATACTTTGTCTGAATATTTTCAGGCAATGATGAGTGTTGCGAAGCATGTACATGTCTCCATACTTCCAAAAGCTAAACAAGCATGACTGCAAACCCTATTTTGCAAGCAAAAAGGTGAAGAGCCACACTTGTAAGAGACACTAATTCATGATGGGGGAATACTCTGATGTCTATGAGGCAGATTGGTCTTTTTGCAGTGTGAGGAGAGGATAAGTGTATTGACATTGTCTCTTTTGAAGTATCCATCCACTCTGCCATGGCCTCTTTCCTTCTGCTTCATTCCTATTGATTATCTCTGCACTAAAGTTCAGCTGACCATTTATATTTCAAGTGAGAAAGAGGGAGAGCTAAAGATTTTAAACCGTTTGAGCACCTCTTGCTAAAGTCAATGCTTGAATGTCATCAGCATTTGTCAAGACTCAGGCAATGAAATTCCTGAGGGCAGTTCATAATGATTCAATTTGTCAGCATTTCATGTAGGAAAATGCAGGTCTAATATTCCAGTACAAGGGGAATAAGCACAACCAAAAGAGTACATTACTCACTAGTGAAATGCAGAAAAAAAGGACATGGTAACCCAGAGCTAGTTGTACAAGTTAAACCGACTGTATTGGGTGATAAATACGGGTTGCAGAAACAGAGGCTAGTGAAACATTTCCTTCCTGTAAGAACTTTCCTAATTTGTTGTATCACCCTCTCTGCTGTGGTTCAGCAATGCTGTGCACGTAAATGTAGGAAACTCTGTGGATCATGTCTAAAGCTATACATGTTCTTTTACATTCACATTTATGTATAAGACCTATGCTCTGTTTTTATGTGTGCTTAAGCCTTTAAGAGACCCTTCAGTAAAATCTGAAGCCAACTTCTGCAGGTTTTTCTGGTCTTGGGCTGTTTTTGCATGCTGGAAGATCTGCACAGACAAGAAAGGAAATCAAATTACCAGCAGACAGTACAAGGTACTGATTATTCACCATTATTAAATTCTGACATCTGTCCTGTTGCCTGCTTTGTCTTTCCAGACCAAGTACCTGGTGCACTTTGTGTTGTACCTCTGCTAAATCTGGGATAGTTTTTTTTTTCCCCCCAGTACACTAAGTGATAGATTGGTGACCCCAGATGGCCTCGCAGTGCAAACACATGGTGAAGTGTTGTCAAAAGCATAAAGCAAACAGGATAACAGGAAGGATATTTTACTTTCTTCTCTCCTTGTGTAAGGTCAGATTTTAGGGGATACATGTAAGAACAGCATGTTGAAAAAATCTAGGGAGAAAAAAGAGACATTCCTAATGTTTTCATAAGTGTTGATGCCTTAGCTTCAACTATTTTTAAACTATTATCTAAGTTTGATGAGATTTTTCATTAGACTGTATCTGCAGCCATTTTTACTTATGGTCTGAGAAACATGATGGTTTGATGGACTACTCCTAAACAGCATTCATGAAAGGTGACTAAGAGAAGGCAACCTATAAACTTACAGGTTTAAAGCAATTCTTAAGGATCTATGTTTTCTCTACTGGGAAGCATGGCTATTTCCTGAAGGGAAAGAGTCTGAAAATTTCCCAGATAAGAAAACTGAAAGGGCAAACAGCAAACTAATCATATAGACCATGTACAGTCAAATCTTATGTATTGAAGCCTGTTTGGAGTGCCTGTGTACTGACGTGAAGATAAATAAGTAGGGGCTGCATATATGTGAAAAATAGTATTTCATCTCCATTGGATTTTAATATTTGTTTATCTGTGAGAATCTCCTATGTCATTTAATGTAATGAGCTTCTCTGTGGTAGCTTTTTTAATAAAAGATTCAATATACTGCTCCTGATATAACTTATTCAAATAACTGATTAATAAAGTTGCACAAAAAAAGATTTTCTGTTACGCTGGTAGGATGACTCTATTAGTGTAGAACCTTTATAGAACTTCTACTTCCCTTTCCGTACACTACTTTCTCTTTAATGATTTATTTAACATGCTCAAATTTAAAATAAATTTAGCTCAGAACATTAGTACATCTTAAATCCTTCTAAGACCGTGGAGTTTATTCCAGAGTGCTTTCACAGGGCAATTTCATTAAAGGGCAATTTTATTTGCTGTTTCTGTCTGATTTTTCTGAAGGTAGGAGAACAAAATTGTCTTGAAACCATACTAAACAGACATCTGGAATGAATGGTTCATGAGGAGGGAACTGGTGCTGGTTTCACTATATAGGACTGAGGGGGAACATTGTAATGATATTAAAATCTGGAAAGAGAAAGGATGAGATTAGAAACACTGGGCTTGAAGTTCTGGGAAAAAATTCTGACAGGCATAAGGACAAAATACATCAGTGTTCAAAAGATGCAGAATCATTATAAAATAAGTATTTATTCTATAAGTATTTTAAAAGTCCATAAACATTAATGTTCCATTTCAATTTGACACATTCAGTAACATCTGCCATAGTCTTTAAGGAGAGCAGGGCATAATTAACAAAAAGAGAGAGAATTTAGGCTCTGAAATAAATAAAAGCAGAGATACAATGAAGTAAAAGGAGAAAGTTATAAAAATATGTTTCAAACCACAGAGCAAAGAATTTCATAGTTTTTGTGGCCAGTTCTGAGAAATACTAAGACATAATGTCATCTTTGATTGACTTTTCCCAGATCATACACTTAAATAAGGCTTTTCCTCTCTGTTTATTTTTCTTTGGAATCCACTGTTAAAAAATCCAGAATGGGATGTTGCCAAGAGCCTCTATCACAGAGATCAATAGTCATAGAAAATGTATTATATTCTCATATATTACACCTAGTTATTTTTTACTTGCTGTCATGAATATTATAACATCTTCTCCATGTACTGCAATAATTAAGGTGGAGATGACATTTCTATTAAAAAGATCATATAACTCAGCAGGGAAATACTAAATGTTCCAGCTGGGCTGAAGTTCAGCTTTGGACATAATCTGCCCAGAAGAAAATGTTTCCATCAAATTCAGATTTTAAATTGAGAAGTGTCTAAATAAAAAGTTGTAGAAATATGATTTTCCATCAAATATTGTCAAGAGAAAAGCATTCTGAGGTAGGATATTTCTCCAGCATAGCTCTCGACATGGGGTTTAGTCAGTAGAGGCCATATTTATCAGTTTAGGATAGAAATTCCTCTCTTGAACCAGAGGAACAATTCTAAATTGAGGTGGTGACTCAGTTTTCAATACATTTGGGCCTCTAATGACTGACAAAATGCAGGTGGTATTTGAAAAGAGAATTCTATTCTTCAGATAGGCTCTGATGTTCTCAGATTTCCCTTTCTCCTTCTCCCTTTAGATCTAAGCCAGACCATATCTTCCTCAGATAGATTACAGCAATTGTTTCCCTGGTAATGCTTAGCTCTTCCAGGCTTCTCCTCCTTCAGTACCTCTCTGCTAGAAAGGAGAAGAGTGGGACTCTTCAGGCAAGGGGCTGTTTTTAAGGGGCAATATGACATTGAAGTAGCTTATGAGAAGAAAGAGAAATCCTGCAGTCACCCCAGAGCCTCACAGGTAAAGCATCCAGTATATGTGTAGAGGAGAGAGAGTCTGGCCCTGAAACATCCAGGGAGTTTTCTTCTATGGTCATGTTCTAATGAGATTATTAGGATTAGAAAACCAAAATGCAATCAGAATGAATGCTGATACATTCATGAGACAATAAATGATATGGCACTTTGGATGATAAGGCCCGCTCCCAGTGATTCCATCGCACCCTTCCTCAAGAAGCGTGTAATTTGGGTCTTACTCTGTCCTAAGGATCAGCCTGGGTAGAGTCATAAGCATATGTGATAACGACTTAGACTGAACTATGTGTCCTTTGGTATAAGGCTAAGACCATTACTCATCTTCTTGCTGACTGTTCTCACAACAGCGTAAGGTCTTCTGTTATTGCAGATTCTCATCTTTAAGTGGACTACTTGTTACATACTATTTACTTGAAGAGCAAAGCAGACAGGAAGTTTCTGTAATAAGCACAATAGATTTTGATCTCAACTCACTCCTCATTTATCTCAAATCCATGTTCCAAAGGCATCAACTAGGGCAAGTGGAGGAAGAAAAGGAGGATTCACAAGGATTAGCTAAAAGATCAAACTGCAGATAACAAAGGCCAATAACACATATGACCAATTTAAACAAAGAAAACAAGATTAGAAATTATGTGAGAGCATCTAATGTAGTCAAGGTGATCCATAACAACAACTGGTGCTTTAAATCACAATCTGTCTCCATTTGTGTACAAGTTGGATGGGACATCAGGCAGGGCAGAACCTGGCCATTCATTAAGCACTCTGAACAATACACTGAAACTGCTTTAGTGTGATCTGGTTCTGATGACAGGTACAAATGTATGCAACCTATAAGTGTAAATTGCTTTCTAAATGCAAGCTGGAGTGTAAAACACTTCGTCTGGATTTTGTGTGTTACAGAAGCTCAGGAGTTCCTTTATAACTGTCTCATAACAGCCTAAAATTTTAGTTCCAAACTCAGAAACAAACAAACAAACAAAAGCCATAGTAATTACCTAGTTTGGATCATACAGTTGTTTGTTGTTTGTTGGGGGTTTGTTTGTTTGTTTTTTAACTTTTGACATCTTACTTTGCACTTTGACACTCTGAGAGCTCTTGCTGCATCATTATGCAGTCACAGCATATCGCTAAACTTCTCAGTTAAAAGTGCAGAAGTGGATATTGAATGTCACTTGTTCTGTTTGCACACTTCTCAGTTTTCCTCAAAGCACGTTGTGATCTAAGCAGCTTCTGCCTGAAATACAAGCCACTGAATGAGATCACTAGGGGAGACTAGCAGGAAGGCATTTGTGGCAGGTCGATTTAGCTCATAACTTCTGCTTCAGCAGAGACCTCTGCATACTCGTGGGACATAGTCCTGTGCAGCATCATATGGAAAGAGGGGCATCCCATATACACTGTTACCATCTGTGCTGGTTCTGTCTGGAGTTAAGCTAATTTTCCTCACAATAGCTGTGTTTTGGATTTGTGCTGAAAACTGTGTTGATAACACAGAGATGTTTCCATCACTACTGAGCAGTGCTCACATTGAATCAAAGCCTTTTCAGGTCCTCACCCTACCCCATCAGTGAGTGGGCTGGGGGTCCACAAGAAGTTGGGAGGGGAAACAGCTGGGACAGCTGACTCCAACTGACCAAAGGGATATCCCATATGATGTCATGCTCAGCATATGAATTTGGGACAAGAAGAATGGAGGGGGGATGTTCAGGTGTTGGTGTTTGTCTCCCCAAGTAACTGTCATGCATGATGAAACCGTTTTCCTGGAGATGGCTGAACACCTGCCTGCTGATGGGAAGGGGTAAATGAATTTCTTGTTTTGCTCTGCTTGTGCACACAGCTTTTTCTTTATCTAGTAAACTGTCTCAATCCATGAGTTTTCTGATTTTGACCCTTCCAGTTCTCTCACCCATCCCACTGAGGGATGGTACAT
Source organism: Dryobates pubescens (assembly GCF_014839835.1). Classification (NCBI taxonomy): domain Eukaryota; kingdom Metazoa; phylum Chordata; class Aves; order Piciformes; family Picidae; genus Dryobates; species Dryobates pubescens. The sequence continues at coordinate 19,292,437 of NC_071625.1, read as the reverse complement.
GAACAATTGTGTGGTGCTTAGTTGCTAGTTGGGGTTAAACCATGACACTGTCAGATGCAGAAACCTTTCTTCATTTTCTTTTGTGCCATTTGAAGAGTAAGAGAATCCCTTTGTTGTCTCTGAGTTAACATGAAAACTAAGCTGGGGAGATGCTTATCCTCTCCTGGTAATGTGATATGGACCTAGATCTTCTCTTGCAGCATTTCCTGCATGTCAGAAGTTAACAGGACATTCAGATGGACCATATTTTTATTCAGTTGCTGTGGAATAATATGGTGTCAGCCTGGGGAAGAGATCTGCATGCTTCAACTTCCCTTAGCCTCACTAATGTTTGTTATTATATAGACACTCATCAGAGCTTTTAGCTCTAGCTAGAGCTCTCATTAATCACCACCTGGGAACACCATACACAGAGCAGGCATACGTGAGCTTTTGTGAGAAAAAGCAGAGGGGAGGATGTCTGTGTGTCATGTGGGGGTGTGAGTGATGGTTTTGGGGTACAGAGTGAGAGACTGAAGTGAGGAAGAAGTAGAGTGTGTAGGAAGGAGGAAAAGAACACCACAAGAGCTGTTTGGAGAGACAGAGAATGAGAAAACACAGAGGGGAAAAGAAAAAAAAGACAACCCTATTACAAACAAATTTGGCAAAGGGGAAAGTGCACTCTACTAACAATAGCACATTTAGCCTGCTCTTGTAACATAATTACTGTCAAATACTAAAAGACAAAATTGCAATTAGGCCAGGACCATTCGCCTATAGCAAAGATGAAGCCAGAAGGAACTCTCCCCACAGTTTCTGAAGTAGTTCTTTCCTCCCTGAGAAAACTTTCATGTGGAGCTCATTATGAACAATTTTCTATTTGTCCTTAATTTGTTCTAAGAATGGCACAGAGAGTATCCCAGGGCAGACATCTCTCCCATTTCCTGCAAGGTTTTACTCTGATGTCTGGTAATTGGTGGACTGTTAAAAAGGTTATTATTATTTATGGTGTTTATTATAGTCATGCCTAACAGCCAACAAATGATATAGTTTCCTCTGTTAAATGCTCTGCAAACACATAGTGGTAGAAAGCCCTTGCCCCAAAGAGCTTCTAGTTGAAACACAGACACAGGTATGGCTGAATTTAGTGCATGGAGAGTGAAGAGGCTGCTGGCAACAAACAGAATATGGCTATAACTTCATGATTTTATTTTACTGACATAAGGAGAGGAATAAATGCAGAATAGAAATCTTGACACACAGAAAGAAAGAAATAAGATGCATGATATGATGTCAAGCAGCTCTAGGAGTACAAGACAGACCCAGAGAGCTACAGATATACCTCAGAAATTCAATGGTCCCCTGGCTTGGAGGATTTTGCATCTATTTACTTAGTCCCCCCGAATGGTGCTTCTGTACAGATTATCATTTTAGTTTATTATTTATGTATTTATTTAGCTATTTCCCTAGGGTGCATGGCAGGTCAAAAAAGGGGAAAAAGATACTATTGCTTGGTAAATTGCAGGAAGCTCATCACCAGTCACCTGCAGGAGATTAGATGGTGTTGGTTGATGGATTGGAGTTGATGATCTTGAAGGTCTTTTCCTGGTCTATTCTATTCTATTCTATTCTATTCTATTCTATTCTGTCAGAAGATCTATCCCAGCATTATATTAGGCACAAGATGTTCAACTTCTGTGCTGGAGATGAAATCCAGTGCTCTAGTAAAGTTGCTTGTCAGTGCTCAGGGCCTGTGCCATTGTTTTCCTGGTATATAATAGCAATATCACTGAAGCAATGTATTAAGAATGGCAAATTCTCTAGTTCTTGCTGATTTGCAAACAATGGCTTTTTTTTGTGTCTTGAAATGCAAAGAATTTGCATTTTCTTTGCCTTGAAATTTATGGGAGCAAATTATTTGCTTAAGTCAGAGGTACTGTCCTCCTACACATTAAAGCTTCCATCAATACCTATAAGGTTCATTACAGGGCTCAGGGATGTGGGTAACACTTAGTAACTATGATATAGAACCAATTTGTAATTCTTTTCATTATGGAGAAACAATAAAGGAAGGACTTGGTTTTCAGGCTGAGAGGACAGACAGGGTGGTAGAGCTCACATATGTTGAATAGTCTCTTCCCCTTCTCTCGAGCACAGTGACTTAGCTATTACCAAGTAACAGGAAGAGTCCCTGAAAAAAGTTCTAGCTGGCACAAGAGTATCACGACATAGAAGTATAGATGAACATGGATCAGCTTTGTTTCTGTATCTTGGCCATACATAGTCCATAGTATAGACATAACTGAAAGAACTGATGCTGTAAACTGACATAATGAAGCCAAGAAATCTCTTTTCTGTGTGCTGTTTTTATTTTAGGCCTTCTTTGGTGACTGTGCCTGGGCAGAATACAGGTCTTTTTCAGGTCTTTTTTTTTTTTTTTTTTTTTTTTGGTATGTGATAAATTTGTCACTTATTTTAGATTCTCATCCTTGAGGCTTTTGTCTAAACCAGGACATGCAAAATGGATGGCCTTTGCTGGGAATAGTCGCTCCACAATCTGGAGCTGGAACACTTTGATCTTAGATTCTTTGCCCCTTCTTTTTTTTTTTTTTCTTTTTTTTTTTCAATATTTCAATCCAGTTGACAAAATCAGCCTAAGCCATTTCTTTGCTTAAAGCTGCTCAGATGCTTGCTGGATCAGTATGCGAGGCATATTCTTTGACAACAGGGAATGACAGACTAGTGTGACATGTGTTTCCTTTTAGCTAAAGCTGCCAGTATCTAGTGGTTTGGTGACTGTGGTGGTTTCTGCCATCATTCAGCAGATGGCTTCGATATGCTGGAGCACAGGCCTTTGCTTTGAAGTACATAATCTCTGGCTGATTTTATGGTACAGAAAGACACTGTAGGACACAAAGTTATATACCCTTTATCACCAGTAGCACCACACACTTGATGTTACGGTGACAATTATGCATTTCAGGATGTCTTAAAAAATGGATATGCAAGTTTTAATTTGAAGGGAAAACTTAAATTATTTCTTCCTTTCAGATCTATTTCTATGTTGAATGTTCCATACCATTTGAGTAATGAGATTTTTGCATAAATATCGTAATTTTCTTCTGAGCTTCACTGTCTAATTTCATTGCTCATTAAGATTACTTATACAGAGCTGTGCTTTTACATAATTGGAGACCATCTTTAGTCAGCCTTTGGGCCACACTTATCAGTGTGATATTTTAAAGGTAGTGTATGCTTTTCACCGTTCTAATATCTGCGTGGTTTAGAGCTTAGGACACTGGTTGGATCTTCACCATCTATTTTAAAGAATCAAAATGCTGCCTGCTGTTGTCTTCCAAGGTGGCAGAACAGACACAAATGCTGCAAAGCGGATTTAAGATTAATCTTTTTGTACATGCAGAAAGTGCACGCGCTTCCCAGCATCTTTAGTAGTGTGTTAAGATAGCAAAGAATGTTACACAAGGAAGGGAAATTGCTGATTTGTGCTGCTGAAAAAGTCTTCAGATTTTAAAATGAAGATGTAGATATGGAAATGAAAAAGACAAAACAATGTAGGATATACAGAAACTCAGTCGTGACTAGGAACCACGAGCCAATTATTGCACTGTAATTTGGAAGACCGAGTAGGATTGTTCTATACAATGCTTATTTCTAGGCTGACAAGGAAAATGCACAATTGCCTTTATCACAAAATTGTGAGGTACATGTGAATCACTTGTAATAGGATTGCCTAAGTAAGGAAATTCTATTTGTTTGATGTTTATGAATTTAGCAAGACCCATAATTAAAAGTCAGAAGGGAGAGTGCCAGGGAGGTGTTAGGAAAATGGTGGAAGTGAAAGATTTTTGCTTTTTTTTTTTTTTTTTTTCAGTAAGATGGTTAATTTTGTCTTTTAATGTAGATGCCTTTAAGAAACTCTTACAGTACAAATCTGATAGCCCCTGTTACTTTCTAGCTATTTTTTTGGGTGTTGATTATTTGTGTTTATAACCACATTAGAATCATGGACAGAACTTCACTAAGGTAGATGCTCGGATTCAGAAATTGCATGTTCCTCCTCTGAAGAGTGTATTTTCTGCTGACACAAGATGAACTTGAAGGATTGCTGAAGAAGCTGTGGAATAGTCCCCATTTTGTAGAGGGGAGCTGAGGCCCACACTCATTAAATGATATCCTAGAAATCACATAAGAAATCTAGGGAAGCATCTGGGAATTAAACCATGGTCAGAGGAGCTTGAGCATGGTTTGTACCCTGCCTTTACTCTATTTCAGTCCAGAGGGTCTTGGGCTAAAAATGAGATGGCTCCGTCCAAAGCTCAGCTCTGATATATCAGGTGGGCAAGGCAGAGCATGCATCAACTCAGTAAAATTTATATTTTGGCAGCATGTATTTCCCAGCAACTGTAAGGGAAAATTCACTTATAAATTATGTGACTTATGAACACCTACATTAGTACATGAAAGATAACTTTAAAATAAGTAAAGTACAACTTAAAGTAGAAGGTAACTAAACAAAATCTCTTGGTGATTTTGGTAGTAGGGCCCAAAAGAAGGCTTCCAGTAATAAAAAAAACCAACAAAACAACAAAACCAAAACACAACACAGAAAAAGAACCCAAACAAACGAACAAAACCCCAAAAAAACCAAACAACAAAAAAAACAAACCCAAAACCACAACAAAACCAAAAACCAAAACCAACCAACCAACCAAAACACAAACCAAAACAAAACCAACCTAACAAAAACTCCCCACAAGCAAGCCAGTGCCTCTCTCTCACATATTGCCTTCACCTAGTATGTTGTAAGTAGGACACCCAGAAATGCAGATGCAACTGGAAATGGATTTTACTAGCAATTATAAATATGGGAACACAATGGCAAAAGTGTAGGAGGAAAAATAATGCTTGAAAGAAAAGACACTTTTGAATTCTTCATGGCCCAAAGTAAGAATATATAGGGAAAGTATTTGCCATTTAGATAGCAGCATTTATCTTTCATCATATTTTATTTTGTTTCCTCATTGTGAGTAAATAATCTTACTGTGACAGAATGAGAAATATTCATCCACTGCTAAATTCAATAAAATAATATTTGATTTTCTTCCAGCCCTTTATAGGCAAGCTTGTTAAAATTTAGTGCAAGCTTTTTGTGAGGACTTCAGAATTTACCTTATTTCAGAGACAAATTCATTTAGTAACATGTTCATTACAGCTTTCATCTTCTAACAAGAAACTCAGCTCCTCTACTTATGAAATATATCAATTTAACTGGATTTGTCCATGCATTCTTTGGGAGAATGGAACAAACATTCTGAAACTCTGTGTCTCGTTATTTGTAACCCCTAACTTTTGCTTTGTGGCTGATTTAGGTATATTCATGGGTTTGATGGGACCTAAAGTAAGCCAGAGCTCTGAGACAGACTGAGAGCACATCACAAACACCAAACACTCTCTCCATCATCACCTATGTGCTTTGGAGGACACAAGAAAGAAGTAGATTTGAAAGAAGAATTTTTAAATGAGCTTTCACATCAAATATTTCTGTTGAGGTAATCTAAAGGATTCCCTCCTTCCTCTGGAAGTCCTTACAGGTCTGATTCTTTCTTACAGTGTTGGGCTCAGTCTGGTGGTTTTCAGTACCTTTCCTGCCTGAAATAACCATCACATGAGTATGATTTATTTGGTTCCTGGAATAGTCTAGAAGTTTACCAGCCTCTGTATTTGCTATGGGTTTTCTACTGTCCTTCTCTTGCTCTGTACTCCAGCCACTTCACTCAGGTTGCTCTAAGGCAGAGCTGCATCCAGCATACCACATCATGGAAGGAGTCTGTCAGTGAAGGCAGGCAAGCAGCTTTCCTTGCTGCAGCCCTTTTCAGCAAAGTAGAATATGTAATAAAACAGATCAGACTGTAAGCAAAGAGATTAACCAACTGTACAATCCATCACCATATCCTTTCTTAATACTGTCTCCTTCATTAGACCTCTTTGGATTCCCTGCTACTGTTTCTTGTATTTGTTTGGCTTGCTGGAAACAAAATTTTTAATTCTTCTGACCTCAGATTTCATTTTCTTGGGAGTCTGAACAACTCCTCACATCATGAGGCCAAATTTTCTCTCAACCTCTTGGCCATTATCAGAACACAGAATATGAATTCCAGTGTTAATACGCCCGGGCAGAACAGTTTTGTTCCTTTAATAGTCCTTCATTCTCATTTCTGCTTTGTGTTTGAGAGGTGCTTCGTGATAGCTTAAAGCAGATTGTGTTGCATGCATGCTAGGAGTGGTAACAGAGGGGACAGAAAAGAATTTATGTTGAAAAAGTGGCCGCTCTGCTCATGGGTCAATGTGCAATATTCATTTGCTCTAATTCCAATTTCCAGTAAGCTGTCCAATATATCTCTGTTTCAGTGCCTATTACATCTGTGTCATCATCTACCCTCAAACTAATAAGAGTAATTTCATTAGTCTGGACATTCAAAAAAGCAAAACTTTTGTCTGAAATTAATAACTCCTACAGATTAATCAAAGGTAATTATATTAGGAGAAGTTATGTCTTCTTGTATCCTGAGTCATAAAATGAAATTCTCATTAAAATTGTATTACATTCATTACCCATGTATACCCAGATTCCCAGAGATATACATTATATAAGAATCTCCATTTCAATATTGCTTGGCAAAACTCATTTTGATTCAGTCCAGGGTTTCAGCACTAGAGTGTTCAGTCTGAGGAAACCATGCACTTCCTACACATGCAACTTGGATTGTACTACTGTGAATAAAAAAGTGCTGTATTCAGCTTAGCAAAAGCTGTAATGTTCACTTTGTCCACTTCTAAACTTCAGCTTTGGCATCTGATTTGAATGTGCTCCCATTCTGCTCTAACTTTTATCATTCCTTTCTATTGGGTTGCTTTGAGCAGCAACTTGCTCCTTCCATGAATCTATACAATGCCAGCAGAAGGTAGCTCTGACCTTGGTTGGGACACTGCAGTACCACGAACAAGAAAAATATTAATTAACTGCAATGTCCCAGCCAAACATTTGCCCTTCAAAGGTGCTCTTCCTATTGGTTGCAATAAGGACTGCCAACTATGTACTTTTGTGTTGAAAAGTGCTAAAGATACATAGTGTTAGCTTTTTCCAAGGCACGATTATTATTCACAAGGTTGCTCAGAATAAGACACAAGGTTGTCTAATCATTTTTTTTTTTTGAGGCCAATAATATATTAATTACTTGAACAAAGAAAGAAATCTCAAAGAGGGTTATTCTATTCCTGTTTTAACTTTGCTCACCATCATCTTGTCATTAATGACGTGCTTTCCTACCATATCTCAGAAGACTCCATAGCTGCCACTTTCCTCTTACTTGTGCCCCTACAAATTGCCTCTGAAATCCATTTTGCTATTAAAAATACCATGATAAAGGCTGCAGTCCATGGGAGTTGTTTGAGTGGGGATGGTATGGAAATAGTAAAAATGAAGTTGGGGTTTGGAAACCTTAGCTGCTTCTTAAAATCACCCTATTCTTTGCTTGAGGACTCCCAGCCTTGCTGTCTTTCTGTCATCAGCTCCAGTGCAAAGTAAATCAAAGAATCAGATTGTTGTATGCTGACGTGAAAAATACCTGGTTAAAAAAAAAATGGCACCCCCCCTCAAACCAAAGCAGTCATTTTGGAAACACCAGAACCTAGTATTAAGCATAATCTCTAGTGCTTTACAGATAATTGAAGATTTTTGTATCTCTACTCATTCTTTTTTGATCAGTTTTACTGTTTGGATCATTACTGGATGCACTCTCCATCTTTCATGTGGGACAGCTCTGTCTCTGGAACTCTGGCTTTAGAGCATTGAATAATTTACTTGGTAGTCTTAGTCCTAGGATTTACCAGGGCAAAGGAGCAGTCAGAAATGCTCCTTACACACTAAAGTGAGTGTGAATGAAAACATTTCACCAGCCTAGAGGTATTGCATAGCAAGCTGTTGAAATAACCTAAAACAAAACAAGAGCAAGCCAATCTGTTCTTATGCTACCAAAAATTAAGGAGTCATTTTCTTGTAATGCTAACCCAGAGCTAGGAGGTAAGGAATGGAAGACAAGGCCATGCTGGTTACCTGACTGTATCATGGCTGCGCCTTTCATTCCAAGGTGAGGTAGCAGAAGTATTATTGTTGGGATGTAATTAAAGGTAATTATCTGCATGCTCCTAATTTGGACAAGATGGAACCCATTCCTCTGAAATGCAGTTAAGGGAATGTAGTGGTGCTTATGAACTACCAGCACGCCAGGGTGCAGGCCCCTACACACAGATGAAAGAAGACAAGAAAAAAACAAAACATAGCACTCATTCCTTTCTTGACAGGTTACTGCAGCCAGTAACTTTTAGAGGAGAGGGATACATGACTGACAGCTGCTTCTCTGCTCCCAGGCATAATATGGTCAATGTGATCCTGTTGTCAGAGGAGTCTTCAAATGCAATAGAAACATTTCTTTAATTACACAGTACAGGACACTTGCAAAAAACCTTCTTGGCAAGAGCACATGATAGGAACAATCATGTAAGGATCTCGTGAGCAAAAGAAGTGGCAGCACATCTGTGACCAACCTGTCAGCTATAATATACCATGCAGGGAAACTTTCCAGGATGCCTCTCATGATGACAGGCACTGACTGTGAAATACCCAAACCTTCAACCTGCAAACCACAGCGAGGGCTGCAAAAGCAGAGACCGTGTCAGCAGCAGCAGGTGCAAGGACATGAGTCAGTCATGCAAACAAGTGTGTATTGCTGTACTGGCCACCCAGGTTCTGAGTTATACAACAGAGCTGTGCTAGGGGCATGATTTTGCTCTACTCTTACAGCACAACACATGTTGCTGATGAATCTGGTTACACCTCTTCCATTTACACCCTCCTTCTTTGTGCTGACCTTGAGATGCTTTCTCTCAGCTCCTCACGTATTGGAACACATCCCAAGCAAATTCTTCATAATTTGGCAAGACTATCTCATGCAAATGATGGCTTGATGTCAAGTGGGCTTATTTTTATTCATAGGGAAGCTCAGAGAAGATGTTGTCAAGAAAAGGCGTGGACAGAAGAATCATTTATACAGATTTGAGAAACTAAAAGTGTGATGGAACTAGATAAAGACGACAAAACTGGGCAGAAGCCAGAGTTGCTTCCAGCACCTCTCAGTGGAACACTAGATGGCAACAGCAACAAATCAAGGGATAATGAAATGGGCATCTTCCCACTTTAGAAAGTCACTCCAGTGTATCAGAACCTTATGGGAACTTCCTCATTTGTTCCCCAAAACCTTACAGAACACCGAGAAGGTTTTTGTTGTTGGACTTGGTTTGGTTTGTTGGTTTTGCAGTTTAGTTTGATTTTTGTTGTTATTTTATTGTTTTGTTTTCTTTGCTTTGTTTTATTTTGGCTTGTTTTTCCATTTCTTTAACTGACTTCTACCAGTTGAGAACAGATTAATTCTATTTAAGGTAGCAAGTTCAGCTGAGTAACAGAGGTGAAACTTCCCTACATTCATCTCTTCTGTGAAAACTGTGGGTACTTTAATATAGATACTTTTGTCCCATTCTGAGCTAGTCTGCATTTATTTAATATTTGTACTTAATCTAAGCAGGAAAGTGTCTCATAAATTCCCTTTATTGGAGGGTAGCATTTCTACTGAGGCAGGATGATTTTTCATGACTTATCTCAAGACCTGTAGATCAACTTTTAGGGAATGTGGCCCTGATGTGGCCAGATCAATTTTTCAACCACAAGAGCATTTTGCACTAAAGCAAGAGATAACCATCTGACATATCTGAGTCTGTGATCTTCCACTTCTTTTCCCTACCTTACACCTAGAATATTTATCTGGAAACTGTTTTAACCATTTTTTTTAAATGCCCATAAACACATGGCTTCTTTTCTAATTTAGTTTGGCAGTGCTTGCTCTTCTAAGGAAACATGTGCATGATAGAATTGAGTAAAATTTGTAATTAAGAAAAGACTCTTCCAACAATTTTATGTGCTAGATGAAATAATTTCCTAGTAATAAAAGCTTTATTTGCTATCTGTATCATGGTTTAATCATAAGTTACTAAAAGGATGCTGTGATCCAGACAGCCTTATGTTCACTCTAAAGTATCTAGTCAGTAACACTAAGAACTTTTCACACTTTGAAATCTTATAAATAAATGCATGTTATTACATATGAATTAGTTATTGTTGAGTCTTTTTATAGCCTAATCATCAGCTTGGCATACACATTCCTCCCATTTCATTGGATCGTGGGCAAATATATTTTGTTTTCCAGAACTCATTTAATTTCCTGAAAATTTTCTTTGTTGACAATTCCGTGCTTCTGCCTAAATCAGAGTAATTTTCTCTGATAGGGGATTATGATGATTATTAGCAGGAGCTGTAATCATTACTCGTAACAATATTTTTTACTTTTTTCTCATTTAATTGCCAGGAAACCAATTCTCTCCAGAATGAAGCAATTTGTCCAAGCACAACTTTGGGTTAGGGGCATAACACAGTGAAGAATGAGGCCATTGAAAGAAGACATTTCCTTACTGTTTTCTCTGATGGATTAAAAGTATGTATTTGTATCTTTGCATTTGAAATCATTTAGGCATTTTATAAATCAAGTATTGTCCTTCTCCTAGGCTGTTTCGCCCCCCACACACACACCTTTTAATTACATTAAAATAATTTGTTCTGTTAGCCAAAAATGTACTTCCCTTTTTTCCTAATATTTTAAAAAATTCTGATGTGCAACAGATGAGAGTAGTACAGTGCACACTACAGTAGTACACCATGTCCTCAGCCTACTTTCTGCTTAGTTGATGCTGATTCCTTATCATAAGCGGCTCCAGTAGCACAATAGGTGATCTGACCAGCTCCTAACATCGCTGTTTTCTCTTTCTTGCTCCCCCAGCAGTAAGTGAAATGCCTCATTTCAGAAGTCCTTCTTCACTGGTTTCAAAACACACATTTCTGTGCATTTATGTCAGTGAAGACACGGGCATTGCAGCTCTGGCAAAGGCTGTTGAGGTTTGTAATGTTTGCTGCTCAGGATCATTGTCTCTAGGCAGTCGTTCGGCACAGAGCTAATACAATGTAGCCAAATACTGTATTCGGTACTGTGCCCAGTTGTGAGCCTCCATACCAGTTGTACTCATCCTGTCTGGTGCAGTGGAACTTGAGCTTGACCAAATGCCCTCAGTCATGCATCCATTCTCACAAGCCAGGCATTAGCCAACATACCTGCAAAAGTCAACAAGAGTGGGTCTGGACATGATCATGAGCCCTACATCAGCACTACAACACCTGTTAAATACTCTGAAAGCAGTGTTTGAAACCCAAACATGATTAGATTCAGAAAGGTGCTGGTGCAGAGAGAGAACAGCCTTGATATTGTTACTTGAGAAAGGTTTAAACTGCTAAAATTCTCATCAACCATTCAGGCTTCAGTGCCACAGACCATCTTGAACACTGCCACTTGTGAGACTGGCTGATCTTGCACACCCTTCTGTTGCTCAGCATCAATTTCATCTCATGTTGGTTGGCATCAACTGTTCCCGTCCTATGCCTAGATGGTGTCTCTGGCTATCATGCAGGTTCTAAGTATCTGTTGTGTTGGATCTGAAGTATCCCTAGGCCATTTATTATTGATTTTAATTTCAAAAGTGACAGATCTCTGCCACGCTGCATGACAGTAATGTTCTTGCTTGATTTGCAATTTGTTACATTTTTTGTTATTGTTCCTCTTTATAAATGTTATTCAAAATAATAATAAAGTTATTCAAAATATTTTTCTCCTAGGCTCTCTTGCTAAATTATATAAATGCCATTGTTGTGATTAGTGACACTAAGAAATTACTAGAGACTGAAGTATTCTGGTGAGGCTGACCTCAAGGAAGGTAGGAACAATCTGAAAACTTTGCAGCATTTTGCCTTAACCATGACTTCTACTAAATCACTGTAGTTGCTTAAAGGTAGAATTCAGCCCTTTTTGTGGACTTCAGGACAGTTTCCATCATGGAAAAACAAAATGCAAGAGTTTATGAAGTTACTTCCTACAGGAAAAAATTTGTGAGGGTCATGGTGATGATATAATTTCTTCCACTTACTTAGTACTACATAGTAGTAGATGCTTGTTGCAAATATCCATGCACTTGGATTATTTTGTTCATGTGTGTTTCTGTACATACCCACTGTGCAGCAGTGTAATCTTCAGAGGATCCAGCCCTCAGTGTTGCTTAACAAAGCTGAGTAGCTACATTCCTCCTGTGAGCTGCATGCGATCAACCTTGATGTCCAAGAACCCAAGTCAGAATTTGATATTTTGCAGCACAGGGTGAACCAGGCTGCTCCCAGGTCTACACCATTCTCTCACTGACAAAGTGACATATTATGCAGGACTTTTCACATGCCAGCAGCAAATAAGTGAGAAAGTTAAAAGGGAACATACAACATGCCATGGCATCCTTTTCCGTATGTACAGTTTTGACTAAGTTAGTGACACAACTCATGTAAGGAAAAGATTAGTAGAATCAAGGTCTCGACCACAGGCTACTGAAATAGCTTCAGTCACATAATTAAGAAATTCAGCTCTTGAAGTGGATTTGATTTTATATGCCAGCCACATGTTTTTCTAATTGAAACACTAACAGTGCATAAAACTTGTGAGGAGCATGTGGGTGCACAGCTGCTTTAGAAATGACTGTAAATAAATAGGTGTCTTAATTCTTTCTACCTGAGTGTTTGTAAAGAGGTCATAGCTGCAGTGACAATTTATGGGAAAATGAGGGAAATACTTGAAACTAATAAGAGTGGGAGTCCATTTTTGAGAGCTGTACAGGGAAACTCATAGAAATGTAGCAGTCAATATATTCTTTCACTGTGCTGAGTAAACAGTAAAAAGAAAATGTAATTTGCTCACAGGCTATTTCATTGTAGAAAAAATAGTGGAAAGGGTATATTTTTATTAACTTATAAATATATGTGCATATATAGGACAATTTAAAGGCTAGATTTCAAATACTGATGAATGTGCAAATGCCATTTATGTATTACAATGGAATGAATACACTTTGGAGAGGATGAAAAGTTAACTTGCACATTTTGAACAGTTGCAGTCCAACTTTTAATACAGTACCAAAGTGAAAATACATTAGATAGTTGCCTGTGCTGAGGGTGTCAAAGTGCACAGTAGAGGTACCATCTTTAAGCGTCTTTCACCTAGACCCAGATTTATGCTCTGTGCCAACATCTCTGCAAAGTGCTGGGGATAACATACGGTTAGAAATGCCATTCTCCAGATGCTGCTGGAAAGCAGAGTTCTTTCAATCTATCTCCATTTTATGAGGCTGCAATGATCCATGGAAAGTTTTTAGAAAGCTATGTAGTATCCTGCATCACCAGTATTCCTTGTTTCCTTAAAGTCATGTGTGCCACTTAAGGCTTTGAAGAGCTAATGATGAATATTAAACTGTGTTCACAACATTCCTGCATAGGAGTTTCACCATGGGGTATGGAGAAATTCATGGTCTAGTGCACATATTGAGCTAGAACAGGGCCCTCCTTGAGCAAATTAAGGTATCACAGTAAAGGAAGCAATTCTGGCTCATCTAGTGAAGCTCGCTAAAAGGTTAGGAGGAGGTTTTACACAGAGAGAGTGATTGCCCATTGGAATGGGCTGCCTGAGGAGGTGGTGGGGTCGCCGTCGCTGGGGGTGTTCAGGGCGAGGCTTGACAGGATGCTTGGTTGCATGGTTTAGTTGATTAGGTGGTGTTGGATGATAGGTTGGACACGATGATCTTGAAGGTCTCTTCCAACCTGGTTTATTCTATTCTATTCTATTAAGTCATATAAAAGGCCAAAAGCAGTTGTCATTATCGGTGGGAAATTCTTTGTTAGTAGTGTTATAGCTGCCAGTTACCTTCTCCAGCTGCAATGCACTCCACAAAACTCATGTGTCTCCACTGGTGGGCTCCTTGTATGAAATCCCATGTAGGAATACTAAACTTCACTTGACATTTAGGACTATGAAGGGGCTAAGAGGGTCAAATCTTTTGATACAAAGCATTCCATATTGCAGGACCTGACTTTCAAGGGACTGACCAGCCACAGGAACATCCACCATTCAGATGAAGCGTATTAGGAGCACTACACATTACCCAGGAAGACTCAGACCCCTAATTGGAGAAGGAGAAGGCATTACTGTACACTTTGCTCACCTAATAACTCAATGGATGGAACAGTCATCTAGCTAAAAGGAGACTTGACTCTGCATCAAGGAGTTTGGAGCCACATTTTCCACTACACAAAGTAGTCAGCTACACAGGTCAATTAAAATGTATATGCAACACAAAAGGAAGCCATAGATCAGAACTTAAGAGTGGAACTTCTATAAGAGAGATAACTGTTATTGTCTCCATCCCTATCTGCTGATGGAACTTCTTTACTTTTTGTTTTGTTTGTCTGAGGGCATGATCTGACTATAGTGAACCTAGATATCCCTTCTTTTTTTTCTGCTTTTCAAAACCACTGGCCCAGTTTTCACCCCCAATAAATATGAATAACTTGGTTAGGAAAGATGGCAAGGATGAAGAAAGAAGCTTATTATCCTCTTCCCTACCAGCAATTTTTGATACCAGCTGCCACTGTGACATTGACACAGTGGGATCAAATATGACGAACCACAAGGTGCCACTTTAACTGTCACTTCAAATTCCTGGAGTCTTCATACATTTAGTCATGTTTATTTATAGGATAATCTTCCTGTTTCTATATTGGCACTGATTTTAATCTGTCTGCAACTAAGCATAGCCTGTCAGAATGAATCTCTCTTTTCCAAAGTATGTATCATGGTGAATATCATATCCATAACCTAGAAAATTATTCTTTCCAGTCTATGGAACCAGACAGCTATTGTATTGTATTTACTCTTCAGCCAAATCAACAGCCCCATTTTTATTTTTCCTTTTTTTCCCCTTTTTCACCTAGCAGATAACTCCTTCATGTAGCTGTGAGCTAATTTCCAAGTTTTCTTGAGTGACTTTCAAATCACCTGACCATCTGTTTCAAATTTAAGAATCCCCAAGATGCAATCAGTCTAAATATGTAAGCTATGTTGCAAGTTCTGTTCAGAGCTACTCTTTAAATTATCTGGGGGTTTTTAGTTGATATTAACTATTCCATATGTATGGCTGAAATGGACTTTAGAACCTGTAACAATTTTATTATCTGGAATTTAAAATTTAGTGTTTACATAAGGTAGATAAAGGCAATGAACAAATCAATGCCTGAAGCAGACTCACAGAGTAAGTCCAGAGGGATTAATTAATAGTACCTCACTCAGGATGGGTGATATCAGTAACTGTAATATTCCAACACAGAAGGCAAGAAATGACAAACCATTTCCACATTCCATAAGGAGTAGATCAGTTAAAACAAAACAAACAAGCAAACAAAAAACCGCATCCAAAACCCAACCAGGAATGAACCTGAACCTGGTGTTTGTGAGTAGGTCAGCTTCTGTTAGATATGTTACATACATGAGTTAGGAACTCTGTTGAGCTTAGACCAGAAGATATTATGTCCCTTCCAAAACTTCCTGTCTAGGACATTGTAGGTTTAGGATCCTGAGGTCTTTGGTGGTCAGAAGTCATTGTTTTCTAATGAAACTGATTTTTTTAAAATGCAAAGTGCCTGAGTTCAGCTTGGTTTTAAATGAACAAGTTTCAACAGGACGAGACAGAAGAGAAGTTTCTTCTGCCACAAAAGTGCAACGCATGGATTGACAGGGACACAAAAGGTAGGAGAAATACAGAAACTTTTCACTGCTGAAGAAAGTATTGTAATGAAATATGTTCTTTTAGTGTCCTCTAGTGAAGATGCTAATCTCCAGTGAACTTAATCTGGGGCCTTGCACAAAACCTAAAATTTACTTTATAGACAGACTTATGTGAGGTTATTGTTAGGTGTCCCTTAGCTCCAGAGCAAATTTATCTAACAAGCACTCAGACTGAAGCACCACAATTTCAAAAACATTTATTTTTTTCTGTGAAGGCTGAGATTTGATGTGCACAAGGGTTTGTGAGCAGGCCTGATGTATAAGAACTGTACTTACAGAACCAGATGGATGCAAGGAGTGCCAAGTCAGCAGAGGAAGATCTGCTGAGTGTGTTTGCTCTGTAACAACAATTAAGAGAATACAGCTGCATGAGGTGCCGATTCAAACCAGAAATGTCTTCATCTAACAGTTCAGATTATACTTTTAAAGTGAACTGAACCATAGAATCATAGAATGCTATAATGGTTTGGTTTGGAAAAGCCCTTAAAGATAATGTCTTTCCAAACCCCCTGCCATAGCACGGAACACCTTCCACTAGACCTGCTTGCTCAAAGCCCTATCTAACCTGACCTTGAACACTTTCAGGGAGGAGGCATCCACAACCTTTCCAGGCAACCTATTTCAGTTCTCACCACCTTCATACTGAAGAA
Organism: Dryobates pubescens; assembly: GCF_014839835.1. Classification (NCBI taxonomy): domain Eukaryota; kingdom Metazoa; phylum Chordata; class Aves; order Piciformes; family Picidae; genus Dryobates; species Dryobates pubescens. The sequence continues at coordinate 19,275,921 of NC_071625.1, read as the reverse complement.
TTTTCCTTATAACTAATCTAAATCTACTCTCTTTCAATTTAAAACTATTGCCCATCATCTTGTGAGTTCATACTCCTGTGAAAATTCTCTCTCCATACTTCTTATAGCCTCCCTTTAAGTATTGGAAAGTTGCAATAATGTGTGCATGGAACCTTCTCTTCTCCAAGTTGAACAACCCCAGCTCTCTCAGCCTCTCTTCATAGGAGAGATGCTGTAGCCTTACGATCATCTGTGTGGTCCTCCTATGGACAATAGGTCCATGTCCTTCTCATGTTGGGGGCCTCAGAGATGAACACGGTACTCCAGATAGGGTCTAACAAGAGCAGAGTAGAGAAGCAGAATCACCTCCCTTGACCTGCTGGTTGCTCTTCTTTTAATGCAATTAGCTTTCTGGGCTGAAAATGCCCATTGCTAGTTCATATTCAATGGACTTAGTTCATTTATGTGCCAGCCTGTATTTTGCTTTGAACTGTCCTGATGCATGTACTAATTTCTGTAAGATGAATGTGAGGGATGTATTTTTATCTTTCTCTGGGTCTTTAATATATGCTCTTCAATCCAATTGTACTGACAATTGTGGTAAACTCGTCCCAGTCAGCAGCACAAACATGTTAAAACTTCACCATTAAATAAAATGAGCTATTTTAACTTAAATTTAATTTGATATTGATGCACTTCATTCAGCCTAGTCTGTATGTACTTACACAAAACACATATGGCTCCTCTGCCTTAACATACCTTTGATGTCCTTACTCCCTCTTCAAAGCTCTCTCAGGTCCCTTCATCACTCACTTACTGCCCTCTGGGCAAGAGTTAACATGCACTGAAGATGATTCCAAATAATAGATGTGAAGACTGGATACCTTACACACCCTGGCTACCTTAGTCTGTTAGAACAGACTAAAGAAGAAAGAGAGCTATCGGCTTGCTCATAATCTTCTCAGTGTAGTGCTACCTGAACCTTTTCTCTCTAATGGATGTGATGGTCTTCAAAAAGAGATGTTGATCATGCAAACACTGGAATATCTTTGTGACCTGACTCCTTTGCAAGAAAGGTTTCAACTGGATGCTACATTCAGAAGTTATTGCTGGTAGAGGAGAGGGAACCATTAGACAGCCAGACAGAATGACAGATGGAAGAACTCTGATCCTTGGGCAAGCAATTAAAAACATCTCACTGGTTTTATTTTTAATAAAAATTTATTTAGCAAAAATTGCACTTCCTTATGCTTTTCATTTGTTAATAATAATACCAGCCAGCAAGACATTCCAGGGTTTCATGGATGGATGGAGATCTCAATACACTCTGCATGGGCTGAATGAAGCAGAACAGAAATTGGCAAAAAGAAGGTTATTATCTTTGTTATTTAATATTCATAATAGAGTGATACTCAGAGACTCTAACCAAGTTTATACTGCAGAGGTTTATCATCTTAGGCCTTTTCCAACAAGTTCAAACTCTGATCTTACTGTCTGAAGAAGGCTCTGAAAAGTCTGTGATTTGCAGAAAGTTCAAGGCCAGAAATTAATATTAAATCAAGTACACATCTTTCAGACAGATACAGTTTCAGTTTGAGACTTTCCAGGTGTAAAGACATAGGCAAATCATTACACGAAATAAAGTTATTTTGACATTGGTTGGAGGACACCAACAGTAACTTTGAAACTAGTCTTCCAATGATCTTAGAAAAGAGCAGAAGGAGAAGAATATGTAGGAAATATTTTTGGGAGTGTTCCAGTTCTCTAAAGTAAGAGAAGAGAGAAGGTGGCACATTGTAGGAGTTGGTTCTGTGCCAGAGAACTGTTCTGTTCTGTAGGACATAAAGTATCTGCTTTGAGTAGCTGCATGTCAGCTCTGGATATACCTATGTCTAGGATGCTAAGTTAGGCTTAACAGTAAAACTGCTTTAAATGTCTCATAAAGGGGAAAATTGCACAAAAACACTGGGCATCTAAGGAGTATGATTTGAATGGCTTTATTATTTACATAAAGGAAAACAGAAGCTTGTGCATTGTCACGAAAGAGTAAGTCCAAGCCAGTTAGGGTTTCCTGTGATCCCACTGCTTGAAGATCTCTTCCAAACTTACCTAACTCATGGCTTCCACAGCATGGACTTTTAAGGCATTTCTGCAGTGGGCAGCTTGCTAATTACACCTGCCTGACCATATCAACAGTTCCTGTAAAATTTATGTACAGATCTTAGAAGTGGCATATTTCTGAAGACTTTTCTGTTCTGGAGTAGTTACAGAAAATCAACATCTTGAAAACAATATTTTGTTTATATTTATTCCTTTCTTCCTGAGATTCACTTGTGCTTGTTTGACTTTCATTTCCTGTATACTCAACTTCAAAGAACAATAATATCTTCATCTTTAGGGTGAACTCAAAAGGATGGTAGAGGGATGAGAGAGGCATCTGGGCAGAGAAGAGTTCTGCCTTTGTGACTTCTTAAATCAATAAATTAAAAAACTTCTATTGTTCTTACCATCTTTCAAATGAAACCAGAACTGTGGAGTTTATATTTCTGTCAAGGACTAAACAACACTATGTTCATGTTTGGAACAGAGTTTCTACTGTACTTTGAACCACTTGTTGATTTTTATTTTCACACAAGGAAAGCAGATAAAATACCTGGAGCTAGCATTCCTTGTGTGTATCCTCCTCTCTGTTTTGAAAATTCACCATTGATGTTGCATAACACTTTAAGCATATATAGGCCTTTCTTTCTAGGTTGGACTCCTTTCTAGGTAGTTTCATCCATAGTTTAATTTTCTGAACTTTATGAAAGAGTTGATTCACAGACATTGTCATGGGAAACGCTTAGGGCCTCACACAGCTGTCAGAGCGATATTTTCCCATCTTAATTATCTTGTTTTCTAGATATTCTCCATGAACTTAGGCTTCTTTTTTTTTGCACTCATGTTCTCTTCATAAAATTTGAGAGTCAGGGGTGACTAAGGTTAGAACACAGTTGCTGAGATTAATGTGTCTAATATAAATTTGTGTTAGAAAATTAATGGAATTATTTTCAGAGATTCTGACCCACAAAAATTGTTAATTTTGTTCTTTCTTGTTGAAATTTAGTGTGAAATGTAAGCACATTCCTGACTACTCACCCAAATACATATGTTTTTGGTAACATTCCTTGGGCTGGTATGTACCTTTGACATGAATAAAAGAATTTTCCTTAGTAACAGTGTTTGAGGAGTTCCAGAATCCCCTACTATGGAGAGCCATTTATTTTTCACCTACATATTTTCTCTCACAGTAAGGCCAAATGAGTTGTAGTCTCCAATATCCACTAAATGAGCGGTCCTTTTGACCACTATTTTTTGTAGGCAGTTCTAGAGTTTTTACAACTCTGGCTACTAGAAATTGAAATAACACCAAAAAACATCCTCAGAAATGAAAAACTGAAATTGGGGATTTTTTTAAGACCTGCTTTCACAGCCACTTTTTATTTTATTACGAGAATGCTCTGCCTTTTTTCTTTCATCTATGAAACTGTTTTGGTAGTGTGTAATCTTTTGCTACTTGAAGTTACACTGAAATAATTTTCATTCATTCAAAAATGGGAACTTTAAAAAAAAGAATAAATATAAAAGTTGATTTTCTTTGAAAAGTCATATTTATAATTAGACATGTAAGGGAAAAGCAAGCCATTAGCTATTCTTAAGTACATGTTCTCAGAAATACAGATTTTTAGTTCTATATTTATCAGTTTATAATTGTAAATATCTAATGTTCATGGACTGTGGTTTTAAATATTGCAGTATGTAGCACACCAAACTTAAATCATTCCCTGAGAGTGCAAGAGGGATTTAAAGAACAACAAAAAGGATGTGCATGGGGTCAAATAACTTACCCTCAGACACTCAAGAGGTCTGTGTCACAGCACTCAGTTGAGCCCTGTTCTGCATGCCAATCATGTCCTTCAATCATAGCACTTTAAGTCTGCATTTAAACCAGCCATTACACATTCAAATAAATGCAGTGTGAGTTCCCATATATATATATATATATATATTATTCTCACATTGCATATTCACAGAAACACACGTTTATTATTAATGTTGATAATGAGATATTAAGCTGTCACAGGGGATTGTGATAAGCAGCATCAAGGCAAGTCTATTGCTAGCATACACAGTGGAATTTCTGCCAAGGAAATGTGATGAGGAAGATTGGGTTAAAAAAAGAAAAGAAGCAAGAGTACATGATAGTATGAGGGGTGTGTGGGATGGGAACACTATCTTGGGAGATCAACAGTTCTGCTTGTAGAGATGCAAAGTTTAGCCTGTGATTTACTTTTTTAGATTTCCTTTTGAAATTAATGTCATGCTCATGATATGTGTCAAACTGACAACCCTCAAGACTAAAGTTCCCTCTTACAAAATCAGGTGTAGCAAGCATCGGCAACAGAAACGTTTTTGCATGTGTCTGTCAATAAGTGTCTACATTGGACAGAGAAGGATGAAAAATGGTTAAATTTGTCTTTATTCTTTATTTTGCCTGGTAGCAAAGGGTCTTTTAGTGACACTTGTGTAGTTTCTACTATGACTTTGGAGATGACTTGATATCAACACATTCATCTTGGATCACTAACAAGCCCTAAAGAGGGTAGGAAATATGCAGGAATGAGGATAATGATGATCTTTGTAATTGCCTAATTAATACCTGTAAAATGGCCTTCAGGTATTTTTGATTAGCAAAAATGTTAATTTTATGTTTTGAAATGTATACAGATATGTCACTGAAATAAATAGCTTGGACTTGTATGTTACATTTTTAAGTTAAAAAGGAAAAAAAAGAAGATAAAATAAAAGAAGCAGCAAAATGAAAATTATCAACCCCCAAAACTCCTGTCCTCATCCATCATGTGTGTGTTGACCTATGAAGAAACTTCGGTGCACCCAACTATAGCATTGAAAGGGACCTCTGGACATAGGGGAACTCAAAGATAAGGATTTGATATCTCTATTTCATGGGACCTTGAGGTCAATGACTAAACTGGCATTCAAGCAGTTGTGAAAGGCCAGATGAAATTTGCCTTCTCTGTCCTGTAAGTTACTGTTCTTTATCCTGTACCAGAGACTTAAATTTTGTAGCCTCCTAGAAGAGAAATCTCAAATGAAGGACAGCAAAACAGGCTCTTATTGACCATAAATCTCTTCCAAGCCACAATTTCTTCCATTGTTTCAATAAATTACAGTAGCAATCAGCGTTGACTCTTCTCCTCTAGAAACCAACACTAGTAGAAATGGGATGGTTAGCAAACCCACAGAACACAAATCTGGGGAACATGTGGATTCCTGGAAGTGGCCCAGACCACAGAACAATCAAATGCCAAAAAACTTTACTAGCTTTCTCCATTCAAGACTAAATTCTTCATGCAAGTTTTACCACAAAACAGATGAAGTCAGTGACAGTCTCTTGATGGCCTCCTGAGAGCACCAGTGAGAATGTATGGATGGTAATAAGGAGGATCAGCATGCTGAGGGACTCTGTGGGCAGTGTTAAATGTTTTTTACAACACTGTAAACATGGTTAGACTAGAAATGTTGCTCGGTCAGATTAGGAATGGGAACAGATACTTGACAGTCACTCCACCAGTCAGGCCTTCAGGCATTTTTGATTAGCAAAAATGTTAATTGTATGTTTTGAAATGTATACAGATATGTCACTGAAATAAAACCTTGGACTTTTATGTTACATTTTTAAGTTAAAAAGAAAAAAAAAAAAGATAAAATAAAAGAAGCAGCAAAATTGAAAATTATCAACCCCCAAAACTCTTCTTAAACTCTCATTGTGATGTATTGCCTTGGGAAAGCCTGCCAGACTGTTTAAGCCCTTATTGCTTGATCCTGGGAGCTCAATTTGTTATTTACCGATCCTTCTCCTGTCACCAGTCATGATCACATATCTGCTTATATTATTCCTAGCAGGTTCTCCAGTGCATGTTGTTTAAAAAATCAATCACTTCCCAGATCCATCATTTCTGTCCTGCTTTCGGACTACATGTCGCATGTGCTAGTCTGCTGGCAGCAGTCTAATGCTGATTACACTAGTATCTGCTTTTGCCACATGAGGAAAGAAAAGCTTCCCTTGTGTTTCTTCAGCCAAGGCACTTTAATAAATAGATGATACAGACGAATAAATGCATATATCCTTCCAATAGTACAGAAGTTCCCTGTTGTACATTTATTTATGTTCTGCAAATTTCCACATGGCTTCACAATTACTCTGGGAAGATGGTTCTTTGAAACATCAATTCATCAAGATTTGTTTGAATTACCCTTATCTTATACTACCTTGATCTCAGTATTTTCTTCTTACTTATTATTTAAGTGATATTCTAAATCATTTTCATCCTCTTTTTGCTTATTCCACTTTATATTGCATATTTGTCCAAGACATACATTCTTGATTTTGTTTACCTTTATTATTGTTCATTTCTTTCTCAAAGTTTTTAACATATGCTTTTGGGTAACTCTTTTGATGATATATTTTTACACTTAAATTTGAAGGCATATCCCAGAAGTATGGAGAGCAATGGGTACCTAAGCACTGGCCTATTTTCCACCCATGTTTCATTGCAATCCACCGAACAGCTTCTTGTCGTCTTTCTTAGAACTGTACTTACCAAGTTGGTTTTCTTTCATGGAGTATTGAATAGTTATCTTAACTGATTTTGCTCATTTGCAATTCCTGTTTTGTTCTATTTTTCCATCCATGTTTAATCTCTTAATTCAGGTAATTTTGATCCATTTCCCCATTTTCTCTGATGTTTGCAGCTCATTTACTACTTTGTCAGGTTAGAATTGCGCTAAGCTTGTAAATACAAATGGAAAGAAGGGCCTACCTTAAAGCAGGTGCATTGTAGGTTCATAACAAATCTTATGAGTTGACCCCAGCTAGATGCCATGTGCCCGCTGAAGCTTTTCTATCACTCCTACTCCTTGGCTTGATGGAGGAAGAAGTATAAAGGAACACTCATGGGTCAACATAAAGACAGAGAAAGATCATTCACTGGTTACCATCACAAGCAAAACAGGCTCAACTTAGGAAAACTATTTTAACTTATTGCTAATCAAATCAGAATAGGATAAGGAGAAATAACCCTAAACCTGACAAAGATCATCCCCTTATTCTTCCATTCTTAGTGGACTCAACTTCATTTCCAATTTTCTCAAGTCATCTGGTATTGGCTCTACCAGACATGGGGGAAGCATCTAGCATCTTCTCATAGAAGCTGCCTGTGTAGCTCCCATGCTACCAACACCTTGCAAAAATGAATACAACAAAACCAACAAAGTAATCAGGAAGGTAACTACTCAAACAGGGCCACAGAAGTTAGCATTGAAGACGGAAGAGTGAGAGTCATATATTCGGCTGCTTAGAGGTATTCCTGAGGTATTTCACATTCTCAGTCAAAACTGAAGATGCAGCTGAGATTTTAGTTTACTCTGTAAAGACATAAAGGTTGACCAGTTGTGATTGTAAGGTTGGTGTGAATTATTTTAGATACTCCACAGGAGTTCTCAGTTCTTAGGAGATAATAATTTTTGTTCTGTCTCCTTGAGGGCCCTCTGATATGAATGAAAACATGGCATGGGCAACAACTATAAGGCCCTAACATGGAGAGCAGTGCTCAGAGAAGCACTTCAGGGAATTTATATCAGTGTGATCTTCCAAGGAATTACAAGGAAAAGATTTAATATTCTGCAATAACCCTCTAAGATTATTTAAATTAAATTGGAAATGCTCTAACTGTCATATAAACTCAGATTAAGAAAACCAAATGAGATAATATTCTCTTCTGTTCACTTCTACAATGCTGGTTTTGTGGGTTTTTTTTGGTTGTTTTTTAAGGACTTGGAAAAATAGCGGCTCATATTTTGAGGATATCTATCTATTTCTTTTTAAGAAGTGCATACATTTGAATATCCTAAACATAACAAACCCCTAGTATTTTTCTTTCAAAGACACAGTCTATGCCAAAGAAACTCTTTCAACAAAACAAGCTTTCCTTAAGTGACCTCTGCTGGAGCTGCTTTGTTTTTGTCCTAAAAGAGACTCTGACAAGCACTTGCTGGTTCCAGATTTACTCTGTGATTCTTGCTCATTCTGTGTCTCTCAAGTTATTGTCCATTATTTATGGCAGAACTATGTGTACCTAGATGACCTTCAACAATAAGCAGAACCTACAAAACAAAGCAGGATCTCTGCATAGAGGATTTTACAGTCTTAGTGGACTACTTCGGAGAACTGTGGAAAACAGTTGAGATCTCACCACTATTATAGTACTGAGCCCAGCAGATCTCTACATGTAAGACATATTTTCCAGAGCTGTTGCACTCCCAGAACAGCTTCCCTGGCTAATGAGCCACGCTTTGTAGGAAAGCAGCTGCTGTAGTCTTTGCTACTTTTATATCATGCAATTGCTAGGGTTGTAAGGAATCTCTGGAGATCTAGTGCACACACCCTGCTCAAAGCAGGATCAGCCACAATATGTTGCTCATGGATGTGTCCAGATGGGGTTTTAAATGTCCACAAGGATTGAGATCTCACAACTTCTGCAGTCATAACTTTCCAGTTTTTGGTCATCTGCACAGCAAAATGTTTTTATTTTTTCTTATGTTTGAGCAGAATTTCATATGTCTTAATTTGTGCCTATTGTTCCTTGTCCTTTCAGTGAGTATTAATAAGAAGAGTCTGTCTCCCTTTTCATTAGAGCCCCCGCAGTCCCTGATCAGGTATTTATACACATTGATGAGATTCCCCTCTGAGCCTTCTCTTGTCTGGCAGAACAGTTCCTTCTCTTACAACCTTTTTATGTATGCCAGATGTTCTCGTCCTTTGACCACCTTTATGGCCCTTCACTGGACTTGGTCCTGTATGCCCAGGTCTCTCATGTCCTGAGAAGCTCAGCACTGGACACAGCACTACAAACATTTCATAATTCTGTGTAGGGGCTACCTTTCTGTTAAAAGGGAAAAAAAAAAAAAAAAAGAAGAAGAAGAAAAATGTAAAAGCTCATTGGGAACATATCAAAGGCCATATCAAAGTTCTGATCTGCCTGCATGTGCTATCTAACTTCTGGCATCATGCTGCATTGCATCATGTGGTTGCTTTCAGAGCCAACAAAGGATCATGTATCAGTATGAATGTGAGGCCCTTATATGTTGTTTACTCCTGATCCAGATCAGTTTCAATGAAGTCTGCATATGATTGAATTTGGGTGCCCAGGGATTCCTTCTTTCCCAGAGAGGTTTCTAAGATATTTAAGTGCAGTATTGGGGTGTGCCCTGGTATGTGATAGGCTTCTTTTGAAACACAGCTCTTATGAAAAATTCAAGAGGAAACGCTTTCCTTTTGTTCACTGCCAGTTCATCTAGTTTTCAGCTAGTGAAAAGGGAGATGATTATTTTGGGGTACTTTAATGTGTAGGAGCTTTTAAGTGGATATAGATTTGTTCTGTTTGTTGTCAAGGTGCCAGAAGTTCTTGAAGTCTGATAATGCTGTTTCTATGTTTTATTCAGGTTGTCATCAGTAATGAAATATAATTTAATTTTACTTTCCTATTATACCTCTCTCATCTCACTATCAAAAAAAAGTGCAGAATATTTTTTTTATCACTGCTCACAAACAAGGGAGCTTTAAAAACAAATGTATGCAAAGTGTGTAGAAGGGCTTTAATTTATTATTTAGCTCTATTTCTCCAGTGATAACAAGACTACGCTTTTTAAGAACATCATAGTACCGCTAATTCTCTAAGACAATTTACACATTAAAAATAAATTGTAAAATCCCAGTAGGATTCAACATGTTGACACATTTTAGATTAAGGATGGTAATGTTGATGACTGCTAACTTTTAAATGAGTAAGTTAGATGGAAAAAAGTCATTAACAAGATCTGTGTTTAAAAAGTCTTAAAAGAAAAAAAATAAATATCCTTGAAACAGTTAGCCTTTTCTCCCCAGAATGGGATCTCAACACTTTTGTGTTGTTGTTGTGTCTTTAAAATAATAATAATAATAATAATAATAATAATAATAATAATAATAATAATAATAATAATAATAATAATAATAATAATAAATCTTCTTAAGATGTTAGTCTGCAATCTGGACAGACACCGTAAATATGTTTTCCTATAGGTCCACAAAGTCTGAATATTTCTTACTGCCCCCATTCCTGTGAGAGCTAGTTAGTCTTTCATTGTCTAGTCTGCTATTCTTTGTAGTCTTTAATATAGTCATGTCAGGTCGATGTCCAGTCATGAAGACAATGCGCTAATAAAAGAGAAATTGCTGCACTGGTTCCTTCTGGCCAGACCTAGTAAAATTATCAAACAGGATTGCCACAAACCAAAGAGAAGTCCTATTCGTCAGGATTGATCCCTTTCTGGCCCTTTGACTCAAGCCCCACTATGGAAGATCACCGTGGAAGTGTTTCTCTCTTCTCCCCAGCCTACTGTGTCACACTGTGGATCCATTCTGTGCTCTGACTGCATCTGCATCATCATCTCCTGCATGCCTGACACCCATTTCCTAACAAAAATCTTCATCTTGGCAATCATCCACATTCATTTTCTCTTGATCTTCCTCATCATGCTCCCATAACTCCTCTTCCTGCTCCCAGAATTGTACTTTCTTAAAACATATCTTAAAGAGAACCAGCCCTTTGGCTATCAGGTACCTTTTATGTCCTTCCCCAGATTTTTATTTAAATCCTATTTCTTTTGCATTCCTTCATTAGGTTGCTGTCAAACCTCCATGCATTTTTGCCTCAGGATAATAGACTGCATATGCATAATACATAGTTTGGATGTCAATAGATTTTATTACAGTTTAGGATAGTGGTTCTGCTTAATTTCATGCTATCCACAAACTAGATGGTAAATTGTTGTCTCTGACAGGAATTTTACCCTGAGTTATATTTGTGTCTTTCTACCAGAGTGAGAATTTGGCCTATAGTGCATTTGGGACTGAAACAGAAAAGCTCTGGTCCTCTTATCACACGATATATAATTCTGTTACATTACCAATGCACCTCCTTGATATAAAGAAAATTTAAAATCTCTAATTCATGATGAATTTAAATGGTTAATATTATCTGATAAAATGCAAATGAATGAACAAAACCTTGAGGGAAGGTTGGATTGGTGAAAAAGACAAGGCATCCAGGGAAGGGTTGTTACATGCCCAGCAAAAGGACAAAAGCCAGCAACAACAGTAAAGTATTGAGAAAATTCCAGAAGAAGCAAGACAAAGTGGCCTATGACAAGGTTTGCTCCTCCTTACTTCTCAGAACACAGTCAAAGCAGATCTAAAATCAGTTGCACCAGTCCTTTCCCCTTCCTTCAGCAGTGCATGAGAAATAAGGTAGCAGTTTTGCACACTCACCTCTTTATGTCCACTGGGTCACACATTTCTGAAACAAACCCCCATCTGGGAATATCATCAATAATTCTTTCTTGTCCATGGAAAAACAAAATCACGCAAGACACTGATCTGACCTCACTCTGTGAGTGGAAATACCACACACACCATTCACAGAAGATGATTTCTTTCTCAGCTATTTACCAGTGTGGACTGTTGTCTCCTGACTCCAGACTTCAGCAGAAGCAGTCCTCCCACGTAAGGAGGATGACAGCAGAGCCTGTGCATGCCCTGTGCTTTTGACATGTGCAATAATTAAATTGAGGAGTGGAGACTATGAAAAGTTGCACAAGAATTAGGAGCACAATCAAAATTAGAATATTCTCAAAGAAAAAAAAATCATCTGACTACACTCCTGTATTTCTCTCCACCTCCCAGATTGCTTTCTGTCATTTAGCTTTTATAGACCGTCCCATGCAAGTAAACATGTGTCAGATCCAAGATCACTGGGACATTTCAAGGGTTGATTCAGCCAATGATAAGCAACTGTACCCACAAGGATGACTCTTTTCTTCATAGAGCAGGCTTTATGGAGCAGATATTTGGAGGCCATTAATCACAGCAAAGACAAACAAACATAGACATAAATCATTAAACTAACAAGAACATGATCTGCTTCTCTTACCTCCTTCCATCTCATCTGCCTCCATGATGCTTTGAAGGGAAACTCCTGGCTTGCAGAGAAAATACCATGTTCCCTGTACATTCTGTGGCTTGTAATGATAGCAGAAAGGCTTGGTTTTGATATTTTCTCCCTTTTGTGTAATTTTTTTTCCCCTTGTGTGACTATGATGTATGTCTGTCTGTAGGTGTTCCATACTGATGACTCCAACCATATATAAAGAGAACACACTCTGTTCAACCATCGTGAAGCATCATTTGCAATCTCGTATTTTATCGTCAGTTTACTGTCCATTCAGCAAATTTTCATGCTTGAAATATCCATGCTGACCCTTGAGATGTGTCAGCTAGTTTGTGTAACAAACTAGTTCTGTTAACATGCTTTTTATTACTACTATCTTCAGCAGCCCAGCTCTCATTCACATTCATTGTACAATACAAAAGCCTTGTCTCTCTGACCTTATTCTCCATGACCTAGTTGTAATACTTTAGATTTAATGGTCTTATTGTTGAGCTGCCCTTGGAGGGATCCTTACACTTTTCCTATGGAAGTCTCCTTGAGATATGGTGTCTTATCACAGCATTTGCACTTCAAAGTACTCTAGCAGGGCCTAAATCACCAGCCATCTCACCAAGTATGTCTGTAGGAGAAGTTCAAATGGTATCCTTCATGAAGGGCAGTTATTTTAGGAAATGATAATAAATTACAGAAGGATAGACAACAGACACTGATCTCTGCTTTACTATTCCATTGTGTTTTAGCAGGGATGTCCAGAAAAGCCCTTAAGCTGGCATGTGCAAGAAGCACACTCCTGCTAATGCATTACTAGGTGATGAGATTCCTTGAAATGCAGAAGGGAAGTTACACAGATGGTTACATATTTTGTTGCATGTAAAGTGAAATAGTGACAATTTTGGCACAGATAATACTGAGGCACGAATAACTGGAGGAACCAGCTAGCCAAAACAGAAATCTTGGAACTGGACCGCATTGACTTTAAGAAGGATGGGCACAAGTGTGAGTGGGTTCATGATGCAAGTATGTTAAGTGTGCAAATGAAATACCCAACAACATCTCTCTTACAGAAGAACATCCTGTGCTGCCAAAGAAGTGACAATAACTAATTATGTGTAGACTTTTGGCTACAGGAGTCTTCAATCCTATGGAAAATTATTTAGTCAGAAGCACTCAGTTCTGTCCCATTGGCTGCTATCTCTGAATAAAAGGGAAGTTGAATTATTGATGTCAAGAGTCAGACTCTATAGAAAGAGTCAGCATGTAACTTTCTTAGCTTGATATAAGTTCCTTCTCATAACAAGGATTTTGTTTATGAGAAAGCTACATGATCCATATGATAGCAATCTGTCCCCAAACACAGGAATCTTCTCAAAAATATAGCTAATTAGATAAGGGCCAAGTCCACCTTTACTTAAAAATCCCTTTGGGAAGGACTCTTTAACCCAGCTTTAAGGCTTTGCAATGTAGAGACCTCTGAGTTATCTCCAGGTACAGTCAATGAAGAGAAATAAATGCACTCAGGATATGAATAATTTGATGTATTTTATTTCTCTGTGAGATGAATCATGTCTTGCCTGCTTGTCTTTGACTATGTGGGGAGTCTAGATTACTTGTTCAGATGTAGGTGGTTACTTTGTGGATGTTTCTGTTGGAACAGACATGCATTATCCTTCAGAGCTTTCCGAAATGTTGCACAGTTGTGAGAAGAACTGAACCTATGTTCAGTTCTTGGAAGTGAAGAGGATTAACCTAGTAATGACAAGAAATGACTGCAATAACTGGTGAAACAATAGATTAGTCCACCTTCTGTTTCTTCTGAGAGCTTAAAAGGTAAATTCATAGCTTAGTTCCCAGCAAGTAACTAAGCAAAATGCAGCTGCTTGCTCACTTCTATCTACTCCCCTGTGGGGTGGGAAGGAGAATCCGGAGAAAAAGGTAAAACTCCACAGGCTGAGGTAAGAAGAGTTTAATAAAACAACACAATGAGAGAAGAAACAACAGTAATAACCATAATATTAATTAAATAATATATAGAAAGCAGCATACAACCCAAATGCTCAACACCCAGAGCCTGCTGGTAGCAGGGTGCTGCCACTGCTGCTGCCACTCAGGCCAGTCAGCCACACACTCCACCTGTTTGAATTGTGCCAGTTTCCCCCTTTCATATACTGGGCATGACGTCAGTATGGTATTCCATATCCCACTGTCTGCTTCAGTTCAGCTATCCTGGCCGCAGCTCCTCCCAGCTTCCTGTAACAATCCACCCTGTCCTAGCCAAAGCCAAGACAGCAGCTGACAGCTACATACTGTGGCACCTACAATTCCTGGATGGGAATGCAGAAACAGGGCGAATGATGACATAGCATGCACCATATTCTCCATGTGCTAAAACAGTTACTGCTACTTGTGCATACCTGCCTAGACACTTGAGGCTGTTAAGTAGCAGAGTGAACCAGCTAGCAAGAGAAGGAAACAAAAGACATTTAACAGATATCTAAAAATGCAGCAGAGCTGACAGGGACAAGGATCTAGTTGTAATAGTTTCATGAAAGAAACAGTGGTCTAAACATGAAGTACAGACTGATGGCATATTTACTGCATGTGCTTGTAAGTGAGGCATATCTACTGCAAGGACAAACCAACACTGCCCTCTGGGTCACCTACCTTTCTTTATGGTTGTCTTTACATCAGCACTGCCAGCTCTCTGGGAAAGCAAACATTGTCCATGTCTTTGTCTGAATCCAGTGTTGGGTAGAATTCTAATACCAGTTCTGAAAAGAGAAAGAGTACTGACTCAGGCATGACCCTCTCCTCTTTTTTGTTTATTTCCTTCTTAATTTTACAAGTCTGTAAAAGACATTTTTTTTTTTAAATTATTTTTTTTTTAGAAGAAGCTCAGTAGAGTCTCAGAATAATTGAGCTTCTAAAACTAAATGGGCTGGTTGCAGATCCTGGCCTAAGAACCCACAAAATACTGCTATATTTTTGAAAATAAAATCCAAGTGAACAAAAAAAGAAAGTACTCTGTCATGTGTGCAAAACTCATTCACCCTTTGAACAATCCTGGGCATCAAAATGGGCCATCTCTTCGTGGTGTGAATGGGATATAGGCACCAAAACACAAAGAGAAAATCACTAATATTAAAAATACCATGTACATTTCTGAAAAACAAACAACAGTGATAGTGGTAATATTCAGAGAGGACTGATAATTTCAGAAAGGGTCCCATATGCCCACCAGTTATATATAGCACTGAGGAAAGGTAGCCACTGTCTGAAGAGCATCCCCCAAATATATTAGGCATTCTATGGAAGAGTAAGAAGAGTGATAATTTGATCAAAGACATGGGAAAAATTCTGTGTCTGGATAATTTTGTTGTTAATGGAGAACATCTATGCCTCTACAGCTTTGAGGGAGAGCATATCCAAACTGTTGATATCCAAAATGTTGATTTAAAAAATGCAAGAGTGGACATTGCCTGCTGTTGCTACTAAGATCCACAATCATCTGAGGGGTTTTCAGAGTATTATATCTCTTAGTTCAAGAAGAAAAGAATCCCCTTCAGTAAAACAAATATTATATCCAAATTTTATAAAGTTAACAAGAATCTTTGGCCCCTGCCCCCAAATCTTGTGTTATCTGTCTCTGAAGACACAACACAAAGGAAATATAGTTAAAAAGATCAATGACCTTGGAATGCACAAGTCTCTTAGAACAAAGTTGTTTTGTTTTCCTGTCAGCAAATTTTGTATTCCTTTCATGGAACACAATTTCAACAACCTATTAAAATGCAACCATAGATCTCATTAATGAAAAGCTGTTAATTTAACTTTTCTCCAATTGTAGTGTAAGAATTGGTGCAGGAAGAAAACAAAACCACAACACAAACAAACACAACCAAACAAACAACAATACCCCTCCCCTCCCAAGCCTCCAGACCCCCCAAAACAACACACCAAAACCAACTGATTTCTCTAGCCTTTCCATTGTCTGCAGTAGGAAAACTAAATTAGAGTTTTCTTGCAGCTAAAAAACATGCAAAACCCAATTATGTCCTTCTTCACTTTTAAAATTCCCTTTTCCCTATCTATCTATATTCCTCTATAAAGGGATTATTATCAGGAATAATAAAATCTGTGCCCTAAAGATAAAAGATGAATAAACTTTATGGAAGGTGCAATTTTCTGAACCATTCATTTGCAACTTCATTTAATGTTCAGAACTCTTTTCTTCTAGTTGAAATCTGTATGGTTTGAGTCAGATGTCTCTTAGACCAGTTTACACCTGAACAACTGGGCTTGTTTCTGCACTGCATTGCATTTCACACAGCGATTTATGCCTGAAGAAAAGTGAGAGCTAGATGTTACAGTCCTGCTTTGGAAGAATTCTTCATGCACCCTGGGAAGAGGCAGGTGATCATCTGTAAAACACAAAGCAGCAGAGACCTGGGCCCTTTGCAATTTATGGGTTTACTTCTGAATTTCAGACGCATTAAAATCAGGCCACTTTACATGGATCATTCCTCTCAGTGGGACATAGTGGTTGGTCATAGTGTCATAATAAAGTGGTTGGCTGGCTTCTGAAATGACTGAACTTCCAATCTTCCCAGAGCATGTGCTGAGAAGTTTGGAACTGTGTCTGAATCCATCTCTGCTATATTAGACAGATGGTTCACACTTAAAATGGAAGACAGTTGATGTTCTTCCTGGTTCTCACTCTGGGAATCTGTAGAGAGGTAGGTACTAATTCCAAGTAAATACTTGCTTCTCAAACAGAAAATTTTTGCCAGTATTGAAACCCTTCCCAAAATAAATCCTGTCAACCCCTGCCATCGTTTCAGAGCCTTATTTGGTGTTTCACACTTCATCCATTGCACACTTCAAAATAATCAGGAGGACACAGTACTTTGCTGTTAGCTGGTTAGGGAAGGGTGTGTACATGGCACCCAGGGGGCTGTATCACTTAGGGTTTCTCAAGTTTCACAGCCTTCCTGGCACATAGTTCAGCTGATAAGTGACAAATGTGTGAATTACTCTGACCAGTTTATCGCTAGAATATGGAGAGCACAAGCTGCATACTGCTGTCACACACGTTGCAGAGCATCATCAGCAGTTCCAGCACTTAGGCCATGATTATACCAAGCCATAGCAAATTCCAGTAATGCTCATTTCAACATATCTATGCCTCTTCAGATAACAGCTTAATTTTTATCTAATAAGGAATGTAGCCTCAAGTTGGAACAGTATCTTGCAGCCCATGTAAACATCAGAAGGCTGCCAAGACAGTGGAAATATCCCAGGCTCCTGTTTCCTTTTGTTGAGAAAAGCTACTTAGGAAAGGAGGTAATGCCTCTGCTTTCTGGGAAAAAAAAAAAAAAAAGAAAAAACAGTGAGCAAAGAGTCCATTTAGTATACATTTTCTGGGAAACTATTTCTGAAGACAGAGGTTTGAAATCAGAGCATAAATAATCTAAGACTGTTCAGAGTTGCATGAATCACATACCCAGGAGTCAGGGGGGAGAGCACAGAATACATCATCGCCTGTGAGACAGCAGATTTGGGAAACAACCAGTTCACCATGGGCGTGCTCAGAGGCCTATTAGCCTAGCCACTGGTGACTTGATATTCAACACAACATGAAAAAGTTCTTCAAACATCGTAAACTTTAAAATTTAATGTGTTAATCCTCACAAGCCCTTAACATTGTAGCTGAAGATTATATCCACTACCCAGGGAAAGAGCCTGTGGCAATGAGTCTGAGGGCTCTGACAGGAAAGTAAAATCAAATGGTCTGAGACAGCACCACTATTCAGCTTTGTGCCTCATTCTTGTTTCAGATTTTTACCCCTTCTATGACAGGAAAGCTGCAACCTGGTCTGTTAAGCAGCAGGATTTCCACCCAGTTCAATCAATTATTTCCAAATTATTGCCCTCCCCAAATAGATGCCCAAATTACCTCCCCCTCCAGGTCCTTGGCCCATTTTGTACTAGGTGATGAAAGGGACTAATGGAATCTTGAGTGAGACATCTTTAACCCTTGTGGAATTTCCCACTCCAGTGGGTTAGAGATTTTTTTTGGGCCAACTTGAGAGGCAAAATGTCAATAAAGCTAAATGTCCCAGAGAGTATCAGTATCCCTGGAGCAGAGTCTAATTTTAAAGTAGTCAAGACATTTAACTTTAGACTCTCTTTGTCATACAAGCACAATGGGGTATGTTTCAGGGCCAGATTTAGAAAATGTTAAAGTGCTCCAAATGTGTAGTAAAGAAAAAAATATTCCATAATCAAAGAGAAGTACACTTGCCTGATGACTCCTGGGATACTTATTCCTGACAACATGCAAGATATATGAAAACCTACATTTTGGATTTTCTTTTTTCCTTGTAATTTTAGATGTTTGGGAATCCATTTTCATACATTCTCTGGGTGAACTGCACTTAACCTAAATATCACAGTAGAATGGAAGAAATGTTGATCTTGTCTTCACTCCCATACTGACAATGTAATACCTCATTACATTAAAATGCACCATCAACAAGTTATACATAGTAGAGAGAGAGAAATCATGTTTATGACCACTTTGCTTCAATGTGATTAGAGCATGAGTGGTGAAAGTGCTTGCTGCTTGCCTCCTGCTTGGTCCCTAACCCTCCTTATGCTGAGGTGTAGCACAATAAAACTAAACTCCACAGTCAACACACAAAACAATTACAGGAGATACTGTGATAAACAGCCAATACATTTGCCAAGCCAGGTGCCTGTAATTGCCTAAAACAAGGAAATAGAAGTGAAAATGACACCCACAAAGGAAATCATCACAGTGAAAACTCCCAGAAGATGAAGCAGCACTTGCAAAGGATCATTTTGATAGTGTTACTAGCAATGAATTTCAGGAAAAAAGTTTAAGGTTGCCCATTCGACCACAAGGTAATGATGAGAATGAACACACTTGATTTCTGGGGGTCTGTGCATAGCAGCAGGGAAGCCCAAATCAGCTGACATGCTGTGCTAAATTGGCCAGTTGGTAACCTCATAGCTAAGGCTGGCCAGAAAGCAAGAACTTAACAGTGAAAATGATCAATTTTTGACATTTCTCTCTCTTCATATGAAGAAGGCTGTTCAGATATTATTGCTACATATATACACTAAGAGAATTAACTTAGCTAGTGTCCAAGCCTGGACATCACTCACGTGATTAAATGAGTCTGACTGGTGGTTTTAAGAATACACAGCAAGAATAATGGTTTAAATGTCTTCTCTGTATTACTTAGATTTGATCTTCCAGGTAATAGCTTAGGCAGGTTGTTAGTCTCCTGGATAGTGTTGTCTCACATTGTACAAACAGGAAATGTTAAAACAAGACTACAAAAGGTCTGTCATGGCTTAACCCCAGCCAGCAGCTAGGCACAATACAGTTGATTGGTCCTTTCCCCTTGGTGACATGGGTAAAAACAAGTGGAAGGGTAAAAGTGAGAAAACTCATGAGTTGAGTTAAAGACAGTCTCAAAGCAAAAGCTGCATGCACAAGCAAGTCAAAATTAATTCAGTCACCACCTCTCCTGGGCAAGCAGATGTTCAGCCATGTCCAGAAAAAAAAGAAGAATCATATGTAAAGGTTACTTGAGAACCATTGTTTCAAATGCCATCCCCTTCATTCTTCAGGCACCAGATTTAGATGCTGAACACAACAACATATGGTATAGAATATCCTTGTGGTCAGTTAGGGTCATCTGTCTCAGCTGTGACCTGCTCCCAGCTCCTTGCTGACCCTCAGCCTAATCATTGTTGGGGTGGGGTGAGAAGCAGAAAAGGTCTTGACTCTGTGTAAGCACTGCTCAGTAGCAATTAGAACATCATTGTGTTATCAATACTCTTTTCAGCATAGATCCAAAATGTAGGCCCACACTAGCTACTGTGAAGAAAATTAATTCTGTCCAAGTCAAAACCAGGACAGGAGCCAATTAAGTTTTCTGGGGAATGCAACTTCCTCCAGGTAGATTGCCCTGATTTGAAACAAACTCAAGCTTACTCTAAGGGATTAAGGGGTTACTCTTTTTATTTTTTTACTGTCTGTCTTTGTTGGCCTGGATCATTTTCCAGCTTTTGACCAGACATTCAATGCTTCCTGATTGTTACAGAATATTAGAGCTCTGGGACTGAAGGTTCAGTTTCCACAGAGACGGATGGTTGAAGCAGATGAAGGCAAACACAGAGAATATTTATTGAATTAGACCATCCTTTATTACATAAACCAATGTTCCAACTATTATTGATAATCTTATTAGAAGTGCTTGTTATACACAAACAGTATCCCACCTAATGTGTATACCACAGAACATACTCAGTCATTCAAACAAAAGCCCTGCTGGCATGTTTACATACCAGCTGCCCTGAGATGACAGAACCACCACTGTTCATCAGCCTCTTGGTGTGGCAACATCATGGAACTCGCATTCCCAGGAACTGGGGATGTTATCTGAGATGATGGTGATGGACAACTGCCAACAACACTGGTGAAAAAATTAAGGTTTTGATGAAAAATTTCCAAATAAGCATGTTTTGGGGACAGTTCTATCTCAGCCTGAAGCTGAATTTCTTTAAAATGCATTGTACAATTTATACTCTGAGTTATGCTTATAACCAAATCAATACCAGCTGGTTTCAGGAGCAAGAAAGATATTGCACTACCTTGGCCTCATATGACATTTTCAATTTTGGTCTGTCATGGTCAGTGTCATTAGCCACACTACACACAAAGCCAGATACAACTAAACTAAGCAGCATAACTTTCCTAGTGCTACCATCAATCAGCAGAGCTTGAAATACCAGTCTTTGACCACCCTTAATCCAAACAGCCTCATGCTTCCAACTGAGAACAGTCTGAATGAAAGTTAGACTAGCAATGAAAGGAATTCAATGTAAACAGAGGCCGGAATCAGTGCAAACAGGAGCAGTGCAAATATGGCACAGCTCTGCAGTAAACTGGGTGTCCCTGACAGAAGCCAAAGCTTTGTGAACCTAATGTTAACATCCTGTTTAAATCTCTCATCAGAGGCAGAGATGAAATTGATTATCACTCTAGTTGGCTCAGAATGAGAAATGACTTGTATTTCTTCTCTGCTGCCCTCCCTTACATCCTAATAGCCTTCTTACATACCTGCTGTTACATCATTTAAGCTAAGCATTCCTGATAATTTCCCCTAATGTCTTCCCTCGTCAATCCTTGAAGAGGAAACTTGCATAAACTTATGAAACAATGGCATGGATTCAGCATGGAGATACTTTTCCTCTTACAGTAGAAGAGAACCGTCTGGGGATGCCAGAGATGAATCCTGAACATTTGCAGTACTGTTAAGTGCTGCTGTTTTCCATAAAAGACTAATCCTTAAAAATGCCATGGCATTTCTTGGGTACTTCCTAGGGAAGTATTGACACTTTTATGAGAAATTTGTATGCCACCCAGTTGTTTTCAGTAGTAGCCATTATATCAAATAATGATATGTTCATCTGAATCAGTAGCATACAACTACATTTATAACCAGAGTGATTAATTTCAGACTAAAGTACATACTTACTTCAAAAGGTCAACTCCAGCATAGATATCCACATTTTAAGAGGATCATATTTTAATGAGATGAACTCCAGGCATTTTGCTTACTTAGTTTTGTTGCTTCAATCACACATAAGGACTGCTGGTCACTGCCCTGTACTTGTCTTCCAGTCCAGGATACTTATGTGATGGACAGATGTTTGGACTGTGGTTTGGATGCAAGAGTTGAAAGTAAAAATTCAGCCAAGAGCTGTTAGTCCAATGAATTTACTTTTGACCCAGGTGTTAAGGACCATCTGCTTTTGGAGCAGAGATATTTAAGTGCTGTCTGTCTCCAGCTGCTCTCTAACTTATGAGTTCTTCTCTGGAACTATGTGGTACTGCTGTAGCCTTTTTAAACAGGTCAGCTGTTATCTCACAGAATCCATCCACATTGCCATGAATTTTCAGCTGGCCAAAGCACACAGAATGACAGCTTTGATTAAGACAGCTGTGTATAAAAAGTGGCACTCCATGCACTAGGCATAAAGAAAGATTATCTGGAGTTGCATTAGAGACTTTTTTGTTTTTCTCTTTTTTTTAATCAAAACATCTAAATGCTCATGCATAGGAGCTATATCCACAAAATGTTCTCCGACTTACTCACATGAGCTAAGCTATGTATTTCCTCATAACAGGATTTGGACACCAGTTGGTATCAGATCTATTTTCCCACAGTGAAATCAAATGGAATCACCATACAAAAATATGCAGACTGGGTAATTTTTGAGAAGGTTGTAAAGTGCCAGCAGGACAAATGATGTGGAATTTCATGCTGTTTCTTTTCCTTTCTAGCTGAATTTCATTTTCTTTAGTCCCTTGGAAGTGCATTGTGGTTTGTTTGATCTAATTGGAGCTTTTGGATTGAAATACTTTTGGCACTTTTCTTTGTTCAGGTCATTTGCTTTGTTAGGCAGCTGGGTTTTCTCTCTCTCATTCCGCCCCCCCCCCCCCCCCCCCCCCCCCCCCCCTCCGGTTTTAATTAATTTAAAGCTCATTGCATCAAGAAAGGAAAATTGATCCATTTTCCTTTTCCAGTTGACACAGACCTAACAGATTCATTCCTTCCCACCTTCTCCTGCCCACTATGTTTTATTCACAATTTTACCAGTTCTCATTTATTAATAGGTCCAGCTCTGTGTGTTTCTATTTGATCATAATATGATGAAACTCACAAAATCCAATATCCATTTCCTCTTGCTTCATCATCACCCTTCAACAGCTACTGTATTCCATCCCACAGTTTTCCTCCTACAATTCTTTTCTTTCCTTTCTGTTCTTTCTTTTTGTCACTTACTATGTTGATTTGAACCTGCTGAGTGGTAATGGCAAGACTGCTAGGCTGCTGAGTGACTCATAACTATAGCTGATTGACTGCACATTTCCCAGCTTGCTCCTCTATGGCCTCTCTGCAAATGGAGATGAAATTATTCTTTAATTATGTCCAGTATGTTGTGTTACAAGGCACCAGACATTTTTTCTCTCTATTTGCAATAATGCAAACTACAAGCCAGTGTTGAGGTACCAAGAACCTGAGCGTATCATGACAGAGTTAAACCACTGTCTGTGGGTGAACATCCTAAATAGTAGCATTTGGATGGAGGAATAGGGCAATGGAAAAGTGAACAAATCTCTGAGATGTTGTACTACTGTCAGGTTTTACTCTATGTCCTGTACAGTGATCCATTTTTATTCCTTCTTTTTTATGCTTAATAATCTCTCTGAAGCAGACATGGCAAAGCACTTAGCTGTTTGTGCTGTTTCAAACACAGTTCATGACATCTACTTAACACCTGCAAACAGAAGTCTTTAAACTGAGAACATCTAAATAAACACTCTAGAGGTTGTACATCACGGTGTGATGAGCAAGGTCAGCAAACTGGACTCAGTGTAGTTGTCATGGTATGGCAACTCCTTCACCAGAAATTGTGAAAGCACAATTAGGTCAGCAGTATAGACCACAAGTGGTGAAGATGTTGTGCAGGGAGATTTTGAAATCCGTGCTGAGAGCTGAAGCTTGTTGAATGAGAGCTCTATGGAACACCCTGGCTCCCATCTCCAGTCTCCCTAAGTGAGGGATTAGATGCCATCCAGAGGGCCTCTCTTGGTGAAGAACTTTCTCCTCACCTCAAGCCTAAACCTTCCCTGGCGCAACTTGAGCTGAGTGCTCCTCAGCAAAAACAAAACAAAACAAAACAAAACAAAATCCCCCATAACAAAACAAAAAAAACAAAAAAGAAGGAAAGAAAAGATGAAAGCTCTGGGAATCCCCTTTTTTTCATTTTCATTAAGCTGGAGGTAAAGCTTTATATACAACTTCTGGGTTATTAGATAGAGGATAATCTTCCTAAAAGACACAAAGGAAGCAAACTGTCATTAATTGTTCTTCACCTGGAATTCCTCTTTTTCTTTTTTTTTTTTAACCTTTTCTTTGTCAGTTGCTTCATACCTGGAAGGTTTCTCTGTAAATCAGTCTGGGGTGCTGAGCCCTGCAAAGAAGCCACAGACCATTCACTGCTACTTCAAAGCAACTCATGCTGTGTGTAGGGAGCATCTTCCCATGTCTGGTCTCACTGTGATAAGATAAAACTGGCTGGGGAAACACACAAATGCGAATTCAAATAATGGGAATTTCAGAAGATGATGACTAATTTAAAAGATGAGAAACCTATGAAAACCTATAGAGTTAACTTTGCTGTGCAGAAAGCTTTAGGCTATTTCTGTAAGAGTGGCTATGCAATCCTACTATATTTAAACTATCTCAAAGAGTCTTGTTTATACCTTGTCTATAAGGTAGACACTCTAAGTGCCACCATCATTTTACTGTCTAAAACAAGCAGGAAGAGTAAAATGCAAGACATTCAAGGTGACAAGACACATTTGCAGCAGAGCAAGTCATTTGACTTTTGTTTACTATGTGAGGATGTATGTGCTTCCAAAAGTTGAATTATAGCTAGAAAAGGTCTAAGAGATTTATTGCATTGCACCCTACGATCGTTTCATCTAACTCCATGTTTTGTCTCCTAATTTGATGCATGAAACTGATGGAAGTAGAAACAAGGTCATCTCAAATGAAAAAGACTGTTCACAGAAAAGAATGTTACATCTAATCAAAAACCCAGAATTGCTAGTGAGGAGCTGGAGCCTGAAGATATGTGTAGACAAGGAAGAGACTGCAATTAGCTGGAGGGGGAAAACAGTGATAAAAAGAAATAAAAAGTCACAAACAAGTTTTTATAATGCTTTCAGCTGATTAAAATAACAATCTGGAAATTAGCAGTATGATGCTTGGGCCATTAACAAAACTTGTAATTCCAGCTCTGTAGCGTTAACCACAAAGCCATGGAAGATGATTTTGTGCCAAAGTTTCAATAACGCTTGGTGTTTGGAAAAATATGCTTTCTCATTTTCTTATCTTTTTTTAAAAAGAAGGCATTGCAGGTCTCTTTTTTTTCCTGAAAGTATGCCATCCTTTCAGCTCTGCATGGTTATTCCCTCTCTTTATGAAAAAACATTCTATATATATATACTCAAGTACTGTCACTAGCCACGCATTTCCTCTAAACCAGCAAGAAGATGACCTCAAGGTGACTCATTTCACTATGAAAACCACTTTGCTCACATCAGGTTTCATGACCTTGAGGCCTGCTGAGGTACAATTACTCATGCACAATTAGTTTTGTTGGGTTTAACTCATTTCATTGGACAAGGGCATGTGACACTCATATAAAACAGGCCCTGGTTTAACTGATGGCCTGAATTTAATACTTAGAAACACTAAAGTTCAAACCAGCACCTCTTCATTTATTCATGTGTCTACATCATTCTGATATGAGCCAGAACCAAAACCAGAGCTGTTAAGATACTAATATTATTAGTATACTATTTTTATAGAGACATTTTCAGCAGCAGCTCTTCAAACATTACCTAAAGTAGTTCAGATCTACCAGGACCTCCTCTACATTCAGAAATGCGTGTCTGTAGGCAGGAAATGATGTGTTCAAGATTACACAGCTACAGAATCCTGTGCAAGCTGCTACTCTCTAGTGAGAGCTCTATATTTTATTACTAAACTAGAACACAGTTGTGCTGCATTGACCTTGGCCAGCTGCCAGATGCCCACCTAGACATTTCTTACTCCACCTCCTCAGCACAACCAATAGACAAAATAAAGGCTGATGGTGCACCCTCTTATTAAGGTAACAGCTCTTCGAATTCTGGATTTCATTTATTAAATGAATATCAAAGCTGCTGGTCTGTGGGACCCAGGGATTTTTGACTTGGCCATCCATATTTGAGGCTGCTGCTGTTGCCACCTGTAACAAGTAGCAAGGATGAGTGGGTATCAAAGATGCAAATCCACACACAGCAGATACATGACCAACAGTGCTCACAGAGGCATGAAAAGCTTTAGTCGTGTTCCTCCTTTTCAGATGACCAGGACTGAGGATCTCTACTGGGCACATACATTTTTAACTCTCTAGTAAATACGCTCAAACCCTGAGGTCATTATTCAGTCACCAGCTGTAAACTTAAGTTTTCCCCTGTGCTGGCTGCCTAGTCTAGCTTGAAGTTCCTATATGAAGCACAAAGAGTGAGGTCACAGGTGGTACCAAGTTTCTTAAAGGGGGCCTTTATGAAAGACGAGGACAGACTTTTCAGTAGGATATGTTTCAACAGGAAAAGAGGAATGGTTTTCTACTAAAAGAGTGTAGTTTTAGACTAGATATAATGAAGAAATTCTGTACAATGCGGGTGGTGAAACACTGGAACAGGTTTCCCAGGGAGGTTGTGGGTACCCCATCGTTGGAACCAGTTTGATAGGGTTTTTAGCAATGCGATCTTGATGAAGATATCCCTGCTTATTGCAGGAGGATTGTAACAGATGATATTAAAAGGTTCTTTCTAACACAAACCATTCTGTGGTTCTATGAAAATGGGAATCAGATTTAATAAGAAAAAAGTATAGACTGCAGTTTTTCATTTTCCCTTGCTCATTCTACTCTGATCCACCTTGATCCATTCCTTTCTTGCATTTGCCCCTTGCCCTAAATGGTCCATGATAATTTTCATACATTCCCCCAAAATTGCAATTTTTCACACATTCCCTTCCCCAAAGTATCCCATGGGCAGCTTTATGCAACCCCACAAGCTCTATCAAATATCCCATAATGAGTTTGCTCTTTACTGTGAGCCATGTGGGAAACTTATTTCCTCCCTTTTTATCAGTTACAAAATTCTGGTCAAAGCCTCCAGATGCCCAAGTCATTTGCTCAATGGACCCCCAGCCAGTGACCTGAGAGCTCAGGTCTGTGCTGTTGTCTGTTATCTCATTTTCCTGAGGGCTTGTATATCTAGGTGTTGAATTTATCTTTCCAGCCTCTTATCTTTGTCTGTTATCTTCGTTTCTTATGCTGATAGATGTTAACCGGATGTCCTTACATTCTACATATCCTTGCATCAGTCAGTGCTTGGATTAAAGAGTATGAATCAAAAAGAAAAAGACACCGAGTGTAGTGTAGACCTGAAAGCATGCTAAATGCTTCAGCTCCAGTGGCACAGCTCAGCAGCTAACCCTGAATTTTAGTTTACAAGAGGTGCCAAACCTCCTTCCTCTCTATGTTTATCTGGTATTTATACACATCACAAGAAAGACCAAGGCTACATAGAAATGAATGTGCTGTCTTTTTGGCCTGCAATGAGCTGTATAAAGGTTAGTTAGAGATAGTCCCAATCTTGTGACACTGACAATGACATTACACAATGACAAAAAAGTGGTATTATTTCTGGTTTATGGCTAAGGGTCTGGGTCACAGAGACTGAATAGATAATCCTAAATCACACAGGAATTTTATGACAGATTGAGAATTGGACCTTGCTCCCTCAAGTCTCAAGCTAGTGATTCAGACACATAAAAAATCCCTCAAAATTCAAATTTGGTACCTTTCCTAAATATAACGATACCAAGACAAAAGATTAAATCTGTGCTCTTCCTGGGACACTCAGTTTCCCTTAAGGCTTACAAAGATTTTTTTCTTATCCTTTCAGAGCCCCAAAAGGCTCCACTCACAGACAAATCCTTCATCTTGTTTCTAGAAGACTGCTGAACTGACTTAGGGGTGCTTTTGTACCAGTTTACGCTTCAGTGAGACGTTCTCACCCAGCCTTACTTAAAGAAGGCAGAGCAGGAAATGTCAGAGGAGCAGTAGACACATTTTCATTCTGTTTTACCCACATGATCTAAATTAAATTAGCATTCATGTGCTAGCACATCCCTCAGTCACTACGACTTTGTTGTATTGCTGCAACTGTGCTGCTACATGCAATGATGTCTACACAGCCCTTCACAGTCAGATACTTGGCTGTCATGTGCATACCACGATCTCCTCATCTTCACTTCACTGCCTGTGAAGTCAACAGTCTGTTTGAAGGGACTCCTGTCTGAAAGCTTGCTCTCATGCACAGGGTGTTTTCCTTCCCAGAGGCATCTTCAAGCTAGCTTTCAAGCTTACTGACAAAGGGGACAGCAGACATCATCTATAGGGCACCTTCAAAGATTATTGAAGGTAAACAAATAAATAAAATGCTAAGTTCTGCTTTGTGGTGTCAGTAACTCTTACTGGTCCCTATCTGTGATCTGTTCTGCACTCACCTGACCTCAGTCACAGCCGAATGTGTAGCAGCCACTGTGCTCTGCCCCCAGAGAATTTCAGGCCTGAACCCTTCCAAATATTTTCTAAAACATACAATAATTGATTCTCAGTCTCCCACCTTCTCTCTTCCCTGAAGAATAAAACAGGAAAATCTTGATGTAAATTATACAGCATAATAATCTGCTAATTTGTCCTTAAATTCAGCTCACAGCAATGCAAAAGGTGTGGGTAAGAAAAGAACTTCCAGTCATAAACCAAACTGCCTGAGAGGCTACCATTAACAATTGTGATGCAAACTACACAGTCTACTTGAGATTTACATCCTGTTGCTGATTTCATCTGAACTTTGTATGATATGCAAGTGTTGCTGCTAATCTGTAGTTTAGCTTTGTTGATATTAGAACATTAAAAAAGCATGTGATGAATCAATATTGCTTTGTTGTTAAGTGATGACTCCTGAATAAATGTTGACAAAGCCAATACAAGCAGAGCGAGCTGATTTGGCCAGAGATCATAAAAATGCCATTTCTTTATTAAAAAATTTATTTGCTCACTGAAGAACTATTGGAACAGGAATAAAAATTTTAATTTTAATGATCACTGAACTGCTAGTTGTTCTAAATTGGAAGATCATATATCCAAAAATTTGCTTATTTGTAGTGGGTTTGCACAGTAAGCTTTTAGTAATGGGGTATTATGAGGGTGGCTTCTGTGAGAGGCTGCTAGAAGCTTACCCCATGTTCTATAGAGCCAATGCTATCTAGATCCAAGTTTGACCCACTGCTGGCCAAGGCTGAGCCCACCACTGATGGTGGTAGCACATTTGTGCTAATATATTTAAGAAGGGGGAAAAAAAAACAAACCTTGCACAACTGCAATTGCAGATGGGAAGAGAAGTGAGAATATGTGAGAGAACAACTTGTGTTCAGCCAAGGTCAACCCACAGTATCACTATCACTAAGGCTGGAAGAGACCTCAAAGATCATCGAGTCCAACTGGTCACCACAGACCTTATGACTGGACCATGGTGCCAAGTGCCACGTCCAATCTCCTCTTGAACACCTCCAGGGATAGTAACTCCACCAGCTCCCTGGGCAGCACATTCCAATGATGAACAACTATCTCGGTGAAGAACTTTCTCCTCACCTCAAGCCTAAACCTCCCCTGGTGCAGCTTGAGACTGTGTCCCCTTGTTCTGGTGCTGGTTGCCTGGGAGAAGAGACCAACCCCTTCCTGGCTACAACCACCTTTCAGGTAGTTGTAGAGAGCAATGAGGTCACCCCTGAGCCTCCTCTTTGCCAGGATAAACAATCCCAGCTCCCTCAGCCTCTCCTCATAGGGCTTGTGCTCAAGGCCTCTCACCAGCCTTGTTGCCGTCACATTGTTGCTGACAATTAAGTTTTGTTTAACTTTTAAAATAAGTTAATATGTTTAAATGTGAACAGCCATTACTAAGCTGTCTTACTAAACTAAATCTGTCTGTCTAGTAGTGAAAACTACAGAGTATGTCTTTGTGAAGCAATTCAGTCCAAAAAAGAACTAGAGGTAACGTTGTTCTTTCATTATAACCATGCACCCATTTATATCCCTCTCTTTTAAAACCCATTTAGTGTTCCATTTTCTTTTCTTTTTAAATTGCTTAGATATGGCACACTTGTTTTGGTGACATTTGTAAAACTCCTGCAATACCTTTAAATCTGGTACAAATTTCTTTAAAGACAGGTGCATGCTCACTGATGTATGGATGGAAGTTTCCCTCTCAAAACCCACAATCAAAATCCACAATCAAAATCCACAATTTCATTACTTTTGTTTTTACCAGGGGACAAACATTCCAACTGAAAATATAGTTCCCACACAGTTTCAAAAATAACAAAAGTGTCATCTCTAAAGTCAAGCAGTTGATACTGCAATTTTAGTATCATACTCCTGAATAAAGTACAAAAAAACCCCACAAACTAATGCCAAACAACAAAACAAATGAAAAGCAAACAAACAAAAAAACCAAATTGGTAAATCTTGATGATGGAAGAGGCATTTTACTGTAAATATTTGATGATTCTTTCATACTCTCACTAGTGCTCTTATTCTTTGCAGACTCAGGTGCTCCTCTATCAGTTGGTAGTTGTTTTATGGGTAAAATGCCTTAGTTTATCCCATTAGGCACAGATCACAAGTGCTATCAATTCACGGACAGGCATTAACTCAAATTTAAGGCATCTACATGTAGTTATCTCTAGTGGATGGCTAAGCTGCAGGCATCAAAGAAATGAAAATCTAATCAATACCTTTATTTGAAACCAGCTGCAAGGTATTCTAACCAGATTTGAGCAATGTGTACTTCTAAGGCAGCTCATGTTAGAGCTTTCCTCTTGACTTTAAAGGAAGCTGAATCATGTTTCCTGTTCTGTTTACAGACCTGGGCACCGACCCTTCTCTTTCAATATATATTTTTGAGTGTACTTACAGCCCTACAACATAAAGAGTGGGGTGAATCTTATTCCATTTACATACTTGAGACACTGTTTCTGTGAAGTAATGATATCCAGGACATACATACACTGCCCTCAGAAAAGTGAGTTAGTCCTTTTCCTGCCCTTCTTTTGCCAGAGATTAATGTTTAGAAACCAGAGCAAACCCAAGAAGATTCAGACACCTGCTTTTGCAGAATATAGGGTGTGCTTACCCTGTTTGATGTGGTGCAAAGAGAGCATGAGCTGTACTACCTCTCATAAAGTAGCGCTCTGCTCAGTAACCTTAGGGTAAATAAATGGCAGCATGCTGACTAAAGCATTGAAAAATTAGGACTTTCTTGATGTTTAGCATACTAAATTGTTACTTTTCAGATTGATTTTTTTTCCCCTACTGACTCTTATTAATTTTCCAGTAACTCAAGGCAAAATATTAAAAAACCCAAACCAAACAACAATAAAAAATGTCATTTCATGCTACACCAGGAAATGTAAAACCCAGCTTAATTCTGGAGTTGTGGTTCACATCCAAAGTTCTTTGATAAAACAGTGTATAACCAAAGGAGCTGCTTAATTCTGTTCAGTTTGCCCATCCCCACTCACACCCACAATGAGTTCCTGCATAAATTAAGTGATAATTAATCGTGTGACATTTTGGACCACATGTTGTGGATTTTAGAGGTAAGATTTCCTGATGGAATCGAATCCATGCATTTAGTTTCTCCTTGTTTACTGTAGCAGTTTCCCAAGTTTTTTCACACTGAAGTGGTTTCATGCATAATAATCAGATCAGGGTAAGGTTACATAACAAGAAAGAACTTCACTTTCATCCTCTCTAGGTAATAGATGAGCAAGTCAGGAAATCAGTCTGCTTTCAAACAGGGTATATTTAAAAATTTATCATGCACTGATATCTTATACTCCCTAAGTTTAGAGAAAAATAAGGCAAGGTTTGATAAAGAGGCATCTTACACCCAAAGCAAAATGGTAACACAATAGCAAGTGTACAGCATGAAACAGAACCACTGACAATATCAATCCTATTATTAATCATTCTGTTGAGAATGGCTATTTATCAAGCAATGAATCTCCCAGCAACTGTGGCTTACATGACTTGAACTTAAAGAGCCCTGAATGATCCTTGAAGGATAAAGGAAGCGTTAAATTTTCACATATGTCACACCAGACTTTGCTTTCCTGGGTCAGGAGAAAAATATGGAACTATCATTAAGGCTATAACGGTTAAGCTTGTGCCTCTTGCAATAAATCAGGGGAGGGGAAACAGAAGAAGAAAGCAGAAAGATTTCTCTCAGTTTGCCCTTCAACTCTCTAATCTAGAGGAGCAGGCAGCACAATGACTCTTCCTGGAGAAGGAAAAGCTGCTTGCAGCCCTTCCAGCAGCGATGTTCTTCACCCATGTTCACATGAGTTCCTGGCAGAGCTGTTGTAGGACAGAGGAGAGGTACCAGGAAGTTTGTCTCTTTTCAAATGGGAAAGAAGATGGGTCACAAAAATTATCATTAAAATGGAGCACCTCTGCTACAATGACAGGCTGAGGAAACTGGGGTTGTTCAGCCTGGAGAAGAGGAGGCTCTGGGGAGACCTAATAGCAGCCCTCTAGTAACTGAAGAGGGCCTACAAGAATGCTGGGGAGAGACTGTTTACAAAGGCCTGTAGTGATAGAACAAGGGGCAATGGCTTCAAGCTAGAGATGAGCAGATTTAGATTGGACGTCTTTACTATGAGGGTGGTGAAACATTGGAACACGTTGGGGTCCTATCCCTGGAGATATTCAAAGTGAGGTTCAACAGGGCTCTGGGCAGCCTAGTCTAGTTGAGGATCCTCCTGACTGCTGGCGGGGGTTGGACTAGATGACCTTAGAGGTCCCTTCCAGACCATTTTGTGATTAACAGGCTTGGAACTTAACCCATCTTTTCATGACCTGCTACAAGTTTCCTAAAAATTAGAAGAATTGAAGGACTACAAAAGAGCTAGTCTCAGACAATCTTCCCTACAGAGATCCTAGCTGGAAGTCAACAGAAGCCCTGATGATTGGAGAGTCCTCTGCTGCTGGTACTACTGAGAAGAGGACTCTCATATGTATATAATAAAGTGGGCAGTGTGTCCAACTGGGGATGGACAATGGGGAAATGCTTTTGATACCAGCACATCCATTTACACATCTGCTATTCAGGAGACTCTTTCCCCTGGCTTTAATGAGGAAAAGAAGGATGCACTGTGCATTGAGGGGAGTTTGCCCTGCTGGCATTATAACTCTCCATCTGTTTTGCAGGAAGAATGAAAGCTTTGGTGTCAAAAGCAGTGACATCAACATTAAATGTAGGGTTTTTTTCTTCTCTTTTTCAGAAAAAAAAAAAAAAGGAAAGAAAAAAAGAAAAGAATCAGAAAGAACTGGATAAAAGTGCATAACTTTCCACAGGCACTTCTCCTCTGAAGACAGAAAACAGTCTGGGTAGATGCTGAGTTGAAAGAATTCAAGAGTGAATATGTCAGTTAACAGCGATTTGGCTTGAATGATACCTTCCCAGAGGAAAGAAGTAACTCATAAAACTTTCCTTCTGGAAGCTCTCAGATTCCAGCTAATTAATTGCAGTGAAGTATCTTTTAAACTAGAGGTGTGCCAAGGCAGAGCTAGTTGCTTTTGAAACACTTACTGTTGCCAAGTCCTGCTATTATTACTTTAAAGATCAGATTCAACATATATGCAAAAGTCCTGGCAGTATAAAGATAATATAGACATACTGCAGTTTTTTAATGGAAAATAGTATTTCAATGAAGACTAGAAGAGGATGAACCACAGGAAAACAGGTCTTTCTATGAACTTGGATGCCTTGGAATACAACTGTCCCCCATAGGTCCAAAGGCTGGTGAGCAATGAAGCTGCTTTGCCAACGGAACAGTCTGGGGTAACCACATCATCTTCCTTGCTTTAAATATATCATTGTACTGATCTTCAGGGTCCTGCCTCCAAACAGCCATACTTACCTGACTTGGAGAGTGCTGCTTCTTCCTGTGTCTTATTCATTTGAAATGGCACTCCATGGGATGAGATTTGTCCTCTGTCGAATGGTCCTGCTTTTATTGTGTACACCTGGGAGGCCTATAATGCAGACTGAGCACTATGGTCTATTGCTTGAGCAGATTTTCAGGCTCCAAGAGTTGCATTGAGGCTGCAGGATGATACAAGGAAGGCCAATATCATCTGAATCTCTTTCCCAGCAAGATGCAAACTGATGTGTGTGACTTTACTCTCTTGTGGCAACTCCCCTAAATGTGCAAGCTGAACTTGTGCTTATTGCTTGCTTGTGAAACAAAGTGAATATAGAAATTCTCCTCAATAACGTTCAGCTTTGTTCCTGATGACAAAGCTGGCATAGGTGGGGTACATCTACACTTTATAAATAAATTGATAAATAAAGATGTGTTTCTCATTACAGAGTCTTAACTTCAGTTAAAAGAGCTGTATAGGCAAGAACACTTCCTTTTTGACTAGCAGTAGCAGCTCATGACAAAACCCTGCCAACCCCCCCAAAAGACTACAGTGCTGTTTGTTTCTTTTTGTTTTCCATTGCTATTTAACGTGAGATAAGACCATAACTTTTCTCATGGTGGGTAGATTGGCTGAGATTTACCCTTGCCTGGTTTCCAGATAATATAGAAGATGTTCAAATACCAGGGTGATAGCTAACCTTAGGAAAACTTTGATACATACCTGGTAATTCATGTGCAATACAGCATGAAAGACTGAAATCAGTGAAAAAACCAGTTTTGTTTTGTATCTTTACCTCTCACAAGAAAGGTAAACTTAAAAAAAACCCAGCAAAACCAACCAAAACCAAATCAACCAAAAAAAAAAAAGCACCAACAGAGAGAGTGAGCAATGACCTAAATAAGCTGTATTTTATCACGCTTAAAAATTAAAAGCAAAGTGGAACCTCCATGTTTATAGCCCTGAGCCCCACAGAGCCACAGATGGAGGTTGCCACTTTGAATTTTTAAAGGAAAGTTGTGCTTTAAAAAGTGTGGAGGAATAATAGGTAGCAGAAAACTTGCTCAACTACTAATGGTGTCATTCTGTTAGAAAGATGTAGAAGAAGAGATAATAATGATTATCACAAAGTGGGAGAATAAGGTGGAAAAATAATCTATTATTTCATACGCCATAAAAGCACTCAGGAGGCATTTTTTCATCCACCTTTTTCTATGTCTGACTTCTGCACATCAGAGCAGAGAGATCTCAATAGAAAAACAGTATGAAAAGATTGATGAGAGCTAACAGGACTAGAGTTTTCTTTCACAAGTGACTGCACATTCTGATTTAATATTCAGGCTTATTAGATGCAAAAGTGTTAAAACTCAAAGTTTTGATTCAAAACAGTCTCTGTAAGGAGTCTGAGACAGAGACTTTATGGTCAGGAGTGGCTCTGGTCAGCTTTATCACATCCCACACTTAGATTTCTTCCTGAGGTAGCTGCTTTCTTGGGGCACAACTAAATAAGTTTCCCCAGCTGCTTCACTGACATCGTTCACAGGCTAAAATTGGTCTGGACCTACTTTAAAACACTGGCTTATAAACTGCAGAAATTCAGCAGGTGCTATTCAGAAAGGGGTCAAATGACAGCTAAGCCTGGGAAATACCAGGGCTGTCCTGAGTTAACCTCCTGCAACAGAGAAGGGAAATTTGCCCTTATTCATGGAAGCACATGTGTTCCCATTAAGCATGTGCTTAAACTCCATTGGTTAGGGTTTAAGCATACATTTAAAGATAAGCATAAGTGTATTGGACTTCACAGAAGGCATACAGTTTTGAATCAGTCTAAAGTAATCGCGACAGCAAGCTCATCTTGAATACAGCTCAATGAAGTCAAGAACACATTTCTATTACTGAAAAAGAGCACCAAATTTGTATGAAGTAAATGCTTCACAAGCTATCCCAAAAGATTGTTCCTCATACAGAATTTGAATCATTTGATATAAGAAGAGCAGGATGGATATAATACATCTTCTGTATACAATCCTGGTAACACCAAAGTCTTGAAATCAGGCAAGCACTTAAAGATTTCACAGAGTTAGAAAGTTCTTCTGAGTTTGAATATTATCTTGGTGATCCTGAGGTAATGAATTACATCATGATTGTGAAGTTGCAGCATATCTTTTCAAAGAGAAGTTAAGCCATAACATGTGGTGACCACTGCGTGTTTTGCTCTGGCCTGGGACTGAAATCTGTGTGGGTCCAAGGTAAATCAATAGCCATGCTCCCAGCCGTGTCTGTAAACAGTATCAAATCCATCAAGGCTGTATCGAACTCTCTGTAACTCCAGGACAAAGGAAAGTCCTAAGACCTCAACTGTTAGCCCAAGTATTTTATTCTTGCAATACTGTCAATAAATATGTAGTATCTTGCAGAATTAGTGCACAAATGTTTTCAACAGGAA
Organism: Dryobates pubescens; assembly: GCF_014839835.1. Lineage (NCBI taxonomy): Eukaryota > Metazoa > Chordata > Aves > Piciformes > Picidae > Dryobates > Dryobates pubescens. The sequence goes on along the minus strand of NC_071625.1, from coordinate 19,239,666 downwards.
GCCTCAAGTATATTACTATGACATCAACACAAAATGCCTTCTTCTGTCTATGTTGTTAGAGTTGCAAAAGTGAAAGTAGCATAGCTATGTGCTTCTCTTTATTCCTCCTTGGGAGATGCCCAGTTTCTTATCTGAATATATTTGGGTATGTTTTCTGACAAAAACGTGGATTTTCATCTATTGCCTCAATTTTCCAAACATTCTTATTTACTCCTCATTTTTCTCTTAGCATCTCAATGATTCTTTGCTTCCCTCTGCTTCTGAATTGCTTGCACCAAGCTCTCTGCTTTACTCTATTTTCCTGGGAGTTATTTATATCTATATTATGGTTTATAACCCTGCAGGCAGTCTCTTCAGTCTGCCTAGCAGTATTACCATCGCAAATTTTGACAACTTCTCACATATAACCAATATCAATAGCAAAGTCTCTTTGGGTTTTTGTGGAATCCTCAGGAATAAAAGCTCTAGCTGAGGGTCAGAAGAAGACTTACTTTCTGATCCTTGTTCAAATTCCTGGTAGACCCAGGAATGTAAAGGATTGTTCATCTACGGTGTAATGTAATGTGGAAAACTTTCTGAGACTCTTTCTTTGGGTACACCTGACCAGTGATTGTATCTCAGCTTCTAAAGCTGAGTGCATTTGGTACCACTGTGCTAAGCCTTGATCTTGAGCTTTCATCATCTGCTTGAGCCTAGTGAAGCTCCATTCCTGTCATAGGGAAGTGTGGTTTGGAGGATAACGTTAAGTGGGATGGGAGTCTTTGACTGGCTTGAGACTTAGACCTAGATGTTCATGTTTGCACCTAGGATGGACTGAAAATATTAGGGAATCTACTTCTGGAATGGCATTGTCATGGAAACCTAAACCACAGGAAGACAAACGGTTGTATGTATGTGAGAGAAACGGTCCTCATATTCTCTTCCCAGACAGTAAGGACTGTCTGTCTTGGTGGTGACAAACACGTGGACCAATGCCAGCAGTCTCTCTGCCCCTTTCAGATCTGCTTGGCTTCATACACAATCATTATCTTATTATGTATGAAAGCAGATGTGGATTTTGCAGTGCTAAAGAGTTTGAGTTCCACAGCTCATCTGTTACAGCAGGAAAAAATGCAGTGTAATATCTCAGCCCCCCAGCAGCTTTGAGACGTGGTGTTTTACAAGCATCTTTTGTGCACCACAGCAATTTTCTCATGATTTTCTCACTTGACTTCCCAGCCTATTGTAACAGCTGGGCTACAGGAGGAATGAATTGGCCCTGAGGTCTCCTGTGACCACTCCCTCTTACATTACACTTCTGGTCCTTTCCTTTGGGAAGGGAGCTACACTGGCTGCAGCTTTTGTTTTCATTCCTATCCAGTCTTTAGCAGTTCCCCTTTGATGCTTCCTGCTATCTCTCTCTTTCTTGCTGTGCTTTGACGGCTTGCTACTGCAGGCACAAGAAAGATCATGCTGTGATGAGCTTCCTCAAAGCAATGTCTTGCTGGTAACAGGTATTTCTGCAGTGGAAGCTCTCAGTGTACTGCTGTAGGGAGACAATATGTTCCTCTCTGTCTTTTCAGATTCAACCTCTCTCTTGACTCACAAGGGCACCCCTCTTGACCAGAAATGTCAAACCACAGTTTGAAGCTGGCAGTAGATAAACTCTGACAGGGTTCAAATCTGCATGCCCTGAGAGCAGTAGCTTTGCACCGATGTGCTTCCTAAAGGTCTGCATCTGCATTAGGAGTGCTGCTAATCTCTCCCCTTAAAGGTTTAACATAATAAAAGGTACCATGGTAGAACACAGAGAGGGGGCATTATCCTCTCTCTGAGTTTCTGAAACTCTTCAGACAGAGCCTATAAGGTATTATTTCTTTTCCTGAGAAATGAAACATTGAAAATGAACAGAAAAAAAAAAAAAGAAAAGAAAAGAAAAAAAAAAGTACTAAATATATATGCAGAGAAAAAAACCAACAACAACAACTAAACAACACAAAATAATTGAGAGAAGGAATGTATATTCAGAAATTAAGCATGAGGAGCCAACATGATTTCAAGAGCAAGAGGTAAGTAGGTTTCACAGTGAACAGAAAGAGCACTCAAAACACACCAGATTGAAGGAAAATTTCTCATGGCTTCTGTGTACTCCAGATGTGGTCTCACCAGGGCAGAGGAGAGGGAAGGATACCCTCCCTTGACCTGCTGGCCACACCCTTAATGCATTCCAGGATACTATTTGCCTTCTTGGCCACAAAGGCAAGATGAATGACATCCTTCTGTTATTGTATACAAAATAAGTTGAATATATTCAAAGATTTACACACACACATGCCACGTCTCAAGTTTTATCAATCAAAAAAAGAAATGAAATCCTGGCTGTATTCTGTGACAGCTGGGCATTTGACAGTCTTTGTAAATGTATAAATCTAGAGTGACAACTGGTTTGAGGTCAGGCTTGTAAAACTTGGGGGAGTGTCTGAGCAGACTGAATTGTTAGAAAAGTCTTGGAGTTTGTGTTGGTGTTTATTTTTTAGCCAGGCACCTGCACATTCTGCCAAGGAAGACATGGGAGGTCCCTCCTAGTTTTGAAGAGTAAAACAGGGATTATATGTTGGAAAAAAACCCCAGATGGGGTCTATGTTTTTTATTCCATTAAGAGAGCATTATTTCTGCCTGAATGCAATAATTTATTTTGAAAGAAAACAGAATATTAGGGGAAGGAATGGAACAGGCCTGGGTCAAGCATAAATTCGAGTTAATTCTTATTTAATATTCTGAGACATCCCCTCTGGGTAGAAGTTACATCCTGGCATCTTTTTCTGGGAAAGTGGCCACATATGAGTGACCCCCAAAGAGACAGTGTCTGACCTTCAGTGACTTGTAATAAGAAGGTCATTGGGAAAATTGGTCTCAACATACAATTCTACTTCCATGTAGAAAACCAGGGAAATTAATAATGAAGCACTAATCTGACATTAATGGAAGCTGTACAAGGGGACAGATAAAAAAAATGAAAATTCCTGGACTAAAGAAAGGGGAAAAAAAAAAAAAAGGTTTAGACAGCTCATATTTTTTAAATTGTTTTGGCTGCTTGTTGTTAAATTATGCCCATGTGCAGATGATCTGGGCTATAAAAATAAAAGTGTTCTACTCTGACACCTACCAACACTCACACTGTTAGTAATCAGTTCAAGATACTGGCATCCATATGGTTGTGGGGAAGATTGGGGGAAAGTTCTTCATTTCAAGTCAGATCATCACTGTGAGCTCCCTTTAAAATACTTTCCTGAACAGCAAAAGGAGTTGATACTTAAGACCACTGTAAAATTGACATCTGCATTGTAATTAGATATCCTTGGAGACAATATTGGTTTTAACATGTGATTTTTTTTAACATACAAGGCTTCTGTGTGATGTCCTTGAGTGTTTCTGCAAAAGAGCCTTTGCAAATAAGTATTTTAAATATAAGAGGGAGGGATTCATCTGAAGACAGTAGCTGTTTCCACACCAACAACCTATTGTTGTTGCCAGCATAGACACTTTAACATCTCAATCTGAACTACCACAATTTTGCTGTAACTGTTCAAGCCCCTTACAAAGGAATTAAATTTGAAAGCAAACAAAATACCGAAGAAGCTAGTGCAGCATCTTTCTGCTTCCTTTCAACATCTTTCTTTTCTTTTAGCAGTTTTTTTGTTTCTGATTTTTAGTTCCAGCTGAAGAATAGGCAGCAGTGCAATAAAAGCATTTCCTTTCTTTCTACACAATATGGTAAGCTTGATGTACTGCTTTATACAAATGTTGAAGATTAAACCTGTTCTTAATATTTGTAAGAATTTTAAACCTGATGCTCTCCTTAAAGATATAATAAAGCACACTCCTCAAGGCAAAAGCTATGAAATAAATATTTTTTGAGACAACACTTTCCTTCTCTTTGCATAAATTTAACACTCTGCTCTTTGTACAATATGTGATCTTTTTCCTATTCCCCACAGACGTAAATAGCTCTGGTGAGATGTCATGAAAGTAACAGAAGCTTGAGAAAACACCATGCATTAAGGATGCTGAATTTAATTTTCTACTTCTGTTTTGATGGCCTACTTACTCTTCAAAAGCCTTGCTATGTCATGGTGCAAAGTGAAGATGAGGGAACTATTCGACTATATTCAGCCATATATTAAACCTCAGCTGTAAACACCCAACAAACAATATTCATGGAAGTTTTGAGGTGTCTGTAAACAAAAGAAACGCCTTGGTGAAGTCACCTTCATTCAGAAAAGTCACCTTCATTCAGAAGTCATCTTCATTCAGTTTGCATTATACGTTGTGGTTTACCAGTGGTCCTGCCTCCAGGTATTGGGCTAAAGTTCGTTTTTTACAGGTTGATGAGTATGAAGGGTGGAGGAATGGGTGCCTGCAGAGATCAGCCTGAAATAGCCGTTCTACAGAAGCCACCTCTTATAGATCTTGTGACTTCTTACCTGAAACTCTCCTTTTTATTTTTTTTGTTCAAGAACATAGGGACTTCTATTGTGAAATGCCTTCAGAGCTTGTGCACATGACAAATGTTTCATCCACATGGAAATGCAAAGGGTACAAGAAGAGCAATCCTGGGAAAAAGATTAAAAATTACACATCACTGGTGAAATTTATTGAAGTCCAGACTCTCCATGTGCATTACCAACTATTCTTGGTTGTCTCACTCCCTCCACTTTGCATTTCCAAATGATATTCTGCCACATATTCATAGAGTTAGGGAGGATTTACTTCTAGTAGCTCAGCAGCTTCTCATATTTCCCTCAGCTAGGAAACTACTGACCTAAGGAGACTAAAGTTTGAGGCTCCTTCAGACTTGCAGATTGAGCCTAGACATGGCAACAACTCAGATATACTCTGTTACCTCATTAAACCACTTCCAATGCCTCCAGACAGGGAAATGCTTTGTGGTTTCACCTTCCTTAGTTGCAGGTAGGTTTCATTTAGAAGCTGAAGGCACAAGAACTACTTTTTTCCCTCTGGAAGGCTGGGTTAAATTTAATATATGTTCAGGTCAACCTCAAAGAAAGAAGCAACTTCCCAATATGTATTTTAATCCATGATCTCTCCTTGATTGACTCATTTCAACATTTTTTTCAGTCCTTTCCCCAAATCCTCCAATGTTTCTGTCATTATCTTTCCTTCATAAGAAAGTCAGACAAGGGCAACAATCTCTATTGCTCCTACCAACAGCAGTTTTTCTCTTATTCTTCATTAATAATTAAATAATTGTCAGTGGTTAGCAAAATTTTAGCTAGGCTAGATAAGAATCATTAATGTCCTCATATACTAGAAAACTAAGGATAGTGATAAAATTAAGGGATGGAGGCTGTAACAGTGAACAAAGAGCAGCAAGCCAATGTGTTCCTTCTCTCCACTATACTTTCTGTCTTCATTGCTAATAGACTGTGAAATTATTGCAATGTTCTTTCATAAAAACATTTAGAGAATGTTTGGATGACAAATTCCAGGTGTCAGTATTTACACAGAACAATGCAGAGTTTGTATAGGTACAGGTGAAGGCCTCCATGATAGAATGCACATAAAAATGATCAGGGGAGCTGAAGTCTGGACTGCTAGGTAAGAAAAGTTGTACCAAGTGTCACATGTTGAGTCACTGTCCCTACCACCAACCCATAAAGCTGGTGTCTGATGACATGGCCTTACTTCATAATTGATCCCTATTTGAGTAAAATTAAAACAAAATATTCTATTACTCAATGTCGTTATTACATTTGCACTGATTTGGGATCAGATGCTTAACTCTTAGATGGTTTTCCTCTGGTTTGCCAAATGTTTGGCATTCAGACATTAGTGTCTTGACTTTAGTTGATACTTCACTCTTTGCTATGAATTAGGGCACAGTCTCATTTTCCTCTGATGCCCAGAGCACAATGTTCCAAACAAATACACAGGGCTGCAGCAAAGTAGAAGGAAAAGTTATAGTTAATAAGAAATGTCATAACACAGACATATTAATTTTAGTAGCATTGATACTGTTCTAAATTATTAAGCTTGCAACTTAAAAAAAACAACCTCATTCACAAAAACATGGAACTACAGAATAACAGAGGTTGGAAGTGACCTCTGGAGATCATCTAGTCTGACTCCTGTGCTAAAAGGATGTTCACCTAAAGCAGGTTGTACAGGAACGCATCCAGATGGCATTTTAGTATATCCAGAGGGGACTACACAACTTCTCTGGGCAGCCTGTCACCCTTAAAGTGATGAAGTTTTTCTTCATGTGTAGGTGTAACTGCCTGCATTCTAGTATGTGCCCATTGCTCCTTATCCTATGACTGGGCACCACTGAAAAGAATCTGGCCCCATTCTCTTGACATTTGCCCTTTAAATACTGATAAGCATTGAGAAGATTCCCTCCCTGTCTATTTTCCAGGATAAACAACTCCAGGTCTCAACCTTTCCTCATAAGACAGATGCTACAGTTCCCTTATCATCTTTGTAGCTCTCCGTTGGACTTTCTCCAGTAGCTTCTTGTCACTCTTGAACTGGGGAGCCCAGAACTGAACACAATGATTGAGATGTGGCCTCACTAGGGCAGAGTAGAGGAGCAGAAGAACCTCCCTTGAGGATAACCTCCAGTGTCTGTATCACCATACACTTGACTAAATATTTTCTTGGTTGACTATGCCTTAGCATCAACCAGTTTTCTCAGTTTCCAAAGTAGAGATGACCCAACTTGCTTGTACAGAGGGAAACAGTGAATTTGGTCATCTGGAACATAACCACCCCTCAAAAATTAGATGAATAACAAAAAAAGCTCATGAAAATTCTCAAAGGTAATGTCTCCATCCAGGGTTACTGTGTTTCACTGGCAAAAGAAGCTTAAGACTTTTTTTTGAGAGCTGTGTGTTGGTGAATTCAGAAAAAAACCTCAATAATTCTGAAATTCCAACTGAGACGTGCCATGAAACCACACAGCATGTTCAACATGGAATTCCACAGATCTGGAGTCGCCATCATTGGAGGTGTTCAGGAGGAGACTTGATGGGGTGCTTGGTGCCATGGGTTAGTTGATTAGGTGGGTTGGATTGGTTGAGGGGTTGGACACGATGATCTTGAAGGTCTCTTCCAACCCGGTCTATTCTATTCTATTCTATTCTATTCTATTCTATTCTATTCTAAATAACTTCATATCAGATACTGATGAATGAAACAAACAAAAAAAAACCCAACCAAACAAGCAAAAAGTAGTAACCTGTAGCGAATAAAACAATTTCTTACTCATCTGGTTTGGAAAAATTGACTGAGGGAGGAAATTGTCACTTGTGACAAAATTTATCTTGTAAAGTTTACTTAGTGGAATCTACATGAAATCAAAATTTTGGCTTATCCTGATATGTTAAATGCTATGTAAAATAAAAAGAAATTAAATTAAATGCTATTATAAAATATCTGTTTAGCTTTTTTATTTCTGTGTCTTTATTATTGGGCTACAGCTGTTAACAAAATGCACTGCAAGTTTACAAATAAGTATTCTTAAAATCCCTTTTCCAGTGATTTATGAAATAATAACATGGAGCTTAAACAGTAGATATGGAGGAGCTAGATTAAGTACATTTATTTCTGTTTTGACATCGAATTTAATAATTCTAAAAAGTAATTTGAGTCAAAATGAAAAAGAAATGTGATCACCTTGGGTCCTAGCAAAACCAAAGTAATATCTAAAATAGATTTATTATGGGTTTTTTTAATCCAAAACATTTAAAATCTATACCACTTCTGATATGTTCCACCATGTTCTTTTACAGAAGTACTAGGTGGCATAACAAAACACTTATTCCTGATGAAATTTTACTGTCCATCTCCTTAGATCAATATTGCTAGGAAAAAAAATGTATGGAAAATAAACCTTTGCATTTTACAGTGTAGCACTCTTTAAACAAACAAACAAACAAAACAAACAAACCACACCCAACCAAACCAAAACAAAAACCAGCCAACCAAGCAAGCAACAACAAAAAAGCCACCTGTATAAAATTCAACAAGCATTTGTGAATTATTTTATTTCCTCTCACCAAAAACCTTAATTTTTCAGTATCTTTCCCTTAATTTCTGCTTCTATTCTAAGTGTTCATCAGCATTAAAATCTGAAAAGCTGCAAATCTTTATGCTTCAGAGAGATATGCTTCTGGCTGTGCTCAAGGAGAATTTTCCATTGTGCAAAGCACTCCATAGCTCTGGGCATTGTCGGAATCTGAGATTCCCTCCCACTCTCTCCTGTGCTAGCTGCTTTCCCAGACAGGGTACATGAGACCACATCTCAGTTCTTATCATTTCAGGCATATTATAATTACAGCCTAAATAAACTGACTTTACAAGTGATGACAACATTTAATTCAGTCCATTAATCCACCCCTAACTGTTTCTCAGTTCTATAGAAAAACTCACAGATGTTGCTAATGTTTGCAGCATGAGCAGTTAAAAGGTGACTACATCACATCCTCGGGAGAAGTTTCTTCTCAAATCCTTCATATTACAGAGGTGCAGAGAGACTCTAATTCTTGCAGTTCCTGTACAAGAAACAGGTATATCCATCTGCTTAGCCTGTCACACATTAATATGATTTTCAGCTTAAGAAAGATCCTGAGAAACTCTTGCCAAAGACTCAGTATTTTACACTTACAGTAAAAAACAGTCACCACAAGGTGAATAAATGCTGTATGGTTTAGCTCTGTAGACCAGCAATTGTCTTCAAATTAGTACAATCAAAGAAATGAGTTTTACATATATATATTTCGCACACATATGAGGGATCTTGGTGGTGGAAAGGGGGACACACATTTCACAGGATGCTAGAGGTTGGTAGGGACCTCTGAAAATCATTGAGTCCAACCCCCTTAACATAAGGGGTTTCTGTAAACTTCACAGATCACTGCTTGAAGCCCTCACCATGACACATGGCCAAAACCACCCTCCCATTCTCTGCTTCTTGATTCCCTTCTCATGGGTACATTTCCCACTAAGACAAGGAGAAATTTTATTTTCAGAGAGTGAGGACAGCAGAGACTAATTTTGGGGACGAACAAGTAAGGTCAAGTAACAGCATGTGTATAGAAAGGCTAAAGAATATATTTCTCTCTGAACTGCCACACACAGCAGATATTTGTCCCCAATTTGTCATCACTCTGGTCAGTCAATGAGCAGATATCCTTTTATGTTCTGCTCTTTGCTGTCTACTCTCCTCACATTTCTCCTCTCAGAGATTATTACCCTCATTTTTTGAAGTGACTTCAAGGCTCTGGATATCCCATGGAAGGGGAATTCCATCTGTCTCAGAGCCACCTGTCATTGTACTTGCACTTCCCAATGGGCTTCTGGGTCTTGGGCTGCCCCAGAGGGTTGTAATAGGCCCAAAGCCTTAGTTAGGGACATGTTACCCTCTCTGTCACACTATACATTACATATTGGCCCCTGAAAAGTTGCATTTCTACCTGGACTGCAGTTTCCTGGTAGTGCTCCATGTGGGGTGGCTGGTTGCCTTTCTGCATGCAGAGCCAGACTCAGCTGATGAGATACTTGCTGCTCTGAAAGGTAGTGAACAGAAATTACTGCCTTCACTTGATATGAGATCATGAAAGGGGGAGAGGATGAAAATCAAGATTTCAAATGCATTTGAGGAAGCATTTCCCACACTGTATTTATTTTTAGTAAATATTTTTGTCAAAATCACTAGTGCTGTGCTGGTAAGGGAAGCTGTCTAATCCATCTTTCCTTCAGGGCTCTCAAGGAATATCAGAAGAAGTTCATTAATCAGTGATGTGTGGGCTCTAGGATTAAACCCAGGACTAAGGCATTTATGAGCAAAGGAAGGAAAACAGTCCTATTTTCACCACCTTATGCAACTGAGACAGTCCAAGGCATGCAATGTGATGATGTCCATTTCTGGACAGTCCTTTTCATCTCAGTGTGCTGCATCTGGCCTATTCCAAGACCGTGCATCTGAGTGACTCTAAGAAGATGACCTGATAGATGACCATTCAGTCACCAGTTTGCAAACTCATGTTTGGTGCCTTCGTCCTGATTTGAGAATGTAAGATAGGGTCCAGAATACAACATTACAGAATATGGCTGCACTTCCTCCAGAGGGCTCTGAAGCTCTGCACATCTGAAATTTATCTGAACAAAGCAATAATGGCTGCTATGTGCAGTCCAAATCCGGCTGCATACTTGGATGCATGGCACCCTTGGGACACTGACACAAATGTGCATGGAGGTACCCTGCCCTTTGGAAAAATCAAAATGGAAAATCCCCATACACATGCAATTCAGACAGTTTATGGTCATTCTTCTCTCCCAAAACCAAGGACTTTGCCTGTGACTTCACCTGGTTGTATTGAGATAGAGATAAGAGATCAAACCTTAAAGTTCAAAATGCTAAATTTCAGATGTTATTTTTTTTCATGTCATATTACTCACCTTTCAGGCAAGATACTGTGGTGAGTCTGCTAAGAAGTATGAAGACATATAAAAGGGTCTGGGAATCTGGCCTTTCAATTCTCTTTATTTTTTATGTATGTTTATATGTGTGTGCATATAAATTTCAATGCACACAACTATCTTTTAGCTATGGCCCCTGGACTAAGAGCAAGGCTTAACCTCTGCTATGAGCCTCTGCAGGCACTGATCAGGTATGAAAAAACTTGAAATTGCACCCCAAAAAGCCTTCCTGTCCAGCCCCATTGTCTAGCACAGCTGTGAAGAGGAGTTCATTGTGTTGGTCCAGTCTATACTATAGAAGATTTAGCCTTCCTCTAATAGCAAAGAATTCCCTTCTGATGGTAGACATTGCACATCCAAGAGATGCTCTGCCAAACCACAGTCTTGGCAGGAGCTTTCTAGGATGACAATCTTTTACAGAAAAAAACATTTTCATTTGTTTAGGGTTTTCTTGCAGGGATATGTAACATTTTTAATGAATGGAAGAGAAGAAAAGAGTAATTGAAACACACATAATGAGCACCAAGAAGGCCTTTCAAAGAACCAATAATACTATTCCCTTTATCAGAACTGCCTATACTTACTATAAAGGGCTTAATTGAGATTTCACACAGAATTGTACTGTTAGAAAATGGCAATCATTATTTCTCAGCAAATTTAATTACCATTGGGCATTTGCATGCAAATCATTTGATGCAGTTCATTACAGACCAAGGATGATCAACATATGAAGAAGAATGAGTTAAATAAAACTCTGACATTCAGAAAAAATCATAACAAGTCTGACTAGTGAAAGATTGCACTCATATTTCTATCAGGGCAAGACAGATAAAGTAGATTTTCACTGGATCAACAATTACTATAAAAGGCATTAAAGGTCAAAATGGATAAATATCAAGTCATACAAAGCCCATCTTTAGCTAACAGCAATTTGGAAGACTCTGCTGTTTTAATAAAAACTCATTGTGCAAAAGCCACAGGAAATGCATCACACAGCTCCTGTAGAAATCATATGTTGAAGTTGTGTCTTTCTAGCTATTAATAATGCTACACAAGTATCCTCCTGTATCATATCAGTGGTTTTTAACTACTCTTTATAAATATTTCTGGAGTTGGTTGAATTAGACTTCTAATGATTTCCCCATTAAATGTGGTCTGATCAATTTTTACGGCATCGCCTGAGGAATGAAATCAAACAAATGCTGGGCTGCACTTGCTTTTCCTCTATGGATTTTTGAGGCATTCCTTAAAAAATATATTTTTTGTTTGACAGTAGAGACATCGATTTGACAATGTGCTGTACAAAATTAGAGTAGCTTTCAAGCACGGCAGTTATGCTGGATGATCTGTGTACTACTTCACTATTATTTGAGGTTTCAGCTCACATCCCATTCACATGGGGCAATTTGTCATTACCTCTTCTAATGAGTAGGTGAATCTGGATCAAACTGAGAAGCTGATAAATAAACACGTTGATTTCTGGCAAACTGCTATCAAAGAACATGATTTAAATATTTATCATTTAAAAAGATGAGACATACTACTTACAGAGATATCATTTTAAATCTGACTTCTCAGCAGAGGACACATGGACAACCAGTGAATCAAGCTCAAGGCCCTCTTGTCCTGGTGAGTAACTGCTGATTACAGAGAGACAATAGCCACTGTTGAAGTTGATTGGGATGGCTGAGTATTTTATGCTCATCTATTAAATGAGATATCAAGACTAATTCTACTTGAAAAATGAAGGGATTTGCTAAACTATATTGTAAAGAATTTCAGGAAATGTAGGACTGAGATGAAGAGGAAAACATATTGAGACTAGAGAAAAGCACCTCATAAAAGCCCCGTTTCATTAGCACAGCTTGTTAAATCACTAACTTAAGGTTTAATGAAGGTCTATCCACTGCAGCAGCTGTGGTCCTGCAGGGTTCTAGGTAGAACATCAATTGAATTATCCTGACAAGCAGCAGAGAAGGGTCTAATGGCTTCTTCATTGAGGTAATAGCTGCTTTCACTGGTATGTACTGAAAAGATATCAGGTTGTGCAGGCAACCTTTTTCAAGTCTTGCAAATCCACTTTAAAATGGCCAAATTTCAGCACACCTGAACAATAGCTCCGATTAATTATTATCTATACCGAAATAAAAATAATTGGTTAACCAACTTGTAATGGGAGACTGTGGTGAGTTTGCAGAAGACTTGTCCTCTCCCCTCTTTTGAAATGACTCTTCTTGTGTTTAATAAATGGCTCTTTTGATTTTACGTTGTGGTTGCAAGACTTTAAGTTGCATACATTTTCTGTAGGTTCAGGGAATAAGAATTTAGAGGAGATTATTGTAAGCTTTTCATCTTCTTCCACCTGAGCTCTTGCACTGATCCCCTATCTTTCTGCTGTTTGAAAGCATATTGTTTAAGACCCATTTGTGCTTTAATTTGACTGGAAGATGAAAAATCAGTGGTGCCAGCTATATGCCTTGTGTTATGTCTACACGATACCTGAGCATTTTCTAACATAGAAGGGACAAATTCTTTGTCAAAAAAATGTGTGGCCCATTAAGTACATAGAACTGCTTCTATTTGCAGGACTGAAAAATGGTTTATGACCATTAGCTTTAAAGCACAGATTACTGTGTGACTTCAGTGGCTTGCACTGTTTGACACAAAGGTAAAACTAATTCAATTTACACAATGTGAGGCTCCAGAAAATATGTCTGAAGTGAGAATGCTTTAACACAGCAAGTGGAGTTGAAATTGCTTTTACCAGGCAGGGAGCCAATTGTTTCAGAGGATCCCAAGAATCCTGAATTAAGACCTGGCCCTCTTCATGCCATTTGTAGCCAATCAAAAATCCTAAGAAAAGAGTTAACCACGTGCATTAGGAATGAGCATATAACTAACTTCAGACTTCAGGGAACTGGATAACTAAAGCAGGTTTTTCTGAGAAATTCTGATGTCATTTGCTTCTTCTCCGTGGTTAAACAGCCACCAGTTTTACAGATGATCTACCTTCATATTCCCTTTCCATCTGTGAACATTCATTCCCATCTTTGCTGTAGGACTGCATGACCTACTAAGTGAGACAAGACCTGAAAGAGAGCTCTGGAGACTGGAGAAAGAGGCTCCAAAATTCTCCCATTTAGGGTGTTCAGATTCCCTAAATAGTTATTGGATTACTAAACTTGCATTAGCCTAGAGTTGTCCAAGATCTGACTGCTCCCGTGTTTTATTGTTTTCCATATAAATCCTATTTCTCATAAACATATACACCCTGGCTTCCACTGTGCCTGTTACAGACATAAACTGGAGTTAACTACAATGACTGGTATTGCATAGGTTAAAAAATTCACAAACCCAAATAACAACAAACCAGCCCAAACAGTGGTATGAAGAGTTAAAGTTTTTAACACAAGTTTCGCTCAAAAAGTCTTCATTCCCAATTCTTTCCTATCCTTTTGCATACTTCATAGACAGACTGAGTCTCCATATGCTCAGAATAATCCAACTCATGGTGAGACTAATCTCCTGAAAACTAACTCATTAAATTAATGTCAGTGATTTTATATGCCTGACTTGGGGAAAACGACAGGTCCTACGTGCTATAATGCTATAACAACACTGCCATTGAACTGACCCCTATACATAGTTTGAACCCAAATGGTGAAGTTGGCAACTTAATTTCAGATGTATTGGAGTAGGAGATGCATGTGTCTGCCCTGTCAGGACAGCTTTTCCTGATACAATAGCCAAAGGGTGCCTTCAGGAGAGAATACCTTTGGCCAGGCTTCTATTTCCACAAGCTACCATATTGTTAGAATATTCATTAGTCCAATAGATCATCCCTCAAACGAGTGATTATAACAGCAGTACCACACACAGAACTATTTGGAGGTTAGGATGTGTAATAATACCATGGTGTCACAAAAAGGAAAAACCTGCACCAAGCTGAATTCATGAAAGGGCAGTATATTAGCAGTGTTCTGTAAGTTTTCCACTGTGCTTGGCTTGGGCTAGGTCTCAGTGGAAGGGATTTATTGATTCTGGTTCTGGCATTATGGACCAAATGAATTACCAGTGTCATGACACTGATTTACTATTTGTACTGCTTTAGAAAATAGTGCCACTCTTATAAACCATGACCCTCTTATTCTAGGTGCTTTACCACTATGAGATAGAAGTATGGTCTGTGCTCAAACACCTTCCAGTGGAAAGCAGGAGATGCAGACAGATGGGAGAGTGGAAGGAGCCAATGCATCAATACCCAGTCTCTGTGGTTGGTCTTGGTTTCAGCACAACTGCAGCCCAGCAGTGCCAAGCTTGTCATACACAGGCAGAGGAATTTTAAGGTGGGATTTGATGGAGGGAAATGAAACAGCTTTGGGAATTTTGAGAGGGAGATACTCCTAAGTGAACAGGGGGCCTGAACAGCTCATGTCTGGCTTGGGCAGGAGGGAGCTATCATGTTGCTAGAGCATGGGCAAAGTCTGGATTGTGAAGGACCTACACAGTGAAGAAAGGAGGCATACTTGATGCAGTGGAGAAAGAGAGTCTCAAAACAAGAACTGGAGAGGAAAGTGGCATGATTAAAAGTGCCAAAACAGGAAAACAATTTTTATGGCAGTATTTTGAATTGGTATTGGAAAATGTGAATAGATAGGAATAAAGAAAAATACTGATATAGATAAAATGGACAAGGGAAAGCATGAATGAGCTTGTTCCAGGCAACAGAGAAAAAAAGTCAAGGTAGATCTGGGGCCATGGTGTCTTTGGTTTAGTATATGGCCATGGTATGCCCTTGGTTCAGTTATGTAGGAGTCTTGAGCAGACCAATTAACCTGCCTGTACCAGGGCTCCTTCCCTGTAAGGGATGGATGATAACAGAACATTTATCATGGTTTATTCCTCAATTACTACAAGTTTGACCTTTTATAAAACTGGGACTTAAAATGCAGTACTAAATAATAATAACTTTAAAGAGATACTGAAAAATCTAAAGCAGCTTATGGAAACACCTGAAGATTCTAAACAAATAAAATAGGAAGGAGCCACACTGAGGCCTGAAGTTTATCTCCAAGTTTTTAATGATCTCTGTAAGGAAGCCACTGGTGCAAATGCAGTGCCAGGACTACATCGGGATAATATATCTCTTTATTCATAATGTGGGTGTCTTGATAGTGAAGCACAGATATTCAAGTGGATGTTGTCTCCCGTGGATGTTGTGATGCCTGAGTGGCTTCCCAATAGCTTTGTTCATCTAACAGTTGATTTTTTGGTTTGTTACAGGGCAGTTAGAAGGAAAGGGGTTTTTCACTTTCATCCTCATTGGATAATACAGATAAATGTATACTAACTGCAAGACAAGAGCTGGTTTGGGAAAAATCTGAGAACTGGACTTGATTATAGATTAGGGAAAATTTATTCGGTTTCTTGACCTTTTTGTTCTCTCTGCCTCATTAACATATATTGTTTAGTTAAGTAGAAAACAGTTTCTGCTTATCTGAACTGGAACAGAAAGATCCACACTGTCTCTTCAGATCACTGAGTTTTTGCTATTTGATTCCTACTGAGGATTGTATTTGGGTTTATTGAAAAGTTGTGTTTGGGTTTGTGGACACATTTCCTTTGCAAAATGCATAATATCTAAGCAAAACAGACTCAAATTGCTAACCCGTACCCTTTAGCAGAGTACAGCTCTGACCTTTCTTTGGGAAGTGAAATACTGAGCTTGGTCCATATAGAAATACAATCTATGTTAAACAACAGCAACAACAAACCTGAAGTCCTTTAATAAGGTGTCTATAGTTCAGGGTTTGGTTTTTTTTAGAGTATTAGAAAAGGGCATTCCCTTTCTTCTTTTTTCCCTCCTGTGAAAGCTCCAATATAATGAGAGAAGAGAGGACAGGTTTGTACCATGAAAACTGATGCTTCATGTAACAAAAGAATCAGTATCACAGTAAAAGTGCTTCTAAAAGGAGCCATTGTAGTGACAAAGGAAAGAGAAAAAAAAAAAAAGGGTGTGTGTGGAAATCAGTATGGAAAAAACCTTGGTTTTATTATTGTGATGAGAATGTGATTAATATTAAGAAATTAAATTCCAGGGAAGAGTCCACATTACACCTCCTCATTCACGTGTTACCAATGAGAAAGAAAATGTACAGCCAAGTCACAAGAGAGAGTCACTTCAAGAAAAAATGCCCAGGAAGATATTCACACAATAGCTGTTAGAAAAGAATGATGAATATTTCTATAGGTTTCAGCTGTAAACGTATCCCATTGCTGTCTCCGAGGAAATCTTCACAAATCAAATCACAGCAAAGGTTGTGGTTAAAGTTTGCATAGAATAAACCCCATTTTTTTGAAAGCATGTGATTAATTTGCTTCATATCATAAATCTGATCAGCTGGTAGGATGATTAATCAGATGTGCTGGTCTCCTCTCTCAGATCATTCCTTGTTTATCGATTATAGTGTGGCTTTTTCTTCCCTACAGTTAAAGCTCACTAGTTTTCACTTAAAATGATCAGATTAGAGCTGAAATGTTTACTGTGTGTAAGCTAATTCTAGTCACTTGAAACTTCATGTAGCATATACTCTGGCTAAATCTGATTAGAATGGACAATTGACTCCTGACTTGCGCTCACTTCAAGGGACAGCACAGCAGCCTCCGATTTGTAATTAGATGAAGCGCATGGAGTCCCCTGTGTGGGAGGAGGTGGGAGCTCCTGGTCAGTCTGCCACTTACCATTACCCAAACCAACAGAGGATGTCATTGAAACAAAAGCTGAAGTCAGAAAGCAAAGACTGAAAGTGCCCAGTCTTTGAGTTGTATAAATGACCTTGAGATTTCTCCTGTAAATGTCAGGGAGTCTGGCTGTATTCTCGGGCAAGAACCCAGTGATGCTTTTCTCAGTCATGGAGTACTATTTTTGAATTACTGTTCTTGTCCTACAAGACTCCACAGGATAAATAAATTTAATTCATGGTAGGCTGATCTATTTGTATTTACAGGAGGTGTTGAGCTCCTTCTGGATTCTGAACCATTTCTGGTTCTCTGTGTCTCCTTTCTGCTTTGCTGTTCAAGGTCTTCAAAGAGCTCTTAGTCATATTAAAACTCAAGTGCCTATTTTCTTCTCATTTGCCTTGACCCCTCAGACACTTCACAAAGACACATTCTTCCTTAAAATCAGACTTTTTCTGTCAGTAAGTAGACAGCCCATAATTACAGGCTACCCCTTTCTCCTTTCTGCTCATGCTTTTACTTTTTACATTATTTAAATTGTACTATTTTATTTTTTTACCTTTGCACTTCCATGGAGTCCTCAGGATCTCAGCCTCTGCAAAGGACATGATTTTGACTAGTGCCTGCAAGCATGCTTCTCAGTCCCTGGCATGTCTCATCTTCCAATCTTTGTCTGTGACACTTCTTGCTAGCAACTAAGTATAAGCTGAAGCAAAATGGGTTGCTTCAGCCTCTTACCCGTGCCATCTTTTCCACGTGCACTGCAGAAAGAATGTTAGTCTAGATTTCACCCCTGACCTCTGGATTGCTACCCTACTCTTAAATCTCATCTCTGATGTGCTGTTAGCTTTTTATAGGCACTATAGCTATTTTCTTGAGTCCCTTCACAAATTTTCTGTGAGTCTCTGACGTCAGATGGTTACTTACACATCTTTATCTGTACAAAAATAGTTGCACTTGCCCTTGCACGTTTTCATGACCTCCCTCTTCCCAGGTCTTTCCTGTTCACACCACTCTCCTACAGAACCCCTTGTATGCTTTTCAACAAACTCTTTATGTTTAACCTACAACTTGGGAACAATTTCTAAAGTACATCCCTCTTACAAGTCCTTCTCAAAAGTCTCTTCAAGAATGCCTTCCACCTGTGCTTCCTGTGACAAATTACAAGGACTGCCCAGAAGACAAGAATCTTTGGCTGTTTGTAACTCTCTCATTCTATAGATTTGATATTAACTTAATACACTCCAGGTAGATAAATTTAAAGATAATCAGCCTGAACTTAGATCCTTCCACCTGCTCTATTGTTTTCTCTTACCTGTCCCTTTCTATGGACTGTGACACCTACTTGTTGCATTGTTTATAAGACACAGCTAAAAAGTAAATTTTACTGCAACTTGCACTGAGAAATGGTTCTGCAGCATTAACAATGGAGAAAATATAACAGACAGGCTATGACTTAAACATCTTTCAAAAAGAATCTGGCTTTTGGACATCATTACAGATGTGAACCCTGAGAAAAGCTTATTCTCATATTACATAGACAATTTAGGTTCTAATAGAACTATCTCATAACAGCAGGATTAGGCCAAAATATATTCCAATGAAACAGAAAGAGAGAGGAAGTAACCACTTTGATCAATGTAAGAAAACTAACTGACCTTGCATTTTCCCCAAGAAGAGATCATTGTTATTACTTATTTATGTGACAAAACTTAATTCCTTTTCTCTTCCTTTTATCAACCAGTAGGAAAACAATATGTCCTTCCACAAGAGTACTGGAGTCTATTATCTAGCCTCAGAATAACAACAAATCTTGCACATGCTTTAAAAATGGATCAGTACACAGAGGCAAGAATAAATGTAAATTTTAATTTAGGGCAGCATTTTTTTATGTTATATTATTACACCATTTCAGAGTAATTTTGGTGTTTTATGTAGTGTTTAAAGTTCTACAGCTGTAACTTCTATAGAAAAAAAAAGTAGAAGCCAATAAAACTCACAGCAATTCTTTGCCCTATTATCGACTGCGATTATTTTTTTTGAAGACCTCTAAGATGTCCAAGAAAAAATAAGACCATGAGAGAAAATTTAATCAAAGTAATTGGCAAAAAGTGAGGAAAACTAGAAGAAACAAGTTTCCTAATGCTAATATGAAACTTCCTATCCACGTGCCTCTTCTAACTTGTAAAGAAAACCAGCAGAGTGTGTGAAAACAGCCTGCTCATTTTGTCACAACTATTTTCTTTTTATTGAGTAGTCATCACCTAGTTTGAAGTTCTGAAGAACAGTTACATATCAGTGAGCAGACCATAATGAATGTGCCCCCCATCCCTCCCCTTTTCCCCAAGATACACACTTACCCAGTTCACAAAGAATGAAGACCTGCAGCTTGCAAGCATGAAGTTGACTCCATGCTTCCAAAGAAATGGGTGACCACGCTAGAGGGTATATTCATCTGTAAGATCTGTCCTGAGTTTAACAGACTTGCCAGACACACTTTTATCGATTATTAACCATACTCCAACTGAGTATATCATCTAAAGAGAGTCCTGGAAAGTCCCACCAGAAGAGTATCTGTGTTGAAGACTATACCTCCATTGGAGAGTTTGCAAGGCTATGCTAAAAAAATCCCAATCAATTACCTTAAAATATTATGGATATGTACTGCCTCATTCAGGGACAGGATGGGATTCACAGAGTTTATTCAATATATACAAGTTACTACAGGGTCCCAACTTGTCAAAGAATATGTTTTTTTTGTTTCTTAAAACTGATGCTGACATTTTGTCTAGTGAATCATACTCTAAATGCCAGTGTCTGACAACTGGATCTCCACTGAACAGGCAACTAACTTCAATATGGATATCAATACTGACAGCTGAACTTAGGTGAGGTGCATCCCACTATAGGAATGGGATTCTGCTGCCAGAACAAAGGTGCTGGTAGCACCTTTATCTTGACATACCAGACAAACCCAGGCACCTCACTCAGATAACAGGTATGGGACAGGACTGTTGGGAGAGACAGATCCTTATGGAATTTCAGGCAGAGATTAGGCAGGATATCCTATGACATTGTCCCTGGAAATTCTTATGAACTAGAGTCCGTCTCACTTATGAACTGCATTTTGTCCATTTTGTTTTAGAAACTCAACAGAACTGACTATGTGAGGAGTGACAGCACTTCTAGGAAGTGTAGAGAGCAGAAATATAAAGCAAAACAAGACTTCAACAACAGTCACTATAATGTGTGTGAAAGAGTTTAAAGACTTCTAAGACTGAGATTGCTCTGACTGAAAAGGCAACAAACTAGAGATGTTCCATACACAAGGATTACCACATTGCTGTAAAACAAGAGAGAGGTGAGAAAATAGAACCAGCAAGTTTAGAGGAAGGTGCTAATATTTGCAGGGATTCTTCAAATGTTTTTTGCACACTGTTGACTCCGGCTTTGAGACTTTCTTGCTTAGCTTCAAGTGTTCATTTTATTGTTAGTTATGGATTAAAGGCTTTCTCTTTGATTGTATATATGCCAAATGCTCTATTTTTAAAAGCAGTATTTGTTTTGCTTACATATACAACATATTCTGTCAGTGAAATTCTCCTGTAAGTCAAGGATTTTTGTACTGGAGGGAAAATAACAGTTCCACAGTGCTTTAACCAAGAGCTTGCAATAAAGATAGCATATGATTTTTATAATTAATAGTTTGATCTTGTTTTGTTCTTTGGTATTATTTCGTGACTTTATGTATAAATGCTTTATGTAGAATTTGTAATGAGTAGAGGTTTCTCTGTTTAGGAATTGTTTGTTTGGGGTTTGTTGTTGTCATTAATCTCTGTGTAGCGCCAGTCTTTTCCTGTATCCGAATTTCAAGTTCATTGAGAATACTCACTTTGGAGATTTTCAGAATAACCAATAGTAGGCAAGACCTCAGGTTTTGTAAAAAAATCATTGTCTTCAACACAGATCTTCATGCTCTTGCACTGTCTTTTAAAAGCACATTGACAGTGAACCATAGAACTGTCCAAATTCTCACAAAGAATCAGTGAAAGAGTTGATCGAAATCCCCAGAGCTCTCCAGATAATACCCATGCACTTTTCTGCACCAGTTTTTAGTTACCAAAAATAACAAAATGTTCATGGCCCCCAAAAAACCCACAAACAAACAAAATAATAAAGCCCAGATCTAGACACGAATATTTAGAACACTTAGCTGCACTATAAAAATACTTATTCTTGAAAGTTTGGAATGGAGCCAAAACCAAAAGATAAGAAATTAGCACCAAAAGCGTCTAGTACCCTTGTGGTTGGCTCCTTGCCTGGAGTGTGGGTTCAAAGATCTCTGTAGAATAAAAGACTGAATCCACGCCTCACACATCATAAATCAGTGCAATGACCACATTAGAAAGCAGACACTGACTGGGCTCCAGGTGTTTCTTCTGTAAGATTTTATCTGTGCTCAGAAGAAAAAGCCTTTGAAAATTCTACTTCAGGTCTTCCTCTTATAGATAAGGACCTGAGCAGCATGGGAAAGCCAACAGGTAGCAGTTAGATGCCTTGGGGATTATACAAGAGATGAATGTGGTGCTGAATGCTTAAAAAGACCTGCTGGTGTTTTAAGGCCACCTAGGATTCAGTGGTTTATAAGGCTAGCGTGGTTTAGGTGAAATGAGCTTGAAAACCATCAGTATGCAAAGGAGTGATGAGATTGACTTCTTCCAGCCAAAATTGCTGCCCAGAGGATAGTAGTCCTTCATAGGCAGTGTCAGGCTGAAACCAAAGACAGGTAGCTTCCTTGGTTTTGCAGTTCTCAGGGCATCAGAGTTACTTTCCATTGCTTCATGTGCACATAAAGGTCAAAGGAGCTGATGTTACTCAGCTACAAAGGGACATGAAGTCACAGCAACATTGAGACTCTCCCTCCCCGGGGTGTTCACTTCAGGCCTTTGCAAGTAGATTGGCTGAAAAGTGAAAATTGAAGCTGGAGACTGTTCTGACCAGTTGTTACAAAGTCCCATGGTGTAAGTAGAGGGACAGACATCATTGGTCCTCACATGAAGTTATCCTTACCAAATGCCAGATTTCAACAATGACCGCTATAGTCTGCAGACACTCAGCAAGATTTAAGGCAAGGTCTTCATGTAGGTTTTTGCAGGCTGTAGCCATAACTGCTTTCTGAAGATGACTGTAGCAGTTTTGTGTGCTGATCATAACTGTCACTTCTGCAGCCATCTACACTTTCTGTCTTGCAGCACACTAATCTTAGGGCAGCACTTGGCAGTTTCAACACTGGTTTGTGCAGCCATTGCAAGGCTTGAATTGTGAGTCTCCTTTCCTTCCTGCACAGTCCTTGATGCTAAATTTGTGATGTCTTTTTCTGGGATGCTGCAAGAACATTCTGCTTCTCTTTTAATGTTCCTGTTACATTTTGATTCTTTCTTCATGTCCCAGAAATTCTTCACCAAACTATGTATAACAAAGATGCTCTCAAGCGTTATTGTTCTCTGCATGGCAAAGAAAGGAAACACAGCGTATTCTGAGTGCTACTTTGAGATTATCACAAGGGACATGGTAAAATCTTTGGTAGCTGGCTTAACTGCTCCTGTGATCTTGTCTGATTGTTGTCATACCACTTGCTTTTCTCCAGAGTATTTCACATCAATGTTACAATTCATCCTGACTTCTCGCATGCTGAGAACAACATTTGCAGCAGGACCTTCTTCACTTCAGTGTCTCTGCTGAAATAGCCATTAATTTGCCTATTTTTCTTTATGATTGTTATACAACTTTTTGCTAAACAGATGTGATAATCATACTGACAGTGCAATGACAGGATTACAGAAGTTTGATTAGTACATAATGAAAATTGCCTGTAACATGAGTATTTTGCAATTATGTAAAAAGCACAATGCCATCTGGGTCCTGCTTACATTTCTCTCTGATTTTTTTTTTCCCTAATAATTGACAACTAGCAATAAAATGTCACTCTGTAGTGAAACGTGAAGTACAGCAAGAAAAAGTTATAAAAAGCATTTTGTGGTTTTTTCTTATTATTGTTTTGGTTTTATTTTTTGTTTGTTTGTAGGTGTTTTTTCTCCTGAGCATTTTAAGACTTAGAAATCAGTCCAGCAAATGTTTATCCTACTGAGTAGTCCTTATTCACAGAAGGAGACATTGACTTTAACAGTGTGACCTGTCTGATTAAAGATTATTTGCAAGACCCAAATGTTTCCAGGTCTGGCAGAGAATGGGGAGGGATTGATTCAGGCTCCCACAGGGTAGTAATCTCCTATGTTTTCTCCATTCATCTGATCTGTAGAAGAACGGTAAATTGTAATGCTATAGACAATAGTGTATCATAGCGCTTCTATTTATACTGTTATTTAGTGCCTCTGTACACCGAGGGTTTCTGAACAGTACATCTCACAATGGGCAAAAGCTGCTAGCCAGGAGCCTGACATCTTGACTCTTCTCTTTGACCTCACAGTACGGTGGTTTTGGATCACTGAAACTGAGTACTTTCTCATGTTAGACGTTCAGAAATCAGAAATGAGAGCAACTAGCTTGTCAAAGACTCTTGAACATGCTGAGGGAAATGACCTGATTAGAATCTCAGTATGAATCAGTGAGGGAACTGGAATTACCAGCCAGGGTTAACTATATCTCAAACTTTTGCTACATCCTGTGCAAAAAAAAAACCCAAAAATGAAACCAAACCAAACCAACCAAACAAACAAAACCCCAAACAAACCACAAAAAACTTGAAACAAACAAACAAAAAACCCCAACCAAACAATAAAAGAACCACAAACCAGAACCAAAAACCCAAACCAGCAAATTTATCCAACTCCTTGTTGAAACAGTGGGGGATGAGAGGAGGAAGGTAATTATCCTTCCATAAATGTTGAAAAATAGATAAGAATTTCTGATTTAAGGGTCTGCTGGATCTGGGCTTTTATCTCTGCAGAATGGTATTCCTTAGGCACCAAAATACATAGTTAGAAAAGTTCTTGCAAGATTCATGTATCCATGCATATATAATGAATTCAAACAAGAATTATATAAACCTCAACTACTTTCATCTAAGTCTGGGAAGTCCTCTGTGCTTTCACAGTCAGAATGCTGTTTGCAACTACTTTGACTGGATGTAAAGAATGGTCTGTTTACATAAAGAAAAATAGCACAGTGTTCCACTACAGCCACAGAGAGAATTGTAGAGAGCCCTTACTCCTGGTGAACACTAGGTAAAGCATTTCTACAAGCTGTTTTTTGCCCTGTGGGTGCTAAGCACAGGGCAAAGGAATGATCAGAAGTTCTAGAAAAGGAAAGCTCCATCTGTGAGGTGGAAAGAAGTCAGGTGGGCAGACTGGATCACCCCTTTTCCAGGCTCCAAGAGGTCTGCCAGATGTAGATCTGCTAAATGATAAGGAAGGGTTTGTTCCAGTACACCTGGAGGACAATTCATTGTCAAGTGAGGGGAAAGGCAAATGACTGGAATAAGTTACAGTCCAAAGTTTTGGCTTAAATATTTCAGTAGTTTAAAAAAAAATCAAAATTGAGGAATGTTAGTGACATGGAGTAAACAGAACACGAGATAAAATGCTAAAGAGTTTATCAATGATTGATAATGTTTGAATAATCAGATACCTCTCTTTGATAGCATAACTGATTGCCCAGGCAAAGGAAATGCAGTAGATGAAATCTGTCCAAATTTAACTAGGGCATTAGACACGATGCCACATGGGAAAACACTAGTGTAATATCTGCAAAGTGGGAAGAGATTTAGCTAAGGGAGACTGGCACCCAACTGCACCCCATCAGGGAGATGTCATACCAAAGAGAAGGTACTAGGGAAGGTCTCCAGAGTTCTTTCAGACCTACGATTAATATCTTAATTATTAAACACATCAAAAAATGGCTACTGAAATTCTCCATTGACCTGAAGTTGAGATAACCACAGATCAGGACTGGATGGATCCAAAGGAGCAGTGATTTGTCTGAGTCATGTCACACTAGAAATGAAGAGATACTTGTCCTGAATGCAGGGTCATGTACTACTGGCTAACAACAAAATTTGTGCTATAAACTGGGAAAAGGCAAATAAAAACCAAAAGAAAATAAAATTCAACTGTTCTACTCATTGGTTCCTCTTAGAGATGTGCTCCCAGGAGGGCAGTGCAAGGAAGAGTACAAGGGCATGTAGATATTTCCACCTCAGGCCTTTGCAAATGATGGAAGAGCTAGAAGTCAAAGGAAGAGAGCAAAGGTCATCTGAAACTGTTATTTCTGCTGTCAGCAGCTACCTCATGGCACATAAGAGAAATGGATTCTGCAAATGTGAGCAAGAGGAACCAGTAGAAAACTCCTCACATCTTCAAGGTTCCCATTTCCCTGTGTTGGCTGATGTTCTTTGTTAGCATTTGCTCTGCAGTGGGAGTCCACTATGCTACTTCAAGCTGTCAGCACCCACCTTTGGCTTTACTCTCTTAATATCTCTGATTTGATGACTCAGTTAGACACTCTTTGACACCTGAAAAGTTACAATAACTAAAGGCAAAGTGCTTCTTTTGTTTCAAAGTGTGCATTAAAATGACTGTCAGACTGTTTGAAAGCCTTACTGCTGAAACCTTTCACTGAAAGACATAAGGAAGTCTTTCCTTTAAATACTTGTGAGAGAACAGCTGTGTTTACAAAAAAATTCATGGTCACACAAACGAATGTAAAAAGCAGAGCTAGCCACTTCCAAATTAGACTGCAAAAGTTACAAACCCCATGGTGTTTATATCTTGTTTAATTTCAGAGGAATTTGTAATAATTAAGACATGTAACCTGTTTTTCTTAATTAATCTGAAGTGACTAAACAAATGATAAAGTTTTGGGACTATTTCCAGCTTGCAAATTGTTTAAGTCTGTACTAGTTTATGATGATTCTTGTATATGAAGTATTAACCCTGCAGAAAACAAAATACTAACATTTGTTTAATGAAATCATTATCACTAAACACTTATCATCTGTTTAATGAAATTCAGAAATTCACAGATGGTTGTTCTCTTATACAGCAAATGCATGTTTAACAGAAACAATGTTTAGAAATAAACATAGCAATCGGTATGATAAATCTGTCTTTTTCTGCAAGAAAACTTAAAACATTTTATTATTCAAACATAGATATGAACTATCAGCCCACAGTGAGATTATTTATCTGTTCTGGAGAGTCTTCTTTAAAATTAAAATAGGAAATAATCTGCTTTTTGAAATAACAGATTAGAAAGGGGAAAAAAAAAGGCAGAATGCTACCCTGATCCAGAGGTTAGCAACTATCCGGACGTCTCAAATCTCCAGCCACCACGTGTGTAATAAACTTTGGTGAGGCTGATAATTATACTGAGGAATTATCTAGGATTACAATGGAAATAATTGTTATCTCCTATCCAAAGCAAGTATAAAGTTAGCCAGCCTTCATCACAAGCACATTGCTTTTGTTATGCAGAAGATACAGCTTTGCAATTTTCTTTCTTCTGTAGATTTGACCTGCCTGTAGGCATTTACCCCTCACTGCCTGATTTTGTTCTGCTCTGCTTTAGATGTTCTCAGTTATTTAACTGTTCCCATATGAAATCCTGGGTCTGCCTGAAGTCGTGTCGTGTTGAACTGAAGCTGAGATGTTAAAGCATGTGATTTAGCCATGCAGCATAGCCTCACTCCTCTTCCACATCCACAGAAGTTCAGGGTATAGAGCTTGACAAAATGTCTACAAAATCAAATTGCTTCACAACATTTTGTCCTTGGATTTGTTCTTCCTATATACAAGGACAGCAAAGAGGAGAATAATACAGGAAAGGAAGCTGGAAGGGAGCATTCACTTATGGGGATTAAAATGATACAGCATAGTGATTTTGCAATCTGCACTTTAAAATACCAGATGTCCCATTACAGTAATCCCCTTAATTTAAAGGAATACACGTACAATTTTTGTCCTGCTTTGTTCTTGTTAATAAATTCTGTGTTGCTGTCCTGATGGAAAGTCCAATTTTTTCTGTTTTCAGTTTGCTAACAATCTCAACATGAAAACAGTGATCTCAGCTATGGCTTTATTCAAGAAATAAATGTTGGGTGACAGCTATTGTTTTATGGACAACCCAAGCAAGAGCTGGCTGCTCTAGACATGGAACTGCATACACTAGTTGAAATTTGAGTTCATGGAATATAGATTTCATTTCACCACTTTGTGGATCTGGGAGAAGAGCTATCTGTCAGAATACTCTTCCAAGCAAGCTTCATGCAACCAGGTCAAAAATTGGCCACCCTTTAGAGATAACAGCCTGAAAGAGCTCACAACTTTCCCAATCATGTAGAAGAACAGATTTCTAGGTTTCTATTGCTGGTCTTTATGCTTGCCCATGATTCAACTCTATGGTTCAATCTGCTCTCAATTCAAAGCAAGACTGATGGGATGAAAAAGGAAATCTGAGCAGAAATGAAGAGATGAGTTAAGTTATATAAAGAAGCCCTAGGGGAAATGGGAGATATTATTAGTGCAGTCAGATTTTCTATTACTTTTCTATGGTGACTTTATGTGTCTGGAAAAATTCCTGTTGAAGGCATCATAGTTCCAGCTGCAGGACTACCATAGAGTAGGCAAGAGAAGTGAGAAAACTTGGAATCCATGACATAATAGCTCTCCTGTAAAGGTGCTGGGATCCTTCCACTCTGCAGGGCAGACACTTCCTTCCACACACAGAGATGATAAAAAACCCAATAAACAAAAATGTTGCAGAATCTATCAGAAATATTATGATGAATGGAAATAAATAAATAAATAAATGATCTCTTTGGATTTCCTTTCCTGAATAATTTCTGCAGGATCAGCCCAAACCAAGGCAATATCAAGGGTATTTTGTCTCTCTGGTTAAGGGTAGCATAGTTAAGGAATCTGAGACAATGGTGGCTGCCATACTGGAATAACTAATATTTACAGATAAATTTCACTTTGAGACACAACAGTATAACTAGGGAACTTGGGTTTACAATAAAATCTCCATGGAACCTCAAAAGCCTAAGTAATTACTGTGTATTTTCCTTCCAAGTGCTCCTCTGCCACTTTGTGTTTCTGACACTTGTATTATTGAAAGGGAAAAAAATGAAGGGCATGTTCTCCTTTCTACTGCATGGTTAAATCTTTGAATGCTTTCTATTTTCATCTAGCATATATCCTTCTCAGACTTATCCCTGCCCACCCTCCAAGCAATAACAAATCCAGATTATGTTAAAAACATGAAGTGTTCAGTGCATATGCACATTATATTTAAAAGATTTTTTTTTCCTGATGTCTCCCTTTAAACCTTACTTGTTTTCTCCCTGGGAAAGAAGTCTATACTTTTTCCCCTTTATGTTTTCTGAAGGCCCTGAACTTAGCTTTCTTAGTGCTGCCATGCATTTAATTTAGTTAAGCAAATTTAGTTTGTATCAGTTTGTTTGCTCTTCCTGCCAATGTACTGAGCTTGCTATTAGTTCATGGGCTACAGGAACAACACTGAGGCTTTAATCTGGGTGTACAGACAAGAGAGGAATTTACAGCTTTGACAGCCCATTGCTTTTGTGCCAGCCTGTGAGCCATCTATCATTTCCAGAGGCTTTTGCCAAGAAGGTGAATGGCCAGATGTCTTATTTTGGTAAGTTTATAATTCTTTCCTTTTAATTGCTTATTATTTCTTTATATATAATTATAATTTCTTTATAATTCTTTCTAAACAGGTTTTCAGATTATTTTTTTTCCAAATTGGTCACAAGTGGTGTCCCCCAGGGTTCAATATTGGGGCTAATTCTCTTTAATACCTTTATCAATGATCTGCATGAAGGGATTGAGGGCACCCCCAGTAAGTTTGTAGATGACTGTAAATTGGGTGGCAATATTGATCTCCTTGAGGGTAGAAAGACTCTACAGAGGGATCTGGACAGGCTGTATCAAAGATCTGAGGTCAGTTGTATAAAGTTCAACAAGGTTAAGTGCGGGTCCTGTGCTGGGGTCACAACAACCCCATGAAATGCTACAGGCTTGGGCCAGAGTGTCTGGAAAGCTGCCAGGCAGGAAAGGACTTGTGGATGCTGGTCTAAAGATGGCTGAACATGTGCTCAGGTGGCCAAGAAGGTCAACAGCATCCTGGTCAGTATCAGGAACAACATGTTCAGTTTTGGGCCCCTCACTACCATAAAGACATTGAAGTGCTGGAGTAGATCCAAATAAAGGCAAGCATCTATAGAACAAGTCTTCTGAGTAGCAGCTGAGGGAACTGGATTTGTTTATCCCAGAGAGAAAAGAGGTTGAAGGGAATAGTCCATAGCTCTCTACAGCCACTTGAAAGGAGGTTCTCCCAAGTAACAAGAAATTAGAATAGAATAGAATAGAATAGAATAGAATAGAATAGAATAGAATAGAATAGAATAGAATAGAATAGAATAAACCAAGTTGGAAAAGACCTCTGAGATCATCAAGTCCAACCTATCACCCAACACTGTCTAATCAACTAAACCATGGAACCAAGAGCAGTCTCTTCCTAAACACCTCCAGTGATGATGACTCCACCATCTCCCTGGGCAGCACATTCCAATGGGCAATCACTCTCTCTGTGTAGAATTTCTTCCTAACGTCCAGTCTGAACCTCCCCTGGCACAGCTTGAGACTGTGTCCTCTTGTTCTGGTGCTGATTGCCTGGGAGAAAAGACCAACCCCTGCCTGTCTACAACCTCCCTTCAGGTAGTTGTAGAGAGCAATAAGGTCTCCCTTGAGCCTCCTCTTCTCCAGGCTAAGCAACCCCAGCTCCCTCAGCCTCTCCTCATAGGTCTTGTGCTTCAAACCCCTCATCAGCTTTGTTGCCCTTCTCTGGACATGTTCCAGCAACTCAACATCTTTCCTAAGCTGAGGGACCCAGAACTGGACACAGTACTCAAGGTGTGGCCTAACCAGTGCTGAGTAGAGGGGCAGAAGGACCTCCCTGCTCCTGCTGGCCACACTGTTCCTGATACAGGCCAGGATGCCATTTGCCTTCTTGGCCACTTGGGCACACTGCTGGCTCATGTTCAGCCTACTATCAACCAGTACCCCTAGGTCCCTTTCTGCCTGGCTCCTCTTCAGCCGTTCTGACCCCAGCCTGCAGCACTGTGTGGGGTTGTTGTGGCCAATATGTAGAACCTGGCACTTAGATGTGTTATAGGATAGATGTGTTATAGAATAGATGTGTTATAAGATGAGAGAAAATTTGCTCCAGGGGAGGTTTAGATTGGATATTACAATAAAATTTCTTCATTGAAAGGGGTTGTCAAGCATTGGAACAGGCTGCCTAGGAAAGTGATGGAGTCACCATCCCTGGAAATCTTTAAAAGATGTGTAGATGTGGTGCTGAGGGCCACAGTTTAGTGGTGGACTCAGCAGTTCTAGGTTTATAGTTGGACTTGACGTTTTCCAACATAAATGGTTCTATAAAGCTATAAGTCTACAATCTTTCCCCAGCAGACATGAATGTAATTCAGAAGTGTCACCTTTAATTATGAAACCCCACATAAGACAGTTTAGTGTCTTTCAAAATACTCACAGATCAAGTGGCCCACCTCTAGCAAATTAATACATTTTGGAGCAGGTTTACATCATGAACCACAATAACGTCAACTTAAAAGCATCGGTTGACATCACTGTAACAGGAGACAGGGACAATTCTGGTCAATATAGTTATGGTAAATCTGAACTCATGGGACCACTGAAGATTGTAAATAGACCCTGCTCCCCCATTCTCTCCACCTCCCCACCACAGGAAAACAGCACATCCAGATGCAGCAATGCTGCTGTAATAAATATTTTTTTCTCATGTATTTTAAAATAACAACAAAATAATGTCACAAAGCCCACAAAATAATAAACAAAAATATTCTGACCCAAATTTTCAAAGTGGTTTTTGTTTCTCACAAATCAAGATCCAAAATATTTTCATTCCAAAATATTTTCCCATGACTTTTTTTTCCCCCAATTGATTCCATTTCAGAAAAATAATGCTTTAACTTACTTTGCAACAGCAATAAGGAAATAAAAAATGGAGCCTTTTCCAATCAGCATACCCTGCAGCTGAGCACTCATTGAGCTTCCTCACTAGTCTTATTACAGCTATGTGAATGAATGGGACCGTTTGATTCAGACACATGTTCTGGCAGAAGAAAAAGACATCTTCACTGCCCCATAAATCTTGTAATCTTAATACCAATGCTATTCTTACATGCACTCACAAGCATCTACCATTGTCAGCAAGCAGAGAACAATTTGTTCAGCAGAAAGCTGAGTCTAGCCTTTAGCATAACTTGAATCTGTTTTCACACCTCTGAATTGAAAAGTGATGCAAACACATCTGCTGTAACTGGGAGCAAGACATTGAGGCAAACAACGTAAATATTTTTCTACACTTTGTGGCTGAAGTGCTGACACCACATAAATGTCAGGAGATAAAAATGGTAGTCAGAGAGAATAATACCAAAAGCAGATCTGCTGAAAGCACATTCTTTAAAGTGTGGTCTAGACTCAAGGGACAATTTAGTGCTAATTTTTCTTGGGGTTTATTTTTTGTTTGTTTCATTATACAAAAGGCAAGTAATAAGACAGTATTAGCATCATTTGGTGAGCGATATGATCAATGGTGAGGCAATAAAGATCGACGCTCATTGAGCTGTTTTATGGATTTACTGAAAAATCAAGCAACAACAGCAAAAGACATAACAGAAGAGGGGAAGAAAGGGTTAATTACCACACATTCCTGAGGTAGAGTTTAGGTGAAGAGAAGTGTAAGGGTTTAAAGGGTTTTGATAGATTCTAGTGAAGAATCAACAACTGGATCTAGAGCTTCCTAAATCCCGTCCATGTCACAGTTACTGTCTCATACCATCTTTTATGGTACATAACAAACCTATTTTAGAAAAAAAACCCCAACACATTTTGTGGCTTGCTGCACGCTGTGCACTCAAAACAGCAGCTTGAAAGGAAGATGAATCATAGGCAATCAGTTGGCAGCTTTGTCTCCTATTTATTGAAGTACATAGTTGGAAAGAGAATACACTTATAAAAAATATAAGTTGGATGAGCTATACAATTAGTATAGTCCTTTAATAATTGAAACTGTAAAATACCCAGAGGGTAAGTTATAACAAAGCATATCTTTTTGACAATTGTCATTCTCTCCACTGGGTTAAATCCAATGACTATGGTGACAAAGCAAGACTTACTGAGCATTGGTGAATCTTCTGGATGCAGAGGCCCAACACAACTGATTGACTTTCCGAGATGCAAAAATCTATCAACAGTCTCTCAGTCATTTCAAAAGGAAACAAAACCCTACAGAATAATGTTATACATTCAGGGCTTGTTTCATCCATTTGTACATATGTACCTTCTCTTATTATAGAATCATATTTACCATATGTGTAATTATATTTCTGTCCGCATCTACACAAGTGGTTTGTTACAGCTGTCTTTCTCAAAGTGCTCCACATTTAGTAACCAATGTTGTTGGATCACAGTGAAATCTTCCTTTGGTGCTTTTCCATTTTCTTAGCGAATTGGACTGTGAAAGGAGGATACTGCCATGAAAATCCTTCACCTGTGCTTAGATTTTTGAGCATCTCTTACACACTTTTGCTTTCCAGTTCCTCCGGCATATTGTTCTGAATGCAATCAGGGAATGATAGGATTCATTCTTACATTCAATTGGCCTAATTTGATGAATGATTTTGCCAGGATTCTTGTGATAAGAATTTGATAGCCTTTGTGTAGCGTAAAAGTCACAAGAAAGGAGGATTGTGAAAATAACAAAGCACTTTCAACTGCAAGCTGAAAATAGAAACCACAGCACTTGACAATCTTTGAGGAGAAGGGCTTTTTTAAAAAGAGCAGTTTTTACAGAAACAGAGGAGGTCAAGCAGCAAAGAACAGGTCTGTGTTACAGGGAAAGCAACTGAAAAGTGAAGGTACTGCACTGCAAAGCAAACAGTAAAGGAATTTGCTGACTATACAAACCCTCCACCAGGGACCCTGCAGAGAAGTTACTTTTTTGCTTTACACTTTGTTTTTTGGGGGCGGGAAAGGAGCAAATACATTTCAGAGTATTCCAGTATGCTGGTAGGCATATTCCACTATTTAAAACTATGCTTTATAACCCTAACTTATTTTCCTTATCATGGTTCAGCAGGGTGCTTAAATATACTATAAATCCTGCTGCAATCAACTGAGTGACATGCTTAAATCTGGGCAACTATTAAAATATTGAAGTGAAATGAGACCTTAAATGAGATTTTGCATGTGACCAAAATAGGCCTTACACAGATATATAAATATAATAGGTAATGGTCACATCAGTTTCTGACATACTAATATACCTCCATGAATTTCAAAGAAGTCATATTGATTTATGCTGCTAAAGACTTGTCTCACTGTACATATCATAAACTGCATTTTTTTTGTCTGTTAAATAAATCAGTTTTCAGATTAATTAAACACTGCATCAGACAGTATAAAAAGAAGACTCTTTGTAGAATAATTTATGACAAGGCCCAGAACAAAAGGTTTTGAGCAAACAAAGTTAATTTTTAATTTATCAATAAGAAAATTTACACTTTTCCTTGATTTTTAGGGGGTATATGCCATATTGACAATCTACTGTATACCCACAGTATTCTCCACATAAAGATGTCAAATAATAGTTGTTGTCACTCCATAGTGCATGTCTTGACATTTTAATCTTGATAGGAGACTGTGACTCCAGTGTAGAAGCAATAACAGACCCTCTAAGTTATTTGTCCTGGGAAATACACACCAGTAAGTCTGGCTTCCATCACTCACATGATGGCTGCAGATGTAATGAAGAGTAAGGTCACTTTGTTCATGGATGAACATAATGTGTTGGATAAAAGTTAGAGTTTGTCTCAGAGGTAATCCTGGTACACTAATGCTGTCACAGTTTTATGGGGATTTAGGAGGCATGTGGCTAAAGGAGATGCAGGCTACATTATACCTATGAATTTTTAAAAAGGCTTTTGATAAGATTTCTTAGCATTGTTAGAGAAATCAATTTGCCAAGATACTGCTAATTCAAATTTTGCGGCTAAAGTTGGTCAAATTATAGGAAGTCAGAGATTTCAGGAGTCAGTAGTGGGGTTCCTTAAGGCAGTAATTCTTTAAAACAGCAGAATATTTTGGGGGAAAATAGGACAGAACAACACAGTAAGTATACCCTCTAAACATGGGAATGTATATAGTATTAATACTCCAGCAATTTAGTAGATACTTTCCTGCTTCATTCCCAGGTATTGACATGGCCCTTACAGCTGTGAAGAGCTTATGAGTTAACTGTCCACTGCTCCCTCTCATCTGCCTTCTCACAGCTGAGTGTTCAGGCTTGGAGACTGTATTTTGAACATACCTCTTGGTTTCTTTTCAGGAAATTGCAGTTCAAGTGCTCTCCTGTGTCTCTCATCTGGTCAGAAATGGCCCCTACACTGGACTCCTTCAATTAGGCTGCTAGTGTTAACGTTCAAATAATCTGAGGTCCTTACTGCTGTACCAGCTAATATCATCTTCACTATCTCACCTTCTCAGAGAAAATCAATATTATAAAGAATCACATTGATGTTTTGCCCATAAATGAGTCCTTTGAGCAGAAAAATGCTTGTTTCTCACTATTACGGGGAAGAGTCACTTACTCCAGCAGTACAGGCTGCCATGCAAGGTTACTCACCTCCTCTTTAGATCCGATGTGATTCTTTTACCATTTCTTTAGTAGACTGCAATAACAGCTTCTTTATTATTAAACACAAATATCTCAAAAAATGACACTTGTAACATACAAGCAGTGTCAAACTCAGTAAGTTCCTCTTGCCCCACAAAGATTTCTTCCTACCTGGGTGATTGGTCTATCTGGATTTCTCATAAGCTTTTCTCATCATCTACCAATTATTCTTTCATTCTCTGAAGTTGTCCTTACACCTTCAAGTAAATTCTGAGGGAGAATACAGTAATAATAACACAGCCAGAATGTGTAACTACTGTACACAAATATGAAATAGTCATACTTAAGTCAACAGAATATAAAACTCAAATGAAACTGTATTATGACAATCAGTAACACATTGAGATGAGAATTCACATGAAGTGCAATATCAAATATGGGTAACATAATAGCAGAAATATATTTAGGTGTCACTCAGTTTGACAAGCAATAACATGTTATTCAGAGACCCAGATCCACAGCTTTCATCCATCCATCCTAAAAGTGCAAGCACAGATTTCTTTTTAGTTCAGTGTCTCACTATACTTAATTTGCTGGATGATTTTAGTCCTATAAGTTTTCTGTGATAGCTATTTACTCTTCAAAGTGACTGTGGAGCTCCATAAGCATTGCATATCAGTGATTTTCATATTAAATATATGTTTGGTTTAAAATTTGAGGTTTTTTGGTTTGTTTGTTTGTTTTCATTTCACTGCTTCCAGCACTACGAAGTTAAGCCTTGTGCCCACACACTGATGGTCAGATATGGGGTTTTGCACAGGAAGTGCCACATGGACATACTAAATAATGGTCTGGAACTTGTGTTTCAGAACCATATTTGCTCTGGTGTGTACGTTCATGCCAAGAGTTTCTGACTCCTGGAGTCATCTCCCCAAGAGACAGCTCTGGTACCTAGACACACTGTATACACATGACTCTGATAATTTGTTTCTTCTTCTGTATTGTTACCGACAATAAAGATGGCATCACATTTTTATCCATACTGTCTTCATGGTATGTTCCACTGTCTGCTCGTGATGCTAATTTCCATTCCTACAAGGACATTTTCTGCAGGGAAGTTTTCTCTTGGAGTAACTTCAGAGACAAGCAAATGGCAATAGGGTTATGGAGGTGTTATTGAATTGTTACTGCTGGCAGTAAAGTGCTAGCAGAGAAAAGCACAGTTTGACTGCTATATCCCAAACTGAGTTACCAGCACTGACAGCTAAGGAAAAGAAAAGAGTACATATCTTTTTGCTGGTAAAGTGATCACATTTGACTCAAAGCCCCTGAAAACTGCATGTTTGGAATGATATGTTCTGGCTTTTATAGCCACTAATCAGAGGAGAACCGTGATTTGTTGTAACTTCTTTAATGCAGGCATTTGGATGATATAAGCTAACTGCATCCAGAATATCTTATAAAAACTGAAATTCTGATCTAAAGTTCTGCAATAACCATATATACCTACAATAATAGCCTGAGCTACCTAATCTTCATTGCACATGTAGTGCACCACTGTGGTACATTACAGTCATTTGTTTCTCAGCACAGCAAATTTAAATAATGCTAACATCTCTTTAGGTTTGACGTAAATTTAACTTGCTTATACAGAAAATTCCAATCTTTCCCTAGATAAATTCTGTATTCCTCTTCTGTCTTGACCTTTGAAAATCTTCCCCATGACTACCAATCAAAATACTGCATACATCAGAAATTCTTTCAGATCTTGGTGGAAGATTAATCATTCTGTATTCAAAAATATTCAGTTGAGAGTCTTTTAGCTAGTTAATTTCCTCAAATCACATTGAATACTGTTTAAGTAATAAAAATTGGCAGAAATTATTAGTGGCAGTATCCTACATTTGCCACTGAAAAGGACATGAATACTTCCACACCAAAGTTATTCATTCCCTGAAGTGTAGTTTTTGCTTCCTAAGCTCTATCCAGTAAGAGACTCCTATGCCTGTAAGCTAATATGTGACATTTAGAGGTCTGATTTCCCTTAGGCAGAATCCAGAATTCTTTGCTTAGTGTCTGGACTCTGGGCATGAGACATAGAGAATAACCTACCACAAAACTAGACTTCGGGCAGCTACTGTGCTGAGCAGAAAGCTGACAAAAGTATTTATGCTCAGAGTGCAGCCATCTAGGTGTTGTCAGTAAAAAAAACCACATTGTTGGAGTAACTCTGAACACAGCTTTAAAACAGTTTAAAACCACTTCTGCTGTGGCTCCTTACAAAGTGTAGGTTCTTTTTAGAAACACTGAATCCAAAGATAATGCAAATATAAAAGCAGACAGGTTTAAGAAAGGGCTGTCAAGCGGTATCTACTAACTCTCTCAAAACATGATGGCAATTATTAGTGCAGACACACTCTAAACAAATTCTAAATTCAAGCCTTACCATGACCAAGAATATGGGATAAAGGAGCATGTGTGTGTTTGCAGAGTGCACTCATGCTGATCTCAAGACCTTGTTCC
Organism: Dryobates pubescens; assembly: GCF_014839835.1. NCBI lineage: Eukaryota > Metazoa > Chordata > Aves > Piciformes > Picidae > Dryobates > Dryobates pubescens. The sequence continues at coordinate 19,202,169 of NC_071625.1, read as the reverse complement.
TTCATCTGTTGTACAAAGGTAATTGCATGAGAAATAATCAAAAAGGAGCCTCTGGAACTTGTTGCTCTCATGTGACACATCTACTCACAGCACAGGGAATATGGTTCACATGGTTGCTGTTCCTACAAGTTTAGTTTCTCCCTTCTATTGCACTGGAAACATGTGTCCAAGGTTCTGAATTTAAGCCAACAGAGACATGTCTGCAACAGCAAGGCTGCGTAGGTGTTCATCCCTTAATCTCTGTACTTTCTCCCAGAAAATTCTTTATTTTTAATTTCCCTATAGGTCAAAGGTTCAGCAAAATAATTATGTCTATAATAATTCCCCCTTGGCAAATACCATAGGATTGTTCAAGATTTACAGACACTTCAGAACCAAAATATTAAAAAATCAGTTATCATTGTGTATTGGGATTTATCATTTGCACACTATATGAATAACAGCCTTGGTAGCTTTTCCTTACTTTATGTCTGTGCTCCCACTAATTTGTATCTCTCTTGAGATTCTTCACCACCAGCTGGGTGACCATATGGGTGACACTTGTTTATAAACCCTGTTAATTATGCACATACAAGACTACCTGAGAAAAAATAAACTTCCCCTAGATTTTATTAGGGAGACAGATATTGAAGTGTTATCATTCCATGGTGTTAGAAATTACATTTTTCTCATCCCTTTTAAATAGAAGCTTGGGGGAAAAAAAGCCTTTTGTATTTGTTTGTTCTAATAACTTCTTAAAGAAAGGGATTTAAAGCAATAGTAAAGTAAAAAGCTATTAACTCTGCAACTGTATCACTTTTTACTCTCCAAAGAAAGAGCACAGAACAGTAAAAGGGAAACCCCCAAATGTCTTGCAACAAGGCTGACTCCAATAAAGAAGTGTGTTTGACTTTTGTGGAGTGTACCAGAAATACCATCTGGAAAAACAGCAGATGAAACCTTCATTTTAAGTCCCATCAAGAAGGACAAGGGGTCCAAATGATCATCTCTTACATTAGCAAATGTTCAGAAAAAGTTTAGTAGCTCTAAGTCAACAGTTACCTGCATTCATGCTAGTGTAATTGAGATCAGACTGTGCTGGAAACTGTAGCAAAACTAGTAATATTAGAATAACATTTTAGGCTAATGATAATTCACATTACTTAATTTGGCATTTACCTAAAACCATTTAATCCACCAGAAAAATTAATTTGTTATTAAAAGACCTTTGATGTCCCATTGAATTCAATGGACATTGGATAAAACTTTGTGATTTTACAGCAATTTTCAAATGGAAATGAAGATACACAATAGCTAGGTTTAATATTGTTCAGTTGCAACAGTACGAGTAAGGAATACTATGAAACAATTATATCAAATAATTTTTTCATAATTCCTGTAAGAACTTTTTCTAATATGAAGTTAATAATTGCATCACTAAAATACACAACAAAATGTCATTGTGCGGAGCTTTACATCAAGAAGAAATGCAGCCATTTTGCATGGTATATGTGATATCAGTTCTGTACTGATACACAAGATGAGTAAAACCTACAAAACCAGCAGCCCCTGCAACAAAACATCTATTATTTTTTCTGTAAGTATTAATACTAGTCTTATGCCATTGTTGGACTGAAGGGCTGGAAGATGTTCAAGCAATCTAAGCAGTGAAAGAGACTTCTATGTGTTCCTAGCAGGGCTGGTGCGTTCATCCTTAGGCATCTCTGTCCAACATCCATATTTCTCCTAGCCCCTGATATTCCAGGCTACAAATCTTCCTGGGCCCTAACAAGGACCTGTTCACCTTCCAAGTTAATGGACAAAGGGAAGAAAGAGAGGGTGTCTGGGTCTTCTGAAGTCAGATGTATGCAGGACCTGAAAGCAAATACAGAAGCTGGGAAAACTACTCCTGTTAGACTTTTATTTGGTTGTATTTGGAGTTTTGGGGGGGGGGGGGGGGTTGTTTTCATATATAACTCAAGATATGGCTTGGTTTGTGTTTAGCCTCTGCAGCCACATAAATGACAGGTTATAACAAAGCATAGCTTACTTTTTGGAACTGTTTGCTTCAGCAGCATAGCACTGCAGGGAGTTTTCACAAAGCATCTCACCTTCAAAGCCCAGTGTGCAAGAATGTCGTATTTCCCTTTTGAAGCCCTGGAAGGGAAATAAAAAGGTTTCATTAAATGGGAGAAGTATTCCTCTGCACTGCAATTCTCCACTTACTTTGTCTGAAACTCTGCCTTACTTCGATATCAATTGACATAATTCAGCTGTGAGGTTAAATTTAGGTAGGTGTACACTGGCACTTCTCTCCCTTCTCTATAATCCCCCAGTGATACTCACAGCAAATGTAGCAGCAGGCTGGCTACCCCTGTACTGATTTCTCACAACCACCTAAAGGATACATACTTCAAGTGACAGAGTAGCAAAGAAAGAGATTCCTAAGGTCAAAGGTTTTGTTCTGTTTGCCCAATATCCACATGAATGTGGGTTTCACATAGAATTTACGGCTATGTCTATGCAGTGAATCAAACAGTGCCAAGGAACATTCCCAGGCACACATGTTCAGTTCAATGTATGCACTGCTCAATCCCTGGTGCTGGGGTTTTTTTTGTGGGTGTTTTGTTTTGTTGTTTTTTTTTTTTTTTTTTTGTGGTTTTTGTTTGTTTGTTTTGGTGCTTGTTTGTTTGGTTGTTATTTTCTTATCTTTCAGAATCACAGAACATATCTGGTCAGAAATGACCTCCAAGGTCATTCAGTCCTTCGCTGCAGCACTGCAGGGTCAACACTAAACTATGTTCCTAAGCACTAGGTCCACACCCCCCCTGAGTCACCTCCAGGGATAGTGACTCCACCACTGGCCTGGGCAGACAATTCCAATATTTGCTGACCCTTTCAGTGAAGAAGTATTTCCTAATATTCATCCTGGTGCAGCTTGTAACCATTTCCTCTAGTCTTGTTGCAAGGAGAAGAGGCTGGCCCCCTCTTGCTCCAGCCTCCCTCTCTCCTGGAGCTTTCTGTAACACAATTGACTGCCTTATTGTGACTGCATGAGGCTTAGGCAGCAAAGTGCTTGACCCATGAAAATACTCTGCTCTTGGATACGCCCCTATACAGGAAAGTGTGGAAGAAAGTGGCGAACAGGTGAGCCAAGAAAGTTGAATAAAGAAGAACAAACATCTTTGCCACCTTTCCTTTGTAGTGATAAAAGATCAAACCTTGGTACTGACTAACTCAAGCTGGAATGCATCTTAAGGCAAAATGTATTTCTCACAAGAGGTGATGCATTGTTCAGCTTCTGCATAGAAGAGGAAAAGCACCGGGAATGAAAAAAACATGTCTTTGTTATGAACTGACAAGCGTGCTACTATTTATTCTGCAAATATGCCCCCAGAAGAAGTAAGCTCTCATTCTGTCATCTCAAAGGACTGCAGAGGCCAAAAAGTCAGGTGGACATCTGACCACCAGAGACAGGGCTGAGATCACTGCACTCACTTTTGACCACAGGTTGAAGGATAAAAGGTTCCATATCCTACAATTCGTCAGGCTTATCAAGTCAAAAACATGGTCTTATTTACTAAATATTCCTGAACACCAATAAATAAAATTTTAGGTAAAATCTGCAAAGAAAAATGTTCCGATGTCTTTAATAGTTCACAGCTTGAAAAGGGTTATAGCCCCCTTGCATCTCACTTCTCAGAGGATTGAGAGTTTGAAAGGCATGTCTATATCACCTCCTTCTCATATCAACTGCACCACATGTTACTTTCCAGGCAATTTACATTCTGATTTAGATTCACCAAACATGTACTGATAATTAAGTAAAAAGATTTTGACCCTCTTAGTAAAATATATATTTCAGAATTTTTAATAAATCTATATCCCTGCCCTTTTTAATAAAAGTGCCATTGGACACTGGAGCAATTGATAGCACTAGGGAGAGCAACAGCTCTTACCACTGGAAATAAGCCATGGCTTCACAGAGTTCACTGCTAGTTAAATGACTGGTTAAGACAAAGCAGAGACAGATTGGGTGGAAGAGCGGGGAAAAGAGTTGCCAAGTAAACCGGAAGTGGAAGGAGTAAATGTGACATGAGGCTCAGCTTGGCATATTCAATTTAGAGTAAATCAATAGTGGCAATTAAAATTCCTTACTGACCTAACCATTATCAGATAGCAATATTACATAAATATTCATGTTATTGGAATGGATTAACATTATTATTAACACTATATTAATTTTTTGCAGTGACATAATGGTCAAAATCCTTTTCATCCATGTGTGGCATATTACAATTTCCACTTTGGTAGAAAGAAATCTGCTCTCTCCACCCTAGCACAGTTCAGTTAATGATGAATTTTCTGTTTACTTAACCCTGAAAAAATATTCCTGCTAAACTGCTGTTCTTACTCCTCTCATCACAATCTACACTTCAGAATAACAGGACTCTGGGAGGTGTCAAGCATTTATAATTTGACTTCAGTGAAGGTTACAGATGCTCGATACTTTTCAAGTCATGAAACAACATCTGCTTCTCTAGCTCTTGAAACATTGATGCTGTCCACTGTAACTTGCATTCACTTTTAAATCATGGATATGGTTGTCAGTTGTTGGAGTTAATGTAGTCTTGCCATTCATCCCACATGAGCCAGAGAGAGCTACATGCAAAGAATAACAGAGAATTATTTCTCATGATTGCATTGAGTATTCTGTGAAGGAACAAAGTAAGAGTAAAGCTATATTTATAGAAAAGATTTTATATACAAGTCATAAAAGTACTTTACAGGCCTATGCTTCATGTCCAACTTTCCTGGCAACTGAGATAAACTCTTGTGGTAAGATTTGGTTTGCCTTTGCTCCAAGTCCTAGGCTCCAGATAAACAATGAAGTATTTGTTTATCAACAAAACAGAAGAAAACACTTCTGGAAATAATTATTTAGTTTATTTATCCAGTAAACTGAGCTATAAAAATAACCACTTTCTTTTTTATTTAAGTGATTAAATTTCAGTAAGTATTGGTGTACAAATGAGATGAAAATCTGAAAAAAGTTTTGTACATAAAGCTATTATTCCAATGTTCACATATGCCCATACGTTTCTGTGCCTGGAGATTAGATGGTGTTATGGAGAGGACCACACACACTTCAAATGCTCACCTCTGAGGTCTATAGTGTTTCTAATAAGTATTTCCTAGACAGAAGTGTAGAGCTGTACTGATATTTCAGCAAGGGTAAGACCTGCTGCAGAGATGATGTCCAGGTTACCTCTATGCACAACAATTCTGAAATTTCCTGAATCATAGAATCACAGAATCAGTCAGGGTTGGAAGGCACCACAAGGATCACCTGGTTCCAACCCCCCTGCCATGGGCAGGGACAACCCACACTAGATTGGGCTGGCCAGAGCCTCATCCAGCCTGGTCTTAAACACCTCCAGGGATGGGGCCTCAACCACCTCCCTGGACAACCCATTCCAGGGCTTCACCACTCTCATGGTGAAGAACTTCTTCCTCACATCCAGCCTGAATCTCCCCACCTCCAGCTTCATTCCATTCCCCCTAGTCCTATCACTACCTGATATCCTAAGGAGTCCCTCCCCAGCCTTCTTGTAGGCCCCCTTCAGATCCTGGAAGGTCACAATAAAGTCACCTCGAAGCCTTCTTTTCTCCAGACAGAACAGCCAACTCTTTCAGTCTGTCCTCATAGGAGAGGTGCTCCAGCCCTCTGATCATCCTCGAGACCCTAAGTACAAAACACACTGGGCTGGCTATCCAAAGACTGGAGTCTGTGAGTCCTCCTAGAATCATAGAATCAACAAGATTGGAAAAAACCTCAGAGATCATCAAGTCCAACCTATCACCCAACACCTCATGACTGACTAAACCATGGCTCCAAGTGCCATATCCAATCCTTTCTTGAACACCTCCAGGGACAGTGACTCCACCACCTTCCTGGGCAGCCCATTCCAATGGCCAATCTCTCTTTCTCTGAAGAATTTCTTCCTGACATCCAGCCTAAACTTCCCTTGGTGCAGCTTGAGACTGTGTCCTCTTGTTCTGGTGCAGGTTGCCTGCCCCTCCTGTCTACAACCTCCTTTGAGGTAGCTGTAGACAGCAATAAGGTCTCTTCTGAGCCTCTTCTTCTCCAGGCTAAATAACCCCAGCTCCGTCAGCCTTTCCTCATAGGGCTTGTGCTTGAAACCTCTCACCAGCCTCGCTGCCCTTCTCTGAACACATTTAAGCGTCTCAATATCCTTCTTTAATTGAGGGGCCCAGAACTGGACAGAGTACTCAAGATGTGGCCTAACCAGTGCTGAATACAGGAGCAGAATGACTTCCCTGCTCCTGCTGGCCATACTATTTGTGATGCAGGCCAGGATGCCATTGGCCCCTGTGTCTGAAGGGACACTGAACACATTGCAGGTGCACAGAATTGTGCAAACTTTTCTCATTCCACAAAGTTTCAGGCATTAAAAAAATATGTGACTGAGAAAATCATGACATATGGTAGCCACAAAAACCACTGGGCTTTGCAAAGCAGAAATGAGAAGAAGGAAGGTAAATTCAATGTGTTGTAAGATGTTGCAAATGAAATATAATTCTATTAAAAGTTGAGCATGACAGGTGACAATGACAGTGCACCACTGCCAAGTTCTCCAAAAGTTCACAGCTCTCTATTTGTTGTATTTTTGAAGGACTTTGATCTTGAGAGATCTTCATCACTTATAAATGAACCAGTCATTAGCAGTCTTTTATGTATCTCCAGAGAGCTATCACAGCCCTCATTAACCACTATATCTAAACAACTGAAATCTCCTGTTCCAGCAGCGTGTATTTTCAAGTCTGAATCCTTACCCATTACCATGTTCCATCTTACAGAAGTAGAATTAAAGCCTGAAAAAATTAGGATAAAACACAAGTCTTTCAGCATTGCCTCAGTTAGCTTGGGATATATACAAGAAATATCGAACTTCAATAGTTCAGTCTCAAAGAGTTCTTCAAGAAAATGAAGAGAAAGGACAGTGACAAAATATTGCTTTTGAACTGATAGAAGTAATTATTTTCCCCACCAATTTTTGGTGATCTAATTTATATAATTCATTTGCTAGTTATAATAATGATCACTTGGAAAAGGAACTTGGAATAAGGAGGTTTTTATGCAATACCAATATGGAAAATTATTGAAGCATATCAAGAAAAGCAGCTATATTTTTGCTTGCTTGCTTATTTTTGTTTTGGTTTGGTTTGCTTTGTTTTCAGAGAGGAAAAATAAATCCAGAAATGAATTGTCACCTAATTCACATCTTTCCACCTGTCCTTTGTATAGTTCTTTGCCTAAGACTGTTCGAAAACACTGTTATGTATTTAATGAAGTAATTTTGCTTCTCTGTCTTACTACTATCTCTCATTTTAGCTAGAAATGCAAAACATATCCATACCAGATTACAGAAAAGGTCCATCTTGCTGAGTCCTGTCTGTGACAGTGGCCAGTAGCTGCTTTTGATAGAAAAGTATAAAATCAGACTGCGGATTCAGATGCTTTCTCTCATCCACCCTACCAGCTTCCAGCAAAAACATAATGGGTTGCTTTGTACTTATCTTTTCACCCAATTTTTTCCCTTCCTGCTAACTTGAAGGATTTTATGAAGCACTATAACTACACAATCACTGTCCTCTTTTATGGGCACAGACAACATTTCCCCCCACTCCCCTCTTTTATTACATTTATGGTCTTTGCCTGCCAAGATACTTTTATGGCAGTGGGAATGATTGCCTCACTCTTGATAAAGTCTGGAGTATCCCTTGGTGCTTCATATAACTTGTCACAATATTCTTAACAACAGCTCGTTGTGTATTCTTGAGCGACTGACGCTTGCTACCAACTCCCCTGATGTGCTTTCTGACACTGTTAAAAAATATTCTTCTTTACAATATCTCCCACACAAAGCAGTGCACCAGCTCTTTCCAAAGTCTCCTTTTGGTTTCTTCACTTTTAACTCCTAGGCTTTTTTTGGGAGAGATGGGAGATTGGGGAGACAATGAAAATTTATACATTTGCTTTACACAGTAACTACAGAAACAATTTGAAGAAAAACATTTCCTTTGCTGCATTTCTGCAGAGAGTGTTGTGTGTGTTCTTGCAAGGGGTGTGTCTCCCACACATTTGGGTTTTTTTCTTTGTTTTTTGTTTTTTTTGAAATGCAACTGGAAAGCAGGCATGCTTACCTGTAAGTATCTTGTAGATAATAGTTGCATTGTTATACATTCTTGGCTTTCCATTCAGCTCAGCCTTGCTGACTTGTTCATCTGCATTTCCAGCTCAAAGAAGATTACATATGTACTTTCTGTACTGAAATGTGTGACCTAAAGGGAATAGAAGTCCAAGCAATATTATAGATTTGGTTCTTCTTCAGAGATCTAAACAGGAAAGAATTATTGAAGATACTGTTAGGGCCCCTTGCTGAATCATCAAACTATTTTGCAGTGGTAATTGAGACAGCACACAAATACTGCATAGATATCTCTTCAGGCCCTCTTCAAAGAGCAGTTATATTCCATTAAAGTGCTTTTCTTGTACAGGTTAATCTCTCGGTATAAAAGTGGAAAATACAACAACAAACCAAGATGATATTTTCACTGCTCAATAAACCTCTCTTCCCTTGCCTGTAAATAAATGATTCCTAGAGGCATCCCCTCCAGGGCTTCTAAAAATGCAAAAAGGTAAGCAAAGGAATTAAAAAAGATCACAGCCTGCTCCAACACACTCATAGTATTTATTAAAAACAAACAAACGAGCAAACCAGTATGTCAAAGGCTGTCCTGCTTTATGCTGCATGGAACCTCACATGCTATGCAAGTTAAATCAGATTTGGACTCAATCTGACTCTAGGAATACAATCCTTGTAGTCCTATTGATTGAGATAAAGGTGAAAACAACCTCACAGTTGATATGAAGCAGAAAAGCTTGGGGTTTTTTGAAAATGAGTACTGTAAATCAGGCTTGATGGTCAAGACAAATCCAGACTGTGAAAGAAGGGGTACTACAAGCTGCACTATCACCTCTTGTAATTTTTCATACATCATTCACCTTCCTTCTCATCCTCTGATTTCTTTTCAATATCAGAAGCATATCTACAGCAACTAAACAGCACCCGATATATCTTGGATACTATGGTAGTGCAAAAACTACTGGTGACAAAAATACATTCTCACTGCAGCTGCACGCGGAAAAATATTTCAACACTTAGTGTTGGACTGATTTCACATTACAGGTTAAAAAAATACAAGTGTCTGCCCTAAAGGAAGTGAAGTCCTGTAGTCTAATGGCTAGATTCCAGTACCAGTGGAACTTAGATAAACTGTATTAATTCATACTGTATTTAACTATGTACTGTCTGCAATTCTGGACTGACACTTTTGTCCTTCTCTTCATATCCCAAAATGTTGTATTATGGTATGGCATATTTTGCCAGACAATTTCCTCTTGCACAAGCACTGGTCACATTTTCTTCTTTGGCCTTTTATCTCCTCTAAAAAAGGATGTTTAAAAGAGTTCATAAAATGCTTTGGGATCTTTGGGGGATGGAAGGCACTATATAAAACTGAGTTATTACTATTAAAAGAACACTGAGTGAGTTGTCTAGAGGCAACTCCAGTATATGGTTTGGCTCTTTATTGATAAATCATAGAAGCCTGCATTACAGGTCTGCTTTACTGTATATGAAACAAGTGTTGGATGACACTTTGTATTTCACCAGCTGCTTTCCTGCAATTTATCAAAGAAAGTAACACAATATATGGCCTACCTGCTGTGAGAACATATGAAAAACCACAGACACTAAAAAGCCTTTGAGTAAAGTTCTTCTAGGGAGTCTTTTGTTGATATGCTCTTTAGCCTTTACTCAGTTTTTGGAAAGTACCTCTAGTCTTCCATGGAAAAGAACTTTGCTTATAACACTGCTCATTTTTTTATGTGCTTGGTAATTCAAGGGGAATATATTTTATTGAAATGTTCTCTTTTTTTTGCTTTTGTTTTAGGCATCTGTGGTTTTTTTTAATATTAATTGAGGTCTGCACAAAGGATCAGTCAGCTCATTATTACCTCATTGCTAGCAAGCACAAATTTAGCTCCTGCAAGAGTCTTAACAAAGGACTAATCTTGTATCCTTCACTTGTGCAAGTAAATTGTCAGATGTTTGCGGAACTAATTACGAGAGCATTGCTTTCTGCTTTCATCAGGACTTCAAGGCCTGATTGAAGCATGGTCAATATCCACTTCTGTCTTCCAATTACATCTTTATTCCAGATGTTGATTTTAAAAGTAGTGTGGTCTTTGAAGAGCGCGAAAGAACTTTATAAGCATTAATTCCTGCAGTGACGTGGAAGGGAGCTACAGCCATCCTACAGGCATGTCAACTGAGTCACAGCAAGGTGAGGTGTTTCATTTGACATCAGTAGCGGTGACCAAGCCACATTTTCCACAATCCACACAGTTCTCATTGTTAAATTCTGCTCAATTCGCTACAAACACTCTGTGCCTTTGATTTATACCAAATTCCTTCAGACCTACAAAGCAGCCACTAATTGTACTCTACATACACAGTGGGATAGGATCTTAAGGGAAAGCTTTTTAGTAACTCTGATGACACCTTTCTAGCTAGAGCAGTGTAGCAATATCCTATTTAAGATTGCTTTGTTTAATTATTTAAGAGCCATTATGGTAACTGGATATACTCCAACTGTAATTTATTAACTCATACACTTGAATTATCCAAGTCTCTACAAGCACTTCACAGAATTATAGAGGAACTAGAATAAGGTAATTGTATCAAAATGCTACAGAATATTCCCTCTGCTGAGAACTACAGAGCTCTTTTATCTCTCATAGAAAAGGGGTTCATAACTTTTTCCAAACTATGCACTAAGACCATGAGAATAATTTTAAACAAGCAGCAGTTCATATAGGCAGTGTTAAGAAAATGTGCATTTTATATCCAGATATATGTATAAATATTTACACACATATATGCATCCATAGATACATCTTCATTGTAATCATACAAATAATTTCCCTCTGTATGTAAAAAAAATATTCTGTATCACTCTTTCTCTGCTCCTCTGAATATGCTGCTTCACACCCTGATTTTAGTCTTTTCCTGCTCTTGTACTTTCTTGTTCTCCACTTATCTTGTCTAAGCAAGGTTGCCATATTAAATGATTCCTTTCTTACTGGAAATATTGCCCATTCCCTTGAATTCCTCTAACTATCATCCTTTGCACACATTGCCCATCTGCCTCCTGACAATATGCATGAGACATTCCTTCTTCTGGAAAATGACAGCTCTGGGAGCAGCACCTTGAGAGCAGCTCTTCCTTGCTCTGACATAGTGTCTGTTCATGCCATCAGCAGCTAGATTCTCTTCTTGCCTTTCAGGCACTTTTACACATCTCAGAGCTGTCATTCGAAAAAAGAATAGAGAAACATGGAGCAGAGACGAAGGAAAAAAGTCTAGACTAAATCATGTGAGCAACCAGCTTCCTGAAAGCCAGAGCAAGCACTCAGACCCTTTCAGTGCCATATATTAATTTGGAACTGCTTAGAAAGGAAAACTTGTAGCACTCAAGATTCTTACTTACAGCAGTCTTTTGAACAGAATATTGCTCTAGTTACAGCATGTATCTTTCTTAACCTAAGATGCTCACCAGAATTCTGCTGCACTCCAGACAATATGCCATAAACATCTTGAACATCCAGAGGCATTATAAGTACTGTATTCTGGGCTGCAGCATCCCTGCTGTTCAAATATACTAGCTAAGGACAGAAAAATGATAACAGTAATTCTACCAAGCTTTTGAGCCAGGAGGGGAAGAAGATTTTAACCAAATCCTGCCTTGGAGGCTTAGATGTTCTAAAGCAAAAAGGAAAACTCATAATTTACCTGAGTTGATCACTCTTAAAAAAAAAAAAAAAAAGGCAGAATCAGAAATATTTCCTGCACCAATAGAATTGTGTAATCAGTGATGCACAACAGTCCTCTCACACTTAACCTTTATATGATATCAAAGTAGAGTCAAGATTGTCCTTTCAGCATATGTGTGTAACTGAAAGCTTTCAACATCCTCCTCCCATCTGCCCCAAAGCCATGTTATCAGGAACACAGAAAGATCTAACCACTTACTAAACAGCACTGTCTTGTCAGGCAATATGTTCTTTTCTGTGGGGCACTAACAGATTGAATGTGCAAGACAGACAAAATGTCTAACAAAGTTATTGCATGACAAGAATTTCTTCTTTCCCAAGAAACTCGACTAGCTAGCATGGAGTACCAAACAAAACAATCCTGTGGCAGCAACCATGGCAATAGGAAATCACACAAATACAGATGTAGGAAGAGACCTGAGGACATGTGATTTGTAATTTCTTTTTTGGGTAAATATTGTCCCTATATTAAATAAAAACTTGGAATCTAATTGCTTTGATTACCTGGCTCGTGATGTCTCTTCCTTCTTCTTCCACTAGGAGTGGAACTGGAAAAAACACAACTCTTGCTGTCATGTTTTACACCACCATGGTACACAGCAATCTGGACAGAGAAAGTAACTGAGAATCAGGTCTTGTGGCAGGCACATATGAAATGAATACCATTATATAACTCTGGGTATTTAACAGTGCAGGAAACTGTCATTGGTGATGACTTCAGTAAAAGAAAATGCACAAAGAGTTCTCCTCTGGCAATATTAAGACACCTTTATTGCACAGTGCAGGTGCATGCATACATACTGACACAGAGAGCTCAGAATGAATGCGCATCCAGCTTTACTACCTTATAGCTTCAGCATAGTGACACCTGCCCTGTTCATGGAGACAAAACAGTGCCAACAGTTCAGGGCATCTACATTTCTGTGCTGGTAGCTCTTATCTTCCACTGAGGCTGCTGATGGTTTAGATTCGCACTAGCTCACATTCCATTTCTGCCTCTAATATGTAAATCCATGATTACCAGTTGATGTATAATCATGAATCATATATGAAAAAGTCAGCAGCCCTACTGGGCTATTCTATTTCTGAAACCCAACATGAGATACACTGACCAGCAGGTCTAGGGAGGTTCTTCTCCCCGCCCTGCTCTGCCCTGTTGAGACAACAGCTGGAATACTGTGTCCAGTTTTGGGCTCCCCAGTTCAAGAGAGACAGGGACCTTCCAGAAAGAGTCCAACAAAGAGCCACGAGGATGATTAGGGGACTTGAGCACCTTCTCTGTGAAGAGAGACTGAGAGACCTGGGGCTGTTTAGTCTTGAGAAGAGAAGACTGAGAGGGGATCTGATCAATGTGTATAAATATCTGAGGAGTGGGTGTCAAGTGGAGGGGGGCAATAGCTTTTCAGTGGTGCACACTGATAAGTCACAGAACAACAGGTACACATTTGAACATAGAAGATATCACTTCAACATAAGGAGAAGCTTCTTTACAGTGAGGGTGACCCAGCACTGGAACAGGCTGCCCAGAGAGGTTGTGGAGTCTCCTTCTCTGGACACATTCAAAACCCATCTGGAGGCATTCCTGTACGGACTACCCTAAGTGATCCTGCTTTGCCAGGGGGGCTGGGCACAATGATCTCTGGAGGTCCCTTCCAACCTCTAAAGTACTGTGATCCTTATACTGTGCTATTCAATCATTTAAGCTTCTTTCCTCTTCCTTTCCACATTTAGCATGAAGGGAAATGGCTAGCAGAGACTTCTGTATGACCCTTTGTATGTGGTTATGTTTCTCAACCAGTGTGTGCCAGGTAAAACTGACAACCTCTGAGACAAGCTTCTGGAAATTTTCTGAAATACCAGTTTTGGTTTTAAAGTTCAAGATTTTACTATCCACAAGTTACAAATACAATTCCCCTAACTACTAACTATATCCTGTGCACATTCTTAGCTACATGTCATCCCATACACAGATGTATGGTACAATTTGACCACATTTTAAGATTTTCAGCTACTTACTAAGTAGCTGAAGTGTTAAAAAAAGACGGCATCTATAAATCTGACAGGGGAAGCTGCTGGCATGAGTGCCCAAAACTTTAGAAAAGATGACCCTTCTTTTAACAGCTTTTGAATAGCTAGTCATCACTCTGAGGTCTGAGTGATTCTGTAGCCTTTGTGAAGACAGGTCAAGTGGACCTGGGTGTTCTTGGAAGGTCACATCAGCACAAAAAAAGCTAATGCATGTAATTAAGTTAAAGGATAAAGACTCACAATTTCTGCAAAATGCTGAGAAGTTGGTACCAATTAGATTGGTATGCTGAAAAAGAAATTGCTCTGGACACACATTTGACTTAAGGAATATAATGTTTGGGTATATTCCTAAATAATCTTGCCAAGCCAGAGTAAGAAGAAAACAGTGAGAGCATGTTGGGGTTTTCAGTCTGAGTCTCAGTTACTGCAGCTGTAGCAGAAACATCATATGAAAAGTGAGAAAAAACATCCTGCAAACATACATATAATGAAGCTGTCCTATTGTATACAAAATAATGTACTTACTTGTGTGCCTTTAGCATTCAAAATACAAAAGAAATAACATGATTTATTTCAGCAAAAATAATTAAAAAAAAATATTAAAAAAATACAGGTTTAAGAGCATCAAGAGTGAGTGAAGGAGGAAGCCACCGGGAGGCAGCATCGTCACTCAGCAAGTACCTCATCAAAGTCTGCCCTGCTGCTGCAGACCCTGGACCAGATCTCGGAAGCTCAGCCTAGCAGCGTCATGTGCAGGTCAACTCCCAAGCAAGAGCTTCAGTGTACAGCAAATACAGCACCTACAGATATTTAGAAGCTGATGTGTTTGTACCAGCCTTGAATAGTATAGAAACTAATTGCAAGAAAAGTAACGTGCAAGTTTTGCTAGTTATTCAAGACTAAAGTGATTTGGGTTTGGGGTTTTTAGGGTATATCATCATCTATCCTTGCCTTAACTACAGTGGTAGAATGAAAAAGAGGGCTATAATGGACAGACCAAAAGTTTATGTGCTTATGAAACAGCTTCTTTGTAAATTAGAAATTAAGGAGTGTCTATAGAGTGAATATTCATCTTTCAAAACTGATTTGCTGTGCAAAAGAAGAAACTGGAAGTGGTGGTGATTACATCATATGGGTCTCCTCACAGTTGATAAAAATCTTTAAATTTGTGTTTCCTTAACTTTCCACTGTATCAGCCCCTTGATTATAATGTCCAAAGCAGAAACAAAAGCTATTTGTAGCACAGATTATTTCCCTCTGAATCCCCTCAAGCAAAGTATTTTTTTCATATGTTTAAGATGTAACTGCTAGTGTTCTGGCTTGTGCCCATTGCCACTTGTCCTGTCACTGTGCACCAGTGAAAAGAGTCTGGCCCCATCCCCTTGACACTCACCTTTTAGATCTTTATAAGCATTGATAAGGCCCCAAACCAGATTCCAAGACTCTATAAAAATTTTTGACTACCATTTGTATCACAGTCAGAGGATTTACTTAATATTCTTATGTTATGCATTTCTTGTATTTTTTTAAGCCCTATAAATCTGGAAAAACATGGCATTATTCAGGATTTTTGTTAGTTTGTTATGAAAATAGCATATGAAAGATGTTATTTCAAATAATGATCTCTATTGGCCCAATTTTATTCCTGAAGTTGATCATGCATATAACATTTTCCCTTTCTGCTGTTCCCCACAATATTTCATATGCAGAATGTTTGCCCTTTTTCACCTGAAGACAGAAACACAGACACCTCTAATTCTTGATAAATGTGATATCATCTCCCTTGACTGCCCAAAGACAATTAATCCAGAAAAATCACAGAATCACCAAATTGTCAGGGTTGGAAAGGACCTCAAAGATCATCCAGTTCACATTCCCCCTGCCATGGGCAGGGAGACCTCACACCAGACCAGGTTGCTCAGAGCCTTATCCAGCCTGGCTTAAAAAACTTCCAGAGATGGGGCTTCCACAACCTCCCTGGGCAACCTGTTCCAGGGTCTCATCACCCTCACGGTGAAGAACTTTTTCCTAACATCCAATTTGAATCCACCCACTTCTAGTTTTGCTCCATTCCCCCTAGTCCTATCATTACCTGACATCCTAAAAAGTCCCTCACCAGCTTTCTTGTAGGCCCCCTTAAGATGCTGGAAGGCCACAATAAGATCTCCTTGGACTGAATAACCTAAATTATCTCAGTCTGTCTCCATAGGATAGGTGCTCCAGCCCTCTGATCTTCCTCATGGCCCTTTTCTGTTAGTAGCATGATGTGAAGAAACACTTGAAATATGAAGAATCCAAAGTAAACAATTTTAAGGCACACTATGCTTTGAATTATTTAGCTCACTACACAGAATACATCAATTGAAAACCCTCTTATGCAGGGGTTTTAATGTTAAAGTGAATCAAGCAGGTTAATCTGTGGGAATATCAGGTGTCACCTGGCATTTCTGTCTGTGCCAAGAGTGTGTGCTCAGGCAGATGGAAACACGTGGCTTAAATTTGTTTTCACTCAAAGCTAGCAAAATGCAAATCAGCTCCAGGTTTGATAGTTCTGCTCCTTGGAGAGGGTGTCACCTGAGATGATAGATACAAGCAGAAACCTGAGCCAATGACATTAAACAGTTCTGCTTTTACACCTGGCTTGCACTCTGCTGTGCTGCAGTATAGGCAGACTTTGCCAGGTCAGATCATACAGACCAGGGTACCAGAAGAAGACAGTTTGGGATATGGGGTGCTAGCTGAAATCTAATCCACTGCTCTATCTTAACTTGCCTTTGGATAATTTTTTTGTGCTTTGGATCTTCATCTATAAAAGATTAGCTCTCTAATTATCACAGTATTGTAGACATAAATCAATTTATGACTGTCATGCACTTTGATACTGTTGTAATGAGGCTCACAAAATATTTGAGAGAGGTTCTTTGAGCTACCTTCTACAAAAATGCAGCAAGCTGGACAGGTGAAGTTTATATGCCTCAATCATGTGACACCCAGCAGCTTCACAGCAATGACAAAAATCTGTTCATGTGATGCATTTATTTATTGTTTATTGCTGGACAAAGGGAACAAAGGGCAGTTATTTAGTTCTACTACAGAGAGAGAAAGAAAATATGAAAAATTCAACTAATATTCTGGGTGCTTGCTTCTACTTTTATCAAAAATAACTTGTGAAATTACGAAGTCAAGTTAAATGTGGGATTCAGGCTGACTTGTGATTCACAAGTGGTTACAAAGCAGTTCTGCCCCCCCGCCCCACTTACTCTCTAGAAGAGAAAAGCTGAGTCCCCAAGAGTCCATTCAGGAACTTAGGATGACATGGGTGTGTATTTTAATTCCTATTAATGAGAGTTAATACTATCAGAGACAGTTCATTTTTAAAGGTTGCCATTTCCAACCTTGATGTCAGATGTAATCTGTAGGTAAGAAACGGTTTCATTTATGTTATTAAACAACTTAGATATTCACTTAGCCTCAGACTTCTGGGGTAATGGGCAATCAGAACAGGTTTCTTGAATCATTTGCAACCAGCAGCTCATCAGAGAACATACAGCAGATTATATTTCCAGGGTTGTTCCTACAAACTAAGCCATTTAGGGGAGACATTTTCAGAGAAATCTGGAATTTGACCAAATGAAACTCTCCTGTATTTATTACTAGGAACATGATTTTGTGCAGGGCAGAGAATTCTTAGTGGTTTGTTTTGTTTTTCTCCTTTTCTTTTCTTTCTTTTTTCTTTTCTTTTCTTTTCTTTTCTTTTCTTTTCTTTTCTTTTCTTTTCTTTTCTTTTATTTTATTTTCTTTTCTTTTCTTTTCTTTTATTTTCTTTTATTTTGTTTTTTTTATTTTATTTTTTTATTTTATTTTATTTTTTTTTCTCTTCTCTTTTCTTTTTTTCTTTTTTCTTTTCTTTTCTTTTTTCTTTTTTTCTTTTTTTCCCCTCCTTTCTCCTTTTTCCTTTCTCCTTTTTCCTTTCTCCTTTTTCCTTTCTCCTTTTTCCTTTCTCCTTTTTCCCTTCTCCTTTCCTTGCCTTTCCTTTCCTTGCCTTTCCTTTCCTTGCCTTGCCTTGCCTTGCTTTGCCTTGCCTTGCTTTGCCTTGCCTTTCCTCTTGCCTTTCCTTTCTCTTAAAGAACAATATAGTTTCTGGAAGTTGCTGGGAGTGGAAGCATATAAACAATAGTTGGTTGAGAATTAAAAACCTTTTTCAGTTGCACAGAATAATAATAATCATAATTAATAACTTAGTAATATTGCATATGATGTCATGACCTGGTAGAAGGTTATTAATTAATAATTAATTATACTTCTCATTTTGGATTTATATATTTCTAGAAATAGTAATGACAGCATTTGTCCTGATCTGTTTATGTGCTAACGTTAGTCAAATTTCACTCACACAAAATCAGATGCATAATGCATAAAAATTAGCTTAAATCTCACTAAAGCTTTGCTTCTTTTACCAAGGTACAGTAGAATTTTTTCCATATAAAAATAGGATGGGAAAATATGCACTTATCTTTACTGTCTGAAAGTTGCTGTCCATTTCTTCCATTCTGCAGTAGCTGTAGAGCTAGAAGATAGGCCAGGAAGCTATTTGTTTCAAAATGTGCTCTTTGGAGAGTTATTAGATTTATATGGTTTGTTATAGAAAAGGACAAAACAGAAACGATGGTGAAAACCTGAATGCATAAACAAACCATGTACCTAGTTATGTGCTATAAATCATGCAGATGAACATTTTTAACTGGAGAAAGGCAACACAATGAAGAAATGTAGCTGTTTCTAAACTCTAATGTGATGATATTCTGTTGTTCTAGAGACACTAGAAATGTACGTATTCATAGATGCTTATAGAACTTTGCTTACTTCTCAAAGGGAATTGATAAATGGGCGAAGGCATCCCAAGGGGTTCCCTTAGTTTAACAAAACCAGAAATACTTTTCAGCACACTGCTTTTTCCTGATGTCTTCCCTCAAATACAATGAATTATGCACACACAGATTGTTCATTGTCAGTTTGCTTGCTGTGGAATTTCTGTTATAATAAACTGTGCTCTGAGGATTGCTCTGTAAATGCTTTTCCTGTTTATTGATGTGGGTTTTAGCAATAGAAACACTTATTTCAACCCCAACATTTTATTCTGCCCCACTTCCTGAAAGAAAAAGGAAACATTATTAATTTGGAGATGCTGAGATACGTTGTAAGTCGCTGTCTCTCTACGTCTTTCTATCTGCAGAACAAATGGAAGAGGAAAGTTTAGATTCCTGCAAGTTCAATTGTGAGATTTCTGGCATTCTTTATATTATTTAAAAATGGGCTTGCTAGGTGTTAAAGTTTATGTTAAAACTAAATTAGTCATGCACAATTAAAAAGTGCATACAAAAATCAACCTAAGGATATTTTAATGTTATCTCCATTCCGTATACAAATATGTGGATGGTTTTTGGTTTTGTTTTCTTACTGTAGTTTTGGGGTTTGTTCAAGCAGGTGCACTTCTGCCTTCTTTCCCTAAAAGATCAAAGCATGAGTTCTGTCAGCATCCATAAAACACACAAAGCAATGCCTAAGAGTCACTGCACTCAGTTTGGAAGATGTCTTCTGAGAGCACTGTGGGGACATACTTAAAAGGACAAATGCTGCCAGAATGCACTTGTAGCTTCTTTATCAAAACCCAGCTGCAGCAACATCTATCATTATAATAGCCCAGTAGTTGCAACACTGACCCAGAAAATGCTGAGAACTAATTTTCATGTCTTGGGAAGATTCTCTCCTCTCAGAAAGCTGCTCTAGAATGTTAGGAGTTGACTCTTTCACATCCTTTCACCTCTCTCTCTCTGATTATTTCCTCTTTTTCCACAGAGGAGAACATTTCAAATGTACCTACAGGCTACTGTGTTTTGCATTCAACAGTCAATGGATTTTAAAAAAGAAATAATCTTGTGGGCAAGTTGAGACTCCAGGACTCCATACTCTTAAATAAAGGCATTAGGCACTCATGTAAAAGCATTTTTAATTAAGTGTTAAAACCAGCAAGTTATTTTGTACAAGGAAAGCATCACAATATTTTTAACACAGGAGTTTTTCCATTCTTTCAGAGTGGGAGTCTACCCTCATGAATCAGTTTTGAGTCTGGACTCTGAGGAGTGTGTGTAGCACACCCTTTGCAGAACTGACTGTGGTGCCTAAATTGCAGAGGACAAACACAATGGACTTCTCCCATGCTCAGAAATTTCCACAGGTAACTGCTGAGGTACTAGCAGTGAATCTGAGGGTCTTTGCACTGTCACCCCAATGGAACTGTCTCCCCACGGCATTGCAGAGAAAGCATATGGTAGTCTTCGGGTTCCATTTCTTGGGATGAGCCACCTAAGAAATAAACATTTAAAAAAAATATATAAAATCACTGCAGTTCTTTAGCCATCTGCCTTTAGTACTGGTGTGTCTAGTACTGAAGGAGCCCTACTTCATTCAAGTACTGCAATGGAAAATGGCTAAGCAGAGAAGCTGTTCTTGCAGGATGTCGTTGCTCACAGGAGCGATTACTGAACTCTGCAGACTTACACAATCATGAAAAAGTGAGAAGCAGCAGAAGGTTCATTTTGGCTACCGTTTCAGTGGCTCCCTGTCCCCATTATAAATGTGCTCATTAGAGGCCATCATAAGAGGTCTGCACATATGCTTGAAGTTAAACACCTGCACAACCTTTGACACATGGGGTCATAGCTATTACCAGTTTTGTTGGTACTCATTTTCATCTGCTCTCATGTTACCTTGTTTTCTATATTTTAAAGAGGTTACCAAAGCACCATAACATCATGAAACATTGTCAGGACGTGAAAAGCTTTGTGAAGAACTTCAATTCTTACATAAAAAACCCCAAAACATGAACTAATAAAGACACAGAGGAGCAAGCATTTACAGTCTTAAAACATTTTTTACAATCATTAGCCTTGCAGAGCAGACTTGGTCTGTGAAAACAAATCACCTCATGACAGATTTCAATAGGGTTAACATCAGTCAAACAAAATGTGGCCATTGGATACATCTCAGTCATTTACAAAAGAATAAACATGGTGTGAAGTCAGTATTATATTTCTCAACTGGGATGAGTAATCCCAAGCATTCCAACTATTTTTGTCTGTCAAAGAAGTGACTTTCCATAAGCAAGATTATAAAAAAAAAGTTCTAGAATGGGAAGAGCTCAAATCAGTTGCCTAAGCAAAAGTATCTAGTGCTAACTGAGATTCCCCAAGGTGCCATTTATATAGGGAGAGGTGGAACAGCACCAGGTCTGTAGGTTTATAACATGCATCTACAATTGCAGATGGAGTTCATGCAAAATCAAGTTTGGAAATCACTGGTTTTGTTTAAATATCCATTGGTAGTTCAGATTGATAGCGAAAATAATTCACTAAAAATGTCTTTCAAATGTCACACAATTCTGGTGACCCTGTTTCTAAAATGTAAGAGATAGGCATTTTCCACAAACTAAATAATAAGTTTATTTTTTTTTAACAAAATTTTGTCATTCAGATTTGAGGGACTAAATTCTCCAGCAGTACCATAACACCTACCTGCAGGATCATTACACCATTAGTTTGCAGGAACCTCTTGAATTCTACAGAGTATTAAAACTATTGATTACACTATACAGATAACAGAGGAGTATAAGCAAAAGCTGTATCGCCCCTTTGAATATTGAAGTAATGTGATAAAACTCAGGATCTCAACTACTACTAAAAAAACCTACCAAAATAACAAACCTGTCTTAACAGATTTCAGCAGATGATTTATTGTATGTTGCTCACAGACTCTATTATGAAGCAAATAATGAAACCCAAACCAAACTGCCCTATGTTATGTTCATTTAAAAAAATCCGTCTTCTTTACAGAAAGAAATCAAAACATAGGCTCTAAAATGACTAGATAACCTAGACCAAATGTACCACAAACAAGGTTATGGACCCTTATTGTACCCTAACATTCTGTTGCTAGTGCTGTGTTGCCTTCAATGGTATCATAAGGTCTTATCAAACACTAACAGTTCTTCATCCCCTTTCCCCAGTGTGTTAATAAGGTTTAATTACCTAAATAACCACTTGCTGTAGAACTACATTTCCCAGATTATTTCACAAAGCAGTTATTTTTCAATAGCTCTCAAGACCTACACAATAGCAACCTTTCTTCTTGAATCTTTCTCAGGGACTGGATTTTAACATCCATCCTGTATTCAAGCATGTGGCAATTTAACTAAAATCACTAAGCATTAACACTTAAATTGTGAAGATTTTATCAGGATTTATTCTTCAAAAGGCCATACCTTTTATGTTAACCTTTCATAAGTGCCTTCCCCTGGCCTTTACATTTAGTAAGACATAGAGGATCATTAGTCTGCAGTAATTTTGTTACAGTAGATTTTAAATAAAAACTAGGCTAGCCGTTAACCTTTTCAGCCAAAAAGGGGTTAACTGGAAGACAGTGTTGCTACTACTATTTTCATAACTGTTGACAATTGAAACATGTTGGAAAAATGGTGTAGAAAACATGTGAATTCTTTACCATGAGATTTTCTCATTCCACATGTAAATAGATATGGCGATGTCAATTCAACATCTATGATCTCTGAATTAATTTGTAAAGGAATTCATACCATGGAAAACACTGAAGTGAGCGGTAAAGTTAGTTTTATATTATATATCTGATATAAGAAAGGGAAACTTGTATAACAAGTATAGCAAGGGAAACTTGTATAACAAGGGAAACTTGCAATACACTTGCACAGAGACTTAGATTCTAAAAGCATAACATCATCGTGCACATTCTTTGGGGTGTATGAATATTAACAAACAATATGCAGTATGCATTTAGAGCAACCCATATAACCCATATAAATGTTACATTGTCTTGCAGTTTCAGGGCAAAAGCTCAAGGCCTACAGTAAGCCCTGTCCTGGTGCACTTGCATCCCAGTAATGCTTTACATCAAAGAAGATGTCTGTAGGTACAAGAAAAGGTCATTGTCAGGGGCATTGCATCCAATTTTCTGGCAGGGCAGTTCAGCAGATATTAGTGTCTCCTGGACTTTTGTTGTTGTTGTTGGCAAACTGTTGGATGAGATGACCTTGTGGGGTCTGTTTCACTCTGTTTTTCTTCAGTTCTGTATCATGAAGCTCACTGCAAGACTGTGTTGTTGATTAAAAAAAAACAACAACAAAATCATGAATCATGTTGATTTTTCCCCTGCACGAAGAGGACAGCAGCATCTGCCAAAACAATCTCTTCTGCAGCTTGTCTCAGTCCAGAGAGGGATAGAGACTCAGTTCTTTTGAATGTTCCTGTGTTGTGAAATCAGAGGCACAAACAAAGCCAAAATACCAACAGCTAGACTATTTATTACACACATAAAGTGGATGGATCAGAAAGGGAGAGAGAGAAAATAGAGAGTGAGAGAGGGAAGAGAGAGAGAAGAGGAAAGGAATTGTATTACCCCACCCCTCACCCCCCCAAGACAGTTTGAGTCTGTGGAGGAAAGGTGCTGCAGGAGATGTTGGGTCTGTAGAGAAAGGGTGCTGAGGCTTTGGCTGTTGAAGAGAGGTGGTCCTCTGGGCAGCCTCTTCAGCCCCATGAGTTGCAGCAGGTGGAACTTAGGGCATGGAGAGGGGGCTCTGCTTCTTCCAGGCTCCATGATGATGTCTCTGTCATTTTTCCTCTCCTGATATTCTCTCCATTTTCCTTCTCAGCAGCATTGTCCTTCTCCTGTGTTTTTCTTCATCATTGTTTTCCTTCTGCGTTTTTCTTCTTCTGTGTTTTTGGTTCCGTGTTTTTCTTCTCTGTGTCTTGGTTCTCCTGAGCCAGTAGTTGCTCAAGTCCTTTATACAGTTTTTAGTCCTTACATATGTGTCCAAGTATTGTCCCTCAGGAAATCAGGGACCAGGTGATGGATCCTTTGTCTCACCATCCTCCCTTTCTGGGGTACTTGATGGGCGGAGATTATCTTGTCTTACGCATATTCCTGAAGGTGGCCTCGGTAGTTCCAATGGCTGTGCCCAACACCCATCAGCTATTGTCTGGGCAAGCAGGAAAGGTGATTTTGTCTTTGTTGAGTCACATCAGGAGAGACAAGCTTTAGTCTCTCACACAGCTGTAGCTGACCACTGGGCCCACTGTGTTAAAGAAATCTGAATATTTTCATTTCCTTCCATATGAAACAAACCAGCAAGGCTTTAACACTACTGTAGCTGAATACCATAAATCATGACATGAAAGCATACATTTCTTTCACACGTTCCTACTTTTATGCTTTAATTTGTCCCAGTCTACCTGAAGTGTTTTTACTCAAATTAGATCTGTTACTAGTACAAAATTATAGCTGTTCTATTTACGTGATGTAAAAAAATAAAATAGAAATGTATCTGGGTATACTTAGGATTGTATATTTTTAGAATTGTTTCCTAATCTTGCTGTGGCAATCTAAAGCAATACAGAATATAAGAGAGCATGTTATTATCCTTATAGCCATAATGTATGCTATCATGAATGAAAATAAAAAGGATACAAAAATGAATATTAAAAATCTAATTATTCGTGTCATTTGGAACACTGTATTTGTTTTACAATACAATCAAGGATATGGCGTATTTGTGCAGCACATTCTGTTTACTGAAAAACAAATACAAAATGAGATAATTTGAACTGCATACTGTTTCATGGGAGGAAAAGATCTGTGGTAAAACACCATAAAAAACAAAAATCACAGTAATGAATGAAAAAATCAGTAGCTGGAAAACTTACAGCTAGGGACCCATTTGTTCTTTAGGACTGTTACATTAATTTTCAGACTTGCTGCAGCAGCAAAGTTGAGATGTAGGATGAATGCATCAATTACTAACTACTAATGCTAGAAAGATATCCTTAGCTTCTCAAGGTAATTTAAAAGACCCATTCATATCCTATTTTTCAAGCACTGCACTTTTACTTGAACTGTATAAGAGGTTAAGTCTTCAGAAGTCAATAAAACTTAACAGTTTCCCTCAGAAAACAGAAGATTCCTTGGGAAGTATTATGTTGTAATTCTCCACTAATTAAAGAAAAAATATATGAATTCTATACAGAGGCCTGTGAATAAGGTCTAGAATTGAGGTATTAGCCCATTGATGTATTATTTTAAAGGGAATGTGTGTTTGGATACATTTTAAGCCTTACTAAGCATTTCTTACCCAAGCTTACACTCATGCCTGCTCACTGCCAAAATAAGACACTGCATCAATAAAATTCAAACTATTGATTTTTAGTAATTTGTTGTTGACAAAAAATATATTCCTCAATTTAAGTCACACAACTGCATTAAGTCAATATCACAAGTTATTGAGGAAAGCGATTGGATGAAAAAGGGAGACTACATTTAATTAAAATCTTTTAGCAGGAAAGCAAAGGCATATTTTTTGTCTTAACATTTCACTATATAAACTGATCTATAATGAAATAGTCCTGCTCTTTCCTGCTTTTAAACACTTCTAAAACTGCATACAGTAAAGGAGGCTGCAAGACAGCTTACAAAATACCACATATAACTGTAAAAATAGTACAAGGGTTTGTGACAACTCTTGTAATAACTCCTCCCTTATCTTCATGTAATGCTACCCGACGCTGTGACCAATCGGCATTTAAACAATGATATAAATATTGGTTTCCTCTTGCGGTGTGATAATTAATTGGAGAATGAATCTTGATAAACAATTTTAATGGATACTTCCATCCAGACTACTTTATCTCAAACACAGAAATAAATATAGGGTTCTATATTTCATATAGTTATTATAGAACATATAATTATTACAAAGAACTCAGGACTATTGTTCTGATGCAGTGCCATACTGCAGAGCAGGCACTTTAAATTTCAATTCATGCTTGACATAAAAGAAAACTTAAAAATGAAGTCAGACTGTTACTAAATGGAAATTGCCTAGTCTGTTTACTGTCTGAAGCAAGAAATGTTAAAGATCCAATACTTAGTTTGTTTATTGCAAAGAAAAATAGACAAAGTTAAGTATGGAAACATTTTATTTCAAAACATAAGGCCAAACCACAGAGATCAGAAGTTCCATTAGAACTAAATTTAAACTTATGAAGTGATGGATTAAAAAAATCATTTTCTTGCGAGGCAAGATTCATAAATTCAGACATGGAACAACTCTGCCTTGCCATCACAGGCATCTCTTTTTCTATTACTAATAATTATTAATATGCACACAGCCTTAGAAGACAGAACTACTTTGTGTTGTAAATGTGAATGACATTATTTGGAACTACACATAAAAACACACTAGCCTTTTCAGCAGTTGCAAGTGAGCTGAGAAAATCTCTGATGGCAACTGTTTGATGCTTCTGTTTCTGTCCCTTAACTCTCTGTGCCACAAAAGATACCAAGAGCATAGAATACTGAAAACATTTAGCACTGCTTGATCCTTCTGTTGCAGGACATATGCCTGGCAGAATGGGAGCACTTATAAAATCAGTGTTTCACGTACTGTAAACTTTGAGCAGGAGCTGAGTCTTGCTGTCTTTCATGGTGAGCTCATCCTCTTTCATCTGCTGCTTGTAGAAGGTGCAGCAAGAGCATGCTCCCATTCCTAAACAGAAGATGAATGAGTTAGAGTCCTTTAAGCTTTTTAAAATTTATTTTATTTTATTTTATTTTATTTTATTTTATTTTATTTTATTTTATTTTATTTTATTTTATTTTATTTTTTTCCCAGCACTTCCTTTGGGGCTCTCCTACAGCTGCTGCTTTGCCTCATATTCTCAATTCTGATATGCAGACTCTTGAGCACTGACCTAAAAGCGTCGTTATGTTTGTGGGTACTTTGGTTTTATCATAGTCTGAATGGTTTTCATGAAGTATGTTCTGGCTCATTCTTATAGACGTAGCTGGCTCAGGTGAGCCTCAGGACTAAAAAGCCCCATCTTTCAGCATTTTAAACAAGATTTTTTTTTTCCCAAAAGAAAGATGGACATTTTACTGTTAACCCTTTTCCCCTTAAGATGAGCTTTAAAAATACATTTTATAAGACTGCTTCATGATTACTGTCCGAGTTAACTCTGTTTAAAGGCAAATGCAATAAAACACCACTTTGGTTATTATTATTTACCTGAGGATCTGAGTAGTCTGAACATTTTCTGATACATTATCAGAACAAAAGAAACTATTTACAGTCTTTGTGCAGAATAATGAAAGAAATGGACCATGGCTAGATCAGAAAAGAAGTATTGCAGAAAGAGTTTTACATAGAAGATATTAATGCAGCAGCTTTCTTTCAGGGTTGGAGTATATAATATTATTTTCTTTGAAGAGCTACTCATTTTACTAGGTAAAAAAGAAAAAAGACAGGGGTATTTTCAAGCATTAAACTCACACAAGCAGACAGGAAAACACAGATTATCACTCTGAGTTGGGTTTTGTTTCTTTTTAAAGAAAATATCACCATCCAAAGATAAATGTGAGACACATTGAGGACTTACTGTGACAACTGGTAAATTATGGCTGATGAGGCCTTGGTAATTAAGAAAAACAGTCTGTGAAAGACAGGCTTTTAATGGGAATGATATCAGAGAAAAAAAATCAGTAACAAACAATTTCATACTGGAAAAAAGCTGTCCTAACAACAAAAGAGAACATTCACTAGCACACAGCATAATGTGTTAAAAAGAGATGTTACCAGGAAGAAGACAGGTATAGCAAACCTAAGGGTGGACTGGATTTGGAATCACCCACATCCAGAACAACAAAACAGGTATGTGGGAGGACCAGATGCATCAAAATTTGTAACACATGTTGAATCCTCAGCACTAGACAGTCAAGAAGTGCACAAAGCAAACAACATCTATAGGCAAATTACACAGGAAAATAGGAAAGTAAAGAATTTTGCAAAAGCAGAGAAATTCTAGCAGAGGAATTTAGCATGAGTGCAACATTCCTTTACAGCTGCAGTACAGGATCAAGAAGGGAGTAGTAAAGAAGCTATCATATCCAAATCTGACATAAGAGAAAAGAAATATACCAAAAATGTCTTTTCACTATAATAATACCAATAACTTTTGCTTCGTTAGAATTATATGGAGTATTAGCAAGCACATAAAGGAAAATGTTAAAATCTAGATTTTTAATACATACAAAGCCAATACTGGGGCAGAGAACTGCAAAACCATTACATATTATTTAAAAAAAAATTAGAAAAGGCTCTTTTAATATCACAAAATACTTCAGAGCAGAGAACGTTTGTCACACTTCTACAGGTACCCCATATATCAAGGCATATGTATGCAGCTTCAGGACTATGTCCACGCTAAAACTGCCAACAGCAAAATGCCTAAAGGACAAAAAAAAAGCCCCTTGGATCACAGCATACACAAATATAATGAAAAAAGGTGGTGAACTTACTGCAACTTATTGCCTCAATTACCACACAAGAAACTGGAGAGACTGTTCTGATACAGTGTGTTAGCTTTTAAGACCTTAAAACAACGATATGGTGGTATGTTAAAATTTACCTGCTACAGATGATGCAGTATTTTTGCTCTGCAGATGTCATAGATTCCATCTATGTGTTCTACACAGATACCAGTAGTTCTGGCTGGGCAAAGTATAGCCACCTACATTTCACCTTTCTGGAAGATGACAGTTAAAGAAAATACTTTTTATCATCTTGCACATGAGATATTTAAGGAATGTGCAATGGTATACTAGAAGGACTGTCTGAAATTAGCCATTATTGACACTATGCTAAAACAAAGTCAAAAGATTACAGCAAAATCCTAATGTTACAGGCCAAAGATACAAGGAAATGCAATAAGAAATTCAACCATACCTGATGGAAAGTTGGTGTTAATAATTTTGGAAATGAGATGTATTTAACATTCCAAAGTTAGTGCTTACAGCAAGCAAAAATATTTTCTTCTCACAAGAGCTGGAAAACATAATGAATATGACTAAGACTGGCAGAAATCTAGAGCAACTGAGGGAAGGAAGGATAAAGATGGTATTGGGATCACAGTCTGAATGATTTCACAGATGATGTTTTCCTTAACATGAAAGATTTAGTCATCTACTTGTTCTACCGTAGTGTGTTGGCTCATTCAAGGATACTATCCTGTTGGTTTTTTTTTTCCCCATCACATATATGGCTACACAGGAAAAATAAAAATGAAACAGTTCAGATTCAACAAAAGTCTTAATTAATCTTTGGCTCTTTCAGTGCAGATGCTGCAACACAATATATATAAAAAAAAAAATGTACAAGTTAATTATTTATTTATTAATACAGAACCTTCAAGATAGAGCAGAACTTCTGGAGGTCATCTGGTCCAACTCCCCTGCTCGTGTAGGGCCACTTACAGCCAGCTGTCCAATGTCCAGATGCCTTTTGAGTATCTCCAGAAACTGGTGACTCCATACCTTCTTGGTCAATGTGTTAAAACCAGAAGAGCAACCTGTCCTGGTGTTCAGCCACTCTTTCAGTGTAAAACTGTTTCCTGATCCTCAGAGGGAGCCTCCTGTTTCAGTTTGTCTCTTCTCCTGTCACTGAGCACCACCAAAAAAAGCTTGGCTCCATCTTCTTTACACCCTCCCTTCAGGTATTTATATACATAATAAGCCTTCTCTTGTCCTGGCTGAACAGTCCCAGCTCTCTCAGCCTTTCCTCATAGGACAGATGCATCAGATCATTCGTCATCTTCCTGACCCTTTGTTGAACTCCATCCATTAGGTCCATACCTGTCTTGTACTGGGGAATCCAGAACTGGGTCTCCTATCCTGCAGTCCAGGATACCATTAGACACCTTTGCTGCAAGGGTGTGTTGCAGACATGTTCAGCCTGGTGTCCATCAACACCATCAAGACCTTTTTTGACAACCTGGGTAGCCCCCAGCATGCACCACAAAGTGGGGTTATTCCTACCCAGGTATAGGACTTTCCACTTCCATTTACTGAATTTCATGAGGATCCTACCAGCCCATTTCTAATATTTAATACCACATAGCAAAGTATAAAACAGAATAATTGGGTGAATAGGTGTATGTCACACTATGACATCTTGTAGTAACTACAAATAAGGTGGCAAAGAACCTACACACCCGAAAGCCTTTTTTAGCCTAACACAAGATACTTTCACCCTGCAAGCCTTGTTTCTTTCAGAAAGGATATGAAAACAATATAACAAATCTTTCAAAAACCCCAAACCAAACCAAACCAAAAAAAAAAAAAAAAAAAAAAAAAAAAATCCCCACGACTTAATATATCTGATAATGAAAAAAAAAAGAAAAAATCATTCGGGATGAAAATAGACTAACCTTTGATCTATGGGGCAAAAGGTATAAAAGAGTGTCTCGGTCCGGAGAGGGAAGAGACTCAGTTCTTTTGAATATTCCTGTGTTGTGAAATTAGAGGCACAAACGAGGCCAAAATATCAACAGCTAGACTACTTATTACATAAATAAAGAGGATGGATCAGAAGGGGAGAGAGAGAAAATAGAGAGTGAGAGAGGGAAAAGAGAGAGAAGAGGAAAGCAATTATATTACCCCACCCCTCACCCCCCCAAGACAGTTTGAGTTTGTGGAGGAAAGGTGCTGCAGGAGATGTTGGGTCTGTAGAGAAAGGGTGCTGAGGCTTTGGCTGTAGAAGAGAGGTGGTCCTCTGGCAGTGTCTTCAGCCCCATGAGTTGCAGCAGACAGAACTTAGGGCAGGGAGAGGAGGCTCTGCTTCTTCCAGGCTCCATGATGATGTCTCTGTCATTTTTCCTCTCCTGATATTCTCTCCATTTTCCTTCTCAGCAGCATTGTCCTTCTCCTGTATTTTTCGTCTTCTGTGGTTTTGGTTCCGTGTTTTTCTTCTGCTGAGCCAGTAGTTGCTCAATTCTTTTATACAGTTTTTCAGTCCTTAGGTATGTGTCCAAGTATTGTCCCTCAGGAAATCAGGGACCAGGTGGTGAATCCATTGTCTCACCATCCTCCCTTTCCAGGGTACTTGGTGGGTGGAGATTATCTTGTCTTATGCATATTCCCGAAGGCGGCCTCGGTCGTTGATTTTATCTTTGTTGAGTCACATCAGAAGAGACAAGCTTTTAGTCTCTCACAAAGAGAGAGGCATGAACTTTTAGAAGAAAGCATCCAATGCTTTTGAAAATGCTTCATGATGGATGTCTTGATATGACGGTATACTCTTACCTATTTTTTCATACTTTAACTGTGCAACTTTAATAAACAAGCAAACAAACTAAACAAAACAAAACCAGCCACAGGAATTCTGGAGAAAGGAGTTCAATGGCAGTTTTTATGTGCTTAAGAGAAATTGGCAAGTGATACATTGGTATACTAAGGAAGCCAGCACCTACTTAGCAACATGCTAATCAGAAATGTGGTGAGTCACATCAAGGACATCTCTGCTCGATGTGGTATTTCTGACAATGTATTTCCCAAAATAGACCCTGCTTCTATAGGTCTTCAGCTGTGCATGTTAATGAGCAAAGACTCAAGTAAATAATGATTCCTTAACAGCATGTTGTAGTCTGAGCTTTCAATTAGGAACACAGAGGTACATCAGAGGCAAATCTTTACACTATAGCTGTGTAAAGTCTACTATGGTCAGTGGTAGCTTAACGTGATTTAATGGTGAAAACACTGCTTGTTGTGTTGATCCAGCAAATAAGGAAAATGTAATTGCAGTAAGTTGTACAGAACTTACACACCAAAAAGAGGATGCACCTCAGTTTTAGCCTCTTCACACATAGACCCCAAACATGCCATTGGCAGCATCAAAAGGTACAAGTAAGAAAGTGAATCTTACTCCTGAGAATGAAGGTACTAAGCTTGTCCTCATGTTACATGTGATTATTAATTTGGGTATGTACAATTTTTGTTTATAAACAGGCAGGAAAACAGTCAGGTCAGTCAACTGGTGTTTTAAAAGAAGTAATGTATGTTAGTCTGACATTGTTTCCTGCTTGATGTATACCTACTAAATCAACTTCCTCAGAGTACCACCTGCATACTGACAGCAGAGCCAGACCTACGTAAAATCCCATTTAGTTCACTGTTGGAGAGTAATGATAAACACATTTAAATTGTGGATTTAGAAGTTTGGACTCATGATATTCGTGAACACTAAAGCTAATATTGGGCAGTTCCTTGATCAAGCTGCTTTTCAAGCAGTATAGATTTCAGACGCAAGAAGGCAATCAATCCTTAAGGACTTGGTGTTTCCTGCCATTCCTGGACAGTTAAGAACTATGCTCAGCAGGCTTTTCCCAGTTAGACTGATTTCTATGGCCCAAGGCTAGTTACTTCCCATCCTTTCTGTCCTCCTCTTGATTTATTGCATCCTCCTGAATTTTAACGGAGAAAACAATATACTGCACTTGTTCTGTGCAGGTTTGAGTTTGAACAATAAGGCAAAATGTGGATAATTTTATAATTCACAAGTTTCTTGAAACAACAAATGTTTATTAAATCAGTTATCAAGGAGAATATGACTCTTTCCAAGCAAGGTATGTTATGATTTGTATACTTTGTAAAATTATAGCTACCTTTCTCTCTGAGATCTTGTATGCTGTATAGGGACTTAAATACATTTTTGGCAAAGCTGGGGATTATTTTGCTGCAGGTCACTGAATAAAGATTACACTCCTACATATTGTTCTGTGTCAGAGTTGTATGTGTCTGCCTGTTTCACAACAGATGGCTGCATTTCAGTAGTTTTATATAAAAGATGTATATGGAAGATTGAAATAAAATATTCATTGTAAACCAGCTTCTTATACTTGTGTTTATAATTCAGTTATACCTGTAAAGCTTGATGTCATGCAGAAGACTTTTTAAAATACAACTTTGCAAATTTGTTTCTGTTCATCCTGGGTCAAGATTTATTTGGAAGGGTTATAGAGAGAATGTAAATCAAGTTTATTTCATATTGCAATATATCAAACATTGTTTTATGAGATATTCCGGTCTGTAAAATGCAACAAGAAATGAGATACCTTAATATACCTTCTGTTTTAAGGGTGAAAGAGTAAATGTAATTCTGAAAACACAGCCTTAACCTCTGCTTCCAAGCTCTGAGTGATTTCTTATGCTAGCTCTTTTGCTAGCTGTTTTTCCCTCCCCATCTTGTATGAACATGACTGAGATACATTGCAGACCCTTTTCCTGAATACAAAAGTAACCATGTAATTATTTTATTCCCACTTTTAACTGTAGCTTAACATCCAAAAGTTTCTTATCAGCTTTTCCTGTAAACATTACTTTTAAATGTTGCTTTTGCAATTTTTTTTCTCCAGCAGTTTAGTAATTTTCCTGTGTTTTGCCCTGGTACTCTGTAACAGAGAAAACTTGGTCGTGATGCCTTTAGGCTTTTGTCACCAAAGACTCATTGATAAAAACCTAAGGTCTAATAATGCAACTATGTAACGCCTCACAGCTACAGATCCAAGTGAATAATGATCTAATATACCAAATGTATTCACTGAAAAAAAGTAGGATAATAGGGTTGAGCAAGGTCTTTTAAACTTTGCTTCTCTTTTCTGAAGAACAGGCTGCTACTGAATCACAAGCGCACTTACACCGGTCCATTGGTGCAATTCCTCACAAACAAGATTTCCTGGCGAGTATGTGTAAGTGCCTTGCATTACTAGAGACACAAGTACAAAAGGTGGGACAAATCGAGCACCGCGGCCCTTTAGAAACAAATTTTGCCTTTCTTCGTTCCCCCTGCTCCTGTGGTTTGACAAGGCGGGTCAGGACGGTGCCCCGGCTCCCCTGAGCCCCTCTCACACCTGCTGTGGCAGCATCTCTGCCCTCGTCTGGCGCAGGTGCTGTTCAGGGAGCTCCCACAAGTCGAGAGCCCGGAGAACGGCCGGTGCGGCGATCGTGTCTGCGAGCTTCCAGAGAACAGTTTTCCTCCCAACAGAGGGCTTTAAAAGGGAGACGCTGCTTCTGGTAGCCACTCAACTGCGAAACGACTCCGAATTCACCGCCTAGCCACCCGTCCCGTGCCAGCGCCACCTTGTACAGCGGCAGCAGAGGACAGAGGAGCGGGGCAGGGCAAACAGAAAGCCAATCAGAGGCTGCAGCTGGCCCCTGACTGACAAGCTACACCACCCAATAGAAGTCGTCACCTCAGTAGGCGGAACGACAGGGCCGAGGGCCGCTCTATCACCGCCCTTTGGGAGGAGCCGGGGGAGCGGCACCGCCCTGGGCGTGGCTCGGCGGGCCGGGGCGTGGCTTGGGGAGCTTGTGGGCACGGCCACAGCAGCGCTATTTAAACCTGGCGCGGAGGGTCTCCTGTTCAGTCTGTGCGGTGTTGCTGGGGGCGCGGGTTTGCGTCTGCTCCAGCCGCCTCGTTGTTCCCTTTTCTTTTACGCGCGTGTGCGCGGGAGGCCGAAGTGGTCCGTCCCGTCTGGGTCAGCGCCTCTCGGGGCTTATCTTTTTGTCCTTCTCGCCCCCACCCCTGCTCCGAGCGCTTCCACAGAGGGATTTTTTCCGCGTTTCCCCGGTCCGCGCCCCTTCTCTCCCCGTACCCGGCCGGGGGCTTGCGGCGCTTCCCTCTGGATGCGTCCCCGCAGCCCCGGGCGGGAGGCGGCCAGGGGGAAGCGCTGCCTCTGGGGATTTACCGCTGTCTGGTACTCGGACTCGTGCCGCCGCCCCCTTCCCCAAGAGGCCACCCGGCACCCCGGCTCCGCTGCCGCTTCGGGCCGCGGCCATGGACGACAAATACCTGCCCGAGCTGATGGCGGAGAAGGACTCGTTGGACCCGTCCTTCACCCACGCCCTGCGGCTGGTCAACCAAGGTGAGGGCCAGCGGGGCACGGCAGAGGCGGAGCGGGACCGCTTCGTCCTGCCGCAGGGGCGAGCGGTGGGATCGAGTCAGAGTTAGTGGCGGCCGCCGAGGATGCTCAGTCAGGGGATTTCTCTTCATTGTGCTGTGGTCGGTGGGCTTTTGTTGTGTTTAGGCTACTGATGTCTGCCGCTCCTGCCCTCTTCCCTTTGTGTGGAGGGGTCCGGGGCTCAGCCCCAGCACCGGCAGGTGCTGAAGAGACAAGGCTCAGCTTGCGCTCCCGGCAATGCCCGAGGTCAGCGAGTCTTCCCGGGTGCCCCTCCAGCAGGCAGAGCATTTCCCCAGACAAACAGAAGCAAACGCTGGGCTGCCTCCCCTCATTCCTCCTCTTTCTTAAGTGTTGTTTACAATAGCGTGGACATGATCGCTCGCTGCTTGAATTCTGCATTATTCCAAGTTAAATTACTGTGTAGAACAGCTTGGGTCTTCTGCGCTCGCCTTGGGCTTCAAGTTCGTTTAAAAAAACAAACAAACAAAAACCACCAAACAAACACCCCCCAAAAAAAAAACCTCGAAAGATTTTCCTTTTCTACTCCTCTACTGTGTTTCTGAAGAAGAAATAGGTTATTGTCATGTGTGCGTGAGCCTTTTTAAAAGGAGCCTACAACCGGTGTCCTTGGAACTTTTGGCTCTGTAACTGAAAAATTAAAGAGCCAACAGTACATTTAGTGAATCCGTTGGAGAAACAAAGGCATGTTTTCTTCTGCAATTATGTAACTCCAAGTAATAAGTGATTCCTACCTCTTCTACATCTGACTTGTCAGATATGCTTTAAAGTGCTACCTCTTTGTTTCAATGATACGATACTGAAGAGAGAACTGATTCTGTGTTACTTACAATGTTTTGATGTAATTTGGAAAGATTATGTAATTGGCAGGTGACTTCCAAGTGTAGCTCTGTAGAGGCAAACAGTGCTTGGGATGGTCAAATGAAATCAGTTATGATATTCTAATATAACTTAATGGCAGATGGAATGATTTTGGCTTTAGTTGAAGTGATTACAAAGCTATGCTAGTGTAGTTTCTATAACAGGAATAGATCTAAATCTATATGGCTTCTATTAATGCATTGTTGTAGTTTTTGGTGTGTAATGGAGGGCAAATGCCCATCTTGAAATCAGAAGAATCATTAATTATTACCTGTAGTATTGTGGAGTTAGAAGTTGTCACTGTTTTAGCTGTGGAATGCACATGCCATGTGATTTGTAGCTTCATGTCCTTGGGTGGTTGGTATTTTTCATGTGATTCCAAACGTTGATTTTGGAAAAATGCCATTGTTGATAGTGGAAGAAGGAATAAATACATTAATAAATAGGTATTTGTATTGTTTGGTGTAAATAAAAAAAAAGAAAACTTCATGAAATTTAGCTTGAGGACTGAGAATTTAAGACTGTAAATTAGTGGCACTCCAAACAGTGAAGGAAGAATCTTTTCTGTGTATGTTGACTATTTTAGGAAGTTACAGAGATATGTGCTTTATTTTACAAATACTGTTTATGGAAGTATGAATGGCTGCATGTCTGGGACTAATATTTTTTTAATGGTTCTGGCTGGAATGAGAAATTAGAGGACAAACTCCTGCCTCCTTTTATCATGTGAGGCTTTGTATCTGCATGTGCACTTTTGACTCCAAAAATCTAGTTAGTGAAAAATTAATGCAGATGGGCATTGATTTCAGCCTCTTTATTCTAGTATATCTATAGATATTTTTTTTGCTTTCATTGAAAATGAAGTCTTGCAATAAATCTGAAGTATTTCACTTGTTAGAGACAAAAAAAAAAAAATATTAAGCAAGGTGACTACAAACTGATTAACTGTAGTTTAAAATGCAAATGTGTGTAATACCTGTGTAAAATACACATTTTCTGGCAGCTGTAGAGCTTCCAAATAAGGTGAAGGGACTATAATCTAAGTGGGAAATGTAAGAGATGTTCTGCAGACCTATGGTGTCATGACACTAACTTTATCAGAGACTGTTCTTTTCCTTCTCAATTTTAACCATTCTGTGCAGTTTAATGAGCACAAATATTCGTGGAAATGTACTGGCTTGTACCTCATACGTGAGGTCCACTGAGGTCTTCTGATGGCATTTGGTGAGCAATGAGCTTGCCCAATTTTTTAAAACTGGGTTTGTTTAGCTTTTCATCTCAGAATGAAACATGTTTCTAAGTTTGGCTGCTTCTAGGTATGTATGAGAATGTCTTAGAGAAGGTTTTAAGTGCTTAAAATAACCAGCTTAATTATGTAATAGCATTTTGATGTCTTAATATTATTACAGTTGCTATCTGTATTTATTTAAATTGAAATACTGTAGATCAGCCAACTTCAGAAACTCAGGATTGCTTTAAGAATTATATGGTTAAATTAATAAATCCTTCTGAGGTGCTGAAGGAATTGAAATGTGTCAAAAGAGCCAAATCTTGGAGAAATTTCTAACAATGTTGAAATCTGGTTTCTATGGAAGTCCTGTGTCTAGACTTTGAAAATCTGTTAATTATAGTTCTCAAATGGAAGTGGGCACATTTGCATATTATACTTACAATTACTAATTATGATTTGGATACACAAATGACATAATTTTAAATTATATGGGGGGGTAGAGATGCGTGGCTTGAGATGCTTTTAGAGTTCCAGGGCAGCCTTTTGATTGAAAAAAGAATCATGTGGAGATAACTAGGGTGCTACAAGAATTATTATACAGTATTATTAATCTGTATTACAGAATTAAGAGACAGAATCTTCTTTTTCCCTAGTAAAACCTTGGTTTAAGCCTTTTAAATGCATTAAAATTAAAGAGCAGTATCCGTAATTGTTCCTACATAGCACCTGAAGTGCTGACTTTTCTTGTTGAAAACTCTGCTCAAGTATTTGACCTGTGTCTTTCAGACAAATATAAGACAAATTACTTAAATTTTGCTTTAAATCATCACTGAAACATTCAGCTGCTGCTTAAAACTTAGAACAGCAGGAAACTTCTGTGGGAGACAGGACTATCATTTGCTCTAATTAAGATGATTTACTTGTAAGCTGTCCTAAGAGAGAAGCATATTCTTACCTGTAAACTTCTAAAAGTTACAGATTGGAAATGGATATACTTCGTATGTGAAGTAAGGTGCTGATGCCAATTGGGTTAATTTGCAGCTGGTATCAGACAATGGGAACTGGGAACATTGTGTCCAATTATTATTATAAATTCTGTCATTGAAGTACCTTGGCAAAGATGAGATTCTGTGAAGAAGCAAGAATTTAGTACATGTATTTTTCCTATTTCTGGCAAAATCTGAAAAATACTTTAATATGTGAAAGTGATATTTGTTCTGAAATCAGGCTAGCTTTTTGTCTATCATTGCAAGGCACTGAGCAGTTTAACTTTTTAATGCTTTTTGAGGCCTGTATTTTGAAGACTGCACACTAGGGGTTGTATGTAAATGTGTAAGTGTAATGTTCATGGTTGTGACATAGTTCAGGAGGAGTGATGCTGTAAAGGACATTGAAAGATCTGTAAGAGAAGAATTAGTCTTCATTGTCTTCACATCCATCCTTAGTCCTGATTCATGACGAGCATTTTGTGATTGGGAGTCAAGTATGTGAAATTGCAGATTGAAGCTAACTGTAAATAAAACATGTTGATACCAGACAAATTTTGTTACAGTGGAAACATTAATGAAGATGCCTGTAGCTTGTTTGATTTGTGTAGTGTTAAATATGTAGGTGGGGAAGACTGCAATCAATTAGGGCAGCTGAAATCCTTGTGTGTCCCAGTGCCACTGCTGGACAACTTCTACGGACAGTCAAATTCTCCCTTACAAGCTCATTTTAGCTACTTTGAGATTTGAGGTGGTATCTTAAATTGGTGAAGCTTTGTTTAAATTGTCAAGATGTACAGGAATAACAAGCCTTCCTATCAGTAGATGGCTGTATGTGCTAGCCTTTATATCAAATGACTTTACTGAGCCACGTGTCTAGTAGTGATCAGCAGAGATGCTTGCTCTTTCTTAGGTTTTGAGTAGAAATTCAATAACAAAGTATGCTAGTAATAGTAGCTCCCTAAATATCAGAAAGGATGGAGTATGTTTCTGCATTGTACAAGATACTAACCATCTGGTTTTGTATTTTTTTTTTACCAGGTAACCATTGTAAAAATAGTAGAGTGGGAACTTAATTTATTAAGGTTCCATGGGTGTTATTGATTTTGAATAAATCTTTCATGGAATGCAAGGGCTCCTGGGTGCTTAGCAAGGACTTTCTTTCATTATCCAAGAATAAAATTCTCATTTTTCACAGTTCTAAAAGGTGTTCTTGATTATGTTGTAAAGTTACATGCAGATGTGATACAAATGTTTCCTACTGTATCATCCATTTCCTCTGAGCACAGATGTTTCATGGCATGGAACAGACGTGATGCTGCTTGTTCCCGTCCCTAATGGTGTTACAAATACTCTTGCTGTGAAACTGCAAACTCTCATACTACCAACAGTAGTCCCAGTTATGAGAACATTGCTTTCGGGCATCCTGTTCTTGGAGTCTGGTTTTTATGAACATTTATGAAGGTTGAAGGTGTTTTGTAAAGCACATACAATAAGATTATTCAGAGCATCCTTTTAAATTGAATAAAATAGTTTTGTAACTTACCCTTCAGAAAAAAATTTTGATCATCAAGTCACTAAGCTCTTTTCTTAGAGGTTAACTAGAAATAAGGCTAGTTAACTAGTAAGCAGGCTCAAAACAGTCTATGAAAATGTGCAGGGAGAATTGTTTGACAGGCTCAGTGTCATCAGAAATTTAGTGACAGTAATAGGAATGGATATGGTGTGATGGTGGCACTGTAAAACCAGGGAAGGCTGACCTAGGTTCTTTTCTATATTCTTAAAACAGCATGAAAAATAGTAAGATTTAGAGTGAAGAAAGGATGTTTCAGAGATTGACCTCTCAGCCTTCCCTTTTCAGTAACACTTCAGAAGTTCATGTTCTTGTGGTTGCTCTTTGCCTTTACTGTGGTAAAATTGTATTGGGAAAGTCACAGAACTTATTAACGGTTATATTCCAGTCTTGATTTCTTAAAAGGCTGGGGAACTGATTTATCAGGTATTCCAGTCATGTTAACAGGGCTGCTGCGAAATGCAGCAGAAGATAATCATACATACTTCACCTGAGGCTCATCTGCTCTGAAGCGTGACTCCAGTCTGCAGCCACTCACCGATGATCACATGTAGTCTAAAGCTGACTTCTAATTCACTTGCACACTTACTTTGGCAGGCAATGAGAGAGATCGAATTTAAAGGTTTCAAATTTAGACTGACATGGTTTGTCACTTTCAATCCTTTTCGACACCAGCCATGCAAATTAAAACTTTAACCTTCTGAGTACTTACTGGAGAATTCATAACGAAGGTCATGGCACTGAATAGCTGCTCTTCTGGCCTGTGGCTTGTTTGACTTAACTTGCATGTTTTTAAAATCTATGTATGTGGCCTCTCTGCCCTCTGAGTTTTGTTCCACCTCTACTTTCAAGTATAATTAAGAAACAAAAGAATCTAAATTTGGGTTGAAATAATTTGGTATCAAAGTTCAGATTTGAGTAGCCTCTATAAAGTATTCAGTCTAGTACTCATGACTTTTTAATTAGTATTTAGGACTTTCAGTTAAAAAACCTGTTTAAATGGATTAACTGGTAATTGACACACCTAATACTTCATAGTGAATTAACTGACTCTTCTTAGCTGAGCTATGCAGGAATCTTGCAAGCTTAGTGTTTACTTTATTAATACAGTTTTTCAAATGGAAAATGATAAAGAACAGGATGACTGTATTGGGCAGATGGAGTATCTTGAGAAAAATGTGATTATCTACCCCAGAGACCTGGGGAGGCATGTCTCAGCTGTGCAATGGAAGCTGCATGGTAGGTGTGGCAGTAGTTCTGGGAGTTACTTTAGAGCTACATACTGAGTGTGACTTCCAAGTGTAGCCCTTACTAGAGAACATACATTTCTGTGGCTTTAAGTTAAAGCTATAAGGGCATATGGACTAGGCAATTTGACTTTCTTCTGACATTCTACCTACAGAAGTCCACATCTTATGTTTTGAGAAGATGATGAAAAAACAGTGCTTTGTAAGCTTGGGAAGGTCTGTGGGCCTCTTGATAATCTGGTTTGTGAAAATGATCATAAACCTGTGGTTTGAATGCCATATTACCTTCACAGAGGTAAATAAAGGTGCTAAGAGGCCCTTTAAGCCAATGAAATGTCTGGCTAGAAAACTGCAAATGAAAAAACTAAAGCTCAGTGCTTTGGCAGGGGGTGATTAACTCAAATATAAGAACTGGGTAGATTTTTGCATCTCTTGATACCTCTGATTAAAAAATAAGAAGCAATTCTGGACATTTAATCTCAAGTAAATTAGGCTCTTCACTGAGCTGTCAATAGCTTGGAATATACAGTATATATGGGCTGTCTGTTTATGACAAAGAGCAAACAAAAGTATCAACTGGAGAGGTCAAATGCTGAACCATTTTTAAGCTGAGAAAGCTGTATTTTTGAGTGTCTCAGCTGAGTAGTGGATGTGTTATTCTTTGTGTTTATCCTATCTTAAAATATTCCTTTGCTTGAATTCAATGTCATATTTATCACTTGTTGTTTTGTGTTGTCATTTTCCATCATTTTACCTTATTGTCAAGGTAAAATTAATAAGAAACCGGAAAGTTAAATGAATTTTGTTCCTGTTCTCCATTCCCAGTTTCTGTTTTGCTGGCTGCCTTCCATTTCTTATTTTGATGTGTTTATCAGATTTTTGGCTGCAACTACCAGCTCAACAGGAACAAAGTTGCAAGGCAGCAAACAAATGTCAGTTTAATTCTTGTAGTTGGTAAATCTTGGCCTATATAGGTGGTTTTTATAGGCCTCTATT
The DNA here is from genome assembly GCF_014839835.1 of Dryobates pubescens. Lineage (NCBI taxonomy): Eukaryota > Metazoa > Chordata > Aves > Piciformes > Picidae > Dryobates > Dryobates pubescens. The sequence continues at coordinate 19,160,400 of NC_071625.1, read as the reverse complement.
TTCTAGGAAGAATTTCTTGACAAAATAATTGGAAACCTAAAAGATTAGAAATCATTTCAGTAAAACCTATTGTTTTTTCACTTAATCCAAAAGAAAATGTGTTGTAACAACCGCTGCTGTAGTGATCTTGGTATAATGTACTGACAGTGAAAATCTAAAGTTGGAAATCCTTTGAGGATTTACTGATTTTCTTGAACTTTATTAATCTGTTTGTACAAAATGAATACAGCAGGGGAAGATGCTTTTCTGTGGACAGCACAAAATTTAGGAAGAAGTGAAAATTGCTACTGATGCTCAGATATTGAATGCTGCTGCATTTGCTGAGTGCTTGGGGAGTAAATGCATCTGTGGTCTCTTACCGCCTCTGATCATCTAGTGTCAGTATTCTGGAAAGCAGACGTTTGAAAGTGAAAGGTTTTAGATATTTACAGACAGGATATTTTCCTGCTGCTTTGGGATAATGATGTTTCTGAAAGATGTAGAAATGGAAGGACTGCTTTTAATGCAGTCATCTTTCCTTTTATGTGTCTCCTTTTGTGTTAACTGATAATGGACAAAAGTTTTTGTTACTGATTCCTTTTAATCTGTGTCCTAATTAACGAGAAGTGGAAGTGAAGTTCCATTCCTCTTATGTATCTGGTCAGCAGCCCACATTCTGCTTCCTGACCTCCTTAACCCTCAGATACTGAGGATCTGATCTTTTTCACGTTGTCTTTTCCTGCTAATAAGCAGAAATGGTGAGCTATATTGTATGTAGTCTTGATTGATAATCTATGGGATAAACCAGTCAAGTAAAATCACCTTTTCCTCTTCTGCCCACCTTCAAACTAATGTTAAATGATACAATTAAAGTAGTAAAATCTACCATGTCTGATTCTTTTATGGACATATATAATGCTTGACTACACCCTATACCTCTCCCTGAATTTGAATGAAACTGATTTTAGTATTCTAGACTTGCCTTCAGACAGTTTCAGTGCAATGTTCTTGGTCCATCTGTACAGCCAGCGGGGTTCAGAACCTGGAGTGTTTTTTCACTTCAGCTGTTTCATGACCACTTCTAGTCTGTGTTTTGTAGGGACAAGGAGTCCTAATTTCAAAGAATAGAGGTGTGTAGCAAATGAGCTTTCTCCCTTCCTTAGAGGTGTTCCCCAAAACGTTTGTGAAGGTGAAGATGTTGCTCAAAAGTGAAACAGTTTCTTATTAATTTGACTTGGTTTCTCCCGCTTGAATCATCATGCATGTGGAGGAACTAACCCACTTCATGTTCAGTTTCACAGCAGGTAAGAAACAGTGACACCTTTAGCTTTAGTTAACACTTGCTGCTTTTCTAGGAATATCCTAATTATATCCTAGGTTGTCTAGTCTGCAAGGTGAAATGTGGCACCTTAGTACTAGACCTTAAGACTGTAAGGGCTACTGTGGTCCAATTTGTCTTGTGTAACAAATTGGTCTTAAAGATTCTTTTCACTTATCATATACCCTTGACCTTTTTATTACACCATGCATCCATGGTCTGGAAAAATGATTAGGCTTTTATTGGCCTACTGTATAAAAGCATACAACAGAAAATTTATCATGTCTTTAAAGCTTACTGCATCTGTTCTTCAGCCATTTTTTCTGCATACACTTGAAGCTTTCCCTGAAGCCTGTTAATACCATGTGAAGCACCTCAGGAATGACCTAAGTGTAGCTGTATAAAATGCTTGTGAGGGAATGAATGACTAGGATTTCTTTGAGCCATATTTTTTGTTATACAAATGTTGATATCATAATACATTATGAAGTATTAATATGACCACACTTTGGAAAGAGCAGAAGTGTGGCATGATGAGTTCCTTGTGGAATACCTACATAGCATTGTAGAAACAGTGATGGTAAAATTTTGAAGATACAGCGTATCTGGGAAGGTTTTTTGAATGCTGTCTCTGTGTTAGAAAACCATTGGTTTAGCAGTAGCTTGCTAATTATTAGAGATCCTTGCACAGTTTTAAATTTTTGTGGATTTTTTTTTTGAGGGGCTTTGTAGACCACTTCAAAATTGTTTAAATTGCAATGCAACCCCTTCCATTCAGACTCATAGTGCTGTCATGGTGTCTTCAGGGGCTCCTCAGGGAACTGGGGCTCTTGGAAAGGAAAGTCAGCTCTGGAGGGACAGCCAGTGTTGGGTGCCACTGATGTTCACTTTTCACAGTAGCTCTTGTAGCTGAATGTTCTGTTTGCATCTTAAAACATAGGCCTCTTCTGAAGCTAATATTTGGTTAACTGAGACTTCAGTGCTTAGAGAATCCCTTTGTATTACTTTTCACACAGCTTCACTAGAAAAAGTTGATGCTCAAGATACAAAAGGTTTAATTGGTAAATGGCCTATTTAAAATTCACATTTGTTGTATCTTTCAGCTTGTCCATCTCATTGGTGTTTGTCTTTCCTGCTCATACCTGGAATATGAAGCCACACCTGGAATACTGTGTCCAGTTTTGGGCTCCCCAGTTCAAGGGATAGGGATCTACTTGAGAAAGTCCAACAGAGGGCTACCAGGATGATTGAGGGACTGGAGCGTGTGCCCTATGAGGAGAGGCTGAGAGCCCTGGGCTTTTTAGTCTGGAGAAGAATGAGATGGGATTTAATAAACATTTATGAGTATCTGAGGGCTGGGTGGGGAGGGGAGGGGACAGGCTCTTCTGTAATAGGACAAGGGATATAAACTACAGCACAGGAGATTTAATCTCAACACGAGGAGGAACTTCTTCACTGTGAGGGTCAGAGCACTGGAACAGGCTCCCCAGAAAGGTTGTGGAGTTTCCTTCTCTGGAGACTTTGAAGACCCATCTGGATGTGTTCCTGTGTGACCTGTGCTAGATTCTATGGTCCTGCTCTGGCAGCGGGGTTGGACTTTATCTCTGGCAGTCCCTTCCAATGCCTAATATCCTGTGACCTCAGTCACAGGCTTAAGCTCAAATACAAACTGAATGATGTGGCTGTAATGGAACTACCTTATCTTCAGACACAGGGTTCCCAAATACAATTTAAATATGGATGGGACCCGACATAGCTTTGGCTTGTGCTATCCTTTTGATGTGTACTTTAACTTGCAAGACTGCTGTCGATCACTCCAAGTTGTGTTACATGAAGCTTTACTGAAATACCTTTCCAGACTTTTCAACATTTAAACTTTTAGATGTTTGCATCATTATCAGCTGATTAAATAGGGAGTGCAGGTAAACTACCATAATGCAATTTATAAATAACCTGTTCATAGATGCACTTACAGAATTAAGACCAGACCTTGTTTAGAACACTAAGAAATAGTTCAGAATTCAATATAAGGTTAATTAAAAATGCTGACGTATATTTCATTATCACATAAGTGGCAAGTAGCGGCCTGTGAGATCAGCTTTATGAAGAACTCTAGGCAAATTATCCTTTTAAAATTAATGCCCCAGTAGAGGAAAATAGATGTGATTTGGTTTTTTAACTGGCAGATCATGTTTTCTTTACACTTCAATAGTATGCTGAGCATTATGCTAGCATAATGTATTTTCTGCCTCTGAGTAGCTTGTAGGTCCTAAAGGTACTAATCCCTTATTTTTGTTAATGAGCTTGAAACAATGACCAAGGTTTTCAATTACTGGTTGTCTAGGCTAGAAGGCTACCTGCTGTGGTGGCTTGCATGAAGATGATGCTGAAAAGTTAGTTGTGCTGGTTTAACCCAGGTTGCTCTCACAAGCCCTCCTCCTCCCACACAGATGGAAGGGAAATCAATGAAAAAAGCCCCTCCGGGTTGAGATGAAGAGTTTACTGGAAATATGCTATTTGCAGAAAAAGCACAGCAAAAAGTGACTTCCCTCCCTCTGCGCCATTCATAATTAACTAGCCTTGGGCCACATCTCCAGGTGATTTTTTGGAGAGACCTGTGTTGGGGTGGACAAAAACTGGACCATTAATTGTGTAGAATTACATCTAAGCCAAGTGGCTAGTAGAATGACCATATCATAATATGCCAGTAACCAGCACAACAAGGTAGCTTTAAGCCATTTGAGATGATGAACACCACAACACAGAGGATGTCAATTACAAGTTCACATTGGCTGCAGCCGCCCCTGAAAAGCAAATGCATCCACATAGTGATTACACCACAGGGGGAAAAAAAAAAAAAAAAGAAAGTATATAAAACTCTCTTAACAAGCCTCAAGCCTTGATTGACTCTTTTAATTATCTCACCTATTCTTATCTCAACTATTTTGTGTCCTGCCAAAAATGACTCTTGGTTAAGGCAGCTGCTTTTGAGCCCTGTATTGGGTGCCAAATATGGACTGTACTGGTTTAACACAGCTGGCTTTCATAAGTCTCCTCCCTCCCCTCACACAGGCAGAAGACAAAGTAATGCAAAAATACTCTGGGTTGAGAGAGATTTTACCGCAAGTGATAAACTCTGCAGTTATCTTCCCTTATTTGCAGAAAAATGTGGCAAAAAAAGCAAAAGTGGCAGAAACAAGCAATAAAAATGTTCTTCCTCCTTTTCCCCCAAGCATGAAGCAACCAGCCCCGTGGAAAAGGCCAACACCCCAAACCCTGGAAACCAGAAGCAGCAACCACATCAGGAAGCCTCTTACCTTGCAACCTAAACTTACAGCCCCATGGTACTTTACTCCAGCCAGCACTTTCATTTTGAAGCAGGCATGATGGCAATGTGGTATTGAGTATCAGCAGCAGATTGAGCTCAAGCCATGACACTAGTCTATCCACTGACTGCAGTACTCTGCTTGGTCTTTTTGCAGGGGAAAACTGAAATGCATAGAAAAAGGAAGCAAGTGCCTTTTTAATTTTTTTCTCACTTAGATGAAGTAGGATGTAAAACCATAGATTTCATTCTGTACAGTCTTTTCAGAATCCTTTTCTTCATGTTATTATATTGGAGTAATACCTGGCTAGAGCTCAAACAAATAGCTTATAGTGAGTTCCCCCCCCCCCCCCTTTGGAAGTAATTACTCATTATTTGTAAGTCAGTGCAAGTTATGCTAATCGTGTAGGTATGTCTTGGCAGAAATTGTGTGGATTTTTAGGTACCTCATTTTGGAAGGTTTTGGTGCTGTTATCAAAGCTGAGCTTTGAAGCTTTTCTGCAGAGTCGGCTGAAGAGATGAGTGCACAGCATACAAAAAGCAAACATAGTCCTTATATTCAGATGTGGTACCTTTGCATGGCTATGCATACTTGTCAGTAATGGATGTCAAGCTGTGTTATAATAAAGCAAATGTTAAAGCATTATTTCTCCTTCCTTTATTGATGACTAATTAGCTCATCAAGCTATATCAATTATAGTCAATCAGATTTTAGTAATAAACACTTTTTCCACTTCACCTTACTGTATTTCATCCTCAAGACACCTATTCTGACATGGGAGGAATTTGTACATGTAACTAATTGAATGCAGTTTCACACTAGGACATAAAATGAAGAAATAAGAGCAGATGGCCCCTTCAGAAAAATACATTAAAGAGAATAGATGATCCTGGCTGGCTACATAGTTAATCCCTTACTTCTTGCCAAGAGGTATTGATAATAGATATTATGCAGGGGTAAAATAAAAGCTGTATGAATTTAGTGGAGGAAAAGCTTTTCTTCATTCCAGTTTTTTGATAGTCTAGTCTTATGCTTGTATTTTTAAGGCACAGCTATAGTGCTCTAAAATCAGTGAAGCAAGAGGGGAAAGTGAGATTTGACACTAATATACACATGAACAATTCTTTATGAAGACTTATTCATGGGATCATAAGTACTCATAATGTCTGTTTGGTACTTTGTTCTTCCAAAATATGCTTTATTGGTTTGCTTCTCTCAAGTAGCAAGAAATGATGCAACAATCTACCATATTAAGCAGTTACTGCCATTACAACTGTCCTTTATCCACTGAGCACCCAGACTATGAATTTCTTAGGCATCTGCATATTTTTTTTTCTTCAATGCATTCCCTTTGTCCTCTGTCACATCTTGTAACTTTTCTCTGTACCTTCGAAAAGTGGAGTATCAAAATTTCCATTTGTGTACAGAAGCAATTCAAACATCACTGAATGAAAAAGTAATGGTATCTCTGGTTCTTGGGTTTGGCACTTACCCTTTCTTAATAGACGTGATGAAGGAGCAGAAACTTGAGTATAAGAAATTCATAGAATCAATAAGGTTGGAAAAGACCTCAAAGATCATCAAGTCTAACCTGTCACCCAAAACCTCATGACTACTAGACCATGGCACCAAGTGCCACATCCAGTCCCCTCTTGAACACCTCCAGGGACAGTGACTCCAGCACCTCCCTGGGCAGCACATTCCAATGGCTAACAACTCTCTCTGTGAAAAACTTTCTCCTCACCTTGTGCCTAAACTTCCCTGGTGCAGTTTGAGACTTGTTCCTCTTGTTCTGGTGCTGATTGCTTGGGAGAAGACACCAAAAGTATGAAGGCAAGTCGGGGACAGGCAGGGTAAGTGTCTGTGGTTAGTAGCAGCTGCATTTTCCCAACACTGATGGTATCAGTGTAACCAGTTCAATTTTGATTTTGCTGTCTTACCTTGAAAGTAGATGTATCTCCCTGGCTGGAATTTTTTGCATTGTGCCTAAAGATGTCAGCTGCCTTGTGCATGTGGTTGATTTTTCAGATTTTACCAGGAATAGAGGTACAGAAGCATTAAATACAGGAATTGCTCCAATAAGAAAATTCCTAACTTGCACACACACACAGAGTCATCACTGGGAATAAGTTGTAGTGTTCAGTAAAAGCTGGGACTTTCAAATTAGCTGGACTAAAACTAAACTAGTAATATTTCTAAAATAAATTCATCACATAACTACACAAGATAATGTGACTTACAGAGGCATTCTATTTTCCATCTCCATATAAGCACTCGATTTTAGGCTGTCTTCAAAACAAATTAAAAGATAAATGAATTTGCTGTATCTTGACTGCTGAGTAGTTGCACAGAATGTCATGCAGGTATTCTCTTTCTACAGCTATAAAATAACCGTGTCTGTTGGAAATAAACATGACCTTGGGCTTTCAAAAATGTTTTCTACTGAAAGATCCTTTCTTATAAACAAATTTACTGATCTGAAATAGATGACTTACTCTGAAGGAACTGTTTCATTACATTCAAACTAACTATGAAGACATTTTCTTTAGATAAAAAAAAATTATAATTCAGAGCTGTTTCCTATGGCAAATAAAAATCATACCATTAATGCTACTAAAACTGTAGTATATTTTAAACTTTATCCACAAGGTGTTTTTCAGAAAAGTTTACTGTCATAAGTTGGTTGTTACTTCAGATTGCTTTCCTTGGTGAAGGCGCTACATGGCTAATAAGTACATGACCCGACAGAGAGCAGGCTTACTACAGATTTAGATCTCACTTCTGTCCTGGAGAAACTGGTCTGTTTGCAGAGATGATAGTTCTTCCCTTGAGAGTTACAGCTGGAATGAGTCCATAAATTGGACTTTCAAGGGAGGTGGTGGAGTCGCCGTCCCTGGAGGTGTTCAAGGGGAGATTGGACGTGGCACTTGGTGCCATGGTCTAGTTGTGAGGTCTGTTGGGACAGGTTGGACTTGATGATCCTTGGGGTCTCTTCCAACCTTTGTGATACTGTGATACTGTGAAGTGTGGTCTTGGTCTAAAATTCCAAGATGTGATTCATGAGAAAATTGAACAGAATACTATTTGGAGACGTTTGAATGTGGTAGCAGCTTGCGTTGTGGATCTTCATACACAGAGAAGATCATGGATTCATCTGCTATTGAGCATGAGGAAGGGATAGTAATTTGTTATCCCCCTGCTAGTTAAAAATTAACTTGGATGCTAAGAGTTTTTAACATGAATTTGTTGAAGCTCATACATAAGATTTCCACATGAATTTTTAAGCTGCACTTTCCCATAGGACAGTAGATGTACAAGCTGCCTTTGTATGTTTTTCCTGCCAAGCTATATTACTGCAGCCAAGGGCTGTAATGGATGACAAATAATAAAAGTACTGCTTACAATAATTGTATCAAAAGTAGCTTTTATCTGCTGGCAGCAGGAGTAGTGGCCTTCTGAAGGATTAGGGATGTGTGGATGTAATCCAGAATGGTGTGCTGGAATTAATCCCTTTCCTCCATCATCCACCAACTGACCTCCATAGATTTGTTTCATATTTGTGTGGACCAGAATATACAAATGCTTTAGGCTTTTTGGGCTGTCCCATTTTCCATAAGTATTCTGAAAGTATTTTTCAAATTCCTGACATATATATTTGGTTTGTGGATTAAAACAACCCACCTACACTATTATGTTCCTTCATTCACCTGTGGTTTCATGTTTTCTGTGTAAGTTTACCTTTTCACACAGCTTACTTGTACACTGATTTCGTGTTTTAGTAAAAGTTGCAGACATGAAGTCTTGGCAATCTGAGCAATTTAAATGTGAAATATGCAAATTCAGAGCTGCAGGTTGTATCCTTTTTTTTTTTCAAGTGAGATTTGAATTATGCTTTTCCTTGTCAAAGGAATCACAGAAAATTTGAGTAGTGCTATGTACATAGTAAGGAAGAAAGGATATAGACCCTTCTTGATGGCTCAACAAGATGACAAGATAAATCTAGTGTAAGGGCCACTTGATCATGTTCATACATATAAATGAAAAAGATGGAACAGTTTTTTCTAAGGGCTCTTGATACAAAATATTAACTTCATTTCATTTAAGCTCTATGCCTCAAGTAGTATAAGGCAATCTATATGTGGGATCCCTTTCTGAAGTACTCATGCCTTTATATTTGAAATCTGTATCCAAAGCAGCTTTATACTACCAAAACCTTGCTTGCACATGTTGCTCTTCTGAGGGAATTATTGTAGGCTTATGTTTAAAACTGCGTAAGCAGTGTCTTCTAAACATAAAGATCACTTAATACTAACTGTTCCATTTGTTCTTAACATACCATCTAAATAGTTTAGAGGTCTTCCAGAGCTTTGCCTTTGGGGGTCATGAGCTGCTTGTGCTGTCATATGGAAACAGAAAATAGTACTTGTGGAAAGGGAATCATATTATTTATAGGCTATCATGCAGTAGATGCAAGTAGGTAAAAACAAACCAGTGGGAGCCTTTTCACGCACCTACTTGTAGGAAGGATCAAAAGGTGCCTGAGGCTGTAACAAACCTCTGATAGTCAGGTCTTCTGCTCAAAGCAGAGCAAAAGCCAGTAGTCTTGCCAATAATCAGGCAACAAGTTTAGGTCTTCCTGAAGCAGGTTGGAATGTGGCAGTCAAGCATTTTTGTCATGATAAGATACAGCATCCAAGTTTGAAGTACTTGAGTGTAGGACACTGGGTTCTGTTCTTCTACAAGTATGTTTAAGCTGCCCTTGGATTTTTTATTTTTAAGCTGCGGAACAAATGAAGTGACGTTTTTGCAGTTGCTGGGTTCCTGACCTTGCTAATGTGGAAACATTCATGTTTAAAGAAAGCAGTCAACAGCAGGTAAATCATATAGGAAATTTTAGCACTTTGTTGTAAGTTCACAGACGGTTTTGAAGAGATAAATAGTAATTTTCAGTGAAGTAGGGTGGGTATGTGGGACTGGAGCCTATATTTACATCTTTTATTTGTTCTGAGCAAGACTGACTGAACATCTGTTCATATCTTACGTGACTTCTGGCAATTTTTTATTGCGGTACTTCCTACTATATTGCTAATATTAATCAGCTGAAACAGATTTTAGTGGAGTCATTTTTGATGTGAAGGTAATAGGTGCTCAATTAGTTTTGAATTGCTTAAATAAAAAGGCCTATTCAAAATATTTGTCGTATTGGTAACTGAAATGTATTTTCAGATCAGTGCAGACAGTAGTACTTAGACTGTAAAATAGAACTTACAATGCCTGTGAATGCAATTTAAATAAAGATTGGTTTGAGTCCTTCAACAGGGATATTATTAATTTGAGTGTGCTGAATGTTGTAGGCATCATTCTAGCATGAACCACTCATTTTATTGTAAATTCAAATTAGATTCATTGTCAGCAGCTTCTGCAAAATTAAGGTGGCATGTGAGAGACAGTTATTCTGAATTCAGTTATTGCAAAACTGTGGATTCATTGAAACAAATTTTTGTTTCTTATGAACAGTTCATGTATTAATGTACAGTTAATGTATTGCTTTTTATACCACTTCAGAATTGGGACCTGCTGTGGAGGCTAAATCTGATTTACAAGGGCTTGTTCTTAAACTATCAAATTGAGGGCTGAGGAGGATAAGGTGGAGTTTTCTGAAGTTCATAGAGCAGCAGGGATAGGTTCAATATAGCAGCTGCATTAAACTGAAAAATTAGTTGCATTTTTGGTTCAGGTCTTTTAGACCCGTTCAAGATGGATCTCACAGTCATTCCGCGTATGTTCAACTCCTTTACTTTACATTTTTTCAGGCTATTTTTTGTTTGTTTTGATTACTTTAGTTCTCTAATTTGCCTTCTTTCATGGAGATGCACTAATGAGTATTTGTTTTTGAAATATCTTGTGGGTGGAAGAAGGGATATTTGTCCAAGCATTTACTACATCAGAAAATCAGTTGCTCCTCTTAAATGTGGTGGGCTTTTTTCAGAGAGCTGGGATGCTATGTACAATTCAAGCTGAGGAATTGTGCAGTTTTTTTGTGAATATGTACATGGATAAACTGTTTAAACTAGACAATGCATAACATCTCTCAAGATACTTAAAAACAGGAATCTAAATTTGTCTTCTGTTTAGTGCAAAAATTGGGGAGTCATCCATCTTTGTATTAATCAGGAAGCCTGGCATAGTGATTAGTAGGTCTCTTATAGGCTGTTTTCAGGAGCTCTGTGGTATTTTTTTAAGAAAGCTTTTTTAAATTCATTAAAGCCTTAGTGTGGGGATTCTAGTTCAAATTAATGTTGTGCAGTACTATTTTCAGCTGAAAAGACAAGAAATATTTGCTGGAGAGGTACAATCCCAGATAACTTTTAATCACCCTGCTAGTAGGGCAGGGAATAACGGAGTGAAGTATAAGAGATGCATCATCTGAAGCACAGCTGGGGATTTTACTATGGCAATAATGAAATTAAGCTCTTCAGTAACATCAAAATGAGAGCTATTGTTGGATTTGTCATCCTGTGCTCCTGCACTTTGTATTTACCACAAGAAGCCATGGAATGGCTGTGAGCTTTGTATCACCATCCAGCAGAGCAGACTTTTAATGACTTGGCTTCACAGTGGAAGTTCTAACTGCCAGTATTTTTGGAATATGTGTGTTTGAGAAAACAGAACTGTGACCATTTGAGGCTGTGCCTTTAAGAAACAGACAGTGCGGGGGCACTCTGGCTGAATGTTTTGGTACCAGAATGAAAACACTCTGATACTCTAAACGAATTTCATTGGTAGATGGGCAGAATGCAACTTTAAGTTTTAGGGCAGTTGGAATTTTTTCTCTGTTTGGGTTTCAGCCTGTTCTGCCTGCCTGCTTCTCAGCAAACTATCTGGAGCTGACCTTGAGATAAGCAAAACTAATCCTGCATGTGCTTTTGAAGCTTAATAACAATTCTTTTCCTTAATAACTTGCCTTTCTTTCTCTCTCTAGCCCCTTTTTGGGACAAAAGGGAGGTTGGGGAGGGGATAGAGGGGGTTACAGGGAGGGAAACCCTCCTCTCGAGGAGGGAATTTTGTTGGGTTATTTTTCTTTGCTGTATATATATATATATATATAGTAAATACCTGTATATATTGTGTTATATATAACCTGATTTCTATATATGCTTGTAAATGTAGCTTTGCTCCTCTGACTGAGTTTAGCTGTGGTTTCTTACTCTGTGGGGGAGGGAGAGCTAGGCCCTCTCTCAACCTACCACAAGAACCAAGATTGTCCATGATTTTTTCCTCATTAAGGAAAAGTATTTATGTTCTGAAATTCTGCTGTGACTGACTTGGAGTCTCTCTCTTCCTCTGGATACTTGGCTTTTATCAAGCTTGAGGTGTGTTCCTTAAAAGAAATATTGTTTGAAGGCAAACTAATATGCCAAAGTCTGTTCACGTTTGGTGGTGGTTTTGGTGTGTAGTAGTTTTGGTTTGGTATTTTTGGTGGGGTGGTTTGGTTTTTGGTTGGGTGGTGGGGTTTTTTTTTTTTGGCTGCTGTTGTTCGTGGTGTGTTTTGTTTGTTTGTTTTTAGTAGTAGCATTTTTATTTTCTCTAATGTGCAACCATATGGAACTATATGTAGCTCAATGTTGTATGTTCAGCAATGGTCAGTAGTATTGATTTGATTGGTTTTTAATTATTTTTTTCTTCAAGAAATAAAGGATAGAGAAGGTATATAAAGATACTTCCACAGCCTTCACTTTAAGAGCCTGAAGATGGTGTTTTCTTTCAAAAGTCTGCTGAAGTCTTGAGAATTTACTTGACAATTTACTGAAGTGCTTCTGTTATCAGGCATACTTCAGTAGTTACATAACAAACCTGTTTGTAACAACTTTGTTTGGTTGGCTTGATCTCAATTTTGATGCATTAGCTATGAGCTAATATAACAAGAATTGTCCAAATAAAGCAAAATACACAGCTGCTGCTGCTGTGTAGTATTAGTAATTTCCAAAACCACTTCAGTGTATTTCAGTCAGGTGTTAAGGGTATTTAGAAAAGGTAATGTTGTTCTTACAATATTTCCACTTTAAGAATTAATGTGGAAACTATTTCTAGTGAAATTGCAGTTCAGCTCTGTCAGACCGTTTTCTGATCATTTGTATGCCCTAGATTTTGAGCCTTGAATTCCTCACTTGTTTTTCCATCTGAAGTAGAAAAACATTGCATGAGATTATTTGGATCGGGTGGAGTGTCTGATATCAAAGACTTCTCAATGTAAGAAGAAATAGTAGAATATTTCTTAAGGATTTGTGGACAAATTCACCTGGTTCCTGTTTTCTCCTGATCTTGTGTTTTGGAAACATTGTATTAAGGACAAATGTGATACGTATTCGCTTACTTTGAGTTTGGCATTTGATCTTAACGTTGATTGTATTGATTTACTACAGCTGAATATACAAGAACACTTTGTTCTACATGAAACACAAGTTTTTCTTTTCAATTGGCTTAGCAGAGTCCTGGATTGTAGTTCTGCAACAGGAAGATTAATTCTACCTAAAGATTAAAGTGAAACAATTCTACTTTGTCATTATCTGATGTATCTAGAAACATGATTCATTGAATTAACTGAGGAGCAATCATTGCTTAGATCTCTCTGCTATGATTAAATGTAAAGGAAAAAAAAAATCCTTGCAGTTATTACTTCAGTTAAATTCCTGGACTGTTGCATTAGCTTCATCCTTAGTCTGAGAACATGGGATTTTAATCTCTAGCATTATGGGAAGCTTTAATCACATGTTTATTTACTATTTCTGATCTAGGAAATGTCATTGCTTCATATAGCTAAGCAGTACAGATGTAATCTAAGGATTAGGAAAAGGCAAATCTTCCTATCCATTTGACCTTGAAAATCTGATTGGATTTTCTGTGTGATCTGGCATGATTTTCCCTAATTATCTAAAGCTTGATGTACATGAGTGGTAGGTATTGGGAGAGCTGTACAGATATGGATAAAATTCAAATGCCTTTTTTTGGTATTAATTTTAGATTTGAGTGCAAATAAATTCAAAGGGAAAAAACCCAACCAACAAAACAAAACCAGAAAAATTAGATAACATGTGGTCTCCAAGATGAATGTTTAGTAATTCAGTGGCCTTCACTGTTTATTCAAAATGAAATCTTATGGAAGTGAATAGATATAAGGTCTTAAGTCAGTAAAAAAATCTTTTACTTTGAACTGCTGGAGCAATGGGCTATGGCTGTTTATTAGAATCAAAATAAATAATTTGCCTTGAAAACAAAGGGGGAAAATGGTGATCCATTGAAGTAGGAAAAATGGGAGTAGGGAAAATCTCCAGAGTAATGAATAGATTATTTTTTTTCAACATTTCCTTCATCTGCTTCAAGCTGAGTGATTAGTACAGCAAGAATATTCTTTCTATGACTTTTTGGGGTTTTTTAACTAAATCCAAATACTATAGAATTAGAGTGTATCTAGCATTAATGGAGTTGTTGCAATCAGCTTCATCAAATACTGGATTCAAGTAACTTACGTAAGCTAGAATAGTTAGGAAATTCAAATAAGAGTGTGATCATCTCTCAAGGAATTTCTGCAGCTGGCTTGTATGGAGAAAGTTACTGAGATTGTTAGAATTCCTCTCTTAGATCTACAAATACACTTTAGCCTTGACAAGTCCATTTGGGACATCTGAATGTTTCTGAAACAAACCTGACTTTTAAATGTAATATTTCCTGTCATTTTCTAAGAAGGTCCTTAAACCACTCTTCATCCTTTAACTTGGAGGGGAGTTCTAATTCAGAATGTCTAACTCTTTCTGGAAATAAAATTTTTATTAAGTCTGTAGATGAGTGAAAAGATTGCAGTTGTGTACAATAGTATATGACTCAAAAGGAGAAAGCACTTTTTTAGCTTTACTAGTTCACAAAAACATGGGGGGCTTCAGTGTTAAAGGCACTTTCATTCTGTAAGTTTAGATAAGATTACTTCAGGAAGAAGACCCTCACTGTCACAGTGAAGGTCTGAAAGTAATTATTGATGCTGAAAACTTATAAAGGTCTTGTGTCGGTCTACCAGGACTCTTTTGTGTGTACTGATTGGTTCCAAAATACTGCAGCACTGTGCTAATTTAATGTTTAATTTTGAGTGGAGTTGAACTGTGCTGTTCTGACTTTCCTCAACAAATTCTAGTCCTAAGTGTTGAAGTCAGTTCCAAATTAAGTCAGAATTTGATGTAATTATGTTTGCTTTATAATACAAAGGGGTTTAATAGTTGGACTTGATCTTGGAGGTTTTCATTAGTTTTAATATTTGGTGTTTCACTGTGCAAAATGTTGTTAAAAACCAGTATACATTGATCAGTTTTGAGCTTTGAGTATTTATACTGTCAATACTGTATGCCAACAACAGCATTAAAAATCAGTGTTATATTTGTTTTTCACTTGTCAAGCATACAACCTCAAGTATCTAGGCTTGTTATCCAGGAGAAGTCAAAGAGCTTTATCACAGCTGTCCTTCTATTGGTAAGCAGTGCTACTATTAAAAGTAGCTTGCATTCAAGAGATGTGATAGTACTGCACTCATATCTGAATGTAACATTCAGAAACCTTGGCTTCTAGAAAATACCAGTCATCTGCTTTCTGAGTGGGAGCCTCATGCCCTGTAAATTTTCAGTCTTAAGAATTTCAGTGTAACTTCACATCTATTAAATTGCTTGTAATTCTCTACTCCATAAAGTAGTATCTGCAAAAAAGCAAGTGAATTCCATTTTTACCTGGATTCAGCTCTGAAGATGTTCCTCAGTAGTTGCCAGCCTGTGTGCTGAGTTCTTTCTGAGTGTGTGCTGAGGAAGGTTGTTCTGAAGGGGCTCCTCCAGAGTGCTTACCTTACTAAGATCTATATGATTAAATAAAAAATAAATTCTTAGAAACTTAACCAAGAAGAAGAGAAAGCATAGCTGAGGAGGCTCTTTGTTCAAGAGAGATTCAAGTAATCTGAGGCTAGTTTGGCTTTCTTTGGTCACTGAAGACTAACTTGAAAAAATGCAGTTGTATTTATTTCCTGTTCACTGTTAGTGAGGTGAAAACTTGCATGGAAGTTTGGAGTGTCCATTATTGGGAAAGATGTTAACATCTTTATTTCTGTGCTAAATGGGAACAGACGAGGACTCATTAAAGCTGCTAATGATGCATGGATTTTTTTAGTTGTAAGAAATGTGTTGTTTTACTACTTACTCTGTTTGGATGTAATTTCAAATTAAACTGTCTTTTAAAGTGTACCTCAAGGATGCTTTCTGTATTTTTTTCATTCCTTTCCTTGCACTCAAAAGTTTTTCTCAATGTCTCTTGTTGGCATAAGATCGCATTCCCACTAATACTTCAAAGTCTTGATAAATGTCATTCACTCTTACTGGATGAGTAGAAGGGTGTTTCTTCATGTGAATAGCTAACAGGATACTTGAAGATGATTGTAGAGAACAAGTTCTAGTTGTCCATAGAAGAACTTCTGTTGTACTTCTGAAATTGATTGGATTTTGGTATGTTCTGTGCCAACACGTTTATCACAGCAACCCACAGCATGCTGGACCCAATCCAGCTGTGATTTCAAGCAGTGCTTCATTTTAGTTGTCTTGTATGCTCTTCATATTTCCCCACCAATGAAATGAATTCTGCAGTTTTTCATTTGTGTACTGGAGAGACAATACTTGGATTTGTAATCAAGAATCAATTCAGTATGTATCTGTAGAATGAGTAGTCATACAGCCTCAATTTCAATTTCTAAATCTCATTCCTGGTTGTCATTGGTGTAACACTAGTCTCACATTTTTGGGTGTGACCTGTTTCAATTACATTTCTGAAATTTTGAAAGATTGATTTGGTGTTTACTTTTAAGTGCATTTGTAGACAACCACCATTAAAGCTGTGTACTTTGTTTATAGTGTAGGGAATGAAATAGTCAAGCATTAAACTATGTTGTAAGGGTTTGTTTTTGTTTTTTTTAATTTGAAAATGAAAAAAATGTATCTTAAGAATTGTTATTATTACTTGAGCCAACTCAAATGTGTCCTAAGTGTTGCTTGAGTTAGAAACTGGTTTTTAAAATACTTTGTATTGGGTTTGGCTAAGCTGATATGAACAAGACTATTCAAAAAGCCCAAAAAGTCAAAATGTGGTTTTCTTTGACCTGTATAACCAAATATATGCATTTGTTACACAAATACACCATACAATATTAGTTCTAAAGTTTTTAATTTATACTGACTTTGAAGAGTCTCAGAATTTAGATTGTGTTAAACTGAGGAAATAATTAAATTTTTTTTCCCTTTAACAGAAATTGAAAAATTCCAAAAAGGGGAAGGGAAGGAAGAAGAAAAGTATATTGATGTAGTCATCAATAAAAATATGAAACTGGGGCAAAAAGTTTTGATTCCAGTAAAACAGTTCCCCAAGGTAAGTCCAATTTTCATACTTGATAAACCTTAATGACTTACAAAAATTCCGCTAATAACTGGATGGTTTTTAGCAGCTACCTTTAAAACTATTCACAGTCTCTACTGTTGCTGTTCTGCAGTGTGGGCTGTAGAAGTTCTAAGGTAGGAATGATTTGTACTGGAATAAATGTTAAGAAAGTGCTGGCTGCAAAATATGCTGAGAAGAAATGACGAGTCATATTTTCAGGATAGTGGGATCCTCTTTGTAGTGTCAAAAGGAATGAAATATACTGAAGAGCACCTCTCCTGTGAGGACTGGCTGAGAGTTGGGGCTGTTTAATGTAAAGAAGAGAGACCTCTGAGGAGACCTTATAGTGCATTCTAGGACTTAAAGGCAACCCACTGAAGTAGTGGGTAGTGACACTCCATCAGGGATGTGACAGGATAAGAGGTAATGGTTTTAAACACAAAGAGGCTTGATTGAGGTGTTAGGAAGAAATTCTTCACTGTGAGGGTGATGGGACACTGAAACAGGTTGCCCAGAGACTGTGGATGCCCCATGCCTGGAAGTGGTCAAGGCCATACTGGATGGGGTTTGGAGCAAACTGGTCTAGAGGAAGGTGTCCCTGCCCATGGAAGATGGGTGGGAACTAGATGCCCTTTGAAGTCCCTTCCAGCCCAAACCATTCTGTCATTCTAAACCACAGGCAGTCATGGCTGTTTAGTATCATTTGTTTACTGGAATCAGGCTTGTGAGTTTATTTTTGGGATGAAATAAACTTAAATATGTTGTATGAAGTAACATAGCTTTAGTGTGGCAAACTGAGAGCTTTATTCTGATATATACTGTAGTCTGCACTTGAGTGATGTGAGTTTTGAATGCATGTACACAGGATAACTGTTTGCATCCTGATGATTGCTCTGAAGGATATTCCTCTTGTTAGATGTGTTCAGAGGAGGGATCAAATTAGGGATGTTTTGTCAAGTCTTTTGGAGTATATGCTGCAGTCACCTTGGTTTCACTGAGCTGTATTCAGAGCACCTGCATTGTATGTTTAGATTATGTAGAGTTTAAGCTGAAAGTATTGTGTGGTGCTTATAAGACCTGCAGTGATGCTTCATGTAAATGCTTTATGCCTTTGTGTTCTCCTCTGTGTATATGTGTTAGTATTAATGCAAAGATGTCATTTGTAGAAGGTGCCAGGTTCCTCAGAAAATGGTTAAAAGATTTGGTTCCAATTTATGATCAATTATCTCCTCCCTACTGATCAGGATTGGTAAAAAATGTTTCAAAAGAGAGAAACTTAAGACTTAAATATAGCTGAAATCTGCAAATCTCTTCTGCATGCAAATGTTGAATTTGGAACAGTTCTTACAGCAAGCTGGCATCTTTCTGCTGTGTGTGCCTTCAGTTCACACTCATACTGTTAGCTATTGTGCACAAACCTGAGCAAAAGGGTAAGTCTGGTCTTTGGGGAGATCTAGTCTTTTTGGTGTTAGTGCACTGAGAATCTGATTTTTGAAGATGACCCAGTCACTACAGTAACTTATTTCTCAAACTGGCATTAGAGTACCACTTTGGGTTGCATCTGACAAGCCTATGTATCTACCAAGTGATCAGAAAAAACTGTTTCTTTAAACTTCATGAATAAAGTAGTGCTTCCCGAAATAAATGAGACATATGCTCTAGCCCACCACTATACTACCCCCATTCAGACAGTTTACTAGACCTGACATGAGATTTACTAAATTTCCTTTAAGCATTTAATAGCCCTTTCCCTGTTTAAAACGTGTAACTCTGACTCCTTGAATAAATCATAATATTCTCAACACAGGTCAGGCAGTCCTAGCTCTGATCTGATCAGCCTAGCATTGTACTGCCTAGTCATATTACCTGTTCTGTCAGATATATTCTCATGGGCTCATAGCTAAGTCCTGTGCAAATTCAGCCTCGTTGCTTTTGACAGCCCTGGAAGGTGACAGGTTAACTGCAGCAGAAAGGTATTCAACTGAAGGTCAGAGCAGTTGGATTTCTGTTGGAAAAGAATCTGGTAGACCTCAGATTCAAAAGTAGATTTTTCTTTTTTTATAACAACTTTCCTCTGTGTGAAAAAAAAACAACTTACGAGTTTCTGATCTTGTGCTTGGTGTGCAAACAGTTGCATCTCTGTGGTGATGTGCTTAACTTGCTGTGGTGGGTTGAAATTTCCCCCCAGCATTAACTTTGCGAGACCAACTCAGTTAGAAGCAAAATGGAAGCTGTATTTACAAACAAAAACTATATTCTACAATGGTATACAATGAATATGTACAAAATATACAGTATTTACAATATTATACAGGTATTTACAATTAGCAAACAACACAAAAAACCCTTGTCAGAGACCAGGGAAGCCATTCCACTGGCCCCCTTCCCCCTGTCCCACAAGAGAGAAAGAGGATGAGAGAGAAAGCAGTGGGGTTAGACTTAACAAAACAATTCAGCCAAGGTCAGCTGACAAGGAGGTTAATCTCTCCTGTGCAAAGCAAAGCAGAGAAATCAGAAAAGTAGAAAGAATTGTTTAGGTACAGCATGTTTTATGAGAGATATTTATCCAATTTGCTTAGAATAATCTTTAGTTTTCCTTTTTACACCTGTGACCGTTTGAGGCTGTGCCTTTAAGGAAGGGGCACACTGGCTAAATGTTTATAAAATATTTTCTATTCTAAATGAATTTCATTGGCTAATTAAGGGGGGAGGTGAGATTGGACCCAGCGTGGCTGGGACTTTCTCTCAGTCTTCCTTTATCCGCTCTCCCTTTCGGCTGGACTTCTGGGCTTCTGGCCAACTAATAGATAAGAGATACTAACTCCTGTACAAGGCCTCTCTTTCTTTCCTCCCCTGCTAACCGCCTCTCTTTCTTTCCTCCCCTCCTACCGCCCTTTTTCTACCTCTTTGGGGGGAGAAGGGAGGTAGGGGGGTGAAGGGGAACAGGGGGAAGCCCCCTCTGTTGGGGGTCTGGTTTCTGGTTGAGTTCATTTGCTGTATATTCCTGTATATATTGTAAAATACCTGTATTTGTGGTGTTACATATAATCTGCTTCCTATACATGCTTGTAAATATATGTGTCTGCTTTTTCTCTGACTGAGTTTTAGCCGTGGTTTCTTTCTCAGTGGGGGAGGGAAAGCGGAGGCTTTCCTTTCAACCCACCACAACACCCAATAGTGATTTATTCATATTTTTCTACTTTTCTGTAACTAAATTTTAAAGGCATAGCCTAAAACCACCACACTTGCCTCCTGCTTAACAGCTCTTGGTTGCTTCTGCAGTGCTATAGATTTATATCTTTTATCTGAGACCTTTTGCTTTACTCAGACCTTGGCAGTATTAATGGTCCTAATCTCACACTAGAGCTAGCTGGCTGTGTTTGGACCTTTCTGGAAAGTGATAGAATAATGAAGGCATCTTGAGTCTTGTCTGCTTTATGACAATTTAGGATAGTCTCAAGATTCTGCCTGAGGCTGGTTATGTGTTTGAATTCATTGTTTTATTTCTTACAGACTCCTGTACGCATTAAAATAAACCCCAAATTAATGTTCTGATAGGGTAAGAGATAGTCTTACTTGGTAAAACACAATTTTGTGGAAACTCTCTTCCATAGATTGCAGGTGCAGTCAAGTCTCTTCAAAATCTAATTGTCAGTTTAGGCAATGGGAGTCAGGGTAATGTAATACACCTCACTATTTGATCAGCTGAATGCCTCAAATGACTCTAGGTGAAGTGTGAGAATGTGACCCTTAAACCTGTACTTCTGTTCCATTTCATGCTTGAAAACAATCTTCAAGCTTGCACAGACTTGAGGCAGAAAAAGTGAGCTGGCCACAGAAGGTCACAATGTGGTTGTCTTGGTGAAGGGACTCTTCATTGCTATGAAATGCCAGTGTGTGCAAAATGTGCTTCATAGCTTAGATGCATTTCATGAATATTCATCATGAGGAAATTTAGTTTAAATCTGATTTTGCTTTGACAGTTAATGAACTTAAGTGTTCTGCGTTTAGAGAAGAAATTACTTCCATGGAAGATAAACAGAACGGTCATTTTCCATGAGGTGGATCAAAACTATGGGAACTATTTTTGTTTTACAACAGGCTACCGTTTAAAAAGTTGCTCCTAGGTCTACACTTAAATAAATCTCAGGAGTCAATAAGGAGTTGTCTGTGGTTACTGAGTTTTGGAACTGGTATCCACTTAAACCTTTTAGCTTAGCATTTAAAATGAAAATTTCTGTTTTAAATGTCATTGTTGTACACAGTGATCTGCAGTTGTTACAAAGTCAGGGAGAGATTAGTATTTTAATCACATCACTAGGTAGAAAATATTTTTTTGTACATAGGTTAGCTCTAAGGATTTCTCAGCATGGAAATGTGAAAAAGTGGTTGTATAACCTTAAGTGACATGGAAGAACAAGCACCAAATGTAGTACCTGGGTTAACTTTTGAGAAACTTTATAGGAGTTGTCCAAGTTTTCTGTTGTAAATGTTTAAAGACCTAGGACTGTGTTGTGTGAAGGAGAGAGTTTGTGCTACCTTTCTATAGAAATCTTATGTTCTCAAAATGAGTATGAAAAATCTTGAAGATTTCCTGGTTTCAGGTCACTGTAAGGGAATGTAATCTTAATGTAACTGATTTTTCTAATGACCCTATCACAGAGGAGCCATTTCAGAAAACTGATATTCCAAGAGAGCTTTTTGTGATTTTAATGACAATGGCTTGCTTAGAGCTTTACAGGAATGCATTTGGTCAAGCATTTATGTTTTCACTAAATATTTTAAGCTGGATGAAGCATTTTCAGCAGTCTTGTCTTGGTGGGGATAAATAAGGATTAATTTTTCCAATATATCCCCCTTTCTGTAATATATGCATTTTTAAATGCTGTAGTATTTGCATTCATTCCTTTTTTGCTGAAGTCCATATAGCAGATCAGATGCTTATGAAAAGTGTCTCACTTGTATACTCTTTGTGGCTGTTTTCTCCAGAACTGTTTCCAGGGAAGAATTTCAAGTGGTGATCTAGTAAGGAGATATATCTCTAGGTAACTGGTAGTCTTATTTTAATGTGGAGATTCTGAAGAAATAGGTTTTAAGGAGTGATGTCCACATCGTCATTGTACTATATATGCAAAAATGCTTCTTGAATGGATTTCTGAGTATCTAGAGGAGGAATAATTTTCAAGCAAAACTCTGATTAATGAGTTTTTTGTTGTTGTTGGGACAGATATTTTTTAAATAATAAAAAAAAAAGGAGGTGTTTTTTAGTAATACAGCACTTCAGGGTAATCCTTAAAAGGGGAATGTACATACTTTCAATATAAGATGATATTTGTAGGCTAGTGGACACTGTGGCCAAGGGATAGAATCTTGTATCTGAGGAATTTCAGAAGCCATTGCACTTCATGGTGCATTTTACCCACAAAGTAAACTAGAAGTGTGGATAGAGGAGGATGCTTTTTCAGCAGTCAGAGGAAATAAGAATACCCCATAAATCTTGCATCCTTTTGCTCAAATGATGTAAGACTACAAAGGGTACCATTTGTCACTACCAAAGTTTTACTTGGCTTGAACTGTAGCTGAGGTAAGAATTTTTTCCCATCTCTGATTGTTTTCTCACAGGTCTGTTAATCTGAATCTTGATACTGTTTGTGCAAAGATGTCTTAAATGTTTTGCTGTAACTTGTTTTGAGATATTTGGCATATCTTTCACAGGTGGTCTAGAAGCAACTTGGAATTGTGAACTTTATTTTCTCTTTTTTCATACCTTCATAATATCCTGATTCTTGCCTAAGATAACAGAAGCAATGATTTCATGTAGGTAATTCATTCAGTGTAGAATAACATTCATGACTGACTCTTGAGCTCTCCTGCAGAGCTGTAAATATTGCTGTAGCTTCTAGACCAACTTGTGCTGGAAAGCAGTGTAAGTTTTTTAATACGTTTCAATCTGAAGCTAGTGAACTTCTGGAAGACAATTTTGAATATGTACAGCAGTTCGAATTTGATTGTACTATACTAGGAAGAAGGGTGAGAGAAGAGGGAAGTCTGAAATGTTTAGTTCTGGGCCAGAGCTAGTCAATGTGACTATCTGACTGTTACAGAGCCCCTCAGATGTCTTTTTGCTACTATCCAATGCCTCTAATTCAGAGAGCTTTAGTGCAATGGTAGACCTGAGTTTGTTTTGTCCTTGTGCTATCTTCTGTAAGGGCTAAATTGGGTCTGCCAGGTTTACTTCTGTTAAATCAGCAGATAGTCTGGGTTTGTCAATTTTGTAATGAAAACTTGCTTAGTGTGTAGCAGTTTTAATACCTTTGGTTGAGTCATCCTACTCCATGATTGCCAAAGAACTGTATAAATAGTGTTAGTAACATAGTGGCTGATATATTTTTGACTGCTTCTATGAAATACTTAAAAAAACCCCTTATATCAGATGTTTCTGATCTGAAGTAAAAGGAAGTAAACCAGTAGTTTGAACAGGTACTGGATTTTGTTTGAAGTAAACAATTCTTTTCTACAGAAAGGATTCATTCAGTATCATAAATAGTTTTTTATTTATGGAATGGTTAACTGAAAACTTCCAAAGCTTTTTAGACTCTTGTATGGGAGCAAAAAGGCTTTGAGACTGCATTGTAAGCCATTTTAAAGAAGGCTTAATATGTAGAGGTACTATGCTTTCAAATCAGCAGAATTGCAGACTTGCAGCACAGGTTTCTCATGCTTCAGACTTGTCAAATCTAATGTTTGGAGCCTCAGTGCACAGGAAGGAATAGTTCAATGGATCTCAAGATACAGCTAAAGCATTTTTGTGTTATTTTTAAACATGTTGTCTTAAACATGTCATCTGTGCAGCTACTTGTATAGCTGGGTAGCTTCCACACTTGTTTTTCTGAAGGTGACATGTTTTGGTGGTATTAAAGTTTTGTAGATCAAGTTTTAGGTCTACACAATATACTAAACTATTTGACTTTAAAATAAACAATACAGCTGAAGTAAATGTGTGCTTTGTAACACTCAAATGTTTCCTGAGCACGAAACCTTTGTAGTTACTTTGCATACAAAGTGGCTTTTGCTTTTGTTGGAGGCATGTACTTCTATTTGTTATGATTTGTAGTTTGTATTTTAATTGTCAGGTAGTTGTTTGTTCTAGTTAGGAAGCGATACTCAGAGCTGTGCATTGCATAGTTAAATACATGCCTGCCTAGTGCTAAATTGCGGTCGAAAAATGAGTAAAACTTCACCTGAAAATTTCAACTATGATTGCTGCTGCAGATTTAGACTGTACCAGACCACAGACACTCAACATTCTGAAATAATGTCAGCGTACCTTACTGTAAATGGAAAATATCTCATTTTAAATGAGTATGCAGTATTTATTTTTGTTCCTAATAACTTACAAGGCTATTTTAAAGTAAACATAAGCAATCCTAAGTAATGCTTGAAAAATTTATGTAGTATTCCACTAAGTGAAAGCTTTCATTTGAGCTGAACTATGAACTCCTCGTTCATAAGTAACGATCCTTTACTTAAGGAAACTGTTGACAAGGAGTTACTACCTTCTGGAAGTTCAAACTTGTTATGAGCTGTTTCAGTGTTTGTGTTCCTTGCAGTTGTATCTCTAAAAATAATAAAAGTCCAAGTTGGAAGGGACCAGTACAGAACATCTGGCTGTAGGTTGCACAGTGGCCCTGAGTCTTGAATATTCAGCTCAAGGAAGTTTTCCATAATTGTGCTGGGCAACCTACTTCTGATGAATCTATCTTAGGGTTTACAATGGGGAAAAATTAAATATACCTAATAAAGAATTTGCCTGAGGATTTCTTCAGATTTGGCCTGATAATTTCATACCTTTTTTTTAATACCTTCTGTGGACTGTAGTCATCCATAAGCAATTTGTTGACTTAAATCTTCTTTCTAACTCAGGTCTGCATTGGGAATTGAATTTGAAAGTACTAAGGGGAATAAAATGAAGTTTTTGTATTTATTGGGCTTTTTTATCCTAACATACATGACAGTGGATATCTGCTCCACTGTGATCCTTCATGAGCCTACCTCAGTCATGGTTTCTCCATGGATTATAAGGGAATCTGCTGGAGCGCTTCCTTCCTCATCTTCACTGACCTTGGTGTTTACATGGCAGTTTTTCTTGATTTCTCACTTGTCTCAGCATTGCAGTATGTTTGTAATTTCTTAGATGTGTTATCACAGGTGATACATTTCTAATGTGCCAAGCTTTGGGTAGTGACGGGTCTGCCTTGGCGCTGGCTCTGTCCAACATCTGCATCCTCCTACTATCAAAGACTTAACCATGTAAATCCAATACAGGAGTAAATTATTTTCAGGAAGTGTTTACAGCATTCCCTACCAAGTTTTTACCTTTTTTTTGTGGCTCCACTTTCTTCTCCCTAGTTATCTTAATGGTGCAATGCCATGGTAATGAATAACAACTGGCTTTGGTAAACTGATAATGAGAGTTGAGTGGTAGTTGTGTAGATTTTCATATGTTGATTCTGATTTGGGACTCAATTTATATGCTTATGTTCTTTGGATTTAATTCATTGCTTGTTTCTGTGTTTTAGTGTAGCTGTATTGTCTGGGTTACTTCATTAATCTTCAGGGGAGGATATGGCAATTAAAATACTTTTCTTTAGAGCTTTTGTTGGTGTTTTGCCTGAGAATGCTGCCAGCTTTGTTTTTATGGTTATGTACCTAGTAACAATTGTTGGAAAAACTGAATTGCAATTTGAGCACATCTGTTCTTAGAGTCAAATGGATTAAACACAAACTTCTCTGTATACTATTTGATTTCTTTGAATTCAGGTACTTCTGTTTCTCTTGACATGTGGTGGAACTAATGACATGCTGTTAACTGTCCTACTCAGTTGTACTTGGAAATTGTGTAGTTTATGATCTGATACTTGTTTCCATCTAGAACAAAAAATTGATTCAGCAAAATACTCCATTTTACTTCTTAATTTATGCTTAAAGATCCAATGAGGTGTGTTTTTGTTTGTTTGTTTGTTTGTTTTTGTTCTTGCAGTTCAACTTTGTGGGAAAACTTTTGGGTCCACGTGGCAATTCCCTAAAGCGTTTACAGGAAGAAACCCTAACAAAAATGTCCATTTTGGGAAAAG
Organism: Dryobates pubescens; assembly: GCF_014839835.1. Classification (NCBI taxonomy): domain Eukaryota; kingdom Metazoa; phylum Chordata; class Aves; order Piciformes; family Picidae; genus Dryobates; species Dryobates pubescens. Next base: position 19,134,193 of record NC_071625.1, on the reverse strand, counting down.
GCTCCATGAGGGACAAGACAAAGGTAAGTCCACAGTATGTTAGTGGAGTGTTTGAATTTTGTAACTTGCCTAAAATTACTGGAGGTGAAGAAATTGTGGCCAAAAAATATTGGAGCAACTAAAAAGCATTGAATTAGTTAACTTCAGATGAAATCTGTTTTCTCTAAGGATTCTTTTCTTACTGCATGTTTTGAGGCTACTGTGAGTGGTATGTAGTGCCCTCATCCTTTCCTTGTAAACTATGGTTGCTGGGGATGTAAATGTGGCATTACCAGAGCAGTGTTCTAGACTAGTCTTGAACAGTTTATAGTCACTGATGCCCAGCTGACCATGGCAGTGTTTTCACATTTGAAGGAGCCTAAATTTTGGATAAATGTGAACATTTTCACATAACAATAACATTTATGGACAAAAATGGAGATAAAGAAGATTAAATACAAACTAGAAAAGCCCTCAGATCTCTGAGGATGACATATGCAGCTGAAGCAGTTGACATGTTGAAGTTGTTTCCATGGGAATTATTTGGTTATAGTAGATATGTCCATTACAAGAGCCAAAGCAGACAGCAGAAGAGAAACCTTTAGCTTGATAGGAGTTTGTACTAATCAGTTTCACTCTCTCCTGAAATTAATATTTGCTTAAATCTGTAGCAGATAAGTGTATATCAAGAGCTGTCACCTGTCTGGTGAGCTGCATTTTTTAATTGGAGCCTTCCTAATGATACAAATTAGAACACTGAACATATTTGTTGCCTGTAGCATACCATGTTTTATAGGCCTCCAGTGCAATCTTTCAGTGGTTCTGTAAGATGAAACTTAAAAACACTGTGTGCTATAAAGGCAGATAATGACATGCATATGGAAGAGTAATTTAGATGGCTGGCTCCTGAAATTCCTAAAACTGCCTTTTTCCTAGTGCATTTCTCCATCAGCAAAATAAAAATGTTAGGTGATTTATAGTGTTTATCAAGAACTCGATCAGAGCCCATAAATTACTTTGTTCTGTGCTACTAAAGAGCTAATTTCCTCTTAAGAAAGAGTAAAAACTAAACTTGTTCTAAGCGTGGATGACAAAGTAAATCTCCAAATTCTGCTTTAAATAATGCTTGGCTAATTTTTTGCAGTTCTTGCAGAATGTGTCAAACTGACATTCTTCTATTGCTACATTACATGTTTCTGTATCAAAATAGGATGTGTCATGGAGTAAGAAGGCCCCTGAGTTTTTCTAATGACTCTGCAGTATAAAAAAATTTGTTTTATTAAAAGCAGAAGCACCTGCGGAAAAGCTTAGATTGTAACTTGAGTCTTAGAATCCCTGGAAAGAGTCTTAGAGGTTTCTATATAAAAAACCTTTGAATTTTTGTTGTTTCCTTTAATGAAGTAATTGTTTGACTTTTTATTTGACTTTTCCTTGGGATCCTATACAAAGCTGTTTAAATAATTTTGAAATGGCTAGCAAGGTTGTTAGCTTGAGTTGTTATTTGCAGAAAATGCAACATCTAAGCACAATATTTCTCCAATTAATGTTTTTTTTTTTCCAAGCTGTACAGTTATTTCATCACTGACTTCCTACTAGCAAGTGCCAAGATGGCTTCTGCTAGGCTACTGAGGCTTTCATTTGTTTATAGGAGTGTAGAAAAGTAAAAGGATCCATTTCAGTATTTATTTCATGACAAGATTACTTTAAATTGTTTCCTCAGATTAACAATATAAAAACCTTCCACTCCAATGGGTTATCCACTTGTTACCAATGATACAAACCTTTCAACAACATGAGCATTCTGAATGGTTTACAAAATCTGACAGAAGCCAAACTTAAGATAACATTAAAATTAGATATCAGGTAGTATGTAAAACACTTCAAACCTAAATCAAAGGTGAGGTAGTAAAGATGAAAATGAATAGTGCTATTACCATATTTTAATAAATACTGCTAGTCAACTTGGGATTTAAAGCAGTAGATTTCTAGGGCTAATATCTTTTTATTGATACCTTGGCAAGTAGGATGAAGAACACAGACCTCTATAGATAAAAAAGAATACAGGGCAAAGTATACTAACTTCAGTGGACATGGCCTCATGTGTTATGGTCCTATACATCATAAACTCTGCTAGTTCTCTGCTTTGCTGTAGACCATGAAGAGAATAAAATACAAGAGCGCAAGGTACAAAGCAAATTGAGAACCTTATGAGAGAGCTTGTCCTGAGTGCAGTATTGCAAGGCTGTGTCTGTATTGGAAATATGAAGTTAAATCAGATTGTCCAAACCGTGAGCCATTTGGTGTGATAAATTTTGTGCAATAAGATAGATATTTGAAGAGCCTTTTTTTTTTTTTTTTTTTTTAAAGGAAGTTGTGACCTTTCTGTCCTGTATCTCCCTTGTTCTACACTGGTTTGATTTCATCCTTTCAGCATCTATTGAATCTTCATTGTACTAGAGGTGAAAAAAATAATAATTCTGTTTTGGTCAACCAAGAAGCATCCAGATGCATTGGGCAAGCCTAGCCTAGCTTGTACTGTCAAATAATGGAGGGCAGAGGGTTTCCTGGGTGCTAAAAATACTGTCAGGGATTCTGGAATGAGAGCAAGCTGTGGCTTTTGTTGAGCATCACAGGAAATAAAAAGCCCCCTGAAAAAATATATGCCCAAGGCTGGGAGATGTAGGCCAGTGAGTGTCATTCGTGTGCTGTTAAGAGTTATGGAGAGGAGCGTGTTGCCAAATTGGATTGAAAATGAGGCAGTTTTAATCAAAGTGAACTTCACAAGTAAAGCAAGAAGAAAAGGATAAAGTTATTTTAAAAACTTGCCGATGGGAATGATTTTAGAACAATCTGCACTGAAATTCCTTATGCTTTGTTAAAATTACTGATTGAAATCCTTTTTTACCAGGCACATGAAATTGTGATTTTTCTGTTGCTTATTGCATTTACTAGGCAAGTTGATTGATAACTATAGAAGCAAATTTTCTTGATTCCCCATTCTCTGTGCATCAAACTGCACAGTGACTTTTTCCCTTAAAAAAGGGACAAGAAGGCTTATTAGTGTGTATATACTGATGAAAAATATCAGCTTCCAGAGCTAGGTATTTCTTCACGTATCTTGAATAACTATGCTTAAAGAGAGGATTTAGAGTCTATCACTCATTTAGTGGCTGGCCCAGCCCTAATCCTTGCTGAAGAAAGAAACAATTCCTGTTAAAAATAAATGTGTAAGAGCTGTAATGTTTATAGGAGTTTATTTCCAGTGTCTAAGATCTGTTACTTTGTATCAACAAGATAGTGGTTTTACCAATAAAGTCTAATCCTGCTGACTCCGGCCTCTTAGTGTTCTTCTGGAGGTTCTAACAGCTAACTGGATTCTGCTGATTTTTTTTAAGCATTGCAATCAAACCTGAGGTATGATGATGGGTATTGCACTTAAGAGAAGCAGAAACAGATTGTCATTATAAATCTGAATCCATAATTAAAGGAGCATGTACATGGGAATATTTCAACTATCATTGAAACTGTAGGTTTAGTAATCTAAAGGATGAAGTGTTTACCTGGTGTTTGCTAAATACAATAAACAGCAGGGGAGAATTCTTAGGGCTTTGTTTTCCAAATAGCAGAACTGCTAAGAATTTGACATAACATCTGGTAATACAATGAGATTGTTTTTAATGGTTGTTTAATCTCTTGGAATGTACCTGTCGAATAAACATTGTGGGGGAACCTACCTGAAATGAACAAGTAATGTCCTTTAGGTCTGTGAGTATTCCACATGCAAACAGAGTTAATTGAGAAATGAAAGAGTTCTGCTCCACTCCATTGAAATCATAGATTATCAATCATATTGAAGTGTGCTGGGTGAAGTAGAATAAAAGAAATAAACTCTCTTCTGAAATAGCTACTGAACTTTTTTCTTTAATGTCCTGCTTCTATGTGCTCCTAGTTTCATGTCTGAGCAGCACAGTTCTGTGAAGGATGTACTCATGTGGTCAAAGAAAATGGGAAGTACCTGAGCAGTGTAGTAACATTACAATTGAAATGATATTGGTAAAAGAACCTTGCATTTGTGGAATATTAGATCAAACCTTTTTCTAAAGACTTTTCAGAAGAGGATGCAGCTTTTACTTTTCTCAGTGTGTCCTGCACTAAACTAGTGCACCTGGGAAAACTAGGAACATTCTCGCTTGCGCTAGTTCCTGTATGTGAGCAGAAGCTGATGGGTCCTATTTTGTGTTAAGTCACTCACTGATACTGTTCTGATATTATAGCATCCTGATGGATTTGAAGTGCATCAGAACAGTATGTAATTTTATACTTCAGCATTTTATAACCCAAACATTTTCCTTATCTTCTAGGAGGAAGAGTTGAGAAAAAGTGGAGAGGCAAAGTACTTTCACCTAAATGATGACCTGCATGTTTTAATTGAAGTATTTGCTCCACCAGCAGAAGCATATGCCAGAATGGGACATGCACTGGAAGAAATCAAGAAATTCCTCATCCCTGTTAGTATTTTAACTTTTTCATAAGAATTCTGGTGCTCTAATGAGAAAATGTCTCTAAAACTCAGTTACCCTATGATATTGGTCAAGTCATGTTGCATAATTTACTTCACCTGCAAAAGATTGATGTTGCTTACAAATACTTTTCATTTCAATATAGGTGATTATTGAGTGAATTGTGTGAATGTCCATATACAATGTTCATCTCATTATATGACCTATAGTAAAAGAGCATCTTATTGCTTAACTGCTCATGTCCAAAGTATTTAAAAATTGTAAAAAATAATGGAAAAAACAACTTTCTTTGCTTAAAGTGTTCTTGGTACAACTGAAGTGTAAGCATAGGGTTCTGTTTCACTAAGAATAGAGAAGTTTTGATGTTGTACTACTCTCACCCATAATCCTAGATTAGTGTTCAGTGCTGATAATCAATACCATGTTATCTTGTATCCTTATTTTCAGAGCTAGTGATAAATGAGTAATACTTCTGTATTGGTATATACTTCAGCTTGCAGTGTATGAATATATAAAATGAGTTGTGATATCTGGTATAAGTTTGTACTTGAGTTCTGAGATATACATACAGACAATGGTGTGGCAGGATTTCCAGTGTTTTTACAGAAGATTCCTGCATTTGTTTCTCATATGGATCAACCTTGATTGCTTTGCTATATTAAACTGCTTGTAACAGTCCAAGTCCTCTGAAGAAGCTGGGGCATTTGAAGTAATGTTGCTGTGTGAAGTTCCTAACTCTTCAGTGAATCTATTTTTCTTGGTTACAGGATAAATATAGAAAGCAAAGAATTGTCAGGGTACATTGACTTCTGGGATTTTTTACTGCTGAAAATGTTAACTAAGCATTTGTCTTGATTCATTTCAGAAATTGGAAATATGGGGAACCTAGATAGGGAAACTTTAACGTGTGTATCTTGAGTGACAGTAGCCCATAAATGCTTGACAACACAGTCAATGTAGCTTTATTCAGGCCCACTTGGGGTGCTTGTTGTATGACCACTACCATCTGCTGGAGTTGGAATTGCCAGCTGTATTACAGGATGAAGCATTTGCTGCTAGTGGCCTGACAGTGGTACTGTATTCATTTTTGGGATTTCAGCTTGTACTAAATCTATTCAGTCCATGAAACTGTCCCCAAGTGTCTGGAGTGGATTGCGCTCCATGAGTGTTTCTTCTGGCATGTTTTGCCTAAATTCAAGTTAGTTCATATGCTTCGATACTAATCCATGACTTGAACCAAGTTATAAGTGATGGTCATCAGGAGGTTTGTTTAGGAATAGATCCTGATGTGAAATGACACACTAATATGGATGCATCTTAAGACAGTTAAAAAAAAACAAAGACATGTTTTGAGCATCATCTTAAGTTATAAAAAAGAAAGCACCACATTATAACATTGTCTGCAGGTTTCAAAAAGTTTTTATCCTGATGTATATAAACAGAGGTAAATAAACATACTGCTGTTCAAACATACTAATTGATTAGGTACAGGATACTCAATACTTGTTGTACCAAAGATTATGTATATGATTTATGATTTCTTTCTGTGAAGAAGTAAGGGAGAATGAATTTTTTTGCTATTTGAGTAAGCAAACAGCTGTTTTCTTTTGGATGGAAATATGCTCAATTTGATAAGGGCTTTTTGCATTCATCAGAGGACAAGATACATCTAACCCTTGCCCCCTTCAGAGATGGTGTTTTTCTTTATTGAGCTAATCTTATCAAAACTTAGCCATTGCTCTACTGCTAAGCCACTAGAATTAGACTGATAAAGAGCAATTCCATTTGTTGGTTGTACACTTCCATCTCAGTTTTTGATCATTGCATCTTTATGTAGCATTGGTTCAGCTCAGTACAGTCTCCTCAGAACTATGGAATCAAGCCAACACTGTCTTAATTTCCCTTTGGCTTTTCAAATATAATCTTATCAGGTTGGTCCTAAGTGTCTTAATCTCTTCTGTGCCCTCCTTCAATGTAGCAGCCATTCCAGTAAGCAATAAGGAGCAGCTTTGTCCTCTAGAAACTACCATTTGGTGAAATGCTGCCAAATGTGGCTTGATTGCTTTTTCATCCTTATTACATTTTGTACTGTAAGCTCTGTTTTGGCCTTCTTAGCAATTATCAGTTTTATTTCAAGAAGTCCTGTTATCAGTATATATGATTACAATCTTATTTTGTGTTCTTACTTGGCTTTTTTTTCCTTTCAAGAAATTCAGACACTGTACTTTATAGAGATTTAGTTTGCAGATCAAGCCTTAATATGCAATCACAACTGGTGCTAGAACATCACAGAAACATTTGGGTTGGAAAAGACCCTCAGGATCACCGAATTCAACCAATAGCCCTACTTTCTCTGCAAAGTTCACTCCTAAACCATATTCCCAAGCACCATGTCTAAATGACCTTTAAACACATCCAGGGTTGGTGACTCAACCACCTCTCTGGGCAGCACATTCCAATGCCTGACCACTTTTTCTGTGCAAAACTTTTTCCTAATGTCCAGTCTAATATAGGATACAAAACAGCCTTGTAGTCGTTGCTTATAGCAAAAATACCTTGGCTTCTCTTCTCAGGTCTTCTTAGATCCACGAACAAGCACCTTTGCATTGAAGTGGTGTACTTGAGATCTTTGAGTTCATAGGTGTTTTAATCTCCTTTCAATCTGGAATTGTTTCAGTGTCTTGTTTGCTGCAAGGCTGTCTGACAGTTTTTTGGTACCTGCCTAGTGCATAAATTTAATAAAGTCAGATTTCCAATAAGAGATGCAGATCCCTCTTTTGTAATTGAAATCTGAAAATAAGACAGCATTTGGACAAACTTGCCTCCTTTTGAAATAGGAGGATTTGCAGAAGATAAAAGCTCTTATATCAGAAGTAACACTTTATTCTTATTAGAGGACCTATTAATATTTTCATACTGTGCATGTATAAACATAAAGTAAAATATTTCTTTTTCTAATTCCCCTTTACAGATGCATTCTTTGACTCACTTTAAGTGGAAGAAAAATAGAAATATGGCAGGAAAATACATACAGCTCAAGAGCTCATTGCTTTATCTATTTTATTCCTGTGTGATGTGTTTAGTTTTGGAGGTTGGCTCAAGGTCCCTGAAAAGAGTCTTGTGTATTTGAGAAGTACCATATTAATTCTATGTAAATAGCTTCAGCTTTCTTTTTGATAGACCTTGAGAGAGGATTTGTGCCGAATGAGAAACAAGCCATGTGTCTTCAAATTGTTTATCCTTGCATGTTCTAGAACTGAAATTCTTGGAGCTCTTGTTATTAGATAAGCATATTTCTATTGAATACATTTCATTGTTATTCTTTCTTTAACTCCTGATTTTAAGTGTAGATGACTAATCTATTCCATAGTTGTCAGGGGCTGTTTTTCTATAGTGTACTCTGTATTGCTTTGCAGCACCAGGCAATGCAATTTTTCATGCTTTCAGCACACTATCATTCTCCAACTGGAACTACAAAACTAGATCTCAGCTCAGAAATGGGACCTTGATTTTGTTGTTGTAGTTTTGTTTTGTTTGCCTTTATGTACAGCATTTTAACATTGGCATTTTAACTGATGAAAGTAATATGCAGTGGGAAAGAAACATGCCTGAGCAAAACAATGCAGTAGAATATGTAGAATATGTAGAAATTTGAGAACTTTTTGACAGAATAGTATGCCTATTATATTCTGCATATTAAGCTTTTTTAAATGAGATGTTCAGATTTTTAAGAGGAAACTTTCAGGAACAGCATTTGCAGAGACCAGCTTGGTATGGTGGTTGAATAATTTTATTTTTTTCTCATTTCCCCCTCTGTTTTAGGACTACAATGATGAAATCAGACAGGCACAGCTTCAAGAATTAACATATTTAAATGGTGGTTCAGAAAATGCAGAAGTTCCAGTAGTTCGTGGAAAACCATCTATTCGAGCAAGAGGAGTACCAGTTCCTGCTTTGTCCAGGTAAGTATCTCAGCTGCAGTGGAATTGAACTTGAATGTGTGTATTTTTAGCTGCTCTTGTCAAACCCCAAAAAAACCCAGAATACAGTAGTGAAATGTGAAGGACTCCCAAAGTAAGAGTAACAGAGGGAAACAAATCTTGGTTTGTTGAATGTAGTCTAGCTTAGACTGAATTAACTTGAGTACTAATATTGAATATTAATGAACAGTGTACACCATAACGATGTGCAATCTTGCTGTGAGCAGCACAGTAAGATTAGTTCTGTGCCACTTGGCTTCTTTCAGTTGCAGCATAGATGCATGTAAGGTCTGTGCATTGGCCCTGTGGAGATCACAACTTTGAAAAGCTGATAAATCTTGCTTTGACATGATTTCAGATTAATTTCTCTAGCTTATGAAGTATACATATTTCTTATACTGTGTTACAAAATTTATATAGTCCTGATAAAATAATGTTATGGAAGTGTCTCAGAGGTAGAATTTGGATTTAGTCTCATCTGTGCTATGCTTATTTCATAAAAAGGGGGTTTTGATTCAAGAATAGACAAGTCTACAGCTTCTCTTGCTTTATTTTTGTTTGACACAGGAGATGCTTTATTTTTCACTCTAGCATCCCCTTTCTTCCTTGCAGTACTAAGATGACAGCTTCAAGTCCTTTGAGTCTCAAAGTGTGAAAACAAACTAAATAAAGCACATAACTGTTTCTGTTACAGTGTGGAGAGGTTGTGACTGCAGCAGCTAAGTGTAACAGTTTTCTACAGTCAACTGTTTTCCTTCATTTGTGGCCATGGCACTTATGAATACAAACTTGAAACTTACATTTCAGCTTTTAAAATTTCAAAACAATATTCAGAAGTGTTTTTAACTCAGATTAAGCACGTTAGAAGAAAAAGCACTGAGGAATTATTCCATGTACAGATCCCTTTACAATTATGTGTATCTTGCAATAACAATTGCAAATGCAATGCAGAATGAATCTTAATTGAGGGAATTTACACTTACCCTTACTTTTACCCTGTAAAAATAATTTTCTTTAAATTTTTGTTCTTATTCTTATGTAACATTATGTACCATATCTATTCAGCTTTTTTTTATTTTAGTGTTTTTCAGACTAGTAGTAATTATATAAAAGGTTTCACTTCTTCAGCACTGTATTCAACCATACAGAAGTGCTTGCCAATTAGAGATCTCTTGATTTTGGAGATAGGTTTTTTGCAAATTTTGCTTCTGTTCTTAAATATCTATTTTTAACTTTCCCATAGATGCCCAGAACAGCCCTGCTACAGATGTTCAGTATGGATAGACTCACTGTTCTGTTTCATATTTTCTTCATTTTTCATGTCATTATCCTAGTTTGATACAGAAGTTATTGTTTGGTCTGATCTTATCACTAAAATTCTATACCTACTTTCAATTCCTAGTATCTAGCACATGCATGCATAATGAGCTTATTATTCAAGTTCTCATGTCACTATTCCATTCTCTGGATTTTGGTGATTTTTATCAAACTTGCATTTCATGTATGACATACATACTTTCAGGTAGCTCACAATCCTTCATAGTTCATCCTACTGGCTTATAATTGAAGTGTCTTCAGAGGAAATTTAAACGTGGTTTGGAAATGACAGCTTGAAATTGTATTTGTCATCTCCTTTTTGTGTATGTTCCAAAGAAAACTGGAAGTCAGACAAGCAGCTTTGTTCTTACTTTAAGTCTTGTCTTAAACTCCAAGATTATTTTCCCCTCAAATTGAAGAAGCTCTGTTAACATAAAAGATTTTTTTAATTGAAATTTAATGCCATTGCTTCTAAGATACTAGAGCCATTGAGTTTTTAAGATCTTAAACTAACTTGTAATGCTATGCTCCTTTTGTAGCACAAATTGATTTCAGTCACTAATACTTTTGTTGAAGGCAGGCTTTGTTAAAGGCTTTGTCCTGGTGTTAAATAAAACAGTTCTATTAGCAAGTATCCTGGAGATATACAGGAGAGGTTGAAGCAAAGCTTAAGCACATTCATAAAATGAAGTCTAAAACCTCAAGTCTAAACCTCACTTTATAATCTGTAGAATTTTTAAGATATCAGCCTTGATACATGGAACATCCTGTTGAGGATGCAATTACTGAGTGCTTAAGTTCCTGATTTAAGCCTTTATTATTCCTGAATAGTTCAACCAAAAAGAACTGAAGTACTAATTTATGCCTTTTTTTACTCCTTATCAGACATGTTGAAACTGGAGATAATGCATCTTATCAAGTGCCTTCTTTTAAGAAGACTTGTTACGTGTATGTTTAGCTCCATACCAAAATTTTACTTTGTAGGAAACAATACATTTGTTCTTGCATACAAAATTCTAGCTTGTGCACAGGTATTCCTTTATATGGTAAGTAAATTCTTAATGGTTGTGGGGATTTTGTGGTTTTGTTTTCGGTTGGTTTTTTTTTTTTTCTTTTAATTTTTTTAATTAATTTAGTTTATATTATTCCTTTTAATTCTGCTATTTCTGACTTGTTCAAATTTTATTGACTGAACTTTTTTTTATGTCAGGGCCCAGTAATATATGGGGGGGTGATTGGATGGAATTTGTTGTTTTGAGCTTTACCTTTAGAAATACGCTTTTCCTTCTCATCATTAATATTGGGCATGTACCTGCTTTGTTCTGCCCTCTTGCCTCCATTTTTTTTTTTTTTTCCTAATGCTGTTAAAGATGACATTCAGATGTTTTTACAGCACTTCTGTGATCTCTCTTCATGCTGAGCATTTAACCACTTCAGGTAGTAACTGCCTCTTCCATGCGAAATGAGAAAGACCGCTAAAATCCTCTCCTTGGTGATAGTCTAGTTTTTGTTCCTTTTGTGTTTGTCATCAACTGACATGACTTTTAATTTTTTTTTAATTTTTTTTTGAGGTGACTGTATGAAATGAAGGAACATACCAGTTAATTTATTGTGTTAGCAAGCTTAGAGGATCCATGATGGTTAATGTGATACTGTCATAGTGAGTAGCTAGATGTACCTCTACCAGAAACATTGTTTCTTTAATGTATTTGAATTCCCACCTTGAATCAGTGCAATATAAATGATAATACTGAAATGTGAATTCAAGACTTCTGATTAACTGCTGCAAATAAATGTGGTAACTTACAAGTTAATGTATACCTTTAAGGCATTTGGCAAGTAGCATTTCCTGTCAAACTTCATATTCCTGTTTTAAGATAAAATAAAAAAGATTTAAGGATCACTCAATTCTGACTCTAAGATACATTGTAAAATTGAAATTCCAGAAGATGATAGTAAGTCTATGAACAAGGGTAAATCTTCTTTGCTATCTTGGTGTTGAGGAGAACCAATTCATGTCACTTGCAGCTAGAAATCACTGTTAGAATCTTAGAATCATTTGGGTTGAAAGGAATCATTAATGATCATCTACTCCAATCCCTCTGCCATAGGAAGAGACTAAGGTTTCTCAGAGACCTATCCAACCTGACCTTGAATATATCTGATGATGAAACATCCACAACTTCTCTGGGCAGCTTGTTCCACTATAACAGTACCCTCATTTAAAAAAAAAATATTCCATATGTCAAATCTAAAACTGTGCTCTCTCAATTCAAAAACATTATCCCATGTCCTGTGACTACAGGCACTAATAAAAAGTCTCTCTCCACCTTTCTTATAGGCAGTCCCCCACTTTAATTATTGAAGGGCTGGTTGGGTTTGCTCCCCAAATCAAGAGTATTTGAAAGCATATTTTAGTTTCACTGAGGGGAAGAAAAAGTAATTTCTCATAGAGGCAACGTGTAGGGAATACACAAAGAAACAGCAGAATTCTGGTTTATGTTTGCATGAGATCGTGGTTATTTTTCTTTCCCTTCTATTCATATTTCAGTGTATGCGTGGGTGAGATCTTAATGGTTGAATGACTACCACTCTATCTGGGGACTGATAATGCTGTTACAGAAGTTGTAGAATTTGCTGTCTTATGTCAGAAGTAATATGAGGTGATGTGGATCAATGCTGCATTGTGTTCACAACTTCCAATTGTTCTCAGGACACGTGTCTGGAATAAACTGGTTTCTTTTCCGAAGAATAAATTTTTATGGAGGACATGTAGGTAGCATACTACAAAAGATTGTGTAGCACAAAAAAAAACCCAAACAACAAAGCCAGTTCTGAATCCAGGACAAAGACAAATACTGTGTTCAACTCGTATTCTTTAGTATTGTGTTGCCTTCCATTTTTAACCAAACTGAAACATGACACATATTACTGTTTTCAAATATGGAATGACAAATACTAAAATGAAAGAATTAGAAGTGTTTCCTCATTGAATAATACAGTGTTATGGAACTGGTCTTAAATTTCACATGTACTTTTATTTTAAAGCTCCTTATGTTTGCTTGCCCTTCCGGAGGGGAGGTATCAAAATAGGAGCCTCATGTCATATACACTCTTCACTAAAAGTGAAAGGAAGCCTGTGAACTGACTCTATTCTGATTGTGAAATCACAACTAAGTTTACTCAGTCACCCAGTGAAAGGTGAAGCTTGAAATAAAAATAAGCACAATAGTAGACAGAAGAAAGTCATAAATGAAAGCTGAAAGTAGAGCTACTGCTGAGGAAAGCTGGAAGAGAGTATCAGCTAGATGCTCTGTGATGGTTAAGGGTGATAAACTAGGTTGCTGGAAATATATTCTAGTAACACTATGGGACTATCATAAAGTAGAAATGTAAAAAAAAATAAATCTTGCTAAAAAAAAGGTCAAAGAGGAAGAATTTAAGTAGTTTTTATGGCTGCATTGTATGAGTTGATAAAATACTGTTCTGGTGGCAGTAAATGATATTGCCTGTGAATTATTTAAATATTCATGTTTGGAGTCTGCTATAGTATAATGTGCTTCTAAATGGTATTAGATATTCTTTAGAATGTTTTCCCACACACTAAACTCTTTATTCAAACAGTGGGAGGCTAATCAATTACAAAAATCCAATGCTTAAGTAATATTTTAACTGTACACAGTATACTTTTCAGGGTTTTATACATTGAAATTATCTTCTATAATTACTGTATTTACAAATCACACTAGCACATTCTTACACTTCAGTGAAAGGCATATTCTCACATTTTCCAATGTATATATCAGAGCTTTTTAGAAATTACGTGCTTCACTTACTATTCTTTTTTCTCTTGTACTAAATTGCAGGTATAAGTAATGAAATGTTATGAGAAGGGGAAGAGTTAGGTTTCAACAAAAAAAGTACCTTTAATGACATTATCTTTGAGGGATGCTGTGACATATGAATTAAATTAGAATTTTTTTGTTCCCTCACTGTTCTGGTGCGCTCTTCAGTGTAGTGAAACAAAAGATTAAATTGGTTACTGGGATTTGCTTCTAGTCCACGGAGCCCAGACTGAAAAAGATTTTTTTTTTTTTTTTTCAGTGTACACCCTGCAAGTTAGTTACACAGATTTGAGAGTAAGATTAGTCTTAAATTAGATACCTAAATCACCCATGAATTTAACAGGGAAGGGTTTACATCCTCCACTGGATTCACCACTGCCAGATTTATAAATTAAGGAAAATTAAAAAAATAGAAGTATTTCAAACTTCCTTATAACCATAATAACCTAGTTTAGGAGAGTAAAATGTTTCTTCAAGAGTAGCATTCAATGGTCTTAAGTACATAGATGATAACTTTGCTACAGCATGTCTGAAGGTGACAGTAAGAGCGCCTGGCTAGGATTTACTGAGTATGTTTAAGTACTGTGTATTTACTACAGTGTACTTAGTAGAAAATGCTACTTACTACAGTCTGTTCAGTAGAAAATACTGTTAATAGGTGCTTAAAGAGTAGAATTTCCCTCATCCAAGAAATTCGGCAATTCTGGATAGCATACTGACATAAGATTCCAAAGAGCTGATTTTTAAAAAACTGAAGTAAAAAGAGACGTGGAAGGGCTAGCTAAAGCATAGACAGATGAGAATTCTAGGAGGTGTGTTGGGGTTTAAACAGTGTTAGGGTTATCAGTTTGCCCCCTAAAGGATTGAGGTGTCTGTAACATAGACAGGAGAAGAGAACTTGCAGGAATCATCAGCAATGTAATGAGGGATGTCAAAGTCAACAAGAAGTGCTTCTGTGAATATCTGAGCACCAACAGAAAGACAAAGGAAAAAGTGGGCCTTCTGTTGAATGGAGCAGCAGTCCTGATGTTACAGTGCATGGAAAATACTAAGGTGTTGGACTCTGTCTTTACTACTGAGAGTGGCTTTCTGAAATCCAGGAACCCAAAGATAAGAGGGAAGGCATATCCTTGGTGAAAGAGGATTGGGTTAGAGAACAGATAAGCAAACTGGATGCAAGGCCGTGGGCTCCAATGGGACATATCTATGAGAGCTGAGGGAGCTGGCAGGTGTCATTGTGAAGCCACTGTAAATCTTTGAACAATTGTGGAGATTAGGAGTGATGCCTGAGGACTGGTGGAAAGTAAATGTCACTCCTACATTCAGAATTGGCAAGAGAGACCTGTGGGATTGGTCAGCCTCAACTCAATCCCTGGGAAGCTGATGGAGCAACTAATCCTGGAAAACCACTTCATGCACAGAAACAAGGTCATCAAGAGTAGTAAGCATATATTCACAAAGGGAAAGTAATACTTCATAAACAAGATAGCATTCCATGAAGTGTGGCCTGGTAGGTAAGGGTGAGCATTGGATATTGTCTGCTGTGACTTCATGTAGGCTGTTTCCCCATAAGATCCTCATAAAGAAACTGAATTTGGGTGCTCATGTGTACATAAACCCCTAAATGTTCCCTCTTACTAGAGTTTGCTGCTTTGAACTTTTTTTTTTGGGGTGGGGGTGTTATTTCCCTATCTTTAGCCATGTTGGGATTCAACTACAGATTAAAGAGATACATGACTGAACTCCTGTTGTAGTTTATAGGAAGATAGTGCAATTACTTTTACTTACTAATTCCGTTCCATAATTTGGCAACACCACCCAATGCATTCCCCATAAGGAAAGACTCTAGCATGAGAACCTTGTCTGGTCTTTCTTGATTGTATACATTTAGATTGTTGGTATACATACATATACATATCTTACTGTTCTGCACTGGTGATTTGGCCTCAGACTCTGGCAGGTTTTCAAATTTCAAGATGTTTGAATGGCTTCTGTTGTTTTAGGCTTTTTATAAATTCTTTACATTCTCTGACCTGTTTTTCTGAGTATTTAATATTTGTTATATTAGCATTTGTCCTTCGTTAGACACGGGTTCAGCTTTTCAAGTGATACCTCTTTTTAATACCTCTACCTAAGTGAGCTCTTTTTGCTCAAGATTTTTGACAATTTTGTGGTTGCTCTAACTTCCCATGAGATTTCTCTAAATGTCTTCCCATAGTACGTATATACATTTTCACTATTAAATCTTTTTAAACATCATTTATGTGGCAAACCTTGTCCAAATTAAGGAATACCAGAACTCATGTATTGTTTTTGGAAAGGTATGTGAAGGTTCCTATTCAAAGTGGTTCCTCATAAAATAACGTGTGAATGGTCTCCTAATACAGAATTATGGTTTCCCACCCATCACCACTCCAATTCCATTAACTGGTTTTGAAATGCAGAAAAGACCTTCTCATCACATGTATCTGGTGTTCTAATTACTCTTTAAGAATAAGTCTGTGCTGACAACATAGTGTACCTTTTTTCCTCCACTCCCTCCAATGTTTTTCCATGTTTTTCAGCATGTCCCATTTCCTGCTGCTTTCGCTTACACCTTGTATGAAGGATGCCATGAAGATTATGGCTAGTGATTCTTGAGTCTTTTTACTGACCTTTTTTTTTTTTTCCCCACTTGGTGTTGACTATTGTCTATGCCAATAGGTTCATTTCCCTTTCTTTGGCTTCACTTGGAAAGTATCACATTTGCTATTTCTTTATATTACTTCAGCAGGCTGTGTCTGGGAACTTCACTGCTCACCCCTGCCCCCACTACAATGAAGTCAAATAAGCAGCTGGTACCCTGTCCTGAGGAGGCATTCTACAGATTAGCCAAAACCAAGTAATAAGCACAGTTTTAAATCACTTACTCTCTAGGCTTGTTTAAATTACTTTGACTGTGTTTTAATCAGTGCTGAAAATAGATAAAATCTATCCTGATTGTATCAAGTGTTTACATTTGCATTCTTCATATAGTGATGCAGTTTTTCAAATACTAATTGTTAAAACAATCATAATTTTTTTCTGATAAGTTTACCAATGAAAAATTATAACTTACTTGAAATGGGATATTAAATCTTAAAGATAAATCTGGGTCTTTATAGCAAGTTGGAAATTTCTACTGAAATCAGGACAGTGTTTTTACTCAGTTACTACTCTACAGATTAATTAGATGATGACTTGACAGGTAGAAAGGTAGTGTAGAGCTTGTGTTTGTTTTCTTTCCTGTATCTGTCACAGCTTACAATAAGGCCGGGACTTCCTTGGAGCAAGTCTGTATGCCTACAGAGCAGTCATTTAAATTCAGTTGTAGTCCATAGGGCGAAGTAATCTCCTTTAAAAAGGAGATGTCTATTAACAATGTTTTAGTTACCATGTTTAAAAGAGAATAAATGATACAAATTTCTTACAGACTATACCTCTAATCTCTCCCTTTACTATAGGGAGGCATGGGGGATGTCACTTCTAAATGGAGCAAATATTTTTTGAAAACTATTTCATTTTAGGTCTCAGATTTTTCATCCATATGTGGTATCTAATGAAATACAAGTTAATGCTTATCATTCTTTAGAATTTGAAAACCAAACATACTGTTATTTCTTGTTCTTAAATATGTGCAGCAGATTGAGTTTTATATCCTGTAATCACCCTGCATGTTCATTACATGTCTGAATGTTTCCTGCAACAGCTGGAAATCTCTTTAGAACCACAAGAAAATAGATATTTTCTGACCCACTCATACATGCAGAGTGATCTTTGGATTACATTTAGAAGCTTACACAGGACCAGAAGGTAGTTGCAACTGACTCCTCTGTGCAGGATTTGAGTATGATGTAGCCTAACAGCTTCAAATTACTCTGTTACTCTATGATTATGATTTCACATACTACAAGTTAAATTCTAGTGAAGTTCTCTGATTCCAGCAAATTGGTTTGGGTTTCTCTGTGTGCAAGAATGGCTCAAGGTAGTGAGAAGTTCATCGCTGAATTATGTCTAATTTATATTGTTCAGATTTTTTTGCATACTCTGTGTAATTGGATTAAAGTGTACAGAAAAATGACAATATAAAGTTTTTTATACTTTGTGACTGTGGCAAAGTGAAATTGTCATGATGTGGGGGAGGGAGTTGTTGAAAGGTGGTCCGTGGGTGTAATATTTAATGGTAAGTGATTCATATATCCACAGGGGCCGTGGAGGAGTGCCTCCACCACCTGCAGGTGTACCAAGAGGGGCACCAGCACCCAGAGGAGTGCCTCCCAGTAGAGGACCAGTCAGTCGCAGTCGTGGACTTCTAGCACCCAGAGCACGAGGAGTACCTCCACCTGCAGGCTACCGACCCCTTCCACCACCTCCGGCACAGGAGACATATGGTGAATATGTAAGTCAGGCTGTTGGCATAGCGTGCATAAAGTGTTTCATTTTGGAGGAATGATCCTAACTGTCTCTTTAGAACTCAGTAGAATCTCTTGATTAGGTACTAAGTAAAGTCTTGAGCTCAGAATCTATGGCAAATGTGGTCATCTCTTGTCAAATTTTGAAGCTTTGTAGAATCGTATAATAATTTGGATTGGGAGGTATCTTAAAGATCATCTAGGTCCAACCTTCCTGCCATGACAGGGATATGTTCCACTAGACCAGGTTGCACAGTTTGGCCTTAAACACTTCAAATGATGTGGCATCCACAACTTCTCTGGGCAACCTGTTCCAGTGTCTTGCTATCCTCACTGTAAAGGATTTCTTCCATATGATCAAGGTAAATCTACCCTCTTTCAGTTTAATACTGGTACCCCTTATCACCATCCTCCCTGATAGAGTCGTTCTTCATCTTTCCTGTAGGCCCACTTTAAATACTAGAAGGCTGCCATAAGGTCACCCCTGAGGCTTTGCTTTGCCAGCCTAAGCAACCCAACTTTCTTAGCCTGTTCTCACAGGGAAGGTGCTCCAGCCCCTTAAACTGTTTCATATTAAAACCTCAGGTTATGTGTACTACCATCAAGACGTTTACAGTGGATTTGGCAAAAGAATTATGTACTACTAAAATGCATGATGTTAGGTTTCTGCTTTACAAAAAATCTGAAAAAACCCCACATTGTCAGTAGTTTTTTAATTCCCAGCTAAAACTGAGAATAATATTCTATTCTTCTCCCTAAACCTTTGTGGTTATATAGCTGTTCAATGATTAGAAAATTAAAATATTTTTATTCAAGCTTCAGAATCAATCCTAAATGAATGAACAGTGTAGCTCAATAAGCCATACATATTTACCTTGGTTTTATTGTATTAAAAATTAAAAACCATATCAAAATATTTTATTTTGATATGACTGAAAATTATAAACAGTTATGGCTATTTGACATAAATTTAATTTAAATTGAACACAGAGAGCAGTGAGATAAAGAAAAAAGCTAATTAAATCAAAACTATCATCATAAAAATGGATTTAGTCATATAGAAAAATGACATTTTCAAGGATAGAGCTTTTATTGTTTCATGTCTTAAAGCTTTTAATGTGCCCCCTTTACAACACCAGGTCTGCCTCGACTATGTCTCTGTTATTCAGACTAGTGGAAAAGGAGTTTCTGAGTTCCAGAAAATGGTTTTGCTATGCAGACATTTCTTGTTATTCTCACAACCTTTTTTTCCACTCATCTTCTCCCTCTTCTTTCACTTCTTTCTCTAAAACTCTGTAAATTAAAATCTCACATTGTATCCTTTCTATCAGAAAATTAATTTTCTATATAACACTTACAGCTTTATGCAAGAAGTTTAATGTCATAAGTACAAACATTAGTACATGAACAGTATAGAAGAAATTAATGTAATTTATTAATGCTATGAGAACTAGTACTTGAACAATTATTTAAATGTCCCCTGGCTATATCTGGCTTGTCTAGTCAAGGTGGTACAGTAAATGAGTGGTCATTTCACAATACTGTCAAAGGAATTAGCCCTCATTAAACACCCTATTTCCCATTCCAGCATGTAGAATGCATGCTAATGTGGTAGAAAATAAACATCTCCGAGTAACCTTGCATTTATGTATCTACTGTTTATAGAATGCATGTATGGAAGTGGCAGCTCTTTGAATCAGTCCTGTGATATGCGAATTACTTTTGAGAGAGGATAAGAAATTGACACTATGAAGTAAAATAGTGCTCTGCTAAGTAACTGCTGGAAAGAATGATCTCTAGAAATGGCTCACTTTTCTGCCAAACAAAATATCTTAACTGGAATAGGTATATTTAAAGCTGTAATTGACAATGTAATGCTAGCTGGTCCATTTTTAAATTACCATGTTTTCTGTGTCTGTCTTGTTGAAATGGAGACTTGCTAAAAGTTTTGCTTGTGTATTGGATGTTAAAAGTTTTTATACAGTAATTTTTTACCTGCTCATTTGTAGTACATTATCAAAGTGCCCTAACTATCATTTGCAGGCTAAGGTAACATAGTAGGAGGCATAGTGGTATTTTAGTCCTTTCTTTAATTGTGTATTTGGTTTGTGTGGAAAGGTTTTGGTATTGAGGGGGGAACTACAGAGGTTGCTTCTGTGAGAAGATACCAGAAAGCCTCTCCTATGTTCAATAGAATCAGCTGCAATGTGGGCCCAGCACTGGCCAAGGCTGTGTCTATTTGCAACTGTGGCAGCACCTCTGGGATAACATTTAGGAAGGGAGTAGGGGGAAAAAAACCTGCGCAACAGCAATTGCAACCAGGGAGGAGTCACAATGTGAGAAACAACTCTGGAGACACCAAGGTCAGCAAAGAACATGCTGGGAGAAGGTTCTAGAGCTGTAGATTCCCTGGCAGGCCACGTTGAACACCATGATTTAGGCATGCTGTTCCTCTGTAGCTCACAGAAATTAACAGTGGAGCAAATATCTACCTTCATCCCCATACTGAAGTAGTTGGATGTACCTGAGAGAATCTGTGGCCGTGTGGGAAGCCTGTACTGGAGTGGACTCCTGGCAGGACCTGAGGAGAGAAGAATTCATGCTGAAGCAAGTTTACTGATAGGGCTTAAGACCCCATGGGAGATCTACACTGGAGCAGTCTGTTCCTGAAGGACTGAACCCTGTGGAAGGTGTCCTGTGCTGGAACAAGGGAAGAATGTGAGGAGTCCTCCCTGGGGACAGAGGAGTGGCAGAGATACATGATAAACCCCTATTCCCCATCCCCCTGCACTGCTGGTGGGGAGGAGGCAGAGAATTTTGGAGTAAAATTGAGCCCAATACGAAGGGGAGGGGTGGTTGGTAGGTGTTACAGATTTTTTTTTTTCCTCTTTCTTTTTTCTTCTTCTCATTATACTACTCTGATATGGTTGTAAATTATTTTCATTTCCCCATGTTGAGTCTGGTTGCATTGTGACAGTAGTTGATGAAAGATCTCTCTCTGTATTTATCTTAACCTATGAGCTTTTAATCATTTCTTTTCCCTGTCCCACTGAGGAGGGGGAGCAATAGTGTAGCTTTGATGGGTTCCTGGCATTCAGTCGGGAGCAGCCCACCACAGGAAGACTTTCCACTGAGAACTGGAAAGTCTGCAAGGGTTCATGAAGCTTCTCATTCCCTTTTGGCTTCCAAACCTGTGTTTGAAACTATGCAAGTTCAGAAAATAGCAGACTATATTGTGCATGCAAGTCTTCAACCACTTGTTTCTGTATCTCTCTAAATATCTCAAAGATGATGCAGAACTTTGAGTATATGAAGTCCTTGCCCATTTTCTCTGAAGTACTATGAAGTATACCTGAACAGGCTGGAGAGCTGGACAAGGAGGAACCACATGAAGTTTCACAAGGGCAAGTGCAGAGTCCTGCACCTGGGGATGAAATAACCCCATGCATCAATATAGTTCAGGGGTTGACCTGCTGAAAAGCAGCTTTGCAGGGAAGGACATGGGAGAGCTGGTAGACAAGTTCACCATGAGCCAGCAATGTGCCTTCCGGCCCACTAAGGAATTCGGGGATGCATTAAGAAGAGTGTGGCCAATATGTCACAGATGGAGGTTCTCTCTTCTTTGCCCTGATGAGGTTCCTAGTTCAAGAAGGACTGGGAATTACTGCAGGGAGTCCAGTGCAGGGCCACGAGGATGATGAGAGGACTGGAGCATGTGTCTT
Source organism: Dryobates pubescens (assembly GCF_014839835.1). Taxonomy (NCBI): domain Eukaryota; kingdom Metazoa; phylum Chordata; class Aves; order Piciformes; family Picidae; genus Dryobates; species Dryobates pubescens. The sequence goes on along the minus strand of NC_071625.1, from coordinate 19,112,400 downwards.
ACAAGGACAGGCTGAGACACCTGCGAGTCTTTGGCCTGATGAAGTTTTAGAAGCTGCTAGTTGACAGTTTATTTTCTGTAAACATTCTCTTTAATAGTTGTAGCATCAGCTTGGATGATAGGAAAAATTTAGGCCTTTATGACCAGGCAGCTTTTATAATCGCTGTTCTAACCTCACTACTCTGGTGTGATAAACTTTCTCTGAAAGCTCAACACACCTCCCATTTTTATGTCCTCAATTGCTTACATCAAGAGAAAGCCCACTATGATGTATGAAGCATGTCCAGCACTATTTTTATAATACTTGGATAAGGGAAATCATACTAGGTGGTGGCCAGATCTGTTGAAGCACTTGCAGATAGTTTCAGGGACATAGTGCTCTTATGAGAATCTTTTTCTCTACTCAGTGAACTGAATTGTATAATAGTAAAAATATTGTGGATTTTTATTCAAGTTGGCAGTTTATTCTGTTAAGAAATAGAAATTGTATTTAACAACTAGATTTTCCATAATGTTCAATAAGCAGGAAATCAGCAACTATATACTGGCAATTCCCTACTCTTCAGCAGTGTCAATTCCCTGAAGAAAGTTCAATCACAGCTAAGTTAGAACAGAACTATTTAGTATCAATTACTTTCTAGTAACAGTTGCTGGTTTCTACCTCTTCCTGTTGTCCCCTTATCAGTTTCAAGCCCCTGAGGCTTTTATCAAAATTAGAAACAGCAGGGCTTTTGGCTGAATTGCTTTTAAGGTTAGATTTTTTTTATTTGCTGCTATTTTCACTTCACAAAGGTAAATATTTTGCAAAAAAATCTGTAAATATTTCTTTACAGGAATAAATTTGTGATGAAAGCATATCATTTTGGCTGACTGTGTTAAAGGCAAGGTGATTTGTTTGAGTTCAGAATCAGATTTTCAGGCATTGAGAACTGGACTTTAAACATGGATTTAAACCCATGGCCGCAGCAGTGTGAGATGCCTGTAGTGAAAATTAAAACTCATCAATCTAGCAAGTTATGGCCAAGGCTTCAACACTACTTCAGCAAACAATCACATCTAAATGTTCCTCCTTAGTCTGTGTGTGGCAAAACTGTTGCAGAGCTTTAGCTCTGTTTCTGGCAATTTTATTGATGTTTTCTTCTGTTCAGACAAGGGTTGCCTCAGTGGCAGATTTTTCTAATGCAGTGACCACATGTATAATTTCTGGCAGTTAAGGCTTCAATTAGAATGCTTCAATGAGATTGCTTCTGTAACAAAACTGAATTAAGGTGGAATGTCTATCAGTAAGACCATAGGAGCCTTTCTGATGTTAAGTAAATTATAACTTGAAAAGGAACATTAGGAAATACTTCTACTTCCATGCCAAGTTTTTCGTTTGTTTGTTTGCTTTTTTACCTTGGATACAGATGTAGACTACTTAGAAGGAGGTATAGAACATTTGGATGCAACAAAGACATTGACAAGAACCTTTAAAAATGACTTTTTTGAAATAGATGTTTAGTTATTCCCTGATTCTGAAAGCTCCTAAAAGTTGGGAATAGCTAAGTTTTTAAGCTTTATAGTTCTTGAAGCATACATTTCTGGCTGGTTCCAGAAAAACATTGTTTTTACTGATGAATGAAACATTGCTTCAGACTGAATTCAGACTTAAGCTTGTAATTCTCGTACTAGGCACATACTGTAAGACTAGATATATTGCAAAGTAAACATATATTACAGTTATTATGATAATATACAACTGTGCTCCTTGAGAGAAGTAGGGAAGGTCCAAAAGACATTACCATAATGTTGTCTAATGCGTTCTTACCCAAAACAATAATCAGATACTGTGGTGCTGTTTCTCATAAGTGGAAGTCCAGTATTTTGCCAGTGGTGGAATGCCCTTGCTTCAAATTACCATCACAGGTATTCATATTCCTTTAGTTTTTTCTGGAGATGGCATGCTGACCATGAGGATACTATCCATCCTAGTCCATCCCAGGAGTAGCAGTTTCTGTCCTTTTGGTTTTGTAAGAAATCTTCACAAGTTTCTGGGGACACTTAAGGGAGGTTCATTTACAAATAACATTTGGCTATATGGCTAAGAACAAAATCCATTTAATGATCCAGTGATCATAAAACATGCATGTAAATTCCCATTAATGAAAAGAAGGAATGCAAAGTCTTAGTATTTACAGGTGAGACCCCATTCAGCTGAATAACCTATAGTCTATTACTTAGTGTACCCTCCTTGAAAAGTAGTGCAAATTACGGTTTTATCTCCAGCATTGCTTTTGAATTCCCTATCTCCTTATTGAGTTCATATTTAGTTTAGATTTTGAAAAACAAAATTGGAGAGATGTGGAAGCAATTTCCTGGAGCTATTAATACAATGCTGATTTTGCATTGTGAACTGGTTTTTAAGTAGACTTTTTTCTCATTGGCATTCATTTGCTCACTTGGTTTTCATGTTTGAGAAAGGAAATATCAGTTGGGAAAAAAAAAAAAAGAAGAGAACAAAAGAAGAGTTGTTTGTTTTGGGTGGTTTTTTTGTGGGTTTTTTTTTGAGGTGTGGGGTGGTTTTTATTGATTGTTATTACAGATAAATGCTTTTGGAGTTAAGGTAGCAAAATATTATGCAAACTAAAGGCTGGTTACAATGTGAGACTTTGAAAGTAATTTAAATTCTTCATGAATAAAGTTCAAGTATAATTTTAATGCTGCTTTGTAAGAATTACACCATGTTTTAATTTACCTTAGCCTTGTGGATGTTGGTTTCCTAATAACTTGCAACATTCAGTTCAAATGTTTTTATTTGCTTAGCTGTTTTGAAAGCAAAGCTTTTTTTGTTTGAATTCCTGGAAAAGGGCTTGAGGTAGCTTCATTCTCCAAGAAACAGTGAAATCTTCTGTTCATTCTGTCTGTTTCCCTCTGTGTTTTGGTTTCTACTTAGGCATTAAGCATTTAATATGTGAAAGTATTCTATTTAATGAATTCTGGCTTTTCAGGAGTGTTAATAATAGACAGTTAGAGTCAAGATGTAGTTTATAACATCAGTCCATCATTTCTTTACTTTTTTGATTTTTTTTTACATTTATTTTTCTTTATTGTCCATGAAAAAAATATATTAAGTCCCTCAATTAGTTGTTTTATTTTGAATTTTTTCTATTTTGCTTCTCTGGGGTTTTCAGGATGAGGTGGAGAGAGAATGGAAAAATCTCAATTTTTTCAGGAACTCCAGTCACTTTGGCTGTGGAAACAAGAAGTTCTGAAAAGATATTCCACCTATCTATCTTGAAACTGAAAGTTAACCTATCATATGCTTATAAAACTTTCTCTTCAAAGTAGCTTAAGTTATCCATTTTCAGACTTTGTATCATTGACTGAGAGTGAGTTGTTCTCCTGATTCTGACACTGCTTCCTGGAAAGACAGAATTGCTTTGATAGTAGCTTGGTTAAGTGTTACTGCTTATATTCATTAGCAACTCTTCTCTTTTTTTGGAGATGCATAAAAGATGATCCACTACTACATCTCTCATGCCAGGAATACCTTATTTTTCCTGCTTGAATAAGCACTAAGCTCTTTCTAGATGAAAACAGATTAAAATGTACAAAATAAGATCTTGCAGTCGGTGCATGTTTGCAGCTAATGTCTTTAATGTTATCTCTTAGACTTTAGGCGGTGGTAGCTTCCTGTACTTGTTTTGATTGCCCCATATTCCCTGTTGATTAAATGATAGGGGATGTTATTTCCACATACCAAAATGGCTATTATTTCCCTTTATAATTCTAATTTGCAAACCCCAAAATCTTCAGTGCACTATGCTACTATTGTCTCGTGTTCTTTCTCTTCCAACTTAACGTCTACACAAACAGGTTTTTAGAATGTGATAGGTTTTATACAAAAGGAGACATTCCTCTAGTATTCTGTGATAAAGTACTGGTGTGAGTATTAATTTCGGAGAATGATGAGGAGAAAAAAAAGCAACCTCTGAGTTGTAGTGATAACAGCCTTATTTTTTCCCTTGGATGGATTTTTTTAGTTGGAGAGATGGAAAATTGATTTCTTATCGATTTCATGATATTTTTTTTTCCCCCAGCCGCTGCAAATGGCCTTTTTGTTAATAGGAACTTTTTACCCTCTTCTTACTGTTTCTCTTGTCTTGTTCTTTTTGAAACACTGTTAATTTCCCCTAAAGAGGGCCCAAACACTAGTCTGTCATTGTCACTGCCAGCAGATTATAATTTAAAGCCACCATTTCCTACTGCTGATTAACAAGAGTATGTGTAGAGTGCTTAATTATTAGAAAGAAACACTGATGAGCAAGGCTTAGCGTGATTTATAATGTTTTGTGTAGGCAGAGGTTTTTGCAAAGATTGCTTTCATTACTTTTACCATCTTTTGACCTGTGCTAATAAGTTACAACTTAATGTATTTGAAGGGTACATATTTACAAATTGCTTTCAGTTCTGTTCATGGAAAATTTCTGCACTTTGCACTGAACAATTACTGTTACCAGTGCTTCTCTTTGGATATTTATCAGCTATGGGCTGCTGTCATTGAGGCACCTGCATGCAGATTCTCTCTTTAAGAGGAAATGTAAGGACATTCTGGCTGATAGGCTGGCTTAAAGGTTTACAGAATAACTTCATATCCTTTTCGGAGTATCTGTCTTGTAATTCTAGCTGTTCTTTGGGGAAAGATTCTTAAGAACTAAAGGAACAGAAGTCAGGAGAAATGCTCTTTATATCTTCATAGTTGGTATTTCAAATATTGTATGGCAAATACCTGTCATTTAAGAGGACTTTAGCATTTTCAGCTCTTTTTTCTACATTTTTGTTTTAAGCATAAAGTGTACAGCACTACGTTATCCTGAAAAGCAGAATAATAGAACCGAACTGCTTCTATTCACGAGAGGAAATTATGATCTTGTTTGGGTTGTTTGTGAGTTTGTTTGGTTTGGTGTTTGTTTTTTGGTTTTTTTTTGTTATCGTGGGAGAGGAAATACAGCCTTGATTGCTGAGTATCTTTGATTACTTTGATTACTGAGTATCTTTAGGAAGAGCTATTCGTAGACTTACGTAATTGAAGTAGAAAGGGAAGTCCATTGTATTGCATTTGGTAGGTAGCTGGAATGCAAATGCTATCATCCACATGAACAATAATTATTTTAAATACAAAATGAATGCTTATAAAAGTACCCTAAACCCACCAAAATCAGCAGGAAAAAAATGTAATTAAAATCTTCTGAAGATGTAATTCTTCCTGTATAATACAGACAGAAATCTATATACCAAAGGCTGTCAGTGAAGCTATGATGTACTTTGGTACAAAATACCTGTACATATTCAAGTTTCGTCCTGTTTATTTTCATTATAAATGTGTAAAAATGATAGTTATTTTCATTTAAGTTAGCACCACATTTTGTGGTACTGAAACGTGCTATATGGTCAAGGATATTCCACCTAGATACTGTAGAAAGTTAAAAGATGTATTGACACAAGAGGTCTGTGTTTGAGAAAGAAAGTACTCAACTAGTGTGGATTTAATCTAAAATATAAAACATTCTGCCTTGGCCAACCTTACTTGTAACCTCCTGAAAGAGAAGACTTTCAAATACTGTATGACTAAGAGAAAAAACTCTGTCAGACCTAATTCAGGGAAAGCTCTGAAACGTACTTCAGCTGCTTCTGCTTAATTGCTTCTTCAAGGGAATAGTGCACAGTAAACAAATGTTTTGAAATTTGAATCTCTTATCTCTTAACAGAACAAGCTATTGAGAGCAGCTCTCTAAACCTATTCTATTTTTGCAGCATGTTGCACATGAAGTTTATCTTGGTTTTAATGTAAATTTTTGGTTGTATGAATGTAAATGCAGCAATAAAAAGGAAGAATTGATCTACTTAGGCAGATTATAGTAATAGCAACAGAACAGGTTGATCTCTTTAATGCTGAGTGACAAGAGTCCCACTTGCAAACTACTTTTATATTCAAAGCTTATAAGAGACCCCTTTCAATATAGTAAGGCAAGGCTTAATGTTTGCAGTAGTCAATTTATTAATACACAAAATGGTGAACAGTAATGAGTTCTGTGCAAAATTTCTGAGGAAGAGAAAAGCTAATACTAGAAACATTAAAGTCTGCTATGCTATGGACCTCCCCAAAACTCTCTTTTTATTCTGCTGGGCACCTTGACAAGGGTCTGTCTTCCTATTTCAAAATTATTTTGTCTTTTGTCTTCAGCAAGTCATGGATACACCATAACATCATAGTAGTATGATTTTTTCCATCTTTTATAATATTTTTTTTTTATTCCAGTATTTGTGACTAATAGAAATTGTTGCTTAAGAAACCTCCAATGACAAAGCTTTCGTAGGATGTTAAAAGGTTGAGTTCAGTCCTTCACTGTCATTTGTTGTCACTTCTGCGTTGCACAGTTTGAAGTTTGGGAATCTCTCTTAGGGATGGCTGGTTCACAGTGTGGAGATTCTGAAATGAGACAAAATATCGCATAAAAGTTCTGGAACAGAGCAAATAAGTTGGCTCAGACAGCTTCTGCTATTAATCAATATCTGTATTGTTAACAGATGTCTGTGTATTGCATCAATAAGTAATAAAGTGCTTGTTCAGAATAACTGCCAGGAGGCAATGGTTTTGTGGGTTTAGTATGTGGCTTATCAAGAGATCCATATCAGATGGGCAAAGAAAATGCTAAGACTCTAATCTTTAGTTTGAGGACAGTGAATTACTGAAAGACGAAATAATGCATTTCCTTTTCAAGTGGGTCTTTTCACAGTGGGCAATTGGAAGAATCCTCATTTCTTCTCCAAGTCCTATGAATAGGCTGTTACTCATGATGGAAAATATTCATATACACTTCTAATCGCTGCTGGGAAACAATCATGTTCACTAATCTTTCAGGAGCAAAGCAGTATTGGTGGGCAGGTTGCTCGCTTTTCCACATAAGCAGTTTCAAATGATTTGAAAAAAAATGCTAGACTCCTGTAGTAAATTCAGTTTCCTCTCAATTCTTTTGAGGATGTCTTTGGCTTCTGCTATAGAATGCTGTCCTTAATGGCTACAAAGCTGTCAGATTCCAGTCACGAGAGACGTTTTCTACTAGAAGAATCCATTTTTTGTCATCTACACCTAATTGCTAGTTGGTTTAATTTTCTGACAGAAAGATTCTTAAAAGAAAATAGTTAATATTACTTTTCTTTTATATAATTTCAGGAGTATGATGATGGTTATGGAACTGCTTATGATGAGCAAAGCTATGACTCGTATGATAACAGCTATAGCACTCAAGCACAAAGGTAAGTCTCCAAGTCTGCTGTAACTACACATAGATTTGTGAAGTGTAAAGTTAGTTGTAAAGGTAGTTTTACTTAAAGATTCCTTCAATTTCATCTTAAAGAGCAAAAATATTTTAAGGGGCTTGTTACTGCCAGTGTTATTTGTTTCTAGTATCACATAAGTATAAAAATCAAGTTACTGAGTAGTTGAAAAGATCCAGAAAAGAGAACTTGAAATAGAGTTTTAGTATTGTCAAATCATAAATCAGAAAGACTTCAAATGTTCAGGAAATTCAGGCATATTTCATTCAGATTCATTCTGCAAGGGACAGGGAGCAGGGAGGAAAGAGGAGTGGGAAAAAAAACAAACCTTATTATAAAATATATTCAGTCAACTGGAATAAAATTGCATTTAGTTGCTACTTAAACAGAGTTATATACCAGTATTTTATTTGATTGTAAAAAAAGTACATAATTTAATTTTACTCCTTTGTGGAACTGTCTTGGTGACAAATTTAAATCTCTTACCACTTATATTCCTTCCTCTGCTTCATTCACAACAGTATTTCTATGGACTTATGATTTATTTTCTTAAATTTGTACTTTCTTCAAAGGAGTTGCTCTTTGGAAACTCCATGAATAACAAGGAATACTAATGTGTCCCAGTTAGGGGGAAATGCTGTGAAATACAAACTACTTGTATTAGGTGGTAATTTGAACTTAATGGCAAATACCACATGACGTTATTTATCAGCTTGGCTGATTGTTCCCACTATTAGGTACTTCTAATGTGTATGTCTGGGAAGAGAACTTCTGTGCACCTTCTACTGAGCTGTAATTTGTTCTCACTGTTTTACTCCTAGACCAAGCATTCATAGATTGATCAGTAGTACATTTTGTGAGAATTTCTTAAACTTTTATGGCAATAAACTTCAAACAGTTGAAATTGGAGCAGCCTGCCCAGAGAGGGGATAATGTCTCTGTCACTGGAGTCATTCAAAAACTGCCTGGATGCTGTCCTGTGCAACCTGCTCTAGGTGGACCTGCTCTGACAGTGGGGGTTGGACAAATGATCTCCAAAGGTCCCTTCCAACTCCAATCATTCTGTGATTCTGTGAAACAGCATTGAGAAAATGGTAAAATAAAGTGCTGTAGTTCTTCATTACTCCTTTGCCTCTCTGGGATGATTAGGCCTTCAAACCTTGCACACTGGGAATACAACAGTAGGAAAGGGAGATAGTGGTAGATGCGGTGATGCTGATGAACAGATACTGCTTTGGCTGGTTTTACCCTATACTAAATGAATAAGAATTATTTTTTACAATGTTGCCTTATCTGAAATAGTCCAGAACTGTTCACTGAGAAGCTGAGAACAAATCTGTTTACAGTAGAACATCTGCTTTGCTGTAGTGTTGACACATGCAACTTAAATTTTGTTGTATAAATTATTTTCTTGTGCCCAACAACTTAGTGAAAAAGTGTCATCATGATTGAGAACTAACAGAATGGAAATGGGTGAGGAATGGCCTGAGACAAGCCTTGAGAAGGACTTGGTTGATAGTTGATGGAAAAACTCAACATGAGCCAGCAATGTGAGCTTGCAGCCCAGGTGGTCAACTGTATCCTGGGCTGCATTAAGAGAATTGTGACCAGCAGGACAAATGAGATGATTTCCCCCTCTACTCCACTCATGAGACACTACCTAGAGTACTGTGTTCCACTTCTGGTGCCCCCAGCATAAGAAGGACATCAAACTGCTGGAGTGGATCCAGAGGAGGGCCACAAAGATGATCAGAGAGCTGGAGCACCTTCCTTATGGGGAGAGCCATGAGAGTTGGGGCTGTTCAGCCCAGAGAAAAGAAGGCTCTGTGGAGATCTTTTAGTGGCATTCCAGTACCTGAAAGGGGACTACAAGAAAGCCTGGAACAGTCTTTTTACAAGAGCTTTTAGTGATAGAATGAGAGGGAATGCATTGAAGCTTGAGGAGGGTATATTTAGACTGGGTATTAGAAAGAAATTCTTTATAGTGAGATGGTGAGACTGGGACAGGTTGCCCAGGAAGGTCATGGATGCCCCCTCCCTGCATGTGTTCAAGGCCAGGTTGGATGAGGCCTTGAGCAAGCTGGGCTAGTGGAGGATTTCCCTGCCCATGGCAGGGGGTTGGAACTAAATGATCTTTAAGGTCCTTCCAAACAAAACCATTCTATGAATTTATGAAATACCTTTGTCTGATACTTGGTTCCTACAGAGTATTGTAAACAACTTTTATGTTGGTAATTCTGTTTTATTGCTTCTAGTGTTGGTATATGAGTGTATTACATGCAAACATTTCTACTTCATTACAAAGTCTTTTTCCTGACCCAAAACAAAAAAATCACTTGGATTTTGCATTTGTTTTCCACATTAGGAAGATTTTCATTAAGGCTTTTTTTTTTTTCCTCTTTCAACTGCAATTAGCAAAAAGCAAATCTCCCAAGAAATTAAATAATTTTTTTGTGAAGGACAAATACATTATGTATAATTTTCTTATTTTCTTACTTTGTGCACATATTTAGCCCTGTCTTGATGGAGGTACTTCATAAAGTTATTGCTCTGCTTTGTATTTACCTGTAATTTCACACAACACCTACTATTAGATTTTGTTGAATCCATTATCTCCTGAATGATTACTTCATTCCTCCTCCCTCCCCCCGCTGCCTAATTTTATGAAGTGCTGCATAGTAAAAGAAAACAAGAAATGATTCACTTTTATGTTTCTCATTTGACACTCATTTTCTGGAATGTTTCCTGGCTTGGCAAAAAGATTTTTAGAATTGTATTGGCAGGCCCAAAGTAATAACTATAAAGCCATCTGAGCTACCTAGAACAGTATTCCTATCTTTAATCTGAATATCAAATAGTAGCCCATATTGCAAAATGTCATTGTGTAACCACTGAGATATTTATTTAGGTGCATTCTAATGGTCTTATTATGATAGAAATTAGGGAAAAGTATAATTTCCATAGTTTTGCCTTACATCATTCTTGATATTTTTCCTTCATAAGGCATGGAAGGAAAATTCATGTGCACCTAAGGGCATTCACATGTTTCAAATGCGTCATTTAGTGCCTAGCATGTGTAAATAACTTTTCCTCCTTCCTTATGTAAATTTGAAGTAGTTATCTTAAAATATTCATACTTCTAGTACATCTTCTGAAATTAGCTTCCCTAGAAAACCATGCTATTAATGATTTTGTGTATTAAAGAGGAAAATTGAGAAATAGTAAACCGAAAAGATATGTTTGTGCATCAAATTATTTGCAGTAATTTTTCAGTATATGAAACCCCTTCCTGCATGGCATCAAATCTCATTAATGTTCACAAGTGTGTGTGTGTGATACAGTAGAGACAGTTTAAGTACTCGTATTTATTATTTTAGTATATCCTCTATTAGAGATGGAAATTCTCCAAATCTGACCCTTCAGTACAACACAGCATGACTCTCATTTACTGTTTTTAATTTTAACATTTCTAGTGTTTTTCCCAGCACACCAAATCTGGGATGGACTAGGATATGAAGAATAGCATACAGCATATTTGTATGCATTAAGGTAGTTGAAACTTTGCATACCTCTGAGAAGGGAAAAAAAAAAAAAAAAAAAAAAAGATTAGAATAGACTAGACCAGACCAGGTTGGAAGAGACCTTTGAGATCATCATGTCCAACCCATCATCCAACACCATCTAATCAAATAAACCATGGCACCAAGAACTCCATCAAGTCTCCTCCTAAACACCTCCAGTGATGGTGACTCCACCACCTCCCCAGGCAACCCATGCCGATGGCCAATCACTCTCTCTGTGAAGAATTTCTTCCTTTATCCCTGCTTGTGCTTGGCCATCTGAAGCGTTAGTTACAATATCTCACAGCACTAAGAGGGATAGAAGCAACAGTGTTCTCCAAGCTCCCATCTTAATGCCCTGTAATTGTGTATAAAAATTGTTTTCCTTTAAAACATTTTCCTCTCTGCAGTTGTTTGTTCATGCAGCAAAGCCCCAAGTAATGCTTCAGGGTATCTTTCAACAGAATTTTTATTTTTTTTTATAGTCAAAAAGACTTAAAATTAAAAAATTCCTTAGAGCTGTACTGAGCTTGACTAGAAAACTGATTTTTAGAAGAGATGCAGCTGAATTGTATGTGTAGTTTTTTGCAGAATATTGTTCAATGATATTTTTACCAGATTGAACTGGGATGGTTAATTGACAGAGGTATTGTTATTAAGAAAAATTCCAAAGCAACATAAAATTTATTTAACAAAAAAGAAAATAAATAAAACTGTCAAAATCTCTGATCACTTAATGCCTAGCTGTCTGGTCTGTACTTAATGCCTAGGTAAGGAGAGCAGTGAGCTAGGCTGAATTACGATGTCATGAAGGGCAGATCTTGTGTTAGGTAGTCAGTTCATAAAATTCCCTCTTCATACCTTTGTAGTACATTAAAATGTACAGTTGTATGCCAAAACCATTTTTTAAATCTTATGGTAGAGTGTGATGTATGGAAAACCATACTTGTGACTCCCAGTGCTGGTATTTGCCTGGGTCAGGTGCATGTAGGTTTGTCAGCTTCCCTCACCAGTATGGATGCGTCCTTACACAGCCTAGCTGACTCTTAAAGGACTCCCCCAAATGTCCCTGTGTCTGTAATTCTTTAATTGGATTTACTGTGGAAAGTGGTGAGAGTTTCAATGGCTGTATACTAATAGGCCATTTTTATTATGGCTGGGCCAGTTTTATTGTGAAAACTCAGAGTATTGTGGAGGAAGTAGGAACATTTAATTTGGTCTTCATTTAAATGTGTAGATCAGTTAAAACATTCTCAAAATGGAGAAATTTCCATGTATTTTAAATCTCTGAAAGATGTTTCAAATTGAGCAGAAGTGTTTTTGTCCCTTAGTGGCCCCATACATGATCTGCACAAGTGTTTACGAAGACAATAATAGGGCAAAGGGAAAGGGATGCTAATAAATCAATTGGCACTGTCAGTTCACTGTTTAATGTTCTCTAGAATACATAAGATTTATCACTGAGGAATTGTAGAATAATGGTAGTGTATGGAAACAAAGTCCACCAGGGAGATGTACTACATCATTCAGATTTAGCGCTGCCATCTGCTTAATAGCATTGAGATGACTACAGAGGTACTTATGATCAACCATTCATAGCAGTGACAGATGCTGCAGAGAGTTAACATGCCAGAGAATGAGGTTTGTTACTAAAATTCAGATTATGTGACAAGGTTGTTGAGAAAGGGGGCTGGGTTTGTTACTTCTCCATCAGCATTGAAGGTTTACTGTGTGGTTTTAACTTTACTATCAAGAGCAAATGACTAACGCAGTTACTGTAGTTCAAAAAAAAGTGGAGAACCCCATCTGCCTGCTTCTCAGCACTCAGAAGTTTCAAATTAGTTCTTCAGACTTATCTGCTAGCATTTAAAACCGGGTACTTCTTTTCCTAGTTTAAAAAAAAAAAGAAAAACACATAAAAAAAGAGCTTTTGTCCTAGCTTCATGTTATTTACCTCAGAGATCAGCCTCAACTATAAAAGGAATAGTTTGTGTAATTGGATGTCTGTGTTTGTTTAGGGACAAGAATAAATAACTCTTGAACTCTTGTAGTAATTTTGTAATTTTGTGTTTAATTAGAACTTTGTTCTAGGACTCTTTTACATCTCCAGCCAAGGTGGTCTGACCTTCACTGTTGCAGAATTTAAACATTGATATGAAAGGGGAAAGGTTACAACTTAGGGTAATTGCTTTCTTTGTCTACAGTTTTCTGCAATATTTTTTGGTTTCCACATTTGGCTATTAATGCTGTAGAATTCTCTCAGCAACAACTGTTAGGCCATTGGCTTAAACATAGTGTTTCTCAGTTGTTCTCCTCACATGTCTAACAATAATTGCTACCAGTTCAAATCACACCAAAATGTGATTCTGTGAAATAACCTATAAATTGCTTGCAAAACTTAGTCATCATCAAGCTAAACTGAATTGAGGGAAATCACAAGTTCTCTTTAGTATAGCTATCTATATTCAGTTCCCCTTGTGCACTCTCTTTATTGATTAATGTGTTAGGAAGTGAGAAGTACGTGCTACATCTCTATTTTAAACTATCTATCTAACAGCATAAAAATATAACTGTCCATGTGGTGATTCCTAAGCATGTGAAAAGCTCAATGTTATGAAATGCCATGTGGCGAGGCTTTATTTTCTACTGTTCTTTTCAACAGTGTCTAATTCAGGATATAGTTCCTTTAAAGCAGGGTACTGTGTATAATAACCCCGTGGCTTAAAGGATTTGAGGAAGTTTGGTTTTCACAGCTTGTGGTACTTAAGGAAAATATAACTGGATGTCAGGTTGCAAAGTGAGCTTAAACCCCCACCTTGAAATTAGGCAATGGCCATTGGTCAACAGATACCTAAAGAATGCAACTAAACATACAGTTTTGAATCCTTCAAACCTCTAAATCCCCAATTTTTTGTCCCACTCCAGTTTTTGGAAAAGCTTATTTCTAGCAAGTAGTTCTCACCAAGATCCAGAGATGATGTAGTCCTCATTTTCCATGAGGAACTCTTTTTGCGTTGTTTTCTAAAATATCACTTAGTAGTCATGCAAAAGATGACATTACTGTTTAGAAGAGGAGGATTTTCATAAAGAGCTGAGTGTATGGATTTGAAATTAGCTTATGGAAGCGTTGCTATTGGTATCTGAAATTTAATTGCTAACATTTTGTTTGTGATGCTCAGTGTTTTAAATTTACATTAAGTTTGTCAGCAATTATGCATTTCCAGGTTGTATAAATATGCAGCATATGCAAAACACTGTCTGTTGCTGTGGCTTTTCAAGATGTAATTCTTTGGATTTTTATGCTAGTAGATGTTTCTATTCCATGCACTAATTTATAAAACAAATCAATCCACAGCAGTTTGATTTCTGGAGACATTGCAAATGGCTAGTGTTTTGCAGTTGTTGCTTACGAACACCTGGTGTGTATGAAGTTATTGGAGGTTATAATTTTACACATATGAGGCCTCAAAAGCATTAGCATAAACAAGCTAATGTATCTCTTAACCGAAAATCCTTGCCATTTGGTTTCCTGTTAATTTGTACACTTGTATTATTGGAAGATTTTTCAGATTTAGATAGATGTTTTCCTTTTCTTGTTGCCCATTAAGATGACAAGATAAAATATTCCAAAGTACCTCAGTAGAACAGATGCCTTTCATTGTGAATCTAGCATACATGCTTGCATTTTTTTTTTTTTTTGATGGTTTAATCAGGTCTGAAATCAGGTCTCAGACATCAGTAAATAGGAATTACACAATTATGACAGTAGAAGAAACTTGACTTTAAAGGAAAAATTAATCTTAACATAAGCATATTTCATGCTGCACTCAGAATTGGAAATGGCTTCTTGACAGTAGATTACTTCACTGTATTAAAAATAAAATTGCTTTTAATTTGTAGCAGTTATACTTGAAGTCTTCTTAAATACAAATAAAAGGTCATTTTCTACATGGTTTTGCTATTAAACTTGTGACTACTCCTCAATGTTTAGAAAACAAGTAAAATTGCATTTGAAAGTTGAGATCTATTGGAGAAAATTTACATAAAGGTGTTATAGTGACACAAAGAAACAGTACGAAAAAAGGTAAATCATAAAATTAGATTATTCAGTTTTGCATGATCAGTTTAATTTTACTTGGGTGGTTGTACATCTTTTAACTTAGTGGTTGAATAACCACAATATAATTAGAGTCCATGACGGACTGAACAGGTGAAAATACGAGAAAAGGATAGGTTAAATGGGATCTTTTAAGAAGTTCTTAATAGGAAGAAAAACTCATTAACAGTGAATATTTTTTAAATATTAAATGCTATGTTGTAGTTATTAATGGTAGCATGTGGAATTAGTCATGATTTTAAAATATCTTAACTGAGTGCTTCAATTTAATTACAGTGCATTGGTTTCTTTTTTTAAAAAAACCCTACTGTAAGCTTGGATCAAGGAGGTAACAGAGGAGAGTATCCAGTTGCTAGGTCTCAGCAGGATGCTGCAGCAATGCCACTAGATACATGGTGTTTGGAGACAGAACATGGATAATGAGGCCTATAAATTAAAGCTGTTATTCATTTCGAAATAACTTTTCAAATGTCTTACATAATAAACTTTCTACCAGTTTCATTAAGAGATACCAAGAAAAGGAAGAGAAACTAGTCTGTCTGAGGAGGGAAAGGACAGCATCGTAAATTCACATCTGCAGTGCATAGTTTAGACTAGATGTAGGGGAGATTTATTTTCCCCTGTGGAGCAGAGAGGGAACTTTACTGGAAACTCACACTTGGAAGCCAATGTCTATTGAACGAGAGAGGCATGAGAAACCAGGTCTCATTAGTTCAGAATGTATTCTTATCACAGAACACCTTTTTTTAAGGTGACTTGATGCTATTTTGCTGGTTGGTAGTCAACATAGTATGTCTATTTACTAGTAGTAATTGAAAACTGCATTTTTTTTTCCTCTTGGACTATCCTATTACATTTGGTTTGCTTTCAGGGAAAGAAAAATGTTGCATCTTCCCACTGGTAAGGAAATATCTATTTAACTGGGCAACTTTTAAAAAGGGAGGTGGTTGCAGGAAACCTTTAAATTGGTCTTATTTAAATATTTCTCCTGCCCGTATTCTATTTTAAAAGAAAACACTGGGAACAATTTTGGCATTATTCAGCTGATAGGCAATGAAAAAGGCTGTTTAGTAACCATCAGAATTTGAGATTTTTCATGGTATAATTATCAGGTGCAATGTGCTTGTAACATATATGTTGATATACTTGGTGGAGCCCACATGAGCCCAGCAAACAAGTCTTAGTAAATTGAATTATCTTCAGCACAGAGGAAGTGGTTTGCCTTATGGTACTTGAGGAAAGGTTGAAACCCTGCCTTGTAAAGGGCACCAGAGAGCACTGGAGAGATCCAAAACATAGTATAGTAATACATTGCTTTTAAGGTCTGTCAGATGCTTGTGATTATCAGTCATGAAAACAGTTATATAATCTCCAACCAAATACATTTGTTGATGGCACTCATTATTTTTGAGTTATAATTATATAAAACTGAGACAGAATTACATTTTTTTTTCTCTCTCAAATGCTCTTGAATGTCATCCAGTGAATAAAGATATAAAATTTATAGGAAACTGATGAAAGTTGTACTGGTCCTTCTGTAAATTACAAAGACAAGAAGGTATGATGTGTATCTTACTGAGTAGTATTTCTGATGACAGAATGGTGACATACCGTCTGTGCAGCTTTTGTGGATAATATATTAGAGGCGATGTTGTTTTGTTCTCCGGTCTGTGACAAGTAATACCATCTCAGATTTGTAACAACATCTTATGCAACACTCAAGAGGGATAACCAAGACTTAGATGAAATAATGCCCACAGCCCTTTCCAGTACTGCAATGGATAATCTAAAGATTTTGATTATCTGCTGCTTCCACTGTCCCTAGTAGTTGTGTGTCTTTGGAGGGAAAGGGGAAAAAAACATATCCTTTGCCAATGCTAATGTTCATATTGGTACATGTGTTCTCCTTTTAGTAGTTAGAATATATTTGTACACACCTGGATAGTTTAAGACTTGCAGCATAGTTTCCTCTGGTAGCAGTCTGGTTCAGTTCCCACGAACTGCTTTGCAAACCAGACAAATGAGATGTGAGATAGCTGAGGCTTGGTTCTACTTCACAGACCAAATGAAAAAGTTGATGGTTACACAGTCTGAATTTTTAATTTTTCTGCTGGTGCTTTCTTGTTTGATGTAATGAATTTTTGACATTTTATTTAGCATTTTTCATGGTTAGGAAGGGCTGCTGCTGTATTCTATTTGTAGCCTTAAGGTAAAGCTATAGTTCCTTACTGCTGCTTTTGGTGAGAAGCCTGATGTATAATGTATGCTTCAGCCACTTCTGCTACTTGCCATTTGCCTTTCCTGTTTTGAGAGATGAAAAAAGAGTGGAGAGGGCAGGAGGGAAGGAAGAACAAGTTCACAGACAACAATAACTGAACATGTCAGATGATAAAACTCTCAGCTTTAGGGAATCTGTATAGATATCTGCTAGAAAGGTGCAGATAGGCAGTTCTGTGCCTGGTAGTTCTATCACCAGAATACAGATGCCCAAGAACTTTTCACTATTCAGAAGAGAAATATATTGCAGTTTGTGCCATAAAAAGTGATTTCTAAATATTGATAGCTAGGGGAATCCTTGAGTGGGCACTCTGGTCATCTTTTAGGATTATAAGTAGTAGATTTGCTATTTGTATTATCCATGAGAGTACAATGGGATGTAATTTAAGGAAAATTGCATTACTTTTCTGTATTTTATAGGGCTTTGACATAGGTATCAGCTGCTTTCTCAGATTGTTATTTTTTACAGACAAACTTTGAGATTCAGGGATGAGAGTTTGTACTAAAGAAACTTCTAAGAGGTGGCAGAACTGGACCTTAAATAAAAATTTGTGAGATGCAGGGAAAGGTGTGAATTGCTTCTTGATATCCTGTTTTTATCTTATTCTGCTGTAAGATGGTTTACAGAATGTGGTGTTCTAGTGAGCTGCAGAATCATAAAGAAGAGATAGTCAGCTCCACGTTCAACACAATTACGGAGTTATGAGAAGCTTCACTGCAGTGAGTGTCTTGACAATGACATGTGGGACACTTCTTCCTGTTTACTGCTGGCAGATGCTTTTTGATATTGGAAGCAGCTGAGCATGTAGATCTGATAGGAATGGTAGAAAGACTTGTCCTTGTGAAGGGTTTGGTTTAGATGTGATTGTATCAGTCAGGGTCTATCATATTGAACCTCTTACAAGAGAGGTTCATTTGTTCTTTCTGCTTTGTTCTCTGCAGCCTCTGTGTAGAAGGACAAAGGTGATGCTAGTGGAGCTACTCTTAGTGCAAAAGGAAACTTCAGTGTTGGGAAGCTGGTTTTGTTTCATTTTCTGAAATTGTCTTGGCTCCTATCTAAACAAATAATTTTCAGAGTTATTTCGGTGTGTGAAAGAAAAAACAGGCTTTTTCTCCCCCTATTTTTCCCCAGCAAGGATTACAAGGAGCTGAACTTTGCTCAAAGGCTGTTTTTCATCACTGAAAACAAGGATTCAGTTCACTCAGTGCTTAAACCTGGTAACCAGTAAACTAGAAGCTCTCAATTAGACCTTTTACTCTCCCCTTAGGTGTCAAGCTTCCTGCCATGCTAGTTTGGTTTCAAACACAGAAATGGTGTATTTCTAAAACATGCCTGTATGAAAGAGCCATAACAACTGCATTCGTTAGTCACAATATCTTTTGACTCTGCATTTTTTAAACACTACCAAGTATTTGCACAGTGATTGGCATGTCTGTTCTATGATTGTCTCAAAAATAGCCTAATGACCTATTGTGATATATCGTCATAAGTGTTAGGTTGGAACTCTTACCATTCTGTTGATACCTGTGCAAAGAGAATATTCCAACATTTATAATAAGAATAATAGTTAATATAGTAAGAGTTCCTTAACCATTGTTAGAGCATTTACTGCTCTTTGGTTTGTTTCATGTTTTTTAATAACGATTTTTCTTCTGTTATGGTTCATCAAGATATTTTCAGAAACAATCAGCTTAGCAGATAAGCCTGAGAAATTCAGGTCATATTCCACGAGACCTTTGATGGCTTATGTTGAATAACTCTAAATTAAAGTATTTTAAGAGAGTCTCACAGCATCATGGTTCTAAAAAGTGGCAGGAAGCTTCTCAGTCCACTGCTTGACTAGATAAAACAGCTTCGCTAAGGCTTTACTTCATCAGTGAAGCAGTGCTAAAATCTAAGGTTGGTCACTTCCCAGGCACTTTACCCCTGGCTTTATTTAAACTCCTTTAAGCATTGCAGGATTAATGAACATCCCTCAGCAATTAGAGGTGACTGAATGAAATTTTTTGTTTCCTAATCCTTCTACAATATTAGGTGGTTCCAATTTTTTTGTTGACATGGAAAATCAAAGCATTTTTTTCTTTGCCATCTCTGTCTTTTCTCTTGTTAGCTGGAATAGGATTAGGAGAAGAAAACTACATAGGAGGAGATACAAGCAAGAGCTCTTAACTGTACAAAAGATCTGAGCTGATGCTCTAGTGTTGCTTGCAGTTGTACTGCTTGCTTGTTGGTTATTAAGATACTTAAACTCAGCTGACTGTATATGTAATGCAATTATCCATTTACAAAATAGACACACAGAGAAGTAAGGAGAAGATTAGAAAACTGAAGAAAACCTTCTCAATAAGATTTCACATCTGAAAACAGAGGACCACAAAGCAGACTCTAGGTTTAGTCTTCCTAAGTTAAAAAGAGTCCTTAGCACATATTTTTTTCCTTGTTCTGAAAGGAGGGATACACAGGAGTTAAAGAACTTGTTCTGTGGTTTTGTTCTCATTCTGTGAGATAAAATGAAGGAAAAGAAAAGGGCTTCCCTTGCAGAATAAATCCATTAAAGGGAAATGCAGTGTTTAAATAGTCCTAAGTCAGAATACTAAGATGCCAGAGAACATATATAAGAAAGTGTAAATGTCAAGGATGCTTTTAAAACAAAAATTGACATTATATCTTCTGTCCAGAGGGAAAAATTATTTAATACAGCTACTTAATTGCTCACAACCTCTACTATCTCAGTTAATAAGCTGAAATGTACAATTTTAAGAACTTTGATACTGAAGGTTCCTTTGGCTAGGTTTGCTTTTAGCAGGTGATTGTTTTGAAAAAAACCCAAACAGTTCTGTAAGCTGTAACTTCATACACAGTACTAGGTTTTTCAGTAATTCCTCTGAAAACCCTTCATCTTTAGTCTTTGCCCCATGGGTTATTCAGACTATTATAAATGAGACAAAAAGCCAATATTTTTATTTTTTCCCTTTTATTTTTCAATCCAGAATTCCTTACAACCATTTATGTGTCCACCATTTTCTTCTGGTCATACTCTTGCAGATGAGACAACTTAAGTTTTGCAGTTGTTTCTCATAAAGCCCAGTTGAGAGTGTGCTGGCATTGTTGTAGAGCACAAATGAAAGTAGCCAGTAGAAAGTATTGAATTGCACTAGGCAACTTGGCTTCCCATTATAACTTGTACTTTTGAAACATTAATTTTGAAGGGTTTGTCTTCTAATTAAAATGTGTTTCAGTATAAGTAAAATTTTTTTCTCTTTATAATGTTTATTCATTTTGCAGTTTACGTTATGGAGAATGAGTCACTTTTTTAATAGCTATTTTAGGTCTATGAAGGGAAATTGCAAAAGTCATTCTGACAGGATTGACAGATATGGGGATAGGGCTCAGCTGCTACAGGCTTCTAAACTTGATGACAGCCTTAAAATAATCAATTATGGGGTGGAAGGATAGTGCACATCAGTTTTAAGTTGGTTGTCAGAATAAAGACTGTTTTATCACTGGCTACTGCTGAGGAAAATTGTTATTTCATATGCTTCAGACTTTGCCCTGGTTATTCTGAGATCCTCATCACATGGACTGACAAACTATTGATTAAGTTTAGTTTGTGTACAATTACTTTTTTGTAGGCTGTCTTAGTGCACTCTGTTAAAAGTTTTTGTTTAGGAAGCCTTATGCTAGCAATAACAAGTACTTATTTACACTTTCTAGATATTGGTACGCACCAGAACGGCATTATTAATTGCCCTGGATTATTTTGTGGGATTTAAAACTTTTTAGTTAGAAAAAACAAAACCCAACAAACTAAAACACAGACAACCCAAACACAAGAAATGGCCTTTGTCTTGTGTCAGCTTTAAAGTGATTTTGATATTATTTATGTAAATGGTTTACCTATTCATTTGGCTTAAGGCCATGAAATACTTTTTCTCTGTTGTTGTTTTTTTTTTTAATTTTGTTAGCAATTAATCTAATGTTAGAAACATTTTGTCAATATTAGTAATTACTTGCTAATGATAATATATTCATGATTTCCTTCTCACTCAGAAGGTAATGACTTGGTAGCGTCAGTTTATGGAGTATTTTACAAATAACATCAGCCCATGGGTCTGGCTGTGGTAGGAAGGAAACAAAATACTTACTTTTGATGTGTACAAACACATCTAATAGACTTTTTCTGTTTACATGAAATATGAAACTATAGTTTGTAGTAAGGCTTGTTCTTTAGTCTTCATTCTTTGGGCCATGGTTGTGGTATTCATACATCCGAATCCTAATGAATGCAGATTTCTTCTTTTAACTTGGTTCTTATTGTCTCATTTCTTGTCTGCCTTCTAAAAGGATAGCATTTACATAAATACACATTTGTTTTGAAAATACTGGAACTTGTGCATGTGTGGCAACTGTGTAACTCTGACCAGCAAGGTTCTTGTCCTTTATTGCATTTTTATCAGTGAATTCAAAGATGCAAAGTCAAAATAACTAGGCAACGGTAGTTAATGAGTTCTTGACAAATGAATTGGTTCAGTACCTACACTACCTACTCTTCTTTCATTTGGCCTCTCAGATATTCAACCTTCCCAATTATAATTTCTATGTAAAATTCCTACATCTGTATTTACACTATGGACTCAGTGATGTAAAGAATCTCTACATGGGAAATAGACATGGTTTCTTGTCTAATTAATAAACAGGTCTTAAGCTGTCATTATTACATGCTTACCTTTCTTATCTTAGGGCACATCCATATCCTTCAAACTTTCTTTTTTTCAAAGGTAGAATGTGTAACAATAATAGTTGCCTCTCAAAACATAACTGCTTTATTTCTTGTTCTTCCTACTTCCTTTCTTCTGTGCAGTGGAGCAGATTATTATGACTACGGCCATGGACTAAGTGAAGAAACATATGACTCTTATGGTAAGTAGATACATGAGCTGAATGGTTGCCGTCATAGTAGACTCCTGAAAAAATATAATCAAAGAAGGATTTCAGTAGGCAGGCTCCAGTTCTGCAGTGGGTAACAGCTGTTTGGGGATCCCTCCACTGTCACAGAGCTCATAATGTGGTTATTGAGAAAAATACTGAAGGGGGTTTCTATATTTCTGTTAGCTAACATAGTTATGTGAAACTAAGATCAAAGAAATAAAAAACTAAAATCTGAATTGTGCTGTAAGTACCCAATTCATGTCACATTCAATGAGGTTTGAGGGGGAAAAAAAAAACAACAGGGAGTGTAGAACAGTTTTTCAGGACCTGAAAGGAAATGCTTCCTAGCGGTTCAACTGGCACTGAAACTTGGTACGAGGTAAAAATGTCCTGAAATTCTCAGCTGAACCAGGGCCGAATTGAGTGCAGTTTAGACTTGTATGATCTTTGTATTGGTTCATTTTCATGCATCAGTCTTGTGAAATCAAGCAGGGAGTCGTTATGTAAAGGTTATGAAAGTACTTTAGGTAGCTAATGGACATGGGGGCAGTGGGTTACTCGTATGGAGACAAAACAATGTGTAATGAAGCAAAAAACATATGGCAGTGGTAAAGGTCACATTTTTTTGGAACTTAAATTATGATCGTTTACGGGTTTAATTAAAAGAATTCATTATAGATTAGAAGCATAAAGCGTGATAAATAAAAGACACCTTTGGTTAAGAGCTAAATGTTAAATCTCTGGGTAGAGATTAGAGAAACATGATCTAGATCACTCGAGTTTCAAAACAGTTGGGGATTGGTAGTAACTAGTGTAAAAGAGTTGTGATTCTGGGTAATGGATACTTCAGTGAGTTCAGAGCTGTGCTTAAATGTTTGCATGGTGTCTTTTCTGAACTCTATTTAGAAGTGCATCCTGCTGAAAACTAACATTACCTCAAGTTGTTGTGATAAATGCACCTAATAAAGAAGTTCGCTCAATGTTGTCTGCTTAAACTAATTATTTTGCTTAAGGGGAAAGTCAGCTCATCAAGGGGAGGTCCCTTTAAATGGTTCTGTCTCCCAGCACTTTCAGTTGCTGTTGATATATAGCCTAAATCTTTATTTCAGCATTAAAATAATGCAGCATTTACCATTATAAGCCTGACATTTCTAAGACTATTTCATGAATTGAAAATTTATGGGGAGAAAAAAATGTCTGAAACTGCTTAATGCAGATAGAGTTGACTGATGGGGAAAAATGTAGATTGAGTATTTAGGGTTGAAAATACGGATTTCTCATTGCTTTTGCATTTAAAACTCGTGTTCTATTTATCAAATCACACAGCCACTCAGAATATTAAGTGATGTATTTGCTCAAGTTGAGAGGAAGACTATAAATACCTTGAAGAATGATTATATGTTACACCCACTGAAATTTTTGCACATATAAATAAATGCCCATACTCTTCATTTCTTAACTAGCTGATTCTCAAATGCAGAATTACGTACCATTAATCATCCGTAGAGCATGTAAGAACATTAGGTGCATCAAACCAAAATTCATTAGACTCCATAGTGAGCAAATTTCCTAGTACCTTCCAGGAGGAAACAGATTCCCAGGAAGTACCTGAAGTGTTTCTCCTGTGAAGCTCAGATGTCAGTCCAGAGGCTGTAGGAAGAAAATCAGTGTTTTTAGGATTCAGAACCCTGAATGGCACCAAATTTAAAACTGATAAAAATTAAGGTGACTCTTTATTTGCCCTCTGATTTGACCAATTGATTGAAAAGGAGCAAGTACTCCCCTTAAACTGTAACCAAGACTTTTACCATTCAAACTGTTTCTTGGAATGGTGCTTAAAAGCTAGGGTTTTTTGAATTCTTACCTCTCAGCCAATTGCCTTCACTTTTAGGCAAGGATTCTTTTCCTTCATTGCTATATGCCTTGCTTTCTGTATGATAAAGCAGCACAAAAGGTTGCTTGTTTATGCTATTCTGTTACCAGATTCTGGTGGAAGTTGCCGGAGGTACATTTTTAATTTTGTCAGGTTACACCAAATTTGAACTTGTTCCTTTTACCTCCTAGGCAAATGTTCTGACTGTCTAGGTATGATATATAACCTGGGCTCTGTAAGCAACAACTTACTTTTTTTTTAAGTTACGTATCAGGGGTGAAGCTTCTATGGAGAGATTGTTAAAATTAACCCTTGATTTATGGGATTCTCGTCACCTAATTTCAGATGTCTGAGCAAGTTATGTCTTACCATTCAAAGTACAGGGATGCTTTGACTGTTGACCCCCTTTTTGTTTTTTTTCTCTACACCCACCCCCCCCACCCCCTTATTTGGGTTATGAAACATTTGGTTTCCACCCTTAATTTCTGAATTGGGTTGGGTTCACTTAGACTCCTGTCTGCTTAGGGCAGGGCAATTCTCACAAAATAAATATGGAAGCACATACACTGTTGTCAGAGGTTTGCCTTTTGTTTATTTTTTCACTTTTGAAACATTATTTGTTTTGGTTTGGTTGTTTTTGTTTGGTTCATTGAGGTTTTTTTTTGTTCTCTGGTTGCTGTTTTTTTTTCTTTTTCTCTCTGATGTACTACTGACTTGAATTTACTTGTTAAAAGTCTACCTGTTAAAAGTTTACTGTCTTGCCATACTCTGCACTTAGCCATGTGTTTCCCCTCTTCTTGTAAATGCCTGGCAAAGTAGTTCCAACTCATTGAAGATGACACTTTGCTACTTTTTGTTAACATTTATTACCACTAAAATGTGGTATGACTAGGATCTATTAAATATAGCTTAAGTTTTTTGCAAACTTCATTTTCAAAATTCAAGCAAGCAACTGCTTTTGCCCTTTTAATTTTTTATCCTCTGCTTTCCTATTTCTTATATTTTAGAGGAAGTGGATGTTGACAGTGACATTGAATGTCTCCCCAGATTGTTAAAAGCCACAACTGTTTGTAGTGATAGTCAAGGCTTTTCACTATTGGGTTGCATATCTGAATTAAACCTAAGTTGGTACTGATGCAAAGAAACTTTTCTGAGGGTAGCTTATTTGCCCATATATACTTCATGTCATCCATTCATTTCATCCTAATTATTTGTAGATTTGCTACTATAGCTAACATTTGCTATACTTGCAGAGCCCTAAAGATTTTTGCCATTAGCCGGTTGCACTCTCTGCTGTTACATGCGGGAAAAGCATCGTGGGATAGCTCGTGGGAATGTGTTGTACCCAGGGTGGGTTTTTTTTGGTTGGTTGGTTGTTTTTTTTGTTCAAGTGTCAGATTTCACGTTGTACACCTTGGTTTCTGTAAATAATTTCATTATCCAATTCACAATTATATAAGAAAAAATGTTTAACATTTGAGAACACTGGAAGGAACATTAACTATTTTTCCCTTCTTGAAGGGCAAGAAGAATGGAGCAACTCACGACACAAGGCACCTTCTGCAAGGACAACAAAAGGAGTCTACAGAGACCAGCCATATGCCAGATACTGATTGTACTGTCTGATGTTGTGAAATATCCAATCTCCACCAGTCCTGTATACTGTTCAAAGTAATTTTTTTCTATGAACAATCCCTTTTTTTTAAATCAAAGTGCATAAAAATCTGAATGGATGGACTGAACTTAAAATACTTTGTGGAAGGAACAACCTGGACAGAAGGATGTGTAAAGCAAGGAACTTTGTTATTTCCAAACTGTATTTGAAAAAATAGGTGATCAAAAAAATAACCTTTGATTAACTAGTGTTAAACAACAACAAAAAAATAGGTTTACTAAATATGTTAGTCCATTCTTTTAACATAAGCGTAACCTTTTATTTTAAAGGTTTTCAACAACTTAGTTTTTAGCTTTTATTTTCAGCCATTTGCTAGATTATCTCTTTGCAAACATGCGTAAAAAGGGAAGCAAATTACAAATGCAAATAATGTGGTATTTTGTAACTCAAGTCTTGAAATGTTCTGTAGTGTTAAGCAAAGTTTTACCCTTGCTTGATACTAAATAAACTTTTGAAAGAAAATCAGTGTGTGTGAGATTAATTTTATGCTTTATCTTATAATAAAACTTCATAAATAGTAGTAAACAGGGAGAAATGCTTAACAGTTACAAGCATAAAAGGCTCACATTAAACATTGCACAACTTCTTCTAAACAAAAATGGTATAAACCTAAATGTCTATCGGTCTACTCACAATAGATATAAATGCTGTTTAAAGTATCCAAATGGTATGGATCTGCGTGAGTGCCACATTAAATCAAAATACTTTTTGTTAAAAATGGTTTAAAATAGCTAATGAATTTTCTGAAAAAGATGTGACTAGTTTTCATCTTGTTGAGCATTTTTTCACTAGTGCAACTTTATGAGAATTTTGGTACGTTAATGACCACCTCGCTCCGTGCTGGAAGCAATAAACACAAAGCTTTTAAAGACTTTCTGACTTGACTAATTGAGGTCGCTTTCGTCAGAGGCAGAGGATGTGTAACCCTTAAAACGGTCTTCATTTGCAAAGGTAAATAAATCAAATAAGATTTTAATCTCACTTAATTTATAACCAATAAAAACAGGGAGGGTACAACTTAGAAAGTTTCATTCTAGAATGTAGGAAAGACTTTGAGGACACATAAATTCTCATTTTAAAACGTTTAGTTTGTATTAGTAATCTAAAAAGCCTTAGCTTAGCTAGTTAAATTTGGACAAACTATTCCCTATTAAACAACTGTAAAACCTCATAACCAATAGTTTGTAATATATTATTTTTCCATAAATTCTAGTAATTTAAACGTTACAAATGCTATCTAAAGCTTTTTCTTAATCATTGAGTTGCTATTAATCAGTTTGATTTGCATTGTTTTCTTTAGTTTTTATTTGAAAGTCTTTGAAATATAGTAAAGATCTTTATTTTCTCTTGTCAGGGGATCCACCTCCTTGGACAGCCAAGAGAACAAAAACCTTAGTCTTCTGATGCTTTGGTAGGTGCCTTTACTGATCTGTGAAATTATCAAATAAATAATAGAGCTTCTGATCAGGTCCTTAGTTCTTAATATACAAGGATTGAATTTTCATGGCATTTGCATTTACTGGAAGCCAGCAAAAATCATTGGCTGTGTTCAGTTCTTGTGGGAAAACTCACAGTTCTAAACTATCACTGAACAGAACATTAAACTGTTTTCCAGTGTGTGGACACTGTCCTCTGACTGTTAGTTTATTGAAAGATATACATAGCTTTGAGAGTATTCCAACCACTTAAAATTTCATTGGACAAAGGAAGGTGTAAGTAAATGTGTTTAATTTATACTAACAGAGTTCAAATGGGAATTTCAGACTCTAATCTGGTCAGCAAGCATGTCTAAAATGGTGTTCCAAAGGTGAAGAAAGCATTCTGTGTAACAGTTTGGTTTTCTAAGTCAGGCTTCTCTGAACCAGAAGCAAGCTGAATTTTTGACACAAATGAAGGAGAACAAACACATTGAGAAACATCAGCTGAAGAATAGCTAGCTCTACTGTTTCTGGTGAATTCAACATATAAATTTAACTGTATTCATGCTTAGATTTTAAACAGGTTTTCTTTATTATTATTATTTCCTACTTGGAATGGTAATTCTTCCAGCTAACATTATGATCTCAGTGCCTGTGGTTGACATGACTTAGATAAATAGAGCTCTGTGCTTTGAAGTATTGCATACATTGCACTGCCTCTGCATACCACAGTAAATTTAAGAGACTGTTGTCACAGGCTAAAGGAATGTTTTTTACATACCAAATGGCTTTAGAACAATTTTGAGAGTATTCTGAAGATTTAAAGCAAAGACTCTTTTAAGGTTAACAGATCTTGGAGGTTTCTACACTGTGAGGCTCAAAGGGCAAATATTTGATACCAGCTGCTAAAATTGCTATGGCAAAACTGAGTGGTAGAATTTTTATATATTTTTTTAATATATTATGTCATTGTCCAAATCTCTGTTTTCTTCTTAAATTGCATAATATGATGAGTTACATAACTTTTCATTTGTAAATATGAAATTTCATACTGTCTATGATGAGACTGGATGGATTGCAACTAAATAGCAGTAAGGATGGCTACTAGACAAATTGTAACAGAAGTGAATTCAACCTTCTGTGATATTTATCCAGCTCATTCCTTAGCGCCTCCTATGGAGAATATATGTGTCAATATGCTTTTGTTCCACTCTCTGCTACTCTGCCCTGAGGGTTCTACAAGCCTTTAAATTGTTGCAGTTTCCATTTGTGGGAAAGAGTGTCTCCCTGACAAATCATGCAGAAGCTGTTAAGGTGCACTGCTGGGTGACAGGGTGTTGTATGACTGCATGTTTTAGGTCACAGGAGTAAATTAAAAGAAAATTCTCCTCCTTGCTAAAAGCAAACCTATCCTGTGGTCAGAAATTATTGCTTTGGTCATGTGCCAGATGTGCATCTGACAAGATGGGGTAGTCAGTGGTCATATGGCTGGTGTTAGATAAACTACGTATTTGTAGTACAGAACGTCTCTTGACAGTTCCTGAAAGAAACATTGTCTGCTGTTGCATTTCTGTGGTGTTTTTCTTATTTTTTTCCTTTGGAGTAATCTCTGAAATGAAATCCATTAAACTTTTAAGAGGCAAGAAACATCTGGAAAGGTCTCTAAATTTTACAAATAAAAATTGATGTAGAAGGCAGTCTTTCTTTTACTGTGAAGTAACCTTAGAAGCTTTTATCCATTCTGATAGGGTTTGTATTCTAACACTGGTCAATTGCTGTATGGTACAGCAAGTTACCAAGTCAAGTTAATATCAATTATTATAATCAATCATAAGCAATGTTAATGATTATAATTAATCATATTATTAGCTTGCCTTTATTGAACATTTTTGTTGCATTTGTACTGCATTAGTTTGCCTTTATTGAACCTTTTTGTTGGTTTGTGCTGAATTTCAATGATGGCAGTTGCTGCAGTGGTTTCCATAAATCTCCATACATTGTATGCATAATTGCCTCATCCCACTGCTTATAATCTGACAGTCTTCAGAGAATTCATAGTCATTAATCTCAAGATGTATACCAATAAATATTATTTTGCTCTTTTCCAGGAACTTCTGCTGTGTTCATTATGGACTGCTTAGAGCATTGTTCTTACCCGTGTGCCTAGACGAGAAGACAGGCTACGGAGTATGAAAATCCTGTTCAGTATTTCTTGTATTAAAGCCTTAAAGTGTACAACAGTATACACTTTTTAAAGTAGTTGTATATTTAAACTCTTAATTGTATAGTAATGTGACAATGTTTTATTTGGAACTCAATAAAGAATTTCCATCTAAGATCCTGTTACAAAGCAATAATGCAACTTCATGTTCCTTTAGTTCTTTTCTAACCTAATGCGGCAAGTGGAAGAGAGTGTGTGGAATCTCATGGCTAGAATTTAAATGCTTTTGGAAATAGCTTGTCTAATGTATGAACAACATGGAGAAGTGAAAACAAAGATTGGTGGTTTATGCTGAAGCTTTTCATGACAGCTAATTGTAAACAGGCCTACCCAAAAGAAAACTTGGGTAGAAATGATACTTCAACTTCTCACTTCAGAAACTTGTATAACTGAAGGTGGTTTAATTGCTGTCAATTATAATATGCTGCTTATTCTCTTCACTTGGTGTTCGATGCATCGAAATGTTTAATAAACAGCACAGTTTTTCTAGTAGTAAAGTCTTGGATGAGGCTTTTACACCTCAAATCTTGTATCTAACAGTCACATTTCCTCAGTGCTTTCTGTTTTATATTGATTGTGATTGTGATGATTTGTAACATAAATAAAATTCTGATAATTTCACCTTTTGTGTTCTTTTTTTCCTAAATGCTACTTTCAAAGTATGTGGCCCATTCCTCACTATGCTTCTATCAGATGCATTTTTCCTTCACTAAATCCCAAATTTATCCTAAGGAAGCATAATTTGGGTCTGTCTTGTTTATTTTTAAAATAAGCAATATCACTTAATAGTTTCATACCACACGCCTTCTCTTTAGCATTCATAACTTCTTATACCATATACTGACTACTGAAGGGTAGCTTTGAAATGTATGAGGATGTGGAGAAAATTAACCATGGCATGGATCAAAGTGTCTTGAGTAAAATATATTCCTTAATAGATTAATAAAACTTTGACAGTGTAAAAAAAAAAAACAACCAACTGTCTCTTTAACCTTCAAATATTTACAGTTTCTCAGTTATTCTCACAATCTAAAAAGATTTTCCTTCCCATTATCTCTCACTGTACTATAACTGCATTTCTGCAATATTTTCCCCACCAAGCAATAGTAATTATTTAAATAAGTAAAAGCAAAATGCAAAAACCTTTGAATAAGCATAAAAGAAGTGTAATCATTCCCTTCAGAGTGATGGGCAGGAACCTCTGGTGTGGAACAGCACCAAACATTGCAAATGCTAGCCAAGTATAAAAATTGTATATGGATGCTATAGGGGGGAATATAGATAAAGAGAATGCAATTTCACTTGCTATAATTTGGACTCGAGACCAGGATTACCAACAGAATTTCATTTGAGGAGTGCTATGCACTATTTAAGGAGTGAAGTAGCAAGCCTTCCACTCTGAAGTCAAGTCACTACTAAAATATTTTTGCTAGTATAACTTATTTTAATATGTGACTATCAGAGCTATCTAGAAAATCTGTCAGTTTCTCTGAGATGTTGTCCTGAGTATCCTGCCACAGGAACTGTTAAGGGTCCAGTCAAAGGTGGTTGACTGCAGACTATCCAGCTGTTTATCTTGCAAGTACTTTGCTTCATTTCACTAAGAACTTTGAAGACTGACTCTGTATTTCGAAGCCTGCTGATTATAATCACAAGGTAGAGATTTATCTATTCAGAGTGGAATCTTGGTCTCATTGAAATAATGTTGTCATTGACTTCAAGAGACCATTGGCATTGTCAGCGCTGTCTTTGATGGCTTTAACCTACACTAGGACAGTCCTGGTGCTCTGTTCTGTGATACCAGCTCTACACGTTGCTGCCTTTCTTAGAGGCTTTGAGCAATGACATGAGCCTGCTGCTTCCCATGAGTTGTCCAGTCTACATCACAGTCTTTGCAAAACGTTTATGCTGATTTCACCCCATTTGAGGTACATAATAAATATATGAAATACTGTATGACTGCATGCATTAAAACAGATCTTAAGATCATACATATTTCTAAATTACATTGCAGAACATACTTTTCAAGTTGGAACTTTGCAGTTCTGTGCAAATAACCAAAAACTTAATAGATCAAAATTAAAAGGTAAACTTCACTACCTATCATTGTATTCATATATATATATATATATATATATATATATATTTAATAGGATCAAATCTGCCCTTGAATGGTTCTGCTTCCTTTTTTATCCCACAACCTTGCAGGGTTTTTTAACCTTTTTTTGGTGTTATATTTTTGTAGCAGTTTTACAATTGTGTGCTAAAAGCTCCAACTCAGTAGAGTTTCCAGGTTACCAATGTCCAAGAACCTTAACACGGTTACTGCCGAGTAAATGTGCAGCAAAAATTGGAGTATCTTTAAGTTTATGAAAAAGATTAATTGGATGAAGAGGTTGAGAATTGTTTTCACAAGCTCAGCAATTTTGTTCAAGACAGCTGCATTTGTTTAATGGGGAGAAAAAACCCTTTGGTAATGGAAATTATTTAAGGTATTTAGTGTTAAAGCATATATTTCTAAGATGATAAATGTTTGTGCGGCCTCAGATACTTCAATGAGTTTGCAGTGCATTGACCCCTGTCTTCAGGCAGGCTTTCTCTACAACTGCAAGGCAAGAGAATATCTCTGGCACACTTGGATTTTCAAAACTGCTTAGAAACCATAGCTGATGGCAGAAATAAAGTTGCTTTGCTGTGTAGTTCTTTTTAAGGTTCTTCATTTGGAAAGTATTAAAAATGTATGAAATGTCATTCCTAAAAATAGCCAATTAGGGAACAGACTTCATGGAAACTTTTACTTTTCAGTCAAAGATGTACATGAAAATTATGAAATTAAAATAATTTAGATTTAATAAAAGTTTATGACAGAATTTCTCTGGAATCTTCATAGCCAGTAATCAAAATAGCTCCTCTTTCAAGACAGAAAGCTACTGAGCTAAAATGCCTGACTAACATAGGTTCTACTCTTATACTGAGAGAAATCAAATGTAAATCATTGGAGCTCTGTTTCTGCATTTGCTAAGATAAACATTTAACCAGTTCTTTAGGACTAGAACTATTTGGTATAAAATAGGTTAACTGATGCTATCTTTATATTTGTACTGAAATTTAGAATCAAGAACAAGTTTTCATCTGAATTGAAATGCCAGCCCCTTTGTAAAAGTAAAGGGAAGCTATTTTTTTTTTTAACCAACCTCTATAGACTATTTCCATTGCCCTCTTATGCAGAACAGTGAACTGTTCCGAATGCTTACTCAAGCAGCAACCTATGAACTTGTCACTTGTCTTCTACAGCAAAAGAACAAGTGGTAACTTAACTGGTTGTTCTGTTTGTCACAGATCCTGGTGCCTTAAAGATCTCATGAAGATGAAACACTTCTTATTAATTGGGTAAATTGCCTTGCTTTTGGTTTGGTTTGCTTGTTTTTCATTCTTCTGTTGACAGGATTTCTTAATGTGGAGTTAGCTGCTGTCTGTGGGTTTCTTACTGAGAGGAAAATACGCAGATTATATCTCACAAAACTCATTTATTTAGGAATATCTTAAAAAGAAGGAAAATGCGTTTGTCTGCACGTTCATTATTCTAATAGTGCAATTACCAGCTCAAAAATCCATCGATGAAGATGCTCTTGCTTCATAGAAGTCAGACTAATACAGAATTGCTCTGCTAAACATATTCACAGGCTTTGGGCTTTATTAAATCATTTTTCAGTGTTCATATCACAATATAAATGCTTAATTGTTTTTAAAATGCAGTAGACCTTCTGAAACAGTTAATTGCAGACTTGAAAGCAAATAAGAAGATTAAGTATAAACTACGGTGACTGCTGCCTACATGCATTTTTGAAATAATCTGACTAATGATGATGCTGATCAGAATTATCCACATGTGAAAGTTAATCTTATTCTGTTTAATCTAAGTTTCACTTTTTTTACAGCACTTGAGGCTCTATCTTGAAATGTTTTGAATAGAAAATTCCTTTAGATATTTAAAATATTCTAGTGATGGTTTCTCATCCAGAATATTAACAAGGAAAGCCTGTGTGGTTTTTGGGGGTCTTTTTTTTCATTATTCACTTGAAGATTGTACATCAGAATAAAGTCCCTCTAAGACCAACAGAATTAAGGAAGCGTAAGTCAAGAAAGCAGATGATCCTCAGGCAGTTACCTCTTGAAAAAAAATGCATAAGGGATTATGGTGAATTTTGGTGGTATGTTCTACAGGGGTGATCATGAGATGCATTTGCTTTAATACACTCAGTAAGATTGGAAGTCCAGTCTGTGGCTCAGTTGGTGGCACATAAGACCCTTAATGGGAAAGTCATGAGTTCAAGCCTGCAGTGGGCACTAGTGGCCTCCCTACTCTAGTCATGGGGTCTGTGGTGACAGGTTGCACTCGATGATCTTTGAGGTCTCTTCCAACCTTAGTGATACTGAATACTGAATCAGAGGAAATGAAAATAAAAAAAAGAAAAAAGCATATTACACAACAGGAAACTGGACTGGAGCGGCGAGGAAGATATATTGATCAAAAGCAATGTAAATACTAAAAGCACCTTTGGTTTTCAAATTCTGGAATAGAAGGGGAAAGCCTCCATATTCCAGAGCTGAAGTGTTCCATTCTCTGCACTACCTGGGGAGACATACAATAGCTCCTAATCTGTAAAATGTCTTCCTTTTTTTTATTCCCTGGAATTCACTCTTGATTTAGACATAGATATGTTAGAAAATTGAAGTGATACTTTCTAGGTCAGAAAAACATAGATCACAGGTATGGTCTGTGGTAACTACCTTTTTTTGTTTGTTTGTTTGTGGGGGTTATACCTGTATCTAGATAGTCTGGTATTACAATCCCTCATGTAGTAGGAATAATTTAATTAATCTTTTTTGGTGTCCTTCAAAGTTATAAGCAGATAATTTTTGTAAATGACTTAATCAGTACCCCTTTAAAAGGACACTGTGTACTTCTGAATATTATTTATATGCACGTGTACATAATTTAACATATTTGGTAAGGGCTCTTGAGAAGCAAAATTCAGATGACAGAAGATATCTCACTGTGAGAGACTTCAAAAGCTTGATTATGTTCTATAATTGCTCACACAGGGAGAAAATAACAAGTACTAAATGACTCTAATAGGGTGGGGGAGGGTGGGGAGGGGGAGAAGTAAGAACTAATGTCGAGTGTAAAAACCCTGCAGTTTTAAATGAGAAATTGGGCTTACCAATGAGTGATTAACCACGGCAGCAGGCTACAAAGAGAAGAATGGGCTTCTCTTGGTTTTCCTCATAGAAGACTAGATTGGAAGGTCTAATAACCATGTCTAAACTTGAAAGTCATGGATCTGTGATTGCTGTATAAGAATTCTAACCATCATAAGAAAGCACTTTTTTGTTTTTACCCTTTTTGTCCTGATTTGCAGGCTAATAGAATAATATGTGAGGACTAAGATGGTCAAAATACCTTTCATTAACAAAGATAAATTCTCCCTATCTGTATGTTTATTGTATACGTATTCTGCATGCCTTACTGCCTTTATGAGCAGTGAAAGTAACGCTAAGCTGATCCAGATACTAATATAACAACAGAGCTTTTGTTCCTCATGCAGACAACATTAAGAACTATTTTATATTGCTGTGACTAACTTGCAAATTATGCTTCTTGAAAAACAGCATCTACTCATTGAGTTAACAGGAATATCTAAATTTTGTTAACTGGATGGACTTTTCAGTTCTGATTTATGTATCTACAACTTGAATGACAAACTCTTGGCTGGCTGCCCAGGTTTGCCTTGTAGTTGACTAAGAGAAACAAGCTCAAAGGATAGCACATGTTTTTGAGACACAAGTGCATCGAGATCAAGTGACTTACCTAAAAGGACCTGTCTCTTCCTCCTTGACTCATGAATTGTTAAACCCATTTGGATATTTAAACCTTAGATGTCTGAAGCAAAGCATGATTCCCACTTACATTTCTGTTCCAAATCCAGGCTTGTTGATAGGGTCTGAAAATAAATAGGTATTTGGAGAAAAATCACTGAAGATAGCTCTCATAGTGGTGTGGTTTGCTACACACACAGTATATAGGGGACTATTCCAAATAGGTAGGAGTAATTGAGAGGATGTGTGTGTAACTGTGTTTGTTACCTGCCTTCTATCCTTTTCTCCTTCCTTCAGCAAAGGTTTTACACTCTGGTTGTAAGTACTAAACACAGGCAAACTTTCTTTTCATGGCTTCTGCTCCAAGTGATTCTCTGACATGGCCTTCTAAAGTACATATTTATCAGGGCATTTTCATACTTGGTGTTTGTTTCCAGAACCTTCTGTTGAACATGGCTGCACGGTTTTATTTATTTGTAAGCATCTTAAATCTGAGGATTAGCTAGAATATTGCCTGAGAGGACTTGTGCAAGTGGGAATTTATGGTTGTGCTATAAATGTTAGTCACTGCTTAAAGGAAAATTTTAAATGGCATTGGCTGAAGGAAAATCTTGACACTAGAAAAAGTTTAATTTCTATGCATAAATAATTAGAACAATAGGAAGGAAAATATTTCCTATTTCAGCCTAGTGGCTAAAATACTAGTACCCAGCCCCTACTAATAACCAATGGATGCCACAAAGAAGAAAAATAAAAGCCTCCATTGTACTTACTCAGTTATCTGAAGCTGTATAAATGTTCCAATCCCCTTTGAAATATCACTTAACTGGGAAACAGAAAAAATGTAGTGCTTCTATTAATGGAAATCAAAGACTTTTTACTTCTGTGGTTCTTAACATTTAGGGAATTCACCAACTTTCAAATGCTGTTGTGATAAGGAAGAGGGGGTGTAGGCTACCTGAAGGGAAGTTGTAGACAGGGAGTGGGGTTAATTTCTTCTCCCAGGTAATCGCCAACAGAATAAGAGGACACAGTCTCAAGATGTGCCAGGGGAGGTTTAGGCTGGATGTTAGGAAGAAGTTCTTCAAAGAGAGAGTGATTGGCTGTTGGAATGTGCAACCCAGGGAGGTGGTGGAGTCACATCACTAGAAGTGTTTAAAAAGAGACTGGATGAGGCACTTGTTGCCATGGTTTAGTTGATTAGATATTGTTGGGTGATAGGTTGGACTTGGTGATCTCACAGGTCTTTTCAAACCTGGTTTATTCTATTCTATTCTATCCCATTCCATTCTATCCCATTCCATTCCATTCCATTCCATTCCATTCCATTCCATTCCATTCCACTCTATTCTTTCTTCAGATGATTTTGCACTGCAAAGAAGACCCCAAAATAAGCTTGAAAGGTATCATTGGTGCAATATTGCTTAGAAACTCACATTTTCCCAGAAAAATAGTGGTTTGCAGGGAAACACGCATTGAGAGCAGAGTTACTATTTAATTTTGGAATAAATTCTGCAGGTGTATGCAGGGTGCAGTCTGTCCTGTTGTTGGATTTATTAGTAAGCATTAACTCAACTGAAGATAGCTGGGAGGAACCTAAACCTATAAAGGTCCTTTCTGCTTTTTCTTCTGTAAAAATGCATTAAAAGGAGGTAAAAAAATTACCATATGCCTTCCTCTTGTTACTTTTCCTTCTCCAGTCAATTGTGGTAATAGAAAGATATTTACACATCTTTTTTTTCCCATCTCACCCACAGGCCTTGGGACTGTTACAAGAGTTCTGTTCAGTGTAGTCTTGAAGGATGCTGTAAGAATCTGTGGATTTTTCCAAGGTACTTCGAGTGTCAGGGACTGTCAGTCCCTCCAATGTATATCAAAGCTTACATATTTCAGGTATATCAACCCCACATAACATGATCCTAACTCTGGGCTGTAGTTGTTCTAATTTGCTTTAGAGACAGCTGTGATAGGAAGAAGATTGAAGAAGGGGAGAGACAGGTATGATTTGGCTAGCCTGAGGAACATGAGAGCATTCTTTCCCTGTGCTAGAAGCCTCATTTGGTTGCCTGATGTTAGCTGACACCTCCTTACTGACCCATATGAACAGCTTTTGAAATAATTGCAGTTTTTAATACAGTAATAGAATTAATTTAGTAAAGAATAAACACACTAAAGATGAAGTCTGTGCTCCCTCCTCTGTCATGTCTCTTGTGCAAACACAGACTGTGAGCGAGCTGATTATAAATTAGTTCCTGATGATTACAAAATTATAACAGGGAAGAGCTAACTTCCTTATGTTACCCCACTTCCAGACCCATTTTTGTCACTGATGTTGCCCTGTTCTGGTAATTCAAGTGGAGAATTGTGTAAATGGGAATGCTGTTAATCAGATAGCACTTGGGAAACAGTGCTACATGTTAATCATCCCCACAGATCTTTTGTTCTACTGTAGGTACATCTAGAGAGCAGGCAGCATTTCCAATTATGCAGGCATTTATTTTTCAAAGAGTTTCTTAGAATCAAAAGAACACCAAACCACAAAAATGGTGAATCATAATTTAGTGTTTACTTTCTATTGAGCACCTCTGTCATTTCAAATCTAGTGGGCTGAACAGATTCTGCATTAGTTCGTGTATCTGTGAAGGTTCTTATTAGCTCCACAGAAGAGGCTTTAAAAATTAAAAAGCCCCAGCTTTAATTTTGGATAGGCCTCCTGATCCATCTATATCTTTCAAAAGAGCAGTAGTCAGAATTTTAAATAGCTGGGCATAATGTATTACGGTTTGATTAGGATTGAGCAAACCCTAACAGATTTACAGCTTTGTTTTAGAATATGATTTGCCCAAGCACAAGTTGCCAGTCTGAAGCAAATGGACTTCCAAATTTGGTCTGTAGGGTCAGACTTGCAAATCACAGCTGCTTGTATTTATACTAAAAAAAAGAAGTGCAGATCTCTTAAGCTCATGGACCAAAATAAAGACAGAGAAATTACTTAGGTGGGTTGACCTTGGCTGGCCACCAGGTACCCATGAAGCTGCTCTATAGTCATGGGGAGGGTATATACTCTTCCGCTAGATAGGGGGAGAAAATACAATGAAAGACTCATGGGTTGAGATGAGAACAGGGAGACTATTCAGAAATGATTTTAATTTTATAACCAAGAGTAGCTGAAATCTGTCCATTTCCAACATGGCAGAAAGAATCAGGAGCGTAAATCCC
This sequence comes from Dryobates pubescens, assembly GCF_014839835.1. Taxonomy (NCBI): domain Eukaryota; kingdom Metazoa; phylum Chordata; class Aves; order Piciformes; family Picidae; genus Dryobates; species Dryobates pubescens. The sequence continues at coordinate 19,073,914 of NC_071625.1, read as the reverse complement.
ACTGCCTTTGGTGTAACTATCTCCTGCTGACACAATGAGAGCTCTGCCTTAGGGGCCATATATTATTTCTCTGTTCTCTGCAATAACTCCCTGAAATTATTGAGTATCACAAATTCTTTTAACCTATCGGCATTCTGTGCTGCAAGATCCATGCCCTATTGTTCTACTACTGCTATGGTAATGTATAACACTGTGCTTCAATTATAGCTTGGAGATTAAAAAAAAGGAAAAGAAAAAAAAAAGAAAAAAAATGTAAATGCAATTGACTTCTAGATGAGGTTTGGATAAGGGCCCCATGCCTATCTCATGTACTGATTTCTGGTTAAGATGCTGAGCATGCAAAGCTCAGGCTGGCTACTTCAAAAGCTCAGTATGTAGGGCTGCCAGACCTTTAGTCCCTGTACACAGATGAAGGCAGGTCTGAGTCCTGCATTGTCGAAGATCATAGAATCATAGAATCAATAAGGTTAGAAAAAGACCTTAAAGATCATCAAGTCCAACTTGTCACCCAACACCTTATGACTACTAAACCATGCCAACAAGTGCCATGTCCAATCCCCTCTTGAACACCTCCAGGGATGGTGACTCCACCACCTCCCTGGGCAGCACATTCCAATTGCTAAAAACTCTCTCTGTGAAGGACTTTTCCCCACCTTGAGCCTAAACTTCCCCTGGTGCAGCTTGAGACTGTATCCTCTTGTTCTGGTGCTGAAGGCCTGGGAGAAGAGACCACCCTTCAGGTAGTTGTAGACAGCAATAAGCCCCTGAGCCTCTTCTTCTCCAGGCTAAACAATCTCAGCTCCCTCAGCCTCTCCTCGTAGGGCTTGTGCTCAAGGCCTCTCCCCAGCCTCATTGCCCTTCTCTGGACACGTTCAAGAGTCTCAATGTCCTTCTTAAATTGAGGGGCTCAGAACTGGACACAGGACTCAAGGTGTGGCCTAACCAGTGTTGAGTACAGGGTGACCGTTTTGTTCGTACAGATCAGACCTCCAGTGATACTCAAAAACATCTCATTACCTGTGCATAAATCCCTCAAATTTTGCATGTAAAGGCCACCTCTTAATTTCCTGAAGAGGGTCATATATTAGTGGCAGCATGGTGTACTCCTACTATCCAAGCAGGTCATGCAAAAGCTAGCTGTGCAAACCAGGGATCTCTTTGATGACTTAAAGCCTATGGAAAGTAGTAACAGATCACCAGCATTTTGTTTATAGCAGCAATTTGTGAGCCTCACAAGAACTACTTTAGTGTTCTTTCTTTGGATGCTTTTTACATTTGCCACTGCAAAATTCCCTTCTGGTCAAACCCATCACCACCTTCTAAGCCTCTGGTGAAGCTGGTTATTTGTCTCTTAGTTTTCCAGCTATTCCATTGATTTTTATTTATTTTTTTTACCCTGCACTTCCCACTTCGAGAAGCAAGTAAGCTATATTATTAAGCCTTTTAACTTTCATCCAGAGACACATATTTATTATCTGAGTTCACATCCCCACTGACTTCATGGGTTGCTCAGGTTTTGATTCATATTTGATTTGCTGCTTTCCCTGTTTTATTTATTTTGTTTTATTTTTGTTTCTTCTTTTATTTCCCCCTTTTTGGGAGCAGCCCAAGCTATTAGTACCAGCAAATAGTCTGTAACCAAATGCTGCTCCTGAATGAAAATGTATCTGCTGTTATGACACCAGAATAGCACTCACAGCAGCAGTATAAGAGCAAAGGGCCCTATCAGGTGGTGGTTGCCAGGCTTCAAATAAGATATCAAACTCCAAGCTTTGCCACATAGGGGTGTTTAAAGGCCCTGTGGTACAGGAAGGCCAATTCCCACCTCTGTCTCAATAATCTGAAAGGGTAATGATTGCACAGCTCGTCTAGCAAAGTTCCTGATGCTACTGTGCTTTCACGTGTGATTTCTCCTTTTCTGTCAAGTTCCTGTGTGGCATCACTCTGTGGTGTTACACAGCTGCTTCTCTTTACCCCAGAGATAGCTGCATTTCAGCAGAAGACAAAGAAATTGCTGTTCTTCAGGCATGTGAAATGCCCTGGGAGTAAAGAGCTCCTAATCTTATGCCTTATTTGACTTTAAAATATTTTTCAGATATCTGCAGATGTAAGAGTCCTGGTTTGGATATTTTTTGGGATGCACCCCTAAATTACTGCTGAGACCTAGTCCTTTTCAGTGCCCCCCAACCAGAAAAATAATTTAGGGATCTCTTCCAGAAGAGGGAGATTTTCAGGCTTACTAAATCAGACTAAAGGTTTTCAATTAAATTTCAGTGTACTGGAGGGCATATATATTTGAAATTGAAAACAAACAAACAAACAAACAGCAAAACCCCACCTTAAAATTCTACCGTATGGGTTCTTTTTGCCTGCTCTTGGGATGACTTCTATTTAATTTGTGTTTGGGTTTATTCCTACTGTAATTTTTCAGCTGACTTCCACAGTGTATACCAGCAACATAAGTGGATAATGGATAACAGACAAACAATCTAGGATGCAAATGCAATGTTGAAAATCTCCACCACAAAACACAACCATACACCATCACAACTATCTGTTGTTTTTTTTTTTCAAGAAGGAATGTGCACTGTCTTGGAAATTTCATGACACAGAATGAGGACAATGGAATGACCTAGCTCATTCTAATCTACCTATGTGTGGCATAAAAGGCTATTTCTTGCTGTCACAGAGAGAAAGCCAGACATAAACCGTTTCTGGTTTTTTAGTATTAGCCAAGCCAACTTAGAAAATTCTTCTCCAAACTTTAAGTATACTGATTCTCCAGACCTTCAGGATTGGTCTTTGCGTGCATGCAGCTCACCTGAAAAAATTCTTTCCTGTTCTGTAATCTTCCTAGTCCACTTTCTCTTGGCTGGTAAAGTAAACACTACTTCCTTTAAAAAGTAAAGGATTTTAAAAGTAAGGACTGCTGCAAGCAGGTGTTGGCAATTGCCACAATGTGGAATACTTATCTAACATGGAGAAGAGGTTTGTATCTCATGAACTTGGAGGATGAGATGGAATACTTCCCAAAAACTTCAAAGAGGTTAATTAGAAGTCATTATTTTTGATAGGAGATCCTCAGATTCAGAGTTAAACAAGCCATATAGTGTTGAAAGGAGGCAGAAATTTCTTATGCAGATGTCTAGCAATCTTCCTTTTCATTCTGGTTTGCAATGGTTGATTCCACAAACCTCAGATGGCTACTAAAATTAAGTACTAAAACCTAATGAGCTCAATGGTGGCTGGATTGGACACTGAGATGAACTGGGACGAGATTTTATCTAGGAATACTTACAAGATCTTCTGACAACAACCAAAGCCAACTACTTTTAACCCTCAACATACTTCTATTCTGTTTCCTACCTGTCATGTAAAATTTGTTGTTATGGGACTTGCTATTTAATGCATATTTATGCAATGTATTCCCCTGTGTGTAGAGAGGCATGTCCTCAGTTTATTTTCTCTTTTCTGAAAAGTTGAAATAATCATTTTATCTCTCATTTGAACAAACTCTAATTGCAGTTTGCTCATTACTAACTGTAAAAGCAAATGCTGGAGGCAAGGGTCACACCAAGTGGAGTGTTTCTGTGGACACAAACCAGTGGAGCACAGTCAAAAATATGTATCTGATTCCTTTTTTCTTCATTTTTTTATGTGTGTAGTTGAATCCTTCTGACCTTCATAGGCAATAATCTGTCATGTTGTTACATTCTATTGCAAAAGATTAAGCCTTAGCTAAATTAATGTGTTACAAATATACTAAGGCAGCATAAGAAATCCCATTCCTGTTACTACTGCCCATAGCCTTTCAGCAGAAGAGGCTTGTATGTCGTGTCCTCCTCAAAAAATGCAAATCCAACAATTCTTTCCAAAGCTGGATAAATGGATCTCAAACTTTGCTTAAAAGGCCACGGGAGACAGTGTCTGTCTTTCCTTTCCTTCTGAAAGCATTGTGTCAGTTCTTACCAGTACTATTTCTAGGAAATTTTCACTGATTTTAAAGTTGAATTTGCAGTCTCCAGCTTCCAGCTGTTGTTATGCCCTTGTTAACAATGTCAAAATAAAATTTAGGGTGTTTGCATGTAAGCCTATGGAATGAATTAGCTCAGATCTGTTACCAAGTGTTTTCATTTCACCCTAGAAAAACATAGGTGATGAGAATATTGCATTTCATTTTAGTAGATGCAAGTCTGGAAGGTGGCAACAGTGATATCTTTCCTAAAATTGTGTGGCATGTGCCAGAACTCACACAGCAGAGAAAGCTTTTCAAACTGAGTAAGACTAGCAGAATCTGACCCTAACAACAGAAATGCCAAAGAGAGGATAGCTATTAGGAGAATAAACTGGTGCAATAATACATGTGAAGACTTCAGAGGGAAATGAAAAAAAAAGTCCAAACCAGCAAAAACTAAAACTAAAAACTGTTAAAACCCAGCGGGTGATTCAGATAAAATGTTATCCTGGTATTTAAAATTCCTTGCATTGTTCTTTAGCTAGGATGTTCACAGAGCTGCCTGTGCAGAGGGATGGATATACTGTGCTCCATCACAGAGCACAGCATGGGGGTAGTGGGAGCAGCTTCACTACTCTAGTGGGACTGAGAGCTGTGCTTTAGCAAAGCCGGCTCTTTTGGTCCTTTTAATATAGTGACAGTAATTTGACAGTAATAAACATTAGGCTGTCACGGTAATGTAGCAGTTTGCAAATAATGTTGACATTATCTTATGCTTCATGTCAGAATGGGCCTGCTTTATCAGCTGATTAATGGAAAAATAGGATCAAATTCTTTAAATCTGACAAAAAGGAACTTGGATTGTACCGGAAATTAATTGTCTTTTATTTTCCTTTGTTCCTTTAAAGCCCTGGTAATGGTTTTTTTTCACCTCTGTTTTTTGTTTGTTTGTTTTGTTTTTCTTTCTTCTGTGTGTGGTTTTTCTTTTTTTTCTTTTTCTTTAGTCATTTTGAGCATTTGTGGAAAGCTTTGACAAAGTTGAACACAAATGGTAATATTGGAAGTACCACTTAGAGAAGTCCTGGAGCCTTTTTTCCAATAACACACAGTTATGAAATAGTGAAAATTTGATTTTTGTTGTGATTTTGTTGTTGTTATTTTAGGGTTTGGGTTTTTCTAAAGTGCTTTCATCGTTAAGTTCTACTGTCACAGGCTGTGGCTATTCCCCATACAATACAAATAATGATTAGCATTTCAGAATTCATTTTAGGGCTGAGGGAATTATGAACACAGATATTTTCCAATGCCATACCAAGGATTTCCTCTCTTATTGTAGTCCATCTTTGCCTGTTGCAGTCTGTTGCACCAGTGCCCAGTCAACCACATCCTTCCAAATCTAATACTTTTCTTGCTTTCAGGATTTCCTAGAAATGCATCTGACTCTAGCTAACAGACGCTGGGAAGATTTGAACTTTGCATTCATTGTGCAATTCTATATGACCCAAATGTATTTAATGTCACTGAAGATGACAGTCAAAAGCAGGACATCAATGCAAATGCAAAACATAATTATCAACTGACTTCTCTTCAGAAGACAAAGTATCACCATCTAGTACCCTACTTCAGAGGTGTTTGTGGAAGCTGTTGGAAATAAATCTGACTCATGATATTTTCTCTATGTGCTGGATATAGAGAATGACAAATCTTCCCATCTGTCTAGTTTTCCTGGATGGCTCACAGAAAGGGAATATTAAGGACCAACACATTTGTTTCATTGGGTCATCAGGTATTCAGGTCAAGCCTCCTTCTCAAAACTAGGTCAGCTGTGGAATCATGTAATTTGCTCAGAGCTTGTGGGTGCATTTGAGTCTAGAAAACTGCCAAGGATGAAGGCATAGTATACCTGGGCAACATATCCCCCTACCTGTCTGCCCTTATGGGGAAAAAAGATTCTACCTATATCCAGTCTGTCACTCTCTGACCTGGTTGACTGACATCTTCCCACCGTGCACCCTTGTGAAAAGCCTAGCCTCATCTTCTGGATGAATTTCCTAAGGTCTTCCCAAAGCCATCTCCTCCACTCTGAACTATACCCATTCCTCAGTCTCATCTCAAGAGTATTCCAGCCCTCATCATCTCAGTGGCCTTGTAAAAAGTGAACTTGTCCTAGTTAGTTGATTTTCTGTATTGAACTTTTAACTCAGATTCTGTTGAGTTGAAACATAGTATGAGCTAAGCATTTAAAAACCTGTGGACCTGGCTCCAAGTGTACAAACTGTTTCTGTGAATGATAATAACTTGTCTTTTGCATTTCTGAATCCCATCAGCAAGAGGATGGGATTATTCTGCTTTTTAGAAGAGCGATGCAAACACATTATCCAAATTTAACAGAAGTAGTCTAGTCATTCAGCAACAGAGGCATGATTATTACCTCAATCCTTAGTTATTTTCCAGCTTTGCTGGTATGGGCCTCAAAAATGCATCTGATTTTGCTGGTGTGGGGTGGCAATTATGATTGAATTGGGAATGAGTTTCAGTAAGTATTCCCAAGAGGCACTTGACACCCTTTACTTGAAAACCAATAGCAAATATTACAAATCAATTAGCATTTCCGTGGTGTAACCTTTGCCATACAATGTACAATGACCTTTACAGGCCAGAGAAGAGTCAGTTTAATGTACTATATAATGCCAGATGGTAATGTCTTTCCTCACTCAGGTAGCTTGTGATTAAACTCAATATTCTCAGCCACCAATTGACCTTTATTCATCTCTAGCAATTCAGTGAATGGAAGTTGGTAAAAGCTGCCAGAGTATATACATCACATTGTCACAACTTCTCTTTAGAACAGTGCAGAGCATCTGAGATGCAATCAAGCAAATGTTATATTTGTCCAGACAAAGGAGAACTTGTTGAAATGCAATCAAGTTCATTTTTTGTCCGTCACTTCCTACATGCACTTTTTCCATTCAGTGAGACTCTGTTTCTAACTAGTGATGTTTTCATTGTCAGGTTGTGTTGGATGTGTTCAGTAGATAAATATTTTTCCATTTAACAAGAGTAGGATGAGATATTTGTCATACCCCAGCTGGTCTCCCAGTAAACATGGAGCGAATTTACCTTCCTTCTCCAGCTTTGGAGACTAGTCTTTACTCAAAAGACATTCAGCTGATGCTCAGAGCCACACTGCAAGAAACGGCCTTTGCCCTAGTTTACCTCCTTGATGATGCAGTGGCTTCCCATGATAGACATTTGCTGGCCCTGATAAAAGGTTAGTAGTAAAATGATGTGTCACAGTATAATCTTCTCCCATGATCCAGTGCATGTGCTAGCCCAAACAGCAGTGGCAAGTGCATGACTTCATCTCATTTACTCCACTGGTAAATCCATGCCAGGGGGAGGATTACTTGGTATTTCTTTCTAAATCAAATATATTTCTATTTGTTCAGCCTCTTCAGTACAACTTGAAGAGGGATTTATCATTCATAAATGCCATTTCACTGTGAAAGTTTGAATTTTACAAGGCCCCAGCATGTATTTGGCACATTTGCATTTCCTGGTAAGACTTACTAGTAAAGTGTTTCTGTCTCTTGTGAAAATGTTCTTCACAATAATTGTATCCAGCATCCAATCTCAGAATACCAGATCTTGAATGTGGTTTAAATGAAAGCTGATTTGAGCTATTCCTATTTTTGAAATTAACAGAACATCGTTGTAAGCAATTGAGTATTTTTCTTCTTCAGCTTTTCACCATATTTTGCCTCTAAAGAAACAGTCTGAAAAGAAGGGAAGAGCTATTTTGTCTTGTCCCATTCCTATGGGCTTGTGTTTTCTTCCCTTGCTCATCTTCACCTTGCTTGCAATGTCACGAATCATGCCTGAAAGTTTTTCCCCATTGCAATTGCCTTTTGGAGATTTTCTTTTCCAGAACTTTACTTAGAATGTTTTTGTTTTTTGTCCAGACCTCAAAGATGCCAGCATGTTGCAATGAAACACTGACAGTGAATTACTGTCTCTTTTTATGGTAATTGGTTTAGACTTTTGGACTACATCTCTCCTAGTTAATTGAATGGCACCAGGGAATGTTCCCAGGGATGGTAACTTGATCACCTTCTCCCAGTAAATGGTTCCTGTTATGATTTTGTCCCCAGCCAGCTGGCATTCTCCCAAATGCATCCTGGACACTGTTCTGGAATCAGCACAGACCAGGGACCATTCACAGTTAGCAGTTTGGGTGTACTCACCCTGTTTCACAGGCTGGGGGAGTTTAACTGTAGAGATATAGGAAAACCTGTGACAAAGAATGATCCCAGTCACATGTAGTGCAAACATTCAACCGTGCTGTAACCAAAAGGCATTATCTCCCTTTCTCTCTTTACCTGAAAATAACTCCAGTTACTGTTCACTCTAAAAATGAACGTAGATGGTTTTTACCATTTGTAACACATAGCTTGGGAAGCACAAGAACTGTAATTTTCTGTGACAGCTAAATTGGTGTCATAAATCAGTTCTTCGTAAATATATTTTACTTTCCAGCCATTGATTATGAAAATATATGCATGTATTGCATGTATATGTTGGACTTGCTCCACAGATGAATCAGGACTGTGTAGCAAATGTGCTCCACTTCCTAAACAAACTGCTCCTTGTAGCAATTAGGAGATATATGATGAATAAAAGGGAGGGGAGGGGAGGGGAGGGAAGGGAAGGCAAGGGAAGGGAAGGCAAGGGAAGGGAAGGCAAGGGAAGGGAAGGGAAGTTCAGGCTGGGCTACAGAAGAGGAAACTATTAATCATTCTCTTCTTTAATGAAAAGGTGGAGAGGAGAGAGAGGCAGAAATTATGCCTTTGTGAAATTATCATCTATGACTTTGTCTAGATAGATTTTCTGGATATTGAAGTAGATTTCCCACGTGGGATTTTCTGTCTAATCTGATGGCAGATATTTCCATGCAGAGATCTTTCCTTCTCTCAGAAGACTTAGAGAGGCAGTCTCAAATTTATCCTTGAACAGTGATTGTTTGTAGTGTGCATCAACCATACTTTCATACAGATATTATAGCTTTGGCACCAGAGGCAGATGTTGGTCTAATATGATCTTATGCTGACTGCAAACTATCCTGGTTTTGGTTCACTCTCAGGAGATTTGCAGAAATGCCTGGAATTTAGTTCAAAATTAGGAAGATTCTGTGAATAATTCCATTTTCATGGAATGAATGTGTAGTTTTGGATTAGAAGTTCTATTACATCAAATAGGAACTAATTTTTATATCATTGAAAATGGAACAGAATTTTTGTTTCTCATTTCAACCAGCTATTAATATTAAAACACTGTTAAAACAAGTCTGTGCTCCAGAGATGTTCAATTAAATGTCGCCAGGATGTAATATCAAGGATAGCAAATATTATTGATTAATTTCATGATACGGGTTGTGGTATTCACATTGGAGAGCCACTCAATACTAGTTAACAAAATATATGCAGAGGACAGGTGAAGGTTGTGAAGGTTATGAAGTTGTCTGGAGAACATAGCTAACAAAGGAAACTCTCAGCTCTCAGCTCTCTGCATGACTTATTATTTCTAATAATATAAATATGTGCATATAGGAGGCTCTATTGATCACCAGTAGCTACATTTCAAGTCAGAAGTAACAAAGGTAGCACAACAAACAGAAAATAATAGCCTATTAATCTAGGTAACAGAAGGGAACTGCAAAGCTTAGTGTCTCTTTGAAAGTCACTAGTAGAACAGTTTTATCACACCCATGTGGTAACCAGAGTGGAGCAGAAAGCAGCATCTTTTTCTGTATGTCTGAGATTGGTACTGCAATGGGTACTACTGCAAACCCATATATTTTCTTTTTCATTATATTATTATGTTCCTCAGTGTCCTTAACATCTAACACAAATTTGTTTTCACTGATTTACAGTAACTTCCATTACAAGCAGTTTACTGAAAGGAAGGCAAACACAAGGATTCTCTCTCTGACACAAAGATGCTCTAAAAACACAGCCAATTTCATTATTCTTTCTCTGCATCTGTTTTTCTTTTTATCACCTTTCCTTTGCATTAGAAACATTTATCTGGAACGGCTACTTACCTCATCTTGTTCCAACTACATCTGCATGCTCTAATGCCTTATTATAATACAAATGAATAATAGCTCTAACACACCAAGAAATAATTTAAGATGAACTTCCATTTGGGTAAAAACCAATCTCTTCTCTTAACAAAAAAACCCCAAATAAACAGCAATAACATCCCTTCCCCCCAGATCAGTAATTAACTTTTAAAGTTTCATGTTTATGAAACTGCACAGAAAAATCAGACCATTTGGAAAATAAAATGGGGGTTTATACATGAGGATTGGAATGGAAGCCAAGGATCACCTGTTCCAACCCACCTGCCATGGGCAGGGCCACTTTCCACTAGATCTGGTTGCCCAGAGCCACATCCATCCTGGCCTTAAAAAATTCCAGGGATGGGGCTTCCACCACCTTTTTGGGCAACCTGTTCCAATGTCTCACCACCCTCATGCTGAAGAACCTTTTCCTAACATCCAGTCTTAATCTACCCACTACTAGTTTTGCTCCATTCCCCCTTGTCCTGTCACTACCTGACATCCTAAAAAGTCCCTCACCAGCTTTCTGGTAGTCCCCCTTAAGATACTGGAAGGGCACAATAAGGCCTCCTCATAGCCTTCTCTTCTCCAAAATGAACAACCCCAACTCTCTCAGCCTGTCCTCATAGGAAAGGTGCTCCAGCCCTCTGATCATCCTCATGGCCCTTCTCTGGACACGTTCCAGCACATCCATATCTTTCTTGTAATAGTGGGCTCCAGAACTGGACACAGTACTCCATGTGGGGTCTCACAGGAGCAGTGTAGAGGGGGAGAATCACCTCCCTCAACCAGGATACGATTTGCTTTCTGGGTTGCAAGTATACACTGGCAGCTCACATTGAGCTTCTCATCCACCAGCATCCCCAATCTAAGCCATATCAATTTCACTGAATTTACATTGCTGTTGTGGTTATCTGAGGTGACTGGGATAGTGAGGGAGTTGGAGCATGTCACCCAGGTGATAAATGTGGTGGAGGTGACTCAGGTTTCATCGTGCTAGCTGAAATGAGAATCCCCTCCTCTCCACAGATGGAGGTGGTCAGCCAGCCATCTGCGAATGTGGGCTGTTGCACCCACCCAATCACACCAACTTGCACTCTCTGTGAAGAATCAGATTTTTTAAAAATTATTATTATTTTATTTTTTTATTGTTAAAGAGAAAAGGTAAGTGAAACATGGCCTATAAAATGGAAATTAGCACACTGAGCTCTGGCACTGTGGTGACCATCTGTGTCTGGCAGGCTAGCACATTCATTTAGCTGGTGGAAACACATGATGCACTGTATTACAGGAGAGGAGAAGATGGGATCTTGAAGCCACCTGAGCCCTGTAAAAATTACTTTTCTCCATGTTGTGGCAGCTTTGTCATCTTTTACAGTGACTTACGGGTGATAACAAACACTCTACATAGAGGCTAGTCTAACTCTCCTATTGATTTTTCCCAGTCCTGTGTGCTAGTTTAATAAGAAAAATGTTGCTTGAAAGTGACTCTGATAATCTTAAAGATGTTATTTACTTTTTTGAAAGGTGAGCTGGATTATGATTAATATGGTAAATAGCTAAAACCTAATAGAGTCAATGTTTCTTTATATTTCACAGTGGTCCAGTCATGGTGCAGAGAAGAATAACAGCCAAGCCTGAACTAAACACTCTCAGTTTTTGTGTTTGTGCAGAGGATTTTGGTTTATTAGTTTATATCTATGGGTAGGTGTCCATTCAGTCACAGGAGCTAACATCACCCTACTGCACAGAAAGAGAATGAGAAGCTCAGATATCTCAGATATCTGCCAGGTACAACCTTCTTGTTCACTTCCCCAGCCCCTTTTCAGGGTCAGTCTCAGTCTCAGCAATGGTCTCCTCTCCCTTTTGTTGTCATATGAGAAGCATAGTACAATTACTCTTGAGTGAATCACAGATGCTTTTTACAGTGCAGTGTAGTCAATGCATGACAGGTCCTGTAAGTCTTGTTTGCACTGGTAGACTGTGACAGGGACACACACATTGGTTCCATTGTAGCCTGGGAGAAAGGGTACAAGTGAACCATGCCACTCTATACCTATCTTTCTCCCTTCTCCCTCTGCTTTCCTTCCTCCTCCTTTTTTTAACCAAAAATCACAAGCCACCAGTGCATCAAGGCTCTCAGCAACTCCCTTAGGGTGTTGCTTAGGATGTGACTAGCCACTAGCCAAGTATTTCTTGCCTCCCTCCACTGGAAATGGAGGATCATTCATCATGAGCCTGTAGCAGATACAGCTTATTCTTAGCAGATATGGCTAGAGGAATCCCAGCCATTGAGTTCAGCCCTTCTTTGCTGGTTCTCATATGGGGCTTCAAGGTCCTCCATCAGCCATGAACCTATTGTAGGAGGTCTGTGTGGTCTTTCCTGCAGAATACACAGAATCAGGAGTTCTTCTTGTTATTGACTAGCAACAGCTCAATAAAGAAGTGTTATAGGTAGCAGAACCTCAGCTGCTTCCAGTGTTGCTGACTCTCAAAGACAGAACACCGTTCATTACATACTTCCTGAGATCATCTTATTTACTCTTAAGATCATAATGTACATTTGTTTTGTTGCTCAGGATCCTGCAAGTACTAGTGCTTGCTTTGATTTTCCTCTTGGAATCCCAGCTGGGCAGTGACATGTTATCTTGCCTTGCTGACTTACCACTTTGTTTTGATATTTTTTACACAGTGACACATTATTTTCCAACCTCTTACCTTGAAATTGGAATTGGGCCTAAATGGATGGAAAAAACATTTCTTGGCAAAATAGGAAAAAAAGGTACAAAATGTGTAAACCTTTATGTGTTAGTACTCATAAAGGAATTTATCTACAGCGTGATTTGGGTTTAACTCATAAATTTAAAGTTTTGGCAGCTTTTTACAGTGTCAAAATGTACAAAGTTACCAAAATTATTTTAAGAAACCATCTCCTCAATAAGTCTTTCTTTTTGTATTTCTGTAAAACATGAAAAATTTGATAGTTTAAATTGCTTCCCTCCATCCAAGAGGCAGAGTAATTTCATCCATTTGCCTTCTCTACTCATTCCCTCCTTGCCCCAGTGACTCTCCCATCTTGCAAGCGTTTTGTGCTTGGTCTCTCTGCTCCTTTATCTCCCATATCTGGAAAGGAAGAAAAAGAAAAAAGAAAAGAAAAAACAAACAAAACTGAAAAAGTTCTAATTGCTTTTCCAACTTCTGTCCCATGTCCCTCTCCTGCTCTTACTAAAGGCATTGTCTGTGATCCCTGTCTGCAGTGGTTTGCTGCAGATAATCTCACTGTTCTGTTGGGTTGGCAGGTCCTTAGCTATGTTCAAATTTAGGTCCTCATCTTTCCTAAATTTAAGATTTTTGCAGCCATTCTGACATACCTGCCCAGGTTTTGGTCAGCTCTTCTGATAAGCAAGATCCTTCTCTGCCACCCCATCATATACAACTTTGCTTCTCTCATACTCATGTAAGTCACTGCTGTCAGGAATACACTCCCTGGCTGCTACTTTGATCATATCACCCCTTTCATGGCATCTTTTTTTGCACTTCCCTCAGGATTCTCTTTTCTTATTAAAAGAAAACCAAAACAGAGCACCTATTTGCCTTAACTGAACTAAGTAAACTTAACTAAACTATCCACCCAGCCTCTTTCAATCTATATCACAAAGTCAACTCCTACCTCCACTCTGCCTATGATCTACCAGCTTCCATTTGTTGCCCTGGTCCTTACTGCCATGCATTTCCCATAACAAATGACAAAATTCATAGCCTCATCACCCCAAAATACCCTTACAGTTCATCCTCATTAAGAGCCCTATAGGTACTAGTAAACAAATGATCCAGGAACTAGTAGTTTGCCTGCAGTTAGGTATACAGGTAATAAAAGTTAAGGAGATAGTTTTTCTGGATGCTTTACTGAGCATCAGTTACATAGAACAACCCTATAGCTACAAACACATTGCCATTCATACCTTGATTGTTTCACACAAATTATAAATACAAAGTATGGCCTTCAGTGCCTTAAATTTGTGTTAAGTCAAGGGGATTGGGTTTGGAAGGATTAATATAGCTTTGGGGGTTTTGTTTGCTTGGGCTTTGTTTTTTGTTTGTTTGTTTGTTTTGTTTTCCTTTGAACTTCATAGACTATTTATATCCATTAAAAATATAGAGAATTGAAATGAGGATTCAGTTGGTTTCAAATATGAACCAAAATACCTATGCTATCTACTTAGCTGGAAAGCAGACTGACTTCTGAGAATGTGAGAATTTTTTCCCTGAGTGTCACAAGTCTACCTTGGTATGGTTTTGCATTATCTATTTTAAGATGTTTTAGGGTATGGTTTTAATCCCAGAACACTTAGCTTAAACTGAATAGACTATCAAAACCCATGGTCACACAAAAGGCTGTTCTCAATCACTAACAGAATATAGCCCCCACATGCTCATTTCTCTTGAGCTCTTCAGTCTTACTCATGCTTTCCCTACCATAAATTCCACATGGACAAGAAAGGGTTATGTCAAGATTCACAAGCCCTTTTCTTTTGACCTTTGTTCTTTTAGTTATCAAATCCCTTCAGCCAGTGCCCGTTGTTTTCCCTCCCTTTGTCTGTCTGAATGGCTCATCTGTTGTATTCCTTCTGGCAGTTAAGTTCTGAGTTGAATGGTCAGGGACTCTGTTGTTATGACTTAGCTTTATAGCATCTGGTCACAAGGGACTGCTCCCCACTGATGGTCTTTCAGCATTCTTGCTTTCCCTGTGTCTTTGTCTTATATAACAGGCATCTTGGGAAGTACCTGAAAATGTATTAAGCATGTAGCACTGTGACACATCCCAAGAGAATCTTATTTAAGACCAAATCTTTGTTTTTACTGTATACTTTCTTGCTAAACAATTCAAGTTCAGAACAAAGTGTCACCCTAAATTTACTATTTTTGGCTTTCTCATGTCACAGTCTTCATGTTATTTTTATGCAGTTTGTTTAGACATGCAACAAATCAAGGTCATTTTTATTGCTTTATTTTTACAAGTGACCTTACTGTTAATGAAGAGACAGATAGGCATCTCAGAAGTCTGGAATAGCTTATCCCAGAGCTTATCAAGCCACGTGTGCACACTATAATGTACAAGCAATGCAAAGGGAACAAGGCAGGTGAACCTGGTGGTTGTTTCAAAGAGATACATCTGAGCTGAAGGGTAAGAACACATGCACTCCTGTCTAAATACCTGCTTGGCCATTGACTTCTGAGAGGAGTGGTGAGAAACAACTGATAATGAATGATAAAGCAGGAAGCATTTAACTGGTGATGACAGCACAGATGTGGAAAGATTGGGATAGAAGAAATTGCTGTAGGTATATATATTCATGAGGGCGTAGGCCTGCATTATACATGGTAGGAGCCTTGAACACAGACACTGGGTTTTCCTCTAAGGAGTGAGGGTGTACTAATATTTAGGTGGAGAATATTGAGGATTTACTCCTCATACACATGTCAATTTTCCAGAACAGAGCTCAGGATGGACCTACTTCTACAGTGGTACCCAAACAAGTCAGATTTGAGAAGCCTTTTCAGGTCATGCCATAAGACGACTGGAGGGATTAAGGTCTCACCTTCTGTGTTCTGGTTTTATGGTGTTCCTTGTCTTTACCTTGCACAAGGATTTAGGAGACCACTGATAATCTGCCCTTGTACCATGCAGGAGGCATTACACTTATTTCAGGAAGGTAAACGAGGAGAGGGGCAGCTGTTACTGGGAAATTGTAAGACAACCTGGCATGAAAGCTGCATCTCACTCCTGCAGGAGATGCCAGGAAGTCTGAAACAAGTGTGTGCCAGAATGGCTGAAATATTTAACACTAGACAACTTTTAAAATTAGAATTAAGGTGAAAGCTATGCTAAAAGAAATACCATGAAGACACAGAAAAACTGCTATTTTTAATATTTTCAAGTATTCTTAGAGGTAGGTGAAATACTGGGAGTTCCATATGATGGGATTTTTCAGTGCCAAAACCAAAACAGAGAGAATGAATGTCAGGAGAAAAGAAAAGAGAAAAAATAATAATCAAAGAATCTGTCCAAGAATTACCTCATCCACCTTGGGCTTTATTTTTCATCAAAAGCTTTTATGAAATAGTAGTTTTGAGATCATATTCCTTCCTTCCTCCAAATCAGAATTAAATACAAAAGTTTGTCCTGCAATTGTTGACTTCAGCCTCAGCATCATATCTGTATATCCTGTGATGACTGTGACATTGTGTAATACGTGAAGTACATTAAAGCAAAGTGCCTTGTAAGTCAAAAGGATGCTTAGACAAATCTCTACCAAGATTTACCCTGTCCCACACATCACCGTCTGTGTGCTTGGTGACATTTAAAATGATTGCAGTGGAAACATATCACTTCCTAGTCGGTGCCTGCATATTATCACAAAAATTCCTTCCTTATCTGTAGGGATTTCTAGATAAGGATTCTTCAGAAAAATGAAGTGAGGGCTATTTCCCATGTTATTGTTTTGAGAATGGAATGGAATGGAATGGAATGGAATGGAATGGAATGGAATGGAATGGAATGGAATGGAATAGAATAGAATAGAATAGAATAGAATAGAATAGAATAGAATAGACCAGGTTGGAAGAGACCTGACCTTTGAGATCATCGAGTCCAACCTATCACCCAACACTATCTAATCAACTAAACCATGGCACCAAGCACCCCATCAAGTCTCTTTATGAGTGGAAAATAGAAGTGGTAATAATACTTGCACTATAAAGTATAGCAAATTGTATAGGATGTGGATTGTTTATCAAAAGGATCTGATGAATCCTTTTTTTTTTTTAAACAAACAAACAAAACAAAACAACAAAACAGCCAAACCCAAACAGAACAGATATACTATAGAAATTTAAAAAAAAAATAAAAAATCATTATAATTATTCTTGAGTTGAGTGACATAAATTGCTGAACTGAGGCCTGGAAATGTCAGTTTAGTATGAAAAGTGATACAGTACACACAGAGAAGTGTCAATCAAATGTTTCTGTGCTGTACATAGTCTTATTCAAATGTGTTCAACAAGATACAGTATAGGAGGTCCTGCAAAGCAGAACTTCTTTGCAATTTCCATGGTATTGAACCCAGTAGACTGATGATTTAAACAAGCTATCTAGATTTCCAGGGAGATATGTAATCAGAATGGAAATGCACTGGAATTTTTTTTTTTATTCATGCTACACTGGATTTATCTCACCATAAAGACACTTTGCAATGTCCTTTTCTCAGGATCAGTGCTGAGGTGTCATTCTAGCTAATGCTTTGCATTAAAAATAGTTCATATTCTATGAAACGTGAAGTTGGCTCTCATACCAGTTAAATGAATCCACCCTGATGGAGGATCAAATGATAAAGAATACAAACCCACTTATTCTTGTCTTGGAAATGTCAGCAGTGCTTATGATTCATGGATGTGATGAGAGGTAGAAGAAGTTATTTTAAATTTTCTAATTAAACAAACAAACAAACAAAAGACATGGAAACTCTTATCTGACAATGGCTAAGAAGATGGTAGGTTGTAATGGCTAGCACTGATTGAAGAAAGACCATAGCCATAATTTGTGTTAAAATAACAACAACAACAATAATATTGCTTTTTCACCTTATCTTACCCTTACCTGCCCATTTGTACTACTTGTAGAAATTATATCAATCAGCATTAAAAAAGTACAGTAAATTCTTACTTGGATATTCCTACATCAGTTTAAATAAAACCTATTTCACACTAAGGCAGCTAGGAATAGTATCTTGTGAAATGCTAACACTGCTGTTTTGCTGTACAGTAGAGTAGCCAATGAAAGTATATGTAGATTCAGCACAATAAGTTTATAGCTGCTGCCAGATATGTACATGGGCTCACATCTGTGTAGTGTAAGATGACAGTGAAAGGGTATTGAGCCCTTACTCTGGAGCTGATGAACAGGAATTGTGGAAACCTTGTAGCCCGTGGGAGCATGGTGTTCAGCAGACAGGGAGTTTTAGCTCTTGAGGACCCATGAAGTGCCTGTGTTGTCAGCAGGTGAGCTGTCAAGAGACTGGGAATCATCAGAAACCTTGGTAACCTGGTGGACAAGCAAGTGGACTGAAAGTTGTGAAACAGGCATACTGGTACGGTCCACAAGAAGCTTGTAAAACTAAACATCTCAAAATTTCACAACTCGGGATAATCATCACATTCTGATGAGAAAGAAAACTTTAGCCTTATTCTAGTTACACTCTTTTTGGTCTATACCTCCAAAGAAGCAAGAGAAAGAAGTTGTTCTCCTTTTGTTCAGACATTGCTAAAGAAATAATATGAAATATGGTTATTGCTCAGACTAGTGTCCTTGATGTTAATGGAATAAAGCATCCCTTGGCTTTAATGGAAGTTCAGACTTATCTGTAGTTTTCCAGTTTCTGCTCATTGCTTGTATCACCCACAAGAATTGCTAAAATGTTGCTGGGAGGTTAGATTAGCAGAAGGGATCTGGAAACACAGGAGATGAGATCCCATATGGGTGAGCCTGACTCACCAGAATACATAATCTAGTGTTTATCTGGCTTTGCTGGCTACAGAGATATTCTTAAATCATTAAGACGTTCACCTAGGTCCTGATTAATCAAGTTAATCAACCAAGATAAATCAATTAATGTATCATTGTTTTTGTTCAGTGGTTTTTGTTCAGGTTTAGACTCGAAGTGAGGAAAAGTTCTTCACTGAGCGAGTCATTCGTCTTTGGAATGGGCTGCCCAGGGAGGTGGTGGAGTCACCATCCCTGGAGGTGTTCAAGGGGAGATTGGACGTGGCACTTGGTGCCATGGTCTAGTCATGAGGTCTGTTGGGACAGGTTGGACTTGATGATCCTTGGGGTCTCTTCCAACCTTAGTTATACTGTGATACTGTGATATTAATATAAAAGAGGCATTGAGGGCACAAGTCTGGCTGATATGATGCTGATTTGGCCAGATATGTTCCAAACAACACCCTGCCCCTGAGAAGGTGCAAGAAATCCCACCACTTCTTATTATGCAAAAACTCTCATAAAAAGAGGCTTTGTCCTCCTTGAAGACAGTTAGGGCTCTTTACTGATGACAAAGTATTATGGCCTTTGTACTTTCATTCTCGCCCTAACTTTTGCATGCAGATTATAACCAAGTTTCAAGGGCATGCTGCCAGATCAAATGCAGGCATTAGAATTTCTTTTCCTTTAAGGATAACACGGCAATATTTACAATATCATAATGCAGGCTATCAGAGTGCTCAATTCTGTATTCCCAATTAAGAAGGATGAAGTGCATTCATGGCTTGGTGTCATTTGTTAGTCCTAATGGACACTACCTTGAAACAGCCTCACTTCTGCTATTAGCTGCGTTCATCTTTGATGATTCTCCACATTGTCCATGTACAAGATGAATTAATTATCCCACAGAAGGTTTCTGTTTTCTTTAATTTGGTAATACATCCATCTGTCAATGCAGACTTTCTTCAAAATCCTCTGCATCTGTGAACTGTCCATTTTCAAATGACATGTTTAAATGTGGGTTATCCATCACCTTCCGATGCAGATTAATACCTTGTATAGTCCTTCTCTTTTTTTTTTTTTCTTCTCAAGTGTGGCTCAGGATAGCCTCTTGGTCACATACATGTTCCTTAAGATCCTTTCAAGATTTCTCAGCATCCCTAGAAATCCAAGTTACTCAGCCATAGTAAAAGAATGTATGTGTGTCTGTGCAACACTTCTATAATTACTTATCACTACTGTGTATCTAATTGCAGCAATGTTGTTGGTATTTATCAAACTTGTTTCCTTAAATTTGTTCATGTCTCCTTGGGCTTCAGCTTAGCACAAGCAAAGGCAATTGCATCCCTTTCTGTTATCTTCGAAAAAGCTCTCTGTTAGATTTCACTGTCTTGCCTTACCTGCCCCTGCCCAAGGCAGAGATTGAGGGGGACAAGGGGCTTCTGACAGAGCCTCTGCACAGAGGTTCCTGGGCTCCCATCTGCTTGAAGTTGTTGCTAAGGAGCTTCTGCTGCAAATAACAGCAGGGCCTTCTGCACACTGGCTCCCATGCCAGCTCCAAGGGCTTCACTCCCTCTTCTTGACTCCACAGACAAGGAAGCACCAGCTGCTGCAAGATCGTGTGGAAGTTTTATCTCGATTTTTTTTTTCCACTCACACTCCTTAAATCCTTCAGATTTAAGCACCTGCTGCCACTCCAGAGGCAGCCTTTTAGCATGCTCCCTGCCCACCATGCTAATGTACAGAACTTATTCCTCGGACTCACTTCCTCACCTACTTTTCCTTGATGTGATGTACTACATCATGATTCAAGCCTTCAGTCTCAAATGGTTTGTGCATGGAGTTATAGTGAAAGGATGAGAATTCATGCAGCAATTTCCCTCCTCTTCCCTCTCCCTACACAAATGCATGAACTAGTACCTTACAAGAGCTGTGATTTGGATGTCATAATTCATGTATGCTTGGAGGGAAATTAAAAAAAAAGCACTTGTCAGACTATGCTCATACTTTAATGATTGCTCTGTTTAAATTAATTACACTCTTTTTGGTATTTTTTGAAAGGTCTGTGGCTGATGGTGTGAGATTCGATTTTATAAGAACAGAAAAGCCGACCACTCCTGTGATTACGAAATGCTATACAGTTGAGCAAAGATTCTTTATCTCTTCTGAGAGCTAAGAAAAAGTTCATAGGCAGATCACCCTACTATGAATAATCTTCTTATTTCTAAAGCCACGCAGCCATGCAGACTTAAAGATAAGTACAGATGAACTAAGAGAGGCTGAATTTATTAAATGTAATGGAAATGGACTTTAAATTTGGCGAATCAAAATTTTGCATTAACTTTTTTTTTTTTTTTTTAAATACACTTAAATTGCCACCATAGCAGTTCCATTTTTCTCATCAAATTAGTTAAGTGGGAGATGAAGTGATGCAAGTTCTGATCTACCAAGGAATCGCAGCCTCCAAGATGAAACAAGTGAAATATGGAAATAGCTGTTGCAAAGCCAAACCTGGTGCCAGGGGAAAATTGAAGCTTTTACTCTTCAGAAATTCTCCTGAAAGGAAGGTTGTACCTCCAGTGAATACAGTGCTATCCACCATATTCTGATATTTCTTTCTGTGTCAGATCCTCCAGGACATTTTGCTCCCTACTTCAATCAAGAGTGCAAAAAGGGACTTTGGGTATACCTCAGATGGGTGAAGAGGCTTGGAGGAAAGGTGATCTCTGTCAGAGGTGTTGATGGACAATTCGGATAGCTGCTGATGTTTAATGCTGATGATTGTATGGTGCTGCTGGCTTGGAGGGAGCAGGGAGACTGAGGAGCTGCCTCTGAGGCAGGAAGTAGAGAAAGATATGGTACATCATGGACCTTGCCTGCAAAGACCATAGAGGGAGATTCTGCCTGGTCTCTACTTGCACCTCTGGCAGGGCTGGGAAAGCTGCAGCCCTGTCCTACACTTAATGGTCTTTGTAGCCATGAGTGTGTCCACACACTCAGAGTTTGTGAGCAGCGCAACATGGAGTAAAGGGAAATGTGGGAGATCCATGGTTGGGATGGATAACTCTCCCTCCTGATCTCATTCCTGTCTGCGACATACACACTTAGAAAAATTCTTTTCCTGTATTTTTTATGCAGACCTTGGTACCTTAGCAGCAATGTGTTTCCAAGCAGATGTGAGCTGATAATGTGCATATAGCAGCACTTCAAAATCAACTAATCTTTGTAGGAGAGACTATACTAGAGGAACCACAAGGTATGGTTTTTTTTGTTTTTTGTTTTTTGTTTTTTTTTTTATTTCCACTTAATTTCCATTTCATTTTGGAAGCTAACATCAAAAAGCCCAGACCTTTACTCTTTTTCTATTTTTTTTTTTGGTAATCCCTCTGTTGTAAATCTCCCCAATTAGCAAGGCAGTGCGAATTTAAAATACTGTTGAAATCAGCAATATTACCTGAAAGTTTTGGGCTTCCATAGAAATGCTTCTTTATTTAGAATCAATTTGGTCTCATGTATGCTGTCCAGAGTCTTGATTCCATGAATAATAAAGTGTGTGAATAGCTTGCCTCTGGTTACTGTTCTCATGAGTCAGATGTCCTTATGTATTAGCAGGTTTGGGGGCTATAACCACTGTGATTCTTCTCTTAATTGAATCGATGGGAGTTCTGCTAGTAATTTCAGAAGGATTTTTTAATGAAATATTTCATATTTTTAGGATATCTCCAAAGCACTCTCTTAATTGTGGCTGTAGGTTGAGTCCAGCTTTGGACTGGACAAGGGAAACAATCTCTTGGAATACATCCCTGATACTATATAAAGTATCTCTGTTAGGCACCCCCCCAAAAAATAAAAAAAGAAACAGAAGCTCCCCCAACAGCAATATTTCTGCCAAAGAGTATGTCATAGGGAAACCCCACCTGGCCCTGAAGGACTGAAACGTCAGCCTCTGGAACACACTGTGTAGAGATCTCCAGGATGGGGGTTTTGGCCCATGTTTTCTCATCCAGAGCAAGACAAGAGCATTTATAGTGCTCAGATAAAGGAATGCACTGCGTTGATCACTGCCCCATGGCATGTGGATTCAGTGAACTCAGAGCTGCTTTGGGAATCTCTGTCCTTCACCCTATTGCATTGAGAGGATGTGCTTTTGCTGTCACATTTGGATAGAATAGCATTTGGATAGCCACATTTCCTGTTTCCTTATCAAAGCTTGTTATTTGGTCTTACCAAAGATGAGGGAATGGGATGTTTGAGTTCTTTTTCCTTTGTTGCTTGTGTCAGTCTTTTTTTTTCGTTAGGATACATTGATCATTGGTATGGCAAAATGAATTATCTGTTTAACTCATATGTTCATTAATTAAGCTTCTGGGTGCCCAGAGACATTTGTATGTGAGAAAAAAGAGTCCCAACCATTTACACAAGGAAATGTGAAAACTATAGTTAAAATATCAGTCTGTGTGGATGATGAGCATTATTTCACTGTTTCTGCTTACACCCCACAACAAATCAGGGCTATGACTTTTGTCTCTGATTGCTCTAACCTCTTTTTGGCTATTGCAAATCTTCCAGCTCCATACTCTCTGTCCCAAACTAATATTCATGCTAAGGAACTGTGTGCTGTTGGTTGGGTTCCCCCCCCCCTTTTTTTTTTTTTTTTACCATCTGTCTGCTGTGAATACATCTGAAATCCTTGGCTTCACCAGCTAAAATGTACTTTAGCAACTCAATTCCCCCCCCCCTCCCCCACTTCTAATTATCCTTTTAATTTGCTTCTGTTCAGCTCCCACACCTCCTCCTCCTTACCAGATTGTTTATATTTTTCCAAAGAGCTTCTGAGAATTGCTTATCCTGCTCTTTGCACACTTTCCCTGCTCTTTATTCCAGAAATTGCTGTCTCTTGTCCCTTCCCTTGCTGTGATCTTGCAGGAGTGAATGTGGATCACAACCTTCCCAACTGTTTCTGACAAATTGCCACACAGAGCAATAACCTAGCATATTTAGAGTGTTTTCCTGTTACTCAGCCCTCCCTGTCCTGCATTAGTAAGTGGGATAGTTTCCAGCAAAGAGATTTGGTACAAACCGATAGTACATTATTTTTGGAGAGAGAGTCTTCATCCAGTGATGTCACCAAGCTACACAAACAGCTGCCAGATGAGCTTTGATTTAAAACATATCTGTTACGTAATGTTTGAGTGGCTGGAAAAGTGCAGCCCAGGAAGAAATCATAGGACCACTCTCCAGAACAGTGTATCAGTGAAAGATTTAGGAATAAAACTATCAGTTACCTTCCCAGCCTGGGGGCTTGATCGGGGCATGGATGCAGACAACTAGCACAAGGTCTAAGTGAGACTGATGTGTCTAGCTCCAAAATTGCATTCCCACAACTCTTTGTCAAACAGCATTCAAGGCTGGTGATATTTGAACTCTTCTGCCTCCTCAAATTTCCTCAGACTCAGAACAGCCTGCTCTGAGCCCCTACCTCTTGTCTAAATGTAATTCAGGAAACAGGCAATAAGGCAGCGTGAGTCTCATGTCTCCTGAGGAGCTCCATACAGTGTTTCAGATCTTACCTAACATGCAGTGACAGAACTGGGTTCCTCAAGAAGCTGTTTCTGGTGGCTTTATGTAATAGCCAACCTCATAAACACATTTATAGATATCTCTAAAAAAAAATAATTCTGTAGTGTCTGCATATAAATTGCTATGAATTTCATGCAACGTGTTACATGCATAGGATAAAATACATGTGAGGCACTCATAACAACTTGAATATAAAAATATACTGTGTAATTGTATAAAAATATCCATATTTATATAATAGCTTAATATATGTTTTATGTAATATAAAGCTTAAGCACCCCCTACAGTTGTCAGAAGATCCATCAGTGAAACAGGTCCTGGTCTGGGCGTTCAGGTATCCAGTCTCTGTCTCCAAGTATGACCTATGCTGTATGTGTTGGAAGGGAAGTGAAGGGAATACGACAGTGACAAATTCCAGGCCCCTGTTGAAGTGGAGTAACTATGCTGAGTTCAAGAGTAATTTCAAAGACCCTTTTCAGTTTCTGCTGGACTCAGTGCTGAGCCTTATCGTCTAGGCTGTACTTTTGTCAAGAAAGGTTGGACTGGATGATCCTTGAGGTCTCTTCCAACCTAGTAACTTATAATTTTATGATTTACAGGGAGCATGTAAGTAGGGAACACCTTTGCAATAAAAGCAGTGCAGAAATCACTGGGAAATGGAGAGGGGGAATGGAGAAATGGAGAGGGGGAGACTGATATAGTTTAGGCTGCAATTTTTGTTTTATGTTAAGTTTTTGCTGTACAAAATATGAAAGCATCCTCTGATGTAGTTTCTTGCTCCCAGGTTATTATTGTTAGAAACTAGGCCCCCATAGTACTTTGAACCTCCTTCACCTCTGAATCTATTACAGTAAGAGATTTCTTTTTCCCTTTTCCAAATACTGCTCCATTGCATCTGCAAGAATAACAATTAAATCAGCATACATGGGCTAACTAACCTGTTATATTGGGGTATAGATGGCAACACAGCAAAAACAATGATAAAATACATTGACTTGAAAATGAGATGGCTGAAGGGACACAGAGAAAAAAGACTAAGGAAAACACTAGGATAGGACATAATGGTGAAATAGTGTGATGTTTCTAATAGAATCTTAGAATTGGTTTGTCTGGAAGAGACCTTTAACATGATCAAGTCCAGCTGTTAACCTAACACTGTCAATTGCATCAGTAAACCATGTCTTCCAGCACCACATCTAAACGTCTTTCAAATACCTCCAGGGATGGCAACTCAGACACTTCCCTGGGTAGCCTGTTCCAATTCTTGATAACACTTCTGGTGAAGAATTTTTTTCCTGATGTCCAACCTAAACCTCTACTGATGCAACTTGACACCATTTCTTCTCATCCTATAGCATGTTACTTGAGAGAACAAACTGATCCCCATCACTCTCCAACCTCCTTTCAGGTAGGTGCAGAGAGCAAGGTCTCCCCTCAGCCTCTTTCCTTCGGGCTAAACAATCTCAGTTCCCTCAGCTGCTCAAGCACCTCAAAGTCTCTCTTATAATGAGGGACCCAAAACTGGACACAGTATTTGAGATGTGGTCTCACCAGTGCTGAGTACAAAGGTATAATCACATTAAGTGTCCTGCCAACCACACTATTTCTAATGCAAGCAAGGATGCTGATGACCTTCTTGGCCACCTGAGCACACTGCTGGTTTATGTTCAGCTGCCTGTTAATCAACACCCTCATGTCTTTCTTTGCTAGGCAGTTTTCCAGACACTCTGCCCCAAGCCTATAGTGGTGCATGACGTGGTAGCAACCCAAGTGCAGGACTCAGCACTTGGCTTTATTGTACCTCATACTGTGAGACTTTGTCCACTGACCCAGCATGTCCAGATCCTTCTGCAAGACCTTCTTACCCTCAAGCAGATCAACACTCCCTCACAGCTTAGTGTCATTTGCAGACTTACTGAGGGTACACTCAATCTCATCATCAAGATAATTGACAAAGATATGAAAGAAACCTGGCCCAGTACTGAGCCCGGGAGAACACACTTGTGACTGGTTGCCAGCTGGCTTTAACTCCATTTACCACTGCTCTTTATGTCTGGCCATCCAGCTTTTAACTCAGCAAATCTTCCATACGTCCAAGCTACAATCAGCCAGTTTCTCCAGGAGGATGCTGTGGGAGACAGTGTCAAATGCTTTGCTAAAGTCCAAGTAGACGATGCCCACAGCCTTTTTCTCATCTGCTAAGCAGGTCACCTTGTCATAGAAGGAGAGCAGATTAGCCAAGCAGGACTTACCTTTCATAAATCCAGGCTGACTGGGCCTGATTGCCTGATTGTGTTGTATGTGTTCCGCATGATGACACTGGTGATCTGCTCCATAACCTTCCCCAGCACTAATGTCATAATGACATGTCTGTAGTTCTAGGTCCTCCTTTTGACCTTTCTTATAAATGGTCATCATTCCACTTCCAGTCAACTGGGAGCTCCCTAGTCAGCCAGGAGTGCTGATAAATGATGGGAAGTGCCTTGGTGAGCATTTCCTCCATTTCTCTCAGTATTCTTGGTGGGTCCCATCTGGTTCCATAGACTTGTGTGCATCTAAGTGGTGTAGCATTTCCGCTTGGATTGTAAGGGCTTCATTCTACTCCTCATCCATGTCTTCCAGATCAGGGAGATGGATGTGCATAGAATAAGTTATGCAGAAAGGATGTAGCATTTCAAACAGGCTTTTCTCATCAAAACAAATAAAAGTAGTCCAACTCTCACTGGTGTTATTTCCATGGTCCCTTATGTTCAAGCTCAGGGTATTTCTCTGCAGTTAGATCCATTCCTGTGAAAATGGACCCATGTGACAGAGACCTTCTTCTTGGCTAATCAACTGGTTATAAAAGACTGCAGGAATTCTTGGAACTGACAGGGTGACAGACTGGCCTCAGCAAAACACTGGAGTCAGAAGAAAGACCCCAGACCTGGCTCTTTTACATGAACAATGAAAGACAGCCGAGGGGAAGAGATAGGCAAGATACCAGATGTACAGTGAAGCAGGTTTTATTATAGTACAGCTACTGACCTGAATCCTCCTGCCAGCCAGGGATGCTGTAGTATTGGCTGTGCCATCATGTTTTCAGCAGAGCAAGGACCCTGACTACACAGTTGATCAAATGGGCTATCAATCAAGTGATTCACATTGTGTACTTAAGCCTCCTGCTCAAAGCTACCTTATAATTCATGCAGCAGTTGAACTTCCAAAGCAGATGCCTTAAACTTAAGGCAAGAACTTCAAAAGAAGGAAAAGCAGCTGAAAAATAAAATCTCCAGTTACTAATACTAAATATCAGAACCCTTCTTCTGACTTCTTCCAAATGGACATCTTATAAAATCATAGAAATTATTTTTTTTTAGCTCACTGGGCATTACATTTTTATAGCAATGCAAGGAAGAACATTAAAAGGTTACTCAAGTAGAAAATTGCTGACTGTGCACAGAGTAGGCAGTGAACATGGCTTTAAAAGAGAGGACTAGCCAGGTGTGAAAGACAGGCATTGTTTCCTTGTGTGACTCTGCACCAAGTAAACGCTATGGGACTGGCTGGCTTCAAGCTGGAGCTTGATTCAATCACCTACAAACAGTTTTCTGGTGATACCTGAGATGACTTCAAGTGTCTCAACAACTGCTCAAGGAAGCCTGAAATGAGACAGTACTTTCACAGACTGTTGGTCTTCAACAGCAGGAGCTAGAAGCCAGATGGGAAACTCAAGGATATCCAAATGAAGTTGTCATGGTCAGACATAGTAAACAACTATACCACAGATCACTCAAGTTAGCTCAAGTGATTCATACCTTTCTTGAGCCCTTAAACCAGCAATGTTATGCTGACTACCCAATGGTAGTCTGTGACAAGCAAGAGAAGAAGCTTTTAATGCAACACCAGTTGTGTAAAGATGATCTGCTGCCATGCTGCTTAAAACAAATTTAGTTTAACAGAAGAGGGAAGGAAAATACAATAGTGCTGTAGTTTAGATTCTGGTGTATAATTTATAAGTCATTGCAGCATATCTGTGATCACCTCCTGTGTAAAAATTAAGCATAATAGCCAGATTTGGTCTCACCAATTCAAGAGAGATGGGGATCTACTGGAGAGAGTCCAGCACAGAGTTATGAGGATGACTGAGGGAGTTGAACATCTGTTCTGTGAAGAAAGACTGAGAAAACTGGGGCTGCTTAGTCTTGAGAAGACTGAGAGGGGATCTTATCAATGTCTACAAATATCTGAGGGGTAGGTGTCAAGATGAAAGTGCCAATCTCTTTTCTTTGGTGTCCTCTCATAGAAGAAGGAACAATGTGTATAAGATGGAGCACAAGAGGCCCCACCTTCTTTACCGTGAGGGTGATGGAGATATTCCAGGATTCTAAGGTTCTAAAATTTTTTCATTGTTTGATTAGACAGAGGACATGGTTTATAGTTGTAGTGTATTGCAGGTTTATGAAAATGTTCTTCCTTCTTTCCTCTCTTTCCATTGAGCCTCCACATTTTTGGAAGGAAGTTTTGTGTTGTCCAAATCCTATCAAGCACCATCTTTGTATCCTTCTAAAGATGAAGTTACTTTGAAAGCTGATGATACACAATTTTGTAACTGGAACATTGATCAAGAATTTGTCCAACACTTGGGGACTACTGTGACCCAGCATAGTCCACAAACTTCCAGGTATACTTTTGTACTTTCCTCAGAATTCTTTCTTCCTCATAGGATTCCTCTCTTCTACGGTGGTTGTAAAATGGAAAGCTTAGGATTTGGTCTGTCTTCAGAGATGTCATGTCTTGCCTCTGTTCCCTGACAGATTTCTTGGTGGTATTTGTTTAGGTTCTCTGCTCACAGTCTTTCTTTTTTGACTTTGGGCAGATGACATCTTCTCTCTTAAATACCAGGTTTTCATTTATAAAATGAGGCTGTGTGAGGAGTAGCAAACTTTCCATAGGCAAGTGCTGGGATGTGATTTTCTTCCTGAAAGGAAACGTCTAAAAAGGTAATGGAAACTTGGCAGGCATGAGGCGATACTGCCTCAAGCAAGGCTTACAGGTTTTTTGCCTTTAGGAGTTCCATGAGGACTCTGGGCCATGAGAACCAGGAGCTGGAAAATGCTGCACCTCACAGATGATTCCTGGCTTGTCTGCCCTGAGTCCCGTACTAATGTGCAACACCCCAGATCCTCCTGTGTGTCCTTTTCAGCCATACTGGAGTACCTGATGCGTGTATTCCTATAGAGAAATGTATAGAAAATAAATACAGAGGAATAAAGGAAAATGATAGTTGCTCCCTTGAGGACTTCTACCCAAGGCAAGCAAGATAAAGTTTTCAGTGTCTCACCTAGCATCATATTCTATTCCTATAAAATGTAGGTGTAATACATCATAACCACATATCTGTTTAAAATGATGGCAGCTATAGCTTCCAAAATAAAGTTCACTTTTAAGTGTTGGTGGTCATATCAAATCCTATCACTGTGTCAACATTGGCTTGCCAACTGTCATAAAATATTGAAAGCTAGTAAAAAAGTGAACCAAAATTGGCTGTCAGTAAAATCAGTAGAGAAAAGAAAATGCATGTCAGTAAAGACTTTAAGATAACTTAAGAAAAAGAAAAAGAGTTGGTTTACTTTTTTCCCCCTTAGTCTGGTTTAAATTCCTGAGCTAAATGCATATTTTAACATGTAATTTAGATTTTATGGGCTTTTTAATAGTTTGTACAATAGATTTGGTACAAACCAGCCATTCAGTGTATCATTGTAAAGGCAGGTGGGAATCCAAAATTGCTTTAAGAACATAATTTTCTGAAATGGAAGAGGGTTTCTAATGTAGTGTCTGTATTTATTGTGCTTTTATTGTCTGAAGTTTTATTAAGAAAAAAGTTGAGAGAGAGAGAGTGAAAAACAAAATGCAAATTCCCCCCCCCCCTAGTAAATGGGTTTTGTTGTTGATGTTTGATTCTCTAGGCCTGGATCGTTTCTCCTACTTCTGTAAGTAGGTCAATGAAACTCGATGGAGAAGCAAGGATGTAAAGTCAAGAAAATCTTTTCTGTACTGTGTTATGTGCTGATCCTCCCTCCCACCACCTTCTTTTATAAAAGCCCCAAGAATTTAAAGAAAAATCTGAGTGCTGTACAGAATAATTATATTTTGCGTTTGCATACCACTTTCCTTTCAAGATCTTAAAGTTCTTTTTGTGACAGTCTCCATTTTATGACAGAACAAATCTCACAGAGAGATCAAGGGTTTTTTTCAGACATGACTAGAGTTTCTAAGAGCAAAATTTATATGGAAAGTGTACTGGTCATTCATCTCTTGTGCTATTAAGAATTACAAGTCATTTTTGAAGAAGGTTTTGTCTCCCAGATGTGAGTGCTAAGCAGCTCCTCTTTTCCTTCACGGGGAAATCTTTTATGGCTGTCAAAATTAGGCAGCAGCATTCCTAGAATGGTGATTATTACAACTGCTTTATGGATGCATTTCATAATTCATGTCTGGTGAAAAACGGAAGCCTGTATCTCTGACTAGCAAATTTGCCTCAAGGAGAGGCTGCACACAGATTATGGATATGTGGTTAAATTTCCTTATCCCAAACACATATCCGCACTAGAAAATGGTTCTGGGTCTCGACCAGCATTGTCTACAAAGTGAGGGATGTCAAGCAGATAAATAAAATTATGAATTACAGGCAGTGCTGAGGCTCCACACCTGTGCTGTTCTGATCCTATTTATTTCATTAATCGGAATGTAGCCATAGAGACAGGTTGGGAATTAGAAGAACAAATGGGAATCAGATGATTCAAATTTCATCTGCCATGATGTAGTGTCAAGACACCTACTGAACACTGACCAGGCACTTTGTGTATAAACAGGCAGCAAAAACTTAGGAACTGTTCTCAGCTAGTGGAGAATTTTTACCTTAATTGACAGGGACTTTTGCCTGCATGATGAAGCCACCTCAGAAGGTGAGTGAGCACACAGTCTCAAGTAGAATATTATTGAGTTCTCACATATACACTTCTAAAAATCTTTTCAGTCTACTTTCCTGTAAGTTGCAGTATCCCCCACTATGCCCAATTCCCAACCTCAATGTCCTAATTTCTGCCCTGACTGATTGTATGACCGTTGTTTTCTTCTGCTGCTATTGTTACTGTTGTTGCTACCCTTGTTATTTGGGGAAGTGTCTGCAGATCATTTAAGCATCCTGAAGCCAAAGAAAAATGTGCTAGAAAGTCACAAGAATTAGGAGGGATTCAATGGGGATATCTGCTGACAATCCTGTTGTGTCAACAGACTGTGGTCCCAAAACTTGGAAAACTACAATACTGGATGGCTGAAAACTTCTGCTTCTGGAGTTATGAGGGTCATTTACCTCAGCAAATAGATGTGCAATTCCTGATCACTCAGGGTACAAATTCGTACCTAGAAGGTACTAAATATCTTCCCCTGCTGCTATGTGAAATACAGATTGAAAATGATCAGACTGTGTAAATGTTGGGCCTGTATTTCTATTGTGAGAGCACATGTGTTGGTCTGTGTTCAGTGCCAGATTCCCCATTACAAGAAGGATGTGGCAAACTACAGGGAGTTCATTTTGGATGGCCACTGAGGTGACTACACTACACTGTTCAACCTGGAAAGAGAAGGACAAGAGGATTTCTTAAACTACTGAATGGGAGGATGTAGAGAATATGGAGCCAAATTATTCTTGGGGATGTACAGAGAAAGACCTGTAGATGACATGTTGTGACATGTTATTAGGAAAGACTTTATCATTGTGTTTTCAAATGTTCCAACAGAGACCCAGAGAGGCTGTGAAATCTCACCTTTGTAAATCAAAAAATCAGATGGATGAGGTGTTGAGCAATCTGATTTCAGCTGCCTTTATTTTTAGCAAGATATTGGACTGGGTGGCCCCCAGAAGGTAATTTCCAGCCTTGATTAATCCGTGACTATATTCGCCAGGAGTAATTGTTAGTCCAGAGATCTAATGAAAACTCTGGCTACTGATATATCTTATGCTTTTGCACAAAGTTAAAAAGAAAAAAAGGGAAAAAAAAAGAGACTTGGTTAATGCTACTGAGCAGTTAGTGGAAGCCATTTAAGACTGTTCTATGGACAAAAAAAGGAAACAAAAACTTACTGAGCTTAAGAAAAAATATATAGTTTTAAATTCTTTTGAATGAATAAAAGACCAATATATATAACAATGAACTATATATAATATATAGTTCATTGAAAATTTTTCTCACTAAAATCATCAAAGTGGGATTTTTGACTTTTTACATTTTGCAGTGTGAACAGTGACTTAGAATTCAATTTTCATTTCATTTATAAGTCTGCTTCTAATCCATAACAGCAGAAATAGCCTGTAAATACTACAAAATAGACAAAAAAATTGTGTATCACACATTAGTTGGTTAGAGATTATTTTCAGGAAGCTCTGAAGCAGGCAACACCGAAAGTTATACTCGGGTGAATCAGGAGACAAGAGAAGTGCACACTACTCAATAAAGCCATGCCCTTCCTTATTGTCAAAAGGTAAATTTGCCTCTTTGTTCCTCTATTGATTGCAGCCATTTCTTATCTTCTAAATCTGAAGCCTTAGAGTGAAATTTGTCAGTTTTATCCTCTGCCAGAAGGTCAAATTTAAAGCCAATTCAGCTATTTCTGTGTACAAAGTGCATATTAAGTAAAAACACTGCACTCTTTTAAACCATCCTCTCTGCTTTCTACCATCATTTATTCTTATCCAAACTTTTAATTTAATCTACATGTGTGGACAATTAAATAACTCTTAGATTGAAGGTAGACACTTATTGTTTACAGTTTATTTTCATTCCTCCATTAAGTTCAGGACAATCTGATTCTATTTATGATGCCGCTGAGCTTTTCCTTTTTAGTTCTTGCTGCAATATACTCCTGATCCCTGCACAGCAATTGAGCTAGTTTAGATTTCAGAATGGACTGCTCCCAACAGAGTCCTAAAAAATCCTCAGGGCACCACTATTTGTAAAATTTATCACTTGTTCGTGAGGTGTGATATGCAGGACCTCAGGTAATCCACGGGACAGATTACTTTGGAATGACTGAAGAAAGACTGCAAGTGGATCTGCCTTTGTTAACAGATGCAAATGGGATAACTTCTACAGTTTTCACTAAAAAGTCTGTTACAGAACACTGCAGCACCTACTTTTTTGGTGTGATTGTATGAATGTGTTCCCTTTGTGTGCAGGGACATCAGGGCCTCTTTATGGCTGCCTCTGGTATTGTAAAACCCCATACCAGCTGTTTTAAAAAAAAAAAAAAAAGTTTAAGTAGCATGTCAGGACTTTAGCGGGCATGACAGACTTGAGAGATAGTCATTGGCCTGGGAAGACTGCAAAAAAAATCTCCTGCCTTTGTAGTCTTCAAAGTATCTTTATTGTCAGTCCAAATGCTCACCTGAACAGCTAGTCAAGGCCTAACAGTGATTTGCTATCAGAAATTAATTTTAAAAAGCAGAGAAAATAAGCCTTCCCACATAAAGCCTAGCAAGTCACTAAAAGGAAGAAGGACCAGCTGGAGATCTTACAAAAGGCTGCCATCCATGGACTGAGGCTGCAGGAGCAATCTCACACTTTTGTGTTACTTCTTTGGTGAACAAAGCATGCCCAATTGCAAGCTCAACTGTCTGTAAGTGTAGCTCATCTGCATGTTTGGGCATCTAGGGGTGTGCATGTATATGTGCACATATGCAGAGAAAGGAAGAAGGAGAGTTCACATTGGAATACCTGAAATGCTTGCGGAAATCAGAAAAGTAGTGTGTATAAGGGATATTAGCTGCACTGTCACTGGGATCTAAAGCAATCTCAGACCAAAAGGTCAGTACTGTTTCTAAAGATGTTAAGTACCTTCCAGCATGAGTGGCTGCTCCTTCGGGTGCTTCTTGTTTCCTGTCTTTGCTGAAAAGGAAAATGATTTAGTAAAGAACCGTTCTTTCCTGCAGTAAGAAAAATAACTCTGCCGAAGAAAATAGGGCTGTGCTCTCATTCAGATTGCCTAATGACATAAAATAATGTTCAAATTCAGATCAATGATCCTTGGTCTGAATTAGGCAGAAAAAGGCATTTACCCTTGATGTCTCACCCTCTGTAAGTGAGCATCCAAATCATTTATGTACTAGCCAATGGAGTAAAGATAACAGAGAGACTCTGAGCTATTTTTAACCATCTCTGCTGTGAGCTACTGCCTTCCAGTGGTGAGGGTTGCCTGATGGTTTGCTGACTCTGAAAGAGCAGTGCTGTCCCCATCCACTGATCCAAAGCTCTGACCTTTATAGCAAGGAGAATGACACAAACATTTTTTTTTCTTTTTGAGAAGTTTTATATAAAATGCCTGTATATACTTGGAACATATGAGGTTACTGTGGCTGTTCCCTTGACTTTTTAATTTTAGGTAAGTGTAAATAAAAGAAGACTACTCCAAATTGGAGTCTTGCTAAGGAGACATAGTGCAGTCCCAGGATCTTTACAGAACATCCTATGAGCCAATCTGATTCTCCACTTTTAAGAATTTCTTGGGAGCACAAGCATTTTCCTTTTGTCCTTCTTGTATATTTGTAACAAAAAAATCCATGTAGGAAATCAATGTGAATTTAGATTGTTAACTCCCAGTTATAAAGGGAATGAAGAGAATACAGTGAGCTGGGTAGCTTAATTGTATATCTTTCAGAGTGTCTGAAAAATATGAGCTTACTTGCTCTACTTATTGCCTTTATTATCCTGCACAATTTGTAAGCAGAAATATACGAGAGTCAATTAAGGTTTTGAAGAAAAGTTTTCTTTTCTTTTCCAAACAAAAGTGTCATACATCATGCAATATCAACTCCAGTGTTAGACTAGCAGAAATTTACTGCATCTTATCCCTGCAGTGAAAATTTGCAGCTAGATTAATGTTCCTTTAGCTGGCATTAAATCAATTTCATACATATGCTCGTATTTTCAAGTGACATTCTGCAATAGCTGATGTTCTGTAGGAGCCATAAAGAAAGAAAGAAAGAAAGAAAAACACTCAGCAAATTTTGTTCAAGCTTCATATATGTATATAGATAGCTATGCATGCATATATATACAGATGAACAACACACTTTGTGCTCAACTTGCTGTAAAAATGTCTCGAGGTTTCAAAGTTAGCCAACTTGTTTCATGTTTTGCATGGCATACATACTGCTTATTTTCAGTACACCTTCACATAATTGAGAAACTTCTAGAGTTACATATATCAAATCTGGATAGAATTGAAATTTTCTTGGTCTTTGTATTTTGAAACTGTTCTTGTTATACAACTTACACTTCAGCAGTTGACATATAGAGATAAAATTGTCACACATCTTCCTATCTAATGTTCACCACACTAGCTGAATTCATGCTGGCTAGTTCTCAGCAGATCAATGACATAACTGCACTCTCCACAAGACATGCAAACTGCCTGAGGAGGTTCTGTCTGTCCATGGGAGTTTGCCCCCTGACCAGTGCAAAGTGGTCTCCTGGACAGGACCCCAGAAAGGTCATTTTTCCTGAGTACTTCTTCTGAGGAAAAGACATTGAGGAGAACAGAAGTCAGCTTATTGAGGCTATCTTCACAAAGCACCCAATGCTGACATGAGGGCAAAGACACTCACCTTCTGCCTCAGGTAACATTTACTTATCTGAAAATCATCTAGATTATGAGGAATGGTTTGTTCAGCAGAGACATCACTGGTAAACAGGTCACAGAAATTTTCTCATCTCAGTTATGTTGTGCTAGGTAAAACCATCCCAGCTGTTTTGGCTGCCAACAAATATAGCTGCCCCTCTTGCATTGAACCAGTGGTATCTTACCTGCTGCTTGATATGACTCCAACCATTTTATTTTAGCTCTCATTTGGATGTGGGGAAAAAATGTAGATGTTGTCTCTCTGAACTTTAGTGAAGCATTTGACACTGTCTCCCACAGCATCCTCCTGGAGAAACTGTCTGAACATGGCTTGGATGGGTGGACGTTTCACTGGGTGAAAAACTGGCTGAATGGCTGGGCCCAAAGAGTGGTGGTAAAAAGAGTTGAATCCAGTTGTCAACCAATCACAAGTGGTGTTCCCTAGGGGTCAGTACTGGGGCCAGGTCTCTTTATTATCTTTATCAATTATCTGGGCAAGGGGACTGAGTGCACCCTCAGTGGGTTTGCAGATGGCATTAAGCTGGGAGGGCGTGATCTGCTCAAGGGTAAGAAGGCTTTGCAGAGTGATCTGGACACACTGAATCTGTAGACCAAGGCCAGTGGTATGAGGTACAACAAGGCCAAGTGATGTGTCCTGCACTTGGGTCACAATAACTCCATGTAAAGATATGGGTTTGAGGAATAGTGGCTGGAAAACTGCCTGGTAGAGAAAGGCAGCATCTTTCCTTAGGTTAGAAATAGTGTGGCCAGAAGTACTAGGAAAGTGATCATAGCTTTGTACTCAGCACTGGTAAGACCACATCTCAAATACTGTATCATTACAAAGAAGACACTGAGGTGCTGGAGTGGGACCAGAGAATGGGAAAGAATCTGGTGAAGGGTCTGGAGAACAGGTGTTCTGAGGAGCAGCTGAGGGCACTAGGGTTGTTTAGTCTGGAGAAAAGAGGCTTAAGGAAGACTTTGTCACTCACTATAACTACCTGAAAGGAGGTTGAAGAGTGGGGTAGGTCAGACTGTTCTCACAAGTAACATGCTATAGGATGAGCGGGAAATGGCCTCAATTTGCCCCAGGGGCTTCTTAGGTTGGATGTTAGAAGAAATATTTCACTGAAAGGGTTATCAAACAATGGAACAGGTTCCCCAGGGAGGTAGTTGAATCCCCATCCCTGGAGGTGTTTAAAAGATGCATAGATGTAGCAATGAGGGACATTGTTTAGCACCAGACTCTAAGCAGCTCACAGTTATTGCCAGCTCCTGGTCAGGTGGGAAACACTCATTGTATTTTACAGAGGAAGGAACTGAAGTATACACAAGATTAACTGGCATAACTATGCAGGGGTCCAAGTGATCAGCCAGAAAGCTGAAGTGTTTTGACTTTCCTTATATATCTAAATTTTATGACAAAAGGACTCAGAAGCCTGGGGAAGGAGCTCTGAAAATTGGTGAGTAATGTTTCCTTAGGATGCTGCTAAATACTAATGTGTGATGTTTTTCTGTGAGCAAGTAAGGTTATCTATAAACTCTCTCACTAACCTGGGTTAGTGCCAGTTAACTCAAGATGCCTGAATGACTGTTTTTTTCATGCAGTTTTCTGTCTTTGTCTTTTAGCTTTGTTGGTTAATATCAGATCAGACTCAGTCCCAGTGCTTCTAAGTAGCATCCAGAAACAAAATTGTGCTCTTACTTTCTTTCAAGGAGGGATTCAATTTAATGCCCTCCAAAGCTTCATATGTCTCATGTCACTTATTTCTTAACCCTTCATCCTGTCATGACGAGTACCTTTTCTCAGCACAGTATACAGTTAATAACATTATCGCTGGTTTGGGTTTTTTTTCTGACATGTGAGGTAGAAAAATTACAAATTAACACCCCTGTCAGGAAGAAACTGTCCCATTAAGCGTTTATTGTTGTATATTACTTGAATGGCTCACTTTCAGCTTGGGGCAGCAACACTGAGTGAAAAGAGAGGCTCCTTACATATAGATTCATCATGAAGAATCCAAATGAGTACCAACAGAAGCATTATGAGTTTGATTCCATTTTAATACATACATCCTGAGATTTGCTTTATTTTATTATTTAATTTTCAGTCCAAGGCAAACTATGCACTAGCAGAATCATAAATGAAAAGCTGACTGCAAAAACCCTCAAAGATTTGTCAGCCTGGGAAGACAGCTGACTTTTAAATGTCTGTCAGCAGTATGCATGGAACATCCAGAGCAGTGGCTCATCTGCCTCCCCCTGCTTTATTGTTCTTAGGAAGGATTTTCAGTTTCCATGTAGAGGACTGTGTTTCTAAACTTAAAAATAAGTGGCACAGTAATTTTATTTCATGAATTTCTGCTTTGGAATATGTGGAATGTCTGGTATCTATTGATTATTTAGTTCTGCTGTGCTTTGAGGTTTTATGGTATAGGAGTATAGGAAAATAAATTCTGAGCATTATATTAGTTTTATGCTTCTTTCTTCAAGTGTTCAATTTTTTTGTTGTTTTCTGTGCTACTTCTTCAGGTGGTTTTGTTTATACCCTCACACACATACCCATGCACATGCTTCCTCTATCATCTCTATTGCCTAGCCTGCCTTTTTCTTTATAAATCACTTTTAAAAATTTCTGACTATTCTCTGTGTCATATTTAATTTAATCCAATATTTATAACCACGGTAAAATGAGCAATCACCCAGTGCCTTTGTGTGCATGGTTTGAAGCAATTCTCATAAATAAGGATTTAATAAAAAACAGGTTTCATTTTTTACACTCTAATTAAAAATTAAGAGGAAAAGGGAAAAAAAAAAAGAGCAATAAAAATGGACCAGATTCTTCTCTCGGTTGCATGCACTAACCTGATTGGATTTGCTGGATTTACTCTAATTTAAACTGTGTGTAAAGGGGAGAATAAGAGTTTGGAATTACTGTTTATGGAACAGTTAGCTAGCAGCAATAACAGGGTAGTAATTTAAGAGTGCCTGTAGCGCACTCTTTCGAAGGAGCTCATATGCTTTTCCTCACTCTCTGAGAATCTTACCTGAAAATTCATTAAACACAAAGCTTAGAGTTTAGCAAGGCAAAGATAAGTAGGAATCAGGAAAATATTTGTCACTGTTGAACTACTAGAGCTGAGCTGACTAATAGCAGTGGGTTGTGGTGACCTATCTGTGGTGACCACTCATCTCTTGCTGCAGCAACGTTGCATACTTCCTTACTATTGCCCTACACCTTTGTGTGGCTTGTTGGAGTGAAGGTGTCATTTAGGTGCAAGTAAATGAGCTTAAGTTACCTGGGCTGCTTCATGTGTTTTCTTAGCACACTGCTGCATGATGGCTTTTTCTTCTTGGTAAAATGGTATCTATGATAATTGTGAGGGATTGAGATGCTGTATGCCTCTCAAGATGCCATATATGCTCTCTGCATTTTAACTATGCGGCAATCAAGAGTAAACATTGGAGGTGTTCAAGAGTGTTTATAAACACTGCTTCTCTGAAATGAGCAGATGAGATTAAAAATAGTGTTTGAATCCAACCCCTGTACCATAGACTGTACCATAGGAAATATCCTACAACACAGTGTGGTCCATTTGAATCTAAAAAGATTACTTTGATGTCAGGAATTGCCTTTTGCCCAGTTCTGAGAAAAGTCACTAGTGGGAATAAACCCCCACTGTGGGGGGAAAATGTGTAACAGTGAGGGGACAGGGCTATTTCACATTTTAAAAACCACAATATTCCTTATGGGGCAGCACATGACATCCAGAAGTGAAACACTTTTGATCTGCTAAATGCTTAAAAGGGTAAGTTTTTGTCCTAAGGGAGAGGAAGAACTCTCTCATAAATTAAAACATTCTCATTTGGATTATTAAATAGTTTCTCAGTGGGAAAAGAATAAAATTAGAAACAGTACTTTTAGTGTGAAAATTGTGGAGGGTTCATAAGACCGCTTTCTCTTTTGGAACAATGGGAAAGGCTTGCCACGTTTTTTTACTAGATTTTGTGAAATCATTCATGATCTGTCCTCAAAGGGCCTTGCAAATATTGCCTAGGTGGTTAAATGTTACATGTGAGGGATATAGGCAGCATTTGGACTGACGGAATGGAGTGTGGTAGAAGGATCCTGAGGCCTGTGTAGCTTAGAGTGACTGGCAACTTGGAGGTTGTGTGTTATCTCTCACACCATTAAAACTGTGAGGCTAATCTACTTTTGAGAATGACATTATGAAGTTACTTATTCTTTTAATGCTTTTGCAAAAGGTACTCATAATTTCACAAGACAGCTTTGACTGGACAAGAACTAGAGACAGGCAGAGACTGGGTGCCACAGAAGACTTTTTCCTTGGTTAATCGTTGTAAAAAATGGAGCATTATAATAAGGAAGTCAGAATATACCCCTCCAAAGAGCGTATTTGTTTATGGTTTGTATACCGACATAGAGTGGCATTTATTATTTTCTGTTGCAAGCAAGTAATAATAATCCTCAGTCTGGCTTCATAAAGTCTATGAATTTGCAGATATGTCTGTAACAATATATATCAATACACAGTCAGCTAGCATTTGTTTGCATCTTGCTATATTTCTGCAGGGCTAATCTCATCTCCTATCCAATATGAATCTGTCAGATTGTCTGTTACGCTAGGTCACCATCTATATTTCCAGTTGTGCATGGTTAAATCATAGTTTACAAGGAGCTCCCTAAGTCTTACTCATATGTGTGTATGTGTATGCCTGTCTCTGTCTTCCTTATTTCTTTAGATTAACCAATACTGTGCTGGGAACTCCCCAAGAACATTTGAGTGGTCAGCATCAGAGGTCTTCCAGCACTAAACTGTTTCATTTCAAACATATGCGGACATCAAAAGGTTAAGGGATAAAGTTTCCTGTTTGTTACAGACTCATTGCAGTATCCCTTTTGCTGACTCTGAAAAAGTTTTTAATAAAGCCTTGTGGGATTAGGAAAGGGGGCTAAAAAAGTAGTCTGATTATATCAGAATTGATTACATGTGATGTAATCCTCATTCTCTGATGGTGAACTTTTAAAAGAAATCAGTTTCCCTGCATTGCAGTTTAAAACAAAGCGTGTCAGCTTTTAGTAAGTAAGACCACAGAATAAGAGCCTGACTCCTAAATAACACGAAAAAGTATGATGGGGGGGAAGTGCATACTATCAAAGTCACTGGTTTGACACTTTTATCACACTATAAACAACTGCTGAGGTTTCTGAATATACACTGCTCTGCATTTTTCTCCCTTTTTTTGCATTCTTCAATCAGGTCAGCCTTTCAAAGCAATGTTAATCACTGTTCTTAGAGGCAGTGCACTATTCAACTTACCTTTTCAAAAGCAGCTCAGAGTGTTTTGTTGTTGTCTGGAATATGGCAGAAGAATCCTCCTTGAGCAAAACCCAGTTTTTTGTTTTGTTTTGTTTTTCTGGAACAAAATGAAAATTCTAAAAATCTAATCATAAATAAATAAGTGAAAGATCCAAACTTCAACTACTAGAGACGCGCAGATTTGCTGGCTGTAAAGTATATGCCAGAAAAGTGAGTTTCAAACCTGTGCATGACTTTTTTTGTTTTTTGTTTTTTTTTTTTTTAACTTATTTTAAAAGAATTCTCCCATACATATTAGTATGTCCGTTGAGTATAGGCTTACTGACTCCTCTGCATAGGTGAGGTGGCAGCAAACCTCTCAGACTGGTGGTCCAGCCAGTTTCATTCAGCATAACAGACCTTTAAAGGCAGATTTCTCCCCTCTGTAAAATAATCTCTCTTCTGATTATTAAATTATTTTAATGCACACTAAATTCTAATCCTGTTGAAGACCATAATTTTTTTTTTCCCCATTAATCCCACTGGAAGTGAATGGAGTCTTGGTGCTGCTTAAGAGTGGCTTGAGTAGCTTTCTTTCTTTCTCTTTTTATGCAATGTGGTCTAGATTTGCCCTAAGACAGTGCCAATGATGACCCATGGGAGAGTAGATCTCTGTAAGATACAGCCTTTCTTAATTTTAAAGATAAGCATAGATGCAGTTTTCTCCACTGATATAATGGGTGATAATATCTCATTTATCGATCTGTTTGATCGAATAAACATCCCTGAGCCCACTGGGTATAGCCTGAACAGCCCTGTGCTTATCCTCTAAAAAGAAAATGCTGGGGGACAAAGAGCTGGGTTGTTTTTTTTCCCTTTTACAAAGAGCTGTTTGATTAAAGCTAAATTTGAAAAGCTTAGGCCTTGACAACAGCAGGTGAAACCTGTTGGTCCTGGCATGATGTATCTTCCCCATAATTGTGTACGTGTGTGTGTATTCCCCATTAGCTGTAATGAGGGTTATGTATTGAGAGCAGATGCTATTATCCAATAACTGTCTCATACTATTACATCTGTATTTATTTAAATGCTGTTGACTCCCCATACCATGTGAGCGATAGAGTGCAGGTTTCCACAAGAAACCATTGAGAAAATTCTCAGTGCTTCTGGTTATCATAGGGCAAAGAGGAATTTCAGATCCATGAGGCTGATTTTAACTTAAGCTGACTTCACTGGTGTCAAACAAATCCTTGAAGATGAGTGTTCCACTTACAACAAAACTGCAGTTCAGAATCATATTGCTTCTGAAAAGGTTCACCTCAGTGTTAGATGTACACTTGGACTAGCTTGTGCATTGGTTACAGAATCACAGAATTGCCGAATGTTAGAGGCTGGAAGGGACCTTGAGAGACCATCCAGTCCAACCCCCTTGCCAGAGCAGGATCACCAGAGCTGTCTCAAACAGGAATTTGCTATAAGCCCTTGGGACTTGTTTCAGAGAGACACTCCTCCTGTGCAAGGTTAGGTTTTATAAAAGGCAGAAGATAGAGAAATAAAAAAAATACCTATGATAAATTTACTCTTGGGGTGAAAATGCAATATGGTGTGAGCTGGGTTCCCTTACTTCTCCATTAGTGATCAATGTCCTGAAGTATATCAAAGCTTACTTTCCAGCTCAGGTCAGTCAGGGCAAGAGATTAGAAAAACTTCTGTGAGAACTCAGGTAAAAGTAATGGGAAATGTTGCATTCCATAAAAAAGGCAAGGAGAGAAAGAAAGAGACAGAGAAAAGAGAGTGTGGGAGAAGAAAACCAATAAGAAAACACATTTACTGTGCAGGAGTAATTCAGCAAGGGGAGCTGAAGTGATTCAGGGGAAGGCAGAGATTTTCTTAGCACACATTTTTCATCTCAGTCCTCATCTCTCCCTACACACAAAGGCAAGTGTATAGGCTCTGTCTACATACTGCAGGATTTCACATTTCTTCTTGAGCAGTGGCTACACATCTAGAAACTTAGGACTGCCCTAGTATCTATTGGAGGTTCATGCCTTCACTTCTTGAGTCTGTGGACCTGCTTCTTGATCTGTTGCAGGCAGAAGGAGTTAGATCTTTTAAAAAGCTGTTTCTGAATAATTAAATTCCCTCCTATGCAACACAGAAGTTTCATAATGCAGAGCAGTCTTCTGGTCACATTTAGCCCAGGGTATATAACGTCCTCAAACTCACTGTGTGAAATGCCCTTGTTGCTAGTTCTTCACTCTGCTAAGAAGGTTTCAATTAGTGTCAGCAAATGCAAAATGGAGAGCTGTCTTTTCTCTCCTCACCACTGAGTCCTGGGATTTCTCCCTGTTCCAAAGGGCAAATGGATAGTGAGAGGGGAAGACTGCAACCTCCAAAATAACTCATTTTATGTATTTACCTGAATATGCAAAGCTAGGCAAAAAACCTAAACATGGAACTTTAATAGCCATATTTTCAAATTAGAAGGCACTCAGAATTCCAAGTCCACAAGTTTCCCAATTTTTCACAGAGGTTACAGCACAGTTGTGTGGATACATTCACATACAGCTTGGGAGCACCTCTATGCTGTGTGACTGGGGTGGCCATCCTTAGCAGGCTCCTTGGGATGGCACAATATGGATTTACTAGTGTTTACCCAATGCACAGGAGTCAGATATGATCCACCTATTTCATAGCCAGATTTTTTTTTCTCTCTAAGGTGACCAGGAGTCAATTCAAGAGTTCATATGGTTTAACCTGTGGCTTAATAACAATTGAAGTTAATCCTGTGACAGTCATCAGTAAAAGTTCATATTTATCCATGAAGTTCCTTATGTGGATGCAAATGTATGGCTGAGTTAGAACTATACATTTTTAAGTAGTTAGTTTTAATCACATAGCTGACTTACTTT
This sequence comes from Dryobates pubescens, assembly GCF_014839835.1. NCBI lineage: Eukaryota > Metazoa > Chordata > Aves > Piciformes > Picidae > Dryobates > Dryobates pubescens. Next base: position 19,029,828 of record NC_071625.1, on the reverse strand, counting down.
TTGCACAAGACATTTCCCCACCCCCGAATGTATAGAATGTGCTGGGAAGGATAAGCACATGTCAGTGGTTAAGCTTCCTGAACACTCCAGTGTAACAGAAAAAATGACCTTACTGGCTGGGTCTTTAGGTGAGTAAAGGAATGTTACTTTGATGTTTGTGTCTGATATTTCAACCTTACAGGGCCACTTTTTGCAGCACAGATGTCTGACCACCTCTAAAGGCCAAAGTGAGCGATTCCACAGGGGAAGGAAGTCAGGCATTCAGGACATGAAGAGCTGTTGAATTCTTCTGTTGAATACTTCTGTCTGCTTTTGTAACAGAAACCCAGACTTAACAGATGGGTCTTGAGGTCTTTTTCATGACCTCCCATGCTGTCATTGAGATCAGAAATCCCCATTGCAATTACCGGTAAGTTCCTTTGTCCTCATCTGTTATGAACATTGATTCCCTGGGGAGAACACCGTAGCCAAGAAATTGACTAAGGCTGACATAGTGGCACTCACCTAACAGGATGGACCTAAAATGTTATTCTTTATTTTAGGGTGGATGCTTGTTTTTTCTTTTTTCTTTTTTCTTTTTTTTTTTTTTTTAATGCTCCTTCCCAACTTTAACCAATTAGCACAGTAAAAATATGCTTAAAGGCTAGCATTATACTGCATTTTAAAAAAGACCAATTACAATGCAAAAAAAAAGGGGGGGGGGGAGATTAGGTCTGCTATGATATGAACAGTGTAAAGTGTACAAAATGCAGAATGTTGCAAGCCCCAGAAAGACTCAGGCAGACTATGTTTCCCTGTATTTCCTCTCTCTATTTTCTGAAGAGGCAATTGCTGTGAATGGTGGAGAAGGTTGAATGCCTAACTGAAATAAAGGAAAATTAGTTTTTAAGGAGAGTAAATAGGATAGAATAGGACCCATAAGGATAACAAGCTGGCGATAATTCAGTGCAGTCTTCCTGCTCTTCTCCTGTTTATTAAATATTCTTATTGACTTCTACTTCTCAGTACTCTGTGTTCTGTAGTGCACTAAATTACAGTAACTGAATATTCTGACTACATATGCTGACTGGTCATTTGAGAGATAAGTGTACTTAAGACAGAAATGTTTTCCTTTAGTCCTTGCATCATTGAGATGCCTATTATAAAATGTACATCTGTGAGAAGGCACTTTTCCCTGCCAAATGAGATTTAATGATGAAAAAACCACAGAGCTAAATAAAATAATATTTTTTAAGGAAGAACCTTCTTTTTGACTCACAATTCTCTTTCAAGCCACTGCTAAAATTATGAGTAGGAATTAATGCCAGTGCCTCCATTCCCATACCCTCTCTTCAATAAAAGAAATCCTATCACACAAGTCTTCCAGAAAGCGTAGCTTCCCTTTATTATGACCTAAAAATGGTGATGGACTTTCTTGGTCTTTAGAAATGTTTTTCTCTCTTGCTTGGGGTGCAAGACACTCTTTTGGCAATGAAGAGTAAACTATACTGGGCCAAGGAATACTCTCAAGTACAAGCAGGTATTTATCTATAACATATAACTGTTATTACTTTCTCTAGAATAGCTTTGCTGTGTATAACTGAAAGACTTCTAGATGATTCTTGAGCACAGCATGAGGAACCACTGAAGTTAGACACTTAGAAGGAAACACAGATGATGCCATCCTGATCTTGAGTGAAAAGCCTTGCTCCATGGATGGACACCATGATTTTGTAGAGATACAACAGTTCTTGCTCAATTTTCTTTACTACTGTAGAATAGATTAAATGTTTCAGCTTTTTTTCTTATCAGCTGATGGGGAGAGGGGAAAATACCATTTCCCTCCCTTCCCTAACTGTTGGGCTACACAATCCTATTCCCATTAATTCTCTTTCCTTACCTTAAAAAAAAAAAAAAAAAAAAAAAAAAGTAGCAGTAAAATGTTCTCTTAGGTTTTACTGTGCAGTGGCAGGCTTTCATCATCTTTCCATCCAGCATACCCAGCATACCCTGTTCTTGGGAGATGGGGCATTTTGCAGGAGGGTATAGCTTTGAGACCCTTACTCCTGAGGAAATAATTAAAATAAAATCTCCCAAGGGTCAGGATCTGGGTGACCATTAGGAAATTTTACATCAGTATGAATTTCCTCAAGCTACATTTTTAAAAAGTCTTACCTTCTTTATCTGATATGTTGGCTATGCTCCAAGAGTATTTTTCACAAGAAGCTTGTAGAGAAGGAAAATGAGAGGAGAAATTACTAATTTCTGAATCCCAGTAAAGCTTGTTTGTTAATCAGATGTTGATCTGTTCAACAAACAACACAGGAAAAAAAAAGAAAGAATAGAATAGAATAGAATAGAAGAGAAGAATAGACTAGAATAGAATAGACCGGGTTGGAAGAGACCTTCAAGATCATCGCATCCAACCTATCAACCAATCCAACCCACCTCTTCAATTAAACCATGCAACCAAGCACTCCATCAAGTCTCCTCTTGACCACCTCCAATGATGGTGACTCCACCACCTCCCTGGGCAGCCCATTCCAATGGGAAATCACTCTCTCTGTGTAGAACTTCCTAACCTCCAGCCTAAACCTCCCCTGGCGCAGCCTGAGACTGTGTCCTCTTGTTCCGGAGCTGGCTGCCTGGGAGAAGAGACCAACCTCCGCCTGTCTACAACCACCCTTCAGGTAGTTGTAGAGAGCAATAAGGTCACCCCTGAGCCTCCTTTTCTTCAGGCTAAGCAACCCCAGTTCCCTCAGCCTCTCCTCATATGGCTTGTGTTCCAAACCCCTCACCAACTTTGTTACCCTTCTCTGGACACATTCCAGCAAGTCAGCATCCTCCCTAAACTGAGGGGCCCAGAACTGGAAGTGTTCCTCCATTTGCTCAGAGAGAGAACTTGCAGTCTAGTGCGATATTCTAGACTGAAAGTAGGCACATTTGTAAACTTAAGTGCCTCCAAACATGGGTGGAAGTAGTACTTGGCTTTAGGAACAGATTTAAAATTAAAATGTATAAATATAATTCTAGCCCTTATTGCCCTCATGTTATAGGATTGGCTTTATTTCTTGGGTTAATGATTGAGATTTGTCCTTGTTTCTTCTTCAAGACTGTTCTTTGTCTTCCATTTGCTGGACTAAATATGAACTCCATCTTGCTTAGCTGTCTCCACAACAGAGGCTAAACCTGCATACTAAAGGGAATTCAGCATTTACAAATTCAAAATGCACCAAGTAATTTAGAGGTAGCTGTTCAAAAAACATTGACCTTGCTGTCATTGATCTCTCTCTTTTTCTCCTTTTCTTTTCATTTCATTTGGTGTTCTGGTCCTTTAAACCAAATACAACATTTTCACACTGAAATGGGCCTCAGAGCCACACACCTCTCACAAAAACTGGGACAATTTCTTTTCCCTTAGAAAATCATGAAGCATATACAGTCTTTTACTGGGGAGAAAGATTACTTTTTTTCATTTTTTTTCCCCTGTAGGAAGCTGTTAGTTTGCTGTATTTTCAGCCATTTTCTATAAAGCTGCATGCAAGTATAAGATAAGTGTATCTATCACATTACTGTAAAATATTGTGCCTAGCCAAGTTCCTGGTACCTAAACTTAGATAAAATGTTTGGAACAGAAAAAGTAATTCCATTGCCTCTCTATACATGCACGTTTTAGGTTTTATACCTCTGAGATTCTTTAGAACAACTAAGTCTGTATTGGTGTTTTGCTTTATTTTTCCCACATGCAAGCAAACTTAATTTGTTTGGTGTATTTAAGGCAATAGACTCGGGATTTTTCTCAGCCTTTCCATCTTAAAATGTCCTTCTGCTCCACACTGTGGTCTTCAGAAAAATGGTAAATGCTAGTTTTTTGGTTTTCATGAGAAGAAATAATTGTGAGTTATGAACCAAAGCTGTCAGGCTCAGAATGGAATTCACACTAGGTAATTAAGGTGTTTATTTTATCACTCTGTCACGGGAGAAAAAAAGTAAATGAAGAGAAGAGAAGTGACCTGGGTGACAATAATCATTTAGGCACATTTAGTGGATTTCTTGCTTGGATTTTTATTCAAGATGCAGGACCTCAAAACAAGTCAGAGCATCATTTGTTTACTTCTTGTGAGTCACCAGGACTAGATATGTGTTGTAGTTTGAGTTGGGTGCCCCCCTGGTGCATTCACTTCCTGTGTCCAGAAGTCCAGCCCAGAGGGATGGACACAGGAAATTGTGTATTTCCTACCATAATTCTTTGCACCACTATAAGATCCAGTGCAGAGCCTGGCACTTCCTCTTTCCTTCCCTCTCCGAGACTTGGTAACTGGGGGAGAGATCTCCCGGCCATGGGCCTGATTGGGCCCAAGGCCACAGGGGGATGGGCAGTCTCAGGCCTGGCCAGCTGAGACTAGCCCAGCAGAGGGAGGGGGAAGAAGGAGCCCTGGGGGTTTTGCATGCACCCTCAGGTGGGGATGGGATCTTTCTTTGTCACTGCGCTTTGGGTTTTCTGTAACATTCACCGCTTTCTATTTAAACTTTCATCACTTTTGCAATCCGTTTGTCTGAGTCGTTATTTTCTGCCTGTGGTGGGGAGGGGACCTACCCTAACCCATTACATTTTGGCGCCCAACGTGGGGCCAACTGCAGCTCGGATTGCAAAAGATGGAGAGTTTAAATTTAGTTCTGGGCGTCGGTTTGGGTTTGGAAAGTTGGGGCTCAGGTTTTGTGTTACCGGGGCGACTGTGTGAACTCCTGTGGGCTGCAGAAGGATAGCTGGTGCGTGGCTGATGGCATGGAAGCCCCTACTGTTGTTTGGGAACAGCGAGGGGTGGTTCTTTCTGTGACTTTCTGCCCAGGGTAGCTTAAGAATGCTCGAGTAGCCTAAGAAGGCGAGACCTGCCTTCTCCTCGTTCTCTGCGGAGCGGCAGGGAGAGGAGGAGGGGCAGCGGCAAGCAGAGTGTGGTCGGCCCGCGGCCGCTGCGGGGAGCGGACACCCGCGGCGAGCGGGCAAGCGACTGCTGGAGGTGACTCGGACTCTGCATCGCGGCGACAGAGACGGCGGGGGCCGGGCCGGGCCGCGTTCAAGCGGTGGCGGCGGCACCGCCCGAGCCGGGCTGCGTTCAGGCGGCGGCGGCAGCTGTAAATCTTTCCCTGGTGTTTTCGGACGTGTTCCGAAAATGGCGCCGAGCACCTGGCTCCGCCTCCCTGCTTCTTCAGCGGGCTGTGGCGCAGCTCCTCCCTCTTCCGGGGGTGGAGGTTGTGCAGCCGGATGCTGTCCTGCCTTGGTACGCGAGCGCCCAGCCGGGGGGTGCGGAGTGCCTCTGACATGCATCCGTGTAGCTTTGGTCCGCGTGAAAGCGGTTGGCTGCGGCACCCTGGATGGATTGAAAAAGGCAGTCGTGGAGCCGGATTGTTCCGACTGGCCTGCCCCAGGGGTGGAGAATTTGCCGCTGAATAGGAGAGTAAAGGCTTGGCTGAGAAGTTGTGAGGTATTTCCAGGTGACCAGGATGTCCCAAGGAGTCCACAAGGAATTCACACTGCAGGAGAAGGACTGCGTCGCTGGGAGGTTCCATCACATGAGGAAGAACAACTGGAATGGACTGATGCTTGAGCCTGAATGAGAGACTGTTTGAGTGGACGCCCAGATGAAGATATGGACTCCGCCGGACATGTCATCAGAAGTTTTCTGATCTGATGATGTGTTTGGGTGCAAAGATTATGGTATGAAATACAGGGGTGGCAATAAAAAAAGAGTGTGTGGGTTTGAAAGGAAAGGCTCTGCTTTCCCTCCCCCACTGAGAAAGAAACCACGGCTAAACCCAGTCGGAGAAATGAGATTATATTTTACAAGGAAACAGATTCTATGTAACACAACAAATACAGGTATTTTACAGTATATACAGGAATATACAGCAAATGAACTCAACCAGAAATCAGACCCCCCACAGAGGGGGCTTCCCCCTGTGCCCCCTTCACCCCCCTACCTCCCTTCTCCCCCAAAAGAGGTAGAAAAGAGACGAGGACGGTTAACAGGGCAGGAAAGGAAGAAAGGCCTTGCACAGGAGTTAGTATCTTATCTTAGTTGGCCAGAATCCCAGAAGCAGATCCAGCCGAGAGGGACAGCGAAGGAAGGAAGACTGAGAGAAAGTTCCCAACTCCCCTGGGTCCAATCTCTCCTCCCGCAATCCTTGGCCAATGAAATTCGTTTAGAATACCAAAATATTTTACAAACATTTAGCCAGTGTGCCCCTTTCTTAAAGGCACAGCGTCAAACGGCCACAATATGAAAGAGTTCTGAGTAATTCTCTCAAGTCTGCTATTGCAGGAAACTTCAACATCTAACCTCTAATGTAATAAACTCACAGAGATCTCAAAGATATGTATGCACCTTGTATTTGATTTTTCTTCCAAGAACCAAATGTCTTGGAAACAAAACACTAAAGAATATGGATTCTGATCACATAGCTGACCTTTGTTTAAGTTGGTCCTCTCTCCTGAAGTGTCTTATGTTCTTATTAGCCCAGCATAAAGGACTCACTGAGGTCTGAAGACAACCCATGAGTTTCACAGGTAACACCAGCAAGGGATTCCATTAATTTTTCACATCTCGTAATCCTTCTAGAAAGAACTGAAAAAGTGACAATACCTTTGCTTTTGCTAACTCCCCTAACTGCTGTTAGGCTGTGCAGTTATTTCCTAATCAACATGCAGTAACTGAAGTAGCTATCATGGAAAAATGTGGGTGGAAAAGATCCTGTTCTTAATTTCTGCTTCTTTAACATTTCTTCTGCGAAAGCAAGTAATACCAAGTATTATATGTCAATTTCATTATTAGTGTAGTGATACTGATGTAATCACTGATGTGATTATGGTGCACTTGTGCACCAAAGAATGAGTTTTCTCAGTGAAACCAAAGCCTGCTAGAACAGTAACCTGTTCCTGACAGCTGGTGAAGGAAATGAGATGGGAAAATGCAAGGGTGAGATTTCTCCTGATGTACCACCCTCAGTCCCTGGAACCAGCATTTTGAGTATTTCTCTGAGCACTGGGTCTGTATGTTTAAAAGATGTCAGTAGACTTTGTTTCCAAGAACCTGTCTAATCACATATTGGCATTTCTGATACTGTGTTTCAATGAGCTCCACTATGTTCTGGGCACTATATGAAAATATTTGATGAATATGTGCCTCATGATTTCACTTGTGTCTCTACTCCCCCTCATTCTTATATTGTGAGAAATAATGTGTGATTGTTATCTCTTATCTTTCTCCAGTATTTTCAAAACTTACATTCTCTGCTATCATATCACTCACCATCTATCTTCTCTTTTCCAGACACACACACATTTTCTGTTTCATACATGTTGATATAGGAGATGACCCATCTCAACAATTATTTTTTCCCCTTTTTAGTATTTCTTCCAGTTCATCTTTTTTTGTTGTGATGTAGAGATGAGAATCCTATTTCACAGAAATCATAGAAATCTCATTTAAATCTCATAGAAATCATAGAATGGCTTAGGTTGGAAAGAACCTTAAAGATCATCTAGTTCAAAACCCCACATCATGGGCAGGGACACCTTCCACTAGACCAGGTTGTTCACGACCCTGTCCAACCTGGCCTTGAACATCTCCAGGGAGAGGGCATCCACAACCTTCCTGGGCAATTGATTCCAGTGTCTCACTACCCTTACTGTAAAGGAGTTCTTTCTAACATCTAGGCTAAATCTACCCTCCTCAACCTCCTTGCTATCACTACAAGCCCTTGCAAACAGACCCTCTCTAGCTAACCTGTATGCCTTCTTAGGTACTGGAAGGCCGCTATAAGGTTTCCCCTATAAGGTCTTCTTTTCTCCAGGGTGAACAGCCCCAATTCTCACAGCCTGTCCCCCTAGGGGAGGTGCTCCAGCCCTCTGATCATCTTTGTGACCCTCCTCTTGACCTGCTCCAGCAGTTCAACATCCTTTTTATGCTGAGTGCACCAGAACTGGATACAGTACTTCAGGCGGGGTTTCACAAGAGCAAGCAGAGGGGCAGAATCACCTCCCTTATCCTGATGGTCACGCTTCTTTTGATGCAGCCCAGGATACAGTTGACCTTCTGGACTTCAATGGCACATTGCTGGTTCATGCTGGGTTTTTCATCAACTGACACACCCAGGTCCTTCTCAGGACTGGTCTCAACCCATTCCTCACCCCGCCTACATTTATGCTTGGGATTTCCCTGACACAGGTGTAGGATCTTGCACCTGGCCTTGTCAAACTTCGTGAAGTTGGATTTGGTTCACCTCTCAAGCCTATCCAAGTCCCTCTGGATGGCATCCCTTCCTTCCAGTGTGTCAACTGGACCACACAGCAAACTTGCTGAGAGTGCACTCAATTCCACTGTCCATATTGCTGACAAAGATGTTAAATTACACTAGTCCAAATACTGAATTATGTTTAGTGTATCAGATAAAGGAGTGTTAAGATTGTATAGATTTGATGACAATGCTTTCTGGTTTGTTCTCTGTGCTTTTCCCTTTAATTCTTCCTCATGAGTGCTGGTCTTTTCTCACAAGTAACGTGTGATAGGACACGATGAGATGGCCTCAGGTTTTTCCAGGGGAGATTTAGATTAGATATCATAAAAATCTCTTCATTGAAAGGGTTATTAAGCATTGGAGCAGGCTGTCTGTAGAAGTGGTTGAGTCACCACATTTGGAGGTATTTAAAAGACATGTAAATGAGATGCTTAGGGACATAATTTAGCGGTGGTCTTAGCAGTGCTAGGATAATTATTGGTCTTGATGATGTTGAAGTTCTTTTCCAACTTAAATCAAAGATTCTGTTTCACTTGCTCTTCTGTATGGTCCTGAGCACTGAGAAGTCATTTTTAGGAAGTCTCTATAACAAGGAATATGTGTTCAACCTGATTCTATCAAAACACAGGGGTTTTTTTTGGTAACCTACCCACAGAAATAAAAAGATCTCTCATAAGTTTTTGTATAAAGGCAAAGGAAGGGTTTGACAGTGGAAATAGAATACAGATCAAAGGGTGAGCTGTGAGGTTTTACTAGACAGACTTCTTCCTAAGCTAGGAAGGGGTTTCTGGTTGAAAGAGATGGGGGTCCACACTGAGTTTCACAGTGAGTCTTCATTCCTTAGATGTGGGCATCTCTAAGGAAACCCCAATTTTGAGAGACATCGTTAAGACAGAACCTCCTACAATGTTCTTCTACTTATGGCTGCAGAAGTAAAATACAACACTGGTATTTCAATTGCACATGGGAAGCCAAAAATAATGTAAAGCATAAATAAAACTAAAAAAAAAGGAAAGGAACAAAAATAAAAATAAGAAAGCTCAGGACTTTTCTTTCAAAGTGTTTGTGTTTCAAAAAGTTGTTTGCCTGCAGGCTATGGCTAATCTTGGATAGGAGCTCATGGTACTTATTCAAGACACCAGGACAGAAGGTGTTCAGAAGCTGTCCTTTATCAGAAACTCCAGTGCGTTGAGTATAAACAAGCTTATTCCATCTGTGGTGCATCCTGTCACTGCCTGAACAATGCTGAAAAGAAAATCCTACACCCCACTTACTTCCTGCTCTTGACATATGAAGCTTCAAGAGACTGAAGGCAGCACATGGTTGAAAAGAAAGAAAAGAAGTGAGGTAATGGATAAGAATAGGACAACTGCCCCATCTTGCCGACTCCTCCAGAGATGACAGAATGGATAGAACAGATGATGACTGCCCTGAAAGCCACAATGCTGTTAATTTTAAGCATTATTTTTTTCCCCTCTGATTATATTGCAAGGGGAAAAGAATGGCAGTGGGGATCTTGTGCTTCTTGTAAACATGTGAGCTGAGTGCTCCGGCTTGGAATAAGGAAGACAGGCAATTGATATCTGTGGATTTGAAGTAACTATTTGTAATTTAGCAAGTGGAAAAAGCCTCTGCTTTACAGCAAGTGTGAAGAGCAGCCCTGTCTTATTCCTGCTACTGCTACTGAAAGTCATCTCACTGACTCCATTGACCCACGCTCTTGCTGAAGAGAAGCTATTATATAGTTACTGCTTTTCCTTTTGCACTCTGATGCACTTGTTTTTTGCGGTTCTGGCAAGACTGAGGTAAAACTTGATTTCTCCAACATGTTATACTGGTCACCATTAGACTTTATGATGAAACATTACTATGCTTTTCATGAAGGAAAAAAAAAAGGGCTCCACAGACAAGTATTTGGATTCATACCATATAAGTAGGCCCTCTGCCACACTAGGGAGCAGAGACAGGCATCTCATACCTCACACTGCAGGCTGTTGCTAACTGATTTTCTCATTCTTTCTTTTGCAGAAGATGAAAAGCAAAAATACAAATCAATTTCTGGAGATCTAGGGGGGGTGGTGTGTGTGTTATGTGTGCAAGTGATAGTAAAAGCGGAACATTCCCATATAAAGTCAGCCCTTTCAACTGCCACCATCAAATAACCTTCAACTCCCACAGCCTCAGTGGTGAACAGCGATGGTTCAACCCCTCACATGACTGAAGGTAATGTATCTCATGGATTCAAAGAGGTTTGGCACAGAAGACATCTGTCTGGGTAAATGTCAGCAAACTCACTCACCTTTTGTACTCCTGTGCTTGCTGACAAGATGATCAGTTCATTGCAGTGCTAATCAGGTGCATTAGCAACAGTAAACCGTTTTGGCTAGTTCTTCAGTCCCAGACCTACAGCTAAAGTCGTGCAGGAAAGTGATGTTTTAGAGCTATGTAGAGTGCCTGGTTAGTGCCCAGCTAATGAGGAGAAACATATGGTGAAGCCTCTGTGTAATAATTTCTGCCCACATTAGAAAAGTATAAAAATATGTGGAGTATTTGAAGAGAGGTCTAGTACTCTTCTGGAAGTTTTGAGTTTTAAAAATAGCACCTCTTTTTGTCTGTCCTGAAAAACAACTGGCATATGCACAGAACCAGCTGCAGCCTCAAGACTGTGGCTCCACACTAGCCCTCCTCCAGTCATATACTCAATAGGAGGCAACTGTCCAGTGAAGACTAAGAATGTCTAAAGCCTGAAAGCAGTTCAGGTCCAAGAAAGAAAGAGATTTAACATACCTCTCCTCAGAAATTCTTACTTCTACCTCAGGTAGAAGGGTTGCTTTATGGAATCAGTTTTTAATCTCTCTCCAGTCATTGTACAGGAAGCTCAGGTGCTTAATTCAGGGTGACAATTTGGCTGAAAGCCTACTAAGACTTAAATGTTGAGAAGCTGCCCTTCTTTTCTTCTTCTGAAAGTCTTTTACAGCCTCTCCCTATTTTAAGGTCAGAGCAGCTGATTATCTTTGATTATCTATGTCTGCAACACCTCCTGAAATAAAGTATTTCCATTTTACAGATAAAGAATTGACAAGCAGAGGCTCTAAATCCTGAGTATCTACTGACACAAAATATCCAGCCAACATTTCCCCTCTTTTTCTTGCTTCCTATGTCATCTTCTCTTATAAGACCTCTTCTGTTAAACATGAGGTAATCTTTTGCATGGTAGAAAATTAAATTCTGGTCTCCTCAACCCAAATATGGCTGTTATGCATCTGATTACCCACTTGTTTGCATCATATGTATCATGTCATCTGTGCATCTTGCAGGTTTTTTAATCTTCTAAATGGCTGAATAAGAACTACAACAACAACCAAATACTTTTTCTTTTCTTTTTTTTTTTAATCCCCCCCCCCCAGTGTTTTCTAACAGTAAAAGTAACACCTATTAGAAGTGTCAGTTCTGATTGAGTAATTCAGTTCTTTGTCCTGCATGCCATCAAATAACCCCTATTGCAGGAATCAGTACTGTGGCAAACAAAATGTAGAATACAAAGAGAATATGATTAATAGTAATCTTAATAATAATAGTAACACCAACAATATTAATAGTATTTTCAGTTTTAGTAAGGGACAAATAAACCTCAACAGAGAATTTAGGGCAAAGGAAACTCTATCCCGTTTTGTTGATGGTGGTGTATCACTGTAGGAGGTGCTAGGTCTGGCTTTAAAGTGTCTGAAAATATAGAAAAGAACATGCATCAGAATATGCCCTCATTAATAACCATGTTACTTCTCTGACTTCAGCAAAAGCAGAATATTGCTTTCTAAAAGCCGATTTTAGCCTCACAGATGACTCTGATCATATACTTATACAGTGCTATAAATTGCTAATGGGCTTGTGGATTCTGTGAAGCAGGAAGGAATTGGTTGGAAAAGTGCTGTTTTCAAAAGAGCTATTGAAAGAGGAGGAAAAGGAATGTAATCAGGATTCTTGCTCAAATCCAAGGTCACAGGCTGGGAGCAGAGCTTTGGAGAAGGAAATCAGAAGAGAAAGAGAAGTTATGAGTGAGAAGTGATGACAAAACAGAGGAGGGTTTAAAATGATGGTGGGAATGAAAAGGATGTCACAAAATGTTTGTCATATGACAGAGATTTAAGCTATCCTTTCTCTATGTCTAAGCCACTTTGCTTGTGATTTTCTTCATGATGATTAGCTGGGACCATCTCTCTGTATTTGTACAGACTTCAGCAAAATAGGGACCTGCTCTCTGTTCTCTTATATCTCCAGGCATCATCATCACCACTAATTAACAGCAATAATAAATTATACTGTATTGCTTCTTCAACCTTTGCATTTATTTTTTCTGTTGGTTGCATTAAAAAGAACCAAAATTTTAAAAAGAAAGATTAATAATCCTCAGTCAGAGTGGAACTCTGGAGACATGACACCATCTGGATGATTAGTACTTGTTTCATTTTCATGTTGAACTCAATACTCTTCCGGCGCTAATTATTGCATACCCTTTCCTTATACCATGACTTCTGGGGCTCGGTGTGTGATATAAATAGCACACTAATGACATGCTGCATGTTGCTCAGGAGACCTCATGTTAGTTTACAGCATTTCTCTGATTATTACTTTTTTAATAGAGAGAAGATAGAATACTGATTTCACAAGCGAGATGTGAGAACCTTAATTTGTTCACATTTTTCTAAGAGTCAGTGCATGCTGAAATATTTATGTGTGTCTATGACTGAAACATTTTGAATGTGCTGCACTGTTTATTGTTGGAGTGAAGAACTTGTGGGGAAAGAAGTGCTGAAGTGTTCACTAGCAGAAAATCCATGTCAGGTGTGAATGTAAAATTGGTATAACCAAAGCAAACATAACTATGCGTGGTGCTAAGGGCATGACCTACCCTGCACAGGCAGGGAATTTAGTTGTTTGTCACATGGTGGAACATTTGTAAGCTCTCTCTCAGCACAGAATTAAGGAAAGTAACACACAAGCGCACACACACAAAAAGAATAAATTCGGGGGTGAAATAAAGAGCTTTACATAGAAAAATGAGACAATACATGATGACCTTAGCCTATTTGCAGAAAAAGCACAACAAAATGCAGAAGCAGTAGCTGAACTAAGAGACCTCTCCCTACCCACTGACCCACAGCCTGCCTGGTGGAAAAGCCCAACGTCCCAAACCTGGAAACTGGAAGCAGCAACTGGAACAGGAAGTCTGTCATGTTACAGTCTGAACTTCTAGCCCCATAATACTTTGCTCCAGCCAGCACAGTGGCATGTCATGTAAACAAGTTTGTAGTCTGTCTTGAATAGTTCCTGACTTATGCCAGAAACTTCCAGTCCATTTTTGCTTTGTTATTGCACACAAGTAGTGGAGCAATCTTGGGAGGGAGAGACTGGTATTCTGTAGGATGACTGCCAGCAGAGGTGTTCAAGAGAATTTTAAATACACCTTGACGTTGTGCTTCAGAGACATAGATAGAACTGAATAGGTGCTAGGGAATACAAGAAAAAGGCAGCTTAGAGATTTTGAACTGCTAAATATTAGGGCAGGATTTTAGCTGCCAATCTTTCCTGATTTGTCAGTCTTCAAATTATCCAAACTCCTGAAAATTGAAGCCTACTGAAAGCTAGTGTAGTTTTCTTAGCTGTCTTTTGCATTTCACAGATCCTCAGAAGGCTACAGCCCAGCTTGAAAGAGTGAATTTATGCCACTGGAGATATTCCAAGTTTCAATTAAGGTGGGGTAGGAGTTTAGGGAGTCCATGGGCACTGTGAATACTCTCTAGGAGCATTTAAAGTAAAGGTGATATTTTCCTTTTTCTCACTACGCTGTTTTTTCACTGACCTTGCTCTGTCAGTTAGCCCAGAAAATGAAAGGACTGTTGCCCTTTTCTATTCTCCTTGGGATTTCCAGTCCTTTATCTCTACTTGAGTCTTCACATCCAGGGAGTCCAAGGACCAAGAGTGAGGCAAGAAAAGGGATGGTTCTTTACAACCTTATCTTCTCTTCTAGCATCCCTGTGCAGTGCTAGCTGCAGTCCCAGCCCTCTGTGATTCATAAACTATCTAATTCTCATTTTAAAACTCTCTCTTAAATCAAAGAATTTTGTTTCATTGCCTCCTGCTGCATGAAGGTCAAAGTCTAGCGGTGCATACTTCACTGATTCTTTATAACAGTGCCCTCTTCAAGATCGGTTTCATTTGCCATGTGTCAATGGCTTCCACTCCCATCTTCATATAATTACGGGAAGGTGACATGAGCAAGCCCTCTTCACCTGTGTGAATATTTGAAACTACCTCTAGATCTCTACAGGTAATTAAGATTTGAGCTTACTGTTCATGTAAAAGGCTTTCTCTTTCAGTTTTTCTATTTCTTAATTTTATTTTTTAAAGAACCCTTAGGTTTCATGATTTTTAGAGCTGGGCATGGAAAAAATCAATGTATTAAAAAATGTTTACTATCTCAGATACGATGAATTTGAGAGTAAAATATTTCCATTTCTTTCACACAGGCTAGTTAATCCTCTAACAAAAGGCAAAGAATCAAAACAATAAAAAATCATAACAAAGAATAGCTAAGATTAGAAAGGAACTGAAATAAGTCTTTTAAAATGGGGAATATTGTATGAGCTAATACCTATACAGAACACTTTGGGGGAAAATGCAAGTAATTATAGTCTTATCTGTTCAGAATATGGGATTTTGTGGATTTTACAATGCATGTAAAAATCCACATGTTCCATTAGATTTATAATGTTTCACTTTTATTGGATACAGGGGGAAAAAAAAGATGCAGAATGAAATGGCAAGTTCTCTAGCACAGCTTTATTTAACTTGGTCTGATTTGCTATTGTAAGTAGCCAAAAATGTCACAGGAGATAATCCCAAAAGTAAATGCGTGGGGATTGTGCAAATATGCTGGTAAAAATGTAACAATTTTCACCTTAAAGAAGTGGCATGAAAGTATAAAAGATGGTAATGAATAATACTAAGAAGTAAATTGCGGTTTGAGCTGGCTGGCCACAAACATTCAAGTTTAATCTTCTCATATTCAGCAAATTCTAAGGCCATAGATAAGCACAACCTAATTCACATATACTTTTCCAGCACTTGCAGTTCCAGCTATCTCAGTTAGCAATACAGGTAAACTGATGATCAGAATAGAAATGTAACTGCCTAAAAACAGATGCTATATACCTGGTCGGGAGCAGACAGCACCTCAACAGGAAAAGCCTGTGTGAAAATTAAGTAGTCCAGCCCCATGTCCAGCCAATATTATTTTTGTTCTTCCTTTGACACGTCAAAGGACAGCATTGTAAGAACTTGGATATGGGGCTTTTGAGACACATACAGATGGCTCAGATGAGTCAGAATTCAGATTTTGGAGAAAAATGAAGATTCTGCTCTTTGAAGGTCTTTTGCCTGTACTTATATTTCAAATACTATGTAAATCCAAGTACTATGCTGTGACATAGCCTGATATTGTTATTTATGCTGTAATAAATATAATGCATTATATGCATTGCATATAGATTATATGTATTGCAGTTACATAAATTCACAATAGTACAATATATATAATATAATGTAATCAAAGTATAAAACATAGAAGGGATTATAATGAATCACATTGTATATTGGAACCCAGTCCCAGGGCAAACTTCATAATGTCAAAAGATCTTTTTGTCTGATTGCCATCAAGTGAACGTGTGATTTGGAGTTGATGGTAGCACAGGGTGAGAACTAAGAGATGAAGATGTGGTTTCTAAAATGTATCAAATTTAAGCAGCAAAGAAATCACATATCATGGCCAAATATCAAGAAAGTACCCCAATGTATCTTTGAAGGAATGCAAAACAGGAAATGTCCTTTTTTTCCTGACTTGCTAATACCATCTGCCTAAATGTCTTTGGCAGGAAAACAGCCTCTGAAGGAAAGTGCTGGGACAATTAAGACTGGACTGGACAAAATCCAAGAAAAAATTCTGTATTGAAAAAGTAATGGACTAGGACATTTAAAAGGCCTTTTCGTTCTCTGTGTTTTGTTTAGTCACTTTGGATCTGATCTATGTAGCTTAATATTTAATAGTGAAATATTTTGAAAAGTGTTGTAGAAACAGCATTTCCTTCATATCTTAATGCTCAAAACAAGGTAGCAAAATAGCTAGCTCAGTGTTTTGATGCTTTTGCCGGATCTTGTTTGCTCACTTTACAGTAAGCAAGGGCCTTGTCCCAGAGTGGGGTGGAGGAACAGCCCTACTAGATGTGCTCATGCCTTAATTTCAAGCCCAGCCTGGGCCAGGCAGAGGTCTTTGACCCTATGATGCTGCTGACTGACTATTGACGTTTCCTAATGCCAACATAAACTTGCAGGGGATTGGAAACTTACAGAAGAGTTAGAAATCTGTCAGGAGAAAGAGTGAAGAGATGAAGGATTTAATGGCAGGGGATTTATGGAAATAAGACAATAAAAAATCACATTATATGCAAAGTGGGACATTGCATTATATGTAGAATGTCTCTAGCTTTCTGCATTGAGAGATCTGAGAAAGAGGGAGCACGGGCAGCCAAGTGTATTAGGTGATGTGCACATTCAATCCTGGGCAGGATCTGCTTGCACACACAAGACTTGGCTCCAGATAATATCACTGCTCTTCAATCGTGTGTCACATTTCTGTTAATCTTGCAAACAGCCAATATCGAGACACCCAGCTTTCTTGCCTTCCAATATTTTATACATAGGCCTCTCAAGCACTCTCTAAGAACAGAGAAACTCTTAAAATCACTGCAGCAAATATATTTTCTTTCTGAAGGAGCAGGCAAATAATGTATTAAATTTTATAGGAATTATCTACAAGTGGTCACCAGTCTTGACATTTTCTGGAAAAACGTGGCACGTTGAACATGCAGCAAGAATCTGTGCTGGAGGGCAACTTTGTTCATTTCTATCTCAAAGAATTAGGCAGCACAGGGAAGGTCCATCTTCCACTTTCAGTGTGCCATGGTTGTATCATCCAGTTTAAGAAAATAGGGTGGTAAGCATCAGGAATTTCCCTTAGAGTAATTGTTCCACAACTGATAGTTGCCAGTGGTCAGTGCAGCAAATGCTTACTCTCTTGAAGCAACCTACACACTTGGATAAGCCTGACAAACCTTCAATACATTAAGCAATCTTTTCTAAATGTATGAATTTACTGATTTGGAAGCATTTTCTTTGTTTGCTTTATGTTTTAATTGTTTGTTTTATTTGGTTGGTGGGGTGTTTTTCATTTGTGTTATTTTGTTTTTCTTTCTACATACTATTTAAATTCCTTCGCAATTCACAGAAAATGCTGTTTCAAAAACTATGATTGATTTCTTCTTTTTTCACTGAAGATATTACTCATCCCAGTGACAAGATTTCTTGAGCAATAAAATATTTAAGAGGTGAGGAAATGTTAGTGAGTTTTGGGTATCTCACATCATTCTTGGCTTCATTTCTGAGACTATTAACGAAGATAACATCTAGAAAAGCCAGCAACAAGATTTCTCTGACCTGGGTAAGGATTTTGCAGTGTGCATCAACACTGACCAGATTTCTGCAGTCAGCTGAGCAGGTTTGCTACTGACTTTGGTGGAAGCTAGGCTAAGTAAAGACAAGGGGGTAACTCCCACTTGGAAAGCAATCAAGCTCTTACTGAATCAGATTTGAAAGACTCTATTGGGAGCAGCCAGCCAGAGCTCAGATGTACCACATCCAGCAGCTCATTCCACGTAGCTCAGTAAACAACCCTCAGCTGCTAACAGATGCTCTTTGAGTCTCTTGAGGTAGCATTTTAAGACACTCTAGCCTGATGCTTTTCAAGATGTTTTCTCTTAATCAATAGTACCTACATCTTCCAACAAATGCAGGTTTTGGAATAGGACCCCCTTCTGTTTTCACAATAAAAACAAATGTACAATAACATGTTGAGCTGCTTACAGGTGAATGTTGAGAACAACACAATGAGATCTGAGGATCAGTCAATCAAAAGTGAGTCTGCAGGTTGTCCTGATCCAAGCAACATAAAAGAAAACCCCAAATAATCTTACCATAAAAGGTGCTGTGAGGGTAAGTGTCCATGGAGATCATTACTGGTGATTACATCTCTCCTAATTTCATTGGATAATTTCAGGGCATTGCGTTTCTCTCTGCAATTTGATGCATCAGTTTTCACTCTGATAGTTCAACACACTTGTTTAGTCACAGCTCAAAACTCTAGGAACAACATATTTTTCCAGATAAATACTCACCAGCTACTGGTCATTCTGATTTTGCAGATTCTCAAAGAGATGGGTGAAATTCTACACATCAGTGATTTTGACATTTCATTTTCACAACACTTTTGTGTTAGTGGTGCTTGCTGACCTCTAAGTGCTAGTGCTCATTCTAATTTTTTTTTCTTAAGTATAATTGGTAATAGCAGAGGCTTAATAGAAAATATAAAAAAGCCTGAAACCAAAAACCAGGAAAAAAACCAAACCCCCAAACCAACAAAAACCTTGACATCCAACTGCTGAACAATAGATTTTGCTAATCATTTAAAAAGACTAATTTTACAGAAGCTACATATTCAAGAGAAATAAAAAGGTTCATTATGTATCAGTAAGGAATATTAAGCATCTGTGACCTAAGAGAAGAAAAATAGATTGAATTTGACATCTGAGTGAAAACCTTTGGAATAAAAACAATTAGGATATTAATGTAAAAGGATTCAGCATTTTTAAATGTAATTGACCTTTGAAGCCTTATGAATCTCTTCTACTTTTTTTTTTTTTTTCTTTCTTTTTTTAAGATTGCAAAGTATTTCTAAGAGCCCATTTGGGAACATGACAATTTAGAAAATGGATAATGCTTTCCTTAGCCTGAGTTTAGTGGAGCTACAGCCTCCCAGCATTACCAGTGAGATAACACTTCAGTGCTCCTGTTTTTCTGTTTCCCAAACTCAGACAGTTACATCTCTAGATGTGCCTAGTAACCCTGTGTGTTTGTACATCATTATGCTGTCTGCTTCACTCCTTCCCACAACCAAATTGGATTAGGTCCATCATCCTTTAAGGCAAGGGATACAACATGAATCATCTGTTGTGCTAACTTTGAGAAAACTGTTAAGTGCTGTAGAGTTTCAGAAGCAGCTTTTAATATATCCAGCAGATTATCCTTGGATGCAGCCTGATGTAATGGTTTTCATGGACAGTAAGTGTGCTAATGATACTGTAGATAATGAATAACAAAATCCTAGTAGGATATTACAATAATAGAGGTTTTGGGCAGGGTGTGTCAACCCTGGTGACACCTGTTTATAATTTGTCATTGATGCAAATGTAGCAAAGAGCACAGTGGGATGCAAGTCCTTGCCACTCTGGAAGTTTCTTAGTGCACTTTAGTGTTTGTGTGTAACTTAGCACCATTTGGTCATCAAAAGGGCTGGATTAAGTTTCTTATGAGAGTCTTATCGAGACAACATATTTTCATCTTAAGTAAGCCATTATCTCAAAATATGTATACTATTTATCCTCTAGAAGGTAGTCAGTCGATGGCTTGAAAATGAACAGGACTTCAACATAACAGAAAAGGACTGCAAAGTCAGAAAAGCAAATACATTACCTAAGAAATATCACGAGAGGCTGCTATTGGAGAGGGTCTCCAGCAGCAGCCAAGATCTCATTTCTCTTCTTTTGCTCATATTCACTGAAGGGACAGAGCAACCTTCACTTTTTCTCCTTGAGCATTTGTATTTGAAGATGTACAATTATGAAGATTTCATTTAAACTAATTAAAATAGAAGATCCTAATGGCTTTATCAATATTTTCTTTTTAGTCCATCACCCATTCTGCTTTGATTTTTACCTATCTTTCCTCTTGACATTTTCTTTCAATGTGACAGCTCCACAGAACCAAGTGTCCATATCACTGTTTAATATTTCAGGTATACCTACTCTGCATTGTACAGAGCACTGTATAGAACAGATAGATGAGCTACCTTTACATGAGTTTATTTGAGTGTTTGGGACAGTATAGTACAATGCACAGCAGAACGCATACGAACCCTCACCCCTCACCCCTCTTTCACAAATCCTACTTGCTAGGTATGTTTTTATCAAGATAATCTCCAATTTAGTTAGTTTTGAAACAGCTTCCTGTGTCTTTCTGCATATAGTTTTTCATGTCATCTGGTCATATATGATGGGTCACATTTTGTCTTTGAGAGGGTTTTCATTTCATATAACAAGTCTTGTGAACTTGTGAATTTTATATAACAAGGCCTTAGTGAAACATTAGCATTAGCAGCAATGCCTGGTGGGACAGGCTGCAGCAATAGTGAAATCTTAGTGTCATGGAGAATTAAGGGTTAGTGGGCATTCACAGGTCTGGAAATTACTTTGGATAGCCTGTGAGGACATCTAGGGGAACACTCAAAGAACTGATGTCTGCTTTGGACTACAGTGCTTGTCTAGAAGATTCTGTTACACAGCTAGTCCAGGCTAGGAACTGTTACTAAGACCTGTTGATGGAGGTTGGGTAGTCTCTGTCCTGACAAGCAAAGATGTTAAAGCTCTTTATCCTGAAGGAGAAAACCAAAGCAAAGCAAAACAAACAACAACAAACCAAAGACAATGGATAAATATTTTGGTATCTCAAAGCCCTGCAGAACAACTGTTCCAAAGGGAACTCTTGCTACTCACAAGAATCACAACAGTCTTAAGATGACGATACTTTTAAAATATGAGTTATCTAAGGAATTATCTTGCCACAATCGTTCAGATATACTTCATTAATAAAACAAAGAAAGAAAGGGTGTATTTTTCATACATAAATGCAAGAATAGTTCATTTTAGTTAAGGGTGTGGATTTTTTCCATGTTGGTGTAATGGATTTTACTTACAACAACATGTCTAAAAGATGAAAAAAAAAAAAAAAGAAAGAAAAAACTGAATGGCAGAGACAGATTTTTTTTTCTTTTATCAGATTTTGAATAGGTTGGTGGAACTTTACACAGCATCAAACCATTCGCTGCTGTGTGAATTGAGCGTCTCTGTGATCCAGACAACTTACATAACTTCATCTGAACTGCAGCAATGAAATTATTCATAATGACAAAGAAGGGAACTGACCCAGTTTACCTGAAATGAGATTCTCCTCTTTCCCCCCAGCAACAGCTGACACCAGCAAGTTTCACTTCAAACTGGGGTTAAACCAATTTTTTTAAAACAGAAGAACAAACCTACAGAAATAATCATTGCAAATGGGAAACAGGCGTTTGTTAGCAAATGACAAGCTTGCTTTTTTAAAGCTGATGTTCTGAAGCTGATTGCACTCCTCAGTTATTTATATCTAAATGCCTCCACTCCTTAATAGAGTCCATTTATATTTCAAGTGGCCTAGATACACAAGGCTGGTGTTACATGGCTGCTCCACATGCACTATAATTGAATTACTGGAACAAAATGCAGGCAAAAGTTGTGACTGTTGATGTTATAGAGTTATTGCAGTCTAATAAGGTCACCAGAGATTAATTGTGAAATCAGTGTCTGTTTGATCTGAGCAGGAATATAGAATCACAGAAACATTCAGGTTGGAAAAGACCTTCAGGATCACCAAGTCCAACTGAGAACCCTATCCTACTCTACAAAGTTCACCCCTAAAGCATGTTCCCAAGCACCACGTCTAAACGACCTTTAAACACATCCAGGGTCAGTGACTCAACTGCCCCCCTGGGCAGCACATTCCAATGCCTGACTATGCTTGCTGTGAATATTTTTTTCCTAATGTCCAGGCTGACAATCCCAGAGCACCTGGGCTCTGTTGGAGGCTCCTCCCACCCCAGGTGTAGTCACTTTGCCCTCCCCGCCCACTCCCCCTTTTATTCCACCCCAGGAAAGGCAGAAGCTCTAAGCTGAGCCCATCTGGGCTGGAGGATCCTCCTCTCATCACTGGTGAGTCCCTGTGGTGCACACTGGGTGATGGTGGTGGTGACAACAAAGGCCGGGGGGCCTGGTGGCCCCCCGGTTGTTAGGACCAGAATTGATGACTGCTCCAATATCATCCACGGGTGCTGGCTGGGCCTCCTTACTGGGGCTGAGCTCCTCTGTGTGGTGTCTTGGCTGGTTGAGGGTCTTGCCCCTGGCTCTGGGATGGGTGCAAAAATGGTGGTGGTGGAGCAGAAGCTGCTTAGGCTCTCCACCACTTGGCTGCTGAGAGAATGATTACCATTGTCTAGTGAGGCACATGAGCTTGAGTCTTACTCTTAACACAGTAAAACCTGCTGTCTAGACTCTTGCTGGGCTTTTCTCACTTCACATAGGAAATACCCTAGATGACAAGAACAAACTACCATCCCATATCACCTTTCAGAGATCTGGCTGTCTTATCCTTGTATGCTCCTTATTTTATGCAAGTGAAACTGAAGCAAAGACAACATTGTCCAGCACGGCTCTTATTGGTGCTGACTTGGGAGCACAGGAGTTTTGTGAAAGTCTTACTGGCTTGCAGATATTTCTCAGCTATCTGGGAAATAGCTCAGCATTTTAGGGAGAAGTGTTTTGCTCTTTTGCCTCAGGTTGAAAAATGTATCTTTGGTAATCTTTTGTATGCAGCTCTGGAGGGGAAGAAACTAGGAGCCTGTGATGAGGTTAGCCCACAGTTAAAGTATTCCCTGGTAACAGAGAGAGTGTTAGACTGGGACAGAGAATCAAGGTTTCCTTCAGTTGCAGAGATCACAGAGCGCTTAATCATCAGCATATTGGATACTATAAAGTAGGTTTTCTCTCACTGGGAATTTTACTCTGAACACAAAAAATCTTTTCTGGTTAAAATTCAGTTGACACATTTAATCATGAAGTGGTTTGGTTAAGACAGAGCAGCATATTCTAAGGAAAACAAATTCATTAAAAAGACTTAACTCTCTCTCTGCATCTCTGACAATAATCTGAGCTCTAATCTGGCAACCTTTACAAAAATAGCTCCACAACAGGCAGATGTGGGATCATCTCCATCCCCTGCTGTGTCCTGTTTCTAAAAAGTTGCAGTTTGGAATGTAATACAGTAGTGCCTCAACAACAATCAGGGCATTCAGGGCATTATGCAATCGGAATGGCAAATTTACAGCACTGACATTTGTCTCCACATTATAGAAAATGCAAGGAATGCTTTCATGACCTTTGCTTTCCCCAAAATGCTCCCCTTATGGTAGCTCCAAGGAGAATACCTGATGGAGTCTCAGTTTCTCCAGCTAGCTGCCTTTCTGTGCCCAATCTGGTCTCCTAATTTAAAGTATTCACTTTCACTCCCACAGATTTTACTCAATCAGTTTGTTTTCCTGTTATTTCAACTCAGAATTGTATAATGTTTTCTTAAGTAACATAAATTGCCTTAATGATCATCTTGTTTGACAATAAATACCAGCCTATGACTTCCTTAGAGGTAACAGAGTTCTAGATTGTACTTTATTTACCTGTTTTGTTTGTTTTGTTTTCTTTTGTCTTTTTTTTTTTCTTTTTTTTTTTTTTTTTAAATTAGGATGGTAGGAGGTTGTTTCACTGGCATATGCAATCTATAACTTTTGCTTCTACATTGATTATCTTGCGGGACATATGCATGGCTTTAACGTGTGCATGCTATATGTATCTATTCTGATAAATGGATAGGCATTACAGTTTGTAATAGGACATCTCTTCTCCAAGGCAACCAGCACCAAAACAAGAGGACACAGTCCTGTGTGCCAGGGGAAGTTTAGGCTTGAGGTGAGGAGAAAGTTCTTCACTGAGAGAGTCATTAGCCATTGGAATGTGCTGCCCAGGGAGGTGGTGGAGTCACCATCCCTGGAGGTGTTCAAGAGGGGATTGGACGTGGCACTTGGTGCCATGCTTTAGTCATGAGGTCTGTGGTGACAGATTGGATTTGATCTTTGAGGTCTCTTCCAACCTTGGTGATTCTGTGATCTCCTAAACTGTTACTCTGAGGACAAACAGGGCAAAAGAAAATTAACCTGATGGATAAATTCCCATAAAAATAAAACGTTTAATTTGTTTGAAGTAATGATTTCAACTTGAGTAGAATTTCTACCAGCTACTGAGGGAGATATGCAAAAATGTAGTAACACATGGTTGTGCTCTCCTTTCTAGGAAACTTTGTGAAAGCTTTACAGAGGTGATCACATGGTGACTTGTTGGGTAAAAAAGACTGCACAGAAATTGAGTTTATAAGGGCTAAGAGATAAGGCCATGTTTCTGAAGCTTGTAAGTGCAGGTAACACACCTCTCAATTGGTAGTTTTGGGTGTTCCTGAACTCTGTAATGAGTAATGCCACTAAAATAAAGCAGAAAACTGCTGAGACCACAACATGATGGAGTCTCCTGCTGGTGCAGCTCACCCTTAAGCTAACCTTGGGGAAATGCTTTGAAATAGTAGCTGAATAACAAGGATGCCAATTCTCTGTACATAAGTGGTGTTTCAGACACGGACTTAACAACACTTTGGAATTTTTTTGTTTAAACTTTTATATTCCACTCAGATAGGACTACTGAGAAAAACAGCACCTGTGAGTGGTGGTTGTCTTTTTTCAGCTTTGCTTCACCAAGGAGAAAACAATCGCTGTTTTGCTTACTATGAACCCTAGACTCCAAAAGCATCACACTGTCATAATGACCTAGCAAAAAATGGACTAGCTCACATGAGTTGTTGGGTCATTGTTGTCAAAGGCTCAAAAATCAGTTCTCAATTTCCCATAGTGTTGTCAAGACATTGGCAGAAAGGTGGAAAAAAAGAGCATAATAGAAAAGAAAATAAATAAGATAAGCTTCAGTATTTTTTGGAACATTTTATACTAACCATTATACTTATGTTATTGTTTTCAGAATAAACATCTTAGGACAACATCAGGCAACACAACATACTTATGCAGATTTTTTAGGTTGATTTTTAGAAGTAATGCTATAAATTCTGACAATTCATATTCAAGTAGAGAGGACTAAATCCTATGAATTTAAACTGCTTTAATAATCTCATGAAATAGACCCGTGCTCTATTTCTTACGTACTTAGGATGCCAATAAGGAAATTTTCCTTTCAGGGAAACATAGCATAAGGTTCCTACTTTTATCAAGGGATGGCTGAAATTGGTTCAGAGAGCATAGGAGGAGCTGAGTACAGCTTTTGACACTTTATTTTGCCGTATTACTATCCAAGGTGCAAGTATGGTTCCTTAAGCATTTACTGCTATCCCTGTTTGTTCAAGACTGGAAACTTAATGACAGAACAGAATATACATTAAAAGGGCCGATAGATATAAATTTTCTTGCAAAAATTGATGTAGGCAGGTGAGGATTTCGTATCCCAACTTTTCTTCATCTCTCTCAGTTTGAAGAAAGCTGGTTTCATTTAAAGGATTTGGATGGAGACAAAGGTGTGAGAAACTGGTGCAAGAACATGTTTTAGAGAATTCATAAAATGGAGAAAATCTGACTTCCAAATTTAAGCTGTTCTTTTGAATGTGAACTTTTTTGAAGACAAATCAGGTCCTGACTAATATTTTTCACTCTAAGTATATTGTAAAAGGATTTGTTCATTCTGTGACTCCCCATCTACCAGTGAAAAACATGCTTTTTGTGTTCATGTGCACACTTTGTCCCCTTTCGCTTATGTAGTGGACTGCTGACAGGATAATCCTTTGATGATTAGGTTGTATGCCAGGCTTTCTCCATTCTTTCTGCTGCCAAGGCTCCATGTAAACAAATTAAGATGCTTTACACAGCCTGCATTTATGGACACCATTGCAACTCAAGATAAGAAATAAGGAAGAGGTCAGGCAATCACGATGCCTCCGTTCGTCATCTTGGATTCTTTGTCCACACTTTTGTTCATCTTCCCCATCTCCCTTGCCCCTCTGACACATCTCTGTCTTGTTGCTTGGTAACCTCCCAGCACTGCTCTGCATGCCTGCATCAGCTGCTTCCTGCTCCCCCTTCCACTTGCTCAAAACACTGAGAGAGAGTCTAAAATCAGATGAGATTTTCTCCTCTCCATTTCTGACAGGCAACACATACTCAGAGAAAATCTTGAAAGCTCTGTTAGAGGGTAAATCCTCTATTAAGATAAAGAAACAGGAAGGTGCACATTTAGAAACAGCTGATTAATAGCACAAGACTTGTGCATGAACAATGAAAACCCTGCTACTGTGGGAAAAAAAAGAAAAGAAAAGAAAATAAGGATGGAGAGAGAAAGAAATTGTTTATTACTTGCATGATGCCAGTAGCTAAAGATCCAGCAGGTTGTAAAATCCTAATAAGTTAGTTATTACACAACAAAAAGAAAGCAAATCTTATACTGGAGAGGCAGCAGTCCAAAAAGATTTGCTGACTGTTTTAAGCACCAGGATGTTATCTTGCCACAGGACACTAGATCTCCTCCTCTTCTTTTTTTTTTTCTTCAGTATAAACTGGCAGCTTCTGATGCATTTTATGTTTGTTGTTAGCATTCACGTTATTCTATAAAACTATAGATCAGTATATTTCTTTTGAGTACAGATTTTAAATTGCATATTTAACAGGGAAATTGGCAAGATTGAGCAACTTGCAGGTGGAAGTGGGATTTTATGTCTCTGAGGAATTGGAGTGTTAAAATTGGATTTTTTATATTTATTTTTTTTTAAACTGAGCAGGGTGCTTCCAGATAGCAATCAGAGCCAGCTTGGAGGCAAAGCAATACTTTGGAATGAGCTGTATTTTGCAGTGGGGATATTGAAGCTGGCTGGAACCAGCTATGTCCAGCACAGGACAGCCCCTGGCTTCCTTCCACACTGGCCACCTCTGCAGAGCCTCCTCTCCAGCACCTGGGCATGGACACCAGAGACATTGACATACAGGAGGGTCATTACCTAAAGGCAGAGGACATTGCACAAAGATGTTCCACATGGCATTAGACACCTACATCTCAGCAGCTAAACTGTGCCTCTAGAATCCGATCTATTTTCTGACAACTGAATTTTGCCACTGGTGTACACAGTTCTGCATACTCTGTCTAGGTTTTCATGCTCTCATTACAGTCAGCCGTGATCTGGTAAATGAAGCCCATCTTTCAGCTGATAAAGCAGTAGACACTTATTTTATATAAGTTGAATTACAGCTTGAGCTTTGTTGTCTATATTGACAAGTGTGTGCCCAGTAACATCCCACAAGCTTTAGGCTGTCCTCCCTCATCTCCAATTGTGTCTCTAAAAAGGTCTGGGTCTTGAACACAGTTTGCCACAGACATCAACAGGCCTTGAACAATCATATACACATTTTTGAGCCTAGATTGTTATGATGTCTAATGGGAGGCTGTACATCTAGCACAAACATAGACATCACAGACAGAATCTTAAATTCATCTGAATCAGTATGGAAAAAGAATTATGCTCCCACTTTTCATTTGTTTCTTTGGGATTTTTCTCCTCAGAATCTGCTTTTGATAAATTGCATGTGTACAGTGAAATTATAGGAACCTGAATATGACTTAGAAAATAAGAAGGCATCCTGAAGGATTTATGGGGCATGAATTGGTAGTAATTTATTAGTAAAGGATGGAGAAAATGACTGATGTCCCAGGATTGACAATGAAATTTTTATAGTGAGATGGATCAGTGCGCATATATATATGTGCAAACCAAAACCTATGTAACTTTTATACTCAACAGAGAGTAGAGTTTGCTCCTAGCAAGTCCATGATATGGCTTACCCACCTTGAAAGTAAGATATAGAGAAGCTGATAAGGTATCATAGAATCAATAAGGTTGGAAAAGACCACAGAGATCAAGTTCAACCCAATACCTCATGACTACCTAAACCGTGGCTTCAAGTGCCATGTCCAATCCTTTTTTGAACACTTCCAGGGACAGTGACTCCACCACCTCCCTGGGCAGCCCATTCCAATGGTTAATCACTCTCTCTGTGAAGAATTTTCTTCTCACCTCGAGCCTAAACTTCCCCTGGTGCAGCTTGAGACTGTGTCCTCTTGTTCTGCTGCTGGTTGCCTGGGAGAAGACACCAACCCCCACCTGTCTACAACCTCCTTTCAGGTAGTTGTAGACAGCAATAAGGTCTCCCCTGAGCTCCTCTTCTCCAGGCTAAACAACCCCAGCTCCCTCAGCCTCTCCTCACAGGGCTTGTGCTCGAGGCCTTTCCCCAGCCTCGTTGCTCTTCTCTGGACATGTCCAAGAGTCTCAATATCCATCTTAAATTGAGGGGCCCAGAACTGGGGACTGTCAGTAAGTGAAAGACCAAGTCAGTTGCATCCCCTTCCTTGGTCAAAAAGAAGTTCTATCTTCATTGTCATTACACTTCATAGACTCTTTTTAGGATAATTTATCCTTTTCCAACTGCCAGCCTTATTTCTTATTTTATTTTGTGAAAAGCACACATGCAAACCCAAAAGGGGTATATGATTCCCCCTCCTCCCCCCCCATAAAATAATAATAAACCAAAATAAAACAAACAAAACAAAGCAAAAACACAAGGGAGAGGGAAAAGAAAAAGGACAAACAATACATATATATTTTTTTTTTTATTAAAGGCATTGACATCAGCTTCACCTGAGGAAAGCTGTATTTTACAGAGTACCTGTCTAAACACCATATGTTTATAGGCTTTCTCACTCTAACTTTCTGCATTTTTATATAAAAGAAGCTTTGATTGTTTCAAACCGTTCCTGTATCTCATGACACTAATTCTAAGTGGCACTGCCTGCATGTCATTAAGGGCGAGGAAGGACCGAAAGATGCAAGAGCATAAAAACAATCCCTTTTCTTTCAGAGAAATGAAGTGATTCATATCGCATCAATTATTCCTCTGTGGGATTTTTGGCCTGACTAGAAAAGATCTCCTTTCTTGGAACATATGGGTGAGTCAAACTGCAATAGGAAGAAAGCACATGTCTCAGTAATTTAGTTTCAATTGCTCATTTATATCAATAAAAAGAAAAATACTGTAAACAATGCAGTTGTGGTTGTGGGTTTTTTTTAGCAATACACCAGAATAGCTGTAGATGTCTGCATGAATATACAATAGGATCTGTCTGATACATCTCATTTATGCTTTTATGAGTTTGCAAGGAACAATGCAACTCTTATTAAATTCTTCTGCATTAACTTAATGGGGAAAACTAAAGTCACAACATTTACTTTCCCCAGCTAAATCCAATGTGCAAGGATAAAGTGTCGCTCTGGCTGCAGATTACTATGGGATAAGAATAAATTGCAGCACATATCTTCCTCCCAAATTTCCTGCCATATTTAACAATTTCCATACTGACAAAATTCAACATTAATACATTAATATTGGCTGTCAGACTGATGGGAAAGAAATTGTATATCCACAAATGATATCAAGAGAATCTCTGTTCTCTGCAACTTTGATAAAATTTTTCATCTGAGGGCTTTTCCTGTTATCTGTATAACAAAATGTATTCTACTTAACCAAACTACTTCTACTATAAAATCCTGAACAACAAATATTTCCTGAAAGTAAATATTTCTCTTCTTCTAAAGGCACACTACTTGGCTGAAAAATGAAACTTGTAATGTTTCTGGAAAATATTTGAAAACCAGTGAATAATTCATTATTTTATTTTGTGTGAACTGAGAATTGTATAGACTAACTAATTATGGGTTAAAATATCAGACTTTTTGCTTCTAATCTCTGTAGTAAAAATTCCCAAATGCATGAAAAGTGGCTGTACTGGTTCAGAAAACTGCCCATTTAATCCTTCATTTTAGTTTCAGCCATCCATTTTCAAATGGATGCATAGGAGCAATTATGAGCCGAGCAAGCAATTGAGGTGCTTCCATCCTATGCCTCTGCTTAGCCAGCGCAGTAATCCCTAATGGATCCTTCATCTATTTGTTCAGTCTTCTGTTAACAATGAAACTGTCTTGAATTCATTGAGATCTTTTCTCAAGGAATTTCACAGATTTACAGCCTCTTATGTGAAAACTCAAATCCTCTATTTTTCCTTTTGAACTGGGGTCTTAATCACTGCATTTGCCTCTAGTTCCTATACGGAACACATGCAAAAACTGCTCCCCATTATTCTGATTCATACTGTTCATGACTTTGTAGACCTCTGTCTTATCTCTTTTAAATAACATGTCTTCCAAGCAAAAGAATTTCAGGCTACTAGAGGAATAGTTATACTGCCACTTCTCTTGAGAAAGTTCTTTCATGTCTTTGATCATACTTGTTGCTTTCCCGGATTCTTTTCCCCTTCTATTTTACTATTTGAATAAAGGAACTGAAACTGCCCATCTGAGTTGGAGATTAACCATAAATTTGCTAAAGGAGCACTCTCAGTGTCATCATTGACTCATTGATAGCCTTAGGTGCATTAAATGCCATTTAGAGTTCTTCAACTTTCCAAGCTGTTCTCTAATGTGTAAGTTCTGGGAGTGTGTAAGTTATAGGAGTTTCCCCATGTACATTTTGTTTGTTTGTTTCTTTCTTTCTTTTTGCTTTTTTAGGTGTGTTTGTTTGTGGATGTGAGCTTGGAATGTATTTGATTTGGGAAGAATATCTCTGTATATATCAAAGGATGGGAAGAGGAATGGTGGTTAGTGAGGATGTTTTGGATAGTGTGAGATCTGAACATGATATAGGTTATATGGAATAAAGGGATAGAAATTGTACTGATTTTAGCTTGCATACAGTTAATTTTCTTCATAGTAGCTAGTGTGGGGTTGAGTTTTGGATTTGTGCTGAAAACACTGTTGATAACACAGAGATGTTTTAGCTACTGTCTGTTGAGCAGTGCCTACATAGAGCCAAGGCCTTTTCTGCTCATCACGCTACCAAGCCAGTGAATAGTCTGAGGGTGGACAACAAGCTGGAAGGGGACACAGCTGGGGCAGCTGACCCCAACTGATCAAAAGGATATCCCATA
This sequence comes from Dryobates pubescens, assembly GCF_014839835.1. Classification (NCBI taxonomy): domain Eukaryota; kingdom Metazoa; phylum Chordata; class Aves; order Piciformes; family Picidae; genus Dryobates; species Dryobates pubescens. Next base: position 18,998,614 of record NC_071625.1, on the reverse strand, counting down.
CCATATGATGCCATAGTCAACAATGAAAGGTGGGGGAGAGTGAAGTGGGGAATGTTAGGAGGTATGACATTTGTCTTCCCAAGTTTTTATTGCACATGGCAGAGCCCTGTTTTCCTGGAGACATCTGAAGATCTACCTGCGGATGGCAAGGGGTGAATGAATTCTTTGTTTTGCTTTTCTTTCACATGTACCTTTTGCTTTATTTATTAATTTGTTCTTAACTGACAAATATTCTCACTTTTACCTTTTTAGCCCTTTTACCCTCTTTATCCCCATCCCACCTCAGAAGAGTGAGTGAGAAGCCTGTGTGGTGTTTATCTACTGATGGGTTAAGCCACAATATTAATTCAAGACTATGCCACACAACAGTATGCTCCTCTCAGGAAATTCATGATTGTGGTGCAAATTTCACAAGGTAGACTTCTAATTCACTTCTGTTTAAGTAATCTCTGTAATCACAGGTGTTAGGCTAGCCAGCCTATGCAGATTTTTTATAGGGTTTGGGATTTTTCTCACCATTCTTGAGAGTATGGCAAGCTGATAACCCATTCATGGCATAACCCATTCAGTCTTTGCCTTATGCAAATTTACTTAACATCAGTCAGTTTTGCCTTTCTGAAGGGTAGTTCTAAAATTCCAGCAAAACTTGGGCTGACAATTTCCAATCATCTTTGAATGTGTAAGGGATTACGATTTCCACATGCATTCAGATTAAGGATTTGTTGATGAGAAGATCCAAATTCCTAGCAGTCATGTTTCAATAGTAAATAAACCCAGTCCTTTTTTTACTCTCCATGAGCAAAGAAAGAATTAAGCTAACCTTACCTGTTCTTATCTTGCTCTTTGCTTTCTTGAAGCATACATTGAATTTTATGTTTCCAACTTTGATCCAAGCTGCAAGTTTAAGGCGATATCCTTCAAGTATTTGATATGGTCTTCTGAGCTAGAAAATACTTAAAACTACTCTGTGTCCTTTTGAAACTCTTATCTCAGAATATTTATATTTCCTTAATAACATTTTCTGCAGTGAACAGAAGACTATTGAAGTGAGTTTTGCGTAACTAATTGTTGCTTTAATTTGTGTAGGTTTTTTTTCTTTTTCTGTAAGGTGTACTCCATAGCTCAATAGAAAAAACAAAAGGCAAAAGGAGTTTTTTTAGGTTTGAGATGCCAAAATTGCTGTAAAAGTGTGCATTTCATAGAAGCATGAAGATATACTAAAGCCCAATAGAATCATAGTGAAATATGATCCACTACTTTCTAGGTTGAACTCGCAGTGGTAGGGTACTGATTTTCTAGTATAACTCTTGAGCAAAACCAAGTAAATAAGCATTTCTACACACTTAAAGAACATAATACCATTAAAGTTAGGACTGCTCCTAAAAAAAAAAAAAAAAAGTTAATATCCTGAAAAATTATTTTCTATTTTCCTCAGGTACAAAAATTAGTTCCAAAACCATTTTTCCTTCCCTTCATCAAAAGCCTATTTTAAGCTTTTCTAGGTAATGCAGGTGTTACATTGTACATTGTGATCACCCCAAGGGCAGGTAATGTTTGCCAACAGTTGTCACAAGACTAATTCAGCTAAAGCACTGAACTCTTTTTCTATATTTAGAGGAGAAAATGGCTATTTCCAGTCAAGTAAGGATAATGCAGACTTTTTAGTGTGACTGCTGCATTAATGATAACAGGATTCTAAAACCGATCTTTATATCCAGTACTGTTCAATATCTTCATCAATGACAGAGACAATAGAATTGAGTGCACCCTCAGCAGGCTTGCAGATGATACAAACCTGAGTGGTGCAACTGACATGTCTGAGGAGCTTGTCCAGGTCTCTCTGGATGGCATCCTGTTCAAGAATTTCATGAGGTTCAGCCCCAGTATCAATACAGGCTGTGGGATGGAGGGATTTAGAGCAGCCGTATTGAGGAGGATTTGGGAATACTGATGGATGAAAAAATGGACATGATCCAGCAATGTGCACTCATGAGCCAGAAAGTCAATGATATCCTGGGCTTCTTCAAAAGAAGCATGACAAGCAGTTTGAGGGAGGTGATTCTGACCACTCTGCTTTGGTGAAATCCCACCTGGAGTACTGTGTCCAGCTCTGGAGTAGTCAGCACAGGAGAGATGTGGATCTGTTGGAGTGGCTCAAGAGGTGGCTAGAACACCTCTACTTTGAGGAAAGGCTGAGAGAGCTAGGTTGTTCACTCTGGAGGAGAGAAGGCTCCGGGAGCACTGTATTTAATAGGGACTTACAAATAAAAGGGGACAAACTTTTTAGTATGACCTCTGGCAACGAGGCAAAGAGTGATGGCTTTAAACAAAAGCAGGATAGATTTAGACTAGATATCAGGAAGAGAAGTGGTAGATGCTGGAATGTTTCTCCAGAAACATTCAAGATCTGGCTGAACAAGAGTCTGAGCAACCTGATGTAATGGAAGATGTCCCGCTATATTAAAGGGGAAATTGGACTAGATGATCTTTAAATGTGCCTTCCAACCTAAAATGTTCTATGATTTTATCCACGGAACTAGATCATCACCTGACATTGGTCAGCAGTACTTCATTGCCTCTGGAACTATAGCATACACCAGATAAGTATTAGATTCATATGTATATTTTCCCCCTTTAATTAGACTTCTTGTATCATCTTTGTAATCCTTCCCACCTACATATGCTTCCCCTACATAAAAAAAACAAGCCCTTAATATTCTAGTCACATTCCCAGTGTTCAGCCAGCCTTGTTTCCAGACAGCGCTCCCCTCCTTGCAACCCAAGTAATGACTTTCTATTTCAACAACTCATTCCAGACTACAAAACCAGATGGATTGCTTTCTACTACATGAGTGAACGTATTCTTGATCAGAAAGTAGCAATCATTGAATACATCATGTACAATGACACCAGGGAGGGAATTGTTCTTCATTCTGCCCAGTGAAGCATGTTAGAACACCTGTTTCCTATCTTGAAAATGTTTACGATGACTGCCAAAGAAGTTAAAGCTGAAACAGCACCATTAAGCCAAGTTATCCTGTTTGGCTACCTGTTGAAAAATAAAGCTGCCCAGGCAATTACAGACCTCAGCTGGTCCCAGGGATGGTGCACTTCTCCCTGCCTATGGGGAAATTGTGTTATTGATGAAAAAGTTTGCTGTTTGAGGAAGAGGAAAGCAGAAGTGTTCTGGTTTATCAAAGCTTGATGTTATGGCAAAGAGTGTCCTGGACTGGGTAAAGTGAAAATCATGTAATTTGAGCCCGAGGTGCATCCTGAAATGGGATTCACAAAGCTTTCTCCATACAGATTTGTGCATCCATTGTGTAGCTCGCAAGTGTGCGTGTGTATTTAGTTAGATGAGTCCTACTACCCATACTTAATGTATGAGAAATGCATTGTATGTAAGGTGTATAAGAAAAATTCGATAATTAAGGTGAGATGAGGTTGTTACATTTGCCACTTAATGTGTTTTCCATCTGAATGTATGAAAAAACAAGACTGGTGATACTTGGCCTTGAAGAATTCTACTGCCTCTGATGTTGACATTAAAGCTGTGCAAATAACTGCAATTTTGATCTGTCAAATGACTTGGAATGCAAAAGAAGAAGAAACTCAGTTTATTTAAAGCTACATTATTAAACTTTTCTTGTGAAAAATTAAACTCCTCTGCCTTGGATTGAAACTCATTGGATATTTAATTGGTTTCTCCTTTGTTTTCATTAAAATTTAACTTATTTGTTCTCAAATATCCTGAGTATTTTTCATTACTTTTAAGCTACTGTACTGCTAAATCTGCAACTTTCTGTTGACTCAATCATATTTATGAAAAAAATCTCAAGCCTAGTTTACCTCAGGACTTAAGCAGTTTTTTTTCATGAGGCTATTATACATAAACAGGGTAAAGCAGCAACATGCTCTTTCTTACTAGAGAATATTCTATGACTTCAACAGCAATCTCTGGGCTTTCATACATAAGGTTGTTTAATTTTGTACTGAGAATAGCTACTTCTGTGCTAAATTTTGTGGAAAATGGTAATTTGAATCCCAGGTCTCCCTTGCTAGTGGCAGGTGTTAATGTTCCATGAAGACCACTATACAGAGACAACAATCAGTTATTTGGTAAGATCAGTTGCACAGCTGTGTGTAGTCAGAACTTTCCCAAGGAAAAAAAAAAAAGAAATTATAGTCTTTCTTATACTGTAAGAGAATAAAACATAGCTGCCACAAGCAACTAAATGGGGCCCAAAACAAAGATAGAATATTAGGAAATTTATTTTTGTGTCTGAATTCAATAAACTAGCAATTTTTCTGCTAGGAGTAATGAGTAGGTTTTTGTCAAAGAAACTAATGAATCAGAATTAATCCCAGCCTGCTTGTGATTGTTTTGGAATTTTATAATTTGTTATAAATGTTTTTCATCATGTGATTATTTCTCCACTAGTTTTTGACTCTTTCCTGGAGAGCTTACATCACAAATAGGCCAAAATAGAAATATCTTTCTCTCATTTTGCAGATTGTACCAATTTTACAGAGAAACCGAATCTCAAATATGTTATTCAGTCTGAGAAAACAAAGACATTGCTGGGTTTAAAGAACATTCAATTCATGCTTTAAGTACAAGTCAGAATAACACAAATCTTAAAGCAATTTACCAAGGGAATTTGATATAGTATACAGCTTTGAGTTAGCTACACTGATTGTATTGATAGAGCAACACAAAGGCAACATAGGGAAAAATGAAACCCTACAACAAACCCCTAACTAGTAAAGTAACACACAGTAAATAAAAAGCAACATAGCAATACAGGGAATTACACCACACTCCACTAGAAACTCAACTATTGGAAGTATCTTATCACTTCATATGAAGAGTTCATGAGAAATGTTCAGAATACATTTAGTTTGTTTTAGAGCTTAGTTCCCAGTCTGAGATCTATTGTGTTGTGGAATGATCTTATAAGAAAAGTGGTACATGAGTTATTGCCTAAGAGATGAGATTGGGCAGATTTTGAAGAAAATATATTTCCTTTAAAGTGAGACAGACTAGCTGATCAGGAATGTCTCTCTCATATCTCTTGTCTTCTCTGCTTAAATCCATAGCTTTTCTTCCCTATTGCTCTCTGTTTCTTCCTTTCCCCAATAGATATTTGAAGTATATAAATACAGAGATGCTTAATGGATACAGGAAAATATCCCACTGTCAGCCAGAGGGAAAACACCTGTTTTACCACCATGCTGTGTACCCAGATGAGACACAGAAAACCAGAAAAAAAATCAGTTTGCAAAACTGGAAGGGTACAAAAGCATAAGGAAATGTTTCCATTTTAAAATAAAACCTTTCAAAAAATGCCTAAAATTGAGCATGAAAAGGAAAAAAATAGACATGATAGCAAATATAACAGTCTTCACTGGCCAAGCTTCTCCCATTTAAATATTTCAGAAATGATTATTCTTATTACAATGTCATCTAAAAGCAAGAATGGAAGTGCAGGGGATGAGATTGCTATCAGGAATAAGAAAAATAAGTAACTGGGATGGCTAGAATTTGAAACTGTTAACAATGCAGACATTTGTGATTTGTCCTTTTTTCTCACTCATAAAGCAGAATTGTGAAGACCCAGGCTTGGCACATCTATCAAGCAGGTCCTTGTTATCAGTTGTTGGTCATTGATGTATGACTTCTCAGAAATGCTGAGCATGGTATTGACTAGCCAATACTGATGATGAACTGGCGCCTTAGCCTTTAGCTTCAGCCAGTTCATTAGCCAAAATTAGTCTAGTGCCACCACAACTCTTATTAAAATATAACAATTGTCTGGTTATTGTTCAAACTATGATAGACTGTCAGTGCACAGGACACTAAAGACTTCATTATATGGTAAAAGGAGGAGTGAGTTCAAACCATTTTGATATAGTGACAACTGGGTCCTCTGCCCTTGACATTTCAGAAAAAGATTGGTGAGAAGGTGCACACTGAAAAAAAAAAAGAGATTGAAAATCTGAATCTCTTGAGAGGAAGGAGAAAGTTACTGCTGGAGTGATTTAATCGGAATACTGAATAAAAGAAGTAAACTGACCCCAAACAAACACAAGAACAAACAAACACACCCCCCAACAAAACAAAACAAAACACAACACAATAGGAAAAAACAAACTCAAGCAACAACAACAACAAAAACCCAACAAAAAAAAACCACCCAACCAAAACCACACCAAACAAACCAAACAAAAAAACCCAACCCCAAACAACACACTTGGGAATGACATTAGGAAGTCACATCAGAAAATAATGACAGTGCATTCAATTTATATCATCTTTAATTGGCTACTGAGAATTTATGGAGCAAGGTGCATTTTGCTGTCTTGAAAAGAATTTAAATGCACATATTTTGCCTCAAATTAGCAATTGCTATTTGATATCTCTCATTCCAGAGCTCATAAAACATGCTCTGTAGAATATTTTATTCCTTAAATTTCTCATAGAAAATAATCCTTTATGGTATCACCATGCATATACAGACTCTGGTGCATAGCTTAAAGAATTGCAAGGCATCAATGTGTGATAATACAGTGTCAGAACTGCTATAGACAGGTGGGAATTTTATTCTGTCATGGCTATTGGCTCTCACCAAACACTTGAACTGCTATATACAAATCATCATTCCCAATGGCTATGGAAGGCCAGGGCTGCTTTGTCAGCTCAGAAAGGTCATCATGTAAATAAATCTTTGGTGAATATTGTTTAGACCTCAACAGTTTACCATTGCAAGCTTACATTACTTAATATGTGTTTATCCTCCCTACAAGACAGCTAAAATGAGAGTTAAAGACGTGTTTGCAATACAGCCAGGTTCCTGTTATGATTCTCCTGAATCTGTGCCACTCCACTGGAGCTCCTCATGTCACTGAAAGCCCATAATAATTTAGAAGGAGACTTGAAAGTAGGTGAACACTATCATTATTTTTCAAAAACACACTTTCATGAACATTCCTGTGGTTGGCACAAGTGTCACTGCTGGCTGGTGGATGAAGCTGGGAGATGACCCCTGATGACTGTTAGGGTATAATTATAATTATAACACTTCTAATTATAACAATAAAATTAAGGTTTTGGTAAAGCAATAACATTTTGATTATGAACATGCTAAGTATCATTATCCCTGATCTGCAACTACCAAGCTGCAGGAGAGCTCCAGATATTTTAATTTGAAAAACTGGAGACTCAGAGCCATAGCATTGATTCAGACCTCTTTGAATCCTGAATATTTTGTTTGGGCGGAGCATTTGTTACTGTTGCTTCTATACAAGGTGAGCACAGTTGTAATTCTTTGGAATCAGTGAAGCAATTTCTAACCCTGGCTGAGTTTTTCAGCTAGTAAAAATTCAGATTTCATTGTTTCACCTACAATCAGTTGAATTTTAGTCACTACAGTCTGGAGTGGAAGTACCATAGAATTAGAGATTCATAAAGTATCTTGAGTTGGAAAAGATCCACAAAGCTTATCAATTCAAACTCCCTGTTCCTCACAGGACTACCCATATGACTATGAGCATCATTCAGATACTTCTGACTGACTGGCTCAGTGCCCTGAACACTTCCCTAGGGAACCTGTTCCAGTGACCTGTTCCATCTGAACTTCTCCTGAAATAACTTCATTCTCTTTCCATGTGCCCTTGTGGTGGTCACCAGAGAATGGAGATCAGCACCTTTCCCACTGCTCCCTGCCTTGTGGAAGGTGTAGACTGTGATGAGGTCAGCCCTCAGCCTTCTGTAAGATGAACACCAAGTGACCTCAGGTGCTCCTTATATGTCTTCCCCTGGAGGTGTTTCACCATCTAGGTCACCCTCCATTGGACATACTCTGATATTTGATAATATTCTCAGGTCATGCTCTAATATTCTCATAGGGTTTAACTCTGCTGTCCAAACAGCTAAATGTACACAAGACAGCTTCACAAGGCTGGCAGATGTGATACAAATCCTGCAGGAAACCTGTGTCCTTCTGGAGAAACAAGCAGGATATCCGGTTACAGTGATGAGGTTGCAACACCAGTCTCCTAAGAATCACCCAGCCATAAGGAATTAAAGAATATACATCTGAGTATGTGCAGTACAGCAAACAACTGATGTTAGCAGTTCCTGGTGAAATGAAATTTTCAGCTCTCCCAGCGATGGTGAAAATGGCATGCTTGATTTTTGCTAAAATAAACCCACAAAAACAACCAACCAAAAAAACCCAAAGCTGAGCTACCTGTTCTGTCTCTTCCAGCTCTCTTGGCTCAAATCCTAGATAAATTGTGCTATTGTTTCCAAAGAGTGATTTGAAAATGCCAGTGTAAGATCTCAGAAAACTGCATTTGTGAAAGGTTTCTCTATGATGGCTGTCCACAAGTGAATATGCAGTATATTCCTCTTGCTATCACTGACCAATATTCTATTCTCAGAAAGGAATATGGTTGGGGTAAGAAATCTGAATTCTTCATTCTAACCAACTAAGGCCTGCAAATAATAATAAAAAAATAAAGCAACTTTAAATTTACCAACTCAAAAAACATTGTGACTGTGGTGCATCTATGTATGACATGTAATTATTAAGGCCTAGCTTATTAAGCACATTTGGAAATTGGCTGAATTACTTGATTTGGTAAAAAATTACATGCTACATTTAATCAGCCCTCCTTTAAGGAACAAATGTCATTAAACACCACTTAATTAGCTGTTCCTACATCCCCACTGTGTGAAAAATTGTATCCTTGATGACTACAAAACATTTTTAAGGTCAAATGTGGGGAATAAAAATATCATTGAATGCCCTCTGGTAATAGTCTACATAAAAGTGCAACCCATTTGCATTAATTGAAAAGATTAGTTCTGTATCATAGTTAATCAGAATCTGATGTCTGTACTGTACAGATGGAGAAGACCTTCAATAGTTAAGCTTGCATCATATTTTTTTTTTCAGTTGTTTGTAAGTCTGTTAATTTGTCATGGTGGATAGATACGAAAATACCTTCTTGCTCTATTAATTTCAGATTCCTGCTTTTTATTACACCAGCATGCTGCATTTGGAGAGAGGAGAAATGGACAATAAAGAGATATGAATTGACCATTTTTAAACAATAGTGTGGGGGTGTTTTTCTCTCTCCTTTTTTTTTCCCTCATGTATCTGTGCTTGCATGAGATCTCATATCAATGTCACTCTTTCTCATTTACTCACTAAAGCCTTTCCTGCCTATTTACTCCTTCCTTACTTCTCTCTGCCACTATGTAATGTGCAATACAGTGTGCCTGAGACTCCAGCCTGGTTATTTCATTGAGACCTCAGAGTGTTACTCCTTTTTCAAAAAGGTATGTCAAGAACCAGATTTTTGGCAAGCTCCAGTGAAACAGTCAAATAATCTGAATCACTGCTGTCATCTCCTGATGTACAGTGGAAAAAAAAAAAAAAAGAGGGAGAGAGAGAGAAGAAAAAGGTGAGATATGAAGATCAGATTTTATTTTTAGATAGGAAGTTGTGGCAGGTGTTGTGGCTTGTGACAAAGATTTCATCTGCTCTCTAAGCAAACTGTGGGAGGGATGTCAGCATGATCCCTGGCAGGAACTGCAGCATAGACCCTTGCAGACAAGCAGATTTCCTTAGCTGGTAAGAATGAGTCAGTATTGCCTGAAAAATGTACCGATTCAAGGTCTCACTGTGACATTGAGTTTCACAGGATGCACATACTACAAGACCATTTTTCTTCTGGATATATTCCTAGAGACATAACCAGTAGGATGGTGAGCTTGCCAGTGATATTTAATGGAAGAGTTCTCCCTGATGGGAGATGCTTAGTGGCTTTATTTCTCTCTTGAGCCAAGAGTGGATGGAAATGTGGGAAGAATGATTTTATTCTACCTTAATGCCTCTTATATTTTGGGATTCTACAGGGACTTTCCTAAACTTTGATATAAACAAAAAAGCCCCAAATTCTTCAGTCTAACTTTAACTTAGGCTTTGCAATACTCTTGGATTTTGGGGCATTTGAGGTTACATTGGTATGTAAGACTTTGCTAGCAGCTCTGTAGGCTGGAGCAGGGGTTATATCACCCTGGCTGCGTATCTGGGAGGCTCGTGGCACAGCAGCTTTCCTCAGAGGGCCTTGTCTCTTCTCTTTCCATTTCTTTCTCTACCTGATCACTGAAACAAGCCTTTCTTGGTTCTGCTTAATTGCCTGAAAATGTGCTTTTAGTGAACAAATATATCTGGGGAGGTCATGTGGAGAGATTCTTTCTTATTGTTTAGCTACTAATGGGTCTTTTCTTTAAAAGTGTGACAACAGAGTGATTCTCTGTATCTGGGAAAAAGTACTGGGTGTTCTGTCATGGTACACAAATGGTATGTACCTCTAGTGGGATCTTTGAAAGATGGTTTTGTGACACAGTTTCCTTATTCTTGTAGCTTTTTATAATTTCTTCAGTTTTAAGCAAAATTAAAGGACAGAGATGAAGTAATCAGAAAATTCAGTGTTAAAGCCTCCCCAGACACTGGAATGGGCTTCCTAGAGAAGTGGTCAGTGCCCTAAGGCTGTCAATATTTAAAAAGCATTTGAACAATAGCCTTTATGACACGTTTTAAGTTTTGGTCAGCTCCAAATTGGTTATGCAGTTGAACCAGATGATGATTGTAGATCCCTTTCAACCAAGCTATTACCCTATTACTCTTCTCTTCCCTTCTCTTCTCTTCTCTTCTCTTCTCTTCTCTTCTCTTCTCTTCTCTTCTCTTCTCTTCTCTTCTCTTCTCTTCTCTTCTCTTCTCTTCTCTTCTCTTCTCTTCTCTTCTCTTCTCTTCTCTTCTCTTCTCTTCTCTTCTCTTCTCTTCTCTTCTCTCTTCTCTTCTCTTCTCTTCTCTTCTCCTCTCTTCTCTTCTCCTCTCTTCTCTTCTCCTCTCTTCTCTTCTCTTCTCTTCTCTTCTCTTCTCTTCTCTTCTCTTCTCTTCTCTTCTCTTCTCTTCTCTTCTCTTCTCTTCTCTTCTCTTCTCTTCTCTTCTCTTCTCTTCTCTTCTCTTCTCTTCTCTTCTCTTCTCTTCTCTTTTCTCTTCTCTTCTCCTCTCCTCTCCTCTCCTCTCCTCTCCCTTCCCTTCCCTTCCCTTCCCTTCCCTTCCCTTCCCTTCCCTTCCCTTCCCTTCCCTTCCCTTCCCTTCCCTTCCCTTCCCTTCCCTTCCCTTCCCTTCCCTTCCCTTCCCTTCCCTTCCCTTCCCTTCCCTTCCCTTCCCTTCCCTTCCCTTCCCTTCCCTTCCCTTCCCTTCCCTTCCCTTCCCTTCCCTTCCCTTCCCTTCCCTTCCCTTCCCTTCCCTTCCCTTCCCTTCCCTTCCCTTCCCTTCCCTTCCCTTCCCTTCCCTTCCCTTCCCTTCCCTTCCCTTCCCTTCCCTTCCCTTCCCTTCCCTTCCCTTCCCTTCCCTTCCCTTCCCTTCCCTTCCCTTCCTTTCCCTTCCCTTCCCTTCCCTTCCCTTCCCTTCCCTTCCCTTCCCTTCCCTTCCCTTCCCTTCCCTTCCCTTCCCTTCCCTTCCCTTCCCTTCCCTTCCCTTCCCTTCCCTTCCCTTCCCTTCCCTTCGTTAATTTAATTGCAATCTCTGAGAGAAGATGAACAGCAAAAAGGAGCAGCTACACCCCCACACCACACCCCCACACCCCCAATTTGTAAATTCAGATTTCAGAATTAAAAACAAACAAACAAACAAAACAACAACCAAGCAACACCAAACAACTATGAAACTAAATTAAGTTGCACAGGTTTTTCTTTTAAAAGGCAGGACAAGATTTAGTGCTCATGGTTCTCTTGAAAACTAAAAAGTAATGTTCTGTTTAGACCTAGAAGTACTGCCTTGTTCTTGCAGTGAAAATAAATAAATTCATTCCTGAGGCAGAGATGTAGGTGTTGAAGGGTGGGAGAGGAATACTTGGAGGATATTATCAGCATATAAATGTTGCATTATAATAAATATTACAAGTATAAATGCATATATCTTTCAACAAAGTTGAAAGATGCAGTTTAAGGAAACACAAAACATTAATAAGTATATGAATAGAAGCCACACTTTCCTTCTCTTGCCTCATGAAGGAGTGCCCCAGGCACATTTTTGTCAAGCAGGCAAGTTGATCCCAAATGTTCTTCAGTTTCTTACAGGGCAAAGGTCTAACCCCTGAGTCTTTGTTATCTTCTGAGCTGTTCTGAAGTTAGCTAATTCCTTTAAGCAGGTCATTGCCTCCACTCCAGTAAAATTCCCTGAAGATTGTAATAGGAATATTTCTAGCTAAACTCTTTAAAAATAACTAAGAATAAAATGCATGATGTGAAATCATAACACTTTTCTCTTTCAGTATCCAAGTGCCATCAAACTGTCCCCATGGTCTCATGATGCTAAATGTTTGAATATAATGAAATAATCAAATATTTTGATGCTTAATGATGAAATTGTTTGTGGTATGAACTCTTTCTGGGCTCTCTATTTTTCTTTAATATTTCTTCATGCTTTTTTTTTTTATCCCTTTGCATATGAAAGTGTTTCAAGCTTAATCTGGATACTGTGAGCAAATAGAGCCCTCATGCATTAAGTTTCTGATTTTTACATGCTTGTAGCCCAGATTTGAATTTTTAGTACTATAAGAGTGTTTAAATTCAAGCATTACCTCCATAAGGCTTTGCTCCTTCATTCACTGTGAACCTACTGCTTTGTTTCATATCATCAAAGCACTGCAGAAGCATTATTTTAATGCAACCTATGCATAACATAGATAACATAGCTAACAGTGATTTCACATACATATACACAAGCACATAACATTGGATCTGAGCCATGTGTCAGTGTTTGTTTATTGAAAATTGCTACAATTTTTCTAATTTTTTTGCAATCTATTCTCAAAATAAATTTTCACTAGAAATATTTGACTTTAAACTTTACAGCTTCCTTAGTCAAATAAGACTATTTTGTAGACTTCATCCTCCCTGTTATATTTTTATTATTATTATTATTAAATCTGTGGATGTTCCTTCCCACTGCATCAGATTATTTGATGAAATGGCATTTAATTAAAGGAAATGTTTCCTCATGTCCAGTCTGAACCTTCATCACTGAGCTGCGTCCAGTTTCCCAGTATTATTATACTGTCAGACTCTTGTTTATGAAGAGCACACACAAGAAATCACTGTTGCAGGTAATTTATGGACACAGATAGAAATGTTCTACAAAAGCATGTACAAATCTAACAGTATCTTCTCTGTGCCACTCAAGAGAATAGTGAGTGGCTGTGCATCAAATATTTCCCATTCCCATCAATTTCCATCTCTTTTCATCATGATTAAGGTATATGAACATAACATGAGGGAAGATCTGCACTGCTGTTGTTACTTTTGTACATGAGTTACACCGCAGCCTTCACTATATGTGTTGTAGCTCACTTCACTCCATCTCCTTACACTAAGGTTAACTTTAAGTATAGATATTTTTTAGATAAGATGAGACAGAGCATGCAATTTTTTAAAGTTTCACACAAACCTAGGTGATGCATGTATATCTGTCTGTGTACCATCACGATCTGAAGCCAAACCTTCTACTAGTATAACTGGATCTGGTTGCTGAAAATAATAAGCACCTGATGTGGTAGACATTGATTGACTGCTTACATTAAACTCTCCAGTCTGATCAGAACATATCTGACAAAACAAACAAGCAAACAAACAAACACACACACACAACAACACAGGAAAAGCAATGCATTGTATTTGGCCACAGGCTGTAACAGATTCTGTACATGTAAATAACTAAAGTGTGCATGGAGGCTTACAGTCTATATCTGGAAAAAGTCTCTGGGAAGTTTCCAATCTGTCCCCAGCTGTCCAAAGTCCCAATGTAAGAACAAATGCAGCAAAAATACGCCATAATTATTCTGACTACTTAGGAGCATGAACTGTAGATTCAAAGATATGATTTCATCTCATTACAAAAGCATTTCAAGGATAATGTTTCCATGATATTATTATTCTAGACGCATGACTCAGAGATGAAGCAAAGCAGGACAATTCCATGAAATCTCTTTTCCAGTAGATCCCTGATCCCCTCTGTGCAGAAATGTGGAATATTATAAACATGGATTTTTGAAAAAAAATAAACCAACAACCCAAAGATATTCATATTCATCTCCTGTGTAGCTGCTGAATCCATCAATTCACCCAGACTGTCTGCTGCTGAATGAGGTGACTAGCGTGTCTATTTAATTATTTCCTTGATTATAATCCCTTCCTGAACAATGCTCGACAGACTCTGCACATTTGCCAGTGTGTGCCAGAATAAGGCAACTTTTGTCTGGTTTTGACTTTAAGTCTTCTGGAAACCCTTTGCTTTAATTGACGCTGATAAGCAATCAACCCCATGAATATTATCACTGAACAGGAGTTTGAGATCTATGAAAATGTTTTGTCATATCACTCCAGGACATTTTGTTTTGACAAAAAAAAATCACTCAAAAGAAAGCCAAGCCCTTCTCCCTCCAAAACAAAGAAATATGACCTCCTATCATATTGTTCTGGTAAACTAGCAGGTATCAGGAAAACTTGTGTAATTAATTTATCTTGTGATAATCAAATTTATCCTCCTTTCTTATGGTCTTGCTTTATGTTAGGGAAGAGTTACTGTGTACTCATTCTGAAAAGGTCTTTTTTACAGTGGCAAACAGCTGATTTATCTTCCTTTTATTTTAAGGGCTGCAGTAGACTCAAAGGCTGATTTATTTTGTCTGTATTAATATGGGCAACATCACTTGGTCTAATGATTAAGTATTCATGTCTGGATATAAATTACTTTCTTTGCTCTAGATAATAACAGATTATTTTTCACTCCTGCTATATGTGAATTATGAAAGATAGTTATTTCTTTAATCTCCAGCATATCTTGCTATGAAGGGGTTTATGCATTTAATTCTTCTGGTTCAGGGAAGAAGTGATCTTTTAAGACAAACTAGGATGAATGTATAGCTGCTGTCAGAAATCCTTTTCCTTTTTAAACATGCTATAGAGAAAGAAAAAAAAAAGGACACAAAGACAGAAAATATCTTCTTTTATTTTTTTTTCTTTCTTTGTTTTCTTAAAAGTTAAATCCAGGTGGATGCACATAAATATTTGAAAGCCATTAAAAATACCAGAACATCTATTTGCTCAGCCAAGGTATTTCATTCTGCTGTGCTCTCTATCCTACCCTTCAGCAAGAAGATGAATCTTCCCTCCCCCGTGCTGTCTGGTGAGCTAGCCTTGTTGATGGGTTTTGAATTAGACTTCAGAAATATGGGAGTTCCATTCTGTGTTGAGCTATGTGGAAACTCTCTAACTTTGAGCATTTCATGTAGTCTTTATAACTGCTTCTCATAGGTAGAAATTAGGATAACAATTCTACCCTGTCATGTGGAGAACTTTTCTACTGCTTCTTAAGATAAGCAGTCAAGATGACTTAATCTCCTTTGATTGTAACACAAACCAGAACTGACTCAAGTATAGATATCTCTGGAAAGATTGCTGGATGGTGTCAGCCAGTCCAATGTATTGCTTTTAGACACTGATTTTCTTCAGTAAGAACTGATGAAATCTGCTCCTTCTGCTTCAGTTCTCTTATAATATAGGCAGGAAAAACTACCAGTCTTTTGCTTATCTGAGAATTTGCATGTGTTCAGCCACACAGTATCCACAATCTATCTGCTCCAGTGTGATACGGGCTATTACATACTGATATATTTACTTTGTCGATGTATGTTTGTCCAAGAGTCTTCTTCTATTTTGTTGCCACTTCTGGCAATCAAGATGACATCATTTAAAAAATAAAAGAGACTATGAGGGGTCTTTGCACAAGCTACAACAGCAACCATAAATGAATTGTTTTCTCTTCAAATTCAGATTTTTTCCCTTGGCCACCATGGTGTAGCTAATCTTAATATGGACTACTGGTTCTTGAATTAAAAAAAAAAAGGTCATTTTAGAGAGCAAACACTGTTGGTAACATACTGCTGTAGTAAACTGCCAGATGTCAGGTTTGGCAGAGGAAGCCATCAACAATTCATGACACTGTAAAAACATTTTTCTTGCCGATCCATTTATGATGAAGCATTATGTTGCCCTCTTGACAGGTAATGCAATATTATGTTAAGTATAAATAAATCAAAAATACAGAGGTATTTGCTTGAATTATGATAGCCACTAATGGTATTTTGGGAGGAAAAAGCAAATTCGAAGTCTGACTAATGTCTCTGGTTAGTCCTGCCCAGCATTTCTGAGGTTCTCTGAAATCTGCAGAAGCAGACTAGAGCTTTGAGGGAGCAAATGTTTGTGCTTATTGGGTAACCGAGCTGGAGACACCCTCCCACAAATTTATTCTCCTTTTTTATGAAGAATAATGGGAACTCTGGTATGACAGGAACACTGACAGTCCTTTAACAATAGAATTCAGTGCTTACTCAAGGTGGGACAAGAATGGACCAGCAAGATTCTATGATTCTGAAGGTAGAGCAGTCCACCCACCCGAGCCCAGTTTGGTCCCCTATTATGATAGTCTTTCCCAGGAAAATCTTAGTGGTGATGTTTCTCAAAATGTTATCAGCCAAAATTTTATTCTAAAAGGATTTTTCTCTGCCAGTGTAAAGGAGAGTATATACTAGATAAACAGATCTATCTTTAAGCAAATATAACCTTCTAAGAGTGACTTGTTAACAGATAACCAGCATTTATTCTGGCTAGATGGATATCCATAATTAGAATGAAGAGATCTTTTTCAGGACTACTTCATTCCATAAGAAATTAAAAAGTACAGTTAAAAAATGATGAACATGTCTTGGAAACAGGCTAAAAAGGATTTTGAGCTGCAATATTTAAACTTGGTGATTCATGATAGCAGAATACTTAAACTGCATAAAATGTGCTAATCTTTCGAACTTGTTGTTTTGCCAGCATCTCAAATGATGGATTCAAACATTTTCATAATCCACTAGTTTATTATAATCCCTTCTGGAAGTATTATTGTCTCATTGGTTTATTTATTATTATATGCAATATATTAAAAATAAGGTGTTCTGTTGACCTTAAGCTCCAAAAAAAGTAATATATGAGAGTGAAAAAGCAATAGTTGGGATTAATTATATTGCAGACATGATGGAGGAGTCTCTGCCAGTGTATATTGGCATAACCTCATTGAAGTCAATAGAGTAAGACCAATTTACGTCAGCAGAGTTGCTGATTTAGCAGGCGTTGGAAGAAGATTTGCTGGGATTTTCACAAATGTGAGGAGAGACAGAGCACTGAAAACAGCAGACTGCTTGTTGGTGGGGTTTTTTATGCACACTATTAACTTTCACACCTGTTTGTGTAAGCACTGCAGAAGTAATTTTTTAAACCTGTGCAGGAAAGGTGCAAAATTGCAAGGATATCAGCTGAGAGATTTTGCCTGACTACAACGCTTGTTGAAACCCAATCATGGTGTCTCATAAAATGGTAAAGCACTTCTTTTTGAACATCAAAGAAGTACATCAAAGTGTACCTTCTGATGCTATGGAAGCTGGTTAAACAGATTCAACAGTTATCCTGTAATAAGCTTTGAAATGATATCTATGCATAAATGAGGCAGAATATTTTGAATCATGAGAACTGTTCTAAAATTATGTGGAGTGAACAAACAGTAGATCTAGTTCTTATCTCCTTTTCATTTTACTTCAGTGTACTTCCACTGACTTCAGTAGCAATGTGCTGGAGTTATACCATGTATGGGTAAATCAAAACAGGCCTTGTAAGGGTAAACTGACAGAGATTATTTCTGATAAATTGCAGGAGAGTAGTAGGAAATAATTGGATGATGTCTTTCAAATATTGTAGAAAAATAGGACTGATTTGGTTCCACTCTGTGAGTCAGTGCCTTTTCCTCACGCTTTGCAGTCTAACTACAAGGAAACCTACTTAGCATGGAGTTTTTGGTGAAGAGTCTATTTTTATAAGTCAATGATTCATCCCTCCTGTTTCATATAAAGTGTTATTTTGTGCTAAGCAAGGAGTTCAGTCTTGGTGCCAAAACTACCTATACAAAATAGATGCCTCTTATCTAGCAGTAGAAGAACTTGTCATACAGCCAAGGTTCAGACTCCTTTACTGGAAAGAAAAAACTTTTAAAAACACTGTGCTTTAAAAATCAACTTTGAATATTAGCTATTCCTATTTGTTTTGTTCTTTTCCTTCAATTGTGAATGACACTGACAGACATTCAAAGACTTAATTCGCATTTTGAGGAATCTCACTTCCTCCTGTACCCATGTGAACAAAGAAATGGAGACGATGCCTGGAGTGATTGATCTGGTTCCTAATGTTCCAGGTAGTTTCATGGACACCTTAGTTATTTCAGAAGTAGAGGTTCAATGAGATATAGCTGTGTTGAAAATGAAGATGATGTTGTGTCTTTCATGGCACTAGGAGGGACAAAGTGTGAGAAAGATGAGGTAGAGCACCCATAGGAAGACCACAGAGGTAGAATGATGGACAAATGAGGTCTCCGCACCACAAAGACACGATCCCTGCTGTTCCATTCCTATAGAAGCAATAAGCCAGAAATGACATGCAAGAAAGAGGTGGATGATCTTAAGGTGCTCTTCCACCATTCATATAACTTTATCCTTTTCAACATGTAAAGACTAATATCACTCTGTTATCAAAGGCTCCATCAGGCAAAAATCCGTGTTGCTTAGCTGTGCAGTCATCAGAGGAATTTTCGTCCTTAGCTTGAGTCTTCGCTATGCATTGCCGAAGAAATTGGTATGATCCCAAAAACATAAGACTCTGAGTTTTAGTAGGCAGAAGCTAGGCTCTGGAATAATTGTCACAAAATATATAGCACACAAATGGGACTGGATAGGGAAAGAGTACAAAAGGGTATGTCTCTCTATGGGTACATATAGCTTTCCATAAAAAAGTACTTCATTAATATTGATAAAAACAGCTGAGATTCACAGATTCCAGCCAGCTGAAGACTTGGCCTTGTTAGTTTACATTCATAAAGGTCACCATATGTACAGCCTTTTTGCCATTTTGCATTTCTGATATACCACAGCAATGCATCATCAAAATACCTTCCCTCTGATAATGTATTGCTGTGTTATGCAGTTAAAGTGACTTTGCTTGATGACACACTCAAGTAATCCATCTTTAGACAGATGAACTGTAACAGCAGTGGCCTCTCTGTCTGTCACGTGTAAGAGAGTATGGGGAATAAAAGATGTATTGGCAGGGCCTAGGAAGAAACAAGAGGTTAGGCATGTGCCAGGCTTTCTCAGACAGAGAGCAGACTTACCAGGAAATGCATAGGAAGTCCTTAAAGAACAAATTAAATGGGCAGGTCACTGGCCCTCAGAAAGCTTGTGGGTACTCCTTATCGATGGTGTCTTAGTGAAGTCCGCATCAAGAAGTATCATGAGAAAATTTGTTGTATATTAAAATGATGCCTATGGAGAATATTCCATGGGGAGGTAAAATACTGAATTCTCTTGCAACCAAGCTATTGCATTTAAATTTCAGCCTTCACACTCTGGCCATCACATCTGGCTTAGATAAAATGAGTTGGGCATTCAAATGCCATTCCTTTGGTGAGATTGTCTTCATTCAACTGTTGTGCAGTACAGTAGTTCATGGCAAGGAGAAACTTGTGCTCAGGATCATAGGGATTCTGCTGAGTTTCTGAGTGGTGGGAGAGATGTGTGGGAGAAACTTAGTGATCTTAGAGTCAGAAGGCTCCTGCAGAAAAATGTGCATGAAAGACATTACGGCAAGACACACTGAGATTCACCCTTCTCCATTTACTGAAAGTAAACAAAACAAAATTCAGGGAGAGGAGGCATGCAATTCAATTCAAAGGCATATCCTTTTTTAAAATTGCTGAAAGAGGAAGGTCTTTCATGGAAAAGTGGATAACTCACCATTGTAATTCATTGCTACAGGAAGGTGGTGTGTCAATACTACTGGGTAGCTTTGTAGAATTAAGAATAGAGTGGGATCCTGCCACATAATAACAATGGTATTACAACAGTAAGAACACAACTATGAGAGCTATCCAATCCCATTTTTAAGGTATAGTGTGACCCACTGAGGTTATACAAAATTGTCCTCTAACCATGCAATCAGATTCACTGCAATAATTTTACACTCTCCTCTGAAGTAGTTGCACTCCCAACCGCTAGAAATGGGCACTTGTTCCTGCTAGTCCATTGATCTGTTCCCAGGTGACAATGTCTTTGTGTCTGCAAATAAATCCAAGGAAGCCACAAAAGCTGCCTAAAATGTAAACTGAACAATGTTAAATTTAGAGATCAGGCTTGCATTATCTGCTTTCTCTTTGAGTATGAGGAACTGAGGTAACTAACTAATAAATGACTAATTCTTAGGTTTTATGTAGCACCTCTTATCAGAGCAACACTGAACACACTGATGGGAATACATAAATTAATTCTTGTAGCATGCCATTGGGACAGATATGTTTAACTGTATACATGTCACAGCTTGCTAAATTGTTTTGTGCTTTTCCAATTAGCATAGTCCATAGCATCCACAGACACAGAGCAGGTACCTGCACTTCTAGATGTTCTGTAGAGTCATGTGGGCCCTGCAGGCTGAGTGTGCAATCTGAATGTAAGTCAAATGGCAGGAACTGTGCACAGGCACATGGGAAGAAAAATAAGCAATAGGTGGATGGGCAGGCATTTCTGCACTTGAATTGCCCAACTAAATTATTTTTGTAGGCGTATAGAAATTATGTCCATGGTTTTCAACAGCATGCAACAACATAGTTATGGACTGGGAAATTCAAAAGTGCTTTTATTTCCACTGGAAACTGCTGTTTATTTTATTTATCTGTTTGGTTGTTTTTTTTTTCCCACAAAACCCTGAAGGAAGTGTTTTTTATTCCAAAAAGAAGCTACAGAAACTACTGGAGAAGATAGCTCATTCCTTGCACCTTTATTTTTGATAGGCCATGACCTTAACTGAGGTAAATCTGCCATTGTGTATCACTGTTAGAAAACTCTTGTTGTACAACTTTCCACCTTCAAAAACATAAAGAAGTAAAAAATTAGGGCTGTGGGGGGAGATAACTGATCTAGTGATCACTCCAGTTGACACTAATGAGTCCACAGGGAACACATACAGCTCCACAAAGAGCTACTTTTTTGTTGCAAATCTTTCTTTCCAGTTCAAACCTTTCAGTAACCCCCAAATTTATTTTCAAGTAGTTTTCTTAAAGTTTTTCCTGTCCAGACAACTTTCCATCATACACATATTGATGAGTTATTTGTGGATCACACCCTTTTGCTTTTTTGAAAGCGTGTAAAAGGCTGTAGCGGAACGTAGGGTGAGGAGCACTTGAAAGTCTAACCTCAACTATTTTGCTCTAAGTCACATAAGAAGACACTGTCACTTGCTGTAACCTTAAGACAAAAGGTAAATGAATAGAGACAGTTCATTGCTTATGTTCTGCAAAGCTGGGAAAGAGCAAATTCCACAGCACAACAAAACACATCTGTGAAGTCAAAGAACCGGGCACATTTATTTCTGATTCTTCACTTACTATTATAATTTGTTATAGACTATATCATGTGGAAAATGAGAAGTTCAGTGAGTTCAGTGAAGCAAGTTCTAAAGATTCCTTTAAAGTCCTTTAAAAATCCTTTAAAATTCCCCTTGTATCCAGCCCCATTACCACATTTAAAGTTAAAAAAACCCACACCATTCTGAAATCTTGCAAGAGGTATTTCAGTGTTTTATTTCTTTTGCTGGAATTTCTTTTGTACCAGGCTTACAGGATTTTTTTCCCCATTTGCCAAATGAAGTATCACCTGTGATGGCCATAAATCTAGAATTATTTTTAGCAGTGAAATATTTGTAAAATACAAATGCATATGTAAAAATAAACTCCAATGGCTGTCACTTAAAAGCCACTTCAACAGCCCGGGAACCAAAAAAAAATAATAAATGCATAACCATGAGCTAATGGCTTTTCAGGAAGAATTTAAGTGAGAGCATAACTTTTCTCATCTGTCTACATATATAGGGTGTTTTTTAACTGAAACAGTCAAAGGTTACTCAGAAAGGATCAATCTGCTCTTTATTTAGTTTAAAATCAGACAGTTTATAGTAAGACACACTATTTCTTGGCTGTTTTGGTGTGGAAATAGTTTTCTTCCCTTACAACCAGTTCTACAGGAAAACAGTCTTAACGGTGAGTGTCACAAGAACATAACATCCCTTATGCCTGCTATGTTCAGATTCTCCTAGCACACTCTATTTGCACTATGGCCCATATGCTCTCTGGGAAATATGTGACACCTTTATATGTGGGATGGGTACTTCAGCTCTCAAAAGTTGTAGTGCATGAAATAAGTGGAGAGAAAATCAGCTTTTGTCTAACTCACCAACTTCAAGGTCTGCACTCCGAATATCTTGTTCAAGTAGATCTGATGGCAAAGGCTTATGCTTAAAGTGTTGCCTGTTTTCCTGGCTCTTAAAAGTTACTTGGGAAGGGAGTCCATCAGAGAAAGGATGCTCTGTGAATGGCTGGTGGAGGAAATCATAGATAATTAGAAAAGACTAATGGGCTTGCCTACAGCATAGGTTTTCATACGTTATACTATTTCTTTTGACAATTATTTCTTTTAAAAATATTTCTTTTAAAAAAACCCAAACAAAACCACCACCACCAACAAAAAAAAAACCAAGTTATGTTATAAAGCATAGAAAACTTGTAATTATAATGCATTGCAGAACTAATGAAGCTAATGAACTCTGTCAAACTCATACAGAATGAAGTGAACCCATGAACTTAAACAAATATTCCCAGCACAGAGGAAAAAAGAATAAAATAAAGGTAACTAGAAAACTAGGAAGAAGGAAGTTTTTTATATGATGTTTTCTGTGACATGAGAGATGGAAGAATTTGGTCTTTTTTCAAGATGTCCCTTGAGAGCTGAGACATGAATACATGCTATGGATTGTCTGTGCTTAGTTTCCGAAGTACAAAAACACTGCACAAAGCTCTTAAGTTAGCTAAAGCATGTCTTAGAGAGGAGAGCAACTAGAGGAAGTCCTGGAACAAAACCTTAGTTATAGTGAGACAGCAAAACAAGGCACAGAAAACACAGTTAAACATCAAATAGATCAGTTCAGACTCGGTTAGTCTTCTGTGACCAGCATGACTGTAATGTTAAAAATAGTGCATGAAATCGACTGCAGGAAACAGAAAGCAACTGGCTGGTCTAGTAGATTACTACTGGTGCAGTTTTACTTTAAGAGTTCTATAGACAAGCCTGCTTGTATATCTACTTTCCCTTCTATTCCTCTCTCTAAGAAAAAAAGTAAAAATAAAAGTAAAAAAGTCAAAAAGTTTATTGGCCACCTGAGTCACATTTGGTGAAAATAAGCTCCCTTGAGCATTGGAGGGTTTAGCAAAATAGTGTCAGGATCTTGTTTTGTTGGGATTTTTTTTTTTTGGAGGTAGTTTTTGGTTTGCTTGAATTTGGGGTTTTGGTTTTCTTTTTCTGCCATTTTTTTTCCCATAGTCATCTACTTAAATTTCATTTTTTACTAAGTTCTTGCAGAACTCTTCTGACAGATGTGTTGTTGGATGTTCTGAGGGGCACCCTCTGCTTTGGTGGTGGCATGGATAGACCTGGTGGTTTGATGCTGATGTGTTTCTCACACTGAAATACTGAAACTAAGTGGGCAGAAGAAATGGAATCAACCACATTGTCTGTAACACTGTGTATTAATATATATACACATTTTTATACATATATATATTTATATACACAGTCTCTAGTGCAGCATTTTCTCATCTAATCTTTCTTCAGCCTTCGCTGTTCTTCCTTTAGGTTCTTTTTTCTCTTTAATAGCACAGCTATTATCTTTTCAGATGTGGCCCATTAATTCTTCTGTATGAAGTCATGCATAGTCAGCTCTCCCATGATAATGACCAGAGGGGAATAACAGCTAATGGCCACTGAGAAAGAGATGTATTAGTTTAGCTGCTTCTTGACTTGTTGAAATCTCTCTATATTTTTTTTTTTTTTTGCATTTTTTCTTTAAATAAACTCTGAGGAAATAAAGTATTTCTGAACCCATCCAAGACAATGTTCTACTTCCGTTCACTGTTGAAATATGAACATTCTGGGAAGACACATTGAAAACCAGAAAAAAAAATCACAACTTTTTTTATACATTAAAAGATCTGACACATTTTAGTGGTAGAACTTACTAGGTCTGGGTATTGGGGAGTTTTAAAGAACATGAATTAAGTAAATCAACCAAGCAAAACAAAGACATACACTTACGTAATGCTACCAAAGACTAAATCGCCTTCCAATTCAAGAATTTCCTAAAGCTACTGCTTTCCAGAAACTGTGAGGCTTATAACTAAATCTTTTCCCTATCCCTATACTCATTACTAAGCATCAGCTAACATTCACCAACAGACTAGGTGAATCCTTGGTCCCATAATTTTACTCTTGTGATGATGCTTACTTAGCAGGTCAATGAAGCAATCTGCAGAGTACTGACCATGAAATAAAACTGGCCAACGGGCAAGTGAGAACAAGACAAGAGAAATCAAAACTGATTGTTAAATTAAGAAACAAATTTTATAAGAAACTATTAAAAAATTAAGAAAATATTAAATTTGCTCATAGTACCTTGACTTTAGAGGTGGAGTTTCTTTGGTATTGTTCAGATTCTGTTCCTTAAGGGACATAGAAACACTATCTTTCATTTTCATCTTTCCATTTCTGGATAGTGGTTCTATTCATTTTTAAATGATTTTAAGTTCTACCTGGAGTCTGTTGCAGGCCATCTGAGAAGGAAAAGTATTCCATTTTATGTATAGCTAGCAAAGTGGTGTAAAATGGCACAAGATGCCACCAAATATCAATGCTTCACCTTTTTGAGATTCTGACCACAACTGTCATATTCATAAATTAATGTCACAAATGACCATTTCAGAACAGAAAGTAAAAGCTGAGGATTAATAAGAGCTTCCTGAGAATTCAAACAACACATAAAGTACAGACAAACAAGAGAGGACTTTTTTTCTCTCCTATTTTTTCTTTTTATTCTTTTCCACTACATCAAAATTTGTTCAGAGTTTCCAATGCTGGCAAAGCTTTCTTTTGTGAAAACCATGAAATTACTAGACCACTGGAGGAGGCTGTTGAAAAAAAGGTCCAGCTGCCTTATTGAGAGATGTATCAAGTTATTTTCCCTTTGAATAATACAGATTCAGGTTTTATATTGCTTCCTTTTATATTGTCAGGCATCATAGTCATTTTTAGTTGAAACAGGCAATGTAGCTGTGGAACATATCAGTGTAACTTTTAAGCAGTGTATCTACAGAGGATATTACTTGTAACTTCAGTGCCTTCAAAATTCTTCTCCGCATACAATTTTTTTCAGGTTGTCATGAATTTAATAGAATTCACTGTTCATCATTTCCACATCCTTGGGCCACTTCTTTATATGCAGCTGTCAAAACACATGTTAGGAGCTAAACTTTCTATGTGATACTGTTTTCTGGCGGACAAGCTTTCAGACAAAAGAGGTCACTGAAGGTAAAAACGTATTTAGCTAAAATCTGTCTTCAGTAATTTTGGATATATGAAAAATAAGCCTGATTTTTTTCTTGTTGTGGGTTGTTGTGGGGTTTTCTATGTTGTTGCTATTGTTGTTTTGGGTTGTTTGGATTTTTTTTTTTTTTTTAACCAGGTGCTACTTAAATCTGCACACCCCTTAAATACTGGAACATGGTGATAAGATTTCACACCACTCTCTAAGTCTGGCAGCTAAGTTTGGTGTAAAATCTTCACCTCTATAATCTTCTGCAAGCCACAGGGGCATTCTTCATAGGTCTTTTTTTCTTTAATGTCTCTGTTACCTTTCAGGGAGGTGAGGGAGTTAAGTATAGCTTCATGCAATTCAGAATCAGGCCTGTTCTTTTCTATGTAACAAATTGTCTAAATTACAGAAATGTGAGAAGAGATAATTATTTATCAAAAGAATAATTAGGTCCAGGACGAACACACTGCACAGAGAACTGCACACACTGGGGAGTGTGTGTGTGGGAGGAATGGTACCTGCGGACAGAGATTTAAAGCACCTAGAAGGTATGAGAAGAAAATTCCCCTGCCTTTTTCTGTCACAGAAATACGGGTGGGAAAGACCCAAAGAATGCTAATATCACGATGGTGACTGAAAGTCAGAGATACAGCCAGGCTTAGAGAAAAATGTTTATATCATTTGACATTAATATCTGGAAAGTGCCTATGAAAGTGATAGAGAATACATGTTCTAGTCCATAAAATGCCTGCTTCATGCTACTCACTGTCCCAGATGGTGTATTTTTATCTAATTCCAAAGCTGGCTGTGGTGAGCACAGCTTTATATTTCCAATATACATTATCCTATCGGGAAATAAAGCAGCCATTGCTTAGATGCATAGCTGCAGATGGTAGAAGTTTCAGTGCCATTCTTTAAATTACTGTAAAAACATGGAAACCTAGCTGTTGTACAAATAAATGCTAACACAGAGGGTCTCATGGGGCTCTGGGCATCAGCAGCAGCCTTTTAACTTCTCTGGGTAACATATTTCAATACCAGTTTAAGTGAGTAACAGCAAAGGAGTCTCCCTTCTGAAAGCTCTGTGACCTGTGTGTGTCTTCAAATTGGTGTTTTCAATACACATTCCTGTAGAAATGTTGCTATGGTTGGGAAACATGCATGTCATAGCTGAGCTGTCATGGGAACATGGTACTCATATGATTTGCAAGTAAAAACCCTTTGAGATTTATGAAAGGGGTTGTGACAGCAGTGGCTGAGACCTCAAGGCCAGATGCTAACACATCTTTATTTTAAATTCCAGACACTGGAAAGGCATCAACTGCTCATGTAACTGAGGTCAAAAAACACATGCAAAAGAGTAATTTGTTTGCCTCCGAGGTGAGAAGTCTTCACAGTATGGTTAAGTACTATGCTAATGAAATGAATCCCATCGTTATTAAGTGGAAGTGAAATATGTGTTATACTGGTAATAGAAATTAAAGGACTTGCTGGTTTGTTTTTTTTTTTCTCCTATGAGTTTCTATGATTTGCACAGTCTGACTGTATTGTTCTTGCATCTGTTGAAATGGTTGAATGGATTGTAAATCGATGCAAAGACATATTATTGTTGTTGTAAAGACATATTATTGTTGTTTATGTGGCATCATAGGCACTTCACTTCTACTCCTGATATTTTTGCCCCAAAGAGTTTTTACTTTAAATAATTATGACTTACCAAACCAACAGGTACTTAGAGTGGTGTTAACTGATAGAGGATGGCTGATATTCACAACAAACAGAGGAAATATGACTCTCTTTTCAGACTATGTTAACTGTATACCCTTGAGGTAACTTGGCTTTGATAATTCCAATTAAAAAATAAAACAAAAGGACAAGGACAGTTCTGTCCCCACATCCTGCCTGTATGAAAGCTTGAGAGAAGAGGCAAATACATGATCTGTGCATATATTTACACTACATCTCCTCTGTTAACATTCCTCATCTGAATGATTTAGTGGATTTAGTGTAATCACTGTATGCAACAAGAAGAAAAAGGATTTTGTAATGTTTTGTTTGCACGGCAGAGTTGGCCCTAAACAGAAAAGCAAACCCACAGCTTGGCTGTGATCTTGAATTACTGAAGAGGTAAAATTTAGCAGAATAAAAGGAGGAACATGCAGAAGAAATTTGTTGTAGCCATTGATAAAAGAGAAAATCTTGTTGGAAGTAACATATAACAAAATATCAGAAACCAAACAAAAAGTAACATTCTTTAATAAGTACAGACTTCTGTATTAATCATAGAAAGGAGGGAGTTATGATTGAGGAAATAAATACTAAAATACAGAGAGTAGATTACTGAGAGATTCCTGTGTCTTGCTGCCCTATATCCTGGAAATATCTTATGCTCTTATCTTTTCTTTCATCAGAGAGATTGAGCACTTTTATTTGTTACTAAAGGTATTGGTGGAATTTTTA
The DNA here is from genome assembly GCF_014839835.1 of Dryobates pubescens. Lineage (NCBI taxonomy): Eukaryota > Metazoa > Chordata > Aves > Piciformes > Picidae > Dryobates > Dryobates pubescens. Next base: position 18,970,515 of record NC_071625.1, on the reverse strand, counting down.
GCACACTTTAGAAATAGAATATTTCTTGTCATTGGAAATGAATATAAAATACTTGTATGTCCTATTATTGTGCATACAGGGACCTAAAACTTTGAACATTATAAATGTTGAATAAACTGAAAAGGCTAATAAGAAAAAATTAAGCTCCCCCCCAAAAAAAAACCCACCAAAAAGCCCCCTCCACACAACTCCCCCCCCAAAAAAACAACCAAACAACCCCAAACAAATGACAAAACAAAACAGGAAAATGAAGCTAAACATCTATTCATTACTTGAATTGGTAATTGTTACAGTCAACAAATTGAAGAAAAATCTCCAGCAGATTCTTGAGTGTTGTCCTTCATCCTCACAGAGAGGTAAAAAGGGAGACAAAACTCCATCCTATTTTTGGAGGAGGCTGATAGAATTCTCAGACACATTGAGAATAATTTTCAGATTGAGGAGGTGGTGACCTGAACCTGCTAATGTAATGAGAACATTTGATTCATACTCAATCTTAAAGAAGAACATGACCTAAAAATTTAAATAGGGAGAAAAAAAAAAAAAAGAAAAGAAAGAAACCTTGAGTGTTTTCAGAGCATAAGGAACTATACTGACCAGTATGTGGCCAAGAATTAACAATCTTTCCAGATGACATGGGAACACCGAACTCTACAAGGATCAGTAATAGGCTAAATGATGTAATTAACACCATGCAGTTTAAATGGATTTAGAAATAAGGTCTTCACTAAGAAAGTGTCAAATATTACACCTTCTGCATGTACAGATGTAAACATTTCTATCATATGTAAGCATCATTGTGCATATATATGCATCTATGTGTACATGATCATGTTGTACTGATTCTTTGCTGATACATGAGTATTTCTGCTCCCTCTTTCTATGTTTAAGTAATCAGGTAAAAAGGAACAAATATCATTAAAATTATTTATTTCTCAGTACTGGTGAGCATCCTGGTCTGTAGACAGGTACTCTGATTAAATTTTTCCTAAAACAAATTTTAAAGTCTGGAGATGCAACATTTCTGTGATCTTGCATTGCATTTATTTGTTACTACCTACAATTTACATTAATATAATGTTTAGGAGACTCATTTGTAATTAAAATTAATTTAAAAAATGCATTAATATACCCACATAGTATGTCTCCAGTATATTTTGATCAAGTTTCCAAATATTTCTGGCAGCCTTTAAAAAGATAATGTCTATATTCTCCAGACTAGCACACGTATTTGCTACATCTTAGAGCATTAACTATAAAAACAAGTACATTTTAAACTTCAGTAAAGTTACTAGCCAAGAATAATTATTCTTGTGCACTAATTTCATGAATCATGATGTGCAGCTTTTAAAATCAATGTCCTTTATGTGGGGTTAAACAATATTTCCCTGTGTAAGTCTTCTTGTCCTTATACTGCTGGTTGGTTGACCTCACAAAGCATGTGCTTTCATGACCTTTGCTGAGGAGTGTTCTTGCATTAGTCAGCATTCTGTGCATGGGATTGCATCTAAACTCTACCAACACAGAAGTAATACTGAAAGAATGTGGTAGGTTGACAATTTCACACGTTATGGCTTTATTCTGCAAAATGCCCATTTAAAATCCAAGCAAGAGAGCAAACAATTAGACAAAATGCAACTTACTTTGTTGTACTTTTAATAATTACTCAGGTCTTTCTCTTATGATTTTATTCTGTTATTAATAGTGTAAAGTATCCGTAGTTTGTGATTTTTCACAATGAAGAAAGAAACCTTTTATTTCATTGTTTTCCACACACCTAGATGTTGAAATCTCAGCACTTTCCAGGAGATGAAAACTGTATTTTACACCTTGTAGTATGTTCATGAAAACTCTCCTGTAGCTTCTTCCATTACTGCTTCACAAAGCTGGAATTGAATGAGGCTTAAACCATGAGTAACTGATTAGGCACTCTGTGTACTCCTCGAAACCAAGTTTCCTATTAGTTGTTGGTTTCCCATCCCCATCTTCTGAGAAGACTGTAAGAAGGTGGCACAAAATGGTCATCCAGTTCTTTTTCTATTTCTTGTAGGACTGCGTAGTTAGCAAAATTGTCCTTCTCTTAACAATAACCAGTCTTTATTTATGTGTTTGTAGCAGAGGAAGTGGTGCTCATGAAATTACCTAACTTTGTTTTCTATTTTAAAAGGCAAAGGGAATGGACAAAGCCAAGGCAATCACTCAAAATTCAACTCTGTGCGAAATATTTTTTTCCTTGTTATTCTTAACTTGAAGCACTTCAATTCTTTGAGCATTTATTTCTATACTGTAGAAATGAATTAAGATAATCTGTTCATTTCTTTCTACATCTTTCACATTTTTCCAACAAAGAAAATGTATCTGTTCAGTTTTTCACTTTTCCAGTCCAGTGCTGTTAAGCGTGGTGTGCCAGGTAATTAGTGATAAGTGAAAGGCAATGATTGCTATAAAATGACAGTGCTGCCTTTTTGGGGTTTCTCATAGATCTATCAATGCTTTCACCGTGAAATTTAGTACAAGCAAATCTCATCCACTGTGTCCAACATTACTCTACGTTAAAGAAATACCATTACTGCTCAGCAGTTTACAAGTGTTACATAATAACTGCAAAAATGGAACCTCATTCTCATCTATGGTGGCTCTAATGTACCTTTTAATTTACACATGCAAAAACTTTCGAAGCCAGAAGATGCAGATGGACATTTCTGGGAGATTTTGAGTGGCAAAGAGTAACTTGGTCCTGCTTGTATCACAATAAAACATGCTTTTCCTACTCATAATTTTAAAAGATACATTCTGCCTAAAATACCCAAGCTTTACCAGGAGTTTAGTCCTCCTTTCTTGAAGATAATTGTGTACTAATTCAATGGGGCTGTTCATGTGCAGGAATCAGTACAAACTTCCATATCAGTAGCATCAGAGTCATATTTGGGAAAAGTGCTGGGTATATTTTTTGCAAGTGCTAACCCTTAGTGTCTCTGAAAACAGGACAGTGAAAGCCTGATACGGTTCTAAGGTCAAGGAGAAAATGCAGGCTTTTCAGTACCTCTCCATTTAAGGTGAGAATGCAAGCAGCAGTACAGGATACTTTGTGCAGTAGTTCATAATCTGATTGCTTGTGCTCTAATATTTCTTTGGATTGGAGGTTGTCTCAAAAAGAATTCACCAGTGACATTTGCTCCATGATGGGGTGCAATCACCTTCACTGCTCTTACCAATCTACCAAAAAAATTTAACAGTGATCGAAAGGCATTTCTTTTAATAACTTATTCATCCTTTCTATTTGAAAGTATGTTCTGTCATCTTACTTGACCCGAAGGGTGTGATGAATTTGTTTGAAGGGAAACATTCAGTCCTTTTTGAGATGCTTATGTTATTCTGCATGGCTTTTGACTTCTGATTTGCAGCACACTGAAGGAGAGTTTTTATATTAATCTGTTTTGAATAACTATACATTTACTTATCTTAAATCAATGTATGGAAGCCAGAATAGCAGGAACTACATGAATGCATGGAAAACAGAGAGTTTGAAGAGCAGGATGGCAATGTATCACAATATGGTTCTAATTTGTGAATTGAAAGAAGGGAAGATGTGAATCTTGGACTTCAGATTTAGAAGCTCAAGGCCTGCTTGCCATGCAGGAAGATGTCACACAGCAATGTAATGCTTAGATGAGGGTGAATCTCTGGAATGCTTTTCTAAGCCAACAGATAACAGGAAACAGGCCAGGGACAGACCAGCTTGTTCCTGCAGATGTGAGCAGGTGAACAGGAAAAAAAACCCAAAGGAGCAGATGTGGAGAGGAAAAATGCAAATAAGAGGAAGACCCCCCCCCAAGCCCACTGCCAGGCATGGATGGGAGGAGCTGCATGTAAATTAATAGGAAATAGCATGAATATGTAGTAGCTAACTGTGTATTAACCCTGTAAAACTTGTGTTCCTGTGCACATGCTTGGAGGGGAAACCCCCTGTGTGTCCAGTGCTGTGTCTAGCACTGTACATAAAGTATTAAAGAATCCTTATTTAACAGTCCTAGCTGTTGAGTTTCTCTATTTCTCTGTATCAATACTGGTCATGCATGATGTTTACTAGCACAAACAGAAGTCTGGGATATTCTAGGAAATCTAGTATGAAATAAGATGGATTATGCATCTGGAGGTGACTACTTCCCAATTTCTAGCTACACTGGTCATAGCCCAGTGTCTACTTTGGAGCAGGGTCAGAGAAAATCTGTACAATATAATATGTGTTCCTCACAGCGTTGCATAGTCAGGATGAGAAAGATTGGGAATGTTGGTTTTAAGGTGTCACCAAAGCATCATCAAAAATGCTGCACTTCACGCTAAACTCCAAGAAACCCACAAGTAATCTTCATTAACTTAAACTGGACACACAGCAGCGAGTTTGGAAATAAAGACAATTTTAATACAAATTGCCCGCAGGAATAATGTTTTATCACTCTTAAACTGGAGTAAAACTGACAAGAGTTTTTTTCCTGAGTGAAAATAGAGGCATTTTTTTTAATGGCAGTGAAAATATATCGAATTACTTCCTGGCTGCTCTTTGCAATTTGTAGTACTTGGGAAGTCTTAAAGGAAAGTTGATGGTGACAAATAGACATTTCTAAAATGTCAAGTCATTCAAAACAGGAATTTTCATTTATTTATAGACTTACTCTGGTATTTCAAATGTTAGAGTGCATCCTGTAGATATTATTTAACTTTCTATTAGGAATTTTTAAAATCTCAAATGCATTGACATCTTGCATTAAGATAATTGTCCAGCGACACATTTCACAAATAAATTATATGAAATTAATGGTTGACAAATTTTCTGAGTGCATTTTTCATACCTGAAAACACTTTCTAGAGGAACTGTTACCTGAAAGTTTCAACTTTTCTGAGAAATTCTGAAATCCCGTGTTGTCACATAAGGATTAACTGATGATACTACTGAAATAAATATATTCCCTTTAATGTTTGTTTGCTGGATGATCACTGTCCTGAAGGGTCAAACCCCCAAAGGAGCCCTAGCCCAGACAATGGGCTCAGCACCTGTAAATGTGCTAACCTGGACAGATCCTGGGGTCTAGATGATCAAGGTAAATAGAAAGCATGTGTGATTAGCATTGTAAGCACCCCTGAATGTGCAAACCTGGACACTTCCTGGGGTCCAGATAAACATATACTTTGTAACACAGATGTGAACTGTGTGAGCCTCTGGCCATGTTTGGATATGTCCCATCCCATAGGTCCAGTTATCAGCATTTGGCGTTACCAAAGGACATTGCTCCAGACAGAGGAGCAAGTTGTGATTACCTGGCCAGTCTGCCCCAGAAATCCATTTGTGGTGAACCCACAGATCATAGCACCTGTATTTCCAATTTGAATTGCTGTATTGGAAATGTTAGATCTGCACTTAAATCATTTAACTGCCTTTATATGTGCAGTGTAAAATTCACAACTGAATAACTGAACCTATGAATGCATTCTGTAAATAAGTTGCAGTGGTATTTGAAGATCCTGCGGCCAGGAAACATTCATTATAAAATATATAAAAATACACATTTTAATTACAATCACTAGATAAATACAATATACTATGGCAGTGTAAATCCATACTCAGGAAAGAAAAAACCATTAATTGCTTCTCAATTTCCTGTAACTTTAGTGACAATGGAAATTTCTGACTTATCAAGTTTAGAAGGTAAAAAAAGAGAAATGCTTAGCCTTTGTTTTGCAGTAAATATAAACCTTCTTATGAAACTCTCATATTCCAACATATCTCAGAATTTGTGCTCCTTCTAAATCTATGCAGAAACGCAAAACTCAGAATTTTTCAAGGAAAAAGATTTCTGTCTTGTATGAAAGAAAGGTTTGATGTTCTCAGCAAAGAAATCTTCAAGTGGCAAAGCAGAAATATTTTTTTCTAGAAATTTTTCTCATGGTGCTATACACAGTTTTAAAAAACATATTGAAGTAGTCATCATGCAATATAGAAAGACCTTATAGAGTTGCCCATTTGATTTCTTAAATGTGATGTTTTCTGAAACTGAGCATTATCTTCTACACTCTCTTGAGTGTATCAAAACACACTAAGTGGGTCCTGTTCCTTCTGATATCCTACAAGCCTTTTTCAGGACTGTTACTTCTCCTCTAGCACAACCACTAAGCCTGTCAGAGTGTCAGGTTTATCTGTCTTATAATTTATTGATATCACTTTGATTCACCTTACTTTGAGAACTATCTGTATACTAATACATTCTGTTCATCCAAATTCATCCCCAGCATAGCTAAATTTATGTCACAGGCCATTAAATTTCATATTCCTGCTCTAGGGTCATTCATCTGGACTGTCAGGGCTGTTCTGTAAAGGGATTTTTTACAGAATTGCCTTATAAAAGGGGAACTTCTCTTAATATCTTAATGTGGTTTATATTTTCCATGATCTTGCCTGTCCTGGATTTGTTCAAATCTTTATTAAATGCAGACACAGGGACAAATTCTATTTGTGCTTAAATTTGATGTCCAGTCAGGAACTTTGATTACTAGTATTCAACCCATTTTAGCTATAAATATGTAATTCACATCACTGATGCATGTTAATGCAAAGAATTTGCTGACTGCATTTGGGTTTGTATTATTTGCTCTTATGGTAGCTTGAATCCCTGCCTTAAATTGCAAATGTTCAGATCCTTTTTAAATTGAGGCTTGAACATAAATCAATATTCACTTTGTACAAACAAGTCCTGGTTGTGGTAAGATAAACAGAGATTTTGTCAGCAGCTTGCCAGGGACAGATTTGAGTGTGCCTCCTTCTGCAGCAAACTAGTTGTACAATGAAGCAAGCACTGGTTAAAAACTAAGAATGAAGATGGGTAAGTAAGAGACAAATAAGAATCCCTCACTGTCAGGTAAAAATCAGGATATTCAAATTTCTGCCACATCCACCTGTATCAGAAAATATTTGAAGGTAATTGGGTTTTTCTTTCATGCAGTTGTAACACACTAAATGTTAAAATCAGAAATAAGGAGAAATAATAGCTTTCCAACTTCAGAAGAATTTGATTTTGAAATTAGTTATGAAAAAAACCATCACAAAACAACAGCAACAAAAAGGAAGGAAGTTAAGGTAATATCACCTTGACATTTAATGAACATTGCCCTATTGAAAAGAATGAAAACCTTGAAAAGCAACCCAAATAACTATTTATTCCCTCCAGAAATTTGGAGGAACACTGTTGCAAAACCTGAGATTGATATTCAGATGATGTCCAGCAAATGAAAAGGGTACATTTGGAATACCATCAGATCAGGAGTTATTCTGCTAGCAGCTGGTTGATTGCCTCATTCAGTGGCTGAAGTGTTGCACCTTTAGGCTCCATTAACACCGTCCATTTGATGCTCATCTCCAACTGGCACATGCAGTTTCAAACTCTGTTTTCACTGGCACTTACACTTTTCTGGAAGAACCATTTCATAATAAAAACAGAACAGAAAGCAGAGTTTTGTCTAAAGCAGAGGAGGTCAAAGAATATTATTAAAATTATGATGTGTTAGAGGAACAACCAAACAGAACCAGCTAAATATATATCTATGTTAAAAGACATTTGGAGCTGAGCTGGTTTCATATAGTTACAAAATTTGAAGCAACAAAAACGCGTTGTATAAATCGGATGATAATAGGGAAAAAATATTATGTCTTATATTGGTTTAGTAAGAAAACAAATACAGGAGCATTGACGTTAATGATGCATTTGGATACTTTTCAGACTTGTGGAAAAAGTTACTAAAATTGCAGTTTTCCTTCCTTGGATGATTTGCTTTATATATAACATTAGTGCCTCAATACCAGAAGTGAGATCAAGACTTTCCTGTGTTGGTGTCATAAAGCAAAAGAAAAGTTATAAAGCCAACATCCCTCATAAATACCAATGAAGAAATATTGAAAATATTCCAGAATAGTTTTTGTAAATGAGCAGCTTTCTGGAACCACAACCTGCAGGAAATTTTCTAATACACCTCAGTGACAATGCAGGATGTTTTGGTACACAGCTCAAAATGGTAGCACATTTTTTTCCATTCAGTATATATAAGAGGCTGCTGGTCAGAAATTGGATTGCAATGCTGTCATCCTTCCACTACCCAAGTGTATATGTATACCTCTCTTTACCTAAGAAAATCAGACTAGTCACATAAAGGATGCATATAAAGATCACCTGGTCTTGCTTCACTGAATATATAGTGGAGACTGAGGTAAGTGTCTGAATTTAGCACCTGCATTTAGCTACTGAAATTTCACCTCTGGGTTTTGTGTTGAAATCTCATCTGCTGTTCAATAATCTCACAACAGCAATACCAAAAAAGTCATCATTGGAAAGAAAGCAGATTTAGTTGCTATGTTCTATTCTCTTGTGCCCTCGGGACTAGAGCATCATGGGGAATGGCACTTTAAGCGACATCTTCAAGGTGACCCGCAATGCAATCTGGCAGTAAAAGTGTCCTTGTAAAATAAAAAAGAAAGTTCATACTGGAGGTCAAATTAAATATGAGGGACTCCAAGGAATTGTTTGTGGTCTGTCTTTTTATCCAGTATTTCAGGAAATGACACATTAAGGTCTGAGATTTGCATAAAATGTAGGTATGGTCTCATTGTGTTGTAGTTGTCTATTTCTTTTTGGCTTGCTGATTAGGAACAGCTGCTGGTTTTTAGTTAAATTTCATATTTTATTTTTGGCAAGGATTTTTACATCTCTGGATGGATTTTTTTTTTCCAAGGTTTTGATGTTTTTATTATAAACAGAGAAAAATAACAGGTAATAATAATTGTGAGCTGCAAAGATACAGTAGGGCCAGGTGGCTTCCTGTAAGTTAGTGACCTTTCGGTATTAGAAACCACCTGCTGCCATTAGTTATATTAAACCTTTGCAGCTGGGTTACAACAATGACAGAAATATTTGCAGGGCCCTGATCCTGCCATCTCAGATAAGCCTCTTTAGACAGGGGTTATTCAATATATTTGAAAAGGACTTCCCACTTGAATAAGGTCTGCCCTGGTGGAAAAGACTGCTGGAGGATTCCCTGGGTAGGGGATTGACTTTATTCAAGACCCCTCAGTGGTTTTGCTGCTTAGCAAATCAAGCTGTGCCTGTAATTGGTACTTTTTTTTTTTTTCCTTGAAATGCTGTGTTTTCACAGTTCAGACTCCCAAACTATGCTTATAATCAGGTATTAGTAAAATAATTCTTGCTAAAACACTAGAGAAGGTCTTGGCATAGTATGCTTTTAAATGACTTTGGTATAAGAAAGAAATCCAAAGCAAAAATCTTTAGCATAGCTGAATAGTGAAAGTTTCTATCTGCAAACCAAAACCTAACATTTTTTGTCTTTCAAAAGGTAACCCAAGGATGCTGAGTATAGTTAATGTTTCAGAAGTCTGAGGTGGAAACGAGGTGTACAGCATGCGCCATAGTAGTTAGCACCATTTTGTGCACACTCAGCATAAGATACTCTCATGAGGCAAATGCCTCATGTAGATAAAGATACAGTAGTTCAAAGTTTCCCTTTAGTGCAGTAATATTATGGAAGAGATGGAAGAATCTTTTTTCTTTTTTCCCTCCTGAGAGTCCAGAGCTTGCCTTTTCTCTTTGGTATCTGTAGGTTTTATGCCACAACATGGAGTTCTCACATGCTAGTATTGCATGGCTAGCATAACAATAAGGTACTGGTTTACTCTATGCTGCTTGGCATTTTGTGTGAAACACGCCATATGGGAGTTGTTCCTGTAGTTTCTACTAGTTTGAAGAGGCTACTGTGGTAGCTACCAAGATAAATAACTCGCATCTGTCACACTGCAGACATCTAGAAACTGCAAGGCTGCACAGTTCAGGACCAAGTGAGGATCAAGAACTCTCCTCCCTAGACTGGATGAGTGGGATTCAGCTTTGAATTGTGGGGGTGAGGTTTGATTTAAGACATCTAAAATCTAGGCCTCCATGTGTCAGTATCCTGTGTGAGGCAGGTGTCTTGTTTTTCATTACAGTCATGAAATCAAATGTGCTCTGGGAGAGCTATTCATCTCACCTTGAAATAGGTGTTTGTATGTGGTCAGCTGATTATCAGCTGCTCAATCACAAGAAGGATACTTCTGCTGCTTCAATTCCTATTACATCAACCTCTTCACCAATCATAGGCAATTCAAAGGGTAATGGAAGGAAAGAAATTTTTATTTCTTATCATGACCAGCATAATACCTCCCTACAATTTTGGCACAACTTTGACACAACTTTGTAGACCCATAACTAATTGGGGGTGGGGGGAATATAAAAACCCAGCCTTTCTCAATAATTTTTCATCCTAAGTGTCTAGACAGAAATAATGAGTGACAACGACTAAAGGGAGATTTCTAGTTTAGCTTATTTCTGTATGGACACAAACCATTTTCTGTGGATGTTTCCCTAGTAAATTAGAACAAGGAGACAATAATCAAAGCACTTTGTCTCTTGGATTAGACCAGTTCCTGTTTTTCATAACATTGCCTTTGTAATGATAACATGAGTTAAAGAAAATGATCTCAAAGTACACCAAAATCTCCAAGCTCATAAATTTCCCTAAAGTTATTTTTTGAAGAGAGGGAATGAAGAGCTAAACCCTAATTGCACAGTTAAACTTCACACCTTTTAAAGATACCAGACCCAGTACGTCTTTACAGAGGAGGATGATTTCAGGCAAGGCTGGGATGTCCCTGAGAGCACACTATGTCTGGCACCAAGGGATGTCATGACATAGGCTGTCTGTGTATGTGGCAGAAAGGGAGAACCTGTAAAGTACTTTGGTCTGGAGACTGGCATCTTAAAGCCACAAATCCATGAAGTCTCTGCAATTATTTCTGCGCTGCCCTGAAATACAAGCCATTTAGACATGTCATATCCTGTCTCATTCTTGCCTTTATCATTGTGATTGGATTCTGAGCTGGCACTTCAGGTAACACTTTTAGGCATACATGAACATGAAGAATACAAGACATTTGCCTGAGAGTCTCTCACTGGCTGGTTGTGAAAGTCTATTTTAGTCTATACTGCTAAATTTTCTCAAGTCTCCAAAACAGTGGCAATAAACCATGTATTCCTCTAACTTTTGTCCTGTGACTGTCATCTGGGAAGACACATACTGCCATGAACAGAAAATAGTCTAGGAACTGTTGGTTGTGATTTAATAATCATTAAAATCTAAACCTTTCTATCTTTCTGTCACATTTGGATAATGCCTATGTTACTTTCAGACAAGAGTCATGTGGGTACTGAGAAGACAGAATATCTGAAAAGCTAATGCATAAGCCTTTCTTGCCTAGGAAACAAAACTAAGGAAATCTTTCATAAACTGTATAGTCTTCCTGCAATATTTTCCCAAGAAGAAAATATGGAGCTGCTCCACTGATCTCATGACAAACAAGTAAAGTAAAATGCAAATTAAAGACAGCCTATTAATGAAATTATACTCTCCAGATGCTAATTACAACCAAAAGCAAATTAAAAGTTTAACAATAGTGCAATAAAAGAAGGAATTTAAATATTGCAAATATATTCAGATATAACACTCAATTGGTATTGTACAAGTCTAAGTTAAGCAGCTAACAAGATAAACACTTATGATGGCAGAAAATTAATGTAGTGGCACAGCAAAATACTATATTATTTGGTATTTTATATGTGTTATATGACAATTTAATTAAACATTGAAGTAATCCAGGCAAATAATTTTCTAGTGAGATAAACCAAGAATTATCAGCTTCCTTTTCTTTAAGGGATCAATGCAAGGTGACACCCAATTTATGCTTTATGACTCTATAGTCTAAAATTTTATGTCAAAATTAATGAGAAAAAATAGATTTCTAAGGGCTTTTTTTTTTTTTTTTTTTCACCATCACACACACAGTAAACCAATTCATTCTTGCTGGAAGTAAGCTCAAACAGGGAAACAACCTGATTCTTGTGATGTTATTACTTCATAATTTTTGTAGTTTGCAGGAGAGATATCCAGTGGTAGAGGTATTCTAGCTCAGCCAGAAGAATAGATTACAGTATTTAGCTGATAAAACCCTAGAGAAAAAGTATCTGATATAGTCCATTTTCACAAAGTTATTTTTCACTAAACACTAGGCAGATACAGCAGAATTGGTGAATATGTCAGTGCTGAGTAAATGAGGAATGATGGAACAACAAAGCTTGTTGGCTGAAGGATGCACTTTGAGATTTAGAAGTACATAGAGTTAGATATTGATGAAAAACACCCGAGGCTTCAAAGCAATGATGGTAAGAGAGTTGAAAACCACAAAAAGGCAATAATTTCATTTGTTCATACTGACAGAGGACAGAAAACATAAAGAAAAAGGAAATTGTGTATGTCCTGCTTTCCTTGCTACCTTCCTCATTTGAAATATGGTGATCATGTCAGGTTATTGTTATACTTGATACTCTCTGTAGGATCCCTAGAGAATGGTCAGCTGCAAGTTCAAGCACTAAGTAATTAAGTAGTGACTCATACAAAGTCTGGTAAACATAAGGAATCAGTACTTCAAGGGCTGTAAGCCCTAAAAGATAGACTTCTTTCTGAAGAATAAAGACTGAAAATAGAACTGAGGAAGTAGTTTGTAGCAAATAATTTCTGAAGATTTTCCTTTTTTTTTTTTTTTCTGGTCAAAGAGCAATTGACAAATTGCTTGTCTCTTGTTAGTTTTGCAGCAAGAATATTGTCCTTGGTTTCTTGATAACTGGCAAATAGTTAGGTGCTCTATCTAACCAATTTTGCTGTCTTTGCTGGTGAAACTGCCTGACGTTGTTGAATAACACTTTCATCAGCTCTTTTTTCTTAATAACAGTCTAAGTCAGTGGGAAATAATCCTTTCTTTTGTAGTCTGATTTCCCTACAGCTGTGGTATCTGAATGATAAATTCCTATAGCTTGCTTTTTGTGTTAAGCAGAACTTTGTTAGGAATACCTGAACTTTAATCAGTTCCTCTGCTTCAGAAGACAAAGTTTCATACATATTTTAGCATGAGATTTGGCTCCAAAGTGCCCCAGAGTGAATGGCAAGGCATTTTATTGCCACCAAACATTGTGAAGAACAGATGGCTTTCTGTATCAGAAATATGCAGGTGGAACAACAGGCTCAAAGAGGGCATTTGGAGATGGAGTTGGAGAAGGAGGTGGCAAAGCACCATTTGCATTATGTCAGAATGCTTGTTCAGAAAGCGAGAGACCTGTACCAACCTTACAGCCCTAACTACCAAAGCATACTCAGCAATCTGCTAATCAGTAGAGCAGAAGGTTGTTTGAGACCTTGCAGCCAGAAATGCCTGTCACATAAGGAAGATAAACTATATAGCTGGCTGAGCCAAGAAAGCATGACCTTTTTCATTTAATTGCTGTGCAACGTGAAGCAGCACAAGCAAGTATGTATTCAAGATGCAGAATGGAACAAGAGTCCTTTTCACTGTCATAAATACAGAAAGAAACAGTGTGAAGACTGGAACCAATTTTTTTAACTTCCTGTGAAATTTCCTTAAGCACTAGGCATAATGCCTCTGCAAAATGTAAGGCTTCTATTTGACAGTGTCCTTCCAAATCTCATATATATAGTCCAGTGGTTAGGTTGTATTTCTCTAAAAAAAAAAAAAAAAGTGATAAGAAATGAGTTTGAAAAGAGGAAGCTTACTTTGTCTATCCTTTCAAGATGAAATTCATACTTCCTTAACTTTTCAAGAGAGAGGATTTGCACATCTAACCTAGATTTGAACTTTGCAGTTAGGTAAAACTGTATTTTTTGCTGATGAAATTTACTACTGTTTTATTGTTTCATTAAAGAATTTAATCCTTTTATTACTCTTGTTGAAAGCAAGTATTTAATGACTTGATTATATTGGCTCATCTCCTTACAAAGCTTAATCCGTGAAACCTCAGTTCTCAGCAGGCCAGACCAAGCATCAAGCTGTCTCAGGGCCTGTGTTTTTATCAATTAATGGGAATTTTGCCACAGATGTCAAAGGCAATAGAATAGATCTCTTTCTGCAGGTTGCAATAATTCCCCCTAACTCTTGGGACATAAAAAGGAATAAAAAATATTTCAAATATCTTAATTTTTCCCTCTAGATTATTTTAAGCTGTTACACTCAATTACATTGCTTCACTTAGGTACACATTATCTATGTTTTTATGTCAAAACTTAATACATCATTAAACGTCTCATTCCCACAAGCTTGAGTCTTTTTTAATTTTTCCTTTTCTTCCCTTTTCATCATCTCTGCTGATACAAGAAAGTTCTGTCCAGTCACTGAAAACACAATCAGATGTAAGATATTTTTTTTCAGTTTTCTTATTCCACTGATGAGCTGAAGGATTCAGGAAGTATTGTATACAATGAAATTTACTACTTCTTTCCTAATAAATGAAGACAGAGACACTTGCCCCAAGGGTACTCGAAATTTTTCAGTTCCATGCTTTTGAGCCATAAAATATCCAGCTCCATCCCTCTATGTGTGTGTGAAAGCTAAAGATCTTTGTGTCTTATAAAGGTAGAAATAATATGTTAATTCACTAGCACTGAGAAGGGGATAAAAACAGTGAGAACAAATCCTTTGTTTCCTTCATCCTTGTACGATGAATAAATAACTTGGCATTGTGGTCTGATGACCCAGATAACTGAAATAGTTTAATCAATGTAACAACACAGATTGTGTTGAAAAATCTCCACACATCACAGAGCCACGCAATTACTTTTGACACTTTAAATCTCTAACAGCTCAGCAACCTATATAGGCAGATAATGGCTCTGCAGCACATAGTGCAACACTTGAAATGGTAGAACAGCTCCTGGTGGAATTGAACACCCAGTGTCTGTGACATGACTACAGTCTTGTGTGTAAAAAGATTAGGCACATTTTTATGTGCCTGTGCTGTCTAATTCCCCACTGGATTAGTGTTAGCCAGAGTGCATGGTGGTGTCCATTAATGTTCTCAAACTAAGATGCAACCTGTATGTGCTTATGCTGCCCTGAGTCAACTGTGCTTGGTAAGCAGAAATGGGGAAGGGGGGAAATGTATGCTGATGAAACCCAAGAATGGATATGTTCTGGTCTGTTTCCCTTTTCCATAGCACCAGCTTCTCTGGAAAACCTGTTAGGGCAAAATTCCTACATATACCACACAGCAACAGCAAAACAGTCAGTTCTCACCTATATTGTTTGTTTCAATTGAGTAAGGATTGAATATTACTGGAAAAAGACTGGAAAGGGGAAAAAGAAATGGAAATGGAAAGGGGAAAGGGAAAGGGAAATAGAAAGGGAAAGGGAAAGACAGGGAGAAAAATAATTTTAAAAAAGGAAATAAAAAGAAGTAAAAAAGAAGAAAAAGTGAAAAAGAAGAAAAAGGGTTTTGTACTGATAGTGAACCTAATGTTAAAGAATATTGTCTGTAGTAGAGAACACATAATGATTTCACATCCTAACATTCCTCCAGAGAAACAAGGCACACAGGATTTGCCTCACTAGCACTCCTCTCAGAATAAAGTAGCCGGGGCATCAAAGCCACAGTGCACTGTGGTTTTCATGGCTGCCTGACAAGACTCGGGGGAGCAAAATAAGCAAATAATACTTAATCCCTGTATATTTACTTCTCAGTCCTGCCGGGTGCTTTGCATCCTGCTTCTTTTCCTTTTGCTCACAGATTCTTATGTTCAGCTTTAAATATATGAAAAGTCCCAATAGTTCAAGCTAAACGTGTATTTAAATGTTGCAACAATGCTATGCTGTTCTGCACTTCACAAGATAAAGACTCTTCAGAGGATCTTGAAATCTTTCTGAAGCATTACTTAATTGATCTTTGTGGTATCTGTGCAACCAATGCAATATTTTCCCATTTCTTAGGACAGTAGTATGAGATATGGAAAGGTAAAAGATAGGATGCATGTAAGAAAGAGTGGAAGTAAAATGTCTGGACCGCTGATCTCAGCCTATGTCCTAAGCAACATTAACCATGCTAATGCCGTTACGGCTTCTTTCAGTAACCCTGCGGATCAGCAAATAATCTTTCATCATTTTCAGTAACACACCATGGACATCAAATTAAGTCTGCAAAACCTTAGGGAGGGGAAATGGTTTACAGGGTAGCAAGGAGTAAACAGAGTGACTATCTTGTATAGACAAGACTCTTCACATACAGTGAGTTCATTACTAGCCTTGAGTAGCAGACCACAGAAGAAAAAAAGCACGTGCAAAGCACCATGAAAAGTGTATAAAATGTAAAACATATTTTTAACTTTGGTCTAGACTAGTAACAATTCTCTGAGTTTTGTCTACTAATATCATGGTATTTATCTAACACCACCATGGCAATTCAATCATGTCCTAAAGTGCCATGTCTACACTTTTTATTGAACACCTCCGGGGTTGGTGACTCCACCACATACCTGAGCACCCCATTCCAATGCCTGACCACCCTTTCTGTAAAGAAGATTACACAGAAAAGCTAAATAGATCTGAAGTTTAAGCTGGAACTTCAGCTCTAGGTTAAAACAGGGGAATACATGTGTCTTCATGTACAATCAATACCTAATTTCACATTTTAATCAATGGAATTTTGAATAGTTTGAGAGTAGAGAGAAAATTATTATAAATTTAATACTTACTGACAAGTCAGCAGAAAGATCCTTTGAACTCCTATATTTCTGCTAGAAGGATTTATTTCAGTTGCCCACATACATTCCTTTGTTGCCATGTAGGATATTTTAGAGTATCCATGATGTACATTTGTGGTTCTGGCAGATATGACACAGGAGGCCTAATAAATGCATGCATTTCTGGAGTGAATGCTCCAGGAATCCTAGCATGTAAACTACAGAAATCCTGTGAAATGCTGATAAATTAGGTAAGAGTAGTAAAAGAGAAGTATGTGAAGGCCTCCTTAAGTGTTGAGAAAAAATATTGCTTAGTAACTGTCTTGGCCAGAGGAGCTTTATTTCAAGATGTGTGTGAGGTGGAAATAAATGTAGGAGTCCATTCCATCAGTGTGCAGTTGTGGGAACTCATTTTGGAAGACAGCGTAGTGACAGTTTCAGGTCTGCTTTCTCTTCCTCTCACAGGCCTCAGTGTGTTTTTCTGAGGTTATCATATCTCCACTGTATTATACAGAAAGTTTGCATCCCAGGAAATATTTTCTAAACTGAGTTTCATCAGCACTTTAGTCTTGCAAATTCTCCAGTACAATGATTTCAAAACAAATAAACAAAAAAATAAATTTATTAACTCATACTTGAGTGTCCTAGATAGGACTTACCCTTGAAATGGCACCTATACATTGTGAGAAAGTAATAAATTTGTGTTGTGAGGAAACATTCTGAGGTGTAGTCATCTTCAAAGCCACCTAATACCTGCAGAAACAAGAAAACAAATCATCAGAAAAATCCTTGTGGCACACTGGAGATCTAAGTGCTCTTTGCAAAGTGTTTTGTTCCTGGAGAAATGAGATACTGAATTAAAGAAGAAAAAATAAGCAAATAAAAAAGTTTTAGAAGGGCATTGTGATTTCAAGGTGTCCTGGTTTTGGCTGGGATAGAACTAATTTGCTTTTCTCTAGTAAAGGAGGAAGAAGCCCCTTCTAAGGAGGAAGAGGAGACAAGGAGGGGCTTGAATGATAGCGACTGTGAGCTTAGTATTTATTAGCCAGACCTTGTGCATCTTTCTTCTCTCTGACCCACACAATTCTTGAATATGGAAAACCTTGAGTGCAGGTTTTGTCTTTGTTGCCATAACCAGAAAAGCCATTTTAGTTTATTTGGGCTTTTCATCAAGGAAAATAGTGAGTTTCCTTTTGAAAGGGTATGGTTGATTTCTCTTCTTATGAAGGTATCCTTTGAATACTGATACTTGTGCTTCAGTCCTGAAAATCACTATTGTTTTCTTTATTCTGCTGTGTTTATCTGCCCTCCACTTTGGACTGTGAGGCATTTTGTTGCTAGTCTGTTTTTCTCAGGTATGGGCTGTATCTACACTTGTTGAGGGCTTGATACAAGAAACATTCAGTACTACTAGTACAAATACCAGCCTGTATTGTTGTGTTTTGTTCCTCTTGGGAAACAGGAGGTCAGGAGTCTTTGAAGTGTTCTAATATGTAGGGGGAAGGAAGAAAGGCACAGAGTAAATATTTCTTTAGTTATTGTCAGCCTGGTAAAAGAGATCATAAAAGACCTTGAAATTAATGACTTAACAGCCCTAGTCACACAGCCCTAGTCACTGCCTGTGCTACTGTAGTGTCCAGCCAGAAGAACCAATTAAAAAAGGTGAGTTCTACTGTGTTCCTTATCAAGATTATGGTGAAGACAGCTCCACACACAGAAATTCAAAATCAAAATAGAAAATAATTGAAGGAATGGAATAATTATTTTTTAACAAATGAGGAATAAAACTTTAATGTTTATAAAAGATTGTGGAATGAGTCAAAAGAGAAGTTAACAAGTAGGCAAATGAGAGAAAGTGAAGTTTCTGAGTACTTCTGGAGATGAACTGAGCTATAGGGAATTCAAGTTAAGTGGAAAAATAAAGCATTGGTCTGCAAGCAAGAAAAGAGTAAATTAGGATTATCAGGGCACCCTGTCTTGGGTCACAAGGAGGATAGATGGACAACATAGAATGGAAGGGAACTGACCATTACTGAACTTTCTAAACCACAGAGAAAACTATAAACTTTGTGTGCTGCCCATTACTGCACTGCCTTATAGGAAATACAAAACCTATTTGGAAGTTGTACCTATAAAGTTCAAATATTTTGTCATGACATATTGAAATAACATTACAAATATTGATTTAAGCTAAAATAAAATTATGGATTACCTTAAAGGACAATAAACAGTAACACTAACTTTGGGGGGGGAAAATATTTGTTAGTTTAAAAAATGAAACAATATCCAACAACCAAAATATTTAATATGTTGTCTTTTTCAATTTGCTTCACATTTTATAATATAATAAAAGATAATGCAAATGTGAGCAGATGAAGATATATCAGAAAGTAAAAAAAGAGGAAGTAAGACATAGATGTCAATACAATGCCATTTCAGAAAAATATTAAGGGTTTTAGGATCTGCAGTACCATTACCTATGGTAAATAATAGAAATAAATTCTCAACAGTACATGCCTTTTTACCAGTAATTATGAATTATTTTCACAAGAATCTTATAGTATTACCTACTTAAAAGGCCTTTGTGAGAGTTTTGTCATCCTAAGTAGTAGTAGTGGTAAGAATAACTGTTTATTATTTCAGCAATTTCATCTATAAACCTAGGAAATTAAACTTATCTTTACCCTATAGTTCTATAATGTCTAATAAAGTAGGTCTCTGATCTCAGTTTGGGTTTCTAGTGGGTTTGCTTTTAGTGCTGTTGTTTTATTTTTTGTCCCTGGCAGATATGGACTCTTGCTAAAGTCACTGTAATGTAGTAGTTTTAAGGATCCTAGAGTGAAACCTTCACACCCTTTTCTCCTTCACACAAGGAGAAAAATTATTTTGACATTCTTCACATTTTAGTTAGACACTGTTTGCAAAGTGTTTTCATATGCATAGATGACCAGTACCAAATAAATTGAAGTGAAAATGTGCTGGATAAGTGTTATTAGTAAAAATATGGATTGCTAGCTAAAATGATGCTACATGATACAGCACAACAAAATACAGTAAACCAAAACTCTTGAGGTAGAAACTGTCCTGCATTGAAAAGTCAAAGTGTATTGATTTTAATATGAACTATGTTTGGTTTATATTACTAGCAATATAAAATATTTTGATGGTTTCAAAAGAATAAAGTGACAAGTAGAATTGTAAAGGTCTTTCTCCTTGCACTAACAAATGTAATGAAACAGGCATGGGGCTTTCAAAGGTACAAAGCTTTTTATCTATTAAAATGCATATCAAAATGTTGATTCTGCTTATGCTACTCAGTTGAAAAATCTTCAGAAATGTGGTTAAGGGAGTGGACTATCTCCTTCAATGTCAGTAACTGACTTTTTCAACCACTCAGAATATGTTTTCAGAAATTAGGAGAATCAGGAGCTGCCAGTCAGGGCTTTGAACTTGGAAGCACCTTTCTCTGATTTGGTTGTTAATAGAAAATCCCTTTTCTTTCTGGTAAAAATTGATATAATCACTATTTCTCTACCTCACAGCCATTCACAATACTAAAAAGAGAGAAAAGTGAATGTAAGCAAGAGTGTTAGAAAGCTTTTACTCTCTAGCATGTACCATGCATCCTGGTGTGATTCATCTGGCTGTGCAGACAATATTCTGTTCTCATGACAATGGACCAGTGTTGTGTACATGCCTGCAAAAATATTTATGCATATTTACACAGAGTTATCCACAAAATTAAGTAAGAAATCATTGCTAGAACCTTCTCTATGGAAAGATACGCTTTGCTGTTTAATCTGTTTAAAATGCACTTTATTCAAAACCCATCTCAGGGAATTGTTCATTTGTAAGTAAAAGCAGATTAACATAATTTAATCAGCCCATATCTACAGAACACTCTTGCCATCTCCTCAAAAACTTAATAGTTCACTTCTTTTGGCTGACCTTTGCTCACTCTGACAGTAATCTCTGAGAATACTAAAGACAGATTTCCATGTAAGACTTGTTAGGAATCAAGTAACTTTTAAAAACTTGAAAAAACCCAAAACCAAACCAACCAACCAAAAAACCCACAACCAACCCACCACCACCAACAACCCAACAAAAGCACCAACCAAAAAAAACCCCACAATCCCCTACACACAAACACACACCCCCCACACCTCCAAACCCTCCCCCCCCCCCCAAATCAATCAAAAAAGAAAATAACAAACCAAAAAAACTAGGGAATCTTTCTGCTCAGATACAGAAGTGTTTCTGGTTTTGCATTTTGCATCACAGTTGATAGCACTAACTGGCAGTAGTTCTTTAAAAGAAAGATAAACTATGACAGATTTGAATAGTCAAGAGGACTATTACTATTACTGTTACTAGGATCTATTGCAATGCTCATGGTTAACAGAATTTTTGTTATGTTGCATATAGAAGAGATACTCTATCTTACTAATAACACACACTAAAAAAAAAAATAAATCCTTTTTTCTGTATCCCAATAAGCAATAGTTTTAGCACTGATTAAAGCCTCATATAGCCTCTTCTCATCTGTAGGACTGATCATTAGTGAGTAGTGTAAGAAAAAGGGACAAGAATAGGACAAGAATGTTGCATAAATTTCTACACTATTTTTCCAGCACCATGACTGGTCATAGCCTGTGATAGATACTTGTCTCATTAATTTGTCTAACACCTGTCAAAAAGTTCCTTATCTTAGAAATCCATCAATGCTGAAATTGTCTTCCTCAGTTATTCCATTTTCTCCCTTTTCACCTTCTCCATGTCAGATCTGATTTTACAGACTTCTATTTCATTTTTTTCTGTGCTACTTCTTTGCCTGCTTCCAGATGGTTTTGCTGGTTGCTTGGTTGTGTTGGTTGGGTTTTTGTTTGTTTTGGGGTGGTGGGGTGTTTTTTTTTTGTTTGTTTGTTGTTGTTTTGGTTTTGTTTTGGATTTTTTTTTTTCCCAAGCTAAAGACAGTCTTCAGAGTTGTTCTTTTTTTTTTTTTTTTTTTTCCAGGGCTGATATGATAATTTTTTTTCCCATGATAAAATGGTTCAACTTTATTCTTAGTGTTTTTGTTCATAATCTTACTCTTGATGATGTAAATGGGGCCATCCATGCAATTCCTGTAGGAATCAAATCACAATTAGATACTGTTTTTATCATTACTAAACTTCTTCCAGAAGCCAGTTTATGCTAGATAGCCACTTTATTTTTATATATTTTATTTTTACAGATAAAATTTGTCAAAATGAATAAAATCTTCAGGTTCTGGTGACGTAAATGCTGTTTACATTCTCAAGTAATACAAACAGAGCTCTCGTTGACTAGTGACAGGACTCTGATATCTGAGTTACACCCCTGCAGGATATACTCTGCTGCAGGCAAATATTTTCTCTTCCCACATTATCCAAATTATTTATATTTTTGCCAATGAGACTAGAGAAAATGGAGGATTCTTCTGTGTCTTATTATCTATGCTTCTGTCTTACTAAAAACAACCCAAATATACACAGATAATTAAAGGCATGAATGACTTGTTCTTACCTTTTTAATGCATGTTTTTAGAATCCTGTTAGATTAATTATATGTTACATTAACATTCATTCTTGCAATTAAAATTCTGTCATATAAGTGAGTAATAATTACTGTTTACAGAGTAATGGAGTCTTTTAGTTATACAAATGCTTTTAGTAACATTTGGAGTCAGTACAATTATTTTTATTTCTTTCTAGCAAGTGTTTTTTGACAATTTTAGATATTATGGATGCTGCTGAGACCCATGTGAGGCAGTTCAAAGGGTCTGCAGTGTGCTTCATATGGGTCTCCAACATAAACCAATCCAGGAGCTGATGAAGAAATCAATGGCTTACTTGCTAAGAGTTACATCTCAGTACGAGAACCTGATCTGAAGTTGCTGAGCACAGGAAAAGAAGGATCCTGTCAATCATGAAAGCTCCTCATCAAACACTTCATGCTATTCATTGATTGGCACAAGGCCAGATCTACAGACTTAAGGATTGTAGTTCATAAATCTGAGATACTTTAGGTAAGCTCGTGAGAATCAGCCAGCGGTAAAATAGCCTTCACAGAAGATGTCTAAACTGGGAACTGCCTTTTTCCATTTCTCTTATGAGACACTTATACAGCTTCTAAAAGTCAATAGAACCACAGAGGGTTAACCTTGAATGAAGGCCAAACTCACACTCAGATGATCTCTCACTGCCCTGCCTCAACAGGGCAGGGTGAGAAAACAGGATAGAAAAGTTTGAGAGGGAAGACAAAAACAGGGAGATCTCTTCCCTGTTACTTTCATGGGCAAAACAAGTTCACCAGGCTGCAGGGTGGGTCTTCGCTCTAGTGGGATCTCTCCAGGGCTGCAGAGGATCCCTGCTGTGGGCCTGCAGCACCTCCTGCTCTCTTCCTCCTCCTCCAGCCTAGGGGTACCTCTGCTTCTGCTCCCTCCTTGGCTTAATTATTCTCTGCCTGTGCTGCTTTTGGACCTTTCTGAAACTTGTTTTACCCCTGGTGCCCCCAGGTTTGGCTGGTAAGGATATTCCCTTGTTTAGGATCACATGAAAATCATTTATGAGAGATCTCATACAGTATATAAGAAGCACTAGAGTCTTATGTAAACCTTTAACTATCCTTTAGTTTTGTTCCTGATCTAAAGATTTATGACTCAAAAAGTTGTGGAAATATGTAGAACCTAACTGAAGTTAGAGAGACATTCTGTTAAGAGATTTGTCATATGTCTTCAGCCCTCCTGTAAATGATTGTGGTTCTATTCATAGGTACCATGCACCAACTCTGAAGAAAGATGGCTGAAAAAAGGGTTTTGACAACAGGAATATATCTTTGTTAATAAGCTCCTATGGAAATCTGAACAATCTTCTAGGATGTCTTTTTTTCTCATTTCCTTTCTCTTATATTAATTAATTTTCTGATTATCACTGATGGATACATTTCAAGTAAGCCATAGTATGTCAAACTGATTTATAGAATAAAATGTGTATTTACTATTCCTGGATTCTTCTTCAATTAATATTGTAAAGGATATGCTATTTATATATTCAGGGAGGCAATTTTTCAGGGGAATTGTCATTACCTTTTCCACCTTTAGCAATAGTAGTTCTTACAGTAAAGCACACTTTCATGTTGGAGTTATTTTAAGAGATAAATTTGCTTTTATATTATCCTTCTGTCAATCCATCCATCCATCAATTAAAAATATAGAAGTGTTCAATTCTTAAAAAGCAGAGACCTGACCTGGTTTGATTTTGCCCACCTGAATTTGTATCCCTGAAAGGAACGAGCGGTCTCAGTAGATCAGAATACTCATGGAATAAAAAATAAAAAAGAATAGAATAGAATAGAATAAACCAGGTTGGAAGAGACCTTCAAGATCATCGCATCCAACCCATCAACCAATCCAACCCACCTAAACAACTAAGCCATGGTACCAAGCACCCCATCAAGTCTCCTCCTGAACACCTCCAATGACAACGACTCTACAACCTCCCCAGGCAGCCCATTCCAATGGGCAATCACTCTCTCTGTATAGAACTTCTTCCTAACGTCCAACCTAAACCTCCCCTGGTGCAGCCTGAGACTGTGTCCTCTTGTTCTGGTACTGGCTGCCTGGGAGAAGAGACCAACATCCTCCTGTCTACAACCTCCCTTCAGGTAGTTGTAGACAGCAAGAAGGTCACCCCTGAGTCTCCTCTTCTCCAGGCTAAGCAACCCCAGCTCCCTCAGCCTCTCCTCGAAGGGCTTGTGTTCCAAACCCATCGCCAACTTCATCACCCTTCTCTAGACTCGTTCCAGCAAGTCAACATCCTTCCTAAACTGAGGGCCCCAGAAGTGGACACAGTACTCGAGGTGCGGCCTAACCAGTGCAGTGTACAGGGACAGAATGACCTCTCTGCTCCTGCTGGCCACACTGTTCTTGATGCAGGCCAGGAAAAAAAAGGGAGAGACAAAGAAGGAGCTACAGTTTTCTGAAAATGATCTAAAAAGAACATGGTTCCAGGTTTTTGTCTGGGATCCACCTGAAGATATTCAGGTTTAAACCCAAACTAAGTAGTGAAAAAAATAAGAATGTATTTTACACATCGTGTCGAAGATAGCATTTGAAAGATCTATTTCTCCACAACATTTACAGTACATGATTCCTTTACATTTAATTTCAGCTTTTGAATGGGACAAAAGCAAACAGTGGATATGAAAAGTTAACTGAACTGATTCACATCATCTCCACAGTTGAATTATTCTGATTTGCAGTGACCAGAAAAGTTGTCAACTGAGGTGAAATATACAGAGGTTCTCTTGGAAGCTATTACACTGTCCCTCCTGATCTTTGAAGAAAGGTTGCTGCCATGAGAGCAGACCTGGTTGAACTGAATAAGTACATCCTCTATTCCTATATTCACACATTGGCTTATTAGCACTAGATAATATATTAGGTGTCTTCAGAGGGTCAGGTTCAATGTGTGTTGTACCAGAGTCAACAAAATAAAATTTAAAATATTTGGGTGAGTTTTCTGGCACTGGTAGAGAGCAGGCACTGATGTTAGTCAAATATTCACTTTTCTCTTGCTACACTATATTGAATCTATTATCTATTGATGGGTTATAATAAGTGGGGTGACTGAACATCAGGGAATGAAGAATTGTACCGAAACATCTGTTTTTCAGATGTACAATTAACATGAATGGTCATTAGCAGGGCCGTTGTCAAAGAGACACAGCAGCAGATCAAATGTTTTTCTGATATAACCAAATTTCATTGCCATAAACCCAGTCAATGAAATAAAACCCCTGACTTTTCATTTAGGATCAACCAGGGCTTTATGATTCAGGGATTCTGGCTAATGGGACATGAAGATTTCACACTATGTCACTGGTTTAATTTAGGCTAAGTCTGTGTTCCAGGCAAAGTAGTTACCTAATAGTGGCCAGTGCAAAAGGAAATGATGATTTCAAATGAGCATAGATCCCCCAAAGTTATTTTTGTCTTCACACTTAGTGCAGATTTGCTAGTCAGTTTTCTTTTTAACTACAATTTAAGCAGGAACACGATCAAGTAACATCTCACCTCATATCAGTGTGTGGTGAGTACTTGAAGATTAGGGCTGGAAAAAAAAGTAAATAGGTGCCAAGTTTCTCAGGTTGCCAAGTTTCTTTAAATTCAGTGTAGTACTTGAGTAAGAGTTAATCAGACTTTCCAAAGGCAGAGATCAATCCTACTGGAGAACTTATATCCAGTTAGACATTTTTGATTATCTCTGCTGTCATCAAAATATATAATTAAGAGTGTACTATCCCACAGTTAGCTCTCTTTACCTAGCACTGAAGCAATTCACATAAAATTTTAAAATTTGAAGAGAGAAGTGAGAAACAGAACTATGAACAGTTCTTGACTGAAAAATAAAAGCCAGCCTTCTGTTATTACTTCAAAACAAAAGTGCTGTGTGAAAGCACAGAGAGGAGAAACAAAACCCATTAACATCTTCAATCCCAATGCATTTAAAGTCATGTACATGGATAACATTTTTATACATTTTTGTTTTGTTAATGATTACAGAAGATTCTTAGCTGTTAAAGAAATTGTTGAGAAACACAGTAATATCTCTTCTCAGGGAGGATCTCAATTTTTTTCATTTCTAATTCAGGATGAATTAAGCTAATCCAGTGTATAAAACGTCTAAACATAAATTAAGACGCTAAGTCTTGAATCTATCTAAGGCAGAATTTAGCATGATATTATTTCATATTCCTATGAAAATTTACCTGAAAGACATTATTAGGTATGACCTCAATTTAAGAAGCAGAATAACTTGAACATGCAGAGTTAATTTCTTTTTACTCTTCTTACTCTAGATACAGCTCTTGGCAGAAAAAAACATGCTACATTCATAGGTGCAGAGTTGAAGAATAAGCTGCACACAAAAGGCCGTGGTAAGCCTTGTGCTTGTGCTAAGGATGGTGATATCTATGGGAAATTCTGAGCTTTTGATATTGTTCTTTTGGTATTATACAGTTATTGTTAAAGAGTTCTTGGGCCAGAAAGTAGACCTTACCTTTTGATTCAAAACCAAAACCCAAGCTAAAAGTGTAACAAAAAAAGTTGAACACTGTCATCATCCCCTTTTGTTGTCTCAGCACAAACTTCAGAAGAGGAATGAAGACTCCTTGCGGAATATGCCTAGGTGTTATGGTTCACATGGAGTTAAGGCAGAAGCAGGAGGCATCTAATCATTAACAAAATAGCTCTGGGCTTGCTCAGAGACATACTTTCCAGACAAAGCAGGAAATTCCAAAGGAAAGACTTTAAGAAGTGATTTTAGATCACTAACATTTTTAGATCACAGTTGTATCAGTATAAATGCTACTTTAAGAAAACAAAAGTAAGTATATATCACAACAGGAATGCTTTCTAGCTTCATGAACTCTGTGTCCTGATTAATATCACATTCCACAGCAAAATTTGTAAATGCCAGCCATTTACTTCCTTCACCTTCTTCCCTCTTTTATGATATGATTTTCATACTAGTGAACCATGGACACAGAGGCTGACCTACAGTCCTCCCAGACAAGATTATGGTGAGACTTGGATTACTGAGGCATTACATAATGTGTCTGCTTCACATTATATTTATACTAAAAGTTTATATGAGAACCCATCCTTTTATGTAACTGTCCAAGAATATTAATTTCTCTGTTGTATAAATACCACAAATTAAATAAACCAAGTCCCATTCCATTACTGTCCCAGTATTGCTGACTGGTTTTAATTTCTTTCAGACAAATCACAGAATTCTAAAGTTACACTGTTGAGATTCTAGAGTCTTTATTTGATATTCAGGTGGAGGAGTGAAAGGTGACCAAAATGAGAGAAACATAGTACTGTTATACTGTGCATCACTGTACTTGTTCTGTTATTTGTTGCAGTAAGACATTTTCTCTAGACTGTATTGTGGAGAAGTAAAACAAATACATTCAAGATATTATCAGTCCCTTAGAGGATTTTGACTTGAAAGAGCAATGTTTGTACTTAAAATAATAGACACAAAAACTCATTTTCCTTTCTGTTATCTGTATGCAGGTGGTCCTGTCTTATTTTTAAGTGAGAACAAGATAAACAATGAAAGCCAATTTCAAGAAACATTCTTTAACTATGAAAAAAAACAAACAAAAAAACCAAACAAAAAGTCAACTAAAACCTAACAACCCCCCCAAAAAACCCAAACCAAAACAACAACAAAAAAACAACAACAAACAAACAAATGAAAAAACAACCCAGTGGCATTCTGCATTATGTTTCCTCATATTGCTGAACTCTAAGAGCCACTACATGGAGAAGTGTTGCAAAAGTGGAATGGTCTCTCATTTT
The DNA here is from genome assembly GCF_014839835.1 of Dryobates pubescens. Lineage (NCBI taxonomy): Eukaryota > Metazoa > Chordata > Aves > Piciformes > Picidae > Dryobates > Dryobates pubescens. The sequence goes on along the minus strand of NC_071625.1, from coordinate 18,942,455 downwards.
AAAGTGTGATTTCTAGTGTTGTGTTTATGCATTGCGTGTGATAACAAGCAACAGACAGGTGACAATGATTCAATGATTGGCTGGGGTGGAGGGAGGGAGGAATAATAAAAAAAATTCCACAGAACATACAAATACAAATAGCTGAACCAAGTATAACAAAGACCTTTGTGGGATTGTTTGTTTGTGGTTTGTTGTTTTTTGTTTTTAACTTGATCCTGAAATGATGCCTTGATGGATTTGACCTCGTCCGGTTAGTTATTTCCTCTCCATTTTTTCCCCAATGTAACAGATAGCTCAATGCAATATGAACACCGTGCTTCCCAGAACTGGAAAATATGGCCCAGATCCAGGAAAGAACTTACATGTCTGAGTTGATTACATGCCGTAGTGCATCCTCGGGAAGGAAGGACAATCATACTTGTATCAGTTTAAGCACATGCCTTTACCCCACAAGAGTCAAAAAGACCACTTTGAAATAGGACTGGAATCTATATGCAATAAGCACAATTTCAAGTATTTTGCATTATTAAAGAATGGTGAGCACAAAAGTCCTGTGGACTTCTTTCCTTAAAAAAAACTGGCCTGCAAGATGTGTTTTCTCATTGCATCCATGGATTCAGTACAGTAGTAGTATCTTATTACTGTCAATCTGTTAATAGCACTGCAGCAGTTTATATCAGTCAAAAATAATCATCTTGTGATTGACTATGTCTTTTTGAAAGGGAACATGGTTATCACAATCTCATTCCTCTCATGATCCTCTGGAATGGCTCTCTCAGGTTTCTGTCTATAAAATACATTGTCATTTCTGTACTGTGCAATGGTATTGTAAGGTACTCACATTAGAGACTCTGGCACTCCATAGTGTCAGTTGATGTATGGATTACAACTAAATATTGCAATGGCTATCACAAAATCTAATTGTTTATGTATGTTCACAGCAGTGACCAGCAGTCAAAACTACAAGTTTGCTATTTCAAAGCTGCTAGTTCAGGCTCTCAGATAAGTATTTTAAACATGTGCTAATTCTGAAACAGAGTAAACAAGCTCAGTAGACCCTTTTATGAAACTGCTACCCAGATTCTATGATTGCCTACAAGTGTGTTGAAATGACAAAGGAAACGAATACAAAAATAAATTTTATTTTCTCTTTCTTAACCCATTTGCTTCACAGCGGCAGAAACTGAAGATTTTATGTCAAATTCCAGACAATTTGTTGTAATTTGGGGGAATGACTGATAATCATCTGACTCTTACGGTGCATATATGCAATTGATATAATTTTTGTGGGTGAATCTGAATGATTCATGAGCACATGACTCCTGTATAGATGGGCTCTTAGATAAGTTATTGATTTATCTGAATCTGCTATGTCTCACATTCCCATCCATGCTGAGCATTTTGAATTTAAAACTCTAGCCTGAACAAGGTCTGGAGATAGTTAGAAATTTACAATTGCTTTAAGAGATAAATTCTCCCGGTGACATTTTAGATCAGTGGCTGAGTCAGTGCTTTTGTGGCATGTAACAGTGAACCCTTGAGCTAATATCCCCAGGAAATGATACTTCCAAGAACAGTATTTTTTCTCACTTTCATCTCCTCAGACTGCCTATAGCAATGACTGACTCAGTTCTATTGATTAGTAAGCTGAACTCTAATGAAGCTGAAGGGACACTGAGTTGATCCTGTTTGTATGTCAGTGCTGAATTTCACTTATTACTGTAGTGAGAGCATATTGCCTTACTCTATTCATTGCTCTGATGTTTTACTGTAGAGCTCATCAGGTACTGAGACCTTCTGGAAAGAATTTGGTTCTAAATTTACTACTGAATAAATGAGGCAAAGATAGATAAAATTACTATCCAACAATACAGTGATAAGTCTTCATTTAATATGCAGTCCTCTTTGCAGTACAACATGTAGTTTGTATTTCAAAGGATAATTGGAGATGGGTTCTCAGTTTCAATGTAATTCAGTGTAAATGATGCTTTTGTTTCAAATAGTATTGCATCACGTCACATATTATTGTTAAAAACAATGGGTTTTGATATATATCCACAAGAGCTCTTATAGATTAAGAGACTGGTTTACTGAAAGACCTTGCTTTTTATTTTCTCTGTGAATTTCCAAAATTTTTATTTTGTATTATAAGTTTCTCCTAAAGGAGAGCCTTTTTCCTTCGCCATGCTGTGGGCTTCTAGATAGTACAGTGGAGTGGGGACCAAGCAAAATTTGAACTGGTAAAACTTTCTCTGGCTAAGAAATCTCACAACCTAAATGCAAGTTGCATCAATACATACAGAATGGATAGACGGAGAAAGCCGGGATTATTTCTTAGCATGCTGACCAGAGATCTCAGCATAAGGGCAATTTATTATTTACCTGTTTCTGTAAGAACAAAAGGGAATTTTAAGAAGGACATTAAAAAAAAAAAGAGATTAATTAGCTTTGCACAAAAAAGCATTCTGCTATCTCAGTACATGATATCACATTTGGAAGGGTTGTATTTGAGACAATATAATGGGAATGATCATAAGATGTATATTTACCTCAGACATTATTATCCCCATACTTTTGTCAGAATGCACTGACCTTCAGACTTTTTTTTTTAATATAGATATTTGTTGTCTGCCACGCTTACACTCTCAGCACCTTGTAAACTGTTTAGAGCACTGCTATGAAACTAGACAGAGGCCATGTTGTAACTCTGTATACATGCTTCTTTACATTTACACTGGGAGAGGTAGAAAAAGTGTCTATAAGGTTGATCAGAGGGAAAAAAGCTCCATTTCCATTGACAAGTGAACGTAGGATTTATATCTGATTCCCATTAGTGCTTTCACTCTTACAAGTTCTAAGCACTGCAGAAATATATAAGCATATAAGAGAAACAAATTACAATAGTCTACATGCCTGTGTAAATTATGCTTAGTAACTTCCACATAAGCTTTCTCCCACTCATTTGACTGTAGAAATGTCTAAATGATTATGTCCACTTGAGTGGTTTGTTTAACCAAAAATCTTTTTCACTTATTCTGTATTACTGTGCATCTACTAAGGTTTTCCATGGTTTATGAAACTCATGGATGCTGCTTCTAAATCATGAATCACATGAAGTGCTAAAAAAAAGCTTTCTTATTTTAATATCCCTTTGAGTCTTAGAAAAAAAATCTTATACCCAGACTGACACAGAGCTAGATCCTATTTCACTCATGCATTTGACAGAACATGTCATCATCATTTGGTATGTTTTTTCTTTTCAGCTTGGAATGTGTATGTTTGTAGGGGAAGACTAGCTTAAAATGAAAGTAAAAAATAGTGTTTTCATTATGTGTTTGGACAAGGCATACATTTTAAGTGCTCAGTTTCAGAATCAGACAAAACACTGCTGAAGTTTAAATGACTTCTTAATAGCACTAGGCAATTTAGATGCACTTAGAAGTGACACAGCTTCCATTGCTGGTCAATTGTTGGAGGAAGCATCATTTGTAAAAATGGTCTCCAAAATGCTCCATTTTTTAAGTGTCTCACATACCTACATATCAAAGTCAATCTCAAACATATTTCTAAGTGTTTAAAAGTTATGTAAGAAATTTTATTGTTGTATATTCTGTCTGCTCCCCAGCGATCATTTGCAAACCCATACTCACAGTGACAGCCTCATGATACAAAGTGTTTTAGTTCTGACCTTCCACTTTCAAGGGAACCAGCTATTAACTTCTGAATTGCAGCAGTTTTAAGAATGTTGAGCTGCAGACTTTGTAAACAAACTAATCCATCAGTAGATATCAGCACTCTATGTGAAAACGGAAGAATAATTTGATGGTTATGGTTAGGAAAACAATGAACATATTAAATTAATGGGAGATATTACTTGGGAAAATGTAAGACCTTTCAGAAAAGTTCTTTAAAATTTAAATTCATTTCTTCCTCGCCTCTAAATCTCATGCTTTGAAAGTGATTATAGCATTAATGTGGTTACTGTTAGCTTTTCCTGTGTAAAAGGCCTATACTCATGTTAGCATCTTCATTTTCCTTTTAGGTTGTCTATGCATTTGGGAAGAGGGTTCATTTTTATCACTTCTGGCCCTTTCTTCCAAAAGTGATATTGAAATTCTGTCCCCAAAAGGAGGCAAGTGAAATTATTTAACTCCTTTTTTTTCCACAGAACTGGAGGAGAAATAACAGATGGGTTTGATCAAAACCTAATTTGAGAGAATGATTTATTCAAGCAGCAGCATAGTTCAAGCTTATTAGTTTCTTTGACTATCTCCTTAAGCTATCTGTAGGAACTCCAGAAAATTATCAACACAGTAATAGTAATAGTAGTAGTAGTATTACTATTTTACCAATATTTAGATCTACAATTGAGGGGAGCTGATTGTGTTGGTGTTACTCAAACATGTCAAAAAAATATGTACAAACAGGCTTCATTCAGCATAGAAAAACTGTACCTCCATAAAAGAAACCAGCAGTTCATTGCCAGAAAGCCACAAAACAGCATCCAGATCTGGGCTCTGGGCCTAATCCTAACGGATTAGGATTCCTCATGTGAATAGTTTCATTAAAATAAAGGACTTTATAGAAGCAACAATCCTTCAAAAGCTGATGTTGAAAAATCATCGCAGTTAAATTGTTAAGATCTTTTCCTGGATGTGAAAAAGGTTTTTCCTGATCTTTGGCATCGACTTCTTTTCTGACCTTTGGCAAGTGTTTTAGCATTTGTGTTTGTACAGGCTTTGTCCTATCTGTAATAACTTTGGAACCTGAAAACTCCCTTACTGTGCGTCAGTGGTCTTCTGCCCATAGCATGCATCCCTGTAATAGAAATAGCTAATCTGCAACCTAGCACTGAAGAGCTGCATGTGTTATTACCTCTGCTGTCTAGCTGAAATTCCCCTCTTACCAATCTTCAAAAACATCAAGAAGACAGGAATGAGGAAATATGAGATTTATTTCAATATATACTCAGTATTATATAAAGACAAAAGGAAATGAATTCTGATTCAAGGTTTGCAAGTTCTGCTGGGATTTACTTTGCCACTGCAATTTTTCTATTAATGCTCACCAAAATAAAGATGCTGCAAGTCAGAAACTTGAAAATCCTTGAATTTCCATATTCAGCCTTTTTAAAGGCTCTGGTGTTCCATAATTAATCTGTGAGGTTTTTTTTTTAGTCTCTTGGAGATAGCTCATATATTCCCCTGTATAAAATCTCACTCATAATGTTTTATAATTTCTTCATAATGTTGTAAACCCCTAAAACTTTCAAAAATAAATGTATATAATTGGAAACCTGTATTTATTTATACACATGTACAAGTAAACTCATATAGAAAACTGTTAGGGAAGTGTGAAAATTAAAAAAAAAAATAAATCACAGTATTATTATATAGTGAAGGGAAACTCATTCTGAGAAATTCCAACTACTATGTTATAGAATAGAGAAAAAGTGAAGAAGAGTTTACTTTGCCTTTGGATTTATAGGTTTAGCTTCCAGAATACATTTCTGTCAGGAAACAGAAGAGCTTCTTCCAAAGAAGTATCTTTTTGACCTTTTCCTACTTATCTAGGACTTTGGAAAGAGTAAGTGAGTACAAAAAGGCATTACTTAGTTGTTCTATATAGCTGCAACAGCTCTTTTGAGGTGCCTGGTTCACTGGCAGGGCTAGGGGCTGCCCTTGACTGCCACTGCATCCCTCCCTCTGGTATCCCAATGATCCCCCACATATCCTGGCTCCCAACCCTTGCAGCATTCTGGCAGTTCAGTGGATATTCCTAGATGCTTTTTTTGCAACACATCATGATTTATAAACAAGCTTTACAGAATCAATGGAAAACATTGTTCCAGTTGTACCAGAGGCTTTAACAACCACCTAGCTTAACACATCAACAATCAAAGAACCTAGGAAAAGCTGGCTTTTTCAGAAAAAATGTGTCACTTGCCTTTCACTTAACGCACTAACAATATGAAGTTGGGAGAAGACCATAACAAGTAGAATTGAAAGTGGTGTGAGCCCTGTGACAAACATGCAACTTCCCCATCCCAGATGGATAAAAGAAATTAATTCTGCAAACTATGTAAGAATTTAAACATGCAATAAGTTAACAGGCTGATATTGGTGGGCACTACGCAACCACAAACAGGCAATACTGCCTTAAAATCACCCTGGGGCTTCAGCAAAGATCACCTTGATCTGCTCCATAGTATCATCTCAAGATTATTCTCCTCTCCTGAAATATATAACAGCTCAATAAGTTAAGAAAAATGCAATTTCTCACTGGAAAGACAAAAGGAGACAGAAAAATATCTGGGCTATACAAAGCCCTTAGGGATCTTCTTTAAACTCAGGAGTAGAGCTGAGCAAATAATTAACACTTGCTTTTGTGTCAGCTCTAGAAAAAAAAGAAAAAAAAACACCCCAGTTTAGTTTGAACAAACTGTGTTGTTTTTCTCAAAAGTAAGGATTCTTTATCATTGAGTAAGATTACATTTAATTTCAAGAGCTATAAAAGGAAGAAAAAGGGGAGTTTTGTATCAATTTTCACAATGATATTTGCAAAAATATTTTCACATAAAAATTATTTTTTATTTTGTTCTGGTTTAAAAAGACTTGAAATAAAAAGCATTATTTTATGTGGCTTTTAGATGGCTTACATGTTTTACATGATTCTGTATTTCTCAGTGGAAATATCTAGGCCAAAAAACACTTCACCCATCTCTACTCAAGAGACTGCAGATCGCACAGCTGAAGTCAGCTCAAAATAGCTTCTTTCAAATTTTAATTTTTAATTCTTAATTCTTTTGTATTTATAATAACTTGTTCTGTTTTGCTAGCACTTTTTAATTTTAACTAATTCCCTGCAGTTATACTTCTAGGATAGCTAAGTGCGTATGAGAACCAAACGTGCTTCATGTATCAGTTTTACTGAAGGGAAAAGAAGAAAAAGAAATAGAGCAATGTCAAAATGCAGTAGGAGAAGCACTTTTATTAGGGGCATGATCTTCTATAAAGCAATCAAGAATTTGGATAGAATATTGCCTATAAGAACAGAACTGTCTATCTAAAGCTGAGAAGTAATTTATTTTTCCCTCTTGTTTGACATTTAGAATCACATAACATCAGTCTGTGACCCCAAAATAATGTATTGACATATCTTAGAGAAACTCGACAAAGCACATCTGGATTTATATATATATTTTATTTCTTTTTTGTAAGTGCTTTTCTTTCAAATACTAGCTGTGCATTTAAGTAGCAAGGCGCTGTGTCAAAAAATAACTGCAGTGAATAGAAAGAAAGCTAATAACAGCACACATAGATTCTCTGCGAAATAGCAGATGCAGAGGTTTTCAGGCTACCTGAATTATTTACGGTTAATTCGGCACATCTCTATAAATGTCTGAGGCTTTACAGGTCTCTGAAGCACAACGGAGAAAAACGCACCCATATTCATGCACCTGCATACTTTTAATTATAAACTCTATGGATTCTGTGACCGAGTCATTTAGAAATTTTGGCTGAATCACTCAGAGAGTAATTTGACATACTTTGTGCTGCGGTTTGCAGAAGCCTCACGTTTATTTGCAGGCATATTCATTTTAATTCAGTGGCTTTCAAACGTGATGTGATTCAAGAGCGCAGAAATGCAGGAATCGCCATACCATCACGGATCAATGTACCCTCCGTTCTGACTTTGGCTCCAGTTCCACACCTGGATCCAGAAGCACAAACTCTTATCAAAATCAATGACATTCTTCACTGACATAGGATGCTCAATAGCTGAGATGCATGTTGGGCATGATCCATCAATAATATTCAGAGAAAAAGATTTCTCAGAAAGAAAGGGATCATTTCAGTAACTCTTATGCACCATAGTAGCTAATTTTACTTACTTAAGTATTGTTTTCAATTAAGAATGATTTTTTTCTCCTTGTGTATATGCATATGCATCACTGTGAATTTTGTAGGTGTGAATAACAGCAAAAATCTTAATTATGCATGCAAATATATTCAAATATGTGCAATCAAAACCAAGTATTTTGTATGTTAAACATAAACAACCAAAACCTTGCAAAAAATGGATGTTCACACTATCAACAAGGTTATTGAACATTTTAAACTGGAATGCAAAATATGCATGAGAATAAATACATTTAATCAACAATGATTTAGATTTAGGGATCTGGATTAAACCTTCAGGATGAAAAAAAAAAGAAAAATCATCACATTAACCTTCTGCTTTCTCAGAGCTTAATTGCAATTTCTCTTTCACAAAAGCTTTTCCTGGTCAGGATGGAGTAGGGTTTTAGTCAGCCCACAAACTGCCTGAGTTCACATACAGATACTTCGTATTTCTAGCACCATTATTTTGCTCAGAAGATTCTTCTGTTGCTACAGTTTTAAGATTAAAAAAGCTGATTCACTAAGAGCAGGACTTCATTAATTTTCATCCATACAAATGGTGAATAAACAGTTCCTTCTTCATAGACCTGGAGTATGACAGGATAGTGATGCAGTTCAGGGACAGGATCAGACATCAGCTATCTACTGGTTAAAGCCAAGGAAAGCTAGGACTCTTCTAATTTATTTCACATTCAAGAAAGAGAATGACTGTAAGTTATTTTATGTATTACTTTTAGGAGTTTGTTTGGTTGGTTTTGTAGGATTTTTAAATGGTTAGTTTGTTGTTAATGTTGAGCCTTTGCCACTCTGTATTTTAAGTCTTTTTCCTCAAAATTTAATAGCACATTCCTACTACAGCGACATTGAAAATATTTCTAAAACAATGTCATTACAGATGATGTGAGGATTCCTTCTTGTAGTCAGTGCTTTAAAATAGTCAGTTTACCTTATGCCCACAGATTCATCTATGTTGTTACACTGTCCCTCACTGTGCAGTATAAAAGTGATCAACAATTTTCTGGTATGAAAAAAAAAAAACCTTCCAAATATCAGGAAGCATCTTTGAAGGTGAAATACCTCCAAGTGTCTAGGTAATAGTGACCTTTAATAATCTTGCCTCTCTTTTGAAAACATTGAGTTAATGTAAGGGCAGAAAAAACACTTGACTTTTGGTAGATTAATTTCTCGTCTTTCTCTCTTTCCTGAACTCATTGTACTCCCATGTCTTCTGCTGCTGCTGCTACTTCTTCATCTTTTTCAGGAGCTACTGCTGTTGCTGTTTCCTTATTTTCTCCTACAGCTCAGATAACTGCACTAATCTCAGGGGTGTGATGGAGAAACACATGAGCTGCGTGGAACCAGCCCAAGATTACATCTGCTTAAATGCTGAAGCTCTGTTCACTGCTACAGCTTGCTGTACACATGTTGCTGTTGAGTGTTGGTGTTCTTGGCTAGTGCAAGATGGATGTCATTACCAGTGGAAAAAAACCCCAAAACAGATGCACAATTTCAGTCATATTATTCTAAGAAATCTGCCAATTTACCAAAGTAACAATAAAAAAATATAAAAAATGCAATATCATAATTTATCTTCAATGTGAACTTCCTTGCAGTGCAATCATTTCTGATCTCCCTTAATAGACAATTATAAATTCAGAGCTGTTTCCAGTTACTGGAAAGTAACTATGAAGCTTTTAAAAACTCATGAAAAAAGGGGGGGAAAATGTCTAGCAGTTTGTAATGTATTTAAATAGAAGCCAATGTGTACACAAAACAGAACTCTGGCTATCTCTCAGACAACATTCTTTTGACAGGAACTGAAAATATATATTTACCAAAATGCACAAAGAACTGAATTCATGTATTCAAAACACAGCAAACCAGTGCAAATTACAGTTCATACTAATATGAATAAATTGGCATTTAGATGCCTAAAATATCTATGGTCCCTAAACAGAGTTCCCTGTGAGCTAGGAGCATTTGGAAACTGATTGCTCTCCAAAAAATATCAGTTATTTATACCTTCTATACAGAGGACCTCAGCAGGATCAATTAAGCAAGGAGAGAGTTAAGAAACAGGTAGAAGGGAAACACACAAGTCTGAATCCACCAAGGATTCAGTGTTCCAAAGCTACTTCTGAGTGTAATTTATTCATGTATCAGAGCATGCCTTTTTACAAGAGGTCTTCTAGGAGAGAGAAAAAAAGTAATAGAGATGATGACTGGGTAAGACAGAAACAGAGAGACACAGGGAACCAAAATGAGTGTGTAAGAAATTATTTCTGTAATATAAAAATACAAAGGGAGCAATTTAAGGACTGACATCTGAGCCATTTGAGGGAAACATTTAACATTCTTTAAAAACTTTTTTATACCCCAAGTGTTAATAGCTAATATGACAGACAGTTTTGGAGGCTATTTATTGTTTTAATGGTTCTAGTATTTGATTGTGTTACTCCTATTGACAAAATAAATCAACATTTGGGTTGGCTGGTAATTATGGGCTTCTCAGCAGTTCATCTGATCTACTTTGGCTTTTTTTGGCTCTAAATCCTCCCCAAAATCAGAACATAAGTGTCATAACTGAAAAATGTGAGATACTAATAAACAATGTTTAGGAAGAATTAAAGTATCTGTGAAAATTCAAATGTTGCAGGATATTTTATTTTATTTAAACTCACTTCATTTCATTCAGTTTCACTTCAATTCATTATTTAGTTTAGTTTGTTTGCTTCATTTTACACTGGGAAAGTCAATATATCTGTTTTTCCTATACAGTATGTCCAAACTAGAATATTCTATTCCATGGAATTGATTTTAGAACTTTTGTTTTGAATCAGCTAAAAATGAAACTTCTGTTTATGCACATTTGCTATTACAGACGTGAAGTATGTGTCAGGATTGTTTCTTATAGTCTGAGCAGTTGAAGACATGGTTTACTTGCTGTGTGGCTGATTTATTTTTCATTACAGATACATAAAGTTTCTTGGTTTTGTTGTGAACAACCTCCACAACTGGCTCTATTATCCAGTGCTTCACTGTTTTACCCAAGAACTCTTTATATTTCCTCTGTTTTGCATACTCACATAGTAATAGGCAATACCTTGAATGTCTAGTTTCATGAAGAAAATATCTTTTCTGTTAACTGTGAAGAGAGAGTATCAAGGTACAAATCCAGAAATGAAAGTAATTAACTGCAAAGAAAAACTCACATACGAATGCGCTGTTGTTCATGAATGTGCTTAGCAGTACCTTTAAGCTTATCATTAGCTCTTACAAATCACAGAAACATGCAGCTCAGAAGGGATATATTGGATAGATTTCTAACAATCTGGTGTCCATATAATTTCACTGTCTTTTGTGTAATACTGAAAATTTCCTATGCTTGTTTTAGATTCAAGATGTAAATCTGTTGTAGTAGTCGATGATTTCTAAACATCTTTTCTCCTGTGCTTCAGGATTTCAGAAAACAAAGCAAAGCAAAGCAAGCAAACAAGAAATTATTTTTTTTCCTCCATCTGGCATTTTACCTGGAAATTAAAATATATTTTTCAAGCATTCAATCTTTCCAATACACAATGGAACTTTTTGCTGTGCTGCACTCAAAACTAGAAAAAACTAGAGACACCTGAACTCCAAACAGCCTATGAAAGACTGGCTTAAGTCTTTGTCTAGCAAAATTAAATGATCTCAAGCCTCAAAAATGAGCTATTGAGTTTGACTTGATTAACTTTTATTTGGTGTTACGAAATGTGATGAGTCCTATTGATTTTCAAATCTACAACTCTATTATTTTAGTTCCTCCTATTATAAGAATAAGGTACTGATTGCTGTTATTAAAAGTTTTTATAGCTGTAGAAAATTATTCTTATGATTAATTTGACATATTTGAAGACATTCATAACATTTGATAATTTCAGTATCTCATTAATTGAATGACTACTACATTGATTTACCTGTGCTATGATAAATAACATGACAAATGCAATATATCAAATAAGTTTTAACTTCCCTGTATGCTATTCAGTTATTAAAAAAGCAAATACTTTTCAGTTTAGGGCAAGGGACCCTTTTGAATTTTCCCCTTTGACAGGGGTAAATTGAAATATTAATGCTATAGTTTAAACACTTTTGGGAGATGTGGGAGTTGATGAGTTGCATCCTGTGGTCCTAAGAAAACCAGCAGATTCCAGTTGCTAGGCCATTCTCCATGATATTTGAAAAGGCATGGTAGACAGGTGAAGACTCAGAGACTGGAAGAAGGGAAACATCATGCTCAATTATGAAATGGGTCAAAAGGAAGAGCCTGGGAAATACTGACCAGCCAGCTTCACCTCTGTACATTGTAAAATGATGGGATAAATCATCCTGAAAAACATGTCTAAACATAAGGAAGACAGAGAAATGGTTTGACAGTCAACATATCTTCATCAAGGGCAACTCATGCTTGATTATGCCACTGGACAAGAGAAGAAGCTAACTTCCTGGACTTTATTATCTTTGATATGGCCTTCCACAGCATTCTTGCTTCTAAATTGGAGAGATACAGGTTTGATGGATGCACTATTGGATGAAGAGAGTTAAGGTCAGATGGCTACATTTAAAGTGTTGCATTCAGCAGCAAAATGTCCAGATGGAGATCAGTAAAAAATGCTGTCCCTCAGGGATCTGTACAAGGACCAATTCCACAGACAGTGGGATTAAGTGTACCTCCAGCAAGTTTAGAGATTACACCAAGCTGAGTAGTATAACTGATTTGCTTGAGTGAAGGAATGCCATCCAGAGGCACTTTGGCAGGTTTGAGGGGTGAGCTTATGTAAGCTTCATGAAGTTCAACAAGGCCAAGTACAGAGTCCTGTGCCTGGGATGAGGCAATTCCCTGCATCTCTGCATTCTGGGTACAGCCCTGTGGATAAGGGGATATTAGTAGATAAAAAATTGGACACAAACTAGTAATCATAGAATCATAGAATGGTCTGGGTTGGAAGGGACCTCCAAAGGTCATCCAGTCCAACACCCTCCACACTAAGCAGGGCCATTTTCAACTAGATCAAGCAGCCCAGAGCCCTCTTGATCCTCACTGAATATCCCCAGGGATGGGGTCTCAACCACCTACTCAGGTAACCTGTTCCAGTGTTCCACTACCCTCAGAGCAAAAAGCCTGTTCCTAACATCCAGTCTAAGTCTGCTTTTCTTTAGTTTGAAGCCATTGCCCCTTGTCCTATCACTGCAGGCCTGGAGCATCCCCTTCACCAGGCTGAACACCCCCAGCTACCTTGGCCTGTCCTTGTAGCAAAGGTGCTCCAACCCCCTGATCATTTTCTTGGCCCTTCTCTGGACCCGCTCCATCGGGTCCATGTCCTTCCTGTATTGAGTGCTCCAGAGCAGAGTAAAGTGGCAGAATCACCTCTCTCGGTCTGCTGGCAATACTTTTGGTGTAGCCTTTTTGGTGATTTGCCTTCTGTGCTGCAAGTGCACACTGAATGTGAAATGTTTGCTTGCAACCCAGAAAGCCAGTCCTGGGTTGCATCAATAGAAGCATGGTCTGCTGTCCAATTCTTCTCTTCTACTCTACTCTCATGACAGCTTCACCTTAAGTATTATGTCCAGCTCAGGAATGACGTGGATCTGATAAAGCAGGTGCAGAGATATGTTAAGATACACTAAATAACTCCAAATCACTAATTTTTCCTTTTAGAAATCTAGCTAGCAGTGACTGACTTTTATTGGCAATTGCCACTTTTCATTTTAATCTGATCCATCTGATTCTACTTACAAAATGTATTTCTTTGTCTTTTACTCTTGGGAGTGAAATGTTGGGTCAAGGATCAGAACGATGCCAGAAGTTATTCGTCAACTTTGTCTCCTGAAAATTAATTTGAAGACATTGAGATGCTGTAGTTCCTTTTTTTAAAAAATATGTATAGGAACAGCCAAAGAATCATAAACACTGTGTGGTTTTTGTTTGTTTGTTTTTAATAGACATTGTTTTAAATAGTTCATTTTGCATTTATTTAACAGCATTAGAGACAATTTGTGTCATCTAGACATAAATTGACAGTAAAGTTGTCCTGTACCTATTTGAGGTCAGACTTTATATATTTTTTGTAAAAGAAAATCAATAGAAAGCTATTTTTTATTGCTCTTCCCTGTCAGATAAAATGGTGTTCTGTTGGTTTTCCACTTTACATATAGAACACAGAAAGTCATCATCACAGTTGAGTGATTATTTGATATTGTTACACCCAGACACTTTCAGCTGCCAAGAGGTAGAATACTGTCATTACTTTGGCAAAGCAAAAGTGGTACACTTATTATTATTTCTGTTAATGAAGTGAGGATAATAAGTTAGATTAAAATAGAACCAAACCTATGTCCAAGCTACTTTGGTCCTAATTCAAGAGAGTCCCAAATTAATGAAGCATGATCAGAAATACCATGTGCCACACTTTCAGCAATAGCCCTTAACTCTCGCAATGGAATATTAACTGTTTGAGGTTAAAGTGAAGACAAGCAATTACCCTGGCCTATATGCAAACTTTATATGGTGTTTGAAGTTTTCATTTTTCCAGTGATTAATATTTAGTTTAGGATATCACTTGGGTCTTGTTTCTCATGTATTTGTGGGGCTTTTTTGTTTGTTTTGTTTTTATTTGGTTTGTTTTGTTGTGGTGGGTTTTTTTTCCCCTTAACTACAACCCTGCACACTTTCCAACTCTGTTTTGCAGGAGAATGTTAATATTTGCTTGTGGTTAGAAGTTCTGAGAAAATTCTTTTTCTTTGTGTGTCACTTCACCATGCTCCAGATTTTTTCTGATGAAATACATATTTATGTCAGTTTGTTGATCTGATTAAGAAGACTCTAAACTGGAATTACTAAATGCTTTCTTTGCCTCAGCCTTTGCTGCTGCAACAATGCTTCAGGAATCTGGAGACAAGAGAGCAAAATTGGATGAAGACTCTCCATTGGTCAGCATGGATTGGGCTGGAGATTGCTGGGATGGAATAAAAGCCTACAATTCCATGGGCACTGATGGATTGCATCCATGAGTGCTGAGGAAGCTGGCTCATGTTGTTGCTGTACCACTCTCCATCATTTTTGAAGGATCCTGGAGAGCAGGAGAGATGCCTAAGGACTAGAAGAGGGCCAATGCCACTCCAGTCTTCAAAAAGGGCAAGATGGAAGACCTGGCAACTACAGAGCAGTCAGAAAGGATTTTTCAGCTTTTCATGCCCTGCCAGCAAGAAGGCTGGAGGGCCACAAGAAGTTGGGAGGGAACACAACCAGGACAATTGATCCCAATGGAGCACATGAATATTCCAGAATATTCCATGCCATGCCCAATATATGAACAGGTGGGAGTTGGCCAGGAGGGGCTCAGACATCAGTCACTGGGTAATGGCAATTGCATTGTGCAGCACTTCTCTTTCTTGGGGTTTATTGCACTCTCATTTTGCTGTCTTCTTTTTCAATACTATCATTATTATTATTATAGTTCTCATATGTGATATATGATATGATATGATATGATATTTTCATTAAGATTTTCTTATCTCAACCCACAAATTTTAATAGTTTTTAATTTCCTCCCCATCCCACCAGGGCCTGCTGCAGTGAGCAGCTTCATGGTGCTTAGTTGCTGGATGGGGTTAAAACATGACAGAATAGTATTGTGAGGTTGGATTTTGTTCTTGGATTTTTTTCTTCTTCTTTCTTTCCAAGAACAAACAACAAATCTGTAAGAAACTGTCAAGTCTAGCTACTATTCAAAAACCTACCCATGTTTTTCAGAGTAGCAGTGTTAGCAGGTTTCACTGTCAGCCATTTAATTTGAGCTCGCAAGCTCAAACAGCTTCTTGTCTTCTTTCAGACTTCACGAAGTCAGTCTGTCTGCCACAAGCCAGGAGGCATTCAGGTGCTCAGGCTTACAATTCAAGCAGAGATTGAAATGATTAAGGCATGGGGAGATGGCTGGAGTAGCACCTGAGGCTGATGAGCCTGTTTGCAAAGCTGAGACTTAGAAAATTCTAGGGAAGAGTGATTGTTTTCATATTTTAGAGGTCATCTGATATAAATGCTTATAAGAAAGGTGGTTTCATCACAACAAAATCATATACAAGGCAGAACTGTGTCCCTGCACTATTACAAATACCTCCCAGGTAAAAATAACTCTATCTTTTCATTTTGAGAAAAACTTCCATAAATTTCTAATTAAGAAATGTATCTTTCTTCTCCACTCAATACTTGTTTCTCTAATTTACATTACAAATAGATGAAAACATTATCACACCTTCATACAGATCTTTATGAAACTCCATTCCTGCTGCAGACCCAGAAATTCACTCATAAATCACCCCAAATTCACTTACCTTATCAATATTTTTTCCTTCTCAATGCATTTGGATGCTATTCCATTACCTCACCCAGAAGCTGTTAGTCCAATGATTTCCATTTCATGCTTAGCCACTGCTCAGGTTAAAGTATTGAAACACCCTTGAGGAGTTCCTTTTATCAAAGAATTTTAGTATGAGAGCAAAAGAGAGTCCATCTTAATTTTGTAGAAGATTTTATCAATTTCTTTCAGCTCTGTACAAAGCTTTCTGAGAGAAAGGACTCTGGATCAAGTCCTCAGTAAATGTAGTCATCTTCAGTTTTATTTGAGACATGACTCAACTAAAGGCAATCTGGTGGAGCTAAGGTCAGATTACTGGTAAACTGCTGTTCTGTTTTATGTTGCTGCCTTCTCCAATTTTTATCATCAATGTATGGCTCAAATCTCCTTGTACTAGTGGGCTTATTCTTGGGTTTAGAAGTTTTCACACCATTCCCAAAGCCTTCTCACTTTTTACGGGGAAAGGCCAGCAGTAATTGCTGCAACCTTCTCACATGGCACTGATAACTCTGTCTTGCTTTGTTGTCCTTAGAGATAGTTGATAATTTTTTGGATAGTAATGGAACACCTTTATAGCAGCCAAGGATCCACTGAGTCTTTACTGCTAAATAAACAGCTTTCTGGTACAACCAAATATCTGGGACCAAGGGATTCTCCAGTTTGTATAAGTATTAATCATCTTCTGAGGTTTTTTTGGTGATGAGCCTAATCAACAAAGCAAAAAATATTTGTAGATATGGGCACAGTTCATTGCATGAACCCTTCCAAGTTCCAGAAATAGTGAAACCGTATCAGATTTGTGTGCCCTGTCCCATACAACCCTCCAACACTCTCAAGCAGCCAGTATAATCTCAAGCAGCCAGTATAATCTCAAGGTATGTTGTCTTCACTATGCTGACAACACCTTTGTCAAAAGTGCAGAGTAGAGGAAAGGGCTTGTTTTCTGGCTTTGAAGACAAGTGATATATCTCCATTCATATTCATACAGTTAATTTTCTCATATTCATACAGTTAATTTTCTTTCTCTTCAAAACAGAGTAGCTTCATCCATACAGCCCATTGCAAAAAAAATCAAAACCTACCTGAGCTTTACCTGAGAAGAAGCTGCTTGGCCTGGGCAAAACCCATTCCAGGAACTGTTCTAATAATTAATCTGTAGTGACAATCTCAGGACAGTGTTCAGCTTTGTGCCTTGTTTCTGATTTATCAGTTAAGACATAGCTGGAGATTCTGCAGAGAATTTGAAGGAAAGCTTTGTGGTATGTGCATTTAAACCCTTTACAGACCAAAATCACTTTTGCCAAATTCTATATAAATCTCTATATCCTCGCCTGGAGCTGTGTCTGCCCCAAGACATCAATGCTTAGGAATGCGCCAATATATTTTCCAACATCAGCAGGTGCAGCTGTTTGCACCTTTGCTAACAGAAATGTTTATTACATTCATAGCCAGGGCATGGAATAGCTGTTAGATGCCCAGGAGCAGGAATTGTACTTCTCAAGCATAGCAGCTATTTCTGAAAAATAACAACTTAATAAGTGTTGATTCCAGTTTTTCTGGGAGAGGAGGGATTATGAAAGGAAAGTGCATACCACAGAGGTGATGTATTTGGGGGAACAAGGGCTATATGCTCTTTCACAACACAGGGATTGTGTTCAATTTTGTAGAACTTCTGCGTGCTATTTAAACCTCTTCTGCCATAATGCAGCCCATATATTGCAAGATGCTGTGGCATATTGATCCTCCACGCTTCAATAAATGACTAGCATGAGCTTTAAGGGCATAAGAATGGCCAAGATACAGGCAGATAGCTTAGACCATTTTAAACTATCCTTCTTGACTAATTTCTCCAGAAAGCCCATACATCCTTTAAGTCTTAACCCTGTGTCACACCACATCAGCTATTTTTGCTGCAGAGTAACAGATAAAAGTCTTGTTTTCATACAGAAAAGGTAAGTTTGGACTCTTCATTTCTCTCCACAGTGCAGTTGAATTTTAGCTCTCCAGGCATCCCTTTCAATTCTGTCTCTTTGCAGAAGTCAAAGAGTAATTCCCCAAGTGTCATAAGCTGTACATCAGATATTACATCCTTTAAATGTCAGAGATTAGATCGTACATTGAATTAGAGTTAGGAAGATCATACTATTACCATCCTGTAAATTAGTTTGGATTTTGTTGCTGTTCCCCCATCATAAATATATAAAATATAGTCTTCCAGTTTTCTCATGGAAGGGGATGGAAAAATACTGGAATAAGCACCCCTACAGTTAATTGTAGAGTCAGCACTTCACATACTAACCTATTTGTGTAAGGTAATCCTGGGTTCAACAAGACACTTGCATCCCTGGTAGAGTTTAATTGCCAAACTGGTGACAGTACTGCTAGAGGGCTGGTTTTTTTCATGTTTTTAATCAGCAATTCCAACCAGATTGCAGGGATTTCTGCTTGATGATGAAGATGTTAAGAGGAGGAAATTCTGACTTTTGTGATCCATAGGGTAGTAAAATAGGTTTCACAGGACAATTTTAACCAAAATACACTCAGCCCTGAAGCACTTTGTGAGGACCAGAGAAAGTATGGGGAAATTGTGTGTCCTGATCTCATAGATCTTCTCTGACTTTTTACCAGCTGTTGGTTGTCTTAATCCTTTCTTTTTTTAATATATCTTTCTTTTTCTTTCTTTCTTTTTTTTTTTTTTTAAACCTCTTTGGATGTTCTAGTTTCTACATGGCTAGACTGAGCCTGAGACAGATGGAAACACTGTGGGTGCTGAACAAGCAGTCTCTACAGAGAAACCAGCAGTGTGTGGAAGTCAGAGAAGTAACGTCTGTTGCTGCAATTTTTTAACAATTACAATTATATATCTGAGAGATTTAGTGACTTAGTGGTACTTAGCAAGATAAAGAAGGCAAAACGGACTGGCAAGGCATTTAGTGAAAGAAAGTTTACTTTCTGGGTTGTTTGTAATAATTTTGCAGTTACATGTAACAGAAGAAAATCAGTAAGTTAGAAATAGGGATTCAGTTTTCTCCTCTATGATATCAGAATGGTTCACTCATAAATGCTTGTAGGAGAAGGTTTAGTTTAGCAAAAAAATAGCAAGGGAAACAATATTGAAATGGATGAAAATGACATTTTCTAAATGAACACTTGATCTTATTGCACTTAAAATTGCTTTGGTTTTGAAATATGTGTTGATATATAAAGAACTGCAGTCATTAGAAAGAAGAAAAACCAAAAGAAATACTACGAAGCAATTCAAATGTACTCTTTCAGCCCCTCAAAGCTTTACAGATTTCACTGCATACATGTTTCAAGACTTTCCTGGTCACATCAGTTTTAAAATGGATCTTTTAAAAAATCTCAGATATCCCCAAGTGATACAAATTGAGGCAAACTAAAAATATTTCTGATTAATTACTTTAGTGTTTCTATTAATTATATTGATTTTATATTTTCAGTTCCACACAAAAACTTGACATATATCACGTACAAAAGCCTGATTTTCAGCTGGTATAAGGTAGATTTATTTCATTGGCTTCAGGTAAGCAAATGCCTATTTCCACCAGTTTAAGTTGTGCCTAGGAATTACTATATAAATAAGGAACTATTCCATTGAAAAAAAATCACCTGTGACTACATTAAATGCAATGGGAGAAGATAGAAGGATTCAGTAAATTAATCACTGTCCTCAGTAGCACGGTCCATAAAGTGTACTGTAAAAAAATATGTCAGAGTGGGCACAATATTGCATTGTAGTAACATTTAAGTTTATGGTATTAAGTTTCTTTGGCAGCCTTGAATAAAGGTCCACATAATTCTTAGCAAAGCAGACATGAAGCAGAAGAATCTAAACTTAAGAGAAGTTGTGGAGCTGTAGACCAAAGGAGAGAGAAGGCTGTTTCAGCAGTTTCCGCTTTGGCTTCTAATCCTGGTCTGATGACACACTAGTGACCTGAAGTCTCAGTAATGCTGGGAAGCAGCACTCTCAGCACACCATCAGCTCTTGAATCATGACTTCAGTCTGGTGGATCGATACAGCTCAGCCAGAAGGCAGCAAACCAGACTGTGTTACAGCCTTTTACTCCAGCTCAATGCTACTCTGGGAAATAAGTATATGAAGGAATTGCCACAGAAGGATCTCTATTCTGAAGAAAATCACTTTTATTTTGCATCTGAGTTAGTAAATTTGCCTTGGTTGTTATTAGAAAGAAGCCAAAGTTTCTGTATAGACATGGCTGTATTCAGAGGAGGTTGCTGTTGTAGTATCGCCAGGGTAACCATGGGAATACATAACTGCCAGGCCAAATTCATCTACCCTTTTTCACCAATTTAGATCCGGATAAACTAAATGCATGAAGTGACTCATTCCAGAATTCAATTGGTGAGCTATGCAGCATTTGGCTTCTTGTGTGAGAAATATACTCCCATCTGTAATTGTTACCATCTGTTTGGTATTCAGGGTTTAAAAATGTAATGGAGATGAAGTCATATTTCATATTCTTTTCTCCATTTGAAGGTAAGAATGAAGCTGTAACGGCCTGTAAATGCATCTGCTGGTGATAAGATAGTATAGCTGGAAATGGGATGCTAGATTCTGCATGGTTCAGAAAGCTTCTGTGTAAAATCTGTTATGCTGCAGTGTGTGCTGGTATTCTGTGATCCCATGAGATGATTGATATATCTTAAATAGGGCGACAAAAAGTATTTTTGCTGGTAGGATGAGAATAGGAAGCACAAAATGTAAAAAAATACCCTGCAAATAACCATTCAAACTTATGTAAAGTGCTTGGTTAATTGACCCAATTAGCACTTCCAGATTTTCTTTACATTTTCCTTTGCAAATTTGTGATTTTTCACTGTGCACTGAGAAAATATTCCAAGGCTAATTAAACCCTTTAAAGCTATAGGTTAATATCCAATTCTGATGTAAACACCTTCAAAAACATTAATCAGATGTAAATTACCATTTTATAAACGCTGCTTTATTCACTCACAACTAATAGATGTACTGCCTGTATGTATTCTCATTGGGCTTAAGGAGTTCACATTAGTCTGTAAATGCTGTTTCTTGATATGGTATCATGCTACTATGCTATTTACTTTTGCATGTACTTCCCAGTGTTTCTACTGTTTCAGGTTCTCATGGAGATTATTGGATAAGAGTCTATTTGGAATATAAAGACAAAACCCAGAGACCCTCCAAGCCTTGATTGTGCTGGTGACTGTGGTTGATACAAAGATGGCCTAGGGAAAAAGGCTATGCAAGAATAAGGGTAAACTGATCCTCTGGCAGAGTCACAAGGTGAGACAAGCTTGTAACCAGACAGCAATACGCATCTTGAAATTTCAATGGCTTACCTGCTCTGGAGAAACTGAGCTCTTACTCTGTGAGAAAAGTAAACTAATTCAGCTTTTAATGAAATAGAATGAAACAATCCTTGATGCATGAAATACAATATCACTTCCATATTTTCCTGGTAGCATTAGAATTCTAGATAATTTACCATAAATATCCCATTTCCCTTGGAATGTTATCTGCTTCTTGGCAGACACCTGCAAATACATGGAAAAGAGGGGAATATATTTTTCTTTAGTAGGCAAAAATCCATTTTCTGTTCCTTATTTGAATGAGTGGCAAATAAATGCTGCTTTACAAATTATTTATCCTAGATGGAGAAGGTGGAGGGTGACTGTAAATATTCATTCATGGAGCATACAGTGGCATGTTCAGTCATACAATAACCTATCCTCTTGCTAGAGTAGCTGTAAGTAAATTTTGTCTGTTTATATTGGTGCCATTCTTTTGATATCAATTGTGTGGGCAAGAGCCAACGGAGGCTATGGTCCAGGTCTTGTCCCAGTGTGCTGTGTATTGTATAAATGCCGAATGGGAATGATTCCTGTTACGAAGAATTTAGAGCTTGCATTCGCTAAACAGTCAACAGCCAGAGAAAAAGGAGAAACAAAAAAATTAAGAGGCCTGGCCTGCCATCATGCCTAAAATCTGCAGCAGAGCTAAGATTAATGCTCAGATGTTATTCCCAGTGTGACGCCGCTTTAGCTCATGCCACAGCCACATATTGCCATGTACTTTTCTAAAATGGACATAGGTTAATTATTTGCTGTCAGCCTATTTACCTGCTGAGTATACCTTTCGGCTAGAAGATTTCCTCCACAGGTGCTTGTAGCATCCCTTGCCACAAACACCTTCTGCATGCTGAGTACCTGCTTTTCTTAAGTCACTGCTGGGGAGGCTGATGAGACATGGCCTGCTGTTGAGTCCTGTGCTGTCTCAGTGGCTTCCTACAAACTTTGTGCTGCAACAGGCTCCATGAGCCTGTTTCTGCTCTGGTGATTTTTATATTCAAAATTACTTTAACGACTGTGACACCATGGCCAGTGTTTGAGTGTACTCCAGGTACATTCTCTCTTCTATTATTTTTGGGCTTTAATTTAATTTGCTGATTTCTTGAGAAAAAGCAATCAAGTTTGACTTCTATGATTTGTTTTTCTATAAACTCACAGAGCTTATAGATCTGATACCTTCTACATGGCTGGCGTTTCAGTTTTATTTGTATTGCTTCTTGAAACTCATTCTGTCGTTTAGAGGGGAAATTAGACTTACAAAACAGTAATTGCCAAGGTCAAGTGCTAGAAGATTGATGGCATGTCTAAATCTCTGGAACCTCTCCATAACATTTTCAAATAGCTGTCAATGGTTCTGTGCAATTATTAACTAATTCAGCTGAATTCTCTGAATGCACATCATCTGAATGGCTGATATATATGTGTACTCAAAATTTGGAATCTTTCCTTTTGTTTGGTTTTGTTTGCTAGTATTCCAAGTCCATAGTATATATCATTATCAAAGATAGACTGAAGTTTTCATAGAAGGATATCTTTCCTCTCTTCTCCCTCCCACTTCATTTCTCTACAAATACACACAGATACTTCTATTTAATACAGATTTTGAAAAAAGAAGGGCTGGAATTGTATTCAAGCCACTGGGCTATCTGGGGCTGTCCTGCTTCCTAGACAGCTGTGTACAGATAGCTAAGTAAGGCACTTAGGAAAATCGAAGGAGAAGTGTCAGGCAAAGGGACCATTCGGTTACATTTGGAGTTTTCTCATCCACTTCATTGCTAACTGCACTTCCCTCAGGGGACAGTCTTGAATTTATGGGCTTAAACTTATTTACTGTGAAAAAGAAGGCAAAAGCAAAAAGCTACCTGTAACTGTCCTTTGAAAAATATAGACCTAATTAAATATGAGCAAAGAAAATCCAGCTGAGGCTATGTGAAACAGAAGATTTGTGTGCCAGAGGATTTGAAGGATGCTATTATTATTTTTGGTTTATATTCTGTAGGTTCATACTGAAGAGTCTTGGATCTCCATTCTGAAAGGGCTCAAAAATATTGAATTTCATCTTGCTAGTCCTTGTAACCACAAAATCAAGGGGCTGGTGTGAGTCCAGGTGACATTGAGAAACCTTTCCTGGAATAAGCACACCTGAGCAAGTTTCATCCAAAATGCGACATAGGAATATGTCCAGAATATGGGCTCAGGCTGGATGAAAAACAGCCAGAAGTTGGCCCAAGATTGCTGATATCTTTACATATTATTTCTGGGTTGTTAAGAACATATTGCTCAGCTGTATTCATTACAGGCGCATTCTAACAATTATTATACCAAAGGAAAATTGTCCTGAGGTGGGTGGAAAGATGGAGGGTATCTTTTCATCTTGTATACACCACCAGGATGGGAATCCAAATTCCATTCCACAGTTCTAATTAAAGGGACTTGCTATATTTTCAGCCAGAACAGAGTGGCCCAAGAAAGCTTCTTCCTTGTTCAACAGCTGGTTCCCTGACACATTTACTTTGGATAGGTCACATTTGTATCCATGGCAAACATATCTTAGAGGTTAAGGATCCCTATGATAGTTGGATGTTTTTAAAAGGAAATAATAATAATTTGAGAATTTTAGCCTGAATCACTGATTTTTTTCTTTTTTTGCATCCTCCATTGCATAATGTTACCAAATTATCATCATGCATCATTGAAAAACAGGATGCAGCCTCTTGCATCTTGTTACATTTCATACCACTGTGAAGGACAGTTTAGTTCCATTCTCTCTGTAGTTTTTCTTCATGTAGATGAAAGCCAAACTTAGATAGTTCCTTAACCACCTTCAAAGGGGAGAAAGTAGTTTGAGTTCCCTAAATCTCACCCTGTAGGGGCTGTGCCCTAGGCTTCCAAGTATCCTGGTAATTCTCTGATGCATCCTCTCTATATTTTTAACACAATAATTCTACTGTATCCTATTCTTAGTATTCTTATTGTGTATTTTTGATAAAGGTTTCCTACACTGCACTCTGAGTTTTGGGGTCTAGTTTATGGGTTTGTCTTTAGGTGAGTGGAGAAAAGTGGATAATGTGAGACAAAAGGTATGAAACCATGTGGGAATTTTGTTTAAGTTCCAAGATGGATGAATTTTGAATACTTCAAACCAAACCAAAAAATGGCTAAAACCTACAACACAGTAACAAAAAAACAAAACAACCCGACACCCATACCCCAGCAAACCCCAGACCTTCCCTGTTGCTTCCCATGTCCGTCTTGCAGCCAAAATTCCTAAACTGATCTAATAGTGAGTTAAAATGACTGTGCTTTTTGCACAGAATTTCAGCTTCTCTAAGAGCAATCTAAATAAATCTAGCGTTCAATTCAGCATACTGATGCTGAGTCAAAGGAAAGGTTTTCCAGAAGTAAAATAAGATTATTTAAGGCAGGTCCTTTTGTTTGGGTCACCTAAACTTAGACTACATATTAACAGACTGACTTTCTGTTTCTAAACAGAGCAAAGCAGGATAGCTTAAAGAATTCCTTGCAGCATGGACTAATTCAGGGAATATACAATGCATATCACCTGTTGCATATCAAGATGTTTTCACTGTGATTGGTAATCATCTTGCAAGGGTGACACTTCTTTCACCCATACCAATACTTGAAGAAATCTGTTTTCATTTTAGCAGCCACGAAGAAGTGCTAAGGTACATATTCCTTCAGCTGGTCATACTCTGAGGGAAGCTTGTGTCAAGGTAACGTCTGGTAACCCCATAACTAAAGGGCCATATGTTAACTACTTTTCCTGTTTGCAGCCATAAAACTATAATTTCCCTCTGGACTTGACTCTGCTTCATGGAAGACAAAGGCAATATACAAAATTTCTCTTGATTTTTTTCTGTCAGAGAGGAATCAGGCAGCCAAATGAGAGAGAGCAAAATCTCTTGGGCAGGGTTTTCAAGTGCCATTTGCTGATAAGGCCAACAGAGTTATGTACATATGACAGCAGCTTTTCTGTTTGTGTGGTCTCCTATGTAAGTTAGTGTGAAGTTCCTATCAGAATCTTTCTGTTTGACGGATAGAATGATGGATGATGAGACAAAATCAAACATGGTCAGGGAAAACAAAATAACATAAAAAAATATTGCTGCAGCAGAGAAGCAGCAATGCCAAGACAGCAACCAAGAATGAGAATAGAGGTCCTGCCACAATTAGAAAGACTTATTCCCAAAAGGAAAAAGAGTGTCCATCTGTTTGCTTTGAACTTGGCACAAAACTTCTCCCTTGTGTTCAAAAAGAAGCCCTTGAGAAAGGATCCCAAGAAATAATAGAATATTTCCAACCTAAAAGTTCTGAATTTCTAGGAATTTTTGACATTTTGTCTTTCGTTTTTATTCTAAGTTGAAGGGAAAGCAAATGTTTTCTAATTTTCATGAATAATAAATGGAGGGAAATATATTTGAAATTCTAAAAAAATCTTAATGGATTGATTTTTATTTTGTGTGTTTTAATCACGTTCACATCTTTTCATGGTATGTGATCTAATGCTGCTCTGTATATTAAGGCAGCTGATGTCTGAAAGTGGTTGCTGAAATAACTGTTACTTACAACCAGCCCACCAACAAAACAACAGCGTAACATATGCTAACCAGACAAACTTTAGAGTAAGGTACTAGGATTAATGATGTCTTAACGTAAACTTGAACCTGCCCAGTAAATCTCTAACTGATTTATTCCAGCTCTAACAAAGTCCTTTGCAGTAATTTAAGATTTCTTAATATTTTTAGAAGAAATTAATAACCTATGAAGGGTTCATTTTAGGAAGCACCTTTTAATTACACCCCTCAGTCCTTTTCCTTGTTCTTACCTAATGCTTTCTTCCCAGCAGAGAGCAGCTACAGTTAGTTAGAGTAGTGAATTCTTGCAGGCATCAATTAAAATCAGGATAACATGACTTGTGCTTTACATGCTTGCATGGTAGTTGCTGTAAGTGACATTTAAGGTGCAGAAAATGGCACTTCAGGGATTCAAAGTGAAATAAGCATAAACTGTAAGTTCAGGTTGTTTGGTTTTGCTTGAGGTTTTTGGTTTGAGGGTTGGGGTTTTTTTTGGTTATTTAAAGTAAATGTTCCTTTTTAGCAACAACCATTTCCCTTCTTTCTTGCTCCCTTGAATTAGCAAAGAAGAGAGACACTACTGCTGACCTCCAGTCTGACTTCAGAACTAATTTTGGAGAAAAATCTAAAAAGAAATATTCCATCATTCTGTTGTAATAAAGGTTGAATTAATTCTCCTATATTGAGCTGACTGGTAGTTCATTCAAAGTATTTTTTGACAACTTTTTAGGAGGACTTTTCTTCCTGTTACCAGTAAAATTATGAAGAAAACTATTAAGAAATATAATAATAATAATAATAATAATAATAATAATAATAATAATAATAATAATAATAATAATAATAAAGACAGCTAGGTGCTGGGTAAGCTAGATTACCTTATCATATTCCAGGGAGTGAGGGAGTTCTTTGATTTGATTTCTCTAGTTGGGATAAGATATAAATACTCAGAAAAGTAAAATTCTGTAATTAGGCATTTATGAGGTTTCAGAAATATTTGAAGAGTTAAACCAATTTAAAAATGCACCAAACAATATTTGGACACATCCATTTTGGGATGACTGTTTCCCAAGGTATGTGTGAAATGGTGTGGTGAGTTCCCCCTGGCAGGATATAAAGTGTCCACTGAAGCTTCTTTGTCACTCGCTTCCTTAGCTGGACAAGGGAGAGAAACTGTTATGAAAGATTCATGGGTTGAGATAAGGACAGGGAGAGAATATTCACTGATTGTTGTCATGGGCAAACCAGACTTGTTTGGAGAACTTAGTTTAATTTATTACCAAACAGAGTAAGATAATGAGAAAATAAACCCCAAACCTTAATGCACCTTCCCCTCTCACTCTTTGCTTCTTGTCAGGCTTAACTTCCAAGTTCTCAGCCTCCTTCCCCTCACCAAGACAGAGAGATAGAGAAGGGGGGTTTTGGTTTTTTCATCATTCATTGCCCCTGCTACTCCTTTCTCCTCACACTCCTCCCCTAATCTGGTGTGGGGTCTCACCCACAGGAGACAATCTTCCATGAGCCTCTCCAACATGGGTCTTTCCCACAGGAACTCCTTCATTGTGGATCCCCTCCATGGGGTGTAGTCTTTCTGGAAGAGACTGCTCAGGTGTGATCCCCCATGCAGTCACAAGAGCTGGCAGCAAACTGACTCCAGCACAACCTTCTCCCTCCATGCATCCACAGTACCCATCAGAAGCCCGATCCAGCATGGGCTTCCCATGGGATCACAGCCTCTTTCAGATGAATCCACCAGCTCCAGCATGGAGTCCTTCTCAAACTCCAGGGGGACAGCTGTGTCTCAACATGGTCTTCTCTGTGGGTATTGGGGGAATCTTTGCTCTGGCTCCTGGAGCACCTTCTCTCCCCACCTTCTTCACAGACCTTGGTGTCTGTACAGCAATTTCTCTCAAATATTCTGTCCTCTCTCTGTTTGCAGTTGCTGCTTCACAGTGTGGTTTTTTTCAGCTTCTTCAATGTTATTACAGAGGTGCTTCCACTTTCACTGATAGGGCTGAGACTTGGACGGCAGAGGGGCTATCTGTAGCCCCTTGCTACAAAAACTTTGCCATGCAAACCCAATACAGGTGGCCACTCCATAAAAATAAGTTTGCCTGATATGTTTTAAGAGAACAAGACTGAAGAGAGAAAAAAAAAAGCCAGTAATTTTTCTTAAAAGTCCTGGTGCACTTAAGACAACTTCTGTTCAAAATGCTTATTAGTGGTTTTGTTCTACTCAGAAACAACTTCCAAAGAAACCCATTGACTTTGGCTGTAGCTGTCAGCTCAATTGTCCTTCTGAAAAAGAAGTTGTCATCCTGCTTTCCTGTGCACCCAGATAACTGTGGGATGCAAGAATCGAAAAAATAAAAGCACATAATTATGGTTAGTTTTCTAACATCACATATTTCACCTCTTAAAAACATTATGGCTCTCCTGGTAATAATCAAATCATAGATCTCAGCACATCAAATTAACTGAATTAGACAGCAAATACTGTAAAATGTATTAAATAAAGAAAGAAATGTTGGAATCCAGGCCTTTGGACTCATACAGAACCAGCTCCTTAACAAAGCTATAGCTACATAGAGGCAAATCAAACAATTTGCAATAATTAAATTACAGTAATTACTGTCCCTTAAAATTCATGAGATTGCCACTAAAATCATCTAGAAATGGTGAGAGGAAGAACATAAATTTAATCCTGTTTCCTATCTTAGCTGTTTTAATGGACATTTAAGATATTAAAATCCTTAGGAAAAAGATACTTTAGTAAATACAAGGAGTAGTTGAAAAGCAAGAAGAGTATTCTGATAAACTGTAATTGGCTGTGGCTTTAATATGTTTTCTTCTAGTGCATCTACAATTTTCAAGTAGTAATTGGAAAACAATGCTGTTCAAAGAGAAGATTTTAAGTCTATTTTGAAAATCTAGAAGCAAGCATCTTTCTCTCCTACTTTGTGACACAATCTTTTACCTCAGGTAATTTCTATTTCATATTTGTACTTTGCATTTTTGAAGAACAAGCAACGTTGATGTACTGGTGTTTTATATTACTGATGGTAATTTCTTCCATCAGTAACATTTGATAAAGTCAAATATCAAATTTCAGTTTCTTTGTCAGCAATTCAGACCTGAACACCACATCTGAATCACAAAATCACCAAGGTTGGAAGAGACCTCAAAGATCATCAAGTCCAGCCTGTCACCACAGACCTCATGACCAAACCATGGCACCAAACAAACTTCTTCCCACTCTCTTGCCACCTGGTGAAGAATTGATATAGAGAGAAGTCTATGTCAAGAAACAACAAAACAGCAATTTATCATGTTGTTAAGCAGAGACTGTATCCATTGTGGTAATAACCAAAAACATTACCAGATGAATCTCTCCTAACTATCCAATGAGCAAAATCCACTTTTATAATTATATGTTGGGTGTACAAATTAATTTGTAACTATTTGAATGTTAAATGTTGACACTCAGTGGCAGCCCTTGATGGCCTATAATGGATATTAGTATGGTAATATACCAGATGTCTTTATCTACTCTGAACAATGATGCTCCCAGTATCAAGAGTCCAAAAATTCATGGCTTTATCAGCAGCCTCTTCTTGCTCTGAGTATTGTGCCCTACCTGGAAATCACTGGTTCACACTCTCCAGCTGGGTTCTTCATGAAAAAGAATATTAAAATCATCACTTCCACAGCAGTGTCCCAAATGCCATATGCATTGTCACAGTCTGCTGAATGTTAGAGAGCATTTGCTATCCCAGTAGAAGCCACACTATCAAAACTGGTGAACAGGGCACTTTGGGCCAGCTTTGTCCAATCCAATGATCCACTCCTACAAAGGAAGTGTAGGCTGTGATACACATTCTCCTGCACTTGCAGGGAGCCATTGTATACTGTGAACATAAGTCAAAAGGTCTGGGATTATACTGTGTTTTCTGTCATGACACAACCTAAAGTAAACCTCTTACTCTTCCTCCTCACCTTTACAATTCCTGGGCTAATTGGAAACTCAGTGTGTGACCACAGAATTTTTTTATGTCTGGCTCATTCAGGAAATGTCCCCTAAAAGCTCAAGAACAAAGATTCTCCATTTATACTTCCCCTTTTCCTGAACTTGCTGCTGACCAGGCCATCTCCTTATTCTTTGTCATTGTTTTTTCTCTTGCTTCCATTTACTGATATAATCACCTTATTGTTTACTTTGTTTTTTTTATCTTCATAGCACCATCCCAGAAGCAATTTGCAAGTTTGTATTTGGTGCAATTTATCCTATTTGTGTTTGGAGGTATTAGAGTATATTTGGTTTGGCTGAGCTGGAGTTAATTCTCCTCAGAGCATCTTTCTAGTGTTGTGTTTTGCAGTGCTGTAGCTGGGTGTTGATAACACAGCAGTGTTTTGACACCCAGGCTGTGCTTTTCCAACATTTCCCTGCCCCAAGAGTACGCTGAGGGCTGAGCAAGATCGTGGGAAGGGACACAGCCAGGCCAGCTGACCCGAACTGGCCAAAGGAGTATTTCATGCCATATGATGTCCTCTCAGATATACACACTAAATGAAAGAAGGAAGTGTGAGGATATTCGTCCTTGGCATCTATCTTCCAGAGCAACCAATATGTGCAAATTGCTTCTACCTTATTACTAGCATTTTGTTATATTTTTCCCTCTCCTCTGTCCATCTAAGAATGGAAGTGATAGAGCAGCTTTGGTGGGCATTTGGCCCCCAGTCAAGGCCAAACTACCACTTGGAGACATTCTATCTAGCTCTCATTCTGTGCCCGTCTCCAAAGGATACTAATTCTCCTCCATTTGTCTCTTCTGAAGCAAAGTTAGCCCTCACCTCAACACTAGAGGATGACTTCTGTAAGTGACACCAAAACTCCTATCAGTGTCCAAGGTCTAGTGCCTAGGTAACCCACCATACTTGTCTCTCATTCTGTTTCTTCTGTTCTGTCTTTTCCAGAACTACTGCTAGCCCTGGTATCTTTTTGCTTCTTGAGTCATCTGCTTTTTGAGTCATCTCATATTTCTGGTAGGTCACAGCACTGTTGCTACCTCAAAAGTCTTTTGTGGCTTTGCATTGATCTCAAAAACACTGTCCACAAACTATCCAAACTAGAGAAGCAGGAATTTGAGTCTGCCTGGGGGATTATCATTGGTGTTAATGACTCACCTTCAGCTTCATATGGGGAGAGGAAAAATAGTCAATGATGCATCTGGGCACAGTCCATACCAGCATGCTGTTGTGACTGTATCTGCCCTGATACTTGCTGTGCATCTCAAGTTACCACCAATATCCAGTCTATGACCCTGTTTCCCAAGAATTAAATTGATCTCAATTTAGCACAGAACATGAGCAAACATTGACACTGTGCATGACCAGAGAGATCTTGGGCTGGAGAACAGGTCCAATCTTCTGCATCACAATGCTGAAGACAGCCTTTGGGATGTAATATAGATCTGTCATAAATCAGATGTCTTTAATGGGAATAGTGCTTGGGCCACCTGTGATGTATTAGCCACCTTCCTCCCCAGCTCTAACAGGTGAGGTCTTTGCTGATGGTCCATCAGAGCCAGCAGGGATGGGCTCAGTGTGACAATGTTGATGGAGACTGGCTCAGATGAGTAATGAGAAGGGCAAGGCAAGTTATAAATCATAGTATCATATTATCAGTCAGGGTTGGAAGGGACCACAAGGATCACCTAGTTCCAACCCCCCTGCCATGGGCAGGGACACCCCACACTAGATCAGGCTGGCCAGAGCCTCATCCAGCCTGGTCTTAAACACCTCCAGGGATGGGGCCCCAACCACCTCCCCGGACAACCCATTCCAGGGCTTCACTACTCCCATGGTGAAGAACTTCCTCCTCATTTCCAGCCTGAATCTCCCCACCTCCAGCCTCATTCCATTCTCCCTAGTCCTATCACTACCTGATATCCTGAGAGGTCACTTCCCAGCCTTCTTGTAGGCCCCCTTCAGATACTGAAAAGCCACAATTAGGTCACCTCGGAGCCTTCTCTTCTCCAGACTGAACAGCCCCAACTCTTTCAGTCTGTCCTCATAGGAGAGGTGCTCCAGCCCTCTGATCATCCTTGTGGCCCTTCTCTGGACATGTTCCAGGACTCTGGGAGTGAGTCATGGTTTGAATGAACAAAATAACACATTTGAGAAGGATCCATGGACTGGTGTCTCCAGCAGAGAGTTTGTATACTGGAGGAACGGGCCAGCACAACTCTGGCTGTGGTGGGTATTTGGATGACTTGTGCTGTCCTGAAAACTTGCAGCTAGCAGGAACAGCTGTATTCCTCCTGGTGCTGTTTCCTTTGGTCTACTGACTTGGGCTGCAGGGCTTCCATTTACAGGATTTTTTTTTTTCCTTTCTCCTAGCCACAGGGCAGTGTATCAGATAAAAGAAGTTGCTGGTGTGACAAAGATTGATTAACACCAACGTGAAATTGGATTTTTATTTCTGCCTCCGTAAACACCTGAGTGACAGTCAACTGTGTGTGACTGGTCTTACCAATAACAATCTATGTGAGATGGGCCTGAACTAAAACATTTTATATTTAAACACCCAAAACTTTGGAGACTTGAATCTTAGCAATATTTGGTAAAGGAGTCAAATGCTGTACTGTTTCAGCATCAGGTAACAAGTGTAATATGCAGGCAGTGTTTCAGAGAGAGATGAAAAAAGCTGTGCAACAAGATTTGGGGATATTCCAAGGGAAAATTCCACAGAAATCAAAGCCAATGTGAAAATTTGACAAATATTTAAGAAGGTGATAGAAGGCATATTTCCAATCTGATTGCTCTTTTTGTTGCGTGTCATAATGGTGAATTAATAATGGAGAATTAAGAGGTATGTGATGAAATCAAAACTGCTTTTAAAACTGTAACAGGAAAACACCTTTCTGGGAGATCTCTGCATTTTGCAATCAAACATCAAATTTGTGAATGCAATATGCTGTTGTTATTATTATTACTATTATTATCACCATTATCACAGAAACATTCAGGTTGTAAAAGCCCCTCGGTGGTATTAGGGTTCACTCAACACACATGGAGTTCAAACTAGTGAACCAGAGAGAGTGAGGATGAACACCGAACTGGCAGCAGGGAAAGAAATCCTTTGCAAGATAATGGTGCACAGGGCAGTGATTTCAGTGAAAATGAGTGACGTGTGGCCTTTAAGACAGGGCATTGGTCTTGTGACTCCTGCTAAGGCATGTTGAAATCAGTGGTATTTCCTAGAAGAAAATTTAAACTCTCATATAGCAAATCAAGCTTGTTCTATTTACATTAGCATGCCAGAGAAAAGTCTAAAGTGCATAGGGGTGTTACCTTATTAGTTTTATTGTTAT
The DNA here is from genome assembly GCF_014839835.1 of Dryobates pubescens. Taxonomy (NCBI): domain Eukaryota; kingdom Metazoa; phylum Chordata; class Aves; order Piciformes; family Picidae; genus Dryobates; species Dryobates pubescens. The sequence continues at coordinate 18,908,820 of NC_071625.1, read as the reverse complement.
AGATGGAAAAAAATTAGACAGCTGTTTTAATGGCCTTAATTTTAAACAAGTCCCACAAGAAAATCAGAGATGTCCAGAAAATTCATTCCTCATCCCCACTGGCTTTCAGTCCTCTGTTTGTATCTATAAGACCTTCTAGAATAGTTATAATTCTGTATAAGCAGATTTTCTGCAATCACTATTTTATCCAGATGAGCAGTACATCACTGAGCATATTGGAAAAACAAAATAATTAAATGAAAGTCTGAAATCTTCCCCTTTCTGTTTCTAAAAAATCCCACATGCTTTAAAATAATGAAGTATTCATTTTGCCTACTGCTCTCTGATTCTTCACAGGTAGAAACATAAGACTTCTTATTTTTGTTGTCATTCTGAGTGTCCAAAGAACTTGCCTGGACAAAATATGTTATGCTACCTGTAAGCAATGTGTGGGGAAAAAAGATAATGCGGGAAGATCTATAGTCACATACCGTATTAAGCGCAATACTCCTGCTACATATCGCTTAGCAGAAGCACTACAGACTTAATTTAAATAACAAAAGTGTGTGTATTCCTTAGGCACTGATAAGGGGTGAAATGATTCACAGTAATTCATGAATCCACTATGAATATTTTCATTTTTAATGGACTCAGTATGCTTATTACCTGTGGCATAATAACGCTGTAGTAATGGGAGCACCCTGCTGGCATTTGCACACCTGATTATTAAGAACGAGTTTGTTTATTTTATAATTTTATCTTCAAAAGTCACTGAAAGACTGCGATAGAAACTGTTTGCTACCTCACATTAATACAAGTAGAATAGAGCTGCTGAATCTGAAGTTTTGTGTCTAAGTTCTATTGACTGCAATTTCTGCATATTCTGGTTTTGTTTTTCTGATTTAGATGTTCAAGAGGGGATTTGATGTGGCACTAGGTGCCATGGTCTAGTAGTCACGAGGTGTTGAGTGACAGGTTGGACATGATGATGTTTAAGGTCTTTTCCAGCCTTGTTGATTCTATGATTCTATGATTATACTGCTATGTGGTAGACATATATGGAAAATGTTACTTACACATTTCTTAAATGCAAACTTCTTCATTCTGTAAAGGATGGTTTTTCTCCCTTGTATATATCTGTATATATATCTGTACATGTTAGGCAGTCAACTGGAAAGTGATGAAAGGGAAACTGTGGAGAAAATGCCTATGAAGTGATGTGTTTTGACACTATTAATAGTGAAGTAGAAGTTTCGTATAAATACAAAATATTTGGGCAAAGTGCTTCTTCTAGAAGGAATACTAAAGGAATACTATTGTCTTCTAAGATTCCAGTAGATATAAACAATGAAGATCCTGTTTAATCTGACGTGATAGAGTCCAGCAGGCATACATGGAGCCTGGTAAAACAATGAAATTGCCTACCAATGTGCTTGGATTCAGAATGGTTTTTTCAGTGCCACTCATTTATGTTATCATTGATTTCTCAGTAAAACAGCAGACTCAGAACAAAGGTACTATTTATATAAAACTCAGGGAGAAAATAACTGTGTTCAGTTTAATATATCTTTCACAAAAGACATGGTGGGGTGTTTTTGGGTTTGTTTTGGGTTGTTTTTTTAAGTAGCGTTATTTTGAATACGGAGAGCCAGAACTGATGTTTTGGTAAACTTCTTGGGTGTTAGCATAGTTTAGGGGATTGTTAAGTGGTTCTAAATGAATGAATTCCCAAAAGGTGAAGGAAAATTAAAACATATATTAAAAATTCTCTTGTTTATAACTTTATGGAAAATACCCAGCAAAGAACAGAGAAATTAAACAAGTTGAAATAGAGAGGAAAAGGATTGGGATTTAAGCGCCTAAGACCAAATTAATTTTCGGGCCATCATGAAGAAGGTGGATGCCTAATGTTGAATTATTTGGCTTTAAGTTAAATGTACTAAATAATTTAATCTAAACCAGTTCCTCCTCCATTCTTCTATTCTTTTTCTGGCACTATTTCCCATTAAATTTTCTTACCCAATATTACACTGAAAGACAAGATTCAGGTATTGTAGGTTTGGCTGGAGAAATCTGATGGTGAAATTTTCCATCATATAATTTCCTATTCACAGCCAAAATCAAACTGTGCACAAAAGACCTCACAGAAGCTTTATGTGTCACTTCCATCTCAGTTAAAATACATTTTGAGGACTCATGTGGGACTAGCATGATGAATAGACCATGTTCTGGCCTGCTGCGCAGGGCTGAGTTTTATCCTTTCTGACTGGCCAAAATGATACAAACCTTAAATAAAGCACATATTGACATTGTAAGACACTATTAAGGTCCTGAGTGTACCATGGTGATGAACCATGACCAAAGTACTCCCAGGGTTGTAATAATTCATTACCAAAATAGCTTCCTTCTAATGACTACGAGTGTGTCAAGGAACTTGGACTCTTAACCCCAAGGCTTGTTATCTACCATTTAATACATCTCACTTTCTGTTCATTTACCTGTTGTATCAAAGGTCATGAATCATAGCTGACAACAAAATGTGGATAGGTATCTTTTAAGGACATCTCTCTCCATCCTTCCCTGGGTGAAGTTACTGGTAAACTAGCCTGGGTTTGCATTCCCAAGGGTTGGTATGTACATATGGACAGTACTGAGAAATACCTTCCTGTTTACATGAGCTATGGAGCCAGTTATCCTATAACTGTTTTCTTTCAGTTTGGGGTTGTTTGTTTGGTTGTTGTTGATGTTCTTGTTTTGGTTTGTTTGTTTGTTTTATATTGGAAATAAATGAACTTTCTTGTTCTTTCAGGTGAACATCATGACTATCAGGGAATACACTTTACCTCAAGTGTATTTAAGGTCCATTGATCTTGAACTCTTTCAAGGTCTGCCAGGAAGCAGCATGATAGGAAATGTAAGGTTCAGCCTCCCTTAGGTACCTCCACTGGATATTCTGTGGGGCTGGGTGAGGTGGGAATTAATGCCATTTAACAAAGGAGAAAGTGGAAGCTGGATGCCTCCTACACTGGGTCAGTGCTCTAACCAGTACATTACAAGAGAAAAACACTTGATAGAGCAATCAAACCGCTCTTCTAAATGGAAAGTGACAGCTAGCACCGTATGAATATCTCCGTTTTTCCAATGTATATTTGATACACTCTGAAAATACTTGTTTTAGAAACACTCTGAGCTTTCTCAGGACATGTCTTGAGAGAATCAGAAACACCTTCAACAGCTTCAGTCCTGGTCTTATAACAACTCCTCAGTGTCTGCAAATAGCATTTCTGACCTCATTACAGTCGTTGCAGAAGTGAGCTGCAGATAAATCATTGTTTATGCAGCCAATGTAAACCTCCCTGACTAAACCACCACCATTTGCCTTTGAAACAGACAAGCATATAACTATCAAAGTTCTTAAATGTTTATTTACATTTCTCAGAATGGAATAATCTTCATGCAGAGAATTAGATGGTCCATTAAAACTCATGCATGAAAATATATAACTTCCCATCACTATATAATGATCATAAGGCCTGGTGGCCACTGATTTTTGCCTACTTTCTTGAAAGAAATCTTAAATTTGACTTGACTAAATGTTTTCAGTGTTTTATGGACTTTATTTCATGTAGCATAAGATTACTTTTTCCTAATTAATAAGAAAAAGAAAAATCATTATTTCAGAGTTACAGAACGTTTTTGACAAGATTTGTTAAATGACATTTTAAAACAGATGAAATATCAGAGTAAAGAAAAGAATTGTATGAAAGAGTAATCATCCTCATAGTGGATGGGGAAGAAAAAGGTGAAGGTGGAAAGAAGGTAGTAGAAGAAAAAAAGTACCTACCTGAGAAGAACAGTTATTTTTCCCAAACTATTTCTGATCTTTTTCACAATTGCAGTGTTGAATGTAGACTAGATCGGTCTGGAAAAAAACACCTGGAGATCTAGACTGTCAAACAATTGGCAACTATTCTTTTCAACAAACCAGTTGCTGGAAAATGCTATAAGCAGATAAAATACTCAAATTATTTTATTTCCCTACAGGAGGTGCAATAATGTCAATATTCTAACCTCCAGGCTTAAAGTGTATGTCAGCATAAAGGTGAACTGTTGGAAACTGAAGGATAACACACCCATTGGTATGACCCCATCTTGTGTCAGGAAGAATGTTCTGATGTCTGCATTTCAGCTACCAGACTGCAACAGATTTAAATTCTCATCCTAGGAGTTTTAAAAGAAAAGTAGAACAGCATCCACAGGAGAATTCAGAATCTGTGTACAAGATTATCTTGGTCAGCTTTATAATGAGGTAGTTAGAACCATCTCAATCTGTAGGCAAAAAGACCCCTTCTCCACATCCTAGACTGGCTATTGGAGAGTCAGGAGGCTGTCGACTCTCCCAGCAGTTTTGAATAGCTAATGCTTTATTGGTTTGACTCCTCAAGCTATGTGAGCACCAGTGTTTCATCTGAGTTTTGGTGAGAGTATTGTCAAGCACAGTTTTCTGCTCATCCTAGATTTTCTCTTTTGAGAAGAAACAATGAAACATTTATATGCTTGTTTAAATGCTAATCAGCTTTTGTTTGGCAGCCAGACCAAAATATTAATTATTCTTACAGCCCTAGTGAAGGACAAAGAGTCTGTTGATGAGCTTCAGAGGGACTTCGTCTTACATAAATAGGTTATTTGACAGCAAATGAAATTCTGTGCTGAAAAAAATAATAAAGCAAAAGGAACTCTTAAATCACTTGTCAAACCATGCAGCCTTCAAGACTAACAACTGCAGATGAGGAAAGGGACATCTCTGAAGACCTCTACAGTAAAAGTTCAAGCACAATATTAGAACACACAAAGAATGAGATTGAGATATTTCAAATCACATTATAATACCTGTCTGTATTTTACATAATTCCTAATCCGGTATGATCTCATCTAATACACACTGTGGCATTCATAGAATATTCCTTCAGATGAACAATTCAAAATTAGAAGGAGTTAAAAAAAACAACAGGGTTAATAAAGAACATAGAAAGTTCCCTCAGGGAAAACCATTAAAAACATTATAAGAGTGTCAAGAATACAAATAAGACTCAATGCATTAAAATGTAAAATCAGTATGAATTTGGGATGTGAACATCTGTTTTCCCTGACCCATGTTACAAAAAATAAAGGACACTGCATAAGCCTGCAATGCATGTTTACATATTTTTTGGAAGAAGCTAAATTAAATACATTTTTAAAAAATTTAACAGACAATAATATTTGGAATTTTTTTTCCACAGAAAAATTATTTAAGATACCAAATTGAACAGTATTTTCAAAGGTGCATGGAATTCAAATAGCTGTTCAGACTACTTGGACACTATCAGCTACAATAGCTTAGTATTTTGAAGAGACAATCGTCTGATAAAGTCTATTTGAAAAGACACATTTGTTCATAATTGCCTGCTGCAAGTTTCCAAGATTTTCTTATACGTGAGGCTCTAAGGCTGTAATAAAACCTTCCTAGATCTCATTTTCCTGGTCTTGTTCAGACAGACTTTTCTCTCATATTTATTTCTGAACTGTAGTGGCTTCTACTTCTCTGAGAGTATAATATAATTACACCTCTTGCAGAATGTCTGAGTGATGTTTTGTGAAAGTAATTAATTACATTCTCAACTATTCCATAGTCAGTCTTTAAGAAAAACAGCAATGGCTCATTATATGCCTTTTCCTCCCTTTCCTGAAAATCTGGGGGAACTATTATTTTCACCGATACACATCTAACTGTTGGTCACTTTGTGAATGAGCAGAACAAGATAGTCACCATCTATTAACTGAATAGCTAATTTTCACAGACACTTTGGTATACATAACATGCATTAGACCATGAATAAATTGCACATTTAACCATCCAGAAGAGAAGAACTTCTTTAATAACACAACAGTGAAGAGAAGTGAAATATAAGCAGTGATATGGATTGTGAACATTTGGAAACATTTAATAGCCAGTGAGCTTTCTTTTCCTCCTATCTTCAGAGATATTAGAATATTATAGCATCACCTTGCTCAACCTCTGACATAAAATTAAATACCTTTGGATAGACCTCACTTAACTGCTCATAAAATTGATCTGACTTTCTAGCTTTTATACTAACTTGTATGTCACCAACAAAAGTGCTTAGAACAAATAATCTTTTTCTTCTCTCTTACATAGTCACAAAATTAAAACTCAATGGATGCTTCAATGCATTTTAGCACAAACTATAGTTATCTCAAAAATATACCAGAACAGTGTACATATAAAAACACCTGAATATTTTTCCTATAGAAGGGATATATGATAAGATAGTTACTTAATAATCTGACACTGTTGAATCATTAAAATACCAGTCCATAAAGGCCAGTGTTCTGAAATAAATGATGTTAAGGATCTTGGTAGAATTTTCTGTATTAAATGGGATATAGAAATATAGAATTAGCAATTTCACTAAATCATTCACAGTGGAAATGGAACGGACTAGACAAGACTACACTAGACTAAACTAGAATAGTTCAGTTGGAAGTGACTTGTAACAATCATCTCGTCCAACTGCCTAAGCACTTCAGGGCTGACCAGGTTAAAGCATATTTTAAAGGGCATTGTCCAAATGCCTCTCAAACACTGACAGGCCTGGGGCATTGACCACCACTATAACAAGCCTCTTCCAGTGTTTTATCACCTTCTCTATAAAGAAATGCTTCCTAATGTCCAGTCTAAACCTCCTCTAATGCAGCTTTGAGCAATTTCCATGTATTCTATAACCGGATATCAGGGAGAAGAGCTTAGGACCTCCCTCTCCGCTTCCTCTCCTCAGAAAGTTGTATAGAGCAATGAGGTCACTCCTCAGACTCTTTTTCTGCAAGATACCAAAAAACCAGTGTTTAGCTGCTCCTCACAGGACATGCCTTCCAGTCATTCCACCAGCTGTATTGAATAGTGTATTCTCCAGAATATTTTATTACACCAAATACGTACTTACTTTAAGCACATTCCTGAAAAAGGAATGTTCTGGATAAGTCTTTTGTCTTTAAAAATTTGGAAAAACTAAAGCATCTCAGAAATTTCCACTGAGATAAATGAAATTGTTGTGATTAATCCCAGTGTAAAACATTAGTCTTATTTTAGCTTCCTAAAACTCTATCACAGCTGCCCAAGCTCCTGGGCAGAAGTCTCCCCTTTTATTGTACAGTAGTTGGGACCCTGTCCCTGCACATTTGGCCAGACCATGCAGGGAGAGGTGCCAAGCCCACCACCACATACATATGAGAGAAGTTTCCTTGCACATGCATCTGCTAGGTTTGGGAGGCTGCGGACACCAGTGGGGATACTAAAATTCCAGCTGTTGTTTTGCAAATTGTCCTTGCATGCTTTCCTGATCAGCTTTGCCTTCAAGACTCCCTCCTGCCAGTTCCTTATCTTGGAGTAGTGTGTTCTGCCTACACAGTTGAAAATATTCGTGGGCCAGCAACAGACCGTTTCCCAGTTAACCCATTCTAATACATGCCATGTTAACCTGTCCTAATACAGGCAGATACAGCTGATGTGTGTTTTGTAACAAGTAATAGACATTAAGTGAGGAAAAGAATAAGTATTTTCTCCATTTGTTCTTACTCCGTGAAAGTCATTAATCAAAATGGAAAATGAAGAGAGAAAATGCAGTCCAACTTTACTGAGTAAAACTTGTTTGTATTCATTACATGGGGCCAATGTCACCTGGTTTCTGAAAATAAACAAACAAAAACATAGGAGGGTGCAACAAATTTGGGACTTGAGGATAAATTTACATTGTTCTGCAAAAGCAGTAACTGCAGTAGTAACCTTTGGCTATCCGTGGTGTTGCAACTTTTGGAGCATCATCTGAGAGAAATAGAAACATCCTACCTAGTATAGCAAAGGACAAGCCAAGTCTGCTTCTGATCCTGTTGTTCATTTCCACAGGAATCTGAAGAACATCTCAGATAACCTAGAACTAGTTAAGCTGGCTACTAGTCAGAAAAGAAATAAATTCTTCTGCTTCATCCTGTAGTATTGTTTTTTGAAAACTCAGGTCCAAGCAGACCATCCCATGTAAGCATTTGCCAGGACAGTCACATTGTCTCCAGTTCAGAACAGGCAAAACTAGATCTATTTTTTTGTAAGATGTGTGACCACAGCCTACTTTGATCACCTCCACAGACACAGTGGAACACCTCTGACACCCACACTTCTTTGGTTTTCAAAGGCCAGGTTTCTCTTTTTGGTGGCTCTGATATTGCCAGTCAAGGAGTAGCATGAGTTTCTGAGTGATTGAAGTGTGTCTAGAGACCAGCTGAGCTTCTTATGAGGAACATCAGGGAAATAATTCCCTGCAAATCAGCACTGTGGCTCTGCACAGCCTGCAGTCTTTATGATCTCTGGAAACTAGTGCACGTAATCATTGCCAAAGCCAGCTCAGGAACATGCTTCTCTCCCTCCAGGGAGTAACAACATAATTTTGGTGCAGATGCTGATGCTAACCACTACACACAGACAAAAGGAATGTAGAGGTATTCTTTTTATTACATACAGGATGTAAGAACTCCACTGTGTCCTATTCATCTCAGGCCTGGACTGTTCCTTCCAGTTCTCCAGCCTGATAGTGTCTGTTGACAGCTTGCAGGCACAGAATCCCAAGGTAACCCAAAATAATAATTCAATGCACATCAAAGATCCAGTCTGGAGAAGGATCAGATGTCCTAGGATGGTTCAATCTGACCTGTAAGGGACAGAGGCAAGAGATTTTCCTATTCCCTCCCATCTGTCTGCCCAGACACAGGCATTCACATGCAAACTTGCTTCTGTCATGCCCTATCCACTTCTCAGTGACAAGATATCACTGCCCAGACCTTGTCATATTTCCCTAGAAACCAAACTGACTCTTGTCTGACTCAGTTTATTTGAAGTCTTCCCAAGGAACAAGATTGGCATTTGGTAAAGTGCTTGGGACATCTGTGGAAAAACATTTCATTGCACAAACATAGGTGTCAGGATGAATCATCTCCTACAGAAGGCTTTACACAACCCACACCACTGCTCGGGTGATGAGCCATGATCCTTCTCCTTCGCTCAGACTTAGCACCTCAGCACATGCTTGCAGTAATTGCAGGGGTGGAAGGCAGAGGAAACAGATCTCTCAGAATATTGATTAGCTGTGTTGCAGCTATGTCTGGCCCTGGCAACCACCCCACCGAGGTCCCACTACAGCTTTGCTTTTCATCTTGGGGAGGCAGCTGAGCTATTCCTATGATCGGTCTTTCAGCTTGTCCTTAGACTCCTTGTTCTTTGCTCTACTGTGCTGGAGAGGAAGAGAAGCTCCTGCCTGTGCCTCACTGATCCTGACTTCCAAATAAGAAGCTTCAACAGAAGAGCAGGGAGTAAGTCTTGAGAATCTGAGTTAGGTCAGAGTTTCTGAAGAGATTGTTTTATTCCTCAGAGGTTTTGATGACTTTCACTGAGTGTTCATCACAAGGCAGAGGTGGAATGTTTAAAATTAAGGAATACTCACCCACATAAGTTTTATCAGAAATAGTCAATCAAATGTGCCTGGTAAGAGTTTACTGTGATTTAGTTTTCCTAAATAAAAAACGTGTAACTTCTTCATACTGCAATTACTTCCTTCTTCGTAATCACATGGAGGGGAAAAAAAATCTAAATATTTTATTTTATTCAATTTATACCTAGATTCTTTTTTCCATTTTCTTCTTACATAATGAAAGAAACGAATTTGAAGTGTTGTTTGCCTTGCTTTCCTGCAAACTTCTGTATCACCTTTTTATTCTCTTTGTTCTCCATAAATAATCTTCCTGTTTTTAATTTCTTGTTGATTTTTTGTTGAGTATCTTTCATTACATATCTTAGTACATCTCTCGATTGGAGGATAAGACAGCTACACAGTATTCAAGGTGAGGGTGTCTCATTGACTTTTATGGTGACCAGATAATGCTTATATCTACATGCTACTGTGATCAAACTCTAAAGGTGGGAGGAGGGAAGAAAAGAGAAAGAGAGAAAGAAAGACAACTTGCTTTATTTTCAGAAAGTTAAGTGTTAGCTGCAGCCAAATTACTTCAGTTGAACACATGAGGAGCTGTGGGGTGGATTTTGAGAAACCATCATGTTACACTGCTGTGAATCTGGCCCCTTCTTTGTGACCTCTAATTATTTTGCAGCACATGTGAAACCTCATAACATGATTTAGAATTGGAGTTTTACTTGGCATGCTAGCGCCGTCACCTCATTTCCCTTCCTCTCTCCCCTAATGGATTTTCATCTCACAGACACAAGAAAGTGGAGGCAGGGAGAAAAAGGAAAGAAGACATTCTTAATTCTCCTGCTGCATGGGGTCACAGAAATCCCTCAAGCTAAACACAACACAAACTGAAAAAGAAGTGGGAAGAGATTATCAGGAGCATGGGAAGAGGGGAGTGCAGTTGGCGTTCAGGTGATGGCTGCTTTGGAGGATAAGCAATTTCTGTGTTATCAGCGCAGTAGAGAGAACAGTAGCTCCTGACACTGAAAGGAGATTAAAAAGCAACAATAGCCTTTTCTGTACACCACAGGCCAATCTGCTAACTGCATGAAAAGCTGAGAAGCTGCTTAGAGATGATGTTTGTTTAATTCTCACCTGTACCCACTTGAACTGTGTAAATGACATGGTGCTTTTCAGAACTTATGCATATGTTTCCATGTGGCACTGTTTTATGCAAGAGCTGCTGCCCAGTTAATCTAGGGGTGCTGTAAGATTTGCTGTGAATATAAAAGACAACATCCCTCCCTCACCTTTGCTAGCCTTGTGGCTCCACAAAAAGCTGAGGAAAAGAGATTTAGGATTTTTCCCACTCCCCCCACTGTAGAATCAATAGTAATGAGGGATGTGTAACACAAAATAAAAGCTAAACCAAAAGTGGCCCCCTTGGCCACTAGTTAGGACAATCAAGCACTGGCTCACTTCAGATCCAAAATAATTAATGCTCTTGATGAATCAGTGCATCATATGTACTGTTTTGGAAGAATGAGATTGATGAGGAGCAATACAGTCATGTTGTCGAGACATTTGAACAAGAGTTATGAGACAGCATTTTATTTTTTTTTACTGGTACTGATTTTCACTGTGTCCTTGATTCAACCATTTATCCATTTCTCTTTCCTCTTTGCCTCTGCAATATTAGACAGCTTTTACCCACTACCAATTTCTTGCAGGCAGGGACAGGTTTCCAGCAATATCCCTGACCGCTCCAAAAGAGACATTGAAAGAGTTTCTGGAAATCCTTAGCACACTGAGTACTGGAAACTCAGAGCCTGTAAGCAAGACTGTAAAGAGGAGCTTACCTTCTTTAAATATGCTCTTATGCAAGGACAGCTTTCTCTATGCATCTGGTCCTCCCTTATAGCATCTTGTCAGGATTGTGAATCAGGATTGTGGCAGTATACCATACTCCTTCTGAAGTTTCTGATCTGTGTTGTAAAGTGTATTTTTGTTTTCAGATATTGAAGGGCTGATCCAGACATTCACTACTCTGGTGTTTAGAAGGGAAACCAAAAGCTCACTTTTATTCACAGCCCACCTTGTTTCAGCTTTACACTTTTGCTGAGGAAGCCTTTACATGGACAGATGTCTATCATATTTTTTTCAACCTTCACTTCAACAAGCCTAATATCTTTCTACCTCCTTATTGCATAATGCTGCACTACCACAGTAGAGGCTTCTGACCATATCTGGCAATTCAGAAAAATTATGCAAATATCTACATTATGGGGTCCAAAGAAACATAGGATGGAGCTGCAATTCAAGACAGAGGCAGATGCAAGCAAAGCAGTTGAATTCACTTACACCTTGTGTCTTCTGATGAATCCAGTCATGGTAAACCCATTGGCCAGAAATAAAGGATAGGACTTATGACCATTTCATACCTCCTCTGAAAATTTAGATATGTTTTTGACCCTTCTTGGGTTTGTTTATTTTATTTTTAAGGGAGAAATGCTAATCTTTAAAGCATTGATTCCCAAATCAATAAACTCCAGAAGTTACACCAAAACCTTTTCATATATGTGTTTTAATTTGCTAATTTCTTCTGAAGTCTGGGATGCTGGAAAAAAATATTATCTTTAAGTCAGTTTCTTCTTTCTTGCTTCCCAGAAGACTTCCTGGTTTACAGTAGACACGGGGAAAACATGCATTCTTGTGTTTGATCCAGCTGTATCAATGTGGAAATACAAAGGCTGATTCTGTTTTTGGATGCTTAAGAAGTTATTCCTAATTTAGTGTGGTGTAAGATCAGACTCATTTTCTGAAATGAAAAAGGACATTAATTCCTCTGGGTTGAAAGGCACTAAATACATATTATTGGCATTACTGTGTAGGGAGGATGGAATTTTTTTATTCCACTTGCAAGTCAGCTTTAAAAACATGGCTGAATAGACATCTTAGCTGGGTAGGCAGAAAGCTTTGCACTCACAGCGTATTTTGCTTGTTGAACAATGGCACAGGGAAGACCCAGGGAAACCTTGTTGCTGCTTTCTTTGCAGAGTCACATCAATCCTCAAAGTGCAGGGCTGTAAGATGCAAGATATTATATATAATTACCCATAATTTAATTATTGCACATTGTTTTTTCTAGATGAATAATTGATCTCTCATTCCAGCTGTTCTACTGCTTCTAGTTTAGTATTACAATTGCTGTTCACAGGTTGCTCACTGCTTTTGTCCTCTGAGTATGGATACTGCTTGATGATTTGATTTTTTTTCATTTTTTTTCTTTCTATTTTTTTTTGTGGGGGTTTGTTTTCACAAGCACTTTTAATCAAAAGAAATTTTAATAATTGCATAGGGAAATAGTTGCATGAATCAGAGTAGTGATAACCTTATTGTCCACTAACACAGGACCTCAATATTCAGTCATCCTCGACATTAGCAAAGTCTTCTTTCTGTCACTAAAGCCTGGTGCAGCTCTGAAGAGGAAATATGTTCCCTGTTGCACACATTTGCAAACATGCATTCTCCCTCATTTTAAAGGAGAAAGATGTTTTTCTTTACAAGCAGCTGAATATACAAGTTCTTTTAAAATGAGGTAACTGATCAAGTAATGTTGGAAATATGCTATGTTTTCCTCCTATTTTTAAGCAATGTTTTGGCAGAAAAACCTTCTGTTTTGTTTTTCATTTTAGTTTTATTTTTTAACAGGCTATTAAATTTAGTAACACTTTCTCCAAGCTTTATGCATGTTAAGCATCTGATACTGTATATATCTTGTTCCTCACTGCGGGCCAAGCTCCATGAGAAATCATTTTGCCCGTGGTATTCTGATGCTTTCTTACATCTAAGATGTCATCATCTACTATATTATCACCTCTATATTATGGGTACCCATTCCATTGACATCAGAAGCTGGAGTCTAACTGACTTAGAGCACTTCTAAGTGGAAAATTTCTGATTTCAATTTTCAGCTGAACCAGTTTTTCAGGGGAAAAAGGAAAAAAAAAGGGAAGTATTACTGCTAAATACAAGATTGTGTATTTTACACACCCCAAAAAGATTGTTTTTAAAAGAGGGGAAAATTTAAACAATGGATTATTAAAATAATGGCCTATGTAAGTCAATAGCAAATTTACATTGATAATTAAGGTTCCGAGAATCTGCTCACTCAATTTTATAGTTGTTACACTTTTCTTATGAAGGGATAACAGAGAATATGAACTTCATCCTACTGACTTACTACTACACTCATCTTCAAAAATACTTACATTCAAGTGTCTCTCCTGGAATTGCTCAGATCTTTTCTCTGAAAAGTAAGCAATGCTCTTCACAGAGATCTCATCAAAGATGTTTGGATTAAAACAGAAATACTCTGATGCCATCCCACTGCCTTTCAGAAAACGCAGGTGTTCTGAGTGCTATGTGAGAATTTGTAGCAGTCTATCACAAGAAGTATCTCTTTTTAAAACTACAAAATCTGGGAGGAACCTCTTGCTATGGGGCACTACTACTGAAGCAGAGCAAACCAGGGTTAATAAAATAAAGGCTCCAACCACAAAATGAGGCTGTAAAACAAATACACTTGTCATGGTTTACTTGCTATCTCTCTGCAGAGTTGAGGCTGAGTTAGGAGTGGCCACATTAGCCATTCCATCAAGGTCAAGAATCCCGAATGAGTTGCTATGGGAAACAAATTACTGAGGTGTCAGCTGGAGCTGAAGGTTCAGATATAAGGGAACTTTACCCATTATATGCTTGAAAGATTTCCGGAACAACAGAAGCTGGAAAAGAGCATACTGGTAATAACAAGACCAGGAAAGCAGATGTTTCATTGACCTTTGCTCCGTGCATTCGGACTATCCATTTGCCAGCATGCCTGAGTGGACCAGAAAGGAATTGTAAATAAGATGTGCTCTTCTGAGGCACAAGTAAATAAATAAATAAATAAAAATCAGATATTAAGTGGGCTTTTTAGAAGATCTGTAAAAGAAATTCAAAAGCATATGAAACCACCTGCGACTCGTGCCTTGTTATTAAAGATGAAGGGAGATGGTTCTGATTTTATTACATCAATAATTTCAGTGGAAGGAATTGAAAGACAATGAAGGAGCAGACTAACCTGCCACAGAGGTGGAAACACCCCAAAACCCAGTTTCATTCACTTAATTCTCTTAGCAAGCAATCTCTGTATGCATGACTTTGGCTAGAATTGCCTGTGGAATGAGAATTAGGAGGACTGGACCTTCTGTCTACCATTGACTTTTCTCTTTGTCAAGGCAAACTGCTGCTCTCAACCTCATGAACCGCACCTCTAGATTTGTAGAAGCTGGAAAGTTTTCGGTTTCCACCAAGCATTAACTTTGACAAAAGAAAGATTTATGCTTAATTATACACAGGCTTGTTCAGAAAAGTTTTGGGTAAATCCCTCTGTCCCAGTTTGATACAGCTGAACTAGCTGGTCACTCAGCAGCTATAGGTTGGCCTGCAGAGCTATCACAGAAAGAATGAAGCAGCTTGTCTTCTTTTGCATCATTGGTCTAAGTTTTTTCATTCATTATTTTTTTTTTCTCTGTTGCAGAAATTTACATTATCCTGGAACAGGAAAGGGACTACATTTTCTCTGCTGAGTTAGAGGGAAAAAACATCTTCAATTGAGACTAACATTGGGTATTGACTACTGGGTAAAGACATAGATACAATTCATTTCCACTAATGAAGAGATTTTGCTGCACAACAGATAAAATTCTGGCCTACTATTTCAGTGGCTTTAAGCTGGTTTTGCCCAGCACTATCTTTTCTCTTAGTCATTCTTACTATGACTTTATGTTTAGAGGTCCCTCACTATATATTTTAAAGATAGGGCTGGGAGAAAGAATGAGTCGTGAACATCTATCAATTAATTTTTGCATCTTTTCTACATCCTGTTTACTAAAAATCTTGAAAAGACATATTATTGGTTAATTTAATAAAAAAGCAGTAAACAAAACCAACCAACCAAAGAGCTATGAAGAAGGCCTAAGACTTACAGTAATTTTTGCGCTGCTACCATACTCTATGGGACTTCACTGGTAAATGCTTCAAGCTTTCTCATAATACCTGCATCTGCATCTATGTCAGGACCTTAGGGTTCAGATAACTTTCCATATGAACATCTAATGTCAGGTTCAGGAGATATATTTCTAGAAAGGACAAAGGATCAGGCTGTAAAAATCATTCTACTTCTTTAATAAGGCATTAGAATTTGATTATATTGCACTTAAGTATTGTGCAGTAATAATCAAAGGTAATGTCACTGACAGAACTGTGCCAGCAAGATCTGTAAATCAAATCAGAAAATACATATCCTCTGACAGCCCTCTTGAAAACATCTGCTGTGACCCTACATTTCAAGGGAATTTTTGTACAGTTATAACTCCATTGTGAGTGGCTTCCACATTCCCAGGAATGCTGAAATGAAGTTATAGTAATGAGATCAAAATTTCTAAATGGAGATATGTAGATTCTGGCTGCTGTGGAAATTGTTGCTGGTGGGTTTTCTTTTAAGCTCTCCTTAGTGTCATGGAGTAAACACAGAATTGTTTCAGTTGGAAAAGACCTCTAAGATCATGAAGTCCAACTGTCAACCTAACACCACCATATGCATTAAACCATGTCTCAAAGTGCCATGTCCACACATTTTTTGAACGCCTCCAGGTACGGTGACTCCACCACCTCCCTGGCCAATCTGTTCCAATGCCTGACCACCTTTTCAGTAAAAATTATTTTCGTAGTATCCAATCTAAACCTGCCCTAACATACAGAATCTAAGCCTGCCCTAACACAATATGAGGCCGTTTCCTCTTGTTCTGTCACTTGATACTAGGGAGAAGAGACCAACCCTCACATCACTACAACCTTTTCCAGGTAGTCATAAAGAACAATGAGGACTCCTCTCAAGATCCCTTTTTCCAGACTACACAATTCAGTTCCCTCAGCCAGTCCTCATAGACTTGTTTAGACCCCTCACCATCTTCATTGCCCTAAGCAAGTGGAAGTATTTATGTAAATATTGTGTAGAAGAACTTGAAAATCATCTCCATCTAGTTCAGCTACTGCCCTTAGTGCTAAAGAGCAAATGCTTCTGCATTAAGGATCGCTTTGTAGCTGCAGATTGTTTTGCCAGTCACTGAAATGGAAACTCCTGGGGGTAGTGGAACAGGTGTTCAACTATGCACTGCAGCCCAAACAAAAGTAGAAAAGTACCTTAATTGTAGCACTAAAAGAAAATAATGGAAAGCAGAGGGGCTAAATGAAGCAAAGTTTTGTTGTAGCTTGGAATGGAAATCACTGGTCGATTAAGGTAAAAGAACAAAGGTAAGATGCCTTTGAGAACTGGAATGCTAAATGAAAATACTCTGAATGTAAAGAGGCTAATGAGCTTTAACATGATAAACTGGGCTGATGTCACTGCAAGAAATCTTGAAACTGTTATTAAATTTACTTTTCCTGAGTGATTAAATCCATTGAAAGAAAATCTAGTGCTATTTCACAGACTTTCTTCTATATTGACAGTAAACTTCTTATTTCATGAAGCCATGTTGAACACTGATTTAACACTGGATTTATCAACACACATGTTTCCTGTGGACTGTATCTATATTAGGTGGCTCAAGCTGAGGCAAAGTGGGGTTTATACTGATAGCTCTCAGCTATGAGTAACTACGAAAAGTCTGTTCCTGACTGTTCTGCCCTAGGAAGGGACTAAAGTAGATGTTTGCAGGGGAAGAGACTAAAATCAGTGACCTAGGTGCCCTTTTTATTTCTTTCTTATTATCTATTCTTTTTCTTTTCAGACTTTTTTCTTAGAAAAAGGGGAAAATATTTTCTTAAATGCCCTTAAGGTGAAGTTAGGCTGCAGATGACAAGTGGAGAGAAACAGCAGTGGGCAGAAAAAAGGTAGAAGAATTAACACTGCTGCAATGAACTTGTACAGTGGGTGGGTAAGCAAAAAGAGAAAATTCAGCAAGCCAGAGCAGACCCATTCTCACCATGTGGGTTGATGGGGGCTGTTAGAAGAATATATGTGCTCTGAATAGTTTATACTTAGCACAACTGAAGTATAAAGGCAGTAAATCTCTTGTCCAAAGACAACATCTTTCAGGAAGATGGTCTCAGCTTCAGAAATTTGGAGACCATTCAAGTCAGTTATGATAAATCTTGTTTACTCTTACTGTTCATGTTGTCTCTGCATCTACTCTTTTATAATAATATATATTACAAAAACAAATACTTCCCCCCTCCCCTACCCAATCAAATAAACACTCATAGCCAAGACCACACTCATCCCTAAGGTGGGTGTCTCAAGAGCTGTGTTATAGTACACATGAATAATGCAAAATCTCATATGAACATGAAATTTTCTGTGCTGGAACAGCCTGGACAGGGTCCATTGAGATTGTATCTAGCCTCTGTCACTAAGGAATGCCACAAAACACAAAATGAAGACAAAAATGGAATAACACAACCATAAAGGAGATTTTACTTCAATCTATCAATATATGATTGCCTTTGAAGGCTGTAAAAGTAATGTTTATGTGATTGTTTTTCAGGTCTGGTTTTTTTTTGATGCATGTAAATGTAATTTGTGATGATTGCTATGTAAAAGAAAACTGCAAAGTGTGTTTTACTCTGAGACGTTCTATCTTAGACATCTCATGGCAAACATGCTCCAAGACAAAGTGGGCATTTTTAACAGGGAGAGCTTGTGTGTGTAGCAACCTTTACATGTACCACAAAAGATCGTGCTCAGCCCCTATTCAGAATTGTAGCCCTCTGAATTATCTTCACTAAGATGACTTGTAGCCCAATGTACATTCTTTATAGTGTTCAGATTGAATGCTTGGGGAGGAGAGAGAGGAAGGCTGATGTGCAGAAAGTAAAACTGTGATAGAATAGGATAGAATAGGATAGAATAGAATAGAATAGAATAGAATAGAATAGAATAGAATAGAATAGAATAGAATAGAATAGAATAGAATTAACCAGGTTGGAAAAGACCTTTGAGATCACTGAGTCCAACCTATTACCCAACACCATCTAATCAACTAAACCATGGCACCAAGAGCCCCATCCAGTCTCTTTTTAAATACCTCCAGTGATGGCAACTCCTCCATGTCCCTGGGCAGCCCACTCCAATGGCCAATCAGTCTTTCTGTGAAGAAATTCTTCCTAACATCCAGCCTAAACCTCCCCTGGTGCAGCTTGAGACTGTGTCCTCTTTTCTGGTGCTGATTGCCTGGGAGAAGAGACCAGGACAAGGTTGCAATAGTGTTTAGTGGGAGCCATTATCTGATCATTTAGCATCTTGTATAAATTATTTGTGGGATTGATAATTCATCAATCTGAAGATTCAAATAATGTTGCTGATTAAGTGCAAAATTACACTGAAGGTGCTTTTATGTATTGTTGGCCAAACATTTTATTGTTTGTCTATGTGAAAGCCAATTTTGTTATAAATAACATGCAGGAATATATAATAAAAAGGAAAATCCTATCATGAGTTGTCTCCAATTTCATTACATAATAATGGATGAGAGATATAAGGAATAGAGGAGTACCTGCCAAAAGCCATGTTATTTCTCCATTCCTGATTGTGGGAAATGGCTTCAAACTTAGTTAGCAACTTGCAATCCTGGGAGAGCTTTCTTTCCTTTTCTCTGTGTTTTCATAGTAGTCATTAAAAAAAAAAAAAGAAAAAGAAGAAAAAAAGATCCTAAACAATAAAGGGGCTCCTACTGTCTCTAATAAAGCAAAATATATCAAGGAGAGAAGTCAGGGACAAGTGGGAAGATTAAATGTTACATTATTCAACTGATAAGTTAAAATAAAAGACCACGTAAATTCAAAGACATTGCTAAAGACACAGGGGAGATGTTTCAGGAGAAAATGGTGGTAATTTTGGCTCTTACAAATATACCTCATAGATAAAAGAGTTTTTATGGAAATCTATCTCCCTTACTGGGAAGTGTAATCATAAACCCCTGCAGCAAGTGAAAGTGGTTTCATTCCTCTGTCCCATGTCCCTATGATCACTTTTAATGGCAAGGCTGCCATGGAGTCATTAATGGTATAGTTTTGGTATGGGTTGTTTGTTTTGTTTGTGTGGTGTTATTTTTTTCTTCTTTCCACTGAGTATAAAAACAGGAAGAAGTTTCTCTGTATCTGTA
Source organism: Dryobates pubescens (assembly GCF_014839835.1). Classification (NCBI taxonomy): domain Eukaryota; kingdom Metazoa; phylum Chordata; class Aves; order Piciformes; family Picidae; genus Dryobates; species Dryobates pubescens. The sequence goes on along the minus strand of NC_071625.1, from coordinate 18,889,121 downwards.
ACTGGTGCAGAGCCTGATCTTTTAGTTAGTGACAGGTATTATTACCTGCTTTGAAGTGTTTTGGCTTCTTTTGTGCTCTGCAATATTCATCTGGAATTGATGAAGGCCACAAAAGACTTTAAAAGTCTTTAAATATTAACAGCTCCACTAGAAACAGCCATTGAGGATAATTCAGACAGTACAATTCTGATTTCAGATGGAAACATCTGTCTTTTAATTACTCTCAAACAACTGCAGAAAGATTGGTGAGATCTCTGTAAAAATAAATCTATTGTTCAGCCATGTAGGATGTGTTCTATTTTCTGGGAAGTCTGGTGGCAACATTTCATTCTTTTCATACTACCAGGCACATTGGGTAAGCAAAACTTCAGGCAATTTAACTGGAGGGGAAAAGAAAGAGAAAATTACTTTGACCTGATTATCAATTTACAATTTAGTCAATAAAATTTTTGCCAGTGCTCTTCTGGGAAAATCCATTTTCCCCCTGTATTTATAAATACAGTAGAAATGAAATTCAGGATTAAGATGATATTTGTTTGGTTTTATATATATATATAAGAAAAAATTCTATACAGGTTTAATTAAAAAAAAACCCCAAACCACACAAATCAAAACACAAAAAAACCACATAGCACAATCTTAATTAACACTCTCAGTCAGAGGGTAAACCTGTCTTCTTTCAAGAGATGATATAAATTACCTTCTCCTCTAATCCTTGCCTCCTCATGGTATGATAAACAATTCTTGTTTTTTATACTAGGAAAAAAATGAGAATAAATCCAACTGAGTAAACAGATTCATATTAGGGCAAAAAGAAGCATAATCAGTAATTTCTTCCTTGTATTCCTGCTAGTCAGTATTGAAATCATACTCCTAAACCTCATTTTTAATGCTATGACTAAATCCCTTGATTACTGTACCCTCTTCTATCAGGAGATTATTTTATTTTTCACAACTCCATTTCCTTGCAGTCAAGCAGGACTCCACATACCTACCTCCCTGAATTAAGTGTTTTGAAGGTCCCAGGTTAAGATCCTATTATAAGAATACCATTAGAATTTCTGCAGTGGTGATGAGCTGATTCAAATCACTCCAATTTTCTCCCTTCTGCATTCTGCCTTTCCTAAGATGTTCATAAAAATACAAAACATTTGCATGAGCAGTTATGCCAGTTTGGAGCCTGGAAAACAACAGTACCCATAACTTCTTCAGAAAGTTGAGGTGTGTTTTCTGCTATTTATTCTTATGAATCTAGATGATTTTTTTTCTTGTTTTCCCCTTCTCTTTCTTTTTAACTTACAAATGCAGGCATTTCAAATTTAGGCAGATTTTAATTTTAAATCATAGGCTTCATTTCAGTATATGAGGAAGGAATGAAAAGGGATTTGGCATCGTGACTTAAAAGCATTCAGTTTTTAATTACTTTCCTTAGATATTCCTTGAAATTCAAACATATTTGAAAAGCAAAAACTGCAATAAAAAGAATACACACAGAGAGTTCCTTGAGTATAGCTCTTAAGATAAATTTCCCTTTAAATCAGATTATAACTAATTTTCATGTCCTGTATTTGATTTTGACCTGACACATTTTTTTGACCTACAGACAGGAAAACAAAGAATTGTTGTTATTGTTGTTGTCATTATTGTTATTATTATCATCATCATCATTATTAACCTTTGTCAGCAGGGCAAACCTTCTTGTGTCACTATTGCTGCAGAGAGGAATCTAGGGAGAACATAGGAATTGTGTCAAAATTGGGTGGTTTAGAGGTTTGGATGGCTCTCAGTGTTGACTAGGGGAATGTTTTTCTTTCAGCTGACAGTCTGTGCCTTTCACCATTCAAAGCTTAAGAGATGCATAAAAATTGCCTGAATGGATAAGATCAGGATTTGGGTTCTTACAGCAGTTAGTAAGAATGTTAAAGATGCATCTGTAAATACATGGAGCAGGCACTTTGTATGTTCTTTGATTTCCAGCACAAATTCAAATGCCTATTTAGTGAATATAGTCAACAGACAAAATGTGGGTTATTTTTCATGAACCTATCATGGTTTCCATAGAAAGTGTCTTATTGCCCAAGGAGTTTGTCCATACTTATTGAGCTGGAAAATAGCCACACCACAGGGGGAATAGTTCCACCACAACAGTTATGAAAATCAAAGTTCCTCCTGTATTTTCTTTCTTCAGCACACATTGGCAGTTCCAAGCACTCCCTCTCCCAAAGATAATTCCAGCTGTCTGCTTTCCTCTTTGGCTTGTGTGGTATGATCAGTCTGGCTCTGGCTCATCTTTGTTTTAGAGCTTTCCAATTAATAAAAAATTTAAAAAAAAAAAAAATCTTCTTGTTACAACCTTCACATATGCTCATAAGAGGGCAGGCTTTTAAAGCCTGTTTCCATGTCCTTACTTTTCCCCTTTAACATACCTGTCCCTTTTTCTTCCCTTTAGTCCATTTCACATATGCATAAGATAAAAAAGAGAAATCCTGCCTCTACAACACTCAGCAAAAATTTTTCCAGATATTTAATGAGATCTGCAAACAAGCAGTCGGTTTGACCTCTGGATCACCATGTTTGTAGCTCTCAGTGTTTTCATTTACTCATTCCTCAATGACACAGGATTTTTATTACTTTTTTTTTTTTAACAATCTGTTTTTCATCTCCTACGATGTTTGTCCTTGTATGTAAATGCACTCCCTCTTCCATGGACAAAATTCACGTACTGGGTTGTTAAGCCCTTTGACCTTACCTTGATTATTTGTCAACAAATGGAGCACCAAGGCAGCACTATTGAAGCTGGCCAGCTCTCCAGAGCCCCTAAATACCTTTAAGTGCTATCACTAAATAGAACTCGACCTCCCTCTGACTCACAGTTCTGCTTTGCTTCCTTGCCTGGGAGCAACAGGAAGAGGCTGCTCCTCAAGGAAGCTGATCTGGGAGCTGACCGTGGCATGCCAGGCCCTGCTAAGGTGACAGTAATCTTTTATCCTTATCAAGTTAAATTTCTTTTGGTCATGGGGAATTCTCATAGAGAAGAACAAAAGAGCTGTGTTGTTTACATTCACTGCCAGAGCATTTCTCAGCTCATGTGCAACCTTGTGGGCAACCTCCATTTGCTCCAGAACAAATTCTGACCAGCTAGCATGGGGTTTGTCCAAAGCGGAGCACAGCTGATATGCCCTTGTTTCCTTACCAGCTTAGCCAAACCGCGGTGTCTTCCAACCTACTTCTAACTATATAATGTACTTAAGAGAACAGATGTTATTAAAATTTTCCAGCTGCAAGATTTTCACAGGACATGTTTGTTCTGAGTTGGTCTTAATTTCTTGAACGCATACTACTGCAAAGCTTCAGGGGAATACTTATTCTATATCCACATGCTCCTTTTTTCTACCTACACCATGGTCTTGGACTAGACCATATGACTCATGATGTTAACCCTTGATACAGTACTGGTAGCCTCTATTATATGAGCTTTTCCAGTATATGAAAACTATGGAATTTTATGTTTTGTTTCGTTAGCTTTATTTAAATATTTTAAAGATTATTTACTCCTAGTCTGCTGTCAAAATCAAAGTGCTCTGTGTCATTTTAAAAGTAATGGGAATTAAAAAAAAACCCCAAATATTACCAATCTTTGGAGGAATCTTACTGTGGGGTGGGTTTGATTATTTTTTTCATATGGCCTTCACATAAACCTTGTCCCAAGAGTCATCTGAAAAAAAAAAAAAAGGCTTGTCCTTAGGACATATAATAAACTCTATTCAAAGTAAACAGATTTATTTATTTGATTTTGTGAAATCTAATACCCTGGAGTTTTTAATTGGGCTAAAGAGAGATATTTCATTAAATGGGACTATCTACAAACTTAACAGCAGGTGACAGTATCACTTTGAGATGGCAGATTGGCTGTCTTTCTGTGGCATACCTAGCAAAGCAGACAATTACTACCCTGAATCTATGTCCATTCATTTTGTTCCTATGTATAAAAAACACTGTAGACTGATTGGAATGCTGGTGAGCACTGTGATTATCACATGCTTTATTATTTGAACAATTTTTCTTCTTTTCCATGGAGCCATATGACTCAGGGAAGATGTTTTCACTTCTTTAACATCAAAATATAGTATCTCTTTCAATGATATGGAAATGATTCAAGGGCTGTAACACTAGAAGAGGAATAGTAAGAAGGAAATACTGATGATTAGAATTCCTCTGACTTGGAGAAAGGTCAATTTGTAGGGACTGGGGTTAAATAATCATGGCTTCTTCCATACTTCATGGATTTTTCTAGCTTTGTACCTTTTCTCTATGACTTTTCAGTCACCTTATTCTATGTATCCCCCCATAGGAGCATCACAAGAAAGTTGCATGAACATGCCATGGCTTCTTCCATCACTTCTAATTTTTCCTCTCCTTGCATCTCCTCCATCATTTAAACCTATCATCTGGTTGTAGAAGTGAATGCATCATCAGACTATACTGTCATTAAATCACAGACAATTACCTTTTTTCTATCATGAAAAATAAAATATCCTCCCCTTCAGAAATTCTTACACATTGAACCTATTTGTAGTTCTTTGTGTAGTGCATGCTTTCCTATATCTCGTGGCTTGTATACTAAATGATTGTTAAGAAAATACTAGAATTTAGAAGTTTATGCCAAAGCATTACTGTCTTGTTGGATGCCTTTGTTACTTTTTATGCGCTTTATTCTTACCATCACTGTCATACAAAATAATTTTGGTGTGTATAAGAACTATTTTGGTATTCCTTTAACAATGTTTTATGCATGATGTAGTTGTGTCAGGTAGCCAGAAGCACACCAGAAGTGCTTGTGGTATACCTGAAGTGCTAGTGAAAGCTACTGTAGAGTCACATGTATAAAAGTTTAATGGACTTAAATAATAGAGAACTGAAATTATGTCCACATATGCATGTACTTCAGATGGCATGATGCGTCTACTCAGTGCTGGTGAGGTCACAAATGGAGTTTGAGTCTTTTTAAGGATGTCCAGGCAAATTTTATTGGATTAGATAATGTTGGATGATAGGTTGGACTCGATGATCTCAAAGGTCTCTTCCAACCTGGTTAATTCTATTCTATTCTATTCTATTCTATTCTATTCTATTCTATTCTATTCTATTCTATTCTATTCTATTCTATTCTATTCTATTCTAATTTGACACTGTTTCTTTTCAGCTCAAGCTGCGGAGACAGAAACAACAATATTTTATTGTTTAAAAGCTGTGTCTCTGCAAGTGTATTCATAAAACCTTCCCCATTTCTTCTCCTGAGCAAGAGATTAAATCTAATATTGCATTGACTTTATTAATAGATGATTATTTTTGAAATGGCAAGTTTATAATGGAAGAAAGAGGCAAGAATGTTAAACCAAACTTCTGTAGAGATCACATTGTTCAAGGTGGACTATAAATTGAATCTTGCTGCCTTAGGATGTTTAAGGTCACATTTAGGCAACTCAATAGAGGTGATCAGTGTATCAGCTAGTCTTGATCAGTTTAGGAAGGTAGTGGCCAAGACCACACAACAAGCAGTTAGACGACACTCGGTCCCTATTTACTCCAAGGAGAAAAGCAATTTCAATTACCAGTTTCTACTACAGTAATATACTGCATATGATCCCCTGGAGAAAATGAAATCATGCAGCCAGTGTTTTCTGCTAGTGCAGAGCTTACTCACAGCAGTCTTTCAGATGATATTTAGTTAGTGCTGAAGCTTCTTTCTTAACATTTCAAATACCCTTGTAAATTTAAGGATGCCTGAGAATGAAGCTCTAGTCTTCATAACTCTATGGGGATTTGGATTACTAAATATTTTTATTAGTCAAGCTTGAGATATTCTGAATGAGTTTTTTATGAAAGGAGGAGAGGTTTGGTGACAGAGTCCAACGCCTGCTTAAATGTCTAGGGTTTACAAAGTCAGCCCATGTAATATTAGTAAGTTGGACCATCATATTTGCTTTGCATTTTTTCCGTGTAGCCCAGCTGTGCAACAAAAGCATTATTTCCCACAAAAATTTGGAGCTGCTTCTTCAACTCTTAACTGGCATCAGAAAGAGCAGAGAAAAGACTGTACCTAAACTAATTTTATTCTAGTTCTAAGTGGAAAATGAAGACCTAGAACAGCTCTTAGTCTATTTAATAAATTCCTTAGTTTTAAATATCATGCCTTCTCTTTTTCATACTTGAAGAAAAAATGTAGCTACTTTGGTTTGTTGGGTGAAGCTTTTTTGGTGAAACTACCTCCCATAGCTCAGTATGCTCCCATAACACAAACAGAACGGTATTATATGACCCAACACAACATCCAGGATAAAGAAAGATGTTGTCAGCGTCATTTTACCACTTGCTCATATGTTTTCATGATCTTTCACAGTAGGTTCTCAAAGTTTCTAAAACAAGAACTTAAAAACTGCTGCTAACATCTCCAGTCAATTCACTCTGATCTTGAAATCAAACAAGCCTGCAGAGAATCTGCCAGGCAATTTTTCTTTAAAGTGTTTGAACCTTGAAGGCATATTTCCAGTGCCAAAAATCATTACAGAATTGAAAACCTCTTAGTCAGGTACAATCAAGTGTGAAACTTGGTCTCTGGGTATATAAATTTTTAGATTTAGGACATATTAGTGTTAACAACTTGACAGCTTGTCTGAAACAATTAATTTTTTAACCCAAAAGATTTCTCCTGTCATTACTTTTTATGATTATCATAGAAGTGTTTGAATCTACTCTGGCAGCAAGTCATGCATTTCCGCTTTAAAGTAAATGGAGTAACTATTATTAATTACTATTATTAAATTTTATTTCACTTTGTGAAACAGGCACTGGAAGTATTACTAACTTCTGTATGGTTTACACTTTGGTTTTGTAATAACCTCTTTAAAACTTGCTGCTGTAGGCTTTCCCATTGGAAAAAACCCCCTCTTCTTATAATTTATATGTATACAATTGAGGTGTGCTTTCATATTCCAAAATTTTTACACATAATCAACACTTTCCTAGCATGAAATCATGCCATCTTACTAAAAACTTTTAGCATTATGCCCTGGTAAACATCCATGGCAATAAATACATCTGAGATCAATTGCCAGGTGGCCATTTGCAACCTTTTCTGTTTTCTCAAAGAAATAAGAGTGATAATTTGAGGTCGTATTGACTAGCTGAATAGTTATTTGGATCTTAAAAGTGAACTGATGGAAATATATATAAGATCAGTTTTCTTTTCTTAAGATAAGTGAAGTTTTGCTTTTGTTTTAGTTGTGGGCTTTTTTTTGTTTGAGGTGGGTTTTTTTGTTTATTTTGTTTTGGTTTGGGTTTTCAAAGGGTTTATTGGTTTTGATTTGCTTTCTGGGGTTTTGGTTTGGTTTGGGTTTTTTGTTTGTTTGTTTGTTTGTGTGTAGGGATATGTGAATAATGTGATTTGAAATCACCAGATTTTATTGTTCATATTTATCCTCAGAATTTATTCTGTACTTTAAAGGCTTACCATGACACTACCACCTCCTTTAGCCTAGGATGTTTTTGTCTTTGAATTTTGATATTGTGAATCCTTGGCATGAATAATTTATTAAGAAATCAGGCTGTTCCCATTAATTCACTTCTGGCAAAAATCTTGCTTCAGCTGAAAGCAAGTTTAATTTTAACAAACAGTGAGTTTTTCAATTTCAGCTTTTGAAGAGGTTCTTTTATTTTCAAAGGTTAAACATAACAAATTGCTTAAGAAAGATTAAATATATAAAATAAAACTAGTTTGATTAACTAAACCTGGACTTTATCTTTAAAAAAAAATACACCTTTTTTATTTGCTTTTAGTCATCATCTTATTTCTGATGCACATTTAGCAAACAAGGACATATTAAGCATAATTTTTTATACACATGCATACCATAAAACTGGATAATAAAGACACTGATTTAATGGATCTGTAGTGGATGGAGAACAGAGATGTTGATGCTGTGCATTCCTGTGCCACTTATCCAAACTATAGGTGTTTTCTGGGAACATCTTTGACTTTGCAAAGTTCATTCAGTTCCTTTATCCCTGTGTCAATACACTCCCTGCTGCACTCCCTAATGCCATTTTCTGACTCTTCCCATTCTCCAGTCTTCCTTTCATTTGTGCACTGACTGTCTTTCAGGCCTTTATTGCCTCCTTCGAAATCTTGTTCAAGAGGAGCAGCTTGACTTGATGAAATGTTCAAATCCCTATTTTTGTCTGCATAGCTTTCAATCATATTAACGTCATCAAGATCAGTAAACTCCCAGTTCATCTAGCATATGAACCCCTTGTGAAGGTGTCAAATATGCACAGTTATATACTCAGTGGTAGGCCAGTGGTTTCTTTCATGACTGACTTAATTAAAAGTCAGAGGTCTTTGGTGGCAAATGCTACCTAAGAACTGCTTTCTGGGTGCTGTCTCTTCTGTTACTTTTGCTGGTGGCTGCAACTACTGGTTCAGAATGATTTCAGTGGCCTTGAGATGAGCAATATTTATTTCTGACAGCACTGAGATGTGAATTATTGATGCTGAGGTAGACTGTGCATTTGGGGAAGGGAGTTGCTTCAGACTTATACCACTATTACAATTAGAGAGTTCACAGTATGATTTCTGCTACATCATAAGTTCTCTAATTGTTTATCATATTAACTTTGGGTGATCTTGCAATCTCCTGTCTGCAACATTAATCAGCTGACATCATCCAATGCTCTGAAAGGACATTATCAAATCTAAAGACTAGAATACAATCCCAATGAGAAGGGCAGTGGAACTTTGTGACCTGAGAAACCAAATTGAAAATACCTTGATTTTTTTATCTTTGCATCTTTGCATCTTCCTGTCCTTTGTCTAATCAAGATTTGTATGAGCTAGACTGCAACCTGTTTGGCACACAACCTGTAGCTGTGTTTGTACTTAATACTTCCAAAACAAGAAGCTCACTTGGATTTGGCCCATTCCATGTCCAAGTTCTCATTGGAAGGCAGGATGAGCCTAAGCTAGCAGTCAAATTAGAGTAAATGTGAAGACTGCACCTCAGTCATCTAAGTGCATATTTTTTTAAATTATTATTAATTTACAATTGTTCCTAAATGATTGTCAATGGTAATTAAAAAATAGTTGATCATGGGTTCAGGGTTTGGTTTCTTTTGGTTGCTTGTTTTGGGTGTAATATTTCAGTAGTCCTCACTTAGCCAATTAACTTGTTTTATTGTGAGATGGACTTCACAAAAAGTGAAGCAGATGTAACCTTGAGAGACATCAATTTGATTTCATCTGCAAATACAATATCTTTCATAAGTTGTTTAAGCTCACAGGATCCTTGAGATGAACTGATGGATATACACTTTGTGTATCAGTAACAGAATCCTTTCCAGACAAGGATGAATAAGAACAAATGGCCTGGGGCACTATTAGAACTAGACACAAAAGAATCCTTTGAATTCTCATTATGAAATGAAGCCGTTTGGCTCAAAATAAATGACACAGACACTGCCTGTTACTCTTCACTCTGCTCTGTCAGGGAAACTCAAGACTTTCTGCTCCCAAAGCAGGTCTGACATCAGGGATGTTTGAATTTGTGCCAAAACTCACTCTGTAATCCATGTTAGGGAGCGTTCTGGAGAGAATCAGTCCCCGTAAACTACACAACTGTACGTGCCTCACACTTTGTTCAGGGGCTTTGGCTGAGTCTGGCCTGAGTCGTAAAGTGTTTCGGACCATCAGCAGCAGGTCTGCAGGGTATTTGGAGCCATCTCAGAGACAGGACCTCAGCTATACTTGAACTATTCTACAGCCAGGATCATGAACATAAATAAGTGTTTCTTAGGCCATGAGATTACAAAAATAATAAAAAAATCATTAAAAAAAAATTCCTGAAATCCTTCCAGACTTGCTGAGATCTAAGAGTAAATGTTAAAACTTCCTTATGTTATCTTAGAAATTAACAATTGATCTGACACTTGGTTTCAGCTGGCATTCCTTGACTATGTGACAGATGTTAATTTATACTCTGGACCTGAGATCAGCACTATGCACAGCAAGGAGGCTTACAGTTCAGTTTTTGTGCAGTAGTAAGCTACTCTGTGTGTGGAGTACAATGGGACTCACGCTGTCAGCACCTACTATACAGGCTGCTTTTTAAACGGAGCTGTTTGTAAGGAAGGACCTTCAGTCCTTCAAAAATGCAAGTCTGCCCCATGCCTGGAGGGAAAAAAGAAATTAAAAAAAAAAAAAGAAAAAAGAAAAAGATAAAAGGGAGTTGAGAAAGAAGGTAGAAAAATTAATATGCTCATCTTGATGGAATCTTACTTCTTTGTTTTCTTTCAATTAATAAATCCTTAACTACTGATACTAGTAGAATGAAGCTGGCAAGATATTCATAAGATAACAGTTACTGAGAAAAAATCTATTAGAAAACTATTCAGCTATGTTGAAGTGTTGCACAGAACAGTTTCATCGCATTAGCATGCATTCAACAAAGAGAAGTTAATTAGTTTCAAGAAGTTATATTTCAGTAAAACTTCAGACTAATTTCCAGTTGGATTTTTGCCTTCTGGGGACCCTGTCAGGATTTTCAATTAACAGATTGCCCTGCACAAGTTCTTCAAAGAAATGGTGTTAAAAATAGAGGAGGGCAAGAACCATATTTTTCATTTCATGGGAAATACACAATTCCTTTCTTGTTATAAAGAAGAGCAAAAAAGCAAAACAGTAATGTTCACAGTAATGTTCTATGTATAAATTAAGTTTAATAATTCTGAATCAAGCTATACAAACACTGTAATATTTTAAGATATTCAAAATTAAAAGAAAAATCACTGAAGCTGCCCCATTCTACCCTATTACACTCAAAGTCATCTATCTCACTTGTTCCTCTACCAAGCAAGGTGTTCCTTGTAATTCTTTAAATACTACAAGAATTGTCAGGTTTGGAAGTACTTATGAGTCATGAGGGTATATGCTTTCTTCAAGCTTTGCTACAGTACTAATTAAGCAGATTATGTTTAAAAGTTTGAAGGCTTTACAGTTGTATGCACGCTACTTACAATCCACAGTGGAAAAAAAAAAAGAAAGAAGTCTTTGCAGGAGGAATGTGATACTTTTCAAAATAGTATGTAAGTAATAGATGCTTCTGGTCTATTTCAACAATGTATTTTTACCCACAGTAAGCATGAACTTTGGTCAATTGTATTAAAAGATGACACACAAATGCATTGAAGGGATTGATTTTTTTTTGTCAGGCAAGTGTCTACTGGCAAGCAATGTGTGAAGAGTTGTTGAATGATCACTGGAACAGGTATATAGGATTTGTTTGTGCTGGCAAAAAAATATACATGTTCAGATTGCATTTCTTCATGTTTACAGTCATCTAGTAGGACTCAAAGCCCACAGCTTTACTGGCATGTTTCTGTATTCATCTGACCCGATTAGATAGGGTTGGGTGATCGGTTGGACTTGATGACCTTGGAGGTCTCTTCCAACCTAGTTGATTCTGTGGGTCTGTATCACTGGATCATCCATTAAGAACAACATACTATTCTTCAACTTGTCTTTCAATGAGTTCTGATTATTCCACCATTTGTTCAACAGAAATACAATTTTTATTCTTATTTCCTCTTCCTCAATGACAATAAGCTCTTCTCAGCTCCAGTAACTACCACTTCCAGCCTTTTTTCCCCCCGCTACCATCTCCAGACAGCTGTCTTGACCTTCTCTCTTCTTGCTTTCATTGTCTAAATTCACTAAACCTTTCTTTCCTTTCAGTGGAGGGTTTGTACCAATTCTTTCTGTACTTTAACATGAGTATGCTGAGATAGATGATTTTTTTTTTCAATTCTTTGCTGTTTCTAAATGTCATAGGTTGAGTTTTAGTCTGCTGCTATTCATGCCATCCTGCTTCATGCCAGCTCCAGAAATGAAAGTGCTGGAGCAAAGTATTACGCGGCTTGAAGTTCAGTTTGTAACATGGGAGGTTTCTTGTTCTGGTTACTGCTTCTGGGTTCCAAGTTTTTGTTTCTTATTTGTTTGTTTTCATTGTTTGTTTGGGGTTGGGTTGTTTTGGGGGTTTTTTTTTTGGATGTTGGCTCTCTCCTAAGTGATGGCAGCAGGACATCCCGGGGAGTAGTTTTCTGGCTTGGGCTTTTAGCTCACTTGTTTCTGCTTGCTACTGCTTTCCACTGTGCTTTTTCTGCAAATAGGCTAAGGTAATTATGCATTTTGTAATATGATTATCTGATTTGTTCAGTAAACTATTCTTATCTCACTCTTTTTCTCTCAACCTGGAGTTTTTTTGTGCATTGTTGGTTGTTTTGGGTTTTTTTTTCTCTCACGTCTGTGTTGGGAGAACAGAGATTTGATTTGATTTAAACCATTAGACTAAAACATTTTAAATGGTCTGCTCAAAATCCTGACCAGTTCTTCCACATTTACTCCTTCATACGCACTTTGAATTACACCACTGGTGTGTGTGTGTTACTTCACTGGTAATGCTTTTGAGGGAAAAGTTCAAAAATGTGTATTTGTAAAGATTTTTACCAAAGATGTTATCTGACTTCAGGTTTTGAAATCAACAAGGAAGGGTTCCAGCTTGCATATGAAATCTACAATTCCTTGCTTTCAATAAGCCAACTAATTACTGGGCATCTGGAAGAACATTTGAGTGCTCTTGGACATTTCTCAACAGTCTGTTTCATCCTCCTTTTTCTAGAGTGAATGGCTCTTGGTTCTTTAGCAAATCTGATGCAGCCAAGCACTGGCTTGAAAGTAAATACATGGGTTTCTTCAGATTAAGGCACAGGTAACTTTTAGCATAGGTCAAAAATTTAGGAAAAATTAATCTTTCTTTGCATCAGTATTGTGTTTTTAGATAATTTTGCAAACACTGCATGCTAATAGCACCTCAACCAGTGGAGCTTATTGACTTCATGTAGACTACTGTATTTCAGTGGTGGTTTTCTGATTTTTTATTTCATAATGAACATCAAATTCACAATTAAATATTATGGTAAGCAGCTATAGATGATGCCAATTTGTTTATATTTTACACTGTCTTCTATAATTGAGAAGAAAAATGATGCTTTTGACAACAGCAACAAATACAAAAAAAAAATCATATCAGCAGAATTGATCTGCAAGTTTGTGCTGTGTATGGTGGAAAACAGCAATGCAGGAAAAGAGCCAGGCTAAAAAGAAAAGCTTTTAAAGAAGTGTTAGCAAATAGATAAATAAATAAATTCCTGTTATCAGAGCAAGCAAAATAATTTAAAATCACTTTGGGGGATTATCATGTGAAATGCCAAATCTGAGTTTTCAATATCAGAAATTCTTTGGTTAGAGCTGTTCAAAAGTCTAAAAAAAAATAATAATCTGGTTTTGAAAAAAACTTCAAACAGACCTTTAATGAAAATTGCTTCATACTGAACATTTTATTTTTCTAGGACAAATCCCATATATAGAAGCTGGTGCCGTAGAATCTTCCAGAAATCTTCCTGTAGTTATCTCATAATTACACCAGTCTGGGTCCCTATCAAGACACATCAGGGTCTGAGAAATATGCATAATAAAATATCTCCTTGCTTCCAGAGCAGAAATATTGATGCATTATGAGACAAATTCACACTGAAAAATATAAAGGAACTATAAGACACCCACTGTAATAAACATGATGTACCTTTAATTCAATTTCACGTCACCTCAATCATATATTTTTTAAAAGTTATATGTTATCTCTACTTTCTATTTATTTCAATGCTGTTTTTTGCCAAAAACTTTACTCCTATACTTAGATCTCAACATAGTCTGACATCATAAGTGTTTAAGCATCACAAGAAAACAAGATGTCTGACTGCTATTGAAATTTATTTCCACAGGAATATCTTAAGAGAAGAAAAAAAAAGGAAAAAAATATTGACTGATTACAGTGATACAGAACACTCTGGATATCAAGGGAAACAGAATAATGGTTAAAATACACCAACAGTATACATTAATAGGTCAGGGAACATGGAAAAACAATTTTTTTTGGGGGGAAGACAACTTCAGAAAGCTCAAGTACTAAAGTTTAGGGAGGAAACAAAAAAGGTTTATGTGATTCAGTTTTGTTTTCTTTTCCTGGGAGGAGTCTCTCAGTCTCTATAAGTTCACTTTTGTCTCCTACAGTATCGGGAAACTCAGATTTTCCAGTTTTCTCTGCAATATTACCAACTTATGTCAAAATGGAGAGTAGTGCTCAAAACAGTAACTTTCCCTGAAAACCTAGTGAGAACTTCCTCCAGCTCCCATTAAGAGGATTGCATTTGGTAGCTATTATTTCACTCATTCTGGGCTGCTTTCTGTTCTTGCTGTGCAAGCTTCTTGGCATCCCTCTGGGTTGACTAAATCACTAGCTTAGTGATGATAAATACAGATCTCAATGTATGGAAACATAAGAGGTATAATTTGTTTTACTTTTTGCTTCCCAGCCTAGAATAAATAAGTGTGAAAAGTACAATTGGAACATAAGTTCATGGGTGGAAATAACCTTAAATTGGCAGCTGTTGTTATTTTACTTTATCTTTGTTTATGCCACTTTACTGAGGAATAGACTATACGATTGATGCTATGAGTAAAGTAGATAATAATTCTAAAACAAAGCACAGAATAACTGTATTATAAGTTATTATTTCTCAGGTGGCAAAATTTAGGATTTCTGGACATGGTTACATTGTTCATTATGTGCTGTGCCGTACAAATAGAGACTTAAATGCCAGACACTATTTGAAAAGTTTCCAGCTCTTTACAAACACATTCATCTGCCTAAAAGGAAAGCTAACATGGCAAGAAGCTTTGTCAATACAAAGGAAGCAAGTTAAATTAGTAACAGATAACTCAGTGTGTTGAATTGGTCGCTTCAAAAGCCATGTGGTAAGTCGTTATGATCCAAGTTTTCTCTCTTGCTCTCAGAACCCTAATTAGAATCAGTGGGTGGTAGGGCATCGTGCTTTAGTGATACACCAATCTGTCCAGAAGTAGTTAACAGATCCCTATGTTACACTTTACTGTGTTCTGAAGATACCTTTGCAGTGCTATATACTTCACTAATGTCCTTAGCAATAGTACAATGCACTCCTGCAGAGCTTAGTAAAGGCATTATATGGTCCTGTAGCATAGTAAGAAATGTGTTAATTTATGCCTGTTCTGTTAAATCAAATGACATGCATGACATGCCGCAAATTAGCACTACTGAATAGAAGAAAGTCAATAGTCTTAGGTGTCATACACAGTGGCCTTGGAAATTTTGGCTGGTCATTTTGTGATCTGTGTCACAGTAGCCAATTTTCAGCAGTGTGTTGATTGCTAAGTAATGTTTGTTATCTCCTTAAACACTTTTCCCTCAACTTCTGTCATATCTATGTGCATTCAGTATAGCAGATGCTTCATTACAGTCCCATGCCCCCAAAGGGGCCTTCTGCGTTCAGTTTTGTCCCAGGTTTGCTAGGGATTCATTTTGATGGTGTGATGAACTGCATTAAGGCAAGGCCTGTTTTGTTGTTGCTGAAAAATGTCCATTTTGTCCTGCTCTTAAGGGCTTTGTCTTTCTTCCATCACTTTCCTTTTTTTTGTGAGGCTGTGAACCTGCTAGACTTAGAAACCTCACTTCATGGCACTCCCCTCCCTAGGAGAAGGATACTGAAGTGAGAGTGATGCAAGAAAACAAAAACTTGCAGAAGCACATTCTTAAGAACAGATGTATATTTTTTGTGTTTGGAGCAAAATGACAAAGGGTGCTTGAGACTGGTAAAGACCTCTGGAGGTCATCTTGTTTAACCCCTCTGATCAGACAGGTTCCAAATAACCATGCCCTTTACTTTTGCGTATTTTTTTTCACAGTCTGTATTAAAATGGAAAGCATACTGACATGTACATAACAGCTGCAGAAGACCTGGAAAAAAAACAAACAATACAGTGCTGCACAAAAGTAGGGTCAAGTCCTCAAGGCTAAGGTAATGCTTTTGGGGAAATACAGATGAAAATAATTGCTTACATTTCCAAGATTTTTCAGTATTACTGAAGAGTTTTTCAAAAGCATACAAGCATTGCTTTTCTGATTTTTCAGGTAGTGCTCTAAACCCATGAACATTTATAACAAATGTATTTTGGGTACCTTAAGTCACAGATGCTTACACATAAAGTGCCTGGAGGCTTAGAGTACAGTGAAGGATGGAATGGGAAGAATGCCATAGCTTAGCCATTAACCTTTCTTAGATCTATCAGCCTTTAAAAAATATGTATACCTCTCCCTCTGAAGCAAGAGACCCCACTTGAGCCTACCAACAATGTTTCTCACTCAGTGAATTTGCTTTCTTATCCCTTTTGCTTTTGTCCTGGCTGCATATGTGGCAGATGTTTCATGAACATTTTAATAATGAGCCAAAATTAATGACATGAGCTCTTTGTCTCAGATCTTCACAGTATAGTCTAACCAAATGGTTTGGGCTGGCTGCCCTCAAGTGCTAGCAGTTGAGAATTGGACCTCAGTGAGAAGTGAAAGTTTATTCTTCTTTTACAGTCATCAGTGTAAGGTCCATACCATTAAAACTCAGTTAAAATCTCAGTCTTAGCGAAAAAGCTGATCTGGATATGATCACAGCTGCTCTTATGTAATGCCCATAACTGTTTTGTTGGTGTGTTTTTGTTGTTTTATTTTTTGGTTGGTTGGTTTGGTTTTGGTGGGGTGGGGTGGGTGGGTTTTGTTGTTGTTGTTTTGTTTTGTTTTCCAAAAAGAGCTGTATTTTCTTGTATTTTTATTGCTATTCCCATTGCTTAGAATATGGCTCACTTCTCTGGCCAAGGACCATCTGATCCCTCAGAAAATGTTTTTCTTCAAATGCTGGATTCCTTGCTGTCACAATCTGAAGAACAGGCAACTGTTCAGTATTTACACAATGAGAAAAGAACAATGAACTGTTTAGGTTAATGCTGTCCTGAGTACAGGAACATTGAACTGTTCTGTCAGTTTTGAATTATACAGATGGGAGTCAGCTGACCTCAGCTCGATTTCCCATGTGTCATTGACTGTTGCTTATTACTTTTAAATGGCTTCTTATCACAGGTTTTTTTGGTTACTTTTTGCATCTCTAGGCTATGTCAAGAATACTAAGTTGAACTATATCAAGTATACCAGACTTTCAAAGAGCTTTCAGCCCTGAAAACTAAAACTACAAGTGACTGAAAACAATAACGAGATGGGATGAAGGAGTAGGATTACTTGGAAGAATGAAAGGAAGGAATATGAAAATAAACCAGTATAATTTCTTAAGGCTCAGTCATACAGACATTTAAATGCATACTTCATACAAAATATATGAATAGTTTCTGTAAAATCACAATGAAGTGTGCTGCAGGAATGAATCTTACTTGGCAATTTTACAATACAAGTCCCAGAAAATTGATGGTAGAATAATCACTTTTTTTTTTCCCCTAGCAGAGAGATGCTAAACCCCTCACAGTACACTGTTGTTGTTGTTTTGTTCTGTGGTTTTGTTGTTTTTGTGTGTTTGTTTTCCAAGAGCTGAAGTATTATGTAGGTGTTATGATTATAAATTGGGACTTGATATACACAAATTCTATTTCTTGCTTAATTGTAGATTTTCTGTTTGACTATGAGTGTCAGTTATTGGCCAGCACTGCAGGAAATAGGAGGAAATTAGAGAAGAAAGTAAAGCTGTTCATATTGTGTTATTTAAGACTTGCTGAAGACCAAAAGAACCCATGTACAGTAGCAACACTGTTGCAAAAGAGTCAGCTTCTTTGATCTATGCCTTCACAGCCTTTATTTGAATTTGATGAGGATGATATCAGACACTTCTGTGGTAATTTGTGCCCAGATTTGACTCTGGCTTTGCTGTGGAGACCAGGGGTAGCACTGATGAAATGTAGAAAGAAGGGAAAGGAGAAGTACAAGTATTGGAGGGAGTTCTGTTTCCTCTGCACTGTATTTTCTGTCAGAGATAGTGAGGATGAATAATTCAGGTAGAAAATAAAGAGTGGCCTCCTAGAAAAACAATCAATAGAAATAACTAAGATTGTGTGATTGTGATATAGTACAAGAAATGGCATCAGGATGCAACTCCTGGTGCAATTACAGAAGTTGTCTCCTATCTTCTCCAGTTTTTCCATCAGTGGTGGCAACATCCGGCACTTAAGATTTAATGAAGATGAAAATGAAAAATTGGTTATTTTTTAACTGCTAGCTTAAAACTGCTAGCTAATATTTTTATTCCACTGAGAGCACAAAGAAGTGGGTACACAGTCTTTTTATCATTGTTCAAGTTGCCTCTTTGGGAAAGCAGTTTGGTCTATTTTACTTTATTTTATTTCTATTTTGAATGTAAAATATTGTTGTACAGTACAGCCTGTTACTGATACAGCTCTATAAGAAATAGCTATGTTAGTTTAATATCTAACAGCAAATTCCCTTAAGAAGTCATCAAAGCCCTGGGTATTCACTTGATGATGTTTGGTCACGATGACCATTCTATCAGCATTGTCACTGGAATGGACTGCCCAGGAAGGTGGTGGAGTCGCTGTCCCAGTGACTCTTTAAGGAAAGATTTGATGTGGCACTTAGTGACATGGTCTAGTCAATGTAGTGGTGTTAGGTCATAGGCTGGACTTTATGATCTCAGAGGTCTGTTCCAGCCTCAGTAATTATGTGATTCTGTATTAGTAAGCTCAGCTTGAATATCATTGAAACCTCAAGTTTAAGCACAAAGTCAAATGTCTTTGTTAGAAAGCTGCATAAACTTTCACATAAAAGCAAAAAAATAAATCCAAAATATTTCATCCAACATTGCAATGCAGAAGGGGGGAGGGGAGGAGATCAATTGCCAGAAATTATTGTCTGTTCAGGACTGCTTACTTCATTGGCAAGTAAAATGGGCCACATTCAGATCACCAAGTGTTTGGAATATATATCAAACATTACAGCTGACATATTCTATTGTCCTGGTTGATGAAAGCATGTATTTGAACAGAAAGGTCATGCCCAGTCATGTGTGCTAAGTGTTTAGCTGGTAGTGCAAAGTCCACAGTTCTCTTTGTTTCTTCTTTCATTCAGGATATTGGCTTGATTTAAAATCCTCTGCCACAGAGTCTTTAATTTTGAGATTTAAAAAGATTGTGTTTCATAGCAAAATTTTCTTACCGATATGTATTCTTACAGCAGTAAGGAACTTCAATTTGTCAGAAATAGTTTTGCTGATGTAACTCCAGACCAAATAAAAACCTGTGATAAGGGGCAGTAGGTAGTTTTGTATTTCAAATATATTTATGTGCATGGTTTGAAGAATCCATAGCTACATCCATTTGTGTTACTTGTGAATACAAAAGAGAAGCTGAAAAGCAATGATGATGAAGGTGAGTAATACTTTGTTCAAATGATGGTGTTAAGATCACATGGAGGTTATTAACATTTAAAAGGTGGAATGATTAATAAAACTATTAATAAATAAAAACTATTAATAAATTTATTAATTAAAAAATACCACAGAAAATATTAATAAAACCTATTTACTGGTTTGAAATATTTGGTTGTGAAACAGATACCTCACCAGCAGGAACATGTAACAATTTAAACAATATGAGCAAAAATCCAAAACCAACAAACTGTAAAGAAAAAAAACAGAAGAACATTATAAATATGCCAATATGAACAGTTCATGTCAACACAGAATCTCTCATTCTCTCAAGGAACTGTGTGACAAGTGTGCCCAGATTAGAATAGAATAGAATAGACCAGGTTGGAAGAGAACTTCAAGATCATCCAATCCAACCTATCAACTAATCCAACCCACCTATCCAACTAAACCATGCAACCAAGCACCCTAACAAGTCTTCTCCTGAACACCTCCAATGACGGTGACTCCACCACCTCCCTGGGCAGCACATTCCAATGGGCAATCACTCCCTCTGTGTAGAACTTCTTCCTAACATCCAGCCTAAACCTCCCCTGGTGCAGCCTGAGACTGTGTCCTCTTTTCTGGGGCTGGCTGCCTAGGAGAAGAGACCAACCTCCACCTGTCTACAACTTCCCTTAAGGTAGTTGTAGAGAGCCTCCTCTTCTCCAGGCTAATCAGTCTGCAGGTTTAAAGTCTGTATACCCTAGTAAGTGGTAGGGTAAGATTTGCCTTGTTGAGAGTAAGTAGACAAGAAACAATCTACAACAATACTAAGAATAAAATTGTTATTACTTACATACACATTTACTCCAGAATTAGTTGTATATTAAAATTCTGTTAATATAACTTCATTTTGGAAGTAGAAAGGACTGTCTGCTCAGAAGGAAATGAATACAAGATGAATTTACTAGACATAAATTGATTCAAAATGACATCTCCAATGGAGACTAAAAAAAACTTTCTCAGAAAGTTTTCATCAGTAAGTGCCACTAAGCATCCATCATCTTTCATACAGGAGATTAATACCCAAAGGAAGTGCTTAACCTCACAAATACGTTTGCAAGAGTAAAAAATAATAACAATAAAAAAGGGATATACATTGTCATTGTAATAAAAGCAGAGGCAAAAATGGTGAAGATGTCTAAAGAAGCTACTTATTTGCTCTGATATCTTTTCCTTGATTTCTTTGGTAGGTTCATCCTTTTGTTGGCAAAACCAAATATTAAATCAGATCTAATTAGCAGTATAACATTCATGCATCAGGAAAGGCCATCTAACAAGCCCACACTTTTCAACAGAAAGGTGAATGTTTGTCCATTTCTGTAGAAAACATATTTTTCAAAGAAAAATAATAATTCCACAGTCTGCATTTACTAGAATTATACTGTCTTTTATCAGGTCAAAGGCTAGAAAAGGGGATTCATCAATGACAGGATATGATAGGTTTTCAAAGTCATCACTGAAAACTATAATCCTCATTAGAAGAAACAAAATTATTCTCTGCCAGGCAAATACAAGATTTTTGGATTTTTTAATTAAGTTATACAAACATTTCATTTAAATTAGAGGAAGCAAGAGGAAGATTTAAATTCTTTGTTTCTATCCATGCCAATTATGGGCTGTGTTCTGTTACTCATTTGACTTGTATCAGTATTTTTAATTCAATAGACGTATATAATAAGGGACTTCCCTGCATAGGGGTGGTGCATTTTATCCATTGGACTAATCAGCAGAATAGCACACCAATCTTCTGGAAGGGTAGATTAATAAAGGTTTGATGTCAAATACCTTAGTACCAAGCACAACTATCTGCTCAAACTTGATACACTGACATGCATACAACCTAGGAGAGGCTTTGAAAGCGCATACCTTGAGCCTGCAGCCAAAGACACTAACCAAATAAGACTGTGTTCTAAAATAAATTTTTACTTGATTAATTGTTCTCATCTAAACTCCTTAAACATTTGCTGGGGATGAAGAAATCTCAGCATGCCCATAGTCTGGTGTTGGTGCAGAAAGTATGGAATTCTAGAGCCTCAGAACAAAGATGATTCACAAATTAGATAAGGAATTCAAACAGGAATTTGATCTCTGCAGGAACACTTCTCTAAGTGCTGCTAGAAGCTATTATCTGTCACGCATACGGAGACATGTTTTCTCCATTAGGTGAACTGTGGCCTCTTTAACTAGTACTTCCTGTCTTGTGCTGCAGATATAACTAAATGCTTCAGACTGGATTTTGTAATTACAAAATTGTTTGCTTATTGATGTTTGGTATGAAAAGAGATACTTTCAGCATGGTGATCTGCCACTCGTTCAGTGAAAATTCTTCCACTGTCTTTAGACAGTGTTGAGCAGATGAAGTGCCTAGACATGCCAGTGTTCTTAGATAGAGTGAGCTCATAATGATATGACTACTGAAGGCAGATGAGAAGAAAACCAAAGTTCACACTACGCTTTATGAATATTGAGATGATGTGTAATTACAGAAAAAGGAATGTCAGCTGATGTCAACAGACAAGTTCCTTCAAGTGACTGAGTCATTCTATCCAAGGTAGAGAAAAAGTATTTTCTAAAAGTATCTGCTTCTGTTTAATAATGAAATGAGACCAGAGTAGCAGCTTAACAGTTCAAATCAATGAGTTGAATCCTATATAACTGCTGAAGATGCTGTCAGCTGCTGGGTGTGGAGCCTCACAGGCAGGATATATGTTAACTTATACAAGGATATAAGTTGTGTTGAATATGTATGTATTAAAAAGAGCAAAAACATTTAACAAAAATGTGCAGAACTCATCTCAAAAGTTGAAAGAGTAAAAAAGTGCTACAGCTTTTGATAATGGGCAACAATAGATTCTTAATAATTCAGCATCTATTGGAGCGATTATAAAGGTAATGAACAAGAATCAGATGGTTTTGTCCTTCCAACTTTAGAGAAAGGAATGGGAAGAGATTAGATTGATATTTTGATTTGGCTGAGAAATAAAAACAGATTGTCCTGAGAAATGCTAAGGCCATTGTTGATTCATCAGTGAGTAAGTTTATATAGGAATTTCACATAGTATAACATGGTTTTTAGTGTCCTAAGACCTTATTTTTGAGCAAAATTAACCAGTAAAGTGATAGTATAAATAGAGGAAGGGAACTACCATCTGTTTTCCTGCTTTAAATGACCCCTCTTGTGGATGGTAATAATAAAGTCAAACGTTCCTGTGAGTAATATGAGGAAATAAAGCAAACAAACAGAAAAATAAATAAACAAGTGAAAAAAAAGTCTTTGAGCAACAGTCTCTCTTGCTGTCTTGACAGAGAAAGAAGTCTGACACAAAGAAAAAGAGAAAAAAAAAAAAGAAGAAAAAAAGAAGACCTGAGAAGACCTGACACTATCTTTTTTCTTAGTCTCTACTTGTATCTGGTTTTTAAAAGATTATTTTAATTACCTACCTCAGTTATTCTAAGATATATTAACACAGGAAGATTCATTCATCCCACACATTATCCATTCATCTAGTCTAAATTTTCCCCTCCCTATAATATCTTCCAAAAGATGTAATGTAAATGGGATCTTGGTAATAGAATCTAATAAAATAGTGTATATTGTGAACAGATTATTTTTCAATTAAATTATCCTTCCATTAGAAGAATATCTGTTGGATATTTTTTTACCTTGGCTTTAATGTGCTCCATGTATTTATTTAATGAAGATATGGATGACAGTGCATTCATTTTAAATTTTAGCTTTTATAATGGAGTGGCCTTTTCAGACCTCAGCAGAACACATAGTTTTCTGTGCTGAGGGCTGTACAAACATACAAAAAAAGAGATTGCTCTTCCTCTGATTAATTTATTATCTAACAGATAAGACAAATGTAGGATACACCTGCATGGGCTCCTGCCCTCTGAGCAGACATGAGCTCATTCTATTTGCATCCAAAGCAGATGGAAATTCTCTCTGCCTGTGTTGCACATTAACTTGTGAATACAAATAACATGGTGTTTAGTGCTGATGTAAGATTCTGCATCTTAACTTGCACTAAGGGTATCCTACTGCATTTGCTCAGGAGTATAGATAAAATGAGGTCTGGTCTTTCTGAGAAATATTGGAAGAATGGAAGATGTCAGTATAGAAGAAGGTGATGCAATTTTTACAGATCTTTGGCTGGTCAAGATAAACAATAGAAGAAGCAATGTTTTGTCAAAATGATGAGTAAATGTGTGTTCAAATACTATGCCCAGTCTAAGGCAGAGTCAATGTGCCTGAGTGTACTAGAGTTAATCATGACTGAGAGTCATTTAACTCTTGGATTAAGCATTTAACTGTCTAATAATTAGCTTTATTAACTCAGCTACTCATTTGTGTTACCTCTAGAGTGAATGGAGAAAAACAGATACTCCCAGACAATCTATCTGACCAGTCATCTCAGACACTTAAATTATGATGGACTGAGTCATTGATGGACAATGCTCTTTTCTCTCCCTTCTGACTACTGGGGAAAAAAAAAACAAAAAAAAAAAAAAAAGAAGAAGGGGGGGCGGGAAAAAAGACCGAAAGACTTCATTTCTCATTTGTAGGTTACAGAAGTATTTCCCCATGATTTTGGAGTGTTTGATGTTTCCTTGCACTAGCAATGTCTCTGTTCTGACCCTCAAGTCATCACTCAGCTACTGCAGGGTATCATTTTTATAGTCCTTCCTTCAATAACTTGGTTTTCTGGATTTTTTTCCCCTCTATTTTCTGCTGCTCTGCTCTGTAGTCACCAACTCCATTTCTAAGGATGGGGGGGGGGAAATTAAAATATCATATAAGGATGGTAAGAAAAATAAAAGTGATTACAAATCCATTTAACACTCACCCTCACTCCAAGCTGAAATTATCCTGTTCACTGAGGCACAGGTGGTGATTTTCCTAACTTGATTTGGTCATTAAAAATCCTCTAGCTGCTTCAATACTTTCTCCCCGAGGCCCCTATCAGCAGTCTCTTCTCCAGTGATTAGAACAGAGCCGATTGGCCTTCTGAACTTATTACAACCCTTTTTCTAATGATCTCATAATGACTGCAAACCTGAGCCTTGCAAACTGACAGATAATGATGTCAATTATGCAAAACAGAAATGATGGCTTTGAATCTAATATACTGTATTTTGAGCTGAGGAGGGGGGCAGAGAGGGAGGCTTATTTATAGTTTCACTGGCTAACTGTCATATTTCAAAATGTCAGTAAAACTTAATCAGGGGAGGTTGGGGAACACACGAAAAGATGCTGATTATAGGACCCTTGATAAAACTTTTAAAAGGGTTAGTTCTTTTTTTGTCCTCTTCTTCCCTAAAGAACTTCTGGGGGTTTTTGACTCCTATGCTACTCTAGTGATGTTTTACAACATTAGTTCCTTCTTTTTGTTTTCCAACAGAATTCATATGGGAGACCCTAAGGCTTGTAGGCATGTCAGCAGTCAATGTAAATGAATTTGTTTTTAATGACGACTTATTAGTAAAATCTCTTTGTATTCATTGAGCTATCAAGACTCTTAACTATATAGCTATATTATTAGTAGTTTTTCTTAGTTATTATTTCAATATACTCTAATGACACAATAAATTTCCACCTTGTTCTTGGTTGCATACAGCAACCTCAACTCCATAGTAAGATGTTTTATCATATCAGCAGTTATGAATTAAAATATGAGCAAGTATTTAGGGAAAAACCAGGACAAAATTCACTTTCAGCCTTGAATACACCAAAACTTATTCAGCTTTCTTGGAAAGCTCCTGTAACTTCACCGGAGAGTGATGCTTATACCAGCTGTGTGATAAAGCTCAACTTAAGTTAGGACATCACATCACACAGCCAGTGACAAAAGTGGAATCCATGTCCCAGCCCAGTTTTCTCTACTAATCTGCATTATCCTAGTCCCAGTTATTTCCACC
Source organism: Dryobates pubescens (assembly GCF_014839835.1). Taxonomy (NCBI): domain Eukaryota; kingdom Metazoa; phylum Chordata; class Aves; order Piciformes; family Picidae; genus Dryobates; species Dryobates pubescens. Next base: position 18,863,738 of record NC_071625.1, on the reverse strand, counting down.
ATTCCATGGACCCCAGCTTCTTTGCTCTTAATTTTTGGAGTGGTTTGAAAAGCTCCAAATAAATTGTTCTTTTTTAGACCTCAAAGGTTATGTTCCACAGTTCTAAAATTTGATACATTTTTATCACAATAGGAATCTGTCCCACAGTAGCTAAAGTCACAGTTTCAGGACGTGTTGTGTGATTGCTTAGTGTGAGAAAATGAAACTTGAGACCTGTACAAAGGAAACTTCAGTCTTAGAGATGCAAAGTCAATGATACAGACAGGGACAAATATGTAATGTGAATAATGGCATTATGAAAGAAGGAATGGGTGTTGCAATACTGTTTTAGTATAAGACTGGACCTGGAAGATGTGGAAATTACATCTGAGAATTCTTACCTGAGGCAACCAGAAGGCAATAATCTTTCAAATTGACATGCTACATTGCCCTTTCTAAAAATCAGCAATAATACTTCAGCCAGTTCCAGCAGTGGGAATAAAAGTGCCTGTAATCAATGTAAATAGATGCATAATATTCTGCAGGACTGATCCAGTACATAATGCAATTGACAGAAGAGCTCTTATTGATTTCCATAACATTAGACCAAACCTCAGGTGGAAGAGGTGTATCCCATAAGATGATTCAAACTTTATTATTTTTTCTCACATTATGAAAAAATAAATGCATGGATTTCTCAAAATCAGATACTTTTCACAGGGCTTTAAGATCCAATAATTTGTAGTGTATCATAAACACTATATATAATTCATAAGAACATATTTTCAGATTAATATTTAAATGGTGATATTTGTAGTAGCATAGGAAATGTAACGATCTCAGTATTTTCAAGTAGAGAAAGATGATGAAAAATCCTATGCAGGGGTAAATTCAGAAATCAGAACTGAATAAAAATAAAATTGATTGAACAATCCAACTGTTATATCATCTCACCATAAATGCTGGATTTTTCTTTATGTTGGTGATACTGTGTTATATGGGTTTTAGCACGAAGGGTGACAGTTTCCGTCACTGCTACACACAATTCCTAAGATATTACCTGCTCTGCAGATAAGTATTTCTGTTCTGGCTGATCATATTTGTCCTCCATGCCAGCCTCACCTTATAATGCTGAATAGAATCCTTGGGGAGATTAACAGAATACCAAAACACCCAAAAACCTAGAGGATAAAAAAAGAGAGAGAGGAGATTGAACATGTGAACACATAACTCATGAATTTTTCATGTGTTGCACATAAGTTTTCCATTAATAAAGCAAACAAACAAGTGAAATGTAATTCATTCTTTTGATGCACAGATTACATTTAGATGAAGGTAATAACATGGTACTTTTATCTAAAAACATTTCTTTGTTATTAGCTCTCTTTACACTGAGTATTCTTATCCATTACTGCATCTCTGTAATTACTCTATTTTCCATACAATGATAGCTCCACCAAGACTTAGATATTTGTTGAATGTCCTGGGATCAAGAAAGTGAATTTATCACTTACTATTGGCAGAAGAGGGACAGATGACAATTATTGAAGAATGTATTTTCAAAGATGAGTAGTCATTAAAAAAAAAATTAATGAAAAGAGGGACGTAGATATGTTGTATAGCTTCTTTTGTGAGGCAGTTTTTCAACATCTAAACCCATTTGATCTATTTATATGAATTTACTGGTTTGGCTTCTTTGATATTTGCAATTGGAGATAAGATTCTGGGCAGTCTGGGTCAGAATCAACCAACATAGTGGTGTTGGACTTGATGATCTTAGAAGTCTTTTCCAACAGAGGCTATTCTAAATTCTAAATTCTAAACTTGCCACTCATATTTTATTTACCATGGCCTAGCAGAGCGCTACCAAAAGATCTGTTTTGTTGTGGCATGTTCATGTCTAATTTGTTCTTCACTACCACGTTTTAGTGTTCCACTACAATAAGAACAGTCATTCAGAAGATGCAAAGCTGATATGCAGTGCTTTGAATATTACAAAATCTTTAAATTTTGCAAGAAAAACTACTATTTTGGTGAGAAGTTCCACTTTAAAATACTTTTTTTGGTAATACTTCAGTGCAATGAAGATACACAGCACATGTAATAAGTGTTGTAGCAGTCCAAAGGCAAGAAGATTTAACTTCTATCTTACATTTAATTGCTTGTTTAATATTAGCACTTATTGCTGAAGGGTATATTGGAAGTAGAACCAAAGATACATCTGTAATACCAGTGCTTTTATTTTCTCTACATGCAGTTATGTCTTGTGTGATGGACAGAAGAATTGCTCATTCTGCCAGAGAAAAAGCTATATAGCAATAGTTACTAAAGAGCAACAGAGGAAATAGGTATCACGTACTAAACATGTCTGACACTCATATTGTGGGAAAGAAAAGCAACATCTAGGTGTAACTAACGCTCCAGCTCAGCTTCTGTACCCACTTTGCTTAATATTTTATTTCCAGATGTAATAGCTTTTTTATTCTGAAAACTACAAAGAGTTATTTGTTTTCCTATAAGCCATAAATTGTATCATATTTGGGAACAGGCTTGTACATCTCTGAGAATATGATTAACCCAGACATTGGTTGATTAATATTTATTACTCTCTATATGTCAAATAGTACAAGTCCAGTACAACTTTTAAAATAAATGACTTATGTGTTTGGCACTTTAGAAATACATGTCAAGAGAAATCCTATCCCAAAGAAACTGTGATGCAAAGATAAAACATAACACAGCAGGAAAATATGACAGACAGATGGTGGAACACAAGGTACCAAGAGGACAACAATTACTGGTGTCATAAGCAGCAGTCATGACCCACCAGCTGCCTACCTGCTGTCAGGAGCTTCAGAGACACCCTTCTAGAGATCAGAAGAGGAAAAGGAGTGAGGTGGCTAGAAATATGACAAAAGGACTTCAGTGGGAGTTTTGGGTTGTTGTATCTAATGGCTTGGCAAAGCCCTCAGGGATTGGGGTGAATATGATTGTGTATTCACCCTTCCCAAGACTTTTTATGTTGTAAGCTTTTATTCATTTTGTTTTGATTTGTTTTTCTTGCCTCCTAATAAAACAACACTATTTATAAATAATATGGTCATTAGAAATCTACCTCATTGGTTTCTTAGTTTGCAGTTATATACAGAAGTTCTGGGCCATGAGGAGATGAAGATCTTGTAACCAGCAGTAGATGCAACCATGAAACTTGGAAAGTCAAAATATGTTACCTTCACTGCTGTTCAGCCACCTCATGGTCTTTGTCATCTACCATCCATGACAAATCCATACCTGCCTCTGTGTAAAAAAAATAATCATCTGGGACTTCACAGATATCAGGGTACTTCAGAGCACACAAATTTGTGTAGCTGCTTACACAGTGTAAGTGTAGGTTCGATCCTGGCTGGGAAGTCTCAATGACACTCCAGCATTCAGTTCATGATGCAATCCTCCAGGATGACCTGTGAGACTTGGAGAATGTGTATAGGACTTGAAACAATTTCTAACTAAGAGTATCTCCTTCCATTTGTCAATGATGACAATGAATTTCCTTCCCACAGGCTTGCCAGCAGCTAATTATTTCCTCCCTCCACCAGTCCACAGTAAGCAATGATACCTTAAGCCACAAATAACAGCAGTTTATTAATACAAAAGGGAAGCTGGTGACCACAGCAAGTTCTTGTGTGGCTTAGTGGGATGATGATTTTTGGAGGCAAGCTGCTCTCTAAAGGCTGGTCTTCATGAAAGGTAAATACTTAGTGAAGGAAAGGAGAAAATATTAGGGAAATATTGTTATAATTAATTCACTAAAATTGCTCAGGAGGAAACACTAGAGGCCCTTTAATTCAATTTGGGTGGGTCTGCTGTTGTTACTGGGTTGACAAAGTGTTACCTAGCCAGATTTGGAAGATTTCCCAGGAGGGAGATCCCACAAGGATTGTTGCTTGATTTGAGCAGCTGATGGCAGTTATGTTCTTATTTTCATAATCACAGCTACCACAGAAATATAATATGGGACTATGTGCACTCTCAGCATGATCTAATGTGACTTATTCACACATTTTCATACTGTGGTGGTTTTTTTTTTTTTTGTTGTTGTTGTTCTTTCCCCCCCACCATTGATAACATTGATAGCAATGGATTCTTACATCGCAGAAGACAGTCATATCCTAGCCAAAGCTGAGCCAATGAGTGACATTGGTAACACCTCTGTGATAACATGTTTAAATAAGTGCAGAAAATGCTGTGCAACAGAAGACAGGAGGATGTGAGAGCAACAGATCTGCAAACATCAAGGACACTGAAGAAGGGGAAAGAGATGCTCCAGGCATGGAGCAGAGATTCCCCAGCAGCTTGTGAAGAGCATGGTGAGGCAGGCTGTGCTCCTGCAGCCCATGAATGTTCACAGTGGAGCAGATATCCAGCCTGCAGCCCATGTAGGATCTTGTGCCAGAGCAAGTGTTCTGAAGGAACCGACAGGTTTTCTATCAGGACCTGTGACCCCATGGAAAGGATCTGCAGGAGCAGTTTATGAAGAATTGCAGCCCATGGGTAGAACTTATATTGGAGCAGTCCGTGAAAGACTGTAACTCATGAGAAAGACCTCATACTGGAGCAGAGTAAGAGTGTGAGGAAGGAGAGGCAGAGATGAAGCATTATATACTGACCCCCATTCCCAATCTTTCTGCATTGGATTTGGGAGCAAAGTGGACCCTGGGAAGAAGGAAGAGATGAAGGAAAGGTGTTCTCAAATTTATTCTTATTTGTCAATAACCTACGCTGATTTTCACTGGCAATAAATCTACTCAATCTTCCTCGTTTTGAGTCTGTTTTGCCCATGATGGTAACTGGTCAATAATCTCCCTGTACTTTTATTGACCCACAAGCTTGTTGTCATATGTTTTTCCCCCCTGTCTTATTGATGGAAGAGGAGTTATAGAGTGCCTTAGTGGATCTCTGTGGCCAGCCAAGGTTAACCCACCACAGAACCTAACTGCAGATCACTACTCCCAGTGCTCTTAAAAAGTAGCTAATAATATGAACTTTTAAATTTACTTATTTATTGGTTATTATATCATTCTTTTTTTTTGCAAAACACTAAATTCTTCAAAGGAAAACCCAAATGATCCCAATTACAGTCTAAAAAGAAAACAGACAAAGCCACCCCTAACAATAGTAAGCCAACATTTCCTGTGCTGTGCGTATTTGGCAGTGGGACTGAGACAAATGGATCCTTCAGCTAAATGAAATAATGCATGGTTTGCTGCACCTGTGAATTAGCTGCATAAAGATAACCGAGGCAGGTAAATGCTGAATAAAACTGGATGATGTACATTAAAGAATCAAATGCATCTCTTAGCAAATAGTCTTTATATTAGGGTGTCCATTAAACACTGATGCCAAGATAGCATTTGAAAGGAATGGCTGCAGATTATAATTTTATAACTGGTATAGATATGCTGCAAGCAATGGAAATACATTGATTTGGACTACTTAGCAAAGAATAACTGATGTTTTAAAACAGAGCACTATCCTGTAAATGCTGAACATCTGTGTTCTCCCTATGACTGCTACCAGTGAGATGAGATTTTTTAAATATAGTTTGCAGGATGTATTAAAATTGGGAAATTAGGCCTTCCATGGACTCCACACGTACCTAAACCTTGAACTTCTGAACTTACATCTTTTTAGATAGTCAAGGCTATCTACACTCAGCCAGGTTTTCAGCACAATATTTTGTCCAAGTTAAAGGAGCTTTTGGGGAATGGCTTTGCCATTTTAAGTCAGATATCCTAAATGAAATTTTATCTGAGGTGATGTCATTGCCCTTTGCCCTCAAAAAAAATGCTATGGTGACAGGAGAGAGTCCATAACACAAGCATATACATGTTCATGCCTTTAGATTAACTCCACCACAAGGCTGTGAGAAGCCTGACTCCATTTCCTTGATCCCCTTTCTAGTTTCCTGAGAGGCTGCTGCTAGGTCTTTGGAGCTATCCCATCTTCAGGCTGAGGAAGCTCCAGTACCTTAGCCTATCCTCGCTAGGCAATTGTTCTAACCCAGTCCATCACAGTGCTCCCCAATGAATGTATTTCAATTTGTAGATATTTTTCTTGTGTCAGGGAAGACAAAACTGGACACACTATTCTAAATGTATTCTAAAGTGTGGACTGATTCTACACATTTGTTCAATCAAAAATGTGATATTAGCCTAAAACTCATCAACAGGATGAGATTCTTGCTCATCATAAGATGCAAACTGACAAATAACAGACTGTAGAGAGCAGTAGAGGATGTAAAGTCTGGTGGTTTAGGTTAATATGTATGGTAAAATATTCAATGCTTAAAGATAAAGAAGATGAATATCATACTTGTAGACTGCTCTGTAGTGTCCAGTCAAAATTGATTCTTCAAGTGCACAGTTGAGGCAGCATCTGAAGGCTCATAATGGCACATTTTGTGCTTGGTGTGTTGTGAGGATAACTAGAGGCTATTAGTTTGCAGGGCTGTCAAGCCATGAACCTTTCACTAAGATGAAATTGACTTGGAAACAAAAAGGATATTTTAGCTTTTTTTTTAATTCAACAAAGGGACTTTCTCTTTCACTCATGAAACACAAAGGACTTTGTGTCTCCAGTGACAGGAAGAGATAGAAGGAAAACCCAGACTAACAAAATATCATTCATGATTTATACCATCTTTTTCATATCTAAGCCTACACGTCTCCTTAATAAAACAGAAAGAAAATGAAAGAAAGACAATGAAAGCTGAGATTTTATGAGGAAAGAGAGGTCTTTGCAGGAAGTGAATATTATATACAACTGAACTACAGATATGGAGTATCTCAGTCTAAATCCCACACACTATCTCTTTCCAACAAACCTCTTTCTTCCATTCTTCTTGCTCTTTGTTTGGCTGTGTTGGTTTTTCTTTGTCTATTTTTTTTTTCTTCATCTCCTGTCCCTGCCCAAGAATGCATATTCATTCGCTTCTCAAATGCAACCACCACCAGCTCATAAGCCATAAAGGACACTGTCGGCCCTCAAAACATCATACACTTTTCTGTAGATACAAGGTTCCATGAACCACCTGGGGACTACTTGCCCATGCTTCTTGAATTTCTAACACCCTTTAAATTACAGCTGGGAAAACAGTAGTCTGTTTCATTGCATCTTCAATTACATGTGGCCCTGATTCAGCAAATATTTCAAAATAAGCTTTTTTTTTTGTTTATGATTTGTTTGATTTCAGTGGGGTTTAAAATGGTTTTTAAGGTGGAGTTGTTCGCTTAATAATTGTCCTGGTTTTGTGCTGTTTTGATTTTTTATTTCACTTGAATTTTGTTGTTTAAAAAATTCCTTCCAGCCTTTGCAAGTAGAAGACATAGAGAATAAATTGGAATTATAAAGTTAATGACGACTTAATTCCACAGTTCAGAGAAAAATAACTTTTCCAAACTTGGGGTGCAAGTGATACAATAACCTATATCTTATTAAAAGGCTTGAAATCTACAATTAAACATATGGAGATCTATGAATATTCAGTGATTTTATGGAACAAAGGACATAGGATATATTCCTGTTCATCCATTTCATGTTTAATAAAAGAACTTTGGCTCTTGTATCACTTAAGTGTGTTTTAAAAGTACAAATTCATCTGTTAAAAAAAGTATCCTATAAAATCTTTCTGGAGACTTTTCTTCTAATCTGCTCTTTGTAGTCTTTTCTATTCCTATATCTCAGTATTTAAGCTTTTTACTCAAGCTTACATTCTTCCCAGTCTTGACTCATCTTTACTCCTCTTTTCTTTCCAATCCAGAATAAAAGCACACCCAGCAATACCTGGAGTTCTAGATGAATGCTGTAATTCTTAACACTGGGTTTGTTCACTCTCAAGACAATCAAACTCACTCATCTCTAAAAATCATCACTCTAAAGTAGCGAGGGTGTTAATTACTGCCAGTGTTTGTTGGAGGCAATTAAGAAATTAATAAGTTAAACTTGATCCTGTTTCCTGGAAATGCTACAGTGCTGATTAACTACTTGTTAAAATGAAGAATATATATGGACTATTTTCACATAATGGCTATTTGCTATTCCTTATTTCTTCCTTATTTATTGACTAAGGGCCAGTTGGATGAGCCAGGGAATTCCAGGCCTGTCAGCCTGACCTCAGTGCCAGGCAAGATTACGGAACAGGTCATCTTGAGTGCAATCACACAGCACTGACCGGATGGCCAAGGGATCAGGTCCAGCCAGCATGGATTTAGGAAGGACAGGTCCTGCCTGACCAACCTGATCTTTTTCTATGATCAGGTGACTGCCTGGTGGATGTGGGGAAAGCTGTCGATGTAGTCTACCTGGCCTTCAGCAAGGCCTTTGATACGGTCCCCCACAGCAAACTCCTGGCCAAGCTATCAGCCCATGGCTTGGACAGCAGCACTCTGCGTTGGGTTAGGAACTGGCTGGAGGGCTGAGCCCAGAGAGTGGTGGTGAATGGTGCCACATCCAGCTGGCAGCCAGTCACTAGTGGTGTCCCCAGGGATCAGTGCTGTGCCCCATGCTCTGTAATATCTTTATCAATGATCTGGATGAAGGTATTGAGTTCATCATCAGTGAATATGCAGACGACACCAAGCTGGGGGCAGGTATTGATCTGTTAGAGGGTAGGAGAGCTCTGCAGAGGGACCTTGACAGGCTGGACAGATGGGCAGAGTCCAAGGACATGAGATTTAACACATCCAAGTGCCGGGTTCTACATGTTGGTCACAACAACCCCATGCAGTGCTACAAGCTGGGGTCAGAGTGGCTGGAGGGTGGCCAGGCAGAAAGGGACCTGGGGGTAGTGGTGGACAGGTGGCTGAACATGAGCCAGCAGTGTGCCCAGCTGGCCAAGAAGGCAAATGGCATCCTGGCATGCATCAGAAACAGTGTGGCCAGCAGGAGCAAGGAGGTCATTCTCCCCCTGTGCACCCCACTAGTTAGGCCATACCTTGAGTCCTGTGTCCAGTTCTGGGCCCCTCAGTTTAGGAAAGATGTCGACTTGGTGGAATGTGTCCAGGGAAGGGCAACAAAGTTGGTGAGGAGTTTGGAGCATATGCCCTATGAGGAGAGGCTGAGGGAGCCAGGGTTGCTTAGCCTGGAGAAGAGGAGGCTCAGGGGAAACCTTATTGCTTTCTACAACTACCTGAAGGGAGGTTGTAGCCAGGTGGGGTCTGGTCTCTTCTCCCAGGCACCCAGCACCAGCACAAGAGGACACAGTCTCAGGCTGTGCCAGGGGAGGCTGGATGTTAGGAAGAAAGTCTGCATAGAGAGAGTGATTGCCCATTTGAATGGACTGCCCGGGGAGGTGGTGGAGTCACCATCACTGGAGGTGTTTAAAAAGAGACTTGGTGCTTGGTGCCATGGTTTAGTTGATTAGATAGTGTTGGATGATCAGTTGGACACGATGATCTCGAAGGTCTTTTCCAACCTGGTCTGGTCTGGTCTGGTCTATCCTATCCTATCCTATCCTATCCTATCCTATCCTATCCTATCCTATCCTATCCTATCCTATCCTATTCTATAATTTGTCCTCTAAAATAGGTTTTTGAGAAAACAGGACTTATGCCCAGAAACAGTAATAGCACAATCTTCTGAACTCTGCTAAGCATTTTCCCTGTAGGACTGTTATATGTATATCTATTTGACATATTGTAGTGAGAAGATTGGGGAACTCAGGATTAGTCATGTTTCATTTGCAAGAAGAGTTTGTGGGTTGGTGTAAGCTATTCAGCCTAGAAATACAGGGTGGCAAACAGTTTTGGATGAAGTCATATCCCCACCCACACAAACTACCTTCACTGAAGCTTCACTGCAGTTCAGTATCTAAGTTCAGTCAAGCAAAAACCAGCACATAGCACACTTATCTCAGCTGTACACTTAACTCCATAAGAAAATGAAGCTGTTCTCATGAATGCTTGATATTAACCATTAAGAATTCTAACTCCTCTGAAACAAGGCAGAACTTCTGCATTTGCCTAATTCTCACTTAATCTTTGAGAAAGATTTGTTTACAGGGAGGAAATGATGGTTTGGTTTCCAGTCTTGCCATATTCTTATTCAACTTCTGAGGAAAAAAAAAGCAAAAGCAGTATAAGAATACTTACTGGCAAGCTTTGCTACCAGCTAATAGCAGTCTGGTTATGGCCTAGTGACTCAAAGTGATATATTGAGAGGTCTTAGATCCTCTGTCAAGCTTCATTTACAGTGAAAATGAGCCAATGACTCTTGTCTATTTTCCTTCCCAGGCTATCAGAGCAGCCATCTCCTGACCATGTTTCTTATCCCTAGGGAAGAGCACAATTATGCTGATAATCACTTTCTTGATTCAGTCTGACATACAATTTCTCTTCTGCTCCAAATCCAACAAGTACTTTTTTAAACACTCTTCTTCCAAAACATACTTAAATATTAGATCTCCTACAGAGAGACAGACATTACCTGACTGATCCTGGAGATCATGAATAGACCATTGAACTGAGGAAAATAACATAAAGTAAGTCTGACCCTCTGTAAGATAGTAGCATAACTTTATAATTTAATTGTGCTCTCTCCATTTATTTCCACATTCTTACTTTTGTTGGGGAATTGCCTGTTTTAAATAGCAGCCACTCATGGCAAGGCTGATTCACTTCCCACAATTCTAAAAAGCACCTAGACAGCTGGAGTGGTAACAATAATAGCTAAGTAATAACAACTAATGAGCACTGCTGGTGTGGGAGTTTTGTTACTGAGCAAGCTTTAATAAATAGAAGTTGAAAATTGTTCTGCAGAAATAATTTTTGAGAGAATTTTTTTTTCTGTGACAGAAGGGATATTTTCATGGAATCGTCCTGCTTTCTTTGGGAAAACAAACAAACAAAACCAAGCAAACAAACAAATCACCAAAACCAAATACAAAACCAAACCCAAACAAAAAAAATATAAACCAAACCACAAAAAACCCACCAAAACAAAACAGAAGCAGAACCTTTTAGTTCCTGCAGAACTGATTACAAAAAAAGCTCTCTCTGACATCTTTACATTTTCAACCAAAACTGTATACACAGAGAGATAAATGTGTACCTGCACAATTCTTTCTTTCTTTCTTGGAGCAAGAAAGAAAGATTTTAGGGAGGCTAAGTTCCCTGACTTTTACTGAAATGGTTTGCTACAGAAAATGTTAACGTTCTGTTCAGCTAAGATGCTAAATGCTTTTGTATTGCTTTCTCTATTTGTGTATAGTAGTATATATTCCCCTATTTCTGTGTAGTTGTGTATATGTATGTGTGTGTGCATACATGTATGTCTCTCTGTGTGTGTATATGAATACTTGTACATGCCTAGGATACAGTGGAGTTAAATTTCTTTAGTTTTCCTCTAATACATGTTTAATCTGCATACATGCACAGGTAAAATACCAACTCTTATGACCCCCATCCATTTTCCCATAACAGTTTGAAATCTTATCTACACTGGACCAGGAAGGAGGGAATTCTTGCACTTATACAGTTGAATATTGCCCCATAGCTTGTTCAGAGGTGGTGGTTCTAGCCTACACCATCAATTCTGGACTGTATTAAGCTCCACTCTGCAAGAAAAACTTAAGTGAATTCTAAAGCCCAAAGGAAGGCTTGTCTAACACTACAGAGATTTCACTTAGTTTTGAAGTGAAAGCCATGCAAAACCAGCTATATTGTGAATGGTGAACGAGTACACATTCACTTTGAATTTATTTTAAACCTGCACCATTACAGCTCTACAAAGATTCATTCGTATCTAAGGTAAATGTGGGTTTAATTAATTATTTTTTTCCCCAATCATAATAGACAACTTGGGAAAATTTTGCCAGAAATTGTTGGCTTACATCTAAGAGGATGTACATAGTCCTAAAACTACACATACCTCTTTTTCTTTCACTTTAAATTACCAGAGCAAATGCACATGAAATTATTATACTTCTGTTTTTTCCTCTTCCTACCTTTCTGCATGAAAGAAGCAGCTATGTTGAGGGAAATTTTTGTCTGTCTAATTTAAGTTGTTTATGAAGCACATATCAAAACTTAATTTCTACCTCTGTGCTTTGTAGAAAATCTATTTTATGGAGATGACAGTTTATTTCAAGACTCAAAGGTGCTATAAGGGATACACAATCTTCGAAGTCCAGACTCTGAAGGAAAGACTTATAAATGGTTTGTAACCAACAGTTTTGCTCACAATTCAGACCATTTAACAGCTCAGGATGAAAGAGCCATGTAGTAAGGCCAGAGATAATTTATGGCAAAGGCCCAAGATTAAAATTTTGATTTATGAAATACACCTTTTCTCAGTTGCTCCTACAGGACTGCTAACTATTGTAAATGTGCCTTTCTGGATTAGGCTGTAATGATTAACATTATGTCTTCCACTGAAAGTAAGTGTTTAACACGGAATATGAAATAATGTACTTAAAATTTTCAGTACAAAAAATGCAATGGTAATCACACTTTACAGCATAAAACTACAGGGCCCGATTAAGTTTGACATTAGTGAGAACTCTAACAAGACATTACCAAGAAAAATAACACTCTCAAATCATACAATTCAGCTCTTACCACATTAAGGAAGTAACAAGCTTCTAATATCTCTAGTGCAAGACAAGATAAAAATAGGAAAGTATCTTTTCTGTCAGATGTTTTAACAGAAAATCTAAACAGTAAAAAAGAGAGGAAATTTAGGTTAAGCAAAGCAAGAGCAGCCAGAGGCTGACCTACATTTGAAAAATAAAAGAACCCAACAGCAGTGCTTGCCACAGCTCTGAATGCAATTTCAAGTATTTTCCATGACTTCCTATGAAATGGTGATGGTCCAGTCTGAATCAGTGCAGCAGCTGCTGCAATGATCTACAGGAATTATCAGTAATAAGTCTCAGAGGAGGTTGAAAATGTGCACTGTGAGCAGCTGAATCCTTCTCATCTCCTGCTGGACAGCAGTTCCTTCTTACTCTGACCCACATGCGAGGCGTACCAGAGGGCAATACAGTTGCCTTGTTATTTTCCTAGTCTGTGAGCAACATTATTTTATAATGAACCCCAATCAGACTTGATGATTTTTGCAAGTCTATTAGTCAGAGAACTTGCTTCATCTTGCCCCCTTGTAATGGGATTTGCAAAGCAATTATACATCCCCGTCTCACCTGACATGCCTCAGACTAAAACCTTACACATGACTGCATTAGTTTATCACAGTAACACATACACTCTATAGCACACCTCTGCTACCTCTCACAACAGTCAAAGAAATCAAAGGGGAAAAAAAAAAGAAATCTAAGAAGATTCTAACTGTTGTTGCTGTAGTTATTTTACTAGTGTCAGTTAATTTCCTTTAAGGCTGACAATATCCTGTTTCCACAGATCTTCAAGTGCATTTGAAAGGTTAGGATATGTTGATTCTTCTTTACAGAAGAACTGAGGTGAAATAAAGGTTTTCTGATCGAACAAAGGAATTCTGCACTCTTCTGGGCAAGCACAGGGACAGCTCAGGGCATTGCAGAGCAGTGGAGATATGGGAGAAAAAAAACCTGTCTGTATGAATGGGGTTTTAACCAGAGTATCTTTGCACACTAAAATAGTCAAGAAACATAGCTTTGTTGAGTAGTTGTTAGTCTGAGACTCTTGGCAAACTAAAGTGGAATGGGTGTTGACTAAACTGATGATGAGTAGTATGACTGTACATGAAAATAGACACAAGGGTTGAAATGTACCTTAAAGATTTTTCATTAATCCGTATTCCTTTCATCATACACATTCATCCAGTTCAGCAAAGTGTCTGCTGAGCAGGTTGCTGAGGTCTGTAGTTATCAGAGGAGAACACCACCAAAGGCAATATATACAAGGAAGATGGACAGAGCTGCTGAGTTCCAGATGGTAGCCTCTAAAATAGGAAAGCACTAAATAAGATGAGATACTGTTCCTGAGTTTATTATACTTGGAGACTCTGAATCATAAAACAGATCAGAATTGTTTAAGTTGGAAAAGACCTCAAGATCATCAAATCTAACGGTTAACCTAGCACTGTTAAGTCCACCACTAAACCATGTCCTTAGGTACCACATCTTTTATATAATATCTAAACTGGAGTATAGTGCTTTTTGAAATATATGCCCCCCCCTTTATTTTTCTTCCAGGAGAATGGAGAGAATGGTCTTATAATATTTAAAGGTCCAGATGTGACAGCTTCAGAGACAATATAGTTATCCCAGTATTTTACCTTACTCTCTCTCTCTGTTGATGTCTTCTGATGCTACAGTGCATCTGTGGCTATTTTCACTGCAAACTAGCAGGATTTGTTTCTTTTCAAATATAGTGAGTTAAAAAATAAATTATATTGCATTGTATTTAAAATGCAATCTCATGAGATCAGCCCTTTCTTAATGAAGTAATTTTGGGGGGGATTTGTATGGTTTTTTGGTGTTTGTTTTTTTCTTCATACACCAGATCATTTACTCTAAGATGATATTAATTTGCAACTGGAATCACAATTGACACCTGACAATATACTAAACAATACAGGGCTTTCAATCTTCATCATTAGTTGCTCATGCTTTGCTGAATCTCTGCTCATTACACTCCAAATCCTTTCTCCAGTGGAGCCTTAGCATCTTGTTGGCCACTGGAGAGTTCCTTCTTAAATAAAGAGGTAGGGGTACTGTACAAATGCCACAAAAGTGGAGGACTGGAGCAGCTGTCCAGATGCCCATGCCTATGGCTTCATCTATTCTGGCAGAAAAGCTGGATGACAGGCATGATGGTGGATCTATCATTGTACTCTCCCCTTCCCTCATTTTCATTAAATGTCTGATATATGTTGGTAGATTCAGTCTTTAAAGACAAGCTGGAGATACCCATTGCAAACATAGTATCCTCTAATCAGCAGAAACATTAACAGTGAAGCAGAAATATCTATCACTTCCCACAGAGATAAGGACCAATAGGAGATACTTCCAAAGTTGTAAAACCCACGTAATTTGAAGGTGAACCATAGAGCCATACAAATGTAGTTCTGGAATCAAGCAGCTGCAGAAATTTGTTTTCTTGCCTTACTGCTTTACAAATTAGCTGTAAAGACGTCTGTGTCTCAGATCTCAATCACAGGACAAATCTGAGTGATGTTCATAGAAGTTGACACTGTTTCTGTTCATGTTTGTGGCTGTGGAAACAAGCAGGTGTTATTTAATTGGAAAGTGAACCCCCCTGCTAGGTAGTCTCAGTTAACTTTGTGGTCTAGTATTTGTCACTGGTGATTGTTTCTAAGAGCAGACCATTGCAGGAACATTGAATCATTCATCCCAGATGAGACAGACTACTGGCTTAATCAAGAGGTAACGTTGCCTTGACTCATTCAGCAGTTTCTGAATCAGCAAGCTGCATTGCTAGATTAAGTCTTACATGAGGCAATATAAAAGAGCTGCTTATGTAAGGATCAGCTATGGGCTAAGAAGCTCATTTCCAGCTTAAGCTCTCTGGTGTTGTGTACCACTGGGCAGATACAACAGAAGTGATAGCAGAAGTAAAATTTGATACAATTCATATAATGTGCTAAAGTAATTCATGTTTACAGTACAGAAAGTAGTTGCAAAAAAACCCAACTCAAACCAAACTAACCACCACCAACAACAAAAACCCACAAAATATCAAAACAACAAAAATGTATTAAATATTGATTGCTAAAATGGAGCAGAATTCTGAATGCAGAGAGAGGAAGTTTTAAAAGTCCTTTCAGAAGCAATGGAGTTACTTGAGGACTACAGAACAGCTACAGATTCTACAGTGGTCACCTTCAGCCTTATAAAACTAACCTTTGCAGCAAGGAAGACACTGGTGATGTTAACTGGAGACAGTTGTCCATGGACATGTTTTAGCCTGATATTTGTTCACCTGTGCTTAAGCTCCTCCACTTTATTGTTTAATGGACAGTACATATAGCAAGTTGAATGGGATTCAGGAGAGAATGAGGACACTGTAGAGTGTCCTGCCTGAGAAAATCTTAACAGGCAAATTTCCAGTGGTGAAGAGCTGTAAACTATAGATAACCAAACATAAGGCAGCCAATATAAGTAACTACTGCTTTGAGCTGACAAAGTGTAAGTTTCCTTCACTTCAGCTTGTATGGTACTGTGGGCTGAGCTGCCTATTTAGGTTAAATGACAACCGTAAACAAGTAATACTAAAGAAAACAATGGAGTAGAACTTCTGCTAGGACTGAGTAGAGATGTTTTACTTGTATGGTCTCCCTTTGATCTTCTTTTGTTTCCATCATTTTCCCATTCAACTAGAAGTGACCCAGTATGAACAACAGCTGTAGACTCCCCAGATAAATATGTGTTAAATAAAGAGGTAATTTAGGAAGCCAGTGAGAACTCTGCTGTATTGTCTTTGAGTATCATAACCAGAATGATGGCCTCATGCTGATGCAATATGAATAATATTTTGATTTTTTGTAAGTTTTCCAGGACAGGGAATATTTCTTTTGGTTCCATAAAGCACTACATGTGGTGGGGACCTTAACTTGTGAATAATAGATCTAGTTACTATTTCACTCTGCATGAATAAAGCTTATCATGTTTTGTCAGGAAATCTTAGCTTTTTAGTAGTCTTACTCCCATATAATTTATTTCTTTCTAGGTTTACTGGCATTTGATGAGTAATTAATCTTTTTATTTTTATCATCTAATCTTCTTGTTCTGCTGGTCTGGTCATGAGCTGTGCATGCCCATTTACCATTGTAAAACTAGACTTGAAGAGCACCGTGGATAAAATATTTAGCCTATAGAAACCAACCATAACCAGGAAAAGCAGTATAGTGCTCTACTCAGATTCCAGGGTGTATGTGTCAGGCTACTATAAGCATTTCTTTTTTATTATTCCATAACAAGAGTTTATTCTGCTATGTCTGTAAAAGGTTCTTCCTTTCTCATAACTCTCTGAATCATTGAAAGGTAAAAAACAGTCACACACAGTCATGTGAAGACTGTTAAAGACAACATTCATAAGGAGTTTAGTTCATTAAAGCGCTTGGTTGTTTGCTTTCTTTACCCAGCTTTGAAAACTGCTGCAGATAACAGTTTTGCATTTGAAAAAGAGTGGCTTGTAAAGAAGGTGCTTTAGTTCAGGGTGAGAAACCTATTATCCTTCTTCACTTAGGAATGTATTCAATCCAATATTTTATCAGTCTTTTTTTCTCGGCCATTCAGGTTCCAGAAGATGCTGTTAAATCTTTAGCAACAGAAATGAAACAACATGAAACAGAAAATAATTTAATATTAAACTCATTGTAATTGCCTGACTATCATCCTGCCACTGATCCTGGTGGCATGGGCTCTATGATCACTGCAAAACCTATTTCTTGTGATTTTTTGTTATCTCAGCCTTGCCCTGTGGGTAGTTACACAAAAGTTCTTTTGAAGCTCGTCTATGGAACTTGGACATAATAACAAATGACAGAGATTTTGCCACTTGTGTGTCAGTATAAAAGGTACAATAGCATACCTGCTTCTGCAACCATTAAATCAGAAGGCTTCCTTAGCATGAGTAGCTGTTTTCTGTCCCTGCAATATGCTTTAATCATATACCTCTTACTGTAACCTCTATCTACTTCTTCAGGAACCCTCTTAGCAATAAGATCAATATCATCCCATAATTCTTCTTTAAGGACTCATCTTTGCCTGCATTAATGCCTCTCAGTTTGCATTCTTGTTCATCCTACCTTCGATGCAGTTTAGAGTAGTTTCATATTTTATTATTTCTTTATAATGACAATGTAGGTAGGCTAAGCTGAGGTGAAGTAACTGGACATCCTGCACAATATTAACATGATTTTTAAGTTACCTGACTCTGTAGGATCATTTCCTTTTTATACCTCTTTCATCTGTTGACATCATAATACTGTATCCTTGGAACACAAGAACCATCAGAGTGTGTATATTTGGTCTGAGGTTGTTTTGGTTTGAAGTATTGCTGGTTGTTTTTGTTCATTTGTTTGTTTTGTTTTGTTTTAAGTTGGAGGAATTGAGACAGATAAGTAAGGAAAGAGGAGTAAGTGACCCAGGAAGCCTTACACTTTGATCTGCATTTGGTCCTAAGGCTGCCAGGGCAGAAAGGTCCCTTTTCTGTCTTTGCATAGGTCTCTTAAGAAAGAGATTAATTTGTGCACCATGGAAATACAGCAGCAGCTTTTCCCTGTTTCTTTACATACACTCTATCCATTGTGCAATCAAAATAGTTTCTTGTCTTCCACAAGTCTCAAAATCTTTTACAGTTGTTTACTTAAGGTTGTACACCTGAAAGAAATCCTTGATTATCTGGCAAAATGTGTCCCTTTCTTTAACATTTTTCTTAATTGGCCCACTCTAATATTTTTATCACAGCATTCTTATAGGTCAGGAATCAGCAAATTACCTTACTCATGGGCTTATATTATCAGTATTTGGCTCAGTTTCTGCATACTCAGTGGGACACAAGTATACACTTCAAGTTAAGGACATACTCAAAAAACTTTGCTAAATCAGGGACACTGTTAATGAAGTTATTTCACTTTCAGTGTGTAAAACAACTTTTTTTCATATGTTCTGTGATTAGACAATAGCAGTATTCCTTTTTAAATAATTGGAAAACCAAGGGCAATTTATTTTAAAAAGAATATTATTTTGGGTTTTTTTTTGTTGTTTCTTTCTTTGTTTTCTGTACCACTTGTTTTACATGTAGAACACTTTCTTTGTAACTGAATAAATTAATTACTAAAGACATTGATCCTACTTAATTTTCTTTCAGGTTCAACACAACACTTTGTTCTTTATACAAATATTTCCTTTGAGCTTTGAAATGGCACATTCATTGATGTCATACTGCCATTGTTCTTGAAATCACTGCAGTGTTTTTTACGTCCTTGGCCTTGGACATTTCTATGGATACTGCATTAGGTTACCATTTTAACGTTTGAGCTACTTACCTCATAAGAGGCATCATGATCTAAGGACAGGGAATATTCTCACTGTGCATAAACAGTTGTATATTCTCACAGGCAACCAGCACCAGAACAAGAGGACACAATATCAAGCTGCACTAGGGGAGGTTTAGGCTGGATGTTAGGAAGAAAGTCTTCATAGAGAGAGTGATTGCCCATTGGAAAGGGCTGCCCAGGGAGGTGGTGGAGTGGCCAGCATTGGAGGTGTTTAGGAGACCTGATGGGGTGCTTGGTGCCATGGTTTAGTTGATCAGATGGTATTGGATGACAGGTTGGACATGATGATCTCGAAGCTCTTTTTGAACCTGGTCTATTCTATTCTATTCTATTCTATTCTATTCTATTCTATTCTATTCTATTCTATTCTATTCTATTCATCTCACACTAAGCATCTGTGCAAGCACAATCACCTTAGGGTACTTGAATAATTATTTTTTATTGGTTTTGTTTTGCTTTCACAAAGAAAATCATCATACTTAAAATGCATAATTTAAAAATAATAATAATAATGCAATTCTGCTGCCAGAACTTGATTGGCAACAAGAGCTGCTTTCTAATGTGAAGAAATCACTTTTAACACAGTCATTAGAGCCTCCACACACAAACATGAGAAAATTAAAATAAAATTTCTGATGCTCAATGATCTAGTTTTCCCTAGTCCAAAGATTAATTAGTTTAAGAAACAATATTGGTATTAAGTGGAGAAAATAAACTGCCAACAAGGCAGATAAGCAAGGCAACATGCAGTACCTAATTCATAAACACTAACTGCAATATTTTCAGTTGTTCTCTCTGGGGAAGCAAATATTAGCCAATTCTGCATTTTTTAGGTTTTCCACTACACAGGATGTCTATAGGGATCTTCTTGGAAGAATCCCATGGGAAACAGTCATGGATAATAGAAGGATCCAGGAGTGTCAACTGATTTTTAAGCATTATTCCTCCAAACTTGAGAGCAGTACATCGTGATTTACAGGAAGGTAAGCAAAGGCAGCAGGAGTCCTGTGCAGATGAAGAAGGAGGTCCTGCCTAAAGTCTAACACAAAAAAGAATTGTACAAGAGCTGTAAGGAGAGACAGGTCGCACAGTAGGAATGTTAGAGGCACTGGATGATCATGCAAGGGTGGTGTTAGGAAAATTAGTTGGAGTTGAATCTGGTAAATTTTATGGGGGATGACATGAAAGATTTTTACAGCTACATCTGCAGTAAAAAGAATAGTGAAAATATGGATCTGCTGCTAATGGAGCAGGATACCTAATGACAAAGCATATGGAAAAGGCCAAGTAAATCAGTGACTTTTCTGCCCCATCTTTTACTGACCAGACCGATGTTCAGGTACCCCTGGCCACTGGGAGCTAAATGAAAGTCTGGTCTAAGCAGTATATGAAGCAGCAGGCAGTTGTGGCAATGTTCAGAGGGGCTCTGACAAGCTAGAGGAAAAGGCTGATGAGAGCCAACAGGAAATGCACAGTCCTGCACCTGAGAGTACCTATGCAGGAGTTTAATTGCTACGGTTGGTTCCTACAAACACCCATGTTCTGCTTGTGAAGCTAGAAGCTTTTAGATAGGAATATGAATGAAGTAAAAAGAGAGGAATTTGCTGCCTGAAGGCGTTACATAACAGAATTCTCCATATTGTCTGATTTGAACTAAATCTTGTAGCCTTATCATTGACTTTAAATTAGCCAGCTGTTGTTTCCTGTTGAATGCTACCAGAAAGTAGCATTGCTTAGTAAATCCAGATTTCTTCTGAATAGCTTTAAAGAGATTGAGACATTCATTTGCAAAGTTGGCTGCACGTCTGACAACTAATTGGTAGAACTTATTAATTGAGCTCAGAAAGAAACAACTTTCTCTGTGTCTGGTTGTGCTGCAACTTTCTTGTCTCATTTCTTTGTTACCCCATCAGGCAAAGAATAAAGAAGGTACAGATTTCTGTTTGCTCCATCCAAAAGCAGAAGGCAAAAACCACTGAGGCACTTCAAATAAGCAGGGAGACATTGTTTCAAGGGCTAACTTTATGACATGTATTTGTGTGTATCTATAAATTCTATAGCAGAAAACTTAATAATAGTCTAGAAATGTTGTAGCTTTCAGTGCTCTTGAAATTGGTGGCAGAATTCTGTTGGATTCTCTGTGTCCATAATGACATTCATTGACAGAAAAAAGAAGCACAAATTTCCTTCTCATTTGCTCATAAGGATCAATATGCAAACAGGCATGCAAAGACATAAATGATTAATTAACATTTTCTTTCAGCCTGGCATTTCACAACCCGAGAAGGATCTCCTTCCTCCCCAAACATGTTGTATTGATTTATCCTCATCTTAATAAATTTTAAACTAGTACAGATTAGTATATGAGAATGTAACAAGCCTTGGGCTACATCCAATAAAAGATGTAGGTATGATAAAAAGGATTTGATTCGAATTTAGGCACCTATGGCAAGTACTGTGAACCAAAGAGCCATATGCACTGCTGATGTTTTCTCCTCATCATCCACGCTTCCCTTGGTCAGATCTTATTTTGATTTTTACTGTTTTATGGATAAATTCCCAAACTGTTTTTCTAAGTTACAGTCTGAGGCAACATGTGAAATTAGTCATTCAACTAGCTGCATAAGCTTCCTCCTAAGGAAACTTTGTTCCAAGTTAAGACAGTTATATAATTAATTATTTTATCAACCATTTTTGTTGTTTTGTGATTTGGTTGGTTTGGTTGGTTTTGGTTTTGGTTTTGTTTTCTGTTTCATTGACTTTATTTTAAGTGCTTGATTTTTGAGGTAGTCTTGACAGGTTGATTAGCTCAAACTTAAAAGTGGACGTAATTAAAGGCAATCCAGATGTTCAAGTCCATTTCTAAAGCTAGTTCCTGTCTACAGTGCTCAGAGTGAATTTCTACTCTTATGAATACTTAAAAAATAATATTTTAAAACCACCAACAATATAAATGAAAATGTATTTTTAAAAAACATTTTCCTGTCTTGCCCATAGGGAAACAGAAACAGTGCAAGTGACAGTTTCTCCATTTTAAATTGAAATTTGCTCTGACTACAACATGGCTATGTCTCTCCCCACCATTCCTTAACAGCAAGTGATTTTCTGAAGACATTTCCTATGTCAGTGTACTTTGGCTATTGAAATTTTGCTATGATGCCTACAACATGATTGTCAAGGGCTACAGCTCTGTTATGTGGAGAATAAACAATGAAGGAATTAATGTTCTTGGTTTTGTCATTGTTGCTGCTATTGTTCTTGTTGTGTTCTTTCTTTTGGAAACTGTTTCTTATGTCTTAGACTCTCTTCTTGTCCAGCACTGGTAGGCTGTAGAATGCCATCACACCTTAGCAGAGAAGGTGGCTATATAAATAACACTGAATAAACTTATTAAAAATATGGTTTAATTAAAATATATTTTTGTTATCATCAAGGTTCTTTAGAAAATAGCTGTGTGGTACTAGTAATGAATTACCACACCTTACAAATACAGAAGAGAAAGAACGTAGGACTGTATTTAATGATAATTATTGAATACTGTAAGTTGTATTTTCCCAGAGGAGTCTACAAATATTGCATGGTACCTATAGCTGTAATCCATTACCTGTTGATCTTTCTGATGCTCTATATTTCCACCATTCCTTTCAAGGATTCCTGACAATGTCTCTTCCTGTGCACTGGCTTTGGTGTGTAATATATTTATTAAACAGCTTTGAAATTTGCCTTCTCTGTAATGTAATAGGTTACTTTGTTGTCAGATGTAGTTAGCTTTCCACCTTTATGAGATCTGTGGCTTAGCTGACAAACTGCACTTTAGCACCTACCTTTTCATCTCGTATGTCTTGGGTATTTTTGTCTGGGTACACTGACATTCATCTGGGCTGGAGCTTATTTAGCCTCATTGTGCTAGTTGGGCTTCATTCTTCCTTTGTACTAGTTTGAATTCACTTCTATCTTTCCCCCTACTTACTTTAACAGTTATATTTATTATGTTTATGTCTCATAGACATTTTTTATGCACTTCAGAAGGTGATGCTACTTTTAGCACAATATTTGTGAGCTCGTCTAGACTCCAATATTATGTGAAGTTTTCCCCTTACTAAGGGTTGTTCTATATTTGCAAAGGCAGAGCTTGGCTAAGATGGCAAAATGTGAGGCCTTCTTTGTCACACTGCTCTCCTCTGATCAAGATTTCCTTGTTCTTGTGCTGACTGGATTTTTTGCAGTACATTTGTTTGTTCTGTGGCTTATAAATAAGTCATGGTTTCTTAAGTATGGATCACTTTGCCAAGGCCTGATTTTGCAACAAAGTGAATTTCTGTATTCGAATTGCTTTGGAATTGATAGCATTGTTTGAGCAAAGCATACATAAAAAATATCTTCCACTTTAATGTCCATGTGGAACACAAGGGCACAATTCCTTGTATTCAGGACTGAGAGATCAGCTGTAATGCACAAATTTGCCACTTGGGGATTGGGAGAAATGATGTGCCAAGTGACTTATTGCCAGAAGTAGCGCATAAATATTGGATTCGGGTCAATAATATCTGCAGCTGTTATTTTAAAGGCCATGGTGAATTTGTAAGGGCAGAGAAGAACAACAACTTTAGAGCTGATTAAAGGAAATGTTTGTCTAGCTTATGAAATTCATGCCCACAAGAGAAAGCAAGGTTTTCCAATTAGGGAAGGAGTTTAATAGGAGCCAATAAGGCGCTTAATTTTTGGTCAGAAAAGAGACAACTGAAAGTTGTGTTTCCTTCTCCATGACACTGGTAGAAACTATTTTCTCAGTTTACTTTTCCAGGTTTCCAAGAGTACAATACATTTCTGTTTGCTTTCTTCAATCCTTTAGGCACAGCTTCTAAGAGCTTTTTATCCTATGTTTTCATTTAAATTCAGGTTTCCAATCAATGGGTCTTTCTTCCATTCTTTCTTTCTTTCTCATGTCACCAAATCTTCCATAACCCTCAGATTCAATAGACATATTATTGTCCATAAAAATATCATTAAATTAATGCTCTTGGAATATCTACGCTGAACAAAATTTAGTAACAAGTAATTGAAGAATGATATTACCCCTCTACAGTATGATGCTGTATGGGATTGGTGGATTGAAGCACAATACTACAAGTGAGAGCTCAGAGTTATAAATGCCCCTCTGCTCTCTGTTCAGAAAAGAATATTTTTTTCCTTATGCTGGAAGGAGATCAGGGAGGAGATTTCCATAAGATACAGGTGTACAGCAAGATCTGAAGAGATCCTTTCAAGAGTGTGCCATGAATGGTTCCTTGTGTGATACATTCTCATAAATATCTATCTAGATGATGCTGCCAGCTAGACAAGGGTTCAATAAAATACGTGGTCAAATCTCTAATTCCTCAATGCTATTTTGTGTGTGTTTGAGTCAACACAATCAAGATCTTTTATTTCTTCAATAATAAAATATATAGAGAGATAAATTTCTGCTTGTGAAAAAAAAAAGCATACAATGGACTTTTATTGATTAGTCTGATACATCAGTCTCGAAGGAAGAAAGACCTTACCTTTTGTCTCCTCCTTGTCATATTTTTGTTGACATGGGTTGAAATATTTATTATTTCTGGCTTATGCAATAAATAATTGATATCATGATGCCATAAGCAGTAAATATCTTTTCTTATATTGAAATGTCTTATTTTTTCAGCCCCAAGATTCTT
The DNA here is from genome assembly GCF_014839835.1 of Dryobates pubescens. Lineage (NCBI taxonomy): Eukaryota > Metazoa > Chordata > Aves > Piciformes > Picidae > Dryobates > Dryobates pubescens. Next base: position 18,839,046 of record NC_071625.1, on the reverse strand, counting down.
TTGATGGTCTATTTTTCTCTGTTTTTATACTTAAAAGATCTTTGTATGTATTCTTATTTCAAACTATCAAGAACTCTAAATTAATGTGAATTTTTAAGCTACTTGAGAATATTTGGAAGGAAAAAACAGTAGCTGATTTACTTTAAATATGAGTTATGCTTATTTTGTTCTAGTTCTTGTGATTGGATTTCTAAGATAGATGTCATAACATCTGGAGAAAAATTTGATCTGACTGATTTTTTTTTCCTCCAGGCTTCTTTTTTTTTGTTTAATAATTTGTTTTCCTGTTTGCTCCCTTTTCCTTCTCTTTGTTTTTTCTTTATTTTTTTCTGCTATAATGACAAAAGGGGGAGATAACATATATACTGTGAGTGCCATATACTGTTTTTTATTCTATTTTATATGGAGAGTATATTCACTGCAGAAGCCCAGTTCAGGTAAATTAGAACAGGGCAAACTATTTCTCAGTGAGCTCTATAATAAGGAAACTCTACTTTGTACTATCTTGCTTAGTGACAATCTTGACTGCAGAAATCACGATATTGTGGAATTTGGGATCCTACAGAGCACACTGAAGGTTACTACTAAGAAAAAGGGTTTAGATGCTCAGTCAGAGGGAAGGATTCCTTGGGAAGCTTCCATGGAGGATAAAGGACCTAGCAAGTAAGTAGAGTTTTTCAAGAACACTCTCCTGGAAACACAAATACAGTTCATCTCTTTTGAATGCAAGGGAAGTAGACGGAGCAAGACATACTCTTCTGAGTCTGCTCAACACCAAAACAGAAGCATACCAGATCTGGTATGGTGAACAAATACCTGTTGATAACTGAAAGGGTATTGCCATGTTGTGCCATGATGCAGTTAGAAAAGCAAGCATTCATCTTGAATTATTATTGATGACAGATGTCAAAAAATACAGAAAAATATTTTACAAGTACATAAACAAGCAAAAACAGAAAAAAAAAATACTGGCCTATAGTTAAAGAGGAGAATTGAAATAATCACCAATAATACTGAAAAGGCAGAGGTTCTTAATGCTTTCTTCAACCCTGTCTTTACCTGCAGTGTTGTGTCCCAGGCCTTGGGAACAACATCCAGGTTAGTGCAAACACAAAACCATTATCAGTGAACAATTAGAAGAGTCTGGCCCCTGCAAATCTATGGGTCCTGAGAATGCTGAGAGCTCTCAGATGTCTTTGCAATGCTACTCTCCATAATCTTTGAGAAACTGTGGAGATCAGGGAATGTTCCAGAAGAATGAAAGAAGGCTAATGTCACTGGAAAGAAAAAAAAAAAAAGGGGGGGGCTTAAAGGAGGATCCAGGAAGTTGCAGGCCCATCAGTCTTACCACAGTCACCTTGAAAGTTGTGGAATGAATCCTTCAGGAGGCTGTCACAGGACAGATAAAAGATGTGACTGAGAAAAGTCAACACAGATTCACCAACGGCAAGTTGTTCTTGACAAACCTGATTGCCTTTTATGACAATGTAACCTACTTGTCTGACATGGAGTTAGTGGTGGACATTGCCTACCTGAGGAAGTTTACTGATGATACCAAACTGAGTGGGGAAGTGGACACTTGAGGAGAGCTGCCCTGAAGGAAATTCTACATAGGTTGCAAGAGTCAACAAGAACCTTATGAAGTTCAGCAAGGACAAGTGTGAGGTCTTGCACCTGAGGAAACATAATCCAAGAATGCAGCACAAACCAGGATCTGCCTGTCTGGAAAGCAGCACTATGGAAAGGGATGTGGGGTTCCTAGTGAACAATAACTGCAATAACCTCTCCAAAGAAGTGGTGAATTACTCAATATAGGACCCCTTTAAGATTCAGATGGAGAGGATGCTAGGTGATCTTGCATAGACCATGATTTTACTAAGAAAGGTTGGACCAGATGATCCTTGTGGTCTTTTCCAACCTGATAGACTATGATTCTATGATAACAGAAAACATCTGGTTGAGTCACAGCCCATATACTACCCCAGCATTAAGTGCATGTCAGGTCAATGAGGAAACCTACCTTGCCTCTGTAGACAGCAGATAAGAAAACATTTTCTTAGGGAAAAGATTAAGATATTGGCACTTCAGGAAAGGTACATCAGATGGTTTAAAGTGTTGCAATCACTCTTTGGCTGGTTGCTCCTTTCTAGAGGGAGTCCAGATGTCCCTGAGAAGATGGCATCTGTACTGCAAGTTCTGAAAAGGGAAACAGATTGAAAAACTACCAAGGAAAAATGAAAAAGTAAGAAGTTTGCAGCACAGAAATGAAAAAACAAAACAAAACAAAAATTCACATGAAGGACAAGATCCCATATTGTCATATTATTCCTGACCTATATTTTCCCAGCCTAGGCTTAAAAATCTAATAATTATGATTCCACATGAGTATTCCAGTACTTCAACTTCTTACCCTTCTTTCTCCTAACCAGAGCAGACATTGCCAAGCTTTATGTTCTCTATGTTCCCTCTTATATTCCAAGTGTGTTTTTCTGTCAATCTTCATTCTTCTAAACTAAGCAGTCATGACTTTTTCAGTCTATACTCACAGTTCATATTCTCAGGGTCTCTGGTTATTATTTTTGCTCACCTCAGTACACTGTTCAACAGTCCTACAATCTTCCTGAATTATTTTGAGCAAAGTAAGGCACACAAACAAGGACTCACCATGTGAATTTTGTTTTACAGATAAGTAATTATCAAACCCCCATATAACCTAGCAGTGTTAAGTTCAGTTACCCACACAAAGGCATCTAGAACCAGGTTGGCCAAACTTGGTCATGAAGAGATCAGATAATATCAAATAGATGCTCCTTGCACTACCCTAAGAGCAAATCTTCTCCTAATGTAAATTAGCATAGCTCCATTAAAGTAACTTATTCAGTAAACCAGCTTCGATCTATAGCAGTTGAACAGTTTAATCACAACATCTTTTGGCTTCACTCATCTTTACACTGGCTTGGGAAGTGTAAATAGGTCACCCAAACTAAATCCCAGACGAAAGAAACTTGGCAGGAGTGTTCAGAATGACAGAGATCCTACTTTTATTTTGGCAGTGTCCTTCAAACCATTTAAAGAAATGCTTCATGTCAGAAATTCCATTATGAACTCCAATTCTCGTGTTCAAGACCATAGCTGTTTCAAATTGCCTGGTTTTTGAAACTTAAATATATATGTCAGTCTGTATGAAACTATCTTTAATTTTACAAAAATGTTTTCAATCAGTCTTTGAAGAGTGCCAGGAACTCTTTATGTTTGCTGAAAGTGGGTTTAAGACATTTGCCTTGTTATAGCCTAGATCAATAATAGTCTTTCACCGTTAGGTAAATTATAGAGGAAGTAAGCCCTTAATCCCTTTCTAGTTCTTACATTTTCTTCCAGTCAGTGACACAGGAGAAAGAAAAGAGGGGAAAAAAAAAAAAACCAACACCCAAAAAACAGCTCAATAATAACTTTTGACAGTGTTCAGAGGGTAATGACTATTGCACTTTTGTACATTATAACTGCAACATCTGAGAAGCACAGACTTTAACATCTTCAGATATGGAACTTTTGATGCTTGGAGATCTTCAAGAATGTAGAGAGTTGTCCAGTAAGTTCCTCATCAAGTAGATGAATTTGGTGATGTCTCTGCTGTATGAGTACATCCAAGCTAAGGCATTCAAAGCTATACTCTATAATATGGGAGCCAGAGTGTAAAGTATAAGATGGTCATTAGCCCAAGTAATGTGGACTAACATATGTCTATACAAGTCTTGAATATCCCTACCAGGGAAGCTAAATATTATGTACACAATGTAGGTGATAAATACAAAAGGTTCACTGGGTGAGATGAGTGCCTTTTGGGATGAAGCTCTTTCTGTAGTGCAAACCAATGTCACCCTACTATAGTCAGAAAAAGCTGACACACTATAAATAGCTTCCCACAAAACACTGGCATTTAGTAACATATATTATTTTATTATTTATTTCTGTAATCAAGTGTTTCCTGTGCATTTTTCCCAGAAAAGGCCACACTGCTTGATCTGTGCCCACAGAAACTTACAGACTGATCTGTAATTACTATGAAATGGTGAGCTCTGGCAAGAGCTAATTTTATGCAGGAGGCACTGTAGTCTCCAAACAGCTTCATGAGAGGGAGGCAACAGAGGCTGGAAAACAACTAATCCTGAACAATTGTGTATTTAATTCCTAAAATGAAGTTGGCCAGTTGTTGTGTGTGTGGCAAAAAGATAAAATTATTTCTCTATGCACTTCGCAATCAACTCTTTGGTGGATGTTTTGTTTTGGGTTTTGTTTTGTTTTGTTTTTTTCTTGAGCATATATTACTTGTCATTTGGAAAAGCATAGCACTCTGTGTTTGCTAGTATACCCATCAGCAATCTGCCTTATTCTAAGCTTCACAAAACAATGAGAGAAGCAGAGATGTACTTGGCCCTATAGATACGTCACTCTGATCCCCTGCCTAAAGAATAATGGATCTGTGCTCTTATCCCACTGCTGCCAGAGTAAAATCCATGACACAGTTTGCAGAGGTCACTTGAGATACCTATGGCATTTCCCAAGCTGTATTATTGGGTGGGGGGAGAAAGCAGGACACAGCTTTTTTCAAAAATCAACCTAGCCCTTTTGAGGGCATTCTAGTTAAAGGGGGACAGAATCTGTGGTAACAGCTCAGTCTTTATTAATTCACTTGCTTTTGATAGAAGTAAACATACATAGGCATAAAAATGTTTGGGTTTTTGTTTGGGGTTTTTTTTGTGGTTTTTTTTTTTTTTTGCAATAAAGGGAGAATTCAGGTTATCAATCTATGGGCTAACCATTCAAAGAAATGCAGGAGCATGCTAAAGTATGAGAAATAAAACAGCAACATAGGCAACCACAGAAAGTCTGAGTTTACTAAATGATGGTTGATGGCAATTGATTATTCTCCAATTTCTAGAAATTTGGTCTCATTGTATTTCAACTGTTCAAATATATAAAAATAAAAAACTACTCAGTCACATATGTCATTATATAAGACCACAAACCCAGTAATTTATCTGGGCCTGAATGAAAACCAAGGATCATCAGCCTGCTTAAGTAAACTCTGTTTAATGAGGTCACACACACTGCATTGTCTGGTTTTGTTTGTCTCTCTCGCTCCTCACACATAAATACAAAGACATGTAAATTGAGCCAAAGTCTTGATTACCACAGACTGAATATTGTAAATAAAGATGTGGGACAGCGCAAACCCAAGGCATGGATGGTACTGTGACACAGATGAGAGTTTTACAAGGAAAAAATTAAATACTGACAAACACCAAATTCACTTGCATTCCTTCATGACAAGGACATTTAAATATGGCCAGCTAGGTTAGCAATATTGCAATTTGGAAAGTGAAATCACAGTATGAGGATGCACATAAGCAAGGTGGGAAATTATGAGATTGAGTAAATTACAGGAATCTCCCTTCTTTATAACAGGAAGCTTGGCAAGCAAAGTTATAAGCAATTTATTCATCCCCCATGCAGTACATATTGATTTGTTACTTTGTTATATTTAATCTGACAATAAATTTATGTATCTCAAATAATTGGAACAGTCTAGGATCTCACTTACTACTACTTGTCCATACAAAATTGCTGGCTTAACAAATAGATCTTATATCTCCATCCTATAAATAAGGAACTTGGCCAGAGAAAGCTGAAATATGAGCTTATACTTCTGCCAAATGCCCAACACAAGCTTAAGTATTTCTATTTAACCTAATTTTGGACTAACAGAATACAAACTACTTCTGTTATATTTGCATAGCATTTGACTATAGCATAAGCCAATCTGGAGATTTATGACAGAAGTTGCCTGTAAAACTTCAATCATCTAAAAATCAGACATTTACTGTAAGCTTATCATCACTGAAGAGAGAAATCATTATATTTCAAGTACTAGTTATTTCCTTCTAAATGACCATGAGCTTGTACTTCAATAGCAGTGTCACCTACATTTTGCATGCCTTAAATTAGTTATCTTCCCTCCCCTAGGAGTTTAATTTGTCTTTTTTAACTACTTTCATGAGTAAATTATCTCATTGTATCTGGTGACAAGCCTTCTAACACACTGTCATTCTCTATATTAATTATGTTTTGAGGCTGACTGACATTTCAGAAGGAGGATTGTCATATAGTGCTGCTGTGGCTGCCTTGTTATATCAACATGGCTTATATCATGTGGCCCTAGCAAAGGGGCTTCCATAACTTTGGTTCCCATCCTTTCCAATTACAATGGGCTTTGCAGCATCCAGCAAGACGGAGGGAAGACGGCTGTGCAAGGTGTAAAGCATGAGTTAAATAAAAGGTGGGGGAAAGAGGGGGGAAGCCTGCCCATGAACTCTTTGTCTTCAGTACTTTGATGACAATGCACAAATTTTAAATGTATAAAAATTAATAGAATCATGCAATCATAGAATGTTGTGAGCTGAAAGAGATCCTTAAAGGTCATCTAGTTCACCCACCCTGTAGTGAGAAGAGATATCTTTAAACAGAACATCACTCAGAGCCCTGTCCAAACTCACCTCAAATGCCTCCAGGTATGGGGCTTCTACCAACTCTCTGGGCAGCATATTTTCATGTTTCATCATCCTCACTGCAAAAAAATAAATTTAAAAAAAACAAAACACCACACAACACATTTATTTTAGCTCATGCTAAAAAGGCTGTCCCCATTTTTCTTATATGCCGCCTTTAAGAATTGAAAGGCTATAATGACATCTCCTGAAGCCTTCTCCTTTCCAGGCTTGAACATATCTAGTACTCTCAGCCTTTATTCAGAGGAGAGGTGTTCCAGGTCTCTAACAGTTTTTGCAGCCCTACTCTGGACCTGCTCCAAAAGGTCTCTGTCTTTCCTGTGCTGAGGATTTTCTTTCCAGCTGGACATAATACTCCAGGTGAAGTTTCACCATGGCAGAATAAAGGGGCAGAATCATATCTCTTAACCTGTTTGGCCACATTCTTTTGACACAGCTCAGATTATGGTTTACATTCTAGAGTGAGAGTGCACATTGACAGCTCATGTCCAGTTCAGTCATAGTCCTCTCAAATGTTAAGTACAAGCAAATACTCTATTAATTTAGTTTTATTTGAGACTGCATTTGTGAAATATCACAAACCATTGCTTTCCTCTGTACTTCCATTCCTGTTGCTCATTTACATGAGCATTCCTTCCTGGCCACTACCAAAGTGTGGTGAGGCAAAAGTCAGGCTCTCCTTTGTCTGTTAACGGAAGTCTAGAAAACCATCTGGGATTTGGACACCTACTTGTACATTCTTAAAGTCAGGTCAAATAAATTCCATTTTAGAACTTGATTCAACTGTCAAAAGGCACATGTCTAACACCCTGGAGTACTTGGAATATCAGTTAGAGGGCTGGCAATTGTCCCTCCTGATGTTACCTGGAGGTTCCCTAGGGAGGGTGGCTGAATAATTTGTATGGGTACACATGATACAGAGCATTCCAGAGTGGCAGCTAGAGTCCAGAAGGGGTGTTTTTGAACTTCCATGTCTGTATCTAGGTAATCCTAGTTCTGGTACTCAGCAAGTCAGGGATATGATTCCTCTAACAATATATTAGTATTTACTTTAAGGTAGGACAACTTATATTACAAATAATATTGTCATTATTGACACCAACTCTTCACCAAGTAAAAGGGAAGTCAACAGGGGCTTGCAGACTACTGCACTGTAGAGGTCCACATTTAGCCAGTGAAATGTATCCCATTTTAGCTATTTAAGACAAAATGCAGAAGCCCAAAACACACACCCTGTGGTCAAAATAGGAGGAACATGTTCATTAGTGTGATGTTCTCAGGACATAACTCCTATCTTATAGCTCTCAGTCCTATTTCCATCAAATGCTAGTTGAATTTCAGTGACTCTCAAATGTATCTAGGCTTCTACTTACCTGCACTGCACTGCTACTGTTGTGAGTAAAACAATCTGGCTGTGCAGTCAATTTACTTGAAAGAATTTATTCCCCTTTTTCTTTGCAGTTTCCTAATGAAAGACAAAAGGCATGTGTCAAACAAGACTAATGGAATTCTTTCAGCAGATCTCAGCAGTTACTTGATAAAGTATGGATAAAGGATAGATCCAGGACACCTGAACAGAGTTTGAGTGGAAGCTTCAATATACATCTGAATTATCATTTGATTAAAGACTGATCTCTTTCAGAAGATAAAAAGAAAGGCACTTACAGCACAGTGTGCTTGTCTTCTAAAAGCCCTAAAGAAGGCTGAGAGGTGTCAGTAGATGTTTATGTCCTGCTTCTGCAAGAATTCACATACAGATGGACAGGACTTTACTGTGTATGAACAGCAAACCCTCAGCTTCCCTTTTGCAAATCAGAGCAGTCAGGCACGTGCTAATGCAGGGTATCCAGGGTCTGTGAGGTGTGAGGATGAGAGTGGAGTGCTGCAGCCTTAAAGATCAAAAACAAAGGGACAATGTGTGGGGAAAATGGACACACATCTCAAATTGAAAACAAAGACTTGTGGCATATTCATTAGTATGTTTGTTCCCCCAAAGTCTTCTCTTCTCCAGACTGAACAACCCCAGCTCCCTCAGCATGTCCTCACAACAGAGGTGCTGCAACCCTTGGACTATCTTTGTGGCCCTTCTCTGGACTTGCTCCAACAGCTTTGCATTCTTCTTATGATGGGAACACTGAGGCAGGATCTCAATCCCCTCTCTTGCACTGCTGCCCACACTCCTCTGGATGCAGCCAGCACACAGCTGCCTTCTGGGCTACATGAGGGCACTGCTGGCTTCTGGGGATCTTTTCATTAGTCAATACCTCCAATTCTCTCTCTTGAGGGCTTCTTTCACCCTACTCTACACCCAGCCTGGATTGCTACCACCACCCTTCACCTTCCCCAAGAAGCTCCTGCTCTTCCCTTCACAGAAAGAGTGGTCAGGCATTGGAATGTGCTGCCCAGAGAGGTGGTTGAGTCACTGACCCTGGATGTGTTTTAAGGTCATTTAGATGTGGTGCTTGGGAATATGGTTTAGGGGTGAACTTTGTTGAACAGGGTTATCAGTGGGACTTGGTGATCCTGAGGGTCTTTTCCAACCTGAATGTTTCTGTAAATCCTGTGATTCTGTGATTCCTGTAATGTATTTACCAAGAGGAAGACAAAGATGCACTATATGAACATAGTTTATGTGCATGCATACATTAAATGTGTCTGCATATATATGGATACACTGTACTCATTTTCTCAAATATCTATTCTTTCAAACAACATGGTTAACCTCTTGATTAGCAAGTCTGACAAGAATTTCTCTTCCATGTGCTGTCTAGAGACTGCCTCTAACCAGAACTGCATTTTAAATAATAAACAGGAACTTTCCACTCTAATAACTAAAGCACATTAATTTTTACATGATCTATTTTAAGCAACTGGGCCTATGTAATTCACACTTTTTTTATTAGCTTAGGATTTTCTCTAAGAAGTGTTATGCAAAGATTACTCTGTGACAGATCATCTGTGTTTATGGCATAAATTAGTATGAGTATGTTAGTTGAAATTATACACCTTTGAAAGAGAAAATCGTGAAAGATAAAACTTGGCATACACTGTTGTTTTTTTAACAACAAAGCTTTTGAAGTAGAGAGTAGAAATTTGGGGACTGGTAAAAGCACAGACCTCATAAATTTTCTGTCATGTGGCAAATGATGCTGCTGCTGATTATGTTGATTAACTTTTAGAAGACACTGTGGGCCGTCTGTCATTACAAGGAATTGCAATTTACTCCGAGAGTAAGTTTGCTGATTTTATTGTGACTGCTCAAAACCTAAAGCAATATGGTTTCTGAGACAGACTCACTGTTGGTTGATTACTTAGCTGCAACCTATAGTCTGAGACTATGACTTTTGCTCCAGGCTGTGTTTAAACAGCTTCAAATCATAAATAGCTATTGAACATTTGAAGCAGTTTCTTGCACTTTCAGGATATGGTGCAAAAGCAAAGAAGGCTGACTAGGAGAGCAGTGATCTCATTCATCATCATAGGAGTTTGTGCAATCCACATATTAAAGAAAGTTTCAAACTTCTTTCTCTATTTTTTTGGCAAGAAAACCAGGCAGCAAATTATGCTTTAAGTGTCATCATGCTGTTGCTGTCATTGCTGACCAGGTCTGCAGCAGAAGCAACGCTGAGGCTGCAATCAATTCTGGAAACTTATGGGTGAATCTGTCATTTTACTAATAGCTAGGTGTTTGGCTTAGCTCCAGCAGCACTTACAGTGCCTATATATGATGCAAAGAAGATTGAGATTTTTTTTGCATCAAGTTTCTCTTTACTGTTTTCCTCAGGATCATTGAAGTCTTCAAGAAAAGAATAATGTGGCTGAAACTCAGATGGATTCTCCAAGCATTTTTGCTCCTTTTACACACTGGAATATTTATTTCTTTAAAGATTGTCTCACTCTTACTTCACTCTTACTTGCATACCCAAATCTGAAATGATGATAATTTGCCCTATGGTATTTTCTACTATAAAAAATAGCCATACCCCTGTCATCATGTATAGTATTTTCTTTGGGGTTTTAAATCAGTTTTTATGAAGTTTTTTCATGAAGTTTGAAAAAAAAATATTGCATTCTCCACTTCAAATACCTTCTTTAGAACTATCAGACTGTACCTGTACCATCTTTAAAGTGCCTGATGGGAAAAGGATGAAGGCATCTTCCTAATATATTATTTTGTAAGAATAGCAGTGAAGGTGCTAAATGTATAAAAACATGTGAAAGGAGCATGTCAAAGTGCCAATGTGATTAATCACCATTGCACATTAGAATGATTTTGTCAGAAAATGCTAGTAAGCTATTTCTATCCAATATCAAGAAGTAACAATAGTTATGTTACATATTAACACGAGTTACTGTGTCAGGAATTAGTATACACCATAGTCCATTAAATATATATTCATATGTTCCAAATCATTGAAAGATCTTCTACAAATCGAAATAAGAAAAGGCCAGCTCCACAAGGGCTGACATCACAAAACTGTGGTGACAAAGTGTGCTGTTTCCAAAAACTCTGATCATTTTAAACCACCATTTCAACATGCTCTTTTCTTTAAACATGCTTTCCTGAGGACATGGCACTTTTGTCACAGATGGTTCTAATGGACCTGAAGAAAAGAAAATGCAGACCACAGTATTTCAGACTTTCTAACAGTTGAAGGGAATTTTAACCTGAAGTCCAAACTTTAAATCCTGATTCTACTGAAGCTAATGACTAAATTCTTAGTGTCTTTAGGAAAGCAGAAATTGTGAATTTTGTGTGAGTTCTCCCTGGAATAAAAAGACATTTTTATACTTATTTCTTTGACTTCTATGTATTTTAATTATAATCATTCACAGATCTGGAAGATTTGGTTTGGCTATGCATTCTTTGTTTCCAGGTAAGGCAGAAGATAACGGGTGTGGTGTTTGGGTGTGCAAAACATCAGCAGCATTTTGTGTTACATTCCTTTGTGCTTCTACGACACTCATCACTCTGGCACACCAGCTGTCACTTGCTGGTAGTCTGATTTTTTATTTTTTTTATTAAGAGCGAAATGCTACATGTCATCATTCCAGATTTGCTATTGTATGTCTCACAGAATGAAAGCCCACAAATAATTCACTCCTCAAAGGCGAGCTTTTAGCAGCTGAGGTCATTTAAGAAAGCTACATTTTAAGGGGACTTTTTGTTGTTTTATTCCCAGTGAGAGGCTGTTGAAATGAAGCATATTTGCTTCCAGAGAAATCCTGCCAAAGCAAAATTACAGTACGGCTCACTTTTAAATTTTGCAGTAAAGTAGCACTTAAGGCTTATTGCAGTGCATTAGATTTAAAACCAATTAAGTACAATGCTAAATCAGTGTAAACCACATTTCTGAATTTATCTACAACATAATGAATAACATCTGCATCTGCAAAGAGAAGATTTATACTGAGCAGCAAACCAAAATGTGTTGACAATTTGAGCAGTTTTCATTCCCTTATGTCATATGTCTTCATTATTTGGTAAAGCTTTACTATAATCCTTCATTGTTACAGCAGTAAAAGGTGAAAACCACCCAAATCACAACAGCTTTACATAGTTTCTTCCACAGTTCATTTCCTTTTCTTAGATAAGGTACATCTTATTTAGGTCAGGAGCTTTCCCTATTTGAAACCTGTTCAGGATTTTCCAAGGATCAAGTTTCTTCAGGCATGTTGGAGGATCAAAGATTATCTTCTGACCTCCCATGGACATTTCTAGTACTGCTCTCTCCAGAAAACTGACATTCAGTAAAGCCACCCTACTCCTTTATTCTTCCTAGATGACAATGGGCAGAAGGTATGACAAAGGGAACCAAAATGCTCCAGTGCTCTTCCATGAGCTAGATACCACCTTCAGCAGAGCTGATCTTCCTTGCTAAGTCTGCCTGAACTTCCACGTGTACCCTTTAACAAATAATGTATCTACTAAGCTGGATGGAGTTTGCACAAATATGTTTTATGGGATGGCTCCTTCTTGTGGCTCCTTCTTATTACAGACATGTGCAGCGCGTAAATCAATGGAAAGGGAGCTTGGTCTGGGTGTCTGAGCCTTGTGTTCAAAGAGTAATTATTTCATGTTTATGACTGGTTTATGAATGTCCTACTGATTATATTGATAATGTACATATAATAATACATAGTAAAACAGCAGAAGCTTCCACTGCTGCAGCCTTTCAGCTCTTTGGCAGCAACATATTTCTTTGGGTAAAACACCCTCACTCCCATTTAATTTTTAATGTCTTTCAAGATGGAAAGCATATAAGGAGAACTGTTCTTGATGGTGATATGTTCTGTGAGTCAGAACTGTTGTCCACAGAAAGGTCACTAACAAGAAAATATTAGGGATACCTCTATATTTTAAGGATCAGACTTTTGTGTTCATAAATCAGAGTCATCAATTCAATCTCAAAAAGGCTTTTGATTAATATTGTCCTTATTTATTTCCCAAGTTGGGTCCCTTGCCCTTATTATGGGCCTGTGTTACTCTCATGCATCTAGAAAACACATTGTTTGTTGATATTTGAGTTGCATGAGGATTGACTGAAATGGATGTGAAATGCTTTTGTGAAGCTGAATGAAGTCTTTCATCCTTGGTTACTCCTACATCTTGGGTTTTTGTTCTTCAGGACTGGGATGTAGCTCAAACTACACAGCAGGGATTTGATTTTTTTTTTTTTTTTTGGTGTGAAGCAGAAGATGTAATGTTGATAGGAGGTTTGTTTAGCAGTCTGTTCCTGCTGGATGGCATTATATGCTGCAAACAGATGACCAAAGGAAAAAGAGATTATGACACATCTGAAACCCAGGGTGGTTTCTGAATATCCAGGGTAAGGGGCTGGGAAAGAGGTGAGAGGGTAAGGGTAGAGAAAAGGGGGGAGATCAATAAATGGAAATATCAGAAATGGATTTGAAAAAGAAAACAAAACAAGCAAAAACAAGCAAGGAAACAAAACCTTACCATATGGTACTGATGCTAGTATGACAGGGAATGCTCTGCTCTACTTTTTGAGTGATGGCATATGTGGCTTTCATCGTAAGGCCACTGGTCAGACACTCCTGTTTTCTTCAAACATCCATTTTGATAACATTAGATGCTGCACAGAGACAGTACCTCTGCAGATCCAAGAGCTGAAATTAATATTTTTGCCACATGCTTTATTGTGCTTCAGGGATGGTAAAAGCTTATTCAGACTTATCCCAGCTTGCACTGAATGGAGTAGAACTACCACCCTGTGAGTAATCATTATGGACTGGTCATAAAACAGTATCAATGATGAAAGGCAAATCTATAGCAATATACTTCTGGTTCTCACATATCCCAGGAGCTCACTGATGTTAAGGAATTTATCCTATGGAATATGGGGGAGTTTAACCCCATTTCACTGGTAAGGAAAAAGAGGGAAGTAAGGTCTCAGAATAAAAGCTGATTAATGTGCTTGTCTATCTGGGATGTAACATTCTTCCATAAAGTTAATGTTTTCCTCTGCTGCATAATATTTTGCTGTAAATATTTTGACTGGCATGCTTAAAATGTGAACACCAGTGATTTCAGTCCTAGTCTGCACACTGATTTATGCCAGATTAGCCAAAAAACCTGCCTGAGTTGGATTTCCTCATAGTAGACTGCTGTGGGGGAAGCACAAAAAAAAAAGCACAGTCCCTCTTTTGAAAAGGCTGTTTTAGCTGTTCATGCTGCTCTACTGGTTTGTGCTTTTTGCTGTGCAAAGCAAGCTCATATGAAAAGATATATTTTGTGCTTATTGTCTGCAAACGTGCAGTCATGCCTTTGGCCAAGAAATACTTTTTTCTTCCGTACCTCAAATGATCTCCTGTGGCCTGTGAACAGGTCTGACTTTCTCTACTAATCTGTTGTAAACCTTACTAGGAACATTAATTATTCACTAAGTTTGAGCAGGAATTTACTTTTTTCTTTTCTTTTTCTTTTTTTCTTTAATTACACAGTGTTTTATATCACTGGGGCTTAAGGATAGCTTCATTTACCAAGATCGGGTAATTGCTACAGTAGCAATTTGCTACCAGAGAACTGAGCAGCTGGAAGGTATTGATGTCTTGATAAAAGGTTGTTATTTGTGTTATTTTTTCCTCCCTCATTTTCATTTTTGGCCAGACAAACATGGTATCATGTGCCATTGTTAATGGGTATGTTACCTGAAGGTGTTACAAAAGTCCATGCCAAGTTCATCCCAATGAATTGAGGAGTAATGTAGTTTTAATTTTAACTCCAATTATATCTAGAAAGATTAATTGTTGGGGGCAAATCCTTGTGTGGGGCCAAAAGGGAGTTATAAATCATTCAGTTAGATGATCAGATAATTTTCAAGCTCCCATGGGTTTCAGAAAATGGACAAGAATAGCTTAAATCTGTCTCTTTCAGAAAGAACCAGTAGCTTGTGATAAATTGGAATCTGTCTTTTTCCCCTCTCAAGTGATCTCCATGGATGTGGGTGAAATGTCCACTATTGCTAATTTTATTACAAGTGGAACCCTCCACTGCCTCCAAGTAATTCACATTTTTCAACAGCAGGTAATGGCAATAGTGAGTGTCTCCTTGCTGTCAGGTCATTTTATTTTTAAGTCAATGACAATGAAACTATTATGTACCATCTGATGAGAGTTTAATTTGTTTAAGTATAGAAGAGGATTTATTAGCAGTAATATGCCAGCATTACTATAGCACTCTACTCATACCTCTTACATATGCATTAGACAATTTCCCCTAATCTAAGCAAATCTAAACTAATCTAGGTAGATGCATAAGTATGGACTTCATTTCCCTTTCACTGAGACAAGTGTTAATCAGAAGGCACTCAACGGACCTAAAGCAAAGTAACTTAGCAGAGAATCAGGTCTCATATATGTTGTCTAATCAGAATATTGCATGAATATGGTCATGGGTTTAGTTGTAATTAGGGTCACAGAATATGATTAATTGCTTCTATGAAAGTGAGTTTACCCCTTAGCAAGGCATGCATCTGTGTCAGCTGCTAAACAGCAGTACTGTAGAGCGTCTCTGACTAAGCCTCTCTATACTACTGCATAAATAATTCACATTTCCCCTCAGTACAAATTCAACAGAACCTAGGAAAATCTAGAAAGTTTGAGATGGGTGTTGTGGTCAGTCCATCACAGTGTTTCTCAGCCACTCCTCCCTCCTCACACCTCCCTTCTCCAGCACTGGCCCTTCCCAAGGCTGCAGCCCTTCAGGGACAACCTGCTCCCAACTGGGCTCTCCATGGACACAGCTTCTACAGGAAATGTCTCCTTGCTGTGGCCTGAGGCCTTCCGTGGGATGCAGGGTGAGTCTTGGCTCTAGAAGGGTCTCTCACTTTTGTCACAGGGACTAAATGTTCCTCTAGCATTTCCTCATTATTTATTTTTTTTAACTGAAAAGGTGACAGATGAGTGGGAAAATGGAGATTCTTTGGAGCACAGAAAGCTCTCATAAATGTCCCCACCCTCTAGATCACAAGGGCTAGGGACTTGAAAGGAAATACTGAAGTTTTGTCTTCTTCAGAAGGGAGTAGATCAGTGTGTTTTGACGGTTTATACCTCTGAATCTTATTCAAATCCATTTGTTTGAAATTTGATGGATTTTTCTAGACAGTTTCATTGAATGACAGAATTTTGTTGGTTGGAAAAGACCACTAAGATCATCGAGTCCAACCATTCACTGAACACCACTGTAGACATCAAGCCATGTCCCAAAGTCCCATGTCCACATGTTTCTTGAATACCTCCAGGGATGGTTACTCCAGCACTTCCCTGGGCAGTCTGTGCTGATCACTCCTTCAGTAAAGAAACTGTTCTTAATATCCAACCTAAACCTCCCCTTATTGTTCTGTCACTTGTTACTATGGAGAAGAGACTGACCCCTACCTCATTACAACCTCTTTTCAGGTAGTAAAACAGATTTAAGATGATATTGTGAATCTCATTGTCTGTTTTGGTTCTAGTCCTCTGTTAATAAAATTGGAGCAGTTATAGTGATGATTAAAATATACATATTTATGCATTTATATATTCATTTTAAAATACTTTTACCCAACTGGATACAAATATACATCTTTTGTGGTGAATATTTTATTATATGGTTTTTTCACCTCAGAATGAAGGTTCATTTTAAGTATTGAAAACCAGCTTCTAGTGGATCTATTTTTCTTGAAAATTAATTGAGAGAAGATACTAAGAAATTCCTGTGGTTGGTTTGCCTGTCAATGGCTGATGACTGATGCAGAATCAGGGGCTACAGTCTAATATAATTTGCTCTTCACTGAAGCTACTGGATTTATGACTAGTTACTCTGCCAAAGATAAGATCAGATCAGATCTACATCCAGACCCTCTTGACAATGGACATTTTAGCCTTTTTGCTTTTGAAGTTACAAACTTTTGGATTTTGTGACATTGACAAGATAAATAAAAATCAGACAGTATAGAAGTTATCAGTTTGAAAAGCAAATTGTCCTATGCAGTCTAGTAATTTCAAATTGACAGCTTTATTTAACAAGTTCAAATGAGAAAGAAGTAGAGTGTAGTACAAAATAGTTCTAATTTTTTTTTGTTTTCCCCTGTGGATAATTTGATTAATCGTTAAGTACAGATGAGTCCCTGCTCCAAATCATCTCGATACATGTAAATGGCTTCCCAGTTACAGATAGATATGCATCAATAAAAGCATGAGAACCCCAATATTGTAGTGTTTAACTAAAAGCCAATATTCCATACTCATTTGATAGCCAGTTTTCCTTTATCTTTTTAGCTTTGCCAATTATTTCCTTGTTCAATCACCTGATCTTTGAAGTATCCGATTTCAAGTAGAGAGGGTAAAATCTGCACCTGAACACAACAGAACAAAGATACTTTGCATACAGATCCTTCTCTTAAAGCAAATTGGTCAAAGGAAAACACGTTTTCACATGCCAGAGAATTACATTGCTCCCTAACCAATGGTTATAGATAGTTATAGATGACCTGAGTCCATGGTCCCTTAGTCTAAGTTCAATTTTATTTTCTTTTACTACTCAAGCTTTTCCCTTCTCCTTTCCCCTTCCCCTTCCCCTTCCCCTTCCCCTTCCCCTTCCCCTTCCCCTTCCCCTTCCCCTTCCCCTTCCCCTTCCCCTTCCCCTTCCCCTTCCCAAAAAGGCACCAACTACCTGAAAATATATATTTCTCTTTAATTCACCAGTTACTGGACTATTTTGTGCACTGTGTTGCTTCACAGGGATGTTATTAAAAACCATTTTTATCCATCCAAGAAAAACCACTTTAAACTGATGCTACTTGTTGGTTTTTTTCCTTCCTTCCATATGTATAAATTTGTTCATATTTATATATGGACCATCCTCTAGCATCAGTGCTCCATGAGTAACACAGTGCAAAACTGGAATAGATAGTAAGTCTTGAGACTTCCTCCTCTTCTTGTGTTTTGGTTTGGGTTTTTTTTTTGGGGGGGGGTGGGGTGTTTGGTTTTTTTTGTTTGCTTGTTTTCCTGTTTGGTTTGGGTTTGGATTTGGTTTTGCTTGTTTTGTTTTAGAATAGAATAGAATAGAATAGAATAGAATAGAATAGAATAGACCAGGTTGGAAAAGACCTTTGAGATCATCGAGTCAGCTGATCATCCAACACCATCTAATCAACTAAACCATGGCACCAAGCACCCCATCCAGTCTCTTCCTAAACACCTCCAGTGATGCTGACTCCACCACCTCCCCAGCCAGTCCATTCCAATGGGCAATCACTCTCTCTATGAAGAATTTCTTCCTAACATCTGTTCTAAACCTCCCCTGGTGCAGCTTGAGACTGTGTCCTCTTGTGCTGGTGCTGGATGCCTGAGAGAAGAGACCAGACCCCACTTGGCTACAACCTCCCTTCAGGTAGTTGTAGAGAGCAATAAGGTCTCCCAGATCTGAGCCTCCTCTTCTCCAGGCTAAGCAACCCCAGCTCCCTCAGCCTCTCCTCGTAGGGCTTGTGCTCCAAACCCGTCCCCAGCTTCGTTGCCCTTCTCTGGACACATTCCAGCAAGTCAACATCTTTCCTAAGCTGAGGGGCCCAGAACTGGACACAGGACTCAAGGTGTGGACTAACCAGTGTGGTGTACAGGGGAAGAATGACCTCCCTGCTGCTGCTGGCCACACTGTTTCTGATACAGGCCAGGATGCCATTGGCCTTCTTGGCTGCCTGGGCACACTGCAGGCTCATGTTCAGCCTACTGTCAACCAGTACCCCCAGGTCCCTTTCTGCCTGGCCGCTCTCCAGCTGCTCTGACCCCATCCTGTAGCACTGCATGGGGTTGTTGTGGCCAACATGCAGACCCCAGCACTTGGATGTGTTAAATCTCATTTCGTTGGACTCTGCCCATCTGTTGTGTTTTGGTTTGGTTTGTTTCCTGTGTTATTTCATGGTCACTCTTAGATCAAGGCTGGTTATTTTTCAGAAAATGAGTTGCAAATAATCACAACTGTGAGAAATTCTGTTACTTCCCTCTATTGAACTCCAGCCCAGGAATCCCAGTGGGACAAACTGCATGAAGGTAAAATTAAAAATAATTTAAAAAAATAATAAAACCCACAAAATAACAGAGCTCCCTGTTTGGGATAGCATTCATTGGATTGATATATATATTATAATCCTCTTTGGAGCTGGACAAAATGTGGCATATATCTAATAGAGAAAGATAGAATATGAAAGCTTTTAAAAGGGATTAAAATGATACACTAAAACGCTAAGAGTTGCCTCAAGCATAGCTCATATTTGCAAGCATTGCAATTTCACACACAAGTCCCTGCTTACATGTGAGTGAAGGGAGTCAGTCCTGATCCTGATTAGAAAGCTCTGACACATATTTAGGACATCATCCTTCTCAGTCATGACATGCCAGAAATGGTTCATAGGCAATATTATGAGATTGAATGAGCAAGTCCCGATTTTCAAAAGCAGAGAGCCACCATTTGAGCATCCTTGGCCAATAAAAAGAATATGTTCTTTTTAGCATTTCTGCTTAATGACTTTTAACATGCATTCTCTTCCAGTTGTATCAAAGTTTGTAATAATTTGGCCCTGACAAGATGTACATCAAGATGAGAATTAAACGTGGGAGGGATACTTCGTTTTCCTTTGAAAACACACCACTTTGATTTTTCTTCCACAGCAGCTTGAAAAGCTTCAGTAATAATGTTTACATAATTTTCTTTGGAAAATGAACCAACAGAACAGACTTTGTTTTAATCGGTTTTTCCCTCTGCTCTTTATCCTGAGTTAAATAATTCTGATTTCTCATTAGTAAGATGATACTTTTAAGGCTATCCTCTTATCAATGCTTTTTAGTCTTCATTTATCCTCTTTCTGAACATTTAATCCTTTATTTTAAAAGCAAGCAAACAAACAAAAAACAAGCCATGAAATTAACAGACATCACAGGGAAACGGTACTTTTAAAAGGTCTATCCCTTTTGCATGACAGAGTGTGTCATACAGCCTCTGATTTTAAGCAAGCAAATTTGAACTTTTATGTCTCTGGCTTCCATTTATTTTCTTTTTTCCTTTCTTTCTTTCTTTTTTTTTTTTTTCTTTTAAGTTCCACTTTACAAATTTCCTTTTGTAGCAATCTTTTGTAGCAACAGGCATTTTCAGTCTATTCACGCAGTCTCCATCCAGTCCACTCTGTCTAAGGTTGAGTAGCTCCAGGTGTGTGGGTGGATTTTTGGTTGGCTGGTTGGTTTTGGTTGGTTGGTTGGTTTTGGGTGCGGGCTTTTTTTGTTTGTTTGTTTGTTTGTTTTCTTTTCTGCTTGGAAACAATTAGTACTTACCTGGAAACTCCTGTTCTCCTCTAAACTGATTCATATCTAACTTGAAGAGTGAGGCTCAAAGTGGAAAATTACTTCACCTGGGAGCCAAGAATATGCCAGTGGCAGAAGATGTTATTCTTTCGCAGACCATGTTCATATTTGTGTCAGCTATTATTTACTTCATAGGTTAGAAATAGAGTGTGTTCATCAGCATGTAAAGTTATATCACTGTGGTGTGGCTTTTTTTGTTTATTTATGTGCTTATTATTTTTATTTCAATAATAATTATGAGGACTTCAAGGAAAGAACTGTTGTTATTGGAACCAAGGAAAATTTGGTAACTAATTGCATTAAAGTCATCATAACATTTCTGAATGTCAGCCTCCAATATTTGCAAGGTTTCATTATTTTTTTTTATTCATTATGCCAGTCCTGGTGACCTTGATGAAATGTTTGACTTGTTACAGTGTTTGTATTCATTCTGTGGAGCTATAGCTATAAAGCCACATGCCTAGGAATCTTTGCTTTGTAGTAACCTACAATAAAGACTAAAGTTGCGTACCTTTTCTCTTTACATATATTCACCCTACATGGCTCTGGGGAAATCCTTTCCATTTTGAAAAACTAATTCTTCCTTTGAAATGTTGGCGAAACACAGCTCTAAAGGTAATCCTGTCATATTCACAACTGTGGAAAAGTTTCCATTTTTCATTTGCTGTCCTACACGTGCAGAAAAAGTTGTACAGCATCCATCTTATCTTTTTAATAATTGTATTTTAAATTATGGTTATTTGTCAAATATTCTTAAACCTGTAGCTGCAGATCTATAAGTACCATGACCTGTCTCCACTGGAAAGGGCTGATGTAATTAGAAAAAGGCCTTTATCAATCACTGAGATAATGGGTGTTCTCTCTTTCTTTTTCTCTACCCTTGCCCTCTCCCTCATCATCAATTACCTTGACTTTTTTAGACAAAAAATCAAGCAAACTTACTTTCTTTTAGCTACAGTGCTGCCATTGCTATTAATGGAATTTTAAATCTTCTGTTAGACAAAAGGTTCCTAGGGAGACTATTTTGCAACTGCCAATTAGGGAAAGTCTAATTTATGTAATCTCACAGAACTAACAATGGATTTAACAATGTAGTAAGAGTTGACATGCCTGGTACAGAGGGATTCTTCTGGAATTAGCTATCTGAATTAAGAGTATTTCCCATTTAGTCGCACTGTGACTCATATTAAACATCATGCATCAAAATGAAAGTACAATGTTACAATAGCCACTGCTATTGCTATTATTCCTTTAAATTTTCTAAAGATGTTGAAAACAGGCCTAGCAAGGTACTGAATATCTCCTACTATTGACAGGAGATGCCCTACTTTCATTAGTTGCTAGAAAGGACTCTTTAACTAACATCTCCCATTTATTGGTCATTAGAAGCATGACAGTATAATAAAACTTAATCCTTTGCAGAATAGTGACAAATCTAAGCCTAATTCTAAGCATGTTCTTTAGGATATTTAAATTAAAACATGTTTGTCCATGCTTGCGGAGAAACTGGCCTGACTTTTGAGATTAAAGCTGGCATAGCCCTGATATCATTAGTGAGAGAAAACAGGACTATGCTGAGCAGTTTTGATGATGCACATCTTTGAGTTCCTTGAGAACTGAGCCTTGCTGCAAGATATAAAAGGAAAATCTATTGCAGGAAGTTATCAGCTCTCCCGAATATCAAAGGCCAAAGAATTTCACTCTGGCTTTCACACATCAAGACTAATCACTTACAGAGGGATGTCTTACCATTTTTAAAGGAACATAAACCAAATGCAATATAATTTCTGTAATGGCTGTAGCACAGTGAAAAAATGCTTTGCCCCAAAGCTAACAGTCTGGTGAAATAAAAATGTGTGCCAAATCTTACTTTAAATTGTGAGTAGATTTGAATATATGGGTAGAAGACATCTCATCAGAGTAGGTTTCAGCTCTAGTATACTATGTTCATTGAGCCTGCGTAGGCTACCCTTAACATGAGAGGTAGTTTATCTGGAGGTAACCCAGAAAATGAAGAAATAATTGCCTTCAGTGGTTCTTCAGGGAAAAATGGTGTGTATCAAGTGGATGAGAAGAGATTACAACTTACCCATTTTCCTCTGAATTCAAAACACTGTCAGTGATCAGGCATTTGTAGTCTAAGAAAATAAAATGTTTGTTGATTTCTCACTCTCCACATCCACACTTATTTATTTTGCAGGAATGTCCTTATGATTTGTATTGATTCTGGGAATGCTTTCAATGACATTCATATACAAACAAAGTTTCAGTGAAACTTTTTTTTTTTCCCCCAGACAGATTTTCCTTTTGCAGAGACCAGGCAAATAAATAAATGTATCCCTGCATTTCTCTGTCTTGAGTTGTCATCTCCTCAACAATGGTCAGATGATAAATGGCCTTAGCCTGTTGGCTTATGCCAACTCCAGTGGTGAGGCAAAGCAATCCTTTGACAATGATATAGGCTGATTCCTCACACTCTAAGGAGTACAGGTGTCCTACAGCTGCATCATTTTCCTAGAGTGATTTACTTACTGGTGAAGCAGTGCTTTACTGTTGTTCTTATCTTTTGAAAGTGTTACACATTGGTAGCAGTCTGTCCAGGCATGCAGAGAAATGCAAAAGATAAAAAAAAATACTTGGAGCAGAAGGCTTCTGAAACTTAGTATTTCAGCCTTTACCAGCCAAATGTTGCTTATCTCTTCCTGATAATGAGTACATTTGTTATCAAACTGCACAAAGGCCGTGTTATAAAACACACTGATGATGTGTCAGAAATTTGCAATTTGTGGCTTAGTCTGTTGACCTTTTACCACTTTGATATTTTAAATATTTTCTCCAAGTTTAGTGCTACTGCTGGTGGATTGACTAATTTAAAACTGTTTCTTATTTTGTTACTGCTAGGTGTTAACTTTATTTATATGGCATGTAATTACCTTCAAATAGATTTCAAGACTGATGAAGAATCAGAAGACTCCTTCTGTTTCTCTTCTAAAAACTGTGCATATATGTGTTTGTATATATCTGTGTGAGCTTTTTTTCAGTATCTCCTGCCATTTAATAGGTTATAAAAAGTGCAGCTGACTGTAATGAACAAAAACAAGCCAAGGGGAAATATGTGGTGATCATGATCTAGTTCATACTGAAATTTTTTATTAATAAAGATATTTATAGTAGCTTCTCAGGATCACAGAATATCTGAGTTTGGATTCATTTTGCAATGAATGTGAATTCCCCTGCTAGGCTTCATCTTGCAAAGATGGTCAGTGGAAAACTGACTTGAACAATCCTGGAAGAATGTATTGGTTTTGAGACCACTGAGGACAGAGTTGGCTATAACTCTAAGTCTTAAAGACATTGGCATGGTGAAATCATTCACTGCATACTAGAAAATGACATTTCTGATAAATTCCAACTTGGCTTCCAACTTCCAACAGAGACTGTTCTTGTCTAGATTTTTGCAATGGTTTATTAATGCACTTTGACTCCAGACATTGGAGAGTTTTAATGTTGCTTGATCTGAGTGCTGCTTTTTACACTTGATTATGATGGCATCCCATTCAATCATATCTAGGGGTCTCTGGGCTTAGCTGGCTCTACATTTTGAGTTAGTGTCAGTTCTATTTATCTAAAACATCAGGAGGGTTTGTTTGTTTGTTTGTTTTCTGTTCTGTTTTCATTGTGGCTTTTTTTGTGTGTCTGTGTGTTATACTTTGGTTTTGCCATTAGAAGAGTTCCCATGGCCTCCTTTATTTGGAAGCTATTTATGGAGAGGTTCTTTTACCAGTTCAATTTGTAGTACTGTTTCTGCACAAAGGCTGCCACTAAAAGCAAAGTTGAAGGGAAAGGCTGGAAGTTTCTAAAGAAACAAATGAAAAGTATGTGTCTTTTTTGCAGATTTCCCTCTTGACATTTCACTTTGAGTCCACCCACTTTAACAAACACTTGGATTTGCTTTGCATTGTAATAGAATACATTAAAATAAGTCATACTCCTAATTAATATTCTACTTTCTGTGTTATGACTACTTGACTGTATCCTTGTGAAATAAAATAGTACACTATGGATATAAAAAAAATCTGTCCTAAAAAAACTCCTAACAACTAGGAAATACAAGAGAACTGAAAAAAAACCCAAACAAACAACAAACAAACAATACAAGAGAACCGAAAAAACACACTAACAAGAACAACAAAACAAACAAAAAGACTTGACAAGACTGAAGATTACTTTGAGTGAGACAGCAGGAAACAAAGTTTTCATACAAGAAGAAGGGCAGTATATCACTCCTGATATGAGTGACAAAAAAATATAGAAACAGAGGTTTTCCTAACAGGTAAATCACATCTATATCTTCCTGTTAAGGAGCAAGAGACAGTGCTTGTACTTGGACTTAGGCCCAGGAGACTAAGGAGAAAGGAAATGGACACTCTTCCCTGCCAGACAAATATATGGCTTATTGCTGGGCAGAACTCTGTAAGTTGCATTACAGCCCTCTATGCTGGCCATCAACCATATTGATGATTTTCTCCTAAAGAGATGTGGGGAAAACAAAGAGAAATAAATTAATGACTTCTAAAGGGGCAAGAGAGAAGGATATACTTTGTTTTGGGTAAAAAGGAGGAAGAAAAATAAAAAACATTTTACTAGAAGGACTATAAAATTAATCAAATTCCATGTAGTAGAAAATTAAACTTGTGGCCTTTAACCATGAGAAAATAATCCAAAAGTTCCAAGGCATATTAAAAACTGACCCATGAAACAACTTTAGTTTGAAAGAAATTAATCAATAGGCAGAAGGAATGTCAGAAAATTCAAAGCCAATATATGAGACAGCCAGAGTGAACCTTACCTTTTGAACTGTACTGCATCATGAAGACATCAGATGCTAGCAAGCTGAACTTTCAAAAGAGATTAAATCAATGTGATTTGATCAGTCCTTTGAATTTTTTGAGGTCTTTCTGTCTTCTCTTAAAGCATTGTCCACACCACAGGAATGATGAATCCATTTATTTTGATGAATTTGACATTGCTGTGTTCCAGCTTTAATCTTCTTTAACATGTTAAAGTTTAGGCTGGGGCAAACCTTTTATTCCCCTGAACAGAAATGGGAAAGACCACACTGCAGCTCCAAGCAAATCCATGTAAAGTTGTGAGAAGATGTGACAGCAGAAATCAGGAGGGAAAAAAAAGCAATACTTACAACATGGGACAGACAGCTGATTGTATCTGGCAGTCCATATAGGCTCTTATATGAGTAGTATACAAAGGTAATATTGGGGACCTAAAGGTATAACTAAAGAAGCAAAATTGTCAAAGAACGCAATGTAGCAGATGAACATCTTCCTTGTCTTATTATAATATTTGTGCAGGAACTTAATTTTTTTAAAGTGGTACTGAAAATTCTATTATTACAAATATGGATCATAATATCATAGAATGTTTTGGGTTGGAAAGAACCTTCAAAATTCATCTAGCCCATCCCACCCTGCAGTCTGCAGGGAGACCTTGAACTAGATCGAGTTGCTCAGAGCCATGTCTGGCCTGACCTTGGGGCATCCATCACCTCTCTGGACAACCTGTTCTAGTGTTTGCCATCCTCATTATAAAAATTTCTTCCTTCTGTCTAGTCTGTATCTACTCTCTTTTAGTTTAAAGCCATTAATCCTTGTCCAGTCACAACAGACCCTGTTAAGAAGTCCCTCTCCATCTTTCTTGTAAGCTCTTATACAACAGAGCTTACAAGAAGGCCTGTATTGCAAGGCTGCAAGAAGTTCTCCCGGGAGCCTTCTCTTCTCCAGGATGAATAACTCCATCTGTCTCAGCCATTCTTCATAGGAGAGATGTTCTGTCCCTCTTTTAGACCCACTCCAACAGGTTCATATTCTTCTTGAGCAGAGGGCTCCAGAGCTGAACACAGTAATCTAGGTAGATTCTCACTAGAGCACAGAAGAGGTGGAGAATCATCTCCCTTGATCTGCTGGCCTCACTTCTTTTGATGTGTAGCCCAGGATAGCGCTGGCTTTCTGGACTGCAAACACACATTGCTGGCTCAGGTCCAGCTTGTTTGTGTGCTGTTTTCAGACCATCCAAGTGTCTGCATTTACTTTTATTGTTGGTATTACATTAATTGTTTTGTTGAATAATTTTGAGAGAGTAGATAATAACTTAGTATGAGGCAATTAACAAAAGGTGTAAGCTATCAACTCAGCATAAAATGCCTTCTTAATGGTTCATTTTGAAAAGTTTAAATGAAAGGCAAGGAATAAATACTTCCATTTTGTACTGACCTCTCCTCTCCTCTCCTCTCCTCGCCTCGCCTCTCCTCTCCTCTCCTCGCCTCTCCTCTCCTCTCCTCGCCTCTCCTCTCCTCTCCTCTCCTCTCCCCTCCCCTCCCCTCCCCTCCCCTCTCCTCCCTTCCCTTTCCCCTCCCCCTCCCTTCCCTTTCCCCTTCCCTTCCCTTCCCTTCCCTTTCCCCTTCCCTTCCCTTCCCTTCCCTTTCCCCTTCCCTTCCCTTCCCTTCCCTTCCCTTCCCTTCCCTTCCCTTCCCTTCCCTTCCCTTCCCTTCCCTTCCCTTCCCTTCCCTTCCCAGCAGGGAATATCATAATTCCTGGGAGCTGCTGGCACCAGCTCTATCTAAATGTGAATACTCTGCTTTGAGCTTGCCTGTCATGCCAATTAGCAGAGGGAGCATGTCCAACCCACTCAGTTCAGCTCTAAAGGGAAAGGAGATCTGCAAGTGTGAGCAAAAATTTACTCTGGCTGACTCCCACCCAGAGCCTCAATTAACTCACAACAGCTTTAGGACATTAAATTTGCTTGCCACCTACTTGCAAAACTTCAATGAGAAAGACTGAACATTTCTTGCACATCACTACCAAGAATTCTGGGTGCTGGTGGGTAAACAAGTGCATACCCTAGTGTTGTTCTATCCATTAGCATTCTTAGATCAGGACCTTCCCCTCTCTTCTTAGGTTCCTGGGTGTTGTGTTGAACTAATCTCTACCATGTTGTCAGAGGAGCTGTGTAGTCTGTTGTGGACAACGGATCCTCCTCCATCTTTCCTCCTACATGCTGCAGTTTTCAAACTGCACCCGTCTTGTTTATGATATCTTCAAAGAAAGTAATTCATTAATTATTATGAGGATTTTATTTTTTCCACAGTTTCTTGCCTGTCAGATGTCCAGGCAGGTGTTTTTTGGGTCAACAGCCCTCTTCTGTACTGGTGCTTCTCACCAGTTATGTAAAGCACTGTAGTGCAACATAAAGCAATTAACTTCACACTGCTCTGCAAGAGATGTGGGGGGAAATTCCATCTATGATGAAAATCATCATTGTCATCATCTGGGGAGTACAAAGAAGCCACTACAAGACTTTGCTCATCACTAGGTATATGAAATACCTAAACCACAAAACTCACTGCTCAAGACAGCAAAGAACAGACACCTTCCATGCTTACCAGGAAGCCATACTAAAACACAGACCAAAACATGTTCATAAACCAATGATATTCTTTAGATGTGAGCATAACCCCAAAGTAGAGTATTTGGATCCATTTTGATACAAAAAATTGTTTCTGAAATATATCAATGAATAATAAACAATGGCTTTTTGAATAGAATAACATAGAATAACATAGCATAGCATAGCATAGCAATAGAATAGAATAGAATAGAATAAAATAGAATAGAATTGAATTGAATTGAATTAACCAGGTTGGAAGAGACCTTTGAGATCATCAAGTCCAACCTGTCATCCAACATCATCTAATCAACTAAACCATGGTAACAAACACTCCATCCAGTCTCTTCCTAAACACCTCCAGTGATGGTGACTCCACCACCTCCCTAAATCAGGAAGAATTTTGAAGAACATCTGTAAAATCAAGCCATTTAAAAAAAAGTTTCAAGAATGTAGTTTTAAGAAATAGCAAATATATAGATATATGTATAAACAGAGCATCACGTGAGCATAAACCAGTATGGTCACTGTCAAATGTCTTGGTGTTTGTACTATTTTTGGCTATATGCTGGAAGATTCATTCTACATATTTATATCTTTGTCAATTGGTTTGACTTTAACTCACAAATATATGAAGTGGGGTTTGGTACCAGAATCTGTGAAAAAAAAATGCTTCATAATAGAAGAGGAAAAAAATAATCTGTATTGCTTATCATAAACTACTGGTGAAGCTACTGGGGACAGAGATAGACATTTCTGATAGTAGCTAGATTACATAAATGATGCCATATTTCATTCTTAAAATAGTTGTATATGTCTGTGGATCTGTTTGTGCTTATGCACAAGAAAATATTTAAGAGGATAATTATTGCTGTGTCCCCGTTTGATGCCTCTCACAGAACAGCTAAGAGATCCAGAAGCAAAATTTCATTTGCTAAATAATTATGAACTTCAGGGATGGCTACATTAAATAACTAAAGAGCAATTCAGACCTTTCTAATTCAGGAAACTGAAGATGTCTTCAAAGAGCTGTCTCCACAGGGAAAGGGTAGTAATGAAATTATATAATTATCAGAAAGATTAATGTGATTTCAAGAAGATATTCTTGGCCATCAGCTTAATATAAAGACATAGAACT
This sequence comes from Dryobates pubescens, assembly GCF_014839835.1. Lineage (NCBI taxonomy): Eukaryota > Metazoa > Chordata > Aves > Piciformes > Picidae > Dryobates > Dryobates pubescens. Next base: position 18,810,027 of record NC_071625.1, on the reverse strand, counting down.
GGAAAGCTGTCATCTTACTCCAGAAATAGCTACCAGCTTTATCAGAAACTATAACATGACAGCCATGGAATAGAATGGCAAAGTCTTGGAGAAAGGTGAGTGAAAGAAACCAAAAAAACTACACATTTTGTAGTATTGGATGACTACTCTCCATGGCCAGAAGTGATAAACATGGCAGCACTCTGATGAAAAAAAAAAACACAACAACAAAACAAGGCAATTTGAAGGGATTTGTAAAACACATTTCCTTCAGGTTACCTGGTTACTTTATTCCAGCTTAATGCTTGTAGCTTGTCTTTGAGAGGTTGCCAACACTACTAGAGGCATATGCAGTCACACATTGGGGCATCTCCCTACCACCTACTAGCAAATATGCAGGCAGAACAGTCTGTGCTGACAGGGAGATAAGCAATAGCACAAAAGGAGAAAGCATTGCTGTTTGTACAAGTCCAGCTCCTCATATTATTATTACAAAGACTGGAGAGTATATAACCCTACATTTTGTTTTACTATATAGATAAAACTCTGCTTGCTCAGAACTAGAACAGAAGGAAACAGGAAGAGGATAGGTGCAAGAGGGAGTTTTAATCTTTAATACCTTTCAGAGAAGTCAGTGGGGAAGTGATTTAGAGACCTGTGACAGTTTCAGGCTATGCCTTTAAAAATTAGCTGCAGTTTTTCGAGCAGAAGTACAAACAAATCCACAGTTGGATGCAAAAAGGAAAACAAGAGAATATTCTGAATGAATTTCATTGGTCAGATGACCTCACATTCCATTTAATTCCTTTCTTTTTCTTCTGGCTGCTGCCTGCTTCACTGGAAGGGATTTCTTATCTAATGACCTAGCAGATAAGGATAACATAGCTCTCTAACATCTCTTTCTCTTTTCTTCTAATTAACCAGAGGAAAAGGGGGAGGGAGAGGTTAGGGGGGAAGTGGGGCAATTTCCCCCTGGACAGGGGAGTTTCCATGCTGTTTTCTGCCTGTAAATACCTGTATAATATTGTAAATACTGTATATTTGTACATATCCATTGCATTCCATTGTAGAGTGTAGTTTTGCTTTGTAAATGCAGCTTCCATTTGCTTCCCTGACTGAGTTAGCTGAGTTTTTGTTAATGCTGGTGGGCTAAACCATCACAAGACCAAATAATCACCTGGTTTTCAGTAAAATCTCACCATGTGTGCTGCTTTCACTTTCAAAGTTAAAAAAAAAAAACCAGCTATGCTTTCAAAGACAAAAGTTCTTCCCTGAGGAAATGCTGTCCAACTGGTGGTAGTAAGCGTTGAAAGGAAAGAAGTCAGTTCTTCCTGAAGCAACACCACTGATGGAATCAGGTTCATTGAACACGCACACTATGTAACTACTGGGGTAATAGTGGTTGTGGCTCAGGAATGTCTCAATGGCTATTATTTACAGAGAATTTGGGAAAAGGTATGCTGCATGAGAAAGCTTGGTTATTGCTTTACATCTTATACAGCTTCCAGTGTTGCACTTGTAGACAATTGAGCTCAAAAAAGTCATATGGTCAGGAGAAATTATTTGTGTTGTATATTCCTGAACCATTGTAAAGTTTGCTTGGGCTTTATTTTTTTTTTTCTCCCTAGATTATATTTTGTATAAACAGAAATATGGAAGTCACTGCTCTGCGTTCCAAGGAAGTAAAACATTATTTTGCTGTTTTATTATATCACTGTTTCTCTGCATATTGCAAAATCGTAACACTATGTCGAGTAGCTTACCTTGGTTGGTATATAAGGTATTCATCTGCCTGCCCTCGTTGTGGATTTATCAGCTTTATTTAAGGCAATTGAGCTGCAAAGGTGAGGGCTGTTTCTACAGACGCTTGCTCTGTTTAAAATGAGACGTACAAGCCAAAATTCTCAAAGCAGCCAACTTGTAGGTTTGAAATGCATGGCACTCATGAACTTCATGGGAAAATGCACAGCTACACTATAAATTCTTTTGAAAGGTGAAAGCAGAAACTCCAGTATATGATAAGATAGTGTTAGAAAAGCCCTCATATTAGATTTTTGTCTGGGCCTTTGAAGTTAAATGCAGTCTGATCTCTACCTCCAAGTCAGGTTTATGTTTACCTCTTACAGGCCCTTTTTTTTTCTTTCTTTCTTTTTTTCCCCTGCTGTTTTTCAAATATCATCATTTGCCTTTACTCCATCCATGACAGAGGGTTGTACATTAGTGAGACAAGCTATTAATCTTATCTACAAAGACTGTTACATTTGGAAGGGGAAAAAAAATAAAAAGAAATGTTTTAATTTGGTCAAGTTTCCTTGAACATGCTACCACTGTTTTTTTCCTTCAACAGTGTTGCTACCAAACAAGTGTTTTTCATTAAGTTTAAATGAGTCCCACCAGGAAGAATAGGAGCATACCTTTTTATATATTTTTTTTTTTAAGGCATCAAAATCCGTGCTTAATTTACAGTATCTTCATCTTGAGAAAACTGTCAGATATTTCACCTAATATGGTGTTAACAAATATCTAACAAAGTGCTTTCATAACTGTTCTGTGAAGCAAGGTTGAGCTGATGGTGCCATGGGAGACTTTAAATCAGGACTTGATTGCTTTAGTTGGTTTGGATTGGTATCTAGATTTTATTAGAGTCTAGCTCCTTGTGTGTTATAAACAAAGATTATAGCTGTACAAAACTCAGCTTTTACAGCATTTATAGAAAGAGGTTTTATTTTTTTTTCTTTCCTTATTTGTGCATTCTCTGCTTCCCCAGATTTGCTTTCTGTCTAAAAAAATGCAGCTAGGCTTCAACTGATAAGATAATCATAGAGGACTGAACCAAGTCTTAAGCACTTTAGCTAAGGAAATTACATGGCCACTAAGAGCTTGTAGATGACTGCATCAATTGCTATAGACATCCAAGAGGTAAAAATACAGTCACATGTTCCAGGCCTATTAGGTCTGTTTTCAGTAGAGACTGGGCAGGGTTTTTCTCTTTCAAGAAAATGGTGGGTTGCAGGAATTGCTTTTTTGCTGGTCAGAAGTGTGACTTTCCTCCAAAAATTCCAACTTGTCATCCAGCTCATCTAACTTGGAAGAATTTCAGGGAAAGAAAAACTTGCCATGGGAAGAGAAGGGAAGACTAACAGGAAAATTAAAGGGAAAATAAATAGCCTTTCCTTTCTTACTCAGCTTTTGCTCACACTTTGGTGTACAGCTCCCAGCTCCTTCTCTCTCCATATCCCTGGATCACATTTATTTGCAGCAGTGCCCTGTGGATGACAAGAACACACAGACTTCTTTGGGCAGATTAATCAGAAAGTTTCTAAAATTGTATTATTTAGCTGCTTAATAGATTCTTGAAAAGTCTCCTGCCTGCCCATGGAAAAGAGGTCAGTTTAGAAATGGAAGCAAATGAGCAAAAGAGTAAAACCCTGGTTGGCTTAATGAATATTTCAGAGATGTATCTAGTTCTCATGATTTTCCTCAAGGTGTTGTTATTCCTTCCCAGGCTTTTAAAGGAGGATCTCTTCTCTTTTGCTTTGTTTAAATGATTGTAATTCCGTTACAGCCTAATACATTTAGTGATTACAGTCACATAAAAAATTGTACATAAAACACTCACTGTACACGTGGTAACTTGTATGATGGTCATTTAAATCCAGAATACTGTTTTTTTTTTGGTTCTTTGAATACCTGAGACACAATCCAAGTGCAACAGACACATGGAACACTCAAACTAAACCTAGCACCTTATATTGTCATTATTTATCATGCGTTATTTCAACAGATGACCTTTTTTTTCTGCAGTGGATCCCAGCTTACCAGGCATTTCTGAATTATATCAGAAATTCAGTTCTAGATTTTTTAGCTGTGGTCACAGATTTTTAGGAGAGTGATTTGGAACAAATTTTTTGTCCTGTTTTTCAGAAATGCTGCTTAATTTCTTTCCATGTATCTGCCAAATAACTGTCTGAGGGTTTGACTACAGGCTCTGCTCTTGTGCAGACTTCCAATATAATGCAGCAGCAAGCCATTGTGTTCTGTTCCGAATCTCCAGTTAATGGCTCTATTCTGTTTCATTCCTGTTTTGGAGACAGAAACCGTTAACTTTATTAGGTGCTCAAATATTGTGCTAACAAGGACCAATAAACGTTTCAGTTTTAGCACTGTGCAAGACTAGTAGGTCAAACCACAGCAGAGGAGGATGGTAATGATTTTTTATGTCTATACAGGGCTAGAGGAATGAAAGAAATGCTTTCCATAGACATCTCTTATGCTATATACTCCTGATTAGCAGGTGAACCATGTTCCTGAGGACATCCTAATGAAGAACACAACTAACATGAAACTGTGTGAGTATCCAAAAGCTAATCCTCCTTTCTCTCTCTGTCCTATTTCAAAACAGATGGGCTCACATATAAAGAGACCTTACAAGATTTTATTTTTCTTTTTTTCTTTTTTTTTCCCCCTTAAAAATGGATATGTGGCCCCGCAAATTCTTCTAGCAGACTACACATTTATTCTTATTTTTGACAGTATAAAGAGCTTGGTTATTTTTGGAGGAAAATTAATTCGGTTTGCATGTTGATGAAGGAGGTGTTTAGAGGTTGATTTTGCTTGTTTCTCATGTGCAGCATGATATACCTTTTATACCTAAGCAGATATGTCAGTACATGTAAAAAAAGTCTGCTAGGTCACTTTTTTCCACAACCTCTTGCAGGTTATAAGGCTGTCAGATGTAGAATTCCACAAATCAGATTTTGGAAACCCCTGTGCTAGGCCCAGATAATAAAATGATGCAAACAAGTCATTGATGAATGTGTTCAGAGTGATTTAGCCACTTATTTAGAAAGCAGGAGAAATTAATTATAAACAACTCATGGGGTCCTACTCTGACCACCAGGCTAACAAATGGCAGAGTCTTGAAATATCATTCTTTCAGTGCAGGGAAGAGTATAATACTGATAGAGAGAAAAGAGAAGGGAAAAAAAAAGAAAAAAAAAAAGCTTCAACCTGAGGGTCTCAAAAGAAAACATTCATGGTTTGGACATTAGTAGGAAGTTAGTTAGCTGTTTTAATGAATAATAAAACTGTTCTTCAGAAGAACCATGTACAAAGAAATAGTATCTTCCTAAAAGAAAGGAACAGAGCAGCTGCCTTGTAAAAGCAAGAACTACATAAACAATTGTCCATCAAGAATAATTGTCCTTCAAGAAAGGAAAAACGAGTACAAGAGGAATGTGCAAGAATAAAAGTATGCTATTCTCTTTGCACTGCTGGGACAGAAGCTAAGTCACTGGCTGTTGGTGGTCTTGTGTGGGGTTATATAATATATCTATGAGATCTTCTCCTTCAAAAATATTGAAGAGGAAGGTGGATGGTATGCATACAGACTGGGTATATGACAGTGTGGTGCCTGTGTGGGTAATTGCAAACAGTCACTGAGGCAACAAAAACAGACCTCTTCACAAGAAAGTCAAGAAGAAGGGCTTGCAACCCTTCTTACTTAAGTGAGTCATCCCAGAATAAATGTGATTGATTAGAGCTGTGGACAAGTAAATAGCTTCCATTTTGAAGAGCTTGCTTAAGTGTATCTTTTCAGCTCTGTAATGTACATGTATCTGCTGATACCAACACAGGTGAAAAGAAAGCAGGTTATGCTCTGCTGAACACCTCCAGAATGGGTTACTTTGATGTTACATGTTCTTTACTTGCAAATATTGTGAAAAGCTCCAGAAGAAAAGACTTTGCTACATTTGTTCCATACTCCTGCCACTGTTGTGCTTGGCTGCAGTGCATTCACTCATATCACAGCTTTTAAAAGTCAGAGCATAAGCTATAGCTTAAATATATACAAGGGAACCAGGAAACTGCTGAAACGTATTCAGGCATCTATCCCAAATTCAGACCTTCACACCCATTGTTAAGAGAAGCCTAATTGGTTTGGTGTTAAGAAAAATGGGGTTCTTCTCACTTCTTTGAGTGCTTCCCTCAACAGTCCTTGTGATGGGTCAACCTTGTCTTGCTGTCAGGTGCCCACCAAACTTCTCTCTATCTCTTCCTTCTCCTCAGCAGGACAGGGGGAGAATGTACAATCAAAAAAACTTGTGGGTTGAGATAAGGACAGGGAAATCACTGCTCAATTACTGTCATAGCCAAAGCAGACATGACTTCAGGAAGATTAATTTATTTTATTGCTAATTAATAAGTAGGAAAAATAAATTACCAATTAAGTAGGAAAAATAAATAAGTAGAAATCATCATATCATTGTTCCCCTTAACTTCTTCCTAGGTTCAACTTCACTCTAGATTCTTCTGCATCTCTTTAGGAGGTGTGTATGAAATCTCCAGTCAAAGGATAAACATCATACTGAGAAGAAATTGATCCCCCAGTCAGGTGTTATTAGTATCCGTACTAGTTACTCTGTCACTTCCCATCCATGAGACTAACTGTCCTGTGGCTATCCTTGGATAGTTATCAACAATCAATGTATGACAACTATTCCTTTGTGAATTTTCTGAGTTTCTTGAATTAGTCTTTAAGAAACAGAGCTTCCTAAATCAGGTCCACTGGATTTGTAGTCCCTAAAATCAGCAGAGTAAAATATAATCATGTGGTAATTTTATATGATTATTCAAAATAACAAGTAATTGTTAAGAAAAAAGAAACAACAAATTGTTAAGAATAAAGAAAATTTAAATCTAAACAATACTAGAACTTCATAATAGAGTCATATGATCAAACATGTACATAAACATGCTAATTTGCATATATATGCACAGAATGCTTCATATGCAAATAAGCGGTCCAAAGCATCTGTCCATCTTTATGTTCCCAAGAAACAGAATTCATATGAGCCACACTAGCATTCAACAATGGAGGACTTAGGACAGAGACCACCAAAAAAGACAATAGAAAGTCAAATGTCAAAACTGCTGCTAGAGACTGATGTGTGTTAGAAAGAAATGAGATAATTCATGAGTTAAAAGTATAAGTTCATTTATAATGAGCATGATTAAATAAGTGTACATAGTTACAAATTAATCTTTGAAATTTCTATTTTTTTTTTTCTTGTGAAGTTGCTTTACTAAATAATATTAATCATGTTTCTATATTATTTCATCTGTAAGGGAAATGTTTAATTCCAGAGTCTTGAGTCTCCTATCCTTATTCTCTTTATCAGTAATTAGCTTCAAGAAATCCCCTTGGCTTCTTGGACCAGTGCTGAAACCTCCACAAGGAATGTTGGCAAACACGTTCAGGAGAGTAGGCTCACTCATCTTTTTTGGTAGGTATGTGTATGTGAGTAGCTTCAGCTAGGCTACCTTCCCCTATTTTAACTAAAGTTCCACATTCATAACAGCTTTCCAGTCTGAATAAACTTCCAGGCAACTTAAGGAGTGGAGGCAGGAAACAATTTCTACATCGTGAAGAAGTAAATGCAAGATGAAAATAAGAGATTGCTCCATGGAAACAAGCATCTAAATTTGCACTAGGGGGCAAGTAGAGTAGCTGTATACAATAGTGCAATTTGACTGAAAAGCTTTGACGAAAATAATGTCCTGAGTGTTTCTTCTAGCACTATGTTAGAAGCTGTCTGCCTTATAAAACACTTATGAAAGGTTATTAGTGTTTCAATTAATGATCTATCATAGTTCTGTAACACACACAAATGGTCTTTCTTTCCTGTACTTCATAATTGTTCAATTGTACATTTTCAGAAGCTGTAACATCTGAAACAATAGAACATGTGTCAAATAAACTACCTCTTTTTATTTCCTAATTATTATTTTTGTGCTTTTTATTCAGCTACATTTTATAAATTCAGCTGTTACTTCACCTTCATGGATTTAAATCATCTGGAGAACTGTCCTAAGAATCAGACATATTACACAGAATCACAGAATACATCCAATTGAAAGTGACCTCAAAGATCACCCAGTACAACCCTCAACTCAGCACTCAAAGGTCAACACTAAACCACGTCCCTGAGTGACAGGTCCACACACTGCTTCAAAACGCAGGGATGGTGACTCCACCACTGCCCTGGGCAGACAATTCCAATGTTTGATAACCCTTTCAGTGAATAAATATTTCCTAATATCCAGTCTAGGCCTCCCCTGGCACAGATTGAAACAAATTCCTCTAGTCCTGCCTCCTCCTACCAAGGAGAAGAGGCTGGCCCTCCTTACTGCAGCCTCAACAGAGCTGATTTTGTATTGCAGGTGCACTTTGAGCACACTGGGAGTCAATGCTAGGCTAGCGATAAACCAGAACTTTCCATATTGTCAAGATCATACAAGAAATAAATTCTTTATCCCCTGTGACCTTTCAAAGGGCCTTCACAAACGTTACAGATGATATTGCTTGCTGTAGAAGGTACTGAGTACTAAGCAAACTTAGAATCTAACAGAATGGCTTTAAAAAAAGCTGTGGAAGGACACCACCAACTGACCTACAGCTGAAATGGTTCAGCCAGCTACTCCATCTCAGGCTCTCTGAAACTTCAGCTCTTAATAGATTGGTTCCTCAGTGCAAAGGTGAGATTTTATTCAATTAATCATAGCTGCTTTCAGTGTAAGCAAATTCCATGGTCTTTTCTATAGTTAATGAAGCTACAGAAATATTTTTAAAATAATAATTGCTTCTTTTACCAGGTGCAAGTAAGCAAGGTGCCTTTGGAGCTACCTATTTGCATCTCTTATGTGCAAAGTCAGCAGCACTAGTTTAGACCAGCTTCTAGATGAGAGAAATCCCATGTCTGTTACAATGAACATTCTAGCATGGCAAAACCTGTGTTAACTCTCTTTTGTGATGCCTCTTGTCCATGTATTCCTGACCAGTGAGAGGACAGATATTGCTCTTTTCCTTGAGCTTCCTTTTATTCTTCCAATTGTGTAGTATAATTCTTCTTTCAGTGATATATCTCCTCCACATTGTAAGGAAATTTTGGTTTCATTTAGCAAATTAATTAACAAACCTGGTGAAAAAATAAAAACGCAAAAGAAGGGCGAAAAAACAGAGAGACCAAAGAAATAGAAGCTGCTTCCAAACAACATTTTGTCATTTCTAACTTAAGATAAAGATATTTTTCCTGTCATTTTTTAATTGATTTCTCATTCCTTATACTAAGATTTACATTATGCAGTTTGTCTCTGCTAGAAGTAAGAGTTATAATTGTGAATATAATTAGGTTTATTCCACACAATTGCATATAAATTCAATTCCAACATGTTTTTAGAACTCCTCTGTTCCTTATTGATGGATTAGAACCAGAGTCTTTTTAGAAACGGTGCTTCTCTCTGAGGTAATGCTGTTCAGGAATCCCAGTCCTCTTATTTCTGCTACAGTTCTGCCCAGCATTTGCTAAAACCAGGAGCATTGGTAAGTGGCTGCCTTGGCAACTGATAGCAAATTAACTTTTGGTTAGCCTACAAGGCGTGTTTATTCTGGGGCTTTCAACTTTAAATGAAAGCATGGATCATCGGAAATGTGTTTCTTGGATATGGACGAATGAACAGCTGTTTCATGCTCCTTCTTTTAAATCTCTGAGAGCTGGAGCTCTGATTGTAGGTAGCTTTAAATAACATTTAAGGACGGAGGCAATAGCAGCCTGCTAGTCTACTGTGATCCACTTGCAGAACTGATCTAAGATGATGGAGATTTAAATGAGTTCTGCAGCCTTTTAACTCAATGGAGTGAATTCTTAGTATTTTCTTTTCTTTGTATAAATGATATACAAAGTTTAACCTTGAGGTTTTTTTTCTCCCATCTTTTTCACAGAATCATATGTGGTTCATTATAAGCCAGAGTTGCTTTCTTTTTTCTTTTTGTTTTTTTTCTTTCTCTTTTTGAAATGAGTGACAGATACAGGCTGATATTATTATTTTTTTTTCCTTTTTATTGTGTGTGTGTGTTTTTGTTTGTTTGCTTGCTTGTTTGATTGCTTTAATAACAAACAAAATCTTAACATCTAGAAATTAAGGACGCATCTCTGCAAAATCAGACCTTGCATGTGCTGAGAATGAGTTGTGGACTGAATGACTGATGGCTTGATGTTTGCTAATCCAAAGAGCCTGAAAATTAAATGCTCTGATAGGTTTGGATTTACATCCAGTCTCTAAAAACGGCCCGATCTATCCAGCAAAAGTTTAAATTTCCATAGTCTTATCTATTTTCCCTGCCACAGAACATTCAAGGAAAAATATAGTAAGGTAATCCAGACGGATCTATGAAGTCAAAAACTTTCAGACCTTTTGGAAGCCTTACTGAAAAAAATGTGCTGCATGAATTGAAATAAGTACCAAGACATCTGTCCTGACCCATCATCTTCAGTGATTTTCAGAGCGATGTTTTAAGAGGCACAAAGATCAGTGTCCCCTCCAAGACTCTTGTTCAATCTGAACCATAGCAAAGCCATATTCATGCAAAGATTCTTGGACTTCAATTTCAAGCTGTAGTCTGGTTTATACAGAACACATCTAAGAGTATGGAAGACTGATCTCTCCTTCTTGTCTACTAAAGTTTTAATATGTTGATAAGCTGATGATAAAATATAAACATAATCAACACAGTGTGATATTTCATATTTAGTTCATATCCTATGTGGACATCTTAACTTGAAGAAGCTCTTGCTTGTCTTTTTGTTTGTTTGTTTGTTTTCTTCTTTTATTTTTTCCTTTTCATTTCTGGTTGTTCAGTAGCCCAGCTTTAGCAACCTGGGAAAAATTTTCATCAGTCCTTTCTGAAGGACTGAGATGTGAAAATCAGTGTAAGGCTTCCCTGAAACCCAAACATCTGACCCAACAGAAATAAATTTTTAAAAATGATCTAGTTGCTTATTTAATGGCATTTTAATGGAAATAGTCTACACAAGTGGTTTAGAAAAGAAAATTAATTAAAATTTGACCTTTTTAGGGCTCTCTCTTTTGAAGATTCGGAAATCTATAGATAAAATGTCTCTGTGTCAGGTCAGCAAAGACAGAGTGTAAAGTATTAGATCTGAAGAAGACAATACATGAAGTCTTCAGAGCTGTCTCAGATAAATATTAGGATGACCTTTTGGGGTTTTGTCCCTTCCTTTTTTTCCAGAGAACAATTACCCCTAAACTGCATTTTGGCTTCTTTAGCATTTCTTTTCTCTAGCCCATAGTTCTTGGAAACACAGACATACTAGAGTGTTGAATGCAGGGGTGTTTTTGAAAGAAGAATTTGAGAGCAGACACAAAGAAGAGCTGATTTGACTGTGCCTTCTTCATGAGTCAGAAAATTCTAGTGTATGCCATGCAGTATAACAATGTGGAACAAATGTCTATGTGCAGCTTCATGAGGGAGTGCAATAATCCTCTATTTGACATTCATACCACATTCATTCATGCAGACTCTGAGTACTGCACAAGAACATAAAATTGCTTGTCTAGTGTTTTTCTTATCTTAACAATATTTTTCAGTCAATGGTGCAAAATTATCTGACAACTACGAAGAAATACAACAATAGTATTGGTCACCAATAATTAAACTTCTATGCAGTCATTACTGAATACAAATGGAACTTTTATTTTCAAAGGAAGTTAATTGTTTTGGGTTTGGGTTTGTTGGGGTTTTTTTTAAGTTTAATAAAATCTAAACTAATTATATAAGCATTTCTATTTCCTTAATAACATTGAATGAAAGAAATAATAACATTGAATTCTTCCCATACCATCACCCACAATATAGAACATTTCCTTGAGCACAAGCCCTATGAGAAGAGGCTGAGGAAGCTGGGATTGTTTAGCCTGGAGAAGGGGAGACTCAGGGGAGACCTTATTGCTGTCTACAACTATCTGAATTGTGGCTGTAGCCAGGAGGGGGTTGGTCTCTTCTCCCAGGCAACCAGCACCAGAACAATAGGACACAGTCTCAAGCTGCACCAGGGGGAGTTTAGGCTCGAGGTGAGGAGAAAGTTCTTCACAGAGAGAGTTGTTAGCCATTGGAATGTGCTGCCCAGGGAGGTGGTGGAGTCACCATCCCTGGAGGTGTTCAAGAGGGGATTGGATGTGGCACTTGGTGTCATGGTTTAGTAGTCATGAGGTCTGTGGTGACAGGTTGGACTTAATGATCTTTGAGGTCTTTTCCCACCTTATTGATTCTCTGATTCTATGAAAGGAAAAACGGAAAAGGAAAAGGAAAAGGAAAAGGAAAAGGAAAAGGAAAAGGAAAAGGAAAAGGAAAAGGAAAAGGAAAAGGAAAAGGAAAAGGAAAACAAGGCAAGGCCAGACCTGAAAAAGTAAACAGCTGAAACAAAACATTGTCTTGATAGGCTTACTTGCTGCTTCTTATCCCAGAGCTCCTTGTTATCGGGATTCACATTAAATTGAAAAGTGCCTGTTTACTTTTGTATGAATTCAGTAAATCTTTCCACTGTTTTTGTTTGTTTGTTTGCTTGTTTTAATCTTCATCTCTTCTTTTATCATCTCTTGTCATAAACATGTAATAACTAATGAACACTTTGTAATTTCAATAACTGTATTGCAACTTGCTTTCTTTCCTTTTTTCTCCTGACAGCACTACAAATGATCTCCAAGCACAAAATCTACATAATTCTCTGTCAATGTTTTATATTTTATTTTGAAGAGTCCAAATAAGCAAATAACTAGTCTGTAAGCACGTTATAATTACAGATTACAGACTAATTAGTGAGTTATTTATGCCTGAAGATTACATACTAATTATACATGAAGTTATTATGGAAAAACTGGCAAGTGCTATAAAAGCAATTACTATAAAATTATAAGTAGATGTCATTTGATTTTATGATTATTTGTACCATATGAAATAGCAAGTTGCAAAAAATCTGACCAGGCTGTTTTGTTGCCTATGATATTTTTGACTCTTTAACACCATTAAGTCTCCAAGTACACCAGCAAATTACAATTACTCTGCAAAGACACAGGCATCTGAGTACTTTCCCATAGTACATTAAGTACCACGACAAGCAGCTGCTCCATGGAGTTTGTTCCACTCTGAACTTTTCCCAGGGGAAACTGCAAGTATTGTCTTCTTTCAGTCAGGTTTCCTCTTCTTTTTCTTTTTTCTTTTTCCTTTTTCCCTTTCCTAATTGCTGTTCTAATGTGCCCTCTGGATTATGCTTGTCAGAAACAGCAGGCTGTTTTTTTTCAACCAGGAATGGAAGTAGTGATGCTTGTGACAAGCCCAGGATCCTGCTGGAGTTCATTTCACAGGCTGAACACCAGCCAAGCAAAAGACTGTTTCCTGCACAAGTGTCTGAAAGTGTCCTTTTGCCTGAGGAGATACATAGCCAACTATGGTTTTCAATCTCAAGTTTTAAAAGTCTCTCAAAGGAGCCAGACATTCATCTGTTGAGAACATTTTGAATAAACAAAGGTCAAAAAAAAAGCCTAAGACATTACATTTTATTAAATAAAACTTTTAGGTGTAATTAACTATGTCTCCTAAATTAGAAAAGGCTAATTTCAGTGGGACACTGAATAAATTCTTCTGTTGTTTCAGTGCTGAGCCAAGAACAAATGAACAAAAACGTTCATGGCATCCAAAACTAAAGTGCGTGTGTGCATGCATGAATATGTGTTTTCCTGCCAAATCTGTAATATTTGAATGAAGGAAAGTATTTTTTACAGCTGAAAGTGAAGTAGTTAATAGATGAACAGTTGTAGTAAAAATCAGAAGAAAAGGTTATTTATTAAATATGCTAGTGGTCTAGGATGTTCTTCTTAAGACACTTTTTAAAGCAGGTTAGAAATCCAGTTCTCATTGTTCTGATAAGAAAGTCAGCCTCACCATCTCAAATGATGACGAAGCTGTTGCATAAGTTTCTGACTTGATTAGGGTTTAAATATTTCATAACAAATGAGGCAGTCATTAGAAGATACTTAGGGACACTCAAACAGTTCAGAAGGTTTTATAACAACACAAGAAAGCTTGTTTCATGCAATTTTGCAGGTTCAGATAGAGGACTTGGAGAGTACTGTTCCAAGGATACTCTAAATCCATAAAGTAGAGATATTTTAGAAAGGGTGCTCTCAGTCTTTCCTGTCAGAGTTATTCTGCTTTGTACATCTCTTCTACTTTTCATGTGACCATCAGGATAAGGGAGTTTATTCATATATTCATAATAAGAAGGACATGAAACTACTGGATTGGGTCACATAAGAGTGCCACAAAGATGGTCAGAAGGATGGAGCACCTCCCCTATCAGGACAGGCTATGAGATTTGGGGCTCTCCAGCCTGAAGAAGATTCCAAGAAGAATTTATAGCAGCCTTCCAGTATCTGAAAGAGGCTTAAAAGAAAGCTGGGAAGGGACTTTTTGCAAAGGTTTGTAATGACAGAACGAGAGGGAAGGGATTGAAGCTTAAGGAAGGTAGGTTTAGACTAGATTAGAAAGAAATTCTTTACAGTGAGGGTGGTGAGACACTGGAACAAGTTGCTCAAGGAGGTTGTGAATTCCCCCTCCCTGGAGGTGTTCAAGGACAGATTGTATGAAGCAATCAACAGTCTGGGCTAATGGAAGGTGTCCCTGCCCATGGCAGGGCCCTGGAACTAGGTGATCTCCAAGGTTCCTTCTAACCCAAACCAATCTGTGATTTTGCCATTTATGTTGGTCAAGACACCATTCTGAAGAGACAAACTGCTTCGATCCCACTCCCTTTTTCAGTTAATGTTCCATGCAAAGGAAGAAGCCTTGGAAACATAAATAAAAACATACTGTTTGGAGCACTCTCCTTAGGGATAATGAGAGAATGAGGTTTACAGAGAATTAGGACTGATCCCTCACAGGTCAATCAGTGCTCATTTGGTCACTGGGTAAGAGAGAAACAATGTCTGCATCATTTTCTTTTGTGAATTCAGCTGGGAAATCTGGTTTTGTTTTCCCCCTACATCTGGTTGAAATTCTTCAGTGAATCAAGGTCAAATTATCAAAGCAGTTTTATGATGTCTATAACATTATTGATGGTGAAAAATTTAGACTCAAAAAAGTTCATGTTCATGTGTATATTTAAGAGACTTAATTTATATCAGTTTAAAAAGCTTGCGTCTCCCTAATTCCAAGGACACAGGGGAATAGTGTTACCTAACTGTAAAAGGCAACTTTTTATTGGTTGTTCTTTTTGTCACATTTAAGATGGTTAAAACACTCTAATATGTTATTCATCATGGGAGAACTGATTATTGTCTTTTGTGTTACACAATAAATATCTCTGGAGTTTGTCACTGATTCAAATGTATCAACTTGTTAAGAAGTATTGATTAATTTTCATAGTTTCTATAATTTAGCATTCAATATGAAACTATTTTAAAAGCTTTTTGCACAAGTTTCTTCTGCTTATACCTTCAAGGCTGCAATTTTTATATTTTTAAAAATGGTAACACATTATTTTTTTTTATTATATCATAGTTATTATTTTTCTTGACATTGTTTTTACAGTAAAATTGTTTATAACATAAGGCCATGTTTAGAGAGGTAGAGGTGCCTACTGTTATTTCCACAAGCAATTCATAAGGCTCAGACAGAGCCTCATGGGAACTAGTTATTTTTATAGTGGTTGGTGCATGCAGTACCATTTCCTTTTCTAGTATTTTGGACTTCTCACTGTAACCCCTAAGTGGTGCTCACCATCATTAAAAAAATTAAGGAGAGATTATATTTATCTTGTCTGAGTTCTGTATGGAAGTCCCCGTGTAAGCTGGTACAGAAGAAACCGTGTTGACTGCAGTCCTGATACTTTGACAGAGGGGAATTATGGTGCTCATTTTCTCTGTATCTAGTGGTCATTAATGTTTTATGAAGGGAAAAGGAACATTTTGACATTTGTTAAGGACAATTTCTAATTAAGAAGGATTCAGTGAGGCACTTAAGTTCTAATAGGACTTACACTCATGCCTGACTGGAAACCTGCCCTGAGCTGTCCCAGATTTTCCATCTAACCACAAAGCTGAAGGGTCAGGTTCTTTCTTATGCACTACTGTTCTGGATCCACAAGCTTCTCTCACAGCAGCCTATCTCACAAGGCAGTCTCAAAGACTCTTGATATTCAGTGTATATTGTCAGGTCATGCTGTACACAATCTACACTACAGGTACCTAGCACAGTTAGCATAGAAAACAAGAAAGAGTGGACTAAGTGGTAAGACCAAATTACTCACTGAGGGCAGGTTTTCTTTACTTACTGGGGAAATTTATCAGCATCTAGGTTGCAGGCTCAGCCTTGCAGGCAGTGTAAATACACATATGAGCCTTTGGCTGACAATGCTTAAATCAGAGAAGGTGTTTAGTGTTACAGAACATATTCAGGTACCAATTGAAATTAAATATTTAAAAAGATAGCACTGATTACATTATTCCTACACAGTCAGAGTAAGATAGATGTGGAAAATTATTAAAAAAAACAACCACAGCAGATTGTCTGCAAGTAAACTGTCCTGTCTAGCTGCCTAGCTTTCCCTAGTGAGAGTAATGCTGAGCATATATTTCTGGTGCTCAGCATGAAAGATGAATAATGTTTGAGGATGTCTTTAGGTAACCTCAGTTGCAAGTGTGAAATATGGTATATTGCAGTTGTATAGAATGAGAATCAAGTTTCATTGTCTTTTGATGCTGGAAGATTGCAATGCCTTGTTTACTCTTCAGGGTGCTTTATGTGAACATTTTCCATGCTCTATTCTGCAACTGAAACAAAACAAACCAACACAAACCCAAAACAAAGAAACAAACAAAAGCTACACACATGCCAAACCAAAATGAAATAAACACAACAACAACAAAACAACCAAACCAAACCAAACCAAACAAACCACACAGATTGGAGTGAGTCCTGTTAATGTGGTAAGGCGTACTCACTTAGTTTCAGGGAAAGAGAAATAGAGGACATGGCTTGAGACAGACTATCAAAAAGCTGAACAATGGTACTGCTGTTTGCTGATGTGTTTTAGGGACAAGAGTGAAAATTGCTAAGCCCTTTGGAGAAGTTGTTGCTGATATATACCTAAGGGCATTGTACTGCAGAGATTAGAGTAGGTATTTCTGGCTGCTGGGTAAGTTTAAGAAAGTTTATGCTTTCAGACCAATCATTTGGCTGTGTTTTTCATTGTCTGGCTTGTTGTATCTCTTCTCTCAAAATAAAATTATTTTTGAATGGACACTTAGATATAATTTGCTTTTCTCCAAACAAACACAAGAAGTTCTTCAGAGAGCTCCAATTTACTGTTTATCAGCCTGCTGTCTAAACCTAGCTTTTATAGTGTTTAATGGCAGTGTTGCTTTTTAATTTAAATGTGTTTGAACCGTTGCACGCTCTTTAATTATAATATCTCTCCTTCATTTCCAGTCCTAAGGCCAGCTATTTTTAATGTTGCTTTGGTCTTTTGCCATTTCAGAAATATTAATAGATCTGAAATTTGATTCCATGATTATTTCATGGACAAATCTCTTTGTTATAGTAGTTAAAAATATACTACAATAAAGTAGTCTCCACTGTTTCACAAGGAATATTTTGCAACTCTGGAACATTATAGTGATCTCAGATTAAGTTGTTTTCAGAACACATCAATGACAAATAAAACAATTTACAATGTAAAGCTCATCAGTGACAAAGTCTTTTTATTCTGTGTAAAGAGACATTCTACAGCCATATGTTTACAGGGTTAATAGAAATATGAGGGAGGTTACTGATTCATTTTTATGCAATTGAAGCTTTCAGAAGAAAAGAAAAAAAAAAAAGGCCAGACAATGTAAACAGTCTAACTACTGTAAGACATTGCACTGTCCTAAATTAATCTTAGACATCTAATGTTAGAAATGTATCGTGTTTCCAAAAATGTGAGGATCTATACTTCAAAGACATCTAGTAGTTTGGACAAGAAGAAGTCAAAAAACATCTTGCAGAATGTGCCATGTGTTCAGGAATGGCTAAGCAAAAGTTTTCTGAAAATGCTTCCCCTTAAAGAAATATCTACCTCAAATCTTCAAATTAGGGAAGTAATGATGAGACATTGAAGTCAACATTTGCCTTCTATTCTTTGAGGTGAATCGTGGCCTTTAAAGCCACCTTAATTATTCTCATTAGAGAGAGAGCTAATATTTGAAACAATTCACAGAATGATTTGGGTTGGACCTTAAAGATCACCAAATTCCAAGCCCTATGCCATGAGCAGAGACACATTTCACTAGAGCAGGCTGCTCAAGCCTTCATATGACCTGGACTGAGAGTTATGAGAAGGAATTTATGCTGCAATATTTTATTTTTATTCTATAAATCTGACTGTTTCATCTGAAACACTACACAGAATTGTCCTTTGGTACGTTTCAAATTCTGTATGTCAAAGTCATAGTTTTAACTTTTATTGTAAATGTCACTGCCTTCAGAGGAGTCTGAAGCAAAATCATAGCTTTCCCAGCAGGTAAACAGATAGTATCTTACAAATTTGTGTTCAAATGTCTTCTGCTTCTGTAGGAATAATATTTTTGTCTGTATCCCATTAATTCATTACTGTGTTCTGCTCAAAGGGCTATTATGTACTTTGCATACATATCACAATGGCAAGCTGTAGCTCTTTCTTTTTTTAAACCTAAAAGTGGTTAATAAAACTGATATGTTTTTTTATCCAACATAAAATGTGAAGTATCTGGGTATCCTCACTAGGGAAGAAAAAAGAAAGAACAAAACACAACAACAACCAAAACAAAACCCAAACCCCCCAAATCATACATGTAACCTTAATGTTGTAAATTATTCTGGCTTCAAGATGTTTATGCCTGCTGTAGCTCTTCAGCTATAGTTAAAAGAGTTTTGGGTCACCCAGCCTGCATATTTAATCCTTACAGCTTCAAGGTGTTCATCATATGGGAAGATTTTGTGATGAGAGAGATTTCAGCACTTAATGTACCTTGTTATCACCACCTGTAGCCTCAATCTAGGTGGGAGTCATATGAATAAATTTGAAAGTTCACAGTGCAAGTATTTCCACAAGAAAAAATTCACAGTAATTCCCTTTTAGTGTGAAGAGTACCCTGGCCAGCAGAGAAAAAGAAATTGAGGATTGTTCTGAAATATGTTTTTCATCCAGGGAATCTCATTCTAAATTGCAGTTACTGCATTGACTAAACTTCTAGATCTTCTTCTAATACAGTGGAACTCAAGGTGGCAAACTTATGTGAAGAAAAATTGATGGGGAGAAATGTATGTCCCTACAGTGGCATCTAGTGCCACTTTTGTGTTTTAGACATACCTATGTGCCCACTATCTGCTGCTCCAGAATAATGTAGATCTGAACTGTCTAGGACAATGCAGAGATGTTGGATTTCCTAACTTAACTAAGGTTAACTTAGGTAAAATCCCTTAATTTAGGAAAAGCGAGTTTGTCATTTTATGCCAAGAAACATGCCCACATTTCCACGCACTATATCTTGTAAAAGAATCTTTTTGCAAGACAGAGGAACACTTCTTTTGAGAATTTCTACTCACCCCATTTTCCCAGTGTATTGTGATAATTTTATTTTACTTAATTGCAAAACCAACCAACCAACTAAACAAACAAACAAAAAACCAAACAAAACCCCCCACAAACCCAAACTGTGGTAACATAAGGGCAAAATATGTTTGTGATGGGCACAGATGATCTAACGTAATTTTGTGACATTAAAAAGAGTTTTATCTGCCCTAAAGGAAGAGATCTCTAGAAAAGAAACACACAAACACCACCAAAAATAACCTCTTGTTTATAACCATTCAAAAAATAAATGTACCATTTCTTTCTGCTTAATAGGACACCCCAGAAAACCAAACATTAAGAGCTGAGAAAATGAGACAACAGTGGTAGCTGCTGGAGCTTCAAAACTCAATTTCTTGAATGACAGCAGGCTGTACTTAAACCCAAGGCAAGAAAACTGAGCTTGAAGAAGGATTTGATGCAGTATACAAGAGGAGGGTGAAAAGACCGAGGCGGACAAGATGTATATACATAGGGGAAAAGAATTAAACAACAGCCTCTCAAAACCCAAATAAAGAAGATGAAGAGAAGGGGAAGGAATAGTACATCTTCATAGTCATTTAAGTGCACTGGAGGTGAATGTGTCAGTGCAATTCATAGACTCATAGAATGCACTGGGTTGGAAGGGACTTTTGAAGGCTATCTGGTCCAACCTTGCTGCAACAAGCAAGGACATCCTCAGATAGATATGGTTGTTCAAAACTTCATCAAACCTGACCATGAATGTCTCCAGGGATTGGGCCTCCATCACCTCCCTGGACTATGTCTTCCAGTATTTCACCATTCTCAGTAAAGAACTTCTTCCTTACATCCAATCTAAATCCACTTCTCCAATTTAAAATCATTGCACCTTGTCCTAGTGCTATGTGTCTTTGTAAACAGTCCCTTCCCAGGTTTCTTGCAGGCCTCCTTCTGGTACTGTAACATCTTCCTGAAGTTGTCTCTTCTCTATGCTGAACAATATTCTCCAGCTGAGAACATTGTTTGAAGGACAGTCCTTGAAGGATCTACAAAAGGACCTTTCTCCAAGTTATTTCACTGTCTAGATGTTCATTCACAGTAAAAACTGTGACAGCAGAATAAAATATCATTGTTTATAAATACGCCATTTATTTCAAAGTCCCTAGTTACAACAGTTAGGAACTGCAGTATGTGGTTATGCCTTTATGATTTTGAAACACATAGAAATATTAACCAATACTCAAAATGTTACTGAGCTGGAAGCAACTTCAAGCACCCCTCTTTTATCATGGGAAATGAGGATCAAAGAGGAGACAGCCTTTTTCTGAAGTTACAAAGGGAATTCTGAAGACAATGGAAGGAAAAGTGAGCACAAAGGTTAGGACATGGAGACAGGATTAAATAACTTGGAGGGATTTAAATGACCTTGATTTATCAATTTGGAGAAACTTGATGAATGAAAGATTGGGTTGGAGTCAGATTTCCAATACTCAAAATAGTGCTGAGAATTCCTGCTTCGGTTGTCTAACCGGTCCATGTTGTGAAGCTTGCCAAGCCAGGAATTGCTTTAGCAACCCTAAAGATGTCAGGCTGCCTGATTGAGTAAATATTTGCTTATGGAAGAGTGAAACACACCTCTTTCTGCACAAGGAGCTTTCCCTAAAATTGTAGAATCTTTATTACTAATAAATATTAGGAATTTGTCATCATGGAATCTCTTTGCCCACTATGGATAAAGTGTTCACATCAAGCATTTGGCCTTCTGGATGTATGACAGTGACGGGAATTCAAGCAGAGAATTTCCCTCTTTTCATATCCCTTCTTTCAAGCTGGTCAGTGGTATAGTTTGGAGGGGTTTTTTTTTTGAAGAGAGGGGGAGAGGAGGGTTGCCATTTCTATGGCCTAAAAATAACAGCTTTTAAATTGACACTGAGGAGGTGGAAAGATATGACAATAGAACACAAGTGAATACTCTGTAAGAAACTGGAAACTGAAATGGAGAGATATGACCTGACGTACAGAATCAGCACAACTAGCACATGACTTATTGATTATGGCCTGTCATATGAGAGGGCCTCAGCTAGCTGAAAAGCATAAAGCAAAGTAGTATTTTTCTCTCTAAAGAATTTGGCATTTGGAAATTGCATACACTTTACCTTTACAGTGATTACTCTCACCACACAAAGGAATATGTGGCTTTGCTTTGAAGACAGGCATGGTGCAAACTGTGTGATTTTTTTTTAGCTGTCAGCACAAAAGCTGTGGATTAAACTGTTGAATCACACAGATAACTTGGAGAGACAGAAAAATACTCGATGGGGAGCAAATGTGTACAAAATCTGAATAAATTTTTTAATATAGAATGAAATATTGCAAGAATATGCAAAAAACAAACAAACAAACACCACAAACAAAAATGCCTTTTTACCTTCTTTGACTGTACTACTTTTGTCTGTGTGAACTTCTAAGCCACTTTTTTGTAATTCTACCTTCTTTCATGAGTCAGACAGTAGCTTGTACAATCTGTACTTCTAAACTGAGAAATTACTTTGAGCCAACATAGTTCTAGCAAAATAGTCCAAAAGAAAATATTCTCACTGTGATTAACCCATTTGAAGTGAATGGATATTTGACTCTCAGAATCTTTGATTTAACACCAATAAGCTTCTTCTGTAAGCTCTGCAGAGGCTACCAAGATACTTCTGCCTGGAACACACAGCCTGAGAGCAGAGGCTGAGGTCCAAATACTTGTTCTGCAGGCAGAAATGACACTTAGCTGTAGTCCCCAGTACACTGTAGGGACATCGTCAAGAAAATAGTGGTGGAGGGTAGAATACTGAGAGGCAGTACACATAAGTTAGGGGGGGAAAAAAAGTAATATTCAGGTTGGCTATAAGAAGAATATTTTTTTTTTTTTTCCCCTTGAGGACAATCAGAGAGTAGAGTAGTAGTGGACTAGAGAGGTTGTGTTGTCTCCATCCTTGAGGTTTTCAAAACCAGATGACATAGTGCCCTGAATAACTTGATATGATCCTATAACTGACCCTCTTTGAGAAGGAATTTGAGCTAGGGACCTCCCGAGGTTCCTTCACACCTGAGTTATTCTATGATCTTCATACATGAGTGCTTCAAGAACTCATGTGAGCTCAAGGACATGTTAGTCATATACATACTTATTAGAATACTAAATATAGAGGTAACTTAAAAAAAAAAAAAAGTTCTATATGGGATTTTTGTTTTGCTTTTCCTAGGAGAAAAGGTGATTATCCTAACAAATAATCCATTTTTTCACAGAATAAGTAAAACTGGGAGATGTTAGTGCTTGGACACCGGTGTGCACGTGGGCTTAAAGGAACACTCCACTCTCCCACTTATAGTAATGAAGCTTTCATATACATAAGTGATATCCTAGAAACTATTGCAAACTGTTATATATCACTTATAAGGAAACTAAAACATTGTTTACAGTTTGGTTTTTTTTTAATGTTTTCTTTTATTCCAGGACAAAAATGCAAATTCCAAATTTTTTAAGAGGATTTTAAAAATCATTCCAGACTAAGTATTCCTTGAAGTGTAGTGGAATGTGCACTTCACAAATGCAGAAACACTGCAAACTCAGAATAAACACTTCTGAATTAACTTGAACGATACTATAGATTTCCTTGTAAGCTGCTAAGGGGCCTGACTTCTGATACACAATTTGTGTGCTTAAAACAAGAAAGGGTAGCTACAATGCACTACAGAATTAGCCAAAGACACCTGTTGGGGCCACAATATGTCACTTCTGGGTTCAGGACATTCTTCTTTGCTTAGCTAGTGTTATTAGATAAACAAATAGCCTAAGTATCAAATACGTGAAGTAAAAAGTATCATTTGCTTTCTTAGGAGCTCAAACACCATTTTAATGGAGTCTAATTAAGACTACAAATATAATCAGCAGGGATGTATTACACAGAACACTTACCCTATTAAGTATTGGTAATAGTTTCTTTTTGTCTTTTTAATTTATTTTTTATTCACCGTAATTTCTACTTACATATCCCTAGAGGACATTTTTTTCCTTTATCTCCTCTTGAATGATGTAGACCTGGCTTCAGTATCTACTATTAGTCTGGAGGCTCTCTGTTCATAAGTGATTTAATGGCAAGATCATCTGAAGCTGAACCCTATCTCATATAGCTGACAAATCTTAAATTCTGGGTTTCGAAATTTAGTGCCTACTTTTCTAGCCAGACCTGCAGACAGCTACTGAAATGATTTCTTAGGAACAGTTCTAAAGGATAACCCTTAGCTCCAGAAAGCTATTTCAAGATGATGCAATTGCACACCACTAAGTCTTGACAGAGAAAAGTTAATGAAAAGCCATGAGGAAGAGATAACATTTCCCCAGCATTTTCTCAGGAAAGTAAAATGGAGAATAATAGGAGTCATAGACTCAGCACTGACTGATCATTTTTGCTGTATAGTTAATCAAAGGATCAAACAGACCCATTAATTACTGTACTCATAGCATTTTGAATCATTAACTGACAGGAATTCTAGACAAGCAAGCAGAAACTACACATCAGCTTCTTCATCCTTGGTATGAAGAAGTATTCAGTCTTATTATCTTCCATCTCCACCTCTTCCTTTATCTTTTTAACCCATGTACGTATTTCAGAGGACATTCTCCTCCTTTCCATCATCTGTTGATTAAAGGGTTAGAACTGGGTCAGAGTCCTGTAAATCACACGGGTTTTATAACATGAGTTTATATTTTTCCATTCCATATTTGTTTTGTATTCAATTTCAAGACTGGACAAAGATTACTTAGTTTCTAGGGTGTGATGTATTTGGCACAGCATGGCTTAGACTAGATAGACGTTGCCTCTGCCTATTTCAGCTGCAATTTTCTGCAATGAACTACTGAGTTCTTACTAGGGTCCTTAAACTAGTAGAACTGCTCTGCAGTGAGAATAATAAAAGCATTGATGCAGATTCTGAACTAACAGAATCGCAGGGTACAACCTGAAAACAGTATTAAAAATGATAAATTACCATGCTCCCACTGCTAGCAGCCAGCCAACAGCCCCTTCCATCAAACAACAAAAACAGAGGCATGGCCTATCACAGACATAAATGAAGGCAACAGACAAATTCTAAATGCTTTCTTATACTTTGTTTCCTTACAGGGCTTTAAGAATATTAATATTTGTTTTAAGAAATGGTAAAACAAAAAAAAAAAAAAATTGGAATTTTGCCTCTTTGGTCACTTGTATGTTGCTGTGGGCTAAAATAGTTGTGTGCTTTCAGAACATCAGCCTGAAAGCAAAATGACAGTGTAGTTTCATAATTTCCCCCACAATTTAAAAACAATGAATAATGTGAGAAAATTCACAATTAGAAACAAATATGGAGCTCTAGTCTGGGCTAAAACTGCAAGTTTCACTCATTGAACTGTCAGAACTAGTGGGTCAGTGACTGTGTGTTCTGAGAATAATATATATGATCTCCTTGTATATCTTGCCTGCCACTGATGTCTCCCCTCAAAATATTAATGAAATCCACAATCCAGATGAAATCATATTTGTTAAAAAGTGGCAGAGTGTAAAGATATTAACTACTGGAGATATTGTGGGAAAAAAAGTGTTTGAAATATGTCATTGAGAAGAATCTGGAAGATCAACCTTTATTTGACAGCAAGGGGACAAAGTTTGAATGTCTCAGCTTCAGACAGACATCTTTATAAATGCCAGCAAGTACACAAAGCCATGGGAAATCAAAGTTCCATTTGTTCCAGTGCTTGTGTGTAGGTTTGCATGCCATAAAGAAGAGAAAAATAGGCTGAAGCAAATACGTGTGTTTCTCCTGGCCAGTCTACTTTGAAGCAGAAGGAAATGAGGTTCATATGTCACATAATTGAGAGGGCATAATCATGCATTTTAATAACACTTTATTGCAGAAACTTTAGATGATCTCAGAGGCCATTCCAATCAAAACAATTGCATGGTTAGTCACTGTATGAATATATAGTTTAAGATATCCTCTGCCTGCAAGTTCTTGCAAAATAAATAAAAATGGCAGAAAGGGCAATGTTAAGTAGAAGGTAGAGATCAAGAGGTAGAGAGGGACAAGGTTGCAGTTAGTGCACTATTAAATATTGTTTGTTTTGTAGTAAAAAAAAAAAAAAAGGAACTCAAAATATAATCATTAAAACTGATTAACAGGAAAGAAACTGAATCTCATAAAGACAAAATTTGAGGAAGAAATCTGTACAAAACTAGCAACTTGTTCCCAAATGCCCAACTCTGGCTTTAAAAATATATTTGCTAGCAAATGTATATGTTTCAGCTAGAGATGTAAGGTTTCTCTAAGCGCTCAGAGTCTGCATGAGTATATGAGTTCATTAAACCTGCATGTTTATTCAGATTAAGCTTTCAGAATTCATAACATTCCTGCCACAATCACTAACTTCACTATAACATTTTATTAAAATGGTTTAGAAAGATATGTCTACATAACTGCAGAAGGCTGGAATCTAAGGAAGATGTCCCTGTCTACATGATCTGGCAACTGTATCATTACACACACACCTTCAATTCAATGCATAGCCTGCTGAAAACAAAGGGGAAAAAACCAGGGCATGTTACCCTTTCAGAAAAACCTTACCCAAAGAAAAAAAGAAAAAAATAAGCAATATCATAGTGAGTGTTATTTTATAAGTCTGAAACCAGAAACACCAGCCAGTAGATGGTATACTAGCTGAATCAAAGACTTCAATTGCTTTAGCAATTTAGTGATTTCCTCAAAGATTTTCTCTCAGCAGTACAGCTATGCTTCCCTGCAATATCATCTTAACAGTTGTTTTTTATCCTGTTTCTAGTGTTTAATCATAGATGGCCTGACTAACCTAAGACAAATAACCTTAAATATCAGCCTAAAATAATTTCAATATTCTGTTGTGGTTTTCAGTCTGTAGTTTGCTGGAAGTCTGACCTTGCATAAATGCTGGTAATGGAACCCCTCTAGAAAAGAATGATAGCTTCATATGTACAGCTGAGCTATGTCCTGGCTCGTTACTTGCAAAATATAAGGGTAGGTGGAGCAGAAGAGCTACAGTAGGTTTGATTCCTTAAGACTGAGTTTTCAGAATGATCTAGGCTCTTGCCATAATTTCTTCAGTGTCCTAGATTGCACACTCAGAGAAGCATCTAGAAACATACTGTAGAAGCATTTCTAGAAACATATGAGGTTTCCCCCTTCTACCACTTATCTCCTCCTGTTTCAGTAGATGCTGAAGTTACACTCTAGAGCAGAGTAGACAGTGTTTTTCTTCAGATAAGCAAGTTTTACCTGTACAGTTGTGAATTAGTTACCGTATTTGACTTCATACTGCAAAAAAGGCTAATTCACAGATACATTTCACTTCACAGATCGCTGTTGAGATTCTAATTGTAGCTGCATATGATTTAGGGTCAGTCTTATGAAAAAGTTTTAACCTCGTGTGATTTTAAAAGGCAATGAGCAGATCTTAAAAAACTGTCCAGTGAACATATTGCAGTTTCTTCCAAATTCTCAGATGGTGTAAATTGGAATGGTGACACTGATATGAAGAACTAAATTGACATCTACTGATGGCATTTTCCTTGTAATTTGCTCTTTGTTCCCTACTGGATGGAGGCTTTCCCAGGTGTGCAATTCACCAGTTTATATCTAGTTATAGAATGATCAATAAAAGACTAGAAAATGCCATCTCCACTGCACAGCTCTGAAACTTCAACCACTTCCTTCCACATATACGTATAAGGAAAACCTAGAGATGGATATTCTGAAAATATACCCTACAACAGGTAAAAGATATCTTAATGAAATTAATTTCATTAAAACTGTGATAGCGATTACATTATAAAAAATGTACTTTACACCTGGAAAACTATGAATTGTATAAATGAGATAAGAATTGATTCTGTGAGAAGCTGGAACAGTTATCACTTAATAGACTCTATCTGAGTGAATTGAACCGAGTTTGACTTAATTTGCAGTACATTCACCAAAACCTATCATATCTTGGCTGTTATGGAAGTGCTTTTATCACAAGACATAATAGAGTGAAACCGAAGAATTAAGAAAAATAAGGTGGCATACATTCCAAGGAAAAAAAGATGTCAACAGCAGTTTTACTGAATTGATACTAATAATTTGTCATAAAACATGAAGTCTCCATACAGAATTGAGGCTTTGTCGTTCTAGATACTATGCACATATATTTCCAGAAAATGGTCAGTACCCTAGGAACTTTAGAAGTTTAATTTATGATAGAAACAACAGTCAGATAAGAGAAAAAAGAAAGAAAGATAACAAGAATGCAATCTGGTTTATTTATTGGAAAATACTGCAACAAGACAACTGAGAAACAACTTGATTGTGGTTCATAAATACCCCTAGAGGGGCAACAAAGAAGGTACTGAAGTAGCCCACCATGTAGCAAAGAAAAATATAATAAAGAGCAATTGTTAGAAGTGAAATCCAAACAAATGCAAATGAGAAATCAATCATAAAATCTTTATAAAGGTGATTAGCCCAATAAACAAAATATTGAGAGAAATGACAGGTTCTTTATCTATTCAAACTTTCCAGATAAATCTGAAAGGCAGTAACAAAGTTCGGTCATACACCAATTAGGCCACTTTTTGGCCACAGATTTCTGCAGGTAGGTGTAGTTTGTGGTATGGAATTTAACCTGGAAGCTGTGCATATGTATTGAAAGTCATTTGCCCAGTTTAACATAGCACACCTCTTAAACTCTGACTGTAGTAAGCTTTTATCTGTACAAAACATCATGTGGAGTCACTGATACAAGTGTTTTGAGATGGGATTTTACTATAGGAGCTAGATAGGAGCCAGACCACATGGTATCTGGAACAAAATAAACAAACTAATAAACAAACAAACAAAACCCCCAAACAAAACTCAAAAAAACCCAAACAAAAAACCCTACAAATAAGCAGTCATATTAGCAGCATTAACAAGGGTTATCAACTACTCATTTGCAACCAATGTGAAACAAAGTTGAAAAGACACATTTCAGCTATTTTGGTCCTCGTGAACAGATATATTTTTGTGCTTAGAAGATAAATCTTTTAAAGGAAAGCTGTGAGTTTGTAAACTGGCTTGCATCTGTCTTTGATAAGTTTTATTTTTGTTCCAAAAGTTACAAGACTGAGCATCTAGTGTGATTTCAGGAACAAACCTCAACACATCTATATTCTTTTTTCTGTTTGGCTGTGCTGGCAGTAGTATTGTTTAATTTTCCTTAGTCTTGGTATGTAGCAAGAGATGTCCCAAGATATCAGTTAAAATACTAGTGGTATGTTCTCAGTTTCACAAATTCTCTTGTTAGAAACACTTTCCCAGTTGTGCTTCTCAGAAGTCTAGTATGTGGCAACTTCAAAGCATAATAGTTTCTGGAAGAATGTGAGGACATTTCTGCCATAACATTGTCCTCCTTGACACCTTGGAAAATTCACACAGGAAAATTCAATTTTCCTTTGTTTTCAGTGCAAGCCTTTAAGATTTCCTTTTGTCCATATATTTATCTATCTTTCTAGACTGTCTTTGAGGTGTCTTACATTGTCTCTTTCTGAATGATTTTTAAATATTTTCACAAGGGCTTGCAAGAAACTTTTGCCAAAAGCAAACCAAAAAACCTCAAACCAAGCCCCTACCAAAAATTTCAACCCTACCCGTAATTTCACAGTCTGAAGTTCTACACCTGATGTTACTGATGCTATGTAGGTAAGTAAAATACTTTCTCTATGCCTTTCTTTGCATTTCCTTCATCTTTCTTTGCTGCTACTATTCATATCTCTTCCATTCATATTTCATTCAATGTATTTGGAATTAGCACTTTAAAATTTATTCCTAAATGGTAACCGAAGGTCATAACTTTTTTAACAGATTGTTTTCTTCATTGTTTACCTCAAAGGTCACAGCTTTTAGAATATGAAAAACATGGGAAATCAACATTGAAAATTGTTCTAAATGGGACTGCATGTACTTCCCAAAATTTTTCATTTTGAAATTACAGACAAAAAATAGATCTCTGAATTTGAAAACGGTTGTATTAAAAATAAACCATCAATTTGCTACCATTTTCTACTTCGTACTAAGAAAGTGTTGCCATTAAAATAAACTAAAATGAACCAAAAAAAACTTTTTTTCCAAAAATAGCTGGGAAAATAAAATTACAATTACAAAATAAACAAACAAACAAAAAAACCCCAATCTGAAACAAAACAACAACAACAAAAATCCCCCCACAACTAGATTTGTTTTCTTTTCCATGATGAATTACCTGATATAGGCTTTGGAGTATCAGCTGTATCCAAAGATGTTCAGGGTATGGCTGCATCACCCTCAAGGTGAAATATTTGTCATGACATGACAGGGTCAGAGCTTTTGAAAAGTCAGAAATAGGTATTACTTGTAGGATGCAGATACCAGGCCTATGTCTACATCTCACTACCTAGATTCCTGTTTCCTGTTGGTGCAGTTTCATGGGAAGCTTTCTTGCTAGAGGCAAAAGCTTCATCTCACACTCCTGAGAGTACAGATGTGGAAGGAGATTACGGCTTTCAGTGCTATCAGCAATTTTAACCTCTATGTGTGCTAAGAAATTAAGTTATGTCAGTTTCCATCCCCAACAGCAGTTTGCCAGAGGACAGTTTGCTTTACTCATGTGGGCATGGGCCATGCATGCATAGGTTCCTATGCATGTCTGAGTTCCTTACAGGTGCAAGCAACAACTTTAAGCCTAATTCCCTAAATGGAAGGAAGTCTACCAGCCTCTCATGGACAGAGGAGGAAGAATACTTTTTAATTTAAATTGTTTCCTTTTCCCACTCTTTCCTTCCACCCCTTATGATATGTCCTCCAACAAAGTGTTACAAAAACTGTGTAGTTAGATCCAGGAACAAAAATACAACAGAAGGGAAATCACACATCAGAGAAACAGATACAGGTCACCATTTCTAACACATTGTTTTCTGTGCAGAAAACAATTTTCACAAATTCCTTAACACATTTCTCAAGTGGCTTTCATGGCTAATGTTTAATTTGATACCTAATTGAATCTTAACTAATCAAGGAGACTAGTACTGAACACAGAGAGTCAAAAGATTGACAGACAATTGTAGTAAAACATTATGATAAACATCCCAGCTTGATCCTTCTCTCTTTTATTCAGGTGGAACTCAGGAGCAACTCCACATAACCATACTGGAGTAAAACTGGTGTAAACAAAAGTAGACCCTTGCTGAAGCAATTTCAGACTTGGCACTAAATTCTGTTAAACATGCTACAGTGCAGCTGTATATTAAATAACCAATTTAGAATAAAAACAAGCCACTAATGGCTACATTTTTCTTCAGACTAATAGGTGGCTGAAATACAGCATTTCTGAAATGAATGACAGGGAATATTAGCTTTTGAAACATGTTTTCTTCAGTTTTCTATAATAACAGTAGAAAATAAAGGAAAAATTGCTGTAGATTCACAGAAAAGAATGTGCTTTTATGCAAAAGAGACATCAGACCCTGATGTATACAAGGAATTTGAGATGTCTGTACTGAGACACATCAACATGTCCAGATATCAAACCTCTGCTATGGAACCCTAAACCCAGACTGGGGATTAGGGCAAGGAGACTACAGGAGCATTTGAGTGGGATATCCATGCCCTGAGCTGTAGTTCTGTTTTGGAAGAGGACAAAGCAAAAAAAAAACCCAAGTAGCAGGGGAAGGTATTTTAGTCTGTGCCCTTGAGACAAAACCCTTCAGTAACTAAAACACTAAGTGCATGCCAAGATCATGAATCAGGGTTTTGGGCTGTGAAGTTATATTTTACCAGAAAACAAAAGGAAATCAGCTACAGATACGAAAAAGTGAAAGAATCACACAGAAAAGTTCTTTTTGCTGTCACATGCCTTTGGGAGATTGATTCATTTTTACAGATTGGTCTCAAGCTAAGACTTCCAAGGACTTACTAAACAAACTGTCTGGTCTTCTATGAAAATTTCTCTCTTACCTCTGAGTTGCAGCCATGATTATACACTGGGAAGGTACAAGACTGCTTCATGTGAAAACCTCCCAGTTAACCTCAATGCTGCAGCAAGAACAAGATAAATAGAAACCCTCCTTTACTGCTCTGCTGTGGCACATCTGTCAGAAAGGAGAACACACATGCCTTCCAAATAGTTTTTTAATCAAATTGTTGAAATTAATTTCCTCTGAGACCTCTGTAGCTGAATTTATGCAAAAGATGCCTTAAGACAGCTTCTACATCTCCCAATAGTGCCTAAATTATTGGTTGGAATAGTGTTTTGATATGGAGATCTTATATCCCTTCCAATTAAGACGCCAGGTCTTCCAGTTCCTAAAGAATGCTGTAACTACTGGGCTGTTATGTAAAAGCACAAATCTTAGGATTTGGGTTTAGGACTGTAAGACCAACTTTCTGTACAGAAATAGTACCTCTAGAAGGTGATAATTCAGCTTAATCCAAACCTCAAAGAAACATCACAGCAATGCACACTAAATGTAGCAGTAGGGCTCAATGGCCTGTGAGACCAAAAATGCTGTTTAAACTTAGGCCAGATCATTTAGTCTTTACTTATATTTTCCTATTCTGTCAATCCACCTCTTTGCAGCCCTTGAGCCCTTTGCTTGAATCCTGCAGAGACATTGGACCTATGCAGACCTCTGCAGTAAGTAGCTTGCCTCTTGTTTGTGACTTGCAACTCATCGGCAGTCTCGCCTTTCTCCCTATATCTTGGGTGTACCTTTGGACCATTGTTTCAACCTTGTCTACTTTTGTTCTATCTGCTTTAGTTCTTGACTGGGCTCACTGAATGAATCCCAGATCTAGTTCATCACTTTCTATGTCTACCACTGCTACTGGACCATGTTACCAGCAGTTTTGACTCTTGTCTACATGTCATTATGGTACAGACCTTGTTGCTATCTAACAGGATGATCTTGTTCAAAGTTACATGCATTGCCATCTCCTGTGCTGATTGTGGCAGTAATGTGTGAGCTGTGATCTGAGCAAGCCTAGCAAAACAGGCCCTTAACAGATTTAGGCATTTATATTTCCAGATGGCCTTAGGCAGATTCAACTCCACCCAAAAGGTGGTGACTTAGTGTCAGATAACAGCAGGGTGTTAGGTATCTATAGGAAACAGCCCCTGAAAATAGCCCCTAAAAATAGTAAAGCTGGCGCAGTCCAGTCTCAGCAGTCTTCAGAGCACACTGATACACATATTCTGTGTGCCCAGCAATTAGATTAATAAAGACTCGCTTTCATCTGGAGTTCTCTAAGCACTGTGTTAAGAGGATATAATCATCCTGGCAACAGTGATGATGTTTAAGTGTTGCATTCAGTCTGACTAATGACTTTTACAAGGACCTGGAGCACCACTTCAGTTTTCTATGTCTTCTACTTCTACACTAGCAAGAGGGAAATAATATTTATGAGTGCTACAGAATAACACATGATAACAAAGCTTTCTGGGCATAATCTATCACACAAGGTATATATTTTACAAAGAAAATATTCCTAGAAGTATGATCTCTCAGTTTACTTTCTGTTTTAGCATTTTGATCAAGAAAGGGGGAGTTGCATCTGTACAGACATTCACATTCACGTATGAATCAACACCTATTTATGACTGGAATTTTCAATCTGAAGGGCAAGAGAAATCTGGTACAAGTGACAGAATCTGATCTTCTCTCTTTATCTCACAGCTGCTGGAGGAATTTGCAATGTGAAAGCCACAGGCGTCAAGTAGGTTGGTAT
The DNA here is from genome assembly GCF_014839835.1 of Dryobates pubescens. NCBI lineage: Eukaryota > Metazoa > Chordata > Aves > Piciformes > Picidae > Dryobates > Dryobates pubescens. The sequence goes on along the minus strand of NC_071625.1, from coordinate 18,776,749 downwards.
CTTTGGAATTCAGCATTTCATTTAAGGCCTGCTTCCAGAACTGCTGTCATGATAGGGGTGAATGTTGATTTCTATTAAATACATTACAAATATGTATGACATGTTCTATTCTTGGCAAGATGCCACCATGAAGAGATATGCAGCTGAATTGCCAGAGAATTCAAGCGTGATGGGGAGCGGAGGGAGGAAGGAAGGAAGGCACAAAGAACAAAATGTCTCCATAGCCACCCACGAGGACAAACTCCTAGTGAGATATGAATCAGCAACAGCCAAGGAAGCCCTGATGCCTAAAGGGGATTATGTAAGAATCTGAGATAAGTGGTGTCACTAGCATCTTTGGGTATTTCTATGGCATTTAACTGTGTCATCTAACCTGACAATAGATATCCGAGCTCTCTTCTAGTCTATGTAGAAAGCTAAGCAGCTGCTGAGGGTGATAACTTTAATCAGGAGTCTAGAGCAGGCAGACTTGTCAATTAGGCATCTCAGGTAAATGCTCGATGGGTGTGCTAAATGGAAACCTTAAGCTTAAATCTTCTGTTTAAACACTTTGTGAACATCTCTTTGCTATTCAGCCTCATAGATCATGGGGAAGAATTTGCTTATTTATCAAAAAGACAAACAAATGACTACATTTGGTAAAATGCAGAGAAATTTCAGTGAAGAAAGGAACAGGAAGAAAATAGACACATAGAAGCGTCAAAGAAAGAAGTCTAACGTTAAAGTCTGACTTCATATGGGCAATTGTGTCTCATGTTATACAAGGTGTGATGTGAGGTTTTGCACAGTGATTATACATATGCAATATTATATCAGCTTAATGACCGGAAAATGGCTGATTTTTATGCAACAGAAATGATATGTCTCAGAGAGAAGGATTTCTCATTTATGATTTTCTATACTCACACTCTTGTCAACGTGCAGAAAGGTTATATACAAATTAAGTTTTTCAACACAAGAGAGAACACAGAATTTATATTGTTTGATTCTTTATTCTCAGACTTTTTATTATTATTCAGTACTTTGATCCCAACACTTCTAAACTTTCAATGTATAATAAACTTCAATTCTTTGTTTAGTTGTGTCCAAAGACTCACAAAGTAAGGCAAAATGAGATTTCTGGATTTTTAATAACTCTCCACTTAATTAGTGTATGTTTTAGTGGTTGTCTTACTGAGGATTTAACCAGATATTTGGTAAAAGCTAAAAATTTACATTTCTAGTTTGCATTTTATTCAGGGCCTAACCTGAAAATAGTGTTCAAGCAATTAAAACCATGTCAAATGAGAAGTCATTAGGCTGAAAATACTGAGAGCTGTATTCATTTCATGGTTAGTACTGTAATTCCTTTCATATGATAGTCAAGACTTTAGCCTTTCTCAGTTTCCTGAAATCAAAGAGCTATTTACAGAAAGCACTTTTTCTGACTTTTCTTGTTATTCTGTGTGTTCCTGTATCAACACCAAAGTTTGTTTGAAATGGGAAGTTCAAAGCTACTTGTAAACCCATTTAATTTTAGTTTTTAAATATATCATCAACTACTCAGCATGGTTTCAGAAATTCAGAGCAAATATCCTCCCTACAGCATCCATCCTCCATTTCTTGTAGTTTGCTATAATCTTGTGTATGAAGCTTCCAAAAGTTGTGGAACAGCCTATTTTGAGAGAAGTTGTAAGCAGGAACACATTAATGAGTATCAGGTGCAGCTATGAATTTAATGAATGGTTTGTTGGAACTCACATTAAATAGCAACATCCGTCTGCAGATGAGCTCTACAATGTCCTTATTTCAAGCCCAGGCAGATGGAGGATTTGCAATGTGCTTGCTGTTTTCTGGTTCATGCAGCATTGCTTGCTTGTAAATACATTCATAATCATGCTTGACTGTCCAGCCTTTTATTTTTGCAGCTTCCTCTACTAAGTAATGAGTGTAGGAAGACTGCAACAAGGTTCATCATGAGAATTAAACTTGTTGAGGATTTTTGTCCTGCTCAAAAACCCCCAAACAAACTTTTTGGTATTTTTTTCTTTTTTTCCTTTTGTAATTTTTTTTCTCTCAAACAGACTTAGCCTAAAAAAAATGGAGGTGAAAGGGTGAAAGGGAAACTGTCATGTTCTTTTTAAAACTGTCATTACTTTCTGATGTTGGAGTAAATTTAGAAGTTTCATATTTAGGAACCAAACAGGTTGTTATCAAGACCAGTGACTTGCTGACACACAGTAAGATACATCACACAGTTCCTTGAGAGCATTTCTGTAAGTTCGTTTTGATATTCAAAACCATTCCAATTTATTTCCATTTTCAGCCATTTGCAATCCAAATGCTTCCTACAGTATTTGTATATGTCTGTCTGCCACGGAAAGAAGAGGTGAAAATACTTTCAGAGGAAGGCATAAATGCTTATACTGGAGAAGCAGGTACTACTTTCTTCCTTTGGCCCTCCCCAAGGATATGAAGGGAGTGAATCCCTTGTATACTGTGTGAGATGCAGGTTCTTTCCCCCTCTATGGATCAAATAAAATGGTAACAGGAAAAGTAAAAATGTACTGAATATTGTCTCAAGCATAAGGAAGCCCATTTTAGGATTTTGTACCAAAAAAAAAAAAAAGGCAAAAAAAAAAAAGACTGTTTATTAATTGTATCCTGATCCTAAATGGCTTCTGAAAGTTGCTGATCAGTTACGGGACCAAGTTTAACCTCCTACATATGACTGTCTCAAGCTGCACCAGGAGAAGTTTAGGCTCAAGGTGAGGAGGAAGTTCTTCACTGAGAGAGTCATTCACCATTGGAATGGGCTGCCCAGGGAGGTGATAGAGTCAGCATCCCTGGAGGTGTTCAAGAGGGGATTGGACGTGGCACTTGGTGTCATGGTTTAGTCATGAGGTCTGTGGTGATGGGTTGGACTTGATGATCTTTGAGGTCTCTTCCAACCTTGGTGATTCTGTGATTCAGTGATTCTGCCTTCTTTTTTTTTCACTAGATAGATAATTTGGATCAAGATTTTTAATGACTGAATTACTGGTTGGTGAGGCAAGATTTCAGAGACACACAAAAGCCTTAGAAAATTGTGAAAACATTCATTGATAAAATTATACTGGTTACAACACAAAATTAAAAATATATTTCTATAAAATGCAGTTTCAGGTAGGGAAAAATATAGTTTATTCCCAACCTCACTCCTACCATGTTAACACAGCTTCATTGACTTCAGAACTACTCCCAGTAGACAAATAATATACAACACTTTTGAAGTCAGCGGGTCTCTGATCACTCACATCAGTTGGAGCTGCAGTTCAGCTTGTTGTTTGCAGAGATTTCCAAACTTGGAAACTCTTTCTCACATTTCTAGCAAAGTCAAAATAGGTCTTTGTGAAATAACTGCAGCAAACAGTAAATGATGTATGAAATGAAATATCTCATCCATCCCATACATGAAGAATGTGAAGAGGAAGCTTTGCTGCTTTCACCACGCAGTTTCAAATAAGCCCCTGATGGAGAACCATCATTTGTATGGAGTAATGGGAGGAAAGGGATGATGCTGTCATTCTTGTCTGCTGTCATGTATGCCACTTCCTTATAGAGAGATTCAGATTTTCTGCCTCCTGCAATTTGTGTAATAAATACTGTCTTATATTCTCTCAAGCAACTTCTGTTGAGTTCTATGGGAGCTGAGCCCACAGTACTGGGATTCTATTCATGTCTATAAAAGTATTTTATATCAAGCTAATTTTTTCTGTATAACAGATCTGATCTCTTGGCACACATCTGCACTACAAAGTGAAGTGATGTGTTATAGACCTCTAAGATTTTCTCTCTATTTTCTCCCCCTAAAGAGGAAAAGAAAGTTCTAATAATTCCTGAACCATAAAAAAGGCTACTGTATGGCTGGGAAAGCCTCTGAAAAGGACCCTTTTGTTTCAAAACTTTGTTCACTTTTAGTGGCATAAGTCTTCATGCCCTAATATCACAGGCAAATGAATTTAGCAGTATACTTAGGATTTTGAAAACCCAAATCTGTAAATATTTTACTTTTGTTGTTGTTGTTGTTTCCACCTTTGCTATGACAACCCTATCTGATCCACACAGAACAGAAATTTAACTGGAATCATATAGGTTCTCTGACTATCTCAAGAAGCTTGTCTCATAGTAGTATTATAGAAGGGCACAGACTCTGTGTTGGCTGTGTGGGGACTGCTTTCCAATAGCACTCAAGCAGTCAGCAAAGCAGCTCATATTCAAAGCTTGGATGTTTAAGCATCTCTAAAATTCATGTTGTTTTGGTACATCACATCTCTAAATCCGTAGCCTCCTGTATTATTCATTTGACTGTGAAGGTCTGCTTGGCAGAGATGTGGTAGGAAATTTAGCCATCAGGCTTGGGGTGCATCTGAGTTCCAGTGTATTCTTTCTGAAGCTTTGTCAGAAACAGTTTGCTTGTCTCTGAAAGCAGGGTGATTTGATCACTCTTGGCAGTCACAGTTTCCCCCTCATATTTTGTTTTGTTCCAAGAATGCCAAGAAAATGTTCTTTCTTTTAGAAAATAGTCTTCTCCCTGCTGAATTCATATTAAGATATCCTCAGAGGGCTTGGCTGTCACCTTCTGTAGGTTAAAACAACAGGATGTACCCGCTTCCTCCCCCTAACTCTGAAGAACATCACATTGGGTTGCCTTTCAAAGCTTTTGAGATACAGTCTGTTATCTACATGCAGTCAGCATCATGCCAAAGTGCAGCATCTAAAAACAAGGAAAGTGCATTAGCTTTTTAGTAGAAGAGAATCAACATGCAGATTTATTAGTTATCCTCATTCTCTACTATTCTAGGATATGTGAATGTGGCAGCTGCTGCTGTGATTTTGCTACACTATAGACACATCCAAGTCAATGAGAAACTAGCTTGCTAAGGCAGAAGCAAACAGTTAGCCTGTCCATTCTCAAATGTCACGTGATTTTCTGTACTGTTTGGTCCAGCATACTTGGGTCACAAGCCAGCTTATTCCAAAGCAGTTCATGTGTATTTTTAATAGATGATAGATGCAGTGGTGCAGGTAAGATTTGTGACACTAGGTAAGAAATGTAATATTACCATATCTCATATTACTTAACTACCTCAAGAATGCATACCTATCTACTTCCAAAAGGGATGGAGGGGTTGACAAGCTTATTCTAACATGAGTATCAGCTGGCCAGAGCAAGTGCTCCAGAGGAAGTAGCATGAAGCCAGAGATCAGATGAGCATAAGGGAAAAGCACAGTGACACAGTACGATCAAAGAAAGCATGTAGTTCTTCATCCCCAGAGCAGGCCATGACAAAAAGGCAACTACATATTAACTACTCATGGTGAACGGCACATGCTTTGACTTCACATAAGTCTATATTGTTGAGTGTTAGAAGATATGAAATTAACTTTGCTGCTTTGGTTTGAGAGTGAAGATCTATTTTAGAATACTGGATGAGAAGTTTCACTTAAGAATCTCTCATTTATTTTCATAATCAAAACCAGATCATGAGCTATGGTCACTGTGAGTAGTGAACAGATAATGCATGTCCTCTCATTGCTTAGTGAGAATTATTTCCTGACCCAGCAGCCAAAGCATCTCTTTCCCAAGCTTGCATGCACTGGAAGACATACACATGGACACTGTTGCCAGCTTGGATCTCTTCTCAGTCAACATTTAATATCACCCCAAATACCTGCCTAAGAAGATAGGGAAATAAGGACAAGATTGCTATTGCTACCAAATACACTACAATAATAGATACATTATATTTTCCATGTCATCCAGACACAGAAAAATGAGAAAAAGCATATGTAAGATACATGCTTTCTTACAACTTATGATAAATGAGGAGAGGGGGAGTGAACAGAGAGCAGTATTTTGTTTTGAATTGTCATTTTCAGAGAAATTGCCCCTACAGTCAAAGCATTGATCCAATTTGGCAACGTTTAGATGCTACAAAGGAAGTCAGGGCAATCAAAATTGGGTTGTTTTGTGGGTTTTGTTTGTTATTAAAAAAAAAAAAAAGGAGGAAAAAAGACTGAGTATTAATAAATTCAGAACAAAAGAAAATACTTTAAAAAAAGAGCCACAGTGGATTCCTAAGAGAAATGGTAAACCCCCAAAACATTCTATGTGCAATACTTGTTTTTCTGGACAGAGCAGAAAATACGCTTTGGAGAAGAATTCTTCACTGTCAGGGGAATTATGTGTTTCCTACCACATCTTTTCTATCTCAGGTTTCTATGAATATGTGAGATAAGGCAATGGGAGAAAGCCGTAAGCATTAGTGCTCTATTGCAGAAGAATAAGGTTAATGCAATTATGCTACTAAAGACCTGAAGAATAAAGACTTTTTAAAAAAATTATTTTATTATTTTTTTCCTCCAGATGATGAAAGATTTCTAGGTGACACCGAGCTCAGGGCGGGGGGGTGGGGGAGTGGGGGGTAGAGGAAGGGAATATGTAAATGAATATAGCTATATTACTTTTGTTGTAACTGCTGATTCTAATCCCACCACAAAACATCAGGTCTCTGTGACTATAGCCAGAATATCTGTACGAATACTCTAGGAAATGTGCCTCCTTTTGCTAAGCATCAGAGCAGGTTCATATTTCTTTGCAACTTCACTGTGGACATTATTCTTTGTCTTCTGGTTAAATACCTTCAAGGCTTTCTCCCTCTGATACTTATGACTACATTCCTATTAAATCTGACATTTTGCTATTGTTTCAAAGAGATTGAGCATAGATTGTTTTATACATAGATTGAACCTTTGATATTTGCATCCAAGTGTGTTCAAGGAAAATAACTGCATTGTTACAGAAATATCCTATATAACAAACATCCTTTAAGAAAGAAATGAACACATGGATCAACATCTTTTATCCTCTGAATATATATTTTGCTTTTAATACAATCTTTTTCTTGTTTGCTTAAAAGTTTTCCAGTCTTACCTCATTTCAGAAGAAAAAATAATTCAGAGGAGCTGGTCACTCCTGACAGTAAAAGGATATTTTATGGGGTCCTTCATAGATTTGTCTTATCTCTATTCTGTCGCAAAGAGAAATAAACAAAACCATGCAGGTCCAGCCACATGAATTTTGTCTCATCAGAAAGGTTGGGAGGAAAGTAATAGCTTATCAATAGGAAACAGTACAAAAAAGACAGAAAAAAATTACAACATATTATCCAGGCAGCCACACTGAGAGTATAAATGAAAGATTAATAGTTCATATGTTTTTCATTGTGGTACATTGACATCTTTGACCAAAGGGAGGGAAAATAGGCTTCTGCTAGAATTAAATAGTGACATCTCAGTCAGTCAGCTGCACTAGATTCTTAAATGGGTTAGCAATCAGAGAGAGATCAAGACCTACTTTTTTTCTAGAGTCTGCTATGCAATCACTTCCATAGCGCAAAATAAGTCTGAGGAAGCAATTACATGTCTAAATCCTTTTATGCACATGACCACAGGCTTTCTTCATTAAAACAGTAGTTCCATGGAGTTATTGGTGTGTTTTACTGTCGCAGTAGAGATTTTGAACTAGATAATCATATAATTAATTTTGTGTTACCTGCTTATAAGTTTTATTTCATTTTAATAGATCTGGTTATGTCTGTGAAGTATGCAGTTCAGTAGCATATTTTTTAAATGGCTTAGGACCAGATTCATTCACAGCATTTTCAAGGGTTTCTTGTTTTATTTACAAGGGGAAAATATTGATGTTGTAAAACCGGGGTGTAAACAATCTGTATTGCATTTGTATAAACAGCAGGACATGCTCCTGTGCATATAGGAGTAATTGTGCCCTCTCCCATTTGCCCACAGTGATTTATCAAACCTCTCTTACACACCCGCAGGGCTGCAATACAGATGAACATTGCCCTAGACATAGGGTTACCCTGGGAAGACACTATTCTGAGTCAGAGCTGATGGTACATTTTGCAGCTCAGGTGGTCTACAGACAATCTGGGTGTAACAGACTCCTTGTAATCATGAGGTATCAAGTACAATCCTGTTTTGGAGAGCATCTGGATTCCTGTCTCTGACGATAGACTGGAAAAAGGTCACTGTGCGCTTACAGTTATCAGTTCCTCTGTCTGCATCACGCAGCAAAAGTACCATCAAGTTCTCTGTTGAAGATCACAGAAGCACAGAAGCATTGAGGTTGGAAAAGACCCTCAGGATTACCTAGTCCAACTCAGAACCCTACTCTACAAGATTCACTCCTAAACCATATCCCCAAGCACCACATTCAAATGACCCTTAAATACATCCAGGGTTGGCAACTCAACCACCTCCCTGGGCAACCTATTCTAATGCCTGACCACTCTTGCTGTGATTTTTTTTCCTAATGTCCAGTCTAAACCTACCCAGTTGCAGTTTGAGGCTGTTCCCTCTTGTTCTATCACTAATTACCTGTGAGAAGAGACCAGCACCAGCCTCTCTACAATGGTCTTTCAGGTAGTCATAGACAGTAATGAGGTCTCCCCACAGCCTTCTCTTTTTCAGACTAAATATCCCCAGCTCCTTCAGTCATTCTTCATTAGATTTATTCTCCAGGCCCTTCACTAGCTTTGTTGCCCTCCTCTGCACTGGCTCCAGCATGTCCACATCTCTCTTGTATTAAGGTACTCAAAACTGGACACAATACTCAAGGTGTGGCCTCACCAGAGCTCAATACAAGGGCACAATCACTTCCTTACTCCTGCTGGACACAGCATTTCTAATCCAAACCAGGATGCCACCGGTTTTCCTGGCCACATGGGCACACTGTTCATATTGAGTTGCTTATTGATTTGAACCCCCAGGACCCTTTCTGCCAGACAGCTTTCCAATCACACTTCCCAAGGCCTATAGCATTATTTGGGGTTGTTGTGACCTAAGTGCAGGACCTGGCATTTGGCCTTGGTGAAACTCATCCTCTTAACATTGGTCCATTGATCCAATCTATCAAAGTCCCTCTGTAGAGCCTCCCTACTCTCATGCCGATTGACACTCCATCCTAACTTGGTGTCATCTGCAAACTTACTGATGACACAATGTCTTCATCAAGGTCATCAATAAAGATGTTAAACAAAAGTGGTCCCAACACTGAGCCCTGAGATGGGAGGGAAGAATGGGCCAGAATAGTACAACATCCACTTTGTGATGCCAGATTCAGTCCACATGGCTCTCAATGGAAAGTTCTGTTGGTTTTCACAGGCTAATTCTTGGCAAGAATCTGGAGGCCTCTCCAAACTCTGGAGATTCTACCTCTCCGCTGGAGTTATTCTGACTCTGTGACATTCCCACACCTTGTTTAAACTAACAGGAGACAAGTTTGGACATACAGGAGATAAGAACCCTGTACCGTCTATGTTCCACTACATCTCAGAAAAAAGGTGCTAATACACACTAAGTTTTCTTTTGTAAGTATCATCTAAGAAAAATATAATATCAATGTATTTGAACCTAAGAATGAAGTATTGTCTAGTTTTCAAGTATACCGTTGTAATTGTCTGCCACTCATATCTATCCACAAATAATATTGATTCTGGGTGCAGAACAAAACTCTCTACATCAATGTATAAAAGAAACCTCTCTGTGACCCTAACTCACTGTCTGTATCTGCAGATCTATGTTTTTGCATTTCTCTACATAATGATTCATGCCTCCATAATGATGTTCCTCTTGTGGAGCGTCAATATATAATTAAAGGCATGTGTTTTTGTGTCACTGTGTTAGTCTTGCTACAAGACATGAAGGTTCAAATCCACTCCTGTAAACCAGCAAAGCTCGATTGAAGTCAATAAAGCCGCAGTGATCTGATATTCATGTGTTTCTTCACTTCATTATTTTCTCCCTTTCATGTAAAATAAATTACTATTTTCTCAGAGAACTTGTTTTTCTTAAATTTACCCACCAAAATGTTAGACTTTTACAGAAATAAATAATTACAGAGAATAGTTGCAGTTAATATTAGGAAGATTAAATATAGAATTTCATGCCAGTGTGCAAAAAAGGAAAACTGCTGTGACATTCCACTCTAATTAAAGTATGTTAATTATGGGAACAGATTTATTCAAATTATACTTTATATGTGTAATTGCAATATACAACAGATTTTAAAATATTTCTGTGAGGATGAAAATAAGATAGTTGAAATCCTACACCTTATGCTTCAGTTAGAGCAAACCAATTCCCATTTTCTTATGCAATGTATGAAACACTGTTTTAGAAATAGAATAAGCTAAGTTACTGATTTCAATTTAGAAGAATGTTTTTATCGTTATGAAACCAACAAGAACAATGGAGCTTCGTGTCACTGGCTGTTTTCTGATTTGGGAGATTTCCAGAGAAGCTGAACTGAAAGAGAGCTTTAGTCATTTGTAGTCTTGTGGGCATCACCTCCACTTAAAGGAGCTCTGCTATGTGTGTGTGCTGGATGATAGGTTCAGAAAGTTAGGTAGTGATAGTATCGAGGCATTAATTTTAGGGTCATGTCACATTGCCACAAATTTTGCCTGAAGTAGTCCTTGCATGTATGGATGTCAATGGACTTACAGACTGCCAGGGCTCAATTCAGTTTAAACATGGGCATCCAGTGTCATTTAAAATGTGCTTGGGTATCTGAGACCTCTAAGTAGTACTAGTCAGTAGGAACCCTTGATTTTCAGGAGTGACAGCTGAATCTAAACTTGTGAGATCCCCTCAGGCACAGCAAATGGCACTAAGTGCTTGTGTTTCAGCAACTGAATCAAACCCCAAGAGCTGAGTTCATTTTCCCTAATTGGACTTACAGCATGTATGTTTCTACATCTGAGTTAGTCCCCCCAACAAACTTTTCCAAGCCAGAACAGATGTAATACATACATATTGTAATGAGATGTCTTGTCCCTATTTACCTTCAACAGCTCTAAAATAACTCAGAAAACTCAGTTATTAGCATTATAGAATCATAGAATCAACAAGGTTGGAAAAGACCTCAGAGATCATCAAGTCCAACCTGTCACCCAACACCTCATGACTACTAAATCATGGCTTCAAGTGCCATGTCCAGTCCCCTCTTGAACACCTCCAGGGATGGCGACTCTACCACCTCCCTGAGCAGCCCATTCCAATGGCCAGTGACTCTTTCTGTGAAGTTCTCCTCACCTCAAGCCTAAACTTCCCCTGGTGCAGCTTGAGACTGTGTCCTCTTGTTCTGGTGCTGGTTGCTTGGGAAAAGAGACCAACCCCCACCTGTCTACAACCTTTCAGATAGTTGTAGACAGCAATAAGGTCTCCCCTGAGCCTCCTCTTCTGCAGGTTTTGACTGTGGACACCTTGTTTCGATGCAGTGCTCTATATGCAAACCTGTTCGTATCCCAGTTTCCTAGCAGTCACATTAGTGCCCATTTCATAACACTTGTTACACCTGTAGAATGCTTTTGTGTGCTGTGGATATACCTGCTTGTGTGATTGGTGTCCTGTAAATTTATAAATCTAAATCAATCAAAGTGGAATTTTATGGCAAATTCAGACCTTTGACTCTGTAATTTTGACTACTACTAAGTCTGGATACACACTCTCCCTGATACTTAGTCAGACTCCAATACAGGAGGAAGATCCTTGCAGTTCCTCTATTTCATACCTTCCTACTTCTGTCTGAAAAGAAGAAAGGAGTAGCAGTATGGTAAGACATTAATTTTAGTTAGCAAGATGGTAACTGGAAGCTTTCCACTAACTTTAATGAACTCTGTACTGGAATCATAAAGACAAAATCTCAACAAACACCTTCACTCAGAAAGTGACTTGCTATTATAAGTCATACAAGGCTGATCAATGACTTCACACTGCTCACTCGACCCTGTGTGCCTTCACGTGTCTCAGCATGATGCAGTCACTTCATACTATCCTATAGCTATGGGGTGTTTGACTGTGCTTTGATTTGATTTGCACTGTGAATCTACATAGCTCTGAAGTAAAGGTCTGCTGTGGGTTGGCCTTGGCTAGCAGCCATGCACCCACACAGCCACTTGCTCACTCTCCTTTTCCTTCCGCCTCCCTGCAGAATGGAGGAGAAATTAAGAACAAAAGTGAGAAAACCTGTGGGTCGAGATAATGACAGTTTAATGAATTGAGGAAAAAAATTAGAAAGAAAGAAAAACAAAAGATGCAGAAAGAATCATTTACCACCTCCCACCAGCAGACCAATGCCCAGCCACTCTCTCAGCAGCAGCCACCTTGGCAATCAAGTGCCTACCTCTTGCACCTCTTTCTTCTTTTACCCTCTTTTTTTTTTTTTTCCTGAGCATGGCGTTATATGGCATGGAATAGACCTTTAGCCAGTTCCAGTCAGCTTTGCCATCTCTTGCCCACCCCCAGCCTACTTGCTCGAGAGGCAATGGAAAAAGGAAGCCTTTGCCACTGTGCATCTGTGCCATTCAGCAGCAGCCAAAACACTAGTGTGTCATCAACACTGTTTTAGCTGCAAATCCAAAACACAGCACCACATGGACCGCCATAAAGAAAATTTATGGCATCACAGTCAGACCCAGTACAAGGTCTAATGTCATTGCCTTCTTAGGCATGAGGCAAAGCCAGGACTACTGAAGCACAGCATGGTTTACCTACATGGTGCCACCTACTGAAGGCTGGACAGAGTAAAGGGCTGAAGGGGCGAGGGCAGTGGAGCTCTTCCATAGCAGACTAAACATCACATCTGCCTGTAGCTCCCAAAGCAACTCAGGTCTTGTTACTGAGGGCTAATTGTTGATTTGCTGCATGGATAGTCTAAATGGAAAAGCAGTCAGATATTATTTTTTGTCACTTCAGATCAGATTCTAAAGGGCAAAATGAAGGTTGCATTGGATTATTTTTATATTGCCATTTTTTTGGCCCTACTTAAGCAACACCATGAGTTTCATTTTAAAGGGAATATAGAAATAACTGTATAGGTTTACATATTGAAATGCATAAAATTTTCACTGTGCAGTCTAAGCCTTTTACCAGGCAAGCATGATTTTTCTACTTGTCTTGTATCTGTTAGATCCCTCCCCTCTTTGATTGCACATCCTTTCCCTCCTGCTCTAAATAGAACTGCATTTTACTGATCATTTGCCAGGAGAAAGAGCTGGGTTTTATGGGGATGTTGGAAACATCACAAAATATAGGCTACACAGCAAACACTCAGCTTTTAAATTAATTTAGGATTTTTCCCACCCCCTGAAAGCTGCCATATTGATGCACAAGATATCTTTCTGTGGCTCTTTTTGTGGAACAGACACTTAGTAACAAACTGGTGTGCAGTCCATCAGTAGTCAAAGTTCTTGTTATCAAACCTGTCAAGTAATGGCCATGTCAACTGTCCCAAATATTGTTTTACTTGCAGCCTCAACTGTCACTTAATTATTGTCTCATTTCTTTTAAACTTCATGCTGTAAGAACATCTTTGTACTCTAAGCAAAAGAGAACTCTTGAGAACAATTTTATCACTTATAAAGTGATAAAGTCAGAAATGGAGACTCAAAAAGATAGGGGCACTTGGAAGCATGTTTCCTTTTATATATTTTCAAGTTAATTATATTACTTAATAAGAAAGATTGTGCATGAAAACTTTGGATACAGACAGGAAATTTGCATATAATAGCCATTTTTTCAAAATATATTGATTGCCTACTGAGAGTTGAGATTCCTCTTTGGGGATAAGGAAATAGCTGGAACTATACATTATTTTTTATAAAATATAATTTCATCATTGCTTGCACGATGACAGTCAGACAGAGGCTGTAAATGACTGTAGTGTGAACCAGTTTGGCCAGTATTTCCCTTAATTATATAGACTGAGCCAAATACTGGATTGAGACTATATTTTTTGTGATTTTGAAATCCTCACTGCTGTGCACATTGCAACAAATTGTCACCCTCAGAAACTTTAGTGAGGTCAGTGGAGAAAAAAAGTAATAATTGTGGACAAGAATGAGTTCATCTCAACTGATTTAAAGCAGTTGTCTGGAACATCAGATCTTTCATGACAGCTTTAAGACAATCCTCCTGCTTTTCCCAGACAGTATATATCATGCAACAAGAACTCCTTGATGACTTTGAGTGGGTCACCATGCCCACATAGCACTGTGCATTACTGGGAGGAGGTGTTAACTTGTTCCCTTACCAAGTTGTGGGTGCATAAACAGGAGTTGGTGGCTTAACCAATAATCCTTCCCTCAAAGCATTGTCAATGAGAGTACCATACTAATAAGATATGGTTTAATTCCAGTTTGCTGAAGCAAAGTCCCGAGGAGGTTTCATTGGGTTCTTTAGACTTGTCTTTTTTTTCTCTCATCTTTCTGTTCTTGGGAAAAAAGAAAATGTTTCTATTTTGTCCTTTTTGTTTGTTTGTTGGTTTTAATCCAGGTCTCCCATCCATTTATCACAAGACATACAGGCTGACAATACACTGACCTAGAATACAGAAAGTGCTCTTCCCCTTCCTGATGAAGAAACAGCAGATGAAAAATAAACATAGAAATAGAAGGGGGAAAAAAATAAGAAAAGAAAAGGAGAGTCAAAAATATTCAACTTATTAACAAAAAAATAAAGGATTCATAGATGAAAATTTAGTCCTTAGAAAATGTTTAAGTTTCACAAAAGATACACTTCTCCCAGGAGGAATAACAGATTGGATTGTAATCCTTGATATGAAAGAATTATTATTACCATCATATGATATATTGATGAAGTATGACTGAGAAAATAAGAACCAAAAGCAAAATAAAGATAAATAAACAAATATTTTCATCTTAAGAAATAGGACTACATTTGTTACACAGGGGGTTTATACATTTTTTTGCTTCTCTTCTAGATCTTTCATTGTCTGCATTAAGGACACAAATGAAGGAATGTCTGTTTTATTTTTATGTGGCACGTGTCTCAGAGAACAGAGCACAGTGGTCACTTGAATTTTCATAGTTCAATTTATTAGAATGTGATCAAAAAGCTTGACATCATTTGGACAAGAAAGGTCATTCCCATGCCTTGTATCTATTAATGAAGTACTGCAGAGCTCAAAAGGGAGATAATTATGCTGTTCTGCGAGAGGTTCATGAAATTTCATTAGCGAAGTCTTGTACCATCATACACACAAAGTAAAAAAAAAATAAAAGTCATTTGGTAACTATTTAATTTTTTTAAAAAAATGTATACAGTCTTTTTAGAAAGAAGGACAACTAAAAATTATAAAGCATGTCAGCAACTCTCGGAAGAATTTCCCAGGAGCCTAGAAAAACAGAGATTGAAATAAAAATGTATAAATATTTTTAGAGTGCAGAAGATGCTCCACACAAAATGGAATTAAAATGAGAACTCATTGTTTAAGCTGTTTGAACATGTGAATGGCAAAGGTTTTGTCATATGTCTTTGTGCTAGCTTTCAGTACAACTAATGTGTGTCTCTGCATTATACTGCAGTACCTCTACTCTCAGGACTGTGTTCCTGTAAGGTGTTTAAAATAAAGCTAATGTTACGCTATTTTTGATCCTGAGAGAAGCTCAAATTCAGGGGTGAGATTACCTGTTCTTGGTTGACAGAGACAAAATATGTGAAAGAAGGGATTCCTGAAATATTTCTAAATCAGTGACAGAGCCAAAAAGAATCGTGCCCAGTTTTTCCTCAGTTTTCTCATGTGACATTTAGTCTTTATATTCACTTTTGCCAATGCATTAGATTATAGGAGAATGCATGAATATTTTTTCCCAAAGGCAGAAATCACACCAAATACTTCCCTAACATAATGTCATTTACTAATGTATTGCTCTCCATCAGAAATATCTCTACTTGTTTTGTGTAATTCTAGCTGGATTCATATTTGTCAGAAATGTAAACAGCTGCAAAAAGATTTGATTTTCTAAGACCTCTGTGTCTCATTATGACAGTGAAGACATTATGCCCTGGTGGAATTCATGATACAAAGGATACAGGCCAAGCAGAAAGTAGAAACATGGTCCTGAATCCTAGTAAACTTTTAGTTGTTTAAAGAACTAGCAGATGGGTCCTCCTGGGAAACTGTCCTCAGGGAAAAAAAGAATCAAAAAAGAGGTGGCAGCCATTTAGAGACATTTTCCTTAGAGCACAAAACCTCTTGATTCCTGCTTGTAAGAAATAGGGTAAGGAAGGCATGAGACTAGGATCTGCTGGTCAAAATGAAACTTTGAAATGCTTTGGCTTTGGAAGCAGAGATATGCATTCTACCGAAAACATGGGATACTGCCTGTGAGAGTAAGGATGGGACCAGGATAGCTAAAGCTGAAGCTAAATTTGGCAAGTGATAAGAGGAGTAAGAAGAACTTCTACGGGTACATTAGTCAGAAAAAGAAGGTGAAAGAAATTGTGCCCTTGGGATAAATGAGATGGACAATCTGGTGACAGCTGACACAGAGAGGAGGAGTTACTGAGCAAGGTTTTTCCTTCATTTTTCAATTGTTATTGCTCTTTCCACAGCTCACAAGTGGACTGAGAGAATGAAGTCCTACCCATCATAGGAGAAGGTCACATTTGAGACCATTTGAGCAACCTGAGTAAATCCCTAAGAACCAATCAGATGCATCCCAGGATCCTGAGAAATCTTGGTAGATGTTACTAAGCCACTCTCCATCATATTTCAAGAGTCATGACAGTCAGGTGAAGTCCTGCAGTGCCTGGAAAAAGGGAAACATCAGGTCCTTTTTTAAAAAAAGGAAGACCCTGGGGACTACCAATCAGTCAACCTTACCTCTGTGCCTGGTAATATAGAACAGATCCTACTAGCAGCTGTGTCAAGGCATGTGGATGTGGGATGTGGTATGGTATGGTATGTGTTTAGAGACAGCCAACACAGCTTCACCAAGGGAAAATCTTGCTTGACTACTCTGTTGGCACATTGGAGCTGACTGTGTTGTTGAGTAGTGGAAGATGTGCAGATGACATTCACCTCAGCTTCTGCAAGGCTTTTAATACAGCTTCTCCAACACTCTTGCTGCTAAATCAAAGAGATGTAACAGGCTGCCCAGAGAAGTTGTCTCTTTCTCTGGGGACTTCCAAAACCTTTCTGCTTGTGTGTCTGTGTAGCCTACCTTAGGTGATCCTGCTTTGGTGGGGGTGATTGGACTTGATGACCTCTGGGGGTCTCTTCGAATCTCTAACATTCTGTGATTCTGTTATTCTGTCATTCTATGATGAGAGTTTGATAGATGTACTTTCAAGTGGAAAAGGAATTGTGGGCTGAGCACAGTCAAAATTAACGTTACAGTCCGCAGCTCAATATCCAGATAGAGATCAGTGATGAGTTGTGTTCCTTGGGGTCCACACTGGGACCAGTATTGTTTAATATATTCATCAGTTGTATAGACAGTGGAATAGAGTGAACACTCAACAGCTTTGCTGATAACACCAGGTTGAGTGTTGCATTTGCTCCACTTGGGAAAGGATATCATTCAAAGTCACTTTTATAGGCTTCAGAAGTGGGCCCATGTAAACCTCATGAGGTTCAGCAAGGTCCAGTGTAAGGTCCTGCACCTGGGTTTGTTCAATCATCAGTATCAATTCAGGCTGGCTGATGAATTGATTGAGCACAGCCCTAGAAAGAAGTACTTGGTCATATTGATAGATAAAAGGTTGGACATGAGCAGGCACTGAACCCAGAAAGCCAATTGTATGCTGGGCTGCATAAAATTAAAAAGACTGGCAGATTTAGGGAGGTTATTCTCTATTCTCTGCTGTGCTGAGATCCCATCTAGACCATTGCATCCAGCCCTGGGGGTTCTCCTCACAAGAAAGATGTTAAACTCTTAGACCAGGTCCAGAGGAGGCCACAAAAGTCATCACAGATATGGAACACCTCTCCTATGAAGAAAGGCTGAGACAGTTGTGATTTTTCAGCCTGGAGAAGAGAAGGTTATAGCGAAAACTTGTTGTGGCCTTTCAATAATTAAATGGACCTTACAAGAATGAGAGATACTTTTTCCAAGGTCTGTAGTGACATGATAAACAGCAAAAGTTTAAAGTGAAAGAGGGTGGGTTTAGATTAAACATAAGGAAGAGGTTTCACAGCTAGGTTGGATGGTGCTGTGAGCAACCCTCATATAGTAATATATGTTCCTGTTCATGGCAGGGACATTGGACTAAATAATCTTCAAAGGCCACTTCCGACCCAAGCCATTCTGTGATTCTATGACCATGCAGTTAACTATTCTTTGTGCCTGCCCTCCTTTGAGCAGTCCATCATAAATTTAGTATTGTATATGAAACCTCTCTTACAGCACAACTTCTATGCATTAATAATAACACAGTGGACTGTGTCTGGAGGGCTATCTCTAAGGGGGGTTGGGAAGTGACTCATTAACCTGTCTGGAGGATGCTGAGTATGGGCAACTTTAAATTGCTGAACCTACCAAGAAGAATACAATATCACAGCGCTGAATGAAATCATATTCAGGGCATCTTGTCAATGCCAGCAGATCCTCAGCTGACAACTTTTCCCACTTTCTAACTGTTCTTACTAAGAAGTTTGGCCTTATTAATGAAGCAGTAACTTTGAATTTATGAGTTCTAGATTAATTTCTTGTACCTCTGTAGATTTTTGTTGCAACCTTGGACAGACCTTTTACAAAAAGATTTTTAAAAGTATTGAACATCTGCAGCTCTACAGACGTGCCTAGTGTTTTAAATGGGACACAGACATCTTTGAAAATGTCACAGAATACCAAATATTTTATTCTCAAATCTCCCTTTTATTCTTTTCATTCCTCAGTTGCTCATCAGTAGATTTGAGATGAGCACTCTCCTGTCTCATGGGATACAAATCCTTTAGAATTGTGATATTTTTTCGTATACCTAGATAAAAAAATAAGAGGTTGGAAAGTTTTAATATGTTAGATGGCAGAAGTGTACATCATTCTTAGTTATCTCAAAAAATCACATATTACAATACTTATTTTATCACAGTAGGACAACTTTGAAATCTCCAAGCTCTGTATTTATCAAAAAAATATACTGCATAAAAAGGACTTTTCTGTACTCTAAAAATGCTATTTATGACAGCAGTTCTCAAAAAAGCAGATGTATTCATATAAGTATATATATACACTGAACGGCACACTATAAAATCATAGGTATGTAAAAGGAAATTACCAATAAAATCACATCAGAAATTGATAGTGGCATCTAGTAGCACAGGTCTAAGAACAAAACAACCAAATGCAGATGAAATATTCTGTTTCTACAAAAAGAGTATTTGCATGATCTTTCTGGCTGTAGTTCTTTCTCTTGGCTTGGAGCATGATGAAGCAACAGATCAATATTTTCTTCTGCCAAAGATCACAAATCCTTGTGACAGTGAAATCTTTTTTCCAAGAGATGACAATAATTATGTTTTTGCGTAATTGGTTCTAGTGATGCTTGTGCAATTGCAGTGTGCCTTTGTAATCATTATCTTTTCATGAGCAGAACTGAGCAATATGTGGAAAGGTTAGTGAAAAAGGCTGTTTTGTAGGATAATAACATATCAGAGCATCTGAACTTGAAAGCAATGCCCTTTGATGCAGAAAGAGTTATCTGTCTAAGTCTGTCATAATCATAACTATCTCCATCTTTTTTGCTTGCACTAAGTGCTTAGCAGAAAGCATGTCTTCCACACTCTGCATTTCTGTGTGCATTTGTTGGTTTTGTTCTTTGCTCAATTGTTTTGCTGCTTAAGTGTCAGCTTAATCTATATTTGTTGACTAGGCTTTGTGCATGTTTGTGTCTAAGTGTACTGTTTAGTTAAAGTGAAGTGAGGCTCTCCTACAGAGTGAGGTTATTCTGCAAGTGGGAGAGGAATTCACCACATCCTCTCTTCCTATCTCTATATAATTCCTTTCCAAGATCTCATGCTGGCTATTGAGGGATAATGCAAGAACAGCTAGGCAGGAGATTCAGTGGGCTGTATAAACCTTAGCTTCTGCCTTCAACGAGGACAAATGTGAGGTCCTGCACCTGTTCTGGGGCAATCCCTGGTATCACTACAGGCTGGGAAATGAAAACATTAAGAGCAGCCCTCTGGAGAAATACTTGTCAGTACTGATGAATGAAAAATGGGACATGAACTGGCAATGTGTTCTCACAGCCCAGGAAGCCATATCCTGGGCTGCATCAAAGAAATGTGTCCAGTAGTCTGAGGGAGGTGATGTTCCTGCTCTGCTCTAGTGAGACCCCACCTGGAGTACTGTGTGCAGCTCTGGAGCTCTCTGCATGAGAAAGACAACATCCTGTTAGGTGGGCTCAGAGGAAGGGCACAAAAATGGTCAGAGGGGTGGAACCCTTCTATGAAGAAAACTTGGAAGAGCTGGTGTTCAGCCTGAGGAAAAGAAGGCTCTGGGTACACCTTTCACTATACAAAGAGGGCTTACAAGAAAGATAGAGATTTCTTACCAGGTCCTGTGCAACAGGACAATGGGTAATGGTTTTAAACTTACAAATAGAGTAGATTTTGGACTAGATATAAGGAAGAAATTTTATACTGTGAGGGTGGTGAAACATTGGCACAGGTTTCTCAGGGAGGTAATGGAGGCCCCATCCCTGGAAATGTCCAAGATCAGCTTGGACAGGGCTCTGAACAATCTGATCTAGTCAAAGATGTCCCTGCTCACTGCAGGGGGGGTTGGAATAGATGACCTTTAAAGGTCACTTCCAACCCAAAACATTCTATAATTCTGTGTCAAAACATTGAGTAAGTTGCTCAGTTTGCTGAACTGACTGAAAGCCAACCCAGAAAAAGTACCAACAACAACAACAACAAATTAGTTTTCTTTTACATCAAGTTAGTGAGTTAGTTATCTCACAGGAGTTTTACCACTGGAGCCCCATAAAAGACAGGGCTGGCGTGCATGTGTAAGGAAGAAAGACAGAGCAGAAATAGCCTTTTTTTGGAGTTAGTTCCTATTGTAGATTGATTCAGCTGGCTGTAAAACTACAGAATTAGGTCAGACTTCACTTAAGCATAATTTTGTGTTCTCTTTATAGTAAGCAACAAAAGGAGTAGGATATTTTTTATCAAAATATACTTAAGCATGTATTTTTTAAATACAAGAATTTTAAGCAGATTTCTCTTTAGAACATCTTGGTATTCCACTTATTATAATACTTCATAAGTTACTCCCCATGGTTGTATTCATGAATAAGGGCCACTGGAGATTAAAAGAAAAGCCCCTGAAGGGAAGACATTCTACATAACGGGCAGGCTGGGCTAATACTAGAATACATGTTCTGACCTGGACAGAAATATGATTGAGGTTTTACAAATTGCTTTCCCTTTCTTATATCTTAGCTCTGACAGTTGTAAAGCGGAAATAATTATATAGGCTTCCTCTGAAACAACATCCAGATTTGTGAGAACAAAGAGTGCTCTTGTAGAGATGTGTATGACTAACAGTAATTAAGCCTTGCTGAGGGTAATGGAAGGAAAAGGACCTAGGAATGAGCTGTGGCTGAATCCCTTTTCTTTTCATTTTTTCCCCCAGTATAACACTTCCTTTTGCTTATCACTGATGAAATAGAGAAGAAAAGCATAATTTAGGCAACTGGAGTGCTTAATCCCATGTCCAACTTTAGAGATATAAGAGGTTCTACTGTCATTAGTGACATAGTCTGCATGGTAAGGTCACATGTCAGCAAAGACTGACAGATGAGTTGCTAATGAAAAGCTGTCTTTGAAGTGAGTTGGCAATCATTATTTTGTTTGATGGTTAGAATGTGGCCAACAACAGTTTGCCCTATATTGTGTTCCTTAAAAGAAAAGTCAGCCTTAAAATTCTGTCTTGCAACCTCCTATCACTGTCCATCACTGGACAAGATGCACATTCAACTGAACACAGAGGAAAACTGAGTAACAAACAATAAAGCTAACAGTACATAAAGCAGTTTGAGGCGGTAATAAAGCTGATGGGGTTTGATGTAAATGGCACCGAGTTTGCAGCATATACGATGAGAGTTTGCTTACATCAGATGTCTTGAGTATCCATTAAATGCACAAGACCCTTTTCAGACAGCTATGTCAATTCATGCCAGAACAAAAGAACAAAAAAGCAGCAGATTCTGGAAAAAAGTTGAGGATTATGAAATGAAACTCTAGTAGATTTGATCTGTTGAGTGTTCTATTATATATTTTTTAAGATTGCAAAATTTTGATGAATTCTGACATGTTTATTTGTTCCTTCCTCAGCACAACTGAAATAACCAATAAACACAAAAAATTCTCCTGCAGAGCCTGTGCTATTATTTTTCTTCCAGGTTTTGAAAGCCTGGCTTTTGGATGCACAATTCATTATTTATTTTATGGGTGATAGTAAAAATAAGTAACTAACTAACTAGATATGTGTCCTCTCAACCTCAGCATCAACAGACTTGCAGGCATTGGTTTATTTGAAAAATGTTTATGGCTTTTATAGGGCACTTTTGGGTAAGCTTTACAATGGTCATTGAAAGGATACTGAAAAAGTGTTACATTACAACAACATTATAGTGATGTTCCTGCATTGCAATGACTGGAATTCCAGGTAAATCCTACTTTGGTTTTGTTAGCAAGTCTTTTAAACTAGAATATCACCATTCTGGCAAATTAGAGTCATGTGTATATAATGGCTAATTCACTTTTCTCTCTACAGTGACTGTATTTATGTGATGAAAACATATGCAACATCTAAATAGAGCAGGCCTATAAGAGAAAAAATCATTTTGTCAGCATTTCAACACATAACACCACATTTGCTGGGGTACTTAAGGAGCTCCTGCATTATGTTTGTGGTATGCTTCATAAACTGCATTTAGTAAAGCAGTAAAGAATAATGGTAAACAGATTAGGTTGCTATGGAGAGTAGTATGAGTCGATTCAAAATTATTTTATATAATGGGATAGAGAAGATGACCCAAAGAAAGGAGTGGATTCTGTTGGTACATGAAGTGTGCAGTGTGATGTGGAATAGAAAGGCTTGAAAACAATAAGATGGCTGAACAGGTCCACCCCAAGTGTATGCACACCAATAATCTCAGAATGTTAGGAGTTGTATGGGACTTCTGGAGATCATCTAGTCCAGCCTCCTTGCCAGATCAGATTCACCTAGAGCAGGTTGCACAGGATGGCACTCGGATGGGTTTTCAATGACTCCAGAGTTGGAGACTCCACCATATCTCTAGGCAGCCTATTCCAGTGCTTTAGCACCCTCAAAGCAAAAAACTCATGTTTAGGTGGAACTTCCTATGTTCAGCTTTGTACCCATTGTGTCTTGTCCTGTCACTGGGCACCTCTGAAAAAAGACTGGCCCCATCCTCCTGACACCCATCCTTTGTGTATTTATAAACATTGATAAGATGCTCTGCCAGTCTTCTCTCCAGGTTAAATAGACCCAAGTTCATCAGTCATTCTTCATAAAACAGATATTCCAGTCCTGTAATCATTTTTGTAGTCCTTTGCTGTGCCTTCTCAAGTAGTTCACTGTCTTTCTTGAGCCAGGGATCCCAGAATTGGACACAGTATTCCATATGAGGTCTCACCAGGGCAGAGTAGAGGGGGAGGAGAAATTCCCTTCACCTGCTGGTCACACTCTTCTTGATACACCCCAGGATTCCATTGACTTTCATGGCCACAAAGGTACATTTCTGGCTCATGGTCATCCTACTGCCCACCAGGAGTCCCAGGTCTTTTTCCACAAAGTTGTTTTTCCAGCAGGTCATCCCCTAACCTGTACTGATATGTGGTGTTATTCTTCTCTAGATTCAGGACCCTAGACTTGCCCTTGTTGAATTTCATGAGTTTACTCTGCCCAACACTCCAGCCTGTCCAGGTCACACTGGATTGCATCACAGCCTTCTGGTGTGTCAGCCACCACTTTCAGTTTTGTGTCATCAGCAAACTTGCTGAGGGTACACTCTGTATCTTCATATAGGTTGTTGATGAATATGTTGAACAAGACTGAGCCCAGTATTTACCTCTGGGGTATACCACTATTATGAAGCTTCAGCTAGACTGTGCCACTGACCACAGCCCTTTGAGCACTATCTTTCACCCAGTTTTCAATTCACTCTGTTGTCCATTCATCTAACTCACCCTTTCTAATCTTCCCTGTGAAGATGCTGTGGGAAATGGTGTCAAAAGCCTTGTTGAAGTCAAGGTAGACTATGTCCATTGCCTTCCCCTCATCTGTCTATCCAGTCATGCCTTCCTAGAAGGCGATCTGATTAGTCAGGCATTACCTCCCCTTGGAGAATCCATGTTGACTACTTGTCCTCCACATGCTTTGAGATGACACCCAGAACAAGCTGCTGTTCAACTTTCCAGGGATGGAGGTGAGGCTGACTGGCCTGTAGTTTCCTGCACCTTTCTCCTTGCCTTTTTTGAAGACTGGAGAGACATTTGCTTTCTCCAGTCCTCAGGCACCTCACCTGTTCTCCAGGACCTTTCAAAGATGATGGAGATCAACCCAGCAATGACTTCTGCTTCCTCAGCAGTCACAGGTGAATCCCATCAGGACCCATGAAGTGCCTAAGGGACATGAATGAGGGGGAAGTTCTCATAACTTTTCAGGAAAATATTAATGACTGGGGATCCATCTGAAGTCTTGCATGCTAATTAATGCCTGGAGAATGATGACTGATGTCATGACGAGGCTAATCTTGATTGTCTTTAAAGGTCATTGTGATTGAGGGACATTCTTGAGGACTAGAACAAGAATCACTCCTAAATCTACCCTCTTTCAAACTGTACTTAATCCCACTGTGTCAGCTGTGGATGAAGATATTAAAGAGTTTCAGTCCCTGTACAGACCCTTGAGGGACACAACTCATTACTGATTTCCCCTTGGACATTGAACCTTTGACTGTAACTCTTCAGAAACAGACATCGAGCCAATTCATTATCCATTTAAGAGTCCATTCATCAAACCTTTATCTCTACATTCTAGTGGTAAGAATGTTGCATGAGACTATACAAAAGGCTTTACAGAAGTCCAAGCAGATGACATCAGCGCTCTTCCCTTGTTCACTGATGCAGTCATTTCATCATACATTAGTCAGACACAATTTGCACATGTTAAAGATCAAGGGATGTGATACTGTCTCTCTGCTTTAGTGGGATAGATCTAGCATGCTGTGTCCGGGGCTCATGGTTGGACCTTAAAATCTCTTAAAAGTCCCTTCCAACTTCAAGTATTCTACAAACCCATGGTAATTTAATGGAACCTTTTATTCAAAATTGTCCTATACAAACATAATTTTGTGTGGAAAACTATCCAAAGGAATCATGAAAACTGCATAATGATCAATTTCAACATCACAAGAACATGATTAGAAGAGTGCTGATATGCTAGAGTTCTTTTGTAGAAACTGTAGTGATTATGCAAAGATGATTTTACAGGAACTTATGAAAAATTCAACACAAAGAGATCTTGGAAACATCAGTAAGGCAGAAAAGAAAAAGCAAGAAGGCAAAGGAAATAATGTTGCATTTGCCTTGGGACAATGCAAGTTAATAAATGTAAGGAAAATAATATTTTAAAAGGAGAGAAAATGCAATCAGATAAAAACAAGATAATTATTATAGATATCAGAAGCAATGATGCAACTAAATAGGAAAGAATTATGTGAGATTCTGCTGCTTTCTCTGAGACCCTGCATCACAAAAGAAAGACACCTGGTGAGGTAACATCTGGCATGCTCATAGATATATGGATTTCAAGGTCACTTTTATCATTTAGTCTGATCATACTCCACAAGAAACTTTGAGTTCTAACATCCAATTTCTTGTCATGCAAGTTTCCTCTTGAAAGCTTCTTGGAAGTTCAAATTTCAATATTGTACTGAACTTGTTAGGACATGAGACAGAACCACCAGTTAGGAGGCTGAACATACGTTGTGATTTTGCTCTTAACTCGCTAGATTCAGAAAACAAAGGGCTTAACATCTGGAAATAAGTGGTGCCAAAAATACATGTGTAGGGGGAAAGAAATACAAGGTCCATAAAGATGAAGGTCGTAGTATCACAGTACATTAGAGACTGGAAGGGACCTCAAGAGATCATCGAGTCCAACCCCCCTGCCAAAGCAGGATCACTTAAGGTAGTCTGCACAGGAAAGCATACAGGTGGGTTTTAAATGTGTCCAGAGAAGGAGACTCCACAATCTCCCCAGGCAGCCTGTTCCAGTGATCCATTACTCTCACTGTAAAGAAGTTTCTCCTCATGTTGAGTTGAAATCTTCTGTGTTCAAGCTTGATCCCACTGTTTCTTGCCTTGTTACTGTGCACTACTGAAAAGAACTTTGCCTCGAGATGAAGGAGAGGAATCCATGAGGGACCTCATTGAGTAGCATTTGTAACTTGTGACTGTGAGTAGCAACACAGCTTGGGCCAACACGACTTTGCACTTGAGCATTATGGGCCAGCAGTGCAGAGAAATTAAGACTTGTGAACATAGCACTGTAGAGAAGAGTGAGTGAGTTACATAATCAAGTTGTGAAAAAATCCAACCTCCTAGCTCTTTAAATAAACCCCATGGCACATGATCACTATATTTGAAGTTAGGGAAAAAAAAAACAAACCAAACAAAATTTATTTTGCATAAAGTAGATTTCTCCTTGAGTTACATGGGTGGAAACCCAAAACATGCTTATGGTCATTGTTTTAAACCAAAATTGTAAGAGATATAAGAATATCAACAAAGCCTGTATAATGATCAATAGGGGAAGGAAAAGATGCAGAGACTTCAAGCATCCACCAGAACCATTGTCTTACTCCAGAGTACACAAATAATAGATATTTTGTCTTCCAAAAGTGAAATTACATCATCAAATGTATAGAAAGATATCTAACCTCCAGAAAAAAAGCTATAAAGAGACTATCAAGGACTAAGCTCAAGCTTTTACCCACTGACAACATGTAATACGCCAGTTAGCCCTCTACAGAAATTCAGCCCAGATTTGGAAGCTGCTTTTAACTTCTGGGTGTGAGTTTCATCTTCTATGTTTAAAAATCCTTTGGAACACTTTGAGCTTGGTTTTGTGTGCCCTAAATCCACAAAGTTCTCTAATTACAACCCTGTAAGAGTTGTGTGTTTGTCCTCTGTGCATAGAGAAAGTCCCAGAAAGAGAGATTAATTCCCTGGACTGGGATATAACATGATCATTTTTAGACACAGTGCAGATACCTACATTTGAGTTAGTTGTGTGTATGGGCTCCAAAAGAAGATAACCAGAAACTGTAGGTTTGCAGTTAATTTGATATGTGCTACAGTTTTCCTTTAGTAATGAATCATGAGTTACTTATGTATAGCCATTAAAATAAAGGGAAACCAGAAAAGTAGGTTTATATGAAATATTTGCCTTGGGAATATATCAGTATGAACTTTATATTGTAGTGGTTTAAGATTCATAAGCAAATGATACAATATGGATCACCTTGGTGCAGAGTACAAGGAGTGACTTCAGTATTCACCAGGAGCTCACAGAGCCCCAGTTCATTGAGGATCACCTTGAGGTACATCCCTGTATTTCTGTACAAGACTGTAATGTACATGGATGTACTCAAACCTCTCCTAGAACTAGCCCCTCTGACCTCACTGTCTTCTTTGTAAACTATTACAGTGCTTGATTACTCTAATTGCTTTGAAACTGTGATTTATAATCTCTGTTTTCAATTTAGGGATGTATAATTCTAATTTGCTCTCACTGCTCACTGTATCCTGCTTAAAATCTTTCTCTGCACTCACCTCATTATTAGATGCAGTGCCAAACAGAATTTCTTTAATAAGCTGAATAGAATGAACTCCTAAAGATTTTCAAGATAAAACCTGATCCATAGACCATTTTTGCTGCTGTCCTTCTGCCATCTCCCTTCTTGCATGAGTATTTTCCCACATCCTTTTAAAATTTGAAGTGCAAAACTGCAGAACTGTTGGGAATCTTGGCAAAGCAATTGTCA
This sequence comes from Dryobates pubescens, assembly GCF_014839835.1. Lineage (NCBI taxonomy): Eukaryota > Metazoa > Chordata > Aves > Piciformes > Picidae > Dryobates > Dryobates pubescens. Next base: position 18,748,810 of record NC_071625.1, on the reverse strand, counting down.
AGAGGCAATTGTGTACAAAGACAAGGCAATTTCTTTATTTTTGTTCAACAGCTCTGCTTTTCTTACTTCTGAGGATGATTTTAGTCCTTTCTGTTACAGCACTTCACTGCTAGCATGTTGAGATGATACTCTGCTGTTGAACAAAAGAGACTTTTTCCTCTGTCTTGCTACATTCCACTGTAAGGTGGTTTATCGAGTAAGTTCAGCATGAATATCCTGATCTTTCATATGTTACTGAGCAGCTGATTATCAGGAAAAAAAATTTAAGAAACTTTAAGATATCCTGTTGAAGAAGCATGTCTTATTTATGTCAGCTGGTTTTGGTTTGCTTAGTTGTTTGGAGTTGTTCAGGTTTTTTTCTTATTTGTAAATATTTGACATAATTACTGAGAACTTTACTGTAAGCACTGTAACTTGGTCAGTTCATGGATGAATCTTCCTTAACAGCTGCTACAATAAGTGAAGTTAATCCATTTGATGTTTTGTTTGTTCCATATAAAGTAAAACATTGTATAGTATTTTCTCAAATGCCCGGCAGAAATTCAAGTGTGCTACATCAATATGTTTATCTTGATCAGATGGATGAACAATAGCAGCATAGAATGGGAAGAGACATTTGATATAATTGAATACACTTTTATTTTAACACAAATGATGATATTATGTAATATTTTACAGACTGCTTTATAGGAAAACATGTGTGCCTGACTACTACAATTAGGCTGGTGTATCATAAGTTCATTACTGTCATGATTAAAAGACTTCTAAGTTCTAATCTGCTTATTAATTGTAGTAATTCTTTCTTGTTCCACAGCTTAAATGGTTCCTCTGTCAGATACAGTTTAGCCCTAGATAGTGTGATATTCAGTTCCAAACATATTTCTAAAGGGAAAATTCTTTTGATTTTCATCCCAAGTAAAACAAAACCAATCCCTTTGTTCCTTGGATATTGAAATAGTCTCATTGGTTTTGGATTTTTATGGATTTTTTTTTCAACATTTATACTGTCATCAGGAAAATGACAGGTTTATATGATGAGTCACAAGCAGAACCATTAATCATGAGTTTTGCTCATTTGTGTATTGGTTAACCAATTTATCATTGCATTATTTTCTCTGGTATTTAAGTCAGGATAAGAAGTCTTCGGTGTTTGCAAGGACTGTCTGTCTGTCTGTCTTAAAAATATAAACTACAGTGTTGAACTTTTCAGCAAAAAAGTCTATAATTGTACCTGCCTATTTATTTACTTAAAACCTTTTCTTGTTCAGGAAGCTCCACGAAATAGTTCATTGAAGAAAATGTAGAATTTAAACAAACCCTGCTTATAACCATCTTTATTAGAAATGCTGTGCTTTCTGTTTTGTTCACACCATCATGCAAAGGAAAAATATATACTGAACATTTTTCCTTGTTATGTATCCTTACATTCTGCATTTCCATTCAAATGTGACAGTGAGTGCACACATTGTTCAGGAGCTCACTTTCATTCTAATATGCCTATTTACTGGGCCATGACCCCTGTTTTTTACTGGGCCATTTAAACTTCAGTCATTGTTTTGCTTTCATTGTCAGCTGTCTGCACACATTTTCTATTTGAATTCATTACGTTCAAGTGGTTCTTTGTCCATATCATATTGTCTATTAAAGTAACTTTCATCTCTCTCTTTTAATCAAGATTTTTTCCTACATAATGAAAGATTCTTTATGTAATCATGGCTTCTTGTGCATCCAATGAAATGTCTTTGAAGAATTTAAAATGTCCATTAACACTCATTTAAAAAAAAATTACCACTTTATATAAAATATCATTAAGTATTAGGATTAAATTTATCACTTAATATAAAACATCATTAGTGTTAGGATGTTAATATGAATATAATCTTCTTGAATTCAGAGTAAGAGTTGCCAGTGCTTGTTGTAGGTGATTATAATTGATGAACAAATCCTAAGACTTCCATGAGCTTAATGATATTCAAAAGACCAGATTATTTTTGCAGCATCCTTACCAATGTAGGAACTGCTGATAGAGGTGACTAATCCCACCAGTCTCCCCCAGCAACTGGACCCTGTCTGTTAGTTCAGAGTCAGCTCTCTAATTTGTCAGTGTTCCCAGACTACTCATTGCTACTTGGCGTCACAATTTTTTTTTCAATAAGTTCTGTAAGTTTTTATTTTAAACCTGCTGCCTTCTTGAACATACAATTTCATTTGTGCTGCAAAAAGCCACTCATGAAAAGACACACCTTTTTGGCAAGGCCAAATCTCTGCAGAAGAATCACAGAATCATAGAATCACCAAGGTTGGAAGAGACCTCAAAGATCATCAAGTCCAACCTGTCACCACAGACCTCATGACTAAACCATGGCACCAAGTGCCACATCCAATCCGCTCTTGAACACCTTCAGGGATGGTGACTCCACTACCTCCCTGCGCAGCCCATTCCAATGGCTAACTACTCTCTCGGTGAAGAACTTTCTCCTCACCTTGAGCCTAAACTTCCCCTGGCACAGCTTGAGACTGTGTCCTCTTGTTGTGGTGCTGGTTGCCTGGGAGAAGAGACCAACCCCTTCCTGGCTACAACCACCCTTCAGGTAGTTGTAGAGAGCAATAAGGTCTCGCCTGAACCTCCTCTTCTCCAGGCTAAACAATCCCAGCTCCCTCAGCCTCTCCTTATAGGGCTTGTGCTCGAGGCCTCTCACCAGCCTCATTACCCTTCTGAAGGAGGGTAGGTGGCTGGAATGTGGCCTGAAGGTGGCCTGAAGGTGGCCTTCCTCACGCTAAGCCAGGATGTTGCTACAGAATGCAGTAAGTGCACAGTTAGGGTTCAGCAAAGTCTAGGAGGTTGTTGACAGAGTAAGAGGGAACATTGAAAAACCCAGTCTTTTCTGCAGGAACAAACAGGTTTGTACTGTTCAGGAAAAAAACACAAGGAACTAACAGATCAAGATGAATCAAAATATGAGCTGAATGCACATAACAATGCCCAGAAGGTATGTTATTTCCTTACCAAGCTGTTACAAGAAAAAAAAACCAACAACATTCCTGTTAAATGAAAAAGCTTAAATTAATGAATGGGGGTGGGGGGTGGGGATGGGGGGAAGCTGTTCTTTACAGTGATGAAAATGCATAATATCACTCATGTTGTAAGGGAAGTCTGAAAGCCATTTCGTTTGACTCCATTCTCAACAGGATCACCTACAGATGGTGTCCAGGCAATTTTTGCATATATCCAATGATGGAGATGCCACAAGCTCCCTTGACAACCTGTGCCAGTACTCAGTCACCCTCATGGGGACACAGAAAAGAAAAAAAAAAGAAGAAGTTTTCTTATGTTCAGAAGAAACCTCCTGTGTTTCTGTTTGTGCTCATTGCCTTGCATAATGTCTCTAGGCACAGCTGAAAAGAGCCTGGTTCCATCCTTTTTTCACCTTCTCTTTAAATATTTATAGCACATTAATTAATATGATGTCCCTTGAGCCTTCTCTTCTCTGGGCTCAACAATCCTGCCTTTCCTCATTGGAGAGATCTCCAGTCCTTTCATCCTTTTTTTTATTTTTTCACCTTCACTGTCAGTCTTGTGCTGTGGTATTCACAACTGGATACAGAGCTCCTGATGGGTCTTGCCAGTACCTTTTTGTGGTGGCAATGCTCTTTCTAATGGAGCCCAGGAGATTGTTAGGCACTTTTATTGTGTGGGCATGTTGCTGGATCATGTAAAACATTGTCCAGCAGGACATCCAGGACCTTTCCTGCAAAGTTGCTTTGCAGCTGATATTGCTGCATGGGGTTATTCCTCCCTAGGAGAAGGACTTTTTCCTTTTTTGACCTTTATAATGTTCCCATCAGCTCAGCTCTACATCTCTTGGAGATGCTGCCAAATGGCAGCACAGTGTGTGAATGTGATAATTCATTGGTCTGAAACAGGAGGGGAGGTATTTCTGCCCATAGCCCATCAGACCATATGACTCATACATATTTCACCTCTGTCATTTTTCTTCATCCGGTGATTCCATTTTCAGACACTAAAACTAAGATATTGCCATGAAAGCCTTCCATTTGACAAGCTGTGCTTTCTAATATTTAATAGCACATTTTACAGTTTCCAGCTTCTGCATTCTTTTCAGGTAATCCCTACTTACTGCATAGATGCAGAATGAAAGACAGCTATACTCCTAGTTATAGTAAGCAAACTAAGGGAAAGAACACACATTACTGCTTAAGCCTGTAGAGAAATTTCTAGATTCAAGGTCATAAGTCAAGAAAAGCATTAGTTCTTCAAAGCAGGCATTGAGGCAGTGTGAGGAGAACTTGAAGGAATACCATGATAATTACTCCATCTGGTGACAAACACTCTGTAATTTGCTGTCCTAATAAAGAACACAGTAATTAAATATGGCTAAGCACTCAGGCTAGCTATGATTTTTTTTTTTAATTAAAAGGAAAGTAAATAGTTTTGATTTTTTTATTGTAGGAAAAAAAGATGTATTGTCAACCCTTGTGCACAGATGCAATTCAATTCAAATTCTGACTAAGCCTCTGAAGCAGAGAACAAAACCCAGCAGGGTCTTGTTTAGGCTTCATTTTTTTCAGAAATACAGAGACACCTGTAATCAAATGCGTTTGCTAATGGGTGGCATTTTATGAAGAAATACTTTGGTCTTATTTTTATTGGGTTTGAAATTATCCATGCAATGTCATATTGACAGGCCCTTTAAATATACTACAGGTTGGATAATACAGTCCTGACTAAGTCAGGTCCAGGGAAGAAGGAAAAGTTTCAGATGTTGAGGGGTGTTTGAGGGCTCTGTTGATCTATATATTTGCAAAACTTCTCATTCACTGTAAGAACCAAGTGAATTTTTTTTTTTTTTAATTTATTTATTTTCTACTAGAGAAGGAGACTATGGACTTTTGGGGTGAAACTCACAGTCTTCTTTACAGAAATGTGTGAAGGAAAAAAAGCAATAGTGATGCACAAACCCAGACATTTGTGCATGTAACTGAGTGGTAGAATCAGTTGACAGCTATGTCAAAGCATCATGCCTGTTTAAAATGATTGAGTTTGGTGCCAGAGCTCCTTAAAATGATAGAACCTCTTCTGCTGATTTCAACCAGATAAGTAAAAATGCATTATGTGAAATATAATACCTACTTGTTACTTAACATAACCCTTTGTTACTAACCAACAGGAGCACAAGCAACTGGTTTCAGCTTCAGCAACTCCTTTTGCCCCAGTAATTATAGGCCACACATACTACAAGGTAAGTGGTGCTCAGAATGTCTTATTATCTTAAGTGTCTACTATCTATGTGAAATAAGTTTGTGGATCAGATCTACTATCTGTATTTCATTCACAGTCCTGATCTTTTTCCAAGCATAACATCTGAACATAGTGTAGTTAGAATTCAATATTCCTTTATCTACACCAGGTTCTTTCACCATACTGTCATAGAAACATGTAAGCAGCAAAGTACTCTGTGCCTAGCCTGAGACAGTTTTTAAGAGGTATTATATTAATTCAGCAAACAGAAAAAATAATGTATGCATTTAAAAAGAGAGAGTGAGGCAAGACAAGAGAAGGTTGTCAATACTAAAATATGTCTGTTTATCCTGTGGCAGTATCCTGAGATGTTTTTCACATTGGTTGCTGTACTCAGTTAATCCTGTTAACTGTAAATGATGAGTCAAGTTGACAGTTTGGTCCCTATTTATGCTTGTATTTTCTTTATGCTCAAAGTTTAAATAAATGTAATTTGATGGGGATGAATAAACCCCTCAGGCTTTTTACTAAAAGAACTCAGGAAGAGACTATTTAAAATGAAAATAAAAGAATGAAAACCAGAATTACCTGAGAGCAAATTAGCAGGGCAGTTCTGAAATCCTGCACAACCTACCCACCAAGTAAAGAATGAAACTAGAAAACCCCTATAATAAATCGGTCCATTGTCTAATAATTACAGCTTGGTCAGCATCACAAAGGACATGGGCAGGAGAATATGGATATTTCTTTAATAAGGCAAAATGTTTGTTAGAGGGGATGTAGTAACAATGGAAAATATTCCCCTCCCCAACTGCATATAGCACTGAACAACTTGTTCTACCTGACTCTGCTCTGAGCAGGAGGTAAGGACTAGCTGATCTACAGAGGTGCCTCCCCACCTCAGGCAGTGTGATTATGTGAAGAAGCTTCAGTTACTCCTTTATGAGATAGAGTGAATAACACACAGACATAAATATGTGTCTCCTTTGAGACAAATTCTTTGAATAATCAGTCAAGAGACAACATAGAAACAGAACAAGTCTTTGGAAAACAAATCTGTGTAATCTTAAGAATTAAGGCTGGAATCAGGAAATCCACCGGAGACATACTATGCAAATCATTTTATTCAGAGAGATGGCGAGACAAAGCATAGTGACAGATTGTCATATCAAGAGATAATGAAATATATGATAACCAGTGATCTCAACACACCCGTAATCCATCTCATTTTATGACTTCTAAAGGAAAAAGAGAAGAAAAAGCTTGGCTTTGCACACAGCTCCTTTCAGACATGAAAGGACACTCAGGTGAAAGCAAACATACACATCATTCAGCAGTGGGTAGGAGCTTGGTGTTACATGGTATGGCAAACTATGACCCTTGAGTGCAGTCCTAAGTATAAAGTCTTATTTATTATTTACATTATTGTTCAACAACTGAGTTGCAGGTGTCACATGTCTTGTGTTTGGAAAGAACATAATGATTTCAAATGCTGTAGTTGGGACAATACCCAAGCCTCTGCCCTGCCTATGCTTATGCCCCTCAGAAAGTCAAGAGGATTAGAGCCACTGGGCTGCACCTTGAGCTTCTTCCTGAGCAGTGATCTGACAAAAAAAATCTGTGAGCACATCTGAGTATGAACAGCATGACTGGAGGAAATGCAGGGTAGGGCCTTGCCTAAACTGACAGTGCAGCCACAACTGCCTTGTGCTGATATGAAAGTGAGATTTGAGAATGTAGTGGGGAGGAAAGAGAGGAGAAGGGTAGGGGACTCTGCAAAGAAGGAAATAATCTTTGTTACTGTCAGAAAGGTTGCAGAGCGTCTATGACTCCTGGAGAATTCAGTTCTTTTGAGATGTATTTAATGTGATACATTGCTTGAGACTGTCGAGACACCAATGCAGACCAAGGAGGTTTCTGTTAGAGCAGCATGATACAATTCTTGTCAGACTGACATTCATTCTCACTTGTCTCCCTCTTCCCTCAGCTGAGAAACAGATTTCAGCAGCAAAGTGGAATCTTAGAGGGGGAAAAAAGAAAAAGAGAAGGAAAAAAAAAGGAAAGAAACACAAAGCTTGCACAGAATCATTCTGTGCAGATGTTAATGTCTTAGGGATATTCATAAACATTCACATAGTCACAAAACTTCCAGCTGAAAGGTAGATGACATCTAGTCTAATAAGCACCGGTCTCTAAACAGACATTCATTGATTTTAACCTTGTTAAATTGTGTTCTAGTTAAAGAAAGAAAGGAGAAAAGAAATCCAAAACACAAGTCAGCAATAACCAAGTTCCCTGGGAGGTTACATCAACAATTTTACTGACTTGTCAGGCTAAGGAACAGGAGTTTAACAGAATGTGAACAATAGGTAATGAAAGCTGTCATGTTGGACAGTGTGGTAACACTATAAAAATAAGTATCTGCAGAAAATGTAGATTTTTTTAAAGGCAAAATGTAGAGATGACCTTGAAACAGGAGTCAGAAAAGATATTCCAGTGACATCCAAGGTCTCATGAAATCCATTTGCTCATAAAAAATGTGATGCTGTCTTTGTGTTTGAAGTATGCTTATGAGATGTGTTGTAAGGCTGATATTGCCATCTATACTCCAAACATTAAGTTTTCAGTCAAAAAAGATTTTTTGACTTTTTGTCAGAGAGAATACACAATGGCCTACTCCTAAAGCAGAAATAAATCTTTGCTCTTAGCTTCAGCTCCTGAAATGTGCCAAACAGCAGATGTAACCAGGTGCCTAACTATTCATGGATATTTTGGGGTTTATTTGTTTGGTTGGTTGTTTTTGTTTGTTTGGGGTTTTTAATCCTTTTTTTCTTCTTGTGTCTTTGTTTTGGTGTTTTGTTGGGTTTGTTTGTTTGGGTTTTTTTCGGGTTTTTTTTGCCTTTATTTTACTAAAAGGTAAAACATGTTTTTACATAGCACAGAAAATGTACTTACTGTGTGGTAAGCCATCACTTACAAAGAGATGGAGAGCCAGAGATTGGCAGTGAGTGTCAGTTTCCCATTCTCACCACTGATTTAAGAAGTTCAGGGTAAACACATCTTTGTGTTTGCTCCCTTCATAAAATCACAGCATCACAAACATGCTTAGGGCTTTAAGCCATCTAAAGTGACATCATTCCTATCTGGAGAGATAGAAAGCAGTAAGATCATTGAGTTAAACTTTCCAAACTCGCAGGAATTTTCACTTGTTCCTCACAGCATTTCTATCTCAGCTGGGTAGCAGCTTTAACCCTGATAAACTACACTGACTTCAGATGAACATCAGTGCATCACAAGGTCTTATCCTTTTGATCTTGGGCTGAAGGGATGATGTGATACTGAACTTCCTTGCTGAGAAATTACCCTGCTACTTACATGCCTCTCCCTTTTTGTGGCAGCGGCCACTGGCATTTCAGAGCTTCTTTCTTCTCCTGGAGCCAGTTAGTCAGCACTTGGATATTACAAAAGGAATACTTCCTGAAACATGTGGCTTTGGCCTTAATAGCAAGGAATTCACTGAAGTTTCCTCAGTTGGTAATTCAATGACCAGTATTTTTTAGGACAAGCCTGACAATTCTTCACTGCTTTTAGCCATGTTGGAAATAATCTGGAAAAATTCCCTCCAGACAACTAGAAAAGACTATTTGACCTATCCGTACATCTCAGTCATATCTAATACTATACTACTGTGTCAGATGCATATGGTGTGACTACATCCTGGGTTAAACATGGTATAATTTAACCTGAGGATCTGGCCCAAAGAACACATCTTCTAGCACAAGAGTTGGAGCCTTGATTCAGTCTGGTCAAACATAAGCAGAAAACCCTGCACTTCAAGAAGTTCTTCCTTGTGCTGACCCTGGATTACTGTGGAATACATATATGCATTTAAAAAGATGCTGTATATGGCTTTAAGGTTATAGGCATTTCTCTAGTCCAGTGACTGATGATGAGAACAGAGCTTTTTCCAACACAGCCCACCAAATAACCAGATGTTTATAGGGTTACCTTGTGAAATTTATAAAAGTCTTGCTATGGCATAGAAAAGTTAATAAATACTAAAAAACAGCAACAACAACAATAACAACAACAAAACACCAAAATACCCAACAAAAAAGACAACCAAACAAAAAATGCTTTTAGCACACAAGCATGACTCCTTCCATAGTGTCCTTTTGTATTATTTTACACAACAAACCCAAAAAGTAAAAAGCTGTGGTAGATACACATTAAGTCAAAATTTTGCTGAGTAAAGAAAAATATCCTCTCTCACATGAATCAGCTGCTTGTGCATGTTCAGAGATCTGCTATGTCTCATCTGAGAAGTTGTTTTGATAGTTTGCAGCTTCCGTATTATTTCCACATCCTTGATCCTTGTATTTCTTTTTTGTTTGTGCTTGCTCTGAGAATAGGGATTGTCTGAAAGTGCACACCTCAGTGACCTAAGTAGAAATCATCTGTCAGTGAAGGGTGGTAATCATCCACCAAAAAAAAAAAAAAGCATCTAATCCTTTTCTTCACTCTCCTTCCTTCCATTTTTCCTCTCAAGTGAGCAGCTCAGTCATTCCCGGAGCGCAATAATAGCAGGAATGAAAGACATGGGAATTTCATCTGCATTTATAGGGGGCGGATTTTCATCTGGTGAAGATGTGGCATGAACACTTGCAACTTGTGTAATAGGCATTCAATTTGATTTGTAAATGTACAAATAGCTGTCATTTTGCTGCAGAACTGTCAGGGGAAAACCTACCCCAATCCTAGCTGTTTCTCTTGTCATTGCAGAGAGTGAAATTACTGCTTTCCTTCACCTCAAGAGTTGTCGGGGGCAGGTAGAACTGTCTAACATCTTCAGATGAGGAAAATAATACTATCTGCTGCATACATTCAACTGCCTTTATCTATGCAAATTATGCATTAAAATTGGTGGTTTTTTTCAAACATTATGATTTGGATAAATGGTTGTTTCAGTAATGCACATTTTAATTAAAGATAGCGTTAAAGACAGAGTTCATTGGAATGGAATGGAATGGAATGGAATGGAATAGTTCAGTTGGAAGGCACCTACATTTTCAGTGGCTAAGGTCTGTCAGTCTCCGTTCTGACATTCACCATATCTGTTTTCATGCTCACTGTCAAGCACTGGCAGTGGTTAACCTTGTTTTTCAGGATTAGGTTTTGACTTTGCAGTATTTCCTTCCCTCCTGTGAGTATATGTGCAGGAATGGCAAAGCACAAGTTCTGTTTCAGGAAAACTGTCAGAAGATCACTGCTTGACATTTTAACATTGTTTATTCTGAATACTATTGGCATGTTTGTGCCTGCCACATAGTAGCAGGAACATGAATAAGAGTACACAGGCAATGCAGGATCCTAAATAAATGTGTTTTCTTACTAAACATAAGTACTTGCATGGATCTGTTCTGCAAATTCACTGCTGTAATCTGCAATGGGAGACACTGACACACGTTAGATGATTTCCAGAGCCTTTAATGGACAAGTCCCATACACTTGGTGTCAGAGAGCAGAGAAAGTGTGCTGCTATGCTGGTGAAGAAGAGCCATAGCCACAGGGGACAGCAAGGCAGACAGGACAGTGTTCTTACAGACAAGGGGTATGATTCCACAGTACCCAAACCAGAAGAGCAGAACATGTCTGGTGACAGTAATCAGAAGCATCTTAATCTTAATGATGAGTCAGGTCTGAGTTCACATCAGCAAGTCAGGATCTGCAGGGTGCAGAAGGCATGGTCATACCTGCAGCATAGCTCAGGCAAAGACCAAGGGCAAGGGTTGGAGCTAAAAATGAAACTTTTAAACAGGGTGGAGGGTGAAAACATGAATGAAGGCCATAGATAAGGCTTCCTGTAGGGCTTTCTCAAAGTTTAGTTGTGTCCACCACAGTTTGTTCTAAGGTTATACAGCTGCATCATGTGAAAGCTGACCCTGAACACAAATGGATAAATCCCTAGCCTGAAAGGGAAGAGAAAGACTTTGTGAAGGAGGATTACAGAATATGTTTTCAGGCTGTCCAGAGCAATCAGATTGTGCTGGTTCATTCAGGGCCCTGACACTCAGTGCTTCACTTCTGACCTCTGAAAACCAATGTTAACACTATCCTCAATTTATTAGACCATGAATCCTCACTACAGCATACAAAACCAGGCTATAAGGGAAGTAACATTAAACTGTATCTTAACATTTCCATTAGGGATTGAGACAGCTGCTGCACTTAATACCTGATCCATCTGCAGAGACTGGCAGATGTGGCAGAGGACTTGCAGAAAACCTGCAGCAGGAGGCCAAGCATGGTGCAATTAGACATTTAAAATGCTGCTAGGGACTTAAGTTTAGGCAGCTGAATCAAGCAGTTTATCAGGATCATCAAGACAATTTTACCTTTGTTTAATTAGATGATAACTTTTTCTGCAGATTGGCATGCATAATGTTCCCTGTGAAGTAGAAAAGCAAGTCTTCTGAAAATGTGCTGTGTTAAGCAAGCTGTTAGGGATAATTGTAAATGGTAATGCCTCTGACACTTTATATGACCCATTAGCTTGTCTGGCAGAATAAAACCCTAATGTCAAATTGTGCATGTGTTATTAAGAAAGCATTTTTTCCATGGTCCTGGACTCAATGCCCCATAGTGAAAAACAATAAAAAATTGGTATCCTACTATTACAGATATGCAGAGAGTTTGTGAAGTTTGAGATAAAGAACTATCTATACATCAGTGGTATTGTTCCCCTTAATTATTACCACAACCCTGCTGATTTTGATACTTAGAGTCCTACTGATAAAACCTATTACCCCATTTAACAACTGAGACTGACAGATAATCAGAAGAAACAAATAATAATGAAGAGCTCTAGAAGAAATTCACCTAGCTAAGCATGAAACTAGTTTCTAATGAATGCTAGAATAATGAATGTGAAGTTGCTCTATTTGAAGGAGAGTCTAAGATGATGATTTGCAGAGGAAAATCATGTTCTATTCCTCCACACTGTAACAGATCTGGATCAAATAATTGTGTAAACATCTTCCTCCACCTTCCTTTTTCTGCACACATTTATGTATAAGTAATGAACAAGGAAGTCTGAACGTTTTCATGGAGGAAGTTTAAACACAGTCTCCATTTCCTTTAACTTGCACATCAGTATTTGGCAGGTATATGTCTCATTAAGTCTCTCTGAAACCAGCATCAGTGCAGGAGGCAACTCTTCCTTCTCATTATATACTTACAGCAGCCTTATAGTCTGTGCCTCTCCTGGTAGAGATTTGTGTGTTTGTCATATCTTGTAAACACTAATGTAAATAGCTTTTAAGTTTTTGCTTACACATCATCCACTGTTCAGACATAAAGTAACATATCTGAGTTGGTAAGGGAGAACATATTTTATCTTACTGGACCACCTTGTGACCTGGACTATAGTTATAAGAAAAAAAAATAATTGAAAACTGGATAAAAGATTGGATAAAATATGGTAATTATTGCAGTCCATATAACAAGATGGATTTTTTAGGAAGCGAGAGCATATGAAACAGGCACAGGCTGAATTAATGCCTCAGAAATAAAAATTTTAAAAATGGAAGAAATTTGGAATAGTTAAACATGTCAAACAAGTAACATAATTCAGCAAAAGTTCTACGCAGCCATCAACTAACCTCTGACATTTGATAGTGTGGGAGGTTGTCAAGTCCAATATATTGGATAGAGTTATATTTATATCTATTTCTTTTTTAAATGGCATGCATTATAATGAACCTAAAGATGCAGTTGGAGAATCATTTGGTATAGCAGCTCAAATCGCTTCTGCTTACCTCTCCATTCAATCTAATTACTGGCATATCAATCTCCTTTCTGTGCATGCACATAGATGTGTACATCTAACGCAGGAAGTGTGAACACAGTTGGAAGACTCATTCAAGTTAAAAATGAACTTATTTGTCTGGGAAGTTATTTGGCTAGGTGTATTTCAGGACCTGATCATAATATAGATCATAAAGAGGGGCCAAACAGAAAGAAGAATGGATGTTAAAGAGTAGATCTAGTGATCTGGCATCATATTTGCCAAAAATAATGCTTCTTGAAAGACTCCTTAACAGAAAAACAGTCAGAAACGTCACTCTAACTGCTTAAATTATTCTTCACTTATTTGAGGACATTGGCTTTCACACAGACAATAGTGATTATAAGTTCAGTGCAATTCTTACTCTGTTTTCTGGACTTAACAGAGAAAAATAATGTTTTTAAACTGACACTCAAGAGGCCTGGTGACTTAAATACCATTTAAATAGCTATGTTCTTGCATTCTCTGATCAGGCACTGAGGTTGCTTAAGAAGTTGTGGTCCTTTAACTTATTTCTGTTGCCTCCCTGCTATGCATTATTGCAAGAATAATAAAGCTGGCAAGTTATGACATGAACTTGGAGTTTAGCTACTTCATTTCATAGAACATTTTATATATTCTGAGTATTCTAAGCATCTCTGAAAACCTGGGTAGTAAATTTCATCCTTGCATTTGACAACCTAATTCCTGTCTTACATTTTGATGCACAAAACTTTAAAATTATATAATGATATTTAGTGTTCTTTTCAGCAGATTTCAAAACTAATTTTTTTGTTAAAAAAGAAAAAATAAAATATTTCTTTCCTCCCTTGCCACTTACATGAATATTCCTGCAGTGTGAGGTCCTCTTTAAACAGAAAAAGTGACGTTTATTTGGGAAAGAAGAACCCCTTTGGTCCTTGAACTCTTGAAGGGTATATGCTGTTTATTAGACAGCAGTCTGGGGCAGTCAGTACAAGAGACATTGTCTCCAAAATTATATATTCAGTATAGAGGAAAACCTACAGGAACAAATAAGACAAGGAAGTGGTCCTTGCACAAACTCTTATGTGAAGCTTGTGTTGCAGATCAAGCATCTTTATCCTCAGTCTCCATTGAGGAGACCAGTCAGTGATGCTTCAAACTGCTTGCAGCCCATACGCTTTTCTCATTAAGATGAGGACAACAAAGGGATAATAAAGATGCCAGAACTGGGGCAGAAATTGCTGAGATCTGGCTGCTGCTTTTGTAGTTCATCTAGATCTCTTAATCCTCCTCTCTGGCATTTTCAGTCACCAGAGGTGTGATGGTGGCCAGAAGGATATAATTCTTGATGATTTTCTTTGAATAACCTTTCCATGGGTCAGCCTTAGCAGAGATAAGACTGTCTCTCTCTAGAGAGAGACAGCCACTGATGTATTTGGATACTTAGCAAGCGTGCTGTCTGAAGCACCTGTCACTGATAGTAGTGGAACAACACTGGTGCAGAGCTGCTCAAATTATCTCAGGTTCAGAGTGATTTTTCAGTGCTATACACTCAGCTGTTTTTTTTCTCAAAAGGCTCTTCAAATGTCATATCATCCTTAATCTATAGCATAATAGTCTTTATGTTAAAACTAGCAGTAAAAAATCAGCAAGCTTTACTGGAGAATGCAGGCTGTGCATATTTCACAGGGGGGCAATACAAAATTCAAAGCAGTCAGTTACACTCTAGTTGTGGTAGTGAGAGACTATTATTTACTTTTAACAACACAGGCAAACTAAATGACAAAAATATCTTCAAGGGGAAAAGAAAGTTTTCATGTCTGCTGGCTATTTAAATGAAGACAATCTGTGGTATAAAAATCTATTTTTAGTCTTTATTGTACAGTGGTTTATATTAAGTCAGACTTTTTAGATTGACTAGATCAGCACATCCTGATGAACTATATCTTAAGGCTAAGTGCAACACAGAACTAAAGATCACAAAGGATAGGAACTGTACAGCCTAGGTGTCTCTTAGCCTCCAGACCTGCCTGGAGAGCATTGAAACAGTCAGTCTGGGTCTTTGTGCAGGTAGATCTGAAGGCCTTAAATTGACACCCTTCAGGACTTGAGAAGCCAAGACTGGAGAAAGACAATGGGAAATACCAATCTAAAACATTATTTTTAACTGATATCAAGGGCATATAACTCATAGAGTCCAAAACTGATATCTCAAACTGAAGCAAAACTAGCACAGGATTGTCCTCCTAAGGGCCAATGTCTCCTTCTGCCTTTCCAGAATGAAAACAGACTTCATCCTCCTGTAGAAGAGTTCCATGATTTGGTGAGTCATTTGGGATGTGTGACAGGATGAAGTTTAACTGAAAGGGTCTCAAGCACTACACTCACATGTCCCCAGAGACTGTCTTAACCATTGATCAATTTGTATCTGTCACCGATATTGAACTTAAGGCACTTGAGTGTGACACATTATTTGAACCAATAAGAACATGGAACATAAGAGGATCAACCCTTATGTTAGGTCCTTCTGAGACGAAGGTAATAATTAACTAGCAAAGTTTAATGAAAAAAACCCAACACAACAACAAACATGAAAAAGTCCCAGTTTATTCACATTGGTATTTAGTACCCTGTAAAGCTGCCCTGTAAGTCACATAGTTCCTGCCTTTTGATGATCATACCAAACTACTTCACTGCTACATCTCACTGAAAAGCCTCCTCGGAAACAGGAACAATCTTCATATGCAGAACCAGATTAATTCAGGGATCTGAACTCCGTGCTGTTGGGGATAAATAGGTCATCTTCTCTAAGGCCACTTATCGTGTGAAAATCTGAAAACCCATTTCTGCAGTATTCTCAGCTGAACATCTTTTAAAACCATAAGAGAATGAGATATTTAATTTTTTTACCTGTGGACTGCAGCATAGTTTTGTATGCCAAAGTAGTGGGCAGTTCATAGTCTGAGTGTTTTTTGGAAAAAAAGAAGAAAACAAAGAACTACCCTCTGAGTCCTTGTTTGGCACCATTATTATCTGACTATGACACTGTGATATTTTTCTTTTTTCAATGCCCAAGTTCCAACGTCTGTTAGTAAGGACAGTGTTTCATCTGTGGGGAATTATGCTACTGATTTACATGAGTTTTTCTAAGCTTTTTGCTGAACCATATATTTTTTCATTCCATAAATACGTTCATATCATTTTCTTCAGAGGTAGAATATAATCCAAAGGGAAAACAAAACCTCTTGCCATGATATTTTCTTTTAAGGGAAGTTGTCTTCTTGGGCCTATTCAAATAATCACAGAATAAGATATTGTCTGGCAGAATATAAAATCATATAAATTGCTATGCCTGCGTAGGGAAAAGTAAGAACTAAGGCCTCAGGAAAAACTGGGGAAAAGTAACTTTTGTTCCTTTCAATATAAACATCCTAAATTGTTTTTTCTCTTTATTGATGAACATATCTCCCAAGAATATCATGGGAAGATTTGACAGAATATGCTTGGATTCTTCTGGGATATAAAATATATTCATGAAAAGATAAGTCTTTCTGTATTAGTAAGCATGATTCTACCCAGTTGAATCTTTTGTATGATGTGCAAATCTATTGTAAACAGATATGGCATTGACATTCCTATAGAGGTTCCAGTTCTTCTAAGTTAAGCAAATGCAACTTCCTTCTGCATTTGTTTACATTCATAAAGATACCTCAGTGAACTAATACTGAATACTGAATTTCTGAAGTTCCTCACAGCTAACAGGGTGCATTGCAAGGGTATATGTGATTCAGCTGGTGGTAAAATAATCCCTCTCCTGTTCATTTAAAAAATGTATTTTCCTCTAATGTGGTTCCATCAGCTTCTACTATGACTAAATTATCATATGGCAAAGTACAGTCATCTTCTTGTTCCTGTTCTTTTTGTTCCTAATTGGTCATTAATACAGAAACAATTTCTGTGTAGAACATTTTCAGGGTACTTTAATCATAAGAACAGAGGAGATGTTAAAAATTATCAGATACTGCTGATTTTTTGCCAAGGGTTCTGAAACTCACAATGATCTGCCCCAGACCCCTGGTCTTTAGTAGTAGAGGTGTGACATCATGTCTTTCTAAGGTGAACAGAATTTGAAGGCACTCAACATTTCACAAAGTTAGGGTCTTACACTACACACAAAAAAAAACCCCAAACCAAACCAAAAAACAACAACATCAACAACAAAAAACTCACACAAAAAAACCCAAAACACACCAAAGAAAGCTCTTTTGCATGTGTGCCTTGTCTTCTCTTCATACCTATGTCATGACCAGCAAAAGGTCTCTGGGAACTTTTCAGAAAGAGAGATGCATTTTTAATTATATTTCAGAGGAATGTAAGAAGACAGTAGTTGAACAGAACAAATAGTGGTGACACCATGTGGTGGTTTGGCCATGGCTGGGGGCCAAATGCCCCCCAAAGCCACTCTATTACTCTCCTTCTTAGATGGACAGGGGAGAGGGGAAAACATGACAAAAACCAGTAATAAGACAGAAGCAATTTTTTAATAATAATAAGCACAAGCAAGAGTGAAGAGAGATGTTATTCTCCACTTCCCATCAGCAAACAGTGATCTGTCTGAGGAAGCCAGACTCTATGTGCAATGATTGCTCTGAAGGACAGACACCATCAGTGAATATCTCCTCACTTCCTTCTTTCACTTAGTTCTTATATCTGAGCTGATATCATATGGCATAGAATACACCTTTGGCAAGTTTGAGTCAGTTGGCCTGGCTGTGTCCCCTCCCAAGATCTTGCCCACCCCTCTTGGGCCTGGGAAATGTTGGAAAAGCACAGCCTGGGTGCTCTGTTCAGCAGCAGCCAAAACATTTGTGTTTCTTACAGTTGAGGGGATCTGATTCAACCCATAACAATATGTTATCAACATGCAGTTACAGTGTTGCAAAAACACAGTACCAGAAAGATAAACCAGAAAGATACTCCAAGGAGAATTAACTCCACCTCAGCCAAACCCAAAGACTATTAATATTAAATATTGTAATGACTATTTATACACAGACCACATACTTCCCAGGCCTAGAAAAATCAACTCTGTGGTGGTAGGAGAGTATTTCAGTTCTTCTCCCCTGGGCAAATCACCACAGTAGTATGGATTAGGAAATGCTTATGGGCAGCAGGGAAAACTGGGACCTATCCTTGCTGATTGACCTCAACACCACCATTGCATCATACCCGTAAAAAACTGAAAATGACAGTTTAATAGCTAGGCTGATATTGATCCACAAAGAGAGAGGTTGGAAAGTTTAAGAGATGCAAAATCTTATCTGCTTCATTAAAATACAGGGATGTTGACCTCTCCCCATAAAAAAGAAAAAAAAAAAAAAGAATAAATGGAGTTGGGGGTGGGCAAGAGAAGTCAGTAGCAGTTAGTGGTATTTCTGCATTCTAGCCTGCAGCCTCTTCAAAAATCTTTTTCTTGACATTTCCTTCATACAGAAACAAAACAAACCCCCTCTTTAGAGAAGTGTGAATAAGTATTGGTGATGTATTTTATCTCTCCTTTTTATCACCGGAAACAGTATTCAGGGTGTTCTGTGACAGGAGATAAGTCTCTTGAGTTTTGTTTCAGCAGTTATGGTCAGAAATCTTTATACACACTTTGTACTTCAATCTGTTTTGGTGGTTTTTGGTTGGTTTTTGTTTTGTTTTTCTCTGCATACTGAACCAAATTCCTTTGCTTCAGATATTAGAGTGCAGTGTCTGCCTAAACAAAGTTATGTCCCATTTAAGAGTCTCACAAAACTGAAGGCTGAAAGGTCATATTATCCAATTTCTCGCTCAAAACATGTCTTGCCTCTTGTCCCATCACTGCACTTCTGAGAAGAGTTCTGTTATGTTTTCTTCAAATCTTATACGGATGAAGACAAGACACAAGCTCTTCACTTAACTTTCTCTTTCCAAATCCCACTCTTTTCAGACTCCACTTACATGACTTATGTTTCTTTTGTAGTATAATCTTCATCCACAGTGCATGAGCATTGTTTTGCCTTCAGACTTTTATATGGATTAAAATAAGTTTTTATTTGTAATTAGAACTCCATGAATGAGATATTAGTTTCACTAGACCTCTGGGAAAGGTCAGTTTCTAGTTTAAGCATCAACTAATTTTTTTTCTCCCTGAAGAACACAGGAAGTTAATTATTTCAACACTTCTTTAAAAAACAAATAAATCTATTTTGACTTGACTAAAAATTATTAATGATATTTAAAAAAACAAAACCAAAAACAAGATAAACTTCCTCTTGGAAGAAAAAAACAGGTTAGCAGTCTAAGCAATGTGATAATCTAATTGTGACACAAATATTAGCAACATTTTAGGAAACATAATTTCAAAAAAATGGCACAAAAAGAAATAGTTTTTTAATTAAGGTCATGATTATTTGGTTTTTTGAACTATTCACTGTCATATTTATTGCCAGACCAATTGCAAGGAAGTATGATTTAGACAATTCTGTCCAAACATTTGGTAGTCTACTATGTAAGTGTATTGCCAAGACAAAAGTTAGAGGCAAAAAAATGTGGTTTAGCGTCAGTTTCTAATGACTAAATCAACAAAACAGTTCCCAAAGTCTCAGCATTTGGGGGGGATGACTATGAATAACAGTTGAAAAGCTGTATCCCTTCCTACTGTTTTGAAATACATATTTCCACTTAAAATGTGCTGCTTTGTGATGTCTGCAAACACAGTTTAAACTGTGCTGAACTGCTATTTCTCTACATGAGTTTCAAGAAATACAGTGGCCAATTTAATCTTCTTAGTATTAAAATTCACAGCTGCTCCAAGCCAAATTCTGCACCTCTCTTAATAGTCATTGTTGCTGCAATTTTGTTTTGGGAACTAGGAAAATTATTTAGTTTCCTGACAACCTCAGTTCCTAGTCGGATACAAGAACATTTTGCAACTGTTTTCTGCCACACATATGCATTGTTTTCATTGCAGGAAAGCCTGAGGTACAAATTGCTGGAAGCTAAGAAGTTCTTCCACAAAGTGAGTTACTTTATTCTCTTTGTGATATCACCTTTGTTCTCTAAGCTTTTGTTTTGCGCTGGTTCTAGACCGTTGTCAGCAATCGGTATTAAATAGTATGACACAGTACAGCTACTCTCATTTTGTAATCCCAAATCACTGCCAATAGCAATGTGGTTTGGATTAGACTCCTGGTTTAAATAAGCTGTGGAGGAAAGAAATGTGAAGAAAACAATAGGAGAATACTATCTGTACTGGAAATTACAATCATTATATAACTACATAAAATTATCATTCATTATCATTTGTTTGGCAGAAGTACACAAAGAACAGAATTGTCCTAGACTTATTTTGGATTTACTAAAAGCAAAATTATATCTTCATTTCACTAATTTGGTTTGTAAGCATCTTTAAATTTTCATGCTGCTTAAACAGATTAAAAAAGGCTAGCTGTATATGTATTCATTCATTTATTTACATAAAATAGAGCCTGTTTTCATGTTTCAGTTTCTTTTACAAGGAAAATATTGCTATTTTAAAAATACTTTAGGCCACAGAACAATTAATCACATGAAGTAATATTTTCTAAAGAGAGGCAAGTGACTTTGTACAAAAAGCTTTTGCCATTCAGCCTGTATTAGAGGGGTTTAGCAGCAGGCTTGGTAGAGTTTAGACAACGGTTGAAATCAATTATTTTGAAGGTCTTTTCCAAACAAAATGAGTCCATGTTTCTCTGATTCTATGAATACACAGGACATGAGTGATAATGACAAATCAGCTGCAAAAGCCATAGATTATCACCTTGAGAGTGTTCCTCTAGATAAGTGGTAACTGATCAGCACTGCATTTGGTTTTTGTTGTCAACTTCACTTATGTTTTCTTAAAATTCTGTTTAGAAAGCAAGATTCAAAATGCTGGATTTAGGGATATAAGTGTTAGTTAGGTATTTAATGTCAACAGAAATCTGTACATCAAACAGCCTTAGTGTTGCAGTTACTGATTCCAGAAATGAGATAGTGATAGTCTTCCACAAGAGATATTAATTCTTCTAGTAAAATCATGCCCCAGCAAAAGATGCTGTTATGATATATGTGTTGAGATTAGCTAGAAACTTCCTAGCAATTATTATTTTCTAGTATGTATTTTGAGGACATGCTTTTCAAAGCCACTTAGGGGCTGAGTATGCCCAATTCTCATTAATTTTATAGGTGATTGAGTATTCAAATCCCTTTGGAAAGCTGAATAGCTCATTTTCTGAAGTCCAACAGACATCTGTGTCTGGATATTTCATCTTGGGACCACAATTTGTACATGCCCTAGACACCTGAAGAATGATTTTTTCCATTAACTTTTGATGCAAAAAGTCAGGACTTGACACTCATGCAATATGTATGTGAAGCTAAAATGGAAGCTTTGATCTAACAAAGATACAAACGAGTAAGGAAAAGGCAGGAAAAGCGTTTCATGTGCTAGGACATATTTCACTCTGGGGCAGAGAATTCCCTATTAGAAGGCAAAATGACCCCTGGTCATTAATAAAAAAAGTCCTAAAATTGCCAGTAAAGCCTAATTTTGTTGGTTTATCTGCTTTTATCTCAGAACTCCACATTAAATTTATGAATTATTATTAATTTCTTATAAAGCTGTTCTTAAGGTAAGTGTTACTACCTCAGAAAGGGGAGTTTTCATTTACTTTATCAGGAAATATCCAGATATGCATAAAAGCAAAGAGTTGTAATGCTAAGAAAAGTTTCTAGGAGATCTGCTAATCTTGACCACTGTTAGCAGTGATAGCAGTTGGCTGGATTGCAAACAGAGTATTATATATAAAAAATAGTGATTTCTTGGTATAAGGATTTTTAAGTGGAATTTCCATGTTTGCAGTTACAGTGGTTTTGGAATGAAACAACGTAAAGCAATATTCATTTTTGTGAAGCAGGTGATTAATGAGAAGTGAACATACAGTATATTACCAGCAGCAGAGATTCAATAACAGAGTGTTCTACTCTTGAAAATAATAAGATTATTTTATAAAATCATAACATTAAAACCAATAAAAGCAGATTTTTTAAATCATTTATGGGTAAACTGGGAAATCTTTGTGTCTTTTCCCAGTCATCTGGGATGTTGTTTCTTTTTCCCCTTAAATCTTATGCAATTATTTGTTCATAGGAGTTAGTGCTTCCACCAAATCCTTGTATGGTGACTTGCTAGGACCTGGTAATATCCAAAGGCCTACCCACAAGCTGCCACTTGGCCAGCATAGAATTAGTGATAGTGGATGAAGGAATATTTAGTTCATCTTTCTCTCTGACCAATCTTGCTTCCCTGCTGGTATCTATGCTCTAAGATACACTCATGAGGTTTCCAGTTTGATATCCTATCTAAACCCCCAGTGACATACCTCAGTTTTTTTCCCTATAATGTTCAGATCTGTGTCCACACCAGTTACCATATGAAATAAAACCACCCACACCAAAAACAAACAAACAAAAAGTTATTATTTTTTTAATGAACTTGCATATTTGCTCCAGTTTGTGCTGGCTGAAAAGTGGTTATATAAAATGAAAGAACAGGAAAACCAAGAAAGACTTATCCTTTTCACTTTAATTTTCAACCCCCCAGCATCCCTTTCTTCCCCGGTACAATTAGCACCTTTATCAGCATCTCTGAGAGAACTGTCTCCTTGTTGTGGAAAAAGGAAGAGGAAAGGGGCAGGACGAGATAACTTTGGAGCATGAGGAGATTTTCACCCAAACATCTCAGGAAGGTAGTCAAAGAGACTGAGCTGAAAATCCCATATGAGACTGGAAGTTGAGGAATTCAATTTCATCCTCTTAGAGCTCTTAATTTTAAATAAGCCTTAAATAAAGAGTGTGATAATTAGTTTCTGGAATTGAACATACATGTTCCTTGCTCAAGTTAAAGGGCATTTGACTGCCAAAGCCACCATCTTCTGAATAAAATGAACCAAAACCCTATGATTTTTGAAAGAGATGTATCAAATACTTGACCCCAGCAATAACTTTAAGATAGAGATTGAAAGCAGAAAAATACATCTGAATTCCAGAGATACAATATATTAAAAAATATATATTTATTCTTTGCAATTGCTGTAATGATAGATGAATGGCTTAAACATATTTTTTCTTTTTCCTTAAGAACTTAAGACAGTGCCTATAAAGGAAGGGCTTTCTCTTTGTGTATTTCATTAAGGACTATACAATACACTCTACAATACAATCCTCCTTCTGAGCTTTTAAGTATGTGCAATCCTCTCTGTAGATCATCTGCTGTTTGCAAAATATAGAACACTTTCAAACACTATCAATACTCCAGAATGTGAGTGTATTTCCATAGCTGTTGTACATTCTTTGAGTCTAAAAGAAAAATTATCTTCCTTGTAGATTCACTGATACAGAGTCACAAAAGATTGAAGTAGGCCAGGACTGTGTGATTCCCTTTCAGGCCACAAAGGCAACTACTGGTGATGATTAAATTAATTAATGCAAAAGAGAGAAAAGACATAATGTAACATAGTAAAATAAGCTACACTTGTCATCTAAAAAGCTGCCAGAAAATGTGCAATGACAGTTATGAAAACTCAAAGGAATGATGTGAATCCTTCTCATTTTGAGCTGTGAGACTCAAGTGTGGCTTATGAGGTATTGAGAGGTGTATGAAACTGGGAAAGAGATGGGAATAACCATGGGTAAAGGGAAGAAAGAGCCACAGCAGTTTATCACTAGGGAGAGCAAAGATTATTATGTGCAAAGGGAAAACAACAAAGTAGAGTTCTAATGGAGGGAGTGAAAAAATCACTTGATTCTGTTGACAGTTGGAATCGTTTAGTGATTTTCTTGAAATTCCAGGCCTTTAACCTTTTCCAGCTACTGACATGTAAGTGCTTTGGTAAGTAAGAAAACCTGCACAGTTATTGTTACAGGGTAGTTTAAGTAGCCTTTCCATTAACACAAAAGAAAAAAAAAAAAAAAAAAGGAGAGAGAGACAGAAAAAAAGGAAAAAATGTGGCTTTCAAAACATAAACTCATCTTCATTTTGATTCAAAGCCTTTTTATTTTTTTGGTTTGTTTTTTTTTTTTTTTGTCAGAAAAAAAGGTTTACAATTTACTCCACGTATTAAAAGTGTTTCTGTTCTCCAAGAAGCTTTCCTTTGGGTACTGTAAGATGGTTTATTATCCATTATCTGTAACAAAAAGATAATGAAAGTGGTTCTATTGTACTGCATGCGAAACCCTCAGGAATACTAGGATTTGACAGTCTTGATATATCTCAGTTAGTTTCTAATGTGTAAAGCCATCACAAATCATAGAGAAGACAGTCTGTTGGTTAAATAAGTCTACAAAGTAAGATGATAGAGTTCTTCATTTATCTTCGTTGAAACAGCTTTGACTGCTGTGTGGTTGATAAAATAAATCTAGTCCTATTCAGAATCTCTCGTCTCTGCCCATTGTAAGCAAGCAGTTTCTATTCTACTGTATTAATTCTTATGCAGTCCTCATCATCCATAATATTGGAGTATCTTCCATTAGCACATTAAATGACTAACATGTAGCTCATGTCAACTGTAGCTCATTTTCTTGCTCAACATCTCCCAGGAGAGAGAATTGTTATGCAGTGAAGTGTTTTGATTGGAAGTTTTTGTCTAACTTCTTTCCTATTTGTACATACAGGAGATGGTAGGTCAAATAAATGTAATTGAAGATGGAGAGGTTCATTATGATTGCTTCTAGGGGATCTCATTGTACTGTTGAAGAATAGTCCAATAAAATTCCACAAACTTCAGGGTTATACAGAAAGTTCAGCAGGGCCAAAAGACCAGAACAATTGATCACAACCCCACAGCCTCTGTTTTCTAAAAGTATCTCTCCCTCTCCAATGGCCAAAGACACTTGAAGCACATACACACATATATGACGCTAATTTTAATGCTAGGCAAGACAAATATATCCTCCCTCCCTTGGGGGCCATATATAAGGTTCAAGATTCTGAAATTGACTTAGTGTTTAATAAAAAACAGTGATAAAAGCAATTATGTTTGTTATGTCTCTGTGTCCTGTACATGCTAGATTCAGTGCAGACAGTATCTGCAATTAATGATTTAATTTCAGACTATATTTCATGGATTTATCCCAGCCAAGAAATGAGAAAATAATGAATATCACAGTCATTGCCAGTGCAGTGCTAAGTCTCTTTGGGCAGCTGGTGACAAACAGTAATCATCACTCAGAAGTGCGGGTCAGTAAGAGTCTAAAATCAGTAACAAATGGAGAAAGAGTAATAAACTATAGACCATGTTGCCCAAAGATAAATATGTATTCTTCAGCCAACAGTTATTTCTCAGTAGTAACCTTTTAAAGTGCTTTTCCTTGCTCATCAGCATCATCACTGACCTTTTGGTCTTTAATTTCAACAAATTGTTTTTCATCTCAGATCCAGACCCATTTTCCAAGTTGTGTCATATGTACTGAAGTTGTGTAGACATGTATATGGTGAAAGGTTGCTGGTATGAGTCTGTATCATTTTAATACTGCATTTAAATGTCATGCAGGACCAGAGAGATGATTGTTCTCTGATACTGTTTTCCATCACATTCTTTGGATGTACCTTAGTATGAAAACATTCCCTTGAAAATGTGACAAATCTGTCAAATGACTCAGGATGGTCTAAGAACATCTTTCTGTTAATGGTAGCGAACCATCCATCATGCCACCAAGACTTTTGATGTGCTAAGACATTAGATGAAATTTGGCAAGGCTGAGATTGACCTTGGACTTTGTTTTACGTGAAATTCCAGTGCAAAAAGTGATTCATTTTGACAGAGAAAGTAAGTCTTTCCCAAATACAGGATTCTTTTGAGTACAATTATCTATGTCTTAGTGACTTGTTTTCATGAAGACTTTGAATGGCATTTCATAAAAAGGATATAATGTTTAACAAAACACACAAAAAATACCCCAAACAACAAAACCAATTATAAATTTGTAGGGAAGAGAGAGAGAGGAAAGCAAAAAAGCATGCTATCAGGGTGATATTATGAGTTGTGAGGAAAATGCTGCTTATAGTCTAAGTACTTGATTGATCTTCCCTCCCACCTTTGGTGTTAAAAGAATACCTATCACTATTAAACACCTATTAGAGAAATCTGTTATTTTCTTTAGTGTGTCAATGTTGAAGATATATTAACGATCCAGGTTTCAATAACAAGGATGAATAATCTATTTATTCCTGAAGTAGAAATTGCAGATTACAGTAAGCAGACAGATTTCCATTTAGGCTGGTGTAGTGGCAGTATAAAACTTTTTTGTTCTCTTTCTTTTTTTTTTTTTTTTTTTTGTTTCTGTCTTTCTGGGTGTTTTTTATCCCTGGTCAGTCTAGCAGAAGCCTGGTACAAGCCACCAATTCACTGCCTGTCTGGCAAGAAAATAGGAATGATTTTAAAAGATTTACTGAGATAACAAACATTACCAATTACTTAGTGGGAACAAAAAAAAAAAGTGACTGAGAACCAAACTCTTTAGGAATTTATTTCCAGACTATGCTTTACCCCCCTCTCATAAGTGAGCATGAACCCTTTGGTGTTATCGTTTTGTATCAGAAATAAGAGGTCTGGCCATGAAATGTGGCATATTCATTTAAAAACTCACAAGGGAACAGTTGTCAGTTCTTGGAGGTCCCAGAGATTCCATTTTGCTGTGAGTCATGTAATGATGTTGGGGACAAAATATATGAAATACTTTCAGTTTTCTCCATCTATCACAAATCTTCTGAGGAAAGAAAGTAATTCCAAAAAATTCCTGTCAGGCTAGATTTGTTCAGACCTGACCCTTGAGCTCTCCTCATGCTAACTGAGGATAGAAACCTTAGTGTTCCCAACTGTCGTCATGTGTAAGATGAAGAGCTAAATGGTATCATGAACAACAGAAAAAGGTCATGAAACCCTGAAGAAATATGGATCTCTATCAGGTAGCTATTGCTCAGCTACATCATATTTTGAAAAACAAACAAAAAACAACTAATCAACTAACCAACCAAACCAAGCCAACTATTTACAGCTTTGAAAAAAGGATTAAGACAATTAATTTTCCTTCCTTTCCTTTTGCATCTCTGATACGTGTGGTGCAAGTCTGTCAGCCTTCAACAGCCAGCTAAAGCTAGACTGAATTAAAGAGTGGGTGGTAGAAGGGGAGAGAGGACAAACATATGGCTGCTAACATTCCTACTTAAACCAGTGTCACTTTTCCTCTTCAATAAATTTTGAAGAAAATATCCTGTAGCAGAGAACAAGCATCACATGTAATACTTAAAGCTCTTTTATAAAAATATTATCCCAAGGACTGTATTATCAGTGCTTCTTCTGCTGGAGACTGATTGGTTAGTCACAAAAATAATATTCTGCCTCAAAACAGAGCTGAGAAATTAAAAAAAAAAACAAAACAAAAAAACAAACCCATAGCATAGTACTTTCATCAAGAAGCAATAACTGCCACCTGCATACATCTGAGTCAAGGATACACTGTGACTCTAGATTAGTATTTGGCAAAACTGTGAGGAAAGTGGGATCAATCTACTTGCCTCAATAAAATTTGAGGACTGTGAACATCTTTCATGGTGCTTTGTAGCGCTTAGTCCTATGAGATCTGGATCATCCAAGCCTGAGTTCTTCAATTAAGATTTGTACTTGTGAAATATATTACCACTAAAACCAGAATGGACTATAAGAACAAAGGGGGTAATGATGTAATTTAAAGGTGGGTTAAAAAAAAACAAACAAACTGAAATATTTCCTGATCTGCTCTACCTGGGATACCAAATACCACTGGATGAGGCAAGATTTTTATTGCCATATTTTTTATTTGTGCCTCTAGACAATCAATTTCCATTTTTCCACCAGTCACCTGTGAAAGGGATAAAGAGGACCTCAAATCTGATTTTACATACTTTGTGCAGAAACAAAATATTTATCGTTTCGAGCCTTGACCAATGGATTCTGGAAAAGTTTATGGTGTTTCTGGAGAGATGCAAATCTCCAAATTTTAAAACAAACAAACCCCAACCTTCCTCCTTTTACAAAGGTGTTAGGGAAACAAGAAGTAAAATGGAAGAGACAGAAAAGATTTTATTTTTTATTTTTTTTCCTCTCAAGGAATGCTTTGTGCATCTTCAGTTGACGTGGAACATTTTGAAATATCTTGAAAAAAAATATGGCAACAAATTTGTTCTGATGAAACTCAGCTTGTATGCTATGTAGTATTCCCCTCAGAACACAATGACCTACCAGCTCTGACTCTTTTCTCCCTGATATCCCTAATTACAGATAGTTAGAAGGTATCTGTCAGGAATAGTTTAAACAGAGTGGCTTCTGGTTGGGTGGATGATGTTTGGAGATCCAACCCAGTATCTGGGAGCACCAAGAGATGGTTATCCATGAGGTAGGATGGTCTGGAAAATGGACTGACTGCAGTCTAGGTAATGCCCTTGATGATCAGGACTGTCTTGGAGTAAACACAGAGGAGAGGAGTCAGAAATGAAAGGGTGAAGGTGGGATTGGAAAGGGAGTGCAGGTCACTGCTCCAGCATTCTCTGATCTGTTCCAGCATTCTCTGTTCATTTCATGTAGTCTATTCTGGAATGTCATATTTAGCTGTTTCCTGGTTTTCATGTTCTCCTACAGAAAGTACAAGAGGTGTCTTATGCAGATCTTCATTAGTCCTTTGATGAATTGTAATCATCCTGCTCATCAGTCTAGTACCAGCTGTTCATCAGTTAAACTGCTGAGTTTTGCTAATGTTGACATTAGCATTTGCAATTCTTTCAAAATCAACAGTTGCCCTGTCAGCCCTAGAGACATGCATTTTAGAGTTAGGCATACAGTGTAAGCTTGACTTGTTCAATAACTGATTGAAATGGGCACCCCAAGGGAGCCATTTGATCTGAGATCAATGTTAATTTTAAAAGAGAACCACCCTGCAAACTCTGTTGACTACAGAGCGAGCCTAGGTGATTAACTTAGATTCGACTTCTAGGTGGCTTAATTTAGGTAATATAAATCCCAACCTCTTGCCTGGAGTTTATTGGTATTTAATCAAGAGATCTTATCTCTTATGCAGCTTTCTATTTTTAAACAAATGTAATACAATAAATGAAAATAAGCTGAGACAACAATAGGAAATATTACAGTCATAGTGATAGCTATAATGAAATCGATGGGAACTTGCACTAATTTCTCTACCTACAAGCAAGGCTTTGCCTTTGGTTCCAAATCTTGGTACAGAGGTATTGATTGCACATGTGAGGACTGGCCCTTTCTTGTAGGCCTCTCTAAATACTGTGTTACTGAGGTATTTTAATACTTTTAAGGACTGGGAATTCACCTGTTACATTTATTCAACAGTTAATTGATGAGAAAAATGAATTTTCTTACTCTGAAACATGTGGTAAGTAAGATACAACCGCTAGATGCTACAGTAAGAGAACCAAAACACCAATAACAAAACCGGAAGATATGCAAGAAAAATGTTCTTTCACGTGTATTGATTTGAACTGTTGACAGCTCTAAACAAATTGCTATCTACCATAACCTTTTGTTTGGTAATATTTTTTCACTGCATTACATGTCGTTTACAGCCTGTTAAGATAAACTGTGCCTATTGACCATTTTTCTCCCTATTAATAAGTAACTGAAAGTTATTTCAGTTGGAAAATTAAACTGTAAGAAGTTAGGGTTATTTAAAAATATGCAGCAATAATTATGAAGAAGAATGTATGAAATTGCTATCTTGTCTACTTAGAAGATTAATTGACACATTTAAGCATAACAATTGCTTGAAGCACAGCCTGCTCACAACCTGGAGTCTGGGTTTTTCTGAATTCCTGCCTTTGGAGCTCCTGAAACAAAAACTTTGTTGTAAAGAGGGTTAGGAGATCAGTCAGTTGCTTTGTCTCAGATTGTTTTATTGTCTTGAACTAGTCCATTGTCTTGTCTATACTGAAAAGATAATTAGAAGCTGACAGGGAAGACAAACTGAGGAGATCCTGGGCCACCTGAGGGATGAGTGATGTAAGTGTACTGTGTGTGCACACAAGATAGCCCATAATTGGAAAGAAAACATAAGATTCATTCTCATTACTAAAATTCCATAACTCTTGCCACACAACTATTTTTGTTGTTTGTTTTTTTTTTATATTTGAAGGCCAGAAGAATGGGACTGCAAATGGCTTTTTGCTCTTCTGGTACTCCACTGTTTCTATTCAGATATATTCTGTTCAAAGTTCAAAGTTAAGATTATTTTCTTATTAGGATCTCTTTAAGCTTATATGAAAGACTTGCTGAAATGAGTTCACGTTTTATTTGCAAAATGATTAGCTGGGATGGTGACCCCCAGGTTTAATTAATTAATTAACAATAATTTTAAAAAAAGTAAAATATGGGCTCTCTTCTCTCTCCCTTTTAATTAAGGAGTGTTTTGTGGTGTTTGGGGTTTTTGGGTTTTGTTCATCTTGGCTTTTTACTAGCAATGCTGGGTTCTATACAAAATATTTTCAGTGCCCTGGTGAATACTAATAAAGTTCATAATCATTGTCTACAGCTGGAACTACCTTAACATACTATCAATCACTAAAAAATTCTCAAGTGTAGTATCAGCTTTCAAGTATAGTGGACCTGACTAAGCAAGTATTAGCTAAGTGTGTAAGTTATTAAAGAGGTATAATAATAATCAATAAATAGAATTTGACAGTTATATGAAATGTAAAATAGGACTTGTGTTGATGTCAGTAGAGATAAATTACTGGAAATGAAAACTGTAGCCAAAAGAAGGGGGCAGTATCTTCCAAACAGTCAAAAAAAGTATCTATATTTTTGTATGAAAATTAAGAGTAAGAACAAGTGTTCAAACTTAATGAGAAACGTGGAAATACCCAAGATAAAGAGCTCTCTGTTCCCACTGGAACAGATATTTGGTTTCTACTTGCTCTTCTTGAAATCAGTAGAAACACACTCAACACCACTTAGAAGATAGTTTGAGTTCTTGGTAATTTATATAGACAAACTTTCTGCCTCTTTCTACCTCAAGAGTACTAAATGGAATGAGTAAACTGGAATCTCCTCATAAGACATGTATATGGATGTGTGGTGTGCTGACCCTCCCTGGATGTCAGGTGCTCAGCAAGCCACTTTATCACTCCTGAGCTGAACAAGGGAGAAAAATCGTGACAGAAGGCTCATGGGATAAGAACAGGTCATAGGATGAGATAAGGACAGGGAGAAATCATTCATCAATTATCATCACAGGCAAAATAGACTTGACTTGGGAAAAATAATTTATTACTAGTCAAATCAGAGTATGACAAGAAGAAGTAAAACCAAATCTTAAAAACACTTTCCCCCTATTTCTCCCTTCTTATTTCATGATTCTTTGAGCACTGGATAAGGGCAAATGACTGGATGTCACCTAGCTGGATTTCTGTAAGACCTTTTCACTGGTGCATCACAACATTCTCAGCTCTCTGTTAGGGCAGACAGCCCCTGTGGACTGGAGGAGCCATTCCTGGGGCTGAAGTGGGATGAATGAGGCTATGTTGGGGTAGTTGGGAGCAGGTAGCGCCCCCTGCAGAAGCCGCAGCGTGGGTGTCTGGAGGCCAGGTCTGCAGGGCCCAGTGCTGTTTTCTGTGTGGGGCTATGTCTGTGAGTCCTGCCTAGAGCCATCTGTCCCATGTTACAGAGCTGCTTGCCCTGTGGCATGGAGGTGCTGAAGTGTGTCCTGACTGTGCTAGATCATGTAAACCATAGCTTAGTGAGTAAATAAATGTATTTCATTACTAATCACTTCCTTGAATACTCACAAGACATAGGCTCAAATGCAATTATTTTAACTTTTGTGCTGGAAATGTTACAACCTTGGATTCAACAAGAATAAATAAAGAATCTGCCCAGAATAAGAGAAATCTTTTAGTGCAGTGGTTATTTTTTTATCCTTGTGACATTTATATATAAGAGAGTAAAAAAAAGCATGCAGTTTTCTGGGTTTTTCTCCAGGTAATAGGCCTTTTCCAAAAACAACTGATTGTTATGATCAACATGTTTTGCTCAAAATATCTCTGACTTAAATGGTGAAATGTCAGAACAATAAAGCATTTGTCCTCTGGAAGCTGGCCTGAAATTATCAAATACTACTGAAAATCCCAGGCTTTTCAGCTACAGCCAAACCACCACACATTGAAGATGTTGTATTAAGAATCTAGCACTAAACCACTTTTTGGCTGGAAACCCGATGTTTTATAGACACTGATTTTAATTGATGCTGCCAAATCTACAAAGCTCCTAAATGCAAGACAATATGGGATTGCAGACAGCACAAAACTGGGAGGAGTTGCTTGTTCACCAGATGATTGTGTTACCATTCAGAAGGACCTTGTCAGACTAGAAAAACGGGCTGGCAGAATCTTTGTGAAATTCAACAAAAGGAGACTGAGACCAGGGCTAAATATTGTGTACTACATTGAGGGTGGAGTAAGTAAGAGGTTGCACCTGCAGGGACAAATGGAGAGGACAAGTAAAACAAAATTAGCCAGCAAGATATTCCATTCCATGTACATCACACTGCAGATAAAGGTGAGGGATCACAAGGCTTAAGATCTCTTCTTCAACCACCAGTATACAGGAGGGACTCTTTATTTGTCTTTGATCCAAAACCATTTAAAATGGCTGGCTGCTTTGCCATCTCCAATCTCTCCTGCTCGTGTCTCCTGAACTCTAAGAAGAGAGAAGTGAGATGAGTCTAGAATATTTAATAGGTTAATATCTCTGTTTGTAAGTGCATTAAGAGTTTATAGTTTTTAAACAGAATTTACTCACCATTAAAATTCTGAAGCTTTTGCCTGACAAAGATTGTAATGAGAACAGAAAATGCCATTAAATTAAATCCATTCCAAAGATGATTGCAAAAGATACAAGCCTAACTCATTCTCATTATAGCTTTGTGTTGGTATAATTGTGAGTGTTACTTGGATACCTGAAATACTTGGAGAGAATTTTATTGTGATGGCAAAAAGGACCTACTTAATTTGATTTAAAATTGGAGCTCTAGTCGCATATCTTTGCTGTACTGCAAATGGCATAGGAGCAGCTGTGACTGATTTTCTGTTGGCCTGTAGGATTATTTTTCTCTTGCTAAAGCCCAGCTACTGACATTTAAGACATCTATATATGTCTTTAAGACCGTATTTGCTGATCATTCACAACACTGATACCCGTTGCTCCTGTCCTGTAGTTTTGAGTGAAACCAAACTGGAGAAAATCCTACAATTTGAAATTGTATTGAAATGTGTCTTTCTCTTTCTGTGGATAACACTACCTTACGGGGAGGGTGGTGTTTGTTTTTTGGTTTGGCTAGGTTTGGTTTCTTTCTTGGTGATGAGAATTGATGAACATCAGCTTCAGAGTCAGTGTCAAAATATTTCAGTGTGGCCTGCCTAGGAATCAGGAAGCCTCAATTCAATCTAGTGGTCCAGGCTAATGTGAAAGCAGAGAAGTTGTCTTTCAAGAATGCCCAGGAAGCTTCCAGATCCAATGGGTTTAAATAAAACAGCAAAGAGCATCTGTGATTGTATCAAACAGACAAATCCATTAGAATCATAGAATCATCCCTGAGAATTTTAAAAGGAAAGAAGCCATGTCATACAGGATACTATTTGCTAAAATATCTGTATAAAATTATGTATATTTGTTTTGCAACTGCTGAAATACATTTACATCTCTATTCACTGACTGTCATGGGGAAAAGTCATCAGTTACTCTGCCTACAAAATTAATTAATAACTTGTTTTGCAGCGATCTTTGAGATTATCTGTTACCCTAAAACCTGACAGGGTATTGAAGTTTACTGTTCAGAGTTCAGATTGTTAGTAAGGAATAAACATTTACACTTTTGTTTATTATTAGAAAACACGCAGGTAATACTTTCAAGAGCATACAAATGTTTTAGACACCTGGCTTCCATATTTAAAATCAAAGACTTTGGGAAAGAAAGTTTATCTTTAACCATGTACCAGATCCAGATTTCTTTACCTCTAGGAAGAGTATAATCAACAGCCAATAATTTTCAACACAAATTAACTCCTTTAATTTAATTACTACTAGCAGTAGTCTAAGTGGATACACTTTGGGAAACTTGTTTCTCCATTATCAAGAAAATATTCTGCCACGTGTGTATGTGTGTGTGTATATACAAACAATAGTGAAATTAGATAGAAAGTCCCCCTTAGCATGCAGACTGAGAT
The DNA here is from genome assembly GCF_014839835.1 of Dryobates pubescens. NCBI lineage: Eukaryota > Metazoa > Chordata > Aves > Piciformes > Picidae > Dryobates > Dryobates pubescens. Next base: position 18,714,415 of record NC_071625.1, on the reverse strand, counting down.
GAAAAAAAAAAACACCACCACAATAGTGTGAACTGTAACTTCAATTTGAGGCCCATATTCTTTTTTAATTGATTAAGAATCAATATTTCATACAGACAGAACTGATATCAAATCTAAGAGAAAGATAGCTCAGCCAAGAAACCATTGATCTGTTTTTTCATGGTATATGTTGTTTATGCAACTCCGTGTGTATGTTTGCATGCATACATATATCTTTGTGTGTAGACGCACATTTGTGTATATTACTTCCCAAGAAATCAATATAACACAATGTTTTGGCTTAAATTCTTGTTTTGTAATATAGATTCTTAGAAGGAGAGATTCATGGCTTGCTAATGTAGAGCAAATTGTCTTACAAGATTCTTAGCTGTGGTCAATATGTTTACTGTTTTAGAAAATAAAATGTTACCCTTGAGAGATATGGCTCATATCCTAAAGAACAAAGAAATATCTAGTGAACAATGTAGGAAATACAAATAGAGCATACAGTGAACATATTAATTTAAATGAGATGGCCACATTCTACAGCACTTGCTCATAGCAGCTTTTCCTTGACACAGTGGAACTGCTTCTGATTTATGTCATGTAAATAATAGGAGAAGCTATGCTGCCATACAAATATGCTTCATTGGAAAGCAATGAAACCAATTCTAAAGGCATGCATTTTTGAACAGTATAAGCAGTTTGACTGCACAAGCAAGATATCTCTATTGATCCAAACAAAGCCATTTTATACTTGCTGGGGAGAAAATACAAGAACAAATACCATCTTTTCTTCTTGTCTAAATTCCTTGAATTTTTACTACTTCTATCACCTTTTTATTCTCCTTAACATCTAGGCAAAATGAGTTCAATGAGGTGTAAGAAAGCTTTATATTTTTTTATTTTATTTTGGGGAATTTTTTACAACTGTTAGTTATTTTACTGTTGCTATATACTGTTTTATAATTACTTGCGTGGACTTTGTATTGGCCTGATCTTGCAAGATTGCACAGCTTGTCTGGACTTGTCTCAACCTGTACTGATTTTAGTTGCTTTTGATTGTGTTAAAAAATGTCTGGCCATCAGCTAAGCATCATCTGAAGTATTTTAAGCATTAGTCTAGCTTTGTGAAATTGTATGGTGCACTGCCAATTGTTCATGAATAAGTAGTAAAGCAAGTTCTCTTCAAAGAGTGAACTATCTTATGGCTCTGGGAAAAAAATGCATTGTTCAGGTGAGGGCACCTGATGGCATGATTACTGGGACTCCACACACAAATCACAGTGGCCATGTACTGGTGGCTAGAGGTATAAAAACCCCAAATAAACAAATATGGGACACGCGAATAATGTTTTGGGGATAGTTGTGGGGAGAGGGGGTTGGAAGGGGGGAAGGGGAAACCACCATATGGTGGCACTGACAACCAGGGAAGTACTGGGTGAGACACTACAAGAATGAAAGAGAATATTATAGAGGAAGACTGAAGTCGATGGCCCTCAGAGAAAAATGACCGTTGGGCAGGTGAGCATAACACAACAGAAAAAGAATGCATAGATCATAGACAATTTCTGTTAATCTTAACTGTGTTATTAATTAAAAATGTTAGTATCATCATAACAGAACTATAATGAATGTTGTGTTCTGATTATATTGCCTCAGTTTTAATTGTGGTAGCTATACATTCTTTCATCTGCATTTAAGATGTGTTTCCTTTGATCCAGAGAAGAATTGAAGTGTAATAGTTTAGATATTCGAATGACACAGATACTTGCTGAAGTATCTGTATCACTAGACTGAAGCCTAGCTGTTCCAAACTTTAAGATCTTTTATGTTGGGCCATGCCAAAAATTTCACCATGGTCCTCTCTGTCTATGAGAGTTTGGTTGGATAAGGATAGAACAGAGGACATAGGGAAACAGGGAACTTGACTGGCATCCCATTCATTACCAGTCTGCAATTTAGGAAATTCCTTCACCAAATATATTTTTTAATAGCTTCCAATGAACTAATCTTCCATGAAACAGTCTAAGCCATTTCTAAAGTAATTCAGTGTCTCTTGGACATATCTGCTGCAATTCAGTTATGCATTTGGTTAAAAAGATAAACAAAACCAAACAATCTACTATTTCCTTCTTTTGAATGCATGGAGTTCCTTCTTTATGTCAGTATATGTGACATTGCATATTACACTGTGTGTTTTTAAAATAATCTTCTGAGTGATGCTTTGTGGTTCTACAAACATGATCATAGAATCATCATAGAATGAATAAGGTTGGATAAGACCTCAAAGATCATCAAGTCCAACCTGTTACCCAAGATGACAGTTACTATATTGCACTTCAGTTAGAGTTAACGAATGTTACAATAGAGACATTAATTCAGATTGCTTAGAAATATTGAAAACAAACAAACTAGAAATACTTAATACTGCAATACCACCATTCCATGTTGTTACTTACAACTGAAACCACCTGCTTCTTTCCTGGGACTTCAGGGAGTGTAGTCTGTACCAAATCTTAAGAACAAGAACAGAGCATCATGGTTTATATGCAACATACTACTCCTTTGTGACCTGTTAAACCTAATTAAATATGAGATGGAAGCTTAATCTCCTTACACAGCTCACACTCAAAATAAAACAGTTTCCCAGACAAGTCCCTCTGTCAAAATGCTGGATGTTAACAAAGACATAATCTTAGATTATAAGCATGCTTTTGAGTTTGAACAACCTTACTTTGACAGTATCAAAAAGAAATTCCTGATAGCTTTATTTATAGTAAACAGGATTTGGCATTTCCTTGACCTAATATAGAGACATAATCATAACTTTGGGTCTCTTGCAAGAAAGTTTCCTCATTCCTAAACAAACTTTGGGCTGTTATTGACACTGAAGCAAATGTGACATTGATTGCTTTGCAGCCCTTCTCTCTGTTCTCTTTGAGGGTAGACTTCATCCCTAAATACTTGCTTGTGTCATGGCAAAAGGGTATAACAAGTACAGTACGGTCAGTAATTTTAGTGTAGTTCAGGTTTCTTCCTTTTGGGAATTTCTTACTTTTCAAATCAGTATGTGAGTGGTTACCTTCTACCACAGAGGAGTCAAGTATAAATAAAGGATTTTCCTTCTAGCAGGGATTTGCTAGCTAGTTTGGCTCTGGTAAGCAGAAGCTTGTTTTTAAAGAGTATCAGACTCCCCAATCAGAAATGCATTTTGCAGCTGTGTACAGCTGACTGGCATCCTCACTACCTGTGTGTACATGGATACAGATCATCATAATTGACTCTCTCTGCTCTGTTGGTTTAATTATCAGGAAGAGTTTGCTTATAAAATGAGTAGTCAGGTTTTATACCTTATTAAATTGGTTACATTACAATGCCAGTGCTGCACAACTCCAGCTAATGTGTTGTCTGTCTTTTGTGACCCCTTTGACTTTTTTCCACTCCTTCCAGAATTTAATGTTATCAACAAAGTGAACAGCAGATTGCACAGGATGTACTATGGTTGACCAAAGACGACCAGAGCAGAGAGCTCTGAACAGTCTAGAAATGCAACACAAGAACTGAAAAAACAGCTGTGGTAGCAGATGTTGCAAATTCAAAGCATCTCCTAAATACTGGAGATGCTCAGAGAGGACCTGAGCAATATTAGTCAGTTGTTGAGCCACAGGATGATGTTATTAAAAATAATTTACTTCTGCATATGAATGCTTTCACATGGAGTAAAGGAGCATAACACAGAGATTTTTGACCCAGGAGAAACCTGGGAAAGTCCATATGATTCTGTACAGTGTTTGCGATTTTAGCTGGTTGGACTTTGAAGCAGCCTACCTGTGTTAGCTCCCTGAGTGGTGTCCTAGCTTATAAATCATCTCTGTTGGCAGAGATGCAATACCACAGAAGCACAGCAAAGGTTGTATTTATGTTGCTTTTCATTTTTCCACATTTCTGATTCAAATAAGTGTACAGAATTAACTATTTCTTGTATAAACCAAAGAATGTTTTAAAAGGCAGAGCATCAGAAGGCTTCAAAAACATAATTATCCTTTTCTCTCTGTACTTCTGGGGCCAAAGGTTAATGATTTTTAAATTATTGCTATTTCACCTGGCTTTAGCTGTTAGTGCTAATGAAAAGTGCATGTGTTCTATCCAGAGCTGTGCAAAGCACAGGCCCTCAGGCCCTCATGCTACTTTCCTCTATTAATAGTCATGCCCAGCTGACCTGTTATCAACTAAAACCCCAGTTTAATCAACCTGGATTTTAAAAAATGTTGTGTACCAGATCTTCCATCATGAATCATTATTGTTCTCCTGTAATATACTGTGATATCTATTATGAGTTTTTTACTGATGAACAGAAATATCTGAAATTCCTGAGACAGTTCATACCAGGAATGTGCTACCACATGTCGTGTCACACACTACTAATATAGGTTAGCACTATCTCAGCTTGGTTGAGGTGTACCTTGAAAACAAAGAAAAAATGAAAGCCCTGAATATCAAATGACCACAGTGAATTGCTTGAATTGTTCTATACAACTAAATTCAGCTACATAGAAAAACTAAACTTCTCTAAGACTACAAATATAAGCAGTATAAATATGTTTTTAATTCAGATAATACACAAGATTTGGTGCAAGACTCCTGGTTTGGGTCTGGGGTTTTTTGGTTGGTTGGTTTTTTCAGTTGGTTGGGTTTTTTTAGGTTTCAAAGGAAATAATTGCTTCAAGACAAAGTGAGGCTGAATTCATGAAAATTTGCACTGAGGATGTTTCACAACCCTTAGATGACAACTACTATATTATAGGAAAGTGTATGTCTGCATATCTCATGATACCGTGAAAACCAAATTTTTTCCAGTAAACTCGACCATTTTGAAATATTTCAGTCAGATTTAGAAAAGTGTCACTGTCTTAAAGTGTTACACAAGAATATTGGATAGGGATTTCACCTGAAAGTTGCCCTGATGATAAGATGGAAAGTAGAATGAGATACTTTATGGAACACCCTACCCATTAACCATGACCGTATATTCAGTAAGCAGAAGTATGACAGTTCCTAGTAACAAGGGATCATATCATAAGTCTGCCAAGAGATCAACTCTGATCATACCTTGTGTCTTGCCTGAAGCGCTGGACAACACCAGGTAAGTGATGACAGTTGCTGAAAATCAGTTCCACAGTTAAGTAGGTTTGTTATATTACACACCGCTTGTATTAAATCAAACAGAAAGGGAAAAGCTTTTGTCCGCACAGAAATAATGGATGTACCAATGCAGTGCACACACTCCTTGTGAACTCAAGCTGCTCAGTGCAAGAGCAAACATTTTCCCATAAGTATCACCTGATAACTAATGCAACAATTATGGATCTGCCACGTCATGTGCATTTGGCAGCAGTTTCTCTTAGCACTGCATTGTCAGGATTTCAGATGATTTTTTGTGAGGCTAGCAATGGTTCAAAATAAAGTACTTAAGTTTTAATCAGTATATATACTGGACAAAAAAAGGAATATGTTGACTCTTGTTCATGCTAATTTGCAGGTTCATAAGTCTCCCATTTTTTTTGCTGAATTGCTAACCGTTGGAAGGTAGGGGTGGGCAATATGTTAAAGAGGAGAATAAACCCAAAAATTTAATTCATTGTAAGGATAGAAATATCCAGCATTCTTTATCAAGATGCACCTGAAAGAAATTCAGGAAATTAAAGAAACACTCTTTATGGTGTGGCTGGCAAGGAGTAGTGAAATCTCATTTGTTAGGCTTAGAAAAACCTCCTAAGTGATATAGAAAATTCTGCCCTCAGTTACACTGATGCAATTTGACTTACTTCACTGGATGTCAAAGAAGGCACTCTTAGGTCTTTCAGAGTTACAGGATGTCCACATGAGCTTTATTTCCCCCAACATGCACTCTTATCCTTCAGTCTTGCTGGAAACACTAAGACCATAATATAGAGCAAGACTTCAATGTCCTGTTATATCTTTTCCCTATCTATCTGCAGACAGAGAGGATTCTGAGCTAGTAGGAAAGGAATATCTGTTCTATGTACCTTACCTTTCAGATAGCTCAAATAATATAACTCTCCTTTCCTACTCATGCGTATTAGTAATTCAGGAGAAAGAGGAAAGCAGAGTGAGACAAAAGTCTACAAGAGACTGAAAACAAAGGATATCAGAAGTCAAATATTAAGATTTTAGAACTTTAAAATATTTATATTTCAAAACTGGTACCAAAATTGACATAAACTTGTGTAAGAAGGAAGGAAATGAGAAGGTGTTTGTCCACTTTATTCATACTGTTCAAAACTCTTCACTTCTCATATTCATACTATCTGGCCAACCACCAGCTACTTGGGAAACTTTGGAATGCATGAATAGCTGGCAAAGTATATTTACAAATTAAAACTAATCTTTAGTGATAATAGTAGTTATCAAGAACAATCTGATGGATTTGAAATATTTATCTACACTTCATCCTTCCCTTCTCGCATTAACATAGTAATCTGCCTTACCAGTTCACATGAAGCCTTTGTAGTAAAATGTTGCAAGATGTTTCTGATGTCTTTTGCCCTTGTATTGTGTAATTCACATTTGAAATGCAACAAAAGATTCTGGAGAACAAGAGAACTACATAAATCCTTCCTTAAATCCTTCAGTCTTTAGATTAAAAAAAATCCCTACATTAATGTTTGTAAACCAAATAATGGGAACGAATCCAATCATTTGTGGCTGCATTTGCAATTCATTTCTTTGCTAACATGAAGATTAAAGAAAGGATTAATTTTCAGCCCCAAAAGCCACTGTCTAGTAGCCAAAGTATGCATTGATCACCAGATGTGCCAAAGCATAAAAACACAGGAAAGATCAAAATGGTAGTTTTTAATATTTCTTCCTTGAAATGAAGATTAAAACAATTTTAAATGCATTCAGACATTTACTCCATTGGTTTTTAACAGGTGAGCTGCCCTGGCATTTTGTACAGCTCTGTAGGACTTGCCAAACTGCTCTTCCTGACTCTGTCTCATTGAAGACACAAATTTGAAGGCACCAGCTTTGGCATCTTTATGCTGAGCGTAATTTGACAGTGTTATTGGAGGTGAGCTGCTTCTCCTATGTGCTGACCCAAAGTAGCAAAATGGCAGTCTGATCTGGCAGATAAACAAGTCTGTGACAAATAGCACTGACATCCCTGTCAAAAGAAAAGACATGACTCAGACCTGATATCTATACACAGACCAGTGCTAGCTTTCAGTGACAAATGGTTTTAGTCTGACAGCATGTTTCACTGCTTGAACTTTCATCTATCAAAACAAGAGACAGAATCATGGGGACACAGACAAGAAGAAGGGAGCATTACAGAAAGCCACAGATACAGGCAAGCAGCCTGGCCTGCCCTCTCATAACAGTACTTACAGGTTTTTTCCTTTATCATTCCCTAGTGAATATTCTATTTCTCCCTGTTTTTTCTAAAGTAAAGAAAAACAAACAAACAAAAACCCAAGAACATAAACCAAAGAAGGTTTTACTTTCATTACTTTTCATTACTTGCAGATTCAAGCATTAGAAAAGCAGAAAAGAGCATGTGATTTCTTAATTTAATCTCTCCACACAGGACACTAAGCTTCACTCATCCATGGACAGTTAGTATTAGGACAAAGGAAGATTTATGTGTGGCTAAAGAGTAACTTCCAGCCAGTTACCCACTCATGCTTTGCAGGCGTTAGAAGGTAGAGGATCAACACCGGGGAGTTCATTCTGTAAGTTAATAATTTTTCTGCCTTAACAGTTTAGATCTGAATTTCTGTTTTTGATTTGTCTACCTCAAAATTACATCCAGGAATTAATTTCAAGATGATTTATGCTAACATATATTAAAAAAATAATAAATTAAATCAGTGGACTGTTCTACTGCATGTCCATGCTAAGATGTTGGCAGGGGACCTCTTCAGGGTTACCCCTGTCACGCTGTGTCCGGTCCAGCACAGGAGGTTGCCCGGTGCCAGAAAGAGATGAAGAGTTGGTCCTAGCCAGCTCCAGCAGCACCACTGCAGAGCACATCTGAGCCGCTCAGGCAAGCTGGGTGCATCAAACCACAGGAGTGGGGCAGGGGTGGGGAAGGAAACAGGTTTCAGAAGGGGCCAAAGGCAACAGAGGCAGAGGAGGAAGTAGCAGCAACATACATGATCCTGAAGTCAGAGAAGGTGGGGTTCTCTCTATCTGACCATTTGGAAGTGCTTGTAGATATATATATGTACAACGAAGGTCTCCTACAACAGCTGGCATTGAACATTCAGTCTGCCCCATAGCTACTCCAGGGTCTTCCCAGTTGCTGGGGATTCAAGCCCCAAAGTCTGCAGGCTCACTCTGGTTGTTGCTGTATATCCCTTGTACACAGCAAGGATCACACAGGCCCAGAGAGGAGTCCTTCCAGTAACTGAGTTTACGCAAATACTCCACCCAAAGACATGCACAAAAATGGGCCTCTCATTTCACCAGTCTCAGCTGGCTTCAGTGGCTGGAAGCCATTATCTGTATCAATCACTGGCACGGTTTTTTATAAAACCTATATTCTAGGAGGAGTTACATTAATTTAATTTATCTCTTTGTTTGTTTTTTTTTGTCCATAACATGAAACTTGAGTGATAATCTTCCTTAATTTAACAGGTTTAAAGGCATCCTGTTTTAATGAAGACAGATAGTGACATCAATTTCCAGTAAGTCGAAAGTACCTATGTTGTGAAAAACAGGTTTTGTTTTGTTTTGATTTGTTTTGTTTTGATTTGATTTGATTTGTTTGTCTGTTGGTTTTGGTGTTTGTTGTTTGTTTGTTTGATTTTGTCTCAAATAGAACAATTATTGGGGATATTGCCTGTAACTAGTAGACTCACCCTCAGAACTTGTTTCTCATAAACATAGCCTTCTTCATTGTTTATTTGAGCCATTGACTTTCCTTTATCTGTTTGGCTTTTCTTATAATATTTTATTCTAAATAACTGCTAATTATTATCTGTGTCCTTTTTCTTCCTCTTGATGAATATTGATTCTTATTTAACAATTGTTGCTTTCATTTTCCCACTAGGACAGGTTTAGTAGTAGACAAAACCTGTTTACTTTATAAATATCTAATCATTAGTTCTTAAATATCAAAATAATATCAGAAATTCTTTTCACAAAGGTCCATTTTCCATAGATACTTTTCCTCCTCTTTATTTTTTTATTATTTTTTTTTGTCTTCCATTTCCCATTGAGTTCTCCTTAGCTTAGAAACCAAGCTTGTCTGAAATGCCATATATAATTCATACAGACAAGCTAATCACCAGCTTGGAAGCTGGTGGTTTCCTAGGAAGTGGTAGTCAGGACTATCTTGCAATCAATGAAATGAAATAAAAGTGGTTAGGACTATCTTTTATCTGCTTATATTAAATATAATCAGCTCATAATCACCAGTCTCTAAGCAACAGCCAGATACTAATCCAACAATTAATTCATCTTTATCCATATAATTAGGTCCAAAATAGAGCTAGCTTGTGTTAAGCGTGACACCTCTAGTGTGAGGGGGAAAAAAAGAACCCACCCCTATATGCATGTATTCTAGTACTCTAATGACTAACTACTGTCTGTATGAGACCTTTAATATGTCTCCAAAATTGAAATCCTCCTTAGTAACACACTTTCTCTTACATACAGATATTAAAAAAAATAAATTCTCTGTTCTGTGCTTTAATTCAGGAATCTTAAATAGACTCTGCTTTCGTTCTTTGTTATTTAGGAACCCATTAGTCCCTTAACAATGTGGTCCCTGGACCTATCAACTCTAAAACTGGTGCTTGCATTGCTACTAATGAATGCCACCATTTTTCCCTCTTCACCTTTACTTTTCACTTATTCAACTGTCTTTGCTAAACCTACTAGAAGCAGAACTTGCAAATCCAGTCATGTAAATTATCCCAACATCAATGTTACAGCAGCTGCAGTTACACCTCTTTTTTTCTCTCAGAAGTGGGACAGTGAGGTCTGGTCATCCTTCATGTACCACAGATACACAAGCAATTATGGGAAAGAGGAAATTTTGTTCCACTATGTTGTTACAGCCATTTAGTCTGTATTACGCAATTTTCATTAGAATGCAATTTTAGTCTAAATACAAACTATTCAAGCCTGATTAGTCTAGCTACAAAGTGAGAGAATCTCCATATTTTCCTCCCTGCAAAATGGAGGTTATCCCATACACACAGTGTTAGTTAAGGTGACAAAGGCTTGTTGTCTTTCAACCATTGGTTCTGCTGAATCACTAGCAAAAGCTGATAACCATTAACACTTAAGAGACCAATCCTTAACAAACTTATTCTTCCACATTAATATAAAAAAGGAATTTTTATTCTTAAGGACACATGGTTAGCTATCTGTTCGCTCCATGAGTATATTGTAAATGCCCTATAGAATCTTAAAGGCAGTAAGACACATAATGAGTCAAATACGTTGCACCCAATGGAAAGCATCAGTATAAGACTCTATATAGGTGACTGCTTACATATTACAACTTCTCATCAACAATAGTTGGGGGTTTTACTTGTTTTGGTTTTTTGGGGTTTTTTTGTGTCTTTGTTTTTGTTTTAATCGCTCTTTATGCCATCCCCCAAGGATTATAGAATTTCTTAGTAGCATATAGCATAGCATATATGCACTTTTCATTAGTAGTACATTAGTGCAACTGAAACTAAGATAATACTATACTAAGAGGAGACTGTCTGCAACTATTACTTTGCTAAATTGCTGGGAGTATCCAAGTGGAAGACAGCTGTACTTTTCTTGAAGTAGCTGTCACATAAGGTTGTAATTCTTAACATACATTGCTGTTCAGCAGGTTGAAACTACATCCTTCCAAAATCTACAGATGAATTTATTCAAGTGCTCTCTAATTCATTACCAAAATTACCAATTTTGTTGAGACTAACAAACTATTATAGTTAACCTAGGTCATTTTGCCTGAATTTTATCAGGTACTGCTCATGAGTTTTTGAAGGCTAAGAAAAGAGAAAAGGTGGTGAAGCAGGAGTAAAGACAGTAATCTCATTTAGGCTAGCATGTCCTGAAGTGAATGTCTGTCAAGGGCTTCAGTTACCAGGAAACAAGCTGCAAATGTTAACACATAATCCCCACCTAGACTACACTGGAACATAACAAACCACAGCTGCAGGCTCTTTTGCTCCTTTCAAGACAGCGTATCCTTTTCAGCACTCTCATTTTTTTTCTTTCTGGTTTTTAGATCACTTCAGCTGGACCTCAAATTTATCTTGCAAACTCTTCAAGAGAGAGCAATGTTAAAAGGTCAAAAAACAAACAGGGGAATATCTCAAGTGTTCTGGTTCTCATCAGGTTCCACTTAGTATTGAACTATTGGCTTCAGTGTGTGCTGTCACAATTAAAGATTCTGTATTTTTGCTTTACAGATACATTTGAAGGTAAGTAAACTGGTCAAACTATTCCTATATAGTATGTTCTGATCATACTATGGTTCACTTAGCGGGCAGATGTGTCATGGTTAAAATGTTCTAAACTGTATTTACAGAAGTCTCCACTTTCTTTCAAAGGCATTTCATATTCTTCTGAAAGTCAGGGAAATTGTTTTCAATCCCCCGTGTGAATCCGTAACTTGATGCTTATACACAAGTGGCTTAATAACCACAAAGAACTGTGAAATGGTGCTACAAAAAATGAATGACTATGCTTTAGTGGAAGTTGTGCAACATAGCTGGAAAACAGAAAATGTTCAAATTCAGTGTTTGAATCAGTATGAAAATTGCAATCAATTTATTTTCATTTAATATCTCCAGAACTATGAAACACTAAGAATAGGACTTATCTGATCAGTACAGACATCTGAAGTGTAGACATCTAACTAGCTACCATGTCTGAATCTAGCTTAAATAGACACCAGAGAAAAATGGGCATTTTCAGGGAACAAGACAACTACCTTGCTCTAGTTGCTCATTATATAATGAAATAGAACAGACATTTGAAGTGCAAATTTTCTTCATTGACTCTGTTATGAATTTAGATAGCAACCTTAGATAAACATCTCTACATTGTCAAATTTCTGCACCTAATTCTCCCTCAGTGGGTAGCATTTATCTCGTGATCTTCAAGGTGGTGTTTAGTTTTGGTTTGGTTTGTTTTGGTTGTTTTTTTTTGTTTGCTTTTTTAGATAGGTTTTGCCACAACTTGGCAGGACTAAGCTTACACTGTTGTCAGCAGAGAGGGACAAATGTTCAGCTTTTCCTGGAATCTGAACTTTTTGCATACTTAAACCTACAGAGAATGAGTGCTACCTTTGGTTTTGATTTGAGAGCTATTATTTAGCTGACAACCAACAAAGATGCTACCTTTTGTTTTTCAGTCAACTCTTTCCAGTTCAGAGGGACTAAATTCAGCTTTTGTGTCTGTTGTAAGGGTAGTTCCAGTTTGGAGGCTCAATATATCTGTGCTTAGTGGTATAACCATCCTAACAGCAGAACAGAACAAATCTATTCTGTTCACAGGTAGTTCACATGAACTATCACCTTTAAAAAGTACTCTTTCATCTGATGTACTCCATTTTAAGACAGACCAGTAGGCTTGCTTTTCACTAATGCACAGCCCCTTTTACTGATGACTTCTTTTGGACTTGAGTACAATTTGGTCATATTACTAGGCACTGTTCTATGATATCACACAAGCTAAAATGGCATAGCTGGTCTCCAAAAATAGGGAAGTTTATTTACCAGTGACTCAGCTTACCCTACTTATTTGAAATAACTGAATAGTGACATAATTCTTTTTCACATAAGTCATAAATGCTTGAATTCACTAATCATTGAAGTAGTGCTTAGAGGCCATCTGGTGGAAGTTATTTATTGCAGAAGAACAAAATTATAGGTTTTGTTTTGTTTTGTTTTGTCCTATTGTTTTTGTGTGTGTGTGTGTTTTGCCTTTGTTTTATTTTCATTATATATATATATAATGCAGAGATTTGTCTCAGACATTGAAATTCAAATTTTAATTTTATCTGATTTCCATGGAAGTGAGATAAAGTCCCTTTAATGGAAGGAAAATGAGAAAACCACTCTGAAGTAGTCACACATTATCTCTTCTCTTTTGTAAATAAATGTTAAGCATAAATTATCATTAAAAAGCAGCTGAAAGTAGTCAGAGAATAATTAATTACCACTACAAATCTCAGACTTTTATATGGAATTCATTATAATAAAATTATTAATTGTTCCAGTGCAATATCTTCTTAACCACACATATTTAACAAAAATACTAATATTAGGGGAAAAAAAGGCAAGAAAAAAAAAAACAAACAAACCAAGAACAGAATATTACAAGTATTGAAACAATATTTGAGCATCAGAGCAGTAGGAAAAACAATAATATCATTGGCACTACATCACAGAAACACAGAAACAAATGTGATTGAATTCTGAAGAGCTTGTCTCATCAATCTGGCAATATGAAGGAAGAGCCATATATCTTCTGCAGGTATCTTTTCCTGATTATTCTATGTAACTGGTTGTGGAAATTTTGTCTAGGGACTTTGCCTGTTGTCTTGTTTATTTAAGCAAGTATCCCTCATCTTTAAGTTCACAACAGCCTTTACCTGCATGGATGTTTCTTTTTCTACTTGCACAGGATAGACAAAAATTAATTATAATCTTCCCAGTATAAAATCTCATTTCATATTATCTCTTATTCAGCATTTTCTTTTGAGGATTTAGTAAACTTAGTCTTTCCAACCTCTTACTAACTGAGTGATTTTTTACACTAAAGGGAGGATTTAAGAAGCTCTCACCAAGTAACCTGTCTTTTTAAGGATGTTGTGGTGTGGACACATAAACTTAGGGAAGGAGGAGTTCTTTTAAATGTCTTAGCAAGGGAAGAGAAACAGAAATGAGATAAAATGTACTGGATGGAAAAATGGAGAAGCCACAATAAGAAAGAAACATTGTATTTGCTTATTTGCTTTTACTTGCTTTACTGGGAAAAAAAGCCTACAGCCTACTAAACAAGATTTTTTCAGGAAAGAAATTATTCTTTCAGAATATATACACACACACACACACACACACACACACACATATATATACATGCTCCTCATATTTATTCACTTGCCTGTCTTTTGGGTTCCTCTGACACAAAGTCATACAGTGAAAAGGTCTGAATTCAGTGAGAGCAAATTATCAACAAGACAGTACCTTAGCCAACAAACTTCTAAGATGACTTGAGGGTGAGAGAAGGGTGGTGTCAAAGTTGCTCATCATGCAAAAAGGAGCTGCAGATTCTTAGGGAATTAGTGACTATGTAATTGGGAACGCCTCTCCTCCAGATTCCAGGTGGACACTTTTACTTCCTTGAATTTTTTATACCTTTTGCTCAATTAAAGTTTAATTGAATTCTTGTTTCTTTGACTTAGGTGAGTACTCTAGTCTTTGTGGGTGGTGTTGGTTGGTTGGTTGGCTGGTTTTTGGAGTTCAGTATTTTTTTCCCTCACATAACATGGAAGAGTTTGTGTTACCATTGATTTTTGCTCTATATAAGCATAAAAAGAGAAACCATGGCTGAAAAAAAAAAAAAATCCTGAAATTAACTACATATGTACATAGATTTCAGCTGTCATATTTTGCAGATGGAAGGAATAACACTTTAAGTTTCTTAATGGCATGACCAATATAACATTGCAGAGTTTTAGACACTGTCATCTAACATAACCCAATGGCAATCTGTGGGCATGGTGTGAGTTTTCCTGCTGCACACACTATATTGTTTTCAACACTGTTTGCAAGCACATATTTCTTGTATACTGTAAAGAGGCTGGGTTTTGAGTTCTTCTTCAAGAAAAAAGCATTTATCAATGTAAACTCTACATTTTTGGTTCTTTACTTATGCTAATAACAAAGGTTTCACTAACTTCACAGGCTATGAAATTAAGCCTTCACTGCCCTAGAGTAATGAAAATCAATGTTTCCTTCGTCATGAACATGTCTGACTGAATTAATTAGAAATAGCTTGCTTTGGGATTTGATCAGAGTTCTCTTTCATGTTTTTAATTAATTATTTGCAATCTGATACTCTTTTTCTAGTTTTAGGGGTTTTAAAATTGATTTGTGTTCAACTAATGCCCGTCAAATGTAAACTTCAGTTTGTTCACATTACATTTGCTGTTTAAAATAGTCTGTCTTGTTTGAGAATTCACTTTGATTTTTTTTCCTTGCAGAGCTTAAACTGCAGATCATTTTTACTTTTTTTTTTTTTTTTTTTGGTTGCTGTATCTGGCCATTTCACTAATTCAGTATCCACTTTTTAGGAGAGAAGACTAATTAAGGAAATTTTTGTTTTGTTTTCTTAATTTTTTTTCTGCCTATTTCCTAATGGGATGAATAAGAATATATTCACAAGAAAATAGGTATCAAATGATGAATAACTCATTCTCTGTTATGATATTTTACACAAGCAACCACTTGTTTTAAAACTGCAATATTTCTGAGCATCCTGAGATTTAACATTAGTATTCAGCAGGTGTTTGAAAAAACAATGCTTGTTTGTTTCTTTGTGGTCTTTTGAAGCCAGTTTTATCATAAAGCAGATATTCTATTTTTGTGCAAATCACCTCATAAAGCTCTTAATTGCAGTAGTGAATTTAAAACAAAAAGTGATTTGTTTTCCATGACATGCTCACAATTACATTACATCAGCTGAAGTGAATTAGGAGGATTTAATTTTGTTGTATCACAACATAAAGGTTTTACCTCTGCAGTAATGGAGCTGCTAGGTACCATGATAGGGGACACTATGGAAAATGTAACATCAGACAGATTATGACAGATGGAATCATAATGAATGGGAGAAAGGACAGGGCTGAAATGAAAATAATATTCATTCTCCTAGTAATATGTTCTAAAATTACTAGGTGCCAGACTGAACCTAATACACTATGAAACATCCTAATGACCAATGAGTACATAAGTCTAAGTGAATTAGGAAGTCCACCTAAATCAAATAAATCTCATAACTTAGTATTCACAGGTTATTTTAAAAACTTAATTTGAAAGATAATAAGGGCTGCTCAGGGAAAACTTCATCACAGTGAATCTATGGTCATAGGTGACTTACAATTCCCTGTAATAATCAAAGACAAATTTTCTTTGGATTTCTAATAACTGCTTGAAGTACTTTGCAGTTTGCTTTCACTTATAATTTCCATCATATGCAATGTGAATAGGGTGATGGAACAATTATAGAGCACTGATGAACACAGGTTATGAATTGCAGTATTTAGTTAGAATTATTTTCAAATATGCTTTTAAGAATAAAGATTTTTTTTACAATAACTGAACAAAAAAGAAAAGCAAAACAAAACAATGATGAAAAAAATCAACCAACCAACACCAAACCAACCAACAAACAAAAACCCCCAACAATAACAGAAAAGATTTTTGTGTGGTTTTCCATCTCAGTGGTCTTTGGTTCCAACCAATATGACAAAAGTAAGTATTGATGATTCTGAATAACTTTACTGCTGTGTGTTTCATCCTTTTTATGCACATACTTTAAAATATTCTGGAAGAATATTCAGTCTGGAATAGAGATAGTATGTCATATCTTCAAATGGTTTAAGTTAAAGCATTTACATTAGTATGAAAGCCTATGACATTTAATATCAGCTGAGTGCTTTGTGGCAACTCATTCAGAATTAATTCTCAGTTTGGCACAGGCTGTCCAGTTCTCCTGTTGCTGCTCACCACAGCACAGTTGGACAACTGACACCTTGAAGCAGTAAGAACCTATTATTGACAGATGCCTCTGTCATCTGAATTAAGTTCCTGGACTTTGCCTTTCTCTTCTCTGGTATCTTGCATTCTGAAAATCATCTTTCCTTAGTTTCCCACATCTTGTTTCTCTTTCTTCTTTGCTTCAAAGACTGAAATTTTTCATTATCTACCATAAATTGCCTTTGAAGGAGTTATCTCAATTTATGCCAGCTGGACCAAAGCTGTGAATGGCTATAAAATGCTGTTCTATTTTATGATGGAATTGGCTTGGATTTAAGCTATTATTTTTATTTCACTGGTAGCTTTTCTTTCTTTCCATCAACTTGCAATAAAAGTATTTTGTAAATAAATGTGTTAAGCTGTAATAGTTCTCCTTAACTTAAACATTTATTTATTGTACCAAGTTTATATCAGTCAGATTGAGTAAAGCATGTTTGAAAAGCTATCAAAACAAGGAATATGCAATGTCAGGTTATATGATAAATGCTCAGGCAGCATAGGAGGGGGTGACCAAGTAATATCACCCTGTAGCTACTCTCAGGTCCATCCCGGGAGAAATCAGACCATCAAAAGCCTATATGCAGAAGCCCAGAGGAGCACAGGGCAGGGAGAATGGCAGGAAGAATGCCAAATTAAGAACTCAGAGAAAGGAACACCCTACCTGGACCCCTCCAAGAGCAGGCCCAGGAAACCCTCAGATCTGCTGTCTTGGTGTGAAACTCATGAGTCAATGTTAGAGCACCCTTTGGACTGAGAGGTTTTACTGCTTAGGTTTGTGAGGCACATTACAAGATGCAGAGGAAGAGCATTTGGGTATTCTACAGAATTTATGAGATATTTAAGGATCAAGGGCAGGGAAAGAGGCAACGGAAAGCTGTGGGTTGGATGCGATGATCTTGAAGGTCTCTTCCAACCTGGTTTATTCTATGTGTTCTATGTATTCTATGTTTCTGCTATGCACACAGTGCACAGTCAAATATAAAGTCTTATTTCTGGAGATTATTTACTACTGATGTAACTGTATTCAAGGTATTTGGGTTATTTGCTCAGTTATAATCATAAAAAAAAGAGCATGCAATTTCTTAAAACTGTTTTAGCTGTATACAAAACCATAAAATCCTCTTGGGTCATTTGGAGTTTTGTGGTATGTTTGACTCATTGGTTTCTGTTCCATCTAGAAGTGTTCACCTATTTCTACCTGTTTAATTTTGTTTTAAAATCTCCTGTGGTGAAGGAAGTGCCAGTTGGTTTGAATCAGGATCATAATGAGTCCTCTTAAAAGAAAAAAGAACAAACTTGTCAGTGAAAAATAGGTGGAAACAGCATTTTCTAAAATTTCAGTTTAGATTTTCCCTACAGTTCTAAGCAGTGTCTCTCAATAATTCAGCTGACATTTAACTATAATATTGTTAACTGACAGAAATAATTATAGTGCTTTCTTAACATCACAAATCTCTAGTGCACAATACAGAGTACCACTGAATGGTATAAAATGCACAGAGGACTTTAACTCAAAGCTCTGAGTTCATTTAAATGCTGAGTTGAAATAAGAATGTATATTAAAAAAAATCATAACATCTACTGTTAAAATTAAATCAAGAAACAGGACTACAGATGATCCACATGCATGTAAGTATAGCAGGAGAGAACATGTGAGGAATCAGAACTTTAGGTTATACACCACAGAAAATCATCATGCTGGAAACACATATACAAAAATGAGCACAAACCTGTGCATTTGTTCCAGAATTATGCTCTATAACCATACCTAGAAAGTCTGATGAACTGTAGCACTGCTCTAATTAAAATATCTGCAGTGACATCTAACTGAAGCTGGTCTTACATGGAATCAGATTCCTTCCTTCAATGTTACAGGCTTCAATGGCATCAGAAAAATCCTGGCATAGCATTTAGAAGTTCTGTTGAAAAATATTTTGGATATTAATACTCCGGTTTGGATATTTGGATATTTTGTTTATCAAGTGTTTCCTTGCTATTTTCTTTTTCCCTTGTGACATTCCAAAAAGTAGTATTCTCCTAACTAGTCCTAAAACTGAAATCTAAGGAAGATGTAATTTGTAATTGTTAAATTATTGTATGGGTTGATGTGCAAGAACTGATGGAGTTTTATTATTCTGGTCATATCTGTCAGATTATAGAAGCAAAATAAAGTTACTTGCTACCTATTATTGCCTAATTTAAAGAGCTTGCTTGTGTTAAACTTTGATGTCATGTTCACTTCAACTTTAAAAGTATGTTTTACGTAATAATACTAAAGAAAGTCTCACCCTCAAAATGGTGTATAAACTTAGCAGATTCCTTTCACCTGATTTAGACATTCAGAAATTGGCAAACAGACCTCAGCTTGCCTCCTAAGCTCCCTTCTGTAGCTAGTGAAGAACAAGAAGTATTTTCTGGAAAAGACATTTCAGATAGATGTAATGAATCACTTTCTGAAGGAAGCTCTCACACTCTC
Organism: Dryobates pubescens; assembly: GCF_014839835.1. NCBI lineage: Eukaryota > Metazoa > Chordata > Aves > Piciformes > Picidae > Dryobates > Dryobates pubescens. The sequence continues at coordinate 18,695,152 of NC_071625.1, read as the reverse complement.
TACTGATTATTTATAGAAACTAGGCTAATAGCTTCACCATCTGATTTAGAGATGGCTAAAATGAGATAAGATGAATTCCATTCATTTGAACTCTATCAGTCCTGGATAATTAACCTGAATTAGAAGAGGGTAGAAGTTGCCATTAATTTGTCAGCTCACAGCATATCTTTGAATATCCCTTATGCCATCGTGTTTAGGGGTCAGAAGAGTCCACACGAGAGGTAAACTGTTTAGGAATTGACTACATTATCCTGTGGCATATGGGTGCATGAGCTTACTGCTCTACTGGCATTGTATAGTGATCTTTATTTGGAAGTCCAAAACATCTAAAAGGTTAGGTTTCACTATCATTGCATTTTGGAATTTTCTCCTTAGAATATGATATTTCACCATCTTGGGTAAATTATTCTCTTTTTCTTTCAGTAAACACCTAAAAAGAAATAAATACAGAGGCAGTTATTTATCTGGGATGAAGACAAGTTCATATTACATCTTGTGCTCTGTGCTGGGTGCCAAGTATTTTTTCACATACTGGCTCATTGTTTAAGGATGAGAAAACCTGGACTAAAATCCAGCCAGAACTTTCTCTAAAGACTGCAAGGAAAAGGAGTGATAAACTTCCAATCTTCCACCTCTCATTTCCATACTTCCCTGTTTCTTTCTGTTAAGAAGTCTTCTCAGTCATTTTTTTCCTTCTTCGCCCTGTATGTTTGTACTACATAAATGCTAACACAAAAAAAAAATCTTATAAAAAATTAATGTCTGTATCATTCCTTGATACTCATCTGTTTGTCCTCATGCCTCCCACAGGACATTTATTTGGAAAAAAAAAATGTTAGTTGTGGATTAGACATCTCTCTATGCTACATTTGATTTTTAACCTTTCCATTCTTGTGCATGTAGTCATTAGATAATTTGATGCATGGCAAGCCTGAGAACAAATCCTTGTCAAAAACATGAAAAGTTAGATGAAGACTGTCAGGTGTCCCTTGAGTTGGTAAAAATTACCAGTATCTAACCTCAATGCCTTGCAATATCAAAAGATCTAGTCCAACCTTTTTTCACTTCTGTTGAGATTTTCATGGCTGAAAAGATACATTTTGCAGAAAATTACCATCATCAGATAGCAAGAGAGAAAGTAGAAGTGTGTCTCAATAGGGATTCCTTCAGATTTTGCTTTCTGTCTTATATAGTTTCTATTTGCTACCCATCTAACTTTTTGCAAACCCTACGTCTTCTTACAGGGTATAATTGCTGTTCACATTTCTGAGGTAACATTGACTTAAATTATTGATACTTTAGTGTTTCAGTTCGACAACTGCTGTGTCTATTTTCTCTGTTTTTAAACACTGAGCATATTGAAATTGCACCCTAAGCTAGGAAAAAATTACCACTCAAACATGACTTATCATTAAATAAAGTCTGTCAGGGCAGACTCACTTTGACATTACTGTTATCATTATTCTGCCACATGAATCTCTGTCTTGTTCAAAATCTGTAGGGTATAGAATAACATAGGACAGATATACCACCTAAGGGAAGTAGTGAGTAATGAGTATTTAGTAAAAGGATGTAAAAAAATGTCAAGTGATACTTTCTCACAATTATATTTCCAAGACACAGCAACCTTAGTGGTTTTCTCAGCAAAAGTTATGTAAATATTTGATGGACTTCCTTTCCAAGGAAAGAAGAAATGGTGGTACTAATGTGTGAATAGACAGGAAGGAGAAAGGTGGCAAATAAATAAAGTAAAAAGAAACACACATAGGTTTATGTAGCAAGGTTTTTGGTTGAGGGGCATAGGAAAGGGAGGCTGCAGAGATGGGCTCTATGAGAAGACACCAGAAGCTGACCCCTGTCAATTAGAGCCAGTTTTAGCTGAGCTGGCAATGCCTTTACAATATCATGTTCAGGAAAGGGTGAAAAGTGCTGCACAGCAGTTGTGGGAAGGCAGTGAGAAAATGAGAGAAACAACTAAGCAGACATGAAGATCAATGGAGAAGTAGGGGTGAAAAGTCCTTCAGGAATCAACACACAGATTCCCTTGCAGACTATGGTGAAGATCAAGGAAGCTGTGGCCTGTGGAAACCCCATGCTGGATCAGGCTCCTGAAAGGAGCTGTGGCTCATGACGTAGAGTGTAAACAGCCTGTGCTGGATCAGGCTTTCCAGTAGGATCTTTGGCTCCTTTGAGAGGCCTAGTCTGGACTGGACCTCATGGACAGGACCCACCCTAGGGCACTATGTACAGAAAAGTTTCCTGTGTGGGAAACACCATGCTGGGGCTCAGGAAGAATGTGAGCAGGAATGAGCAGCAGAACTGAAGTGTTATGAACAGACTCTAAACTTTTCCCTGTCCCCCTGCACTGTTTGGAGAGGAGGAGTTAGATGAGCTGGGAAAGAATTTGAGTTTGTGAAAATGAGAGGGCTGGGGGGAAGGTGGTTTTAGTTTTATTCCTACTTCTTATCAATATAGTTTTCCATTAACTGGCAACAAATTTAATCAATCTTCCCAAGTCAAGTCCACTTTGCCTGTGACAATAATTGGTGAGTGATTTCCCTGTCCTTAAAATAACTTGTGAGCTTTTTCAATGTATTTTTTTCCTTTTATCCTGGTAGAAGGTGAAGTGATAGAGCAGCTTGGTGGGCACCTGGCACACAGCCCATGTCAGTCCAACACACAGAATTATTAACAGTTCCATCTGCAAATCTAGATCCAGCTTCTCTTGCTGAAGATTCCTGTGGAAGGTAATCAAGGAAATTTGTAAATATCTCCCTTTATAATTGTGCTAAGTTACATGGCTGCACAAGACCCAAGAAGTTACCATGTCGTTCTCAGAAACTCCCTTCCCTTGGTAAAGGAAAGACTTAAAAGTCCAATATTTTTAATGTAATTTTGGACAGATAGTTTGAGAAAGCTGGTTGGAATTTGTTTTGTTCGGGTTTTTTTGGGTTTGGTTGGTTGGTTGGTTTGGGTTTTGTGGGGGTTTTTTTGTTTGGTTTGCAAAGCAAGTGAAACCTTAACTGGAAACCCTGATGGATGTATTTATTTCTGACTGAAAAAAAAAAAAATAAGATTTTTGGCTCCCAGCTGTATTGTCTGCTTCCTAGGACACATTTCTCTTTCTTTCTCAGCTTATGTAGAAGTTTACAAAGCCATAATCACCCACTTAAAAAAAAAAAAAAAAAAAAAAAAAAAGGAAGACCTGCCTAATAAATATAAATGAAAAAGACAGTGAATTGCCAGATCAGTGAATTTGCTAATTCACTATGTACATCTCTCCAGGCATTCTCTCCTACAGAGAAATTAATTCACTCTGTGTTCACTATTTGGATAATCTATTGGTCTATACAGTTGACTGCACTGCAAGGTAAAGATAGTTGATAACATCCTGCAAGCATCCTCTTCTGCATGAAGGATCAGGTTTTAAACACCTGACTTCTTCGGGCAACCCCCTCCTCCTAAAGCAGCATGCTTCTAAAGCAGAAGTATGGCTTTTCTAAGTACATGATCACTGTACCTTGACATATATAATCTCTTAGGCGTCAAAATAAAGTTAGCCGAAGCAACCCTGAGTTCTTTGGCATCAGCAGGAACAAGCATAGGTCAATGCTGTACATTTTTAAACAAAACAAACAAGCAAACAAGAAAAAAACCCAAACAAAACCTAACAAACGAATGAATGAATGAACCAACAACAAAAAACCCCACAACAAATCAACAACAAAACAAAATAAAAACGAGCAAACCCCCACCCTTGAATACTTTTAAGGGGTCTTCTTCAATATTTGTAGCATATGCAGATTCTCAGCTCTGATGTACTTTTCTTTCTTGCACAGCTTTATTGTCACACTTTCATATATGAGTTCAGAATAGTAGCAATAAAATACTACAGAAAAATATTACTCACATAAGGATATCAAAGCTAATTTCCCTCGTTCCCTCTTGCTCACAACATGTTCATTTTCTGCAACATTCTCCTACACTTGAATGGAAATTATTATTTTCTAGATTTATTAGTGTTTTCCAAGTTTGATGAGGGTTTTTTTTGTAGCTGACATGGTGTCACAGGCACTTTTAATCTGGTGCATCAATCAGTTCCTGAGGCAAGGAACATCTGCCAGGTTGTATTTGGCAAGTAGAAATAGTGAGCTCATACAATAGTGTGGATCCCAAATGAGAACTTCCTCTTACTGAACTGTATCAAAAAGAAGCAGATTTTCAAGTGAGTCAAATCAATACACTTAAGCCTCTAGATCAGATCTTTAGCTGAAAGATCCAAGCAATCAAGATGTCTAAATTACCATCACAGAAGTTAATCCATGACAGACAGCAGAGTTTCAGTGGACTCAGTGGGAAGGATCATTTGGTTCCTCCTCCTGATGTAACTCTACTGACATAAGTAAGTTATATCCAAACTGTCTTGGAAAAATCCATTTGTCGGCAGGCATTTTCAAGATTAAATTACTCCAGGTACCATTAATAAGTCTAAATTTGCAGATAGTAGCACTTAATTTATTATTTTATTTAATTATTTTGTGTTTCAGGACAAAAGACAAAGACAAAATGAGCAAACAAAGATGCAACAAGGAAATAAAGTTGCATTTAGACTTTACATTCTCATTTTGAACTTCAGCTCTACTATGATGAAACTATAAATTCATCTCCTCAAGTTGTAAACTTCCCAGATGTTGAGTCACATTCACCAAGGTATTAAGGATCACTTCCATTTTGGCAGATCTTTATGCCTCTAAACTAATTAGGAACCAGAACCTATGTTTTCCCTTTTAAAACCCTTGAGGGATTCAGTAATTTGGAAATATTTTGATAATGCCTGTAAGTTTCTGAATGGACAGATTGCACAAAAAGCGTGGCATCTGCTCTCTCTTTCAGTTTTTGTTCTCCATGAAGGCAACAAAACCACCCACATATTTTTTCCAGCACCTGACTGGTTAGAGCACTCTAATTTATTTCCAGCCTCATTTTAAACAGTTTTCAATTTTAAATTCGCCATTTCCAGGAATGTATCCTAACCACTGTCTTATAAATTTTCCAAAGACAGAGTGTTCTTCAACCCTTCAGTTACTGCTGTGTTATTCTGCAGAAAATGATTTGGACACGGTGGTGAGAAGGCAGAAATAAAGAAAAGTGCTCTGTGTTTAAGTGTTTAAAATGCAAAATGCCTGGGGATTTAATCTGTGCATCCAGAACTTGTTTTCCTCTGCCTCTTTTTTTTTTTTATAAATTATTTTAATTTTTATTATTAAACTTTTAAGGTCTTAATTTTTAAAGTAACAAAGATTAGATCTATCTGTCAATTGTTACATTTTAAGCTTTGTTACTAACATTTGCCAAATCATACTTTTAATGAAAAAAATAGCATCTGAATAAGAGAAAGGGATCAAAATCTATGCACTGTCTTGATATAAAAGACAGAATTATCTTAAGTTTGTTTCTATTTGCCTCTTTGTTAGGGTAGACACTTACTGGCTACAGAACTAATGAAAATATATGCAGCTTTGAAACAGCTCTTCAATGAGTGTTGCTTCTTGCCTTAGAGGGGAAAAAAGGATGTGAGAGAGAAGAAATACTATGTCATTTAGAGAAAGTTTTGGGAAGCGCTGATGTTAAAGCATTAGAAGAACAGGCCTGATGTGTTTAGGTGATCTAACAAATAATTAGTTATATTCTATCAAGTAGACAGATAACAAACTAGAGAAGCTCTTTGCAGGAGAGAAGTCAGAGCATCTTTCCCTCTGCTTGAAAACTGAGACTTTTGAACACAGCGAGGACATAATCCTTCTCTTAATACCTCATCCATTTTTTTCTTTACAACAGTATAAATTAAACAGAAGGGTAATAAAACCCTGTACTTTCTTCTTAGATCTCACAGCAGACTACTTTACAAACTGCTAGCAAGAGCGTGACTAAGGAAGGAAGTGATGCTAATTTAAATATCTGAAGTGAAGGGAATAAATTGTTGATCTGCTTCTTCTGGTGACAGTGTTTGAAGTACCTGCCTGTTGCATTTAAAGAAAATTGATTTTATTTTTTTTTTTTTATTGTGCATTAATTTAAAGTGGAGAACTTTGCTGTATCTCAGATGGATTACAATCCAGTAGTTTTTATGTGAAGGCTTTTTGATGAAACACAAAAGAACTCAGTCTGAGTCGTTAAATTTGGTCATCTGTAAAGACATGAGCTGCATATAAACGCTATTTTACTCTGTGGATATTATGCCAGTATGGGTAGAAAATCTGTTCAGATACTGAGCTAACATGGGCTCAACTCCCTTGGCTGAAGGGGATCTGGTGGCCTTTAATGTGCCCTCAGGAACCTTCTACATCTGCACAGGACTCACAGATTCATAACAGGAAATTCTAAAGACCCACATCCTTCCAGATCAGGCTTTGGGGAATGAATAAGCTGCTTAGGGCATCTCAAACAGCATTAGACACATGTTTAAGATAAGAACCATGTCCTGTATATCTACCTTTGGCTGATCTGAATGGCTTAATAAGCTCCGTTGGTGGCAGTAACCAGTACAATTGTAACCAATGCAGATACGGAAGATAGACCAGCCACTCAGCTGCTTAAAGATATGTATCCAGCACCTAATAAGACACTATATATCCTGTATGGCCTCCAGCTGCTATTGCAGAAGGACATCATTCTTCTGTAGGTATTGAACACTATCTTCCAGCTCAGTGAAAATGGCTTCAATACCCAAAGGTACCTTTAGCAACACATGAATCCCACATTTAGTCAATTGAACTGAGAATCTGCACTGAAATTGAGTCACCTCTTGTTACAGTAGCTTGAGTGGGCTAAGAACAACAACAACAAAATCTTAAATTTCTCTTAGAAACCTTAAAATGAAAGTACCAAGAAGGAAGTAAACAAATGAAGTAACTCCAGCTTTAGGTAGAAGAATATAACTATTTTAAGGGATGCACATTTTTTTTTTTTAAATACAGTTTTAAGGACAAAAATTTTGTACTTGACTATTTAATTCTTTAATTGCAAATTCTCTGAAGCAGGCTATTGTTATGCCTGAATATTACCTAGCATAGTGTTGTTCTCAGATGTAACCTCTGTGCTGTGTCATAATAGAAACAGCAAATAACAGTATGTACAAAGTGGTAGGGAACATAGCTGACTGCCTAGTAATGGTTTCAATGCCAAAATCTCTTATGCTAGAGTTTAAAAAATATATTGTCCTGATTGTGACAACAAATTTCCAAACTCAAGGCAATTTTCTATGAAGAAGCATCCTATGGGTCAGAATTCAAGACACGTACCTGAACACATTTCAGTGCCCAGGTTTAGGCATAGTCTCTGCAGGGAAGACAGCCCCTTCTCTTCAGAGTATACTATTGTTTTGGAGATGTATCTTGTCACAATGCTAGCTGTGGACTGATCATAAATATTTATGCTTTCAGCAAATGGAACAGCCATGAAAATGAACACTGGTGTTTTGTCTTCTTTTTCAATATTTCATGAATGGTATGCAAAAGCTGGACTGTGCTGTGACAGGTAACACAATCCTCTTCAGAAGCCTTGACTTAGAATTCTGAATTATGGAAAGCTGAAAAAGTAATCACAAACATATTGTTTTAATGTTTCCATTCTATAATAATGTCCTGTGTCATTGGGCTTGCAAGAGGAGATGCTTTAACTGGTCAAGACGTACTCTGGCTTTTTCAGTGCCTGACTAGAGGTAATAAAGAGAGCTCGTTTCATGTTTCCACAAAAAATAAATGACAAAATAACTTTATGGTTAAAAAGGCTTTGTGTTTGGGGTTGGTTTTCATTTGTTTGTTTTTTGGTGGTTTTGGTGTTGGGGTTTTTTTTGTGTGTGTGGTTGTTGGTTTGTTGTGGGTTTTTTTTCATATTGTTTCTAATAATCAATTAGGACAGAATGGACGTCCTTTCAGACTACATGACATGCACTTCTCAAATATATGGCTTTACAGTTATGCTTTTTGTGTTGCTTTTATCATTCTACATTTTAGAAGTATAGTTTCAAGAAAATCACACAGCTAAAGGTAGAGTTCTGTGTTTATAAACCCACTTGTCCATGTCTAAAATCCCTCAAAGGCATAGTGGCATAATATGATATTAGCAATATATTGTAAAGTATTCAGTAAACTCTCTCTCCTAAACTTTCAATGATGCAACAAGATTTTTGAACTAATGGAGATAGAGAAGCATAGCACAGTAAGGGGCACGGTATGAACAGAGTTAAGAAAGAGATATTCCTATAGCATGATATTTGCTGGTGACATGAAATGAACCAAATCTACAAAAGAAGGTGAGTGAACCTAGTTGGTTTGCATATTAAGATAGACTTATGTTAAAAGATGCTATTTTTAAAAAATATACTTTAACTGGTTTACTATAAGAAAACTTATCCATCTAGTAGAAAGCAATCTTACTTGCATATATATTTATATATATACACACATATATGCATATATAAAAAACCTAGTTTCATCCTGTATGATATTTTGTCTGTAATCAGGTGTGTACAATTAAACAAAAACTTTCAGCTGGTTGTTTATCATCTCTATATTATACACTTAGACAAAATGCACTTTAGTTGCTTCATTACTCCACTGCCTACAGAGCAAGGATGGAACTAGTTCAGCCTAGCTGGTTACCTTGAATATGGTTCATTGCTCAGAGTTAACTGACCTCATTGGACTCACTTCCTGAAGGCAGTAAGAACATGGACATTTGCAATAAGCTCTGACATGATGGAGTTCTGTAGAGGGCACCAGTGCTGTGATACTGTGATGCTCTATCTGCTTAGCTTATAGGCCAAGGAAAATTGCCTTTTCCCTCATCCCTAGACACTGTTGACTTGTGGAAGAAAAGTTTGGCTTGACAATTCACATTAAAATACGCCTCAAATACCAGTGAAATTCATAGCATTATCTGTATCTTTTGTCATCTTCTCACAATTTGTTTTTTAAATCACATTCATCAATTCCTTATGTCCTGCCCAGAACTTTCCCACATCCTGTCTAGCTTAACCTCATGTGAGGACCTAGTTAGCAGCATAATCATTTCCCTGCAGCCTGAACAAAGAAATCAAATCTGAGGCTACAGGCTCTGACCATCTCCATTCTGGATATTCTTTATAGCCTTCATAGTGTGGTTAGATGCATGAGAGACATAAATGAGGTTAAAATGTTTAGCTTTTCTAAAAGATGTAGCTGAATGGAGCTCAATAACGCTCATATCCGTACTATGATGTGTGTGAACATAAAACTCACTACGGAGCTTTAATGCATTTTGCCAACAGCAGCAGTTACTACAGGTGCCTTATAACTTGTAGATGAGTTACATTCTTGCAAATTGCTAGAACTGTAGAAATTTACTCAATTCAAAGCTCATCTCATACATTTCATGCATTTGCTTGAGTTGGAACATTCTGTCTTCAGCTATTATAGCACAGATTTTACTTGCAGGATCACAGGAAGCAACATGCAATTTGTATAGGCATTAGGAAAAAAAAATCTCAGATAAGATTACTAAGTGTCTGTCTGTGGATCATATAGCTTGTAAGTCATCAGCCTTTGGATATTAAAGTATATTTTATATTGTTTGTTCATAAGAAATTCCCAGTTTATTAACCCATTCTAAGAATCTAAGGCTCTGAAACACAATCTGCAATTCACCTTTTATATCGCAAAGAATATAAATAGATTATTTTGATTAAACTTAAGATCTTATAGCATAATAGGTCATTCATTTAGTAATAGGAAGCATTTACAAGAAGATTCAGGGCAACCAATATGTTTCTTTTTTTACTCTCTCAACTTTCTTGAAGGTCATATTTGCATAACAGTACAGATTTCCCATTCATCCAATAAAGATAGATTTCAGTCAGCTAGAAGATACACATACTGACACCACAAATTTCTACATATCTCAGAGAAATATTACTGAGATAGATTTATTTCTTCACTTAAAAATTGCATTGATATTTATTATGGTGTGTAATGACTGAGTTATATGGTTGATTGTTTCTAGGTATTAGTGCAATATGAACACATTACTAGTCAATTTCTTACTGCAATAAAGTACAAAAGCAAATGATATAAAACAGATTGAAAGTGTGCAGTATGTATTTACAACATCCTATAAATTAACACACAGCAGGTATGGAAAATACAGAGTAGTATGTAATGTTTCTTCACCTTGTTCAAATAATTGTGAAGGGCAGTTCTGCCCTAGCTTTTGAGTGACTGAGAAAATGTGTAAGGAAAGCTAAAAGGCAGTTTTGTTTCTGTGTTCATAAAAATCTTTGTATTGATAGATTAGGAATATTATATTGTACTCTTGCTCTGTTCCATAACACTCATTTGGAAAATTTATAATTCAAATGAAATATTTTAGATAGAGGAGAAAAAAGGAAGTGCAACAGAAATGTGTGTTATAGTAGAAAGAAGGTACCTTACCAATTCACTATAAGTGTGAAATACATTGACTTAGGAGGTTTGTCATCACTTTCTATGTTTTAAAATTACCAAGTTCAAATAATTATTTTCATGACAGTTCAAAAGAAATTTGATCCATTGCATTCTGAATAGCAATGTGCTACCTAATAGCATTAACTGATCTCTGATTTGATGCCTCTGTTCACCAATGGGACCACTGCTATAAAGGATCAATTGGAAGAACCATCATGCTTCTGTGATCTTGTATTTTAAGTATTATGAGTTCCACCTTTTCCAAGAGTAAATATATGACATTTCTATATGACATTTTTCACTAGAGGATTTAATCTGGCACTGTACATCTGTGAAAAGGTTGTTGTGCCTAAAAAAAACACCCCACACACAGAAAGAAAAAAATGAATTTGCCATTTTGTAGCACCAGAAGACACAAACCAATCTTCATTATCTGCCATTTCTGGATTTATTTATTTTTTTATGAACTTCTGATGGTACTGGTGGTGTTAGTGATATTATCTGCCTCAGGGTCCTTTTTTCCCCCTCTTTTTCATTTAGTAAGCAATTCCAGATATTTCATTCCTTTATTTATGAGACATATGAGTGAATTTTAACTACTGTTTTCTTCTGATATATCTCTAATTCTGCTTCCTTCAGTAATTTATTCATACTGAAAAGAGGGGCTGTCCAGCATCTGAACTATTCCCATAGAATCATATTTGCTGGTGACATGAAATTCACCTCAGTGAAAAGTAAATAAATATACATTGAGTGAACCTATCTGGATTGTACAGTAAGATAGACTCATGTTAAAAAATGTTAAGTTTTCAAACATACTGTAACTGGCTTACTATCCATCTAGTAGAAATAAGTATGAGCTTATTTACACATTGGGGAGAGTTCATCACTGGAAGAAGTTATTTTAAAAATAATTCAGGTGTTATACTTAAGAGAAATGTGTGTGGTGGGTTTGACATTGGTTGGACACTCGGTGCTTGCCAAGCTGCTCTATCATTTCCCCTTTTCAGCTGGACAGAGGGAGAAAATTCACTGTGAGCTTCCCTGGTAAGACAGAGGGATATCACTCAGGAATTACTATAATGGACAAAACGGGTTCAATTTAGGGAATTCACTTTAAATTACTGACAATCAAATAAGAAATAATAATGATAAATCAAAACTAATTCTTACAAATCCTTTTTCCTGTCCCTCTCTTCCTTCCAATTTGACTCCTCATTCTGAGTGGAACAAGGGTATGGGGAATAGAGACTGCAGTTGTTTCTGCTCCTCTTCAGGGACAACCTGCTCCTACCTGGGCTCTCCACAGACACGATTCCTGCAGGAAATGTCCCCCTGCTGTGATATGGGGCCCTCCTGGGGCTGCAGGGTAGGTCTCTGCTCCAGTGAGTTATCTCCAGTGCTGCAGAGGATCCCTACTCCACACATGCAGCACCTCCTGCCCTTTTCCTCTTCTCACCTTTCTTTTTGTGGGATTATTTCACCTTACTCTTCACTGGGCCTTTGTGGTGTTTTCCTCAAACATGTTTGCATAGAGGTGCCACCAAATTTGGGAGCAAAACTGAATCTCTATTTTACTTGTAAGGCAGGTTTCCTGATAACCACAACCTGGAGTTTGTGAAAGAAGATTCTCCATGGTGAGTGAGTGATGGAAGTTACAGTGTTGTTGAAGTAAAAGGTTTAGTTGTGGTATTGAACACAAGAATAAGAAAACTATATCTTCATCTCTGAAATTTTGATGCTTTTTTTGTTTTGGTTCTTTTTTTGGTTGTTGTTTGTTTTGTTTTGTTTTCATTCTGTTTAAGCTTAGAACAGTATGTGTATATCAGGATGTCAAGTTTTAAAATAAATATAGAGTATAAATCAGAACCATGAAAAACTATGAAATGCCTTGCTTTAAGCTGGAAAAGCAAAAGAAGATTGAAAGTTGACTTGCTTATCGTTTAGAGGGATCTTCATGGAAAGGAAATTCCAAGTAGTAAAGTTCACCTCACTGTAATGGAGAAAGATGTAACATGAACCAAAAACTATAAACTGAAGCCAGATTAAAAAAAGAGGTGAGAAATAAGTTGACTTCTTTACAGTAAATGTGGTTAACTATTGGGACAGACTACGAAGGTAAATGAGTTAATTGTCATGGCTTTCAGTTTTCAAATTAAAAATGAGATAACTTTATGAAATATTTCCTATTTCCTCTATTTAGTGGGTCATGAGGTGAAATAGATGCAGTAACCTTTTGCTTTAAAGACTGAATCATCTTATAGTTAAAAAAAATATATTTCATTAATATACTTTTCATGAAAAAATTAGCTTTTCTCTAAAATTTACTCATACAGAATGACATTAAAATTGAAAAATAAAAAAAGGTGCAGCTGAAATCTTTGCCCTTCACAATAAATGGTCTCTGTTAATTTTATTCACTCTTACAATTTCAAAAAACATTTTAGTTGATGCTGTCTATTCTCTGCTCTTGAGATTTTCTGCTTTTGATTGCTTCTAATACCCACAGGCCTTGGCAGGTCACCTTATAGGTTGAAGCTGTATTAGTATTATGTTAGTTAAGGGAATTATTGATGTTTTTTAACAGCATATTCAGCATTAAATACATCACCAACTGCTACAAGAAAGTGGCTGTTATGAGGCTGGCCTGTGGCACCAATCTGCCATGCAGTCTTAGTATGTGTATGGATACAACAGAGCTCTCTGATTTTAGCATGAATAGATTCTTCTGTTGCTGGACTTAAGAGTCTATCTTCTCAGAGAAGTTAATTATTTAATGCAGAAAAACATGGTAACAGCTGTTGTCATAATACTTTTAAGTGTTGTAAGAAATGTGATCGTCTTCTCCAGCTGCTCCAGACCAGGTTTATGCTGCCCTGTTGCTGGAGCTCAGGCTGGTGTCCAGCTCCTGGTGTCTCTGCCCATGCAGAGGGATGCAGCTGTCACTTTTCCTAGTTGCACTTTCAACCAGCAACAAAATAGAGAACGTGGTGCAGAGACAAACACACAGGCAGAGACACACACATACAGAAGACACTGACATTGCTGATCACACAGCTTGCCACAGAGAGGGCTTAGTGTTCAAGAGAGCCACTTATAGGGCTCACATACAGCATAAACACTGACAGCTAGATCCTTTCCCCTTTGGCTGGAAAGACAAAAGGTCTAGATTCACAAGCATACACATATTTGTGGATTTCTTGAGCATCAGCATGACTCCTATCTTCATCTGGCATTGAATCCCAGGTCACCTTGCTTGGATCCCAGGTCACCTTAACTGCCCCACTGGTTCTCCACTTGCTAGGTGGACCAGCTTGATGCTCTCTGCAAACATGCACACACAGGGAGTCATCTCTCATGTACTACACACTTCCAGATAATCCTGTGCATACCATCATAGACCCTCCATCTGCCTCATGCCCTGCCACAGATCTGAGGTCCTCCTACTTGCCAGCTGGTTCAGCTTAAATTTTGCTGGTAAATATGCATGCATCACCCACACACTAAGACTGGTGATGATACAGTCACTCACCCTGCCCCAGCATCTGGCATGAGGCTCAGGAATGCCTTCTTCAGATACTCTCCTTCCACATACACTTACAAATACCTTCAGTACTTTAACAGTGGGTTTGCACCTCTGCCAAAGGGAAGATCAACAATCTGTTGTGCTAGAGCTCACACCTATAATGAAATTCCCAGATTCATGATTTTAGAGTTTGGTACTGTAAGAAGACAAAATAAAGAACTTCAGGGAACAGAATAATCCAGGGTAACGATAAAATTATTAAATTTGCTGTAATAAGCACTGATTTTAGTGCATCAGCTCTCTAAATAAAGCCAAGTGTATAGGTATCAGGGAACATAAAAGAATAATTTATATACCTGCCCTTCCTATGCAAGGCATATTTAAGAGTGGAATTAAAGCAAAAGAACAAGGAGCATGCTTTTTGATATAAGGGAATCAATTACTTTGCACTCAATGGGTTTACATGTTTGTAGCTCTATTACGTTAGTAATATCTCAGATCAACTTCTAGTTTTATTGCATCTCAGAGAATATTGTCTTCCCTAAATATCTCTGATAGATGATTCTGAAGCCTTATGATAATATAATTGCTTGATTATATTGCTATTCACATCACAGACCAACTATGAATCTTATATTTGGACTTTGTATAATTAGCAATTCATTGATATTAATCTGTGGTACAAGCTAGATGCCTGAACTTTGAAAATGCACATTGCAAGGTTTTCCTCATCCTAAGGAGCTGATAATATAAGCACATTTTGACCTGAATAACAGAATTTCATTCTCAACTACCACTCCCATAAGCATTAAAGAGAACTTTGAATGACCAGCTTCCCAAGATAGAAATTAAAGTCAAGTCACTTAATTACCTCATACTTTCATTCTGGATTATTCCAAGAAAACCCTTATAAGATACTCCATTACTTTTCATGTATGCCTAACTTAAATAGTATAATGCAAAAGAGGGGATAGTCATAACATTCAATTATGAGGAACATGTATAAGCTGTGACAGTGACAGACATTAAAGACATTGCAATAGAGAGCCACTGGCAGTGGTTGATTAACTCTTAAAAAAAGCTGCTTAAATAATTAATTGGTTTCTATTCTCCATATAATTAGTGGGTATATTGTCAGTACCCAGATGCATATCAAATGATATACACATCTCATTAAAAAGCTTTTGAGCTCATATCTTTCCTAGCAAAAGGAAAACTCCTTTCATTTAAATGAATAAACCTTTCTCCCCAAACAGCAACTGACAGCTAAACATAAACAAAACCATTTGCAAAATTTGAATGTCAGAACTTTCCACTTCTAGTACTGCTTAGTTTTGCTCACATTTTGTCTTTTGCCTCATTTTGTTTTTTCAATTCAATCTTCTCTGAATTTAAATATTTCATAGATGTTGATAGTGTTGGTGTCACAAACTAAACATGCCTAGACAACTTGCTACACAAATGCAGAAACTGATCCCACCTGTGCTTCAGATGTGTTTTGAAAATGCATAAAATTACTACAGGGGAAGGAATTATTCATTGATACTTTTTGCATTGTCCTTCTATACCTTTGTTGTAGGGTTAGGGTTTGCCTGACTACCCCCAACAATCAGAGACTCACCTCCAGAATAAATCACCAGACTAGCTCAAGAAGATTTGGAAGCAAAATGAAGCTATATTTACAAAAAGTGAACTAAACATGAAATTATATAAAGTGATAAGACATATGCAAAATGTATTTACATATATTTACAGCTCAATAATCAGAAGTACCCTCCTGGGCAGCACAGGGAGAGACTCTCCCACCACCTCCCACCACCCCCATCCCCCCCTCACAGCCTTTGCAGAAGAGAGAGAAAGCAGAGAGGGAGCCCGCTGGTACTTAACCATAACAAGAACCTCAGCCAAGGTCAGTGAAGCAAAGCCAAAGCCAAAGCCAAAGTCAAAGTCAAAGCACCAGCCTGCAGCCAGAGCTAGAAGAAGAGAGGAAAGAACTATCTGTGCTACAAAATATAAGATTTTCAACAAACCAATGGGATGATATATACCTATTTAATATTATGATTCTATGTCCAGCCCCTAACATCATTTATCCTTCAAATGTCTTTACTCAAAGTCTCTGGAAAATTCCTACTTATGATCAATGTCTAAGCTAGATGGTAGCTCTAACTGTAACAACCTTGTTTCATAAAAGTCTCCAAAGGATATAATTCAGCTTCATATTCAACATATCAAGATGTTTATCTGAAATAATGGGTTTGTTTTGCCTAACTTCAAGCACATGTAATCTAAGGACCTACATCTAAACTAGTAAATATAGAGTCCCTTTAAAATTAAGAGGTATTTTTAAAGTTGAAGCCAACTTCTTACTTTAAACATGCATTTAAGAATAAATAGACCATTAGATATTTATCTCCCCCCCCCACCAATAACAGTGTAAATAGCTGATTAAAAAAGTATAAATAGTTGCTTAAAATTCCTATCATATTTATAAATATTTGAACACCTTAATATCCACACTTCTATATAAACATAAGTAAAGGGCTTGGTCTCAAGAAGGAAGGGACAGCCTCTTCTCACTTGCATCCTGTGAAAGGACTAGGGGCAATGGATGTAAACTACAGCACAGGAAGTTCTACTTCAACATGAGGAAGAACTTCCTTACTATAAGCGTCAGAGAGCACTGGAACTAGTGCCCCAGAAAGGCTGTGGAATCTCCTTCTCTGGAGACTTTCAAGACCCATCTGGGTGTGCTCCTGTGGGACCTGCTTTAGATTCTGTGGTCCTGCTCTTGAAGGGGGGGTTGGAATCCAAGCTCTCCAGACATCCCATCCAACCTCTAACATCCCGTGATCCTGTGATATATAGACAAAAATGGAACTATATATAGTAATTTGTAGGTATATGCACAGACATTTTCCATAAGGTATATAAAAAAAAATCTAGCAATGACAAAAAAGAAACAAAAGAAAAAAAAGTTGGTATAGAAAATTATATTTGATGATTGAATTCTCACATAATCAACCAGGATATATTGTCCAACAATTCAAATGCATGTGTGGTATGATAGATCCATTTCTGATCACGGATTCTTCAATTTGTTTAATATTTTTGAAAAGAACCACAACCTATCCTGTGACTTTTTCTTTTGTTCACAGCATGTTCAAGCAAAATCAGAACTGGCATCACTAGATGAGTGATCAAACAGGTGGCACCCAAACTAATTTGAAGAAGCCACGATGCAGCTGGCAGATATTTTGCATGCCAAGCGAGTCTGGTAAAGAAAAGCAGTCCTTTCAAAACAGAAACAAAAAAACCCAAACAGATGAAAAAAAAAAAAGGCAAGGGACAATTATTGAAAAGAGAGGAGGCTTTGTTGTTAGAGATTACAAGGAGCTGGCTCTCTTGGATAAGCTTTTCAAATACTGCTCATGAGAAAGAGCATAGTTTCTGCCTTGGCAAGCCCACAGCTGTGAACTTTGATAAACTGAGTAATTTTATGGCTTAGAGAATTCTCTGTGGCCTTTTAGGCATCATTATGTCTGTCTGAATTTCCAGAGTAACTCAACCAACAGTAAAGAGTACAGAAATGTTGGATATGATCTTAACATATAAAAGCTGGGGTAGATACAGATATACAGGCTGGGGTCAGAGTGGCCAGACAGAGAGGGACCTAGGGGTTGATGGTAGGCTGAACATGAGCCTGCAGTGTGCCCAGGCAGCCAGGAGGGCCAATGGCATCCTGGCCTGCATCAGGAACAGTATGACCAGCAGGAACAGGGAAGTCATTCTGCCCCTGTACACTGCACTGGTTAGGCCTCGAGTACTGTGTCCAGTTCTGGGCCTCTCAATTTAGGAAGGATGTTGATTTGCTGGAACGTGTCCAGAGAAGGGCAACAAGGTTGGTGAGGGGCTTGGAACACAAGCCCTATGAGGAGAGACTGAGGGAGCTAGGGTTGCTTAGCCTGGAGAAGAGGAGACTCAGGGGTGACCTTCTTGCTGTCTACAGCTACCTTAAGGGAGGTTGTAGACAGGCAGAGGTTGGTCTCTTCTCCCAGGCAACCAGCACCAGAACAAGAGGACACAGTCTCAGGCTGTGCCAGGGGAGGTTTAGGCTGGAGGTTAGGAGGAAGTTTTACACAGAGAGAGTGATTGGAGGTGTTCAGGAGGAGACTTGATAGGGTGCTTGGTTGCATGGTTTAGTTGATTAGGTGGTATTGGATGATAGGTTGGACACGATGATCTAGAAGGTCTCTTCCAACCCGGTTTATTCTATTCTATTCTATTCTATTCTATTCTATTCTATTCTAAACACAGAGGAGAGAACAATTCTTTACCTAAATAGAAGATTAGGAATCAAATGTGCTTGGAACTATAAGTGCCTATGTCTCCTTTCTTTTTTTTTTGGTGGGTTTTTTTTTTGTTGTTGTTGTTGGTTTTTTTTTTTTACTTATAATCCTAATCATCACCATAGGAAGGGAAATTCCATATTATCATGGAATCAATCTTTCTTCCCAAATCATTACTGCAAAAAAGAGACATCCCAGAATTGCAATGAAAAATGTGATACCTTTCATTTGAGGTCTCTGGGGATGTTGTTAAAATTGAAATGCAAGTACCTCCACAATAAACAAATTGAAAATAACACTCAAATCACAGCTCTTCTGAGGTTGATCTTGCTTTTAAAACTTCTGAATAATATGACTGAGAAATTCCAAAATAAAAAATTCATTGCAAAACCACAAAAAAAATTAAGTACTTTAAGACCATTTTCATTTCAAAGGAGAACTCTAAATATATGCATATACAAGCATAAAAATGTTACTGAAAGCTGACTTCTCAACTTTCAACTTGCCTCAGTCTGATAGTGAAACACTAAACACACACTAGTGATTTCACTTGAATTTTATGGTTACAAAGTGTTTTGCTTTAAAAAAACACCACAGAATTATAGAATCACAGAACTGTCAGGGTTGGAAGGGACCTCAAAGATGATCCGGTTCCAACCCCTCCCTGCCATGGACAGGGACACCGCACATTAGATCAGGTTGCTCACAGCCACATCCAGCTTGGCCTTAAAAAGCTGAAGGGATGAGGCTTCCACCACCTCCCTGGGCAACCGCTTTCAGTGTCTCACCACCCTTAATGGTGAAGAACCTCTTCCTAACATCCAATCTGAATCTCCCCACTTCTAGTTTTGCTCCATTCCCTTTATCCTGTCATTACCTGTCATCCTAAGAAGTTCCTCACCAGCTTTCTTGTAGGCCCCCTTATGATACTGGAAGGCCACAATAAGGTCTCCTTGGAGCCTTCTCTTCTCCAGACTGAACAACCCCAACTCTCTCAGTCTGTCTCCATAGGAGAGGTGCTCCAGCCTTCTGATCATGTCCATGGCCATTCTCTGGACATGCTCCAGCACATCCCTATCTTTCCTG
The DNA here is from genome assembly GCF_014839835.1 of Dryobates pubescens. Taxonomy (NCBI): domain Eukaryota; kingdom Metazoa; phylum Chordata; class Aves; order Piciformes; family Picidae; genus Dryobates; species Dryobates pubescens. The sequence continues at coordinate 18,675,710 of NC_071625.1, read as the reverse complement.
TGATAGGGGCTCCAGAACTGGATTCTCCAGATGGGGTCTCACCAGAGTGGAGTAAAGGGGAAGAATCACATTCCTTGACCTGCTTGCCATGAGTCTCTTGGTGCAGCCCAGGACACTATACTAAAAATTTATTTATCAATTAAAGAATGTCTTATTTAACAAATAAGAGGCTAAAGTCTCTGAAGGGTAGCTGGTGTCATCAAAACATGTTTCAGTCATGATGACTGTGAGCAGTAGAGACTCACTGCTCTATTGAAGAGCAGTAGGAAAAACAGGCAACACTCAAGTTCAGCTTCTCATCATGTATGATACATGAGGCCACAGCCCAACTATAAAGGTGGGTTCTTGAAATGAGCAATTACAATCTTCTAGTCCTTCCTCCCTCTGACAAGTTGCAGAGAAAGTAACTGCCCTTTTCTAACTGCATGTTTTCTTATCCGTGCTCAAGGTTTTGTTGCTCAAGGCAGAACATCAAAGGATGCTGTGAGGGTCTTGAAAGATCTAGTAGCCCCACAAAATAAAAAGAGGTGAAGAGACAATCCTTTCCATTTCATCTCCTTGTCCATGCTCATACTTTCTGCTATGGCTTCAAAACTGTAGGCAGAAAGAAAACCTATATATAATCCTTGTAGTTGTAGTAGGAAAAAATCTTTTTACCCTGCAGTGAAATCTGGAAGTCCCATATTTGTCTTCATCTTGTCATCAAAAAATATCTGAGATATGACCCTTTAACAATGGAACATTAAAATTTGGGGACAGGCAACTTCTTTTACAGAAAATCTTTTTCTTTAGCTTAAAATTCATTATTAGGGCATCTAGTTACATTAAAAGTTTTGAGAATCATCAGTTTTCCTGTATATTCTGAAAACTGAAAAAAATAAAATAAATAATTTTGGAGTAGAGTTTATTTTCTGTTATGTAATAAGATGTTTAGGTTTGACTCTTTGAAACAATATTTTGCTTCAAAATTTGCTTTGATATTGTAAACAAAACTTTTTTTCTTTTTAATCTTTATTAATTAAGTTTTCTATTGGTGGACTCTGTCAAGTAGGTTGCAATACACAAAACACGAGGATAATTCTATGCTGTCACAATATGCATATTCAACCTTCAGATGTTACAAGACTAAAAGAGTAGGAAATGAATAATCATGTTTTCTTGGAAGTAATTTTATCATTTACAGCTGTAGACTGAGATTTGCTAAGATGATGATTCAGCCAGCAGGGTGGAACATGATGAGAAATGATAATGAAATGGCTATGGGCCAAACCCACAAAACCAAGGTAGATATTTTCCACAGAACCACATTTCCAAGACAGACATATGCACAATCCTTTAGACTACCTGTAAGAATTTATAGATATTAGTATCCAGCAATCAATAATCCTCAATGTTGGAAGCAATTTGGGTAGATACACTGAAGCTAGAACTAAATTTTGTTTTCACTGCATGATTAGAAAATAAAAATATTGCCTAGAGGATAAATTGAAAGCTTTTTCTTAAGGAGCTCTTTGTAAATAGTTAAAAGTCCTAAATAATTGCTTGACCCCTCTTATTTTTCACAGAATGATAGAATTATTGAGGCTGGAAAAGACATTCATAAGTCATTAAAAGAGGAGCTAATAAATATGGGAAGATTTTTGTTCAACTCAGAGCTTATTTCTTCTTTTCCTACTTTCCATCTACTATCTTGGTCTCATAACCTTTCTTTTCCTGTAACAGAAAACACATCTGGAGACCTGTATCACAGTTTAATAGAAACCTGTGTTAGGAGATTTTAACTTCTAGTGGAAGAGCTTTAGATGATTTTCCAGGATGGAACACTGTGAAGAGGAATATCTTGCAGTGGAGTGGAATGAATGATGGGTGTCTCAGATCTTGTCTATTTTTATTGTCAGTATTGAGTGAGAAAGGACTAAAATTTGTTTTTGTCTTTTATTATCACCTTATGGTGAATGGCTACCTAACACCTGTGAGAAGGGTATCTTGATGTTTTTATCTAACAGATAAAGTACTTCAGCATGGACTGCAGCTGCTTCAATGCTAGATATGCCGCAGTATTCATTTAATCTCTAATCATTACTACAGATGTTGCTACTTATGCTTCAGTGGGACATTCTATTGCAATTGGTATGAAATATGTTAGCACAGCTGTGATTTTCTTTAGTTTTGTCCAAGTATTCTCTCAGCCTAAACAAACAAAAATAATTAGTAATGCTCACATACATTCAAACACACAAACCTACAAGCATGAATACACACCAATGTTTCAGTTGCTTACAAGTCCCTCTGACTCCATGAAAGTCCCATGAATCAGCAAAATTTAATTTCCTACTGATGAAAGAGAGAGTAGAGTGGAGGATTTTATAAACAAGGAAATATATAAGACAACTATACCTGAATAGATATAACCATGAGAAAAAGTCTGTTACAAGTATCTCATAGGACAAAACTGTGATTAAAACAGCTAAAGCAACAGAAGATACTGAAAAGAAACAAACCCACCCCACCCCCCCAAACAAGCAAACAAACAACAACAACAACAACAAAAAGGGCAAAACCAAACCAAACCAAACCATAAAAAATACCCAAATCCCAATATGGATAATAATGACGATAACACAAGGTAACACAGGCTTACAACTTAAACTTTGAACATGACAGATATGGTTAGCATATATAGGAAGAAACAAGTGACCAGGAGGGAGATACCAATATTGTTCACAGTAACTTAAAGTTCTGCTAAGGGTTGAGGCACACTGCTCTGATTAAAATTTGAACAGTTCTGTACCCAGTATAGGAACACATGACAAAGAGCAAAGATGAAATGACACTGAAACACATTCAAATTATTAGTCTGAGATCTATTTCCAGCACTGTGGGTTATTAATACATAGATCAAATCATGAAGTTTGACACATTTTCTGACTTTTTATGCCTTCTCTTGTGCCCTTTTGTTGTGAATAATTTGGAATTGAGGCTTATAACTAGCATGTAGCTTTAATATCAATAGATTTGTTCATATATCAGAGATTTGTTCGTGTATTTGCCCATATATCAGAGATCCACATCTCAGATGAATGAAATTCAGTGAGCTTTATCTCAGGCGAAAAGATTTTCTGAATGGTGTCCTGAAGTATATATTCTTCATTTCAGGTTTGTAGAAGTCATACAGATTAGATGTCCTACCATTTATCTGTCCATATAAAACATATAAAACCAGACATTGGCCCAGTTACCCCCCTTGACACAAAAGCCCAGAGGGCTGCTGCTAGCTAACAAGTTACTCTCTCCCTCTCATCCCAGCCAGAGTTCTTATCGATAACCCAAACAGGAACGACCAGGATAGGCAGGACAAGGCCAGAAGGAGAGGCAAGGGGGAAAAACAAGAAAGGAAAACAGAGAGAACAAGCTGTGCTCCCAAACTATATAGAAATTTGCAGACCAATGAAATGGAATAAATTTATCTTTAATATTCTGTTCAGCCCCCTGAAGATCATCCATCCCCCTGGACTTTCATTCTCTGGAAAACTTATTTACAGTTAAGACATTAGGGCACTAGCACTAAACCTGTAATGATGACTTTTGAGGGTCCCTTCCGACCCAATGCAGTCTGTGAATCTGTGAATCACTGACTGTAGGCAGAAAATTTAGCAGGATGGAGATCTTAGCTCACAACATGGGTGGACTCAGTTTGCATCTCCTCAGAAAATCAGTAAAAGCTCTGTATTCTTTGGTACATGATTTAATCACATTCCCATCCATTTAATACAAATCACTCTAGTTTTCAAGAAAACATATTATGCACTACAAAATCAAATACCTCACAGAAGTCAAAGAATCAGAAATGATATTACCTTTATCAGTGTAATCATCAAAAGGTGATTAGAGTCCACAGTGAGTTTGCTTGTTTGAGTTCATTGAATTGTTTGCATTCTAGAGACTAAGCTATGAATTATCATTAGTGTGTCAGGGGAAAGCTGTAGTTACACTTCTTTAAGCAATCATACAATCTTTTTTGTCTTTCTTTTACTGTTGTCTTCTCATTTTTATTTGGTTTTGTTATTGTCTGTTCTTTTTCTGTGGCAAGTGAAGAATTCCCTGCTGCTTTTGTTATTAATGCACACAAGGACCATACAAGAGTGAAAGCCAGAAAACAGAGCCGCTGAAAGATATTTCTGAGTTTTGTTTTCCTTAATGATGTGGTGCAGCAACGAAAATTATATCAGCCTCTTCACACTCATTTGAATCCAACCTGAAATAGTGTGAATGCTTAAAAGTCACAAGGGGTTTGTTTTTATTTTAAGTTTAATATAATATTGTATGGATCTATAAATTCAAAGCACCAGCACTGTGTGCTTTTCAACACTTAATTCTCAATTTTTTCCGGTGCACACAGGTAGGTTGTTTTGTTCCACAGGAGTGTAGCAGTGTAATCTTTCTGAAGGGTGGCAAAGGAACTAAAAAACACACTGCCTGCAATCACCCTTATTTTTATCTTTGCATGTATTTATTAATATGCTCTGCAACATGGAATTCTAAGGTTCTGGTGGGCTTCTTTTTGGATAATTGATTTGTTGGGTTTTGGTTTTTTGTTTGTTTGGATTGGGTGTTGGTTTTGTTTGTTTGATTGTTTTTGTTTTCTAACATCACTGCAGGAATTGTAATGTCCTTCAGAATGGACATCAAGAAAGTAGTGTATGAGGACCCATTACAGATCATTGCAGAGGAAGACTGAAACAGCAAAAATGGGGAGAGAATTTACTCTATGCTCTCAGCATGCCAGGAGCATGGCAGACACTCAGCACCTCAGATTATACTCCCAGATGAAGGCATTTTTGCAGGTTGGTGAGAAATTTCATAGAATCATAGAATCCATAAGATTGGAAAAGACCTCAAAGATCATCAAGTCCAACCCTCCACCAACCTTTCACCCAAGACCTCATGAATACTAGACCATGGCACCAAGTGCCATGTCCAATCCCCTCTTGAACACCTCCAGGGACGGTGACTCCACCACCTCCCTGGGCCTTTAATGTGTCATAGGGATATAAAGACCTCAAAAAAGTTCATGATTCATTTATTCTTTCATCTTTCAAAAGCTAACATGTGGATTTCTGATAACTAGATGAAAGTTCCCATTTCCTTTTCTAGTGATTTCTTTAGGAAGTATTTTCAGTCATGAAGTCTGGAAACCTAAGTTTCCTTATCTGTTTTTGTAGTTAAGATGATTAAGTCAGCTTGTGGATTTTGCAGTCCGATGCATGTTTTAGGCACATTTCTATGTTAGAAAAGAGCAAACATCAGGATGGAGTCCCCCAGACAGGCCTTAGCAGAACTGCTCCATCCTCAGGATCCAACAAAATAACTGGCAGCACGAGGATCCCCAAAGAAAGGTTCATAAATCTTAGAGGCATTTTCTCTTCCTGGAAAAGACTTATTAGCTCAGCACCACATTAACACAACTAATCTGTTTTCACTCCTTTTCCTTTTTTTTTTTCTTTTTTCTTTTTTTTTTTAATTTTATTTTTAGCTTTAGGGAGGTCTCAAGACATTGGATTAAATCCCTATTATACTAGGTAAAATACATAGTAGACCTGCCCTCTGGCACTCAGAGACATGTCTTTTGAGGCCCTCTGAGGCAAAATGATTTCCTAAGGGTATGCCTTGAGTGATATGACTTGCTTTTTTCCCCTCTACAAAAGGACCTTTCCTTGCAGTGCACTTTTGCCCAGTGGGACTGAATGCTGAATAAAGCATTTCCTTTTGCAAGAACAAGAGCAGAATCTAACCTTTAATCGTTAGCATGTTGGTCCTACAGACAACTGTGTATGGGAAGTCAAAAAATTTCCTGTGAAAGTCAGGCTGCCTGTTTATTTAGCTGAGAATAAAGTGAAGAAAACATCCATTTCTGGATAAAACCCTGTGTGTGGAGTTGGATTTTCCTCCTCCGGCTCTGTCTCCTGAGATATGTTGGCAGCTGGGAAGATAATGTGTGTCACTGCAGTATCTGCAACACTGTCAGAGAGAGTAACGGAATGGGCACATCCCCATCATGGTAATAATCTGAATCTATTCCTAAGACATCGGCATCTTCACCCAGTCTCTGCCTGAGTGACAGCTCAGAGTCTGCAAAGGCATGAAATGCTATCCGGGTGTGCTATGAGCAGTCAAGGAGGTTGACAGCTTTTTATACAAATCAGCATAGCTAGCTGCTTTTTCCAAACCATCTTTTAATCATTTTTATATCTAAATACACATATGTATCATATCTGTGTGGTAGCCTGATATGCTCTGTTCAAATTATGGTGGATTAGACTTTTTGTGATATCTTTGTCCTTTACTTCTCTCTCTCTCTCTTTTTTTTTTTTATTTTTTTAAATAGAAAATCTGTCCATCAAAGCTGAGGTCCCATTGTGATAGCTACCATGTAAATATTCACTAATAAGAAGACAGAGTTACAGTGAGAAGAGTCAATAAGAGGTAGGGGAAAACTTACCACTGTTAAGAAGATGAGGTAGGGAATTTTAGATGAATTTTGTGGAACTAACAAGGCCAAAAGGAAGCAGGAAGTCTATGACAGGGCTCAGACAACGCTGACCTTCTTTAATGCTTGCTTTCCTTAGGTCAAGTTTATAAAACACATTTAAGCATATTCATTATTTAAGCATATCAATATTTTATCTGAAGCCCTTTACTGAAATTTTTGTGTGTTAGCCTTTTGTTGTTGCAGATTATGACTGCTTGCATGCTTAGGGCACTGATACTCTGGTCACATTTTATACATCAGAAAGCAGTATCAGACAAGGCTCAGGAGTGGCTTCAAACGCATAAACCAAGGAGTACTAAAGATCAAACCTGAAGACAATTTCCAAAACTATTAAGGGACTCATCCTTTATTTAGCTTCCAAAAGGCCACAAGCAGCTATCTACAAGTCTTTTTTTTTTTTTTTTTTTTTTTTTTTTCAGTAATGTGTTAGAGGTGAAGTAAGCCAACATGAGAGAAGGGATCTGTATTGTAAATTACACACAGCTCTGGTGCTTAGGCAGTCGTGACAAACATATATTATTGGCACAAGATAAACTCTACTCTGTTAGTCCAGTGAAGGGAATAAGACCCCCAAACACCTCACAAAAGGTTAATATGGACACTTAAATAATGTTAGATACCTTGAAAGTGAATATGGGCAGTTAAAGAAAGTGAGATACTTTGCAATAGGGTCCACAAGGAACACTAGTAAGAGCTCTCAAAGTAGGGAAAGAACCCAACAAAACAAACAAACAAACAAAAACACCAGCTGAACTTCAAGTCAAGGAAGTCCTCATTCCTTTAAAGCCTGGACATTACAGTCCAAGCATCCTTGTATAGTCCCTTGAAAATTAGCCTCTGACAATGGATGACGTGCCTTCCCTTACCACTGCCCAAGTATATGTCTCCACCATGATACTGTCTTCTCTTTTTGAACCTGGTTCACATTTCCTAGACTATTAAAAAGATTACTTGAGAAAAATTACTACATGTGAAAATCCCAAGCAACAGAAATCCTATCAAATCATATCCTAATCCTAATCAAATCACAGTTGCTTTTGAAATGAGAAAATAGTTGAGCAAGGATTGCCAGATGGTAAAGTTTGACATCAATATTAGTTAACTAAATCAATTATTTTCTCATAGGAATAAGTACTATGCATTTACTCTAGGTGATCCTGCTCTAACAGAGAAGTTAGACTAGATGATCGTCAGAGGTCTCTTCCAATCCCTACCATTTTGTGATTCAGGAATACTTAAATAATTTTCTGGCTATGACCAGAGACATATGTGAACAAGGAAATCAAATCCCCACTCCTGTGCCCCTTGTTGGGAGAGGAGGTGGGAGTGAAAGAGTGAAGGAGGGACAGGGAAAGGGGAAAACATGGTGATGTTTTAGTATTTATCTTTTTGTTTCCCACTACCCAAATTGGTTATTTGTTTGTTTATTTATTGGAAGGAATGAAAGTAAAGTTGAGCCTGTGATAAAGATAAAAGCTGGCAGCAAGTTGTTATTTCGATTAATTTCTTTGTTTCTTACTCCTGAAATGTATTTTAATTGGCAGTAAATGAAATTACTTTCTGCCAAGTCAAGTGTGTTTTGCAAATGACAGTCACTATTAAGGACTTTACCTGTCTTTCTCTTTGTGAACTTTTCTATTCTGTTTTCTTCCACTGTCCTCTTGTGGGCAGGATTGAACAGATAGGTGAGGATTTGGCAGCTGGCCAAAGCTAACCAACCATGATTACCTACAAATATGGAGCAATTGGAAGTTTAGGAGCTCCTGGTGACAATGGGAGAAGATTCTGCTCACTTTGACAAATGGATGTTTCCTTCTCTTTCTCTTCCTCTTTTTTAGGTATTACAGAATTGTATATTATCTAGTCACTGGGTATTTCTGTAGAGAACTAAATCAGATGTGGGTGTTGTTTTTTGTGTTTGGTTTTGTTTTATTTTTTTCCCCTTTCCCAACCACATTAACTTTTCTCAGCTTACTTGTACATGGAAACACTCTCTCATAATTGGCTTCAACAGAACTGCCTAGCCATCCTGAACACTAATGATAAAGCATCTTAGTTTTCTAGCCCTAAGCATAAATTTAGAATCTCTGCTGCTATGGATGAAGTTTAACATTGAACAGAATACCACTGAAGAAAATTGATTGTATTATATTTTCCTGTTTCACAAATGAACCGTTTTATAGCCAGGCAGTAATTCTTGTGATATAGGCTTTTAATAACAGGTAGGATGAAGCTCTTGTTTGCTTTATTGTGTATACAGTCTCCTGCAATGGCAAAGTATCAGAAAAATTTGTGAATGCTGTAGACTAGCATAGATGGAAAGGAGGGAAAATAACTTGCTTTTGCAGGGTTTTGCACACAAAAAAATAAGCACATATGCACACACACATGTTCATATACATCCAGCAACACACAGGTTAAAACCTGACATTCCCAAGAGATCAAGGAGCTTGATTTTATGTTACTAATTACCATTGCCAGGAATCAGAGCATCATAGAAAATAAGCAGCATTTTTATGCTTTTTGGTTTTTTGCTATTTAAAGGGTGTGGGAGTTGTTTGGGGTTTGGTTTTTTTCTGTGTTTTGTTTTAATGGCTGTGCCAGGAGATATTGCCTTGAGTGCAAAGTGATGATTTGAATCAAGTTAAGAAACAGGACATGACTCTGTCTCCCAGAATGGGAATAATCTGTACTAGTTTTGACTGAGATAGAGTGAATTTCCTTCATAGTAGCTCATATGGTGCTATGTTTTGGATTTGTGACCAAAACAGTGTTGATAAAACAGCAATGTTTTAGGTACTGCTGAGCAGTGCTTACACGGCATCAAAGCCCCAGCAGTGAGTGGGCACATCTTCCAAATATGACAGTGAGCATCCCTTTGAAAAGCAAAAGCATGCCAGAAGTGATCAGTCAAAAATGAAGGTAGTTAGAATTTTAAACCATTAGAGCTACAAAATGTTAAAAGTTTAGCAGTAGCTCTGTTTTGATGATCATCAGCACAGTCTAGTTATTTACATCATTGTGGTTTAAATTAAGCATGTTAACCATCATTAATGATGAAATGGCTTCTTTTTGATTCAGCAGAATTAACAGCTGTTTTAAATGTCCTAATATCTTTTTTGCTTTTTTGCTTTTTTCCTTCTCATAGAGAAGGAAAACCTCAGATTTTGTAATCTATAAAACTATTTCTTTAGCTTTGTCATAGCTACATTCTTGCTCACTATTGCTTTGCTTTTGTAGCAGATCTGATGAGAAGATGTAAAGTGAGATGAGTGAATTTGAGCAGAGGAGAAGCCATTTCATTGGCTATTTTCAGTTCTCATTTTTGTTTTCTCTTGGCATCTGGAAAAGAAGAAACTTCCTCAGCCAAGCAGGGTTTTGTCAAAAATATGCATTTGTGTTATAGTTCGTTGTACCTCAGTCCAAATTCAAACAGTAGGATGTTGGAGACAAACCTTTCAGTTCCAGATAGACACCTGATGACTTCCTCTAGTTCAGGCATTACTTACCTGATACCTCTTTCTCCTGCACAGTGTACACAAAGATGCATGTACATAGATGTCTGTGAGCATATGTATATATACACACACATTGATGTCTGTGAACGTGCATATATATAAACTACACATGCATTTTTATACATATGAACAGGTATTTTTTTTGCTCTGGAATCTTTACAGAAACTGAAGCAGTAACTGAACTATGTCTGCTGCTGTTCACGACAAATAAACCATAGCATCTTTAAAAAGGCAAAAAGAAAAAAATAAAGTAATTTTTAAATGTATTTTCTTTAGTTAAAATTATATTTTGCAATTTTGGAAGTTCATAATGCCAGCAAGTTTTGCCCTCAGTATATATGGATTCCTCATATCCATGTAACTATAGATAATGTAAGATCCAAGTAAAAGACTCAGTTATATTCTAATGGATGATAAGTTTTCCTGTTGTCCTTACCTCTCAGTTGTCTCATAGCAATTTAGAACAAGGATTCCAGGGCACAAGGATTACAATATTTTAAAAACTTAAATAGGGTGTTCTACCACAGTACATCTCAGCAGCTGCAAAGTGCTTCTTGTTAGAAAATGAATGAGGTTCAAGATCTTGCATGTTCTTTTCAAAGTATTACAGCACTTGTTTCAGGATATTAGGGGGAAGAAAAGCATTCAAATCTTTGAGATGAAAAATCTGGTTGACAGTTTTAGTCCCTTGGCACAAGGGAGCTGTCCATAGGTACGGGAGAGCAAATGAGAGAAAAATGGAATATTTTTTAGGGGGCAGTCCAAAGCTGCCAAGTAAATCACTTTAGAAACTTGGAACTTACATAAATGTCAACACATCTCACTCTAAGTGCTTTCTCTAACAATACCTAGCAACATGCTTCTGAAGAAAAGGAAAACACAAAGCAAAATAGGTCACATCACTTCAGGTTATTCTCTCTCAGGGGGTGGTTTAGAGAAAAATCAACCATTGAAGGGTTGTTAGTCATACCATTTAAAACTCTGTGGAAATCTTTGGATACTAGTAAGATGGTCTGAAATAGGATAAAGGAAGAGAAGGGAAGGGAAAGGAAGGGAAGGGAAGGGAAGGGAAGGGAAGGGAAGGGAAGGGAAGGGAAGGGAAGGGAAGGGAAGGGAAGGGAAGGGAAGGGAAGGGAAGGGAAGGGAAGGGAAGGGAAGGGAAGGGAAGGGAAGGGAAGGGAAGGGAAGGGAAGGGAAGGGAAGGGAAGGGAAGGGAAGGGAAGGGAAGGGAAGGGGAGGGAAGGGAAGGGGAGGGAAGGGGAGGGGAGGGAAGGGAAGGGAAGGGAAGGGAAGGGAAGGGAAGGGAAGGGAAGGGAAGGGAAGGGAAGGGAAGGGAAGGGAAGGGAAGGGAAGGGAAGGGAAGGGAAGGGAAGGGAAGGGAAGGGAAGGGAAGGGAAGGGAAGGGAAGGGAAGGGAAGGGGAGGGAAGGGAAGGGGAGGGAAGGGAAGGGGAGGGGAGGGGAGGGGAGGGGAGGGGAGGGGAGGGGAGGGGAGGGGAGGGGAGGGGAGGGGAGGGGAGGGGAACTTGAAAATTTCAATTGATGTATGTAATAACCTTATACCTGAAGGTGAAATAGCACTGGCAGCAGTCCATAATGGGTGGTTTTATCAATATTATTCAGTATTTTCATGTTTTCTCCAGACTGTCCATGTACAGCCACCTGTGATGTCATGTCTTATTCTCAAGTTATAATTTCTTTAAAGTGAAAATGCACTTCTTTTGTGGTGCTTGTACAATGCCTGGCTTAATAAGCCTCTGTTTCTACAGTGGAATTACTCAGTCCTATCATAGTACAAGAACTGTGACTGTTAAAAGCTGTCAACCCATATTTCATGTTCTTTGACTTTAATATGTAAAAGACATAGAGTTGAACTAGGTGGATGTAGCATTCAGTAGAACTTGAGTGTGATCTGTTCAATTCTAAACATTTACCTCCCTCTAGCTGAAATAAATGTGGACTGTCTCCTTATGTAGCTCAGGTACTGTCTCTGTCTGTTAACAAGAACAAGAATCATTGCCTTTTTTTCCTGCCGTCTTCTTAAGTGTTTATTTCACAGCACTTTTTTTCACATTTTTTCTCTGACTAATGAGCCACCATTCTCCCATGCCCTTGCCAGAGTGCAATTTCATCTTGTTTTCTTCACTTCAAACATAAAATTATTTATGGCAGTGAGAATTTAAAAAAAAAAATAATAATTCTATCATGGTTTCATTGTACATGAACACAGACATTTCAGCAGTCTGCTTTCAATGACAGCTCTGAAATGGCTAACACTGCAAGTCTACCTAGCAGCAAAAACAGGGGGAAAGGGAAACTTTGGAGGTACTTATCTTGGTGCTTGACTTTTGATTCAGCTTATCTGATGCTTGTTGCAGTGCCAGATCGGTGTCAGACTGAAGAAAACTAACAATATCTAATACTGAAAAGCGTTTTTATGAACAATTTTTTGGTTTGTCCTCAATGCCACTACACTGCTCTGCTCTCACTCTCTTAAAAAAAAAAAAAAAAAAAAAAGGAAGAACAAATATTCCTTATCAAATCCCAAACATTGTACTCAATAAACTTATTTCCAGCAGAAAATCCAAGGAAATAAATAGTGTTGAGAATGGGCGTGTTGCTTTCTATGCTCACGCTGTTCATCTCCATCAGTAAGGAAAGCTCCACTGCAGAGGTACAACAGTAGCATAGAAAAGATAAAACATCCACTCTTTGCTAGCTCCTGTACCCAGTGTTCTCTAAAGCTCCTACAGTGGTGAAGCATGATGAATTCATAATGGATTATAGTGAGGTAAGAATGAGAAAGGTAGAAAAACATACCTCAAATGGAAGGCAGAGATACTAAGGAGATACGTAGCAGTAGAGAGCTCTTACTTTGTGTAGCAGCAAAGCAACATGGTTGTAATGCCTTCATTAACTTCTGTTTTCCTGTGTTTGAATGAGGAATGTTTTGATTTGTGTGTTTTGTGAAGAACAAATAGCACCAAAAAAGAACACACTTGGGTCCTAAGCAAATTTACTAAGTATATACAATCATGGGAGACTTAGCTGCATAACAACTCCTGTAGTTGCTGGATTTTTGGTGATTTTGTTAGTTCTCATATAGTTGTATTTGGGGTTGTATTTGTTTTTTGTAAGATGTGGATAGGTTACAAAAGTAACAGGCAAAAGGAAATGTCTTATAAATCATTTACCATTTTGCATGATCCCTTTTTTATCAGGAGCTGTGCATTTTTCTCTGAAGTATAAAGATATTTGCTCTAAGTTATCCTGTCTAGTGTTCAGCTGTCCATAAATCACATATTACAACTCTCCCCTTCCAATCCATACTCTGAAGAAACTCAAAACTGCTCTAAAAATTTCTTATGTCCAGAGACTATAATGCTATGGGCCTTCAGAGAAGATGCTGATTGGAATGACCCAGGAAGGAAGAGACTGCTCAGGAAGCATAAGTCCTTGTGTTTCCTCTCAAGGCCTCCAAATTTACTGGGCTGTTACTAATATTACTTCACAATGAAAGAAAAACAAAAGAAAACAAAACAAACCCATAACACATTCTTAAGCTATTTGTCCTGGAAAGTATTCTGCAGGGAGAATTATGAAAGAAAAAGAGGGGGTGAGGTGGGTTTGAAATAAGAAGGAGACATCAGTCAGATTTGTTTGCAGACATTATTTCTCCCAGCAAAAAAAGGGTTTTCTCTATGAAGGGCACATCAGCGACTTTGGGCAAATGTTCTGTTCATCAGAGCCACAGAATATTTCTTTTTTTTTTTTTTTTTTAAGATGACTGTATTAGCAAGCACTAAAGCAACAGACACCCACTTAGAGGCTAATGAGCTGGGATGCAAGTTTTGTTACACAAAGCTAAGTATGACAAATGTAGCTTCAGAAGATGAAGCAGGAAGTGTGAAAGACATGACAAATGTCAGTCTGTTTGGTTTTGTTTTTTTTTCACTCTCCAAGCAAATTAAAAGGATGTGATTAACATTTCTAGGTTCCATTTAATATGGGATATTTCAGTATTCTTTCTGTAAAGAAAGTGGCCTTAGCTCTGTGGATCTGCTTCTGGAAGGGGAATCCTCTGAAACTGATGAACAGTTGTATTATGAAATGTTATGAGTGATAAAACCAAGAGGAGTGTTTTTTTTTCCCCATTATAAACTCACCTGGAAATTGTCTTCAGAATAGAATAGTTTGAACTGGAAAGTCCTTTAGAGATCACCAGGTACAACTCCCCTGCCATGAGCAGAGACATCCTCCCCTAGATGGTGTCACTCACAGCCCTGTAGAACCTGACCTTGAACATTTCCGGTGGTGGGGCATCCACAACTTTTCTGGGCAGTCTGTTCCAGTATCTCACCACTTTTACCATAACATTTTTTTCCTTACGTCCAGTTTAAATATCCCTGCTTTCAACGTAGAATCATTGCCCCTTGACCTGTCGGTACAGACCTTGGTAAAAAAGGTACCTTTCCATCTTTCTTATTAGCTCCCTTAATATACTGACATTCCACAAAAAGCTCTCTCTGTAACCTCCTCGTATTCAGGCTGAACCCCAATTCTTTCAGCCACTGTTCACTGAGGAGGTGTTTCAGCCCTCTGACTAATTTTCATGGTCCTCTGCTAGACTCATTCTAAGAGGTCCATGTCTGGGGACCTCAAAACTGGAAAAGTCATCAGTTATAAAGCCTATCTTTTAATATCAGTGCTATAGGAAGTGATTAAGAATAGTTCTGTAAGCTGCAGTACATGGTAACTACAAAAAAGATTGTGTGCTAGAAACCTGTACCTCAGAGAATGTTCATTATCCTGTAGGGCAAATGTTTAGTACATTACATTTATACACAGTAAACATGAACCTTGCTCATTGCAAGATCTCATCCTGAGCTCTGAAAAGGAATGGGTTTGTTATGCAATTTGAACTCAAAGTTGGGGAAGTGATACATGCAACTTAGTTACCTCCAAAATATTTCCTCAGAGCAACAGTGTAATTTGCACTGTTTTTAGCAGCAGAGTTTAGGGGTTCTCTCCTAGCACCCAGCTGTTAATTATCGTTTGCCATGTAGTTTGGTGGGGTTTTTTTGTTTTTAATGTTGCTGCAACAAATATTGATTGTAAAGCAAATAAGACAAAGATATGGAAGTCTTTTATGGAAGAGGGCAGCAAGGATTTATTTTTTTTTTTTTTTTATTAAAAACCCTATTTGCAAAACCTATTTAGATCACATCCCTGCTCAAGGCTGTATTCATAAGGAATGAGAAAGTCCTCCAAATTTCCACAAAAAAAAAAAAAAAAACCAACACATAAATTTCAAGCTCACCTTCAGTTCATATCATTTATAAAACATAGT
Source organism: Dryobates pubescens (assembly GCF_014839835.1). Taxonomy (NCBI): domain Eukaryota; kingdom Metazoa; phylum Chordata; class Aves; order Piciformes; family Picidae; genus Dryobates; species Dryobates pubescens. Next base: position 18,660,294 of record NC_071625.1, on the reverse strand, counting down.
TTTCTGTTGTAGGTTGATTTCCTGTTGCCTTTCATGTTTCTAAAAAAAGGAATAGATAAGTGTAGAGATCACGGTATGGTTCAAGTTTACTGCAAGGAGGAAAACCTGGTGACTGAAAGCTTTCATGCTAAGTGGTGAAATGCACCAGAAAATGAACACAATGGAAGAGAGTGTTTGTTCAAGAGAAAATGAAATGAAGGCTGGAAGACTCTGCATGATCTTCAGGACTGGTTTCAGTATGGGAAAACTGCATATAAAAGAGCAACAGCAATATAAAAGAACAGAATAGATAAAGAGGAAAGATGACAGAAAATAAGAAAGAAATAATATATACAAGAGCATCTGCAGAGCAAGCAGCATGTACAGTGAAATTTTTGTACCTAATGTAGCTAGGAAAGTGAATTAAATCAGCAAGACATAAGTGAAATATTTGTTCACCAAAGCAAGAAATGTGGGCAACACAGTGACAGAATGAGAACTGCTGATACAGCATGTGAAAACTGTTATTATGAGATCACAGGAACATGGTGGGCTAGGAGGTATGAGTCTAAAGCAAGTTGTGATGGTTCTGTTATGTTCCGTGAAAATATGCATCAACAAGATAGTCACAACAAACAACTCTTTTTCTTCCTGTGGTATTTGGAGAAGAGAGAAAGGATTCTGCAAATTAAAGAGAATCTGGACAACATTTTTAGGGAGGTTTGTATTGGGGTTTGTACTGGTAATAAATCCAGTATTACTAGGTGTCCTTTGTAGAACTCATTTGACTAGATTTTTGTATGAACATAGTTTGGGGGAATATCTTACAAAATATTTCTGTAGCACTGGTATTGATACCAGGATTGCTTAGCAATTGATGAGATAGTGGTGGAACAAACTTATGAGGAACTGGGTAAAAACAAAAGGGTCAGAATGTGTTACTGGCAAAAGGGATTAATTTAGGAACAGGAATAACAAGCACAAGATGAACTCTTATCCTGTGAACTGTAAAGTCAAAAATAATATCTGCTACCAATCATTAAAATCAGAGAGAACCAATAGTAAGAAACTTGGAGTAGCCAAATTTATAACATGTGTGAAGGACTGTGTCATCAGTTGAATTCTGTAGCAAACATCTTATGCCATTGTCCCAGTTTGAAGGCAGATCCTCCCTTGCCTCCCACCAGTCAGAAAAAACCCAAGACAAACGGATTGCAGAATTGATGGAAAGTTTAAATGGAAAAGCAGTGAGTGTTTTACAGAGAACCACAAGCAGAGTGACAAAGGAGATCCCAAAGCATACCCAGAAGCCTCCCAGCACTCTCCTCTCCCCACCTGAGGGTACACCCAAAACCCCCAGGGCTCTTTCTTCTCCCCCACCCCACCCCTGCCTCCACCATTAGGCTAATCTCAGCTGGCCAGATCTGAGCTGTCCAAATCTGAGGTTGCCCTTCCCCCTTCTCCTCCTGGCATTAGGCCTAGCCAGGCCTAAGGGGCCATGAGATAACTCCCCCTCCATTACCAGATAGGGAGCATCTCCCACAGTAGCAGTGAGGGAAGAAAGAGGAAATGTAAGACCTTGCAGATGGATTTTTAGGGAGCAGGACATTATGGGTTTGAAATATGCAGCTTCCTGTGTCCACCCACTGGGCTGGACACCCGGGGCACCAGAGGTGCACCCTGTATGGCAGCAGCAGGAGGCACCTAGCCCAAACTGCCACAGCCATTGTGCTAGGCAAGGACAAAAGATCATTCAAATTAGTGTGTATCATTCTGATAATTCTTTATGTTCAGGAAAATTGAGCTGAAAGAGGATCTGGCAGAAATAAAAGTTACTAAAGTACAATGAAAGACAAGCTCTTACTTATGTGTGTTGCATACAAAAATAATTGTTTAGTTCTGTCAAGGAAGAATAGCAATATTATCCGTGAATATACTGAGAAGGAAAGCATTGGAAGGAGAGAAAAAAAAGCATTTCTATTTGAAGTTGTCAACGGTTGTGTATTACTGTTGTCAAAGTTGACTAAAAAGTAGAGCCTGGCTTTGAACCCTACAGTGGTGGTTATCCCCAGACAAACAATAACAATGAGTTAATAAATCTTCATGGATGTTCAGAAGAAGACAGATGTTTTTCATGCTGAATTTTGAAAGCTAATGCTATTGGGATACTTGAAATAGAAGAGCGATCTTGCTATTTTCTAGTGCATGCTCATTCTAGAGCCATTTCATTGAAGCAGATATAGATTTGCAGATTATCCACACCATAAAAAATATTTTAAAAAATCCACAAAAGTCCTGTCTGCACTTAGAGCATTACTGTGTTTTCACTTTTCAGACAAAATCTTTCAGGGTACCTACATTTTTCAGTTGTGCTTGCCTGAGTGTGTTTCCATGGCAATTAGGAGAGTCTGGGAATCAACTTTGTTTTATGATTATTGCGGAACATTCATATGTGAGCTGATGAGCTGTATTTCAGAGGCAGACCTTGAAGAAACAGCAAGCAACTGGGGATTAGCAGCTTTCCACTGGGGGGGGGGGGGGAGGGGGGGAAAGGAAAGAAAAAAGGAGCAGCCTAGATTAAAGAAGGCCAGATCTGTAACTGATGGGTTGAATCATTAGCAGTTTCACTCAAATCACACCTATTTAAATCAGACAGAAATCCAACTCAATATGCTGTTAATAGCCAGCCAAGGAACAATGGGATATAAAAGCACTATGAAAATGAAACTGCAAAACCAGTTAAACAAGCTAGGTGCCAAACTGTATGTTCTGCCAGTGGCCATTACTCTGCGACACCCTGATCTGTTAATGAAAATATTCCCTTTGCTGTCTCACAGTTACCATTGTTATTTCTCTTTTTCCAGTGTGGATAACAATGACAGCAACAACAATAAAATTGCCTGATTGTATCCAGAGAAGAAAGATCTTCTGCACTTAAAGTAATGGGGGCTATTTTTTTAGAAGTAAAATGGTATGATTTTAGTATGTGTTACACAGATGGTTGTACACTTCTTATTATAATTAGACATTTTTCTATTCTCAGTATATTTATTACACCACTGAACTGACAGCTGAAAGAGTCTTTATTGGTATCCTTGTAAATGAAAGAGACTAATGACATGAAAAATGCCTTAGCAGTGAAAAGATAGAAAATTTTAAATGGGAAATACATCATGACTGGTTTTTGCCCTTGACTGGCTGCCAGATGCCCACCCAGATACTCTCTCACTCCTCCTACTCAACAGTGCAGGGGGTGAAAAACCAGGGTTGAGTCTCCTGGAGCTGTCTCAAGTTGGATCTGACTGACATGGTCTCTTCTCACAGAAGCCATCTCTGCAACCCCTTGGTAACAAAACCTAGCACATAAACTAATGAGCTATTGTGTCAGGAAATAAACTGAATGTTTCTAACATTCCTTTTCTTCACATGTGAGACACCCCAGACCCTTAATCCACTTACTGGTCTTTGATGGAGTTTCTTCAGTAGGTTCATCTCTCTCTTGTATGGGAGTCCAGAACTGGGCAAAACACACCAGGTGAGACCTCACCAGTGTTGATCAGAGGGGAAGAATCACCACTCTTATCCTGCTGGCCATGCTCCTCCAAAGGCAGCCAGAAGAATTTTAACCTCACAGCACAAGTTCCTTCTTTCCAGATGTAGGGCTTAGCATTTGTCTTTGTTGAATTTCATTAGGTTCTTGTTGACCCATTCCTCTAGCCTGTGAAGTCTCTCTGAGCGCTAGTTCCCTACTTTCAGGAGTATCAAGTGGTTCCCCCATTTTGTCATCTGCTATAGATGAAAGAGTTCACCCCATCTCTTATTGCAGAATGTGTTGTTAAACACATCCCAAGATTCTTGTAAACATTGTCTATGTAAAGTGTGGTCTCTGAGGCTGAGCAATTAACCAGTGCAGAATATTTTGAGAGACAATGTCAAAAACCTCTCTAAAAATCAAAATAAATGACATCCACCACACCTCCCCCAGCCACACACATAGTTTATCACTAGAGACAACCTCATTGGTCATGCAAGATTTACCTGTGATAAATTCATGCTAATTGTTACAAATTGCTTTCTTTTTATGTGCCCAGAAATGTGTGTCAAAAGGATTCACTCCATGATTTTTCCTGAGACTGAGGTGACTGGCTTTTAGTTTTCTGGGCTGTCACCTTTTGAAGATGGATGTGACAGGTGCTTTTCTCCAGTCATCAGGGATCTTCCCCAGTCTCCACAGCCTGTTTAAGATGGGGAATGGCTTTCAAGGGTATTGGTTAGTTCTCTCAAGATCTTTGCATGCAGGGTTTTGGTCCCACAATTTTATAGGGGCTGATTTCTCCAGAAATCCCTAGAATCTACTCTCACCCATTGTTAGTACTTCTTAAATCCTGTTTCTAATCATGATGCTTGACCTCATGTCTCTTACATGCATCTCTTAATGGTTTGGTTGGAAACTTACCCATTAAATTGCTTGGCAGACATTCATTGTACCAACAAACAATGCAAAAAGTAAAGGACAGAGAGATTAAAAATAAAGAAATAGAGTATTATTTAGATATTGTTTCAACAAGTTGGAGATTTTTATTTACATTCTAGACTTCTATCTCAATTTTCCTCCACCTAATTTTTCCTCATCTTTTCTGTTTTGGCATTAAAAGAAACACAGTAGGGCTTTAAAACATCCTGAAACTGATTTTAAAATGGTATCATTTCTCCTTCCTCATACTGCAGACAGAAAAAAATGTGGTTTATATTAATTATAATCTGGTGCTTATTTGATTGTTCTTTTTCAACAATCAGCGTACTTGAACTCTGATGCATATGCTCTGTTCTGTTTTGAAGTGCACTTGAGGAAGAATGGAATTCAGACCTTATTTCTTCATGGCTGAACATATTTCCCAAAAGCCAAAAGGCTCCACTTTCACAAATCTCAGGTATGAGGGCATGTTATAGAGAGTTCTCTTCATTGTCACATTTCTTGGATCAGTGATTCTCACCAGTGAAAATCAGAGTTTGCATACTAGAGGAAACAAGGGTTTCCCTGTGGGACGAAGGAAATAGTTCTCCAGACAAAGAAGCTTACAAGGAGCCTGCAGACTAATACTTTTCTATATGTTTTGGTTTAAACCCAGCCAGCAGCTAAGCATCACACAGCAGACATGGCAACTCACTCCACCTGCTGGGACAAATGAGAGCATTTTAAGGGTAAAAGTGAGAAAACTCATGAGCTGAGATAAAAACAGTTTAATAGGTAAAGCAAAGCCTCACACACAAAGAAAGTAAACAAAGGAATGCATTCCCCACTTCCCATTGACAGGCCAATGGTCAAATATCTCCAGGAAAGCAGAGTTCCATAGAACAGAACAGATATTTGGGAATACAAATGCTGTAACTCTGAACTTCACCTCTTTCTCCAGCTTTTGTTGCTGAGTACAGTATGGAATATCACTCTGGTCCATTTGAGTCAGCTGTCCTAGATGATTTCCTTTACATCATCTTGGGTACCATCAGCCTACTCATTGTTGGGGTGGATTGAAAAGCAGAAAAGGCCTTGACTCTCTGAGCACTGCTTAGCAATAACTGAAACATCCCTGTGATATCAACAGTGTTTTTGCATAACCCCAAACTAGCTACTATTGAGCTAAACCCAACACACTGTATGAGAGACTAGCACATTTCTATATCCCCAGCTTTATGTTCTGTGTCTGTTGTGGCCACTTTTGATGACACATCTTTCTGCTAAGCTGAGCCATCTAGCCCAATGTCCTCTACAGCACAGCTACCAGAGACAGTGCAGACAGAACCATACCATCAGTGGAAATGTGCCGCAAGAAGGGGTCGATACCGATCAATATGATCAACGAAATCCAACTTTATTGTTCCACACTTCCTTGTTTATAGTCTTATCTTATACATAGTTAATTCTATTCTAATTTAACACACACTGTTGGTTACTTTCTAAAAGGGTTACATCATTGTTTGCACTACTCTGTGGAATTTCTAGCTCAGTCTAATTGCTCCTTTTCTCAGCTCCTTATCTTGTTTGCCTCCCTTCTAAGGGGCAGCTTGACTTCAGCATACCAAGCATCAGAACTTTTCCACAACTCCTACTCCATTGCTATATTAATAACAGAAAGTCCTTCAAGGCCTAATTTGCACAGATGTTCAAACCATTTCCCAACAGAAATGAAAATACTACATTAAATAAAGTAAGGTAAGATGTTCTTCTGAACTTACTATGGAGGACATTCCCTCCCTCTTTAATGTGTAATAGCAACCTGGATATATGGGCAGGCAAGTGAAGGTCTCATGTTATCAGGATGATGAAGATCCTGAAAGGAATCTAGCAAATATAGGCAGAGAATATGACAACTACTGGAAATTATGTTCAGAACTTTTTGTTTTGTTTCAAATTTTTAAGATTGTGTAGAGAGTAATATTTAGGACAAAGACTGTGGGTGGTTTTCTATGCTCTAATTCAAAATTACTAAGTTTTGTATTTTGACTGTGGTATTTATCTAGAAACAAAAGCAGAAGAGGATGATCATAGCTGTATTGAATCAGATCAAAGATCTGTCATTAAATATTGTTAACCAGCAGCAGATACCTAAAGAAGTGCATAAGAACAGAGGAAATGTATGTGATAGCTTCCCTTCTCACTCCCTTATTATATATGGTTTCTCAGCCTCCAGTAGTCTGTGGATGATAGATGAATGTGTACATATAAAAAGGGCTTTGGAATATGTAAATATATTAATCTTTGAGTAATCTTGAAAACTTAGATTTCTGGAGATTGTGGGAGTAATTCTGAAACCAAGGAAAAGAAAACCAACACCAAAAAGATAAAACAAAACCAAAAAAAAAAAAAACCCACCCACAACCCAACAGAAGAAGCTCCCCAAACCAAACAATCAAAAACTAATAAACCAAACCAAAACAATGCCTTCCCCCAACAAACCAACCCACAACCAAACAAAACACACACACACATAAAAAACCAACCAACTGACAAAACCCCTACCACATCTCATGTAGAAAACATGCTATTGTTTGAACGGTTTAAAATATTTTGCTTCAATAATGATCCTTTATTCATGTTGACCATCAAGAAGCCTATAAAACTGGAAAATTTTCAGTATTAGGAAGAACAAGAATGCTTCTGAAAAAAACAAATTACCACCACAACAACAAACACATGTCTACTCTTCACAGAATCACAGAATGCAGATCGTGCAGTCCAACCCCTCTGCCAAAGCAGGATCACCTAGGGAGTGTCGCTCAGGAATGCATCATTATTTTCAAGCATTTATATATTCAATTTAAACTCAGGAAACTTTATGGAAAGGATTTTTACAGAAAAAGAGTTTTGGATTAGAAAAAAATAGCTGGGTTTGTGGGATGAGTATTTACTTGAAAGCTTCTTGATAAGGACACACTCCCTGCATTGTCACTACTTATTCCACAATTCCTTCTGACAAAATAACTTCTGCAAAAGAAAGAGGAGAAGTGGTAGGAATATGGATGAACATGGAAGAAAGACTAATAAGAAGAGTGGAAAAATTACTTTGAGGAGGAAAAACAGAAAAGATAAATTGCAAAGTAATGTAATATTCCTCATATAGAACTCACAATGCAATAAGATTGAATTATGAGGGACTTGTTATTATGACATGAAGGAATGAAAACCATTATGGGAACTAAGATAGAGAAAATGATGTGTGACTGCTGAAATGGATTCTGTATATGATAAGTAATGATAATTAAAAAAAAAAAAAAAGCAAACAAACCCCCCCAACCTCATTTAATATTCCTTGTCTAATACATTCCAAACAATTGCATTTATTGAAACAAAAATATTGCATACTCTTCTTCCATTTTTCTGTTCAGTCTGTAAGATATGAGAGACCATTATTAGTGAAGGATTAAGAGGTTTAAACTCCTGAAAATTAAATTCTTTAATAATGAGTTAAATATAATGGCCTAGAAAAAGTCAATTATGATTTTTTTTTTTTAATACAGGAGTCAGTAAAATTTACAGAAAGTGAAGATCAACAAAAGCAATTAAGAAAGGATGACATATATGAAAAACATTGACACAGAAACTAACAGAAGTAGTCTGGCTTCCCTCACAGCCTTGTGCTTTCCAAGGGAAGATTTATTTTTTTTTTTTTCATTTCTGCAATTTGTAGTATCAAAAACTGAAGTTATACCAGTTGAATTCTTTGAGGTCTTTCATTCCAACTCACCCTTCTGCTCTTTATCTACTTTTCTAGGGGATTTGTCAGGTACCTACTGAACACTGTTATTTAGGTGCACAGTTAGTGCGGCTCCTTTGATTTTCCTTTTTAACTCCCTGTAGTTTCATGGCCATATGTTCTTTGACATTCTTTTTAATTGGTGACAGATGGATGAAAGAATTTTAGATCCTAGACTGAATTTTTTGGTGTTGCAATTTTTATTTTTTTAAATGAGACTTTTCGTGCACTATTCATTTTTTTAATATATTGACTGTGGTAGTGGATCTCCTCTCTGCTCTATCAGTCTCTCTGTGTTGTTTTCAGTAAGCAACAAAGGGAAAATACAATAAGAATATTCCTCATTTGAACTGTGGGATATTTATCGTATCTTCAGGGACAGTGGATGATCCTATAGTTCTGGGCCCTCAATTTAAGAAGGACATTGAGACTCTTGAATGTGTCCAGAGAAGGGGAACGAGGCTGGTGAGAGGCCTCAAGCACAAGCCCTACGAGGAGAGGCTGAAGGAGCCTCTCCATTGTTTAGCCTGGAGAAGAGGAGGTTCAGGGGTGACCCCATTGCTGTCCACAACTACCTGAAGGGTGGTTGTAGCCAGGAGGGGGTTGGTCTCTTATCCCAGAAAACCAGCACCAGAACGAGAGGACACAGTCTCAAGCTGTGCCAGGGCAAGTTTAGGCTGGATGTGAGGAGAAAGTTCTTCACTGAGAGAGTTGTTAGCCATTGGAATGGGCTGCCCAGGGAGGTGGTGGAGTCACCATCCCTGGAGGTGTTCAAGAGGGGATTGGATCTGGCACTTGATGCCATGGTCTAGTAGTCATGAGGTTTTAGGTGACAGATTGGACTTTGACAGATGATCTTTGAGGTCTTTTCCAACCTTGTTGATTCTATGATTCTGTGGTCTACTTCTCATTCTGCTTGATGTTATCAGGATTTCTGAAAGAAAAGTCCATCACACATCTAAGTTATAGAGAGTTTGTTACTCAAAGGCATGTTCAGGTGAGAAAATACAGTAAAACACCACCACGAAAAATGCAAAGCAAAGATTAAGGCAGTCTCTCTGGTGTTTTAGGACAACCAAAACTTCTTATTTCCCTTTACTTTAGCCCCCACAAACGCTTTGTTTACAGTCATAGTAGCAGTAGTGGTAAGAGCAGGGTCATGGGGTCTCCTGATATTGTTCCCCAAATGATTTTGGTTGCAGCTGGTTGCAGAATTGAATAGAAAATGCCCATTTCTTATTCAGCTCATTCAGATTCACTTGGCATCTAAAACAGACTGTCACCATTGCTGATGCTCACTTTTTGGTCCTGTCCTTTGCAGCTTTCACAGAGATTGACAAGTTGTTTATGCTCAAGGATCTCCTCTATTCCTATAACAAACCTAATTCCCCTACCTGAGTGGTTAGCTAAAGTTCACATGATAACATTTCTGTCAAATGAGCCAAATTTATGCTAACAGCTGAAGTTTATTAATCCTAATGTGAATAAAATTCATAGGTGATAGGCTCTAGGCCAAGCTTGAACTCACTTCTAAAAAGATTGACAATTTGACCTTTTTTTGAGTAGTCTTCTTGGTCTTTGCCCCCAGCAGAGACTGGATGGATAGATTTGACAGCTTTTTGTATTAGTACAAAATAAATAACAAAACCAAATTTATGAAGTCACATTTCACAGTGTGAACAAAGCTGTTGGCCAGAGTTATGTGAATAACTCATTCTTGAGTTCATGTCCAACCTGCAGCATTTCATTTCTAATGAATCAAATCCTCCAAATTTCCTGCTTTTAAACTGAGAGACTCAAATGATTCATGAGGAACTCTGGGTATTTTTTCCCAATATATCATCTTTATCTTTGATATGTTTTTTGTATCACTTTGGTTTCCTGTTCAAGAAAAATAATGAACAAATTAACAAAAGTGGTTATGTTTAAAGAAAAATAGCAAATCAGCTCATGCAAGCACAAAAAAGACTGACACACAGGCAGTCAAATGATTTGTAACACATGATACTGTCTGAGTAGGTGTCCTAAGGTGGAAGAAGTTGCTGGAGCAGTAGTTTTAAAATATAGCTTAACAGGCTTATGAAAATGCATTGATTTACTAACAGAATAACAGCACAAAAACCAAAATGGTTATCTACAAAACCTTGTAAAGAAATGTGTGAAGTGGTAAAGTCTTCTTAGTGAATGACCTTCAAGTGGAACTCAAATGGATCTCTCAAACACAGGAGGACTTTTCATGTTGAAAACAAAGGAATCACAAGTTCTTCTTTCCATCAGCTGAATTTCAGATAAGAAATTATGTGTAAGACCATACGCATATTGTAATCTGTATAATGTGTCAGAGTGGCTGAAATGTGAAAACACATCTGGAAATCATCTAGGGCTAGCTAAAGCAGGTTACTCAGGTCTATTATGGCTAGATATTGGATGTTTTTAAGGACAGATATTCCACAGCCTGTCTGGGCAGCCTGCTTCTATATCTTACCTAAATCACAGTTAAAAGTGTTGTTTGTGGTTTTTTTTTCCTTATGTTTAAATGGAATTTCCTGTATTTCAGTTTGTTCCCATTGTCTCTTGACCTTTCACTGAGTGTCAATAAGAAAAGACCTTCCTTCTTCCTTTCAGTTGTGACAATATTTCAAAGTAAAATTAAATCAGTTTTATTTCTGTCTGAAGAAATGCACAATTCATTGAGCAAGGAGGAGCTGTTACTACAGTTATTTCTGTAGCTGTATTTTAACTCTTGAAACATGTTGAAGTCATTAATATAGTTTAGTATTACAGTATCATCTAGAGGTGCCAGCTGAGAATAGTTCTGTAGATAATGTGAGAAAGAGATCATTTTATTAAGATGTAATAAATTACATAGGCAAGGAGAACAAAATAAGAAAGAAAAAAAGAAACTGGGAAAAGCTTTTTCTTCACTTGCATGATAGACATTTGTCAGAACTAGAGATAGATCGTGCTTCTTTTCATTCAAACCTGTTGCAACCATAGCAATAAGTAGTGTGAGCAATCTCGTAATATAACTTAGAGCCTGATATAGTGGTAGGCCATGCTCAGCATAAGCATAAAAGTAACTAGCAGTTTAGCAAAATAGTGCTGTGCTAGCAGTGTGTAACTAAAACAAAATACTGGTAGCTGTAAACACAAAGAATTATCTTGGAATAACAGGATGTATGCATCAATCAACAACTTTGCATGATATTAGTAGTTTAACCAATAATGTATAAGAGTAGGGCATGTGGACAATTGTGGGGACAATTGTGAAGTTATGCAAACCATGCTCTGTGAGTCTGTGTGTCTATATAAGCTGTAGAGGTTCCTTAATTAAACTGAACAAACTGATATTGGTTGTCCGTATTGAATCCGATCTCCATCGTCAAAACAAGCCAGACTATAATTTTTGCTAGGAGCACCATTTGAATTTTGCACTCTGTAATTCATCATTTAAAGCATACTATATACAACCTCTTATATTAAATAAGTGGGGTTTTTCTTTTTCTTTCTTTTTTTTTCTTTTTTTTTGTGTGCATGTCTGTATGTACTTAATTTTTAAGCAGGCTAATGAGTTGTCTTTCAGTCTCTAATCTTTTATATATGTGAACAAGTGAATAAAGCCTCACTGAAGTGTGACACATTTATGCTCATGAGTCATGCTGTTTATTTAAAAATAAAGAACAAAAAGCTTGGTACTTCAGTGCTTTATGAGAAAGCAGATCTGCAGTAACTATGCTGTTACGTTCTTACATGTACTTATTTCTAAACTAAATATAGGGCTTTTATTTCTAGTACTTAGAGTTAACTTAATGAAGTCTTATCACATGCTTCTTATAAAGACCTTTTAAATTACCATAGCAGAAGTGTATAGAAGTCCTTTTACCATGTGACATTTTTACTCACATTTTGAGACATTAGATGTGATCCTGTCTCCAGCATTGTCAAGAGATATTTTCACTGGCCATTAGGATGCATAGCTTAACACCAGTTGCTGGTCCACTCCATGACATAGTAACAGTGATGATCAAAACTGTGTTTGCAAGCTCTTGACCATACATTTATATGATTTTAGCTACAAACACCACGAAAGCCATAATTCATTTACATTTCTGCTAATATTAATAGAACCTCAGGAAAATTCAGTCTGTACTTTGGGGTCATAATGAAATTAAAAGATGGAAGCTTTGACTGTAATCTCCTGAACGCAATATCTGTGCGCTATGAAAAATCTGGTAAGTATTTTAAGAGAATGCTAGCACACCCTTTTACATTCTGTAAATAAAAGGAAAGACAACTTTATGTTTTATGATTTGTGTGTTCAAATCCCAAGTCTATAACCCCAGAGTTGTCTTGTACAGCATACAAATTTTCATTGGAAAAAAAACCCAAACCGATCAAACAAAAAAAGAATGTGAATTATTTATTGATATTTGGTTTTATGTTTAGATGCACTTCTACTACATAAACAGACTTTCCAATTCCACTACTGATAGTCTTCTACATCCTTTAGTTTCAGGGCATATTGCAAAGGTAATGGATATTACTTTTACAGCATCTGTTGATTCAAGGAAAAGTGGTAACTGGAAAATATCAGCACATTTGTTGGCTATGTGCAATGAAAAAAAAAAAAAAGAAAAGAATACTTTAATTTTGCTGAATTAAATTTATGGTTATTATTGATATCATTACCCATGGAAAGAAGCAAATAGGAAACAGTAGAAAACGGATGGAATGGATGGAGGTTTTTTTGCATGATAGGAGACACAGAAAAGACTGAGGCAAAATAAAGCCCTCAGAAGAATAGTAACAAATGAATGGATGAAGATGAACATTTACTCTTCCAAGAATGCAGTTACTCTCTTTTGTTCATTTGGCATTAAATAGTTGATATTTCTCACACAAATTTTAGATTTTTTTACTGATATCTGCCCTTGTGTGACAAATATTTTCCCAATAGAGTTTTGCATTTCTCTCCACTGGTTCCCTAATGTCTTTTCTCCTCAGCTGCCATGATGCATATAATGCCTGATATTTACTACCTCATTAAAAGATTTTGGGAATAAGTTCAATTGTTTGATCCATTTAGATTTGATCATTACTACAGGGACACATAGGTACAAGACAAAAGTACAAACTACATCTGCCCAAAGTACTTTGAGCCAGAACCTGCAACTGATAGGTCACAATTCACAGAGCACTTTCTATGGTTAAGTAAATGTGAAACACTCTTATTTCATTATTTGGTGTTTTCCTACATTTGTCTTTTGCTTTGTGCAGAAGCAATTTAAATGGTTTTGAACTCCCTATGACCCACAGCTGAGCTTCCTTTCATGGAAAAATATCAAGGGCAGAAGAAATGAAATGCAAAAATGCAGAAGGACCAAGAGCTTACTCTATGTTGAAGGGAAGGGAAGGGAAGGGAAGGGAAGGGAAGGGAAGGGAAGGGAAGGGAAGGGAAGGGAAGGGAAGGGAAGGGAAGGGAAGGGAAGGGAAGGGAAGGGAAGGGAAGGGAAGGGAAGGGAAGGGAAGGGAAGGGAAGGGAAGGGAAGGGAAGGGAAGGGAAGGGAAGGGAAGGGAAGGGAAATGTCAATACATTTGAAAAAGATAATAGTGTTATTTAATGCTATTTAGTAACTGCTTTTCAACTCCCTAGAATTCTTTTAATTAAAATTATACTCCTTTACCTATAAGTCATCAGAGTGATGACTATGGAAATCTGTTACTGACATTTTTTTACAAGATGGTCACATGTAACAACCTGATTTCCAGTGTAGCTTATTTCATTGCAATTACTTTAAATTGGCTATTCCCATAGTGTGTCATCTTCCTACTAACATTTACAAAGGCAGGCCTTTTTCTTCAAGGTCTGAATATGACATCTGATGAATTTTTGTATTCTGAGATCTTCTCTTCAAAATTTTAAAATCTGCAAATTAAGTAAAATCCTTGGAAGATTTCACAGTATATCACAATTTCTTTGAGATAGCAGATTTGTATAGATAAAGAAGATGTATAGTTTTCTCACCTGTTACTTGCACTTCTAAGACTTTTCATTTGTTTCTCTGACAGAAACAATACCCCTGAAAAGTTGTGCCTTCATGCCCTAATCCTGCTAACCCTTTTTATGTATAACTCTTCTGGAAGTCAGTGAATGGTCTATTGGCACAGAATCAGCCATCTTTGTCAAAGAAGGTAAAATAAACATATTTCATCTTTGTGCCATGCAGAATATTGTGTATCCTGACTCAGATGACTTTGCTTGATTAATATGAATCTTAAAGGTTTCAAGAAGTAACTGCCATACTGAAGCTCTTTTTCAAGCATACCTAAGTCCTAGGAGTATTTTAGCAGCAGTATATTCTCCTATTCTGTCCTTCTGAAAGCTCCATCTTTAAAAGGCTACACTAGATGTGACAAGGAGTATACCTCTACTTGAATTCAGAATGTGGTAGAATCAAAAATTTCTGGGTTGACAATCAAGATAATTCATCTCTGTGTGTCATTCTTCATTCAGTTTTATAGTCCAATTTGAAGACTGAAATTCTTACAATCTTCCACAAAACAAATTTCAAAGTCTATTGCACAGCCAGTGGGATTCAGACAGTGCTGTCAGCCCCAGAAAAACCTGGGCAGAGTGTTGCCAGGAAAGGAGTAGAGAAAACACTGACCTTGTAACACAAAATGTGTTATTTGTGTTTAACCTAACTCAGTGATAGTATAAATTAGATTGACATGGTTTGGAATTCACAAATAAAAAGAAATGTGAGGTGAGAGTAAACCATCCATGGCATGCAATAAAGTATCTTGGTAGAAGAAACTGCATAGCACCTTTAAGTGCCTTATGGATGTGGAAAGTAAAGAAAACAAAAGAAAATTCTGAATCAAGAGCATCAGGAACCAAGACAAGACCTGAGCGAAAGACAGACCTGAGAAATCACATAAGAAACCTACCCTAAAGTGATAAGTAAGATCTCATTAACCTTGCTTAAAAGAAACTTTCATTTTTTGTGATAGAGGTTCAGTACATTATCTATAGTTTTCAATACAGAAGTCACAAGTCACATGTTAGATTTAAAGGCACTTGTTCATTATGAAGACTAAATACTTAGGTGCTTTCCCTGTGGACATTCTCCTGTCCAGCTGCTTTAAGAGCCAACTGCTGAGCAAACTGATATATTCTTCAATCAAATGGTTTGATTGGTATGTGGTAGCAGCCTCTGAAGCACAAAAAAAAATGTGGAAAAGTAGTAATTTTTTATTTAGTCTAATAATCCCTTTTCCTCATGAAATATTTATTTTAGTTTGAAATATTTCTGGGCTTTCTGTGCTTGCCATGAACTTTTGCACTACCATGTGTGGTCAGGAGAGTATTTCATTTGCAAATGGGGTATACTGCAGGATGCTTTGCAAAGCTGCTCCCACATCACTCCTGAATGAGTATGACTTTGTTTCTTCAGCAGTCATAGAAGCAGCTAATTCAGTTCACTCCAATAGCCATTGATTAGATTTGGAATGGTTAAGTAATAGGGGTTTCTCTGCTTACTATTGTTCCCTCTATCCTTTCCAGGTCTGTGCTGAATTGTCTTAACCTGTTCCCAGACAGATAACAGATAAACAGAAAGTATTATTCAGGGGTCCATTCACATTAGGTCTTCACATCTATTCTTTTGTTGATATTTCAGTAGAAGCTGTGCTTGTCCTTCTCATCTGCACTGTTTCAAATGCAGCTGAGTTAGTTTGGCTAACAAAGCCTGAATATGTGGGTTATGTTTCTGTGCACTAACACAAAATTTCCCTTCTCATCCAATCTGGCTTTCAATCACGCCCGTTCAACTTAATCACATTTTGGAAAGGACAGATCTTGTGTTTTCAAGGAGTTGTCCTTAGAGAGTAATAACCGCTAGTGAGGTTTTAGTCCTTCAGAGCAATTTCCCAATGCGCATGGACTGTTTCCTGAACATTTGCTTTACTGACATCCTGAGTTATTATCTGCTGCTGTGCTGCTTCATTTATATTAGGATCTTCGAGTGCATCACTTATGGCCACTGTCTGTTACCAATCATTGACAACTTCTTTCTTATTTACAAGGAGAGCACAAACCTTGGGATGTATGTCCAGCACCTGTGGCTAAAAATTTTCTGTGGTCTCTAGAAATCTACTATACTATTTATGCCCTTACATGATGCTCTTCTAGCAGATTCTGGTTTAGCCCTATAGAACTCTTAATGAATTAGTGCCTTTGTTAAAAGTAAAGCAGTAATGGTGTTCTATTTTTAAATGTAAATGTAGCATAATGTTTCTAAAGGGAATAAGCATAATGACGCTACATACCACTTTAATTTCAAGAAAATATTGTCAATCACCTTATACTATACATTATTTTGGTTATAGGTCCCTTCTCTATCAGCTGTTACACGAGATACTGTCTCAGCACGCTACTTTTAAATTGCAGAGAGCACCTTTTTGTTTTGATTTCAAAATCTACCTAGATAAAAAGTAACATTTAAAAGAGAAGGAAAAGCAGTCCCAAAGGGCTAACATGAGTAACGTACCAATTATTTTGTGTGCTGCAATTATATCTCTACCCTGAGAGAATGCAACAAAATATTGCTGCATTAGAAAACAAAACAAAACAAAACAAAAAAACCACAAACACAAACTCAAACAAACAAAAGACAACAACAGCAAAAACCCCAACACTTTTGCACAGGAGAAGGACCACTGCAAATATTAACTATTCCATTCCACTATGACATGAATTACAAATTACGTGTATTTCCAATTATTCCTATGCTGTACAAAGATAAACATGACCCAAAACCTTCACCCACAAGTTTCCACAAGTCTGTGGAAACTTCTGTGTCTAAAAGGGCAATACCCTACCACTATAAACAATCACACTTTTTTTTTTTTTCCCTATTTCCTAAAGCTAGTCAAATTACACATTAAATAAAAATATGATCTTTCTTTATGCTGTATCTTTTGGAAAGTTTGATGTCAAGATTTTCTGGGATTCAGAAACTATTTCTCCCAGTTCCATTTTTAAGCATATTTAGAAATTTTATTCATGTTTTTAGATTTTTTAGATTTGCAGACAACACCAAGATTTTATCTCTACCAGCAGCATTAGAGGACTTTTCATTCAGTAATGTTCCTTTCAGCATGGCTCATTTTGAGCTCTATTTCTTCTTTGTGTATCATTTATTGTCTGCACTCCGTCATTCACAGTTTGATTATTATTTTCCTCTATGGCACTGTAACAAATACTTTTCAATCTTCATCCAAAATAATCATGAGCTTTCCAATCACAAGAGGAGCTCACCTGATATGATCTGCTTTTATTAAAAGAATCTTCCATTTTACTCCCTGATATGGTCAAACCAATTACCTTATAGCTGACCTGATAACATGTTCTCTTCTTTTATGTATATCTACAAACAGCCCCATTGGATATGGAATTGAAATTGCCACTATGTTAGAGAAATTATAAATATTCATTGATGTGAGTTGTTCACTGCATCCCAAGGATGCCACATTCCAGTCTTCCAGGCTGTTATACTGAAGGTTTTTCTAAAAATGAATGGGTCCTTCAGATCCTTCTCATTTTAATTAGGCTTATGTCATTCAGTTTGTAATCCAGGAAGTCTTAAACTCATTATGCATCAGCTACATGTTCCTTGGACTAACAAGGGACAAAGGTATTTGAAGAGATAATCCAATCCTCAATAAGGTCGGAGAAAGGAGAGAGGGTAAAAAAAATATAAGCACTTTGATCATTACCTGCTTTTGTTTGAAGTGAGACAGAATTGTCAAAGCTAGGTAGGACCATAGAAGGAAATCTTGATTGTGGCTCACAGATTATTCCATCTTGCTTATTAAGCATCATATTCTCAGTCCAGATGAATATATAAGCATCTGATTAATTTCAAGTGGACAAGTAGTTTAATGGATTTAAGCTGTCCTTTACGAGTATTACTTAGAGAGATTATTGATGTGTTTCATAGTAGTAATGTGAAGACTAATCTAGAGAGTGAGAAGAGGACAGGGGATCTACTTAAATAATTCTAGAAAGAGCAAGCTTATTTAAATACCCATAAACTAGTAGAGCTCCAGGCTAAAATACATATTGAAAGTAACTGAGACATGTTATTTAAAAAGAAACTTTCTTGTCCTGTCTTTTCTTTTTTTTTTCTTTCTTTTTTTTTTCTTTCTTTTTTTTTTTTTTTTTAAAAACATAGAAAGCTGTATTGTTAACAAAACTATGGTAAACATATCCAGAAATGTAAACCAAAACTTTTCCTAGGGTTCTAAGGTACAGTTCATAGGAAATATTGGACAGTTAACTAATTACCTAGTGCTGGTGTCATCTCTAATCATGTAAAATCAATTAATGTGACAGCAAAAATCAATGAGTTGTGGTTTTTTATTTATTTGTTTTAAGGAGTGGAACCAGAAACAAAAGTGCTCATATCCTAAATAAAGTGTATACTGGCATTTGAGAAAAAGGTAATTTTAAAACAGTGTAAATTTGTCAGAAATACAGTCTAAATTGGTTAGTTTTATTTTCCCTCTTTACAAAATTACTGTAATTCTTATGGAGAAACAGAGAGGAGAGTGATGAGAAGTTCTTTATGCTAGCAGTGAAATGACTAATTATATGTTACAGCAGTCACTCAATATATTGTTATACCTGCTTTAGTTTGTTTTGAATAATACGAGTTTGTTTTGAGAGGTAAAATGGCTTGATTTAATTGGTATGAATGAAAACCAAAAATTTCATGTCAGTTTCACTGAATTGTCCACAATGAACACATATCAAGACATTGTGAATATATCTATCCTCATTAATAAATAAATAACTAAAATAAAATGAAACTAACAACTAAAAGTGGTGTGACAGCTCCTGCTGGCTTTTATACAGCAGTAAGATCCACCCTTGGGGATCACAGTAGGAAGAGAACTGTTTACCCCAGGCTAAAAGGCATTACTAGTTCACTTCCATGCTGTTCAAAGTCAGTCCTCTCTGGGGCTGACTGGTGAGCCTACACCACTTAGTATTTAATCTTAGTGTCCTCTGGAAGCCCTGTAGTGTTTTGGAGACACAGACTGTGTGTCTGTTTCTGAGTTTGTGCATTTATTTTTCCACATAAGGAGATGGTCATTCTGCAGCTGAAGAAAATGTTTCTTTTAAAGCATGTAGTTAAGGTCGCATATTGCTTACTCTTGGAAGTCACACTGGTAGTTCAGTGGTGGCATTGCCCTCTGTATAAGGGCACAAAGCTTGTTATCTCAGTGTTGTAAGATCCATAATGTAGAAGGAGTCAGTCTGCATTTGTCTGAAATGCAGCCTGTAGTGAAGCATCCTATCATGAATAATACAACTTTTTCTTTGAGACAGAAACTTTGCTCCAAGACTTATTTCAAGAGGTTCTTTACTGTGAGGGTGGTGGAACACTGGAACAGGTTGCCCCTGGAGACATTCAAGAATAGGCTTGATGGGGCTCTGAGCAACCTGATATAGCTGGGGATGTCTCTGCTTACTGCAGGAGGGTTGGATTAGATGACCTTTACAGGTCCTTTCCAACGTAGTACATTCTATGATTCTACGGTTTAACCAGGAGGACTGCTAATACTTGTGAAACATGGATAATGAGGGGAAGTTGACCATGTGATGTAATGCAGAACAGGTCAAGTTGATAGTATATGTCTGCTTTGAAAATAAGGTCTTTTGCAGATTTATGAAGTGATCAGAGTCAAGTAGGATCAATCTAAAGTGCAGTGCCACTGAATAATACCATGGAAGATTAGGATATTCTTGAAACTGGCAGAAGTTCCACCAGAATCTACTTCTGTTCTGGGTGCAAATTACCAGGATTGATCTCTTCTCCCAGGCAACCAGAAACAGAACAAGAGGACACAGTCTCAAGCTGTGCAGGGGGAAGGTTAGGCTTGAGCTTAGAAAGAAGTTCTTCACGGAAAGAGTGATTTCCCATTGGAATGGGCTGCCCAGGGAGGTGTGGGGTCAATGTCCCTGAGGGTGTTTAAGACTGGATGAGGCACTTAGTGCCATGGTCTACTTGATTGATTAGGGTAGGGTGATTGGTTGGACTGGATGACCTTAGAGGTATCTTCCAACCTGTTTGATTTTGTGATTCTGTGAGGTATTGTAATGTTCTGTCCTTATGTTAAAGACTAGTTTTAGTGGAAGAAAGTATGGTGTTAACAGATATATTAATTTCCAGGCTTTGGCTGGGATAGGATTAATTGTTTCACAAGAAGCTGTGAGGGGCCATACCCAGGATAGCCTACTGAGCCAGCCAGTGGGGTATTTGATGCCTTACTTATGTCATGCCCTTCACTTAAGGGGAGAGATGGTCTGGGCAGGGGTGGCAGTTTTTGGTGTGCTGAGGTGTTTCGTGTAAGCATTGTGTTTTGTATCACTTGCTTTATATATTACTTCATTAGTATCATTGTTATTCCTGTTGTTTCTTCATTCTCTTTATTGTTCCATTAGACAAATAGGTTCTTATCTTAACCCATAGGATTTTGCATTTAGCTCCTGATTTTCCTTCCCATCCCACTGGGAGAGGACAGTTTGTGAACAGCTGCATGGGGCTTGTTTGTCAGCTGGGCTTAAAACCATGACACATAAAAATACTGACACAGTTCCAAGTGTGTAACATGGAGGAAGCATTAGAGGAAACAAGCATGCTCTACAGAATGAGCCCAGGACAAAATGAGTTTACACCTGACTGTCTGCAACAGTGATTTTGAACTCAGATAGAAAGAAGTAGCAATGATGTGCCAAGGCATGAGGGGGCTGTTCTTGAACGACTGCAGAATCTCTTGGGCAGAAGAGGCAAGATGAAGCACCAGCTGCAAACTGACTTAAGGACTGAATGACATAATGAACTGTGAACAAAATAATGGTTGTTAAGAGCAAAGGTCTGCACAGTCATCTAATTGCATACTATATTTGACTCAATTCAGTTTGTCGTTGCACTGATGTATAATCATGAAAGACTGAAAACAAAACCACCTATAGATCATTTCAGCCATGGCAGTCTGTGGGAATGTTAATTAAAAAAATAAAAGACAAAACCAAACCCCACAAAACTGTATTCTTTAAAAACACTGAAACTAGTAAAGGCTGCATTTGTAAATTTGATTTTTAAATCCAAAAAAAGAGACAAGTGTTAACTCAGGGAGAAATGAAAGATAGTTCACGGGTTTTGCCATGAAAGATCATTTACCCTGCCATTTGAGACTGGATCAATAAACCATTAGATTGGTTCCCTTTTCTCATCTACACAAAAAAGTACAGTTATTTGAAAGACCAGTTTACATACAAATAGGAATATAGATTTACTCCTTGTACAGAATTAGGCCAGCAACAGCCCTAGGCTTCTCAGGTTGGCCAAAGCTGGTTAGGAAACAGATGATTAATTGTGGCAGGTTTTGTGTACTTGTCTCTTCACATAAGGATGAGAGTATAGGTCAACTTTCTGCCACTTTCTGACATTTATGCTACATTCCAGCAGGGATTCACATCATTCCAAAACTTTCTTCCTTACCAACGAGACAAGAAGAGAGAAATGACCCCTACCTGCACTAATCTACTCCAAATGTCAGGAGAGACATTGGTTATAGTGGTGTCAGAGCCTGAGCCAGCTAATCTATGTCTGTCTACAGCTCTGTGCTTTGAGCTAGAGGCTACTACAGAAGAAAGGAACTACAGTTTTGGCAGAGTTCAGAAAAGCTGTAACAAAGCTTTTTTTTTTTTTTTTCCCCCATTATTTTGGCCAGAAGATGGAGATGGGATTCAACTAGCTTCATTTTTAGTTAGACATCCACAGCTAAGCTAATTACTGTAGTTTCTCATTCTAGCCTGTAGACAGATGAAGCTTTTCTGTAAGTCATTTTTTTTTCTGTCCTGTTTTTAACCACCTACTTTAGACTAAGCTGTATTGCACCAAGAAGGAATTGTTTCTCTCCACTGACTATAAAAGGAGCTGAGGTATTTAGATTGGCTATGGACATCATGCAAGATGAACCAAACTCTAAGTCCACAATTCATTTCTCTACAGTAACAGCCAGAAATAAGAAGTTATTATCTGGCCACAAACACCCTAAATCCAGGCTGCAGAGTTCCATTTAGAGAGTTCTGGGAATGAAAATTATAAATTTTGTTTGGGAAAGATAGCAGATTCCTCACAGTGGAATGGAAATGGGTATTTGGAAAAAAGCAGACTGCATCCTAAGTTACATCCTAGTGGACAGGTCAAAGCCAACGGGAGGGTATCAGGCTGGGTGCTTACACAAATATACTTTATACAGTAGTTTGGGTCATTAGTTAGTGAAGAACCTATAGAAATTGTTGTTCACAAGGTAGTGTGACCCTGGTAATATTTCTCTTGTAAAAGGATTTGCAAAAAAAAAAAAAAGCATTAAAAATTGTACTCAGAACAATAAATCATCCAACAGTATATTAGTTCCTGGTCTTTTTTCAATGATGTCAGACTTCTGCTGTGTCTCAACATCATATAAATCTTCTACTTTGATGCTAGTCTGTGACACACTCACTAATTGTTTTTGACTAATTTGAAAAAAAAAAAAAAAAAGTTCAGTTGTTACTCTTGGAAATGTACATAGCTCATGTTTTTGCCTTTATAATGACTGTGTACTCCAAAATTAAAATCATTAGGATTCACTTAATGCATTTTGCTTTAGTAGATCTACTTTAGCTTCCAGCTTTCCCCCTTGTATTACAGTGCAATTGTTATTATTTCAGTCTTGCTGGGTGTACAAACTGGGCAGGCAAAGCCAGCACCTTGACCATGTCACTCTTAAAATTAAGACAGTTATGAAAGACATGAGGGATTCAAATACAGACAGTCAAAGTAATGGGGGAACCTTAAAATATTTGTTGCTTCTTCCATTAATGTAACAAAAAAAGAGACAGGAGAGTGTGTGTATTGCAAAGGAGAAAGAGATTTTTAAAAAAATCGAAGCTTTGAAATGTGGATTATTAAGTAAGGAATTAATTTTAATAATGCCCTGCATTTGTGTTTCATTTAGCTGGATAGTGATTTTGCAAGGAAAAAAATAAAAGTAGTTAAAAAAATAATTCCACATAGTAACATTTACCCTTTCTGGAAAGAATTTAGCTTCTCAATAACACACTTTCTTCTGCTTACTGAAAGTAGTTTGGTTTGGGTTGTGGAGGGTTTTTTTTGTTTTTCCTTTCAAGGTATCTGGTAGTAGTACAGAGCACATAAAACACTTAATTTTTTAGTGATAAATTAGCTGATATTGTCTGAAGGTTTTGCTATTGTTGATGTTAAAGTCTAATGTTCTTTTCTTGAAAACAAGACAGGAATAACACATGACAGTGGGGGACGGAGAGGAACAGTGGAGTAGCAGTAGTTCTTTCTATTGATGGTGTTCACTTGTAAACCTCACTGATAAGGATAAATAGAAATGCATACAGTTTTATTAGGCACTAAAAAATATTATAAACTTCTGCTACCATAAATATGTTTAAAAACCTTTTAGCAGGTTTGGTGGTTTTCTGTATTGTAGAGTTTTTTACTTTGTTCTTTCTTCAGTTTTTCTCTGATCATGTGTTCACACCAAAACTGTAAATGAAAAACTCATGGTGGTCTACATCTTTTTAAATAGAAATGTAAGAATTAGGACAAAGAGGGAAAAGGTCATTAAAGGAGAGAATCAAGTCAGGTTTTAAGGTTTTCCTGTCTCTGGCATTATTCAAAATTTACGCAGAAGAGAGATCAGTTAAAGACTGTCGACAGATTAAGGTATTAAAGGCTCATTTCTGTAGGCACAGCCTAGAGAAATGGAGGAAGACTGGGGAATCATAGTTTTAAACATGAGCCCCTGCCCAAGTTTCTTCCAGGACTATGCCAGGAAAGTCTCAGGCCTATGGGCAGGGGAAGGCACCCATGCAGTGGGACAATAAGAGTAGTTCTCTGGGTCACCTCTGTTTTCTGTCTCCAGGGAAATTCTTGCCCAAACTGAGGAGAAAAACTGGAAACTACTGCCTGATGAGAAGGTGAATTGCCACTGAATTGACATTCTGTGCAGGAGCTGACAGCTTTTGCTAAGGTCTGATTTCTACAGAACAAGACTATTAATAATTAAGGAGTGAGTAAAAGCCCGTGTCAATCCTCAGCTATTTGGTATTGGCATTTGATGACAGCCACGTTTCTAAATGTGACTTAGATGCTGGGCTTTCCATAAAGCAAAATAAAATATGTCTGTCTAACTGAATTTAAACAGTCATCTACTTTCCACAGTTCCTGATCATTCTCCATGAAATATTTACTCCCAAGACAACCATCCTGTCCATTCCCACATTTTTAATCCCCTATGGTGACATACATCAAGCGTGATGCCCCAAGACACCTTTCTTTTTCATTTTCTGTTATTCTATTAATCTATAACTAATTACTGTGTTAACTGGTTCATCCTAAGTTTTGGCATACAGGATCTGGTCCACTGCAGCCACTTCAGATTCTTGGCATTTTCCCAATATGGTCTATAAAGGTGTTTGGGGCATATCTGTAGGAGACTAAGAGGACTATTTACCTCCCAGAGTTTGCTTTATGAACAGCTCTATGTTACGGTTCACTTAGCCTTCTGCTATCCAAAGCAAGACACTGTGAGGGTCTCTGTGCTTGAAAAACAAGTGCAAACAGTTAGGAAGGGCCCAGCTCATGACATCTGTGATTTACTTCTCACAAATAAAAGAATAACTGGAAACACAGGGATTGAGGAATGAAGATGTGAAGCTTCATATGAGAGCACACTATGATTCCACACTGTTTTTCTCCTAGAGGACTATCCAGATAGATATTCATTCTCACTTTTCCTCTCCATTCTCTGATGTGATCAATTGTCCCTGGGAGATGGATCCTGCCCTTGAGAGATGTCCAGAGGTGGGCAACAAAGCTGGTGAGGAGTTTGGAACACAAGCCCTATGAGGAGAGGCTGAGGGACCTCGGGTTGCTTAGCCTGGAGAAGAGGAGGCTCAGGGTAGACCTTATTGGTCTCTGCAACTACCTGAAGGGAGGTTGTAGCCAGGTGGGGGCTGGTCTCTTCTCCCAGGCAACCAGCACCAGAACAAGAGGACACAGTATCAAACTGCACCAGGGGAGGTTTAGGATGGATGTTAGGAAGAAATTCTTCACAGAGAGAGTGATTGACCATTGGAATGGGCTGCCCAGGGAGGTGGTGGAGTCACCATCACTGGAGGTGTTTAGGAGGAGACTTGATGGGGTGCTTGGTGCCATGGTTTAGTTGATTAGATAGTGTTGGATGATAGGTTGGAAGCAATGATCTCAAAGGTCTCTTCCAAGCTGGTCTATTCTATTCTATTCTATTCTATTCTATTCTATTCTATTCTATTCTATTCTATTCTATATATAAGGTACACTATTTAACAGTCTCCAGTAGAAGGGGCATGTGAACAAACTGAAGTAAGTGTATCAAGAGCTCTTAGTATAGTTAAGGTTTAGAGAAAAATGGTACCAGGAGAGGTTGTGTTGGCAAAGCACAGGCTCTGAAAGTATCTGAAAGACTGTTTTCAAGACACAGTGGGGCCAGACTCTACTCAAAACTATACAATGAAAGAACAAGAAGTAACCAAAGATGTGAAAGAGAATGTTCTGAGAGACATAAGGAAAAATCCTTTTCTACAAGACTGGTTATCCATAGAACAGATTGTCCAGAGAGACTGTGGACACTGTTCTCAGAGACATTCAAAACTCAACTTTTCACACACCTGAACAACCTGATCTGACTTCCAATTTCTACATGCACAGAGCAAGCGTAAACTCCAGAGGACCTTTTCACCTTTTGTTTTTTTGGTATTTCTGTATGTGTACACAAAACTTACATTACTCTGGAAATCTGAAATTCCTTGGAGCCCAGACAACAGTTAAATAGGAACTTTGGGATCATAATGTTATATTACTACTGCAGACCTACCTTAAGTCCCGATCCAACAACTCTCAGACAATTTGTCCACCTATCTTGGTTCTAAGAACTGCATAACCCATAGGCAAGTGTGCCAGGGAACAATCTAAAATAAATAGATTCTTTGATGCTTCTATATATTGTACTCTGTCTACTTCTCTGGTGCAGCAGGGCTGTCAGCTTCTTTGTATCAGACGACCAGAGTCAGTTTAGAATCTAAAACTTGTGCCATTTTCCTTTCTCCCTCAAAAATAACTTGGTCTGTTGAAAATTCAACTTACTTTTAACAGCAACAAAGAAAAAAATATCATCAATAAAAACTGAGGCCTTAATATTAGATCTTGACAGGTAAGTGAAGGAAGAAGAAATATTTGAAGCAATTTTCAAGCACAATTCAATTTTGGAATTTGATTGGGGATCACAGTCTATCATCTGAGGTCAGTATTTATTCCTTAAGGTATTTCAATTCACTGCTGAAGTAAATGCTAGGAAATGGAACAACTGTCAAAGTATCTTAGCTTTAAGGCCCACATTGCTAATAATGACACCCATGCCCCAAGGCCTGGAACCTGTAAGCTCTTGTTCAACAAGGACAGCAGGTGGGAGGGGGAAGCTCTACATGAGCACAAGTAAGATTAAGCACTAGATTTATTTCTCTGTGCACAGTGGGAGTGGAATGCCAGTTTCCCCCAAGTCTGCTTTCTTATTTGCAAGAATGAGAAGAAAGAAAAGCTATTGTTGGCCAAAGAATGTTGGATCTGACAAATTGTTGTGCCACATCCACAGCCAGTTTATGCTGATTTACAACCATTAAGGGTCTGGCCTATGTGCTGAAATATAAAACTCAGCTCTGTAATGAGATGTACTCGTGTGCTCCTGTTAGCCATTACAGCTCTTCAGGAGTCATTTAGTGGCTGCACAGCTCAGGTTGCTTTCCATTCTGTTCTGCTTTTTTACCTCAAGCTTTTACAAGAAACAACTGGCATGTGCTCAGAATGAAGGATCAGCTTACTAAATCCTTTGTGTGTGCTTTTGTTCACTTGCCAAAAAAAGCTTCATGATCTTCTGGATTGATTAGGTTTTTCAGAGCTTCATTTGTTAAACAAAAGCAAAACAAATAAAAATGTGATATCTGGCTACTAGAACATTCTCACTGATTTAGAAAATTTGGCTCTATATTTTTGTGCAATTTCTCATTTTATTTCTTTGACTGGCATATTTACAGAGCTACATGTCTTGTTCCCTTTGAGGCTTCAGTGAATTTCATGGGCAATTCTGTTGGTCTGTGGGTGAATTTGGCACCTCTTGGTTAGGTTTATTTGGATTCTTCCCAATCAATCAAATTGGGAGTTGGTAGAACTAGATCCAATTTAAATGGAGCACTTAACTTTAAATGGTTTAGTGATATGAAACAAAGAACACTTGCAGTGCTTCCTAGTAGGGGCATGTTTTGAGAAAGATTTGTATACTTTAAGTTAGTGCCCAAAGGAACTCTGCATATCAATGATATCTTAAGAAAGATGTTTTCAGAGATCTCCCAGGGGACTCTGTGGTTTTCTATGGGAAAGCTTTGGCTCCTTATCTGAGCATTTAATCTGCTGTAGGCACCATACATTCCATA
Source organism: Dryobates pubescens (assembly GCF_014839835.1). Classification (NCBI taxonomy): domain Eukaryota; kingdom Metazoa; phylum Chordata; class Aves; order Piciformes; family Picidae; genus Dryobates; species Dryobates pubescens. The sequence goes on along the minus strand of NC_071625.1, from coordinate 18,632,445 downwards.
GTATCTATACCTCAGAAATTCTGCTTCAAGTAAAGAAACTATTCATAGGAAAACTATAAGGAAATACAGTAACTGAATATTGGCAAAGATTCATACTAATCACTGGTACCTAAGATATCAGGTATTAAATTATCTACCAAATTTAGGTTGCACACGAAATAAATCAGAAAATAAGCCTTAGAATAATTTTCTCAATCCTTTATATCAGGAAGGAGAGATGAATCTTGAGGTTGGGTATGAGGACAATTATTCAGTTTATTAACACAGAAAGTTGATTATTTAATGATAACATAAATATTTTATGGAATTTACTGGTTTGCATCAGAAGCTACTGAAATAAAAATCTAGGAAAATTAAATTTGGCAAGATTTTAAAGTAACCTGAGGCCCTTTCAGATCAAACTCCCTAAAGTGAACTGACATCAACATTGGGACTTTTTAAGTGAAATTTGTTATACAGAATGACATGCTTCTTCACAACATTGCTTCAGTAGGGTGGTGGAAATGGCTAAAGGCTCTTATTTGATTGTGATTTGTCAATAGAAACTCCTATCTGTTGAAGAAGTTTTCTCAGTGGTGATAGAAAATCAATGTAATTTCTGGAAGGCAGGATTTGATTTCACAACTTTGAAAACAAAACAAAAAGCATATTTATAAGGGAAGGAGATGTTCAGAGACCAATACAGTCAGTGAGTCCCTATAGTTGGGGTTCCTCTCTATAATTTAATTTTATGATACATCTTGCTCTAGACATTTATATTTGTCTCTTCCCAAAGCTGTAGTGCCCCTGGTGCTACTCTTGCCTTTCCTCCTATGAAGGAAACACCAGTGGAGTAAGAAGGTATGAAATAATGTGTGGAGGGAAGGACAAAGTGGAAAGAATGAAGGAAGTGATTACAAGAGTAAGGGAGAATGAGAAAGAGAGAGATGGAAGTAAAGAATAGAATAGAATTCTATTCTTTAGGAGCAAGTCTTGAAGCATCTCAGTTGCTTCCCTTCTTTCTTCAAAGCGTGGAAGTAAGTTGTGCCAGAGCATCTCAGCCTGGTGAATGGGTGCTGCAGTCAATCCTTGTCATCCAGATCTTTACTATGACTTAGGACATGACCACTAACACAAAAGGGCCTTAGGAAGCTCTGGGGCATTTTTCAGGTTTTGGTACTACCACAGAGAAGTGATAAAGCCTGTATGTTTCCCCTGTGCCCTTGCAGGAAGGTGGCTGGAATGACTTGCCAGGGGCAAGAACACAGTATATTTTAAAACAAACAATCTTATTTCTATTCTTACTGTCATGCATCACTTAAAACAAACAAGCAAAGCAACAACAACAACAAAAGAGTCTTAAAAAGACTTTCTATTCAATGCATTCATTTTGACTTCTTGCTTTTTTATTTTTTTTTAACTATTTGTGGTCTTGCATGCTCTTAAAGGGACTTTCCATTAGTGATTCAAGGACAAATCTTTTTCCTTTGGATTTGATTGAATTTTGGATTCCTCATTTCACTCAAATAAATTGTATAAATTTTTCAAGAAGATATAGCAAGTACTTTTCTGTCTTTGGGTCATGGGGATGTTATTCTTATCAACAATTCTCTGATTTGGGGAACACTAGCGTTTTGTTTCCCCTCTCTCCTGAGGCAGAGAGAATGAGTGAATTGAGGAATGTGACCTTTATTTATTTATTTATTTATTTTGGTATGTTATCATCAGTGTCTTCTGTGTAGAGATATCCAGAAAAATTACATTACCATTTCACCCTCAGCAATAAAGAAGGGTATGTGGGCTTGGTGATATGCTCCAGTGCAGTGGGACATGAAAATGAGACATTTGTCCTTATAACTTTTCTTTCAGGATAATGAGAAAAAGACACATCTAATGATTGCCTGTAGTCAGTAAGGATGTTTGCAGAAAAATAAGATGAGTAGGTTCAGCACTAAAAGTCCTCTATTTCTCAAATAAAAGCCTAAAGGTTGGGATATTCAGCACTTTGGGGCTGTTTTATCTCTTTCTTTTTGTCTGTTCCTTTTCAAAAATTATTTCTTGGGCCTAAGAACACCTCATTAAGAGTATTGTGTACACACATAATATTTTAATTCAGCCAAAAAAAGAGGGGGAAAGAAAGGCTTTCAGCAAAACATAGGCAGCAAACTCTACTCCTGAGGGTGCATCCTTCTTGAATCACTTCTCAGTAGTAATTAATTTTCATTTGGTATTTCCAAAAAGCTGTAAAGCCATGTGTTTTCTTACTGCCCTGTTAATCCTGCTACTAAGCCCTGTATTTCAGAGTGCTAACCTCGACAATAAATTATTGTTATCGACATTCTTTTTTGCTAAGTGACAACAAATTGGAATCTAACAGATATGTTGGAAAATTTTGGATTTTATCTTCTGCTTATAAAGGGCTGAGGTCAGTTCTCCTTAGTGACTGTCAATTATTTTCTTGCACTGTTGTTGTCACTGTTGTTATTTATTTGCAGTGGTTAGCGCTGGTACAACCATTAAACCAGTGACAGACACTTTCTGTTAACCTCTCTCCTTTCCCAAAGGGGACAAAAAAAAGAAATGAGAGAGGTTTATGAATTGGAAAATAAAACTATAACTGCTTTAATGAAAATAATAATAATATTATATTAAATATACACAAATATATAGAATGACAATACTGAACCAAACCCCACAATATGGTACACAAGATTTAGCAGTGACCTTGGTCTGCACACCAATCTTTTGTACTAACTATAATCTTGAAGCAATATCACTGGTAGAAGCAGACACTGATGCTAACTTCAGAAAGTGCTGTTACTTACAAGAGACTGAGCTGAAAAGTAAAATCTTTGAACAGAAGTCATTTTGTCTCAAACCAGGACATTTATGAATGACAGGTTTAGGTTTCTAAATTGAAAAGCAAAGAACAAAGATTCTAGACCTGATAACTTTCCTTTTAAACAGCTATTGTTATCACTGTACTCAGAAAAGAATTTATGTTTGTCTAAACCACAATTTTCAGGATGGCATGCAGGCTTGTTTAGAAAACACAAGAGATGCATGGTGTAGCCTTAATTTAAGGACCTACTTATTGACTAAACTTAAAAAAATTATTTAAACATTTCTGTGAAACAAAGGATGGAATAAGGCTTATAAATACAGGTCCCTAGCACCATTTAATATGCCTTGGGTCATCCAAATTGCCTGCTTTCAAATTATGTGAAAGAATTAGGGTTCGTGGACTAACAACAGGATGCCAGGCAGGATATTCCCCCTGACCTACATGGACATTAAATGTCTGCATTTTGGTTGCTTAGTTCTGAATTCAAGTGTCTCTCATTAAAAGAAGATGAGATGATGCCTTTAGAAAACTGGAGAAGATCCTGACCATAAAACTTAGGAAGATAAAATTTCCATCAAGATATCTAGTTGTCCTTCACTATGTCTATGTGAAATACAAAAGCATACTAGATTGTCCAGGAAATTAAAATCTGAGTATAAAGGAAGAGGATGTGTGAACTGTGTTGGATCCCTCGCAGAAATAACTAGCTTAATAGTGTGTTCTAAAAATGATTCAAAAGAAAAAGAAAAGAAAAAAGGGAGGAAAAAAGTATGTTTTATTTTAAATTTGAATTTGCCTGTTGTCAATATCTAGGAATTTATTCTCATTATGCCTTTCATATCTAGACTGAAGAGCTTTTTGTTTCCTGGTGGTTTTGAAGATGACATATTAATCAGTTCTCAAGCATCTTTTAGATAAGCTGAACAGACTGTGCTTTTAAGTTGTCCTTTTTTCTAAAGCATTTTCTCTAACCCTTTACTATGTTGAGTGTATGATGTTGTTGTTGTTCGTTCAGACTCTTCAAAAATTTCAAATCCCAGAACTCAGCATAATATCCAGCTACTTTTTGGGCAGAAGAGGGGGAAGTGCTGATCTCCTTTCTCTGGTGACTGGTGATAGGACACATGGAAATGGAAAGCAGCTGCATCAAGGGAAATCTAGAGCGAACACTAAGAGCATAGTCAGTCACAGAACAGATTCTCCAGGGAAATTGTCAGAGAACCATACCTGCCACAGATCAAGGAGAGTCTGGATGATGCTCTTAGTCGTATGGATTACTTCTAGGTAGTCCCATAAGGCGTAGTGTTTTGGGACCCTTATAAGTGCCTTCCAACTTGAATCATATTCTATGATTCTTTCATTCTATGTATCAAAACCACTGCTTGCCTCATTCACATATTTATTGTTATTTTCAAAGTTTTTTCCTACCTTTTTTCTATTATCATGGCAAGGAAAGCTGATGTTGAGCTTTAGATGTTGAATAAGCCTTTTAAGAGTTGTTTTCAAGGGAGAAATCCTTATCCTTCATTCTTTAAGGCTGCATGACCCTCATAGTTTGTTTATTTGTTTGTGTTTGTTTTTTTCCCATACATCTAATTTTTCATTAGGCTCTATAAAACTGATTAGACTAGATTGTAGCTAGCATTACATTTGTTCTTATCTTCATTGCACGTTTTTAGGAGTTATCAAAAAATTCTGCATTTATTTCAGATTTTTAATTCTGATGTTGAATAACTTCTATCCAAGTCCTGATCTTTACATAGTCTTGCTAATATGAAATTCAGCATAGCCTGCATATTGACTTATTAAAATGTCAGATGGATATTTGTAATCTTTTTAATGCACAGGTTGTGATATGTATGATAATATTATTCAGCTGAAATATATTTAAGTGAGATGTTTATGCATATTAGATTAAAGCAGATACCTTTAACAGTTAGGCTTGCTATCAGAGTGAGATTTAGGGGGAGGAAGGATAAAGAAACAGTTTGTTTACATTTATGGCTTATTGTAAGTCTAAAATATCAGAGAATTCAGAAAAATAGCATGTACTGTTTCTTGATGGCAAAACTTGCAGTTTCAGCAGCATACATGGAAAATTTTCCCACAGAACTCTCAATCATCATTGATGCTTTTTTGTTCTAAATCTAACTTTCCTATTAGTTATACTTTCAAGTTTACTTCCTTGGGGTAAACTATCCCTTTCAGAATGTTGGATTATTTTATTTTTTTTTCAAAACACATTCTAAATGTAAGATCTTGATCACTTATTCCTAATTATCTATCAGGTTCCAGTCTACTGGATACATTTTTACCAATGATGATGATGATTAAAAAAAAAAAACAAAAACAAAACAACAAACAAAACTACAACCATTAAGATTCCTTTAGCACACAGAGAAGAAAGATTAAATGACTGACTCTCAAGACTATCCAGATCTTCTCAATCCTAAATGAGTGCCTTCAATAAAAGATCATCTTGTCAAACACATAATGTTGGCCTCACATCTATCTGAGGCCTCCATCTGTTTTCGCACATGAACAGATGGCAAATAGAAGTTTTTCATGGGAAATCTTTTACCTCAGGTGCTATAGCTTCAAAAAATATTTAACAACAAAAACATAATGATTGGAAGATGATGTCAGAGTGCACTAAACACTCACAATGCAAAATGCAAACATGACTACAAATGTGGGTTGCTGGTTTTTTTAACCAATCTCTAGGTATATGATCACAAAATTGTATGAGAAATTTTAATTGCTGATTGGAATGACAGAAAATATTAAATACTCATTAATATTTTATTTAATATTAATTAATGAAAGGTCTAGCTTCAGTTAAATGAAGCCATTAGAGCACATCTTAGGATGTGTATCTAACTTCTTGCCCATTGTTGACATCCTAATTCACCAGAAGACAGTTCAGTGATGCAGTCTAAAATAAAAATGTATTCGTTTATGAACTGTTTCCTAGCAGATATCAGCTGCACAATGGAAAGACTATGATGCAAAGAAACAAATAGTTGTAGCATAAATGTTCTGGCTATCATGTTGGCCATCAAACTAGAATTTTAAAATGCCATCTGAGGCAGTACAGTTGGGAAAATTAGTTGGGACAGATGTATTTTATGTGGTGACTAAATAAGTAAGTTTTAGAACAGCTTTAGCTTTGTGGTCTGCTACAAGCAGCAGTGACAGAGCTGCTAGTTTAGAAAACATCTAACCCGTTTGCTTTTATGAAAGAGCAAATTATGCTGTTGTTTACTAAGTCTCAAGTCTACTGTGACTAATTTAGCATCTAACTTAGGCATGGATAAGTCTCATAGGTAGTGTTCTAAATATGTTCAGTAATGAGAAGGGAAGGTGGTATGAAAAAAAAGAAATTGGTGAGAAATGAATCAGTCCCCCTAAATATTTTAACCTCATAACTGGTCAGTGGAGAGCAATACAGTGTCTCTGATAGCCTGTTTAGCTTATTCTAAATTAAGTCCCTTAGCGTCTTCGACTGGTCTACAAAGACTTGTGAGGTTTAGGAGTCTGCAGTGAGTTCGCTCAAACTGTGGTGAACTCAAGACAGTATCAAAATGAGAACAAACTGCAGGACAAGTTGCAGAATAAAGTGTTTCCAAAAACAGACATCAATCAATACAAAATTCTCTTTCAGGATTCCAAGCACATACGGAACTGTTGTCTGTCATTTTGTTCACTATAGACGTTGCGTATTTTTTTGTGAAGAATATATCATGTAGGCATTTTTTTTCTCCATTCTGTTATCTATAACAATTTGTTTCTATTTTGACAGCATTATTAAAATCCTAGGTTGCAGTTAATGGGACATTTTACATTGTAAAATCACAATGTAAAATCCTATTAATGACTACCCTAGCCACTGGGCTAGATTTTCATATCCACACTTGCTTTCATTACCTGTCAGAATACAGAAATACCTGTACATTAAAATTAAAGCAGTAAAAGGATAAAAGTAAATGCATTAAAATGGAAATGAAAAGAAATATGTGCTTCTGCTTAGCAAGACATCTTCCATGATGACATCATCTGTTCTATATCTGAACACAATATTAAAAACCTCTGTCTTTCCATCTTCTTTTGAAAGAGTTTAGAAAGAGAGAGGAGACACTTCCCCCTTCTCTTTATATTTCATTCTCTTACTTTTGTAGAACCCTTTGGTTTAGTGCTTACTCTGTTAGGAATCTCATGGAGTGCTTAGAGGTGATCTCCTGGTTATTCTGCACAGACAAATATTTAGTTTGTGGTTCTGTATTTTAGCATGAAGATCATCTGACCTATCAAGATGAGGCCACATGTCACAGCTTAGAGATAGACACACAGGCAAGAGACACATCACTATTATGTGATACAGCTGAGTACATCAATCTGGCTAGTACCAGTGGAAGCTACAGAAATATAATTTTATTTCCCTCCACACAAATTATTTAATGTCCACAAGTTGAGATTTAGCTTCATCTATTTTAAGAGTCACAGGGGAGATCTGGAATAAATTTTAGAAGATTATTTAAGATGGCAGTTTTGGACGATGGTATCATAGGATAATTCAAGATGGAAGAGAAGTCCCTAGTCAAAAATCTTACTCAAAGCAGGGGCAGCAATGGGGTCACCGATCTTTTTAGAAAGTTCAGCCCTGAAAATATAACAGTATCTAAATGCTAGATGACACTTTTTTCTTTTTTTTTTTCTTTTCCTTTCCTTTTCATTCCCCTTCCTCCCTTTTTTTTTTTTTCTTAGATAATTTAGAATAGAATAGAATAGAATAGAATAGACCAGGTTGGAAGAGACCTTCAAGATCCAACTGATCACCACCTAATCAACTAAACCATGCAACCAAGCACCCTATCAAGTCTCCTCCTGAACACCTCCAATGATGGTGACTCCACCACCTCCCCAGGCAGCACATTCCAAAGGATAATCACTCTCTCTGTGAAGAATTTCTTCCTAACATCCAGTCTGAACCTCCCCTGGTGCAGCTTGAGACTGTGTCCTCTTGTTCTGGTGCTGGTTGCCTGGGAGAAGAGACCAGCCCCCTCCTGGCTGCAACCTCCCTTCAGGTAGTTGTAGAGAGCAATAAGGTCTCCCCTGAGCCTCCTCTTCTTCAGGCTAATCCCTCAGCCTCTCTTCATAGGGCTTGTGTTCCAAACCCCTCACCAACTTTGTTGCCCTTCTCTGGACATGTTCCAGCAAGTCAACATCTTTCCTAAACTGAGGGGCCCAGAACTGGACACAGGACTCAAGGTGTGACCTATCTAGTGCAATGTACAGGGGCAGAATTACCTCCCTGCTCCTGCTGGCCACACTGTTCCTGATACATGCCAGGATGCTTTTGGCCCTGTTGGCTGCCTGGGCACATTGCAGGCTCTGATGTGTTTTGTTTGGTTGGGAATTTTTGTGTTCAAATTCCTTTATTTGATTCATCAACCATAATATGCAGGGTTGCCTACACAAAACAGTATAGTCCGATGTAAGTTTGTTATGAGCCAGCTAGATGTGAGGCATTTCATTAGCTGTGGGCTAAGTCTTACTGAGTACTTTTAACCTCTCTACAACCTCTTCTCTGCCCACAATATCCAGTGTTGCTATTCTCTAAATAAAGTTGAGTAAGATCAAGTCATCTGCTGCATACAAGCTCCTTGAATACAAAGTGCTTTCATGCAGAAAATAACTAGGAAAACACATGGGCCCAATTCAGAGTAGAGCATCAGTGGTTTTCTCTCTCTCTTGAGTCCTCTAGAAATTCTTCAAGCTGCTTGGAGAAACTTCTTTCAAAACCTGGACATGTCCACCACAGCAGACAATGATTCTAGTGTTATTTCAAATTCAGCCAAAAAATCAGGATTATTATTATTGGTTTCTAAGGGTCAGAAATAATTTGCTCTGTGTAAATGACCAACCTCGTTGATTCAAATCCAGTTTCAAGATGCAGAGTATCTGGGTTTATCTTATTCCAGATCATGTACAGCCAAGCCTCCTTTTACCACTGACAGAATGTTCCCCTTATCTGTCCCAGTGGCTGGTCAAAAATTTGATCAGCCACTCCACCACATCTTTTAGGTTTAGAAAAGGCAAAGAGGAAAACTATAAGCATAATACATTTTGGATAAAGAAAGTGTATGTTAGCTGAGCAGCCATGACAAGAAAACAGATTGAGGCATTTAACGATGCGGCACATAGTTAAAATTAAGTCCTATAAATACACAGTTATGCACCTTAGTTGATTTTAAGCAATTAAAATAGCTACTGGGCATAGTTTCCCCAATTTAATCAAATATATTAAATAAACAAAATGTCTGTGATTAATTGCTTGTTTTTTTTTTCTTTTCTTTCCCCTGAGTTTGCATTTTGTTTGTTGCTTTTGTTTACCACACTGCATTGAATTTATCTAAGACAGCTTTACCTTTAAATGTGCAATTATTTTCCTTTAGCTGCTGCTGCAGACCTTTCTTTGGGGGAAACGTACCAGAGGAACAGTTATTTGAGTCTTGGATGAAGTGGAAAATTTAGTTGTAAGTGGCATTTACTGCTCTCTTCAGTAGCAATAATCCAGCCATTGAAATGTTACTAAGATTGCTTCTTTTGACCCTTTTTAACAAGATCACAGCTTTCAGTATTTCAAGTACCCTTATCAACCAGACCCAGCAGTGGCTTCAGAAAAGGCATTACCTGATGCAGAAAGCTTTAAGGTGCCAGAGAAAGTCAATCAGCCCCAATACTAAGCAGTTCTTATCAAAAATCCTTTGCTCTTTAGCTTGTACAATTGTTCCCTTCCTTATTGACATGGGGGCTATAAGGTTGGTTAAAGAATGAACTTTGTGAGTAATATACAGGCTTTTTCTCTACAAAAGTGTCTTTTATGAAACATCAACATAGTAAAGGAGTTACTAGAGTGTGTGCATTGGAGGTCATGCAAGTGAAAAGCATTCAGAGATTTGGTCTACAAAACACTAGGCAACCTTTAAGGTGTTCAGAATAAAAATCAGCAGGTCCCATCAACATGGTCTGTACAAGACATAAACCATGGCACTAAAGTCACGCAAAATTTACTCTCCTTGTCTTCCCAATTGCAGTACATCTCTGTGCTCAGGTGCTCTACAGCACCAGGTGAAAGTACTCCATGATGGAAGATAACCTTTGTCAACAGAAAAAATTAGCATTTGGAGAAGAAGCAGGTGCTGAGCACAATTAGTTCTTTGGGATAATTGAACAACATTTTCAGAGTTAAAAATCACATGGGTTTTTGGACTTCCAGAGATAGTAAGAAATAGAAAGAACATTTAACTTGAATTTTCTGTTCTATGAATATATCAATGGAACTACTCACTCTTGTTTAATATATTATTTTATTGTTGTTGCTGCTGTTGTTATTGAATTGATGTTGTTATTATGATTATAATTACACTGGACAGTGTTCACTTGCAGTAGGGATTAAGGAATTTTGATGTAGAGGGGAATTAATGATCCCTACCCAGATTTCTCTGTAGAGTGGTAGAGGAGAGGTGTGATTCCCGACTCAAGCTTTTCAGAACACAGAATTTTCAGCAGTGCTTCCTGGGGGAAACAAGCTTTTAATTCCCAAATAGCTTGCTATTCTCAAGATTCATAAAGGGATCCTTCTCCTGAAATTAAAAAAGGAGAGAGAGAGAAATATAGTAATTTGCTGCAGAAGACAGAATAAAAAAATAACTCTTTTAGTCAAATTAAAATAGTCTTCTAAAAATGGACAGTCTTAGGTTCTGACTTTTATTTTTTTCTCCTAAGCTATATCAAACCTACCTTTTTGAAAGAAATACACTAAGTATTTGAGGGTAAGTTGTTCCATTTGTCTCCTATTGAAAACATTCTACTTTGTAAAAATGCATAGATGAGCAAATAAACAAGTAACAGTCTTGAACTACTGACGTGTTTAAGAACAGAGGACTAAATGGCTGTTTTTATGATTTCCTACAGTCCCAGCTGATGACTATTTATTAGTTTACAAAATCTGAAATTGCTCCCACCAAAAAAAAAAAAAAAAGGGTAGAAAATTCTGGTATCTGAATGACCATGTCTCATTTCAAATGACTTTTCATAGACTACTTAAGTGCAAATACTTTTAGGCATGGCTCAGGGTTGTGTTTATCTTTCCTTTATGAGTTCCACTGCCATTAAATTAGAGATTCAGTCTCCTGTTTTGCCTGTAGCTCAGTTTTATGTTTGACTTTTTAAACATGGTTATATATTATGAAGTAATACCTGAGCATATTCTCTGGTTATATGATCTATGTGTTAATCATGGATCATGGAAATTGAGATGCAAAACTCCTGCTTTAAATCAGAGGGCAGAGCTGATTCAGTTTCATATATTCCAGATGAGTATTTGTAATTATTAGCTACTGGATGAAAGAGAAGAAACCATACTGCTTTCTTGACCAAGCAGTGGCCTGCTTGAATGGCCTGCTTTAACAGAATGGTAAATTGTAAGGGTAAAGATGCACCAAAATTCCTGAGAAGCATCATCCTGCTGATAACATCTGCAATTAAATATCTTAGATGGTTTTCCAAGGTCAGTATTATGGCTTTTATAGATTATACTCTTAAAAGTCTAGATAGGTGATAACACCAGGCTGTAGATCCTGTCCTCTGACAAACCACTAAAATTAAACACTGCAGTACTGACCTTAAGTCCCCTTCGAAGTTAGCTGAAAGATCCCACAATAGTTATAAAATCTTCTCAATAATTATATCTCCATTTCAGATCTAGCACTATGAGGTAAGACAAATCAAGCAAAGGATGATCATTTGAGAAAAGAAGAAAGAATGAATGTGACTATGAGAATAACTACATTAAGAAATATTTCAATTTGCCTATTAAACTTCTCAACCATTTTTTTCTTCCAGGCAACAGAAACAGGCCTGACCCTTAGAACTGATTTGAATTAGTTGAAAAGTTTCTGCACATAGATATGATGTCTCCAAAGTCAGTTATAAGAATTTATACATAAAGCCACTTGTGTGCCATGAGAATGGTCTAAATAGATATGTAACCATGAACTGCCTGTGTACATTTGGGCTCTATGTAGGGATAATGCACTGCTTTTCCTGTCAGCATCCTTATGTTGCCTTAAGAGTTATGTTTTAGTTTTGGTATGGTGTGAAAGGTTCCTCCTTCTCATCATGACTGTATCCATTGAATATGAATATTTAGAAATACTTTTAGAGGGATAAGATTTTATAAAAAGTATAAAGACTAAATATATATGGCTTTTTCATGTGAAATATAAAATACTCCAGAAGACATAATTAAAACAAAGCAAAATAAAATCAAAAACAAGGAAAAAAAGCCTTCCTGAAAATCAGGAAGCTTTGTTTATCTTAAATCTAAGACTGTAGATGCATTGCTAGTTATGAAAGCTATAGCTGATAATTTTTACATAGTGCTTTAATTTAATAAAAAAAATAAAACACAGGAATTGTTGTGGTTTCAGCTGCATTTATGACTGCAAAACATAAAAGAAATTGGAGGGGACTAAAAAAAGATTAATAAATTCAGTGAAGAGATCAAAATTTATGCCACAGGTCTTCAGCTGGAGTTAATTTTCCTAAACTAACACACATTTAAAATATCTTAACTTTCCATCCCATACCAATACAATTCTTCCAATTTAATCTATGATTCCCACAACCTGTTGCAGCATTTCCTTGAAATGTATGAAGCATGAAATCAAACTCTCCAAACTCAGCTTCCTAACAAGATGTTGTCTGAGCACACCAGATCTGAAAATATGATTATCAATGTATGGTTAGTCTGTGTAACAGCACTTAGAGAAAAAAAAAAATACATAGAATACATAGAATAAACCAGGTTGGAAGAGACCTTCAAGATCACTGTGTCCAACCCATCAACCAATCAAACACCACCCAAACAACTAACCCACGGCACCAAGCACCCCATCAAGTCTCCTCCTGAAAACCTCCAGTGATGGCAACTCCACCACCTCCCCAGGCAGCCCATTCCAATGTGCAATCACTCTTTCTGTATAGAACTTTTTCCTAACATCTAGCCTGAAATCTAGTCTTCCTCATTGTTGCATGTGAATATTCATGCTCCATGGATTTATTTGTTTTCCACCTGAATCATTAGTTTAATTTTGGGGTAAAGAAAATATTTCAAATTTGGTACAAAATGTACAGGTTTTGTTTTCTTCACTCCCACCCCTCTTCCTCCCTCCCTCCTAAAGTCTGCTCTGAAAGAAATAACAGTTGTGTGATTCTCTTAGTGATAAGAGGAACAGGTTGTAAGAGAAAGGTAAATCACATAATCCCACTTCAATCCAAAGTGAGCTGTAATTGCTGGTCAATGAGCAAAAAGGAGGAGTGCTTTTTTGAGGAGCAAACTATTCTTCCCTTTCTCATGCTACATAGTATCTAAACACAAATCTATTTACTGCACTGAAAAAAAAATAAAAATCAGGAGTGTATTTAACTGAGATAAGAGAGAGTACTCTTGTTTCCACCTTTTACTGACAGCACCGAGTACTTCATTTAAACTCCAACTCAGGCAGTGTGGATTTGACTGTAGGTGAACACATGATTCTTTATCTCCCTGAGCTCAGCTTAATAAGTCAAGTTTCTGAAGAATTAAAAGAGGAAAAAACCACAACAACCTAAACTGGATCGTTACCTGTTAACAACGAGTATTCCTTCAGATAAGGCAATGCATCAGTTCTAATGGGTGAGCACTTTGTTTACATCTTCCAAACACTTAACTGAGGTCAGGATTTGACAATTCTATTTACTTTTTTTTATTTTTTAAATACATCTTTGCTCCCTCTAACACCATTCTATCTTCATTCCCAAATATTTCTGATCTTTCAAAATGACCAACATTGCATTTGATAGTTAATTGTTTCTGTAACCAGACACAGGTTTTAGCAGGGTTTTTCTGTGGAGCCTCTGTAAAGAGAGGCCAGGGCTGCTGCATGCTAGCTACAGCTGTTTTTAGCTGGTCCCAGCCATCTCCAATAGTCCCACTGCGTATTGTCAGAGATCCGTATCAACAGGTTCTGATCTGATCTGCTTCTCTTATAGTCTGATGTTACTTTAGGTAAGGCCACACCTTGAGTACTAGGTCCAGTTTTGGATCTTTCATTACCAGAAGGGCATTAAAGTCCTGGAGCAGGTCCAGAGAAGCTGATGAAAAGTCTGGAGAAGAAGTGTTAGGAGGAGCAGCTGGGAGAATTGTGGTTGCTTAGTCTGAAGAAAAGGAGACTTCGGGGAGACCATCTTGCACTCTGTAACTATGAGAAAAAAAAGTTGTAGTGAGGTGGGTTTTGTTCTCTTTTCTGTAATAGCAAGTGATAGAATGACAGGAAATTGTCTCAAGTTGCACCAGAGGAAGTTTAGACTGAATACAAGAAGAAAATTCTTCACTGAAAGGTTTATCAAACACTGCAATAGATTCCCTAGGATGGTGGTTGAATCCCCATCCCTGGAGGTGTTTAAAAGAGGAGTAGATATGGTGTTAAGGGGCATGGTTTAACACCAGACTTAATAAATAGATTATGGTTGGAATCAATGATCTTAAAGGTCTTTTCCAACTGAAACAATTCTATGATTCTATGATAGTATTACTGGTATCGGAATAATCTTTAGCACATAGTCAAAAGGACTATAAGTATACCATCTCCTCAGAGTAGTAAATGACAATCCATTTTCTTTCTCGACCCAAAACTTCTTTTATGTCACCGTCACACATAAACTTGTCCTTATAGTAAAGATATGGAGTGTTTGCGATCCCTCCTGTTCTGTTGAGCAGAAGGAGTAAGTGAGTGGCTATGTTAGAGTCCGGCCCTTACCCAAAGCTAACCCACAAGAATAGGGATAATGTTATACCTGCTCTGGAGCTTCACATTGAGACCCTACATTTGATTGATGTTTCTGGCTAGAATTTTGCAGGAGAGAGTAAATAGTAATGATGACTATGATGTTTGTCTAGAAGAGCAACAAGGAGATTTGGGGATGTCTTGGATTATATGGCCTAAAGAACTTCAGTAACTTTTCCTCTAAATTGAATGACCAGTGTGTGGTGGGTTGAAGTTTCTGTCCCTCACCAGCACTGACTTCACCAGACCAACTCAGAAGCAAATGAAGCTGTGTTTACAAGCAGAAACTACACTCTACAATGAAATGCAATGAATATGTACAAAATATACAGTAGTTACCATATAATACAGATATTTACAATTAGCAAACACATGAAACCCCCTCTGGTCAAGAGACCAAGAAAGCCATTCCACTGCCCTCCCACCCCCTGTCCCAAGAGAGAGAGGAGCAGAAAGAGAAGCAGTGGGTGAGACTTAGCCAAGGCCAGCTGGTAAGCAGGTTATCTCTCCTGAGTGAAGCAAAACAGCTGAGATCAGAAGAGAAGAGAAAAAGGGGAAGAATTGTTATTGTACAGCTGCTCTTATCCCAGATATTTACCCAATGAATTTGTTTAGAATAATCTTTTATTTCTCTTTTTACACCCAATAGTGATTTATTTATACTTTTCTACTTTTCTGCTCAAAATCTGTAACTGAATTTTAAAGGCATAGCCTGAAACCACCACAGTAGTGAAATGTATTTCTTTCACTCAAAATAGAAAGCCTAGGGTGTCTAGTGTTTGCTGATTTCCATTAGCCTAGTGAAGCATCAGTTTTAAAATAGCATTAATAGACACAAGCCGTGATATGTAGTCCACTCTTCACATTACATAGAGACTGTGTTTATAGGCCCAGATTCTGCCTTGGCCTAATTTTCCCTGGAATTAGCTCAAATTTCATATCCAGTTCTGGTTAAAAATAACAGAATCTATGTATATGATTAAGTAGTTCACACAAGGTCATTTGAAAAAAGGAACAGTCAGTTGCACTGCTCACAGGGTGAATTTTCAAGTTCCTGATGGATTTTACTATGTATTTTCTTTCTTTATTTTCTTCTAGTCTAATCATGTGTTGCTTTCAGTGTATTTTGTTCTTCTTCACAGTTTTGTACTTTCTTGACTTCCATTCCATTCAGGACTTAGAATCACTGGAAAAGAACACCTGAGAGTTGGTCTAGATCTAGGTCTACCCAGGGGTGTCCTCTGAAAAATAATAAAATTATTAGTATGAAGTAGCTTTGTAAATTATACATTGTGGAGATATTTCCCTTAAAGTTTAACTACCAGTAGAAACAATTTTATGAACCTATGGGCTCTATTTTGTTTCTAAGTGTATGTCAGCCTAGATTAACCTAGTTTTGAAAACATGTCAAGTAAACATGCAGCTTAATATGTGATCTAAGGGCAGCATCTTCCCAAAGTAAGTATTTTCTCCAGGCAAATACTTCACTAAAATAAACAAATAAATGAATTTGACACCAAGAAGATCCCAAAATGATTGAACTGTGTCATGGAGAGGGAAAAAAGTTCTTCCCATAACTTCTGCCTGAATCCTGATTGATTAAAGAACCCTACTGTGATCTGTCTTGATTGTACTGCTTAACAAACTTCAAATGAAAGCAGAAGAAAAAGAAACATGACACCAAGGAAGAAATAAAACAAAAGAAAATACAGATTCTCTTGGTATTCACTCTATGTGTCACTCAGAAGGAATTATTTATCCATTTAAGGGAGTTCTACTTACTAAAATGAAAATGTTTGTTATTAACAAGTATATTCTGAGGACAAATTACTTTCAGGATAGATCTTCTGCAGGTGCAAATTAGTGTAATTTGATGGAATTAACTCCAACCTCAAGCTTACCTAGATGAGCATCTGGTCTACTGCATGTTTTGTGGTTTAGCAGGCTAAACATTAAAATTAAGGCATTCTAACAAGACATATTTCTCTGTGATTTTCTGTTTTCATGGCTGGTAGTTATTAGTAAAAATCCCCAGCAAGTTCAATTAATTTGTTACAAAGTTCTTCTTATATTGCACTAGACCAAATTCCTTTAACCTTTCTCTATGACACATCTCAAAGGATTTTATTCTTGCTGCTCCAGTACTTGCTGGCTCAAGGGCAATTATGTTCTTGCTGAGGTATTGCAACAAAAGCTGCAGAAAGTGCTCTGGGTGAGATATAGCAAGTGCCTTTCACAGCAATAATACCAACTCTTAACAGTTATACTACCCTCCCATAGTACACTAAAGTGGCATTCTCTTCATTTTCTCTTTGGGAACCATATAGTACATGGCACATTTAAAGGACATTTTCAACATTTCCTCCATTTTCTTTTTCCTGTTACTGTTTGGTCTCTTTTAGGCAATTTTAATTCTCAAGACTGCTTCCTGTCTATCTGTCTGGCTGCATGATTCAACATTTTCCTCTTTTTTTTTTAACATAATTTTACTATGATTAATTATTTAAATTCAGTAATATTCAGAAGACCAGTAGCAAAGTGCTATTTGTTTTGCATATCAATGGCCAGTCCATGTTTGAAAACTTTTACTGCCAAAAGGTAAGAGACCCAAGGAAGAAATTCAAGCCTCTCTGAACTCACTATCAATGCCAGTCAAGTCAAAGTCTTACAGAGACATTAAAGCACTCATGTGATTACTGACAGCAAATCTGTGCCTTAGGTGGTAGCTGCTGAATGTAGAGACCTGTACTCTTTTCTCATCATAACAGGAAAATATATAAAAAAATAAAAATACCTTTCAATCTAATAAATGGCAGATAAACCTCTAAAGTATTGCATTGTCAATCATAAACATTCCGTTTGTCAATCAAGTCAATTGATGCTATTTTAATAAATACTTTTCTACATAATTTCTGAAATGGTCTTCATCAAGGGGAAAAAACATTTTCCATGTCATAGTTCCAGCTCTCCACTCTGAGCCTTTGTAAAGCCTTTTTCCATAGGCTTTTTGTGTGGATGTGTAGAACACATGATTTTCCTTTTACTCTAGTAATCTTTTTGGGTTTTTTTGGGGTTTTTTTGTTTGTTTTTTTTTTTAATTGAGTTTCAGTTAAAGCTCTTTAGTCATTCCATGACTTGTCATTTTAACAGTCTTAAAGGCATTCACTTTTTAGGAAACTGTAAAAATGACTAACCATAATTTCTTCTGTGTGTGTATTTTGGAGCGCTTCAGGAGTCTTCTCTGGCAAGAATTTCTTCATTTCAGCAAAGTTCTGTTCTTCACTCCTTTCCCCCTTAAAGTTGGGTGATCATAATTATTTAATATATTTGATACTTTCTTTGTTCTCCATCTCTTAATTCCCTCCAATCATTCTTAAGTGAATTCATCTTTCATTTCACTATTGTTTACTTTCCCTAGCATGAAATTACATTATTTGTTCAGCATCCTGTTTATTATATTTTCCTTCTCCAAATAATTTCCTTGTTATTTTCACTTCCTCCCAGAGCAAGTCACATCCACAAATTACTAGGTTCTGAGTAACTTTAAAATGCTTTTGATCAATCTTTTATATTCTTGTTTACATCTTGGTCTAATCACATCGGTTTGTGCCTCATGCTGCCTTTTTGACAATTAGGACAGTATTTATGAAACAAATGGATTATTTACATGACAATAACTTGTAACTAATGTGTGTTTCCTCTGCAATTTGTTAGATTTCATGATTTATCAAAACCCTTCCTTGACAGCTGTCTCCTGAACAGGATAGAGAAAATGAGTGCTTAATAGATGCTGTGATTATTTCCTTTTAGGATACATTGCAGGCTAATGAAGTCACAACAAAATGACTGTTCCTGAAATTATACAAAATCAGGATAGGTCAGACATAAAGGATTTTGAAAAGGATCAAGATGTTTTGTCACATGAATTATGACTTAACTGCTAATGCAGTGAATGCAACCAACTCATGCCTCTTTCTGAATTAGTAAATTGAATATAAATGTTGATTCCTCTTCAAGGCGCTTTCAGATCCAACAATCAAAAATACGATGTGTGAATTCATGCAAAATCACTGAAGAAAAGGTGTTACAGGAATGTTTTCAAGTTAAGTAAATTAACTCAGTATTTGTTGAATGGGCACTTGTCTTATGAACACCATTTATACATAGATTTAAATAAACTTTGCCTGAAGCATAGTGAAAAGATAACTAATATTAGGGTCGTGTGATTATTCTGACCATTGCTTTGTTAATGATGGACACAAATAGGCTGAAGCCTGTCCTTTTCAACATAACATCTCAGAAGACAGTGATAAGAGGGACTCTCAATCTTTCCACATTGATGTGCCTCCTGGCTATGCAGAATGGTTGAGACTGTAATCATTTTAAGATCTAACCATAACAGGAAGAGTTTTCCTGACTGTTCTTCATAATCACAATCATTTTTTGGAAAGCAATCTCATCTATATCTCCATGGACTTTATTGGAAGCCAAGGGACCTCATAGGTATGTGGTTAATCAAAAAGACATTATCAGTGTACCATTACCAGATTCTGTTACTATTACTTGCATGTAACTAACTAGCAAGTTTTTCTAACTGAACTTTTATTATTTCTCACTGCTGTCAAAACTGGTAGGTGTTGGCTTCCAATTATTCTTCTTCATTGCATTTCCTATTCATCTGTTATACATTTTCTCAAGGACTAACACTAAGTGCCTTGCTTGTCACTGAGCTTCTCAAAACTCATTATATTGTCACAATGCACTGCCAGTATGTGGTAGATAGCTTGGTGCTTCTGGCTTCCTTCTTATGTTAATGTACCCTCTCTCCATCTCACTTAGAAGAAGTAAACATTCACAAAAACCTTTTATCTCACCTAGTCTGCACTGGCTTCATGTAATAGATGTATGGATGGCACTTGTAAGAGTGGACGATAATGTTGGTTTCTGGTCTGGCTTTGGCTGAGATTGAGTTAATTTTCTTCATAGCAACTCATATGGTGATATGTTTTCGATTTATGAATAAAACAATGTAGATAACACAGGGACATTTTAGTTACTGCTGATCAGTGCTCAAAGAGAGTCAAGGTTGTTTCTACTTCTCACATTACATCACCAATGAGTTGGCTGGGAGTGCACAAGAAGTTGTGAGGGGACACAGATCACAGAATCACAGAACATTAGAGGTTGGAATGGATGCCCAGAGATCACTGAGTCCAACCCCTCTGACAAAAGCAGGATCACCTAGCCTCCACATAGGAGGCTTCATCATACATAATGGTTACTTAGGAAGATAGACAGCATAACCTGGGACATCCCCCCCTTTCTCCTTCTTCCCCTAGCTTTTACTGCTTCCCATAACATCATATGGTATGGAATATCCCTTTGGTCATTTGGGTTTGGCTGTCACATCCCCACTAGGCTGTGCTGCCTTCCAATGAGATCTGGACAGGGTTGAGAGCTGCGTGGAGACAAACCTCATAAAGTTCAATAAGGACAAGTTCAGAGTCCTGCTTCTGGGGAGGAATAACAGCAGGCACCAATATAGGTTAGGAGTTGCCCTGTTGGAAAACAGGTCCATAGAGAAAGACCTTGGAGTTCTAGCATCTTCTCCATGGGACAGCAATGTGCCCTTGTGACCTAGAAGGCCAATGGTATCCTGGGGTGCATCATGAAAAATATGTCCAGCATGTCTAGGAAGGTTCTTCTCCTCCCTCTGCTCTGCCCTGGTGAGACCACCCCACAACACACACCTAGAATACTGTGTCCAGTTTTGGGCTCCCCAGTTTGAGAGAGAGGGATCTGCTGGATAGAGTCCAGTGGACAGCCACAAGGATGATACTAATTCAAGGAGAATAAAACAATGAAAAAAAGCCCAGGAAGTTGGTGATAAAAATTAATCTGATATGCAATCTAGCCTTTTTTGATGCAAAGATATAGAAAACTAAAAACAAATTGGAACGGTTCCCTGCCAAATTATTTTATGCACACACAAGTATGCATATGTATATATATATACACCATTCTAGAAATCAATAAAATTTTGATTAAGAATTTATACATTGATTTTAATGATTCTGAGTAAGCATTCTTCTGTGATCAGAGAACAAAAAGTTACAGATCAAGTTATAAAGAACCAAATAACAGTGGTGCCCTCTAATGAACAATACATGCCCGCAGAAGTCTGCTTTTTGATTATGGGGGTAAAATTCAGGGTAGAATGGACCATGACACTAATTTATCTCTGCAGCTGTGCTTATTCAGAATGAACTATTCCAGCACTATGTGCTAAACATAAATAAATAAAACCAGCCTCAAAATTCCTCATTTCAAACCTAATTCTTCATGGTCATGAGCATTAACAGCCCTCTAAGTTTGGACAAGGTTTTAAATATAAGCACAGCACTAGCACTAAACACATACTCTGATTTGCTGCTAAGCTGGAGCCTCAGGTGTAGCTGCTCTGCTACATTGTGAAGGCAGGCAGCTTAAAACAAGGCGTCTGATCCTTTTCATTGCCCACCTGCCCTTGTCCAGCCTATCTATAGTGGGTAGGATGTTCCACAATCACATGAGTATTGAAAGTCAGTGCCACTAAGATATGTTATCAAATCATGTCTTTGGTAATGTATTTTTATTTACACCTTAAGGGGCACAATTTTCTAAATCATTGTTAAAAAAAAAAAGATGGTGTTAAGTGTTCCTTCTTATGGTCTGATGATGTTCCCTGTGCCATCATTGTATCAAAGAGCCTTTTTGTTACCCGAGGAAGAATGCGGCAGCTGAGCATGAATGAGCTGTTTGTGTGTGGATCCAAATGTCTGATCATCATATGGATGCAATCAGCTCATGGCTGGCAGCTGCAGGGTGATGTCACATGTATCCTTGGTCGACATCATGCAGCCAGCTAGGGGCTATCATGTTGCTAGGCAGCCTGTTGCTACTCAAAGTCTCAGTCAAGAAAACCGTAATTGCTCATTGCCCTTCACAAAAGGCTACACTTAAAAAATACTGGCTCTACTGACAGAACAACAGGTCTGGTTTAAGGCTAAAGATGAAAATCCTCCCACCTGGATTCCTGTTCATAAAGTTTGCCAAATATCAGAGGCAAATAGTTTTGACTGCCTGCAAAGCTGCTTTGCTGAAGTCTTCTTCCGGTTCTCTTTGGTCACTGCAATTCCGTAAGTCTGTGTCCCTGACCCAGCTCATGTGTACAGAGCCTGTTTGATTTGCCAGTCAGATCCTAGACTAGGCTGTTTACTCTTGCTCTTCTGCTCAAAATTTGAAAGCGGGTGAGCCAACTGAGACTGACATGCTCTGGACCATCTCTATTCCTTCTATGTTATGACAGTTGAGATCTGCAGGAAAATTTTGGCAGCCATAGTTCCCATTCAATTTGTAATGGTTAAGACTCAGGCTTTGCTGACAAAAAGGTTTAATTTATGGAACAGGCTTCTGCAGCATGTGCCTTCACTACCAAGTACAAGAGCAGTCTGATCTTCCCAAGGCTTTCAATGACCCCTTACAACTGCTGACAGCAATGAAAAGCAGCAATCCAGCTACTGTCTGTCAAAGACTTCTTGAAAGGGGAAAAAAAACCCAGTTATTCAATAGGATGAAATACATGCATGGGACAGAAGAATCAGTTTTGCATGATCAATGAATGTAATGACTCCTTCAATCCAGTACTTAGTCATCTGAAGTGTGGTGAAACGCCTTAGTTGTTTGAATGGGGTGGTGGCCCTACACTGGGTTAAAAAAGCCACTCAAAATATGTTAGAAAAAAGCCTCTCCATAGCAAGCGTAGCAAAAGATAATGCTGAGCTCTGTCATTCAAGCAGATTCCCTCTGATGTTAGGATAAGAAGTAGCACAGTCATTATTTATTCAGAGAACTGTAAAATGATTCCCCATTTTCAACTCTGAGAAAATTCAATAGAGATTTGCCTGAAGGTCTCTGAAAAAGGAAAACATTACATACCCTTACTGTTTGAGATTAGGCTTAGCACTCAAGAGGAAGTTTAGCAATCTCTAGGGGTCTCATACTTACTAACGATGGTTAGAATTCAGCTCCAGATTAAGACCTTAAATTCTTAAATGCCTTTCTGTCTACCTATGAGCAAGATGTTCATAGTTCCATTATAGACAGGAAGAAGGATTCCCCTCTGTTGTCAATCACAAGCAATGGTGCCTATTTAAAGTTGTTTGTGGTATCAAATTGTTTTTTCTGGGTTATTAGATACAGACATTCTCCTCTCACATGCAATCTAGAGGCCAGCAGGATCCAGTGATGCTAAAATGGCACTAGACACCTGTGTTTGGACAGCTGAATCCAGCCCTATGTGTCCAGCAAAATTCAAAATGATCAGTCACCAGTAAGAAAAGGTGATCTCAGAGGATAATGATAGCTTAAAGCATCATGATCTCCAGTCTTCACTTCAGCATGCCAGCTCCCTTGATACAAGGTAATCCAGGGAGGCCTAAAAAAAAAGCCACAACAGAGAAAACCTTTGCTCTTTCCACTGCCCACAGTTCCTAATCAAGAGCATCCCAGTCACAGTGAAATATGAGCTGAACATAATTTGTGTTAATGTATTAATGATATGGAAATGTTTTCAGAATAAACTACAGTCATGCAAATTTATTGGCTCTGAACTTATTTTATTCTGACAGAGCAGTGTATTTGATCTTGGCACAAAGCAAATTAACATTTTCAGAATTCATTAATATGTGTGAAAATCAGGCAAAGGTGACAAATCAGTTTGGTAGACTTCCATTATTTTGGGCCTAAAAGCCAGTCATTTGGGTTACTTGGGGTGCTCTATCCAGAGCACACTGTAGTCTGTGACAGTTCTGCCAGTAACTAATATGCAGTTTAGGTCAGATCCTTGGACACGGTGGCTAATGCAGTGACAAAACACAGAATGTAGTTTAGACTGAATGCTGTTAATGGATGTGTAGCATTATCAACTGGAATAGGCTCAGTGGCACTTAGTCCTTTAATTGTCCCTTCATATAACACTCACTGTAGGATTGTTCCCTTTGGTATAGCAAGTCTCTGGTGCTTTATTCCAATTGTTCTATAAATTTAAGAGATGCAGTAATTAACATGGTCTATTAAATATAATCAACTACTTCAAATCAATTGGAAAAAAAAAAGAGAGAGAAGCAGCTTTAGTAAAGCACATCATTAGCCAGTACTTACTGCTAGTCCACTATTGCTATATCTTATTGACTCTTTTCACAGATATTTGGTCTATGCAGACATTTTTTTTTTTTTTAATGAGTTTAGGAGAAGATATTTATTCACATACAACAACAAAAACAATCTTTTGATTTGGGAAATGAAATCATGCAATTTACATTGGCAGGGAAAATGTATTTGATTTACTTTTGTTCCTGATGAACAGGCACTGATGCCTGTTTCAGATGAAAGAATAGATAAGGAGAGGGCTAGAGGAAATAACATATAAGATGCCATAAATTTGTGTCACCCACTTACACAAAACCTGAGATCTGGGGAAGTGAGATGGTTGGTCTCATGTATCAAAAATTAATGAAAATACTTAAAGCCTTCCAGTGTGTGTGTGTTGGGGGGTGGGGGGGGTGGGCACGCAAATAAGCACACCCAAATCAGTGGACACAATATATTTGAATTACCCTGCATGCACCAGCCTAATAGCTCATGTACACTGCTCAGCATAGCAAAGTGAAGGAGTCCCTGAGCGTGTTTCAGAGTGATCTGAAACAGTCCTTCCAAAAGAAGCAATGCAATATAAGTTGTGGAAATAAAAAGTTCTTCCTGAAACAGGTAAAGATATTCTTATATGTCACCCAGTCTGAGAACCTCTGATCTCTGAGAGGTGATTACTTTGGATGTGCTGTTCTGAGCTCTACCTGCCCTCAGATGCAGTCAGTCTAGGTGTCCCCATATCATCTTCCACCATAAAATACCAACATGTTTGCAGTCACTGTGTCTTACTTTGTTGCTGCTCTTATCTGTTTTATTTCTTTAATCTTCTCTGTGTGGTCACTTGCACAATAAGACATGCAATCCATACTTTATTCTAAATGAATGAGTAGTGCTATTAATTGTGGTAGGATTTCAGGCATATTTTTAAGATTCATAACCAAAACTTAATAGCTCTTTCCTCTTACATCCTGTTTTCAAATAAATTACAAGCTGTGCTGGGCATATGCTTTCTTCCATCAGGATGACATGTCCCACAAGGCAACATGCTTGTATAAGCATGCCTGCCAACAATTATGTGACTAATAAAAACAAGAGAAGAAAAATTACAGGAATCATGTCTCTACTCACCCCACCCCCTCCCCTTCAACTCATCCACCTCTTTATAAGTTCAAAATTATGTTTTTAAATTCAAAAATTCTAGACTTACACAACCAAACAACCAAACAACCAGCAACAACAACAACAACAAAACCAAACAACAACAACAAAAAAAGCAAGAAGGCTAATGAAACCATACTTCTTCTGCTCAAGAAAGACTTGGTCCAACACAATCTGATTCTCATGAGTGACTTCAATTACCCATACATTTGTTGGGAAAGCTACACAGTGGTGTGTAAAGTCATCCATCAAGTTCCTGGAGTACACTGAGGACTGCTTCCTGCTAAAGATGCTGACTTAGAGCAATGCTGAAAAGGCTTACCTGACAACATAACTGTCAATAGGAGCCTTGGATACAGTGAGACCACTGTAGAGTTAAAGATCCTGCTGAGCATACTGAAGACTTGCAGTAGTATTTCAGAAGAGCCAGCTTCAACGCTTTCAGAGCACATCTGTGAGACATTCATTGGAAGCATCCATGCAGGATAAAAGTGACTGGGTAAAGCCAACAGGAATTTACCCCAGGCAAATTATGCCAAACTAACCTGATCACCTTTCACAACAAAATAGTATTCTCAGTCAACACTGAGAAAGCAGTGGATAAAGTTTGCCTAGACTTCAGCAAAGTATTTGACACTGTTTCCCACTAGTCCCTTCCTGAATAGAGAGGCAAGATACAGAGTGGATGGGTGGTCTGCGAGATGGGTAGGAAATTGGCTAACAGGTTGCACTCAGAGGGTGATGACTAATGATTTTTACTCAGGCTGGAAGCCTGTCATGCACGGGGTCCTCCAAGGAGGAGTACTGCATAGTGGGCCCCACACTGTTCAACATCATATGAATTGTCTGAATAGTGGGGTTGAAACCACCCTCATCAAAGCTTGCTGATGGTATGAATGAGGAGTTGGTGGGTGATGAGGAGTACACACCAGAAAGGAGAGCCATCTTACAAAGAGACTTAAACAGGCTGGAAAGTGAGCAACAAACAGATGTACACAGTTGAACAAAGTTGTGTAGTTGGAATGAGATAACCAAAGATCGTGTGTGTGTCACACCTTGTGTGACTGGGGAGCAGCTTTGATGAAAGGGACCTGGAGGTCCTGATGGACAACCATCTGCAGATGTCAGTGGTGAGGCTCCACAGCATGATGACAAGTCAGAACCCCTGCTACATACACAGAAGCAGAGATGGAGACCTGATTATATCTCTCTACCAAGCGCTTGTCAGTACTGTGTCCAGTCCTGGTCAAAAAGGGCAAGGACAGACTGAAGAGATTACAAAGGAGGCCATGAAGGTGATCAAAGAATGGCTGGAAAATCTTCCCTATGAGGAGCCACTGGAAAGGTTAAGTCTTCTCTGCCTGGAGAAGAGAAGGTTCAGGGAGAATCTCATCACAGTATTCCAGTACTGCTAGTGTGAATACAAAGGGAACACAGGCTTTCTATGACAGGGTGGCACATGTCAAAGACAAGGGGCAATCATTACAAGTTGCACCAGGAGAGGTTTCATACTGATATAAGAAAGGTAATTTTTACAGAGAGAACAATCCACAGCATTGTTGTAGGGTTCACATCCTTAAGACATTGCTACAGAACTATCTTCAGCTTATCTTAAACATAAACAATTTTAAAATGTTTGAACTATTTTAAAATCATATTGCTTTGTGAGATTAATGTGGTCTTTTTCACACCTATAATGTAAAAACAGATTTTCATCTCCTGTATTTCTAACATGCTGTTTGGTTTTTCTGCCTCAAGTCATGATATCATCAGCTCTTACAACTCAAGACCACATCCTTCTTGCCTAGTCATTGACACTCCCATCTTGCTAGGATTTGATTTCAGGTCAAAAATGCTCTTTTGAAGAGAACCCCATGGTATGCTTTGGTTCATACCAATGATATGTTTTGGTTTGTATCAGAGGGTGATCTTTGTTCATGGACCTTGCATTCCTTTTTAGATTAAACTAAACTAGAACATCTACTTTAGGACAGTTCCGATGCCACAGGCATGCATTAATTAGCACAAATTAAGACTAAGATAAATTTGAATTAAAACCTTGAAAAGCAGGTTGTGAGAACCTCAAACTATCTTCACAAAATGTTTCACTTTTCAGATCTCCCTCTGCTGCAGTGCACTACTGTTAAACTGGAATCAGCACTTGGACAAAAGCACACAATATAACAAAGGTTCTTATCTCATATTCTTTTCCTTTTGAAAGTCATTGGGCATCTTGCCATTTCATATGATGCTGCCCGATTTTATCAGCTCTAGGGACATTGTTAGGATACGCTGAACTCTCTAAATAGCAAATATTTAAGATCTTATCTTAGTAGATCGATACATATAAAGGACCAGATGCTGTTCCATTTAATTCAATAAACAGTTTACCATTGATTTTTATGCATAAACAACAGGGCTTCACCATGAGAATATTGTTGATCTCTCATTTAAATTTTAATGAAAGATTAAAAATAGAGAAACTCAACTGAAGGAAAATCAACCAAAATGATAGTGTCCTGTTTCACATGAAGCATCAATTCAACTAGGTCGAAGTGAAAACAGATAAAATGAACATTAAAAATGTGCTAGTATTAATCTTTGTTAGAAGTGACCATGAAATAAAGATGTTCATTGGAATAATAAAAGCAGAACAGCAGATGTCTGCATAAAGGCTTCCTTTAAGAAAGTACTCAACCAACAGCTCTGTTTACAGCATAAACTTCATCCTTTTGAGTTCAATAGATTAAATCTTTCCCTCAGTAAGGAACAAATTCTGAATTAAGGTCTAACTCTCTAAATTCTGTAAATAGTTCTGTCTTAGACCAAAGTCTCTGACAACTGTTTTCTAGCAGAATCAGCACATTTTGGATAAGGCAGATGGAGCTAGTCTGTTTGTTTATTATTCAGGGTTGGTTCACTCCTCTAAACATAGAAATATAGGATAGAGGCAGATATATTATAAACAAAAAGTCTAAAGTACACAAAGAGATTGAAACAGATAATGCCAGTGGAATGCATCTGTGTTTGTAATATGTTTAATGTTTGATAAAATAGTTTGTTTGTCAAGTCTTAAAAATAATAGGAGGATGAGAAGAAAAATAATAACCTAATGAATCTCTCATATTCCCTGCTGGACCAAACCCATTACATGTTTTGTCAGCTGTAAACCACAGTACTTTTCAGTGGCCAAGCGCACTAGATGAAATTTAAAACATTTGGAGAACTATAGCCATTCAGGGACATCTATAATATTAGGAGTTTGGAATATAGTTGCTATCATTCATTTATTCTTTTCAGGCTTGGCCTATTTCTGGAATTGCTTGCTGTTGCCTGGTTTGTCTTGGGAGAGTTTCAGTTATTTAATTTTTAAAGAGTAAAACTAAGAGTTTGAAGGAACAGTTACATATTTTAACACTTAAGGGGATTTCTGGAGGAGGCTGTGTTTGAAACCATCAAATTAGAAGGTCAGGTCGCTTGTATGAATGATCATTGCATACAGCCAAGCTTGAAGCAGCCTGACTAGTTATAAATATTATCCTGCAGGGTTCCAGAGAAGTAACTGAACCTAACCTTTTATAGCAAGCAGGAAGGAAAATGATCTGTTCACGCTGTTTAGTGTTTCCAATATTCATGAACTGTTAGGGATTACTCAAGCAGGTACCACTCAGTTTGCAAGTGATAGGTTTGATGTGGTATTGAAGATGTGTCCTTGGCCCTCTGTGCACATGGGAGTAATAAATTATAGAGGTTTCTTTTTAAACTATCTCTCTGGCATGATTTAGTGTGATGCTGAAGTAGAATTCAATGTATATCTATCAAAAATAACAATCTATATATTGCTTCCAGGAAGATAGCCCTTGCCATGTAGTCTTTTGGTTTTATTTCACTAAGTATTTAATATTACCTTTGTGGCTTGTTGATTTATGCTATGTACTGTTAGGATTATGCTAACAAAGTACATTATTGTTTTATAGAAGAACCTAATTATCGATAATGAGGAATAATTTCTACAAAAGTGAACTAAGCAAAAATTATTGTATATGGCACAGAGTTCTACTAGACCATTCAAAAAAAAAAAAAAAAAAAAGACCCCAAACACCCCTGTAAGCATTAGACATTTTTCTACTGTTCTATAGGGCTTTGAAAAATGTTTTTCTTTCATATGCTTTCACAAATCCCTATCAAAATAATCTCTACACAGTTTTTCAGGACATTCATTTGGGGACCAGTTCTCACCTATTCCAAAAAGGTCAGAGGTAGATTGCTTGCACTTCAAATTCTGGGAGAATGAAGGTATGTGTGGGATTGGAAGTGTTGTTATAAACAGAAAAGTCACATGAATATGTTATAAATTCAGTCATTTTCTGCTGAAACATGAGCTAATCATGGGAAACCTCCAAGAGTAAACCAGTGCATGAAGAAGAACCACAGCTTAAAGAGTTGTCAGGACAATTTAGCATCTCCACAGTGATGTGAAAAAAAAAAAACCAAGCCCAAATCAAAATCCAAAAATCTAAAATTGCTTTCAATTAGGGGAAAGAAGTTTTAAAACAGAAAATTGAAATATAAATCAATCTCGGGAAAGAAGGTGTTAGTAGTTGAAATAATGCCTCAGTGACAGACAGAAGTGTGGCAGAGCTGTTTTATGCCTCTGAGGCCACCTTGCAGTGTAAAAAATGTTCTTACACTAAACATTTCATCAAGAGGAATAACAGATGGCCTCTTTCTTACCCTGTCTAGAATACTGGAATTCACTTGGTGAAAGGATGACTGAAGGCATATTACTACCTGGTTCCTGTAGGTTGCTTGGGAGACAGCTGTTGCTGTTTTCCTAGAAGAAGAAAATAGGCCTACTGGTGGATTGTCAATCATCTTGGGCTACAAGGTCACAAAGACAGAGTCAGGATCATACATTTTGAACCTCAGTTGCAGCTTGAGTAACCACTGCCTTGTTACTGTTTGGATGCACTGATCTTATTCAGGGCACATTTATCAGATATCTTGCCTGCCAGATCCTCTTCGTTCATGTATGACTCCTAGTGCCTCACACGTGCATTGATACATGATGTGCTACCCACAGATGATGATAGATTCAAACAGAAGTGCCAAAATAGTTTTTCTTCTTTTCTCTGAAGACAAGAATCTACCTCTGTATTTAGTATTAATCAGAGAGAGCATAAATCAGGCAGTGGCTACAGAAACTACCTTGAGCTCTTAAACTCAATATATTGTGTAACAGTTCAGATGGGGAGAAGAAATAAAACATTGAACTGATAACTCTGGCATATCATCTAGCATCATCCTCCCCATTTTTTCTTCTGTTGCATTTGTGAATTCAGGGCTAGACTCACCATTCAATGCCTATCATGGAATTAAAGTCTCCTTTCTCACTATTCTTTTAAACTTCAATACAGTAATGCTTACGTACAGATAGGAAATTGTCTCACAGGTGAAAAATAAAAGGGGGGGGGGGGGGGGGGTGTCATGTTTTGGGAGACCATAGGATAAGAATGTTATTCCCTGACAGCTACAGACGATGAGGAATTGTGTTTATTGTGGAGGAGTTTTGGTTCAGGATAGTTTCTATGTTAAAAAAAAAAAAAAAGTTTTGTTGGTTTTTTTGTTTAAGTTGCTTGGTGGTGGGGTTTTTTTTGGTTGGTTGGTTGGTTTTTTTGAGAACTTAAACCATAAAATTAACTGAAAAATGAATATTTCTTTTTTCCCCCTCCTCCCTTGGCTTAGTTAAAATTAAAAGAAAAACAAATCCAAACAACTTAACACCCCCCCCCCCCCCCCCCTCATATTTGACTAACTAAGGCATAGCCATGAAAACAAACAAATAAAAATGAAATTGTTTAGGAAAAAAAAAAAAAGAAAAGAAGTTTTAAGTAGCTAAGAGAGGGAGCTGGTCTCCTGACCATGTTGAAGTGCCTAGCTCAAATCCTGGTGTTTATGTACTACAGATCTAAAGTTAATTGTGATGAATCCCATTGTGGGTATTTGGTAGCACAAAATCTTTTAATGAGCACCTGGCTTATGGAGAATTAACTGCTTGATTTTCTAAGTAGAAAGAGTATGAAGCAAATTTGGAAGAGCAGGAAAAAAAACAACCAAAAAAAAAGGACTAGTTTTTGTGGTGAGCTTCTAGTAATACATAGACTTCATTGGAAGAACTTTCTGAAAACATTTTTGCCACATTATTTTTCATTTACCAAGTACAGTGGGTTGCAAGATGTCATTGTGCAGCACTATCGGCATATACAAACAAGATTAATCCTATGTGTCAGGACATTAAGTCAGCAATAGAGGATGGTGGTATAAATTCCCCCTCTCAAAGGGACTATGATCTCAGCCATCTTCTGGGCAATTATTTCTGACATATACTGGAAAGGCAAGATGGAGAGCCAGGTTTTCAAATATCTATACTCTGTCACAGTTCTGCAGCTTAATCTTAACAACATCGATGAGGACATTTTGGAATCCTCCTTGTCTACATCTGGGTTTAAAGGCAAGGAATGCCTGCTTGACCTTGCTCCATAATAAAGGAGGAGCTGGAATACAGTCCCCAAAGACTGCAGCAACTTGTTTGTTCAAGATTCAGGGTGTCCAGGACAACATCCCCTTGACGTGACATTTTGACGAACACTAACAAAAGTTCATCCATCTAGCCATAATGTCTATTCTGGGTTGGTTTCAAGAAAGGAAAGTAAGATGCTTAATGAAAAATATTTGTGGCATTGGCTATAAACTTTAGAGCTTTAAAGTTTAAAATTTTAAAACTACACAAGTTTTGTCACATTGTAAATCACAACTAATTCACAGAATCAAAGAACTGATTGATATTGGAAGGGACCTCCTGAGATTAACCTTCTCAGTTTCTTGCACAATCCACTTCAGATTGTGCAGGACAGTGTCCAGCTGGGTTTTAAACATCACCAATGATAAAGGCTCAGCAGTGTCTCTGGGCAACGTCTGAGTGCTGTCTTCTCCAAGATGAACTGTCCCAGCTTTCTTAGTCTTTCCTCACATGAAATATGTTCCAATCCCTTAGCCATCTCAGCTCTAGGGGATTTTGTTATTGCTTTTATTTTGCTCTGGTTTGTTGGTTTGGTTTGGTTTCTTTCCTAAGATACACAATCAGTCATGAAACCCCATCAGTGGGAAATTATGTCTTCCTCTGTTTCTAGGTAAGGCATGGAACACTTGTGTCTGTTAGCAATTTCTTTGCTCTACCACTAAGAATTGAGACCTGATGCCTTGTGTACATACATTGTTTTCCCATTTGAAACCAAGTTGTGAAAGTTTGGCTGCTTCATGTCCCTACTTACTAATTTTCTGACCTTCCCAGTTTTCTGGCAGTTTGCCTTACAGAAGGTGTAGTTCAACATATTCAATGAAAATATTACTTTTCAAAGTCATGTTAATTTTCTCTCAGCTAAGACATGGTAACAAGTCTTAGAGAAAATGGTCTGAAGAGTAGGAATCCCCATCTGAAAGGTGAAATCTCCAAATATGCCTTCAGTAACTTGAGATCATTTAAACATAATCACAGTTCTTCATATTGAGAGGTCGAGTCTTTTTCAGATGGTTTACTGGATAACTTTTATGTACTGATTCACTGAGAAAGTGCAATTTTTATGTGGAAAGGGATTTCCATTTGTTGCAGCTGCCCCATATTAAGGGCTCTATGAATGGATTTTGAGTCAAAACCAAATATGCTCAGAAGAATGACCTCTCCACTTGTGAATTGTGCTACTTGTTATTCTGGAAAAGAATCCTAGTTCAGGAAATGTCTTTGAATTACCACATATATATAATCCTCATGTAATCTTTAATGCATGAGTGCTCATAGTACTGGATGTATAATTTATGAAAAACTTGCATTAAGTTAACTGTTTAATGAAATTATTTAATTTAATGAGTAAATATTAATTATAATTAACACACATACTCTGATAGTCACTGTATCTGTACAGAACCACCTTAAAAGAAAACTAATTCTTTGGAGAAAAAAAAAAAATGTAAATTACACTTTTGCTAATAGAGGTTGCCATATTGTCTCAAGATAGGCTAAATTGCAGCCAGTGAGTAAGCCCAAGAGTAAATATGATTTGTGGTTTATTTTATTAGTGTTCAAAGATTATCGTGTTAAGTGGAGAATATTTGCTAGGGAAAATTGATCCTGTTAATTTATCTTTGTTTATAAAACATTAGAGATGATGTTTAGATCATACATTAACATATCATCCATAATATAGAAGAACCAGATGTTCATGTTATGCTTTTAACTGTGATTGCTTGATTTTAAAGCTTCTTCTTATGTATTTTTACTTTTATGGAAGATGCCAATTAAACTTCAATTATAAGTTCATTCTGGAGAGTCTTTATTTTCTTTGTTTTAAATTAAAGGCTTTTTTTTTTTCCCCTGCAAAAAATGTATATTGCTTTCTTAATTTGCTGTGCCATCTGTGTCACTACATGCTGATCCTCTAATTTGCATTCTTCAGGGATGGAATCCAAGCATTGCTGAAGCTAGTGGTCATTTGGCAAATCTTGTAGCTGAGTCACTTAGCACAAGAATACAAGGCACATCTCCTGCAGAAATGGGCATAAATAACAGTTATAAGGCAAGGTCAGTTGCATCAGCACATCTACTCCAAATTTGTAATAGCATGGCTGTGGGAAACTGAAGTAGTCTATATTTTCTAGTTGAGCACAACACACCATGAAGCTTCATTTATCTTTTCATCACCACTGCAACTGAATGCAAAACCCAAGTAGTGAACTACATATTCATATTGACAGACCAGCACCTCTGACTGACACACATTGCAGTTACACCTACAACACCAAAGCCATTAGCTTCAACTCAACTATACAAATAAGTGATTTGTCTGAGGCCAAGAGAGCCGGTGGCAGACAGCAAGGCTAGAATACAAAGCAGGAACAGATGCAGAAGGTTTCTGCTATTTCAAACACTGATGCAGCTTGAGAGATTCCATTTTGCCCAGGCTGTGCAAATGTTGCACCAGGTGGTTCAGGTTGCAAATGTCAATACAGGGTGCAAAATCCCTAATGAGACTGAAAGAAGGAGCATCTGAGAAGAAGACAGGAATTCCTTCAACACGAGAGACATAATCTAATATTTTCAGTCAATTAAAAAAAAAAAAATAAAAGCCCTAATTAAGAGTAGAAGTACATTGAAGATTGGACAACTCTGTAAGTGAGTAGAGGGTAGTTTTTCAGCCATTCTACCAGAAAAGGAGTAGATGACCATGAATGGTGAAACCTCTATGTGAAAGCTAATAGCAAAAAAATATCCAATCTGCCATCTACGAATAGGTGTATCAAATTAACAAAACACTGCTTTGTTTTCCTGCCATTGTTTCAACCCCTTTAGAGCACACTGCATTTGAAGGTGGATGTGACAGTCCAGCCCATCTCTGAGACTTCTCTTCACATGCTGCAGAGCTGGGGGAATCATCCCTGGACATGTTACACTCTGACTCAGTGCTTTCAGCGCTGTGTGTCACATTGATGAAGTTGGGACAAGAGGAAGAAAATTAGAACTTGTATAGACATTACAAGAAAATTAAACAAATTAGCTTTTTAATATATTTTTCTGGCTATAAGCACCATTTGTATCTCAAGGGAAAAAAATAAATTCAATTTACCTTAGATAAACTTTTGGCTGTTCTGAGCATTCAGAGTGATTACTTAAAAAGCTCTGTGCTGTCCATTTGTGCACAAATGCACTTGAGTTGATTTTAATTAAAAAACAGCTTTAATAACTCTGGTTTCTGCAGTTGAAAAATAATTGGTTTTTCAGTAGGATATTCATGTATTAAACTTAGTTTTTATTAAAATGTGCATATCAAGCCTGGAACTGCTTTTGCCCAATTCTCCAAGATCTTCCAGGGCCAGATATTCTGATTACTCAGGTTTCAAAATCCATTTAATTTGAAGGAACTGTTTATGAAAAGTTCAGGGACCGTAGAGTTCAGCTAGTTTCTCATCTGTTTAGTATATGGCAATTTTCTTAGACATAAAGGTGTCATTCATGTTGCTAAAAATAACCAATTTCATAGTATTTGAGCAATACGATTTTCTTTTCAGATTGAATATGAGGACTTCTTCAAACTCTCTAATTTTATTTGTTTTGCATACAAGAAAAAATAGTGGGATATTCAGCCTAAATCTCCCCTGGTGCATCTGGTAAATATTTCCTCTAGTCCTGTCACTTGACACCAAGGAGGAGAGATTGGCTCTCTCCTTGCTCTCCAGCCTCTTTTCAGGTAGTTGTAGAGAGTGATAAAGTTTCCCCTCAGCCTCCTCTTAGAATCATAGACTCATAGAATCAACAAGGTTGGAAAAGACCTCATCTCTGGACTGAGACTGCTGTAAAGCTTTCCTGCACTCTAGCAGATCAACACAGCTCAGAGTGCACTTCTCCAAGCCTTGTGTCATGAGTTTCTGAAGGAGAATGCAGTGGGAGACAATGTCAAAAGCATTACTAAAGTCCAGGTAGACAATGTCCACAGCCCTTCCCTCACCCACTAAGCAGGTCACCTTATCATAGAACAAGATCAGATTAGTCAGGAAGGGTCTGTCTTTCATAAACCTGAGCCTGATTGCCTGGTTGTCTTGTATGTGCCACGATTGAATTCAGGATGACCTGCTCCATAACTTTTCCTGGCACCCTGGCACCAAGGTCAGACTGATAGGCCTGTGTTTCCTTCCAGCCCTTCTTGTAGATGCATACCAAATTATCTAGCCTCCAGTCAACTGGGACCTCACTGCTTAGCCAGGACTGTTGACAAGTAATGGTGAGTGGCTTGGTGATCACATCTGCCATCTCCTTAAATACTCCTGGGTTGATCCCATCCAGCCCCATGTCCACATCTAAGTGGCACAGTAGGTTGCTGATCATTTCCTTCCTTCCTTCCACCTTCATAATTTTCCCCTTAGAAGCACTGTAGGTTTGCAGTGTTCAGATCAGAAAAGAGAAGGAGTGTCATATCTCCAGTGTGGTTGAAAGAAGTAGGATAACTGAACTCAGTGCTCTTGGTCCAGGAGAGAGTGGCAAAGGAGGGCAGAGGTAGAGGACAGAAGCAGGAAACCCTTTTATTGCTAAGTACATATATTGAGTTAACATGAGGATCACATTATTTACTAGAGACCTCAGTACAAGTAGAAATCTGGGAAATCTTGTAGTGTATTTTGTTGCATAGAAGTTCAGTTGACACTAGCTCATGTTTTTGAAACATGAACTCCTGCCAAACTGTGAAAAAGAACACAACAAAACTTTCTTTCCCTAATGAGTGAACATAGGGTTTGGGGCTTCACATCTGATTAGTCTAAAAATTTATTCCACCATTCATGAGAGAATGTAATATTGTTCTAAAGTTCTGAGTCTTGCGATCTGGTGGCTATTAATAGAATATATGATATCATTACGAAGGTAAGTTGGTGCATGAAACTGGTGACAAAGTCTTTAGGTCACTAAACATTTGCCATGACCTCGTACAGCCCAAAATAATATTTCTAAAGTAAAAATAAGTAATAAAACATATAAAACACAATAACAATCTCCCTGACTTCTGAGACCAGAAAAACTGGTTGCTGTCATTAGGTAATTTTCAGAACTGTTGTATAGTTTCCATTCTCATCAGCCAGAAGTAAGGAAAAAGATTGTAAAACCATTCACCATAAAGGAGCAAGTGTTCTCATTTTTTTCAGCTGGTGTAATTTTCTTAAGCATTATTACTTAGAAATCTCATACATGAAATTATGTTCCTCTGATTTAACAGCAAATTCTTCCCAGGCTCTTTCATGGAACAAAGCTGCTGGACAGGAACAGTATCTTCTCTCTTCGTAGTTAGTACAGCACTTCTGTATGTTGATGACCTGACCCTGATTTTCTGGATAATTTTATAAAGCTAAAATAATTATTGAGGTGTCAACATGATTCCAAATTTCCAAGTAAATAAGTTATGTCTGTGTGTTTGTGATGTTGAAGTGGTAGGGGCAATTCTCTGGAAACCAATCAGCTGAACTTTCAATATGCTGAAACTTAATCAACGTTAATGAATTATAAGGTTTATATCATCTTAAAAATCTTGGTGATTGAGATTTTTTCACTCTTTCTTTATCAAAAGTGTTGGTTTGGGTGTTTTTTTCTACCACACTGCATTAAAAGAAAAAATAAAAAAAAATTCCTCCTGGGCTCCTTTGTCCTTCATCAGTTCTGTATCATAGCAGAGAGCTGCTGTTTTTCTTCTGTTCTCAAAAACAGTATTATAGCTCTTCATGGCATATCTGAGCTGAGTGTTGATTTCTGAAGCTTCTGCCAGAAGATGTTTAATAATACTGTCACTCCCAGAGAATGCATGCCATGGCAGTCTCTGACAAGGTGCAAAATATGGGACAGGTGTGAATTTACCATCTGCACTGCCCCTACAACACTGAGGCAGTGTCACTAGGAATTAAAGTAAAGGAAAGACCTTGGGAAGGAAAGTCATAGCATACCTTATTCTTGAAGTTATTTCTGTACTGGAAAGCAAAACAGTCATCAAACATTAGTAGAAGACTATATATCTTTATTTCCCATCTTTATAAAGCCCATACACTCAGATCAGGAAGAAAAGCATGAGATTTTCCATTTCCATAGATATACAGTGTAGATATTGGATTATACATACCCACATAACTTTGTGCTGTCCTAGTAGACAGATGATGAACTTTCTCATTTTAACATTGCCAGCTTCCAGCATAGTATCAGTTAAACCTGAACCAACTATGGTGGAAAGGAACTGTTAAAAATTAATCTCTTATTGCCTGAGGGGATTTTGGGGTACAGAACACTCTGAGAGTCTACATATTTGCTTTTCCTTCTGGCCCTGCTAATAACTCACCTTAGTAGCTATTGGTGAGCTACAGTCATACTCTCCAAACTGCCTTACTTTAGGGGCTCCTAATCTCAGGAAAAAAAAATTAAATTTAAAAAATTAAAAACAATTGCTTGACCTCAGGAATATAAAACAGAGATCTAAGATGTGCACAGAGAGTCAAGAACTATACATCCAAGACCATGAAATACTTATTTATTATTATAACCTATAATAGCTAATTTTGTACACTGAATCTAGGAAAGTGATAAATTTCATGTCATTGAGAATGTTACTTTGTGACAGTGAACAGGAAAGATTTGGCAGACAGGAAAACATCTGAGCAAACAATTATTTCAGGAGGGTTATGTGTCTATTCACGGGGAATTGAGAGCTCCATGTCTTCTCTTGACAAATGGTACTTTCCAACAGAGACAAATATAACACTATTTTTCACTACAGAACTGAGTAGTGGCCCAGAAAAAGGGAAGCAAATCCTGAACATCATCAACTCCTGAAAAATGAAACACTCCTGAAGGTCAGAAGACTGGCACTGTAAAGATCTTCTAAGTTACTCTATGTTTTCTTGGCTTTATGATACTTCAAAATTGGCAAAGGTGAGAAAAGGAGTACATTTGCCATTATTCCTTGGAGACTGGACCCGATGAACTGAATGTTTCTGGTCTCATCTTGACTTTTGTGGGTAATTCTCTGTCTTCCAATTTTGTTTGGAAGGAGCTCTCAAGATATCATCTGGTCCAACCCTCCACTCAGAACAGATAAACTCCCCATTAAGTCTGGTTGACTCGGTTCTTGTCCAACAGTGTTTGAAACATTTGCTCTAGAATTTTCAAATTCTCTGGGAAACCTGCTCCCATGTTGGACCAGGGTGGTAATCACATGGACTAAAGCAATACATGGACTAATCATGCTATTCAACCTCCCAAGGTTTTTGGTTTTGTTTTTTTTTTTCCTAATGATGAGATGTCATCTCAAAAATTAATCACAGAACTGCTTGGGTTATAAGGGACCTTAAAGATAATCCATTTCCAACACCGCAGCAATGAGCAGGGACACCTTCCAGTAGACCAGGTTGCTCAGAGCCCCATCTAAACGGACAGAACATCTATAAGTTGGAGAGAGAAACTGAGCCAATGTGCTACGTGTGTCCCCATGGCTTTCTGGTCAGCAATTAAGGTGTAGATGGGGAATTTCCTTACCCAGCTATTGCCAAAGAAGTACTCTTCCTGTTGATGACTAGTTGATTGAAGTAAGTCATCTGAAGCTCACTGGTTTTTAAATTCCTGTTACTTCATAGATGTGCAAAAACCACAAAATTCTCCAGTATCACACTGAGACTGCACATGAATTTCATTTCAGGGCTCTGTCTGCATTGTTCTTCCATTTATAATTAAAGCAAACAGAATAAAGTAAAACAAATAATCTGATATCCAGGTGTGCTTGTTACTTAACATCTGAAGTAGATATTGCAACAGAATTTTCTTTGTCATCACCTACAGGCTTCAGCTCTGAATTTCTGTAAATATTCATAAGAGAAAATAGTGCAGAGCGGACTTACATTCCATATGGTGACATCTTTGAATTTTACAAAGATATCATTGGGGGAGGGGGGGACCTGATGATCTCTTGAGGTCCCTTCCAACCTCTAATATACTGTGATACTGTGCTCAGACAAGGCTGACCAATAACAAGAAGGACATTGAGAAGAGGACTCTGGAGAACCTCCACGTGATTTGTGTCTCAGATATTGAAAAACTTAGTACAGTACTGGACTGAAAGAGAATCTTTATCTCACAACCCAAGGAGTGGAGTCTGTATTACCCAGCCTTAGCCATCAAAATATTAAGCATCTAATGTAAGATACTCATTCAAGCTCCTTTGATAAGCAACAGTTATTATCAGAAGCCACTAATTAAAACCAATGGTATCCAAGAAAATTGGGACAAATTACCCTCTAGAGTAGTCTATTTTTCTGAAGAAGCTTTACCAGAGTGTAAAGGCTACCCTAGACTAGACGTACCTCCCTCCCCCAAGGTGGAATAATGACACAATAGAAGCATCTGCTGAGGAATCAGATGCAGAAGTATTTCTAAATGGTTGATCATTTTCACTCAAACAAAGAAGGTCAGGAAAAGTTTCATACATCATACTGGCACTGTCATGAAGCTGAGTACAGAAGCCATCTCAAGAGGGCTTCACTTGTGTATATGATGCTGAAGTAAGTGAAAATAATTATCAATTTCAAGAGATTATATTTTGTTCTGCATTTGCTTCATAATTGTGGTTACTTTCTTTAAGGTTCTGCTTGATTTCCTCTCAACATCTTTTCTCTACCTGAAGTTTGATTAGTAGACAAGAACATGTAATTATTTGATCACTTTTCATTTTGGCTGATTAAAACAAAAAGGAAACATTTGCTTGGGTCAAAGGTTATTACAATGCATAATTAATTGTCCAATATCATCTTAATCAACAGTTTTACAGTTTCAGCATCTCTGCATTTATCAAGGGATAGGTGGGGTTAAATAGAGGTATTTAATCAACTATGCATGAATTGCCAGAAATGGATTTCTGTAAGGGAGCCTTCAGACAGTTATTAGGAAAGGTGTTGAAGTGAAACAACCTTCCTCTAAGAGTGGTGGATTACACTAGTTTGCAGGGAATGAACCTAAGTATTGAACAAAATATTTCAGTCACATGTTCTATCTCCAGCTACTTAATGAAGTGTCAAGAAAATTTGAAGAAGCAGCCCAAAACACCAGAAATGTAACTTAATACAACATGAATCATTTGCTGGTCAAATGTACGTTATGGATGGGACTCCAGGCAAAGGATTTAGATTATGGCTATTGTTACAGGAAAAGACATTTAACTTGTCCAGAGCTTCATATACTTAAAGGCACATAATTAAAATTTAAAAAAAATAATTAAAAATCTAACAGGAAACTAATCTTGTCACAGTCTTCTAGAAAACTTAATTGGCAAAGCAGTAAATCTCATTGCTTTCAGAAATGTAACTTTAAGACATCTTTACATCTTTAATGTGTTCAGGAAATGAAAACCTGCATAAATTTCTCAAAAATCACATAGTATCTGGGGCTATCTGATAAAGATATACAAGCTGGATAAACTCTTCTATCACTTCTTTTTAATTTTTCTCATTCCTTCAATTTTTTGGAGTTCCAGATTTTCTTGATGCAGATAATGTTACATACATCAAATATTAGCTAGGTAACTTCTGTAACTGAGCAAGTTACAGAAGTTACAGGAGCTAACTAGGGTGACAGATGAGCTTTTTGTTTTACCCAATGACTACTAGGAAATGTCTCAGCCTTTCTGTAAAATGACATATAATTTTGACAGTTAAATAGGTCAGCTTAGTCAATCACATTCCTGGTTCTTGTAATGGTGGCTGTATACACAAATCTGGATTTTCATCATTATAAAGCCAGGTTCAAATGCCAGTAAAAGAAGCATTAGCAGCCTGCTTTACTGAAGGGAAATATTAGTTCCCATAACTATATTTTTTGTTAAACTTCATGGAGACTGACGTTACCTGTGGCAGGGAAAAAGATGAACAATAACGACTTGAGTCTTTTCAGTCAAAGGTCCAAGTTCAGGAAAAAAATCCATATGT
This sequence comes from Dryobates pubescens, assembly GCF_014839835.1. Taxonomy (NCBI): domain Eukaryota; kingdom Metazoa; phylum Chordata; class Aves; order Piciformes; family Picidae; genus Dryobates; species Dryobates pubescens. The sequence goes on along the minus strand of NC_071625.1, from coordinate 18,590,835 downwards.
TTTAGAGAGGATAAGAGGTCTTACAAGTCAGAAAACAGGGCAAATCAAATAGCAGACAAAAATAAAAATGTAAGATATACACATAGACACCTAGAATAAAATTTCCAGTTCTCTCTGTACAGATTAAGGGCCAGTCTCTTTTCAGTGGTGCGCTGTGATAGGATGATGGTCAATGTATTCAAATTGGAATAAGAAGTTCCACCTCAACATGAAGAAAAAATTCTTTATTGTAAGGGTGATGGAGCACTGGAATGGGCTACCCAGATAGTTTGTGGAGTCTCCTTTTCTAGAGACTTTCAAGACCCATCTGGATGTGTTACTGTGTGACCTACCCTAGGTGGGCCTGCTTTAGTAGCAGGGTTGGACTAGATAATCTCCATAGGTCTCCTCTGACTCCTACATTTCTATGGTTCTATGATTCTATCATCATGAAGGTTTGAAGATTTTCTAAGTCTTTTTTAGATTATTGACAAGCTTCTGGATGCTCCTCAAATCATTAAGTATTTTTTTCTGTGTGCATTTTTTTATATACATTTTGGGAAACAATGACATTGATATATCTTGGCTACTGCAGCTGAGGTCTAAATCTATCACGTTGTTCCTTGATTTCTTGTTTCAAATTGGGACAGCAATTAAGTACCATATGCATGAATTTCTAGTGCAGTCATAACATAAGCAACTGAATTAACAGTAATAACACTTAATTACATGACTGAAATTATAAACATGTTTCAATGCTGCTCTATCTGAGGACATGTCTGAAGCCAGGACCTTAGATTCTGTTGTTACTATTCAGTCTGTCTACATGAGTTTACTCATATATGAAATGGAATCTTTGCCTATATGTCAGACAGACTTTTTCAATTAATATTTTAATCTGTGAGGGGATACTTGAATGAACATGATTGGAATGCAAAAGTATAAAAATTCTTTTCATGTAATCCTTTAATTTTCAAGTGGACTTTGAAAGAACATTCTGTGTTCAGATAAAAGCTGAAAGAATATAATTGCAGAGGCCCCCCCCCCAAATGATACTAGAGAACAATTTCCTTAGCTTGATAATACCTAACAAAGCTCCTGAAATCTTTCAATTAACATTTTTCCATAGAGAATACCTGAGGCTCCAAATAATGAGTAACATTATGTTTCTGTGATTAACACAGTTTAAATCTGAGTAGTTCAGTTCCTGTTCAGACAAGATTCATGTCTGGTTTTGGTCAATTGAATTCCATATCAACCTTCTATGAGAAATATTGCAGGGGTTTGGGGTTGGGTTTTTTTGCTTACTTTTTCTTCTTCTCCACTACCAGAGGTAAATCATTCCAAAGTGTCATGTGTGGTTATTTCAGGTAACAAACTCAAAGTAACCTAAACCACTGAAAACATATCTATTAGTCACCACTTAATTTGTGAATTGCACAAATTGTTTGTGATTTATAGCATTTTCTTTCTTCTCTGATTTCTGTTAGACAAGTAAACCTTTTTTTTGCAATAGTGAAGAAAATAGCAAAGCATTATATTAAACACATATTTTCCAGTGACAAAAGAATACAGAGGCTTTATTTGTGCTTGTCTTATCTACTTAGGGTGGGGTTTTTGGCTATATAACTACTAGAAACTTGGTATCTTGCTGAATATTTCCAGTCACACTTACAGAAGTATGATATAAATAGAGATTAAAACAAGTGTTTAGTAGGACTAGTAGTCAAACTTCTGTGGATTTCCTGCTTTCCATCTTTTGGAAGAACATATTGGGCCACACCATCAAAACCAGCAGTCAGTTTCAACTGGGAGGGTATCTGGTGAAAAATGCAACAAAAATTGTGACCGGAGATAAGTTTTAAGTTTACACACATTGTGGATACTTATAGAGGATTTTAAATGTTGATAAGTCCACCGGAGAAGAGAACCAAGCACCAATTTTCTGGTATCCTAAACCCCAAATGCCAGCTCGCTCACACCATGGATGAAATGGTGGGAAAGGCAGTTACTGGCACACTAGGAATGCAGCAGCCTAAGTTTCACACTCCACACCAACAGGTGTTCCCTTCTTAAATATGTTATAGCAGAGGTGTTACTTGGCTCAGTCTTGTCCAGAGGTGTGTCCAAATTGGAACTGGAGGAGCTTCTTGAAGCTTCTTATGGAAGCCACATCAGTGGCTGATACAAACTTAACAGGAGACCGTAAGATGAAAAGATGATTTGATTAATAAATCAGAACAGCTTCTTGATTAAAGGGATATTAAAAAAAAAAAAAAAAGGAAGAGTTGGAATGGAAAAGCTTTAACCTTCATGGAATTGAGCTTTTCTTACTTTTTCTCTGTCCATGACGTTTTCTTGAAAGAATATTTTTTCTAAGAGAGCAAATAATTTGTTTATAAATAGCTTTTGTTAGAAAAGGGAGACTAGGAAGACAAAGTGTGTAGTTTAACTATGTCTGTGCATAACAATTGTAGTGTGAGAGTGGTTACTTTAGCACTTAACTAATTATGGTTTCACAGATATTTAATTTATATTTTTTAATTTTTTTTATAAATACACAGACAAAGTGAGAATTACCTCAGACAATGCAGAAGTATAATCTAAGGGCAGGAGTAATGCTTTGATCTGATTTATCTGTGGAGTGACAGGGCACTGTGAACAGGTACAGATGCCTAAACAGCAGCCTCTAGCATTTAAGGTATTCAATGCAACTTTTACCTGGTGCTTCAGACCAGCTCAGATCTCCTACAGGCCTTACATTACATATGTCACAAGGATATCAGAGATATTACAAAGCAGCTCCAGCTGAAGACCATTCTGTTCCTCCGAACCTTTGTGTACCTTCAAGTACCTATAACCTTAACATTTATAATGACAGATTGTGCCAAGAAATTACATTGACACTTTATTGTCCGTAACACTACATAGTTCACACTGTCTGTTGCATGACTTTAGTATCTGTAAGTTGCAATGGTCTCAACAGCTCACAGATATGATAGAGGAGGTAGGAAGGGCCGACGACCACTTCCAAGAGGCTGCCTAATTTTAGACACTGAGAGTCTAGTAATGAAGACATTGAGTTTCTATTCCTTGGGCTTCATCTTTAAGACTGGTGCTAGGCATGTTGAATTTACTACCATAATCTTTGAAACTCAGATTTCTCTCAAACTCATACGGACTTCTGAAGTATGGAAATTGGTGGAGGATCCTTCAAGAGCAGACACCAATGCTGAAATATACGCTATCTTTCATTGTTTCAGTATCCTATCCATGCCATAGAGATGATGACCCTGAACTAGAACAGATATAGGATATGCCTGTGAGATGATGGGAGATCAAGAATGTACCTGATAAAAGGGAATCAAACCATCTCTGAAGTGTTCTATGTTCAGGGAAGGGGTGATGATATCTAAGATGAAAGACAATGCACACACATACACACCCCTCAAAAAACCAAACAAACCAACAACAGCAGCAACAAAAACAAACCCAAATTACTGTCTGGATCAGCCCTTAAGACTATTGTGAGAAAGTCAAAACATGAGAAAGTCATTCTTGTTATCAGTTCTTATGGAACCATCTTTTGGCCACCGTTGGTGTGTTAGGGAGGATTTTGAGTGCTGTTTTCAGCAACACTACTGCAGAGCAAGGCTCCTTCCATGAACATACCACTTTTTAGCAGACAAAAACTGTTACAACGTGAAAACAAATTGAGACTTTATGTAAGCAACAAATAAGCATGTAGCAGTTTACATTTTCATCAACAAGGAAGTGTTTCATCCTTTTGCTTATGCCACAGTGCTGTATTATAAATAAAAGGGCTTGTTGTATATACAGAGCATTAGGCTTTGATACTGCTTAAAGAAGAAATGTTATCCTGGTTTTGAATTACAAAGTCATTCAGATTCTTTTTCAACTGACAGATTCAGTGTCAGTTAACTTAGCAGTTGCTCACATTAGAATAATAAAGAGATGGTGAATAGCTGTAAGATGGATATCCTTCAATTATTTTTTATTGTTTCTGAGGAGGTTTTATTTTGCCTTTATACATATGAAACATGATTGAAAGAATTAATCAGGGGAAACAAAGTATTATTATTGGCTAATATTGTTGCTATTTGTATTATAACAACACATAAAAGAACAAAATGATCAGGACTTCATTTTGAAAAGATCACGAAGCAGGCAAAATGCACTCATGGTGGTAGAATTTAAGTAGAGGACGGGCTACTGAGGCACGGAAATGAACAGAAAGGCAATGTTATAAATTTTAGTTAACAAGAAATATATGAGCTCTCAGCACTGAATGCAGTTCTTACCCAAATGATTATTCTATCAGTCAGCAACTCCTTAGATCTTAATTTGTGTTGCTTCACTGATGACTAGTTTTGTGTAATGCATTAGTGGACTGATCCCCTCTGTCTGTTGATCTGTTTTAATATATTTCTTAAGGACATATCCAAGCCTAAGCTATAGTAGCTCTAAACACATGATGCAAACAACACTGAAGCTTGTGCTGCACTTAATTTCTTATTTCACATTACACACATGAAAACAAGAGCACTGCCATGGTCTCATTGTACATAAATAATATTTTTCAACCTTAAATTCAAGGGTAGAGACAACTGCTCTTGCTGAGATGGGAAATGACAGAGGGCACACATGGAATCAGTGTCAAAGCTCACATCTATTAGTCACTAGTCAAGTGCTTTAATCTTATGTTCTATTTACATAGCTGATTTTATCTATTTGGCAAAAGATGCAGTGTGTCAGCTGTAATAACAATCCTAAATACTCACTTCAGTTATGCTTAACATTGCCAAAATGCTTCACAGCCTTTGGGCCTGGGATTTGTCCTTTTTTGTTTTTCAGACACGTAGAATATCACCAAAGCATAAATGCTCTTGCACTCTTGCTTATTTCTCCTGGATTTAGGAATGGCATTGGCTTCAGACAACCCTGCTTTGGACGTTTTGTTTTGGTTTTGTGTTGTGGGTTTGGTTTTTTTTGTTTGTTTGTTTGTTTTAATGTATTCATTTATTTCTTTATTTTTGACAGCCTATTCTCTCCACCTTACCAACATCAACAACCACTGTTCTTAACTTCATAAAGACCAGCATGTTATCGTTATAATCCTTGCAGTTCTGAGTGGGAAGAGGAGGAAATGAGGAGTTGTGCTTGACCCTGTAAGGTTCATCAGGGACCACAGTGCATTGATATAGTTCTGATTCACTCTGCTGATGCACAAAGGTGAGACATATCTTCCCTGTATACAGCAACTTGCTCTCCTTTTGGATAAGTGTTTATATATTTTCTTCATTGACTTATACCACTGTGAGATGTTTACCACAAGAAAAATATGAAATTCTGTTACTGATAAGAGCTTGGAAGGCACTCTGATTCTGAACAATGTTCTCAGAGTTAACAGAAATACATCTTAGAATATTATTTTTTTTCTGCTGTAAAATAGAATTTACCTGCCCTGAATTTAGCTATCTAAAAGTAGGTGTCTAATCTAGGCTAATCATTTATCAATAGTCAAAGGAGAGAAATACTTTCTTCTGAGGGATGAGTCATCATGTCCTAGGACAGATAAATCATTTTGTAGATGTGCTGTTTTTTCCCATTCATTAATTATAATGAAATCCTAGAAATATATATTAGATTATGTCTTGAACTCACACATAATCAAAATTATGGAAATTAATCCTGCGTGAAATCAGACAGAGCTAAATGATCCTAAGCTATTTGTACTTCTACAGCTGGGGTAGGATAATCTCCTCATCTTTTCACCTCATTGAAAATGTAAGAATTTATCTCCAGGTACCAACTCATTTATAGTTGAACTGTGAAGAACTTGGGAGTCACTGTTGATCTGAGAACTGAGCATCTGCTTGGGTACCTTTTGCATTTAGATAACCTTCTAGTTTCTCAAATCCTTGGAAATGACAGAGATGTACTTTTCATCTGCAGCAACAATAGCAAGAAGTCACGGTAAAATGATTTTTAGAGAATTACTTATTTTCATGGAGCTGGGCAGTTTGAGAACTAGTATGAAAATTTTCTTCATAGGGTGATAGCTTTAAATCCTTCCAAATTGGTAGGCAACTAAATTTCCTGAAATTATTGCAATCATGCTTAGCCCTAAAGGCAGGGATGGGGCCAAATGTACAAGAGGAATAAAAGGTTTGTTGTTTGCATATTTCTTAATTGTGTAATGTGGTTAAGCAAAAGACCTCGCCTCATTCATAGAATCCAAACTCACTAATATTGTTTTCTACTGAGAACAACATTTAAAGCCTACTGAAGCCAAAGGACTTTCAGAAATTAGAGGAGACATCTTTTCATTTAATGTACTCCTGTGCTGCAGCAGATTCTCACTTAAAATAACGTGTCATAAAGTCCTCAAACTTTTCAAGTGTTTTAATGCTGAGCTCCTAATGCAATGGAATATTCAGTCAGGTTATATATCCAGGCAGGAAACAAGAGAACAATGTATGAAAAGAAGTGATGCTTTTCAACAGGAAGCCAACCAAATCAAAATGCAGAAAGCAGAGGTGGGGTAAAATACTTAACCTTATGTAGCTGAATATCTGCTTTGTCTTCTGATACAAGTTGTCTCCTGAAATAAAAAAAAAAAAAAAAAAAAAAAAACCAACCCAAAACCAACAACGAACAAACAAAAAACCCCCACAAACAAACAAACAAACAAAAAACCCAAACTGATAAAATTCTAGCAAAAGAGATCGAATGTATGTGGATGTGTCCTGGATTAACACAGCATGTTCTCACACCCTTTACCCCTTCCCTCCCACTGACAGGGAAATAGGACCAAAAGGCAGAGTTGTTAGTTGTGGTAAGGGCAATTAACTACTCTATTGCATGGATATCATATTATACAAAAGAAAAAAGGAAAGAAAGAAAAATACTATCAGACAGAATCCTGCCCACAGAATGCACAAATCCAAAATTGGAACAAAATGGATGCACTCCAGTCTGGAACCTAGGGAAGAAACACCAAAAAAACCCAACAAACAAAACCCAAAAGAAACAAAAAACAAGCAAACCAAAAAACCTGACACTGTGTAAACATTAGAATATATTAAAAGTCCCATAAACATCAGTCAAATGCTTTTCTTGTCATACAGTGAGCACGACATCAGTTTTGTGTAGAATATATGACCCATCTTGCTCTGTTGCTCCATGCTGCATTGAGAGGGCTGGAGAGTCTAGCCCTGTCCAGCCATCTCCTATCCCTCCAAGTGAGGGCAATCAGCTTGCATAAATTCAGGATGCTTTGTGAGCATTCCTGTGAGTCAAACTACAGCAGTGTTTAAATGCCTGGTTCAGTGCTTTTAAACACTTGCTGTGCTGATAGGACCAAAAAGGCCCAGGACAGGGTCAGACCATGTCCCAATATGTCAAGCTTTGGGCCCTCTCTTCCCTCTCCCTCTGGGGAATTTTTCATCTAGAAGTAGACAGTGGGGCTAGGAATCTGTAAGTCTGGTGACCTGGACATAGCACAGACTTGCCTGGACATACCCTGGGGTCTGGGAAAACCAAGTGCACCTGTTGCACATGGGTTTAACCTTGTGACACACCTATTAGCCTGTCTGTGTGTCTTGCTATGTTTGGCAAAACTCGATTCCATGGGCCAAGGTATCATGTTTCTATCTTTCAATCTTTTTCTACCATTGGTCATTAATTGTCTTCAGACGTTATTAATACAAGCTGAAATGGTAAGCAAGTTACTTTGTTCTGCCTAGTTCTGTGTCTGAAAAGTCAACAAGAGCCACTGTCAAAGTTACAGCTAAAAAAACCTCTTATAGCAGGCAAGCTATGCAGCCACTGAGCCAAAAAGTTGGAGGGACAAGAGCTGGTCCAGACCTGTGAATCTCGCTCTGCGAATGGGCAAGCTGCCCCAAGCCACAGCTCACCACCAGCCACAGCAGCTGCCTGCCTGTACTGCACAGAAGGGACCTCAGAGGAGCCACCAGGAGAAGCCCCAGGGGCAATGAACTTCCTATCAGTGCATCCTTCTCAGAAGCAAAGCTACAAATCTGGGAGGTTCTTCCCTGGCAACGTTTAGCATGGCGAACATCATCCTTGCTCGGGTTTCCCATGCTAATTCCAATTAACTCAGACAGCTAACCTACTAAAAGCAGCACAGCCGTGAATAAACCCAGCAGATCTAGTTTACTGTGAGTCTCTGTTTAAAAGGTTCTGCTGCCTAGTGTCTCCTTATGGGTGAGCCAGCATTTTGCTGGGTAATCTATTTCTTAGTTTAAATTACTGTTGCATTTCTGGGTTTTGCTCAAACTGTTTAAGTTGTCTATTCCCTGTGTAAATATCAAACACTACGAATCTATAAATGGGTTTTATTATTTTTTAAAAAACTTTTTAATTAATAAAGTTATTAATATTTCTATTAATCATTCTGTCAATTATATAATATTAATAATCATAGCAGCCTCCTGTAACCTAGTGTGACCCTAATTCACTTTGACGGTGTTTCAAGCTCCTGTAAGCTACAGGTGAACTCTGTGCATTTATTTTTTATGTTTCTGCTTGTAGCTGCATTTTACCTTATTTGAGAAATTTCTTCTAGCTCCAAAGTTGTTTGACTAAAACTCCAGAGATGCTCTGCCCTCTGGGTAGGTTGAGGGAAGGTTGGACTGAGGCTTTTTCAGGACAGAGGGTGCATAAATCTGAACAGAATGACTTGGAACTGCCTGAGGTACTTGTCAGTGTGTTCTTTCGAGGGAGGGTCTAATTACTGATGTCAGTTGGTCTCCAAAATGTTTTATATGTGGTCCATGAAGCAAGAAGAAGGGAGCTGAATCTAGACCAAACACAGCAGATGATTGCTTTTATGCTTTGATACGGTTGGGCTTGGCATCACTGTTAAAATAGAGGGACTGTTGGTGGCTCCATTATAAAAACCCATTTGCTCAAGGATTTATCATGTTAATCTTCTAATTTGCATCAGACTAGGATCTGGCTCTTAAAATTCCCCCTGAGATGATTTTTCTAAATTAATTTAAATCTTCTTGGGTTCAAGTTAACACAAACAGTTGTATGATGTCACCAAAGAGAAGTGTGTTGACCAAATCAGAAAGAAAAGGCTGGGCATAGGAGGTACCTTAAACCATCTCCATTACTGAAGAAAATATGTCTTGATCTTTCCCCTAAGAATTCTACATACAAGGGAGTTCTAAGGACAATCCTGTGTTAATGTCTTGTTGAGGACATTTATACATGTTTTCCAGATCAAGCTGTGAAATGGGAAGACAGTTATTGAAAGAAAAATTTTCAAATGGTTAACTGAGAAATTAAAAATAGTAGCTCAACTCTAGCAACCAATTTTCTAGGGGGAAGAGGAGGAGAACAACATTGTTTTCAATTAAAAGTAGGAGCTGAAAATCTGAAGAAGAATAAATCTGGAAAAACGAATGAAAAGAATTAATAGGTAAGTGATTTTAACTAACTAAATACAACAAACAAACCAACCAACTCACCAAGTAGTCATATATAACACTACATTCTTAATTACTTAGATTGACCTTTAAGAAAATATTTGAAATTTCATAATATAGCATTTAAAGGACTGAGTTAAATGTGTGAAATTAGGTCAATCCTCTACATGACTAAGAGAACAGCCCAAAGACATTGCTCTCTGCCAATACACCAATGGACATCCTAAATATTCATGCCACTTTCCATCAATTCCAACGCCACTGGTAGACACTGCAAAGTGAATTAAGGACAAGGTAGCAAGTTTAACATAAAATTCATTTGCTTTTGTCCAGTCACATCAGATCCTTAATGCCATCTTCACAGAGATTTCATGTTTAATATTAATAATCTCTCTAGTCTCATGTTAATGTATTCAATGAGCTACTTTGAAAAATTAAGACTGTTTCAGATATATAAAAAGATCCAAGGCATATTTATCAATGCATGTGTAAGGTTTAAAAAGGCTGCCAAAATATATATATATTTTTTGCATGCGTGTGCTCTCAAGCCATGCTATCTACATGGAGATAATTCCTTCTGCATTTCAAGAAACATACATAAGTTTTCTTGGTAAAAAAGGTTGAGTGAGAAAAAAAACTAATTGGTTTGCAGTTTGGCCACAATTACATTTTGAGGTCTGTCTTCTTTCAGAGTGATTTTTGACAGTATACATTTGGTATCTAAAGGTACTGCTAAACCAGTTTTCTCTCTCTTTCTCTCTATTTTTTTTTTCCCCAATCCAGGGAATGACAATACATTTTATTTGAAGTTTATTTGTTAACCTTTGTAGATGGAAGTTTTTGTGGTTTTTTTTTTTTTCCAAGTTGTCAGCTGCAAGAAGATCAGATGTGAGATTCCACAAATGTGGTGTTCTGAAAGCAAGTCACACATGAAGTGCTTCAGTTAAATTATGGGCCCTCTCACCTTCTGGTTTAATTCACTTGAAGCTAGTCCGTATTAAGCATCTCATGCAGTAACAGACTTGTAAAACAAAGGCATCAAGAGCTAAGTGTCAGACTGCTAGAGCTCAATCCACTTCAATTTGTTAATGCATTCTGTGAACTAGCCCCTAAACATTCAGGGATTGAGTCATAACTCCTGTCTTGAGTATAAAAAGGCAACTTCTCAGAGTATCACTGAATATTTGATCAAGCTAATCTTTACTTTTACACTAGTTAGAAAGATTTACTGTAAAGTTGAGAAGGTGCTGTTTAATCAATGTTTGCTATCATTCTCATTGCATTACATGACTGGTATTCTTTAAACCAGTGCTTAAGTTGTGCACAAACAGGTCAAGAAGAAAATGTCTGAGATAGCATTTTGGTCTGCAATGGCTTCATAGAATGCCAGAAAGTAGTAATGCAGAGCAATTAATGAAAGTAATGCATATTTATACTTCATGTGCAACACACACAAAAAACCTGCCATGTCTTTGAAAATTTAAAGTACAGTCACAAGAAATGTTGATCCAGACTAACCCTTCATTCCAATGCTAATAAATGCTCAATCAAAGATGAAATCAAAACCAAGTGAATAGAGATGATTCATACGTTATCAGAGAAGGCTGCATCAAGGATTTTCTTCATGCGTTGCTGAATAGACTCCCTGACAGCTCAAGGAATAACATTGTTTATTCATACTCATAAATTCTTCAAGATCCACACAAAGTTAATTAGGCTCTCTCTTTTCCAGAATTCCCACAGAAATTCTATTCCAAATCTCCTCTTTTCAATGTTGGAACCTACCCCTGATTTCTAGCTTACAGTATTTTATGATCTGCTTATGATAGCCCTTATTCAATGCCCTAATTCATCTGTCACTATTTGCACTAATGAAGTTCTCTACAATCAGATAAAACCCAAAACAACTACTTATTTGTGCTACTTGTTTGGTATTTAATTACAGCAATGCACTCTTTCACTACAAGTATCATGTTATGTCAGGCTGGTGCTATGCCATCTTGTCTTAACTGTCAGTTATCTTTTTGATGTCCAGATGGAATTTTAGCAGTGATGCTCACAACCATCACAAGGAGATTTAAAACAGGAGCTTAACTTTAGTTCTTAGAGGTTTCATTTGTTTGATTCTAACTCTCCTTCAATGAAAGCAGCACCCAGTGAATGTAAATAAAGATCTGTATTTAAGAAGGGCAAAGGTTTGGCTCTTACAGATTTGGTTTCAGATTTTCTTATCAGCTCAAACACATGCAAACCACTTTGAAGGGAAGGAAACTATCCCCTAATATAGGCAGACCATACTATGAGCCGGACTCAAATGAGGTACGGGTGAATTTCGAATTGATTAATTGTTTGTGATTACTGAAATGTATCTATAAAATATATGGCATTCTCTGTGCTGCAACAAAAGAAACATATGAGATTTTTCCCCGTCATGGATAGCTTGGATTTTATTTAATGGAGAATATCTCAACCATCTTGATTACAGTGTGGGTTCTTATAAAAAGTGAAAAGCAGTAAGTGTGCACTCAACCTTTCAGCTGGTCCTGACACTGCCAGCAATCAAAGGCAGCAGTGGGGGTGAATGAGCTTCAGGGAAAAGAAGACAGCCAAGCAGTCAGGGTATATTTAGTGTCTATCTGTTGTATATTGACTATTCTTTTGGAACACCTCCTAGAAGACTAGAAGAAGTGAGAGATAAATTATTGTTGCTTAATTTAGTCTCTTTTCAGTGTCAAAAATTAAATAAGTTTTGACTTTGGAAAGTTATTAAATTCAGCATTAGGATATTTTTAGTGATCTTTTTTGTGTTTATCTGGAAAAGCAAGCTCTTAAAAACCTGAACTGAGTTTTAACCCTTTCTAAATTGTTGGGGATTTTTGTTTGTTTAGTTGGGGTTTTGTTTGTTTGTTTGTTGTTGGTTTGTCTTTTTTTTTTTGGTTTTAAGATTTACAATCATCTGAAAAATTGTAGTTTCAAATTAAAGTTTCAGTCTGACATGTAAAATAAACTGACCCTCTAAGTTTTAACCTGCCATTCACTCATTGTTTTCCCTTGTGTAAAAAGCTATGAGCAAAATTAGTCCCAGAGTTAAAGATTCATCTTGAAAATCAAGGCCAAGCTTGGTTTTTAGAAGAAAAACCCTAAACCTTCTAAAGGGCATGATATAGTAAAACTACCAGATGTCTAAATCCCAATGACTTCAAAGTAATTGTTATCTTTCTTGCCTATCTGGTGAGCTCCAGAACATGGCCACTGGAACTTTCTACAGTCTTGTTAAAGTTCTTGTATCCAAGAAAAGAAGAGTAAACTTTTTTTCCCATTAACACATCAGGATTAGCTCATTAGAATTGCTGAAACCAGTTACAAAACAAACACCAAAACAAACCAACAACAAAACAAAAAACAACACCCCCCCAAAAAAAAATCAACCAAAGGAAAAAAAAGAAAACAACAAAAAAAACCAACAACAAACCCTAAACCAATCCACAACAAACAAAAATCCCACAAAAAAAACCCCACAGCCCCCAAACCAATCAAATAAATACCAGCCTCCACTTTTTTGTCTACATACTATATTACAATACATAGAGGAAGTGACCATAAACAAACCAATCTGTTGTCCATGTCTATGTTGAAGTAATCTAAATAGAGAAAGCAATTTTATATCAGGATTTTTTATTAAACAAGAATATTATTTAATGCATAACAAAACTCGGTTGTCTCTTACCTATTATGTTGCACTTTGACATTTAAACCATTTCTCATGTAGATTCTCTCTCCCCCATCATGAATTAAGTACTAAAATCATCCCTGTCTTTTAAATCCAGGATGCACAAGTCTGTGAGCATTAACATAAACCTCAGGCTTTCTCCTGGTTTTGAACATCATGCTCCATCTCATGCAGTTTTCAGGTCCAGCAATACAAACGTGTTCCAGTTGATTGGCTCTTCTCAGCAGAAGGTACCATTGCTGCCAAGAGCCAGTGAAAGGTATTTTAGATTTCATGGGACCTGGGGATAATTCACTCTTTCTAAAAAGACACAAGATAATCTTGAAAGAAATCCTCTTGCTGTCATCTGTTATAACACATTCTGTTTAGATAAATCCTTGAACTGGGATTCTTTGTGCATAATATATGCTGTTAAACAAATAGAAGTACAACCACGACATTAAGAGTGTCCAAATGATTGCTTAGGTTTAGCACCCTGGCTGTCCAATTTCTTATCTAAACTATTACAAACAAAGGCAGAATCAGAAGATTAAAAATTTCAAGTGACTGCTAAAGTTCAAAGAGCGCTTGTATTTTAATAACAAGTACCGTACATGTTTCATGGAAGTGTTAGCCAGATGATCTATATGTTAATTAGACTGCCATTTGAAAAGGAAAATTATTCAAGTGCTTTCATCTCATTTCCAACACAAGCAGCCACACTGAGTACATTTATGGAGCATCATTCTGGCATATTCTGGAATCAGCTAGCAAGAAAGAAACAAAGCTGATTGCCAATTTTGTGGCACAATGATTTTCAAACAGAGCATTCCATTCAGAAAAAAATAAATATATATATATTAAATGTAATTTTCCATAGGGAAAACAAAATAATAAACCTTAGGATTTTCTGATGAAACAAAGTGGTTATTATTTTCATTCTTATTATCTACTTAAAACCTAACCCAAACCAAAAAGCATTAAAAAAAAAATCCACCAAAACAAACAAACAAAAAACCAACAAGACTACCAAAGACTCTTAATGTGAGGAATTAGGGAACTGGAACTGGACTTGGTACAGGTGGGGTTGCTGAGAACTGCAGAGGCAGAGAAAGCAGGTGACCAGGGTCTGGCTCTGGCTCTCTGCCCGGAAGATTCTCATCAGAGTCACTTTCTGCCTTCTGGCAGAAAATGAAATTGACAAGAGGTCAGGAGGCGAAATTGACAGGAGTGCGCAGTTGGCAGGAAGTTGACAAGCTACAAAAGCCTCAGTTTTGCTTCTCCAAACTCTTTAGTTCTAAGGGGCAGGGAGAAGGATGGGGCAGAAAGGAAAAATTAATCTCAAATAATTTAAATTTCTTATTCAAAACACTTTATGAGGACAGAAATTCATTTTTTTCCTGGTCAGATTTGGAATGAAGTCCTCAGGCTTCTTTACTCTTGCAGTCTCAGCATGGAACAGTTACCAGAAATGGAAGGAAGAACAGGAATTCCAAAAAGGATATGATGAAGGTGAGTATTGCATCATCGTCCTCCTTCCTTGTCTGCGTATCTAAATAAAGAAACAGTCAGTGGAGATCTCATGTTCAAAAATGCTCTCTAGCTAAGCATCCCCTAAAGTTCTTGGTATCAGTAAGTTTCATTTCAAAGGTATTTCATGTCTCCTTGTAAATACTGTTTGAGCTGGAACATGCACCATGTAGCTGGGACTTGATGTCCTGAACTGCATGTTTGCAATACTATGTATCAAGATTTCTGTGCTATAATGCAAGATGAAATGCACTTAATTTTGTCTTATGCCATGAGTTTTGTGATGGTTGTGTTTTTCTGGGTATTTTTTAAATTATTTTTCATTTTCTTCTTTCATGGCAAATGGGCTTAATAAAGAGTCTGTACTTCTTTAATCAATCACATAAAAGAACACCTTTGGGTAATAAATATGGCAGCCTATGAGCTTACCTCTCAAACAGAAATGCTTTGAAATATTGCTTAAAAAGAGGACCTACTATTGCTAAGGTGCAACATTAAAGAAGAACACTAGAAACATTCTATATGGATGTCATAAAACATATTCACTTCTTTCTACACTGGATAGTTCAGAACATGTATGGAAAAGAAGTTGCATGCAACCAAATATTTCAAAGCATTAGCCACACAATGTCATTTTCCTCACTGTGTAAAGTTCTGATTGGCAAAATATTTGACATTATTTCTCACATTCAATTATAGATTTCTGCTAGGTGCTGATTGAACTTTGCAAAATATTTATCTACTGATATCTTGAAATGTGTATTACCCAGCAATTTTAGTACAGAAGAGATACTGTAGGAGTGTATGATGGACTGATGACAGATTTTCTATGAAAATAAATCACCAGTTAATATACCACTTTATAATACCTGTATATAATCTTACAGAAATCAATGAAGCTGAGATAGTTTACATCAGCTAATGATACAGCACACTGAGATTACATTTACTCTCAGTGTTTTATACATATACAGAGAAAAGGAAAGATAGAGCATGTATTCTCCCAATCTGTATGTTTCCCCAGTGGGCAACCTAATCCCTTTTTCCTCCTTGAAGTCATTGTCATTGAGTTTAAATATTGTGTCCAAAAATCAGTTATACCATCATATTAATTTAACTTTAAGTATCAATAACTTCCCAAAAATTTAAGATTATCCTCTTCACAGCTTAGTTAAGAATACAAATGAAGGTGAGGACATTGCAAGAACTATCAGTTTATGTCTACAATTACCCATTCGTCTGATTTGCTTTCTGTACAAATGAAGTATCTGACCTTGATTATCTTTCAGATTGTTTTGTTATGGAAAGAACTGCAGTCCCACAGTGAGGAATGCTGCAGTAAATGTTTGTAGCTATTCTTCCCTGTTCACAGAGAGTGCAAAGTAATTTTCTACTGCATCAGAATCAGAATATAACTTTTTGGAAGGCTGAATATCAAACTATTTTCAGAGGTCTGTATCTATTCCTTTTTCTATAGTGTTACTTTCAAGGAATGGCAGGAAAAGGATGATTCCCTGAAATTTACAGAAGGGGAAATCAGGAATATATGGCTGTGCTTATGAGAAGATGTATATGACACACCAGAGTGACAGAGAGGAACTGACCCCTTAAACAGCATCAGACAACAGTGGAACTATTCGCTGGTCAGATCAAAACCATGATCTGTTTACAGGATGAGGCTCTGATATGGAAAGGAAAAGAAAACTAGATCACCTTTAAAGGTCCTTTCCAAGCCAAATGATTCTGTATTTGGCCTTCTTTTCCACTTCAGAAAATGCCCTATAAAATGTGAAGATGTTAACCCTGCATATCAGAATGCATCATCTTCTATTCGATGGCAAACTACGAAGACAAGATCCAGTGCCACATTTAAGTTTGCGATAGCAGCTTTTTATAGCACTCATCTGCACAACAGAACTGCATCACTGGTTTCCCTTGTGATACCACTCCAGACATAAAACCTGTCACCTTTGTGTGTTCCCATGTAGCCAACATGACAAAACATATTTCACCTAAACTAACTACTAGAATATCCTTGACCTAAAGGAAACAAAGTGTGAGAAACAATATTTATATTTGGAGTTGCCCAATGCTGCTGGACAACAATTCAACTAAATTTTTGATGAATGTTCTCTCAATTTGAATTTCCTTTGCATGTGTCCTAAGACCAGGGGCTGCTGATGTTAGACACTCCAACAGCAAATTAAATAAAATGGATTTCTTCACACTTAAGACTTGCATTATTTCTTAGGAACATCCTATGGTTGATTCATTAAAAAAAAATAAATTAAAAAAAAGGCATTTAAAAATGCCCAGAAAAATCCTTGTACATTTGGATTTTTATCATTTACAATTTTGTCTCCTAGTACCAGGTTTTAGTCTTTGATCCACAATCAAAAATTGCTCACATTCTGGGTTTAGTGTCATGCTGAAGACTCTTGAGCAATCTGTTAAGATCTCCTTAAATTCAACAATAATAAGTCACATAAGCAATAGCTGCAGAATCCTCGAAAGGTGTGCCAGCAGATTTTAGCCCTCCACTGGGAGGTAATTATTCTGTCATCATTTAAAGAGAATGGCCTATCTGTTTCTGGCAGGCATTTCAGTTCCAGGCATGAAGTCTGATTTTGAACTGCTGCACATCTTTTGTGCAATGGACACTCTAGTAACCAGTGTTGTTAGTGCACTGAGCTATCATGCCTGCCAAAAGTCAACATTTAAACAAGGGATCCAGGATGAAAAATGCCTTTGTCTGTTCTAATTAGGATCAACACTTTTGCTTCCTTCATCAGAATCTGCTTGTTTCAATGCCTGGGGCTGACACCAGCACATGTGCTGAAAAGGGAAGCAATTCCTCCAACTTTCTTCATTACCTGATGCTTTCCACTTCACATATATCACCTGAAAAAAAAAAAATAACAAACTCTTCCAATGTTGTTTTGACCAAGTGAGTTAATGTCTTTCATTTCCATTCCTTTCAAGCAGCTTGAGTAGTCTGTTTTCTTCTTTTTACCATCTGGATACTCTTCTGTGAGCTCTGCTTTCTCATCAAGGGGGATATCAACAGGCTGTTAATAAAATCCTGTGTTATTTCCAGATATTTTCCAGCAGTGAGCGGACATCCATTTGGCTTGTTCCGAGAAACTACCATTCCTCTGCAAGACGTTATCAGTTCTCAAATGAGGCATAGTATCAAATGATGCAAATATGCCTAATTCATTGCAACAGAAAGCAAGCTGGTTTGCCTTCTTACCTATGTATCAATAGTCAATATTTTCTTAATATGTGTTCCAAATTCTTGTGACAGTATGCAGATCTTCTAGTGGAAGGTGTCCTGCCTGTCCATGGCAGGAGGGTTATGACTAGATGATCCTTGAGGTACCTTCCAACCCTGACAATTCTGTGATTAGAAGTGATGAGGTGAGGATGACAGCAGAAAAGATTAATCATCATAAACCTTTTGAATGGAGATATTAATCCAATATGATTCATGATGAACAAGAGAGCTATACTTTGGTTATCTGTCAATAGGGTTCATGCAGACTGGGAGCATTTCCCTAGTCACAACTCCGGGAGTTGAGGGAGCCCTCAGTTCTGTCTTCAGAGGGTAGGGAACTTATCTAAAAACAGCAGACTTTGTCCTTGACAACAGCATGGATCTCACTCTGCTAGAATAATGCCAGTGGAAAAGCAGAGGTGACTGCAGCTGGAGAGGGACTCCAGCAAGGAGCAATTAATTCTTCTTTGTTCAATGTGTCTGGTGGATGTGAATCACCTCACCCAGACATTCAGTGCAGTCTAACTTTTAACCTTTCTTGTTTGTCAATAACCATGACAAACAACATATACATTTGGAGAAACTTATTTTGTCCTTAGTTTGGTGCTCTCAACTGATAACAAGAGTGAGAAAATAATACATTCTCTTGGCAAGTGGAATCTAATAACTTACTGGCTCATGTATATATGAGGAGAGCAATGATGAGACCTAAAACACTGAACATTCTTAGCATGCAAATGCTATTTTTACTTGCCTCATTTATTAATTTGTAACAAAAATATATCTATTTATTTTATTATTCTTTGGTGGTTCCAAGAAGCTCTAGTAAGGAGATATAGATGTTCTGATGCTGGCTGATTGGATGCAAGTATTTATGACACTTTGATGAATAGCAACAAAGACAAACGGAGACATTTGTTCCACAAACACAAACAAATGCTTTCTGAAAAAAAAAGGTGGTTGACAGGAAGGGTATAACCTGCTCCTCCATTTCAGAAGGATGCTGAGGCATGGAGAGCAATTTACTTCTGTGCAATGACATTCATTCTTTTCTTAATGGTGTTGGGAGATAGGTTGGACTCAATGATCTCGAAGGTCTTTTCCAACCTGGTGAATTCTGTATTTCTGTATTCTCTGCTGAGCCTCATCTTCATGCTAAAAAATCCTCAGGGCTGTTTTCTATCACCTCATCCCCTAGTCTGTATTGATAGTGAGGACTGTTCTGAATGTATAATTAGAATTTTTTTATGTTTTAGTTTTTTTATTTTTATGTTTGAGAGAGCTGGGATTGCTTAGCCTGGAGAAGAGGAGACTCAGGGGTGACCTTATTGCTGTCTACAGCTACCTTAAGGGAGGTTGTAGACAGGCAGAGGTTGGTCTCTTCTCCCAGGCAAACACCACCAGAACAAGAGGACACAGTCTCAGGCTGCGCCAGGGGATGTTTAGGCTGGCGGTTAGGAGGAAGTTTTACACAGAGAGAGTGATTGCCCATTGGAATGGGCTGCCTGAGGAGGTGATGGAGTCACCATCACTGGAGGTGTTCAGGAGAAGACTTGATAGGGTGCTTGGTTGCATGGTTTAGTTGATTAGGTGGTGTTGGATGATAGGTTGGACATGATGATCTTGAAGGCCCCTTCCAACCTGGTCTATTCTATTCTATTCTATTCTATTCTAATTCTTATGTTCATAGTGATTGCATATAAGAATACATTTCTACTGGGAACTAGAAAAAGAAAACACAAAGAAGAAAATGGGAGGCAATTTTTTAATAGGTCAAGGGTGTCTGGCAGAGCTTTAAGGTATATTCACCCCTGTTTAAAAAATATGTTTCCCAACTTCTGTCACTCAATCTAACACAGTCACATTAAATCCCACTGAAGAAATATAAAAAGCTCATTTTATTTCCCTAATGTAAAAGTGTAAAAGTGTAAGCACTTTTAAAAGCCTCTTTGAATCAGGAACTAATTTATTAAACTATAAAATCCTGGAATATCTGTACTTTAGCATCAGCAGAAACAAGACAGTAAACCAATTCTAAGCTAGAAATTAATGATTTTTAGAGATTCTATGTCTTAACTTCCTAAATGAATTTATCTGAGAGACAAGTGATGAAGGTTAGATGTTTAGATATTTTCAATAAAAAACATTGAGAATTTCTTTCTTTCCTTCAAATTTACATAGTATATTGCCCCACCCCATGTTTTCTCTGTTGTCTTTGCATTTAAACACTATAGATTTTGGAATATTTTTTCTAGGGTCTTTTTCCATCTATCTGTTCATCCAATAAATATTGTTCATATAAAATTTACAAAAATAGAGTCCTTCTAGGAACATAACCAAACAATTTTATGGAATTAGATCCTCTCTTTTAAGAGTTAAGGGGAAAGTTGTAATGGATTTCATCTGACCCATAGTATAACAGATATTTTATATTTTGAAGTTGCATATTGGACTGGGCATTTGAATAAAAATGCTAATAGAAAAGCTCCAATATGAAATTGGATTATGTATTGTAATGAAGATAGCATTCTCATTTGTAATATTCATGTTTATCATGCTGTACAGAACATAAAGCAGTGTCACAAAATTGATGGATTAAGCATGTCAACTGGACTAGTCCACTTGTGTCAGCCAGAATTATAATGCATGGCCGTTAAGTATCCATCTTGCCTACTGTGATGTTGTTGCTAACACTGATCATTCATGATCTCTCAGCTGTGTTCCTTTCACCGTCACTAAGAGAGCCCCTTCCTTGTGTCAGTGGCTGGACCTGGCATTAAAGCCAGACTGGAGCTAGTCATTGTCTTCTCAATAAGTTGCAGCTGCCAGAGTAGGCTGACCAAGATCCTGGGGTAATTTGTCAAAAATTAACATGGTGACAGTAATTCCACACAGCTTTTCCTAAATGCTATTAACAAAGACAGTGTCATATTCTGAAAACAACTTCTACTGGGGTGATTAATTAGTACTGGCAAAGCTCCTTCTATTCTGGTTGGGATAAAGTACTGATTGGTAGCTCCAGAAAGACCATAAAAAATGGTTTAGACTTACAAAGTGGTATTTCAAGGCATGACAAAGAGACAGAAAATGCCCACTGGTTATGGGATAAGGAAGAATATGCTTCCTGGGCATACATGTAGCCACTAATTATTATTGCTGGATTCACATAAATATGTGGTGTTTCTTAGGATTTACCTTATTTGAACTCAATTTTTAAGAATGTTTCCTCTCAATACTCTTTAAAAATAAATAAATAAATAAATACCACACACCCCCCTTCTTATTTACTGCTCATATATTGATTTGCATCTCAAGAAGAGGAAGAAAATTCCCAATCATTTGATTTGTATTCTGTATAAACACGGTCAGCTGTGCTGCTTGGTTTCAGTGGGAAAAGGGGATGTGACAGCAATAGCATTAGTTTGAAAGAGTTGTGATTTGCCTCACTGTGCTTTGGACAATGGATCCATATGTCTGAAAACTACCAATCTGACTATGACATCACAGTGTAACCTCTGCTCACTTATGGTTTTTAAGCCTATGTTATTTCCATGGTGGTCTGTTGGCACCATTAATCCCAGCCTATGGCTTTGGTTACACTTTGAGTACCCTCCAGGATGTGGCTGCTGAAATTACTCCCCTTCCATCCCCAGAAAAGAGTTTTCATCCAGCAATATCAAATCCCTGGTCCTTCTCACTGCACGGGCTCATGGACACTAGCTCTGGCACAGAAAGGGTATGCTGATAGGAGGGTTATCTAGGCTGCAGGTTGGTTTCTGGCATGGCCTGAGAGGAGCAACAGCATTAAGGGCTGAAGTATTAATACCTTTGTCTGCAAGACCAAGATCTCCTGTGGAGGAAGTGCATTGACCACAGAAGAGTGTATGATGTAGGGACAACAGAGTCAGGACTGCTATGGTTAATGCTCCCCTGGTCCTTGCTAAATATGTAAATTCTATAAATTCTTTACAGTAAGGGTAGTGAGACACTGGAAGAGGTGGTGCAGGGAGGTTGTGGATGTCCCCTCCCTGGAGATGTTCAAGGCCATGTTGGACAGGGCCTTGAGCAACCTGGTTGTCTAGTGGACGGTGTCCCTGGCCATGGGGTCAGGGGGAGGGAGAAGGAGGTGTTTGAACTAGATGATCTTTAAGGTTGCTTCCTACCCACACCATTCTATGATTCACTGATACTATGAACAAAAAGCCTGAAATATTTTAGCAGAAGATATGCCCAGGTATGCAGGTAAGGTACCAGCAGTGCCTTATCAAATTCAAACACAGTTTGAAAAACAAAAAAAACAAGCAATATCTCTTCCCCTTCCTCCCACCTTACTAATTGCAGCACAGAGTGATGCTGGCACTAGGTCACACTGTAAGAAGTGCATGTACAGTTCTCCTAGTCCATGCTGGCTCGGACTAGACTCCTACACTAAATCTGTCATGGCTATTCTCTGATTCTGAAGCCAGTTGGCATGTAATGTTTTCCACTAATGCTATAAATTGTCTTAGTCTCTAAACCAACTTGGCCACTTGCAAACTGTATTCAGGGAATAATTCTTGTTCTGTCTTAACTCCTAAACCACACCCAGTAGTTTTGGGGAGACTGCTGGCTGGCACAGAGCAACACTGCTACAGGATGGATTTGAATAGTATGAAGAACTGTATTTCCTTATCTAGAAACAGTCATTGGCACTGTTTGATTTACTAATTTTACTAGCACTGCTATTAGTGTCCAGAGCTAGCGTATGTAAAAGACTATTTCTATAGTGAATTAATTGGGTTACCAGAAGTCTAACCATCAAGCTTAGTTTTATTGAGATAAATGTATTTCTTTCTTTGAGAGCTCAGATATCTTTTGATGAAAATAAAGTGGACGACAAATTTACTTGCATGGAAATAAGATGTTCTGTGCTGACCGATTTCAGTGTCAGTGTATAGTTTTAAACTTTTCAATTTATTCCTGTAGGTGTAACCTGCATGTCCAAATAGGAAAGTGCAGGTAATATTCCATAGATATATTATCCAGAAAGAGTTATTCATCTTAGACAAGGAACACTTAATTTACTTGAAATAAACATTTTTGCAGTGCTGTGATGATCTAATTTTTGTCCTGAGTGTAGGCTCCTTATCAGGCTGCTCTAATGAAGACTGGCATTGTTAGCTAATAGTACACTAAGAGACAATATGGCTAGCAAACGTAATGCTTCCAGTTCCACTAGACTATCAGCTAACTATGCAGAACAGAAGCATTTTTAGCATAACTTTAGAATTAGAGCTAAACCCATGTGTAGCATAGAACATCCATTTTGCCACAGAGATGGATGTGGAGAACACACTCTCTAAAGTATGAAAAAAGGAGGTAGTTTCTTCTTCAAAATGTTTACAAACTGAAAGAAAGGGAATATAATAACAACATAATCTACTGGGATAGATATAACTATGAGCACCAGAAGCAGAATTTATTGAATTATTAATGGACTTTCAGCACATAATAAATGGACAACCTTTTAAGGTGGTGCTATAACCATGCACAATTGCACATGCAAAGCTAGTGACTGAAGGATAAAACGGGGACACCAGCAATTTTAACTAGCCAGATGGGAGATGAAGATGTAAAGTTGCCAACATGACTTTTCATTATGGTGGCCCTGAGCTGTCCAGAAAAGCAAGAGCTATGCAAAATAAAAGCGCTTTGATTCCACAAGCACTCTGCTGGATTATTCTCTGTAGCTGTTAATTGAAACCTACCCACATTTCAGGAAATAATTTAGCTCATCTTTCTCAAAAGCATGACTTAGCTTCCTTAATAAGACCCTTGAAGCTTCATAGATGAAGTAAAATCTCCTAAAACAATGGAATGATGCAGCATTTTGTAAGCAAGGTGTTCACAGAGATTTGCCAGAATGATTTAGAAAATGGTCCTGGAAGGGGTATTTAGGGACTTGTGAGAAACCAAAGCACATTACAATTGTTCATATTTGTATTGGCTTTAGACACAGCAGCTACTCAGAGTCAAGAGAGGGATGATGGTGAGATTTGCATGGATAAAGCACTGCACACAGCAGTGAAGGTAGGAGATTTATGCACTGGAACACTAGATAAGCTTAAGCCATAGACTGGATCACTAGTAGTGTTTTTCCACAGACTTAGAAAGATTTAAGCATGCATATCTTTTCCCCACCAAAATATTCAAAATTAAGGATACAGAATAAGTAGAACAGACTGGAAACAAACAAACAGAGGATCATAGTTTCCAGGCTTGCAGAGACTGAAACACACCAGCCTGCATTGAGGTAATTTTCCTCAAATTGGAAGACAGATGCAGGCCCATGTGTGAGTGTACGTGGGACTGACTGTAAGCAAAATCAGAATCTGGTTGAAAATTGCCTGGGAACTTGGGTTTTAAGCTATTTAGCTACTGATTATGCATTTCTTATTATTCTTAATTCTCCAATACAATGAGCTACTCCTCAGGTGGAGTGTAAATCATATCAGACTCTCCTTTTATTATAAATCGGAAGTTTATTCAATACTCAAAATCCCTGTATTAAATCTGGACCAAGTCCTTAGGAGCAGTGTGGATCTCAGATGGAATAGTTATAAGATTCACCTCAAAAAACAGGGAAAATTTATCTTCTGTTCAGACTCTGCTTCTACCTTACTTTGCACCAATTGCAAACAATATTTCTTTGTCTGGCATTTCTTATCCGCCAATATTCCGAAACAGAGTTGCAGTGTTGGATTCACATACATAAACACACATTATCATAGTACTTGGCACATTATCTAGTGTCACTATCTGGAAGCCTCATTAACAATTGTCATCAAGGAGACTCTACCACATTATTTAACTGAGTAATTTCATCTTCACTAATAACTAATAACTGCCTACTTGTTTTGCCCTCTTCCTACAGAATGAAATAAATTATGTATGTAGGATTTTTAAAGGCATGTATTGTGGCTTTTTGAGCAGATTTCCCTGACAATTAAACAGTATGGCCTAGGTTCTTCATACAGCTTTTGATAAATATATGTCAAAGTAGTCACCACCAATCATCCCATTTCATGAATTAGGATATTGAGACACATAACGATTAAAGAATTTGTCCAGAAAGACAGGGACAGATCTAGGAATGGAATCCAGGTCTTATTTTATCCAAGGGCTACTAATCAGTAGTCAGTCAGCCATACTGATGATCACTGAAAACATTTACCTTCAGTAACAATACAATGAATTTATTCATTGCACTTAAACAGGAAATGCCAAAACAATTTTCAAACATTAACATACCTTGCTTTGTTTTCAGGAACCTGATCAAAGGATGGCTGAATTTACCACAATACTCTGTTGATTTCAAAGTGATTTTAATTCACCATCAGCTATATTATTGATAGCTTTTAAGTTTAACTTTATGTGCTCCTTACTTGCAAATTTCTCAGGTGCAGTGATATATGCCAGGTTGTTCTGCAGCTTTGGATAAACTGCTGCTTGTCATCACACATCAGGGAAGCTCTCTGGGGTGTTCTTAGGTGATGATTAAGGAGAGCTTTCATTTACAGCCAAGAACAGCAAAGAGTCTTTAATATAACAGACAAGTTTATAAACATCAAAAGAAAGAGTCCATGAGTGAGAATGGTGTCTGGGCATATCTCACATGCTGTCCTGTCATAAACAGGTTTGAATGCCTAAATTTTTAAAAGTCATCTTTGTATCCTAATTCTTCTCTAATTACAAAACACCTTCTGCTACCTATACTGTATAAAAAGAGTGATAAACTCACCTGAAAAAAAAAATCTCCTCATCCATCTTAATCATGGAGTAATGCCAGTTTTGGACTATAGTTATGCACACAGTGTTGAGATACAACTGGGCATGAACATTGTAATCTATGTCTGAGTCTTTGGCTAGGCAGATGACAGCAGCTGCATGCAGAGCAAGCAGGAGGATATTCACCTTGGTAACAGAGGAGGAAGTGGGAGTGCCTTTTGCTTTCTCAAAGTGATAGACTATGCTGCTAAGTGACCTGTGATTTTATCTACTAATACAAAGACATAGGTGCAGGTTCTTTCAGCATCAGTAGCTCTCTTCTCCATCCCATCAGCAGTATATTGCCAGTCCTTCCTTCAGTAATTCAATAAATAGCGAAACTATTTTCTTAAATATGGAACTCCCAACTACTTGTGCAACCCCCAGGGGTAGAATGTGAAGCAGAAGATGCCTGATACTGTGTAAGGGATTGTTCAGCAATACTGAAAACATCTCTGTATTATCAATCTTTCCATCCCAAATCCAAAATATAGCACCATCCTAGCTACTATGAAGAAAACCAACAAAAGTAGTCACTGAGATATATTCCCTTGCATGTTCCACTTGTTGAAGTAAATGTAAGGTCAAGGCTGTCAATATATTACAGAAAGAGTACAAAATGGTGACAACTCTGCAAAGGTTTCACTTGTTTTGAACTCACCCATGTCTTGAAAGAAAGACTTGATAATGTGGTAAACAGCTTGCCTTTCTGTCTGAGATCTAACAGGCCAGGTTATCAGGTAGTGCTGATTAATATTCATTGATATCACTGGAGTTACACTGGCTGAAATGAGGTTAGCTCTGGAACTTGGAAGTAACTTGTTTTGGATTTAACAGAATGTTCTTCACAGAGAATGAAGGCATGGTACACATCTGATGTCCGAATCCAGAGAGCTAATGAGATGGAGAACAGTTGTCATTCAAAGATGGACATGGGAGTCCAGTCTCTGGAGCAGAAGAACCATCAATGAACTGAGAAGCAGCCAAAAAAATGAGGCTACTTGAGATCAAGAGGATTTCAAAAGGCAGCTATTGAAATATTTTGAGGATTTGAGAGAAAACAAGGACACAAACTGGTAGAACAAAATAGAAAGCAAACAAATGAATCTTAAAAAAACCCCAAACAAACCAAACACAAAAAAAGAAAAACCATCCTCAAAGCAAGCTGAATGTTTACTCAGTCATGGTTCTTGACTCTAATGTGTCTTGAGGCACAGTCCATGCCATTTCTTATCTATAAAAATCCCAGAAGCGATTAATGGAGTCCAATCTGAGCTGAACTATTTGATTCTGTAATCATGTCTAAGAATGCAGGATGATAGCGGTTCCTCTTCATTGCTTTGGGAATTTTTTTAGTTACATTTCAGGACCTTTGCATGTACGTGAGGAAATATACACAGGATCAGGATAAAAAGAGAAGAGGAATATCACTGATTGATGAGAATTTGTTTCCCCATGGCTTTTGGTAAATGTCATGCTGTGTCATCCTCCGTGTTATGACAAAATTGCAACACTCGGAAGAACAGAGCAAGAACAAGGGAGATGTCAGGGTTTTGCTGCTGTGATTTCCCATGGAAATAATAGTTTCTGGCTACTATGAAAAGAAGTGACACAGCATGCAAAATTATAGGCTGTGAGTAACATACAATATGACACCTTTGCACTGAATAAAATTAACAGTGACTGAGTCAACACCCTTGGTGTGCAAGCTCTGAAGAGGAAAGGTTTGAGCAATGCCTGTGGTACCAAAGCCCTGGTGATACATGCACAACTATGAGTCAGAAGTGTGACCATCCATGGCAAGTTGGGTGGAATATAATAATTTAGAGAAATTGGTCAACATTTTAAGTAAGTCGTTTGAGGAAGAGCCTTCAGTAACTGTAGGAGATAAAGAGAAAACATTCCTACTATCAGAAAGCCAGTCTTCATATACTCTGCTAAAAGATCATGCTTCCTTTGTAAGTCAGTGTTTGAGCATCACCTCTGTAACATTTTTTTTTGTCATAAGACAGTATTTTTCCACTCTTGTTGGAAAAACATAAAATCCCTTTTGTCTACGTGAATAGTGAAAGTCCTTGGAGTGATTTCTTCAGATTCTGAGACCAAACATTCAGTTACACCACACTCCATTTGAAGAAAAGAAAGTGAATTCTGCCAGCTGAAGCACTATGAGCTCATGACACAATAGGACCCTTTAAGATTGGCTGAATTGCGTTTTTTTACACTGTAGCAGCAGAATAATGATGAGTGTAAGCCAACTGGCACCCAGGAGAGTATATGTCCAGAAAGCACTTCCTAAAGGAGTTCTGATAAAGCTAAAGGTTATTGCTCTGAAACAACAAAACCCTGCAGAACCGTTTGAAAGCTTGTTGAGCTTTGGGATTCTTGCTGTCCTACAAAGACCTGTATCTGGCAGGAATATAGCCTGCATTTTTCAAAAGGGATTTCAGTGTTATTGAAAGCAACTGTTTGCTGTGAATCAGCAGGTGTTGCATGCTCAAAGATGTTTGAGAATCTAGGATGTAGTCCAATTTTTTAAATAAAAAATATCAATGGCAAAACCTGATTTTAAAACACAAGCAGTATGTTAATGGGTGTATTTCAATTCTCTTTCCCAATTGTATGCAGTTGTGCTCTTCTTTCAGTGAAGAGGTAAGGTGAGAAATTAAAATAACCTGATTTACAAATTGTACCCTAGGCTAGGATAACCAAACATTTTCCCACATTTTTCTGTAGATGAATGAGGTTGGAAATATGTTTCTCCTCCTTGCGCACAGAAAGGGAACAACCTATTCAAGTGAAGAAATGAACTGTGCAGAAATTTCACAATAAAATGTGAAAGCTGTGTCCCAGATCAGAATAAAGCAATTGTAATCCTAAAGATTTCCTTTGGGAACAAATAAATATTGTAATGGCTAGATTTTTTTTCCCCAACAGTCTTTTATTTTAATGTGTATTTATTGATTTTATATTCCAGTAAAAGGAAAAAAAAATCATATTATAAAATTCATTGGAAAATTCAAAGAAAAGTTGCTGTTAATTTGTATTTATAAAAGTGTTAAACTTATTTTCTGTGTTGAACTGTACAGAAAAAATGGCAATAATATCCATCAAATCCAGTCTTTGTTCTATTCAATTTTCCTGAAATCTAATAAAGATATACAGTAAAGGAAGATTCACAGAAAGCTTAAGAAACCTTTATTTGCACTTCTTCTCATTGTTTATGCCCACTGATTGCCCTTCATGTCCTGCTGTTGTCCTTACCTATTTCTTCCTCTGTCTGCATCCAGTCGTGTAATCGTCAGCGTTGTATCTCACCAGCTACATACAAATTACAGTGTCTGAACATTTGTACCAAATACCTTAACAATTTTTTAAATGGGGGAAATGTTTCTTGATTTTTAGACTATATTTTTTTTGTCACCAAGTATACCTGATTTAATTTTAAAGAAAAGGTACTGAACGTGAGCTGTCCATGTAAGCCAAAAGACTGGATGAAATGTTGCAAAAAATGTCATCTGCATGACCTACAGCAAATATGGACATAAAAAGGGAAAATAACTGTGCAAGTTTAGACCATATAGCCTGGCAAGCATCTAAACTGAGGTGTGTGCACAGCCAGAAACTGAGCCAGAGTCCTAAACTGAGAGTATCAATTTGGAAGGGGTACCTGAAGCTCATCTGCTGCAGTTTAGCAGCACTTGGTCCATCATCAAAATGAAGAGATGTTGCTGCGGCCAACACTGTGTCATTCATCCTCTCTGTAAATTAAGGGTGCTCCC
Source organism: Dryobates pubescens (assembly GCF_014839835.1). Lineage (NCBI taxonomy): Eukaryota > Metazoa > Chordata > Aves > Piciformes > Picidae > Dryobates > Dryobates pubescens. The sequence goes on along the minus strand of NC_071625.1, from coordinate 18,561,273 downwards.
CAAGCTCAAAATATGACACCCTCAAGCTCAAAATATGACAACACATATTCAATACCTTCTTTTGACAAGGAGAATCAGACATGTAATTCTTGTTCCTTTGAAGAATGCCCTAACAGAAAAGCAAGTTGCAGAATTCGTTGTATGAAAAGAGGGGATCCATGTTGTCTCCAGGAGAAACTAGGTGATAGCAAATCAAAAAAAAGTAAGAATTTTTAGGGTGAAATTGAGTCACAGTCTACATCTGTTTGTATGGATCACCAACCTTTTGCGCATATGAAATTGTATAATAATAAGGCCTTTGATGAAATTCTGTTGATGGAAAGTCACCTTTCAATAAGCCTATCATACAGAACTCAGTTGTTGAGTTGTACTATAGTTTCATAACACCTTGGATATACCTGAGGCACATTGTCTGCAAATTATACCAGATTTGTGTACATTTTCTGTTCATGGGGGTCTGAAGAAGGAAGCAATCCATTGAACTACATAGAAAAATTAGGATACAAGGCCACTTTTAAGACTCCTACTTCATATAGAATCTATATTCTGATATAATATTGTTAGTTGGACAAGGCATAATGGTTTTAAACTAAAAGAGGGTAGATTCAAACTGGATATAAGGGGGGCTGATACCACCTGCCAATCATAGTTATCCTTTACATATACTTTTCCAAGGGGAATATATTGAGAAAATATATCTGACAATGACTAATTGACTTTTACACAGAAACTAGGTATTAGGAGAATTTAAACTCAAGTTATTATCTGGCTTTACTGTCCCTGTCATTTTTATCCCCCTTAAAGCCTAAATTTTATTTATTAAATGGAATTAATTCAACAAGGGATCAATTTGGTGCATACTAGTTCCCCACAGTCATTTTATTCAATTCACACTTTGGTTCAAAGTTATACATGTGTGTGTATGAGTTAGTAGCTTTTCCTCTGAACTGTACAATGTGTTAGAAAGTGAAAGCTTGAGAGTTTAAGGGCAAAACTGCTATGCGCTTTTGAGTGAACAACATGACACACTGAAAACTCAACATTTAGAGTACCTAGGGTCTTTGTAAGACTGATTTAGTTATAATTTATAACAAGAGGTCTGCATGTAAAAAGGTGGTCTGGTCTAACAAACAAAATTAATTACATATTGTTTCTAATTTATTAATGAAATATTTCAAATACAAACATGTTAATCGAAAAACTCTTTAATATCTATACTCTCATATACCCTTCCCACTTCCTCTCAAAATAACATACACATCTGCTTACTAACTCATTGTTTGAGTTACCGACTCTCTGACAGAACCACTTTGTAGCTCTTCTTAACTTCCCATAACTGCTTCCCTCACATACTTGGGACTGCTTGGATTTATTTGTGTTCTTTAAAGATATGACAATCACAAAGGATTACCTCTGGATATGAAGAGTCTTCACATGTATAACTCTCATCTCAGGGTTTTAAATTCTCTGAGATTGTTATTTAAATAAACACAAGCATAACAGCTCATCCTCCAGAAAGGGGACAAGATAGAAAGCAAGCTTACTCTTCTGACCATAATAAACATGTTTCCTCTTTTCCCTGTCATACATTATTTTTTAGGGACAGCTTCAGGTACTTCTGTGTTGCACATGGGAAGGAAATAATTTCAAAATACAAGGTCTGAAAGTATTTCTTCTAAATTAGGTGAAAAGTCACATCCTTTAAAGTCTGACATAATAAAAAAAAAAAAAATATGGGCAGAAGTAATGTCCATAAAAACAAAACAAAGCAATAAAAATACAAACAAAACAAACACACAAAAACACACAAAAAATAACACTAAAAATCCCCACGTCTCCTGCTTCACATGCAAAGGACTAGGAATTAAAGCTGTAATCTGCTCCCTGCTTAACACAAGACCAGAGGAAAGAGAGATCTGACAGACTACATAAATGAAGTCATTCATTTGAGATGAAAGATTACTTTGGAAAATGTTCAAGTCACTGTTCAGCACTAGGCAGAGTGAGGAAATGTATTGGAGTCTCTTACATGCTAATGAAGTAGCTCTGTTACTCTAGTGTATCCATGCAACTTCTTGCTCAATTTCATTTACAGATAAGCAACTTTATCCTAATGAAGTGTCTGATTCATTAAAACAAAACAAAAAAAATGCCCAAACAAACAAACAAAAAACCTTCCACCACTCTGCTATTTGCAAATCGAAAACACACATGACACCACACCTTCAAAAACAGTCCTTGGTTTTATCTAAGGCCCTTTACAAAGCTCACAGGACCCTCCACTGAGTTGTCCATGACTCTGTTGGCATGACTGATTCAGACCTTGTCTAAGTTCATTACCTCAATATCAATGCAAACTCCACAAAATTATTTGTTTTTAATGGCAATTTTTCTTCTGCCACAATATCTTCTTGATCAAGTAAAAACATTCTCATTACTCCTGATGCTATACTCTTTCACAGTACTTTTAAATTAAGAGAATTATGATATGCTCTGTTGTCATCTACTACTGCATTACATCATGGTCAAGAGCAGCTCTCTTGATAAATGTATATGTACATATGCAATTTTCTTCTAGTTTTATTTTACTGCAATGAAATGGATTTCAAGGATATAAGGATCAAGGATTTCCTTGATTTTACTAACAGTTACCCAAGCAAGTCTTTAAACTTCCTGCATAGATATTTTTGATACAATTTTTCTGAATTAAAGGTGAATTAAGTCTTTGAAAATGGACTGCTTCAACATATGATACTACTGTGTGGTTACTCTGAAGGCAGCCTTAGCTAAATTTGGGGGTTTTGGTTTTTTTACACTTCCAAAGCAACTAAAACCCAAAATACGTTTATCACATTAGGAGGTAGTTTCACAAGGGATTTAAACAAGGATGACTCCTTAGAAGATAGATGCTCGCTGCAACCTATTTTTGTTTCTATCTGGGCCTGCAGGATTCGGGGGGGGGGGGGGGGGGGGGGGGGGAAGGGAAAAGAAAGCAAGCATAGAAAGAATAGATAAATACCTGAAGAAGTCTGACTAGTTACTAACTTATTTCACACAGTTTTAATAACATTTATCTGCATATAAATTGATTCTCCAGAAGTTAATGCATGTTTACCAGCAGTATATCAATAGACATGACTATGTCATCTCTTCTGTTAAAAGACACTTACCAGACTCTTGTGGAAGTGGGAAGATCTAGGGGAATGAAAATTTTGCTTCTGAAGCTGCTAACCAGTGCCAAGTGGAACAGAAGCCAAATGGCAACCTGGCTTGCCACCCACCACTAGTGTTAACTACCATCTTGGTTAGACACAAGTAGCCAAGTATATCTAAAGTAGCCATGAGTGCCTGGACAACTGGTCTGAAAATCAAAATTAACTGAATTAGCCAGGATGTTTTAAACAATTTCTAGAGGTAGTACACAAATTTATTATTTACTTATTTATTTTACCTTTGTGTGAACCACAGTATTTGAAACTAGTTGTCATGTAAGGACTGATGTGAAAGAAAGAAATCCTAATAATTAGAAAATACTGAAGAGGTTGCTCCTTAATGATTTAGTCTGGTTTTGAAGACTCACATGTCTTCATTTTTATCAGCAAATTTTCTTGATTGTTCTAAGGGCTCTGAAACAGTTTGTTAAATTCTCTAAATTTTATGATGATAAAGTAGTTGAGTGGTTTCTTTGGTTCCAATTATGAGTTTTTTTTCCAGCTGCTCCTAACAGAATGCAAGATTGAAGATACAAACATTGTGAGTTTTTTGAAGTTCTGTTTCAAAGTTGGATACTGTATGAAACATGGTTTGTGATGCAGATCATTTACATGGCTCTTCCTGTTAGTATGAGTTCATCAAAAACGTCTGCCTGATTCTTGCATGGCTCCATTTTCCTTTGACTTTCTTATGACAGGGATTTGTGAAACTGAGCTTCACCTAAACTGATCATTGTTTTGCTAGTTTCAGAAGAGATTAGCATCCATAAATGCTAAATATAGAACTTGGGTCAAGATCTATATCTCATGTGAACGGAAATCTCTAGTGCATATTGTGAAGTTATGATTACTGAAGAAGGTATACATTGATAAATATGTGACTGGACATTCAGTGAAAAACTGCTATTTGCCTTCACAGAGAGAGTATTTAGAACATTATTTAATAAAACCTGTTATCCTTTGCACAATTTCTTTTGTTTTTCCTATATGTACTATGTCTTTCCCTTTCACTCAAACTTCTTTTCCCAATTTATCTCCATTAAAAAAGGATGATGCAAAGTGAATAATGGAGGATGAGACAATGAGAACACACACCATGAAACTCATCAGAATCCAATAAAAAGGACATACAGAATATGAAGAATGGATAAGATTAGAATTTGTACACTAAAAAATTACATAAAAAACAACTAACAAGTGATTAATAACCTTTTTATTTATAATCCTGAACCAGCAAAGTGGCAGATTTTCCATAATAAATTACTGAATATTGTGCAGCAAGACAGAACCTGGGGAGAATGTTGGGAAGAAAATCTATGTATCATAAAAGGTTGTTGTCTTTTTTTTTTTTTTTTCCCCAGCAAACACCACAGTGCCTACAGCATATGGAAAAAATACAAAAGAAACAGAATCCTGATATGTCTCAGAGTTGCAAAATGGTGGACAGATTAATTACTATCACCTTCTGAAAAGCATGATAAAACACATCCAAAACCAGCACAACCCGAAAGAAAAACTCAGGAAGCATGGAGAGTGGTTAAAAACAAGAAATCTCTGATGGACTCTGGTTACAGAAGTTTTAGCTTCTGAATGATTGGCACAAAAATGCCTGTGCATACGGATGCTATAGGCATGGCTGTGAGTGGGAGAGACTGAAATCAGTCATATTTTTTCTCACTATGACCTAGAACATCAAGGTGTATTTGTGATGGAGTACAGTAGAATTACATCCTACAGGGCAACTGGTCAGGTCCATCCTGTTTTTCCCCTCCTTCTATTAAGAAAGGGGGAAAAGAGTATCTGTAGGTGGGAAAAAAAATGGCTCAGGAAGGGGGCCAAGGGTAACCCCAACGGTAACCCCACCAGACATAGTCACCATCAGACACCTGATCTCACTCAATGTGAGGTGAGGCTAAAACACACCAGCAAAAGCCCCCACTGCTGACACAGTTTTTACCCCTGGGGAACTCAGTTAGTCTGTTCCACTCCCCCTCCCTGTCCAGCAAGCCTATAAAAAGGAAGACTCTGCAGACATTTGGCTCATTTACTTCTGCTTCATGGGGACAAAAGACAGTTGCTTCTGTCTTCCCACTTCTCTGCCATATGGTCAGGCCTGGTCCTCCTCCCTGCTACATCCACACCTCTTCAAAGAACTGGGTTTGTACACATATTTTTCCCCATCCATCCTTGTTCCTTACCTTTGTGAACCCTTCCAGTTATTGGGTTATATATATCTATATATATCTATCTATATATATATATCTATATATCTATATATCTATATATATATATATATATTAAAGATTTTTTTTTCCTCTCTACTTCCAAACCGACTCCAAATTATTTCTTGGTGGATTTGCCCCCTTCCCTTTTTCTTTCTCTCTATTGGGAAGGAGGAAGGGGTGGGACAGGGGAGGGATTCTCACTCTTGTCCCCATCTGAGCTCTTAAATCCCAGTTAAGGCTCAATCTACCACACTAAATTTTCACAAGCTAGGCTGTACTGTGACAGTAACAATAAAGGAACTTTGATTTAGTGTCTCCTAATCATGTTGGTTTTCCCTTTCACTTCTGTGACCCAGTGCACCTATTGGTTGCTTCCTTTGTGAAAGCACTTGCATAAATGTGATCTCTGTGGTCACAAAACCCCCGGATGACCCGTAAAATAAGTACAGTAGAAAAATGTACAGCTTTCTCTGAACTGCTTCTCTAAGAGATCAAACAAGCCCCACTACTGGTGTGAAGGACAAGATAAAAATGAAAGTTACTCAGGGTCCTGAAGAGAAAGGCAATGAGACCATCCTGTGTCAGAGACAGACCAAGCTGTGAGATTGCTTTCAGTGTGACACAAAACTGCACTTAACTATTCACACAGAAAACATCCAAACTGGTAAATAAAACAGAATATAAGTACATGCTCTGGCACTGAGATAGTTTAGCACAGCAGCTTTCAGGTCCACACTATAAGACAGTCCTTTTGCTCAAAATAGTGAGGCTCTTGTCCTAAGTGCCTCACTGCAGTAGTCCATGATCTTAACTAACTCCTGACAGACCTCAGGCATTATTTGGAAAAGTGCTCTTGACCCAAGCCATTGACCTGTTTATTTTTAATTTATTAGTATGGACATGATCATATCTGTTCACTGCAATAATGTTTTAGTGTTTCCTTCAGTACAGACTTTCTGATTAAAAGTCAGTGAGAGCAGAATTCACCTTCAGATCAAAATACCTATTGCAGAAGCATATAAACATAGGCAGCTGCCTAAAGGTCAGTATGTAAAGCCATATGAAGTGTCATATATATTTGAGTGTTAGGAAGCTAGAAGGACCTGTGCTGTTCTACAGTGGCATCTGAGTTGAGGGAAATATAGTAGATCAAATCAGCCCCTCAATAGCTTCATATGTTTAAGATGTAATTCAAGCCATAAATTTCCACTAGTTAGCTGTTAATAAATTTTCATCAGATTTGAAATTTGGTTTTCTATGTAAAGAACTCTAGCACCATGTCAGATGTCGAAAGCTGTCAAAAACCTTCACATGTGACTGTCAAATAAAGTACAGAACCTGTGTCCTTCTGCAAAGAGGAATCCACCCATGATATGTGGGTGGTGGAATGCTGGAATAGGTTGTCCAGGGGGGTGGTGGAGGCCACATCCCTGGAGACATTCAAAACCATGCTTGATGGGGCTCTTAGCAACCTCATCTAGTTAGGGATGTCCCTGCTTACTGTAGCAGAGTTGGACTAGATGAACTTTAAAGGTCCGTTCAAACCCAGTCCATTCTATAATTCTATGGTTCTCTAAAACATCTTAAATTACAGCACATTCCTCAGGCTGAGCAGGTCACTAGTCTCTTAAGGTATGAAAACAAGTACCAGTGTTAAGAGTTTATGATGTAAACTGGGGCAGCAAGCTATCAGACAATGATTTAAAATAAATTTGATATGAATTTTCCTCTGGCATTAGAGAGAAATAGAATGGTCTCTGTCCTATTAAACTCTCTTAGCCTCCAAATCAGAGCCAGCCGCATCCAGGCTGTCTGTTGGAACAATCTCAGGCTTGTACTAAGGCTTAAAATGTATAGGCTGGACCAGATTAAAAACCATGCCAACATTAATCACAATTTCACCTTATGTGGAATGAAGCTTCAGAACCTATGAATGTTCCTTCAAGCTATTTAATTAACTAGAAAAGACACAGCAAAAGGGTGCATAACTAAAGACAAGTACATGGCTTGCTGTACCCGAGAGAGACAGTTTTGCTCATCCCATCTCAATGAGTGCCACTGGTAGCACAATTGGCGTAAGACTGGAATTTCTTTGACTGCTAAGAAGATGGAAAGAGAAGGGATTTCAGACAATTCTCCTCAGCACTCACCTGCAACTTTGAGAACATTAATAAAGGTGGAATTTGAGTCACAGTACATGCTTTTAGGAATTAGGATCCCATATTCCATGAAACAATTTTTCCAAACCTTTTTCTTCTTTTTGACAGCAGCATGGATTATTTCCTACTTTGGTCATCATTCCAACAAAAGTGTTGTAGTAAAAATGTGTTGCTTTTTCTTCCCTCAAAAAGCTCCTGCTCAGACACGTGCCCTATCTAATCTCAGATCAGAGCAGTAACACAAAGATTTTTCTCCCCTCAAGCAGAGGTTGCAAACCATTTTGTTTAATAGATGCCTATCAGGAAAGCCTGTAATTCCTCATGTGTGAATGAAGCTATTAAACCCCAAACCTCATTACACAAATAATGTCCATTTTGATATTTCAAAGTACTTTCAGTAAGGTGCTCACAAGAATGTTGTAAATGATCCGTAAACAGTGGAACACTGTAGGGACAAATTGTAGATTGGGCTATTTATTTTCACAAAAGTTTACTGACAAAGGAGAAAGCAATCACCAGGGTCACTTGAGGGCCCAATCCTATGAAATCTCTTCTATTGTGTCTTCCTTGCTTGTGCTGTGACACTGTGTAAATCAGGAAGGGTAGTCTTGTGAGTAAACTATTAGGTAAGCAAAGTGTCTGAGGTATTTTATTTTTACTATGTAATCACAAAAACCAGGCACCTCTTTTATATATTTGTAGGTAATTTCCTTATATTTATAAATAATTTCATCTATTGCTTCTGACAGTTATGGCATCAATAGAATTAAGAGGAACTTAAGAAAGAAGAGGAAGTAGACAAAAAACAGCAAGAATTTCACATAATATTTGAAGAGGATTTCTCTTTGTAAATGAAAAAAAAAAGAAAAGGAGAAGAGAAAAGAGAAGAAAAGAAAAGAAAAGAAAAGAAAAGAAAAGAAAAGAAAAGAAAAGAAAAGAAAAGAAAAGAAAAGAAAAGAAAAGAAAAGAAAAGAAAAGAAAAGAAAAGAAAAGAAAAGAAAAGAAAAGAAAAAAGAAAAAAGAGAAAAGAGAAGAGAAGAAAAGAAAGGAAAAGAAAAGAAAAGAAAAGAAAAGAAAAGAAAAGAAAAGAAAAGAAAAGAAAAGAAAAGAAAAGAAAAGAAAAGAAAAGAAAAGAAAAGAAAAGAAAAGAAATAGCAAAAGAAGTAGGTTCTAGAAAGTTAGATTTCTTCAGGATTCCTGACTTCCAGGAAAGTGGAAAGGCTGAGGAAAAAAGCTCATTTTCACTCAAACCTGAATTTCAGAGATTTAAAAAAATTCTTTTATTATGCATCATAATGAATTTAAATCCTGTATGTCATCATTTCCTGAATCTAAATTGTGGAGCTAATATGTAACAGCTAGGGATTAGTCTTTAAAGTCACACTACTTATCACCAGCTGAGGTGAGAAGACTGATGAAGAACTCAAAAGGACCGTGGTTTCATGGTATTTTTGTTATATTATTTTTGAGGTCAGTAAGGGAGTGATTCTGAAGAAAATGATCAGCAACATCCTCACATTAATCATAGAACAGCAGAATCACAGAATCATATGGGTTGGAAGGGACCTTTGGTGATACTCTAGTCCAGCCACCCTGTCAGAGCAGGTTGCATGGGACAGCATTGAGATGGATGTTGAACGACTCCAGAATTGCAGACTCCACCAGATCTCTGGGCTGCCTGATCCAGTGGTCTGCAACCCTAAAAGTAAAGACATTCCTCCTCATGTTTAAGTGAAAATACCTATGATCAAATTTGTGCTCATTGCATCTTTTCCTGCCACTGGGGACCACTGAAAAAAGACTGACACGATTCTCCTGACACACACCCTTTACGTATTTATAAGCATTGATAAGATCCCCACTCAGTCTTCTCTAGGTTAAAAAGAAGATAAAGAATCTACATCAGTGGCCTGCTGTCTGTTCTTTAAGTTTATTCCTGAGTCTCTGTGGTGGGTTTCACTTTGGCTGGGTGCCAAATGCCACTTTTTCTCCACTCATCTACAACAGGAGAAAATAAGATGAAAAATCAGGGTTGTTCTTCCTACTTCTTTTCTCACTCATCTCTCTCACAGCTGCTACACAGTGGTTTTTATTCTGTTTTCATATCACAGGATCATAGAGGGCTTTGGGTTGGAAGGTACTGTTAAAAACAGTCTAGTCTAACCCCCCCTAGAGTGATCAGGGACATCTTTAAGACAGAGGGATGTTCTTAAGACAGAGGCACTACTGGCATTGCTGATGAAGTAGACTTTGACCAATGGTGGATCCATTTTGCAGCTGATTGGAATCAGCTGTGTGAAACGAGCGTATCCCCTGATCTCTTCTTCACAGATGCCCCACCTGACCTGCATTTTGGGGACAACTACACTGCATCAGGGCCTACAAAGGAGGGGTGGCATCTTGCTCTTGTATCAGCTCAGAAAACTTACAGTGTAGGTTTATGGCCAGGTACACTTGTGGCACAGTTTGGAACTGGATATAAGTATAATGAAAGCAGTTGAAGTCATCTAGTAGGTTTCCAATGATTCTCAGGCTACTTAGATGTGCATTTCTCATTAGGATTGTGAACAACATAAAGCATAGGTGCTTAGAGGCACCTGAGGTATGATTGCCTCATCCTTAAACTTTTCATGCTAAGAATGATATCAAATCTAAATGCAATAGAGAAAGGTTCCCACAGGACTCCAACCAATATTTACTCTGGCTTTCATGCTCTTACTCAGAGGCTGTTGTTTAGGACTTGTGATATATAACTTTCTTTTTGCCATGTACAAATCAGAAACAGGTTCCAGAAGCAGATCTGGAAAAATCAAAATCATTGGGAGACTAAGCCAAAGGCATAAGCTGTTCCAGACATTGCATTAGCAGTGCTCTCTACGATCAGTTCTCCACATCCTTTAGTGAAGGTTGATTCGATAACAAACCAAAAATAACTTTATACTATTGAGTCTTAAAAATGGAATTTGATCTGATGACAGTTACAAGTCTTTGACAGATGCTCAGAACTCCAGAAGCTCTGATATTTGTATATCTGTGGATGTGTTTTTGAAACTAGACTGACTTTGAGATGTGTATTAACCATACACCATCCAGATATCCCTTCCAGCCAAAGTTATTCTATGTCTCTATGATGTTGTGTTTGTCTAATCCCTGATAAACTGTTAAAAATTACTTTTTAACTAAAACAATAGCTATGGGAACACAAACAGAGTTATCTCCCAGGAAAGGGCACAGCTAATTTATCTGTTGCTGAACACTATTTTCAGATGTAATCACAATGTTTCCTGCCTAGAATTATTGGCATTGAGCTTGTAAATGTATCCCCTAAGGGAGGAAAAACACTGTAAATAACTTGCCTTTAAAGAGGGAGGTTTATTGGATTTTTACACCAGACAACATGAGCTCTGGTTAAATACTGAATGATATTTATGTCCCTGTATATCCAGCCATAGCTCAGATTATTATTTTTTTTTAAATTTATTTCAGCCTTAATAAATATAACAATCACTGGTGCTCACTTCCTGGGCCTAGTTTTCAAAATGCAGACACATTAAAGGAGGGTGAATATGGCAGCTGTAAAAAATAGTGTCTTCCAATTTCTTTTACTACCTCATGAATTAAGGAGAAAAAGGGGCAGAAAGAGATGAAAGGAGAGATGAAAACAGAAATTAAATTATTCTTCTGGTATACATATCCAGCAAGACTGCATGGCCTAAAGGGAATGTGATCATGATTTTTCAGTGTGCTCTGATGAACTCTAAGTTGTTACCAGCTTATCAGGCAGTGCAATTTACGCAAACCTCAAGGGATATTGGGTATGGATCAGTACAAGTGTCAAGGGAGTGCAAATATAGCTTAAATCTGCCACACTATGTGGCACAAGGTGCTGAAGTATTTTTGCTAAAGGCTTGCCAGACATGATGTGCTACTTCAGATCCTTGGATCAGTCCATCTCAGAGCCCCCTATATGAAAAGATTACTTAGCAATACTTTTGGTTTGTTTATGCCATGGGCGTAGACGCTATAATGCAAGTCAGCCTATCGGAAATGATGCTGGCCTGATTTTCTAAAGGTGGCTGCATATGTGTGGTAAACACCTTAACAATTATGTAGACGTATTCCAAGGGTGGAAAATTCCCCTTTGAGAAGCCAGAACAAAATATGATTTTTTTGTTTGAAAGTGGCCTGATCTCAGATTTTCATATGACCTGTCTGCTTGTTTGTAAATAGCTACATGTAATTTCTCCTAATCTAGGTCTCAAGTGCCATATCTTTCTCTACCACACTGCAGGGAAAATAAATTACAGGAAAGTCCTCTTTTTGTTGTTATGAGATTAAAAAAAAAAAAAAAGCAAAAAAAAAAAAGCAGCCATTTGGTGATCTGCTTAGTCCTATCAGACTACATTAGGCACAGTTTTGGAACATTTATAATACTGAGTTCAGGAGGCAGCCCTTAGGACAAGATTCATCTGAATAAATGTTGGTGCTAATGTGAGCTTCACAAGTCACTTTTGGCTTTCTTTACTGTAAGAGAAGATCTAGCAATATAGACAATGGAATTTAGGGTGTGATTCATCTTATCCTAAACAGTTGCCTGTATTTGTTCATAAGAATTGTATCCTAAACTATATTAACTGAATCAATCAGATCTCTACTGATGATAATGGGAGCACAGATAACCAGTTCAAATGTAAAAGCCAGGTGTGATTGATGAGTCCTACCCCTCATTTCTGCAACCTACTTAGACTGAGGTATGCTCCACACTTGGCTGCTTCATCAAGTTAACTTAGGTGCTTCTCTGGAGAATCTGTGTCTTCTGGGTCATGGAAATTCTAGCAGCAATGAACTTCATGTGCCTTCAGGTTTTATCAGTAGATGAATGTAGCACTGCTAGTAGCAGAAATTTGCAGCTCAACTACCAAAATTTCACCATAACCTTTTTGGAGGTTTAAGTCGTGGTGTTGTTTTTTTCCCCCTTCTCCTTTCAGTTCATCCAAAATACCCTGCTTGTGCATCAAACAGAGAGATGTCAACTCTCCCACCAATGATTTGGTCTTCCTAATGTAAAAAGGGCCACTACCTCAGTAGGAACAAAGGTTCATTTAATCTAGTATCTAATTACCTGTAAAAACTCTAGTATGTGAATAGTTAATGTAATAACTGTGCAGGCATATATGCTACTTCCATAACTTCTCTTTCAGACTGCTAAATGACAAAACTTCTCTTGTTTATTTCTTTATAGTTGCTGTTTAATTGTCTTTCTCCACTTTGTCCAGTTTAAATCCATTTTAATTAATACAGCTTGTGAGTAGAATTATAATGACTATGACTACAATAACTACTGTTGTATTGTTTACAGATTATTTTACTGGTGTATTTTTCATCTCATCTGATGATGAAAGATAAAGAGTCTCTCTCATTTGGAATAAATTACATATTCATATGATGAACCTGGGAATCAACCTTCTTCCCAAACAAAAGATTATGTAGTCTCCAAATTGCTCTTTTGTCTAGAATACTATACAGGAAGCAGAGGTCAGTTGTAATTGCTGATTAATTTTGTTTTCTTAACTTGAGTTCAATTTAAACCATGGAATTAATACTTTGGTAATAAAACTTTGCTGAATCAAGAGGACAGCACTAAGACCAGAATACCACACATATATGAAAACAATGCTGATAGACTGGGATCTATTTTACAAATATAGTAGATCACATACATATCCAGGTAATGTCCCATCACTCTGACAGCTCAGTGCAAAGAGACCTTTGTAAGTGAAACCTATACCTCTTATACCTACATGTAGGTAGAAAAAACATTCTCTAATTTTTAAAAGTAGAGTGTCAATTAGGAAAACAAGATCAAACATACTTCTTTCTCAATACTGGCTTGTTTTAACTGTTTCACATATTTCCTTTGACAAAGTTTAGCTCCCTGAACAGCTTTTCTGTCTCTACTGATATATACATATTTTTACAAAGTTTTTTTTCTCCTCCACCTATATGAACCTTCTACATTACTTTCTATAGCTGGTAGTGAAATGGTAACACTTGGACAATTATATTAAGGACTCAGTTAAACTCAACATTTTTTTAACCTAATTTTAAGGTGCGATGAGCAAGCCCTTTCTGATGTTTGTTTTCTTTCTCTAGCAGCACTAGGATATGTGTGTGTTCTGTACTTCTGATGCTTCCGTTTTCAAGAATGACATACGGATGGCAGTAAAAATGGTTTGCATGTCTGGTACTCCGCTATTTCTGTTCTTCTGGTTTTGAGATAAGCAGATGGAGATTAGGTAATTCTGTAACGCTCTAAGTCGTAAACAAGTTGGTATAAATATCACTGCCTCAAATATTGTGCTGAGCTTGCTCCATTTGAACTTCTGCCTTACTGTAGGTTTTCTTAAGATTGGGAGCATATGCCGAGTATATTTGGTTGTTTATTATCTCCATCCTAATCAATATACAAATTCACATCTGTTTAACTGATTTGCTAAATTTCACTCCTCTTCAGACTTCCATCTTGGAAAGTACACTCCCTGATTCACAGTAAAGCCAACCTTTTTCCTTCCATCTTTGATGAGCAAGCTAATAGGAAATATTATTATCTCTAACACCTGGTTATTGCCCATGAAAAGTACTAGGATAGTTCACACTTCCAAACTATGGTTCCTGAGTCATTAAGGCATTAGGAAAGCATTCTGCTTCATTTGCATGCAGGATATATTTTGCTTTCAACTACAAGAATTGTACACATAAACCTAGATTTTTAGAGATATTCAGATAAACCACAATAACAACAAAAAGAAAAAAAAAAAAGAAAGAAAGAAAACTTAGACAAATACATTGAAGAAGTTTGTAAAGAAATCTGTCAGGACCTATTTCAGTTTGTCAGCTAGAAACGTTAACAACCCGCTGCTTGCGTTTAACAGAAATGACCTCTAATAACCTGAAGAACTCATCCCCTCTTGTTGCTTATTGAACAATAGGAAAAAAATTAGGAAGATTCACAGTGCATCTAGTACCTTCTTGTTAAGACCAAATCCCACTGTAGCCTGTAGCTTTTAGGAGGTCTTTGTCTTTTGTTCACCACATAGTCTTGGGATCCCACTGGATCCTTTCATTCCCCGCTTCCTACTGCTTGGGCATGTTTGTAATCTGTGTTATCTTCACTCCTTTTCCCACATGATGTTCATGTTTAACTCAGGTTAGCTTTCATATGTTTCAAATGACAGCCTAGGCTTAGCTTCGTATGTTTCAAATGACAGCCTAGTAAGTAGTTGTAGCAGCAGAATTTCAGAATTTTCAGAAGAGAAAGGGTAAAATAAAACTTTGAGAAGAATAAGAAATTGATTCAATTTTAGTTACTAGATTCATTTTATGAAAAACAAATAATACAGTTTTATTTGCAATCAATTATTTCAATTCTAATAAAATTATAGTACACACCAAAAGGTGTGTACTATAATTATACAGAACTCATATACTATAATATATACAGAATTCAGACCAAACCAAGATGTCAATATATTTTGTAAACAGAGTTAATTTCTGTGTTATCATTTCAGTATGTTTTGTGTTAATGGAGTTTCCTTTTTGGTTAAGCAAGGTAGAGCTGTGTGCAAAATCTGTCCTGTTTAAGCCAATGGAAAATAACAAATTACATTTGAAATAATCACAGCTACTAGACTCAGAAAGTGTGAAGCAAGCAGGCTGGGAATATTGATCATTTAGTTTGGAAAGGAAATAGAATGTAATAGGGTGTCAACAGAAAACAAACAATAGTTACTCTTACTTGATTGAAGAAATAGAGAAAAAACAACAAACTGCAATGCCAGAAATAAAACTTACTAGTCACAAACAGAGATAAGACAGTGATATGTTTCTATAGACCAGATTGAAATAATGTCAGTTGTTAAATATTTCAACATGCAAAAGCTGTTATGACAATAAATCTTTGATTACTTAATTAACAAGAAACCTTATATTGTAATTATTTTTTCTTTAAGAAAGCATTGGAAAAAATAAAAAGAAGTACTAAATGTTGCTTTTTTTTTTTAATTGCATTTCAGTATAGATAGCAAAGTCTTTTTCTAAAGTAAAAGGATATTTAAATAATTGCTTATATATTTTTTTTTTTTAATTTATTTTATGGTTACTGTGATTCATCATTTACAATACATGAAATGAGTAATAAATACCTTCACATTCATGAAAGAAAGATTTTGTTAGAAAAGAAGATCTTTTCCAAAAAAATGATATTTTAAATGAATAGTAGTAGCATTGATTTTCCCTTCTTCACCATGTTTTCTGATGCAGAAATGATATTTTAATAATTACATGATTAGATGAAAGCTGAAAGCCATATCAGGTATTGAGTCTTTTCCAAAAACACTGTTAGATACTGTTAGTATGAAAAGGTCTGTGTTGACCAAAACCAAACAAAAATCTCTCATCCCACCTTCCGCCCCCAAAACCTATAAAATTGTCAGTTTGGACACAATAGGAAACTTGATGAACTATGGAAAACAGACCCATTTAAAATTAACTGAAGCAGAAAGGTTTTTAGAGTATTCCTATTATTAATGACATTGGTTTCTCATGGCTCAGTCAGCTACAGCATAACACCATTAAAATAAATGGCAATTAATTACAGCAAGCAACTCCCTACCAAGTTTTGTTATGATTATACATTTACAACATTATTCTGGACTTCAAAATATAGTGCTCATACCATACTAGAGGATGTACAATGGACAGCCTGAATTCAACATTAATCATTGGTCTAGGAAATTTCAGCTGTGTTACTGAATACATCCATAGATCATTGTTCACATATCCACAGCCCTTGTAAGGCTGTGGTAAGGTCATGAAAAAAAATCAGATTTTTTTAATGCAAGTTACAATAAATCTCTTTTTCAATACATATATGACAACTTTTGAAAACAGAAGGAAATGATTAATGGAAGCTTTCATGGCTGTTTTGGTTTTTTGGGTGGATTTTTTTTGTTGGTTTTTTTTTGGGGGGGGGGTTGGTGTTTTTTTTTTTACTTCCCTTGCTTTGGTTTCTCAATAAGGTGAAAATGAACTGAATATTAGTACATATCCCCAAATATGATGACTTGGACAAGTAAAGGGAAGGTGCTAGAGACAGAAACAAAGAACTTGGATATACTTCAACTTACATTTTAAAAAGCATTGTTCATCGTTCCTAAATCACTTAGAAATTTGAGTCTTGTACTGGGCCATCTGCAAGATTTATCTGTACGTGAAATAGGTAGGATGTGACCATCACAGATCACAAGGTTTAAGCTCAAGGTACAGAAGGACCAGAGCCTGTTAGGTCCGTTAATATACATGGAGTTCATTTATACTAGAAGTTATGAGCTGGAAAGTCATGCTTACACTTGTTTTGCACATGATACTAAAGCTTCAGCCTCTATAAATTACTTTAGCACATAATCCACCATATTGAGCACAGCTGATATCCTCACAACCTTAATTTACCAGAACTTAACTTGATAGCCAACCTTACACATGGATTAATTTCATCCAACATTAGCATTTTAAGGAGCTGTCTTTGGTGTTTATCTTAGACCTTGCTTATAGTAAACGCAAAGAGAAGTATGCTTTGAAAATAATATAGGTCTCAGATCTCTCTGGAGTCAGACTTCTCTCTCAGATGATATGTGAGACAATCTGAAACAGGCAGACTCATAATTTTAACACTTCAGTTACTATTTAAACATAGAAGGAATCGGCTCTTAATTTTCACTTACTTGTATGTGCAAGGCTGCTAAGATTTCCACACTATTCCACAATTACTGAAAAGCTCAAAATCCTCTTAAGGTAAATCTCTCAAAGCTTTTAGCTCCTTTCCCAAGCTAGGCAAAGAGCACCTTCAAACTGGTGTAATTTTAGCTCTCTGCTAAGAATTCCTTGGGCTTTCATAGGGAAAGTAAGTAAAATGTTGATGAGCAAAAAAAAAAAAATTTTTTTTGAAATATTCTATTCATCTCCTCAAAAGTGATGAGAAGATACGATTGAATTAAGGTCTCTCTACAATGGAAGCAGATGCTATGTCTGTATTCTCTTTTTTTACCCCTAAAGTAATTTTTTCTTGACTTTTTTTTTTTTTTAACAGACAGTTGATAAGTTGCTTATAGCTGTGAAGTTTCCAGTGTCAAGTCTTTGCCCCATCCCACACATGCCCTCTCTGCAACATCCTGTCTCCACTTCTGCTTTTTTCCAAGGCTTTGATTTCTCCACACATTGTTGTGTTAGCCATAACTGATGCACTCTCTGTAGAATAAATGCTTCATATTGTCAACTATATGAAACTCTGTTTAGACTCATGATAAAAAAAAAATAAACAGACAAATTAATTATAGACACCTGGGTAATTAGATAAATTGCTAACACGTATAAACCAAGTAAAACAAAGCTGCAACCAGGTCAAGAAAGGTTCAGACAGAACAAGGCTGACAAGCCTCAGTGCTTAGGTTTTGCAACTCACCAGTGGCAAGACCTCATTACTGGATAACAGTTTAAATGTAGTCAGTAAATATTCTCCTGGAAGGATTTCTTTGAAAGACATAATTTGGACATAGCATATTACCCTTCAGAGAAGCTTGTTATTTCTATAAAGTGATATAATTCTTTAATGTTTAGTGTGAGAAATCTAGTCACTAAAACTAGACAACGGAAGATTTAAATGAAACCCAAATCAAAGTTTAACTAACAGCTTGTGTCTGAGCCCTCTCTTATTAGTCTAGTTTTTTGTGATGTCTTTTGTCTTGTATGTAATTTCTGTGTTTCTACTTTATCTATAGCATATCTGGATTGTTGGTGTCTTGACAACATCCATGTTTCTTTCAGGAAAATTTCTTCATTGCCTCTACTTTTAAAAAGCACCAAATGTTTCATTACTTCTGGTTATAGCTGCCTTTCTGACAGCAGGTTTCAGAGTTACAACAATACATCTCTTGCGACCATCCAGCACCCCTCTGTTTCCATCCTGAAGTTGTTAGAATACATCCAAAATTAATTATATATGCATATATGTGTGTGTGTGTATATATATAAAAGAAAAAATATCTAATATACCACTATGACTTTACTTCAGAGCTGACATTTCAAAAAACTTAGGCTTACTGATGTTGGCACAAGCATCAGACAAATATTTCTACAGAAATCACAATAGAAAAGAACAATTACCTACCTGGTTTTCAAGTGAGAAACATTTTACATCTATTTTAGCACTTGAGACATTTCATGCCATCTTCATAAATCTGTTTCCAGTATCACAGTGGTCAATAAAAATTAATGTGACCTTATGCAAAATGTACCAGATTTGAATTACAATGGAGTTATGTGCTAGATTAGGGCTCAATGTGTTATGTTGTCACCCAGGATGTCAAATCTAACAAACATAGCAGTGCTTGGCCTGCAGCTCTGGTGGGTTTTTTGCAATCTCTATCATTGGCCTGAAGCCTGATGCCTGAAGCTGCAACTTTCTTTTTCTTTTTATTGTCTTTTTTTTTTTTTTTTCTTTTCTTTTGATGTGCCTTTGTATCTTCTTGGATGTGAACGAGCTAAGCACCACAAATTGTGGTGCTTAGCATTTGTGTGTATGTGTGTGCACACTCTAATATGTAACACAATCTATGCCGATTTCTTTTTGCCTTTTCAAGATAAAACATTGTAGATTAATAAGTTTTCCCAAACCTTCTGTATGTACATGTACATAACTATGTCATATAACTTTCTAGATACAGAAGCACATGTTCAGACACTGATTATCCAGAATGTGTGTGGATAACATGCAGCTAATTGCTATGTTTTACTAGGTTAAATACTAGTGTTGGATTTTGTTTCGTGAAAGCTACAATATTTCATAGATGTAACTGTTGGAAATTGTTTTATGGCAGTCTGGAGGATTTTTTTTTTTCTTGGGAATGTTAGGGAATGGAGAGGAAGACAGATGGGGAAGAATTGTCTAATGAAAGGAAACCGTAAATTGTCATCGAAGTTTCCAGAGTATCTGGTGTGTTTCAAAGTAACTTAGGATGAAAATCCTTGCTCTGGAAGGGACCAAGTGTGATTCCCT
The DNA here is from genome assembly GCF_014839835.1 of Dryobates pubescens. Classification (NCBI taxonomy): domain Eukaryota; kingdom Metazoa; phylum Chordata; class Aves; order Piciformes; family Picidae; genus Dryobates; species Dryobates pubescens. The sequence goes on along the minus strand of NC_071625.1, from coordinate 18,541,568 downwards.
AGGAAATTTCAAATGTCATTAGATGTTTGTGGTTAAGCAACTTAGTCTCATATTTAACATGTAAAAAAAAAAATAAATAAAAAGGCATATAAGAGAAACATACCAAAATCTGAATGTTATACTTCTCACAACTGCTTGCTTTTGCTGTTACAGTGGAGAGATTCTTCAGTCTGTTTGTTGTTCACATTACTCATGAACGAAATAGGTTCAACAGCAACATGGGACTCATTATTTATAAGAAAATAAAAGTACAGAGACTATGAGTGTTGGTGGCTGGCAGGATGGACTTCTTTCTGAAAGGGACTTGCTTTATGACAGGCACTAAATTGATTATCTTTAATCACTTCTTCAGTCCAAACAGAGCTAATAATAATAATACAGCTTCCCCTTCTCCCTTATCTGTTTGGATTATCAATCTCCATGAAATGTTAAATAAAAGAAGACTTCAATTTTGGAGTGAAACTGTGACATTGGTAGATTACAAATAATTTATATCAGCTCATTCTTCTGCCTTCACCTGGCTTCCTCCCACAGCCAAAGATAATTAGAAAGTAATTAAGCCATCAAAAGCAATGCAGAACGAAATTACAGTAAATTAAGCTACTGGATAACTGGTAAGAGAGCCTCAATCGCTGTAGGAGTTAGGTACAGAAAAATAAATGTGCACTAAAGTTATTATTTTGGTAACATCTCTCCAGTGCATTTCACGTAATGCAATCCTAAAATAATTCTAAAATATGCCTGGAATAAAGGAACTAAACACTACCCAACTTATCAGTTGTACAGGCATTACCAGAGAAAGTTTCCCTGAGAGGCTCATTCACCCTGTCAGTTTTTTCCACACTATTTTCCATCTACATTTTTTTTCAAGCTTTGATAAGATCCCTGTTCTCTCCAAAACTATGTTTTATGAGAGAGGGAAATAAAAAGGGGAAAAGAAAAGGAGGGAGAGATATGGAGTGAAGTTGAGAAGATAAAATCAACTCAGGAGGTTGGAAATGGGAGTAAACAACATCTCAGATCAGGATGGAGAAAGTTATGTCAAACCTGCATATCATTTTTAGCAAAATGCCAGTCTTTGCTTTAACTACTTCTTTTCCTATCTATGAAAGTCTCTGCTCGGCTTTTCTCCAGAGTTTTGTTCCAAGATCATATAACCATATGATCCCTAACACCCCAAAGATGTTGTCCTGCTCAGTCTTGGGTTCTGTGGCTGTTCCAGCTGAAGCTTTTTGATATGAAGGCAATGCATGCAGCCATATGCCAGAAACCCCTTCTCTTCTTGCCACTTTGCACTGCTCAGAGACCTAATGAAAGGTCTATACTTCTCTGAGGCATAAGGGAGCTCTCAGCTGGTGTCAAGCAGCATAACCAGCTCTCCCACCAGCTGCTTTCCTGCACATTGCTGAGGGAGAGAAGGAAATTACATGAAGTGGAACCCGTGGCCTGTCAACGTACAAAGACTTGATGGCACCATGGGATCTGGGGGATATGTGAATATGGATCACAAAGGTACAAGAGCAGAGCAGGAGGACATTCCCAGCCTGGCTTTAAGCTCATTAGTGTTGGCAGTGTTGATCTGACAATATGGTGCAGTTAGCTGCTCAGATGTTTCCCTGAGGAAGCAAGGCTGTACAACATGTGTAAGCTCTGAGCTCTCTACACATCACTGCTATAAGTACTTGAGATGGCTAATTTCTAGATAGTTCAGATATGACTTCCTGGTGAGACCTGTTGGTTTCTAAGATGTGTGCTACTACATCCACCCATCATCTGTGTATTTCTTGATATCCTGCCAGGCACTGTTAGAGGGTCCTGCACCTTCCTTCCTGGGCAATGTGTAACAGTGCCATAAACTCAAAGTACCTTCTTGTCTCCCCCTTGTGTTTTTTCAGCCCTGGTTAAGATTTTAAATGTTGGGAACATCACTGTAAGAGCCATGTTTACGCTGCTGGCCCTTCTGCTGCATGAATATTACAGATCTGAAATCTTCTCTGTGAGACTTTCTGCGCCGCTAATGAATCCATTTCAATATTAGGAGAACAACTGAAGCATTAGAAGACCTTTCATGATTCTGGCATGCAAAATACAAACTGCTGCAGATAACAATGACTGTGTACTTGTTCTCCAGTTAGTAATAAGCATTTTAAACTCCCAACACTGCAGAAAGAACAGTGAATTCTGAATCCATAACAGAAGAAGAAAAGTCTGTCTACATGAATATTTTTAGATAGTAGGAAAAACTGAGATCTATAAATCTAAAACATATTTTCAGGTTATGGCCCATCTTTGTAGTTTGAAGTAGTTGTTTCATAATGCAAGCCTGAATGTACAAAAGAATGCAAGATTACTTGATCTGAAAGAAAGTACAGTGATATTTTGGGTTGAATGGAGATTTTTATAACAACATGTGAAGCCGTATGCTGCATGCCCTTGTGTATGAGAATGCTCGTGCATATAAAACCTGACAAGAGAACTGGAAAAACTGTGGAAGGGAAGGAAGCTAGAACTTACACAGTGTTTTGATTTTTCCCTTGGAGAGATCTGATTTAGGCAATTCAAAACAAAACATGGGAATGAGTTTGCCTTTGAATCTAAGTTGGCACTCTTCTATTTACGCAAATACAGCTAATGTCCTTTATTAGATTTTATATTCTAATGAGGAATTAAATGTCCACATATCTGAATCTTCAGTATATTCTGGCCACTTGAGTAGAAAATACTCTTCTCTGGCACACATATATATATGTACATTGTCACAGCTGCAATAAGCTTCAAAATGTTTAAAAGGTCATGGCTTTTTCCCAATGTATAAGATTTTTTAGAATATAAATTGAGTGTCTTCTTGATGATCAAAGTTAACTGAAAAAAAATTAAATCAGTCTGTATCAAATGGAAATATAATTATTTATAGAAAATGGGGAGAGGTTATCATTTTTCCAGACACTAGTGGTAGATGTCTTGGTTGTGTGCTATGGCTCTCTTGTGCTTAACGCTTACAGAGAAGGAAAAAAATGGTAAAAAATTCCATGAACAAACAAAAAACCCTGTTCTTGAAATCTTGTATTCCAAGCATAACAATATCTGTACTGCAGAAATTCACCCTGTACTCTGTTCAGCAGAGATCAAAGGTTACACTTGGATAATAATCCCTGGGCAGGAAAAATTCACTATTTTTCCTAGTTCAAGAGAAGTCTAACTTCTATGACAGTCATAGTAAAGCTCTGCAAAATTCTTCCTGGGGATGGAAGAACTTCAAAAATACATTCACAGAAACCACTTTATTTATCATGTTCTCATCTTTAAGCATAAGTTTGAGTTCAGCTGAAGTAATGCAGCCTCATGTCCTAGAGCAAGTCAGAACCACAAAGAGAAAGGCTAAGAAGAAGAACTTTTCTGAGGGTGGGTATTTGCCATTAGGCTCAGGAAATGCATGAGCAGAAAGTAGTCAAAGGCTAAGAATATGCTCCAGGCAAGTATGTCTGCCCTGCTCTATCATTTCTTGGGTTTTGCTTATGCTCAGTTAGGAACAGGAGCTTCGTCAAGACAAACTCTTGATTTGAAACAACACTTTTACATTTTTTATGTTTTTTAAGGGACAGTTTATGACAGAAATTCAGTAAGACGTTCTTAAACTGTTGACCAGAAAGTCTTAGAGCTGTTATGAAAAAGTGATAAAACAACTGAAAGCAAAAGGTAATGATGGAAAACATTAGCGTGAGTGTTATTGATTCCTTAACAATCAGTCTCTTGGGGTGGTAGAGGCTGTATTTCCCCCCCTAACTCTTCAAGTTGACATTGACAGTCCATACAATTATATATGCAATAGCAACATACTCTTTATTTGAAATGTTTGTTAAGAGACAAAGCTTCTGAAGGAAACCAAAAGCTTTATTTGTCTTGAACATTGGAAAGGAAATACAGCTTTCTCATACTCAATGATTTACTATGAAAAAAATGGGAGCTATTATCTGCAAAGCCTTCAGAAGATTATAATTAAAGGAGGCAGGCTTGAAAGAGGATTTCACATTTCTTTCTATAGCTAGTGCTGTCAGTTGAAGACACTACAGTACTTTCCTATAGAACCAAAGCTGCTCCCAGATGTATAATACTTAGTGATTTAAAAGCCTACACCCACAGCTTTCCCTCTGGCATCATAAATTGATTGACAATGACAAGTGAATAAGGTTAGCACCTCATGGGGACAACCTTCAGCTTGAATAAATGATGACACTATTTATCCTTCTCTATTTCTTTCACCTTCTCACAGGAGAATACATGAAGCCCCCTGAAATCCAGATAGACAAAAATACTAATCCAAGCTTCAAGTGGGAAGCTGTCAGATCCTAAAAGACTTTTATTTTCTTTTTGCACTTCGAACCTACCTACCTTAGGTTACCTACACAGGAACAGTGTGGGCAGCAGGAGCAGGGAGGTCATTCTACCCCTGTACACTGCACTGGTTAGGCCACATCTTGAGTACTGTGTCCAGTTCTGGGCCCCTCAGTTTAAGGAGGATGTTGACTTGCTGGAACGTGTCCAGAGCAGGGCAACAAAGTTGGTGAGGGATTTGGAACACAAACCCTATGAGGAGAGACCGAGGGAGCTGGGGTTGCTTAGCCTGGAGAGGAGGAGACTCACGGGTGACCTTATTGCTCTCTACAACTACCTTAAGGGAGGTTGTAGATAGGCGGAGGTTGGTCTCTTCTCCCAGGTGGCCAGTACCAGAACAAGAGGACACAGTCTCAGGCTGTGTCAGGGGAGGTTTAGGCTGGATATTAGGAAGAAGTTCTACACAGAGAGAGTGATTGCCCATTGGAATGGGCTGCCCGGGAAGGTGGTGGAGTTCCTGTCATTGGAGGTGTTCAGGAGGAGACTTGATAGGGTGCTTGGTTGCATGGTTTAGTTGATTGGGTGGGTTGGATGATAGGTTGGACACGATGATCTTGAAGGTCTCTTCCAACCTGGTCTATTCTATTCTATTCTATTCTACTCTATTCTTATGTGTTCCTAAAGGCAAAGTGGTATCTTGCACTTAATTTGCTCAAATAATGGCAAAATTGATTTCATTTGATTCTGGATAAGTAATTTTTTTTTACTTTTGTTTGTTTGTTTGTTTGTTTTTTTAAAGAAAAGGTTTGGTGGGTTTTCCCCCACATACACAAAACCATCATACAAAAAGCAAGTAATTTCTGTGTAAGTGGAGTTTTTATTTGTGGGTTGGTATTACATTTTCCACAAATGGCATATTTATTTTATGAGAACCCAAACTTTTCAAATCTGTGATGCTGGGTTCCTTTTTGTTCTCACTTTTGCCCCCTGTTAATAATGTGGAGACTTGGAAATTCATTAAAAAAAAAAAAAAGGACTGTAATGATATCATAATATCACAATTACAGTCAATCATTAAAGTATCATTATTTCTATCTTGGGTTTAATTTGCTTTGGTGACTGAGAGAAGTGTCCTTTCTTCATTTTCATTCTTGCCCTTGAAATGTGACACCCATGACAGACAGCACCAGAGAAACATTGGCATGCAGTAGCTGATAGTCCTGTTCTGCTTTTAGGTATGCATCTTGTGTATGACTCTATTCCCATCTTTTGAAAGGGCTTGTTCTTCTGCAATATAAGCAAAGTCACTGTCATTTCTTAAAATATGTTCTCTGGTTTGGTTTTTTTTTTTTTTTTTTTTTTTTTGGTTTGGTTTGGTTTGTTTGGGTGGTTGTTTTGTTTCATTTTGTTTCATTTTTTTCCCCAAGAACTGACAGTGGCATGTAATCCTGTGCTGATTTATGCTAGCTTTATTCAGAAAAATCCTTTTGTATACTTCTTGAATAATTGTGTACACAATTACTAAGCTTCTGTCTTTTACAACCTTTACAAGAGATTGATTTTTGACCACTCCTGCTTCAGCTGTGTTTAGCATCAGTCATGATGTAAACAACGTGTGAACTGACAGAATATTAATTTCTTCACCAGGCTGCTCCCTTGGGCTGAATAATTCTTTCAGCCTTAAGAACAAAACAGGTCTCTGATGTTTTGTTTAGTAAACCACTTAACAGGAGGTCACAATGAACGTGTGTCCAGGTTAAAAGATATTTATTAAGTAAGTATAGAAAAGCCCTCTTGCATATATTCTTAATTTGGGTGAAGAACACTTGCCATCAGGAGTCATTGCATGCATAATGGAAGTCTTCCACACAAAGCAATTTCCATTCTTTAAATGCAGGGTTTTGCAAAGACTGGTAGGCTTTTAGGTCATTATACTCTTGACAGTTGGATTTACATAGCTCTGTGTAAACTCAGGTCAGAGAGAGGATTCATTCTCAGCTAATTTCACAAAGTGGAGAGTGTAATATTTGTTTATAGAGGGTGTTGATCTGAATGCCTTTATGTCTTTAACAATTATCTTTTAAGATATTCTTTCCTGATGTAATTCGTCTTATCATGGGAGCACTACACACAGAAGTCTAATTAACAAGTTTCTTGTGTTCAGCCACCAGTCTCCCTTATTGGTGGTACTTAAACATTCATATTTTATCTTGACAGAAAAATATGTTCAGGTACAGGAAAGGGGCACGAATCATGACACAAAAGGATCTGCAACTCCTGATCTAGCACCTTAAGTATGGTATCATAAATTAACACCGAAAATCCTTAATGAAGTCTGCCTTCTGTGAGAGCTGCTTGTGTTTCTTTCTACACCTGGGTGCATCTGTTCTTCTTCTATTTGTAGCTTTTTTGTTTTCTCTCTTGATTATTTTCTTGCCCATTCTTTTCTTTGTAAATTTTCTGTCAAAATCCAAGAAAGGGAGCTTAGATATGTGTCTTCTCACAAACAGTAGAATAATAAATAGCCTCATCTGTCAAGGTTTGGAATGAAGAACAATTATAACATCAACATAACTCAGACAGCATTAATAGAAGTGTTAATTAGATTAGTTTGGTAGTAAAAGACTGATAAAAAATGCTGTCAATATTCCTTGAACAAATTATGTAAAGCCAAACCCATGAATTAGCAGGTTAGAATTAAGCAGCATGTTAAAAAATAAAACCAACAAAAAAAACCCCAAACCAACAAACACGACCAAAAAAAAACCCTAAAAAACAAAAAAAGGCTCCAAAACACCTTCCAAACAGCAATAGCAATAAAACTTCACCATTGTAAGGTGTGATTGCATTCTAGGTAATGATTGTTAATATTTTTTGGAAGAAGTAAGCCCAAGGAAAGACCTCCCTCTTTTTTTTTTATTCTTCTCTCTCATACCTGGGCCTGGGTAAGGTATAGCAGAATAGTTTGTCACAAAGTAAGCCATTTCGCCCCCAGATATGATGGATTTTGTTCCAGTTCTTGTCAGAAAATGATGAAACTTGGTAAAACATAACCAAGTGTGTCAGTTGCCCTGTTCAGCTGCTTCCTCAGTGAATTGTAACAACAATGCAGCCGCTGCCTGCACATTGTTTCTTCCCTTATATCTCCACTGACACCTTCAGGGCTTCACCTCGGCAGCTGTTAACATAAAGAAGCAAAGCATGACCTCAGAAAACAATGTAAAGAGGCAGCAGAAACAACACTGTGCAGTCCTCAGGGTGTTCAGTAGACAGGCAGCTGGTATAAGCCCATGTTTTTCCTGTCTTTCCCTTCTCAAACATCTCCCTTCTCTTTTGTTTTTTGTGGGTATTTTTTGGTTTGGTTTGGTTTGGTTTACTTCCTTTTTTTCCAACAAGCTCTTTTTGCTAAGACCTTGATCCACCATATACACATTTACTTAATATTCAAGTACTCCTAGTTCTTGAAATCATAGCTCAGAAGCATTTTCTTATGTCTGCCTTTGAATTGAAGCATCTTTATCTCAATTTTCCCTTATTTTATCCACCCACCTTCCTTATTTATTTCAGTGTTTTTTTGCTTGTTTGTTTGTTTTATCTTTTTCATTTTTCTTCGATACACATGCACTGGACATTTTTTCTCTCTCTCTTTTTTTTTTTTTTTCTTTTCTTTTCTTTTTCATGTCCTGCTTCTCTGATATACTGTGCAGTCTTGAGATTTGTCCTGACAGATCTATGACAGATCTATTCCTTTGTTATGCTTTCCTTTTCCAAGGGTGCAATTGGGAAGAGCCTGTACCCTCCCTTTTGATACACAGCTCTCAGATATCTATAAACATTTATTAAATACCCTCTCAGTCTTCTCCTCTCCAGACTAAAAACCCCAAATCTCTCAGCCTTTCCTCATAAGGCAGTGCTTAAGTCCCCTAATCATCCTCATAGCCCTCTGCTGGACTCTCTCCAGTAGATCCCTGTCCTTCTTGAACTGGGGAGCCCAAAACTGGACTCAATGTTCCAGGTGAGGTCTCACTAGGGCAGAGTAGAGGAGGAGGAGTACCTCCCTCGATCTGCTGGACACAGTCCTCTTAACACACCCCAGGATACCACTGGGCTTCTTGCTCACAAGGGCACATTGCTGTCCCATGCAGAATTTGTTAGCCACCAGGACTCCCAGGTCCTTCTCCACAGGGCTGCTCTCTGACAGATGTCCTTCTAACCTGTACTGGTGCAGTTTATTATTCCTTCCCAATGCAGGTCTCTGCACTTACCCTTGTTGAAACTCATTAGTTTCCTCTCTGCCCAGCTCTCTAGCTCATCCAAGTCTCTCTGAATGGCTGCACAGCCTTCAGCTGTATCAGCCAAGCCTCCCAGTTTGGTGTCATCAGAAAACTTGCTGAGCAGACACTCTGTCCCCTCACCAATGTCACTGATGAAGATGTTGAACAGGACTAGACTCAGCACTGATCCCTGGGGGACTCCACCAGTCACAGCTCTCCAGCTAGACTTGGCATCACTGACCACCACTCTTTGGACTCTATTTTGTAACCAGTAAAATAGCCTAGCTTATCTAGGCAGTGCCAGTCATACATCATTATTCAGAACATCTATATTCAAAGATGTCATTGTTTACATTAACTATCATTATTGTCCTCTGTGGCTGGTCTCACAGAACAACTTCTGCTTAGACACTGTATGTGGAAAACCAGATTAATTTGTAACTGAGCATGCAGGTATTTTGTATCACACGTTTTTTAGACCTTCATGAAAACATAACTGTATTTTCCTCTGAACAATATCTGTTTCATTAATACCTTTGCTCAAATGTTTTAAGCAAGGGTTCTGACAACAGAAATTTCACAGAAATAACACAGAAGACTTTTTAACCTCAGCTTAGTGAGTTCCTCAGATGTACTTTTTTTCTGCATCCTTCAGACTCTTGATGACAAGAGGAGATTCAGAGAAAATAAAAAGTTGTGGACCCTTGTCAGAAGGTCAGGACTTGTGTAACGCGCTAGAAATAAGCCAAGGCTTTGTGTATGGCTAGGTGTCAAAAAAAGTACATGCTCCTTTTCAAACAGAATGAACTGAAAAGGCTTCTCAAATGAGCATTTCTGCACCATCACAGATGTTTCAATCACCACACTAGGTACCTAGAATTGCTTCCCAATAAATTGTTGAAAACTCCTTAAATTGACTGAACATTTTCAGTTAGATTCAGTCACAACAGATTTTCAGTTAGAAACGAGCCAGTCAAACTGGGGCTAGTGTAATACCAGTTCATTAATTAGTACACCTACAAGCTGCAGCAAAATTCACTAATTGTAAATTGTAAGCATAAGGAGATTCAAGCTGTTTTTTTCCAGAACTTTGTAATGAGTGTTGTTGTCACGGTTTGGTTTTCTGTTTGTTTATTTGGGTTTTTTTGTGTGTTCATGCCCTGAACTCTCCTTTGTGTTCTCTGACAGATTGTTCTGTCATCATGGATTCAACACTAGACAAACACACCATTCACATTAACCTATGTAGTCTCAACCGGAAGGTTTTGTATTCCTTAAAAACAACCAACCAACAACAACAACAAACACCAAACCTAAACAAACAAACAGACAACCCACAGAAAAACCATTTCACCCCGCGATAAAACACCAAACCTAAGGCAAAGTAATACGAAACCTAATCAAGTGATGTAGAAAAAATAGACTGATTTTTTTCTCTACTCCTGTGTTCCTGAATATCTTGCCAACTATCTCATGAGGCTTTGTGTATATTAAGTGGAATGTAATGAAATATTACAGGCTGTTTTCCCAGCCACTAACAATCAGTAAGGTGTCATGGGTAAACCTACACTTACCCTAAGTGCTGTAGAGAAGTTTCCATGCTCTCTAAACAGAATGATAACCTGCTTAGCAGTAGAGTATGATTAAATTTTATGAAACTGCCTACTTGTTTAGCCTAAAATTGAGGAAAGTGTCTGCCTAGAAACACAGCCTGCACATCAATCTTAATTAGGCAGAGATATCTCCTGTGAAACAGACCAGAGACGGCATAAACAACCACCAAGATTGCATTGTTGCTGCAAGAGTGGATCCTCTGAGAATATTGGGACAGCACAGAGATGCTCCTGCCAGACAGCCAACTCCAGAAGCCCCAGTGAAAGCTCTTCCTCAGGTCTGCCAGAATGGTGAACCTAACAATGGACAGTGATACAGCAGAGAAATAGGAAGGGGGCAAGTTTATGTGTAAGTATGCACGTATGTTTAAGTGTAACACTGCATACTGCATCCTAAGCATGCAGTTGTGTTTACAAGGTATCTAAATTCTTACATTACTTTCCAGTTCTGCTATGCCTCCACTGCCTTCATCCACTTATGTCAGAGAGAATTTAAAATTGTGATACTGAAGGTGCATTCAGAGCTTGTAATCCCTATCGTGTGACAAGAGCCTTTTCTTGACAATCTTCCCTGCTAATTATCTCATAATTTAAATCAGAATTGTATCAAAATATCTGTTTTCCCAAATCCTACAACTTTTTCTGAGAAAAGATAAAATCCTTACTGGACTGTTGTTATTCAATGTTCATTGCAATCTTTAAAATGCAGAGGAAAAAAAAACAGTAAGTCTCATCCCCCAGGAACAGCCAAGAAGATGCCTCTTTTGAGGCAGGTGATTTGATACATTTGCCTACTGAAGATGATAATGACTTTGCTCTTTTAATAGAACAGCAGATGAAGGTCATTCACTACAAATGCCATACACAACATGTGAAGTCTTACTGTCAATCATCAAGTGTCTTTCCTGGAGACCTTTTATTATGCCCAAGTTAAAAGACAAGAGAAAATGCCATACACTGCCCACTTCCTGATCTCTGATATACTTACGCAGCAATCTGTCATCCTAAAACTCTGGAAGGTCTCATTGTCATTGACTATGGGTGGTGATTTCCCTAGTATGTGAATATCAATGTTGAACTTCTGGAACTACATTTATTTTAAAAATTCTTGTGGATAATAAGGAAAAACCAGCAACAAAACCAACAACAAAAAGAAAAGTTAAATTACCAAAAAAACCCAAATAATACCTTTTTTAAAGTTTTTTGTTTGTTTGTTTGTTTTTTAGGCCACTAATCTCAGTTAAACTCAGTTAAACAACTTATTCACAGCAACTGGTCACAGCAAACAGGCTTCAAAAGAGGTAAGCAGCCTCAAATGACTCAAAGTTGACTTCCATTGTTCAACTAAAACATCCTACTGCTGTCAAGTGATGTTCTAGAGCTCTCAAAGACAACAAGCATAATGAGACTGAATAAACTATTTTTATTACCATAGTTCCTAATATTAATACAAACACTATCTTGATGCTCAAACACGAGTATGCTGTAATCCTGCAGCTCACGGCAGCAAGTTAAAGGGAATAGAAGACAATGCTGGCTTATGAGATGTTAATAAATACTGATCAGGCAGACATTTTATGCAGTCACAAACTGATTTTGGATGCTTCCTAATGCACCCAAAATCATTACACTCATGAGAAATGCTGTCCACATGGTCCAGTGAATGGTGCTAGCTGCCTTAAAAAAAAGCCCAGTAAAACATACATGTAAAACATACAGGGAAAATATCTGAGGAAAAGATAATGTTACACTACGCAAAAAGTTTGTAGTAAGACACAAGGGTGTTAGATAAAAATGATGGAAAGAAAAGAGATTAAAGGAAAATATTGGTTTTCTCTTTGATTTTATGTTGTTTTATTCAGTAGCTATGCATTTGAAAGATTAACTGGAATGGGTTCTTTAGACGGTGTTAACCCATGAGTACTTGGGCTTTTTTTGTTGAAAACATCCAGAGGGAAAGCACTCGCAAAAATAAGCATCCTCAGTTAGGTCTAAATGTGCAGCTGATTGACACAGTTGGTAAGTTTTAGTAATTCATATCCCTTTGTCAACTGGATCATTTGGTTCCTCTTTTCATGCCATATGATATTATCTCTTCAAGCCTGATTTCTGCTATCATCACATTATTTATGCTGGTCATTTTCAAATGCATTTAAAATACTTTTATCTTTTTGTTTGTTTGTTTGTTTATCCAAGGTTTATCATTCACAGATAATTGATTACAAACAAATAGAAAGACTATTATTGATTTAGCTGAAGAAGTGTAAATGTGTGCCTATGATTTCTGAAACGTTAACCTCAAGGACACAATGTCACACAGTCTGTCAATAGTTGTATGAGGACAGACATCTGAAACACAACCTACTTCATATAAACTGCAGGTTCACTAGATCCTGATCTTCAAACATTTGTGCTGGAATGGTTACAATTCACCCAAAGCTGTGAGGAGCTCCTGATTTTACACATGGAATTCAAATGCTCCTGTCAGCCAAGAGAGTGGCCTATAGTAGATGTCTGTCAGATGACCTTCATCTTTCTAGGTAGTGGCTATTTCAGTGCTGGCAGGCTAGGGGCGGCCTAGGCTGTCAGTATGATGGAGAAACAAGAACTATTTTAATTATAGCATTTGCACAACAACAAACTACAGTGAGTGGCAAAGATACACGAGTACTATATAATGGCAAATTAGAAGCATAAGCTCTGAGCTCACATCTGTTTTGGTGCCTGAGGCATTTTTCTGAGCTTTATGCTCTGCAGAAATGATCCTGTCTGGAAATAAGACCTTTTTTTCACAGTAAATAATAATGTATCTTTATTTCCATACACCCGCTCCAGAGCATTCTGTGGATTTGCTGTCTCACAGGTCCCTGTGTCTAACAATTATTTGTTCCACTTACAACAGGGTGCCCGTACAGGAAACCCTTATCGCTTCCCAACCAGGATCCAAATTTACTAACCCATTATAGAAGAAAAATAAAGCTTTCACCTTTTTTTTTTTTTTTGTTTCCTCTCTATCTGATATGGTTTATGCAATTTCATTTAAAAAAAAAAAGAAAAACAAACAAAACCTACCAGCACCACCACCAAACCTAACAAAAATGAACAAAAAAACCCACCAAAAAAATAGCCAAACCAAAAAACAACAAAAAGACCTACAAAACCCACCCCTGCACTAGTGCATAGAACTGAGAATGTGATTAGTTCTATTTTCTGTGTTTCACGCTCATGCAAATGAGGAGACTTATTTTTTACGGTTACTAGAATATTGCTATTTAATCATCAGTTGCATTTACTGAGACTGAACAGCCTGTGAGAATGGTGCAGAGGCAGGAAGGACAGGGGGGAAATGGGACAACTGGGGTTTCTAACTCACAAGCACACATTCTGCATGTTAGCTAGTCAAGGCTAAAATAAGACTCTTCCTTTATACTCTCTTCTTTCCCTTTCTTCTCTTCACACAGTGATGTGACCTTAGGTCATACACACAGCCATACATTCAAAAGCATTTTTTTTTCTGACCATCTTGATGTTTATCCATTTCATAAGTCAGCTATTAAAGGGACATCATTTTCGTGAAATAAGACACAGTTCTGTCTAACTATGGTACGTGGAACAAGCCTGTTAGTCAATCTTGCTGTAGATATTTTTAAATATTTTAACTTTGTAATTCATGCTTTGTCTTCTTTTGAAACAGAGAAGTTAAGATTTAGTAATTTGTTAAAGTTGAGGTGTTATGTTTTGTTTTCCTTCAGGAATTGGCTCAGAGATATTTGCACAATTTTCTATGACCTTTAATACTCATATCCTCACAGCTCTAGTTTAATTTACGTAATATCCTATAATACTGGAAAAATCATAATGTGATTTATCAATTCCTTAGCCCCAGAAAAGTTCATATGCCATGATGCACAGTAGTTGGAATGACATTTTATTAAAATAGTTGTTGAGCCCTGAGGAGCCTGACAGTATAAAAGAAGTGAATAAAGAGGTCATGAATTTTTTGTAGAGATGAAATCAACCTGTAGTATTCATGAATAATTCACTGAATTTTGAAAGACAAACCTTGGGAAACATCTTATCAAGGCGCCCTCAAGATGAATTGTCATGAACACTTACTGGCCTTGAAAAACCAGCATGATCTTGTTTCAAACATATGTATGGGATCTTTCTTACAACAGTGCATGAGCCTTAGGTTGTTAGATACCTCTTGCCTTTAAGTTTCATCTCAAAATTCACCTCTGTTGTGAATCCTACCAAATACTTGATAGTGGAAAGACAGATGAAATGTGAGATTTTTCTGCTTTTTCAGTTTAATTCAGTTAATCTTTGGGCAGTTTTCTAAGGTTTACAAACATTCACAGTTAAAATATATGAATGTACTGCACCCTGAACAGAGATCTACGTCATCTAAAATGTAATGAGCAAAATGTGTTTAGACAACTAGTGAGGTTTACTATAAGTCAGTGATACCTAGAAAGTAATCCAGAGTAGAAACCTGTATCTGGACAGCTGTGTAGCTCTCCAGACAGAATCTTAAATGTTTATTACAACATTAACTATTGCTGTACTATGTTTGATACATAAAAATGTTTCTATATCTTACACTGAGGTGTGGAAAGCTCCCCCTTTCTCCAGCTGCCATCAAATTCTTCATTCCCTGACCTTCTTTGACTGTACCATCAGGATTTCCAGAATTGCAATGGGGTTTCATATCCTTTTCAAGGAAAAACAGTTTTCATTCCCAGGTGGAAGGCAGCTTGGAGTCATCTAAGCCACCTAAATCACCCATTCTGTGAAAAGAGGGAGCACAATGGGATATGTGCTGCTATTGGAGTGCCATCATCATGATGGCACACCTGCCATGCTCCCATTGCAAAATAGAGGTGAGGCTGGAGATGATGCTTGGAAAGGTCATTGCCTGTTCCTCGTCCCAGTTCTCTGAGCTATGTATGTTGCAGCCTACAGTTTTGTGACAATTTGGAAATATGTCTGGAGTTGAATTGCAAATCATTAGGTGCTTTCAATATCCTATGCAGATTCTATGGTGCTCAAGGCTTCTTTAATAATCAGCAAGAAAAGAATAAAACAAAACAAAACTAAAAGAAACTATAAAACACAGAATCACAGAATTATTGAGGCTGGAAAAGATCTCTGAGATAAAGTCCAGCCTATGACCTAACACCATGACATCAGCTAAACTATGCCACCAAGTGCCACATTCAATCTTTTGCTAAAGACCTCCAGTGATGGTGACTCTACCACCTCCCTGGGCAGTCCATTCCAGTGCCTAATCACCCTGACATTCACCTCAATAAAAAAATGACTTCTAAATGCATTTATTGGTAGCTATGCTGAACCATGAAGAAAGATATGTCCAGACAAGGCTTTCATACCGACATCCGCAGAAGGAAACAAGACTGCTTTTGAACCTTCAGAGTTCCTTGTTGCCCATTAAAAATAAAAATAAAAAAGTGCCTTGCTGCAGCAGCCTGTTAACAATAAAATAAAAACAGAAAGCCACCTTTTATTTAGACATCTATATGACCTGGACTTCATAGCAATTTTACCAGCAGCCATCAGATAGTTCAGAAATGAGGATAAAAATAAAATTATGTACTAAATTTATTTTCACTGTCAAAACCCAAAGTTTTCCATTTAGCCACAGTGTATCAAAAAATGCATTAAAATAAGCAGTTTTTTCTTTGCTTTGCTTTTTTTTTTTTTTTTTACTACCTTATACAGGTACGAAAGTTGCTGGAAAGGATGACTGGGAAAAAAGAAAACAAACAAAGAAGCAAAGAAATAAAAACCACACACAGAGAGACACACAAAAAAACAGCCAACCAACAACCAAAAAACCAGGATAATACAATATATTTGGTTGCCTCTGAAGCAAAAATGAAGATATTTTCATTTTTTTCACAAACTTCATACTTTATCTGTGAAGGCCTGCCTGAGTTCAGCAGTGCATTGATATGTAGCTGACCAAAACATAAAATTTAGACAGATTATAGCCAGAATGTCTTAGATTTCTTTTTTTCTCTGTGGTTGGATTTTGTTGTTTTGTTTTGTTTTGTTTGGGAGGGTTTGTTTATTTGTTTTTCTCCTGACAGCAAGAAGTGATTCACTGCCCTATATTACTTTTCCGGTGTTCCTCAATCAGAGGTCACACATTTGTTTGTCCCTTGAGCTTCATCATCTCTCCAAGTCACTTTTGTGCTGGTGTGCCATAATGTGATGTCCTAATAAAACTTGGTTTGTTTTTCTTGCATCAACTTCTAATGAACTCGTAAATTTTTAAGCCATTCAGAGAGACACCATCAAGACATGCAAGCTCATAAGTGCTCAAAAATAACTTTACAATGAAAGAGAGAGTGGTAGTGTCCATTCAGAGGCACCTGGTTTAAGATAAAAGCTGAAACCACATACTTGAGTTATGTGCTGCCTGCAGATGATCAGTGGGGAGTAACTTTAATGTACCTAAATCCTCTCTATATCACTGATACATCTAACATATCCTGTCCTGCTCCAGCAAACACCTCTGAAGAAAAAGCATCATAGTCAACAGGCTTCTGTTTTAGTGTCCCATGGGATGCTAGATAATCTGTTAGTGTGAGCCTTGAGGAATAATCATTTCCCCATTATTTTTCTTTCCACATCCCTACGGGGTGAGCCATCACAGGGAACAGCTAGTAAGAAACAGGAAAAGCTGTACTCTGTGACAAGGGGAGTCCTTTCTTCACATTAATAACTCCCCATCTCACCCGTGCCCTCATTTTGACGTCCTGCTTCCATTTTCCATCAAGTTGCTTTACAGTCTTCAGAGACCTGTTGACCACAATGGTCCCTCTTGTTGGATGAGGTGTGATTACACAGTGGAGTATGAAAAAATGACTACTGGCTCCTTATTGCTCACTAGGTCCTAATTTTATCAGTCTGGGACAAGAAACAATGTATCAAAGTAGGAGTAGTTAAGAGAAGAATGAAAGTTAACTGCATTAGGAGTTATTTGGGATAGTTCAGCAAGAGGTACAAGTTCTTGCACCTGGGGAACAGTCCCATGTGCCTATATGCTGTGAGACACCCAGATGGAAAACATCATAGCAGAAAAAGACCTGGGAGTGCCAAATTTACCAAGCAGAAAATAAGCCATCAAGGAGCGCTTGCTGCAGAGAAGGATAATAGTATCCTGAGCTGCTGTGCTGCCAGCAGTTTGAGGCAGATGATTCTGCCTCTCTGCACAATGCTGGTGAGGATACACATGCAGTGCTGTGTCCAGTGCTGAGCTCCCCAGCATAAGAAAGTCATTAACATAACAGAGAGGATCCAACAAAGGCCTTTGATGATGACTCATCTGTGTCATTTGTCCTGTGAGGAAAGACTGAGAGAACTGAGACTGACTTCTCAACCAGCCACCCTTCTCTGGCTTATAAAGAAGCAGAGACTATAACCAGTTTCCCTGGATGATTCTTCCAATTGTTTTGCATATAACTTAAAAGCCAAGGCCAGTCAGCACCAGATAGATTGCCTATTGCCTTTTCTTCTCGACTTTAAATTGCAGTCTTTGGAACTGTTTAGTAATACATAATAATGTAACAAAAATGAGACAGCCAACTGGTTTTCATTTTAAAATGTATAAAAGTTCAGAACCATAGTAAAACTAAAATTAGAAAAAAAGTAAAAAAATAATTTGTGAAATCTCTGTAGAATTGATTCTTCTCAAAACAAATATATGTACAAAATAACAGCACCAAAAGAAAAAAACAAACCTGGGGATTTTTCTTTCCAGAAAGGGCCATCAGCTTCAGCCTATAGCTGTAGTAAAATAAAAGTTTGGAAATGTTTTCTTCAAAACAGGATTATCTGGTTTAGGAATGATGTAATTTAGAAGAAACAAGTTTAAACAAAAAGGTTAAATAACCTCAAAATGACAGGAGATCCTTCTGCTTCTGGTAAAGTCAATGTCAAAAAAGATTAAATTTTTACCTGTACTTTGCCTCCAAAACAGTAGCTATTTCACTTTGGGTCTGTCATGATTGTTTTTCCCATTGATATTTCCATTTCTCCCCAAACTGAAAAAAAACCTCCACATAGGCTCCCAAACAGTAAAGTCAAGGCACGTCCATCACCAGGAAAACAAAGATTTACTTTTTTTTTTTTTTAATCTAAACTTTTTTCCCCCTTAATTTATTTTGTTTTATCCTTTCTCCTTATCTTCTTCAGTCTTTCAAAGGCTGCATATACAAATAATTCTATATAAATCGAATATTTTACTCTGGTTATAAAAGCACAACATTTCTAAAATACATAAGGAAAAGGAAAATTAAAATCTTGTTCTCCTTCCAAAAGGTTCTGCTTTGTATAGTTCCCACCACTGAAGAACTCCTATACCAGAAAAAATTTCAAGCACTTTATATGAGCTTTGCAAGTGCTCTCCGTTTTAGACAGCGGTGACCACAGGTACAGTGGTCACCATCACTGGAGGAGTTTAGGAAGAGACTTGATGGGGTGCTTGGTGCCATGGTTTAGTTGATTAGATAGTGCTGGAGGATGGGTTGGACACAATGATCTCGAAGGTCTCTTCCAACCTGGTTTATTCTATTCTATTCTAATGATACATAATGTTCTAAAACAGGTGAAGATGAATACAGTGTTATAGCTGTTGTTAAAATAATGAGAAATGGGGCTTTAGAATGTTCTGTAAACATTGAAATGCTTTTATATAGTGAACTGTTCTAGTGTATTTTACATGAGATGAATAATGGAGAAACTAGATTTTGTTGGAACCTGTCCAGTTGTTCATGACGCAGTCCCTATCTTTTACTCTGGAATCATCAAGCTATGGTTCAAATTAGTCACAAGGGAACTCCTGTAAGGGAATGCAAAGTGACAAAAATGTATACAACATGGAAATAAACTTTTTTTCTTTTGATTGTTTCCTCTATTTCTGTTTATGTGGGGTAAGAGAGTGTGCAGTGACAAGGACTGAGCAAAACTTCGCCTTTTTGATGCAGAGAGCAGCTAAATCTCTATGGAAATAACAGCGATTAACCCTGCTTCATCTTAAGTAGTTTCTGGGCCAAAAGGTTCCCGCTCTTATTCAGATCCTTTAGTTTTGAAACAGGGGAACAGGACATACACTCATTTGTACAGAGCTGGTGGTAATAGTATAAAAGAACCAACAACAGATTTGCTCTTTTTTTGTTGTGTTTTTTTTTTTTTTTTTTAATCCAACCTGTGAATTTGCGTGATGACACTTCAATTTGTGAGCTAGTTTCTAAGGCTGTCTGAAATATTGTTTTTATCCTTCATTATGTATTCTGTTAATGACAGTATGTTTGTTAGAGAGGGCCAAGGTCAGGTAAGCTAGTCCTCTGTTACAAGTGAGACTCAGAAATGATTTTCTTGCAGTTATTGATTTAACTTGTTGAAGTATGACCTAGTCCACTAAAATATTGTTAAGTCCGTGTTTCTCCAAGTGGTGACGGCGACAGCAGTACATCTAGTGTTTGCCTGCACAATAGGTCCTTATTTGCTTTGGCTATTATCAGTTCACTTCATTAGATTACTTATCTAATGATTAAAACACACAGCTGCCACAATAGAAAATATCCTTTATTTGTTGATTCTGCTCCAGTTTAAATGCTAATAAATGTTTTAAGGCCCTAGAGGAGTAGTGTTTGAGGCTGGCATTAAATTATCTCTTGCTCCTTTAAGACTTGCTTGTTTAAGAGTGAAAGTCAGCAGTCACCCTCACTTCAACATGCTAAGAGGGAAACAGAATTATTTTTTACCCATAGCAGGTGATGAATTTGAATAAGGAAAGAGCTGGACTTGAAGAGTTGGTTACTTGATAACCACACAATAATCAGGGAAGTCTCCAACTATCACATGCAGGTAGGTATGAATCATAAGAATCTGAAATGTTTACCAAAGTCTGAGGAAGCCAAAATATATGGGTTTCTATATTTTGTAAAAATAAAGATTTGCCTTTGTGTTTTAAATGGTGCTTTTATTTCATTATTAACAGAAAAGATATGTCTATGTGACAGAAATGGGAACTGTTCCTTTCATATTCCTTCAACACCAGATAGAGTCGTTATTTTAAAACATACTGTGAACCACGCACTACCACCTTCTCCTGAAATGAAATCCTGCCATCAATGTGAAGTAAGCATGCTCAGTATATTGTCTTGTGCACTGCCATGTCCAGAAAGATAGATACTGTCAGGAAAACAAGAATGAAAAATAGTAATTAAAATATTACTGATTTTCTTTTACAATGATTAACTTATCTGGGCAGGATTTTAAAGGTTTACACTGATTACAATTACATCAGAAGTATGAAATTATTAAGATTTGTTTGATTCCATTCCAAGTACATAATTTTCCTCTCTTAAGTTCACATTCTAAGTTAATTTAGTGTTAAGAATATTAGATTAAGCTCTAGGGTAGTAGAGTGGTAGAGGAGTAGATCATGTACTAAAGCAAATAGGTGTTTTACCATAGCTAAAGATCCATCAGCTGCTGGTTTGTAAGTAGAGCAGAAGAAAAATGTACCTTTTCCCTGTTGTTACCATTTCACCCAGCTCTGAGGATAGATGTATTGCTGATATAAAAGACATATTTACCCTACCAGATAGCTTAGCTTACAGTCCTCATCCTCCAGCTTTCATAAATGCTGGTGTATTCTTAGTCCATATTTTTGCAGCAAAATATTTGATTCCATATAAACCAGACCTTTGTTTCCTGCAAATTACTTACTTTGTGGAACTGTCCCAATAAACAGTAGATGAAAGGTAGGTTTGGCTCCATTTGTCCTCAGCAGTCCTCCATGTCATTGCAACAGATTATATATCTACACACACATTCCTATATTTTCTTCCTGTACCCACATCATGAAACTCTTCAGGTTTCTGATATAAAACACCAATATTTTACAAGGCTACAGCATAGCCCTTCCATTGGTGTTACACTTTTTTGAAGTGAAAGAATGTAAAATGGCATACACCCACAGAAAGCACTGAAGCATACCAACACTTGGTAGGATTTCTGAGACACTATATGGAGTACAGAAAAGACCCAAGGCCAAGCACTGTGTGTGGCAAGTGTGGGTAGTCACCTTCAGAGAGGTCTAGCACTAAGAAATGTGGATACAGATACTTGGCACTTCTTGGTTTTGAAGTCAGAGATCAGTGACTGTAGGTGATGCATTTAGCAATACCTTTGTAAATCACATGAAGCCTTTTTGAAAAGATAACACTTCCAGAGAGCAAGAATGGGCGTCCTCTCACATGAGCATGCTGGCAAACAGTCACCCTGCAGGACCACTCCAGAGCTGTTTCAGATCACTGAAGTCTCCTCTGAAGTCAAAAACTGTAGTGAAAAATGTCAGCGACAACAAAATCAAGCCAATTCAGTGTTTTAGTGTGCATGAGGCTTGAAGGTTTGACAGAGGATACTTGCTCTGGGAGTAAGAGAGCACTGGAGGAGGACTGAGGGGAGGAATACAAAGTTCTTGCTTAGACAGGATCTACTGGCTCAACAGTACTGTAGCTCTTATGGAGGTGTTACCTGTGTAAGAACACTAATAACTATCTCCCCATTGCATAATACAATGTCTGTTGTTTTCTTTAATTTTCTTCTAGGTCCCAGCTACTTGTGTGCAATAAACTAATCCAGCTCTTGAGATCACAGAGGAAGGAGGGAAAATGCCAAGTTGACACAACCTCAAGACTAAGAAGACAATCACAAGAGTATTGTTAAACAAACAATAGATACTGGCATTTAAACCGGCCTTGGGGTTCAGCTCTAACTCTTAATTTTTCAAACTGGTTTTGAAACCATTGTTGCCATTACCAATATGGCATAAGAATGGAGATCTTCAAACTCCCAAATGGCCTCATTTAAGTTAGAATGATGCTTGAGTATTTCAATGCATTTACTTTCAGACAAAGTTCTCTAGATTTGTTGCTATTGTTGTTATTACTGTTACTATTTATTACTATTACAATTACTATTACTTGATTCCTGAGGCTTAAGACAGGTCTTTATTCTATGCCAAAGTTTCTCTTCTGCAGATATCCAGCTCATTAGAAATCCAGCATATTAAATCTGATGCTGATAATGCGATACTCTTAACTTTTTCCAGTTCACTAAAGGCCCAGAATAAAACAAAAAGATAATCAGCAGGGGAGATTTGGTCACCAGCCACTCATTCCTGTCCCCTGTACTGACACAGAAAATATATAATTTATACCAGCAGATCTTCATGAAGCTTTTTTTCAGTTGCTAGGGAATTAGGTCAATATATTTTCATTTACTCTGAATTGGCTGCATTTATTTATTTATTTGTTTCTAGTGTGGCACAAACATTTTTCTTTTAACAATTGCTGGCAGTTATATTAACATTGTGCTCTAGCTAATGGCTGAGCAATTATTTCTCCTGGAATTCAAATTGAAAGGTTAACCTTACTGTTTGTTTTTAAACTGTTTTTAACTGCAGGAGTATTTATGATACAGTAGCAGTTAACAAAAAAAAAGAAAAAGAAAATAATAAAAGAATTACAATTTAATCAGCTGTATAGGTGAAAAGAAAATTAAACTACAACATTGAGAAAAATAATGTAGGCACATGATCTTATTGGTGTTTGGTTTGTAACTAGGAATGTCTCAGATCCTTTCATCATGCATATTCTTGTTTAGACTACGTGGAAATGTTGACTTATTAAATAATATGTATAAGTGTGTCCTGTCCGCTAATGAGAATGGGTTGTCTTTGAGTTCATTTTAATGAGTGTGACAGTTTTAGGCTGTGCCTTTAAGAAAAGGACAGCTGCAGAATTCTCTAGCTGAAATGTTTAGGTGTAAGAAAGGAAAACAAAGATAATTCCAAATGAATTTCATTGGTAGATCAGTAGAAATGTGGCTTTAAAAACTCAGTTTGAGTTCAGTCTTCCGTTCTTGGCCGGTGATGCATGCTGCTGACCTTGGACTGAAGCTTATGAGATAAGAAAAGTAACTTCTCTAGCAACTGCTTTGCACTAACAAAATTTCCCTTAATATCCATTTCTCATTTAATCTTTTTTCCATCCAATTAGCCTTGGACAAGAAAGGGGGGAAAGCGAAAGGGGTTCTGGGGGAAGCCAGGGGGGATTCTCCTCGAGTGGGAGTTTCTGTGTTATGTTCTTTCCTGTGTATTTTTGTATATATTGTAAATACTGTATATTTTGTATATATTCATTGCATTTCATTCTGCTTGTAAAATACAGCTTTTTATTCACTTCTCCAACTGAGTCTAGCTGTGCTTTTATGTGGTGGGAGGATTAAACCTTCTCACTACCACAATGAGTTTACACCAATATAAGAATCTGAATCTGTAGCCAAGTTCTTTCTAACTTAGGATTTTCAAGAATTAATAATTTTCTCAATTGTTTTTAAATGGGAAATGTCCCACCAAAGTGAAAACATATACAAATCTTATTAAGAATGTAAAATTGAGACTGTATAAGATATACATATGTATGTGTGTGTGTGTGTATGTGTGTATATGTGTGTGTGGGGTGACCTCATTGATCTCTACAACTACCTGAAAGGTGGTTGTAGACAGGAAGGAGTTGGTCTCTTCTCTTTAGCAACCAGCACCAGAACAAGGGGACACAGTCTCAAGCTGCGCCAGGGGAAGTTTAGGCTCGAGGTGAGGAGAAAGTTCTTCACCAAGAGAGTCATTCATCATAGGAATGAGCTGCCCAGGGAGGTGGTGGAGTCACCGTCCCTGGAGGTGTTCAAGAAGGGATTGGACGGGCACTTGGTGCCATGGTCTAGTCATGAGGTCTGTGGTGACATGTTGGACTTGATGATCTTTGAGGTCTCTTCCAACCTTAGTGATACCGTGGTACTGTGATACTGTGATATATATAAAAGGTAGGAAGGTGATTATTTGCCTGATTGTTGTGGAATGTAGCACTGCTCTTTAAAAGCAGTTCCTGAACACGTCTACAACTGAAAATCTTTGCTTTATTTTAGGAGTCAAAAAAAAAAAAAAGTACATTAGAAACTTTGAAAATGATAAATTAAATGTCCTGGATTTTTGTTTGTTTTTTACAGTCCTTACAGTTTAAAGTTCTATTATTGCTTGAGAGCAAATTGAATTGTCTTAAATCAGCAACAGGCAATCCCTGATGACCCAGCAGTATAGAAGTTTATTTTTCTCAGTAGTTATTTGCAGGCCAATATTGACATTTAGTTGTGTAATTGCCAAATGATGTACATGAACAATATCAGCCTAGGAAATGTTCACAAAGGGTTTATCTTTGGTGATGTGTTTCACTATTTACAATTTATTATGTTTTCTTTTCTGTTACATGATTGTTTGCCTAAATCTTTTTAGCATTTAATTGAGTAAGACTAAATAATGAATAAATGTTGCATCAAGAAAAATCCCATTTTACTAGATGAAAATTTATGAAAATATGTCTTTGTCTTCATTTTTTTTGTTTGTCTGTTTGTGGGGGTTTGGGGTTTTTGGGGGGTTTGGTTTTTTTGTTTTGGGGTTTTTTTTTTAATTATAATCAGATACTTAAATATAATTAGATGTTTTGTTTGGAAAAAATAAAAAGATTCAACTCATGAACAAAAAGGAGCAATGCTATAATTAAGCCAATAATCCTGCTCTTATGTTATAGACATTATATATTCCTGTTAGTAAACTGGTGAGATAATCATAATGTATAGTGTGTAGCATAACTGTATATAAGATATACTACTACAAATAATGATAGCAGTGATAGTAATGAGAGAACCCAACTCAGATGTAAGAATTGAGCTGTGCAAAATGCTCCTAAAAATGCAAGTGGGGAGAAACTAATGTATAATAAAAATAAATATAGAAGGAAAGAACAAACGAATGACTATAAAGTGAAGCAGCAACTATGTATGTTTTGATGAGTAGTGCATTGCTGAATTGTAAAGAGGCTGAGATTATTACTATTTTTTTATTGACTTTTTTCATACACAACTAGTTTTTAAATATATTTAAGGATTTAGGAATACGTATTAGGCAATTTTTCATGCTCTTAAAATAAGAACTTTATGACTGCCTAACTTTTATGCACTGGGTTTCAACATGAGCTACACATTTAAATATTTATTACATTCTAAATAGGAACTGATAGAACCAGATGTCCACAAGATTAAAACCTTACTGGAAAAAAAGTATGAATAATAAAACCACTGTATTAAGCATAAATGTATTTAATTGTTTTAGCTTCTGAATTGTCAAATACTTGCTTTGAAGAAATGTTAGACTGTAGTTCTGTAGTAAACTTTTTTGTCACCTTTGAAAAAGCATGAGATAATTAGCTATGAAAACACTTAAAAGGTTCATTTCTTTAAAAATTCTGTGGAAATTTGGCTTGTTAATTAACAGAGTGCAAATGCACTATGCTCCATTACTCTAATGGCTCACTCCCACCTTCAAGAGAATTGTTTCTCTGCCCTACGATTACCTGCTCATCTTGTGTGCTCCCGACACTATACTTCTACCCCCTCCTTTACAACTCTGACCATCAACTGACTAACTGAGCAATAAAGCAGAAGAGTCTGCTGCTCCTGCAGAAATCTCATTAGTGGGGTGAGAGTAGAATCATCCCAATATGCAAAAGTAGAATCTGTCTAATTTGAGAAACAGGGTGAAATCACAGAGTTGGAAGTTAGATTGGGGGGGGTGGGGGGGTGGGGGGGGGGGGTGGTGCAAATCAGCAAGATGAGAAGGAATTTGACTGTGTTTTGGGGGAACAGCAGCTTCGGCTTCTTTAAATGGGTTCTGATATCTTGCTTATGTCTACAAGGTACAAATAAAATTGAGACATTAACCTTGGTATATTAACAACGAATCTAACACAGTAAATTCTGTGATGTAAAGATACAAAGAAACACAGAATCATTTACTTTATCAGCCTTGCTAAGAACTCATCCTAATTTGAGTTTTCCCATCTTCATTGTCCTGGACAATCACTAGCACTCATTATGTATTACTGGTTCTTTAAAATAAAAAAGCCAATCAGATATTAATTGAAATTACTTTAAGTTTGAGTCACCATTCACTATTCTATTTGATAAGCTAAAAATAGAACTCTTACATTTTCTACTACTTAACAATTCCTCCTGTCCTCATTTTGCCCTTTTTTTACCTTCTTCAGATTTAGACGATGCCTTTTTCTCTTCACTGAATCACAGAACGTTAGGGGCTGGAGGGAACCTTGAAAGATCATCTAGTCCAACCCTCCCTGCCAGAGCAGGATCACCTATACCAGATCACACAGGAACACACACAAGCAGGTCTTGAATATCTCCAGAGAGAGAGAGAGAGAGACTCTACAACCCCTCTGGGCTGCCACTTCCAGTGTTCCATCACCCTCACAGTGAATTTTTTCCCCCTCATGTTTACATGGAACTTCTTATGCCTCAACTTCCACCCATGACCCCTTGTCTTGTCATTGGGCAGCACCTAGAAGAGCCTGACTCCATCTTCTTGGCATTCACTCTTTACATATTTATAAACATTAATGAGGTCACCCCTCAGTCTGCTCTTCTCCAAGCTAAAGGGCCTCAGCTCCCTCAGTCTTTCCTAGTAAGGAAGGCGTTCTACTCCCTTAATCATTTGTGCGGCTCTGTGCTGGATCCTCTCAAACAGCTCCCTGTCCCTCTTAAACTGGGGCTCAGAACTGGACACAACATTCAAGATGCAGCCTCACCAGGGTAGAGCAGAGGGGGAGGAGGAGAACCTCTCTTGACCTACTAACCACATTCCTACTAATAAAGCCCAGAATGGCATTGGCCTTCTTGGCCACAAGAGCACATTGCTGGCTCTTGGTTAATCTTCCATCCACTAGAACCTCCGTGTCCTTTTCCCCTCCACTGCTCTTCAGCAGGTCTGTCTCCAACCTATACTGATCCACTGGGTTGTTCTTTCCCAGGTGCAAGACTCTACACTTGACCTTGTTGAACTTCATTAAATTTCTACCTGCCCACCCTCCAGCCTAAGTCTTACTAAATGGCAGCACAAGCTTCTGGTGTGTCAGCCACTCCATACAGTTTTCCGTCAAGCAAACTTGCTGACAGTGCACTCTGTTCCCTCATCCAGGTTGTTGATGAGTATATTGAATAGTACTGGTCCCAGTATGGACCACTTAATGTGAACAAAAGAAGCACATGCTTTCTTTATTATCAACCAAATTTTATTATGTGCTCTTTTCTCTGCTATAGTCCTTTATTTAAACTTCTGGGACTGCATTAGCAGTTTCTAATTGCAGTGAGAGGGGAGAGCTCATGACCACTGTGCCCCTTGGCCCATTTTCAGAGCCACAACCTTTCATTTGTTCTTCACAGCCTGCTTTCTATCTTTCAAATGGGACTTCACATTATGTTAGTCAAAGTTTTGTCTCCAGATGCCCAGACAACAAGACTACAAATCTTTCTGTGGCAGTCTTGTTCTTCTTACATTCTATTCCCTGTATTCCAACTGTAAAAAAAATCACTTAGTCAGCAACACAGCAATACAGCAATACAGCAATACAGCAATACAGAAAGAGTGATTGCACATTGGAATGGGCTGCCTGGGGAGGTGGTGGAGTCACCATCACTGGAGGTTTTTAGGAGAAGACTTGACGGGGTACTTGGTGCTGTGGGTTAGTTGCTTGGGCAGAGTTGAATTGGTTGATGGGTTGGACGCGATGATCTTGAAGGTCTCTTCCAACCTGGTTTATTCTATGTATTCTATGTATTCTATGTAACTCAGGTTATTAATTGTCCTGGTTTACCATTAGTCTAATTTGAGTTTCAAGGCATTCTAGGTAATACCATTTAATGTTAACAAGAGTATTTTACTTATAATATAATAAAATAAAAAAGAATCTATTCTCTTGCAAAACACAAAGTGTAATTATGGACCAAAGCCTATCTAGAAAGGTTACATGAAGTTCACTTACAATAGAGATGCTGAAAGCTATATGAGCCATGGGACTCTGGATTAACCAGCAAAACTGCCTTTTTTTCCCCCAAGTTTGCATTATACACCCTGGGTCTATGAAAAGCTTTCACAAATTCCCATAAATATACTCAATGATTTAAGTCTTAGTTGTTCTAAAAGGCAATCCAGTTGTTCTAAAAAGCTATCCATTAACTTTTAATGGATAGCTGAGCTACACTGTACACAACAAGACTTAAACATTATAGTTGACTGCTCTTTCAATGGTTTGATGACTTGGGGGTTTAAAGGATTTGGGATAGTGGAAGAGATTTGTGTCACATAGATTATAAGCATTTGACCAATGCACCTTTAAGGTCTTTGGGCTGCTTATATACAGTGGAGAGGATTAAGCAAATTCCACAGTCTGCTGAGATTACAGACAGCTGAAATAACCTGTGCTCAGCACTGATTATAGAAGGAGTGATAGAGGAATGATATCCTAAGTTAGCTACCTAAATGAAGGATTTACTTAAAGTTAGGTGGAATTAGCTAATCACTTCTACAGAATGCAGAGCACCCCCTTGTTTCCCTAGGAATAAAAAGAGCTTGTTCCTTTTGCAAATGTAAAACCATGGAACTAGCCCTGAGAAGTCATAAGCATCTGCAAGTTGTCTTGATCTATGCTCTGAATTTACTCACAGCTTCTCATAGTTAGGCATCTATTCTGTTCATATGTTTTCTTCAACTGCCAAGTGAATAAACTAGTGAAGAAGGATTATAGTTATGTGTAATTGTGAATATCAGGAATATTTGTTTTGATAAGGCTCTATTTAAAGCACCCAGAACAGTGTAGATGACAACTTGCAAACGGAGTCATCTTCAGGGCAGGAACAACTCAGAAAGATAGGAATTAGCAAAGGAGGGAAATATGGTAAGCATGAGCAATTGTTCATATGTAACATAGCTGAAGCTCATCATGGTCACAGAGATAGTTAGAACAAGAATGCTTGACTAAGTGGAGCCTCCTAACCCAGATTTGTGTGAATTGTCTGTGGAGTGAAGCAAGGGGATTTACTTTACCTAGGAAATCCATTTAGAAGTATATTTTTAAGTAGGACACTGGAGCCATTATAGAATCATATTGAATTGTATTCCCCTAAAATAAATAAATAATAATTTAAAAATAATCAAATGTGTATTTGACTTCAAAATTCCCTGAGGTTTTTGAGTGTTCTGTGGCTTTCTGTGGGTGCCACAACTCCACACACTCAAAGAATTGCTTTCTCAAAAGTTAACCAAAAGGTGCAGAACATTAAATTTAGAATATAGCTAAACCATTGAGTCCAAACTTCAACTGTCAGTCAGCATGCAAGTATTTCTTTAGCATATACTCTTTCATGCATACAGTATGTCTAACACATTTCTGACTCAAAATGACTCACAATTTCTCAAAATTCTAGGAAATTTTGTGTTTGTTAATCAAGCTTTGAAATGTAAACTTCTGTATTAAGGGCCGTGATATTTTGAATCTAATTTTGATTTCAGTTATGTTAACAGAATTCCATTGGAGTTACTCTGAATAGCTTCCCTGTTCTCCCATCATATTTAAAACATTTATCCTAATGTTACTAAATATGAGTTTCAAACATGCAGAGCAAATAATGTTAGTGGAAGACTGGATTGAGACTAGGCTTAGAAGTTTGCCAAATATTATCAACATTCAACTTTTTACTTCCACATGAACTGTGTGAAATAGTTTGAGGAAACCCATTGGGATGTTGTACACATTGCCTTCTCCTAAGGCCTTGTTTTGTTTGCAAGCACTGTTAGTTAGGGCTTAAGAAAAATTGTTGACAGTTCATTTCTACAGGAACTAAAGCAGGTGGTGAATTAATAGTTTAGGTGGGGGCTGCCATGAAGCATGAAAAGTTATGACTGGTGTCAGTCCAAATTACTGTCTTTAACTGCACATAATGCAGTGAGGAAAATATTAGCTATGCAGTAAACATCGGTTTAGCCAACAAAAAGAGATTTTACAAGGTTTCCTCAAGCAATCTCTAAAAGGTCATTCCACACATCAGTTCCAGCTATTGGGAGCATTTTATAGCCATTTGTTTTTCTAAATCTGTGTCTGTAACAATGATCTCATTAGATAAATCAATGAATGAGGGACACGTTGCATTTTTTTCCCAGTGGAGCTCAGAGGAAAAGTGCAGATTGCAAACACAAACTACAGCATTAATGTAAAAAATGCATATAGTAATGCTGATATTTTTCACTTACAAGAAGATTCCTGGTATAGGCTGTCTTTCAAGAAAGGAAAGATATTAAATTTGTGAACTTACTGGAGCTTACACTGTTTGCAGAAGATTTAGGAAGTAGAAAGAAAAACAAACAAACAAACAACCCCAACAAAACCCAAAACATAGCTTGCAAACTATGTGCCTGAAAACATGCTCTAGAACTGATATGGAGATGCCCACACAGATACTAACAATTTTACTTTGCTTCTGAGTGGTATGCAGACTCTCTCTTAGAAATTATTTGAGGCCTAAGCTAGCTCCTGAACTGTGCTAATTGTTGCACTATAGCAAATATACAGTGCAGACAATGGAGCTGCACTGCTATGGGGTACTCGCTGACACTAATCCGTTAGTAGACATTGGCAAAGAGCACAGACATACACTTGGTGAAAGACTCCTTCAGACTACTCTGTTGCTGGTATTGCAATGGATGCATCTTCCTTGTAGTATATTGCTTTCAGCCCTCCTTGTCCCTTCCTGTTAACATCCTAACAGGAGGATTTAGCATATTCATGATTCTTGAAACTTCATTTTATGGGTAGTTTCACTCAGTTGAGTCAGAAGCTTTGTTTCTGCATCTTCTTCCTCTGGTTTCCATAGAATGATTGTTGCTACCTATCAGGAGCTAACAACAAGGTAGATAAACTGGATAGAAATCAGTGTCCAGTTACACAATATGTTTCTGCTTGTAGAATTGGCTCCTTCTGAAGATATCACTTTTATACATGCTATCCTTTTATGTCTATGCAGCTTTAGAGGAACTCCATCTGTATATACTCTTCAAAGTATTCATAGTAGTATTCAAAGATCTAATTCTCTAAATGGGTTGATGCAAGGAAGGCAGCACAGCTTCACAAAGATTCCTGAGTGTGATTAGCTGATCTTAACATCACAGAGGAAATAAAAGAGCACATCTCTGTGTGATTTTTGTGGAACTGGAGCAAACATCAGATTCACTGTGCATATGTGTTGGTTCCCTGGGAGTTCTTGAAACTTCTAGGAGTGCAACTTAAAAGATCAACAAACTTTTAAAGAAAAGGAACAAAGTCTGAAAGGCTTTTATATAGGCTGAAGGTGCAAAATCAGAAAGGTTTAAAATGAATACATGAGTGTGGCCAGACCTCCTTCCAACACCTACTGCAGTTTACAGATGTGTGATGTCTCTCTTACCATACAATGAGAGAAGTGTGCTCCAATATTAGCATGTTAGTGATGCTGAAGACAGTCTTTGAAAATAAATATACAGGCTGGTGTCCTGGATGATGCACTAAAAAAGTTTTTGTACTCGAACTTCAGATAATTGTTGCTTAGCATCAGACCTAGTAACCTACTAAGCTTACAAAGACTTCTCATTGTATATGTGTGCAGAATAGCAAAAACCTGGACTTAAGACAGGAATCTGTTAAAGCAAAAGCCAGGATGGGTGAGGTGAGGTCAGCAAAGTTGGGTTCTATTGCAGTCTTGTAGTAGCTTTGATTTGGATGTGTTGAGTCTTATCTATTTTCATCCTTTAAAGTCTCTTTTTCCAATTATTTTTAATTTGTTTCAATTACACTGAGAAAATACCATGAGATCAACACTTCCATTTGCAAGATGGGGTTTAAAGGGGCAGTGACTGATTATTTTCCACAGAATCACAGAATCACCAAGGTTGGAAGAGAACTCAAAGATCATCAAGTCCAACCTGTCACCACAGACCCTATGACTAAACCATGTCCACTAAAGAAAGTTTAGAAGACTAAGACTATTTTTAGAAAGTAGCAAAAAAATATGATGAACAAAAGGAAAACTTTCTGACTATACAGGTGACTAATCACTTGCAGGAATTTATCTGAGAATGTAAAAAACTTGGTATATTAGCATTCATATGGCAGATTCATTGGTGAAAAAAAAGGCAAAACCAAAACAAAATAAATCTGAGGCCAGTGATTAATCACTTACTACTATGCATATATAATAAATTAAGTAAGCAATCTCACCATCAGAGGCAAGGTACATCAAGAATCATAGTATCAACAAGGTTGGAAAAGACCTCAAAGATCATTAAGTCCAACCTGTCACCACAGACCTCATGCCTACTAGACCATGGCACCAAGTGCCACATCCAATCCCCTCCTGAACACCTCCAGAGATGGTGACTCCACCACCTCCCTGGGCAGCCCATTCCAATGGCTAACAACTCTCTCAGTGAAGAACTTTCTCCTCACTGAGCCTAAACTTCCCCTGGCACAGCTTTAGATTGTGTCCTCTCATTCTGGTGCTGGTTGCCTGAGAGAAGAGACCAACCCCCTCCTGGCAACAACCACCCTTCAGGTATATTCAGATAATAAACATTTCAAGAGTTTGATGTCCTTCTTGCCCTTAGGATCGCAGTATATGATCCAGAGTCTATGGGCCATAAATAATATGATCCTCATCCTACATATTCTTACATCTTTGCTCATTCTCAAGTGGCACATAAAAATCAAGTTCTTTAATGGGTTATTTGTTTCTCAAATGTGTAGGAGTGTGCTTACTGTTGTCATTGTGGCATGGCACAAATGATTCCTTGCATGTCTATGTTGTGTTTCAGTTACTCAAAATGATGTCAGTCATGCTCTTTCCAGATTAACAATTTTCTTATTTCTTAAAATTCTTGGGTTTTTACTACATTAGTCTCACCTTATCTTGGCTCTTAGGCATATAACATGTAGTCCATCATCTATGCTAATTTCACTTCAGTCATATATTTGTGCATTAGCTGGTGAAAACTGTTTTACAGGACAATTCTTTCTCACTTTTCAAAGGTGCCACAATACGGGGTCTCAGGAGATACTGCTGGGTGTGAACATCCCACATGGAGATACTGTGAAATCTTTGGTCCTTTTCCTAGGAGCTGGAAGGGAGAAATGTCTGTCAGAATTGTAGGCAAACTTGTGAGTTAATGAACTGGACAAAAATAGATGATTTCTTAATGCTGCCTCCAGCTCTATATGCCCTGATATATGAATTTGGGTTAGTAAAAGTGCTACTAAGTAGCATCTAAATTATACTTGTGTGTCCATATCTATATTGACATTCCAGGCATGAGTACAGGATTTCTAAAGGGAAGAACTGTCACATCAAATTAATACAGAGAATTTGCAGACATCTAGGCAGTGCTAGTGATGGATTCTTTACTGGTTCCAGCCTCCTTTTGGATGGAGTCCCTCTGATTAAATGTACTATCTACAAAGGTAAGTGCTTGTGCCAACAGGTGATCCTAAGCTCATCTTGTGGTCAGTGGAGAGATGATCAAGATACTTAATGGAGGTTAGAAAGCTAATAATTTAAAAGTAGATACTTACAGGCAAACCTGCTTCATCAGAGGAGCTGGAATATGTGATCTGAGGTCCCTTCCAGACTGCTTAAGCAATTCCCTGCAAGTCCCTTCCCTGTCATTCTATGATTCTGTGAAAACTACAAACAAATCTATCTATAAAAGTAAACAGGGTAAAATCCTGGCATGGAAGTTAACAGTACCCTGTGTTTGAGGGTAGACTGAATACAGTATAGACAAACATGCAAACTCACATGTTATGGTGAATTTTGGAATGGAGATGAAGGATCTAGTAGACATCACTGATAGAATGTGATGCCTGCTTTGTCATATGTGGTGGCTCTTCTTACCAAAAATAGTTTCTTCTAATGTCACTGACTGTAGTTCCCACCTATTCTGTCATACACAACATTTTTTTTTCTTTCCTCTTTGTCTTCTCTTGGATGTTCCATTGTTCATCTCATACATGGTTAAAATATTGCAGCATATCAGCCCTGATTCTTTTTTTTTATTAACTCCTAGGTTCAGGTTTTTGCCTCAAGAGCTCCCAGCTGTGATTGATGTCCTAGATCTTGTAAAACCAACAAAAGACTCTTGTTTTGCTGAAGAACGAAAAATAAAACTGTGTAGTACATCACAGGCAGCATGGCCCCTATTATCTCCTTGTTTCACCTTTAATTTAAATTTTTTTTTTTATCTAAAGCAACTGTCTCTGAAGTTACTGCCAAATGCAGTTTCATATTACCTTTTATAAAAACATTTGGTGAATGGACTTCAGCCTAAGTGTATGTGTCAGGAATGTTGAAGGGCAGAGAGTTGTTTTCTTGGTTATATTTCAAACAGTGTTCTGAAATCAATTACACCAGTTAGAAGACTCAATGTGAGACACACAGTCCACACTATATCATTCAATAAACCATGGGATAAACCAGGACAAATTCTCCCATCTGCTGTATGAGATGACAGTGAAACAGAAGTAGAGAAGATTTCAACACAGAGAGGTGACTTCTTCATGCAATCCCTGCAAGTTTAGTTTTGATTTGGCCTCATGCTGGCTGGAAATAGGCTAAAGCCATATTTTCCTTGAAACTTCATATCACTGAGACCTTGAGAGGAGAATTGATGGGGCACTTGGTGCCATGGTTTAGTTGATTGGATAGTGTTGGGTGATAGGTTAGACTTGGTGATCTCGGAGGCCTTTTCCAACCTGGCTAGTTCTATTCTACTCTACTCTGCTCTATTCTATTCTAAAGGTCCCTTCCAACTTAAGCCATTCAATGATGTGCTGATCATTGAGGCTTCAATGTGAAAAAAAAAAAAATATAAAAAAATCTGTTGCCTTTTCCTTGAAATCCTCTAAGAAAGAATTTTGTGGTTTTTTGTTGTTGTTGGCTGTTGGGTTTTTTTTTATAATGGAAATAAGACATTTTATTAATTTAACAATGAGTCTAGTTTTCTGAGTTCTACCTGTTTAAATGCAAATGTAGGACAGATTCATATTATCTTATCTAAATTGTTAACATGCCTTGGGAAAAACAATTCTAGTGTAATACAAGCCATTATCTCTCTGACTTTGCCTGGGAGTTTTTTATCCCCAAAGGAGCAACAGAGAAGAATTTACTTGGAAGGTATTTCCCCTTCTTAATAAATTTGCATTTATATTCTAGTATCATTGATTCTATCATTAGCAAGAATATAGCAGAATACATGTTCTGTATGACAGAAATATATGTGTATATGAGAGGATATCTGCAGTATGCTTCAGTTCTTCAAAGTGTACTCAAAGCATATTGTGACTTCTGTCCAACTCACATACATGTATTATTTTTGATTCAAATTCAGTGAGGCTGGTAGGGCTAGTACAGGCCATCAGCAGGTGGGACTGGAGTAAGGACATGGAGATGTTGCATCTTAGGGCTACCTCATGTTCCTCAGTATGGGTATAGTAAGTGTGCATCAGAGACCTAAGTGCCAGACTAGTTCAGTCTACCCAAGCTGAGTGCAAAGACTGCAGCCCAGCTGCTTTCTAAACAATTCACTATGGGAAATGTAACTCATCCATCTGCTCCTTATAAAGCAGCAAAAAAGGGTGTATGTGAAAGATCACTCTCTCCTTCAATCATACAATGGATTCTTTTAGTTGTGGCAGAGCATAGCTCCATGTCCAATGTCTTTCTTTCCCAGCTTCATCACCTGCACAGAGATGTACTGAACATGAAGAATTTCTTCAAATGTGGAATCAAGCCCTGCAGAAATTCTCCTCTTGTCCAAACTAGAATGAATGCAGTCGTTAGTTCTTTTGATGTCACAAGGTTACAGGCACAACCAAGTCAAAAGCTTGTGGTATTTTTGTTTGCTTGTTTTTGTTTGTGTGTTTGTTTTGTGAATAACAATTAAAATAGTCAGAATAGGATGCACATTGTTCCAATAATATTAAAATCAATGCAAGATTGTTGCCTGGAAGTGAATAATTCAGGATATTTTTCCCATGATGAAACATCATTCTTCATACTTCTCACAGCTGAGATAACTCTATTAGAAGTGAGGTGTATTTTCTAAGGGAGGATGATGTCGTATGCCTAGAAAGTGCAAAGCTGGCAGTGCTTACAGCAGCACAAAACTAAAGAGATGCTCATTTGTTTGAGTGTCCCAGACTATACATTTGGAGTCTTGGGGCTATGCCAAACTACCTAGCAATAATTGTAGCAGTCATCTGTGAATAGTGATATCTGGCAGCACATTAGTAGTTCATTTAATTTATTGTCTTCCCACCTTATTAGCAGCACATCACAAGGCTGGAAAACTTTCTAAGCTCATATTTCAAAAGCAGAGCCCTTAAAGCTGCACACTAAAATTAGAAATTTGGTTTATGTAATTGTCTTCAGTCATGTCAATATAAACCTGACATTATCATGTGACAGAGCTTTCACTTATGTAATGACAGCTCTGTCTCAGTGGCTAAGCTGGTTGTTAAATTGATTCACTGCACTGAGGCTCAAAGGTTTCCAAGACAGACCCAAAGGTAACTTAGAAAGTTGTAAAGAAGTTTGACAGGCTGATTTTTGTTTGTTTTGTTTGGAAATGTGGCCGCAGAGCTGCCAAACAGAAAGGGATCTGGGGGTGCTGATTGACAGCTGCCTGAACATGAGCCAGCAGCTTGCCCAATGGCATCCCGGCATGCATCAAGAATAGTGTGGCCAGCAGGAGCAGGGAAGTCATTTTGCCCCTGTACTCTGCATTGGTTAGGCCACACCTTGAGTATTGTGTCCAGTTCTGGGCCCCTCAGTTTAGGAAGGACATCGAGACACTTGAACGTGTCCAGAGAAGGGCAATGAGGCTGGGGAGAGGCCTTGAGCACAAGCCCTGTGAGGAGAGGCTGAGAGATCTGGGATTGTTTAGCCTGCAGAAGAGGAGGTTCACGGGAGACCTTACTGCTCTCTACAACTACCTGAAGGGTGGTTGTAGCCAGGTGGGGATTGGTCTCTTCTCCCAGGAAACCAGCACCAGAACAAGAGGACACAGTCTCAAACTGCACCAGGGGAGGTTTAGGCTGGATGTTAGGAAGAAATTCTTCACAGAGAGAGTCATTCGTCATTGGAATGGGCTGCCCAGGGAGGTGGTGGAGTCACCATCCCTGGAGGTGTTCAAGAGGGGATTGGATGTGGCACTTGGTGCCATGGTTTAGTCATGAGGTCTATGGTGACAGGTTGGACTTGATGATCTTTGAGGTCTTTTCCAATCTTGGTGATTCTGTGATTTGGTGATTCTGTGAAATAATGCTCAGAAATCCCACTGAACAGTGGTGACAAGGCAGGAACCCTTCAGCCTTGGTTTCAAACAAGTTACTTTGTTGGTATATACAATCACATAAAACAAATGTGGATGTACATAACCACAAAGTCACAAATACTGGGGACATGAGACACAAATAAAAACTCAGATGGGCTCATATGCACACAGCAGCAAGGATAACAGTTCCTGTACATGATACTACATATTATATTCTTACCATCATTATTCAAGTATTTGAAGTGTTAAAAGTGGAGAATTTGTGCTCTTAGCCCTGTTCTTTGGCTGTTCTCTCATGCATTTACACATGTATCTCTGAAAAAGTGAAACTAATATTCCTTCCTAAATTCTGTGTTCAAAGATTTAGCTCAATCACAAATAGATTAATCTCCTGAATTGCATTATAAATATTGAATCACACCATTGATTATCCTTTATATGTGGTATGGCTCACCGCCAAAATTAAAGTTGGAGGTACTTTAGGGGTGAGAACACAGGGTTCTCTACTAGACATAAATATCACCAGATGCTGTTCTTAAATGAGACAGTCTCCTGTCCTGAGTTCAAACTGCAAACATTTTGCTACATCTTGCAAAACAGATAATAAAGAGAATAACTTATGTTCTTTCATGTTGACTTGTTATAAGAATTGTCACAGCATTTTCAAAGCCACGGGTCACATTATTTCCAACCAGAGACATGGGAAGAATAGATCATTTTGAATATACCATATTTCTTAAATCAAAAAGTTACATATATTGTTGAGTAGGAAAGTGTTGTCAGCCTGTTTTATTGACCGTGGTTTTTTATTGGCCTAAGCCTTAAAAGATACAGAGAGATAACCACTAAAGTTGACTGCATACCTTTCACTGTGGGTAAGAATTCAAGGCTTAGCTAGGGTTTGCTGAATAAATTATTTAAGGGGTTTGTGGGTTTTTTGCGTGTTAGTTTTTGGTGGGTTTGTTTGGAGTTTGGTGGTTTGGGTTTTTTTTTGTTTGTTTGCTTGGGTTGCTTGTGGGGTTTTTTATTTGTTGAGTTACTTTATTATATGAAATAAAATTTTCATTGTACTTGTGGAGTTTATTTTTTTATATAATATCTTTCATAAATTTATGCTGAAGTTGCCAATATCTGCTTCATGAAGAATCAGTAAGATGTATAAAGGAAGGAGAATAAAGGAAGTCAGAGGGCTGTCCACGATCCCATGAAATTACACAGACATACACACACTCCCAAATCCTAGCAAACCACCCAAAGACAACAAAAACTTATGATGGATGAAAAATTGTTTAACTGAGTTTTCTAACTCACTTGCTAGTGTGAAAATTGAACAACCTACTCTAAAGAGTACAAATTTGGTGGTTGGTCTTTGAAACAATGCAAATAATCCATGATGAAAAGAATAGAAGCATCATCCTTAGTAAGACTGAATCCAAAAGTACAGATGAAAAAGTCTGCTAAGGTATGAGTTAATGTTGTCAGGACTCATAATACTATTAATTGAGGTAAGAACAACAGAATTTAAGCTCTACAACTGAAATATGGATCAAAATCAAGATTTTTTTATAACTGGGATAAAGCTGTGCATTTTTATTTGCTTCAAATCAGTTAAGAAAAACCCTGAGATGCTATTCATACTTTCAGTTAAAACAAGTACTCTTTCCAGTTTAAAATACTGGGGAATTCATGTTCCATCACCTGGCCAATTTGTGCAGCTAATGGCAGTATGTATCTTCCCCTGTCAGCCTTCCACTACAGTACAAGCAATCATAGACATGAATGACACATAGATGACACAGGTGGGACAGGATCTATAATGGTTATTTTTGTTCAGAGAATGCTCCTATTTCTGAAATGCTCACATAGAAAATAATTTGCACTTGGATGTACAGGTACTTTGAAATAATGGCTATTGTACTTTTTCCCTGTAAAGATTTTTATGCAGGGAAGAAAAAAAACAAAAAAAAAACCCCAACATGCTATGAATTGTCCATACAAAATAAAGCTACACTTGTCTATGCTAATGATGACTATGAATATCAAAACCATACAAACATATCTCATGAGTGAGAAAGCCAATAAACTGACTGCATGCCACTAATCGTATCCAGCGTAGGTCTTCTATCCTTCATCTAGTTCCATCTAATTCATATCTGCATCTCATGTGGATTTATTTACATGTTGCTAGCTCCCTTTGCTAATCCAAGGAAGAATGGAAGTATAGCTACTATTAGTAGATATGTTTGGAAAGAAAGTTGCTCCTGAAGACAAAGGCAAGGCAATGCTAGGATCTCCTGCTTCCATATGAGACTCAAGGTTGAATTTGAGGGTCAGAAGGTATCAGTCTAGTTCTTGTCCAATAAGCTAAATAAAGGCAAGCTCAATTTTTGGCCCCTCAGTTGAGTGATATGCACAACTAGCAACCTGAAGAGTGAACACTGTTTCTTTCCAAACCAGGTCATATTGCTCATATCACGCTCATCTGCAAACTCTATCTTGACACAGGCCACAGACCATGATACCAAACAGTATGAATAGTCATAAACAATATTTAAGCCAATGTTCTAGTGCTGGTATGTCTCTTAAAACCAGCACTTGGGAATAATATCGTCATGTGCCATGAGGGTTCCTATGGAAAGTTGGATACTGTCTTAACACTTAAGATTAATATTGTCACGGCTCTTATCTGTTTGTACACATTTTAAATTCCTAAAGTTTATTTCTGCTTAAGAGTGGAAGTGCTCAATGAACTGAGAGTTAAAGCACCTAGGAGTGGCAATAGGGCAGACATCTGACTGGCAAACATGAACTGGTAGAAGTTCTTTAGATAAAGGCAGTCCAAATCCTTTTGTGACTGGAACAAATTTCTTTAGTCAATACTGCTTACAGGAATACTTTGCCAGTGCAATGCATGAATATTCTGGTCTTAGAGAAGTAATAATACAGATAAACTCTACATCTACACAAGGTGGTTTATTTATGTTTGAGTTAAGGATGTGCTGTTTGCTTGTTCAAGAGGGAAGAACAGAAAAAAGAGGTCTTATTTTGTGCTACTTGCTACAGTACTGGTGGAAGGAAAGACTATATGAAAACCTGTTTCTCCTTTGAGTAAAGAAGGGAGAACCTGAGAAGACTGGGGAAGGCAAACTGATGTTATTGCTTTAGTATGAGTCTGAGTAGCTGCCAAACATTTTTATATTGATGTGCAGGCAATGTTGTAGCCGGGCTTTGAGCCTAAAACCTGTAACAGTCAGGCCACTCAACCCTCAGAGATAGTGTCAATTCAACAGGCCAGTGAGCACCCATACAATCTCCATTTGAAATAGCAAAGACAATTATCTACATTTCACAGCATGTAGTTTAAGCATTTTAGCTTGCAATTAATCTTATGCTTTGTAGGTTTCTTTTGGGTTTGTCTCTGTTTTTTCCTGTATGTATGTGTTTGTTTTTCTGGGTATTTTTGGGGTGTTTTTTGTTTGGGGTTTTTTTGGTTGCTTGGT
Organism: Dryobates pubescens; assembly: GCF_014839835.1. NCBI lineage: Eukaryota > Metazoa > Chordata > Aves > Piciformes > Picidae > Dryobates > Dryobates pubescens. Next base: position 18,500,491 of record NC_071625.1, on the reverse strand, counting down.
TTTAGGGAATTCAGTTGCTTGGTTTTTTTGGTTGGTAGATTTTTTTCTTGTTTGCTTCTTTTGCTTTAATTTAGTTTCCATTTCTCTTCACAGAGAAAAAGCTAAGCTGGACACCCACTAAGCAACCTTGATAAAGCTTGGACACCACAGTGAACATGTGGCCATCTCTCATTTCTGCAGGAAAGCCACATGTTCATGGTCTGCCTATTTTAATAGTGGCATTTGTGTCACATTTGTGAGTCTTATGGTATGACTTGTTTCTGGCACATGAGAAGCACAGATGAGAAGCCACTGGACATCACAGCAAGTGCCCAGCTCTGGCTGCATGGCAAAGGAGGCTCAGAGGGATAGGAATGTCTACAGCTGCCTGCAGACATCTATGCTGTGAACGTAAAACCAGGCTTCAGTGAGCCATGGAGACAGATGCAGAAGAGGATTAAAAGAGGCAGAGAAGGTCAGTAAGATAACTCTATACAATTCCTTCCTAATAGAAATGAATACTGGGGGCCTGAGGAAGAAATAATGAAAACTGCCTCTTTAGTCTATATGTATAACCAAAAAAACCCAACAAAAAAACAACCAAAGAAATAATCAAATAAATAAATACATTTGAAAAAAAAGAAAACCACAACCAAAACCTTCTTTTGTGGGAGAGTGAAGTTACTGTCCAATTACCTAAACATGAGAGCAGATATTTGTACCAGAAAAATATTGCAATTAACATTCTGTCTATTCTCATAAATATTCTCAGGAGGAGCTATACGTGAAAGCAGTTTATCCAGTTGATCAGAAACTGTCTTCATAACCATGGAGCCATAAGTAGCATCTCTACAAAGAATTTGCAGAAGAGAGAGCAGCTGTGGTCATCTTGCAATTCATCTTCTTTATCCATGCATATTTTTTTTCATCATTTAGCTAACAATGAATACACAATGTACACACCTTATTGTACCAAATATCAGGGTTCTCTTGTGAGTAAGATAATATCTCTAATTTCCCATGGTTACGTATGATACTGAACTAATAAAGTACTGCACTGTTGCTCTTCTTAGATTTCAAACCTGACCCAAGTTTGAGTTTTATTAACATTTGTGCCAATTTGACTGTATTGATAAAATTGTAAATTAATGTGTCCTCTCCAAAATGGAAAAAAGGTATGTGATGGTTAAGTTGAATACAGAATAATCAATAATTTAATATTACCAGGGAGGGGAAAAACAAACAAACAAACAAAATCACAAAGCCAAAAAGAGGAGCTCTAAAGAACACAAAATATAAAGCACAAGAACTGCTGAGCAGGGTGTCCTTCAGAAAATTATGGAAGTCCTAATGTCTTGGGCAAGAAATGTAAAGAAGACTTGAGCAATCATGTTGTCTGCCATTGCACCAATGAGCCTGCACATTACCTGTCCCTCAATCATGCAAGGCATAACAAACAAAACAGAACAACACTGCCAAAGGGGAAAAAAATGGTTAAACACTTAATTTGCTTTTCAACAGCTCTGCATGACTGTCTCTCTTCAAACGTGATTAACATGGTCTTCTCTGTGGAGTAATGCAAAGGTAAATGCTGCCATCTGGTTTTGCTGAAAGCAAGTTTAATCTAAGACCTAACCCTGATGGTTGCTGAAATCTGCTGGAGCTTTTCCTCTTATTTCAGAAGAGGCCATTCCTTCTTATTGGACTTGGAGCATCTGATTGACTTTGAGCACCTGACTGAAATGTGTAAGACAGGAATACGGTCAGCTTAGACTTCCTCTATACTCTACAGAAAAGGAGATTGATGTTACCCACCTGAAATCTAAATGACCTCTGAAATTTCCTATATGTCTCCATTGATTTCCTATCCCTTTCCATTCATTTTAATGACTGTAGGGTAGTTATATCCCTAAACTGGCTAGCTCAGTTATGTGCCAAAAGTCATACGTCCCTTGTGCTTAACTGCCTGAATCAACATGCTTTATCTGAATACCTATTTTTCTAGGAGAAGCCAGGTCTTGACTCTTTTTGAACAAACTTCTGTTGTTTCAAACCCACTGCTTCTGTAGAGATAAAATTTAGAAATCCCAAATCATTTAGGTAAAACACACAAACAAACAGTAAAAGTTTGATATTTGCACCTAACGGTACCCTGAATAGATATAACGCAAGAATGAATAAACATAATTCAAGAATGGTGATGGTTAAGTAAATATGCTTTCAAGAATAAGAAGCATTTACAGTCTGAAGCAGTGTATTGAAATGGTTAAAAAATAGAAGAGTGAGAGAGAGACAGCTCTTTTTCTAAAACAGAATGTGTACACAAAATTCATTGGAGAATACTCTACTGTGTACATGGATCTAAGTGGCAAACTGTTATGCTGAGACAACTAATGTAATGAAGAAATGCCAACCAGTCATGGTAAAACTGATTTTCCTTCTCTTTCTCATTTGCTGTATATTTTCACACTGCCTGCCCCACTCAGATTAGAATGACTTAAATGACTTGGGTGAATGGCAACAGGAGTTAGCAGAGCTCACAAAGTCTCCAGTGAGATTGCTGCTCTGCATTTTAGTTCTGTTAACAAAATTAGATATGAGTTGCCTGTGTTTCCTCAAAAGGGTTGTTTCTTGTATACAGGGCTTCCCACAGACTATAAAAGCAAGACAGTGCTTTTCAATAATCATTTCATAAGTGATAAATTACACGAATTTCTTTAGCCTGTGAATCACTGGATAATTTATCCAGAGGATAATGATGTATGCCTCAATAAAAAATGTTCAGTATAATTACAATTTTATTCACAAGCCACTTAGCTCATACTAACTGAAGGTATTTTGTTGTGTTGGTTTTCCCAGTTACTTGGCTTTTCTATACTATATCAATTCTGAACCTTGCTGCCTACCATTATAACAGCAAAGTTTATGTGAAAATTCTGGTTCTGGTTTGCTGGAGTCCTCTGTAGCATAATAATGACTGTGAATAAAATGTTTTTTCTCAGATCTTGATTTAGTTCTTATTCTTTTCTTAAACAAGAGCTCCTAACACCCTCACTGAGCAAAGTTTGAAGTTGCCAGTTTGGACTCCATTTTTAGTGAAGTGCTAGCAAGAGTGTATGCAGCAAAGTATTTAGTTTTCATGTAGAAACCATGCTTATGTGATGGTGTTGAAATTCATGTTGGAGCTAAATGAAAATAGACAAGAACATTGCTCTCTATTGTTCTTAGTCAACACAGTGCATCCTACTTCCTATAATTTAGCTGGTTGCTACACAAGAGCATTTGTGTGGCACCTAGAAGTCCCACATGTGGATTCTCTGTGCTAGGCCCTCAAAAAGCTGAGAACATATAGTGCCTGCTGTGGACTGACACAAGTCATAGCATATACTATGTGGCCTCAGGACTAGAAAGCGGAACAATACCTCATTTTATTCCTATAGCTGTGGCTACTAGACTCGTGCCTGTTTCACCTGAAAGTTCTTCCACAACTAAGGAGATCCTAAGTCTTCAGAAGAGACCTAGTTTGAGAAAAAAAGCTGTCATTAGTAGGGTAAAAGTAGTAGTTAATCTGCCCTCTCAAGAGACATGCAATTTTTATGCTAAGTATATTAACACAAATAAAATCTCTCAACAGCCATTCCTTGGGAGCTACGTTGAGCTGAAGGTTTTGTAAAGAAGTGTCTTCACAACAGCCCAAAGGATAGGGCACAGGTGTCCAGAAGGCAAAACTGGTTTTCACCTGTCTTGATTATGGGGGAGTTTGAATTCAAGGTCTTCAAGATGTTTATGCATTTTATATCAGAAAAAAAAACCACAAATAAAACAAACCCCAAAACAACCCACATAAAAAAACAACAACCAACCAAAAGCAAGAATAATGTACTCCACCATTACTAGGTTAGTGTGCAAGTATCACTGAGCTATAGTCTCCTGGAAAAAAGCATAGTTTTGCTTGAAAACTTTGTTCAGATTATTTTGTAGTCTTGACTAAATAGGGAATCTATCTGTCACATTAAATCTTATATCTCATACATTCCCTTGTTTCACTATATAACCTTCACCTTTATGATGAGAGTGCTCTCCAGAGATGTGGGCTGAAATCCTTAAGCAGAGCAAGGTCACACTCTGCATGTGCTCTACCCTGAATAATAATCTCCATAGTGCAAGTACTCTTACTTCCTCTGCCCATTTTTTTTTTTTTATTAGTTTGGTCACTTCTATCAATATCTAATCAGAGGTGGTGTCTTGGTGTAGAGTTTCTCTGCTTGAGTCTGAATTGAAACAGAGTATTACAGTGCCAAAGTTGAGAGGTTTTGAATGTGTGTGCTTGTGAGTGAAGACACAGGAGGATTGTTCAGGCCCACTAGAGAGGCACCAGGGGTTTTATGTACACCAAGGATGAGACTATGTTGGATATTAGGCTGTCTGGCAGATAAGTGTGTGCATAATTCTTAAATTAAGTATCTAGATTTCTCAGATCTTAGCCACGGGACATATCTAAAGATGTCTGCTGTCAGTTGGAGACAGTGATGTTTAGTAACACCAAGTTTTGCATGAGCTACATCAGGCATCTCTTGAAAACCTATATCTGAATAAATTGAATACATTGAATATGTTCCATTCAATGAATAGTGTGTGAATGATTTTAATTTCCTGTTTGAGGGCAGCTATTTAGTTTAGTAAGCAAGCTCCAAAATAATTTCTTTTGGCTGGTTTCTAAGCTGCAAACTGACAGTGGACCTAAATGTTACTGGACAACTGAAGATATGTTTTTGTCTCTGAGGCTGCTGTTTTGCTTTTTGTGTTAATTTATAATTTTAAATCTTTGTAATGCTCACAGACACAGACCTACACTGGAACAAAGAAATGATAGCATAATGCAGATAAAACCCAGCAATAAAACATATTTGGATTCCATGTTGCATGAGTTTTGAGATATCATTTCAATGACTGCAGCAGAGGTAACCACTGAAACACATGTGTAGTCAGACTATATTTTTTAAGATTTTACCTACCTGTGCATACTACCTGAGTAGTATGTCTGTGATGAGTCCACCTGGAAGCATCTTGCACATTTGATGTTTATTTCAGTTATTTGTAATAACATCTGGAAAATAGTCCACTTGTGAATAAAAGATGGAGGACAATAAATATTTCCAAAACTTATCAAGATGAGAGGGTGGGTGGGGACAGCACATTGTAGGGAGAAATAAAGAGGGATTGAGAAAGGGGAAAAGAAATCTGATCAATTTTCAACAGGCAAACACAACTTGCATGAGAAGACTCTCACATGCAACATTTAACACAATATAAAATAACATTATTTAAATAAACCCTATCAGACATTTCATCTTTGAAATTTTATTTCAGGGTTAGTCTTGAAATATCCCTAAGGTATTGTCTTACTTTCAAAATGTTATTTCAATTAGTTGAATATCATTCTTTACAGGATTCAGGTCAAGCGAGGGGCAAAACTAAATCCAAACCAAACAATATGTGTCTGCAATAAATTTCTGTTCCTGAATTATTCATACATAATGGCATAGGTGACTCTTCAAGCATTTTGAATTAACTAGAATTGATTTCTCACTTTTTTATGCCTAGTTGTACAAGCTTTTTTGTACTTTTACTTCTCCTTAACAAATAAAGTATTGATTCAACTCCACTGAACATGTTTTATTTAAACTTTGCCCTTTGTCAGCAACTTAGTCCTCTACCCAGAATTCTCTTCTTTGACTTTCCATTGTCTCTTGATCTGCAAGGTGAAATACACTGGATAGGTTCCTTGGTATGGCATAACATATAAAATACATTCCAAATTCTCTGGGAAGAGTTACAATACAAAACCCACAGCACCCACTTTAAAGTACTTAGTTCTTCTCTTCTTGGCTGTAATACTAGATTGCTGCCTAGGAAATTCAATGGTTTCAAAGTCAAATAAATAGACATATAAGTTACAGCCATTTTCTTTATGATTCCCCCCCCTTTGGGTAGTTTATTCTTATTTCAATCTAAAAGTAACATCACATGTTGAACTCAGATGTTATCTCACATTCCACTCCCAGTCCTCAACAAGACCAGGAGAAAATAAGGTGGGAAAGTTCACAGACTGAGAAAAAGGCTCAGAGATTACTTACAACTTACCATCAAGGGCAAAATGGAACTTAGTTGGGGAAAATTAGTGTAATTTTGTAGCAATTTAAATAGAGTTGGATGGTGAGAAACAAAGACAACCACTAAAACAACCCTTCTCCTCACATGATTTGCCTCAGTTTTAACCCTTCGATCCTGACACTCTCCTCCTGCCAACATCTGAACATGGAGACCTCAATAAAGCTGCAATAGAGGCAAAACTACATGATTGTAGACCTAAAGACAAAACACCACATTGACAATAACAAGAAGTACCTTTTCTTCACATGCAAGCTCTTTTCCTTGTAGCAAGCACAGCTACAGAGCATTACTTCTAAATAACTCTCAATAATTGACATCATACTCTGTTTGTACGTCCCTTAGTGACAGTCAAAAAGGTGTCAGTCTTTACTGAGTGATGGTAGATAGCTATTTTCTGATTATCTCCAACAGAATCAGTTTGAAAGAGCTAGGCTTGTCTGATTCACAAGATTATTACAAACATAATAAAGTCATATAAAATGATATATGTATGAAGTGGAAGCACATTTTAATTGTTATAATACAATATATATAACTTCAGTGTATATGCATAGAAATGTAATAAAATTCTAGAAGTAGACATTTAGTGTGTAAGAAAAAGAAAAAAAAAGAAAAAGAAAGAAAAAGAAAAAATAAAATAAAAAAGAAAATAAAAAAAGAAAAAATAAAAAGAAAAAGGAAAAGGAAAAGGAAAAGGGAAAGAAATAGAAAAAAAGAAAAAGAAAGAAAAAGAAAAAGAAAAAGATAAAAAGAAGACAACTTTAATTTACCATTTCCTTCAGAAAGTCAGAGAAGATCTGATTCCAGAAGACACTAGATCTCATGTTGGTCCCAGTGGATTATAAATCAGACATCAAATTATGATTCAGGATGATTATTTTTTTATGGTGTCAGTTCCAGACTTGGTAATTGTCTTAAAATGGAAGTAAAGCAAGCAAGGAATTGAGCAATTCTTTCTTAGTTCATGTATAGCATGCATGACCTTTTACAAGTTTAACTGCAGTAATGCCACAAATTTGTATGTGTCTTCCCTCTATAGTTGTTTTAGTGGAACCTTAATAACTCTTGAAATTTTTTCAAAACCTAGTGTAGTCTTATGACATTTTCTGCTGGAAATTTCTGAATTTTTGGTACAGAGGATCTTTGTTCAGCTGTTTATAAGTGAAATGGTAATAATGAGAGATTTGATTTCAGCAGCTGAGAGAGTTGTGCGTCATTGTGATGGTGTTAGTTCATAGCATGGACTTATCTTAGAGGTCTATTCCAGCCTCAATAATCCTGTGAGTCTCTGATTGTTTTTCCTTTCTAAAATATATTGTCACAGAGGTGCTATATCCCTGACTGGTTCAAGTTGGCCAACAGTGGGACCATCTTGGAGCCAGCTGGAACTGTCAGATATAGGGGAACTTTTGGTTATTTCTGAAATGTCACACCTGAGGTCCCCCCTGCTACCAAAATCTTGTTACAGTTAGTTTGAGATCTGTAAACTAAGAAGTCTGGGTAAGAGCTGTGCCTTTAACTTCACACTGTGAAGAAAGTACACATTACACCACACACCTCCAATCACTTCTATTAAATACAGTTATGGATCAATGGTAAACTTGCCTTGTGCATTGCACAGTATTTCTAAACCTGCAAATCCTTCCATACTATGGTTGCTAACATAAAAGCTGGCAGCAGCACAGAGAAGCTTGCACCCATACTACTCATCTAACTCTCTACACAGGGTGGCCTTGCCTATGCTCTTCACTGGAAGTGCTAACATCTAAATTACGCCCAGGAATTATCCGGGAGTGTTGCCAAAATCATGCCAGGGACTGTTCCATGAATTTAACAACACAGATGATTGAATTCCAGTGTTTGGAATTGCTCCTAGGGCCTGCTTGTTTCACCAGCTGAGGAGTTGCCTTGGAGTGCAATCTGATCTTCCACTATACTTAGTTATCACATTAATAATAATGTGCTCTTATTGCTTTGGTGTGAGGGAGTACTATTTTTCATCATTCAGAAGCAAATATGCACTTACAAAAGTAATCTGACCTAGCTTTAATAGATTGGAGTTCTTCCCATTAAGTGTCTGTAATATCTGAAATGAGGATACCTAATTGTCTAACAGAGGAATTTGTCAGCTGGATGCAGAAAGAACTCAGAGGGCTGATTTAGTGTAGATGACTACACTTTCCTGTACTAGACAATGCTGTGATGTACAGTGTAGTACTGACTATTCATATGGCCTTTGGCATCTGTGTGTAATGTGGTGACTACATCCAACACATCACACAGTGATTCAGACAGATCTTGCACCTCTGTACTGTCATTGGAGAAAACATAATCACATCCAATTTTGGCAGCCATGGAAGGGGTCCCAGATACGTCACTTTCTTTTTACCAGTGCTGCACAGAGACAGGCTTTAAGGTGAGCCTATCCAATCACTACCTGATGCAAAAAATATTCAAGCTTCTTTTTGTAGTTATAAGCCTTTATCAAACAAACAATAATCAATTTAAGCATCTTGTAATTTATTTTATAGAAAAGTAATTTTTCTAGTCACTGAACTCCCCCTTCTTAGAGGTCTGTACCTGGTTAGATGGGAGCTGTTTGGAGAAGAGCTTTATCTGCCTTCACTATTATGCATGTTCAGCTGCTATCTTGACATTAGCTCCCTGCCAGCGTTTCTCACCTGTCTCACAGAGGTGTTATGTGATGTAATTAGTTTTATTATTATTGTAATTACCATGAAACCAAGCTGACAAAATGAGACTGCTTCCTCAGGCTTTTCCCATAATTTTTTGCTGAGCTTTAAGTTTATTTTAGCAGTTAGAATTTTCTCCTGTGCTAGTTACCAGTTCTCACTTCCTCTTGCTTTTTGCTTATGTGTCATTTGGTCATGGTGGTGATAAAGTACATTGACATATCCTACTGTATAATTTTCTGCATCTGGCTTGAAAATAAAAGTTGTTAATGAAATGCTGTTACTAGTGGGACCCTCCTTCTATTTTAGGTAAAGAGGGAACAAATAATTTGGTTTTTTTTTTCCCCCAAGGAAATCAGGCCCAGCATGTATACACTTCACACTCACAAAGCTTGCAGAATGCAAATGGTAAAGATCTTTGATTCGAGTTCTCTGGTTTTGTCCCAGATTCATAGAGAATTTAGATGTTGCCACACTGAGCATTGCAATGTTAGCAACGACACGTTTTCCTCCAGGAGACAAATTTCAGTCCCCAGTTGCACTGGTTCATTGTGCTAGAAATGAACATGTGTAGGTGTTTCACACAGGAGTGGCAAAAGGCAGCATGCTGAGCCAGTCTGTGCCTGTCATAAGGAGTACGTTTGAATTGCTTCTCTTACAGACACACATGGGAAACAAACTGAAGTGCTTCTGCAGAATTTTTCTTTACACCTCTGAATGTGTACTTGTAGTAGTATAAACACTTGTGTATTCACCAAGGGAATAGTGTTGTTGGCTAAATTCCATACTCAAGGATTCAACGACTCAAATACACCATTCTCACATCCCAGAACAGTGTTGCCAACTTCTGTCTCTAAGTCAGGTTTACTAAAATCAGCCTGGTTATTTATTGGGAGCTAGTCCTCATTTTATTTAATTATCAAAGGGAAAGAGAAGGAAGAAAGGGATTGTTTACAGCTGCAGTCAGGGAGTTGCTAGTAAAATCATGGTAGAAAGGCAAAGCAAAATTATGTGTTTCAATAATGATGCTGGAAACAAACAGTTTGAAAATACCATGGTTTTTGCAGTTTTACATGGAACAATATCACCTGAGCCAGAAGTACATTTTCTATTAGTTCAACTCTTCCAACTAACTCTGCATGTGTTCCTAATAGGCCTTCATTTATCTATTTACTTAAAATCTTGCTAAAAATATTATTAAATATAAACATTACTTATAAGTTATTTTTAAATTTAAAAGATATTTTGAAGACATTATTTCCATTCATCATAAATTGAAATGTACTATGAAATAAACATGTATTTACCATTAAAGATTAAGTTTTGTGTACAACAAATTATTGATCCATCACCAAAATTGTCCTTTCTTCATATTAATCTGCACTGTGTTTTGACACAGTAGTTTTGAGTGCAGAATTTAATGATCTTGGGGGATGGCTTTGTTTTGTTTTAGCTATTACAAAATCCAACTTTCTTTAATATATACTTTTTTCTTTATATCCATGGAAGTACCTTAAGGGTATCTAGGTAACAAATACATAACTTTGCTTTCTTGTTTGGAACAAGAGTAACCTTAGAGTTTTTGTGATTTTCCTCATACAATATTTCATATTGCATGTAATGAAATGTTTCAATTTCCAGTGAATTTATCAATACTGTATATGTGACACTGCAAAGCAATTACAGAAAATTCTGATATGATCAATCAATATCTGAAACCTAAAACAAAGGACAAGGCCACACAGATAGCAGAAATTGTAACCCAGTGTCTAAGCCTGAGCTGGAGCGCTCAAGAAACCCTGGCTCTGATGCAACTGTGCTATAAAAGAGGATCTGTAATCCTTGGAAAGCTGCTATTATTATCACAACTGAAAGCTTTTATTATCAGAAAGTTGAGTGTGGTCAGTTCGCTTTCTTTCTTTCTTTCTTTCTTTCTTTCTTTCTTTCTTTCTTTCTTTCTTTCTTTCTTTCTTTCTTTCTTTCTTTCTTTCTTTCTTTCTTTCTTTCTTTCTTTCTTTCTTTCTTTCTTTTTCTTTCTTTCTTCCTTTCTTTCTTTCTTTTTCTTTCTTCCTTTCTGTCTTCCTTTCTTCCTTCCTTCCTTCCTCCCTTCCTTTCCTCCCTTCCTTTCCTTCCTTCCTTTCCTTCCTTTCTTTCCTTTCCTTCCTTTGCTTCCTTTCCTTGCTTTCCTTCCTTTCCTTCCTTTCTTTCCCTTCCTTCCTTTCCTTCCTTTCTTTCCTTTCCTTCCTTTCTTTCCCTTCCTTCCTTTCCTTCCTTTCTTTCTCCATAACCTTGGGGGTCAGCATGGGACCTGTAAATGTCTGAAAAATGCATTTCTGTCTCCCGGGTGAACTGCTCCAAGAATTTCCTTCTACCACTAGTTCCATCGTGGTATTAATTCACAAGGAAAAAAGAAATGCTGATCAAAACTTTAGACTTGAACACCAGGATTTCATTCCTTGCTGGTGCTGAAAGCATACATAGACTGCTGTTGAGGCATTAGCAGTGTGGCTGCAGATGTCAGCTTTATTTTCAGAAATAAGTAGTAGTTTATTATAGAAGTTCTGAGCATAGCACATTAGCCTATAGTGAGAACTAATGTGTGTGTAGAAATGCCCGTAGAATACAAATGTCATTTTGGGAAGACTTCTCACGCATTTAGGGTAGGATATATCGCATGTTCACTTTGCACACATCTGTAGCTGAAGTCTCTTTTATGGTGAATGGAAATGCATAATCATTTCTAGTGTAGGAGTCCTTTCATCTTACTGGAGATACAGAACCTGGAAGATGAATTGCACCCATTTCTCTCCATTTGCTAGACAGATTTCTCCTGACCAACTCCGATGGAGAGACTTTCATTACAAGGGTCTAAATTGGGTGAGATAGATCCCACAGTTAGTGAGTTCTCTCCCCATCTGCAAGATAAGAATAACATTTTGATGAGAGATTCTGGCAAGATAGATACACAATAGATTGTTTTTTTATAACACTTGAATATTACCAATATAAGTAAGTGCATTCTGTATGTGCATCAAAGAGAAAAAGAAGGAATGAAACAGATACTGATCAGTTAATGATGCAAAAACAATGCAATCCATGTAATAAAAGTGTTCTTCTATTACAGTGTCCAAGGTTTGAGTCTAAATGACTGTTTTTACGTCACATCCTAAGGTTTTTAGGCAGTTAGATCCCTAATGGCAGCACAAATTTGCTCTGTGCACACACAGTAGTGTTTCTGTCCTGAGGATCTTGTCAGTCATATTTTTAAATTTACATTGAGACTTTCAGTTACAATATCTGATAATTTTAACTTTTATTTTAAGTAAAGATTCATCTGTAACCACCATTTTTCCCCTGTGAAAGAGAAGTAGAAATAGAAATGTTGGCTTAAATGTAAGTTAAAGGCTCAAAATTTAGAAGGTTGAACACACACACACACACACACACACACAGACACAAACACACAGAGACAGTCCTGAGATGTAACAAAAGAAAATGAGGTTTCAAGGATTTTCTGTTTTCTTTGGATATACGTTTTTAGAAACATTGGACACAAAATTTTAAGATGACACTAAAGTGTGAATAAGAACAGCTCAGTAAGGGAGCTGTAAAATACTGTGAACTACAAGTCTCTTGCATGATCACAAATTTTGAAACAAATAAAAATGACAACAAAACAACCAACCAACAACAACAACAAAAAAAACCCCAAACCACAAAACCCAACTACCTGGAGTTATAGTCCTTACTCAGAACTAACCTTCACTTTCTTTTGTTGTAGGTAAAAAGAATGGCTCTTTCATGTAATCCTTGGGAATTTACAGGAGACTATGCTGAACTAGGTATCCTTTTTTAAATTAAGTGAATGCTGAGTAGGAGGCTGTAAAATTGGCAGAAGAAGGAAGCTGCTTGTCTAACAGCAAGGCTTGAAAAGAGACTCTCTTCTGATACATCTTGGGCTCTGAACTCATTAGCATGATCCTTGGTAAACTTTTCTGACCCGTTTTTCATTTTGCACAGGACTGGCACAATGGCATCTCTCATTATATCTCATCAAATGAGTCCCACTGACACGAACTAGGTACCGGCTTGTTAAGGAAAAGACAATGAAGGCGAAATTGCCCCAGCAGATCTGCATGACAGGTCTTGATTACTGATACTCTGCTCTCTAAAATGTGCAGTCTTGTCTTGACATGCAGTCAGAGACACACAATATCAGAGGCAGAAGATTTTTCTTGAAAAAATGAGTTTTCCAAATTGCATAAACAAATCTATTTTAAAGACTTTCTTTTAAGGTATTTCATTAATACTTTTCAAAGAGAACATCTTAATAACAAAATTAATCATTTTTTAATTACAAGGAACAACAAATCACACATTCCTTCTTCCCCAAGCAGTGTATAGGAGAGGGAGAAGATCAATATTTGGACAAATACATGCAAACTCAGCTGGGTGCTTGGAGACCAGGAAGGATCCTACAGATTATATGAACTGTGGATTAACCCTGATCTCACCACAAAGCAACACACTGAGAAAAAAATTATTTCACTGATGGACTGGCAATCAATGTGGTGCTCTAAGAAACATGCCCACACAAAGGATCAAAATCTTCAACTTAAAAAACATAAAACAAATCAAATTGTGGGCAGCTGTCTCTGAAGGAGAAACCTCAGAAATGTTCTGAAAACTGATCTGTTGTTTTGTGTCCTTATAATCAATATACAAAGATTACATTGAGTCACAGCACAAAATGATGGGAAAATCCTACCTGGTTTGGGGGTAAGGCTGCTTCAGAAATTTTTTTTGAGAATCCAGCTGCCTCTCAAGGGGGTAAGTTTTCCTTTTTTTTTTCTTTTTTTTTTTTTTTTTTTCTGTAAGGAGAGATAGGACAACTTGAGATTTGTAATCTGTTTGCATCATAAATAAAGATGGTAAGTGAAATGTGGTGGGAAGTATTGTTGTAGGCACTGCTGCTACTAGAGTCGCTCTTGGAAAAATCTCTGGGATTATTTCGGTGTTAGATCCATATGTTTCCATGAAAAAAATAAACATTTTTTTCAGTTATTAATGGAATCAATCTACACTACACTGATGAGGTTGAGAGAGTCTCCAGTCTAGAGAAAACACAAGTATGATGAGATAATTTTGCACATTTACTGTACCTAAGGGCAATTTGTTCTTTATCAAACCTCTGCTCTTACACCTACTGCTTGTATGACATCTCCTTAACAAGTTCAGTTTTCACTTTCATCACCAGTTTCCTATCAGTGTCATTACTGGAAGGAAAACTTTCAATGTATTCTTTGCACATGTAATTTATTTTCAGGCTGTAGTTTGATGAGAACAAACACATCTTCCTCTTAGGGAAGACAAAGCTTTAGCTGTTGAAACTTGATATGGGTAAATTGCAATGATTTACTTGACCCAAGCTGACATGATCTAGATAACATTTTCCTGTAGTTCAAATCAATCCCTAGAGATAATAATAGTGACTTCATCAGCATGCTTCATCTCTCTGCAACCTTCCATACCCAGTATCCCTGTTGCTTATGGGGGTGGGGTGTTACAAGCTTATTAGGAAAGCTCTGCTTTTCTTCAAAACTTCTGAAAACAAAACTGGAAAACAAGCATGACTAATTAAGAGATAAGTTAGATATCTATTTGTGGAACTGGCTTCTGAAGTAATTCAGAAGTGCTCTAGAATCAAGCATGTCCTTTGATCTTGCATTTGATGTCAATGCAATGAAACTAAAATTCCTATTTACCCTTTGAACAGACTATGCCAGACTCATCCCAGACATTCTTTGTGCAAGATGTTAGAATGTAATGGAAATAATTGTCATTAAGAAAAATATACAGTAAGAAATCTTATTAAAAGAAAATTTCTTTGTGATCAGTTCCGTATGAAAACAACTGTTGAATGATCATGAAGAATGTAAAAGTATTGATCATGAAGGGTATACAAGTATTTGTATGTTTTCACATCAATCAGTATTTCCATTTTTAGCTTCATTCCCAAAGCAACATTTCAATTTGCTATCCAACTTCAGTGAAAGGTATGGATTTGTGGCTCAAGCTGTACCACATTTCTACAATGCCCATGAGAGAGAAGAAAATTTCCCACTGATGAAGAGGCTAAGAATATCATTACAAGACATCAGAGAATCCACATGGGGGATGAAGGGGGAGAAGCATCAGTAATTAAGCTTCATTAATTCCACCCACCCCTGACTGAATGATCAGTTTATTACCTTGTTTTATTCCTGCTAATTTCTCATGATCTCAGCATGACTCCCCATCTTCAGGAATCACAGCTTCCGAGGCAAAATATGAATTGGATTTTTACCACTGCAAAAATATATATTTACTTCTATATATAGAAGGAAAAACCTTCTAAAGCACTTTCTAGTACTCTGTATTCATCTGGCACAAGTGGAGATACTTGCTGTCTTATTGTGACACACTGGTCACTTTTTAAAACCCTTTTTCAGTAAACATATTTTTGAGTGATATGCACAAAAGTAGTAACTTTATGTCAGTTAAAAAACTTTGTTCTCAAATTCAAATAAAGATATTTGAAAAATCTTTTTTCACAGACATGTTCCTGATGTCAACAGAATGGGAACCAGCAGCTCTATATGCCATTGCAGCAAGGATAGCTATTGTCCTACTGTTTCTTACACCACTGTGCTGGAGGACCATCTCTCCCATGCCATTGTGCCCCAGTCACAAATATGGCCCACGCAGAGAATTAACTAAGAGCAGCCCTGAAGAGAAGGATGTGAGGTGATGGCTAACAAGAAGCTCAACATGACCCAACAACTTCTGCTCACAGCCCAGAAAAATAATCATATGCTTGGCTGCATCAAAAGAAGCATGACCAGCAGGTAGAAGGAGGTGATTCTGCTCCTTCTACTCTGTTCTTGTGAGATTCACATTTGGAGTACTGTGTTTAGCCCCTAGGATTCAACATAAAGACAAGGACCTCCTGCAGTGAGTCCAGAGGGCCACAAAATGATCAGAGGACTGAGGTACCTCTCCTGTGGAAAAAAGGTTGGGTTGGCATTGTTCAGCCTGGAGGAAATAAGTCTTCCAGGATACATTTAAGCAATCTTTCAGTACCTAATGGGGACCCACAAGAAGTCTGGAGAGGGACTTTATATGAGGGCTTGTAGTGACAGGACAAGCAGTACTGGCTTTAAATTTAAAGAGGGTAGACTTAGATTAGTTGTAAGGAAGATATTTACTGTGAGGGTGGTGAGGCACTGGAACAGGTTGCACAGAGAAGCTGTGGATGTACCCTCCTTGTAAGAGTTCAAGAACAAGCCTTTGACCAACCTGGTCTAGTGGAAGATGTACTTGCCTGTGGCAAGACGGGTTGGAAATTGATGATCTTTAAGATCCCTTCCAACCTAAACCATTCTATTATTTTATGATCCACTTTCTCCTTTTCTTTCAGATCCATAACACAAATTTTGTTTTAACCTGCTACAAGATATTTGGATGTGAGGGTCTGCCAGAGTGAGACATGGGAAGGCTGGGAAGCAAGAAAGGCATTACAGCAGGATAGAAAATCCAAAGGTGTGTGTTAATTACTGTGAAGATGTCAGGCACTTTGTGTGGAGCGTTTTCACTCCAGGTCACTGACAGTAAAAACTCTCATGCAGAGCAGCATGTGTCAAATTGATTTTCTTTGCAACTTTCAGCTGACCTTTGAATACATGGTAAGTCAGGGCCATAAGAAAAGCTCCCTACCTCCTTTAATTCTCCCCTTTTCCTTAATAAACTGTCTCTGAAACATCTGCTCAGTAGAGTTTCATTTGGTTTGATCAATTCTTTAGGAAAAAGCCATCCTAAGTAACTGAAAATACTTTTTTTTTTTTTTTTAGGGTGAACTTTAATTTCTACAAGCAGCTTAGCCCAGTGTTTCCTCTCCTTTGTTATAATTCATTGAAGAAAAATACATTCAAACACATCTAAGTAAAACTTTTTACTGAGTCCATGTAATCATTTTTTTTGCAAAAGAAATACAATGCTGCACAATATTTCAGCATTCATAGGAACTATTCATGTAGTTCAATAAAAGATGCTTAAATTAGATAAGCTACAGTTTGACTGGTTTTATAATTGTCCTTCTGAGCTTTTAAAATGTACCTTTTATTTAACTTTCTACAGGATCTTTTTCTTCTAGTGCAGTAAGAAAATTGTCTTTTGCAATCATTAAAAGATATTCCGAACTGAGAAATGTATAGCCTAAAAACCTGCAGCCTGTGCAAAATTTCCTTCCAAAGTCATAAGAGTATCTATTGAGACAGTTGTTGTACATCAACAGTTGCTCTTCTTCACTCCTCATAAGTATGTGATACAGATGGTAGGCAGCATTGTTGTAAGTACCTGTGATGGAAAACACAGCCACATACAACCTTGGGAGCATAAGGTAAGGAAGGCAAGCATGTCACTTGGCTTCATTTGGGGAACTGTAAGAACTGCCTGAAAAGTAGGATGTTTGATGTGTTCTGTTGTTTGCTTGTTGTTTGTTGGTTTTGATTTTGATTTTTTTTTTTCCAAACAAAAACAATTATCATTGTGTTAAACCAAACACAATGGTTTTTCTGTTTGTTTGTTTTTAGTAAAGCAATTGTCTATTTCCCAGGGTCTCCAATGGAAGGAGGAGAGAAAGGAAAACAGTATTGCTTATAGAAAGCATTTATTTAATGAAAAAAAAAAAAAAAAAGTAAAAATGCACCTTTGATACTGAAATTCACTCAGCTCTAGCAGTTTACACTGCAATTCACTAAATGCTGCTACCCATCCAAAATGGTTTTAAAATCTTTGCTGAAAATCATGAATTATTATCGCCAACAGATACGAATAGAAAAGATACCTGTGCTGCCATGTATTCACCTGTCTATCCATCTGTGTCCTAAAGGTTTTCTGTGAAGTTTTCAGATCACTTGATTCTGTCACTGTGTTTATGTCTAACAACTGATTCATCCCAGAGATATTTGGAGCGATATGAAAATTAATAGAAATCACCTTTTTGCCTGCAATTTAAATGAAATGCAAAGGCTTGCAAAACAGGGCAACCTACTTCTCAAAACACTGGGGAAAGGGTCGAGATACCACTGCTGTTGCAGTACACTGAGATTTTACAGTGCGAATGATCTGTATAAGACATCTTGAAAATTTTGTGAGAGGCATCATTTAAAAATGTAAATTTTGTAATGTAGAAGGACTAATAGCAACGTAGGGAGAGGTGTGCAGTATTAACATATTGTAGTTATATATAAAAAAATATTTATCAGCTCCCTCAGTAGACTTAAATGTATCAGAAAAATAAATTCATAAATATTTGTACTCATTTTTTATGTTTGCAGTTTGTTAATACCCGGCATCTTCATGTCTATATTTCCTGTGTAAGGAATGATAGCTACTAAAACAGAGTATGTACACTTCAGAAACATAGGGATCCAGATGCCTAAGCACATACAAGTGTGATAAGATTCTCTTTCTACTCTCCATCTTCCAGGAAGCATAGAGCTCATATAACTTCACTATTAAGACTGCCAGCCATATGCAGGGGTTTCAGATACTCTTGACTCATAAAATAGTAGAAGACAGTGACCTGTTATCTGTATTTTTAATTTGCAGGAATTCCAGATACTTAAACATTTCCAGACCTTTGTTTTCTGTTTAGATACAGTTTTCTTCACAGAAGTAATACTTGAACATTTTTCTTTTTCCCAGAAAGGAATTGTCTCTCTTTCATTGATTTAAACATATTAATGAAAGTTTTTTGGGTTTTCTTAAGTGCTCTTGGAAACAAATATGCAAGATTCAGATGAATAATTCCACTACTCCAGGAGCAGATGCAGTGACTGAGAGTTGGATCCTTTAGGCAGGTGATACAGCTTGCTAACCTTCAGAAATGCCACTCCCTTTTTTCTGTCAGTTTAGTATTTCGTCCTGTCTTGTATCAGGGAGACAAACAGGCACCAAAATCAGCATGAGAGAGTATAAGGTGAGAAAAAGGGATGGATAAAGCAGGATGGGGAGGAAAACCAGACTCTATATTTTTTAAAACTTTTGGCTGTGCTTACCCTATCTGCTATAATCCTATCTTGATGCACTGCTTTTACTCCTCAGTAATTTGTTAGAAGTTCAGAACTCTCACTTCCTGTGGAAAACTTGGAATTTAGGATCCTAAGAACACTGTGTCCTTAATCATAAGGAACATGGAAGACTCTGAGGAAGTTATAACAAACGGTAAATCATTGCAAAAATAACAGCTCTGACAATGATCAGACACCAAAAGAAAACTTGCTGTTCCCTGGGGCTCCTCTAAGCATCGCAACCAAAAAATATCGAGAAAAATACCCTCTTTGTAGGACAGTGTCTTCATCTTTGCTGATTTTCTTTTTTTCCCATCAAACTTCTTTCTCACTCAAAATAAGAAACTTCTGTTTCTGTCCAGAAGAAAGGGCCTTCCCACTTTTTCATTTTATGATTAGAAATTTCCTGTTCACTTCCCTGCTTTAGATAATGACTCCAATCTCGAAGGCTGTCTCTAAAGTGGTTGGAATGGCTCAGAAAAAAAGAGCTGATCAGTCTCCAGACCATCCCAAAGCTGCAACAGCTCAGTGACCTGGAGAAATAATAATGGCTCTTTCAAAGCTAGCACAGACCAGTTGATGTCTATGTTTAAATGACAGATGGGAGAGAGAAGTTATTTCTGTGTGGCAGGCAGCTTGAACTTCTTGGCTTCTTGGGTTTCAGTGCTTTGCTGGGCACAGATAAATCCTCCTGACTGTAGAGATAAGGAGAGCCTTGATGTAAGGAATCCCTCTGAAGATTCATTCCCTGTGCTCTGATATAAGCTGAATCAGTTCCAATCTCTACAAACCACATGTCTTTCAAACCCTGTGAACCAGGCCCTGTGAAGTTCAAATAGCTCCTCTAAGGTGCAGTTCATAGGAGGCTCTGAAAGCCTGAAATTTCTGACATGAAAGATACATGCCCAGGATTATTTGATATTTAGTAGTTAGGACTATTTTATATTTGTCCAAGCCTAGCTCACCAAATAATGTAAATGTTTAGCAACAAAGCACAAAAGCCTTGTCCTTGCTTAATCATACAGAAAATGAAACATCAGCTTCTTAACATTTCTATTTGGTTTACATGGCAATGTTTTGGTAGCAAGGGGAGCTGTAGGGACGGCTTCTGTAAGAAGAGACCAGAAACTGTCCCTATGTCAGGCAAAGTCACCTCCATGCAGCTGTCACTTACTAAATATAAGCCAATCAGTAATGTTGTCTCTGTTCCAATGTATTGAAGAAAGGGTGAAAAATTACATGCAGCAGCTGTGAGAGAAGAGTGGTAAAATGTGAGAGAAACATCCTTGCAGACACCAATGTCATTGACGAAGGAAAGGAGGGGGTCCTTCAGATGCTGCATCAGACTCCCCTGTGTTGTGAAGCAGGCTGTCTTCTTGCAGCCCATTGAGGACCATGATGGAACAGATATCCACCGTATAGACTGTAGAGGACCCTCTGGTGGAGCAGGTGGATATGCCCTGAAGTAAGCTGCAGCTTATGGAGAGTCCATACAGGAGCAGGTTTGTACCAGGAACTGTGGCTTGTGGAGAGAAACCCATGCAGATGCAGGTTTTCTGGCAGAACCTGTGGCCTATGGGAAGGAGTATGCACACTGGAATAATCTATTTCCAAAGGACTGTACCCTGTGGGAAGGACCAATGATGAAGCAGGTTTTGAAAGAACTGCAGCCCATGGCAAGGATCTGTACTGGAGGAGTTGAGGAAAGATTGTATCCTGTGGGAAAGACCACGTATTGGAACAGAGGAACACCATAAGAATGAAGGAGCAGCAGACACAAAACATTGGGAACCAACTGCAACTCCCATTCCCCATTCCCCTGCACTGCTCAGGGTGAGTGAGGAGGAGGATGTAAAAGAGTTGGGAGTGAAGTAGTGCCTGCAAAGAAGGTACGAGTGGGAGAAGATGTTTTTAGTTCAGCTTTTATTTCTCACTTTCCTACTCTATTTAACTGTCAAAAAATTAAATTAACTTCCTCAAGCTGTTTTTCCCATGATGGTAATTGGTGAGTGATCTCCCTCTCTTTATCTTCACTAACAAGCTGTTCCATCCTGTTTTTTCCCCTGTTCTGTTGAAGAGGTGGAGGGATATTGTGGCTGTGTGGGCATCATTCAGCCAGCAAAGGTCAGCCCACCTCAACTCTTTGAAAAAGCAAATGTGTAGATATAACTTCTGACACAGAAACCCCCAAAGTTGTAGATGACTGGATGATGAGAAAGCATTCAACAATGGATAGATGTTGACCTCTTGCAGCTTTCCCACAAATACCTCAAACTGTCAGACATCTGTAGCAGTGGGGTCTAATCCAGAACTGCTACTTTGATTTTACTTTGGAATATAACAATTTTATTGGTGTCATTGTCAAAGTGCCAAAAGTATATTTACCATTTCCTCAATGAACACACTATGAATTTGTCATCTTTCTGGACCCAAAATTTCTCTAAATGTGTCACCATTATGCATAATATTGCCCTCACAGTAAAGCAGTAGGTCATTAATATTTTCAATTATGTTTCACAGATGGGGGAATAGCTTGCCTGCCAAGATCAAAGGGGCAATCTGGAAATGCAGTGGTCCAAAAGAGCCTTGACTGATTTCAGTGCAGCTTGGTCTAGACTACTAAAGGATCTCACCAGGGCTGTTTCATACAAGAGACAGGGAACAGTTCTCATCTGTCATGTGACTACTGTCAACAAAATACCAATTATGTTTTTTCTGTATGCATTAACTTGTGATTTTCATAGATTCATAGAATACCAGGTTGGAAGGGACCTCAGGGATCACCCAGTCCAACATTCAGGGTAAGAATATAGGTTAAATGAGATGGCCCAACACCCTGTCAAGCTGGGCCTTGAAACTGTCTAATGTAGGGGAATCCACCACCTCCCTTGGAGCTTATTCTAATGTCTAATAGTTCAAATGGAGAAAAAAATATTCTGGCATCCACTGTGAATCTCCCCTGTAGCAAATTGTACCCCTTGTCTTTACCATGTGACTCTTTGTAAAAATGGAGTCTCCCTCCTCATGACAGCTGCCGTTTGTGTACTTGTATATGGTTATGAGATCTTCCCCAAGCCTTCTCTTCACATGGCTGAACAAACCCAGTTGCCTCAGACTTCCTTAATACTGAGTCCACGTCGCTCAGAGTAGCAGACAATAATGACATAAACACACGTGACAGGCCATGAAGGAAGAGTGGGTAGACTCAATCCCTAAAACTTGATCAATATATTGCACAGATAAGACAGTTAAGTAATCTTTTTTTAAAGTTCCTAAATCACAAGTAATGGGAACCCTCTGCCTTGGATAATGGCTTGAGTGTCAAACCAAGTCCATAGTTTAAAAATAGAACTGTGTATTTATATAAATTTGTAGCTTCTAGCTTAGTAGGTGTATCTTAGGTTATAGTAATATGTATCATGTAAGTGAAATAGCTGGGCTAAGGAAAATTACTTTATTGGATTTGTCAGCAGAGTATTGTACCCAGACAGTGTATGATTGCAGTTCAGTGTTGAAATGGATGAAATTACTGTTTAAATTAATGAACTGAAAAAAAAGAAAATCAAAAGTCTGAATATAAAATGCACTCATAAGAACTTCCTTAAAACAGAAATTGAATCAACTATAAGCAATGAGCATGTTTCTCAAAACCATAATATTGGTACTGTAGCAGCTGTCATTCCCTTAGTAACTGCATGCCAGTTATATAAGTAAATATGGCATGGCAGTGAGGGAAATTGAAAACAAGCAAACAAACAAACAAAGAGAAGAGACAAAGTGAAGTGAAGGAAAAGGGAACCTGCTTCCACCTGGGCTCACCACAACAGCCCCAGCCTCTCCTCACAGATTCTGCACTGCAGAAACCTCTGACAACACCTGGGTATGGTCACAATACAAATGATATTATAAAGCCAGATTGTTAGCGTAAATCTGTGCAGAGATACTGATTTATCTCAGCTAAGTATTCATCATGGTCTATATAAAGGCCTGATTTTTTGCTCATTTGTATAGCCAGAGAAATTTCCATTATTTCAAAAATCTTTTTGTGTCAGCTCCAAAGGAATAGGTAGTAATTCTTGTTCCAGAATTACTTTTACTCATATTGCTCATTTCTCTTAAAGAAAAGTGCCCTGTAAGAAAATGTCCATATGGGTCCAAAAAATCTGTTTTGTTTATATCACATGCCAAGTCATATAACATGACAGAAAAACTGCTGCTTCACTGCCCGTACTTTAGAGATGTTTAGGACTGACTTAGTTGTGACAGTGCGTATACAACTGCATAAAACGTACCTTTCTGACATGGAGCTGAAGGAGCTTTGAATGTCACCACATTTACCTGATATGCAACACATGCCATCCCTGTGTTTCTCTGTTGCACTAAGAGACTGACTCCTTTTCCCCCTTCAGATCTTCTTCAGATGGGTTCATCTGAAGCTATCACTGTCTCTGACTCTAGAAACAGCACACCAAGCAGAAGGCAATTATCCCCTCCTGCAAGGTGTTCTTCTATGGACATCACCTGAGGTCACACTCATGCAGGCGTCTTCTTGGAAGCAGAAGTTCCCTACTCCTGTGCAAGCATTTGCCTGCCAGCTGGCATGCAGGACTAAAAAGCAGAGGTGGTTATTCTGCCTAGCAGGAATGCTATGCAGTTGCTTGGTGAGATGATGCAGAGCCAGTCATGTGACTGCCCCAGCAAGCTGCTGTCAGTGATTCTCTCCAACATGTCACTGCCTCTAGATGTGTTTCTGAGCTAGCTGACTCTGACGGAAGCTAGCAACAACATGGTCAGCAGAAACAAACTCTCTCCTACAAGATAAGAAAGAATACAGCCATATTGGAAAATATGACAGAGAAATTTCCATTGCAGTCACCAATCACCCAGGTACCCTGCTGAGCGAAGGGGCTGGTCAGGAAAGCCTGAGCATCTTGTGTAGGTGCTTCTTGAGATGGGAAAAGGCCTTGGTATAAAGTAATAAACTAAAAGACCTTTTGCATTTGTAGAATGAAGCTAGATAAAAGCCAAGATAAAATCTTTCACATTTGGGGGATGTGGATTTTGAATAAAATCCTGTGAACAAGTCACTAGAAAAACGCCTCAGAGAGGGTTAAGGCAGGCATTTCTGCATGGCTGCAAATAGCAGAGTTTCTTATCACAGTTTCACTGACTCTTAGAACTGTTTGGATTCAGTGAGGTGCAACATTGGTGTATATCCCTACTTTTCCAATTAACAAAATTTAAAAGCTTACATGTGCATGTTCATTGAGATGCTTCCTGTTAATTAAAACTTGAAAGTAATAATTGCTATTAACTCCCTTCTTGTGTTTTTTAGGAAAAGTGTTCAAAAAGGGAGCACATTTCCCCCCCCCCCCTTTTGTTTACTTTGCATTGAATTCTGCAGTGCTCATTTTTCAAATAGGTCAGATATTTCCCTTTTTCTTTAATCCATTTATTTTTTTACTTAGTTCTTCCTATATCTTTATTTTAGAGACCCAAAAGAAAAGGGAACAAAACAACAATAACAACAAAAACCCACAGGAGGAAAAGTTAAAATACAAGAAAAAAATATAAAAGAGAAGCAAATAAGTAAATAAATAAAAAACATTCAAAATAGTACAGAGAAAATACCTTTTTTAAAGAAATATGATACTACACATAAACATATTTCAAAATGGATTCGTCATACTGACAGTACACAAACATTCTGTAGAGAGATGCTAAATACACCTAACACTGAAGCGAAGTATACATAGTTATTATAGGGGTCAAGTTAGCTACTAAAGAAAAACATTTTTAGATTGCTTCATTAATGTCTCAGCATGTAGCATAATTAAAATTAATAAATGGGCTTTAATTAGAGTTCATAAGCAACCAGATGAGCTAGTGGTTATGTTAATACTGAAGACAACTTTCCTGCTTTGCGTATATGCTTGATTTAAAAAAAATATGTTGTAGTGTTCATGACATGGATGAACACTTCCTGCCTCAAATGCATACCTTGGCCTACACCCTATCATGTCCATCAAATAAATCAAATGGGGAAATCATTTGTATTAATATTTTGTGAATGAAAAGGACTCTGAATATTTCATGTACAGCATAAACTATTCAGTGAATCTACAAAGTGTGCTGCAAGGCATCCTCCAAGCAGTTATTATACATAGCCCGTACTACACGCTACTGAAACAATGTTCCCTATTGCAGCATTCCAACCCCAGTAAAGAGGGTTTTTTATTAGAAGGGCATAGTTTCCAAATCATTCTTGTGGCTCTGCATTGGACTCTCTCCAGCAGGTCCCTGTCTCTCTTGAACTGGGGGGCTCAAAACTGGACACTGTATTCTATGTGTGGTTTCACCAGTGCAAAGTAGAAGAACCTGCCTAGACCTGCTGGACACAGTTTTCTTGATGCACCCCAGGATACCATTTGCTCTCTTGGCCACAAGGGCACATTGTTGTCCCATGGAGAACTTGCTGTCCACTAGGACTCCCAGGTCTTTCTCCATGGAGCTGCTTTCCAGCAGGGCAGCCTCTAACCTATATTGGCATTATTAATCCTCCCCAGAAGCAGGACCCTGCACTTGTCCTTATTGAACTTCATATGGTTTGCCTGCACCCAGCTCTCAGCCTGTCCAAGTCTCATTGAATGGCTGCACAGCCTGACATGGAGTCAGCCGCCCCCCAGTTTTGTACCATCAGTGAAGTTGCTGAGGACTCTCTCAAGCCCCTCATCCAGGTGATTGATAAAGACATTGAACAAAAACTGGACCCAGGGGAACTGATCCCTGGGGAACACCACTGGCCACAAGCCTCCAAGTTGTCTCTGTGCCACTGATGACAACCCTCTGACCTCTGTTGTTGAGCCAGTTTTCAATCCACCTCACGGTCCAACCATCTATGCCACATTTCTTGAGCTTTTCTATGAGGGTAGTATGGGAGATGTTACCAAAAGCCTTACTGAAGTCAAGGTACATGACATCCACTGCTCTTTCCTCATCTACCCATTTGGTCATGGTTTCATAGAAGGCTATCAGATTAGTCAGGCAAGATCTTTAGGAATTTTGCATACATAACAGGTATCTTGTGCTCATGAAGTAGTCCTACTATGCCCTATTCACCTCCATAGCTGCAAGGAACATGGGGGACAGGTTAGAAAACAGAGAATAGGGAATAAAAATGCTGTTATTACTTTAATAGTCCCAAATAACTCTGTAAATGCTTCCCTGACTCTTCTGGTTACTGGCATAGACTACAAATTCTCCCCACAGGATCAGACCTGCTGTATATTGCCTCTTTCATTAAAGGAACTCAAAGTGCTTAAAAAAGCATCACTTTCAAGGACCATTAAAATCAGTGTGCATCTTTTCCACTAATGTCAAGAGGCTTTTAATCAGACTTTAAATTACTCCCCAGCTTCAACTGAGTTCTGAGTTGTTTCTTTCCCACAAAAGCATTTTCCCTGCTTGAATCTCATTTCCTGCCTCTCCTTCTAATCTCCTTTTTTAGGCCCCTTCTGTTGTTTCTCTCTCCTTACATTGTATTTTGCAACACTTCCCACCATAGTGTCATCTACAAGGTGATTTAACCTGCTCCCTCTTCCAGATCATTATAAAAGGTGCTAAGTATAATCCCAGCTAAAACTGTCTATGATACACCACAGCAGCGCTGTAAAGAGTGAGATGTGTTCCCCTGTTACCTACAGGATTATACAGATTCTGAAAATCCCTCACTCTTAGTTCAGCAAGGATATCTTGTCGAACTCACCCAAATAACTTTTTTTCTCTCTCATAAAATAATGATCTTAACACACACAAACACGCACACACATATATGCATAGGCACTCACACATAGGCACTCCACATCTTCCAGAGTGGAGAAACAGAATGAGAAAAGGTAATGAAATGGTGTATGGCATAGCTACATAAATATTATTCTTATACTCATGTAAGTATATATTTAATAACACTGGCATGTTACAGGAGTCTGACATCCTTTTAATCTGGCTCTCACTTCATACTTCAGTTTCGTCAGTTAAAGTTGACACACTCACAATATCTTGTGGAAAATAAAATGTTTATTACACCCTAACAACTTCAAGTAGAGAATGTTCTCTCTATGCTTCATATTTATATACACTATATTTGTTTTAGTCACAGGTACAGAGGGGGTTTCTGCAGGGGCCAGCAGCATAAGCCTGGCAGTAGACAGAGGAGCCTTCAGCTTTACTGCTGGCAACATTAACCAGCCTAGTGTAAGCAACTTGTTCATCTTCTGATCACCCATGTCTATAACAAGGCTGAAAGAAATTCTCCCAACTAACTGCCCGCTCTTTATACAGTCAGTCCTGCAAGAACTTTCTGCATACCATCAGAAAGGGTAAATTTGGATTTAATCTCCACTATCCATCTCATCCATTTCTAATTTAGTTATATGGTTATTACATGGGTTGTGTAAGTAAATGGCAGCAAAGTATTCCTGCCACGTAATTATATGTTAAAACCCAAGTATTAGCAGTTATTTTATTAGCAATAACAATTATCAGCTCTCCTAGAATAGTCTCGGATAAAGAAGTTTCTTGTAATGATCTTCTAATGACAGTTTTACATCCATGTAATATTGACATGAATAATAGATTTAATGTCAAGAGAAAAAAAATATATTAACTGTTTCTTTATTGAGAGAGCATGAATTTTCCATGCAATCTACATACACCTAGGGATCTTGTCTCATTAGCTGAAAAATATATTATATATATATATAAAAAAAAAAAAAAAGAAAGTAATGATTAACAAATTCCAAGTTTTAATCCTTCAAAGAATGGAAGTCCAGAAGATTTTTTTTTATTTCTTTTAAACAAGCTGAGATAATAAGGATTCAGATGTTTACAGAGACAGTGCAGGACTAGAGGACTAGATATCAGTGAGGAAACTATTATGTCTAGACAGTTCAGTCAAGGCTTACAAAAGGATGCTGGGATTACAGAAGCAGCATAAATGTGTCAATGAGGACTTCTAATAAACCTTGTGGACCAAACAAATCCTGGTACAGCTCTGGTCATACAATGTCTGGTGGCAGAGACAGCATCTATAACATAGTTTTAGAAACCTCAGTGGCTGATCCCTCTTGTCCCATGCAGCCATGTCTCCAATGTCAGAGCCAGTGGAATTGTTGCACAAAACTTTTCATAGAACTTGTCACTTGAAAGGGTAGAATCTGATCCTGGCACAAGGGGTGCAAGGAGAGACCAGTTTGTGCTGTCAAAGGCATCCTGAAGAATTAGAAGGAATGTGACCATGTGGAGTTTATCTGAAAGATTTGGGTGCCTGCCTACTCATGAACTGAGGTATTGAAACGCATGAGTGCCTCCATCTTCATATTTCCAGGTTTTTGGTTTTGGTGGGGGGTTTTTAAGTTGTTTGTTTCTTGGGTTTTTGTTTTGGTTTGAGTGTGGTTTATTTGTGGGAGGGACATGCAAAATTTTCTGCCTCAGTCTCTGAAACAGAGTAATCAGAGATGTGGGGCATACTCATGCGTGAAAATAATTCTGGCACTCTTAGTAAATATGTTTGGGACTTTTCTCAGACACCTAAGGCCAATGACAACAGAAGTATTCATGCTAATATTCTTACATTTTCTTAACCTTAAAACCTTAAAATCAGAGTGGTCTCCCTCTCTGGAGATATTTAAAACTCGCCTGGATACATTCCTGTGTAATCTGGTGTAGGTGATCCTGATTTGGCAGGGGGCTTGGACTAGATGATCTTTTGAGGTCCTTTCCAGCCCCTGAAATTCTGTGATTCTGTGACATTAAAACTACCTGCTGAAAATGGTTCGTACTATGCGTTTATTCATGAACCACTCAGGAATTGCTTAGGATTCATGCCTAATCAATTACCCAGTATCAATGACTGACTTCCAGTCCTTAGGTGCATTCTCTAGGATTAATTTTATAATGTAGTTGTAGCCTGTGATATCATGCATAACACACTTTTTTGTTTGCTTTTTTCTTTTTTTTTGTTTGGATTTTAAATCCACTTTCTCCCCTTAGTTTCCTTTCTGTTGGGTATCTCAGGTCATAATCATGTTTTCAGATGGAGAGAAGAAAATCCAGACATGGTAAAATTTACTGAGAAACAAATTATTGTTTCATCCAATAACAGATATTTTAATGGGAATTATAAGATGGTTGAGCATTAGGGAAAGGAACTGTGAACTTTCATTCAGATGTAAATCTAACAAAGTACATTCAGTCTGACTTCATTCTCAAAATAGAGCCAAAATACGCATGCAATTTCATGTGTCAGTAAACAAACAAGGGTCCTTAGCTGCTCTCCACTATCTGAACAACAATGGACTCCACTTCAGAGATAGGAACCATTGTGAAAGATAATTGGATGATGAAACACAAATGTGTAGTTACAGATTAGATTACCACAACTATTTATATGTACTGAGGGCATGAATATGTTACACAGCATTTACAAGAGGCACTGACATTTCTGATAGATGAGTTGGATGCCAGAGTGGTTACTCCAGGAGCCTTACATGACACTAAAGCTATCTGAATAGTTCCCTGAAAAACAGACACAGTAGAAGTCATGTGAATAGCCTTCCTGAAGAGCAAAAGCAAAGACTATGTTACTGTGAAACAGCTGATGTTTACAAACAATTGATGTTTACAGCCATACCTTGAATTTATACCTTTTTACAGCAAAATTAAAGTTAAGCTTCCTCAGATATTTGCCCCATGACCCGCTGTTATGCTTTTCCAACTCTGGTAGCATTGGCCTTGACACTGCTTTTACGGCAAAACTGTTGTGCCACTTGTGAGGATTTGTGCCATTTAGACTCAATGTCTGTGTCAGACTATGCCTTTTTGTCCTTTTCCGTATTTAAGGAGCTGTGAATACCATTCATGGCAGCTAGCAATACCTCTCTGTGAATTAGTGAATGACATGGAAAAGATTTATCCCAAAATCGTAGTATCATAGTATCATAGTATCAGTCAGGGTTGGAAGGGACCACAAGGATCATCTAGTTCCACCCCCCCTGCCATGGGCAGGGACACCCCACACTAGGTCAGGCTGGCCAGAGCCTCATCCAGCCTGGTCTTAAATACCTCCAGAGACAGCACCCCAATCACCCCAACCACCTCCCTGGACAACCCATTCCAGGGCTTCACCACTCTTATGGTGAAGAACTTCCTCCTCACGTCCATCCTGAATCTCCCCACCTCCAGATTCATTCCATTCCCCCTAGTCCTATCACTACCTGATATCCTGAGAAGTCCCTCCCCACCCTTCTTGTAGGCCCCCTTCAGATACTGGAAGGCCACAATTAGGTCACCTCGGAGCCTTATGTTTTGTTAAGTTACTTATCCAAATCCTAGGGAAAAACTCAGAAGTGCTTATTACATTTTACCACTGCTACTTAACAATTTGCCAAGTATATTTGTGTTATAAATCTCTTATGCAAAGCTTTCTGGTGTAAGTTTTGGTTCATTGCTTAAGTATAACATTATTTTGAACCTGTTCTTTGTCACATATCACGTGCATGTGAAGTCCTACCACTCTGAAGTGCCCAAAACTTCTACCTTCCATGATAACTGAAAAAGAGATGGTTACTTTCCTTTGGGACATCTCTGTACATACATAAATGCAGAAGAACCTCACAGAGTTTGGCTGTGTCCTAGCATAGATAATCTATTTTTGTATAATTCAATGCAAAATATAACACAGACTTTATTAAATAGCATAGCAAAAGCTGAAAATTGCAGCACTTACAAAACTAAAGCCTGCAATTAACACTGTTTTTGTTTTAATAAACTCTTCTTATTTAAATTCTGAGCTGCATTTTTAAACCTTCTGGGCACTATTTCATTTAAGAAAATATTTCACTATCATCAAGACTCCCTGTGTACATATAATTTCATCATGATAATTGTTCTCATAATGGTAACATTTGAACAAGCTATATGATTATTTAATTTTAAATTAGATTTACATACACTCTAAGTTCATTTACTTTAACTGTGTCATAGGACAAGGACTAAGATTAGTGTAACTGCATACGGCACAGTATTGAAACATTTCCCCATACATGGTTTACCTACTGCATTTAAGATGTAATGTTACATAGGAAGTGTAATATGTTTGTATTGGACACAGTATAGAGCTGTTCTAATCAGCTTTACTAATGTTTTAATAATAAAACTTGGTGTGGTGTTGACATTTTTGAGGTTAACATTTTTTATTGGTTTTTGCCACGTCTGAAGTGAATGCTGAAATCCTATCTAGCAAAACTCCCACTGCAATCTGTGCAACACATTTTTTTTGTTCCTTACCTGAAGTGTTTGCTTAGTCAGCTCTCAGTGTTGGTAAAAGTTTGCCTGCCTATGTGCTGAGAAAGAAAGCAGGAAAACCTTCAAGGTCTGGCCTCAGGTTATCAGCACTGAGATCTCTGAAGTACCTTTGTACCTCTGAACTCTAACTGTCCTGAAGCTAAGCAAAGTTCACAGAACTGGCACAGGAGCTGAGCCAAGTCTGGTAGTACTAACCTTAGCAAAGCTCTCACTGAGGCACGGGAGTTTCAGCTGATTAAAAATTTTGGTCTGTCCTCCTCTCTTTTAACTTTGTATGTGTTCAGTAACCTACACTCAGGAAGTGGAGGGCTGTAAGATCTCAGTCCCTTCACTGAACTTCAGTTCAAATAAATGTGAACAGCTCCTGTGACCTGAAATATGGGCCATATTTGAGAGGTGCGTTTGAAATATTTTGTTGAATTAAGATAGCACTGCACTGCAAAGACACAGAAATCTTCAAATGAGAGTTGTTTTCAAATTGTTTTCTTCACACTGTTTAGGTTTAGATCTAAATTATCATCTTAGAAAAACAGATGAGGTTATATCAATAGATGATGAGGTCTTCTTCTTAGAGACAAGTTTACATAAACTTTAGCGCATGATACTTTAGCATGTTTGTTACATGCGGAATGTGGACAACAGCCTTACTCTTCCTCTTGGAGGGATGTGGACACCAACATAAAAATGCAGAAAAACTGTGAACTTTTCAAATTCTGGAGAAATGGAAGATGTGCTCTCATTCCTCAAAGGCAAACTATCTTTGTATTGGTTTCGCTTTGAGGGTTTCTGGGAAAAAAAACACAATAAATAAAAGGAAGCTAGAAAATATGAATTAAACATCTCTTTAAGGGGCACAGTACTCTCACAATATTCATAACTTCTGTAAATCCTTTAAAATTATCCATTTAAAACATTGTGCAATCCCATTCATTTTTCATAGTTTCCAGATCCAAAAATGTATATTTAGCAGCTTTCCACGGTGCTTCAAAGGATGTTGCCCTCTCTCTGTTTTATACATCACTATCAAGGTTTGATGGTGAATGTACTTTCTTGTCAGCTAGTCCTTGATTGAATTCTTTCATCTCTTTGATGAATTCTATCACTGACATATCTGTTATCTTTATCTGTGAGTGCTGTAACCTGGGATTTTCTTTTAGTGAGATGATATTTGACGTGTTTTTTCCCCCCCTATTTGTTTTTTCTTTCTCTTGAAATATTTTCTTCTTGTACAACTTGAACTCTTATGACAGTTTCAAATGAATAGTTTTGCTGACTTCAGCATGTTGTAATTTCTTGCTTAAATACTGGCAGGTTTTTTTTGTCTTTTGCATTTCCTGAATCCTTTGAGAGCCAGAAGTCCTTTCTATGATTTATCCTCACTACATTGCCATTCCTTTTATTCCATAGTCAAACACCATTTTAAAATGCTGCCCAACTTTTCATTCAGTGCTGGAATGTGGGTCATGTAAAGCTCTTCAGGCATTGGAAAATATGAGTCTCAGAGTAGTGAGAAACTCCATTTTCTCTCATTCCTATTGCTGTAAAATATGAAGTAGAATTTATTTATTTATTTCATTCACTTTATGGTAAAAGGCTCAATCACAACAATCAGTATCCTTTGTAAGCTCACACTGTGACAAATAGTTTGAAAATTATAGTACTATTTCATACATCTCGAAATGTATAATTCAATTAAACATCTACATAGTCCTCAAAATATCAGGAAAAATTTCATGATTCATATGAAAACTCATTCTCATAAATCAGTGCAAGATCATGCACATCAGGTCAAAACTATTCGTGGCTGCAAGGTGGGTGAAATGATTCATGCTGCTTGAATAGTACTATTGAAATCAATAAATCCAGTCTGGAATGAATTTGGTTTCATATTTAAAAGGATGAGGAATGAAACCTTCTGAAGTCCAGAGATTCATTTTCTTTAGAAGCCAGTGGACATGTGAAAAAGAAATCTAATATTTCAGCCCTCTGTATAGCTGTTTTGAACCCCAGACAAAATTTACAGTTGTTATAATGTTGGTATTTAATAAATAATAAAAACACCAGGTTGTCTTCTATGTTGTTTTCAGTGTTCTATCCCACATGTTGTTTTCAGTCATTCTGGATCTGGTTGTTAAAGTTAACGAGGACCAGGTTATGCATTGCTCACTTACAACTGTGAAATGTTATTCTCAAAAAATAAATATTCTTAAAATAATGTCAAAACTAACCTAAAGAATCTGAAATAAAAAAATAAAAATACAGCCTCAAATCAGTCTGCCTCTGGTCCAGTTGTTTCCATTAATCCCCATTCTTATTCCTATTCTGTATATTAGATACTATAAAATTTTATATACAATTTAATGATTTGTGTACATGGCACACCCATAGATATCTTCTAATAAGATGCCATTTTCAAAAGCATGAGACTTTCCTGACTTTAATCATTAGCCACAATCTGATTTATGATTCAGCTGAAATGATCCATCTGTTTCTAAGAATAAAAGAAATGCAAAAGGAAATAAGGCATTATTCTGTTCAGAGTGAGACTCTTACAGAAACTGTATTAAAGATGAACTTTACTTCTTGTAGTGTGCATTCTGGAGTTAGTGAAAGAATACTTGCATGCTTGCAAAAATTAACCCAATGTTGGGCATGTTACCCTGAAATTTCCCTTTGCGTATGTTTAAATTTTATGTTTGTCACCTAAATGTATTAAGGATTTCATGCATTAAGTAGCCACTGCAGCTCTAAACTGCAGGAGGTAAGCAAAGCTGTATCTACTATTGTATTTCTCTAGCAGGGTGGTGAGAAAAGGGAATCTATATTAATGGAATATGACAAAGAGTGGTGAAGAGGAGTCAGGAAGGATAAGAAAGGCTGGGAGCAGAGATCTAAACCAGTGTATGCAATCTGCACCTGCTTTAGAAGTCCAAGCTCCCGTTACAGGCAATGACTAATAGGTTCACCTGAACACACGTCACTGTTTGGTGCCATTAGTAATGTCTGAAGACATCCACAACAGGCTGTGGTAGATTCATATCCTTTTGAAGAAGCAGCTACATACCAGTGATAGATATCATAGAGCATTTTAGGTAGCCTAGATGAAAACTTTTTCATTTGAGCAGCTATGCCATGTTTTAGAGATCTATGCATATTAGCCACTGGATCTGAGAACTACTCAATTAGGCAAAAGAGTTTTGATTTAGCTGCTTAAGCACAGACAAACAGCTCCATTTGAATGTTGTAGATCCCCAAATGGGGTCTCCATATGGGGCTTGCAGATATGATAGAGGAACAATCTCTTTGATTTCCATGTGTAGGAACAATAGTTATGAGTGTAACACTTATAAAACATGTCTGAAATGAGATTAGATGCATCTATTTAAATAATTGAATGGATTTTCTGGGTGCCTGCTTCAAATCAGCAATGTTCACCACAAAGCTTCACTGATAGATCTCCACTGGCTATAGTGACACCCTTGCTGCTCACAGATGGATACTAATACCTGTATAGAGAAGTCCAGATGGCTTAGGCTTTCCAAGACTCACCACAGGAAATCTATGTGGTTGCTGACCTTGGTGCCATTTCAGAAGAACTTGAGTATCCTGGAGGCTGATAGAGGCATGTGTATGAACAAGACACATACTTTCCTACTGGTGTATTACAAGATGGTAAGGAAAGGCACAAACACAAATGAAGCAAAAGCACCCACATTTCCAGAAAGAGATGTGTCTAAATGAGGATCTTGCTGTTCCAGAAGCAGAGGTGTGTTTGTAATCCATGCTTCTTGACAGCAGATGTGTGTCTATGTGAGTGTATTTTCATGACTCTGTGTGTGATTATAATTTATTGGAATGAGATATTGAAAGATATTTGAAATACAGTTTTATTAATACTTCACAAGATTCTAATATTGTGATTCACCTATTATATTGCTGTTATTGATCCCTAATACCTAACACTCACTTTGAGAGTTAATTACATGCCATTAGCAAATCAAAACTTCTTTAAATCTGATTTTCTTTAAATTAGAAGACATGAGCAGATTAACCCTTAGTACACTAACTCATAGAGAAGTGTGTTACTAGTCTAAAGAGCAAAGTATTGCTCTAGTGTGGAGATAAAGTCCATAGTACAGACTATGTTTTCCTCTATTAACTACACCTGAGAAGTAGAAGAACATGAATGTTAATGTAGAAATCAAGTTCTCAAACTATGGGAAACACTTGAAAAAAGGTTTTGTGTGGTTTTAAGTCAGCCCCTTTTAAATCACTTTGCAATATGATGATTGAGCTGTATTTGCGCTCAAAATTATCTGGAATAGAGAGTGGTAGAGGTTTTATTTGTTCCTTAGAACTATGCCTCCTCCTAAGAAAATCTAAACCAAGATACCTAAAGTTTTTATAACTTGGTCTTGTGAATTGGCAGTGTAAAGCTCTTAGTGACTTGGGGAACAGATCAAAGTATAAATCCAGATAGCATCAGCAACTTTTTTTGAAGAAAATCAATTCTTCATCTGAAAATCTGCAAGTAGAGCTCTGTGTTCACATAGTACACTGGGAGCCATTCGTGCACTCAGCTTGTCTTTTATGATAGAGCGCACATCTCTGTCTTTTCATTTTGAGTTCCCACATCGTTTCTTGTCCTTATTGTATCTAGTGGCGATGCTCTCATCAGGGAGCAGAAGATTAGAGGCTGAACATATGTCACATTTTAAGCTAATAGCTGAGGTCTCTTTAAGCAAAGCTAGTATGCATGACTTTATGTCTCCCTTTACTTTTGCTTCATACAGTGCAAAAATATCCAGGATACACACAGAGCTTTGCTGCATGTAAGAGATCTGTATTCTGTCAAAATATATGCAGAGGAATTGTGCAAGCTTCTGAAAGATGAATCAGCTCTTCTGAGAGCTGTTTTCTTTCTATCCCCTTGATAATTCCCTTAGTGGTTGGTTACCAAAGTCTCTGAATGAGAACTATATTGAGATGCGTTGACATTAGCTACAGAAAGCATAAATTTAATCCAGGAATAAGTGGCACCAACCCATATACGATTTAGAGGTTTTGTAGAGGACACTAACTAATCTATGAATACCTCTGCAGGAATCACATTCTAGAAAGCTGCCAGGGAATCAACTGAATTGGTTCTTATTCCATTCAAACTGACATCCTGACAGAGCTATGTGAACTCTAGAAGCAGAAAGGATTTAAAAAAAAAAAAATAGTAAAAGGAACCACAGGTTACCTGCTTAATGGTTACATTTCCAGCCTTCTGTCATATAGCTGCTGCTCTTCTACTAGAAGGGGAAAAGGGGAAGGAAGGAAGGAGCAGGGACACTCTTTAGAACAGATGCCAAAATGCCATTAGACTTTATGAGATGTCTTGACTCCCCAGTGGACTCTGATGTTAGTTTTGGAAGAGACTATCACCATTAGCCCAACCTTCTGCTGTTATTTTGAACAGACTGACCTTGAAAAGACTTTGAATAAGACATTACATGTTGACTGCTTCTTGACTAAGGGATTCAAGGTTTCTACCCAAAAAATAAATAAATAAATAAATCATAATTCTGTCCATTTTCAGGTGCAGGAATTCTGGAGACATAAAATAGGACTTACATAATGTCCCTGATTCTCCCAGTGGATGCTATTGTTAATGTGATCTGTTTTTTATGTGAAATATGAATTTGAAAACAAGAGAGATGTACAAAGAAATTCTATTTTTCCCCCCTCTAAGATGGAAAAACAAGATCCAAAGAATGATGTAAATTTATTTCACCTGTCAGTAGAGCTTTCTTGGTTTATATTACCTAGTTTCTGCCTGTGGGAAACAACACCGATGGGTTGGTTTTTTTTTATTGCTCACATTCTACACAATATTTTGTTGATGAAAATTTCAAAGCAAATTATACTGCAGAAGACTTGACAACAACATACTACTGAATGCTGAGACTACCTCATCTAAGGATATCCATTTCTAAAAATGAAGACTATTTGAATCTGTAGTCAATCAAGCAAATGAAAAAGAGCATTTAACAAGCAGTAGGAGGATGTTTAATCTACAGTGAAAAAATATAATTTTCAGTCATTTAAAACCACACATCTGTTCTGTTCAGCTATGAAGGCCTTATTCCCTTCTTACTTAACATGAAGTAAGTCAGGAGTATAAAAGCTGAAGTCTGGTGGCATATAGGAGTGCAAAATCACAATTAAAAGACAAATATTCACAATCCCTTACACTATGGGCCACAAATCTTCTCTAAATACATCCTGGTCATTTCTCAAAGAACTGTTCTGTGAGTATTTTATAGCTACAGATGTATGTCAATACAACAGATGCTCAATGGAAAAAACAAAAAAAAATGGTATTTGTCTCAAGAACTTCTCCATAACAGTGGGCTGAGTGCAGGCTTGCTCATGTCACTGATTTTAAAGACAGTGGGACCATTTCACAACATGCATAGCACAGGAAAATGGGAAATGAGGGTTACAGTTAGTTCATCACATGTTGTTTCTGCCACAACTTGCTCCTCAGTAGGATGACTCCACACACCATTCCTGTTTTCCAGCATGAAGACCTTCTCACTGGAAACAGAGTCCTTCACAGACTTCTCCAACATGGGTCCTTTCTTTGAGGTATCATCATTCAGGAACATACTACTCTGATGTGGGTCCCCTATGGGTTCCCAAATTCTGCCAGTAAACCTGCTTTAGTGTGGGCTTCTCTTTCCACAGCTTCACAGATCCTTCCAGGAGCCTGCTCCAGTATGGGATTCCCATGGGGTCACAGCCTCCTTCAAGTTCCTGCACCTACTCTAGAGTGGGATCCACCACAAAATGGTATCTACTACACTGCTAACCTCTGTAGCCTGCAAGGGGACAAGCTGCCTTACCATGGTCTTCATTAAACTCTGCAGGGGAATCTCTGCTCTGGCCCCTGAAGCACTGCCTTCCTCTCCTCCTTCAGTGACCTTGGTGTCTGCAGAGTTGCTTCTTTTATATATTCTCACTTCTCTGTCTGCAATTCTGCTGCGCAGCAGAATTTCTCCTTCTTAAATATATTATCACAGAGGTGCTACCAGTATTGCTCATAGGGTCAACCTTGGCCAGAAGTGAGTCCAACCTGGAGCCAGCTGGCATTGGCATTATCAGACATATGGAAGCTTCCAGTGGCTTCTCACTGAAGACAGTCTTGTAGACTCCCCACAACTGAACACTTGTCATATAAAACTAATGCAATGCTACCCATTCCCTTGTGTTTCATTGTGAACAATGTTAATACTGTGTTACACAGGTAACAGAAAAATTAAAAGCTGCTTACTTCATGACAGGTTAGAGTGGGAAACTTTGATAGTAAATTAATAAGTGCTATATGTCCTGAAAGATAAAAGAAAATTAATCTTAAATAACAATTTTTAGCAACTAACAGGTTACAGTATTGCCTTAGCAGGACAGCTGGCAGCTGGGAGGCTTTAAGTAATTCAGTGTCAATGTGCAACCATTTTTCCTTGCATTGAAATAGAGGTGTAACACCAAAATGAATTTGCAAGATGGAACACAAAAATAATTCTGGTTTGACACAGAATCTATGAAGGATCTGACTTCTTGGTTGGTGATCAGGTAATGTTTATGAAGGCATTTCAAATAGTACCCAAATTTTCTGAGCTGTCTTGTGTAGTCACTTAGAACTAGGTGGGATGAACTGGCCAAAGAACTGCAGAGACAACTTCCGCAAAGTAACAAGCAAGTCTGAAGTGAACCTCCATATCTTACAGCGGGTTCTGTTCAATGTTACCAGTTTTCAGGTGGTACAGTTTGTCTGAGCAGTGTGTGCAGACACATTGTAATATACGTGACATGGTTTAGTCATGAGGTCTGTGGTGACAGGTTGGACTTGATCTTTGAGGTCTCTTCCAACCTTGGTGATTTTGTGATTCTGTGATAGCTGCTTTTGATAATGAGATTATAACATGGTAAGTACCAATAAGTACCATTTTCTGTCCATAACTTCAACACCTTAGCTTTCTCCTTCTTCACATGAACTGAGCTGCTAAAAAAAAAAAATATTAAAAATTCAGGAAAAATTGCTTCTTCTAAGATAATCAATTGGGCATTCTAGCTTTTCCCTGTCAGGAAAAAAAGGTAGTCATTTTAGTTTCTAAGAATCACATGATGTGTCTCAGTTAAAAAGATCTTGCATAAGAAGACCTTTCTCTGATTAATTGAAATTTCCTTTGGCCTCCATTGTAGCCACTCAATCTGTTATTATTTTTTTATATCTCCCTGGAGATTTTCTTCATCATCTTGCATACATAATTAACCAGTGTAAGTAATTCGACAGTCAAGAGATTGGCTAGCAGATGTGGTTGCTCCATAAAATAGGAAGCAATGAGAAAGTTTTAGATCTTTAGAAAATAGATGGTTCCAGAAGAAAAATGTTGGAGGTGAATTATTTCCACTCTTTCAGTCCATCAGATATTATTAACAAAAAGTATTCCTAAGTGTGACAAATCATATTGAAGCCTGTTTGTATATCTGGATTTGTACAACAGACAAATGCAAAGGTGCATACAGCCTCACATACATGAGGTCCCTCAGAAGATTATGAATCCAGTTTTAAACTGCCTAATTTTAATCTGGGAATTCATGCAAATGTAATGATGAGCGAGTTTTTAGAGTTGATCAAATCTACCATCAACTGAATAGAATCAACTCTATGACCACTGGGCACAAGTATTATCTCAGATCAAAATTATCTTTTTTTGATTTAGTTTTCTTATGAAAGGTAGAATTTTCTCTTTTCTCCAATTCTTAACTACATATAGGAGAATAACTTTTATCATTGGCAACAATCATTAAAGTAAAGTAAACGGTATTTGTAATTTTTATATATGTCTTCAATATATACAGAACAGGTTTTAACAATAACTGTGTTTTTGGTTTAAAGAGAAAATAGAAGGAAAGGGAAAAAAATTCAAGACCACAACAAACCCCTGAAATTTCAAAAAAAAGAAAGAGTGGGTTTCAAATCGTATTTCTGAACATTTTGTACATGATGTAATTCATTATATCATTTCCCAGTAGAGAAAAGATTCAGGGTAGGCCAATGTCATATGATCATGGAATGTTTTGGTTTGCAAGGTACCTCTAAAGGTCATCTAGCCCAACTCCCATTCAGTAAAGAGAGACATCCTCCACTAGATCAGGTTTCTTGGAGCCTTGTCGAACCAGACCTTGAATATCACCAGGAATGGGGTCTCAACCAACTCACTGAGCAACCTGTTCCAATGATCCACCATCCTCATGGTAAAGAGAGGTTGTGGAGTTTACATCCCTTGGAGATATCCAAACCCACTTGGATGTGGCCCTAGCTGCCACTGCTTTGAGCTACAAGTTAGACTGGATAACCTGCACTACCTTACAAAATAAAAAATCTTGAAAATAATGTACATCATATGAAGAAAATATATCAGGAGCTGAATGGAAGTTTCTTTCGCCTTTGCAAATTTCAGTGCTATTAGAAACTTCATGATTAGGACAAATGTCTTCCAACAACATTACTTCAACATTGTTGTCTGGAAAAGGAAATCATGTCTGAAAAGGCATAAAAAGTAATTATCTTCTGACCACTCCAGTT
This sequence comes from Dryobates pubescens, assembly GCF_014839835.1. Taxonomy (NCBI): domain Eukaryota; kingdom Metazoa; phylum Chordata; class Aves; order Piciformes; family Picidae; genus Dryobates; species Dryobates pubescens. The sequence continues at coordinate 18,459,533 of NC_071625.1, read as the reverse complement.
TCTTTTTTCCTTTCTTTTTAACAACTCATCAAGATACTGTATATAACCCCACTCCCATGGAGAAACAAAGTCTGTCCTTGTTCATTTAATTAAATGTCATTTTAAATGAAGCAAACAGTAAGAGAGCTCAGAGAGACTGGGGAATCTTGTCTGGTAAGTAAACTTGTATTTTAAAATGATTGTTTGGGAACATATGGGGAGCCTAGCTTACAAGGGCTAGAAATATGCCTGGACATGCTGAGAAACATGGCTAAGCATATTTAATGGTGACAGACCTTAAGTGACTTTGTCTCTTTCACTCAGAGTCCTTCCTCCCCTTATGCTTTCCATTCTACTTTTCATCAGGGGCACAACTGCAACAGTGATATTCTAAAATGTACAGTAGTGCTCCTCCTCTCCCAGAGGCCCTGTAAAGATGTCACTGAAGTTGGTAATACAGCTTCTCCTCCAATAAAGTTTTGGAACATCTGGTGCAAGCCCATATGCCATTCTGGAATTTATTCTAAACCCCAGAATCTTGAGCATGTTTTGATTTAGACGTCCTCAGCTGTTTCAGTGATGAAAAAATGCACCAACCAACTAATGGAGAGATAACTATGGATGTCTCTGCCATAAATTACCTATCTAAGGCACTGATAGCTGTACAGACAGTGCATTTCCAAGTTTGTTATGGGTTTTTAAAGGCACCATAAAAATAGAACTACATTAATAACTCCTGAAGAGTGAAAATAGGTGGGATATGTCCAGAAGAGCAGCAGCTGTTCATCATGGTAGAGGCATGGATGTGTCTGCCGAGACCACTGGGTTAGGACTATGCAATGTGTGATCTGCCTTGCTCTGATGATTACTATCTGAAATGACTATAGTGGGTCAATACTTTTTCTTGCAGTTGTTGATTATAAGCCTTACTTTGTTTTGCCAGTTCTCAGTTGTCAACACCTCGTCCCCTATAAACCTCTATTTCTTGATACACATCTGCCACCAAGACAGTTAATGCCACTCAAATTGTTGACTGCTGTTCATAGAATAGATGGAAACACAAGATTAACATTAAAGGCAAACTGCTTTAAAAATAAGATGACTCTGGTTATTCAGCATGATTCACGGCTATTGAGATGAACTTGCTGAGGTTTCATTATGAACTACCTCACTCCCCCAAGCAGAACACAGATAATTTTGAGCTACTAGTGTAAATCCTTGGGAGTTTCTTTGAACAGATTAGGGTCAAAGCCTTAAACCAGTTTTTTCTCTTGTTCTACTATCACAGATCCTGCCACTGCAACTGTGTTACTGCTCCTACTAACACAATGCCACTTACATTAACAGATGCAATAGCAACACTAATAGGTTGTAGCAAGGAAACACTGACTTCCTAGGTTTAGCTGCGTGGGGGTTGGGACTACATGGGGTAAATAAACTCTGTGAGGCCTAGAAAGAAATGAACTTAGAAGGGTTCCAAAGTGCAGCAATTTGTTCAGTGAATCCATGGGGATTATTTCCAGTCACACCATGACGCACTTGCATAATTTGTGATTGATTGTAAGCTGACAGTGATTTTTATTATATTTTTGAAAGGGAGAAAATGTGTTCACAGTAGGACCAATGAAATAGGATTGCAGACGCAGACATACTCTCTGTGATATAAAGTACACAATAAAATATGAATATGGATGACTTAAGGTACTGTTCATGCATATGAATGAAGGGACATAAGAGGCAGAGAATGATACAAAGAAGCATATTTGTGCCCATAGTGAAGTCTGTGGAAACTTTACTGTTGTTTCCAACATCAGAAGGAATCATCAGATCTTTTCAAAAACCACAGCTCATCCTGTATATCTGGATTTTTCACAGTCTTTGTTTTTATCTTCTGCATTCCAGATCTTGAGTGAAGTACAGAGAGACAGGTATGAGAAATGAGAAATGAGAAATGAGAAGCAGTAAAGAGCAATTTGAGTCCATGGTACAGAGCATTCCCTTCAAAACACAATTGGTAATGATGAGAAAGCTGAAGTTCCTACCCATTGCTGCAGTGCACAAAATAGCAGCACAAGTGTACTAAACAGGGTGACTCATACAATACAACACATCTGTGAGGTTCCAGTGTAATCAATACAGCTCGGTTATGAAGGACTCTGAAGAAGGTGGTGGCTTTATAAATTGTACTTGGAAGATCTTAGGCAAAGTAAAGAGGTACTCAGAAAGATTACAACTTTTTTATTAGATTTTTGAAAGTGTTTCATGTTCAGGAAAATGGTGACTCTGTAGATTAGGATATTCCTAACAGTAGGATTCCTTCCATGTCCCTAAAAGTGCTGTTCTGTGAACTGTTAAACCTTGTGAATTTTTCATGATGTTCAGCTAAATGATGCCTTTACCTAGTTTCACCTTAATTTCTTAATAAAAGTTTGATATCGCATGAGAAACCTTGAAGCCTAAGATGTTTGTAATTGTAATGATTGCTTCTATTCTCCACACTCAGCTAGATTGTCATTCCCCCTGTGCATTAATGGCCTTTTAACAGGAAAATGGGAACTTTGGAAAGGGAACATGAGGTATGTGAACTTGACAGAGTGGGTGGATTTCAGTTGAAGGTGCTGACCATTTTCATTAACGGAACAACAGTATACATTAAGTAACCACAGGCTTCTAATGCAGAAAGGAGTTGTTCATAAATGGTATAACAAGACTTGGAAAAAGGAATCTGTTATTTTAAAATGCCAGGTTTTCAATTCCTTTCTTTTCCACTTTGGTTGTTTTGATTTAATTATGTTTCTGTTAGTCAAGCAACGTGGCAGCTGTGAAACAAAAATAATATTCAATGATACAAAAGGTACATGCAATCTTTCAAATACAGTTCAAGCTCCCTGTCAGGTCTCTGAGTGGTTTCTACCTACACTGTTAATTGTAGTGTTCCTGTTCTCTCCCACTTCTTTCTTTCCTCTTACTGCTCTCTTTATACTTTCTGGCTTTATTTTCCATACATATTTCACAATACCATTCTGATTCAAATACTGGTTTTGCTTAAACTCTGGGTGATCTCATCTGACTTCACTAATCTAATCCTTCACTTTGCCTCTGCTGTACTCTGGGTATTTTCTAGGAAACATTAACTTCTCTGAAACTTAGGCCACCTCAGATAGAATGGTTTGTGTATTCAATACTACACAATATTAAATTTTAATATTATAAAATATTAAACTCAACCTCACAGTAAGGCCACGGACAAAGTAAATAACTATGTGAAAAGAGTCTTGATCCTTGCTAAGTCACTAACTACATTTTGAAAAGAGATTTAGGCAACTGTTTGTTGGAAAAGGCCAAAAGCATGCAAAGACCATTCTGGCTATTAAACTATATAGATGTTCAAACTCCAGTCCTTAACTGAATCCCTTTGCTCAGAGTAATTTACTACACAGATTTAGTCTAAGCTCCTCATTAAAATTTTCAGAGCATACTACCGGGTATTTATTTTTATTAACTCTATCGAAGTGGTCAGTTCAAAACCATTTAGGCTATTGGAGTGCTAACAAACAAAACAAAACACACCAAAAAAACCCCAAAAACAACTAAACAAAAAACCCAAACACATAGAAATTTTATTTGGTTTTAAAGGCCTTGTATATTTCATTAACATCTGTTTTCATCAGGCTAAGGGTGTTTTAAGGGTGATAACAAATAATCACCAAAGAATTAGGAATATGGGCCATAAACTTATAATTTTGGGACACAAATATAAGATAAAAGGTCTCAAAGTAATTTTGTTTTCTGAGTTTGAGTATTTCATTATCATTATCATAGAATTCCAGGTTGGAAGTGACCTCAAGGATCATCTAATCCAACCTTCATGTGCCTGCTCCTGGCATTCTCTCAGCTACAGGAGATCTGGGATCTTCCTGTCACTCCACTGCACGCCTCAGTTCCATGATTATGACTGAAGTAATGATGAGCTTTTTTAAAGTATCAAAACAAATAATTTAAAATGGCACAATAACCAACTTTGAGGTGCCTACGCCTCCTGTGTAACTATAGTTACTTTAACAGAGCTGGACATTTACAGAGCTAGACATCCCAAGGTTATTTGCATAACAACCAACATGATGACTGATATGGCTCCTAAAGTCAGACAATAAGTATCCCAGCACAGCTATAATTTTTCATTGCTTTCCAAAGAAAAAGATTTTATGAAATCACATTGTCCGTCTACCTGTTGAGTCATTTTCTCAGTCTGATCTTATGTCCTGTATTAATTGATGGGGTTTAGTTAAATTCAATAGAATAAAAGTCTCCAAGCTCCCAAATTCCTATAGATTTCATGACAGGGAATGTCTACATTGTTGAGTAACCCTGTAATAGGACCACAGTCAGGCAAAGTTTAAAAACATTTTCAACTAAAGTTTTTAAATTTGTTTTTCTGCTTGTTTTTCCTTCCCTTGGCTAGCAGCTCATTGATTATTATTCCCACAGAAACTATCATGGAAGTTAATGTATAGTGCAGTGCTGAATTGGTATTGAGAAGGAGATGAGGATATACTGGAAAAATACAAGTAGCAAAATGGGAAGGGAAGAGGAAGGAGAAGGATCTTCAGCCTTGAGGATGGAGTTAAAAATAATATAAACCACAAGCATACAGTAAGTCAAAGCTTGTATAACTGTCAAATATAGCTATGACAACAATTTAAAGATCATTCATCCAGCAAGTTGGAAAAAACTCCTTTGCCACATGGTGCCCTTATAGCAAGGCATCAGACGAATGGACCAGAAAGACTGCAATGCAGAACATGACCATACTACATTAGTGCTTAAGGGAGTCATCATGGGAAATGAATTATTGTGTCTCTGCTTCTTTGTAGACAGTTTTTTATGTTTTAGCTAAAGCCATCTTTGGATTACATCTCCAAATCATTCCAAAGAAATAATCTCCATTGTTTCATCACTGTCTTCCTCTAGGGATCATCTTAATAAGAATACAATGAAAATAAGAAGTTTGTAGCTCTATTATATGTGCGAGACCTCAACTTTGATAGTTTGTGTTGCTAAATCACAGATCTCTATAGGTTAAGCCCATTGAGGGACTCAGGAAGAAATACAAACTTTGTGATTTATTTTTTTTGTTTGGACATTGGAAATGAGACAGTTCATGATCTCTTCTGTTCTTTCAAGTCCAGACAGATTTGGAAATGCTCAAAGGAGAAAATTTGTAAAAAATAAAATAGAAAGTTTTGTTTAGATGACAGTGTTTAAACATTTGTAAAAGTTTCTTTGAGCATGGCTATATTATTTAATTGAAGGCAGTGCAGAATTCCTTAACAACACTGAGATTCCACTTTATAAGTCACAGGATGGAATGTGATGTCCTGATGATATCTTTTGGGATGAAAATAGACAGATAAGTGGTTGAAACTCAACTGCTTCCATTAAATAGTATAAACAGCTATTCCCACATGAATGGAAATACTTAGTCAAGAACTTACATGACTTTTTAAGTTTTTATTCAGTATAGAAAGAAGCAAAATCATAGAAGAGTCCGATTACCAGGTATACAGTAAAACTATTTACCTTAGAAAATCAGTGGATGATAAAGATCACTATTGAAAGAATGGATTTTGAAGGGCTGAACATATTTGTCCTGCAGTGATATATGGGATTTTACTACCCACCCCACTTCAGCACTTACCAGGATAAGAGAAAACTGATTCCTGTGTTTTCTCTACCAAGACAGCACATACTGAAACATAATATTTGTCTCATTCACTTGTTTGTATTTCTTTATAAACAACAAAATATGTCTTTCTAAAATGGTAGGATTATACCTTCTATTCATTTTTATTTCTCCCCATTTAACACTAACTTTCCCATTCTTTACTCTTAAAATATCTAGCACTGTTTAAGCACCATGGGTTGATTAAAAATATTTAGATACTGAATGCAGGTTCCTCCCCCATCCTTAAAGTCTTTATACATCAGTTGGCAGGAAATGGAAAATGATATATTTCTTGGTAATTCTTGCTAGTTATCACAATGCCCTGGTTATATGCTGAACTGTAGCATCAGGAAAGTAATGATGCATACTGGATTTGATAACAGCAGAAGAGAATCTGGGTTGATGCAGGACTGAACCCTTTTAAGTCATAGAAGCTCTGTCATTGATTTCAAGCTTCCAGCTGCCTTGTGAACTCCTGTTCGTTTAAAACAATATGTCATCACTAACAATATGTCTTCATTCTTTTTTTAAGCAGCATGCTGTCATTAATTCTGAGATGCTGTGTTCATCAAGACACGCAGCTCAAATCCAAGCTTAATGAAGTTGAGACACAAAGTTAGATAATTGTGTACCATGAAAATTAAATGGAGAAGAAAAAAATAATGAAAGAAAAGCAAACGAAGTGGAACAACACATTTTTGTTAATGCATTTAAGGAATAAAATGAATAAAAAATTCCACTCCCTCTCCACTTGCCTTGATCATTAGCCCACCCGAGGCTGAACTTCTGTGTTTCTTCCTCATCTTGATGAGTTTTGTTTTGTTTTATGAAGCAGCTGGTGAAATATTTCATCAGATGGAATCAGATCCTTCTCCCCAGAGCAAGCAGTTTGTAAGGGATGGTTTGACCTAGTATATTGTTAAATGGTGGACATGAACTTTCCAGAAATGCCAGTGAAGGGAACACAGTAGTGCTTTTAACGATTTTAAGCATTCCATATTTCTGGCAGTGGGAAATCTTTGTTTTGGCTGAGGCATCTGCTGGATTTCTAGATGTCTGAATAATCTTTTATGCTCTTTTAAGCAGGATTATTCCTGCACATTTTTATGTCATCTGATGTGCTTTGAACATTAATGCCTAACTAAAGAGAGTTTAACTTTTGTTTTTTTCAGAAGACACAAATAAAATGGAAAAAAAGAGGAAAAAAAAACCAAAAGAAAAAGAAAAACAGAAGAAAAAAATCATGCCAGTGAAATGAATATGAAATTTGAATTAATACAGCACCCTTATCTGGGCTTACTTTGACTCGTTGTTTTTAATCCTTCAGGATTGCGTCTGCTAAAATTATCCTAAAATTACTGTTCTTAACTTAAGGCTAAATTGATGTGAAAGGAGATATCTCTCTGTCATCTCTATAGCAAGGGTAGCAATCATCCCTCACTGCATCACTACATCAAAGTAAACAAGATTTCATGGTGGTTTGTCACAATGCCTACTGTCCTTCCATTTTTTGTCAACCTGGCAGAATGAGAATTAGCAGCTTGAGAGAAGCAGTTTCTTCACCTGCTTTTCCTAAATTCAGCATAATTATTTACTACAGAACAATAAAGTTTGGTAATGATAAGATAGCATGTAGTCATGTAAAATCATTGACTATTAAACTTGATTCTTAAGAAATTCCTTGTTGTAAACACATTAACAAAACAATTGTATTTCATTTGAGCTGCCAAAATTAGGTACCTAAAAATGATCTCTCTTCATTCTTGGGAGAATATACTGCTAGTAAATTCCGCATTATAATATGACAGTCCTGAAGTATTTCAATACAGTTGATTTTACTGTTCAGCCTGCAGTGAAATAACAGGAGATACTTCTTCCTGTTTCACATGGAAACCCAAGGAATGATGAAACATTTAGAACATTTTGGTTTCCATTTCAAATGATAGCTCTCATGAACATTTTACTTGTCTTATCAAAACTTTATCAATTAATTTCTCCATTGGCTCTCCAAACTCTAGGCTTTGAAAAGAAAATAAATGTGATGGAGGACCAGAAGGGCTAGTTTAGTAACAGAAAAAGAGGAAAATTTAAGTTAGTTCAAATTTTTTTTGTCAATATTTGACTTCACTTCAGAGCTGCTTTTAATAGTCTCAAAATGGATCTCCTTTCCAGACTTTGAGAGTCTGCTCATCTTTAATGAATGACGGAATAAATACAGTCCTGTGTGTAAAATAAGCCTATAATGAAAAAATATGTTTAAAAAAAGTTAGCTACTTGCAACATTTGGATGAAGTTTTGGGTTGCCTGAGTTGAGAAAGTTTTATATTGTATATTTACCATAAGAACTTCACGATACTTGCCTCGAAGTTTGAGAATTTGACTTGCAAAAAGGATAAATGGGGATGCAGGAAAGGCATAGAAAGCAGATGCCAACGTTTTCTTACATGTCACCTACAACACCTGTAGAAAGTGACCTTATTTAGATTCTACTTTGCCTATATAAAAAATGTAAATCAGGCAAAGCAGAAATTATACAAGAACCGAAGAGCAAAGATTATCTAGCATAGAGTAAGGGAAGCTTACTGAGTCCTCATTATAAATTAAATTGTCTATAAAAAAACCAAAGAGAGGATGTTTCATACTCGTTTTCTGAGTCCAAAAGTATGTCATTCATTGAATCATAGAATCACTAAGGTTGGAAAAGACCTCAAAGATCATCAAATCCAACATGTCACCCAAGACCTCATGACTACTAAACCATGGCTTCAAGTGCCACATCCAATCCCTTTTTGAACACCTCCAGGGACAATGCCTCCACCTCCTCCCTGGGCAGCCCATTCCAATGGCAAACAGCTCTCTCTGTGAAGATCTTTCTCCTCACGTCCAGCCTAAGCTTCCCCTGTAGCAGTTTGAGACTGTGTCCTGCCATTGTTGTTTCAAAGGGTGATGCCATATGGAAATATGAAGTTTAGATTTTATACTTTTTAAAATATTTTTCTTTTTATCTTTATTTTCAGTTTGTCATGTATCCTGATTGTAAAGTATGCCATTCATTGACATCACAGCAATTTTTTTTTCACATGCAGGCTTCTCACTGTTAACATGAAAAGTTAACAATTAGTGATGTTACAGTAAATATTTTTACTTAGTGATGAAAGGGACACTAGGAAATATGCTAAGCATTTGCTGTTGTTGTTATCACAGACATACTTAAACTGCAGATATAAAAAGTAATTTTCCACAATATGGGGTGGTAAGATTATAGGCTGCAGAACCAAATAGAGATCAAGACATATTTCCTCAGACATTCTGAATGTATGGAATATATCTAAAGTAATGTGACAATTTTGTAAAAAAGAATAAAAAATATCTTTTTATCTCAGCAAGAAAAATAGCAGGGAAAGAGGTGATTTTTCTATATCAGAGATATGCAGTTTTAACATCTGTAAATATTTTGAAAGTCAATAAGTTTTTCATTCCTCACTGGAAGTTTTTAGAGCTCTGACGTTAATTAAAGCGTTTTGTAAATTGTATGATGTAGCAGCTGCCACTTAAGATCCTCTGGAGCAGGAACAGAAAGTCTGTCCTGTGGATGATGACTTAAAGAAAACCAACACAACTTACCCTGCATGAAAAAGGTCTTCCATTAAAAAATGTTGCATGCTCATAAGATCAGATACAACCTTTGTTGTAATGGAGAGCTGTGTCGTGGTTCACTACTTAAGCCACTATAGGCATCAGTGATGGAATAAAGCTCTACCTAGTGTAGTTATTTATAGTATAGACATGTATATCTGAACTATCTACCTAACAGATAATGGGGAAGACTTAGCACTTATGCAAGCATAGCCATTCCATTCAACCTCAGATGTCTTCAAGAGACTGAATGAAACATCCACTATAGTTGCTTACTTTTTTGCATCGAACAAGGAAACTAAAGCATCTTGACAACTTGTTCAGATGCAAAAGTCTAAGCAGAATCTGCCTACAAGATATGTAAGATGACTTCTGGAGGTAGCTTTTTATCTGAAGGTCTGCCTAATTTGCAGCAGCTGCAGAAAAGTGAAGTTCACACGGCGGGGGGGGGGAGAGGGGCAAGAAGTGGCAGATCCATTTTTTTCCTTCTTATACTCTCCCCTGCTATACCAGTTAGCTCTGTTCTCATCAATACCCAATATTTTGCTGAATTTACCATTTCTGCTCTACATCTTACTTCCTTTGAATACTCTTCCTTCCTTTGAATGCTCAGACTTGCCTCCTGTGATGTTAATCACAATATATTTGAATGTATATTTTGACCTTCCTTCTGAAATACCAGAGGTCTTTCTGTCCTGGAAAGAATGGAAGTGAGATAATGTCAAAAGCTAAATGTTGAAAAATGTGGGTTTGGAAAGGCCACACCCAGCACTCCCTCTAATTACATGAGAAAAGGGACAGTTTTCATAGGGCCATCACCTGTATTATCTTCCTGGACATCTCTCAAGTAAAGGATAGCAAATAAGCCTGTGAGAAACTGGGAGATTTTTGACATCGCATATAACACATGTGAAGCCTGAGCTAAAAAGAAATATAAGTACAAACTTAACCTGAGAAAGCTGGCATCAGAGTTATGTGATCCTTAATATTTTGTATTTTGTGTCCAAAACATCTACTAGTGAAGCAACTGTCAGCACAATTTCTTTTGCTTGATCTACAGTTTTCAGTTCTGTACATGTCTCTTGTGTTTATCTCCAGGATTCATGCTTTTAAACATTTTATTTCTTATTTCCACAATGACTTTTCAGAATCCCATTAAAGAGAATGGCTTTTCCTCAAAGCAAATTACTAAGAGTTGGGAATAAATATACAGAAATGAAAATAAGGGCATTAAGTGAGAAAAGAAAACAAGGTTTATTTAACATGCTAGGAGGAAAACCAGCTTTTTCTTATGAGCTATTTTTTCAGCATACATTTAAAAAATAGGAATGTCAGTATTAAAAAGAGTGATCACTAATCTGAATCCTGTTGCTTTTCCCCTACAGAAATCTAGTTAAAGTATTTTTCTTTATTCTCCTGGTTTGTTGCAATTAGGATATGTCATCCATAAAGTCTCATGTATAATTCATGCAAAGACTTAGTACTCTGTGTATGCCCTGCTTCAGTAAAATCAAATTATTGCAATTTTACTTTTGATAATAGAGTGCTTATTTACTTAAAGTTTTAATTAAAGTCATAATTATGTCTAGTATTCACAATTGTCAATACCAACAGTAGAGTTGTACAGAAACAATTAGATCAGGTTGTCTTTTTGTAGATTATTTATTTTTCTCCCGTATGCCCTAAATTAAAGTTAAAGGAAAGGAAAATGATGAAAAAGTACCTATGTACTGCTTTAAAGATATAATATAATAAAATGGAATTAAAATGAAAGGAAGAGTTACCATATATTAGCATGAATTTCAGGAATATAATGCATTTCTATGACCTCTCTTTTCTTCTAGATAAGCATATAAATAATAGCTCTACTAAAAGCATGGTAATTATACTGGTATGAATGCATTGGAAGTTGGAGACAAAAATGGTTCACTGACAGAAAGAAGAATCAGTAAGACTACTATTTTTCTGTCTTCTAATATTAATTATGAACCAGTTCATATCTTAAATGAAGTTAAGATATATATGTCATTACCTCTCCAATAATGATAGCAGAATATTATAAAAGAAATTTATTATTTGAGTTTCTTATCACATGAAAGTTGGTGTTCAAGCTAATAAAATACATTCCTGGATGGTTCTAGTTTCTGCCTTTCAAGTATCAGAATGGAAAGTATCCTATTAGATGTTAAAACCCAGAACAGCTTTCTGATAGTAGACACGTGAGTTTCTAAGTATTCAGAGCATCCTTCTCCTTGTGAGAGTATTCAAATCAAAGCTTTCACAAAGAGTATCTTAACACATTCAAGGTGATCCTAAGGGATTCTACCCAGTGTTCAAATGAATGATTGCTTTGTTAATTAGCTGTTGACTAAAACGAATTAGCAAAATTTGAAAATATGCCCCAGCAGGCTCTGTGTGATCAGCAACTTGACCACTGGCCTATTACCTTATGTCTGTGGGTACAGAAGATCTCTGAGTACAGAAGATATGGAAGAATGCCAGACAAAGTAAAAATACTTGTAGGAAAAAGAAACTCATTTCATCTCTTCCTCAACAGTATAATCTATAGATTGGTGAGGAGGGCATATCCTCTTGTAAATGATAGTTTCAGATCTGAGTTTTGCACAATACCTAGAAAGTCAGTGAAAGGAACTTTCTTTCAGGAAATGAATAATTGGGGGTGGGGGGGTGGGAAGAAAAGATGCTCCTCCTCTCCAGATGTCTGAAATTTTTAAACACAGTATTCTGGAGCCAGAGTGCATTGTTTTGTGCTTCATGGACTTGTTATTCATGAGAATGCTTAGTCATAACTTGAATGTATTTATTTATTTATTTAAATTTTTATTTTTATGTTTTTGGTCTTCTGCAGTTTATATATTTTCTTTTTGTAAAAAATTTCTTGTGATGTTCAAAGTTCAATGTAGTATTTTTATAGTCATACTACACTGTATTCACTTTCTTCATGATGTCCATGATTTTCATTTGCCTCTTTCAAACTGAGCTCTATACATCTACATGAATGGTAACTATTCTTTATAACTGAGGATCCCTGTTAAATTTTTTCCCTCCTTGTGACTTTACTTTTGACATTATTCTTTTTGAGACAAGGAGATATTAACTTTAAATATGAATGCAGTAGATAATAATTAGTAGTCCTTTCTAAAAACTTCCTGCATCGTGTTTGTCACTCTTAATCAACAATGACAAGACTGGGAAGCTTAAGGTTCCTAGGAAATCGAAGTTGATAGTCCATTGCTTTCATTTTTTGATTTCACAATTCATTCTCACCTGAATGATCTAAGTGCTAGAATCTTTTGAGTTTTTTGGGTCTTTCTCATCAGCTGAAAAAGCAAAGACGTGTATTGTTGAAGAAAAATGTCTTCTGCTATAGAAATGCAAACCTATACTTTAAGAATCATTTAAGTCTGAAAAGCTTATACTGACTACAGAAGAAACTTTTCTATGAATAATAAAGGGTGTCCGATCTTACTTGAAATAGAATTTCACTCCCATTAAATTCAATGAAGCCAAGGAAGTATCTCAGAAAATTGGCTGAATAAAAGACTAACAGAAAATCCACATTTTAAAGCTTCACTGAGAACATTTCATGACAAAGACAAAGATAGTGTAAGTACTAAGCTAAGGAGAATTACAGTGCTATAGCATTCGTCAGTGCAAATCACTCCCCAGGAACTGAAAGTATTAACAAGGCAGGCTGTGTCAGTTTTGAACTAATCAAAGGTTGACAATGAGGGGATCACAAAACTGAGGAAGGATCTTGCACTCTGTCCTCTTCCTCAGTATTCTGTAACTTCTTGAAGTGATTTCCTAGAGCAAGACAGTTCAAGAAGTAGCAGCATCCCAGTACAGATGAAAACATCATGACAAATTCAATTTGGATTTTTTATACTTAGCTGTAAAATTCTGACAAAGAATTTTGTTAACTTTTTCCTGCAGTGATTACACTGGAACATTGAAATGTTGTAGCAATTTCAAGCAGTAACAGTTTACTCTGGTAATCAATGAATAGATTCCACTCTGGTAAAGAGGTACAGGCTAACACTGGTCTACAAAGAGAAAGAATTGTATTTAATTTTATATTTAAGGTACCAGAAAGCAATTAATTTCTGTTCTGGAAGATATTTTTTTAATATATATTTACATTGGCTTTCTTATAAAACCATATTAGGATTATTCATATTTATGCATTTATAAAATTATTAGCGTAATTCATGGAGCACTAGATTAGACTATCCCTAAATAAACTTAATTGCCATATACTTTTTTTCCCCCTTCAATTATCTATGACACACTAAATTACAAACTGTGGCAAAATATGGAAATAACATACATGTCATACTCTAGGACATTTCGCCTCTAAGGGGACAGGCCTTCACTAAATTTCTCCAGAGAAGCATGCAAAAGTTTTAAAGTCACTTTGTCAAAGCTTGGTTTTGGATTATTGTTGTTTTTATTTCCTGGTTTGTTGTTTGCATTTTTTCCTCCTCAATTTCTCTTCAGTTAAAATTTATTTAAATTTTTACTTATCTATTTTCAATTATATTCCACCACCTATGATACAAAACATTTATTAGCAAAATATTGATACCTTTAACTGAACCAGCATTAAGAATATAGTTACTGAGATAATTCTTGGTTTTGTTTCCTGAGATAGAATAGAATAGAATAGAATAGAATAGAATAGAATAGAATAGAATAGAATAGAATAGAATAGAATGAACCAGGTTGGAAGAGACCTTCAAGATCATTGCATCCAACCTATCATCCAACACCACCTAATCAACTAAACCATGCAACCAAGCACCCTATCAAGTCTCCTCCTAAACACCTGCAATGATGGTGACTCCACCACCTCCCCGGACAGCACATTCCAATGGGCAATCACTCTCTCTGTGAAGAATTTCTTCCTAACATCCAGTCTGAACCTCCCCTGGTGTAGCTTGAGACTGTATCCTCTAGATCTGGATTGCAGTTTAACAGTGGAGCAACAACAGGGAGGATTCTGGGAGTTAAAAGATGTTTCATTTCTCCAGTATGATTTGCAAGGGCAGTATGGTGCACTGGAATTCTAGAGAAGAGTCTGTGATTAACTGGAAGAGAACATGTTCCTCTTGTGCTGAGTCAGCAAATCCAAAAGGTAAAGTCTTTTCCCTTATGTGCAGGCTTGCTGTCCTTGAAAAGATACAGAATACCTTCAGTAAGTGAAAAAACACATTTCACAAGCTGATAAACATTGGGGATAAATCTCATAATTGATTTTTACCACAGCACAAGTGAAACGTAAGTTGCAGATGTTGCCTACGAGAGTTAAGGAAAATTCATGCTCTTTCTAAAGACATTCACTCTCCTACTTCTTTTGCAGATACAATTTCCTAACTCTCTCCAGCAATGGCACAGGAAATAGATTCTTGCAAGCTATGTATGAGTCAGAAAGAAAGTCATCAGGAAGAGAGAAACGGAATAACTTGCTTTATATACACATGGCTGGCTCCTTACCAAATCCATATTCCTACTGTAGGTGATATAGGGCACTCCAAGCGATGCAGTTATTCAGAACATTTTTCTTATACTTTTTTTAAAAAATATTTTTATTTTCCCCCTTCTTTCTATTATATTATTCTCTTGGATTCAGTACTTCTTGCCAATCCTCATTTCTTTTCCCATTCACACATGGAAAATCACCTTGAAGATGATCTTAACACTTGGGGTTAAGTCTGTAGATTGTCAGCAAATTTGCACTTGCCATTCCTTCAATTTCTGAGGGCTGTGGAGCCCTACCTCATTCTGATTATGATCCTTCAGAGTTGTCATAGTCTGTTGCTGAATTACATGATTCATAATAGAACAAGTACCAGTCAGTGAAATCATACAAAATTATTTTCTAGAAGAAATGGAATAAGATTCATATTTCCAACATTTAGACATCTGATGGTAGACATCTGTATCTGAGGTAGTTAGCTGGATCCTTTGTTATAGTTCGTAGAAAAACATGCATTTCCAGGACAAGATTCCCAACTGCTAAGGCAATTGGTTTTGAAACAGGTTACATGAAAAGCTGTCTGGAAATGTCTATTTCTCTCCATTAAATACTAAAACAACAACAACAAGTTTTGATAGAGAAGTCATACAGAAAGGTCCAAAGTCAAACAAGGTGTGTCTTAGCAAAAAATCTGCCTATGACATACTTAATGACAGAGCTATGTTTTTGAGAAGACAGGCTTTGTCATATCACGTTTAATGTACCAATGTCAATATGCACTACTGAAAGGTGATGCAGTTGACTGTACAGACCCTTTCAAAAGTAGAATTCAAAGAGCTGCAAATGTTACTTACGGACTCTAGTTCTCTGAAGCTATAAGAATGTGAAAAAAAATTAAAAACATAAAAATGAGAGGTAGCACATATTTTAAGAAATGAAAGCTCTTCTTAGTTTTGGTATTGCATTTCTCTCTTGTTGGTGATTAGTGTTTTTGTTTGGTTGGTTTTGGGTTGTTTTTTTATAATCAAAGCAAGTGATTTATTAGGAACAAGTGTAGAGATTTTAAAAGCTAAATGCATTTCATCTCACATTATTGCACTGTGCCAAAATGTGCATCCAATAGAGATTATGCACATATTTGTTAATATTGTCTTTCATAAATTTCAGTTATGCATCCAAAGAGCAGAGAAAATTTTGTGTAAGTAACAACTGAAAATGCAACAGAAACAGTAAATACTTTGATGCGCAAATTAGGATGAAACTGATCTGGCTAAATTATTCTTGTGTTCTAATAATTTACTGAAGGAAAGTAAGACAGGTTCACTTACAATTTGCTAAAGAGACAGGGAATGAAATTGCTGATAACATTAATAATGAGTAGTTAAATTCATTTTAGTTCTTCCAAGTATTTAACAAATGGAGATTGAAAAGGTTAAACTGAGCTGAGGAATACTTTTCTACCTATGCATTATTGATTAAAGAGTAACTGCGAATGAGACAAAAAATCTTTGTGTGCAAGGCTCTGTACAAAACCATCTTTATTGTGTGCCATATGCAACACTGAGACAACATTTACACTAATAAATACCTATTTTTGAGCTCTTTTTCTATTGATATGCTTTCAGATAATGTCATTATCAGTTACTCTCTTACCACAGTGATCAGTATTCTTAAACAAAGAACAAAAAAGTGCTCCAGTGGTTAAATCAAGTGTAATAGCATTTTTCTTGTACCAATAGTTAACTTCTTACTAGGGAAAAATCACATTCTGGCAAGGAGAAAGCATTCAAAATGCAGATTTAAAAACTCAAGGCCAAAGATAAAGAGAGCAAAGTAGAACCAGGTTCTGAAGCCCCTACAAAGCTGATGCATTTTGTTCAGAATTGATTCATTAATGTGCTGACATCCATATTAGGAAAGAAAATACTTGTGTAATCAACCATGTTTTACAACATGAAGTTTACTTTAGTAAAGTATGATAGTAACAGATTTACATTCACATGCCACCAAGATAAAAAAGACAAGAAAAGTTGATTCACTATCTGTATATGTGTAAGTTAAAATTCTCTGGTATTTTGGATCCCTAAGAAAAGACCATTTTAAGTTTGAACTCTCCTCTCTTTCCTTTCTCCTCTCTTTTCTGCTCTCCTCACCTGCTGTTCTTCATTTACCTCTCCCAGCTCTAGAGCTTGTTCCACTACTATCAGCTTTATTCAAGAAAAATAAAAAAAGTGTCCAGTCCTAGAGAATGTAAAATGATGGAAGACCAAGTTTTACCTTTATTCTTTACAAAAATACCTGACACCACTTTGGCTCCTGCAGTCAGTCTGAACCTACTGGTATATGGAATTCAAGCAATATATCTTAGTCATATCTATTTATTCAAGATGGCATTATTGCTGAAGACAATCAGCTTTAAATAAAATGAGAGAAAATAGTCTATCAGAAGGAAAGCGGGGGGGGGGGAGGGAATAAATCCATGTTGCAGGATAAGGATTTCTCAGAGTTAGATGCCCAGAAAAAGTCAAATCTAACCAAACACATCTCTGCAGAAAGCCATTGCTGAGGCAGTCATTTATTTCAAAGGATCTTTAACTCATTTTTCAGAAAGCAGCAGGGCTAAGCCCAGAAAAAAAAATATTATAAAAGAAACATGCTGTAATGCAGGGACAAATGATCTTATTTGAAAATGGTATAGTATCTTCCTACCTGCTGGGCTTAATTTAAAAATATAATGATACATTATGGAAGGGGAAAAATAGAGGAGAGATAAGAGATGTTTGACTATGTGTTTATGTACTGTCTTATACGAAAAAGTAGAAAAAAGTTGTGGAAGTTCATGTCGTCTTGACTCCATGGAGAAAACAAAATGCTTCTGTGGCATAGAGCTGTAGGAGGATCCTAAAGCAGGTGTATTGCCTTCTGCTTTCAATAAAATTAGTCTCCAAAGTGTAAGTCACCTCAAAGGCTGTGAGCAGAGAATATTCCTCTCTTCATCTGTTCCATGCACTGACACAGATGTTTTTGGTAGCTTACACAGAAAGGGGTTGGTCTCTTCTCCCAGGCAATCAACACCAGAACAGGTAGACACAGTCTTGAGCTGCACCAGGGGAGGCTGAGGCTCGAGGTGGGGAGAAAGTTCTTCACAGAGAGAGTTGTTGGCTGTTGGAGTGGGCTACCCAGGGAGGTGGTGGAGTCACCATCCCTGGAGGTGTTCAGGAGGGGATTAGACGTGGCACTTGGTGCCATGGTTTAGTAGTCATGAGGTGTTGGGTGACAGGTTGGACTTGATGATCTTTGAGGTCTTTCCCAACCTTAGTGATTCTATGATTCTAGAATTTTCCAGGTTTACTTACAAGAGCAACGTTACAATGTCCATTGACTGATTGCATTAGATTAAGGAATACTCTTCCTAGTGAAAATTTGTCTTCTTACATCCATGATCAGTCACTGAGTGGAGAGGTAGAACATTATAGGACATATGAGCTGGCACTAGAAGTCTGTATCTAAGTAATTTATCAACATTAACAATTGTCTCAAAACTCAGGGTATTTGCCTTTTAGCATAGTTTGAAAAAAGCTGTTTTTCTTCAAGTCATGGACTGCTTTTGAACTGCATTCAGAGACAACCATCTGCCAACAGACTGCAACATAATTCAGGAATTAATTCTTTATTGTTTTATGACTATAAATCAATGGGCCAAGTTAGAGAGGTTTGTGTAATGTCTTCTCTTCAGGAGTTTCTTGTATACTTTCAGGAGTTGTAATTTGCCAAGTGATAGAAAGTCTGAAACTTATTCATGAAGTATATCTACTAGCAGGCAGTGTCAATAGAAACTGGTAGTGGAAGAAGCAGTATGGGATGTAATTTAATGAACCATAGCTTGACTAAGATAAGGAATCTGGAGTTAGGCTTTCACTGAAGAACAACCAGTTTTGTAAAGTGCTGGGAAATTTCTCAGCCTCATGATAGAAACAATCGAAGCAAAGAAGTCCTATGATCAACTAACTGCCACATGACAGTGTTCTCAGCCATGAGAGAACACATTTCAAGTTTCTGTATAGTATAAGCCAGATCAAAGCCTTCTGCATTATAGATGAATGCCTTAAATTCCATGTTAAAAATTCTCTTTACTGAAGAGAATTTTTAATTATTCTATGAATAGAGAAAATGAGAGAAATTTAATTGAATATGTAAAATATTCAAGTGTTTAAAGTCACCACAACAAACATCCTTAAATCAATACGGACTTCATCCTGGGTTTCCCACCTTGCTTTAGAACTCTGGCTGCCCAAGTAATACTCTGATCATTATTGGAAACCAATTATTTGTAACCTAAGGAAACTTACTAAATAACTTTTTTAGTTGGTTGGTTGATGATTTTTTTTCTTCAGGCGTCCCTAAATTTCAACTCAACTACTAAACTTCAGTTGTTACCCCATTCCTGAGTTACACTCAGCCCCCAATATCTATGTGGTTTGTAATATACTTCCTGAAAAGAGGATTGGAAAGTCTGTCAAGCAAAAAGAAGTAGTTAACACAAAATGGGGTTTAATTCTTCTTCCACTGTTCCAGGTCCCCCTAAACCATTTCCCTTAATGAGACTTACTAACTAGGACAAAGAAGCAGTAACCATACTGCTTATCAATGGACAGTTCTAACTATACATTTACTTAGACATTCAAGCTACATGGCAGGTCTCAGCTGCTTATTGATTTTATTCCATTAAAATAGATGGTTTTGTTTAGCATTGAAAAAGTGAACAATTTTTCTGACACCAAGCATTTGTTTAATAGTCTTGGAATAATCTATATTTCATTAAAATGATGACTTATTGCGCGCAAACACTCTCCTGTCCTCTTAACTATTGATTTAAGGCAGTTTAACACTTGTATAGTATATAATAAATTGGTCTCGACTGGCAGTACTTTCTTATAAAGTCATTCTTAACTATATAAACACTGAACTGGCATATATTAGAGATGTTGCTCAGATTAGTTTCTGGGAAAGGATCTTTCCCACCCAAACAGTCAGCACCTTTTATTGTATAAAAAAGCCTCATAAAACTTTTAGATAAGTAGAAGGTACCACAATCAATATTCATAGCATGATTTATAGAATAAAGAAGCTTTCTACTAAATCTTGACTGTAAACTCAGTACTGTAAAGTATTTAGTGCAGTAATCCATCTAATGGATGTTCTAAACTGGGCATTAATGGTGCTGAAAAATCGAGTGGTAGTGAATCACCTATATTAGGGAGAAGTAGTTAGGAACTTTATTAGTGGAAATGATTCAAACATACCTAAGCCCTTTAGCGCTTTATTCTCTAACCAGTGACATCTTATTTTCTTTTCCTGACCACTTTTTTAGCTGCTGATATAACTAAAGCTTTGCTTTGACACAGTGGAACAGATTCATCCACCCTGTACTTACAAGAAGGCAAACAGTAGACAGAAGCAGGTTTCAAATGTAATCTGGTTTATGAGCTGCCAGCAGATACTCCTTTCTATTGTCCTTCCACTTCAATTTACCTGAAGAAATCAAAACTGACTCAGTTAAGAGTTCACTAAATTATTTTTGTCAAAGCCTTTTGAGCACGCAAAAGAGGAATGCCCAGGAAAGTCCACTGGAGGTGTGAGTTGCTTCCACAGTTACAACAAGAAGGAATGTTGCTCTCTTGCCTCAAAGTGTGGTAAAGTCGATAGCAGGATTTAGTCATATTAAAAGGGCCATTTCAAATCTATTGCTATTTCACACGGCAGTTGATATTACAAAGGAGAAAAATATTCTCTACAGTGGAGGCAGCATTCAAACAGTCATTTCCTTTCATTGCCCATCTAGAAACAAGTGCAAGAAAACAGCTGATTTTAAGTTCAAACAAACAAACAAACAAACAACAATGGTGACAACAAAACCCAGCAAAAAAAACCCAAACACAACAAAATGATGGGTAAGGTACAGAAATACTCAGAAAGAGACAGATAAGGTTTGGAACATTTTCCTTCTAAATTGGACTACAAGATGATGATGACAGCTCTAAGAGATAGTAGGATGATATTATTTTAGTTTTTCAGAGAACATCAGAGTACGGAGATTAAGTCAAGCAACAGTCACTTACTATTTGAGAAATCTGTAGATAGAAATTACTACTGTGTTCTAAACACACAGGTAATATTTTCAGCTTTTCAGGGCAAACAACAATGCACCTCTCTTCAGTGCAAGGGAGAAGCATAATATCAGAAATTCTTGTGCTACGTGACATTTCACTTACACTTACTTAGATGTGTGCAGTAGGTCTGATGTTACCTACTGCACAGCATTTAACTGGATAAACAGCATTGCTCATTCACTATCATTTGGACAGGTCTGGGATGAGTTAACCCTCTTGTACACAAGCCAAGGAAATACAGGAAGAATACAGCCTAACTGGCACAGACAGGGTGATACCTGAAACTCATCCCCATTAGTCTGCTGGTGAGAACAGAGCAGCCCACAACAGGTCTGAATTATCCCAGTGGGTTTTATGCAATTCACAGATATTGTGATGGTGACCTCTGTACTAAACTAAACCAATGTAGCTAAGCTATTCAGTATTAAGTCTCCACTCAGTCATGGTTACAATCAAGGCTGCTGGCCTTCTGGCCTGTAAACCTGAGGCATAAGGAAACCATGGGACAAAGATCATAGAATCATTGAACGGTCCAGGCTGGAAGGGACCTCCAAAGGTCATCTAGTCTGACCTTCCCCCATTCAGCAGGGACATCCCCAACTAGACCAGACTGCCCAGGGCCTCGTTGAGTCCTACTTTGAATATCTCTAGGGCCCCCTTCAGGTAATGGAAGACTGATATTAGGTCCCCCCAGAGCCTCCTCTTCTCCAGGCTGAACAACCCCAGCTCCCTCAGCCTGTCCTTGTAGCAGAGGTGCTCCAACCCCCTGATCATTTCCGTGGCCCTCCTCTGGACCCCCTCCATCAGCTCCATGTCCTTCCTGTATTGTGGGCTCTGTTTTAGCTTGGTTTAGAGTGAGAAAATAAAAGATTAATTTCTTCCTTGAGATCCTTACATGAAGGTATCTATGTGAGGATGCCAACAGATGGACAAGGAACCCCAGATTCTCTTTATAACTAGTGGAAAGACTACTGTGGGTGGGGCTTTGAGCAATCTGGTCTATTCAAAAGTTTCCCCACTCATGCCAGGGGGGCTGGAACTAAATGATCTTCCAGGTCCATTTCAACACAAACCATTCTATGTTTCTATGATTCAGTTGCCTAAACATCCATCTGGACTGGTAGATTTGACTAAGGGTTTACAGGAAACCCATGTGATTCTGAAGCAGCATCTGTAGGGCAGGTGGATTATATCAGAGAAGATCAGATGACACCACATGACTAATTTTAGGTAACTGAATAGCACACTTAATTAATAGAGCCTAAACAGCAATTCAAGTACCCCTAAAAATAACCATCTACACTTGTGTAAATCATTATCCAGATTCTGATGACTGATTAGAGCTCCTTTGAGTATAGTGGGAACTTACACATCTGGAACAGTAGACACCACATCTTAGACATCTTATTTTTCACTGAATCTGCTTTTCATACCAAGCAGCTCCTGGGAGCATGAGGGTTTTGTAGATAAAACACAGCCTACATTCATGCTATCCAAAACTCTATCTCCATGTGTGGTGGGTTGAAAAATCCCCCCAACATTAAATTGCCAGACCAGCTCAGCTGGAAGCAAATGAAGCTGTATTTACAAACTAAACTACAATCTAACATGAAATGCAATGAATATATTAAAAATATACAATATTTGCATATATTTACAGGTGTTTACAATTTATTAACAGCACAAGAACCCCCCTGGACAAACCAGGGGAGCCAGCAACAGCTTTCCCCTTTCCTGCTCCCCACCATCCCCACCCCATACATGCTAGAGGAGAGAAAAGAGCAGAGGGTTATTTTGTTAGATACTCAGCCACAATAAAGCAATGCATCCAAGGTCAGGAAAGCCAGCAGAAGCAACAGCCAGAGTGGAGGAAGGGAAAAGAAAGAAAGATAGTCTAAACCAACTTAGTAGTTTATCCAATGGGATTGTTTAGAACTTATTATTTTCCTTTTTACACCCAGTGGTGGTTTATTTACATTCTACCACTTTCTGTTCAAGATCCATGGAAAATCTTCAAGGCACAGCCTGAAACTACCACACCTTGACACAGTGCAGTGACCTCAATGAAAGCATATGTAAACTCTGAATAATGCCTCTAGGAATCAGCAGTAGAATATAGAATAACCATAGAATATAGAATAACCATAATAGTATTGTACTCTTCCAGGGTTTGTGTGTCAAGGTTCTCACTCAAAGCTTGTTCAGGTACATCTCAACATTACACTATACCTTTCTGATATATCCTGAATGCCTTTCAGTAGTGTGTTAAGTGATGTAGCTAACATCTGTCACATATAATTTGTCCTCTCTTTTCCACTCCCCAGGGGAGGAATTATGCATGCAGTGTAACTGTTTGTTTTAGTTAAGAATTTGTGCTTGCTGTTTGCACATAAAAGATGCTGGAACAGAGTGACTGTAAGATGAAGGTCTGCTGCTGTGAATTCATAACTCTGAGCTTTTGCCCTATTTTGAACCTCCACAAAAAACTGTCCTTCTGCTTAGCCACTTATAAATGACTTACCTTATCAGGTAGGAAAAAGGAAAAGTGTTTTGCTACTCAAAACGTTTTATTCTGTTTGTCTAACTAAGAACCCTAACATGCTGTCAGCCCACTGAAAGTTGTTAAGACCTCCTGACCTCTTCATCCATCTGTGATCTTTAAAGACATATTTGAGTGATGTTTTAGCAGCTAAAATTTTAAACTTTCACAGGAATTTCTCCTCCCTATGTACAGTGTCTTGTTCTTTTTTCTAAGCATCCCAGTGAAATAGCTTTCCACAGGTCTACTGCTCGAACCTCATCTTTCTGCATTGGAGGATGATTTAAGAGGAAAAAAGAGAACAAAGTTTATTATTGTATTTTTGCATAGGATTCATGGGTATTTGTAATATACTTTGTTGGAATGATAATTCTTTCCTTCAGAAATGAGCTGACATTTAAAAATGTGATTCTCCTTCATCCACACCTATCTGGATGCTAGAAAAAGCACTCAATTTGTGCAGTTCAGATTTGAATCAAAACTTGATCCCATCAACCCAGAGGCTTTTTTTAGAGATCATAATTAACTCTGCAATGGAGTGTAGGCAGAAAATACTTACTGAAGTTTACTCCAACTCTCTATAATGAAGTTCGCTCTACACTGAAGTTCTCTCTACCTTTTAACCTCCCTAAAATGGGATAGGAGGAGGAAATATAGTCAAGGTCTTCTGCTTGCTCTTCTCAGCATAATGAATCCTCCCCCATGTTCATTTGGCTCATCCCCACTATAAAAAATGACTTTTTCAATCAAAGCATTGTACTCCTTCCAAAGACATTAAGCCAAATGACAGAACATGAGCTGAAATGACAAGGACAAGCTAGCTCAGTGCAAGGCAAGGGGAATTTCTAAAGTGAATGATTGAAAATACATACATACTAGGGCTTTGCTCAAGGACTCTCAGCAAATTGCTCCTATAGAGAGCCTGAATTTCGATCAGAATAAGAGAAAAATTATGTAGTGAATGAGAAAACTCTGGAGCACTTAGTATGTTGTTTTGTTTTTCTTGCTTATTCTCCATGAATAGCGCCACTCATTATTTATGGTGTTTGGAGTTTTACACACTCAAAGCCTAAAGAAACCTCAGAAGTCAGAACTAAAATCTATGCTCAGTTTACAACAAAAGGAGGGAAATGGGCACCTTGGAACGAGAGTCACAGGAAAACTTGTAGAGAATGGGTGGATTAATAAACAAAAAAATGAAAAATGCCTTTTAAAAGAGCATGCCTGACACCTACACTCTGTCAGAATTAGGAACTTACCTGAATATCTGAACTTCCTACACAAAAACTAGGGCACATGTTTAAATACTGCTTTTTAGAATCAGGTGTCTAATTTAGGTATTGGTAAGAAGATGACTAATTTACTTTTGGCAAGCAGCAGGACTTCCTACTTTTAAGAATTCAGGCACAAATCTACATCATTTGCCATGAAAACCAGAGACCTATGTTACTTTAGTTTACCTTAGCTCCATTAGCTTCATTTCTGTTTAAGTCTATATGTTCACAATACTTCAAAAGTATATTTTTCTCTTATTACTAGTTTTTAAAATCATACTGTGTGGCACACACCAGAGCAAGCATCCTCTGTAGGTGATTCACCTTTATCTAGTACACCTCCCAACAGCTACACATTCTGGCTTTGAGCCTGAGATGCATCCCAACACTAATCATGCACTACCTGGTAATGAACCATGATCCTTTTTTATGAGATAATATCATCCTCTGATTGAAAATAAGGAATTAGGATATTCTGATATTATCACTTTGGTATGGTGTGGGAGACAGATTTTCCTGCTACTCCTCCCTCATTAGAAATTAGTTCAAAAAAAGGTTTAATTATGAAATTATCTATATTTGTATTGCTTTTATAATTTTTGTTGTATTATGCACCAAGATATTCCTAATTTTTCAGATAAAAATTACAATAAAATAAAATAACTAAAAAAGCTAAGCTCTAGCTGCTTCTTTCCATCTTTTCTTTCATTTTTTGTGTGTGTAGAAGAACATTCACATTTGAAGAACTTTTTTCCTCCACCTATAATTGAAGATGAAATGTAAAAACCATTATGAAAAATAATTTCATTTTCTGTAGTGTTTTACTTCAGACATTGTTATCTTTCACACAACAGGTGCAACCATATCTTGCTTACTCTCAATTTCTACTAATGGAACTTTTTGTTTGCTCTCAGTCATTCAAGAGAACTGTCAGAATTTCCAATACTTTGTTCACTTAACAGAATTAAGAATTTTCTGTTTAAAAACAAGCAAAAAAAAAAAAATTGCAGCCCTTTACCATGATATTTCCAACACAGATTGTTCTAATCAGTGGCCTCACATTAAGCTTTTCCCCATTATATTTGTTAGAGGCATTAATTTGAAGTAAATTCCCTCTCTCTTAATTTGGTCACCAATAGGTAAAAAAAAAACCCAAACTGGTATCCAGCTAGTGCATTTGAGGAATATTGTTTTTACTGGTGACACTATCCCACATCTGCTGTTTACTCAGGCGTAAATAGATGATAAACTGACTTTTTGTCATTTCTCTCATCTCACTAAACACTTTAACACATTTCTATGAATTAAACAAGGCTTATTTTTTGATAAAACATGCAAATATCTATTTTCCTTTTATATGAAAAAATATTTTATTATCAAGTGTCAAACATTAAAATTTGGAGGACTTTTTTTTTCCCCCCCCAGTAATGTGACTTATTTGTTCAGATGTTTCCTGGTTAATTTCTTAGAGAAATCAGGCTTTTGTGTCTTAAGGGGCCTACAAGAAGGCTGTGGAGGGACTTCTCAGGATATCAGGTAGTGATAGGACTAGGGGGAATGGAATGATGCTGGAGGACGGAAGATTCAGACTGGACATGAGGAAGAAGTTCTTCACTGTGAGAGTGGTGAAACCCTGGAATGGGTTGTCCAGGGAGGTGGTTGAGGCCCCATCCCTGGAGGTGTTTAAGCCCAGGCTGGATGAGGCTCTGGCCAGCCTGATGTAGTGTGAGGTGTCCCTGCCCATGGCAGGGGGGTTGGAACTAGATGATCCTTGTGGTTCCTTCCAACCCTGACTGATTCTATGATTCTATGAACTTTGTGTATTCCTCCATTTCTCTATATTCAAATATAATTCAGCAAATGGTAGTTGATTTCAATATAATTTAACGTAGGGCTAGAGTTCTCAAATAGAAAAAAGGTTTCTAGAGATTTTAATTTTTTTTTTTCAAACCAAAAAAAATCAACACAACAGCAGCAATGTTAAAAAATTCACCCTCAGTAACAGCTCATATCTTCTTGGATAATAGCATCAATTGATCAAAAGATACAGATCTATATGAAGAGCACTACCTTCATTGTGGTTGATGAAAACTTGCACAATCAATGAGAACATTGATTAAAATATTGCTAAATACTGTTGCAATGTATTGAAAGTCACTGAACTCATGAAAGCATCTTTGTCTGCTAGACTTTGGTCCTAGCTGTGACTTGTCTATTTAACTAACATGTCAAGCAATGCTTCATTATAACTTGACTGTGACATACTGTGTCATACTATCCGGAGCTTCATGGAGCTTGACTATTTGTCTAAATATCACTAACAATCTCTAGAGGCATGCCAGAAGTCTACTAATTCCTTTATCACCCTATTCCTGATCATATTTCACTCACACTCACTGTGGATACTACTTATGCAAAGTCACAATTTCTGTGTGTAATTCAAAGTCCATGTAACTGGAGCACCGAGGACACCCTCTGTTCTTGTGCAGTGTCTCTTTGCCTGTTACAACTACAGATTTTCTCTTCTGGCTTTTGTTGTTCTGGCAATGGGAATGTTTCACTGCGAATAACTGATCATTTGCATACTATCCTTGCAGCAATGAAGATCTAAATGAACCCTGTCACTTCATAAAAATAACTACTGGAAGCCATCTTTTCCTCCTGTTGGTTCCTGCAAGATATCTTAGGTGGTTTTTCCATTTCCTGCACAAAATTTAAATGAGAGAAGATATAAAAATCATAGAATCATAGAATGAATTGCATTGGAAATGACCTTTAAAGATCATCTAGTTTAACCCTTCTGCAGTAAGCAGGGACACCCCCAGCTAGATCAGGTTGTTCAGAGGCACATCAAGCCTGACTTTGATTGTCTTCAGGGCTGTGGCCTCCACCATGTCCCTGGGCAACCTGCTAACAATGTTTCACCACCATCATAATAGGTAACTTTTCCCTAATGTTCAATCTAAATTTACCCTTCTCCAGTTTAAAACTCCTATCACTACAGGCCTTCGTATATAGTCCCCCCCCCCCCCCCAGCTTTCCTGTAGGCCCCCTTCAGTTACTGGAAAGCTGCTATCTATAAGGTTTCCTCAGAGCCTTCTCTTCTCCACACTGAGCCACTCAACACTCTTAGCATGCCTTCACTAGCCATCACTAAACCCATTTTCTTAAAAATGCACAAAATTTAGTGGTTTCTGTTCTCTTAATGTCTTCACACTTGTTTCCAGATCAGCCCCTTCCTTTTATGTATCAGTTATGGTAATTTCAATTGCTTTGCATTGCAGCTTCTCCAGAAACATTTTTATTCTTCATCTCAAAAAGGAGAAAACAGCTTGTAGTCAGGATCCACAGTCAACATACAGTCACCATACACCACAGCAATTTGTACTGGCTGGTCAGGTACACAGCTGAGTCAACAGCTAAGACTGGTTCATATCTCGTATTTATCACTTTCTATATTTATTATCTCACAGACAGCAACTTCATGGGCTAAGCTGTACCACCTGTAGAGACATCAGTGGTGAGAATTTCTGACAATCTCAGTAGTATGGACTCTGCTTGGTCCTTATTCATCCATAGAAGAAACTTTCTTTCCAAAGTTCCACAACTGGCAAAACCTAGTTCCACCTGATTTTAATCTGTTTCAGGAAATGACAGCAAATTACAAACGCAGTGGTATCAAAGAACCCACTCATCAGTTCATTCATTTTCCCAGCTGACTGTGAACAGTTGGAAATGAATAGCTACAAAGTGTGTTCAATCACAGCCCAATGACAGCATTTTTTTTTATGCATGCAAACAAGATGATTGATTATATATGGACAAATAGGCTTCCCTGTAAACAAACTCATCAGAGTCTTTAACCATGTTGTGATCGTCAAAGGCACTTAATATGAACAACACATGAATCAAAACACTGTTGTTTCTTCCTTATCTGATTTCTTTTTTTCTTTTTATATGCAGTCATGAGAGATCTGTATGGATATGTATCACTTTACACAGCTTGAGACCCTGATTCTCTTCCTGAATGTTGGGACTGTCTCCTTTAAAGGAGACATATTTTTTTTTATCCTGAATTACAGAAAAGCAATCAAGGTAGGCAATGCATGGGAAAAGGGTGACACTTTGTGGCAATACAAGAGAACTAAGGTCCCTTTATCCATTTATATTCCATTCTTTTTTTTAATCTATCTGCCTGATATCTTGAAATTGTAAAGGTGAAAAAAGTAGGATGAGCCTTGATTGTCATTAAAAGTAGTTATGATTAAAACCAACACAAAACAAGACCTCTGAACAAACAACAAGAGAATGATATTGAGGACGTGCTTGTGGAACCACAGCTAAATGAGTCATAATAAAGACTACCACAAGTTTTTGATTTAAAGCCCTATCATATTCTATTTAGGTACATTAGCACAAATTATTTTAGGAAATAAGACTTTGTGGAAGATGTTACATCTCCCAAAGTCATTTCTTCCATTCAAGTGAATTGATCTTACCTAATCAACTTCTTGTGAGCTCAGCCACTCTCACTAGATTTTCCATTTTATGAAAGTAAAATGAATTGAAAGTTCAGTCTTCATGCAGAAAACTTTTCCTATAGACTATAACCACTAAACCTCACAAATGTCCAAACCAAGATTTACTTGTGGAAATGGAGACAGAAACTTTGATGCTGAATTAAAAAAAAATGCACAACAATAAAAACAATGAAGGTTAGAGAACAATCTTGTACCAAACACACCAAATTTTATAAGCCATGTCATGATTGCATCTGGACTACCTATTATTCTACCTCTGTAGGAGTTATAAAATGCCATCAGTGTGGAAAGAAGGAGATGAGCCTTTCAATTCCCTGCACTCTTACCACACGTATCTGGTTTTAATCAGGTTGATCCTCTCTCCAGGCATCCGGGTGTCTGTAGATATTTTCACTTTGGTAGTTAATGTATCTGCTTGTGACTCTCACCCCACCTCACTTGGTAGGATTATCTTCTTCATGCTGGTCATAGACTAAATACCAACTGATGTGAATAACATTTCAGTCAAAAAGTAACTTCCCAGGTTCTTGAAACACTGTTAGGAGAACTTGCATCGGCTTTAATTTGCAGCACAATGATTTTACATGGAAATCCCGTTTGGCTCAAGTGATAGAACCACCTCTTCCTATATAAAAAAAAAAAAACAACAAAAAACAAACAAACAAACAAAAAAAACCCAAACCAACAAAACAAAGTTGATGTCACTGGAGCTGATAAAGAGAGGACATTCATGCTAAATTGATTCTAATGGGTCTATTCCTTAGTGGCATAGTAAGCCCATTCTCCAAGAAGAAAAACTTGGATACAGAGTGGTTTTAAATGCCTTTTACAATTAACATTGTGGAAAGAAGCAGTAGCTGGGAGTCCTACTTCAAGAGCTCTCTTTCAGCAGATGTTAAGGTCTGAAATTCCAAACATTTGCATAGCTATCAAGAGCTAGACTGGGTCATTGCAGCAGACAATCAGACTCTAGGCAATGAAATAACACAAAGCATGACATTAGGGTGGAAGTAGTCACCCTTCCAATATGCACAGTTAAGTGTTAATATTATTAATAAATGAAGAAATATCAAAGGGAGATTAGATGTCATGCAATGCATCTAACTTCAGGTGCTGTCTTTACCCTGCCTTACCTACTGACTGGGTGATTTTCCCATGCTCTCTCTGTTTAGTCAGTTGAGGAGATGAGATCCCAGGAGGGCCAGTCAGAGAGTCCAGAATTATGTCTGGTTTTAATTCAATGGCTGGCTGTGTTGAAGAACAGGAACATTTGATCTAGGTATCTAAGTGCATGAATAGCTTCAGGCTCTGAATCCTGGTTTCCCAGAGGAATTTAAAAGACCATTTATTTCACCTCCATGCCCTGAGGCATGATTAGCTACACATCCCCTTCATTTATGATAGAGGATTTTCCAATCCTATTTAAAGACCACCAGTGATGGAGGCCTCACAGTTTCCAGTCTATCAATCCCAGTGCTTTTTGCTGTGGTGCAATTCAGATCAAAACTTTATATGCATGTGTTTTCATGTCCATGCTGCAGGCATATCTTCTGATCATGTCTTCTTATGAGCAAGGTGACTACGCTCACCCCACAGTCAGTGGAGTATCAGTCAATTTTCAGTTCACTAACTGAAGAAGCTGTTCAGTCTTTCTTCAGATGCTTTGCTTTCTAGGCCCCTGCTTATTCTTGCCATGGTCCTCTTGATTAATCTTTAGTTACTGCACAACAGTAAGTCTGAAACCTGAAGTTTCATCATTCATTACACATTACTAGACTTGAAAGAGGATAGAAATTTTAAGAGGCTTTTGAGTTTTCTGCTACCCAAAATGAAGGTTTCTGGTTTCATCTTATAATTGTTTTGGCTCATATGTGACTCCCAGATCATCTTTCTATTTGTTGTAGTCATAGCCTATCCTATAATTGCACAGTTGACATTTATTTTGCAAATGTAACATCTCACACTTATCCCCACTCACTGAATCTCATTCCATTTACTTGTTTTTCTTTTTGCAAGACTATTTTACCAGTTTTCAATATTATACTCAGTTCTGTTCGTGTCCTTTAGTTTACCTGCTTCCTCTTTTCTCAACAAACTGAAACCATGGACTCTTTCTTTTTTTCATTATCTACACAGATAATGCATGCATTGAGCAGATACAAGGTAGGCATCAAAGATGTTGAGTTACTGGAACATGTCCAGAGAAGGGCAACAAAGCTGGTGAGAGGTCTGGAGCACAAGCTCTATGAGGAGAGCCTGAGAGATCTGAGGTTGCTTAGCCTGGAGAAAAGAAGGCTCAGAGGAGACCTTTTTGCTCTCTACAACTACCTGAAGGGAGGTTGTAGCTAGCTGAGGGTTGGTCTCTTTTCCCAGGCAACGAGAACCAGAACAAGAGGACACAGTCTCAAGCTGTGCCAGGGGAGGCTTAGGCTGGATGCTAGGAAGAAATTCTTCCCAGAAAGAGTGATTGGCTGTTGGAATGGGCTGCCCAGGGAGGTGGTGGACTCACCATCACTGGAGGTGTTTAAGAAGACACTGGATGGGGTGCTTGGTGCCATGGTTTAGTTGATTAGATACTGTCAGGTGATATTTTTGACTCAATAATCTCTAAGGTCTTTTCCAACCTGGTTAATTCAATTCAATTCAATTCAATTCAATTCAATTCAATTCAATTCAATTCAATTCTATTCTATTCTATTCTATTCTATTCTATTCTATTCTATTCTATTCTATTCTATTCTCTACATGTAGGGTTTTTATCTTTTGAAACTGATATGTTTTCATGTTTCCATTCCTTGTTTGTTAGAATGTTCTGAGATCATGAACCAAAACCTTTCTAAAATTAAGTGTTTAGGTTTTTGACTTTTATTTTCTTTATCTAGAAGGCATGTAACACTGCCTTAGAGAAAAATACAGTGGTTTGGTATAATTATATAATTTGGTCTCATTGAGTGTTACCAGTTTACTTCTTTACTTCTTAAGCTAGAAACAAATACTAAATATATGAGACTATTTTAACTGGAAATTTATCACATCTTCACAATTACTTCTTAACTTTTGCTTTCCTTATTCAAAGCTAAAAATTCAGAAAAAAATATCCTTTTATCACTAGTATTAGAATTTCCAGACATCTGCTAGTCATTGACCTTTTACAGAGAAACTCAAGAATGACATTAACCTAAGTATCAGATCAAGATTTTCCATGATGTTTCTCTTACTACTCAAAGAAAGATTTCTTGTTACCCTCAATGTGTCTTATACATTGCACTCCATATTAGTGTTTGGACTTTCTAACTTTCTGTTTCCATGTTTGTGTTATTTTATTTCATTGTAAAAGTAATTTTTTTTGCTACCAAAAAAAAGGGGGGGAAAAAAGGGCAATATTTTTTTTTGTCTGATTTGCTTCTGCACAGATGGGTAACTGATGTTATTGAAGCAAGAATTCTTCTGTCACATTATGACTGTAAGTTGTCACACTAGAAATTATTCACATTCTGTAAATACAGAGTCCCCAGATTCTCCCTTTAAGCAGTCTTTTAAGTTAAACACATTAATTTGACAGAGTTTACATCAGTGGTATTTACTACATTATAAAGTCCAATATACTAATACTTGTGCTGACAGAGTGACCACCACTGTAAAGAAATAAGTAGTAGATTCTTGGTTGCATGTTGATCAACATGAATTTTGTTTATAATAGCAGATTTGCCTGCTTTTTAACCAATATTTCATTAAATATCTACTGGTAGGAGCTGACTCTTGTTAGCCTTAGGCTATGTTTCCATGGCAACCTCATTGCTGGTCATTGTATTTCCACTGTCAGTTGTACATTTCCACCTTGTGGTCTTATGATTTCATAATCCAGAAGAAAAATAAATAAACAAAAATAATATCTACCTGTAAGATTAATGTGCTGACACTGCTCATAGCATTCAACTTGAACAAGAAACAAGAGAGGGATATGAATGGGAGAATGAGCCTGAAGAATGTCCCATGAGAACAGGGCAATGTCTATGCATCCAGGAACTAGATCTGTCACTAAAATACAGATTCAGAAAACTTAAAGGATTCAGTTCAGTTGCTGACATTTAAACATCTTGTGCTCTTCAAGGTGCTAGCATATCCTGCCTAACCTCCAGCTGCTGCTCCAGGATATATCCCCCATGGGTTCTGCTGTTGATCAAGTGTGAATGTTTCATACGCCCCACCATCTCTCAGATAGCACTAGATGCTCGTATGTCAGCAGCTGAATCAGACCCAAAGTGTGCAGTGCCCTTGTCACTTCCCAAATTATTTTTGTCTTCTGCAAGCGTCCTACAGGTATTAGTGTTGCCTGCAGAGCATGTGCCTAGTCAGAGACCCTCAGCTGATGACCAAACTCCTGCTGATATGCCCAGTTTCCAATTTCCTTCTCTCCACAACAGGATCCTTGCACTACAATATCAATGCATGATCTAATGACCACATATTTAGTTTAAAAGACATTATAATACTTACAGAAGAATGCTACATTCTCAACTACATATACTAAACACTGTTCACTTGGTGTGAGCATCTTCATACAACCACTACTAAAGAGTAGTCTTCCATCAATCTTTTTGAAACAAAAATGTCTCATTTCCCTACTTTCAGCTGTCTTACAATAAGCTCTGTGACTACACTCAGAAGACTGTAATTTGTTATAGGTGCATTTAGCACAATATAATCAGTGGTGAAGAGAGATCAGACCCATGTTCACCTTGTCAGTGTGCTTAAAAAGGAGTTCAAAGTGCATCTAAGAATAAAAAATAAAACAAAACAAGAAAAAAAAAGTAACATGTTTAGAGGGAGAATCAATCAAGAATCAGTCAAGAGCATTTGGTGGGATGGACATAAATCATGCCTGGCATTTTCCCACAGAACAAAAAACTGATTTTAGCCTCTTTTCTCTGTGATGAAAGCGAAAGAAGAGATTAAATGTGTGTGACAATGGAATGGAACACACAGATATAGGGACTTAACTAGGGTTGTGTCATGCAGGGTGTGAGAGCAGTAGCGATAGTATAATTGTAAATATTGAAGGGGAGGGGGAAATAGGTTGACATTGTCAATATAGAAGACCTGAAGAGAAAAGTTATGGAAAAGACAGATCACCGAGAGAGAGAGACTTATGTTTTCAAGGATATTAAAACTGACTATGTCTGAACTAGATAAGAAGTGGTGAGCTGTAGGAGGAAAAAACATCTAACTGGCTGTAACTATTAAATTGATACTCAGGTGCCAAATAAGAACAAAAATGAAAAACTTGATAGAACCAAACAGATCAGAAGATCTAGAGATGTCAGGGAAAACAAAGAACATCATACTGCTGTGCTGTTGAAATTCAGCTGATACATCAGATACAAGGGAAAGTACAGAAGTTACCTAAAACTAGATTTGGCCTTTGTTTTCATGTCCACAGAGCAAAAAATAATATAGAAGGGTATTTCTTTATCCAAAAGCAATAGTGAAAGCAATTCTATGAGAAGAAACAAGACTTTGGAATCTTTAAGGGACAATGCAATAGCGGCCATGGGAGTCTAACAACATTGCATCTGAACCAGGATGACATCAGGATTTCCATGGAATCTGTAAGAGAAACATTTTCTTCCATATACTTCTTATTTCTTAATTAAGTAGAATTCAAGTCATGTTGCTCAAGGAAGTATTTTTAAAGCCTTTGGTGGAAAAAAAAAAAAAACGAGGAACTAGTCTTGTTTTATGGAATGCTGATGTGTATCTAAAAAAAAATAAAAGGTAAAAGTAAAAAATGGTGTAGAGATACCAGTCTCTGGTGAAGTCAGTAGGTTCCTTACAGTTGTCAGAATTTGACCTTGGAAAAAGAATGAGGTAAAGCAGTGTTCTTTATTTAAAATGCTAAATATGGAATTACCCCCCATATGACAAGTCATACAGTAATCCTACTAGCAGAAAAGCAGAAAAGGATGACTTTTAAAACTTATTTTAGGCTAATACTAGTAACACTGAAATAGTTGTTCCTGTGTGAGAACCATTATGTGGCTGCTGATGCACACATTTGGTGGAATATGCTTTGTAACTAGAAAGTTGGGAACTAATAACTTTACAATATATTTGTCAGGCTCAAGATGATTCTGAGGTGAGATGTTTTTAACTCATCTTTTCTCACATTTCTTGGGATGTTATGTGCATGAGAGGGAGATTTATGGATAGTAATAAAAGTGTCCAAGTACCTGTGGCAATCAACTCTCACATGTTTTATACAGAATAAATGGAATATACCCTTGAGAAATATTTTTGTATATTGAAATATTTTGACTACAGTGAATCAAGTCTTTCTGAAGTGGAGCTGTTCATTTTAACAATTCTTGATTAGCCCTATTCACTATGATCTAGTGCATGGTTCAGAAATAACTAGGCCATCTTTAAATTCAGATAGCTAGAGTCTTCTCAGCATCTTAACAACATTATTTAACACAGAGTTGCTCTTTTTGCTAGCAGTGTTTCTCCTCAGAAAGAGGCTGCATTTTGGTAGCAATTCTAAAATAATAATAGCATTTCAATAAGATAATAGTTTATTACTGGAGAGTTAAGGGCTTTTTTTACATGCTTGCTTTACAAATACCAGCTTTCTGTACAGTGGGGACACAATCAAGCCCATTACTGTGAGGGTGGTGGAGGCCCATCCCTGGAGACATTCAAGGTCAGACTTGATGAGGATCTGAGCAACCTGATCTAATTGGGGATGTCTGTGCTTAGTGCAAGGGTGTTGGACTAAATGACCTCTAGATCCCTTCCAGCCCAGTGAATTCTATGATTTTATGATTTTTCTTTGTGGAAGCTTTTTAAATCCTGCTCAGATGATCCTCTGTGTTTTGGAGGGCCTTTGATGTTTTCTTTCTGCTATGTTGAAACACCATGCTTTCATGAATCCCATTTCTAGTTTTTCTGGTGTTAGGGTTTGAAAGAGCTTTCTTTCCTACTAATCACCCTACCTTACTTGTCTGCATGGCAAATACTATGTTTCTTATGTGATGTGAAACTGGATTTAAATGCATGCAATCTTAAGCCATCATGATTCAAGGACACTTGCTCTCTAGAGTTCTGTCCTGTGCCAACAAGCTTGCTTCTCTATTGATTCCTATTCAAATCTTCAGCACAGTACATTTAATTAGCTAGATGATACCATAGGATAATGTTAGAAAATGTCTGGACCCTCACAAAATTGCTCCAAATGAGTCTCCCCTGATGATTCTTTATTTGCTCACACATATTCTGATCCTACCAAATAGAGAAACATCAAAAAAGTAATTATCATCAGTGATGCCATAAAGTAGACAAACCAGCCCTGACACAAATCTTACACTTCTATTGAAAGTGGAGAGTAAGCTATGCAAAAAAAAACCCACCAAAATTTAAAAGCAAATTATCAAAAATTAAAATACTCTATGATTGTGCAGGAGGTGATTAAAATGCATTGTGGACAATCCAGGGGCATCAGAAATCACTGGAGTACTCAGACGAGAAATACGGCCAGTACTAAAGTGATATCTTTATAGATAGGACTTTTAGTGCAGCAGTTCCTTCTTAGAAATGACAGACAAAATTACAATATAATTTTTGTTCAACATGAAAATAATTGTAGAAAGCCTGCCTACATTTTGAAATGTGTGTGATATGTTTAAGAACAAAGTATCAGTAGGAACTCCTTAGTTTTCATTCAGTCAAAACTTCTTGATAGATTTTTTTTTTTCCTAAACTAGCATGTAAATGTTAATATAAATGTCATAAATATTTCTAAGGTATGATAATGGCTTTATTTGTATTTGAAATTTGCTCTGGGTGTCTAAATAACTTAAAAGAAAAAAAAAGAAAAAAAAAAAAAAGAGAAAAAGAAAAAAGAAAAAAAATAGGCAAAACAGAAAAAAAGAAAAAGGAAATCATCCCAATATGACTCACCTCAGATTGTATGGAAAACAACAACAGAGGTTAGAAACAAAATTGTTTCCCTTATCCCTTGACTCACAGTTTAGCTATCAGTTTCATCTCTGATCTTTAGAAATATGATGTAGAGGTGGAATAATCTTTCACTTGTTTGTTGCAATTTGAACTCTCATTTCCCAATTTTATGGCCATCCCATAGGAATTTGTTAACCAATGCACCATACACACACACACAAACAAACCCCAACAACCCAAACAAAAACAAGCCCCCACAGCCTAAATTATACAGAAATAGAGTATGATTTTAAAACTTACCAAAAAAATATTATCCAATAAATGAATTACTGCCAAGGGAGAATCAACATCTAGTGAATGAATGATTGTGCGGAAAAGTTCTGTGACAGGAAAAAGAACCGAGAAGCAACTGCTTCTTTAGTCCAAACTTCCTTGTAATTGCCTCTCTGTCTCTCAATCTGAGTTCCCAAGCTGGCTTTTGAAATCTCACGCAGAGCACCAGTGGTGCAGTGGTAAACTAAACCATCCAGTCACTTCCACCCAATTAGACCTGATTTATTCCTTCATAAAAGGCAAACTACAACATTCTTGGTTCTAGAGACTGATGGATATTGACTCTGGTGCAGCGGTTGACCCATTTACATTGTTTTACAGTGTCTCACAAAAATATCAAGGTTAGTCCTATCAGAGTTTGCTTAAAGAGATGGAAATCATCTGAGCTCCCTCTAATAGTATTGTTTTACATCATTCAGTACTTATTTGCAGAGATAAATAAGTTTTAATAAAGCTTGGTCAAATGTGCCTTGTGCATTGTGCCCTTTTTAATACTTTCTGCTCACCTGATGTGAACCAGCACACAATCTTGTAAAGGATAAACAAGCTTTCATTTGCTTTCAGTTTTACACACAGTCTTCATGAAGGCCACCTTTCCCTACTTGGTTTTGAAGTCCATAGTACATTAAAGGCTGTCCCAGTTCTGTCTAAGCACTCCATGTACTGCTGTAAAGCCAGAAATGAGGGGTAGAATGAGATGTTTGGCTCATATTAATATGACCCATCTTTTGTTTTCTTGTTATATTACCACATTTTTGATGGAAAAGAGTTTAGAAAATCAAAACATCAGTACTAGTTTGCTGGCCGCTACTTGTGTTTAGATGTTATGGTTGTGCATACTACAGAAAGAAAGATTAAAAATTAGGCAGGTAGAGGACCAGATTGTCTGCATCAGCCTATTCCTATCTTCCACAAATATCTAGAATGATTACAGTTCTCAAAATAATCCTTAAAATTCAATGGAGCTTTTGTTTTTCTATTTGATCAAGTAAGTACATATCCTGGCATTAGTGTAAATATGAATTAATCTGATATTAGATACAATTATCACTTAATGCTGATATACCAGAGTTGTACCAAAAAATTCTGTCTCGATATTTTCTGTTACTATTTCTCTGTAGTTTTTCCCAGTGAAAAGAATAGCACAAATCTTCACTATTGAGGCTTGGAAATGGAAATAGTAATAGAGCTTCATGACCTGGAGGTGACATTAATTATCATTAGAAACAGAGAAGTGCACTGACAGGAAAGGGGACACTGCAATATAATTCCAGAAGTAGCACCGTTCTTAGATCTCTTTAGATACCTTCAATGAATTTTCTTCTGCCTCTGAATCTCTTGCTGCATCCTTTTAGCACTTCGTTTTGTATCATCCATCAGAACACAGATCATACCACTTTCTTCTCTTTTGCTTCCCTCTGCTTCCCTCCTCCATGGACTGGAGGATCGATAGCAGCCTTATGATGAAGGACTTGATGATATTTGTGTATGAAGAGCTGGACATGAGTTAGCAGTGTATACTCACATCACAGAAAGTCAGTTGTATCCTGGGCTGCATCAAAAGAAGCATGGACAGCAAGATGAGGGAGGTGATTATGCCCCTCTGCTCCCCTCTGCTAAGACCCCACCTGGAGTACTGTGTTCAGCTCTGGAGTCCTCAACATAACAAAGACATGGACCCATTGAAGTGTATCCAGAGAACAGCCACAAAAATGATCAGCCTCAAGAATGGTAGGCTCTGGGGATCTGGGGAGACCTTTCTTCAGCCTTTAGATATATAAAAAGGTTTATAAGAAAGAAAAATAAAGACTTTTTACCAAGGGTTGTAACAACAGAACAAGGGGCAGGGAGGATAGTTTTGGACTGCATATAAGGAAGATTTTTTTTTTACTAGGACAAATTACCCAGAGTGGTTGTGGGTGCTGCACCACTGGAAGTGTTCAAGGTATGGTTGATCAGGTCTTTGAGCAATATGAGCTAGTGGAATATGTCCCCATCCATGGCAGGAGATTTAGAATAGATGATCTTTTACAGTTGCTTCCAACTCAAACTGTTCCATGATTCTGTGATTTTCTGCATTTGCAGCTTAAGCCACAAAAAATACTTCGCTGTTCACTGAATTATGTACTTTGCCTATAACCATGCTAAAATGACATTGAACAGGTTACTAAGACATTTATTTTTTGTTTGTGCTTTTCCTGTGGTGTTTAATGAACCACAATAAACATTCCAGGAATTCAGCTTATTAGACAGATGAGCATAAGTTGAAAAACTAAGCTCTGCATCTAATTGGGAACTTCCATATCAGCACTGTTTATTTCAAACCCTCTAGCACAAAGTTTTCAGTCTGTGCATAGATTATTTGAATGTTGCTTACTGGTGCATCAGGTAGGCAAATCTGAAATGTTTCACATAGAAAACAGTCTGTAGCTTTTTTTGTTTGTGTATTTACCTCATAGTACTGCCAATTTATCACCTATGTGGAAGCAGAACTCCTCAAAGTCCAGTTTAGCAGGTTGCATATACCATACCTTACTAAAATCAAATACATTATTTTTTTCAGTCAGAGCTAATCTAATATCTTGCTTTTTTTTTTGCCTCTATTCCATGTGTGTTTTTAGTGCATCCTGTAGCAGAGCCAAAGCCTATAGTTAGTGCTTAATTAATATGCTTCAGTTATAGTCTCATTTGCACTTCAGTTAAAATCTCCAGATGCTGGAGATAAGTAGATCCATGAAACCAATTGCAGTGCATATTCCAACCACTAAAATAGTGGCATATTTCTCTGTATAGGATAAAATCTAGTTAAAGGCTCTCATGCTTCAGCACTTGAAAAAGAAGTTACACTGTTTTAAAGTGGTGTTCTGCATAATGACAGATGGGAAGAAGGAGAGAAAAGAGGACAGAGTAAAGAAATGAAGTGTTTAGGACATGAGCTTGTCAAAATTAACTTGCAGACTTCATTTTGATTAAAATATTTTTACTAGGAACAAAATTACATCTTAAAACTCGAAGTTCCAATTAAATATTTTCCATGAAGACTGTATGTGCTCCACAAAATAGAAATAACCTTAGAGTTATGCAAGAGATTTTTTTTTCAAGTGTTTATTTTTCACTTTATTTACAAGGCTTCATTACATTTTTTTTCATTGTGAGACAGTTTAACAAGTCTAGGACCTTTGGTGTGCTTAAGATACTCTTTCATTAGTACAGCATGTTTCTGGTTTAATTACTGGAAAAGTATCCAGCAGCTTCAGAAATGGACCAGGCCTTCAGTGTTCTAGGTTTTGCACAAGCACATGCAAGAAGACATCCTTTCATAGAAGATTTTACAGAATAAAACATGAACTACAGGCAAAGGCATAAAGACACTCACACCAAAACATGGCAGTGGTTGCAACATGCTAATTGTTCATCTCCTCTCTGAACTTCATGACAAAAGTGTCAGTAAAAAGCATTTCCCAGACTTCAAGTTTAATTGAAATCTAAGGTGCTGTAGAAATAACTTAGCTGAACTTGAGGAATTATGCTCCATCTACCTTAAAATTTTGGTTAGGATTAGTAGTATGCTTTTAAAGAAAATCCTCAATTCCTATTCATTTCACACAAATTGCTCACCTCCAGGTTTGAGCATAATGCACAGTTATATCTAATGGATTCATATAAGTTTCCATTGTTTAACTGGAAATTTCCATGGGTATTCCTCAAATGGAGGGGCATGCAGTCTTCGGAAGAATCATGGAATCATTCAGGTTGGAAAGGACCTGTATAATTCAAACTTCTGCTCACAACAAATTCCATTCTGCTTTCAGACCAGGTTGCTCAGGGCTTTATCCATGGGTACATTTTCTTAATAATTTCCCTGTGTGTATTCAAAGGCTGCAAACTAAGTCCCTCATGAAGCTGTTACTCTACAGGCTCTATTCATAGGGTGACCAAAGAATCCTGACCACCTTTACAGCCCTCTGATAAACTTGCTCTCCTGCTTTCCTATCCAGAATTATCCCTGCCTCACAAACTTCGTTGCCAAAGTTGACATTTGGCTTCATTGGGATCAAGAAGTTTTTCTAGTGCATTCA
The DNA here is from genome assembly GCF_014839835.1 of Dryobates pubescens. Lineage (NCBI taxonomy): Eukaryota > Metazoa > Chordata > Aves > Piciformes > Picidae > Dryobates > Dryobates pubescens. The sequence continues at coordinate 18,417,801 of NC_071625.1, read as the reverse complement.
ACATGTCATTTTCTCTTCCACAGCTTCTTTTTCCTCTTTTCACTTTCCCTGTTTGTATATTTAGTATGTAATATTATTTCCAGCTCAGCCTTCATGAGGAGACAGAGAAAACTCATGCTGGTTGTCTAAGTGAAGTCATAGTGCCATTTTGAATGCCATAGGGTATCTTTGTTTCATCAGTAGTTGCTCTTTTAAAAGAGTCCTGGTAATCTGTAGATCTTTTGTCATATCACTCAGAGAGCATGGATGCCACAGATACCCTAAAGTGTCTCAGACAGAGCTAGAAGCCTTTATTTAGACAACTAAATTGAGACTCCAGAGATCAAATCAGTTTTTAAACTTTCTGCTCTTTGTCCTATGAGACCACTGAACTAATGGACACTGCTGAAATAAACCGAGCAAAATCTCTCTTGAGGTAGGATTAAGTAAAGCTGGCTTCTTCACAGTGAACTACAGCACTTGTTTTCTCACAGTTTGACAGGCCATCTGTGAGTAGGTATGATCCTTCCATAAAAGCCTTTTGCTATAAACTCCTCAGTTTGACTCATGCAATTTTATATTTATATTTATATATATATGTGTTTGGTTTTTTTTAAAAAGTGTTCTCTTTTTGTTTGTCATTAACCTTTTCAAAGAACAGAAAGATAAATTTTCAAATCAAAATACATGCTGTGAGACTCTCTATCTGGATATCAGGTTCTAGGTGTATTGTGGTTTACATTCAGGTAGCAAGTAAAACCCATACAGTTGCTCCCTCACTCCCTCCATGTCAGGATGGGGGACAGTGAAAGTGAAAAATCTTGTGGGTTGAGATAAAGACAGGTTAGCACGTAAAGCAATGCACACAAATAAAAGAAGGAATTCTTTCATTACTTCCTATTGGCAAGAAGGTGTTCATCCATTTCCAGGAAAGCAGCACTCCATCACACATAATGGTGACTCAGGAAGACAGAAACCATAACCCCAAATGTCTGTCCCTGCCACCTTCTTTCCCCAGTTTTACATACTGAGTATGATGTCATATGGCATGGAATATTCCAACTTGATGTGAACCTCCAGCCTACCAGCTGAAGGTCTGTTTGAGAAGTAGAAAAAGCTTTGACGTTGTGCAAGCACTGCTCAGTAATAACTGAAACAACCCTGTGTTATCAACACTGTTTTCAGCACAAATCCTAAACGTAGCCAAATATCAGCTACTCTGAAGAAAATTAACTCTATCATAGTAAAAAGTACCAATACCTTAATGAAGCAAGATTTATCACAAAAAATAAATAAATCTGGGCCTTGAGTCTCAGAGATGGAATGATGCTCCTAGTGCCCCTAGACTAAGCTAGAAGAAATGGATCTGCTTGTTTGATGCAGAGATGAAAAACAAACCAGAAAGATGACATAATAATTTGTTATGTGAAAAGGGGAAAGTAGTCTTCAGAGACAATCCTTTGAGAAGTTATAGAGAGCTCGTCAGATAGCTGTCCAGTCCTGCAAACCACAACGTTAAGACTGACTGATTGTACTCCATAGGTCATTGCTAGATACAGCAGATAATTTTGAATATGCTGTTTAAAAGCTACAGTTATAGAAAAGAACTAAGCAACATCTTCACTGAGGAGAGTCAAGGGTAACTGAAGGAGAGGGGCATGTGCTATGAAAGACTCTTTCTATATATAATAAAACTGAAATAAGGTGTCACGGAAATATTAGGATTTCTGGTAGCTTCTCCAAATCAAGCTGTAGCTTTGATCTGTGCAAGTCTGATCCTTCTCAAAAAGACTTCTAATAGTCTTTCTGCATTAGGTTATTTCAGCAAGCTAACAATCAGACATTTTCTCCCAGCAAAGTTATTTTTATATTCAATCCATGATGTCAGATGACTGAGCAAAATGCTTAAGAGAACTGATTACTATTTGTTAACTCCATGGCTTGTTTTTCTCTCTGTCATTCATTTTTGTGATAGGTAGACAGGCAGACACTATTATTTTTTTTTAATCCATACATGTATTCTAACAATGCCTCATCTCTACAACCTACATTTGCTAGGCAGATCAGGAATCATACATGCAGATGACTATATATCTAATAACCCTTGTTTTTCTTTGATGTTCATGCCTTCCAGTAGCTGAAGTGGGCCTACGGGAAGGCTGGGGAGGGACTTCTCAGGATATCAGGTAGTGATAGGACTAGGGGGAATGGAATGAAGCTGGAGGTGGGGAGATTCAGACTGGACATGAGGAAGAATTCTTCACTGTGAGAGTGGTGAAACCCTGGAATGGGTTGTCCAGGGAGGTGGTTGAGGCCCCATCCCTGGAGGTGTTTAAGCCCAGGCTGGATGAGGCTCTGGCCAGCCTGATGTAGTGTGAGGTGTCCCTGCCCATGGCAGGGGGGTTGGAACTAGATGATCCTTGTGGTCCCTTCCAACCCTGACTGATTCTGTGTGATTCTGTAATTTGCAATGGAAAAATATAAAGACTTAAAGGAACTTAAAAATGGGGTTAGGGGTCAGGAAAGAGAATTTCTAGTTTTAGTCAAGCAGCAGCTTTAAAATTTTGCTTTCTAGTGTAACCTTACATTAAAACGACAACAACAAAAATCATAGCCCCTCTGGTGCTTCAGCAATTCCCAAATAACAGTAGCTAAACTCTGGTTCAAGGCTCCTTTTCAAGTTTATCCTCTTTCATACTGATTTTCTCTGATGAAAGTTCTCAGACATTATTTTCTATCCCAAAGGTTGAATTATGCTTTGGCCTGAGTCCAGTGAGGCAAAGATCCTCCATAAGGTTATCAGAAAGTGACCTGTGGGTCCTACTCCTTTGTCTGATAACACAAGCCCACCAGATATGACTGCAGTAAAGTACACACTAGAAATAAAAGAGTCAACTCAGGGTAGCAGGAATTTTAATGTCTAAATTTCTGTATGACAAAGACATGATAACCTACTTGGCATTAGGATAAAAAAAATTCGTAGTACTTCTCCTGATTTGAGTTAGAGCAGAACTAATTCTGTTCAGTGATTTTACTTTCCAGCCCAGTCTTTTCTAAGTAATTTCACTTTCTGAAATTAATGACATGTTTTCCCAGACAGTGTCTGCTTTTAATAGTGATAAAACTCCATGTTTCTAGCTAGTACCAAGGTGTGAAGGCCAAGGTCATTGCTAAATCTTGTGTACCGTGTTTGGAGTACAGAAAGTAAAAGGCTTCACTTGTGGGGAGGAGCAGACAGGGCAAGTGATTCTAAACTGAACAATAAGGGATTCCATTCCATGTATGTCATACTCAGTATAAAGCCAAGAGATCAGGAGGGTCGAAATTTCTTCTTCCAGAGCCAGCATACAAGGAGGACTCTGTCTGTTCTGTTTTGATGCCAATTCATGTGTTCCTGAACCCAGCTCTTGACTCCAGTTCCTGGCTGCTGCTGAGTCCAATCTGGGACTTCCCTAGTTCCTCCTTCAGCATGACCGGTGGTGGTTCCATCAGTGATACCAAGGGGGTTGAGTCCAATATTGGTGTATATGCATTTGTATCTATTTCATTTTATTGTTATTCTTTCTATTAAAGCTCCTTTGGTTTTCTTTTCCAATCCATAATTCTATCTCACTTACTCTCTTTCTCTTTCCTTGGGGAAGGGAGAGGAGTTAGTAGAAAGTGTCTGTCACTCCAATCCAGCACTAACATTTGACAGTACTAAACTTTCCTAACACAGAGAACCTGTAGTAGAATAAGAACTTACAGATGTGCATATGTATATATGAATGTATAGTATGTCTGTGTATAGACACATACATGTGTATATTTGTTATTTATATGACAATGATAAGGAGATATCCTCCTCATTTTCATTTATATAAGCCAATTTGACTTAGAGGGGAAATAAGTGCTGAGACTGTCTTGAAATCAGGCATACAAAATGTGTTTGCTCTTCTGGGACAGGAATTTAATCTCTGTGGTTAGGATACTTTGGGAAAGCTCTAATCTCCACAGGAAGACAGGAGCTCTGAGTATCTGGGACTGCTCATTAAAACAAAATAGCTTTTTAAAAATCTGTTTTCCAAAATAAATGTCTCTTTAACTCCCTGATGCAAATGAATTTCTCCCATGTGATAAGTCCACTAGCAACTCAGAAAGAATAAATAAACAAGCATAGAAATGCCTGTTTGCTAGCAAAAGCCCCAGAAGCAGGACTTGAGCTTGATACACCACCTCTGCCATTTGATTTCTGTAGGAAGATACCAGCTCCTACATGATAACCTGAGCGTCTGGCTTCAATACTTGAATTTTCATAATCTTCATAATCAACATATGAGTTCTGAAGAGGCTGTAAGGACTTAAAATCAAGAATTCAGAAGAGATGCAATTGTGTAGTGTGTGGAGTAGCCTCCTGTTTATCTTGCTTCATCACTGCATGCGGGAACAACATGCTGCTGCTTCTCTCTCCAGATTGATGGCACAGCCACGTGATGCTTCTCCAGAGTCCACTTGTGTTAATTGAGATAAATATTCTTTCGAAAGATGCAGCTGGTGCTCAAGGAGGCCTGGAAGACACATTATCTGATTTAAGTAGGCTGATTTCTGGTGATTTTGTTTCATGTTACAAGGGACTGGGGGTGAAGCCTTTGATTCTTTGTCAGTATCAATAATTACGGCAACAATTTGGCAGTCTTCTCAGCAAACTTGTTTTCTGTCCTGTATGCTTGTGTAGCGGTACACATATAACTGCAGCCTTGTGGATTAGACATATTGTGCACTCTGACTTTTTTGCACAGGAGAGCAAGCTCCCATAAAGAGTTGTGCTTAAGGAAAGCTTCACAGAATGCAATTGCTCCTTTATTTGAAAAATAACAACTTTGATGTGACCTGATCCTTATTCAAGTTAAAAGATATATCACTGAAAGTGTCCTGCTAGTGCTGCACTCTCACTTCTTAAAGTGGCAATATTTCAGCTCATGGAAAATAGCTAAAACGTTTTAAGAGTTTCCTACCCAGCGTCTGCCTGTCTCTTGCCTTCCGGCCCCATAGTTCTTTCTAAGCTTCCTGGACAAACATGAATGTGGTTCATATTTTTCTGGCAAGAGGAATCTGTTTCAGACCTCATTCATCAGTCTGTCCCTGTTTCTTCTAACTAGTACCAAACCTTTATGTTGCAACTATCACTGTGCTTTCTTTTATGAATCACCTTTCAACAAACTGTGTTGATAATCAAGATCATGAGAATTATCATCATCTGAAATTTGTAATTAAGGGGAGAAAAACATCTGGTAAGAGTAGCAGGAAAAGGAAGTAGGCACAGTACAAAACACAAGAAGTAAGGAAAACTAAAATTATTACCAAATATTGTGAAATGTATACTGTTACTGAAATTATGCATAACTTCCTTTTGTTCTTCTGCCCTTCCTGACCAAAAATACCCCAAATAACAGCCCAAACATACATAAAAACAAAGAAAACAAAACAATGCAAAACAACAACAAAAAAACCCCAACAACTACAACTTCAGCTCTTCAGCCAAGCAGGAGCTGAAGAAAAGGTGATTGAAGGAAAATATTTTCCTCCAGTGTTAGAGTCTGTGAAAACAGTGTCTACATCAAAGGTTAAGTAACTCTTTTGCAATATGTGAAATCAGCTGTGCAATGGTTCGTAGGATGAGTAAGAGCCCACCTGATCCTTTTCAAGACTGTAATTGAGAACTTATTTCCTCATTTGATTGGTTTTATTTTCAATTATGTAAACTTTCTACTTACACTTTACTAGTAGAGAGCAAGGGAAATTCAACAGATGGTGTCACACCAAGTAGGACCATCATAGCTGAAAGCACTTTAGCAAAAACTGCATTTGGGAGGCATGGATACATTTTGGGTCACCGATGATTTATTTGTTGTTATTGCTATTGTTTTCTTAAGGTTTCTTTGCAGATTAAATTACTATCTTGATTTTCAAACAGCAATCTACCAGTACCAGTGCAACTTTTCTTGTTCAGAGCATGTATGTAGTCCATTCTGAAAACAGAAAGAGAGATCTAGAGGATCAAGACTTTTATTTTAAGGGAGGAATTGTATCTCATCATATTTCAGAATGTTTAACTTTGCACGCTCCATCTCTAAGTTTAATGCCTTGGCCATTCATATATCCTGATACTAGATCTGGCTGGAAGAGGAGCTGGTAGAGTTGTGTTTCACATTTGTAAATAAAACAATTCTGGTACCAAACAAGTGCTTTAGTTATATCTGAACACTATTTGCACAGCATTAAGGTCTACCCTATTTCTCACTTTATTCCCTAGTGTGGGGGTACACAAAGGGTTGGGAGAGGACACAACCAGACAGAAACCCAAACTAAATAAAGAGATATTCCATACCATATGACATTTTACTCTGCAGTAGAAAGAGAGAGAAGGAGGTTTAGGGAGTTTAGCCGTCTTTCCCTCAGGACTGACTATGATTTGTCTACCCAGAGAAGGTTGTGAGTAGCTGTCTTTGAATCTCACATCCTTTGGGAATTCAGGCTTGGCTTGATATTGGGAACTGAACATTGTCCAAAACCTGTGATTTGTCTTCATTTGTGGTCTATTTGATTTATCAGTGCTCAATTTGTTTATAAGATACATTTTTGCTAGTAGAGCCATGACAAGAAGTGAATTTCTGGGAACATGGGACCTAGTGAACCTGGAAGAGTGGAAAGTAAAGGACTAGAATACAAAAATTAAAGATCTTTTTATCCATTGAATTAAAGAGAAGATGTTGAAATTATCATCATCCATTGGTGTTGTCAGAGTTCAGAGAAATGAAATCCTTATATTACCTTAGACTATTTTCTCTGGATTTTTAGGCTTGGGATTTTTTTTGGTTGGTTGGTTGGATTGTTGTTTTGGTTTTATAAACACAGTTTCTGGCATATTCCACATCATTCCGCTGAGGTTGCCCCCAATTTCACTAGGGGCACAATTAGGCCATAGTTCTGAATACTTACTAACTTCTCATTTCAAATAATTGTGTAGCATATTGTTAGAAACCACCTCTGTCATTCTCTGATTAGTCTCCTCTGCTGCTTTTCCAATCAAAGGATATAACTTTGAATCAAATAATTTTGTAAAGGAAGAGATAAACAGCACGTATTTTCTGTCAACAATGATGGACATGAACTGCAGTTGCTCTTATCTTTGTTACTTTTTATATCTAAATGATGCTATACAGCATATTTTGTCTTTCTATTTCTGGCCAGACATTCTGTTTTGTGAAGTTTTATGGAAACTGAAGGTATTGCATCAAAGGAACAAAACAACAAACAAACAAACAAACCAACAAATCCCCAAACTGTAGTGCTGTATTTAATCAGCCTCACATGTATATTTTTTATTCTGTTAAATAAGTGATAGTGGTTTTCTCTGTGCTACTGAATTAATTCCATATTTATTTTGGCTGAATTTGTGATAGTATAGAAGGAAAAGTAACCACATATTTGAGCAAGGTTATGACAGTGACTACTGTGAAAGCAGGTTTCGTTATCTAAAGTAATCTAAATTGGAGCAAGGCTGTAAGTCAAATAACAAAGGATCCTGACATAGCTGTGATATACTTAATTTCTTTTCTCATTAAGGAATGATACAGTGTCCTTAAGAGACAGTCATTTTCTGAGTATCTCAGGGGACCAGATTAATAGGGAACTACTAGTAAAATGCTTAAATGGACTCAATCAAGACCAAATGAAATCCATCCTAGGACTATTAAAATGATAGAAGGAGAAATTACAAAATTCTATTACTGTAGAGATCTGTCTTCTTGTATGCTTGGGGAAAAAAAATGGAAAAGAGAGAAAGCGATCTTTTTTTTTTTTCTCTTTGTCACCTCTTCACTAGTTTCATGAAAGACTTTGATATGATTTTATTTTATTATTTACATTGAAAAATAACTAGTAGACTGTATGTTTGGGGTTTTTTTGTTTATTCTCTCAACTAATATATAGGCAAGACTTATACCCTCTTTGTACAGAAAGCTCTCTCCTTGTTGAGCAGCACTAATGAAGTTTAACTGTCACTCAGGAAGAGTACCATGAAGTCATAAGTAGGATGTAAATGATTTATAGGCTTCACACCAGTCATCTGACTGCGTGTAAATTTTGCGTTGATGTTTGTAAAGCAGTGAGTCTGGATGGAGAGCAGTATGCCATGTACAGTTATGTTTAATGCTTCAATTAGAAGATAGGAGTTTGGCTTTGCAGGAGGTCTCCTATTGAAAAAAAGGCCACAGTGTTCTTATACTTACTTTGTAGGGCTGATTTCTGCATTTTTATAGCAGTGATATCAACTACTTTATTGATGGATATACTGGAAGAAATGTAAATATTTCATTTTATGGCCATAACTGCAGCAGGGAGTTATTGTTTCCATAATTATTTAGTTTCCACCCACATTCTTGCCACTCTGTAATGAACTTTTAGGCTATTTTGCCTCCATTTCAATTTGCCGGTTGTATCTCTTTTTGTCCTTAGTTCTAGTATAAACCAGGGACAATGCCACTGTAGTGTAAAATCATAGTCAGCTTCATAAAAAGACTTCCTTCCAGAAAGGAAGACTGGGATGAGAAAGTTCTCATCAACCATCCACTTGTGAACTGAGAGGGAGATCACGGCTTTGCTACAAAATGCTATCCGTCCCTGTTTCACAGATATATAAACCCTCTCACTAAACAAATTCCATTTGTTCTCCTCTGTGCCCTTTAATTATCCAGCACTTTCACATTAACTTAATTATTTAAGTGCTTTTCACTCCCATGTTGTTGCATGTACAGATGCTATGTATATAATACATTAAACCTGCATAATTGACTTACATTTAACTGTCACCAGTTGTGTAATGTTCTGTATTTGTTTTGCATTCATGACACCGTGAAGAAATTGAAAGCTTTGTGTTAGTAAACAGAGCTCTGTTTATTGCTGCTCCGAGCTGGAGTGTATTGGGGAAAAGACACTGTGTTATTAAAAATATGGACTTGAGAAAACTGAAAGAGTGATAACCACTCATTTGTATGCATCAGCACCATCCAAAACTGTTTAGGTTTTTCTGTTAAAACTATGGGAAAAAGGTAAGAATATGCTTTGAGACTGGCATTTTTCTGTATTTGAGAGTGTAGTCACTTATTTAGCCAGGAAAACACATCAGTTCAACAGAATTGAAACATCAGTAGTTTTGTGTTTCTTAATTACCTGAGGTCCTGAGTGACCTGCTGAAAAGCAAACCAACAAGAAATACTTGAAAGGCAAAAATCCCAAACCAGCAGCATCTAAATCACTTTCCTGAGATTTGTCATTCCCTTCCGGTTACCTTACCCAAGTGCTGGGTTTAGGCATAAATTCTGCAAACGAAGACAGAATCTGTTGTAACATTGATCTTTTCTGGTAACTGAGATGCACATATGCAACACTGATGGAAATATCTTTACATATTTCTCAATGAAATAAAACTAGTGACTTTCTCACCTTAAGCTTGAAGTTGTCAGCCAGGTACATCTGGCAAGACAAAATGAGCCAAGGGAAATTTCCTGCTGATGCAAGTCATCTGTGCATTTCTTCTGAGTAAACACTGTCTAGCCTAGCCCAGAAGGAACTCAAAAACCCACTGATATTCTCCAAAATAAAAGGAAAGTTAATAAAAAATAATGTTTATTACTTTTTTTTTTTCCATTTCCATCTGCAAACTGAATACTGAGGAAAGTTAGATCTACATGGCAAAACATACCACTACAGGATAAATGTCTGTAACTGAGCTAGTTGCCAGGGATTCCACTAAAGTCACTGGAGTTAGTTCAATACACCTAGCAAAACTTAGAGTATGTGTCATCTAAAGTAGATTCTATGTTTGGTCAAGCAATCTGTATACAAAATCTGTGGTCTATAATTCTTCATTAAATTCTGGGTCAACAGCAAAATCTCTAGACATCTATAGTGTAGACATCGTGTTCTCAGTTCTGCTGCCTCAACAAAGGCATTTAGTGTTATATGAGATGGTGTAGCTATCCCACTTGTCTTCTAAAATACCCTAGCTTTCCTATCTTACATATATGGTCTTTGCAGATACCTCTGATATTTTAATGTGTCAATAGTGGCACTAGAGATATATGCTTAGGAAATAAAATCCATCTTTCAATGTGTGATTCAATCTTACTCATACAATTTGAGTTTGCCTTTGAATAAACCTTTAGTTTTGTCTGAATAAGTGAAAACATAGTAAAACCCACCATACTTCATTTCATTTGGCAGCAGTTTAAAAAAAAAAATCAAAAAATAATCCAGTCTGAAGATTTGAAATTTGGAAATTAAAGTTGAAAATCCATTTAATTCTTTAAAGATTCACATGGATATGAGTGAGCTTTTGTGCAGTTTTGTTCTGAATTTCTCCAAAAATAAATGTGAGGGAAGGAGTGCAAGTGTTTGCTTTTTATTTTTTGGTATGGCTGGTGAACAATTACAGTCTTGGCTGTAGTTGTTTTGAGTCTAAATTGCTCATCTCACTTAACTTTAGCCATCTGGGGCTGCATGTATATTGGTAAATAAAGCAGGACCAGGGTGTAAGCTCAGGCTGCAGACTGTGCTTATCCTGAAATGATCATGTGCTAGCTAACACTTTCTTGAACAATGCCCAGTTGGTTCAGAGGCTAGCATGCATCAGAGACATGTCCTAACAGGCCATTTGAACAATAATGCACCAAGTTTGGCTCTTTACATTCTACAAAGACATCTAATATTTGTTCCATCAGGATGTGCACTCTTAAACTCTACCATCTGCCATGCTCAAGTGTCTGTAACACACACTTTCATATTTCTGGTATGAGAACACCTCTATGAGAGGTTGTTATACAGTCATCACATTATTTATGGTACTTAAAACTGGGGGGGAAAGAACAAAAACACATACACACAAATTATGGGGTTTTATGAGTCCAAAGGGGCAATCCAGGGGGTCAAGAGGGATGCAGTATAAAATATTCTGCTATATAGACATGACTTGCCAGTGAAAATTTGTCTTAGAGCTAGAAAACAATCCCTATTTAGAAGCATATATAGAACAAGGAAGTTACTTACCCAGTCTCCTCAGTAATCTGCTAATGAATGAGAAAAGATGAGCTTCTGAGAGGTCATACATATGCTACCATATCAGAATGAGACCTATCATCTCCTAAATCTGGCCATAGTTCTCTCCCAAGAGACATTGAACATTTAGCTGGATAAAGTTAGCAGAGATGAGTTCTTCAGGCATGTTATTGGGTGGTTTCTAATTTTCATTCTTACAATTAAAGCCTTTTGGCTATTTTTCCTTTATCTGTATGTTAATTCCCCAAAAAAAATCTTTTTCTCTGCATGAATTAGCTTTCTTTTGGCATCATTAGATCACAATACCCTCTAAGAAAAAAATCAGCAGAAGTCATGTTTGCCATATAACCCAAACAATACACCATTTCCACGTTAAGTGGAATGAGATGTTCACACACTTGTCACCTGTGTGCCGAATCACCCTGAAGGCAGGTTTTTCTATCAATCACCACCATTTAAGTAAGTTCAACATTTTAAAGTATTAGCAATGCAACATTAGGCATGCAAATTAGTGGTTTGAACAGGATTTGTAGGAAATTAAATGAAGCTTGTTTCTCCAGATGAAATTCACCTACTGATTAACACAAAACCTCTTCAGAGTTGAAGGGCAAATAAGCCTGGTTTGCACATGGCTTACTTTCCTTCCATATTGTGCCATCTCTGCCCCATGAGGGCAAGATTTCTTACTCCTTATGTGATTGCATTGACTGCGACATAGTTATTCCATCAGAAAATTTAGACCTTTCTTTTTCATCAATTGTCTCGTGCTCTAGCTTCTAAGCCTTCACATAAGAACTACAGCACGTGGCTCAAACTGAGCGGGGAAGATAACATTCTAGTCACGTGAAAACAGGAAAACAAGAGCCTACATGTTGTAAATGAAACATCTTGTGAAATGAAACATCTTTTTTTTCCTCACTTTAAGCCTATGTGCGAGGATTGAAAGCATAGCCATATTATTAAAACCAGGGGAAGCAATCTCATATCTAAGGTTTGACTTATGGTAACAACTGAAAACATTACATTGTTCTCGCTGTGTGTATCAACTTCTGATTTGGTGTCTCAGGGAGGTAAACCTGCCACTACCCATACACACACATACATATATCAAATGCAGATGAGGTAGAAGGAATATTGAGTGCATATATCTGATGGCAGACACTGGGGTTTTGTCAGCTGTGGAATAAACAAGAGGCATAAGTGAATCATAAAAGCTGAAAGACAGAGTAATTGAAAGTAAAAAAAAAAAAAATAAAAAAATTTAAGGACCATATTGTGCTTCTGCTTGAATCCAGAATAAATTGTGGGATGTGAAAGAAGCTACCCTGATATAGTCCGGAGGATGACCTGTGAGATGACTAACAGATTAACAATTTGTCTATATTACATATCCTGCATTTTTTATTTGTTGCAAACACTGCTAACAAAAACTCTAGATGTCAGTTTACCATGTTCAAGGAGAGCACAGCAGAAATAAAAAAAACTCTGTAGGAAAAATAGAGCCACCAACCTACAAAGCAAAAAAACCAAACCCAAAAACAAGTCAGCATGGAGATTTTCATGTTTGCTTTTGGCATTTCCTAGAATGTTTTGTAATCATCTTTTGCAGCTATTTTTGAAGACAGAGCACTGCAGTAACAGGATTCCCTTTCTGTAAAAGTCTTGATTCTCTTTCATCTTATGCTCAAATTTTTGAACTGTTCCTGGGGAATATCTCTGCTTAGTGAATGAGATCTTAACATTGTTGCTTAATGATACTACTCAGCTGAAGAGATGAAATTCATATTTGGATGTATCCCTCAAAAACTCAACTACTCAACATCAGAGAAACAATTCTAAAATGAAAATATTTTAATCTAATCTAATATAAATATTCTGATTTATATACCAGATTAGTTTTACCTGTCATATATGTACAATTTGGAATTGTTCTCTCTTCAATTATAAGTATCTTTCTTTCCTGACAAGAAGTTCCCAGGTTGGAGTTAAGCTATCATGGCCTGTGCTCCGTTCATGCAGCAGTTGCCCAGAGTAATATGTGTGTAGCAATGAGAATGGGAGAAACATAGCTTAAAACAGGAGTCAGGCTTCAAATGCAAGATTGCAGATCATGCTCTAGAAATATCCCCCAAAAAATCAGCTGAATATATGAATGTTTCCATAATTATTTATAATCAACATATTGCATGTTTTTGTATCACTCGGTCATTTTAATGGTTTTGCAGCTCTTTGTGACTACATGCAGGGAAAAAGTGGGTTGGGCTTGCTTTCTACCTTCTGAGCTGTTGTGTATCAGATTCTTTTGAGAACTTTATAGTACACATATATATAATTGCAAAGATTTCTCCCATGAAAACTGGGACTGAGAAACATTTGGAATTCTATTTTATCCAATAAAGTTTGTTTTAAAAGGGCATGTGGTGATAGGATAATGGGTAATGGGGTAATGGCTTTAAACTCAAAGATGGTAGATTTAGATTAGATTAAAGGAAGAAATTTTTCACCATTTGAGTTGGAACTAGACCTTTAAGGCTTCTTCCAAGGGCCTTCTGTTTTGTAATACTAAAGCAATGAAATGGTGATTTATTGGACTTTTTGTTTTGTCTGGTTTATTGGACATTTTGTTTCTTCTGATTTTCTTCTTTTATTTTGAAATATTTTATTGCAATTGCTGTGTCCTTGAGTCCAATGTAAATCAGTTTCTGTATCTAACACACATAGAAATAAAAATGGCTAAAAATTCAGGAGGAGATATTAACATTGGATATTAAGCAAGACATTCTATCAGTGGGAACACAAAAGAGTATTGCCTGCATAGGTTGCAGTTTTTTCCTTTGGGTAGAAGTTTTTAAATAAAAATTGAACCAATTTGTATACAGAATACTGTAGGGACACTAGATCTCTCCTTATTTAGGCAGATGGACAGAAATCTACTTGTTTTCTATGATTTTCTAATGAGTTTAAGTACAACTTTAAAGAGTCAGCTATTTTTTATTCATGAGGTGATCAAATGCTGAATATTAGTCCAGTACAATAATATGTTGAATCTGATTAAAGAGATTTCATTAAGTTCAGTGATTCTTAGCAGCACAAGAGACTGGAATAAAAATCTTTAAATATGTCTGTTCAATGACCTCTTAATCACTTATAATACGCCTAACTTATTTCAAGAGTTTGCAATACATATTTGTTCAGGAAACAGAAATTCAAATTATTCTCATAATACAAGCCAACACAAAAAGAGAATCTAGGAAAGTATAGAAAATTGTTTTCTTAGAAAATGTGTACACTTATATTGCATTTTATAGCTCTTTATGTCTTCACTGAATGTGTTTTGCTTCCCCAATAAATCTTACTGAAGGAATAATAAGACAGAGATACAAATAGGTACTGAATTAATAAAACTTATTCTAAGGGAAAGATGAGCAACCAAATCATCTCCATAAATAAAGAAAATGTGGTTAAAATAGTTATTAAATGCTTTTGGAGAAGAATAAAGATAACATCATCTAGCAGTATTAAATATAAAGGATCAATTTAAGATAGAGATCAAAAATGCTCAGCAAAGTTTTTGCATTTTTGCCAGTTGAAAAATGAAAATATATGTTGAGCAAATAGTTTCTACAACTTCTAGATATCTTTTCAACATATAAAATTAAAATGTTTTAGATAACTCTAACAGAACAGAGACCTAAAAGAAATCTTCTGGATCGCCAAAAATAGTCTCAATGTTATCACAGACAACCATAATACCTAATCCTTTTGCTGCATTGATAAATGTCCATTTTAAGATTCAAGAGAGCTTTTCTTTTTTGTTTGTCCTGCTGGAAAGCACTTTAGGATCTCACAGATGTGATAGTTAGAAAATTTCTAATTTCCATTCCAAATTTATTCATGACCAATAATAAAGGATCATCTCACATTTTATCGGTGAGATAATAAATGTAATTTCTCTATAACAGGATAAAAGTCAGCAGAACAGATTGTGAATCCCTGAAGAGTGAAAAACAAACAAACAAATATACTCTCCCCACATACCCAAACCAGATACAAGAGAAATTTACATGGATGGCAATTGATAATTACCACAAGTAAGTTTATCATATAGCTGTAAGATGACTGTGCAAAACAGTTGTGCCATGATGATGATGTGGGCACAGCCTCCTTCCACAACATTAAAAAAAATAATAAAGCTTTTCCTACCATCTATTCTGCTGTCTCAAGCACAGTTTTTATTCAGGTGATAGAAATGAAGTATTGCTGGAAAATGCAGTTTCAAAAGGGCAAGTTAGTGCAACTAGTGAACAGCAGGAGTCAGAGTCTGTGACTCTGAACAGAATTTCATCTGCTGGCTGGTGTCCAGCTACTGCCAGATCTAATCTCATACAGGTCTATATATTTAGTCAAGAATGAACTGCTGTGACCCTCCATTTTCATCTTTGTATAAAACAGATGGTATGAAATACTAATTTCTCTACTGAGTCTATAATGTCAATTTAAAATAAAATACATATTTAAAATAGTGGGGGAAAATAAAATCCAGTCTTGATTCAAAAGCTTCAAGCTAGGAAAATCCGCTTTACCCTAGCATAATCTTTTGCCTTGTAAAAAGTAAGCATCTTGGTCATAGCCCATGTAATTTCAGTATCCAGATCATCCACCCACCCATTTATTTCACATTTTTTGGGTAAAGTGCAAGGATCAGGCTCTGGAAGTATTTGCCTATAACTCATGGTTCCTAAATATCAGTGAAATCTCCCAGTTATTTTTAAGTCTTGTGATTGCCCATTTGTTTCATATGTAGACATTAAATCAATCCTAGAATGATCTCACTACTATTTCTCTACTCCTACCTGATGTTTTTCAGTTAATGTATTCCAGATTCAAGCCAGTTCCCTTTGCTACAAAACCAATTTTAAATCTCTGTTCAGGCAGCTACTTCCATAACTTAGAAGTTGCTTCTAATACTTCATTCCAAGATCTTGTTCATCAGCTTGCAAACTTGCAAGTTTTCTGCAAAATGGTATATGGCTTCACTCTTATTCCAGGGTGATCTGTCTTGGTCTTAGACATTTGTCAAGCACTGTGCCACTGACAATTTTTACCAGAGATAGCAGAAAGTCAGTATTGGGTCCTCACAGAACTTTCCCATTAATGATTGCTCCCTGAAACTGGTATACCTTTTAAACATGCCCACCTTTGCTTTACATTTCAATGCAGGACCCAAGTGCAACATCTGTTATACTTGGCATTAACAGGTTGTTCCAAATACCATAGTGATGGAACATGCAACACCAGGGCAAACTGGAGACAAGATACTAGCTGGGTTTGACTGAGGGCAACAATTTTGCTCATGAAAACCCTTGCAGTACATGGAAGACCACTCGTTATACTCTGAAAATCATTTACTGTATTGACTTTCAATAGTATTGAGTTGAATCAAAAAACAGGCATTTCAAAGTATGTATTAATTTATCACAATGGGAGCAGAGTTCTGAACTTCTTTTACTCTTAATTCCTTCTGTGTTCTTCATGAGGCATAATGTGCACAGAGTGAAGGAAATAGAATTCTTCCTCAAGAAACTTAAAACTTGAATGTCACTTTACAATGAAGATTGCCTTTGCACTAAGTTTTGCTTCTCAGAAATCAGTCTGTGTGTGGCAGGAAAATTAATGGTCAGATGTCCATTGTGATATTTTATCTGTAGAACTTGTCCTCCATATATTAAATTTATTACAGATGATGAAGGCAAATTTTGTAAGCATTTCATGTTCATAAAATGCTGGCAAATCACTGAAAAATGAAATCCCTCTTCTTTTCCCTAACTGCCATGTGTCAGCTAAGCCATCTCAGTATTTTCCAACATTTTCTGCTTTCTGCTTTAATGTGATTAAGCTTGTGATACATTGTCAGAGGGTTTAGCCAATGGCAGGATTACAAAATGCCAGACACATCACTGCTAGTTCCACTCAAGCTCCATGTAAATATGCTCCTTTTTGAACTAATTACTCAAGATCCATGACTGGCAAACAAGATCCCATTGATTCCAGCAGCTCATGTGAAAGCTGAGAGGTTAGTAGTTCATCTAGTAGTTGACACAAAAATCCAGCCAGCAATCAAGCAAGCCTTTCTGCTCCAAGTTTGTAGTGGTGAAAAAAAGGAGCACATGTTGCCATGTTCCCATGCTCTTTGAGACATACCCACGAAGCCAACAAATTAATTTCAGTAACCATACACATGAAATTGATAGTATTTTCCTGGCAAGATTATTCCTACCTTCTCTAACTACAATTTAACACACATGTGTCTATCTATTTACACACAGACAGATATATGCAAATGCTGTCCATTCAGGTGGATTGGCTGGTCACTTACAACTGGAAGGTACCATTATCTTCTTCAGTAAACAAAGGAAGAGGCACCCAGTGAAGTAACTCTTTCTCGAATGCTTCTCCAATGCCTTCATGGTCCTAATAATAGAGTTCATGGTTATTTACTCCCTTTCTCCTGTTCCTTCTAAAGCTGAATGAAATTCTACCTGGCCATGTCCTCTAGACCTGTGAGGATATGCTGTGCTAGATTTTCCATGGCATGGTGCCAAAGCGAATCTCACACATATGGCAACCTTGTGTATCTGTATGATACTAAGGCAACTGTGTGGGACAAGCAGCTGTGAGGACTGAAGGCTGTGCCTGGAGATCAGAGCTTTTTGGAGATTGCAGAAGACTTCAGGTTTTTAGGCTAAACATCCTCCCAGCAGTGAAACCAACTGATAAACCTGAATCCTGCACCTGATTGACACTGGAAGGAAATCCTTCACACTGCAGTGAAAGAAGAAATGATAATTAATTCAAAACCGGGGGTTTTACTGATACAGCTTCATCAGTCCCCATTGCTTGTAAGAGGAAATGCAAGCTTCTCATGATATATTTCCATGGCCCTGCACTATTTACAGGTGATTTCCACCAGTTCGTGTAACACAAATCAGAATGAATTTTTCTCTTTCCCACCCTGGGGTCTCTGATGAGACAGGTAAGGCAGCATGTCAAAATGTTCTTAAATAATGGATAGTGATTGGTATGAAATTACCTCATCCCACACAGTCTTTGGCCATTACACATGATTAATGCAAAGCATATGACTGCTGGAAGACATGAAGCTTCTGCCAAAATAGTCTTTAATTTAGCTGGAATATAAACAAGCACAAAACAACAACAAAGACCCACAGTGCTTATTTGCATAATGAAGAGCTATGTGTGGTGGAGATCAAAAAAGCATCTATGAAAAAAAACACAAAACAAACAACAAAAACTAAGAACTATTGTGTTTCTCATAGTTAATTGCACTCTAGCCTTAGCAAATTAAAAAGTAATACGAAGTTAAATACTGCATGGCATTTATTTAATTTTCATTGCCTTCTTTTTATATATATTGCATCAAGAATGTGGAGCCTAGTCAATACAATCATCCAGCTGGCTTGGAGAATACCTATTGGGTAAGAATACTACTGTTTATTTTAATTTGTTTGTTGGATATACCTACCAAACTGGCTTTTGGGGAATGAAATTATAAAAAACCAAACAAACAAAGAACCCTCCCACCATCAGAAAATCCAGCGCTTCAGCAAGATTATGCAGTTACTTACAGTGCTGAATTTTTCTTAAGTGCCAGCTGTGCAGATAGTAACGTCTGAAACTGGGGCTGGGAGAATGGGATATGCTACAAGGTAGGACACAAGAAGTGGGGATGCAAATACAGCAACTGGAGGCATTCTTTTCCTCAAGAAGTGGACCATCAGTATTTATTACTCTTTCTGAGCCACCCTGTGTGTCCCAAAAGGCAGCAAGCTGAATGAGCGCATCTACAACATCTGTCAAGTCCTACATTTTGTTAATA
Organism: Dryobates pubescens; assembly: GCF_014839835.1. Taxonomy (NCBI): domain Eukaryota; kingdom Metazoa; phylum Chordata; class Aves; order Piciformes; family Picidae; genus Dryobates; species Dryobates pubescens. Next base: position 18,398,831 of record NC_071625.1, on the reverse strand, counting down.
TTCATCTTGTGTGCTCTTTAATTTTTTGAGCGAAACTAATTTCCTGAGATAAACACATTATTTTTATAGTTCCTCTGCCCAGCTCTCACTCCTCACATCCATTTGCTGTTACAGTCTGATAAGTGACCCATAAAACACGCTGGAAGCAAAGTGTGAGTAACATTAGAAAAACAGGAGGCAGTACTGGATTTGAAGACAAGACAACAGAAGTGGTCTCTCACCACTGTGAGACAAACAAAGATGTTAAGGATTAATGGAAAAGAAGATGAGCAAGAACACAGCTATGAGAATGTTATCCTGCTCTTCCTTTCTTCTAATGTTTCTAAGGTCATCCCCAAGACTGCATCCTGGCCCTCTGCCCCCTCTCCAGCTTTTCATATTTATTTTTTCTTACCTAGTCAGGCTTGTCTAACATATTCAACTTTCAAAAAATGATGCTTCTTCTGATAATGATGCCTGCCTCTGCCATCTCTTAGGCTGTCAAATTTCCTTAAGTAAAGCCTGTATAAGTCTGTTTGCAATGGACAAACATGCTACAAATAGCAGACACAAAAATGGCCCATATATATATTAAACAAGAAGAAAGAAAGAAAGAAAGTTACATTGCAGCTATAGAGGAAGACATTCTATGACTTCTTTAATATTAGGATATCAACCTCTCTTTCTGCACACTTTCCACTCTCACTATAAAAATCATGTCTATGACAGTCTTATAGATATGGCATAGATAATGAGATCACCTCAGCCATAATGAGATCAAGAACATAAAGAAGAGAGATTTATACATAGTATTCATATTAAAACTTCTGAAATGATCATAGATGCTGGACAAGAAGAATTATTTTTATCACCTTTTAAATACTTCCTATCTAAAAAAGGAAACCACCTGGTTTTAGCTGTTACAATGGCAATTTTAGAGGTGATCTAGCTGTTCAGATGGAAGGAGAGGGAGAGGTAATGAAAAAGAGGAAATAGTCTAGACAAAAGTACTCAAAGATGCTTTATTTGTATAAAACTCACTACACAGTCTCTAATTACACATCCTTTCACTATTTTGCAAATAATTTCATACAACACAGCATTTCTGAAAAGACTTCTGAGGGAAATTGACAGGTGTTTTTCCTGGACAGAGATTTTTGCTGTCTGTTTCCTTGTTCTGTTTTGTTTGTTCCTTTGTTTGTTCTGTTGTTGTTGTTGCTGCTTATTTGCTTGCTTGTTTGTTTCTTATTGGGAAACAGGAGAATGAGACAGATATCCTTTGGGGAAAAAAACCCACAACCAAACCAAAAAACAACAAAAACCAAAAAGGATGTAGAACATGGTTATGAATTTTTAACAGAAATATACTTTTTTTAAAAAAGGAGTCTAAATAATAATTAATTAATATACTTTATTCTTTTCTTTACCTGTGATCTAAGGATGATTTGCACATGACTGTTATAGGCCAATACAATTATGCTCTGTGGAAATGACTGTCAGTCTTAGTGATATTATGTTATTGTTTTCCTCCTGGTGAACTCAGCTTGGCTGAGGTGTACAGCTGTGTCCTGATGTAGGGCCATTAGAGCCAGCTGGGACTGCCTGGCATGGGGCAACCCTGGCTTTCTCCTCACAGAGCATGCCCTTTACATCCCTGCTGCCAGTGCTTGGTACAATGATATTTCAATAAATACCAAAAAGGCAAAGTGGAGATTTAAATTGATAGGAATAACTTCATATTCACAGATTTTAATGCACGTTAATGTTAAATGTTGTTAGTTTACATGATGAAAGCTCATCTGCACACCCACAAAGGAACACAGAAAGACAATAGCAGGAGGTGGAACCCCAGTAACATTGTCCTGGCTTCTCCCAGATCCATCCCAGCATCCCTCAGCCCAACAAATGTCCATCTGCACCAGCCTAAAGTAGTACAAGGGCACAGTGACAGGCAGGAACATAATTAGGGACTCAAAGGAAGGGATACTGTGTCTGCTCCACCTCCCTGATGGTTACTGTGATAGGTCTGGCACCTAACATCTACTGTTTGGCAAGTTATGAAATGCAACCGTAAGTTAACATGAGATACAACCTGTGAAGTGTCAGCAAAGATCAAACTGCAGTAGTCAGCATGTAGGTCATGTGTTATGGGAGCCAGGGCTGATTTTAGGGGTGATATCACAGTGGGATTGGCTACAACGAACCAGGGAAGTCCCAGACAGCTCTGTGCATGTGTATGAAGATGTATGTGGCGGTGTGTGTGTATGATGGTCTGCACCAGCAATTAAAGTGTTCTATGGGAACAGAGACTTGTACATCCAAGGGCCAGCAACTGGAGAGATCAGGATGTGAGCTGAACTGCTGGGCAGATAGTGTTTGAGCCCAGATGCTGAGGAGAACCACATTATGTGGTTGTAGATCTCTCAGTTCTTACAATTGGACCTTCACCCTACTCAGCCAGAGAGGGGAGCAGGATGAAGCCATCAGTACTGTGTGTGTTCATATGGATGCTCTGTGTGCCTGTGTGTGATCTGTGTGACCACCCATCTATATATGAAGTGTACAGATGTGGTCCATGTACATGTGCTTGCTGGGAATACATGCTCAGCTCTGCAATCGGTTGGACCAGGCAACATGGAGCTGCATCAGCCTTGTCTCTCCCAGGCTGTCAGTCTGTCAGAATATATTTTCCTTCAAAATTAAATGTATCTACTGAATGTTCTGGTCCTGTTGCTTCTAGAAGTTTCGGGTTTAGCTGGAAAAATCTGGAAAGAAAACACTTCTTTGCAACTGGGGGGGGGGCGGGGGGGGGGGGGAAGGGGAATGACCTCTGTGTTAACAGATCTATGCCACAGCAATAGTTTCAGTGGATATGAATCAACTCACAATTTTTTGTTGATGCCCTCATCCCCAACTGTCACATGAGTTCAAAATTTGGTTTGGATACAGCAGCTGCCTCTCTGACTGTCTAAATGTCAAAATTTTATCAATTTATCATCAAAAGGTGCTAGCAGTTGGCCTGATGAAAATCTCTGATCTAAAAATATTTCATGATTAAAAAACAAAACAAAATGAACAAAAAAAACCCACAAAAACCAAACCTAATTTCCTTTTAAACTGATTTGAAGAAGTATTCAAAACCTTTATGTCATAACATTTCCAGTGAGGAAAGGAAGCTGATGCCCAAGGAACAAGCTTTAGACCACACAGCATGTATTGGTGCATATGTATGGCTGCATGCAGTCCTGAGGTTATTTCCTGTGTTTACCCGGCAAGAAAAAACTTAGACTCCACGAAATTCAGTAGTTAAATTCCTATTTATTTATTTATTTATTTTATCACTGAGGCCAGGATTACTCCCTTGTGGCCATGCCATATTGTTTTTAATCAAACTTTCTGACAGCAAACATGAAATATGTGGCCTCACTGGATTCAACAGGACTCCACATGCTTAAACAGCACATAAATAGCCAGATTAGTGTAACAATGTTTAAGGGTAAAATATGATGCAGTGGGAGATAACAAGAGAAAACACAGAGGTTGAAAGAAGACAGTAAACACAGCAGCACACACCCATTAGTGCTCCTCTTACTAGCAAGTTATCTGCCTGTTTTAGAACCCTGCAATGTTATTTGGTCCAAAGGAATCAGAACATTAGTGTTAGGAATAAGGTACACATTGGGGAATGCTTTGAAATTGTTATTCTTGATTTAGGGAAGCAATTTGGGATTAAATACTTTTAGAATGATCACATTCCGATACCCTTGCATGCAATTTTCACTTCAAGTGTGAAATCAGTCTCACTGATTTCCTTGGGCAGAGGAAACAACTATTTAACATGAATAGAACTAAGTTGACTCCCTGGGTATTAGTGAATTAAAGAAATGAAGTTCATAGCTGATTCTGTACAGATGCTCTAAATTCAGAACACATTGATAGGAGGCAGTGGGGAGTTTCAAATACTTTAGCAATTAAAAATAAATAATTAAAAAAAAAATCCCTTCTTCATAGTATTAATTTTGCAGTGATTCTTTTTAACAGTTTTGATTGCCCTCAAGAGATCTGGTCTGAAGCAAAGGAACCTAATTCTAATCACAGGAAATTTATGTTGATTAATTTTGACCTTGCTCAGATAACAGAGGATTATGTGTCTGAGTCTGTGACCCATGTAGGCAAGGCTCTGAAAATCCTTAGGGTAAAAAACATAAGGAAAACAGGAAGAAGGGAAAAAAAAAAAAAAAAAAAAAGAAAGTAAAAGCAACCCAAAATGTTATGGGGGAAAAAAATCAGAAAAAGAATGTTGCATTTTGAGTATGTGTAATCAAGTAAATATATTTCCATCATATAGGAGTGAATAATTTTCTTGGTAACATATATTTATATATTTCAGCATCACTGTTGAATCACAGCAAATAACTAAATACTTTGGTCTTTCCCTTTTCTGTATTTTTTGATTGCAAAGACACTAAAGAGTTTGCAAAACAATGAATGTGTAGGTCTGACCTGTACTGGGGACAGATAATTTCCATATACATAAAGAACTCAATTCCTCTAAAACACTTGATTGGAGGATGCAATAATATGTCAACTTTACTCCTCCCCCTTTTTCTCTTCTCAAGGACTGCCATCCCTGGAGCAGCTCACTCATTCTGATTCCAAAGACTACTTTCCCATTTGTTGCGACTGCTATACATTCACTGGATTGAGTATAACTTTGTATACTTTATATTGGCATTAATATTAGATTTGCTTTCTCCGTAAATCTGTTCTCATTTCAACCCACAATTCTCCTCTCCTTTTCCCAATCCCACTTCTTGGCTGGGTCATTGGGTGAAAAAACAACTGCCTTAATTTAGCCCTGGATACAGCTTAAATGTAAAAACCTGTGAACACCTTTTTCCAGCAAAGACCCACTCTGAGAACATGGACACTCATACTTATTGTTTGTTCTCCCCTTACCATCTCATTCTTTTCAGGGTCTTCCTTACACTGGAAACTAAATTTTCATCTGATTTAACAAAAACCAAAACAAAACCAAAACAATAAAGACCTTAAGTAGATTCATTGTAAGGGTAGTTTAAAGAGGATTTACTTTAAAATGTTACTTTAGTCCACAGGCTATAATGTATGTCATGATGTATTTAATAGAAATGATTATATGACATATGTTATATAAGTTTATATCATGATGCATTGTGACAAAACAATGATGACTATGAAGACATGGCATGGGGAAGGAGATATAAGCAGATATGGAATGCCTTTAAGTTCAATTTCAAATCAATCTCTCATTCTTCAGTAAAATGCTTGGACATCTTTGATGCTTCTAGCAAGAAACTAAGATAAGTACTAAATGTACCTATTACAGAACTACTTTAAGTCTGCTTATCACATCAGATTTGGAGTGCTGGTTCCATGAAAGGACTCAGCTCTCAAGAAAATCTTCATTGATTAAATACCTGTTGTGGGAAGTGTCCGAAACTGTCTTAATCCTAACAGCACCAACTCTCCTGAATGAATGGACTTACAATATTTATCAATGCATAAAATTTTAAAGGAAAACTGAATGTATCTGGTTTTCCTCCAGAAGTTCAATGCTGCTTTTTAAAATTTATTTTATTTTATTAAAGAATTCTGGTTTTTATATCAAATTTATTCTTTTCTGCTTAATTTAAAAAAATCTGAAAAACTGTGATTATGCTTCATGCATGGATATCTCTGTTAAACTCATTGATCTCTGTCCTTTGTATTTCTCTGATAGTCAGCTTGGATGTTGCAGCTGGGATATTCATCTTTCTGAGTTAAGTCACTTGGATGAACAGATATTCTATGAGTATTTCTTCAAGTGTATCAGTGTAAATGAAGTTAGACTGCACAATCAAAATGTCACTGAAAAATCACCACTTTGAGTTTCAAATTCTGTTTATATCTTAACTCTACATAACACCTGTATGGCTGCAACTGACTTAAAGTTGATAACTCTGGAATGTTTCCCCATATTGTAATGGTGATCAGAAAGACCAGTGCCCTGGCTCCTCAGTGGTGGAGTGAAAAGACAGCTTCAATTTTTGTGTTACACAAAAAAATGCTGCTGAATCTTAGTGGTTGAATTTGAATAGTTCTTTTCTTGCTTCAGTGTACATTCAAGTTTTACATTCAAGTTTTTCATTCAACATACAGCATTTACATCAGTAAGGAACAAAATGCCTCAGAACATGGTTAGATGAAGGGAAAATAATAAATTTCTATATAAATTAGTTGTTGGAACTAGTTTCCTCACAAGTGGCAACTGAAGTTTCAATCATTACCAAAAAAGTTTGCATATAAATTAGGAAGCAGAGGGGACAAGTCTCCATAGTATTTTGAACCAAGTATCTTAAATTAAGATTCTAAGGAGAGAGAAGTTTTTGAGTAGATTTTTTTATTTTAAGGCACTAGTTTTTTTTAGGCACTAGCTCCATTGTTGATTCAGAAATGTATTAGCTGTGTTCTATATCTCAGAGTGAACCTAATGGAAACCTAGGGTACAGAAAGCTGTTTACAGGTATACCACCCACTAGTCATAATGAGAGTGAAAGGTGTGGAGAGTGACATTCACAAGTGCATGGCAAGAAGCAACAACAAGTAATTTTGAAGTGAAAGGTCAAACTGTCAAGCGCTCATGGCAAATAACCATTTTCAAGGATTCTGATGTCCATTACATACTGTCTTTCCAGTATGGAGCCCAGCCTATATGGGGGCATGTAATGATCTGTGGGAGTTTTTTAAATTATTTCTGGTTCTGGTTGGGAGAGCAGAAAGGAAGAAAAGTGCTTAATAGGTTTGGGCCTAGAAAAGTCACTGTGTTGCAGATTACAATAGAAAAAAAATGCTTTCTACAGGGGATGGTCTGTCAAGTAGTTCAGGTTTATATTCTGTCTTCAATTGTATCAGTTAAGAAAATGACATAGCAAACCCCAAGTTCTCTTTGTGTTATTGCTCAGTAAAAACATTAAACCTGAAAATGAAAAGACAGATTTTTATTAAATAATTTTTTTTAAATCCTTGTATAAGTCCTTTCACAGCCTGCACAACTTTTTGAGAACTGGCTGTTGCTCATTCCCATCACAGCCCCTAACTAGTCTGCTAGGTACAAACCAAGTCCCACACTGCCCCTATGCCTCACATAAAATAACATCTTTATTATCTCTAATTCTAACCAAAAGTCTTAGAAGAAGTGTCATATTTCTCTTTAAAGAAGAAGATTGTGTTAATTTTTTTCCATTCCTGTCTTTTGACTCTCCCATGATTCTATTTCTGAGACAAATTATAGTATTCCTATCTTCTGTACTGTTGACCTGGAGGACAATACAATAATAATGAAGTAGAAGTGTCAAAAAAGTCACCATCATCCATTGAAAATCTGAAAATTCTATGGTGAATTAATCATACCAATTCTTATCTGTCTTGTATTTATGGCATGGTCCAGAGATTTTTGTTCTAATTCACACATAAATGTAGCAGAAAATTTGCAATTTCCTCTTCCTTAGCAGTTATACCATGGCTGATTTGAACAAACATTGCAAGATATTGCTGGAAATAGTTACAAGGAGAGTGTTTACTTTTCCTCCCTTCATCCCCCTCCTCCCCCACAAGAGAATGAATGAAAATATACAGAAAAGGGAAAAAAAAAAAAAAAAGCCAGAATGTTCATTTTCTTTCTTTTAAAATTGTAATTAGTCCTTCTTACCACTTTCCCTTTCAGTGCGAGTACAAGTATCACAGAATACGTTAGAGAGCCTTTTATCTGAAGAGAATAATGTCTCTCCGAAACTTGAGGAAAAGAAATGCAAAATAGACTTGCACACTTGCAAAATAGACTTGTTCTCAAGCAGCATAGGAAACAGTGTGCCAGACAGAAGATTTGTAGACTCATGTCTTCCTATTCCTCCATTTATAACTCTTAACCAACATAACCATGATCCACATGGACAAAAAAAAAACAAAACATGATGAGCTTAATCACTCAGCTTTGAAGTTAGCCATTTTTCAGCTTACTGCTTAGTTCTTTGGACCAGCAATAGAGTGGAAGAAGTGCAGCTGCCTCCTCTAGCCACTCCAGCCCAGGTTGCTTCTGCTTGACTACTGGAGCACAGGCTGAGGCCTTGGGGACCTGGAAGCCTCTGCCCAGTATGAGGTACATGGCTGCTGCTTTCCCATTTGCAGATTCAATCAGTAATGAAGCAGTGCAGACATCCAGAAGACAAACATACAGATGCAGAGGACACTGACACAGCCAGTCACAGACTGCCACAGGCAAGGTACTGCTTTCAACAGCACCTATATGCAGAACCTAAATAAAACATAACCATAGACAATTCCTCTGGCTGGTAAGGCTAAAAGTTTGGTAGTGAAAGCTTGTCCCTGGATTACCGCTTTAGAAAGCAGTAATCCAAGTAGTCTCAAGTCAGTTTTCCTATTAAATTCTTTCCTGGTCCATCATTTTGTCTGATCATCTTAATTACCCATGTTACTTTTGCTTTCAGTGTGAACATTTGCCATCCTATCTTTACCTTGTGACAGTATTTTGGAAGTTATTCATACTCTTCACATCATTACTACCATTAGAGCTTAGAATGATTTCTAAAATTTCTGAGCTTGCTTTGCTTGGAACTTTAAAAGTTGTCTTAGACTAAAATTATGGGTTGACTAACCTCTGCAATTAATATTTTAACTAGTATAAGGGTGGTTTTTTGTGGTTATTTTTTGTTTCTTTATTTTTATTGCTGTTATTTTTTGTTTGTCTTTTTTGTTATCAAAATGTTATTCTACAGAGACATACGAAGTTTAACAAAATAAATGGCAACCTCTGGGACAAACCCCCCACATTTATCTCAGTAAGAGAAGGCAGGTATTCAAACAACAAAAGTGGAGACATACAGCACCTTAAATTTGTCAGTTTGATGCCTGAGCTATAGCTAGATAATACTTCTAAGCACTTCGCATATAAGATACTTTTTTTTGAATCAAGAGCCTTATATCAGATAATCCCAATGATGTTTTACTCAACCTAAATCACAGTATTTAACCTCACCTGAACTGCCCATTTATTACTGTTTGTCTCCTTCTTGATAGTAACTAGATTCCAAATAAATTGTTTCCCAGAAAGAAATACATCTTCAGGTTGTTTTGTTACATATAAATCCATAAATACATGCATGCACACATCTGTCTTGGAGAGCGCAATATGTGCACAATTAGTACATGTAATTAGTTAATTAGAGGAAGCATAAAGGATAGTGCAAATGGTCTCAAAGAAATACACTGTTAGTCAGTTCTCTGTCTTGTAATGTTTGGTTTGGTTTTTTTAATAGCTTGTATACATTTAGGTATCATGTTGGCCTATCACCTCTCTTGCATCACTGTGAGTGACTGTTACTCAGATCCTACCCTACTGTCACCATCAGTAACTGACATATCAGTGGGGTTTCTGTTTTCCTGTCTTATATTTTTATATGTCTAATGGTTTCATGTTCAGATACTTCAATTATAAAGAATACCAAAGATAATGTCTTAGTAGAGGAAAAGTAGTAAATGGAAAATGATGTTTCTGAACACACTGCCAATTGCCTGTTTGCAACAAGGGAAACTCACAGAGAGATGTGGCTTTGTCCTTTCATTCAAATACATTTTAGAAACTGATTTTCTGGATTTACATGAACACAGCTGAATGATAAAACTCTGACTTCAAAGGATGAAAAATTACACTACATTTTTGTTACTCTCTTTGATTCTTGCCATACTACTGATTGATACTATATTACTTATTGCTGACAGCTTGAGAGGTATCCATCTACTTTATTAATCATAAATATACTTGCTAGTAGTGATTTTCTGTGGTATTTGTGGTAATCTGTAATAAAGTAGATAAATTTAGAGAATAAATTCCTCCCTATCCTTGTATATTATGGAATCCTACAAAGCTATGATCATGATCTCTACACATCCATAAGCCAGGTAATCTTTCAGATCATGACAGCAGTATAATCTGTATATTTTTACCCACTAAGAACTTAATTCTTTTACTTTCATACTTCCAAATCCCTTCAATGCTACACTTGAAAGAGATTGAGTTATCTATTCATTCCAGTCTGGCAAGAATTGAAGCTGTGAAAGAATAAACTTCTGTTCCTTACAACCTAGTGATTCACAACAAGGACTAAGAAATACAGCAGGATTTCAATTTCTTGACATCCTGTCCCAAATCAACAAAGCATGACCAAGTTCTAGGTGCCAATTACATAAGTCATTTAATAGCTTGTTATTTCACAGTCTTCTTTCTTGAGAGGACTGTATAAGAACACTTTCAACAGAACTCAGAGACCTTGACTTTCATGAACTCTTCATAGTCTAAGACATCAATTCGAAATTATCAGTTACCATCTCAGGGACAAGATTAACAAATGAAAACGGCTCAGAGGAGTTTTATTCTTGGTGGTGGTGGTGGTAATGGCAGTTTTGGGGGGTTAATAATTTTCTTTTTCATATAGATAATTAAAAACATCTCCTGGATCTGGGATTTTGAACATGCTCTTGTAGAAAATTCTATTCAACACCTGACTCACAACTGGTGACAACAGCCAAGCATCACGGGACACCTAAATATGTACCCAAACCTTTTCTTACACATTGCTGCTTCAGTGTGGGAGTTTCTAAGCTGTTTGTGAAAGAATACTTCCATTTCCATACTGTGCAAACTGGCAAAAGCTAACACAGGATTTATTTTCCTTGTTGCAGCTGTAATGTTCAAGTGATTCAGAATCTGCTACATGAACTAAGCCACTCATGCTGTGGAACAGGCATCTGTATTCCAGTTTGGGAAGCTTCTGACCAATAGATATTTCAAATTACATGAAATTTGCATGCTCTTTAACAAAAATGATGTCTTGGTGAAGTCAGCTAGTAATTTTGAAATGGTCTTTTAACCTTATAAAAATGATTGGCCAGAATTTATGTACTGAAATATTCCTGTATGCTCAGTGAGTACAAGCACACACATTTATATCCACAGATAAATGAGCCAAGTAGACACTGATAATCAGGATAATGATACCAATAATGCACACACCAGAGAACTCTAAATGCTCAGCTAGTGCTGGAACGATTCTGGTTCATAGCAGCATGCTTTTAGAAGTTTCATTCTTTTAGCAGCTGAGGCATTTTTCTGCTAGTTAAATGCAAGATCATTCTAATAGATGCTGAAGTCTTTCCAGTGAGCACAAACAGCCTCCAGGCAAACACCAGTGATGCTACCAAGTGACTGTATCAGTCCAGACCAGTGTGTTGCTGAGATCAGCTTATGCCTTTGAACTGTGCCTCTTGGATCATATCAGTGCAGGCACCAGGGCATTTAATTTTGCAGCAAGCTGCCATCAACACACTATGATACACTGAATTCCTGTTGCCATCTTCCAAACTCTGCCAGCCTCCATTACTGACTGAGTCTGTGCCATTGTTGGGTTGTGTAAGCATCAAACTGTGCACAGCAGCTTCTCTTGTTATGAATGGTTTCTTATGTTTCTACTGAGCAATGTCAACAACTCTGGCTTATCATTTAATGCTACACTTGGACAAACTTTCCATTAGATGATTGCTACCAGATCAGCTTGTCACTAAAAAGAGAACAAAACAATGAAGCCTTTTAATAACTATTATTTTCTAAGATAAGTAATACCTAAAACAACAGCAAGAGTCAACAAAAGAACTTCCAGACTGTAAAAGATTGTTGTTATTGCTTGCATTCTGCTATGTGTAATTCCCAAGACCTTCAGGTGGCATTCATCAGCAATACATTGCAGTCAAGATTCACATTCAATTCTCACCTCACTGAACCTTTGGGAGGGGGATCTTTTATTTTTGTTATTAACCTACATCTGTAATTAATTTTACAACTCAAAATTGCATTCATAAAAATAGATGAAATTACATACAGTCATGCAGGAAAGAAAGTTCTTGAATCAATATTGTCATCAAAGATCATGTCTATACATATAGTAGCATTCAGGAACATTTTTGATGCTGCAGATGAGGTCTGGCTTCACAAAGCTGAAGCCTGCTCTGGATCTGGGCGAATGAATACATTCTTTCTTGTGCTGTTCTCAGCTAGTCCATGTAGAAGAGAAAAGTGGACCAGAGGACTTGTGACTTTTCCTTCTTTTTTAGGGTTTTCAACCTAAATTGCCCTAAGTAGTGATTTATGTACTAAGTTTTGGGGGTTGGGGTGTTTTGTTGTTGTTTTGCTTTTGGTGGGCTTTGTTTTGTTTTGTTTGTTTGGGTTTTTGTTGTAGTTGTTGGTTTTGATTTTTTGGGGGGTTTGTTGTTTGGTTTTTTTTTCACTAAGCTAAACTGTTACTATTAATATCAGGTAAGTAGTTGTTGGTAGTGCTCACTGCACACACACATTTACTTACAGTTATCTGATTGGAGAGTACCTCAGCTGCAGTCTCATCAATCACAGCTACAACTTGACAATAGCAATTGCCCCCTCAGAAGCAGAGAGTTGTGCTCACTTGGCAATGTCTACTAGTTCATCTTTTAGAAAGTGGCCTACAGAGGTCCTTGTTTCAGCATTTGTCTATGCAGCCCCATAGTCTTTATCCACACCTGCCCTGCTTTCGCTTTGCTTTTGTCTGAGTTCCATAACCCAGATGTGATTCTATGGCTGCCTGTGGCATTGTACAGATTGAGTAGACTCTTGGTGTGCTGATTTCATCAATTCTTGCAAATTAAACAGAACTGCTAATTGCAGGTACTGACAGTCCCTGGAAAACTTTCAAGCACCATCTTCTTGGCATGTTCCTTTTCTCTCTTTTGCTAGGTGTTTGCTAGCTAGCTGCATCTACATCTAAAACTATGTATGTCCACAGAGCCTACTTGAAATATATCACACAAAGCCTTTCTGATATTACCACTTCAGAGGTGAAATCAAGATGTAAAGTAAAAAATGTAAAAGGTTGTTGAGCAAATCCAGTGTCAGTATACCTGTGTTGTCACATAAATATTTGTTTTCACCTCAGACTTACTCTCACCTCAAAAACACACCTCAAAGAAAGAAGGACATAAGAAGTTAAGAAAATTTATGATTATTTCAGATTCACTGTTTGTGCTTAACCCCTTACATGCACAGAAACAAAACATAAAAAATTTATTTGGACTGAATTTAGTGTACTTTGAATAAATATAATTCTAGTAGTATGCCCTTAATGTAGAAGGCTGCAAATTTCTTTCCCTATGCTAATGTGTGCAACACAGACAACATTCAATTTAGGGACATACGGTTGTGAAATAACTCCTCAGAGAGACCTGGCCTGCTGTAGTTAAACTTTTCAAAAGGGATGTGAATACAGCAGAGTTGGACTATCCATTGAACTTGCATTTTGATGAACTGGAATTGAGCAGTAGGCCAAGACAGAAGAAGAAATTACTAAGACTCTTTGAAAGACAGGAGATTTATTATTTATTTGTTTGTTTGTTTTGGCTATTAGAGAAAGTTCAACAAAATAGATCAGGGGGAAATTCAGACATTAATTTAAAGACTAAAAATATATTTTTTTAAAAATGACAGTCTTCTATCTTTAAAAGATATCAGAAAACTTGTCCTGTTAGTGTGTATACGGGGTTATAACCTTTAGATAACAAAATAAAATACGTATCTCCAGGATGAATTAAAAGCATCTCAGTAAAATGGCGTACACATTTTCAGATATGCAGGCCTGTTCAGGACTTGCTTCTATGAAGCAATCAGAAACACACCAAGTAGCAGTTATGAAGGGCTATGTCTCTCATCCATAAGATAAATTAATAATTTTTTAATATGCAGCTATCAACAGAAGTCTCCCATTTAGGGAGGGTCTCAGTCCCCCTCTGTTTGGCTGTTAACAATCATCAGCAACTCTTCTTTCTCTGCATTTTCAGAACTCAACAAGGGAACATTTTTAGATGCCTTCTTTGAAGATTGAATTCAAAGGTTTGAGCAGAACTACCCCTCCTGAAGTCAACCCCCGCTCCAAGGGTTAGGAAGCACATGATGTGCTTCCAGATTCCTACTCAGAGTCTAGGATTTATTGCATATTCTAAGGCTCCTAAAGATCTTCCTTTAAGTATAAGGGGCTTGTTTCTAAGGTTTCCTTGGAATTCACATACATGTTTAAATTAAATACGGTAGTTGCAAATCTCATTAGGAGTTTATTAATCTCTAATTGAAGAGAAGATCATATTAATCAGGAAATATTTGCATAAAGATGACATCAATTATTCTAAAATCATGCTATGAATATGAAAATGCCTCAGGTTTGATAGGACCTTACACCAAGGAAAATTAAATAACAAATTCTAATCAATTCCAACAGTTGAATTTGGAAACTGTTTTCCAGTTTCCAATTTAATCTAAATATTCTGTCCTTTGTTTACTTTTGCTACTCTTAAATTAATTTTCTATTCATGTCTTCATACTGTACTTACTGTCAGAGTATCAGTTCCTTATGTCTTTAACAAAAGGTCAGATTCTCTCAAGACTCATTTGTAGAGCTGATCCCCCAGAGGAGAATAGTATGAATCCTCTAAATGTCATTTAAACACCAATAAACAGAATGGTCCATCATTACTAAGGGTGGTTGGGAAATAATTGTTTCTCTAGAATTTTTTGGAAATTATTTACATGTAAAATCATAGCTATTCTTCAGTTGCCCAGGAAATAAAATCTTTTACTTATCTTACATTCCATGCTCTACTCTTTCTTGGTTGTATTTTTTAAAACCCTTTCCAGTAAAAGATATATTTTGATATGATAAAGCTTGGGGGGAAAGGACAGGAGAGAACAAAACCAAAAGCAAAACAAACAAATAAAAAATTGAGTTTCCCTAAAACTGAAATATTTCTTGGGCTGAAGCAGAAAAAAAAGAGGCAAGAAGAAAAAAGATATCTCAGTTTCATAGATGGTTCTAGAAGGATGCCAAGATGCAACAATGGCTCTCTCTAGCAGCAACTGACTTGCTGTTTAAATGGACTTGGAATCTCCACTACTGATATCACTCTGTCTTGAATAAAAAAATAAATAATTCTAATGCAAAGTCTTTAAGAAGTTTGTATCTTTCATGCTATATATATGGAAATGATACTATAGACACAGGACACATTCAAGATGCTGCTTTTACTTTCAGCAAATTGCCTCACATTTTTCAGCCTAAAACCAATCTCTTTCTTTTTTTCAAGTACCAAAAAATATATAGCTGAGGAATTTTCTCTAGGATTTTGTTTATGATAATCTCTTTCACAATCTTTTCTACCAAACTAATCAGTAATACTACTTCAGTATAATTAATGAGCAATACACATATTGTTCAAGGATGCTAAATGCTTATGCTTTTCCAAGCAATTTAATGTATCTGCCTATACATTAACTAAGGAAAAGGATTATGTCTTTATTGTTATTACTGGCACTGTTCTGTTTGACCAATCCATTAATATACTTCAGATAATTGATGCAGTTACTTGCAACTGTGGAAGATAAAAACATAATCCCCATTTGAATTTGGCACAGTAAAGTTACTGCTTTGTTTTTCTAAACCTCCATAAGGAGAACTAAAAACTCAATACTTATAAATAAGCACAGTGAAGATATAGAAGTCCATAATTTCCAAAAACTTCCTATATATATTTTGATTAAAATTTCTCTTTTTCTTGCTATAACTACATCTGAATTTGGCCTTTGTGTGAGTACAAAAAATCCTGTGGGCTTCACTAATGGCAAGTGGAATTTTACACGTAGAGTAACCAAGGGACCATAAAGTCATGATTCTGTTATATACCACACACTTTGTTGTTTGAGAAAATAATTTACAATAAAATTCATTAAAGCACTGAAAGTTCCAAATTCATGAGCAGAAGATCAGAACCTCTGAAAACCAAGTCCCTACTCAGTTTCTACAGTAATTTCTGTCATTTCTCAGATGTCTCTGAAGTATCTTAATGCTGGAGGCAGTATTTCCTCTTCTAAGATCTCACCAAGTCCTTCTTTAGTGGGAAAAGTTCAGAAAAGTTCCAGGCCCTCTTTGTACCATACAGTGGCTCTTTCCTACATGGAAAAGCAAGGCAGAGAGCCCTTGACCACAGTACTTAAAATGTTCACAAGACCCCAAGGGCTAGAAGTCATAGAGGATTTAGAGACATACACTTTTCCGAGTCTCCTCACATTCAGGTACCAGAGGCTGCCTATGTAATGCAGCCTATGTAGTAAGTTACTAAGAGACTTCCCTGTTAAAAGTTTGCAGAAGTACCTCCTA
The DNA here is from genome assembly GCF_014839835.1 of Dryobates pubescens. Taxonomy (NCBI): domain Eukaryota; kingdom Metazoa; phylum Chordata; class Aves; order Piciformes; family Picidae; genus Dryobates; species Dryobates pubescens. The sequence continues at coordinate 18,382,533 of NC_071625.1, read as the reverse complement.
TTGTGGTTCGTTTCATGTCCAGATCATCCTATCTCTGAAAAACTTCCTGCAAACACTCTCCATCAACCTGTTCAAGATTTCTGAATTTATGGATTCTCTCTACAAAAGAAAAAACAAACACAAATACATGGCTCAGCAATTTGTCATGTGCACTGAGATTATCTGACTCCTTATGCATGCATAGCTGCATCCAAAGAAAAGAAATGCTTAGAACAGGAAATTGAAGGCTACACATTTATAAGAGAAGCATGGCAAAACTGAAGTCCTTTTTATTGGCTCTTGCTCATATAACATCAATGATCTGTTGATATTATTACTCCACCTTCTTTTTCCCTTAGTGTCACCCTCATATGCAAGGGGCAAGAAGAGGAAGATCATCCATGTCAGTGCCTGCTCCTTTCTGACTACTGACAAAAGAACTTTCTTGATCTGTAGTAGTTTTATGCTGTTTATGAGATTTTTGATCTATGACATTGTTCAGATTTTTCATCTAATTTAATATAGCACAATTTTGTTGAAATAATCCAGTCTAGCAGATAAGACCCTTTGATTTAACCAATGAAATGACTTGTAGCTTCCACTGGAAACTCTTACAGTTTCAGGATGTCAGTGATGGTCTATAGCTAAGATACCCAGTTACTCTAAATTAGTACATCTGCAACATTAAGAAGATCTATGGTGATTCAGATCATCTAAGCATCTCACCATTATATTTTACACTGACATTCTCTAAACATATACCTTGGAAAGTGAATCTACTTGAAATACTGAGTTATTTGTTTAATATTCTGATGAATTTTGCTCTGGGGTTGAGAGAGAAAGCTAATGTAGAAGTCTTATGTCCCAAGAAGGAATACATGCACAGGTCATGTACTATATAAATGTGATGAAGTAGAAATGCAAGAAGAAATTGTGCAAAAAATCAATAGTCATTTCCCACTGCTGTTTTCAACTGTAAAAACATAACACAGGCAATGAGGGAGATATATGATTTCTCATTGAATATAATTTTGAAGCAGACATAAATATTTGTTTTTTAACAGAAGTGGTATTTCTACCACACATTCACATGGAATGCAAAATATTCACTCAGGAGATCTGTAGAAAATACTTTAAAGTGAACTTGTCCTTTTATCATATTAGGTGGTCTCTTCTGAATTATATATCTTCACCTTCATTCTTTACCTCCTAGGAAAATTATGCAAATGCAATGGAGATACACTTTTTTTTCTGTGGAATTTGGGTACTTGAGACCTGTTTTATAGCAGCAGTGATAACAGATTCAGAATAATGAATCAAATATTTGGAGGCTCTGCATTTATGATATTTTCCATTCAGTCACTTTTCTGAGAATCCTTGTCTAGCAGAGGCAAAGTATTTTTTATTTAAAAAGGAGGAGAACATGAGCACATGAAAATTTCAAATGCACTCCATATATTCATTTTTCCCCTTGCTTTACAGCTCCCTGCTCATTATTTCTTTCTACCAGTAGGTAGAAAAATTGGAATGATATTAAGCATCAATTTTAATTCTAATTGAATCTGCTTCCCTCTGAAATGAATCAGGCAATTTTGGTTATACCAAAAAAAAAAAAAAAAAGAAAAAGAAAAAAAGAGAAAAAAAACAGAGGATAGGAGGAAAAAACAGAGTTGAGCTTTGCTTATTTTTCATTCCAACAAAGAAATATAGAAGACTTCGCAAAATGGAAGAGTAGAATATGAATTGTTATAAAGGCCTATCCTTCCCACCTGCAAGAAAAACAATTTCCACTGCTCTTGATTTATTTGTAAAAATATTTGCATAACATTAATCATCACCATCTGATTCTCATCCCTCAGTTTCTTAGCGTCAGGGATATTCATCTCATATATCATGAACAAATAGCTTTCTCTCTCATACATATGTTTTGATCAAACAGATTCAGGTATTTGTATCCATGAACTGTCAGCCTTTGCATCATTCACCATATTGGGCTTTTTTCACTGCAAAGATGCTGTTAGAAGTATAAAAGCATCTTGAATTACACTTGATTCTGTTTCAGTTTTGGAATAATTCAGTCAGTGCTGATGCGAGGCAAAAGGAAACACATTATTATGCACAATTATTATGCACAGTATGCACAATTACTATGCATAACACATTATTATGCACATTATTTATGCACTATTATTATTTTTAAGGCTAAAATTAGCTAATAAAATATGTACATTAGACACAAGAGAATAAATGATAATAAAGTTACATTGCAGAGTAGAACTCGATTGAAAAAATAAAATTAGGAATAAGGTAAACAAAACCAAACCACCACAAAAACAAAGACAAACAAACAAACCAACCAAACCAGAACACCCACAAAACAAACCAGACAACATTTAACTTTCTCCATAATTTGTGTGAGAACTAGGATTCAGGTCTCAAGTGCATTTCCAACCATTTTTGGTGTTACTTAATGTGACTTAAACATTACTAAATATTAAGTGATATTAATATCATGTATGCAATATGGCTCATAAGGATTCACATGTAGAAACCACCTGTGACTATTTATGGTCAATTAAGATGTATTTCAGTCATGAGAAACAAACATTAAACTAACAAATACCCACCAACATCTTTTTCCCAGGGCCAGTTTCACCCCTTCACTCCTTCCCTGGGCTGTGTCTTCATGGACAACATGCTCCTGCCTGGGCTTCTGATGGCCACTGCTACTTTAAGAAATATCCCCCAGCTGAGGCAAGAGGCCCTCTCCAGGCTGCAGCGCACATCTCTGCATCTGCTCTGAGCCTGCAGCACCTCCTGCCTTCCTGCTCCAGCCTGCTGCTCCCTCCTTGGCTTCCTCCTCCTCTTTTACACTTTTTATTCTGATATAATTATAAGGCAGAATTTGCCCTGGTCTCCCCTTTGCACAGTTCTCAGTATCAGCTTAGACCATTGTCCAATTCATAAGCACCTTCCTAGTTGCCACTTCTCTCTGATGTGTACCTATGCAGCTGCCCCTTCACCTTTCTAATTCAAATCACAAAAGGAAGAGCTTCCTTTCATGGGTCAGCATTCCCTATTACCCGTAATATCTATGAAGTCATGAAAGTCTTTTCTCCTCTCAATAACTGCCTAAACTCAGATTTCATGGTTTCTTCTCACCATTGGCACTGCTTTGTTTGGATTATGGACAAGTGACTAAAACCCCTCAAAGTCAAGAGGAATAGCACATCTGTGGACCTTCATTCTCTTCTGTGTCATTACTCCATGTCTTTAACCACCTAGGTTAAAAAAGTTATGGTTTTGCCATTGTCAGGAAGATTACAGTTGTATTTCAGACACGGTATTGAGGCAACTGCTTTATTTGTTCCTAACTGCGAAGCCATGGCAGTACAAAGATAACAGCACAACTATAAACAGCCACCTAAAACCAATAGGGATGGAATGTCTGAACAGAAGACTGTGCCATTAATGTGTCATGAAGGGTCTCTACAGAAGCTTGTATCATAACTCTAATGATAGCATCGTAAAATATGCTGTGTGATTAATTGTTTGGTAAAACATGAACGTGGGTAAGAGCTATAAAAGAATGAAAAAGCTTCTGTCACTGGTTATACTGCCTTGAAGAAAAATAAACACATTGCAGAAATGCATGATACAAAGAAATCTTCAGTTATATCCTTTTCAAGTGGTTACAAAGGAAGTTTGTAGTGCAAGTCAGTTTAAATTCTGATGAAAACAAACATACAAACAAAACCCAAACCCCAACAGAAAGCAAAGCCCCCAAACAAAACAAACAAACATATTTTAAAAAACCAACAACAAACCCAAACAAACAGAAAAACAAACAAACCAACAAAACAAAACAAAACAAATTACAAAACACCCAAAACACAAACCAAACCACAACGCATCCTGGATTATGGCTGAACTTCTTAGGTAAGAAAGCACCTCTGAGCTGAAGACTCACTGAGGTGAGAAACTCCAGTGCTCCTGGCCTGTAAGGCAGACAGGACACATGGTATAGGAGATTCCCTGTCCTTTTTCTACCCGCCAGAATGCAGTGACTTAAAAGATAGAGGGCAATGGGAACAAGTTCCTGCCTGATGCAGCAGACATATTTTCATGACGATCTCCGCTTCACAGGGCATGAGGCTCTGCAAATGCAGCTGAGCAAGGCCAGGGAAAATGTTCATCTAGTTTGGAGATATTAGGTTATGTCAGCATACACTCTGCACCAAAACAGCTGCTTCAAGGAGAAAAAGTTCTTTGTGCAGGACATAGCAGGGCTCATGGAAAGAGCTTTAAACTAGATCTGAAGGAAGAAAGAAATAAAACTAGCCTTGCTAGATATAACCCTGTGGATGGCATGTCAGTATTTGAGGGACACTGTGTTGAATAAACTGGAGCACATTTGAGATATCTCCACACTAATGCCCAACCAGGATGAGGAGGCAGATCAGATACTCCATAGGCAGCTGTGAGAAGTGTATATGAGAGTGTGCTGTTTATTACATATGTGTAAGGGATTGGGATACGTGAAGTAAAAGATGAAAACAGAGATAAATATGTTTTTATTTAATTATTTTCCTTATTTTCCTAATTAGTATAGGGATGTTAGAATACTTCACACAGTTTCACTTTTCATCTCTATTAGAAATTTGCTATCTGATCTTGGGCAACTCACTAAATCTCCCTGTTATTTCCTATATTTAAACGTGGAGGTTAGTGCTTCTCCATTTTATCTAAAGAGGAGCTAAGATACTGTGAAAAATAAAAAGTACAAGTAAATATCTAATATAGGAAAACTCTTTGTTATTTTTGATGAGTCAGAATTTTGCAGAAATTGTCAAAAATCAAATTCAGCATGGATAGTTCTGTGATATGAAAAGTAAATGACAATAACAAAACCTTCGTTAAATAAGTTGTGCTTCAATAAAAGGGATAGGTATTATATTTTTTAGGTTTTCTCTACTATACATAAAAACATTTTTACCAAGGAATATGAGAAAATAATCATATAAGTGTGTAAATCAAAAGTGAAAGAAGTTTGACATTTGTGTCATGAAGTATTGACAGTGTGATGCATTACTTCCAAATAAGAAGTACTTAATCTTTTTAGAAATTACCATTAAAAGTAAATTTTCAGGCTATTTGGCTTTAGAGAGAAAAGATATATGAATGTCCATATTTTAGTATGGCACTTTTACATGTCATTTAAAATGTTACAGAACATTCATATTTATTTTTTATTCATTTATTATATCAGCTGTAATACAGGCAAGACATCATGGCTATATTTGAAATGTTTTATTTATTAAACCACAATATACAGCTCTGCACCAATTAAACATTATTTCCTTTCTACATCAAACTTTTTCCCATATTAAAAATAATAAAAGATTTTTCACTCCAAATAGGTTTTGCTATTCATTGTCAAAAGCCAATGTATCATATAATGCTGGTATGATTTAAGTGTAACATATTAAAATGTACCATCATCATCTGACCATGCGTCTTCACTACCTGGTGGTCTCTGTTTTTCACACCCATCATTACCTGAGACTCTCACCTCTAATCTCACAAGCCTTGTATTTGTGGTTTGGTTTTTGTGGTTTTGCTTGTTTGTGTTTGGTTTTTGTTTTGTTTTGTGTTTTTTTTAGGGGGGCCTTTTGTGTTTGCTTGCTTGCTTTTTAAATCTGAGCTTGTGATTCAGCATGAAGATTTGGGGTGTTATTGCATAGTAACATAACTTATGGCATAAGTGAGTATGTTTTAACTAGAACTGAGGTTCCAATTTCCTGTACTCTCAGTCAGTGTCAAAGTCAAGAAAGCCTGTGTCAGCTGGTAGTAAGAAGATGTTCTCAATAAATTCAGTATCAGGAAAAAATACTGGTTAAAATACTATCAGGGTGGGTCAGAAAATTATGCATAGAGAAAACAATACAAAAATGAAATGCAAATTCTGTCTTCTAATTACTGACATCTCAAAGAGCAATTTTAAGCACATAAAAAGCTCTGTTTGTTCAAAAACATTAGAACACAAACACAAACTTTTTGCTTTTTTTCAATTAAGATCTTAATAAATAAAATTAATACTAATACACAATATAATCCAGGTAGAAAGTGAGGAAGAGAATCCAAACAAAAATAATTCAAACTTCCCTTAAAACATTTTGAAAGTATTATGACCTCAAGTAAATCAAAGGATAACATCAGGAATTGGTTTATTAATTCCCACCAGATAAATCTTTTCTAAGAACAGTCTGCTACTATGGGGATCCATTGCCCAACCCTTCATTCATTACTAATTTCTGTGAAATCTCATTAGCAGTTACAATAAAAAAACATTTTTTTTTCCTCTGTCACAGGAGCTGAGGCATTGTGGACTGGAAGATTCTGTCTGCTGCACTGAGGCCAATGCAGTATTCCACGACATTTCACAAAAAAGGTGAGTTTTCTCATCTCTGTAATCCTCCCTCAAAGGCTGTTTCCAAGTGCCACAGCCCTGATTTAGGCATGTTATTCTGATTTCCAAATACATTGTTTTCATTTGTTGTTGTTGTGCCAAGGCTGTTTGACTTGAAGCTCTGCTTTCCTTCTCTAGATGCACTCCCACATGTTCCTCTCTTTAACCTGTGTTTATACATAGCAATCACATCCCTTCTCAGCTTTTGTTTTGCTAGAGTAGTCAAGACAAAATCTTCTCATTTACTCAGGCAACACAGGCTCTTCATTCACTTGATTAGCCAAGGATTCTTTTCCTGCATTTCAATTAGTATTTATTAAACATGTTAAAAAGAATTTACACACGTTTTCAAGGAAGTATTTTGTCTAAGATATCACCCTGGGATGAATGTATTTTTACTTCCCCAGTAAGTGCTTCTGATGATACATTACATCTGTGTTGCTCTTGGCTGTATCACATTTGTTATCCTGTAGCCCTGTAATACAGTATTGCCAGTCCTTCGCTTTGTGCTCCTTTTGCAAGGCTTCTGCACTAAGGCTTGTCAGCTTTGCCCTGCGTAATTTTTTCCTCACTTATCTGCAGCTATGTTTTATCTTGGTTTACCTGTAACAACTTTTTTTTCTTCTTCTTCTTCCTTTTTTTTTTTTTTTTTTCTTGCTGAGGTGGCTATGGCTGATTTATTTTGCTTATTGTGAAGCGTGTCGGCACTGGAGCAGATACCTTTAATGAAAGAAATGCCATCTCCTAGGAAATTATATGTTATTATTCTCCAAAGCTGAGAATATTCTCCATGAACCTTAAAGGAGATTACAGTATCTGAACTGCTCAAGCAGTGTTTCCCTAGGAAAAAACAGACTTATTCAGAATAGAACTCATCTGATCTATCTCAATGTTTAATTTGCAATGAGACAAATGCATTATAGAAATGCATATTCTTTTCTTTAAAATGCAAGTCCAGCCAAGATAACTAGCTGGTCATATGATTCTCCTAAGTATATTACTGAAATTTTGTTTTATTGAATGACTGAATAATACAATATTTTTAGTTCTTGAGGTCCCTCATTTCTCTGCTGTGAAATCCTGGTCCTCCTCTTGTTACACAATGCTCTAAGTACCTTAATCTTTGTGAAGCTAAGGGACTTGTATCTGTAATTTTGCAGCCTTTCTTTTGTTTGAAATTCTTGAATACATTAATTATTGAGGCAATTTTTCAGTGCCTCTGGGGCTGTGTCTTTCCTTGTGGTTTCATGCTGTTGTCCTACATGTTCATGGCCTCACACTTGCAAGCCCAGTTACCATTATGATGGTGGGTTCTGATGGGACACGACTGACAATGGAATGAGACACCTGTATGTGATTGCACATACTGACTGCAGATACTGCATCAGCACTAAAATAATCATAAACCTGAACAAGCAATACCATCAAAGGCATCTCATTTGACAGCGTTTGCTACACTGGAGACAACACTGACAGGAGGGTGCTTCTCTGGGGATACCAATGCTACTCTTTGCAGTTTGCTGCTGGGAACAGCTTTCCTATCCCTTCATGTGGCTATACAGTACCATGGAAATGGTGTGTAGTTCCAAGGGCCATAGCCCTTGATAGTTCTTGGTCTCTCAGGTCAAGGTGATCAGGCTTGAGAGCTCTTTGATAAAGTAAAATAAAAAAAAACACCAAAAGCAGCCAACTTCCCAAATTTTCTTTGGATTTTTTTGTTTGTGGGTTTTTGTTTTTCAGGGGAAGGGGACTTTACTAGTAATTTTTCTTGTCTAAGCATACTTAAACACTGTGTTTGCCCATATGTTACAAAGTATTTCCATACTACCACTCTTTACAGTCTTGTATTGTACCTATGTCTTGATTCAAGGGAAATTAAGAATACTGTATCCTTATTAATACAATTATAATTCATAGGTTTCACAGGGCTCAGCTTTGGCTATAATAGCTGCTATTCAAGCTCTTATTATTTTTATACTTGAAGGATGGAATAATGTTTATTCCTTCCTCAATAAAGACCATAATTTTTTGTGTCATCTATCCAAAATGTTTCTACAAGGATCTTTTACATCATCTTTTCACCCCATTTCCTTTTTATATGCTACTAATTCCTGACTTTCTCTGCTTTTTTGCATTAAGTAGAAGCTGGGTTCTTAATGTTTTCATAAGCACCCTTAAGCTCTGTGTGCTTGGTAAACAAAAGCTAACTTCCTGCTCCACTATAGTACTGTAAACAAAACCTATTTAGTGGATAGATTTTCAAAAAAGTATTTTTTAAATGATCCTCACACTTTCTCCATGGTTAACAAAAGCTCCCCAAAACCATAGTTATTCTCTGATGCCTACAAAAGACTTAGGGTCTAAAACTAGGGTAGTTGATGGGTTATTACATGCTGTTATTACCCATTTTTTTAAAACTGATATCTGCTTCTGTTCCTTTTCTCTCTCTCTGTCTTCATCTATGATCTCTGGGAAAGCCCTTGAGAATGCTATTTTGTCCTTATGGTTTGTACCAGGAAGTGTTGGTCTAAGATTTTTGACACTATCTCACTAAAAGTAATAGGCAAAAATAACAGATATATTACATAAGGAAAACTAATTATACTGTTATAATGGCACAGAAATACAAATAAATCAGAGATTCTTACAAGTGGCACATTATTTCCATTGCCTAAGAAAGCAAAATTAAAGAATTTTAGATATAAATTAGTTTTCAGCCATCATTCAAAAATGAGTTAATATTCCAGGGATGTACTTCCACAGCAGTCTCGTGAAACTTGTGAATAGATGATTGTAACTGCCACTGTGTTCAGACCCAGAACTACAAGTTCTTTCAGGTACACTGGGAAGGTACAGAGATGTGAATGTGGCAGATCTGGCATTATTTACTATCTGAAAAGAACATTTTCTTGCTGGAAGTCTATCTTTTAGTGTGTACAGAAAAAGATAATGACAAAAGAAGGAAAAAAAAAAAGCCAGGAAATGAAAAGAGGGAGCAATGAAAGCTTCCTTTTAGCTTAGCCAAGCTTATTGAATTTTATGAATGAAGCCTCTTCGCTTTTTCTTTCTTTCAGTTTCTGTGCTTGCAGCAGGGTTAGCAGGTGGGATATCTCCAATGGATAAACTCTTGTCCTGAAATGATGCTGAAAAACAAGGAGTCATTCTGAATGTCTGTTTTTCTTTATCTCTTTCTTTAACAAAGCTTGTGTTACTTTGTATTTGTCTCTTACTTCCTACATGCATAGTATGCATACAAGTTAATGAGATTACTATTACTCTTAAAATCAAGTACAAGAGTGAGTGTTTGTGAGAGGGAGCTTTATAAAGCTCAGTCTGGGTTGAATTTTGTCTAAAACTTGATCTGTGCTTTATACAGCGATTTTTTTATTCAAAATTTGTGTCTAGAAGAGTTCACTGGAGTTTTATATAACAGCTACAATGGAACAGTTGGATACAGACCTAGTTTAAATGTTAAAACTTTTATTTATTACCCCCAAATTCCTAGTGGGAAAAAAAAATATCTGGAAGGCATGCAATGTGAATAGCAGAAGTGCTTCAGTCTACAACATTGTAAACTACTTTCTATGTAACTAAGTTAAAAGGCTTTGAAATTTGCTTTTCAAACAGAAACATTTTGAAATGTGTTGTTATTGGTTTGATGATGATAATTATGATGATAATAATAATAATAACAAACAACAGTGATCCCTCAGCTGTATCTAGACTGAACAATAGCACCGAGACTAGTGAAGAGAGGTAGATAGTTAAAGTACTTTGAGGATGGTGCAGAGTTGAATTCTTGAGCTCACTGACAAAGCCAACCAGAAATACAAACTTTTGATACCTTCTTCAGGGTTACACACTTGGCAGAGTACTTACACAAGGCTGTCTGTGTGATGTGTAACCCTGCATCATTGCTACAATGACTGCTTGCCCTTCTCACCAGCTCTTCATTTATTATATTAGGTTACTTGACATTTCAGCTATCCAGCATCATCTGGCTCAGGGTGGAACATAAGAAATCACTGTGCAAATAATTGCTCTTATTTTAAGTTAAACAATGACTTTGACATCAGAATGTAGCTCTTGTAGATCAAATGGTGCCTGAATGAAAGGAAGCATTGATAAAGCAGCTTGAAATGGAAGAAAACTCAGATAAACTAGCACATGTAGTGTTTTGAGATCTACTACTTATAAAGGCTATATAATTTTTCTAAATTGCCTTTCTTTGAAGTTTCTTTATTCAGGGTCTGTTGAGTGTGGTTTTGTTTGGTGGTGGTTTTTTTTCTCTGAGTAAAGCTCTCAGCAACTCACAATTTTATTTGACACATACGGACTTTAAAAGACAGCTCCACAGTGATCTCCTTTAGGAGTTGAGTATCACAGATATGAGATTCAGAAAAGAGAATGAACTAATCTAATCTGACCTCTACAGCACAGAGCCCCAAACACAATGGAGTGATGACATTCAGAGCTGTAAATTAACAGTGCCTGGGAATGTTACCAGGCAATGGACCTTAACTCTCAATATTGTTAAAATAGAACTGTCCCTCATGTGATTTTTGTCCTGCAATAAGTGGTGTGTTCCCAAAGTGTTTCTGGGCCTTCTTCAAGAGTTAGTAAAAATCCATCCCGCCTTTCAGTCTCCAAGTTTTAATCAGGTTAAGTAATTCTTTTACAGAGGCCTCCTTCCCCAACTTTTAAATACAGATTTTCATGTTTAATTACTTCTACTTATATTCAATTTTTTGTTTTGGTTTTTTTTTTTTTCCTATTTTGAATCTGTCTGACTAATCTCTTTGTATGAAAGGATGTAAGATTTAACAGCCAATGAAATACAAATGTGAGAAATAGTAGGTCAAATATCAATATTCTGGCATTTAAAACTCTTCTGCTTGAGAAGGGAGTCACCAAGGGGGTCTTGGCAGCTCAACTGTTTGAAACTTTTTAAATTTGTTTGGATGAAACACCCGAAGAGCTACTGGGATAAATCTTCTATTTTCAGGGTAAGTACAGTGAAGTCTCTCAGATCTCCATTGCAAGACTATTATTCTCCCAAAATGAAGTATATTTTCCAGTATATTATTTCAAAAGAACTGTTGCTACTGAACTTAATGTAATGTTTGCAAGTAGAGTTATAATAAAATGAACTTTAGGTTTTTTTTTTTGCTTTTCTCCTTATCAACTATTTTCAAAGGTTTCTTTTGTCACCTATTAGGTCTTGGAAGCAAACCTTAAAATGCAAGAAGTTGTACAAAATCCAGAAATAGCATGAGATTAATTATTAGCAAACAGAGACAAGGAGCTTTGCCCTCTCAATTCATTTAGCCAAAGAAGATGACTTTTTCTGTCATTTTGCTTCTCTAGTAGATCTGTATCTATCACCTCTTGGTTTTTTTGAGTAAGCTGATCAGTCAGGTGCGTGGCTGCAGGTTGAACAGAATTCTTCATTGTAGCATGAATGTCATGCCTGGGGAAAAACAAAACAAAACAGAACACACCACCACCAAAAGAGTGCTGAAATTTTAAAATAACTCATTTGAAAATGTTTCTTGTTACAAAAGAAGGTATTCCACAAATATCTAGAGACACTCCCAGGCAACCAGCACCAGAACAAGGGGACACAGTCTCAAGCTGTGCCAGGGGAGGTTTAGACTCGAAGTGAGAAGAAAGTTCTTCACTGAGCGAGTCGTTCGTCATTGGAATGGGCTGCCCAGGGAGGTGGTGGAGTCACGGTCCCTGGAGGTGTTCAAGAGGAGATTGGATGTGGCACTTGGTGCTATGGTCTAGTCATGAGGTCTATCGAGACAGGTTGGACTTGATGATCCTTGGGGTCTCTTCCAACCTTAGTTATACTGTGATACTGTGATACTTTAATAACATTCCCTACATACAGATACAGAGGGAAAATAGAGAGAGCTAAGTAAAGGGTGCTGTATGCACATTTGGATCTCATCACAATATAAATGGCAGTATCATAACACAGTGTACAATGCACAAAATTTATGATATAAAAAGTGAAATATCAGGGAATAAGGAGGTTAAATCCTCTGAATTTGCTTGGGGCATAAGTTAGGCATCTCAAACTAATTAAGCTTTCATCAGTCATGTTGCTAAGAGTGGCACTAAATCAAATACTTTGGTATGAGGAATAGATTCTGAAATCTGTTCAGATTAGTTACATGTGCATAAATAAGTGCATACGGATATGTAGATATGCACACCCATTACATCTATTTGCAGTTACCTTTGAGGCTGCAACTCCTGTAATTAATTATGCTGACTACACTAGTTTTTTCAGTGCATGACAAAACCATGATCCGATTTCATGTTTCTGGATAGAAGGTAACATTTCTGCTAGGACTAGGAACCCAAGACCATTCTAAAATGGAAGGAGCAACGATTATGTGATTTGTAAAATATACTGAATTCTTTACTCCATCTGCTCCAGACATGAATCTTTTGAGCCCTTAGTAATGACTAGGGACAAATTAAATATTGATATTTGCACAGGTTCTTTTATATATCACTGCAGAGATGTCTTAGGTGCTTGTAAAGTAGCTGCTTATCCACTGCATACAAGTTCATTTTGTTGTGAGAAGCTGAATAAGTGATTTAACAGCTACTACACAAGCAGCCAAGATAAAGGGGTAATGAACTCTTACATAAGAGCAGGACTGACAAATGGGAAAATATCTGTATTACCCTATATCAAGGTGTATCAGCAGTGATATCCCCCTTCTGCATAATACTTCAATTCTCATTTAAAAAAATATATATAAAAGATAAAAAATAAATCAATAATAACAATAATGTAATTATTTTTAGGCACCCTCAGGATGCTGAAGGATCCCTTCTGATACTAGGACAAATACAAGCATTACCCATCCTCACACAGAGATGTCAGCTAGCGTGAAGTCAGAAAACTGAGTCATGCTAATTGCCATAAATGAAATATGACTTAGTGCCCCTACTATGATCAGTGGTAGTAAACCCTGAGGCAGTCATTGTTCTGTTTCTAATTGAGGTTCTTCCATGTAGGTGCACACAGAGCACTCAGAGCAGTGGAAAATGTTGCTTAAGAATTATAAATTGTCTGAATATATGGCCTCTAGGACAAAGGTAGAATTTAGGCATGTTGGATATCCATATTAAAACTCATCATCAATGTTTAGTTACCAGAATATACTGAGTGATGTTCCATTACATTTTTTAATCCGGGTCTGCTACTTTTTGAGTGTTTCATTAATAACCTGATTGAAAAAATACAGGGTATGCTTGTTAAATTTGCAGCTGACACAAAACTGAAAGGCAGTATGTGTTAGATGATAGGATTATAATTCAAAATTATCTTGATAAACTTGAGCAATGGTCTGAAAAAGAAAAATGATATTTATAGAAGTGCAACATACCAAAGCTAATCACTGTATGGCTCTCACATAGAAAATAGCTGTGGAGCATGGTTACATAGGAAGTGATCTAAGGATTACAGTGAATCACAAGTGAAAACAAGGGACAATGTCATACTCTAGCGAAAAAAGGATGATGTTATGGACGACTGCACTCTGTTTATGTTGTGTGCATAAAGCATCAGATTAAAACATATAATTTAGGCGCCTATCTCTGTCCTCACATTCACTGGATTATTATTCTCCCATTATTGAGAAGAGATACCTTGCTGGTTCTGTCAATAAGAACGATTTAGCACAGGCTAAAACACATCTACTGTCAAATCTGAAGCCAAATCTCACCATTAAATTAGTTATCTTCTCTCCAAAGCAAAGAAGAATTAAAACAAACAAGCAAAACAATTGGAATGTTCTGTCTAGTTTTGGAACTCACATTTCAAGAAAGATGTGGGTCTGTTGTAGACAAAACCAAGGGTGTCATGAAGATTGGTAGAACTAGAAAACAAGCCATTATTGGAAGCTGAGGAAATTGAAGTTATAAGATGAATCATTTATAAAAAATACAGAATCATGAAATTGGTTTGGTTGGAAAAGGCCTCTAAAATCATTTAGCCTGACCGTCCACTCAAGACTGCCATGGCATTTAACTATGTCCTGAAGACATATGTCAAAGCACAGAATCTTCTGAAGAAGAGAATTTTTTCTCCATAACCATTATTCCTAGAATAAGAAATAATGGGGTCAGGAAAATGTGAAAGGGATATTAATTGACCTGGAATCTGTAAAGTCGCTGTAACTGAAAATACTCTATCATGAATGACATTGATATTTGTAGATTCATAGAATGGTTTGGGTTGGAAGGGACCTTAAAGACCATCTTGTTCCAAACCCCCTGTCATGGGCAATCATACCCTCCACTAGACCATGTTGCTCAAGGCCTCTTCCAACATGGCCTTGAACCTCCAGGAGGGGAGTATCCACAATGTCCCTGGGTAACCTGTTCCAGTGTCTCATCTCCTTACTGTAAAGAATTTCTTTCTAATATGCAGTCTAAATCTACCCTCCTCAAGTTTCAATCCATTCCCTCTAATGCTGTCACTACAAGCTGTTGTAAAAAGTTCCTTCCTGGCTTTCTTGTAGGCCCTTTTCAACTACTGCAAGGCTGCTATAAGATCTTCCTGAAGCCTTTTCTTCTCCAAGCTGAATAGTCCCAACTTTCACAGCCTGTCACCATAAGGGAGGTCCTCCAGCCCTCTGATCATCTTAGTGGCCCTCCTCTGGACCCACTCCAGCAGTTACTGTCTTGAAAGAAAGGGATGAACTTCAAATGTCTTCAAACTCCCTATAACTATAGAATTGTGCAATTATTTTTCACAGACTTGTAAATGACACAGGTCTTCTTTAAAATAACTTGATTATATCCTAATGTAGATCATTTGGTAGCTATGAGAAAAATATTATTTTCTTTCTTTTACAAAGGTCTTTTTCTATTATTTTGACTTCAGATTCTAAAGACTCAGATTGCTATTTTTTTTCCTTTCTTTCTACATTTTATAAAAGATCATGGCCTCTTTGTGTACTGAAGTGTTCAATGCATGAAATGCAGTCTTGACTTGGATGGCTGTATCTATATCACTGCTATAGTATCCAAAGTTTAGAAGGGAATGCAGAACACTGTGACTTATGATAAATGCTGATGGCATTTAGATAGAAGAGATACTCCCACTAAGCCATGGCTTGATCAAAAAAATCAAACTCAGCACCTCTGTCTTGCCACAGATCAGCAGCCCAAATAGGCTTTCTTTTCCTCTGCCATCCATTCTTTTTCCAGTCCTTTAGCCAACCCCACAAATTTTGAAGCAGATTCATCAGGTGTTCTTTGGGACTATGCTGCTGCTGCTGGGCTCACTTCCATTCTGGCCACAGCAGGAGGAAGTCTCTCTGTCTCGGTAATGTCTCCCATCTGTGAAGCCATCGCCACTGCCTTTTTCCAGTTCCTTTAAGCATGTGAAGGTTTGTTTTGGTTTGTTTTGCTTTTGATAATTTTTTTTTTCCTGTAATGTGAGCTGTCATGGGTTGAGTTGAATCTCCTGATCATATTCACTACCATGTTGCAGCCATACCAGCTTCAGAATGAAAGTGCTGCCTGGAGCCAGGGGGCTTGAAGTTAAGATTTTAAGATGAGAACTTCCTGTTCCAGTTGTTCAATCCAGTTTCTGGTTTTGGGGTGTTGGTCTTTTTTGTTGGGTGGCTGCAGGTTGGGGAGTGGGGGAGGTTGCTGGTTTCTGCTGCTGCTTCTGCATTTTGCTGAACTTTTCTGCATATAGGCCAAGGTAATTGTGTATTGTATTATTTTATTACATTCCTTACCTCAACCGAGAATTTTTTCATATTGCTTTCCCTCCATTAAGCTGGTCCAGAAGACAAATATTCAAACTTCCAGATATTCTGCAGAGCCTCAGAAGAACATGACAATTGAAAGACATATTCTGTCAGGGGTGCCAGCAATAGATAGCTGATGTTTGATCACTTTGTCACTTGACTTTGTCTTTTAGCAAAATTCAGTCAACACAATGTTATTATAAACAAAGACTCTACAGACAACTTCAGTGAAAGTTTTATCTCGAGCAGATTGAACTGTCAGAGGTTGCAGACACATGATATAGCAACAGCAGAATACACTGTTGTCACAACACAGGGTTATCTGGGTGCTGTCATTTGTTAAATGTCCCAACAGAGCTCTCGTTAATGTAGCAGTTCTGAGGTAAATCATCCAGGGACTACCCACAGACTTTCCATAATAGTCAGAAAAGTAAATCCATTCAAAGGAGCTTACATGATCCAAACCATAAGATTTTACTTGGAAAATAATTCATTTGGAATATGTATGTAGATCTGGTGTCATCAAGAGTAGTATTTGAGTCACCTGGGATAGCAGAGGTAAACATTTCCTGTGGGACTGTCAGCACTTCCTGCTCACACTAAAATGCCCATCACATGTAATAGGAAGAAATACACTGTGACATTCTTATGGCAGATTTGACATCTTCTTGGCTCCATAAAGCAGTTATACTAAATTAATAAAAGCTGTGCATATGGCAAACTCTTCAATTTGGAATAAGTTGAGTGTTTGGGGTCAATAACTGCTATAGAATGCATGTGAGTTGTTGTAAGGCATATCCTCAAAATATCTTGGTTTCCTCTGTGTAAAACACCAAAACCTTTTAGCTACTTGCGATCACTGATCCCCTACTTGGAATCACTGATCACCTCTGGAAACTACATTCCCTAGGATTCAGGAAAGGTTAAGCCAAGTTGGAACCTCATGATTAAATTTTAGCCTGAGGTAAGAATGGTTTTTCAAGTGTGATCAGATATTTTATATCAGAAATGTTTCCAAAAAGACACAGATGGTGAAAGCAGTATGCTGACCATTGTATGTAACTGACTACCAGTTTTAATGACGGCTTTGCACTGATGACATCCAAACACCCTACAAGAACCTACATTATAATACCTTCAGTTTAGCACATTCTGATATTTAAGTGCATGTAACTGGTAAATACAATGAGCAGAAAACCAGGATGAAATATACTACAATGATGTTTACAGATGTGTACCTCAGGTCAAATGTGTCTGTTCATCAAATGCATGCAGAGATAGATGAAACACTTTTGTAATAAGTATTTCATTAGTATGAATTTATTTAGTAGTGAAACCCCCCTGCAAACAGTTTTTCTTTTTCTCTTGTCTATCAGGTATTTTTTTGAAGGTAATGTACTTTCTGAAATGTATACACTGAATAAAAATATCTACCTTTCAAACATGTATTTTTCATGTACCGATAGGAACCTTTTGATTATGTAAAATAATCACACTGAAATTTTGGGGAATGTCAGAAACGTGTTTTCTTTTACCTTTTATCTGCCATATTTTGACATTTTTTTATAGGGAAAAAGAAAAAAAAAAAAAGTTATTTCATGCTTAAATTGCATACACAGAATGTGAGAGAAACAAAGTTTGTCCTTGGTTCACATTATACAGTTCAGGCATTCAGACATCAATCTCTCATAACCCATAAACATTAGTGGCATGAAAACAAATAGGACACTCTTCCATCTTCTCAGAAACTATCAAGAACCTCTGACCCACAGAAATTTCATCAAAGTGATCTGCCTGTGAGAGTTATACTGTGGAAAACGTTGCTTGCATTAAAATAAATATTAAAAATTGTATAGTTCTAGTAGTGTTAAAGTGTCTGTATTTTTAACTTGGAACATGCATGATTTGTTTCCAGCTCTTCCACCCATAAGTGAACAAATCACAAATCTGTTCTATGAATCATGATATGGAAAATCCAGAGACATTATGTATATGAAGTGGTGGTAGTTCTGTGTCCCATCTTATTGGTCCCATCGTATTGCTAGTCATTAAAACAAAGACCACCAAAAGCTGTGAGAATCTTTACTTTGATTTCCTTTACCTCTGGAATATTTTTAGGGTTTATTCTTCCAGTGGTATATATTCATACCAGTGTTTATTCCAATGTCTCCTGTCTCAGAGCCTCATTCTAAATGAAAATTTACACAGAGTGAAACGTGCCCCTCCATCTGAATATAACACTCAGACCCATAAAACATTGTGGCATCTCTGTCTTTCCAGAGTTATGTTTTTAAAACACAGAGCTTATTGAGATTCCTCATGGAACTTCAAGGAAAAATAACTGAAGCAAGTGAGCAGCAGCTAATTTATATTTTGAATATAAAAGCCAATTTATATTATACAGCCTTTGAAATGTTGAATTATACATTTTGGTATGAGTTAAACTATCAACTCTTGGAAGAGAAGATTTACAATTGTTCCTGGTATATACAGTTACTGATTGATTGGCATAAGTACTTTATTTCTCTTTACTTTTCATTCTCTTATCACCTTTGATTCCAATTATTCTGCCATCCTTCAATCTGCCACTGGAAATACAGACAGGTAGAAGCAAAACTAAAGTTCATTTAGCACCTAGCTTTGGAAATAAATGTTAATAATGTCAATTTAAACTCCAGCAGCTATTGGTTAACATTTAAGTACGAACTGGCTTATGTTGTGAAAGAATCTGTATGAAAAATGACACCTCTGTTTAACAACTCATCACAGACCAGTAAATTTCCTTTCAACTTACAAAGAAACCACACTGTTACAAGCTTGCAGACATGTATCCTTTCATGTATTTTTTTCTAGTTTGATTTCTAATATTTTGGAGGAGGAGGAATTCAAGTTATAATCAATTGTCTTTTCCCATCAGATCTTCCTGAAAGTTACTGATAATGCCTTAATTTTAGTCCCTGTCAACTTTAATTCCTAATTACCTCTCAAAAATGTTTTATCCCTAATAGACTGTTTCATGGCTTACATTTCTACAACTAATAATAACTCAAGAAAATCACTACTAATGTAAAAATAGAGCAAAATAAGCTAAAATGAGAGCCAATGACATGGAATTCTTCCTTCTGTGTAGCCTGTACCCTGCACAAAAGGGCTGTTTCTCTGTTGAGTGCCCTGAATACTACTGCAATGTTAACAGTCAGTTTTATCCCTTTGAAAATGCATATTTCTATCATTACTGAGTTTGCAAGAAAAGCATATTTTGAAATTAAATACCAACCTATCTCTAAACCTCTATTTTTGAAAGAATCAAAACTACTGTTATTAGAAGTAATTTTGCCACTGTTGAGACGAAACAGTGACAGAAAACAAAAGCTAATAAGTACTCTTTCTAAATCAATATTAGAGAATTGTTTCAGTACAGTGTCCCACAGCTTTCAGAGAAAAATAAAAGAAAAAAGAAAATTACCTGTTTTGAGCTGCCAAAATAATAAATAGAAACAGGAGCTATGACCGGAAAGCAACAGAGCTGTTAGTAGGGTGTGACAGCAGTTTAACACAGACATTGATTCAAATGATAGCTTTGACTTGTAACTGCAGATTGCACCCTAATAATTTATCATAGACAGGGCATGAAATGTTGCAATGGCCCTTGATGGTCCTTGATGAAAGTAGCGTAGCATCTTGAGGAAATGCTGATGAAAAATACTGGATTTATGGATTTATTTTGCCATATATAAAGACAAAGCCAGTTATTAGAGGAGAATGATAACAAGTGGACAGGTGAAACGGGAGTTTATAAGTACAAATGAGTAAAGAGAAAGCAACTTTTAACTCTAGGTATTTCTTGATAAAAAAGTATTGCTTTCCTAGGGAATGCTGAGGACCAGCAGCAACCTAAATTATAGGACCATTATATACCCTGTATATTGTAATTACAAAGTTCACATATATTTTGCATGCAGAGGAAAGGTGGAATGATGCACCAGCACACGTTGGAACATTTCTTTTACAGTTGCAAAGTTGTAAAAGATATTCTTCTCTCTCTAGCTTTACTAAAATAAGAGAAATTCATTGAGATCAAGTATAATGATTTAAAATATTCATAAAGCTGTAAAAATGGCTTAATTTACAAATAAACCAGAGCCTCAATAGCTTTTGAAATACTGATTAAGTCATATGGAGAATAAGAAAATGGGATGACACAAACATGCTGAGTTATACAATACAAAAACTTTTTGGTAGTTTTGCAATGCAGTCTCTACTGATGGGATGTACAGGCTGTTCCAAATTGATATTCACTTTACAATAAGTTAGTCATTGATTTAACTGCATTATAACCAGCACAAATAACTTTAACAGAAGTCATGGTGCTAGATTTAGGCACATGTTTTGCAGGAGAATAACTTAAGTATTCTCCTTTCAGGCACTGGTCCCTGAAAAACCATAAATAGGACCTTTTATCTTTGGAATGCAATATGGAATGCTGTGTCCTAAAAATGTATGGATACCTGTGCCAAAAACTTAAACATTTTTTTTTTTTTTACATATGAATTCAACTGAGCCAAATTCAGTGTTAACTTTAGTCAGGCTTGTTTAATACCCCCAAACTCCAAAGATATAATTGCATTTAAATATCTCTGTCTGAAGTGCTAATTAATAAGGATTTTCTTGGGTTTCATTTCTGAAAGCAGCATGATAAATGACATTGGACTTACTGCTAAAGAAAAGGGAAAAAATAATGAGAGAAAGAGTTAAGATAGTGAAGATGGAGGTGCACAGATACCCAAAGAAAAGATGAAAGCATTCCAGGTCTTGGTGGTTTAAATGTTCACTTTGTTGAAATCAATTTGGCTCTTTTATTTTCTTTCTTTTTTTTTTTTTTTCCCTTTTGTTCTTTTCTTTCACAATATGGCTCTGATTTTGCACCACAGTCTGATTTAAGCAGGCAAATAGTCTTAGAGAAGTTATTAGGGAATGTATTTGTTTATTTACTTTCCAATATGTTGCATAGTAATTTTTTAGAAACTTTATATTAACCATTTTTTCATTAGTTTGCTCATGTCTACTTATGTTTCCAATAGAAACAATGGATATAATCAACTATATTTTGTTGTAACCAAATGTATTTTGTTTTCTAAATGTGACAAAGATTTCTAAGCTTCTATTGGACTCAGTGATCTTAAAGGTCTTTTCCAATCTAGGCAATTCTGTGAAGTATTCACCTGTGTAGCTG
Source organism: Dryobates pubescens (assembly GCF_014839835.1). Classification (NCBI taxonomy): domain Eukaryota; kingdom Metazoa; phylum Chordata; class Aves; order Piciformes; family Picidae; genus Dryobates; species Dryobates pubescens. The sequence goes on along the minus strand of NC_071625.1, from coordinate 18,361,061 downwards.
TAACACTTCAGTTCACATCAGGGCAAATCACTTCTCAGACTTTATTTTTGATTAGAGAGTTGATAAAGCTACTCACATGTAAATCTCCTTATGCATTCTCAGAAATCCAGAATACCCTACCTGGACTTCAGGTACTAACATAACACAGAATAGGATTCCATTAGGTTTTTGGTCAGGTCTGCCAGGCCCTTCTGGGGACCTTGAATACCACAGGGTATCAGACAGCACTGGTTGCTCATGTGGAGGCAACAGAATCAAATTCTAGCCATTTGCTAACAGTAATGGGAGCTTAGATACTCCATTCATATTTGTGCACTTACATGTAGAAATTCAAGGGTTTATCATCTAGAGCTGAATCCCATCCATGAGAAATTAATTTAGAGTCTATGTGTACCTGCTTGCCGGAGTACTGCTCCTCACTGCTCTGGCCTTTGGAACTCTCAGTTTATATGTACCTTAACTGATAGTAGCTTCTAGATCTTGAAGGTTGTGTCTACACTATGAGGACAAGAATTAAGTACACACGAGCCCATGAGCAATTTTACTTCCCTTCAAAATTTGTATTTGAGAGTTAGAATAAGCAAGCAACATCAGCTCAGGGTTTAAGAGTCCAAGAAATATGTTACTTTGGACAACTGCAACAGTAGAGCTGTTCTATAATGTAGACAATGTTTTCAAAAAGTCTAGAGGAATCAGATAGCCTTAGTAAGAAGTTTTATATTCTCCAGAGCACTTTAAAAAAAAGAAAAAAAATCACAGAAAATGAAAATATTCTTGTCCAGGGTAGTTCTACATAGTAGAAATATTCTTTTGAGTGCCCTAGCTATGAGAAAGCGTATTTAAAACAAACAAACAGAAAACCCAACTGAAAAAAAAACCCCAACAACAAAAAAAAACCACCACCACCACACTAACATACAAACAAAAAAATAAATTGCAAGGTAAAATATTCACATGAAATGAGGAGTTATTGAATTAAGTCATAGGTCATCACAAGTTTCCTGATCTTATTATTTATATATTTGGTATCTGCATCTGTAGATTCTTTCATTGTTCATTTCCCTTTATTTTCCTTTCCTTTTTCTACTGAATTTAGAACAAGTCTTCAGTGTGTTGTTTTTTTCTTTTCTTCTTTTTTTTTTTTAACATATTTTAATTAAAATTACATAAAGCAAATAGAATTTTTGGGGAAAAAAAAGAAAATCTCTGTACCTATGTTTGCAACTAGTTTAATGTAAACCAAATTTAATAGAAGTAGGTCTTTCTTTCTGTGCAGTACTATTTTTGCAGGAATCCTGGGGTTTATTCCATAAGTTTACATTTGATATAATTCCTTAGTATTTTTCACTGAATTCTTGCAAATATTGCTTGCATTTTTAATTCTGTGAATACTTCTAGCCTCTTTTCTTAGTTGCAGCTAATTAATTTGTCTTTTTCCATTGCTCTCATTTCTCCATGTAGGTTTGTACTTAGACAAATTCTGTGAGCACTGGAATCATCTCTGTCCTTATAGTGTTGTCATAGATACTCACAGAACCATTTATTGTTGGAGAAATGTAGATAAATAGTTGCTCAGTGTTCTGCTGCTTCCTGTTTATCTTTTAATTCAGAGCAGTCCAATCAGTCATCAATGGCCAGCTCCCATCTAGCCCATCACCTCTTCTAATGAGAGGAACATCTGTGCAACTGGCAGATACGGCCCAAACAAGACAGGACTCATTATCTCCCTACTCAGAGACCAGTCAGAAAGCCAGGGTATATCTGTCCCTTTGAAAGAGCAGAGCAACATTCAGTCCTTTTAGAACTGGTCCCTAAACCTTAAGATACTGTTTTACCTTCTGAAACCTCTGGATTTTTTATTATCTTCAGAAGTCTGGGAGGGCAGGAATTTGAGACCCTGGAGCTCTGCCAGACTTTGTTGTCTCTGTTGGAATTACACTGTCCTGCAGAAAAGACTTCAATGATCTTTTTATTTTTTTTCTTTTCCTTTCTACAAAATCAGCAAGAGCTTAGTGATTAGAGCCTTTCGTTTTTACTTTAGCTGGAGTTGTCCAAGGTCCTAATCTCAGCCACAAATGCAGAATCTGTTTTACCTGTTACAAGTTTGGTTTGTCTGTTTAGCTTGGATATTGCTTAGGGGGAACCTATTTTAGAATTGGTGCTCTTGTTGTTATTATTATTATTATTGATACAGTCTAGCCACAATGTAAGTTAAGGCCTTAGAAATTCATGATAACATGAGGCAAAGATCCTTTACAATGTGGCACAAATAAGCCTTCTACTATGTTTGTGGATAAGCTTCCAGCAAAGCCCATCACCTCACTTACTGCAACTGGCAATACATCACATGTAAGTAAATTCAGTCTAAATGTGAGTCAGAAGAGAAAAACATCCCTGTGCTGCTTTGTAGAAAGGATAAAGGCACTACAGAATTGTATTATAGGTAAGTCCTGATTCCATTGGACATAACACGAATTTTAGCATTGACTTACATTTTAGACTAGGTTTTCACCCTTCCTTGCTAGAAGTAATTTAATCTTATTTGACGAGTGTCTTCATAGTGAAAGAAGTGTGAAAAAAAAAAAAATCTCTGCATTATGGTAGATTGTCATTTATGCTCAGATAAATTTCTCACTTCCTTGAGGTTAGGCTCTTCTTATTTAACTTTTATATCCCCTAAAATTTCAGTGCAACACATTCCAGTTTAAGCTTTGTCCAATATGAAGACTGAATCTTAAACAAGTAAGAAGAGAAGTCTTTCTGAAGTTGCCAGAAACTCAGCAACTGCACAGAGGAAACAAGATTGTAATTTGTTTTTAAACTCCTAAAAGACTGCCTTTCATGTGCATTTTGAATAACTAAATACTGTTTCTCTGTAAGCTGGGATTGACTGGAGTCTTTAGATAAAAGTGTTTTGCCCAGCTTCTGAGGTAAGTAATCCTGTATCAATCAAATACCCTCCTCCAGGAAGAGATGCTATAGAAAAGGTTCTCACTTTGGATGCTCTCTACAGTATCTATATATAGTTTGGAAAGCTTCTTGCAAGTGAATAGTGCTATAGAACTGCAAAATATAAATAAGCATCATAATTAATGTGGTGTGCTCATACCACAGCTCTCAGTTTAAAAGCTTATCTCAGTATAGATATTTCTGTATCTTGTCTACTTGGATAAAATTATTTGTCTGTTGAATATTCAGATTGAATGCTGCATTGGATTCACTCACCAAATATATTTCAAGGGACAGATCAAAAACCTATTATCAAATAAATAAATATATTATAGATATATGAATATATTATGCTTGTGTGTGTGAACTATTCCTTAGCCATTTTTAGAAACATTTTGTGCAGAGAATTTAGGATTTTTTGTCTCCCCCTGGAGAAACTGTGGTAAAGTGAAGTGAATTCCTGAAGTTTTACAGTAGTAACAGTTTGGGAAGAGAGTACAAAGAGGGTCCTGTTGTCAGAGCTGTTAACTTGCAGTGGTTATTAAGCTCAGTAGGAGCATTTGGACATACTGGATACCTTGAATTCATGTGCTTTCAACAGTGCTTATCTGCCTTATTATACAGGAGAGCAATCATGCTGTTTAATTCTACAGAGTTAGAATTCATGATATTGACAGTTGATTCAGAGTCAGCATGGGTAAGTTTACTTACCATACCTATCTTCACTCACATGTTCAGGGTTAATGGGGTGCCTACACTGAGAATTTAGTATCCAGGAAGCACAATTTCTCTGTGCCTTCTGTATCATCCCATCTGGTATCCTTCCCTGAGAATAAAATAGGAGATGCAATGATGTTTGTGTAAATCCATGTAAGACTATAATCAGTCACCTATGTATATGCAACACATGTCCACTTTTCAATTCTCCCCTTAACTCATCCATTCAAGACAATTTTTTGGCAGAAGTTCTTCATCTTCCTCATTGTAAATGAAATTCATGCTAGATACATTTACCTAGTTCAATTCAATACATTCTTTTTAATCTAGATCTCTGCCCAAAACCACTTTCCCTTTTTCTATTGATTGCTATGGCAACCGGAGGAACCAGGAGGATGATATCGGTATCTACATTCATGAAGAGGAACACCAGTGTTATCTCACCTGGAATATTGTGTCTAGTTTTGGCTGCCCAGTTCAATAGGGACAGGGATCTGCTGAAGAGTCCGATGGAGAGCTACCAGGATGATTAAGGGATTGGAGCACATGCCCTATGAGATGAGGCTGAGGGAAGTGTGGCTGTTTAGTGTGGAGAAGACTGAGGGAGAATCTGATAAATGTTTATAAATATCTGAGGTCTGGGTGTCAAGAGGGAGGGGACAGGCTCTTCTCTTTTGCACCCTGTGATAGGACAAGGGGTAATGGATATAAACTACAGCTCAAGGGGTTTCACCTCAACATGAGGAAGAACTTCTTCACTGTGAGGGTCGCAGAGCACTAGAACAGGCTGTCCAGGGAGGCTGTGGGGTCTCCTTCTCTAGAGTTTCAAGACCCATCTGGATGTGTTCCTGTGTGACCTGTGCTAGATTCTATGGCAGAGGGGTTGGACTCGATGATCTTCAGAGGTCCCTTCCAACCCCTAACATCCTGTGATCCTATGATCATCTGAACCGGGTTCTCCCCACCAAAGATGTGTGCTTTACCACTGAGGTGTGAAAGCACAAGTTGAACAGCAGAGAATCCTTCTGAATAGCCTGTCGTTTGAACTTGACTCGTGGAATTAGAAATTCTCATGAAGTAGAAAACTCCTACTGGAGTATTTAATGGGCTGAATTAGCCAGGCATCAGCAAGTTTACTATCTCAGAGGGAGTGTAAATCTTGTGAGATGGGAGAAAAGGGGGCAGAGATAACTCTGGAAAGCAGTCCCCTGAAATCATCATCATCAGTCTCTCTGGGTGTAGTGAGACAATGGTTACTTGACAATATTGTCAAATGTAAATTGGAAGATGCAGTTCCAAAGTTGGAAGCAAAAAGTAAAAAAAAGATACACTTTGGTACTTCAACAACTCTGTTATGCTTTAATTCCTAATTATCACCTCATATCAAGTGACAACTGCCTGAAGGGGGATTGTAGCCAGGAGGGAGTTGGTCTCTTCTCTCAGGCAACCAGCACCAGAATGAGAGGACACAGTGTCAAGCTGCACCAGGGGAGGTTTAAGCTCGAGGTGAGGAGAAAGTTCTTCACTGAGAGAGTCATTCACCCTTGGAATGTGCTGCCCAGGGAGGTGGTGGAGCCACCGTTCCTGGAGGGGTTCAAGAGGGGATTGGACGTGGCACTTGGTGCCATGGTCTAGTCATGAGGTCTGTGGCAGCAGGTTGGACTCTTTGAGGTCTCTTCCAACCTTGGTGATACTATGATATTGTGATACTGTGACTTATTTAATATTTTTTCCTCTAATAGCTTTTAGACTTCAGATACTAGATGAAAAAATAAAAAATCTACCACCAAAAAAAAAACCCAAACAAACAAAACAAAACCACACAACAACTGCTTGTGGTTTATTGTTTGTTTGTTTTATTTTCCTCTGTGTTTCAAAATTCCTGTTTAAAATTAACAGCCACTTATCTGGAAGTGAGGACGATGCAAACATTTCCTGAGATTTTCCCTCACAATGAGAGGAAACTCAAGACAGTATAAATAACAAAATGTGAAAACTTGGGAAAACAAACAAAGAAACAAACAAAACAACAACAACAACAACAACAAACCACCAAAGCAATGCAAAACAAGCAAAAAAACCCCCAGCAAAACAACAAAAAAAATCAAAGCTATTTTGTGTCATCACTTCTGTTTAAATTTTTTTTTCGTTACTGATGTCAGTACAAGAGGTACCAGCACAATGACACAGAAATTTAGGAGACATACAGCAGAAGATTGGGAAGATATGACCTTGCAGAGTGCTATAACTGAACTGAAGTAAGTTTTTTTTTTAAATAGTTCAAAATATAAGACTATTCTATTAAAGACTAATACGATCTGGTAGAAGTAGCTAGGAGCTTAATGTACAGATAAGCTGACAAATACCTGGATTTATTTATTAATCAGAGGATGACTCTGAGTCCACAACCTCTCAGGGCAGTCTGTTCTCAATAGACAATGGGAGAACAAACACAAGTTTTACAGAGAAAGCTCATTTACCTCTTGTTGTGTCACTGGGCACTACTGAAAAACTCATAACAATCACAGTGAATAATTGAGATAAGAAGATACTTCTGTGTCAGATATTTTCACCAAAGCAATCATCTCACTTGGTGATACTATAAGAACTACATAAGTTGTGGTTCTGACAGCGATGATTTTTTTACACTGTTGCTGTAAGAAATTGTTGAGTCATCTGTTGACATTTAAAATTTAAGGAGTAAGTATTTATCCACAGCATTTTTCATTAGATCAGTTTTGCTCTCTGGTATAATGCATTGAAAAGGTTTTGTGTTTCTTTGTTTTGTATTAGACAAGCCTGAGATGCTCAGTGTTCACATCTAATAGTTTGGATTTTTCTCTCTGTTGGTTCTAGACTTTTTTTTGTTTTGTCTTATTTTGTTTTGTTTGTTCGGGTTTTTTTTGCTAGTTAGGTTTATTCAGGTCAATTTTACAGACATTGTGATACCCAAGAATAATTGCATGTCCCATTGGAATGCCTGATATGTAAGATTAAAACCATCTGTGACCAAATCAACTACCTAATCTCAGAACTGAAATATCTAGTCATAGAATAATTTAGTTTGGAAAAGACTTTTAAGATCATTGAATCCAACCATTAAAGTAGCACTTCCAAGTGGCAATTTTTGGGACTTTGAGTAATAAGGTGCTGAAGCAAATTTAAAATAGAATCATAGAATCAATAACGTTGGAAAAGACCTCAAAGATCATTAAGTCCAACCTGTCACCACAGACCTCATGACTACTAAACCATGGCACCAAGTGCCATGTCCAATCCCCTCTTGAACACCTCCAGGGATGGTGACTCCACCACCTCCCTGGGCAGCCCATTCCAATGGCTAACAACTCTCTCTGTGAAGAACTTTCTCCTCACCTTGAGCCTAAACTTCCCCTGGTGCAGCTTGAGACTTTGTCCTCTTGTTCTGGTTCTGGTTGCCTGGGAGAAGAGACCAATCCCCTGATGGCTACAACGTCCCTTCAGGTAGTTGGAGACAGCAATAAGGTCTCCCCTGAATAGGAGGGAAGGAGTTAAAAAAAATTGTGATGTATTAATCCTCTGACAATTGTATTATGGTATTTGATGATAGTTGAATTCAATGATTTTTAAGTGGTCATGTACATTTTTTAAAAGCTGTATCCATTTATAGAAAGGATGGATAACTTGTTTGCCTCTGAAATACAAAGTCTGTAACTGGCCCAAGAGGTATTTTGAAGTGCTATCTTCATAAGACAACAAGTCACACAAACTGCTTATATCACATGAAGCTAAACCGAATATTTCTACAATACAGCTGAGAACTCAGGGCAGGCATAAACACAGAGATCTGTATCTACATTAAGAATTAATGGAGTGCAGTAGATAACATTGGCAGATGAAATAAGTTGGTGCTGAAGTTTCCTGCATCATTCATTTGGGGAACTACTTTGTCACAAATGTAGTCTGATAGGTGCATCGAACATATCACTACATGTAAAATAATGAACCTTGGGATAAGACACTGTCCCATAGAAATATTCTTCCTTTACTTCAGGCCACTCAAGGAAGCACTGCAGTTTCTACACCTATAGATGATGTTAACTTGTCATTGTCTGTGTGGATATAATAGATCAAAACCAAAATCAATCAAACAAAAAACTCCAGGATTTTCTGAGCTGAATTGCTACTGCGGACACAATAACGCAGTGATAGAATTTTTTTTATTGCAATTACAAGCAGCGGGCTTCATTATCAGAAGCAAAGATAAGGCCATGTCAGTCTTTCAAGTTTTTTATGTGTCTTTCAGCATGAGGCAGAGCAATTCTTTCAGTCAAAATCAGGTGTCTCCTGGGAGAAGGAGAATTAAATCAATCAGATGACCTACTTCTCATTTTAAGTTTATAATGTTTTCCTTGATAGTCACTGAAATGAGGTAGGATCTGGAGATACTGGAGGCAGGGAGGATGAAACTTTACACTTGACAGCATTGTTTGGTCCCTTTTCTGAGACCAAGACAGTTTATTCAGGACAATTCCAGACATACAAATTACCTAACTCCTCACTTGTACTCCCTGATTCACCTAGGACCACTCACTGCACCATTTGAAGCTCCCCTAGTCTTTGTCTCAGATGCTACAGAAATGAAAGCTCTCAGTGCTGACAACTAAAAATAGCATGAAGAGTAAACATAATTGATACAAACAATTTTGATATAAATATTATTATAGATCTGTTGCTACAGATATAGAGATATGTATTTTCAGTGATGATGACTAAAAATAACATGAAGGGTAAAGACGATATAAATATATAGATACTGATCTAGAGATATTGTTACAGAAATTGTTATATAATTCATTACAGATCAGAGAATTATTTAGTTAAATAGATGTACAGCTATGAATTATAGACCATGTTGAATCTGGAAATTTTATAGTCTAGTCGCTATGAAACTTCAAGGAGAAAACTCTTACTTTAGAATGATGTGGTTATGTCATAAAAAGAGACAAAGCCAGAAAGAAATACCAATTTATCCAGGGTCCCACATCTAGTAAGAGGCTGAAATGAGGACAGAATCTATATCCTGTGTCATCTATCCTCCTTCTCAGTAGCCACTTTTTCTCCCCTCTCCACACTTTTTCTGATTTTTTTTTTTTTTTTTTTTTTAATTAATCATAGCAAGGAAGGAAGATTTAAAGCTGTACTTAAGTTTTACAGAAGGAAAAAAGGTCTTATGAATAAACATAATTTAACTGCAATTTTCTTCCTCAGTTATGAGGGCTCATGCTGAAGACCCACATTTCTTCTCCCTGTGTCATAGTGTATATTGAATGTAGGAAATCAGTCTAAGATGTATTATTGGTTTAGGAGAATCCATGTACAATTACTTTTAAAAAATTACAACATACTTCAAACTGTAATAACTGTGCCTCTTTATAGAGATAGAGGCTATAATCTAGCCATTAAAATTCCATAACCAACTGCTTCCAGCTATTCACATGCGTGAAACACTGCACAGCTTCCAAATTTAATCTTTTTTTTTTTTTTTTTCACATTTGCCACTTTCAAGCTCCTGCAGAGAGTAATTTCCTTGGAAAGTGACTTCGTCTAAATAATATTTAAGTACACCATAAAGAATATCCACACAGACAAGTTGTCCTATGTCTCAAAATAATCAAACGTTCATTTATTAAACTCAGGCAAATCTGATCAACACAGAATGACCTGAAGTTCTTTCAAAAGAAACTAGAAGGCCAAAGTGAGAGGAAGCTCTGATATGGCACTAGTTTTGAAAGACAGAAGCAGGGCTGGTTTGAATTGCTGCAGGCACACCCAATTATTTTTAAGAATAAAACTGGACAAAAAGCTGTTGTGAACACAGGATGATTCATAGCACTTATGGTTATGGAGAGGATATCCAGTAAGATCACTGCACAATATTTGTAATACATTGAGAGAACTGCCTGAAAGCTGATGCCCAGGATGACTCTGGGTCCCATTTCTGTGCTGTGTAGGTTATGATACTATCTACACATCTTCCAGACACTGTATGCATTATTTTACACATAACACTATATTACATAATCCTTAGAGAAGATTTGGCTGATGTAAGTCATAAAAAGATGAAGGTGGAGGGTTTATAATTTAAATATACTAAATTCTCAGTAGTTTGCTCAGAAAAGCTGCAAAGGTGCACATTTATATTTTAATAGACTTGAAAGTATTTCTATTATTGCTACCCTTTTCCGGCCTAAGACCATCATAACAAAAGAGATTCACAGCCAAATGAATTATCAGACATATGGACAACATTCACTTGTAATAAACTATGGGCTGTATGTGAACTTCCCACAAAATAGCAACAGAATTCCTGTTTGACCTTGGACAGGTTGTCTAAGAGCCAGAAGAGCTAACCCAGCTGCTGTGTTAATCACACTTTTACTCACTTTATTTCAGACAGTGATCTGTGAATGACTGATGCTCATAAAACAATAGAAGGTAACACTTGAAGTGACTGCACTGTAGGATAATAATTTAATAAAAATTACCAGAAATTAAAGAAAGAGAAAGATGTAATCTTTCAGCTATTGAATATGGGGTGGGGGGTGGGTTTGTTTTGGATTGTTTGTTTGTTTTTAATGCCGCTCTGGTAACAACTTTATGAGATTATTCATTGCTTTTAAAAAATAGACAGGTTTATTTTTATCAGTTATTCAGTCATGAAGATCAGGGAGATACATGTAACTGAACGGGAAGAGAATGACTGTGTAAGGCCAAGTACCATTATCCTAAAATTACTCCATTGTCCCTTCATCTGGGAAGTCCTGTGGATTGCAGAAGGCTCAGAGTCTCTGTAATGACCCACTATTACAAATTCTCATATGTCTGGAAGAAAATAACTCTCAGTAACATCTGTTTCTAGGTGTGATTTACCCCTTTCCCCCCAAAAAATTCTTATTTTAGATTCCTGAGTTAAAAAAAAATAACCAAATAAGAGCAAATATTAATCTCCAGCTTCTCCATTTAATGACTACATCTTGTGGGGGAATGTAGAAATTCCATGATTGAACAGGAATAATCTGAGATGTTATTTGTGATGGTGTCTCCCCTAAATATTCTTTGATTCCCTCTACATAATGTAAATCCACTTTGACATAGATTCACTCATGCAAAATTCATCCTCAATATGTGATGTAAATTAAATTTTTACCCTATGTTGTATAAAATTATTTTTCTCCACATCAGACCTGCTGTACGAATTATCTTATACAGGGCAAATAAGAATTTGTATACGTTATATATTCACCAATGCAATTTCTAAAGCAGGCAATCTGTTAACCTTCTAGTTATTAATTGCAGAGAAGAACAAGGCCTTCATTTATAGAGGTTCTCCTGCCCCTTACTGTGCCATAGTGAGTTCACAACCAGAGTAGCATGTCGAGTCCTATGCTCCCCAACTTACAGAACTACTGTAAGAAACATTATTAGTTCTGGAAAAGGATGCAAAAAATGTCACTTTATTTTCTATCCTGCTTGTCAAGCATTTTTAAGGTATTTGGCCTCCACTGGTTTCAGTGACAGTTGAGCAGTTATACGTATTTCAGGTTTTCCATGTAAGTCAATTTCTGTGAGGTTTACAAAACTTTTTCCAATCATGGATATCTGAATGAGAACCTGGAGGACAGAGTCTGTTTTAGATTATGTGTTCTTGCTAATCCTACTGTAATGGGGTTTCTAGCTGAAAGAGATTTTTAGGGATGCATTTGTAGTCATGATAAATACCAATAATTTAAGGAACTTAATGAAACTATCCATTTCAATGAAATATCACCATGTTAAAGAGAAAAGTTAAGTAGGGAAAACACTTACAAATCAGGACATTAAATGCAATGTTGAGCCTTCCATAATGTGATATTGTGTAACAAGACTGCGATGGAAAGCTGCAGTGACAAAGTATTCATTTAGAACAGTAACTAGTTTAGCTGGGGGAAAACATTCTATTCAGTATCAGTTTTCTAATAATCTATTAACACAGGGTTTATATTTTAGTTCCAAGATAAGATCATATTATTTGAATTCTTCAGAAATGTTGAAGATCAAGAAAAGAGATATGTAGCCTTAAAATGCTATAATGTGGGATTTTTTTCTACAAAATAACAAAGGTTTCCCATTTACTATGGCATTTTTAATATCTACACTCAGAATCATTAGTCTGAGGCAAATGTTGGAAAAGCTTGTCATAGTTCATAATTCTGTTCAAAGTCTGGAACTGAATTATGTTGGGATATTTCTGTCTTCTACACTGACAAAGTTACAGTAAAGATTGTTTTATTTTGGATTTTGTTTGCTTGTAAAGCTGAATATTTAAGAAACTATCTGAAAGATAAACAGAATCAAAAATCCCTGAACAATTACAGACAAATATTGTTCTTCATTTTAATAATAGACTAAAGTAAATATGTAAGAGAAAAATAGATTAAAGGACTATTCATTTTTTGCTCTGGGAGAATAAATATGACCAGCTTTAGTTTTGAGAACTAGATTTTAAAAAAACTCCAGTGGAAGAAAAGGGAAAAGGGGAAATGGAGAATTTTTGCCTTGGTCAATACAGTTCTTAACAACAGATGTTTTTCCCTTTACTTTTTAAATGAAATGGATTTTGATTTATGTATTTGACAGAAGCAGAAAGCAGAGTAAATAGGCATTATACAGGTTTCATGACAAAGCTCAGCTAGTGTACCTGAATGTGATCTTTTGACTTTTATTCTTGCCTTGAGCTCCTCAAGCCTCCAGCTATGTTGTTTTTTAGGAGGGAGCTATTTTGAAAAGAGAATGAATAAGACCAAAAGAGCAGTGGGAGTTGAAAGGTTAGGGTGAGTTTAAATATTTTATGTTTTTCTAGTTTACCAAACCTGTAGTCCAATGAACTCTACATTTATAATGTTTGAAAAAATGTTAAAAAAAACCAAGCAAACAAAAAAACCCCACCCAAACACAAAACACAAACAAAACACAAACAAACACCCACCAAAAAGCAACTGTTATAGCCTTCTTTTCAAACATTATTGTGAGAGCAAAAATTACCTACGCTTTATATAGTGCTCTCTCTAAACAACAGATCATCAGTATAAAGATTCTTTTGGGATGGGAGTGCATCTATCATTGCTAAAATTGACCTCATTACTTGTAATCTTCAACAATACTAACTCACAGTCTTCAATCAGAAAAATCTGTAAAAATGTCGATACCTGTAGATGTAAGTGGAGGTGCAGGTAAGATAGAACTGTATCTGGAAATGCAGTAGATCTTGAAAAATAAGCTACTTTGCTTGTTCACTTTCTGGTTTGAATAAGAAGCATAAGACAGACATCAGGCTGCCAGAGTGGGTCCAGAGGAAGGCCATGAGGATGGTCAGAGGACTGGAGCACCTCCCCTATGGTGACAGGCTACAAGAGTTGGGGCTGTGCAGCCTGAAGAAGAGGTGGCTCTGGGGAGACCTTATAGAAGCCTTCCAGTACCAGAAAGGTACAAGAAAACTGTGAAGGGACTTTTCACAAGGGCTTATTGTGATGGGATGAAAGGGAATGAACTGAAATTTGAGGAGATTAGACTGTATATTAGAAAGAAAATCTTTACAGTAATGTTGGTGAGACACTGGAACAGGATGCCCAGGGAGGTTGTGGATGCCTCCTCCATGGAGGTGTTCAAGGCCAGGCTGAATGAGACTTTGAGCAGTCTGGTCCAGTGGAGAACATTCCCTGCATATGGCAGGGAAATTGGAACTAGATGATCTTTAGGGTCCCTTCCAAGCCAAACCATTCTACAGATCTATGAATCTATGAATGAAAAATCAGCCAAAACACTTTGGGGCTGATGCTCTAGGAATGTAAGCAGTTATGACTTACTTTGGGGTTTTATCTCTTTTCCCTCTGTTCCATAACTGTTGTGGTTTTGTTTTGTTTTGTTTTGTTTTGTTTTTCCTGGATATCTGCAGATTTTTTAAAGCTATGGTATTCTTTGAAGCTATAGATCTTCTAATATGATTTCATCTTTGCACTGGACAATTAAATCTCACTTATTTAGACCTTTATTCAAACTCAAAGATATATGAATACATTCCAGAAAAGCACTCAATCTTAATTTTAACTCTAGAAGCATCTACAATTTGCTTTTGTAGTTTGTCCAGTAGCTAATTGCCCCCACAGTTGAACAAGTATGATGTGAATATATTCATTGAGCGCTCTTGGGAGACTGAGATTTGATAAATCCAAGAGGAATTCCAACAAGGAGGTTTTAGAGCTTAAGCACCCCCTCCCACCTTTCACATGCATGCAGTCTCCACAGACAGTCATTTTAAATTCTTATTGTGGCTTTCATCTCAGTTCTTTTTGCATCTTTTTTTATATTTTTTTTTTCTGGTATGTTATTATGGGTACCAATATAGACTTTAAAATTCTTTTTCTCTTTTTTTTACTGAAAGGTACAGAGCATATTATGAAAAGCTTCTTTTGCTTACAGTGCTACTTTCAACTTTGTCATCTGTCATACTATTTGTCTTTTGAAGTGCAGTATTTGTATGAATGCATAATTTACACTGCATAACTTGACAAGAAAAATAAAAACACTATCCTTAAATGTGCCAGTTACATAAGTGATGTCAGATTTGAGACAATTTGCATATGCTGCTTTGGTAAATAAATAATTCGCATTGAGGAAAAGTATTTTTACTCATTTCCTGAACAGCTAAAATAATTTGCTAAGGTAATCTCTCTACAGTCTGATTAAAAGAAAGATTTGTTTTAAGGTTTAAGTATTTCACCTAACATCTTCAATCATTGGAACAAAAAAAAAAAGAGTTTATGCTATTTATTGGAGCAAACAAATAAGGTAGGTAGGTAGGTACAAATGTTTTCTTTAGGGTTTGTTCATTTTATATGAAGGAGAGATTACTGATTCATATTAATGCTCCCAAAAGCTGGACCTGTATGGAGATTGTTATGTACCCACGTGCAGTGAGCCTGGGAAAATGGCTTTGCATTCTCGGTGGCCTTGTTAACTATTGCTAACTGCATTTTTCTTGATGCACAGGAGATCCAAACATGAACCAGGATCTCAAACTAAAGGAAACTGTGAGAATACAGAAGAACAAGAGGAGCCAGATACACCATCACAGAGTTACAAACGGGACAGACAGTGAAGATGCGAGGGTGACTAAGCTGATGCATGGGTTGCAAGAGTGACTCTATCTCTTACCAATAAGAAAAGTGGGGAACAAAACAGTGAATGAAATCATAGAATCACAGAATCATAGAATGGCTTAGTTTGGAAGGCACATTAGAGATCATCTATTCCAACTTCCCCACCATGGACAGGGACAAATCACAACTAGAAGTGGCTGCTCGAGGCCTCATCCAACCTGGCCCTAAACACCCCCGGGGAGGAGGCACCCAAAACATCCCTGGGCAACCTATTCCAAAGTCTCACCGCCCTCATACTGAAGAACTTCTTCCCAAGATCCAGTCCCAATCTACTGTCCCTCAGCTTGAAACCATCCCGCCTTGTCCTGTTGATAGACACCCTTATGTTTTAAAAGTCCCTCTCAAGCCTTCCTGTAGGATCCCTCCAGGTATTGCAAGTCAGAGTCTTCTCTTCACTAGGATGAACAGCCCAAATTTCCTCAGCATAGCCTCAAGAAGAAGTGTTGCAGTCCTTGGATCAACTTTGTGACTGTCCTCTGGACTGGCTCCAACAGCTTTGTGTTCTTCTATGATGGGGACACCAGAACTGGATACAGTATTCAAGGGTCTCATAAGTGCAGACTAAAGGGGAAGAATCACCTCTCTTGACCTGCTGGTCACACTCCTCTTGATACATCCTAGAATATGATTAGCCTTCTGGACTGCATGAGCACACTGCTGGCTCATGTTGACCTTCTCATCAATCAATACACCCAAGTCTCTTTTTTTTTAGAGCTGCTCTCAACCTACTCTGCACCCAGCCTGTGCCTTGGATTGGCCCGACCCAGATGCAGGACCTTGCACTTTGATTTGTTGAACCTCATGAGGTTCATGCTGGCCCACTTCTCAAGCCTGTCAGGATCCTTCTGGATGGCATCCCTTCCCTCAAGTGAAACCACTGCACCACACAGATTGGTGTTGTTGGCAAACTAGCTGAGGGTGCACTCGATGCCACTGAATCTGTGACACTTGGAAACCCTAGCATTTGATTTAGTAGATGTTTAAAATGTATTTGAAAGAGACCTACACAGTTCTGTTACATATGACTCTGGTTGATAGAGTTAAGATGAGCCCATAGAGGGACACCACACAATACTTTTCTACATCCAGACTTCATAATTTAAAAGTCAGTATACAAACATGGTTGTGGATGCAGACACATGGTTGATCTTCAAACTTTCTTGCTTTTAATTATTGCTTCAGTTTTCTCCTTCTTTTCAAAATTAAATACTTTTTGCCTCATAACATGTTATTATTGTGCCCCACAGTTTGCAAAAAGATAATGATTCTATCTGAACACTGTTCAGAAAGCTTGTGAGCAGCAAGGGTTCAGAAGCTCTTGATCTCTAGGTAATCCAGATTATTACTGTGTTCCTGAATGTTTTATAAGGCCTGTTTTGCAGAAGATATCCCTGAGAGTATTAAACCTAGTTCAAGCTATATATGTCACTCAGGCAGAGTTTTCTAATCCAGTTTAAATTTCAGATTTTTATTAAGCATTAAAATTTATAAGAGTAAATTTAAAAAAAAAAATATTAAGAGAATAAGAGTTTAAAATTGGAAATGGACTGCTGGATGAAGAGCGTGCTATCATAGCACTCCAGCAATAAACTTCTCCATAACTTCAGCTAGTTTTTTTTTCTTTAAAACAGATTATTCCCTTCTTCCCTCACTCTCTTTTGACCCATTTCACCCCATAACTTTATTGATCTTATGACTAGAAACCTTCTAATTTCTAGCCTAAATTTATTCATATTCATTTAATTCCTATTTCTTCTTGTGCCAAGATTGTCCTTAAACTTAAATAGCGCTTCTCCTTTTCCTGTGTTTACCCCTATGATGTATTTATAGACAGCAGTCATATCTCTTCTCAGCTTTTGGTGAGACTAAACCACCTTTGCTTTTCTAGTCTCTTCTTGTAATGAGACCACCCCGATTAATAAGTGCTACAGAATTAGGGCCTAATTGAAAATGCAAAGCAAGCAACACATCAGGTCCTATGTAAATCAAGTTACTAGAGCTGTTCTACAAGCATCTCAAAGGTTTTGAATTATTTTTTATTTTGGTTGAAAACTGGGCAAAGGAGAAAATTATTGAATAGTAATTTTCAGTACAGACAATCTCCCAAATCTAAATTGCTTACAGAAATAAGCAATTTATGTAGGGAAAAAAATAAATAGATAAAAAATAAAAAAAGAAAGAAGAAAAAGAAAAGAGAGTGTTTGTAGAGACTTTGTCAGGGCCATGAGGTTTGATCCTTCCCTGCCTCCTCATCCTCTGGCAGAGACAGCAATATTTTTACTATGGCATTATGTGGGGTGGAGTGAGGGGGAATGCATGACTGTTTAGCAATTCAAGTTTAAAATCTCTTTGCACACAGATCATAACAATGAATGACTTATGGTTTATAGCTAAAAGTTTTAGTATTAAAAATTAAAAAAATCACTAAGAAGTAGAAGAAACAGAGCTAATGTTCTTCTGTCTGTATCATGATCTCCCACCAAATAAAAAGAACTTCACCCGTGTAAAATCTTACACTGAGTTGAAGGCAGTTTTCAGAAGCTACGCTTGTTGCTTTTCTATGCTTTTTGCTATTCCTTGCAAAGCCTTACAGGTAATAGGTGACAAAGGCTAGTCTATTATCAACTCTTACTGAACTGCTATTGAACTGTAGATGTAAGTTTCTTGGAAGAAACGGAAATGTCAGATTAAAGCAGGAACTAATATTGTTGGTATAAGGTTCAGACTCACAGAATAAAGATGTGGTTTAAATGGGCATCAATAATGCCATCATTCATTCTTTACATTCATAGTTCCTGGAATTATGTAGTTCATAGACATAAAAAATAGAAATAATTACAGGGGCAGAAATTGAGTATCCTCCAAGACAAGAATTCTAACTGATGATGACAGATCAACTTCGTTTATTTTCATAACTCTGAATCCATACAGCATGTAATGATCAACAGGCTGTCAATGAAGCAAATTTCTTTAATTGTGGGACAGGATAGCACATCTATGCAAGTTCAACTAAAGGCCCTCAGGTGGAGCACAAAATCTGTTAACACTTTCAAGTATTCTAAGCATTGGAATGTACTGCAAAAGATAGACAGCAGCTCTGTTAGCTGCCAGAGTGGTCCCTGCTCGTGTAGATGACCATCCTGGGGAAAGAGCTATATACCATAACTGGCATAGATGCAGGACAGGAAAACACACTTAACCTTATGAACATTTTTTTTGTTGTTGTCTATGTTTTGAATTTTCAGTCAGAGCAAGTGAATTAGCAGCTCTGTGGTGTTTTGTTGCCAGCTGGTGTTAAAAAATGACATTCTTCTGTAGATCTAGTCTCAAAGAATATTTTTTTCCCTGATCTTACTATAAAAAGCAAAGGAAAATTTAAGGTAAGACTTTAATTAAGAGGGAAAAAGAAGGGAAAATTTTCATTACACTGTGTTGTGTCATTGAAAAACGTCTCATGGTAAAGAATCACAGAACAAGGAAAGAAAGCAAAAGTAAAGGCTACATCTCATTATAGAGTGCCAGACATAGCTTCAGATAGTGAACTGAAAAATATGGAGGTTTTTTCAGTCAGCACAAGGAGTACAATTACCCTATCTCAAGATCAGGAAGGAAAAAATGAATGATGGTATCAAGGATTTGGAGAAACAAAAACAAAAAGAAAGATTAATGTACAGTTGTGAAAATGGCTAGTAAAGGCACCCAGGCATTGGCCTTCTGACAGGTCTGCTTCATTGTCTGATACAAAGAACCAGCTCTGGAAAGGCAGAATATGGAAAAAGATACTCTAAAGGTCATCCTGCTGTGTAGTAAGTGCACAGTAATGATTTCCTGAGAAAAGAGGTGGCCCTTTATGTTGATTCTAGCCCTAGAGGAACTATTTTTTTTGCAGTTTCATGAAATTATGCATGTATGGAAAGAATACAGAACATCAGAGAGAGAGATGAAGGCATTTTGCAAACAGAATTTGACAGGGAGGAAGGATGTTGTAAATTAAGGGTGCAAAGGAACAGCAATAGAAGAAGAGGTTTTGTGGATAAAGTTAGAAGAAATTTGTGACACTGATACTTTCTGCTTAGTGTTCTCAGTGGGACCAAGCTGCCTTCCTCCTCAGTTTCCAATATATTAATATTAGTTAGAGTGGAAGCAAGAATGGAGTGATGGAGCAAGATGCTTGATTTTAAGTTATGTTGCTGCTGTTTGCATATCGAGGCAGAAAAATCCAGAGAAACAAATCACTGTAAAATAATACCTATTTCAACTTGATACTTTATGTGTATATTCAGTGAATTGGTACAGATTTCCAAAGAATTTATAGAATTAATAAAAATACCTAGAAGCAAAGCAGTTCCATCTTGAGCAATTTCCTCTCACTGAAAGACAAGCCTCTGCTGAAAGACAAGAAGCCACTGAACATCTTGGTGGGTGTTGCTTCTGCTGTAAAATACATTTTAATTACATTAATAATGGAGTTAGTTTGAAATGATAGAGTATTATGGATTTCACATTAATTTCATTCAAAAAAACATCTTGATTTTGATATTAGCTTTAACTTGTTTGAAGCAACCTAACTGGCAGGGTGATCTGTAGTCTATGCAGAAAACCTGTAGAGGTAACTTTTAGCTCTGTACAATGACTCTGTTGTTGAGACACCTTGTCCATAGCATGCTGATGGAAATGCATCTAGGCCACTTCTGGGATGCTGCTTCAGTGGTATTTCAAACCTTTTGAGCTTGTGTTTCATCACAGTAATATCAAGACACTATTGTAGAGATCTTGTAGAGATCAAATAAGTAACAAGATTTAATACTCATCTTGAATAGCTTAGGGGTTCCATTGAATCTTTAAAGAAACTGCCAACTAAAAATGTCATTGGAAGACTGATGCCCTTTAGGAAAAAATGTATAAGATGAATAACATCCATCCACTGTACATTCTATAGTACCTCACTTATAGAAACAAATTAAGTTAAAGAAGACAATTATAAAATATGTATCTATTAATGATGCCATTTGATGCAGTACCTCTGACATGAAGTATTGCCTCTTAAAATCTCAAAATTCAATTAGAAATACAATCCAATTAAATCTAAATTTACATCTTTAACTGAGTTAAGTTTTAGACTTTTGAAAGGTACTTATGTCATTCCTCCTTGTGACATTTATAATTGCAAAGGAGGTGTGTAAGTATGGGCTGTATTGTAATATTCTTTAAGTCTGGCTACCTAATATTGTTTTAAATGATGCCTCTTACTGGAACCTGTCAAGTTGTAAGCATGTACACACATTTTTGACTGAGTTCCTGCTCCAGTTTCAATAGGGACTAAATACTTTGGAATTTTTTTGGTTTATTTTGTTTTGGGTTTTTTTGCAAAACCTGCTACGTGTAAGAAAGCTGGGCTGAGAAATTTACTTGTACAGCTCAACTGAATTCAGCTTGAAATTTATCTTTAATTATTGGACATCTTCTTCAAGGTCAAGAAACTGCTTTGCCCTTTGGGACAAAACCCTCCATTTTTAGAGCCAGAGGTCTTGTATTCTGTTGTTGGTGCCATGTGCAATCATTAGGACAGGAAAAAAAAAAAAAGAAAGAAAAGAAAAAAAGAGGAAAATTTGATTTCTAGAGCCATGAGATGGTCTTCGATTGAGACAGGAAAAGGCCAATTATCATAGCATTTTGCAAGGCTCCTCCCATCTCCTTTTTGAAATGACAGTCAAAAGATCCAGATGCCAGGCTGAAAATACTCTCCCTTCATCATTCACTTTTTTGTGTATGTTCTTCTTGCAGCTGTCCTGGCAGCATTAAAGATACCTCACAGCTATTCACAAGGTTACAGCCTGATCCAATGCACACAGAAGTCTTTTCATTAATTTCTGTGGCTTTGAATCAGGCCTGGGGACTGAGCCTCTCTGCCTTCTTTCTTTTCTTTTTTTATTTTGGTTTACTGCTATGCCTTCTGTTCTCAGATAACACTTTTGCACTAATTTCATTAAATTTAAGCATAGGGTATATATTTACACCGAAGTACAAGAGCACCTTTGCCTTGTACTGTTCTCAACTTCCATGTGGAAAAATCTCCAGCCCTCAAAAAACCCCCACAATTACTGAGTCCACACCACATTATATTCCAGCTCACTCTGGCTCTGTACAGTTACAGAGTGTAAAGTGAAAAAAAAAAACCAAATACACTATAAGTAAAATTTTGCACTTGAAAGAAGATGTGACAAAAATGTTTTCTATGATTTGCTAAAAAGGAGGGGGAGGAGTGGGATAGGAAGGCAACATATGTAGAAGTTATTCAGAGGAGGCAGAGCCATAGAATGTAATGTCTCATTCAAGTAATTTTTCTAAAGAAAGGTGGAACTGAAAACAACAATTAAAAGGAGTTTAAAGTGCTGGCTGATTTAAAAAAAAAAAATGAATAAATACAAAGTTCAGGCTGGCAGAAATATATTCAGTTACAAATTCAAATGGAATGTTTCAAGATAAAATTTGACCCAGAAGCCTTTGAAGCCTGGATTTACCTCTTTATTAGTATATACCATCCTTTGATCTAGAACCCACCTACCATCACACTCATATCCATATAGCTGAATATTTAATGGTATAGGCTTTGCTATGTTTTTTACCAATATAGATGTAGATTGATACCTATTCACTTGTTTCTTTAGATGCTGAGGTTGTTTTTATCAGATTATAGACACAGAACACAGGGAATGGAGCCTCTGTGAACATCAGTGTAATAACAACCTATTTGTTGAATATCTTTCTTACCAATAAGTTCCTTACAAAGCCAGTGGGATCAGGCATGAGTCATCTAGTTATGGGTCATAAGCTGACTTATACTGATAAGATTACACCAGAATACAAAATAGGTTGCCTGGTATTATAGCAGCATAACTGGCAACCATTGCACTCAGTCTGCCTGAAGAACTAATGATACTGTGTCATGGGATACCATGAACTGACAAGACTATACATACAATTTTAAGCTGCAATTTAGAATTCAAAAGGCTTTTGTAGGTGAAATATTAGCACACTGAGAATTTATTCCCATTTGTCTTATTTTAGCTTCTTAAATGGATAAACACTGGGCTGATGTAGATTTACAATTTCTGGTTTCTATTTTACCTGGGAATGTGATGGATTGACCATAAGTGGCTGCCCCATGCCCACCAATCCACTCCCTCCTTCCCCTTCCTCAGCAGGGCAGGGGAAGAAAGTAAAGTGAAAACCTCATGTGACAAGATAAAGACAATTTAATATTGCAAATTCACATCTAAAGAAGTCCCCAAAAGTATTTTGAGGGTTTTATTTAGATTTATGTCATCAGTAAATCCTAGCCAGAAAACTTAAGAAGAATTTGTTTATTTTTTTTTTCACTGTACTCATAATATAGCTTTCTCCCAGGTAAAGTAAAACAGACTTGGCAAAAAGATGCTAATTTCTTTCATGATTTGTTGAAGTTACCAAAACAGGGATGAAATTGGAAAAAGACACAGATCAAAACCAAGAGTGGCTGAGAAGAAGACAGACAAAGAGAACACAGAGTGAAATATCTTCCTGTTCTACTCTGTTGACATTCCTGCTTTTCCACCGACTTTCTCTGTCCCTAAATAAGTCACCTAGTACCTGCCTCCCATCATGGTTTACCACTCTTCTGTATGCTTTTAACAATTCTTCAGCCTCCATAGATATGGTGATTCTTGTAACTTGGATCCATTGATACTTCTGAGCATGATTTTTACTTCCATGCAGGTTTTCATACTGAGGAAGCAGATTAAAACATTCAGAAAGTGACCTTCCTCTAGGGCACCCTTGGTGGCTCACAACATCTGTTGCCACCTCCTCTCACATTTCTGTGATGGACTCCCAGGTGATTCCCAGATGGAAAACTGTCAGAAATTCCTAGTCTGGCTGGGGGGAGGACGGGATATGGACTGTATGGAGCCAGGTATTCGAGCACAGATACAGATATTCCTGGCATAAGCCTTTGGGTTTGGTTGTTGGGTTTGGTTGTTTTTTGTTGGTTTTTTTTTTTTCCTTAGTTCTCCCTCTCTGAAACATTTCTTCAAGTAGTATTAAAACATTAATCTTGAGGGGTGTTCAGGTACTGAAGTAATAGACAGGTACATATATAACAGAGGTTGCTTTTTATTTCTCTCTTTTTTTTTCCTCCTTTTATGATTAATTTTCTTTATAAGGCTTCTTTGGAATTTATTTTTAATCTAATTCTCCTTTCTAAAAGATAAAAGTTGGTATTAGGAGTTACAGTCTTAAACAGGATCCATGAGGTATACAGAAGCGTTGTTTTTACGACATGACAAATGCTGACTAGCAACACCAAAACCAAAACCAAACATTTTTCTCCACATTTCTTCTACACAATAATCCAGGGACACAAAAATATGTTTAAGAACATAGCACTGATTAACCCTCTGTAGTTTGTTCTTCTTTAAATTACATTAACACAGAGAACAAAAAGGACCATATTTTTTTCACCTTAGGATTGCAGCAGTAATGTGAACATGGTGTTTTTACAGATGATTCTGTTATTAGACTGTAAAAGAAAGAGAGGCAACAAGGAAACCAAAGCAGGAAAAATGATAATCCAAACTTGCTTTAATGATGTTATTAGTTTGCAAAACAATAAAGGTTATACATCTTGTGCAGAGGGTCAGAAATAAGACACTGACAAATTATTCATGTGGGAAAATTAAAAACAGACCTCATTCCTTTAGTTTAAATTACTTTCTTCCCTCATATAGTTTTCTGTTTCCACCATAAATAATTGTCAATAAAAAAGGAGAAAGAAGGGTAAGGTGGCATCAACATATTGAAATGAGAAATGTCCCACCACAAAAAAAGAAAAACTATGGCACAGTGATCACCTTGTATTGGTAGAAGGGAAACAAGAGGCAAGGGGAAAAGCACAACAGAACAAAACTAAACCAGAAAAAAAAAAAAAACCATACAGAAAAACATAGAAGGTGATTTTCATAATAATTCTTTCAAGTGACAATAATCTGTCTAGCAACAATATGTCTTCATTTAATTGTAGAGGAAAACAATCAACATGAGCAAAACATTTACAGCAAGCAGAAAGTTAAAAATCTCTCCATCCATAAGCACATTTGGGAAAATTACAGCTATGCTCAAATTCAAGCCATGTGGGACAGGGTGGAGAGGGCATGGCAGTTTTATGTGAGTTCAAGGGAAAATGTGTTTGAAAAATCAGAATATTTATTTTTAGTATTTTCAAAATATTGACTTGTTTCAATACACTGCATGTTTTCAGTTGAAAAACAACATAAATGTAAACATTTAAAAGGATTAAACAATCCCCAAATTAAATATAGACCAGTATTTCTGTTGAAACCCTCAGATAAACAGAATTTTTTATTCCGTTTGCCCAGTAAATAAAAACATCTCCATTCCCATCCCTCACCCTAACCTTAATGCCAGTGTCTCGAATCCATTCATTGTAGGGCTACTGCTGCTAATGATGCTAGTAGTTTTCTTGCAGGAAGGGAAAATGAGAACAGAACCCACTTTATCCCTACACACTTCTTTATTTCATGGTAGGCAAAAGCATCACTTTATTCAACTGCTTAAATCTTGCCTTGAATAGACAAGTCGCTGTGGGGAAGTGGAGTCTGCAGTATGCTGTCTGAGACTAATACTCTAAATCCCTTACATTAAGTACACCAGTAGCAACTAAACAAATATCCACACAGATGTCATGCCATTCTACTGAGCACTTTTATTCCATTTATAAAATGAAAGAGCAATCCCTTGACTGCTTGTCATGGCAGGTGTCTACGTATTTAAATTCTGGTCAGTATTAAATGAAACACGTGTATTTAACTTTCCCAGCATGTCTAAAGCTTTTAAAGCCCATCACACTGATGCTAAAATAATAAGAGCCAGCAGCCTGGTGATATGATTGCTTTTTTATTGCTTAGTTTGTGCTGGGAACTTGTTTTCATTCCAAAGGTTATGACTTTTAAAGCAGCTCTACTCCTATTTCCCTCCCCCAAACTGAAGCTGAATCAAGAAGGGACATAAATGAGAGCTGAAAACCTAGGTAACATGACAACCCATTTTCTGATCCTTTTGATTTTCAGTGCACTTTCTAACACCAGTTCTCAGCAAAGATTGAGAGTGTGTCTTGCTTAAGTAGAAGATGTCAGCTGTTATGAAACTGGCAGATGGACAATTAAGATTCTTCAAGGTAAAAATATAAATAAAATGCAGGCAAAAGGAGGCAAAGCATGCAATTACTGATCACTGTTGCAATCTCCTTGCTTCTGAATTTCAATGTCAGAGGAAGGATTTTGTCTACCAGTTGCTTATGGTTAGCTCTGGCAGTTATAATGCAGGAGTACTAAAGCAGAGGCAAATGAACAGACACTGTAAAACCAAGTCTGGAGCAATATCTTCTAAACAGTTTAATGGAGTAATTATATTCTGTGATAGGAACACATTGCATTTGTTTCCAACAAGGTTAATCTTGCGTGATACTCAGAGAGGTGGCCATTAAATGCAAAGTTTTTAAGAACTCATCCCAGGTCCTTGGAAAAAAATCATACAAGGAGACAAGAAGGCAGCAAAGCAGATGAATGAGATAGGCAAGAGTTGGAGCGGGTTAGGCTGAGTCCAAGTTTGTTACAGAGGACTATAGTATATCATGCATGCATATGTGAAAGAGTTAGAGATCATGTACCTATGAAATGAAATTAAGGAAGATAAACACCTTTTATAAAGAACCTTCACATTGAAGGAAATAAAGACACTGTGAAGAAAAAAATCTTGTTCCTAGTTATATAATAATTATTACTTTTTAAACATTTATCATTCATGTGAAAGGTCACATTTTTACTTTTTTTTTTTTTCCCCCCTATTCTTCCAGTAAACTCAGACTACATTCCTCAAATCCTCTAACATGAGACTGGCATTTTAGAAGTCAAGCTTTCATGTCTACTTTGCATTTTTTTTCCATCTGCCTCATAAAATTAAGATGAACTATTTCAATTTCTGTTGTAGAAGAGCACTTATGATTAAAATCACAAACATGAGTTGAATCCATCATTTTGTAATAGAAATCATGGCGTAGGGCCTATCTGTGCAATCTTCTACACTGGTGAGCCAGCAAGGTTCTAATAGATGTGACACCATTTTCAACAGCTCTAAGAAAAGTCAGGAACATAGAAGTATGAAAAAGAGCTGAGGATCCAAGGGACAGCAAAAGACCTATGAAAATACTTTTAAATGCCCTAAGCCAAAGATGCCCTAGGATGGTCTGAAAAGGGAAACTAATGCATAGATTTTGTTCATTTGCTTGATAAATTCAAGAGGAATAAAGGAGTTCTGGTTTCTGTGTTTAATTCATGGAATACCTGCAACTATTTTCTTCACTCTTTCCTGTACCCAGAGAAGCTATTCTGAATGTATCTTCTGATGGAAGTTTAGGCAGCTCTTACACTGTTTTCAAGGTCTACAGAAGCAGACTACCACAGTAAATGAAACAGGAAAGCAATCTGTACTCAGATCTGTTTATGGGATCTTGAGCCACAGGAGGAAGAGATCAGATCCTGTGCAGACCCAGCAAATAGAAATCAGTGAACCACCAAGTCAGTTTTCTTTACCACAAGCTGGACCATCTGTTAGGAAATATGGAATCAGTTTCTAAAGAAATACCTATTCTTCAGTTTTTTGCTCATAAGTGAGACATGTATTTGAAAAGCACTTTCAGAATTGAAGTGGCAGAGATATGCGTGGTTATTTTATTGCAAAGAATATAATTAAACTGTTAAAAAAAAAATACAGAGAAAGATAACCCATAATGAAAGCTGCAAGATGATTTTCACACCAGGAGAGGTTAAGGAGATTGAGAGTCTTCAGCTAGAAGAGATAACTGACATATAATAATATGAAAAAGAAATAAAGAAAATGTGGCAAGAGCAAGTGTTTCATGTAACAGAGGGCACAGAGTGAGATGACAGAGAAGGATGTTTTTGCAGCTTACACTGTAGCATCCTTTGTTACAAGAAATTACAGGAATCTGGGGCAAATTTTATCTTGGGAATATGACCCTGGTAAAATTTTATTTCTATCTCCTGCTAAGCACAGACAGCCATTTCTACTTGATATGAAACAACAATGCCTAGGAGTAGGAAGGAGTAGCCTGTGGTGAAACTTTACATAGTTTTCATTCCAAGAAGTGTTCAGTTTATGCATAAGTCAAAGTTAAGTAATTCTGAGGAAATCTGTATGGGCACTGTATAGTTCAGTAAAAAGTAAGATGTTTATACCCTGAAGCTTTGTTGCGTTGTTTTTAAATACTCCAGTTTTATTGAAGTGGAATGGCTTTTTTTTTTCCTTCTTTTTTTTCTTTTTTTTTTTTTTTTTTGCCTGCTACTGATTATTTACAGTGCTAGAACTAGCACAATTCAAAAGCAGAAATCTTTACTTTGTAATTCAAAAGTTCTGCTTGCCAAAGATTATGACCTCTGCAGTTATGAGCATCACAAACTCTAGGGTTCATTTAACTGCACATGGATTTCTGGAATGTAGAGACATCTGACCAAATTACTCTGAATTTCTTTTTCTGGTCAGTAGAGGATTAGTCAATAAACTTAACAGAATTGAAGTCTGAAAAGTTTATCTCACTCTAAAGTAAACACATTTGTCCAAATTAATCACATTAAACTCTAATGACTGTATTGATTGGATTACATTGACCATAGTGGATGCCTAAATAGTCAGTCCAGCTGTAGATAAACATATCAGATAACCAACAAAAAAGATGAAATTAATCCCACCCCACAATTCCATGTTCCAGTCAGCCAGAAATCTTGCTACAGAGTGAGATTTCTAATAGTTTTGTTGAACAGAAGAACTGGAATCTTTATTGACATGGATTTCAAGTATGATATTAACTAATTCTGCCCAGGAATAGCCAATTCTAGCATTAAGCTAACTCTTATTCTTCACTACATTTCATACTCTGTCTTTTATAACTGACTGAAATAGAAAATGTAACATTATTTAGCAATGGATCGTTAAATGAAGAAGAAAAACAGAAACAAATGAACAACCACCCCCCATACACACACACACAAAAACCAAAACACTTGAAAAAAATTCTATTAGGATTGCATATAGAATTCACTTAAAATATTGCAACGAGCAATTGATTTTCTTTATAACCATGAAGGAACTGAATAACAATTTTCTGGAGTCATCAGAATAGTGCAAAGGAGCAGAATTTGCTTAGGGTCTCAACTGTCCATTCCACCAAGTCCCTTTGGTTCTGTGCTCTTCTTTTCTCTCAGCACTAGAGGTGAGAAACTGTCCAGTTATTTTTCAGCTGCCAGCAGCACCAAGCAAGGAGCTAGGGCCACAGCAAAGCAGTGTTTCTATTCATTAATTATGGCTGTTATTTGTAATAAATAGGTGCATTTTACTGTTTTCCATTTCATCACAATTTCCTAAGTAGTATTTCTAAGGAAAATGTGTATGTCTGAGTTTATGTAAGCATGTTTGTGCACAGCATCACCTAACACTCCTCAAAACATTGTCCTTATTCAAATGCAGTTTCCTCTGGGGGGAAAGAAAGAAAATAACCAACCAACCAAACAACACGAAGAAAAAATAAAAGCACACAAAACACACACACACACAAAAAACTCCAAACACCCAACCCCAATTAAAGAAATAACAAACCAAACCAAACAAAAAAACTCCAAACAAAAACCACAATGAAAAAACAACCAACGATCCAACAAAAAAACCCAAAACCCACACAAACCACAAACCAGTGCTTGCAAAAACTGCCTTTGCATACCAGAGCAAATCCTCAGTATTTTATAGTTGTCTTTTGCAAAATTCAGTTCAATTTCTCTTGCTGCTTGAAGGGATGCTAGGTAAGAGAGATTATTATGTCCTTTCAGTGACAGGAAAGATATCTTCCAGTTATAAATAGTGTTGTCGCTATCTATTTAAATGAATATTGTTTCCGCTAGTAAATTAGATCATCCAAATATATACAATCCTGAAACTACCACCAGACAAATCCGAGCCTTCATTATACATATGAGCTGCTTCTTCTTCTAAGAATATCTCACTTTTCAGAAGAAGGTGAAACTTGTCCTTGTTATGGCATTGTTCTCTCGATTAGAAACTTTGCACCAGCTTCCTAGATCTCCTAGAACTTTTGTTTATTTTCTTTGGAATAAATTTCATTTTTCTCAGTATCAGGAATGATACTGAGAGCACAGGCTTTCCACAGAGGAGCAAATCCAGACTCTGGAGCATCCAAAGGGTTTTTTCCTCATTTGCTCTTTCATTTTCAGACCTCACATAACACTTTTTAATTCCTTATCTCTGCTAAGTGTTTGGAATCACAGGAAATTGGTTAATCATAGAATGGTTTGGGTTGCAGAGGACCTTTAAAGTCCATCTAGTACAACCCTCCTGCAGACAGCAGGTTAGCCACTTCAGTTAGTTTTCTTGTTGACGATGCTTGCGCACTGGATTGTGCCGTGAACTCCTGCAATAAAGTCAGATACAATTAGCTGGATATTCCTCTGTGCCTAGTGGATGAGTCTTAATGCGTCACACTGTTGGAAAGAGCACAACCTTGCCACAGTCACTCTTAAGGTAATTCAGAGAGTATTTCATCCAAAGTCCCTGATGATTGTCTCTTAATGCTTCATGCGGCACAATATGCTTAATATTCTTCTCAGACCTGTAATTCACATGTTAAGTCTCTGGTTTTTTTTGTCATAGCTGCGACCCGTGAATGCAAAGAAAACTCCTTATTGTAAGTATAGAGTTTTCTCAAAGTTACCACTTCTGAGGTAGAGTTCACTTGATATTTGTTCCTTTCCTAATGTTTTATTCCTCATTTTTTTAAAATATAGAACTATTCTGACTAACTGAAAATTTGGACAAAATAATGGTTTTTCAGTTTACCATCCAGCACAACCAAGCTCTAGAGTACACACTGCACATCACTTGGAGAGAAAGATGATTCTTTAAATTTATTATTTATCAACCAAGAGCATTTGTGTGAATAGTATTCTAATCACAACATGTACCTCAGTATTGTTCGGTGTGAGAGGAAGTATCATACTCAAACTGCACATCTTAAAGACTAACACAAGACCTGATTTGTTTTTTTCGCATGACCTATTCCTTCCCATAAATCAAATCATCTCATAATTCTATGGCAATTTATTCTTATTCAATGAATAAAAAAACAAAGAGAGTTTAGAATTAATAGCTTATTATTAAGGTCTATAATTTGATACTAAAACCCAGTATCAGTGGGAGTATCATAAATTTCTCAAGGGGATGGAATTGCAAGTACCTAATGATATTATTACAAAGGAATTTCAAGGTGAATACGTTGTACAACTATTTGACTTTGCTCTTGGCATAAATATAATGATATATGCTTAGAATTTTGACACTTTATTGCAATAAATGTAGATACTGTTCTATACGTAACAATGCTCAGAGATATAAGTTAGTGGAATTCTAGAGAGAAATTCAGGAAACATAACTTTACTTTTCTATATTATTTTGCTTTTCTATTATTTTCTAATTACATATTTCCTATCACAACTATTTCCTATTAAATTGCAAACTACTTGACTTTTGAACATTTCTTCATCTATTACCCTGTCTAAAGATTGTGTTCAGATACACCTCTGTGTAGACAACCTCATGAGTTCATCGTGTGGCTGAAATTTGCAGCTGCAGCTGTAACAAAACCATTATGCTATTACCTTTAAACCCTTTAAACTTCTACCATATTTTAGTCTATTCTAATAATTCATGATATTTACTTTTTCATACCCCTTTCCTTTTCTCCCTAGTGTGGCATTTCCAAGATCTGACAACAGACTTAAGAGCATCATCCTTTAAGAGGTTACGGTAATTTGATATAGTAACTGCTTATCTTGTAAATGTTTTGGCAAAAATCTAAAGAACCAATGACACAATTATGTGGGGAAAAAAAAAAAAAAAAGAAAAAGAAGAAGAAAAAAAAATAATTAAAAAACCTGGATTACTCTGATGTCTTTCTGAGTGTACCAAAAAGGGGAACAAATATCTCTGTCACAACTATCATACTGCTTTTACCTAACATGTGGCTTTGAAAAGTCACATGTGAAACTTGGAATGTGGAAGAAAATATAACTAAATAAATCCCACTACTTGCATTAATATTCATGACCAATCTACCTTTCAGTGCACTACATTCTCTGTTCAAAGACATTACACTTCTCCTCTCCCTAATTTTCACAGGCAGTCTTTATCTGTCTATGTAAAATGCATTTCTGCTCCATTAAGTTATTATAATATACGACCATAAAGATAATGCGACTGTAAATTATTGTATTAATATTCTAGTCATCAACACATAAACTTAGACTGGGGAAAAAAAAAAAAAAAAAGCCAGCTATTTTATCTTGGAATGTGTCATTTCAGAAGCAGAATATTCTCTCCATCCTCTTCCAAAATGGTTGAAAAGCACTTGCAATGACAATTAATATGGTTCAAAAATACTATCCTGACAAGTTTTGCTCTGGTATTTGTTCACATATATCTCAACACTCAATTAACTGGAGGAGAGGAAAGGAGATGAAAGCACTCAAGAAAGGTCCCTAAATGACTGTGGGGTTTGGGGTTTTGGGGTTTTTTTTGGTTGGTTGGGCTGGGTTTTGTTTTGGTTTTCCTTGTTTTTTGTTTTTCCCTAAATCCACTTAATATGGTCCAAATTGAACAACATTATAAGAACCTGTCTGTGAGTTTTACAGCAAATTTTGAGCAGAATCCCACAGAAGCATTTTCAGGTGACAAAAACCAACTCCAACTATTGACAGCAGAAATGGTACACATGGGCATACAAGAATCAAAACAACTTGGTTCTTTGAGAGTACATCTGGCAAATACAGGATCAAAAGGGTTGTGGGTTTTTTCTGCTGAGTAAGAATTGGTGGACGTGACCCCTGAGGTTTCATGCAAAAGTTACTGTAGTCTCCTCACTGATTTCAGGACTGGAAGTGATCTACTAACAGAAGAACAGCAGCAACAACAACAAAACAAACTCTCTGAAACAGAGAAGCCTAGATTTCTCTTAAATAAGTTACTTGTAAGCTAGTTTCTATTTTGGAAATGTAAATAAATTAAGCTTTCTGCTGAAGATTATCTTTTACTGAACTAAAGGTTTCCATGGCACGCTTACAGGAGGTAAAATAAACAAGAAAATCGCAAAAGGAAGGGACAAAGTAGCCTCTCTTTGGTGTTGCTTCTGATCACTTCACAGTGATAGAAGTTTGTAACTGATCGGTGTATTTACTGTGTAGACTGATTCCTCAACATATAGTTTGATCCTTATCTAGTCAGGTGATGAATTTGTGGCACGGTACTTCCACACTCCAGGTAAGGATAGACAGTGTGCACCTTTCCCCCAGATTCATAGATTGCTTTGAATTAGAAGGCACCATCAAGGGTCATGTTGTTCAAACCCCCTTCAGTAAATTAGGGACATCTCTAACTAAATCAGACTGCCGAGACCAGTGTTGCCGTGACCTAGGTACAGCAAACAAAGCATGCAAAAAACAAGATAATGCTTTAAGAAGCACCACTTCAGTCTCTTTTTGACATGTTTCAGGTCAGTATAGTTACAAGACATTTTTTCCATGGAACATTAGAATAATTGTAATCAAGTCAGAATTTATGTCATCTTTCTTTTATATAAATGAATGACCTGTCAAATATCTCTTTGAGATATGACAGTGTTAACTTCCTTTTTTGTACAGAAGAGGAAAAAGATGTACAAATAAGTGATGTAATGGATCAGCAGAGAAAAGGCATTCACTGCATTCAAAATTGTTTGATCCTGATTCTCACAGTGATCACAAAGAGAGGCTCTCACCAGCTTTGGTTCAAACATCTGGCTAAAGGCCAAGAACCCTACCAATCTTCTTACAAAAAAGGCAACCAGCAGACTAAAAATGAAGACTTAATGCAGCATAAAACTGCAGTGTAAATGAGAAGTGTTAATGACATCAAAAGCTTAATCCTAAGCTGCTTTAATCATGTACTTTTATATTATGTAGATAACTGACTAATGTATATTAGTAACCACCCACCAGAGAGCTAAGAAAGTAAATCCTTCCAGCATCAACAAGGTTCTTACCAGGGGGTAGAAGATGTGACTGTGGGTAGTTTCCAGATCCAAAGGAAGAAGTAACCAACCAATCAATCAACCAACCAACCAACCAAAAAGTATATAGCACTTCACAATTAATAAACAAACAAAAAATCTAAGACCTTTTCTGGCATAGGTGTCAAGA
Organism: Dryobates pubescens; assembly: GCF_014839835.1. Lineage (NCBI taxonomy): Eukaryota > Metazoa > Chordata > Aves > Piciformes > Picidae > Dryobates > Dryobates pubescens. Next base: position 18,327,790 of record NC_071625.1, on the reverse strand, counting down.
CTCTGCAAGTTACATCAATAAACTTAAGGCAGGCATCTATGTTCCTTATAAAAAATAACTCTATGTCCAGAATAAATGTTCTTCCCTGCAAGTGTCTTAATCTTCCTGAATTCAAAATAATCTAACCTCTCTTGTATTTTTTTTCCTTTATTTTTTTTTCCTCTTCTATCAAAGCAAACTAATATCTTCTTTTAATACCCATCCCCAAATATGGGACTTGTATCCAGACGTTCTGTGGTAGGTTGAACGCAATCATGTAATAAAGCCTAAGTGTTTGCAGCTCCTTGGGCACCTCATCATTAACTTAGTATGTTATATTTTAACTATAAGAATATAACACTGTTTGAAAGAGGAGTTTAAAGAGAAGGAGGAGTACTCCTGTTTCCAGAACTCTGACTCTACTGATGATGACGGAACTACATGAATCTCTATTTATGTACTTTAGTTCAAGCTGCATACAGTTGTCACTGCAGGTTTGTATTGCATAACCATTGCACAGTACCAATAATAAGAAATGCTTTGGGAGAATAAGTTCCACATCACATGAAGGTCCAGAAAGAAATATTAAAAAGACATGCAGTCATTCTTTTGTTTTCACACAGTAGATGTTCATAAACCGAAATTCTGAATTTTGAGTTGTACTCTGAAATGTTTCCTTCTGTCTTTACCCCTTTTTTGTTTCCCAAAGTTTTCCCTTTTTTATTTTATTTATTTTTTTGTCATTCACCTACGGATGCATACAATCAGTGCTTCATTATTTCAGGACAACAGTCACTCTCTAATTGTTTCACGTCTGATGAGCATTTCAGTGATGGATGACCTGCCTCACTCTACAGAATTTTCCTGATGAAAAATAGATTCATTTAAGAAAGAGAACTACACAGACTAATGTACATCATCTATTAAGACCCTAAGACTTTTTCTTTATCTTCCTGTTCTTGTTTATTTTTTTATACTTTGCAAAGCCAGTGAACAGAGATGAACTCTTTCAGCATTTAATTTGTAGCATAAGTGTACCTCCTCTGCCCTCTTTTGAGATACAGTGGTTTTATGAGAAAAACTGTGTCAATATTATTTACATATTTGATTCTAGGAAAGGTCTGAATAAGTGTTTTTCTTCTCCAGAGCTGCATTTCCCAGTTCAAAAAAAAATCAGAATGACAAAATCCTAGGATTAAAACCAAATAATAAAAAATAAAATCTCTTAATGGTTTTACTAGATTTATCTCTTTGAAAATGAAGTGAGTTACCTGGATGGTCCAGCGAAAAATGATGGACTAACACTGTCTTAGTGATGAGTTACAAATGGCTGCTAGCCGAAAGTCAGTTCCTTATGGGTTTACAAGCTACATTATTTTTAAAGTATTTAGCATATTTTCCTTCTCACACTGTCTTGTCTTACTCTAAAACCTTGTCTGATTTTACTTTAGTCTGAAATTTTGTTTACCTCTAAGCTGTATCATGTTGAGACCTTACATGCAGTTGTTGATTAGTGCCAACTTTGTATAAATGTCTTTATCATCTTCTAAATAAATATGCTTTGGGAATAATTACCACTATGGTATTTACACTGAACTCTCGTTCCTTTTTCTTTCCATTTTAACATTGCCTGCTAATTTTGAAGCAATATGCTAGTCCATTCCAACCCCCAAAACAAAATCCCAACAAATAAAGCAAACAGAATCTCCACTTTCAATATCTTTTACAAATATTGATAAATCTTTATTTCATGAAGCTTATTCTTGCCGTCAAGAACTTCTTTCAAATATAGTAATAGAAATCCATTGTCGTGTAAAGCTACTGCTTTCTTTTATTTCAAATGTTTCCATATGATCACTCCAGCTGCAGTGAAGGAAGCTACTGACTAGTAATGGTGGATAGAAAGTCAGTAAGGACAATAATACACATCTTACAAAACACCAATTGTGATACATTTTCTCCTGCAACTTGGACACATCCCAAGGCTGAGCTCTCAGATTGTGTCTTATTATTTGTCATGCCAATTATTATTCTATTGTTAGTGCTATCACAGTAGGATAAAATAATAGTTATTTTCTGAGCACAGTTAGGAGGGGAAATAGGTTGCTTTATAGCAGTGCTGAAAAAAAAGAGCATGATGGGCCTTTCAGATACCAATGCTTATTCATATAAAAACTATATCTATTAAGTTACTATTTGTGACTGATCATAGCCATTTAATCAGCCAATTTAAAGGCTAAAATAAAGACAGATGATCAGCCATCCCCTTGAGGACGTAGTCCCTGGCCGTCTGTTGTGGTAGTAAGTTTCATTTCCTCAGCTTCCTAAATTACATTTGTATCTTAAAACTAGTATATTTTCTATCATCCTATTACCATATTTTCCCATCTGGGCATTTATGAAATATCATCTCTTCTAGCTTTAACTGAGTAACTGGTTTTATTTTTGTGGAAACTAGGAAGCAGGAAGGGACAGTATATGTTCAGCATTTGTGTCTTCTGGCCAGACAGAGGCACTAGGGAATATCCTTGTGCCCAGTCAACAGAAGTAAGTAGACCCACTGAGTTCTTTCACATCCTTTCAGTTTCTTTTTTTCCAACCTTATTCTCTTTACTTCCACTATTTGCATTATACCTTATATATATAAGGATGAACACTACCACCAAGCACAATATGGCCTTAATTTTAGTATAGGTAAGTAAAGTATCTTTTAAAGTGCAAAATCCTGTAAGAACTGCAGTGAACATAGAAGCTAATGAAACACATATTAAATGCCAGTTGGCATTTGTTAATCAATACAGTTTTATAGCAAAATACTTGAAATTGATTTAAAGAACAAAACCAACCACAACAAACCAAACAAACAAACAAACAAACAAAAAACCCAAACCAAACTATAAAAAAAGTACAATTTGTAGTGAAGGGAAAATGTGAAAGAATTTCAATGAGGAAATTAAGAAAATTCTTTTTAAAGCAGCTTGAATACTCCCATCCTGCATTTTTTATAACATACAAAATAACTTGTCCAAAAAATGCCTGACATAGTCCAAAAAGGCATAACATTTCTGCTTGCATAAACTTCATGGAGAGAGCAAGGCTAGAAATGAATTGCTTACTTTACACAGCACAATGAAAAAAATCTACCTGTCTTCCTGTTACCCAAGGGTGGGGATTTTTGGGGGCCTTTTTTGGTTGTTTTGGGTTTTTTTTTTTATCATTTATGTTTGGCAAATAAGAAGTGTAGAAGAAGAAATAAAAAGATCAAAATACCAGGGACAGAAAAATCTCTGAATCCTATTAGTATGTTAATTTCTATTGGGACATGAAATAAAGATTATAAAAAAAAAACAAACCAACAACAAATGTCAACTGCTAATCTGGAAGAAACAGTAATACCCACTTATAAAATACAAAGTCTTCTGTATATGTGAAGAACAGGCTTACTTTGCTCTAAGGTGACTAAAATAATAAAGAGGAAGCTCTATCCCAGAGAGAGCTTGCATAATCAGAAAAGTGTCAGCAATACGAGATTCTAAAATAGTCCTGATGGAATAAATATATCATTGGTAGAAGGGAAGCTTTAAAACTGTTGACATATTCTTTAAAGGTCACAATGGAGAGTGTTGATAGTTTTATCTTAGCAGTCTAATCCCCATTCTTTTTATTATTCAGATGTGGTTTACAAGTCAGCAGAGTATTTTTTGAATTACTTGCAACTCAGACACTGATTAATGACCCGACAGTATATTCCTAATGCACTCTTTCAAGCCAATTAGTTCTCACATTTATTGCAATTCTATATTACAATATGAAAAGTTGATTTTGTTGGAATTCAGAGGCACAGAGATCAAGTATGTCAACTGTAAAATATCTACTAGCAATAATAAAGTTGATTGCTCTGGTAAATAAAAGTGAAGCCACAGAAAGTAGGTTTTATTGCAACTTCAGTCAGCCTCAAAACCTCAAGCCTCATTATACTGTATTTGTGGCAAAAGTAAAGGAGACTAAAAAAGTCACATGAAAATTATGGAAATGAAAGGAAAGTTACTAGAATTACCCTTATCTTCAGAAGTATCCCTAAATGATGGCACCTGGCAGTAACACTACTTGCAAGGACAAAACAAAAGTGCTATTAATCCAATTACACGTTACACAATGTTGCATTATATACTCTAAATCTGCAAATAACTCTGCATGAGGTGTAGTTTACAAACAAGGGAGCCTAACATTATTCAAGATTTTTCAATTTATTTATTTTTTAATGGTTATAGTAACCAAAAAAATAGCCTGAAATTGGCAGGCATAGCTCTGAACATTGCTGCAAGTAGAAATGCTAATGTCAAATTAAATTTCAGTTCAAAAAACCAAGTCCAGGGGTAGGCAACTTCTCAGATTGGATTGCCATTGAATTTTCAACATCAAAATTTTCCTAAATCTTATTGTAGAGTCTGAAATTTTTTTTCAGTTCAAATTCCTGGGTTCTGTTGGCACTTTCAAAAGGTGTTCCATGAAAGCAGCTTCATTCAAAAGGCATTGTATTGCCATTCTACAGATTAATTCCTCTGATTTATAATAGCACTTTTTTAAATGGAGGTTGAAATAATTTAAATGGAGTTGAAATAAATACAACTTCTGTATGCAAATGAGGATTCAGATATTTTCTTTTAGGCATTAGACACCAACCTACGTGGAGTATTCTCTTGTGTTTATATCTCTTTACAAGAGTGCAGAAGAGCAAGTGTTTCCAAAGACAGCCTTTCCACTGCAATTTGATTTTTATTGATGCCGTTTCTGGCTTTTCCCATTGATAAAATTGACTATAATCACAAAATAGGCATTTAGGTCAACACTTAGAGGAAGGTATGGTGAATTGGATCCTTTATATATAAAATGAAACTTAAATCCGTATAGAATATGGGGTCTCATGAATATGTACTATTTAGAGCCTAAGTATCAACCATTTAAAATGACAGCATCAATATAATTTTCATGTTCTTACCAGCAGCAGAAGTAATGGAGTTTCAAATAGTTGAAAGATTAAATGATCAATCTACGAACAAATTCCTTTTCCTTTGATTTAATATTTTAAAATTATGCTTCATCAAAATTGGTCTTTTCACCAGCTTTGTAACACTTTAATAAAAAGTAAGAGATCTAGTCTGCTTCATCTATGATCAGAATTTCTTAAGAGTGGTACTGGAAGGAAGGATTTTATAACAGATTTCTGTCTGCAGCAAGACATAATTACAAGATAATCCCTCCCTTATCAATGCACTTATGGAAGAGATAGTAAAGCTATTATCCCTTGGTTTCAAAATAGAAGACTCTGCTTGTCCAGTTCAGATACAACGGGCTCACTGACATCAAAACATTTTTATTGTGCTTCCACAAAACCAGCAACTGAATCCTGACTTCTGAATACTAAAACTGCCCCCAGGTGGTCAGTGCAGGCATTACACCATTCTCATAGGATAATGAAGCAGACGTTCACTAATTTCTGCATCTGGCGAGAAATTTCACGTGGAAATGTGAAATTCAGGTTTCTCATCTTCTAAATGCCAAGTCCCATATGTTCATTTTCCATGATATATGACAAACAAGAAGCAGAGGAGAAAGTTCTTCACTGAGAGAGTTGTTAGCCACGGGAATGGGCTGCCCAGGGAGGTGGTGGAGATGCCATCCCTGGAGGTGTTCAACAGGGGATTGGACATGGCACTTGGTGCCATGGTCTAGTAGGCATGAGGTCTTGGGTGACAGGTTGGACTTGATGATCCTTGAGGTCTTTTCCAACTTTGTTGATTCTATGATTCTATGAGTCAGATCTATGGGGAAGTGATTTGGTTTAAAATATTTACAAAATAAAATAGTTGTTTTAATACTTGAGAATGGTTATGTAAAAAAGGAAGAGTTTTGTGTATAGATTCAGTACCTTAAAATTAACCAACCATCGTCAAGCTTCATTATAAATAGCAGATTTTTTGCATAAATATTTCCCAAAAAGACTAATTTGAGATAAGGTAAAAAGAGAGCCTGGGTCTCAGATGCATTTTCATAGATCTCAATGGCCTGGAGCACCCTCAAAAAAAGAGGAGGGGCATAGATATCTGAAGCTATGCTAGGGGCTGGAAGGAACCTCAAGAGATCATCTAGTCCAACACCCCTGACAGAGCAGGATCACCTATATCCAGTCACATAGGAACTCATACAGGCAGGTCTTGAATATCTCCAGAGAGGGAGTCTCCACAACCCCCCTGAGCAGCCTGTTCCAGTGTTCTGTCATCTCAGTGAAATAATTCTTCCTCCTGTTTCCATGGAACTTCCAATGTCTCAGCTTCCACCCATTGCCCCTTGTCCTGTCACTGGGCATCACCAAGAAAAGCCTGACTTCATCCTCTTGGCGCTTACCTTTTACATATTTATAAACATGAATGAGGTCACCCCTCAGTCTCCTCTTCCCCAAGCTAAAGAGCCCCAGTTCCCTCAGTCTCTCCTCATCAGGAAGATGTTCTACTCCCTTAATTATGTTGTGGCTCTGCACTGGACTCTTTCAAGCAGTTCCCTGAGGTCCTTCTTGAACTGAGGGGCCCAGAACTGGACACGATATTCCAGATGTGGCCTCATCAGGGCAGAGTAGAGGGGAAGGAGAACTTCTTTCAACCCACTGAGCACACCCCTTCTAGGATACCACTGGTCTTCTTGGCCACAAGAGCACATTCCTGGCTCATGGTCAACCTTATATTGTTGTTGATTTTTCACCCATTGAAACCAAAGCAAATATCATGACTTGTTTGAAAATTGTTTCGGATTTTTGACTACTTTCATGGACATCCCATCAGACAATGCATTTCGGTTTATTCCTCATTGTCACTAATAATCTGTATTAAAATGAACAGTTCAGGAATATATTAGCAGATTGAAGAAAATAGATAATATTTATTTAAGGAATATGACAGTAATATTTAGTCTTTAGCACAATGACAGTTACAGAAGATATATACATACACACACATATATATATATATATATGGAACAAACAGAAGGAAACTTATTAGAGAACATTTTCTTCTTAGTGATTTTGAATTAAATGCAGCTATCCAGGGACCAGAGGCTACATTGCACAGGTTAACTGCCTGATTTGTGACTCATTAAAAATCAAATTGGATCTTTACAATTGCATAAATCTATTATTATTACTAATAATGCTGATCAATTAAAATACAATTGCCACACCAGGACCTGATTGCAGTAATGTGAAAGAAGCTAAAATTAGAACTCAAGTGCCCCTTTAAATCCTAGGCCCAGAACAAAGCTGAATGTTTTTAAGACTGAAAAATGATTACCAGTAGAGCATACTGCTAGCAAGATCCCTGTCACAAGCAAACACTGCGTCAGATAGCTCTAACTGATATCCCAGATAGCTGTGTGAACAGAAGGGTCAAGGACTAATCAGGCATGGACATGTAAAAATCTCTGCCCTGTGAGGCTCAGACAGAGGTAATGTATAAAAATAGTTGATGGTATTGAAGTGTAGTAACACAGAATAGTATTGTTACCTGAAAACAGCAAAGTGCTGTCACATCTCCAAAGGAGAGGAATTCACTAACACAGCTCTATTATCCTTATTGAATAACAGTTTACCCTACAAGCATTTCAACCCACATGAGATATATATATATGCCATAAAAAGAAAATGAGAAATGAGAGTGTGGACAAGGATCACCCTCTTACTTGCAAAGAATCCTACCAAATAGTATTTATGAAGACCATTTCCTGCAGAACAATTAATGTAAATGCATGACTGTCAAACTGAGTAAGCACTACATGATCTAAAACCCAGAACAGGAAGAATTTATCTTAATTCTTTCATAGTTAAGCCACTGAGTAACTGAAATAAAAGTCCACTTCTCAAAATCTTCTTTTACTCTTTGTCATTGCACCAATAATTAATTCTTTAAGGGATGGTAGGTATATAACTTAGCTCAGTGCATATTTTCCCACATTAAAATTGATGAGGGTATTACACAAATGCACCATGCCAGTGTTTAGAAATTCTGTGACCGTAAACCAGGAATTGAATGAAATTTCCTCACTGTCTGAAGGAGCAGCCAACAGGCAGAAAACATGACCTGAGAACTGCATGGTAGAATGCAGTGACTATACAATGCACTGGGAGAATATTAACCTCCTGCCCAGTTGCTGCTGGGTGGGTTGAGAAACTGCTGAAGGTGTGTCTTCTGATTTGCCATCACTCTGGGTATGACTCTGTCAAACCTGTAAAATTTGCAGCATATCTGCCTGGAGAACAGAGCTTATCTTTATCATTCTCCAAATCTAGACTTCTATCCTGAAGATCATGCTTCTCCCTCACAGATGATCCATGAATCCTTGGGCAACCTTCCCAATGCACACATGTCAACACACAGGACAGAGTCCCTGTCAGCTCAGACTCCAATACCTTATGTGTACCAAGCAAAGATGGTGTAACCCAAAAAATTCGCTGCATAATTTCCCTTTCAATCCCATCTTCTGCAGAGTAGAAGAGATTTCATAGCATGCGGGTGTGCCTTTCAAGGCTGAAGGAATTGGCATTGGTGACTAGTTGTAAAAATAAAGATTGGCAATCTTATCTGTCAGCACATGCTTGATGCAGCTGTTCATTAAGTAAATTCTAGTTACATGAAATTTTAAATGAGTTTAAGTCTTTAAGAGATAGTGTGTCTCAACCCTGATGTCAAAAGATCTCTATTGTGTATTTATATTCTGGTTTCTGCCAATTAATGTATCCAGATACTAACTGTTGCACAGAATGGAAATTATTATATAACAAACATTTAATTAAAGAAAGTGAAAATCCTTTCTTGTTGCCCACAGAATGGCAACATTACCTATTCAGTTTATCGACATCCAGCCACATACCTTCTCTCAAATTGTACCTAAGTTCAGCTTTGCCATGAGCGACCACACTTTTACTTTTCCATTCACTACCCGTTGTGGCACATAACATTGTCATTAGGAAATATCTACAAACATATTCATTTAAGACCATCTAAGGTTCCAGAGCTCTCAACCACCATTCACCCATTTGTGGAAATTATAATGAAAATTTGGGTATGAATAGATAGCTTTGAATTTCTAAATCCCAGCATGAGTTCCCCAATAATCCTGCTACTATTGTTCATAATGGTCCAGGGAGACATAACCAGCTGAATACAACAGTGATACTATCCTCAGGCCTTTTACAACTTGGGGAACATCACCAACTAAATGCTGAGAAGGTAGTTTTATAAATCATTTATAGAAAGTGGCAAGCTGGGGCTTGCATAGGATGCTTAAATTAAATATCTATAATGTTCTTTCAAAAATCCCATCTCAGATACCCACCGCAGCTTTGTTAACAAGAAATAGGACCTACAGTAGGCACATGTTCTAGTCAACAAGTAGGGATCATGTGCTATATTCTGGGTTATCCTAAGGAGTGCAATGTAACAGTCAACTAACTAATACAGCCCTTGAAAGCTGGGGAACAACTTGCAGTATGCTGAGAAACTTGCTAGATCTTCTGTATCACATTGTGGTGCTGCAAAGTAAGAGGTCACACTTGTGGGGAGGAGTGGATGGGACAGGTGACCTAAGCCTACTAACATGGTATTCCATTCCATATGTGTCATATTCAGTATGTACTACCAGAGGAAGACTTAGATATCAAATGGTATACCCTAGGACATCTCAATTGTCAGAAGACATAAGGTAAGGGAATGCAGTAAATCCTAAAAGAAAGCTTCTAAACAAATAAGGTCACAACATTTCAATTTTGGGTGGCTTATTGATATCCCCTTGCCATGCACTATTGAGCTGAGCTGATAAATCACACCTTCCAGCTGTGAGTTTTTCTGAGTTTATCAGTTATGTTGAGATTATTCCTTTGCACTTTAGAAAAAGGGATATCGATGACAATATAACAGATGTCACATGCTGCCTCAAATAATTGCTGTTATTAATTCAAGAAGTGTAAAAGTGAGACACACTTTTTTTTTTTACTTTTCTTTTTCTTTTCTTTTCTTTTTCTTTTTTTTTCTTTTTCTTTTTTTAACAAGGCAACACATGAACACATGCACTTTGGTTCATTCCTGGCTATAGCCTCTGTGTTATGCACAAGGTGTATGGTCACAACCACTGGATTGGTAGAAGAATGAAAATAGTAACACCACAGAGACACAGAAGAACCCATTTTGTATGGATAGATGAGTAATTTTAAAATTCAGTTACAAGGGGCTACTTGTGTATTTACAGTTCTATTAGCTCATTTTTCATTGTATCCTGTAGGATTGCAGGACACATAAGTGACCCTAGAATTGAACCCTAAATAAATGTGTTACACTGAACTCTGCAGCTGATGTTTTTCTTATAGTTATAAAAGCAACTCACACAGTTGAAAAGTCACTCCCATAAAAAACTTGCAATCTAAGGGCCTAGGAAAAGAGAAGACTGCAAAGAATTCTTCATTCAGCTTGCACAATAGACCACTATCAGCAATGAGAACACAGCATTTGCCTCTTCACTCAGCCCAGTCCACAAGCTGGGAGAGGATTCTGTTGTTGTATAGGTGTTCGAACCACCCTGAACACAGCTTCCAGGATGAGATGTAAGCAGGTGAAGATGTTTATTACGTTATACAGCAAAGTTATCTAGTCTTTTTGAAAGCATAGGTGTCACACCTCAATTGGCTATTTTCTACTGGCATGTGTGTAATTAAGGCATAAAGTAGGTTAAAACAACAAAACAATATTTTAACACATCCAACCAAATTCTGCCTAGATTTTCTCCTTCAGTTACAAGATGTTTAGATTCTTCTCCGAGTCACAGAATAAACACAGCATGCTCTAATTCAAACAAAGGCAAATCTTCCCCTGCAGGAGTCAACATCCAGCATAGGATATCAAGCCTTAGCTACTCATGGAGACTTATACAGTCAATGAAGACAGACAGACCGACCCTGGGAGAGAGCACTGTATGCAATCTGTCTTTGACAACTTCTTGTAGTGAATAAATCTATTTTTTTAAAGACTTCTTTTCCTAGGGCTTACAAGAGAAAAAAAAAATATCTAGTTTTATAACTAAAATGTTTCAGTGCAAAATTGCTATTGCACAAGGCATTGTTTACAGATCTTTTCATTTTTATGAGTGGCAGAGCAAATCCTCAAATATGCAAGAGGAACACTGGACATGTTAGCTAGGAATTTTGCCTCTTTTTACAGTCATTAAATAAAACAGCATGCTGAGACTTCCAGCAGTCAGATGAAAAAGACATTCAAGGACCAAAGGGTGATTATGCCTAAGATAATGATGTGGAGGACGAGGGCATTAGCTAAATTCACATTCATGCTTTAATAATTGCTTAGATTATCCAGTTCACAAGTGACTTGGACTTAATAACAGCCAGGTCAGCTGATTAATAGCAGTACTTTAATTTTACCAATGTTGTTCTTTGCCAACCCATTTTTATTCAAAGCAGCATCGCACAGGTGACATTGCTCTTCTATTTGTTAGAGAAATTTCTTCAATTTTATACATATGAACAAAATTACAGAGGAAAGGAACTAACTACAAAGGCATTAATAAAAATAATAATTAGGAAAAAAAAACAAACCCAAAACCACACACAACCCTCACCCAGGTATTTTCTCCAAGAAATAGAAGATTTAAAAACTGAGAAGTAGGGATTACTTTGCATAAAATGAATAGACATTGAAAAATCGGGGGGGTATGGGGGGTGTGGTTTTGGTTTAAATTTTGTGGGGGTTTTGATTGTTTTGGTTTTGGTTTTGTGTGTGTGTGTGTGTGTATGGTTTGTTGTTGGTTACCTTGCCTTGCCTTGCCTTTCCTTCCCCTGAAGCTACATTTGCCACTTGCCATGTCCCTAATGCAGGTGCATTTTTACTCATCCAATTCCAACTCTTTTCCCTTGGCACACAAGTTCCTACCATGCTGCACAAAAAGACAATAGGTTTGCCAGCAGTACCTACTTTCCAGATAATTTCTTAAACAAATGCTCTGTCCATGGGCAAAAAAGGAACCTGTGATGCAACACGCATCCCCATTTGTATGCTTTCTGGTGTATATGGGTAGAACTGAATGCCATAGGCAGTTATACCAGCTCCCCAGGCTCTACCAGTGGAGCTTTAAGTCTGCCTGAAAGGCTGCAATTTTCCATTCCAAGTGGAAAATGGATAATTGGATACTTGACATAATAAAAACCAAACAGTATTAATACAAATAAACAAAACCCCCCACCTTTATATAATGACTGTTTCAAAGAAAAGTGGGAAAGAAAGAGAAAGGTGGGGGCTTCAACCTTGGAAACACCTAAATACACTGCCCCATTAATTTCTAAAAAAGATCCCAGTACTAGAGTGTTGTTGATGTGGTGTAAAGAATAGAGTAAGAACAAGAATAAAGGCTTTTACTGGCACTGTGAGGTGTAGTAAATTGTGTGTCCTCTGTCTCCAGACTAACCAGAATAAAAACAAGAAAATATTTTATACATTAGAAAGCTGGAGAAAATATATTTAAAAGAGTTTGAAATAATTTATAGAAATTTTTCCTATTCCTAACTTTTGATTATAGAAGATTTTTATTTTTTTTAATAGAATAATTTACTCTACAAATTGATGTATATATTGACTTTTGTCAGGATGGTATAATTACATGGCAGCAAATTGTGCATAATTATATTAGTCAATCTGGTTCAGCACATAGTTTTACAACAGATGCAATGTGAGCAAGATCAGAATTACATTTTCTATTCTCTTTTCTAAACTAATTATTACTCCTTCTAACAGCATAATATTGTAATGCTGCTAGATGACAATTCATCCAAGCAGAAGACTAATACAGTAGGACAGTTAGAATTATGTGAAAGGACAAGTTTGTGAATGAATGAAACCTGCACAAATGTAAAACTAATAGAGCAAATGGATTTGCTTCTGAATTTTTATAAGGTTATTGCCTCCTGTCCCTGGATGCAGTATGAGTGTGTGAGGGGGGTGAAATTCATCTCTGTGCCAGGTTTCAAGAGGGTATTTTATCCTGCAAGTGGAGAAAAAGAAAAACTTTTCACCCTCTCTGATGTGGTCCATGTCCTTCCTCATGAGCACCACCTGCATTCCCACACAAATGACAAGAAGAATCTGTATCCTGTACAGCTCTCTGACACCATCATCGCAGCAGTCACTTATTGTATTGTTTTCACCTGCCCACAGTTACTAGCGAAGAAGTAGAGATGTGACATGGAGTCTTTCTCAAGCATAGGCTTTGTTGGACTGATCCCTAATCAGGAATGGAGACATTTCCATATTTCTATTGGGAATTTTATCTGGTGGGATATGGAAAGTGGATAGATGATGCCTGTGGATGTTTCTTGAGTACTTCAGAACACACAAAATGATATAAACAGTAAAAGTAAAGATTTGTTTAGTACAGTCAGATGTTTAAAGGAAAGCATAAGGACAAGACATTTAGTTTCTAATCGTCCAGACTTTCAGCAACTCTAAATTGAATATACTTACTGATCAACCTCCAAAATATTATGGGTCATTTGTTTGCATCTTTTCTTCTTTTCTTTTTGAGATGCCTGCTTACTCTGAATATTTAACAATTTAATTAATTACCAAAGTAAAAAGTTATTTTCATAGAATTACAGAATCACTTCAGCTGAAAAAGACCAACCATTATCTAACTCTGCCAAACCTGGTCCTAAACCATGTCCCTTAGCATCACATCTCTGCATCTCTTAAACACCTACTGGCATGGAGATTCCCCACATCCCTGGGAAGCCTATTTCAGTGTTAGAGAATCCTTTCAGTGAAGAAGTTTATTCTAATATCCTGTCTAAAACTCTTCTGGTGTAATTGAGGTCATTTTCCTCAAGTTATGGTCAGTACTGAAAGTGGTAAAAGATAGCAAGACAGCAACAGCTGAATTTCTTCATTATCCTTTTCTGCTTCCTCAATTTTCCTGAAAGGAGAGGGCCCTTACTGCACAAACCCTCATTCCAAAGTAACTGCTTGTATTGGAACTATTTGTTATGGTTTTGTTACTGGTAACAGAAGAGATACACAGAAGCACACATACAAATAACTAATACTGTATCTTTCCACATAAGATGGAACTGTAGTATATTGGAAATGGGGAGTTTAAAGACGGATTTCACATTCAGCTTCCCCCACAACTCCAATGCCCTTTTTTTCCCTTTCCCTGGTAATCCTTTAAGAAGGATATGACCATGATTTACAGTTTTTAATTGGATGAGCAATTAGAAGTTTGGGCATTCATCTTTATTTATCTGAACTCTGCAAATCTGCTCTGGGATTCACTGAAAAACTAGATGTCTTGGGAAATTTCCTGTCAACACTTGGACACGCATATTACTGATGCATGGGTGTCTCCTCAGGGGTACTCTTTTGAGAGTCTGATGCTCGGATTTATTCATATTTGAAAAAGGAATAATTTTAAAGTTAGCCTAAAATTCCTGGGAATTAGAAATGAAATTAAAAAGGAGGATAATAGGCCAGCATGAGGTTTTAATTAATCTTTGTCTTACCCTGGGATGTGGAAAATGTCAATTTGTGCTAGTTCCATGAAGGATTATACCAGTAATATGTACAGCCCATTTAGCTTTGAAATAAAGCATAAAGAAAATAAAAATGAGAACTTTTGATTCAATGTGACACTGAAGGGGAAGAGAATTAAAAGGAGCTGGCTCAATTACCACCATTGGAGGTGACCCTAACAAAATACAGCTGGTTTTACCAGACACCATTTATATCCTCAAGCCACATTCATAGAAATGTTTGCCAGAATGAGAATTCAAACAAATGTCTGGAAATCTTCTGTGGACTGCTGTGCATTTTTAAATATCTCATTTGTTCCACTAAAATGTCAAAGAAAAAAAAACCCAAACCCAAAAAAACCCAAGCCCCACCCTCCCCCCCAAAAAATAAAATGACTGGGAGACTGGGGAAGAAGCCAAATATGTTAACTGAAGAGATGCTGGCTTTGTGTCATCCATACTTCGTACTGTGTACCCCGGAGTACAGATCCAGCTGTAAACGTGATGAAAAGGAAATGGGGACTGGAGGCACAAATTATGTAGTTTATGAAGACCTAGCAGTAATTTGGGTTCACAGAGTGGGAAGGAAACTACCTTTAAAACAGGTTCAGAAAAATATTTATGCTCATCTCAGCCAAAATATTCCTATTCCCTTGATTTAGTGATTAGAGATATTTTATCATCTCCAAAGAATTAGTAAATTAGTTGAAGGGATTAAGATATTAGGCTGAAACTTTATTACTGTTAATAATAAAAAAAGCCCTAACTGATATGAAGAAATGGTAACAAGTACTTAAGTCATCAGGACAAGTGTTTCAACCTTTCACTTTTTTCAGTAATTTGCTTCCATTCCTCTACTCAGGAACTTGGGTTCTAAAGGTTTTCCTTCCTTCATGAAACAGGGAAAAGAAAGAAAACTCTTCCTAACAATAAGAGCCTACTTTTCCCTCCACTTCTTCACTGCTAACCTTCCAAACAAATGATATGGACTTACTCTCATGTACTTCAGACTCTTCTAAAACATCTAAACTGCCAGTAGACTCACTCTTACACCCAGAAGATATTAGACTACAAGACAATGCAGGAGGAACATTCCAGAAGGAAATAACAGAACACTTTAAAGGGTATTTGGCAGTATCATGAAATATTCTTCTTTAGAAAAATGAAGTTTGCAACACTCCCAACAACCAACTACTGAAGGCTGGGAGAGGGCTCAAAGAAAATATCGCATAGGGTGGCCTTTCTGTACAAAGTACCAAATTACATGCCTCCTTGGTCCAACTCACCTGCACCCATACAGCATATATTTGTGCACTCAAATAAACAGAGAAACATCATACCAAGAGCAAAACAAGTCAAATTCTTCTTACAGATGTGGGAAGGGGCACTTTCTTCTTTTTAGAACATCTTGAATACAGTATAAAATTGTTTATCATATACTCAAAGAATTATCTTGGTATATTAATAAAGAATCTGATTTTGTTGTGTTCCTTCAGCTCTTATTTGCAAATTTATATGCATTTTTTAATTATAAAATCGTGTATAATTTGTTGTTTTTTGGTTTGGTTTTCTTTTTTTATTTTCTTTTTTTTTTTTCCCAATCTACCCATCAATTCAAGAAATATTTAGGAATAATATTGCCTCCACATCAGTCTAGCTCCACAGGGTTGTGCATTTTAATACCCACTTTAACAGAAACCTTGCAAATTGGTACTAGATTCTTATAAATCATAAATGCTCTTGAGAAGATGGAGCATTAAAGACATTTAAGGTTAATAAAACCTCTACCAGTTCCTCCCCTTTTTCAATATATATGTCTCCACAGTAGAAATGAATGAGGAGAATGTTGTAAAAGGCTTTGGAATCATAATAATTTGAATGTTATTTTTAAATGTGCATACTTAGGTTAAAATGTGATACCTGCAGGAAATCAGGTAATATTTTAAGTTCATATAAAACTGTTGACATGAGTAGAGACATTTAAATAGTTACTACTCAGCATGAACAAGAAGCTTCTGGTACAAAGAAGTGATTTATATGATGGAAAACAAGGTATTTTTATTTGAAATCAGAGGTGTTCAGGTGGGAAGGAATTTGGAAAAGTTGTTTGTTTGTTTCCTTAGTGGGGCTTTAGAGCAAAAATTTCCATTTCACTTCTGCTTGCAACTTTGCTGTCATTAAAACAACACACCCCACCCCACACCCCAATTTATTTTAATCTTGGATGATATTTAGATCATGCTCCAACCTTTAATAATCTCTTCTTTAATGTGTTAACACGAATAACTTGATTCCATACTAAAACTTGACCCCACTTGAAAGCTACTTCACAAACTTAGCACGGCATCTTCAGCTCTACTTTTCATATTATGCTCTCAAGTTTAACTGAAGATTTTTAAATACTTGTCCTTGTCCTGCTGTTGTCTAAGAAAGTCAGTCAGTGATACTTTTCCTCTCTTGTAGCCATTTCCTTCAATGGAAGATGTTGAATGTGCTTTCATTGTTTATATATGTATATAAAATGATTAGGTTTTATTGCTGTTTTAAAAAAAAATCACTATATCAAATATTGTGGCAGACCTATGCACTTGAAACCTGTTTCAATTCTATTCCATGTGTGGAGAACTTCATTCTTTATGGTTAAGGCTGATTGAGTCAATACATGCCATACACCTAACACTTTAGTGATAGTTTTAGCCTTTGCTAAATGTCTATTATATGTAATGCCCAAGGAAATGTAAATAGAAATAAAGGAACCTTTGGGTTAAACTGCCCAAACTGATGCAGTCTGCTACCTTATATCTATGTGATGAAGTCTATTCATATTCTCTCTATTTTCAAGCTTGGAAAACTGCCCAAGACACAGACATTTATTGCTCAGACAATAAAAAAAATAAAATATGATTCCTTCTTCAAAAATTCTATGAACATTTGCAATGGATATTAGACAATGTACTTAGAAAAAAATAACATAAGGTTAGTATATCTGCTCCTTTATTACACATTCACTCTCTCTATATGAAACTTTCTTTTTAAACTAGTTGTTAGAGAACTGTGTAAAGCCCACAAATAAATATGTTACAATATAATCTGATCTTTACATTAAAAACTGCTGAGTGTAGACCTATCCTAAGAGACTAATATATTTTATTTCAAAATATTGAAGAGATTAAGTCTGTTTTCTTAGCAGAAGCAGTACAATTTCTTAATAATTATTTGCTTTGTAATCCAGAAATTATTATCCTGTTATCTCCTTATTTTGAAGGAATATGGATATGACTACTTTGGATGGAACTTCAACTTCCACCACAGGAGTGATGTCCAGCTGTTTGAAATTGTCATTGTTGCTCTATCAGCTTCTTTCCTTCATTTCTCATTATTCAATTCATCACCTTTATTTCCTTTCTTGTGAGTGGCTTACATAATTCTCTGCTTCTCATTTATGGGTTCAACATCACCTACTTTGCACGTTGCCTCCCCCTGACATCTACTATTCCCAAAAGCTTGACCAGATGTTTGCAAAGCTCAGAAAGAGCCTGTACATTTCAGTAAGAGGTAGCTAAATAAAGCTGGGAAAGCATTACCAGAATAGAGAAATCCATAGTTGTCCAAGAGATTAAGGTACTACCTTTTCTTGAATCATAAGCTGTCCAAGCCTCCAACATTGTCTATACCCAGTAGAGAGAAAAGCTTTGCCCAACTGTATCTACAAGGTTCCTACATTCTAATCATGTTTTACATAGGGTGAGTGTGTAGAGCTAGGTGTGCTTCACAATACACTATGATCTTAAGCAACGAGTTAAGCCGCTAATGATTGTCATTTACCTATGATGCAAAGTGATCCTGGACTGTGCCTGGCATCAGTCTTAGGGC
The DNA here is from genome assembly GCF_014839835.1 of Dryobates pubescens. Lineage (NCBI taxonomy): Eukaryota > Metazoa > Chordata > Aves > Piciformes > Picidae > Dryobates > Dryobates pubescens. The sequence continues at coordinate 18,309,330 of NC_071625.1, read as the reverse complement.
CACATTCTTTAGTCTGAAAATAGTTTAATAGATAAACAAAAGCTCTGTGCACTGGGAGGGTTCTTACTCAGCAAGAGGCTGTTGTCATTTAAGTTATGGAGTTAAATATATGATTAACAAGAAACTTTGGGTCAATTTTTCAAAGCACAATCACATTTTAAAAATTAAGATAAATTTCTAGGGTAATACAAACAATATAAATGAGAGTGAATGTATTCATCAATTTTTAATTCCTGTGACTGCAGAGCTCAATTTTCACCTAGGTGAAAAGTAACATTATGTCTAAATTTGCACACATTCAGCCACCTGCATAATCTGAAAGTGAGTATCTCATTGCAGAAAATTCTCTGCAGAGAGTCAGAAATGGGAAAAGGATAACCTAGTTACATATCTTTTTCCCCATCTCTAATGAATAATATTCCCGCACTAAAGGAGAGATACTTGCCAAGAGCCACCACATTGAAAAATGTGTGGGCTCCTTTCATAACAACTGAAGAGGGGGAACAGGTTGGTCATTAGAGTGAATAAGACCCTCATTGATTTTAATTGAATCCTATTGATTTGTATAAAAGATAATTAGTTTGAATTGACTTTTATTGATTTGTGCCTAATAGGGCTCAATTAAAACCCAGTGATTTGCATTGAACAAACTAAATTGCGCTGACTAATTGGACTGAACTGAAACTCATTGAAGTGAAGAGTGTTCAGCGAAATGAGCAAAAAGCTAGCTATTGCTTTTAATAAGACTCCTATGCTGCTGATGAGTGCCTGCTGAAAACTAAATGAATTCAGAAAAATATCATGATTAAAGACCATATCTGAAAAGGAGAGTTGTTTGCACATGACTTGTGATTATCTTCAGCTGCTGGATTTCTTTTTTCTTTTCTTTCCAAAAGGGCCCTAACTCCGTGCCAAAATGCAGAAACTCAATTTTATGACTTTGAAGAGTGTTGCAATGGAGCCAGAGGACAGTAGAGATGAAGCCACTTCACAGGTGTCACAGAAATGAATCTAACCTAAGAGGCACATTAGTAAAACATTCATACAGGACATGTAGACCTTTATCTTGCTTTCTCCATTTTGCAGATGGTTCAGTGTACTCATAGAAATAGTACCATCAGTGCAGTTCACCACAGAGTAGGGTACCTTAATGGAGTTTTATTATCCCTGTCCAGATGACAGGTTATCAGATACAGCTGAGACATGATAAATCCTGTAATCAGTTTGACGGGGCTGTGAAATTCACTGAATATATCTTTAATTAGGATCACCAACGCAGAGTGAGTGTAGTATCCTCCACCAGAAATCACTGATTTCATTCCTTATTGACAGTTTAGATGACGTAAAGTTGTCAGTCAAGGCTATGCAGGCTGTGACTGCAGGGCCAGATTCAGCCTAAAATATGGTTCCTTTCAGCTTTCAAACACTTCCGAACCCACTCTGTTTTGCTCAGTACACAAATTCAGGAGCTACTGCTATACTAGACATCACCATGGTTGGTAGAGTAAGATGACTCAGAAGGTTATTCAAACTGTAGAAATACTGTGGACATATGTTTTAGGCTGGAAATCCCAGGCTACAGTAGTGTCAGTAATCTTCACTATGCTTTTCAACCTAGTAAAGAAATAGATAATCCAACATCTAAAAGACAATCATTCTCTAGCATGAAACATGGAATATTTGGAACAAAGAGACTAATTCCAGTGCTTTGCTGTCCCAGGCATGCACCATGTCATCTGTTCCACAAATCTAATGACTTCAGCATAAACCCCTATCATTTTCACCCACATTACACTTAACAAGGTAAGTTTTTTAAGTCTCATTTCTTCCATGGGAATAAACTACTAGCTTTCAAAATCTTTATAGCAGAGATGTAAAAACATTGTCCTTTAGCAGTACTTGTCTCTCACTAATGTTAAATCCCCTGACGTATTTAGACATCACAATTATATTTCTTAATATTTCTTGATTTATTATGCTAAATGAGCCAAGCTCTTTTGGTACACTCTCATGAAGTATGTGCTTTCAAGCCCTGTCTACAATAGCTTGTGTCAATACCTATTCTAGCCTTAGTTGTTTGTGGTTTGGTTTTGTTTTGATACATGGAAGATCAGAACTGTGTTACACAGATATAAAGATTGGTAAAATAAACAAACTAATTTGTATTGACTACGGCAGGTTGCAATTTTCCCAAACAGAAGGCCATTTGCTGGAATTGCTTGAGTCTTCACAGAATATATCCTTAATAGAACACAAATATATTTCTAGTACTGCTTTTTTTGTTTTGTTTGTTTGTTTTTCTAGATTTGATTTAATGAATATTAAATTTTCATTCAGTTAATCGTTTCAAATATCTTTTATTTCTGCTGCAATATGGCAGTGATTATTTTTATCCAGCTTTTTTAATTATCTTGTGCACTGCTGACATTTTTCCTCACTATCAGAGTCCATGCAGTTACTAGTGTCCTTTATTACACTAATGTAACTGCGCACAGATTTTGTCATCACTAAAGAAGTGCTTTTCTGGCCTGCATCAGGAACAGTGTGGCCAGCAGGAGCATGGAGGTCATTCTTCCCCTGTACGCTGCACTGATTAGGCCACACCTTGAGTACTGTGTCCAGTTCTGGGCCCCTCAGTTTAGGAAGGAGGTTGACTTGCTGGAGCGTGTCCAGAGAAGGGCAAAGAAGTTGGTGAGGGGTTTGGAACACAAGCTTTATGAGGAGAGGCTGAGGGAGCTGGGGTTGCTTAGCCTGGAGAAAAGGAGACTCAGGGGTGACCTTATTGCTCTCTACAAATACCTGAAGGGATGTTGTGGACAGGTGGAGGTTGGTCTCTTCTCCCAGGCAGCCAGCACCAGAACAAGAGGACACAGTCTCAGGGTGCGCCAGGGCAGGTTTAGGCTGGAGGTTAGGAAGACGTTCTATACAGAAAGAGTGATTGCCCATTGGAATGGGCTGCCTGGGGAGGTGGTGGAGTCACCATCATTGGAGGTGTTCAGGAGGAGACTTGATGGGGTGCTTGGTGCCATGGTTTAGTTGTTTAGGTGGGTTGGATTGGTTGATAGGTTGGACATCTTGAAGGTCTCTTCCAACCTGGTCTATTCTATTCTATCCTATTCTAAAGTCATTTTTTTAGTTACATAAAGCATTAGCTATTTCATTCTAAATTCTTAATTTCGTGGCTAGCTTTTGCCTATAGTTTAAAATAACAGATTTATGATTATTAGTTATTTGTCATACAGTTGCCTGTACTTCACTGTATCTTTTTGATTTGCTTGGAAGACAATGTGAGTGGGGAGAGAAATCTTTACATTAAACAAGTTTTAGTTGAGAATTTATGCAGAGGAGCCATGTTCATCCAGAGTTATTCCTGTATATAGGTTTAAGGTCTGATTTTCTGGAGTGCTGATTCTCCATATTGAAAGAAAGTAATTCCAGGCATCTGACCACATGCACTGTAGACTGCTGTGCCTTAGAATAACAGATGAAAGCTTGTAATTTCAAACACATAAAAACATTCTATGTGGGCACCCTTGAGAGAGCCACAGAAGTTTTGCCAGCAAAGTATTATTTGTGCTGTTTAGGCTAGTATATAAGAGCAGCATTAAAAACAAAAACCAGAAGAATCCAACCAATTTCCAGAACCTTCACTGACTGGCTATTTGATGATTCAAGAGTACAGCCTTTCAAAATCACATAAAAGAGATCTGGGGGAAAAGCTGCAGTTTGACTTCTAGAAGTTGATGGCCAAATTACGTGTGGACACTTACTTCAGCCAGAGTGAAAGTACCTTTTCTTATCCCGGTCAGAAAAAGAACTTCATAAGATTGGGTTGCGCTTTCTTTGCTTAGCCAAAATGCCACTGAATAATAAATACTATCTCTTTAGAAAAAGTTGTCATTGGGCATCTTAACTGATGTCCATCAAACCCTAATTCAAAGCCCTTTGAGGCCAGCACTGCTTTAGGTTTTGATGGGTTTCTATTCAGGCCTAACATTCATCTCTGTAAACACAGATAATTTTTTGCTAAAATATAGCCACCTCTTTATCATTTATTTTGCACACATGGGCCACGTTCTGGAATCTTAGGGAAAAAATAAAATAAAATAAATTTGCTGTATCCTACTGCATTTCTTCTTTTCATTTTCTAGACTCTTCCTACCTTCCTGGTCCATGAGTTGGGTGATTTTTGTGGGATTTTGGGGTTTTGTTTGGTTGGCCTTTTTCTATAAATATATAAAGATTCTGACTTTGCCATGATTATACGACTGCTAAAGACACAGACTAAATACCTTACATACCTAAGACTCTCTTTGCTTTCTTTCCTTCTTTCACCCATTTTCTCATCTTTCTTACCCATCACATTACAGCATACATTTCTCTCTTTTCCTTCTGATGCACTCTGACCTCTCTGTTTCCTGGAGGATTCCCCTAATGAGCAGCTTTCACCTCACCTCTCTTGCTGTCTTTTCATAGTTTCTTTTTTCTCCAAAATTTTCAGATCTTGTATCCTCCTAAGACATTCCTCATACACCCTGTGCTCTTTACTTCTCTCATTCCTTGAAAAATCCTTCCTCTTCATCCAAATAGTATTGGAGTAGAAAATAGGAGAAACCAGAAGCAGTTGTTTCTACCTCTTCACTCCCCTGAGGTGCAAGAGACTGAAAGAAAGGGGATGAAAGAAAGGTCTGCACAAAAGAATGACAGACCACCTTAGAAAGAGTAGCCTGGAAGGCCAGAGGTCCTGTTTGAGCTTTCAGATGGGGAAAAAAGAATAGAAGAATGAAGGCAGGCAACAGCTTTTACTGCCTCCTTATGGGGAAGAGAATAGAAATCGTCTGTCATCATGGCTCATCAGCTTTGCTTTAGCTATTTGAATACCACTAAAATCCAAATAAATAAAAGTGGTTACCCGTTCTAACTTATTCTGATCAAGAGGAATGATCTTTCATAGCACGTACATACTAGTCCCTGGAGCACTTAACACATTTAATTTCAGACTATACTCAGGCACAATTATCTTTTATGCGAAAGAAAAATTCACAAGCTATGTCTATATTATCAATTATTAAACTCAGACAATTAGAAACACATTTAGCAGATCTTACATGCATCCATTTCAGAGTCCCTGTATACCTGCTTCTACCCGGGGAGAAAAAAAGATCTGAATTGGAACCTCCATTAAAAGGACAACATGCCCTTAGCATTCTGTGATTCTCTTAACCTCTAATTGCAATGTCAACCACTATAACCCCTCAATATAAATTTTTGAAGCATATTTCCTTTACTTCCTTATTACATTTCAGGGCACTTGGGAGAGGAAAGATTTCTGTATGTCTCTTCAAAAGAAAAGTACAATGGCTTGAAATTAAATAATGGAAAATTTCAGCTAGATAAAAATGTCTCAAAGATTAAATTTAGCTTATGTGTTGGTTCCTGGATGGGATGATTGTTCCATACATTGACCAAAAGTGGGGGGGGAGTGAATAAAAATTATCTATCTCTGGCTATAAAACCTGTTAGCCCATGGAAAGGTCTCTGGCTTCTTAAAGGCAGGGACAGAATCCTAAGACACCTTAGAAACAAGAGAATTTGAGAAAAGGTATTGCACAGAGATGTTTCTCAGGTCAGACAGTCTACTCTGTATCTTGTTGTATTTGAATGGTGATGAATTGGAAAAAGCCAAAAATCAATAAAACCAAAGAAAATGAAATAATTGCTGTGAGAAGAAAGTCTGCACAACCTTTTCTCTAAACCATCTAGGAAATCAGGCTAACCACTTCATCCTAGATGCTTCTTGTCTTGAAAGGTTTTCAGTTCCTAAGATCAGGCCTGCAATTAAAGGCAATCCAAAATCACCAAAGTTTTCTAATAATAAGAGTTCTTTGTTGAAACTAGCAAAATATAATAGGTAAAATAGATAAGTTACCACAGCAAAAGACAAGTTGATGCTGATGGTCATCCTTGCTTCTTCTAGAGAACTGTCAAATTCTTTGAAAGGAAGTTCCAACAAAGTGAAAGTAATGCCCCAACTATGAGCCCTTCCTTTTGTTTTGCCCTTTGTTGTAAATGCTTTCGTTCTTTTAAAGAGTTAATGGAGTATACTTTCTTTGTAAGGCAATACCTTGTTTCTGCATCACTGAAAACAATTTTCTAAAAGGAAACTGCTGTAGAACACTAAATACCTCAGCTGGGACTGCTGAAGTGGTCATCACTTATGTAACTGAAGGATCACAGTCACAAAAGGTAAGGACTGATGATTGGATGCACATCACTATGACTGGATGTACATCCACTAAGGCCTTGTGAAAGGTTGGAAGGGTGACTAGTGTATAAACGAGACTATGTGCATGCATTTATTTGCCTTTTTTTTCTTTTTCATTATAAGTGTTTAGGTGATCACAAAAGAAGAAATAGGTTCAGAAAATATAGCAGCTAGTTTCTAGTGCCCCCTTCTGCTATTGGAAATCTTTCTATTTTCTAAAGCGTAATTAAGCCCATTGTGCACCTGAATTTGTTTTCATGGCAGAGCTGAATGTAATTTGGTTGGATTGCAATACAGCACATTAAGTCTGTTTGAAGATGAACGACACTTAAATTGCTGAAACCTACACCTCAGTTTTTCATGTGCTTCTTTTTGTTGTTTGCTTTCTTGTTTTGTTTGTTCAATTGCAGTTTTGTTTTTCAGATTATATGCACATTCAGGATGCTACCAAATCTTAATGACAAGTGGCTTGTGCTTAACTAGGTGCTTCATAATGTTTAAAGCAATTGCTTTGTTTTTGCAGTTCTGGACCAAAAATCACCCTTAACCTATAAATGAATTCCAGTGTTTTGGGAAAGAAGCAAATGTTTACCAAATAGTTTCGTACTTTAGATAATCTCTTTGGAAAGTAGCGGCCCCAAGCCAAACAACACCTATCCCTAATCTAAGTAAAAAAAAAAATAATTCAGTTTCCCTCTTCATTGCTGTAGGCATGTACAAAAAATCTTTGGTGGACATCGGCTCTAAACAGTCTAGAAAATCGAGTCCTTATAATCAAATAAAAATCCTACTGACTTTGACACATGATGAGTTTCAGAGGACTCAACTCAGCTGCCCCACAGTAACAGGCATGTAAAAATCCTTTCCAACTTCTTTGCAAAATCCATGTGTGGTTGTAAAGCACTTGCACGTTTCAGCTACAGGGTTATTTAACAAAACTTGTCTTTTCAAGGAAACGCAGAACCTGATTCCACCTTACTTAATGATGTAGCTTTTCTTTGGGTTTTGGTGCCTTTTTATCTTTCTGTTGTTTTGTTTTATTTTGTTTTGTTTTGCTGTAGAGCTAGGACAGATCTCAACTCCAGTTAAAGCCTCTTAAGTGTAGATGTTTACCTGTACATATTTGAACAGTGCATGGAGATTCACTCTGCCCTGAATTAAAGAGCAAGCCTTCAGCAAGGTTTATAAGGCTAGAGTATCCCCCCTGGTTTCAAATTTCTCAGCAAACCTATTCACATCTGACATCAAACTATATGCCTTGGATTCACTAAATGCTTATGTTTGGTGGGGGAAAGGTAAAAAGGAAAATAAAAATCAAGTCCATCAACAAACTAGATTTTTGCACACTGTAATGGGAATTAAAACATTTGACTCATATGTAGAGTCCTATATACAGAATACTACATGGGAAAACCTCGATCTTGAGCTAAATCTCATACTGACTGATGACTGTGTAATGCCTATAGGATGGAGTCTCAGAAGAAACTATCATACAAAGTTCATAAATTGCATTACAATAATTTAAAACAGCCAACCAAGTAAAGAAAAAAAGAACAAAAAGACTTCACCATTATGTATGTTAGCAGGAAAATCAACATGCTATTTACAGGGAGTCTAGAGAAAATAAAATCAACTACTGTCAGTATGACAGTGTTAATATAGATGCCGGCCATGCCTGAGGCATTTGAAGTTTAACTAATGCAGTTACAAGGACTGCACTGTTTGCACAGTTCAAGATTTTTGAATGAAGCAAATCAGAGCACTGGCGGACACTGGAACAAGTGCGTGTCACTCAACAGTAACTCTACTACTACTCTTACAGAGCCACAGGCAACCCCTGAAGTGGTGCACTACAGGAAAGCTTCTTCGGGTGTGTTTGTTTATTTGTTTTGCAACATTCAAGGAACTTGGAGGAGCTATTTATACGCGGGAAACTTAGAGCAAATGGAAAACGACAGTGTTAAATCTGCTGACAGGGAGGAATTGTTTCCATATTTTTATTAAGTTGTCAGGAAGTCCTTTAAATTTTCAACAGGATGTGCTTTCTGATTGAGTAGGTTAATACAAGACAGACTAATGAATCAATCTCAGTGTTTCTTCCTTGCATGACAACTAGTATAGATTTCTCTGTTGTGCTCAGTTAGGTAGCTGAGCTGATTGCATTTGGGGTTCATAAACTGGATCTTTTAAAACAGGTCAGGTAATGACGAAGTTAGAACTAAGATTTTCATGCAACTCATAACATGGTGAGAGGGTAGGTAGATGAAATAGAGGATCCAGAAAATTTGCTGGCAAAGTTCTCACAAGTCCTGCAGATTTATTTCAGTGTACATGTTAACTGTTTCCGAATGTCAGATTCCATTCTTTCATCAGTAAAGGCTTGTGAAAAAATACTCGTTGTATCCTGTATAGTTAATAAAGTTATAATATGAATACTAAAAAATTATTTCCTTAGACATTATTAATTTTCTTATTAGAGTTCAGCAAGACAAAAACAAAACCAAAAAAAAGTACACTCATTGTTTCAGAAAAGTTTATTGCACCCAAATTCTGCCTCATTTCCTTGACCTTCCAAGTCAGTAGAAAAGAAGTGCCTCATTCAATCTGACTTATCTCTCAGGTGCAAGTGCTGCCTCTGCTGTAGTCAGCTACATTTTTATCACAGACTTATCAAGTAGGTCATTCTAATTTTGTACGTCAAAAGATTTCACCTTCATGAATAGTGATGAGTCAAACAAGCTTAAAAAGGTTCTGAACAGTTTGATTAAGGAAACTTCAACTGATGGATCAAAGATAAATTTGACCAGCAGCTGAAACTACCATTTTCAAGTCTGCTTGATCCTGGAACTTGTTCATCTGTAAGTCTTGCTATTGTCACAGTGGTTTTCCTTGTGGTTTTTTTTTTTTAATAAAATAAAATAAAATACTTACAATAAATTTATTTCAAATAACCTGTTTCACTGCTAAAATCCTACTTTACTAACCTCTCTAAGGACTATAGAGGGAAAACTCAGTAGCCTGTGCACCATCTTGCACTATGGAATCAATCCTTTGATTGAAGTCCTGGAGTACAACCATAGTATGAATAATCATTATAGTTTATTAAATATATAATTCATCTGTTCTACTGCTTGACACAGGAGCTGCAACAGCAAAATAGTGGACTGCACTATTAACTCACAGATTATTTTAGGAAAAGTAGTATGTATGTAAAAAAATAAAAATATATTAGGAGGTGGGAAATTAAAGATGTTGAGAAGTGAAATAATACTTCCAAATTAAGCTGAGATCATGGCTTATCCCAAAAAGCAAATGAGGGTATGGAGTGCTGGCATGTCTATCCTGCTTCTTGGTTGCAGCACTACACTGCTTTGTTGAAGGCGTCTCTGCAGCAATGCCTTGGCCATGGCACCTCTATGGACTTACCAGCCCGGAAACACACCATCATTGCATGCAGAGCAGGGATGGATTCTCTGCTTTCTGAGTGCCGGATTTACACAGTGAATATTTTTTTAAGAAAAAGTTCATTACAGGGGTTAGAGAGGACTGCATTTCATTCTCCTTAAAGCCTTGTATTTCCCCTTCTGGGTTCTTCTTGGAAAGCAGGTGATAAGAAGGATTTGATTAAAGTTTTTGTTCTTCTCACTTGGACACTTTGATACCAAATACATGAACAGAATCAATGGTGACTTTGTTCTTTTTTTCCATGTGATTCCTGATTTTTAAAGTTGTTAACTGACTACAGCCAGTTTCAGCTGTAATGCAACAATTAAAAATGCCTGTGACAATATTCCTCCCAAACCCATGAAGATGAATTAAATTCTGGGTTCAAGAGGAATTAGTCCCTGTATTTCATTCTTCAATCTGTGAATAACAATTGTGTGAAGAACAACTTTTTTCTGAGTTCTGACACTGGGCATAGAACTTAAGCTCACTTTTTAAGCCCTGTCTTTCCCACTGACATAAATAATATCAAAGGATGTCCTTGGGAAAAAGTGATGTTCCCTTGCACAGTTTGTTCCTGGGCCATACAGTATATTCACACATAATTCCCAACCGTGATACAAGGTTTATCACAACTACTCCAAACTTGTTTTGTGTGTGGTCAGCTTTCCACAAGGGAAGGGAATATAATGCTACAGATGTGGTCATTCTCTACTATTAAGCTTTACTGCTGTGGAACAACTCCAGACATACATTTCACTAAAGGTGTTGTGTATGTCACCCTGCAGAAAGGCTAGTCCTGTCAGAATGCAGAATGAGTCCTGTCCTGGTACAGATAAAACAGGTCAGCATCAATACAAAAGGAACATTCAAATATACATATTTTATCTACATCACATCTAAAATAACTGCCACTTTGCATGGGACCTGTTTGCTATGAAGTGTGCCCATTAGTTTTCAGTATAACGAGCTGAGGTGAAGAAATCCTACAGAAACCAGACCTAGCAGCTCTCTGTGTGAGCACTTTTGTCAGCAGCAAAATCTCTGTCCTGGCAACACCCCATTCAGAGGACAATCACAGCAGCATAGGGAGACATCTGCTTGATGCTTTTTTTACAGAGACCATGATCCAGTCATGCTTGACTGCTATGAAGCCCCCTGTCCTGCTAGTGTGATGCTTTTTTCACAGTCTCACCTGTCAGTATATACCTTCAGTCATGGCTAGTATGAGCACAAACTCCTTTCATTTCAATCCCCACTGCAAAGCAGCAACAGTCTGCTGAAGACTTTAAAATGTTTCTTCTGCTGGCAACAGGTCCTCTGATAACATGCAAGTGGTTTAGTAAGCATCTGGTAACTTAGGAGGACAGACAAAATATCCAGAATTGTCAAGGTGACAGTAACAAAGAAATAATTAAAAGGATCTCAGCTAGAGTTCAGTGAATATCAAATGAATATTTGTATCTTGCCCAGACACTGAAAGAGTAGTTTCATTTTTTCTCCATTTCCATCTTCATCAGTTTGTACCCATCTTCTGTGAAAAGCCCTAACCATCTTGATGTAGGACATTGCACTCAGGGGCATTTCTCCCACCCACCCCTTTGCAGATCTGCCACTATATACAAAGCCATTCAGGATTTTCACCATGGACCAGTGTCCTCAGGGGTCAAAGTCCAGTCTTGCTGTACCTGCTCATGTACTTTAGACAACTATTTTTCCATAATAAAATAAGAGAGAATAAACAGACCTCAACTGGGACCAACAAAAGGACTAACCCCAGTTCCCAGCATACATATAGATCTATGTCCTAACTTTTTTCTTCATTGTACAGGAATATGTCACCATTTCACAATGGCAAAGTTTCAAAAGAGCAAATGCAGACCATCCTTTCCCTTCAGTTGTGACCCTAGCAGGGTTTGACATGAGTTTTTCACTCTTTTATCAAGAACAATCCCCACAGGCAGGCTTCCTGCTTTTGGGAAGACAGTATGGTAACCAACTTGGTACACACAATTTAATTCAGTCTGTAGTACAATCCTGTGAGTCTGTGTGTGCTCACCAGAACATTAGACTGACTATTTTCTGAAACCTGTTAAGACTTAGTATGAACATAGTTCCATCAGTTCTGATGCTGTAAGTCCAAGTAGAAGAATTTTCTGTATTGGTCTTTTTGAAATTCAGATGCCTAACTCTGCTCCAGTTCTACTTTATAAAGTCCATGTCACTTCTCAATGCTGGCTCCAAAGAACTATCCAGAATAAATGGGAGGGTGAAGTTGTAGAATGCTGGTTTACTAAGCCTGTGTTCATTCCTCACACCCTGGGCAGAAGAACATTTTACTGAAGCATTTTGTCTTTATGAAACAATGGATATATGCTCTGTGGCAACATACCCTTTCCAGACTGTGAAATACTAATTAACACTGACTCTCCCCCAAAAATGTTTTGTCTCCTCTTATTTGACTATTAATTCAGATATAATATTGAGAGGAAAATGAAAGGTCTTTTTCTATAACAACATTCTAATTTATACAAATGAAGGCACAATTAAGCAGCCTGACATTTAATTACAATCTGCATTTCATGTAAGCAAAAATATTAAAACTGAGAGTGCTAATCCTGAGTGCAAAAATTGCCATAATGCAACAGAACAAAAATCCAAATGCATGTTGCATAATGTACGCTTTTCCCAATGGCCTTTTGCACATGGTGTTTCTTACATGGCTCTGCCCATGACTTGGGCAGACAGGACTTCTCATGATGCTTGTCAGCAGTGGAAAATGAATGCAATAACATGGACCGCATTCTTAGCTGGTGAATCACTACAACTTCATTGAATTCGGTAGGATTATTCAGTTGAAACCAATCTGTTTTTCATGAGGGGCAAGCAGTGCACTTTAATAACACTACACTAATGTACACTGATCTGTGGAATCAGAACCCAACAGTTTCTTTCACAAATTTGGGGGTGGGGGGTGGGTGTAGAGGGATAAAAAAAGGCAGTAGTAATTTTTAAATTCTAGATTTTTAATAATGTGTTTTATAACAGCTCCAAATTCCTCTTTGCAATTAATATCTGCACTGAAAATAGCCTTCATACTGATCTGCTAGAGATGAAGTAAATGAGATGGGCAGGGGAGGCATTAGCTCTAATAATCTGTATTATTGTGTATCTTTATACATTATTATTTGATGGGCTCACAGCATTGATGGATAAGGGAAGAGCAACTGGTATCATCTGCCTGGATTTGTGTGAAGCATTTTACATGTGAAGACAGATAAAGAACCTGGGTCATTGGTAACTCAGCATAATCCTATCTTCCTTAGGAAAAACAGGCAACGTTGACCTTCACAGTCAGTGAGACTAGAAGGCTGAGTGTAACAATAAAAAAAAGGGCGAATACTACCCTTTGTCTAAACCAGTCTTCAGTACATTATTAACTGCAATTGTATAGTGATATGCCTGGCATATCTGCATATAAGAAACCTGCAATATTTTTGCTTAGAAAGTTAATACATTAAATATACTCAAAAGAAATTCCTAGTTCTGCCTAGTTCTGCCAATAAGATGCCCATAACAAGATTTTTCTTGTAAAAACAGATAGGATTTGTAAGCTGCTTGATCCAGACAGAATGAAGACCATGTCCTATGGACTTGTAGAGATCAAGGAGAAGGATTCAGTTACCTAAGCACAAGCTTTTAATGCCCTTTGAGACATCCTGCCTGGTTTCCAGCTGCTGTGGTCTATGGATTTCCCACAAATTCTGTATCATAACTGCCAGCTCATATCCAAATGATCCCTTGATGACACAGACTACAGGTTTGACTGCAGAAAACCTAAGCATCTAGAGTGACCACAGACAGTTTTGTACATCTTAGGATGGGGCACTGCAATGTTCCATGTGCTGACTCTTGATCACAGAAGGAAATCCATCATAACCACATTCTTTTCAAACAATATTCCTTTGCTTGTCTTGACTGCAAAATCATGCTTTTATTTGCACATCTCCTTTGTGTCTGACAGAATTATAAACATTCTGGGGAACAAATGTGCAGAAGGTGTCAGTTTATTGAAAGGCTTTTTTCTTCTTATTTTGGAGTCAGTAATTACCTCTCATGAGTGAAACAAAAGGCTAGTCTCTGTTCTGGCTGCCTTTCATTTCCCTTCCAGCTAAATGTGACTCCAGACTGCTTTTCTTTTTTGGCAATGATTTTGCCAATATAGCAGGCTGTTACAAACCCATGTTATTTGCATGATACAAAATTAATTAGAAAAGTCTGCCGTAATTTATAAATATGCAATTGTTGTTAAACAAATAAGAAGTGGAGACTTTGCAATGTTCTCAGTGGGTTGCTATTTGCACAATCCCTGTGAATCCAGAAGAAAGAGTCACAGATTTGTCCTGTGATGTAATAATGCAATTTACCTTATTCCATTGGGAACTGCAAATATTTTATAACATATTTTCTGAAGTTTGTTCAAATTAATCATTATCAAAACAAAATAAAGTGTAGAATAGTTGTTACTAAACAACCCACAAACAAGTAAACAAAATCAAACAAACAAAAACCAACCAACCAACAAACACAACCTCCCAAATATTCTAATTGCTTCCAAAGACCAAGTAAACTTTTTCCAGGTGAACAAGAAAAGGGGTGTAAGCTTCATATTGCTTTGTATGGCACCCTAGATATTAAATTTGAGGACATCAAAGCTCAGAGACAGCAAATAGAGGCTCTTACTCTGTGTCTCAATCTGCTCCTCACTGAAAGTTCATATTTGCTTTCTTTATTTCAAAGGTTATGATTCTACCAGCCTGACTTCCTGAGCAGAGAAGCTCACAAAATTTCCCTCCTGCCTACCTTCTCCAAGATGCTGGACTTGATCCTTTATATGTGATATATACATTTACTTTTTAAATAAATATATATAAAGGGTCCTTTTTCCTTCCTTCTCTAATGACAGCAAAATGTCATAAGACTCAAAAGAAAGAGGTTGTGTGCAGTGTAGAAGTATTGCAGGTTATTACTTGACCATTACCTCTAACTTGGTTTCCATCCACATAGTATGATCCCTCACCCAACAATAGTGCTGTTATCAAAATTATCAGATGAAGTTCATAGAGGACACAACCCTAGGCAACATAATTGAGCAGGACCTAGCATGCACATCCTATGAACTGCAGGAAAGAGTTATAGTTGCCCTCTTTTGTGTATTTGAGATACCCAGACTAGAAGTTCTCCTACTAGACAATAAAACACCTTGTACTGATTACATTTGAGTAAATAGAACAGTAAAAAAAATGTTACCATGGCCTTTCTCACTCATATCAGACTAACGTGAATATAGATATCTTGATCTGATTCCTGATTAAGAATATGCCTGCTAAATTTATGAATGATAACCCCTCTACTCAATGGGATTGCAATTTCCCATTGATTTCAATGGGACCAAAATTACATCCTGCATATTTGTAGGTTTAGTCAGCCCTATTCAGCTTAGCTCACTTGTATTAACCTGGCATACTTTAGGAGTCTTGAAGAAAGCTGAAGGCTGAAACCACTAAATAATATTTATGTCATTGGGAAAACTGAAGGAATTAATAGAGAGAAAAACAGATTTTTAATTGCAGGATTTATTGTATGCTGTTTTAATCATTCACTCTTTTGTTCTTTGAACTGCTTTTGTGGAAATATTTTCTAAGGACTGCAGATGCACAGTGAAATACATAATACAAAATTGTAGTCATTCTAGCATCCCTGAATAAACATACCTGGACTGTACTTTCAGAAGACAAAACAACCAAACAAAGAGCTGAATTACTTGGATGTTTGTCAGCTGAATGGGAAAGTACAGTGATTCCCTTCTGATAGCTGCTTCTCATTTAGGCATCTGAAATTAAATGAAATGAGAGCCTGGATCTTAAAATCTTTTAATCATATGAGTTGTTTATTGGATCAAATTTTCCTACCTTATTTCGTGGCTTAGCCTTAAAGGTAAAAAACAAGAAAAACATTTTTGAAAACTGTGGGTAAACTAGACTAAAGAAGAGTTCCAATTCTCAAAACACCAAGCAGGGTTTGCTTCTCACTCTAGAGGTGACAGAGTCCATCATAAGCAGTGGCCAATTTGGAGCTCTAACAGAGTCCAAATAATTTTTCTAATGTACACAACTATCTTTGGCATCTGGGAGTGATCAGGTTCAGTAGCTTGCTTCACTTTCCTGACTCCCCTTCATACAAGACTATCTTAAGGGGAAAGAAAGAACAAACAAAGAAAAACAATAAAAATTTGAGTCTTAGGAAGAAGAGAGAAGTTCTGAATCCTTTCAAGCACATGTTGCCAAGGAAACGCCTCCTTGCTATCCTTTTCATCCTGTTTGTCTGTCTTTGGAAAAAGTGACATTGAGGATCTGTTACTGCATAGGGAATGACTTGAGCCAGTTATTTATGTATCTATTTTATTCAATTCCAAATGTCAGGGATTTTTTAAGATTCTGGCAAGGTTTAATGTCATCACAGGGGGAAGAGTTTAAAAAGGAAATTAATACAACTATGTTCACGTTTTATGTCAGTAGAGAGGAAAAGTGTGAATTTGTTATTTATAAACACTCAGAGCATCCATACTTGAAACAAATGTTTCCCTGATATTATCACTTTTGTTAATTCTGTGTTGTTATGCCAATCTCATCTAGAACACGCATAATGTGAGAAATAATCAGAAAAATGTATTATTTGATTCAAATCTTTATCTAAAATATACTGCGAGGCACGCTCCTTCCTACAGTTTAACAAACATGAAGCAAAGATCAGAGAATTAAAAGCATCATAGGGGCAAAAGTGGGTTGTTTCCTTTTTTTAAAGTTCAGGGAAATGGCAAATAGAGGTGAAGGCTGAATAATTCCTTTGCTTGCATAAAATTAGTCTCCATTCCCCTTCATGTTACTTGGGCATGCACACTCCAGCTCATAGATCCGAGCAAAATATGTTTGGGTTCACTATATAAAAGGGATTTTATTCATATCCCTTCTCCTGTCAGCATTGTGACACTTTTCCTAAGACTACCCAAGCTTTTCCATTCCACTAATTGTTCCAAGCCTATGTCTAAAGGGAGCTACATATAGTTCTTATATTCAGGAAACTGCAACAGCAGAGGCTTGGAAATATGTGTAATTAATTCCCAATCTTTTTTCCATTGTTTGTCTGCAATTAATACAACATTAAAATAGTAAGAATATTCTCTAAGAGTGTGAAAATCACCTTGTTGTGACAGAGAGTTGAAGTCTTTGACTTTTGCACGTGCCTGGAATGACAGGGACAAATTGCTCTTTACAGAATATTGTATGTTTTTCTTTCTTTCATTCCCCTCTTATGTCCCACTTCTCTTTAAAGGTTTACTCCAGAAGGGGAAACCCTGGGCTTAGAACTTTTCAGTTTGATGAAAGAACTTAATTATTGGTGTGTATGTCCTTAGGGAACCTTGTAATCATCACAGTATCACAGTATCACTAGGGTTGGAAGAGACCTCAAAGATCATTGAGTCCCACCTGTCACCACAGACCTCATGACTAGACCATGGCACCAAGTGTCACATCCAATCCCCTCTTGAACACCTCCAGGGATGGTGATTCCACCACTTCCCTGGGCAGCCCATGCCAATGACGAATGACTCTCTCCTCACCTTGAGCCTAAACTTCCCCTGGCACAGCTTGAGACTGTGTCCCCTTGTTCTGGTGCTGGTTGCTAGAGAGAAGAGACCAACCCCCTCCTGGCTACAATCACCCTTCAGGTAGCTGTAGACAGCGATAAGATCTCCCCTGAGCCTCCTCTTTTTCAGGCTAAACAATCCCAGCTCCCTTAGCCTCTCCTTGTAGAGCTTGTGCTTGAGGCCTCTCATTAGCCTTGTTGCCCTTCTTTGGACATGTTCAAGAGTCTCAATGTCCTTCTTAAATTGAGGATCCCAGAACTGGACACAGTACTCAAGGTGTGGCCTAACCAATGCAGAGTACAGGGGCACAATGACTTCCCTGCTCCTGCTGGCCACACTATTCCTAATGCAGGCCAGGATGCTGTTGGCCTTCTTGGCCACCTGGGCATACTGCTGGCTCATGTTTAGGCAGCTGTCAATCATGTAGGATTGATGGAGCTCGGAGCAACATAATCTAGTTGAGGATGTCCCTGATTGCTGCAGGGGTGTTGGCCTAAATGATCTTTAAGGTCCCCTTCCAACCCAGTGTATTCTTTGATTCTATGTACGCATGTATACTCATTTCCAAATCAGATTCCCAGCCAGAGTTACAATGCATCTTCAAGTCTTGCTCAGGCTTTCATAAAGGAATGGCCATAGAGGGATGGAATAAATTCTAGACCATCCAGTAAACAGAAGACCTGTTTACTGAACAACATAAAGGTGAAAAAATAAAGGAAAAAGAGGAAAAGAAGGGAAAAATATATTATGAAATGAAGCAATATGGTCATTATCTGTCCCAAGAAACCAAAAGTAATTCTAAGCAAGTTAAAAGCAGCACAAAGATGGCCAAATGCAATTTGGGCAGTAGTATAATATCATAAAGAAAAGAATGAGTCATACACATTCCCACATTTCACACCAGCCTTGCACTCAGTAAATCAACACATGGGTTTAATTGCTGTAACAAATGAATATAGCAAGGGGAGTCAAATTCTGCTGGGTAATGCAGTCATCCAGCAAAATCCTGGTCGGCAGAGATATGTAGGTCAGTCATTATGGACCAGTGAGCAGAGGGAGTCCCTAGTGTGAGAGTCTAGATGGAAATTTCAGTGTAATCTCTGTCTAATAAAATATCAGCTTGAGAGTGTGCCTGGCTTCAACACTGTTTTTAATAACCTTTAGCAGAAGCAAAAAGTATTAAATAAAGTGGTAATTAATAAGACTGACAGAGCAAGAGAGTAGGATGTACTGCTGCATCTTTCAGTTTGCTTGATTATTGGGTAGGTTTTTTTAAGTTGTAATTCTTCTTCTATTTTAAAGCTAGCTTCAAAAAGGAAATCATTGAGCAACTGAGATTTTAGAGTTAGAGAAAAAAATATAGGCGCTTGATGAAATAGTAGCCCAAAGGATGGAGGTAGGATGCAGTTGCAGCTTAAATTCCCCATCACCTTTTCCACAGTCTGCCATGTGTGGAAGTGAGCACTCAAAGGGAATTATAAGTCAAACAAGATCTGGGGATGCAGAAGTACTGAGGAATGATGTTTGCTCTTATGCAGAGGTCCCAGCAGTGATGAATTCCTCCTTCAGTCCAGTGCTATATAGTAGAGTTGGTCCTTATGCATGAAGCTGATTTTCTATAGATGGGATTACAGCTAGAAAAACAAGCTCTACGCCCTCGCCTAATATTTGGTTGTCTGAGTAAAACTGATGCCAATTCCACTCTGAGGTGGGAAGGGCATTAGTATTTTACCACAGTTACCCACACTCTGCTGTACCTTGTGTCTGATACCAGTGCAAATGATGAGGATGGCACTGGATCAACTTTCTATACCCCTTTGATTCTATTTCTTTAATAGAAACAACACATTCTCCCAGCCACAAGTAAGACAGATCTCCTCTATCAAGATGTCCTGGTGGAAGAACACAGCTAAGCATGAAGTTGAGGTGTCTCTTCTAATGCTAAAGCCAGTAAGTATATTATAACTGATAAACTTCATGAATAAATATAGTCATAGCAGTTGTAGCAGTGAATCTGATATGAATGCCACTACCTCTAGAATATCTTGGGCTTATTTCCTCTATTTTTTGTCATAGCTGGAAGAATGACACCATAAAAAAATATACAACACACGCTAAACTTGTATAAAATATGTTTAAATAATACAGATAGCCATAAAGACTGCTTGGCATCTTTGTAGTTGCATTGACAGGAATTTCTGCTGTTCTCATCCTGCAGTCACATCACGTTTCCCCAAGAAAACCCAAAACATTTGGTAGGAATATCTGTAAGTTGAAATATCAATATGTGATGCTCACTGGCTTAAATTAAAGCATCTTGATTTATAATTCTGTAATATTGTCTTTCTGATTCCAAAATCATTGAAGTGGGGATGATCATTAGAGCAGATAGGATTACAAAACAGCTGTGTAGTCAGGTCCATTCCCCGAAAGTTCATCTATAGGTGCTTCTGTGGATAACTTAAAGAATTCTTTATACTAGGCTTCAGGAACCAGAACATTGCATGAACATGTTTTGCTTCATGAAATATATCAAGCTCAAATCCACCTTTTCAAGCAAATTAGCAATTTTATGGATTTGCCTGTTGTGGTATCTGTGGGGTTTTGTTTGGTTTGCTTTTTAACTTTGTGTCTTATATACTTACCCACAAATTGCTTTTGCGTTTCCTCTCCCTTTCTAATTCTTTTTGTTCTCTTCCCAATAGCACGTTTTTTGTTACATAGTACTTAATGGGGTGGGTTTTTTTCAATAATTCTTTTGTACTTGTCACAGAAAAAAAGTCAGATATTCTTTCTGCACTGTTATTTCAAATACTCTCAGTGAGGAATCCTGCTGTCAGTGCTTTGGCAGTTGCTAGTTATGGACGATATTACAAAGGTGACAGGGTTAAAGACATTCAGAAGGGACTTACACTAATTGTAAAGAGCAAAAACCCAAAAGCCATTCACACACAATGTAAGTGATGCAATCTTCAGTATGTATTACAGCCACAAGGGAAAAAAAAAGGGGGGGGGGAAAGGGCAATTTGTTCTTTTTATTTGTGGAGGCACCTAAATTATTTATAGCAGCTAGATTCATGTGGATTACACTTGAGCTTGGTTTCTTCTGGCTTAAATAATACTGTTGTCAAAGCAGTATGTATGATGTGTTGCCAAAAAGAAGATATCCTCTTGACACTTAAACTACTTCACCATATTTTACACCTATGTAATCACAGATGATGGTAAAAGACAAGGTATTCCCTACTGGATTTAGGAGAGTTTCCAAAGAGAGGGAGAATAAATACTGTATTAACAGCAACTTTCTTTACCAAATGGACCTAGTAGAGAGGTGGTTGTTATTTTCTACTTTCCAACAGGTGTTTGTCAGAAACAGTCATCTCCTCTTTAATTGTTTAGTTAGCTACATTACAGAATGTATTTCTGATGATTCATGCCTCACAAGGTTTAGAGTAAGTCAATTCCATTAGCACAAGAAGGGAATACAAGTAGTATATAATAATCCTAAGCGTGGGACACAAGAGGCAGATAAGTATTTTGTCTCAAAATTTGTCACATATAGACCCATCACCTTTTGCAAATGAGAACACTAATCAGTAGTCTTGAGTCTGAGTTGAATCTCTAAGATACATTACATAAAATATAATTTCTATTCTGAGGTTGTTATATGTTTGAAGTTGGATTGAAAGTGGTGCAGGGAAATCTTGTGTGAGAAAAGTGGATTAAAATCGGCACTGAAAATACATTCTCTGGAGGAAATTAATTATGTTGTATTGTCTGGTAAATTAATTTATTTTTTTTTTCCTTGTAATGTGTTCCCCTTGGGGCTAACATCTGCATCTCTTGGCTATACTCATCTGGAAGGACCCAGATCATATTACCCAAAACATCAGAGTTATGGAGAAAAAAGCACAGTATACTGACTCAGTAAGTCTGTAAGAATAAAATTAACATTTTATGCTGCATTGTGATTTCATGTTCAGGAAGAAAAAGAGTTCCTTTTACAATATTATTTTTACTGAAACTGGGCTCATAAAATTTAGAAAGAAAATGTGTGAGCCACAAAGAAAAATATTCATGCTTGGAAAAGAAGTGCCCAAAGTCATTGGGTGACCTTGGGAGAACATTGAGATTAATCTGTTCTTTTTCTGTCCTTGTGAATCAGAATTTACTTAGAGTAAACCAGAGCATAATCAGACATTTTTCAATGCTGTACCATGCAGAGGCACATGTGTAATAAGCATCTACTGCTGTTTTCAGGTGAAAACAGGGTTTAATTTCAGCACTGTAGTGAAGCTCCTCATATAATTTTATGGAGTCACATTTCCCTCAGCCAACTCTATCCCTCTTATTTTTCAATCCTAAATTCTATTTTAATTGCCTCTAGTCCACAGAATATTTAATTGTTTCATGAAAAGCAGAACTGCTGTAGCATTGGGGACTGGGGGAGCCTGACATAGAATATTTTAGCTTGGTGATAAGATTATCCACATAGGATGTATGCTTTCAGATCACTCAGGAAAAGAAAAGTAAACTCTAGTACAAATGATAAGGGACTACCTTGTATTTTCTTAGATATATTAGATACAGAACCTAAAGCAGCAGGAGGACTTTCAGAAGCAACTAAATAGGGATCTTTAGGAATCTAAATACTGGGTTTAGAAGCATGCAGATGGGCTTAGCAGCCTAAATTGATCTTTTGAAAATCATGCCTTAGTTATTATTAAGGAAAAACATATTAGAGATTCAAGGAAATGTTTTCTAAGCTCCAGCGCAGACTTGTACCCAGGAAAATTAACATATGTTGGCTGAGGAGTTTGTCAAGCATAATTATCTGCTCAATTAGTGACCATCTCTTTTTTTCTTCCTGTTTGCTAGTTTATGTGAAGCTTAATTTACAAAGGTGACACATTGTTATTTTGTGGGCTATGTTATTTGCAAGCTGTTTCAGATGTCAGTAGAAACACAGGCAGGGAACATCACCTAACATACAAATATCAATGGTCTTTATCATGTTTACATGGATGTTGAATTCCTATTAAATCCATGACAGAAGAGTTCCCACAACATAAATTGCAGTAAGCTCCTTTTTTCTTTTCTATAGTTCAGACACAAATTACTATTTATCTGCATGTTCCCCTGAGAAACGTGCACAGACACTTAAAAATAAAACCACAACAATGCACAGACATACTAAAAACCCAAGCAATCAAGAAAAACAAACAAACAAACCACTTTTCTCCTTAGTGCATACACAAACACACTTATTTAAGCTAATGGATGAATGCTGTTTACTTCATACTATGAGTACAGGCATGAGGTGCTCAAGGTTGGGGAAGGAGGAGAGATATACTGCTGACACAAATTCCTGCAGGTGTGGAAACCTAAGTGGCTATAAATTTCCATTGAATTTGGTACCTAATGGGGTGGTATTTTTTCAATAATTCTTGTGCACTTGTCACAGAAACTTGGCAAAATGAATCATATATTGTATTGTATGTCATAAATGCAGTAATTTATGGTGCATTGCTGTCTTGCAATCTAGTGCACAATACTAAATTAGGGAACAGCACTCTTTTTTTGTCAGTTTGGAAGCATAATCAGCAATAACATCCTCAAGATGCCTTTTACATCTTCTCTTACTCCCCAAAACAACAAATTCCATTAATGGAGGGAAAAGGTAAAATAATGAGACAGACCATGAAAAGCAAAAGACAAAGATGTGTTTGCATGAGGAGCTTCAAATTATATGGAGACTTAGATGACTTATATGATTGCATCCAGAGGGTAGTAGCCAACAGTTTAATGTCCAGATGGAGATCAGTAATGAGTGGTGTTCCTCAGGGGTCTGTACTGGAACCAGTACTTTTTAATGTTTTTATCAGTGATAGAAAGTGAAATAGAGTGAGCCCTCAGCAAGTCTGCAGAGGTCACAAAGCTATGTGGTGTGGTTGACATGCCTGGTGGATGGGATGCCATTGAGAGGGACCTGGACAAGCTCAAGAAGTGGGCCTATGTGAACTTTGTGAGGTTCAAGAAGGCCAGCTGCAAGGTTCCTCATAAATGTTCAGGCATCTCTCAGCATTAATAAAGATTGGAGGATGAACAGATTGAGAGTGGTCCTGTAGAGAAGGACTTAGGGTTATTGATAGATGAAAAGCTGCACTTGCAGCCCACAAAGCCAACCATATCCTGGGCTGCATCAAAACCAGTGCAGCCAGTAGGTCAAGGGAGGTGATTCTGCCATTCTACTCTGTTGAGACTCCACCTACAGTGCTGAGTTCTCAGCACACAAAAGACATGGATTTGTTGGAGTGAGTCCAGAGGAGAACCTCAAGAAATAAATAGGAGGCTGGAATGTCTTTGCTATGAAGAAAGGCTGAGAGAGTTGGGATTGTTCAGCTGGAGAAGAGAAGGCTCCGGGAACACCTTGTGGCCTCTAAGTAAGATGGAGAGGGACTGTGGGGTCTGTTGTACAAGGAGTAGTGGTTTTAAACTGAAATAGGGTAGATTCAAACTTTATATAAGGAATCTTTTCTTTTTATTTTTTTAATGATGAAGGTGGTGAAACAGTGGCACAGATTTTCCACCCTTGGAAATATTGAATTTCAGGTTAGATGGGGCTCTGAACAATCTAATCTAGTTGAACATGTCCAAGCACATTGCAGGGAGGTTTGGACTTGAAGTATTAAGGTCTCTTCAACCAAAAATTATTCTAAGAGTCTATGATACTATAATTCTATTATATAAGGAAGTGGCAATGTAGTCTAGAGCTTCTTTTTCAGAGGATGTGTCTAGTTGGAAGTTAACTCATAGGCAATATTGTCACCACTTAGTAGTTTACAGGCAAAATTGTTTTAAAGGGTGCTTTCCTCATTAAGAACAGATATAATTGCATCACAGAAACAATCAAGAAAATTTAGGAGTGAAACCTCAAGCACCAAAGGACTTCAGGCATTTTTGTCTTCCTTTATAACTCAATATTTCTGAGGGTCTGAGCAGAGGCACTCAGTTTGGGAATTCAAGACTGGCATAGTCTGTTTAATGAGAGATAAACACTAGCAATGATACTGTATGAACAGCTGAACAGGATCTGTCACCCAGCCTTATTGCCTACCCTCTTCTCTAAACAAGAAAGACTCTTCATGAATTGCATGAGTAAAGAGAAATAGTATAATAATGCATTGACTTTTGATATTTTCATTTGACCTAACTAGCTCAGTCTCTATGCAGAAAATAATTCCCGCCTGAACTAATGTTTGGGGATGGGAATGGTTTGGGTTTTTTCATTTAAGATGAATGAGCAAATTCTTCTCCTGACTATTAAATAATGAAAGTAGGGCAAATCTCTGCCTGGATCCAAGTTCTTCAAAATAATTAATCTTTTTCATTTCCTTTTTCCTTTACCCTAATTACTGATTTTTGAACTGTTTTTAATCCTCCTTTCTTTTCTTCTTTTTTATTCGTTTTTTCTCTTTCAAGAAAGTGAAATAAAATTCAAGCTTCTAATAGCTCTTGAGATTTCTGGGAATTCCACATTAAGGCCTCACTATCTGTTGCTCAACTGCAAACATAAGTAACACAGAAAATCAGTGTTCACATGTTCTGATAAACTGTTATGCCTTTTACAACACAGGGAGAAATTTAATCTTTTACTTGAGCCAGATCTGTCTCAAATGTTGTAGAAAGTGAATGGTGATATATTTACAGTCATTCTGCAAAGATCCAGATAATTGAACATGGAATCAAACAAGTCAGAAGCTCACTTTTCATTGTGTCTGACAATTTTCCTTTATTAGGGAACAAGGGTGGAATTCATCTCATCCAGCTTTAGAGATCTCCTGTGTAGATGCTCCTGGCTGTGCTAGTCACCCTAGGTTTCTTTGTAGTCAGCTGAGAGAACAGGCATGAATGAATAACCACAATTCCCATGACCTACTTAAGAAGTTTAAATTCACACCCTACAAGGTTTTATATCTCTTTGTAGACTAGAAACAGGACCTAGATGGCTATGTCAAAATTTGTTCAGATAAACTACACTGTAGGTGATAAAAGCAAGTGATAGAGTGGGACATGGAAACAGGTAATGTGAGATGCAATGTGGTACCATTTGTAAGGCTTTACTCAGGAAATAAAATTTTACTAAACAAACTGAGAGTCTGGTCCAAAGGAAAGTTGTCAAATTAGAGTAAGAGAAATATATTGTTGCAGGAAACTAAAAGGAGGAGTTTAAAAGGTAGGAAAAAAACAATAAACCACACCTGCTAAGAATCCTGTTGCCCTGCAAGAATGAAATGTTAAATGCATTTCAGATAATGTATCCTTTGATTTCTTACTCTTGAGTAACCTCTGAATAGGAAAAAAAAAATCTACAAATTCAAAATGTATCCCTTCCAAACTTAAAAATTTTCTTTCTACTTTCAGGAAGGTCCCTGTAATGAAATCAGTTTTCAAGTGTTTGCACAGTAATGTAAAAAAAACTAATTTTAATGCACCTGATGATGTCTTTGGGATACAGTGACAATGTTGAGTCACCTCTGAAGAATCAGCTGCAGGTTAGTTGCTGTAGACTTCTACCAGATTCACTTATTCTCAATTCAGTGTCACTGATTTCACTGAGGGAGAGTTCTTTCATCAGTAGTGCTATCTTCAGGTCTTACATCAAAATTTGTAGTGAAAATTGGACTAGAATATTGAGCCTCCATAACATATATAGCCACGCATTGTTCCATCTCATTATTACTGATGCTGAATAAAATCCTATCCTGGCACAAATCCACAAGCTTCTCTTTCAGGCAATGATGACCCTGCCTGTTCACTGAGTGGTGGTGCTCTTTGGTTTCAAATCACTGTGCTGCACTTGCTGAAAGCACTTGCTGGCATTGCTGTTCATGTCTCAGTTCTCTCTCCTGTCCCTCATACTGATGCTTTTAACCAGCCTTGTTATGGCTCTGTGTGGTGGGTTGAAGTTCCCCCTCCTCAACAATAACTTTGCCAGACCAACTCAGTTAGAAGCAAATGAAGCTGTATTTACAAGCAAAATCTACACTCTACAATGGAATGCAATGAATATGTACAAAATATGCAGTAGTTACAGTATTATACAGATATTTACAATTAATAAACAACACAAGGACCCCCCTGGCCAAGGACCAGAGGAGGCTACTAGCTTCTCCCGCTGTACCCTCCTTACCCCACTGTACAAAAGGGACAAGAGAAAGGAGCAGAGAAGTTAGACTTAGCCAAAGCCAGCCGATAAGCAGGTTATCTCTCCCAAGTGAAGCAAAACAGCCGAGATCAGAAGAGAAGAGAAAAGGGAAGAATAGTTATAGTACAGCTTCTCTTATTCCAGTTATTTACCCAATGAATTTGTTTAGCATAATCTTTTGTTTTCCTTTTTACACCCAATTGTGATTTATTTATATTTTTCTACTTTTTCTGCTCAAAATCTGTAACTAAATTTAAAGGCATAGCCTAAAACCACCACACAAGTCTGCAGCTGTTATTATAAAAAAAGGGGGGGGGAGGGTCAAATCCTGGTCTTGGAATGAAAGAGCTCTCTCATTTGATGTGAGTGTGTCTTACACTCATACTATTTATTGCACAGAGCCACAGACATCTGGAGTTTTAATAGGGCTGATATGAAAACTGCATGGTTTCTTGCAGTATAACATCAATAAAGGAGTTGAAGACTGAAGATCCACTTCAGCAGGTATCTGTGAAGGGGATAATCTTGGCTCAGAGTTCAATTAATGCATTTTGTTAACTAATAATTATTAATGATGTTTCCATTTTCATTATTTACCAAAGCACTACATGAATCTTTGGTGTCACAAGAAAATGGATTACAGAATACAAAAGACATTCAGTTTCTGGTCATGTTTAAAACTGTATCATGATGCCTTTTGAAATTGTCACTAATCTATAACAACGTGTATGTTATTTCCTGAATGAAATTACCAACTATGCTAATGTTTGATCAAACTGAAAAAATCAGTAAGATAGTTATTCTGAGAACTGCTGTAATAGTGGTGTAGGGAAGGACTTTATCTTGTTACGTGGTCACTTACAAGTGGGACCTGAGTAAAGAGGTTTGTGAAATTTTAATGACTAGCAGTTTGACTCTCCAACCGCAGCCTGGAAGTAAGAGAATATTAACAGTTCACTGGAGCCACAGACCATAGAAATAGCTTCTGATTTCTCCTCTATCCCTACCTGTAAAAACAGTCACAAAGACCTGAAAAGGAAGAGATGACAAATGACTCTAACAATATGCATTGTTCTAGTAGTTGATCTCCTCCTCTCAAGGGGCAGGTATTTCTTTTGCTGTCTCCATTAGTTCATTGCACTATGTAACAGATTACTTGCCCAACATCCAAGGCAACCTTATCTTGACATTTGGCACAGCACATAGTACAGTTTTAATGTCAAGACTGAAGACAGAAGCATAGTTATAGATCTAAGTTTGATGCTTTTGGATGTACTGGGGAAATACAGTTTTAAAACTTGTTTTGTAAGTTCATGTTAGCAGTTCTTTTTAATATAAGACCACCAGAGAAAGCTGATCTGGATCTGTGGCAGCCTGGGTAAGGGAAATAAATTAATGCTTTGTGTGTAAACTACCACTGACTGCCGAAGGTGCAACTTGATATAGACATATACACTGGCAAAACCTCTCTCCTAGCATAAATCATCCCAGTGTCGTTATGAATCTGGAGCAGGTTTTAAACCAGCAAAGGACCTGACCTCTTGAACTTGCAGAGGACAGCCAGGAAAGCCAGTTGCAGTAATTGCATCCTCAACCATATATGTGTTGTGCTAAAGCACTTTTCCCTGATCAGCTTTTGGGACCTGAGGAACACAGTTCAAATAAAAATGTGGAAAGAGAGCGTAAGTTATATACCCCATGATGGAGCTGTCAAGGTCGTCAAACCAGTGGGTTTTTTGTGTCATTATTAAAAATGAAATTTTGTGGAAGATTTCCACCAGGAAGGGACTGCTTTCCAAATAACTCTGGGGGAAGGTAGTGCAGAAATATTGTTCCCATTATGAGTAGTAGCACATGAGATAATTGTGTTTGAGGTTGGTAATTACTATATTTGGATGTTTAGGTTAAATCTGTTCCTTCTATATTATTTAAGTGACTGCAGTATTATTTCATCAGAATGGGCCACTGTCATCACAGGGGCTGAAATATCTCCTGTGTATCAAAGCACACAGCTATAAAAGAAATTGTATAGCCCTTCATTTTTATTCTTCATCAAACTTGCAAAAATCAAATTCATTCCAGGAAAAGACCAGCAAACCTAATGGAGCGACAGAAGAGGGAGGTGGCTTTAGAAGTTTAGGACTCTGTAATTTATAGTACCTGTGCTAAACAGCTCTGCCGACACTCCTACGCACATTGAGATACAGGATTAATAATTGCAGTATTTTGTTCTGTGCACTTACAGACCTCTAGTCTGAGTATTACAAAATGCTTTAAGGACATTAATTAATTACACTTTAAAAGCCACACTAAGGACACTTAATTCACTGCTACTTATGCCAGGCTTCAATTTATCTGTAAACCTCATAAAAGTATTGAAAAGTAGGTAGCTCTGTGCAAACCTGAAGATATGCCCTGATCATTTACTTAAGCCATTTATGAGCTGTCTACTGAGACACTTCTGAAATTTTCTAGGCAATCAAATTTTCTAGGCAATATCAATAGTATAAATATATATTATCCTTAGAGAAAGATCTAAGAAGAAATAAAGGAAACATCTGAAGACTATTGGTAAACATTGCAACAAATGGGATCATTCCTTCATAGAGAATTTGCCCATCTTTTTCCTTACATATTTTCCTACACCTTCATTCTATTCAGCAGTGGAGAGTTACTGCCAAATCTGCTTAATTAACTGCTGAAAGTAAGGAGAATTAAAAAAGATACATTGTTTGGAATGAGATTGTAGACACTGGCCTTCAGATCTTGGGTGCTACCATTGATTAAAAATTAGCCAAATAAGCAGAATTACATGCTTGTAGTTAGATGCAAATACCCAAGTAAGAACTCTAATGTCAGAATTAGATTATTATAACTTCCTGGGGTCCTGAAATTTTCAGTCCTATTGTCCAATCTAGTCAATTACTGAATATTGTAATGACCAAATTACCACTTTATAACAAACCCCCCAAAAAACAACAAAACAAAACAACACAAAAAACCAAAACCTTGTTTCAGATGTTATTTCTTCTCATTTAACTGCATTTAGGAGTCTAAAACTGAGAACTTAAAGTAGAAGTAATGAAAATCAAAAACCATTTGAGGAAATCAGAATTATTGTTCTATTTGTCTTGACAGCAGTGATACATCCAAATGATTTATTTCTCTGAAAGTTACGCTCCTGTGCATACCTACTATAATTCTTTGACAATGTGACCTTGTACTTTTCTTTATTTCTGTGTTTTTCTCTTTTCACTGAGAAATGATAAGTGAAGCACATGGCCAAAAATGAAGACGACCATTACTGAAGTAGTAGACAAGACAAAGTTCAAAGGAAAGTGAAGAGTCCTTTAAATTAAATGGAGAGCCTAAAGGGAAAGGCATAGGGGAAGAAGAAAAAAAAAAAAAAAAGATGGAAAAATAAAAACAGGTTAGAAGGATAAAAATACTCCAAAGAGACTAGGAAGATGCCTCTGGAGCCCAAATATATCTCTTATAACATTTTCTATAGTGCTAGATAATGTGTTTGAAATAGAAGGAAAGGCATTATTAGGAGAAAACATTTAACAACAGAGTGGAAAGAGACAGTTGTTGATTTATTGATATTGTCTTTCTACTGTCACATAGTAATTAAGAGTCTATACAGACCACCTGATTTAGGGTTTGGGGTTATTTTTAGCTTTGTTTGTTTATTTCTCTGAAACTTCTAAGTATGGCTTGTAGTTGCTTCTATCCAGTCTATGGACCTGCAGACACCCTCATCATATATTCCAGGTTATTCCAGTAGAGATACGTGCATTTCAAGTGACTAATCTACTCTCAAGGCATCTTTTGTCCACAGATAGGAAGTATTTCATCTCATTCAAAAGTAGCTCAAATTGCTCCATATTATAAAATTCCAAAGGAAAATAAAAATGGTCAGTAGTCACCAGTGGTATCACAATTGTTCCTCTCTGTTTTTCTTTCCAAAGTCTGAGCAAATGTTTGTTTTCGCAAGGTTATCTATCTTGTTCTCCAATCAATTCAATCATTGAATTGTATAATTGCAACCTAGACACAGCAATTGAGTATTTAGTTAAACTTCTTTAAAAACTCTCTAAGTTAAGAGAATTCAAATTTAATATTGCACATGCCATGCTTCATGAAAGACTTCTCTGTAAGGGTCTAAATATCAGGAACTGTTCTATGAGGAATCATGCTTGCATGAGAAGGATATTCAAGAGACCAAATAACAATCACTAAAGTTTAGAATTGCTCATAGAAAGATAACTTTTTGTTTTCTCCTTGGTCCAAATATTGAAGCCCAGAGAATTATAACAGTCTTGTGGTGTAAAAATCAAGAAAGCTTGCTGGGCCCTATCAGTTGTCATCATATGCTTCTCAGTTCATTAACAGCTATGTTAGGCCTTCTTTAATCTTCTCTTTCTGGACCAAGAGGAAAGGTTGAAGTTTTCAGCATAGTGAAAGATGTAAGAATGTCATTTTTGCCTACTGAATCAAAGTACAAGGCAGCCTATTTCATCTTAATACTGCTCAGTAATCTGTGAAAGGAAATCCTCCTTGGCTGTTAGGTTTAGTATGTCACCTATCATACCTAAGGGCTTTTATGGGACAGTCTGCTCTTGCCTCTAGCTTGCCAGGTTTTCACCTTAGCAGCTGCTGTTCATGCATTTGCTTCTGCCCTGGAGGCACACAGCCATCAAGACAGTTTAAGGCAGATGTTTACAAGGCCCATTATTCTGGGTGTCAGGAGCGGGTTTGTGACAGTGATTCCCAAGGCATCTTACAAGCTCTCTGAGACGTTGTCTTCCTTAAAGCAAAGAAAAGGACCTATGTTAAATCCCACATCTGGACATAAAATGGAGATGGCAATAGTTACCTCATGGCTTCTTCTGGTCCATGGAATAGGAAAGCTATTGCTGTTTGAATTCACCTCTCTGTCCTCTCTGCCTTTTGGACATATGACAGAAATACTTTAGCCTGGCAGATTTAGAGTCTAAGCAGTCCAACAAACAGTGTATGTAGAAATGTTTGTAATTTATTCATGGTTCTGAGCAAATAATTTAGCAGTTTCAATCTCCACACTGTATTTGTCTTGTCTTTTGATCATTAATGAATGTGAACTGTTTGCCAAAGGCATTTCCTTTGTAGCTTTTTTTTTTTTTTTTTAAACTGGCTCTAACAAAATATTCTACTGAAAATTGTCAGCAAAGAATATTCCCTTGAGAATCATCTTGCAATTTCTTCTGCTGCTTGTCTCTAACAGAGAAATAAAGACTTCAGTTACTAATGGGTCACTCTTTCATTACTCCTTTATGCCCTCTGTGAAATTAAGAAATCTTACTTCTGTACATTACTCTTTACATTGTGTTTGACCTGCGAGGTTTTTTTTGAGATCACAGAGTTCTGTGCAGTGAACACTTCCACAGATTTGCCAGATATGGCCCGGGTGTTTTTGTAGTGAAGGTGATGTGACATCTCCTCAGTAAGTGACTCTTTAGAGTATTCCTAAAATGTTAGCACTGATGTGTCTTAGAGTACCAATAAGGAAAAAATGTTTTTATAATCAATCACTCGGTGCTTACACTGGGTGAGGGATTTTTGAGCAAGTGTATTTCTAATTTATTTTAAGCCTTACTGACTTTTTGATTTTCAAAACTGTTTTTAGTAAACCAATCTCTTGTTAAACAAACAGAAAGCACAACATGCTCCTTTTTAAAAAAGACTTAATCAAACAAATGTGTTCTGAAATTCCTGGCACTTTTTTTGATCTTTAATTAGACACTTGTTATTTCAAATACATGAGGTACATTTGGAAAGACCTGTGCTGGCATTTCCAGGAACTGCAGAGATTTGTGTCTTTTATTCTAATATGCAGTGTTTTCCTGGATCTGTAACCTTCCAACACTTTAATTATATTCTCCAGATTCTGTTGGTGTAACTTAAAAATAGTTTAAAAATAGTCACATACTGTAAGTAATTTGCAGCAATACAAGTCAACATGATTCATTCTTCCATTAGATTTTTTTCAGCCTGCTAATTTTTTCTGTTTTCAATAAAGAAAGCATGCCCTGTGAGAATATGAATCTGGCTATTCAGGGCCACCTTCAGCTGAATACTGCAAGATTTTCATAATTACTACTTATGTTGGAAGACTCATTTTGGTGCCTAACACAACAGACTTTCCTTATTCTATAAGAACTTTTCCTCACTCTGAGAAGGACATTGAAGTGTTGGAGTGTGTCTAGAGAAGGGCAACAAGGCTAGTGAGAAGTCTTGAACACAAATTCTATGAGAAGTGGCTGAGTGAGCTGGGGTCATTCAGCTTGGAGTAGCAAAGGCTGAAGGGATTCCTCATCCCTCTCTACAACTGCCTGAAAAGATGTTTTAATGAGGTGGGGGCCAGCTTCTTCTCCCAGGTAACCAGTGATAAGATGAGAGGGTATGCCTTCAGTTTGCACCAGGGAAGGTTTAGATTGGATATTAGGAAAAAATTCTTCACTGAAAGGGTCATAAGGAACAGGCTTCCCAGGGAGGTGGTGGAGTCACCATCTCTGAAGGCATTTGGATGAGGAGCTTAGGGGTATTGTGTAACAGTTGTGTACAGGGTGATGTTATGGTTGGAGTCAATGATCTTAAGGACTTTTCCAACCAAATGATTTATGATTCCATGAATCTTGCCTGCTCGGATACCCTGAGAATGAATATGATGAAAAAGAGGTCTGAAGCAGCCAAAATCTTTGACTACTTTTGAAAATCCTCTCCAGGGTCTTTCAGAGGGGTCAGGATGTAGTTCACACTCTAGTGATGTAAAGCAATGTTGTGAACTGCAAGCCTCCAGCTAGGGGATGTGCAAATGAAAACCCCAGATCATGGGTCATCAAAGACAGATAAAGGAATACACTGCTGCTCATGTCTGCTCATGACGAGCTAGCAAGTCTGCAGTAACACTTTGAATGTGTACACTTCATGGTATTCCACAGGCATTCCTCTGTGTGCTTTCTTGTTTTCCTATCATTTTGTGCTAATTAACATGACAGCTGATATTTTCTCTATGCTTTAAGAATCCTATTTTTACTCCCTTTATTTCACCATCTTTTCCTTTTCATAATACATTTTTCATAATTTATCATTCATTTACATTTCAATTAAGAACACTAGCTGTTTGTAAAAGCTATCCTGATGGGAAGTATGTAATAAATTATTGAAGTTAGTATAATCTGCACTTCCCATTAACACCTCATTTACCTTAATGGCACTAAAAAGACTGTCACCCTCAATATAGTTCATGCTTCTAATAGGAATTCCCCCAGGAGAAAATCTCTAGTGAATTACATATTTGCATATGATATAGGTTGTGTTAGATGATTATAGACTGAGATTCAGAGTGCTATTCTTTAAGGATGACAGCTATGCAGAAATCCACCTTTCCAGAGTCATAAGATGGTGCTGCTTGCTTCAAATAGCTAATGTCTCTAAGAGAAGCCCTCACAAGTATTGTCACTTTATTGTGCACTGAGAAAATTGTCTGCCAATTAAAAAGAAGTGAATCATTTATTATTAAATCTGAGCAGGGGACAAATTTCATGCTGCTTTTTTTTTTTTTTAATGAAGAAATGAGAAAAGAACCTCTATCAAAACTAAATTCCTTATGAAGAAGGCAATTCATTTGTTTGCATAAACTGACATTTATTTTCTTTTTATTTCTGTCACTTCTTAGACTCTTAATCTAAAGTGTTTCAAAATTTGAAGATCTGTATATCAAAATATCACTTAATAAATTAGAGACTTTCAACGAAAGCTACTGCCCTTGAATCAGTGTTTTGTCATGAAGATTTCCATCAGGAGGCTGTAAACCGGTTCTTTTTTGGTTTATTTTTCAGTATGACAACACACCAGTCTGAAGAATAGATACACTAATGCTATGTGGTAAGAAACAGTCCCATTTACAAAGATTTTCTTACACTATGAACAGGTAAGAAGGTAAAAACAATAATATAGGAGTGAGCAGGAAGAAAGATGTATGGTGATTTGTTCACTAGATTTTCAGGATAATTTGACTACTAAATTATTCACCTTGTCTTGATGAGTTTCAAGAAAAAGTATGTAGTTACATAGTGCCCCAGAATGTGCAACATCTGTTGCAGGAAACTTTAAGAACAGGATGCTTAACATCATTCAAATTAACTAGGTACAAAACTGAGCAAAATGAGTCCTAAGGAACAGATTCTGCTTTTTTGCTACTCAAATATCAGGAAAGATGTGGTCTGACTTTCTTACTGCCTGCCAGGAGCCCATCTGTATGCCTACATCTATACTTCAATACAGAACAAGACCCAGCATCCAATTTTCATGAACTAAGTGTCTTACTACATTACAGTTGGCTCTGAGCTATCCCTCATTTCCATGAGGCATCTTTTGGCCTTGAGATTCTTATTGCTATTTGTGTCTATGACTTCACCCCAACCTCAGATGAGATTGTAATGAAGTGCAGTGCAGTGATGGTTTTATAGCAAAAAGCTGATGTTACACACTCCAGGGTACAACATCACTACTGAGGATGAGATACAACATACTACACTGAGGATGAAAGCCTGCTGAGTTAGTTTGGAAGACTACAAAGAATGGAGGTATATTAACATACTGCCTGATGAGAACTACTCAAACTCAAACCATGTTGGGGTATTACCTGGGAACGTGTTTGGTGGTATAGACCAGTACCACATTCAGGAGTAAATTGGTTTAGGGTATCAATATTTGGAAGATCGAGCTTAATCCTTGGCTTTGTGTTTTTTTTTTTTAACATCATGGATTTGAAGGAAGCAAATACTCCAATTGTGTATAGAAGCTGCAACACATTGTTTGTGTGTTTTCTTGTCCTAGACTTTTGTTATGGTTTTAGTGTGAGAGTAAAAAAAACCTTCCCCACATTCCCCCCTTCCTCCTCCCACCTCCTCTTTCCCCTCTTATCAAGAGATAAGACAGGGAGGGGAAAAAGGCAGAGAGAGTTTTCTTAGACGATTTACACATAATGTTTTACTCCTCCGCTGTGAAAGTATCACATTACATCAGTACATATGTGAAAGAGAAAAAAAGGGAAAGGAAAATTACCATCTGGATCCCCAAAACAAGCAAAGAAGCACCCATATGCTTGAGGCCGAGAAAGTGAGCGAGCGTCTGAGAATCTCCGGTCCAGGATGGTAATGCCCTGCAGTCTTAAAATGTCTTAAATTCATGATTTCTGAAAGTGGGGAATATTAGTGTGTTTCAAACCACTACAACTTTTCATACTAAAATGGCCTTACATCTCTTAAATACACCTATGCTGAGTTTCAACGTCATTTTGTGGCTTCAATATAGGCAAGAGACTTCCAGGCAATGCAACAATAGACCCCAGTCCTTGAACATTTCTCCATCTTTTAAAGCTGTTTGACCTCTCACCAGCCACATCTAACACATCGGATCACATTTCTGAGTTCTTTGAAAGTATTGTTCCCATTTCCCTAGTTTAAGCCTAGTAATTCCAGCTGCAGTGTGAGGATTTTGCATTTCTAAATCCAAGCTGTTGGAATTGTATGAAGTAAAGAGTGGAATAAATAAGGTTAAAAAGGCAAAAATTGTTCACAATCACAATTAAAAAAAAAAAAAAAAAAAAAAAGAGAAAGGACACCAAGGGAATTTATTAGACAACAAGATAACAATAGGTAATATTTTACATAGTATATAATTACACTGGGCACTTCACTGCTGAAAAGAAAAAAAATAAAAAGGTCAAGAAAGTGAGACAGCGAGAAAGAAATCAAGAAAAGAAAAACCAAACCAACAAAAAACCAAGCAAGCAAGCAATCAAAGAAAGAATGAGAGAGAAAGAAAGAAAGAAAGATTGCAAACTAGGGCCCTCAAGTCTTTGCAAAATACAGGAAGACTAAGTTAATGACCTAACAGAGCTGACAACCTAAGTGTCTAGTCAACCTGAGCTCCCTTTTTCAAATGAAAGATGTGACAGTGGAGTCAATAGCTATTTCCCCTTCATTCAAATTCTTTCAACTCAAGCTAGTTTTGTACTGCAAGCTTTTCTTAATGGTGGCAGATGTCATCCCACACAATGACCCTCTCTGATTCTTCACAGTCAGTGCAAGATGTAAGGAGGAAACTACTTATTGCTCAGTCTCTTACTGCTTCTGAAACAGAGGATAGCAACTCGGTGCCAAGAGCTTTCTGGAATGGAGAGCTTGTTCCTGCTTGTCCAAGATTTTGCCTTACACAATATGCATGTACTATCTCCCATCAAAGCTGGACCCAACATACTAGTCAAAACAATTCAGTGATTAATTTTAAACAAAAAGCCTGTTTACATGAATAATCATTACCGAAAATGCCTAAATATGAAAAGACTGCTCACAATAGCCACCTATTGTGAGAAGTCAATGAATTATGCATTGTTTGAATTAAATCTGGATCTATATTGTGGGGGATTAATCTAGCTGACGTCTTGTGAAAATTTTTTTTCCTTCCTTTCTTTTTCTTTTTTTTTTTTTTTTGCAACCCATCTGCCAACCACAATAGGTTGCAATTTTGTTGAGCTTTTTTATGCTGAAAAGGTTATTAATTCCAGATGTTCATTTCTTGGAGTACCCTAAGCACAAAACATTCCATAATGAAATACAAAAAGTTAACAATTACATGTTCAAACTTGGTGAATTAAAGATTCTATTAAAATTATGGGATATGTTTAATGCATCAACTCTTTTTTCATCAAGGGATGCCTAAGGCAGGCAAGATTTTGGGCTGCTCAAGGGAGAGAGGAAATGTATTCACGTCTCTAGCATTGTTCTCTTACTGTATTTTGTCATTAATATAATAGAGTTCTGTTGAGGACAATGAAAATACACAGGTCAGACATTTTTAGCCTAGTGAGATTTCTGCTGAAATTTTAGCTGAGATTTAGCTGAGATTTTTAGCCAAAGAAGGGCTGTCAATGGGTCCATGTCCAAGTGGAGTCCCTCAGGGATCAGTATTGGGACCAATCTTCTTTTAGGATGTCAGGTAGTGACTGGACTAGGAAGAATGGAAAAAAAAATAGAAATGGGTAGATTCAGATTGAAGAGGTTTTTCACCATAAAACACTTGAACAGGTTGCCCAGGGAGGTGGTAGAAGCCTCATCCCTGGAGGTTTTTAAGGCCAGGCTGGATGTGGCTCTGGGCAACCTGATCTAGTGTGAGATGTCCCTGCCCATGGCAGGGGGGGATCCTTGACGTCCCTTCCAACCATAACAATTCTATGATTCTGGAGATAAGCATTGTCACTCAGAACCCACATTCAATGAATTATCAGATGAGATCAGCTCTGCATTCCAATGAACAAATAAACCATTGAGAGAAAAATAGAAATGATAATAAAAAAAGAAGAAAACTTTCTGTTATTAAAAAGAAGGACTGCTTTATCAGGGAAGAAGGCTAAAGACTGGAACTTCAGCTGCTATAAATTGGTCCAGATGCATTATTAATTCTGGAGAAATCTTTCTTTTCATAACTTATCTCCTTCTATTAGTTTTGTTGAAAGCCATTGTTAAGTTCCTGTGGCTTGTCTCTGAGGGAGTTATCTTCCAGTGAACTGTTCCTGTCCACACAATTTAAGATCCTGTAGATATTCCCAATGAGTTCCTGAGGGCAGGAAAAGGGATAAAAGCAATCACTATAGACTAGGCAGACCAGAAATGGCCCCCCAGTTTGCAACTCATGCCAATAGATGGGTCTTTTATATGTTCTTCTTTCTACAAGTCCTTAAGTTACATCTTCCCACCTTTAATGGCTCTCAATGTTAATCTCCTCTCCACGAGTCAGGAAGTGAGAGAACAGAGCAAAAAGTAATGGAGCTTTGAGGGAGTCACCAAAAGGGCTGTGTTTGCTCTTTGTATCTGATGCTTTGCAGGGTTCCAAGCAAGGGTGTGGCAGGGCATCCAGGAAATTTTCCTAGCAAGGATGTTTCAAACACAGGAATTTTCATGTGGTTTTTTGGGTTTTCTTGGGTTTTGTTTGTTTGAATTTTTTGGTTTGGTTTGTGTGTGTGTGTGTGGGGGGGTGTTTATTTTATTTTCTTTCTGGGTTTTGGTTGGTTTGGGTTGGGTTTGTCTTTGGTTTTTGTTTGTTCTTTTTTTCTTCTAAATGTGCTGACAAGTTTGGTTTTGTATAAATTAAAAATGGAACAATTAAATGCTATGAAGTCTGGAATAGGCTGCTGAGTAACAGTGAATTCAAATCAAGAGGAAACATAATTTTAACTTCTTCACTTCAAAGAAGTTAAGCCTGCCAGATCAATTTGTGTAAGCCACACAAAAGCTTTTGGTGATTAAGCTTTTTTTCCTGGCTCCTAGATTTAGCAAATACATGTATACAGAAGCATCTTCGAAGCTGAACTCTAAGCTGAAAGCAAAAAGTTATTTTCAGTTCATAATTTAATCAATTTGATTTTATATGGTAGCATTGCTATTTTAAAAAGCGAACTACCTGGCATGCTACAAAATCAAATGTTCTGGCATTGCTGTGTCCTCCTATTCATATACTGTCAACTTTCCCTTTTATGTGGATATCTATCGGATAATCTTTCTCATTCAGCATACAGAGCTCCTATTAACATCAGTGAGAATTTCCCACTTGGAACAAGTGCAGAATTAGCAATAGATGCACTTCAATAGCTTCCATTCACTTTGGATAAACTCTGCAAAGGTCAGATGTTTATCTGAAGCTTATATGACTCACTCAAGCTTCTGGAGGTTACTAAATACCATAAACCAAACCTTTCTTTAAAAGCTAATGGAAGTTCCTAATCTGAACCCGATCAAAATACCACAGGTAAAGGTTTTCCAGCAGGATTTGTTCTTTTTTTTCCAGGTTCACAAGCATATGATAATGAAGTGACCAATTATTTCACACCCACACAATACTGTGTGTAACATTTAATTGTAAACATAGGTAAGGAAGATGATGGAGTAAAGGGACATAAGAGAGTTTTCTCTACCTGAGCTAATTTAATTGTTCTTATACTGGGTCTGAACAGAAATATTGAATAAGACTGGTGAGTTTTTCCTAATGTGATATCAATTAGGTCTCTAATTCATAAAAATTCTCCTCCTTAAACAACATATCCCTGCATTTTACTCTCAGCTTCCTTCCATCTATGCATGTGTACCTGTACACACACATATATATATGTAATCATTGTTCCGAATAAGGTATACAGACAGAAGCTCACTAGGTCTTCCAAATTTGCAGGCAGGCTGTGGGGAAATAATATTTGCCTCAAGCAAGATTATTTCTTATATCTCACAATTCTCTCTCTTATTGAAAAAAACACTTTTCTTTTCCCAATGAATGGAAAAGAATAAAATAAAGATTAAGATTGAAATGATGAAACTTGCAAAACTAAATAAACAGGTGTGGTAATTCAGTGTGCACTTGCAGAGCTTCTTCTCCAAGGTGGAAGGAAAATAGGAAATGGAAAATTCCTCTCTCTGAGTTTCTTTTTCACTCACAGTTCTGTCAAACTGCTGTATGCCCTGTATCTAATCCAGTTATATCTCACTGTAAACATACCTATTTATGCATCCCTTGGCTCCCTTATTATTATTCTTCCATCCTGAAATAATTAGTCTTGTATGAGAGTGCTATGTAATGAGGAAACCGAATCAGGCTTCTATCAGTGTACATATATATATATATATACACACACACACACACACATATATTAGTTCTGTTTGTGGGTTGGTTTGTTGGTTTGTTGGTTTGTTTTTTGTTTTGTGTTGGGGTTTTTTGGTGGTGGTGGTAGTTTTGTTAATTTTTTGTGTAGTTGTTTGACTTCTCATTGGAGTATAGAAAATGTGTGTCACACTGCACCCACACAGCAAGAAGAATAAAGGCCCCCTGGCTTACCAGGCCCAGACACTGAAAATCCTGCTTTTCATTGAGCTTTAACCCCGAGAATGATTCTTCACCCAGTGTCACAAATTTCAGAGATTTTAAGAGCAGTCAACAGCAACAGCATCCTCCCTAGATTGGAAAGCTGGAATCTCCTTGTTATCCAAGAATTGGTTTTGTTATAATTAGGAGACACGTTAAAAACACAATAACAATTTATGTATGGAAGTGAAACTACAGATGTATATATATATATATATGCATATATGTATATATGTAATGCCTGTAGTCTTTGGAATCTTAAAGGAATAGTGGCCCATCTTGCAGCTGTAAGTGGCTGTTTGGTATGTTTCTGTCAAATCTACACAAAATGTGTGTTTGATCTCACATCTCGTCTCTAAAGAGGCTGGATCTGCTGCACTGGCACTAAGACTTCCTATCTTTATTTCAAAATATTTCAGTAATCTTTGCTCTGAGGTGGGCAGACATCCCTCAAGGTCTGCAGATGATCTGGTAGAGTTGTCTATTTCAAGCTCATGTAATAAAATTTGGGCTTTATTTTAGCACTAGTTTGCTGTTCATACATGTAGCCTACCAGCTTACTGAGTATTTACTGGCAGATAAAAGTGATCTTTCACAGTTTTACAGAGAAAGCATACAAATAATTGGCTAGATGTGTGTGGTTGGTTGTGGTTTGTGTGTGTATTCCTGTTTACAGAGATCTTAAATGCCCATTTGTAGGTTGCAAGCATCTAAAATTTATTAGTGAATCCCATTTTCTCTTGAGGAATCTTGTAAAACAGATATAGAAAGGAGATTTGAGAGTGCTCTTCCATAGCTGGAATTTTGCTTCAGGGAAGACATACTCATTACCAATATCATTCAACAACTGACTGGCCAGCTAATTACAACTCAGGTGAAAGGACAAATGTTATATTTTTACAGGACTGTAGTTACTACTCAAGAGATATTGCATGGGTTGAGTTGAATCTGTTGCTGCCATTCAGTATGATGATACTGTCATGCCAGCTTCAAAATGAAATGCTTGATGGAGCAAAGTATTATGAGACTTGAAGTTCAAATTGTAACATGAGAGGCTTCCTATTCCAGTTGCTGCTCTTGGTTTCTGGGCATGGGGTGTTGGGCAAAAGCTGTGGGTTGTGGGGTAAGGAAGGAGGCTGCTGGCTGCTTCTGCTTTTTGCTGTATTTTCCTTCAAATAAGCTAAGGTAATCGTGCATTGTATTATCTCACTTCCAGTAAAACTCTTAACTTGAAGTTTGGGGTTTTTTGTGTTAACTTTCCCTCACTTTTGTGTTGGGGAGAAGGGGTGTGAGAGTGAGCTGTGCTAAGCCAGCACAGACATTAGATGTAGTCACATATATAAATGTTCTGGACATTTTCTTTTTAGTAATAGAATATTATAAAATGCACATGAGAAGGTAATTTTAGAAAAGCATTCAGAGAATGCAGAATTCTTGGCAGAGCATCTTCTTTTGCAATTACATCTATTTGCAAAATGTTATGGCAAGTCTCTGATGTTTTTCAGAAGGTTCTTATTCTGTTCTTGCTATTACAATGATGTTGCTACAATGTGTTCTAGATGTCTATAGCACTCTTAATTGAAAATGTTTAGTCATATTTCTTGCCTGTAACACTGCTATGCAAAAGTCAAGAGGAAAATTTTCCAAGAGTGCATAATTTCTTAAATTAATTCTGTCTATTATTTCTAGGGCAAGACCCTTTCCCTACACGGCTATACAAAATGCATATTTACTACTTAGGTTTGGCAATTTAAGATCAGGTAATTAAGTTTTGCTTCAGTTAAATATCTTTTTACTAAATAGTAAGCAATTAATACTATTAGAGTTGTAGAACACATGTAGTAGTAATCATGATACACTCAGGACACAAGTGAGGCAAACACTATAAGCTGAATTATTGCCTTGTATTTTACCAAATTACATTTAGCTAACTAAACTGAAACATAAGAAGGCAGTGCACAACAGGCAAAGTACAAAAAGAATACAGAGAGACTATCCAAATCTCTCTGTAAACATTAAAAAAGTCCATCCTTACTGTGTGAGTGGTCAAATGGGTTTCCCAGAGAGGCTGTGGAGTCTCTGTTCTTAGAGTTATTAAAAATCCAGATGGACATAAACCTGAGAAATCTATTCTAGCCAACCTTGCTTTACTCAGGGTGTTGGACAAGACAATGTACAAAGGTGCCTGCCCAACTCATCCATTTTGGGATTCTGTATCATTAAAAATCAACTGTATGCACTCACACATTTGATAGGACTAGAAAAGTACTTGAGTGCCTGAAAATCCTTTCTTTTCCAGGTAAATGATCTCATAGAAAACTGTCTTTGTCCTGAGTTGCAGCTCAGAGATGAATAATTTTACTTCAGCAGGTCTCTCACTTATACTGATGGCAGTGGGCTTTCTTATTCACACTAATACAGTGAAAGCACCCATTGCTGGTAGCTTTCTTTGAGCGTGCCACCAAAATAGCTTAATAGGAGCTACTCAAGTGTGATGTGAAGCATTGTCTCCATCATTTCCTTCCTCAGCATAGCTAGCAATGAAGTAGAGAGCACTGTTCAGTCTCTGAAGTATACAAAGGACATCGATAAGCTATTGAAAAGACTTAGTAAAGCACATCTGATATGATAAAGGGATTATAGAACATCATATGTGAGAAGCTGTTAGAGAGTCTGAAGAGTTTTAAGAAGAGAAAAATGAGGAGAGTGTACTTTGTGCTATCTTCATTAATGAAAAATAAATAGAAAATATGTATATAATGATACTGCATGGCAAGCATTTTTCATTCACTCTGCACAGGATGCTAGGCAATGAAGAATCTGGCTCATTAATTGTACTGTGGTGGAAAAGTACTGTGGAATTTAATTGTGACTTAATCAATTAGGTTCTCTAGACATTACTCTAAAAATCTAAGAAATCTAATAGAGAAGAACTCTGTTCTCTGCAGAACATTTCAGTCATCCTATGGAATTCCATAGTAGGGATTTAATTCTCCATTAAATGCCAGATGATTGTTTTAAGCAAACAACAAACTATTGAACAATTGAAATATTCTGTTAAATTCGACACGATTTTCATTTAATCAAACACTATAGAGCGAGAAAGCAGAATGATTTGAAATTCTTTTAACAGGTGCTACCAATGTATTTTAAGTAATATTTATAAGACTAGAATATGGACAAGCCAGTGCTGTTTCAGAAAAAAAGGTAAATTAGTTAAATTGAAAAAATTCTGCTAATCTAGGTAAAATAGTTATTCCCTCCCAATCTGGAAAATATTGAAGGAC
This sequence comes from Dryobates pubescens, assembly GCF_014839835.1. Lineage (NCBI taxonomy): Eukaryota > Metazoa > Chordata > Aves > Piciformes > Picidae > Dryobates > Dryobates pubescens. The sequence continues at coordinate 18,265,462 of NC_071625.1, read as the reverse complement.
TGGAAAGTTAATTTTGCTTTTTCTTTCTTTCTCTCTCTCTGCTTTCAAGGACAGTTTAATGTTTTCTTTCCTGATTTTTTTTGTTGTTGTTTGTTTGGTTATGTTTTTGCACAAATGTTATTTTAATATATTTTTTCAAAATGTTTGATTTGTTGGTTGGTTTTGGTTGTGGTTTTTGGTTGTGGTTTTTGGTTGTGGTTTATTGGTTGGTTTTCTGTTTGGTTTGGTTTCAGTTTTGTTTTTTTTTTTTTAAATTTTTTTCTGCTGTTTCATTTCCATCTTTATTTGCAAATTCGTTAGCCACATGAATTTTTAGCATGTTCTGACCCCAGTTTTGTCCTTTAGACAGTACTCTTATGAATGACTCTTAGATAATTCCATGCACTGGGGCTTGCACACAGCAGGGATTGTTCACAAAAGCACCTGAATGAAGCCAGCCTGTTCTGGAAGGCAAGACATGCTAACATACAGACACAAGTCAAGCTGTAGTGGTTGCCTGTGGTATCAATTAACAAGACCTAGTGTTTTTTTGTGTTTTTTTTTTTTTCCCTTTCTTTCTTACTTCCCTGCTTTCTACCTTGCTTGCAAAATGCAACCTGGTAGTAATGATGGCTCTTTGTATGATGTGCCACCAGCACTACCTAGGAATGAAACAGATGGTTGCCTACAGATTTATTTACTCACTGCTCTTTCTACAAGCATTGAACTTGTATGCTTAGAGGGGAAATACAGCACCTGGGATCAAAGCAAATGAAGGAATGAAACAACTGGACTGGATCATCTCTTCCACATAGTTTTCTCCTTCTTGACTTCCAGGAAAGCAGCTTCTTTCATTTTCTAACCTACTGGCAAAAAGCTAAAACAGATTCTGAAGATCTATTGTACATACAGGATGTGTTTGAATATTTGAATAACAACTCAATGAAATACATGGTCCCCAACATAGAGTTTGGGATGAAGGACCTGCTGTTGCAGAAGGGAAAAATGGAAAGGGTCTCAAAGGAGTAGAGGTCAGGTCATCACACTGGTAAGGTACGTCCCCTAGCCCTCCCTCATGCTGTATTGCAAATCCCCTGAGCAATCCCACCTCACTCATGCCATTGAGCCAGGCCTACACAATACAGATGATAATACAATGGTTACCAAGGAACCACTATCACCCTTGGCAAAATTAGATCACCTTTTGAGGAGGTTGAAGGGCTCAGGAAAGAGGGAGAAAAAAGTAGAATTCAATTCTCTTCATAGTTACCAATTTGCTTCCAGCCTTCATTTTCCACCAAAAGAGCAGAAACAGGATGATGTTTTTCAGTACTATTGAGTTATTGTCACACACTGAGCATTGCTGTACAAGCCAATGGAAAGCCCAGGGCCAAGCCTAGCTTCAGTAACAGTATTGAACCTGTTCCATGTAGTTTGTGCCAAACTTTTGTCCTTCATATTAATTAATGTTGCACAGGTAGAAACAGATGCCTCATCTCTGTGCCTTTCTCATGACAGGCAGGATGAGTAGTTATTGTATTACACTAAAATCCAATTTGCATTGGGATCTTGTCTAGTGCATCTGTTTCTTTTCTTTCTCATGTAGCAAGATTCTTTTGCAGTCAATGTTTGACTTCCAGAAGGATACTTAATTCTATAACAATGAAAAACAACAATTCCCTGCCTGGTTAACTTTTTGAACAGTTTAAGTTCTCAGGCTAAATTACATTACAGAGCCACTGTGAATAGCTTTTAGAGTACAAAATTTCCACTTATTCTTGATCTCACACATTTGGCTCTCCACAAGATAGGTCCTGTTGAGTAGAGGCTTGCAACCATACAGTGAGATGTATACACTAACTTAATTTAGTGTACTGAGCACCTCAGAGCCATGGCTGCAGTAAAATAAACAACATCAATTAAATTATTTTCTCTTATGTCACACTGTAAACTTCATAAACATGTAAATTCAAAAATCTCCATAAACACTTCAGTATTATGAATCACTGCAGGGTATCACAGCTGGTTACCTGCAGAAATTGTGTCTGAAATATAGTTCATCATTTACAGGCAGACAGCAGATGTTAAAGGGAAAGTGTTTCACATAATTATCTCAAACAAAACAAAGCAAAAGAAGCAGCAAGATACGTAGCCAACACTAGATTTTCCTTTTTGTTTGGCTGGTTTTCGTTTGTTTGGATTGGTTTGGGTTTTGTTGTCTTGTTTATTTTTTTCTTCCCTCTGATACAGTATCAGTGACCTGAAATTTGTTAATGAATCTATATTCATGGCTGGAAGAGATCATTCTCCTTATGTTCAGAGCAGCATTGCTCTTAGGCTGAGTTCTGACTGTGATGCAGGAATGAGAATTTCACATGTACAACAGTGATAAAAAAACTGCTACTTAAAACTTTTGCCTAGAATTAGCACTGAGTGAAATTAATATTCTATGGTCACAATGATTCTATGTGTCTATTTTTATCTGGAATTGTCACAGGAGCTTGTGACAGCTGAGTGCCTGAATCTGGCTGTGAAGCTGTTCTGTTTTCCAATTTTGCAGGCTCTATTTAAAATCCAGCTCCTATGCTTAAAAGAACTCCCATGTAAGATGATTTATAGTGCTGTTTGACAAACACCTGAATCTTTGACCCAGCAATAGTGAGACTTGTGTCTTGTTATAATGGATTGCAATGTGGCTATTTGCTCACTCTCAGACCAGGTTGGAGTATTTTATCTAGCAGTCCTGCTACCCAGGACTAGGTCTGTGGAAGTGTGACCTGTCAAATAGTGACTTACATGCAATTTATATTTACAAAGGAGGAGGTGGTGGAAGGGCTGCCTTAACTGTGTGACTCAACTATAGTGTTCATCTAAATGAAAACTCCTTGGAGACTCTAAATTCATGAGCTGCAGCAGTGAGATACTACTGACTCCAGGGAAACAAAGGAATTCACTTTCTTAGTTTGGGGTCCTTCCTCTATTTACTATTTCCAGATGCATTTCCCTTCCTCCTATGACTTCCTACTAGGCAAAAAAAGCCACTTCTTAGTAAGTGGCTTTTTAATGACCAAAGTGATGATTTTCTTCAGCAATTAAAATCCTGAAAAATGAAATTCTTTCTAAAGATGTTTCATGAAGCAATTGTGAAAACAAACATGAGATAATTGTAGATTTAATGTATTGAAAATTGATTCTATGGATTAGTTCTGTTGTCCAGTGCTTAGGCATTCTGTAATAGGCACCCAGCTAATTGACAAACTAAATAAATAGAATCGTTAAATAAAGTGAAAAATAGATGTCCAGTCATTTAAAAGAGATAATTTAGAAAAAGGTGATATCTACTAGGAGCAAGTAGATATCAACAGCAACAAGGGACTAACAAATGTGAAAGCTTCAAGTAACTTCTGTGTATCAGTAGAAATGTCAGGCAGAGCAATTTCATTTGAACGTGACCTACTTTTTGCCAACATCAGCCAGAGGGGAATAAAAAAAATAAAATAATTAGGTCAGGTATTTATGACCTGAAACAATAAGCTATGTGAGAGGGGAGAAATATCTACTCATTCTGCAATAAAAAGTTCTGATTATATTCTTCATTAAAAAAACATCTATTATGATAAATAAACATGATAAATAAACCATGCTTAGAGACTGCGATGGATAGCAGGGCATTTATTGATTCTAATATTCACTGATTTTGGCTGATGAAGTCCCATGCCAAATGTTTACAGAGCAAAATTTCCCACTTACCCACCAGTAGTTTACCTTGGCATTTCTCTACTGTGCCGGCAGCGACATTTTCTCTCTGTTGATGTGTTAAGGTTTGCTCACAAGAGAAATGGTCCTCGCTTGCTGATTCCCATAACCAGGAAATTTGCAATTCCAAGAAGAAATGACAGCATCAATACCATGTAAACAATGCTAAGGGTTTGCAACTTCAGCTCTGGCACAATGAAAAGTCTCAGTTAAGGACCTCTGTGCATGATGCTCAAATGACTCTTTGGAGATTAATTCACAGAACTGGAGGCTGATTGCCAAGTCCCCTGTAGATAGCAAATGCTGAAAAAATTTCTAGTGTAGCTCTGAGAACCACATTATCTACAGATTATAGCCCAAGACTTCAGCATCTGTAAATCACAACTCTTCCACTGAAAGTGGGCTGTGTTGGTTAGACTTGCCTGTAGCATTTTTTCCTGACCTTACCTAACCCATTTATTTCTGTTGTATCTACCTCATATCTTTCTGTATACAATAAGCACGAAATGAAGATTATTTGGGGCCATTGATATCTACTATGCTCTCCTAGGTTGATCTTGGGTTTTATTTTAATGCCTATTCTTATTCACAGAAAGTAAAAGCCAAGGCAAGGCAAAGTATAGCAAGATGAGTTGAGGCAAGGCAAGGCAAGAGAAAAGAAAACAGAAAATAAAAGAAAGGGGGGAAAAAGAAAGAAGAGAAGAGAAGAGAAGAGAAGAGAAGAGAAGAGAAGAGAAGAGAAGAGAAGAGAAGAGAAGAGAAGAGAAGAGAAGAGAAGAGAAGAGAAGAGAAGAGAAGAGAAGAGAAGAGAAGAGAAGAGAAGAGAAGAGAAGAGAAGAGAAGAGAAGAGAAGAGAAGAGAAGAGAAGAGAAGAGGAGGTTTTCTTCCATTACAGGGAAACAGCATAGACATCTTTTCTGATCATGTATCAATTGACACCTTGAGAAAATTAAAGCCATGATTGCTAGTGAATATAAGCCATCACGACCAAGATACCAACATAGCTTTCCTTTCTCACAAATGGCAGGGGAAAACTCACTGAGATCATGAATATTAACAGAACTTACTCCTGCTTATCTCCATTACAAAGAGATTTAGAGGAGCATCCTTCTCTTCCAAATTAAACAAAGGTGTCATTCTCCATTCTCAGCCTGGTCCAGTGACAGCTCAGATGTGTCTGATATCACCAGGTCAAAATTTTCTTGCTCAGTTTATAAGGCCAGCTATCCTATGTTTTGTTTAAAACAAAAGAAATGATTGTGATAGAAATATCCTTGTGAGGAAATTCTCACAAGGAGCTACAGAACTCACTTTCCAAATCTTTACATTGTTCTTTCTCAGATCACTATTCTCCAAAGTTTTCCAACTCTTTTTCTCAGTCTGTGGAAGTTCACCAAATAGATCTTGGCTTTCCTTTGCTAGTTACGCCTTAGTGACAAAATTCCTTACTGTGCTTAACCTGCTGCTACATGTTGCTACACGCTATCAGGTTGATTTGATCTAAACATAGGTTATAATTTGTTGCAGCTACCCTTCTGCTATCCTTCTCTTTCTTTTGGCATGTAATAGCACACTTTTTTTTTCTAAAGAAGCATCTTTTTGCTCTATACGTGGATAGAGCTGTACTCGGGTCAAGCTTCATAATAACTAAATGCTTAAAAGGTAATAATTTAAAATAATAAATAAATAATTAAAGAGTAATGTATAGTGCTAATTTCCTCTATCTGTTCTGTCACTTATTTTATAAAATAATAAGCTGTGTGAACTGGGACAATTCCTCCCTCTCAAGATCATGATTGTTCACCTCCTTTGTGACCTCCATTGTTCTTCAGAAGTAAAAACCAAACAAAACAAAACACAAAACAAATAAAACAAAACAAAACAACCACACTTGAATATTTTTATCTGAATGAAGAGAGCTTTCTCCCACTGAAGAAAATACCTGCAACATAGGGGCCACAGGATTTTGATCCATGAAAAGTAGGGACCTCAGAGCTGCCTGTGCCTTTTATCCTAATTCTGATCTTAGGGTTTTTTACATTCTGCTCTTATTCTTCACCCTTTATTCTCTTCCAGTAACATTTCCCTCTACTTGTTGACGTATTTTCTGGGGGGCCCATTACACTGAGCAGCCCACTCCACTTGCTGCAGAGCTCCATCACACATGGCTATTTCACACATGGACTTGGCATTTAAAGACAAACAAACAAACAAACAAAAACCAAAACCCAACCCAAAAATTAGCTTTTAATTTGAAATTTCTACTTTTTTTTTTTCTTGAATTATTTCTTGCCTTCTGTTCTGTAGAAATATCACCTTTCTGTTTAAATTTTACCTGTAACCTTTTATTTTTTTCCACATCATTACCTTACTGGCTTGCTTTCTAACGCTGCCCACACTGTGGCAAGACACCAAGCCTCTTCCCACTGTAACTGCCTTTGCCATCTGGTGTGTCCACTACATATCATCTTTCCTTTCTGGCTACAAATATTGAAAAGCAGAATGATTCCAGTCTTAAAAATCTTCCCGAAAACTTGGTTTGTGAATCATTAGGCATCTCCAGTGTAAGGACTGAGATACAAGAACTGTACATTGACCTTAAAAGCCAGGATTTCATTCAGGGAAAAAAACAAAAACCAAACAACAACAACAGCAACAAAACAAAACAGAACAAAACAAAACACACCAACCAACCCCCCCCAAACAAAACAAAACAAAACAAAACAAAACAACAACAACAAAAACCAACACCAAAAAAACCCAAACCAAAACAAAAAACAACACAAAACAAACCAAATTCAACAGATGTCAAGGACATTTTTATCCATCAAAGACATGGATCCAACATACAGAAGAGTTTATAAAGGGCAGGCAAGTCAGTCAGGAGGGGCATTTTTGCCACATTCACAGCCTGTCCTTTCCTGAGCTTCCATTTCTGGTTACTTTCTACACCTGGGTACTTGGTTACCTATTGTTGGTAGAATTTAGCAATGCTGGGGGGCAGGCAGCTAAAGTGGATGGACAAAAATGCATCTTAGTCCAAAACAAGGATATTTGTGTGTGCGGTTGAACTCAGGCACTGCTGTCTGACCTGAGTAGATTCATACAGACTGTAATGGTATCACAGACACTGACTGCATTTTTTAACATCTGTATACTCTGAGTAAGGTTGGTTGGGGATTTTTGCCCCTATGGAACTAATTTTGACTTCCAGTACTAAACAAGTTCAGTTACTTGTTTTCAGAGACATATCTAGAAAGTCTCTTTTTTAAAAAAAATAAAATTTAAAAATCCATATAAACATTATTTTAATCTTAAGAAATTGTAGAGAACAAAGAGTTTACAGAATTTTTTCTAATATCACTTTCTTATCCGAAGTCAGTGACAGACAACTACCATTCGCACTTGCAAAGTGCTTTGAATATGGAATCAGTATGACAAGTGCTATGCATCATTATTAAAAACTATAGTAATTAAAAGAAGAAACATGGCATTGTCCATGGCATTTCTTTTACATGGGGCAAATAATCTCACAGAAGCAAAAAGACCTAGCACAATTACATGGATCAAATCATCATCAAAATTAATGAGTCTCCTTCTGCCTTCAAATCTGGGGTCCATAAGGGATTTTTTTAGTCTCACACAACCTTCCTGTTATTGACTGTATATTCACTTTCTGGAGGGTGACTGGGATGCTAAGTGTACCTCATTCAGGAGTCTGAGTCATCTTCAAGAGAACGTTTGCTTTGCAAGCTTCAGACACATAGATGATGGTACTGAGTGTCTTTGTATTGCCAAGATGATAGTTTAGTGCTTGTCTTATACTTCAAACTGCTTAGAAACAGACACCTGCCCCCATCCCACCCTTGACTTCCATCCCTAAAAATGCCCCATTAATACATCTAATTTTCTTACCCTGCTCTAAGCTAAATGAGAGTATTTCTACTTGCATTATGTGGTAAACACACATATAAAATCTTAAAGTGTAAATCTTTCATAAGCCCATCTCTGCCTTTTCCTAGTATCTAGCCTGTTGTCTTGAAATGCTTTCATCATGTCTTAGTAAGGCTATTACCTAAATGTCCAAAAAGGCAAGATCAGGGGCCTAAAAAGGAAGGCCATTCTCAAAGAGGGAAAAGAACTAGAAGGTGTTTAATTAGATAATAACTGCATAAGTAGCACAGGAATAATTTATAGAATGGTAATCACATCTCCAGAAAACTCCTAAGTATGGTTTCAAGGTCTATACTCTGTAACACCAACCTGATTTCCCACAAGTAGACAGGCTTCCACTGAAAACTGATGTATTTTGAATTTCTCCTGTGGTCAACTGATGATTTTGGGGCCCAGCTCAAATAACAAAACAGGAGCCTTAACACTTCCCTCTGCATGAGAAGCACATACACTGAACCCTTCATTGTGAATTCAGGATGAGAGGAAATGGCCTCAAGTTGCATCAAGAGAAGTTTAGACTGGATATGAGAGGAAACTTCTTAAATGACAGGGTTATCAGACACTGCAATAGCTTCCAGGGAGGTGATTGAATCCCCATTTCTGAATGTGTTTAAGAGACATAGATGTGGTGCTAAGGGATATGATTTAGCACCAGAATTGGAAGAAGTAGATAATGGTTAGACTCAGTGATCTTAAAGGTCTTTTCCAACCAAAGTGATTCTATGATTCTATGAATTCCTGTCAGCCTTGGCATCTCTGTTTCACACTTTCCATCACTGAATACCATGATGCCTAGGTCCCTGTGTGAAGGTGTACCATCAATCCTCTTCAATCTCCTGATTCTCTCTGGCAGATTAACAAAGTTGTGCTTGAATTCCTCCATAGATCTTTGTCCTTGTCCTATATTATTACATTTACATTTGAGCAAGAACCTAACCTGGAATTTTAGATTCTTATCATATCTTGATGACCTAGAATAATGTCCCTATTTTTAGGAATCTAATTCAAGAGCTAGAAATTAGGTAGAAGTTAATCAGAATTTAGAATATTAGTTGTGTGGGTTTGTTACAAAGCCATAAAGACTGACAGGAGATACAGGCATTAATACTTAGGTTGGTTGATAACTAATTGTCAGCAGTTCCAATGAGAAATAAGCTGGGTTTAAAACAAATACCTCAGTTGAATTGGATGAGATTTTCACTACTAGGAGAATACTCCCTCTTCAGTATTAGAAGCAAAGAATCTCAACTACAAACCCTTTTTTTTTTTTCATGTAAGACAAGTTTTGTTCTAACTGATAGTATTTTATCTTATAGTCACATAATCTGTTATTTTAATTGTGCAGCATCCCACAAGCCTCACTGAGGGCAGGCACTTTATCAATAAAACTATAATTATAGAAACTTAATGAGGCCAGCCAGAATCCTGATCCACTTGTCAGAAAAGCACAGATAATTGAGTGCAGCTCAGTCTGTTTCTGGACTGCAATCTGATAACTCCACATTCTATAAATCACCCCATGGCAGCTCAGAGACTTCATTCCTAATGGCTGATATCCTAGCTTCAGCTTGAGTTGTCATCTACAGGGTGAAAGATTTCATAGAATCATAGAATCAATAAGGTTGAAAAAGACCTCAAAGATCATCAAGTCCATCCTGTCACCACAGACCTCATGACTACCAGAACTTTATAAGTACACTGAGGTTTAGAATTCAGCCCATTTCTCAGACACATCACTTCTCCGGACAGATGCATCTTCTATAGTATGCTCTCAGTAGCAATGACATAGGAGCAATTCCTCTCACTGGTGCATAGGGAAATGTTTGAAGGTTCACATTATAGAGGTTTTCTTGCACATACAGGCTTCCTTCACGTCACTGCATGGTAAGACAGAAACCTCAGGCTCTTTGTTGCACACTATGACACCTCAAGAGTGAGCATCAGAAATGGGGCTGATGAAGGGGTTCAGAGCAAAACACCCATGATGAAGGACTCTGTCAAAACCACTGCAAAGACATCAGTTTCAGCATCCCTTTATCATAGGGTTGCAACTTGTGAGAAGAGCACACAAGATGTTCTGTTCTCTTCCTTCTGCCCTTCCTAGGTATCACACAACTGCTATTAAAGGATCAGAAGGGAAAAAAACCAAACCACAAACAATTTAAGCAGCCTTAACACATTTTTTCAGACACCTCTTAATGACATCTTCAGCAATTACATTTTACTGAAAGCAATAGATAAGCTGACACAGTTTCCAATATGCCCCTTCATTTTCTTTTTCCCTTGTGCTGGCAAGTTTTGACAAGTCACAGCTGTTGGTTCAGGATACTGAAAAGAAAGGAGGAGATAATATGCAAATTTACACAGCAGTATTGAACAGTGAAATGAAGCACATTTCATTTACATTTTAAAGCAAAGTACATTTTTAGGAGCCAGTTCCATTTATACAGGTTTGTTTGTTTGCTTTCTCTGGTCTTGAGCTTTCCTAATACAGGGTATTTTGTTGTGGCTGCTGTTTGGTATTTGCATCCCATGCCTCTTATGATATAAAACAATTAAATGTTGACTTCCTGATCTCTCTTCCTAAATACAAAGTATATTTTAGCATGCAAAACTTTCCATTTGGAAATCTACAATTATAATTGTGAGCTCAATGCAGACCTTCAGGGAGGGATTTATACTGAATGTAAAATAACTGTGATATTCACCCCCCCCACCCCCCCACCCCAAAATAATTCGTTTATGGAAGCACATATCTGAAATGACTTGGACTTAAAGAGATATTGCTCCACCAAGTCTGGTATCTTTATGCCAGAAAAACTGACTCAAAATTTCTCATATATACATATATATATATATACACACACACATATATACATATATATATATGCACATACATATATATGAATATTTTTTCCCAGATTTACTTAATAAATTAAAGACATAATTTTAATTCCCAGGTTCCCACTTCAGTGGGTCACTGCCCTGTTTACACCTTCATTATGCAATTTTGTTGACCTCTGTATAATAACCCAACAAAGAAACCTACATGTGTTTCTGATTCCAGCTCTGAGAACTAACTCATCAATGACTTAACTTTAAAAATAACCATAAAAATTAATGACAAAATACTGTGGAGGTCAGCATTCATTCTGGATGATTTATGCAGGAGACTCATGCTGAAATAGAAATACTGAGAGTCAACCACTAACTGATGTCTTTTTTGAAGGGCAAGATCTGTGCCAAATTTCATTGAATGTATATCCTTTATTCTAAAGCTTACTTGAATAACATCTGAGATAGATACACACCTTTGTCTTCCTTTTATCATGGTTTATCACTGTTGTTTGTTTATCTGAAATACTTTTAAAGTGGTGTAGATTGAAGTCAGTTGTTTATTTTATAATGAGGTCACAACTTTTGAACGTAGCTGTTTTTAATGAGTGGACAGATACCTATCAATAGTGGCCAATAAGGCGTTTAAACTTTTACTGCTGAGTGTTCTCAGTCACTTGTTGACATTTCTTAATAAAAAATATTTTATACCATAGTATAGACAACACAAGAAGACAGGGACCGCACACCGAATCCATCACAATTTTGGCATGTAATTCGATGTGATGTTATGTTTTTAAAATATTATGTTATTATTATCTCATTTATACTGTTTCAAAGCTAACAAGTATAAACTTTGAAAAATGGATCAATGCAACCCATGGGTTCAACTGTGATAGGACACAAGACACAAAAAGAAAAAAAAACAACAACAAACATGAAACCAAAACTCAGAATTCCAACATCCATTTAAATTTCTAAGCAACTATTTCTTAATAAGGCATGGTATCTTGTGAGAAATGGATTTCTAGCTTACAGGGCAAAAGGCTGAAATAATAAAGCAAAATCCACAAGACATATGAAAATACATTTTCTTCCTATATATCTGTGCTCTTATATTTCTCTGTATAGTATCATATATTTATATTTCTACCTTTACAGTCTGATCTTCTGAACTTCTTATTTTTCTTATGTTAGTTTTAGTACCTTTTTGTAATTTATTTAATATGTTACTTCTCTGTTTTTCAAAAGAATCCCTTCTGTTTCTGATTGCCTTGCTTATTCAAAAGCAGATTTCGTATTAAGCTGTAACAAAATGATGGGGACTAGGCACTATTAAGGGGAGATACCCTTCATTAGTGGGAGACAAAAATGCTCTTTTGTTATATAGAATTAAGATTGGAGCACATTGCTCAAGAGACAACAACCAAGGGCCTTCCCATTCTTTTTAATATGCACCAAAATATTAGTGTTGCAGATCACCACATTATCTACAGTGTATGTCCTTTATATCACTTCTCTCACAGGGAAATGATAAATAACATGTTCCGATATGAAGGACAAAAATGCTTTGAAAATGTATTTCTAAAGTTGTACTGATATTAGGAAAAAAAAAAAAAAGAAAGAAAGAAAATATGACAATCAACAGAATTACCTAGGAGAGGCATTTCAAAAAGAAAAAGACAGATTCATGTTCAACCTTATTTCAGAAAGACTTTGAACCCACATTAACCTATTCCCCACAGTGTGCTATAATCTTATGTAGTATTCTTAGTATCTCCTTCTATACTTTATTCCATATTCAACTATATTAAATATTCACTAGATCAAGTCCTGCAAGACAAATATGCCCTTTGGGTGTACTGCTGGCCAGGATACAGAGTCATTTTTTCCTGTTACTCACTTTCTGCCTTTTGATCTCATATGTTGGCTAAGCAGAGTAATCACTAAGCATAAATGAAGATATACTGGCATCCATTATTTTGGGAATCTATTTGGGTTTTTATGGCAAGTGTCTATTTCAGGAATGTCAGCATACTTCCAAAATTTCTAATTAAATTGTTTTCAGCATTTCTAAAAATACTGTATTTTCTATTTATCCAGAATTATTCATTGCATTTCAACTGAATTCAGGAATCTGTCAAATGACATTTTTACACTACATACAAAATTAACTTAAGCCATTACTTTTCCCATGTGTGTTTTCAGTTATGTGCATATGAACTAGCTATTAATAGGATTTGGTTATTTAGACATCAAGCTGAATGGTTCTAACTGCTGAAGAAAAGTTTTAAAAGATAAAATGAATTTTAAGTGGTTTACAGGTAAACCAGTTAACAGAGAAAATTATGTGATAACATCCCAAAATGAGATGAAGTTTTTACAGACCAAATCCTTAGATAAATGAGTTTTCTCATTCCATTATAAGGAGCAAGTGTAAAATGTTGCCTGGGGACATTCAAGATCAGACTTGATGTGGCCCTGGGCAGCCTGATTTAGCTGGAAGTGTCCCTGCTCACTGCAGGGGGGTTGGACAAGATGACATTTGAGGGTCCCTTCTAACCCAGTGCAATCTGTGAATCTGTAAATTCAACATATTTTTAACACATCACGTGCTAAATGAATATGTCACTCTGTAAACTAGAAGTAGCTCACTGTGCTGCCATACATATTAATTCAGAGACACAGGGCCCTACCTGTTTGTTTTTTTAAAACAAATTAAGAACTGTATCTTAGATACATGACTGTGTAGAGTAGAACAGATAGCAATTCCAATTTTTGCAATTGATAACTCTTAAGTGAAAAGTATTTAGCATTAAAATGCTTTAATCAGAGTCAAATATTTTATTTTGAAACAGCTAAAGAGTTCTTTTTGTCTGTAACTCATGTGCCATGTTCTTCTCTGCTAGTTTCTCTTAATAGACTTCAGTCTCCCTTCCTTCTGTAGCAGTTTCTGAACATGATGGGACATGTGCTTTGCCTGGGCACTCCAAACAAACAGATATATGGACCCATAAGGTGCTTAAAGCATACCACTTAGTGAACACTACCTATACAGTATAGGCTGAAAGCAGCAAGTTTAACTTTTAAATTATATATATACTTTTTAAAGAGGAAAATGTGCAGAAAGGGGATTCTACCTGAAATCATTCTACCTGATTTGTTTTAGTCAAAAGTCAGACACTGTTCTAGTTTTAATCTGTGTCAAGCCTCCAGTATCAGTGTAAAAGGTTTTCAGACTCCTCTGCTAAAAGGAGCTGCTGGGCCACACTCATTAACGAGCTGCCTCTTACATTAGGAATGGATTATCAGTATTTCATACAACTGCAACAATATACAAATGAGAACTTGGATGTGTACTTTTTGGTTGCTGATCTAACCAGATTGGTCACAACCCAAAAGTTGTTGGCATATATACTTAGTCCATGGGTCCATATAAAGACACAAGAAATTTCATATTATTTGGTAGTGCTAAAACTAGTCAATGAAAACACAAAAGATTAGCTTTGAGAAGGCATCTAGATGTGCTGGTAGGATAAATCAAGGCTCTTAAACATGCTGAGGTAGCATCAAACTGTGTAAAAATAAAGAATATGAACTTTGGAAAAATTATTTTACTGTATTAACACCAACAGACTAAGTAATGTCAACAAAAAGAGAGTCTGAATGGCTGTTGCAGAGCTGTCTTTAGGCTGCAGAAATTGCACTAGTCAGACAGTAATCCAGAGAGGATCCCTGGAAGCCAAGACACAGAGCTTAAAACACGATATACAATGTGTCATAGCTCTGAAAAGTATTTTTTGAATTGTATGAAAGCTGTGAAAGTAAGAAACAAAATATGCTGACTATGGAACCAGTGCTACAGTGAGGAGCAACTGCCACTCAGAGTGGAGACATAAAATGGCCTGAAGCTGTACAAAGTACTGCAAGGAGTAATGAACCATGGCTGCACATAGGTATGTACAGTACAGATATCAGGACTGTTGTTGTTCAGTGAGGATATCAGAAATTATACAGATCCTTGATGAGCACCATTAACATTCCAGAATGCCACCCCAGTATGGCCAGTATGATATGTGGTTTCTATTATCAGGTGTTGGAAAGAAAATCAAAGACATGTAACAATTTGATGACTTCTATGTTCATAAAAGGGACCTATCTGTGTAGCTGATTGCTAAGACAGTCAGCTCTTCAGTTGTGAGAAGAGTATGTGAGATAAGTTAGAGCATCACATGGCTCTGAAAAGCACAGTGAACTGGTTTAGGACAGGTATGCCTCACTACAGGATTGCCAGTTTGCAGAACTCAGAATTCAAATGGAGGAGGGAAAGACAAGAATAAATAGAATAAGAGTGTAACTTTAGAGGTATTTACCTTTTATTCAGTTTGTACATTGCAAAAAATGTCAGGTGAAAGTGTACCTTTTGAACCCTTGTTTCCTATTCCAGACCCTTGGGTTTTGGATCAACTGCAGAAACTGTGTGATACTATCCAAGAAAAAAAAAATCTTCTTGGCTATGTTTTGATTTTCAGACTCGTGTACAGCAGTTCTGTCTTATACTTTCATTTCTCTTTCATTTTCGAGGTATACACAATCACAGTATCTTAGTTCTGGCACAAGCTGTTGCAGCAGACATTTTAAACACACAGTTCAGGATTTATTCTATCTCTGAAGTAAAGCAATGCTCCAGGGAACCACTAGGTCAGCCCAGCAGTTTAGCTGAATTGTTAGTGAGGAGACAGTCTGACGCCACAGGCCTTGAACACAGAGTAGCTCACTTTGCTCCCAAGCTGCGTGGAGGAAGAGAAATACCATCTCATCAAAAGGTCCCAAATTATATAAGCACTGGTCTTGTCCTACACAATCATATCCTGTGTGACTAAAGATAGCTAGAAGAGCTAGAACCAGTTAATCTGCTCTTAAGAAAAAGAAGAAAAATTGAAAAGATCATCTAGAAAAGATATATTTGCTAATTAGCACACATCAGTTGATTTGCTGGCAACAGTCTCAAGTGAGTGTAAATCTGAAAATTGTGTCATTATTTGTATACCACAGTTTAAGATATCTGCAAGACTGGCAATTTATAGGTGATTCACAATTAAAAGGAAAATGATCCAGCTATTAAATTATCCTTGCAGAAGCTACATCCTTAGCAACATTCACTCTACAAGGAAGGATAGATTGGATTACTTCAAAGTGTTCTCACTCCTTGGACTAGTTTATTCACTTCCTATCAGCTTTTAAAATACATACAAGGCATACTGGGACAGACAATAGTGTTTAATGAAGTGCAATGCTGATGAGGTCTGTGAAGATCACCCTAGGTTGACAAAAGATCCTCTGACTTTCATTTCTAAGAAAAGGTAGTTCACAAAGCCACTGTTTAATCCCATAAAACCTTTTGTACACTGTCTGTAAGACCGCACTCAAGGCCAGACCACCTGACTACCTTGTCCACTCTCAGAAGTCTGTTCATGACCAGTCCTATAGCTTTAGAGCATGCACATTTAGAAAAATATCTAACAGAACCAAGTGTTAGAGTGTATGAGAGTGGTGCACATCTCTACAACACCAATGAGATACAGAACTTTTCCTCCGACACACCTACTGTCAAGAAATACATCCAGATTTTTTTACTAATGATATTCCAGTTTTCTCAAACATATTTATGGTGTACCTAGAAATGCTTACCTTAGATGCCCATATTTACAAAAGGTTGATTTTGTGTCCAGTTCTGTGCCCCTCAGTTTAAGAAGGATATTGAGACTCTTGAACATGTCCAGAGAAGGGCAACGAGGCTGGTGAGAGGCCTTAAGCACAAATCCTATGAAGAGAGGCTGAGGGAGCTGCGATTGTTTAGCCTGCAAAAGAGGAGGCTCAGGGGAGACCTTATTGCTGTCTACAACTACCTGAAGGGTGATTGTAGCCAGGAGGCAGTTGGTCTCTTCTCCCAGGCAACCAGCACAAGAGGACACAGTCTTAAGCTGTGCCAGAGGAAGTTCAGGTTGGAGGTGAGGAGAAAGTTCTTCACTGAGAGTCGTTAGCCATTGGAATCTGCTGCCCAGGGAGGTGGTGGAGTCACCATCCCTGGATATGGCACTTGGTGTCATGGTTTAGTCATGAGATCTGTGGTGATGGGTTGGACTTGATGATCTTTGAGGTCTCTTCCAACCTTGGTGTTTCTGTGATTCTGTGAAATATTATTCTACCTTAAGTAGAGTTTTCCTCTTATTTTGTTTGTGTTTTGTTTCTGTCTGGGGTTTTTGCTAAACTGTTTTTTGGTGGTGGTGGTTGGTTGGTGGGTTTTTTTGTTATTGTTTGGTTTGGGGTTTTGTTTGGTTGAATGGGTTTTTTGTGTTTGTTTGCTTTTTTTCCCCCAAACATTTTATTATTTTTGTCCTTTTTTCCTGAAAATGTAGTTTATGATGTCAATTTCCCATCTCTCTGCTTGTTCATTCTATTAGGCCTAATAACTTTGGGATTCACTGGCTATTTACCATTGAAGGAATGAGTATAAACAACAAAAATACTAAGATATGCTTTTTTGAACATTGGTGGCTTAGTAACGTAGAGATCCTATTGTTGGACCCAAAAGAGAAAATTGGGGAGACAATGCAGTCCTTACTCTGTTTCTTAATCTGCACAGGAGACCTGGGAGCTGCCAGCTAGTAATTTATAACCACTAAATATATGGATAGCTTTGCATCGCACACAGTCTCTCTACCAGCTGGAAGATCAAAAAGACATATATAAGTTATGTACAAGTAATTGGCAGACTTATTCCATACATCAAAATCTTTGGCCTTTCAGGAAGTCATTTTCGGCAACTGGATGGGATAATGAATTTGTGACTCAGTGGAGGAACTCTGCTTTGTATGTGACTTTAATAGAAATGTTTCAGTTATTAATGGTCTGAATGATCTTTGAACTTGTAGAGAAGGGCTCAATAAAAGCCCTGTCGACCATGTATTTTAACTCCCATGGAGTGTTGTTTTAAAATTTGCCATAATTATCTGGAAGCATATAGAAAACAAAAACAGCAACAAAGTAAACATAAAAATGTTTCATGAGGTTGGAGAATGTTAGACAAGTGCCCTTATTCTCTTTTCTTTGTTTGATTAAGATTTGTGTGAATGGTGTATTTAATCAGCAGATAACAGCAATGAGTCATTTGCATAGGTTCTGTGTCTTACTAGTTTTTCTGCATGCAATCACGCATATAATGAGGCAACAAAATCAGAATTCTTTTGAATCTTTCATGTGTTATCATTAAACTGATGTCACATCAAATTTAGTTCCACACATCTGTGGAGCAACTGTATTCATAACATTTTATGAACAATAGACTCCCTTAAAATAAGGCATGCAGACTGACGCCAGGTTGCCAACTGATCTTGCATCTGTTTCCTAGGAAATGAAAGTGCAGGAGGAAAAAGTCATGTCTTGCACAGTGTTTTTTATTATTCCCCAGCTTTTCAAAAGCCTTTTTGCTTGAACCATCATTAAATCTCACAGACATGCTTGGGAGTAAAGCAACTTAGCCTTCCAATATAAAATTTGTTCATTTCACCACAAACACATCTGCACACCAATGAAAGCTCATCAGAGTGACATAAGATTTTACTCTCCTCTTGTTTTCTTCAGTTAAGTAAGAGGAATTTCTTTCTTTCCTTTTCCTTTTTTCCCCCCTTTTTCTTCCTGAATTTTTTTCATAAGCAGTAGTGTTGAACATTATCTTCATGCCACAACCAAGATCAGTAGCCCAGGTATCCTTTGTGCAAGTTAATGAAGCAACAATTTAAAAGGAACAGTCTTTTTCTCAAAACACTTACATCAATTTGACAAGATTGAAAATAGACTTCAGGAAAAATACAACTTCCATCTCTCTCCCAGTTGATTGCTGGTGGAATGCAGACTTAAATGCTAAGGCAAGAGTGGTGCCATGAACTGGGTGACTGTCACTTTAGCCAGCACATAGTTACCCAGTGAAAAGGGGTTCTGCCAGGCTGTGGCCATAAAAGGCAGAAACATAGGCCTGGTCAGGGAGGAGCAGCGGCCAGTACATGTGCTCTTACCCAAAAAGACTTGTTCACCAGACACGCATGGTCCTGTCCCCTTTGTTTCTTTTCCCACATTACCGTGATTTTCTTCAGGAAAGAAGTGGGAGAGGGAGACCATGTCTAGACATATCAGGGACTGTCTGTGTTTGTGCTAGGGCTCATTTGGCCCTGCCATGACACTAAGCTATTCAATGTCCATCCCAAACATGTAGCCTCACCTTAATTTATCTGTGGATTTGTTTGGATTTATACTTGGCTAAGAATGTGAAAAAATTATTCCCTATGTTGGAGCAGCATTTTGTGGTGGATGCATCTCCCACAAATCCACAGGTTCACATCAAAATCTAGTCTGAGAAAACACCCCAACTTCCTACTATGTGTAATGAGGAGCTAATAAACAGAGACAATGCAGCTCCATCTGATTTTTGGGTGCTCACATTAACATAGACCCAAACACATCACAAACATAATTGACAATTTTGACCTGGCTTCCATGGACTCCTAAGGGGAAAGTAGCCTATGACCATCTGAAATATAAAGCCATACATTTAGTCAAGAAATTCTTAGCTGTTATGCTTGAAGTTGTACTCAGAAATGATGTTTTATGCATCCAATTTCAGGTTACATACATTTTATAAAGCCATTTTCATTACTTACAGATATCTGTGACGTTAATTTATCAGCTGCTGTTTTCTATCCTCCACCATCACCACTGTTCACTGGATCATTATTTACAAAAGAAGGAGTGACAAGAAACAAAGATCTTACACAGATATGGTTAGCTACCATTAGGTTTTTTTTAAGCATAGTCTGGGATTGTATCATTACTATTGTTGATAACAATTAAACTTCAGAATTTGTAAGGCCCTTGGTTAAACCTTCTCTTTTTTCAGTGTATCTGTAGTCACTTGGTAATCCGTGAAGTCATAAGTGAATATTAGCAAGATACATGAGATACCTGTGAAGAAAATAACAACAACAACAAAAAAATCAATCTCAATACCGTTAGTGTAATTAAAAATGAGAGTAATGGTAAAGGGATGTTTTAAGGCTAGCCTGTTAGAATTATATAAGGTTGTGGGTTTGGGGTTTTTTTGTGTGTGTGTGTTTTTTTCTATTCATTTTTTCCTAATCATTCTGATGCACTGCTAACCCTGACAGGGGAAAAGGAAGTTTCCAAACCAAGAATCAGAAAAGCAAAGTATTGACCCCAGTGGTTTATCTAAAAATGCCTTAAAGCTTAAAAGTTAAATTCAGATTATATATTTGCTGTATAAGCAGTTTTGACCCACAAGCAAATGGGAAGCCACAACAGCTGCAAAAGGAATAAAAATTCCCATGTCTTTAAATACAGAAGCCAGTTCCCTTTATTCCTCATGGTTGTTCAGAGACACAGCTTGATCTGGAGAAGTGCTAAATGCATTAGCAGCATTGCTTTCCTTTTAGACAGAATGCCTTGAAAGCAGAAATGTCATTAATGTGAAATTGCTTTGGCCAGCACTTGAGCTCAATAGGACAATATTTAAAACATTAACTATAGACTTTCACCTGAGCTCTTCAGCTGTTCTTTTCTGTCACATTACACAATACAACTGCCTTATGCTGACTGCCCTTTCCTCGTCTTTCTCAGGCTTATCTCAGTCAGGCCTGTTTCAGAGGCACTGAAAGAAAGAGAAGCTGAATATATCTGACAGCTATTTCTATCAGATAAACTAAAGTTCAAATGAGTGGAACTCTTTTGCCTTTCAAAGGCCTTCAGTTCCCTGATGTTTTCTCATGCAATATAACCCTTTGTGAAAACCAGGGATTGATGTCACTTTCTTTGTTCAGTGATCCACCTCTAATTTGCCACCTTTGCTGAAGGATAAACATTTCTGCTGTGGGTGAGGGATGTATGGCATTACCCAAAGGAAAGTATAACGTTATTGACTTCTTTCTAATCTTCCATCAAAGTAAGTTTTAAGGTTATTTAGAGATATCACCTTCCAGTCCTTTTTAGGCCAAGTTGCTCTCTGTTCTTACAGTGCCAAATAAATGTCCACACAAGGTTTTGTATTTGACAGGATACACCTCGATCTTTCAGATTGAGTGCATTGATTAGAGCTGGTCTGGGATAAAAATTGCCCTTTAATGTATACATTTCCGAGGTTATTCAGTCAACAAAGAATCATACAGAACAAGGCAATGGGGTATTTTCTTCAGTAATTGGCTTGACAGGGAAAGTCTTTGAACTGACCTCCAGGAGGTCCATGATATCTCAGACCAAGAAATGTATTCTGGATATGTTCATACCTCTCCTTTTCTCTGGAAATGAAGCTTTCTGTGCACATCTAAACTGACCAGCAGGTCTTTTAGCCCCAGCTTCACTATTCTGTTTAAGAAGAGATGGCACTATTTCTGTTTAAGAAGAGATGGCACAGGGTCTCTCAGTTGAACTCTATTAAACCAGACCTCTGCCCTGTTAACAGTTAATTGTACTTGGAGTCTGATGCAACCCCAAGAACAAAAGCTATAGTTTTGTTAAATTACTCTCACTACTAAAGTGAATAGTTATAAACTTTATTAGAGGGATTATGACCTATTAAAGTCATATTATCATATTTATGTGCCAAGGGCTGGCACTGTAATGTCTGACAGATTAATCTGAAGGATCATTTGCTGTTCTTTATGCTTCACCAATAGATATTTACAAAACAATTCATAAATGCTCTGTAATTAGTGAACTCCATAATGGGGGTATTATCAATATTCCCAATAGGCAAGGCTATACTCCTATTTTACTAACTTCTGTACCTGTCCTAAAAGATTCTGTGTTTCTTTAGTATTTTGATTTGTAGCTCAAGATCTGAGACATCAGTTGGAAGTATGATGAAGTCTTTGCAGCAAGTAGACTTTCCTGGTTAAAGAGGCACAACTTTCAAGAGATCAAAGATTAAGTACAGAATAGACTCAGACACAGGATATACTCCGAACTACATTCAAACATTTATTTTGTGATCCAGGGATAAGAATGTGTATTCAGGGGCAAAGTTGAATATCATTGATAACACATATTTCAAAAGCTTACAATTACTAGAAAGAGACATTCAGCTCTAGCTGCAGAAGAGTCTCATTCATTGTGAACAAGTGCAGAAACTGCTTTATACAACTTACAGACCACCACAAAGATTCTCCCTCTCTTCTGCAGACACAATTACAATATGTCACTAATTTTTCTATAGATTCAGAACTGGACTATTGATTAGAAAGGGCCTCAAAGCTAGTAAATACCTTCTGGCCAGGTATTTACCAGCTCCCAGTAGGAGACATATGACCATTTTAAAAGCATTAGTTATGCTCTTCACTTTAAAAGTAAATTAAAAAAGTATCTTTGAACATTTGAAAATAATCTGGGCAGAACTATTCAGAAATTTGGGTTTAATGCCATACCTAGCTGAATTACAGCCATCACTAAGTAGGAGGACTCATGTATTTTTCATAAGATACTTCTAATTATAAATTGCCAGTGTGATAAGCAAAACAATTCATATGAGATAGCCATTTTAAATGTTCACCCTATTTAGACTAATTGTAGAATGGCTGAGAAACAATTAAAAGTCTGGTGTGCAGTCTTTTTTTTTTAACAACTTTACATTTTATTTTTTTAATAGAAAAACACAAAACATGAAATTAAACTCTTTGAAAAGATAAGTAGCAGGTTATAAGATTACCTTGTTTCAGAGCTTCTGTTTTTCATATTTTGGACAGGAATATGATTTTTTTGCCTTGATATTTGTAACAGTCTTTCATTTATAATTTAGGCAAGCATTTTTTGTTGGTTGCAAAGCTATTTCCACAATCCTTTAGATACATCTTCAAGAGATACAAAACACCGCCATCCCCTTTTTATACGCATGGATTTGACGGATTTTGTCAGTAGAAAAAAAGAAAGAAAGAAATACTGGCCACCTTGAAGATGAATTAGTCTTCATCAGGAAACTACATTATTATTCATGGACTTGTGCAATTTCATGAAATAAAAATCTGTCTACTGCCTTTCTATTAACACTTTTTAATTTATTTTTTTTCCCCCTCCTGAAAGATGTTAACAGGGAATGAATTAATTTTTAACTGGAATAAGTCTACCATGTACTGATAAACTCGATCTAAAAAATTAGTTCGGCTCTGAGGCTGGAAAATGGAGGTTTTTATAAAAGAGTTTGGTCAGGATCAAAAAGATACAAATGCAAGGTCTATACTACCCCATTAGATTAAAGTAAAAGCAAAGCCATTTTTATTTGTTTTGCTCTAAACCCTGAAATTTATTTTTTTATTTTTCATAAGAACTGTATTCCATAATTCAGTAATGAAAAATAAATTATGGTGAGTGCAGTCTTTATTTAGGATCTTATCTTCTTAATTTTAAACTGAAGTAAAATAAGGTGGCTGAAACCAAAATGAAATATCTGGTTTATAGTTTTTGTCAGATTTAGCCACATGAGTTGAAGAGGATACCTTGCAAGGTGTCCACCAAGACACTTTAACATCAATTGCCATCCCAGAAAGCTAAACGTATGGAGACCAATTGTGGGGAATAGAATTTGCAAACTGTGAGAACTCAAAAATGTTCTGACTCTTGTTTCTAAGATGTTTTGGTGGAAAGGCCAACCATAAGGGCAACAGATTTAATTTTATTCCCTTGCCTTTATTGTTTGTTTTTAATCTTCCTTTTCTTAGGAAATATCAGATCCTACTAAAAGCCAAATTTAGCTATAAAGAAAAATGCAAAATGTTTGCTATGGCAAATTGCACCAGTTCTCTACTCTTCAGCTACATTAGTGGCTGTTGAATTTCATTGTCCCACTCAGAGAATTACAGAACTATCTTAAATATATTGAAATAACCAATTAGCATTTAATTTTTTGCATAGCTTCTTTTATTGATCTTTCTTGGTTTTAATATGATGAGATCAGCTTTCTTCTGAGTCAGGTGAATGGTTTGGGGGTTGCCACACAACCAGATAAGGATTTTATGGGGAAAAGGACCAATCCTAGTTCTGCATATATATTGGAATCAGGAAGCTGTTATCCTGGTTCAGGACACCCAGTAAGATCTTCTGAGTAAAATTCCAAACAAATAATAAATAAATAAAAAGAGAGAGAAAGAAATAAAAAAAAAAAAGTGTTAGCATATATAACCAGGTATCAAGTTATTACACCTCAAGGTGCCCACCCTAATTCTACTGTGCTTCATTCCAATTGCCTGATCCCACAGAAAGCCATCATGGGTGCCTTCTGATTTTTTCAAAGCCGTGCATAGATGGACACAGACCAACTAAAACACTTTTACACAGGAATTTCTTAAAGAGGAGATTTATACTGCTGAAAGCAATAGGAAGTCCTAACCATACAACTTAAAAAAAAATCCTGATTTGCTTAGCATATCTTGAATCTTAGTATGAAGCACCTGGTAAACAGAAAAAGCTGACAAGCATGCTATAACCATGTCAGCTGCTTCATCAGCTGAAGCATGGGAGGGTGTTTAAGGACATCTGAATGCATGTTCTGGGTTTACATTTCACATTTGCTTAAGTGTAGGGCTTGTTTTGGTGTCCCCCCCACCCAGGTGTTAGGGTTTGGAAGAGACCTCCAGAGATCACCAAGTCCAACCCTCCTGCCAGAGCAGGGCCATAGAATCTAGTGCAGGTCACACAGGAATGCATCCAGAGGAGTCTTGAAAGTCTCCAGAGAAGGAGACTCTACAATGTCTCTGGGGAGCCTGTTCCAGAACTCCATGATCCTTACATTAAAGAAGTTCCTCCTCATGTTGAGAGGGAACTTCCTGTGCGCTAGTGCATACCCATAACTCAAACTATTCTGTCCCAAATTATCAGCCTCCAAGCTGTGCAGGAAGAGTGCATAAAATGTTTGTAATGAAAAGAGAGCAGCTTGGGCTCTACAAGGAGACTTGTGACTGAAAACCTCAGCTGCATCTTTAAAGAGAGGGTAGAATACAAACCCAAACCTTTCCACATGTGTACAAACTCTCAACTGCAGCAAGGCTCGAAACACAGATTTGTAGTGATAAAGTATTTTTTATTATCTCACAATGCATCTTTCATTTTGACCTCACTGAGAAGAGCTGTGAAAACAGAAGTAAATGAAGGAATTTTCTTTTTTTACCATGCTTACCTTTATTTCTTACAGAGGCAAAGCAGAATTCCAACAAGCTGTTCATTTACTAAGGAAGTTACCATTTTTCTAGCTCAGAAGCCAAACTTGATTTTTGAGGTACTATGAAGACTTGTAAAGGAAATCTGTTTGAATATAAGACTCAGGAAATTTTGAGGTTAGTTGCTGATATTATCACCTTTAATTTAACATATTTCTGGAAACAAGTTACACCAGTAGACACAGGAGTATTTGTTTCCATGTATTTCAGTATGTTTGGAAGCAAAGCTAGCTATTAACAAATGCCTGTCACAGAATTGGGGAATGGTAGGAGTTGGAAAGGACCTCTGAAGATCATCTAGCCCAACTCTCCTAGAGTATACTTCCTACCCTTTTTCTAAGCAAAAATTTATTGAGTCAGTCTGAAAAAAGTTAGGCATGGGTTATGGAATTTTCATTTCAGAAAAACATAATTTCATATAGTGTTAAGACCACTTGTCTTTGAGTTAGGAATTTACTTCAATGTTTATACTGCCTACACTTCAGGCAAAGAGTAACTTTTGCTGAGCAATACAATAACCAAACCCTTACCACAAATTTGGTGGAATTTTAAATGGTTCTTATGCCAATAATTTTTATTCATGCTTGAATTTCATGTAATCAATTCATTTCTTATATACAGGAGACCTTATTTTCAAAATAAGGTAGCTTCAAATCCAGAATCCATCAGTTCATCATAACTGCCATATTAGGTTTTGATTTCTATGTAGAGTACAAAAAAATAAGTTAATAAATATGCCCTTAAAGATGCTGACTTGATCTAGTGGAAGGTGTCCCTGCCCATGGCAAGGGAGCTGGAACTAGATCATAGAGTCATAGAATCACCAGAGTTAGAAGTGGCCTCCAAAGATCATTTAGTTTACCCCCCTGCCACCAGCCAGCACCCGTGGATGATATTGGAGTAGCAATGAAAAATGTTCCTAACAACCGGGGGGCCACCAGGCCCCCCGGCCTTTGTTGTCACCACCACCATCACCCAGTGAGCACCACGAGCACTCACCAGTGACGAGAGGAGGATCCCTCAGCCCAGAAGGGCCAGCTTAGGGCTTCTGCCCTTCCTGGGGGCGATTAAAAAGGGGAGTGGGTGGGGAGGGCCAAGTGGCCACACCTGAGGTGGGAGGAGACTCCAATAGAGCCCAGGTGCTCTGGGATTTGGGGGAAAAGGGGGGAAATGGGGTGGGTGGGGTGAAAAGGGGCAGATGGTGAAACCAGTGTTATTGAGAAAGAATAGATATTAAAATAAAATTCAAATATGAATTATTGACTTTTGGTGATTGCTAGATGCTCACTGTGGCTAGTTTCAGGGTATTCCACTACTCTTGGATATTAGATAATTTATTGACAAAACCAAACATGATTTTCATAGGCCAATATTAAGTTCAATAAGCAAAAAAACCCACACACCTTCTGCTAAGATGATAGTATAGCTTATCAGCTCAGTAAACTCTTTATCTCAGCCTGGAAGGGTTTTCTGGGGGTTGTTTTCCCACCCATCTGTGTGTGGGGGAGAAGGCTTGATTCTGAGAGCAGGCTGTGTAAAGCCAGGACACTGCTATGCTGAAGATGAGACAATGGCTTTAGTTAACAGAGTTGAACTCTCTTATAGCTAAACAGGAACAGTACATGCCACAGTGAACCCTGTGGTCTCTCCTGTGTGAGTATGGAGACAATAGGAGTATGAGATGGTAACCCTTTGTTCTACAGGCACAAGTGAATGAGTTACAAAGAAAAGTAAAGAGAAGAGAGGGTTCTTCCAGAAGGAGAGCTACACTAGTCTACCAAGAGCACTTCTCTGATCCTAGTACATGGGCATCAGATCCAAATTTGAGTAGGGGAAGATCTCAAGAACTGACTGTATTGGAGGCTGAAGTAAGCCTAACTGATAATAAGTGGGAATAGCTCCCCTGTTAAATCATAGCATCACTGAGGTTGGAAGAGACCTTTAATACCATTGAGTCCAACCATAACCCAACTGCCATAACCACTAAACTGTGTCCTGAAGCACCACTTCTACATGCTTCTTGAACACTTCCAGAGCTGGTGACTCCACCACCTCCCTGGGCAGTCTGTTCAGACACCTCACCTCTCTTTCCATACAGAAATTTTTACTAATATCCAATGTAAACCTTCTTTGGCACAACTTAAAACCATTTTCTCTTGTCCTATCACTAGTTACTAGGGAGAAGAGATAAACATCGGCCTCACTACAACCTCCTTTCAGGTAGTTGTAGACAGCAGTAAGATCTCCCCTTAGCCTTCTCTCCTCCAGAGTAAACATTCCCAGTTCTCTCAGCCACTCCTTAGAAGACATGTCCTCCAAACCCCTCACCAGCTTCACTGCTCACTTCAGGACCTCAGTGTCTTTCTTACACTGTGGTGCCCAAATTGAGCAAAATACTCAAGCTCTGGCCTCACTACAACTAAGCACTTCCCTACTCCTGCTGGACACACTATTCCTGAAACAGGCCAGCACACTGATGGCTCATATTCAGCCAGCATCCCCAGATCCTTTTCCATTGGGCTGCTTTCCAGCCACTCTTCCCCAAGCTGGTAGTGTTGCTTAGGATTGCTGTGACCAAATTGCAGGGCCCAGCACTTGTTTGTTTGGGTTATGTTTTGTTTTGTTTTTCTATCTGTCTTATATTGAAGATAATGTAGTTTGCAACTCTGAGGATTCAGACCTCTGTTAAACAATTTATTCCAATCTACGGTTTTTATCAGAATATTGTAATCATTTTTCATTAAGAATGGAGATTAAATAAATAAACAAATAAGGCTCATGTCCTCTTAAATAACCTCATTTTTCTTCTTTATTTTTTTCTTTAGTAGTTCTTACAGGTTGGAATAGAGAATTTTAAAATCTTTACTGCTTAAGTACTGTTCAAAAAAATCCCCATTTGATATGCTGAGATTTTTAAAAACCAATTTTAGTTATTTTTTTCTTTGTGTAAGCTCCTCCATTCTGTATGTGTCAGGTAGGCACTGACATTCATTTGAAGTTTTGGGTTGGTTTGGGTTTTGTGTTGGTTTTGTTAGTTTGTTTGCTTGTTTTTGTTGTTTTTTTCCCTTTTCAGTTCCTACATCACTCCTTTTCAAAAAGTTTATTGTTTGCTGCCTTGGATATTTAAGAGGAGGCTGTGGTATTTTTCATTCCTAAACCGTACCTCTGGACAGGGGTCACAAAATGCTGACCTCATCATGAGGGAATAAGGAGTTTAAGACAGGAAACAGTAGATGTTTAGTAAAGACATGCTGAAATTAGTCTGGGAAAAGACAGCTTAATATAATAGCATGGACCTTCCTGATAACACATTAGAGGGTTGTTACACTAATCTTTCTCTCATTAGTTCATTCTCTGTGGTTTGACACAACTTAAGGCTTCTGGATTTAAACAGGCTAAAGCACTGGTGCAGTCCTGACATGTAGTTATTTCCCTCTGCATGGAGCAATTAGAAAACACTAATGAACCTCCCATGAGGATGCCCTAAAGAGCCTCACTGCTGTGTCATACGAACAGAAGAAAAGAACAGTGGGAAATAATGCCTGGAAATGTTTATAAACTTGGTCATGCCTTGCTGTCAGTTTAACCAGTTTAACTCCAATGCAGTGAGCAGTGCCAGCTTCTCAATTCCCTGATGAAGCCAGAACCAGCATTAATCTAGGGGGAAAAAGAAGCATGAACAAAATATTGAGCCTCATCCTACTCGCAGTTAAAATAAAGCAAAGGGAATTGCAATCAGGTACTTAGACTGTAATCTGTTCAGTTTTGTGTGTAAGTAAAATTAAGGCTGAGATCCAAGCCTTGTAACCTGAGAGATAAGAAAAACTGAAGTTGATGGAAAATTGGTGGTGGACAACAGAAAAAAAGGAACAATGGAGGTTAATTACACTTTCTGACCTCAGAGTTCTAGTTTGAGTCTCCAGTAGAAAAAAACCTGCTAAGGGTGATTCAGAAATACTTTTCTATCCTGGCTGTATTAAAAGCTTAGCATCCAAACTTAGATGCATAAACTCTCTGAGTAAAATAATAATATCCACCTCCTTTATGCTATTCTGTCTCCATAATTAGAATAACTAGCAACTTAAATAATCATAAAGCTTTTTCTTCTATCATGTATACATCCAAAATGCAATTACCCTCCTGTATTTATTTCTTTTTTAACTGATGAACCCTATGACTAAAACATATTTGCATTTTTGCAAAGCAGTTTTCTTTGAAGTACTACATGTGCATAGATTAAAAAGTATGTTTTACATCTCTATGCATGAATCTAAATATTTACATTGAATAGAGTTCTCACACAAAACCCTCAAGTGTCATTAACATGGAGATAATGTGTATTGCATCATAATTTTAAGACAAATTTTAGTCACCTGTCTTTTTCTAAAAGCTAACATTGATTTGGTTAAAGAATTTATGAAATGATAAGCAATAGCTTATGACTGCAATTTATGTGGTGAAAGAGCGCTACAAAATCTAATTCTTTGTAAGCACCTTGGATATAACAAGGAGTAACAGCTAGCTGAGACAGCAACCTGCCTGGTGTTAGAAACAGTGTGGCCAGTAGGACTAGAGAAGTGATTTCTTCCCTGTGCTCAGCACTGGTGATCTTGTACAGCAAATACTGTGTTTACCTTGGATATAAGGAGGCTGAGGGGAGACCTTATTACTCTGCAAGTACTTGAAAGGATGTTTAACAAGGTGGAGGTCTCTGTTCTCCCAAGTGACAAGTGCTAGGACAAGACAAAACAGCCTAAAGTTGCACCAGGGGGTGTTGAGGGTTGTCAAGCAATGGAACAGGCTGCCTAAGGAAGTGGTGGAGTCACCTTCCCTGGAGCTATTTAAGACATGTAGATGTGGTGCTAAGGGACATGCTCTAGTGTTGACCTGGCAATGAATGATCAGTGGTTATACTTGATGATCTTGAAGGTTTCTTCCAACTATGATTCTATTCTAAGATTCTATTCTATGAGACTTGTCATAAAGAAATCACATCAAAGCATTTTTCTTCTTCTATCAAATGGCTTGTGGATTGAGTAAAAGCTGGAAACATTCTAGTTTAATTTTTGCAAAGCTTCTGACATAATCTTAGAATTTATTTTCTCAAATAATCCCGAGAAACTTGGACTCAGTGAAATTACTGCAGAGTAGGTACAAAGGCAATTAGAAAGCTGTACTCTGGGATTGTTTGTCAGCGGTTCATAGTCAAAACAGAGGGATGTGCTGGACAGGATCCAACAAGCATCTGCCTTCATTTTGGACCTCTTCAATACTTTTGTTAATGACCCAGATGATGGAATGGAAAGTATACTTATTAAATCTGCAGGTGACAACAAGCTTCAAGAAGCTCAGGAACAAGACTGGAATTCAAAATTATGCTGAGACACAGGAGATGTAGTTGGAAAAATATAATGGAATTCATTAGGGACTCATGCAAAGTATAACACTTTACAGGCATAATCAGCTGTAAAAATTCAGAATGAGGACCAGCTGCTTGAGCAGCCGTTATGCAGCAAAGTATTTACAAGTTATAGTGGATTACAAGTGAACACTGTCATCCTGCTCCAATCCTTTCCTTCCATCATCACTGTAAAACTTGTAGTATAACCTTCAAAACCATATGCCTTTATCCTTCCAATTTAGTCAGCACTGGGGAGGCCTCTTCTAGAACATTTCCAAGAGAGCTATGGACAAAAGCCAAAGGATGGGAGTGAGAGTGATTGCAGCTCTGAAAAGTGTAGTATTTTATTAGCACAAAACTTACAGAAGCAGTGGAATGGATTTTACAGAGTTACAAAAATATTGTTTTGAAAGGATCTCTGCAGGTAAGGAAATTTATAAAACTTTTAATTTAAAAAAAGTAATTTCAGTAGCAAGTTCTATGAGTTGAAGCAATGGGAATACCCTGCCTCCTTCAGGATTTATCTGGAAGTATCCGCTGTACTTCCTGAATCAGAATAGTTGAAATTGGAAGGTGCTGCTGGAAACAGTATAGTCCAAATCCCTGCCCAAATTATAGTCATCTGGGATAGGTCACTCAGGGATGAATTCCATCGAGTTTTGAACCCTCCAAGGGCAGAGACTCCCTGAGCTCTCTTAGCAACCTGTGGCAGTGTTTGACCATCCTCACAGAAATCTCTATCATCCTTTGGGATCTCAGCCAAGGTCTCTGATGTACCAGTGCAGTTACTCCAGTGCATGTCGGGGACCATGCTCTGTTACACACCACAATCATTACTGAATGCACAGAGTGACTTTCTGGTCTTTTTTGTTTCCTCTTCTGTACTAACAGCTGCATCTGAGCTGAACTTTAAGGCCAGCAGCTATAAAAGCCTTTTTCTAGCACCTGTTGAAAAGGTCTTTGACACTCTCTAACCAAAAATCAGCTGTGGAAAAAATGGTTCAAAGCAACATCACATCAAGAACAATTGGCAGAGTTCACTAGAAGTTACTAGAACTTACTGGAAATCAGAGTCTCCTGCAGACCCAGCCTCCACCCTGGACTTCAAACAACTCCCAAAAGTCCTCTGAGGTTCTCAGGAGATCTCAAAGCAGAGCAAAGAAATTGATATGCCAACTCTTGTGTCTGCCAGCTGCCCTTGCTAGTTCCTTGGAAAGGAAAATGTTATATTTCATAGTAAAATATTAATTTTGAGAACCTAGTGTTAAAGAAGCTGTTCTTAGAATTTTAAACTCACACTTAACTTTTTCTTTTTCTTTTTCTTTATTGCTGCTGGGTTTTATTTGGAAGTCTTGGTAATCTAGCAAGTCCAGCAGGCTGGGAAATCTGCTTACTACTTTGTCACTTTCAGGTCTTTAGTAAGATCAGCCATAGCTTTGATGTTTGATTAAAGTCCAGAAACAGCTCTTCCACTACTGGAAAATAAATAAAAAAGTTGTGTGAGCAGAAGTGATTTTGACAACTAATAGGCTCTATTGCTACAAGCCATTATGTTAGATTCCATTCCAGTTAAATCATCTGTATATGTTGCCATTGTCTGCTCAGAATATCATTTCAATGAGAGGAGATCACACTTGGGCATTTTACATCAGAATTAAAAAAAAAAAACAAGTGAATATTCTGTTTTATCTAGTTTTTACATGCAATAGTACTGTTGGAAGAGTAAATTAGGTCTCCAGGTGGTCCTAATCACTAGGCTATAGGCGTATGCTCCCAATTTTGCTCTGCCAGGTTTCATGAATCTGAAATTATTTTGATATCTAGTAGATTGCTTTCCTCAGGAGGGAGTAAAGGATCATAAAAATGAACAAATTCTCTTATTCTCCCACACTTTTCCACAGGTAAAGAAGCTTTCTCAGAAAATCAGATAAGTAGGACTGAATCTCTACAGTTAGAAGTGCATATCAACCTGCACTCTCTCACCTCATGGAAGAATCATCACAAAATAAATTCTCAAGGCACAGAGAAGAAATTGATGATGTTCCAAACATTTGCCTTGTGTGAGGCTCTATGGGAAAATCTTTAATGGACTACTCTCCTTCAAGAAGGATCCTGAGGAAGCAGAATGAGCTGGGTATCAAATATCAAGTCGAAAGAAATACTTTGTGTGGTTGTAGAGGACTATAAAGCAGCTAGAGAAATTTTGGATAAATGAGTAAATAAAGTTCCTGTGGCGTTTAGGTGTTTCTGGATCTAAAGCCTCTTGAATTAAAGTTTATCTTCATGTTGTATGAAGAATCACCAACTCTTGTTTTCTATGAATCCGACAATTGTTACATTTGGTGATTTGTAGTTTTTGTTCTGAGAAAAGCAAGAGGATAATCATTCCCTATTCACCTTTCCCAGACTACTCATGACTTTACAGATGTGCAATACTCCCACAGGACCTATCTTTGGATCACCAAAGCCAGGTGTGTGAGTGCACTGCAGATTTTAGACATAAAGAACCAGAATCATTTCACTGAAGTCCTGTTACATGACAAGACTGAATTAATGCTGTAAATAATGTACACTTTTTCTGTAGTCAAAAGCAATGCACAAGGCTTTACAGAAATCAGTCTAGATCTTCTGTAGTCTGAAGACCTTCCTGGCATGTCATCATACTCCTTGCTCTGATGATTAGATGAATCTTGGCTAGAGAAGTAGAAAAATTTGGCCTTGTGTGTCTTGGATATATGTGGTGGGCTCCAGCACTCAGTGCTTGCCACACCGTGAATCATGCAGCATTCAAAAGCTCAGGAAGTTTTAAAAATTGGTAGTTTTTTCACTCAGTGTTGAAAATGATCCTTTCTAAATTCAAATGAACATGAAACACTATCTGATTAAATTGAAGAGGCAATTGATTTGTCTACTAATTGAACCCAATATCTTGCTATTTTTGTGTATGTAGTTTACCTTTGCTCAGAAAACTTTCAATTGATTTTCTTCACTTCTTCATGTCCAGAAACATCAACTATTTTTAGTCATAGCTTACAATGTAGTTTTTCGACTTGTCCTCCAATTAACCAAATTTATTCTCTTGAGTATTCCTCTTTTTTTTTTTTTTTTCCCAGCTTGAGTTGGCAAGATACTTCTTTAGAAGCCAGTTCAAATTCTTTAGTAAAATAAGGTAACAGGGTACTGCACAGGAAGTCCAACAAATCCAAACTAACCCTATCTTACCACACCAAAGACTGTCCCTTCTTACATCCTTCTTATTTCTAAGGTACACTTCAGGGACCACAAGCCAAACAAAGTCCTAAATTGTATGTGATAGTATGGGGGACTCTAGCTAAGTAGCTTTTTAACTTTGAATGTTGTCATGATGAACTGGTGACCTTGCTATACTTTAGGGCCCAAACTCAAAAGCCTTCACCATACAAATCTTCCTGTGAGATATTGGTTTTACTCCATTCATATTTTCTAACTAGCACATTGGCTTAGACTTGCTAAGGATTATTAAGAGGAGAAAAGCAGGTATTTTCTACACAATGACAATGGATTTTCTTTGGAGGATCAGAAAGAACCGCACAAATAAAGCTTTGCACTGCTTTGAGGAGCTGAGCCCCAGTGCAAGTCAAACACAGGCAAGAAATAGCAGAACAAACTGAACATCAGTAATTTGAATAGACAACACTAAGGAAATCTAAGATAAAATTTTCACAGTAACAGTATTTATACTAAATTACCCCCTGTGACAAGACAAAAATCGTAGTTTTAACAAACTAAAAGCAGTGTGCCCACATTATGGAAAGTGTGTCTCTGCATTTTTTCATAGACTCATAGAATCATAGAATTTTGTTTTCTTGTGGATATAATAATAACAATAACAATAATAATAATAAAAAAGATTTCTTATATGGATAAATTTCCTTGAATAATCCTAACATTAAATTAGCATTAAAAATGAAGTCTTCAAGAAGGGAAACTTCCCCGGCTACATAACTGGCATTTTAAAAGTATTGTATTACAGTCTCAGTTGGCATAAAATGGTATACACAGTGGAGCTAGAGTGATTTACACCTGTAGAAAATCTGGCTTGCTTTAAAGATTTGTTTATGAAGGTAAAATATACAAGTAAAAACAAAATATCTGTCTGTTTTCCTTCTCTCTCTCTTTTTCTTTTTTAATTAGTTTTTCATGATCTGTCAAAAGCCAAGGATGAAAAGAGCAAACTGCTGTGACTGAAACAAAGCCTGGGATAACAAACAATTACTAGAAAACAGCATAGGCAAATTAAAATGGAAAGGAAATGCCACAGACTACTACTGTGCTGCACTCTTTGGAGAATCAACTTGCAATGGATTAGCACAAATGTGCCTTGATCCATCATCATGCTCTCCAGTTCAGCAAGCTCAAAGTGATACTTTGGAATGGAAGTAGCATGAAGTAAATGCTGTAATTTGTGACTGTGTGACAGCAAATGAAACTCTGCAAGTGGGCCAAGCTATCCGAGGCAAAGCAATAATAGCTTGGTGAGCATATTAGGCAACCCCAGAGGAGAGGAGATGAAAGAGTCAAGCAATAAGGACAATGTATGTATTTTAGATGTTAGGCAAGCCTATTCTCAAGGCATACAAGCAAAAAGAACATCTGAGAAGTGCATCTGGGTTGGGCAGAAACATATTCACCCACGGTAAAAACGTTTCCCAATAATAGCTTGGTGAGAAGAATAAAAAAAGGAAAGTTATGAAAAAAAGGATTATCACTCTGGCTAGTCGATTCTTTCCAGATGGCATCTGGCTAGAGGTAAATTGCATTATGAGACCTTTTTCTAGTTCTTATGATTTATTTGTTCAGTTTCATGCGATCTAGGATATGGTGTTCACTAGATACTACACACTCCAAGAATTTATGTTGCATAGCTAAACATCGTATCTGTGTATCTTTTCTCAGTAGTCTCTGATAATACCCAAAATGGCTTTTTATTTTAAACATCTGGACAGCCGTATGGTTGGTGAGAATTAAGGTGCTAAGTGAAGAAAACAGTGCAAACAGTACAATCTTTCGAATAAACAAAGCTTTCTTTGGAACGTTAACTTCTTTACAGAGAAATCTTCTCTATTCCTAAAAATGCACTTAGTACTTTATGTCTTAATCTCAAGGTAACAGTTTTCTCTTACAAATAATCTCAAGGCATTTAATGGTACCATTACTGTAGAGAACTATGAGGTATTTGCATAAAAGGCACATCACCAAAAGAGATATATAAAAAAAAAAACAAACCTCCTTTTTTTTCTTTCTTTTCTTTTCTTTTTCTTCTGGCTTTTGTCTTTGTTTGATACTGAAAGCAGGAAAATGCTGTTTGGCAGGGTGCTCTCCTCTACTCAGTAATAACACTGTCAGCACTGTCACAAAAATAGTTAAAGGATGAATTTAGGGAAATCTGTGTGCCTACTAATAACTGAGTTTCTATTTGTTGACACTGAAATCCACAAGAGAGGGAGATATAATGTAATATATTCAGTTCTTTGTTGCAGTCTGTCTTTATATGTGTCTATATCTATGTCAGTGCATGTCTGCATGTGTATAGCTCAGTATTTTCTGTAAAACTATTCATCCCTGTGTAATTAATAACAAAATGTTGAGAATCACTTACTCCAAAAGTCATATAAGGAAATAAAAATCATTGCATATTATTTGCTTTCCAAAGTATTTTAAAGAGTTGAAAATATAATTCCATTTCATATTTGATAAATATAAAAAAAATCACTCCTATTTATAGAAATCTATACAAATATATGAGGCAATGTCCTCCAGTAATTGAAGAAATCAAAATATGTATAACAGGATATTCTGTTGAGTTTCCTTTTTTGCAATACACTTTTCCTTACAAAATGCTCTATTTCTATTATAAAATAATGTTCTTTGATTTTACTGAGTATCACAACATGCATTCCTATGTTGATTCATTCTCGTGTATTTATATCTAATAAATGCAGTGCAACAGGACAGAGAAGTAAAGTTAGTTCGGATAATCATGATTTTCAAGAGTAGTCTCTGGACAGAGAAGAGTTAACTAGGTCATAATTGACCTGTATTGATTCATCTGAGGAGGCTTCCTCTGCTTTCCTTTAGAGATAACTGGAAAATACTAGGCAGATGTAGAGATTCTTCCTGATTATTAATTCTTTGCGTTCTTAATATTGAGTGTTTGGTTGTGCAGGTATACTTATGGGTGAAAAACTAGATTAGATATACATAAGGTATCTATGCAAAACTCAGTGTTTAAAATTCTCTAGCTCAACTGCATTTTGAAGATTTTCTTAAAGCCAGTACTATAGTTTTTGGTTGGATTTTATTTTGGCATCAGCATGAGTAATGTTGGAAATTTTAAGGGATTGTTTTAGTGGAGAATAAACTAGATGGTCTTGACAAGATTGACATAGTGTGATTCTGAAAAGCAGTGTTTTTAGAAGAACTTGATAGCACTGAGTGCAGCTTAGAAGTGAAAGAAAATGTACAGTGACAAATCCTAGTGTCCCTGGGTACCCTTGAGCTTGCCTGCATATACAAGAATTGCCTATACCTTTGGAATTCTCTTTC
Organism: Dryobates pubescens; assembly: GCF_014839835.1. Classification (NCBI taxonomy): domain Eukaryota; kingdom Metazoa; phylum Chordata; class Aves; order Piciformes; family Picidae; genus Dryobates; species Dryobates pubescens. The sequence goes on along the minus strand of NC_071625.1, from coordinate 18,228,682 downwards.
GAGAACAACAAAGCAACAGTCCAGTAGAGGACCACCAAAATGATCAGGAGCCTATAGCACATAGCATATAAAGATAGGCTGAAGAAAATGTAATTTTTCAGCCTAGAAATGGGCAAAGGTGAATGCAAGAGCTCTTATCATTACTTAAAAGAAGCTTTTAGAGAAGGCATAATCAGGCTTTTTTTAGAGATATTAGGAAGGATTAGAGTCAGGGGTAATGAACTTCAAGAACAGAAGTTCTGACTGGAAATGAGGAAATATTTGCCCTCAGGAAAATGATATGGGAACAGGGTGCCCTGAGATTCTGTGCTGTTTCCATCTTCAGAGGTTTGTGGAGCAACAATGAACAAGGTTTTCTATAACTGGACTTAACTCTGCAGTTAGCCTTCCTTTGATGGAGGAGTTGGGCTGGAGATCTCCAGAGGTTCCTTCCAGTCTAGCTTTTGTTATGTTTTATATAATGGAAGAACATTAAGTGCAGTCTAGTCACTCCAGGCTCTTTCTACTATCAAAAGAAAGAGTACTCTTCTAGAAGAATCAGTTTTTCACTAGCTACAGAAGAAGCCAAGACCAACTCATCTTCTAACTCAGCTTCTATTATTGTACATTCAAAGCTTTGTTAAAACAAGATGCCAATCTGTTGGGTTGAACAAATATTCATTATAAGGTTTGAAGGGGATCACAGGTAATAACTCAGCTGTAGCTGAAAAACTCATGTTTTACTAGCTTGCTCATCTCCAGTGCAGCTTCTCTGCTTTGTTGACCAGCTACTGAGAGGAGAGGGAAATGTGTGACTAGACGGATAAGGAAAAAAAACCACAAAGCAGCCAGACACAGAGATCCAGCAGTGTACTGTAATGTCATTCAGCCTGTGACTGAGTTTGGCAATGATGGAAATTCAACATAGCATTAGCAAGCAAACCCAAACCAAATCCTTAAGGAAAAGGAAAAGGAAAAGGAAAAGGGAAAAGAAAAAAAGGGAAAAGTTTTTTTTTTCTTCTCAAGTTCCCATTCTTTGTTTTCTTCTTCAAATGCAAGAGGAGCATTTGTCTGGAACTTAAAACCTGTTCCAATGTATATGGGTTGAAGGACAATGTTTCTTTGTGCTGGAAGTTTTGAAACTGTCCCACTGCAAGCATTTATTAATGGAAAGGGAAGGAAAATTAACTGTCTGAATTGCTGATGATGTATATTTTTATAAGAAAGAAAGAGAGAGTGGCTTTTCAAACTTTAATGTTACTCAACTTACAGCAATCCACATCCCCAGTAGGATGACAGTTCATCCCTTTTTGAAATGCTGAAGCCGAAAGCCTCCTTCTAGGTGGTAAGGCCTAAGTATTTGTTAAGTGTTGCCAAGGAAGGTAAGGAACTACATGTCTACACACACATTTCCCAGCATGACCTTTAAATCCTGCATGCAACCTTTTGTGTTTTCCCCAAGGAAGTGGTTAAGGCTGCAATAAGCAAAAGAATTCTGGATGAGTTTTCCTTTATTTTTCTGCCACGCATTGAAGGTTTCTACTGCTTTTCATATGTGCTTGCAAGAAATAAGATCTCTTGAGCACAGTGCCTGTGTCACTTCAAATAGCCCCACAGTAAATTCAATTGATTGATCACTGAGATTTACCTCATCAGCTGATCTGCAGCCTGAGGTGGAGTATGGGGGAAAGCACTGAATTGTTTATTTGGCAAGATAAGTGGAAATTAAAGGAGGCTGTGCAATATGAACTGCAAAAGCCCTTACAGTACCAGACAAATGATGTCATGGAAGTGTAGACAAACTCCAAACAGCTTTGAAAGCAAATGCAAATGCTTTATGTATAATGAGAGAGAAAGGAGTGGCCAGTGAAAGGGGGTACACAGTTATCAGACCTGTTCAAATCAAAGGACTTTGATGTTTTTCAGCACAGGTGCACAGGTGCTGGCACTGGGACTGCTGGGCAGACTCTGCGAGGAGAGGCTGGGTTTGCACTGTGCTAGATACACTGCAAGATACAGCTGAGCCTTTCAGTAAAGCTGTGTGGACTGGGGCTGATGGCGGGACAGGTTTCAGAAAGGACCAAAGGCAGTACAGTTAGAAGAGGAGAAAGGAACGTAGATTGTTTCTGTGACTTCTAGCACACATGAGAGAACTTTTTAAACATGACCCTGCTTCTGACTATCTGCTAGTTGTTACTTGCAAGGACTGTCAGATCTTGACTATTTCAGAATTTGAAGAGATTACCAGATGAAAGACTTGCTTCTATCCCCACTACACATCTTCATGCAGAGGGTAGGACTGGTCTGACTACATGATCTCTACAATGCAGGTTTCTACACCTGAGTTGATTGCTTAGGTTTCCCCAAAGGTCGATTAACAAAAATAGAGGGTGAAACAGAACTAACACAAACCTCTACATGAATCTCTAAACAAGGGCCTCCTTTCTTCCTACTACTGATTAAAACAATAGAGATAGCATTTAAGATGTGAAGATGATCACAAAACCAGCTCGAGGTACTATACAATGAGTTTAAGAGGACAAACATGCATCCAGGACATATATGAGCTTCTAAGAATAGCTTCTGAAAATAGAACTGCATTGTTATTTTGTGATGCAATACCCAATAAAATTTCTCCATAACTCCTCTTTCTGTGAGAAGATGAAGTGGTTAAACCTATATTGTCTAAAGTTGCACATTGAAAACAACATTTAAAAAAATTAATACATTATCAGAAAAGTCTGTTTTCCTTCTGAACCTATGATGCTATATATAGTGGCTCAATTAAATAACTTAAAAATAAATGTTCAGTAGCTCTTAAGATATTTTAGTGTCAGATTTGTGAGTCACATGCAGATGCCATGATACCCTGGGATATCACAAATGGCACTAGTATGTTTAGACAACTATACTTACTTTTATGTAAGTGTCAACATTTAAATGCTTAGGGTTTAAAAATGATCTCCACAAGTACTCCCACTTGAATATGTTTAGTTGCTAGGTTTTAAAAATTATTGGTTTTAATTATTAGAAAAATATTGTATTGAGACATATACATTACAGGCTTAAGGTTTAAAATAATTAGGCTGTATATAGAGCATTTCAGTTGTTCCCATTTCAAAAGAGCACAGAAAGCCATCTAGTCCCTTTGGGCAGGGGTCAGAAAAGGAAAAAGCCATGTTTATCTCAGTCTGTTTTGATGTGCTTTGTAGGAAGTGCTTTTGCAGAGAACTGCCCTGGTGTCCATCTCTCAGTTCCCCCTCCAATTCCCATGCTGTTGATTCTTACTGTCTTTCACTTTTCATCCCATAGGTGGCTGCATTAAATGGATTATTTAAGTGACTCCTTCACAAGCACCATGGGAGTCCTCAGAAACAAACAAACAAACAAACAAACAAAAAGCTATATATGGGAATGATATTTTGAGTTGAGATATTTAAGCAAAAGGCAGTATCCTGTTTCTAGGGAACATTTTCATTCATCTCCTTCACATGCTACAAGACATCATGCTTTGTCTGTTCTCCTGCAATACAGTGAGTGACATTGCTAATGCAAAGTGACTGGACTAAAGCAAACCAAAGGGATGAAGCCAACGCAGTTCTTTTGATGGCTCCAAAGTTGCTTCTGGGACTGTCGAGCAGTTAAGCTGCAAATGTGCTATTTGCTATGCTGTGCCTCTTGACATATAACGTTCTTTGTGTTGCTAGACAAAGAAGGGGGGCAGGGCCATTTTACTGAGATTTCTTTCCTGCACAAAAGCATATGATTTAAGCTCTGTTTTTGTTTTGGCTCAAATTACTTTCCAAATTACACCATGACTCAGGAAACACAATAAATGGTGGGAATAAAGTACACCTCCACAATGCTGTGCATGAGAACACATTATTTTGCATCCACCACATTAGCTTTATATTGGCCTTTGTTTTCCACCACATCATTCATGGTACAAGTTAATTACATACTTTCAGTGTGCTGCTTTCTTTCTTACCACAAAAGATAATACAATAGTGAACTCATTTAAGCAAAGTAAGTGCTTTTCTCCCTAGTATGTATTGTGCCAAACAGTAAATAATAGTAATTAATAAAAAGTAAAGCAGATTTTGGCAAAGTCACTAATTGTTTTTGTTAATAGAGAAAAACAAGAGTGTGTTTGGCACCATACAGAATGCTCCTTTGCTTTTCCCAGAATACTATACTGGTCATAGCCAATTGATTCTCAAAACCAGTAGTGGCAATGAAGACCTGATTTTTGCTTTCCTCAGCATATCCCAGAATTAGATTTTCTGTGATACAACATGTAAACTGCAAACACATTAATGGTACTTAAAGGAACAAAACCAGCTGTTATCAGAGGCTTATTCTGCATATGGATGTGCCAACATGTTGTTGCTCTGAGCCTCCTCTTCTGTCAATTTAGACTGATTAACCAAATTTTAGTAGTCTTCAGGGTTTCCTCATTTGTGGCAGCTTACTGCAGTACTTATTCAAATATTTCTCTGTCAGTTCCAAGTTCCACATACTAATGTCCTTTTGAGTGCATTCTTACCTATATTTATCCACATCCATATGTAGATATCTGACATATATTTTAGCACCTGATCATTCCCAGATGGGTTTTGTTGCGTTGTGAAGCACACTATTGCCAACAGGACTGTTAACATTCATAGGAACATAACAACCAAGAAAATTCTGTATTTCAGTTCTCCTACAGTGGAGAGAGGCTTGGTCAACAACCTCTGCTTCCTCTCAGTGGACTGTACCATCAGTAAGGACAGAGTTCCTTTGTTTGCCTTTGGAAAGAAGGTTGCATGTAGTAGCCTAGGCATCTGAAGAAGATTGTAACCACCAAATACCAGTTCAGTTAGAAGTGAGAGCAGGCTACAATTTCAAAATCTCTTTAGCAGCCAGATGCTTTTAAGGCTTATGACATGAGAAGGGCCGCGGAGAAAGGTGAATAGGGATTACTCTCTTTAGCTTGCTATACAATTACCCTTTCTTTAGATGTACATATTACACACCTGTGGAGCACTATTCACCACTAACACTAAACAGAACATTTCACTAACTCATAGCTATACTAAGTTATTTCAGCTTAGGTGAAATACAGAAGAAAATATGATCCACACTTTGCTGCTAAGCAGTGTTTTCCTTCTTCAGCAGAAGTTTAGTTCCTGCATTTGATATTCAGGGAGGCTCAGACACAGCTTTTGCCAGAGTTCACTGCAGGTGTCATCCCAGAGGTGCAGCTGCCTGTCACTTGTGTTAAGGAGTCAGCTAACAGGTAACAGCAATAGTGCCTCAAACAGATAAATGGACCTGTTGGGGTAGAGAAAGATGCATTTGCCCAGAGAGTTATAAATCCATACAACAAAGAGTTGTGGGTGATTTGAGCATAAATGAAAGCAGGTCATGCAACAGTTTTAAAATTAGGGGGGAAAAAACACAGAAATATTGGATAATAATGTGTCTGGATATAAACCTTTCCCAACACCTTGTGCTGGTAGCAATTAATTACTTAGTTATTAGTGCTAATGTACTTTGGGTTTTGTTTAGAAATAAGTGTTTTGTAGTCTAGGAGAGTAATTGTTTCATCATTCATTTTCAACCAGAAAAGCCAAAGGTGCATTTTATACAAACAAATTGACTCCAGTCTGCTACCATTTAAATGTTCAAACTAGGCTTTAAAATTAGAAACATTTAGATGAATGACCAGGAATTTTCTCTTTGACTAGTGCTAATTCTTTTTTCTTTAATCTGACTTCCACTATGGAAATTAAGCAGGATAGTAGATAGATGAAAGCTTTGTTTTTAATGGAAGTTCTGGTTGGGGGGGGGTGGGGGGGGGGGGAGAGGAGGGGAAAGGGGGGCAGGACATGGGAAAAATCTGCAAAATCTTTATGCTCTACATGTTCAGAGATTTCTATCACGTGTTAGAAAAAAAGAAGTGATATTTAAAGCTGATCTGAAAAAGTATTTTATGTACATGTTCCATGCAAAATATTATGTATAGATATTATATATGGTTAATATAAATCAATTTCAGGACATGAACTGCAGCTGAGTAGAGAGACTGCATAGTATGTACTAGAAAAGTATTTAGAAATATATGTTTCTGGTGATTTCAGAGAAGATACAAGAACCAGAAATTAGTAGTGGAATGGAAAGAGTAGAGGAAACCCTAGATATAGAGATATAAGACATACTTTAGGTCTAAGTGACTTGAACATAATTTCTGTTTTCCTAGAAGGCTTACCAGAAATATTTTTTTCCCAAAGAAATAAGGTCAGAGGACCAAGTGTTGCAATATTATGATGTAGCACCTCTCAGTTGAGATAAAATTTAAAACAATAAAGCTCAAGTACTAACAAAAAAAAAAAAAAAAGGCTTCTCTTCACTTGGGGTGTAATATTGTGCACTCTCACAGAAAGCATAACAGTTCATTGCTCAGTAAATATTGTTTTAAGTCACATAGTTTAATTACATTGTTTATTGCTCGGGGTATGCTGAAGAGGAAGCATGTTGTACTTGAAGAAGTTTCTCATAGAAGCAGTTCAAAGACCCACAGTGGTCTGAAAGAAGTGTATTGGTATTGGAAGAATTACAGCTTTTGCTCTTCTCATTTCTCTTTCTATCACCTTGTCTCGTTTATGTGACAGAAGCAAACTGCCTTAATACAATGCTAGTTTGATTCCCCACACAGAACACACAACACCCTATTTAATTTTGCATTCAGCGCTTCATGTGTTCATATTTGTATTATTGTAATTCAGTTCTTTCTTTTTCCTCTCTCTCCTTTTATGAACTTAGTAGACTTAACCATGATTGCAGCAATAACACTTTCATACTGGTTTTCAATTTACAACTGAAAAAAAAAAACCCACAGAAAATGGATATGCAGTTATATGAAGAAGCATTAATACCTGCTGAATAATTTCCCTAAGTAGAACATTGATTTTTGCAGTACGGGTGCCAGACAAATAAGAACAAAAATAGTCATATTTGTGTTTCAGTAAACAGGGAGGAGTGAAGTGTACAGAATTGAAATGAAACTTAAACCAGAAACTTAAACCAGAAAAGGTTATGCCTGCAAACTCCCACTGACAAAGACTTGTCCTTATCTTGGTTTGATTGACTACATATCCATGTAGGCAAGCCAAAATTTGAACAAGTGCTCACTGAGTCCAAGACCAGAAGGAAATCTTTACTATAAACAAGCAATTTCACCTTCCAAGCCATTTGAATTCTAATACCTTGTTTATCTGGAAAGAACCTAGGAGACAACAGAACTTCTAGATGTTAGTTGTAAAGTGTTCTGTTTAATTTGTTCCCAAATGATTTGGCAGTGAATACTACATATAGTGTATTTTATTAAAAAGGAAGTGCCTGGAAGGAAGACAAAACAACGCTTGTGTTTCTCTTCTGCCTACTGCAGAAACTGTTGGAAGGAGAGAAATGGTTTTCGCTTGAGGCAGCTAGGGAAGAGCTGTGTTAAAGGACTAAAAATGACCTTGGAGAGGTCTGTAGCACAAATGCAGGAGAATGCACTGTACTAGAAAAAGGACACCATATCTAAGGGCTTGACAAGGAGGAAAAATGCCTTGTGAGTGCCACTGAATTTGTGTAACACTGAAGACTATCTCTTGAGAAGAATGAAGAAAAAAACTGGTTGGTTGGTACACTTGATACAGAAAGATAATTTTCATATTCTTTTATTTAGTCTCAGGACAAAGTGTTGCTTTGTTCTAACTTGATATTTATGAATGCTTGTACCAACTTAGGAACTATAACTCTGCTCTTGGCTTAGGAGGGGGGAGACATTCCTAACTTAAACTTCTGTCTGAAGATCCTTATCTGTTCATGAACTGATCTATCAGGGAGTCTCCTCTACTTGCACCACTCACCAGCTGTGTCAGAATTTCTTTTTCCACACACTACAGGAACATCTTAAACTGTTTCTTCTCTGCTGTATTGTATTTCCACCAGATGTCTGGTAAGTTCAAGTCCCTCAAGAGAACAAGTGATAGTGACTGTGAGACTTCTCCCAGCTGCTTATAAATATTTATATATATGCAGAATATATATTCAGTGTGACTCTCTGACCAATCTAGGACAGATATAAAAGTCACCTCCTTAGTGTTACTCACACCATTCTGGAGTGTACATCCAAGAGCTGCATTAGCCTCCTTCCCCTGAAGTGCTGTGTTGGGAACTCATTATGCACTATGCATTGCTGTTGCCTCTGCTCCTTTGCAGGCTCACTGCTCTTCCGTGTTTTAAAAACTACACACATTTCTTGTCCCTCAGCACAGAGCATTCAGTCTGATGTATTAAACCACTTTTTTGGGGGGAAGACGTCCCTCTTGACAGGTGGTCAAGCACTTTGTAATTGCCCCAACTTTATTCTTGTTACCATGATGTCCATCTTCATAGTAGCTACAGGATTTGTATTCTCAGTTGCTAAGAGAAATATTCACAAATCTTTCCAGAGTGGACATTTGTACTATAGCTACCTAAATTTGTCCGAATCTCTGGCTGAATTCCATCTCAGATATCTATAGCTTTTGTCTTCATGGATTTACTCTCCAAAAAGCATTAGAAAAAAAAATAAATCTTGTGCTAGACAAGCACCAAGCATACTGCTCTAGATCTTCCTAGACATAGTTAGGTATAATTCAAATCATGCTCTGCAGAATTGTTTCTTTCTAGTATTGTACTAACTGCCAGGCAGTCTGTAGCAAGGATGGACTTACGTGTGGACTATGGGAGACAATATGCTCTGAAAAGCTAAAGGCCGATCTCAGCTAAGAATAGATGAGATTTTGTTATTAGGTAAACTTCTGGTCTCTCCCCATTTGCCAAGAGTTCATACATCTAATGTTTGAAGAATAAAATGAGTTGTGGAAAAATATTTTGGCCATTATAAACCAGAGAATATAAAAACAAGATTGTTAGCTGAGGCTGCCTGCCAGTGTAGCATACATGCTGAAAAATCCCTATGGATCTCACTGGACAGAGGTTAAACATCAGCCAGAAGTGCACCCTGGCAGAAATAGATTAACACCTTACTGGGCTAGAAGTAATTTTTTCCTTTCATTTGGTGCTTATTAGATTATATTTGGAATACTGTATCCAGTTTTAGGTACCAGTATAAGAAACAAACTGTAACAGGTTCAGAGTAGGACAAGACGGTAGAGAAATAGAGCACAATGAAGAGAGGCTGAGGGAGATAAGCTTGTTGATCTTGAAGGAAGGGTGGCTTCAGGGGACCCAACAGCAGTCTTCAGTACCTACCTGAGATTAATGGAAAAGATAGACCTGCCTCAGTTGGTAAGAACAAGAGATAGCATCATAAACCAAAGCTCAGACAAGATGTAAGGATTTATTATTTTTTTTTCCCAATGGCAGTAATCATGAACATAGAGCATGGGATTAGTGTAGTAGTAGGTGTTAGTGTAGGAGGTATTAGTGCCATTTGAGATGCCCTCTGGTTGTCTTTCTAGAAGGTCTCATGTTTCCTGTAGGTTTATTTGTCATATCTTTAGAAGACCTGTGATCTTTAGAAATAGCAACTAGAGGACAGCCTGTTTACTTGAAGGCATCTCGAGTGGCAGTAAGATCCCGCCTGCAGCATGCTTTGTATTTACCTGTGGTATCACTGCGCAAGTGTGATCTCAGACACATCATCTGAAAGAGCAGCAGAATTACAGCAACAATGTTAGGAAAAGGATTTAAATGTTGAATAAGTTTATACAGAATGATAGGTGGTTTCTGAGGATATAGTAAGAAAATTTGGCTCCAGGGGAGCAACAGAAAGCTTTTAGAGAAATTTCATCTGGTTTAGATGATTACTGTCTTTCTGCACTGTGAATTAGATAGATTGCCATCCTTGTTGTGCACAGCAGAATGATATTCAGGTTTCAGTCAGCAGACCCCCCAAAGACTTTCCAATTTACTTGGAAAATCTCACTGCTTTCAGGCTTGTGTTTAAGTTTTTTTATGAGTCGAAGCACTACTTACCCTTGCAGTGAATTCATGTGACAGATTTTTCTGAGGACCACTGTGAACAAGATGAGAAAAGTCTGCCTCCAAGAAATAATAGGATATGCTAACATCTTATACAAAGGGTTTTTTTTCACAGATTTCATACTAGAATTCTGTCTGTACAAAGGAGTGTGGGGAGAGTGTAAGATTTACTTTTTAAGGTTATTCGCATATTCACTAATACTAATATTTCACTAATAGGAAGAAATACTTGCTTTTCTTATTATTATTATTAACTATGGTTTGTAGAACATCCCAATCACTAGCCACTTCTCACTCAAAATACCAGATCTTGAATTAGTCCAAGCATAAATATTCCTCAGGAAAGACAGAGAGATAGGAAACCCAACATACAAGAGGACACAGTCTCAAGCTGTGCCAGGGGAAGTTTAGGCTGGAGGTGGGGAGAAAGTTCTTCACAGAGAGAGTTGTAAGCCATTGGAATGGGCTGCCCATGGAGGTGGTGGAGTCACCATCCCTGGAGGTGTTCAAGAGGGGATTGGACATGGCACTTGGTGCCATGGTTTAGTAGTTGTGAGGTGTTGGGTGACAGGTTGGACTTGATCTTTGAGGTCTCTTCCAACCTTATTGATTCTATGATTCTATGATTCCAGAAATACAGAGGGTTTTTTTCAATAAATGAAGTAACAATGCAGAAGCCATGTTCATGTATGGAAATATCCAACACAGGAAAAGAAGCAGGTGGACTCAGGAAGCAAAGTCAACTGAAAATGCATAGCATGTTCCGAGTAACAGTTCAGAGATGGAATCAGGGTCTGATGATTAAGTGCTATAGCACAATAATAGGTTTGGGAATTTGGGTTATTTGGGGGGTTGGTAGGTCTTTTTTCACCATGATTTAGAATACATATTCTTGTGAAGATAACAACTCCACAGTTTAATATTCCAGGCCACGGCTCAGCCAAAACTATCACTGAAGCACCTTTGTAATTCGAGACATTCTTCTGAGAGTTAGAAATATATTTAAAACTGAATCTTCTGGAATTAATATTAGATTGCTTGTATATTTCTTTCCTTTATTTTATCTATTTCTCAATATTTCAGATCACTTGCTAACTTGCTTTTCTTCCTCCTTTCTTTTTTTTTTCCAAAGAACTTGTGTTCTCCAGCTAGTATACACAAATGTTCTCTTGTTGTTGCTTCAAACACATTCTTTCCCTTGTTAATAGATTCAAGTGCTTGTACTCCTGATGGTTTTTGTTTGCTCTTGATTCAGTCACAGAAATCCATGTGTAGCAAAGAGTCTGAACAGAGCATGCAGCTGTTTGCCAAGCAGATAAACTGACATATTTTTTTTGCTTTTGACATCCTCTTTTCATTTAATGGTCATATGGATACCGAGGCTTTATAAACAAGTGTTCCAAGGAGTTGAAGTCCATTTCACTATTGACTTTCCTGCCCCTCTGCCCTGCTCCTGCCCCTCCCCCTTGTATTTTTAATTTTATTTACTTGTAGACACCTTTGTGAACTTTGCCACAGTCTAGTACTGTATCAAACATATCACTTTCAATTTGCACAGCATTGTTTTACTGTAAGAATTAGTAGTGAGGTTTTTTTTATATCATGGCTGAAATGTGCTACATGCTTTACAAGCAAATAAACAAAATCCAGCCTTGGCTGTTAAACTGGAATCAGTCCCATACATAATCACTCTAACTGAGCACACAATAATAGCCTGTAATTGTAGTGTCTTATTGGTAGGGTTTAAGTGACAGCAGACTGCATCCTAATTTGGTCACTCTGGACTGTAGGGGTGTAGCTAAGAGTAGAATTCTGCTCTTTGGCTTCAGAGTTTAGAAATCTGCCAAGCCCCTGGGTTTTCCAGTAATTCCTATGGATTTATTTATCTTAACAGAAAATATTGTTTAAAAATTGATTTTGTTGCAGCTGCATGCCAAACATTTTCTACACAAGAAAATAGTCTAAATGGTAGCTGACCATAAAAAAAATAAATATAAAAATAACAAAGCTCTATTCAGAAGTATCAAAATGCTCCACAAAAGTAACTCTTTTGCACCTAGGGCCTGGGTAAAAAGAGGGCACTGTACAAAATAGTATTCACATTGTGCATTGGTGTTAAACACAGAAATAGACTGTACACGAAATTGTAGGCTTATTAGCAGTTCTTGGTGTTTGTAACCACATCTGTGTTCCTCTGGTAATACAGGGGCTATCAGTAGGAATTGGGTCATGTCTTTGGCCTCTCTCCTGTTTTTACAATGCCATTTTCACTTTGTAAGTGATCTTAGAATAATAAAACCATTAAGGTTGGAAAATACTTTGAAGGTCAAGTCCAACTGTAACCCAGCTACCATGACTATATCCCGAAGCATCCCACCTACATAATTCTTTAACACCTTCAGGGATGGCAACTTCACCACCTCCCTGACCAGCCTGTTCCAATGCCTTACCACTCTTTCAGTAAAGAATTTTTTTTCCTAATATCCAATCTAAATCTCCCCTGGCACAGCTTAAGCCCATTTCCTTTCATTCTATCACTAGTTACTTGGGAGAAGAGACCAACACCAGGCTTGCTACAACTTCCTTTCAGGTAGTTGTGGAGAGCAATAAAGTATTCCTTTCTCTGGACTAAACAACCCCAGCTTCCTCAGCCACTCCTTGCACAACATGCCCTCTAAACTCCTCACCAGTTTCATTACTCTTCTCTGGACACCCTCCAGGACATCAATGTCTTATACTGTGGAACCCTGAACTGAACAAAATGGTCAAGCTGAGGCCTCACTAAGACTGACTACAGGAGCATGATCTCTTCCTTATTCCTGCTGGGCACACTCTTCTTGATACAGGCTATGATGTCATTGGCCTTGTTGGCCACCTGGGCATACTGCTGGCTCATATTTAGCCAGCCATCTACTAGCACCACCAGATCCTTTCCCACTAGGCTGCTTTCTGCACGCCCAGATCCTTTTCTACTGGGCTGCTTTCCAGCCACTCTTCCACAAGCCTGTAGTGTTGCAGTCTCCCATATGTATAATTTTGTGAGATTCTCAGAATCTCAGCTTCCTTTCATGCAATTTTTCAACACCAATAGGGAAGTAAATATTGCCTATTAATGCACAGTGTGTCAGTCCCTCCGTCTGCACTCAAGCACATTCAGAATAAATAATTACTGATGCAGTGTGGTAACAGAGCTGTGCCGTGCCTCACATAGAGTAATTGTTTAAGTATCTCCAAACAGTAAGAAGTCTCTCCAGAAAGCATCAGCAAACTGTAGTCTCACTGTGAAAACTGAGCACACAATTTTCTGCGTTACTGCTGAGTTTGTCACTCTTCTCAGTAAATGAACACTGGCACCAAGTTGTCTCTAGTTCTTCAGGTTGTATTCTGTCTCTAGGTGTTTCAGCTCTCCATACCTTTTCCTCACTGAGAGCTGCAAGCCTGAATACTAGAGCTATAAGAAGTCATCTGTTCTACATGTCTAGAGAAGGCAAATGAAGGTAAAGCTTTGAGAGCGCTATATCTCTGTTCATTAGGAATGAGTGCGTGGCTGCCAATAGTTTAAAAGGACAAGTGTAGTGTCATTCCTCTCGCTGAAGTGTCTGCCTAACTTTTCAAGGAAATAAAGGATTTAAAAGAAATTCAAGAATACAAGTTTTATCTGTTGCAGATTAAAATACTGCCTTAGGAATGTTGGGGGTTTGACTCATTACATAATTGATAGATGGAAAGAGTTGGATACCACCACTGTATGATTCAGCTCACCCAATTTAGGAAAGATGCACAGACATCCATGGCTCCTGAGATTCAACCAACTTTAAGGCTAAGGAAATTTTTTCAAGATCCTGAAGCTAAGCAGAATGAATATGTCAACTCTCATCTGCCTCCAAAGTTCAAAACCTCCTTAAATCATCCAAGGAATTACAGAAAGTTACTGTTGTAAATGACGGTTTACCAAAGCATGAATATTCACCTCTTCTGATCATGGTCATCCAAAAATTTTTCACATGACTGATAAGAAGTAAGTACAAATCCAAAAGCTGGACTTCCTTGATCCATCTTCCAAAGGATGATGATTTATTGAGAGCTGGATTTGCCTCAGTCAGGCAATTAAAACAGACATTTAGTATTGTTAGCAAGATGCTGTTGCAGTGAAAGAAGCTGTACAGCCCCACTTAGAATATTTTAACTGTTGAATCTGGTTTAGAGACCATCATGTCTCTAGGAGCAACTAAAAGCTGACATTGTAGATTAAAATTTGTACCAGTTCATGCTACTGAAATACCATTTAGGCTTGAATGCAGCCTTGTGAAAATGACCTCCTACACAGCAGTGCAGGGCCAGTAAGAAGTACTCTAGCCACTGCTTTTGTTCCTTCAGGGATGCACATATAGCCATATGGGAAAGAAGGGAGATATTAAGTGATTGGAGAATCAAAATCAGTTGGTGAGAGGGATTTAAACTAAAAATCCTGCTCCATCTTCAGAGAAAAATGCCTAAAGATCATACATATGACTGAGGATCTGTACATGATTCAAAAGACTTATGAGAATTATCTTGGCAATTGTTTTTTACCATTGTGAACAGGGAAAGATACAAATATAAGGGTAAAGCTACCCAGTTGTTGAGCTGCAACTGTCTCACATTCCCAGGGAATGCACAGTGAACAGAGCATAGCATTGCCTTTCCTCCAGATGTTGCATAAAATGGCACCACATCATTACAAAAAAGTTGAGCTAAGTGCTGCCCATTCCCTTTATACAACTTTGTACCATTAATTCACTTTTTCCTCTGTTCCTCTCAAGTATCTGTACAATTAATGAATACCTATACTTCAGAAATAGCCATAAATAACTAAATCTGCACAACAATAAAGAGTTTATGAAGCTAATTTAGTCCCTATGAATTATTTACATATACCACAAAAGGAGAACATGAGCTGGTTTGGTTTAAATGAGTCCATCATATGAAGGGCAACAGCAAGTGTTTATTGTTAAATTTGCAGTTTCCTGGATTAAAGTTCACAAAGACAGTAAAAGTGACCATGGGCATTTAGTATTTATGACAGTATTTTATTTTGCCACCAGATCAATTTACTGCAGTTGAAGAAGTGTGAAATTTTCTGAGTTGGCCACATGTCTTTGCATGTTTTTGCCTTTGCATGTCATATAAACATCCGCCCATGTGAACTAAATTTTGATTCAGTAACCACACAACTCTCTCTAAACCTGCATTTTCATTGCCAAAGAAACTGAAGTACTCTGTTTCTTGGAAATTTCAAGCAGTACAGATAATGGCTATTTGCTTTGTCTTTAAAGAATGCTTTTATTTTATTTTTTAATTTCCCCTGGATCAGTGCCATGTGTCTGTTAAACACAAAGCCTACATGCTTGTTCTACAGAAAATGAAAAATCAGCCATAGGATTATTCTGGGGGTTTGCCATATCCACAAAATAAATAAATAAATATCTGAAAGACAGAAAGTGTAGTGATAAGACAGCTGCTTGAACTACAAAATTACCTCTTTTACTCCCAGTGAATAGCCTCTTTACAAGATTAGTTTATTTCAATCTCCCAATCTTCCTGAAATGAATCTACAGTGAAAAGCAATTATAGTGAATATTTCTCTCTTCCCACTGTTTCTAAATGTACCCATATTAGTTTGATGAAGTTATGTTAGTTAATATATAGGCTTTTTCTTCATGTATTTTCTTGTATATATATATATATATATATATGTATGCCTGTGAGTATGTGTGTTTGTGTGTGACAATTCCCCAGACAGGGACAGATTTGACTACCAGGATGATTGCTGCTGACAGCAATTGGCAAAATAGTTGCAAAAATGTCTAGTTTCATCTCTAGAGCTTCAATGACTGTTCTCTGAGGAATTAGACTGGTAATACTGGTATTTTCATCCTGGCCATCACAGAGCTGCTCAGGAGATCAAAACGTATCATTTAAACCAACATCATGGTGCTGAGGATGCTGTTGTCTCAAGGTGTCCCTGAAGAGGGTCCATTACTGCAACAGCTGCTGAAGGAAGAGATTTTGCACAGTGGATAAAGATTGAGTTAAATTTAAGAATTCTCTAAGGATTCACCAAAGGTAGCTTGATTGAAACTGCATGGAGGGTGAATTATGCATAAGTGCTTAAATTTTGAGTCTCATCAGGAAGACCACAGAGTAAGATTTGTCTTGCAAGTGATAATTGAGAGCATGAAGGTAGAAAAAAAATTCCCAATTTTCTTGAACATTTCACTTCAGATCTATGTGCAAACAGAGGTTTTAAAGTGTACTTCCAAAGCAACCAGGCTCATATGGCCCCAATGTAAAGGGTATGTGTGCCTTCAATCTGTAGGACTGAAGATTGGTTGTAGGAATCTGAATGGACATAAGGGGTAGAGGATTCATATAAAACTGTAGTCCTACAGATCATATAGGCATCTGGGTATAAAATACAAACATTTCTAAAGGCCCTTATGGAAAGAAAAGTTTTGATCAGAGTTGATACCTCCTTGGTGACCTGATCAGAGTTGATACCTCCTTGGTGACCTGAAAATGCAAGTGTTTAGGGAAAAATATTTTGGATTATGTTGTATGAGGCACCATGACTTTTACATAAACAAGGCTGTTGAGTAAAAAGATTGAATTAAAAAACAGAGGAAGAATGTGAGCTCCCTTATAATTTTCCACATCAATATTTACAAAACATACTAGAAAGGAGTTTTCTAAGCCCTCTGAGAGATGGAGAAATGTTAAAGGCAACATCATCCTGGGAACAACACTGATGAGGATTTGCTTAGATTAAGGAATGCTGCCAGGGTTCAATCACTTGAGCAGCCCATGTCTCTGCTCTGATCTTCAGAGCTTTTTAAAGCTTCAATAGCATATGAGTATCTCATTCTTCCTCTTTGCTCTCTCAAACAGATTTGGAAAGCCCCTTCTTTGGAGGTAAGTCATCCTCACTGTGTAATGAAGACCAAGAAAAAAAACTTATCTTGTCTGCAGTCAGACAAATCTAACCAAAAATCAGAGATCACAAAGATAGCTCATTTCTTACAAGGTGCACAAACCCAGCAATCTGAGTAGAGAAGGCATCTGAAATGTTCATAACTTTGTTTATAGAAACTTTAATGTGCTAACTGCTGTAATGAAACATGGCAGCCTGCATTTCAACATTAAACTCTACATTAAGTGATGGAGATAAATGAGAAGAAACTCTTTATAGTTAAGATTGCCCATTGGAATGGGCTGCCTGGGGAGGTGGTGGAGTTGCCATCATTGGAGGTTTTCAGGAGAAGACTTGATGGGATGCTTGGTGCCATGGGTTGGTTGTTTAGGTGGTGTTGGATTGGTTGATGGGTTGGACGCGATGATCCTGAAGGTCTCTTCCAACCTGGTTTATTCTATGTATGTATTCTATGTATGTATTCTAAGAAACACAGGTCCATGGAAAACAGGCTTCACTAATGCTGCATCTCACAATATATAGAAGTTCAGTTTGCTTGATTTCATTTTTTCTTAAAGCAGCACTGAGAGAGCATGATGTTTCTTTCATTTTACTCTTGTCTCTTTTATGGTAAATGTCCTTTCCTTAAAAAAAAAGAAAGAGAGAGAGAGAGAAATATTAAAATGTATAAGGGAAACTAATTTCTCTTCTGTGAGAAAAGCTGAGAACTGATGGCCATTTATTTATGATCATTTAGGGGGTTGTTGTTAAATATAGTGCTTTTAAAATCAGCTGTTAGTCTATCTCTACACAGTTGACAAAAATGTTTCTGTTTGGTCTGCTGTTGCATGTTTTGGATGCTTAACTCACCAATTTTCCTTCTTGGAGCTGTTCATTGATACTATTCTGCAACTACTGAGAAAAGGAGGAGCATTTGAGACGGGATTTTGTTGTTTATTTGCTTGAGTCTTTTTCTTTTCAGGTTTAGAGCAGGGAATTGCTCAGTTCTTCTTAAAAACACTCTCTGTAATGACTCTCCTTTTCATATAAGGCAACCACATAGAGAGGGGAGTGATAGTAAGTGCAGAATTAATCCCACTGGGGTCCAGCAAAGAGCCAGTTGTATAGCAGGTTCTTTACCTGGGAAATGCCAGATGTCTATACATTCAGGAGTGCAGTAATTACCCTCAAAATTATGTGTTTGTCCAGTGCTAGAGCTCAGAGGCAGACGTGACAATCACAGGGGGTTATTATTAGATGCATAGAGCAGTCCCAGATCCAACCAGGGGAACCCAAAGCATCTGTACAAATTGACTCTGTACAAACTGTCCCCTTTGTCCCTGACTCCAAAGGACTTACACACAGCCCAGCTCTGTTGCAATTTAGCTCTCCTGGTTTTGACCTATTTCTTGTAAAAACTCGTGGATGGAAGGAAAAGACGAAACTAACAGCACCATCTACTGGGTATATGACATTAGTGACTAATAAAGCTAATTTTGAGCATTGGTGAATATAGAAAACAAACAAGGACAGAAGATCCTTAGGGGTACAGGATGCTCAAAGTCTCTTTCCCATAGGCTAGGCTTTTTTTTTAGAGGGACTCTGAAATACAAAAGGAAGCTAAATTATCTCTGTTGTTTCTCTGAGAACAACCTGGACTGCTCATCATTGCTGTAGGTTGCACAATTATTCCTATTTGGGCTAGTGGTACAGATCAAAATTACTTTGGAAATTGGGAAGGAGCAGTTGGGTCAGGTTCATACAAGGCTTTGCTTTCAAATCCAGATTGCTTCAAATATGTAGGATAAATAATAATAATAACAAAAGAAAAAAGAAAACAATCAGAAGTTGTCTCTATCATATGGTCTTGAGCTAGATCCATTAGAAAGGTGAGTAAGCTGAGGGAAAAAAAAAAAAAAGAAACTTATTTACATTGAAAAGAACTCCTGGAAACATTGGACTCCATGCTCCTCTTCCATGGTTTTGCAACATGAACTTGGGAGGCTTCTTGAAAGGGAAGCACAGGCATCTATTTTTCAAGAGAGGCTTTTTGTTTACACATTTTAGTCTTAGATGATAAGCATCTGTTAGCTGAACAGCCATGGTTATGCATAAATCAAATCAGTGGAGAAGAAATGTTGATGTCTTCTAAATACTCATTACTAGTCAGTTGATTGTCTCAAGAATGCAGTTTTGTGAACCTCCTTATGAAGGGCTTTGCAGATAACTAAATATTTTTCTCAGTGCAAGCTCATACATGTAAAAGGTGTTGCCTCAATAGTTTATTTTGGGGTTTTGGTTGGTTGACTATGGGGTTTTCTTGGGGGGTTGGGGTTTTTTAGTAATTATTTGTTTGGTTTGTGTGGTTTTGTTTGCTTGTTTGTTTGGGGGTTTTTTTCAGTAGTTTACTTCTCTGGTAAAAGGCTGTCTTCATCACAACAAGTCATTGAACATTTTATTTCCTGTTGGTGCCATCTGAGCTGCAGACCTGGAAATGTGGACTGACTTCTACCATCTCAAACCATTTCTCTGAAAGCATGATTCTTCCCATCTCACCCATCAAGCTCACTATGCCAGCAATTTGCTACAATTCCAAGCCTACCTCGTTAAGAAAAAGCCATACTTATTTTGCAAGCCATTTCTAAATGTTGAACAGTATTATGAAGCTTGAGATACCTTAGACAGAAAACAGCAAAAAAAAAGAGTAGTTGTGTACAACATGAAATTGCGCATTCCAAATTAAACTCACATCTGCCTTTGGCTAGAGGCAAAACACCAGAGCAGAAAAATGAGATCTGAGTCAGCTATGATGCTCTACTGGCAGACAAGGGCTTCCTCTGGAGATGAGGCTTCTTCTGTACATATAGAAAGCCAGGAACAGTGAATGACGCTGATCATTTTGTTCTTGTTCAGGCTTCTAGAAAAATACATTTTATACCACCTCATTTATCTCTTCTTAACTGTAAAATTAAACCAATGAACTGTGAGGTCCTTACATTAGTACCAAAGTATCTCTCACCCTGACTTCCTTTAGCAGATTCTCTATAAGAACTCCCAACTGTCCCTTGTTTCTGCCCCGAAGAGCTTGTGATTTAAAGAACAATCATCTTGCCTTCCTCTTTCCTAATTAAAAAGCAAGGTGTCACTGCACACCTGCTTGGGAACTGTTGCAGTCCACTACATGAGTGCTGCAGCACTATAAACTGCTTCTCTTTGGGGCTATCAGATAACTGTTCTAAAGAGTCTTCCATCTGCACAGGGCCAAGGTTTGGGGCAATTATAAATGATATTGGACATCAGCTGTAGGATTCTTGAAATGGGACAGTACACTCAACTGTTCTTATCCTAAGACAGCACTGTTTTCCAAATTGAGTGAGGTGCAATACCAGAGTCATAGAGGAGATCATTCGTGTAGCATGATGCTTGTCTTTTTCTGTTCAGTTTTTGTTTTACTGTGTCAACAGAAGCTACTGTCTTTTGCTGTAATCAATTTAACTTCATCTTTCCTCGATTTCAAGGCAGGAAATTATACTAACACCCCTTGGAGAGGGTGATGTGATTTTCACTCTATAGTCCTCAGTCTTTCTCCCAGATTCAGCTTCCTTCACAGAGGAAATTGATATTGAAGGATATTTTAGTGATTTAAATAGTATCAGATGTATTTTGCTAGAGACAAAAAAAAAAAATACAAGTAGCAATTTACCCTCTGCAAGAACAAATTTGTTCTGTGTAAACAATGGCTTATTTGAGGTTTTTATATAAACTGATGCCTCGTTAAAAAGATTTCCCAGGTGGACAGAGTGAATGTAGCTCTTTTCCATCAGTATTTCTGGTGTGGAGGGAGAGCTATTTTAACATGACAGGAACATTTACTTTGTTGGATCACCTCTTTTCCATCTATACCTGAATGACATCTCACCTTGGCATAGCTTACAAGTATTACAAGGAATTAATGGTTTTGAGTAACAGTTGGAGTAGGGGTCTTTAGCAGAATCTGTCACTGCACACAAACATGGAACTTTCCTTAAACACAAAAAACTCAGTGACAAGATAAAATTAAGCTTCTCTTTGGAAAAGCTGTAAACATTATTTTGAGAAATGTTCTCATTCACAAAGCTCTAAGCAAATGGCTTCTTGTTCTGGGAGACTATAAGGGTAGCATGAGTGAGTCACGCATGTCACTGGCACATATACTGGTTTTTACCACACAATAAATGGCCCTGAACTTCCCTTGGTTCTCCAGAAATGTGTTGATTTTGTATTTTCCAAGGCAATGCTTACTGTCAATCCATTCATGAATCCAACAAGGAAAGTTTGGGCCATAATTATAAAGCCAGAGTGACATTTCCACTCTCTGATGATGATGTTTATCCCTCCTAAGTCTATTTCTGTTCAAGTCTATTTCTGTTCATTGGTATGGACAAAACAGCTCTAATGGCAAATAACTCAGGTCCTGGAAAACCCAAATAATGTACTGAGAAGAGCACTCATTAAGAAATCATTCAGTGGGAATATTAGCATGTTAGAGAGCCTAAGTGCATCCTGGATTTTGAGGGAGAGGAACTAGTCTTTGAAACTGATCTGTAGTTATGGTGGAAAAGTGCTAATGCTCACCTATAGCTGATTGTCCCTTGTGATCTTGAAGTCTCAATGAGATCCTGAGGTTTAGACATGGATAACGTTTCTGTTACATCAGTAGAAAGGGGAGACAGGGTATTACAGTGTGTGAGAAAACAGTCCCAGTCTAGGTTTGTCAGCAGCACAGCCCATGCCTGAGGATGGAAATGAAAAACAAGGAAAGAGGGATTCTTCTAAGCCTTCCTTTTCCCAGCTCCAGCATCAATCCTTATCCAGAAATGATCCTGGAACAAGAAAGGACATGGAGCAAAACTGAAGCCAAGCCAGGCTCTTATCTCTGTCTCCAAATACCTTTCAGCAATGATGGATAAGAAGAGAGTAGGCAGCTTAACTGGGTCCCCAAACATTCATTCATCCTCTACAAACAGTACAGTTAGAGCAATGTTCCACTGAGCACCTCACAGCCTCTTCTGTTGCTTACATGGTTCTGTAAGTCACGTTCTTTGTTAATGCCTTTGCCTTATTTCAAGCCATCTGCTGGACATGTGAATTTCTTCTGTGCTTCTGAAGTGGGCATCATTCTATAAAATGGTGCCTTTAACAAAATTATTCTCCTTTTTTTTGACCTTATCATCAGCCCAGCTGGAACAGTTACTTACTTGATCTAGTCCTCTTTTGGCCTTTGAGGCTCATTTTGCCTTTCATGGTGCTATTAGTATTGCTCATTTTAATGTAGAATTATGACATATTGCTGAAGGGCTTCCTGGTACCACCCCTCAATGATCCTGTCACAGTCTTGCTTATTAAATCTGCCATCACTTTCATTCTCATATTTTCAGGTGCTCATTCTCTTAGAGTTTTGTCCAAGCATTATATTCCCCGTGCCATGGAGGTAGTCCATAAGATACACATCTGTCAATCCTGATCTCAATGGTGGCTCAGAGATGCTTCTAAGCCAAGGGAAATTTGCACATATTCACTGATGTGCTGCAGCTTTATTCCCAAACTCCTGCATGTTGTATTCATTATTATGATGGACAAATGAAAAATAATCACCCACAACAACTTTTGGTGGTGAGCAGTATTATCTGAGAGCTATTAAAGGATATTTGAGTCACAGCTACAATGTTTTGTGATTCTCTCTGTTTGTCTTAAGTTAACCAGTGGAGTGTTCATAAACTCATAAGGAGCTCATTCTTTTTCCCAGTATGCATCAAAGACAAAGGGTATGGAAACCTGTTCCCTTGTCCAACACTGTTTTAGTCTTAATAAGATGTTAAAGCAGGAGATCAGAAGAGTAATAATCAAGTTGGACAGGTCTTACAAGTATGTCAGAGAATTAGGGATAACAGAATGAAATTTGGAATTTCAGTTTGGAAAATTTAGGATGCGTGAACTGCCCATGTGCTGAAAAATAGGATTTTGGATTGATCCCATTGGACTGTTGGAATTTAGGACATTTCTGGCAAACTCAGAGATGGAATTACGTTTCTTTCCTAGATGAATCACACTAGTCCAGGATTGAGGTCATAGAGAAGACAATCTGGGACACTCCTGGAGAGTGAATAAAACTCATACATCTGTTCCCTTCATTTATAATCCCCTAATCTCACATTAGATGTTTTATGCTATAAAAGCAAGCAAACAAACAAAACCAAAACCAACCAACCAAAAAAAACCCCTGTCCCCCAACTTTCAAAGTATAAGTAGTCAATTAATTTAGAATTAGAATCTATTTAGTCAATTCTGTTCTTAAATATCTCCCAGCCCAATGAACAAATCCCATCTGATTTAATTCAAATAATTTACATGAAGAGAGTTTTCTGTGTGTTTCCTATCCTGAAGGTAAAAACTGCATTTCGCAACGTGGCTTCATTTCAGCTTCCTTCTCTCTGCCCATCCTTCCCTTTCCCCCTCCTCATTCTCTCTTCACCATGCTACAGAAGTAGGCTCTGATTTATCTTGCCAGAAGGGCCACAGGAATTGAAGTGTAATGTTGGATCTTCTTTTCTTGTTAATCAATACTTATACAAGATAATGTGAAAATATGACAAAAGACAGGTTAGCTTGTCTTGAAGTCTTCTTTCTTTCATGCAGACAGGATTTAATTAGGAGGGTTCCAAAACTTGGTCTGAAAGACGGTTTGTACCATGATTCCCTCTGATGGAGGGAGTGCTGGTGCCATGTTATGGCAGAGTTTCACGTATGTCTATGACTTGATCATCACATGTCAGTACTTTGCACGGATAGGCTGATACAGCAAACAGTCACAATATAACCAGAATACTTCAAGTCATCCCTGCAGTATGTCTGCTTCAAAACACCCATGGATATCAGATGTCCACTTGAACTGGAAGTCCAGGCCACAGTTCAAGAGTGATTGCATCCCAACCATTTTGTCATACTTGTCCCAAAAATTCCATGATCTTGTTGGAGCTGAGCAGTCCTGGGCTGCTCCTAGATCTAGAACTCAGATTAGTAAACTAGACATTCTTGAACAGATTTCCCCACAAGGAATGTTCAGATAATTGTAAGTCAAAGATACCTTATATAGACAAGAGTCAGGTTTCAGGCATGCTCTCCTCAGTACTTCCTATTAGATGACTTAGTTCTCCCCTCACTGTAGTGCAATTTTAGGCCTCCAATGCCTTGATCATGCATTCCCCTACATGGCAAGAAAATAAAAGTTAAACGTTTACGTGGTTCAGTGAACCTCACTCCTAGAACATTAAGCTTACTGACTCTGAAAAGGTGGCTCTGATGCCTTATTTTAGCATAAAAAAACAGAGCACATTAAACTCTTATTGCTCCAGTGGATTTTAGTGTTGTGAATGGAAATAAAGGCTTTGCTACTAGCTTAACCTCTACTATTGCTGCACCATATCCTCTGGACACATATTCTCCAGGGTTATTCCCTTTTCTTTTCCACAGGATCAGTGCCAGCCCCATCACCATAGCATCTGGTTGCCTTACAGTAGAGCATTGTCTGGGTTGTTCCAATCCCAAGAACAAAAGCAGGATGCACCCATGCTCATGCAGCCAAGAAGGCAAATCATACCCTAGGCTGCATCAAGAGGACTGTGGCCAGCAGGTCAAGAGGGGTGATTCTTCCCCTTTACACTGCTCCTATGAGACCCCACATTGAATATTTTGTCCAGCTCTGGTGTCTCCATCATAAGAAGGACACAAAGCTGTTGGAGCAAGTCCAGAGGACGGCCACAAAGATGATCCAAGGGCTGGAGCTCCTCTGCTATGAGGATAGGCTGAGGGTGATGGGGGTTGTTCAGCCTAGAGAAGAGAAGACTCCGGGGGAACTTTATAGATGCCTTCCAATACCTGAAGATATCCTACAGGAAGGCTAGAGGGGATCTTTTTGTAAGGATGTCTAGAAATGGGACAAGGGGAAACAGTTTTAAGCTGAGGGAGAGTAGGTTTAGACTGGATTTTGGGAAGAAGTTCTTCAGTATGAGGGTGGTGAAACTCTGGAATAAGTTGCCCAGGAGGTTGTGGATGCCTACTCCCTGGGGGTGTTCAGGCCCAGGCTGGATGAGTCCTTGTGCAGTCAAATCTAGTTGAGAGTCAATCCTGATCATGGCAGGGAGGTTGGAGCAGATATCTCTTCCAACCTATGTCATTCTATCTATGATTTTATAATTCTATGATTAACAGCTGTCACATAGCTTTTTCTATCTTGTTCTCATTTCTGAGAAGGTCCAGGCTGTCTCACTTTTGCACAAGTACTGACTTAAATCATAATTTCCCAGAAACAAGATCACTACTCTTGTACTTAAATCAGTGTACAGAAAATTGTACTCTACTAAATACAACAGACTTTCTTTCTTCCTCTGAGGTGATCTTCCCTCTGTCTTTCCCTCCCTCTCTCCCTAGATATACAGGTATGAACTGCATTATGTATTTTACCTACAAAACTGAGTTTCTATAGAACAAATAGCCACGTAGTTGTGATATGTTTAATGATATCTGTGGAAATCTTATCACACAGAACCCTAAACAGGGAGATTCCTAAATAAAGACCTTTGAAAAGATGTTGCAGGCCTGGAATGGAAATTTGGACATGCAACTGGATTTTATCCTATTTCTTTTATTTCCCGCAAAAGTGTTTCTGTGAAGACTGTGAGGAAACAAATAGGTCCATTCAGAGATGTAGATGCTTCATTAAATCAATCTCCAATCAATCACAAAAGTGAAATGTAATTCATCCTTGTGTTCAGGGCTGACAACAAACCCAGGGCTTTAATGCATTCCACCTTCTGAGGTGTGCTCTTTCTTCTTGAAAGTTACCAGCCCTGACCTGACCCAACTTGAAGAAAAACATATCCAAAAGTCAGCATAACCTTTAAAGCAAGCATCACAGCTCCAATAAGGATGGTGTCTTCTTGGGATGGAAGGTAAACCAGGCTGATTTCTCCTGCTACATGAGCTGTCACATGATGCTCCTAAAGCAGTAACTGATATTGCATGTGTGGAAGAGAAATGGGGCATTTGTTCTTTGTTTTCCCTCTCCTGGAAGGTGTCACAGTGGTACAAAAGTTTTAGATGTCTTTGGCTCCAAAAATAGCAGAAAAAGAAGTAGGGAAAATCTGTACTCATCATGAATCATTCATTGTTCATTCTTTATTGAGCTAGTGCCTTTCCCATGCCAATATTTTCACATTTTATTAAACCCTCTTGATTTTTTTATTATTTATTCCCTCACACACTCACTTCCTCACAGTTTGCTCTGGTTGTGGTCCACAGCATTCAACAGAAAAAGCACAGCAGGCTAGAATCTCCAGCATGTCAGAATCAAAGAGCTTGTTTTGAGGAAAGAAAAACAAACACCAAACACCAGCAAATAAAGCCCTTGATATAATAGTTTCGATATTCTCCTCTTAAGAAATTCACTGTCACATAGTACTCTTCACTCAGACGTTATTGCAGTTTGTATGGAGAAGAACCAAGCATACTTCAATATCCCACCCTTAATCTCCTAAGATTAAGATTTAATCATCAGACAACAAAGTATCCTGAAGGGAGAGGAGGGCGAGAGGGGAGGAAGACACAGGCAGATCAGTTGTTTTATTGAAACTCTTGCATTTTTTCTTAAAATATTTACATAGTAATTGAATTTCCATTTCTCTTCCACAAGGTGAGTCTTATCCACATTGTAAAGGTCTTTTTCTCCCTGAGAAGACACAGCAGGACTCTAGCACTACTGGTATCCTGTAGACATTAGACATGCAGGGGGAGGATGGGGGGAAGGGTGGGTGGGATGTGTGGAAACAGCCTTCCTTACATTTTATTAGAGGGTTTTGAACATTGAATTGCCAAAATAAGTGAATCCTTAGAAGTGTCTGGGAGGTCCATAGCTAAATTCCCAAGCCCTTGAAAGAGTTGTATTTTCAGCTGTCTTCTCAGCACTTGGCTTTTGCTATACACTGTTAAAGATAATGTTTTTTGCAGGCCCCATGTCTACACACTTACCTCTTCATCATCACTGCACAGGGTGTCCAAGCACCTCATCCAGGATCTTGATTTAATTTAGGAGTTGAGGAACCTGAATCTTTTAGGTGCCCACTGTTCATTTCCTCCTGCTGAATCCTGGAGAAAATATTTGACCTTTTGCCTGCCCTCACCAGGTATACACATCAATCTAATTACCTCTAATACTTCACATGGTACCAGAAGTATTTCAAGCAGGTTTGTAGCAGTGACATGAAAGTAGAAGGCAGAACTGATACTGCTGTCTGTCTAGAATGATCATAGAATGGTTTGATTTGTTTGGTTTGAAATTCCAACTTCCGTTACCGTGGGCAGGGACACCACCCATATAACAAGGCTGCTCAAAGACCTGTCCAGCCTAGCCTTGAACATGTCCAGGGATGTCCATCCACAACTTCTCTGGGCAATCATTTCCAGTTGCAGTTTCACAATAAAGAGTTTCTTCCTGACATCTAATCCAAATCTGTCCTTTTGGTTTAAAACCATTGACCCTTGTCCTGTCACTAACCACCCTGATAAAGGGTCCCTCTCCATCTTTCCTGTAGGCCTTCTTTTAGAACCAAAAGACTGCTATTAAGTCTTCCCAGAGCCTTTGCTCCTCCAAGGTGAACCTCTCCAGCTCTCCCAGTCTGTCTTCACAGATGACGTGATCTAGCCACTTGATAATCTTCATTCCCCTCCTCTGAACCCACTTGATTAAGTCCATGTCTTTCTTATTCTTGGGGCCTCAGAGTTGACCACACTCAAGGTGGAGTCTCAGGAAAGTGGAACTGAGAAGTAGAATCACCTCCCTCAACTTGTTAGCCGCACTTGTCTTGATGCAGCCCAGGCTGCAATTGGCTTTCTGGGTTGCAAAGGCTCATTGTGTCAGGCTGAACTTCTCTTCAACCAACATCCTCAAGTCCTTTCCCTCATAGCTACTCTTTGTTATCTGTCCAGCCTGTATTTGTTCTTAAGATTGTTCCAGCCTATGTGTAGGACCTCACTCTTTGCCTTGTTGAACTTCATGAGGTTTTCATAGTCCCGACTCTTGAGCCTATCAAGGTCCCTCTGGATGCCATCTGTTCCTTCCAGCATGTTGACTGCACCACACAGCTTGATGTTGCCAACGAACTTGTTGAGATAGCATTTGATTTCACTGTCCATGTAGTTAACAAAGATGTTAAATAGCATCAGTCCCAGTACTGACCCCTAAGGCGTGTCACTCATCACTGGTCTCCACTTGGACATCAAACCATTGACTGCAACATTTTGAGTGTGACCAACCAGATAATTCCTTATTCACCAAGTGATCCATGCTTCAATTTTAAACAAGAAGAGGGCAGTAAACACTGGACTTAAGCTAAATCTTCTCAGAATTATAGGTCAAACTATATTACAACCACAATTATGACAACCTACCAGCATCCAGCCTGCCTTTTCTGGGCTCCCAGAGGAAAGCAATGTTTTCTGCTGCTTCCAGCAGTCTGCTACTCCCTTTATATGTGCCTGGAGCAGATTGTCTTGGCCCTGCATGCGTCATTGTTGAAAAACTGCCACCTTAGGGTCTAGAAGAGGATTCTCAAACACATTCATAGCTACACTGACCCCAGCAACAGTCAAACACCATGAAAAGGGCATGGAGAGGCTCCATGTACACATTGATTTGGCTTACAAAAGCAGGGGAAGGAGGAAGTCAGCAGGGGGAGAGAAACAGCACACACAATTAGACAAACAATTTGATGCATCTCCTTGTTTTTTGACCCAAACTGGCAAGGATTGTGCAGTAACAAGTATGAAATTTCTCCCAGTAACTGACAGTAAGAGACAGATAATATCAGCTCACTAAAGACAGAAAACTGCTGCTTATTTCAGATCATAATTTAATTAACTCTGATTTTCCTAACAAGCAGTTGTGTTTTTTTTATTTTTCATTACCACAGAGAAAAGCACCCAGGGCTGATCCCACAGGCTTCCAGGTTTTAAGGACAATAACAATTTAATGAGACAACTTATGCTGTGTTTATCCTTTTGCCACAGGCACAAACACTTCACAAGCTCACAGGCATGAATTGAGAATGTAGCCAGCCCACCTAGGACCCAAGATGCAACCTAGGCCTTTTCTGAGAGTAGTGTCCAAATCCAATCCAAATTAGCCTTGGGCATTTTTTTGGTCAGGGTTTTAATGAACCTGAACCTTTTTCATCTGTGTAACTGTTTAAGAACCTAGGAAAATTAAAAATGTAGATTATTTTGCCAGTGGCCTCCACTTTGCCCTGCTTTCTTCTCCGCAGAGAGATTCTCTGCTACTCTCTGTGTCTGAAGCTCGGAGGGAGGCTCTTGGGAAAAAGTACTATGATTTTAAGTTAATAGTGCCATCTAGTGATATAAGGGATACATGTGTCTCTAAGTCACCAGGAAAAGCTGTAATGCTCAGGGTCTTGCTCACAAATTAACCTTGTTATATAACATTTAAGCATCTCTGTGGCATCGGGATGACCTGTCCCAGAGGTAGGCAGAATCTTGCATACTCTTGACAGTTGTGCTGGAGGTGGGAGCAAAGGTGAGGAGACAGTTTCCAGACCCTGGAAAAAAAGGAAATTCATTGTGTATGTGAAGATAGGATACTCTACTTACCATCTAAGCAGGAGGCCTGTGATGCCCTTGAATATTTCTGGTACATACATATACCTATATTCCATATATATACAAACAACATGCAACATACAAAAACCTCTGTTGAATGCTCAAAATTTAGCAACCTGATTCCCACAGGCTGTATCTCATTAATCTGTTTCCAAACAGGGGAAAAAGGCACATGGACACACAGAGTAGCCAATCTCAAATGACAGCGATATATATATATATATATATATATATATATATATATATATATATATATGGTATATATGTGAGGTATATATGTCACCAAATGGATATGAAAACTCGGGGCTCTTTAATACAGCCAGGAACTTGAATTTTTAAGAGCAGGTACAATGAAAGTTTATTCTCACTTCCATTGTGAAGATTTTTCTCTATACTCTCACCATGTGCTGTTCATACTTCACTTTTTTTGCCTTGCCCCTTATAACTACCTGAGGACTTCTTTTTAAGCCTGGAGCATGCAATGATGACATTTTCTGAGATTTATTTTAATGAGAAGGCAAAGCACTATTATGAAGGCAGACTAGAAGCAAATCATTCATTCCAGCTGCAGGAGTACTCTGGATGACACATTTCTATGCCTTCTTACAGCTGAGGGAATGAAATGGGTTACAAAGTTGCTCTCATTTTCCTGGATAAGAGGTAAGAAAAATAGATCTTGAAAGAAGGTCTTCAGGGATTTGTACCAGTATGCTTGAGTCAAAGGGCTGAAAGGAGACCTGGCTTTGCTTGACTTGTATTCTGTGCCTCATGTTTTGCAATTCTCCCTAATGACTTCCAACAGTTGGGGCAATAAATGTCTGCTTTCCTTTCCTGGATTATAATTTCTTTCTGCTCTTAATTACCACTAAGGTTTGTTTGTTTGTTTCTGACACTTCAGAGTTTCCCAAGGGGTGTAGGGTGGGCTGGGCTGATGACAGGAGCAATATGGAAATTCCTCCAGAATCTGGATGGCATTTTTTCAATGCACAATCAGGATTGAAGTGATTTTCTGGCAGCAGTCAGAAAGGAATTGGTGGTACAAAGCTCTGTAGATCTATATAGTATGGTTTGGTTTTAGAATTACACATGAATTTTTCCTATACAATCTCTGGTGAATATACTGGCAATGCATTTTTTTCCTCTGACACTTATATTTGGATATTTTGGCCTTTCACTATAAAATATAAGTTTCATGTAGACTGTTTGAAAGTATTTTCTGACCCAGGGTTGAAGTATAATGTCCTGTGGAGAAAACATTAATTGCATTGTTTCCTTTGAGATTAAGAACTGGACTTTATGACCCCAAAAGTTGTCTTGTACTCCTAATATAATTTTCCTTTCTTTTCCTTTCATTTTTTTTCAACATTGTTTTCTTTAAATCAAAATAGCTACAACATTTAGCTTGAAATCAAGTTGAAAAACTAGGATACAATCAAAGAAACCCTGCAGATATATATCCAGGGACTTGCTTTCTGTCTCTCCCTTTGTCATTTGTTGCACAAGACCGTGGAAAGTAAGTACACTCCTGGAAGACTGTCTGAAAGGCTCACATAAGCAATATAACATAGTGAGGAACTGCAGGGTTTTACTGTCCTTTGCATGACTCAAGTAGGGAAATTATGTATATATGTGACACACAAAGACTAACCCCTTGTGACCCTTCCTTAAAGGCACAGCCTCAAACGGTCACACCCCTGTCCTGCAGCCTCTAAAGGTCCTGAGGAAGAATGTTCATGCTCATGCACCTAGATGAGCATAATTTATCACACAGTGGCCTTGGGTTTTAATGGCTAAGTGTATCTAAAAAAGAAAAAGCCTTTCAATTGTCCTGATCATTGGGTATGTTGGATGCAAAGATCAGTTTGAACACTCTGATGCTTTCTTTCAGAAGAGGGAGAGAATTTCACAACATTCTGAGTGTCATTTGCCTGAAGGTAAAGTATTGTACCAATTAGATCCAATTATAAACTGAATGACCTTCCATGATGTGGAGATGTTAGGTAGGATTTAATTTACTTTTGCAGAACAGAGAAGGTTGGACCTACACTGGTGTTCAGGTATCCAGGATTTTCTAATCTGGATTTTATACACCCTTTGTAGGTAGGTTGTCTGACTTTGTCTTTACAGGGTCCTTATTTGAGCCAGCTGAAAATGTACCATTGTGAGATCTTGTAGAGTGTTTTATCTGCTTGGGGTGGTGTTGTGCATTGTGTTGCAGCCAAGGCTATGCAGCAACACAGTGATTGCTTTCTCTTTCCCTTCCTAATATAGATCAGTGTTACATCTGTCCCCAGAGAACTGACATATAAAGATAAATGTCTGCTTGTGTTTCCTGAAGATTTTTACAGTTGATTTTCCGAAGTCTAAATTGAAAACCAGACCCTGCTCTCTGTTCCATGCAAATTCCATTCCCATGTTCCCATCTATTTTGTCAAGATCAATGGCAAATCCATTATGGGAGGTACGGAAGGGGAAGAGAGTTACCATAGAATCACAAAATGCTTTGGGTTGAAAAGGACTTTTAAAGATCATCTAGTTCAATCCCCCTGCAATGATCAGGGACATCTTAACTATATCATATTGCTCAGAGCCCTGACCAACCTGACCTCAAACGTTTCCAGGGATGAGACATCCAACACCTCTCTGCAAGCTGTTCTAGTGTTTCACCACCCACTGAATAAAAGTGTATTGTGATGGTATTTCCATATAATCAAGTCACCCTATGCTCCCTATATGGTCAAAAGTAAAAGTAACATTTAGGGACCTCATAAACTTCACTAATTGTATTAGATTATAGAATCATAGAATCATAAAATCAATAAGGTTGGAAGAGACCTCAAAGATCATCAAGTCCAACCTGTCACCCAGGACCTCATGACTATTAAACCATGGCACCAAGTGCCATGTCCAGTCTCCTCTTGAACACCTCCAGGGATGGTGACTCTACCACCTCCGTGGGCAGCCCATTCCAACAGCTAACAACTCTCTCTGTGAAGAACTTTCTCCTCACCTTCAGTCTAAGCTTCCCCTGGCACAGCTTAAGACTGTGTCCTCTTGTTCTGGTGCTGCTTGCCTGGGAGAAGAGACCAACCCCCTTCTGGCTACAACCTCCCTTCAGGTAGTTGTAGACAGCAATGAGGTCTCCCTGAGCTTCCTCCTCTCCAGGCTAAACAATCCCAGCTCTTTCAGCCTCTCCTCATAAGGCTTGCACTTGAAGCCTTTCACCAGCCTCGTTGCCCTTCTCTGGACACGTTCAAGAGTCTCAATGTCCTTCTTAAATTGAGGGGCCTAGAATTGGAATCTTGGTTAACTTGAATAACTACTGTGATTACTCGTGCAGATGGAGACATCTGCACTGCAAGCACACAGCACTGGATGAGATGAACCCTACAGCAGTTTGTACTAGATGTCACATCTTTAAATGATGTTAGGTAAGAGGACTCCCATTCAGCAACCACACCTAAGAGCCTGGACGTTTAAGGCAGAAGGCTGTAGGGAAGGCAATGGTCTTTAGTTCATATTTCTACTTGTTTGTGGAGCTCTCAGATGCTTTTACAGAGGGGATGTAGTATATATAACACATATGCAAAGATGTCAGAGTGCTTGGACTCATATCCTTTCCCCTGACTTCAGCGGGAGTATGTGTTACAGGGGGAAAAAATGTTAAACTGTAATTAATAAATACTTCAGTAAACACAGAATCTCTATGACTGGAACAATAATGATCCATTAATTACTGCAGTATCTTTGGACCATTGAATACATTTTTTGAAAAGGAACATTCAGTGGAGCTGGTTCATATGGAAGCTTTTATTCTAATTAACAAATCACATTTCTAGCTTGTTCTAAGAGGTTGTTACCTTTGAGCTCATTAAGACTGCATGTGCCGTTACAGTTAAAAAAACCTTAAATGTATGCTCATTCTTTGGGGAAAAAAAAAAAAAAAGAAATTATCTACCTGAAATAATCACTGACATATTCAGACTGCATAAATAAGGTCTTTTATGTAGTCGTGTCATCAATACCTTGTCTCATTTGTTCTACTTCTACCTACATTTATAGTAAACACCTTCAGCTCAGAACTAACAAATGCTACAAATATTGCAATTTCTTTCTGCTTTGATAGTTCATAAAGGAGAGCATTTACTAGCTTACATCTTACTATCCATAAGACTTTTATCCTCATTTTCAGCTACAATGCCAGACTGAATAGCAGCTCAGCAGCACTACAACTCTCTCTAATTTAAACTGTTTCTCAGTAGTTTGGAAGCAGTTGTACAGCACTTAATGGCAGGCAGCAGCATGAACTGATATGGATCAGGCATGAAGCAGGAGACCTTAGTCTTTGGTCTCAGTGCTTTTTCACCCTGTGTCAGATTCTGATCCAAACTAGCTAATGTCTCAAACACTGTGTGAGGCAGTAGTCTTGCAGTTAAGGCAAGGATTGCAGCTCAGGAGGATTTGGAATGCATCAATATGGGTGGCCTTGTCCCATTGCCAGGTTTACATTTGTTCCATCATCATAAGGAAGTTTGCTGCTCACTGTGCAAAGGGTAATAAAATACAGGGTCTTCATGACCCCTGACTCACCAAGAAACTTCATAGCAAATGGGAATATAATTAAACAAAGTAAGTCACCGTAGGTTAACTAGGACCATATTAGAGTATTCTTCAAGGATGGACATGTAAGCTCCTTTTAGAAGGAAGGGATAGTAAGGTAACCATGGTGAACATCTGAAACAGAGAGAACAAGGGTAGAGATCTGCATCTACAAAAACACGTGAGCAGTGGCGATATGATGGTAATACCCTTCAACACATCCCTTGGTGAGATAACATTCTATAGGTAGCTAGAAGAGAAAGGAGCAATTATAATTATCTATCCAAGTAAGGAAGGGTAAAAGAAAGAGAGTAATGAATACATAAAATATAAGAAGAAAGGAATTCTAGAGAGCATGTTTTATTTAAAAGTAAGGAAAGAGCATATTTGTGAACAAAGGAAAGGACACCATTAATGCAATTACAGATTTAGACTCACGTTGTCGACAGAATTGGGCCAGTGGTTACCAGAAGACCCAACATTCTTTATAATTAATTTAGAAAGGAAAATCAAACTGCTGAAAACTCAACAAGCCAGTGGAAAGGAATTAGGATCCAAGGAAAAATAGGAAAGGAAGGATAATCAAAGATTCCATCAGGGTTTCATGTCGCCTGCTTTCCTTCCATGTCTTCAGACTCAGATCCCCAGGAAGAGACACCTTCTCTGATTAGTGTTCATGTTCAGATCTTGTACACTGGAAAACATCCTTAGGTAAATTTGGGTTAGCAGTGGAAGAGAAAAGAGAAAGCAGGCATAATCTGTGTAGGTTAAAGGAAGAGAACTAAACACATCCATGATAAACATTAAAACAGCCACCTCCATCCATTTTGTCAAGACTCACTCAAGGGTACATAATGATGGTTTTAAAGTCAAGAATATTGATTCAGTAGGAACTGTATAAAACTGGTCATATGCTGCTTATTGTGTGGAATAACACGTCCATGCTATTGTGCTTTGTCTGTGCTCAGAATGAGTAAATGGGGCGAGTCACAAATGAGTCATGAAAGGGAAAGGTTGACAAGATACTTTAGGGCAAAACTTGTTGTTTTTTGCTTATTTTTGTCTAAAACATTATTTTCTATTTAGTACTTTATATTATCCACATAGCAGCTACTCATTCATGTCACCACACAAAATCTTACCTAGTAGGAATTCCTCTGCATATAACTCCTTTGCCAAGTGTTAGTGACAACAAAGACAACCAATGACACTCTTTCAGGCAGGTGTTTTATTTTTAAATTAAATTATATGAGACATCAGGCCAATAAACATCCAGATTTCCTTTTCTGTCCCAGAGAAACTGATATTCCACTTTCTTTATAGTGTTTGTGGATATTTCCTTTGTAGTCACTCAGCCTTTGAAAACATGAAAAATAGTGAGACTTTATATATATATATATATATACACACACATGCACACACATAATGAAAACAGAGAAAAACAGGTAATATAAATGGTAAATCTATGATATGTGGATTTAGGGATGATTTCAGCAATGGACATCTGTGTTCTGAATCAGTTAAAAGCCTTGACTTCCATGAGCTGGAGGCAGGCAGAACTCTTACTGATGTGATTTTTTTGGTATGGTTTTATGGGACCTTATTAGTGATACAGTTACCAGAAATTATTAGAATTCAATATATTTCAAAATTATGCTCAGCTGAACATGGTAATTATTTCTCTTTTCGCAGGTAAATGCCAGTTTAAGAGAGTAAATTATTTATCTTAAGTTCTGTAGTCTATGTGTTCTCAGTAAAAACTTTGCTTACTTTGAGACTCTAGTGTTCTGTAAGATCCTGTTTTGCCAGAGAACACCTGCTGTCATCTGAAAAATCGCTGAAAATTTTCCTGAATAAGAGAATTAACCCAGACTGTGTGGGAGTCTGATTGCCTGTGACTGTAGTCATGGAGCCTTCTAGCATGGTAAGATTAAGCATTAAGCAGATTGCTTTTCTCTTAACTTCTTCCTTTCTTGTCTATGCTTTGTGCTGCATATTGCTCACATGAGTATGTGTGTGCCTGTTTGACTAAATCTGGGCTTCCAGAATAGACCACAAAATAGTGGTAGTACTTACACTTACAGCTTCCTCAAATCCCTTTATGAGGATTTATTTCCCCTTCATTATTTTGCACAGTGTGTAACTTCACGCCATCAGTATTGTCATATTGAGGTCCTGGTAAGGTCTAAACCCTGAACACTAAAATAATATTTTAACTCACTTCTCATTAGCTTAGCTTACCTGAAGCAACACGAGAAAGAACTACAGCTTTTTCATCCATATTTACCCAAATTATTGATCTGTGTGTAGCAGACACTGGATGGCTCAGGCAGTTATCTACATCAGCGTGCTCAGACAGTGACAGCACTTAGCATTCTTGTGTGCAAACTATCTCATTAAGAAATTTGTGTTGCTAAGGAAACACAATACCTAGCACATGAATTGTGTGGGCAGGAAACAATAAAAGCATTCCTTTAAAGCACCTCAGTGTTGACCATCCCCTTGGGGAGGATCTGCTGTAGTAACATCTATGACTCATTTATTTATGTCATTGAAATCCCTACAGGAACCACAGCACTGGATGTTCTCCCCCTGAACCCTTCTTCCTCTCCACTGCTGGTTTATCCTGCCCCTGCTTTAGGCTCACAGTTGTTTCTGAGAATTGGATCTTCTTGCTGGACTCTTAGGATATCAAATTCATTGACTACAGACACTCTACCCTAAGACATAGTTCTTTTCATAAACTTAGTAAGTCCATAGCAATGTTTCTTTTAAAAGAAAACTGAGGCAGAGACTGCTACGTGATTTATTTTCTCACAGTTATCACACACTGTGTCAGTGGAGTGAAAATATGGCAGAACTTGCAAGCATCACCCCTTCATTATAACATCCACATCTCAGAGCACACTCTGGTTTTGTACCAGAAAGAAAAAAACATACCATACCTCCAGTCACCCGTGCAGGGCACAAAATATGCATTATGAGAGAGTGCTTATCAAAACTTAACAGAAGTTGATGTAAAATTCTCATGGAAAAACAATAGACTTCTTTTAGTGTTCAGGCAGTACAATGCAAGCCTAGAATCCAGAAAGCTGCTGAGGCATTACTGTAGAGGCAGTGGTAATACAAGGAGTGTGCTGCAGTCTTCAAAATATTAGAAATTTACCTTAATATTTACAGTCACACATTAGTAATGGATTAGTGACTGAACTTCCTTATTCTTCTTTATGACAACTGTATGCATTTGTATTCATCACATTTTATCAGTTGAGAACAGACACTGAAACAATTTAAATTGTTTAAGAATATAAAGTGAGCCAGTGGCATAGCCAGGAGTGCAATTTGGTGACAATGTTTTGCTACTGGAGACCCAAGCCCAGGCTAGCAGCTGCATAGAAACATAACACATGCTTTCTTCAAGGAGGCTATACTGATAGTGTTATCTGAGTAAAGGCTAAGCAAATTCAAATAAGAACCTGGCAAGGATCAAAGGAACAACAACAGGTGAAGAAGAACTAGCTTTGTCAGTGAAAATCTAATCAGTGAAAACCAAAGCACTGATCCATCTGCTCCTCAGAACATCAGAGCAGAAAGACTAGACCATTGTCCCAGTGTGAAACTACCATGAAGAGCTAGCCAAAGACAATCCTTTGCCAGAATGCTGTGCAAACTAAAAGGGTTATTGCCTTGGGGAAATGCTGCTTTATTCAGTTTCTCCTTAAAAAAAAATGTTGAAAAGTTGTTCTTTTCAAAAATGTTAATTGGCTTCAACAAATGGCACCAGGTGACTGTAGTGACATAAGTTTAATGTATGATTGGATCATTATTCAGAACAGGCAGTCAATGATGAAGATTTTTGATCCGTGAAGGCCAACTGAATATGACATTTCCTCCTTCCATCTTTCCTATTTTTAGCTCTTAAGATTATCCATGGGAAAGTTTGGAAATGACAGGTGATTCCGAGCTTCCTGGTTTTCTGAAGAGTCTCTCTTGCATCAGCAGGTGCTCTTTAGCTTAGCAAACTGAGCATCTATGTTTCAAGCACTGAGTTAGCCATCTCTTAGGAAAACCTTCTGTTTTGAAGTTGTGTCTACATAGTCAGGAACATACCCACACTCACACTCAATCCAGGGTGAGATTAAGTTCATTTTTTATCAACTGGGACTTCTGCATCCCAGTACTGCAGCGACCACTCCTGTTTTGGACTGGCATTGACTATGACAACATAAATTTATGTATACTAAGCAAAAGAATCCTACTTTCACTTGTAATGGACATTCAGCATATTCACTGTCCCCATAATCTACACTTGGCTCTCTGGATTGCCTGAGATGCAAAGATGAGCATCTATTTCAATCACTCTTCTGAAGGTACATGAGGATGGGCTAGAACTTGAATTTGCACAGATATTTAGGGGAAAATCTGTCATCCTGAGTCTTATTCTTGTTTTACTAATACATCATATTTTGTTGGAACAGGTGTGCTTTCAAAATTAAAAGCAAATTGTTAATTTCTTCATAAAATATAAGATATTAAAAAAAATCTTTTCAGATGTTAAACTCAGAATCAAACCTCCAATAGTTCCTCAACATCTAATTTCACAGAAGTTTATTGTTAAGGACTCAATTTCAGATTTTTTGAGGTACCACAGTGCCATAATCACCATTTAACTGATGTTTTAATCCTCCTGTTTGTCTGAGTGACAGTAAAGGGAATGTCAATTACACAGCAATTTTGTTCTGATAATATTTAAAGCCCTTGTAAAAGAAAATAAAAATCCATTGGCATTTCACAGCACTGGCACCTACTTGAAAATACAATATATATATTTTACTAAAATATGCAGTGAAAATGCATTTTTATGCAGCATACAGTTCCAACTTGAATTGCAAATTATTTTTTTACCTTTGAGAAAAGGATCACAGAACCTAGCTGAACAGACCAGAGATTAGGTCATGGACTTTGCGCATGGTGGTTGTCAAATGCATGGTTCTATTTTCTTATGTAGCTAGGAGAAAACTTATTTAACTAGGAGCAAAGTTTATTGTCTTTTTCCTCATACTTTCCATGTATAAAATGGGGAAGACACTGAACTGATGATGTAATTTAATGATAAACATTACAGAAAAGATAAATCTTTTTGGACAAGAGTCTGGAGAGCAGCCCCACAGAAAGAAATCTGGGGTGCTGGCCTGATGACATGCTGAATATGATGCAGCAATGTTCCCTGGCAGCCAAAAGCACCAGTTGTGTCCTGGGGTGCATTAAGCACAGCATAGCAAGCTGGTTGAGGGAAGTTGTTTTCCCACTTTACATGTTGCTGGTGTGGCTCCACCTCCTGAACTTTGTGCAGTTTTGAGCATAGTGACCAAATTGATGAAAGAGTTCAAGGGCAAGACTTAGAAAGAGTGACTGAGATTGTTTGGTTTGTTCAGCTTGGAGAAAGGTGAGCAATGCCTAAACCTCCATTGTCAAGGTGGGATGGTAAAAGCTTCCTGATTTAAAAGAGCAAATATTATTAAGAGTGTTTATACACAATTTTAACTGTTTTCTAGATGTCTATCTTTTTGCAGTTAGCTCTTTTTGCATTAGCCTAGGCCTTGAAATTAACTGTCATGATGATTTTAATGTCTTAAATATGCTTAGCACAGAATAAGTAGATGGTCTTTTTTAGCTGGCTGGAATATATATCATTAAGACTACATTATTCACACTGGATAGGATGACAAGAGTAGATTTTTATTTTATTCTTCTGAAAGAGATGTTCATCTAACAGCAAGTAAAAAAAATCCAGCTGAATGGAGTTTCAGGATGTATTGGTAAAATGGATAAAACATTTTTTCTTATATATCTTTTTTCTATCCCTTCCCCCCTAAATTATACAATAAATAAATAGTAACAATAGCAATATTGAAATAAAAGAGGCAACCCTCTACAGAGATCATCCAGACTTCTCCCACACATCTATGCCTACTCTTTTCCTCCCCTTGCCCCAATAAAAAATGTCAATCTCTTTATATAAGCAAAGCCTTGTATCTCAGGAAATAGCCTAGCTTCTAAAAATCAGCTGAGCTACTTACAGCAAAGTGGATTTGACTTTATCACTAAATCATAAAAAAAGCGGGATTAAGGATTGTTTCCTTTTCAATTTCTCAGGCTTGCGCTTCAAAGCATGTAGAAGCCTACCATAAAGCATGATTTCAGCCCGGAGAGCTAATCCCTTTCCTCCGTGCAGTCATAAGGGATGTTTTTTTGCTCCACTCGGAGATACTGCCCTGTACTTACCCATCTCCACCGGTGTCACTAAACAAATTTTCTTCTTCCTCTCATCCCTCACCACACTGATAGAAGTCTTGTACTCTGCTTGCTTCATTATGCATCAGATAGCCCCAGCCGGGGTGGTTTCTGTCAGGGTTTTAAATGAGACCATTCTAGTGAAAGTAAGGAAACTGTAACTCTGCAGTTCTGTTCTGAGCAGCGTTTTGTGGGACGCAGGGGCAAACGGAGCAAGAGCATCCATCAGGGCCGTTCAGAGCACGCAGACATCAAAGTTTCCCTACACACTCCTGAGCTCTCCGAGCCAGAGCA
The DNA here is from genome assembly GCF_014839835.1 of Dryobates pubescens. NCBI lineage: Eukaryota > Metazoa > Chordata > Aves > Piciformes > Picidae > Dryobates > Dryobates pubescens. Next base: position 18,187,839 of record NC_071625.1, on the reverse strand, counting down.
TGCTGTTAGCTATCTCAGCTTCATGTATTATGCAGAATGTGGAGACTTCTCTTTGATCACGGGGAAAGGCAGAAGAAAAAGCACAGGAAACGGCTCAAGAGGGCTCTTTTGCAAGTGATATGCTGCCTATTTTTCTGCAGTTACCTTTGCTTTCAAGACTCCACCTTTTGTCTTGCCAAGTTTCAAAGGATGGAGAACAGTTTTGTGTGATTCCCAGCAAGGTCTCCCAGAAAAAAAGCAAAACAAAAACCAAGGAATAAGCAAGAGACTGAGGACCTGCTTCTGTGGCAGATTTCTAGGCTTCTGCCCATATTTTTACGCAGGAAGGACAGTAGTATCTTGATCCGGGGGCTGTCCAGGTTCTGCCCAGACTCTGGAATAACTCCCTTGGGATATGTGAGATTTCCATTGAAAGAGTTCCTAGGATTCAGGTCTTGCTCATCTGAGATCTCCTTTCTGAATATTTTTGTACGGGACCTGGTTGGGAGGGCATTTATTTTCTTCATGGCAGCTCATATGGTGCTGTGTTTTACATCTGTGATCAAAACAATGCTGGTAACACACTCCTGTTTTATCTGCCGCTGAATGGTGTTTGCACCGTCTCCGTCTGTCTCTGCCCTCACTATGAATATATCAGGAGTGTGTACAAGTTTGTGAGAGACAAAACTAGGCTGATGACCCAAACTAACCAATGAAATATTCTGTGCCATGTAACATCTTGCTCAGCAATAAAACAAGAGGTTCAAGGTCTCCTGCAATCTGTTTCTTGTGAACCACTTGGTTGTCAGTTTACCCAGTTTACCAATGGAGGTGGACATTGCTCAGTTAATTTCTTTTTCTTTTCTTCTTCTTCTTCACTTAGTAAGTGATTTTTGTCTCAACCCAAATGTTTTCTTGCTTTTACTCTTTTTATCCTCTTCCATTGTCCTACTGTATGTGGGAGGGGAAAAGTGGGTGAGCAGCTATGTGGTGCTTAGCTGCCCACCAAGGATAACACACAACTATTCTACAAAACAGTTGAAATCAGCACCTAAAATGCTATTGCAGGCTCAGCACCCTGATGCACTTGGAGCTGGACACTGAATTCATAGCTGTTGACACAGAGAATGACTTTTTTCTTTAAATCCATGCATTCTTTTATGGACTTGATTCCTTTTCTCTCCATTTTGCCTTATTTTTAAAAGCTTAATCCTACAAAAATTTGACCTAAGTAAAATGAGCATAACTTATTCGGTTTTGAAAGTGAGGAATCTAGACATTTGAATTGTATAAACTTATATCTTTCTTGGATTGTTGAGAAAATGCACCTTAATCAAATGTTCAGCTATTACAAGTATTAAACTGAGTAGCATAAATATTATCCAACTCACCTGGAAAGCATTTGCTACAGCAAATAGCATATGTCAGCCTACTCCAATAATGATATGCTTAAAAAAAAAAATAAATAAAATTTCCATAATATTATTGCTGGTACACATCTACAGTAAAAAGAATAATGTGTGTTCCCCATTTATTTTTGTTTTTTTTTAAGGGCTTGGCAACTTCTTTGCTTGCTGAGAGTAGGCCCATAGCAGATGTCTAATGGCACTTACCAAGGTCCTGGAGACCAAGTTGGTAATAACTAAAATGCACAATTACAATATTTTTCGCAGAGTGCCACTGGGCAAAATCCTCACTGTTACTGTGCACAGGCTTTTAAGCTATTTTCAATCTGTACCTCATTACACAGTTATCAACATGTTCTCTCTCACCCCCAGCCATTTGGAAGGATAAGCAGGAGTGGAAGGTCTTTTACCTCAGCACTATTTTCAGGGTTATTTTCCCATTCTGTTGTGCTGATGAGGCTTTTCTCTCAATGACTACAGATTGCATCCTGTTTTGGTCCCAGTGAAGTGAAATCAAACTCAAGAAGGTAATTCAATTGCATGTCTAGCACATGAAAGCTGACAGTTTTCTCCTGCGTAGATTGTTCCACTTCTGAAGATTCCAGTTACCTTTTGGGCATACTTTGAAACTGCAGGGACTCAGGGTAGAAACTGCCAGTTACTCTTTTTCAACTTTGTTAAGTTTCAGTTAAGTGCGATGTGGACCAAAGGTTGCTGTATTTCAGCAGCAGGTGAAATTTTACTGTTGGTAAAATATTCACTGTAGAATCTCAGTGGTTCCTTCTGGGCATAGTATTTTTAATCAGTCCAAAACGCATCTCTTCCAGACTAATTTTAGCAGTACTGCATGCATGACTGGGCAATAAATTAACATACCCTCACTGATGAGTGGGAAGTTAGACTTTCAGCTCATGAGATAAAGTTCATGGTGTCCACATTCAGTGACAGACCAACAATCATGTGCGTGTTTTCAGCAAATGTAGTAATTTTCTTTGTACAATGAACCAGTATGGGTCAAAATGACTGCAAATAGATATTTTTCTTAGTTGTAAAGGATTAGGGACATCACAAGACCTCTTCCCAGCTGTTCTGCCCTGACACAAGGTGCTCTGAAAAACAGCAGCAAAAATGAGAATACATTTCTTTTTTAAAGCATTTCAATGATGTAGGTTTCTGGAATTTTTTTGTAAGACAAATAGATATTTGATTTTCAGATAATTACTTGAAGGCAAGACTTAAGCTAAATCATTTATATGTTTTGCAATTTTAAGTCCTGAATATCTTTCCAGAAAAAAATAAAATAAAAATTCCTGCTTTTCTCTTGAAGGCAATTTCATATTTCAACTTATTTGTGAAATTTGTTATGTTTGCCAGCTGTGATGTTTCTATGTTTTCTCCTTCAGTCATAGATGGCCAGGAACACTTTAACAGTCAATATTAGCTTCTACTCTCATTGTTTTTCATGTTCTTGATCTTACTTTTAACATCCAAAATAGATTTGCTAAATGAAGAAAAGTTCACTGCTCTGAGATGCAATGAGAATATAATTAGGATTTGGAGACTCAGGCCTGTTTAGAGGTATAATATTTAATTGAAAGAGTTGTCTTAATTTGCAGAGCTCGACTCATTGTTATTGAAGGAAATAGTGTCCTGGAACTTCATTCATAAGATCACTGACTAACACCTGAGGCAAGCTCAGTTTCAATTTCACTTTACTCTCACTGGAAGGTTGTTTCAGAACATAGTGCTAGAATACTTTTGTGTTTAGTCAAATTACATTCATAGTTCATCAGTATTTCTCTTTATTTTTTTTTTTCCCTATCTTCTTTTCTTCAACAAAAATATTTCTTCTTCTCCCTATGTGTTAGCTCCCTCATGTTCATAGACAGTATTCCTTCACTATTTGCCATGATTTTATTTATTTAATTATTTATTACAGTAAAGCCACGTTCTCTATGTCTTGAAAGGTTTTCCTTCTCTTTAACAGTACTGTACTTACACATCATTTTGTCTGCTTATTTCAAGTTAACCACTTTTAAACATTAAGGAGCAGAGGTGGCCACCACTATGCATTCAGTTTCAGATGAGATTTCACTAGTTCCTAGCATCTCAGATCTATGACTTTTTTTTTTTTTTTAATGTGTTTTAATAGTTGTGTTATTTTGTCTTGGCTTTTTGCTGACTTTCTTTAATTTTGTCTCAGATTTGCAAGCTCCCATATTGTCCTTCAGACACTACAGGCTAACCACATACAACAAATGGATTTGTATCTATTCAGAATTTCTTTGCCTCCAGACTCACTTCTGTCCTGTGAAGACACGTGCTGAGGATGTACAGTATAACATTTTGTAAGCAGCTCATATCTGCTCCTCTGGAGTATGCCAGAAACCTTTACAGGGGACCAGGTGCTTTCAACTCACTGGTTTTATGTTCCCACAAGAAAATAACATAATGCCGCTCCTCTTTCTCCAGCCTGAAAGAACATTTTTATGCATCCATTCCTACGGACTTTTTTATGTGGTAACCTCCAAAGAGTAGAAGCTATCTTCTTTGATTATCTTCTATTATTCTTTTTGTGTTCCTTTTTCCTCCTGCCAGTATCATCACAACAGTTCTTTCAAACATGCATGAGAAACCATGATGAGAAACCAGCATGATCAGCTGCCTTTAATAGATAAATTCTCACAATGAGAGCAACTCTAGAATCAGACAGGTGTTTAGAACCAGGTTGGCTTCCCAGTCACACCTTTTGTCTCCTCAAACACTGGCTTATGAACTTCCCACTGTATTCAAAGTTAAGCCTGCAAGAAGCCTGATAGCCTGAGGACCAAGGCCAATTGGGACGATTGGAAAGGCTAGATGCCATAGTTATTACATGAGCCTTATAAAAGCAGGGCCAAGACAAAATAACTCTTCTTTCTGACCACAGGAACAGGCATAGACTGGGTAGAGTCATATTCTGCTCTGATGAAGCAAACATATTATATAAATTGATCTAGCATTGAATAACTCACAGTCCTCCCCCAAATAACATTCCATTTGTGAGGATATCCAACAAGCTCTGTCAGAAAGCATAATTATTGCTAAGCATAAAAAAGCCTCATAAAATAAAAGATAGCACACATGGCTTGCTATTCATCAGCCCACAGTATTGTAGAAAGTAATAGTCAGGGAAGCTGAACTAATTGCCCATTACAAAAATGCCACAATGCCTATTCTATGAGCTTATAAGGAGATTTCTGCATCTGAGCAATCACAGAAACTTTGGCAAAAGTCATCAGTTACAGTTTGATGGCAATAAAATAACAAAGCAATAATGGATTTTGCCACTTAGCTCTGGTTTGGATCCAGGACAAAATCTTTTCGACATGGTGGCAAGGGACAGTAGGTCAGGCAAAGAAACAACTATATGGTTGGCAGTACTGATGTGCCTATGATGACAGTAAATGTGAAATGAGGTTTTGGTTTCCATTAGCCTTTCCAAACCAAAGTAAATAGTTTTAGTCAAAAGCACATAAATACCATAGTGAAAAGAGTGGATATCCTGAAGGGATGGGTACCTTGGGAATATTTTTTCTCCTATTTGCATTTGGTACAGTTGCTTATAACCCCATAAAGTCAATGTTGCACACTGATCAGTGAGAATGTCTATCCCTGCCACTGGTGATTGTGAACCTGAAATAAATTTTGGAGCTCATCTTTTGCCTGTGTCTTTTACTTCTTCTATCTTTCCTCACAAATTATAAGTCTACAATTCCCTGAAGGGTGGTTGTAGCCAGGAGGGGCTTGGTCTCCTCTCCCAGGCAACCAGCACCAGCACAAGAGGACACAGTCTCAAGCTGCGCCAGATGAAGTTTAGGTTTGAGGTGAGGAGAAAGTTCTTCACTGAGAGAGTCGTTAGCCATTAGAATGGGCTGCCCAGGCAGGTGGTGGAGTCACCGTCCCTGGAGGAGTTCAAGAGGGGATTGGATGTGGCACTTGGTGCCATGGTTTAGTAGTCATGAGGTCTTGGGTGACAGGTTGGACTTGATGATCTTTGAGGTCTTTTCCAACCTTATTGATTCTATGATTCTGTGATTCTATGATTCTATGATAAGTTTTAACTTAGCAGCATCACAATAGTTTAATCTCCTCAATATATATAGTGCAGGTTAATGTTAGTTTAGTGTTTAGATGACCACAATGGCACCAATTTATTAATGGCAACTCCATTAAGAGGAAAAAATATTATGTCTCGTTGCTAGCAAAATAGGGTAGATAAATTTCTAAAATTTATTAGGAAAAATGAGAGAAAGAGAAGTGATCACAGTTCACTTCATCATTTAAGAACCCTAGGAATTACTCAATAACTTTAGATATCTTAATGTTAGGCATTAACTTCAAAAGTAATAAATAATCATTGCAAACTGAAGTCAATACTAATGCTGAGTTACTCTGCTGATAAGAAAAATAAGGCAGAATAACATGTCTCATAAAGACTAGGCTTGCACTTTAATAGAACATTTTTATATTTACAATTTTTTATATTTACATATTTTTATATTTAATCGTTTTTTTTTTTCTCTGATGGGTACTCCTGCTTACAGAAAGAGTGAGAACTTAATACCTTAGTGAATTGTATACCCCCCTCAAATTTAGATTAAATTGGACTACAGCTGAAATTCTTAGGAGGACTCCATGAGATTCATTTTCTCAAGACAATAGTCCACAAAACAGATGAGGGAGTATTGAAACACTTTGAGAGAACAAGTGGAGCATCGATGCTTCTTCACTATCATGCTACACCTTTAGAATTGATTGCAGTCACAGGATGTGTTAGATTGATTCCACTTTTCCATATTTTCTCATTCAAAAATATTTGCACCAATTGGAAAACCATAGAAGAATTTCTGTTGAAAGCCTTTTAACTATGAAACCTATAAATGCTTTCATCTAGTAGAAATATTACTCCAAAGCTGCCCTAGTGAAGATTAATCATGAAAACATTGTGACTGATGTGAGTGTTTTTAGGGTTTTTCCTTTTCTTTTCCTTCCTATTTTACTTATTTCTTTTAGGACTTCAGCCTAAATAGGAGTTTCTCTCCTCTGTGAAGGTTGAACACTGCAGAGATATCTGAAATTGTTTGCTTAATGTGTTTGAAGCTTTAAAACCTCTGATAGAGTCTTGACTGAGAGTGAGTTTTCATTAAATGAAGACTTCTTTCTTTTTCTTTTTTTTTCTCCACTTGGTTGGACCCACAGGAATATTCTATTAAAAAGGAAAATAAAAAGTGTTAAGGGAAGCAGAACTTTCCCAGTGTTAATCTAAAGTGGCTACCATAAACTCTTTTAAGAGCCAAGGGGCACCATACTGACTGTGTACTCCTTGGATCTCTTTCTTCCAATACAATGTTCTACTCAATATGTTCAGTTCCCCACTAGAGAATTAATATTAAGGAGTAACTTGCAGTCCTTTGGGAGGTGTACTGCACAGGAAGACATTCAGCTTATGCTGCTGGTGAGTTGAGTCTAAAAGGAGAGAGAGTTAATGGTATGTTTTAGTGTTTGCATTTGTGTAATGAGACCTTTATTATGTGGTGGAAACTTTGTTCCAAGACAAAATGAAGGTCATTGCAGTATGGCTCAAATGAAAGTAGAAGAATTGTGTGCTTGGGATGTTTCTGACGGCTTGAATTTCCCTTTTTCTTTGTCTACGGAAAAATACTCAAACATATAAAAGCCTTACACAGACAGGCTGTGACATTCACTGCATTAGATTGGTTGAAATAACTGTTTACAAATATCTGAAGGGTGAGTGTCAAGAAGGGGCCAGTCTCTTTTCAGTGGTGCTCTGTGATGGGACAAAGAGCAATGGGCACAAACTAGAACACAAAGTACCACCTCACCATGAGGAAAAACTTTTTATGGTGAGGGTAACAGAGCACTGGAACAGCCTTCCCAGAGAGCTGCATAGTCTTCTCTGGAGACTTTCAAAATCCACCTGGACACATTCTTGTCAGTCAGTAATATCAAAGCTTTTCCAGAATGCTTCAGGAGAGCTCTAACTTGGGAAGACCTTAGTGTTTTGAACAGCCATTAATTTCTCTCCATTTTAACAAGAAAAGAACAAGATACATAGTTAGATATTGGACACTTAAGATTCAGTTGGACAGGATGCTGGACCATCATGTCTAGACTGTGCTCTTGACCAGAGAAGTTGAACCAGATGATCCCTGAGGTCCTTTGCAATCTGGTATTCTATGATTCTGTGATAAGATAGCTAGCTGTTGCGATACTTTTAGAGAACAGCCAGGATGATGCTTGATGACAGCAGAGGAACAGTGGAAAGTTGTCCCAATCCCTGCATCTGTGTTTCCAGAGAATTCCACACTGGAATTGTTTTTAAAATATTATGAAAAATAAACAAATAAATAACTCTAAAAGTAGAAACTTGTAGCTTAACAATAACTTCATCAGCTGGCTGCTTACTAAAGGAGTTTAAGAGGATTCAGTCTTTAACTGATTTGGCTTTTCGTTGTTTGTGTTTATAGCATTAAAAATATAGCAACAGAGAAAACATAGATTTATATAACATTGACAATAGAATTGTTCTAATGCAGTGCTAATCTTTATGTGTGCATGAATCATCTCAGAATAACAGAAACCCAAGAAGATTTACAGAATGTATCTAGCATATGCTTTCATCTGAGCTTTTACATGTTACCAGTAGAATGGATTAAAATTTACAATACAAATTTCCCAACATCACTCCTCAAAAAGGCTAAGGATATTCAACTTTGATGGAGAAATCCAGAAATAGAAAAGCCAAGTAGCAGATCTGTTCCAGTTCCAGTTCAGTATTTGCACACTCCCTGATGGAAAAATGTGTTCCAACTTTCCTATGAATTTCATGTCAGACAAGCATCCCCTTCTGCTGGAGGAACTGTCCACATTAAAAATTCATTGGCCATTTTAACGAAAGCCTGTATGAAGGACAATGATGGTATTTGACTACTGACTCATGGCAATTCCTGTGTTAAGAGCTTGATCCATTGAAATCTTCACATTAAATTCCAGCAGGCTCTGTGGCTTCATGCTTTTTGATCATGCAATAGCCTAACATGAGCTCACTGTTTTGTTAATGAGAAGCATCAGGGCTTGAACAGCCTGTAAAATAAACCAGATTTGTAACACTCAGTGGACAACTTCTAAGAAAGTCATGAGGTAAAACACAAAGCAAGCCTAAGGGCAATAAGCCATGTGCTGGGTCTGAATATTCAATTTATGTCATCTGCAACTAGAAAAACATAAGGAAACAGTGATTCAATACAAGCTTGGGATGCATTACGGTAGTCTAGAGAAAAGAAACTCTTTACCAGAAGCAAAACTGCATATCAGAAGAACACACAACTTTGTCTTTATGACCATCCTGTTGTGCTCCTGGTTCTGTGTGCCATGTACCTCGGTTTGTTTCCAACACCTTATTCTCGTCGTGAAATAGCCTTTGCGGGGTGAACGATGACAACCACTGAAATGAAAAACTCATTGTATTTGTATGAACCAATACTGACCCCGTGTGGTTGCCTGGCGAGGGCAGAAGAACTTTTCTTCAGGCTTCTCTTGTGACTATCCTGACTATAGGAGTATCAATCCCTGTGATTTTTTAAAAGCATTTGTTAGTCATTTTCAGCTTGCAAACCCAACATAAAAGTAATAAAATCTGGGTCTTCCCTCCCGATTTCCTTCAGAGAATTTCCAGTGGCAAGGTATATCCTTTGTGTTACGTACAAAATGATTGTGCAGATCATTTGGGGCCCGTGAAGACATCCCACTGGTTCACCTGTAGTCAGTGGTGTGTCAGCTATGGAGGAAATGACATGGTCATGCATGTGCTAGCTTGGATATAAGTTTATAGGTGAGAATAGAAGTAAAGATGTAAAGTTTGGTGCCTGTTTATCCTGCCAAAGACATTGCTTGTCAAAGACATTCACAAGGAGACAAGGCAGCATGCCAGTTTCACAATCAAAATTCCACATAGCAGAAAATGTTATTGGGAAAGTTCATATCTAACCCAGACTGAATGAGGCAAGAAGAGTCTCCAGTTGCTATTACTGGTGATTTAAAATAGCTTTCATTTTGACTAGCTGTGTCTCCCTGCCATGTAGAGATTGCTTTTATGATTTATCAAAGCTTCTTAAGGATGCTCTTTCTGAGCTGTCTGCTGCTTCTTTACAGTTAGCACAGCAGTGTGCAGCACTAGATAGATATTGCTGTATATGTTCCACATTAAAGATCAGACAGGGTAATCCATAAATAACTTCAGCTAAAAAGCTTGTGGCAGCTTTGGATTATACAAGCAGGCAAGATACATGCTTGTAGCAAGAGGATGCACAATTTAAAGTGAGATGATTCTATGATTTTGATGTCCCAAATCCACCAAAATAATTGGAAATTTGGTAACTCCCATATTCTGCTTCCAGCAGAATTAATTAGAAGTAAATTAGATGCTAATATTATGTCTGCATGCATGTGAGTGTGTGTGAATGTCTCTCTCCTCTGACTCAAGAAGAAAACTTCTTTGGAGCATGATAATGAAAACTTTATCAGACTAGTGTGCACTCTCAGGTGTCACCCAGGCTACAGAAGAGATTGCTAATAACACCACCCTATACATATCAATGTCTAATCAACAACACCTGAAAGGATGAAATGCAGAAAGCCCTCATACTCTTAGTATTTTCCCCAGTAATTTGTCCTGAATTTCAGCACAGTGATGAACTTAAAAGACCAGCAGACCAGTTTTGACCTATTTGTTTGCTAATTACAGCTTTAATTGTGTCATCAGGTGTTTGAGTCTGCACTAATTCCATCTCTTCACTTTTATATTTGCATCCCGACTTTTACAGCCCATTACCAAAGGTTGTATTTGTGTACTTGTGGGGGCATGGATTGGAGGAGAAAGAGAGAAACTGGCATACAAATATTACCGGAGGGTACACAGGTTGCAGCTGCAGGTATAAGCTACCTCTGGGAGAACAGGACCAAAGCCCAGCCACGCACAGAGGCTACTGCCATAGAGAAAGCACTGTGCTTCTAGGTGTTAAGGAGCTTAACACCAAAATTTTGGGCTATATAAATATTTTGCCTACTTTCTTCTAGCTCTTCAGCCATAAAGCACTGACTGTCCCTGTCATGAAAGGAACTGTTCCCTGCTTTATGTTACTCATGCTTGACATGGAATTATTTACGATTCACCCCGTCTCTCAAGGGCATACATGACCCTTGCTCTTATACTCCCTTAAGAAGTTATCCAAAGGGCCATGCAGACCCTTTGCCCTCATCTAAATATCTGCCCACTGCCTTTTAGAAAGCTAAGACCTTTCAAAGTATTGCTCTCCTCTTACTTTTTTTGTCTAGGAAATCTATGTGTTTCTGAAATACAATTGTTGATTCACAAAGTCAGAGCTGGTTTGCATTCTTCAGTCTGAAGGGCAGTTTGAATCAACCACAATCCTTCATATAGACCATCTCTTGCTTCATACTTATTCCATTTTGCTTTATTTTTGTCATTGTTTTTGTTCCACATTGCGTAAATAAAGGAGTTGTGGGCCTTTCTAAATATTAAGAACCACACTAAATACAGACAAAAGGAAGCAAAGATTTTATTGGCATTTCTTTACACAGAACACAAGCTACACAAAATGCCACAATAAAGCGTATGTAGAAAAATAGTAGAATCATATTGGCACTCATGACTATTCATTATTATTATTACTATTATTATTATTATCATCTTATTATACAGGTTTCATCATAACCATAATAAATAAGCATTAAAATTTCACAGTGGCATTATAAGCTTTACATTCATGATCTTGTTTATACAAGGGACCACGTCGGACTTTTTCAGCTTTTTTATGTGATCATGATTTGAAGTAGTAGATTAAAAAATGAAAAGCCCTTTCCCTTAACCTATAAGGATCTGTCCACATTAATCCATTGACTTGATCCCTTGTAGAGGTCTGTGTTTGTCTAGTAAGACGTTACTTTTAAACCACAATTGACCAACTGGAAAATTGGCCTTAAAAAGAACTCAGGATATTTGCTATCTTCTGATGGTCAGGCTGTCATATACCATAAATGCTACTGGCTGTCATTAGGCAAGATTCTTAGGTTGTATAAACTGCTTTATCAGGTTATCCCACTTGGGAATCAGGCCTATGGTATCAAGAGAGTATTTGAGCAGCATTTGTCAGGATCAGACCTTTCTGCAAGACATTGTCAATGCTGTTGAGTCAGAACCTACCTTTCAAGAAAATAAATTTGTATCTCTGTTTTCCCTAAATGTCATGGAATTGACTCAACTTCATTTGTGTCCACTTTGTGAGATCAGTTTTAGCTTTCTGATGTAAGTTTCACTTAAATCTTGACATAGTTAAAGAAAATTGAAGTATATGGCAGTTGACAAATGTTCATTAGGGAAAGGGAAGCAAATTAGATAGTGGCAGACAGTGCATGTGTTGTAAATCTTGGTGTCTTAAGAAGAAATAAACAAACAGTACAGATTTTCCAAGATCACAGCCTCAAATTATTATCTCTTCTGTCTGATTTGAAACATAATTTGCGAGAAACATAACTGCCTCAATCAAATGCAATAATGCCTCATTTAAAAGTACAACCTCTAGAGTCACACGACACAATCAGTTGTACTCAGATTCAGACTGCAGAAATGGTTATAACTAAAAACACCACAGACTCCTCATCTGCAAAGTTCAGCCTCAGTATCATTACTGTCTTTAAATTCTAATTTGCAGAAGGTTGTACTTACTGTTACATGCACCAGTTAAATCATGCATATTGCTTGCCCTGAACAATCAGCCTTAAAGGAAGTACTTGAAGAATGATATATCTCTGATACATTGCTTTGCAGCCTGAGTGCACAAATATGGGCATGTTACACTGATGAAAGTATTTTACATCCTCTGTTTATGGGTACGAGTGGTTATTAAGTGCAGGAGTCAACCTCTTGATTTTAATATATTTTTTTAATGAAATAAAATAATAAAATATAAAATAAAATAAAATAAAATAAAATAAAATAAAATAAAATAAAATAAAATAAAATAATTAACTGCTTGAAGTTGAAATGAATCACTTGAAACTCAGCCCATTGGTATTTATCAGTTGCTTATCTGGGAAAATAAAAGGTATTATTTCTTTTTAATTTTTATATCCTTGTCCTTGTTAACTGAAAATTGTGAAAGTCTGCATAATGAAAATCACTTTCAGAGCTAATTACATGCAGGGTACAGTAGGTTTTATTTCCAAGGGATATTTTCTTCTCACTCACTAAAATAAGTAAAACGTAAGTGTTTGAAACACAAGGTAAGTTCTTTTTTCACAGAACTGTGCTCCTCTCCAGGGAATTCTGTTTCACATATCAGCTGAGGAACAGTGAAGGTCCAATTTTAGGTGTTACCATTATGGTGAGAAGTAATCCAGCAGTGTATGGTGTTAAACTTGTACAATTAAGAAGTTATTTCTGAATCACATTGCTAAATTTAAGTATTAAAAAGTTAGAAACACAATTATGAGGGCAGCATTTTTAATACACTTTGAAGAGAGTTTCATCAAGGTTTCCAAGCCTCTCAAACCATGATAATGGTTCCAGTTTCAAAAACAGAGTAATTGTTTTCATCCATTGCATACTTGCCTTCACAGATATGTTTTATTTGGAATATAAACCAGAAATTTCTAACTTTAAGAGCCTATGAATTTGCAGCATGGAACAGATGGATAAGATAAAGAGCACAAGATTTACCTGTTTTCAATATTTGCCTAACTTAGACACTCATTACCACAAACTCCCTCTACAGACAAAAGGTTTCCAAGCAGGTAAGTCTTCCCAGTTAAGGTTTATACTGTTTGTTGACAGTAGTTCTATATAGGGAGAAAGTTTAGGGTTTTGATATCTCTAAGGATGGGGCTAATTGTCTAAGAGTAAATGGGAAAATGGAGATGTAAGGTCAGGTTTTTATTTTTTTTCCTAAAAAGGATTTGAGTATATATTAAGGGATCCAAGAAGATGATGGAGGTCCTAGTTTAAAAGAGAGTTAAAAAAACACTTTAGTATTAAAGGGATTCATTGTTCAAGGCCAAAAAATTCAGTCCTGAGTTAAAGTATTCAGCATTTAAAAAGATTTATTATTAGAGAAAAATCCAAGTAAGAAAACTTAGAAATAAATTTCAATTTCTTTCTAAGCTCCATGTTTGGAATTTTTCAGTCTATATTTTAATTTTGACTGGATACTTTTTCCTGAACATGCAATAATGTTCTGAAATTGTTTATTTTAGTGAGATAGATAGGGTTTGGGAAACTATTCTTTTTGCTTTCTCCATTATTACTGATATCCTGGCGGGCATATATTCCTTTTGCATTATAGACAGCAGTGTTTATCCTGCATCTTTGCCTTCTCCCATCCTTATCTTGTCATCTGGACTCTTACTCACCCTAAGACCCTGAAAGGCATGGGACAAACCACCACAGTATCTTCTTTCTTTGCAAAACAAACACAATGGAAAATAAACCTAGGAAACATTACAGATTCCTAGTGGTTTTTTTGGTGTTTCATTTTTTAATAGATATGTGATCACAAAGGAGCTTGTCCAGACTGATCTCTCTCATACTTTGTAAGAAGATTTAACAGCAGGAAAAGGAAATAGCTAATTTCCTGAACTAGATGCATAATCAAATATATGCAAGACTAAAATTAGTAAGAAGAGTGGCAAAGCTGATAAGTCATTGGTCTATGAGCTTAAAAATGAATGCTTGGTTGAAGAGGATGGATGCCAAGGAAAATAAAAAAAATGGTGACAAGCTTCCTGTCTTAGTAGATCAGCTTGATTTGACAAGTTGCATTGACCATGGAAACCATGGAGGTGGTAGATAACATGAGTCAAATTCAAGACTGTTGAGATAAGATTAGTCAACTAATGGCATGCCGAGAGATTGACAAATCACTGCACAGAACTCTCTCTTCCAATGCAGCAAATGAAGCCAGCAAACTTCTCCTTCCCAGGAGCTCTGGACATAACCAAAGTAAATTTCCTCAAAAGCAACAGAAACCTGGTAGATTCAGCAGTTACCACCAACTTACAAATACAGTATGGCGTGCATACACTTTGTGTGAGAACATACATTCATTGCATATGGGAACATAACATGCATTACATAAGCGAAAAGACATTTTCTGTGTAAGTGTATAGGGTGTACATAGATGTGTAGATGGCATAAAAGAACTGCACTTTGTGGTGTTATTTTTACTCAAAGTGATGACACAGCTTAGGTCAATAAGGTTCCTATAGTTCCTTCTTCAATCTTTCTTGTGAATGTAGCTGTGTATATGACAGTGTATCAGAAATACCTTGACATATTTCCATAGCTGAGAATGATGCAGGTAATCTTATCCATACAAAAATAGCAAAGAGATTTCTCTTGGATTGGGACAGGTAGATTTCTTCTATCACTTCTGCTTTCAGGAAGGAACGAAAGATTTAATGAATTAGTTGCTAGAAACTGCCATGAAAATTGAAATATTGGTGCTTTCAGCAACAAAAGCTGTTACACTTATTTGCATATGGGAAGCATAAAACAAGTGAGGCCATTGTGGTATTCAAACACCCACTCCAAAAAAACAGAGTTGTTTAAGACTGGACTTTTATGTGGAGGAGGTTATTTTGTTCCTCTCGATAAGCTGTTTGTGTTTGGAGCTGATAGCTTTCAAAGACTGAAAGGCATGCTGGATTGCACTGAGTGTAGTCCTGTTCACCATGTCAGAGCTTCATATTTTCAGAAGCAGAAGCTACTTGAAGATGTGCAGCTCCATGCATATAGCCAATGGACTTCTGGCACATATATATATGTGCACAAATCAGGTTCAGACAGATGCATTTAGTTTGCTACACGGACAATAGGATCTTGCAGCACTTTGGGTGAAATTAGAGAGCTAAAGTTTCTAAAGCAGAGAAATCAAGTTTCAAGGTTGTAACAGAAGTTAATTTAGTCTGACCTTTTCCATAAGACGAGTTTATACATATTTATTCTTTATGCTTTTATCCTATGCAGGGAAGGCCTGACTCATCTGCATTTAAAGTAGCTCTATACTGATTAAACTGTTTTCATAAGCATTTCTATTCAGTGCATGGATTTCTATTAGGAAAGTGCATATGTATTATTAGTCTTATTAAAACAGAGAAGAGCTGCGACAGCTCTTTCAGACCAGAGACTGTCAGGAAGTAGCGTACTGTGGGCCAGATAATCACAAGGTAAGTGATACCCCTGTTAGTCAGTCAAGAATGGAGCAAGCTCACATCAGGCTCCCTCACCATCTGCACCTAAAGCTTACCAATTACTAAGATCATGTCAAGTGAGATGCACAAAAAATCAGAGGGAAACAATTAACACGGCAGTGAGCATGCCAAGGATACAATGTGAGACCAGATATAGTGTGTGTTGGAAAATAGTAGTGAAATGCCACGAGTCACAACCCTTTTTCTCTTGCTAGTGCTATTACCTTAACAAAGACAATGCAAGTACAAGAAGTAAAGGTGAACTCCAAGGTGGATTCAAGCTGGAAGCTTGCAAATTACAGCAACTAGAAAACATCATCAGCTCTTAAGATTAGAAGCTGACTTAGAAGAAGGTATGATGACAGTTAACTGTTGGCAAGTCTGTACTGTGAAGGAAAAAGGCACCAGTCTGTACCAGAGCTATCATCAAAGAAGTCTGCTAGTACCTGCTGTTTCCTAAATGCAGTTTAAGGTTGAGAAACCAGAACAGGCCCAGTAAAGGGCATCCAAGGTTGTGAGGGGTCTGAGCAGAGGGTTTTTGAGGAGAAGTTGTTAGGCTTGCTTAGTCTAGCAAAGAAAAGACCAAATGACTGTTTGCAAGTATTGAAAGAGGAGTTACAAGTACATCAGAAACAATATCTTCCCCATGGAATAAAAAGGTGGAATAATAAAAGTTAACAGTAAGAAGTTGCAGCTAGGAAAGATGAGATTGGATCTTTTTCTTTATTTTGTATTTTCCCATGGGAGTCATGTACAGCAGTTGAAACTATAATCCAGAGTAGTTGCAGAGTATCCATCATCAGACATTTTGAAGACTCAGCAAGACAAAGACATGGCTGACCTCACCATGAGGGGAGAAAAACAATAAAGAGAGACAATAAAAACTACAGAAAACAAAAAATCCCAAGGAAAAGAAGTGATGCAAAAAAACTCCAGTTGTCCATCACCAACCAACTGATGCCCAGCTAGTCCCTGAGCAATGGCAGCCCTGGCCAACCTCCACACATCCTCCTCCACCAGTTTAACTGCTGAGCCTGATATTATGTTGTTTGGAACATCCCTTTGGTGAGTTAGGGTCAGCTGTCCTAGCTATGTCCCCTCACAGCTTTTTGTGCACTTCCAGCCTATTTCCTGGTGTAGTGGTGTGAAAATCAGAAAAAGCCTGGACTCTGTGTAAGCACTGCTCAGCAACAGTGGAAATATTTCTGTGTTATCAACAGAACAAATTGAAACATACCCCCATACAAACTACCTATGAAAAAAATTAACTATATCTCAGTCAAAACCAATACAAAACCTAAAACCACTGACAGTATTGCAGAGGATAGTAGAAAGTAACTGCCTTGTTTGGGTAGTTAGAGAATTTTGTAGCTTTATATGATATCAGGAATGGAGGGATAAAGTGCAGTGGAAGACATAGGGAAAAAAAAGTAGATGTAGTCTGATCGTGGAAAGGTGACCATGCAGATTGAGGCCATGCAACTTGAGAATGTCAGGCCAAAGCAGATGAGGGTAATTTAGGTTACTCAGACTACAGAAAAACAGGGGAACCGTGCATAGAGCAAGAGACACAATCTTGCTGCTGTTGCATTTAATTCAGCAGGCAAAACCAAGACAAAGAAGAGTGAGCCACAGCTAAAGAAATCCCAGAGTATGTATTTTGTGACTCCAAATATTAATGGACTAATTTTTGCTTCAGCAATTATCTGTGTACACAGTTGCGCTGTATTTCATGAAGTTCCTGAGACTCTGGTACTACAGCTTGCCATATAACAACTTCATTAAAGTGTCAGAATAGGTAGGCTGAACTCTGACTCCAACAGACCTGGATTTATACTGATTTATATCTGAAAAAAACTCAATGATTAAATACACACTGGAAATTTGGTAGAGATGATAAAGAAATATTAAAGACTGAGCTAGAAATTGTGAATTACTTAACAACGTTCAACACCAAAATTGCTGAGCATATGTATTCAAATGAAACAAAACACTCCATCAGAGCTCTCCGTGGACATGACCTTTAACATCTTAACGACCAGCTGGAGTGGAATATGTTAGGCTGTTCTAATGATAATTTTCAAATGGGAAGTCATGTTCAGAAAGAAAATAATCATTCATCTGGGCTCAGGCATGCTGAGCCTGCTGCAGAAGTGTTCCATGACTTATTCATTATATATAAAATTTCATGGGAAATTTGCATAAACCTTCACAAGGGTTTAACCCCATTTTTAGCAGTTCTCACTGTTTTCCTGCATTGCCACTTTGCTATTTGAAATGCAAAGGCAGAAAGGAGGAAATCTTTCTGCAACATGCAGAAAGCATCAGAGGAACCTAGAAATCCTAATGAAAGGTTTGGTTTGAATTCCCAGTTTCCACATTGTTTTGTAATAGCTTTCTCCCTCAAGCATAGGTTTTCTCTGGCAAAGGAACAGTGAAAAGAATCAGGTCAGTTTACATTTATGAAATGTTTTGAAGTAAAATAGTATTCCTGTTAGCAATTTTCAAAGCTCTATGCTAGGGTTTCAAGACTTTTAGAACACAATCCCTTAAAGCTAAGTAATTTCAACTTCATCTATTGTCAGTGGACAGACCTCATTTTGAATGCCAATTAATAATTTACAGAAAATGTGCATCCATGAAGCTAGGGAAAGACACCTTTCCTGCCAAGTTTTAAAGAAGTTTGTTTCTTCTGTTCAGTGCTTTTGATCAAGGTGTACAGACAAATCTTGCAACTAAGTTAGAAAAAATCAATAGCTAACAATTTAGGATGTTATCCAGTCAACGAATGGTGGGTCTCTATTTTTTGTCTATGTCTTAGACATTCAAAAAATGAGTCTTACAAAAAGTTTCCTTGTCTGAGGGGAGAGGTTGGCAACCCTGAGTGCCATCAAAGCAGAAAACGGGATCACTTCTGCAGTCTTTCACTCGTACCTATGTCTCATCATTGATTACACAGAGAAATCATTCTACACAGTTAGAAATATGGTCTACACAACTAGAGTGGATTTGCAGTCTTGTGAGTCATTATCAAGGCAATATCCACTAAAAACGGTGCAAGAAGAAAAATAAAAGAAAAATAAGAAAAAAATCATTTTAAGATAACTTTAAAATGAATGCTCAGCTAGACCATTAAAGACAATATTTCCCATAGTGTTCTACCAGCACAGGAAGATAAAATCTGTCTCATCATTTCACAGGAATGACATCTCCCAGATTTTTTGCAACTTCATTGAAGCTTTCTGCCATACCTTTCAAGGAGCAAGTTTCGTGGACCTTATCCAACTCCATGTGCAATCCAACTCCAATTCTGAAATCAGTGTCAGAGCCATGAAAAAATGCTATATGTATTGGAACATGGCAACTTTTAGGTATGTATATTCATCAGTTAGAGCACTGGTAGCAGAATAGAATGTGACAATAAACATACTGAAAGGCCTAGCAACTTCTGCAGCAATACAAGACAGACCTTTTCACATTTCTTTCCCAGTCATGCAAACTGAAGGCTGGGAATGCTGTCTAATGTTCAAGGCAAGGCAAGAAATCACCAAACTGAATGTAAGACCAGATAGAGTGGTATGTTGTCAGACTTAGTATAATCAAGCTTGAAAAAGTTTGTGTGTGAAATGCTGAAATAAATCTGGTTAGTTCTGGTTTTAAGCATATTATATTTGCATTAAAATATAGCTTGCCTTCTAAAAAAAAATAAAATGTGAAAAATCATTCTTTTTTTCATTGCTGTGACCTTGAAAATGTATCAAAATGTTATGAAAACATATAGAAAGATATTCAAATTCATCACTTTAGATCTGAGAGCTTTGTGATAAAAATCTTAATGAAAATTGAAAAAAAAAATAAAAAGGCTAAAAAAGTGAAAAATGAGTTATTTTCCCAACGCTTAAAAACAATTTGAAATACATCTTTGTTTTAAACATTTTAACTATCTGCAACCATACAACAATTAGGACTGTATATAGCGCTTCAAATGGACATTAGTAAAGCATACATAGAATATTGTGAGAGAGATAAAGTTTTCCACAATCCTTACCACTTTATATTTCAGCTACTTCATATTTCAGCTGCTTTTTGGTCTTGTTTTTTATTTTTTAGGACTGGTACTGGCTAGATTTTGAGTTTCATATCAGAGCAATAAATAAATAAATAAACAAACAAACAAATAAAAAACAGACAAGAGGGTGGGAAAATAAATGTACTTAGACACAAATGTAAAATTAAAAGTTGCACCTTTAAGGTTATAATAAGCATGATAATGATCTCCTATAAATGTAAACAAAAGGAATATTAACAGATGCCACTGACGCTTTACAAGTAATCCATTAAACTCCTTTTGGTTTGGCAGCTTCTAATTGAACAAAATTCTTCCCAACTTTAAATATATATACTTTTTTTTTTTTTTACTTTATAAAAGAGAAATATCAAGATTTCTTCATTCTGTGGTAAACATTTCACTACTTTCCTGTATTTGAATGCACTTCCATATTATTACCAATAATAACCATACAAATATTTTCTTTCAAGAAATGGAAACATCAAAACTTTTGTAGATGTTTTTCAGACCTCTCAGTTCATCACAAATAAGTTTTTAACCTGAGTTCATATATACTTGTTTCTTCTTGTGTTAACTATCCCAAAAGTGCTACAAATGTATATCTTTGTTAATATGTAAATAAGCATTAAATTAAGGACAGCCAAGTTCCTGGGTTAATATTCAGGAGAAATGGGAATCATACCAGTCAAATCACATTTAGAGAATTAGCCTGATTATTCTGATTCTGTACTTCAGAAGTGGCCAATATCTTTATATGGACAAAGAACAAGGACAGCAAAGAGGAATTTTTATTTCTTCCAAAAGCACCAATATTTGGAAGCTTGAATGCCTTAAATTCATAGCACTTTATTCTCTGAAACAGAAATGAAGATGGAGTTTGAAAGTCCCACCTGACCTCATTTCTAAGACTGCACTCTTTTGGCTGAGGAATTGTCCTCCATTCAATGAAAAGTTTTGCCTCTGTTGCCCCATACTTCAGGCACTATTTGAAGTAGTTGAGTCCTGCCACAAGGAAAAACTTCTCCAAGAAAAGTTCAGAATCCAGCACGGCAATGTGGGCAGCTCGACCTATCAATGTGTTGGCGGTGTTAGGCAGAGCATGGAATACGTTGTGTCTGATCAAAGTGCAGTCCTTTGCCCCAATCAAAGGCTGGAGCAAGTTGTTAATCATTTCCGCATAAACAGGACCTGCAAAAGAGTTTAGATGTCATGTTTACACACCAAAGTTGCCAGGTCTTCTCTTTCCTTCCAGTATCATTTAACTACAGTCACAATGAGAAGGAAAATGGAAGTAAGTCAAAATACAAGCAATAGCAGTCCATTTAAAAGATCTGATAAATGCCAGGATGTGGATCTAATGGAGGCACCGGCCTTCTGAAGAAGTCTGCTGAAGCTGCTATCATGAAGAGTGGGACACTTCTTAGCATGTAATTTGGTGGAAGGAAGCACTCCTGTTTCCTTCAGGGGAAGAGGTTTGGATTCACACTGCCTGTGCATTCAAATGCAAAATGGTCTGGTAAGACATAAAGGCCCATTTAGGATTCTCAGGGAAATCTAATGCTGGAAGGACATTATGCAGACAGTTGAGGAGTTTATACATCAAGAATAATGGCTCAGGAAACTTGTACTCATAAATGGTGTACCTTGAGAACAGAACCCTGCTAGGTGAAACATCTCCCTGGGAAACAACCACTGGAATAGAACGTTAGTAAATTACCTTCTAATTCCTGTCTGAGGTAAGACAGAAAGAGCTATGAGATGTGATTATTATGGTGATAATTGGACCTGCGTGTCTCTTTCTACTTCCAAAACAATGCCTCCATTTCTAGGTAATCACACAGGTGAAATGGGTATGAAATGACACTGAACATTATTTTTTGAAACAGTATCAAAAAAGCCATGAAGCATTTTATAAAGGAGGGAGACTACTAATAACAAAGGCAGCACTTGGAGAAATATGCAGTCTGAGTTCACAGGAGGTCTAAGCTATCATGGCATGAATCCTCATGTGTTTTACAGATTTCATTACAAACCCACATGACTTCAGTTC
The DNA here is from genome assembly GCF_014839835.1 of Dryobates pubescens. NCBI lineage: Eukaryota > Metazoa > Chordata > Aves > Piciformes > Picidae > Dryobates > Dryobates pubescens. The sequence continues at coordinate 18,166,007 of NC_071625.1, read as the reverse complement.
TGTCCCTTAAATTGTCTGGCAATCATCCAAGCACTATTGAAAACAAAGGGAAAAAAACCTGATTTTGGATGTACTGAGAGAAATTCCATTATGTGAAACAAAGGTACGACAATACTAGTAAATCAGTAGACTCTAGGAAAATATTGTCAAGAGCTAGTTATATTATCATTACTTTAAAACCCATAAATTAGAGAGAAGGGGAAGAAGCAACAAGAAACCTTTGATTATGGCTTGATTGAAATTTGGTTTTGTCAGACAAAATGCTTCTTGAAAAGCTTCTTTTATTGATTTCAGTAATTTTCTGTGGAAAGAAAACACTTTATTCCTAATCAAATAAACATCTGAGTTTTCATCATGCTGATGAAAAACTCTTCTAATGCAATGACCTCAGCTACACAAAAAACACAATTCCTCAACAGCTTTGTAAATATAGAAAGGATTTTAAACATACCTGTGTGTCTGTCCTTAAGTGCATTTTTACACATCTCTATTCTTGCTGAATGAAAGGGTACATATCTGTCTTGAGGTGAGGCCACTAACACAACATTTTTAAAGTACTGAAGACCTGTGGCAAATGTATTAAATATATTTATTACAGTGATGCATAGTGATGAAAATACAGTGTCAGCATGACTGCTTCATGTTCACAAATTTTGAAAATCCACAGTGCAAAATAGATAGTAATTAAAACATGCAACACAAACTTATAAAGATTAATGATAACTTAAACCCATTTCTGATGCTTCTGTTAACTATTTGGTACTTGCTAACACTCATACAGCTTAATTGTATGTCAGAATTCTCTGTTCAAAAAAAGGGTTTGGTTAAAACTCTAATCTTGCAAATATTTATGCATGTAGAGCTCCACTATGATCAATGAGTGGTTTTGGAATACTGATCCTCCACTAGAGATTACATGACAAATTTGTGCAATTTTCAAACAAAAACGAGAGGAAGCAGAAGAGGAACTGGCTTCACTATGATACCACACTACTACATCAGTGTTGAGGGAGCCTTGGGATCCAGTCACTGTATTCAGCAGTCCCTTGATAAATGCACATTGCTAGTACATGGACTGGAAACCAGGAATCCTCCCTCTTCCCTGGAGGTAATGGGTCGCTGCTAGACTGTGGAAACAGACTCCCCATGTGTGCCCTGACTGTAGTTTCTTGTGCCCTCCATCACACGTCACACTGTTGATTTGACTTTCATCTTTTCCTCCCTTCATCATTCCTACTTAAGGGAAAAGGTCACAAAACCAAGGCTGTTTTTAGATTTTCATATAAAAGCTGACCATCATCATCACAAAGAAGAGTCCTACTGGCCACTTTTAATAAGCCTAGATGAAGAGGTCTAGCATTTTCTTCTTGTGCAATCAAATCAACTGAGTTTGTGACTTCAGTTTGAGGAGAGATATAAAAGAAGTAACAGTGAGTGTTACCATATCTAAAATCTTATGTGAAGATATTCAAGAGGGAACAATGCTCATTTTTTTTCTTTCTAGACAAGCCCAAGGGAAAAAGATATTGAAAAAAAGCATGGATGCCCACTTTGAGAACAAAGTTGAAAATTACTGGAGGCTTGAAGAGTTATCTGGAAAAAGTAAGCACAACACTGCTTCAGGTATTTTGCCCTCTGTAGTTTCATTCAAATACCTTTTGGGAGCAGGGTGCTAGAGCAGGGACACCTCTATTTAGCCTCAGTATGTCAGCTCTTATGTTCAATTCTGGGCCTGGATGATTCTGACTTTACAGACAACGCTTCACACTGGAATTTCTGGCTCTGCTTTTGGTTTTGCAGGGACAGCATCTTCATTTGTAGCTTGTTAGATCTCCAGTCTGTCAATGAACTGCTTTAACTGACAACACAAACTGGAGAATCCTTTGCTTGGGAAGTTACAATGTGAGCTTCCTATGTAGACCCAATTTGATTCAAACATAACAGTAGTAGAGCAGACATCAATTGTACTCCACAGAAATGAGAGCTAGAGAATCAAAATTCAAATAAGGAAATCCAAACAATGGCAAGATACAGCAGGTTTCCATCATTAATTATGTCATGTAGTTTGTTCAGAAAATTATAAAACATCACTGTCAGAGTTAAGAAATAATACTCAACATAGCAAGGTACTAAAGTTTGATAAAAGAAATGAAATGCAAATAGTGACCTTGCGAGTGTATAATTAGCACCAGTCTGCTCACACACATTATTAAAAATAACTCTTAAAAGAAAACATTTGCTTGAACAGCAAATGTTTGCTTGGTTGCCTTCTTTTCTTAACAAAAACCAGGGTTTTTTTCGTTGTTTTTTTTTTTTTTTTCATGATGGGTAAAGGAAGAGGTAAAAATATCTCTATTTAGACAATATTTAGACATTGTTTTTTCCAGTGTGAGTCCATATGTCTCTCTGAAGTACAAAGGTGTCACCCCAGACATGAATAAAATTTGCCTTTCATATTTCCTAGAAACAAAAGATGTTAAACTTAAAAACATAACTAGAAAAAAAAAAAAAAAGAACCAAAGTTTTCATGTAGTAGCACAAATTAAGCATCAGTGGCCTGTCAAGAGTGGTATCTCTTGCTTTCAGAAACTCAGGTGAATGTTTACTACAGCATTGAAGTCTTACTTGGTGCTGTTTGGCAAATATATGAACTGATAACTGATACAGAAAAAATGCATGCACTAAACAGGCATTAGACTTTAGACAGAGATTAATGAAAGATTATTAACAAAATGGAAATGCCTTTACTCCTTGGAGTACAAAGTAATCCAACACAGTGCTTTGGAATAGCACTTGATATTTACACAGCCATATCAAGCCCCACTCACCTGTTTTTTGGCTAAGCTGATAAAGGAAACACTTGCGCAGATCTGCATTGTCCCTGAAGGTCAGTTGCAAAAGTGACCCTGACTTTTTCAGCTTCTGCATGAGCCATAGACCTGTAATGAAAATGGATGCACATTTTAATCCTGTTTGCTGTTTGTCAGCCCAAAGGATTAAAGAGATGCCTATAGTTGGGGTAGTGCTGTAACTCAATGTGTCTTTGCTTCCTCTGATATTGCTAATCAACAGGCAGAAAAATATAAGGAGCTCACTAGCAGATTTTGACTAGATATGAGGAAGAAAGTTGTTACAATGTGGGTGGTGAAAAACTGGCACATGGTGCTCAGAAAGGTGGTAGAAGCCCTATCCTTGGAAACATTCAAGGTCAGGTTGGACAGGACTCTGAGTAACCTGATCTAGTTAAAGATGGCCTTGCTCATTGAAGAAGGGATTGGACTAGATAGCTTTTAAAAGTTCCTTTCCATTCATACTATTCTGCAGTTCTATGCCATGGTGTCATAAACACTCAGGAAAGATGAACTATGGGACATTCCATTCTTATAGAACTCTAAGTTCCTTGGAGTTGGACACTTCTTCAGCCTTGGAGATGCCTCTTTTTACTGGCTGTATAGAAAGAAGTGGAAGACTGCAGGGCAAGGAAGGTCATCTCTGACTGCTTCACATCCTTGGGTTCTCCAGGGAGCATTGTGCTGGATGTTGTAGCAGATACTGAATTGCATTTTTTTACTTTGTACCTTCAAAGTCTTTAGCAAGTATCTTCCGCAAATGTAATGTACAAGTCATTTTAGCATTCATTGCTACCTCCTCTCTCATGCCATGGACTGCAGTTAGTCATGGCTTTCTGGTCAACTCTTACCTGTACTAACCAAAGTACTGTTGTTGTAAAGGGTTCCCAGGTGAGGCCCAGAGAGGGACAGGAAGGTGTGTAACTTGTTGAGGTAATAGCGAAACCTGGGCCGAGTTAGTACAGATCTGATGATGACATTACCGAGGGAATGTCCAATAAAACTATTGGGAAAGAAAGAAATATATTAACAACAAACCAAACCAAACAAACAAGCAAAAAGTCTCCAAAAAACCCTAAATTGGTGTTTCATTTAAATTAAACATAAGGGTAGCACTAATTGCTCTTGAAGGGAATCTGTCAGGGCTTCAAGTAAGATCCTTTAGTTACCATTTCACATACTTTTCAGCCTAGTAGATACTCTTCCATCTACAATAATGTAAAAAACAATCTTAGTGATTCAATGACTTTTGACACGGGGCAGATTTGGAAGAGCTAATTTCACTGAATGTTGTTCATATAACTCAAACAGTTACAGACAATTGACTATCAGAATACTTACCTTATTCGGGATATGGAGAGGTTGTACAACTGGATATGCTGAATAATTTCATCCAATAAACGGTCAGTCATTGTATCAAAATCAGCGAAAGTATCAGTCTGGTGAAAAATTGAACGATCTGATGAATTACAATATGTTGCACTTCTGGCAGACTGATGTTATTTTTTAAGTAAAATGCAAGTAGAAGTGTAACAATCAGTCCAATTTTGTTAATACATGCTCAAGTAGAGAGAGGAGGGGATTTTTCTCAATCTCCATATCATCTAAAAACTGAAATTCTGGTCTGAAAACAGTCATGAAGTTTTACTTATAATTTAGTAGCAAATAGCTTCCAGAATATATTGAAACTTACTCAAGACAAGTTTTGGTTTTTTTTAACTCTCATATTATCAACATCAACAATACCATGGATCACTCTTGGTCATACAGCAATCGTTAAAGTCCATGTAGAAATTCATTGTCTTCAGTGACTTCGTGGGTAAGGCAAGGTAAAAATTTTTGTCACAGGGTCTCTCTGATTCTATACTGTGTCTTTTAGCTTCAAGAACACAGTCTGAGATTTCAAGTTAGTCCTAGAATAACTTTATATTTCATAAGACATAGAAATAAGAAACTCCAGAAGCCAATTTATACTTTAAAGAGATTAAATTACTTCCTGTGGTTGCTGCTCTGTCTCTACTAACCATGTCTCTAACTTTAGCATGTGTCATGATGGGATAAACCCAGACCTACAGCTTACTAATAGTAACATTAACAACATTAGGCTGAGTGATTCTAGAGTCATGTCTGATCTTCAAAGAGCATGACTTGACACTGGTGAGAACTGCTAATGGTCAGACACTCTGGATACCACATTGCATATAGAAGAAAAGCTTTTGGCATATAGTATTTAGCAGGTTGCTGGGAAAAAGTGGTTTACAGCATTATACACTAACAGATGCATTATCCTGATATTAAGGACATATCACAAAATTATTTGACCATCTTAATTAAATACTTTGTGTTTGTTACTCTACAGTTATCAGTAAGAAAATGAGTAGTAGAAAGAACAAAAAAATTGTACTGCCAGTTATGATACAATAAAAGCAATAATACGTTGTCCGGTCTATACAATTGCAGGCACATCTTGTTCACAACCATGTCATTTGGCAATCCAACATGACTCTAAATCAAATTCATAACTAATGAGATGCCACAAAAACAATCATCAAATGTTGGAACAGCTATTCAGAGCAGACATATCAGTAATTAATGCTTTTGTGACACAACTCATCCTGCTAATTGCAGCTCTTGCAATGGAAAACATGAGCATATTCACTTTGCAGTACAGCCTTATAATAAATGCTTTCATAAACTATAAACAGTCCACTAACCATCTTCCTGTTTGTTTTGTCTGCATTGCTAATTGATGATTTCCTTCTAGGCTCATTATCTCAAATCTTTCAGGTTGTTTAAAAGTGGAATAATATCAGCCTGAACATTAATTATAAACAAAACACATCAGGCATCATATTTCACCTTGTTATACCTCCATACTTAAGTATCATCTCAGACTGATTGAGTTTGTCAAACATATCACAAATGAATGCTTAAAAAAAGTGAGTTACGTTTTCCTCTATAAGGCAAACTTCAGGTAAATGACTGATTTCTTGGGACATTTTGACTGTGGCTCTCAGATCAGGGGAAAAAAAAGTTTGATATGTTTTTCAGCATGCAGGTATCATTTCCAGTGCCATGGGAACTTCCTCACCTTCCCAAAATGTAACAGAAGTTCCCATCATGGGCTCTGAATAACATTAAATAGAGATGATGCCAGATATTTCACTCTCTGAAAACAAGAGAAGAGGTTTTGATGCCAGTCTGAAGTGATGTCCTCATTATTTTCATATTGCTTATGTTCACCATGCAGGTTTGCTGCTAAGAGACATGCACTGGAAAGTGCAAGTTCACAGACTAACACCAACTGGACATTTCAAAATATAAAAGCTGTTGAACAAAGAAGGTTGGAAAATTTCTATTCAAGATTTTCAACTGCTCATAAATCAGAATAATATTTCTGACTAGGCACTGGAAACCTGGTGCATAAAGTTGGACCTCTGCATGTAAATATGGGTTCATTGCAGAGCAAAGCACAGAATTAATTGCTGTTTCCCTGGCCAGACAAATAATGCATTTTTTTTCTGGAAGACATTTCTTTATCATTCAAGGAGACAAATCTCTCAAACACAGCAAAAGAAGAAACAAAGGCTAATGCAGCAGAGGAAGCTGATGGCACCTGCTGGATATTCCACATCCTCCAGAGAATTTAACATCACCAAAACTGCTGCTTTATATCAGTGCTGTGTTGCCTCACATTTAACAGACACAGGCACCTGGATGCTAAGTTTGCAAACTGACAAATTGAATTATTTTCTTCTGCTATATGTGCTGATGTCACTGCCTTTGATTTTTAAAGCCAGGAATCTTTTCTGATTGCTTTGAACATCCTATGAAATTAAATAGGGACAAGACCAGGTCTGTACCGTAGGCGTTACATAACATTTCCAGGATTCCCCAGTGCTTTTGCTTCATTCAACTACTGAAAAGGCATTGCTTGAAGGTCCTATTTCAACATGTCAATAGCTTGTAGCAGACCTAGAGGAAGACAAAAATTAACTTTGTGTTACCTGATTTCTTTCAGACATTAGGAAGTCCAGTTTTCCACCAGGGAGTCCCAGTTCTATAAAAGTCTTCACCAGTCGCAGATCTGCACTGTTACCTAGAAATAAATGATATTTTATGAGATGCAATTCAACATAAAAAATAATTAATAGAGAGTCAGTTTAATGCATTCAGCTTCCTGTAAACCTTGACATCAGAGAGCTTTTGCTAAGTGCTACTAAGACATCTCACCACACATAGGATCATGCACTGAAACACGTGCCAAGGGCTCTTCTGGCTGTACCTTCAGCTGTAGAGGAGTCTGCTTCTGTGCATACACAACTAGAGATGGAGCTGAAATGTTGTCAGGATCTTAATATTTTGTGAGATGCTTTGTTCCATACTAGGAAGGTTGGAACTCTGAAATGCTTGGGGTTGGTGCTTTGTTTTGTTGTTATTTTGTTTTGGATTGGTTTGATTTGATTTTTTGGTGTGTTGTTGTTGGTTTTGTTTATTTGGGTTTTGTTTGCTTGTTTGTTTGTTTTTTTAAAGACTACCCTACCTTGTGAGTAGGACATTATTTCCACTGAGATATTGAATGACAAATGGTTCTTGCTCAAGACAGCAAGTGTTTGTTTTCCACCTTTCTAAGAATGCCTGAGATTTCAGTCTCTACTTCTCCTTTGTAATTTCAAGATTAGTATCTACACCTCTTTCATTAATACCGATAATTTATCAAGAATTTTAAGTTTAACATATCTGTTGTCTGCTTAGAAAGCATATGTGTAACAAAATCCAAGCCATGCATCCTCTGCCACGAATAATGATTTCCATTTTTACACTTTTTAAAGCAGCCTACTATCTACCCCATAACAGTATTGGATTCAAATACTGTTTTCACTCTGGAGACATACTGCAAAACCACCAAACATCTGTGGAAAGACAAAAATAGTTAGTGTAATGTACTCCTCCTTTACATGATTCTGATGTCCTTTGGTTTCTTTGTTTAAACTACAGCAAAAAAAAAAAGTTGCAGTATCCATTTCAATGGACTGAATAACATAATAAGAACTAAATACTTATCTAAGACAAATGCTTTCCTTAGACTCTCCCACCTGCTGAACATCTGCCCCTTTTTTTGTTTACAACAAAAATTCCTCTTGGTCTTACCATCCAATCCATGGACACAGACAACCAGGTGAATTCCATCTTCCAAATTTTCCTCCTCTTCCTCTGGTGGAAAATATGGGATATCAGAAGCTAGTACAGATAAGTCACTGTACAGAAATCCTTCAATCTTCATTTCTTTTTTAAAATTTTCTTTGGCCTGATAAAAACTGGAGAATACATTAATTAATCACAATAGAACTGAATGTACAAAACCAAACCTTCAAACGAGAAATGAGGAGGCTGGTATTTGCAAGAAATGATGTTTGAAATTTTCCAGTGGAGACCTGGATACTACTCCTTATCTATTCTGACTGAGAAAAATCGGGCTTCAGGGAAGAAAATCAAATCCATTTCTGAGTGATTTTTCATACATATAGGGAATGGCTAAAGCCCATTGGCACCTCACACTTGCCAGAGGAATGAAGGATTCATTAAAATATATTTCTGGTAGTCCATAACAAGGAAACTAAGATACAGAATAGAAAATTTTGCATGCTAGCAATGTCATCAGCCTTGTAGATATTGAAATGCAAAATGTATCACTTAGCTAGTACCAGATGCATTTGTAGGACAGCCTATTCCAATGCCTGACCACTCTTTTAGTAAAGACATTATTCCTAATATCCAAACTAAAACTCTGCTGGTGCAATTTAAATCCATTTCCTCTTTTTCTGTCACCTGATACCAGGGTGAAGAGACCAACCTCCACCTCACTCCAGCCTCTGTTCAGGTAGTTACAGACAGCAATAAGGTCTCCTCTCAGCCTCCTTTTGTCCAGGATAAACAATCCCAGTTCCCTCAGTTGCTCCTCATAAGGCTTGTTCTCCAGGCTCTTCAACATCTTTGTAGCTCTTCTCTGGACATGCTTCAGAAGCTCAATATCCTTCTCATATTGAGGGGCCCAAAAATGAACACAATATTTGAGGTGCAGCCTCAGCAGTGACAAGTACAAGGGGATAATCAATTCCCTACGGCTGCTGGTCACACTATTGCTGATACAGGCCAGGATGCTTTGGCCTTCTTGGCCACCTGGGCACACTGCTGGTTCATGTCCTGATGGCTGTCAACCAATGCACCTCGGTCCTTTACTGCTGGGCAGCTTTCCAGCCACTCTGCTTCAAGGCTGTATCATTGTTGTAACCCACATGCAAGACCCAGAATTTGGCCATGGTAAACCTCATACAATTGACCTCAGCCCATTGATCCAGCCTGTCCAGATCCCTCTGCAGAGCCTTCCTACCTTCCAGCAGATAAACACTTCTACTCAGTTTGGTGTCAATTTCAAACTTACTGGACATGCACACAACCCCCTTGTCCAGATAATTAAAAAGGTATTAAACAAGACTGGCCCCACTACTGAGCACTGGGGAACCCCACTAGTGACTGGCCACCAATTGGATTTAACTTCGATCACCACCACTCTTTCGGCCTGGACATCTATCCAGTTTGCCTTCCACAGCAAGGCATCCACCTATTCAAGCCATAAGCACCCTTTGAAGCCTGGAGATAACTTAAGACCACTTTATATAATGGTAAACAATTAGTTTCATTAACCCAACTGACTTTAAAGGGACATGAGAACAAAAAAATCTATCATTAGAGGCATGGACCTGGAGGCTCTTGATTCATGTGCATGAATATATGCTTGAATATTTTGTTTCACAAAGATGGAACAGATTTTGTACATGGACTAAGCCAGACTTACTGCAAGGTCTATAAAACAATCCTCAAAATACTTTAAAAAACACAAACCAAAAACCTTGGATCTCAAATGCACATGCATACAAAAAGCCAAAATTCTAGGCAGATGAATGGGTTGAGAAATTCCCATCCTACTGTTTTTCCTCAGCACAGCAGAGCCATCAAAATGTAACAGAAGCATACATGTCCAAGTGTGTCAGTCTGTGAAAGGGGCCACTGTGACAGCAGGGCCACAATGGGACATTTTTTTTCCCATAGGAAAAAAAATATAACACCAAAACCCCAAGAACAACAACAAAACCCAACTCTTTATCACCTACCCAGAAAGTCAATTCTTTCATTTTTCCTGTTTGAGAAGTTGAAGACAAGACCCTACCAGCCAGACGGCTCTCCTGTTTCACAGTTTAGCTAATAAGTGCAATTACTTCAGTAGAAAACCAAGTTATGGAATTTCCATAGCAATCTATCTGGGATCACTAATCAAGTCTGGGTATCTCTGACTTTATGAAGGACAGCCAAATCTTAGAGATTATTTAGACCTTTAAATCCTGCCCTATTTCATAAGGAATAAGGTCCTCATATCTTCAACAATTTCAGTGTGTCTGTGCTTTCATCCTTCCTGTCTATTTAGGTTATTTATTCCATATAAGCGATTTGTCAGTTTGGATTATTTATCCTGTGACTATCTCTGAATGCAAGCTCACAGTATGCTTTTACTGTAGGAGGGCCCTGAACTTTGTCAGAGTCTCTTGACTTTACAGTAACTTTAATGAGGAAGGTAACTAGATATTCTTACTTCAACATCCTTTCATTGGTCTCTTCATCCATCTCATTTGAACTAGAAGACACAACTCCAAAAGAGCCCAGAGGCTGGCGTGTGATGGGAAATGAAGCCTGCTTTGCAGAGGAGCCAACCATAGCAGGGGTCTCTTTGAGCACAGAAGAAAAAGGAAGACATGTGGCTGTGCAAGAGACAGACAGGTTAACCACATCAACAGCCTTTCTGCTTTCCAAGGCTACTCCTTCTGTCGTTACCAAAGAAAAACCAGTGCCATTAGCTACAACTTCCTGCTCTTGGCTCTTGAGTTCCTGAGGATATTCAGCCTGGTAGAATCCTGCAGCAGGGTCTGTCAAAGCAGGTGAGTCGTTGAGCTCAATTTCTTGTAACCCCTGCATTTCTGCATATGCTGCTGGACTCTCGTCAGCAAGAGAGCTACCACACTCTCCTTGCACTGAGCCAAATTCAGTTGAGGTCTCTGAATGAGCAGGAACAGGGTAACAAAATTCTGGCACCGATTTTATGCTTTGTGAAGAACTCTCTTCTCCTGAAATTCTGCTGTTGGAGTAAAAGCCTTGTGATACTAAAGTTTCTGGATTAAGTTTATCCTTTGGATCTTCAAGGCATGTATTAAACTTTTGTATATTTTTGTCTAAGTAATTACAAGCCCTTGGTGGTTTTGAGCTGCATTCAACTTTGTTCTCCAGTGACTGGCACTCAGAAACATTATCTTGGAGCTGATTTGGACAAATGGATGGTCTTGCATTTTCCAGACTACAGAAAGCCTCTGAGAAACCTTCCTTCTCCTCTTTCCCTTTTAACTCAGTGTTACTACTACTGTGTTTGATGGATGGTTTGGCATGCACTTTTGATTCAAATTCTCTGCTTTCAGCTGTAATTTGACACTCGGAAATGTCCACAATGAATTTTCCGTCTCCTCCCTTGGTTTCTGTGCAGCTTTTTAATTTTTCACCTGAGCTTCTTGAAGTCACTTCACTGTGTTTGGATATGTCTACCTCCTCTGCAGGCTCTTCAGGACTACTGATCTGTGGAGCTGAGACAGATTTTGTCAGTTTGGTAAGCTCCACTTCCCTCTCCTCTTCCTCAAAGGGCAAAGAGCTGATGGATGTGAGTGATGCTTGGATTCCACTAGGCAAGCTGGTGTTGCTTTCTGTGTGGCCACCCTCCAGAGAATTTCGGTGGATTGCGTGCCTTCGTACCAAGTGGTGCAGGATCTCTCTATCACTGGGCAGCTCCAATGCCCGGCTACGAGCATCAGACCATGCCACTGAACTTGGTTCACTTTCAATGCCTGAATCAGATATTAGAGAGGAGGATCTTTTTATGACTCCTGATGTCAGAGTAATTTCTTCACACTCCTCACTTCGTAAGCTGTGTGTTGGCAGTGCTTTCAAAACAGGAACAAGAGCCTTGGTGTCTGTATCTCCTGTTTCTTCATGACTGGTTAACTCATTCAGTGCAAGACCACGCAAAGTGAAATTATTCTCAGGATGACTAGATTCATCTATTTTATGCATTTCAGTCCTGTCTTCCAACCCATCAGTTCCACTTGCTCCAAACTCATACTGAGCACTGACAATTAACACAGGTTCAGTTCTGTGGGAATCCTTATTGCTAGGTTTCATATCTCCACATATAGCATCTGCAGCAAGTCTGTTGTCTTTTAATAAAAATTCCTTGGATGTTTTAAAGTCTTCTGATGTGCATTCTGTTTTCCCTGGCTCTGAGTCTGAAGTAGTTTCCTTACTTGAAACAAAAATACTTTCAGATTTCCTTTGGCCTTCTTTGTTCTCTGTACACACCTGAGAGGTAGAGTGCTGGTTTAAACTCTTATCTGTATAAGCAGCACCTTCATTACCACTGTATATGCAGGAAGGATTCCTATTTATCCTGTCTGTGTGTATTAACATAGTACCTTTCCCACAGACTCTTTTCATTACTGCTATGGCATCATTTGATGCAATATCTTCATTGTCATCTCTCATATCTATTTGAGTATTTGCAGGAATTTCATAATCTGGGAACACTTCCAAATTCTGATCTGAAAGAAGGAAGTAGGAAAAAAGAATAAATATATATTCTATTCTATTCTATTCTATTCTATTCTATTCTATTCTCTCTCTCTATATATATGTATATATATGAAAAAGCTGCAGTATCTGCAAGAGCACAGCAAATTATGCCCAAGTGATGTGGGACTTTGAGAAGTAATATTAAGGCTTACAAAATTATCTATATTTATATTATACAAATTATACATGCAGTATATAAACACAAATTCCAGAGTATATTTAACTAGAATTGCACCCACTAAACAATTGTAGTTAGGCAAAAGAAGACAGTATAAATGAAATATGCTTTCCTCAGTGTAATTAACTAAAATGATAGTTTTTACAGTGTAAGCAAGCAAAAGAAAACTGACACTTCTTTTTGTTGCTGCCAGCATACAACATACAGTATGTCATAGTACAGCTCTTGCTTGTGAGCCAGTTTAATGCTCAGTTTAATAGTTTAAATATCTGTAATGAGAATTGTCAAAATTTAGGCAATTGAATAACTCTGGAGGAATGGAAATTTTGGACCACTGGCCACATTCACTAGATAGTCACCTATGATACTAATATACACTTCTTCCTTGCCAAATTTAATATTTGAGTTAAAAGAAAAAGGAATCAAGGGCTGTGAGAATTTACTATACATCTGTGTAATTAAATAATTTCTTAAGTAAAATTTGCTTTGGGTACTCAAGGGGAAAATATTTTTTTGGAGAGCAATGCTGCCTTTCAGGTACCATGTTGGGCTTTGTTCTGGGGTTTTGTTCTGAATTTTCTTACCACTAGATGTCAGACTGGGAATGAAATGCATAGTATTGCTTTTCCTTTACATTTGTACTGCAACAAAAATCCAAAAGATTTTGTTTTCTTTCTAGATTTTCTCTCCAGCTCATGTAACTAAACATCTTACAATGACAATGAAAAATATGGAGCAAGAGGCAACACTCTAGTTTTCTGCTAAGGAAAATAGAAAAATTCAGCTGTATTGTATAGATGACAGAGAGGAGAATCAATACAGATGACCAATATGATCTAGAATTGTTCCTTTATTGTTCCAGTGTTGTTCGAGTATTGTGCAAGCATAGTACAGTGCAGATAGTAGTGCTGACAGACTAATAAAAGAAGTGCGTATCAAGGGAACCTTTACAACTTATATAAACTCAGAGAGCATTGCTGGCATAGCTTCACTGGTTCCTCAAGAGTGACCACACACCGTACTACTATTGATTATTGGTTAAACTAGTAATGACACGTGAGGTTGTTGATGCACGTGTGCGTCCTGTTACTCCAAGATAACTTTCTGTGTTTATAGTTACCAGGCTCCTGCTTTAGTTACACAGTGCAGGCACAGCACTATTCTGCTACACTGCTAGCTACTTCCACACCCATGCTGGACACGGCCTATCACCATGGCAGGCTGTCTGCCAGATTGCTCACACTGCTTGTTACCACCATTACCACAGTATTACATAGTGGATCACACTCTAATCCAAACTAGTCAGCCCAAGGGTTGTGAGAATGCTTACCATGGGCTGGGGAAGTGAACCTACCTCAGCTCAAGCTGTCTCATGAAGCTGTACCCTGTGGTGTTTTACTCACCTTTGCAAGGCATATCTATGTACCTATCTTCAAAGATCACTGGGAGAGTGTTGCAGTCCCCATCTATGTCAAGGCATTCTGCTGGAAGCGGAGGCATGCTGGTGAAGTAATCTGAATTGCGAATTTCTGTAGAAATCTGTCCGTGACTTTGGATCCTGGAAGCAAATACAAAATAATTTGAGTGTTTGAGTAGCTACTGTGATGTTTCTTTATCACTCCAGCAAGCCTGGTTGAATGTGTAATGTGCTAAAAATGAGAGCAGACGGTACAGCACTATGAGTGGGCATCCAGCACTTCCAGGAGCTTTCCCGTGATTTGATTTCTGTCTTGCCTAGAGATACCTACCACTTGCAGACTTTCTTATTGTAAAATCTCTAGTTCGGTTTTGGTTTTGTTTTTTTTCAAATTGTTTCAGCTGCCTCTGCCACAGGATCCAGTTAGCTACCAAAACTCACTGCTGTCCTCCCAGGGGATGCTACAGCTGGCTGAGAATGGATCCCTTGGGAGGGTCAGGAAAAAAGATCTGTTAACAGCTTGGCAAGGGTAGCAAAACCCAAATGCTGGAAGCAATAATGAATATTTGATTGAGCAGTACAGGGAGGAACAAGACCAAGAAGGATGCAGGACAGGTCCTCTATCTCACTTCTATCAGTCCTCAGAGCACTGTGATATCTTACATACATCTGGAAAGGTTAAACACCACCGGAGCCTGTTGGAAGAACTTCTGAGCGACATAAAATGCTATTTGGGTTTAATTGGTGAATATAACATTAAACTGACACGTGCATGTAGGCTCAGTTATAATAAATACTTTCCAATGATTTTTAGGTCAATTGAGCTACCCTACATAAGTGTCTTCCTCAAAACACTAGGGAAAATATTAAACACAAAGTTTAACCTAAGGAATAAAGAAGGCAAGAAGGTTTTCATAGACAGTCAGTTGAAAGCAATTCTGCACAGATCCCATTGGACAGCACAATGACAATATTTCAGATTATCATCTGCAAAAGGCAGGTAACTATGTAGCAGATAGTTGGGGAAAATACACTTTATGCATTATGAAGAAAAACTCAAACAGCAAGTTTGCAATTCATGTCAGCATGGGAGATTCCCATGTCCAGACACAAATAACTTGTTCAGACCAGTGTATCAGCTTCTACTTCAGGACATAATTGTTCGTATCTATCATTTGCTTTTACCTGTAGGCCAGTTATTCTTTTTTCAAAGATAAGTCATTGGTTGCCAAAACATGACTCAGACAGGAGTCACAAACAGGTAATATTTCATTCTTGCTGTAACAACATCTGGATATTTAGCATTAACTCTTAGAACTGCTCACTGACTATTAATTAGTAACATCAGTATTTTACTGAAGACCACATGTAAAAGTAATAAACTAAACTTGCTTCAAGACCAATCTCTGGCACAAAAGATGAATCATTGATATTCTTATTGATATTGGTGTTTAAAAAAAAAAAATATAATTTCTGTAAAATACTGGGAGGATATGTAACCTGCTAGACACTGCCACCCTGTGCGGTACCCAGCCTGTAGAAAATGATGTGTCCTTCACCATCTAAACAGTCAAATTCTTCCAGGTATGTAGGTGCATGGCCTCCCAAAGGACTCATATCATGAGCAGGGTAGCAAAATAACCCCATTGCCTTTGTGTGTTAAGAAAGAAGAAAGAACTGGGGCAGAAAAACTGTTGCTCTTTAAGGTGGTTGCAGAGCATTCATGATGCTGAGAGATGACCTCACCTGCAGTCTCTGTGAACCCAGTTAATATTTCCCACTGCCACCCCTAACATTAATACTCTGGAAGCCAAGACTGTTTTTCCAGCTATATCACCTTTCCAAATCAAAGAGAAAACATGACTCTGCCATGAGGCCTGTATAGACCCAATTTGCCACAGCAATTAACTGCTAAAGCTTGCAAACTATTTTACCTTATTTTACTCAGTCTCCTTGACAGTCACTGAGGAAAAAAATAAATGTATCTGTAGGAAATGAGCTAGTTCTGTGGTTGTCTGGAGAAATAAGAGCACTTTATGCAATTAGGCTTTCCCCAGTGCAGGGGGCTTGAATGGGGCCATGAATGTCTGTGCCCTCACCCTAGGATCTTGATGAGTGGTTTTCTTTGTACATAGATCACTTAAAACTTGACATGGGAGGATTAAGTGAGCACAGCTGGCCCCCTGCAGCCACGGTGCTGCCCTAATTTGGCAGATCAAGGTAGTCTTGTACAACATAGTCACTAATGAAGTCATGGCCCTTTCCATCAGCACTGAATCAACCCTAAAGCCCCTTGTGACTGCGCTGAGAAAGTAATTTTCTTCTTTGCACTAGGTCAGAAGCAGAAGTCTTACTTAAGTCTCATCATCATGACAGGACCTGATGTCATGGCCTTTAAGCTCCTCTGAAAAACAGATTTGCACACTGGTAAGGCTGTGGTAACAGTGGACAAATAGTCTGGACATCCCTCATTATTCAAAAATTCAAATCTTTCCTCGAACACTACCTTCAGGATATTATCCATGTGCTCCTTTTGGGATCATTGGTTAAAACTAGAGACAGGATTTGCCCTGGTGTAGCTTTAAAACTGGCTCCTTATACTGCCCAGCTTGGTTCCAAGCAAGAAGTAACATGCAGAAGGAAATACTTATCTTGCCAATGTTTTATAGCATATTTTTATGAATGTAGCCCAGTGTAATGTTTGTTTTCTTGGACTGTTTTGCACTGTTGATTCTCAGTGAATTAATTATCAGCCCTGAGTTCATATCCCTCCCACATTTCCTCCTGCTAACTTGGTAGTATTTCCCATTCCTGTCCTTCACTATTGCATTTAGTGAACATCCACATCTTTACATAGGCTGTTTAATGGTCTGCATTTAAAGACCCTTTCTTTTATAGAAATCAGGGCTGGACTAAGACTAAGAAATATCCTGGACTGCCTGCCCCAAAAAAATGTGTGTTAGGGATGGCAAAATCAAATTTTTAAATGTTAAGCTTTGTCAGCAGTTGTTTCCCATTAAATGTACTAGTACGAGATCTAGTGTAGTGGGTTTAGGAAGTTAACAGAATAAAGATTTAAAATTTTTCTCTATCTGTCCCAAGGCTGGTGTTGTGGTTGGAAACGGACTTTGAAGAGAAATGCACCCAACTATAACTGAGAAGAGAGGTGGGAAAAGAGGATCTCCTGCATTATATCCCTAGAATATGGGCATCTTGAAATTAATAATTTCTGGGGTGTGATCAGAATCACTTACTTTTGACACTGACTTCAATAGGGTTACAATATGGAGCTAGAACAGATCCAGGATCTGTCAAACCAAACTCCTCAGAGAGGACAAAAAAATCCCCAAACCCCTCCATCTTGGTTGCAATATATTTTAAACTACATTTTCAGTCGTTTCAATGACAGGAAGGGTTAACGGGTTACTTACAGGCCTTCCTGGAATGTGAGTGCATCAAGTTTCTGGTGTTCAGTGTAGAAGAAGGCTTCTGAGAACCTTCTTACCTGAGGAAGACAGAAACATGTTAAACCTAAGGTCTGATGAAAGGTGCAAGTACAGTCAGGTTAATAACACAGCAGTGACTGTCAGGATAAAATGACTTACTATGTTCCATCTGCATTGCACCAGTCTGATGACAGAAAAAAAAACAGCTAACCACCCAAAATACCCCAAACCAACCAAACAAAATCAAACCCACCAACCAAGAAACCAAAACCAAAACCAAACAAACAAGCTCACAAACCAACACCCAAACCCAACCATCAGCTAAATTCTGCCTCACTTTCCCAGTCCAGCAGAAAGCAACTGATGTTTATGTATATTTGCTGAGAGAGAAGGTTTGTGCCTTGACAGTAAAACAAGATTTCCTTGCATTCATCTTTTCTAAAACCTGATAAATTCACCATTTCCCCCTGTTTTCTTAAACTGGAGAAGATTTCTTCCTTTCCCACAGTGCAAACCATCTAGCAGCAGTGGAGTGAGTTACTAAATTAGAACAATTCATAATTCATCATCTCTTCTATGGGAACATCCACAGTGACTCCCAGAAGAGTGAAGGAAGTCTTATATGTTAACCCAGATGAGAGTAAACTCTATCATGGTAGAACCCATCTGCCTATGTTGTGTTACAAATGAGAGCTCTTCAAAACCCTTCATGGACACTAGTTCTGATCAGTGTTGGATAATCATTTACAAAAGAGTCACAGCTCTGGAGTGTCTGGCACAGCACAGTGTGAAATAAGTTATAAAAAATTTAATGCTACTCTCTGTTCTGCAGCAAGTTTTGAGTTTAAATGAATCAAGCATTATATGCAATCCATTGTACTAAGCTGCTAAACTACAGCACATACATTACTAATAGTATTTGTAAAAGTGATCTCTGCCACAGTGTTAGCATTGGTAGTGAAAAGCACGTGTCATAGCATCATGGCATTTCCCTAAATCCCAGCTGTGCCTTAACAACCAACCCTTCTAAAAGAAGAACTTGTATCCCTTTAAAAAGACTGTGCCTTAATAAAGTGATTTTCATTTGGAGCTCTCAAAATAGTTTCAAGATCTGGGAAAGTACCTTTACACAGTTTATACTGGGAGGAACAAGCACACAAATGTATGCAGTTTCCAAGGGTCATGCATGTAGTTGGTATCAGTTGAGGCTGGAACAAACCACAGTCTAGAGTTCACTTTACTGCATCTGCGAGTGCACAGAGTTGGGTCTTCTGGCTGAACGCCACCCAGGTCCTCTCAGAGTCAGGGGAGACCTAGTTAAACTAACCAGGGTAGTCTTATAATCTGTCAGTCAATCACCTCTTCCTGAATTTTGCAAGCTCAACCATGCTCTTGGGGAGAACAACTGGAGAGTTTCCTGCTCATTCTGGAGAGTAACTGAACCTGCACTAACTCTGACAGGAACCAGAACATAAGCCAAGCTACCAACACCTACACTGTAGACTCCTGAAACTGAGCAAGGTGAATCCTACCTTTTCTTTGTGTTCCCTGCTCTAATGATTAGATCAGACTGTGAATTCAGCTCAGGTGATGTGTTGAACTGATGTCTGGTCAATAACCAAAAAAGTCCTAATGGAAGCCTCTCAGCTTGCTGAACTATCAGATAAGCAGATTTTACAAAGTTAGATCCAAAGACAAGTGCTTTTGCACTTGCTCTGTTGTCAAGTACAAGAAGCAACTTCTACATGAAGGACATTGATATTTTGTTGTGTGCACCTCACTGGGTAAAAGGCAAGAAATATATATAGATATACCATTCCTTATGGTAGCTTTGTGAAAACGTTGAAATAAAGTAGTTTTGGTTGTCAATGTGATGTTTGTGCTTTGTAAAAAAATATTTATGATTTATGGCTATCTAGATAATACAGGTGGTAGCTACCTCTTCCCATCCATCTCCTGTTCCATGGCTGATTCTGGTGTTCAAAGGGTACTTGTTTTATGAAGGATCCTAGCTAGATCCCATAAAAGCAACAGCTTTCATTCCAGAAATCAAAACTGTAATTTCAAATCTTGGCCTTCATCTCCTCTTCACCTTATGTCATGCTTACCTCATTTCATGAAAATACTCATATGGGCAGAACAGTATTGGACATAGAGATCCAAATAAATCATTAGTGTCTATCAGCAGGTTGCCACTACTAAATTAGTTTTTATCTTCTTAACATTACCCTTAGCGTGTGATGTTCCTGAGTCAGATAAGCTGTGACTTCTGAATGGAGTGTTGTCACCTCCAGGAACTGGGTCCACAGGGCCAAGAGGTGGGAGCATAGCCAGGCAAGGTCTTTGCTTATCTGTTCTGCGATCTTCTCAGGATTGTTCAACAGCTGAAGGACAGAAAGGACATTTTGAGATCAAGACAGTGTCATGAAGTAAAAGCATTCTGCGTGTTAGATTAAGCCCTTTTAGGTACAACAGGAACAAAATGCAAACAAGCAAAACCTCAATTAATTCCCACCACCAACAAAAAGAATGTTGTTGATTTAGAATTATTATTAAAGATACAGTTTTCATTTGTTTTAATCCAAATAAAGCTGGTGATACTTTTGCTTTTATTCTTAAAATACCACACATTTTAGTGAAAAGTGTGTCAAGGGATCTCAGCTGCACAACTGGAGAGTGAGAAGTGGAAACTGCCTCAGTTTTTGTGGGTTTTACTGGCGATGCTAGTAAATGGAAAAAATAAAAATAAAAGATAGTGATTTCCAAATTATCCACCAGATGGTGCTGGATGCTCTGACATAATAAACCATGGCCCATCACATCCTTTTTGATATCAAAAGAAACCTTCTCAGCCATGTCATACTATGATACCAGAAGAACAATAAATCTCAAGTCAAAACACTGTGTCCTCAACACGTAATGAAAACACATATCCCAGAGTTAGCTGTTGTTTCTCTCCCACAGTATGACATGATGGGCCCCACTATGCCCTCCAAATCTAGGCTGCAATTCTATGCTAAAACTGCCTAGGAAGAGCATTTTATCAGCAATGTCTGTGTATCAATCTCCTTGATTTCACAGTTTCTTTAACAGGAGGCAGCCACTGCACTTTACCTAGATATCTTGGCACAAAGTGTACAGAACTGAGATTTCATCTATTCCTTGGGTCCCTACCTGCTTCCATGAAAGCAGCAATACTAACAGAAATACTCCAGGAATAACACCATAGGGACTGGTTATCAGTTCTTGTCTGGGTCTTTTTTTAGTTAAGGTTGCAGTCTATCTGAAAGCCTGCTTATTTTTCACCTTTTTTTATGCAGGTGCTTTCCAGATTGGTGGCACTGCAAACTAAACCATGATTAAAAGCAAATTATACGTGTGTGAGAGAGAGAAACAGAGAAAATATGTAGGCGGATAACACAGATATCATCACTGAGTTTTCATTGTTTGGGTACTACCCTGTTTTAATGACATCTAAGAGGACGTAAGCTTTAGCACCTGTTTTGGTACTGGAAAAACAAGAGGCATACTCTTAGACAAAAGATCCTGCCCAAACATTTATCTCTGCAGAGTCAGAGCACTAATTTATTTATTGCACTCAGTTTTATCTGCTGTATGTCAGTTTTTATTATTTTTAAATTTAGTCATTAAGCTTCCTCTTACATCATAAACTGAAAGCCCAGACTTCAAAGAAGTCACATTATTAATGCAAGTCTTACTAGGAATAGGTGCATGATGGCTATTTTCCTAGTTTATTGCTTAAACTTCTTCATATATCAGAGAGGAAGGCAGGAAGGCAGAAAGGAAGGAAGGAGGAAAGGAAATTGCAATTCCTGCATTTTACTGCACTGTCACACAGAGGACAAGAGTTTAGTAACAATAGCAACGCAGGTCATACCCCAGAGAATCAGTTCCTCAGAGCAAAAGCCACCAATGAAAATCACCAAATGTGGTTCTGGCTGTGCCATTCACATACCTGCTGCTGGGCTGCTCCCTGTAACAGCCCCTTTCAAGCCCTATTGTCTTTAATGGTACTGTCAAGTGAAAATAATCAAGACATTTTTGGTGGGGTATTTTGCTTGTTTGTTCATAAGTCAAACACACAACACAGTCTTACAGGCTGGGCGAGTACTGTCAATACTAATCCATACAGAGGTACATATGACTTCAGCACTTACATCGCAGTGATGGCCAATGCTGCAGCTATGTGCCACCAATGTACAAGATCTCAATATTTACATCTTAAAAGTCTTTGCAAATTCACTGTCTTTATCATCAAATTACATATAGATAGACAGAAAGCTATTATCCCAGGATGCTAAAGTGCACAGGAAAACCAAAGTTTTTACAACACTCCAAAGAACGAGCTGTTCTAGTTGTTGTGTTCACCTATCTGTTGCTATGTTGTCCCAGCAGTTTTCATACAACAGTCAAAGCAGACTGACTTTATTAATATTGCCATGCAAAACAAGTCAATAAGCTTTTGTGGGTTTTGTTTGTTTGTTTTTGTGGGGGGCAGGGGGTAAGAGTAAGAATTGTATGGGAAATTAATGCTGGCATTTTCTGATGTATGTCAGGTTAACTTGGATTTTCCCAGGTTCGTAAGTTCAAAGGAGACTCTAGATTCTGTCATCTGATCTTCTACATTGTAGCTTCTAAATCCAGTAAAGGTGAGGCAAATAACTCGTGTTTCTCTAAACCAAATTTACATGAAATCTGATTTCTTGCAAAGTAACCAAGTCATGACTTAAAATTAAGAAATTTGTCAATCACAATGCTTTTCACCCATGACTCACAAACATAATAGTTCACCATTTGTAACAGGAGTGTGAATACATTTCCAGTTTGCTTTTGCTTCAGTTTCTCTCTATTAACTGTTATTTTTCCATTCTTCTCTATGTTGTCTCTCCTGTTAATAAACTAAGTAAATCAAATCTAGGAAGTCTCTGATTATGAAGCATTTTCACCAGCCTTCAGGTGATATTTAGAAATTGACTTGGCACCCTTTATGACTTGTCTGTGTCTCACTTGAAATAAACACAGCAGAAGGCAATTTCAAGAGAGCAGGTCAGTAATTTCTGTGTCCAAAATCACTTTTTTTCCTGCCATGAGCCTCCCTACAATTTACAGACCTTTATTTGAAAAGATATGGTTGTACGACCTGCCACAGTGTCTTTTCTACTTTAGCACAAAAGCTGTAATTGCAACATACCCTCATTAGGGTTTTTTTTCCTTACACTGTAACTCAGGGCTAAGCTCATTGAAGGATGGTAAAGCAATCCAGCTGGCGACTTGTTAAAAGTGACAGAAACTTCTTCTAAAGTTACTGATCAAAATCATGTGAAATTGTTGCTAGAAGAGAAATATTCGAAAAACTTTCTGATGGTGCCAAATTCCCTTTCTCTCTCTTTGAAAAGTGGCCAGGCTATTTCAGTGCACTTGAAAACTGAACCTGAAAAATGTATGGACAGATGCTGTTAAAGAAAATACCTGCAGCTCCATACAAAGCTGAGATAATGTCTCTTCCACAGACAGCTCCTCTAGGGAAAAAAAAAAGAAAAGAAAAAAGAAAACATAAAGAAAGAAATCAGGTTTGAGAATAGTAAATATGAAATGTTAATGCTCTGCTGTTAATTTATGTGAGAAATACATCTTTTGAAAATCTTCCCTGACAGAAAAATTTCTGTTTGGATGTGGGCACTCCACAACCCACCTTGTACTGGTGCAGGAGCAACTTCTGCTTGTGCAACCTGGACCACTATACCTGTAGAAGTTCTGGAATGTTGTTAGGACAAAGAAAAAGAGTTTGTGGTTTTGTTGTCTACTCTCTCTTTTACTAGAAGTTTGCTTACTAGCCTTTGGAATTTATGGCCAACTCCAGAACTGAAGGTAAACTCTCATCATTGTAAAGTCTGAGAAAATTATGTGCAAGAAATGGTTCTCCCTATTGTGCTACACAGGACTGTGTAAGTGATATCAGATACCTGGCTAGCTAAAGATTGGGCATCTCTGTACTGCCTTGAGGAGTACTTGTAAAGTACCTCTCCGCTACTACAGCAAGCAGCAGTGCTTTGATGTAGTCCTGAGAGAATCCAGCACAGGGACATTCCATTTTAAATGCACCACAGACTATAAGGCAAAC
This sequence comes from Dryobates pubescens, assembly GCF_014839835.1. Classification (NCBI taxonomy): domain Eukaryota; kingdom Metazoa; phylum Chordata; class Aves; order Piciformes; family Picidae; genus Dryobates; species Dryobates pubescens. The sequence continues at coordinate 18,142,252 of NC_071625.1, read as the reverse complement.
TCTTCAACTTTGGCAGCTTGATTTTGCAGTGTGGACCTTTTTAATAGTATCTGCAAAGAAACAAAGCAGAACAACCAACAGGCCAGTCCACTCTTCAATCCCCAGATTACTCTTCTTAAATAGTACTAAGGAATGGGAAAGGACTGAATGAGATGGGTAGTGCCTTGAAAAGACTCATTCTCATCTGGTAAAATCTAGGAAACAATCATTCTCCCTATTCCCATCTAAGCTAGGCTATTATTTTTTTAAAATATACTACCCAGGGAGCTAAAAAAAAATATTTAAAAAAAAATCTGAAGAGATTTATAGTCAGATATTTATCTTAACTGTCTTTGGAAAACTATGATGAGATCAATGTGACCAATATCAATATTTACAACTGAATGAGTCATTTACATTCTTCCCCTAGTCAGGGGTGAAAAATGAGGGAAATACCAAACACATTTCATGTCATCCCAAGGTAGAAAGCACTTAAAACCAAATCTTCAGTCGACTTTCACACTGCAAATAAAATGATGCAAATAGCACTCTGCTCAAGAAGCTAAACAGGGTATTTGCATTTAACAAATTTCCATGCATTACAACAAGAACATTTGCAAATGGAGTGCCTGCTTCAGTACTAGTAATGATTTGAAAACCAAGCTAATTGTATTTAGAAACCCAATATATGCTCTGGCATAGTTCTCAAGTTGGGGTCAACCAGCCATACATAACTGCTATCTCCCAACATACAAGCCCCCTCTGGTGAGGCACAAATCATCTATTATGTGTGCCTGGTTACCAGAATGCCTGAAGCATGAGCTTTCTTGCATGTTAGAGTCTCTCTGAGAGCTCAAAAGTAGAAAGTAGAAATATTCTTGTTTGGTTGGGGTTTTCTTTGTTTTGTTTTCTCTTGTTTTGTTTTGTCCATAGCTGGACAGAATAACACTGCATGTGCTCTTCCCACCCTAAGACATTTAGGTACCTTAATGGGAAATGTATGCTGGGGAACAAGACCTGAACTGGAAAACAGGAGCTATCAAGCCTGTAAATCTGCAAATATAAAGTATTATGTTTGATAGTTCTTGTTTATGAGCACTACGTAGTGAAACTGGAAAATGTTTTTTGCTCCCTTTTAAAATCTGCTGGCCAATGCAATTGAATCTCCTAATATAATCTGTGCAACGTGACACTTCAAAACCTTTGCACAGATATACAGACATAAAACCAGAGATGTGAAATCATGAGCTACATCCCTTGAATTCAAAGAAACAGGTGGGAGAGCCTCATTTTCACAGAAGCTCATGCTGTCATTACAGACATGACTATACACAAATTACAGAGCTCAATCCCACAAATTCAGCCAGCCGGTACTTTCACATTGAATCTAACAGGCCTGACCAACCAAAAAAAATCTCCTGAAAACCCAGAAAATCCATTAAACAATTGAATTAGGGAGAAAGGTGGAATTATTTTAAAGACTAAGTTATAATTAAGTAATTGACAGAGAAGAACTACATTGCAAAGTGTAAATGAGAGAGTAGGTTTCAAAACCACTTATACCACCCTTCAGATTTTTCTTTTCTTTTTAAAAGAAAAAAAAAATTTCTCAAGAGAAAAAAATATGCTACAGTCTTCCCCCAAACTTATGGCAATTCAGAATTGCAAGTTCAAGTCTTCAAAAAGCAACTGAGGCAAAAAAAAAATATCACTAACAGACAAGCACTTTGGGAGATGCATCAAAACATTTTGCTCGTATCAGGACACATCCTTTAGAGTATTTACATAAACTGAGAAGGAAATTATCTTTAATAGTGTGTCAAAATAAACACTAACAGAGAAAACAGGGACAGAAATCCTCTGAAATCCCTGAATAGTCCAAGAAATTTGGTAATTAAATGCATATTGAAAATGCAACACTATGAAAAATTCAGTGTTCACTTACCCAACTTCAGCTGTGGTAAATCAGGAATTTCCTTCATTATGAGAGTGTAGTACGTATGAAGTCCTCTTTGAGCGTTCAAGAGCAGAAGACAGAGGTCCTTATGCCATCTGTATGCATGCTGCATGCAGTTTTCAGATGGGACATAAAAGCTGCCCTGTGTAACAAAAGTATGAAGAAAATAAAACACACATTAAATTAATGTTCTACATTTGTCCTAGAGGTTTCCTCAAAAATCCAGAGGTGGCCAGCCTTTCATTTGTAATAAAACAATTGTCACAAGAGAGATTATAACCATCCCTATCTCTTAGAGACCCAGCTAGCTAGGTGTGTAATAATAATAGTATCCCATTCTGCATGTACATTTTGCCTAAACTATACCAAAACTATTATGTCCCAACAATAATGTCACATGCATAGAAGCCCTCAGTCCAAATAGCCCAGTTGCTCTGCTTCAATTGTCCCACTGTGTAACCAATGTCCCCTCACAAAGTAGAGAGCTGATGGTGCTGTACAAAATACATCCTCTCTGCTATAGGAAGAGGCATAGAAAGCACTGTAAAGCTGACTATAGTCACATTCCTTTTTTTTCTCTTATCCTATTCTCTCCTTCTTCAAAGGCTTTCGCTTGATTGTAGGTGGTATGTATTGTTATGTGCATTAGTGAAGAAAATGCAGATGGCATTGCTGTCCTATCAACAAATATAAGCCACTGTCTTCTCCAGGATCAATGTCTGTATTTGTACATCTTTTGTGGGAAGAGATGTAATTGAACAAATCACAGCATGTTTAGTACCAAAATTTCCCAGGCAGCACATTTACACTTAGAACATAAGTTGAGTATACATTAGGCTGTCATAAATCAAGCAGGTTTTTTTCTGTCAAAAAACACCACTTACATAGATTACTCATGCATAAAATTTACACTGGTCAGATTTAAAATAAAACTATTTATTAACCTGTGGGCTTGTACCCAGGATTTCATGGAGAGTTTCAAGGGGGTTGCTATCAGTAGTAGTTCATATTTCTAAAGTCTCCGTGTGCATTTTACAATTTTTATCCAACAATGCAGTAGAAAGGTGTGTGAGCACTTGCAATCAATTATTATATCTGGCTATTGTTCCCCCAAAGAGAAGTAGAAAGGGTTACCAGAACAAAGAAGTGAGAAAACCACCTGGGTGCTCTGTCTTGAACTCTATGTAACATCAACTACATTGAAAATACATCTAGAAATGTGGGGTTTTTTCAGCATATGGGCTGCACAAAGTACCAGGATAGGACTGTCATTGTTGCATGGCTATGGAGGAACATGAACAGTTTGTGATTCAGTTCACTGGTTACCATTGATGGGGTAAGCATGCAATTACTTCAGTACCTTCAAGATATTACTGTTCTCACAGGACCATTTCTTTTGAAAAGTGTGACACACATACAGGGTGCAGAGCGGGACACAACAGCTACTATTAAACCCACCTTGGGGACCTTTTAAGTTAATGTAAACTAAGGTCTGTGCATGCTCATCTGCAGGGACCCCAGCATGCAAGGACGGCATCTGTCAGATGATGCTGAGAAATGTCAAGGAATGTTTGTCTTTGGGATGGCCTGAAGATTGCACACTTTCCACAATCACTATTTTAATTGCATCTTCTTCTCTACATTTGTATGTGTGTCTTTCTATTCCTGGTTTATAGCCTGAAACAGGGATACAGACCACAACACTAACAAATGAAGTTCAGTAACATAGTACACGATACTCCAAGGAAGAACACTGCCATAAAACTAGTAGTCAGGAAAACCAGTGGCTATGACTCATTAAACTGCCACAAAGTGCTCAGCTCTCTGGGTTTCTTGAATCAAGAGGGCAGATATTGGTTTACTTCTGCTTAAGGCAAAACTATTTAAACAAAAATTCATACTGAAGCTGACAATCCCAGTTTGCACAAAGCAAGATGGCTTCCCTAGGCCTGTAATATCCATAGTAGAAGCACTTGTTAGTTCCCTTTGTAAAGATTCTCATGACCTTTTGAGCTGACTGTTATTTTATTGTCATTACTTTGTAAGTAAACAGATTTTTGTATCCTAGTTGTAAAATGCACCTTCATTGATTTCCTTTTCCTTTTCCTTTTCTGTAACAGCAGACTGCATCTCTGGCTTTTGACCTTTTCTACTTTTCGAGATTTTGAGAGCACATAAATGACTGACAAATCTTCACTTCCAGACATACAGCCTTAAGGTACTCTGATAGCAAAGATGGATGATAATACAGAAGCTAATAGTATTGATACCAGGCAAAAGTATGACTTCCATTATGCCAACATTGTAAGAGGCAAAATAGCTTAAGAGAGCCAAGACATGATGGAAAAAGTGACAGGAAAAAAATGCAAACAACAAATAATTCTGATAATTACAGTCTCTGAAATATTTTGCTCTAAGATTTTTTTTAAATTATTATTTAAATCTTGTATATATGTAGAATCATAGAATTATTTTGGTTGGAAAAGACCTCTAAGATCATCAAGTCCAACCATCAGCCTAACACGCCCACGGCCATTAAACCATGTCCTGGAGCGCTATGTCTACATGTTTTTTAAACACCTATGGGGATGTTGATTACACTACCACCCTGGGCAATCTACTTCAATGCCTGACCACTCTTTCAGCAAGGAAATTCCTCCTAATATCCAAACTAAATCTCTCCTGGTGCAATTTATGTACATTTCCTCTTGTTCTAACACCCAATACTAGATGGAAGAGACCAACCTCCACCTCATTACAACCTCCTTTCAGGTAGTTGTAGAGCAATTAGGTCTCCCCTCAGCCTCCTCTTTAACAGGCTAAACAATCTCAGTTCCTTCAGCTGCTCCTCACAAGACTTGTTCTCCAGGTGTTTCACCAGCTTCATAGCCCTTCTCTGGACATGCTCCAGAGGCATCCTTCTTGAAGTGAGGGGCTCAAAACTGAACACAGTATTACAGTGTAACTTCACTAGTACTGAGTATAGGGGCACAATCCCTTCCCTACACCTGCTGGCCACAATATTCCTGATACAGGCCTAGATGTTATTGGCATTCTCGGCCATGCTGTTCTACTTAAAAGAATGTTTGCTGTATTGATGCTAGATGAAAATAAATAAATAAAATAAAATAAAAGTTACCCTATGAGATTCCAAATGTGCATATTTTCCAGCAGCTATCTGATGAATTCAGCAATGAGATTCTTTCTTATGTTGAGCAAGTTACTCGTAGAGAGGCAGACATATAATAAGAGCTACAACTAGTGACTTCAGAGACCTTTGGAGACTGAACTAATCTTGTGAGTGATAAATTTGAACAGGTGGAGACAATGAGGTTAAGAATATTATGCATGGTCTAATCTCCTATAGGATTTGTTTGGTTTTTTTGTTCTGCTTCTTAAAAAAATGAAATTGAGGCATCAGAATGAATGAATGATACTGAAGTAGATTCATTTAAGTTGGAAAATATCCTTATGATCATTGAACCCTACTGTAAAACCTAACACTGCCACAACTAAACTGCATCCCTAAGTGTCATGTCTACACTTCTTTCAAATACCTCCAGAGATGGTTACTCAAGCACTTCCTTGGGCAGCCTGTTCAATGCTTGGCAACCGTTGCTGTGAAGACATTTTTTCCTAATATCCAATCTCAGCCTCCTCTGGTGCAACTCGAGGCCATTTCCTCTTGTCCGATCACTTGTTACATGGGAAAACAGGCCAACCCACACCTCACCATAACCTCCTTCTGGTACTTATATAGAGAGATAAGTTCTCCCATAAGCCTCATCTTCTCCAGGGTAAACAACCCTACTATGTGGTTCCAGTAGTCTATCTCTCTCTCAGACTCCTTGATACTCCTCAATGTTCTCATCTCCTCCCAGAGTTCTGTCACTAATCAGAGGAGTCCTTTTCCATATGTGAACCTCCTGCAGGTGGGTTCATTGCATCCATCCAGTACTGGCATAAGATCCGGGCAGATCCTGCAGCTTGCACCTGAGTGGTTGCTTCTTCCTACCAGAGCAGGTGTAGAGTTTAGAGAGGACAGGGCTGCCTTCTAGGTAGATACTACTGCTCTTTGTTTGAGCTGGCAGAATTACAGAGCCCTTCCTGTCTGCCCTTCTGAGTGAACTGGAGCTGCTCACCTCAGCAACAGGTCTCATCAGCCACTCTCTGATGACAGCTGTCAGATCCTGTGGGTCTTTCTTCTCCCCTGAAGTCCCTTTTGTTGCAGAAATGTCAACATGCACGACATTAGAGGGCTCTGCTGCTGATCATGCCAACACAAAAGCTGCTCACCTCAGGAACTGAGTAAATGTAAAATACTTCATAGCTCTTTGCTTCTCAGTAGCAAAATAGAAAAACTAATTTTCTAAAGAGTTAGGTGATCAACTAAGTGCACATATTATATCAAAAATTACATATCACTTCAGGTATATCTGCAGGGTGTCATGAGAAATCATGTATATATAGTCTTAATTTCTCTATTTCTGAGTTTACAAAAGAGTAATGATAAAGAAAACCTACTCAAATGTGAGATAGAAACAAGTGCCTAGAGCTTTGGAGAAGTGAAGTCTTCAGCTGAATTTTGTCACAAAGATAGATCCCAGCACTGGGCTATCACTGCTCCCTGTTGATCTGTCCTCTAAGATGTTCTTTCAGATTTACCTAGGCAAGTAAAATAGCCTACAAAATCAACAACCTCAAACAAACTAAACATTGTTGACAATATCCCTGTTGAATGCACTTAAATAAATCAGGCATCTAAATGAATAGGTTTCCTGTGTAATGCTTTTTTCAGTCAACAGATTTCTCCTATAATCAGAGTGCATTACTGTATAATGTACTTTTCCTTTATAACAAGAGAAAAATTACTTGAGAAAAGTAAATACTGTAATTAAATAAAGTTCATGACAATCATTATTCAAATGCAGAGAACAATTTGTGAATATCCACTTCCAGAGTACTAAATCTATTTAACATCAAAAGGCACCAATTGGAATTTATGCTTTGTAATATACAGCAAGTTGTTTGTATTTGTTTTGTATTAAAGCAATTTCACAAGCTATGTTAACTCTGTGCAATGTTCAACAATAGCACTAATAGCTGGTAAAGTAAATTCTTTACATTTAATCTAATTCCACACAGCATTTCGCAATTCAGACAATTCAAATTGCTTGCCAAGAATTTTAAAATACTAAAAAGCTCTTCCAGGCTAAATGCACAAGTTTAGCAGTCTCCATTAGTATATAGAACAAGCCTACATTACTGCTTCTACTGAAGATCAAGGGAACTGCCTGAAAAAGAGAAATAAACCTCAGCATCCCAAGATGAATGCAGTTTCTGAAAGGATAATGTCCATTCTTCTGCATGCTCATATTAGTCACCTAATATATAAGTTTTATTTTAGTTTCAAACCCACTGACTAAGGAGATTCTTCATCTCCTTGGTCAGTGAGTTTGAGAGACCATTTTCTAAGATTGGAAATTTCCTGGTGTTTCATGGTTAGAAGTGAAATTTTAGTTATGGTTTGAGAGAACAGATTAGTGTTTGCATCTCATTATCATTCCTTGAAAAAAAGCAAGACAATTAAAAGATAATAATTCCTGGTAATTAGGAATATGAGGAGTAGAATACTCTTGTGTGTAGGAACACAAATGTTCAAAAGAGATATTAGTATTTTATAATTAAAGAAAAGGTAAAACAGGAGGGGAACCATGAGTTATATCATGCAGCTTATATTCAGTTATCTTATGCTTCTTAATTATTGATAAAAAAACAAAACAAAACAAAACCACAACCAACAAACCAAACAAAAATCCTAATTTATTGGGATCTTTGTATCAGATAACACTTGTATGGAAATACAGTCTCCTGAACAGGACAGTTGGTTGCTGTCCAGAGGATGGTGCAAAGGACCTTACAGTGATCTTCATCTGGATCAGGTGAGACTCCTCTAACGGAATACCTGCACCAGCTAGAATGTGGTCCTGCGTGACCACTCCAGTATATGCATCATCCATTGTTACAGATGTTCTTAAACAACATAATGTCTCAAATGTTTATCAAAGACTGTTCTAGAAAGATTTCTGAAAAAATACTTTCTATTAGATGGTGTTGGATGATGGGTTGGGCATGATGATCTTGAAGGTCTCTTCCAACCTGGTCCTATTCTGTTCTATTCTATTCTATTCTATTCTATTCTAATCTATTCTATTCTATTCTATCCTGACCATCTTATCTGTGTTCACCTTTGTCACTTCTGCATCAGGAATTTCTGGGACAGCCAGACTGACCACCCAGTATGTTTGTCACTGTTTGTCACTACATCAAAGCTTTTCACGGAGTTGTTTCAAGAAATCCCTGGGTCTGATCAAAATTCCAACCCAAAAAGATTTTACAGCAATGATTTAGTACTGTTTATAAGAGTAGCCACCTCCTCTCAGGTTGATCCATTCTCATCCATATAGACAACAAACTGCGGGAATCCTGGACTACCAAAAAATTAATGGCTAAGTGCAAGGAGGGTCCATACAGTCACAATAATTACCCCCTGCTATTTCATAGCTATAGGATGAATGTGAGCTTCATATTTAGAACAGCTCACTTACACTCATAGCTCTTGCCACTGATGACAAAATGCTTTCTTTTACATAAGCTGACATAATTTCCAAAATATTCATACTATATATATTGCAGTTAAGATAGAGACCCTACAAAACCACACAGTTTGCCATATCTAACCCTGCACAGAGACAGAAAGCAAACACAGATTTACTAAATGGCTAAAATTCTTTTCTCTCCCTTTTTTAATCCTGTTTTTTTATTTCTTGTTGAGAAATCAGTGGTAGACCCACAGATGTTCCCTTTCCATGTGAAGAGACTCACATGACTGTGCACATTGAGGGAGGTATGATCTGTCTTCGTTAATCACATTGGTATTGAAAATGTAAAATGTAAAATCTACAGGTTGAGCAGAGGGTACCACTGGTGGAAGAAGGGCAAGTCCTTACCCCATTTGCTGAAACTGGTTGCTGTACAATTTGTACAAAATTAACAGGATGAAAGTATTTGACTTGAGATCCTTGCATAACAGGAACCATCAGGCTTGAAAAAAATGACATCCTCTGAAGAGGTAGAAGAGAATTTTCACGGTCAGCTCTAATGGTTGTGTCTCAGCATTTCAACAACATAAGTTACTGTTCAAAACACAAGCCGTGGGTTTCTTAATTAAAAGTGGCTGAGAAAGAAATACTGGAGAAGAATGCACCTGACAGAACTTTTTAATCTAAACCCACCATTCTAGTGAATCAAAAATGCTTCACAGTTCTAGAAATAAAAAATCTGGTAAACACTGTTGAAGTTCTAAATGTTTCATACTGACACTCTTTGAGCAAACCATTTTGAGTTTTCAATTCAAATAAAACTGCCTGCTTTTTAAATTTTCTTTCTCACCAAGATCATGTTCAAATAGCAGTATATTGTGCAGTTTCAAGATCAAAAACTAATCAGAAAGCTTTCTTGTCAGAACAGGTGTTTCAGTTGGTTGTGGGTTTTTTCCCAGAATTTTTCTTTAGGGGACATTTAACAATTTTTAAAATTTCTATTCAATAGACAGGAAAACAAATACTGTCATGTCCTCAGCTTGTCTGAAATCTACTTCCCACATCATTTTGAAAACAACCTAGAGTCTGAAGGTCAAGTTGTATCTTGTGTATTACCACAAGTGTCTGCAATCACGATAGCTCTTCATATAAAAGCACACACAGAATATTCTTCAGAAGTCCTTACAGAGCCCTGAATAAGAAGGGTTTCCATTTCCTACACCTGATCTAGGGGGTTATACGTCTCCATAGAGAAAATTAAACCCATAAAAACATTTCTATAGCAATAAATTAAGCACTGAGGGAGATGTCTCATAAAAGTGAGAGCAGGTGTCTGACAGGAGGAATACTTCTTCCAAGATGAGAACTGAATCATCTGGCACAAGAAAAGTCATATGCTTTCCTTGCTCTCTGTTAGATATATGTATGAAAATGACACATATTAGCTATATCTTAATCTTCTTATTATTAAGATCTGTGTCTGGAACATTCACAAAGCACAGTGAATTATCCTTTGGCTGAGAGGTGATAAAGCAATACTAAATAACTATTGTATGGAAACCAACCAACCAACCAAAAAAACAACAACGCAAAACAAAACAGTGTTTGATTTTCAAATGGTTTGAAAGTGATCATTTCTGCAATAGAGGGTCAAAAAAGGGTATTTGTATATAATTTAAAATTTATTATTGAGAAATACATACACATGTTCTGTAAATTCTGATATCCTGAATAAAATAACACTGTGATGACATCAAAAAAGGCCTCAGTACAATGTCCTTTCTGATTAAAAAGAGTCCATGCTGCTTGCTCACAGATAAGGAAAGCAAATCCACTCCTGATGTTGTGATCAAACAAGGACCCCTGAGCTGAAGAACTGCCTTATTATTGAACATCCCTGCAGGCAGCAGGCACAAAATCAGTCAGGTTCTAAAAGGACGCTTGTTGACAGTTTTTGTCTCTCCCACATGTATGTATATCCTCACACACATATCAAGAGATCCTGTTCAGTGGCATAAAATGTATTTGCGCCATTAGAATTGGCACTCAGAGCAACAGAAAACACCAATAATGTTTCTATACATAGCAACAGGGAAGAATAATTTAAGTTGCTTCTCTGAATAGAGTGTAAATGACTTAATGCTCTATAATCACACATGTAAAGGATTTGTGGTGGAAGGATTTGTCTATGTACTGTCTGATACTAAATAGAAGAATGAATGAATAAACACATAAATAATAAAAAGAATAAAAAGTGCTTCTGAGTATTTTTTAGCTTCCTAATAGTTATATCTTGCAAAGTTTGCAATTAATTACATAGGCAACAATAATCAAAACTCTAACATATATCCCAGCTTGCTCACATAGGAATGGTGAGATTAGTATCCATCAAAACTTTTGCCTTTGGACTGCAAACATGTCCAGCTCATTTTATCATTTGGACTCCCTTCACAGCACATAGAGAAAAAAAGGCGTTTTATGAGCACATTTCATTCCCTCTACTTCAGAATTTGAGGCTAATCAACATTATTTCCTATAAATGCTCCTCATTTCCACAGGCTATGTATGAAAGGAAACTGAACCAGAAGCTTGAATGCAAATAATGGCTTCTAATTTGATTTACTTTTTTTTTAATTTTACAGCTTTTTGGTTTAAAAATCAGGATTTAACTGGGGGTACGTGTTTGGGTGTGTGTGGTTATATTTATATCAGTCTGGAAACACTGAAATATCAATGGCAATAAAAAACAACACACAGAGATTAACAAGATCTGGTTTTATCTAGCAGTTGTCATTTATAAAGCCTGAAATGCATCATAAATCAGTCTACATTTTACACGTGAGAAAATGAATGCTCAGAAAGATAATCTGAGCTACTCTTTCCAGGTGCAGGCAGAGGGAGAGAACTAGCAGATCTGGTGTGAGCTGAGCAATCCTCTAACTTGGAGAAAAAGCAGGAACTGGAAGCATCTGATATGGAAGTGAAGAGGTGTGTAGGGAAGTGAAGAGGTGTGTAGGGAAGTGAAGATTCCATCTTGTGTTGTCCTCAGTGTTCACTGCAGAAGGATATGGCTATGGTTGGTACAAAAGCCAAATGAAGATAATCTGCCAGAGCACGTGGATTAGTTTGGACCTGACAAACAAATTAGTTAAAGCCAGCTCTTTTGCAGAAGCCATTTCTTTCGTAGTGTTTAAGCACAATATACCATGAAACACAGTGAATGTCTATCATAGTGCATGAACCAAACTATTTCACTAAGTGTTGCTTTCTGATGCACAGAAACAGAGTAAATGGTCACTCTGAAATGTCGTTTACTTAATAAAAGCAACAGCAAGGAGTACAGATTCCTATTTAGAAATGCCAGGCTCTATTAAATCCTGCTAGTCACTGCCGCAAAGAAAGTGACTTCAGGCTTAGATCTCTGTTCATGCGTGACTAGAGCTACAGGAATAATTGATTTTACAGTTCAATGCCCAAACTGGCCCAAAAGAAAAATGTATTAGGTCAACTTAGAAAGAAAGTATTTCCTTGTTCAGAGTAAAATGAAGCACCTTCATGCACACTTACTTAATGCACTACAGATACAAATTAAAATGTCCCTTAAGCTCATCTGTACATTCTGAAGCTAGATAAGTTGCGGTGTAGAATAGAATAGAATTAACCAGGTTGGAAAAGACCTTCGAGATCATCAAGTCCAACCCATCACCCAACGCCGTCTAATGAACTAAACCATGGCACCAAATGCCTCATCCAGTCTCTTCTTAAACACCTCCAGTGATGGTGACTCCACCACCTCCCTAGGCAGTCCATTCCAATGGCCAATCACTCTCTCTGTGCTGAATCACGTATGACAGTACAGGATGCCATACCAATTTTTTAAGCTGGGGAACAGTAATCAGTAGAATGTAGAGATGATGTTTGTATGGAAAATATATTTTGACCTACCATAATACGTATCTATTTCACATTTTCTTACAAAGGTGGTAGACTGAACTCAGTAATCACATCACCCCTTCCTATCCCTGACTTCAGTATTTGAGCTCTGCCACTTGTTATGAAAATGGCATACCAATGGGCTGCCACATGTAAGGGGAGAGGTAGGGTGACATTGTACCCTCTGCAAGTCATTCAGTCTTGAGATACAAACCAAGTCACACTGCACTTGTCCCAATTATACTCCACTGGGGCTCATGAAATTTGCTTCCTTTTCTGCCTTTCCAAAATAGTCAGAGATATTGCTTTGAAATCCACAGTGACCAAATATTTGATGAGTCCTATTTTTAAGGTTGAGTATTATCACTTGAATCAGAGCAAGAATGTCCTAACTGATATCCTGCCACTAAGAAAAGGATTAACATTGCAGTCTTATTAAAGAAATATACCTCCAGCAACCAAGCTTGCTTTGTATATGTAGCAGATCATGACAATATAAATTTATCCTGGTCCTAGTGAAATTTGAGAAGCTGTGCTTGAATTGTGTGAAGCCCTCAAGGCAGCAGCACACAAGGCTGGCATTTTAAGCCTAAAAAGCCCAATCACTTTGCGTCTTGCTACTCTCTTAAAATAAAACTATGCTCAGCTAAAAATGTGTTCATGCACAGAGGAACAGTTAATTTAATTTCTTCAAACATTGAAGCACCAACTTGTCATAATGGATCCATTCTTTGATGGATTTTTAGTGTAATCTGAAAAAAAGGGGTTTCTTTTGAAAATTGTTTTCCAAATCTGGAGGTGGAGTCAAAAATATCAACCAGAAAGTTCTAGTGCTTAGGACCCTGATGGGTCAAATACAATGTATTTGATTTGAAAGGTGACTTCATTATTGCAGCCTACTACTTATAAGAGGCAAATAGAGTTCACAACTAGAAAGTAGGGAATTTGTTGCCAAGATGGACATGGATCCTGATCTGTGGGGAAGAGGAAGGAAAAATTAGATGAAAACATAAGACTGGAATCCTAATTTGGAAAACATGTAATTAGAAAAGGAAGGAGATAGACTGCTGTTTACTCCAAGACATAGTATTTTGTTTCTCTATACATCCTTTCATGACTAGTTGAAGACTTACAAGTAGAAACAGAATTTGCTTCTCAGGTATAATTCAGATGAGTGTGCTTGCTATTTGTGCAGAAGGAAAGATTCAAAAGAAAATAGCTTCACAGTGGGTCATTTTAGTTCTTGATCACACATAGGAGAAAAAGGATATGGTACCAAACATGACCACCCAAATTTATGTAATTTGTAAACTGCCTAGAATTCAGTGTGGAGGTCTCTATAATTAGAGCAGTTGCTGCGTGCTGGTTAATTCTCTTTGTCTTCACAAACTGAGATAAGAATTAGAATATTCATAATACTATTTCTGATCTCTTCCTCAGCTTGGTAAATTTAAACATTAACAACACTGTCAAACAATAGCTAGAGAGGAAATATTTAATTGTCTTTTGGCAGTGACAAATTACTGTAGCCTTTATAGGTTCCTTTTTTTAAGCAGTTTGACATTTCATTAGTAAGGCAGAATTTTTTAATTTTATTTTATGGTTTCTTTCAGCCTGTTACACAGCCAGTGTTACCCTGTCACTAATATAAGATCTCTTTAAAATGTTAGAAGGCTGCAATAAGGTCTCTCAAGATCTTCCCAACCTCTTTCTATCTGCAAGAGAAAGGCATAAAGTCAGATGAAAGCTCTATATGACTGCTCTTTGACAGCCCAAACCAAAAGTCATCATCATCTTATATGTGACAGATCTTGAAGGAATATGCAACATCTCTGTTGAAGTTAGCTCTATTTGCCATTGGTAGACAAAACCAGATGATGAGAAGTGAGGGTGAAAACCTAAAAAGGACAAAGGAGTACCTCCAAAGCAGTGTCAAGTCATGGTTATGGTAAAGCACTGTTTCCGCTCTATGTATCATGTTTCTTTTGTGAACAGTTTGACTCTCCAGAGCTGTCAGTCAAACATTCTTTCTCCACTACTGAGCTCACTATAAGTATTTTATTTAAAACCAAAAAAAGTGACAGCCTTCAGAAAAAAATGGTAAGCTACTCATGGATCATGAAATTTGATAGGGTTTGAGTGTAAACTACTTGAGGGCTGGTATATGTGCTATGCATAATACAGGAAGTATTGACTGGGAGAGGAAAATGAGCCTGTGAAAATGCAATACTTATGCAAATTTATGCATCTCCAGCTACTCAAAAGTTCCCCATTTTGTTGCAGTAAATTATATCAAATTAATATAATTTCCTTATAGAAACATACCTGAGAAAGTTTCTGATTAGTCATTACTTCCATTTCAGTATTAAAACAGAAATTGTGGATTTCTGAACTGACAGAAAGGACTGTATATTGTTTTATAATTGGCTTTGTAATTTGTTGGTTATTTGCATGCATGTCAAGTAGCTATAAATGATTCATTGCCTGAAAGTGTCATAAGTGAAGACTCCAGGAATGCAGCATAACAACAGCATTAGATATTGAGCTCTTTCCTTGCAGCAGAAGGCATAGAAACCACATCCCTCCACAGCAAAGCAAACAGATCATTACAGCACCTGTGCCAAAGCAGAGCATTGCTTGTGATGACTAATTGTTTGAAAGAAGAAAGATGCCTTCAGACAGGGATGCAAATTATTATTTTGGGGTATGATTGGTGAAGTAAAGTAGTACTCCTGAAAACAAACAAACAAAACCCACCAAACATATTTTGGAACATTGCTAAGAGAAAAATACAATGAATCTTGTTTAGTCACTTTGAAAACTTGAATTATATGAGCAATGGGACTCCCTGAACCATAGAATTATTTTTAATAAAATAACTGGGAAATGCATGGAAGTTGATTTTTCTTACTCAGTTTTACAACAAACCTTGGAGTACGACCTTCCAAGAGATACACTGTTGACTATTTTCCACTATAGAGTAATGGACAAAAGTCAAGTAACCTGAAAGATGGCATATTTAGAAACAATAAAAGGACAGGGTTTTTTAACTCCATTTTTAAAGATAGCTGATATAACACATTGCCAGAAGATACTTCTCTGAGCTTTGTAGGATTCATCACAATTGTGCAAATGAAAGCACTGGGAATTCCTACAGTCTTTTTTCAGAAAGGATAGGGCTGTGGCATAAACCAATATTTGGGCAATTTGAGGAAGGCTTTCCCTGAAGTCATACAATTTCTGAAGCTGTCACGGCTTAGGCTTGGATTTCCTTTTCTTTACCTCTGCTGTCTCAGTGATCATTTAACACTTAATTGTGATTGTTTGCGAAACATAAGACTTGTTGAACTTCTGATCCAGTTTGACAGAGAATATTCAAATCGGCATAATGTGCTCACATCTTTGGGAAAAATGAGAAGTCAATTGGGAACCACACAGAAAGAGTGGGATAGGAAACAACATATGCAAATAATAATAATAAAATGCTGATGTCGATTAAGACATGCTTTCTTCCCACCTGCATATGACTCTTAGGAACCTGCTTGGTAACATGTCAGGTTAGATGGGACTCTGGGCAACCTGATCTAGTTGAAGATGTCCTTGCTTATGCCAGAAGGAGCTGTACGAGATGACCTTCAAAGGTCCTTTTCAGTCAAAACCATTCACTGTTTCTATGAACTGACAAGGAGTAAAAGTGAAAGAAATAAGACTGTTGTCCTTATCTGGCTTAATAGATATCAGAGGCTATAGACAAATGATATTTCAGCTCCTTCCCACATCAAGACACATCCAGCTGTCCTGGGATAACAGAGTAACTGAGTGCACAGACAGAGCTAATACACCAGACCCTATTCAAATACCATGCTATGAAGCTGTGAATGACAAAGGTAAACTCTAATGTAAAACCAGACTGACTAGAACCTTGATTTCTCCAGGTTTATGCCAGTCAGAGAAGCAGTGTAAGCTCATATGCCTCTGACTGTGTCTAGCTTACTCTAAACACACATTTAGATTTAGATTCTCACCCAAATACTTTATGTCTAAACCGCTTGACTACTTGTACTCCTATTTTGGGTATATGCAGAGCTTCCTTGAAGCATTACCCAGTTCTGCCCAAAATTTCATTTTTTGCTACTCATCAAAACACTCCAGCATAGATTCTGAAGATGTGATTAAGTTAAATCAGCTTCAGAGGTTATTCATGCATTGAAGAGCTGCTAGAATTATTCTTTTATTTCCATGAAGCTAAAAATAAATAAATAAATAAATAAATCTTTATCTATAGTGGCTAAAGTATTTTCTAATGTTATTCACCTCTATCTGACAATGCAGTTAAGAATTGAAACATGCTGACCCATCTCTATTTCCTTAGTCCACTTTTTCTCTTTATCAGACTGCTGAAATTTGACTGATACTCAGAGCAGTGATAGTCATTTGTGCACAAGTTAATATATATATTATAATATTAATATTGTGCACAAGTGCTGCATCAAGACTTAGCATTCATTATAGCTGCAAAAATGATTCTAGGGTCATTATGACTGGCATGCTTGCTCTGAACAGAAATACAGACTCCTGTTGTCACTTGGAGATTTGTTTCTCCAAATAAAAAGGAAAAAAAGACAAAGTGGTTGGGAAAAGAAGGAGTCTCTTCTTATTCCCCAGTCCCTGAGCTGTTGTCTGGGACACTTGCCAATAGCAAAGGGCTAGCTTCCAGATGATGGATCTCTACTGCGCTGTTGTTGGCATCTGTGCTCCTGTTGGAAAGGCTGTCCTCTCTCAGAAGCTATGAGAGTTGATTAGGTCTCCTTTCAAGTACTCTTTCATCTTCAGTCAGTGGAAATTATTGTAGTGTTCTTTAAGGCATATGAAAATAATTTTTCAAAGAAGTGTTGCTGGGAAAAAAAATACTGAGAAGAAAGAAAAACTGATTCACAGAGTACTCTATCAAAAGGTAGAGAGCAGCCAAATTCAGTTCCTAAATGGAAGAGTAGAAAGGTTGTTCCTGCGGCTTGTGTACTCCATTTCAGCAAGCAACATTTGTCCCAAGCATCCTCCTATGAACTTCTCAGAAGTCAATATTGAAAACTGAAGAAAGATTGATTGCAAGAATGCTGATCAAGTGAATGAATACACAAACCACATCAGCAGATTTCAGCCCTAAAGTGAGAATTTATGGTGATGGGGGCCAATTAAGTTCTTTAGTATATAACTGTAATAATAGCAGCGAAAGAGAAGTAAATTCTCCATGCTCAGTCTGCCATTTATCACTCTACTCACAACTACTCTAAATTAGCCATAAAAAACCCTTCTTTTCAGTTATAAAAGTGTAAATGTGATTGGCTTTTTCACAGTGGTATCCAGAGAAAGAATGAGAATTGTAAAGAGAATGTAGCAGAGAGGTTTGTATAAAAAAATGCAGAGATGTGATTTTCCAACTATACAATCATTGCAGAAAAATACCAAAAATAGATAGACCTTCCTATGCAAATTCTATTGCTTTTCAAAAGGAACCAATTATCACTTCAATATAATCAATTTCCAAGGATTTTCTCCAGGAGATTCTACCATCACCCTGTCTAGAGTCTCACAAGAATCTCCAGATGATTTCATAGCATTTTAATTGAACTCCACAATGAAGACATTGCAAATATTTTTCAACATTATGTTTTAGGACTAATTCCAATTGAATCCCAGTTGTTTTTTTAACTCTATTGCAATGCAAATCTTTGTCTTGCTATACCTTGCATATACCAGATCAAACCTAAGAGCCTCAGAAAAGAAATATACTAGTGATTAAAGGAACTGGTTATTGTCACATTATTAGTCAACCATGTTTTCTGCTACAGCTAGAAAATCATTCAGTTTTTTCTAAAACTCAGCCATTTATCTTCAGGCAACTGAAGATTAAAGATTTCGTCAGTAATTATCACAAATGGTGCCCTGAGCACACTGATTAAAGACACTTGTCATTACACCTTATAAAGAACAGTATATCAGCCCTTTTACTATTTCAGAATAATTATCTGTTGGACATCTGCTGGAGTCCCAGTCACAACTAATCACCATTTACATAAGCAAAGCAATGAAAGAATCATGTTCCTTTGAAAACATCCATTACAAACACATGACAACACAGGAAAAATATGCTTTCCTTACCACATTCACACCAAAGAAGAGAAGTCTGAGACAAAAAATAAGTAATTTCTGAGCAACATTGACTTGCTGGAACGAGTCCAGAGAGTTGGTGAGGGGTTTGGAACACAAGCCCTACGAGGAGAGGCTGAGGGAGCTGGGGTTGCTTAGCCTGGAGAAGAGGAGACTCAGGGGTGACCTTATTACTCTCTACAACTACCTGAAGGGAGGTTGTAGAGAGACGGATGTTGGTCTCTTCTCCCAGGCAGCCAGTACCAGAACAAGAGGACACAGTCTCAGGCTGTGCCAGGGGAGGTTCAGGCTAGATGTTAGGAAAAAGTTCTATACAGAAAGAGTGATTGCACATTGGAATGGGCTGCCTGGGGAGGTGGTGGAGTCGCCATCACTGGAGGTTTTCAGGAGGAGACTTGATGGGGTGCTTGGTGCCATGGGTTAGTTGTTTGGGTGGTGTTTGATTGGTTGATGGGTTGGACGCAGTGATCTTGAAGGTCTCTTCCAACCTGGTTTATTCTATGTATGTATTAAAAATACTGGATTAAATTCTGATGTAAACTATGTAAATGATGCTTCTGCAGACTTTTTTATTTATATGAAGTAACTACCAAGAAGGCCAATGGCATCCTGGCCTGTATCAGGAACAGCGTGGCCAGCAAGAGCAGGGAAGTCATTCTGCCCCAGTGCTGAGCATTGGTTAGGCCACACCTTGAGTACTGTGTCCAGTTCTGGGCCCCTCAGTTTAGGAAAAACTCTGGCAAGCAGAATTGTGGCAAGAAATTATGGTGGAGCTCCTCCTACAGTTGGCCAATTCACTGATCAAATGAGACAACTGGAGGATAGTCTGACACGTGTTTCTTTGGTTTCAGCCATTGAAACTCTGTCTGAAAAAATTGAGAATCGCATGAAGGAGCTGAAAGAAGAAGTTCTTCATAGAAAGAGTGATTGGCCATTGGAATGGGCTGCCCAGGGTGGTGGTGGAATCACCATCACTGGAGGTGTTTAGGAAGAGACTGGATGGGGTGCTTGGTGCCATGGTTTAGCTGATTAGATGGTGTTGGATGATAGGTAGGACTCAGTGATCTCAAAGGTCTCTTCCACCCTGGTTAATTCAATTCTGTTCTATTCAATAAGTAAAAGCTATTCTAAATGCTCTTGGTGGGCTTTTTTCTGTATGATTTGAAAAAAAAATAAATTTTTTTAATAGGTACGTAGTATCTACCAGATATCTCACATACTCAAGATGTAAATTTGTAGAATCAGAATCTTAACTGTGCCTTCAGTTTGTGAATAATCAGACACTGTTTGTAAAACTTTTCCATTGGTATGAAGTTAGGAATTAAAAAAAAAAAAAGACATTTAAAAAACTTTGACAGCTTCACAGAACTTTAGGTACATCAGGTGCTAGTTACAAAGGGGGTGGGAAGGAAGGCAATAATATGCACAGCCATCCCTGAATAGGAAACAGTGAAGCACCAATCTTTTGCAAAGTTTTAGTTCTTTTGCAAAGATAACTCTTTCTTTTTTACCATCTCTCACCCCCATTCTTTCAGCCTACTGCTTTATACTATTTTCCCTTTTTCTTTGTCTCTCTCTCTCTCTCTCTGTCTTTCCCATATAATTTTGATTTAGAGTCAGGATATAGCAGATGCCCTGAGGATAAAGAAAAACCACAGCCACCAACCAACCAACCAACAAAACAGCCAAAACCAATGCAACAAAGTTAGAAAGATGGATAATATGAATCTCTGCATTAAATTTCTACATTAAATCTCTACCTTAAATTTCCTGTGTCTGAAGAGTTATGGAGTTTGCAGTTATGTATACCTACCTCTTTTCTCAGTTAAACTATAATTTCCACAATGGACCCTACAGGGGCTATTCTCTGATGCACAACCTTCCCTTTTCAAGAGGTGAAAAATAGAATTTTAACTATATAACTACACAGAAGAAAAGAAGAATAAAATGCAGATGAGTAAGGTGTTTAGCTGGAGAGGTCTAGGCTTTTCACATGTTGATGAAAAGATGAAAGTATTAGCAAACTGTGGAAAAGAACTCTTCTCATTAATACAATTTTATCTGAATGACACTCATAGCTCTTGTATTATGTCAGGCATAAACACTGTGTCTTTGGGCATAGCTATATCAATGCTAGCTAGGAGAATAACACTTCCTATCAGACACCAGTGCCATATTAATGGGAAGTCGTATGATTAATCAATGTGGTTACTTAGAAGTCAATCTATCTGCAGTGCAAGTGCTATCGAAATGAAAATAAGATTACTCTGAGTACAGATTATTAATAACCCCCACTATGTCACTGACTCAACTTGATTATAACACAGCAGGCATGTGATGCACAGTATTGCAAAGACATTAAAGCATGGTACAGAGTAGGGCATAAAAGTCCTGAAGTGTAAGTAACCATTCAATTTTCAGTCCTGCAAGGAATATCTTGGTTTTATTTTACTGTAGATGTAGGATGTATAGATATTTTTTAGTCTGCAGGTCTTATGACTTTTGAGATGACCTGAAAGCATGAATCTGTGTGATGTTAAGATACAGACCTTGCAACATCTGAAACAACCTCTTGAACTTCCTCACAGGGAAAAGCAATTTAGCAGACCCAAAGGGGAATTCAGATGCCCCCGAGGGAAGGCAGTCATGTACGGCTCATGAGTTTGCTTCATCCCAGTAGATCTCCCAAGCCTTCAGTAGATATGATTCTATTTTGACATATATTCCCTCTGAATGTAAGCTATGAGTTGAAGAGAGCTTGAGAAAGTAGTAACACCTTCCTTCATATTTAGCTGACCACAAAATATCTTATTTAAGAGAGAAATATCTTCATTGTCTTAATTGTTCTTGAAAGGAAAAGTATAGTGCAGATAGAGAGAAAATACAGAGGGAGGGAAGGACACATAAGAGAAAGAGAAAATACCTGTTTGCTGGGTAGATGTCTGGAAAGAGAGTAGAAAACATAGGGGAAAAAAATCACTAAGGCCTCAACAGGATTAATTATTGTCACTACTCTGCTAAGCCAGGAAATGAGGAACCTGTCAGTGGTATTCACAAGTCACTTGGGGAGAGCTAGGGAAAATGCACGTATACAATCCAAAGCCACTAACATTTAATTACTCTCTGCCCTGAGAAGTCAGAAGTGCAGAACAAGTTGCCATCAGGATCTATCATTAACCAGCAGCACCTCAGCAGTCCAAATACAGAAGATTAGTTCAGGAAGTAGCAAGATGGGCTATCAATATAGATTTTCTTTGTAAATGAAAGCAGTCATTTTCAGTAAGAAAAAGGAAAATCAACTACATAAAGAAGATGAGAACTTCTACAGTGATTATATGTGTTCAAATATTGTCTGAAACATGTCTAGTGGGCCAACCTTTGCTGCCTACCAGGTTCCCACCAAGCCACTCTTATAGTTCTCCTTCCTCAACAGCACAGAGAGAGAAAAATACAGCAAAAAGCTCATGGGTGAATATAAGGGCAGGGACATCACTTAAAAATGCTAACATGGCCAAAACAGTTTCTACTTAAGAAACTAATTTACTTTATTACTAATTAAACACAGTAGAATGAGAAATAAGAGCAAATTGAAACCCATCATCCTATAGGTCACAGCCACCTGCTCCAGTATGGGCTCCTTCACAGGCAGCAGTGTGACAAAATTCACTTCTTATCTAGCACTTAAAAAAATCAAAACCACTCAACCACACAGTTACTCACTATTTTCCAAGCAAATGTCTTTGTACTAAAAATTGCACAAGCTTTACTCTTCGCCTGTTGTAAGTTACATCAAATGCATACGCTAACTGTGGGCCCTGTCTTGAATAAGTTAATATGCATAACACCTTGTCACCAGCTCTCACGATACTCAGTATTCCAGGCACAAACTCTTCCTCCACAACATCCTTAATAATGGCACCTGAATGTAATACCTGAAAGCAACAATCTTTTACTGAATAATTAATTTCATCTTACAGCAAACACTTGGTCAGGTGTCCTATTTTAAAAGTGTCACTGACAATCAGAACATATTATTGCAAACTTTTCTAAACTGGTTCATACATGTGGGAAATGAACACCAAGAACTGTATATCCAAGTGCCATGTGGTTCATGGAGAAATGTTTGAAGAGTCCTTCCTCCAACTAAACCCCTTTATTAGCAATATAAACCAGGGCAAGTTCTTCACAGGTAATTTCGACACTCTGTGTGAACAAATGGAATTAAATCAGCATTGTTCATCCTCCTTACCTCTGAAGAAGTGGGTTTGCAGTAGCCAGCTCCAAAAACTAGATTTTCTAATGACATACTGGACTGGTCTGCTCCTGTCTCCAGGTTGCCTTTACCAAGCCATGACCCTTTCCCTGGACGAGCAAAACTAAAAGAAGAAAACATGAGAAGAAAAATAATCAGAGTAGTAGTGCTAGAGGAGACTCATTGCTGCCCCAGTACTATTTTCTTAGAAAATACTTGTGAGCTTGACTTTCTTAGTGCTTTTTGATTCTGTTGATTTCAAGATGATACTCTAGTCCATGTTTCCCTTTCAAAATGACCATTACGCTAGCCCAAATAATGTGAATGGAGTTTACTTCCTGGCATTCATGCTGAGTGGCTTTCATTCAGTCCTTTCATCTGCTTTATGGGTCTTTTTTCCATCATAACATCAACAGCACAACCTTTCCATCTATTCAGACAGCTATTACTCTTACCTAACTTCTTATCAGCTGGCATCTTGATTGATGAAACATCATTCTCTCTGGTTCTAAACATATCACCCTTCCTCTTTGAATTGCACACCATTTCCCTTCACTATCAATATCCTTTATACCTCATCCTAGTCTTGTATTATAAATTCTAAGTTTAGATCCCATTTCTCTCTGTCCCACAACATAAGCTTCCAGAGTAAAAAATAACAAGACTTCAGCCCCAAAATGGTATTTCCTTTTGATAGGTACAGTCCATTTGAGATGTGTTCTCCCATACCCACGTACAACATGAATTCACTGTTGTTCAAATTCTTTTTCAAAAACATGACCGAATTTAAGTTGGTTTAGTGCTGAGGTCATTACCTCTCAGTGCTAGCTATTATGGTCACAGTGTTCCCTTCTGATTGTATCTGTATGTCTCTTACAGCATGAACCCATGAAGAGTGGAACATCTTGTTTGGAATTTACTCAGCATTTAGCCCCCCATCAGAGTCCTGGTGCTTAACTGGGGCTCTTACTGGGGATCAATCTGAGCAAATGTCTGCATCACAGTTAATGATGTAGCCTGCCTTTATATTCACTGGAGAGGAATTGGCATTTCCAGGGTATGAGTCACCTCTTTTTGAAGGAGTGATATCAAATAGGTTGGATGAATTTCACCCTCAAAGTGCTTATTTCTTATTGCTGACCATAAAGAGAGGCTAGAATGACTGCCTCATAAACAGCTGAAGATAGGTGAGATAGACTCTGTGAAAATAAACTATATCAAGATTTCAAGAGAGAAATCAGGCTACTTGTGGTGAATACAATGAGAAAAGTTACGGAGTCTAGATGGTGATGCATGCAACCATAAGCACTCTTTAAAAACATATAGGCAAATGTGTAGTTGAAATAATGAACTGCAAAGAACAATAATTAAAAAAAAAACA
Organism: Dryobates pubescens; assembly: GCF_014839835.1. NCBI lineage: Eukaryota > Metazoa > Chordata > Aves > Piciformes > Picidae > Dryobates > Dryobates pubescens. The sequence continues at coordinate 18,117,980 of NC_071625.1, read as the reverse complement.
AACACCAAAACCAACAACCACACTACAAAAAACACCAAAAGACAACCCAAACCCAACCCAAACAAGTCACTGCAGTACATATTGCAGAGCTAAAACCTCAAAGTTTTTGCTACAGCTTTCAGACTGGGATCACTGTCCACAGACACTTGGTGACCATCCAGGCATCTCAAATTACATCATGCTCAGGAGACTTGGTCTTCTTGAAAGATAAAAACTTCCAAGATAAGGAGTGCAAAAAAAACCCCTTAAAATTACGCTGTGCTAGAACTGAAAGCTAATAAAAGCCAAAAACAGTGCCATTCATTTGGCCAATTTTTTCCAGTCTGAGGTTATTCCCATATGTAGATGTGGATCACCTATCTATGTCAGTTCTGATCAGCCGTAATTCAAGGATACCTACACCTGACTCAGTTTTTAAGGACAGGTAACATTCCTGTCTGCTATACAGAAACACATACAAAAGAATGGATGCTTATTTTAAAGGCACAAGAAGAAAGAGAGCAATACTCACTATCGCCCAAATAATAGGTGGGGTTCTCATATGCAGAAAAAGTCAGTAATTTGTGCAACATCAGAAAAAGAAGATCAAGGAAAACTAAGAATTGGACTTGTTCCAGAAGATGAATCATGTTTCCCTGCCTCCCCTCTGAGTCAAAACTCTGTTTGGTATACAGCGTCCAACATTCATGTACTGACAAAAAGGACATCCCATAAGGGTGAGGATGATGCAGAAGACCTTAGCATGTATCTGGCCTTGCTCATATATTTATTAATTTATCTGACCAAAGAAATTGCCAGCTGGCTGCCTTTGAGGAGCATGAAGTATTTCCACATATTTTGTAAATGCAATACTTAAGATAAAAATAAACAAATTAACAAACAAAAGAAATTTCAAACAACCAAGAGATAAACACTGCTCTGAATAATTTCAGCTGTTACTGGATGACATTGTATGCCCTGGTCTGCTAGAAAGGCTCAGGAGCAGAAATAAAAAATGATTGCTGTAGTATCAGAGAGAGAAGCTTAAACAAATGTTGCCTCTACATGAAAAACTCCTCATTTGAATATTAGGGAAGCTTTCAAAGGTTTTAAGGGAGAGTAAAGCAGTTTTTAATACCTTATTTTTTATATATTTTGCTCTTACAGTAAAGAAGGGATTTTCATCTGTTGGTTTTATGGAAATTGATTTCACATAGCACTGTACAACAAAAACCTTTTCTGGGAAACCTGCCAAAATATTTGTCTGTTGAGGGAAAGTTTAACTGGAAGGCTTACAAACCACTGAGGTTCCCCTAATGCTTTCTGAAGTACATAATACTTGAAGAAAATTTTACTAGCATTCATAGGTTAATTTCCTACATGAAACTTTATTTTCCATATTTATTTTTTCCAGTTATAGCTGTAACTGTGCTTATTTGTATAAATCACACAATCATGAACCTTGAACCCTGGTTATTTACGTGTCCACTTGGACTATCTATTTAATAGCTCTGATTTAACATCAACATTTAGATCTTCATCCTGTATGTTAACCTTAGCTTTTATTTAGAGTCAGGATAAAAAAGGTCAAAGGAGGTAATGTGTGTGTATGTCTGTGTTCAAAAAAATGGTCCTGTGTGCAGAATTTACTGCCATCAGAAATGAAATTGGTTTTTTGCTCTTTCTTTTTTTTAGATGTCGATACCAGCAATCAACATTTAAGAACTTCCTGGCTCAGAAGATATATTCAGACATTTGTGCATTTGTGGCCATGTCTTCTTCATTTATACTTTTGGCCTCTGTTAACATCTTTTGGAATGAATTGCACATTTTAATGTGTGCTGCACTTTCTGTCTTTTTTTTGAACCTGCAGTTGGAGAATTGATTACAGCACCTCCTACTTCTCATGTGGCAGAAAGTATTAAATAATCATTCCTTATTTTTATATTCTGTGGACAATTCTCTAACATATAAATGAGGTGACAGCTCCCTTGGGTAAGAAATGGATTGGCCTTGATAAATGTTAATTCAGAAGTGTTATTGAAATATTCAGAATCCAGAATATTCAGAGAGTATTCAGTATTCAGAATAAATGTTTTAGACCAGTTTAATAAAACATATTCTTCCTTTTGAGATTAAAATGTCCTCAATGAAATAACCTTTCTAATTTTTAATTTTTTAAAAAATTTTTTTTCAAAATTAAGACCTTTTGGGGTTTCATCAGAATAGTGCAAAAAAAATACAAGTGAACAAATCAGGATCCAAATCTTGCTTGGTGAAAAACTGGTCTTGCAAGGTCTGAAATGATCAAACTTAAAAAAACCCAACAAACAAACACCAAACCAACAACTCCCCTGCCCCCAAGTATCAGTATGTTTCTAATTACAAGAAATTATCATCTTGTGATAGAACCAGAAGTTCAAGAAATGAATTTTCATCCCATTTATCCTAGATCCTGCAGAGAAATAACTTCTTTTGCCCTTAGCCCCTTACATACAAAGTATTGCAGATTAGAAAACCAAAAAATATAAGTAAATGAGTAACACACCTCAGAACAAAACCCCCACATCCCCCTCTTGACAACATTTCTCTTTCATCAGGAACTTCCTTCTGACTCCTACAGAATAGGAAATATGTGATGCACAAGACTGATATCCCTCAGCGTTACAGCTCAAAAATTTAATATAGATTTTGGCAAATTACTACTGGTACATGGTCATGGGGTACATAGATGATCTGTTATTTATTTTTGTGAATAGTATGTGGATATTTACAGATCCTCTAGATCTGCTCTGGATGTTTCTCTTACACAAGGATTTTCATTAAGGCTGTAAAATGTTCTGAGCTTCTTGTGTAAAATTGATAAGATTTATTAGAAGAAAATTTGTAATGGAAACAGATCTCTCTCTCTAGATCCCAAAGAGAGTCGAGAGGATAGCTGGTTTGAAATCTGTAGTGATTGTGATTGCTGGAAAATGATGGTTTATTTCCCCTGAGCTTTACCTTAGTTGCTGTAAGACGGGAAAGCAGGTAAAGTCATGTAGTGCTATTTACTTAGTTTTGGAAGGGGTTGGTTTTTTGTTTGGTTTGGGGTTGTTTTTAAAATTTTTACTCAGAAATAATAATTTCTTTCATATATGACTTCTCAGATGGTATCTCAGGAAAATGAAATTTGCAAGAGTTTTATCTTTGCAAGCACATAACAAACAGTTAAAAATAAAAGAGAATTTAAAGGAAAAATCATCCAATGATTATGCAAGAGTTCTTACAGAAAAGATTTTACACCATTAGATTAATAAATACATCATAAAAGTAATATCTCTTTACTGAATAAGTATTCCACTTTCTTTCTACAGATTAATTTATTTGCAAATAATATGGAGTGGGACAAAAAGTCATAAATTTTTCTACCCAGAATTTTACCTGTGGCAGTTTTAGACATAAGCTGCCCATAAATTGGTGCCAGCTAAACTTGTAATTGTAGAAAATTTGACCTTCGTTATCTGCACACAAATTCAAGGTGCACAGGTAGTATGGTGTGTGTGTCACATATAGCTATATCAGCTGCACTTTTGAGGAACAGGAAAATGCCTGGAATTTCAGTGAGATAAAATTGCTTCAGGCTAGCCAGGGTTGGCCTGATTCCTCAGTGCAGTGAAGATGAGCAGAACTAGGTCAGGGTTGCAACCTTCAAATACCTTGTGTCCCTTTGATTCTGTTTCCTCTTCCCAGAGCAGAAAAAGATCAAGGTAGTGAAAAATTCAGTATATGTATTTTAGTTTCTCCAACAGTAAAATCCATATATTATTTCCCCATCTTGGATGCTATCAAGATTTCTTATTTCTCGTACAGCAATTTGAATATGGCCAATAAAGAATTCAATGTTAACAAGTAAAATCCTGAAATCCTACTTTGGTTTTCACATAGACATAACTACAAAAGTGAGGAAGAAAATAGAAAAATTAGGAGAATCCAGAAAGCTGAGAAAATTAACCCACTTAATTCTGCAAACAACAGAAAACAGGTTTGCCAGATGCTTGTAATGAAGGATATTGGTACTGCCCTTTTTGCCCCCTTTTTTTTTTCTTCTTTTTTAAATTGGTTTGTGTTGTGGGGTGTTTTGAGGGTTTGTTTTGTGTTTTGATTTGGTGTTTTGTTTGCTTATTTGTTTGTTTTTTCCTAGACAGAATTTTTTTTTCAGCTGAAACTCAAGAAACAAAGTAAGACTGCAGATGCTAGGACCCTCAAGTGAGCTGGATTCTGTGCAAAGCTTTGAGGAAACCAGACTGTAGAGGTGGTAGAAGTCTGTACTGAAACACCACTCTCACATTTCCCAAAAGTATTCAGGGCAGACATGCCTAAATCATCTCAAGCCACTCGATAAACTTTTAGCACAAAACATGCTAATCAGATCCTAATGTCCATGCACCTTGGCAGGAAATACAACATACATGGGCGTCGTTTCCACTGTGGTAAACTATGTGTGTGTATGAAAGTACATATTCTGGTACTTGATTCAGAGAATTTTTATGAATTGACTCTGTATAAATTGCACATGCTAACTCCTCTTAGGAATGGGTAACCCTATATTTCTTACTGTTTTCTTCCTAAATGAGTCCAGTATATAAAAGGCACTGACCTGAGACTAAGTAGAGTTGAACACCACAGACATACATGTATCCTTTTGGGAAATAGAAATATTTCTTGAAGTCTGAATTCTGCTGCAGAAAGGCACCTTCAGAAGGCACCTTGGCTAAGAGCTGATTCTGGGCTAAGAACTGCTGGTTCCATATACAAAGTGAACCTGTTGCAAAGCCAATAACAGAGAGCTAAGGGAGAAGTCAGTGCTTCTGGCTAGAAACCAAACTAATCTACACAAACCAGAAAACCAGTGTCCAAAACCCTAAATCCTCCTTGCCTTTATCCTGCAACTGTCTACTCACATTTAGCCTCTGGAGCCTGGCTAAGGGAATAAAAAAGGTATTTAATCTGTTGTGGAGGCCAGTGAATTCAGCAGGGGAGTACTCTCAAGCCTGATCATTTTTCGCTTTTTCAATTTATCTTTTGACAGACTATGTGAGATCATCTTCTGTCATTCTGGGTAAAATGAGGTCCACAGAGGTAAAAAGAACTGTCATTTCTGTGATGCTAGGAGTGACTTCCTAGTCAACGCCTGCCCTTGATTCTCCTTCTATTTCTCCCACACCCCAAAAGTCTGAAAATACTGTTTTGTGATTGGCAGATGTCAAAAGCAAAAGCTGTTGGCAAGTAGTGGTGTGACAATGCTCTGCTGTGCCTGCTGGAAGAGTTTAGGTGCAGGGCAAAGTACACATGAGGAGAGCAGTGCTTCAGGTTGAGATGATAGCTATTGCAGCCATTGCACCTTACATCTCTGTTCTTCCTTATTATTGCACTCCTGCCTAGAAAACCAAAGTTTTGAACTTGTTCCCAAGTGGTGCAGCTTCTTCAGCCACGTCTCAAGTGCTTTTAGAGAAGCCAAAGAACTCTGAAAGGTCAAAGTGAGAATTTTTAACCAAGCTCTGGATTGGTACTCACCAAAGACAAGTCAAAATCATCCAGGCTTCTGACTCTTGCTAAGAGTTCCCTCTGCACCAGTATTTCAGAGGGATGCAGCTGACCAAGTTGCCCAGAGAGAAGATAATCCAAGCCCTACAATGCTCCTGGTCACCTCACATCTAGACTAAATATGATTATTTTAGACAAAACAGATTTGAAGGTACATTAACTACATCACCTTTGTACCTAGACTCTCGCCTTAGTAAATTTATGAAGCCATTAGCAGCTGCCATGAATTGGAACCTTGTTAAAAAGTTGAGGGCCATACTCTTTAGAAAAGCTGAATCACAAAATTTCTATCCAGAAGTCTAAAAAAGATATAAGAAACATTATTTTCACTTATTCTCAGTTTTGTTAGAGGCAAGAGTTTCAAAATATCAAACCTAATATAATATTTATTATGTAAGAATTATTAACCAAAACAAGCATCAATATCAAAATGTTCTCTAGTCAAAAACAAACCAAAACAAAACCCCAAAACAACAAACCAAACAAAGAAAAACACACCAAAAGAACACCAATAAAACCCACAAACCAGGAGGTGATGGAGGCAAACCTGGCAAGGATTACCCAAGAGATGTATATTACTCTGCAGGGAAAGGCCTTAATTGGTTTTGCTGGTTTCCCTACCAGGCAACAGGGAAGAACTTTGGGGAAGAGTTATCTAATTTGCCAGCAGAGCTATCAAAATATGAAAGGTGGAGCAGGTAGCTGTGGCAAAATTTTTTCCTAGGGCAACATCTTAACGCAGTGAATTTCAATTTTGCATAGTATGTGATCTTTATTTTCAGAGTGGTATTTCAAGATAGCAAACTACAACACAGTGAACAATAGTATAGACACTTGGGTATGTTTAGCTAAATTCTAGCAGTTGGTCCATCACCCAGTGACCCGTCCCCAGCACAGAAAGGGAGAGGACATGACAGCAGAAATGAAAACAGATTTAATTAAACAACAAAACAGATACCAATGCCAACGTGAATTACATAAAGTCATGCACAGCCCAGAAAAGGTACAGCTGTTACAAAAAATGAGAAAGCAATCCTTGAAAGCAGGATCAGGTTTAGCTCAAGCATAAGCAGAAGCAAGAGCAGGAAATGCAAGTAAGAGGCTCCTTTCTCCTCGGCAAACTTCCTGCTTTATAGTGAGTGTGATGCTTACGATCTGGGATATTTTTGTAAGACAACTCCAGCCAACTCTTCTGACTGATTCAGTGCTGCTAATGCCTGAAGATCACAGCTGGCCTATTGTTCTGTCCAAGCAAAACAAAGACAACTATTTGGCTTTTTATTATCACCTTTTTTCCTAAAATGTGACAAAAACCTTTTCCAGTCATTCAGGTTCTATTGTGTTACAAAAATAATGATCCAATTTTACAATTAAACCTCTTGCCTCTGTTCATAGTAAACTCCATTGATAAATGATAAACAGGAAAGCTCTGAGCTGAGATAAACCAAATAAGTTTTAACTGCCTGGTTTTGTTCCAGAATTCTTCCTTTAAACTAGTGCCTTCACCCTGATTTGCATTTACAGAATGTGTGATGTAATAACTCTTTGGGTTTTGAATATTTATCAAGAAGCTAAATGCTCAGTATCACAGTTTAAAATTATTTTACTGGCTTCACCAAATGAGCCTCTATATTTTCTTACCAAATGTATTTATTCCATTGCATTAAGTATACTGTATACTTCATTGATGTCCACAAAATCATATTTTTAAAAGCTATACTAATCAGAACAGTTGCTCATCATGCAATTTATGCTTAATAACAGAAACAAGGCTTCAGTCTCCTTCATTAGAGGATAAAAAAGCACTGAAAATGGTCATTAAGCCTGATAACTGTTATTCTTTCATCCTTTTGTATAGTAGAACAATGGGCAAATTATCTGAGCAAAATCATCTGGTTAAAAACAGTGTATTACAATCTAATTCACTATTTGAAAAGTCCATACATAGCAGAAGAGAGATACAGCTGTTAGTTGTATCTCAGCATCAAAAATAAAAGACAGATGTGTCAATCTGATCTGCTTATATGACACTCCACTGTCACAACTCAACTTCTTACAATTCATTCTCTGGTATTCTGTTCAAGCAATGCCTTTATACAAATGGAGAACTGAAGCAAAGATACGTTAAGTCAAAAAACAAAACCTGAGGAAGAAAGAGTCCACAGGTTCATCTTCTCTTTCTGACACAGTGCTCTTTGCACAGTATTGGACAAATTTAAGTCTCCTGGTCATTTGATAAATGTCATGTCTTGATGGAGTAGGTCAAAGGCAAACAACTCGGGACACTTGCCCTGGTTTCAACTGGGATAGAGATCATTTTCTTCCCAGTACATGGCATAGAATAATGTTGATAGCACACTGTGGTGTTGATAAAACACTAAGGTATTTAGTGCCTGCCAGGCTGAACCACAGCAACACTGTATTTTGCTTTAGGACAAAAGGAGTTCCAGCCCTCTCAGCACTCTGTCTCACATGAAGACAACATTGGACAAAGAGTAAATTGTCAGGAGGGCCTTTGCTTCCCCTTGCCTGCTCTAAATTGAAGGATGTTGACCTCCAGCCCTGTTTTATTTGAATGAGTTCTGAAATATTTTCTTGTCATTCTGAATCAAATAACACAAATCGTATCTAGGCCCAATGGCATCTAGTATTATATTTCTACATGGTTAAATCAGATAATGTTGCAAAGGAAAATTTCAATGAGCCTCATGCAGTACCGATTAATGCACGTGTCCTTCTAGACATTTTATGAATTATGCTAATGCACAGAGGCCACAGATGAGATTAGAATCCAACTGTCCTAAATGCTTTACAAGACAACATGGGGAAAATGTGCTCTTACTTGCCTTTAGGTTAAAAAGGAAAAACAGCCAAGAAAAGAATGTTAACTTTCCTTTTGTTATGTATGGGGATTAGAGAGATCAAGACTAATCAGTATTTGTGAACCTTTTCCCAAAGATTTTGCTAGTTTGATCAGACTCCTGTTGCCTAGTGTCTTATCAGGGGAAGGAACATGTGTCAATGTCTGGTTTTAAACTCCAGTCTGCAGCACCCTTGCACAGAACCAAGACTCTTGAAATTAAGTTATCCCAACTGCTTTTCCTATATAATAACAGGTAACCCAGGGATGTCATGCATGCCCCCTCCCTGGAGGTGTTCAGTGCCAGGCTGGATGAGGCTTTGAGCAATATGTTCTAGCGGAGGGTGTCCCTACCCATGGCAGGGGGGTTGGACCTAGATTATATTTAAGGTCTCTTCCAAATCAAACAATTCTGTAAATCTATGAAGAAACAAACAAATTTGGAAGAACAATCTCATTTGCCTTTCAATAGACATTTCCATCCTTTACCTGATCAGAGGCTGGTGTAATGCTACCAGTGATGCATGAACCGTGACAGATATCACTGACAGGTGGAAATAGTCAAACATGACAGGAACATGGTGGTGCAGACCTCGCCGAGGGTGGAAGTGAAGACATAGTGTACGGCTGCTGATCATGGGAATCGCTGGAACATCTCTCAGCCTGGAGGAGAAAGCATTTTACAAGCGTTAGCCAAAGCTCGAGTTGTCACAGCCTGCAACATGGTACAGGCAGCAAATTGGAAGACCGTTTCAGGTGAATTTGTATCACTTCCCAGATTCATAAGGGTTTAGACAACTGGTGGGTATCTTGTCTAGTACTTGTGATTAGCATAAATACTCATACAAATGTAAGTATATATACAGGTAAAAAAAAAATAACAACAAAAAATAATAAGTAGAAATATGTGTAAATACACTGTATAAAAGAAAAAATGATGTGATGCAGATCTGATTTCATCTGATGAGTGTACTTCATGTACACCTATGCACTAGTTCTGGGGACATCAAGAACTAAGTAACAGATGGAAATGCATTTAGCAAACTGTCCATAGCCAGTACAGCTCACTACTTCTGGATTTCAGTGTAAGACCAGATTGGGCAATGGGTGAAAGTTAGAAGCAGCCCTGTGTCAGACAGAGTTGAAAATATTCAGAGTACGTTTGCAGATAGCTGACCTGAAAAATCTTATTGCAAGAGGCCAAAAAAAAAAATTTAAAGAATTAACTGAAATAGATGCAAAGAAACAATACTTGGACTGGCTTCTCTTTTTCTTCAGTAAATAAAATCCAAGACATTAATTTGAAGTTTGTTCTAACCACTCCAGAATATCTTCCAAAGTGTGCAGTCAACCACATGATGTCTGAGTCAACTACAGGACATGAGATTCAGATACAAACTTGGAGCATGCCTAAACACATCTTCCCAATGCAAGTGAAACTCACTTCTGAAGCTTTGATTTACATTAAACATTCTCCTGAAGCCAACTGTTTTCCAGAGCTAAGAAAATCTTTGATGAAGTAGATGAGTACAGTGCATGGTTCATCCCATAAAGGGTTTCAACAAGATTTGCAAAATGTTCTTTACTAAAAAACACTACTTTTTCCCCACAATAAATCTAATTAATCATTCAGATAATAAGAGAAATTAATTGTATATGTTTGATCATAATTTCACAACATAAAGATTTCAGTTCTTTTTATTCTTGGCTACCACTTAATGTTTGTTTTTTTCTCTCTTCTAGACCCACCAATATCACACCTGATGACTGATGGTCCAGTCCCACCTGCTTGAGAGAACAAGTTTTCATTTTTTGTCTCTCAAAGATAAAAGAAACATATTATGGCAACTGATTTAGATGCCCTGTGCATGTGAATAATAACAAGGTCAGTTTTAATGTAAAACACCACTCAGTTGATTTCTTTGCACCCCTTCCCACTCCCCATAAATTCTGCTGAAGTCATTGGAAACTTTTCCTGTGATTCAGTGAGGCTAAACAACATTTGTAGCCACAATATCTGTTATGTCTCATAAAGGGATATTACCCCCACTTCACCTAAGATTATGGAATCAAATGCAGTTGGAAGAAATCAAATTCAGTAAGACGACTCCTTCTAAAATATAGAGACAGCTTTGGTTCTTAACACAACAAAAGCATGTTTAACATGTTCCTATACCCACTTCAGTTAGCAAATATTTTATCTCCTGAGATAAATGAAGTCCTGAATCATGGCTTCTGCTTGCATGGAAGTTGGTGATAATATCTTTGACTAACAGCAGCAGATATAGAGTAACGCCTAACACCTTTGAGAGCCTCACACTTGAGGGACAAGAATGTTGTACATTCAACTACAGAGGAAAGAAACAAAGACTTCCACACTGAGGCAAAGACTTATCAAAGCTATCTTTTCCTGAAGGACTCTTATTTCATCAAAATAATATCCCAGTTGAACAAATCCCTGCATTAAAAAAAGCACTTACTGTTGTTCACTATCAGTGAAGTGCAAGTCCAGCTTGAGCTGAAAATCTGCCTCGCTCAATGCATCTTCAACCTACAAAATGAGAAAAACAAAGTTACTTTTATAAGTTGGCAGCCATAACACTGAAGGCAAAAGTGGATGAGTTTTTCTGATAGGAGCAAAGGCAAAAAATATTCATCAGCGGCAGCGCCTCACCATGATGGAAGAAAGGAACAAAGTCAAGGTGATTACTAAAGGAGTAATAGGGAACCAGAACAGTCAGAGGTGTTATCAGCTCCCAAATCACTCCAGACAAGAGTGTTTGTTGGACACTTGCTCTTTGTACACTGAGAATCACTGGAGTATTTCTGAAGCTGTTCTCCCTCACTGAGTATTCAATTGAATTCTCTTGTCAGATCAATGAGAATAAGAATTAGATTTTCTTTGTGGAGAAATAGATATGAATCCTTCTGGCTACCTACCTGTAATTAATATAAGGCTCAAAGTTTGCAGTTTAAGTCAGTCAGAAATGGCTCAAATCATCCTGACAATTTCTAATCTCTGGACTTGATGATCTCAGAGGTCTTTTCCAGCATGAATGATTCTATGATTTTAGATTGTTTCTCAGCAAACTAAGGCTTTCCTGTGTCCCAGTCACTCACTCTGGCCCTTAGATTCATGGAAAATGTTGACATTGATACTCCTGTAGGCAATTTTCTTTGCAAAATTCAAAATATTTTGTTATTTTTAAAGCTTCAATTAAATATATATATATGTGTGTGTGTGTGTATATGTGTGTGTGTGTGTGTGTATATATATATATATATATATATATATATATATGTTTACCTGTTCACTTTGTTGGAGGGTGCTGAGCATCTTTATACATGGTAGGATTTAGCTCATCACAGCCACTGAAGATATCATATCTGATCATAAACTAACTCACCATTACCTTCATCTAGTGTCACCAGTGTTCTTTAACCGTCAATAAAATACTTTAATTGGATTTTTGGTAACATTACACAAAGGGTGCTGTCAGAAAATTATCTTCATCTGGAAAGGACTACGTTAGTTAAGGCATTCCAGCTTGGCACAGTTAAAAGAACTATAAAGAATGGAAATCAACAAGTTAAAATAAAGAAGGATTACATTTCCCAGCACTCCTTTGAAATGTATTTTCTTCCCCAGTAATGTAGTTTCAGCAAAATAAAATACTTCTATCTTCCTAAATGAAAATATGAGTAATTACTCCTTTTATTACCCAAATAGTATTTTTCTATGAATATAGACATCCTTTATTATATACCAGAGTACAACAGGAAATGCACAGGAATATAGGTAGAAAAATAGTTGTTCACTAGGGAGAGGTTATTATAAATATAATTTCTTCTTGCTCTATTATTTTTTTTAATGTTAAAAAAAATGAGGTGAGACATCTAGGTTCTTTCTTTTGTCAGTGGAAAGCAACAAACAGATGCACATGTGAGCTGACATCCTGTGGTACATACTTGAAAAGGACAATTGATTTCTGTTTGTGCCTGTCTCTTCCAATCGACAATACACAGAGCCTAGAGAAATATTTTGGTCTAAATACACTTGAATTTTAGATGGCTTACATTAAGCAAGATGGCTTGCATTAAGCAAGATGAATTCTACTTTCTCAAGCTTATTAACCCCTTCTTAACAACAGACTATACCAAAAATGAACTGAAGGTAATGCCGGGAGCCTTTAGCTTGCTCCGACAGGTAGGATTCATAACATATATAACACAAGCCATGTTTAGGCAGATTTTCCAAAAGTGAAACTCCATCTAGAGTGTACCTTTTTTATGTTGAAGCAAGAAAATAGGAAGTCAAAGATTGACTGTACATTAAGAAAATTACCAAAGATTAAAAATTCAAACTCTTTTGAAGTAATGATATTTCTTCCAGCATGACCTCAGGCATAGAAATGCGAGAAGAAAATTCCAGCATCTGTTTGCTGAAAATGTGCTTTTTCTTTTGTGTTCTTCTCAAAGCACCTGTAAGGACACATTTTAAAAAAATACTTTTTCCTTTTTAATGATTTGTTGTCACTAAAAATTACAGTTGGTGGCAGTTGCAAAGGAAGTAATCATTGTTGAATCTACCGTCTGAATTTAAATCAGGAATAGGGCTTCAGACAAAGCAAACCTCACCCTCCAACAGAAGGGATGAAATTTTGTGTCTGTGCCTAATATTGCTGAGCACCTGCATCTGTCACTGAAATCTGAATCTGTCTTTAAATTAAGTTCAATAGCTAGTGACACTTGCTCAAAACAGCCTGAGGCAATAAACAGGTGTCTGAGAGAACAAGAGATATTTATCACTGCATGGGTATTTTTAATCCCAAATTTTTTTGAAGTCTGATTGCTCTGAGCAGTGCAAAACCACACATAAAATCAAACCACAGTTCTCAGTGTAGAGATTGCATCTCTTCCTTTGTATGCTGGAGGTATAAATATTAAAAATATTGAAAATGAGAAGATTGTTAAAATAAATGACTGAACTCTTCTTCAGAAAATGTCATTAAAAGGCTTCTGGACAGGCTGAAACATGCTGGAATTCCCTGTGTTTCACTTTTTTTTTTTTTTTTTTCTCTTAGAACCATAAGTGTTCAAGGATCTTCACATGGGAAAAAAAAGAAAAAAGAAATGGCCTTTCCATAGCTCATACAGAAGAGGCACTGAAATTTCTAGCATTCCTCAGTCTCCTGTATGAAACAATATTGTCTTTATAAAAAATATTGGTTGCTTATTTTATCACTACTGGGACAGACTGAAAGAGTTGGGGCTGTTCAGTCTGGAGAAATGAAGGCTCTGCGGTGACCTTATTGTGCCCTTCCAGTATCTGAAGGGGGCCTACAAGAAGGCTGGGGAGGGACTTCTTAGGATATCAGGTAGTGATAGGACTAGGGGAAATGGAACGAAGCCAGAGGTGGGGAGATTCAGACTGGATGTGAGGAAGTTCTTCACCATGAGAGTGGTGAAGCCCTGGAATGGGTTGTCCAGGGAGGTGGTTGAGGCCCCATCCCTGGAGGTGTTTAAGCCCAGGCTGGATGAGGCTCTGGCCAGCCTGATCTAGTGTGGGGTGTCCCTGCCCATGGCAGGTGGGATTGGAGCTAGATGATCCTTGTGGTCCCTTCCAACCCTGGATGATACTATGATTCTATGATACTATCATGGTGCTTTCCACAAATATCATTTCCAGACTGTCTAATTTTTTGATAGCCTATCAGATATAGATTATTTTTTATGCATATGTATTTTTCCCCTTAAGATATATTTTAAGTTTTCACACCAACCTACTTAAGAAATACACCAAGAGGTATCTCTGTGAAGAGTCTTATGGTTGGTTTGTTTTTGTGGTGTGGTGGTGTTGTTATTGTTGTTTCTCAAAGTTCTCTGACCACTCAGCTGTGTTAATCAGAGCTCATGTACTTCTGGAAATACATGCATACTACACAAGGAATATTATTCTGTTCTGTAATATTCCATCCAGCAAATTGGTAAATGCAGAATGTCTGACCTCTGGGAAATATTACTGCATTTTACATTCTGATTTTGTCTCCAGTCAAAACCAAAATAAATAATGACACTTCTGAACAGAATTTTGGAACCTTTCTTGGAAATAGTAGATGGATTTCATTATTTCCTTTTCCTAAAATAAAAGAAGGCTAAAATTAATTTTGTCATTTCTCAATTGATTAATTCTTCATCACTTGCATCAGCATAATATTACTCTGCATATTCTTATAACATCATCTTGTGTCTTGTGGGAAATCTACAAATTCAGTATCCTGTTCTCCTTTGCTAGGATGTGCCTACATTTCCCTGACTTCTCCCACCTTGGGCTTCATAACTTGTGCAAAAAGATCTCATATTCACCTTGGAGCACATATAATTTTCCAGAAGATGCTGTCCAGTGTTCAGGCTCTTTGCTAACCCCTGCCTCTCTTGCCAAAAAACTCCATGGACAGGGAAATTAACTTCATTAAACACTATTTGGAATCTGTACCATTGAAAAGTAAAAGTATTTTATACAATAAAAAGTATATAGCAATCAAAGTACTCCAATTTCTATTAAATTGGCTTGGAATCACCTTGACTGCAGTTCTGAACTCTAATTTCTTAGGTTTACTTTTACATCTTTGGTTTAGCTTTTAAGAGTTTCTAGAGTGCCTGTGACATGCTTCCCTAATATTTAGCCATTTTGCCAGAATGTCAGATCGAATGCCCCACCTCTCTTACATTTCTCTGGAAAGTACAAATTCTTATGTGCTGTGATATCTCACCTTGCCTTACTCTCTCTGCTACCAAACTGTCCCTCAATGGAGCCAGAAAGCAAGGAGGCAGACAAATCACCTGTTTTATTGCTTGATGAAGGAGGCAGAGCTCCTTCTTTACTAAGAAAGAAAGCAAAACTTATGAAAATAAATTAGAGTCCTTTGTAACACTAAAGGCTGCCTTAGCCTTGAAATATGGCTTTCTATGAATTAAAAAAAAAAAAATAATAAATGCTTCATTCTGGGATAATATAGAAAAAGACGTCTAATAAACCAGAGAGCTTTAAAGCACCATCTATAAGGTGAAAGGTATGATTAGTGCCACTTTTAGGCATATAATTTAGGCTTCTTCTATTTAATGCCAGACACAAAAATATGTATTTTTATATTTATGCTTATTAAGAGCTATGCAAGAGGAGGTAAAAGAAATAAAATCAAATAAATAAAATAATTTGGATGTGCACAATGAGTTTTTTGTTGGCTTTTTTTTTTTAATACTGAGCCTATCACACCAACCTATCTCAACCACAAAACTACCCTAACACCATGAAGAGAAAGCCTACTGTTTCCTTAGTATAATATCTGATAATTCCAGCTCTGACAGCAGAACCTACAGGGGGCATAGGAGCTCAATACTTCCATTACCCAGTTTAACTTCCTTGTCTGTTTATCATCATTTCCGGGTGGCCAGTGTCACTAGTTTGGACATCAAGGTCTGATCTAGAGATGCCCAGGCTGGATAAGGAGAGTCACAGGATAAAACAGTAAACAGATCTTTCATCCTCAAGCAAAAAAAAAAAAAATCACCATAGCACACAAGTGGCACAAAAAGGACTTGCATCTGGTGTGCAATTGGGAAGTTATAAACAGAGATAATATTTAAACACCTTACAAAACCCTATGTGTTCTGCCAACACCACATTGCAAGGATTGAATCAAAAATATGGGCTTATGTGACAGATTCAAAACCATCTCTGAACAATACTTGTGGATATAAGTAGGTGTCTTCTGAGCTTGGTGCCCAGCAGAGTGGAACAATTTGGTCTTTCCAACATTTGTATCAAATTTGCAAACTTGTGGAGGAAAAGATAACAAACCAGAGAAAAGAGGCTTGAGAGCGTTAAGCAGAAGTGAATTGTGCTAATCTGCTCAACAGGCAAAAAAATACTGTACAGACATTTAATTTTTCCATTTAATTATTTAGAGTGTCTTAAGCATCTCACCTGGGAACAATAGACACCCAAAAAAAAAAACAGAAAATGAAAGCAACTTTACTGTATAAAAATAACGGAGCTTACTCCGTGCAAAATCATTCTGTAAGTATAGAATTGGACAGATGTCCTTTTCCCAATGGGCCTCCTATGAAAAGTCAAAAGCGGTCTGCACAGCCCATCAAGAATGATAATGAGTTGTAACTGTGAGGAATCTTGTGGGATACTTTTTTTAGTGTTGTGAGGTGCACAACTTTCCTAAATATTAACATAAAAATAATGAGAAATCACCCTGGCTCAACACAGTGGAAACTACTATAATTTGAGGGGAGGGACTTTTAATCAGAGATGTTCCACTGAGGAAGGACAAAATTAATATTCGATTAAATGTGTTGGCACATTTGACTAATGAATATTGATAAACATGCATTTTGTAATTTTTCATATAAGCACATATAACAGTTGTAGGGAGGACTGAATTGACAACACTATGTTTAAAAAGAAAACAATTAACTAAACCAAACACCAAGAAAAAGTGGGAGGGAAAGAGGTGCATGTGAAATGAGCTTAAATCAGGTTCTCCAGCTAGTTTAATTTAGATCTATACATAACACACACACACACATATATATATGAATGCAAACAGGACAAAGCACAAATACAAATCTTATCATGCTCAAAGTTATACAGTGAAGGACAGGGGAACATCTCTGGTTTCAAGTTCAACACAAAGCATTTGATTCACATTGGGTGCATTACTTATAGGACCTATTTTTGATGGCGTGCTGATTTTACAAACCAGCTGATGTCACATGTCTCGCATTACCACTGAAAGTGAGTGCCAAAGTCATATATTTTGTGCCAGTTCTTCTGCTGGCTAAGCAGGGTGATGACACACTGGGTGAGGCCTTATTGCTATTCTACTAAATTCTCTAAATTCTCCTCTTTCTATTTAAGAATCCAGTAAAACATTACTCTTCATACTGCTCCTCTCCTATAACTTCTGGGAGCAGGAGTTATCGCTGAAGAAACATTACATTAACATCATTAAGAGGTAAAGAAAGATGTTGTACAGGTGGATGTTTCAGATCATGTACTCCCCTTGTATGGGTGCTCACACTGGCTGAGAGATGATACGGAATGGGGAGAGGAATCCCAGCCCCCTTGGTTTTTGTGTGCATCCCAAGATGACTCACCCTTTCACCATCCAGAAGCAGGTGTACTCTGAAGTTCATTGATTCATTAAGAATGATCTCTTCATTTCTGTACAAAATCTGAAATATTCTGCTGTAAACATTGTTTTCATGAACGCAGGCTGAGCAAAGGCTGGAATCATCTGCACAAAAAAAACCAGAAAAACTCCTGGTGTAATTTCTGCAAGATTATATTTTTCTCCTACATTTTTGCCTTAGGATTACCTAGTGCATTTATATTAGCACTTGTAATTAAACACATTCTCAATAATTACTGGTAGTGGAACAGATTGTTATTGTGGGTTGCAGGTTCTGAAACACAGTGCTTAAAGGAAGTAAACATTAAACTGTAGGCAAGCTGTATTTTAAAATGAGAACAGTAACTCTGTTACAGCATTTACCCTATTACTTTAGTCTTAAAGAGGTCCAAAGCATCAAACATCTTCTAGGGACATTTGCTACCTAATACTATGAGGGGAGTGCAGGTGTTCATCTGTGAAATTTCATCTTTTATTTGCAATGGGCATCTTTGAAAATAAAGTTCTCTTGTCACCTCTGGTGTTCCCAGAAGTTACTACCTGGGAGAGAGGACACTGGCCAATAGGAGACCTCAAATATAGAAGCTGAAAGTTAGGGCCATCTTAAGTTAAAACACTGAAAGTTAAAGCCATTTTTTCAAGATGCCAAAAGTCATGTGTAATCCTTCAGGACTTAACCCATGTGAGAGCTGTCAATCTGGCCCATACAGCTAGAATTAATCTGGGGAACTCAAGAACCAAACCCTAAGCCTCTCCACATGGAATTCAGACAGCAAATAATTTCATCTGTGTGCAAATGAACTTCACATAAACCCAGGCAGGATTTGTCCTTCCTAACTGTTAGTTTAAGTACTCCAGTGTGCATATTTTGTTTTGGTTACAATGGAGAATATGAAATTAGAGACATCCTTCACTTGACAAAGTATAAGTGCATGCTTTAGAGTGCAGGAAATTTTTACTTGAAGTCCATTGCTTATTGAGTAATTCTTCTTTCACTAACAGGAAAACAGTGTGACTTGCTTTGCTGTGCAAATCAACATCGGAGGTAATAACATTTACTACATTAAATTCTTTCCAGAAGAGCCTGAGATGACTGTGTGACTATTTAATGAACAACTTGGCATGAGAGTTAAGTACTTTCAAGCTGTGTCTTGGCTATTAATCAAAATCCCCTGCTAATTCTACTTCCATAACCCCTGAGCAACAACTCTTTGCAAAATTTACTCAGAGCTGGTTTTGCCTCTTTCCAGCATTCAGTGCTGCAGGAGCCTGAGCTTTTGAAATATTGTCCTTTAGCAAATGCTGATTTGAAACTTAAAAAGGTGTGCTTAAGAAAGCTGTATCAGTATCCATCCTTCAAGCAGAGACAGATCTGTGGTCATCATCAGGCGGCCAACAAGCACATGCTTTTTACAAAGAACTGTTTTCCAAAAAGTACTTTGGAGAATTTGGGCTTTTACAGAATTGTATTGAGACCAAGAGCAGTAGCAAGACAAAAGTCCACTCAAAAAGACTTAGGGACTAATGGTTTCTCAAGGGTTTCAAATCAGGACAATGCAAGAATCATACACAATTTGCAGTAAGAAGTCAGTGAGTCAAGGCTGAGAGAAGACTAGATTTCCCAAGGTAAAGTTTGGTTAGTATAAACAAACAAAAAGAATTAGAAAGAACTTTTAAAAAAACCAAAAATAACACAAACAAACAACCCCAAAACCAAACAAACAAATGAAAAAGAACACTACAAGCCACAGAAGAGTTTTGTCATTTTCATGGCGCCAGTCTGCAGGAACTGGAATAAAGCAGATGAAGTACTTTCTCAAGAAAAAAATAATAATTATATATATAAGGCAGGGGGAAGAACTGATTAAATATCAATAAGACAAATAAGACTTGAGCTAATTAGTTAGTAGGACCACAGTACTGTCCTCCAGACTACATTAAAATGGTTTTCTTATTGCTGACTTTTACCAAGCATACCCAGGAACAGCCTAAGTGTTTCACTCTGCTATTATCTTCCCATCATATACCCTGCACAACAGTTCTGCATAAGTCCAGACAACCTAGATAAATATGCATTTATTTATTTGTGCTACACCACTTAGGCTAGAATGTTTCAGCCTGATTAGCTCTTCAAAAGCATGCAGTCATATTTATTTTAATTTAAAGCTCATCATATTAGTGACACTGCAGATAATCACATTAGAGGTATAATGCATTCTCATTCCTAGCTGGCAGACAAAGGAAGCTTTATGTTATTTGATTTGGATATTGATATACTGATACTCTTCTAGTATGGAATGTTTAATGTAATTTCTTTTGAAACACACTCTTGCTCAGACCACTCCTAGTGTGTAATTGCTTTAGGGCCTAGATTTGCAAGGTGACATGAAGAGTCATTGAAGTCAAAGACATGCTGTAAGGCGTAGTGTTGTCTCAAATCAGCATGTGACTGATATTATAGGACCATGCTAGTTTTTAAACAAAGAGATCCACCTGTGCAGAGATCGTGCAGAAAACTACAGCAGATGAGTGTCGGGCCATCTCCTAAAATTAACCCATCCCTGCCTATTTCAATGGCCACAGCCTGCCATCTTTCTCTCTTAAAGTACCTGGAAGGAGTTTTCTCAGAGGAGCACTTGGCTGCATCAAGGTGGCTTACTAATGCTGACAGCAATCCAGGTATCCTGCCTCTGAAAGCAACGGGGAATGACAACATCTTCACAGATGTTGCACGTCATAGAATAGCACTCACCATTGTATTCTGTGCTTTAAGGTTCAGGCAGGGACCAGGCTGTGCAACTGTACTGGAACTTCTCTCACTAACAAGAAGTGGTATCGTCACTAAACATACTATTCCTTAAGTCACTCAATGAACACACCATCATCTCAGTAACTTTTACAAGCTTTCCCTTGTTTCTGGGATACCTTCTGACACTCATGTCTGTCTAAACACGCAGACCTATGTGTTAATGGACAATGGTATAAGGTTGGCAATTGCCATGGCTGACGTTCAGAGAAGGTTGTCGGCAGATGTACCCCCATGTTCACACAAGCATCTCCCTCTGTGCTCTGAGAATGCATCTTGAAACTATAGACTTTCTTAAAGCTCATTCTAACAGAACTTTGGCTAGACAAGCAGCTCTGAATTATGCCTGCACTGCTCAAAAGCCACATGCAGTCCAAAGAAGACGCAGTATATGGAAAGTGTTAGGAGCTCTCACTCCCTGGTGAGAGCTGGCACTAAGCCTGTATTAATCTTCATTTAGTTCTTTTCCCCACAATTTCAAAGGCTTGGTCTTTGGTGAATTCAACAAGGAAAGTCTAATTTTGTTGTAATGGGCATTTGCTCAGTAAATTTCCTAGTTAGGAGATTTCTGGCCCTTGCAGGCTTCCTTAAGATAGAAAAAATCCTATTTTCCTGTCTCCTTTTCTGAAGTGGCTATTCCATTTACTGCTTATCTTCTTTGAGGTCTTCAAATTATCTGGAAAAAGAAAGAGCTCTCATGATAGTAACAACCATTGCAAGAATGAACAGGACAGTCGTGCTTCACAACCATTCATTTAAGAGAGGAAGAAATGCCTGTTGATGCATCTCTCTCTCTCTGTCCACAGGAAATATACTGCCATCCCACCAGGACTCCTGGAAATCCCTTTATTTCATTCAGTAATGACATTTTTTAAAAAGGAAGAGAAAAAGGCTTTTTGCAGTTGTACCTGTTTGCATATACATAGCACAGGCTATCTGTGCACACCCACCATTATATCACATCTTATTTTCTCACAGTCTACATATCCAATTTGCAAGCTCTGTGTAACCTGCCTAATCTAGCTCCAGTCTATTCTACCTAGTTTTCCTACCTGGAAAATTTTATAGGTGGATATATCTAAATTTTATTGCAACATATCATACAAGAATTATTCATTCCTTTAAAGAATCAGAGAGAGGCTTTGTTATTTAAATCCTAGAGGACCCAGAAAATATCTGTCCAGATAATCTTACAAGGAAGGAACTGATAGACAGGTGACCTGTAAACAAATTTATTACTTATCTTCAGACTAATTGAGTGAGAATAAAAACTATATTGCTTTCTAATTAACATACCTAAATTATCTCACTTCTTCCATTTAGATATTTATTTGAACTATCCTTTGTTTCCTTTACTCCCTTTTCTTTCTCTTTTTTTTTTTTTTAATTAACCCTCTGTAAAAATGGTTTGAGAAGTTTCACAGTTGTTCTGTGTCAATAACTTTTCCACAGAGCAAACAAACAATGAACTCACCTTAGAAAAATCAATTGACAATGACACAAATATCTCAACCTCTGATTTCTGTCAAGGACAGATTTTGAAATGGCAATGTCTTGTAGCTGAAACTTAATGATGAATGGTTTCCCCAGAAAGAGCAGTCATATGAGCCCTAACTGTTTGCAAAGCAATGGGATTGTCCAGTTTTTATGTCCTTTACAATCTGTTTGACATTTAACTGATTAGTTTCCTCCAGTCTCTACAGGGACATTTTTTCTATAATTACAGTGTCAGGAAAAAAATCCAAATGGTAAACAGATCTAACTTCAGATGTAGCCTCTTTAATACCTTTATGACTATAGCACTTAAAGCAACCTATATATTCATTTGCTGTCAACTTCTTGAATCAATCTTGCTGTCCAAAATAAAAACCCCAAAGAACCAGTATTATTATTCTGCTCTTCAGATAAATGTAAAACCAGGGTTCTATGTTTTGCTTTTATGAAAGGAATATTTTCCAAAGCTCAAAGAAATCAAGATGCTGCAGTTGTAAGCAGAGCTTCACTTTAAGAATTTCTTAATGAACAACACTGCACACCTAAATGTTTGTATTTGAGATTAATTTGAAGACATAAGCACCATTTCATAGTCTCCATACTTGGGTTCCCACAGAAGAAAATTTCAGAGACATGTGATAACTTTAAACGTAGATGGGTTCATTCTCCCAGGTCACTCGTGCACAGACGGATGAAGGGCATTACAACGCACTTACTTGAGAAGGAGCTGTGAACGTTTTGAAACCTTCCTACCCACAAACCTTATGTTACTACCCACACAGACACGTTGTGTCAGTGGTTCATGTGGTCTTTCCTAATCTGCTTCAGTGGAAAGTCAATTGTTGATAAAGCGCAGCAGAAGGCAGCTTAAACTGAGCGAGATGTCCTTGTCCTGAAGTGAATTGGAAGCAAACACAGTCTATTAACATAGGTGAAAAAGGAGGGCAATAATACATGTGTATAAAAAACATTGCCTTTAAAACCTTGGTCTGGACTAGCTGTAGCTTACCTTCCTGTAACCTGAGTGATCTCTACCACACGCATCACTCTTGTTGGTACTGCCATAAACATAACCCAAATCCCTCTAGTGAATATTTACCTCCTTCAGCCACCCAGATACATACTTCGGGGTATTCTGTCTCTTGGTCTTCAGTATCTGAAATTCCCACTGACCTCACAAGGAGAGCTGATTCATGTTCAGAGTTCCCAGAAAATAGGCATGGATTTTCTAAGTTTCCTTGTCATCTAACTTACTCTACTGTTGCCAGTAGAATAAATACAGTCCATACTAATTTAGCTATATTTTTAGAGAAAATTAAGATACGTGTATTCTTTGAATGAACAGTATGCCATCCTGCTAAAAGCTAAGCACTTCACTGCAAAATATAACCAAAGGAGACCTGAAAATTTTGTGCAAATATCCCTGTTTATCTAACTTGCTTTTTTTCCCCCTTTACCATCTGTTGGAGCCATATGCCTTCTTAAATAAGAGCTAATTATAGGTCTCCACTGCAACTAATCAAATAGTGGTAACTATTTGGTACAAGCTTCAGCTGCAAATTTCATTTTTTCTTTGTAAAAATTCCTCCCAAACCAGGCTTTGAGATGGTTGCTTTCCTCTGGTGTTCTGGACTTGGGTACACAGTAGTTACAGTTGATGCACACATGTCTGTGTTAACGTATGGGAGAAATTCATAACAAGCTGGAGAAATAATAAGAGCCAAAGTACAGTTCCTGCCAAGTACATTAGGAGGGAGTGACTTTGGGACAAAAAGTGACTGTGTCTAATAAATATCCACTGACATGTACTGTAGCAGAGCTCCTAGTGTTTTAAATTTTTCTTCAATGCCCCTGTGCAGTTGTGGGTGAAAGAGAGAAAAGAAATAATCCTGTCACAAAATGGCTTCTAGCACTGAAGAACTGGAGAAAAGAAGGATCCAATACTGAAATTAAATTTTGGAAGAGAGATTCCCACTCATTTAGAGAACAATACGTCTCCTAATGAGGTAAAAGAAAAGACAAGATTTCACGGTTATCTCCAATGGACATTTGTATAAATGTCAATTTACACCATTCAGGCAAACATTTTATAACTGCCTCCAGTGTCAATGTCATTCTGCACTGCTGTGTAATCTGAAAGAACTGGAGGATAAAAATTAATCCAGTTCTAAATATGGCAAATGAAAAGTAGAAGTGCCTTTAAAACACCCCAAACACTAAATAGCTCTTTCAGCATCACGAGACTGTGGCAATTTCAGACTGCCACACTGACCTTCCAGCAAATTTGGAATAGTTTCATCAGAAATTGGGATTTTTTCTTTTTTTAAAAAAAAAAAAGGAAGGAAAAAAAAGGAGAAAAATGAAACCAGCATGATTTCTGTTAATTCACTCCAGCCATCAGGCAGGTAGATATTTCTCACTATAACTGCCACAACCCTTTGTGTGAGTGAGTGGTACACATAGAAGAAAGAACACTTCCAGGATTTTGTTTCAGATAGTCTTTTCCTCTGCTACCAATAGGAAGATTTCCTTTCAATTTTCTCACCATTTTGGTACTCACTGTGTAAAAACATGATGTTTTGACAGCTGTAACACTACAAATAAAGAACCAGATATGTAAGAGTTGAAATGCATATAAAAAATGTCAATATGCATACTTTACAGACCCTTCAAACATGGATATAACATTAGGACCCACCTGTTATTCCCTCAGTGCTGCACAGCATATCTGACATCGTCTCATGAACACAACAACAGAATCAGAAAAGTCCTAAGCTAAAATCACAGACTTTACAGCAAAATGGAAATTAAAGATTTCCCAGATGGTGCTGTAATGCTTTCAAGTCCTTTGATCAATGGTATGGATTGGAAACTAAATGCTCTCCTAATGTACTGTTGCAATGTCTGCTGTGCTCAAGGTGGTGATGGATGAAGGTCGTACATTTCCCAAACTTTTCTCTTCAGCATTATGGCCAGCACTTTACTCAGAGGGTAAATTACTGTAAATTAAATATGCAAACCATTTTGTGACAGTCTATAAAAATATCAATCATAAATCTATCAGACATAAGAGGATCCCACTGTAAAATAAAAAGCTTGAGGATTCAGAGCAAAGGACCTCAAACATCAACTGGAAGTCACCATTGCTGTTTGGTGTTTCTGACAAAACCAGGCTAATTATCCAGGTATTTGCAGGTTCTCACCCTAGATCACAAAAGTAAACACAGTAAAAAAGATGCCTTTTTCTTTTCTTTGTTTTTTTTTTTGGGGGGGGGGGGGGGGAGGGGACAGTGGGGGGGTGGCAGGGGGGTGGGGAAAGGGGTGGGTTGTGGTTTTTTGTTTTTTCTTTCCGTATCCTTTCTATGCTCAGTCTTCAAAGTTAGATACAAGACATCTGATTTCTCAGCTGCAGCAGCTGAAGCTAAGGTTCTTTCATTTCACAGGCTGCAGGGTCTTTTTGCAGTATGATATTCGGTGTGGGTTTGTCACATGCACATTTGCAAGGTGAGCCTCCTCCCTACCTTAGGTTCTTACTCCATGTTCAAGTGGATCTGATCAGATTCCTTGCTCACCACTAGATCTGTCCATAAAATGATTGGAAAACCTCTCTGAGTTCCCAGGGTAGGATAAGGAGCTATAAATCAGGTGTTCCTCTTCTGACCCAAATTCTTTCCAGAAACTACTACACAATGATTGTTCTAGAGATATTTCACATGTACAACACTGGTTTATCAAGGCGAAGAAATACAAATCAGCCTCCAGAAAGGCAGTTAATGCGATGGAGACTGACAGAATTAGACCACAGGTAATTTATGTCAAGGTCTCATGTTTTCAGTACAAGTATGGTCACAACTCTTGAAGCAGGCAGATGGCGTTCGGATACGCAAGCAAAACTGCACAAAGAAAATTTTGTCTACTTAGCAAGAAGACTAAAGGAATAAAAATTTCACTTAAATACTAGCACACATGTATATTAAAAAAAACAACACACAACAGTTTCTGCTAACAGTAAACCAAATATCATTATAGAGTAGCTTCAAAATAAGTAAACTGCATTGCAAATGTATAATGGAAACTGTTTTCTTATGAGCCATAAGCTTAATGTCTGTATGTTTTGTATCTTTTAAATAATCCTTTGAGCAGATATTTTAAAACTTCCCATCCAGCTGAGACTCAAGATTTCTCCTTTCCTAGGTCAAGCAGCTCCTGCATGATTAGTGATTTAATTGCTAAACTGTCAGTACAACTCCTCACAACAATGAAATAGAATTATTTTTTCTTATTCATTTGCTTCTCCAATTAGATTCCATCAACCTCTACCATTGCATCAGTAATTTTTTTTGCTTTTTAATTATGCACATTATCTCAATTGAAATCCTGAAGTTTCATCTGGATCACACATGCACATAAATCATCTACACCAATCATACTTTGTCAATGCATGTCAGGCACAAGCCATTTGGCTTTCTGTCTGGGATTTCATTAAGCTGCATTAATGTTCTCTGTCTGTGATGTGCCAAGAGTATCATTAGCTGTTCTTTTTCTTTGGGCTGTTTTCTTTTAAGGTTATTCATTGCCTTCAGTCTGAGTTAAGGGTCATTCAAGAAAAGGATCTGTTACCATTTTCTGAACAGTCTGTTTTTATTCAGAATAAATTGTGCATACACATCATGGTTCTGCAGTAAGCTCTTAAATGGACTGAGAAATATAAGGCAAAGAATCCTGAATCTAATCCTGCCTGGCTTCCTCAACAGAACCCATCTAAAACTTTGAAACTGAAATGGACTAAATCCTGCCCATCAAAAAAATCTCATACACAGTCCCCTGTACTCAAAGTTTTAAATCCTGGTACCTCTTCAAGACAAATAAAGATGCTACTTTAGACAGCAAACTTGCAAAAATTATGGTAGGTTTCTGAAGATAATCCTTAAAACTAATAGCAAAGCTAGGAATGGACTCAAATCTAGTGTCAAAAAAATCCTGTATTTACTACCAAACATATGGACTACTCTTGCATTAGACATCATGTTATAGGGGTCTGTGGTTACACTAGTACTATCTAGGCAACACTCAAGAAAACTGGATTCTCATACCATCACTGTCTTCTTAAGAGACATTTTGGCAAATCATGAGGCATTTCTGTGCCTCATATTCCCACATAGTAACTTCTTTCATTTTATCTCATTTAATAACTGTGTGACTGTCATTTTGAGGTCTAAATTTTATTACAATACTTGCAATACTGCTCTCAGCTGGTTTATCTAACTTGGCAGAGAAATACTGCTGAATCTGGGCTGCATGTCTTTAATGGCTTCCTCAGTAAAGAAATTCCGCATTGTGACTGTTTTAGGCTGTGCTTTCAAGAAAGGGACAGTTACTGGAACTGTTTCCCTAGTTCATTTTTGCCTAGTGACAATTGTACACACAAGTTTTTATAAAGATTTAATAAAATCTTGACTCTTTTTCTTCATCCTCTAAACTTATCCATCAACATTCCTAATAATTTTGAAAGCAACAAACCCAAGTGAAGTCCAAGAAGACAAATGTACTTCCATGATATAAGCTGACAATATTCAAGACACAATATTTGCAAGATACAAATTTAAGCCCATGGAGTTTTTTTCCTGGAGGTATTATAACTTGTGAAGTTTGCAGAATGCAACAGACCTTTGTTACAGCTGCTTACAGCTCCCTTGCTAGCTATAAAACTCTTTCACAAAGAGTAATAAAATAGTATATATTCAAGTGACATAACTTTGGGAACATCCTGTCATTTCTGTAGCTGCATTTGAATTAGGAAAAGGAGAATGTAAGTGCAGTGCTCTTCTGAATTTCAGTAGTAGGAGAGTCTGAGAGAACAATTATTGGAGATCCCAACTAGCAAAGAGTGTACTAGAGTAATTAGAAGTACTGACAAAGTTGGGACAAAGACTCACAACTTAGAAACCAAGTCCCTTTTCTTTTCAGTGGTTTTACAAATGCAGGAAAACAAGGAGAAGCTGTTGCCCATTACCCAGGGAATAGTGATTTAGGTTAAGATTGTTCTACATATATTAAATAGAAAAAAGCATTGCAGTGTATTTTGCATAAGGCTTTTCTACATGTCCATGTCCTTGTAAGAATAGCTGTCCTTGAAAATGAGACCTGTGGGAAATTGTATAGTAGTCCATGGATATGAATTATAGAGAATAGACTAAGAATTAGCTTGTTCTTATTTAAAATTAATAGAGGGAATTTAAAGACTTTATGGGAACTTTCCATGCAGGCAAAAAGAATGAAAACATGGAGGGAAATTGGAAAGAATCCAAAATAGGCTTGGAAAGGACCCTTAGCAGAAATGGTAGAAAACTTTCATGAACTATAACAAAAAAAATAGAGGAGAGATGAGGAGAGATGAGGAGAGATGAGGAGAGATGAGGAGAGATGAGGAGAGATGAGGAGAGATGAGGAGAGATGAGGAGAGATGAGGAGAGATGAGGAGAGAAAGAGAGACAGAAAGGGAAAGAAGGAGGAAAGGCAGATTTTTCTAATTTCAAAAATACTGCTATTATATAACAAACATCTTTCTTCATCAGCTATTCAAACTTGGTTTCTTGGAGGAGAATTGTGGAGTAGTGTTCTAGGTATCTAGTTGCTTCCTTAGTGTTCAACAAGCGGATTAATTTCTTGAGGGATCCTTTGGCAGACCATCAGTTCACTTTACTTTTTGCACCCCTATTGAGATATCTAAATATTCATATGTATCTGGATATTCATATGTCCACTGTTCTCAAATACAACAGTATTTGGTGTCAGTGGGTTTGAGGCACATTTTCTTGGAAACATTTCTTCTGATAATGCTTAAGTTTGTAGTATCCCTTGTTCCTTTTCTGTCTGAAAGGTTCAGTTCAGAGGTCAGACTTAGAATGTATATTGTTTATAGAAGAGGTATAGAAAACAGTTCACAAGTTGAAGGAGCTTCACAGCCAGAGACATTCAGAATTTCACAGTTTATCCATACAACATGACAACAATTTCTATGCAGTAGTTAATATTTAACCATTATAGACTTTCTGGACAGACACTTTAGAAACTACAACTGGTATTCAGTAGCCTTCTATCACATTGCTTTTCTTGTGTTACTACACTGCTTGCCACTGAAGTCAGGTACTTTCCTCTTGCACTGCCTACCACAAGTTTACTTCATATTTTAAATCACACTTTTATCTGGACATCTAGCTCTGAGTAAGTAAACAGTAGCAGAGACTTAACAGGTTGTCCAAAACTGGTAGATGCAACTCTTTGAGGATAGCTTTTCAAGAATTTCCATCACATTGCCCCAATACCAATTTATGAACCAACCTTGTAACAATGGTCAGCGCTGAAGTAATTGTATCTTTGGAAGGCAACAGCAGAGTTAATGTGAAATCTCTTAACAAAAGAAGCTTGAGACAGAAGACATGCACAGTCAGGTAGGGATTTAACTAGTGTTTTCTGAAGTTTGTGTTGTTCCCTTATTTATTACAAAAAAAAAAAAAAGAGTTGAAAAGGACAAGTTGTTCATAGACCTAAAGGCATAAAGAAAAAGGAATGTTTTAATCCTTTTCTCCATTATTATATTCTGCATCATTATTCAGAATATGAAATATGTATTTAGCCTGTAATGATCACACTCTATGAAACAGAACTACTTCTTCCCATATTTTCCCAAGTTTGCCCTCACCATCTTGTTTGACTATGTGAGTACAGCCATCAGGCTGTGCCTTCACCATTTTGTTTTGCAGTATGTGTATAGTCATCAGGCTTTTGTTAGCAATCACCGGGCAAGTAACCTCACAGGCACAGGCAAGACCTAAAATCAGTTCAATTCCCCTGTGTTGTTTTTTTTTAATTGGCTGGCTAATGTGAAATGTAACCCTTACAACCATCCACATCCTGCAACTGAACACTGTGTCAAGGAGCACTTTCTGTTCTGAAGAGGCTTATCACTAATGAGCTTCAGATTCCTTTCTTGCATAAGCCAATTTCCCATTCCACATAGCAGTTATGCAAATAAAGGTGAACTTCATGAGAACTTTCATTGGTTCCTTTCAGCTCATGATTAAAATGACAAAAAACACTGAATAACTTCTTTATCCGAGGGAAAAAAATGGTACCAAAACTAAAAAATAAAACTACTTTTTAAAATAGGACATCTAAAAATGGCTCTTCCTCCTTGTCCCAAAAGGATAACAATAAATGGATGAAAATCTACCTCCAGATGATATTGTTCGAAGCATTCACTTCATTGCGTGTAGTAACCCATTTTCCCATAGTAGCTAACTGCTGCCAAAACCAGACACTGTGCAATGTAAACAGTGAGCAACATTCCAGATTAAACCTATTTGATATGACACAAAAGCCTTCAACATTGTTTGAATAGTGTAGAAGCAATCCACCATTTAAACATTTTGCTGGCCTTCATCATCTCCTCACAGTATGAATCCTTTATCCCTCACAGTCCTTACTGTAGATATTTTTCACACCCTCTTTACAAGTGGGAAACTGAGACAGAACATGACTGGAGCCTGTCCCATCAAGAAGATCTGAATCTAAGTGTCCTGCCTAAAATTGGAGAGAAATCCTTTTGGAGAGTGGGAAATTGAAGACAAATCTCACAGTTCAGTGACAGTGCAGACTCCCTGTTCTCTTCCTCTCTTCCTGATATAGTAGCAACTTCTATTACTGGAAGTCAAAAGACTACAATTTGAAGTTTAATTTGGTTTCATTAAGAGCCAACTGAACAACATCCCCCCCAGCCTTACTATTATGATCCACAAACAAGAGAAATTCATTGTAGAAGTCAAACACTGCCTCTTCTTCCTGTGTGCAACATTAGTACAGAAGCACATGGTAATTCTTTGGATCCTGTCAGAGGTCCTTTGTAGTCTCTTCCAATATAAATCTTGAGATTCTGAGCTCCACTGAGTGTATTTTCAATAAAATGTCATTATGTCTAGCAACAGAGAGATCCTTATTGTGTTAATCATAGAAGAGATTTTTCATCTCTCACAAATACCTACTTTATTAGTGGTTGAGTGGAGTTATCACACTACTCTTAAAAAGGAAGGAAATTGAATGATATTTTTGAGTAGGTCATATGGTGAAAACTAATTCTATCTTTCCCATACTTCTTAGAACAGAGCTTTCTGATGAGGCTCCCCAGCTCCACATTGTACCAGTATTACCATTCATATGCACCCACTAGCCTTGATTAAAATTTTTAGTGTGAAATTTTAATCACAGAAAAAGTAAATAACTTTTTTTTTTTTTGTAAGTGATCAGTGAGGAGAAATCAAGACCTAATACAAGAAAATCACTGTAATCTAAAATGCATCTTTCAGATACATGGAATTAAGTTCTTTCAGTATTACATATGAAGGAAACTTGCATTACAATCTAAAGATACTCAGTCTGATTCTACTCAGGTCTGTAATTTTTGCTAAGATCATGAGAGAAACTCCCATTTGTCCTCGTTAGACTGTGAGCTGTAATTAAGTGCCAAGGCCATCAGAAAGAGATATAAGAGATGATTCAAGACTGTCAGAGGTATGGCAGAAACTGCAGGCAGGTATGCAAAATTCAAATACAAAGTAAACTGTTACAAACTTTGTGAATGGTTTCTAGGTGAAGTGTAAGGTAAGAGTTAACAAATGGGTAGAGATAAAGAGACAAATCCAGGAATGAGATGATATTAGTCACCACGACTGGAAGTATACTCGGCACAACAGTAAGCTGGACTTGAATGAGGCCTTCATTTTTACCAAAGCACCATTATTGTTGGAAAAACTCGCAGTGTTTAGAGGAAAGAACCAACATTTTTTGGTCTACATCTGTGCAGGGATTTGGGTGTTTTTCAGGAGTGAAAATTATGGGCATGATACCAACAAGTGCACAACGGAACATGGTGCAAATACAGTTAAGAGAGCAGCCAGCAAATTTCTATTAGAAAAAGAGGCAGGATGAATAATGTGCAATATGCTGATGAAGAAGCATTCAGCACAAGTACACTGCTCTCAGGAGGCAAGTTGATTCAGAGGTGGTGTTGTATTGGGTTGCAGAATGTACCAGGTCAAAACTAGGCTAAAGATTTTCAATGTGTTTTTGTGCTTCAAAACACAGTCATAAGCTCTTACCTCAAAAACTTGGCCTTATAGCTGTGCTAACTTGCAGCAATAAGACATGCTAAGATGTGAAGATGAAAGTGCTACACAGAACTGGCAAGACCTTGCAGCTGTTAATGAGCAAGTACAATCAGTTTACCTGAGGTGTTTAAAATTTAATAGTTCCTTTTCCTCACATTTTTAATTGTTTTGCTCTGTTGCTTCTGGAGACATAAATATGCATCTTTCTCCATATACATGAGAGGCATTAAGCTTAAGTTTCCCAGAAAGTAAAAGAACAATGCACAGTAAACAAGAAGATGTAATCTTGTCTAGAAACAGTCCTAAGGTGAAGGTGTTAAAGAACATAATTCCACCAACTTATTATCTGGCAAAAGATATATTATGATATTCAGGCACTGTGCAGAAAGGATGTATCTAAGATGGTGGGTAAAGCGATTTTTGCTCTTTGAGGCTTCAATCTCCTTCCTTCTGGGTAGCCCTTAACTACACATTCAGATGGTCACTGTTTCACATTGACAATAAATCGTGCATCTGCAATTTCCCTTCATTTCCAGGTTTGATGGGCATAAAGGGTGATGGAGCAAGTGAAGTATTTGCAGTCTCCTGCAGTAGGATGGCAGCCCAAGCTCCAAGGAAACTCTGCATTCAGCTTTGAAATGAACATGTAGCTCATGTCCTGGACCTGGCTCCAGAGGTGTCCATCATGTGCAATGAGGCACCAGACACACAGAAGAGTCTCCCATGTTGCCCTGCTGGAGTTCAGGTAGACTGACTACAATTTGGGGCATATAAAATCAGTAGTATTATATTTTCCTTCGTATATAATAAAAGAACAGATCTCAGACATTACTCCACTTCCAGAACTCCAGTTACACTGGAGTGCTTAGGGCCTTCCACCAAACTAACCTGTCTTTCTTGTCATAAAGGGCTATGGGACTGATGTCACTGCAGAGCCACTGGCAGCATTCAGATCGTGAAAAGCAAAAGCTGGTCCAGTGCTGCAGATTTTCCAAATGTATATTGGTTATATCTGGCAGGTTAATGTGTAGAGGCGGGGGAGAAATCTATTAATGAGCCTCCTAATTTAGGATGTTATACAGCAGCTATGATGATGCTGCCATATACTTTCATTTAGGACATAAACCATACTCCAAAAACCTCCCACCTAGAACAGTCAGTGGTTTAATTACATCAACAGACTCTCTGTTATTATTGCAACTCATTACGCAGTGTGTGGTAGAAATAGTAGGTCAAAAATTTCTCTCTTTAGATCCACTTATTACTCTCTGAAGTGTGAACCAGCTATAAGAAGTTTCCAAACTATAAATAATTCTCTGCTCCCCTACACTGTCACATATCCAAGAATCTCAAAGCTCTTTATATTAAGTAATTAAGTTTCACAATACCCTTATGGTACAGACACGATTAACCCATATGGGAAGCTAAAACAGAGGGAGGCAATTGCTCGAGATCAGAGCTGGGAAATAGAACCTAGAATCCATAGGAATTGAGGAACAGTAAATCCTCCTAGGTCCCCTAATCCTCCAGATATCATATGCCATGCAGGCACACATATCACTTCAACATAGTCCAGTGTTACAAAAACTCAGCATTTTTTGTCTCTTTTAAGCTCCCTCTTGAGGTTTTGCTTCTAGAATCCACCGGCTTGAGTGAATAAATTAGATGCGGAGTTCAGTGCTTACTATCCATATGTGCCATAATTTCATTTTTGTGGACTTTATTTTTTTTAACCAAATGAAACATCAGTAGGATCTTCTATATATTATACTTTCAACTGCATTTATGTCACAAAAGTAACAAATGCTAACATAAGTTTCTCTGAACTAAATACGAATAACACAATTTCATGACTGTTTCTTATGACATAATGAGAAGGCTTTATTCTCACACTTCTGGGAAACTGTGTTTATTTCCTAGATTTCTTTTTTTTAAAATATCAGGTTTTGATAGCAACATCTGATGCCTGTTGGATATTCTGTAACATCATTTAAGAAGAAAAAAAAAAAAAAAGAAATTATAGTAGCATCCATCAGCTATATTCTCTCTTTTTCTTTTGTAATTTTCATAATACATTTCCCTTTGTTCCTCAAATATCATTCACATCTTTTATAAAGTATACTTGTGAAACATATCTCTCAAAGTTACAGTTTGCAACACTTAAGTGAAAAACTGTCCTGCAGTGGCTGGAGAGTGACTTTAGCACTTTCTACTCTGACACAGAAAGATGTAGTAGATCAGTACTCTACTTATCTATCCATTTTCCATGCAGTCCTTCAAGGCACATGTAGATGAGCACACTGCATTTTCAGGGAGTTCATGATTTTATGACTGAAAGATATTATGGTAACAATTTTTTAACAGTTTTGCTGGAGTAGAGGGTGATCTTTTATCACCCATCTGTAAAATCAATTGTCTCATTTTGAACTTCATTAGTTTCTGTGGAGAGCATGCTATTGTACCATATATTTTTATGCCAAGAGATATATAATCTAAAATCAAAGTGAAATCAGGAGTTTTCATAACATTCATCATCAATTTATCAAAACTTTGCACAAGTGTTTATCTAATAAATGAGTAGTGTAGTTTTTCTTCCCAATTCAGAGCCTATTGGGTGATGAATGGATACACAAGCCCCATTGCTGTACAGCAAAGAGACTCCAGAAATACAGAGAGCAGGGAATCTCAGAAGTCCTTTATTGCTGCATTGTAGAATACCCTGCACTACAGAGTCTCAGAGTCCCACTAACAGAAGTCCCATAAGCCCTTAATAGATGAAGCAGCTAACAGAAGTCCTGAGCATATGCCTAGCAGCATTCCTACACCAAAGCCCTAACCAGAAGTAGCTTAAAGAAGTAGAAGTCTCTAGCAGCCCTAAGCGAAGTCTCTAACCCAAGATCCTTGAGAAACCCTAAACAAAGTGTCTATTGCTCAGAGTGGCTGTTTTACGCTCTTTGTTATCAGTGCCATAACCAGTAAAACCCAACCACATATACAAGCTAAAATTGTTACTGTTTTGCTCTATGCAGCGTGCTAATGAACTGATCAGCTAAGGAATCATGCACTCATCCAGCAGCTGCCCTCTGAACAGTGGCTGCAACAAGTAGGAGCTTTTTAAGACAATGGGATTATTTTCAAGCTTCAGGTCACAAATCAGCACTTCACTGCATAGAAATTTACAGCAACCACCAGAGAAGGTGCCCGCTTCTGACAGATCAGGCCATACGCAAAGACTCCTTGCACTGCAGAGGAAGCACTTCATGGAACGTGAAAGAGGACCCAAATCTACATGACTCCAGAACAGAAGAAAACATAACACAAACCAATGTGTGGGATTTTTTCCCAGGCAACTAGAACCTGTTTGGGTCATTTGGTTTGTTACCCTGCTTCAGGTTCTTCCTAATAATTCAGGGAACACATTGCTTTTAATCTTTGGCAAAATGGAGAAAATTTGGTGTGAAATCCAAGGTGATAAAAAGGTATTTAAGTAAATATATAAATGCATACATAACATTATTTCTGTATTCAGAAATCTGTAGAAAAGTGTTGAGTTCCAGCATTACCTGCAGATTCCAGTAGGGAATGCAAGTCTAAAGAAGGAAGTTTGAATCGTTCTATTCTTCAGTATGTCATGCAAATCTGAGGTCTCATTTGTCACAGTCCTCTATCTTCTTTCTCAGCTTGCTGTAGCTTCCTTAACTTCCTAATGACTCCCTCTCAAGTTTTTTTGTCAGAGAGCAATCAATTCTTGCAGGCATCAGTAGCTCAAAGATGACATTTAAACCAGATTCACTACCCATGCAGGCAAATGCTGGCAAGAAAAGCTTAAATCAAGACTGGGACTTTCCCACTGTGACATATGGTGCAATACCAGGATTGATTCCTGCATCATCAGTTTTGCTGTAGTAGGTTGCTAGGCATTGCTGGACAGGCTGTCTACAACATGCCTTGAAGGTCCCACTCCAGATGGGAGACTGAAAGATATGAGAGTACCTACACAATGAGGTCTTTCTTTAAGGGCAGTACACACACCATCACTGAGAAAGTGATCTGACTCTAAGCAGTTTTGTGCCATCACACATATCCTGTATGTGCAACTTAAACATCAAAATGAAATGTAACTACTTACAAGGCAATCTTGGTCTAGCAAAATGCTTATGCTTAAATGGAACATTCTACTCTTTTCTTCTCACACTTAAGGGCTATATTAGGCAACTCAAAAAAGAAAATTGAAATACCTGCATTCAGATTCATGGTCTTCGCCCATGCCAATCATCTCAACTCAGAATTGAAAAAGATATTTAAAGTTCATCTTGTTCCAGCCCTTCTACAACGGACTGGCACATTTTTCACAATATAAGGTTGTTCAAAGCCCTATCCAACAGACTGTATTTTTTTTTTTTCCCAGCAATAAAGAGAACATGAAGATAAAGGATAACTGAAACTAGAAAAGAAGGAGATATCTACTCTTTCTGATTATAGCTGCTAGAAAGACAATGGGTGTTCCATTTGTTTCTACTGCAAAAAAGTTATTCATAGAAAGCAAGACAATTCTTTCTCAAAAGTGGAAATGTGAAAAAAGCAAACCCACCAACAAATTGAACCCCAAACCACCACCCCAGAAAACACCCCTTGCTTAATATTAGCATTTAGCATCCTTCTACAAAGACATGCCACAATTCAGACACCAGACCTGTACTTTAGGTTCAGAGGGTATCAGAACAGCTATAAAAATATTCCTCTCTGAAAACACAAGAATCCATGAGCAAATCCTCCAGAGTTTTTCCCTCTCATGACATCATTTTCCTACATAGATTTTCTGTTGAAGGAAGATTTTGGATCAACTGCCAGCTATTTGGATTGCTGTTGTTTGTCTTACACATTTGGAAAGTTATTAAATATATATATATTTGCATCTTTGAAGAAGTTCCATGGCTTCCCAGAGAGAGATAAGGGCAGGCAGTTTGTGCTGCTGTGTTCCCTGTTTTAATCTGTAGGCCACACTGTTTTCGGAGCAGTCCTTGTCAGTGTTACTGATGGGAAATTAAACCAACCCGCAGTCCTTGGGTTGAATAGTAAATTAAGCAAATACTTCTGAAAGGTCCACATATACACTTGAATGCACAGAAAATTCTCTCATTCTTCTGATTTATGGTCACATCTAATACAGAAAGTTAAGCTTCAGAGCTACTGACCACACAATAATGCTCTAGAGAACTGTTAAGAGCACAGAACAGTTTGCTGAACCTCAAATACAATTCCTGGTTCACTGAAATTCAAGCCTGGCTTCTATTTCCAAGTTTATTTTTGTGCATCTATGGAATTTATTAATGTGGTCATAGTATCAATCTTGCAAAATCTAAATAAACAAACATGACTTCCATAATTTCATTTTCATTTGACAAATCACTGTGCCATTCCTAAAAGAATGTATGATTTCATTTTTTAGATCACTCAGCTTTTTTTTCCTACTAGTTGCAGAGTGAGGTCCAAAGAAAAGAGTAAGAAAGTTGCGCTCACACTCAAGTCTCCTTTCTCTTATACCTTACCTTGAGAAATTAGTTGGAAACATGCAAAATCCTGAAGGAAGCTACCATCTTTGCTTTTTTCTGCTGGGAAAGACAAGGGTACCATTTGCTCTCTCTGTACACTCTGTCACCTTTCCCACTTTTTACCATTACTTGCCTAATTTACATGCATACATACATGAATGCACAAAATGCAATCACAGCCTTTTTATGTCAGGTCTTTTAAAAACACAATGGAAATGTCTCTCTATGCAGAAACTCCTGCAACTTCTATTGTAGTTAGCGGACAGAAATAGGTGTGATTCAACTCATCTTAAAATAGATATGTTAAATTACTCCCTCAAATTACGTATTTCCACTGACTATAAAGGGCGACTGGTTGATTGCCTTAGGTGGAGACACTCACAGCATAGATAACAGCAGTTAGAGAACATGGTTTTTACCCTCTGTCACAGATTTCCAGGGCTTCTTCCATCTCACAGCCTGAATCTCAGGAAATGACTTATTGCCTGCCCTTAGAATACAGCCCAACACATCATTACAAGGCAACTATTTCCTGATAGGATGCAAAACCTGGCAAAATAAGGTTTGTTAGAGTTTATATATACATATATATTAAAAAAATAGACTAGAGTCTTAGTAGTTACAGTGGTTCTGCCATAGGTTATTTAGCCTATTTTAACATGCCAGTTTCAAATATAACTCATTTCTGAAAATGTAGTGTTGCAGGTTGAAGGAAAAAGGACTGAAGCAATACAAGTAACCACTTACTTTTGAACATTTAGGCTCTAAGGGCAGCAAACTGGGATTGAACCTATCCTCATGAACTGAGTTGCATATCTGCTTCTTAGAAGGCTTGAAATCTCAGTTGTTGAGGTTTGAAAATGCACATTTTTTAGGAGATGAATATTCATGCAGATCCTCTATTTTTACAATTCAGCCAAAATAAGCCTACTTTGAAAGTGCAAAGACAACATTTTTCAGATCCTATGTCTGTCAATGCATCATAATTTTCCTATCTAAATGTTTGAAGAGGATTGCTTTAGTTTTGAAATATAATATTTAGCATATTTATATTTGGAATAAATGCTGATGTTATATTTAGGATAAATGATTTCTAAAAGAGAGACCTTTATTGTTAAAATGCTTGATCAAATAGTGCAGAATGCTTTCTCCTTCACCATGACTTGAAATTAAAGCTGCACATTTCTGAGATGAATCCTTTATATTAATGTTGCTTTTTGACATTTTGAAGTGGCCTCAGAAACTATTACATAAAACTACCTCTCTACTCATACATAGATTCAATGACAATAAAAGGCAAGATGCCCATAAATGCGATTTCTAAGTGCTGTACCACTCTGTAAAACAAGGTTCATTTCTGACAGACTGAAATGTGAGATGATTGAACAGCCAATCCACTTAGGATCAGCAAAAGGGTTTGTCTTTGGTTTAACAGAGAAGGTCTGTTGGTTATTTTGTGGCCAGCCCAGACCTGACCCTTGACAAGACAATCACACAGGTTTTCATCAGTGCAGAGCAAGAGGAAACAGCTGTCTGAATGCAATTTACCTACCAATGATTCCCTTACAATATCATAGAATTATTTCTGTTTGTATTGCGGATTAATAGTTCTTAAAATGTCCAACTATCTCTTATGATCTCACAGCTAATGAGTTTTTCTATGACCACTCATCCCAAAATAACTTCTCTCATGCTTAAGGTCTCATATATATAATTTGTATTGTTCAGGTATACTATATTTTACATATATAAATAGATATTTATTTGCAAGTTACTTTAACAAGCTTTAGAAACAAAGCCATGTGTTTGCAAAGCATCCATTTCCTCATTTTTTTTTCATGCTTCAAAAGCAGTAAACTTATTTTCACTTAATGGAGGCAAAAATTACCTTTCAAAAAATTATTGAAAATAATGGCTGCAATTTCATACTGTTCCACAAGTCGTGGTGCTGTTTCTTCTTGCTTTAATGAACAACTAACTGCAAATACTTGCTTTGACTGCGTTAAGAAGCCATTTACAAGAAAAAGCTTTCTTTGATGATCAAAATAGTATTCCTTTACCAGGAACCCCTTTGAGATATCCAAATACTAAAAAAGAGATTAGCTCACTAATTCTTTACTAAAACCAGTTCATTAAGGAGCATATAAGAAATATACATAATCCTTCAGATTAGGATTTAGGTGCAAGGTAGTCTTATATCAACATTTAATTCGCAGGAAAAGGCATTCAGTGTGGGTGACCATGGACTTGAATAGCACGGTGCAGACAACTTATAGCAATGTTCTTCATTTTCCAATACATTCTCCTACTTTCCTTTTGGCATATCACAATTTAAATCATGTTGTGCTGTGTTTTGTTTTATTGCCAGATAATTTGGTTATCTGTCATATATTCCATGTTATGAGAAAACATCAAAGTGTGTGTACACAAAGCTCCTTTACATCACTAGTTAAAAGAGTTAATGTGCAATGGCAGTCACAGCTACTTTATCTTCTCTCCTCTTCACTGCTGAAAAAGTCACCAGCCACATTTTTTCTTGCCTTTAAGAAACCCACCTTGCTAAAACTGTTTAGGAGTGTGAATGAAATACATATATTTTTATGCATGTGTGTATATATATATATGTTATATGTATATGCATATACATATATATACACACACATTATATGTATGTATTTTATATATGTGTATTATATTATTATTATTATATGTATTATTATATATATACACACACATTATATATATGTGTGTGTGCAGATATATATATATATTGACCTGAATCAGTACAAGCCAATGTGCAGCTCTGATGACTTCAATGTCCAAACAAAAAAGGCTATTGGTCTCCAGCACAGCTCCCTTTTGCTTCAACTGGAGCACAGAGCCTATTCTTTTTCAGCAGCATTGACAGGATGCAGCTGATGTGTGGACCATGTAGTGGGTCATAAAGGTTTTCTGTATCACCTGTCATTCCTGTTCCATGGGTGAAGTCCTGCTGTTCATATTTGGCTGGCAACTGCCAAGGAAATTCCCAATACAGGCTTCAGCTTCTTTGCTGAATTCTCAAAACAATTTCTTATTTTAGGACTCTGTTGCTGAAAAAATCTAGTGGGAAGCAAGCATCACTAATGTTGTTGGTTTCCATGGTTTTATTATAGATGTTGGAAAATTTAATGAAAGTAAAATGTCACATGAACTGGAAGAAAAAAAAATATATTTTTGTATATTTTATTGCCACATGTCTTCACAGGTTTTATCTTATAAATTTGCATAATTGTTTTCAGAATACATTCTCAGGTCTCATAGACCCAATGGATCAGATAAGGAAAAGATTAAAAATATTTCCTTCAACCAAAATTCCTGAGCCCCACCTATTTTGTATTCATTCTTTTGGGTGACACAGGAATTGATTCATTTTTTTGTTGCATCCTTATTTTGTTGTACCACTGCTTTAATAGGGATGTCTTACTGAAACATGCACAACAATTTAATTAGTCTATCCCAGCCGCCCCATAGTAAGACGTATCAGTGGCACGAGAACAAAAAGAACATTATGGGCTGTTTGCCTTTAAGTTCATTCTTATTAAAAGATGCTGTCTTGCAAACCTAAAAATCAATAGGGAGTACTTGTGAAGATACAGAAGGAAAAACTGTTTAAAGCCTTAACAACTTAAATGCCCAGTCTTGATGTTAGCCCTATAAAACCATTAGACTCCAGTCTGGATTGCATTAGCACTACAAAAGTCAGCTGCTAAGCCTGTAACTAAACTGTTTGCCTTGCCTCTCTCCTGGCCATGTTTTACATAAATTGTTTCTAGCAGAGATTAAAAAAGATGGGACATTAAAGATCTACCAGGCAGAAGGAAATACCAATCTGAATGAAAAATAAGTACAGAAAATAGATGTTTCTTCCTTGAATAATACAGTCATCCCTGGTTCATTGTAGAATAGGAGTAGGTGAGGGTTCTAGTGCTTGTTCTTGAGGGGGTTTTGCCTCTAGAAAGTAAAATTCTAGCTATATTCATATTAAGAGTATTTCATTAGTTCAAGAATACTTAAACCAGGAAGTACTATAATTTGAGGACATTTCCAGAGAGCAAAGGAACTCCAAGGGATTCTGAATATGCCAGATGTGAATTACACTGGAACTTGAAGAAAAATAACTTTCGGTCATTATTGGGGATTTACCACACTGAGATTCTCCAAACCTGAAGTACATTTTCTTATGTATTTATTGATTCAATTGTTTATTTTCCAAAGAAATGTCTTTATTCTGATTTAAATGAACCCCACAAAAACCCCCAACCAAACACCAAAACCAAATGTGATATCCAAGCTCAGGAATTTGTTAATTCTGCATTCACATTTTTCGTTCCTCTATGCATGATATTGATTCAAGTGGACTCTGCACATTATTGTTTACAATCTGGTTTTAACACTGTACATTGGGGTTGCGTGGTAAAGTTTTGGAAGCAGGAGAGCTACAGAGATGGATTCTGTGAGAAGGTGCTATAAGTTTTCCCCATATCTTAGAGAGATGGTTTCAGACGGCTCCCAGACAAACATGCTGCTAGCCAAGGTTGAGCCCATCAGTGACAGTGCTTCTGTCATAATATATTTTAAAAAGGAAAATAAACCTTCTGCACAGCACCCAGGAGAGTAGAGTGAGAAGATGAGAGAGAAGTAACTTTGCAGAAAACAAAGTTGAAGAAGGAGGGAGAGGAGATGTTCCAGGTGCTGGAGCAGAAATTAGCCTGCAGCTCACTGTTGACCCACTACACACTGAAAAAAATTTCATCCAGAAATCACTTAGAATAGTAAATTATTCCTTTGTCTGCAAGGACAGGCACAAATAAGAAAGACTGCTTACAGATAAGATGGTTGAGAATTTCCTCTACTTTTCTGACAGATTCAAGCACCAAAACTCAAGGCCAACTACATCCAAATTCATATCAGAACAGAGAGCTGAACAGTCATGATTATCAGGAAAATTCAACTGCATATCCAAATCCAGGCTCACCCATTCTCCACACACACTGTTCTGCATGCTGCACCACCTTCAATAAGAATGCATCCATCTGGGACCTGCTTACCTTGTCCTGCAATTGTAGCAAACAGCCTGTGGGGAATCCTGGATGGGATCTTCAGGCCAGCTCTTATCTGGTAATACCTGGAAAGAAAGTATCAAAAATTTCATTCCATTATACAGGTAAACATGCAATTGAACCTAAAATTCTATGAGAACACATCCTGGACAGCTGCACTCAAATAGAATTACTCAAGAGTACAGTCATGCTCAGAAATACTCTTATCTTCTACTTTTTAGTTTTAACTAAAGAGGGTTTATGTTGATTTTAATTAGGCTCCTCCTATTTTACAGTAGGCAGAATGGATGCAGTGGACTTAATGCGTGACTAATGGGAAAATGGTTTCTTGTAGGGAAGAGACATAGAGAAATAGCTACAATAAAAGACAATGAAACCAGACAAGCACTGACAATGCAAAATTTTCTGTGGAAAGATAACAAATATGCTAATCTCACATCTAGGAAAATTCACTCTATGCAGAGTGATTATCATTCTCCTGTTCTAAAATTGGGGCTACTACATAATGAAAATGTTAATATTGACCATATCATATCTAAACCAGCTGTGTTCTAATCATTTGCTAGCCATATTAGAGGAAGGAAAACAGAAAAACAAAACATCAACAGTTTCACAAAGTTACACATGGTGCAGGTTACTTTAGAAAGTGTGCAAATGAGCTCACTCTTTAACAGTTTTACTCCCCTGCCAGCTTCAGCTTCTTATGTCTGATATGGATT
The DNA here is from genome assembly GCF_014839835.1 of Dryobates pubescens. NCBI lineage: Eukaryota > Metazoa > Chordata > Aves > Piciformes > Picidae > Dryobates > Dryobates pubescens. The sequence goes on along the minus strand of NC_071625.1, from coordinate 18,074,513 downwards.
TACTCATGAACAGTTTATATGTGATTGTTCTTGTGCCAATGTTGTACTTTTTTGTATCCCATTCTTCTTTCCCGATGTTTTTCTTTCCAATGTATTTATAGATGGAGAGGGTATCTCATTGTTCTGTGTTTTGCCAAGTTGTATACCAAGTGCCTTTATTTCTTTTCTTAAAATCCCTGATCTTCCCATTGCAGTGCCTGTTCCACATTAGCTGGTCATTTTATGTGGTTTCCCTATTTCACTAAAGTCTAAATAAGCTTTTCTACACTGAGCTTGTCTTAACAAAGAAACAAACAACAATAAAAACAAACAAACAAAACAAAACAACCCCCTACAAAAAACAACAAACCAACCAACCAAACCAAAAAACCAACACACAAACACAAAACCAACTCTTTACTTAAAGAGTGTTACTACCTCGACTAACTCTAATGAGCCAGACTTAGCTTATTGTACTCATCATCACTGCAGATGCTGACCACTTTGATTCTGGCATATTGTTTATAATCTTTCATCAAAGCTTTGTATTACCTCCCTTTAACCTTGCTATCTGTGCTCTCAATGAAAAAAAAAAAAAAAAAGAAGGAAAAAGTGTGCTATTTAATTGGATTCTGAAGTGATAATAAACCCCATAGAACTCAAGGATAAATTTTGAAAGTTAACTTCTTTCAAAATACTTAATTTGTGTGACATTTCCTGAGAACCTACACACATCTACAAAAACATATCCAGCTGTTTTTGCAATTAAGTGCTATTTCAAGGAGCCTTTCTGGCTTCTTGGTAGGGCTCAGAAGAGCGCCAGGAAAAAAAAAAGGAGTGAGAGTGTGTGGCACAGGAGCTACCAGCAGGCAGCAGGCTGTTTTTCACAGCAGCCATCAAGATTCGCACCATCAGCATTTCTTTTCCACCTTTTTGATGGTAGGAGGAACACCTCTGCCCACAGAAATTTCCCCTTAGTTTGGGAGCCATTGGAGGTAGCAAGAGGAAACTTTCCTTAGCCCTCAATGCTTAGTCTTATACAAACATTTTAAAAGGCAACAAATCTGTCTGCAGCTTCCTCCACAATGCCCACAGCTGCTGTGCTAGAGAGTGACAGCAGAGGATGCAAACACCACTGCAGTGCTCCAGTCTCCACAGCCATTTATTACCTCAAGTTTCTACAATTCTCATCCTCAAGCTCTCTACCTTTTGATGAAGGCAGGTCTAAATGTAATAGTGTAAGAGGAAGGCAATCCATGCCCTCTTTGCAGCTCAGTACAGTAGTACCACAAGTAATGTAGTCCTTGCCCCTATCTAGAAGGCATAGCGGGTCTACTGAAAGCAAGCTTGTCTACGAGGAGGTTGTAGCATGCAGACACAAGGAAGCCTGACAAAGGAGTTGTGAATTCAATTTTAATTTTTTTTAAAACTATTTATTCTGACAGAAAAATCTATTTTAACAAATGTTATGTGTTCTGCAGATCTGACGGGTATTTGGTGTGATTCGTTCTCACCCAAGCAAAATATGTTCAAGGGTTCTCAGCATCTTCTGAAGATGCTCAGCATGTCTCAAAATCAAACACAGACAGATATGTATTAAGTCAGGGATTTAAAACTGGAAGCTCCCAAGAGCTGAGTGCTCTGGGTGCAATGTGAGAAAGATATAAACAACTTTTGGCAAATAAGCACTAGTGTTAGCAGGAGAGCTCTGTTACTTCACTGTGTTACTGAATCAGAACTTACACTTGGCACTTAATGCTTTTGATGCACAGCTTTCATTCAGATGCAGGTAAGCCACAATCTTTATCATTTTTGTACTTCCAGCTTTTTGCAGATTTCATCAGAACATCTCTTCTCTGCAGAAACTTGCAACCCTATGGGTCATAAAAGCCCCAGCCCTTGCACCCCTGCAGCTCTCTGACAATTACACCAACCAGCAGTCTTCACATCTCCTTTTATGCTCACTTCAGGGGCTCTTGCCCTTTTATGTTTATCAAGGTAGCAATGCTGCCTTTTATTTGATCCCATATCCATACTCTTCAAGCAATTTGCCCTTTACTTCCCTTTAAGACAACACAATAAAGGTAGAAGTGAAGAGGAGTGGGCAGTAAAATGCCAAACAGCAAAATAAAATGAAAGAACCCTGCTTGGGAAAGAGAGACAGGGAAAGAAAATGGCAGAAAGATTAGGACCCCAGTAAGGATGTGAGCACTTTTATCCTTGTCTCAAAGTCAATAAGAAATTCTGAAAACACAGCTTAATTCAGTCTCACAGACAAGTAGTAACCTTCTTCAACCTTCACTTATAAGCATTATATGAACACTTAGAGATCAAGAGATTTTTGTGCTTAGCTGAAGCACCTGGAGAACCTTACACTGATAATCTCATAGGGGTAAGTAACCCTTAACCGTTCTGGGTGAAAACAAGAGGCACTCTAGAGCAACTATATTATAGATACAAAATGAGATCAATATTCCTGAGATCAATATTCCTGATGATCTTTCTCTCTCTCTTTTTTTTCTTTTTTTTTTTCCTTTGGTGCCAGAAAAAGGCAAATATCATGTCTCATGAGAGTTCTAATGTGCTTCTGTAATGCTTACAGACTGAAATGGATAAATAGACCTGGAAATGTGGTTACTTATACTAAATCTCATAGAACAGTTTGGAAGAGATCTTAAAGACCATCAACTTCCAACTCCTCTACCATGGCCAAGGACACCTTCCTCTAGACCAGATTGCTCAAAGCCCCATCCACCCTGGCCTTGAATACTTCCAGAGATGAGGCATCCTCAGCCTCTTGGAGCATTTCAGTCCCTCACCATCCTGAAAGTGTCCCATTGCTATGCCTGTATCTCTTGCAATTTCATGATGATCTCGCATCCCATGATCCTAGCCAACCATTGCTCTGGTAGTGATCTGCTACCACTGCACTTAATTTCAGTTATTGCTGACTGGCTAGTAGAACAAGGGAAAGAGAGAAGCCTCATTACCATACTGCAATTGAGAAGTGCCTTTCAGCAAGGCCTAACATTTACAGGACCTCAAAAGGAATTCACACTCACTGTTGCCTCTTCCCTGCATAGAAATGTAGTGTTACAGCGCCTGTTTCACGTCCCTGACCCAACACATCAGTCAGGTGCATCAGCTAGTGCAAGGTTAAAGCATCTAGCAATAGCACATAGGGCACTTCCCAAGGGAAACACAGAACTGAATAAAACTAAGCCAAGTTATGTCAAATCAGTTCCAGAGCAAAGAGAATTTCAAAGCAGCCACCCATCATAAATTCTGAGAATTCAACATTTCTGTCTGGGTCCAGCTGAGTTCTTAAGGTACCTGTCAGAAAACAGAAATTTATCTCAGAAGTACAAATCACAGGATGATAGAACCCATAAGGGCGATTGAGTCCAACTCCCTGCTCTTCACAGTGCTACCTTAAATAAAATCATATGACTAAGAGCATCATCCAGACACTGCTTAAAATCTGACAGCCATTCCCTAAGTTGTCTCAGGTGGGTTTCCTGGAACTTATTAAAACTTTAATTTCTCTTGTTAGAGAAAATGGAGTTGTAATGGTTCAGCTCTTCCCAAAATGAGGTTCTTAATTCTAAGAGACAGCTTTATTTAGGAAGGTAATTCCTACGAGATGTAAACACAGGTTAAGGCATGACTGTGTTATATGTGTAACAAATAAAGAAATAATAACAACAATTTTGAAAAAAAGCTAAAGCTCTCAATACAGAATAAAAACCAAAACCTAACAAGAAATGAACAAACAAACAAACAAAAAGCAACCAACAACAACAAAAACCCCACAACACTCCAAGAACAGCTAGCAAAAGTGGACAGTATTTCAGGGATTAGAACATGAAGCAAAAATTGTACATTTTGTAAAAGTAGATAATTATTTTTGTGATGTTTTACATATCCTGTACAATTCCCTAAGACAGTAAAAAGGAAGTGATATGCTGCCAAACTGTAAAAGAAATAATGCAACTGATTGGTTCCTGCTATAAATACTTTCTAGGACTTTATCAAAGGAAAAGTTAAAGCTTCAGTGTCAGGCAGGAAAGGAGCTTGCCTAAACATATAGAACATAAAGAACTACATAGTATTCAAGACTTGACTAATTAATTATTTGAGCCTCTATGTTTAAAAACCCAAATCCAGTCCTTGAAAAAAGCTTAAAAAACAGTGGCAATTGATGGATATATAAGCTATAGATAGGAAAAATTAATAGAATTCAAGAAATTAAGGAACTGGATGAACACTTAAAACTTATATTAACATCAAAGACTTCTGGAATACTTAGAGGATATGAAGCATAAATTTTGCAGGCAGGAAAAAATAGAAGTTCAATTAATACAATAAGTTTTTATTAGAAAAGAAGCAAAACCTTCAAGAATTTGCAGCTTGTGACAAAGAAATACAGAAACTGGTAGCACAGATGCAAGAACTGGAGAGCAGAGATACTGAAGCCTCAAAGACTACAAGCTATTCAGACAATAACTACAAAAAATTAGAAAATGGAAACAAAATTAAAACAAAATGAAGAAATATTACAATAGCAACAATACAATAACCTGATTCAGATGTCTGCTTTACAGTTTAAATTGGATGATACTAGGCATAGTGTACCTTCAAGAAGACAGTTCTGATCAAGTGCTAAAGAAACAGTTAGAGACAGAACAGGAAGCACTCGTGATGAAAGAGAGAGATTGAAGACTTATTAAAACAAATAGAGCAATATAAAGATAATTTGATCAATAAAAAATAGGATATATCACAGATGAACTTTGCAGTCATAGATGCAGGAAAAACACAGGACTTTCAGCACTCAGCTTCAGTCAGTGGATGTGCACCTGAAGGTGGACCTAGGTGTTTGTTGAAGTAAGCCAGCTGCCAAATGCCATTTAGGCCTCTCTCAATACCCTGGTTCAGCAGTACAGAGGAAGAAGTTAAAACATAAAAGCTCTCAGGTCAAGATAAAGGCAGACTACTTACCAGTTGCCATCACAGGCAAACCAGATTTGATTTAGAGAAAATTAATTCACTGTTAGTTAAAAGTAGAGTAGGATGCTGAGAAACAAAACCAAAACTCTTTCCCTTTCCAACTACTTTTCCTGAGGCTCAACCACACATGCACTTTCACTACTGACTCTTCTCTCCACATTTTCCCCGATCTCATTCCCAGCTCCTTTATCTCTTTTCCCCAGCTAAGTGGCACAGAGGTGGTGATCCCCTTTGGCAGCTCCTGCCTCCTCACACCTCTACCTACTTCAGCTCCAGCCATTCCACAAATCTCTTTTCTCTTGTTTGGGCTTCTGAAGACTACTTTCCCACTTGTTGTGACCACCATACGTAGCTTTGTATACTTTGTATTGGTATTAGTGTGGCTGGGTCATCAAATCAATTTTCATTTCAACCTACGAGTCTTCTCTCTTTTTCCCCAATTCTCCTTCTTTGCTGTGGAGGGTCAATCAGGTGATAGAGCAACTACTATAGTTCAGCCCAGATATAGACTAAATGTAGACAGTAGGGATGAAAAATCAGGTGTAAACTGTACTCCTTGCCCTTTGTTTTCTTCATGAGGCTTCTGATAAAGAGAGAGCCTCTGTCCTCTTTGTAGCTGCCCTGTAAGTACTGGAGTACTGTGATGCGGTCCCCTCTGAACCCACTCTTCTCCAGGGTGAAAAGGACTAACTCCTTCAGCTGTTCCTTACGTGTCAAGATTTCCAGCCTTGCTTTTATCATCTTCATGGTGATCATCTTCATCCTATTGTACTCTTTCTGGCCTGTCTGTGTCTTCCTTGAATAATGGGAATCAGAGGTGGACATAGTACTCTAAAAGTCATTTGATAAATGCTGAATGGGATGGTCATATCTGTCTCTACTACTAATACCCTTGCGGATGCAGCACAAGATCCCTTTTGCCTTTGCTGTTGCAGCGGTGCATTGTTGATTCATGTTTATCTGGCTGTCTACCAGAAAACCATGTCCCTTTCAGTAAGCCTGCTCTGCAGCCATAGAGAGCCTGGCCTGTAAAGGCCTCTTTGCTTAGGTCATGCCAGATGCAGGACCTCATACTTGTATTTGTTAAACATCATACAGTTGCTGTTCACCTGCTCTCCAACCTGTCCATGTTTCTCTGTAAGATGTCTCTCTCTTTTGACATGTCCATCTCACCACCCAGCTTGGTGTCATTAGAGACTTGGTGAGGGTGACATCAAGTCAATCATCTAGGTCATTTACGGGACTACTGAACAGCGTGGGGCCCACTATCAGTACCTGGCAGACCCCCCCTTGTGGCCGGCTGCCAGTTTGCATGAGTAACATTGATCACCACCCACTGAGTTCAGCCTGTAGTCCAATTCCCTACTCATCTTACAGACCATCCATTCAGTATGTATCTTGCCAGTTTATCTAGGTGGAGGCTATGGGAAACAGTGTTGAACACTTCACTGAATTTCAGTTATTGCATCTGCCCAGTCACGGTCTGTGCAAACTCCTTTCAAAGGAGAGAGTGCTGCTACTCTTTTCTGTACTTTTTCTGTAAACTAAGTCAAATTATAGTTAGATCCAGCTCTTTCCCATGTCTGAGATCATCTCTTATCTTCTCTGTGCTTATCCATATGGTATTGTTTGCATTCCTGCTGAGGCTGTTCTTGTTTTCAAACAGAAGTATCAACTGAATCTCAAATCAGCATTGTAAATTAGTCATTAACAGAAGCAAGATTAAAAACTGAGGACTCCACTGACATAAGTGAATTCACTGTGATGGAACTCCACATTGTTCTTTCTCGAACTATTTACCCTATTTCAGAATCCAATAACTCACCTAACATGATCTGTTCATTCACTTTGTATCAGGTAAACAGGACTTGGGAATTTCAGTCTGTAAAGCAAAGCACCTAACCATTTGATCTGAAAACATACAATATCAAACTCAAGCCTCTTTCTGGGTTTTCATGCCAGCAATTAATATATTGATGACAGATACGTGAATTCTTTCCTGAAACATCCTCCAAAGGGAGTCAAGATTACAGACAGCAAACCTTGCAAAAGAAAACTATATTCATACTGAAATACATTATTCTCTTGTGAAACAGACAACAAAGAGAGACGCCCTAAAGGTATGAATGTTAGATCCTTAGAGAGACCACACCAACTCAACAAATAGACTGAAATGGTTTACATAGGTTCCAGTTTCATTGGTTAGGAAATGTAACACAGTAAATTGGTCACTATCCCAGTGGGTACTCACAGAGAGACACTGAGTCATAGAGCACAGTGGAGGTGGAAAATGCTTCAAATTTTCCAGGAAAAAAACCTTCAAATGGTAGTTACAAGAATAGTACTATACAACCTTAAGATGAGAATTCAGGTGTTCTAGAACTAAACGAGACAAGATACTACACAGCTTCGTAAGTACCGATGATCTTAGTGACTACGGAATTTGTGAAAAGTCATGGAATTTAAAAGTCAAAAGACAGCACTGGCTACAGGAAGTTAGTTAAATCATGGAGCAGGTATTTCCAGACACTTTCATCATTTGCATGTTATCCAAAATAGTATGCAATGTATTTTGCATCACAGAAAGTAGTCTTGATTGTTTTCTGTCTTATTGGGAAGCCACATCATCACAGCCACATCAAGCGAAGGAAGACAGCACCAACAATCAGCTTTTTCCAGAAGCTTTCTTTTACTTGGAGAAAAAAAAATCATCTTAAAGAAAAAAATATTGGATCCAAATTGCTGCCACATCAATGAAAGACAATATTTTCAGAAGTATGTTTCACTGTGTTGTCAGAAGGCAGAGTACCACTGGTGAGATCTGCTAGATCACACATACCCATGCTTTTTCACAAACAGCATGTCACAAACTAGAGAAAGCTATTGTGACTCATAATGCAATTTAATTCAATTCTGAGCTGCAGCATGTATTAGAGATCAGGGATCTGCGAATAGAAATGGGTATATCAGCTTTAATGGAACAAAAATTGTCAGAAGCTCAGGTTAGACAAAGCTGTTTTAGTTTTCAGTGCTTACAGACATTCTATCTACTTCATTCTCTGAAATATTTCCTACTGTTTTGTTCTCTACAAACTGCCAATGTATTTAGCCTTTCATAAGCCAGGGGAGTACAGATCCATTTTCTTTATCTGAACATAGTAAGGGCAAGTTCTAAACAGATTTATTCATCCCAAGTTGGCAATTTGATGACTGGTTTAAATGAAATTATCTATCTACTAAAATCTGAGTGTTAAATATTGCATCTGTAGCCAAAAATAAGAACTTGAGTCCAATAAGTTTTCTGTTAAGGGATTTATCCTTCATTCTTTATCCAGGGGATGAGCAAGCAAGGGCTGCTTTTATCTGAGAATCTTCACATCCAATCACTTCTCTTAAGCTGTAGAAAATCTATTACAGAAATTTATTTCTCTCCACTGCTTCACAAAGCTTATCTTCAGAGAAGGATGTGTGAGTCTTGGCAATATTTAAACTAAAGAGAATATTTTAAACTGGCCAGGAAAACAAACAAACCAACCAACCAACCCCAATCAACCAACCAACCAGCCAACAAAACCCCACAACTCAAAAACTAAACAAAAACTACCCCCACAAAATAAATTAAAAATCCATAGCCTCCTCAGCAGTTTTGCTGTTGGCTGGTTGCAGACATCACTCCAGACAATGATATTATAAACTGAATTCTGATTTGTGGTAAGACATTTTTATAAAGATTTACCAGGCATAACCAAAGTGGAACAAGAGATTACTAAAGAAGTTCATTTTTCATCTGCATTTTATTTCTAATACCTTTTCCTGGCAAGTGTTATCCCCACAAATGAATGAATGTTCTAAGGTAACAAAATGGGCATGTATTGATGGGAGAAATTGATCTGCATTTGCTAATGTACTTTTGCTGCAGCAAGCACATTAAGTAATTAAAGTGCTACAAAAGATCTTCCCATCCAGACACACAATATACTGAACTCCATTAAAGCAATGACAAAGGCCAAGTACTTTGTACACTGCATTTCAAGTGCACCTTGTCTACAGTATGCACACCACAGAGTTTGATTACATCTATAGAATTAAACTGTCCAGTTACACAAAGAGTTATTGTTTCAAGGTAAGTGTAGAGGATGAAATGTCAAAAAAGAGCAATCATTTTGGCTTCCTAACATAAGCCATCTTAAAAGGATCTGATCTGGAGATGTTATACAGTTTTCCATTCTGAAAATTAGATCTTGGGATGTTTCAAGTTGAATAAAAACTATCTGGAAAATTCAGACACCATGAAACAAACTTTTCCCATGCACAATGATGTTTTTCTCTATCACAACATCTGATTATTTCTGATTGTACTCTCTGCAACTTTATCAGATATTCTTAAGAACAAGCTTCTCAGATATTATTGCTATTCCCACATTTGTAGATAACATCTGATGAGCTGAAAGGCTGTTTCAGCCCACCTCAAAAAATTTCCCAAACTCATTACTCACTCCAACCCAGTAATAGATAATTTGGTTTTGTAACAGTTACATTAAAATCAGCCTTCAAAAAATATGCTGAGGTGTGTGGACCGTATTGCCAAGACACAGGAGTTCTTCAATGATAGGGCAGGACAAGAGAGCTGAACTACATCTCCCAGACAGGGACTTCCTCTCTGAAAATGAAAATGATGGATATGGGGCACTGAGGAACATAACAGTGAGAGAAAATACCAGTGTGATTTTTCCTTCATCCCCAGTTTGCATGGCAATGCAACATTTTTCACACAGAGTTCCCAGCAGTTGTTAACAGAGAGTTGAAACTAGGCACGTGCAATATCAGAGGGAAAATTGTGGACAACATGGGTGTTTGAAACAAATTCATGTGGAGAGCTCAGAAATGCTATATTTGAGACATTATGAGAACTCCAAAAGTCATCTTATTGCTTCTCAACCCATATGGACCAGATTCACCATTTGTTCTGCTCCCATTTGGTGCCCATAAGCACAAGAACTGTCTGTGTCATGTCAATAAAGTGTGTGTTTGCTTCAGTTGCCTTTTATACATGGGATGACAGCTGATTTTTCTTGGTCATGAACACTAGACTGATAACTAGACATTAAGACAACTTATTTAAAAGTACACACTGCAAAAAATTCAGCAAGCTGTTTTGTCAGAATGTGAGGAAAAAAATAAATAATCATCTAATGAATCAAAACATTTACTCCTAGCTTTCTTTCAGATCCTAGTCTCATTAGAGTTATCTCATTTTTTTCTTATCTGTGGATTATAAACAATTAGGACTCAAGGATCCAATCCAGAGATAAGAGATGGTGATAGACAAGAGGAATCATAGAACACTAAGGTAGGAAAGGACCTTTAAGGTCAAGTCCAACTTTTTCCTGATTACCATGACCACTAAACGATATCCTAAAGGACTGCATCTACATGTTTCTTGAATGTTTCCAAGGGTGGCAACTCCACCACCTCCCTGGGCAGCCCATTCCAACACCTCACCATTCTTTCAGTAAAGAATTTTTTCCTAATGTCCAATCTAAACCTCCTCTGGCACAGCTTAAGTCCATTTGCTGTTGTCCTATCACTAGTTACTTGGGAGAAGAAACCAACACCAGCCTCACTACAACCTCTTTTTAGGCAGTTGTAGAGAGCAAAGGTCTCCCCTTAGCCTTCTCTTCTCCAGACTAAACAACCCAAACTCCCTCAGCCTCTTCTTGTACGATATGCTCTCCAAACCCCTTACCAGCCTCACTGCTCTTCTCTGAACTCCCTCCATGACCTCAATGTCTTTCTTTTACTGTGGCACCCAGAAATGAACACAGTAATGAGGATGTGGCCTCACCAGAGCCTACTACAGAGGCATGATCACTTCCCTGCTCCTGCTGGACACACTGTTTTTGATACAGGCTGGAATGCTGTTGACCTTCCTGGCCACCTGGGCACACTTTTAGCTCATGCAGAGCCAGCCATCCACCAACACCCCCAGATCCTTTTCCACCAAGCTGCTTTCCAGCCACTCTTCCCCAAGCCTGTAGCATTGCTTGGAGTTGTTGTGACCCAAGTGTCATGCAAACAGATGGGATCCACTCACTTAGGAAATAAAATGCAATGTGTGATATTGAATTAAAACCTAGGGTAAAAAAAAATACTGTTAAAAAGAGAAAAAGAAACGAAAATGAGACTTTTGGGATTTAGCCAACTTTTAATGCTCATCAGTCATTAACCTGGAAGACAGTTCATTCTATCATCTAGAGCATTAAAAATGGACCATCATAAGAATTTCTCCAAAGATCTTAGTGTGTGATTGAGCCATACTTTGCCCATTTTTATTAATCTAATTCATAAAAGAAAAATATTTCTATAAGCAGATATTTTAAATTTAAAGTATTATCCTCTGGAGTATCAGAGAATGGTTTTGATCATCCTTAAGAAATTTAGTTAAAAGTTCAGTAAAGCAAAGGTTTTCATTTAATGGTCTGAATCCACATCTTTGAGGTGCATTTCTGTTTGAGCCAATAGACATTATACAATAAGTGGTTGCTTTTCATTCCTGGATCTTCTAGAGACAGTTGTGATACTCATTGATGCACTCAAGTCTAACTGGTTTACCCTCCAGGTATTTGATATCATGGAGAAGTAATGACACAAACACCATATATTCTTAAAATCACATGACATTAAGCTCAGATTGATAATTTGGCTCCTTCAGGATGTGGTGTATTTGTTGAGGAGATAGACACAATAACATCAATACTTAAAGTGTAGAATATTGCATATAGGTGAGATGTGGAACTTATTTTTATCTGCCAACTGCACTTCACAACAAAAATCACTTTTTAATTCTAGTCACACACACCTATTTTGTGCTTTAAGCCAAACAGCTAGATGAATTACCAGAGACCATGGTGTTGATGGTAAATCACTAAATCATAGCATCTACTGCACAGGCTGAAACTGAGTGATGCAGAAAGAAGAGTTGTTTCAATGCTGAGAAAGTCTGTGGTCACAATAATCCTAGAGTCAGGGAATTATTCTGGCTAGAAGGTAACTTGGGTAGTCTTCAGCCCAACGGCTGTGCAAAACAGGACCAATTATTGACTGTGGACCAAAATGCACATGACCATATCTGGTAAGGTCTTGAAAACTTCATAGGATGGAGATTCTCCAGTCTCTCTGGCAGCAAATCCCAGAGCTTCACTATCCTCATAGGATTTTTTTTTCCTGTCCTGCAACCAGGATCTGTAGGAAGGGACCAGATTTAGCTGTTCTTTCAACAGCCTGTCCAATTTTTAAAGGAAAAATTGGCTGTTGGTGATTATGCCATTCTTCCACTAGGGATATGAGCAGCGTGTAACAATGTCATACTGCATTATGAACATCATACGCTTCGGCAGTTCTGTTTGCAAAGTGCTTTAGAAGGGGAAAGTGGCAGAAGAGTGCAACGCCCCACAGTCACCCTCACATGAGAACTTTTTTGCACACAAGGAACACAGTGGGTTTTTAGAGCATCTCATAGTTATTTTATAAGCAGAGCTGCTCCCTGAATAACTGCTGGCTCCTTCTCCTGTTTAGAATAATTGTCCTGACACACTGTGCTAGTGTCATGTTTCTTACTTGTTCTGGTGAAGTTCAGTGCTTTGTAAAGATATCACTTCACTTGTTCTTCAGTAATAAAACACAGCAGCACATACACATATCCTTTCACAAGCCTGAGGGCTTAGAGTCCCTTCCCCTACACACACACAGAGCTGAGTCATTCCTATCAGTAGACATGAGTCCATCTGTAACTATGAATTAGGAACAGCAGTCAACACTTGAAGTGTAGCTCTGTATAAATGTAAAGCATGTTAGGTGAAATTGAAGCTGCTTTCTGGCCTAATTCACTCAGGAAGTCAGCAGAGCAGCAGTGTAAATGTCACTTGAATTGGGTGATATTTGCTTTCCTTAGACAAGATTCTATCCTAGCTGTGAGGGACAAAGGCTTATTTTTTGGTCAGCCAAATTTAAGCCATGTTTGGAGTTTAGCTGTTTTTGGGTTTTTTCCCTTCTTTTTTTTTTTCCTACCAAGAAGAGATGTTTAACAAATGAATGGAGCTTAGAGTTAATATCTTGCAAATCTTTTTAACACAAATTTCAAAATATGTCTTTTATTGGTTTTGTTTGTTTGCTTTTTAAGTAATGAATATGATTTTTTTATGCTCAGACATACAACCTTCCATGTTTTTCATAGCTATCATGATCATTAAAAAGCTGTTTCTAAACAATATTTTTTAATAGTTTCTTCTTTAATTGTTTGATTCCAGGAAACACAGCTTTAAAACCAAACCAAACCAAAACAGGATCAGACCTGCATCAAAGTCTAGACAGTGCAAAAGGCTCAACTACCAACTCTGGCGTTTCTGACTAGAAATGTCATTGTTTAATATTAGGTATCACCAAAAAGCTTCTTTAGAAGCATGATTTACATAGCTACATTTCTTGCCAGCATCTAAATCACCTGACACAATCCAACAAGCTAATAAAGAGACTCCTATTGATATCAGTGTTTTTGAGGAAAGCTATAGAAAATCTGATTATCATAAAATGCCACATCATTTTAACCGATTTCTGAGCTCTTATCAGTCTAGAAAACTAAGGCTGGAAGAACAGTAAAACCCTTTTATTTTCGGAGGCCTATGTTTGTATTATTTTATTTGGCTATCACACCCCATTGCTGACAAGATCAGTACAAGATGTATATTTTGGTATGGCACTAACTTTGTCTAAATTTGCAAAAATGTATGGCCTTCTTTAGTTGTGAGCATGTAGACAAACACACCAGCTGATAAGCTGTTTCTTTTCTTTCTTTTTTAAGTCCCATTCTTATATGATACCTGTCACTGACATCTCAGGAACCCTCAGTAGTGCTTCCACAGAGACCAATGTCTACCATATAATTTTCCTTTTGTTCTCTCCCTGTGTGTACAAAGAGTAAGTAGTTTTCTATTTTAACTCTCTGCTCCTTGAACACACTATTGTGTGCTCTTTTCAGAAAGGCCAGGTCAGTTCTAATATTCCTGAACCCTGGAGATGATTCCTGTCCTGTAAGGGTTCTAGTCAGGTTCCAGAGAAAGGATGTTCCTTCAAGCAGGTACATTTTCTGTTTCTGACACCAAGTCCTATTTTGCAAAAAAAAAATATAATGAAACACAAAATTGTTGATCACCACATTCAACCCGCAGCTTAAGACCCCTTGTCTAGAATCTGGTCACAGGTCGCAAAGCACCCTGAAGACAAAGTAAATTGTCCTTTTCTTTCTACACTAGCTTCCTACATGATCTGATATTCAATGTGCTCAAGTAGCCTGTGGGTCTAAAGAAATAATGTGAGGTGTAGACATTTCTAAAGCTCAGAGCAACTGACACTAGGACATCAGAGCAAGATATCTTCTATGCAGACAGATAGTAAGACTATGGGTTATATCTGTTATGGTTATTAGCAGACTGACAGCCCCAAGATGAAGGCTAAAGTGTATAGATATATACATTTTTTAATTTTTTTTTTCCCATAGTGACTCTACAAGTCACTGGTGTCTAACTGCTAATTTTTGTCTTTCTTAGGATTACCTCTCCTTTCTCTGATACTCAGTGAACCATTGTAGTGTGACATATTTACAAGCAAAATGTGGATATGCATCTCTCTGCATAATGCTGTCACTTGATTTTACATCATCTGGTGAATTGTACATGACACACACAAAAAATAAATAATGGAACTGACCACAGTAGATCACAGAAGAAAGAGATAAAGCAGGCACGATGGAGTTTTCATCACTGTACACTGGCTGCATTTCAGAGAGGACACACTAAGGTTCTCTGTCATATCTAGCTTGTGAAACATTATCTTGGAGTCCTGGAAACAATCTATTCAGGTCTCTTATTTCTGAATCGAAACTGTGATAATGCCTTGGTTAGCCAGCCTATTAGATAAGTTGGAGGTGGCCTCCAGCTCACTAACTAAAGAAATGACACAGAACAGACAATGCATTTAAGGTAAGATAAGTGTTGCTTATTTGAAGGAGGAAAATAATTACCAGATAAAATATTATCATGCTTCACACTGAATATTTTAATCATTGGTCAATGTAATTTGTTGTGATGATGCTCTGTGGCTGATAGTTGTAGGGCTCTGAACTCTCAAACCAGGGCAACACTGCATTCATTTCAAAAGAAGCTGAACTTCATTTGTCTATTTTTAATTACACATGTAAGCCACCAGCATAAGTGCTAGACACTTGCAAATTGCAGCCTGGAATCCAAGGAGTGACTTAACGTTTTCCTACCTTTATAATATATCATTGCCACAGTCCTATCATTATTAAATAATTATTTTACTTTCTCTGTGCCCTCTATTGCCTCACAGATGCCATAAGTTACTTGAACATGGTAGTTGTGAGGTTGTTGAGGTTTTGTTTGTTTGGTTTGGTTGCTTGTTTTCTCTCTCTGTCAAATAGATTTTGAAAAGCATTAAGGAAAAAAAAAAAAGATGCACAAAGATTGCTTCTGACAGAACCAGACAAATCAATTAATTGATCTCTGAAAGTAAGGGAAAATTTTATTTCCTACTCTATTAAGGAGAATCAGAATCAGTTAGCTATTTTCACTAGAGAAATATCTGTCACCAGTTATTAAGCAGCACATGATGGAGAGAATTAAGGACAGAAAAATTAAAAATACCATTTCTTCCACAAATTTCATTACTTATTACTCAGCCTTTAGAACTCCGACATTAAATAGCATTTGCATGTCCATTGGTTTTACTAAAAAAAATATTCTGCCCATATAGCAGCACATGTAGTATTTAACCTTTGATGCCTACAAATACTGACACTGGCTATTTTTTTTTCCTTCAGACAGAGATAAATTTAAAACTAACTGACCAAATTAAACTACCTGCAACACATAATTTACTGATGACTGTTCCTGTTATGTCAGAAATATATAACCATAACCAATATTTACCAAAAAAAATTGTCTCATTACCTCATCAGAGTCTCTTTTCAATATTAACCATTCATGCAGATTAAGGAACATGATTCAAATATCACAAGGTGTGATTCAGGTTGATTAAGGAGCTTCTAGTTCTTGAGAGCAGAGAGGTGGCAACTGGCTGCGTGTGCATAAAGAATACAAAATAGCTTCCAGTGCAAGGAACAATAGAAAAAGACCATTACTGAAGCCTCACGTTTTAAAACATTTAGCTTCTGTGGCTTAGAGCCAGCAGATCATGTCCTTAATCAACTTTGGTTATAAACAACCACTTAATGGCCCCAGAAGGTCTGATTCTCCCAGGGTTCTCTCACTAAACCTTGTTGATTTATTCATTCCTTAATTTGCATATGCTGTTCTCCAAAGGACTCACTGCTGGCCCGGCCACACTCTCCCTCAAGGTACTGTCCTTAGATGGACAGATAGCCAAGACTAAGTATTTTGGAAAATAGTATCCCTATTTCTATACAGTTACACATTTCTATCCCAGGAATTTCAACCTTGTGTCAGTTAGGCATACAGTAGGACTGTTATGCATTTGCAGAGATACATCCTCAAACTTTTGATTGTGGGGGTTTTGGTTTTGTAGCAGAGTATTAAAAGGTAAAATAGCTAAGAGAAACTAATACTAATATTCTTCATTGGTTTTCTTGGTTCTAAAAAAAACAATTAAAAAAAAAACATGTTGGGTTCCCCCTGATATTAAGATTTATTTCAGCTCCATTTCTATTCTGATGGACAACTTTTCATAAATCACCTTTCTGGCCTTCAGCAGGATGGAATGATATTTAGTCAATTTACAAGGCACTCAAAAAAACAACCACAAACCCACCCCACCCCACCCCAAAAAAAAAAAAACCACCCACAAACTATTTAAATAGAAAATTTCCATCATTATTACTTCTACCACCTTCTCATCTTGGAATACGATATACCAATCCAAGATATCTTATACATCTATAGCAAATATCTACAATGACAATGGGAGAAAAATCAAAAGTGTGTCCAATTCAAAATGAGATTTGGTAAGTTCATCTAGTTTTTCCAGATTTTCATGGTACAGTGACAGGGGCTGTTGAGTAGATGAAGCCACACAGAAGATACTGACCACCAAATATAAAACAAAACAAAACAAACAAGATTTTGTTGGAAATGCAGAGGTTAAACTATGAAAAGAAAACAAATGTAATGCTATGCAAGTTACAGAGAAAGAAAAATTGCTATGAACAAATTAATTCAGTGCAACCTATAGTACCATGTGTTTGGAATATTAAAGTGAGGTAAGCAACAGTGGGGGAAAAAAGCAAGGGTAATTACAAACTCATTAATGTGACAGCAGAATATATTATCTGTGTTAGTGCCAGGTTTACCCTCAAACTGGAGATTTGATCTGACTGTCAAAGCCAAAGGAAGTGTATTACAGAATCTAGAGTCAAAAGCAGTTCAATATAACACAAAACAAGCAGCTTGTCACACAGTAATTTTTGAACATTCTACCATCTAAATGCAAAAGAAAATAAATAAATCACCAAACACACAGATGGGTGTTGATTATCAGAGATGAGGAAGATCAAAGGCATTACACTGATCACCAGAAGCCAAAGGGGGAGAAAAATTAAATAAAATTCTATAGCTAGGATGGCCTTCTAAGGTCATAAGGATCAGAATACACAGGAGAATTGTTTTATAACTCAGATAAGCCAAACAACTCAAGTGCAAAATATTTCATATAGGAATATACAAGGATGTGGCATACTCAGAATTCTTTCTAATATAAAGTTGGTTCATGGAGACATGAGCAGAATAACAGATGCCTGCTTTTAATACAAAATAAGACTGTGTTTCCTTCTTTCAAGCTCAAAATACATTTTCCATGTAATTCAGCATGGTTAAAACAAATAACAAAAAGCCTATATGTATATATAGAGACTTTTTGTTACTATACACACACACACACACACATATATATATGTAGAAACAGCTCTACCTAATCCACTGCAATACCTGAAACTATATGATGGTTTTCTTGCAGAAAGTTGTACTTGAGAGGGACAAATCAGCTGTGAGCCACCCCTGTGCCAAGCTAAGGCTTGAAAGACAATACCTAGTGTTCTGTGTATATATATACACACACACACACACTATAGATATATATCCTCACAAATTAAAGAAAATAATATTCCACTAAATCCACTGTTCTCTATGAAATACAGTCTTTTGACCTATCTGGGTCTCCTGGTCTCCTCAAAAAGTGTTTCTTTGTCTTATGTTTTCCTCAGTGAATCCCACTTGTGGAGTTCAATATGCAAGCAGAGCAACAACTCCTATTTGGTCAGTCTTCTCCACAGACACCATATTTTTTACAAAAAACTTTTAGTAAGAGTGGTGCAAAAGATTTGTGCAAAAGAATAGGGTTTAAGTAGAACTGGAACACATTCAACTAACTTACAGGGGCATGAAAAAATAACGTGGCCACAAGAACCAGAGCTTTAGACAAACATGACTAATCATTTTCTCTTCTGAACGAGTGAGGTTCAGCTAAATTTCACTCATTCATTCATAAATTTCAAAGTCATTAGATTAATGATCCTAAAATGAACATGTTTCATTATAGTTCGATACAGCTATCATTTAGCACAAAGGCTCAAAACCAGTTCCGAAGCAATTACAGCAGATATTTTACTTACACCCAAACAGGTGCTTAAAATAATTTGGAGCATTTCAACATTGTATTACAAAACCAAGTCACTCAGCTTGGCTTTATAGAGGAAGTAATGTACATTGATCTTCCTTGACATCAATGAAAGACCAATGATGTCGTTCCCTGCCATGGAGAGTGCATGAAATATAACTGCATTTGTAAGAAAAGAGCCTGTTTTGCAGTTTAACTCTTTTCTGTAAGCTACTTCTCTGTTATCAGCTGCAAATTAACATAAAGATCAACTCACCCTCTCTGGAAGAGATCCACGTTATGGAATTTGTGAAGCTCCACAGAAAACTCAACCGTTCCCTGGACCTCAGACATGATTTTTTCAGGTCATCACCTAAACACATATATACAAGCATTATGAGCATTCATAGTATTTTCTGTTAAAAATTCATGAATTAATTACTGCTTTTTATTCAGCATCTTGAAGTTCATACAAAGCCTGAAATCATCTGAAATCAACTGGAAAGTTTCCAGTAATATCACCAGGATTTGTATTCAGAAAGACTCACTAAAAGCCAGATCAAAGCAGTAATTAAGAGAAGTAAAAAGTCTAATTAAGCCCAAGGACAGAATGATAATATTATATAAAGTATAAGAAGCAAAAAGTAAATAACATATTAAGTGCAAGAATCTCAACATGAATTTTAAGTAACTCTCTTGCTACTCTGGTATGGGAAATTGATTTTTTCATCCTGCTTTACCAACTGGCATATATCCAGGGTCAGCACAGCTCATTTCTGTAAAAGCACAGGCCAGACAGATAAAAATCCCAGGCAGATGAGAGTAGAATTCAGAATTCTCTTGCTTTTGACCCCTCCTATGACTTAATTAAAGTCCCAGAGGGGAAGCTTCTGAGGGAATATGAATAATTTAAGGATTAATGAATGGAAGAGATTCTGGTAGGAAAATGCTGACAATCAAAGCACCAAATAGACCACAACATCCAGATCAAGATTTTGAAAGCATTAAAACTATTTGCAGATAATATGTCTTATGTCCATTGAATCACAGAATAATTCAGGTTGGAAGAGACCTCAGGAGGTCATACCTTACTCAAGAAAGCTCTGCAAAAGAAGCTTCTCAAACCAGCCCTATTTAATACACCCTTAACATTTCCTTACTTGTAGCACAGGAAAGCCATGGGTTTTTACAGCCTTTGGACAGATTTTGCGTTGTCTCTTTAACCTTTCCTGCTTTTCTTGTGGGTTGGATAATAGGTTGGACGCGATGATCTTGAAGGTCTCTTCCAACCTGGCCTATTCTGTTCTATTCTATTCTATTCTTCCATAAAGCCTACTTCTCACAATCTGCAAGCTGTCTGGAAATTGTCTATAGCATCATTGATAAGACAGAGATCAGATTTGTTTAATTAACATATTCGAAAGCATAATTTGGTAGCTGTTTGACAGCAGCCAAGTGTATCTGAGGAATATCCATATCAGGACTATCAATAATTCCCCTGAGATATAGCGGGCTTTAAGGAGACATATAGCTGACATTGTAAAGTGAAGAACTTCTCCCTGTGTCCTAGCAAGTAATTTCCATGGCACTCAAAGATCTGACCCTTTCCTCCAAAGAAGCAGGAATGAAACGGAGTTTGTTTCATGAAGTCCTTAGATAAGCCTTAGGCTATAGCTTTCTGATAATTTTCAGTGCTCACTCCTGATGAGTAATTTTCCAGCTGACTAGCTTATTACACCAGTTACATTTTCTTTCTGCTTATCCTCTCCAGTATTGCTTTTCAAAAAGCTCATTTCAGAGTTAAAAGGTTGTTGATTTTACATTCACCTTCCTCAAAAACTAAAATTGCAGGTGTTAGCTTTGGAATGACAAGAGTACACACATAAGATGTAAATAGTATATATAACATATATCTATAGCTGTGAGCTATACCCAAAAGGTACAAAACTCTATTTTAGCTCATGTCCAGCCATGATTTAGAAGCAGTGAAGGTACACTTAAACACTATTACTTGACAAAGTACTACCTTCACCCCTGCCCCCCCCTTCCTCATTCCCCCTCTCATTTCATCAGGAATGAGATTAATCCCTTTTCCTTTTGCCTTTCTGCACAGACTAAAGAGTTGCATAGTGATTATAAGACATATATATCACATACCTACCTGGTTATGTGTGTGATAGTCTTTTTTGGGTGTACAGTGTCAAAGCAAAGCAGGGAAACACAAAAAACCACAATACCACAAAGCAATACTGACAAGGTATATAGCCTTGAGGAGAACACTAATTGGAAGTATTGCCTCTGGGTAAATCTGGGTGCAGTGCTGAGGCATGTTTCCCTAGACCAAAAGCTTAGGATCAAAGCAAACTTCATGCTTTTGAAGGCACCAATTTAAAGAGAAGTGATATAATGGATAGCCAGCCAACTGAAGCCAGGACTGATTGTCAGGATAGAAAGAATGACACAAAGCTAAGGTTAGCCAGGGTAGATGAAAAATTAATTACATAGAAATACACAGATCTTCACTGTATGTACAAATTATTTTGCATACTTTATATCCTCTCAAAACAAATATAGAAGAAATGTCCTACAAAAGCCACCAAACTGATTATTATTTAATTACAGAAGTCATGCTTGATCAGTCTGGTAGCCTTCTATGATGGTGTGATCAGCTGGATATATGAGGGGAAAGCAATGGATTTTTGTCTACCTCAACTTTAGAACTTTTTTGACGCTGTCTCCCATAACATACTCATAGATAAGCCTGGGAAATGTGGGTTAGGTGAGCAAACAATGACATGAATGAAGAACTTCAGACAGCTCTGAATCAGGAATACACAAGTTTTTGAAAAGATGTGCCAAGTTTTCACTGCTGTACTAGGATGCCTGCTTAAAGGAATCTGAACACCTTTTCAAAATCCAAGGCTTGTGAAGGATCTCTGACCAATCCTTACTCACTGTAGGACAACCTTGGGTTATAAATAGAGAAATAGTCAGTAAAAATAAAACTGAAGTGAAGGATGCCAGTACCTCTGCATTCTAAATGCAGTGGGGAATTTTGCCAGTACTGAAGTGTCATCAATTCATCTAATAAGCAGTTTAATGAAAAACAGAGGGTATTCTTGGGAAAGATTTGGTAGGTTGTTCTTTCTAAAGTGTCTGGTTTAAAGTCAAACTCTTCTCATTTTGCAGAAGAGAACTGAAGGCAACACTATTAACTAACAATGTGAAGGCACAAAAGCAACATGGGAGGTGTTTTGTTCACATGCTTTTACAACCCAAGTTAGGAGTCAGGTCACCACTTTGACAATGTGTCCTTCCAGTTAGAGTGGGTGCTCTAGCAACAGACAGTCAATTCCAGTTGCCATTTTACTCACAGTGTTTGTGTTAATGACATTTAAGAGACACAATGAACTGACCTAGTCCTCTAAGAACAGGTGATTAGTTGGTTATGTACCCACACACACAACTATTAAATACCTTGAAGCTGAAAATTAGTCTGACGATTCCTGCTGAGATAACAATCAGCATCAACCTAACCAAAGGGAGTAGATGAAGGTAAGATGGGGACAGAGTATAGTGAAACTAAGGACAGGACACTTCATACTCTGACAGTCCTTGAACTTTCTCACATTTGTGCAATTATATCTAAGTGAAAATAAATCAGATATTTTGTAGTGCTTTCACCAATCTTGTCCAACTCTGTCACAGAAGCAGGAAGGAAAAAGAAACCTTCCAAAACAACAAAAAAAACCCAACAAGGACAAAAAAAACCAAAACACCATGTGATAAAGGGCAATGACTCATAAACCTAGAAACATTAATTTAGGAAAATAAAGCTGCCTCTCACACAGCACATGCACTTTCCAGTATAACACAACTATTCTTACTGCTTTGAAAGCATCTTTTATTTTATTTTTTAATTTCTTCAGAAGCCGGTGCTTGTTGCAAACTGGGCATTTTTATTTGCTTGTTTACTTATTATGTTATTTGATTGATTCTCATCTCCACAAATGCCTTTACCCACTGTAAAATTCTAAGAAAGAGAACACAGTAGAGGAAGGATAATCATGTTCTGACACAAAAGAATTAATAGAATTGAGCAGACTCATTAGACCAAGTCTCTTGTATGTGTGTTTTCCTTTATTAAAATCATCTTGACGCAGCTGAACTGAGTCTCAGTTTTTATGCCAGCAGTTGCATCTCATACATTCATTTCAAAGCAGTCATGAATGTCAGTAAGTCCTTTCACTACAACATTGTCATTGACTGTTCTCCTGTCATCATTTTCTGCCAGCGAATGGCAGAGGAAGAGCTGAGGTCTTCAACACAACAACTATTTCAAAAGTTGATACTTCATTTTGTTAAAATAAATCAAATCAGTAATCTTCTAAGATTTTGGGTGATAGTAAGGTATCTCCCTTATACTTTTAGAAGTACCGAATCCAAATACAATATTAAAGATATGACAAAGACTGTTTAGTATAACTATTAAATCATTAGTTACAATATTTTATATCTTACCTGTTAGTACAAATTGTTGATATAGCAAGGCCTGGAACTTTTATGTCCTATGAGCAATATACTTTCAGACTATCCTAGGGCAGAGATTGCATAGAATTCTATTCAGGATACCTCTTCTTTTCTAGTTCTACTTGCTTTCCCAGCACTACTGAGGTTTAGGAATTACTGGAATATAAACTTTTAACTTGAAGCAGTAGAAAACATCTTTTTTCCTGAGATATGCGTCAGCCCTGGGGAAATCACCAAACATTATGATCAGGGGAGACCCTGTTGCTCTCTACAACTACCTGAAAGGAGGTTGTAGACAGGTGGGGGTTGGTCTCTTCTCCCAGGCAACCAGCACCAGAACAAGAGGACACAGTCTCAAGCTGCACCAGGGGAGGTTCAGACTGGATGTTAGGAAGAAATTCTCCACAGAGGGAATGATCGCCCATTGGAATGTGCTGCCCGGGGAGATGGTGGAGTCACCATCATTGGAGGTGTTTAGGAGGAGACTTGATAGGTTGCTTGGTTGCATGGTTTAGTTGATTAGGTGGTCTTGGATGATGGGTTGGATGCGATGATCTTGAAGGTCTCTTCCAACCTGGTTTGTTCTATTCTATTCTACTTCAGTAAAGTGTTTCAGGCACAGATTTTAATCCCTTTGACTTGTTGAATAAGACCTTTACATTTTATTCTATCAGCCAACAAAATAGAGCATTTATACTATTCTGAGTCATGGAAAGCCAGTGAAGTATGTTATCCCTTGCAACTTTCCTTTTGCCACAGTTCTAAGAGCAACAAAAAAGCTCTGCCTAGTATCCAGTTTCTCACAAACAAGTACAAAAACTTCAATAGATTGAGAAATCAATATATCTACACTCAATGGAA
This sequence comes from Dryobates pubescens, assembly GCF_014839835.1. NCBI lineage: Eukaryota > Metazoa > Chordata > Aves > Piciformes > Picidae > Dryobates > Dryobates pubescens. The sequence goes on along the minus strand of NC_071625.1, from coordinate 18,050,432 downwards.
AACAGGTATCACCTGACTCTGTAAGTGGCCTCACTGATGGGGGCTAAATAATGTAATGAAGCTGAAAGTAAGGAACACGAGGAATAAAATTTGCACAGATGATACATCTATGACACATACACATACTGTAGTTGGACAACTACACAACTGTAGTTGGACTTGATGATCTTAAAGGTCTTTTCTAACCTAAATAATTCTGTGATTCAGAATTTAGTCAGAAGGCTTGTTAATTTGTCCCTTAAAGGAACTTTTAAAATCCACAACTTTCAGGCTACTGCAATTTTTTTTTAGTGATTTTTCTGTTTGTTTGCATGTGCACTATCATTTGAAACTTCAGTCTCAAGATTTGTTCAGAATTCATGTTGTTCTTAGCTATGAGAAACTTCCTAATGCTGTTTAGTCATGGAAGTGCCAGAGATCTGCAGTCTTTACAACCACTTAACAATACCCATTATAGTTTACAGAATAAGATAGTAACACACCACAAGGCAGCAATAATATCTTGCAAGTATTTTGATAAGATTTTTAGGTTTCCAGTCTGATGTGATCTTCTGCACTTTTTCTTCAGTGTCATTTAATCATATCTGTTTAAGTCCCCACCCCCCACTGCACAAGTATTTAACCTGGTTCAAAATGTTAACAACTAATTTGTTTTGTATACTCTAAAGAGGTAGATCAATTTGGATGCAAGACCTGAAAATAATCTTCCAATATTTAATAAATAAATAAAAGCCTGGGGTGTTATATTCTCAGGACAATAAATATACACAATTTTGTCAGATGCATCAGACATATATTCATAAAGAGTGCAATGCCATGAATCACTTTTCCTAATGTTTGTTGCTTTCTACTGCCAAAATACTCCAAGTTCAAGACACAGAAGTAATAAATGATCCTTTAAAAAATTACTCATACCCCAAAGAGTATGCGGAATGGAGCCCATAAAAAAGGAGCTGATTTATTTAATTTATTTTTTCTTTTTTTTTTCGTCATGACAAACTCCACTGTACTTTGTCTTTTACCCAGCACAACCGGAAATCATAAATTACCAGTAGTACTTTTGTCACTAAGGGTAAACACCTATTCAGCCTCCAGCAACAAGGCTAATATTATGACTAAAACTACTCACATCTCACAGCTGAGAACATTCACTCTAGATCAATAGCTTCAAATATATGGTCCACATAGTTATGTATGAAAACATGGTGTGCCTAAGGGATTCAAAGAAAGTCACTTAGGAAAACAAGTTAACAACTTACTTCAATTCCTCTCACATTCTCTTTGTGGGACCAATGCATAGCAGAAAATTTGTTCAGGTCTCCAAATCCAAGAAGGCTGAGAAACAATGATCTAGATTATATCCTTCATAGATTAGTCATTTCAAGAATATTTAGGTGGAAGAATAAATGTACTAGGAAAAAGAAATAAAATACAAGCTTGTGCCAGAGGACTTACAGGGCAGAACAGAACAAGGGCCAGAATAAATGTCAGGTGCCAGTAGGCTGCTATTACGAGATATAAAGCCTTTGAGCTATTAGGCAGGATTAAATGTGAACACAGCTGTGCAAATTTAGGTCAGACCACTTGAAAAACAGAATGAAGAGCAACCTCGATTTGTCCTCTGTTAGCACGTGTTCATCAGGACATCAGTTCTGAGTTCAGCTCAGCACAAATCACTATCTGCTTACACCAGTTAATAATAACCTGCTGTTGGTATTGTGCACAAAATAAAACAGCAGGGAAAATTCAGACAGAAGAGGAGAGAGAGCAAAACAGAATGAAAAAGAAGATAATACCGACTCTCACCTGGACTAGCTTCCCACTGCTACATAATCCTCTCATCTTCACACCTTCCCTACCATTTCCTTCCCCACCCCTCTATTTCATCTTTATGACCTTGAAAAGAAAAACATGTTTTAAAATTTTATGCACAACTGGATCTAAGAGACCAAACTCCTGAAAACATCAACATCTTCAGTCTTCAGCAGCTTTTGTGTCTTATTCCCACTGTTCACCTGAATCTTTTTTCTAATGTTGCCACCATCGGCCTCAGAAACACAAAATGCATCACAAATCAGCAAATTTTCTGAAGACTATTTAGGACATTCAGACAAAATTATTCATCATTTTCACATTTGACTGTGCTCTACTCACTAATAAAAGGAGCTGTATTTTTTGCAGTCTGTGCTTTTTGTTGGCTTCACACAGAAAATTAGAGCTGTTTAGAAAATGGACTATATATTATTTTCTTGTACTCATAAAAGAGCCCCACAGTGTTTTATTTTACTTTTTAAATGTTCTTGAAATTCTATTCAAGTACATATCTGACTGATTTCCAAACATGGACACAGGTCTGTGTTAAGTCCTTAGAGGTACATCAGGATGTTTGACCTCATTCAAATCTTTAATCTTTTTGCAACACCTAAAGGTTAATTCTGTCTATCTTCTGAAGAGGCCACACCTGGACTTGACCTAGATCCTTCTGGGAAAAAATTCCATATCAAGTGTTATAGGGCTGGAAAAGAGATGTAAGAAGTGTAGGTTTTGCTTGCAAATACAGCTTCATTTGCTTCTAAGTTAGTCTGGCTAAAAGTTAATGCTAGGGGGAAACTTCAACCCACCACAGGATGAAACCTCTTTTAAGAGCCATGCGGCTGCCTGATGCACAAGTAGAGGAGCTATCTGCTCTTGAGCACAAACTGCCATGTCAACAGAGACATCACCAAAGAAGCCAAGAAGTTACAAGAAGGACTTGAACATCACCATGTGACAGTTAATGAACTAGGGACAGCTAAGACAGTGAAAAACTAACAGAGTATATGGGGGTTTTTGGCACTGTTCTGAGAGCATTTTCATTTCTGGTTATAAAAAATTTCATGTCATTGTCTAACTGCACTGTAAACTCAGCTGTCCTTGTCAGACTTTAAATGCTTACATTGCATTTTGCCTGATCACATTCACTGGAGTTTCAGTTGGACAAATTAAGTCTCCTTCAGATGTGCTAAGGACATTCTAAGTAAGCACATACTTTATATTAATTGAACTGATTACCTTTGTTTGTGAAAAATTTAAAATGCAGACACTTGCCCATGAGATCCATCTCACTAAGCAGAAATTCATTCATATGTATAAGGTCTTTAGACTAACACTGTAGTTAATAAAGATCTAGCAAATATACTCAAAAAAGATTCATGTGACCATTGACATCTGTTCCTGTGCTAACTACCAAGGAAGATGAAGGTATCTTGCACAGATGTAGACACAAGCCAAGCCCGTATCTAGTCAGACAAAGGTCATTCATAGCAAAATTGCACATAAAAATAGGACTTTCAATGCATCTGCAGAATCACACATAAAAACGGTGAGAGAAGCAAAACATGTGTCTTTATAGGTACTATTGCCATACATGTATTTAAAAAGGAAAAAGAAAAAAAAAGGCAAATATTCAAAACTTAATGATACAACATTTTACCTTTTATGACACGGACATCTAGCTGGAATCAAGTCAGAATGTCAGTGGACTGAAAAGTGTTCAGTATGTAGAAGATAGAAAATTGATAAGATAAAAAGATAAGGTTGGATGTGGAGTCTCTATTCACTCCTTAGATAATGCACACTTTGATCTACAAATCCATTTCTACCTCTTGCTGTGTTCAGGACAGACAAGTTCTGGGAGTTAATCTGAACTTTTTAGAAGACAGTCTTCTTTTTGTTCAGACTTCAGAAGATGCTTTATAAGGGAGATAACAGATCCCAGGAAAAAAAAAAAAAAGAAAGAGGACTCTGCTGGTTCAATAAAATATGTGCATATATAGCAAGTCAGGTTTTCTAGTGTCTTGATCACTTGATCCAAGTTTTGGGCAGGTTAAAGGGTCTTAACACAACCATTTTTAGATATTAAAATTCTCTGAGATAGCTAACAAAATAAACATTGTCAGCAGCTGTGTTAAATTTGCATGTGAAATCAGTGATGCTATTAATGCTCTTAAAGAGCTGTTGAATTGTATGTTTGCAGTGCTGGTACAACAACAACAAAAAAAACCAAAACACCACAAAAACTAGTGTCATACTGTCATACTCTGAGCAAGACAAGATCTCAGAGCACTGAAAGCTTGGCAAGCAGTTTTGGTTTAATTATTATCAACAAACATACTCATAAAGTGGAAAGGGTAATAGTAACAGAACTAGACAGAGAGATGATCAGTGAAACATCAGCAGAACTAGGGTCTTGATACTACTGGAAGAGGGAATATTTGCAATGCTGATGTTGACTATTACAGAATGTAACAAATCTGGAGACCATTTTGCATCATGATGAATGTTTGTACAGGCTGTAACTATTAAACTGGAACACAGTATCAGAAGAACAGGTGATGTTTTGGAGCAGCAGATTTAAATATAGGCAATAAAATATGCAGAGACATAATCAGAATGTTGACTTGTTTTAAGTGGTTGGGGTCATGTTGATATAAATAACTGCACCAGGTTTTGCTGTAAAGCAAGAGCTAAATTAAGACGTTTACAAACAGAGGAGAAAGCTGGCTGATTGATCTTGGTACTGTTTGATCTGTGACCGAAAAAAAAAGAAAAGGACCAAATGGGCCACCACTAGAGATGGCACCAACAGAAGAGGGCTTGAGGTACAGCTGCTGAATAAAATGAGACTACCAGTCTATCAAAGCAACACCAAAAATGTTTCTTTCTCAAATTCAGGTCAACATCTTGGTAAACTTCACCAGAAGGATGGCTTTGCATGGCTAGAAAGTTTGCCTCACAGAAGGGCATTATTTTTCCCTGGGGGCCTTGACTCTTATTCCAGCCTCAGAATAGCTGACCCTCAAGCTTTGGAGGGTGAATGTTGAGTTCTTGAGGTTCAGTTGAACCAGGAGATGGATTTCCATTGAGAGCTGGGAGCACATAAGCCCATTGCTTCTCACAAATACAGATTCTCCAAAGCATTTAAATGTTGGCTTTAGTATTGTCCTTAACACTCTTAATTTGCAGAGGAAGGAGACATGCTAGGAAAAGATATCCCTTGAGGCAGTTTCTCTGAAATCCTCTTTGCTTGTGCCCAAATACTTCCAGCCAAGCAAACTTGGGCAATGCAGCCAAGGAGCATGCTGCAGATGTACATAAACCAGCAATAAGATGCACATTTGTGATGCAGGTAGTTGTATGATGGTAGGAGCAGAGTATGATGCTCCTTCTGTAGTTGTTTTGCAGTCCGTAATGAACTAATATTATCTGCAATGTACTGACACAATTTACACTGGCACTGGGACTCAGGCTGGTTAAAGGCAAGCTTGTTACCCATGTCATGAAGTTACAGATACCACTATTTAGCCCTCTGTTTGTAAGATCTAAGCAGATGGCAGCAGGAGATGCTCCTTGCCAAAATCAGACAAAACTGTGTTGTTAAACTCTGCACCCAAGAGAGAATTGTCTGCTAAGGTGTAGGCAACAGAGAAACTTTCACCTTTCAAAGGGGGCTTCTTAGGCCACACTGATTTCTGACAGAGCTTAACTGTACCCATGAATAGCTCCTCCCAGAGACCCGAGCTGTGATTCTGCCCTTGTAAGCACAGACCAAGTCCTGGGATGTTATAAGCAGTGTTCTCCTTTGTGGTCTTCAGTGGGGTTAATAAGGAAACAATGGGAGGAATATGATTTTTGATCCAAATAGTATTTGCATCTTTTTGTTGGAATTGATGCTCTTCATGACTGATAGAAAGGCCTGTTATGTACAAGGAAGAGTAACTTTAAATCACTTTTCTTTGTTTTTCAAACCTTCTCAAGGCTCTGTGTCCACAGGGACACTTTATACCCTATATTATATATGCCTTAGAAAAACTAAGGAATCTTTGTTGTTCTCGATGGCTGCCACATGGTGTGGTGGTGTGCAGTGTGTTTTGGGTACTGGACTAGTTACAATACAGCAGTGATAACTTTTACTAGTTTGCCATAGATTCAGCTCTTTGTCTCTTAACTCTGTTTTCTTTTTTTTTTTAGTAGTAGTAGTTGTTGTTGTTTCAGGTGTGCAGACACAGAATTTCAATCAGCAGGAAGAACCAGACTGGGAACACATGAAATACTGCCATTTTGTAGAAATTCCAAGGCTTCCCATGCAAATATTTATATTCAAAAAGAGATAACTTGGGAAAACACTCTATGAAATCTTGGGAAATCTTCCCAAGGTAAAGTATTGCAAATTTGTAAATTATGGAGGAATTATGGCTTTCCAACCTTAAAGTCCTACTTTTTCATTTCAATAAAGGCAGAAAGTTTACTAGCACACTTTCACATCTTTAGAACATTAGATATGGATTAAAATTCTACTTTATGAAGATACTCCTTTTTCCGTTTTTAGATATCTTCAGAAAACAAACAAACAAACAAAAAGAGATGGAAAGGTGCATCTCTGTTTGGAAAAAAAAAAACCAAAAACATTTCCTGCTAAACCTTTTCACTTTGTCTGGGATAATGTCAGCAAAATAAAGCAATACACCCAGCACTGTGTACTCACTGTAACCTATTTGCAGCCAGTAAATATGTCATTTTGATTATTTTGCTCCCATTTCACTAGTACAATGCAATTCCAGGAACAAGAACATCTTGATGAAAATATATTTCACCTCATACAACACTGCAATAACACACATACTAAGCTGCTGAGCTAAAAAAACAAACCAAACCAACTTTGAATACTCTAGCCAGGAATCCAGTAAAAATAAAACTCCTAGTCAGAAGCAAAGGTGTTATCTACAAACAGAAGAAATTTCATATCCCAAGAAGAAGCTTTCTCATTGAAAGCAGGAATATTCAGCAAAGAAGGATAACAAACAGCCCATTTTTTTTTTTAGTTTTATGCCAACCTGAAAGACAACACTATTCAGATTTCCACTACCACACTGGAATTTATCAGATCATTTGCTTCTTACTAGTTTGAATAAAGCATCCTCTCAAAAATTATTAACGGTACTCTCTAAATAACTGAATTCTTTATGGAAGATAGCCTCCAAGTCCTGACCTTGATAACTTTCAAGTTCCTTGTATTTACATACCTCACACACAACTTTCAAGATCTCTTAAGGCTGAAGACTTAGCTTCTAGAGCAAGATGTGACATGATTGTCAGGCATGGATCAAGCATTTATTTTGAAACAAACAGAGGGCTTTTCCTCAGTGTCCAAACAAGAAAGTGTGTGTGAAATTTAAGTCAGGATTATGCAGTTAACCATAAAGCTATGAGCAAAAAATGGCTACTTCAACTTCCAAATAAACACCTCCATCATGTGAATATCCCTGTTCAGAGCAGGCATATTTAGAATAAATGTCTGTTCTGTTCTTGCAAGTTTTTCATAGCCTAGTTCTTGGTAGTAGATGAATTATTCCTAGTATCCCACAATCAAATGGTTAATCTCCATTGCTTTTGAATTAGGTATTAGTAATGTAATCAATATGTTGAAGACCAGGAGGGCTTACAGTGTACTCATTTCTGCATGCAGCTTAACAAATCTTGAACAAAACCCAATGCATTTCTCATATTTCTAATAACATTTTACCTGTCTTGTAGAGAGCCTAGCTCTATGGATTTTGTCAGAAGCATTCTTTTATTTCCAGAACTTAAAATAGAAGAGTTGATGACCCTGCAGTGCTGAAAATAGCTTCATATTTGCATCTGACTTTGAATATTAGACACTAGCTTGTTGTGCATGCAAACATTTCAGATTTTATCTGAAAATCAACAAGACACAATGATCAGAGGTCCTCAAAGTTATTTTTTTATTGTCATCTTAGAAGAAATGGCATTTTTGCCTCTAATTTTGAGCCCTGATAATGTTTATATATGTATAATACTTTGGAAAAAGGGCAGTTTGGGACATCTCACAGACTTAAGCATATAGCCAGAATGTCCAACTATTTTCACCCATAACACTATGCAAAAAATTAGTCAAGGTAATAGCAATTAGACATCTAAGGAGGCATTCCAATGCCTGAACACAGAGATCTAATGTCATTTTGTACCCCTTATGGTATAAAATAAGACATCTACTCACAACTGGTAGTTTACCCATGATGTGAGAAATTTCTGTTTCTTTTTTGGTGCAGCAGCTAAATACCAAATGAAACATTCTAAAGCCTCTCAAATAGCTTTACACATTTATGGTTAGGCAACCGAATCTTTAAATTTTACTAAAAAAAATGAAGTCTAGAATGTGATTGAACATAACCTGAAACAGTAAGCTGTACTAAATTCAGCCTCTAGTGACTTCATCTCTTTTGCCTATAATAGAAGCTTAAACACTTGGATCTCCCCACATAATTTATACATTAACAACTAAATGTAGGTGTTTCCATGTGGGAATGCATCCTATTCTCAAACCAAAATTCATGCCTCATATTTTAGGTATATACATTGTCTATCTCTACATATGGGCTGCTTGTCTTGCAAAGAGAAAAAAAGTTAGTCACCTTTAGAAAGAGATTCCTCTGACCCAGTTTTCTACATCCATTTTACACTAAAATGAGTCACATCCTTTCTTTACACAGATTAGCAGGGGAGTCTCAGTGCTTAAGCGTGATGTAGACTTTCTAAAGACAGACAAGAAGTACCACTTCTGAAAAAAACAGGTATTGAGCAAGAACTAGACACCTACCTCTCAGAAGGATCACTAGATATCCACACTTATCTTTAGATACCTAAAATGCATTTGAAACTGAATTATAAATTGCTAGGTCTCACTACTCTCCAAAATACAACTTAAAACAATCCCCTTAAAAGAAATAGAATTTTCAATTATATACTTATCAGACAAAAAAAATATTTTTAGGCATATAAATGCAACTTTGACCTACAGACTATACCTCAAAAATCTGATGTAGGGACTTCATCTATGAACATCATGCTAACCACAGTCACCCTAATGGAATTTTGTCTATATTCTTTCTATAACTTTTAATGGAAGGGGCAGATAAGATTAAATAATAATAACAACAATGACAAAGATCCTAAATGGAACAGAAATTACACTGCAAAGCAAAGTTCTGTCTAATCACAAGTAGAAATTCCATTTCCCCTCACCTACCTCCCAACACAGGGAATCACAGCTTCTGGCTACTAAAATTTCCTCTGCCATATTGTCTGTTTCAAACAATTTCCACTTTTTGCTGCTATAAAATACCTTTCTTCAGCTCATAGAAAGAAATGAAACATATATATGCTGCAGAGCACTTTGATGCTCCTCTCTGTTAAAGAAATGTGAACTATTGCTAGCACAAAGTAACAAACAGCAAGCCACTTCTTCCCCAGGAGTGATAGCCTGTCATTCTGGGCAAGAAAATATAATGGCATATTTTCTCCAACTCATTTTGTCATCAGCAGCATCAGTTTTCTGTGTCTCACAAAATCTCTTTCTCAGGAAAAAAACCCAAGCAAACAAAACCAAACAACTTAAATTCTGGAAAAAAAAGTTAAAAAAATAGAATATATATATAAATATATATATATATATATATATATCTCAAAATTAGCCAGCCAACCAAAACCCAAACAAGAAAACAAACAACAACAATCACAGCAAAACACAACACACAAAAAAAATCCCTTCCAGGTGTGATATCAAGGGGCAAAGGGCAAAGTCTCAAGCAGTCTTTGAAGCTTTAATCACAATCTTGAACTTGTTGGATTGAATAAACATCTTGGATTTCTGATTTCATCCTCCTGTTAACAGCTAGACATTCATGAAATGTAATTCTTGCACAGCACAGAAAACCAGGGAAGCAGACAGAATATACAACTATGACAGGCACATGGTTTCATCAGGCCATAAATATCAAGTTGTGAAATGTTCTGTTCTTCCACATTTGAATACATATCACTAGGAAGCAGATGAAGACAGGTGACCCAAGCTGTTTACAGCTGCCATAAGGAAAATGCAGTTGTGTTTCCATAATGTCTTGACAGCAGAGAGAGAAGATGGCAGAGCATTCCATAGATGTGTGTTTCATGCTTTATAGCAGCTGAGGAACACACAGGCTGCTAGGTAAAATCAAATGTGGGCCAGGAGATACATTTCATCTGGTCTAGAAACTCATCCTGATCCTGCAAAGGAGATTCAAAGTTGGCTGAGTCACAGTCCTGTTTGTAGGACCCATCTCTCACAGGATGAACATGTTTAAAGCTGCTCCAGCACTTTTTACTTTGTGTTTATATGCAGAGACATACCATCTGTGTGTCTTCTGAGACAAAATCTTGGCAGCAAAGACAGCATCACACACTGTGTAACAGCCCAGTGATTCCTGGAATAACTGATTGAAATAAGAGTAATGATGTTGGATAAAATTCTGCTCGTGCTGGCATAAAAAGAATAGCTTTGTACTCTGTCTGTGAGTGTTAAATACCTATTCAGAGATCTCAGAAAAAAATGAGAAAATAAAAACAACTATATCCATCTTCTTACTCCAAAGTTGCATCTGAGGCCGGTATTAAGACTTTATCAATAGCAACACTATATGCACTAGAGAGCATGAAAGTCTATTATTTTAGTGATACAGATTTTCACAGAAATTTGCTGTTGAGCATCTGGAAAGATCAGGTGAACTTTGATACTCTATGTGTTACATTCAAAAGCATCTTCAGTCTTGCCAAATTGTTACAGGCTAAGCATCGTGTTTAATGCTGTGCACCCTTTTGGCACAGTGTAGACTTTGACCCTGACCCCTCTTCCCAGATGTCTCCCCTTTAGATGGAACAACTTGAAATAGAATGTGTGAAAATTGCTTGGGGTTTTTTGGTTGAGTTTGTTGGGGGTTTTTTGTTTGAGTTTTTTTCCCACTTTTCAGGATAGTGAAAGAAGCTTATTTCTACTTCCATAATCAAAATAAGGATAAACTGAGCCAAAAGATGCAATTCTATGGAAATCTACTCATTTGCATGTAATCATGTAGTCATGTACATGCTAAGCCAGAAAAAAAAAAAGTCTGTGTCTGTAGAAGTGAAAAATAACTTAAATTCTGATCTCATTTATGAAACATTATAAATTGGGCCATCAATAAAACTTTCTCCAGAAAAGGTCCCACTTCCTTCTAAGCAGTAAATTGGCTATTCTCAAAATTTTTGCTTATGACTACGTGCCACAGTTAAGATCAGGAGATACAAATTACTCTGAACATCACAAAAAGTGTTCTCATGAATCTGTCAAACTAAATGGGTTTGTGGGCTGATACTGTGCAAAGAACATTAATTATCAAACAGCACAGAATCTGAACAACATGGTATCTGGAATATTTCTCATCATAGCCAGGTGCTCAGACAATGAATATCAGTACAGTTTGACTGAGATCAAGAGGGTTTTTGTCTACTTATACCATGGGAGGACATTTCCCACTATAGGTTTAAAATATCTCATCCTTTTCTGGTTTTGTATAATAAGCCATTATTTCTGCAGCAAAGACTTCTGCAAAACATCATTTCTGTGTTAGAGGAATAAAAATATCCCTGACACAATTCTGGATTTCATCTAAAAAAGACTCACAGGTTGGGCAGGAATTTATTATTGGTCTTTTCAGATCAATGTAAATTTGAAATTGTGAATTTGAAAAAACAAAATACACTTTTCACAGTCAAATCCTTACAGCAGCACTAAGAAAAAAACTGAAACGGTTATAAAAGTAACCACTGTTTTTAATTATATTGATCCATTGTTAGATACATAGATAAAAAAAAAATAGTGCAGGAATCTGTTTCATATAAAAATTTGTAAAACTTGAATTTTCATCCTTTTGGTTGGTACTTATCTGACACAGCTGCAATTTGTATCCTGAGAGCACCAGGCAGAGAGAGGAGACCCATTTTAATAAGCACTATGGAAACACACTAACAATATGCAATTAACCTTTGGAACTTGACAAAAACTGCTTTAAACCTGAAGCAATCTCTTTTGAAGAAAAATCAATGTAATACAAATACAACTTCTCTTCTACCCAGATTGCTGTGTCCATAGATATTCTGAACATAAACTAAACTCCAATTTGCTTTTTATGAAGCTTTTTTTTAGGCATAAAAGAATGCCCAAATTATCAAATATTTAAAATCCAGAAGCACAGAATGGCTCAGGTATTTATAGCCCTATTACACCAAACTAAGGCAGCCATCTCACTGCACTTCTTCCACCTTGTCCAGTGCCTTATGTAAGTTTTTGCTGGCAGACCTCACCTGGTACCTGCACTTCTATATCAGGCCTGACTTGACATAGATGATTTTGGTTGGGCTCAGCAGCTTTGTTCCCCATTTTCCACCTGAATGGAGCAGAGCAGCTTCAAAATGTTTTTTTAAGAGGTCCCTTGAGTGGCTCAGTCCAGAAAGCATCTTCTGGAAATGCTTAAAGCATATGGTAAAGACCAAACTGCATACCAAATACATTGTCTAGGAGTGCTTTCACCCCAAACTCAAAATGCTAGTTGCAAAAGATGTAAAAAGAGAGGATTTGGGAACTGAATGAGGAACCCTCAGGATCAGAGTGGAGATACATGGCTTAAACATTGTCAGCACTTGTTTGCTACTATATGCCCTCACCTTACGCCTTACCTGGCAACTCCTACATTTAAATTCCTGGCTTTGGCTTTAACAACTTTAGTCTTGATGCTCTGAGCAGCCCTTATCTGTCATTCTGCTAGAAGTTCACTTGCTGGAGCAGAAGCTGCAGAAGGGCTGTACGCTGTGAACTTCCAATACACTGATCATTTTTATTGATATTTCATTTAATAAGCTGAACTCTGAAGTGAATCTCATATACCTCCAACCCTGAGTTTTCTTGGCTAGTGAGTCAAAAAGCTCCCATAGTGGGACAGAGAAAGCATGAGTATGAGGGTGTCCTCAACTTTCAGAGATCTAACTATAATTTATCTGTGATGAACCTTATCATATGAAACTCCACCACTGTAGAAGCCAATGAAAATCCTTACTGGTGACCTTTATTTTCAAAATTTCCCAAAATTGTGTATTTAAAAAAAAAAAATTAAATGTGGAGTAGAACTTTCCTGAAGAGTATCATTTTTGGCAGTAGGTAGAGTTGCAGCTGCAACTTGCAGTCTTTGAACACCTCATTTATGATATGGTCTTTCTCCAGAATAAGCCTTTTAGTGATGTTACAGCTGTTAAAGTTGTAACTCTACAGAGTCAGCACATCAGAGACTCCCTCTGAAATCACCAGCTGTTTCAGAGTTATAAAAGCACACACTGGATTTCAGTGGAAATTCAGTTCACTAACAAGCTTGTGAGGAAGCCTGATTTTTAACAAGCAGGTTTTCAAAAAGGCTGCTTTTACAAGGCTACTTTGTGAACTGCTGCCTAAGAAGCCAGGTGATGGAGCCAGTTCCAGATATAGCAGGTCTTAAAAATTATACCAGCTCTGTATAAAAATAAGATGGGAAGAGTACAAACTCTGAAGAGAACAAAAATTTGTTTCCACATTTCAGAAAATGTTGAGGCTTGGCTAAAAGGAGTCTGGAATATTTCAGTAGCAACTGACCACCTGTGGTCTCTTCTGAGAAAATTTATGAACATTTATGGATAAAAAAATGCATAGTATTTGATTACTATTGTTAATATTAGAATGTATCAGTGGCAAAACTTAGTGGTTCTACAAAACCCACCTACAGTGCTCCCCTGGGAAGTAAACTTACATTATCATCCATATTCTATAACTGCACGTAGGCAGGGAAATATTTGCTAAGAGCAGATCAGGAAAAAAGGTGCTGAACAGGAAATGCCGTAAGTACATTAATGAATGAACAAAGGTCCCTCTAGGCTTGCAACATATTTTTAGAGACCAAGGGAGTCAGTAAAAGCAAGGAGATATCCTCCTTACAGAGCCTTCTAGTCTTCTGCAGTAATGCCCTGCCTCCCAAGCAGTTCCTCCCCAAGATGAATACACAGATTTGTTGGCCTATTTCATTACAGAAGCGATTCTGTGTCTGTAATGCCTTGTGCCTCACTCTCTACATTATCGGAAATAAAGATAGAAGTATCAACTACATAAAGAAGCAGAGATATAGACTATTTAAAGTATGTGATCTCTGTTGATGGCATGCAATGCAACAGCATTATGAAATTTGGAACTTGGTCACTAGTAATTTCCCACTCATTCTTACCTCTGATTTGACTTTTATTTTTCCCCAGTAGTGAGCTGCTTGTAACAATTTTCACTGTCTTTCCAAACATCTCTTTGTGTTCACAGTAATTACTTCAGAGACCTAGATTTGTTTAACTACTGCATTTTGGAGATTTTCTTCCATGAGTATTTTTCTTTGTCAGCTGACACAGGAATTCTACTTCTACATGAAAGTTCATCTGAGCTTAACTCAACTTTCACTGAAATCAAGGAAAGGGTGAATGCTAAATGCAGTTTGTGTTTTGATGGCTGTCATGTCAAACCAGGTGTCAGGAGCAGGAAAAGTCCTTCTCTCTTGTAACACATGGAAGATGATAGAGAAGTCAATATACAGCTGAGAAGTTTATATCAGGCTGAAGGAGATGTACAGTGACAATAACAACAATAGTGAAGTATAATAATTTCAAATCTAAAGGTAAGTACCTTTCTAAGAACCACTTAGTGGATTATCATAAAATCTTCCATATCAGTAGGTAGGTCAGTTAATCAAGGGTTGGGGAAATCCCCCAGGCAAAAAATGAAAAATCTGTAGAGGCACAGCTGCGTATACATAAGCACACTCAGGGATATGCACTTCCTCTTTGATCAAAGAACAAAAAGACTTCACCTCTCACCTTTTTTGAAGCAACAAAACCAAATCTGATCTGAGAAGTATTCTGCAGCAGGAGCATAAAAATTATAATTGAAAGTTTATTACTTAGTGCTTGGCAAAGCTATTTCCCATGGCAATTTGATAAATACCTTGACTTTTCTGACTGTCATAACTTCAGACGTTTATTGCCTCATTTGCTATAACAAATGTTCAGCCTATATTTAATAGATTCTACAGCAGGAACATTGCCATGGTAGAAAAAAGCCAGAAGATTAAACTGGAAGTTCAGGTAGTGGGAGAGACAACAGCTTTCCAGGGGACTACACCCATCCTACACACGAAAAGCTACTTGATTGAAGAAGAAACACTGCCTCAACAGCCTTGGGGAAGCACAATCCTTTCTTCTGATGGAGTCTATCCTCACTCTTTACCAGCTACAGGGAGAGCACATAGAAAATAGTTACAGGTGAAGTCACTTGGACTGTTGAGATAAAGTATTTATTGATTTAATTTTATTTATTTTTTTTTTTTTATGTTTTCAGGGCAGTTCTTTCTTAGGCAAAGAAATTTTAGACAGCAGGGCTTTACAATCAAAGAAGAATTAGGAGGAAGGAGAAAAATCCAGTATCACACTGGATTGTAAGCCATAAGTGCAGCCTGGCATTGCCAGCCATCAATCTGATCTTTCTCTGCTGCAATGAATTAATTGCTCAGAGCCACAGAGCTGTAAGGAGCCCTGTTGTGGTGCAGCATGACAAGATCCTCCTCCTTTTTGTGGGGTACTGGGGCAAGGGTGGTGCCAGCCATCCACATAAAATATGTACAACAATGCTGAAGAAAGTATGGAAAGATTTTGATGAAGGTATAGAGCGATACCCTGATGCTCACCTGAGAATGATGGGGAAAATATTGCTATCAGAGGACAGATCCAGTTTCAGTGAGCTTGGGTACATAACTCATTTCATCTCATTCCAATCACTAGCTACTTGTGATCACCAGGTACGTGTGCTATCTGAATGGCAAGGCACAACCTGGCCTTCTTGCAGAGTATGTATGCAGGTGGTGGTTATAAGGCAAATCTGTCCCAAGCCATCTTCCAGTGACACTGACACCCATGGCACCCATCCACAGCTATTTCATCCTTCACATGAAGAGGTTTTATCTTTAGTATAAGAATTAAAATGTAACAAATTCCCAAGCCCAAATTTCCAATAAAAAAGAACCTGAAATTTCTGACAGAAAGCATGTAATACTTATGAAAGTGGAGGAGAAATATGCAGAAGATGACTGCAGTATAAAGTGTCAGTTCTGTTGCTTTCAGTGTCTCCTTTGGTCCTTGGGTACTTCCAACAGCTAAGGAAAGATCAAATGACCTCAAACAGATGGATGGATTATAATGTCCTATGGAATCACTATGGGAAGCTTATTCTGTGGTCTGCATTTCTCTGATATTATTCTAATTAGCTGTATTATCATGGTGGTGTCAAGAGACTCAATTATTTCTTCCACCAGGGCTGGCTGCTGTATTAATTTTTAAACAATACACTTTAAATATTTACTAAAGTTGTTAAGAACCTGCAATGAGATGGCAAGACCCTTCTTAACAATAAAAGGGATTCAACTGTTTATAGCAAAGTTATGCTTATCATGCAACACAACTCCAAAACTCAAAGGAAAATATTAAGCTGTCTCTGTAATAACTCTCCAACATGAAAGAATGTTTGATTTTTTTTTTGTTTGTTTGTTTCCTTCTTTTTGATGTATTTACATTTATTACACATTTAACCTGGAAACATTTGCTTCAAAAAAATGTGGTTTTTTTCAGTGATAAACTCCACACCCTGGATTAAGAGAAGTGAGAGGACAAAGACAGAAATGGTGAAAGAGGAAATGGTGAAAATGTGAATTATTTCCAGATGTTTGTCTCTTTTCTTGAAATTCTAAATGTCAAATGCAACTGGATACATAAATATTCATCTTCTGTTACAGAAAGGCAAAACAAGAAAAAAAAATCAAAGTTTTAAAAGAAAATTATGAAAAACACAGAATTATATCGTTCTTGGAAGCAAGATGAGGAATTACAGAAATGTTTATACACTTATATGTATAAATTTGAATCAAATATCTGAGCAGGTGCCCAGAGAGGCTGTGGGATCTCCATTCATGGAGATACTCAAAATTCACCTGGCCAAGGCCCTGAGCAACCTCTGCTTTAAGCAGTTTCATTCAGGGTGACTTACAGAAGTTGTCTTAAATCACTCTATGATTCTATTCATACAAATAGCAAATTATTGGTGGACTTTCAGTGAAACCACAAAACACAGAGTAAATATCCATGAAGAAGATCTATTTGATTGATCCTTCCTGAAGGCTCAAATGCATCTCTATATTTAGAGAGATAAGTGGAGAAAGCAACAGATGCAAGCACACAGCTGAATGGGGGCCCTGAGCAGTCCCCCTGACCACATGGTTCATAGGCCAGATCCACATAAAAAAATATTAGGTCATAATTTAGAGATAATAGTTAGATTTTGAATCAGAACCAGTGCTGAATTTTTAAATTTCCTGTGTGAAACTTTCAAGGAAACAATACTGGCTGAGGGCTTTTTTTTCCCTCTTCTTGTGAAGTACAGATTATTTATTACTGTTGTTATGGAGTGAAAGAAAGAACCTGCATGGTAACTGTGATATCACTGTGCCATGGGCACAAAATAAAAATTAAAATAAACTAAGGACAATACATTCATCTGGCCTGAAGCAGTGAATATGGAGGGAAGTCAGCAGTTATGCTCATTAACACATATGAAACACCAGACCTGCCACATAATGTACAAAATTTATAGAAACACCTCAAAACCAGTCACTTTTATCTATTAAACAACTCCCATATTGATCACTCACAGGAATGAGTTCTCATCTGCTTACTCAGCTCTGCAGTCATACCTCTCTGAGTCACTTCCCTCTCTGCTTATCTATGTATTTCTGTTCATGTGCCATGTTAACATCAGCATCATCAAGCTAATTTATTGGGCTTTTTTGGTTCGTGTATGAGGAATAAGGTGGGTCTGGTGGGACCAAGTGCCCAACAGTGATTCTTCATGGTACTAAGCTGTTCTATCCCGACTGATACAGCCAAAGCCAAGGACTTGCTCCTGTTGTTGGAAGCTGTGGGTTTAGTACAATTTTAGCCTAACAAAAGTGTTATTGAAAGCGCCTAGGATTTAAACAATAGGCAAGTTCAATACTTGGCATCAAAATTCTGTCCTCCTTGGTCTAAAATAAGGAACTTCTCTACAAAAATATATTCTGTCCAATGAGAAATCTGCACAAAATAGCCAGGGATCACCTTACATACAAGACAGAACTGATTACATCAGCCAAAATATCTAGCTTAGATGACAAGGGATATAAGTTGCAGGAAAGAGAAATACGATCAAAGGTAAAGGAAATATTTTCACTCTGTGGATGGCTCCACATTTGGAACTCACCCAGAGAGGTGATGGAATATTCATCTCTAGAGATATTTAAAACTTAACAGAACATGGCCTTGTGCTTTCTGGTATAACTTCAGAGGTGTCCCTGCTTTGAACAGGTATTGGACTAGATCATTCAAGCTGTGTGGTGCATCAGACACGCTGGAGGGAAGGGATGCCATCCAGAGGGACCTTGACAGGCTGGAGAGGTGGGCACAAGCCAGCCTCATGAGCTTCAACAAAACCAAGTGCAGGGTCCTGCATCTGGGTCATGGCAATCCCAGGCACAAATACAGGCTAAGCAGTGACTGGCTGGAAAGCAGCCCTGAGGAGAGAGACTTGGGGGTGCTGGTGGATGAGAAGCTCAACATGAGCTCTCAGTGTGCACTTGCAGCCCAGAAAGCCAATCAGATCCTGGGCTGCATCAAGAGAAGTGTGGCCAGCAGGTCAAGGGAGGTGATTCTCCCCCTCTACTCAGCTCTGGTGAGACCCCACCTGGAGTACTGCCTCCAGTTCTGGAGCCCCTCTTACAAGAGGGATCTGGAGGTGCTGGAAGGTGTCCGGAGAAGGGCCACGAGGATGATCAGAGGGCTGAGCACCTCTCCTATGAGGACAGATTGAAGGAGTTGGGGATGTTCAGTCTGGAGAAGAGAGGGCTCTGAGGTGACCTAATTGTGCCCTTCCAGTATCTGAAGGGGGCCCACAAGAAGGCTGGGGAGGGACTTCTCAGGATCTCTGATAGTGACAGGACTAGGAGGAATGGATTGAAGCTGGAGGTGGGGAGGTTCAGGCTGGACGTGAGGAGGAAGTTCTTCAGCATGAGAGTGGTGAAGCCCTGGAATGGGTTGTCCAGGGAGGTGGTTGGGGTGCCGTCCCTGCAGGTGTTTAAGACCAGGCTGGATGAGGCTCTGGCCACCCTGATCTAGTGTGGGGTGTCCCTGCCCATGGCAGGGGGGTTGGAACTAGATGATCCTTGTGGTGCCTTCCAACCCTGACTGATACTATGATACTATGATCTCCAGAGGACCTTTCCAACCCAAAATAGTCTTTAATTATGTGACCAAGTTTTGTAGCCCTTTTCAGCTGTGCTGTGATGATGGACAGTCTAATCATGATGCCCTTTTAAATTGACTGTAAATCTACAGCATAAGGATGATCCCCTCCCAAGAGGCATAGCTAAATCAGAGCATTTAAGTCTACACATCTGTGTTGTCAAAACAAGAAGGATAAAAGGGGAAATTATACCTTGAACTGCCCTACTTGGTTTGCATGTGTAGAGAAATGTCATCAACTGTAGAGAAAGTCATCAAGAGAGCTATTGTGACCCTTTCTTCTGGAGCAAGAATATGTCAGAACAAAAATTCAATTAATAACTCATTAGTCATAACTGTAAGAAAAAAACATTCAAGTGCTACACAAAAGCTATAAGGTCCAACTCCTTGATGCCCTTTCTTTATATTCCAGGACTCTACAATATCTAGATTACAACCTGAGAACAATCAGGCAAACAAGGTGGGCTGTAGGTAATATCTGAAGGAGGAAGTAGGTAGAAGCTCTGCAGCTCTCCGAGCTTTCATAGCAAACACCTACACAGAGATGCTCATGACTGTGAAACTCTCAGCTTGTACCGACCTACCCTATTCTCTCCATGCTTCTCAGGCCTGCAGGCCTGTATGCAGAAAGATAAATGAAATAGCACACATGCAAAGACCAAAGGGAAGAGAGGAAAGAAGTCCAGGATGGAGATAAGCACTGTAGGCTAGGGTTTTTGGCCAAGGGTTTCTGGTGAAGAGCCTCTGGCCTGGGAGATCCAGGGGTCAAGAGGTAAAGGTGACAAACTGGAAGACACCAAAGCCCAGGACATTCCCCAGGGAAACCTCATGAGGATATGAGGAGCCCTATGAGGAGATGCTGAGGGACCTGAGGTTGCTTAGCCTGGAGAAGAGGAGACTCAGGGGTGACCTTAAGGGAGGTTGTAGACAGGCAGAGGTTGGTCTCTTCTCCCAGGCAACCAGCACTAGGACAAGAGGACACAGTCTCAGGCTGTGCCAGGAGACATTTAGGCTTGATGTTAGGAAGAAGTTCTACACAGAGAGAGTGATTGCCCATTGGAATGGGCTGCCCGAGGAGGTGGTGGAGTCACCATCATTGGAGGTGTTCAGGAGGAGACTTGATAGGGTGCTTGGTTGCATGGTTTAGTTGGTGGGTTGGGTGATAGGTTGGACACAGTGATCTTGAAGGTCATTTCCAACATGGTTTACTCTATTCTATTCTAATCTCTTGCCAGATATTGCCCATGGAAACCATGTTACTAAGACATAAGAGCAGGAGAGGCAGAAATGAGCCTGAAAAACTAGATGACATTAGTACATGGCAGAAAAAGCTACTCAGAGCTGCAAATTTCAGTGCATAGCTGTGCTCATATGCCACACCAGTACATGGGGCAATTGGTAGTCAGACAGAGTCAGCTGTATCTGAAAAGCTTCTTCATGGTGTTAAATCAATTTCTGTACTTAACATTTTGAGCTTAATTTGAAGAATATTGAGACAAGGTGAGACCTCAATGTATTGACTAGTAGCAATCATCTCCTTACATAGCAGAACTTTAAAACTGCAGAAGAGCACTAGCTCTGAAAACAAACAAACAAGCAAGCAAACAAAAATCCAAGTAACAAAAAAATAATTCATCAAACAAAGAGTACATGTGTTAATTGTATATGTGCTGTTTTCTCCACTGCTAACATCCTCAGGCTGGCCTTTGTAAGAAAAAGATCAACACATTTTTCCAGGGTTTTCTCTAACATTTGTGTTATGACAGAGATGGACAAGGAGAAAGATTTTAAAGAAGGATGAATGAAGAGAATGGATGCAAATTTAGTGCCTGAGTCATATAAAGATCAACCTAAATGAAAATGTTGTTCCTCTCCACACTTTATCCTAAAGGCACATAGGAATAAATATAAAACATATTTCAATATTTTAAAAATACTAGATAATTTTTTCCCCCTCAAGACAGTTTGATTAACATCAAGGGCCCTATTTTGTCAGAAAAGAGGATAGAATAAAATGAAACCAGTGACACTCCTTATCCCAGTGACTAAGTCACTCCCAAGAGTGCTGTCGTTTCTGTACTCCAGCCTCTCAAACCAGAACGGGGACCCTAGTATTCACCATTGTCACTGTCCTGTAATCAGGGAGAAATTTTAGGATGATTCTTCTTGGCCTCTGCCCAGTGGATATCAGTATATCAGTAATATCAGTATCACTAAGGTTGGAAGAGACCTCAAAGATCATTGAGTCCAACCTGTCACCACAGACCTCATGACTAGAGTAGGGAGGACACTACTGCCCACTGCAGGCTTGAACTCATGACTTTGCCATTAAGGGTCTTGTGCACTACCAAGGCCCCATCCACCCTGTCATATGTTCCAGTGTGTACAAAAAAATAAAAACTTGATCAGATAGAGAAAATGTATCTTCAGTCGGGGATTAAAGAATTTGGAGAGGGTGCAAGAGACAGTGTCCTCAACTGCATTGTTGTTAATATTTATTTTTTTTCAATGCAGAATAGGTCAATTTAAACAAACCAAGAATAAGCCATTACATAACTGACACCCACTACAACACTGGCAAACCTCTCTTGTGTGAAATGCCATATTAATTTCTGCTTCAGGTAGTCTTCTGTAGTGATCAAATTGCCTGAACGGAGGATTTAAAATTCCTAAAATCTCATGGATGGTACTTGAGCTTTGATGTTACTTAACTCTGACTGTGTGGGGGCTGCAGCTGAAACAGCACTGCAGGCAAATCAAGGTTTTGCTGATATCTCTTTACTCACCTCTCCTTTAAAAAGCTTCTGACCACCTGCAGCTCACATTAACTGCAATTTGTGCAAGCCCAGCTAGTCTGGAAATCAACCTATGTGCCCACACCACAAAGTATGCTAAAATGAAACATGCCGGTACTTCAACATCAGCAAGTCACTAATAATCTAACTAATAATTACTGAAAGCCACCTGTATACAGCCCACCTGAAAGTCCTTTATTACTGAAGTATGCATGTGTCAAACAAGCAAATGTCTAACCCTTCCAACACTTCATTTAGCTCAATATACTATTTGCACATCTGCTTTTTCAAATAGCTATTAAAAAAATTATATTATGGTACTGTTATTTTTTAAAAAAACCAACTCACCCATTCTGAACTCACTCCCATCCCTCTGTATAATTTTTGTGCCAGGAAGAGATTGAAATACCAATACAGCCATTTTAGGAGCTATTCGTTATTGCTAAGAGGACATCAACACAACTGTTAGCCAGCAGTAGTCACGGCAGAGATTAACATTTCAATGGATTTTTGTCTAGCTTCATAGCATAAATCAAGGGAACAACAAAAGCTATTTTCTTTTATTGTAAAAATCTCCCATTAGTAATTCAAAGTAATTTAGCCAGTTGAACTTGCATTTCTTCTAAACACATACACCAATGAGCTGTTTTAGTGCAGTCGATATATTACCATTAGTCTAATTTTGGAAATAAAATATGATTTTCCAAACAGAACACAGCCACTCATGTAATTGTAACAAGCACATAACTACCTACTTAACAAATGCCTGATCACATAAGCCCTAACATGCACAAGACTGCTATGTGTGCATAAAAAGAGTATGCTGCATAAATTTCCATTACAGCTATTGTGTATGAGCACAGGACAAATTTTCATCATGTAAATGCACTTCTATGTATCCCCCACTACCAAGGTTATTCAGCAATGCATTTTCACAGGATCACAGGATGTTAGGGGTTGGAAGGGACCTCTGAAGATCATTGAGTCCAATCCCCCTACCAGAGCAGCACCATAGAATCTAGCAGAGGAACTTGAAATTCTCCAGAGAAGGAGACTCCACAACCTCTCTGGAGAGCCTGTTCCAGTGCTCTGTGACCCTCACAGTGAAGTTCCCCCTCATGTTGAGGAGGAACCTCTTGTGCTATAGTTTATATCCATTGCCCTTGTCCTATCACAAGGTGCAAGGGAGAAGAGTCTGACCCCTCCCTCTTGACTCCCAGCTCTCAGATATTAAAGAACATTTATCAAATCCCCTCTCAGTCTTCTCTTCCCCAGACTTTTTCTGCTTTAAGGAGAATATCCTGCAACTACAATAAAGTGTTCTGTCATATACCCAAGTCAGAAAGCAGTAACATTCCCCCAGGATTTTTAAGCATACTGGTACTTTCTTATCAACACTGAGCACTGGCCATTGAAGTGCTAAGAGCTCTAAGCTGCAGAGCAGGGTTGAACTTGTCTTTTCTTGCACAAAACAAATATCACGTGGCTTGCCAATTAAAATAAAATAATAAAATAAAATAAAATAAAATAAAATCTTCTAATACAGCCATTAACCATGATATGAAAACTTTCTGCATAATAAATTGGTTACATTTCACCTGAGTTGGGTAGCATGTATTTAAAAAAAAACAGCAGGGATTTTATAAATTAAAAAAAAAAAAAAAAAGACCCAAATAAAACATTTCTTTGATTAAAAGTGGAGTAGAATAAAGGAAAAATTGAAAGTGCATAAAGTGTTTTCTGGCAGATGGAATATGTGAACACAGATCTGTAATCTGCAGACACCTATTCAATATTATCACTCAAAAGGGAGCAAGACAAGTCAGAGCAGGATATGAAGCGATGAAGTCTCAGAAATTTTATAAAATGAAACAAAATCCTGCAAACAGGTTCATAGGAGCATCTTTTTGCTCCCATGTTCTGAGGTGCTAAATCTGCTGTTACTGCTGTTTCTTTACTTTTTCATTTCCTTCAAAATATGTATTAAACTGACCCAGGTTTAATGGGAAGTAAACAAACAAACAAACAAAAAAAAGTGTTTTAGGAAAAAAAAAAGAGACTGTAAAGAAAATATTTCCATGGTCAACATCATGCTGAGTCATAAAAGACAAACAATAATAAAATTAAAAATAATTTAAAAAAAAAGGTGATTTCTTCTTTTCCAGAGCATTATTATGGATGTGAGATATCAATATTGAGCCACAGACTGTATCCGATCTAGCAGATCAGCCTCCAAGCCAAATAATCCTCTGTTGATCCTTCAACCAGGACTTCTGTAAAAAAAAAAAGCTCAGGTGTAGCCCAGACACTGAGTACTGTGTCAGCCTGGCATGTGAATTTGGTGACATGCATCTAGAGATTTAACCAGCAAAGATAGGAGATTAATTTACCAGGGAGATATATAGAATTTCAACTACTAAATGCAATTCAGGTTTAGGTCAACAGCTGAAAGTGATGAAACAACTTCCATCACATCTTCCCAGGAATTTTCACACTTAAATATACAAAGTTCTGATATTTTGAAACATATTCCAGCAGGGTGGAGTGGAATCTATGTATTACACTTTCCTGCGGCAAGAAGTGCACATGGGAGGCATCAACATGCTGTACTTTGTGAAGTCTGCCTTCATTCCTCTCTATCTATCAACAGCCCAGGCTGTTTTGTCACTACAAGGTGGTTTTAATGATAAACAGTATTTTTATTGATTTCTTATTAGGAAAAATATTTAATGAGAAACAGTGTTAATATGAAATAGTGTTTTCTTTTTCTGTTCTCAGGAGGGAGAAGGAATAGTTGAGTATTTAAAGACTGCAAGTAACATATGAAGGTATATTACCATTGAAGGATTTCCTCAGTCAACAGACCACAGAAATTGGGAGACAAGAATCTTGTGATTAAAACGATGCTCATTCATAATTTGTTTATCACAGATTTAAAGGAGACATGTACCTACCAAAACATGTGCATGCATACTCAAAGACACATGATCAAAATTATACACACAGGTTGAGTTATATCATGTCAAGGCAGGACAATTCTTAATACTGTAGAAGGTTGAGAGGGAATCTAATCAATGTTTATAAATATATTGAGGGTGAGTGTCAAGGAGAAGGGGACAGTCTTTTCAAGGAGCAAGGGACACAAACTGGAACATACTGTATCAACATAAGGAAAAACTTCATTCCTGTGTAACCTGATCTAGGTGAACCTGCTTTAGCAGAGGGGCTGAGCTAGATGATCTCCAGAGGTCCCATTCAACCTTACCATGCTGTGATTCTGTGATGTGATTTCCATGTTTGTTGCTTGGATGACAACATCTAATGAGAAAATCTAAATGTTTACAAGACCACCTTCCTCTTGTTTATGAGCATGGCTATCAATCCCTGCATCAGCTCTGATAACAGTATCATTTTCTTCCCTATCAGAGCACATCATCTGACACTGTGGCTGAAAATATCCCAAGTGTTATTGAAATCAGAGAGATGGTGAGGACTTGTATGAACATGTCAAGCGCATTTCAACACCAAAAAGCAGACCCTGCAGTTTTAAGTGTGTTTCATCATTTGTGCTAAAACTGCCTCAAATCATGGCCAGTCACTATGCTGTTCCCTCATCTCTTACTTCTCCAAGCTTTAGTACTGGCTGCTGAGGAGCCACCCTTTTAAATTGCTGTCTCAAACACTAAATCAAAAAGGAGACCCTCAGGTTTAATGAATCTGACAAAGACAAACAATGTTAAAACAAGTCACAAAAACAAAACCTGCGGGAAGTCAAAGCATATCCCTGCTAAACCCTGGGCTTCTGCAGCAAGCCAATCAGAAGTGGATTCACTCAACAGAGTTGCTCAAAACCTGCAGAAATCTCACAGCAATTGTGATTACTGTTCCAGAATCACAGAGACATTTTCTGGCACTGGACTTTTGGAAGAAAAAATAAAAAAATAATCAGTGTATTTGCTGTTAATAAGCATTCATGTCACTGTCAGAATTGAAGAACACTGAAAGAAAACATTTCTTACAGACAGAACAGTGAGACTTATGTCAGCCTTTTGCTGCTTCTGGAAGGTCACTTTGTGATTTTCCACTGTAAAATTCCTCTTTTACACACATGAGAGCTTTTTTCCATCAAGTTCAAGCAGATCAGAAGAGCTGTCTAGCAAACTACACTTTTCATCATCATTAGATGATCTCCAAGGTGTTGTGTAATTGTCTAACGTTATTGAAGACTGAAATGTTTCAGCTATTCTTGGACAGAAGATAAAATATATATGCATGGGGTTGGTTGCCCGATGTCTCAGAAGATAAATGTTTCACTATTTTGTATAATTTGAACTTTCTAAGGTTTATGTACAGAAATATCACATTTTCATTAATCATCTGAGAAGAAATTCAGTTAATATCTGTCTATTGCCTGTCAGTATAGAGTGGATTTTCATATATAACCAGGGGTAACTACTAGCACTCTTGGATGTTGCTAAGAATTCAGAAGGAATTGGCTGAATTTCCAAGAAAAGGAAACTACACAGAGGCTTGAAATTCTTATGAACTCTAAAAGAATTTTCCTCTCTTTATGAGTTTTGTCTCTGTTTTCTTCATTCACTTCAGCCAGTGCAATTGGTCAAGGGACAGTCACTATAAGCATCATTAGCATAATTTTTATTCACTAAACATTAGTGAATGTTCTATTCACTAAACATTTTGATGAAATTAAATGATCTTAATTCTTGAATCTCTCCACCTCTTTTTACTTGGCTGGATCTACAGCAAACACGACATCTTGTTGTGATACCTGTATCCTTTCTAAAACTTCATTTCACAATGCCATTCTTGCATAAATATTCATTCCTGAACCTCTGCTTTTACTTTGGGGTGGAAGAATGACTCAATGAATACCATGTAATCTTGTGATGCCACAAATCTGAATATGTTTCTGTGACATGATACACTTTACAGCTGACTTTGGATGAATCATTAGGTTTCTTTATGTTTCTACTCCCTTTATGGAAGAAGAAGAAGAAGAAGAAGAAAAATCACACCAAAACCAACCAAATAAAAATAAAAACCAAATCCACAGAATCAACAGTACTCATTTGGCTCAAAACACACAGGCATGAGAACTACACATTGTAGAAAAGTATTTCAGATGATAATGTTTTTCTCATGCTTTTGCAAACAAATTCTTCCTCCAGCACACCAGGCAATTTGTGCCCCAGCAGCTTGCTGATATTGAACTGCTTTCCACAAATGCCTACTAACCATTCCTATCTCATGTCATAAACGTTTTCGTTAGATCATATTTAACAAGACAAAACTGGAATTGACAAAGTGGAAACCTGGATAGATAATGACTACCAACCCACATTTATCCCTACATCTCATGCTGTTCTAGACTTGAAATCTCTTTTTGAATCCTTTTGAAACTCTGTGCACAGTAGTGATTACAGGCAAAATCTCTGATACATCAGTCAAGTCTCCTTCTTTAATTCTTGGTGAAATACATACAGAGCATTGCACACAGCATGCCTGTTTATAGGAATGACTAGGCCCTGGTCAGTTTATTGCTTCAGAGATGGATCTACACTAGGAACTTCATACTATAATCTGTTATAATTGTAGCTTCTGTCTGACCATACAGCGACAGTGTAAGGAACTGCACACACACACATACACAGACACACACAAAGGGAAGATAATTTCAAAAGTTAAATGTGGCAATTATTATTTGTTCAAGAAAGATCATTTTCTTTTGGTTTAT
Source organism: Dryobates pubescens (assembly GCF_014839835.1). NCBI lineage: Eukaryota > Metazoa > Chordata > Aves > Piciformes > Picidae > Dryobates > Dryobates pubescens. The sequence continues at coordinate 18,022,595 of NC_071625.1, read as the reverse complement.
ATCCATACAATGTGACCAGTTTTGTAGGAAGGGAGAAAGAGCAGAATTTGGGGTTTTGTAAGAGAGTGCCTTATGAAGAAGGGTGGTTGCCCTATGGTCCATGTCTCTAGTAATTGTATAAAATGAGTTTGAACAGCAGTAGTTTCAAAGGAGGGCCATGAGCTGCATGGCTTAGTAGTCATGAGGTCTGTGGTGACAGGTTGGACTTGATGATCTTTGAGATTTTTTCCAACCTTACTGATTCTATGATTTATGATTCCCATCAAGTGGTTTCATCTATGGAATATGTATCTCAAAAAAATATTCTGAACATGCATATGCAGAGCTGAATCTGTACTAAGCTTTACATGTAACAGGGTAGGATGTATATTAAATAGAATCCCCTTCCCAGCAAATCTATGGTTCTCCAGTGGGGTATACCAAATAAGTTGCTTTCCTTATAACATCTGAATGAAGTGTTACAGGTCAAGGAGGCTTTGGTAGACAGAGTCACAGGAATGTTACTGGGTTTGGATCAAATGATGCAAACCATAAATACTACAAATTGCCAACACAATGGGACATGGGGAGACGTGGGACAAGTAATGTCTTTTCATATAGTCAGCTCCATAACCAGATACATGACTTTAGGATGTGCGCCTAGATTCTCTCCCCATTGCAGTTAATGGAACTGGTTGATTGAATTACAGTGCATTCTAAGAATTGCAGCCAGTCTGTTGATTAGACCAAGTTTCTCATTATTTCCAAGAAGCCAAATAGTTATGAAACTCTTTTTCCAACTCATTTATCCAGTAACCTATTTGAAATCAGAATAAAGTATTTAAGTAGCAGTCAGAGTGTCAGTGGTATTGATAGTCTCCCTCACATGAAATCCTACAAACTGCAAAGCCACATACTAAAGCTTGGATCTTGATGTTGCTGTGTGAAAATATTTGGCTTTTTTAAATTATTGACTTATTTCCTGAATGTATTTAACACCACACCAAAAAGAAGTTAGCAGGTAAAGTGCTTTTAAAGTTATGTAAATCAAAAATCATATTTGTTAACTTATCTGACCTTAATATGGTAATTAACATAGAATTAATCTCACTTGCACAGATATAAAACATATGAAATCAAGACAATTTGGAAGCCAGCCCAGAAAAAGGGTTATATAAAGAGGATGTACTGAACCATTTAGTCAACAACTTTGTGTTAATCTTTTAAAAGAAGGTTCTAAATGCTACATTTTAAACTGCTAGAATAAACTAAAGCCTTGAAGACTTTCATTTCTAACCCCATGAAGCAAAATCTTAATTGCATCTTCAGAATGAGATAATTTCATATGCACAAACATTCTTCACAGGTTAACCATTCTGTTTTGCTAGGGGGGTTTGTCAGCTAAGAAGATTCATTTCTTCAAATGGCAAAAACAAACAAACAAGCAAAAAAAAAAAAAGAAAAAGAAAGGAAGTTGGGGGGGAGGGAGGGCAAGGAAAGAAAAAAAGCAACAGCCAAACAGTAGAATAAATATATGCTGTCAATGGCAAGGAATAAAACTAGCAAGAGTATTTAGTGGCCAAATCATTGACTCAGTCTCTCCAGAAAAAAATAAAAAAATTAGCTAAAATCTGGAGAACAGAGACATGCTATTGGAAACAAAAGGAGATATATAACCTGGTTTAAAAAAAAACCAAACACAATACAAATGTTTCTTGGAAGATGAGTGAATAATGCAGAAATGACAGCATCAAACAAAAGAAGGACTAAGGAGAGAAATGGCCCTCTACAGGAGGATCCACAGCCTCGCAAAGAGAGCCTGTAATCTCAAAAGTGGTGAAAACTGAGCAGGTATTTTCTCTTCTCCACCGTCCATAACTTCCAGATACTTTTCTCTCAGACAACAGGACTCATCCCTTGTTCCTTTGAATCTCCACTTTGAGGCTCCAAAAATATTGAATTGTGACCCTGAGATGAGCACATGGGAAAAAACTATGGAGGAAACTGAGTTTAAGCTGAAATCTAAAAGTATCATGCTGCAGGACTGTATCACCAGGAAGAATGCAATTGTGTGCACAGCATCAAATTGACAGGACACCATCTAAACCCACTTGCCTTAGGAACGTCCAAGTTCAAAACTGTGACTAACACAACATGTTGGCAATGGTCTGAAAAAAACAAGGAATAATTTTCAATTTTCAAAGAGGAATGTGTTGCTTTCTCCTAGTGCCTCAGAGGTCAAATGAACATACAGGAAGCCTGTGTTTTTCAAGACATTTATGGATGCATCCTTCATAAGGCAGCTGGTGATTTCTAATTCCCTCATTTTATTAACCCAAATCAGCATGGATCCATTAGACAACACAGGAAGAAAGTATTTTAAAAAGCTATTAGAGAAGCTGCATTTTAATGCCAACAGTCTAAATATCTGCCTAAAAACACTCACAAAGACTAAACGCATACCTTGATCCACAAAATAATCTAAGCAAATTTATCAAAGGAAGCCCCAAAGATGCTTAAATATAATAAATACATTTAAATAGGTGCATCTGCATTTTAGAACTCGTAGGCTTTGTAAGGGGGGCTCAGAAATTGGAGCTTTATTAGGAACTGAACAATTCCCATGTCGTTTAGACCTCTTCTTTGCCCTCAGGAAACAACTCTTCCCCTTGCCTGCTTGTACAGCCTCGGCACTAGGGGTCCATCATTCCTAGCACTTCGCTCTCAAGGCTCTGAAAGACGAACATATTTAGTCTTATAAATAGAAAAACATTTGCGTCAGCCACTACACTATGTTAATTCCCTAAACTGCCGTATTTTCATTACTCGTTATAAAACATCCCTTTCCCTCCCTCATCAGGGAGTGATCTCTTGTCTAAAGGAGATAAACGTGGTTAACAGTCTAATTAATCCTCATATTAGATCATGTTTTCTTAGAAGGAAATATATTTGTAGAAGGCAAAGAAAGAATGTCAGCATGCTGGAAGCTCCCCTTTCCCAACAAGACATTTCAGGCTTTCTGTTGACTTGCAGTCCCTCTCACTGCAATATTTTAGACATTATTCCTTTCATCCATAGCATTTCCTTTCCCATGTCTCACGAGGAGCTTGCAAAGATCATAGTTCCTCTCCTGTTAAGCCACACTCTTACCACAGTGGACCACTATATGACCATAAGAAGCTTCTTTGCTTGAGTAAGTGGACACACCCTTCCTGTTCTCCCTAACTGTGACATCTGTCACAATACAGAAATTACATTGCAGCACTAAATAAACTTTTCAGTACAAGAATTCATAACAGGTGGTCTCCATGCCCCCACTCAGCAAAAATATCTTTGAATTTTCTTCTATATGTGACCTAATCATATAGCTAGTATGACAACTGTCGTTTACTACAAACCAGATAATCAAATATATATCAGGATATTTCACAGGGCAATGAAGCAGCAATCAATTTGTTAATAATTGTGCAGTGCTTTGAAGAGGTAAATAACTGTTAATGCAGGGTGCTATAATTAAGAAATTGCTAAATGCAAATAATCTGAAAAAAACCAAAAATTTCACATCTGAAATTACTGGGGAGATATCCACACTCCATCTGTGGCTACTGTTATAGTGACAGTTATTGATTGCACAGAAGTGAACTTGAGAAGGCTTAATTCTGAAAAACCATCAGGTGAAAATCAGCTCTTAATGAGGCAGACCCCTTGCCATCACTTCTGAGGGTCCCTAGTTTGAGATTTTTTTTTTTTTTTTAGTTTAGGCACCAGTGGATCATTTTAAGTGAGCACAATTATTTCTCTAGAAGACATCTTATCTGCACACTCAATGAGTGACTGGAATAATTGGCTGTATCCATTTCAGGTGCATTAGAATTATTGCACAGGAAAGGCAGCTATGAAGAAAAATCTTCTCTGTTTCCATGCCTGGAGGTCAGTTTCAACAGCTTAAAATACCCCAAAACAGTGGAAATCATCAAATTTTCATGATGTTCATAGGTGGCAGTGAATATACTCATATTGCAAGTGAGAATTTTTACCTCAAAGCAAACCTTTAGCTCTTTATCTTGTATTCACCACCATCATGAGTCACTTTGACAATTAATTGGCCACAAAATTCTGCCACCTCGTTCAGTGTCAATGAAGAGAGGACAATGACCAGTAGCAAGGAGGACTTGGGAGGGGATTAGCCTGTCTCAAAGACAGTAATCATTTGCATCATCAGTAGAAGAAAATCAGCATTATTGTAGCTCAACCACTATCAAAATAAGTATAAGGAAATAATCTACTGTGGTCTACTGGGTTGAGAAATAAAAAAAATAAATTGTCTATTCTATAGGTCAAACCAAAGAACAGAAAGCTCAACTAAAATGCTGCCTCTGTAGAGAAAAACAAAACAAAACAAAACAAAAACAAACAAAAAAACCCAAACAAGTAAAATCATCCTTCTACTAATTAAAAAATGCAGTAAGACTTGCCTTATATGTTCTCTTCCAGAACAATGTGCGAAAACTGATCTCACTGGTTGCGTACAGTGGATTTGCACAGACAGCTTGTTTGTAACATGCAAGTAAACAAAATCTGCTTTTCCAGACAGAACTTGATATTGAGGCCAACCTAGATGCATAGCAGCTCAAGTGCACTTGCAATTTATCCTGATTTTGGAGGCACAACACCCAAGGTAAAGAGAGAGCAGGTCAATAGTGCAAATTTGTGCTTAAACCCAAGGAAGCAAATATTCAGGGGAATAGCCATTCCTACACGTAACATGCTCCAAATCACTCCTTTTTGTTGTGTAGCATTTCTTCATGTTGTCTGTCAAATACTGAATTGGCACCACTGGAATGGTTTCTCCCAAAACACATTTCTTCACATTTCCAGCAAAATTGAACAAACTTAAGCAATAGCTCAGCTTACTTTCAAAAATATGTACAAATCGACGAGTTTATTTGATTTTGTGGCAGGCAAAAGGAACTTCAGCCTCTCTCCAAAATAAATTGAGTTGCAAAACAGCAGCTGAAACATTATGGGTAAACAGTTCTGGTAATATAAGCATGTGGAGCACAGCTACAGAGCTTGAGTACATGGAAACCCAAGGCTCTGCAAGGCTCCTTACAACAATAGGGAGCTTGCTACAGTAAAAAGCAGCTTCTAGGTTCCATGCAGTTAGGTGGGAAAAAAAAAAACATGGACAAGGGTTGCTCAGGACACCCTTTGTTTGCATAGGGAGAAAGCCACTAACGTGGGAAAATTAAATTAAAACAATCCTTTGCATAAAGAGATTCAGCCACATTAGACTGAAGAAACACTTTGAAATACAAAGGAAGAGCTATTGTGATAACATGGACTACCCTCAACAGAGCTAGATGAGGCAGTGTCTCAGGAAAACACAACTCAAACCTACATCCCAGCATCTTTGGAGACAGAGTGCAAAGGTCCTGAATCTGCGGGAAACCAGTAGCAGGAGGAAGCCATTTTTTATGTTGCAGATGTCCAAATAAAACAGAAGAAACTGGATTATGCAGGTTGCCCACAGCTTTTTGAAGATATCTGGAATATAGAAACCAATCAGTAGGTTTGTGGTCTGGTTTTGTTTTCTTCAGTCTCATACCACTGAAGATATCCTGTGTTTCTTTTTCAGTTTTGCAATGGAAGCTTCTTGCCTCAGTACATCACAAAGACAGTAGAGTATTTTAAAGCTACATATGTTCATGTTCGTGCTGTTGTTCCAAGACAGAATTATCTTCATCAATTTCGTATGGTAAAGGTTGTTAGCATTTCTGTGTCTTAACCAGTCTAATTAGGGCTGCTATTTCCTGAGTGGAAAGATCACAGTAAAAAAAAAAAAACAACCAAAAGAACCACCGCCCCACATTTAGAACTTACACTTCGCTTCCCAAACTTTTATATAGTTTTGAGGAACACACAGTGCTGTGTAGCTGTTAATATATTTGGACAACTCAGGGTGGGTTCTGCAGGTGATACATTGGCTGAAGCACCATCAAAAATTATGAACTACCTACACCAAATTGGATATTGCTGCCCCAACAAATAAATAAATACATAAATAAATAGACAAATTCAGTTAAACAGTTCCAGGTAATCCTCACCACAAATTCACTGCTACACAACAAGGTTTAGGATCTACCTTTCTTTCTCTGAAACTCTTAACACGTCTCTAGGTATTAAAAGGTAAACCTGCAAATCTAAGAATAAACAAATCCAAGAGAGTGAATAAGTGATTCCTTTCCTCGATTTGACACCAATTATAGTAATGAGACCTTCATTGAGAAATAAACAAGCTACATAATTAGTCTGCTATCTGGAGTCTCTCATATTTCTTATTTCAAGGAACATCAATCACTTGCATCCCACATTTTTTCCATTCCAATCAGGCACAGTCCTTCTTAGTGCTATCACAGAGCACTAATTCTGTTAGAAATGCCAAATCACATAAGCAAGCTGAAACAAAATGTTGTTTACAATAGTGTAAGGAATCCCATAATGTTTTACATTTCGTGCCTAAATTATATATATGTTTCCACTTCACATTTGAGCCTTGGCAGGCTCAGAATTATGCCTAGCAACTCACTTAAGAGATCAGTTCACACTCTCATGAGATGCTCACATAACTCCAAGTAAACCAGTCAAGTGTTGGAAAATAGCTTCCAGATCACAACTGCACAAGCCAAGGGACAACAAACACTTTATAAAAGCTGACTATTAAAGAACATCTGAGAGGAAAGAAAAGTTGTAATCTCAAACTTTAGGTGAATGCCCAACACTTAGCTATCACGTCTCCTGGCTGGTTTGCTGACTGATGACAAGAGCTACAGATGGAAAAGGTGGGAGGGAGTTAAGTGGAAAGCTGTCCAGCTCTTACAATTTACAGACTGTCAACAGCTCTTCTCTCTTACTGTTTTAAAGTTTTTTCAATTTCCCTAGGAAGAATTGTTCACAGCTTTAATTACTCTCAATGTCTAAGAAGCAACTTTGAAATAGAGATGAAAAACACTGGAGTTCTTCTGTGCTCCTGAATTCAGTAATGGCCGTGTCAGTGACACCCACCAGATTCACAAGGACCCTCAGAGAAGAATTACAACAGAACAGCATAATTTAGGGATGGCTTCTGTCAGGGCTTGAATGTTCAAAGCTCCATTATGAGCCAGAGGCTCATCTCTTTACAAGATCCACACACTTCCAAACAATTGCTTTGAGCTCTTCCAGTGGTGTTTGTCCCAGGCTGAAACTCAACTTCTTCAGATCAGCATGTGCAACTGTGGGAATCTCACTAGAACTAAATTTTAAATAAGACATTGTTTTTTCTTCCTTACCCTTTCCCCTCCTATCTTCAAAAGCCATTTATGTGCAAATTGAAATCAAAAGAGAATAATAAGGTTTGACAGAGATCTGAAGCCTAAGATAGTATCTTGCTAAGGTGTTAAGTCTCCTGAGCCTTTTGTAATAACTAAATGGCATATGGTAAAACACAAATGAGCATCACTGTGGCTGGGATTTCATTGTCCCAATGGGAGACCTGTGTTTGGCATGAGGCCAGCTATGTAATGCACTGAGAGAGCACATGAATGGACCTCAGGAGGAGGATCGATTTTAATGTAATCCCATCTACTAATCAAAAGAGACTGAGGGATTAACATTCACTAGGAAATGTCTGCTCAAAGTTGTCATTGTTTATTGATAAAGATAGCTTTCTTTTAATTAAGATACATAATGCCAATTCCAGGTCTAATTTTAGCTACGCATAATCGGTTATTGATGATGTGTCTGGCTGAATTCTTTTAAGCTGCCCTAGAATGTGTTTCTTTTTAACTAGATTGGCCAATGTGGATTGTTATTTTCATACAGCAAGGAGACCACATGCTCATGCTGTCTTCTTTCTTCAGGCATAGCTTCTTATTTGCATTGTTATTCCCACATTAAACCTAACTTATGACTCTCCATCCACTGTTGTCTACTCACTTGCAATACTGTATCTCACTTTGTCTATCCTATGACTTGCTGAAAGCAGCAAGCCTATATGAACACCTCAAAAAAGAAGATGACATCTCAGAAACCCAAGAAAGATAGTCCCCAAAAGGTTAATCTCCCTGAGGAGATAACGAAGGAGATAGAATATCCCACACTGAATTTTCTAAGATAAGTAGAACTGGCTTGCTTAAGACCGCATTCAATGACAAAGCTTAAAACATATCTTCTGAACCCTGTGCCCCAGCTTCCCCATCACTCTTGAATATCACCATCTGAAAACACTCATCTTGTAAATCCTTTTGGCTGCACTTTAAAAAGTACAAATCCCCCAAACAGCCACTTTCAGTGGGACATGACAAACTGATACATACTTTTATGACCCACAAAGAGATTTATCCATCAATGGGGCAGTGCTTGGGGCCAGATGGTACTTCCCATTGTGCCTCAGAAAGCTACTACGGGCCAAATCTCAGCTTTACATGGCTGACAGACCTCTTCTGATCTAAAGCTGTTCCACACAAACAGCACTTAAGCTGAACAGTGCTATGGGGGAAAGCAGGGTGTTTGGCTGTGGTGAGGTGTACAAAATCATTTTCCTAGCTCCTTTCATTCCAGGTTTTCCTCAAAAAAAGCTGAAGATTTTTGCTGCAAATCAAATACAACATGTTGTAGCACTTGAAAGACCCTGGGGTCAAGCAAAGATTCTCTGAAATAATTTTGCCAAATCTGCGGCTCAGACCCAGGTTTAGAACTGATTTCTGCAGTCTCTGTCAGGCCACAGATACGAAGTTTCATCACACTAGTGTTAAACATTGAAACTTCAATGTGTTTTCTGATTTGACTCAAACACAGTTCATTCTTATTCTGAACACTGGTGTTCAAGGAGCTACAGACAAGTAGTCAGACTAAATCCTAACACCACATGCACTAAAACACAAAGCCTGGCAGCCCCATAGGTCCTCTGCTGATCTCCCACTGCCATTGTTTGGAAGGGTTGCTTTCAAGGTGTGATTTAACTTAAAAGCTCAGGCTTTTCTTCTTTGACAAGCACTGGGTTGCCTCCATCTCCTTGCTGGGGAGCTGTCAGTCCAAACTCACCCCGATCATCTCCCTGCTGAGAGCTCTTTATTCATACATTGCCAGTACAGGGACTATTTCCCTCCCATCCACTTATTTGTAATCATCTGGTGTAACTATGACTCATCCACTTCTCATACAGACTTCAGAGACCCATTCAAGGAGTTTACTAGCTGATCTTACAGTAGCTGTAGCTTTGTAATTAGTTGCAACCATTTAGAGAGGAACAATTTTACAGACTGCTATTTTCTTGCTCTTCTTTCCCTGGATTAGAAGAGAATGGAGTCCTTCCAGAAGACAGATGGCAGCAGAGATAAAAACCTACCTGGGAAAATTAGTCCCCTCCCCAGTAAGGGTGTGTGTTGATGGTTAAAACTACAGGAGAAGAGTGAAATATGAGAAAACCAGCCCATTTCCTATAAAAGATTATGAGATTTTTGAGAAATGGAGATTAACTCTTTGTTGGAAGGAAAGGGAATGAAGGTATGGAGCAGGAAGACAGTGAATGAAAGGAAGAACATGGATGATCCAGCTTCTTTTACAAGAAAAGAAAGTAATCTCAAGTTCATGTAAAATGAAGGGACTACAGACATCAGTAAAAGTATATTTATTTCTGCATCACTTCAGTTGCTTTCAGGGACTGGTTCAATACTCAGAGATGAACAATATTCCAAGATGTAGAACTGATGTAGAACTCACATTCTTCTTCCAGAAGCAGAGACACCATGCCTTCCAGAGGGAAGGAGTTGAGAATCTCTTTAGAGACAAAGAATTACAAGGACAGATCCACCTCAAGTTCATCCTTCCCAAAGTGGAAAAAAGGGGAGAAGAAAGAGATTTTATTTTGGAGGTAAAGGGGGAGCTATCCTCCAAAACCAAATACAGGTTGGCACAGCTTTCTGACTTGGCTAATGGGAAGAAGGACAAAAGTCAAAGCAAATACCTGGGAGTCATGCCCTGGAACCAGTGTGGCAGTTTGCTGGGCTTAACACTGAGACGAAACAGGAATCACAGAATCACATGCTTGGAAAAGACTTTAAGATCATCAAGCCCAACTATAACCTAAAACCTCACTGTACACTGCTTTTACAGTGCCTGATGACCCTTTTGGTGAATAATTTTTCTCCAGATATCTAATCTAAATCTCCCCTGGTGCAATTTGTGGACATAAATATCAGAGGTTCATATGCAGGGCCGACAGAGATGAGAAGAAATGAGACAAGGACAAATCAGTGGGAGGCAATGGTCAGCATGTGTCCATAAAACTGGAGATGAACAGGCCAACTTTATTATATGCTGAAGCACCACCAAAGTCAGGACCTATTTCACTCGGGGTCTATGCCTGCACGAAGCAGAAACAGCACAACGCAGTCGCAGAAAAGTAGCTAGAGGACAATGTCCCTTGTTTCTGTGGGAAGTCTGTGCTATGGGGACATGGAAATAACAAGCAGCATGAGCACCACAAGAATTCTATTATATTGAGAGATATTTTATATAACTCTGCCTCCATCTTATATGTGGCCTGGGGAAGGTCATGGAAGATTGTGGTGGTAGGGCCAAATGGGCCCAGCACAAACCCAGACAGACCCTGATGTGTCTAGACATGGTTGCCCTCTCCATGAGAAAAGGAACAAAAAAAGGACAGGACCTAATGTGTCTGGTAAACAAGTCTCCTTTTGGGGTAAGAGCACATGTACTGGCCACTGCTTCTCCCTGACCAAGCCTACATTTCTGCCTTTTATGGCCACAGCCTGGCCTTGTCATTGGGTAACTATTTGCTGGCTTCAGTTGCCCTATTGGCCCAATTGAATCTTGGGCAAGATATATAAGCAGGCTGATTTCTAGTCACCTTTGCCTTGCTTGCTTGCCTTGCCTGCTTGGACCTGCCTTGCTGGAAGCTGCCTCACCTCAAGTTGCCTCACCTTAAGTTGCCTGGTCCAAAGTCTGGGATAAAGCCATGAGCCTACTCACTGTAAGCTAGAGCAGCCATGAGCTTAGGAGCTAGAGCCAAGCCTCACTTCCCCTTGCAACTAGAATTTTGACATGCCTCAGTTTACCCAGGACAAAGCAAGAGCCCTTCATGAGAAACATCGTACTGCCTGCTGTCCTGCTGACACCAGACCAGCCCTGAGACCATGTGGCATTCCTGCCAACAACCAGCTGTGCCTGGTACACAAGAGCACCCCAAACACCTCAAGAGCTAATACAAAGCAGCAGCAGCCCCCCATTTGGGGTAGAACCTTTCACGAGTAATTAATACATTGCCTCCTGTATTTATGGTTCTTGTCGAGGCTCCCTCCCTGTGGTCAAGCACCATATTGCTCCCGGGGCTTCTCTCTTTCTGTTATTCCTCCTTTAAATTGTTAAAAAATGTTATATTTGCCTGGACATTGTACATTCCCATTGTAAATATATATATTCCAACTGTACACCGAACCTATTTGATACATTTTTTGAATTGTTCATATTAAAGTTATTAATATTTTTATTAATATTCATATTTGCCATGTCATAATTATAAATTCATTAACAAAGATGCTGGCAAAGAGGGAAAAGGGAGGGGGCAAGTTGTGAAGTGGTGCTTCTATGCTGTAAGTAAAAGAAAAAAGAAAAAAATGTCAGCTGGAGCTTTTCTACCTTTAGCCTTCCTGTTTAAATGTGTCGTCCTGAGCACTGTGGTTCGTAACAACTGCCTTTTACAACCCCAGCTACACAATAACAGCAGATATTAAATCCTGCTATGGTACAATGGGGACTTTTTTTTATTGAGAAAAACACTGAATCTTCTTTATAAAATGGGTCTGCTTTGAGCCCTGAAGAAGAGATAGCTAATAATCAATTTATTATAAGACAACTTCACCATGTACACAGAAGAGAAATTAAAAAAGGCTTTGGTTTTGTTTTCTGTTACCACAAGCATCTTACTCCTCTGAGCCCTGGCATTCTGCAGTGACTTTATATGCTCTCCCTTCCATTTTTGATGGACTGCATTATTCTTATTTTCTGCACATTGAACAAATGGAATTTTCATTTTTATGAAAGAACAACAACAACAACAAAGTGCTGAGAAAGTTAATCAACAGGCACTAAAACCAGGTGTTCTGATGGCACTATGACATTAAAAAAATCTAAATACAGAGAGAATTTTCTGTACTAAAATCTAGTGTGATGTGCACTCTGGCCTAAGTTTCAGCACTGAAAAACAAAAAAGGGGGAAAAAAAGAAAAAAAAAACCGAAAAAACAAGCAAACAATACAGTAAAAACATCTCTACCTATGGATAGGCATTTTTGACCCAATAAATAGGTGTTGGAGTTCACCTTTTCACTTCAGAATACTGGAGATAAATATGGCATGCAGATATGTGGCAGCAAGCACAAGAACAGAAGTTTCAGCAAAAAGTTAAAAATAAGCCTGAAATTACATACTAGATGAAGTGTATCTATGAGAAATATTGCCAGGATACAGACTGGATGAGTGGTTTGTGGAGTGGATAAGGAAGCACCTAACTGGCTGCACTGAGAGGGTGGTGATCAATGGTTTTACTCACACTGGCAACTTATCACAAGTGGACTGCCCAGAAACTAATACTGGGCCCCACACTGTTCAACAACTTTATAAATGAACTGGAGAATAGGATTGAAAGTACCCTCACCAAGTTGTTGATGACACCAAACTGGCTGGTGAGGTGGACATGGCAGAATGGAGAGCCATTTTACAGAGAACTGGACAGGATGGAACACAGGGGAACAGAAACTGTATGAAGTTTAAGACAAGTGCAAGGTCCTGCACTTGCTATGACCTGAGCAGAGAGCCCATTAAAGGCCAGGATCTGTGAGGCTGGGGAGCAGCACTGATGAAAGGGACCAGGGAATCCTGGTGGACAGCCAGCTAAACATGAGTCAGCAGTGTGCTGCTGCAGCAGCAAAGGTAAATTGGATTTCGTACTGCATCCACAGGGGTATTACTAGCAGAGACAGAAATGTGATCATCCCACTGCTCAATGTTTGTCAAGCCACACCTGAAGTACTGTGTTCAGTTCTCATCCCCACAACCCAGGAAAGAAATGAATACACTGTACAGAGTCCAAAGAAGGCCACAAAGATGACCAAAAAAGTGCTGGATCACATGTCTTCTGAAGAAAGACTGAAGGAGAATTCTTCTGATTGCAGGTCTCTTCTTCCCTGAGAAGAGCAGGCTCAGCGTCGATCATCTCACAGTATTCCAGTATTTACATGACAGCTACAAGGAGGGTGGAGGCTTTCTCCACAAGTAGCCACATAAAGAAGACAAGGGACAACCATTACAATTTGCACTGGGAGAGGTCCTATCTGTATAAGAAGGACACTTTTTACTCTGAAAAAATCAGTCACTGGAACAACCTCCCTGCAGGCATAGTAGAATGCTCATTGTTGAAGGGTTTCAAGGTGCAAATGGACAGGCTGCTATGTGATCTCATCTTGGCTCCTATTCCCACAAAAGTTTTGAGTGGATGATCTCGTGAGGTTCCTTCCAGTGTGGGCTGCTCTGTGATCTTATGATAATGAAGAATTATAGAGTGTATTTCTCAATGGGCAGGTTTTGTCAGCATTTCCCTCAAATATTTCTTGATGCAAAAGTGAATCTGATGGGAATCTCCGTTTATCTTCAGCCTTGGTGTGAGCACCTGGGAGAGTCTAAACTCATACTTCAACTGCAAATGTTTCATTACCTATTAAATAAACAGAAGCAAAACCAAACCAAACCAACCAAACAACAAAAAACAAACCCACACCCCACTACTTCAAATTCTTCCAAGTCTTGGTCTCTGGCTTTTTTATTACTTAATTTGGTTTATTGTGAGCTTAATGGCTTAAAAACCTTTTTTTTTTAAACCACATTCTGTGCATTTTCTTTCACTTTAACAGAAGGTGATCTTCTTACAGTTTTGACAGTAAAAGAGACAAATGTGAATTGTTTCAGCTTTTATTATTCTAGGTACTCACCAGTTACTTCTGCAGAGCACTACTGCACCCAGTCTGGCATGTAAACTACCTTGCTGATCAAAACCAGGCATGGAAAACCTTCCCAACCCAAAGGGAAGTTTTTCTGTAAGTTTCATAGGAGCTGAGAACATCATTAGCTGGTGCTTAAACTAAAGGATCTTCTATATTCACCACTGAACTAAAATATACATTTTACTCAAATCCTAAGAACAGAAAAGTGCTATCAATAAAGATTCTGATCACCTGCTTCTAAATCCTCCTACTTATGATGTGGGCTCCACAGGAAACAATGACTGGATTAAAATGCAGTATTTCAGGAGATGTCATGCTTCTGGTAAGACATTGGAATGTTTTGGAGAGCACACTCATGGGGCCTATAGCAGGCAATTCTCTGGCTGTGAGTGGGTGGGTATTTGTGTTCAGACTCCAAGTGAAAAACCCTACATTTCCCACAAAATAGAATTTTTTGACAGAAACAAAAATATTTTGACGGACCCTAAACACTGTGTTTCAGTGAATCAACACATTCCATTTTGAGGATTTGATGGATTTTAAACTTAAAGAGGGTTGCTTTTCATTTGGTTGGTTGGTTTGTTTTGGATACTTATTTTTTTTCTTTTAACAATTGTAATTTCAAAATTAAAAAGGCATTTCAAAACAAAATAAACACCGAGCTTTCCAATAGATTACAAAACACTTAATTGCCATCTTTTCAACAAAACAAATTTTAGAAGATCAATACTTCCCACAAGCTGATGTCAATTTATGTGCAAATATTTTTAAACTGACAAATAGTTCTCTACTGGGGGGAAAAAATAAATTCTTATATTCAGAAACAATTCTCATCCCAGTTCTTATGCACCAAATATTTAATTTACTCAGAGGGGATTTTATCTCCTGATATAACTATACATGTATAAAGGTTTTCTAGAGGATCTCTCCTCAAATGGTTTGAATATATATCTAGAACCCAGAAAGGGGGAATGAATCATTCAAGTTACATCTTTCTATTGTATATTACTTTGTATTCATCAATAGAGAATTTAACTTTCCTTCATGCAGTTTTATGAAGTTTCCACTAGTCATGCTGATCATTAAATCAATGATCTGGGGGGGAAAGGATGTATCCAACATTGATTTGAAGCTTACAGTAGATTTGCTGAGACCTGACAGTGATTCATAAACACAACAAGATAAATATTGTTCTTAAAAATAAAGTTTCCATTCTCTCATCAGTTCAAATGCTCCAGTCTGGAAGAGATAAATCTGCCCTGAAAATCCTACTAGAGCAACCACAGAAATAAAGTGAATAGCGGTTGTGTAACATCACATAACACATTACACCATGGTGGAGAGAGAAGGAAACAAGCATTTCAGTTGTCTTCTCAACACATTATCAGCCATGTCTGGGACAGAACTTCCACCAGCAGTCATAGCTACACATGTCAGCAGCTGCAGCAGCAAAGCACCTCAGCCTCCTTCCTTCACCACTAGCCACAGCTGGTGAGAGCATCTCAGGATGGACCAGCATGGCACGTAACCAGCCAGAGAGCAGCTGTCATGAGAAAAGTGGAAGTCAGCACCAGGGGAGCTGGAAACAGGGGGACACTGAACAGGCACGGGTCTGAGACCTAGGTTACAGTCTGAAGTTTCAATTCTTCATACATAAGGCTTTAGGTATTCAGCTGGCATCTTACTGCTGCTCTCAAGGACTTCAGCCAGAGTCAGAAAGACTTGCTGTGAAGCAAGTAAATCTACAAACACACTAAAAGTGTAGGGTCCAGAGTGATGAAAGGAAAAATGCAGGTGGGAGTCCTTAAGAAGGCAACAAGGCCCAAGCCTCAGCATGGCTCATCATCAATCTGATAGCAGACATAGGAACAAAGCCCTAGGGTGCAACTATTTTCATAAGGTTTTTGATGTGCTTACTACCAGACATAACTGATCCCTTTAGGAATCAGTTTCCAAACTCTCTTCTCTCCACACAGCTATTCATTTAAAAATAAGATATTCACAACTAAGTGCTATCTGCAAAGAACTTCTGGTAGATAATGGAAATTTCCTCCACCAAAATGTCTTTTATCCTTTTCTCTTAATGTGCAACCATAGCATCTGCAAACGGCAGAAACCTGCTTTTTTTTTTCCTTAAGAGAAGCTGTATGTTCCCATAAATGTACCCACACAAAGCACTAAATGACTCCTCCAAACAAAGGGTACTGCACAGCTGAGCCACTGCAGAGGTGTGCTGAAGATATATCTGAAGCTGTATCTGACAAGCAAGGAAAGGATGACTCTGTGATTGGGCTAAAGGACTCTACCAAATAGAGGTGGATCCCAGTGATGTCCGGTTGCAGCTGGCCACCAGGCTAAGGCACTTGTAGCACCTCTGTCATCCAAGCTGGCTCACAGGGTTTGTGCCCTCAAAGCTCAAATGCACTTCACAAACATGTTACATATTTTGCCAAGTTTATTCCCTGACTAAAATCCTTCACTATAAGCAGTGCCCAAGGGTTGCATCACCATTCTTTCACTGTGACAGTGCAGCAACCAGATAGAAGTCCAAAGTAAGATATACAGAATGTAACAGCAGAGGTGGTCTTGTGAAATACCAGAACAGGCTGGAAACCTGAATAAAAAAGACAGGAGACCTGCATATGATTCTGCCTGCAAAAATAAGATCATTATGCCACACATTTTAGGAAATCTAAAGGCAAGCAACAAGGGTTTCTAGAGAGGAGAGGTAAGGCTTACAGCATCCATACTCTGTTCAGTATTTTGACAGTAAATAAGATTGGATACACTAGGTAAAATCACAGAAATCTAAAGTGAATCTAAAGTGTAAATTGATGTTTCCAGGTTGCGTTAGACAGTAAAGATGAAGTTTGAACATAAACTTCCTATCCTAAACTACACAATTTACAAAAACTTTTTTTGTGTACCTTGCTAGAAATACCTCTTTATTTGCCTGGTTCACAAAGAAGATGTGAAAGATGGAAGCTACTTTGGACAAAGCTGACTCCACTTTAGATCACTAAATCTAAGCAAATTAAATTCCCCCAATGACCAGGATCTCATACAAAATACAAACATTTATTGTCTTGCATCTTCCCATATGTGAATTAGCAACAGTATTTCCTCAGGGACACCCTGTCATGGAAAAGTGAGAGGGTGAGCAGACTTCCTTGCAGTTCAAAAAGCTCCTAAATTCTCTTACTGGTCTCCAAAGTTGAGGTGCATGAGGAAGGGTATGGTTTCATCCTCTTACCAGTAGTCTGACTGCACAAATTAATGTCTCATCCTGTGAACTGGAGCAGTACGTTTCCATTTTTTCACCTGTGCCACCATAAGAGGAAATATTCACACACAATTCAAGTCTATACTCCACAGTGGGAGGAAACAGAGCTGCACTCTGTCCAGACAGTTTAACACCAAAGGTGGGATGAAGGCAGAAAAGAGGACTGCTGATAATGAGACCATCACAATTGCACCATGGCTAAATAACTACCTCCATCTATAAAATGCAACAGAATGGAAACTTCCCCTAACAAAGTTTGACTCCACTACTCACACCCTATAGCTAGTGAAATATTCTGATTTCAGATCATGTATCTGTCTTAAGACTAAGAAATAGTGTTCTTTCTAGCCAGAGAAGGCTACAGGGACTTTTTTTGCCAACCATAACATATAAAAGAACCTATAAAATCACAGTCACACACATGTCTCACATTTAACTTGACAGGAAATCCAACTAGACCATGCCAACATTTTGTTTCATTCATTCTTTCTGTCTTCAAAATGATCTCTTGCTGAGGAAGGAAAAGGAAGGGAGAGAAAAGCAAATGCAAGAGAGTTAACCAAATATTAAACAAATAACAAACCAAACCAACCAACCAAACAAAACCACAACAAAAAATAAATCTCACAAATTAGTCTCACAACTGAAAGCATTGTACAAAAGACTCCATCAGTAACAGCATTCACCTTATTCCTCTCATATGGATTGAAGGCTTTTATCCACAATAAAATAAAATAATAACAATAAAAAAGATTTGAAAATCTGCCCTTTGCACATCTACAGTCTGAACTGGGCTCCTCAACTTCTGATAAGCCTCATTCTGCTGACAGCTTTTGTGATTTTGGCTGCTGAGGAAGTCACCTTGACATTCTACAGAACTGGTATCAGGCATTCCTGAAGAACTTACTCATGACAAAAACCAACTGAAATTAGACAGAAGCAAAAGAGTGATACAGCAGATACTTCTTTCAAAATTATCTAGAATATCTGTATTTCCTTTTCATTAGAAAAGCATTTTCTTATGTATAACAGCTTATGCACCTAAATAATTCATCATGATTAATTATTTATAGAGGTGTGGACTCAGTATGTTTACAAGTCCCAAGACATTTTACAAAAGAGGAAACATTTATATAATTAGTTCTCAAACTCTTTTTAAAATGCTCTTGTGATGTGAGCTTTCTGATTATCAGTGACACTGGTTCTGAAAGCAAAGCTTTTAGAAAATGAGTTTTTGGTAGGAAGATGGAATAAGAAGAAAATGACTAAGTAGGGTGATCTTTTCTTAGTAATTGGTGATTATGGCTGCTGAACAGATGATTCTTCCAAAAGCTACCCTTTAAGCCTTGAGTTATCTCAGGTATGGTAAAAGGTCTCCTAACTATACATAATTAAATCACTGACCTGAGGCATTATCTCCCAGAACAGTCATCTGCCATGTACAGAATCAAGGGCAAGCCAGACCCATTTTGCTACAAACGTCAGCACTTTCCCCTCAGCAACGTGTATTCCGCAAGTCCCCAGAGGAAGCCATTTATGCCAAGGAATAAGCCTACCCATGACAGCCCAAGGATGTTTTTGATAAGTTCATCTTCACCTCTGTCATACCATGTGTGCTGCTGTCCTCTCGGAGTCTCTTCTAGCTTGTTCTGGGTATCTCCAAAGTCAGAAATCCTCATGGATATACTCTTTGCACATGCTGTCAGACCTCTCTCTCTCAGAATGTCTCTCTCTGAAAGCTCTTGTTGACCCTAGACCAAATAATTCAAAAGCTTTTACAGGCCACCCACTTTTCATTACAGGTGGTTAAAAAGCAAGATGGGAAAAGACCTTGATAAAGCTGGTGTGACCCCATGGGACACCCTAATTTGAGCAGGTGATTAGACTAGAGATTCCTTTCCAACTTGGACTTATCCTATGAATAAAAATGTTGTTTTTTTTAATTATTATTCACTTCTTTAAATAATAAGTAGAATAGTAGTCCCAGAAAAATCCCATGACTGGCTAAGGACAGGCTAGCAAATTCATTATTCTCAATACTCCCTTAATCTAGAGTAATCTCAGCCCAGAGAAATCCACACAAGAGGCTGCTATTGCAGATAAGTATTCTCTGTGTTTTGCCTAGCCTGTCTGCAGATGATCCTGATGACTTCAAAGATTCTGTGACGAGACACAAGGGAGATTGATGTCCTTAGGTTTACTTGTAATATAACTCAGAAGGGAAAGAGGCAGAAGAAAAGCCTAGGTGCACTGAGGAAAGGGCTTATCTCTAGGCTGAATCTTTTAAAACCAGTTCTGTTAGCTACATTTCTTCTCACAATATATTGTCATTTGGAAGGAAACACCTGTGCTTTTATAGCAAGCCAACACCTGACTTGGGGGTGGGGGGGAAGCAAAGCAGGAGTGCTTATTCAGCCACCTATACTCCTCCTGCCTGCAGGTATGGTGACCAAAGTAGCTACAATCATATCTTTCCTCACTCCTATCCCAGCCACAGTTATCTCTATCCAAAGCAAAAAAGAATTCCCACCCCAGCAAAGGTTTTATCACACGTAACACAGGAATTTTGAATTAGAGCATTCAGTCCTCATTTCTTCACTCCTTCAGCATTATGCTGTGTTTGTGTCATTTGTCTGGAGACAGTGTCTCATCACTTGTGTCTATCAGTCAACTCTCTCTTCATTGAGCACCTTTCTTCATCTGCAGTGTGTTCCCCATCTTTGATCTACTATTTGACATTGCTGCAGGTACTCCATATTGCACTGCTGATTCTGGCATTAGATGTGTCCTTATTTAATCTAACCTATTTCAGGTTCCCCCATCACCACTACATCAGGGCCACTTTTAACTTATTGTTCAGGAGACTTTAAAATTCATAGCAAAATAAGCATGTACACAAAGCTAAATCAAATTTCAGTCTTGTAAAGCCCAAGTTGAGAGGTTGGGTATACCCTGGAAAGCTGTCAAGAAAAATGGATAAATCTCTCTGAGCACAAACAACCCTTTCACAGCAATAACTCCAAGGCATATAATTCAGCAGGGATCTTGACATCTGCTGTTTATCCTTAAGCAGGAGTACAGAGAAGAGAAACAGAGTAGCCATGGTTACATCCCTGTCCCTGCTTCAGGTCACTCCTACCTCATCAGGTGCTACTGTGATCACATAGTCACACCCTAGGACAAACTGGCTTCCACACTCATTCTACATAGTCCATTTCACCCTATATAATATGTTTATGGCTGCAGAAAATGATTAACTTGCCAAGGATACTAAATGACTTGCTAGGAGGGGCCTCGCACATCTGCGGAAGAGTTAGGCAGTCGCACACGTGAGTCACCACGGAGCACTGCTGATCCAGCAGCTGCCGAGCACAAAGCAAAGCCATCTCCCCACTGCAGAGCCCAATGTGTGTTCAGCATGTGCTGCTGTAGGAAAGGGACTTGTGCTGCTGTGTATTTTTAGTTCAACTCTCGGTGACTATTTCTGCATTCCAATTTCTGATGCCGAGTTATCCCACCTTCTGTTTCTCGATCAGGGTATTATTATTAGCTACACTAAACCAATGAGCTGCTCAGCACGACAAGTTTAATAAAGCACTAATGTCACCTACTTCCAACGCAAGCCACCTAAAGAAAACAAGGCCTAATTTACAGTGCTACTAAAATTTAGCAAGAGTCTGCTGATCATTCTTCACCAGATTTTCTTGCTAGGTTTTGTTTGTTTGTTTTTTTCCCCCAGCAATCTTTCTCTCCTCTGCAGATAGAAAAATTGACACAACCAAATTTATTCCTCCTTTTCCCATTATAAAAGACAGAGCACATCTTAGGGCTTTATACATAATCTTCTGGAATTATTTTACCTCTCAGTTTTGGGCCAACCTGCACGTGGTGACTTCTTACAAAAAAAGAATAAATAAATAATCTAAATAATCTACTTTGTCCTTCTTCTGCTTCTCAATGCCCCTGACTTTGCTGCTCAGTTCTCCACACAAAGATAAGGAATGTTCTGGTGGTCCTGATGTCCCATGCTAAAACAGCAGCATGACTTTGACCCACCTACTGCAGCCAACAAAAGCTTTTCAACCAATGGAGTTAAGTCTTCCATGCCTTTCTGAAACAACATTATTTTCACAGCCTTGTGCATTATTTCTTTCTGAAAAGACTTTTGTGCATGGGGATGAATCCTGCTGTTTCTGAGGTCAGTAGCTAGCATCCTATAGCCTCCAGCAGTGAAAGGGCTGGGTGGTTGTAGAGCAAAGCACTCTACAACACAGCACAATACAACTCTCTTTTCTCAAACATCTACCCTGGCAAACTGTACCCTCACACAGCTCAGCTTAAACACAGCTGCAGAGGGAGATAGAAACAGAGAGAAAACAATGAGGAGACGTGGGACGAGGAGACATGGACACAAAAAGAGAAGTTTTTAGCTGAGGTTTTAAACCAAAACAAACAGGCAAAGAAAACAAATAGGGCTGAGCTGCTGCAAGAATGTATTATCCAATGTCATGTACTCAGTAAGCACCCGTAAGACACTGCTTCCCTCTAATAAAATCTATCTGCCTTGTCCTACAGAGATTCTCGTGTCTTAAGGTGTGGGATAGTTGGGTTCTAAGAGCATGAAGAGCTGCAGATGTAAGGTAGTACCTGCTGAACTCAGGCACTCAAACACACAGCAGCTGAGCAGCTGCTAGATGTGTTGTCAGTCCTTTGCAGAAGCCAGAGTACCAGTAAAAACCCAAATTTTGTTAGATCACACAAATCCATTAAAGTGGTGTAAAAAAGAACATGATCTTCCATGATTATCTGTTGCACCATGCTTCTATCACCACTAAAAACAATGAGAGACTTTCTTATGCAAACAAAATCATTTCTGCAGTTGTTTCATGCAGACATCCTCAAAGCTGACACTCAGAAGGCAAGGGCCTATTTAGATAGATCATGAGGTTGCATTATCTACAAGCATCATCTGCCCATGATAAGGTCAAGCCACAGCCACTGAGAAGAAGAGGCTATGGGTGGAAAGGAAAAGGAGATAATGGAATAGAGATTGACATTTTCATACTGAAACACCCTACTTGTAGAGGACTTGGTGGAGGGAAACACTGGTCTTTTTCCTCTGCTCTTTATGAAATCATGTTCAGAAATAAGGGTTGCTTTTCCTACTGCCACAGTGGTTTTGGCAATACAGGCTGACAAACTGATAGAGATACAAACAAGAACTCAAGCCACATTCTCCAAGTAATCTGTTCTTTTGGGCCATAAAAAAGTAATGGAATATTGCTTTCTAGCCTCAGAAGCAAATGCAATGTTAGCCACTTGTTAGGAGCTGAATTACACATTAGAAGATGCTGGTAGACCCAGTTTCCTTCCTAGGCACACAAATCTGTCTATCCCAACTAACTGGAGCAGGAAAGAACCTGCTGCTCCCCAGGCTGCTAAACAGTGGCATCAGGGTCCTAATAAGTCAAGCCCTTAACTGAGTTACATTAAGGAAGTCCCACTTGTCATTGTGCTGCATGCTGTGAATCCTTACAAGCCACACTGTTACCAGGAGGGCAGAATTTGAAATGTCCATTCTAGAGAGATAGAAAACAACTTATTGTAGTCCCACTGCTCAATACAGACCTGTTGTATTATGAGTAATATCTGCAATTCTACTTTTCAAGTCTAATAGGATGCATAAAATCTGACCTATCCATGACAACACTACAAACTTAGAACAAATAAAGATAAATGTAGAGAAATAGATTTACTAGGCACAGATCAGAAGGTACAATAGTGAGCATTTGGTAAGTAAATATACCAACAGAAGGTCAAACAACTGCTTAGGCTCTCTTATACCTATGATCCTAGGTATAGCCAGGATATTGCATCTATCTTATTGTCTCATGTGCAGTAAGAGAATTAAATATTGTAGATCCTTCTGTGTCCAGTGAAGATGATCTTAAATGTCTCTGTGGACGTCAGCAGAAGCAGAATCACTCTTTATTTGATACAGCCATAGAAATGGCTTACTTCAGTACTGAAGTTTAGCCACATCTGAGGTGTAGAGGCCTCAGACACAAAGAAACTACAAGACACATCTGAACCTAAGACAGAAGCAAAAATGTCATGAGTTTTCTGGCAGATTTGTAGGAGGATCTAAAAATCCACTCTTAGGAGAGAAACCTCACCCCCTTTCAAGGGATTCTCTTTTGGTCTGAGACAATGCATGGATGTTAGCATCCTCTAAGTATAGGAAAGGAAGAAATTCTCCCTATAACAGTTTGTATGTTCCATCTGCTGCAGTGAAACAAGGAGGAAGTAAACCTGCTGAATAGCGAAGTCATTAATATCCCTAACAGAATTATTGCATTTGGAAGATTTGGAAGAAGACAACTTCTGATTCTCTAGCTCGACAAACTGAGATCATGCTTGACCTGGTTCTGACCTTGTGAAAGAGGGCTATACTCAGCCCAGCAGCCACAACCACTCTGGTTAGTTTTTGCCCTTTACCTCCTGGAGCAGTGTTAACAAGGGTCATGCTACAACACAGGTCCTGGATTCTTTGCAGCGTGTCAGACATTGCCACTGTGCAAGGAAGGGAGCTGGGAACAGAGAAGGTGAGAAGAATTATGGACAAAGTGAGACACCTGCACTGTTCATGGTCTTAGACACACTTTTCTCAATGCTGTGCTATTGGGAAGCACAGACTCACAGTCGGTCTCACTGACTGGAGCGGCGGTAAAGTTTGATCTATGAGCAAGGAAGCTGATGGACCCCAGGCTGAGCAAAGAGGCCAAGAATTTCTACTTCCTGAGCCAATAGACTAGACAAGAATGATAACCTTTCCAAATGCTAACAAGGGAGAACATTAGCTAGGTGGACACAAAGATCCATATAAAATGAGCATGGGTATGATTCGGATTTAAGGAGAGCCTGCCAAGACCAAACTGACCCCTGGAGAAGATAAATATTGACAAAAAAAAAATAATGGTTATTTCCTTCTCAGGTATGGGTGGGTCATAATTCCTGCTAATTTCAAGGGGATCAGACAAATAGAAAGCATGCAATCTCTACTGTAAAGAGCTCACCCTTCTCCTAGTCACTGGAAAAAACTTACATTTTCCATAGTTGTGTGTCTGTCTCATCAAGCAGCAGAACTGTCCAACCACCATACGGTGAAAAGGGAAAAAAATTACAATATTGCAACGGAGAAAATCACTGAGTGTGAGTATTAAATGGAGTAATAGATGGTGGTTTACACATAGCTTCAAAATAAAATGAATAGCTGACTACATGCAAGGCACAAAATTCACGAAATCATCTCTTGCCTCAGGTTACTATAGAGTGGGATCTGCAAAACAAGAGCTTCTTTTTTTTTAAAGAGCCCTGGCTGCAGCATATCAGAAATTCCTGTGTCAACCTGTTGACAAAAGCTGACTTCTGAACAGCTGCTGTTGTATAAGTCTTGCTTCATTCTGAGTTCCAAGAGACATGGTCAGTGTCTAAGGAAAGTAAGGATGAGGGTTTTAAAAGGTGCTTGGAAATATAGTTAGATACAAACCCATTTTTTTTCCCTTAGAATAGTGCTAGTGAGCAAAAGTAAGTGGGCATCAGGAGGCCAGATCTAACAGCTGTGCACAAAACAAAAGAAAGTCTATGTTCCACTTCCATTGCTAAACAAATAAAATGTAATATAATAAGCCATGATATTAAATACAAACAAGCAAACAAACAACTTTCCTAAGCTTTCCAGTTTGAACAAGGGGAAAAGGTGTAGGGATTTGGGGGTTGGGGTAGGGAGGGGCACTGAGCAGTGAAAATCAATCATGTTAGGTCAGGAATTCATATTGATAGCAGACTTGGTGCCCTGACTTTCCATAAAGAGACCTTCACAGAGTATTTTTATGGCAAAGCAGTGCTCATGAAAACAACAACCCTGCCTGTCTCTCCCAGAGTCATTGCTAAGAGAAGTTTTGCAGCCTCATAGCAATCAAAAGTACATCTGTGAGTTCTGGTTTCCACTAATCATATGCCCATATCTATAAGCAAAGTAAGACTATATGAGTTTGAGGGTGCTAATGTGTAATCCTGAAGCCCTCTGACCTTCAGTCACTTACTGATGCTGATGAGAGGATCACTGTTCCACTCCTTAGGTACTCCTTGATTATGAACTTTGCATCTGTGCAACACGTATAAATAGGATTGTGATAGTGTTACTGACATCTCAGCATCAGAAGTATTATCAAGTTTGTGCTCTTTTTACAGGTATTTTTACAGGCACTGTTATTCCCTCTCTGTTATTGCAAAGAGAAGATTTAAATATTCTCTAGAACTGAAGCAGATACCAAATCTTACACAGAAATACACTGTGTAATGTGGCCAGGCCAGCCTAGTGTCCTGCAGACTTTAGCCCTACGGTGCCTTGGTTTAATTAATGCATGTATCCAAAATCATCCTCTTCATTTAAACTTCATGTCCATGAGCATTGTTATTAACATAGATCACACAGCCTCTTGTATAAAAGACCTGCGGTGGTGGTAAGGTCAGGTTCCTAAGGAAATTATTTTGCAAATCAGAGCACTGCTTCCAAATAATTCTTTGTGTTTTCTTTTTCTATCCCTCATCCTATCAAGTTGCCTTGGGATGGGATGGAATGTAAGTCCCAGGTAGTT
Organism: Dryobates pubescens; assembly: GCF_014839835.1. NCBI lineage: Eukaryota > Metazoa > Chordata > Aves > Piciformes > Picidae > Dryobates > Dryobates pubescens. The sequence continues at coordinate 17,996,614 of NC_071625.1, read as the reverse complement.
TTTACAACATTTTTATATAAGAACTGAGTATGAGGTCCTGTCAACCTCCTCTAGCCTGCAGACGGAGAATGTTTATAATCAGAGAGAAAAGGTGGGCCAAATTCTGCCTTCTATTCTATATCTATAATGTCAAATTACCTTCCAGCTTCAGCTGATTTTAGAACCATCTGCAGGCAAGTATCAAACCACGGGACTGAATCAAAAAGCCCTGTGATTTTCAAATCAGGTGTTAACATGAAAGACAGGTAGGTGCCTTTTAGACTTTATCATATTACTTGGTATATAACCACGGTACCATTAGGAAGTAGAACTATGACTCTGTCATATCACAGCATGGAATCAAAAGACTTCTATTAAAATGTTTATCATCAGTAACACCAGTGGCATTTCCAGCTGCACAGACAAGGAGGATATGGAGAGGACAGGGGAAGATCAGGACACCAGGCAGGGAGGACATGGGTTTAGAGAAGAGACAGCCACAGCAGCTTTCTCCTTACCATTAAATAAATAAATAAATATAGTTCTGTGGAAGTAGAAAGCTCTCTGCAGTCATTACATAGCAAGCACTTACTGCTTGGATTTAACTTACTTCTTATTGTCTCTTTCATGCTTCTCAGCCATTTATGCAATCATTCACATATATTTACCTGCAGAAGGACACTCCACAGCTTTGGACCTCTTCTGTTTTTAAAATGACAAGGACTGTCCCCATGTGCCTTTGGATTAGAGCTATTCTTCCTACCTTTTTAAATGCACCCAGTCCATGCTTTCTCACACACAGATGAAGTGTGCATCTCTTATTGCCTGGCCATCATTCCCACATCTTTAAGATTTTTTTTTCTTTTTCCTTTTTAAAAGGTGTAAATGTTTTAAAGAAGTATTTTTACATATATATATACACATATATTCACATGTATGATCGTATTGTTATTGCAATATTTTGGCCTGGTTTTAAAGCACTTAAGGTAAATGTGCCAGTTGTGGACTAGAGTGAGGTTTCTAGTCTTGGCTATTCATGCACTTCTCTGGCTTACATCTCCCTGCTGGATAAGATGAGATTTATTTGTGGAGTGGGCTGAGACAGAAGTGCATTGTCGCATGATTATTTTTTTTAAAGGGTTATGAATTACCATGTCAACCTTTGCTCTGCTGCTGCTGTCCACTTTTATTTTGGGAGCACAGCCCTTCAGCACTGATCACATTGGGTTCCCTGATTACCTCATTCTCTACCAACCTTTTTGACCATTATTTATTATTCCTTATGTATCTGAGTGAAAGAGAAGAGGGACACGATGGCAGAGATGAAAAACATGAGCCAGAATATATGCTTGTCTGGAGTTGTCATCACACTGCTGTTGGAAGGAGTGAGCCAGAAAACTAGCAACAAACACTTGCACACAAACACACGCCAGACACACACCGCATCGATCACAGGGAGTTTGCAAGCAGCCCCACAGCTCTTACCTGGGTCGTCTGGGATCCCTCTGCAGTGCACCTCCCTCAGATCCCTCTTCCCTATTTTTCCCCGTGAGGAACAGTGGTGCCGGTGCCGGTGCTGTGGCTGGGTGACAGTGCAGGTAGGGGATGGCAGGCAGCTGGCTGCAGCCTCGGCTGCCGGGCTCTGGCTCCTGCCAGTGCTGCTGCTGCTCCTGATGATGCCGAGGAGGAGGAGAGACGAGTGAGGAGGAGGAGGATGCTGGCGGTGATGCTGTTGCTATGGTTACTCAACTCCGTGGCTGCAGCACCACTCAGCGCAACAGCTGCCCCAGCACCCAGACCTCGGCACCTGCTGGGCACATGTATTGCCCCCCAGAGCTCATCCAGGCGGACACTGATGATGGGGATCTTGGAGGTCACTTCTTGGCATGGCATCGGTGCCCCAGGAAAACAGATGGAGCATTGCATGTGAACTGTTTGCATTCTACACTTGTGGGTAAAGAGCTCACTACCCTGCAAAGGTCAAACAGCTTCTAGGAGGCCAGATTTTTGTTTTTCAGAGGACCTTTGCAATTTTATAAAGAAGTGAGCAAAACAGCAAAGCTAAGGAGGGGAATAATGTCCAAAGTTCCTGTCTGATGTAATTTTAAACTTTTTTTTCTCTTTCAAACTGGAGGTTAACCTTCTTCCTTTAAAACAGGACTTAAAAATGGGGGCTTACTGACTTCTTGTGTAAAGGTGGTTTTGCATAAAGAAATCCCCTTATAAGTGGGTTACTTGTGTGAGAGAGAGCTGCCTCTTACAACAGAGCAGTGAGAGAAAACCCTTCTGAAAGGAACCCTCTTACACAGCTTAGGACATTAATACTTTCATGCCTAATTACATGAACCAAACCAGACAAACTTTGCCTTTCTCTAAGGATCTGAAAATAAGGAAGGACAAAGACCTCAGCCAGATGAATGCCACATGATCAAAACATAGAATCCTAACTGAGAAAGACATGTGAAATCAACGCATTCAGTTGCCATTTACCTATCAAATACACACGTCATGAGGCTTTCATTTTGCACTGGAACATCACAAGACAGCAAGGTCACAAGAATCAAATGTCACTTCCATTGAAAAATGTCAGTGCAAAGCTGTGTAACATTCATAAGCCATGACAGTTCTTTCAAGAGCCAGTACTGTTTGCAGGACATTGTGAAACCCTGTCTAAGACCTGCTGAAAGAGAACAATCACTGGTGCAAACTTTCTAAAGGGATTTTGATTCCTGCTGCCAGAGCTCAGCTTGCATCCTGAATGCTGCAGATGGTATAAATCTATGAGCTTGAGCCACCAAGAAGATGAACTGGGTTATGTTTCCTATTAACTATCAGACCTGGAGAAACAGTTATAAGAGATGTGCTGGTAACACCTCTTCTCAAGGTGTTCTAGAAGGCTGTGTCCCCACAACATATTCATTTGAAGAATCAGAATCTGGTTCACATAAAGACATTTTATATGTATCTCATTACTATGGGCAAACCCGGAAACACTCAACTGAGGAGCAGAACATGCCAGCCAGCATACATTGTGAGAATTCCTTGGAATAGTTTCCCATTTCCCAGCCTCCATGTATCATATAACATTAATCATCACATATGTCATTCCCCTGTAGATTTTTAAATTAATGTCCTTTTAGGCAACAACTCTAGTGTCCATTCAGAGATTCTATGGAATAGTTGACTCAAAGGGCCTTTCTGCCTCTCAAAACAGAAATAACATGGTATCTATTTTAATTTAAAATATTAGACAGTACTCTGAGCCCTTTTCCAAGAGCTTAAAAATGTTAGGTGCAATTATGGCCCAGGGAATTCCCTGCTGTAATTCTGGATGCAGGGGAAGAAGATCTCATTGGACCAATAATTGTGAGCAAACCTAAATCACCCACACCATAACTAACTAGCTGACAGCAAAAGCCATCCTTATTTTGATCACTGAAACTACAAACAGATCTTATTTCTGCTAAATCAGGGAATGTACTGCAAAATTTATCTGCTGAGGTATGTGTAATCAGCTTGCAAGATTATATTTTCCAACTTTGCTTATTAGGGTTATTTTTTTTGAGAGCTGCATCTGTGATTTCAAAAGCACACAGAAGAGTGGCAGAAGATAGCCCCTCTGGCTTCAAGTGCTTTGGCTCAGCATGGCTGTGCTACACCACTGAGGATCTGTCCACTTTAATTCTCTTGTTGGCACTAATATGCAACACTGCAGAAAAGAGTCCACTAAAACCAACCCCTCTCTCTGGACTCTGAAGAGAGCACATCTTCAACTGTGCTAAAGGAACACAAAGTGTGTACAAAGCTCTAACAAAATAAAATACATAAATAAATAAAAACAACCAAACAAAACAACAGCAACAGAAAACAGAGACATTAAAAAAAGTCATTTGACCTCAGTGATGTAAGGATGTAAGAAGTCCCAAATGGTGGGAACAATGAGACTTCCACCAATTCACCAGGGAAATGAGTTCAGGTACAATATGCAAAGCATGTTGATTTCATAAATAGATATGCTTCTACAAGAAAAACAAAAAGGATGTGTCACAGCCATATTTGACAGAGCCTAGAAGAAAGGCTGCATCTCAGTCACAACCTCCACAGAACTTATGTCATCTCTTCCAGCCATGCTGGAGTTACGGACACCTCAGGACATCTCAGAAGGTATTGACATTTATGCATCTAGTAATGTCTAGATTATCTTCTTTATTTAAATACTGAAAAGAGGTCAATCAATTTATCCTAACACAGCTTTCTAAAACAAACCAATTAAATGTTCTCTTGTCTTTCTTTTTCTCTCCCATTTTGTCAGGAAGAAAACTAGGTTGACTATCTTAGCTGTACTTGTCTACAGTTAAAGACAAATCCCATCTGTAACTCTTGTGTTGAAGAGCTGTCCTACCAAATCAGATATCTGAATTCTGATGACTGTCAGCAAGGATTAAAACAAAAACATACCTTCTGGAACTGCCTTTTTATCTGCCACCTTAGCCCCACAGGAACCTGAGGTTTCAGCAATGAAGAAGATTGTACGCCTGTTCAGCTTCTGGGTGTTCCCAAACTGGCTGAAATCTGAGCAGCATCAACACCCTTGGATAGTCAGTGTCCCAAAGCACAGCACAGGCAATACATGTCATATATTAGATTCTTTGCATAGAGCTCTAGAGCTGATTAATAATATACTGGAGCAGATATTCCAGTTAGAAAGCAGGATTCTTAATAGATGTCCAGTGGATCAGTCCATCCTGCAGGGAGGGCCTCACTGGACTGAAAATCATTTCTACAGGCTGTGGATTCATTTTCACTCTGATACCCCAAGTTTCTTTAACTGTAGTGCAATAGTTAGGATATGAATTCTGCTAATATCAGGATTTACACACAAAAAAAGTTTTTAATTAAATGAAGTGAGCTCAGAACTGCAGATTTTTCCAGATACTTGAATATCAGCACATAAAACCTTACAGGAGGCACAAGTGTGTGAATTAAACATGAACATAGGACAAGGAAGTAGGTATGTCTCAGACAAGCTGTTTCATGTGGCAAGGAAAGACCACAACACTAAGCTTCCACCTGGAGCCCCCAGTGAGTACTTCAGGCCAAAACTACATCCTGGCTGCAACAGCTTTCTTCAGGCTCTGGGACACAGCCTGCAGCATGAAAACCCTGAGAAAGAGCTCTGTGGATATGTGAACAACAGTTCTAGGGAGCAGAAGGTAGGGCCAAATGCATGCTTCAGGCTACTAGCAGGAAACTTAATAGCTCTGTAGTTAATGGACAGAGAAACTGACGTTTCTCTTTGGATGAACTGAACAGCTGAATTTACCTTTTAGTTGTGATGCAGACTTTCCAGGGACTATTTCTTTCTACTCAGTCTTTATGATTTCAGGAAAAGGTAAGGTCTGAAAGGACAGTGCTTGGCTCACGAGAACAAACAGCACTTACAGTATTGGGGCTTTGATTTCTTCAGGATCCTCTATACCCCGTAGGAACAGTGAGATGGCCAAGATCCTTTTAGGAAGCACTGCACCATACTGCTATAGCAGGGTTTGAAACACTCTCTGATGTGACATGCAACACAGTCTCACATAATCCAGTTTCATGCTATGCATCAAAGGAGCACTTAAGCGAAGGAAGGAAAGAAATAGGAAGAAAAAAATCAGATGCATGCCTTTCAGGCAACTCTTTGGTAAAGAGTGATTAACTAAAATATACCTACAATCAGAGATCCACCATTCCTGCCCCATCCCTGGAAGTGCTCAAAGTCAGATTGGATGGTGCTTTGACTCAGCACCACCTAGAGAACTCAAATCATTCCATAAATCTAACAAATATAACAGATTCTTAGGGAATACCACAGTATAAAGCTGGTTTTAAAATCATGTAGCACTATAAAATATAATTCATCATTTTACTAAGTATGTATTTCACACAAAAACTCACATAATATAACATACAGAAGGATCACAAAGGTTTGGTTTGCTTCAATAGTTGTATCTGAGAAAAGCTGGAAGAGTGTAAGCTTATACCTCTTACAAGTCCTTACACTTAGCCTGTCCTCAAGCCACAGAGTCTTCACTCAGCTGCTATCCACTTAATATTTTGTCATTCTGTTTGTGGCCCAGCATCTTATTTATTACAGCCAACCCACCAAGGTATTTTAAATAAGAAAAATGTACATTTATCCACCAGTGCTTCCCTTGCAGGCAGTTGGAAATCTCAGGATACAGTCTTCTCATTCAGAACTCTGGAAGATTGCATGCTAGACAGAAAACCCAGAGAAAACAAACTAAGCACATTTCAAATGTTTAACATGATACAAATATCTAATCAGACTTGAAGGAGCTACTGCTGTTTCTGAAGTGTCTTTGTGTACTGGTTCTGGAAAAAATAACATATCTACTGACACTGAATGAGGGATGAACGCCTTTAAAGAATGATCTACTTTGATTAACTCTTTAAGCATATCTACAGTCCTCTGCAGAACACAGTAGTTTGATTTGGAGGTATGTTTCTTATCTTACCAATGGCTGAAGCAAAAAGTGAACCCAAAGACACAAACCTATCAACTTCCATGCTCAACTTTATGCCCACTGATAAACTCTCCCTTCATTTTTACACACAGTCTCAGTTTTCCTCCATGTACACATATCACCATACAAGTATAGTCCCACTTTACACACATCCATCCCAGTCAGCTTGCAATATTCTAAGCCCAAATCACTTGGTCTCTTCCTAGGTCTCTTGTTACCTCCTAGACCTCCCTCTGCCAACCATAAGGTCAACTTCTTCCTCTTTAGCTTGGGCACAGTGCAGGAAGACTTCCTTCCACCTTGTGTCCCACTTTAGATTAGGTCAAACCTATAGCATCCAACACAAAGGAAGAAAAGTTGCAGATAAATTCTTGTTTGACACAGACTGGAAAACAGCCAATGCAGTCAGCTTATCAGAGGAACTTAGCTGTTTATATCTAGTTGCTGCTAAACACCAGAAAATTGTGGTTATTTAAAGGTTTATGGGCAGTCTTAAGAGAAGTTCTGAGAGATGAATGCAACAGAAAGAACATTTCTTTTCTCTTTGGAGTGTGATTCTTCCAATAAAAGCATACAATCCATTTCTAATGTGATCAAAATTGATTATTTCTCCTAGATTCTTTTATGGAAACAGCTGAAGTATTTTGACTGCAGTTTTCCAGAATTAACTCAATGCAAGTCAGATGCCCCTGTGTAAAGAGTTTCACCCCAAGCAATAAAGATACAGCCAGATGATAAGCTGTAAAAGCTAGAGTGTTACTATAAGAAACACTGGACAACCTTAATAGTCATCAGTGTCACACCTGCCTAAAATACACATTAATTCACTTAAACAGCCAGATGGGCTTGTTTGTTTAAGACTCTTCCACAGTGGTTTTCAACTTCGTTTTTATGTATGTTTTAAAATGCAAAATACCAGTTGTCATGCAGCTCTGGCAGTACTTTGCTATTAACTGGACTTTGCATACAAAGATTTAAAAAATAAAAATAAAAATCAGAACCTAACACTTGTCTAAACATTGCTTCCAATGAGGTTCACATTGCAGCCTTGTAAGTAGAGAAGAAAAATCATCCTCATTTCTGTCTAGTTAAAGCATGACACAGATGAGCTAAGTGAGCTTCAGGAAATGTCTATTATAGGTAGAAAACGGACAGAGGAGCAAATAGCTTGCTCTAAGCTAGCATGCAGCATACTATTCAGCCACTGGATGGCAATCTGTTGTACAAAAGCCAAGCCAGTGGCAAACCAGCGCTTTCAACAGTGCTGGAGGTTAACATCTGAGATCTGAACACCAAGTTTGAAGTGCTTTAAGTGTTGACCTATAATTTTCAACAACCATATTGTTTTCTAACTCAGAAACACTCCGAAGCCCATTTAGACAGTGATAATTGCTAGAAACATTATTGCCTTCCTTGACTCAAGCTGGAAATACAATGGTATGAAGTAACAAGATCAAGGGAAAGTCAAACTCTAAACAGCTGTGGCAAGTCTGGGTAATGGAGTTTCAGATGTCATTATCCAGATTGAGTCTAACGTTTCCACCACAGCTCTAAAGCCTCTGTAGCAACAAAATAACCCCATGCACTACTACAGACTAGGAGCTAACGACCTGGTGGACAGCAAGTTCAGCTTGAGCCATCAATATGCTCTTGTGATCAAGAAGGTCATGGTATACTGGACTGCATAAAGAAGTCTGTGACCAGCAGGTCTAGGGAGGTTCTCCTCTGTGTCTACTATGCCCTAGTGGGGCCATATAGAATCTAAGAATCATAGAATAGTTTGGGTTGGAAGGGACCCCCAAGGATCATCTAGTCTAAACCTCCTGGAGTGAGAAGGGACAGTTCTGGGGCCCCTAGTTCAAGAAAGACAAGAAACAACTGGAGAGAGTTCAACAGTAGGCTACAAAGATGATTAGGGGACTGAAACATCTCTGAGGAAAGGGTGAGAGACCCAGGGCTCTTTAGCCTCAGGAAGAGAAGACTAAGAGGGATTCTTGTCAATGTTCATCAGCATCTAAAGGGCAGGTGTTAAGAGGATGGAACCAGACTCTTTTCAGAGGTGCCCAGTGGTAGTAAAAAGGGCAGCAGACACAAAAGAGAACACAGGAAGTTCCAGCTAAACATAAGCAAAAGATCATTACTTTGAGGGAGATGGAGCACTGGAACAGGCTGCCCAGAAAGGTTGTGGAGCCTCTGCTGGACAGATTCAAAATACACCTGAATGCAATCCTCTGCGAACTGCTCTGGGTGAACCTGTTTTAACAGATGGATTAGACAAGATGATCTCCAGAGGTCCCTTTCTGTCTTCCCATTCTATGACTCTGTGAAAAATAGAATAGGATTTTTTCAGTGACCTCTGTCAATGATAGAAGTTCCTAGAGGGCACATCCTCACCTCATATTCAAAAGGGCTTTCAGCAAATGGGTCATTCAGACCAACATGAGTTGGAAGGAGCTCAGTGTAGCAACTATTGAGACGTGTCTGAATTTCAGATGACTTTGGGAAGACTTGCACAGCTATAAGATACAGTGTGAATCTGCTAGAAGTAGAGACACATACATATTGATTTTTCACAATGTGAGGGTGCTGAAACACTGGAACAGACTGCCCAGAGAGGTGACACATGCCCCAGCCTTGGAAATATTTGAGCTTAGGTTGGACCTGACTCAGTTAAAGACATCCCTGCTTATTGCAGGAGGGTTGGCCTAGATGAACTTGAAAGATCCCTTCCAGCTCAAACTATCCTATGATTCCCTCGTTACCATGTGTTCATTCTCCTCTCCCGAGCTATTAGCAAGCTTGAAACTTCAGATTTTCCCTCAGCAAAACAATTCAAATTAACAAGTTTCAAACAGCTACAATAAAAATTAAAAAACTCCAGGGGATGGAGGAGAGGAGAAATGAAACTATAATCAAAAGCCCATGAATATGATATATACCAGAGAGGTGAGTTCCTGTGTTCTGGCAACTCAGCCGAGCAGGCTAAAAGCACAGATCAAAGCAAGCCATTCACAAGCACTGATGGTAGAGAGACTAAGACTTCCTTATTTCATTCCATAAATGACTAAAAGGTCTCATTTTAAAAATTAAAAATGATAAAGGATTTCTGGTGTTAAAGTAAATTTCATTTCTGCTCTTTCTGACCCTGAATGAACTCAAACAAGTGTCCACCCCATGGCTGCCCTGCCACAATCATGGCAATACAGCTACTGTCTGATTGCTGTGCACTACAGCAAATGCATGCACCACACAGCCTAAGGGATAATCAGATGCTGGGGACAAGATTCCAGGAACCTTCTCTGCTCATTTTATAGGGCAGCAGCTGGTTTCTTTCAGGGGAGCTGCTTTTCCTTTGATGCTTGCTTTCATTTTCTTTGTTATGTTCAGAGAAGGAATGAACTGGAAACTGAAATTAAATGCGAGGATGTTTTCAGTGGAAAGAGAAAATACATTTCATATAGAAAGGTGAAACTTTACTGTACCCAGACTTCTTGAAGGGCTGTACATGTCTTGAGCTTATAGATGTAATTTGAGGATTGGAGCCAGAAAATTGCTTGCTATTCAGAGCACAGTGTCTGAGTATGTCTTACTAACCTCTGAAATCCCAGGGACCATAGTGCTGAAGGACCAGTTCTCATCTGTCCTCTGGGTGGCTGAAAAAATTAATTGGAAGAAACTAAGCTGACCTGCTTCATAGAGCTAATTCCAAGAAATCCCCCTTCTCCTTGCATTCAAGGCCAAACAGCAGTTATCAAACACATGTGTTGTAAGTTTAAGAGGAGCTAAACACTAAAGCTTTTCATAAAGACAGCTATGCAAGCGATATGGTGCTCTGCAGTCTGTGGTAGTTCAAAGAAACATGAAAGATATCTTGCATAAGAAATCACAGAACCATGTCTTAATATCTATGTAGACATCTGCTACTCTTCTTACAGCTTTTTACTTATAGAAAAGAGAATGAGAACTGCTACAAAACTGAAGTGAGAGGTAAACCACAGGTGTAGAGAACAACCGGAAGGCTTCAGGTATTTACTGTAACATAAGATTTATCTTAAAATCAATGGGTACAAAATTCAAACATGTCCTCTTCATCTGTCAGTATGCTTCTGATGAGCATATTACAAAAAGAGTCAGTGAAAATATATGCCACAAAATGGTTTATCTGAATGGGGAGGACAAAGATTGAGTAGATAATCTGGGATGATGACAACGTAGCACTCTCTCACTGCATGCCCCAGCCACATCAGCATCTCTTTAACACTGAGACCATACCAGCCTGAATATTGTTATCTAAAGATATTTGAATGATTAGGCGTGAAAGGACTTGGGTCTTTGTATTTACTAACTTCTCACCTGGAGGCTTGACAGGAACAGGTAGGGTTTGGTTTCCCAGTAAAATGAACCCTCCAGCAGAGGGTTCAGCATTCAGTAAAAGCAGAATATCCTTCTGAAAATATCAAGAAAACACATTGTCCAGCTCCAAAGTAAGGAAAAAAAGAAAATTATTAAGGATTTTCCCCGCAGATTGCTCCTGTTACTCTCAAAGAACAGCTGCAGTGTACCTTACATACCTTTAGCATGGTCAAACTCCAGAGGATGACTTCAAAGGGTGGGCAGAAGGAAAGGTGCTTTCCTTTTCCTTCTCAGCATTCCAGATCTGAGGAGGAAAAAAACATGGGTTTGTTTCCCTTGTCCCATTCCACCCCAGCAGGAAAAATCTACCTGCACTGTGAACCTTAATCAGAGTCAAAGCCCTGGCACATCTCCATCATCAGAGTGTATTTTATGGTCTTCCCTATCACATAAGTGCAAGTAGAAAACTATGTACACACACCACAGCAGATGGTGTAGGTGACAGTGTGGGGCACCTGGCACTACTCTGCCCATAGCAACATCATGGCATAAACTCAAGAATATTGTTATATATAGATCCAGCAATCAATGAGGAAAACTGCAAAACATGGCTCTTACAAACACTGCTGTGTCTTTGGAATCACTGATTCAGTGTAGGGGACTGGGAAAGAAGAAACGCTGAAAACAGTAGAAGCTGTGGCTGATGAACTGCAGAAAAGGCTCAGGAGCCCCTGGAAGACAGTAAGTTGAACATGAGCTTCAGCAGCAAAGACCAACAGCTTCCTGGGCTGTAACAACACGACACAGCCTGTAGATGTAGGGAATGGAATATCTCTCCCCTTCTTAGCACAAGAAGAACATGTATAAACTGAAGCAAATTCTGCAGAGGGTCACTGAGAAGGCATGTTCTGAAACACTTGCCCAGCAAGGAAAGAGTGAGGGATCAGGGCTTGTTCAGGTGGCAGAAGAGACTGCTTTGGAGGAACTGTTGAGAGGTCAGAGACCCCTCCCTGCCTATGGAAAGAGGTCATCAAGAAGATGGAAAAGTGTTCTTCAGGGTGATACATGTCAGGGAGACAAAAGACAGTAAGCATAAGCTCAAATAAGAGAGATTCAAACCTTTTCCCCACGAGAACAGTCAAGCAGTGGAAAAGCTGTCCAGGTAGGTTATGTGTTGTCCACCCTTAGAAGTTTTTAAGACTGGAGTGAATAAAGCCCTGAGAAATCTGGTGTGACCCCACAGCTGACTATGCTTTGGGGAAGGGGCTGAGCTAAAGACATCCTGATCTAGGCTATGAAGCCTACATCTTGGCTCACTACAGAAGTTATTTCCCCAGTTTTCCAAATCTTCCCTTATTAGCTTACCTTGCACTCAGTCTGTGAAAGGAGAAATAGAGATTATATGCATGTGTACTTCTCAGTGATGACATTGTGGCTAACAGATTGGCACAGCAGGTGCATGTCAAACCAATAAAAAGGAAAACCAAAGCATGCTAAAGATAATCACTGAATTTATCAGAGCATTACATCACATTCTTTTTATTTTCCCTTCTTCTCCAGTCACATACACAGCAGTAGCATTGGTTTCATTACCCAGCTCTGAAATTAAATGGGGCAAGAGAGACACTCAATCTCTTCAACACAAAGGAAAATGTAAACATTTCCGTCTGCCTTGAAAGCCCGCACAACCCAGTTCCCTGCCAACAACCAGATATGAAAGAGAAAGGAGAGAGATCAAGGTGAAAAGCAATAGAGGCATTTCTCATAGCCTGCCTGTTGAAAAGTGAATCCTTATCTATTGTTTTGTCCTATTCCCATCACAGAGTACGCCCTTGTTTGTACAGGACACAAGATGGTAACAGATTCTCTGTGCTTAAATTAGGTGATGACATCATCATCTTCAGTCTATATAATCAGCCCAAACCACCACATAGGGTTTGGATTTTAACAGTGAATAATAGAGTTCTTATGCTTGACTGGCCACAACACAAGCTTACAACAAGCACTACCTCCTAACAGAAATCACAATGTGTTTCATGTCTCACACCACTGGATAAGGTGGAAAAAGCCTTGAGAGAGATCATTTCAACCCCAGGTATCTTGCTATGAACTCCACCTATGAACTCCAGGATCCCAGTCCTCAGAAACTAGCTATACCTTTCCCTTCCAGGCAAAAGGAGTCAGTCATCAAACATCATCATTATTCACTTCAGGGTTAGCTATAATAAATCCTCTGCTAAGTTACAGCTGTGACATGAGGAACAAACAAGGTCAGAGTGGGTGCAGAACAATGATGTGTCACCAATAAGCAGTTAGAAGTGATTGTGAACAGGGTGTAAAGAGACAGAAACAGGCAATTTTCCCAGTCCTGGTCCTGAGCTACAGGCTGTGTACTTTGGTCATCCCTGGTGTGAGCACTTCACTGAAGCCCATAAGGAGAATCCCAACAGGGCAATTCAGTCTGTTTAGGTAGGAGATCTCTTTCTTCTTCAGAGAACCGGGTCTCCAGAAAGTCACTGAAAGGACCCATTTGAGGTCATCTCCAGCATGTCCTCAGCGGTAGCTGGAAAACCAAGCAAACAAACAAACAAAAAAAAAAAACCCAACCAACAACAGCAAACAAAAAACAGAATCAAGCTATGTGTCATTTTGGGCTACTTCACCTTAGGAAGCTGGTAGACTGAATCTCCCCTGGAGGCCTGAGAGGGCTCCAGTTTGGAGGAGATTTGCCTGGAAACCAGAACTAGAGTTTACTAGAGTGAGTGATTTCTCTGCCCATTCAGTGAATTCAGCCTGCAGGCAAGAGAGACTGAGCACTGTAATCTTCTAAGGGTCTTCCCTGGGACAGAAGAAGGGCTGTTGCATATTTCTGTTCCCAGAATGGATTGAGAGTGAACATAATCATGTACTGACAACATATTATGCATCCCTGTGCATCCAGTTGCAAACAAAAAATTGAGTGTTACAGAACTGAGTCAGTTTTTGTGCACATTTAGCATAAATGCAGTCTCAATCCATGTTTCTAGAATGAGTTAATAGTTTGCTATGCAAAACATCTTAGAATCATACAATTCTTTCGGTTGGTCATTGAGTCCAACTGACTACCTAAGACCACCATGGACATTAAACCACATCCCAGAGTGACATGTCTACACATTTTTGGAACACCTCCAGGGATGGTGACTCTACCACCTCACTGGGCAACCTGTTCCAATGCCTGACCACTCTTTCCATAAAGAAATGTTTCCTAATATCTGATCTATACCTCCCCTGGCACAATTTCACACCATTTCCTCTTGTTCTATCATCTGATACCAGGGAGAAGAGATTGACCCCATCTCACTGCAACCTTCTTTGTGGTAGTTGTAGACAGCAATGAGGTTTCCCTTGAGCCTCTTCTTCTCCAGACTAAACAATTCCAGTTCCTTCAGCTGCTCCTTACAAGACTTGTTCTATAAACCCTTCACCAGCTTTGTTGCCCTTCTCTGGACAAACTCCAGCAACTCTGTCTTGCAGTGAGCTCTTTTCCTATTGAATTTGGAATGTTAAAAGTATTTTGAGGAGATGACTAATACAATGCTGATTCTAAAGGATGAGCTCAGTTTCAAAACCAAATTGTTTTCTAAAATGCTCTCTTATTTATATTTCTCAATTTCTAAATTATCATAAATTTATGTTTTAAATCAATCCAAAGGTTTTTGTAGGGAAGTTCAGCAAGTCTGTTCCAATCACAAAGAAAATAATCTCTAATGTATTAATTCTTCTGCAGTTTCCCATATGTACAAAAACTTTGGCATCTCAATTATTTAAAAGACTATGAAATACAAGATGGGATCAGAGCTGTTAATCACTTTTGCAATGTATTTTTTCCCTCCTCTTTAGTATGGCATATCAACAAAATAAAATGAATCCTCTGAACACACAGTGTGAAGGACTTCAGAAAGTTTTTTCCACTGTTTCAATAGTTATTCCATCTCCTTTTTTTTTTTTTTTGCTGCAGTTTCCTTGTTCATTTTCCTCATTCAAACAAAGTCCTTGGAGATGAGCATGCATCAGGGGATAAAGTGTCCTGGACACTAGAGGGCAGATAAGAGACAAACCATCGAGTTTATTCCTCATCATTCAACCACTGGAATAAAATTTTTCTTCAACTAATTTTCACTCTTTTCTTGCATTCCGAAAGCATTTGTGATTATTTTTACTTTAAGTATCTATGACAACGATCATTTGATATTTTCTTAAGTATTTCTTGTAAATCAAATTTGGAAACCATAAAAAGCAAACTCACATTCAGACTTTGATGTTGAAGGACTGTTGTTTCCTGCAGCTGATGGTAAATAACATACAGCAATAAGACTATCCACAGAGTGAGCTCTAGTGCAGACCAAAGCAGAAAAATCCTTCACACCCTTGTACATATATTGATACTGCAAACATGTCTGAGTTATGGTGACCAACAGCCAGGACTAAAAGTTTACACATTAAAAATGAGATTCACTTTCTTGGCACTAATTTTGCTGCATGCTTCCTTGCTCTGGTCTGATCCTTTCTTCCACTTCTGTAAACACTGATGTGCAGTTACGTGTCTCCCTTCCTCTAACCTCATACACTGAGTTTCTTGCAGAAAAGAATGTACAGCAAACTTCAACAAAATTGGTTGAGGTATAAGGATACACAAAAAGCTAGGCTTGGAACAAGAATATAAAGGTTGAGGGAGAATATGGTGACTCATGGTTTTAAAGTATGAATGTCAAGACAGTGGATGAGTTAGCAAACTTTAAGTATGACACTGGCACAAGATCAATTTGATATATAATGTTCAGAAATAGACTAAGATTAGATAATGACAAGATGTTTTCTAACAATCCAAGAATGGTGGGTTTGCCCAGGCAGGATTCATAAGGTTTGTCAAGTATTACCGTTCCAAAAAATAGAATTGCTTTGCATGATACTACTGGACATTGTATTCTTCCTCATATCTCAGAGGGGATTTGTTAGATTTAACTGCTGCTGCTGTATGAAAATAGGATACATGCTAACAGCCACGTCTCCTACTTCTTGAGGAACCATGTAGTAGCTCTAGGTTTCTCACAGAGAGCAGGAGGTTAGTATTTTTTATTGAGCACTGAATTATTTCAGTGGTTGTGCTAAAAAATGGACTTATTCTGGAATGCGTATCAGCAAACTTGAGAGCAATTCATACCTCTACCTGAGATTTCATATATTTTTTTCCTGATATTTCACTGTCATCCATTTTTTTTAACAGGTGATTTGGCACTTAATTCACATTCATTTAAATGGAAGTGAGGCAACCCACCCACCCCCTCTCCCCCCCTTCTTTTTTCAAACTAACATAAATAAATAAAACATAGAAAATCTGTGTTGCTGTTCTTTGGACTTTCTCTAGACTCAGTTGTGAGCTCTATGATTCACCGAAAATACCTTAGTATGTGCTTGCGCAGCAAATCAGTCCAGTGAGAACTCATGTTGTTATTGTGAAACAACTAACAATAGGAGCTGGGAATGTATAAGTAATTCATCTGTGCCAGCAGTACTAATTCTCCACCCTTTGTGATAAAAGAAAACTCTGCAAAAATACTTCTAAACCTCTCTAAGAAACTTTACAGAGGCGGGGAAAAAAGCCCCAGCACACTCATTTGTCCTGGCTTTGTAACACTCATGCAGACTTTGCCCATGTATTAATTTTGCATGCATTATGCACTCTGGCTAGGCACTAACTGTGCATTTGTACTTATCTGGAAGAAAGGAGGCCAGCGCTGGAAGTGTCCTGCATGGCACACTGCTTCACTTTCAACTTAATTAAATAATGAAAGAATTAAAAGTAATAATGAATCTGCAATAAAGCAAGAAACTGTTATGCAATCAGGCCCATTCATATATATATGGATCTTAGATTCCTTCTTATTTAACATGCTAAGTATCTGCTATTGAATTACACACAGTCAACTGAACGATTTTACATAAAACACAGAGATGAATGTTACGTGTTAAATATTAAGCACATAGCAAGAAAAACAGTTGTGTTCCTCGAGGGCATACAACTCTGGGCTGTTAGCTTAGTGGTTCACTGAGAAGCAGAAGGGCATAGCCTCTATGCAGTGAGCTGTAGTGGAAAATAAGAATGGAAGGAAACAAAGGGAAGATTTCTGTGACTGGCAGGCTTTTCCTACAAATATAGTGAATTGACATTGATGTGTGTCATAAAAATAAAACATACCCCAAAAAAGTGTCTTTCCAGCTCTACAGAATATTTTTCACGGAAGAGTTCCTGTGGCAGCAAAAGGAGTTGCAAAAGACTTTATAAATCACATCAGCCATGCTGATTGCATAACATTAAAGCATAGTGAAGAATTTATCCTTCCTTTTATTATTTATTTAAACTTTCTAATAGTCTTACAGACTATTATCCTTTAAAATGTAAAATTTCACCATGATGAAAGGATTCTAATGAGATAGACAGAACTGATCCAATTTTTTTGGTACAAATAACTTATTTGACTATCTTCACCTCCACTAACCCCTTAGATCTCAGTCAGAGCAACTGCAGATGTTCAACAATACAGCACACAGAAAATTTGTGAGCTACTCAGTCCAAAGAAACTGGCCAACATATGAAACCTTACTGAACTGAATGAGTGATGGTTTAATATCAAACTATCAGTGACAGTCAGTAAGAAGTTTGGATTTTTCTTATACAGTTTGTTCCTTTAACTGCTCTTGATCAGTGTTAAGATGCCTGATAAGGTGCAGAGAGACCCTGGTGTCTAGTTGGTCAAATTCACTTAGTTGTTTTGTACATTCTGCTTATGTAAATTGTAAAAGGTTGCTTTATACCTGGAGATAGAGCAGAGACTCATTTTTCTAAGAACCAGCCATGGTAAATTTCATGTCCCAGTGTAAGTGTTGTTGAAATTTTGTCTAGGTTTAGGACTAAGCACAGACTAAAAGGATGAAACTTAGCAAGTGCACTAAAAAGTAGGAGAATATATTCTGGCCTTATCTTTCTCAAACTAGAAGAGCACTGCTTGCTTTCCACAAAAGACGTATGACCTGCAGTTGTGTTAACAATGAACAACAATGGATATTTGCCTGAGCAATATCAGATACAGAGGCCCTTATTCTTTTACCTGAAGTAACTGTTCTTTCTTCATAAACCTAACTACTATCCAATGTAGCTGTTGTTTTTACTGAATTCTTTAGCAAAATACAGATGCTGGAAAAGGCTGAAACAATGCTGCTACTATTCCCTTTATGAATCTGTTAAAAATGGAGCATAAACCTTGCTATTAAGCAAAAACACATCAGGGATTTTTTTTCTTGTGCTCAATATTTACTTGAAGTCAAAATTAAATAATAAAGAATGAAGCACCAGAGAAATACATTACCCATCCAGAAACTTAAATTTAACAATGCCATCTCATGCCTTGCCTCCTCTTCATACTTGCTTAGAGAGAAGATACAGGTACACTTGTACATTGTTCATCCTGTAACTATGTCATATTAAATGTAGTATGAGCAGGGGAAAAAAGCTCAATGTCTCTCAAGATACAATTCTCAGCCAAGTGCAAAGCTTAAACTATTCTTTACAGACCCACAGAATCTACACAACATCAAACACAAGGTGCCTGCTAGGTTAATTGGAAACCTGAGATTCCTCATTGATCATTGATATTTGCATAAAGACAATGTAAATAAAAGTAGAAGCAGGTCAGCAGGATTCATTGTAATAAATTAGGCACAACCTCCCTCCCTTCTATTAGGTTGCCAGGATATGAAGGTTTCAATTCCAACTGTAGGAGCAACAGGTATATATACATATACAGACATATACTATGTTATGCAGCTCTATTTGGATTGTAGCTCCTAAATTCATGTAGTATTGTAAGAACAAAAATTAAGCACACAACCAGCCAGTCATGATGGAGAGGCCATTGCAGCAATGAGAACATTTTACTGAGCAGAAGAAACCTGAGACCTGCTTGCAATATCCTCTAAAATTGCTGCCTGAATATACACTTCTAAAGTTTAAAACATTCAGTGGAAACCCAAATTCATCCTGACCTCATTCATTTTTTACAGCTTCTTTCTGTAATATTTAATTAAGAGGGAGATTTTCTTCACAGTAAACATATTCCTATACAACACCACATTTAGACAGGTGTTTAGTTTCAAGTACATACTTAATTCTCATGGTTTGTTGAACCTCCTTCAAATGTTTAGCTGAAAGCCTAAAGCACTTTTCCCTGGTATCCCAGATTATCATCCTGGATCAGAGAAGCCGTCTGTTTATTACAGAATGTTCTGTCTCACTGGTAATAGAGGCTTCAAGGGATGACACATTTAAAATCCACAAGAGGGAATTTTTGATCCTTTTCACCTGATCTTTATCAGGCTCCTGGATTCTAAAGCACAGGATTTGCTATCCATTCCAAAACAATTACCACCAACAGCACTGTGCTTCTTCTTATCCGTGTACAAACACCTAATCCCTTTCTAATTCACTTTCAGTACTGTTCTCAGGAGTTTGCACATCTTAAGAACAAATAGTGTGGGAAAGAACATTTTTGTTGACTGAATTTGGACTTCTATCTATTCAGTTTATTTGACTGTCCAAATGTTCATATATAGGAAAAAAAAAACAGAAGCTCTTGTTTTAATACTCTAGAGGATTGAATTTTTTTGTTTATTTGTTTAAATAACATTAAACTTCATAGCTTTGCTTCAGAGGAAACCACTCACAGCACTCAATTAGAATCATCACCCTTCTTTGCATTTGAGGTCTGAAATGTCCTTTTTGAGATAAGGCACCAGTTCTGCATATAACATCTCAAATAAAGCCTCTCTGTAGCCTCCAGCACAGTCCTTGTATATCACAATGTGTTTTGTGCTTTGCTTTTTAAAATTGCAGACAAGAAGAACAGAACTAGTTGGGTTTTCTGGTTTAATGAAATCTATTCTGAAGGAGTTAAAACTTTAAAAGTAGTCACATTTACCTCTCCAGATAATGATGATCATCTCACTTTGGACAAACAATTGAGATGTTTTTCAAGAAAGCAAAAAGGATTGTTTATACATTTATATACACATAATAGTTTCTTCCCAATATGCTCAACAGCAACTGTGACTACAGTTGCAGAAGATATGAAAGGAAACTGTTTCAAATTCAGCCTCCTTAAAAAAAAAGTTACCCCACTGTGTTCCACTTTACACACTTTTTCTGATATTCTTTACACTTTCATAATTGCCTTACCTGGCTTTTGAGATATCTTCCCCTTTCTGTATGAAAGCCTCAGCTATGCAAAACAATCAGTTGATCTGCCACTCGCCAGCGTACTGCTGAACATGTAAAATGGCAGCCAACGGAAGGAAAGGAGCAATTCTTTCTCCCCTCTCTTTTCTATTCTCCTTCAACAGCACAGTGCAGTTTAATTTGATAGCAGGCTTTGGAAAACTGTAAGATGACTAGATTTCCTAAATGTGTGGGGCAACTGCATCTTACCCAGAAGTTTGTGGCAGATAATGTGGATGTGTGGCACTCCGAAACCCAGCCACTTGCTGGCATTGCGTCTAAGGAAGAAACAAGCTATTTCAATTGTGATTTATCAAGGCTTAGCAAGCTTGGTGGAGCCTGTAAAAGAAAAATCCACTAGAGAAACTTGTTGAAACAGAGAAATGTGGGAAGTAAAGGCTGACTGCTAAGGGCAGAGCACAAAATTAATCCTGATTTCTGATTTTACTTGCTTTCTGCACAGTTTCTTTCTTTTTTTATTTTTAAGTATTGATTTTCTGAAATAACAAAGGCTACTGTGGATATTATGAAGACCCTTTTAAAGATGCGAGGGCATTCATTTGTGGAAGTGAAAGGCAACATGGAGGGAATACTCAAAGCTAAATTTCAAAATGTTTAGAGTATTCAAGGCATCTCTACTACAATGCTGCAGTAAGATTTAGTGGCATCTCCTGATAGATGATACTGATATTGGAATATCTCTAGATATGAAAACTAACCATTCAATAATTTGGGGAAGACACTTTGAGTGGTTAAGTCTGCCTCAAAAATCATGAGCTCCTAAGCATTCGGGTGCTGCAGAAGAACAACATCAATCATCAGTATGGTTTTGCTAAAAAGCAAAGTATTTTTTAAACCCTTAATTAGATAAGAAGGCCACCTGGGCACACTGCTGGCTCATGTTCAGCCTACTGTCAACCAGTACCCCCAGGTCCCTCTCTGTCTGGCTGCTCTCCAGCCACTCTGAGCCCAGCCTGTAGTGCTACATGGGGTTGTTGTGGCCAGTGTGCAGAACCCAGCACTTGGATGTGTTAAATCTCATGCTGTTGGACTCTGCCCATCTGCCCAGCTTTCCCATCTGCCCAGTTTTCTCATTTCAACTGCAATCTGATAGAAAACTCTTACATAAACTGAACTTTTGGGACATGACAAAAAACTATGCAGCAAGACACTAGCAGTAAGTCTCACCCCATGCCCAGCAGAATTTATCCTCATGGGAGAATATAACAACAGGTTGGTAGGTCCTTTAGCAGGCAATATTAGGAGGCAAGAGAGGGTTTCTAATTCAAGCCAGCAGAGCTAGATTTTGGAAGTCCTGTTATGTAACTACACAAAACCATACATTTCTCACTATCAAAAAGAACCAAGAGAAATTAATTTTCATATGAAAGGAAATGAAAATGCAAACTCTTCCCCTGGCTCTTTATTCTTTTCATTTTTAATAATCTCCATCGAGTGGTAAATATATCCCTCCTGCAAATATGGCCTGCAGGCTAGACTGTCCCTGGAAAGATAGACAGTACCACTACTGCTATCCTAAGCATTCAGGTATTGCAGAAGAACAAAATCAATCATCAGTATGGTTTTGCTAAAAAGTAAAGTATTTTTTAAGCCCTCCTTCATTAGATAAGAACATAAACAAACACTCATGCAAATTCACAGAATTAAAGAATTAAAGCCAAATTCCCCAAAAGTTAATATGGTGTATGGTGTTATTGGGATGTTCAGAACTGAGAGACCATAAATTAACACAGACAACTAGAAGTCCTTAGGTATCAAATCTCATTGGGAATATAAAACATCAATAAAAAATTGAAATAAGAGGGAGGGCATGGGAAATCCCTAAGGAACCTTCAAGATAGCATAATTCATCTGCAGATACACAAATAAAAGATAACACTATGAACACAAGCATCCAAAGTGGAAGCTAGCAAAACCCACAAGATTCTGTCTGAGCAAACCACCAACCACATAGCATGGAAATTAAAGCAATAAATAATGTGCTCTATACAAACAGGTTGAAGCAAAGGATTTAGGAGAAGACTGGTAAGAGGGACCAGGATATTCTTAAGTAAGCAAGAAGTGGAACACCTTCCACTCATAGAAAAATAAAGAAAGAGGAGAGAAGTCTACCTTTTTTTCTTTTCAACATCTTCTTATGTGTTAATTTCTCTGTATCACAGTAGAGTCTGAAGTGAAAAGCACCGTGCTACGTGCTCTCAGTTTTACCACTACTAACGATCAAGATCCCTTTCCCTAATGTTATTAGCTTCTGAAGTTATTCAGATTATTCATTTGCACTTCTACTTCAGTGAGTACGTTCAAACCCTACCCATAATATATTTTTTTTTTTATCCAGAGAGAAAATGTAGACAAGTGCAAATGCCTGGGACAATACAAACCTAGAGCATTAGGTTTTTCCAGATGTATGTGGCAGAGAAGCAGCACGGGGTGGGGAGGGGGAAAGGGAGAGAAAACTTTTAAGAGATTTCAAAATAGAAGCTTCAAAACTTCCAAATAGATTTGGCAGAGAATATCAATATAATGTAATTTTGAAATTCTCATTAGAAATTGTATTCACTGCAATAAAAGTGAGAATTTTACCTTCTTGCAACACTCCTTTGATATATTTTCCCCAGGATTTGTTGTTGTTGTTTTGTTTGGTGTTGGGGTTTTTGTGTTGTTTGGGGTTTTTTTTTCCCCTTTCTGGCTGCAATTTTCTCTTTTTAGAAAGATTCTGAAATTATGTGAAGAGTTCAATGTGAACAAGAGCAGGGATTTTAATCTTTCTTGTTGCAGATAAGAATCACATGTTCTGGGACCTTGCACTGAGAGCACAAAACCAAGCCAGTGAGAGCTGTTTAGGAAAAGAGCATCTGCAGATTCTCTTTGGTTGACTCAGTCTCTCGAGTACACCAATATCAATGCATAGGCAATTTGCTAAGAGGGAAGAGTTGTTAGTCTTCACACAGCAAATCTTCACAGATCAGCAAAGGGAAAGGAGGAAGGGAAGGGGGTGTAACAGTTACATTCCACTTGCTTTGGTTATGAAGAGAAAAGTTCCCCAGTTTGAGCAGCTGTTTCATAAGCATTCAGCCACATACAGATGGAAGCCTGTAGAAGCTTCCTGAAAACATTTGCAACCAAGAGGACTGATTTTTCAAATACCAGGCATGATGAGTCTTTCCAGTAGAGCCACAACTAGTATCTGTGCCTGGTCTTACTTTTGCTGAGTTTACTTATTCTACACAGACAACTGACTTCCTTTGCCCTACAAAATCTTTCTGTATTCTTCACAAGTCAGCAGAGGTCTTCCTAACACCAATATCAATGCACCACAACACTAGTCAGAGATAAGAAAAACAAAGTGATTGTAAACATATTCCCATTACAAAAATGTGATTGTCCTGATCGTCTGAAAGACAAAAGCTGCTCTTTCAGAGTAACGGCAGAGCATTTAACACTGGCAGCTGTAGGGAAAACTGTTCAGTACTGATCAGGCCATAGCTAAATTGCAAAAGATGCCTTTTGCAGCATGGTTGTGCCTGTGGTAGTTTTGAATATAATCCATCTGATAGCGTTTGTGCCAGCCAATGCACAGGGGCTGTAATAAAAAAGCTATTAAACACTTCCTGAGTTGCAGTCTCAGCCCTTGGATGTGTCTTAAGGGACTTAATGCAGCAATAGTGTCTTCCCTGAAAATATATTCAAATAATCATTATGGGTCATTCACATAGATATTTCAGCTAACAGAACTGTCTTGGCTTTCTGAGGTCATTACATGGAATTCTTTACAGTAGCACCATCACCTCTTTAAATTGTAATCTTTCTTCTGCAACGTGCAGTCTGGTTCCAATTGCTCTGGAAGCATCAAGTCATCTTTATTTTCCAGCAATATGGAATGCTTTCATTGGCTGATGAGAAGATTCTTGCCCTGTGCCTAGTGCTTTCCAGTGTAGTGTTTTGTGAAAACTAACATTTTTCTTTTCCCATTGCACGCTCCCCACAAATCTGTTACCTATATATGTGACCTGGTAGGAAAAACAGTTTTGTTTGATTATGTAGGGATTAGGAGGTTTGGGCTTTACTGGCTGTAATTACAAACTTCATGTTTGACCATATTCAATGAAAAATTTTGTTTTCAGTCTTCCTTCCAAAAGTTTTTTTTTAGTAAAAAAAAAAAAAAGGAAAATAATAAAATATGTTAAGGAAGAGGTTTCCTGTGTGCACGACTGTATTTTAAATTAATAGTGTGACAACACAGCACATTGAGAGCCCTAGTACTTCTGATAGCTTATGGGCAAGCCCCCACTAGAAAACTGAACTCTTTTCCTATCTTGATCACTATGGATTTAATCATTACTCTGACTGCAACACAAGGTTTAATCTTGCAAGACCTTAAACTTAAATGAAAACATCTAGATCCTTACATTTAGGCTGTACATTGGCAGATTCATTCCACAGAAACATTGATATTTCTGCACATACCCAAAACTCTTCCCCTGGTTCTTATCTCACTCTCTGACTAGCAACAGCCTTTTCGCTGGCCTTGATGAATGCAATCTTACTGTGCTCTTTGTCTATTTGGCAGAATGTTTCAAAGGCCATTTTCCTAGTCTGCCACAGGGTTATTTTATGTTTCAGTAACCCTTTAACTATCTCCCATTGCCAAAAGCAGTTTGAACACTAATCTTTCACCTGACTGTGTAGTTTCTTCACTTCATTCCTCATTCATCACCAGTGAGAATTATAGTTTCAAATAATCTTCAAGAAACACTCAGTGGGCTACTTTATTATTTTCCATCAAATATTTTCTTTCCATGATGCACTTCATAAAAATTGTGTAGTTTATAAGACAAAGCATAGCTCTCACTGACATTCAGATCCTAAAAGTAGGACTTAATATGTTGCAGAAAATTGGGCTCTAACACAAATACGGTGCCAAATTGTGCCCTCTGTCCTTTGGGAAGAGATAAAAGCTCTAGTGAGCTTTTTCAGCCTTACTGTTAATAACTCAGAAGTCGTAGTTTCTCCAACTTTCTTCCTTCTTAAGCCACAGAAAATAGAAGAGCAATCCACTTTGTACTCATAACAGAATCACAGAATGGTAGGAGTTGGAAGGACATCTGGAGATCCTTTAGTCCAACCCATTTGCTATAGCACATTCATCCACAGCAACTTGCAGAGGATTGAATTCAGGTGCATTTTGACTCTATCTAGGGGAGACTCCTCAAATTCTCTGGGCACCTCATTCCAACGCCCTGTAGCACTCAAAGTAAAGAAGTTTTTCCTTATGGTTAGATGGAACTTCCTGTGTCCTAGTGTGTGCCCATTGCCCCTTGTCCTATTGCCAGAAAAGAGTCTGGCCCCATCTTTCAGACACTCACCCTTTAGATAGCACTTTAGTATTGATAAAATGGCCTCTCACTCTTCTCTTCCTCAGGCTAAAGAGCCCCAGGTCTCTCACCATCTCCTCATAAAAGAGATGCTCCATTCCCTTCATCCTCATTGTAGCCTTCCACTGAACTCTCCCCAGAAGTTCCTTGTCTCTCTTGAACTGGGGTCCCCAGAACTAGAGCTAATACTCCAGCCACAGAAACTGCTGGCCACACTCTTCTTAATGCATCCCAAAATATCATTGACCTTCTTGGCCACAAGAGAACACTGCTGGTTCATGGTGAAGTTGTGCATCAGAATTCCCACCTCCTTGTCTGCAGAGCTGCTTTCC
Organism: Dryobates pubescens; assembly: GCF_014839835.1. Classification (NCBI taxonomy): domain Eukaryota; kingdom Metazoa; phylum Chordata; class Aves; order Piciformes; family Picidae; genus Dryobates; species Dryobates pubescens. Next base: position 17,970,714 of record NC_071625.1, on the reverse strand, counting down.
AGCAAGTCAAACCTTAACCTGTACAGGTGCATGGGATTATTCCTCCAATGTGAAGGACTCTACACTCACCCTTGTTGAACTTCAATAGATTCCTCTCTGTCCAGCTCTCCAGCCTCTCTACTGATGTGCTTTACACGGGCTACAGTCAAACTTCATGCTTTGCCAACTACCTGTGAATTCTTTCCCTCCAAGGAAAATTTCTGTTTTGCAGGAAATTTTGCAGGACATATCAAAACATCTCAGCTTCTTGAATAAATAGGGGTCTTGTGGAATTATTGAGTTTGATTCTCTGGAGAGTTCACTTTTAGCCATTTGGAAAACAAAAGAGGGGCACTAGGGACCGGTTGAATCCACAAATGTAATGAATTACATTCAAAGCAAAGGTATGTGCACACTTTTTTCAGTACTAAGTGTACCACCATTTTCAGGGACAGGTCCAGTCTAGACATTTGTTGGCATTTATCAGGAAGTCAGGTTTCCATCTCACCAGGAAAAGTTAAGCAGGTTTCATTGTTTCTGGTGAGGTAATAAACCCCAGATGCAGAATCCTAATGCCAAACTTTCTCCTCTAAACTAGTTTTGAGCACTGATCACTAGAGAATTAAAATAAGTGGTGTTTTCATATACATAAAAACAGTTACTGGTGTAATATAGTCCTCTTATGTCCAAGAGAGCAGAGCACTACAAATGAATTAGATGTTCTCCCCATGGCATTTTCCAGGAGAGCAAAGCTTGTGTTGATCTGCAGTCAACACTTCCCACCATTTTAGTCAAACATTGAATCTACTAAGGATGAAATTATATCATGCATTTTCACTTCTTCACTCACCAAATATACTTTCATACACAGAATCCTTCCAAGTATATTACTGAGAGCCAGACACCATCTACCCCACACTGAGTCTATTTAATCAAGTCTCCACTGAAAAATACAAATTTATAGCTGGCTGAGTGACTGATAAGCAAATTAGTTCCTGAGCTAAGCCCTGCAGGACAGGCTTGGCAAAGTAAGATAATACTTGCTATCTTCTAGAAAACTAAAGAAAAGAAAAATACATGAAGTTCTCAGTTCAGGATGCTCAGTTCAGAGCATCATACTACTCTTTAGTATATACAGATGATAGAAATAGATGGTTGCTTTTGATATCCGACAGGGAAGGTGAGAAGCCATATTTGTTATTTTGAAAGAGAAAGACCACATCTTTTTTTGTAGAGTCTTCATAGTGCTTTCACAGAGTTAAGGCAGATTCAAAACTATTTGGCTTACTGAAAACATATTACTATTAAAAATCTTTGAGAACCAGTAGCTGTAGCCTATGGGCCAGTCTCATCAACCCAGGCGGATAGTCACAGCTGATGCTTTGGTTCATGCAACATAGTAGACACCTCTGAGGTTAGAAAAGAAAACATATGGTTCACTAGCTTCCTGTAGATAGGAAGTATCAGCAGTCTCAACCACTTAACTATCAATGAACTTCCTTCCTCTAGATCCTTCACTATCCTTCACTAGTTAAACTTTTAAAAAATATTTTCCTTTTTTAATTTGACCCCAAAGTTTTCTTACTTCTACTCTTCTTCTTCTCTTCTTCTCTTCTTCTACCCACAGTGAGGACACAAGTGAGCAAGTCTCTGTTTAGTGCTTTGTTGCTTAACAGAGTTTGACTGCAACAAATAGTATCAGTATTAGTTTCACATCAAGAACATTGTAAATAAGGGCACTTGATATATATGGATCTCTGCACAGGAAGGAATAAGAGGCTCCCAGCATCAAAGAATGTGATGGGTATGAGGGTATGATGCTAAGATGATGCAAATCAGAATTATCATCATAGGTCCTTTACAATCATTCGGTCCTATCCTACCCTATTCTAGTCTATTCTAATCACTGAAGACAATGAAGACTGAAGATTGTACTTCAAGAACTTTTGTAAACAGAAATAATCCATGAAAGACAGATTGATGGCTAGAGATTGACAATTTTGCCTTATCTCAGTCTGAGTAAGACAGCAACACTTTCTGCCACGGTGGATTTTCCTCTAAAAGTAACTTGAGGATTTAAACAGGTCTCTCACACAAACATGTGTAGGAAACAAGGGCCATAGAGTGTTTCACCAGTGCCAGGAAGTTGGAGCAGGTTGATGAGAAGCCAGTTTAGAGACAATGAGCCATGAAAGTCATTTGCTTTGAAATTGAGTTTCGCTGTCTCCTACTGAGCAGGAAAAACAATGTAAATGCAAATTAACATCAAATTATTACACTTACAGGAATTAAACCTTGGGCTTCAACAAGTGCTTAGATGGAACAATGAGATGGCAAAACTTTCTTTGTAAAATAAAGATGAAGAGGAATTGAGGGTCCAGGAAGATCATTAAGTTACACATAGTTTAACTACATTGAAAAAAAAAAAATATCAGAAAAGAAGCCAAAGTCTTTATTCATGGTTACTAACTTTGAACCTGGCATATTCAGACCTCACAGGAAAAAAAAAACACAAAAACAAACAAACAAAACCAAACAACACTTAAGAAAGAAAGAAAGAAAAAACAAAAGAGAGGAAGAGAGAGGAACAGAAACTCAGTAAAAGGTAAATGACTTTGAAGAGACAACATGTACTCTGATATACAAGAGTCATAAGATGATGGAAATGAGGATTTCTTTTTCATTTCAAGATCCCGTGCAGGCAGCTTGATCCTAAACAGACAAGTCCAGTCTGAAGGCAAATACTTATGATGGTAGATTGTGAGCTCTTTAAGCAAAGCCTTAACACAGCACTTGCGTGGGAGAGGCAGCTGAGTTGCTCAAAAGAAGCACAGCTCTAGTTCCTGCCTCCTTCATTTTCCTCTAAAACACTTCACTGGTGGAGGTTTCACTGCCAGAACCATCAGAGAAGGCTAAAATCTAGGCAGCTGTAAGATGAAAATGGGAGCACCAGCCTCAGTGTCATGTTAAGATGAATCTGTTGCCCCGTTCAACTTCGTCTGCCAACTTAAATCCTCACAGCTAGGCAGGAAGTTCTTTGGCACAAGTGTATGTTAAGTCATTTTTTAAAAATTATTTCTGTGCCTGGAAGGTTGTCTGTCTTAGTATGTCTCTTAATAGAGACACTACCTCTTCTTGTAGACCTTAGGCCCTCAGATTACAACAGCAATGCTAAATCCTCTACCTCTCCTCTTTGTATAAAATAATTTTCAACCCTTTAGAGGATTTTCCTTAGCAGAACCGTGATACAAATTAATAACTTCATTGTAAAGATTGCTTTTCACAAATGGACATAGTTCATTCCCAGCTATGAAGTAGGAGCACTGCCATTGTCTGTTCTGACACTAGAAATGTTTGGTTTCATTTGTGCTGCTTCATGTTTGGTTTTTGGAAAGGGAAGAAGCAAATCTACCACTAGAAATCAACCCCCTAAAAATGAGTTTGGATGAGCCCTTGGCAGTGTTTGTAGCCCTGAATACTTTATTTTGACATTAATGCTTCAGCATAATCTCCTTCTATTCTATTACCTGGCTGAGCTTCAAAAAGAGTGGGGCAACCACTTAGCAAATGAGGTGTTTTCAAATAGAAAGAAAGAGGGAATGAACAAGAAATCCATTATCAGAGACAGGCCTGCATTGCCTTGGCAATTAAAAAAACTAATGACATCAAAGCTGGAGCCAAAGACTTTATTGTCCTCTCCTACTATAAATCAACCAAGTCAAATACAGTCCAACTAATTATTATGCCTATAACTTGCAGCAGAGAGTGCCTTATGAAATTACTATCCATAGTAGGTAATCACTCACTTTTTGGAGCCTCATATTAGAGCTTGGATATGGACCTTGCAAAGTCTCTTTTCATCCATGTTAGATTATGAACCTACAGATCTGGGCTAGTAGGCATATCCTGGACAAAGTCTGGTGTTATTATGGAAGGGTTAGAAAGAGTAGTTTCAACAGGGCATGTGAGCTGCAAAATTATGTTAGAGGTGCACACAGTAACAAACAGAGGAATTAGAGGAATCTTTACTGAGACTGTGTCAACAGAGTCACTTAAGCCTTCATCCTGAATTTTCTACTCTTTACAAACATTTCCAGCTATTAGTATTACCTAATCAATTTATTCACAGCCACCTATTTAGCCATTCTGCAGTGCTGCTGTCATTTTCCACTCAGTGGAATGTGCCAACAGAAACAACCCTCCACCAATCTTGCATCAGCTGAAGACACATTTGAAAAGTTCACCCTCTTCTGACAAAGCTCATCTAGCTCTGCTTCACAGAGCTTTCTTGCCATAGATATCAGACATTGACCCTGTGTGATTTGCATTCAAATAGAAATGCTTTTTCAAGTCTCAGTGTACACTGCAACTCTTCCTATGGACTGAATTGTTCCATTAAGTTCTTCACAGTCCCATTCAACACATATACATCTATCTATCAAAATAAGAATTTTTCCCTCCTTCTGAAATCTACCTCTCACTCCCTAAAATAAAGAACTGCCAAGCCCAAATCTTAGTGCTGTCCTCTAGGACAGTCTTCTCAGTGATGTTCTTTAAAAAGTCAAATTTATAGAAGCAGTTGTGGCAGCTTTGTCAAAACGTCTGCAGGAGGGAAGGGGGAAAGCTGCAGAATAGAAATGGAAATTTGCTGTCAAAATCACCCCTTCAAACCATTCCTGTACGGTCTCTTTGCTATTACAGACCACTCTCTAGGGAAACACATCCTAAGAAAGTGGACTTCAGTGAGTTCTCAGGGAAGTGCAGTTAAGTGGAAGACATTTTTTTCAGTGATCTACACAGCCATGCAAAACACACCAGTCTGGAACTTAATGAGCTGCTGTACAAGTCCCATGAAGACTGCACTGGCCACTGTATCCAAAGTTTTAGTAAAAAAAAAAAAACAGCCACACAAACCAGCCACATCTCTCTCATACCCTTAACCTCAACTTCAGCCAGGAGATCAGAGAGAGAGACAACAATCTCCTCTCCTTCACACCATGACCTCCAGGAGTGGCCCTACTGTTACATCTTATCATTCTTGAATTTGCAAATAATTCACCATGCATACACTCACTCTCCATTTGAGGTTTCAGAGTGACCCAGAGAAAGAAATAAGCTGCACATTAATTAAATCCACATCTGCTACAGCAAATATTGCTGCTGCCAACACTGCAGAGAAATGATATAAAAGGACCCCAGGCCATTAGAGAGAAATTCACTTGATTTCCTTCCAGTGCAGCTGAGTCAGTGCTGTCTCCCCTGTTCTTGATCTCTATCTCTTTGGCTTGCCCTCTTGACCCCATCACTCTAGAGTTTCTGACTGGCTTACTTTCATTTTAATTCTCCTTCTTATTCAGTCTGTCATATTCATGCCTACCTCCCAAATAGAGACGAAACACACTTTTCACCCTCTGTCTTGGAATACACAGACCCCTCTCTGAGGGCAAAATTTGATGGCACATTCTGTTTTGCAGCTTAACAACCTCACCACCCCATTTTTTTTTGGTGAGAGATGTGTTACTACACAAAAATAAGGCCACATCATGGACTCAAACCTTAACTGAACCATTCATGGCTTTTAATTGTTAGCACCCACTATCTCTAGTGTAATGAGAATGTCAGCAGCTTTTCAGGAAGGTTGAGGAAGAGCACTTGCCAGGGACCATTGCCTGAAAGCCATGTGGGATGAGGGAAGGGAAGGAGAGGGGGTTTAGTTCTATGGATACAAGCAATGCCTTGCCATTTGACCTCTGGGCTGGAAACAAGTGCTGGCCTGTTTTACATAGCAATGCAGCAGTATCCATCCATTTCAATTGAAAACCATCCTGATGATTTTACAGTGGACCCATATACTGGACATCTGTTGTGACAAAGTATTCTCTTTTTCTTCTGCTATTGCACTGAGCCCCTGTGTAGTGGTTCTGTGTTGCAACTCCAAATATCTCTTAACTGATTATTCCTTTTTTCCCACACCCACAATGAAACATCTCTGATTTCTAAGTGTTTGAAGGACATTTAAACTGTCCGATTTCTTCTTTTGCATCAGCTAGCGACATGGGCCATGCACTTCAAGCATTTGGACAACTTTTCTCCATCACTGCAGCTACTGCAGCCTTTGCTTCTTTATGAAGACTTTAGTCTCTTCTCATTATTTTAGAATAACCATTTAGGAAGGAAACATCTCTCCTGCTCAAAGCTTACTATTTATCCAAACTCTTTATTTTATTGTCTTCCTCTTGACTGTATCACCTTTTTGTCTTCTCCTTCCATGACCTTCTGTTCCCATAGGCCTAACCCTGCCTTTCTGCCTCTCCTTGCTGCACTTTCCTGAATCATTCACATCATATCCCACTCCTTGCTTTCACACAGGAACTTTCTGGAAACATGAGCTTATCTATCTTCATTAAAAATATAAGGAATATCATTAAAGCACATATTTGATAACCATTGTTATATTGTAATCTGAACCTGATTTGATTGAAAATAAAATCCAGACACACAGTAGACTTGATGGCTTTGTGTCAAAGGAGACCCATGCTTCATTAGAAAATAAATACATGTTTTTGTTTCTAAATAAACACCCTGAAACTTCCAGTACTTTGACTTTCAGAGAGGTGTCTCATCTACATTAGTAACAAAATCACATAGGAGCATTTTTTAGGCTCCTTTTAAAACAAAAACATGGGGTTATATTTTTTCCTTTATTGTTACCTATATTTTATAACCTGCACACCCTATCTTTTCGTGTTATATGCCTGTTTTCAATTCATGTTGTACTGACAATTTATATGACACTGCAAGGATTATTTGCAACAATATGGAGTGATTAAGATAAAGCTACTCTCTTTATTAATTACATCAAAGGATTTAATGATGCTCAATGTATTAAGTGATAGAAAGGTACACCAGCTGATACTGTTCTTTCAGAAGCAGAGGTATAGTAGTCAATATGCAGACCAATACACTCACACCATCTAAGAAGAGCCATATCATTTTCATTCTTCCCACCTCTGCTGTTATTCCTAATGGAAGTGAAAGTTTCTTCTATGATAAATTCACCATTAAGTTTATATTCTGCTGTTTCTTAATTATATTCAAACATTAATTAAAGAAAAGGCTAACTACTTTGGCACTAGTAACTACTGAAGCTGTTAGTCTTTGTTATGCATTCATTTCAGTTTGCTGAGTGTATCTCTTTATACAGAAGTCTCATTTTCAGAAAAGGTAAGCAATTCTATAAACAAACAAACAAACACATTTCTTAACCATTGCAAAACCTCTGCTCTTCTACTCACATTTACTTTACCTTAGGCATCCAACATTTGAAGCAATATCCACAATAACAGCAACAAAACATGCCCCCTTTCCATCTCTAAGAAATAATCAGCATCATTATTACCATAATACTAAGCATGTGCTTTAAAAATTTCCCATGGTTCCATGCAGCAATGCTGCTTTCGAGGATACAGCTAAAAAGAACATGGGTTAATGCATTAAGGCTAATTTCATTTCTGAGAACTGTGGAAATTGTTCATGTCAAAACTAAATGTTAAAATACCTAGTAAGACACTGAAGGATAAACCATGAATTAAAACACACAATGGGCTGCAACCGGAGGCACATCTACATGAACTTCTGCAAAGCTGCAACAGAGGAATCACTCTTCACAAGTCCTAGGAAATCTGCAGATCCACAGATCACATCATCTGATCAGAGTGGTCTCCTAGTGTTTAGCATTCTAGTTACCTCATAAAAAATATAATTTTCCCCAGGTTCTTTGCCTATTTTCAGTTTTTGTGGATGACAGTGGTGCAGTAACATCTTCCTTAGGGACAACCTGTCAGGCACACACCCACAACCATTCTAATTTGGGTGTCATGAAGAGCTGCATCAAATGCTGTGCCTATTTTAGGGATGCAGAGGCCCCTCCACCACTCCATCTCTCCTAGATGCATCCATCCACCATGCCCAAGTTTCTCCTCTGATCCAGCCTTTTAATAGCTATACAGCACACCCCAGTGAAGTCTGTCTGTCACTGTGCTGCTTCTCTCATTTCAGTGCTGCTCAATAAATGTATCATCCTGAATGAAAGCTCCTCTATAACTTAAAAATAAATAAAGAGATAAATCAATAAAAATCATCAGGTATGCTTGCTCTCCAGTGAGTAAGTCTGCTCCTGAGAGGATGGCTTAGGAATTATTCAGGGACAAGCACAGCCAGAACATGATGTTGCGAAGAGGTTGACAGTAATGTGGTTGGACATTCCCTTTGAATAAAACTTGGCTGCTGGCATGCAGTCTGCCTTGAGATAGTAGCAAAAGGACAGTTCTGACAAATGTTTTGTAACTCAGCAGCCATGGCCCTGCCCTTGCCGTGCTGCAGCATGTAGCAGAAAATGGTGACAGTTCAAATGGCTGGCTGGCAGATACAGTCAAAACACATTAACATTTTTTTAGAATCCTGCCAAGTGTCTCTCTGGTTTCAATGGGAATCAAACAAGTGCTCCAGCTACTTTTGGAAGGGACAGCTGCTTCATCAAAGTATCCCATCTGTGGGTGGTTTTGCAGGGTACACAACATGGTAGCAGCCTCTGTCACCACCTTCCAAATGTATGTTTTATATTAGAAAAGTTCAGTTTAATCTGCATTTGCCCATTCCTCAAGCATCTTGTGTCCAACCCACAAGAAACAAAAGATTTTAATTTCCTCAGCATCTAGCATGGAGCTCATAAACCCTGCTCATCAATTTTAGCACAGCACTGCATCCAGAAATATGTACTAATTTCATTGATGGAAGGCCAAATTTCCTTGACACATCACCACTGTGCATCTTAGCAGAACCTGCAAGACAGCCTCTGAATTGTGCAAAGGCTGAGTTGTCTGACCTTGATTAGTTTCACAGAAAGCCTCTAGCTGTGGAGAAGCTCCTGTTTCCATGCAGGAAACTCCTGACATGTCCTTAGATGTGTGTGGGGTCAGACAAGAGCAGAAATAGGAAAGTCAGCAAGACCTTCAATGAGGAAGTAGTACCACCTGACTCCCTTGGAAAAATAATAAAACCTGGGTGTATATTAATTCCTCAGCTCTCAGCTCTGCTATATAGAAACTTCATTTGCCATTCCATGGTTCTGGCTCTTCCACTCATGGTAAGACCTTATTAACTCAGAGCAGTGATGAAAAACAATTGAATTTTAGCCTAAACTGATAGAGTTAAGCCTCTTGCCTAAAAACCAAGTGCAAAGCCACAAAATTTGGTGCTCAACATGCAGAAATAGAATCACAGGTAAAGAAGCATCTGTTTCCCAGTGTGCAAATGGTGTTCTTTGGCCTAAACTGACTGCTTTGGAGATGATACAAGCTGTTCTCTGGAAGCCAAAGGTCCTGCTGTTAACAGCACTGTAGCAATCTCATTCTCTAACTCATGCTGCACTGGGCAGAGTTTTTTTTAAACTAAAATAGCCATGGGAACAGCCAAGAATCAGGCTTTGTGTTGCTGTTCACATTAGGGTCCAGGGATCAGATGTGGAGTTAAAGGAGGGTTGAGACTATGAAGAAAAAAGAAACAAAATGAAAAAGAAATATCAGGGTGTAACTAGACTGCTGTTTTACCATGCAGCATATCTGCATGTTTGCTTAACACGTTGCAGTGTGGTCCCCTTCCTACCTCATGCACATTAAACTGAAAACACTGAGAGGAAGAGGAAGGAGGCACACATTCAGAGATCAGCCTTCAGAGGGAGACAAGTTCTGTGTGGGTTTTGTACAGTACAGTTTCAGAGAACAAATCAGATGCCATCTTAGGCAATCAATATAGTAACTTGGAAAGTAAATCCAAGTCAGCAAAGCAGTAATGATTAATGAACCATGGCTACCAGATCCACAGTATTTACACCAAGTGTAATGCAACGAGCATTGTAGCTTACGGCCAAGAAGGCAGACAGTAGAGGAAAAAGGGACAAGCTGAACATTATCTTCCCAACTAGAAACTAATTCCAAACCCTTTAGGGTCCAGTTCCAGAGGGTACTGAAATGAACAAAAGAAGCTCAAATGGATCACAGAGTATTACAGATAAATCCCTAAATTATAAGAATGGACCATAAAACAGACTACATACACAAAAAGATAAAATAAATTAGAATTAACTGACCAGATAACATCATCTCCACCTCTAGTAACATGCTATAAATCTGTCCATGACCTATTCTTAAATACTTCAGTGTAAAACCTGGTACAGCCTGGAGATACATTCAGTAGAGACTTATAAACTATAATACACAGTTTTTCTTTATTTCCTGATGACTCTGATTGCCCTTGGTTGAAGGACTCAGCTGTTTGTCATCCAAGATCTAGCTTGATGCAGAAAAGTTCATGATTCTGGTTATGTTTTCCTAATAAAATTATTGTGAGGTAGTGGTGGATATATCCTCATGGTGAGAATGCTCAATAGTTAAAACCATGCAAAACAAGAAAAGAAAAACCAAAAAACACAGAAAAGTAACAGCAGAGATGTATTAGGTAGCAGCTCCACCATTAAAGAGGGAAAATCTATTGTCACAAAAAAAAGATATGAGACCACAATTAAAAAAAAACAACAGGCAATCAGAAGATGGCAGCTCAGCAGAATCAGGGATGAGCCTGCTACAGGGAGTAATGGAGATGAGCCCTTCCCTGTCTGACTGATGAGCGCCTTGCCAACAGAAACACTGTGATGAGCATACTAATGCTTAACCTGCCAGCTCATTAAACTTAGATACCTGACATGTATTTCAGCTAACAAAGAACCACTGTGTGTTCTAAGTTGCCTGCATCCTGATTGGAGAATCTCTCTGTGCATAGTGAAGTTTTTTGAATCAAGTATCCTGGTAAAGGAGGGCTGCAGTCCATCTACAAAACTGTCAACATAACTAAGAGGTAGGGCAAGATGCCTTCTTTTCTTTGTGTCTTCTCCAACTTACAGGTGCCTTTTTCTGTGTTCTTCCCAAGAGGTAGGCTAACAGAAATGCTGGATCTAAGCAAGCCGAAAGGAGGAATGGGTTAAGCCATCAATGATTTCTGGATCACTGCTGCTATATTTCTTCCTCCCATCACAACTCTCATACTAGGGTAGTTTAAAGGATCCCTTGGCCCAAAGGATCACTGAGAAATAAATGACATTCCTTGGTTCCGACACAGCTAGACACTCTCAAGAAGCTTACATAAGAATTTCATTTTTTTTCTGTTAGGGTCAAATCTAACAATCTGTCACTACACATCTCAAAAATCTGAGGAAAAATATAAAAATCACAACCAGGCAGTTTCAGAAAACCAAGCTGACCATGGTGGGTTTAGGTTGGACTCAAGGATCTTAGAGGCTTTTTCTTCTGAAATTATTCTGGTGAGAGGTCTCAAGCACAAGCCCTATGAGGAGAGGCTGAGGGAGTGGGGGATGTTTAGCCTGGAGAAGAGGAGGCTCAGGGGAGACCTTATTGCTGTCTACAACTACCTGAAAGGAGGTTGTACATAGGTGGGGATTGGTCTCTTCTCCCAGACAACCAGCAACAGAACAAGAGAACACAGTCTCAAGCTGCACCAGGGCAAGGTTAGGCTCGAGGTGAAGAGAAAGCTCTTCACAGAAAGAGTAACTGGCGTTTTGAATGGGCTGCCTGGGGAGGTGGTGGAGTCACCATCCCTGGAGGTGTTCAAAAAGGGATTGGATGTGACACATGGAGCCATGGTTTAGTTGCCATGAGGTGTTAGGTATTAGGTAATAGGTTGGATTTGATCATCTCTGAGGTCTTTTCCAACCTGGCTGATTCTGTGATTCTATGATTCTATAATTCTGTTCTGTGAAAACAGAAAGAAATAGACAGCACCATTTAGAAATTTCAAAGTGAGCAAAAAAAATCTGAAAAGCACATACCCAGAGAAAAGGCACTGAGATGTTACATGGTTCAAACACTACTGTAACACCAGTATTATTGAAACTCAGCTACCAGAAATTGTGAAAAATGCTATCTATATTTCTTCTGTGTCATTGTAGTGAAATAGAAGTGCTAAAGCCCGATACAAAGCAAAATAGTCTTTTAAAATCAAGATTTATGCGCTGCCAGCTGGCTTTTAATTTATCACCTTTCTTAAATTAACAGGCTATGTCACTGCAAGAGAAGAACATTAATGGCATAAGACAATAGTGTCATCTCCTACTACAGAGTAAATCTTGAAGGAAAATAAAATCAAAGCAGTTGTTTGAAATAAATCAGCAGCCTTCACCAAGCTGCCTGTCTTCATGGCAGATATTTATTGCTTCACACAATCCTTAGAGGGACAATATCTGGCACAAACTGCTTAAAAATGCATGAAGAAAGGTACTTACAGCAAAATAAACAAATAATACTGTTCAATATTTTCTTTCTAGTTATGGTAGAAATAATCCCTTGAGCAGAGAGAACATGAAACAGAGGTATCTTTAAATTACAGTGCTCAGCCATGAATTCTACCCTCACTTAATTCTAGTGTCAATGTAACAAAATATATTGCTATTTCATTTATATTATATTTAATTCAGAAAAAAAATATTTCATTTTTAAGGGCCACTCATAATAGGAGTCTCTTTTTTCAAACACAGAATGTTCAGATCCTTCTGGGCTGCAGCTGGAGACACTTTAGATGTGATCCCACAGTCACTATGTCCACTACAAAGCATAAGGCCTTATTTTTTTCCTTCTGCAAGAAAAAAAAAAAAAAAGGCATCTTTTTTTTTTCCCTCTGTGGCTAAGCAGCAATTCAAGGTATCACCTAGCTCCCGTTCTTCCCTGGAGGAGGCACGGTATTCTTGGAAAGCTCTGATGGTTTCCAGTTTATGTAGAAGTAGATCCTGCTGCAGATATCATGTCCCAGCCTAGACCTGCTGGCAAGCACAAGTTCTCAGTGCTCAGCACATCAATTTTATAGATAGTCCAATGTTAACCATCATCCAACCATTGACATATTTACTTTTGTGAGGGGGATTAAGTGCCATATTAAAAAAATATGGCAGTGTAGCTGCTCTCAAGATAAAGCTAAGAAAGGATTACAAAGTTTAGCAAAGGTCACAGATCTCCTACTGCAGACATTTGTGGTTTCCATGACAAAACCAGAGGGAACAATGGAATCTTCTATTCTGAGCTACTCCATGACATTAGACCCTTTCACTTAGTGCAGCAGGGAAAGCCCTTCTTCCTTAGTGTGTTCTTACCTTTGAGGTTTTTTCAGCTGTCATTGAGCCAGGTCACATATTTTCTAAGAGATACGAAACTGACCCTAGTTAAGATTGCATCTGGGCCAACTGAGTCAAGTGCTTCATACAAAGACCTTTATAAATAAGTTTTCATGATACTTTCCTCTCAGTTTGTGTTGCAGCTTTTAGGAAAGGAAAAAAAAAAAAAAAAGAGGAAAAAAAGAAAAGAAAAGGCAAGATCAGCAGATCAGTGCCTTCAAACAATGCTATAAGAGTTCAGCTTTGTTTTCATATGTTCTTGCTCTGTCTTTGACCAAGTACTTGGTGGCCAGCTAATGTTAACCCACCACAGTAAAGTTTAGACAGCATGCCACTTAGTATTCAAGATTTGCTTTCAAATGCTTGAATGAAGGGTGATGCAAATGAGAAAAAATCTTAAAGAACAAAAAGCTGAGCCCACTGGAACACAGAAAGTAGAAGTACTCGAAAGAGCTACATGTCTGATATTCAAACTAGAGATAGGAAGAAATATTTTTCAATGAGGGTGGTGAAACACTGAAAGAAGATGCCTAGAGAGGTGGTAGATGACTAATCCCTGGAAATATTCAAGGTCAGTTTGGACAGGTCTCTGATCAACCTTATCACTTAGTATAAGATGTCCATGCTTACCACAGGGAAGTTGGACTAAATTACCTTCAAAGTTACCTTCCAACTCAAACTATTTTATGATTCCATAGTACAGTGCTGAGCTATCAGCCTGGAGTGACTAATCAACAGCAGAAATAGCTACTACATGTATCACAACAGCTCTACCCCAAAGCACTTGTATATAATGAAATATAAATTAAACTTGTTGCATAAATGATATCTGGAATTCAAGTAAATGCTTAGCACACAGATTAAACAGTTCTAATAAATGTGTGACAAACAAATACAGCCAATAGGAAAACACATGATATAATATACAGGAACGTTTTTAAATGCATATAACATGGACCTGCACTACGTCCCTTGTCTGGCAGCTGCAGGGCAGTTGCATCTCACAGTATTCTTGTAAACTCTTCATATCTGGGCCTGCTCTTCACTGAATAAAGAAGCCTGTGACACAAATATGCTTCTGAAATATAGTTCTGTGGTTAAAGGTAATTCAGTCAAAGTCTTCAGCAAGGTTCAAGTGGCAAGCCAGAGAACATGATGGAAACCTGCGACACAGAAATCAGTCACACTCCTGGTTTTGGACTACGTAGGCTTTTCCACACAGAAGTAGTCATCTTTCTTATTAAACTCTCCAGAAAGGAGAAAATCAGCAGTGGACATGAGAACAGAGAATATTTAATTTGTTCATGCAGCTGGCATGCAGTATTACAACTGAAATTCCTGCCTTGTTTTTTTTTCCCTTTTGGCTTTATATTTCTTTTGTTCACTCTCTTTTTATGTACATTATTGCAGAAGAACTGCTGACAGTCACTACAGATGTGGGACTTTATCACAGCAGGATTAACTAAATCACAAAAGCAGAGGCCTTACAGCACATCATCAACCCCCTTTCTTTTTCACATCCCAGAGGCAGATGGTAATAAGAAATGAATTTCCTCATATTGTTAAAGCTTATGCTTTTTACCCTGTGAGAAGGATTTTTGCTTCAGTTTAAGGAGTGAACTGATTTTACAATTACAATGGGAAAATGAATAGGCTGTACATCAAGGTGACTAATATGTTCTGTAAGTTTGTGAAAAGTAGGTGCTTTTTTTTGTCTTTTCTTTTAATTAAAGTTGTCAAGAGTTGTTTTGGCTTTGCATATAGCCTTGTGCTCAGACATACACAGATTATTAGCACGAATTCTTGCAACACAAACATATGCTACTACATTCCCATGGCAAGGATGCTTTTTCTTAGCCCACACACAGACTGGGAGTTCCCATGATAGTGGGGTATGTTAGACTGGTGCATGACACATTTATGAATTTCAGGCTATCACAGGATTATTGCCTGTGGCAAGGCACTGAACATAATGCAGACAAAAGTAACTTTCTCAAGATCTTTGAGATACAGCAGAAAAGAAACCTCTTCCAGAACAACACAAGAAGAATTTTGCAAGAACAAATTTGTGAAATTAATCCTTTCATAAGATTTCTCCCTGCAAAAATGTTTTGTTAAGGTCATAGTGTATATCACATGCAAGCTATTAGTCTGAGAATGAGGATAAACCCACTGTTATTTCACTAAGGATACCATACTAATGACTTCCTCCCAGCAAGGAATAGAATAGAATAGAATAGAATAGAATAGAATAGAATAGAATAGAATAGAATAGAATAGAATAGAATAGAATAGAATAGAATAGAATAGACCAGGTTGGAAGAGACCTTCAAGATCATTGCATCCAACCCATCATCCAACACCACCTAATCAACTAAACCATGCAACCAAGCACCCTATCAAATCTCCTCCTAAACACCTCCAATGATGGTGACTCCACCACCTCCCTGGGCAGCCCATTCCAATGGGCAATCACTCTCTCTGTGTAGAATTTCTTCCTAACCTCCAGCCTAAACCTCCCCTGGTGCAGCTTGAGACTGTGTCTTGGTCTAGTGGAAGGTGACCCTGCCCACAGTGGGGGAGGGTGGGCAGGGGGGAGTGGCTGGAACTAGATGATCTTTAAGGTACCTTCCAACTCAAACCATTCTGTGAATCTATAAATCAAATAAAATTTAGAAGATCAAGTTTTTAGGTGTCTTTCTGATATATGGGATAATTGAACCATGAAGCATAGATATGAGGCAATAAAACATTTTTCTCACTTATAAAAGAGACTGGATTTGACTGTGACTGACCAGAGCCTGTTACATCTCCCAAGCCATTCTGTTTGTGGTTTTTTTTGTTTTTTTGTTCTTTTCTAGAGAAACTCTGAAGGATTGGGATTTAATCACACAAAATAAATGGCCAAGTGCAATCTCCTTGTTTCTAGCTCATTTATTTTCACTAACATATTGGTTAATAATTGGGGGTGTTTAACTGTATGTCACATCAATTATGCATTAGAGCTCCATAGTAGTAATGGGAATGTGGACACCATCTTCTATAACTAAGAAATTTAATATAAAAGGATGTCTGGAACAGAATAGAATGCTGTGTCAAACTAGCATGAAGCTGAATCTACTGAAAAAAAAAACAACAAACAACAAAAAACAAAAACAACTACCACTGCTTTTTAAGGTGGCTTTTTCAGTTGTTTGGTTGGGGGTTTTTGTTGTTTGGTTGGTTGGTTTTGGTTTCGGTTTTGTTTAATTTCAGTGGTTTTGTTTTTGGTGGTTTTGGTGGGTTTTTTTTAACTCTGTTCTGGTGCCTTTATCACAATGACAAAGTGCTGGTAGAAGACTCTCTACCTTGTAGTTACTTGCTTACATAGCCATATGTAAAACCAAAGTTTCGGGTCTGAAGTGAAAACTCAGTTTCATTTTATTGTTAGAGAAAAATCTTTCAAATGTAATCCCTAAAAATATATATATATATATATATATAAGACTCAAGGTAGAAAAAGAATGCAGTAGAATTTATGTCTGAATTTTTAACATTTCAGATTGACAGCTCTGAATTGAGAGCACTTGATTGCAGCTGCTTCTAAAAATAATTCTCACAGAAAGCTGCAGGTACCTCTGCTTTCACTAATTTTTATCCCTTTCCAGTGTGCCTGTGTTCATCTTTCACCAACTGATCTCTGTTACCAATGAACTCTCAATATTCAATAAACTCTCACGATCAGCTCTCAAGTTTATTCTTAAAAAGGTTTGAGTTAGTCTCAGGCTCAGGATGCACACCATGGAAAACAAGTGTATAGGATCCATCTCTTTAGAAAACACTCTTCAGTTACTATATAAGCAGACTGGATTGAACACCAAGGCAAACAGGAAAGAGATTTAGAAAAGGTCTCATTAAAGTGAAGGACTCAAATAGCTTTAAAATTTAGTTTACTTCAGCTGTCACATAAAAAGATTGCTTGCTACAAACACTAGCACCAGAACAAAAAGTAGTTTACTTATAAATTTCTCACAGAAAGATTCACCTATGTTTTGCTGGAAATTAATGGAGATTGGAGGAGAAGGACAGAAAGCAGCGAGCTTCAAGCACCACCAATTAACCTGATTAACTAGACTAGGAGTAACTTCAGGTCAATGTGGCTGACTCTAACCATGGTGTGGATACTGCTTAAGCAGAGGTGGGAGAATGGGTGAAAGTACACAGCACACATAACATTTCAAGATGATTCCCAGTTCCAGTCCCACCTCCTTCCTGGAGAAATGAAGACACCAGTAGCAGCAGAACAGGAAGAGAAAGAAGGAGCAAGCAAGTAGAGCTATTGACCCATCCCAGACTACATTTGACCAGCAAGATTTCTTTCCCTAGTGGTTTGGTACACTGGATTAGACCACACATATTAGTGGAAAAAAGAGAAAAAGTTAGGCCACAGTAGAAGAACAAATCACCATGACACCAAATGCTCCCCAAAGTACAAAAACATCTGTTCAAATGAATCCTAAACTTTTCTTTGAGTAAGAGCAAAATGCAATGCTGTATGTGCTATTTGAGATACTTTGACTGCACCGAAAAAATGTTTACAGATTCTGCATTAATGCATATACTAATTGCTCCTGTAACTTTACTGCCCTATAAAAGTGTTCAGTACTAAGAGTGCCTATAATAGAAGATTGGTTTGAAGTTCTAATTAAACACAATTAGAATTAATTTAATAAGCTCCATTTTGGGTAAATATCAGGAAGCTTCCCCATTGCAATCAACTCTCTTTTGAATATGTTAAACTGGACAAACGAGATGAAACCTCACTCATCACTGCTTACATAGAAGACCTTAATGCTTTTCTGGTTCTACCATCTGGTCCAAATCCACTTCACTCCAACAGACCCCATAATTTAGTCATTATCTTTTCCCATTGCAGTTCCAACCACTCCAGCTTTCCACCACTATTTTTGCCTTCTCCACTGCCATTTGATAGCTCTGCAATAACTTCTCAAAAATGTACACTATATAGCTTCTCCTGGAGAGGAAAAAGAGAGTATTTTCCCACAAAAATATTGTATGCACATTTCTGTTAATTCCTTCTGAGCAACATGAATCTGTTGGTTTCTATATCTTAGAGTTATTGAAGATTTAAATAAGCTTTACTGTCCCAGCAAGAGAACATGAGGTATGCCTCAATCCTCAGTTTATCTGCCCTGATGTTCCATTGTGATATCTGTTATCTGTTCTGAGATGGAACTGTGACAAATACCACTACATACAGCTCTGATTCCAGATTGGTGCTAATAAACCCAGGAGTTGTAATAGTATCTATAGTTTTCCCACTGGCTGTGATGGAGCTGGAGTACAAACGATAACTGGAGACTGTGCAGAAGGAGATGAGATGGCATTATCTTTTTTTCTTATAGATGATTCACACCATCTTCTTTTGCCTTTAGGATTGCTTCCCTTTAGTGATAGCAGAGACAAGCATAGCTGATTTCTTTTATGGCTACCACTTAGTGACACATAAGTGCTACTTGCTTTACCCAGAGAAGGATATAAAATTCAAACCAAGTAACAGTGTGAACAAAAAGGCAGAATCCATGGGTCTCACAAAGCTGCACAGTTTTTCTGATAGGATATACAGCCACCAAAGATCTCTATCTGCAGGAATAAACCAACCACTCCCTGAACAGCATACTGATGCCCATCCCATGTTCCGGGAGACAAGTTCTGTGAACATAATTTTCATACTCAGTGGCTGAGGTAAGGTTAGCTTCATAGTCTCAGCATGAGCCAGATTTCACCTTCACTGGAGGTATTTTGGCATATTGTAGCACTTCAGATACATTGCAGAATGACACACATCATGACCCTGTACAGGATTACTTTATGACAAGAAGTTTCTATGCTCATTACCAAAAACTTTCTACAGCATTTGTCCAACTGGATCCATGTTTCAATACATAGGCTATTTAGATATATACAGCATATATATACAAATACAATTTAAAGCCTCAATCTTTCTAGTAGCAATATAAGGCACAAATCATAATGCTCCAAGGAAAGGTTCAAAACCAGCCTTGATGGCTGCAGTGAAAGAACTCATTTCTCTCCCTTGGCTAAAGAGAGAAGTTAAGTGGATATCTCAGATCTTGACAACAATAAGGTAAACATTCAAATAACCCCACATAAACAACCAAAACACCAGTCAGATTTAATCCCACCTTCTAGCTCTGTATCTGTTTTACACTGAGAGTTTACTTACTGTTCATGAGACACCTTCTTGTATCAAGCAAGAAACTGTCTTTCATGAGTTATACTGATTTTAGAGATCAACAGGGTTTGACTATACTAGACACTTTTTGTTTGTTTGTTTTGAAAGGTAGACATCTACTTTGCCATATATTTAATTAAGCCTTATTATGTCCCACAAAGGCTGGCAGATAGGTGTTTTCTAATGGCATCAGATACATAAAATGACTTACTCACACAGATACACAAACCCTAATCATCACATTAGGGGCAGAAGTGGTACCACAGTACAGAAATTTTGTTGTCACTTCTCCAGCCTGACTGCAGGAGAGCTCTGAATTTGAAGGATCTTGGGTGGCCAGTGCTGGGTCAGGCAGCAGTAAAGCTGACAGCTAGAAAGCAAGATAAAACAAAGTGTGTTATGGCAATCTTCCCAGCATTTCAGGTGACAGGAGTAAGAATGTTTAGCCTTTAGCTTCATTCACCAATGGACAGAAGGGTATAAGATTATTGTCCATCTCTTAAGAGGCTGTGGACAACCACAGCATCCAAGTTCAATTTGTTCTGTGCTGACATTCAGACCAGCATCCCAAAACAGAGCAGCAATGTCAAACACTTGCCCACATGAGCTGGCAGAGTAGCTGCAAAGTGGCATATCATATGGAATTCTCAGACTTACCCTGAACTGCCATAATCTACTGCCACAGCACCTGTCTCATTAAATTACAGAGATGTGTGCATCCTTGAACAACAGAAAGGAAGTTGACACTGAGATCACACATATGCTCTGTAGTGGAGTCTCACCCCACTGGTTAATGAAATCAAAACCCATCTGGGGATTTGTTCAGAAGTTTCATTCATCACAATCTTTGTGCCAAAAGCTAGCTCTGAAAGTCCTACCAGAATCTGTCCTTTTTATTTTATTTTTTTTTCTTTCCTTTTGCTGCTCCAGAAGAATTCTGGTAACCAACTGGCTTTCAGAAGTGGCTTGACGGAGCCACAGGACTTGTACCTGCTCACAGTAGGCATCTGAACATCTTTGGCTGATATCTGTAGCTTTGTAAGCCATATTCCAGTGATACAAAGTCAGACCTGCCAGTTTGGTAGATGGCAAAGTTTCCTGCTTGCTGCTCAAGAGATTTCGCCCTGAATCCCAGACCAGGCCAGACTTCATCAGTTACACAAACCAAGTCACTTCCCTATCACAAACTACAGTACCCAGTCTTAAAAAATGTGACAAAACCCCAAAATTTCCCTGCCTTGTAAACATGATCTGAAGACATATATCAAGTTAATAACATCTTGCACAGGTGCTGATGAGCTAAATGTTACCTAAATTGTGTGTATAAATAAACAAAGAACTCTGATTGTGGGGCAATCCATCTTAGCTTTCCTATCTAGTAATGCACTCAACGGTATTTGAAGAAGAGACCAGATGTTTAGGGCTCCTGGTGCACCTTCCACACTGCTGCACTGGTACAGACTGCTTAAGCATTTTACTCATTCTTTTTATTTATTGCTTTTTTCCATAAGCCTTGATTGAGTAGCAGCACAGGGAACAAAAAGTCCAAAGGACAGAGAGGATAGGAACACCTGCCAGATAAATATGACTGGTACATATACACCCCTCTGAGACAAGTGGGGTGGGCAATTAATTAAACCATTTCATCCATCTCTTCCAAGCTCTTTGTATGCAAATGTAATTGGGACATTTTAGTCAATCACTACATATAATAGATTTAAAGATCTCTTAAAGAGATTACTGCAAGCTTTTATACATCTTAAGGGGTTTTATCTTTACTTGCACAGAAATGTTGTCAGGGGCCATGAAATATGTCTGCCTGTTCCATAAGCACACTTTGCATTAGTAGGATGCACTTCAAGTAATTTGGTTAATGTGCTGCATTTGGAGAAGACAAAAGAATCAGGTAAAGAGCCACAAGAAATAGGTTTTATGTCACCTCTTAAAAGCTCCATTCTGCTTTATCATGTTCATATTATAGAAATGTATATGCTGGCATTTCTAAGATTTATGGTGGCTTGTTAAATGCAGAACTTTGTTTAAAATAACTATCAAAGATGTTACCTAGCCTAGATTTCCTGAGACTAAGGGGCTTTGTAGTGGGACTAAGCACCTACCACACATTTGACACTCAAAGCATTTGAAATAAGAATACCCTTTTCAACAGAATCATGTCAAAAAGACTTAAATAACCTGCCTAGAATCTTGGTGAGAGAAGATGTCTCTAGGGTGATGAGGTGATCAAAAGGAGGACTAAAGCATTTGGGGAGATGTTTGAAATGCACATCTAGAAGACAAAAAAAAAAGAAGTGAATAGTCATTGGGCATCAAGGAACCTCCCTACAATCATTGTGCAGTTTACTGGTTTCACACTATCCTCTAGTCTTTTAATATGGGGAGAAAAAAAACATCATTCAAAAGGGGAAAGAAATTTTTCAACAAGCAGCTGAAATCTGATGTGTAACACCCTCTCTCCCTGAAACAGGAGAGTGTGAGAATGTCTTATCCTAGAGTTCTGAGATAAATTGACTTGGAAAGATACTATGAGAATGCATAATGACAATTCAAAAACATGCAGACACATTTTGATTTGCCACTAGCTTAGGACAGGAAAGGAAAAAAAAAGAAAATGCAAACAAACAAAAACCAAAAAACCCAGTCACAGGGACAAACAGTCCTTTCAGGACATCAGCCCGAAATAGCTTTCAGTTAATCTTTATGTCCTGCAAAGGTGAAATAAATCTGAGAGACAGCAGGCAGGACACAGCAATCCAAACTACCACAGGTCCATTTTCTTTCTACATCATCTGTCTGAAATAGCCTTTTGAGGGCTCCACAGCATTTGTGTAGGTCATATGACAACGCGATCTACGCATGCCTCAAGGGAAAGGGCCCCAGTAGAGATTTACATCTCTGTAAATTCTTCATAACTGTCTGATAACAACAGCATCGGTAACCTTTTTGGTATCTTGCAGAAGGAAGACTGACAGGCAGAGCAGAGAGAGGGAAGCAAGAGCATCATGAAGGTCTGAGGGTGTACAAGGCTGGGACGGGGAAAGCAGAGGATGAAGTGGGGGAGAATTCATGAACACATAAAAAGGAAGGCAGGGGCAAATGAGCTGAGGGTGGTAGGAAGGCTAAGAGACAAGTCAGAGCAAAACTGATGTATGGAAGCTGCTTGCAACATGACATGGTTTTCTCTTAAATTGTTTAGGTGGGCAGCTGCCTGAGGCCAACCCTGCAGTCACCAGGAGTAGTATCTGTTTTGAAGCATAACTGAAGGGCAAATCTGATTTGAAGGAGAGGTAGACAACTCTGTTCATTTAAGACCTGGAGGTCTGACACTTTCCTAACATTAAGCATTGTGCTAGGAAATTTTATATCCATGCTGCAAATCTTTGAGATCAGAGGAAGCCTAACACAGAGAGATCATTTTGCAGCTAAATACATTCCAATTCAACATTTCCAGTGTCAGCTGGGGATCTCTTGGTACACAGTACTGAATCTGTAATCATCGCAGAGAAATAATGATGCTATTCAGGTTTTATCTTAGACATCACATACACAATGACTAAATGGTTTTTCTCCAGGCTCCTGGCAGTCAGTGCCACATGACAGAGCAAACAGTAAACCAGGTTTCTTTCAATTGCAGCACGGATTTCTTCCTTCATGAAACAGAAGCCTTTCTGCATGCTTTTCTCATCCTGGCCATAAATCCTATTTCTCAGTGATTTATTACACTGTGCTCTGTGAATTCACGTGAAGACAGCTCCATAAAAGAACATGCAACCACCCTTACACTCTCCAACAACATAAAAAAGATTTAGTGTAAACAAGAATCAGGACTGAAGGGATAGTACCAGTGAGAATCCTGGTCCTGTGACTAAATTAATACAATGACAGCCACTCTGAAATTTGTCTTTTCTAGTGAAATGATGAGGTACCCTGAAAGTCTCCATGACAACACAGCCCAGCCTTGTGATACAAGATGCTTATGCAAGAAAAGCATCTATAAGTACAGTGCCTAGGGAAAGCCTTACAACAACAACAACCCCATCCCACTCAAACACCAAAACCCCACAGGGCTTCAGCTGCTTTCCTCACCTTATTCAGAGTATCCAAGGTGTTTGTTTTTTCCTTCAAAGCATCAGATAAAAAATGAATTGTACACAGTCTTCTGATCACATCACTACTTGTTACTCTCATTTAAAAAGACATGAAAAAGAAATGTCAAATAACATGGAAATCTGGCAGGGTTGTTTGTTTGTTTGTTTCCTTTGGTCAAAGTGCTAAAACCTTGTGGCTTAGTAGATTTTTGTGTTTCCAGAAGATCTTTGTTGGTTGTTAGTCACTGTAACAATGGCCAGAAGTCTCAAACTGATGTTTTTATAAACCACTGTTCTCCACAGTGCATGCCATTTATAATATGGCAAATTTAGGTAGAGTATCCTTTAATACAAAATTCTTCTATAACAAAAGAGGACATGCTTTTCCATCAGACAAGTTCTCACCCATGATAGCATTCATCTGCCTAAACAGAAAAGTCTGAATACCTTTGAGAAGCCTTAGGCTTCCTACTAATCTCCAACTGCTACTCCAGAAGAGACAAGCATTCCCAGAGGTCTTGTGTCATATCTCTCAGCTCTGTGTGAATAGCAGACACAAGAGCATTTAACAGCCAAGTTAGGGACATAAGAACAACTGACATCTGGCACTATCAGAGTCAGCAAATGGCCTTCAGATGCCAGGATTTCATCTTACAAATCATATCAAGTGCATATCCACAGTGAAAATATTAACTTTACAAAAAGCAATCAAGTGCTTAGTTTAGACTCCATCACAGAGAAGATCCTATACCTTTCTAATTTCAGGGCCCATTTCACTGATCTCAGTGATGCAGTGAAGTTGCAGAAGGTCCAAAACAGTGCAAGAATTGAGGCCTTGAAGGAGCAGCCCTTTTGCCTACAGGCTGATTGAGTTTCCCAGCAAATCTTTCCTCTAAGATCACAGAAACGCACGTGGAGTAGATTAAAAGTTGTCTTATTTAGTTAACATGGCTGGAGAATAAACCTGCAAATAAATAAGCCAAGCAGGGATTATATAAGCTTTAATATAATCTTTTATCAGAGCTGAGGAGTCCCTAATTAAACTAATCATGGAAAATAGTACTTAATGAATCTGTGAATAAATACCAGCAGGAGAGATGATAGTGTTAAAGAATACCTACCAGGGAAGGTCTGATCTCCAGAGAAGAGCTAAAAGAAGCAAAACAGAACTGCTAGAGCATCCCTAGCCCAACTCACTAATGGACATCCCAAAGGGGAATGCACAAACACGCAGGAGAACAACGACAATTTTCTACCTTCCCTCACTAGCTCTTACCATGCACCTTCATCTCTGGTAATTCCAGTGGCATGTAACATCACTAAACATTTGAAACATTCATCAGTTTAAATAGCCTTTGAAGTCTCTCCTTTCACACACTGCATTTCGCTGTATTTAAATCACTGCTAACACTCCAGCAAGCTCTGCCTGGCACTGCCTTTCATTACAACGGTGTGTGCAATATCTTGCCAAGCCCAAGAAACCACAGTGACGTACATTCAAGGGTCTGTAGAAAAAATTGTTTGAATTCACAACAGAAAGGAGGTCATTCATAAAGAATGAATTACTAAATTCCAGTGGACCCAGGTAAACGATACGCAAAAACTCTTCAGAGGCCAAGACTCCAGGTGAGTCAAACAGGATGTAAAGTTTAGTCATTCTGCTCCAGGGAAAGGTAGGCAGCTGCTTTCCCTGAAAGCAAGGTTGGTCATTTTACTCTTGTGGAGCACCCTTCCACAATAAAACTGCAATCTTTTAATGGTCTGTAAAGGGTGTCACCCATGCTTGCATGCTGTGACTTTGTGAGCATTGCTGAGACAGCCAGCCTGTGCAACAAAGTTAAAACTTCTCTCTGAAAATGATTCTTTCTTTTTTTCCAGGACAATGTGCCACATGATTCTCCCAACATTACTCCAGAATATTCAAATAAGCCACAAAACACCTAAGAATCAAAACAAACAGACACATACGCATGTGTGTTTAGTCCCTCCTTACTTCTTCAGCAATTCTCCTCATCACATTGACAACTAGCACTCTGCTTGAAGGACTTCCCTTCCTTCAGCTTCCTCAGTGGCATTCAATAAACAGTGAAAGGTTAATTTCATCCCATTTTAGTTAGTCTGCAATGTTGTTCCACAAAACTTTCAGCAGTAGGACCATACATAGTAGTTGCACCCTGCAGGAATCACTTCAAGGTATAGTATCCCCTACTGCTTACAAATTTGCAAGTAGACTTGTCCTTTGTTGCTGACCACCTTTTCCCAAAGAGCTGGAGCTCAACATTAATTTTATCTTAGATCTTCTATTTCCAGCTTACTCTCAATTTTTATATTTATATCTTTTTTAAAGAAAACCATCTTTCTGAATTTCCTTATCCCTAACAGTTAAATTCAGCTGAACATCTGAACCTATTATTTGACCCAAACCAGTCAATCCTAAGTGAATAAGACTGCATTATATCTTAAGATCCATATCACTACAACAATCTACAACTCCAGCAATCCTTTTTCCCCAGCTACTCTCTGGAACAGCTTCTGATGCTCTAGAAGGAGCAGACGTAAAGATATTTTATCCAGGAACTAAAGAAGAAAAATAAACAAACATGCAAAAAACAAAACCAAAAATACCCCAAACCAAACACACCACCACCACCAAAAAAAGCCAGAGTAGTTTCATGTCAGCAAATCTAATTTTATTTCTAAGACTAGTCTAATGCAAGAATGTACAAGTCTCTAACTTACAGGAGAACTTTACGCGAGTCACTAAGCTGGAAAGTCAAGGTGGGGATCAGCAAATAAATAGATTACTCTTTGCATTTTGTTTGAATAACTTGTTTCAACAAGGCTTTCACTACATCACACTTCATTATGGATACTAATATACCAAGATCCTCAAGAAAAGGTCAGAGACTAGCATACCAATTTCCACATGTAGCGCAGAAGAAACCATTATTTGGAAGCTCCATACAACACAGATTTTGGTTGCTTTAGCAGTAAATAACTTAAACTACGACCTTGCATCAGTGAGGAAAATAAAACAACATGATGGTGAGAACAGAATACCATCACCATGGGGAAGACAATACCATTAATGAAGTTAATTGGTGTTTCATCTCCTTTACAGACAGTTTTGGACAGGTGATCTTGATACCTCATTTAAACAGGAATCTTAATGCATTTCACCTGCAGGAAGAAAATAACCCAAAATTTTGCACAGTAATGAACTAATGTCAGGACTGACAGATAGCTAGGAGATTAGAAATGTCTCTTTGCACAGAGAACAATACTGATCTGCAACATCTATTTGCAACCCTTACCTTACTCCTTTATTCTATTCCAAAATAAAAGATTTTTTTTTCATTCTAAATTGACTTTTCTCTATTTTCATTCTTTCTTAGTTCAAATAGCTTACCAGTTTCACTGAACTTGCTCTTCTGAGTCGTGTCCTTTAAAAATAAAGATACATGCCTTAGAAGACAGAATGTTTATAGGAGAAGCTCCACCACACTCCAGATTATGTTAAGTGGTGGGAAGGACTAAGATCCCAAACATGTGCATACATATTCATCTACACCCACAACACCACTGAGAATCAGGTGAGCTTGTCTCACTGCAAGTGATGGCTCACATTAAAGCATATAGTTTATATGTAGAATACTGAAGCATGATTTAGTTTTGTTTCTTTGTCTGAAAACAAGTGTGTTGTCATAAGGAGCAGCCATCCCTTTAGAGACATACCTTTAGTACACTAGTGCTTGCAAAAGCTGAATGATGGGGACAGTACTGGAAAAAAATGTACTTGAATGATGCAGATAACTGCATTTTGCCATAAAGAGATTCTGCTATAGCATAGAGCTGACTGTGATGACTGTCAGCCTGAGTTATACCCAGAAAAATGCCATTTGAGTGGGTTTATTCCCCCTTTTCCTTTTGTCTGGAACAGAACTATGCCATTTTCAGCTTATATTTCAGTACTGGCATTTGAAAAACTGAGTCTAACAACTGAAATTGAAGTTATAAGTGATTAATTCCTCTGAAAAGACTGCTCAGATAAATAACACAGCAGACTTTTTGTGTCTGTTATAATATTTTGTGCATTTTCACTTGCACCATGCAGCTGTAATGAAGATTAAAACAAGCATAGGGCTTACTTGTTGCACCTCAAAACAGAGTTGATGCCAGGTTTCACTATAGTCAAAAGGATGTACTATTTGCCAGCTGAAGTCCTTTTCAACTCAAAAATCTTCTGTGTATGGATAAAAATAGCACCATGGTGACAGGGCTGTGTCCTCCTCTTCTCTGCAGCCCTGAAAGTAGACAGTACCTGGCAAGAGCTGGCTGGTGTTAATGAGGTGATGTGCAAACATCGATGGTATCAGCTGCTCTGTTCTTGTGCAATGTGACTTTTCTCTTGCCCTCTATGCAATCACCACCCAACAGCCACATGTTAGGACTTGCCATTTGTTGTGTTTCTCCTGCCTTTTCCAATTTTATATGCTGAGATTTTCCTTTCTGCTCCCTGGTGTGAGGGCAGGTTGTATATCCAAAGAAATACATTTCAGACCTTTTGTGGTTTTTTTTTTTTTTTTTTAACCTTTAGCTCTTCTTTCTACTTTTACTTTCAAAACAACTTCCAAGTGTTCCTGTCCTCTCCCCATTACTTCCATCCTAGCTTTTCAGGCTAATTCACACAGAAGCAAATGGGGTTTGGTTTATTTATTTTTGAAGCAGAGGGACAGATATCCAACATGAACTAAGCATTTTTTATCTTACTGCAGGATTTAATTTCTTCCTTATTATCCTCTTCTGGTTATTTCAAGGGGGGTTACTTATGTGGACTTTCAGTGGTTTTAAAAAAAAACAAGTCCTAACCTTCAGCAGTTTATTATTATTTAGCTTAAGTACCTCTGTTCCCCTTTGTGGTGCTACCTTTCCGTTCTTCCAAGTACATTATTAGGCAATTATCCTTAATTTCATTAAACAAGGTCTCAGACTCCCAGTTATCTTAACATACCTACATAACTGAGGGCAAAAGCATGGCTCTTTGTATGAGAACTCGAAAGGGTGTGGAGAAGCTCTCTTTGTTTTAGAGAGAGCAACCATGTATGTTTTCATATGATGTTTTTGATCCCTCAGTAGGCACAGCCCAGCCCCACAATGTCTGCTTACAGTGCAAATCCCATCTCTAATGCTCTGTACTCCATAGCAAGAGTCAGTAATTCCACTGTCCTACAGTCCCAAATGAGCTGGTGACAGCTCACAAACCCAGCAATGAGCAGTATCTTTTTATGGGGAATATATACACAAAATTCCAAGCCTTCACCTGTGTAACAGAAGAGCTTGAATGATGTGATGGATCCTTCACTTTCTTTAAAGTAATTTCTGGGTCATGGGCTTTAGTTAAGAGTTTTCCAGTTATATGGGAGCAGAGTCAGGAAGGCTGGAGTTAAATCTTTGGGCATGGTTAAGACTTTTTTTTTCCTTTTTTTTTTTTTTTTTCAATTAGTTAGTTGGTTTTGGTAGGGCTTTCTGTGGAGTGGAGGTCTGTGTCAAAGGAGGACACCACACAAATAAACAAATAATCAGGACACTCACATTTCTGCACTTTGAGAAGTCTCAGGCATAACAAGTTGTAGTGAACAGATTAGGCAAGATGAATCAGGCAGTGGGAGTCAACATCTTAACTGAAAGGAACCTCAGTCTAAGTTTGGGTTGGAAGGGAGAATTAAAGATCATTTAATCCAACCCTTCTGTGGTAAGCAGGGACATCTTTAACTAGATCAGAGCCCCATCCAAGCTCACCTTGGATACTTCCAGATATGAGGCTTGTATCACAAATCTGGGCAACCTGTTCCAGTGTTGCACCACCCTCAGTGTAAAAAGTTTCTTCCTTGCATCTGCTCTAAATCTTCCCTCTTTTAGTTTAAAACCATTACCCCTTGTTCTGTCACAACAGCCCCTGATAAAATGTCTGTCCCTATATTCCTTGTAGGACACTTAAAGTAATGAAAGGCTGCTTAAGGTTTCCCTGAAGCTTTCTCTTCTACAGGCTCCCAATTCTGTCAGCCTTCCTTCACAGAAGAGGCCTTCCAGCCTTCTAATAATTTTTGTAACCCTAAGTCAGAATACCTATACTATTTTCCATTAAATGACCCAGATGAGTGACAAACATGAAGATAATAAAGTAGCATTCAAATGTGTAGCTGCTCACTGCTGAACACAGCATATCAAGAGTTGATGGGAAAAAGTTTCCAAGGGCAAGTGACCCATTTTTCAAAAGACATTGCAGACTAAATTCTAACCTCAGAAAGGCTGCAATTATGTGTTTTAGAAAGCAGGCTAAGATGAGATGTGGTGAAAGAATATAAAATAATGAATGCTCCAGAGAAGATTCTTTCTCATGAGTCTAGATAGATGTTCGAAGAAATTAAGAGGTGAGGAATGAAATGCAGATCAAAGAAATGTTATTTCTCACTCACCATGTGATTAAAGTGTAATTAATTGCTATAGGATGGGGGTGAGCCCAAAAATAAATAGCAGAATTCTAAATGAGATAGAACATCTCAATGGCATCAGAAGTATCCACAGTTATTTTTATTGATGATTAACATTTTCAATTAAAATAATTCACCCTATCAAAATATTAAGAAAGAATGTTAAATCTCATGCTGTAGAGCTTAAAAGCCTCTCCAAACATTAAGGGCTCTGGATGAGTCACAGCTCACAGAGCCAATTATTCACGTCTTCCAATTGTTAGTTCTGACACTTCAATCTTACCCCATGGTTTTAAATGAATGGGATTGAGCTTCTGCTTCTTTTGGACTAATTGGAATTTCTCAGCCCTAAACCATATTGTCCTTGTGCTTAGAGTGTCCAAGAACTGCAGGTGCTGAAGAACATATTTATTACTTCAAAACATATCTCATGAACAATTCTATATTATTATTTTTCAGCTCAAAGTACAGAGTAGTAGAAGTTAATTATATCAAATTGTCTATTGTCCTCTCTGATATAGTAACTTTTAGATTCTCTTCCAGGTTTTCTATTAGTTTGTTACTGTTTGTAAAAAAATAAACTAAAATAAATTCTGAGTGGCTTGCCAGGGAGACATGACTGTATACAGAAATAAATTGTGACAACCAATGATTTAAAGCAGAGATAGAATCTTTTATTGGATCAATTAATAGGAACTGTAGTAATGTGGTTTTTTTCCTCAAGTATCTTTGACTTGGTGATGCTGACTTAAATATACTTCATGTCCTCAGTTAAGTGCTAAGGCTAATGACTTTAACATTCAGATCAATAATCCCTTGAAACAGACTGAAGTGAATTTAGGACAGGGCAAACTGTGATATACTGAATCCCTGGGGACCCATCTTTTATCTCTTCAAAACAGTTACAGCACAGGCATTGTAAAGCCCACCTTGATCACACTGCTCTGCCAGCAGGGTTCAGTCTTATTCTGGAGAAACTGCTTCCAGGGATGACAGAATAAGAATCCTTCCTCTTTAATTTGATTGCTTAGGGTGCCAATTAGCACAGGTTGATAGGGACTCCAGCATGATGAAAAATCAATTGTATGCCCAAGGGCAGAGACAAAAACTCATTTCCTATTAGGAGGGGAAAAAAATCATGCAGCTAGTTTATCGCAAAGATTAGAAGCCAAAGTGAAATACATAAATTTGAATGTAGCTAACTTTAGAATAGAATACATAGACTCTTAAACATGAAGCAGATTCCTTTTGTAGCTGCTATAAGATAAAACTTTTTAAAGAATATACTTGATTTTAAAGTTGCATGTTTTGTTAGTAGGTTGTCATGGTTCAAGCTTTCCCAGAGTCCAAAAAACCAAATGGAACAGATTTAAATTGCCTCCCCTCTCCCTTTTTCCTGGTAGGGTAAAAGCAAATTAGGCAGGAGAAAAGAGAGGTAAAATCACAAAAGAAAACAGTCTGGAATCAATTTGGAAGTAAAAAGGTAAGTTTAACAAAATATATAAAGCATTTGTGTAAAAGGGAAGTTACAAAGGTATAAGGAAAAAGGGTAAACAAAAAAAAAATAAATATAAAAAACCAGGCCCAGCCAGCATAGGATTGTCTTGATGTAAATGTGGACTGTCTTCAGGAGCTGGGATGCAGCATGGAGCAGGCCTCACCACGTGCTAACAGCAGGACCAGCATCTCTGGCTGGTAAGTGAGCAAGCACAGGCCAATGGCTCCCCTTAAATAGGCTTGGTGGACAGGAAGTGGGAGCAGACTAGATCTTGACCCGGGGACCCCTTCCCCTGGGAGGGGAAGACAAGTCTCTCTGCCCACTTGGGTTAGGTTTATTTGTCCACCTGGGGGCTAGATTCTTTTCAGCTCACCCCCTTCAGGGATGTGTGTAACCTGACACATAGGTCTTCTTGGATTGCTTTGTCAGATTTCAATCAATTCTCCTGCTTATCTTGTGGGCTGAAGCCTACAGAAGATGCAAGCAAGAGAAAGCTAAGACCAGATCTATCACTGATATTGCAGCATAGGGGAGTGTAGCATGTTACACTACAGAAGTAGAAATGGGAGGCTTATTCCCCACTCCAGAATGACTTTCAGACCATAAATGGATTCCTTTTATTTGGTTGTTCCTTTTTTTTCTAAACCTTGTATTTAAAAAATGGCCATGCAGCTAATTTGCCCACCATAAGTTATATATGATCCATCTTGGCATCTGCTTTGCAGGGTGCAGCTCAGGTATTTTTTGGCTTTCTTTGCAGAGGACAGAAATGCTTCAGATTCAAAGTGGGCCAGCATTCCTTCATGTATCCTGCAACTGTGGGCTATGGCCCACAGAGAAGAACAGACCCTTCATGTCTATTGATGACATGCAGATCTGGGATAGAGACCTCAGTGCAGTGGCTGTAGATCAGAGATGCACCTGTGGTCATCTTTTTGAAAGCTAAGATATGCCTAATCAGACCTATAATTAAGTAGAAGTTGTTGTTAGACTCGTCACGTCGATTTTCCAAAAATTCCCTTCTACTGCAGGAGGGCAAGAGATCAACAACATCCCTTAGCAGTTTTGTTTGCACACAGAGTACTCAGCACCAGTATCATTCTGCCCCTGTACACAGCACTGGTTAGGCCACACCTTCAGTACTGTGTCCAGTTCTGGGCTCCTCTATTTAGGAAAGATGTTGAGTACCTGGAACATGTCCAGAGAAGGGCAAAAAAGCTGGTGAGGGGTTTGAAGCACAAGCCCTGCAAGGAGAGGCTGAGGGAGCACCAGAACAAGAAGACACAGTCTCAAGCTGTGCCAGGGAAAGTTTAGGCTGGACATTAGGAAGAAGTTCTTTATAGAAAGAGTGATTTGCCATTGGAATGGGCTGCCCAGGGAGGTGGTGGAGTCACCATCACTGCAGGTGTTTAGGAAGAGACTTGATGGGGTGCTTGGTGCCATGGTTTAGTTGATTAGATAGTGTTGGATGATAGGTTGGACTCCATGATCTCAAAGGTCTTTTCCAACCTGGTTAAATCTATTCTATTCTATTCTATTCTATCTTTGTTTTGCAGTTGCAAACACATACATTTATACACATGTATCAGAGCTACTACATATATGCAAGAAACCTCCTGTAGAATCATTTAAAGACAACATTATTTTTATCTCTCCCAGTATTTATAGAGGGATGGGTTGCAAGAAATAGCCCAAATGTTTCTTTCCTTAAAGCTAACTACACATTCCTGTATTTTGGTTGCAAGTAAGATACATTTAATTCCCGTCAGTTTGTGCAGTGCTTGCATATGCTCTGTGGTGAGTCAATAAAATTTCAGGATGGGAGCCCTCAAAATGAGGAGCTGCAAAATCCTTCTTTAGCTCCTGTTTTACCCATGATGTACCATAAATAACAGTAGTCACTCCAGGCATTTGACTTGATGCCTACAGTGTATCCAATCTACATATTTTAGCTTTGAGAGGTCGCAGTAGCTGAATGCCTAGATCCTATCTAACCCGGGGAGGGCCCATAAGACAGCAATTCATCCTCCATTATTACCAAACAGATTTACATGGAGAAAGCATAAGGGAAACATAAGCACTCTATAGCTACATTTTCTGGACCCAGGCTCCTTATAAAACATGTCTAGACCAGCCACAACTACATTTTTCATCCAAAAATTCAATGAATAAACTTCATAACCACATGGTAGATTCTGAAGACCAGTTCTCTTGTGCTGTTTTTGTTGATCTTAATCTACATCTCCTCCTTTCAATCTGCCCAAACAGTTTTAGCCTGTGAAATACTAAAAGCAGTTTTGGAATTATTTTGTACCTCATGTTGAAGTTGGAATATTTGGGGACTGACAGTCTAAAAAAGATATGTGAAACCAGTGGCTACCCAGAAAGTCTCCCTGCCTGCTCCAAACCTTTCATTAATTTGTTTTTGTTCCCTTATGTATTCAGTGAAATAAAGACTGAAAACATTTTGCCTTTTTTATTCCAAGGGGAGATTTACCATTAAGCAAACCAATCCTACTAGCTCTGTCTTTCCTAGTCTAAAGAATATATCACCATTTAAATCAAAGTGAAACAACTTCAATAAACTAGAGGAGGAGAGCTACTCTTAGTGTTTTTGTGAACCTCCTTAAACAAGTGTTTAAGAGGTTTGGTTTAGATCTCAATTTGTGGTTCCATGCTTTCTTTTGGCAGAAGAAGGAGCAAAATCTCTCAAACATCTATGAGTGCTCTAACCACAGATCTGTTTGATGCAAGGGTGTTGTAACACCTTTCTGTGTCCTGCTCCAGGCCAGACCTCTAAGGGTTGTTCCAAATTGAGAAATAAAAGTAGGTGATTACCACAAGAGTCTGTTGATCTGGTAAGACACATGAGCAAATCAGGATTTCTAAAACTGAGGCACTTCTGAACACATTCAAGGCCAGAGTGGTGAATGTCTGAGGGATTTACCTCTGGACACAGTGACTGCAACCTTGGTATTTTCAGGATAAGGCAGCTGAGCAGAAATTTACTGAGCAGCCACACCAAAGTAAACACTTATCAAGGCTTACTTACCAAAGTCTTTCTTTTCCCCTTGTCTCTAATCATCACTTTTCCAGAGATGGTCTCTCTGCCTATATGAATTATTTCAAGTAGCTGTATGCTGCTTACAGAAATAGTCTCTGCTGGCTGACTTATACGTGAGGAGAGTGTTCTGCCATTCCTAATTGCTTTTATTAAGAGGTGTTTGTGCTACTCCCTATTTGATGTGGTGTTTACAAGATAGTTAATTACTACATGTGATTGTGCTGTGAAAGTGGGAATCAAAGCAGCTTCTCAGCTGTGCATCAGAAAAGCTGGAGATGGTGTTAAAAAGGTTTTATCCCACAAGGCTAATTATCATTAATTTTTCAGACTTTTCCCATATACACTCATGATCTTATGTTGATTTGATCATTCTTTCCATCTTGCCCCTGCCACAGAACTGCACTCAGCTGTTTGTTACTTGGAGTTGCCTTTTCTTTTTAGCCAAGACAGATATTTCTCCCTTATAGATTATAAGACCTTCCTTTAAAAAAAACCTCTAAAATGTATTTCCCCTTCTTAGGCTGTGCACACAGGTAAAACCCTCCCTGATCATCTCCTGTCAGCTCTTTGGCATCCTTTTGCTCCTTCACCTGGATGCAGCTAAGCTAGGCACACCACTCTCAGTGAGCTCCCTTTGATCATTTCATCTTCGTCTAAACATCAGACACAAGATACTTCAATCAGTTTTATATAATTTGTTCCCCATTGCATTTAACTGACTCATTAGTACCTTAAAACCAAAACCAGTTTCTTCCACCAGCTTTAATACAAAGGGATTAAATGAAATACAGTATTGCTCCCAGCTTTCTTTCCAGTAATCACTCCTACCTTTTGCTCTGACATGAACAGAGGATGCTGGCAGTGCAGGGACCCAGCTCCACAAAGTGCCTTCTGGGAACACAATGGAACTCTGCTACTTCTCACCAATGCTATGCCTGGCTGTCCTCACATTCTTCTGCAATGTCCCATTCAAAATTCTTCCACAAGCCAGGGGTTCTTGACCTGCACAGACATCCACAGAGTTTTAATAACACAAGGGATCATAATCATTACTTGTCTAACACAAGGGCATCAAGCCCTACAGATAAAGCAAAATGTGTTATTTGAAAGACAGTCACTCTATCTCATTACCAAAATTAGGTGGTGGTTTTTCAGTTGCTCCACCTGCATTAGGAAACACATAATTTTAAGAATCTGACAACTGAAGAAAACTTTGCCAAAGAGACACATACAGTGGTGTCAGTTCAGTATTTGAAATCTAGCAGTGAATCTGGACTTTTAAGAAAGCCATTACTTTTTGTAGTTGGCAATGTAATTTAAGCATATGAACTTAGGAATTCATGAAATTCATCAATTTGTAACAAAAATTCTATTTTTGTGGATATAATAATTTCTGATTGCATCCTTTTCTCCACAGCAGTAAGCTTTTACACTGAAATGTCTGCATAACCTTTTCCTTCCACCCTTATTTTCTTTTATGCAGTTGAGTTAATTTTTCCATACTTTAAAAGCCTGTTAAGCAGTGCACATCCTTTAAAATGCATTTCAGGGATAATCTTTTACTTTTTGGCTATGCCTTTATAATGTTCTAAAAATCAATGAGAATTTTGTTTGTTCTTTTTTAATGTTGAATTTCCTGCATGATTATACCTAAAAGAGAAAGAAATGCTTCCAGAGGAAGTAAGCTACAGCCCCACATGACTCAGATTTACAGTTGGGGTTTCTTTCTAGGTCTATTAATTTTTGTTTGTAGGCTGATACTTTTCATGGACAAAGATGGCAGATGTAAACAAATTATGTGGCGAAAAAACCCACAGAGATCCTTTTCCTTACTCCAGCTCAACCTGCTGAGAAAGAATTTAATGAGTGAGGTCATGGTGTAAATATGACTCAGATTACTGATGAACTAAATCTATTTCTAATAAAAAAATTCCTAGTGGCCTGAGTAAAAGAAACTTGATGCTTACCTAGACCTCCTAATAGGCCTAATTATTCTCTTTCTTGGGTTTTGTTGTCTTACTATGGGATATTTTATCCCCTGGAGCTACCTCTTTCTCTCCACAAACTACTGACAGATTCTAGAAACTAACTTAGACTGTGTTCCTAAATTTCACAGAGCTAAGGACAAGGAAGCTGATTCTGAGAATGATGCTGTAATGGCTAATTCTTCCTCTTGAGGTAGGCTAAATTGACTTTTTGTGTGATACTGCTTCACAAGAACAGTAAAAGACATAGAAGCAAAAAGACCATAAATAGAACTATAAATGAGACCACACAAGTGGTCATCTCATCAGATCTTCTAATGGCTAAGTGTTGTCAGCCCTGGAGTAAGTGGCATCAATGCAGCAGCAAAGTCTCTCAAATTCTAGGAAACTGTACTTCCTGGGGAATAAGGAGCACATGGAGCATATGTGATCGATTGCACTGTCACTGTGTGCCTTTTAACGTCTGTAACTGCCTTAGTGGCCGTTCATGTTCACTCTTCAGTAAGTCATCATCTAGATGCAAGTGGCTGTATTATGGATGTGACTCCTTACCTCAGCTATTCTGATTTTAGCTTTGAGATGTATGTTAAGTTCAGTGGAGCTACTCCAGGTAGACACAAGAGATTGTATTCAGGTTGCCATCCCCTGCCCTGTTCAGTATATGTTCCCATTTATAGCTGGCTAAGAACACCTGAACATTTCCATTACTGTCAAGAGGTAATGTTTAAATATGGTCCATCTTAAATCTGCTCACAGTTGTTATTAACATTCCTGGACTTAGCCACAGCACACCCATAGTCCCAGGCTATACTTGTGAAACTAATGATATGCTAATCAATACTCTTCTGTGCAGTCTGATTATTTATTATGCCTGGCAGGGCTATATATTTGAGAAAGTAAGAGGTTGGAGGAAGAAAGCTATCTTATATAACTTCCTCTTACAATGTTCAAGTGGTACCTATTTTGAAGAATGTAGGCAGCTGAACATTTCTTTCTACAACATCCCCTTATGAAAAGATAGTTTTGATATAATTTTATTAATGATATCTCTCATGCCAGAAGGTGACTATTTTTCATGCGAAAATTAAATAAGGGCAAGAACAATCAATCCCAGGCTGTCTTGGGATATATTCTGAAAAGCTTTTGTCTTATATTTCACATGAGGAAAAGGATCGTTTCCCACTGAGAGTCATTTAATCCGCAAAAATCCATCAGACAAAATTCCTGAGCTGCTCTTGGTGCTGAGTGAACTACTCTTACTGCTGAATATTCAAGGGGATTTTAGTAAATGTCATCAACAGAATTGTGTAAGATCAAAAATACCCTCAAGGAAGCGAGCACACACAGTGTGAATGGAAACAAAGTGTGATTCTCATCCTCTTAACCAGTACCAGGAATTTCTCTGGTCTTCCACAGCTGCAAGTATGGAAGTCTTATAAACTTGAAGATCACCATTTAACATTAGCAACAAAACCATGTCCTCCATTATCAAGGCCAAAGCCGTACATAAACCATGCAAAGAGTAGTCTCCAGACATGATGTTCCACAGGAGAAGCAGACCGGGATGAAAAGGAAATAGTTTTAAGAGGAGATACTTGGTGAGATGGAAGAGGTCGGCCAGTTTTAGCTGGTAACACTATTGATTGGAATTTCCCCTAGAATCTCTTGTTTACTTGTATTTACTGGACACAGTGACAGGGCCTAAAGCTGGTAGAGGCAGAAAACTTGTTGCCTCTTGCCCATTGAGACAGATCAAAGGCAAAGCCTCGGCACCTGGCAATAGGAGTGGCTGAGAGATGCCAATCTCTTGTTCCCAAATTCCCTCTGTTTCTGTTCTCCTGAAACACAATTCTCTGTGCAGTAGAGGCCTAAGTCTCTCCTAAATAATTAGTCAGATATAGAAAAGAAGTAGCAGTGAAATATATATGAAAGATATAGAAAAGAAATAGCCTGGCTCCTGCACTGATGAAGCTTAGCCTTAGCACAGCAATGAGCAATCTCTCTGTTCCCAGGGAAGGAACAGTACATGACTCCTCTGTAAATTGTTCTAATTATGCCATAATTACTGTACCTGGAGGAAATCCTTTAGATGTTCTATGCTGGAGTCTCACCTTTAAATTTTGACAAACAGCAGCAAATTGCTGTTAAAGTCATTAAGCTACTGGTGAGAAGGTATCAGAGCCTTAACATAGCCTTTCCATCACTCATTTTCTGTTGTTCTCTTGATTACATGCAGCCCAGGCACAGGATCATGTCACAGGTATCACAGGTTGGGGCAGACAAAGGTACTTCATAACCTGTTCATCAAAGCAGGATGAAAATACACAGTAACAGTCTTATAGTAGCTTAATATGTTACCATCTGTAAAGACTGCGAATTGGAGCTCTCATCCCCATCACACTTCCTACTTTCATGGACACTGTCCTGCCCAACGTGCTTATCTCTAAATTGGAGAGATGTGCATTTGACTACTCTGTGGGTAAGGAATTAGCTGGCTGGTTGCAATCAACCGCCTGAGTGGAGACCAGTAACCAGTGGCATTCCTCAGGAGTCACACTATTTGGTCTAGTGATGTTAAACATCTTTGTCAGCCACAGGGACAGTGGGATCAAGTGCATCTCCCGCAAGTTTGCCAAAAACACCAAGCTGTGTGGTACAGGCAAGAAGCTGAATTGAAGGGAATCCATCCAGAGGGACTTGACAGGCTTGAGAGTTGGGCCTGTGTGAACTTTGTGAAGTTCAACAAGGACATGTGCAATGTCCTGCACATGGGTCAAGGCAATCCCAAGCACTAGTGCAAGCTGGCTGATGAGCAGATTGAGAGCAGTCCTATGGAGAAGGACTCAGTGGTTTTAGCTGATGAGAAGATCAACATGACCCAGCAATGTGAACTTGCAGCCCAGAAAGTAAATTGCAACCTGGGCTGCATTCAAAGAAGCATGGTTGACAGGTTGAGGGAGGTGATTCTGTCCCTCTGTTCTGCTCTTGTGAGACCTACCTGGACTACTCAGCTCTGGAACCCCCAGGACCAGAAACACATAGACCTGTTGGACTGAATTCAGACAAGGACGATGAAGACAGTCAGAAAGCTGGAGCAGCTCTCATGAAGATAGGCTGAGAGAGTTGAGATTGCTCATCTTGGAGAAGAGAAGGGTCTGATAAGACCTTATAGCAGCTTTCCAGGACATAAAAGAGGCCTACAGGCAAGACAGCCACTTTTTACAAGAAAGTGTAGTGAAAGGACAAGGAGTAATAGCTTTAAACTGAAAGAGGGTAGATTTAGATTAGATGTAAGCAAGAAATTCTTTACTGTAAGGGTGATAAGACACTGGAAAAGGTTGCACAGGGTTGTGGATTCCCCCTCCCTGGAAGTTGTCAAGGCCAGGATGGGGCTCTGACCTAATTTAACCTAATGGAAGGTATGTCTGCCCATGCAAGATAGTTGGAGGTAGAAGGTCTTCAAGGTCTCTTCCAACTCAAATCATTCTATGATCCTATGATAATGTATTGGAGAATAAACTTAAGTAGATGACAGCTTCATTTAGTTGCTTTGGCTAGGACGTTGTCTGCTTTGTCACCTTTTCCATAAGGGTGACCATTGGGGTTAACATGAAGACCAGATAAGTAGAAAGTGTAACATTAAAGTGTCCAGCATGAATCCTGAGTCCTCTGGTCCTCTGCCATACAATCTTTATTGCTCCATTTTTACTCACTATATCACATCAAGATACCATGTATGTGATGCACATTTAAGTTCTAGGTAGGGCATCTTTTTGAGAAGACATAATGGCTGATAAGAAAACCTGAATCAAGCAGCTCCTCAGTCATTTTGCTGTCATGTATATATGAAAGACATGAAGTCACAGCAGGGCTTGTTACATCAGTGCAGTATATGACATACTACTTTTATCTAGGAAAAGAACGAGCTTGAATCAAAACATCTTTGAGATCATGCTGTAGTACTGATGGTACTTAAGACCACTTCAAAAATAAGCCCTTAATCTTTGATCTGACAACTGGATATAATCTGGTATAAATATTTGAATGTGAAAAAAATAATAATAAGTTTTCAGAAGTGGCAAATATTAGTTCTCATGTTGCTGTGAGATGTGTCAGTTTGTTATTTGCAAAGCAAAGAGACAGCACATGTGTAGGTGGAATATTCATGCATGTTCTGGTTTTGCAGGAAAATGTATCTCCTGTTGTTTCTGGAAGACCTGGCACAGCTCATGTTAAATCACAGGGATTCATTAATGCTACAACACTCCATTCACCCATACCTAGGAAGCTTTAGAAGTTTGTTGTGTTGAAAATCTGGAGGAGTAACCTTGTTGGTCTTCCCAGCTAAATGAACCTACGAGCATGACTGTATCTATTTGCTGGAGACATGAAGATATCAGACCTGCAGAGCACTGATAAATGCATTAATATGCTCTAGTTCAGCTACAGGTGGTATAACTGAATGCTTAAAGAACAAATGCATTGAAGATATGAAATGAAGATACAGTGGATACTGAAAGGTTTTTGTATAAATTGGTTATGTGCAGTCCAGTGCAAAAATAGTCATCCAGCCTGTAAAAGCAACACACCATCCTGAGGTCCTTATTGTTCTTTTGTTTGTAAAAGAAACAGGCCCTAAATGCCTTTCAGTGGAAGTTACCATACAGTCAGGTTTAGAAAGAGGAAAGGAAGCAGAAAGCCACATACCAGGCATCCTCCAAGTGTCTCCAGTGCTCCAGGACCTGTGTCTTGTTAGCCTGCACACCACTAACAGTTGTATGCAGAAGGCCTACATTTTGCTGAGCATATCCATGCCTCTTTTTTTTGCACAGCTGACATAACTCTGTCACACTTGTAGAAAATCACATATGAAATCAGAAAGACCTGTTGTGTAAGGGGAAAGCACAAAGAAGAAAGACAGGGAATAGCAATAATTGGTTTAATCCACCCAAGGAACAGGCTGCCAGTTGGCACTTCTGGCATTTAGTGTATTAACTGTCAGCACCTGATGGATTAAGAGGCAGAGCTCAGTAATATGTTTCTGCTGTAGGAGGCAATTCTACATTGGTGAAGGGCATTTAGTTTGAAGAAAAAAAAACCTTTGCTCTGTATTCCTGTGGAAATAACAACAAAGTGGCTTTAGATATACACCAGTGTAGCTGTCACCAGAGTTTGACCTAACTTTAACAAAACTACATTCTATTAGAGGGGAAGGGATGCTATCCACAAGGATGGAGAGCTTATTGTATCCATTCAGCTGCGAACGCAGGAGGGCTCTTGATCCATGACCAGGACTCCAGGGCATTATGAAATACTAATTATAAAATCCATCTATGTGACAGCACAAGTCTAAAACCACAAACTGAAGCACTTCTCAATGACTTTTTTACATTTAGAATGAAACACAGACAGTCTGAAACACTGAAATGTAAGGATCCTGCAGAGCTATCCAAAGTTAAAGTTTGGGTAAGTGCTACAGGGCTTCCAGAAATGAAAGATGTGATTTGCTGCAATTCAGCAAAATATTTACTTATACCCTAATGTGTTGGGACAGTTAATTTTTTTTTCCCCCAAAGTTTTAGAAAGAAATGTAGACGAATCAAAGATTTGCTCTGGGCATAAACATGTTGAAGAGATAGGTGAATGAGTTGCTTAGTGCTATGTTTGTTACCTCAGATCCAAACTGCAGCTGTAGATGTCAGTGAACGAAGATTCAGTATAGTGATCCCTGCACAAGATAGAATAGAATAGAATAGAATAGAATAGAATAGAATAGAATAGAATAGAATAGAATAGAATAGAATAGAATAGAATAGAATAGAATAGAATAGACCAGGTTGGAAGAGACCTTCAAGATCATTGCATCCAACCCATCATCCAACACCACCTAATCAACTAAACCATGCAACCAAGCACCCCACCCAGTCTCCTCCTAAACACCTCCAATGATGGTGACTCCACCACCTCCCCGGGCAGCACATTCCAATGGGCAATCACTCTGGGAGCATCATGTGTTGGGTGACTACTGAGAATGTACAAGTTTGGTCAACGTATTTTAAAGTTGTTTTTTTATATTGTTGATGATGTCTTTTTGTTTTGTTGCTTGTTGTTGGTTTTGGTGTTTGTTTTTTTTTACTGGAAACCACAACCATTCTAAAAGCATTTTTTTTTCCCTTTCAGAAGAAATGAGATTCTGATATAGACATTCTCAAGTCTAGGGATTTACTTCTGCTGCACATTATAAATGGGCAAGCTTTGAGCCTTATTTTGCTCTTCTTATGGAAAAAGGCTGCTTGCATCCTCCTATGCAGGAAATAGTTTCCTACAATCAAGCAGAATCCTCTCCTACTGGATCTGGTTTAATCTTCTTTATCCCCTGTCCTCTCCAGTTGACCTTCCTTTCTACCTCTCTCTCCTTAGGTCATTCTATCTAGTCCAGCCTTGTGTCTTCTTGTATCTAGGCTCTTTGGACATCAGTCTCATATTTGTTTGCTTACAGCCCCCCACTGTCAGCTTTAGTCAGACGCTCCTCTTCTCTATCAGGTGCCTGCTGAAGAAACAACCATGAACATGGCTGATAAGCTTGCTGCTGTCAACACTCAATTTCTGTCAACACCCTCTGCTGTCAACACCCCTTATCTGCAGTTTAACAGAGATGGGAGGTATGAAAGTCATCTCCAGATTTAAGTATCTACATATAGATGTCTACATGTAAGTGTCCAAGCTCCCGTTAAGTCAACAGTGATTAGTTCAATCATAGAATCATAGAACTGTTTCAGTTGGAAAAGACCTCTAAGATCATTGAGTCAACTTAACAGCACCACAACCATTATACCATGCCATGTCTACACCTCAAAGGACAGTGATGTCACCACCTCTCTGGGCAGCCTATTCCAATGTCTGACCATTTTTTCAGTAAAGAATTTTTTCCTAACATCCAACTTAAACCTCCCCTGGCACAGTTTGAGGCCATTTCCTGCTGTTCTATCACTTGATACTAGGGAGAAGAGACTGAACCTCACCTCACTACAACCTCTTTTCAGGTATCTCACCTCAGCCTCCTCTTTCCAGGTCTAAACAACAAAGAGTTCATCCCTCCTCACTCTACTCTTAGCTCTACTCTTCTCTCAGTTTCTTTGGAGCCTATTGTGCACATTAACATTTAATTGTATGAATATTCATATAACTAATGTGCATGTTGACACTCAGAAAGACCCTAGATCTTGTGATAATCAACAGTCAATAAGACAAGGTCCTGCCTAGACTGTGGAAGGTGCGG
Organism: Dryobates pubescens; assembly: GCF_014839835.1. Taxonomy (NCBI): domain Eukaryota; kingdom Metazoa; phylum Chordata; class Aves; order Piciformes; family Picidae; genus Dryobates; species Dryobates pubescens. The sequence continues at coordinate 17,926,822 of NC_071625.1, read as the reverse complement.
GTGCTATCACTATGTATGGGGACCCCATGAGGTGCTGGAGCATGAGGAAGAGCACCCAGGTCTTGAGACCTTTTCGTTTCTGCCATGTTTTCCAGAAGATTTGCCAATTTGGGTGTCTGTGAGTCAGCAGCAAAAGATACATCACTAGCATTAAGAATATTAACAACTGGACTTTTGAGGAAGAAAGAAAAAAACAGAAAGAAAAGACAAGAAAGTCTGTTGTTTTCTTCCATATGAAAAAAATAATAATCTTTTGTCAGTTCTCAGTCTTCAGAATAACTGAAATAGTACCACACAGAGAGGCACATACACGCCCTTCAGTCTCAGGCACACCCAGCAAGAAAAATTTCTGCCAGGATAATTAAAGTTTGGCAAAGTTACAAGTAACAGAAACGAGGGCAAGTCTTGTATAATCTTAACCCTCTACTAGCTGAGATTATGATAATAAGCCCTTTTCTTCAACTAACACCACATAGATCTTTTTCCATCTCTCTTTGCACTGCTCGATGAAAGAAAATCCCATTCTCTGTTCTTAGTGGGAAAAGCACAAAATTGTTTTTCTTGCCTATACAAATGAAAAGCTCTGCTTGTGTGTTTCCACTCATTTAATTGGAAATTCTCTCAGTTTACCCTCATGTGACTTAAATGACTGCTTCTCAAATCCTTACCTCTTTCAGAGATTTCCCTGTGATCTACCTTGTTTCTTTTCCCTTTGTATTTCCCATCTCCTGTGCACACCCATTTTTTTTTTCCATACTCTGCACTGACAATACCTTTTGCTGTCAAAGACCCCTGTTCCATCCCTTGTTTCCATGGCTTTCCAATGCAACACTGGCACAAGACTCATCTTCTTAATACCACTACATAGATAAAAATAAATGACATGAAAAAGACAGCTTTGTTTCTTTCAGCTAATGGCTACAAGCAGATCTTAGTAAATGTTTCAAGTAAGGCTTTCCACTCAACAAAACTCTGTTATTTTCCTTATTAATTGCTAGGTCAAAACATAGTTTTATAACCTTTCCAATTAAAATGTAGCAAGACTTGATAATGAATCACTGAATCTCTCTCCCTAAACTAATCACCTCTCACAGTGCATCTCCTCTTATTGATATTCCCCTTGGCTCAGGAGTGACTCACCAGCTGCTGAGCTATGAACTTTGAAATGTTTACTTTCACACTACACAGTTTGGCCTTCATTGCTAATGAAGAGTGAGGACGAGTCAGGAAGACTAACCACTCCGTGCCAGAAATGTCTCACCTTCAATCATCACAACAGTCCAACAGTTGTAATAATTCTAAAGTTTCCACATGATACATTGAAAACCATTGTTAATTAATCAACCATTTTCAAGACTCCCATAAACAGAAATAACAAATTAAAGAGATACTACACTGCCATACCTACAGAAGCTTATAGTCAAAGTCAACAATGATTTCTCCTTTTGCTCCAGTTCTCTGCCCCCCAGATATGTGTATGGGGTAGGTCCTCCTCTGGACTTAATCTCCCACCAACAAGTGTGTTATGGTCAGAGACCTCAGCTCTATTTTGCCCAACAGTTGTTTTGGGCAAAACAGTAACCCTCATAATTTGTCTCTCCAACAACTGAAATAAGAAAAAGAGAGAAAAAGATGCTGGAGCTAAGAAGAGTAAGGGCTATTTGCTTTTAAGTAATGTTAGATAGGCTAACAAAAGTATCAAATTTAAACAGTCTTTGAGATCAGAGAAAAGAATTGGGGGCTCTTTATTATTAAACCATAGATAGAAACTTAAGAAATTAGATCATCTGACTCCAGTGATGCCTTCTGGAGACCATAATTTAAGACTGTTTCAGTATCCCAAATGTTAACACTTGTCATCTAGCGATCCATACCCCTTTTTTTCCTTTTTCCAGATTATAAACTTGTCATGGGCAAAAAAATAGCTTACATTCTGAAAGCCAACAGACAGCAGATAAATGGTGCATATGTGTTTGTGTCTGAAATGGAACTTCTACACTTTCAAGCAGAAGCCTGCTACTTGCTAGATGCAACTGGTAAGAGACTGGCTGTAAATCTCGGTAATTTCTAGTCTAAACAGAAATTACACATTCTGAATCCTCCTACCAGTAAAGAGACATTAAAAAGGACCACCACACCAGATAGCAGGCAGGTGATTTACTGTGCTCTATACCTAGACCATTCAGACTGGCAAAACTATGGGATTCCAGTCTGGAAAAAGGAGACACATACTTGAAAATAAGAAGTGATTTTGAGAAGAAACAAGGGATCTGAAAAGAAGGTGGTGAAGATCCTGGCTTGGAGAAAAGATACTGAGTGTGGAAAGGAGGTCCTGGAGATGAGGCGGATGCATGGAGACAAGTCCAAACAAGAATGTCACCAGTAACATCCAAGATTTCTGACTGAATAGCAACACAGTGCAGACCAACACAACTTTCTTCCCAAATGTCCCGGGCCAGCAGTGACCTCCCTGCAAAGAAGGCAAGATGAATCCTGATGCATATAAACACTGTGTGGCCAACTGCATGAATGAATCTGAAATAATCAAACACAGCAGAAATTCCTGCCTCCTTGGTTCTTAACTAAAACCCAGTATCCAGATATGTTGCAGGTGCACTCATGTTGCCTAAGTTTCAGGGCTCACTTCTTTCTTTATTTCTTCTTTCTTCCTTTCTTTTTTCTTCCTTTCTTTTTCTATTTTTTACCTCCCCTAAATGCAAGGAAAAACACAATGTTGTACTGATATTGTTCCCCATATCTGTTCAGCAACATTTTGGTACTCTAAGTAAGGTATTGCATGAGACAGGGCACAAAGATAGCTGCATCTTCAGCAGTGGTTATAGTCAGCAAGTACCCACAGTTTGAGACGCAGACTGTTGACTTTCTGCCTGGGGTATGTTTCCTTATCATTATCATTGAATATACTGAAACAGGGACTCACAGCTCTTTGGGTACTTTACCTCTATTGTTTTTGTTCTAATTCATTGCAGGGGGTGGGGTGGAGGAACCAAAAAACAAACAACAAACCCACACACTGTGACACATTTTTTCCCTCATTACTGGACCTTACAGATGGCAGCTCTCCTCTTGAGATGAATGTAACTGCATCTGCTCTTGCTCCGCCCAGCAGAAAAAGGCTCATGTACAACCTGCTGCATGACTATGACTGTTTTAAGCTTGAGTCACAATACCAAATCCTACAGAGTGCTCATAAACCTGCACCATGGAAATATTTGCCAACTATAAATAGAAGAGAGGCAAGCAGACAAAAGTAATCTTTTCTGAAAATACTTTGTCATGCTCCTGGACAAATTCCACAGCCATTACATAAAAAATGGATAGAAACTGCTGCTGCTAACCCCAAGGATTTAAGGTTCTTCAATAACTTGCACACAATCTTATTGACATTGTTCCTTTTTGCTGGTGTTCTAGAGACCTCGTTAAAAACAGTCAGTAGTCAGAAAAATATATATATACGACAAGATACCACTGTGGGCCAGCATACAGAATCTAGTCTAGCCTAAGATACCTTTGATAGTTGAGTGAGCAGCAGCTAAATCAAGCAGTCTATATAACATCACCTTTGTCTTGCTCTGTAGCTAATTCAGCACATCACTCCTTCCTCTTAGTAAAGACAAGCACCCTGTGACACTTGCTGTGCTGGACTTCTTCACCACATTACCTGATGGCTCCTCAAGCCTGAGTCCAGTAAGCAGAGATTTAGCAGGAATTCCACCGGTACAATTGGATGACTTTTCTCCACTTAGTGTTTTCTCAAATCCCTTAACAATAGCCCAGGCAGACAAGAGTGTATGTGAATGCTCATTGACCATAGTCTTGTACTAAGCTGATTTTAATTTCTGGAGGCAAGGATGTGCTTATCTCTTCAGCTCTTGAAGCAGATACATAATGGCCCAGAATACTCACCGTTGTGATAATTCTAGCTTGGTTCTTAATGACTTCATCATAAAGGCAGTAAAAAGTACTTTGGCAGGCAATTTGCTTTCCATGTGTGAATGACAGAATGAAGTCCCGACCAAAGGAGTTTATCAGTCATTATATGCTTTTTTTATCTTCTCTGAACATGGCATGGAGAAAGCATGTGACTGAGGTAATTAGATTTACTGAGCCCTTAGCTCTGAAAGCTGAGAAGGCCATAATGTATTCATACTTTGCATTTTCATGGCACTTTTTTCATTTATAGAATTTCTCCACACAAAAATACCACAGCTCTCAACCCCTGCTGCTATCTCTAGCATCGCTAATGGTACTGAGTTTATGGATCAACAATTTACGACATACTAAACACTGCATAAAATTCTCTTTCATAATAATAATAATAATAAAGCAGCACTATAGAGGCACAAGGATACCTGATCTTCTGAAATCTCATTTTCATTTTGGACACTATTTTGAAGTAGCTGTCAATGTACAAAAAGTTACCATGTTTCAAGAGTTACTACAAAATCCAGTCCGAAACTCTTCTGCTTACGTTAGTACTGGTTTCACCTTGCCTCATGGACTAACTTTGCAGGAAAGAAGGCAAAAAGTGGAAGAACAAAAATAAATAAATAAAATATAAATCAATTTATAAATCACTCAACAGATAGTGAGTTGGGACATTAAAGAGAAAGCCTCTGTCCATTAATAATGGGAGATGTTATTCTCTAGGAAATATCAGTATTGGTCATAAGAAGTGGCCAGTGCCATAAACTGGCCCCTGAAATTACATACTTAACTGCAAATCCAATTCTTAGAGACCTGTGAATGCTAGCCTCCAGAGGCTCCTTCCTGAGAACTGATCCTCTCCCCCTCATTGCTCTTCATCATACCCTACTTCTGAACCATTGCCTAAAGCACTGGATGTATGTGCAGCTTTGCAGTATTTTCTTACTGCAGTTTCCAGTAGGTGTGTTTCATCTGATGGTTTATGGATAGGTATTGTACAGATATTTTATAGTACTTCAACATGCTGATAGTCCTGCAAAGCTCATGGCTTAAAGCTCTTAGAAATGCAGTTCTATTCTGTGATTTAAAAAAAACAACACCCAAAGCAGAAATAATGCTGAGAGGCTATTTGCAGATATCTTGGTATGTATATTGAAGTTCTAGAGTAAAATGAACATGGCAATAATTAAATTGATGTTTCTTCTCATCCATTATTGAAAGCACTCTGGGTTCCAAAATAACCATCAGAAAATACTGTGTGATGACTTCATGTAGAGCCAGCACCACTTGCAAGTGAACATGGCGGAAAAGATCCATCTCTTTGCTGCAGACCGTGTGGTGAGTTTGTGATAGGACTCCTGCAGAGGTAATTTCTTATGAAATTTAGAACTGATTCCCAAGTCCTCAAAGGAAACAAAGCCAAAATGTTAACCTCCAAGATAGGCAGATTTCCACCAATTTTATCAAGTTTCATGGATTTTTTTCCCTGTAAAATAGACTTGTGCTGATTCTCAGTCCTCTTGAAAGACTTGAAAAGAAGAGTATATGTGCTTGAGCTGTTGAGATGTGGTGTATTCAATGGCAGGCTCTCTCTTCCTAAGAGATTGTTGATCAAGAAATCAAAAGTCTCTGAATTCTAATTGTGTATCAAAGAAATTACTCAGGGAACACTCTGGAAATGAAGGCAGTATAACTTATCTGCCTCATAGTTTTTTTGTGAATAGAGCAGACTATCAAACATTTCCTTTCTAAATCTCATGCTAAAGGTCAAGTGCAGCAAATTGCTGCAGTTGTACGGAAGCAAGAGGAACTAAAGCAGTTTTACTATAGATCTAAATTGCACTTGCATATGAAATGACACTCCATCTTTTTAGCATTAGTGAAATGCCTTTTATCCTACAGAGATCTTGTAATTAGGACCCAAATGTGTTTCATTTTAATTCACATCTTTGCTCAAAACCAGTCCTTGTTGTATTTTAATTGAAAGAGAAGTGTCATTTTTTGAGCAAAGAAAAGTTGCTGGATTGGAGGAGGCTGGGGTGGGGTTGGAAATTAATTCTTTCAAGCACAATAGAAAACTCAGTGAGATCATCATTGTGTTTCACGTGTTGTTCATGTGTTTTCCTTTGAAAGGCCGTGGTGGAGCAGTAAGAAGGTAGGCCATCTGTTTTCTCTTTGCTGGTAGTGCAACAACTTGGTCAGGTAAAAGCATCAAAAATGAGAAGCTTGTGCCTTCCTTACAATGACTGAACACACCTGGAAGAGAAAAGCTTCCAAGAAAGCATGTTGAAAGTGCAAAAAAGAAACATAGAAGGGAGGCTGCAACATAGACAAGAGGTAGAAGATGCCTATATCTAACAGGCAGCAAAAAGAGGGCAGGTGGGGACTGACTGTTCAGAGGCCAGTGGATATCTCAAAAGGCAGCAATTTTTTATGAAATGGGTTGTAGAGCTAGGAAACTCCTTGTCAAAGATGTGGATGCAAGGAGTTTTTATGGGCTTAAAGCAAACTGGAGTGGTACTTGGAAGAGAGGTCCTGGGATTATCTGTTAAGCAACCAAGATACAGCATTGTAAGGGCTCTCCTGAACTGTAAATACTCAGAAAGTGGCAAAGCATTAGAAGATACTATTTTTATTTTCTTTATTCTTATTTTTCCTTAGGCTACTCCTTATGGTCCTAATTAGAAACCAAATACTAAACAGATGATGCAAGGTAACCTTTGATTTGATCCAGCATGGCTCCTTTTTGGGATATAGGCAGTCAGGACTAAGTAAGGGTGAAAAGAAACTAATCCAGAGGGTATCATGCACAGTATGCTGTGATCCCAGGAGCTACTGAAAGATTACTGAAAAGACAACAAATCTCAATAAAGGACTGCATTCCCGGTCCACTTTGATCTTTCTTGGGTTTAAAATTATTATCACCCTAGTTCCTGTTGTAATACAATCCAGCTTTGGAAGTTCTAAGCTCTGTGGGGAATTTTAGGGGTGAGGGATTCTCATTTTCAGGGAAATGCATAGGCAAATCCATCTGTAAGCTCCAACTTTCATGCTCAGGGTGCATACAGCAGGCTGGTGCTACAAGAATGGCAGCTGCAGGCACCACTGCCATCAGGTCAAACGTTCTGGATTTTTTTTCCAGGTGTGTAGCTAGGAAATTCCGCCAACGAGTTCAACCATATTCACTGGCCAGAGGATGACAGGCATAGACTCTTATATGCAGAACTGGCCAGTGAGCACCACGGCATAGAGTTAATACCATTATATAATCTCCAAAATTTCAGTCTCAGTGTTTGAAGACTTGTTTTAGACCTCTGTCCACAGCTGAGATGGTTGAATTCTCTGTAGTAGATATTAAAAATATCTCTGTAACAGTTCCCTAGCTGTGGGGTCAAGCCAGAACCCATTTGTTTAGGAGATGCTTGCAGAAGACTGCTGACAAGTGTTTTCAGAAAATATATTAGCTACTCTACCCAGGGAGTGGTTTGTACCTTAGAGCATCCTATTCAAGGAAACATCCGTCACCTCTAGCAAGCTGGGCCTGAAGGGAATCCCTCTGGAGAAGAATTTTGCTCTAGGGTCTTAATTTCTTCTCCAAACAGCACCAACAAGGCTGGCGACGCACAGCACTACTGTCATATTGAGGGGTCTGAGGAGCTCTTTGCAGTCAGTACCAGAGACTAAGGACTGCAATCCATTATGGAGGTAAGAGAGAATCAGACTTTAAGGACTCCTGAGTAATCCTGAAACCCAACAACTCCAGCTCTGAAAACATCTTTATGCCTATAGCCACCCTCTTTTTATCTAGGGGAAAAGAATTAAAAAGTGTGGTGGTTGTTTTTTTCCTGCAAAAACAATGCCTATATTTTGCCAGCATATGATGATACATGCAAGGGTTCACAAAAAGAAACTAATGTGCATATGTGTTGCTATTGTTGGCAATAAGGAAAGTTACAGGCTAACTTTTGGTACTTCTGAAATAAAACACCAGTCTTATTTAAAGTTATTTGGAGGTGTCAGCAAGGGGGGACTTTTGCCACTAAACAACATGTTTCTTTTGAAAATGAATTATAAAATAACCTATGTGCTGCTCTCTAGAGAGGAAGATCATTGGGGCTTAAGCTCTTTCTACAAGTCTGAAATGCAAGCCATTTCCAGGAACAATATCCCTAGTTCAAATACAAGAAATGCTACTATTCCTGTATAATGTCAGTCTATCATTATCCTTTCTTTCTGAAGAAACATCTGAAGGTCTGGCATAAACACAATGACTCTCACTAGAGTCTGTAAAGCGCTTTGAATATTAAAACAGGGCAAGGAACTGGGATCTGTACAGAGCATCTGCCTAACGGCTCTGCTAAATGAAGATGCAGAATTCACACACACACATACCCACACTATCATATAACTTCTTTCATTTTCTAATTTCCTTCAATCAGACCATCCAAAGTTTTATAGGGAAAAAAAAAATCCCAATGTATATGGCTGTGTAAAAGATATAAGAACTATACAGAACTGGTGGCAGCCTATACAATACAAATAACTGTACAAAAAGCTAAAGAAGAATAAATAACGTTTCAAACAGAAACAATTTAGATGTACAGAGCACCAGTTTAGCATGTTCCAAAGAAGCAACACCATATAATAAGCAGACAACGAAGAGCACAGAACTGGAAGGAGCAAGCAAGGGTCACCAAGTCTAACTTGTTAGAAAGGCAGGTAGCCTTTTGGTAGACATTACCTCAAAAGGAGTCTACAAAGAAGCTTTGCCTCTCAGTCCCACAGGCTATGCAATTCTTCCCAGCTATGCAAACCCTGAAACTGCCACTGAACACTGGAAGCTATCAAGATCATAACCAACATGCTTGAATCTCCCAGTATGGGGAGGGGGGTGGGAGGAAAGGAATAAGGGCTAAGGGATAATTTAGGTTTATTAGTGCTCTAGAAAGAAATCACAGTTACTCAGTCTGGATAACTGACAAAATACTTTACATCTGAAAAGGAAACTGCAAATAGTAACCAGACAAAAAATGATGCTGATATTGCTGTGTGGATGTTTAGAAGCAGCTGAAGTATGACAGTATTTGGTGTGTGAAAACTATGCAGTAGTGATCAGTCTAGCAGATATTGAGGCTATGCAAGCTAACTTTTTTCCTCCTATTCTCTCTGCGAACGCACAGATCCAAGGCAAAGGGCCAACCCCCTAAGAGCCAGCAGTACTCAGAACAAAAAAGAATCTTCCTTTCATACAGATCAAAAGAAGGTGTCTGGGCTGATCTAAAACACCCTTCTTACAAGTGGAAGGGTGCAGATATCCTCTGTTTGACATAGCTGCCCAGGGAACACACAGATACTCACTGTGAGCTACTGATGCTAATTATTGCAGGATCAAAACTGTCAGGTTCCTGCTGCCTTCCTAGAAACTGCATGGTGTTCAGGACTATTCTCAGTCTAAGAAATAGGATTAAGGACATCTATTTGAAAATAGGACTCAGAAAGAAAAGTCAAGAATTCTTCCTAGCTGTAAAAGACAGGATCAAAATAGGTCAGGTACCTTGAAACTGGTGTAATTTCTCCCATCTGCTGGCTGCCTTTTCCCTGGGCCATGACTGGGCTGAAGCCCTCTGCACAGCAAGAAGGGAAATAGAAGTTAATGCTTACCTGCAAGTTTCTGAGCTGCATTTCCCAGACTGTAAGAGGAGCTGCAGCTCTCTGCTACCACCATGGGACCACCCAGAGTACATTGGGACTGGCCGTGACATGGTACAGACTCTACTGAATCCTTCCAGCCTGGATAAGCTAGTGTTCTAATGAGCTCTGCTGGAATCCTCATCCCTGACCTGCTCCGAATTTTTCTCCTAAGGCTTGAAGCAGCAAGTGGCTGTTGCATTAAAGATAGCTGCTTCACACAGCACTAGGCCTGTGCAAGGCCAAAAACTCATGGCAGCTGTAAGGGATAAATATAGTCTAAGCTAAAAGATAGTACTTTTTTTTTTTTAATCTTAATTATTTATTGAGGGAGAGGGATGGGAAATGGTCCTTACTTGCTTTCAAGCCTTGCAAAAATCCTGGAACAAATGCACATTTCATAGGCACCTGGGAGATAAGTCACAGCAGCAGCTGCTTCATGTAGCAGCAAGGACAAGTAGCCCATATGAATTTGTCAAGAATAAATTGTGTTCAACTGATCTAATCTCTACTTGTAGCAGTATAACAGATTTTAAGAATAAAGGAAAAGTAGCTGTCACAAATCTTACCATGACTAAGGTTTTCAAAATGGTTGTGTGTGACATTCTCATAAGCAAGAAACAGCAGCATGGTCTAGACGAGACAATGATCGATTGGGTGCAAAGCTGGTTTGATGACATATCAGAAAGGTTATCAGTGGAGTTTTGTCAGAGGAGAAGGATATAGAAAGTGGAGTTCAGCCAGGTCTGTTTTGGATCCAGTCCTGGCATGTGTTTTCATTAACGAATTAGATGATAGGAAAAAAGAGCATGGTTACTAAATTTTTAGGTGGCATAAAGGTTAGAGGCGTTGCAGGCACAGGAGGACAGAATTTGAATTCAGAATAATTTTGAAGAATTGTATAACCTGTTTGGGGTGGAAGAAGGAAAGCTGAAATTCAGCAGGGACAAGTGCGAGGCTACAAATTTCAACTTACACAAATACACCAATACCAAAATTTGCCAATAGCAGCTCTGCAGCAAAGCGTGGTATCACAGCAGATGACAAGCTGAATTGCTTGTGAAAAAATGAGAAATCACCAACACAAAATAGTGAACAAGAAGGGTTATAAACTTCAAGATGTGCAGTAGTCTTTCCCTTTGGCACTAGAAACGTTTCAGATGCCACACTGTATTCAGTTTTGAATGTGACTACTCAGTGCAGATGTGTAGCAATAGTTCGGAGGAGAAGAGCTCCACCAGAAATGTAGAAAATATATCCAGAGCAGAAAGACTGACAGGCTCAGTGCTTGTTTAACTGGAATGAGTCTCACATGGATCTCACCAATGAACTTTGTGTACATAACAGGCTTGTTACAAACAAAAATACAATAATCTTTTTTTTCTAAGCCTCCAGGGAATAGAACAACAACAAAAGCTTGTGCTACAGGAAGAAGTTTCAGTTTGAACTTTTCAGCAGAAAGACTTGCAAAGTAATGGAAAGATTTCTTTTCAGACATAACTTTGTGCTAATGGCTTGACCCCATCTGAACCAATACCTTTGATGTGAGAGCCACTGCATCCTACTGAGTGCAAGTCCTCATAAAGTTCTTGCACCAAGTGACTGGCTGTGGGATCACCTGGGGAGGGTCAGCAGCCATAAGCTCCAGGCAAGCTCTGTCAGACACTCAAATCTGGCAAAACACATTGAGACTCAGTGTGGGCTGTTTCATCTGGGCTTTGCTTATGGCATCAGTCTCTTCTTCTTCCGCTATTTTCTTGCTGCCTGAACTTTTCCAGGAAAGTTTTCTTGCACGACAGTGAGAATGACAACACATTCTTTATTTTCCCAAGGGTGGCAGAAAAGCAAAAAGCTGCTTGCAGACCACAGCTCTTTACAACCATAAGAAATCCATGGCTTGGATGTAGTATTTATTTAAGCCTCATTTACTACCTGTCTCTTGGTTCGTGGGCAGAACACTCTGGAGAGTTAAAAACCTTTCTTTGTATGGCCTAGAGTGATCTTCATTAGATATGCTACTTAAGCTTTCATTACCATTTGATGGGACTTGCTCATGATGGATTGCTTTGTTTCTCCTGTGGTACCATTACCCAGGTGTAAAGAAACATGTTCTCCTGAGTCTGGTGCCTCTGACAATGACTGATCTTATACAATCAATTCAAATTAAACATTTCGATACCATGGATTCATGTCAGATCTGAGCCAAACATATTGATCCCATGGATCCACGTCAGATCTGAGCCTCTTGCACTAGTTTGTTGCATTACCAGAACATTGCCATTCCTAAAGCTGGACTGTCAAATCCTGAGATGAAGCTACAGAGCACAGAGAAGACAGAAAGGCAGGTGGTACTGGGGTCCATCCACCTAGCAGGAGCAGTGGTGTCTCTCAGCGATGATGGCTTTTTGGATGTATACCCTCCTGGACTAGGAAACATGGTTAAAATCTCTTGGAACAGATGTCCCAATCCCTGCATGTTCACAAGCTAACACTCTCCTTTCAAGTACCAAATGTGCTGTATTGTATGCAGGACCTGCAGCCTCTTTTGGTTGCTGGGGATTTGAAAAGTTGTGTTTCCTTTGATGTCTGGCAATATGCTAATACATATTTCATTCAAAATATGTATTTCATTCATCAACCACAAGACCTTACAAGGACTTGGAAAACTGGTTGGTGTAAAACTCCACCTAAAGTGAATTTAGGACTAGTCTCTAGTCTTCTGTTTGTTAGCCTGAAAAGCTGCTGCTGAGTCCAAAAAACATGAGGAAAACAGCTGTCACCACATCTTTGTGTAGACGAATCAGAGATTCCACCGCTGAACAGAAGAGCCCTCTGACCAGAACCTTCAGTTCTTTAAACATTGCTCATAGCCACTGAAAACTGAAAAGCTGAATTTCATGTAGGGGTACATTAATGGGAAGTAAATACATGCAGGGATTTCAATGTAAGAAGCAAGGCTAGATTGTAGCTATACACTTTGAAGACAGAGGGAGCCTTTGTAACCTTCACTTTTCATAAAACAAAGTGGAGTGTTATACCTTTGGGTGAGCTTCACAGACTTTAGGTGGTGGAGAATCTGCTATATCCTCAGGTGAACTCTTCAACATTAAAAATATGCAGCTTATCTGCAGTCAGAACTTGTCTGGCTTGAGCTACCAGCCTGTGAAGTGTTGTGCATTTGTATGTTAAATTAAAAAGCCCTCTGCCCTTATATGTATTATTCTCCTGAATTTCTATTTGGAGATTTTTTTCACTCACTGCTTTTACATTTCATTACTGTTCTGCTGCAAGAGTTCAGTTTTCAAATGAAAGTCCTGTGCATTTCCAGAGGACAATGCTCTTCTCCCATGCCAGTCTATTTGCAGCACAAACAGAAGGGGTGAAGGGAAATGTATGCACAGCTCCCATCAATTCTGAATGTCAGCTTTAGCAATTCCCCCTTCCTCCCCCTCACTCCTAGAGTGTGGATTATATCTAGGTCTTTTCACCAGGGGCCTGTATTCTAGCAGTTAGCCATTCTCTGCTACCAAGGCTTGAAGTTTTAATGAGCACAGGCAAAGGAGGGTGCTTAGCAACAATACAGATAGTACAACAAATACAGGATAAGCATTTTTGAGATTAGATTTTAATGCCATCTTAATGACAACAGTTATTGTTCTGTGCAGCTAAGCCACTAACACAGATGCCAGAATACTGCAGCACATGTGCACCACTCTTGTTGCCACTTTGGGAACTGGGATTTTGGAAGTAATCAGGACAAAGGGAGAGGAAGAAGTGATAGACAGCATGGTGTCAGGACATAACTTCTTCTAGCTGCATAACATTCTATCTGCTTAAGCAGTATGATGGTATGGTCAAAGTGCCTTATTTTCTCATCATTTATGTTGGTCCTGAAAGGCTGGAGAATTACAGCAAAGGTATTTGCACTATTTAGTAAAGATTAAATTTTCTTGCAGGCTTTAACCCCCTTTTCAGCTCCATTCACTACCGAGAACGACAGGTATATTAACAGATACAATCAGGCTTCAGAAGTTTTGTTTGTGTGAGCCACAGTCTGTGAAACCTGATTTGAGGAAAAGTAAAAGGGACAGCTGTGAGATGCTCTAAACTCATCAAACAAGTTGAAGTCAGCTTGTCTTTTGGGAACCAGCAGCCAAGAAGCAGAAGGAAAAAGTAGCCAGAATTGGAAATAGGGAAAAAAAACCCAACCAAAAAAAGCAAACACCCAAAAACCCCAACACTCTTCTGTGTAGAAGAAAAACAGCAAGATAGGATCTGAAGAGTTTGACATGGGACATGAGAAATTGTCCCTCTTACCACTTGCCTAAGATGATGCTCTGGAAGCATTCTGTGTGTTAGACACAACCCTCATATAAAGATCACAGGTACTAGAACTTCATCCATTCACATGTTCCAAAACAAGGGAATAATCTTGCCTTTGCTTGTCCTCCACTGCTAGTACTGCCTTTCTACTTATGTTCAGCTCCAGACAAGGTTTAGAAAAGCAGAGTGTACATACTGAATAGGTGGGAGGAACAGGAAAATGGATCACTGGCAGAAACCAGCAGAAGCCCCCAGCCCTGTTAATGTTGCCACCTTGACACACCCACCCTCTGTCTGAACTAGTACCAGCTTCAGTCTCTTATGCTGCAAATCTCCTCTGAAGAACAACCAAGTGCAAAAGATCTGCAGTTCATTGTCCTGCTCCTTCATCTCTGACTCACCATACTGACACAGAAAGAGCCAAATGAGCAAGGCACCATAGGCCCTTCACTTTTTTCATTCCAGTGTCACACAACATGGAAATAATCAGCTGCAGGAAAACCAGACAAATTGCTGTGACATTACTGCATGCCTGTTATTGCCATGCATTGATTGATCAGTGTATGACACATTACTTCCATACTGAGTCTGGTTACTGCACCATCAAAAAGTGACAGTTGGTTTGGAAGCTTCACAGAGGTCAGTGGCATAGCAGTGTGAAAATCAGTTCATGCTAATAGCTGGAGTTGTGCTCTTGCCACTCAGTACAATTTCAGCATGGATTCAGATCTCTTATTTTCTTGAGCTGATTTTTGCTATGAGGAGCAAAATGACCAAACAAGAGACTTAATGGTCCTTGTCTCAATGTCTCAGGCCCCTTCTCCCTTTCTCTGTGAGCCGTGGAACAACATGTTTGGCTCCCAGCATCTGACTTGATCCTTCTTTCCAGGAAAGATACAAAGCTGAAGCTTTCTATGTGGGCCAAAGGAGAAATGAGAAACAAAGGAGACAGGGCAAAGAAAAGCATTTATAAGGCAGTGAGAAAATAATGAAACATGAAGATAATGCTAGAGGAGGTATCCACAGAGAAAACACCTACAAAGACCAAAGCTAAGGAGAGGTGGGAGGAAAATTCTGATGAGAAGCTAAGGGGAAGAGAAAGCTAAATGAAACAGAATCTCAGCAAATTTCCATAATGTAACACTGATGAAGCCTTTTATAATTATAGACAGGAATTCTCAGAAATGTTCCCTTGCAGGAAGATTGCATACTCATATTTTAATATCTCTGAACATGTTCCCAGCCTTGGCAGAAGTGGAAAGTTTTTTTGCTAGTGCTGCATGCTCTAAATCATAGAATGGTCCAGGCAGGAAGGGACATCCAAAGGTCATCCAGTCTGACCTCCCCACAGTAAGCAAAGACATCCCAAACTAGACCAGGCTGCCCGGGGCATCATCAAGCCTTACTTTGAATATCTCTAGGGAAGGAGCCTCAACCTGGGCAACCTGTTCCAGTGTTCCACCACCCTCATAGTAAAGAACTCCAGATATGCAATCTAAGTCTGCCCTTCTCTACTTTGAAGCCATTGCCCCTCATCCTGTAAACAGTCTCTCTCCATCCTTCCTGTAGCCCCACCTCAGGTACTGGAAGGCTGCTGTTAGATCTCTCTTCTCCAGGATGAACAACCCCAGCTCTCTCAGCCTGTCCTCATAGCAGAGGTGCTCCAACCCCCTGATCATTTTCATGGCCCTTCTCTGGACCCTATCCATCAGGCCCATGTCCTTTCTATATTGAGGGCTCCAGACCTGTATACAGTACTCCAGGTGAAGTGTCACCAGAGCAATGTGGCAGAATCACCTCTCTGGATCTGCTGGCAATGCTGTTTTGATGCAGCCCAGGATGTAATTTGCCTTCCGGGCTGCAAGTACACACTGCCTGCTCATGTCCAGTTTCTCATCTATCAGCACCCCTAAATCCTTTTCCACAGGGCTGCATTCTAACACCTCATCACCAGTCTGCATTGACAGTGCAGATTGCTCCAGCCCAGGTGCAGAATCTAGGCTACCCCTGTACATCACCAAGTTCCATAGATCAGTATCACTGAGATCTGCTCTGGAGTAACCACCACATCAGCCCCAGGACCATGCAGCTTCCACAGTGTGACAGCCTGCATTAAAACTGCTCTTCAGGAGAAGCAATGTCAGAAATGTGCTATGTCCTGCCAAAGTAATGGAGACATTGCTTGCATGATACCTTGTGGGACTTGGGCACAGGTTGATTCTTATCCTGAACCAGATGGAAGCCAGAGCTGATTCAACCTGTGTGCTGGATGAAAATCACTGAGGAAACTAACGAGAATCTGGGCTACCTGAAGCAAAGCCAAATCCATAAGTCTGTATGACCTTAAATGCTTCCAGAAATCTCAGTCTGCAACTACTTCAAGTCCAAATTCCATTAGTGACCCAGTGTGCAAACAAACAGCATGGATAATTGCTATTCATGTACCACCAATTGTTAAACTCATTGTATCCTCTTGGACTAGCTGTTGCTCATTTTCTCAGACAATGTTTGACTGCAGCATTTCCTGAGACAGATCTATGCAACTATAAATAACAAAAAGATTGTATGTGTCCTGAATGCATTTTTGAAAGGTAAATACCACCATTCAATACTAGTGTCAAAAAAGGGACTGCCAGAGAAATCACCTTGCAGCAGAAAGGAAGCTTTTGAGCTCCAGAGTCATTTTCACCAGACTTTTCCATCTGAAACACATTTTACTTGTGCAGTTGCTTTTGCACAGAATAAATCCATCTCAGACATGTTGTGAGGACAGACACCAGTTGTATCACTCCATCTGAGTCCTATGAAATGACAAGAAATAGTCTCTGATCTCTTCAGGGCCTCTGCTGCACACTTCAGGGGGAGGATTTTCCAGTGGATTCCCATCAAAGTTGCATGAACAGTAATTGCATCCCCAGTCCAGGTTCACCAGCTCCCCAAACCTTGCTGGAAGGGACTGTAGACGGTTGTTTCCCAACCAAAGTGTGTGCAGATTCCTTAAACGACAGATATCCTCAGGCAAACTCTCCAGCGAGTTGAAGAGCAATAGCAGGGTTTCCAGTTTCTCTAGATGCCGAATGCTGGGAGGGATTGTGCCTATTTTGTTGTCACTCACATCCAGAAAGAGGAGGCTCTTCAGCTGACAGAGGGGTGTGGGCAGCTCAGTGAGGCTGTTGTTGGCTAGATGGAGGCTATGTAGCCTTTGTAGTGCCCCCATTTCTGGGGGCAGTGAGCTCAGGCTGTTGTTGCTCAGAGTAAGCCTTTCCAAGTGACTCAGAGTGCCAATTTCAGCAGGGATTTTCTTCAAGTTGTTGGAGTCCACGTAGAGACAGGTTAGGTTCCTTAGGCGGCTGATCTCTTGGGGCAGAAGGTCCATCTGGTACCTCAGGCAGCTCTCTCTTTCTGGGCTCATCTCCAGGACCTGCAGCTGGTTCAAACCAAAGACCTTTCTGGGGAGAGATGCCAGCTCTTTTCCTGAGATTTTGAGTTTCTTCTTCCCTTCATATTTTGGATCATGCTCTGTAAGGAACTTCCAGAGTGGGTCAGGGCCTGTGGAGGCACATCTGAAAGAGGCGGCTGCATCCATTGTCTGACAAGAACTGCAGCTGGCTGAACCCGGGACGATCGCTGACAACTTATTGCACACTCCACAGGTAACCTCTGAGGTTTTTGTGCATTAAGGCCCTCTGTCAGCTTTCCTTTCTGCCAGGCACGTTACCAACACACATGCAGACTGTTTGGGTTGCTCAGGTACATCCCACTGAGTAAATATTTGACATTCTCACTTGACCGCGTGTTTCCTTTCTGCTCTGCAGCATATACAAAACCAAGCTCCTGAGCTCCTGTCTCTTGTGGTTACAGCCAGGGAGCTGTTCAGAAAGTGAAACAGCAGCACTGTGCCAGTGCTTTCATCTGATAGGTTCAACTCTTTATGCAGCCCTCTCCTTCTGGAAGCACCAAGGGTCCTGTTGACTGAGGAATTCACAATGGTCACTCCCAAGAATTTCAATGTAAGAAGCAAGGCTGGACAGATAAAGCAGGTAGTAAACAGGACGAGATAAAGCATATGGTAAATGGGACAAGAAGAAAGACTCATAGCTGGTGGCTTGAGAGCTGGGAACCATGAACACATACTGTCTTCAAGGCCAGTTGGTGCTTTTAACATTCAGCAAGCACAATAAAGAATATTTTGAAATCTGGAAGCCCTTCTCACTCCTGCTGAGTGTATAAACCCCTGCACCACAAAGATTTTGTCTTTCTTGTGCTCCACTCGCTCTGACATATTTAAAGGCAATTTTTTATCCCTTACTGGCGTAGCTTTTGTAGGAGGCATGTAAAATGCCAGGTTTGTCCCAAGCCATTCAGCACAGCATGTGATGTACAGAGCAGGGTATTTTCCTGGAAGGAGAAAATTGTTGGTTTGAAGCCACAGGCTGAGAAAGCCCAGCTCTTTTACTTCATCCTCTAATCCTCAAGGCGTTCTGCTACAAAATGCTTAAGGCAATAATTTCAAATGCTTTTCAAGGAATGAGGTCTCTGTATCATCTTGCAGTCTAACACATTGTCTTCTACCTTGAATAGAATTATGGTCTAAAGAGGTTTACCAGGTCAGATCTCATGAAAGTGTAGCATGTCAGCTTTACTTTCCCACTCTGTTCAGTTCTGATGTCCTCAGCCTGGGATGGTTCTGGGTTTGCAGAAGCCTGTGTCCTAGAACTAGGGCAGTGCATGGCTGGGAGATCTCTATACAATGCTGACAAGAAGGTTTCAGGATCATTGTTCAGTCTTCTGAACATAAGGTTCTGCTGGTTTTTAATTATCTTCATCCTGAAATGTATATTTTTCAGAGCTGTTGTGTACCAGCTGTTACCCTTGACTTGAATTTAGAATGCAAATACCATAACCCTATTGAAATGGAGCCCTGAATTTCCTCCAGAGTATTTGTAAGAGAAAATTATGTCACTTGCCCATTATCCAGAAATGTTTTATGTCTGCTTTGGCATTACAAGCTCCTGGGATGGTGGTGGCTGGAGAGAGGCCTGCTGGGCTTCTGACAGTGACTGCTGAGTATGCAACAGCATGGGGTGGTTACACCTCTTCTTTAGAGCCACCATTAATATCAATGAGATCCAGAGGCTGTGATAGGTTCAGTCAGATAGGGTGGACAATTAACATGAAAAAGATTCAGAAGAACTTGAGAAAATCTATTAAATGTTCAAGAGAAAGAATGGGTAACATACCTTGGAAATATATGTACACCAGAGATGAATACAGCAGTAAGGGGAAAGTTTCTTAGCAGGAATTACAAACCTCAAAATTAACCATAAAAATAAGACTCCAAATAAGACTTGGATAAAAGCCATCCCTCACATTACCAAGGGGAAAAATGTGTTTCTAAGAACACATTGTCAAATACATCTGTCCTGTGAAATAAACTGAATTGCTGTGTGTGGTGCCTGCTGCTTAAACTTGCTTATCTCTTCCAATCAAAACCTGAGTCTTTCAGACAGCTTGTCATGAAGAGCCAAACCTGAGCACAGAGCTTGGGCTTTGCTGCAGCTCTTTTATTGTTTCTCTATAAATAATAATAATAAAAAAAAAAAGATGAAAAAATGTGCTTTAGTCCTGAACAGTGCAGTCCTGCTTTGATTACCCACCTCCAAATAAGCATGTAGAACACAGCTCAACCTTGCACAGTTTAATTATCCCATATTAACAAGAAGTGGGAAAAGGGTAGCTCAGGAAAGTAGTAACAATGAAGGTGTAACTTTTCTTTTTTCCTTCTTAACTGTGCAATGCTTCCCTTTATCTGTTTGTACTTGAATGTTTCAAATCGTGCTGATTCACATACTTACTTAATTTTAAACTTCAGTTCTTCCTGAAATACTCAAATATTTTCATGGCTTTTGTAAAGTATGCGTGCAATGGTGTAGAGTACAGAAAGAAGCTGAAGTGGTGAAACATCAAGGAATGCTGTTTTACTTATAGAAAACAGCCAAGATAAGAATGACTGCTAAGTCATTTACAATTGTAATAATAAGGAGTATTGTTGATATTAGCGTTTTTGCAGCACACATGATGAAGTGACAATGAGAAAACATGCGTGGTCAGGCAACAAAGCTGGTGAGGAGTTTGGAGCACAAGCCCAGTGAGGAGAGGCTGAGGGAGCTGGGGTTGCTTAACCTGGAGAAGGGGAGGCTCAGGGGAGACCTTCTTGCTGTCTACAACTACCTGAAGGGAAGTTGTAGCCAGGTGGAGGTTGGTCTCTTCTCCCAGGCAGCCAGCACCAGAACAAGAGGACACAGTCTCAAGCTGCACCAAGAGAGGTTCAGGCTGGATGTTAGGAAGAAGTTCTTCATAGAAAGGGTGATTGATCATTGGAATGGGCTGCCTGGGGAGGTGGTGGAGTCACCATCATTGGAGGTGTTTAGGAAGAGACTGGATGGGGTGCTTGGTGCCATGGTTTAGGTGGTTAGATAGTGTTGGGTGATAGGTTGGACTCGATGATCTCAAAGGTCTATTCCAACCTGGTTAATTCTATTCTATTCTATTCTATTCTATTCTATTCTATTCTATTCTATTCTATTCTATTCTATCCTATCCTATCCTATCCTATCCTATCCTATCCTATTCTAACAAAAGGTTGTACTGAGAAGAGTCACACACAAATGGCAAAAAAAGGGAAATAATACATTCCCTACTACAGCTTCTGAGAAGCAGCTAATTCAAAACTGTTTTGAAAACAAGTGTAAATTGTTAAATAATTTAACACAAAAAAAAAATTTTCCCTGACTGATTCTCTTGGTTTGATTTGGTTTTTAATTTATACGATAGGCAAAAACTTTTAATGGAATGATGGCTTGTTTGCTGTAACTGCAATAATTCACACACTTGATTTAAAAACAATAACAGCCCACAGTGATGCCATAAAACCCCTGTGTCATTAGCACCTTTTTAATATGTAAATAATACATTGTCTCTAATGCAATTTTAACAGCATGCCCTCTCTTACCACAGCCAAAAGTAATCCAATAAAACTATCAGCATATTCCCAGGTTTAAACCTCAGACTCAATGAACAGACTTTACAGTGATGTACCAAACATGTTGTTGCAGAGACAACAACACTGAGACGCAAAAGCCACAGCTCTCCCTTGTTCAAGAGCAGGTAGAGGAGAGATCACAAGCACTATCCCTGCCCTATCTGCCACCAGCTGCCTCAGTGGACACCTCACAGGGTGCTGAACAGACAATACACGTCTGCTTGTCACCTTCCAGCACAGAGGCACAGAGGCATCTGCATTTTTTTTTGAGGGCAGTTTCTGACCATGGCCAGGGCTATACTTGTAGGTTTACTGTCTGTCCAGATGGCAGATCTAATTTGGAACGTAATCTCAGGTCACCTCTCCATAGACTGCAAATATCCATAAACAGACTGAGGCAAAAACTGTTGCAGCTTTTGGTATCTGAACTTGTGGCCAGAAATCCCACCAATAGACCTTCCTTTCTTATACCTTTTATTGCAGGTGATTTTTTTAGGCACATTCACACAGAGCTTGCTTCAGTAAGATGTGGCAGCTATAGAAGCCTCACTTTGATGGCTGTACATATAGAAACTGGGTGGCTATAAACACAGTCCTTTATCTGGGTCCACAGCACATGTCTCATACTACTCTCCCTAATGACAGATTATGCCTGGTAAATGCCATTTAACTATCTGAAGAGAAAATGAGATTTTACAAAAAGCACCCACTGAACTCAGGGCACAGTCTGGGGAGTCTGCAGGAACAGACTGAACAGAAAACCACATGCCAGGGAATATGCTGGAGCAAAGGGAATCAGGTTGTATTCCCTTTTCTGGGTGGAGAAGTTGCAGAGCAGTAGCCTGTGTTTAATCCATGCAGATCTTTTAATTGTTATTGAAGATGTGTTCCTAACACAGTCTCTTGGCAATGGCTCCAATGCCATCACATTTATCCAAAACAATGTCTAGTGCCATGTTGGGAGATATTTCCCAAGTAGGAACCTGTTCTACCTCACTCCAGGAGGGATGAAATCTCAGTCTGGACTAGGAAAAATAATGCTATTGAATACAAAGTGAGAAACATCTTTGCTTAATACTGAAATATAGTGGGGTGACCAAAATGCAGGACAGTAACATACACCACTGAGAACTATTTAAAAGCTGTAAGCTTTTTGTTTCAAGATCTTTTCACTTTGATTGGTCTTTCCATAGCAAAAGACACAGTAAAATTAAATCAAAGAGTTTATTTGCATAGGAAATAGCAAAAAATAGCACTACTGACAGCTACACAATAAAGACTGTTTAACCCTGGCATGTGAACATCTTATTTGATTTCATTTTTCAGTAAAGCAGAGGCAAATTTTATCTGCTGCTGGTTGAGAAACAGACTCCAAGACTGGCAAATGGTTATCTATGTCCTGTAGCCTCAGGGGCTGTTTCTGGAGTGGTTATAGACAGATGTGGCTTCTGCATGGTTTAGCCAGCTTGGAAACACCATGCCATATGGTGAACTTGCCAGCAGGGCATGATGCCTCTTTTCTGACTCCAGAAGACCTGATGAGAATTCTGAACACATTCAGCACTTGGTGCCTGTGTCAGGCTGATTACTTCAATATCTCAGTAAAAACTGCTTTCTGCAGAAGAGTTTTGAAAATGCAGGTGCTTTGCTGGCACTTATTGCAAAGGTCTTGTCAGACTCCATCCCCTCTTTAATTTTGCATTCAGAGGTTGATTTTGGCAATTAGCTGATAAAGGAAAAAGGCCAGTGACTGACTTTTTTGCTTTCACCCTCAAACAGAGTTTCTCACAGGTTTTTGAACACTGACTAGTGTGAAACTTCTCACTTACCCTCTAACACATTACCTTGTCCAGATACTCTCATAGTGCATCATCCAAAATAGTGAAGCTGGGTCACACTTAGTTTCCTGAGATTTTTAATAACAGGAGACCTTCTTACTACTCTGGCTGATTTTTGGATGAAGCAGTTGTAGAGAGCTGTGTGCACACTGACAATGAACAGGGAATTTGGCATCCCTGTGCTTACAGAGAACAGGATCAAAGATTTTTGCATAGGCATCTCCCTGACAGAAGGAAGATAAAATTCCATCTGGTAGAACCAAACCCTCCAAGTACTGAAATTCTTGAACAGGGAGCAGTGCGGAGATTTAGATTATCTCTGTAGTCTCTTCAGATCTTATTGTGATGTCAACTGGTCCCATAAAAAGTAGTTCCCATTGGATACAGATTCACTTATGGGCAGAATTTTAAATTTAATAAGGATCATAAGGGTTTTCTGGGAAATACACTGGCTGTTCGTAACTGTTTGTCCATTGTGAGTCGAGTGTACTGGAGACCTCTCTTCCAGCTTTGGCATGGCTTTACTTTCTTCCCCTCCACGTGGATAGCAGATTGCACCAACAATCCTGTGACCAGCCTGTGCCACACATTTAGTGCTTTGGACTGTAGGACTTAATTTCAGCTTCAAGGGTGAGGAGTAAAGCTTTGAAAAGAATTAACCAGAAAGCAGACAAAAATTTTGGCATCGGAATGGTTCTGTGTAAACAGGTACAAAATGCATTGATATTATACAATCTCCCAAAGAGGAAAAGCCCACATATTTTTAATAGTTTAATATGCCCTGATGTTAGAGAAAACAAAACCAAATTCACATATCACATCAAAGATAATAATAATAATTCATAAAAACAATCTGACCGACCGGCAGCATCTGTTGGCTTTAGAAGGCCTCCCATGAAAGAAACACAGTTGAAGACATCTGAGAGCTCTTGGCAGATGTGATGAATTCAAGTTTCAAAGACAAGTCTGGGGATACTCCCTGCATTCTAGGGCCCTTTGACATTGGCAGGTCTGGCAGCCAGGCTTGCATAGTAAGCACACTGAGTGGGGTCACACTGCCCGTTGACTCCTGGAGGTCCCTGTGGGCCGGTGAGACCAGGCACACCAGCTTCACCTTGAGGGCCTGGTGGTCCTGGCATCCCATCTTTGGCATAGCCAGGCTCTCCTGGGAGGCCTAAAATAAAAACAAATTGCCCTTGGTGAGTACTGCCCAGGATGCAGTACTCATCTGTGTAACATCACAGGAGATGGCTTTGTTGCCAACCTGGTATGCAGACATCAGCTTCCACAGACTTGCATCTAACTAGCATGTATCTACAAGGATGTGACAAGTGTGTGTCCTCTGACTCCCATCCCCTATGGCAACCTTAGGCTGCACAACTCTGCTATGTCTGTTCTTCCTCTATCACTACGTTGAAGTTGGGCATCTGCATGAGCCAATCAATGATACATAGTCCTCACACAGAAGAGCTGGGGGCAGGGAAGCTTGAGGCGAGACAGCTTTGGGAGATAACTCATTTGTACAGAGTGTAGTGTGTCCATTGTTACTTTAAGGCAATGCAGGGCCAGCATGCCACATGCAGACAGTGGAGTTATGAAGGCTTTCCATAGTTTCCTTCCTCAACAAAGCAGAGAGAAGGCAAAACTGATCAATGGCTCCTAATTTCAAACTGGAAACAAAATGTATTTGCTGCTTCTTTGTCAGCAAAGGTAAAACACAAGCTGCATGCCTGTGGCACAGGTGTTGGATAAGACCTGTCGTAACATCTGAAGCTGCTTGGATTTCTGGGTCCATTTGGGTCATAACAAGATTCTGGCCAGGACAGTAGGATAATTCACAGTGTATTTAGTAATTAAAGCTGCCCTTTGGACTTGTCCCAAAGGTCAGTTAACCTAGCTGTTACTGAGATGGATTATTATACCTGTCAATCAGGCTGAGAAAACAAAGGTGCCCAGAAATAAATGCCAGTGATATATTTCTTTCCTTTGGGACACTTTCTACAGGAATTTTATATGCCATGTTTATGTTCTCCTGCACACCTATCTAATATGGCAGAGACCTGTGTCACTTCAGAGTGATGTGTTTCATGTGGTGTTCTGAATACACACACCTGGAATTCCTGGAGGCCCCATTTCACCTCGTTGGCCAATGCCAGTGTCTCCTTTCTCACCCTTTGCTCCTCTTTCTCCTGTAGAAAGGGAAAGAAAAGTAATGAACTGATGAGCGTGATCTATAGAACTAAAGAAGACTTCCACAGGTCTTCCTTCTACGCTGAAGCAAATGTATTTGATAAAAATAGGTCTTAATTGTGGTCAGTCCTCTGAGATGCAACATTAAGTGGGAATGAAGACTCACCCCACTCCAATTGTGGCCAGACCTGGAACACAGCAGCCATTTACTGTGAGGGTGATGGAGCACTGGAACAGGGTGCCCAGAGACGTGTGGAGTCTCCTTCTCTGGAGGCTTCCAAAACCTGCCTGAATGCATTTTTGTACATCTTGCTCTAGGCAATTCTCATTTGGCAGAGGGGTTGGACCCAATGTCTGGAGGCTCTTTCCAACCCCTAACACTCTGTGATTTGCTGGTCACATTCACCACCTCTGGGTCAACAGACAGTGTGTGCTTCTAATGCATGCATTTTGAGGACCACTTAGGTGCTACTAACTGTAGAGGTGAATGAAAATGTGTGGTAGATATATCCCTTTACCAGACTGCCCAAACACACCAAGTTTCAATTACCTTTGGGACCAATCGGTCCAGGTGGCCCTTCAGACCCAGTTTGTCCAGGCTGTCCAGGCTCCCCTGGAGGGCCAATTCTTCCCGGGAGTCCTTCTTTCCCAGGGGGACCAGGAGGCCCTGGTCTTCCATGGGATGCTTTTACATGTGCAGGCTGTATCTGAGCTAGGAGATAGGCTAACTTTGCTGTGAAGAGAGGGAATGATTTGTTAGGCTATAAGGTCAGTGGTCCAGGAGATGGAGAGCTAGAACTCAGAGTGGCCCAGTAAAGTTTATGTATTGTCAGTTTTTCAGAGTACATATTTGTTGTCCTCACACAATCCTTTCTCATAATGGTGCCTCCTTGACCCTTTGTAAATTATTTAAACCTCATTTCGCAGTATCTTTAAACTTCTCCTAGATGTCATTCTTAATCCTAAACAGTTTTCATTCTCTGCTCCTTGTCTACTAAGGATCTGAAATATTCCTTCCTCTAGCTGCGCAGCTGGCAGGTTTCTGTCATTACTGCTCTGAAAAGAAAAACCTATTTCTACTGCTTCTGCTACACAGAATGGATGCTACATGACTGCTCTGTAGGAAGTTTACGTTCCTTGTTCTGAGCTGTTACACATGTGGAGTTAAAGCTAATGTACCCATCTCTGGCTGTGAAGTCAGAAACTGTAACTAAGGCAGCTCCCTGCGTCAGCATATTCTCCCATTTCCAAGCAAGCACATTGCTTGCCACTTCCATATTAAGACCCTGAACAGCCTGGAGAGCTCTCAAGGCATACTCAGCATTACAAAAACATCCTACAGAACAGAGGAAGAAGGGTTTTCTATCTTCTCTTCCTTGATTCAAAGTCTTGAATACTTTTAGATTGGTGTGGAATTTGAAGTCTCAGAGCATGTAAATAAAATCCTTCAAATAAATCACTCAAGCCACAATCTTTAGCATGGAGGAAAATGCCTGCAGCTATGTGTCAGCTGCTCGAAGAGCTGTATGAGAAGCACTATAGCTCTACCTTTTACTGTGAAGA
This sequence comes from Dryobates pubescens, assembly GCF_014839835.1. NCBI lineage: Eukaryota > Metazoa > Chordata > Aves > Piciformes > Picidae > Dryobates > Dryobates pubescens. The sequence goes on along the minus strand of NC_071625.1, from coordinate 17,900,230 downwards.
GGTCAGTAGTAGTCTGCAATTTATGAACTTTGGAGAGACACAGCAGCTTGCATCACTCCTCTCCCTTTTCTCATACTGATGAATACTAAATGTCACAGCCAGAAATCAGGAATACCTCAGAAGCAAGTTTACATCCTATTCTGATTAGTTTCCCTTCCAGGGCCTCAAATTAATCAGGTTGAATTTTTACATTCTCTTGTCCTGCAATCTCAGCCCAGGAATGAGTCTGCAGCAAAGTTGTTTTGGTAGCAAAAAGCTATGAGGTGCTTAGTACAGGCAATGGCTTTGGGTTGAAGAAGGAAGAAAAACACCGTGCTATTGTTTGGACCATCAAATGTGGGTAATTGTAAAGCCTGCTAAGCACATTTCATTTTACACACTCCTCTTTCCAGGCAGATTCGTTGCAACATATCTGCCCATAAGCAGGATAGCTTCGGGTACTGCCACAGCTGTAGAAAGTATCTTTCATACTCTCAGATACAACTTCTGGCTTCCCAGAGCTGCTTACTTACCATCTAGCTGCTTGGCTAACTCCTCTTGGATGAGCCTTCTCAAAGTCTCTAGAGATGGGGGTTCCCCCTAGAGTAATAATCACACCAATAGCAAGACATAATAATCACAGCCAGGAGATGTGCAAGTTAAACCCTTCACAAAGGGTTTACTGGGTTTCATTTCATCACCCACAGCAAACTCAGGGCTGTAGGGACTGCCTGAGAGAAGAATGTAAAGGGACTCAAAACATGTACAATTCCCAACCTGCTGGCAAGCCATGGGGTAGGCAGTCTAAGCAGAGAGCTTGGTCAGTGGGCATAGCTGGGACACCATTCCTGTCTCCTTCACAGAGAAAATGTCCCTCCTAGGGTCTCATAGGAGAAGTAGTAGAAATTGAATCTGGAGATTCTCTGCCCTACTAAACCACAGTGTAAAGCCTTCCACCTTTTTCAGCACTGCAAATTTCCTCAGGTACAGAAGCATGCATGCCCCCAGGGTAGTTAAGGTGGGGATCTAGACTTGCTGTAAACACTCATACTGGTGTCATCTGACAACAGTCCTTATCTCCAGGGACCAAAGCCAGTTTACAGGTAAGATACCCATTCTTCCAAAGGCTTAGAGGGTTCTGCTTGATTTCACACTGATGAAGGAAGACAGGGGATATATCTCTGCCTGCCCTCGGTCACCCTAAGCCCGTCTCCAAGGGAAAGTATCTTTCATCCCCACTCTCAGTTCTTATGTGCAGCTTGCTCTTGAACAACTGTAACAGCTATCAAACTCAAAGCTTGTAAACAGCCATTCTGATGATGCAACTGAAGAATTATGAAGGCATTTCTTGTAGGTGAAGGCAGAGGTAGGTTGTGTGGTTTTCCAGGAAAACAAACCCCCTAGTTTTAGGGTAACCAGATTCTTGTCTTTGGATAAACTCAAAATGAAAATAGAGAATCATTAGGTCATAGAATCACTTCTGTTGGAAAAGGCCTTTAAGATCATTGAGTGCAACCATTATCTAACTCTACCAAGTCTGGTGCTCAACCATGTAGCCATATTTAAAAAAATAAACCACTCTGAATAAGCAAGATCAAGTGTTTTCCTTTGTAAATCATACAGTGAGATCTTTCACTTGAAAAATACTTTTGATTTTTTTGGTTAAAATTTTGATTTCTGCCTGTTTTGAAAATATTTCGTGTGAACCTAAAGACTGCGTTCTTCTGTGTATGAGATACTTGCATGAAAGTATTGCTTTCCCCTCTCACCTGTATTTTTTAACATAGAAGGATGCAGTCTATGTCTTTTGTGTTGATGAAAATCCCATGAGGTATTCTGCATCACAAATTACTCTTCATTAAAAACTGTAGCTCTCATTAAATAGCTAGGAGACATTTCAATTTTAACATTGATGATAAGTACTCAGTTAGTCTGTTTGCTGCCTTCTTCCCAACACAAATTTTTCATAAGAAAAAGATGTGGTGACAGAAACAATTTTCTCATTAAGTACTAACCCTTTGTGATGGCTCTTAGTGAATATCACAGTAATTGAACATGATTGTGGAACACACATCGAAGGCTTACAAGTTATCTTTTGAAGTTATCTATGTTGTTAAGGCACACAAAGAGATGTTCTATCTAAAATTTATCCAGTTTTTGTATCAGGGGTTATTTCACTGCTTATCCCTCTCTAAAGTAATCTTGAATTCACCCAGGATGAGCACAGCAGCTTCACTAGTGGTGGTAGCTTTTCTCATTGTTCTATGTACATTCTTGCCCTCAGGCAGTCTCAGAAGCAAGACTGTTTCCAGTTATAAAAAAAAAATAAAGAGAGAGAGAATATTAAACAAAAATAGGATTTCATGAATTCTGATGATGACTCTAGGATTTCCAGGAATAGAGCAGTGACCTTTCCACAGCTCAGCATTTTGTCTCTCATAACAACCAGCAGCAGAGGAAGGCACAAGATCTCTGTGTGAAATGCTACTCACTAACACCCTTTTAGAAAGAAGCTTTTTTCAGACTCCAGACCCATAGGTACTCTTTTAGGGCTATAAGGTGTCAGGGACTGACTGCCCTGGCTATGGGTCTGGATTGTTCATCTCTCCTGAAGCTCAAACACCCTCAGAACACTTCCCTGAGATGTGCTACAGCTCTCCTTTTTATGTGTGAAGAGATAAAAGCACTGCCTCCCTATTATAATGCAGACTTGTTCTGCTTTCTATCAACTTACTGTAATCTTATGTACTTTTCTGACCACACATTGCAGCAGTAAAACTACTGTACAAAGTCCTTCTCTGGCAATCTTACCCTTGGTCCTGGAAATCCTGGCTGTCCTGGAGGACCAGGAGGTCCAACTTGCCCAGTGTCTCCTGGGGGTCCATGGGGACCCATCAGTCCTGGATGTCCTTTATGACCAGGTATCCCAGGATCACCTGGAGGGCCCTTTTCTCCTTGAGGGCCTTTTTCACCTTTGATGCCAGGCTCTCCCTAAAAGAAAAAAAAATTGTATCACCACCACAAAATAAGAGGGCAGACTTCTGATTTCCAAGCACAGCGAAACAAGAACAGCTGAGCTGGCAAAGTCACTGAATACAACATCTGGTGTACTACAAAAGATCCACAAATTATTACTGATGGAGAATGATTAAAGAGAGGTCTGGGAAGGTGGGAATCATGGCAGACCCCTACATGCCACACTTCACTCTCCAATGACCCCCTTCCTCCAGCCCCTAACTCAAAATAGCATCCTATATTTCAGTAATGAAATAACTAATAATATTCTCCAACATACCCTCTCTCCCTTGGACCCAATTTCACCTGGTTTTCCTGGTGCACCCTGTAACAAAATAAGGGTTTTAAAGAGCCATCCATAATAAAAGTAAATAATAAAGGACAAGACCTTGCAACGATTCTTATGTCCTGAGGGAAATATATTTCCCTGTCAGTCCCACAGACTCCCGAGATCTCCCTGTTTGGTCTCAAATATAAACAACTCAAACCTGCCCCCCCAAAAAAAACCCAACCAACCAACCAAACCAAACCAAACCAAACCAAACCAAACCAAACCAAAAAAAGCCCCACTCATTTAGTCAATTTGTTGCATCCTTGATGTTGTGTTTTTTCCCAGGATACCAGCCCTACTTTGGAACAACTGGGAATTTAACCTACCTCTTTTCCAGGAGGACCTTTCTCTCCTGGTTCTCCCTGAGAGATACAGAGAATGAGTTTAGAATTGTGCTGCAAATAGTTAGAAGAAAGACCCTACTTACTAAGTACAGGTCATGCTTTCTGTTTAGAGCTGAAGATTTAGATACACAATGGTGGGACTGGATGATTTATCCTTATCCCACTGCTATAGGTCATTCCTGGAAAGACACATCCTACTATTTAAGAGCACTATTTAGTGAGGCTGCACATGGTATAAATGATTTCTAAGAAACCAGCAGAGAGCAGGGCAAATGTTTCATTGAAAGTGTGTTCCTGCTTTCAATACAATGTTTTTGTTTTTTCTTACAGACATTTCACAAAGCTTTGCACACTTTACTCAGGCCAGTTTAGCTTTAGCAGTGTCAGTGTCAAACCCACAGTGGTCTAAAGATGTAAGCAGAAGTACCAGCTGAAATAATGACTACAGAGATAGTGATTAACCAAGTTTGAGCCTGAAAGCTTGCCTATATGTCAGAACTATATTAAACAACTACAATATGAAAAAGCATCCTGTTAGGACTTTGTTGTTGTTTGTATGCTACGTGTATAATGCAATAATTAGGCAATAAAATTTAGTACACTGAAAAAATGTCACCACAGTCCTGAAGGGCAGTGACAAAGCACAATAAATGTTAAAATAGTTATTGCTGAAATTCTGTCCACTTTCCCACATCGTGAATGGAAAGATTCGCCTTTATAATCAGTCTATTAACAGCCCACATGATCATATCTGTAATGTGTGCATGCAGGTGATATTTTCATCATAACCTGGAAACACAAATAACATCGTCAACAGTGCCAAGTTATGTAATACAATGCAACTAATGTGACTGCAATATAAATAATCACAGCTGCATGAGTACATCAGCTCCAAATTAGGCAGCATCTGATTCACTGAAGGATTCTTTAGGGCCACTTCAGTTTTAAATGGTGACTATGACTGTTAATTTAAATTAACTTTCCAGAGAAATATTTCATTCTCCTCTTTTGACCATGAAACTTCCTTTGCAATCATCGAAAAATAAAATAAAAAAGAAGAAGAAAGAAAGAATAATCCCGTGGAAGATTCAGCTCAGCTACAATCACATGAAAACCTTTTAAATCTCATTTCAAGTCACAACAGAGCTAGAAACAAAAATATTTACCTAACATTCACCTTTTCCATCCTTCCTGTGGAATGTAACATATTTTACTTGCCTTGAAGATTTGGGATTTCAAGGCTGTGATATTTTCATGTGTATTGGCATCATTTTAGATCACTTTGGGAGATCTATGGATGCTTTAATTGCAACGTACCTACCTCTGTTGCTGGTAACAAAGGAATTTTCCTTGGAACAGCATAAATCAGAAACACCTGTATTATTCTCAGCACTTAAAATTTCACTCTTGAGCCCTCCTGGGGTTCACACAGAAATATCATCTGAGAACTTACATATGCCATAGTCATATTAAAAAGGCAATTGAACCAGTCCAATTAATGCACATATTATCAGAGCTGACTGACAAGTACCAGCTCAGTAAATGATATTATGAAAACTGGTATTTTTACTTTCCTTGGGAACTAAAAATATATAGCTTCTGGATCTGTCCAATCTCCTGTTTATATTCTTTTACATAATTAAAGATGACCACTTTTAATTAAAGATGACCATCTTCAAATCCATCTTCACCAGTCTGACATTTAAATGCAGGTAATTAGTGGGTCTAATCCATCCCCAGACATACTTACAGGTGGTCCTCGGGGTCCTGTGAAGCCAGGGAGTCCTGGGCTGCCATTTTCTCCTTTATTTCCTTTAGGACCCTTAGGACAGAAATGAGATAGACACTAGCAGTCCTTTCTCCAAAATATCTTTTCCAGAGCATGCGTTTATAGATACATTGGAACTGGGCAATTTCACTGTAGCAACAGGGCTCCAAAAACTGACAAGGAAAGGAAGAACAAAGTAATTTAGAAAAGCAGATTGCAAACATCATGCTTGCATTATTAATAAGCTATGAGGGGTCCCTGTGCAAAGATGAAAAGGAAGTGACAATTATGGAAGCGACAGAAGGAATGTTCAGTGGCTATTCTGGTGCTGCACAGGTGTTGCAGAGTAAAAATGCTGTGATGGGCAGTGACAGGGAAACAGAGCAGGTGGTCATACTGCTCAAATATGAGAGTATGATCAACAGACAGCTACTGAATTGCTCTTTTGCCTTCACTTCCAGGTTCAATTTAAAAAGTGTCTGCCTTTTACTTATCTTTTATGATATTCTGTCAAACCATCCCTTTTTCTTACAGATCAGGGCAGCTTAAATGGCAGTTCATGATGCAGAGCCATTTCATGTACAGTTCTGCTTTTTTTTACTCTTATTTTAACCTTTTCTTTCACAACTTTGTCCCCTACCTTCTAATTCAGAACATATCCCTTTGTCATTTTAGTGTAAAATTTGTCTTGTGTAAAGTGACCACCAATGAACCTGATAGCCACAAAGCACATTGCCTTCGTCTATGCATCAGCCCTGGATATTTCAGAGGGTGGGCTGCATTGCTGTGTGCAGGCTTCAGCATGAGCACTGTGACCTGGGATGGGCATTGTCAAACAGCAGATGCTAAAGGAGAAAGCTCCCAACAGGTCTTAGCTTGTGATTATAAGTCAGCAATGATGAAGGTAGAAAAACCTGATTACTATGATAATCTTTCTCATTTCTTTTTTTTCTCCAAAATAGAAATATATTGGCTTGTCACAGCACATTGTGAAGGAAATGTGTGCATCTCCAGGCAAGCCTGAAAATAAATGGATTTGTCTACAGCTCAAGGAAATACTTCTCATAATAACCTTTATGAAAAGGGAGAAGATTCATTTTAGTGATAGAGAAGGATCACAGATCACAGGATGTGATGAGGATACTGATGACATGACTGTCTTTTCTGTTAATCAATATTACCTCACTGTTTCCTTTCACTTATCCATTTGACTTCACCATTTTTCAATCTCTTATGTTATTTTTGGTCTGTACGTCCACTGGAGCAGATATTGCTGTAGTTCTGTGCTTGTGCAGGAAGCTACCTGGTGAGTACCTGGGTCATGAGCTGACTGTCTAGGTAATGTGGTAACAGGATGATGACCTAAAAAACAATGCCTGTTTAGCACTCACAGCACATCCCAAAACCACAGTGCCCTGATGAAGATGCAGAAAGGCAAAAACAACAGTAACAGGAACTGGGAACAGGGGTTAAGGTGATGAAAAGAGGAAATTAAGTTTGAAAAGGCAACAACAGGGCTTCATGGGGTAAGAAGCAGTGATAGTAGTCCCAGGAAGGTAGGAAGTTGTTTCAAGGAGTTAAAAACAGGGGCACTAATTCTTAGCTGCAGAAAGGTTGTGAGACTGCACCAGCCCTGTAATCTGTGAGTTATCACCCTCCTGTGCAGAAAGGTGTTGCCTGATTCACTGAGACCACTTAGGATGAGACATTCCTGCAGCAAAGCAACATGTACTTCAGGTACAAATGTGCAGCAAGGCTAAGGTTCCTTATGTCATTGCTAGGACTACAAAGGGGGCAGTCCTGCTGCAGTTTGTGAGATTCTAGCGCTATTCCTTTGTTTCCATCCGAATCTGACAGCCCAACAAGCTGCAACACCTGGGTGGAAAAAGAGGGGAGAGCCCTGCGTTGCAATAGATGCTGCTGGACACAAAGGTACATTTGCACGGATTTGTTAAATCCTGAACAAATTTCAGTAGCAGAACAGAGGGGGAAACAAAACAAAACAAAACAACAAAAAAACCAACCCACCACAACTCACTGTCCTCCTTATGGCTCTTCATTACCATACTGTTCTTCCACACAGGATGGCCCCAGGGGGCTTTCATTCTGCTTCCTGATCTTGGTTTAGTGCCCACTGTCTGCTCATTCCCCAAGTGCCTGGGGAGGATTTTTCTGCTGCTGCTGTTTCTCGGTGGCAGTTTGCCAAGTCCCCCAGGCCCTCTCCTGTCTTGTGACAAGTCTCTGCTGGCTGCACAGTCTCTGCTTGGCAAAACTAAGTCTACTGGTGAAGATAAGGCATGCCAATCTTTTTTCCCATACCAGGTAATAAATAATTTCTTTTTTCTGTGAACGCTTAATGTTTGCTTGGAAAAATGACGAACCAACTAGCAGCTCAATTTCAGGAACACAGCCAAACCTGCTCCAATGTTGTGACCAGCCAGTGATTTTCAGATCACTGATCTTCCTACATGGCCAATTCAGAGACTGTAAGCAACTGCTCTACTTTGCCAGACACCTCTCCTTGAAATGTTTGCTGCATGAGCTTCCCTTCATGGTACTTACTGGGCTACCTGCCGGGCCAGGTTCCCCTGCAGATCCAGGCAATCCATTCTTGCCCTATGTCAAAAGGAAAAACATTAGTGGAGTAATACATACATTAAAAATATCCACCTACTGCTGTGCCAGCAGGGATTTCTTTAGCATCGTCCAACCCCCTCTCTTGGCAGACTACAGAGTAAGGATCTCTTATTTTCAGATGACCTCACAATTTCTGCATCCCTGGTTGCATGGCTAAACATATCTTAAGATAAAATGTGAGAGATGTGGACCCAAGTCCCCTGGCTTGAAAAGAACCTAAGTAACACTCATTGTCTTCCTCAATTTCTTCACCCTCATCCCTATCACATGCAGCATTTTTTCTGTATGTGTGGAGCCATTTACTATGGCAGCTCCAAGTTACTGGGGTTCAGACAAGGCTCTTTTTGGCAACTCATCGATCAATGTAAAGTGCTGGCAGAAATTTCCAGATCCCCCCACACCTTCCTGTGTTAGAAAATTTCCTCTCTCCAGTAACAAAGGTATGTCCTGAAAATTCCTAACTACCATACTCTTCTCAGGGGAGGAATCAGGATCCAGAGTCCAGGCATCTATTTCATCTCAGGCTTCCCTTCTTTTGTGGAATACACTGAAACACCTATTCTAAAGCCCTGATGCCTGCTTGACACTAGGCAACTCAGAATGAGCCACATCATCCTTTAAAAGGACCTGTTTCTCACCATTCCTTATCAAAGTAGCTGGGTTGACCATCTACACAGATTAAAGTTTGGTGAGATGAAATTCCACACCTCGCTTATCTCTCTCTCCCAACTCGCCGTGCAGAGATGTTTTTCCCTGCATTGGAGTTGACCATAAAGAGCAGCAGTATTCAAAATCATGCCTCACACTCCTTACTAGAGAAGAAACAAAGCAGAAGAAGAAGAGAAAATGAAACTTTGCCCTCCAACATATAAACACCCAAGAATCTCTTCTCCAAACAACAACATGTCCTGGAGTCCTGGTAGTTTCTGTCTCCTCAAGTGTTTTTATTCTTTGCTGGTGTTGGGCAGGGACATGACACATTGGTGAGGGATGCCAGCAGTACAGGAGACAATGAGACAAATTGCAAGGTAGATACAGGAACTTTCCATATGTTCCTCCAGCCTAATTTAAACCCCTATCCTCCCAGCTCAGAGAGACCTGTCGTTCCAGCTCCTGGCACTGCTGGCTGAATCAGCATTTTGCTGATTATGGAACACGTTGTAGAATCTGTTTCACTAGCAGGTCTTCCAAGGAGGAAAAGAAATCACTCATCACAACAAATTAAAAGAGTACCTAGGTTCAGCAAGACACCTGCATTCAAATTTGGAAAGGCTTGATTTTTCAGAGAGAACTGAAAAAAACATGGAATTAATAAAAGTAATTTCCCAGACATCCCAAGTGAGACTTCCCTAAATGTCAACTAAATTGCCATTTCTCTATTGAAGTTGTAATAAAACTCTACAGGTGTACAATTAAACAAACCTTCTCCTAAAATTATGTGCTTTGAAAAAAATTTAATAAACACAGAGAACATGGCAAAAATTAATAGTATCACAACTGGACCCCACTTATCTCAAACTGGGCACCTGCAATTAGTGTCTCCCTTTGAAAACCAAGGCTATGTGAGAAGTGAATGAGATGCTAGAGGCAGGATTGGAATATGAGCATTTCTGACACTGTCACACTGGCAGAACCCACTTCAGCAGCTCTTCTTTCCACCAAGCCTGCAACCATCACTCCATTGCACTACTGAAAGTTTCTAGCAAGATCATTGGGATTTGTCTTTCTCAAAGCAGGTAAACAACACCTGAATCTTGCTTAAGACTCTTCTTCCAAACCAGAGTTCTGGACTGCAGGCCATTATCACTACACACATTGTATCTCCAGAAATGGCTTGTCAGGACAGAAAACTCACCGGTTGCCCTCTGAGTCCTCGAGGGCCCTGTGGTCCCATGGGACCAGTATCACCCTGAAACAAAGAAATGTATTCTGGTGTGAGGGAAAGATCTGACATAGAGGCAAGCATACAGGCATTTAAAAACATTCCTAGTAAATGCTGTTCATGAATTTGAGTGAAGCCACATTAAAGTGTCATTATCCCCATTCAGTTATGTATGAAGAAGACCACCCTTTTGAATTTTAAGCATCTTTTGCTAAATGCAGCTTGATTACAGACAGAAACCATTATTATCAGGTTAGTTTAGAGCTGGATTTCTCAAGGACAGAGACTCTCCAGTATCTCTCAAGAACAGAGTACTTGTTCTCTTTTGAGGGAGACTTAGGTCTATTTCTTTTGAGCGGCTCTGACAAGTCTATCTTGCATTTTACTTTGTAGGGTACCATTTACAGAGCAACATATCCAGTGATATTGGGGGCGGGGAGGGTGGTGGTGCAAATGAGAAACCACTCCCCAGGTCCGATGACAATAACACATCAGCCTCTTGGTGTATTGTTTAGCAGCTGCTGCAGGATCTCACATCACCTGCACTCTCCCAAATCTTTGTTATGTGCCTGAGTTTGATACTAATCATGACAGAGGATCTCTTGGTACGAAATCTCTTTCCTCTGAGAAGCAGTGTGTTATTCCACAGGTCTTTTGTAGATTTCAGTGGAGCTATGAATACAGCAAGGCAAAGCTTTTGCAGAAGAAGCATGACAGAACCTGTCACAGTGGAACCTGCAGAATGAAGCACTGCTTGAAGAAGGGTGGCAGGAAACAGGCCCGTGGCTACACAGCACAGCCTAGGATTCAAACAATGCATCTTTCTCTGCTTTTCCAAAGATACAACTGACATGTAAGTGTCACCAGCTGAACAGTGACAAAAGCCCTTCCATTCTCTGTTACCCTAATGATCTTTGCACAAATCATTCCCTGTGTACTGCTGCAGTAATTCACCATTTATTGTAGTTTCTTCAGCTGTTTCAGGACAGGGTTTCTGTGAATTAAAATCTTCATTTTAATCTCCATCAGGTAGAAGTAGATTGGTTCTACTCAAAATGGTACACTTACATCCTTCCCTTGTGGGCCCTCACGACCAGCAGGACCTGTTGCACCTGGCTCTCCCTGCAATTCAGCATAATGGAAAGAGATAGCAGCACAAGGTCAAAGACAGTTCAGTAACACTACTGTAAGTGGTATGGGGTTTCTACAATAATGGACAGAGCTCAGTAAAGCCAGCAAGAGTTGCCTTCATCATACATGCTATGCAGCTTATAAAAATAACTCAGAAGCATCTTCTGTAATTGATACAGAAGCAGAATATTTACTACTACTAATGCAGTCATTGAAAACCATCAACCTATTCAGGATACAGAAACTACTGTGATGAGGGAGAAATAAAGAACTTCAGCATTGGATTTTTAAGCTAAGCTCCTGCAAGCAGAGCATTTGATTTGCTTGTAAAAAGCCAGAATTAGGCAGAAGGACATTCATTTTTGTATTCCACTTGCTACATCAAGATGCTTTTTGTAGTGTATTGTTCAGAACAGAGAGAAGACCAACTTTTTATGAAGGACTTTGGGGTTTATTATCCACAGGAAAGTAAGTCAAAAGGCTAGAGACGTTTCTATTCTAATTTCTCTAAATTTTATTCCTGAACATATTTTGTACTTCTTCATGAGTGTTTTGAGGAGAGCTGATACTTGTCCAAGTGTAGTAGGGTTCCTCACCTTGTATGTCAGCATTTGTACCAGAGGAATGTTGTATGGAGGCATTGTTCAAATTTCCTCACATAGGTCTGTCTCAAAGGGGGCATCTGAGGACACAGCTCTACCAGCTGCCTCACTTTACCTAGAATCAGAACTTCAGCATAGGGAACAAAGGCAGATTCTGCAATTTTATGCCATGGGTGTGGGCCATGAAATTGTAGTTGAAAACAGACATGTTAAAACACAAACCTGTCACCACTTTTACCTATTGCCTCAGATAGGTCAGCTTCAATTCACACATTCTTTCTCCAAAGGATCATGCATGAGGCACAGGTTACTTACCCGGGGACCTGGTGGACCTGTATCTCCTCTCTGTCCTTTGAAACCCTACAAAAGAGAACAAAATCAATAATTATCCATTACCCTGATGCATGAAACACTAAAAAAGCTCTAGCTTGAATGTTTACTTAATAACTACCCTAATTCTGCCTATGATTTCTGGGAACTGATCAGCATGGAGCTGCCATATCCCATGGAGTTATCAGGAAGGGCCATGTCAGAGGAAGAGATTTTCATGGCTCTTTAAACTGTAAGGTCAAGACTGCAGGGTGTGTATTGCTGGTGTGACCTGACAATAGATTAACCCTAAATTACATTGTTTCTCTTCTTTCAGAGGACATGTTAGAAAACATAAGGGCTACAGCCATGACTGCGTTTTCTGGTAAAAGGGGTGTTGTGAGGTTATGTGCTTTATCTTCTCAGTAAGGGACTCCTCATCCCTAAGTGTGAAGGATTTGGAAATGCCTGTCTATGACTATTCTCAGCCAGGTCAGCTCTTTAGTTACACATTTGAATCACTAAAGAATCTCATCTGCCCAACAGAGAATTCCCATCTACAGAACAGAAGGGTGACTGAATTGAACCCTACAGAGCAGCACCTACTGGTAAGCCTCTGGCACCTTCCTGTCCTGGAAGCCCTGGTTCTCCAGGCTTGCCCTATGGGAAACAATTATGTTGATATTAGTGAGAGTCTCAATGTGGTGGAGAGAGAAAGTTCAGTTCTCCCCCCCATAAAGAAACCACGGCTAATTCAGTCAGAGAAGCAGAAATGGATAAGAGCTATATTTACAAGCAGGATGAAATGCAGATTAATATATACACAATATTTACAATATGTACAGAAATATACAGCAATGAACTTAATGCAGAACACCTTTCCCTCCTCCAAGAAGAGGGGTTCCCCCGCCAACTGTACCCCCCTTCTCCCCCTGCCTCCTTTTTTTCCCAAAAAGGGTTAGAGAGAGAGAAAAAGGTAATTATTAAGGAGGAAATTCTGTTATCTCAAAGCGTATACAAGAATTAGTTTCTTATCTGGTTAGCTCAGTTAATTCAATGTCAACTCCGTCCAGCACAGCTGTTGCTCAGAGAGACTGAAACAGACAGACTGATAAAGACAGACTGAACTGACTGAGATTCAAACTGAACTAAAGCTAAAAATTTAAAGTTGCATTCTACCAATCTACCAATGAAATTAGTTTAGACTTATCATTGTTTTCATTTTAATACCAAAACATTCAGCCAGAGTGTTCCAGTAACTGTCTCTTAAAGGAACAGCCTAAAACGGTCACACTCAGGTCCATCTCTCTCCTGCTGAAAACTTTTCATTCTTCTCCCTTAGCTGTAACAATACTGAGAAGTGTGTTTGCCCAGAGTTTCTCCACTAAGTTGGAGTCTCAGCTGAAGTCTAAGCGTGCAAGAAGGACAATATCGACAGACATTCCGATACATACTCCTGGCTGCGCTCTCATGAACCCAGCCTTTGACTTTCAAAGGCTGCTTGTATCTTTGGGCTGGTGTCCCTTTACAATGTTTTAATATGGAAGTGATAATGCACAGAACTGCACCAGTATCTAGTCAAGACATACAAAATCAACATCTGAACATAGAAACCAGGTGTTTTGATGCAAGCACACAATTATCTGCAGCTGCTGTGACAAGTGCCGCTTCATATAGCAGTTATCCTTATGACTGGGAACTTGGCTCTTCCCATAACCACTGAGTAACCACTAAGTCTCATTTGATAAATCAAAGAAAGATGCTGACAGCAGCAGACACTGGAAGCACATTCTTCATATAACAGACACAGTTGCATGGAACAACTTCCATTGCATAATTTATTAACATTTCATTTTGACTGACAACTTCATGGCTCAGCTTTTTTCCCTCAGCAAATGCAAGTGTAGAATAGGTAGACAAAATTAATTACAAAACCTTTAATCCTGGAAAACAGAATTGCCACAGAGCAATCCAGAAAAGGCTTCTTTAAAGATACCTGCTCTAAACTTTTAATGCTCCATAATCTTCTACCTAAAAAGTGGATCACTAGGTTTAATGTTACAATGCAGCCTTCTTTCTGCTGCAATATTTACGGCAGCTGTAAAAGTGAAGTCACTACATTTTAGTGTATTTATGGTAGCTGTAAAAGTTAAAGAACCCAGCTTCACGTTGAGATTGCTAGTGTGTGACTCTCATATATTGCTCATGACAATGTAGTCCTTCTGCTGGTAAAAAAAATATATGTGCAAACAGGCTCTCTGCTTCCCCTAAGGAGTCCATAGATAGGCAGCTCCAAAACCAATAAGGGGCTTCAGGCTCTAACTGTCTGAGTGAAACAGTGTAAAATCACATTACCGGTTCCCCAAGAGATCCTGGTTTGCCGTCTTTGCCATCATTCCCAGCCATGCCCTGTAAGTGAAATGCAAAACAGGGTGAAAGGGAGGAGTCAATATAGGAGATTGGTGTGGTTTTCATCAGTGTGAGTTGCACAGTGACAACATTGATTCATCATGGCACACTTAAATTTACCTAACCCTTCAAAAACTACTCTACTTCTGTAAGTCAACTATAAACCTCTCCCTGCCACACTACCGTAACAGCAAAAACTGCTTCCCTCTCCAGTACGGCAAGTCTAAGAGGCTTCCTCCACTTGTGAGCACTTCAACAATCCTTAAAACAGAATTCTAAAAACAGCTGTTAGAAATCATTATAATGTCATTATCTTCATTCAGCTAGCCTATTTTACTCTAGAAATAGCTCTGGTCCTATCCCCAAGATAAATTTAGAAAGGGAAAAATAGTTGTACTAAAAGACTTTTGCAGAAGAGTCTATACCCACAAATCACTTGACTTTGACTCAGTGCAAAGGAATTATTTCAGCTCTGGATTCAGATAAAAACAGTATTCCAGTCTATGAATTTTTGAGCCCTTATTCTGAGGCTATTGGTTGATTTCTGTACAGATAAGGAACAGACCTGATTCACTTAGCTTTAAAGTGAACAAATACAACATTCACACTGTCGTAGACCAAGGATGCAGCATCGACATGATGGGTATCATTACTGATCATGCATAGCTTTCAAAGAACAAAAAAAAAAAGTCACCTCTTTGTTTTACACATGTATGTGTTTATGAACAGTTTAACGTATTGAATTAGGAGCTGAACTGCACTCACTGGAAGTCCAGGTAACCCTGGTGGGCCTTGTGGACCTGGAGGACCATCTTTACCCTGGAAAAAAAAAGCAGAAACTCTGAGGGTCAGACAAAAGCTCCTGCCAGATGAAGATTTATCAAATGTAGAGTTTGACAAGGAACAGCTATGAAAATCTGCTCTTGTCACTCATGTCACACAGTGTACAAGGTTTCCTTGAAGTCCTTCTGGTTTAAACTGGAATGCTTTATTTTCACATAAAACTTCCAGTGTTAGTTACAAGTTATTACAGAGAAACCACTGAAATCACTGGTAATTTTTCTGAAGTTTAACTGTATGTTATATTTAGTCATTAACTTTCTGCATAATGTATCCAAACAGAAAGTAGAAGATCTGTATTTTATGCCTGTCAAGAGAGTAGCTATGAGAAATGCCTTGATGACAGTGCCAAGAAATTCCCTTACTCTACAGGAATGGACAATAGCATCCCAGGTGTTTCAGTGTCACAACCTTAATCATGCATTTGTAAGGGAATTTCAGCCAGCCTGACTATGTAGTCTCTGGCCTCTCTGATGAGAGTGCTCACTGATTTCATATCAGCCATCAGAGGGTTCATCACTGTTCATTTATGTCAGAATTCAGGTGGAAATGGGTCTGCAAAAGGCACCCTGCTCATGTGGAAACCCTGATCTAGAAATTAATCACAGAATTACACATTGTTCCAACTCAACAGCACGCATTGCTCAGGGAAAGTTCACTTTTTCCTTTTCAAACTAAAGATTGCATCAATCAGATTGCTTGTCTCTCCCAGGGTTTTCTGATGCATTACCATGGAGTAGCATCTGAACACCCTTCAACTGAAACAGTAGTAGCAAACATCTTCATGGACTTCTCAAAGGTTACATCTGTAGTAGTATTTTCAGTGATGCCAGGGAATGGTTGCAGGTTTAGGCATCTGAGTAGTCTGTGCTGTGACATCCTGTAAGTATCTAGTTTCATCTTGACAATCCCCATGCACAGCTCAGGTGTTAGCCTGGGTCATGAAGCATTCCAACAGATTTAGTTATTTTATTCTACAGGGTCAGATACATTAATAGCAAAGTATAATAGATAAGAGGTACAATAACCTCCCTAGAGTCCCATGGACTGGATTATACTCTGGCTAATTTGCAGTGTCATTAGGTGAGTTAATAAAACTTCACAGAGTAATCTGTGGCTATTTGTGGAGATCCTACTTGCAGATGTAGAGCTGATTCAGGCTGAATGTTATGGGAAACTTTCATGGATTCCAGCTCAGTTATACTTCACAGAGTTATATATAGGTGAAGCTGGTAGTGAAACAGCTTAGAGCTTACTATATCTCCTGGGTTTCCTACTGGTCCTATTGGTCCTGGTGCCCCATCTGGTCCCTAAACAAAATATAGCAGAGACAATATGAGTGATTAACACATTTTGTACTTTTGTCGACATACCCCCACCACAGCAGGCAGCAATGAAGATTTTTTTCAGTTGCTCAGTTCAACATTCATTCTTTCTTTTCTTTATTAATCAAAGAAAATGCAGTGCCAACCTCTGCATCCAATCAGCCTCCAAAGCCAGAAATAGCTAGATATTTGATTTTGGTCCTGGCCCTTCCTTCTGAAAATAGGGGACAAATTGGAAAAAGCCAATCTTGTGACAAAAATAACTATAAAGAACAGAAATTATGGAAGCAGTCTGATGCACACTCCATGACATGCAAACTTCTGGAGCTGTAAGTCAATGCAGACAGAGAAAAAAGTCCGCAAAAGCTGAAGAAAAAAATCATCTAGGGGAACATCACATTTTGCTCTGCTTTGACAGGCTCAATTTTACTTTGCATATTTCCTTTGACTGTGAGTCTCTTCAGGGGATATCACAGAATAATTTAAAGACTTAATAACCCTAAGGTTGGAGCAACATGAGGTTACCACGGACACAGTAAATATGTTATTAGCTTCTCCTCAAATAATACTAACAGGAGTGCAAATGATCCAGCAGATCCACATGTTTTACCAGGAGCAAAGCATTCAGCATCCTTTAGGTACTGCTGCCACCTGAATAAAGAATTTTAATCTAATCCTCTTTCCCGGTATCTTCTGTCATTTAGTCAGTGAAATGTAAACTCAGCTTTGAAGAGACTGCTGATCCCCAGAGCAGAGCAATGCTGCACACCCTCAGCACAGCAGAGCCAAACTGCACTGTAAGCAGCAATATGAGTAGTGATGACTGTGAACAAAGAGAGGTGGTTTGGAAAGAAAAGTTCTTCACTCAGGAAAAATCCCAACTTTTGGAGGGTGTAAACAGTGATCTCACAAGCAGAAGAGCCAAGTTATTTCTGCACTGTCACCCTTTTTTTTTTAACTACAGAGAAGCGTAATCATATTTACAGAGATAGAGCTAGATGGAGAAGGACACACACAAAAGGTTTTTTTAATTCAAAAGTAACCCATAGGATAGAAAAATAGGAGAAAATCCAGTCTCATACCACTATGTAAAACTGAGAAGCAAAATATTCTTAGATCTGCTGGTTCTGAACTGACAATTTATTCTACATGTAAGAAAACATTTATACAAATACTACTAAGCAGTTTCTGTAGAAATTGATGTTTTCTTCATCATTGTTTTGTATAAAGAGAACAACTGAAGCTTAGCAGCAGTTTATAGGGAAAGTTGAAGCAATCAGTGAAAAGTGTCCAGTGTATGAAATAGCAGTTGTCACAAGTGGGGAACTCTATGACACTCAGGCGGCCACTAGGAACCCACTGGAAAATGTAGATGCAATGCATAGACAGATGGGAATGATCCTTTCTTCCATATTTCCTTTATAAGGAAAATACAGCACCATCTTTGGAACAGAGAAACTTACAGGTGGACCAGGGTTTCCAGGAGCCCCTGAGAAGCCAGGCATTCCAGGGTGGCCCTGAGGAACAAAAAGAGAGACTTTATGCAGCTTCCACATTTCTAGCTTTAGAAAAGTTAACTGGTGATTGAATATTGTGAAGGAACATGAAAATGAGACAATACACAGGGAGCTGGTTATAATTTCATGGAGAATCATGGCTTTTTAAGGCAAACCTTTGATTTTCAAAGCATACATTTCAGAAATAAGCATAGTTAAAGTATATTTTTTCTAATGTGTACTTCAGTCTATGCTAATGGAATATGAGAAAGAATATTGTGGAACTGTATAAGGCAGGAGATCAGGCATAAAACAAAATGTATTTAAAATATCCTACAAATCTCACTGAAAAGGTGCTGATTTGCACCTTAAACTATTGACTCAGCCCTTGGCAAAGTTAACTATGAAAGTTTGCTCTAATTTAGGTCAACCTCTTCTTTCAAGTGGCATCTCAGCCCCTCCTAAGAGGTCATCCTTGCATTCATTTCTAGGACAAATAGAAACACTGGCTTTGTCCACCCAAAGACATCTGGGGAAATAAATAAGTGTTAGATAATGTAGAGAACTAAATGCATCCTGTCTAGAGGTGAGGAAGCAGATCATATGGGAGGGTTTTTACTGGAAATGGGGATGGAAGCCTGTGGAGGACTGCTACAGTTACACTTTTCAGCACAGCACATTTAAAGTATATTAGCAATGAAGAACTTCTATATTCCTCCTCTGCCTCTGAGAAGGATGTTCCTCTACAGACATAGGAGCTGTCGATGAAGGAACAATCAGAGTGGCAGCACTGTTGGAAAGCACACTTTGTTTTTACCTGTTCTCCTTTCTCTCCTACATCTCCAGTCATACCACGGTCTCCTTTAGCACCCTAATAATGAGGAAGAAGGAAAAAAAAAGCAATTGAATGTCACATAGATTCAGTATTGTATCAGCTTTTTGACCTACTTCATAAAACACTTAGACATCCGACCATAAAACTCATGAATTAAGACAGTCCTGTTGGCCTTCCTCTTAAATTCTTCTCTGGACATTCACTACCAATCCTGCAACCAGAAATATATGTGAAGAATGGCCCTTGGCAGGCCCAGAGTAGAACTTTTTTTAATGTTGTAGTCTCATGCATGTGAAAAGGACTTAGACATCCTTAGAAAGCAGACAGGAACATCACTAAATCAGATCTTGGTAAGAGATCATGTAGCCCAACAAAGGTGTCCACACTATGAGCTAGTAATCTCTCCCTTCAGGAACAGCAGCAATAAACCCAACATTTCTAGGGTGCAGTCAGAAAATTCACTCAGAAAGTGCTTCTTTCATTCTCTAAATCTATCCTAGTGACACAGAACAGAGGCAGCTAACTCAAATGTATATGTCTTTGCTGTCAACGTTAAAGTCAGTCTCATACAGTGAAAAATAATGACATGATGACATAATGACAAGTGATGAACACTAATGAATTTCTGGCCATGGAAATAATACTCTGGTTTACTATATGAGAGGTAGGAGACAAGCTTTGGAGGGAGGGCTGTTATTTAATAAAGGAGGCCTAATTTATATTGCCAGAAGGCATGAAGCTGCTCATGATCAAAGATCCGCAGTTCCATTGTTCTGTTTCAGAATGAAACCTAATACTGGTTTGGATGTTGATTAGGACAATATGCTATATCTTCAGAATTGCAGATCTCTTTGAGTCTTTTACTGCAAGGCTCCTCCTAATGCATTTAGAAAGGAACCACAAAGAATGTTTTTGCACCTTCTTAAAGGTCTTACAATATATTCTTGAAACATTTGCCAACTCTGTGAATATGCCTTCGCACTGAATACAGGTTAGACTATTTATCAATTGATGTAATTTTATGCACAAGTACAATTCAAAATTGGTCCTATTACTTCAGCTAAATATTCACTCCTGTTGCCCAAATGTCTGCAGATATGTCCCACATTTCTTGGCATTTCTTCCAATTAGTATCTTTATGGGTTATTAACTGATTTACAAATTTTATCCTGGATCAACCCTGCATTTACTTTTGTGACTCTACTGCATTTGCCACCACACTTTTAACAGCAAACACTCTTAAGTGCAAATAGCAAGATGTTAAAACTGCAGAAGATGGTTTAGACAGTAGGTAAGTAATGCAGGGAAGTCTGAAGAAAATTGTGGTCCATTATGAAATGCCCTTATATCTCACTCCATTGATTTCTTTTGATTTACTTCACATTCAGCAGTTGTTAAGGTTTTGATTGTGACCAGGCACTGACATTGTGAGTAGACTGATGACAGAATCCTTGATGGGAAAGACTTGAAATATGGCATTACTGGAATCCTTCAGACATTGGAATTTTTATGTTGGTGTGCATCCCTAGACTGCTAGGTGTACAGTTGAGATACGTAGTGTTTTGGGAAACATTCAGTCTGTGGATAAATCCTAAATGGTAGATACTATACATGGAGCCCACACTGCATCACCCTTAATTTAAGTCGTTCAAACATATAGGTTTAATGAGCAGAGGAACAGGCAGGGTGGCTACTGCTGAGTCTTTAATTTCTTCCTCATCTGATTTGTATTGAAACTTAAGCTCAAGTCATTGTCATCAAGACACTAATATAATGAATGTCAGCATTAAGAATCCGGCCTTTCATTTGTGTCTGTGTTATTTAAGGGAAACTGTCTTGCGTGGGGAGCATGTGGCACTTCAATGCCAATACAAGGCTCATTCAACAGGCCAGCCCTACGCCCTTACACAGACATGGATGCCACCAATATCCTGCTTCAGATAGTGGGCTAACTAGACACAGATAAGTTTTCATTAGATAACTGAAGAAAACCAGCTAACCTTTGGGCCATCTAGTCCAGGTGGGCCTGTAGGACCTCTGGGACCAGCATTCCCCTGCAATGCAGAAGTGGTAGAGGTAAACACTGGTTTAGTCCATTGACTTCACAGACATCTAGAAAAGATGCAATAGTTTGCTGGCCAGAATAAAACAAAATAAAAATAAATTATCTAAATATGTTAGAAGAAAAACAATGTTACACCACACCCAAGGCACAGTCACTTCCCCAGCTTTCTTACCATTTTCCCATCCTGACCATCTCTGCCTGGTGGCCCTCGAAGACCTTTATCACCTTTGAAGCCTGGGATGCCTGGCAGTCCTGGTGGGCCAGGAGGACATTCACTGCACACATCCTAGAAATGGTGAAATACATTAGCAACAGACGAAGGCATTTAGCAGACCCTAAAGTCATCCCTTATGAATGCAGCAGTGTAGTGCTAGTGTAATACACAGGCCTTTGCAGTTTGATCTGGGTTACAGAATTTACAGATCTGAAATAGGGGTAGTGTGGAGCAGAGCAAAGGCCAGCAGCTGAGCTCACAAATGCTCCCATGGGGAGTTTCCCATTAGTTCTAGCTGGACAAGTCCTAACTTATCATCCAGGATTAAGAAAACAAGGAAAAGCTCTTCCTAATGGGAGCTTAGAGAGCCACAAAGCAAGACTCCCAAGAACAACCCTGTTTTACAACTACAAGACTACAAGAGCACTGTGTCTACACCAGTGTGAGAGTTGGTTTAAGGCTCAGAGGGCAGATTGCTAGGGGAAAACCCTGGTGCAGCACAATGTCAGAAAGGGTGTTCTGCAAAAGAAACAGATCATCAGGCCAAGATTTAGATTACCTTGCTCCAACATCCAGATGTCATTGCCCCATTGCAAAACTGTAGGTTAAACTAGGTTCCTACATGCATATTTACCTACTTGCAATAAAAGTGCTTGGGAAACATGCAGAAGAGAGTCCTAATTTTATCTGAGATTTCAAGGTGCTGCTTTATGTAGAATTGTACCAAGTGTGGAGTGAAGAAAATCAAAATTACATCCTGCACTCAAGAATCAGTCTCTTGTTATTGTACTGATCAGAAATCCCAAACAATTATATACATACTTGGCTCCAGAAGAAAGACAGCTCTTCAATGAAGGCATTTCATAATAGCAGTCTTTAAAGGGTCATTTTGTTAATGAAGTTGGTAATAAAAGCTAACTTTTTAGTCTCTTTTAATCAATAAGAAAGGATTTCCTGCCTTGTCCCAAGACTGTTTAA
Organism: Dryobates pubescens; assembly: GCF_014839835.1. Lineage (NCBI taxonomy): Eukaryota > Metazoa > Chordata > Aves > Piciformes > Picidae > Dryobates > Dryobates pubescens. The sequence continues at coordinate 17,878,070 of NC_071625.1, read as the reverse complement.
AAATCTCCCAAGTCAACTCAGATAAGTCTGTAAAGATTCTGCAGTCAACACCTATCAAACACTGACTTACTTCCTGTAAGTCTCTCTACATGGACAGCATAAGCAGACAGAAAGATCACAGATCATCACTTCTGAACCATAGCTGCATCTGGGGTTAATTACCTGCATCCTTTCAGATGCACTATGAAAACTGACTTTGTGCTCACAGTTTGGAACTACTCCAGCCACTGCTGGTGGTATTAGGGAAAAATCAGACATTTTGTTAAATTGATTTCCATTTTCTGGTTTAGGTAATACAACCTGTCAATGTTTAGTTCTCCTTGGGAATGCACACTCCAGAAAGAGCAGAAAGAGTCTCAGTTTTTGTAACATACATTATAAAGATCTGTGTAGGTCATTTCATTGACAGGGATGGTCAAAAGGCAATTGGATTTTGATCTCCATCATGTTTTCCAGTGGCCCCCTAATAGTGCAAGTAGAAGATCTACAAGTTTCAACGGAGTGCTTAAAGGCACCTTTTGCTCTTGTGGCTCAGACACTTTCCCATCAGAGTGCTAGCCAGATCTGAATCAAACATACAGATAAACTTTCATCATCATCAAAGGCCGATTACCTTTACCAAGAGATTTATGTCCTCTGGAGAGAGCAGGGGTGGGGAACCCTGTGGAATGAAAAATTTGTTATCTCAAACAAACTTAGAAAGCTCAAGGTATAAGAAAGTTTCCTGAATATGCTTATGGACTCTCATTAGTTTCCCCTGCCCTTCCTAGGGCTCACTGGGCCAAACATACTCCCTGCCCTACATGATTCATGCACTTTAGCTCACCCCAGATGAGTTCTTGATGAGGGTACTGCATAGTGGTGCTAGCAAAATGCCTTTACAATGTAAGCTTTTTTTTATATATATGCTGGATACATACTTATTTTCATACTGTTCCACACGCATCACAAATATTACAACCCGTTAGTGGTTATTAGAGGTTTTCTAGTCAATCTGCTGGGAAGAGCAGCAGTGGAGTTAAATAGAGGATGTAATATAGAATTTAATTACATACTGGTTTTCCAGGAGGTCCTCTTTCCCCTGGATTTCCAGGTAGACCCTACAGATCAAGAGAAAGAAAATACAGTGAAATTATCATGCAGTAATCCCCTAGTTACTTCTATACTTATCTGACTGCTCTGGACTAGCACACATTAGACTTTCTGACACTGAGCACCACTGCCCCTTGCATGTGACAAACAGCTAACACCGCTAAATATCTACAACTTGAACACCTTCTGAAACCCTCCTAAATGTCATTTCTCTACTATGTGACCTTGTTAAATTCATTTGAGTCACACAAAGAGTGAAAGTGCATTAGCTTTTCATCTGCTCACAGGAAGCACTATGAACTGCAATAGCAAGAAGGATGAAGCTTTAAATCCCTGAAGATACCTGTAACATGCAAAATAAAGACTTTGTTTTGCACAAGCCTTTCAAACAGGTTCCTTGTCCTTGAAACAGCAATAAGCCTTTTTGTTTGTTTGTTTATGAATGTGTACTGGTAACAGCTTTCCTGAAATGAAGACGTAGAAACAACCAATATCCTTCGAATTTAGGATTCAGGAAGACATGGCTTGGAAAAGGGATACTGCCCCTACTCCCAGTGAGCATCTCTTACCTGTCATTAACATTCATTAGTTTATTTAAAAATCAACCAAACAAACAAAACTCCAACCAAACAAAAAACCAGCAACAGAAAGAACAAGAAATCCCACCAACCAACCCACAAGCAAGACAAAGCAAACTAATGATTACTTCTAAACCTCTGCAGAAAGTAATATTCACATGGAAAAATGAGTTTTCAGAACAGGACAGCTGGTCACTGCCCAGGTGGTGACAGAAATTTGCACTGCAAGCATCCTTACAGAGGTGTTTCAAGTTGGACTGGATGAGATTTCTCCAAACCATTCTTTGATAAACTCCTGTAATCCAGCTGGCCTGTAACCCTGTGTCATCACTCAGGCATATGCATGTTCTAACCATCTGAAGTACTTTTAAGAATGTACATTTCTAACTACGTTAACTACATACATAAAGTTGTCCTACATGACCATTTTTGCATCTGCTGGAACAGTTTCTACTGACCATTTAAAAGCATCTTGTCTATTCTCAGTTTTGTTTATTCTCCAAGTAGGATCCACCTGGAGAGGTCTCTGGGATGGTGCCAGAGTCCCCACCCAGAATGTTAATTGACACATAAGATACAAGTAATGGCTTTCAATTGGCCTAGGCTCAGCAGGGATTACCTAGGGGACTCTGAAACCATCCAATATTTCCATGTGGAAAGTTTATTTAAAGATTGTTCAAATGCTTTGCCTAGAAGGGGTTTAGGTGTTTTGTCAATCACCTTGTCTCAGGCTGGTATGTTGTCTCAAATCAGTTAATTGTATTATTTATTCAGACAACCAGATGAGAGTTACTTGACTGCCTAGGGATAAATGACTTCAGTGTGCTATGTGCACACAGGCAAAGTTATGATATCCTGCTACACCATAGTCATAGCAAATTTGAATTTCATCCTTGTATCCCACTTAGAACTTAAATCTTGTACCTCTTGCTGGGGAGAAAAGTAGGTAAATATATCAATCATTCTTTTCCTATGTTTACATTAAACATTTCTGGGTGAACAACAACCCTTCAGTTATCTTGACTTCCTAAGAAATGAATATTAAATGTGAACTAAAATGGAGCTAAAGTTGAACTGAACTAGTACTGAAGCCCAGAGATGAAAGTTTGTGTCCCAAGGAGCTAAACTTTCTGCATGTGAGAAGCAAGAAAAGATAAAGTGTGAAGGAGATTCTTAGCTCATAATTCCCCATGAATGTCTTTCTGGGGAACTGAATAAATATAAGTAAACATTATAACTCTCTGTAATTTTGCTTCTTCCACAGAGCAGCAGTGTAAATGTAGACGATTGTGGGATGTTCCCAAAGTCCCTTCTGTTTCACAGATGCTAGTTGTCAGGTCATGCTTTTGGCATCCTTTCCCCAGTGGTTCTCCATCACTTCTGTAAGGAGGAAGAGGCTTGCCTAAACTACACAGATTTTATATTCCCAGACCTACTTTGTTCAGTTGGACTCACACAGCACTTTCTTTAAGGAGCATGATGTAAAGCAAAGACTTGAGACATGAGAACCATTCTGGATCAAAAAGCAACACAGAAAAGACAATTCAGAAATGTCTTTCAAGTTGACTAGAAACAAACTATTTCTACCATAGGGCATGCTGAGAGTGTGTTTAGGGATCTGAAACAAGACATGATGCTAGTGGTAGAATCTGAACATTTTAAGATTTAAAGGAGAACATAGGAAAATACTTCTTAGTTTTGAGAAAAGACATACAAGAAGTGAGTGGCTAAAACTGAAGTACTGGAAAAGTTTTAAGCATGGCTGTGATATTCACATTGTATCAGAATGCTTGAGATAAAAAATGGTAGACCTATTTTCTTGAATGCTGTTTGATGTGGAGCTGGGAACCCTGTCTTTAAGAGGGTGCAAATAAACCAAGATAAGAATAGAATAGAATAGAATAGACCAGGTTGGAAGAGACCTTGAAATTAAGCTATGTGCCACAGCATCCCCAGGAAAAGTCAAACAGTTGAAAGGGACAAGACTACAAAATAGAGAATGTCCTTTGAAGAATGCTCTTCTGAGCCAAAATGAACAAACCACATGTAGGATGAAGGCACTTCAGCACATTGCATTGTCAGAGGACAGGCAACTGGAAGCAGAGTTAAAAGCAGAGGAAAGTTCTTGGTGATTTTCTAGGCCGGGCTCTGAAAAGGCACACATTGATTCTAATAAGTGGCTAGGGATACACAAACCTTAGTTACAAACCACTGACCAAGTCTGGGACTAAGAGTGGTTTTAGACACAGCTAGGCTCCTCCCTGAGAGAAAGTCTAGAAAGAGAGTCCACTCTGAAGCTCATGACTCAATGGGATGGCCTCCTTCAGCCATGTATCACATCCATACCCCTTTACATGACACTAACAGTGGAAGAAACTGGAAAAAAGAAAACTGAAGAAATAAGGAAAAAGACCCCACAAAACAAAACAACCCCCCCCAAAAAACATAAACCCAAAAAACTTTAAAGAGTCTGCCCAAAAATTGTGTGGCACTGCAAAGACATGTTGCTAACATGATGCAGGAATATTGCTACTGGTTTGCAAAATCTGACATGTAGGAATGCTCTCTAGCTGGAAACTGACAGAAGCTGTGCAGAAAGACATGCTGACAAATGGTGTTCAGGTAAGAAATACACATGAAAATAAAAGTGCATAAAGAACCCAGTGTATAATAAAAGAAAGTGTATGAGAAACAGGCTTACAATGGGGTAGGCATTTTACAAGGCTGAAAATTAAACTCAAAATGCAGTAGCTTAAATAAGCTATAATTCCCAGGAATAAAAAGCCAAGAGGTGGTTTGATAAATGTAATCTGGTTTGGGATGTATGTACCCGAAAATAAGCACAAAGGTTACTTGGAACTGTCCTTCTAACGGCAAGGGAAAATCAACCCCAGAACAGCAAACTCTGCTTTTCAGATCCAATGGCAGTAATATATGCACTGACAAAGGTTTGTAATTATGAAAATAAATTCAGGGGAAGATTAACTTCCTGGTAACACTGGACTTTGGTTATCATGAATAATTAACATAATTAAAATGTGGATAATTCAATGTTTATGTTAATTAAAATTATCATAATAAAAATACAGAAAGAGCCTATTAAATGGGTGCCCTCAATGCTATTAGTAGGATAAGAGAATTTCTCATTCAGATTGTTTTCTAATCTAAGGGAACTAAGTAGGTATGTTGAAAAGGAACATTTTATTTCTCCCCACAGGCACACTGAGGAGAATAGATGCTTTCAAAAATGAGTAGTGTAAGGGTATTTGGCCAGAGAGGGTCTGCTTCTTTAGTGGTATCTGATCAAGGATCTTTTTCAAAGAACTGAAAATAGAGGCAGTTGTAAGTAACAACATACGGGGGCACAAACCTGGCCAACACACATGGAAGGCAATGATGGGAACCACACCTGGACAATCACACTAACTGAAGAAGGCATTAGGAGTGTAGGAAGGTTTATTCAAGTAAGGCTGTCTGATCCAGGACCTTGCCAATTTGGAAACTACAGCAGGAAGGAAACAAGAAACAAAATATACCAAGACCCAGACCTAACAAGAAGCAAGCCTTGCTACTCACACTAATAGATGGACTATCTAGTCATGAGGTCTGTGGTGACGGGTTGGACTCGATGATCTTTGAGGTCTCTTCCAACCTTGGTGATACTGTGATACTATTGAGAAACCACAGGGTGCACTTCCACAAAGATCAGCCTGGATTTTGCAAGTAATAGGATTGCAAACCAGGGGAAATCTGAACTGGGATGGGTACAAAAACTGACAGAGCAGTGGAGATGCCCGAGGAGATATGAAGGGAACCAGAGAGTAACAAACAAGGGGATAAGCAGAAAAGCAGATAAACAGAAAAGGGGATAAACAGAAAAGTTGTGAATAAACCAGAACTGTGCACTTGTCTGGCTGACCCTGGTACCTGATCACCATGGTTTGTCCAATCATCTTATATTGTATTAAACCTTTTCTTAACCATCTTTCTGCACAATATGCATGTTGTAAGTGATCCTGTATGTAGGTGCTATGGAAGTCAGAGCCTTGTTTGTGGCAGTTTGTGATTAATCATGTCAACGTGTCTGTGTGTCCATATCTGTACCTCGGGGATTCATGTACAGCTTTGTAATTGGTTGAACATGCAAACAGGGACACAGCAGCCACATCCCTGCACCTGGACAAAAAGCAAACAACAATCCATTCACCTACGAGAAATAATTTTGGCCAAATCTATTGTGAAAGACTCTTCCACCTTCCCAGATAGAACTGTAAATATGATTGCCAGCATCAGGGAATACAACTTCTATCAAACACTTGCAAGAATATCTGATGAGCCTTCAACTAGAAAACCTAATGTATGTAAATGTGATTTAAAAGAATTATTCAGTCTTGGAAAAAAGAAAAGATTGTGAAATACATTTGCAAAGGCCACAGCAAAAACCAAGACGCTGAGGAAAGTTAATAAGGCTACTGCCACTGAATGGCTTGGGAATTACATGACAAAATCATATTAGCAATTCAAACTATATCTTTCCTAACCAGTAGACATATTGTTTAAACATTAAAGTACAAAAAATGGGCATTCTTCAAAGAATACAGGAATACTACATGGATACAGAAGAGTGCAAAAGCAGAACAAAAAATCCTTTGTACTAGTCCTAAACGAAAGTGGAGATCAAGAAACTGCACATGCATGATCTTGTCAAAACAGGCATCCCTGTTTTGTACCAAGAAACGTTAGAATATGCTGTGCAGTTAACATTTACATTTCCTGAATCACAGGTGGAGTTACTTAACAGGCAGTATACAGAGAGCTCCTAAAAGACATATTAAGTGCAATTAAAACAGCGTAGTAGAGAATGTGTTTTATAGCTACCATAAGGAATGGTTCTGCTTGGGTAACTTTCTGTGGGGAAAGAAATACAGACTGTAGTACTGCCTCTGCAAAGAGGCAGTCAACAACAATCTGAGCAGAGATAGAAAGACACTCAGAAAAGCTGGCTCTGGCACTTTCTTCACAATATAATTGTAATAAAATATTGTAACTGCTGTTTAAAACCTCTTGATTAAAAATCTTAAACATCTCAGAAAAACACCCCCTTTAAGCCATCTGAGGTACATTAATAAAGCCACGGTAAGGCTGAAAATCTCTTGCCATGGACTTTGTGAAGACTGGTACCCATTTCAGTCATGATAGTGTCATAAAGCAGCTGTTGAGATGGGGAGGTATAGAAGGCAACTGCCCCCTTCACCCACAGAATTCCCTCGAGACAAAATTCAGGCCTTTCAAAAATATTCAGAGCCTCCTTGCTGGTGTTCCTCCAGGACTGGTTTCTACATCATAGAGCTGGCTGACTAGCAGAGGAAAAAATCCATGCCTTTTGATTAAACACTGCGACAGAGACAGGCAGCAAAAGGGGTCAGCTTTCCAGCTGGGAGTCTGCCACCTTTCTCTCTATCCCTCAGCTCCATGACTCACCCACTGAGAAGGCAAGAGTGAGGCCAATGCACCGAGATTAAACTGTCATCTCTTATGCACTGCAGCAGCAGCAAAATGAACTCACAAAGAGGTTTTTTTAACAGCTGTGGCCTTGTTTTCATAGAAATATTACATGTTACTTGTCTCTGCATCTTTTAAGTTCCTAGTCAGCTTAACAATCATCCTTTTCCAGTGTGGGATTGCTCCCCAGTCTAAGCTGCCAAAGACCCTTCTCCACTGTCAGTTTAAAAAGGTAAAGTCCATCACTTTCCTTTATACTAGTCTCCATATCCTAACCCTTTTTCCATCTGAATTTCTGATGCAGAACTCCGCTTCAGCAATAAACTCATTTGGACTACCCTAGTAACACTTATTGACTGCAGTTGAGTATCAGCACAATTTTGGGGAAATTAGATTTGAGCATTGGCAAATTTTGTGAGCACTTACACTTTTATTTTACTTACATCCTGGCCAGGAGGCCCCTGTGGTCCAGGGATACCAGGTACACCACGAGGACCCTGGTAGAGATAAAACGGAGAAGCCAAATAACGTGAACAGTACTTACGAAACACTTCTTAGCTGAAGAAAAGAAATATAACTAGCAGTTAAACAACTGTGAGTGTTCAAGAACAAAACTCACATAGCAGTATCACAGTATCAGTAATTTCTGTGCCTCAAGAAATTTTGTGTTCCTCACCAAAGTCAAGTCTAACACACCTTAATTGGAAAGGTAATAATGATTTTTTTATAGGACACAAGTTTAGGTGCAGGGAGAAACTATGACTGAGCACAGGACTACAGAGGACAAAAGAAGGCCCAGCTCCTCAGTGCCAAGCTAGCACACTGGATAGGACTGGATGATGCGCTGGAATTTCATAGCAACATGTACTGAGACCATGGGACACCGTTATTTGTTTCACACTGCTGGATTACATCCTTGTGAAATTGCATGCTAAAGAACAAAGTAAGTTTGGTGAATACTGAAATGCAGAGTTTTCTGTAAGATTTAAGTGACAAAAATGCTCCAAAATGTTGGTTTTAAACCTCTGAAGCCTTGGTTATAGGCATAGCAGTGTGCCTTGAGTTACATGCCTTGAGTTATGTGCCTTGAAATACTTTGTTTGAATGAGATGGGTTAAACCAGCGACACATTATTTTATGGTACTTTTGAGAGGTAAGAAAACGTTGGCACCATACCATGAGTTTCTATCAACTCTTCCTCACAACTCAATGCAGCAGAGAAATAGCTGGTAATGTACAAGAGAAGTCCCATTTGAAGGTTCAGCCACACTGTGACCCTACCATTCTTGGGCAAAAGAACTTAATTAAACACGCCTTCATGAAATCACTGGTAGAAACACAATTAATATGGTTATCCCCTCCCCATAAAATGCGGGAGTAGTTAGAAAGACATACTGTACCAATGACCCTTTGTCTCCCGGGGGTCCCATAGGGCCCTGCAAAGAGAAAAGACACAGCAGTCAAAGCACTAAATTCACATCAACCCTTGGCTCATCAGAGTGGATTCTAAAGTGCCAAGATAACAAAAACTGAAAAAAGAAGGGTGAGGAAAAGGTGCAAGTGTGACAGGCTGCTCACACAGATGTTGTTGGAGAGTGCAATACCCACAGGAGGATGTTTAGAGGAAGGATCTGTGGAAGAGTAATGAAGAAACTGAGGTGGGTCACTGAGGAAAAAGTGGAGAAATAAAGAGAGGAAAAGGCACCAGAGAGTTCACTTCCTGCAGGGCTGCTCTCCAACCTCTCATCCCATGATTTGTACATGTAACCAGCATTACTCCATACTAGGTGGAGAGTTCTGCACTTCCTCTGCTACACAGAAGTAATGTAGTATGTGTATCAAGCATAGATGAGTCAGCCTGTCATCCCAAACACACCCAAAACAAGACCTGACCTCACATCTCTGGGGATGTGTTTGAATAAATTGGCTCACACTAAGACTTCCATCCCCTTTGTTCCTATTTCAGGGACATAAATTCACTAATCCTCATACAGTCTTCCATGCAAAATGCCTTGATGCTCTGTTCAAGCAAAGGCTAAAGACAATTCTGAACCCATAGTAATATGAACAGGGCAAGGCAGAGCAAGAAAAAACCCTTCTACTTATGCAGCTCACACATCCATCAAGCAATTTCAGCAAAAGCATGTGAGTTCACCCCATTTCTCCAAGCAGTCCCCTCTTCTGCTTATGCCTCATTTGGGAACATACTCTGCTAATGCTCAATTTATAGCTCCATGGTGTGTAAGTAGTAACTCAGTACTTTAGGAGAGCAAAAAACAACAAATCCTTTTATTCAGGGAGCAAAGACCGAAAGAGGTTAGAGGCACAGGAGGAAACAGAGTGAGGGCTCTCGGCTCTGAAGTTGAAAATTTTATACAAATAATTCTTTTACACAGCTAGAAAGGGTACAGGGTGACACCTTTAACTCAGTGTGTAATATGCACTGAAGCAGCTCTGCTGACTTTATTCTGTTGGGTTGTTTTTTTTACTGTGGGACTCAGTCTTTGTGAAAGCCTGATGGATCCAAGGTTATAAAGTGTTTTTCAAATCCCAGAGTCTTTGAACCGCAGCTGAGGATATGATGAATCTATGGTGGAGAAAACCATCTTAATAGTTGTCAAAAAGAAAAACCTATTTAGTGAAGCAGATTAAATACAAAGAAATAAATCAGGAATAGTGTGGTATGCAAGCAGCTGTTCATCCCGACAGTGGTCAAACAACAACACAGAAAAAGGTAATCTTCTGGTATGAGACAACCGATGCCTACATTTGGAATCAAGTGACTACATTTGTGTTCATGGATATGCAGATGCTAAAACCCCAATGAAGAATAACTTTGTCATCTGGTGTACATCAGGAGGCAAAAGTGAACACAGCTACCCTTGTACTGAATCTAAAAATTGGTAATTAAAACTAGCCACAGCCTTGTGACTTTCAAACAAGCCAGATATTAATTTGCTAATTTAATTTTAATTTTAATATTGATGATTGAACCTTAAGGAATGAAAGAATATCATAACAAACAACACCCAGCAAATCTTCAATCATTGGTAATCTAGGGACGACCATGAAGGCCGTGACAAAGTCACAGCATGAAACATGATTGACCCTGTCTGCTTCACCATATATGGTGCTCAAAGGGGAAAAAGCAAGTATTAATTAACCTACACCTCAGAAAACTAGTTTTGGCAGCCTGTATTACACAGCAATATGACTTATTATTTCAAGGTAATTTCCTGTACTAATTAGAAAACCTGTATCTAGATAACCAGAGTATGAAAACAATGACTGAGTAGTACAGTCTCAGGGCAAGTACAGGGGTCATGAAAGAAAGCAAGGTCTCAAATGTCGTCTAGCAATTACAGCTAGGAACGAAGTTTGCTTTGCTCCAAATACATTTTACTTGAAAATTTAGTGCATGTTTGGAGAACTCTGAGCAACGTATTCCCAAATTTCCCTCCTCTCAAGTGGAGTTTTACATGACAACTACCAGAATGATTGAACTCCGTTGATAATGAACATCCAATTTTTCCACAGCAGGCTCCCAGTAGCCCCTCAATAAACAGGAGGAGAGGGCAGAGCCGTGTGAGGCTCAGCTAACTGTTTCTGGGAAATTATGAAGATGATGGCTCCCTTGGAATGCAGCAATTTAAGGAATCTGATTTTATGTTTCCCTATCAGGGTGCTGACTATGACACCGATGTGAGCAATGTATGTCACACATAGGATGACAGCAAGGTTATGTCTGCCTAGTAGACCAGAGCTGCTAGCTCAGCACAGATCTCAACTCACATCCACAGCCAATGTGTCAAGATGAGATTGAAAAGTCAGGAGTAACAGCCAGTGATATCAATCACTCCTATAGTACTGCTCTGCCTCTCTCTTTCAACTGAAACCAAATGCATCAAGAGCCCTCACAGCAGACATGTAAACATCCAAGCCATGAAGATCAGCCTCTGGTTTAGTTTGCAGTTCACATCTTTGGAGAGTAATATGTCCTTCATGCTCTTGGCACAGCTGAACACAGGCAATGTATCCCCCAGAAGGCAAGTGGAAAGTTTTTGCCCTTCTACAGGTTGCACCAGAGCCTGCTACTTACAGGGGGTCCAGCCAGCCCAATTCCTGGCACACCTCTGTCTCCTGGCTGTCCAGGGAGGCCAGGAGCTCCCCTCTCACCCTGAAATAAAGGAAGAAATGAAAAGCTTTGTGCATTATTGAGAGAATGTGCTGAATTGCGATCAGGTTTTACAGCAGAACATAACACTGATACATCCTGACCTGATTCCACCCACAGAGAAACAGTATCACATTGGGGCAGCATGGGGATATGGCACATTTACTGTCATATCATGCCAAGAAAATTGCCCCTTTCCTTCACAAGAGCCCCAGCCCACCCCTGTGAGCACTCACACAATGTCACTGTGTGCTACATCACATAACTGAGTGGGAACACAGCCTCTGCAAATGTTTTAATTTATTTTTGTGCACAGCATCCGATTTCCAGCATTTGCAGTCGTCTGCAGGGTATTAGGCTTGAGGAAACACTAAGAACCATAACAAACTTTTCTTTCTCTGTGTTTCTCTGGTAGATGGCTAAGCTGCAAACATTGCCAAACACAGATTATTTAAGGGAAGACAGAATTAGGGATGTTTGATAACATCTTAGTATTCTCCTTTGCTTCATTAACACAGGTATACTCACACAAATGTACAGATAACTGTAAAAAAATATTTCTACTACCCTCTCTAGAGGACCATATTACAAAAGATAAGGCTTCTCTTTAAGAAAACAGGATTTTCAATGGCAAAACCTGCAGAATACAGGCAACTACTTGACACTGTTTAATGGGCATTCTAGACAGAAGGTTAAGAAAAAAACAATCTGAAGTACTTAAATTTAACATCTGTTCTCTTGTTATAGGGAGAAATCAAATAAGATTTTTTATGGATTGCATTGCAGTTGTGAGATTTGCTCTCATGTTGGCAGTAGACTCACAACAATGAATCTTATTATGTTATTTATTATTACACTATTTCCACCTACACAGAATGACAGGAAAAAATGTTATCTGTGGATTCTGCACATACAAAATTCATCCTCTTAACTGAATTCAGCAATATCCCCTAATTTTTCCCCTTTCTTTCTTCTTAAACTAATCTTATATTCCAAAGAAACAATCCTGCAAAGATAGTGAGGAAAAAAAAATGTGTTCTGATTAGCTCAAATACTCCAGCAGATCTCTTATCTGTTATTTTATTCAAGAGCATAATTTCAATACAAAAAGTCCAATAGTATTTTTCCATGCACAATTAAGGTTCTTCCCATCCTATGTGGACGCTGAATAGAATATTTCATGAGATTTCTTTTAGTGTTTCTTTCTGACTTTTATATTAATTCTCACTCTATTATTGCATGTGTTCTGAACTGTCAAAAGATATATAGAACAGACTACAATACATTTATGCAGAATGCAGGAAAACAAAAGGACAACATTTCATAGCAGTTTTAGCATTCAAAAATACAGCACCTAGATGGATCTAGTCTCAAACTGCTATATTCCTACTTATATTATTTACAGAATCTGTTTCAACATCCTATTCTTCTTACAATTCAGTTAACAACACACTCATTTCAAAGAGCATTTCTAACATGTCTGATTGAAGACTTAAGCACAATCCAGATGCTCCCAGAAGTAAAGGGATTTTGTTGCTTCATTGCTATCTTTATTTGCTGTGTTCTTATATGGAAGTAAACAATATTTTCAGCTGAAGAAATGAGTGTCATTAGCCTCATCAACTAGCAGATCTTTGCCTTAGCTACAATATAGGAGTGCAAACTAGAACTATCTGGTCCCATTAAAAACCAATTAACATCCTCCTTGGAGAGAGATGAAGGAACTGAGTGCTACAGAGGAGTGCTCTTTGAGGGGCTGACAGGTGGTCTCAAGAGTAGATCATCCTTTAGCTATGCAATGTCTCTCCAGCTGTATGGATTAAAGGTCCCCAGTCACAGTTTCCTTGAAAAAGGGTGCATTTAGCCCATAGTCTGGGCTGAATTTAAAAAAGACTGGAAGAATCTTTAAATGTGGAAAGTGAACACAGTTAATTCATACCTTAATATTTACATCTACAGAAATACTAGAATAATAAAGAAAGGAACCTCCTAAAAGACCAGAAATGCATTTCTGAGTGACAGTTTCACAAACTATTTTTCAATGAAAAACAGATCATGTTTTCACTATAACTTTTTTTTTTCCCCAGTGATTACAGAATTAAAGCCCATGCTCACCTTCTGTCCAAAGGGTCCTGGCAAACCTGGTGGGCCTCTTTGTCCCTAAAGTAAAAGCAGAAAATAGTCACTGTGGAGCCAAAGAGGAGCCTGGACTTTGAGATAGTCGAGGCTGCAAGCACCCCTACCACCATCCTCCTTGCCTCATATCCTCCTGGAAATATGTAATTGATGACATGTAAGCAAAAAACCCAAACTGCTAACTTTGCTATAATTAAATGCTTTCAGGGAACTTCCATCAGGCAACTAACATCTGTACAAGGACAACAGTTACTCCTTGTGAAGGTCTCCATTTTCAATGGCCGCCATGGCACATGGAAGGAGATTGAGCGCTGAGAAACACAACTTCATTCAACTCTGCTTTTTCAGATGAAGTGCTGTTATCTGCAGAATTTTGCATCAGCCAGGCCTTTCATGTCTTGAGGTAGACAGCCTGTGAGCACTTGTGACAATACAGCCTAACTCCACCAGAGATCCACCATTCTCCTGTAGAAGTCATGCTCATCTATCTCACAGTGAAATACTCAAGTGCAAAGCTTGCCAGCAGTACTTACCTGCTCTCCATCTTTACCCTTACCAGGCAAGCCTGGCTGTCCAGCAGGCCCTGGCTCACCAGCTGGTCCAGGTAAACCCACTTTTCCCTCTTTTCCAGGATCACCCTATAGAAGACAATCCAGCAAAACTCTTAGCATACTAAAGACAATTCTTGTCTCAGATCTTTAATTGCAACTGATATTCATTTTTTTCCCAGCCTTTCTCTTGGTATCATAGGAAACTCTCTTCTACAAGAAGTCCTTTCCTTCAGTGATCTCAAGGCATTTGTAGTTTTCCTTCAGGAAAGTAAAATGAGTCTTCAAAACTCTTTTGAGGACAAGACAGATGAGGGAGCCCTTGGTTTACATATGACCCTGAGATATATCTCAGTTTTCTCAGTTTTCTGGAAGATTATTTGATCAAAAGGCCTGGGATTCATCCCTTTTTAAACTTCAATCAGAAGCATATATGGGGGCACGTTTCTGATTCATTGCTCCTATGCCAGCAAACAAAGATCAAGACTCCATGATGCTGGGCACTGTGCCACATATGGGCAAATTACAAACTCCTGCCCTCACTGCCTAGCTATGGGATGGAACATAACACTTAGGTGAGGCAGGCTAAATGTAAGTGAAGATGCACTGGAAACCTGAACTAATGGTCCAGTTACAGCAGCTTATCAGGAATGCAGAATTCTCAGTTTCCTAAATATGAAAGACAGTTTTATTTCCAGCTTTGGATTTACAAAATAGGACTCCTGCACTCAAACCACCAAACCCCTTCTCTTGTCAGGCTACGAGGACAGAAGATCATCATTGCAAGATGCGTAGCAGTGACTTCTCTGTGTTCAGTTGTATCTCAGTGGTTTTATTAAGGTGAATTGTAAAGCTGCAAAAGCATGAAAACCTTTACGGCAAAACAGGTCAACAAGGTGACCCAATGGGCCCATCTGTCTAAACTATCCACAAAACTATGAAACAATTTTGCAGTTCAGACTGCTTCTGTCCCAGGTTACTTAAAATACCCAAGAAGAAAAGCAAATCCACGAAAGAACAAACTCACCTTTTCCCCCTTTTCTCCTGCCTTTCCTGGTATCCCAGGGTTTCCAGGCACACCCTGGAGAGAAAAGAATTTGAAAGCTTAAAACTTGTTTTGTTTAGCCAGTATTTGATCCTAAAGCAAATGGATAGATCTGTGCATTCAGTACAATCTACCTCAAGGATTAGTGTCAGTTTCACATTTCACAGCACAGACAAACTGCAATCCAGAGAACATCACAGAAGAGCCATGGACTGAATGCTTAGAGAAGGGGGTTTTCAATAGAAAAAAAGAGCTGAGCAGCAAAAGCTGAAGTTGAGCTAATCCCAGATTTGTGCATTTTCCTTCTACCAATAACCAATTTTTTAATTCTATGAAATGTTCAGCAGTTACTAATCCATTACCAACAAATCCCCATCATCACCTCTGTATCAGAGAAGCCAAAATTCTCAGAGTATTGCTTTTTGTGGCTAGTGTTCTCCAAAGCTGTACACTGGAAAACACAACTATGTTCATTTAACCTCTATTTTAGTTTTCAATCTTTTTCACATCTTGGTAGATCTCAAAGGATTCCTTGTAAAAATACAGATAATTTAGAACTCCAGAGTAAAATACTGCAACTTTCTAACTCACCAAAACACGTTATAGAGCAGTGCTCCATTTTAAGTTGTGAAATGATGTCACGGCACCAGTAAAATTGGATTGACCTCCTCACAGGATGGATGTGATAATTATTTTCCTTTCTATACCACTACAAATTAGTCACAGCTATATTAGTTTTTATAGTTAATATATTGCTATTACTGCTGTAGGAGTTTGCTTAAAGGAATATGGAATTGGAAAAGGTCCTCATTTTCAATATCATCTTTCATTTTGATAATTGAGTCACTATATTAATACAATTAAATTTATCTTAGCAATTAGTAAGGAGGCAATTTAAGATTTCTTGGATTGCCCAGGTGATAAATTTTGCCTTAAAGAGCCTTCTGTGCTAAACCACTGTGCCTGAATACATTAAACCATGGGGCCTAACTGCTGGTTTTCATATACTCCAGTGTAAACCTAAAGAAACTTCAAGTGACAAATAAAATTACAGTGGTGGAGCAGGGAGTTGAGTTATTCCAAAGGCTGTTCTTTTTTTTGCAAACATGAAAAGTTCTATCATGCACAAATGGTGATGAAATTCTACTGAAGTCAATAGAGGAGTACACCATATTGATTTCAAGGCTGTCTCTGATTATAGGATCAAATACTTAAATGCATTCAAAATAAAAATGGGAGTTTATCCTGCAATTTTTGTATAAAAAAATAATGTTTTCAAAATTAAACAAGAAATGAAAATGAGGCAAAGGAAACAAAACCAAAGAGGCAATAAGCATCACAGTTTTTTAACATTAAGAGCTAAATAAAGAGCAAAAATAGCTTTTGACAATTTGGTAAGGAAAGAAGCAGCTCCATGCTTCCCTCTTGATACAAATGTATGTGAGAATGTTTCATCGACACACCATCCCCAGGTGCCTCCAGGTCTTTCAGTGCAGCCACATGTAATGAAACACAACCTTTTGAACCTGATAGTAAACACTGTGAAAGGGAAAACTATAAAAACTATAAATAAGGAAATCAGGGCACAGATGGGAAAACAAATCCACTCATACGTACCACATTTCCTGGCAAGCCTCTTGGACCTGGGGGCCCTGCTGGTCCAGTCACACCCTGGTTTAAGAAAATGAAGTATGTGTGCATATGTAATTCACAATTTGTATCACCACAGGAACAAGACGTTCCAAGTGAGACTGGAGTTCACGTCAGAAAAAGTGTTGCACATGCACAACCACCCCCCGCCAAAAACAATAGAGTTTTTTTGTGAAACACTTTGAAGTTTAAAGAAGTATGAAACAATACAAAATGGCTGAAGACCTTAAAATTACCTTCTGTTAAAATGGATCCTAAATCTAGCTGAGATATAGGAAGAAAACTTTGGGTGTAGAAACATCAAAAGTACAGAGGAAAGTATGTTGATTTATTATTAAACCAAAAATCTAGGTCAAGAAAATATGGGGGGTTTGACAATTCTTCCTTTCTCTTCTCTGGGAAAGAAAACCTAAACTCACTAAATTGATGAACAGGACAAATGTTTCAGAGTGTTATAGATCGAAACAGCAGGTCTTTTCTGTCTGCAAGTAAAAGCTTTTTAGGGTGAGAAAGCCCATGTGTGTCCACAAAAAGGCAAAAAGGACAGAAAAGGATGTGTATTTGGGGCATCTATGTCCTCACAGAAGTGTATGTTTGGGGTTACTAGGCTGTATTTAGATATTTTCCTCTATACTTGACCACATCAGTTTGAAGTTTCCACCTCTGTACTCCGTCTTCACCCTGCACTGGCCAGGGTTCACCTGTTATCACATCTTTGCAAGGAAAAGGATTAGGATACCTAATCCATTTAGGGTAAACCAGACAGACTATTTAAAAACATCTGCATCAGCAAACAAAAATTATCTGACTTAGAGAAATCCCTGGTACTGGATGAGTTTGGCAGTAATATCTTGCAAAAGGACAATGCAAACAGCTGGGAGATGACAGAAATCTTCCACCGCACAGCTCTTCACATAGTGAATGTCTGTCTGTTCCCTTTGGCTCATTAAAAGAGAATTAAAGGTTTCCTTATCCCTGTGTTATTTACAGTCACTGGTTCATGAGCCAATAGAAACAATTCAAGCAGTGGCAATATGTGAAAGGATGCAAAAAAGATGCTTGCATATACTGAATTTTTTTGTGGGGGGGTTTGTTCGTTTGTTTGCAGTTCAGAGTTTAGGGTTGCTGCTAAAGACAACATCTGAGCACAAGCCTGAGAAAAAAAAAATGAGCACAAAGGTGGAAGAAGACATTTCAGTGCTCTAAGATTCTTGATTTGGATTTCCTATTCCCTCCATCTCACAGACACAAACATCCTCTTTCTCAATTGTTATTTCAAATAGTTCTTCTATCTTCCTTCCCTGCCTGCAAAGAAAGTGCATGGCCTTTTATTATTCTGCAAAGGGTTTACATGGCCTCACAATAATAAAACAGGACTTGAATCTTTTTCTATTCTTTAGTACAGACAATAACAGCACTCCCTCAACACATGGTTCAAAAAGCAGTATGTGACGATTCGTCTGGTGATGAGCCTGTGTTGAAGAAGGCAGAACTGACTAAGAAGCCTAAAACCAGCCATGATCAAAAAGTAATTCAGGCTGCTGCTGAGAAGTGAGCACCCTGCAGCAGCTGGCTGCCTGGGCTTGGTTGATATCACAGTGCAGTAACAAGCTCTGCCGGCACCTCATCCAGAAAAGAGGGCATTTTGTTAGAGAGGGAGAGGCTTAGACAACAAAAGATTCACGGTTTAAAGCTGGGCTGATTGAGGCATCGATCCGTTTGGTACAGCTGTACTTGTTTGCCCACAAGCAGTGACTCTACCAGCTGCACCTTGCATGTGCCCTGTGCCCAAGCAGTCTGGGACTACAAATCTATGGGGTGTTGACTTCAGTATCCCTAAATGTGTGTTACTGACAGGAAAAAATGTTGCAACAGAACCAGTTACTCGCAGTTACTCACAGTCTCTCCAGGGGCTCCAGCTTCTCCTCGGGCTCCTTTCTGCCCCTTTGTGCCCTGTGTGGAAAGAAGAGAAATACTGTCTGATTAGAGATAGGATGGGACTGCCTGCCAGACAAAAAGACTTCCCAAGATGCCCAAACATGCACTAGTGAAAGGTTTCTGTTAATCAGTTCACAGAGGAATTTAATAGATGAGGCTCCCACTTCTCTGTGCATTGAGAAAATGAAATATAAAAATAAAACCTTGAGACATAACAAGAATTACTAATGACTGATCAGCTCAGAGGCTGTTTCTCAGCAGAGGATGCTGAAACTCAGAGGCATTCACCTGGGTGAAACTTTTTCCTACCCTCAGGGCTATTACCTACTCTATTTCCAGCTCAGCTGTGATGGTCTCCCTGCACAGAGGATGTTTCACCTGCAGTTCTCAAATACAAAGAACTGCTATCTAGACACGGTCAAAATAGTTCACAGTCCAGAGGTTTTTGTCCCAGTACGATACACCATGAAGCCCTTTCTTACAGGTTCTGGCAGGACAGAGTCTGCTCACTGACCAGTCCCCCATTTACCAGATACTAGTTAAAAGCGGCATGGTGTTACTGCATGGTTTTCCATAATGCTAAGACTGCTGTTAACATGTTGAAGCTCTAATGTCCAAGTAATAGCTGATGTATATCTTGGGCACAAGAGAGATGACGGCAGAGTGAACACCCTCCCATGCTGACATGAAAACATACCTCAGTGATGACTGGAAAGAATATGGCATGGGCTAAGAAACTTTCAGAAGATAGCTAAGACTCTAATATTAGTTTCACATAAACCATAGTGCATTCAAGGTGAGATGGGCTGGGATTAAATCTGAATGCACTGCAGCATTTTGGCAACATACTCTGGTAACTTGTCTGTGAGACGTGTGGTTTGGTGACACCAATACAAGATGCCCTCTTGAAGTATCCTGAAGTTGCAAGGAGTCTCTCAGACAACACTGATCGTGCTACAGAGATGTCATATTTCTGTTTTGATTTTCCTCATGTTCTACTGATGCTCAGTATAAGTAAATACCTTTGCAGAAGTCCCTGAACTTACAGCAATCAGGGAGGAGAAAGTGACCATTTGCTTATAAGGGAAGAATTATTTACAGCGATATAGACCTTGAAGGCACCTCTCTCTAGCCATGTCAAAGACTTTCTGTAATGCTGGGCCCTCTTACCTGTTCTCCCGCAGGTCCTGGGACACCTTGTTTACCTGGGACCCCGGGTAATCCCTGTATAAACAGAGGGAGAGGTGAAGGAGCTGAAGGAAACTGCTTCTTTCTTCTCATGAGCAGGAGATGTGCTTTTTACTGAGGCTGTGACTGCACAGGACTCTTGTCTCTCCTGGAAGCTGTATCCAGAACAAGAACAGTCCAGAATACAAATGGAGTAGCCAAATGCTCAGATTAGCTAGGTCACAATCACTTCAAAAGCTGTTAATAAATCCTATAGAAGCTCACTGTCAACCAAGCTCTGTATAGCAAACCTCATAACCCTCTTTTCAGTTACTAAGGCCCAGAGCTATAAATTAGATGCTTAAATTCATGTGGTCATTTAGCTTCCTCTACAGTCAGTACAAAGCTAAGCACCACTGTGGCCCTTTCTGCTGAGAGAAGCATTGCAGCTATGGATAGAGTATGTCACACCCACTCTTTCCAAAACAGGCAGCTCTCATTTCCTCTCTGTATTAAAGTTGAAAAACAAATTAAGAAACACTTGGCTGTGCTTACAGGTTCTCCACTCATTCCTTGATCTCCTTTTTCCCCTTTTGGTCCAGCTTCACCCTGGTATAAAACAGTAAGACAAAGAGAGAGTTAAAAGCTATTGCCATGGCTGGAAGTCACAGTAGTCCTGTTTGGTAAGAGGGCTTTTTCAATCAGTTGCCCATCTGTGACAGAATAGCTTCTTCAAACGACTTTGAGATCAATGAACCAAAACTGATAGTACACATTAAGACTTGTCTAGATTTATTGGAATTTTATAAAATATAAGAAATACAAAAATGTTCAATTTAAATAATAATAATAATAATAATGAGTTTTCCCTCATAGAGAACTGAAGTTAAAGAGTTTACCAAAAGGTTGATCAGTTCAGCTCCCATGCATTAAAAGGCCAGATGATATGACCAACAGTAAAATCACTAGCACCACTGCACTAGCTTCTTATAGGACCACAGACCTAATGTTATCCTACAATGGCAGAAATTATCCCACATGCAGACAGTTCTCTGTTCCACCTACAAGACAGAGGTGTTCAGGGTCTAACCTTGAGCACTTCCAGAGATGGGTGCTACACAGCTTTTCATGATCTCTAACTCTGTTAACATCTCCATACATTCACGCAGCTTCCAGTCCCTCTTGCAATGTCAGTGCACTATCTCATGCCATCACTTTCTAACAGGATTAAATTATTCTTGTTCTTTCTCCTTTTGCATAACTGAAGATGCTTTCAGACAGAAGTTCAGCTTTGTTCTGAATTTCAGAACAATAATCAATAAGTCCATATTTCTGCTTTGTGTAAATTGAAAAGGAACAGCACACAATTATGGAACCATCTGGAATAAATCAGGCACTACATGAATTCCCACATTTGTATATTTATATGAACATATGTATTCAGGCAACAGCAATCATTATTTATTCATTATTTATCATACAAAGTGTTTCAATTATGCAAGGAAGCAAGAGTAAGAATATCAGTGATTTGAGCTACGTACATACACAAGAAAGAGTGATCAGACAAAATGCAGAGCCCAAGACAAATCAGTTTGAATTTTATTCACATAAACAATTTGCCAATCATTTCTGCAACACCTGGGAATTCAAAGTCCATTTGCAAATGATTCTCTAACAGACAAAATAAATGCAACTGCATAAATATTACTTATGTCTGTATTGATTATGCATTATGAATAAATATTATTATCTGTGCTAACAGGAGGAAGTCTATTCTAGATGTAGCATCCCCTTAGATCAGTTTTTAATTAGGCAGTCGCTGGTGCCATCTAGTGGCCTTGGAATTATAGACTCATAGAATCTTTTAGATTGGAAAGGACCTTAAAGACCATTGATTTCAACCCTTAACCGAGCACTACCAAGTTCACTACTGAACCATGTCATCACATCTACATACTTTTAAAATACCTTTAGGGATGGCCACTCAACCACTGCTCAGGGCAGCCTGCTCCAATGCTTAACAATATTTCTGGTGAAGATTTTTTTCCAAACATCCCATTTAAACCCCTCTTGGTGTAACTTGAGGTTGTTTTCTCATCCTGTCACTTATACCTTGGGACACAAACACTCACCTCACTACATCCTCTTTTAAGATAGTTGTAAAGTGTGATAAGGTCTCCCCTGAGCCTTCCTTTCTGCAGACTAAACAATCCCTGTTCCCTCAGCCTCCCCTCACAAGGCTTGTTCTCCAGACCCTTTGCTGGCTTCATTGTCCTTTTAGACACTCCATCACTTCAGTGTCTTTCCTTGCAGTGAAAGGTCTAAAACAGAAGACAGTACTCAAGGGGTGGCCTCATCAGTGACAAGTACTTCCTGCTGGGACTACCTAAGGTAGTTCAAGCAAAGCCTCCTATGCAACAAACCTGTACGGTTTGGCATTTCAAGCCCTGATATCCTCTTGAGAGAGCAGAGCATCAAAGCACAGACACAAGGCACTAAATTTGTAAGCAGGAATGGTGTTTCTGAGTGGGAATAAGGGCACATATTGCCTGGCAAAACAAGCCTGCAAAGGGAAGAAGTAACTCAGTGAATAAAGGGAGGAAATTCTTCTGTACTATTCACCTTCCTCCCACTTTTTCCTTGATAATTCACATGCAAAGTATTGTTAAATCATCAAAATTCCAGTTTAATGTCCTTGCACAGCCACAAACATGAGTAGAGACAGCATCTCTTAACCCAACCTGCCAGCAAACCTGACTGTGAGTTCTTCCAAATTTGCTGAATCCACAACTATCTGCCAAGACTGTTAACACTCTGACAGTGCTACAAGTTGTGCAGACCTCTGCCCCTGGCAGCTAAACTTAATCCACCACCATCCACTTCTTCCCTGCAGCTCAGTGAACAGAAATGACAAGGTGACAGTTAACAGCTGCTACCAACCTGGGCCAGATCAGTTCTTACAGCTTCCTTGACCTGCCCTCAGCAGTATCCTCCTATAGTCTCAATTACCATGTTAGTCATTTCTGTGTCACTTAAAGGACTGCAAATGAAGCTGTTCCCAGCTGCAGTGGGAGACAGAAAACAAAGTGAGGAGCCACCGCATTTATTTCTCTTACTACTTTTACCTCTTTCCAGCCATAATGCCTGACCACGACTGAGATTCTCACACATGCCATCTCCAATAAATAGTGATTTTAACTCACTAGCCTAAATAAACATGCAAAAGTTCCATGCAGCCCATGGAAGAAACTAGCTCCTTCCCTGTTTCTGCAGCACAGACTGTACTCAGACCACACAACAGAGCTGCAGTGGTGGGTAAATGGGATCTCAGACTCACTTGATCAGGGATTTTCTGACAATTATTAAGGTGTGTTTTAAATTAAATTGATTTTAACTAACAGGAAGTAAATAGAATAATGGTGCTGCTGCCTTCTATCTAGGCTGTGTTTCCTGTAGCTGCCTGTGTAAGGTGGGCCCTGGTATATACCACATACTCAACAGAAAACAAAAGGCAAGTGTTATGTTTTGGAGTGTGACAGCTTTTGGCACCTTGCTGGTCCTGAAGCTTCTATAAAATAACACGTGGCACTCTCTTAAGCCTTCTCACTACCTTTTGACACCTTAATTTGTAAAGCTGTAGATGAATAACTATCCCTAGCTTTTCCTCTCAAAGCTAGCAACACTACACACAGACCTGTGCTACAGTAAGCATCATCACATTTTTTTGCACATGGGGAAATCCCCAGCAATGCAACCTGCTGACACTCTTCAAATCTTTCTTCTTTAAAGTCTTGCAGCTCATTTACAAGAGCAATGCACTTTAAGCAAGAGTGCACTCCTTCTCTGATTGCAGACTACAATGACCATATGAGATGTCATTGTTCTGCGTATTTCCTTTAACAGCAAACTACAAGCCAAGGGGAAAGATGAGACAAAGAAATATTGTTTCTATTTCCAGTAATACCTCACATGTCTATTTCCTTCCTCAGCCTCAGAAGAAACTGGCATATGCACATTCTTTTCTAAGTGCATACTTACAGCCTATCTCTGTCAGTTATAGCTACTGTAAAGCTGCCTGATCCTCACCAGCCTTATTCACATACCAGTGGTGTAATCCTATGTAATGCCAGATATTTCCTACTGTGTGCTCTGAGAAGGAAATAAAACTTTGGTTTACACTTTATTTAAGAGGCTGGGACAGCACACAGCTCTTTGCCAGCAGTGGTTGGTTTGGACACTGCTGTCATGGCTGGTTACAATAATGAAGTTACCTGAAACCAGACTCAAGCTGAGTTCTTTACAGAAGCATTTAAAAAACATGGACAACAGTAAGATTCTGTGTGTCTTGTGAAATACAAGAGGCAATAAGCCAGAAGCCATGTTTACTAAAGATGTTACTTACAGGAATCCTAGGGTATGGGGTGAAGAAGGCTGTCTGGAAGAGAAACCAGTGTTAAAAGAAGCATTTCCTGTTTTCCTTGAAATGCAATAACTTACATATTCTCTGTGTCATTGCATATTACACATTCCATGTATCCATCAGTGTGTTTACAAATGAGCAACCCATTGCAACATCTGTCTGTTTGGAAAAAAACCCTACAAATATCAGACATTTTCTGGAGTATTTGAAACATGAACATCAATACACAAACATCCTGTATATTCTACTGCTATGAAAAGCCAAATAATCTCTAAACTCCTTAGCAAGTCTACTATTAGAAGTCTCACGCGTACTCTTCCACTTGGAGCTATCTTCAGTATTATTAAATTTCCTAATTCCATAGCTGATTTTGGTGTGTTCTTGCTCTGCTTTGTGCCATGTTCAAGATGTATGTATCTCAACATGGGTGTTTTAAGGATTACATAGTCATCTTGAAGGACAAGACACAAGCCAAACAAAAACAGAATCCATTTTTTTCAGAATTTATCTAGCCATATTGTGCTGTTTGTAAGTTCTCTCCACTTTGACAAAGACAAATTAGTTCTCAGTATTGTGACCAAATCATTCCTGTGTGATACATATGGAGTATTCCTACATGATGTAATGAAGTACCCTTTAGCACAGACTAAAGAGACCCAATTAATGGCAAAGAATTATAACACCTCCTCCACTGCTGCATGAAGATCTGTATTCTCATCCACAGGCCTTGATCCAAATTCTCCCCATAATGTGACTGAGGCAGCTGCAACCAGTGGTGGGGAACAAAGCTAAAAAGTGGTATCTGTCTGTTTTTCTGAGGAGCTGTGACCAGGGTCAACAATCCCTCTGTAAGGCCAGGCCTGTTTCTAGTGCTTACTGCAAACTGCTTACTCAGATTTTGCTGGAAGGGACTGTTAGGTTTATGCATTTACATTCAGTGGATGCTGGTTGCATTGCCTATGGTGAACTCCACTGTAATTGTGCTCATGCTCTCCAAAGTAAGTTTGCAGGCTTATTTTTAAAACAACAAATGTTTTCTTGGCCTTTTCTTTTTTCTTTTCAGTTGGAAGAAATGGTACATGGTATGACTGGTTTGTGTGTTGGCTCCTGTGCTGAACCCAGAATGAACTCTGGGATGAGAAGGTCTTTCTAGGGTTACAGCAGAGCACTATACATGATGGAGGTTTTGGGAGGCTACAGCATTGCTGAAGCTGAATCCTTCACCTTGTAAATTCATGTCAATGTGAAGTGGAACCCTCTGTTCTTTCTGGAAAAGGGTAAATTGGTTGTCAAGAAGACAAGACGTTCACTGGTATCTGTTCAGAGCCAGTCTTATCTTGAGACCTCAACTGGAAAAATCCAGCTTAACCTGGAGAATCTGTATAAACACACTTCCTATTTTCACTGATGATCTTCAGGTAGCACCCACTGCTTCTAAACAAATCACAAATACAAGTTCTACCACAAGTCATGGGCATACAAAAATGCTGTTTGTAAAGAGAAAAAGGAGGGCACAACCTCCTCCAAAAATTAAAAGACCAAATATACCTTGATACCACTTCTTTGAAGCAAAGTGAGATAATCACCGAGTAAATGGGTCCTACAATTTCTGCAGAGAAGTCGGGATCTTGAAAAGCTTTGAAAGCTTTGTTTCCCCTGAATGTGTGTGCAGGAAGTATGCTGATGACTTAAATAATTTTACAGGAAAGAATACTATCTTACTTACTGTTCCAGGTAAGCCTGGTGGTCCAGGGGAACCCACGTCACCCTAGAGAGAAGAGGAAAATACAGCTAAGGATATGCCCAAATATAATTCAACAGTATCAGCTAGAAGATGCGACATTACACCAATGAGGTGTAACCCAGTGACAACCTGTTGGCCCTGTGACGCTGAAAATCCCATAGCACTTCTCTGATGGGTGGAATTTACTGCATTGCTCTGGCTGGAATTTTTGCTGTCTTTGCTTTGTTGCATACAGGATTCCTACTTTGCTGTCTTTATCACATTATGACTTTATCATTGATCTGGCTTCACAAGTCAGTGTATTTCTAATGTTACCCCATCCTGTGTAGGAGCGATAAGGAGTTTAATTTGCATTTTAAGTTAAAGATGATCAAAATTCTTGATTGAAAAATAGGCTTAAACCAAACCTCTTTTGTGGATGGAAAAAACAAATCCAATGTTTTTTATCAAAAATATTTTTAAATCCAGTTCTTGCGCTTTGTAGATAGTGAAAGTTACCAATAAACTGAGGGCTGATATATCCTAAGAAGAAGAATGAAGTAGTACCTAATTCCTCCTGTTGATTATTGCTATGACAATGAGGGCAAATTTTTCACTAAACAACCATAGGCATCTGCAAGGTCAGTGCTTCATCTTCACTTTTGTATTAACAGTGGTTGAACATAAATTTTGGTGGACATCACCTTTGTCTAGGTCTCTCATTTTCACTGAAGTTAATAGTATTGTGATGGCAGAAGCCCAGACCATTCTTTAAATTATTGTTCTAGCACATTACAGGCAGGCACAGAGAAGTTCTTTAGAATTTTATTTCAGCCTCATTTCTGTTAGACAATTATAAAACAAAGAAACGTTTCCTTGAATTAAAGAAACTGTCCTTGGATTTCATCAACTATTTACTGTTTATTGCATTACTTAATAAACATTTGTTTCTGTCCCCCACACAGCTTTTTCTGCTGCTTCTCAGTAAGGTTTAGCTAACAGGCTTCTAATGTCTCTAATCATCCTCAGATACTCTCCCCTGTCACTTGTCTTATACCCTTACCTCTCTCTTCTTTCTTTTCCAAGGAGGAGAATGCCCATTTCATGACTCACCTTTGCTCCTCTTTCACCTTTCAATCCTGGGAAACCATCTTTTCCTCTTTCTCCCTAAAAGCAGGGAAATGAAAGCTGGAAATATGCATATTTTGATTTGATTGCATCAGTCCCTCTACAATGTTTTACATTTGTAATTGATCTTACCCACCCTTCAAGATATAATTAAAAATGTACCATTTTAAAGATGGCTTCATAAAATCCACACTTTTACCAAAAGCCAATGAATAGCAATTAAGTTCATGGAAAGGAAAGCACCAATCCTAAATCAACATGCATGTGGAAGATCATACTGTCTGATGCAGTATAAAAACCTTATTTTTTTGTATTTGCACCAGAGGGGCTACAGAACAGAATTTAAGACCCAAAGTGGGCAGTCGTACTGCCAGTTCTGCTTGTGTTAAAGATTTCTGAGCCACCCATTCACTGGTTCCTACCTCTGTATTTTGCCCAGGTCAGATTGTCTTCTGAATGGGAAATGCTGAAGAAGGGGGATGTGAATACTCCTTGAAGTGCATATAGAAAATGTATTTTCCTGCATTCAGTTAGGACCTCTCTGATCTACATTTCTATGATGGTATAGAGAGAATATATTCTACATCCTGTGTGCTACAACACATAGAAAACTGAAAACTGACCAGTATGACCTCAGTTGATTTTTAGATACTTCTTGATCACCTTCAAGCATATGGTTAGTTTTCAGGAGTACAGGCCTCACTTGCATGGCTAATTTTACTTTCAGGTCCCTGATGCAACTATTTTTCAGTGTGTAGATACCTCTGCTGCTCTGGAGATAGCCAAGTGATGCAGTAGACACCAGGACTTGGATGGAAGTTAGGCCATCAGAGAAAGATCCAACCATTTGGAGCCTTCTCTAGGTCTCAGTAACAAGGGGACTTTTGGTGGTGGGGTTATTGGGGTTTTTTTGTCCTTGATTATTTATTTTTTTTAATCAAGGAGGTATTTCTGAAAGCAAAGCCTAAATACCACTGGACTTCCTCTACTGCTTCATGAGTCATAACCTTCTGCATTCAGGACAGACACTGTTAGTTAGCACTTCATGCCAATCACCTGCTCACCACAGCAATCACACCAAGAGAGAACATCATCTAGGGATGCTCAAGATAAGTTCCAAGTGCCAAACCGTCCCCCCAAAATCAAGTTCATAGTCACTCACCTGATCTCCTTTTTCTCCTCTCAGTCCAGGTAAACCCCGAAGACCAGGAAGACCTGCTTCACCCTGAAAGCAAGACAAAGAAGTCTGTGAAAGCTAGAAAGAAGAATCAAGAACAGATTTTATTAATAAGCCCCATTACTCTCAAATACAATTACAACTGACAAGGCAGAATGGTTGGTCAAACTCTTCTCTTACTCATGCCAATTAAAAATGCATCAAGTCTGCACCTCAGTGTAGCATAATCTAGCCACAGTGCCCATAGCCTGAAGAGGATGAGACCTTGATTTAGCTGTCTGTCTCTTTGCATGTCTGATAATAGACTGAGAAATGTTCACAATGACTGCAAATTATTTTTTCTTGACACCTAGTGATATGTTACATATGGTCTATGCTGTAGTTCAGAGCCTGCCCCGGTGTTTTCATGGAACTGATTATAGATGTAGCTTGCTGAGACAGAACGAGATTGATTATCCAATACATTTTTATTAAAACTTCAGCGGAGTCCTGACTGTGCTTTCCACAGCTATGTGCTTTAGGAAATGGCAGGACATTTCCCTGGTTCTTCACCAAGTGCAGTAGTTGTTTAGTGACAGTCAAGTCACAATAGAGACTAAGATAACTGTGCAATTTCTCTAAGTTACCTGTGGTTATTTCCTAGCAAGCATTTTTAATTTAGAAATGACAGAACTATACCTCACATCACATACTTAACAAATAACTTCCTCATCTTCTAGAATCCCACACCCTGGGTTAATGTGAGGTTTGAAGAAAAACAAGCACTTTTATCCACTCTACCTTCCTTTTCTTCCCTATCCACCAGGAAGATGATTGAATTTTCCCTGATAGCATGAAAATTTTGATTTAGCACATTTTTGTTGTGCAATACTTGTATTATTCTGTCTTGTCTATTCTTTTGTTGCATCTTCAATCACAGACATAAACAATTTGCATTGAACTCAGTATTGGAAAATGGCTATGTTCTTGCAAGTGGTCAAAATTTATATCACTCTGACCAGTAGGCCTTCATGCCAAGACTATTTTTTCCTGCTCACCTGCTCACCAGGTTGTCCACGGCTCCCTGGTTCACCCTGGAAAAACAAAAGCAAAAGTTTAACATTGCAAGGACCTGACCCTTTAGTAAGAAAACTTTCTCATTAGTAAAGCATGTCCTCTATGGTTCTGGTCCTCAAATATACTTGGTGAAAGTTACTGGTAAACTGATGACTGATATATCCTACAAAGAATAAAGTGGTACCCACCTCCTGACAGCTATTTTCATTATAATGAGGGCAATGTTTTCACTGTACAACCATAGACATCTTCTCCGGTTTAAAATTATTGCCCTCTTATCCTATCACTAAAAGCCCTTCTAAACAGTCCTTCCCCAGCCTTCCTGTAAGTCCTCTTCATACAGGCTCCCTAGAGCCTTCTCTTCTCCATGCTACACAGCCCCAGTTCTTTCAGACTCTTCACAGGAGAGGTATTCCAGTCCTCTGAACATTGCAAGGACCTTACCATTTTGTAAGAATACTTTCTTAGCAGTAAAGTGTATCCCCTATTTTCCTGGCCCATGTTCTTCTGCTTTCTTGATGGCTTAGGAACACAGACCATAGGGAGCCAATCCAAGGCCCAGGCCAGATATCCTTAAACACACAGACTTGAGAGAGGAGCATTGAACACTGCTTGGTATCTTGGAATATCATGAACACTGAAAGACAGTGAGCCACATCTGCTTATCCTCTTATGTCCCCAATTTTAGAGGAATTTTTAATCTGCTGACTGTAGTATAAGACCTTCCAAAATTACACACTGATTGACAGAATGGCTATAGCAAACTATGAAATAAAATACCTTACCTTAGGGCCAGCTGTTCCAGGAAAGCCTTCCTCACCCTTTTCCCCTTGTTCTCCCTGCAGTGAACACAAGTTATATACAAACTCCTCTGGTAGAGCACCATGTTTACAGGCAACAGCAAGGAATATTTTGATTTGGATCCTCAGTATCAGCCTGAGGATGTGAATGGAGCCATGGGAGAATACATTTCCTGGAATGTTTTTCCATTCTAGTGCTGTTTCCAATCATATTTCCAGCACTGATCACCCTGCTGGAATACTTCTGGAGTAATAGAAAGCCAACCACTCTTATATTAAAGATGTCCATCCATAGAAAACTACTCAAAAAACAAAACTTTCATTCAGCTTCTTCATGTCTACAATATTTCTATTAAGAAAAAGAAATAATTGGGGGACTGGGACCTTGTCCCCTGGGTCTTTTTAGATAAATACACTGAAACTGGTTTTTCAGTGTGGATGGTGTCATCATAGAGGGCAGAGACAGGAGTGGATTAAGAGCTAAACGTGCTACACAGCTGGGAAGTGCTATGCATAGGCTCTACAAATGGCTGTGGATAAGACCCAAAGATTTATTTAGCCTCAGAAATTTGTAACTTACTCCAATTTATGCTCAACCAGATAATTTGCCCAGGTAAGCAGCTTAATACCAAGTGTACATGGTGTCACTTACCTTTTGACCTGGAAGCCCAGGAAGTCCATTTAACCCATCTTTGCCAGGCAAACCCTAAACAAGAGAAAATTATAAGCTGTAAGTGCTCGTTCTTTGAATCATTAGCAGCCAGCTCAGCATAAGCACACACAGTTCATCCTTCTTGTCACTCACTTCAGGTTACAAAAAGAAGAACCACCCCATGATTTCACTTTTTCCTCACTGTGAATTAAACTGCACAAAAGTTCTCACAATATACATAGCTGCTCAGCTCTCAGTATCTCAGTTTTGGTAAATGACCACTGGATGTCAGTATTGATACAGAGAAACAACAGTAGAGAGGAGGGTTTTCTGGGTGGGCTTGTTTTCGTTTGGTTGGGTAGGTTTTGTTCAGTTCGGTTTGGTTTGAAGGCATTGTGGATTCTTAAATAACTTCTTAAATTACACTTTTACTTATCATTCTCTGTACTTTTCTGTTGTCTGTTGCTGTAAAGATTTAAGTCTATTTCTCCTTTTAAATACTGGTGATTTCATAGACTCCTAAAATTAAGTCATACAATACATCATTTAGCAGGATAAGAATTATTTCCTGTAAAGTATTTAAAAGTGTGAGGAAAAGTTTTGTCCCCTCTCCGAGTGTCAGTCAGTCCCCAGACACTGCCATCTGTAGGTGACACTTCGTAACACTAAATATTTCACAATTCACCTTTCTTTAATTAACAGCCAGCAGAAATTGCTATGCTCTCCTAAATCTGAGATTTCAATGGTGAGTTCTTTTGTGAGCTCTAAACTTCAGGTTTGGAAGAACAATATCTTGCTAAATGTAAACTTTTGGAAGGTATCCTGCAAAGAAAACACCGTGGTCCCAGTGGGTACGAAGAGTGGAGCTGCCTCTGGGAAAGTTCTTATTACAAAAGGCATCAGAGGCTAACATTTGTGTTAAAAGCAACAGTATTGGAGCCACACTAAAACCTTCATGTGCAGACAACCTGCGGGAAATGAAGCAAGAACTTGAGAGCTAAAGCATGTGAAGTCATGAAGAGTGAGCAGGCAAGGCAAGTAGCTCCTCAACACTTACAGCTGGTCCCGGTGGTCCAGTTTTACCAGCAACTCCAATCTCTCCAGGCAATCCCTGAAAAACGAAATCAGAACAAAAATAAATAAATCAGTATTCCTGTCCTTCGTGGCAGCTTCACTGGAGCTTGCTGCTTTCAATTTAAATGCAATTTTCCCTTCTGCAGCAGTCAGCTCTCTGCCATGAGAAGGGGGCTGCAGACATTGATTTATGCCCAGGTAGTTCCAACATGGTTCCCATGCTCAGCACAGGGAAGATGCCCTCTAGGACCAGCTGTAGCTTCTTGGTGAGAAAATATAAGAAAAAACATACATTGCCAGAGGCCCTGACTCAGTTGCCACTGACAATCATGGCCTCCCCAGTTGCTTTTTCTTCTCCTTGTTATAAAACAAAAAAGTCCCAAGCTTGTTTTCTTACTGGTGCTCCAGGTGGTCCAGCAATGCCTGGGGGCCCTGGAGGTCCCTGTAAGAGAGGAAGTAAAACCAGTTTATTAAACTTTCTGATAGTGGCTAAAAGTTTCAGGTCCTTCCCTGTTAGTTGAGGTCCTGTTCAAAATGGATATAAAAACTAAGCTTTGTCTCATTAACTTCTACCAAAACTTGCAAGATGCCAAACTGAGCTCCAAGGGAACCGTGTTCACAAGCAGAACAGGATTTCCTGCTTACACCACTAATGACTGTTGTTACAAGGCGAGCTCCATTCACTTCTGCACAAGAGAAAGAAGAGCTGAAGGTAATCATTGGCAGCATAAAACACAAAACTTATCCAGTGGGATTTCTTGAAACATCCAGCCTAATTTAATCTTGGCTAATGTTGTTTCAAAGCATATGGTTTACCTCTGCAGAAGATCTCTGAAGTAACTAATAAATAGTATAGGTTTGGGCTATTTTTCCTTTTGGAGAGGAGTAAGGGTAAAAATATGAATCTAAGAATATGGAGAAACAATTTACTGAATGAAGCTTTTTAAAACAGATGTGCCACTATTTCAGAGCCCTAAATGTATATTCATACTTGAACATATGTTCAAATGGAACTATCCAAACAGTCTTTCCTCTTCTCCCTGCAACAACTTTTTCTCTTAGGGAAAATATTGCCTCAATATCCATCTGATTTTCAGAGGTATTTCTTTTGTGTATTGAGCAAATTGTTACATTTGGCTTCCTTGCTGATAAATTTGCTTCCGTGCTCAACAGATCTTAACAGGTTGCTGTAATGGGTTGGGCCCAACCCATTACAGTTGCCTGCAATGCAGAGGTGTTTGTTACTTAAACTGTAGACAAGATAGCATTTCTTCTGTGCCCACAATGAAGCATGTTTTCGTGCATTTATTTTTTTTGATCAGGACTTAAGTAAATAAGAAGATGGATGTGAGTTGAAATTTTACCCTGGGGTCTCTTTCTATCTTTCTAATACAACAATTTCATTCCTTTTCAGTTTTCAGCACAGGGGGAGTTCTGGTGTGTTTGTACTTAAAAACAAAACAGAATACACTAGTAAAAATTCATCCAGAAGGCAGCCTCTCACCAATAGATGGGGCAAGGTGACCACAAAAGGGATCTGCAGATGCACTTGCCTTCCATGATATGCTTTCATTGCACCTCTGAACAGATACAGTCATCCCACCAACAACATTAGCATTTGTAGGGTGCCTCAAATGTGAGCACAAATGAAGAATCTTCATAAAAATGTGCTTTGGGATGTACTGATACTGCTGATGAAATTCATGGGGAGCACTGTATCAGCTTCTGGGGATGCTGGTTCAGCAGCTATTGCAGGAGGCTCTTCCTGTTAAGGAGCTCTAGTCTCATCAGGGGAGATCTGGTCAAGACCATTTATCACTTAAATAAGGCTTTGCCATTCAAATAAAAGAATCAACAGTACAAATCAGCCCAGCACAAGAAAAAATACCACACTGGGCACAACTGGAACAGGTGACCCCAGACACCATGGACCTAGAAGCTCTGCATGGGCCTATTCCACCTCTACAAGGACAGCATTGCTGAAGGTATGTGCTCCAAGAAGGGGCTTCCATAAAGAATGGGTGCAGTACTGGGGAAGAAGACAAAAGTACCTTTATAAAACCGACAAATTCAGCAACAGAGCAGGCAAGAAAATGCAAGGTTTATCTTTGAGACTTTCCTTGCCAAATCCATTGGTTCCTGCCTAATAGCCTAATTTTGTACTCTCTCTCCCTCTGCCAATAATTGAACCACCAAATACATATTCTCCATGGTTCTCCAGGAAGCTTCTACCATGAGGTAAAAAACCCCAGGCAGGATCCCTCCTCAGCCCAAGGATCCTGAAGTAGGATGCATGTTACACCACACAGTAGGCAGGTGTCAGTCTGCCCCAAAAGCAAAGTCACACTCAAGCATCTGTCAGTAGCCAACATAATCCCTGAAACATAAGGTGATACATCCTCCACATCTCAACTATTTCTCATAGTAACTCTTCATATTTTCACTATCCAACACAGTGTCTAGCTATTGTCTTAAACTTCCTATATTCTGGACCTTAAAAACATAATGCAACCATAGGTCTTGAAATGGAAGCACGCTTGTACCAAGTTGTCATCAATAATTCGGTTTCATTGCTCTGCCTGAGATCAATCATCTGGGACATCCTGGTGAAGACTGGTTTGCTCAAGTAACTTCACTAGATGTTGAACCAAGAAATATTACACCCACTAATGGAAAGCTCTTCTGACAAAAGCCTCTCTGAAATGGACATAGACAAGACAGTTTTACATAATGACCACCAGTACCCCTTGGAGATGTACATTGTGCTGACCAGCCTGCTCCAACTGACTGCATACAGCAGTACATTTACTAATTTACTGGATTTCCTTCTTTCTGTAGCCTGGGTACAGCAAGGGACTAGAATACAGAGAAGTAAAGTGGCACAATCAAGACAGTTGCAGAAATACATCATACCTGTCCTTTATGGACCCCTCCCTTTTTCTACTGTCCACAGCAGATCATTTCCATCCATGTATAAAGGTCTGTATTTGTAGCCCTTCCCCTGACATATGAGTGTGCTTCCAAGCAAGGACTATTCTTTCTAAGCATAAGCAAACTGACTTGGGATTTAAAAAAAAAACCCAAACCATGAATCAGGGACAGTGGGACAGTAATACTTAACCTCAAAATCTCACACTGTTTTCTCTACTTCCTTTTTATAATAGAATCCAGATTAAATCATCTGATTCAAATGATCACCTTCTTCAAAGGCCATTTGATGAATTATACAGATTAGGGTCCCTGTCCCTAATCCAGACCCCACTGTTGTCCCTTTAAAACTCTCATCTAGAAGTAAATACTCAGGTAGTGGGGTTTTTATCTGGCTGGTACAGACACTGATGTATGCTTCCCACATGCTGAGGCAACAACTGAAATAGAAAAACTTCATTTTAAAACAGGACTTGACAAACTCAGTTTGGAAAACAAATGCAAAACATGGATCTTTTCTCAAAATGTTCAAACCAAAGGGTTTTCAAATTGTTGTTTTGAAACAAAAAGATTTCAATGTTCATTAAAACCTAAATAATGCACAGACTTGTATGTGCAACATGGGGTGAGATGTCTTCAACAACACTAGGGATTGGAGGTGTGGATTCTTTCAAGTTTGTTTTTAATCCATCTCAGTTCCTCAGACAACATAATGCAGGGACAGTTCTCAGGAAGGAAATCTGACACTGTATTGGAGGGACAGCTCTGACAGTCCTCCAGGATCCAGTAAAGGATGCTCTCCTCTTCCAGTGTGTACCTTGCTGAAAGACAGGCTGGACAACAAAGAGCTATCAGGATTTAGCTTTTGCACTCCCTAAGGAAGCTCTGAAAAGGAACTAAAACCTTTGTCTGAGACTACATCAGTGGGCTGCTTGGCCTAAATCTCTTTTCCATGGAAGCAGGGAAGGCTATGTTTTAGAGGGAAGTGAGCAAATGCCATTCCAAGATGGAAATTGAGAGTCTGATGTCTTTTCCAGACATGTGTCTCAGAAGGCAAAGTTTGCACAGACACATTTTCTGTATATTATTTCATGCCAATAACTGAATTCTCTTACACTGTGAGAAAGGCCTAGATAAGCCCTTAACCCAGACTGTGGTCTGGGATTTTTAGGCAGAGTACCAGCTTTATGAATAAGAAGAACCTCTGGGACACACAGGAACAGCCTGTTTGATGCCACAATGACAGCAAAATACATAACTACAGGTGATGACAGCCTTTTCCCCTCCAGTGTCTGTGCTTATCTCCATTTCAAAATCAATTACTCCTGCAATTTTACCCTCAGAAAGTCTCCACAGACCCTTCCTGTCTGCTTTGTTCTGTTTCACCTTTACTTCCACATCTCCCCATCA
Organism: Dryobates pubescens; assembly: GCF_014839835.1. Lineage (NCBI taxonomy): Eukaryota > Metazoa > Chordata > Aves > Piciformes > Picidae > Dryobates > Dryobates pubescens. The sequence goes on along the minus strand of NC_071625.1, from coordinate 17,841,872 downwards.
GAAGTGAGGCTGTTGCAGACAGTTTTGTGGAGCAGTCTATTTGTCTCTTTAGGTCCCTTGTTACTCCAGTTCTCCATTTCTCTTTGCTGTATCTAAGCAGGTTGTGGGATCAGCTCCTCAAATCTGTTTCTTTATTTCTCACCTCAGGCACTACAGTATGCACCACAACCACTGCAAATTATTTTCAGTAATGCTGCATTAGATCATCATTTAGCTCTCTTTGATTAAATTCTACCTTACAAACCAAGACAAAGAGGATACAGAAAAAGGCTGCTGCCGATGACATTGAAAACCAAAAGCCTGAAGAGCCAGCAGATCTGAGCATTGACCCAAGATGCATGCTCTATAGTCAGCTTCAGTGATACTGTCGTAATTCATAAAGGGATGAGGTCTCTAGTTATTTTATCAGGTAGTATTGTGAGCACCAATATTATTTTTCAAAATAAAGTTTTTCCATCACAAATTTTCTGAACTGTCTTTCCAGCTCTGCAAAAGTACTGAATAAAGTTGTCCTTGTACATAGTAGTCTCTCCAAGAGAGTTTCTTGCTTCCAGTGAAAGGCAGTACTTGTTTAATTTCATCACTTTGTGTAAGATATGGACATGAACTCTTTTGTCTGCAGAGGAAGATTTATTTCCCTGTATTCACTTTGAGTTGGTTTACTGAGTCAGTGCAGCAAATGAGAAAAACAACAAAAAAGCCTCCCTTATGGTCTTTGATTTCAGTACTATTAGTGATCTGCACAGGTGAAGACTTTCTTTTTCTTCATTTTTGTTAAAGGTACAGATCTTATTACAGATAGCTAAGAGCAATATCTTCCAATTTCAAGCAGCACTGGCATAGTTTGAATTCAATCTGAGCTTTGCAGCTGGGGCCTGCATCCTTTTTGTACATTTTTCTGCATTAACTTGCATTATAAAAAGGACGTTAAGGACACCGTGAATTTCAGAGGATATAATTTATTTCTTGAATCACTTTAGAAAGGCTGGGATTGGATTTATACCTTACAGACAAGTCTATACTAATTAAATTACTGCCAGCCATGACCATAAATGTACAGCTTGTACTGGTCTTCCTCACAGGTCTCAGTTAAACCACGAGGTTATCCAAGAAAAGGCAAACATCAATAGCAGTCCCATGAGATTATAAGCATAAGGTATTCCATTTTGTTTAAATCACAGAGTTTTGGCTTATTTTGCTTATTCTCACAGGTGAACAGAATGTACCTGCTCAGCTTGGGGAATCTAGAGTGGCTCAGTGGACAATTTGTAGGTACCTGCTTTAGGAGAGCTTCAGCCCCACTGAGGATATTAACTGGATCTTTATAAACAGGGGTTCAGAAGCCTGCATTCCCACCTTTATGCTAAGTGCTTAGCCCTGGAAATTCAGTGACACAGCTCACATTGTCTGAGCCCTCAGTTAGTGCTGGGGCATTGGATCCCCTCTCTGCCTTCATGGCTAACTTAGCATGCACTGTCTAACTTCAGGCCTCCTTCCTCCTCAGGATATCCCTCATGTCTAGACAAGCATTTGCAAAGGTACCCCATCAACTGCCTTTAGCCCTTTCTGTGAACTCTTCCTATCAAGATATGATGAGATAGGCAAGGTACACCAAGATCTTGGGTGACCATGCAGAAATTCACAGCCTCATTGTTTTCCATGCTTGGCACTCATCCTATTTCAACTGAAAGTGCTTTACAGAAGTGCTCATTTTTCAGTCTGCATTTGAAAAGCCTACTGCAATAGAAGTTTGGCTTATTACTAAAGTTCCTAGAAACTAAACTAGTACAAATAGTAACACTATAAACAGGCCTTGCTGCAGGGAAGTAATTAGTATCTAGAGGGTAAATAATACCCAGTGTCTACTCCATGGCTTAACAATGATGCAAGATGCACCATTTTTAAAGGTCACAACCATAGCTGATTTAGAAGGAAAGAAAAAAAATAAAAGTTAAATTGCCTTGATTAAAATTTAGTTTGAGTTGGTGTATGCATGGAGAAAGGCAAAACTAGGGCTACCCTATTGTCACAAAATATTCCCAGGCTAGCTGAGAAGGTGCCTCCTAGCTGCAGCTTTGGAATTTGACACTTAAATTAACTATCAAATGTGATCACATGCAGTCAATGATCCTTGAGAGCCCAATTGCCATCTTAACTGTGGTTTATCACTGGATCTGAAGACCCTGTTCCAGAGTAGCCCTCAGACTGGTTCCCAAGCACAGCTGTCTGATCCTGTGGTTTCGCAGTTGGACTGAGCATAACAGCAACTATTTGCTTGAGAGAGCCCAACAATAACTTCAGATGGTCTTTTCTATGTCTTTCAGCAGTAATGAATCTGCAACTCCTATATCCACTCCTTCCTTTTGTTCTCATACAGCTGTTAATGAGGGGAAACTAAAGCATAAGGACATGTTAAAGAACAGAGGAAAGGGAGGTTATTTTGGTGTCCTAATCTAGTTTATATAAGGCCAACTCAAATCAGCTGTCCCTCCAGGCCATGGAGATAGCACAGAAAGAGGTGACACACACTTTCATACATGACTTGGAAGAACATCCATTTAACTACAGCATAAGAAAACTATTTTACTACTTGGGTATTTTTGGACCTCGTCTGATTAAGAAAAAAGAATGCTGATAAAGAGCTTAAAAACCCTAATGTCACAAAAAGTGCTGTTAAGATGAAAACTAGTTTTGTCACAAACTGAATGTAAGCACTTTCTCCACTCAGAAATACAGAAAACTGCAGTAATAAGTCTAGAACAAAGTGCCACTGCAGGAATAGGAACAATATTTTTCTATTTTTTCCAGTTAGCTTGGAGGAACAGTCAATTTCAGCATCCCTCAATAGGGCTAGCATTATATACAGCTTTAATTAACACAAAATTTGCTCACTTTATTTAGCCTAGGAAGAAAGGAAAATTACTTAATGCCATGTCAGCATATATTATTATATGCATATATTATTTTTTACAAGTTGCAGGAAACAAGTGACATTGATTGGATGGTTAGTGTCAGATATCTTTGAAATAATACATAGAAAAAAATCCCCCAAAAGCAAGGAGAATCCTTTCCCAATGGTTTGGAAGGCTCAAATGCACTTTTTAATGTTATCCCATGGGAAAAACAAATACCAAACCAACAAAACATTTTCAAACCATTAGTAATACTGTCTTCATTCCTCTTGAAGGCTTGCAAGCCAGATACTGTACCAGAAAAAGTCTTAAAAATATGTAAACCAGTATCAAGTGGTGTTTCACAGGGCAAGGTTCCCAGATGGACACAAGGGCCCTCATCTGCACAGTGCTGCAAACTCTTGGATGGCCTCTCTGACATCCTGTGCAGACATGTGAACAGATCATTAAAAATCATCTGCCACAGAAACCATTCCTAGATCAGGTTTAATGGTTACAATGGCATTGTTTGCCAGAGGACATAAATGAAAAAAATGAGCATCTGCTGTCTAGCAGTGTGCCATCAGCACCAGCAGCTGTAGCAATGGAAGTTCTTTATTCCTACCCAAATGCAACCCACTATCAAAACCCAACACCCAAACCCAATCTGCGCACTTAGCATTGAAAATGAATGGAATGCTCAGTTTTATACTGAAAGGTCAGCTTAAACTGAGGTGGCATCTTTCCTGGTTGAGGACATCCTCACAGATGTATTTTTTTTTTTTCTTACTGCAGAAGGTGACTCTGCAAAGTGACTTGGGTCAGATGACTTTAGCTACAAGTTAGCAAGAAACCAAACTGGAAGCCAAGTGTTGGGCAGCATGGGTTGATCCAAGGTAGAACCAAATCTGCGCTGATGATGTTTGACACACACGGTATTATTTTGTCCTCATAAAGATGGTTCAATTTGGAGCAGTAACTTGCAAAAGCTTTAAAAACTAAGGAATTAAGGGGTCATTAACTTAAGACATCCTTCCTCATGGGGAGGATAAAAATTTAGTCTTAAGACCATGTCTCAACAGCCTCTATAACAAGCAGAAATATATCAAAGCCACAAAAAGTTTTGTGCTCCAATAAGTATGTTTCTGAATAGCAAATACCTTTCAGCTTGTCTTCACTCAAGACTAAAGCATAGGAGGTCTATTTGCAATTGCCAGTTCACACAGCCAATAATTAGCTGAGGCACTGTCCTAAATATTAGAAAACACAAATCATTGTTTTCCCTCTGGAATGATACCACTCCATGAACAAGCAATGGGGAGCTGTGAAAGCTGAAGAGCTGTGGAAGCTAAAAGCAATGTCTGCCAGACAGGAAGATCCTCTTCATCACAACAGAATAAATTGGTTTGACTCTTAAAGGGGAAACACGAGTTTCAAAGATGCTGCTGATGGGATCAAAGCCATGGGATGCTGTATTGCAATTTCAAGTCACCTGTTGCCACAAAATGTGGTTTTCCATGTTAAAATGAAGAAAATCATCACTTACCTGAGGGCCAATCAGACCATTGATTCCTGGGAATCCTGGTTCTCCCTTTTTACCCTGTGTATTCAACAGAGGAACAAGTATTAGACACTACAGCAAAGGCCACTAGTGATTTTTCAAAGTCTTTCACTCCCAAACTGGTAAATCACTGTAATAAGGGTGCACAAAACACAAAGGCTATAAATGAAGGCAGCAGACACCATTTCGATATGAAAACCCAATTGTCTTTGACTTCTGTGCCTCTGCAGCTTGTGATAATAGCTCCCAGAGATGAGGACTGGTCTCAAGAATCTCTTCATAGAATGTCTTAGATTGGAAGGCACCCTAGAGACCATCTACTCTAATCTTCCTACCATGGGCAGGAATGCCTCTCAACTAGTCCTGGTTGCTCAAGGCTCTCAAAAGCCAAGAAAGCAGAGGAATGATGTATTTTGCCTTCTGCAAGGAGTATAAATCAATTATGTTTCCATAATGATGGCCAGGTATACTAATCTGCAGCAGCACTGAACAATGCAAGAGAAGCCTATGCTTTCCTTTGGCACAATGCTGAGAAATTTTGGTGCTTTTCAAAACACTGAAAAATGCCTTACAGACACATAAAATAATACTGACAGAAAGGCTGATGCTGTCATTCCCCATTGTGAAAGGGACATTTTGGTCACTCAGAAGCTAGCCAAAGTATAACAGATTTACTCCACAGCATTACAGCCTGTCTATGAAGTACAGAAATACTTGCTGGGAGAAATTATATGTATGAGAGCAAAGCTCAGCATAATGTCACATCACCTACTAATATGACAGAAAAACCCAGCAATTCTGCTCTGCTACTTATAGGAAGAATCAGCTAGGTGTGTATCCTTCAACTGTATGAAATATATCTTATTTGCCTTCATCAGCAATTTGAACAATATCACAGTTAAAAGTGAATGTTTTATTGGAAATGGATATATTTACCTCGCTGACAATTACAGCTTCACTTTGGATTTAATCTGCACCATCTATCCCTTTCTGTTTCTTTTTGTTGATTTGCTCACATTTTAATTTCTGCATAGGTAAACCTTGCCAAGGCAGGCAATATCATCTGAGCATTTCAAGCACCCATAAATACATATGTATGCAGCCATCCATCACAAAGATCTCTAGCACACAGAAGAGAGGAAACCAAGGGAAAATGTTGGCTTCACTCTGCTAGAGGAGAAATGTTGAACAGTATCATATAACCCAAGACTGTTTCTCATCTTGCTGTCCAACAGCCAAAACAATATATTTTCATAGCATGTTCTTCTCTGAGTTTTAGCCCCAGGAATAGAGGTGGATTGGTACAATGTACATAGAAATCTTCTTTAATTGAGAACAAATATGACTGCTAGCACGGGAGTTGGAACTAGATGACCCTTCCAACCCAAACCATTCTATCAATCTATGAATAAATGCCAACTATTTCCTCTACAAGCTGGATGGCATGCCCTGTCCTTTTACATCTACATTACTGAAGAAGCCAGAGGAAACCCATCAGTGTTAATCAATGAGCTCCCTGAAGGCACCAGCCTTTTACAGTCTCTCCAGGTATAAGATGACAGTAAATTGCGAAGTGAAAACTCTCCCTAGCTTGAGGATGCAACTACCAGAAGGGTTGGCCATCCTATATTGGTGCTCATTCTTGCTGTTGTGACCAAAAACCAAGGACTATGGAGATTTCTGAACACTGAGTGAGATTGAACCTTGGGACTGGCTTCTTCCAAAAAGTCTTCCTCATTTGCTGGGCAAATTTCTTTTCCTCTTTCTCCCAGAGTATTTGAACATCTGCCCCTGGAGATACCAATCACCTGTCTCCTTCTCTTGGACCCTGCAAGTCTGAGGTGATTCAAATCAAGGGGAGTTTGTACACAGATAAGAGTTGAAACAGTGTTGACTGACCATTGCAAGTTGCAACTGTCCAGAATAGGAACATTATATGCAACAACCTACTTAGGAGAAAGACCGGTCAAGAAGGGGAAAGTCAAATACATGTATGTATTTCCCACCATCAAATGTACAAAGATGAGCTCATCAGCCCTCCAGAAATCTGATAAATTTGTCTTCTCCATGACAGCTAACAGGGATAAACCTTTTGTGTTGGCTGAAAAGTAAAACCCCTGAACAGAATTTGTTCTGTTCTAGCTCAAGCCGGGACACATGTATTGGCAAGTACTCTTAACCCATCTCTTCTGGGTGGAGGATGTGCTCTGAATTCAGTAGTCTCCAGTTTTAAAAGAATCTTTTAGGCTGTAATTCTAAAACAGGTAGGTAGCACTTACTAATAGCCTTGTAATCTAGTTGTAAAGAGTCAAGAAAACAGCCTTAAGCCTTTTGTATTGCTCTGACTTTGGGAATAAACATTCAGTGTGTGTGGACACACAACCATGTAAACCAGCTGAAACATGGCAGCTGAATTAAAGATGCAGAAGACATCCCATTGTAACCTGCTCCTGGAGCTGCACTTCTTTTTCTTGAATCCAACCTAACAGAACATGACACTGAACTTTGAAACTAGCTCACATTAAAAAAAAAAAAAAAAATGGGTCTTGCAGTAAATTTTTTTCTAAGTTATCTGTTTCTACATTCAACTCACATTCTGGGCTTCACAGAAATTATTTAGTGCATTAAATAGCTTCAAAAACTATTACTTATCTGCCTGACTCATGTAGAATAGAATAGAATAAACCAGGTTGGAAGAGACCTTCAAGACCATCACATCCAGCCCATCATCCAACACCACCTAATCAACTAAACCATGGCACCAAGCACCCTAGCAAGTCTCCTCCTAAACACCTCCAATGATGGTGACTCCACCACCTCCCTGGGCAGTCCATTCCAATGGGCAATCACTCTCTCTGTGTAGAATTTCTTCCTAAACTCCAGCGTAAACCTCCCCTGGTGCAGCCTGAGACTGTGTCCTCTTGTTCTGGTGATGGTTGCCTGGGAGAAGAGACCAACATCCACCTGTCTACAACCTCCATTAAGGTAGTTGTAGAGAGCAATAAGGTCACCCCTAAGTCTCCTCCTCTCCAGGCTAAGCAACCCCAGCTCCCTCAGCCTCTCCTCATAGGGCTTGTGTTCCAAACCCCTCACCAACTTTGTTGCCCTTCTCTGGACATGTTCCAGCAAGTCAACATCTTTCCTAAACTGAGGGGCCCAGAACTGGACACAGTACTTAAGGCATGGTCTAACCAGTGCAGTGTACAGGGGCAGAATGACCTCCCTGGAGTCTTAACCATGGAGGACATTTATTAAAGGTTACTATTTGAACAAAATACTTCCCATTATTTTTTTTTTTTCCCATAAGAGTGTCCTTAGTGTTTTGTTTGTTCTTTTGGGGGATTTTTTGGTTGGTTGGGGGTCTTTGTTTTTGTATTGCTTGTTTATATTTTGGGGGGTAGGGTTTTTTTTAGTCTTTTGGCCGGCGGGGGGGAAGTGAGGTGGAGGTTTTTTATTTGATTTTGTTTTCACTGATTATACTTTGAACATAGGAAAATTTTGATAATGGAGATTTGGAAATACAGGCTAAAACACAGAACACCAAACTCCAAAGGCAGCAACTACCTTATGCCTAGGTGGAAAGTACTGCTATAGAACATTGTGAAATTCTGATCACTTTAATGGAAGTGTATCATTTCAGTAAGAGGTAAATTGTTGAAATCCAAGTTATTTGGAGCATACTTCAGAAAAACCTTGTGTTTAGGCTGAATTAGCCAAAGTTCTGCATGATTTCCAGAAGCAAGTCATACATCTTCACCTCCCTACCAAGATAAAAAGAAAGTTTGGTTTTCAACAAATATTTCAGTAGATCAGATGTCAAAAAACTCAAAAGCAGAATCAGTTCTCTTTGATTTCACAGAATAAATTTGAGGATGGGAAGAGAGTAAAAAACCACAAACCCACACTAAAATTAAACCAGACTCTCAGAGTTCTAACTCTTTTTCAGGCAATTTTAGTAAAATCAGAGAGACAGTACTGTCTATCACTCAAAGGTCTTATGGGACAAATGAGAACAGCAAAGCTTCTTTCTTCCCACTGTATGCTCTTGATATGAGGGGATCATTGAGAAAATATAGGCTGCCCACATCCACAACAGTTAAATTTGGATTAGTAAATAAGGTCACAGTTCCCCTGTAACATACTACATTATATTTGTAGAAAGAGTAGTTATGCAATAGGTTTAAAAGCACACTGTCAAGAAACTCAAGCTAGAGATGTCTTACATTCAGTTTTTTCTTTAATCATGCCTTACAAGTAGGGAGAAGCTCTAGTTACTTTTGCACTGAAGAAATCCCACACTATTGGCTGCAGCCCGTCGGTCCAGCCTGTCCAGATGCCCCTGTAGAGCCTTTCTATCCTTAAACAGATTAACACTGCCACCCAACTTGATGTCATCTACAAACTTATTGAGGCTGGACTCAAACCCCTCATCCAGACCACTGATAAAAGTATTCATAGATTCATAGAATGGTTTGGGTTGGAAGGAAGCTTAAAAATCATCTAGTTCCATGGGCAGGGACACCTTCCACTAGACCAGGTTGCTCTAGATCTCATCCAAATTGGCCTTAACACCTCCAGGAAGTGGGCATCCGTGACCTCCCTGGGCAACATACTGCAATGTATCGCCACCATCATCGTAAAAAAATTCTTTCTAACACCCAGTCTAAATCTGCCCTCCTAAGGTTCAGTCTATTCCCCCTTGTTCTGTGACTACAAGCCCTTTTTAAAAGTCCCCTCCCAGCTTTCTTGTAGGCCTCTTTCAGGTACTGAAAGGCCTGGAGCCTTCTTTTCTCCAGGCTGAACAGCCCCAACTCTATCAGCCTGCCTGCATAAGTGAGGTTCTCCAGCCCTCTGATCATTTTCATGGCCCTCCCATGGACCTGCTCCAGCAGTTTGATGTCCCTCTTATGTTGGGGGCACCGGAACTGGATGCAATACTCCAGGGGGGGTCTCAGGAGAGCACAATAGATGGGGAGAATCATTTGAAAGAGAACAGGCCCAAATACTGAGCCAATACTGGTTCTTGGTCTTAATAAATCTGCAATATTAAGGCAAGAAGAAGCTTTGAGCCTTCAGAAACCCAGAACTTCTTCACCTCACTTGGTCAGTCACACTTGACCCACACATTAGCAGAAAACTCTGCAACTGCTCTAAAAACTGTGCACTCAAAGCAAGGCTGATGGAAAAATGTTTATGCAAATACAATTATTGTATTTAAATGAAAAATTAATTAAACTGACTTATTTAACACAAATGGTGACTCTCTAAAGATTATACCTTTTCTCTGTCAACTGCACTATCCCACAGATTCTTTGATTCTTCAGCAATAACAGGAGCAGCAGCTTCATGCCAAAAGAATATCATACTTCCTCTTTTCCTAGAAATCTTTCCAACATGTACAAGCTTATACCTCTCAGCCAAATGGTCACCAGCATATTTAGTGCAATCCTCTGTGGAAACCACACATTGTGTAGATGGCTTCTTCATTGTATTTCTAACATCAGACAACACTGCTTCTGTCTTTGCAGAGATCAGGATCCTTCAATTCCAGTAGACTGTGTTAGGAGACAAATTCCTTTATGAAATGGTTCCAAACACATCTTTAGTCCATTAGTAGTTTGTGCCAGATGCATTACAGCTAAGCAAAGCACTGTAGGCTTCCAAGAACTCCAGCAAATGGTCATATCTGCATCTTTGTGTCAGGACAGGAACGCTGTATGTGTGCAGATGTCATTTACATTGTGGTTGAAGACCATAATGCAAAACTAGGGTTGAATCACACTGCAAAACTGTAACTGTTTTACATCAGCCCCTTTCCAGTATGCTACTTGAAAGGATCATGCAGTCAATCTTCTGCTGGAATCTGTCTCTTGCATTACAAGACATTACTGCATAATATTTAGAAAGTACCTCAGGAACCAAATTTTTGGAGATACAGATTCAAAAATCTTGAAACCCTACCCATATAAATCTGCAGAGGGATCAGGCAAACAGATGGTTAGTGATTTTCCACTGTTCTACATCTCCTGCTAAAAAGCAGTCTTAAATCTGCCTCTAGCTATGTCTGATTTTTCTGCTTTTACAACAGTGAAGAAGGGTACTTCTATGCTAAATATAATGAGCCAGGGCTCCATTTGTAAAGAAGCACAGGAGCTTGTGTCCATGCAGTTTAACTCTTTTTCTCACAAAAGATGGCCTTCATCAGATACAGCCACCCCACACTTCCCACTTTTATGGGAGACATGGCATGACCCAAAGTTGTGCTGAGAAACACACTCAGTGATAAACAAACTCAGGCTGGCTATTTGGTTTGCTCACCTACTGTATAAGCCATACATTCATATCTCTATTGATGGGGGACACAGGAGTGAAGAGATGTTATGAGTGTCTTACAACAAGCCAGGGCTGGAGCCACAAATGAAAATCAAGCATCATGATCTTGTCCAGGTCCTCAACACTGGGCTGTGATGCTATAGAGCCTTCTTACTCAATTGTGTCAAAGAGGGCTTGCTACAGCTCTGAGCTGTGCCTTCAGAACCTGTCCCCAACCCACAGCCAGTCATTTAAAACTAGACTTGAACAAATATTTGAAGAAATTTCTGCTCTTGGCATTTAAACTTCTATCTAGATAAATACTTGCTTTCTGCAGCCAAATTTATGTAAGGTGGGAATCAATGCCTGGATTTATATTTGGGCTTTGTCAAGAACTACACTAATGGTGAATCACTAATATCTGCTAATCTCTTCTCTCTCCCACATGGAGGTTATTCATGTAGATCCATCAATCCCAGGACTTTGATTCATCTCATGTACTCAGTCATTGAATAATGGCCTTTAATTAAAAAAATATATCTACCCACCTAAGATGTCTGGTGACTAATAAAGGCCCTCAGGAAAAGAGGTCTAACTAGCTAGACACAACAGAATCTAGGGAAACATTCAAAGACAGCATGGATCAAATGACATCTCTAATCAAATGATCATTAGCAGGAATGCTTTGTGTCCTATTGCAGATCCTGACAGATCACTGAACTTTACCCAGCTAATGTGCTCTATTAATCTTATGCAAGAAACAATCAGCTTTTATAGCAGACTTTAAAACCAAGATAATTCAGAACTTGTCAACTCATAAGGAAAGCATAGCACAGTTATTTGCTAAAGTGATAAGGTGCTATTTTCTAAAGACTGGAAAGGTACATTAACACAAGACTTCATGCCCCATCTTCCCAAGGAGAAATCTCCTAAAAGTCATGCTTACAGCTTCATTAGTATCCTGAAATTCAATGGAAAGTCTGTAAAGAACTTAAAGTACATGTTTCTTGCCTGCACTATCCTTTGCTCATAACTTCCCATGCTCACCAGTAGCACTCTTACACCCACTCTTTTAACAGCACTGGTGTCAATTCAAATCCAAAGTAATACATGGAACCCTCACAATCTCCTGTATGGATTAAGCTATAATCAAGTCTCTGTGACTACTAAAACAGGAATCCATCAAACAGCAGTACTGGGACTGCAATTACTGCCTCCATAGAGGCATACAAATGGACATCAGCAATGCAAGGGAGGTTCAGAGCATGCATGCAATCATCTCAGGACTGCTAGGAAATTTACTTTTTATCAGTACTTGAATATTTCAAGACATAACTTAGAGTCATAGCAAATGCAGTATTTTTTCAACAAGACAAAACTATCTATGTTGCTGGTGGAGAATGTTTCTGTTTGAGTAGAGACCAAACAGAACAGAAAATAGTAAGTATTGCAAATGCATTTGCCTTTCTTTGCCTTCAAGGACAGCAGCACTTCTTTGAACTCTCAACCTGTCCATATTACCAGTCCTCTACATACTTGAGTCATATCAAGATTTTCCTTGGGTCCCTCATCAACTGTATACCAAGAGGTACTGAAAATTGCTGGACTATAGAGAAGGAATAGAAGAAAGGATATAAGCCTCCAGAATTCTTTAAAAAATAGAAAAGTATACGTAAAGTGGGCCAAAGTACCAAACCTTATGAAACAAAGGTGTCCATAGCATCTTAAGCCTCAATGTTAAATAAAAACAGCAACTCACCCTTTGACCTGGTAAACCTGGGGCTCCAGGCTTGCCTTCCAGACCAGCCTCTCCCTTTAAAAGTGAAAAATTTTAGAAAGTTAACTGAGTAAGAAAAAAGTATAAACCATATGACCATTTCCTAGCTGTTTTGTACTACCATTACCTTCATGGCTACCTAGACAACTCTTACCTCATGATTATGTTGTCCTGTGAGCAGAAGAGAATAAAGAAAACAGGATAGAAAAAAGTGACAATGCCCTGATTAAATACAGAGCACACAACTATATTTAAATTACATAATTAAAACCAGATTTACCTAAGTAATGCATCTTCACAATGTCATCAATTTTACAAAACTCAATTACCAGTGAAACACAACAAGCAATTGAAAAGTGAGGATATACAGAGTATTTGCAAATGAGGCAGCAGTGACAGTCTGAACTGAGACATCCTGCAGAGCTGGGTTATAAAATATAACTAGAATAGGCTACAATTAAGTAAAAAATGAAAATCCTGACATCTGAATTCTTGTAAAAATTGTGTTGAAACACTAATAGACATACTCGGTTCTTATTTTCATCCAAGAAATATTTTAGCCAGGGCCTTGTGGTATAAAGTCAACCCCTTTTACAATAGCCATCATCTCACTTTCATTATGTGATAGCTTCCAAATTACCAGTGAGCACCTCTTTTGAGATATGCTGAATGTCCATACAGCTCTTTGAATCAGAGAGCTATAGAATTGTTTTGGTTGGGGAAAAAAAATCTAAGATCATTGAGTCCAAATATAATTAGGAGATTAGAAATAGAAAACCAATGAAGTTCTGCATAACAACAGTCTAAGACAAAGTCTGCCTCTGCAATGACTGCTCATATTCTGGGTGCCATCTCCATATCTTCATAGTGGCTATCCACATCAGGAAAACTCTCAACAGTGAACAAAACAGAAGGTTGGGAGTGTCTCAATAACATATAACAATTTGTATGTATGTCTTACACCAATGTAAGTTCCAGTTTCTGGGAACTGCAAGCAGAGAGAAACAACTTACTGGAGGTCCAGGAAGTCCAGGTTGGCCTTGCGGTCCTCTTGGCCCAGGTTCTCCCTACAGAAATGTTATTTTTTTTTAGAGTGTTACAATATCTGTATGAAAAATTATATGTCCATGTTATCCCTATTGGCCATCTGTGCAGGACCTATACCACCCCTTTCCTCATAGATCCTGAAGAACCAGTGCAGAGAGCAGCTGGTTTTCTTTTTAATCCTTCAGCTACTTGAATTATCAATACTCATGAGACTGCACACAAGCAGATCCACCCACACTCAGCAGGCATTTATCCATAACTGACTCTGTTTTTCAAAGGTACTCTACTGAAGTCACTATGTTATCCTTGATATTCCAGTAAAACACTGTGGGTTGGGATTTGATGGTGGAGAAAAGCAGTTCTTGCAAAACCAGCTTCCACTGGCATTTCCTCTGAGCCAGTACAGTTGTGAAGAGCTTTCAAGTGCCATTGATATGATGCATATCCTTATATAGGGATTATGCACCAACCAACACAAAATGAAAATTTACACATATAATATATGTAGGACTAAGCATCAGGTGTCTCTTCCCTATTTAATTGCCCAGGTTCAGCATAAAACTCAAGTATAGTTTACCTTTCATATTAACTCCTCCCTGAACTTGAAGAATTGCATAGATGACCCCATTTATACTTTTCATTCATGTTATATTCACCACACCTAAAAAGGACAGATTTTTTTTTTCCTTTCTTGTTTATTTTCTCCACTGCAAGTAGGAAAACTTGCTCCCTGGTGACCTGACTAGGCTTCTATCCACCTTGATTTTGAATCATTAAAGCATTTAAAGCAAAATTTAATCTAACAGGCAAATGAACTACATAAAAGCACCCTTGCAATGGAAGAATAGATGTTATATCTATCTTACTTGCTCTCCTTTTAGGCCTTCAATATGCACCTGAAATGAAAATACAGAGTCATAAAGGAGAAAAAGAGGGAAGACAATGCAAGAGGTGCCAGAGCTGAGATAGTCCCCCATAGTGTACTTTTCTCTCCTTGTCGTTCTCTTGAGATACACACTCGCTGCTGCAGCTCCTCAAATCCTTCTGCAGCCTAGGGGATAATTTCTATTTAAACAGCTTGAACTGACATGAGATTTGCTTACTCAAGTACCTATGAAGTGATTGGTGTGACTGTATAAACAGTGAGAACTTGATTCATTATCTCCTCAGTATAAATAAGTTAGTAAATTCCTCTCCTCTTGTCTTATTTTAAATTACAAAATCATACTGAATGAAGAAGGCACCACATAAATAGCAGGCTGACCTTCAATGTGTGCGTGATTCAGACCTTCCATCAGCTCCCTGATGCAAGCCATTGTGGCTGTGACTGACAGTTGTCAGCCTTCTCAGCCTGTTCTACACCCACCTCCTGGAACTTTAGGTTCATTTTCAGGTTTTATACATATTTTTCAAAATCTCTTGGCAACTACTGTCACATCACTAATTTCACATTTAAGCAGAAAAGTAAAAGGCTCTTACCTAAACAGGCTTTTTTCAGAGCTCTTTCTTTCTCCCTCTGCTTTCTATCACATTCACAGTAACTAAATTGCCTTCTGCCTTTCTCATGAGGACCATTCTTGGTTTTAGCACCCAGTCTTCATTGGCACAGCTCTACAGCAATTGTTGCTGGTCTCAGTGGCCCTTTAATGCATTCCACCAATAGCTCAAGGTCCTTTTTTTATTTTTTAATAAAAAATAGTGTTTTGTTTGTGTGGCAAAGCTTTGGTAGTTGAGGGTCTGCAGGGGTAGCTTCTATGAACAGCTGCTAGTAACTTTTCCTATGTCTGAAAAGCCAGTGCCAGCCACTTCCAAGACAGACCTGCTGCTGGACAAAGCCAAGCCGATCAGCAGCAGTGATAGTGCCTCTGTGCTAACTTATTTAAGCTGAGGAAAAACTTGGGGGCAACACCAGCTGGGAGAGAGGAGTGAGAACATGTGAGAAACAACTCTGCAAATACTGAGGTCAGTGAAGAAGTGGGGACGAGGGGCTCTAAGGACCAGAGGACACAGTGAAGACCATGGTGAGGCAGGTTGTCCCTCAGCAGCCCATGGAGGTTAACAGTGAAGCAAGTATCCACCCTGCAGTCCATGGAGGACCCCACAGTGGAGCAGGTGGTTGCATCCAAAGGAGACTGTGACCTCAGGGGAAGTCCACACCGGAGCAGGCTCCTGGCAGAACCTTTGGACATGTGGAGAGGGTAGCCAATGCTGGAGAAGGTTTCCTGACAGTAATTGTGAGCACATGAGGACCCACAGTGCAGCAGCCAATTACTGAAGGACAACACCCTGTGGAAGAGGCCCGCACTGCAGCAGTTCATGAAAAGCTAAAGTTTGTGGGAAGAACTCCCACTGCAGAAGTTCCTGGAAGACTTTCCCATGGGAGGAATTCCATGCTGGAGCAGCAGAATAGTGTGAGGACCCCTCCCTCTAAGGAGCAAGGATCAGCAGATAAAATGTGTGATGAACTAACCAAAACCCCCATTCCTCATTCCCCTGTGCTGTTGATAGGGAGAAAGTAAAGAAAAGCAGGAGTAAAGTTGAGCCCAAGAACAATAAAGGAGTAGGAGGAAGGTTTTTTAAGATTTGGTTTTATTTCTCATTACTCTACTCTGATTTCGATTGGCAATAAATTAAATTAATTTCCCTAAGTAGAGTCTGTTTTCCTTGTGATGGTAATTGCTAAGTGATCTCCTTGTCCTTAATACACAAGCCTTTCATCATATTTTCTCCCCTTGCTCTTTTGAGGAGGGGGAGTGATAGATCCAGCCAGGGTCAACCCACCACAGAAAATAAAAGGGATACTCCCTAACTTCTTTGTTACCAGTGCCTGAAAAACTCAATTCAAGACCTCTCCTCTGAATACTTTGTGGTAAATTTCCTTTCTCCATTCACTTGGAGATGATCTCTTCAAACAGAAAATACTAACTTTTGGACATAGAATAGAATAGAAGTAGAATTAACCAGGTTGGAAAAGACCTTCAAGTCCAACCTATCACCCAACACCATCTTATGTCACTCTGAAGGCAGAGTGATATACAAAGGCATGTAAACTTAGAAAAGTTTGACGCCCCCATCTCCTTGCTTTCTTGCTTTGGTTTTTTACCATTGCTTCCCTGATTTTGGCACATCAGCTCCTAGTTGTCTCATACTCCACCAGGACTTTTTCAGACATAATACAAGAAAATATCATTTCCCCTCATCATAAATTCCCTTTTCTTTTCACCTCTTAAGTCTCATATCCAGCCCATGACAAAGGCATTCAGTAATTCAATTCTCTTCTGGACTTTCGTTTGCTTTTATAACTTTCACAGGCTTTGCTTTCCAAAGGCCACGAGACGTGAACTCAACATCTGTCCTGAAAACCACAGTCTTGTTGCAGTATTGCTTCCTGTGATGCACCTGAGGCAATGTTTCCACAGTGCCTCTTGAAGTCCTGATCTTCACATTTCAAAATCTCCTCAAATTTTGGCAGTGCATCTCCCTCTTGGAACCCAACACTTGCCTTCAAAAATCTTCACTGCCTTAAACTTCACTTTTTTTGGAAAAACTATTTAAGAATATCTCTCATTTGGTTAAGTCCTCCCACCCCAAACTTCCACCTTCTCTCCTCATGCAATAATGCCTACAGTGTTTGAGAAAGATAGAAAAAAAGAAAAAAAATCTTACTGAAGATCCAGGCAGTCCTGGAAGTCCTGGTTCACCCTGCAGGGAAACATGAAACAAACAAATAAATGTAACACAGAACACAACACAGCAGGATACATAATGCAAAACAAAAGCATAACACAAAAACTTCTACACATTTTCCAACTGCTGTTGTATATTTCTTTTAATACTATCCAGTAATGAATAGATATGAACATGCAATCAAAATTAACTGTTTCCTTTGCCCTGAATTTGAACACATGTAGGAACTGGTTATACGCTTACCGTGATGTTGTACACTGATTTTAATGACATTCAGTGATGTCAAATGACCAATGCACTGGATACATCATAATATTAAACCTGAGGTTCAAAAATCTTACTGGTGTACACATACCACATAGCTAAACCTGATTGGTGCTCAGATGCCTACCAGAGTCTGCAGGATGGATATTTAGGGGCCAAAAGAAAAAGAGCAAGAAATGGTGTAATTTTGTCCAAGTGATTTTACAGAGCAGACTCATACTATGTGTTTGAAGAACACTGAGATGCTATGCCCTGTTTACATGATTTATTACTATCTAGGCTACCAGTTTGTTCCAGCCCATTTTTCTCCAGCAATGTCCACCATTTACTATGCATGAAGTCTAAGGATCCAGAAGGTATATTCTTCACTATAGGCATAGACTAATGCAAAAATTATCATATGCCTTCCTTTCACATTCTATTTATTCGTCACCTAGGTCTCTGTATGACCTAGCATATCTTTCATGTTCTTTCTTAAGACAAGTTTAATGACTACTTCTTATTTATTCTAAAGAAAATCTATTCTGTGCCAGAAAGACTGAAGAGAAGCACATCAGCTGCACTGACAGTAATGGAGCAAGGAACTCAACCTCTTCTGGAAGCAGCAAATGCAGCCACTTCAGAAATATGAAGTGTTATAAACTCAAGACTCTACTGCACACATGCTAGAGCACAGAGATCTTGTTGCTTACCACCTCCGTGAATGTGCTCTGCTTGTAGGTGCTTCTGAAACCTCACCTATAGCTGTTGAATCTAAGTGTGAAAGTAATAGGATTTGTTTCTTTGCATCCTTGGATAAGGCTCACTGCCTTATCTGAGGGAGAAAAGGAGAAAATACAGAAGTGGGAATGCCTTTCCACTCATGCCAAGGAGCTAGGGAGGAAGGGAGGAAATGCCAAAATCACATCACCTCTAGCAGACAGGGAAACATAAGGCTGCCTTAGGAACTCTAACAACTCTGAAAAACAATGAGGTCAACATTTCTTCTGAGAACACTGAATAATTATTTTGGAGGTAAGATGGTTAGCCCCATCTGATTGCCACTTTCTGAGTACATTTTACACTTCCTGGGTCAGAAAATTGGCATCTACACAAACATATTGTCACTTCTACCCATCTTTCTTAGGGGAGGAAGCTTTTCTGAGCCAAATTACTCTCTACTTCCTTCTACTCCCCCTATGAGCATTAAACTAACAGCAGAGGAGCTATAACTGTATACTAATTAACATTCACTTTTACACATTTCAGACTGAAGCGTTGTCAGAGAAGTGAAATATTTAGATGCATATAAACTTCACTTATGCATAAATAAGATAATATTAACAGCCCAACAGCCCTGATATCTCCAGCACTGGGGCCCCAAAGAGGAATTACCACATGTGTGTCTAAACTCCTCCTTTTGCATCCCATTCCAACTCACCTTTTCTCCTTTGGTCCCAGTGACACCTGGAGGGCCTGGGCTGCCAGCAGGGCCCTACAAACAGGTGAAATAGAGAGAAAAAATATCTTTGTTTTATGTACCACAGGTCATAAGTTACCATTCCCTTAAAGTACAGGAGAAACATAATGCTGTAGGTTTGGGCATCAGCAGCACAGTCATATTCCCTTGTACAAGGGTAGGAGCTAATACAACACACAAGGTTGCTTTGGCCCTGCTATATAGAAAACAAGAACATTAAGGATGGAGATGCCACAGCAGCCACAATGAGAGCAATTCAATTTCATCTGATTCAGGAGGATTGCAGCTCTGAGAGTGCATCAGTGTTAAACTTTCAGATAAAATTCAGGCATGAAGATTTGCCCAGTGCTAGGTTTATAGATATGAAAAAGGAAAAGTAAAAAACAGAAAATCCCAGCTTCTGTAATAGGATGTCACTTGGAGAAATTGTTCCTTAGAAGTAGCAAGCAATCAGCATCCACCTTTACATCCCTTTGCAATTTTTCACTACATCTACTTTTGGTTCAATTACAAACCAGTAAACAAAGCAATAGACATAGTGAACATAGTTCATTGTGATTCCAGAGTCACACCTAGCACCAGAAAATATGTCCATCTTTTAAAGACACTGAGAAACACTAACTAGACAAATACTTTTCAGTATGGGGTAAACTGAGTCTGAGAAAGAGAGCAGAATAAAAAAAAAGAAAGTGTCAAATCCCCCATGAATCAGCAGAACATTTAGTGCAATTATGTCTATCACCTCACGGAGAGGAAGATGCAGATTTAGCAAAGATTCAGACTGCTAATTATGTTATACCTTGCTATCTAAATACAAAAAGATGTGTCTGATATTGAAACAAAAGTACTTCCCAAAAAAATCAAGTTGGTTCTCTGGCTGATAGAAGAGTGAGAGCAAGGCACTCAGGTACCACATAGATGCTGTGCATATAAAGCACATACAGGTTAGTCCCCAACAGCCACTTTGTCTGTGTGAGCAGCAGGATTCACCATTTGAAGATGAACTAGCCTGAGGATTCAATGTGCAGCTCCTCCACCTCTGAAACAGCAAAAAATGTGCCTCCAAATGATCCTTACCAGACCAGAAAAGAGCAAAAGCCAGTGAATGAGATGCAGACATGGCAGCCCAAAGGCTTCAGGCTCAAGAGCAGCAATGAAAAGCATGGCTTTTGCCAAATCCCTTTTTAGCCTCTGCTTCCTACTCTTTCCTTAGCTATTTAGACTGGAAAATTCTTGGGAGTAAAGAAGGATGCCTCTCATTAGGTATCATACCGTGAGTAATTAAAACAGTCTTGTGGGATCTACAGATAGTTTTAGACAAAGCACTATCTGTGCAATCAGTAGAAATGCACTGATCTTTTAGACCATTTTCTGGTTTCATCTTGCCTTTAAAATGTAAACAGTTCTAAGCCTTTATTGAAAACAAACCAAAAACATTAAATCCAGTTTTCCCCCTTTCATGTTGTGGAAAGGGGGGGAAAAAAGAGTTTATAAAAATCAGGCTTAAAAAAACTGACTTTTTGTATGTGCTTCCTTATGTCTTTAATGAAATGTAAGCCAAACATCTGATCTATCATGTTTAAAGGACTGGCATTTCCCGTAAGTGTACATTGAATGACAATTTCATTCTAATGCAAAACAAACAAATAAACAAAAAAACTGTGCCAACAACGATCCTTAAAATAAGAAGCACAAAATCTGCTGATGCAGCAGGGTCTTGCCATGACTCAGCAGCCACCACAATAAGTCTCAACTTTAGAATCAGCTTCTACTTGTTCTAAAGAAAAGCCTACAGTCATTGGGTATTTGCCACATACCTGTTTCCCCTCCACACCTGGTTTCCCAGGGAACCCATCGAAGCCTCGTTCTCCCTGGAGAAATATGAGAGGGAACCACTATAAGTCAAACTCGTGGTATTTAAGTCACCATTCCACAAGAAATGTCCATGTTATCCACTCCAGGAGGAGAGAAACTCAAGGCAGTCTGATAGTGATAATGGCTGAAATCCACACATCTGCATAGCAAAAAGTTGCTGGGAACCTCCATCTGGTAACAAAGAGGTGAAGCAGGAGTAGACAGTAGGAAACTTTTATCATCCCTAACTTTGCTAACTGTTGGCACTTGTGTGTCTAGAAAACTTAGAACCAAATAGCTAAGATAGGAGTTTAGAAATCAGAAGTAGCCATGTGCCAGCTTTCCATATATCTTTCCTCTGCATGAACCCACATCAGCAGGCAAACTGAACAAAGGGCACCTGGAGAATATCAGATCAGAATAGCTCTAGCAAAAATAACAAATCTGTAATCCTGCAATAGGTCATTTTTACACAGTTAGGCAAAAACTTTCATTTTTCACCTTTGCTTTCTGTAACCTAGGGTAACAATTAATTTGTCCCTATATGTCTACAGATTTGGACTGTCCATGAGTCCACAGGCAATCCATTCTACTATTATTTTTAACACCTGAAGATATGTTTTTCCCTCCTGTATCTAAACTTGACTTTTTCTTGCTACAGTTTCAGTCTAGTAAGTCTTTCCCTAACCTCCAACAGAGAACAGACTGTTCCCTTCATCTTTACAACACCCCCTTATGTATTTGAAGAAAAAAATCACCTCTAACCAGACCCTTCAAAGTTCTCTAGTCTAAACAACCTCAATACTTCCAACTCTTCCTCATAGACATATTTTTCAGACCTCTGATCATCTTCTGTTGCTCTCATTTTTGCACTATCCAATTTTTCCACATCTTCACTGTAGCTAGGTGCCTGAAACTGGACACAGCTATGAGCAGAAAGATTATTTCACATTTTATAGAGTAGTCTTCTCATTAAATCCCAGGATAATGTTTACTTCACTCCAAACTCTCTTATGCAGGAGAGCTCCTTAATCAGTTGCTCCCGGTCTGTAGCAGTGCACAATTTGTTGCCTTACACATATGAAGCATCTTGTAGCTGCTCCTTCTCAATGTCAGCTTCTGCTTTGGGGGATTATGTTTTCAAGATGAGTTTGAATTCTGACCTTCACCATATTTCCACATTCAAGCTTAACATATTCTATATTTTATGATCACTATCAAGGGATAGATTCGATGACTAGATCAATGACATACTCCTGCTGAACTTCACTTCTTTCTTACAGACAGTGGAACTAGTCCATTCCAGACTCTGCAGTTTAAAACTCTTTGAAATAGAGACTTTCTCATACTCTGTAAATTGCTTAAACCTCTGTAATGTTAAACACTGATTTTGCTTGGATTCTGCATACATAGCTGAATCTAAATTATTCACACACACATTGCTACTGTTAAAGTAAGTGTTCATGTAAAAACAAATTTGACCAGCACAAGAAATGAAAGCAAAATACTTATTTTCAGACATTTTAATTCTATCCCACAGGGTGCCCGTTTGACCTCTGTTATTATCTGCAAACCCACACTTACAGCATGGGATTTAATTAGTCCCTTTTGAAAACTACATTGATTCAGCGTGTTAGAAATAGAGTTGCAAATCAATGTATTTCTTTCTTTTTTTTTTTTTTTCCCTTTAGAAAGTCAGTAAGTCTTATAACAGCAGGAAAGAATGCTAGGAGACCTGCCTGGATGAGCAAGGAGCTCCTGGACACACTGTCACACAAAAAGAAAGTCTACAAGGAGTGCAAGAAAGGACAGCTAGAATGGGGGAAGCTGCCTGAGCAGCAAGAGACCTGGTTAGAAAACCTAAAGCTCAGTTAGAATTAAATCTAGCCAGGAAACAGGTGAACTGGTGACAAGTGACATGGAGAAGGCTGAGGCTCTCAATGACTTCTTTACCTCAATATTCACTGGCAAGGGCTCCAGCTGCACTCCCAGAATAATGGAAGATAATGGCAAGGACTGGAAGAAGGAACTGCCCATTCTGAGTAAAGATCAGGTTTGTGACCATCTGAAGAACCTGAAAGCGTTCAAGTCCATGGGACCAAATGGAATACACCCACGGCTGCTGAGGGAACTGGGGATGAGGTTGCTAAACTGCTCTCCATCATATTCCAAAATTCATGGCAGTCCAGGGAGGTCCCCACTGACTGGAAAAGGGGAAACATAATCCCCATTTTCAAAAAGGGAAAGAAGGATGACCAGGGAACTATAGGCCTGTCAGTCTCACCTCTGTGCCCAGTTAGATCATGGAGCAGATCCTCCTGGAGGCATTGCTGAGGTTTCCTTTGCACTAATTGAACTCCAATATCCTAGATTTCAGACTTTCAGTAAGCAACAGTCTGGTGGATCGCTGACACAATGTGCAGTGTACTCTCAAGAGAATTTTTAACATCAATACACTGCAGCAATGAGTACTTCACACATGCTGTTTCAGCTGCCAAAACAGAAAAGTGTCAGTGTTCTTACTGCTAGTAGTGGGGGTTGGGAAAGGCAAATGTGTTATTTATACAAATGTGTACAATAAAGCAGTTTGAAAACACTGCAAATTATTGTGCTTTCAGTTTTTTCCTCAGAAAAAAAAAAAAATCTGTCATTAACAATACCTTTTTTCCCATTCTTAAAAAAAAAGGCTACCTACAGCAAGGGGTCTTTTTTTCCCAAAAGAAAGAACAAACACAAAAATGTTTTGCTATCAGCTTTTAATTTTAAGACTATTTCCCTCTCGAGTGTTCTACTGGAGTTTCTGCTTTTAACCAGTGGAACAAAATGGTGACAAGCTGTAAACAACTGAGAGAAAACTCAATTCCGCAGAACCTTTACCAGTTAGGAACTGTAATGGCTTGTTGGAAAAATGATTCCCCAAGAATCCGCAGGGCCCTGGGAAAGATTGATGGAGAACAAACCCACTGTCCAGAGGGACCTGGCAACAGCAAACCAGTCATGCTTACACAAGGTCTTCTGCAATACACCAGAAAAACAATGCCCCACCTAAACTAACATGTCAAGTATCACATTTGGCTTATGTTGGCAGGGAGGTGCCACATGCTTATCTCTGCAGAGACTCCCCTGGGGTCTACAATGAGTCCACAGGATGCCCAAGGACATGAGGTATCACTCAGATTGTGCAGTGGTTCTCCTGAAGTTCATGCATAACCTACACTGCTGGATGTGGGAATCTCACTGTGGAAACCTCAATATTTGTGCCTGAGGTCCCAGGATGCAAGAATATAGCAGCAAGACATACCATGGGATATTTAGCCTTTTTGTGATGCTAGGGGTCCCTTTCAGCAGGCCAATATTCAGTGCATGCAGTAGTGCTCTCATCTGATGCAATAAACACTGCTCTCTCCTCAGGCACAAAGCAGCACAGGTTGCGTAGGTGTCAGCGTTCAAGTTACAGACTGAAGAGCAGACAAAAAAATATTTGGCCCACTGAATTTACGCCCACTGTTTTCACAGTGCTACTGACGGGTAGATGTTAAAGTAATGGCAGTGGGTGCTCTGAGGCCACCGTTAAAGCCTGGAAAATGTCAAAGTACAATTGCTGCAGCAGAGATCTGTCTGCTTCATGGGGGGGGGGGGGGGGGGGAAAACCAATGAAAAAAATCAGAAGAAAAAAGAGATAGCTCTAATTGCACATATCCTTTTAATGGACCAAAACTTAATTCATTTCTCCCTCACTTTAATCTTCCTCTAGCTTAGTCTGCTGCCTGCCCACACACAGCTTGCTCTCCCATCATAGTGATGTCAGAAAGATAGATTTTCTTCCGGGAGCCAAATATTCCAACAGATTAAACAACTTTGCCTCTGGAAAAGTAGTGGAGGCACTAGCTAGACACAACACACTAAACCAGTCCTGCAAAGGGCTGAGGCAAAAGTATAAGGAAGATAAAGTACAATTCAGCCTTTTCCTCTAGCTGCAGCAGTGAGGATGGATAATACAAAACATAGAATCATAGAATCAAGAAGGTTGGAAAAGACCTCAAAGATCATCAAGTCCAACCTGTCACCCAAGATCTCATGACTACTAGACCATGGCATCAAGTCATGGTCATGGCTACTTCATCATAAACCACAAAATGGACACTGGGAATGGACCCCTTAACACATGGTAAAGCAAAGCAAAGTATCTCACCCTAAGGGTTCATTGATCATTTTTCCCAGTAGGCAAAAGCGTTGTATAAATCTCAGTTTCTTCTCCAGATGGAGATGGAGAGCAAGAAATAGGAACAGGGCCATTTGAGCAAGCTAATTAACTCCCTCCTTTGCACAAACACATACAGGCAGACATGACTAAAGGCAGCCTGAACACAGGCAAAGCTGCTGGACAAACACCAATGTATTCATCTTTCAGGACCAGCTGGAGACATAAACAAGACAAGGCATTGCTCAGGGCTGCAAGACAGGCCATGCTGCCTGTTTTGCCTGCGTAAGAAAAAAGGTGACTTGGGTCCATCTGAGCCTAGGAATGCCCCATCTTCCACTGCTTGTCAGGGCAGGAATGAGCTGGTACCTGCTTCTCCTGACAGGGGCAGGAAAAGGAAATTTTAAAGGCACTTCACAAGTCTGCAGCAGAAGTGTGGACATATCTGAGGTGTCCCTGAACATGACAAGCAGTGCTTATTACAGGTATAACAGGTACTTGGTCTCTTTAGTGAACCAGGGAGTTCTGTGCTGTGTAAAATGGCAGAGAAGTGGGAAACAGCATCAGTTGCATGAAGCCTTTAACAGATAAACTGCCTGGTATTCATTAAAGATTGAGCTTATGGTAATGGGAAATGGCAGAAACATAGAAACTGGAATAACCTGAGCAACTGCAGTGAAATGGGGAAATGCTGGATGCAGACATGGTCAGCAGCAGTCAGTGGTCATCCACAACTCCCACGCAGTGTGGACAATATGCTACATCTCCTCAGAGGCAACCTATCCCTCCTCTCTCTCCTCTGTCCCCAGTTACACACAGACAAGAATTCCCTCAATCTGTGCTTGGTAGAAAGCATAAATTCATAAAGGCCTCCTGCTCTCCCATGGAAGTAATTCCCAGACAATAGTGGGAGGTGCAATGCAGTGAGGAAACTCCATCATCAGGAGCAAAGGCAAAGAGCAGCCTGGCTTTTCCTGACATGCAGCAGGAATGGAATACCTTGTCTCCTCGTGTTCCCTTTTCTCCTCTTTCTCCTTGCAGACCCTAAAAAAGAGAAAGAGATTATAAAGCTTAGTCCAAGCAGAGAGACAGTTTTCTAATTGCTCACCAAAGCATTGTGCATGATTGCACAACCTATTCAAGTGAACTTCAAGGACATTTTTGATGTTGCCAGTCCTCAAAGTTGGCCACGGGCACGGTGTAAGCAGATTCACAGGGCAGGCATGACCTGTGGGCTCGAGAACGTTTGTAACATTATATTGCTCACAGATACATCACCCTCCTGCCAAGAGCAGTGTGGAGGGACAGGGAACTCACCCCAGCTGCAGATGGTCTGGAAAACAACCAGTGCTCTGCATTTTTCATGTTGCTTGTAAACACTGAGGACTTAGGTAGAGGACAATACTGATGGAAAAAAAAACCTATTACATAAACAAGCAAGAATGCCTATTATGGATGCAGTAGCTAGGCAGACAGCAGGTACCTCTGAGAACTGGCAAATGCTGGATAATCCCTGTCCCAGAGACTCAAGCACATTTTCGTGCTGTGAATCCAATGTCAGTGCTCATCCAGACTGTGTAATTCATGTCCTCACAGGCACACCAGAACCATTTGCTGAGGCTTAGTTTGATGAGACAGCAATACTAATACAGGCCATTGACTCAATAGGCAGGAACAGTTTCCACCTCCCTTGGCACAGGAAGCACCTTGTGTTTTACCTTTATTAGAGCAACTAATGGCTACAGTCAGACAAAGACAGTCAATAATGACTTCTGTAAAACTGCCAAAACTTTAAATGCTTCTTATTCTCATAACACATTTGTATTTAAACTTCAATTTTCTTTACACTATACTGGAGGCTTACCTCCAAGCTTCTGAAAACCACATCTAGGTTTATCTCACCCATAGGATAATTTAGATTTCTGGTCATGGTTGACCATAAGCAAACTGCACAGCCCTGTCCATCTTTAACAATCCAGACTGAGCCTGCACAGCTTCCCACACTGCAGTGTAATAACACCACTGTTTCCAAAAAGCAAACTGCATAAAGTTTAAAAATATGACTCCTTTAATGCACTAATAAATACAGCATCCTTATGTAGACTGAGGAGACGATAACTGCCTTGTTCCTCACCAAAGCTAAGTGACAATCTTATGATAGAAATGGATATGACCTTCAGAAAGTGTGCCACATGCGAGTGCTTTCCTTCTCACATAAAAAAAGTGACTCAAGGAGCAGCTTTTTCTGCTTATTTTGTTCATATTTCATGAGCCTATCGTGTGGGAAAGTAATGCCACTCCTAAATTAGTTTAATTGTCTTCAAGCCTAATACAACTCAGCCTCAGATCATACAGGGAAACAGTGTGCACTTGGGCAAAGACAAAAGTGTCCAAACTCTTCCAAAAACATAGGGCCTCTTTTAGTGGGTTATAAGCATGTCCTCAGCTGGCACAGGGAAACCTTTTAGTGCATAGGCACATCTGGTGTGCCACTAAAATGCACCGATGTATGGTCAGGTCATTAAACCTCAGAAAATCCGATCAGTCTTTACAACATCAGCTTAAAGGCTGCCTCCATAATGACCAAGGTGAGACCACAGGAGAGAGATGCTAACTTGACAGCATCTGATTTATTTTGGTCTTGCTCTCTGTTTATTCTGGGCAGGTTTGTCCCCTGAGCCCTGACAGTTTTGAAAATTTGATTGGAAACTTGCTGGGGGGGTGAGGTGTTGGGGGGTGGTTGGGTGGTGTTATGATGAAGTTTTTGAGCACCATATAAATGGTGTGTCAACAGAAATCAAAGAAATTACATTACAGTGAGGGCATCACAAAATCACCAGCTGTTATCTTAGTAATCAAGTTGTATCTACTGACATCTCTCTGCTGGCTACAGGCCATTTTAAAGACATCAGAAGAAACTCAACAAAGTCAAGAAATTGTCACCATTTGGACACTGCTGGTAAGTGGTCAGACATATCTATACTGCTTAATTTTAAAACAGAAAGAAAGAAGGCAAGAAAGAAAGAAAGAAGGCAAGAAAGAAAGAAAGAAAGAAAGAAAGAAAGAAAGAAAGAAAGAAAGAAAGAAAGAAAGAAAGAAAGAAAGAAAGAAAGAAAGAAAGAAAGAAAGAAAGAAAGAAAGAAAGAAAGAAAGAAAGAAAGAAAGAAAGAAAGAAAGAAAGAAAGAGAAAGAAAGGAAAGGAAGGAAGGAAGGAAGGAAGGAAGGAAGGAAGGAAGGAAGGAAGGAAGGAAGGAAGGAAGGAAGGAAGGAAGGGAGGGAGGGAGGGAGGGAGGGAGGGAGGGAGGGAGGAAGGAAGGAAGGAAGGAAGGAAGGAAGGAAGGAAGGAAGGAAGGAAGGAAGGAAGGAAGGAAGGAAGGAAGGAAGGAAGGAAGGAAGGAAGGAAGGAAGGAAGGAAGGAAGGAAGGAAGGAAGGAAGGAAGGAAGGAAGGAAGGAAGGAAGGAAGGAAGGAAGGAAGGAAGGAAGGAAGGAAGGAAGGAAGGAAGGAAGGAAGGAAGGAAGGAAGGAAGGAAGGAAGGAAGGAAGGAAGGAAGGAAAAGAAAGAAAGGAAAAAAAGAAAGATGGGTAGGCAGAACATACTAAAAATGTAGAGAAAGTTTCCTGAGTTTTAAACATGCAACAAAAGCCACGACTTACCGGTGCACCTACATAGCCTTTAATTCCTGGAGGACCCTGTTTCCCCTCGGATCCCTGGCAAAGAATTGAAAAACTGTTTCACATGAAAGATGAAGAATATAAAACCAATTATTCAGAAATGTAAGCTACACTCCTGGGCTCACAGCGGGTAGTTAAGGCTTTCCAACTCTCTCAGCACTAGTACACAGAGCAGTGTCTGACTCTCCAGCCACTTATCCAAAATGCAATCACCCCAGTTTTCTCTGTCACCACCACTCAGATACTATAACATTTTACTCTTCAGCTGTCAGCCTTGCTCTCCAAACTGTCCCATGCAAGTTCTTCTACAGGCTATTGCTGAAATTGTGGCGGTTTCATTTGTTGCCTGCCTGTTGTGTACAGAGCTGTGTCCTGGATCCTGAGCACAGTGTTGGTGAAACAAAGTACAGGTATACAGTGGTCAGACACTACAGGGAAGGCTATACACCAGCATAAATGAGCAACAGACTTCAAGGTATTGTAATTTTGAAGAGTAAGTTGAAAGAAACAGATCAGAACTATGTTCTGCAGTATTTATTTTCAGCATAAGTGGGAAAAATGAATGAGGATCAGGTGCCTTTCAGCAGTCCTTCATTTTGTGGCACATTCTTTTCCTGGCAAAAGTAAACTCAGATGAAGAGCACTAACACTGTGATTTCTACATGCCTTATAATGCCTACAAATGGTCTGGATCCTCAACACAACAGGCTCAGCCTTCAGAGCCATCCTATGAAGACAGCCTGGACCTGACAAGGTGACATGCATCTTGCATAACCTATTTAATTACTCTATCTCACTTTCCTAACCCCAGACTTCCCCTTCTGGTTAACTCCTGCACTGGGTAGTTGGAGTGGATAAGGCTTCAAAACAGGTCAAGATTTTATTTTTTTATCTTTTCTCTATTTCATATTACTAGATACATCTTATTAAAAAATAATACATTTTAAAAACCATTGTGTTTGCAATGAATTACAAACAGAACTGAGGCTTCTTTGGACCAGTGGAAGTGCTCAGGATGTTGGTCCATTGGTCATGTCACACAACTGTTTACACTTGCCTTGGCCCAAGGGACAATCTCATTTGGAGCAGTCATTAAGCACAGACCTGGCAAGCTGAATGGACTGTACTTGGCTAGTGTTTCACCAACTATGTATTGCCAGAACTGTCCCCTCCCTCTGCCAGGGAGGACTTGACTTCGTAAAGTGGATGAAGCTGTGCCTTGAAGCTTGTGTTAAGTTTATCAGCCCAGCTGTAAAAGTGGCTGGACTTATATGGAAGGAAACTGTATGACAAACTCAGAGGTTGTGAGTAAGATTCACAAACAGGTGAACAAGAGCTGGGTTTAACCACAAGTAAAGGTGGCTCTGGAATCTCCCTGTGACAGAACAAGAGGACACAGTCTCAAGCTGCACCAGGGGAGGTTTAGGCTGGATGTTGGGAAGAAGTTCTTCACAGATTGGCCATTGGAATGGACAACCCAGGGAGGTAGTGGAGTCACCATCACTGGAGCTGTTTAGGAAGAGACTGGTGGGGTGCTTGGTGCCATGGTTTAGTTGATTAGATAGTGTTGGATGATAGGCTGGACTCGATGATCTCAAAGGTCTTTTCCAACCTGGTTAATTCTATTCTAATATAAGGCACCTCAGGACCTCTGCAAGGTCACGAAGCAGTTCAGGTTCTCTAATGGCAGAAGGAGAGCAGCAGGCATGCACTTAAACCTCTCCCTTCAGTCTACACAAAAATACCACTATCAAATACAGGCAAAGCCCCTACAGAAAGAGAGGCCTGATAAAAGTTGTCCAAATTACTGAAGTCCAACATAATACTGTTACATAAAACATGGTTATAACACTCAGCAAAAGTTATAGCTAGAGAAACTAGGTTTGCCTGGATGAGAAGGCTTGCCAACTCCCCTCAAGGGCTGTGCTGAGATCATGTCTGACAAACCAGAGAAGTGCAAGACCTTTGACAGCTGAAGGAAAAAAAAGAAGAAGTAGAAATCTGTCAGAAATGTAACTCTTACCTAATATTTTATATTTCAGATGAATATTTTTCCCTCTGTCCCTCTGCTTTTCCTATCAAGTGTAGATAACTGTCAGTTCAGATGGGAATGCTGTAGCTATGTCAGTGCCATAGCAAAGACAGCCACAAAAAATCTCTTTAACCTTTATTTAAGATACAGGAAAAAAAAAGATGGAAAAGGTTGAGTATTTGCTGCAGGATTTTACAGGCTAAAAGTGCCTGATCTCAAAAAGTCAAGCTTTGTTTCACTGGTATAGTATACAGTGAGATTCCTGACTGACAGCCTTTTTCCTCTGAAGCCACCTACTCTATTTAAATTAAACTGGTAAGTCCCACATACTTATGTGGGAGCTTTCTCCACTGACGGTTGGGGATGTTTCTTGGCATCTCAAACCACCATGGCATACTCTATAACCAGAAGCTCCAACACTGATTAGGTACAACACTCACTTTGAAAGCTCTTCTTTTCTTCTTTCTTCTTTTCAGTTCATAACCAGAATGATCATATATCCTTCTTGATCAGCAAGAAGTTTACCTACCAAGTTTTATGAAAAACCAAACCAAACACCAAAACCCCTACACATTTTTACAATCAAGATACTGACCTAAGAACAATCAGTAAAGCTGGAGAAGACATACTGAGGCCAATTCATTCCCGTAACCCATACATGCATCCTAATGAGCTCATCATCCATTACAGTACTTCTGTGGATTAAAGTTTTATAACCAGAAGTCTTCAGGACCCTTTTCTGTGCTACTGGAAGCTTCACACATTTAACAAGGTCTGTAAAAGCTGCAAGGCACTTTCTTAAAAGAAAGTGTTCTAATTCCCACTGAGGCAAAAGGCTGGAAATCCCTCAGCCAAGTAGATAGAGGGGACTGAATCTCCTGGGGTGCACATACAGTTGTTGAGTGAGCACTGCACTTGCTTGGCTCAGTGCAAATGAAAATGGATTGAGCCAAGGACTGCATCTCAACCCACCAGAAAAACTGCAAGGTAGCTCTCCATAGGCAGAGCCCTGAGCCACCGCATTGATGCTGATGATTGTAAATGCAAGAAGTGATCTGACAAAAGACAAAATAATTAAAAATCATTACAACAGTAATTGGAGATGTGACCTTCCTGATGGCTCTACCTCTGCCTGTTTCTACACACCCCCTTCCACACCAGCAAGGTGGTTGGGCTTTAAGCCAGGAGTAAAGAACGTAGGTTCACGTTTTAGACTTTAAAGCTCTGTCAGAAAAAACAAGATTGTTTCTTAAAATAGCTCAGACCAGAATTCAGCTCAAGGACATTGCATATGGCCAGCATATCCACTGAAGTAAAAAGTGGCTGTGAAAGCACACAACTGTTTTATATTTAGCCACTGTAGCTGAGAGGAAAGGGTTAGCCAAACACACCTCTTTCTTGGGAGCACTTGGCACTGTCTGGTCAGACATCTTTAGGTCCAGTCCCACCAGCACCTATCCTGCCTAGTCCACAGTGCTAAACTTCTATTCCTCATTGCCTTATAACTTGGCTGAAATATGTAACTTTGCTCCCACTATGGTAGGAAATATGGAACATTTTGCAGGATCAAGCCCTTCTGAAGGTATACATAGATGATTCAGTTTAGTTTGACTTTAAAGGCTTTGCAAAGCAGGATTGCAGAACTTTAAACCACAAGGAGCATCATACAGCCTACTGGTCTGTAATGCCACTACAGGAAGCATGCAGGACAGAGAGAAATTAGGTATTTAATTTTTTATATGATAGCAGAGATCCAGATGGCAGGCATAAATCCAATTCATTTCATCCATTCCCAAATGCCACTGAAGGACAAAATGATATCCAGAGTGCCTCCACTCAGCTCAGCCTAGGCCTTCTTTACACCTGTCATTTATCCACTGATGAACATGCTTCCATGCAGCTTCCACAATCAACCCCTTTGTGCAAGCAGTAAGGCTCCTGCAGAGAGCACTGGGTGGCTGCCAGGAGTTCTGCTAATCCACAGACATACTATTATCTCCCTTACTATTTTCCTTATGAGACTTCAGGAAATTATGAACATTTTCCTCTGGGGGGGGGAAGAACATTTTGGAGAAAGCACCTTTCCATAGCTGAGAAACCCAGAAGGACATCTATAAATCAACTCTTTCCTAGTGTTCTCTCAGATAGAGCTAAATGACAATCAGCACTGCATCTAGAATGGTGTTCAGGTACCTAACTCCTATTTGAGGACAAAGGCATCAGTGAACTCATGAGAGATTTAGATGACCAAATACAGGTCTTCTAGAAGGTGTGATGCTCAAAGGTCTTTCCTTGTAGGAGCATAACTAGATGAAATAAATTTGGACAATTACTTTGTGGTCCTTGCAGCACTTTTCATAGACTGAGATGAAATTGGTGTGTATAATGCTCCTAAAAAAAACCATACTTGCAAACTTGAAGCTCCATCTTTTCGTGTTATAGCAATAGGACCGAAACCAGCTGATGCAGTTATTCCCTCAGTAACCAGGGAACAAAGAAAGGAAAGCTGAGATTTTGAAAGGAGGGTAAAGGATTGCTCATTGAAGGACTTAACAATTTAGGCACATTTTTGAGGTTCAGCTAAGTCTCACCAGATGCTCATTTAGAAGCATATTGTTTGAAGCAAACTTGGTGATACAAGCATTGGCTCACATTCTGTGTCACTCAGCCACTGTCTGCTGCTGCAAAACCAAAGCTCCCAAAACAGGCAGAAGCATCCAGGCTAGGATCTGTCAGATGTTTTCCCCCTGGTCACAGGGTAGGGATAACAATTCTCACCAATGCCTTTGTGAGAGCTGGGAAGACTTACTGAAGATTTGACACGAGGCTTATATGGCTCCAAAACATGTTCTTTTCACCTTCTGCCTCTATGCTATTGTTTGAGCAAAAAATATTTCTTTCTTTTTACATGCCTTGCCTGACTGATGATAACTCAGCAGACTCGTGATGAAAATGAGCATTTTGAGTTTCTTTAGCCACCAGTGAGAATATTGAAAGTCATAAGCAAAAAGTAATTCAGGCAATTCACAGATACAAAAAGTGAGTGGGGAAATCAAAACAAAACTAAACAAACACTACAACAACAAAAACCCAAACAAACAAACAAAAAACCCACCACCCACCAAAATACCCAAACCACAAACCTGTCCATATAAAGATGTGGAAAGCTTACCTTTGGACCTGCTGGCCCAGGCAGTCCAAATGCTCCTGGCTGTCCTGGTTTACCCTGGAAATGACAGCAATATCAGTGGTAAATGCAAACCTCTTCTCTATAAAGGCTAGTATAGCTCAAAACAGTCACACATACAGCTTTAGAAATGGAAGCTCTGTTCAGTATTTACAGTCCTGAGTATCACTACCCGGAGATGTGAAAGTTTGTAGTGTGCTTTCTTCATTAAAAATGAAAGCAGAAAGAGACAAGCCAAAAACTGAAACAGCTATTCACTTGGTCTTCAAAACCACCACCCAAGTAGCATGAATTGAGTTCCCTATGTTGTGGACAGCTTGCACCAACTACAATCTGCAATCATGATTCCCTGAAGATAAAATAATGCATTTGATCTTGAAGAGTCACCTTGAAGTGTAATAGACAATTCCTGCAAAAACTCTGCAAGTCCAAGTATGTCACTACCCAATCTGTCACTGTCATGTGTGACATGATGAAGTTCATCAGTTCTAGAAGCTCAATTGGCAAATTGTCACAGTTTTTTTCTGAATTAGGATGTGGCACAATACAGAAACAGGATGCAATAGGGAAAAAAAGATCTTTTCTGCTATGTACCACTACTTTTGCATTTGCCTAACCTTCCAATAAGCCCTTTCCCCAAGTTCCTACAGTTGTTACCAAATGACTGCCACAAAGGAACAGTAAATGATGATAAATGTCCAGTGTCTGGAA
The DNA here is from genome assembly GCF_014839835.1 of Dryobates pubescens. Lineage (NCBI taxonomy): Eukaryota > Metazoa > Chordata > Aves > Piciformes > Picidae > Dryobates > Dryobates pubescens. Next base: position 17,807,216 of record NC_071625.1, on the reverse strand, counting down.
AACATGTTTTGGTTTTATGCCTCAACTGTAGTCCTCTTTAAAGGCAGTATTTAGTACGCTTCATCCTTCATTGAGCTTACCTGGCTTCTCCTCTGCTTTTAGCAGTACACAAGAGGAGTTCAGGTCCTTCTTCTGTGTGACACACCCATTTCTCTCACTCTGTCTGTTGTGCAAGCACAGGATAGTTCCCTGCACCCCCTGCCATCTCCGCTAGCCTATGACTCTTTGCCAGACTTAAAACAAATAGCCAAGCTCTGCATCTGCAGCTATTAACCAACACAGCCACAGTAGTGAGTCCCAAACCACAGGCTGCCATGACTGTCCCCTTTCCCATCTTAATGAATAATAACAGAGCTGCCTCAGGAGCTCTCAGGATGGCTAATCCATACAACTCCTGCCATTGCTGCAAACATGAGAGGCAGAGTGCTGAGGCTATTAACCTCCCGCCATTTATTTCTACTGCTCCTAAAATGGCCGTACAAATCCCCAAGACATGTTCTACTCAATACAGATTGATTTCCACTGCCTGCCTTGCACTGAAAGGCAAGGATTATACGGGAGGAACAAAAAGGCTTACAGCTTCTCCTTTTGCTCCATCCTTCCCAGGGGGGCCAGGTGAGCCCAGGGACCCCTGCAACAACAACAGAATTCTCATCATCAGAATATTAACACCCATTGGATGTACAAGGACGAGAGTAACACCTTAAGGCAAGAATAAGGAATGAGAAGAATCATTTCAACACAAACATTTATTATTTACAGTCTCTAGAGGAGTGGCTGCTGACATTAACACACTATGGCCAACTGATGAGCTGTTAATGAGAAACTAGGCACTCTTGGCCACTTAACTCATTTAAGAATAGATTAATATATCTGCAGCTAATTAGACATGTAAGAATTGAGTCACCTTAATATCATCTCCTCTCAGCCTATCATTCCGTTGTCTCAAAAAATGTGCTGTTTTGTGACTGAATACCACTTTTTCTTAATTCTTTTTTGTTTTTTCTCTTACTCCTTGGTTGTACGGCATCCATCCCAAAGCTCAGAGGCCTCTAGGCATACCTATAATGTATGTAAGTAACAAGCTTAAAAGTAAACAGAAAAGAAGTATGCAAAACTCAAACAGCCCTCAGAAACTACCCTGGCAGCCAGGAAGAGAGTCTCAGAGCTGTGAACATGCAAAGCCACAGAAAACAGAGGAACAGAAAACTAGACAGCACTTTTTAAATCTTATGCATCAGGACAACTGAGACTTAAATATGTTGAGCTTGGCAGCACCACAGCTAACAGTGACTGCAACAAACAGAGAAAAGGCACTTTTGCTGCATGCAGCTGGCAATTTAAAGAACGAACGGAAAGAGATAGACACACAATAGGAAAGTCAAATGTGCATGGTAAGGAAGTGGCTCAGTATTTTTATTTCCAGCAGTTTCTATTCAAGTGCACTGTGAATAAAGGCTCAAATGAGAAACAGATATATGTATTGCAAAATGTTGCTCTGGGCTCTGATTAGACTAATCTCTGGCTTGCTGTGCATCACTTGGAGGGTAAACTCACCTTGCAGTCCCAAACATTTACTGTTTTAGAAAAGATGGAGAAAGTTTACATTCCCTTCTGTTAAAGTCATTTAGGGCATATCTGAAAAATGTGACTGAAGTAAGTACAAGTTGATAGAGCAAGCTTACAGCAGGGTCAATTGTTTAAGGTTGTGGGGTTTTTTTGTATAAGATGTTGACAAACAGATAAAGAAGATCTCAGTCCAGAAGTTATGTTCAGTGCAATAAAGGGTTTAATAATCTTTGACTTTCCATGTGTCATACTGAAGAAACACTGGTGTCTCTGTATGTGGAGCACTAGCACTGAGTTCCTATTATGTTTCACTCTTCTACTATGTTTTGAAGCTTTACAAAGTTTAGACCAAGTCACGCTCTTGAGATTTGTGAAATATGGCTGAGTATTTTCAATAGGTTTCAAGGTTTTAAGGTGAACCTTGCTGGAAAATAGTACAACAGAACAGACTCCTTTTTCTTAGTACTTTGTAATCACAAACAATACAGAGGTAAAACAAAAGACTTAAAAGGTGGCCTGTATTCATTAGCCTTCCACAATAGTTCAAATTTAACTCTTTACTGTATAATTATGACTCAGACTTACTTTTTCTCCCTTATCCCCTTTCAGACCAGGAAAACCAGGTGGACCTTCTTCACCCTAAAAAAAAAAACAACACAATGGAAAAAGACCATCATATGAAATGCCATACCATCCTGTGGTACATTTGCTCGTTTTAGATGGCAGAGTTATCATCTGTTGAGCACTGAGGTCATCTTCTATGCCTTGCTGCAAATATATTTTCAATTACCTGTAACTTGCCTGTATTTGAATTGTTTCATTTTCAATCTTCCACTCAAGTGTCTTCCTCTTTTTGGTAAATAACATCCAGAACCAGTCTTTTTTTTCAAGAATGAGATTAAAGATCAGTCTTGTCAACTAAAAGTATTTGAAGCATAGAAATCTTTCACTGAGAAACTGTCCTGTTGCCACATTTCAAACCACAGAGTCTCAAAATTTGCCATGGCCAACCTAGTGCCACACCAAATTGCCAATACTATGGAATATTTTTGAAAATCAGAAATGTGGGGATTTTTTCCCTTCTACCTGCTCACAGTAGGCAAAAATGTAAACTTGGAAGCCATTCCATTCAGAACTTATCAATAAAGATTTCTCTTAGTCAATAGCTTCACCAGAGATTCAGAGTAGGTTTCAGCTTACTGTGAGGAGAGCAGAATTATGCCTGCTGTCACAGGGTACTTGGTCACTATCCAGCAGCCTGCCTGTATCTGTCCTGCATGTTCATGCTCTGGCTGATAGCACCCAGGGTCCAGCATTGCTGCATTCCACAAGAGGTGTTGGCATGAGTCTTTCAATGGCCTGCTACTAGTTCCTCTGCTACCTGAAACGCTGGACATTCACTTGTTGGATGTAAAGCCATCAGCTCTGCTGTCAAACAATATTGCATGGAGCAGAGCTAAGCAACTGATAGTTTTTTGTCCATCTGTTTTCATTAAAATCTAATAATACAAAGTAATTCTGTTGAAAGAGCAAAATTCCCTGTATGTACACACAGACAGCCTACATATTTAGGTAAATTCAGGCCAAATTCTGCCACTTTCAGTCTTCTTTGTGGTGTTTTTTATCTTGCTTGAGTAGTCCAGCAGACTTAAGTGGATGTATTCCTAGGGCAAAGTTCCAGTCAATCTCAGGCGCTATGACAAAATCCAGCCTTATTTATTTGTACGTGTACTTGGCACTTAGAAGTTAATCAAAGGCAGTATCTGGAAAGTATCCATAGTGTATATGCAAATTAATTAGATACTTTTATAATCCCAGTTCTTGTTAACTGAACCTTCCTGAAGCACTTGGTCTAAAATTTGCAATGCAGCTAGTAGTAAGAGTTAAATCTGCTGTATTTGAATGACTCCATAATGAAACAGAAAAGTCATCAAATAACAAGGAAATAATTTGCTCTATGAGGTCAATAAAACTTGAAGGAACTACTGGTCCATGGCAAAGCGTGCAACATAGGTGAGAGACATTTATATCTTTTCTACACAAATTAAAAGAATTTGGTTAATTACTTCCTTTTATCCCCTCCCTCTATGAAGAAGCAACTCCTTGGCACAGCTTAACAAATTAGTCTAGCACCAGCCAGTAAGCTTGATGCACAGTACTCATAAAGCCATTTATGCTAGACAGGATACCATGAGGTTTCAAGTCCAGCCTCCCATTCAAAGCACCATCAACAGTGAATTCAGACCAAATTATTCAGAGTTTATCTAGTTTGGTGTTGAAAACCTCCAACAACACAGTTACTTCTGTTACCACATGACAACTATTTTCTCCCCTCTTCCCTTCAATTAGGTCAGCTGGGTTAGCAAAAGAGCTTATCTTTCTCTCCATCACTTGTGGATTGAGGGGTTTTGCCAGTGCAACCATCCTAGGGAAAGTTGCAATTGGAGAATGATAGAATTAGATTAAAAATAATAATAATAATATCACAGGTCTCTGAAATAACATTGTGCAAAGAGGAGTTCTTGCTGGAGAAGTTGCAGCTCCAGCAGTTAAGCTCAAATAAAAAGAAGCAGATTTTCCTGGGTCCTTTCCCTTTTCCAGGTTCATGAGTGTCCAGCATTTTTCTTACCCACTGGAAACTCAGCCATGTTTGTTTAGTTTCATCTTCTGTGCTGCACAACCAGTGTGCTGCACAGCCAGTGTGCTGCACAGCCAGTGGCCTTTAATCAAACATTTGCAAAAAAGTTATCAAGTGAATAAACACCTTCATTAGCTCACTGTTGACAAAATATTTGTCAAAAGAACCTAGACTTGGCAAGCTGCTCTCTGATCTAAAGCAGCCAGAGGACTCTTGTGGGGTTATTTTGTTTGTTTGTTTGTTGGGGTTTTTTTTGCAGTATGGGTATAGAGTACAGTCAGTCACTGTACTCCAAGCAAGATGGGATAGGCAGTTAATGCAAGCACTAAAGTCATAGGCTGACACAGACCTGAAACAGAGGTTACACAGTGTACATGAAGCTAAATATTTCTACAAATGCCCTTTTTTTTTCACTTTTCAGTATTTGTTCTATGATTATTTACTTGAATTACATCAACCTCATTTGTTCCCTGCATCGGTAATTGTGCTGAACACTGTGTGAATAAATATTAAATGATAGTCACTACACATCAAGGCTCTGTTTAAAATTGCAAGCAGTATGTAAATATAATAAAGAAAGAGCAGGAGCAGAGAGCACAGGCCAGTGAAACAGCTGCCAAGCAGCCAGGCACTACAGTGGGAAAATGGGTAGGCTTCAGCAGCTGGCATCAAGCCATGGTGAAGAAAAGCCCATCACATTCCTTCCACCAAGGCCAGGCCAAGTTGTGCCACCAAGAAGGATAGAAATAATATTATATACCCACAGGTTGGCTGCCATCCCAGCTTCAGTACAATGAGATTCCAGTGGTGACACGTAAATCACACTTATCTGTTTATGCCATGCACTTCTACTGCCACCATCTACTTTACAGATAACTGAACTTTGAAAGCTGTCCCTTTCTGGAAAAATATCTGGACCAGAACAGAAAGGACCAAGATCTCCAGGGAACTGGGAAGAGGCAGCAAAGGTAGAGGAGACTATTGTTAAGGAGGACAACAGAGTATAGTTTCTAAGGCAGCTTTCCTTAGGCTTATCCTATGTTTTCTGGAGTAGTTTTACACTGTAGGTGGGGTGACCTGTTGATTCTCTGGCCAGTAGTTTTATGTACAAAAACTTGCACTTGTAGGTAGTTGTGCCTGGAGGAAGTTCAGTAACAAATACGGCAGCTTAGCTTACAAAGTTCCTAAAATACTTAATACTGCATGCTCTGAGGATGCAGCACTAGACAAATCACTCTGAAAACTCCATCCTTCATTCCTCAGATAATGGCTATAAATTATTCAAGCAAGTTAGGAAGGGTTTATGAGCTATATTAAACCAAAAAAATTAAGCAGAATTTAGTAAAAATGATAGATTTTTTTATTATTATTATTGGCTTGTGTTTACTTTTTAATGGAAGTGTTCAGAGCCACACAATGGAGAGAGAGTAAGGCCGAAGAACTACCTCTGTTCTTCCCAGGGGGGGGGTCCAAAGCAGGGCTTACATGAGCACATGGTTTATCCAGAACCAATGTACAGCAGGAAATGTCACATCATGAGAAATTCAGAGCACAGCCAACTTTCAGCTGCTGCAGAAGAAGTACTGGGGTGACAAAAAATAAAGAGATGCCCTTGGCTTCAAGCCATTAAATATAGAGGGGTGAGCTGGGAAAGTATAGACACAACCAGCGAGGTGCCTTCGTTGCTTTGTGTACCTTAGCAGAGTTATCTCATTTCTCCATTTGAGCAATGATGTCTTCCTGGTCTGTCACATGGGTTTACCAGATCAAGCCAGCTCAGTTAGTGACCACTCCATGGCCATGAAGGCTGTCTCTTTTTTTTTTTAAACAAAATAAAAAACAACCAAACAAAAACCCCTCAAAACCTCCACCACACCTTCTACTACGTGCTCACCAGCCCATGGAATCACCTGAACATTGTGTGCCCTGTGGCCAAATTATATCTACATCTTGTGTATGTCTTTGCATAGCTTAGTGAAGATAGCTATGAAATTATAAAGCAGGTAATCTTAATTGCTAGATGATATGCTCCATTGAGTGGGAACAACTAAACCAGAGATTTCTCCATATCCAGTCTCATTGCAGAATTTCTCTGAAGAGAGACCAAAAATGGAGAAGGAAGGGATCTGCAAGCATATGGAAAGACACACAGACAAAACAACTCCATATTACCTGATCCTAGAGAGGCATCAGAGGCTCACAAAGGAATAATCTCTCAGTGATGATTTTAAGCAATCTACTCAAGTTTAGCTGCTTTGCTTTTCTCCACTCGCAGCTCCTTAAGCAGTTGCCAAGTTTACAAATATTTCTTCCAATTTGAGAACAGCTGTGGCCTATAATCACATATTTTGTTTCAAAGTCTGGGTTGTGGCCTATGTTAATGGAAATGAGAGCAAACTAAATAAGAAAATAATGCAGAAAAAAAATCAGTCCAAAACATATGGTTAGATTCTCATTTGCCTGTCAAATACAAGTAAATCACTGGACTTTTCCTTTGGCATACAGTATAGGCGAGAGAAGACAGATCATTCTAAGGTCAATTCCATGTCTTTTATTTATTTTCTCTTCCAAACTGGTCTAAATCTAACCCAAAAGTGCCACTTCTCTAATCCTAAAATGAAATAAAAATTTCTAAGTCTGTCACAAAACATTAATAAAGGTGTCACTGGGAGACCTTCAAAAATCTGCCGAGTAGAACCCCATGAATCACACACTCAGTATATTGACAGCTGCACAAACTGGGGGAATCTATATTCAAGGTAGGAGGCAAAATAACCAGAGCTGCAAAGAAATGGAACAAAATGGGTAAGATGGAATGGAATGGAAACAGAAGCAAAACTATACTGTTGCAGTGTTACCACTTCACCATTAACACACCCCTCTCTCCATTAATTAACTTCACAGCATCCCTGTGAAATGAAAAGTTGTAACAACTGCAATATTGTTTTCATCTCACAAGGGTTATGAGTCAGAGGTACAACTGAGTAGAAGACATATGGAAAGTCAGAGAGCTAGGAACAAAGACAGAAACTCACTCCAGGCTTCCTGTGTCTTACGTCAGAGCCATAACCATAAGTTTTCTTTCTCCCAGCTCTTTGGCCTGCATTTAAACTTGGCACCCTGATACTCACAAAGAATAAACTAGAAGACCACAGGTAAGCATCCTACTGCTGATTCATCATTACACACTAACAGGATCACTATTCCATGTGAATATGTGAAGAAGAAGAAGAAGAAAAACATGTTGCAAGTTGAGTGTAGTTTACAGACCACGTGAGAACACTTCAAAGGCAACACATGGTCTGGAAGGATGTAATAGCTTTCTCTTCTAGGTTTTTCTATTCAAGAGTTACCAGCTTGAGAAGGTTAAACTGAAAGACTTCACAACTTTGCTTCCAGTAGCCACACAAAATAAATATTTACCTGACAAATATGGTAATTTTTGAGTTTCTGCTTTTTTTTTTTCCCTGAGTAGTGAGGCAAAGAAAAAGGTTTCATTAAAAGCTGGGGATGATCTGCAGATAACTGAGAGGCAGAGCTGCAGTGGACATATGTCACCCAGCTCCATTTTCAAACACTGCTGACCAGAAAGGCAGCACAAATGACTTCCATCCTCCAATGCACAGATATAGGATTCTATTATCTTAATGATGCCAAAAGCTAATATCTTAGCAAATATAACACAAAAACTGGCATTATCTTCTTCTTGCACAAGAAATAAGGCATTTATCTCAACTTGAAGTTCACTTCAGTTCATTCTAAGAAATAAGAAAATCTTCTCTACTGGGTCTGTACTATATTCTGATTTAGTAAATAGAAAGGTGATGATACACAGGGGTCAGTAGAAGTCATAGGTTTGGCTAGGCTACAGGAATACAGGAAACCCAGCCCAGTATGCAGACAGTTGGCCAAATGAGCGTTATGGGCACTTTTTTGTACTGCAAACCTATCAAAGATTTTATTTACTACATTACATAGAAGTCAATTGCTCCCAAAAGGTATATCCTAAGGAGACCTTGACTTTCAAGTGTCTCTGAGTCCTTGAACCTTATCATGAAGATCATGGACTGTACCATGAGACCAGAAGGGTGCTTCTGACCTTTCATATGATCCTAGTCTTTTTTCTGAGAATGCAAGTGCCTAATTTTTCAGGGATACTGGGAGGTATCTTTCACTGAAGGAACCCCAACCTCCAACTTTGCATTGAAACAGGTAAAATAACAGCTGTGTAGCAGTTAATTTGGCACATGGTCACCCACAGAACTGGCAATACAGGATAGAAGATACATCAGAACATACTGATGTGGAAAACAGCTACACACTAATCAAGGTAGAGTTCAGAATAGCCTGGAAACATCCTAAAGAGTTCAAAGCTATCACAGGGACCCAAGATGCTGTTCATGAGACTCATACCAGCTGCATCCCCACCACAACACTACTTCACTCACTGTATAAGTAATTGCTGAAAGACTGTGGTGGTCAGAGCCTACTGCTAGTTCACCTGTAATCAAGACAGATCCGAGTGGAGTACTTACTTGAAGAAAGCATCTACCTCTGCAGGAAACAGGGCTCAGGAGAGTACAAAAAGCTGCTGTGTTAGAAATACTTTTGTTTAACAGCTAGAAGAGTTGATCAATCAGTTGCTGAACTATTCAAATGAAGAAACAGTTTTGCTGTCCTATTTATGAGTGATCCTACTGAACAGGAGGTAGAAGATAACTGTAATCAGCTGGTACCACAATCCCACCACACAGAAGAGTAACCTGAAAAATAAATTGGACAGCAATGGTTTTGATTCCCAGAAACAGGACAAGCAGTTCCTTAAATTGTAGTTTTGCTTGTTTGCACGGTTGGGGCAAGAGGGTCCTAAATTAAATATAAAATTATTTTTTTTGGACACTTTGAAATGTGATAAATATAACAGCTCTGCTCTAAAAACTTCCCTGTCTCAAAGTACAAGATAATGCTCCTTGCTGGCATCTGCCATTGCTCAGGACCAGACAAACAGCTTCCCTAGAGCTAGAGGCAAAGAGTTCATTGAAGTAGAAAAATAACAGAGTCATGTATCATGACATTGATTAATTTATATCCTTACATTTATAAATAGCACACAAAAAATAATTCTGCTCTTGTAAATGATTTGTCACATACTGGTTGATATTTTGCTTTGAAAGAAAAATCTGTTAATTATTTTCACTCTGCTTCCAGGAAGTTCCTGATCCTTCAGGTCTCCATACATTCCTCAAACATTTCAGTAGCTCTGAGAAGAGCACATTCAGGGAGAGGAGTACTGTGACAAAGTGCTCCAAAATCCCCTGTCAATCTGCTCTCAATCATCTGCTGCTACTTATATTCCACCTTTACTCCTTAGTGTTTATTCTGATGCCTTACTGAAATAGGTAGAAAATTCTTCCTCAAAATAACCACATCTAGTCCATGATTTCTTCCCTCTTTGCAAAGCCCATTCATTTCAATCTCTCCCTGCTGGTTACATTTGCAAAAGAACCCCACTGATCATACTTCTCATTCCTCCCTGCAATGAACAAATTCTCTTCACATCTTTTTAAATATCATACCCAAACTGGAGACAGCATTCTGTCTCAAGTCCTGACATTGGAACAGGCTGCCCAGGGAGGTGATTGAGTCACCAAGCATGGATGGATTTAAAGGTTGCTCAGATGTGGTGCTTGGGAATATGGTTTAGGGGTGAACTTTGTAGAGTACAGTTAATGGTTGGAGTTGATGATCCCAAGGGTCTTTTCCAACCTGAATGATTCTGTGATATCACCTCATACTTATAACTTGCAGTGACATGTCTCTCTCGACTGCCAAACCAACCTGTGGCTGCTCAGTGAAGTCTTTGCCAAAATTACAAATAATTTTGGTCCAATCAGGTATATTTGTTATTAAAGTGATCCTGTTTTCTAGGCCTTTTTCATCTCAGAGTGCATTATGAAACTCATGATCATCCATCTCATTTTACTTGAACACTGAGGTACAAGAAGGAAAAAAGCTAAGGCCAAGATCTCCTATGGAGACAGAACCAGAAATACAAACTTGAGTTTATAGAGACCCAGACCCACTCAGAACACCAGATGAATCAGATTGGCAACCACCAATGGTCCACATGTTGTTTCCAAGGAAAATAAACATTCGCAATGAAAAACCCTATGTTTTCCTTACCTGCCCCTTGCTACTATGTAAGTGTTCATAACCTAGCAGGCTCTTACAAACAGATCTGTCATCAGTCTGTCAAAATCAGAGACAACAGGCCTTATGGACTTTGGGACACATCAAATCTCTAGCAGTGCTTAAAAGAAAAAGGAGGAGAGACCCAAAAGGGGAAATTAAAGATGTCCAGGGTTGTACTTGGGCAAGCAAGAAACATGGTGGTGCCATGGTCTCACCTGCAATAACCTGCACCTTCAGAAAGCCCATGGATAGGGCACCTGTACCTTCTCAGCCATGAACATGGAATCTCAGCCTAGCAATAGCTTTGATCATTGTTAAAGGGGAAATCTGTCTGCTTAACTAGACAGACATGAGAACATGTAGCAAAGAGATGGGCAGGAAACATTTCAGATGCCTTTGATAGACCAATGGTAGCAATTTGCTCCATGTAATGCTTGAGCTCTCTGTGATTCATGATGGTATAAGATCCACTTCAGAGTGTATGCTTCAGATTGATAGAAAAGCTTTTTTACTTTCGACCTATTTGGCAGCTAATCTATACCTATCCATTGCAATATCACTCCCAGGAGCATTCCACATTTGAAAAATAATTATCAATGGCAAAATCAAAGCAATCTGGCTTTTCCTCCCCAGCTCTTCTATCAGAAGAAGCACAAAGTTGGCAAACCTTTCACACATGCTTCCTTTCCACACTGCCAGTGGAGCTTGGCAGAAAAACCAACTGAAGAAACAAGTGCTGGAGATATTGCAAACTTCTGGTTGCCAGTAGATGTCATTATTTACCAGCAATGCACCTGCCAGCCAGGGGCCAATGCTGCAAAGAAATGTCTTCTAAGTTTATGTAAGGGAAAAAAAATTAAATCCCAAGTTACTAGTATTTTTGCTCTGCTGAGAATTAAGCTGTCACGATGCACAATTACTATGTGATCTGGCTCCAAGTTGTTTATTACCATCTGCAGCTGTTATTCTGGGTCACAGAAAAACCACAGAATTTATCTAAACCCCTCTAATTATTGCTAGGAAAACGTACTCCATACAACCACAGTTATTTAGCTATGCAGAATGTACTTTAAGTAAAGTTAAGACTCAAAAATACTCAACACACAGCCTAAAATTGCCAGCATATAAAAGAGGATTCAGAACATATGGGGAGTAAGTAAGGCAGATACTAAAAGGTGCATCTCACCTTTTAATCAGAAGATACACAAAAGAAATCACAGATGTAAACAATTCCAGTGAGCTGTATGACAGCCTTAGAAAGTAAATGAGGTTTTTATTATACAGATGCTTAACTGCTGGACTTAGAGGTTAAGGGCTGAGTGACCTGAACCACTTGAAATCAGTAGGTAAGAATGGTTCCTGAGAGAGATGATTCCCAGCACAAAAAATAATAAGAAAAAATCCTGCAGATATTGCACTTTCACTTTTCATTACCAGGTCAGTTTGAGCTATGCCCACATTATTTTTTATTCTGCAATAAAGTAAGAAGATCTGAGTGCTAAAAACCAAACCCCGAGGAGGCAATGTTTCCACAGCCACCATCTCCAAGGAACACCAATTATTGAGCAGTTGTTGATTTTTAGTGGGTTGTGGGGTTTTTTGGTGTGGGGTTTTTTGTTTGTTTGTTTTGGGTTTTGGGGTGTTGTTTTTTTTTCAAACTTCAGACTCAACAATACCTCTACACTTGAAGATGTCTTCCCATCTTTTCACTGCCAAGATGTGCTCACTGGAAGAGCACTGCCCCCTTACCTGGATGCTGATGCACCAAGGCTTCTGCTGCCAACTGCTTCCTTATGCAGTCACAGTTATCCTTCAGCTCACCAGCCCTGGGTAAACTGGGTGGCATTTAAGAGTTGTGGGAGTTGGTGTTTATGTCTGGACACCACAACAGCCCAATCAAGGCCTGTAACCTCACTGAAACACTTTCCCTGCACTGGACTCAAGGTTTCAGCAAAAGCAAGAACTGGACCAGCCTCTAGACAAGTGACAGATGGTCTCTATGAATCCCTTTCCCTTCCCAATGGGAAATAGAAAGGGAATAAGGGAAAGGGACTTCTGAGTTGAAAAAGAAAACTAAAACTGATTTAATGAAAATGAAAATAACAATAAAATGAAATACCCAATATTGAACTCCCTGATGGCAATTACATCACCCTCAGCACTGATGCTGTGGGCAGGCACTGGAAAAATTCCAGACTGGACTCAGATGCAGATGGGAGCTAGCTTCAGGACCTGGATTCTGGAACATGTGGATCAGGAATGAAGGCAGAACAGACTCCTCCTTGGACCAGACATTCAAGAAGACAGTTTGATCCTCATGATCCCTCAGCTTTATAGCAAATATGATATATATGGGATGGAATACCTTGTTTGTCAGTTTAGGGTCACCTGCCTGGTCCATTTCTCCCCACAGGTGTGACCTCTTACTTATAGCACTCCAATGTGGTATGCAAGAGCAAGAGCCTTTCTGCATAACTATCCCTAACAGTAACTATAAACATAAAGACTTATCACGTCTAGAAGCAGACACTGTCTGCAAAAACATTAACTGCAGCCAGTGCAGCTATTAGAAAAGACTGAGCTGAAAAGTAAAGTCACTGAACAGCAGTAGTTCTCTGACTCAAATCAGGACATAAGGACACACAATTTTTTTTGAGCTATAATTATTTTTATTTGAAAGCTGCAGGAATAAGGACTAATTCTTGTTATGTGCAAGCTCAGATTCCACATTATGAAAGTGCTCATAGAGTACATTCTGCTTCTAGAAGTTCAAATGGTTGTTTTTCCTTACTTGTATTGAAGCTGTTTCTAAGCTCTCAGCTTTGGCCCTTGCTTGAATTACACTGCAGCAGCCTGGCAATGTACCCTGTGAATCCTGATCCTGACTTGCAGAAACACTTTTCTGGCTTAGACTTTCTTCATCAACTACAAACTCATGTGGTGCTATGGGATAAACTCTGGCTGGTGAGGTGCTCCCAGCTCCAATTCCCTTCAGGATCAGCTGGTCCTTGCTTTACCCCAACACTCAGGGACCCGACTCTCAAACATTATTATAGCTTTTTGTGTCTAAAATACAACTACCAGCCTGAGCCTTACCTGCAACCATGTCACACAAACAACCCTTCTGGTCTCAAAATACATTCCTCTAAAAATATCCAAGCAAAAGCTCTCCTTTGCCATCAAACCAGAAGGCAGTATCAGACTCCAGGTATCAGACGCCAGTTCTGCCTGTGGCACCTTTTGCAGGCGGAACTGCACTGATTTTCTTGTGCCCCGAATCACTGGACGCTAGCCAGCCCCAAGCCAGAGGCAGTGTGCTCATGCTAATTTGGCAGACCCTGCTGACAGCACAGCAGTGGGGTAAAAAAGTTACATGGCTTACAGGTCAGACCTTTCTTATACTGAGCTGCCTCAGGGCAAAGACAGAGAGTGCAGGCCTCTGTGTGGATAAACTGTATCTAGCAGGGTAGATTTCCATAGATTTTCCAAAAGCCCTAAAAATGACAATAACTAATTCTGAAGCAAGTGAGGGAAGAGGAAGCAAAGCCTTTGCTTGAAGGATCTAGCAGGCAAGATTTAAAAGGCCTAAAGGGAAAGAGGTTCTCCAGCTGCATTTTACAGGAACAAAAACTAGTTGCTTTGCCCAAGGTCAGCAAATCTGTCGGAGCCAATTTTTAAGCTTGGGTCTTCTGCAGCCTAGCCCAGAGCATTAACTGTCTGCCTACTTTTCTATGCTTGGCCTTGCAGTCACTGCATCTCTAATAAGCCAAGCCACTTCAGATGTTTTGTTCTCATTAGAAATCCTATAATAATCCTTTTGCATTTTTATCACATAGAGTCATTACCATTAAAACAAAAAAAAGAAGAGGAATTTTTTTAAATATTAGGAGAATATAAACTTAATGTACTAAAGTTGTTTCTCATATCCATTGCTGCATGCGTGATTACCAGCACGAAGGGAAACAGATAAAGCACAAAGGGAAAGCTCAGATACTCTTACAGACATTAGTGAGTGAAGTCCCACTGTAAACCAGTAGTGGGTGCTCCTGGTCAGAGTCTTCTGTAACAGATTGGTTTCCTTTGAAAAATCCTAGCAGTGACTTGATCCAATTGTTTCAAGACACCTTTCCGGTGTTTCCTGCTCTTCTTCAACAGCTATAAACATGCTGGCTCAAGCCCTGAGTGGACCACGGAAAGTCCTGTCCCCTCTGGGTGACAAAGATGTTAGGAATATTCAAGAGTTGTACCAAAAAAATCTAAGAGCTACCATCAGTTGGACCAAAAGTTTAGCTAGCTCCTATCCCATCTGTAGTAGTGGCCTTATGGGATACTTTACCGGTTTATTGTCCTGTTATTACCAAACAGTTTGCAGACATACACTGATTTTCTGAAGCAGGGGTGATGTCTTTGTACTGACTAGTGTCTCTCTTTAGGTGTCTCTCTTTAAATAACTTGTATGCACTATTTTAAACATAAAAAATTTTAACCCCCAGAGCAAACTGTAAAGAGAAGCTCCAGTACCTAATGTACAGAAAGCAACTTCCTTTTGTTCATCTTCAATTTGCCATTAATGGATTTCATTTGCTTCCCCTTTGCTTTTACAACAGAACAAATGGCAAAAAAAGAAAGAATTTCCTCCTAATATCTCCATAGCAGTCAAAGTTTGACACATTTTCATCACATCTTTTTTCAAAGTCATTGCTTTTCCAAGCACTTGCAGAGCCTTCTCATTACCGTTGGCCTTAAGAATGCCAGGCTTAGGACAGTTATATAATGCTTTGTACTTTGCAAGACAAGGGCATAAGTTTTTGAAAGCTTCTAAGTTAAACTTTGTATGGAGGCATTAAAAGGGCAGGCTGGCTCATGATGTGGATGGCTGTGCCCCAGGAATGCAGACCTCATACTCTACAGAACTTTCCTTGTCAAATGTGATTTCCCTGACTTTGATCAAGAGTCAATGAAACCCTATCTTGCTTGAACCATCCTCAGAAATGCTCTACACTGGTTTCTTCTGCTTCCACTCTTCTCCTGTACCTACTCCTACTGGGTCAATAAGGTTTGAAGCTTTGAGTTATAACCCTTGCAGGACCAGGCCACCTGGTCTACAAGATACACATTTGAATAACACACAGGATAAAGCCAAAACCATTGCCTTTCAAGGTCATCATGATACAAAATTACATATTTGCTTGTGTATAATTATCAGTTCAATAACGTAAGTGCATGCAAACTGTGTGAATGGAAACACAATAAAGAGACACAGATTTATGAGCAGAAATATGACAGACTGAATCAGATGCCATAGGGATTAAACATTCCAAAGGCTGAAAGATGACAGCAGTGGAAATTTAAGATCCAATACAGAGCAGTAGCAGCTGAATCACACCTGACAAGGAAATCCACTTGAGAGCAATTTACATGAGCACCTGTAGATGCATTATGTTATTTTCTCTTCTTATATATATGAACAATTACTTATCCACACATGCATGTTTCTGTACATCAAAAGCCTCATCTACCAGGCCAAGATATTTAGGCCTGGCAGAATATGCTGGGCCATTGTTTGAACTACAACAGTGAATTTCCTGATTGTCAAAGTCATACAGGACCTCAACTTGACATGAAATAGGTTTTTAGCCACAGTTGATATTATCTTTTGGTTTACCACTAATGATGTGCTTGATATTTATGTATTCTAATACAGGCATCACTTTGGCTTTAACTTAGTGATATAAATGAGGTATTGGCCTGGAGAAAGAAGGGCAGTGCCTCTGCTGCCCTTCTGGAAAAGCACAGGATTTGCCCTCTAACAAATGCCTCAGACTTCGCCTAATTGCCCTACACATAATACTTGGCACCAGCATGATCTGGCAGGTGCTTGGCTCTAGCACAGTCTGGCAGGTGTTTGGCATTAGCACAGCTGGAGAGCAATCCTATAATAATGTTTTTAATCTTGTCATCTCAGTCTTTTCAAAGGTGAGATAACTTTATTAGATGAACACTTAGGATGTGAGCCTTGTCATTGTGAATGAGTCCACAGCACATGCATAGCAATAACTGCACAGACTGCAGCTGTTTGAAGTCCAGCATCTCCAATCCAGTTTCCTAGCAATGGTGCATACTCATGAAAATCAAGAAAACCTAAAGCTGTCACATCTAGAGTAGAAAGCAAGAATTCATGCCGAGGCAGGCACTGCAGCACAGCAGACAAACAGGCAAAACACTCTGCACAGGGTGGGTTCCTGAACCCAAGGAACCTCAGGGGAGCAGAGAGACAGAATAGAATAGAATTAACCAGGTTGGAAAAGACCTTCGAGATCATCAAGTCCAACCTATCACCCAACACCATCTAATCAACTAAACCATGGCACTAAGTGCCCCATCCAGTCTCTTCCTAAACACTTCCAATGACGATGATTCCCTGGGCAGCCCATTCCAATGGGCAATCACTCTTTCTGTGAAGAACTTCTTCCTAACATCCAGCCTAAACTTCCCCTGGTGCAGCTTGAGACTGTGTCCTCTTGTTCTGGTGCTGGTTGCCTGGGAGAAGAGACCTATCCCCACCTGGCTACAACCTTCCTTCAGGTAGTTGTAGATGGCAATAGGGTCTCCCCTGAGCTTCCTCTTTTCCAGCAGCCAAAAGGGTCAGCCATGTCCTGGGGTGCATCAAGCATAGCATAGTGAGCTGGTTGAGAGAGGTGATTGTCCCACTCTGCACAGCATTGGTATAGCTCTACTTCAAGTATTGTGTGCAGTTTTGGCTGCTTCAATATAAAAAGGACATCAAACTATTAGAGGGTGTCCAGAAGAAGGTGACCAAGACAGTGAAAAGCCTCAAGGAAAAGCCTTGCAAGGAGTGTCTGAGTTCACTTGAATTGTTCAGTCTGAAGAAAAGGCCAAGGGGGAAACTTACTGCAGTCTACAACTTCCTCAAGAGGGAAAGCACAGGAGGAAGTGTTGATGTCTGATGATCAGTGACAGTACATGAAGAAATGTAATGAAGTTGTGTCAAGAGTTGAGACTGGACAATACAAAACGGCTCTTCCCTGAGAAGGTGGCAGGTCACCAAAACAGGAAGGGAGCAGTGATGGCACAAAGCCTGTGAAAGTTCATGGAGCACCTGGACAACGCTCTTAGTCATATGGTTCATTTTTAGGTAGTCCTGCAATAAGGAGGGAGATGGACTCAGTAGTCCTTATGGGTCTCTTCCAACTTGAGATATTCCATGAGTCTGTAGCCATTGGGTGACATAGGGCACAAACACATCAGGTACCAAATACACTTCCTTCACAGAGGAAGACATGCTACTTCAGCTAGCAGGAGTACCAAACAAACAAAACAAGCTGGCCATGAACTCAGCTATCTCCATGGCTACACACTCATTTGGGCCAGTGAGTTTCATTTGGCTACTCCAGTCAAAGAAGTTTGCAAAATGTGGGATCTTTTTTTTTCCAATTCAGACCTGCAGACCTATTTTTCTAGGCAAGAAAATAATACAGTCAGAGCAATGTGTTCCAATACTTTTCTGCAGAGATCAAAACATAAGAAAACAAGAACTTGCTTCAACTGCAGCATAATTCATATTGTAAACATCATGTTTCCCACCAGACTGCTGACTCTCACCACTTGTCAAACATGAGCTAGTTTCTAAAGGCTGAATCCTGAGACTCAGAGGCTAAATAGGGGCAGGGAGGATTGCAGAAGATGGGCAGAAATGCATGCTTCATAGGCCCCATGTCTCTAGACTGGCACAATAATATTTCCTGCAATAAGCAACCCTCATTTAAATTGTAATTTCATGTGATGCATTGCTACTATGTACAATCAATATATCATAAATCATAGGAAGAACAAATGAGAAGATACAATGGCCATAAATGCAATGTTCTCACTAGTACAGCATTCTTCCTTTCAGACCACAAGCCAGTATTATTTTAAATTCCCTGAGCAATCAGGTAGTCACAGACCCCCTAGAAAAAAGCTCCACAGATTATCAATCTCATTTTCAGAGTGAACTAGATGCTCCTGTCAATCTTTTTTCATTTTTTTCTCACAACTCGAAATTTCATTTTGGCAATACAGAAAACACCCACAACCAGGTGTGATAGGAAGATACAGAAAGAAAGAGCTACTTCTCTGCTGTCTAGGTGAGCACCCTCATTTGCTGTGTGGAATAGGAAGTTTGCAGACAGAACTGCCTGGAAATCAATCCTTTTTAATGCAAATTAGTCCAGTCATGATACTTTCTTCCTTTATTTTTTCCTTTATTGTTGGTCAGCATTGACCATATTTTCCAAGACAGATAACCCAGCTGTTTTAAGTGGTTGTTCTGTATTCTCTGTTTTAAGCTCCAAGTCTTAATGTTCTGTCCTGCCCAATGTTTGCAGTAAGAAAATGCTCTGGCTTTTGTCCTTTAGGTTATTAATGAAAATATCCAATGGAAAGAAACAGTGTGGCAGACTCCTCCTGCCTCAAATTTAATACTGTTGAAAATACAATAAGCTCAAAATTATACTTTCCCTTTGTTTTTCATCTTTCCAGCCAGTAGCTTTACTGCATTATCTGCTATGAACTCACTGCTGCTTACAAAAAGCAAAGATTATTATTTCAATTTGATAGCAATTTATGTAGCCAATGCACAAATGAAACTCAAAGAACACAGAGGGGAAGAACAATGAACACTCAAAAGTGGGTTTTTTTTCTGCAGAGGGAAGCATAACACAATAGAAAAGTTCCCTACAAAGATCCAACTGTGTCACATCTCCTGCATCTTAAGAACTACCAAAGGAACATGAGATACAAAAGCAAAGGCAACTCCCATTTACTTAGTCCAGTGAAGGATCAGATCTCACCTTTTCTCCTTTTTCTCCCCAGCCATAGGCTCTGCCCTAGAAATGAAAGAAGAGAGGGAAAAGGTACAGTTAATAGCAAGGATGTCAAACACCACTATAAATACCTATTTCTTCTTTTCCTTGTTATATATCTGAGACATATCTATTTGTCTATCCATGTATACCACATATATAGAAACACGCAAGTCACAGGATAGCTACTATAGAGAAAGGAATTTTATTTGAGCATACTACCTTGATAATAATTCAGTGACAAATTAAAATAGAAAACCTATCCCAAATTCTCCTCCTACAGCCAGGAAAACAACTTATTTTCTATTCAGGACAGAGTCTGATATTACACTTCCAAAATCAAAGATGCCAACAACCCTTATTAGAATGAATTTTACACAGAGCTAAGGTTTTTCTCACCTAAAAACTCACTCTGGCATTTGCATTAATTGCAGCTGGGGAAAGCTGTATCTTGGTCATCCAAATGTAAAAGAGTTGAGAAAGATTTGCATCTCCTTTCTATTAGTTGCCTCGCACAGTCACTATTAGATGTGCAGCTGTGCTATAATCAAGTACACCCAAATTACATATTTTAATTGGAAGGCCAATACTACGTCAATTATCAGCTGTACTCAGGGATGAATCCACCCACTTCCCCTCTTCCAAAAAATAACGGTGGGTGTCAGAAAGATCAGCTTTTCCCTGGAATTAAGGCCCAGCAGCAGGAACATATTTAACAAGGCACATTGACATCGTAAGCAAATTCACACCATGAAGGATAAAACTACTTGCATTTCCACCTCTTGCCATAAAACCATTACAATGTTTCTTACTTACCGACTCTCCTTTTTCACCTCTGAGTCCAGGAAGGCCTTGAATGCCAATTTCTCCCTTGAAAAAGAAAGGGTGTTAATACCATGGAATTAATTAATCCCTTTCTTGACAGGCATGGAAAGAAGAAATGAGATGAGATTGGAGCCATTTGCAAAATTTGTCACATTCATGTTTTTTATTTTGTGATCACGTGTTCATTGCTTTCATTTTTTGGGAAGCAATGTAACAAGAGTTCGACTGAGGTTGTGGTCACTTGGTCCCACCAGTCTCTATGGCAAAGATTTCATCTTCTGCCATAAGGATTAGGTGTACTTCACTGCATTTATACTAACTTGAAGCTCCAAGTTCTCAGAGGGATGTTAGCCTTCATCAAGTAGACTGTGGCCAGCAGGAGCAGGGAAGTCACTTTGCCCCTGTACTCGGCACTGGTTAGGCCACACCTTGAATACTGTGTCCAGTTCTGGGCCCCTCAATTTAAGAAGGACATTGAGACTCCTGAATGTGTCCAGAGAAGGGCAACGAGTCTGGTGAGAGGCCTCAAGCACAAGCCCTATGAGGAGAGGCTGAAGGAGCTGAGATTGTTTAGCTTGGAGAAGAGGAGGCTAAGGGGAGACCTTATTGCTCTCTACAACTACCTGAAGAGTGGTTGTAGCCAGGTGGGGGTTGGTCTCTTCTCCCAGGCAACCAGCACCAGAACAAGAGGACACAGTCTCAAGCTGCACCAGGGGAAGTTTAGGCTGGAGGTGAGGAGAAAGTTCTTCACAGAGAGAGTTGTTAGCCATTGGAATGTGCTTCCCAGGGAGGTGGTGGAGTCATCATCCCTGGAGGTGTTCAAGAGGGGATTGGACATGGCACTTGGTGCCATGGTCTAGCAGTCATGAGGTGTAGGGTGACAGGTTGGACTTGGTGATCTTTGAGGTCTTTTCCAACCTTGTTGATTCTATGATATTCTATTTTTCATATGAAAACACTGCTGGAAGCCTTCAGAATGTACTGGCATGGCAGAGTACTCTTGTGGGGTACTTCAACTGTCCTTATTGTCAAGATTTTAGAGTTATCTTTAAAAGAATTCAAACTTAATTGATTTAATTTACACTAAATGTTCATGATCATCTATCTTCTCCCTTCCCTGGCAAGAGGGTGCAACATGCATGGAATCACTCTTCCTGATTACTCCAAAAGAGGGAAGACAACCTAGAAAAAAAACCCAGCTGAAAACATACAAATCATAATGGGTAAAGGGCTGAAAATGGATTAAGCAAATACATAGGGAGGAAAATAGAAAAATGGTCCATAAAAACCCAAGAATTTTTTTTCTTCACTTGTCTCTTAAAAAGGATGGAATGAAAGGAACAGAAAAATAATTGCATAAATATTCAGCAGATACAGAGCTAAAAGTGCTACCAAAACCAGAAGTGGAGGAAAAAAAAACCTACAGATCATTTTCACATATTGCTCTGCAGTCACAAAACTGGAAGAAGGACCAGCTGAGAATATACTAAGAGTAGTTTAAGGCTGTGTACAATGTTGACATCAGTTCCTTCAATTCCTACAGCATCAGGAGCTGATGAAGAGCAGAAGGCTCTGCCCTCCTAAAAGGTGTATACCAGGAATATGCTGTGCTGAGATCCTTTTCCATCACTAACAAATGCAGTGTCCTCACCTATTTGTACCTCAAAACGTGTACACTGTCCCCATGCATTGCCTTCAGTTTGGCAGTATGGGTGACTGAGGCAGAGATGTTCAGCTCTGAGAGATTTTTTTTTTCACCATTTTTAATAACTGCAAGCACTCCTGTTTTGCCCTACCTTGGAGAGGAACAGAAATTCATTATCTTCCTAAACTGGTTATACCCTTCACCTCTTTCCACTGTTCAGATGGTATTGTAAGAAAAGCCTGTAAGAACTACCACCTTTAAAAGAAATATGCTATGGGAGCTCAGGATAGCAGATTCTGAACACCAGCCCCTCTATCTTCAACTAAGAAAAATGACATTTAGTTTACTTAACAGACCCTCAAACTGACCTTTTTAAAAAGGAAACAGAACCACATAGCCATCACTCCTTTGAATAGAGTGGAAAAGCCACCAACTACCACTGGTTTAGGGAAAACAAAACAAAACCAACCTAACTCAGAGAAGGAGGTGTTTTGGTTTTTAAACACTGACCTCTCACACTATTGGTATCCCCTAGTGGGATTCATTTCTCAGGTAACTCCCACCCGCTGTGTGCTGTTTTTCCAACACAGCTGAACCAGCTGCTTTCCTGGGTTCTTACATGGCCACATAGTCTCTCTCAGAACATTTCTCACTATGAGCCTGTAAAATATTTTTGGGTAATACTCAAATACTTTCAACCTACCTAAATGTCCCTTGGATTCGAGTTTTTAAGGCATAGATTTCAGTTTTGCAATTCATCACCTTATGAACACTTAACACCTTATAATGCAGAAGTCACTCATAATTTTTGTGGGATCTTAGTCTTTCCTTAATAAAATACCAAACTGTAATACTGTTGAGCTGCAAATAGCATTGACTTTCTTCCCCATGGTCAGCATTTAACCTGGGTAGCTCAGAATGTCACACAGAGAGTGAAAAGGAGAGAGATATTAGTTCCTGCACATAAAGCAGGGACTGTGACAATCTGGTCCTTGGCAATAGCAATGCATTAACTGCTTTCAAGGGTGGTATACATTATTTAATCACATCTTTGAAAGTCAGGAGCAAAATCTATTACTTGCCTTATTTAGCAGACAGCTTCTCAAGCTAAGTCATTTGTCTCAAATCATCACATTTGTACCACATTGTTGTCAGAGCCTGGATTTAAAAGCCATCATCCCCAGTTCCCTGAGAATGTAACAGTCCTGACTCAACTGTACACAAATCTTGGACTGCTACTGGCAGGGAAAAGTCACACACATCTGAAGAGCTCTTCAGCATCCCACCTGCAGGAGTTAGACAGCCATTTCAGGATCTGTTGCAGAAAACCTGCTGATGCTGCACTGGGATATGCACTATTTCTTATTCGCCTAGTGTCTCCTGAACCAGTGTGCCACGGTACACAGTACAGACATCCTCATGGGGGCATAGACCTTGCCAAAGCAGTGAGAGACAATGTGATGTTGCTGCAGGACACTTTTATTATTGTCATCATCCTCCCTCTGCAACCTCTTCACAACAGTCATGGCTCTGCCATTCTTCAAAACAGCCCCTCATTATTTAAGCTGTCACAGATTAAAATAGAAAGTTGCTATTTATATATGAGTGGAAACATAAGGAATCATTTTCTGCAGTTTCAGCCATGCTTCAGTTCTGAGCACTAATGTATCTATGTTCTTTCATGCCAGCTGAAAACATACTCCAAAACACATCTCCTCATTATCCAAAGCTTCTCTCTGCAGATAAGAGACCAAGACTTGCCAAAAAACCCACAACACACTGCCGAGGATATCTGACCTTCCAAGATCTAGAGATTTCTCCCTTCCATTCCCTTTCCACAGTATCTCATAACTGAGTAAGTTTTGGTGAAGTTCAATTCATTTATTCACCAAATGTATAAATTCAGTGACAAATGTATAAATTCAGCAGAAGTGATTCAGATGTTCCCAAATATCTTTTTAATCACACAGATGGTGAAACCGGAAACCACCAAACCACCAACTTTCACCTCCTCAGAAATGTTGTGAACCCTTTCTGCGCCCCCCCCCCCAAGTACAAGTGCTCCCTTTAAATCAATTGTCTGAGACTTCTATTTGTAACCAAGCACAGAAGGAATATGTCTGTATGCTGAAAGCACATGTGCATATCAAAGAAGCTTGTAGAATATGCAGGATAATGTAGAGGCTGTGCTGTGAAACTTAGAGCAGTCATCACAACCACTCTCCTACCCTGTCATCTAGGAAGAAGAATACTGAGGGACATGGCCTATATTTAACACCATGACTCAGACAGCCTTGCTAAGGATAACAGATTATGGCTGACTCTTTACCTCAGCCTCACAAAATTTTGTAGAGTGTGACTGGGAGACTGCTCCCTTACCTATGGGTATGTAGTACTGCTGAGCAAGGCACAGCACAGAAGCAGCACATGGTTTTCCAGGTGACTTACTGTGAAAGCTGTGTGCAATGTATTGAATAACATTAACTTGCAAAAATGCCAGCTAAGAAGTTATAGGAAAAAAATTTGGAACACACTAACAGTGGCATAAAGCAGCAACACAGAAGCTCAAATGCAAGCCTAGATCAGTTACAAGATCACTAGAGACTCCTGAAGTCCCGGGCTCTTCCAGAATGACCTCAACTCACTCATACACCAAATTAACTTCTTATTTCTCAAAATCTTCAACTGCTCAGCTTATTCTGAAACTGGTTTATTGTTGATGGTGTTTTTCTCAAACAAATGAACTAGTACATATTACTGACCTTTTGACCTTTAGGACCTCCAGGGCCAATTGGACCTCTGTCCCCCTAAGACAAAAGAAAACACAATTAGTGAGACCGATCCTTTCATTATAAAACAAAGCAAGAGGCCAAATCTTACAACTGACAACAACAGAAATGTTTTCAGGTTTCAGTGGAGAGCAGACTGAAACTGACATGCTCTCAAGAGCAATGACAGTGAATTGGCTTCTCAGAGGTCCCAGTCACAGCCAGTATAAACAAACACATTGCTTTTCAAAGCTGTGAGATTTTTACAGTGTGGCTATCTTTACCTGCAGAATCTCTTCCTTTTTCATTTGAAGAAGGATGCACATAACTGTACTGGTTAAGAATGACCATTTTGTTTTCAAGGTTGATACCAGGACTGCCATTACTTCTACATATATCCCACTTGTGAATAACACATGCCTGGCTTTTTTTAAGTGCTTTTCACCTCTAGGTCTTAAAATGCTTCAAAAAGACAATTCTTCTTATAACTCACTTGCACTATGTCATATCCCTATTTACAAATCTATCCAGCATGTCTCAAATGAACACACCAATCTCAATACAAATGAATACACCAATATCAATACTCACCTTCTGTCCAGCAGGACAGGAACAGTTGAAAGTCTTGAGGTGGCCAACTTGCTCACTGCCAATGGTGGGCCTCACTTCCAGGGGAGGTGCTTCTGTTAGGACCGTGACCTGGCACTACACCCAAACACCCAAGATCATGATGAAACTTTTCATGCTAGAAAGCTTCCTCTTCCACCCCTTTAGAGAAACTGCATAGGTATTACTGGATAATGCAGCTAAATAAATTCTAGTGAGGAACAAAATCCCACAAACACCATTCATTTGAGCAGTGGGGGGAAATGTTGCAAAATTAACAAAGAATCTCTTTAATCATGATTGAGGGGAGACAGTTGAAAAGAGAGTGGAAGTTTCTAATGACAGTTGAGCACAGGAAACTAAGCAGCAACTGGCACTGTGTTAGCACTTCCCAAATAAAAGCAGCGGGAAACATGTTGAATATTTCATGATGTATTTCTGTTGTTCCATCATCACTTCGGGGTTTTGTTTCCCCTGACAGTTTGACAAGGAAAGAGCAACTAGGAAACATCAAATTCCTCATACTCATCCCTCTTCAGTAGTCCTCTTCTGGCACTGCTACCCTCCCAATTATATAGTTAAGTTTCATTCACCATCATTAAAAAAATTATAATCCCACACTGCCTCATATTCCCTCTTTTATGCAATAGATTTCAATGAAGAGTGTTCATGTGAAAATGAATAAATGACAAAAAGAATCTTACTGGTCCAGAGGGAATGTCACAGCAGGTCTCCAGCTCAGCATGCCGAGAATCACAGTAAATAACCATCCGCTGAAGATCAAACTAGAAGATAAAGTGAGGCAATAGTTTTAGAGACAGTGAATTATTAAAGACTGAATGTCCTTGTTCTTGGATACCAACAATGCAGACAAATAGAAACAAAAAAACAGATGGGGCAAACTGCGTAGTGATTCTATGGACTCCCTGGTCAATATCTATCAATAATGAACCACTATTTCAGCATGCTTCAGGAGCGCTGAGCTAATGAGAACCTGCATATCCCTATGAAAATTGTGGTACAGATTTTCATGCAAATAAAGTCATATGCTAATCCATATGTCCTGGCCAATTTTCTGTCTGAGAAGACATATTCTGACCACCGCTATCCTTCCTAGAATTTTATCTAGACATAAAGTTTGTTTTTCTCCTGCTGTGCCTTGCACCTTCTGAACATTTACCCCTGCGTGAGAAATACTATTAACACATTTAATATGTGCACTCCATCCATTTTACACAGCTAAGAAAGATTATAAAGTCTCAAAACACCAAGCAATTATGCATGAGTTATACCAGGTTAGCACTGCTACCAAACAATCAGGTCCAACCTGCAGGTCTCAACTTCTGTTCAATTGGAGCAAGAGTCATTCAATATCAGGTATCGTTTCTGAGGCACTGGGAGTATATCACGACACTCTCCTGAGTTAGGAAGTTTTCTGGTTTTTCCTATTTCTTCCTATCACAGGAAGAAACATTCATAATGCCAAGAGTAAACAGCAAAACACCTCTACATGTGTAGTTCAGTTCAGTACCCAGTCTGATGGTATTTGTGGATGATTTTGTCTCTGATTTTAACAGTAACATGCTGCAGGATTAGACAGAAAGATTAAATTGATTTCTCATTTTTAATCCCTATTACAGAGATACTGACAATCTCACATAAAAAGACAGCATATCTATACATCATGTGATGCAAATCTGTCATAACTATGTCACACAGGTAACATTTCAGTGATGCCGCTTTAGGAAAAGCAGTCAACTACAACATAGACCCCAAAACCCCATTCACACATTGCAAACCCAGTGCTGAACAATAACCCAGCTCAAACCAGCACCCACAGTACTTACCTCAATGGGGACACTATCATACAAGCGTTTGCCAATCACAGTCTTTCCTTGAATGTCAATATTTTCCCTGTCTTCAATAGGCAGCATTTGCACCAGTCTGCAGTCTATGTAAAGTGAGACAGCCGTTGACTGTATACTGAGGGCAATTTTGTGCCAGTTGCGGTCAAAAAGGTCACCGACGCGGGCACTTCGGAAGACCACTCTCACAGCATCCTTGGTGAGCCCAATGGCATTGTACTCTACAGCTTTGTTCTCTCCATCTAGTCGGATCGAGACCTGCAAGCAGACAGAAATGATTTTGAAAAGAAAATGCAAAGCCTTCTCCTTCCTCTTGCCTGCTTTCCATCACAACAGACATCCCAAAGTCAGGGAGAGTACAGCATGCAGTAAGAAATCCAAGCAAAGAGCAGAGCACAGAATTTTGAGATATGCACAGGGAACCTAAGTCTGTTCAGATGACTGGTTGGATGCAGACCCATGAGCATGTAAAGACTTCTCTTGTGAGTACAACCTTTTACATGGTTTCAGTGCATGACACTTTGAATTCTCCCAAGTGTGTCAGGGGCATCTTCCTGAAGGCAGACAGACAAAGCTGAACTTGTTTTGATTCTCTCTATCCTGTGCACTACTTCACAACTTCCCATCAGGCTCTGTGCTCTTTAGTCCCATCACACGTGCTCAACTGTCCCTTGGGGCATGGAAAAGTGCCTTATTACAGAATCACCAAGGTTGGAAGAGACCTCAAAGATCATCAAGTCCAACCTGTCACCACAGACCTCATGACTAAACCATATTGCTTGGTAAGAAATCATTCTGCTGAGCTGTAGCACTGCATACACTTTATCTCAGATGCTTTGAATAGCAAACTACAGCTACGTTCTCCCCACACACTGTGTTGCAAGCTATGGAACAGGCAAAATGAAGCTTTTGAAGACATTATACCACTATTTCCTTTAGAAATTGGTTTCTCCTTTCACCAAAGTCAGGCAGTTATCAGCAAGTAGCATAGAACAGAGTAAAGCAAAAGCCAGCGAAACAAACAGTGTGTCTTCGAGCTGCAGAGCTGGAAAGAGTTTGGCAACAACAGCACTGATCTTTGTCTGATAAAAGCAGCCCGGGGTAGGCTGACTGCAGAGCTAGCCCAACATCTGCAATACAGCTGAGCACTGTGCTGGCTGGAAACGCCAGCTCAGACCAGTGTTAGCTCAGAAGCATCTGCAGTCTGTACACTGTACAGGTGTGCAATGTAGTGGCTAAACCACTAGCAGCTTACAGGAAAAAGGGCTCACGAGGCTCTAAGGCAATTCTGGCACCAAAATTTAAGGCACCTTTGAATATATTACTGAGAATCTTGAGTACTTTTTCCTGTCTACAACCAAGCAGTTCAAGTTTTCAGCTGTCTCCAAGAAATACTGAGTGATAGACACATTCTCACTCTGCAGGAGTTAGGAGTGCATGCACCACAGTACAGCATGTTACATATTACAAAGAAGCTGATAATAATTTTCATACAAACCTTTTGCCATTGTCTGAAATTCAGTTAGCAAAGTCCTCAAACTGCACCTATCCTTCACTGCAAATTCTCCAAATCCTTTCAAATGCCAGTCTCAAAGCAGCAATACTGCATTACATGGCTGTGTGAGCCTATGCTGACAGCTCAGTTTACAGTCATGAGTAATGCCCTCAGCACTATGTTTGTACTAAGAAGGAAAATGTAAGCCCATCCAAGCCAATCCCTCTTTAAGCACAGACAAACTACTAAACTATGGTAAGATCATTCTCTGTAGGAACAGACAGTCCTTTATTACAGTTTTATGGTATTTTTCTTCTGAGAATCTGAGAGTACTTGTCAAAAATTTAGATCAAATTCTGCAGCAGTCAGGACTTGGGCTTGTAGAGTAGTAACATCAACATTTTAAGTTGGGAATCTATAATGCCTTTATATGACATCTAGAAGTCTGTGGAAAAACTTGACATATCTTACTGTAGTACAATCATTTTTCAAACAGGCAAAATATTTTCCCCTAAACAAAACTACCTGAACAAAACAATCAAAACCCCGAAACTGTCTTCAGTAACAAGGATGGTAAATGTTTCTCCCCCTTTCCAGATAACACAACTATCTGCATGCTAACAACAATCAAGGTCTATGCAAACCTTTCTTCAGATTTTGAGTTAAAGGTAAAGGATTTTCAGCAAAATGAACTGAAAGACAGGTGAAGAGATTTTTACTCATCCACAAGGAAAAATGATGAGTGGGAGGTTAAGGCAAGAAAGCTGGTTCATGCAACAGAAGAGAAACAAAGCCATTCTTGCTGCAAAGGGTCTCATACCTGTGGTATGCCATACTTGTCAATAATCTGCCAAATATACCAATCTTCTTTCCTGGAAGCCTTCCGGAATTTGAATGTAGTTACAAAGGCATATTCGTCAGGGAGACCTTGTGGAAATACATCCCTGGCAGGGGAAGGGGAAAGAGAATAATGTGTGAAGCTTAGCAGTGAAAAACAGAACCTCTGAAACTCCCTGCATGTCCCAGCAGTGCTTCCCAAAAATATTACATAGTTCCTACAAAATCTGCTCCATTTGCCAGCCTACCGAGATGAGCATGAACTTTTGTCCTCCAGGTGGTTCTGTCCTTGAGAAGCCCTTTTTCATTTCAATTCATTTCCAATTAATTAAATAAATATAACCAGTGAAAATCTGCAGTCCAGTACCCATCATGTCAAACCAGTTATTTTTCACTTGATCCTTCATTTAGAATAGAATAGAATAGACCAGGTTGGAAGAGACCTTCAAGATCATCGCATCCAACCTATCAACCAATCCAACCCACCTAATCAACTAAACCATGGCACCAAGCACCCCATCAAGTCTCCTCCTGAACACCTCCAATGATGGTGACTCCACCACCTCCCCAGGCAGCCCATTCCAATGGGCAATCACTCTCTCTGTATAGAACTTCTTCCTAACATCCAGCCTAAATGCAACCTGTAAATCTTTTAGTTCTTTTTCAGATGCACTGAAGATCTGTGACACACCTGAAACTCTCTATGAATGTACCAAGTTATATCAATAAATATTGTAATATTTGCCCCAAAACAGGCACTGCACCACATGCCTGTCCAAAAAGATGTTCCTTGGTTGATGGTCTGGGAGAACAGAACCTTCTCCAATCAAACACTGCTATGACATTAGCATAAATTTACTCAGAGTGACATCAAGATCCATGCATGAGTCTGAAGGAACCAAAACCAGCACTATTCGACTCAGCCCCAACATAAGAACATACAATAAGATGAGCAAGCAGGGATGGACAGAAGGTGTAACTAACCCAGTAGCATTATCTTTTTTGTCATTAGCCATTGCTGGATGCCTAAGAGCAACAAGCAGAGCAAACATATTCCTCCTCCCTCCAGATTTTTGGAATCCAGGAGTCAAATGTAGATACATATGCAATTTTTATATTAATATTTTTAATGTATTTATCTTGTGTGGACTTCTCCAGTCTCCCCTTGATCTCAGGTAAATTTACTACATTCACAGCTCTGCTACTCACTGTCTAATGAGTCTCCTCTTGTTGAGGACCTAGCTCAGTTTTTATGAGGGATAACACAATGAATCTATTATTTTTCTTGTTTTTTAATGCCATTCATGGTTTTGCAAACTTTTCTTATAATTCCTCTAAGCCATGTTTTTTCCCAGCTGAAGAGTCCTAGTTAACTTCATTGTTCCCCATGCCCAAACCAGTCTGTTCCTCTGATCATTCCTAAACAGACTCTTCCTATATATCATGTCTTTCCTTCTGGACATCTGAGCAGTCAGGCATAAGCACCCGTTAGAAAACAAAACACAATGGCAGCAATTAATGAAGAACAAAATAATGAACACAGATTCTCTTAAGGAATACTTGCCATAGTCCATCACTATGCAGAAACTGACACAAAGGCACACAAAACTAGCGACTTTTAATGGTATTTGAAGAAAAAAAATATTCAACATTTCCAATTTATTTATTTATTTGCTGTTACAGCAAATGTTGAAAGCCAGTCTCTCCTAACACCAAAATATTCAGCCATCTTTTCATATATGCTTTGAACATCCTATCTTTTTAGCCAACTTAAAAATTCAGAGCACTGTGACTTCATCCACTACTGAGGCTTTTGCTGTATAAAATGCCTGAGCAGGCTATGTAGCATTATAAGCTGGTCTTCCCACTGAGGACAAAAGCACCCTCTGAATTCTTCCAACAACCAAGCTCCTACTTGCTCCTTTACTAAATCCTTCCCTTAGGGGAACAGACAAGGCTGTCTCACTTCTTGGTACTAGCTATTCCCAAACTGGACCACCCTGGTTACTGACCACCCCGCCTCACACCAGCACCCGTCTCTCTTACGGCACAAAAAAGTAGTCAGACACTCCTTCCCTTCATGACAAAACAAGAAGCATGTCACCATGTCACCAGTCATTTATGTGGCAGAGTTGCTATGGAGAATGCAACTGGCATGACTAGGGCACTGAAAGCCACTGAGAAATTCTATAGGATGCTTGGCAAGAGAGAGTCATGTAAGTCACATCAGCCCTCCCAAAAAGACACCCTGCCAGGTGTCCTTTATCATTGACCTTTCTCACTGCAAATTTCCTGCCAAAATGGTTTTGTACCATTATTGTGTCAAAGTTTGTCAAAGAAGATGTGTGTCTCAGCTTTTAACATCACAGCTTGGGCTGTTCTCCTCCACCCCTTCAAGAAAGTTCAGAAAGGTGGCAATGCTGATAGTTGAAAGGCCTTGCTTACTGCTCTGTCCTCTTGAACAAAACCCACAAGTGTTTCTACATGAGAATGCTTCCAATGGGGGCATTTCCCTGTGGCTCAGCTTCTCAAATTTCTGTCATTTCAGCCTACATGCTTAGTGTGTTTACCTTCACTCACTTCTCACCACCTATCATCACCACCAAAACTGGGTTTAATGAGTTCTCTCTCTGTCCTGCCCTACAGGATTCTTGTTGACATTCATGGCACAGACAGCCCTATTGAACTACTCTCCTAGCTACAGCCCACCAGCAGCTATAACCTCCTACTGAACAAAAATCTAGCAGACAAATGGTTCTTCATTTAATCCAGTGCTGTCAAAATGTAGCAGAGTTATATCCCTGTGGTATGTTTGTTACCATCACATCAGCGGCTGCAGGACACATGCATTCAGTGATGCTGTAATTGTGGCATGACTGTTTTTCTGAGCAGGAAGGTATGAAAGCATGTGGTAGAAATTAATCCCTCAAGATACTATGTTGAGTCTCGGGCCTGACAAAGTACAATCAAATCTGGAAGAGCCAACTTCTGGATTCCATGCTAAGAGAGTCTTTCTGGATACTTCTGAGCTGGAAATAGAAATATTGCCATGTGAGCTTAAATTCAGAAAGGGTTTTCAGATGCTTAAGGCCCACAGAAGTAACTGGGAGTCAGGTACCTAAATACACAAGTGAGTCTAACCATATCTCATCACGCAGAGACTGACAAATGGTCCATCAGGTAGATTCAAGCTGATAGAGAGCTAGAATGAAATACTACTTGTCACCCTCAACTGATTTTTAAAGGTTTGGAAGAACTGGCTGCAAGTCCTTGACAGAGAAAGGCTTCATGCCAAAAACAAATCTAAAGACATTCTCATTACTCTAAAGATATGATAGAAACTAATTCTGAAGTTGTTGGTCCCTGTATCTTTTACAGAGATGCATTACTGCATAAATAATAAAATCTTCATATATGAGTTTTCATTTACTTTCTCACTAAAAAGTGATCTCCATCTAGAAGTTCAGCTTTACTTAGGAATCCAAGGGCAGGAATTGCTGTCCTCAGAAATGTTTTATTTCCTTCTTTCACCCAAGGCTGAATTGAATTGATGATCCATATTATGGAGCTTTGCTGGATGCCTGGTTCCTACAGGGAACACTCTGCCAGCTCTTTGGTCTATAATTCTGACAACAAGATAAATTGCAGAAGAGCCCTTTATAAAACTCCAAGACAAAAGAATCCCCCAGTGTTGCAGGTTAGTCTAGGAGTTAATTAACCCAGTTACAAGGTCAGGTGAACCACAACTTCCACAAAGACCACATGATAATAACCAGGCAGGAGACTCCTTTGGCCATTGCCCATTTTCAATACCCAGCCTCTTTCTTACATGCTTTTTTGGCATAAGACCTGCATCTGTGACAAACAGCATGAGACCCTACATCTATAGTAATAACACAATGGGGCAAAATGAGATTATCAATTCTCATTTCAGACATTGAATGCAACAATTACAGAATTTCTGATGAGGGAGAGCATAACTAGTGTATTTGACCACTTTTGCAACAGTTAAATCTGTTAATACAAAATTTAACTCACTAAGGTCTGCAAAACAAGGTTGGAGAAAGTAGTTAATTTCACAGATTCAGATTCACAGATTGCACTGGGTTGGAAGGGACCCTCAAAAGCCATCTTGTCCAACATCCTTAAACACCCCACCCCCACCCCCGAAGCCTTATCTCCTCCAAGATGAAGAATCTTAGTTACCTCTGCTGTTCCTCTTGTGAAATGCATGTTTCAGAAGAAATAAGGAAAAAGAAAACATTAAACAGATCTTATATCTAGGTGCAGGAAGTTTTGGTAGCTTTGTGTAGAATTTTCTTCTCTGTAAAACAAAACAAGAGTCCACAGTCCACAAGGTAGGGAACTGAAGTCAAAGTTGATGTCAGGAGACAGAGATACCTCAAAACAAGCTAAGACTCAGAAGCCAGGGAAGACAACAATGTAGCAATATAAAAAGCAAAAGGAGCATCAATAAAAGCTACAAGTATTAGGAAGTTCTGTGAGGCATTAGCTGAGATGAGAAGCAAGCCAGGCTAGAACCAGACCAGGCAAGAGAAAAACTGAGGGATGGACCTGGCCAGGAGGAAGGCTCTGGGGTCAAGAGTAGGAGAAATAGATGGAGGACAGAGCAAGATACTGAGCCAGAAGCTTGGCATTAGCCAAGACAACAGTAATGAGAAACAAGCCTGAGTACCCAAAACGAGAAGTCTGGGGCACAGCTTCAGCTAGGAGATCCACTGAGGAGCCATAAACAAACAGTAGGACTGGGAGAAAACCAATCAGATATATGGACCAGCTCTTAGCCAGCTAGAGAGTCCTGTAAGCCCCTCAATGAACAGGACATTTGCTGCAACCAGGTTCCCAGGTGTGGTGCTTGCTTGCTCACAGAACCATCACAAGATGCCTCACACCAAATAGGAAGATAGTTACTAATTCTAGGCTTCAGGCTGGAAGAAGAATAGGCACATTTCCCAGACAGCTAAGCTGGAATTCTGTACAAATACAAGTGTTTAAATAAAAGGATACAAATCCTTTAAGCAGATAATAAAGTGAATTACATACATTACCAGTTAATGATTTTTTTTATCTAATTATGAAATGTTGCTACCAGTGCCTAAGCATTGCTTGCGGTTATCTACAAGACAGGACAGATGTTTTTGTTTTGTTTATTCTTCCAGTTATCAGTTTTATGCAGGTTTACAAGTTTTCATTTTCCTGACATCCAAAGACTAAAATGAACCAAATATGCAGACAATTCCCATGGAGTTATGTCCATTTGAGTGCATTAGCACCCACAGGAGTATGGAATTTAAAATACAAAAGGCTGAAAATACAAAAGTCCTCCTTTAATTCCGTATTTCAGTTAACCATTAAACAGGAAGTTCACTCATTTCAATCTACTTATTATGAATGCTTGACTTCTAATTGTCCTGAGCAATAAAATATATTACTTGTTTTAAAATCAACAGCAACAAATAAATGGGTTCAATCTGCGCAGACAGAAAGTCATTACAGCTAGCTGGTCTGCCTTCACTCCCTCAAGTCTTTCTGGGAAAACAACAGCAGAAACAACAACAAAGTCCTTCAAACCTTAATTTGAAAAAAAGAGAATGAAAATGTAAACTCTCTATAATCTGCACTTTTTGTTGTTAACAGATATCTACTGACTTGCAATCTACCACTAGTACCAAAGACCCTTTCCTAAACTCAGATTCCCCAGAGATTCTTATGGAAAGAGATCACTTCAGTTAACAGTTTATTTTACCTGACTACACTGCACTTGAATTTATCACTATAAGACTTCACAGTGTTTTAAATTTTCATTAATTCCATTCCTAACTACTGAACTATGGAAATCAGAACTGGGCATAGCATCCCACCAGTGGTGACTGAGTTGCCTGATGTGGAGATAGTCAGCTCATACCTGACAGTTCTTGTTCATATACCCAAAGATTGCCCTAGTCCTATTTGTCACAGTATTGCCCAGAGCTCAGATTCAGTGGATGATCATTCAAACAATTTCTTAAGTGTGAACATTTCTGTGTAGTTTGCTGGCAATGCTTTACAGTGATAAAGCATGCTACTGCTGCCTGTTACGACCTGCCGCAGAGACTCTGCCGAGATACTTCTGCGAGCCAAAGAAAGTAGCTTCATACCCCTCCCTACACACACTAGTTATATATATATGCACTACTTATCAAGACCAAGCTGTCTTTGGTTGTCTGGCCTTCTCACAGATTATCAATTTTCTTACTTTGAGACTTGACAACATTTATGGGCTTTAGAGCAAGCGGTTTTCCCTTCAGTACACCATAGTCTTACTTTTTTTTTTTTTTTTTGGTAAAGATTGTGTGTTTATACAAAGGAGAGAGAGGTGGAAAGGGCAAATCAATACAGGTTGGCTCCAGGACCACAAAAAAAAAAAAGAAAGAAAGCACATATAAGTCTGGGGACAATCTCAAAGATGCAGTGAGCCGAATAAAAGAGCTAAATAAAAGAGCTAAAAAACCCAACAACAACAGCAACAAAAAACCCAACCAAAAAAAAATAGCAGCCCTCATCCATAAGAAGGAAAAGACTTGCTATTGATTTTTTTCAAACTGAAGTTAAAACCAGTACAGAGAAATTTACTGGAAAAGTGTTAATGATGACAATTGAATCTATGGCTCATGGTTACTCCATGAAATTATGCACTCATTCTTTTCAAGGCTAATGTTAGCAGAACTCAAGTGACAACCTGAAGAGAAAACATTCTGACAGACTACAATACAACTGGCAGCATCAGGTCATAAAAGGCTCCAAGAATTGAATCCATGGTGACACAGGATTAAAAAGTGTTCATTCTTTTATGAGGCAAAAATCC
Organism: Dryobates pubescens; assembly: GCF_014839835.1. Taxonomy (NCBI): domain Eukaryota; kingdom Metazoa; phylum Chordata; class Aves; order Piciformes; family Picidae; genus Dryobates; species Dryobates pubescens. The sequence goes on along the minus strand of NC_071625.1, from coordinate 17,771,047 downwards.
ATATTAGCTAACTGATAACAACATCACCAGGAACTTGTCTCTCTCATGTGATTAGCAAATATATATCTCAATGGGAGTGCTACCAAAAATTCCTTTTACAAGCTGTTTATTAAGCCCTAGGTTCTTTTGTGAATTTCTTGATGCTGCTCCTCACAACCAACAAGGCATGTAGAAAACAGCTTATAGCTTTGGTGTTGCTTAGCCTGGAGAAGAGAAGGCTCAGGGGAGACCTTATTGCTCTCTACAACTACCTGGAGGGAGGTTGTAGAAAGGCAGAGGTTGGTCTCTTCTCCCAGGCAACCAGCACCAGAACAAGAGGACACAGTCTCAAGCTGCGCCAGGGGAGGTTTAGGCTGGTTTATGTTTAGGAAGAAATTCTACACAGAGAGAGTGATTGCCCATTGGAATGGGCTGCCTGGGGAAGTGGTGGAGTCACCATCATTGGAGGTGTTTAGGAGGAGACTTGATAGGGTGCTTGGTTGCATGGTTTAGTTGATTAGGAGGTGTTGGTTGATGGGTTGGACGTGATGATCTCGAAGGTCTCTTCCAACCTGGTCTATTCTATTCTATTCTATTCTATTCTATTCTATTCCATTCCATTCCATTCCATTCCATTCCATTCCATTCCATTCCATTCCATTCTCTACCAGGATGGAGCCTGTAGGTAATGTGGAGGCTGCCAACCATACTGTGTAAGTTCTGTGCCTGTAGAACGGATCAAAGCAGGAATGTATGTGTAGGTACCTCGTAACTACTACAAGGTTAACCTGAAGGAATCAAATAATGTAAAGCAAAGACTCAGATGAAAATACGTTTTATAAAACAGTGTACTCACTCAGTTTTCTGAACAACAGGGAAGCTTCCAAGCCGTACATAAGCACTCTGAATTCCATTTTCTTTCATTCCAAAAATCTGTTTCACGCTGAACGAATCCATCAGGTCAAATCCTGTCCATCAAGCAAGTGTCAACATGAGACATTGACCAGGCAGGGGGACGTGTCTTCAACAGTACTTCGGTAGTTATCTTAGCCCACAAACACAACACTTCACAGATCAACCTTACTCTTGTTGGGAAAAGCCAGAACAAAATTCTGACATGGTCTAATCTGCTTAGTCAAAAAAAACACCAATTCAAACCCAAACATAAATTCAGCCATAACAAGCCCTGTAGAGATTAGAGCAGGGGTTTCCAGAAATCAATAGTTGTTTGCATTGTGCTAAAAGTGTACTGTAATTAGTTAATCTCTATGAAGAAAAATATACAGGTGCAGACTGAAACACTTATTTATAGAATCATAGAACCTTAGAATCATTTGGGTTGGTAGGAACTTTCAAAGATCATCTAGTCTAACCCCCCTGCCACAGGCAGGGATATCTTTTATTATACTAGGTTGCTCAAGGCCCCATCCAACCTGACTTTCAACATTTCAGGTGATGGGGCACCCACAGATTTTCTGGTCAACAAGTTCCAGTGTCTCACCACCCTCACAGCACTTTTCCCCCTGTCCCCCTTATCTCAAATCCCTCAGTTTAAAACTGTTGCTCCTTATCCTGTCACTATAGACCCTGGCAAAAACTCACTCTATCTTTCTTATAACCCCCTTTTATATATAGTAAGGTTACAATAAGGTTTCCCTGATGCCTCCTGTTCTCCAGGCTGAATATCCTGAACTTTCTCAGGCTTTCTTCACAGGAAAGGTGTTCCAGCCCTGTCACCACTTTTTGTGGCCTTCTCTGGACTCAGTCTCATAGGTCCATGTCTCTGTTGTAAATCATGTTTCTAAGACACTTTTGTGTCATTTTAACAGTAATATTACTGACAGATGCTCCCAAACCCAAACGGATTGTGGAGCTGGAGGCAAAGACTCTGCAAAAGGCAGGTTGTGAATGAATGAGCAGAGATTCTGTGGTTTATTTGGGCTATTCCAACCTTATGTCCCTCTCACACAAGCACAGTTACAGATACTAAGTCCTCAGTGTGTCATTCCAATACACCAACCAGTGATATTAGAACAGCTTCATTTGACAAATAGATTTTGAACTATGTGAGTGCTTTTAACGTCGTTCCGTCAGTGAACTCCTGAAACTTTTCTAGGACAAACATTTCCATGTGATGAAGTTAGATCCTAAGATTCTTGCATTTCTTAGTTTCTTCATGAATCTTTTAGGCTGAAAGCCATTTCAGGACTTGAAAAGAGTTGCAGAAGGAAAACACACCCACCTAATGATGTTATTCTTCAAATTTATATGAATAAATAGCTGCAAAATACCTGTGTGGTCCTTTCCCTAGGCAAATCAGAATGTGACAGCAGACAGCAAACAGAACAAAAAGCTCCCATCATGGAGCTATTTCTGAAGTAATAGCTTTTTTTTTTTTCCTGAGGAAATATAATCTTACTTGTTTGCAAAGACAGAAATGGTTGCCTAGTGCCAAGTTGAGGCCTTTTGTATTACACTAACTTTCATGGCTGTAAATAGCTTTTCTCTCCTGTCCACTCTATTTTCAGCTATTACTGGACACTCAGGTGGGCAAATGAGGCAGTTAAGATGCTCCAGTGGCTCATGGCTCCACCTCATAATCACTTTTGCAACAACTCTAGTGATACCCTCTTCTGACATACTATAATCAGCCCCAATTGCAGCTATAAATCTTAGCAAATAGACCCTACCAGAACAGGAGAGTTCCCTCCTAGCCATCATATCAAAAACAGTATGACCTGTCCATAGAAGCCCTCTCACAACTCATTTCACCAAGCAGTACACATCCCTCATTTACACCAGCCACAGAAAAGTAAGGAAGGCATATGAGCCTCACTGGCAATAAGAGACTGCACTGACTGGGAAAGGAAATGGTTAACTATTCACAGGAGCTGAGCTAACTCTTGCTAAGTTTCCCCATCATTAGCTCAGACTCAGATTTATTCTCTTCTTTCTCTGACAACTCTAACTAGCATTCATATCATGGGCAACTGTGAAGCTGTGCACAGTAGTATGTTTGGCATTTTTTACCCCTAAGATTTCCTATATTTCCTATCAACATGCCGTGTAGAAAGCCTAGCCTAAATAACACCATGAAACACATACAAGGTCATTAAAACTACTTTGCATGCAGGACTTGCTGTAATGAAAATAAGTCACACTTGCAACTTAGACTATCTCATTAGCATTCAGGATTGGAAAAGCACACAGTTAAATCATAATAGGATTTTTCATATTTGGGCTATGAATTGGCAAATTGCAAATTTCTTGCTCTATTTTTGATTAAAGAGTGAATGAAGGTTGTTCTTTCTAAAATGCCACGTAGGTCTACAAGAAAATTAATCCCTGGATGTGTCAGAGTCCACACTGAAAATCAGCAAATTATTTTGTTTTAATCACACTATTAATTTGCTCTGTGTCAAATTCAGATATTGCCCCCACTTTCCTTAGGGGGAGCTATGAAACAAAAAAATTCATGTTCACAGAGCACTCCACATTGGGTTAATCTGCCTAAATATCAGCTCTCTAGACAGGGTAGTAACAGAGGCGCTCATTCAGTCAGGCACAGAGAGTCAAAAGACCAGACATTTCAAGGGAAAGTTAAATCTCATACTAAAACTGGTGCCAAAAGTGGGTATTTCTCTCCACTGACATCAAGAAAGCTTAGAATGCTCAGGCTGCAAGCTAAACCTCAGCCAGTAAAGGTCTATAGTTGATGAGCTAACCTTTACTTTTACATACTCCATCGCCAACCAAAGCCCATTTAGATTACGGACACTGGCTGCTGAAGAATTTCAGTAGCATTACAGAAAATGTGGCATCACACTACACACTGAACAATGAAGAACTCTGCTGAGGATGAGCATCTTACCTGATTTTAGCTGTCTTAAAAGAAGGCAATTGATGTATGCAGATTGCCTTGGTTCTCTCGTGGGTCAGTGGAGAAATACAGAAAACAACTCATCACATCTGGCTCAAACCTATCTAAAGACAAGCTGAATTTGGCACTACCTATCTCCTTCCACTCAGAAAAAAAAACATGAGCTCATACAAACTACAGTTTTCAGACAGCTGAAGTCGGGTGAGATATCCTAATCACAAGGAATGCTCTCCATTTCGTGCAATGACTGAAGTAAAAGGGAAAAAAACATTAACTAATCACAAATAACTCATATTTACATTGTCTCATTTGGCACCAGGATTGAATAAAGACTGATGATTTTTAAATTTAGACTAGCAATGTCTTAAATTTGCTAGTCATTCCTGTGTTTGATTATTCCTGCATTTGGTCATTCCCTGCAAGAGTCTCCTTAAACAGCTACCTTTTCATTTCTAAATAGGAGGAGAAATAATTGAACATAAAATAGTTTAATTTGAGCTGAGAAATTAGTCAAGGCAAATTGCTCAGGGGGGCCTGTAAAAAAGACAGTTTGGGAAACTTCCAAACTTGTGCTTTAAAGTAACCTCTAAGATTATTTCAGCTGAAGGACAAGCAAAAATATATAGCATTTTAGTATTACTGTTGTTATTTTGTCTACTTCATGTGCCTGGAAGCACTTTAAATTATGTTCCTTTGATGACTTTAGGACTGGAACAGGGATTGTGAGGCAGACAGTCTTTAATTTAGTCTTGAACCACAATGTTAATGTAAAAAATATGCAATGCTCTAATCAGGAGGCTTGAACAGGATTTTTTTTTTACTGGGCAGTGTATGGCTGCTAACAGTGCAGGAGAAACAACTTGCTTAGATCTTTCCTCAAACATCTCCCTGGCCATTTTGTTTGTCATACAGCATTACTGAATGAAGTGACAACAACAATACAGGCTCCTTTGTTTTTTTCAGTACCAAGGAGGGACCAGTTTGTCAGATCCTACACATAGCTTCCCAATCTCTCCATAAGTGAAATGGGAAAGGACTTACCTACCTAATTAGAAAGGATAAAGCTACTGTTACCTATGATCACCGTGACCAAGCACAGGATGAAAAGGTGGGACTTTTCTGTTCTCAGCTGCTTTGATTCAAACTGTTTTTTTTCTGGTGTACCAGGGCAGGAGTAGTTGCCCAGTTGACTTATAAACTATTTAATCAGTAAAGCCATAAATATGGCAGTTAATAAGATGAATAATGGTCTTTGATCATAACCCTCATTATAGCTACTAAAACAATATGGGGCCACCAAAACCCTCTAACATGACTGCATCTCCTAAAACGCAGCTTACCCTAGTCTATTAACATTAAAATTAAAATGGTGACCTGAAAGAAAAGCTCAAATTCCTAACAGCATACTTGGCTTGAAAAGCAATTTCTTATGTACTGCTCTGATGATCAAATCAGCTGAATGTCCCTCTGCTTGAGAGTAATAACTCCCTTACAGGAAGCAGGCTGTTTTCCCAGAATCAGAAAACAAACTTGAACCTGCCTGTTACAGAGAGAAGATGGCAAAACTTGGCACTGGACAATTCCTACATCATCTAAGTTTTATACACAAGCAGATTTTTCTTATTGAAAAGATGTCCACTCATCACCCAACCACACCCAAAGGATGAACAAACAGCTCTGTACTTGTCCAGAATCCTATGACCTTTGTTTCAAAAGAATTATTCCAAGACCAGACTAAAGGGGCCATGTTTGGTTGCCCTGAGTATGAGCTGGATTTCTGCCTGGCTCCATTGAGGATCTGACACAGATCTGACACGGACAGCGTGGTGGCAGCTAATGTGCATGTTGAGATTTTCTTGTCTGTATTGTGTTCAGAGGCAAACATCCACCCCCTCACAAATCAAACCCCAGGAAACTAGTGCAACAATGGAAAGTTTAAATAGTCAGGGAAAAATAAAAAGAGCAGTGTGCACATTTTGAAAGTTTTCTCAAAGAAGGACAGAGCTATTAACAACTTCTTTAACCTGAAGAAATCTGAGCAAAGCCTTCTGCTCTCCATTCCCAAGAAGCTCAAAATAGCACTCACAGGGGGAATCACCAGGCTACTTCTAATTGTGAAAGTTTCTGGTGAGACAACAGCCTGGAGGGAAATTTGAAAACAGAAGAGAAAGAAATCAGGAAAGGCACTGGACATCAGAGCCTCAAGTGATGTGTGTGGAATCTATTTGTTATGGAGACTTCTAGCCACAAGTACTAATATAAAAAAAAAACCTTGCAAAACAAACAAACAAAAAAAACCCAAACAAAAAAAAAAAAAAAACCACCAGCTTTTGCAGGAAATGCTTCATACTTTGTTCTTGCTTAAGCTCTCAGCTAGACTATTAGCCTCCTCCATGTATTGATAGACTATCACTAGCCAAGATCAGGGAGGTTGTCATCAACTACTGGTTCTCTGAGACTTCTGAAATAGCAATCTGTGTTGCCTGTGATAAAACAGCATATGTTACTTCTACTGGAGGGAGGTCAATGGCAATAAGCTCTGTGGTAGACTAGAGTGGAGTATAAATTTCTAGGAAGAGTAGCATCACTTGGGAGCCTTTCAGCAAACACTTGATCTTCTCCAGTTTCTTGCCCAACATTCCTGCAGTCTTCAAAGTTAAGCTTTCCTGGATTGCCTGTGCTCACAAGGAAGATCCTGCATGCTCACTAGATCCTCAGCATCGCTTTCAATTCCTCCAGTATTGTCTGCAAGGCGTATTACCACTACAAAGAGCTCTTGAAAAATACTTAAAAAGTCACTACTTGGTTTTGCTGAAGTATTATAGGCAAGTGGCACCAAAATAAGAGGATTTTGCTAATTGTCTTCACTACAGTATTGAGCCCAAAATTGCAACTGACTGCACTGTATTGTCTGCTGATATATACCTTAAGATACACTTTCTCTGAAAATATACACTTTAAAAATAAGAGGGAAAAAAAAGTTACCATGTCATATTCTAAAGTTAAATAGTGTATCCAAACAGCTATGTCTGGCAATTAATTATTTGAAGCCATGGTGTAGGTGATGGATATTTTTCTTCAACTCTACCTAAACCTTTGGAATCCTTACCTTCCATGACATTCTAGGATGTAAACAGCTACTTCTGAACAGCCAAGATGCTTCTCAGTTCAGAGCTGGGATAGGAGTAAAAGTGTCTGAATCCTGAATCCTACTACTATTCATCATGTGCTGTTGTTATTGTTATAGGAGTTATCACCTGCTGCTTTTCTGACATTCCTTCCTCCACAGGAAATTAAATGCTGTCAAGAGCTAATGGAATATCAGATTTTAGGGATATCTTTAAGAGGTCACTGAAGTCTCATCTCCAAGGCTCTTCCACCACATTAGAATTACCCACATCCTTATCAGTACATCACTACTCAAACCATAGCAACTTGGCAAGAAGTAACATTTAGGAGGGTTAATACTAGGGTTAATTTAGAAGAGTTAATACTGATGCTATCATCTTTCAGTGTCCTAGTCTTTCTGGCATGCTGGCAGGAGGCAGACAGAAAGCCCTTATCCTCTTTTGGTGACCAGCTGCTTGGGTGAGCGAGACACCTATGATGGCAACACTGGGGTCAACGTCAAAGTAGCCAGACACTGCAACTTCACATTGTCCAAGAATCCCTGTGGGGCAAACAGGCATCAATTATTTGCTCACGGTAATCTAAACAACAGGTTAGGTGAGAGTCCTAAAGTTCAGGTACTGTTTAGGTCTGTCTGACTGTGAATGAGGGGTTTGAAAGAAGATTCTTGGCTGGACTAATTTTTATTCTAACTCTCTGTGGCTGCCAAAATAAGTGATTTCCAAAGACTTAAAACAGATAGGAATTCTCTGTTCTTGCACTGGTTTATTTCTCTCTGGTTCACCTCTTCAGCAAACCCAAAAGAGGCAGCAGCTTATTTTTTTGAATGGATAATTCACCCCACATCCAGCACTCTCAGCTAAACAGCTTGATTTAACATCATCAGCTCATAGTATTTATCTGACTTCAGTCCTGCATTAAGGACAGCGCCTCTGGAGGAACAAACCAGAGAGATTTACTGCTTGCCCACATGCATGGAGTAGTGTGGGGAGTGAAAGGGTTGCACAAGTCATTAAAAAAAATAACTTGCTGTATTTCACAAGCAGCTTGCAAGGGAATTTTGAAATTATATGATTTTACAAGGCCTATAGATTAAAGAGTCTCAGGAGCAATTTTTAAGAGGTTCTTACTACTAATCAGTTCTCCTTTCTTTCCACAGATGTTAAAGTTGGGATTTAAGTGGGACACAGGAAAGATAACACTTCAAGAAAGATAAAGTAAGTAAAATTAATCCAGTAAGAAAATTAATCCAAAGAGACAGTAAAAGAGAAAGAGAGAGAGAGAGGTCAAAACCACAAGCAAATAAATGAATACAAGGTTATAACCACACCACCTGGTGGAAAGGGCTCTTGTAATCTAACCCCCAGCCTGCTGTAAAAACAGGAAATACATATATCTACAGTGACTGCCTCCGAGGTAGCATCTTTCAACACCTGTTCTCATGTTAATGACATACCACTTGATGTGATGCATTGTTCTGTTTATCTACATCAGTCCTCTCTTACCTGTTGGCCTCTCAGGTTTTGGACAATTGCAAGTGGCATATTGAATGACATTAAAAGCTGGTTTTGACACTGATCTTTTTGCCTCATTACTGAAGGTTTTTCTGTGTTGAAGTCATTCTCTATTTTCTCAGTGATGAACATTTGGCTTAGTGCCATGGGCCCTCTTTCAGCTTCTTTCCTGCTCCAGTGATTTACAAGATTAAACAGAGGTTCATTATTCCTTTGATCTCCTTGTATGCCACATAGGCTTGCACCAGCTGAACTTAACCAGGACTGTTTGTATTAGATTCTGATTTTAATTAGTTCCTCTGTTTTGAAGCTACCTTTTGGGTTCCTCAAGCCCTAAGGTGCTCTGTGTTCCTCTAGAAAGCCATAAAATGGCATAATTACAAACTCATCACTTGGGATAGCAGTGGGGAGGAAAGGACTCTACACATCTTTGAGTAAAGATTTTGCTATTATCACCCAAGGATGCTTTATGACATAAATCAGAGAAAAATGACAGTGGGTAAGTGTGTATAAGACCAGAGTGTTAGGACAGATAAATTCAACGTAACTAGCAACAATTATTTCTTGCTTGTACAAGAAGCTAGTATTATTTTTAGGATAAGAAAATGTATTTGAGGAAAAACACCTTGCTGAGACATAAATGCCTTGTAATGCTACTATTCAGGCTATAGGTAAACCTGCATCAAGATGTTATTCATTAAAATAAAATTATTCTCTTTAATTTTACATGCTGTGAGCAAGACCTTGTATGAAAACAGGTAGGGACTACTCTCTAAGAGACTGTGATTGTTACATTATGCCAGATGATCAGTACAAAATAGATTACGGATACACAAAATAGATTATGGATACACCAAAACCTGGCCACAGCTGTCATCAGGGACCATTCAACTAAAGTGATCTAATTCCAAGCATTATGGAGACTGAATATGCAACTTCTTCCCATCATGTGTGGGAATAGTCAAAAAAGCTCTCACTGACAAATAATCTACAGGATTCTTTCTCCAGACCCTTCTTTTTCATCAACCTCTTTTTTTAATTAGAATTAATCTAAAATATTTGGATCAAGAAATATCTGGAAATGGTTCATGGTTAGCCTAATTATTAGTCTTTTTATAGCCACAAGACTGGTTGCTTTTTGGGCTATGTATAGTAAAATACTGAATTTATTTCCTTTTAATCAACCTCAAATGTACTGGAATAAGAAAAAATTCTGGCTTGTTTAACTTCTGGGAGAAAGCAAACACTATCATTTAAAAACAAACAAAAACTTTAGGGATAAATATATCTTAATATTCTTTAATATGCAGACAGATCTCAAATTTTCATGTGCACAGTCTTGTGCATGATTAACACTTCTAAAGTCTTTTATGTTAATGCAAAAGTCAAAATTTGTCACTGCTGGATTCAAACCAGGGAGAGTCTTTCACAGGAACCACTCAGCTGTTACCATTTTTCTGCAGTACCAGAGTCTAAAGTAATTTCAGCATTTGCTCTCCATGTTTCATGCTGTTAATGAACAGCTCAGCCAGACTACCAGCTCCAACAAAGATCTGATGCCTATCATCACTCAGGTCATTCGCAGTGTCCGAAGTCCAATGAGGTCCAGGATATGCATCTCTGACCACACTAGGGAATAGATTCATTTAGAACATGAGGTTTCAAATCAAGGAACTCTTCAACCATGCTCTGTTGGTGACAGCGAAATTATGCATCCTCTGCAGGATGGTTGTTTTCAGGCTTCTAGTCCAGACACGCACTTTAGGGGCAACCAACTCCCTGTTAGGGTGACTGTACACTTTCACTTCTTGATCCCAGTTTTCTTGGAGTTACTGGATATTAAAAAGTCCTTGAGAATAGGTGCAAATTGTGGCAACCTCTGGAAAACTTTAAAGAACTTTAAAATACAATGATCTAGGCTATAATATTAACTATTGCACAGTACATACACTTCTAGAAAACAAAACTAAAAGGGAATTGTAAGGTCACCTGCTCTGAAGATATTTCACCTACCAGCCCAGAGAGTGAATCCACCCTACAGCAGAAGTCAAATCATTTTCTCCAGCTCACAAGAGACTGGAATGGCTCTTGGGACTACCAATACAGGTCAACTGTTAACTTTCCTTATTTATTTCCCATGGAGACACAGCAGCTATAACCAGATGCATGTATCTCAGGAGCCTTATTTCGAATTCAGCTCTCCAAATCCTTAGAGAATGGAGAACACAGCACTTAAGACAGTACTAAATACTCTTTATGAGATTTTATATAGGAGACTTCCTAGGGCAAGCGTAGGGAGGAGAAAGAAATAAGCTCTTAGCCCTAACCCCATTATCTTCAGTTAGTAACAGGTCACTGCAAAATGTGACAGCAAAGTGACTATGCCATGGCACAGTAAAGCTTCATCCTTCTGTCTCATCTTCCACAAATACAAAGCTGCATCCAGTCCTACCTATACAGAGGTAACACTGAGGATGGAGAGGAGAGTAGCTGGTATCCACGTGAATAACTAGCTTCACCATCATTGTGTATGTGCAGTCCTTGCTGGTGACCACTGCATCTGTGCTTTTACTTTCAGAAGACAATGATCTGTTACAAACCTCTGCAGCTATTCATGCATTTGCCACTTGCCTCTCAGGAGCTTCCCAAGGAGACCATGTGAGGGACAATACAGACTGCCAAGTCTGCAAAAGGAGCAAAATGCTCATCACAGAGGCACCACAAAAAAACCCCAACACAACCTTTGTCCCCAGGAGGACACCAGTCTAATGTGCCCATTCTGCAGGTACAACAGCCTGGGCACTCCAATTTCCTTCTGCTACCACGTGTTTTAGTGGGCAAACATAAATAGTCCCAGGGATGTTGTAATTAGTCACTGGCGTCTCTGGAATGTGAACCCTGTGCTGCAAACTGCAGGACATTGGAGACATGTGGACAGTTAAACACAGCTACTGCAGTCTATAATTGTAGGGTACTAGTTTTACAACCAGTGCCTCTATCGTAAGATGCCCAAATATTCTTTACAGAACTACAGAAAAACACAGAGGTCATAAATACACTGGACTTTTGCTTATTTGCACATGGAAGTTTCTGATATGGGGAAGAGAGTTAGAGGTTGAGGTCAAATTGTGGTTCAGCCCACAGAGCAGTTTCTTAGATACAGTCTGACTACTTAAGAGTTAAGAGTCAGGGCTTTTATGTTCCTCCCTTGCCCCATTAACACCATCCAGTGTGGGATGTGTAGTGTGATGTAGCAGTTGGAAGTCTCTCTCCCCAGGGTTGACTTTTCTTAGTATTTTTCAGGTATCATTGCAGGTCTGTCTTCACTTATGTGGCAGATTTCCTCTGAAAACAGCAGTCAGTATCTGCTGAGGGTTATTATCTCCTCTGGTGGATACTGTTGAGGACTCGAGCTCAGCCTATTTTTAATTCTAGGAATGCAGATTTCTGCAATCAAATTCCATGTCCTGCAGGTCTAGATTAAAATGCAAATAATTCAGATGTGATGCTTTAAAACTTCAAGAAGTATAATTCATTTTTGCTAACTTTCATATGTTGCTTTGATTCAATATAATGGCTCATAAAAATACACAAGAGGCACATCTTCAGGGTGTAAAATGTTATCATTGTGTTTTCCTGCCTGGTTGTGATTAATAGCAGGCCAAGTTCCTTTGTTAAATGCTGATGGAACCAAAACGAAAATTCGGCAATATAAAAGGTACAACTAGAGTTTTGCTTTGAATACTTCAGGGCAGATGAGTTAAATTCTCTGTTGTCTTCATTTCTTGATTAGGGGGAAAAAAAAGAAGAAAGGTATCCATAAGGATGCAGCAAGGGATTTCTTGCTTTCTTTTGAAATTCCCTATGTGATCTCTAATGCATGCAGCAACATTTATATTCTAAATGTATGTGTTATGAACTGTTAAGCAGATGCTGCTTCACTGCCAACATTTGTATCTGTAGTAGAGTAAAGCTGCCTATATATTCTTCCCTCATGCAATCCCATTTCACTGTGGCAGCCCTTATTGAATGCTACAGCTAGTGACTTTTTATTTAAATGCTGTGACACCAGAGGGTCATAGAGTACAATCCTCTGCTATGAGAGAACTCATGGCTATCGATCACTATTTGTCTCCATTACTACTACTTCCCCACTTGCTCCAGTACTTCATACCTCTGACAGTTTGAAACCTTCTTCTAATGTCTTGAATGTATGCCTTAAACAATTGACACCCATTTCTTATTATACCATTTGTCCTTTAACATGAGTGATTTCCCTATCTCCCTCCAGGTATTCTCTTGTTCTATTTGCAAAAAGCAATAGTATCTCCTCTTTCCACTTGCACACTGCAAGATTAACCAAGCCCAGTGTTTTAGTCTTCTGTTTGAAATACTGTCTCTGGCTCCTGAACACACTGATATAGCTCCTTAAGGCCAAATCCATCTTTCCTGGGCTATGGAGATTTGCTCAGAATTTTCTAGATAAGCTGTAACCACAGAATTCCAAACCCTTAGGAATTCTTCCCTATCTCTACAAGATGTGATTTACCTTGTCCAGTGATGACCTCTGCCTTTTTACCCAGCAGTACAGCACCGTGATTTATAAACCTCTGCTGACTAAGACATCATCAGTTCCAGAGTATGAGTTTATGGCACAAAGTTCTGTTAATAGATCTACACATCCTGTAACAAGCCTTTTAAACTAACAGTCCTGAGTCAGTTGTAAAAACTCCTAGATTTTTTAGGTGAACCAGTTCCTCCTTCAAAGATATTCTGATCCCAATCTATATAGGGGTATTTCACAGAGATTAGATCCAAAACTAGACAATGAGGAGGTCTGCCACTGTCCCTTTCCTAGAAACTTCATCATTATCTCCCTGATAGACAGTTACTGCCTCACTTTACATTTATTAACCTTGACCCTGTTTCACTTTAGCAGTGACTTCCAATACAGTATTGTATCAAATGTTTGTAGACAACCAAACAAATGAGATTTACTTAGTTCTCTATGTCTAAAGAAATAAAACTAACCAGAACTAACCAGTCTCTTAAAAGAAAAATATCAGTATCTTTTCCTTGTCTGAGACAGAGAAGAGGCATTTAATCTGAGAAGCTTTTTTATGCAGCCTCCCCTGTCACAAAAAAACCACATGTACTGCTACTTCCACTCTATGGGGCTGCACTTTGCATCCACCTAGACACAAATTTGTGCAAGATGTAGCTATGAAGTTGTGCGTTGGATCCTGTTGGAAAAACATCCGTTTTGGTTGTCATTAAACTTCCACACGGACCACAAGACAGGTGCTAACCTCAGATTCATGACAGTACAAGGACCTGGGTAGTAGTGGAACAGACTCCATTTCAGTGCTGTCACTGGTGAATCCATAGAATTCCCAGAGCTGAATCACTGTCGTAAGTGTGAGGTAGCAGGAGGCAGGCTGCTCCTCAAAACTGAAATGCATCCCTCTTTGGGGCAGAATACAAAAGTCTTTCAGCAACAACTAGCAGGACAACACATCCCTTGAGATGAGGAACGAGTGTATTAAGCCAACAGAAATTTTCCAGGTACTGGCTGGGAGAACGCAATGATTTTCTGTTTGAATTGGACCCAGGGGCAGTAAGAAAATGCTGTAGAGTATGTGTGGTTTACATAAGGAGTGGAACAGCATGTGGTCCTATACTGATGCATCTCCAGCAGCTCAATGACCTTTAGCAGGCTCACAATACCCTTTTTTTTTTTTTTTTTTCCAGAGAAGAGGCACACAGAGAAATAAATCAAAAGCCTTCTACACATTCTCTTGTTTTGGTGGAGAGAGGCCAGTGATAGAAGTTTAATTAAATAGTGTAACAATCCTGTTATTAAGTCGCTGCATGGTACAGTGAGCATTTACATCTCACAGTGAACGGAAGTTCCCTAGGTCAAATAATGCCAGCCCTATACTATCAGACTAACCAGGGGAAGAGACATGCTGCAATAATGGAAATTCTGTTTAGATATTAGGGAAATAAAAATATTCAGTGTGATAGCAGCCATACTGGAACAGCTGCCCTGAGGACCTGTGGAACGTCCATCTTTGGAGATTCTCTAACCCAACTGTACAAGGCCCTGAACACCCTGTTCTAACTTCAAAGTAACATTGAAGTAAGGCCTGCTTTTAGTATGATGACTTCCACAGGACTCTTCCAGCCTGAACTAGCCTACAAATCTAAGATAGTAAATTCATGTTTAAATTAAAACACTGAATATTGACTTACCTTCTAGGAGGGATGTGGGATCTCAAAAGAAAAAAAAAGTCAACAACTTTACAGAGGAGCACAATTAGACAGACATACATACATACATGGATATACATGCATATGTGCATCTACAACTCACTGCTCCAAACTTTTGCACAAGGTCTGAAGTGGCATTCTTGTCCTTTACTCTGATTAACAGAAGATATACTTTTGAAGCCAGATAAAAGCATAGAGTCTATTAATTAGAACTTCAATTATAGTTCAGATAAACACAAACTAGTCATAGGCAGCCATTCACACCTCCATTCATCTGAAAGGATCAGACAGAAGATGACCATCTGAGAAAGGACATAATCCTACTGATTTTGAGCAGCAGCTTCCACTGCAAATAGGTTTATTCAGAATGAGTAGGGCTATTTGCTGAATAGCTTTACTGTTTGCACAGCCAAGTGACAGGAGGACTGCCAGAAGAGGTTAATGTAAGATCTAGCAATAGAAAGAAGTTAAAAATGGGTGTTTGAGGATTATGAGTTTGTGTGTAACAACCAGAAAAGGTGTTACCCCCCTACATTATCACAGGCTTAGATGTAATCAGACTGCAGTCAAAATAATCTATCTACAGACAACACAGTTGAAACTGATATTTTGTGCAGACAGTTAAAATCCCCCAAGGAAAAAACTCAGAGCGAGTAACAAAGCTGTCAGATATTGACCACTTCTGCTCATAATCAAGCTGCAGAAGAGTCTCTGGCCTCCCACTGCAGTTCTTGGGTCAGTCAGAGATATTCCCAGTCCATCCTTGATTGACAGGTTTGCTCTGCCAAGAGCTCAGTCTTGGAGCACTAGAAGAGAGACACAGCCCACACATATATCTGACAGATTAAGTCCTTCATCAGGATAGAAAGATATATCAGAACTCAGAGAAAGCAAAGACATCACCAGACAGGCTTTCCTCTTGATCTTTCACCAGGATTTCAGAAAAGATGTTTCTTCTTGGGATGTTGGGTTTTTTTTCCTTTTGGCTTTGTTTTCTTATATATGCATGTGTACGAATTTCTTCAGTGGTAATTACCATTGTGCTTGGATGTCCCACAGCAATCACAGATCAAATAAATGGACATTAAAACTCAACAAACATGGATTAGTTAGGGGGAAAAAAAAGTCACCTCCAAGAATTATTGCATTTTTCTATCCACTACACTAAACTCCACTGTCTTTTTAATTTGCTGCCATAGCAAAAGAAAGTTCATGATTAATTTGCTGTCAACTGTCAACAGATAACTCTTTTCAGGCCCACAGTTTCTAATATACTTCTCCATCACTGGTTTTGTGTTGAATTAAAAAATTCCAACTAGGGAAGGTGTAATGAACCCAAACATAACTGCATTTCACAGATGTACAACAGAAAAGTGTGTCTCTTTACCTGGAATTTCATCAGTCTCCCCATCAGTGTGTTTGAATCGATCTCCTTCCACGTGGACATTTGGGCACAGGACATCTGAAAAGCAAAAGAACCAGTACACAATTATCACAAGTAAGAACACCATTTGGAAGCTATAGAGCTATGTTTATCCTGGAGAAGAGGAGGCTCGGGGGACACCTTATTGCCATCTACAACTACCTGAAGGGTGGTTGTAGCCAGGTGTGGGTTGGTCTCTTCTCCCAGGCAACCAGCACCAGAACAAGAGGACACAGTCTCAAGCTGCACCAGGGGAGGTTTAGGCTGGATGTTAGGAAGAAATTCTTCACAGATACTGGATGAGGCACTCAGTGACATGGTTCAGTTGATTAGACGGTGCTGGGTAATAGGTTGGACTCGGTGAACTCAAAGGTCCTTTTCAACCTGGTTAATTCTGTATTCTGGAAGGGTTTGTCCAACACACACACACATTGTCCCACTGCAATAAGTCTGTTCTAAATTTCTGCATGTTCTAAACACCCATCCTCTATCCCATCCCCTAACCACATGCTAGGCAAGAGATCCAGTAGACCAAGTCTGGGTTTGAGACACTTTTTGCTAACTGATCAGTCAAAAAAGAGTAGATGATCCCTTCCCTCAGATGGGACATCTCTCTGGGTTTTTCTCTTTCATCAGTCTGTCAATCTGCATAAAAGTCACAAAAAATAAAGAAAATAGAGAATATGATTCCACTCTCAGACTGGATGGAAGGGAAGATCTGAGGGCCAGGCTGATACTAGAATGCTGCTCAAACTTTTCAGAAAGGTCAACTCCTACTCAGAAAAACCTCAAACCTAACATGCTAAGACAGGAAAGGGAATTCAGAGCACACAATGATGAAGGTCTCATTACAAGCCAGTGTCAGTGACAAAACATGAAGCCTACTCTCCTGTATCTCACTGTATTACACATGATTCTCCTGATAATACTTCTTCAAGACGTGATGACTTATGTATCTGCTCCTTGAGTTTGTTCCAACAGAAAGCAGAGTTAAATATGACTAAATGTTGAAGATTATCCACCCCTGCTCACAGGTTTCAAAACAATCATGAAAATACCCAGCCTTTGTCAGTCATTTCTCATGCCCCCAATTAGTGTCAACACAAGCACAGGTAAATGCTTTTGTGCAGTGAACTGTCTATTCATCCACCTCTTTTCTGCCATATCTTTGAAGCAACATTTATTTATGCTTTGTTTTCCCAGATCAATAGGTAATTGCAGACTTGTAAACAATGGGGACAGGTAGCTCAAGGATTCAGTTTAATGAGAATATAAAAATGAGCCTCTGATATTTCACCACTTGCACAGCTCCAAATTTATGTCCTTTCTCTGATTTAAAGAACAGCCAGGTGAGAACAGCCAAGTCTCATTGCTTCATTTGCCCAGCTGCCCACATGATAATACATATATCCTCATCTTGATGCATAAGGATTTTAGCATCATCTCCACCTGGTGTCTAGTATGTTATTCCTTCAGCATCATTAACTGTTGTACTTGTAAAAGAGTGGAGAGGGATGGGGAGCCAGGAGCAGAAGGCAAGGCAACGCACTCACTGATGCAGAACAATCTCACAGGGCTTTCTGAACACATTCTACAGAAGGTCTACTTGAATTCTTTGTGAAGCTACACCCAAAACTGTGAGAGAAAAACTACATTTCTGAGGACACTATCAGCCTATATCTCAGCCTGACCCTCAGTAAAAAAATCCAATAACTGTTTGGTTACGCCTAGCAATGAAAGCAGATAATTTTTCCTTCTTTATTACACTAATGACTTTTTGGTCCAGATTGTCAACTGCAGATGAGGCACTTTCAGCTCAGTAGAAAGAGTACTGTAAAAGTCATTGCCCAAAGCCCCGACAGACAATGCAGCAATCAGAAGCAAACACAACCACACCTTTGCTGCAGCAGTGGAAGAGAGAAGAGACTGATTACTCATGGAAGTGTGTCTTTGCTAGGGAATTCAGATTTTCTTTGGGGGTTCTGCTTCAATAGATAAAATTCAGGCTAATTACATTTTTGGGTTTGGGGTTTTTTTTCACCCTATCAGGAGCCAATACTGATTGAGGCATAGGGTCACTTCATGTAAATTGTAGCCCAAGCTCTCTTTTGTTCCCTGATGCATACTGTTTTGAAAGCCATGTCTTAACATTAGACATGTAAAACCATGTGGGAGTTTCCTCTCCCTCAGAGGTCTACACATTTCCCTACACAATAAGGGAGCTCTCTGCTAAGGAAACTTCAGAAACTGAAAACCGTGGAATTACAGAATTTCAGTTGGAAAATAACTTTAAGATCAGAGAGTTTCATAAAGTCCAACCATTATCTAACTGTGCCAAATCTGGTGATTAACCATCTCCCTCAGCACCATATCTAAATGTTTTAAACCATTAAGACTTGCAAGAGCCAAAGTTAGCCCACCTCCATTCTCATTCAAAACTAAGCTATACTGACAAAACATTTGCTTACAAGTGTCAAATGCCCAATGTAGATGTGACAATGATCCTTTAAATTTTAGCTTTGCTAACAATGAATGTTCTTATGATTACAGGCACTGTAGTGCAGTTAACAGCACTTCTGAGCCCCAGTCTTGGAGCTGGAAGATGCAAGGCTATGCATTAAAATAACAAACTGAAGAAATCAAAATGAGCAAGATTTCCCCAAATATAATAATAAACAAATGGAAGGTAAGACTAAAACCACAAAAATGTCATTCATATGTGCAGGACTCAAGAGATATATAGGGAAGAATAAAGCACAGCAGTGCAACTCTTCACACAACAGGAAGGTAATGTCTGAATTATACATATATAAATTATCACTCCAATCTTTAATGACATCACACATCCTCCACCAATTAGAAAGAATCATGGCTTCCCAGCAGGGAACTATGAGCTAGAGAAATCTTCCTGTCCTTTTGGAAGGACAACTATATAGCAAACTCTTGCACTCGGACTTGATACAGAACTGTATTGCCACAAAAAGTAGAAACATCAATGTTAATAATATTAGTCTCTTCTTCCAGCTCTGTCTGTTAAATACCATATTAGCTCTTAAAGAACTGTAGCCTCACTGTGTCCTTTATTTTACAAATGCCCTGTTCTCCTTTCTACTTCTTGAATCTATGGTGCAAGCATAAATTGTCCACAAGGGGGATAAAAATGCTCACTTTCCAGCTACAGAATAATTCACAGAGGCACAAAAGAGTTTAGTGCTTTACCATCCATGATAGCAGCACATCTACTTGTGTTCAAAGGATGATGCACCAGACTGACAGCACGTTAATCGGTCCCAACCAACGATCGGGTTTCATTTCTACACCTAGGAGTGAATTCATAGGAAAGGAAAGACAAAAGCTGGTCCTCTCCTGTTGAGCCTTTCTGTGAGATACCTGATATGGGTGAACATTCTATCATCAAAGAAGAATGTTTCTGGCTATTCTTTCTGCTATTGCCAAACAAGACTTTGAGCAACCACTCACAGTTCTTGAAGGATTTGCAGCAATGAGCATCCACCACAAACAGCAGAAAGAGTAATAAAGTCTGCAGCTATTTCCCTGCTAATTTGTAAACACTTACAGATTTATAAAAGAGAAAATACAACTGACTGACCTGAGCTTTCAACCTCTAGGCCTTGTTACATCCTCTCTGGCCACGTCATCTATATAAACCTGCAGTTGCTTTCAAATACATGCACTTTAAAGCTACTTCCTTGTCCCTGACTTTATGTGATAGTCTCTCAATCCTTTTCTTTATCCACTCATTTTTTTTCAGAAAAGATTTTGCATTCATGGCCATGTGGTTCATGGAAATTTTTTATTGCACCAGAAATGCTATATATCCCCTCTAAAGCTGCACTAAAGATGATGACTTTCCACTGACACCTGCTACATGAGATCAGTCAGATCTTAATCCAGTGTAGAGTGTGACTTTTTAATGCAAATGACATTCACTATGCAACAACGACTAAGAACAAATGTATTATATCTACAGAGTTGTATTGTATCTACAGAGTTACCATATCAACCAAACTATAACTTTCCACAGAAAAAAATTAGTTCTGTTAGAGATGACCTCTTTCTCATAAAATGATAGTTCTTGAATAGGGATACATAATAATTCTCATTCTGTAATACTTTATTGACTGGCTTCAGCAAAAGTGATTATGATTTTTTTTTTGTGGGTGAGAACAGGCAAAGCCATCTATAGCCACATATATGAATCATTTTTCATTTTTTAATAGTGATACATTATCATCATTTCAAAGTCCCATAATTACTGTTGTACTAGGAAGTTATATATGCATATGTTGCAGACAACACTACAAGTGGTGTGGTTCACAAACTGGAGAGAAGGAATGCAATACGGAGGGACCTGGGCAAGCAGGGCAAGCACATATTAACTTCAGGAGGCCAAGTGCAAGGTCCTGCACCTGGGTTGGGGCTACCTTCAGTATCAATATAGGCTGGGGAATGAAGAGATTCAGAGCAGACCTGCAGAGAAGGAAAGAAAGAAAGAAAAAGGAAGAAAGAAAAAGGAAGAAAGAAAAGGAAGAAAGAAAAGGAAAGAAGGAAGGAAGGAAGGAAGGAAGGAAGGAAGGAAGGAAGGAAGGAAGGAAGGAAGGAAGGAAGGAAGGAAGGAAGGAAGGAAGGAAGGAAGGAAGGAAGGAAGGAAGGAAGGAAGGAAGGAAGGAAGGAAGGAAGGAAGGAAGGAAGGAAGGAAGGAAGGAAGGAAGGAAGGAAGGAAGGAAGGAAGGAAGGAAGGAAGGAAGGAAGGAAGGAAGGAAGGAAGGAAGGAGGAAAGAAAGGAGCACAAGGAAAAGGTGGAAAGGCAAAGAGAAAAGAGATAATTTGACAGAAAGATTCATTGAAGGTCTATAAGCATGCAAACAGATAAATGATTTTGTACTGTAGTGGGCTATTAAATCTGTCAGACACTCTATTGAAACTGAAGCAAAACAGATTGAAATCATAAAGCACTTTTTCTTTTCTGACATTTCTTTTTTCCACACATGGAATGGCTTATATGAGGAGGACATGAGGCTCTTCCTCTTCTGAGGACTCCAGTGTGTACATCTGCCTCAGGGCTGAACAGTAACTCCACCAGACCCCAAGGATTGGTAACGCATGGGGTATCTTCACAGCCTGCGTTGCTGCAGGAGCTCATACTGATGATTTATGGTGCCTCACCTTCACCCCACAAGTTTATGAATCTCCATTTCTATTTGTACCATGGGAAAAGCATAATCACTAGAATAAACTGCATTCTCCATGAGTCTGCTCATGAGTAGCTGCTTTCTAAAACATCATTTTTGAAGGCAACTTCTTCACTTGTAAAGTTTGATAAAAGTCACAGCATCATGTCTGTTATAACAGTCTCCAGCCGGGATCCTGCTGATCCTGCGCCCCTAAGGATTTTATAATAAAATACCTTCCCTGTAAAGTGCTTAAATGCAAACACAAGTTTCCAGTTCTCCACCCTTTTGTCCTTAGGATTCTACTGAAATAGTTTCTTTATTTTCTTTTTCATTCTTTCAAAAATAAATAAGCCCTCAGCTGCCAAGGGCTCCTCCAGGGATTTGTGTATAATGAATGCTGAACACGTGTAGCTGTCAAGTTACTCAAGAATAAAGTACAGAGGTGAGAATAAAAACACAGGAAGGTTAAAGCAAACATTATTTTTACCACTATTTTTTTTCCCAAACAATATTTTACAATTCTGGAATCTCAGCAGCACCCAGTGCATTGCCAGACATTCAGCTACTCTGCATCTCTATCATTGTTACATTCCTGCAACAGAAGTGCAATATTCCCAACAAATGTGTTTGAGTTTTTTCTCATTCCCTGACATCAATCTTTAGCCCACCATAAGTTCTATCCATGGTAAGGAAATAGCCCCACAAATGCAGCCCTCTTTAAAAGCTGTACCTCAAAATATTAGACCAGACTTCAAAATATTTGCAGGGAATAGCTCTTCTTTAGACATTTTCTCAAAGATGAACTCTGAATCCTGTGTGCTTTTCAAAGCTAAACAATAAGAATCTCAGAAGAAAAAAGAGATTTGGGAAATTTGTCAGGGAGGGCTCTCAATTTTTTCTGTAGTTAATGTTACAAATATTTTCTACATTGGAACAAATTTTCCCATTGAAGCCTACACTTACAGGGGAAGGGTCTAGCAAGATTTTTTTTCTTAAACTTATGAAGGTTTCATGAAAGCAGTTTCTCAGAGAAATTTTATCTTTTTTTTCTTTTATAAAACATTGTACATGGACCATTGCAAAGCCTCAGCACTTAGGGTTGGGTTTTTTTCCCCTGCTCTTTTAAAAATACTTCGTATTTTAAAAGGATACATCCAAGTGTCCATATTGACTAATATTTTTTTCAGATGTTCATTGTCAGAAACTCTTCCACAGCAAACGAACCACCCATCCTTGAAAACAAATTCATAAGGAAAAAAATGGCATATTTTTCAACTACAGTAGTGGCATTGACAGTGTAATTATACTGCAATTGCTTCTGTACTAACATTATAATTTGTAGCAAGGTGTAGGTAAAACAGAGCATCACAGCAATTACATGATTCCACCCAGCAGTTTAATGTCTTATGCAGCTCTCCTTTCTGAAATTACACTGTATCTTCATAGCATGAAGTTTCAAGTACATTGGTTCCAGGAATATCACCCATTCAAGGCCACTACAACCGAGGTAGAGTCTGCCTTTCTCCCTTCAGATAATGCCTACATTGATTCTGGATGAAGTTCCATATTTCCACACCAAAGCACTCTGCTACCATCCACAGAGGGCCTCATAAATGTTCATGATGAAATGGAAAGGAAATAACAAACCCTCCCTACAACATAGCTTACAGACTGAGAAAACAACAGCTCTGCCCTATCCTATTCCTCATATCCCAGGGCTGTCACATTTTTCCACCAAAACATTGCACCAACACTGAGCTGAATTGCTCTTCAAGCTCCTTTGGCTACTGAGTAGGTCCCAAGTGACTGCAGTGGGAGTGCAGATACCTGCATTTGGAGGGCTCCCTCTGAATGTGTGGTTCTTCAAGCAACCACATGTTTAGTGCCTGGCAGTAGATGTTATAGTCCACACAAAGGGAACTCAAAGCTACCAGGTACTATAGCCCAGAAGGCATTCATGCAACACACATTTAAGGTTCCAGGAAAGGGGACACTCTTCTTTGGCTCCTTGTACAGGAAAAGACAAGCAAGGCTCCTTCAAAAAGCAATTCAGAGCAGGAACCCAATTTAGGTGCCCAGATTTACCCTTTAAAAGGCTACTCTTGGTTACATGGCAAGTGTAAGGATACATGGTTCCTAGTTCAGACACACCTATTGAAGACACCATAGTCACATCCATCCAATTAAAACAAGCTTGGTTGCATGCATCTCTTGGCACCAAGGCCAAGTCCATGACTATGCTACCAAAAGGTCTTAGCCTCCAAAACAAGGTGTCTGCTGACCATGAACACTTCCTGGCATATTATATGTACCCTTGTGGGCCTAAAAATGTTCTGACTGTGTTAGATTGCTTGGGCCAAAATGTGCCAGACCCCGGTGCAGATGAGTACATTACATTTCCCAGGAATGCTTCTGACCACATTTATGGTTACTAGTTTAGCTACAGCCCATAAATATCACCCTTTGAAAGGAGCTCTGTAATAAAGATTAAAAGGAGCCTCTTGGGCAAAAATACTAAATTCATTTTATGGTCACAGGTTACCAATTTCTAAATGCATTCCATTCAAACGAGACAGCGGGAAAGCGTCTGGCTGCACAGCCAAAAAGTGTTGTACCTTATTTAAGTAGGGACAGGGGAAATGCAGGGAGTTCTGGTAGTTGCAAAACATTTTAAGTCCTTATAATGGTGAAAAAAGGAAGAAAAAAAAGAAAGTCAAAATTATTTTCCTACACTTTGCTTCCTGGCCTATCTTAACTTACCCAGGAACTGTTCACACAAATACAGGGAACATGTCCATACAGGGAACATGTCCAGTTTGGCAGCCCTATCTTCAGGGTGATCCCATACTTTAACCCATAGCCCACCTTCAGATATCTTTTATAATTCCTTAGAGAAGCTCCTGAATCTCATTGTGAGTCATTATTCCAAGAGGTACCAACACTGTAGGATTCAGTGATAGCCTCTCCCACTCTAATGCACCCACACAAATATCAGCAACTCATTGGACCACAGCAGCAGACATACATTACCAAGAGGACTGATGTAATTAGCGCCATTTAAGTGAGCAGCATACAGAATTAATTTGCACATGCTCCCACAGGGAGTAAATGGCACTATGGGAACTATGAATATAGCATCAGGCCTCAGCACTTCCAAGATAATTTGCTTGTGTCTGCCTCTAAACAAACAGACAGACTGTGTGCCAAGGAGCTTGTCAGCAAACCGCAAAAGGTTTTGAGGAAAGCAATTAGCAGCTGCAGTGCTTCCTACTCGGGGTGCAAGTTGATTGCTACTCTGGGGCACAAGTCCATCCCTCTCTCTGGTTCTCCTATCTTGAGAAAGAGGAGAAGCTTTGCAGTGCAATGTGTGCTTGATCACAGTGAACCAAAGGGTTTCTCCTGAGCAGTCAGTCATCATCTTAGCAAAAAAAAAAAAAGCCATGCAAATATCTTCAGACTGATGGCCTGTAAAATATTCAACAGGACGACAGTATGGAGTTGAGTTCACACCCTACAGAAGCCAGCAGCCATAATAACAACCCCAGTGGCTGCTCTATGGGCATAAACAAATGATGTCACCCCTGACCCAGTGACTGGGCTCCCTGAGACAGCTTTAGCTGCATTTGCTGCCTGTACTTCATAGGCTGGAGAGATGAAGGTGTTGCAAGAATGGGAAAGTTTCCTGATTGTGTCTATATCTCTGACAAGGGCTAAAGATTACAGTTGTACTACTCACTTGACTGTGGAAACACAAATCTGCACCTCCTAAACTGAAGTTCCCAAAAGCGCATAAAGAAGAGATTAGCACATAGTGCCTCTATAAGGATGTAGATGAGGATGAATAGTCTGTGGACGGCAACAGAAGGCAGTTCAGGGAGACTGGCTAATCTGATGATCATCTCATGGCTGCAGAACTGCCAATCACCCAAGAAATTGGTTGTTCTCTCTCTCCCTCTCACTCACTCTTTTCTATTCCTGGATTTTCCACTATTGGATATGGATCAAGAAGAGCTGAGCTGAATCATCTGTGCTTTGTACTCTTTTAAAAGCTTAGAAGTATGGATACTACTTGTGCAAGTGTTGACTGTAGAAACAGGAGGAAAAATATCTCCACTAACAGAAATTAATCTCTCTTACTTTTTTTCCTACACTACTAAACAAGTAATATGGAAGCAAAAATTTGCCAGCAGCAAATTTCACAGAGGGGAGATGGTAGCAACAATAACAAATAAATGCTAAATCTCTAATAGCAATGGTTTAGAACAGAGCTGGATGTTGTAAAATGCTGTTGATCTAAGAGAGAAGGTGGTTTTGTTTCATTTGGCTTTTACAGTAGCAATTCTGTGCTAGTCCTATAATTGAAACAACTGAGATTAAAAATAAACTCAGTGCGAAGCTTTGGTAAATTGGCTCTCACTGAATAGGAGCACTGCAATATTTCTGCTATAAAACCCCATCAATCTCACTTGCGCTCAGCATTCATGAAAGACACGTTTCCTAAATGAGCCCAACAGAGCAGTACAGCTACAGATCTGCCGGAGCCACCAGTTCCCACTGCCAGATGGAGGTACAAGCCCGTCTGTCCATTATCTTCCCATGTGCCACAGCACAGCGACAAGAGAATAGATTCTCCTAATCTGTGCGCTGGCAAAATGGTGAGGTGTCAAGCTAGGGTTTGTAATTGATTTTTGAAAAGCAAATCCTGAGAAAACTGAAAATATTCTTTTATTTGTTAAATTGCTATGAAAACAGTGGCTTCACTAACATAGTAATAAGAAACCCAGGTATGGCATTCTGTTGCTTCAGAACTCATTCCAAAAGTGAATTAGAAGCAGCTTGGTTCAAAGCTGGTGCCTTTTCAGCTGATCAATAAATATACACTGGTTGTACTCAAATAACTTTCAAGAGAGAAATATAGCTCAAGGACATGTTTAAGAAGAACTTTGACTGGTGTTACTCTCTTGGTGTAATTATACAACTGCAAATTGAACAGTACCATCTTCCACAAGGGTATTTTGGGGGGGTTACTCTAACAGTGGTTTTCAGGCTTAGCCCAGCAGGAGTATAATTATATCACAAGAGAAAAGCAAGGAAATTTCTGTACAAATACAAGCCTTCTTAGGAATACCCTCTTCTTAGGAATTTTCTAAAGAACTGCAATATCACCTTTGCAAAATAGAAGGGGGTTTAATATAAAGAAGTGACTTTAGTTTCCTCTTAGATGACACCAGGAAAAATTGACATCCCAGAAGTGCCTGGATACAGCTCAGCAAACTCGGCAGTTTATCTAGTTGCAGTCCACATCCTTCCACTACCTGACTTTGACCTTTCCTGGGCGAAACACTGAACTGGCCCTAGAGAGGCAGAAAATAGCACTAGTCACGTGCAAAGCCCCACCACCAACCAAAGAAACCAACATGACATTTCTCTGGTGGTAGAGCTCTTCAGAAGAGATTCTTTAAGAGCAAGCCATCCCTCTGATAACATTCACAAGAATAAACTTTGGGGGACACCAAAGGGGATGGCACCAAGTTGGAGGCAGGTCTTGATCTGTTAGAGGACAGGAGAGCTCTGCAGAGGGACCTTGACAGGCTGGACAGATGGGCAGAGTCCAGCGGCATGAGATTTAAAACATCCAAGTGCCGGGTTCTACACATTGGCCACAACAACCCCATCCAGTGCTACAGGCTGGGGTCAGAGTGGCTGGAGAGTGGCCAGGCAGAAAGGGACCTGGGGGTACTGGTTGACAGTAGGCTGAACATGAGCCAGCAGTGTGCCCAGGTGGCCAAGAAGGCCAATGTCATCCTGGCCTGTATCAGGAATAGTGTGGCCAGCAGGACCAGGAAATTCCTTCAGCCCCTGTACTCAGCACTGGTTAGGCCACACCTAGGAGAGGCTGAGGGAGCTGGGGTTGTTTAGCCTGGAGAAGAGGAGGCTCAGGGGACACCTTATTGCCATCTACAACTACCAGAATGGTGGTTGTAGCCAGGCGGGGTTTGGTCTCTTCTCCCAGGCAACCTGTGACAGAACAAGAGGGCACAGTCTCAAGCTATGCCAGGGGAGGTTTGGGCTGGATGTTAGGAAGAGATCCTTCACAGAAAGAGTAACTAAGCATTGGAATGTGCTGCCTGGGCAGGTGATGGAGTCACCATCACTGGAAGTGTTTAAGAAGAGACTGGATGAGGCACTTGGTGCCATGGTTCAGTTGATTAGATGGTGTTAGGTGGTAGGTTGGACTTGGTGATCTCAAAGGTCTTTTCCAATCTGGTTAATTCTGTATTCTGTATTCTATTCTAAGTAATTGATCATGTAAGAACAAGGGCTTGTCCCAGACCAGGTACCACCACAAGCTGCTGGCTTTTAGAGTTCAGTAAACTCTCTGGTTCTGCCTTCCAGTATGCTATAGAGTCCATCTGGAAAAAGATTTTATTTTAAATTACTAAAGGATGGCAAAATAAAGCCCAATGCCTGCTTCCTTACATGCAAATTGCTTAAAAGGGTCATTGACATTAATGTTTTGTATCTATACAGATTTAAAGACCTTCAGGGGGCTGTCTGGGTTTTATAGTTCTCAAACACTCTTTTAGAAAGTCAGGCTGAAAGCACTGGGTTCACTTCTGTTTTGAAAAATAACTTCAGTCCAGTATTAGTTTTATTCAAACAGCCATATCCACTTGCCATTTCCCATACGTGCCCCAAGGCCCATTCTTTCCAAGGAGTTTTGTGAGAGATCTAGGCACTTCACTTCTGTGGGCACTTGCAGGAATCTATCCTTCAAGTCAAAAAGGAGTTGAAAGAAAAGCAACCAAATTGGAAGTGGTTTTGAGGGTATCTGCCCCCTCCTTTCTCCACTATACACAAAAATGTTACAACCACCCCCTGGAAAGCAAGTGTTTGAGAGCTATAAATGAAAGCTGGCACAACCTGAGTTCTGTTCCTTAAGCCAGGTGAATGAATGCAGTTCAAATGCATTCTTCTTCCTTTCCCTCTCTACAGAGATTTCCATGCTCAAAAATGTCAATCACTCATTTTTAAGGAGGAAAAAAAAAAAGGTTTGAAATGATACTTTCTTTCAGACAAGTCTGCAAGAAGGTGAGAGGGAGAGAATCAAGACAGAGTACAAAAAGGAAACCATTCAAGAAACAAAAAGTACACAAGTACCAACCAGCAGCTACAGCCCTGCCACTTCTGGATACTGAGGTCTTCATCCCCACTAAAAGCCTGTTTGTGCCAGAAAAGCTTCTGTTTATCAGTCCCAGAGCCATAAGACAGGACTGCCACACCGCAACACACCTGTACAAGAGGACACAGTCTCAAGTTGTGCCAGGGGAGGTTTAGGCTGGTGGTTAGGAGAGAGAGTGATTGCCCACTGGAATGGGCTGGCCGGAGAGGCGGTGGAGCCGCCATCATTGGAGGTGTTCAGGAGGAGACTTGATGGGGTGCTTGGTTGCATGGTTTAGTTGATTAGGTGGGTTGGATAATAGGTTGGACACGATGATATTGAAGGTCTCTTCCAACCTGGTCTAGTGTATTCTATTCTATTCTATTCTACTTGTGTATTTGGAATCCAGTTGTGCTATTCTTCTTCTAGTCTGCCAGCAATTCAACCTAAGCCTCCACACAGACATGCCAGGATGAGTTATTGCTGTAAAACATTTAGCTACACAACCACTAAAGGAACACCACAGCGTGAGAGAATCAGTCACAGCATGAGAGAATCAGTCACAGCATGAGAGAATCAGTGCTTCCAGAGGACCTGTAAACTCAGCATGGTTGTACCCAACTCTCTGAATGTTCTGTGGAGAGTTTTAAAACTATATTAAGTATTTTGAACTGAAAATAGAATTTCTTGGGAAAAAAAAATCAAAATAAGACATTTTAATGAATTTGTTTTCCAATCCCTTTCCATCATAAAAATCTTATCTAAACTGACTTTTCCCAGAAGTTTCAGTCTTAATGAATTAGCATCTCCCTTATGACAGGCATTTAATTAGGAGGTCCCAAATCAATGCTGAGAGATTTCTTCTCCAATACAATGCAATGTCCACAATCCCATGCATCCAAGGACATAAGGTGCAAGAGGTGGATCCTTTTCATCTGCTGCCAGTTAGGAAAGAAAGATTTGAAATTGCTGTTTAAATCAGAAATAAACTAAAACTCGCAGGCAAAAGTAAAATATTCCAGCTTGAGTGCCTCCAATGAGTCCTGAAGGATAACTTTCAGCAATTGCTCATCCTGTCCAGTCTGAAGGAAAATGGTTTCAGAAAAGCTCTTGTGGGCTCACAAAAGGACCCATTTACTGTCATCAAAAGCCTCAGTAGAAGCTCAGCAGAAGTCTGTAGTGAAACCCATCTCCAGAGAGTGTCCTTGCAGAGTCACTGCACATTTTATTCATTCCTACAGGTTTGGTGTTTGTTGTTTTGTTTTTGTTTGTTCATTTTTTATTTAATGACCCCTGGTACATGCATTTCAAGTTTAGGCCAAGTAATGCCTGATTTTCTTCCTTTTGGATTTGTTTTTTCTTTTTTACTAAGTGATTCTGCCATTCTGCTCCACTCTGCTGAGAGCCCACATAAGTACTCCATCCAGCTCTGGAGTCTTCAGTATAAGGTCACGAGTCTATTGGAGCAGGCACAGAGGAGGGCTGTAAAATGATCAGAGGGATGGAACATCTCTACTACGAGGAAAGGCTGAGACAGTTTGGGTTGTTCAGCCTGGAGAAGAGAAAGCCCTGGGGAAACTGTATTCTGGCCTTTAAGTATGTAAAGGGGGTCTATAAGAAAGATGGGGGAAGACATTTTTAGCAGGGCCTGTTGTGATAGAACAAGGGATGATGGTTTTAAGCTAAAAGAGGGGATAATGAAGGTGGTGAACCTCTGGAACAGATTTCCCAGAGGTGGTACAAGTCCCCTGCCTAGAAATATTTAAGTTGAGTTTCGATGAGGCTCTGAGCAATGTGTCTTGTTAAAGATGTCTTTGCTCACTGCAAGGTGGGTTGGACTAGATGATCTTCAAGGTCCCTTCCAATCCAAACCATTCTGTGATCCATTGATCCTATGATAATTATTCTGTCTTCTGAATTAGCACAGAGGCAGACTACTACAATATAATCAGTATCTACAAAAGTAACTTTTAGAGCTCTTTAGCAGTTATTTCCACACTTCGTACAGAGCTTGTTGGGCACAAAGCAAAATAAAATGAGGAAGGAGCAGAGGCAGTTTGGCTGTTCATGTATCTCTACACAGATCTTGTGAGGACACATCTTGAATATTGTGTCCAGTTTTGGGCACCCCAATACAGGAGACATGTGGAGGTGCTGGAGCCAGTGTAGAGGAGGGCAACAAAGCTGGTGAAGGGCCTGGAAAATAAGTGTTATGAAGAGTGACTGAAGGAGCTGGGGATGGTTGGTTTGGAAAAGAGGAGGCTGAGGGCGGACCTCATCACTCTGTACAACTACCTGAAAGGACATTGTGGAGAGGCTGATGCTGGTCTCTTCTCACAGGTACTTAGTGACAGAACAAGAGGGAATGGCCTAAAGCTATGACCAGGTAGGTTTAGCCTTGACATTAGGAAAAAAAATTCACAGAAATAGTGGTCAGGCATTAGAATGTGCTGACCAGGGAGATGGTTGAATCACCAACCCTGGGTGTTTATAAAGGTTGTTTAGACAGGAATATGGCTTACAGGTGAACTTTGCAGAGTAGGGTTATTGGTCGGACTCGGTGATCCTGAGGGTCTTTTCCAACCTGAATGTTTCTGTGATTCTGTGATCTAACAATCAATGCAGAGTTGTTAATTGGTCTGGATCGTAGCATCCGTTCCTCACAGGCTACGGGAAGATAGCATAAAAGCTTTACTTACAAAGGAGGTTGCCTATTGAGTGAGGTTTGACTTGCAGAGATACACCACCCATGTAGAGGGGCAATTCGAAGAGGACCTCATGTTGCCATAGGGATTGAAAAACTTAAGGAAGTGACAAGCTGTCTTTTACAGGCTGAATTCTTCTCCCCTTAAAGAGGGACTTGAATCTTAAATAAATGTGGTGAAGGTTTCTGCATGTTTATCTGACCTAGATCATGGAGGTACAGCATTGAGGAGTGGATATTTTTATATACTGAGTTCAAGAAGAAATTGTTTCTGGACAAGGATTGCAGGAGAGTTAAGTTTTTGATTGCAGAAGTGTATGATGGTGCATAGAAAGGAACAGTGGTGAAGTCTGCTACAGGATTATGACTAGACACATTAAAGCTTTTCATTAGCATTTTCTAATAAGATTATAAATATTCTGTATAATTACCCCTAGCTAGAGTGGCCAAAAGCATAAAGTGGTAAAAAGTATAAATTCATTATGGAAATACACAAAATACACAAGAGGGAAATGCAGAAGATTGAAAACAGAGCTAAGGAAGTTAATCCATGCCATAAAAAAATCCCTTCTAGTAACTCCAAAACACACCTCACAAGTCCCATCATGGACCAGTTGGCCATTTGCCACTTCAGGGCAAAGGAAAGGAGATCCATCAGCTCAGCAAATACCACCAGGGAACAAAAGCCTCACTGCCAGAATTTGTTGGCACCGGCACCATTCCCACGCATTGCCCCACATCCCCTCTGGAGAGCAGGACTGTGTGTGACATGTTTAGTCCAAGTGTCCCTGCCTGGCATCAGCACCCGGAGCTTTGTCTTCTTCCCCTCCCTATTTCCCCCTGGGCCTTTGGAGGTCTGAGCCATCTGAACCATCCAGGGTGTTCCCTTGCATACTGAGCCGACCTCATTCTGCTCTGCCCCACTGAGCACAACTAATAACCACAGCTCGCCTCCTTTAATTGAGACTCTGAACAACCAAGAGCAAGCACCAAACCCTCCAACAAAGCAAAGCTCCCCTCACCACAGAGCACAGCTGCCACTCACACAGGTCTGTGTTGGTATTTCACAAAAGCTGCTCTATTTGCATGGAAAACTGCTATCACAAAAGCAGCTACGAGCAAACGGAGGCCAGCATGAATTCCAGGGAAGTCCCCATGGCAGAGAGTGTGTCTAGCTTTCTGTGCCCCACACTTGCTGAGAGCCAGCAGCTTGGCTAAATTATTTTGTCCTGCAGCAGCATTTTCTAAGCAGCTGTGGAAGCTCAGAGGAATGACAGACATGCTGGTGATGAAAATTACTGCAAACCAGAGGGTGTTTTTCAGCTTGGAATACACAACTGATCAGATTTTCTGCAGGCACTGGTAAGAAAAATACTAATTAGTGCTAAGTGTGGTGATAGGCCAACTCTCTTGCTTAGTTACTCATTCATTAAAGTGAAATTAATCTGGATTTAGATCAATGTAAATGAGTGCAGAATGTAGCTGGGTTGTTATATTTTGTGAACACTTGTCTGCTGCTGTTGCTGAGAGCAGAGAAACAAACCTAAAAACACAACACAGGTCACCACAAACTATAACCAAGGCCTGCTATGAAAAAGTGAGGTGTCACATTAAAGCTGTTGGCCTCCAAAACTCAATCTGATAATATGGAAACATGCAGGTGAACAGAGATTTGTCTAGATAAGGTTCACAGAGAATTACTGGGGAGCAAACAAAAGAGGTATAGAAGGCAGCATGCCTCAGATTCCTCATGTGAAGAGGTCCCAAGGATATCCTCAAAGACAGCCTTGGCATGGTAAACAATGAGAAACCCTTATATATAATACTTTACATTCTTGTCTTTGGCCGCAAGGTTCCAGAAATTCTATATTTCACTGGGCCATTCATCCCAGCAACATCTCAGATTAGATCTCACAGTTCACTGTACAAAATCCTAAACCCACATAGAAGACATGAAGGATGTGATGTGGAAAGGACTACTTACAAACCTGATAGCTGTACCACTAAAGACTATGACAGCAGTCAGGACTAGCTGGGAGAACCTCCACAAATGCCCCATGCCCAAATTCTTCCATACTCAAACATCCCATCTCCTTTACAAGTGCACACTTCTGTATTTCTATACAAACCAAACTCATTCTTTGGCCAGGAAGTCAAGAAGGCAGAGCCAAACTTCTCTCCACTCTCATCCACCCAAAACCAGGATGTCACATTCCCCCTGGCTATTAAAGAAAGGTTCCTGGCCCAGGACAGGGTTATTCCCTGAACCATGTCTGGTCATTGTTTATAAAGAACTCATTAGCACAGAGCAAACCCATCCCACCTAGTATACCTTGGGCTATGGTGGGACAGTGCAAGGTCCCAGGCCTTGTACTATCAGTGGTATAGCTTCCAAGGGCATGTCTCTGCATTGCATTTCTCCTTGCTCCACTATGTGTGCATGTCTAGAGTCAGGCTTTCCATCACTACTCTTTATCACAGTGATCCACAGAGAAGGATGACTTATTTAAGTGGTCATTTAAATCCTAGAGCTCACTCTGAGCTATCTAGAACTAGTAGAGATGTGGTTGAGTTACTCCAGCACTGACTGCAATAGAGCACAAAGATGACAAGTACACATTAAGTCCTTAAGTACCACTGGTAGCTACTACTGGTTACTAAACCTTCACCAGCTTTCTTAAGCTACTAGAAATACCTAGTGATACCTGTCCTGGCAGGCAGGAGGACACACAGGCAGAATGCCTTCCAGATGACAGTGACTCCATCCCACAAAGGCCTACACAGGGGCACTTCTTTGGGCAGCACATGTTTTATATGACATATGGTGTTATACAATGAGAGAATTTTTATATAAGAAGTAAGACAATGCAGAGCTAGACTTGATCCATCTTGGATGTTCTATTTCCTAGCCATCCCCTAGCCCTCACATCATTAGCTTCACAGCAGAACTGTCTTTATAATGACCAACCCTAAGGCCAGTTCCTCTCGAATTGTTCTGCCACTGCCTCCCAGGGAATCAGACAATGTCAAGGGGAGCAATACAGACTTGGCACTCCTGGTGGGAATAAGAGAGCTTGATCTCTGCAGCCATCACCAGAACGAGCATATGCTCTCTTTCCCTGCTAAGTGTTAGATATGTGATGTTGTTTTCCGTGCCCATAACTGGGCAGGATTAGTTACTGAAAAACATCTTGGCAGATTTCCAGGCCACTACACGAGAAAATCACTCTATTGCCTTATGGACAAAGTCTTCAATTTGTCTCTAATCATCTCCATTAGAGCACAGTTTGCCTTTTAATCAAAGGACATGTTTTCCATTTTTTCCTTCTTCTCATCTTCCACCATGTCAGGGTCATGATGCTGTAAACAAACCTATACATACAGACACTTACAGATTCATATGTCCCTTCCACCAGAGTCTAAGAGAGTGACACTTCTGCTGGTGGCTCTTCTGCTGGGGCAAGGTAAAAGGCAAATATATTGATGATCTCTCAACAAAGAGTGTTTTGCAGCCCTCCCTCCTGGATTCACAGATTTCACAGCTACAGAAAACTATGGCCAGAATTAAGGCCTAAGGACATCAGACATGTCATGTCCCACAGCAGTATCTGCTCACTCAGAAATTAATCTCTCCTTTCTCAGAAGAAAATTCCGTTAAAGCCAGCAGTTTAAGGCTGTGCTGAACAAGACCACATATCTTACAAAGGCATGAGCTTGCATTTTAAGAAGCTGGAGGAACACACTCAAGCATCACCATTGCTCGTCTTCTTGCAGTGATTAATTATCCTCAGAGTTAGGAAAAAAATAAACCAAAGGAAAAAAAAAACACACAAAACCAACCACCCTTATATACCTTTTGAGAAATAACCTTAAGTTTCCACTTTTGTCTTGATGAAGGGATTCAGACAATCAGTGTGCCATACTATTTTTTCAAAGTCTTTATAGTCTGGCTTGTAGTACAGAGGTTATGGCATCCTCAACAATTCCCATAAGCTCAGCAATTTTCAACATAGCTGATGGGCCCACTACTTTTGTGATTCCATACTTCTCAACAGGCATGATGAACACTGATGGTCCTATCTCCTAATATGTTAGTCCATAGGTGGTTGGGGAATTCTGATCATTAGCAACACCAGTGTTTAATGTGGCATGAATTTTCTGAATCGGTGCAAGGTCATTTAGAGCTACAAATTAAAGAGTCATTTAAAACTAAGATTCAGATTGAGCGAAGAGCGGCACCCTGAACAGGCTGGCAGTCTTGTTGTAAGAGAGGCATATTTTAAACTGTTTTCTTAGATTAGGATAACTAAAAAGCCCACAATGTCCATTGTTGTGATCAGAATATGTTACTGAGATCATGTTTCTCCAACTACAATAAAAGTGAGAAGCTCCAGAGAGGCTATACAGTCCTTTGAGTAAACACTGAGAGCTTAAAGAGAGAACAGCACTATTATCTTCAGACAGTGAACTTCTTCTGATTCATACCTGCTGTAACTACCAAGTAAGAATGAATTTGGAGCTATATATAGAAAACATAGACACAAGAGTAGACTATAGGCACACCTTCCCTCCTGATTTGGAAGAAGTTCTGGGGAAGCAACAGCTAAGCACAAAACAGTGTTTCAAGGGGCATATATTTGAGACAGTATTTGACATGTTGAGCAAAGACTAAACAAGTCAAAGTGTTTATCATAAAGTATCTGTCCAGACAAACACATTTACTATTTGCATTAGCTATTTTATACATGTAGAGAAACTGTTAAATGTAATTGTTTTTTAATTAATGTTGCCATGGTATACCTTCTATGAATAGCTTCCTGAGCTAATCCATTTTAACTTAGCATCCAGCCTGATGTTTCATACAGAAAGTGACATGAAAAGTTCATGCTAAGAGTGGGAAAACACCCAGACATTGGCTGCTCTTTACTGATTTCAGCTGCCTCTTTATAGGTCCTACGAGCTCTAGGAAAATCATCCACAGTGTGTAATAAACAAACCCACCACAACAAAAAAATATAAAATCCAAACCCCCAAAACTCCACAAAAAATATATATAATTAAACTACTAGTGAGTTAATGAAAACTTATTCTGTACTCTTCTGAACTTAGGACACTCTACTCCTGCCATGGGAACACAGATCCACCCACCCTGAATAGCATGTTTAGCCACCCCTGTGGTTTTCATTCCCTACATTTTATCTGCATTTACTGAAAGCAAGCATATATATACACATGTGAAAAATAGTGGATGCTGTAAAAAGAACTGAGTGCAGAAGAGGATGCTAATTTCAAGGTAGGATTGTGGAGGACGCTTGAGTTCATGGGAGATGTGGAGTGCCCCTTCAGTGACCACTAGAAAGTGCCCAGATCCACAATCATTTCACCAGCCACCACTTTCCAGTTAGTGAGTTGATCAATACTTCATCTCCTGCTCAATTTGAAACTATCCAATCACAGGCAGTGGCTCTGTGGGCAAAGTAGATGAAGGGAGGAGTGCTCTTAGTGTCCTCAGTCCCATTGCTTTCTGGGACAGTACGTTACTAGGACGTTTACATTATAATGAAGTTTGGCAAACCAGATTCTATGACTGTGAACTTGTTGGCATAAACTTATCTGCTCTTCTTGGCTTTTCTCCCTCTCATTCCACCACAGCACAGAGTTATGGGTAGAAAACACTTTTCCTGAAAAGCTCTTTTTCTCCTGTACTGTGTGTGGTAAAGGGAAGATAATAATTGAGAAACAAAACAAAAAGAGCAGAAGATGAAAGGGGCAGCATGGCACAACTACAATCTTGAGTGCTTCTGCACTATTCCTGGACTATGCTAACACAGCATCATCCTGGTACAACACTGGTGATGCCTCTTAATCAGTAGTAGAAGATACATGACCAAAAACACCACTGAGAAATGTACAGGGCTAGGTCAGGTCCACCTTGAGAGCTTGGACTGTGCTGAGCATACTAGGATCTTACTAGTAGGGATATAACCCCTCACACACATAATACCACCACATATAGCCACCACTAAGGAACAATCTCTTAAGAATAATTTCTACATTTGTTTCATGTTATCCTACCTACTAGCAGGACCTGAGTAATTTTAGGACTGAAGAAGCTGAATACAACACCAGCCCCAACAAGTATCCTCTTTATGCTTGGGGTGCACCAAACTTCTAATGGAAAATCTTCATTTTCCCATAAGAAGGAACTGCTCCATGTGTAAATCAGGGCATTTTTTTCCAAGTTTTTTTTTTTTTTTTTTCCACTGCCTAGCTGTGCGAGCTTAAAAAACCCCACGGGTTTCACTGGAAATAATTCAGAATTGATGTGTTAGAACTGTACAAAGTTGTGGCAAATCAGAACCGATTCCTTTTGAGATGTTATGCTATTAGTTCACTAAGAAAGATTAGCATTGAGATATTACTGAGCATTAGCAGAGATGAGTAAAACTACTCCATGCTCCAGATGAGAGTCCCAAAATGAAACTTGCTGCTTTAGTTATAATCTCAACTATGATCACTAATGTTAAAAGATCTAAAATAAAGAAAACAACCTGCAGTAGAATCTGGGAAAAAAAATTCTTGTGCCTGTGAGACCAAGAGATGGGTTTGGAAATTTCAGCAAAGCATAACATTTATAATCTAGGAATGTACCCATGAAATTCAAAGACAAAAGCTTAGACTTTATTATAGGCCTTCTGCTCTAAAGTAAACAAATATATCCACCTCCAAAGCCAAACCACCTGAGAGAGACAATGAACTCAATAACAGTTTGTAGAGCTGAATGTGGTGGCAGGATGTAGCAACCCATCCGCTAATTCTGTTTGTTTAACGATCCTAGCCTGTATTCATTTGCCATCAGCAAGCACCAAGGGCAGTATTTTTAACTAAATAGCAACACATAAAAAGCATTACAATGAAAAACAATTATATTTTTTAAAAAATCCTACTAACTGGGATAAACTGCTAATTATAGATTATACAAATCCAACCATAAATTCCAGTTACACCTGTGTAACGAGATACACTGTGAGAAACTGCAGTGCCTCACAGCATATAAAGGTGTCCCCATGTAAGTACTCACCTGGTGATAAATACATTATAAATGTAATACTAGCCCAAATAAATTAATTCTTTAGGCTATTATTAAGGTCACTACAGAGTCAAATAACAGTTTATCAGATAGGTAAGTAAGATAAGCATCAACTGTTATGCCTGATAAAAAGAAATAGTAACAGTTAGTGGAAATAGTGTTGAATCTTTTAAGAACTTGTAGCTCTGCAAATTTTACACTAGTCCTTAAAGTAGCTCTGTTCATGATCAATGTGCATGACTCACTATTCCAGCACAGAGCTCTGATAGCTTGGACGAAGAGTTAGCAGATCCCTCTCTAAGTATATTGATTTATAACTAACACAGTAAATTTCCTAGGACGTTTTGCCTTTTTTCATGAGATGTTATTACACACTCACAGTTCAAATAAGCCTCACAGTTTATGCATTACAGCTAAGATAATGATGACTTCCTTCTGGCTTTATGCTCTTATCCTTTTCATTAAAGCAGTGAGCACTGAACTAACATGACCACAAGTGTAGAAGCTGGGTCATTTCTCTGGATTGCAGGTTGTCAATAAGCTGGACTAGGGCAGAAATATTATGCACAGTTTGCACTCTAACAAGACTCCTGGGGCTGGTCAGTGCCAAAACATATAGGGAAATACAGTCTCAGAAATGTTAAAAAAATATATATCCAAAGTTCTTAGTCTACATACTTAAGTGACCTTTCCAAAGTGCTAGGATGATCTCTTTTACCTCTGCTGGAGCTGTGCAGTGTTGCACCAGAGAGCACTTGAGACTGAGTTTCAGGAACCTCAGAATCCAAGGCTGGTGTGGATCAACTCAGTCCTTTGGGATTGTTAGTCCTGAGCGCATCCTCTAGTTATAACGATCCTTATTATATGTGTCAGGAATCAAAATATTCAAAACAAGCCATGCTGTCTTTCAGCAGATACTGCTGCAGAGCCACCATTCACACAGACCCTGCAGCAAATGGCACCTACAGTGAATTCATCAAGAATCTGAATTTTTGTTTTAATTACTTCAAACCATATTTAGGAACTCTGCTGGTTCAAAGTCATTTGCCTTCTTTCCAGTCCTATTTGTAGCCCAAAAACCACAGGAGAGTCCAGCAATTTTTCCACTTTTTTTTTACCAAGTCTGACAAGTGGATTCTTAGCTTGTCTGTATAGGAGGACAATCAGTATGTACCAGTAACAAGAATGTAGCTAAGGTCTTTGACACGGTCCCCCTCAAAGTTGTGTAGATACGGATTTGGTGGGTGGACTGTTCAGTGGATAAGGAATTGGTTGTGTGGTCACATCCAGAGGATGGTGGTCCACTGCTCAATGTACAGATGGAGACAAGTGGTGTCCTTCAGGAGGCCATACTGGGGCTCTGTACCAGTGCTGCCTAGTATCTTCATCAGTGACAATGGGATCAAGTGCACCCTCAGCAAATTTGCAGACACCAGTTGACAAGGCTGAAGGAAGTGATGTCATCCAAAGGGACATAGACAAGCTCAATAAGTGTGTCTGAAACACATGAGGTTCAACAAGGCCAAGTACAATGTCATGCACGTGGGCCATGGTAGCCCCCAGTATCAATAGAGACTACTGGATGAAGAGATTGAGAACAACCCTGTGGAGGAGGACTTGGGGGTACTGATGAATGAAAAGTTGCATGTCAGCCAAAAATGTGCACTCACAGCTACCCAGAAGGTCAACTGTATCCTGGGTTGCATCAAAAGAATAGTGGACAATATGTCAAGACAGGTGATTCTAACACTTTACTTTGCTCTGCAAGATTCCACGTGGAGTACTGTATCCAGCTCTGGGACACTCAACACAAGGACATGAATATGTTAGAGCAAGTCCACAGAAGGGGTGCAAAAGTGATCAGATAGATGGAACACCTCTCCTATGAGGGAAGGCTGCGGGAGTTGGGGCTCTTCAGCCTGGAGAAGTCTCCAGGGAGACCTTATTATGGCCTTTCAGTATGTCAAAGAGAAAGATAGGGACAGTGTTTTTAGTAGCGCCTCTTGTAACAGTATAAGGAGTGATGGTTTAAAACTAAAAGAGGGTAGATTTAGTCTAGATATAAGGAATTAATTTTTTACAATGAGGGTTGTGACACACTGGAATAGGTCACCCAGAGAAACTGTGGATGCCCCATCACTGGAAGTGCTGAAGGTCAGGTTGATGGGGTTTTGAGCAGCTTGGACTATTTAAAGATGTCCCTGCTTTGGCTGGACAAGAAGAGCTTTAAAGGTCCCTTCCAACCCAAACTATTCTATGGAATATGCATGATGGTGTGAGCTGTCCTCCTTCTCACTTTGATTCCAGAAGAATACAGTTTGCACTGGGCTCTGACTCTGGGCTCTGTTACAGTGAAAACCGGAAAGACCATTAGCAAGGCCTGCTGCCTTCATGCTACCTTCATGCTACCTTCACGCTACCTTCATGCAACCTTCATGCTTCAATTACCAAAAAAAAAAAAGAAAAAAAGAAAGGTATTTGCAGCAAAGGTGTCATTCAATTACATTAATAATAGTAAAAACAGTTGTCTCCTCCTCTGATACTCTTAGTTGTATTTCAGGCATTAGTCATTTTTTAAAGCATTATCTCCTTGCTATAATCAGTCAACAGACTCATGCAGCAGGTAGTGTACAATGCATTTTACTTTAAGGGCCAAAATAAGACAGAGGAAACCATTCTTCTCACAGGACTAGTGCCTTAGGGATGAAGTAAGTTTAGCAGTACAATGTTTGACCAAAAACATGGCAATACTTGACAAAAGTTCTCTAAACAGATATTGTGTCCTATTACTGCATGTCAAGTAGCTGGATGAGAAATGCAACACACACTGAGCTTGCAACCAAACTGACCTGTATATGCATCAGCAATGTAAAACCCAACAGACTGAGTTACTGGAATAATGAACCAAATATTAAAGATTCCCAGAATGCAGTGGGGACAGATTCAACTCTTTGCCTGTCCAAGTGAGGAATCTGGCGCAATCAAGTCATCTAAGCTCTCTGAAAAGTTAATGAAAAGAGATAGGAAATCAGATGTTGAATCATGCCACCTGTCCTGGACAGTCATCTTTGAAAAGGATGAATCACTCTCTGGAGGTGTCTATTCCTTTCCACTGACTATCAAAAGAGCCTAGACAAATAACTTCCAAGCCACTGGAGTTAGATGATATGAATCCTGCTAGAGATAGTTGAATATAAAGATACAATATTGTCTAATTCAATTTATACACCTCAGTTCTGATCCAACCTCTGTTAAAACTCAGAAAGACCTTCAAGCTATTAGAGTCATTTACCAGAAAGCATTATGACTATCAACTGCTGCACGTCTGCTGTGCCATCCTACTTGTGTCATATTAGTATTGCAGCCTCTCACAGAGAAGTTATGTCTTCACTGCAAAACTGAGGGGTTTTTATAGTAGATAACTAATATATGCTATCCATCCTGCTATAAAAGCCTGGGGGAACAAAGCACTGTGATTTCTACCGCAGAGCTGCTAAATGAAGTCTGGCCTAGAGGTGCTGGATTGAGTTGATTGTGCGTAGTTACACTGCAGTAAAAATGTCCTGTATTGCATCTTCACAAGGGCTTTAATGTGTTATGCCTTTTTATCTAACTCACTGTAAAACAAAAGACAGGTGCTTCAGGCTGAAAGAACATAGCTTTATTTTCCAGAGTACTGACACTAAATATTGACTATTAAGCTGTAAGGAAATTAATGGAGTTTTGAAACTTGACATCAGATGAGGTTGTTATTCAACACTTTAGGACAGAAACAACAAAACCCACAGTATCCAATTGAGCTACCTCCCGTGAAAGATATTCCCCCTACTTCTGGTCAGTGTTAGCAGCAGTACTCACAGCTGGAATGGAGTCCATGGAGAGCATGTCACTGGAGAGCGTGTCAAAAGGCATTTTATGCAGAACTCTAAAATGTTCTCTGTCATTTGTAACTACATTAATACAGCAGAGCTTGTTACAATTTCTTATTTGCATTTTAAAGAACCTAATTAGTGCTTTATCGAAAAGCAGTTCTCCTAGGTGTTCAAAATGCTCCACTGCTTTTGTTTCATATTATAAACAAGATTACTGATTTGAAAAGGAATTTGGCATTTGGATGTAACTTGTAGGGAACTTGATGCAATTGAAACACTAACCCTACAATTTACTAACAAAAATACCACATCAGCTAAACCATGGTGCAGCTTTACCACTGGGGAAGGAATATTCTCAGCAGTCCAGTACATTACAATTCAGTTTTACCTGTTTGCTCAGTTCATTTGAAGAAAAAAAAAACCAAAAAAACAGAGAGAGAAGCTGCAACTCAGTGGCAGAAAGGATTAATAACCTTTACAGACTTCCACAGAAGAAAGGATGCACCACTTCACATTATTGAACAATGAAAAATGCAGTGGTTGTGTCATCTGAGTTTGAACTCCAGTAATAACTTCAATGTCTCTTTTGCAGAGAGTCCACGCAAAAGAGAGCTCTACCTACAGCTTCAAAACAAGCCCTTAGAAATTTAAATCTTTGCTTTGGTCCTAAGCACAGGGATAAACATCACAGGCTTCTAAAGACAGCTCAGCAAGACACAGAACTGGAAGTAATGGCTTCATCAAAAATCTTAAAAATAAACTGTGTCTGAGCTCAGTTTTGTCCTTTCAGTTCACTTCTGCCTGTGAAATTGCTTCTGAAACCTGCAAAAGTGCAAATTTTTCACTGCAATTATTTGATGCTCTGACCCAGGTCAGAGCTTTTGTGCTAAACTTTTGCTCAAATGCCACAGGCATTGTGTGACCAGCAAAGACTGTGTTCCTCCCATAAGACCCGGCAACCTCCCTGGGACCTTCAAGCTTCCTCATCACCTGGAAATTAGGATCTGCAGCTCTCATTCCAATTACTCATCACAAGACTCACATCATCAAGAGACTATGTTTCTTAAGTACACAAAGACAGGAGTGAAAATAAACCAAGCTAGCCTCAAGAGGCCAAGCTCACCATTCCTACAGGAGGTTTACAGAAACATTAATTTCATTAGAAGATGCAGGGTTCAGGAAATCTATCAAGTTTCAGGAAAAGTTTAATATACTATGATGGGACCTTTAATGCACTGCATGGGATTTTGCATGCTCTGACCAATATTAACACTTCTCTATCATTTGTTTTAGGAGCAGAACAAGGACTAAATCTATGCAGCACATTTCCAGTCTTGCCTTTCCCTATCCAAAATAGAAGTACATCCTCATATCAAGGGAGAGTGGAGGAAGTCTTCCATTTACAGGTGCACCTGTGCTGAAAGATACCATTACATATTTATGAGAATAGCAACCTAAAGCATTAAAAAAAACAAAGGGGGGGGACGGGGGGTGGGAAATGAAGGGGCCTAGAAAATAAAGTAAGTGTTGTTCTTTCAGTTTGAGGTTAGTTTAGCTGCTGTTAAAGAAGGAAAATAAAGGCCCTAACTGCACAAGAGCCACTGAGGTTTAAAATATTTAAATTTTGTGAAGGACACATGGCAAAGGTTTTCTCCTCATTTGTTTGTTTTTCTGAGACAGAAAAGCCTGTAACTAAACCTGAAATCTCAGAGGTTTTTGTATACCTCACCCTAGTCTCCTGCTGAATATCTGCATTCTTATCAGTCCATCAGAAAGCAAACACTGAGGTAAACAGTGTTGCGGCAAGGATGAGTCCTTTCTTTTACCCTGTGATTTGGACTCCACCTGAGCAGACAGCAAACCT
Organism: Dryobates pubescens; assembly: GCF_014839835.1. Classification (NCBI taxonomy): domain Eukaryota; kingdom Metazoa; phylum Chordata; class Aves; order Piciformes; family Picidae; genus Dryobates; species Dryobates pubescens. Next base: position 17,726,962 of record NC_071625.1, on the reverse strand, counting down.
CCTTCTGATTGCAGCTGGATAAGTACTGGGCTCTACAGCCTAATTTTGAAAGTTCTGAGCACCCACAGCTCATACAAAATCAATGAGAGCTGCAAGCAGTGTTGAAAAACAAGCTACGAATAACTTTCAGCACATGACAATATGTTCCAGCTTTTTGCCTGTTCCTATTTCTGTCTCATTCCTACACTATTTAGAAATGGCTCCCATAGTCACCATAGTTTTCCTCTTTTTGTTCTCTAAACAGCATGTTACTTTTTCATAAGATGTAATTTTTCCTGCCACTGAGACCCATACTTTTCCTGATCGTCTCAATGTTTCTTTCTAATGTCTGGGACTTTTATTTGTCATGAGTCTAATCTTCTCTCTGCCTTTGCAATTAGTTTTACTGTACATCAAACATCATTCACAGCGATTTCTTGTCTGAAATGCAAGAAAAACTCTTAGAAGCTAGGGGAGATGTTATCACTCAGCTTGAGTCTCTGATTTCGGACAAGATGTTGGCAGTGCAGAGATTCAGTGCTTTATGTAAAATGATTGTCCATGTCTTATGAAAGTATTTTTTGTACATAATTGTTAAAGAAAGAAACTAGAGATAAAAAAATAAGGCAAGAAAAAATACTTAACCAATCTGATTTTATTATATTTCTACCTTCCAAATTCCTTTTTAAGAATGCCTGTGGTCTGTACAAAGCTGTGAGCTTGGAACAGAGTTCTTTTCTCAGCTGCACCACAGAGAAGTAGAACTAACATCATTTTCTGATACAGACTTATTTCTAAAACTCTCTTGTTTGGATGGCTCTTGGATTCATACCTCTGCTCCCTCAGCTAAAAGGAGAAATCAGGCCACAGCTGCAGCAAGGCTGAATTTGCTCCCCACCTGAAGGCAGTGTCAAAGATAATGCTTTTTCCAATGTACAAAGGAAGAAAAAATAAATCGATAAATCACTTTCCAAAACTATAACAGAGCTAACATCTGTGCTTGTGGAGTGTCCTGATTTGAGCTAAACCAGAACCAATTCTCTGTTAATAGAGAGCATCTGTCATTCATTTAGTGGCCAGCACAGCCTCAACCCATGGCAGGCAGAGAAGCTACCCAGAGGCAGGATCACAGAAGTATCAAAGTGCTGCCTGAAGGCAATGAGAGATGGTCTGTATATCTAAGTGAAGGCAGTGGTCAGCTTGATCATCCCACCTACCAATGACTCTCAGCAAGATTCTCCCAGCCAGACAAAGAGCGTGTCCAAGGAGAAAGAGCTCAGTCACTGCAGCTACACTGCTGAACAATCAGAAGCTGTCAGTAGTAAAGCAGCAAGAATTATGCATACTGAAAAGTTTAACTAAAGAAAATGGAACAGAATCATTAAGAGATTCATGTGTAGTGCGATATTTTTGTTTAAAAAAAATAATGTTTTTTTATTCAAGGCAAGCAAGATGTGTTGAAGTCCAGAAATGGAGTTTGAATGGGAAGAACCTGCCTAGCAATCTGCTTTGTGTGCACTTAAACCAGAGGGCAGAAGAACACAGGCTCACGTTTACAGTGAGAGCGCATGGAGGATTTTCCTCAGCTTTCTGAAGTTCTCAGATAATGTTCATCAAGCTGACATAAACCAGCACTGCAGCAAAGGATGCAATTCAGGTCTTCCTTCCTCTCCTACTTATTTGCCCTTGCCTTGTGCCATTCCTGCTCTGGGAACACAAATGTACACGTAGCTGTATGGTGAACTAAATCTGAGTAAAAATTAATCTGAGAAAGAACAAGAACATTCATTGGCTCCCTGCTGTAGTTCATGGTGGGGCCACATAAATGCTTGTGCTGGCAGATGGGAGAAGGAAGTTAGGAAAAAAAAAGACTTTCTTTTTTAGCAGCGGGACTGTCTTTAACTGGTCATAAAATAGCACTGCTGCTAATCTCAGAATAAACCTATTCATTTCAGAGTCTCATGTGAAATAAGAATTAGAATCATGGAATCATAGACTAGTTTAGGTTGGAAAAGATCTTTAGGATCACTGAGTCCAACTGTTATCCTAATCCTCCCAAGCCACCCAGTAAAATATGTCCCTGGGCAGCCTGTTCCAAAGCTTGGTAACCTTTTTGGTGAAGAAATTTGTCTTAACATCCAGCCTAAACCTTCTGTGGTACAACTTGAGGCCATTCCCTCTTGTCCTATCACTTTTTACATGGGAGAAAAGATTGTCACCTAACTTGATACAACCTCCTTTTAGGCAGTTGCAGGGAGTGATAAGGTCTTCCCTGAGCCTCTTTTTATTTCCAGGCTAAACAATCCCAGTTCCCTCAGCCATTCCTCGTAAGACTTGTTCTCTAGAGCCTTCAGCTCCATTGCCCTTCCTTGGACATGCAAAATTCAAATGATATGGAGATTATATGGTGGCAGAAAGAACTGAACTCATGATCTGGGAACTTTTATGTGATCTGTGGAGGAGCTGAGGACCAAGCAGCAGCCATCGCACACTCCCTGAGCTCAAGGATTTCTGCCTGCCTGACACTAGCTCTGGAACTATCTTGCTCTAAGTTAGTGATGACTGGCTGCAGTGGAAAACCGCAGATAGAGAGAGTTTCAGATGTTTGATTTGAAAATAAAACAATGCTGTTAGAGAAAAACTGTATCATTATTGTTCTTCCTGGAGCCATAATCCAAGATACCAAGCTGTTCTTCAATTCACCCAGTGGCAGAAGAAAGTTGTGTAATGTCGTAACAACTAAGCTCATCAAATATTTTACATCCTCCCAGCTTATCATCCATGAAAAGCAAAATATAGATCAGTTAGAAATTCCTTCATAGGACTCTGATGCCTTCACAGTAAACTGCAGTTAGCCAGTACTGGAAGTGTTCAAGAGGAGATTGGACGTGGCACTTGGTGCCATGGTCTAGTCATGAGGTCTGTGAAGACAGGTTGGACTCGATGATCCTCGAGGTCTCTTCCAACCTTAGTGATACTGTGATACTGTGAAAAGTGGTGATGGAAGGATGTGCAATCCTGTCTTCTGTGATATGAGAGATTGCTAGAAGCCAGAGATGTTACAGAGTTTGAGAAAGCCACTACTGCATCTGGGGGAGAAGAGCATCAAGAAGGAACAAGAGATATCAGAGGTGATAACAGCTGGGGCACTGCTTAACTGCAGCTTTCAAAAAAGCAGCAGCTGTCTGATAAGCTTTTAACAAATCATTTGAAAAGTGACTAGATTTCTAATCAATAATGAAAATGTTAGTACCTGCACTTAGCCTTGATATACTCTTCAGCAACCAAATGTGGAATATTCCACCTGAGTCAGATTTGATATCTACATGAGTTAGAAGTTGGATTATCTTCTGATATTTCAGTACTTCTATGAGATATTACTATATCTGTAAATCTTTAAGGAACAGTCAAGATAAGTCAGTTAGGATGCCTACCCTTTGCCATGGCCTCTCTGTGCATGAAATATTTTTAACATTGAAGGTCAAGAAGAAACAGCTACCTGTTCTTCTGTGAACATAATATGACTGAGCAAAGCTGACTTCAATAAAGACATCACTGACCCTTTTAGACTGTTTTGTTGAATAGTGTTCAAGATGTTGCCTTCAAAGCTGCAAGCATGTTTGCTTTAGAAACAGAACAGTAGTAGCATAAGACATATTTTATGCACTGCATGCGCAACTCAGATTCAACGAAGACAGGTGCAAACAAAAAATAAGCATCATAAATAATCTGAACACATGAATGCTTTTAATATTTCATCACAGTCTTCACTATATCAATTGGAATCAATGACAAACAATTGATCCCAACAAGTCATTGGAACATTTCAGCCTCATTTCCTTGTGTTTGCAAAGCACTTGAGATGACATAGTCCTTTGGTCTTCCACACACTTGTTGGGGAGCTCCTCAAGTTCACAGAGAAGTAAAAACTGGTTGTAGAAAAAAATGCAATTTACCTGGAAGTCACTACTAGAGGAAACCACTGCTAGTCATAGACCAACGTTGAACACAGTACTTCCTCAGAAAACACCTGCTTGTATTTCTCCTATTACTAGCTGTAGAAAAAAAGCACCCAAATCTTAGCAGAGACTCTAAAGCCAAATGTATCTCTAAAGCCAAATTTAATTTGAAGTTGTGATATCTGATTTTGCAGTAGAGTACAGGCTTAGTAATCACACATACAGTACAGCACAGGCTTAGTAGTGGCACATACACCCAATGTGTACATGTTACCCTAATGTGCCAAGTCACAGACTTCTGCTTCATGGAGACAGTCAAGACTGAGAATGTTTTTGGAGAATGTTTTTTGCTCAGCTCTGCAAACTATCTTCTCACCTGCCTGGCTTAATGATAGCAGAATAAAATCAGAATATCACAGCTTCCAAAGTACTGCAGTAAGTACAGCAATAATTACCTCTGAGCGTGCGTGGGTATTTTAGGTGACCATTGCAACATCTTGCCCTCTGAGGCTTAAATGTCAGATGACAGTATCAAAAACCAGTGCTGCCACTTTCAAGCCAGGTTGAAAACTTTGTACATGCACTAGCTTATCAAATGCAGCTTCAAATTAAATCTGGGTTGAAATCAAAGCAATTAGCTCACTTTGGCAAGCATAAACCTACTACTTACCTAGCAGAAGCAGATGCTAGTATATTTTTAAATATTCCATAGCTGCCTATTTTTATTGCTACAACATACCCGCAGAAACCCTATTTAGGAAGCAAGTAGCATCTCTGGAATTTTTAGCCCAATGTACCACTCCTGCTTTCTTGTGAAAGCATCACCCATTTTTGCCTGCTAAGTATAGTCCAGAATGTAATGGAGATATTTGTCAAAAATATCTCCCACTGAATCAATGTCCCACTGAGCAGACATGTTATTTTCCAGCTCTGCTATGCTTACTTCCACAAGATCAAATAAGAGCTAAAATGGAATTAATGCATTCAATGACATGTTCTTAGCAATAAATTCAGTCAAATATAGCAAGACGAAATGACTGAGTCTAGGACAGATGTCCAGTGAGACCTGAGACAAGTGATTCTGAACAGCTGCTGGCATGAAATCCAGTATTTGCAACACTTCACTGTTTTGGTAGTACAAGATAGTGCAAGGACTGGAAGACTCATCACTGCTCAGTACAATAAAAAAACTTTCTACTATTTCTACTCTTTGATTCACATATTTCCCAGAGGCTCACAAAGGATTATGTCTATTAAAACAGAAGGCTTGGCTGTGGCAATGCATGTTCTGTCTTAGGACATGCACAAACTAAAGAGCTGCTTGGCATGTGCCCTTGTCACGTCCTCCACCCACACAGTGGCTTCTATGTTCTTGTTTTATGCAGTGCTGTCATTAAAACCACAGAAACTCCAACAGCTATTAAAAGTTTCATATTCTAAATACATATAAGGCATAGTCCTTACAGTGAACTCCTTCCCTGTTCCTACCATGTTGACACAAAATTTTAAAGTGGCACCAGCATGAGAAGTCACTGGGTCTGTTCTCCACCAGCCCTCCACCACCCCTCAAACAGTTCCACTTCATATACTGAGATAAGAAAAAAGTTCCCTGATCTCTGTGTTAAAACTTCTGCTGATGGAAAGACAAGACAAGACATTGAGGTGCTGGAGTGTCTCCAAATGTCACTTGACAGTAACAGAACTTGTCAGTCTACAGACCTGCTTATTCTAACACTGCAATGTGTTACAGCATCACACAGGGAGTCAGCTGCTGTCTTTTAATTTCACACCTAGGAACCAGAGTAATGCCTCATAATTTTGACTCAAAAACTCACAGTGACCACAACACACAAGGCAAAAAGCAGCAAAACCAAGTAACTTTTAAGTAATTACCAAGAGCAAGAGAATGACTTATCAGAGGTGAAAAGAGGAAGGGCTGTGTGATTGCTGTTCCCACCGAAGTGCTGGAAGATATCAGCTATGATACCATTACAGTCCAAGGCAATGGAAATTCAAAGTTCATTTATATAGTGTGAATTTCATACACTGTTCTCCATTAAAAGTAATTTAAAACTTCACCAAGGTTTTTGTGGTTGATAGCCAGAGCATTAGAGAACACCAGTTGCCAGCAGAGTCACCAGTTGAGTTGGGATGATGAAAGGCATTGAAACACAAATACCCTTTTGGTTGGTAAAGGATCATTCTCAGCTGCATCCAGAGCACTCTTTTCACAGTGCAATGCCAAAAAAAATAACAGGGGAAAATATAGTTCCTGTACAAAGTAAATTGAAACCTGGATATAAATAAGATGTCACCCTTCATATTGAGTGGTCCAAAGTATTACAAAGTAATGGAACCACATCAGAACCAAAAAGAATTCACATTCTGCTCTCTAGAAGCTGACCTATTGTTAATACTGACTTGGGCAGAAGAATCCAGAGGTGATCACTTCATCACCTTCCAAGTAGTAAAATGATTTCTTACAAATGCAACAGAGTGAAGAAAAAAATTTTTAAAAACCAACAAACAAAACACCACCAACAAAACCACCAACAATCACAGCTTCCCATACTTGTATGCTGACTAAACCTATTAGAGTTCCAATTGTGTAGAAGAAATGAGACTTCTACTTACTTTCACAGAGACGTCTTCTAAGCTTCCCTCGAATTTTATCGATGGCATTGTAATCAGACACATGAAACACATGAGCAGACTTGGGGTCTGAAGCAATTTCATCCAGTTCTTCTTTTAAGGCTTCACCAACACCCACAGCAAAGATCCTAATTCCAGCCTGATGGGCTGCAGTGGCTGGATCCAAGACATAATCCTGGCTTCTTCCATCAGTCAAAAGGATAGCCACTTTTTTAACTGTTCGATCACTAAGTCTCCCACCAGCTTCTTTGGAAAAGCTGTAGGTGTTGATGTACCTGAGAGCATCTCCAGTGTTTGTATTACCCCCATAATACTTAATCTTTCGTGCAGCCTCTTTGATTTCCTCACGTGTTTTATACTTTCCCAGGTCGAACTCTGTTGTCGGACGATCGCTGTATCGCACCACACCTACACGGGTTTTGTCTGGGCCAATCTCAAAAGTTTCCACCAAATTAGACACCCACTGTCGAACTTTCTCAAAATCTTCTTTTCCAACACTGGAGGAGGCATCCAAGATAAAGACAAGGTCATAGTGAACATTCTTGCAACCTGCAGGATTGGCAGAAAATATCACTAAGGGAAGATGAAAGAAGAGTACCAGACATAGCAAATATTCCCTAGGCAAGGCTCCCTAGCGAGCAGTTTGGAGGAGGCAGCAAACCCTTTCCCTGTCCTACAGAAAAAGTACAGATTCTCAGCCTTTCTTTCTTGTGATTCACCTCATCTGTTTCAGAACATCTACAGACCAGCACACAATTCGCTTTGAAATGCAAACCTTTTCTCTCCCTGCACCATGAACTGCCTCTTCTGATCAATGTTTTACCTACTTCATCTGCATGCATATGAAGCTTTATTTTTTAAACTTTGTTGCAATGCCTTTGCTCAGGCAATGCTCTGAAATGACCCTGGCAGATCAAGAGACCTGCCCTGACCGTGCCTATGCCAGAGCCAGTTCTGATCGTGATAGTGACGCTTTCATGTTCCCTCTTGCGTTAATATTATGACATATTTATGCATAGCTAGAAGCAGGTTTATTGCTCGGCATATGTTGATGAAGCAAGCTTATAAGATTATTTTGATTCTGAGATGCTCTCCCATTTACTATTGACTAAAGGAAGACTGAGTGAATTCTATGATGGCTTCCTTGACAACAAAGGGCAGCTGCTTTGTAAGGGTAAAGTTCACTTATCCCCACAACCACCCTTCCTCCTCCAGTCATGATATTTGTAGTCTGAGGCTTGTGTAATCCAAAAAGCAAATGTATTTTAATTGTGGCTTGCTTGTCCTATGGAGCCAGACTGTCAGTTGCCTGCCAAGAAAATAGACCTCAGAGGAGATGTTTTCTAGCCATTTCTGAATTGCTACAAGCAAGGAGGCACCAGATTCATAATTGTCCCACAAATGTCAAAGATTTATCAACATAATGGTCCAACTGGACTAAATATATATATATATATGCATGTGGTTATTTAATTCACTATTATAAGCCACAATCCTTAACAAATTGTGATTTTTTTAAGATTGAAAGTTGCTCTACAAAATCAATTTGTCTATAGCCACAACCATCAATCATTGCTTATTCAGTAGTTCTTGTCTCACACAGTCTCACAAAGTACAATTTCTTCTTTGAACCAAGAGTAAAAACTTAATGTGACCTATCATGTGGAGAGCAAAGCACATATAACATGATACAAGGCAAAGAACCAGTCCACACCAGTGTTTGTGCCCCTTTTTTCTCAGAGTAACAGGGCTTGGAGTTGCTGTGGTTGAGGCCCCATCCCTGGAGACATTCAAGGTCAAACTTGATGGAGCCCTGAGCAACCTGATCTAGTTGGCAATGTCCCTGCTCACTGTAGGGAAGTTGGACAAAATAGCCTTCATAGGTTCGTCCTAACCTGATGCACTCTGATGCTGTGATTCTGATTCAGTGACGTCATGCACAGTTCATCCAGTCAAGCACTTGCTTGACAGCCAGCTCAGTGAACAGAAATATGAATCACGCTACTCAAAGGTGGGGAGAATGATGCTATCACTGTATTTCCTCACTGAGTTCTAGCATTTCAGCCTATAGAAAGGTCATGAAGTCTTCCACACCTAGATTTGACCTGCAAAAAGCACATATTACCTCTGGTGCTTTTAATAATCCTGTGGCTATGTACTTCCTCTGAAGAGGACAAGGATCTCAGAACAGTCCAGTGCACTGGACAATGTGGGTATGTCAGCCCCATGAAGAGGATTTGCCTTCAGATAAAAGCATTATAAATAGCCATTCTAACATTGTAAGTCAGCACTCACGCTATTGCATAATGGCCATGAAAGAGGCTGACTATACACCCAGTGTGTTGTAGTAAACAATGAAAAATTTGCATCATCTGATGCTGTGTTAACTTCTGCAGCACAGTATACCCCAGGTGCTGCCACTCCTTCAGTGTCTATGGGAACAATCTATGCACATGGGAATAGGATCCCACCAGGAACAACCCAGCTACACAGGATCATATTGCAAATAATCTGTCCACCTTGGGATTCTGTTCTGTGATGGCATTTTGTGAGCAAAGGAATACTTATCTCTAAACACAGAACAAGAAGGATCTGGAGGGAAACTCTGAAAGGTAATCAGAGTGGGGAGATGATGGTATATATCATTTTATATCATGAGATGTAAGCTGCATTACATCTCTGTAAATCACCTAGACTGTCAAGTGTATTTCTGCTTGATTTTTGCAGAATATAAATTATAAAATATATAAGAGGAAAAGGTGAGCAACCCCCCCTAAAAATAAATCATTATTATATTAATTTAGTCTGCCTGAAAGAATATTAATTAAGTGAAACTAACTAGAGTATAAAAAGATTTGACTATAAACCCCACATAGTACAGACTTTCCTGTTGCTCATTTTAATGACTCTCAGCAGGTGAAATGACTGCAATTTAAAAACAAACAGAACAGACAGAATGAATCCTGTGTTCAACAGTGATGAGCCTTAAAAGGTTAAGGTTTAAAAAGTGATGCCTTTTCAAGCAGTGTTGCAGGGAAGAAAAAGATCCCAGTCTTTCAGGATAATTTTCTTAGAGTCAGTGATTCTTTGTTTACAGACTTGATGGGACTGTGATGAAAGGCTGCAGAAAAGCTTTTAGTAAATATTAATCTGCATTTTTAGCACAGTAATGTTCACTGCTGGACAAAATTGATTGTTTTACAAAAATGCTATAATAATATTGTTTACTGCCAGGAACAGTTCATGCTAATGGAATACAGGGGATTATTCATAGAAAGTGAACTTTCAGTTTTGTAATTACAGGAATGCTCTCTGGAAGCATAATTCCAGGAGCTATGTTCATCCACTCAGTAAACTGCTCTGCAGCATCCCCCTTAAAAAAGTTCACAAACAAGCTATAAGCCCAAAACTATTTAATCACTGAATGAACATAAAAGTAGCACCACCATAATCTTCCTGTGATTGATCCACAGGCAGAAAAAAAATAAACAAAACCAAAAAGATATTTCACTTTGTTTTGTTACTAAGTACTTATTTATGTTAAAGTTCACCCCAAAAGCCTCACATAGAGCACAAAACACAACTGTAAAACAGCTATTCCTTAGACTGATAGAAGGTCTAAGACACCCTTTTCTTTCTTAGAAATTACACAGGCTTACAGAATACTGTCTTTCCTAGAAAAAGAGAAAGAAAGCCTCCATTTCAAAGTACCCTTAGGCTGTTATATCAATAAAATGCATGGGTCTACTACCATTTTCTGCACCTGAGATGTAACATCACTCCCAGCCAGATAATTCTTCCTACTACCCTCCAAAAAGCCACATGTCCTCATCAAGATTGCCTATATGAACAGGCCTTCAGCTGTACCATCCTCTAATGCATTCAGTGGCGTTTGGGGGAGAGTGCTTGTCAGCCCAGGCCAAAAGCCATGCCAGGGCCCATGGTAGCAACTAGCAGTATGCACCTAGAGAGGGCATGAACAGTGCCCTGGCCCTGTTTAGCTCACCAGGAAAGTCCTAGCCAGGTCTAATCTGACTCCCACAAAAGGCAATGGAAGAAGTGATCTCCATGCCAGTGATGGGTAGATGAAGCAATATCCAGACTAAACTGTGTGTTGCTCCCCTTTCTGTGGGTAGCTGAGCAAACCTTTCTAAGCCTGCAACAGAACAAGAGACCCTAGGTAAATCACAACCTTGATCCCTGAGCTATTTTCATCCCTAAGGTCTATTTTAGGCCTTTTCAGCAATAAATGTCTTGAGTTTTGTAACTGTTTTCCTCCTCCTTCCTCCTTTCCAACAATAGCTTCTCAGACACACAAAAGCCCCAACAGCTACTCAGCACGAGGCACTAAGCTGAACAGTGCATACCTGCTCTTTGTGCCTCAATTCTCTCCCCGCTGAACATGAATATGAGAAGAACCAGGAGATGGAGCACACGGCATCTTCCTGTAATGGACATATCCGTATCTCCTTGCTTATATCAGTTTGTCTTTTCTCTCTGGTGAGAAACTTGCTAGGAATCCAATCTGTAGCCTAGAAAGGAAAATAAAGAGCAAGTGTTATCTCACAGAAACACAAACAGCAGTAATGATGCAAGTCATGGGACCAATGTTTTGGAGAGTTGTCTCTTCTGCCTGTCATTTTACTTGAGTAGACACAAACCACTCAGACAAAGAGGCAGGAGTTCACCTACTTTTCAAAAGCTATATTCTTTCACTGTCTCTATTCAGTGTGCAGCAGCCTGAATGGAAACAGGAGAGAGATTACCAGATTATTATACTTTAATTGAGCCCACTGCCAACTACACAATCAACGCACTGGAGTGGAAACCATTCCTGACCTGGCCCTCCCATGCATTCATCATTAGTAGATACACAGCACAGAGCTGAGATAGAAACCACTAGAAATCACACACAACCGGTTGCCCCTTCACCCATTGCTGCTTTCAGTTCCCGAGCCTCAGAAATGACGAATGTTAAAAATACACAGCCATTTTCATACATGTACTTGTTGCTATCAGTCCTTCTTTACAGTAATAAACTCAGAGCTTCAAAACACATTTTGGAACTGTTTAGTCTAAAGGATTGCAAAAGCACAGGTGGATGATCTTCAGTTTAAGGGCATTGGCCTGAGTTTACCTTGACTAAAGCCACTGAATTCAGCCGGGCAAAGCGCCTGGGCTGTGAAAAGTTTGCCTGAGTATTTTAACACTAGACCAACTCATTTTAAAAAAATAAATTAATTTTTAAAATTTACTTCTTCCCTTTGCTTTACTATTTTTCTATTAGCTCATAACATCATTGCAGCTCTATCTACTGCATACACACACAGAGGAGAAAACAATTTCCACTTTCTAGCTCTTACTGCCCAAGGAATTATTTTAGAAAACTCTCTCAGCTCCTGAATCCATCTCCGGTTTTCATGCACAGATTTCTTTGTTCATTTTCTGAGGGAATTTCTGCTTCCTCTGTCCTTTAACGTGCACATCAGTTTCTCACTGTTGATAGCTGGGTAAAAGAGGCATGAAGATCACTGCTGTGGGGTCGATTATGCATTCTAGGATATTTCTTTTCAAGTTGGGTTCTATGGGAATCACAGGCAAAAAGAATGACGGTGTCAGCATTTGTTCAAAACCAGTCCTGATGAGTCAAATGTTGGACCTATCTCTATCATGTATCTCAGAAATAAAGTGCATGCCATGCTACTGTAGGAAATTTTTTAAAAGGGAAACTCTTATGTGAATGTTGAGACATAGCAGTAAATCCTTATTCTGAGGAAAAAATAAGCCTCTTATATTTTCAAGAGATCCTACTATATGCAGACAAGCAATCTATCTAATAAAACCTGAATGCCACAAAAAAACTTCAGAAGTATCTGCCAGAAGAACATAAAGGCATGAATAAAACAAACAAAATCCCACCAAACAAAAACCCCACATGCCTATTCAAGTAGCATCCCTAAATCTAAAGGGCACAAGCAGGTGCTGTAGTTTACACCTCAGCCAGATGATGTCCCTACAAGACAATGAGGTGCTCGGATTTGAGCAAGCTGGAAAAGGCTGCATGGAAATATCACTGTGCCTTACAGTACTTAGAATTTCCTTTCAAATAAATTACTGAAATACCCATCAGGCAGCCACTTGCAGAAGGATAAGGACAAGCACTACTTAAAATATCTATGGGAACCTTCAGCCCCAGGTTTTTCCTCCTGTGTATTTTTTAGGAAACATTTTTTTCTGGCTCTGGTGATGGAAGAGCAGGTTAGTGGTGGCAGCAAGAGATGGGAAACCAGATCTGCCATGCAGCATTCTGCACTTCCACTTCTGAGTGCTCAAAACATCCTTTCTCTGTGTCTGGGCTTGCACGGCTGCTAAGTTTTATAAATACATTATTAAAAACAGTCTTTGTCAGCTGCTAACCCATATGAGACCAGGATAAAAGGAGCAGAGCACCAGCTGGTGTCAGTCAGCAGAACGGCGGCAGGATGGATCAATGCTGGCTTGACACACAGTGGATGCAGCATTCTGTGGAGCTTGGTGGATGTGGTTCACTTGATACAGACATGACTTCTGCACCAGCCTACGTCACCAGGTCCGAGAGCTGCATCTCTAAGGCATCACTTCACTCCATTCTTTGCCAAAACATTTCAAGAGTTCATTGTTTCATTATGCATGCTGGAAGGTGTCTCAGAACAGTCATTTAGGCTAAAAATAGTGGGGAAAAGAACCTCAAATCAAATCTGAACATCTGCTTAAAATCTAAATTCATAACTTGTGGAGGCTTTAATACACATTTGTGGTTCAATATTTTTCTTGCATTCAAGCCAAATACATAATTTTATCCATTTTTATAGCATGAAGAATTGAACCAAGTCTCTTAACTTGCAACTACTTTATGTAGTTTATGGATACACTGGTGAAAGAAAAATTACCCCATTTACATCAACAGAGCTCGTATCACAGCAAAAAATTCTTCAGGGGCATGAGAAGAAAAGATGGAGATAAAGCCTTTTTACTGATGAGTTTGTCACTGTGAGACTGAGGCTATTTGACCATCAGTTGATCAACATTTATTTCCCCTTCCAGGACAAAAGGTCAAAAAGGAGACAGAAGTGGGACAGTTTAAGCATCAGAGTAATCCAAGAACAAGAAATTCTGTATTGTTGACCCTATTTTGAATTGGACAATGTGGCGCTTTTTTTTTATTATTATATTTAGTTCAGCCTGTCATGTAGGCATGATTTTCCTGAAAGTATCCTACGTCAATGTATAGCCATTAAAAATACCTCATCTTTTCATCTTACAAACATCTCTTTGGGATTCCCTTGTGACACATTTAGATGTATTAAGTGATATTGCAAACAGGTTCTATCATGTTCAAGTCTGTAGACTCTGTGTCTGAGGCCCATTTGTAATAGTTTAATGGGGAAAAAAGAGGTGAATAATTCTGGCTACATGCAAACATGACATGGGAATGGCATCTAGGCTGAGAAGCATACTGCTTCTGTTAAAATGAACCCTCTATACTTAAAATACAGGGATAGTACTAAATTACTCCTACTGCCTCACAGCTGAAAAAACAGTATTCAGAGGATAAACACAAGCTCTATACAAACTTCAGCCTCAGCATTCCTTTTTCAGGGTAGGTGGTATAGTTTTAGGTCAGTGAGTATCCATGGTAAGGCCTCCCTGCTTTCAAACAATAAGTTATCAATTTGGGGGAAAAGTATGCTTATAAAAAGCAGCAGTCAAAAATATGTATCTGAAGCAGAATTAGGCCTTGTCTCTTGTTCACTGTTGGGCTTCTGTGCATCTTAAGGAAAGATGCTTTGGTGTATTCTATTCTGCTTTTTGTGTCTTTGTCCTGCCAGAGTCTGATTCTGAAGGGACATGCAGGAACTTTGTTCTCATCTTGCTTCTCAGATAATGCTGAGCACCATTCTAATTCAGAGGAGAAAGAGTTAGATGAAAAAATGTTTGTTTAGAAATGGCATCTGGAGGAAAAAAAAAAGGAAAGAAGGAGAAGATATGAAGAATGTAGCAGAGAATAAAACTTCATGGCATTCCTAGGACAAGCAATTTAAGTACAAGCCCTGGATATTCCCTATCTCAGCCTCTCCAGAAACTGTTCTTCTGCCCCTGGTTTGAGAGTTGTCACCAACAGCAAAAAAAATTAACATAAAAATAATTTTTTGAAGTGAATTAGAGATGGAAAAATCCAGAACCCATTCTGTGAACTCTTTCATCCTTTATAGGAGTGATTCAGTCACAAATGTTAATAAAACAAAACTAAACCAAATTGGAGTCAGTAGTAAGATGGGCATTTCAGAAGTGTGATTTAATAAAACTGCTTCTACCTAATGTGAGCAAAAGTTCAAAGACACTGCAAACACAGTGATTCAAGGCTGAAGTAAAAACCATGTCCCATTATGGACTTTAGTCTGTTCATTAACATATCTGAGCTTTTAAGTTTTACTAAGTTATACCAGTGAACTGTTCATCTTACTGTTAAATTCAAGGGGGGCTGATACTATTATTGTGCTTCATTTCATCCATTTGTCTGCTGCCACTGAACATCACCATGTGCCATATAAATGTCCTAAATATGTTGCCATTCATAATGTGATTTTAAATGTCTTTGGTACGCTCCTCTGAAGGAGAGGTTAGCCTGGGGTGAAAAAGACAGTGTCCAATTATACAGACTTTCACACACAGACACACAAAAAAAAGAAAAACAAAAAACCCTTCCCAGAACACTAATACATCTGACATCTTAGTAGAGTCAGCTTGTTGATCACGCCTCTTCCAGCTACTGAACTAAGCAATTTAATTATCTAAATTATTGCTGATATGAGCAGGAAGACAACCATATAAAAGAGAGATGGGGCTTTCTCCCCCCTGATCAACCTATGCAGTCGTATATCTTTGTTCAATGCTTTTTAAAGAAATCATCAGATGGCATTTCTGGAAGATATGCATCTTCCCAGGCCTGATCCAAAGCCAATTGTAGTTAATGAAAAGAGGGCCATTGATTTCAGGAGGCATTATTTCAAAACCCATGTGAATAATAGAGCAGACAATTCTCTGCTGACATCAGGGTTGTTCTTGAGCTACTTTGTTCAACTACAACTGATCCAAAGTCTGCTGAAATCAAGGAGGAGATTGACAGCAGCTCCACAGTATATTGGATGGGGATGTTCATGCACCCTGCCAGTAAACTGCTCTCCAGTGTCAGCTCTAATTGCCAGCAAGGCTGCAGGGGCTGAGGCATTTCTTCCCTTCTTTTGCAATATCACATCTCAAGAGCAACTTCTACCCCAATCCCTAAAAAAATGATCAGACACAGAGAGACAGTTAGCATGAAGGCTAGGCAAAGAGATCTGTCAACTTCATAGGAAATGAAATAGGGTGGTGGGGAAGAGCAGTAGACCATTCAAACTCATCAATTGTTTTGCCTTAGCTGAACTCCACTACTGCACTGAAGTACTTGATGCTGGAGCCAATAGGGTCCACGAAAGATCAATATTACTGCAATTGGAAATGCGTTCAATTGTGCAAGAAATAAAGTCCATGCCAAAAAAATTACAAAGGAAAATATAATAAATACTGGTTTGCTATGTGACAGCTATCTGTCTGGGAGACAGGACAAGACAGGAATTGAATGAGGAAAAATTGCCATACAGTGGAACATAACTAAGAGCCTTAGAGGGCCATAAAGCATACTCAAGGGGGGACTGGATTCACTCAGCATGGATATTTCCGAAATTCTCTGTGCTCCACTTTGCAGCCTTAGAAACATTCATGTAACCCCTGTGGTGTTGCATGTGTATGTGCAAGCAAACCTGAGAGGAGGTCAGAATTAGAATTCAGCCACCTCTGACTCTTTAACCTGTGCTTGGATCATGCATGCCTCAAATTGACTCCTTTGTAAATGCATCTACCACAGACACTTTAAAACAAGCTCTTACTGATTGCTTGCCAAATCGCTGCAATTCTAAAATGCCCTAAGTGCTAGAGGAGGACTTTGCAATGTATTTTTGCCTGCTGCAGCCACACACTGTCTACAGGCTAAAACCTTGATGCAATACCCCCAAGTATAACTTTTCAATGTCCAAAGAAGATACCTCCAGATTTAGATTGCCATCTTGTCTATCAAGCATAGTAATCCTTCCACTTATTGGCTAAGAAAACCCCAAACTAACATGTGGTTAAAAGTCTCTATGACAGAATCTCCAAAATTGTATGGTCTGTGGCTAGATAACCACCAAATCCACCACACCATTCTTCAGTTCATTTTGTTACCTCTCCTACAAAGAGCTGCACTCCTGTGGTGGGACCAGTCACGTGCTGTATCTATGGTGGGACAAGATAGAGCTGCACACTGTTCTGCAGTGCTGTGCCTAGGAGAACACACACCATAAAGTGATGCTTCAGACTCTGTAGATCTGTCCAAATGGCTAAAGCCAGTATTAAGGCCATTCCATGGAGTGCAATTGTCTCTTGGTCTTCTGATGTAAACTACAAGATACATTCCTTGCCTAGCATGGAAAAAGCATGTTCTGAAGTGATGTTTGAGAAAATTACACACAGCAGCTCTTCCATACTGCACTATATGAACATGAATTTTCTGACCAATGGAGTGGTAACCTTGTCTCACTTCAGCTAGCAAGGAGTTTGAATTGCAAAATACATTCTGCATCTCAAACACCAGCTCTGTATAAAACAATATTCTGCAAGCAACTTACTTAACCTGACTGAAATAATTATCAAGGAAAAGATTCACAGGAAGTGTCTCAGGGTGTATGTGGGGTCCAAGGGATTAGAAGAAAGAGATGGTATGGGAAAGCTTTGCGCATCTGACATGGGAAAACAATACCTAGAAAGCTGAGTTTTCATAAGAACCAGACACCAGTACCTGTAGTGCCCATCCCAATTCTTGCTTTCCCCAGGTCTATCTTCTAACTGGCAAAACCAGGAACAGTATTTTAACTTGAAATTCAAGCATTGGTTCAACAGTTCCAGATCCAGTTTTCTTTATAGTAAAGCAGTCTCTCATTATGATCATTTAAGTGAAGTTTTTCCCCTTAATTTTTACTTAATTATCTTCAGAAAGCACTGTGGACCAGGGAATTAGGAACAGAAGAGGACAGTCAGAGGACAGTTAACTTGTCATAATCTTATTTCAGAGCTTCTACCCCCAAAATATCCCTAAATGTATAATTTGAATCATGTAGATTGCAAGTTATTTACACAGCACTTCAGCACATATCATGCCTCTGCAGTTGGGTTTTGGCACAAATGTAAATCAATCCTGTAGAAATTATTAGATCTATAATAATTCTATGAATGATGATGTACTTACTGGGGGGAACACACACTTCAAATTACATGACTCAACAGCAGTTGCAGATCTCAGTCATCCAAGTAATGACTCTTGCACTCTAAGTTAGAAATCTTTGTCCATACTTCACTGCTTACTTCTTTTAAACTTAACTCTGAAATGTCTCTCATGTTGTCACTGAAGCAGAGTTTGGAGCTTACATGTCCTAGAACTGGAAAGTCCACCACCTGTTTGTAATAAAAGTCACACTGTATATTTAGATAACATTTTTCATAGGTCTTCAGAAAAAGAGCTCAATTCACACCTTTAAATTAAGAGACACTGCCTGCTACAGGATGTCCAAAATAATGAGAAGTAACATAAGCAAGACAAAGATCAAAAGAATGTCCACAGAGGAAGTAAACAGCTCAAACTGTAGAAATAGTTTGCTGTGGAGTGGAAAATCCTAAGGTTTTTGCCCAGTACTACGTGCTCAGGCTGTCCTTACTACCATGTGTGCAGAGCATGTTGATTTGTTACAGGATCACAGATAACCAGTCCTTCAGCCTAAGCCCTATAACTTGTACAGGGAAGTCCCACAAATCCCATTTCCTCTCAAGCAGAAGCAGAGCTGTTCCAGTTCACATTAAGTATTAGGAAGAAGTCTGTAACATTGAGCCCCTTGAGGCTATCCAATATGAGAGTGTTCTACTTCTACAGGGCCCATTTCCTGCTTTTTATATCCTCATGGAAGTTCTTCCAGCTCTTGGAATGAAACCTAGTATTTTCTTTTTTAGTACAGTAGAGGATTATTTCAGTAAAAAGACCCATATGTCATGGCTTTATATAGTCAGCTAGCAGAGCTGGAGCAAGGAATTAGGATGGGATAACAGACTAAATCTGTTCAGAAAATAGGCAACATACACCCTAACAAAGAAGAGCTCAGTGACTGCATTTCCCAGAACTCCTACTGGGGCTAATGCAAGGAAGAACTTCTTTTATATTCCTTGTCCTATGCCTTATGATAATGGCCCAGGTAAGGATTGACAAAATCCCCACAAGCTCCAGAAATGAGTTCATACCAACTGTCTGTCACCCTCAGTGTTATTAACTAGCATATGCTAATTTGAAATGTAACAGGCACTCACCTACCATGTCTCCACCACTTCTGCTGAATTGTCCAGATGACAAAAAAATTCCCAAGTACAGAAGCATCGATGCTTCCATCTTGCACTATATGGGTGAATTTTCTCCTCCACACGTTCCAACAAGTTCATGGCCTTCTAATGTCATGATAGTTTGTTCACAGTACTCAAGGTGTAGCCTAACCAGTGCTGAGTACAGGGGCACAATGATTTCCCTGCTCCTGCTGGCCACACTATTCCTGATATAGGCCAGGATGCCATTGGCCTTCTTGGCCACCTGGGCACACTGCTGGCTCATGTTCAGCCTACTGTCAACCAGTACCCCCAGGTCCCTTTCTGCCTGGCCACTCTCCAGCCACTCTGACCCCAGCCTGTAGCGCTGGATGGGGTTGTTGTGGCCAATGTGTAGAACCCGGCACTTGGATGTGTTAAATCTCATGCCGCTGGACTCTGCCCATCTGTCCAGCCTGTCAAGGTCCCTCTGCAGAGCCCTCCTACCCTCTAACAGATCAACACCAGCCCCCAGCTTGGTGTCATCTGCAAATTTACTGATGATGGACTCAATGCCCTCGTCCAGATCATCAGTAAAGATATTGAACAGGATGGGGCCCAGCACCGATCCCTGGGGGACAGCACTAGTGACTGGCTGCCAGCTGGATGTGGCACCATTCACCACCACTCTCTGGGCTTGGACTTCCAGCCAGTTCCTAACCCAGTGCAGAGTGCTGCTGCCCAAGCCACAAGCTGACAGCTTGGCCAGGAGTTAGTAGATGCCAAATTTTTTTTAATAGTGGGTGGGAGGGTACTGTCAAATGGATAAGGACTCAAAATGTTTCAACGTTCCCATTACTTCCAAAACTGGCAACAGCCTGGAAGACTGATTTGTTATCTTAGAAACAGGGTATTGATCTTTAAGTACAGTCTTTCATGATTCTGTATCCATGTGCTTTGTTCAGGTAGATGATGAGGGCTGTGTGATGACATCACATAAGCAGTATTTTCTTGAAAACAGAGACAACTGAAAATTGGAGAACTAGAATCAGATGGAAGGTCATACACTAGTTACCAGGAAAATAAGAGCACATGCAAAACTGGACACTTTGTTGGAGGAGAAAGAGCACAGAAAAAATGTAGAAATGGAAGAGATACCCACTTAGCAGAATTAATTTGATTTAATTTAAATCAAATTAAATCTCTGCATTTCTGGATTTTATATATTAATGTAAGATACTATCTCAAATTAGGCTATTTCCTAAGGCATTGCAGAACTTTGCTTGGGATTTATCTCATTTAAGATTTGACTGTAGCTATTTAACTAACGCTGTATGTAGTTTCATATTTGAGCTCCTCAGGATGGGTCCCCTTTAAAGTTCATGGAGAAAAAAAATCCATAGTCAGATTGATTTTATCTCATTATAAGGAGCCTGAGTGAAATAAATGAACTGCTCAAAAGAAATGCTTATTTTCCCCAGGCACAATAAGAGGAGTCTAGATTTAGATATTGATATTTCAACAAATGTCTATCTGGTCAAGGTGACATAAGAAAGTCAGCCAAAAGCAGCAACGGATAACAGATGGTAATGGTAATAATAGGAAACTTTAGCAAGTTCAGAAGCAGAGGGTGAAAAGACTTGAGTATAAAGTTCTTGTTTAAAGAGGAACAGAAGAGTCAGATCTGGATTGCTAAACAGATAGCCCTTCCTAAACAACAAACTTAACTTACAAAAGCAGGTTTGGGTGGAAGACCCAAAATGGTGCTAGGAAAAGCTTTTATGCTAGTTAACCATGAAAGAGCCTAATAACATCCTGTGCAGGATTTAGTAATTTCTGTGTTAATCATAATACATATGGGAACCAAAACTATGGGGCATTCATGGAACCCTGGACCGACTGAAGGGTTAAACTTCAGCGTGCATTTCTGTATCCACCAACTGCACTGGACGAAGTCAGCCCTGATTCAGTTACTGCTCTGCATTCACTAACTCTGCAAGTAGGCTCAGGAACCTGGAGGCCTAAAAACAGTCTTCACCACTAAAACAAAGATTAGAAAAAAGACACTGAATACCCTGGATTTTTCTACATTTTTTCTGTCACAAGATTTCCTGCCCCATTAAGCAGCTAGCAGGTACTTTTCTTTGGTTTTTAATGCCACAGAAAACAACAAAGTACTAACATATTGCCATGATGGGCAGAGACACACATGAATTTATACCATATATAGATAAGCAAATGTTTCAAACACAGATGTCCTCTGAAGAGAAATAGTGCCAATGCTGCCTGTTGTCAGTTAAAGAAAAAACCAAGACAATGATAACAACAACATGCCAAACACAAACTAACAAAGAAACCAGCCAAACAAAAAAACACCAGTGATGACAGGTTACCCAGGGAGGTGGTGGAGGCTCCGTCCCTGGAGATCTTCGAAGTCAGGCTTGAAGAGGCTCTGAGGAACCTGATCTAGTCAGGGCTGTCCTTGCTTAATGAAGGGGGATTGGACTAGATGACCTCTAGAGGTCCCTTCTAAGCAGTGGATGCTATGATTCTACAAGGGGATAATAATTGTTTTGTTGTTTTTTCTCTGTTAACAAGACCAACAGTCTATTCTTTGTTAGGAAAACCAAACAGTGTTACAACTCTTGTTTTCTATGGTTACATATAAGACCTAATACAACATATTAAAATTGTCCATATTCATGTGGATGTATTCAGGGAACAACTCTTACTTATAGATTATCACAGATGAAAGGGACAATTATGTATAGTCTGGCCTGCTGGCCAACATGAGTCCAAAATTATTCTTAATAATACCAGCACCTCAACTACATTTTGTACAAAACTTGCAGTACTTTTCCTGCACTAGAGAGACATCACTATTGATTTATGAGACAGAATATTCCCACATCAGAACTAGAAGGTTGTTCAAGTGCTCAGTTACCACTGCTTCATGCACTTATCTCTAGAATGAATGCATTTATCTTCTGTTTGCAGTGTCATATTTTAATCTGAAATCCTTCTCTGGCTTCTAGGGCCCAGAACGAGTTGCTATGCTAGTGATTAATAATTTACAAATTTGATTTTTTTCCCTGCTAAGGTAAGGATGAAAACCCACAATGTTATTAGCTAGTCCTTAGCCTAAAAAGAACTCAAAACTGACAAACAACTAAGAAATAAAATAATGTTCTAGCTCAGCTACATTACCAATGTTTCCTTTGTGCAATAAAGAGAAAAAAAGAATTCTCAAGATCAACTTCTCGTCATTTTCTGCTCTCTCCAGAAACTTAGAACACTGCTGCTGGCGCTTAAATGTTTTAGGAGAGAATCCAAACACAATATAATGCTGAATCCTCAGACTAAGAAAAACTATGCATTTGTGTACAGCTAAACAGGAAGTTCTCCATGAAACCCTGATGGTAGCTATAGCAACTGCATTCACTGTATTATTACTACAAAACCATTTTTAAGGCTACTTAAGTACATTTTTCAGACATTGTTTACATATCTAACTTTCTGGCCTTTTGATGCAATCCTGCTCTCCATTCAGCTCGCACTTCCACTTTGCATGCATGGCATGTGAGTTGCTGGGGTGACTCCCAAATTCAGAGAAGGAATTTTCTCTCCCAAACTCATCAGGCTTAAATCTGAACTGCTGAACTGTGGCTTTCAGTTCCAGTGAAACATCATCCCAGCACAAATACTTATATCTCTCAAGCAAATCAGACATGTGAAGAAATTACACTTAAAGCAATAACTAGCATAAGATCCAAAACACTATAAAGGGGATGGGAAAAGAACTCTAAATTCTTTTATCTGGAGAAATATTTGCTTTATCAGAATTCTGGTCTTGCTACCTTTACTTACTAGTCAGTGCTGCAAAGGAACAAAACTTCAATGCTCCTTGGGATATGAAAGCTTTGAAGAGTTACTAGGTTTATTTTACATAAACATGCCTTTTGATGGCATGGTTTTCCCTATGTGATAAGCAGCATACAGTACAGTAATCATGTTTGGGATTCACCTGTTGAAATGGATTTGCCTGCCCAAAATAACTGTGTGAGACCAAATGAGAGTGCTGCTGGTTTCTTTGTATCTGAATCAACCAACTAAGTGGAAGACTGTAGTGGGTTAACACTTCTTTCTGGTGCTCCTATCAGCATGAAAAATAGCTGTGACTCTCAAGTCTCAGAACGAAGTACACTAACACTTCACATTTGTACTCCCTTTGAGAAGACAGAATTTTATTTCCCTCTAGGGTGTACAAAAGACTGAAAGTGTAATGCAGGCCTTCAGTCTTGATGCAGACCTTCTGCTTCCAAAGTCTGTGGAAATATGTTTGTCAGAGCATATTGCAAAGCATATCTGTTCTCCCAAGCCCCATGTCTCTTCTCACTGACAATGGACTGCTTCTTGCTTTCCCACACCACTGCATTTTGTTAGATATATTGATTCATTTATTCCCATGCAACAGCCTCGTCTTGCCCATGACTTCACTAATTATGACAACTTCACTGTGAAAAAAAAAAGATCTTTCTTCTAAAAGATTTACTTTAGGAACCTTTGTTTATAAAAGCTAGTCCATTTTATAAAGCATTCAGTTGTGCCCACAAAATGCCATGCGATCAGTGTTTTCCTTAGGTTTGTATACTTCATAGGCAAAGTCTCTGCAAAGTTAAAAGTATTAAAAGACATAAGAAAAGCAATGTCAAAAGCTGTAATAGAGGCATCAGCATTAAGAATTTTGATGTCCACTTTCAGCTAGGACAAAGAGCTGCAATTCAGTGTAACAGAAAGACTAGTTCTTCTGTCACGTGTTGCTCTGATGTTATCACCAAAGTTATTCCACATTCCATTAAAGCATTATGATACCTGGAAAATATTCATAAGTTATCATCTTATTCCTAATAACATTCTAGGGGTAAAAAAAGATTTCTTCCAATGTACAAGAGTGTCAGCTTTATGACTCCTATGAATTACCACAGAAGGACTCAGTTTCAGTGGCAACAATTCAAGAACAGAAAAGTCAGGACAATGAAATGACTTCAAAGGAACATGAGTTATTGGAAAGATCATGCAAGTGCAGGATAAGTGTTCAGCCTTAACACATTTCAGTTTCATCAGATTCCAAATAGCAGGAATCTGTTGTTGTTGTAGTGGCAAATCTGTGGTTATCTCAGAGTCTGGCTCCATACTGATATATAGCTACAACTCTATGCATTAGTGCAAATCAAAAAGAAACTAAAGGGAAAAAAACCACAAAAACTAACAGAAAAAGACACCAAAACTAAACCAAAAACCAAAGCCATTTAAAAAAAAAAAAAAAGAAAAAAAGAAAAAAACCCAAACCCCAATGAAATTACACAAGCACAAAGGAGGAATAAAGACACACAGCCTCTGATGCTAAGACTGACCCACCTTTCTGTAGAGCACAAGCTTTTAAAATAAATATGTTACCAAAGCATTTCAATCCATTCAACAGTTACTCTAAGATGACTCTTCTACTTAATGAGAGACTTCTTTTCAACCACAAGTTATAAATAGACACATTGCCTCTCCATAGTGTGACTCCCACAACAAAGAGAACATTTCTACGGAAAATGCAAAGATTTCATCTAGGGCTGGGTTATATTATCCCATTTATCATCTTAGTAAAGAATGAAAGGAGGGAAAAGCAGTTTTCCCACCACGTGGCTCTCAACCACATTAAGACCTACCTTATCTCTATGCTCTGTCCTGTGGCAGAGGAATGCCTTTCTTGCAGGCTACAACCCTGCAAGTAAACAGGCAGGGATGGGCAGGATGTGGGTAGAACTTGGGATCTACTCTACCCCTCCCAGGGACCAAAGTAGTCTCAAGCCACCACAAACGCAGAAGAGAAAGACGGTAACGAAGGGCTATCCCTGCTGTGGTGCCTCCCATGATTATTGCTTGGGCAACATCTGTGCTAGGAAAACACACAGGCTCTGTTTAATATCTCCTTCATCTGCAGTCAGGTAGACTGCTCTCTGTGCTGGTCCCAGCTTCAGCACTCATGTACTGGGGAATACACTAGTGTTTGCAGATATTCATTTAATTCAGATTGCTTTCTGGCAATTGCCTGGAAAGGATATTGCCAGAAATGTTCCAGCTCACCTACATTTGCTGCAGAAACAGGCTGAATGCAAGAGTTTTTCATAAATTATACTATACTAATTAAAAAAAAATAAAATCTTTAAGCCACAATTTTAAACATACCAATTTTGACAATGATTGACAGTATTTCAAAAGCTATGTATTTCAAGTTCTGCAGTTGTAGTACTCCAAGTGTTCCTACTGAACTCAACCTGTCAGTGAAATCCAATGTAGACAAGTATATTTCTAAAATATTACACCTCAAATTATATGATTCAGAAAAGACTACAGTCTTTGCTAGCTCTGCTGATTTTCTAGCACAGCTTGCAAAAAGATCAATGATCAGACAATCCTCTGGTATCTCAGCGTACCTCTTAGCAGATTAAAGCACTTAATAATTTTTTATTGGAATGACAGAATCTGCCCCTAAATAAAGACACCATGGTAGAAACATTAATAAATTTGGAGTCATTTTCCATTTAAGATGTGTAACACCAAACACAGTGTTGAAATCTTAAAGCACTACAGATAACTATTGGTTGAGACAGCCCTTCTTGGACTTCATGGAAGGAAAGGACTGCATTAATTTCCCTATCTCCATTTCCCATTCTGACCAGATATCATTTAAAACATATCCCAAAGAACTGATTTTTACTGTCTAAGAAAGCATCACTGTGAACAAGATCAGAGGCTTTTCCCCAAACTCAGGTGATACAACAAAGGAACCTGAAGATAGGGACATCTGTACCTTAAATGTAAAGTTGGGTATACAGCAATGCTTGAGTAATCTCTGAGCAGAAAGTAAGTGACAACAGGGAGTAATGAGACCTAATTTCATTTATCTATTGTTCAGGAGTCTGAGTGATGCTCTTGGTGTTCCCACAAATCCTAAGCAATGTGCAAAGCTAACAACATGGAAATTTTCATAAAGAATGAGGAGTTACACAATGAATAAACAACACAGGCAGATGGTAGAACAAATACAGGTGGATAAATCCATTCCCAAAATCTCTTAGTCTGCTAAGTCTCCTGAAGCATAACTGTGTGTATCCTTACATCGGATCTTGTTTCACTGATGGTCCCTGTTACAGCACCTTGGGGAATTTTGGCAGGGGAACAGCTCAAAGTCAGGCTCTGCATTTAAAAGTTACCCATAATTTACCAAAGGTAGCCTTTCTGGTTTCTCTATCCTGAGTGAGCCTTTTAAAGTCCTAAAATAAAATGCTGCTTCATCTGATCTTGACTCCTTCATAATGCCTCAAGTGTTCCATTCAGGTATATCACCCAGCAAGTCCCTGTTTAAAACTGAATTAGAAACACACCCTGAAGGGATTAGAAAAAGCTTATAACCAGGCTTTTCACCTGTCACCTGGTCTTTCAAATGCCAGTTTTTCACAAAGGGGGTTTGGACACTGCGGGGTGTGGTTTGCATAAGGTTACTGTGTCACAGTAGGAATTAAGCTCAATCCAACAGTCTAAGTCTTGCACCAAAAAGAAAGCTCTCCTGCCTCACGTCTCTCTGCTGGGGCAGGAGCAGAGGATGCCCTGTTTACCAGACATGATCCTTGTGCTGCAGGAGTCTACAATCTAATAGACAGGATATCACAAATCCTGTGAGTACAGAGCCATAAAAGATTCAAAGGGCTTAATTGCCTCCTTACGGTTCCCCATTCTTAGGGAGAGTATTAAAGGAGAAAACCTCTCCTATCAGCTTCACTGCCATCCAACACAGCATTGTGTCACAGAACAGAGAAGGGATTAGCACTTATCATCCAATCAGGCAAACAAGTTAGCTAAACAAGAAGAGTTGGTAATGAGGCAGAAAAGCTGTATGCACAATGTCATGGATCCTTCCATCTAGGCATGGATCAAGAGTGTTCATAATATGGTTATTTAACTGAGAGATTTCATAGATAAAGGGCAAGTTTTGCAGAGTGTATAGGACTGACAATGGAAAAATCCACCCTCTGTGGAGTTTCTTAATGGCAAATTAGAATTAACAAACATTTTCCCGTTTATAACAGGAATAAGTGAAATAATCATTTACATAGGTGTCTGTTTCACATAAAATCATCGCCATGTTCCAGTAATTGTTTTTGCTGGCTGGTTTCAATGCAAGAGAGACACTGTCTTCCTGTCAGTATTGTTTAAAATTTATTACAGGGGGCAAAAAAATCAACCCAAGACTAGGGTTCCCCAAAGCCAATGTAAGCCTTCCTCTTTCATGGGTCCTGGAGGAGAGAAAGCCTTTTTTAAGATGATGTGCAATCCAATAGCCTAAAACTTCCTATATCATCTGTACATGATGGAGCACTTGGCGAGGTGGCATCACTGTCACATTGAGTAACTCCTGAAAGTCCCTAAATCTGATACCTGGGATAAAATTGTCACACCACACTTCTACAGTTATTCCAGACTCTTCTGCTCACCTAAACCATTTTTTGTAATCGATACAAAACTTTTCTGTATTGCTAATCTGTTGAGAAAGAGATGCCTCTGAATGTTGGTCACCCACCAACAGGCCCCATAAGGTATCAGTGGGAAATGTAGTCCTGATGGTTAACTCTGATGAGTGATGCTCTGAGGCCCCATGAAAACTATGAGGATTAATCTGATCAAATACAGAGATTTATAGAGTAGTTGTCTATATCTGAGTGAACAATCTATCTGCTTTTCATAATCCATAGAGAGAAACAGACACTTCTACAGAGTAATGCACTTCAAACTGCAAAATTTCCTACTTTTCTTCACTGGCTTTAAAAGCAGTGAGGAGTGTCTGGCTGAGTGGGAAAGTCTCCAACAGATGTCTAAAACTTGACAAGGTGTCTTGTCATGACATCATGGTTGGGAAGTTGCCATCTCCAGACATATTCAGGCTCTCTGCTCAAGGCAGGCTGACTCAAGAGCAGCTAAATAGCCACACAAAATAGTGGCACAGCCACTGCCTTAGGGCTATGACCATTCAAGCCAGGTGCAATGGCAGTTATTTAAGGGAATTCAGCCCATGATATGATCAATCTTCAAGTCAGTGAAGAGAAGGACAAAGGCATAAAGCTAAGGGAAGAACTGACACTTCTTAAGTTAACACAGAATGGCTCCTGCTTATTTCTGGTGAGTTTGAATCCTGAAGATCTACAAAGCTGCCAGCAACTCCAAGCAGAGGAACAGACTCCCCAAATATCAGCATACCTGCAAGCTCCCTCTGTGGCTTCCTTGGCAGGCTAGGGCTTGCCTTATGGTTTACTACCTTCAAAAATACTCTGTAAGAGAGAGATGGTGAGCAAAATCAGACATGGAATTGAGGAGAAACTGAAGTAAGAGCAAATAGTTCTAAATTGTTTATTAAACCAGTGGAATCTTGCATAAGAGTGCTTTATCTGATTTGCTGTGTGATGTTATCGGTCATAGTCCAGAAACGGAAGAAAAGGTGATCTCTTTTCACATACAGCTCCAATGGTGTCCTGTAAAGCAACATTTCTTTGACTTCCCTGTGTTGCCACATCTAAAATTAGCAATTTGATTTTATTGCCCATTCATAACTGCCACTGTCTTACTGGGGTCATGGCTCACAGTCTGGGAACAGCTGCTAAGGGAAGTAAAAAGGACACTAAGGGAAGAAAACACAACAATAAAGGTATCTACTGAAATGGAAAAAAATAAGTTGAAGGGAACAATAAAACATACAGAAAAGTGAATTAAAAGGAGAAAAGGTAACTACTGGAAAATATCCAAATAACTTGAGCAAAAAAAACCCCCAAAACAATAGAGAAGGCACTCAGTAATAAACTCAAGGGATTGCAAAGAAAGAAGCTAAAATAAGCACACTTGTAAACTGCTTTTATTTCAGGAATCAATCATAAAAGTACTCATCCGTATAATTAAGAAAACCCTCCAGAAAACATAAAAACCACTCTTAGAAATACTCTAGAGGTGGTACCATAATTAAACAGCAAAGCAGGACAGGGAAAATTGCTTTGGAACAGACTAAGCACAAGGTGGTTTATGAAAAGTAAGACTTGAGCAAAGGTTGTCAACCCATCTCCCTCCCTCCTTCCCTTCCTCTCTCTCTCTTTCTTTCTTTTCTTTCTTTCTTTCCTTCCCTCCATCTCTTACTCCCTTCTTTCCTTCCCATATTCACAGATTGTATCAGGTTGGAAGGGACCCTCAAAGGTCATCTTGTCCAATCCCCTACAGTTTGCAGGGACACCTCCAACTAGATCAGGCTGCCCAGGGCCAGCATTAGGGTTTTTGCATTCCTGTCTTGTAATTTCATTAGGTATTTTACTTACTGTGGAAAAAATTTCATCTCACTACTGAAACAGATAAAGGGTTGCAGGGATGACCAGTATAAGAAGTGTTTTGAAACAGGTACCAGCTGTTTCATTTCTAAGAACTGCAGAGGTAATCAAGACGGTCTATGCATATTATTTGTAGCCTTTATCTGCTGATGAAATTGGAACTACTGAAGTTCTGTCATACAAGTGGTAATTAGTTTTATACTAAATGTGGAGCCAACAGAAATCTCCCCAGCGTCTCCAGCTCTGTACTTTCCAGCTCAAAGGAAATATTTGCAATTGATATGCAGAATAATTCTTCTTATGACAATCAATACAAATCTGATTTTTCTGGAAAGAAATACTTGGATGCTGCCAATCAGCAAATAATTCAACATGGTTAAGCAAACAGCACTGTACTTGGGTAGTAAATAGGCAAACCATAACAAAATGTTGGCTAAACTTAGATGAAAGAGCATGAATCCAGAAATGGTCAATGGTTTAAGCTTCCCCTCAGACATGATGTGGAATATGGACAGTTTTGGCATCTCTTATTAAAATCAGCTAAGAATCAATATTCAGGACATAACAATAATCAAATGAAGTTGCTTAAATCGAACTCAAGGGATTCTTCTATTTTACAAAGAATCAAAGATTAATTTCTAAGGAACTGAATCAATGCAAAGTAAATAAATTCTGATAAACTGGGGAAAGACAGCTTACATCTACTGCATAGTAGATAAGCTCTGTGATAGCAGCACTCCCTGAACAAAGGAAATTTAGGCAACTGCATAATCAGGACTGACAGCACTTGCAAAATATGACCCATAACTCAATTTCATTCATTCCTAATGAATTGCCAAGGCTAACAGCTTGGAGAAAGCTTTGTGACATGCAACCAGATCAGTTCCAAGACTTGCACTTTTTGGCCACCTCTGCAGCTACATCCACCCTGGTGTGGGATTTGTGACTCTTCAATGGACTTTTAGGATGGGTTGCAGCATTATGTATATAGCACAAGGGTTTCAAAGGGCTCACAGGCACCTGCCCTCTCTTTATTGCTAATCTTCCTCTCTACCAGGAAAGAAATGGGATGCCTTAAAGTGTACTGATATTGTTTTACAGCAAAAAGCCTTATAAAATCAAAATACTTTGAGAAGTACCAGGCTTTTGTTTGTGACTGTACAGAAAGATATCAAGTATTTGCCTTGAAAACCTCAATATAATGAAGAATGACAATCCAGCCTGCTTTCATTTTCCAAAAAAATAAAGGTCTTTTTAGAATCACAGAATCATAGAATGCATCAGGTTGGAAGGGACCCTCAAAGGTCATCTTGTCCAACCCCCCCAGAGTGAGCACGGACATCTTTAACTAGATCAGGTTGCTCCAGGCTCCATCAAGTTTGACTGTCTCCAGAGATGGGGCCTCCTACACCTCTCTGGGCAACCTGTTCCAGTATTTCACTAGCCTGCAAAGAACTTCCTCCTCATGTCCAACCTAAATCTATCCTGCTCTAGTTTAAAACCATTATCCCTCATCCTATCCTTACAAGCCCTTCTAAACAGTCCCTCCCTAGCTTTCTTGCAGGTCCCCCTCAGATATTGAAATATTGCTATAAGGTCTCCCCAGCAGCTTCTCTTCTTCAAGCTAATAATCCCAGTTCTCTCAGCCTGTCTTTTCAGGATAGGTGTTCCAGCCCTCTTAACACATTTGTGGCGCTCTTCTGGAGCAGCTCCAGGTCATTTCTACCAGCACAAGGAAACAAAAACTATCTCACTATTTGCATCATGCATGATTTGAAATTAATGTTTCCACTCACCAGGAGGAAGCAACATATCTGTTGTATATCAATAGTGTTTATTATAGAGATGGGTTGTTTCTTTTTTCCCCACTCCAGATTAAATCCCAAATCTATACCGCAAGTTCCTGACAGGTCATCTACCCACCATCTACCCGCATACTGCCAATCCCCAAACAGCTTTTTTCAAGGCAATACTAATGAGTGCATACTGGGGTTTTTTTGCTAGGTGAAGCACCAGCTCTCTATCTTCATAGATATTTTAGCAATGCTGAAAAATAAATATTTCAGCAGCACTAAAAGCCACCTCCCAGCCTCATACTCATACTAGGAACAAATAAGCACATTTTCCATCATAAAATTGCCAATCCTGTTTTGAAGATCACATTCACATGCTAAAATATTTCAGCCTAGTCCAGTGGAACTGGACATTGCCAGTAGGAGTCACTGCATATTCCCTGCCATACCCCCAGCCACCTCTACTGCTGGGGATGTCAGCCCGGGGATTTTAACTGCTGGTCACAGCTCACATGGCAGCCAGCAGTAGCAAGTGCAAAGTAGTTCATACAAAGGAGAGGCAAAGTCCTGAGTCGAAAAATAAGGGTTGTAAGGTTCTCAGCATTGCATTGCCATCTCTGAATGGATGACCATGTCATTGTTGTTCACATTTCTGAACAACTGGAGTACAAACACAAGCACTTGTCTGGGACATGAAAAAAAAGAGGCCTGCCTACCATTCTGCAGCTTCCTTACTCATCATAGCTTCAGAGCAGTGGCAGGGTAAATTTTTAGTACCCAGTGTCTTATCGTCACACATAAAACAGCTGTGGCCACATTTTTTCACCAGTGACATGGTCCAGAGCAGAAAGGGGGAAACATGTTAGAGGACAAGTCATCCCATACTTTCCAAAGATTGGATCCAGATAGTGTCTCTTTACAACTCAAATACTGAAAATGTTGCCAATCATATATATGATTGAGTATATACTACTCAATTAACAAGAAATGAAAACACTTTGAACTAGTAAAACATGATTTGAGACTGTCTAACGTTATCTTTCCTTCACTGACTGCACCAATTCAGTAACTTGCTAAAGGCTGTGCAGCACATCTGCCTGAGCAACATCCTCTGTCCATGGGCCTGACTACAGTCCAGTAGGCTTTTTAGCTGCAATGTTAAGGCAAAATCCTTAATTTAACCTGTAATTTACCAACCTTTCATGTAATTTATATACCATTAGTATGAACACATTCTCTCCCCTAAAAAAAATCAAATAAACAAAACAACCAAAACCTAGCAGAGTTTTTTAACAAAATTTGAAATGAAAAATATAAAATAAATGTCATGATTTACTACCTCACAAGACCTCATACTTGCTTCCCATGGAGAATGCAATTCTGAGCATGACTTGAGTTGATCATTTTGAGCCTTAAGTGGAGTATGTCTCCCAAAAGCATAAGAAAAGACCCTTGCAGAAGTTTCTCTCCTTTCAAAATACATGCTACTGCTTGCCTCTGATAATTGAACTGGGACAGAGTTATCTGAGACAGCATTTGCTCATGCCAACTCCAGAAGCTCAATGTAACTTCTGTTGAAGGGAACAACAAAACCTTCAGAAGCAACTGGATAAAGCCATCAGAAAAACATCAAGTAAATGAAATATGTGATGAAGGAAATTAACAGGCTGAGGTTGTGTCCAAACATGATCAGAGAGTTTCTAATACATTCATTTTCCTTCTCTTTTCCTGTTTTAACATTTGCTATAAGAGTTTACATATATGTTCCAAATTCCTTAGTTACAGTTCAGGGATATCTGTAGATGTTACCTCCTCCTTTCTTCATTCCCAGTCCTTGTGCTCCCATATTCTAAAACACATTTTTAACAGTTGGCAATGCCTAATACAAAGTGATTAGTATACAATAAGGACCCAGTCTTTAGACTCATTTGGCAAAAGAAAGGCTTGCAGCAATGGATGCTCTCTGAAGAGCTGGCTGTAAAGGTAGAAATGCTCTGCCATATCTTCCTCATCAGGAAAACAAAGTTGGAAAGTCTGGAAGAGGATAGTTCACTGTCATGGGAAGCAATACATAATTAAGGTTTATCTAACAATTATTGGGGAATTTGCCATTGCCTGAACAGCTGAAGTAGCCCAGTATCACCCATACTATTCAGATGTGGTGGCACAGACAAGATGCTGATATAGTGCAGGCTTTCTTTTCTTGAAGGTTTTGCTCATCATTATAAGAAACTGGAAGAGTTTAAGAATGTTTTTTTTTTTTTAAAGGAGGAATTCCAAACATCCTGCAGTGATTAATCAAAACAGGTTTTAGAAGAAAGTGTTGCCATATGACAAACTGAAATAGCCTTTGAAGCCACAATAATTACCCAACAAATCTCAGAAAGGTATTTTAGCAAGAAAGTTATCACATGCTGCAAACAAAAGTGTTCTGTTATTCCTATTATTTTCAGTATTATAATCTCCAGATTCAAAAGCTAGCTCTGGTGTATAACAAAGTTATTTGCCCTAAAACTCTATGAAATGTCAGCAGAAGTAAGAAAATACTTATGTGTATGCATAGGTGCAACAGACACACTCACCCACACATTGTCTGGGTCTCTTAGAAAAATCTTCCCACAGACCACAGAAACAAACTGATTCTTCCACCTAATTTTTCCTCTGTTAGGTCCCCATTGGGAACCTTGTTCTTCTACCATGCTACTATGAGTCATATTCATGAGTCATACTGATACTTCCCCCACAATAAGTCAACCATAAGATGTACTATTCCAAGCCTCTCCTCAGTCATGGCATTGGTCTCACTCAGATTTGGGAAGCAGTCACTCAAATATTAAAGCACTGATAAAACTATCAAGATTTGGCCTCAAACTGATCCAAAGAGAGTGAGTACTATCATATGCTGCTCTGCAAGTCAGAAGACCTGGATTCTCTCCTTCATTTCTCAGTGTGTTGAGGACAGTCCTTCTGGAAGTTATTTGGAATAATTCTACACAAAACCAGATGACATTCAAAAGTTGGAAGGCTGCTCACTGCTACATTCTGAATCAGAGTCTTTGCTGAGACTGTTTCACCAGAAAGAATCCCAAAACAGCACATCCACAGCAATACAAAACATTGAAACTACACAGTGCATCTGCAACACATGCTCATGATGGTTTTTTGTACTAAAATTCCATAACACTTAACTGATGCAAATTCTAACATATATCTTCATATACTTGGTATGTCTTACTGGATGTTACTTCCCAACTGTGGACAAAGAGCACAGAAATTTCAGTTAAAACCTACTAAATGCTTACTTTTAAAAATGAAAAGATATCACAGAGCTTTTGAAGTAGATCAAACCTTGCAATCAAACTTGGCTAACCTATTTGAGAAACTGCCTCTACCATTTTATCAATTAGTATTTATTCTTCGGTATTTATAACAAACTCCCCCAAATCATATGTCTAAACAGGCATTTGCAGGGAAAAAAATAAGGGGGGGGGGGGGGAGGAGGAGATTCAGGCATACATCTAGAGCAATCCTGGGAAGAAATCAAGCACACAGTTACCTAGATGGATTTTGCAGGTGCGTCTTCCTGAGAATGATTCCATTAGTGTCCACACTGTGCAGATGGGCTACGTTATTTTAAGGTCTTAATCAAAATACATGCAAACAGGCACAGCACCGCCTGCATACCAATGCCTGTGAAGTGTCAGCTGTGAAGAAGTCAGTACACTGTGGTTTTTTTTAAAAGAACACTGGCTATGTAAAAATACAGAAGTGAAAGAACTGCTGAATTAGGCAGCTTATAGCAAGACTTAGAGGCTACAGCTAGAAAGAGATGCACAGGATATTTATAATAAATGTGAACTGAAGAAAACTTTACCCTATTAACAGAATAGTATTCCCATGTACTGACAGATACTCAAATGTCACACAGATGAAATACAAGAAGGTTTTAGGTCATCAAGATCCCAAGGTATATATAATTTGGAGAACCAACTCTAAAGTCAGTAATTATAGTGCAATCTTGACATCTCTAAGGCTCCTGTAAGATCAGAACTTTTTCAATGGCTTTCCTCAATGAGGGCATTACCCATTCTCAGTCTCTGATTTATCCCCCGCGCTTAGTATCCTTTAATTACAACTCGAGAGCTGAGACAGACCCAGGTTCAGAGGACAGAATCACCTGTAAGTCTGTGGGCTGAAAACTTTGTGGGCTAAAGTAAAAATAAACATACCCAGATCCAAAATAATGTATCACAGTTGCTTTGGGATTATCTTTTTAAAATACAGATCCTGTTCCTGCATGCTGCATACTTTAAAAAAAAATAATCTTTTGAACTTAAGCTGCCTTCCAATGCAAGGGAAAAATGAAAATAAATGGGCAAAGAAAAGGTTGTGTTCAGTCACAGCACCCCAGGTGTCAGGCTTGTAAACCCCAAAATGTCCTCTTACCTGCACAAACCCAGCATTACCCAAAGTGGTAAGTGGTGCCCGGCTCCTGAGCTGCACTCAGCAGCAGCCGGGGTGCGCTCTCCAGAGCTGTCAGCCCCGGCAGGGACGTGGGGTGGCGACTGGTATGCAGGGGCAGGAGCACACAGACAGACAAACCGGCACACAGACACACCCAGGCACACCCCCTCTCCGAGAACTCCGCTCACAGGGGTATGATGGTGACAGAGAGGGGGTGGGCAAAACTCAGCATCCTCTGACCACCCACCCCCGGGCCGGGGGGAAAACCAGGGATAGGAAAGACAGAAGAAGGGAGGAAGAGAAAAAGGAGAGGAAACTGAGACGAATGAGAGAGAAAGGAGGCAATGAGGGAGGAAGAGGAGGGAGGGAGGTAGAGAAGGAGGGAGTGAGGAAAGGAGAGAGGGAGTGAGGAGAGAGAGAGGGAAGGAGAAAGGGAGGGTGAGAAGGAAGGAAGGGAGGAGAGAGGGAAGGAAGGGAAGGGAAGAGAGAGGGAAGGAGAGGAGGGAGGAAGAGAGGGAGGGAGGGAGGAAGAGAGGGAGAGAGGGAGAAAGGGAGGAAGGAAGGGAGGAAGGGAGGAAGGGAGGAAGGAAGGAAGGAAGGAAGGAAGGAAGGAAGGAAGGAAGGAAGGAAGGAAGGAAGGAAGGAAGGAAGGAAGGAAGGAAGGAAGGAAGGAAGGAAGGAAGGAAGGAAGGAAGGAAGGAAGGAAGGAAGGAAGGAAGGAAGGAAGGAAGGAAGGAAGGGAGGAAGGAAGGGAGGGAGGGAGGAAGGAAGGAAGGGAGGGAGGGAGGGAGGAAGGAAGGAAGGAAGGGAGGGAGGGAGGAAGGAAGGAAGGAAGGAAGGGAGGGAGGGAGGAAGGGAGGGAGGAAGGAAGGAAGGAAGGGAGGAAGGGAGGGAGGAAGGGAGGAAGGGAGGAAGGGAGGGAGGGATACAAAAGAATGAGGAGATGCAAAAGAATGAGGAGATGCAAAAGAATGAGGAGATGCAAAAGAAGAAGGAGATGCAAAAGAAGAAGGAGATGCCAAAGAATGAAGAAAATATGGGGGTGGGGAGATGGGGAGAAGGAAGGGACGATGAGAGAGAGGAAACGGAGAGGAACCGCGCACCACGGGCCGGCGAGGCAGGCAGGGCGGCAGCGGGACCTGGCGGCGGGCGGGCGGGTGCAGAAGCCGGCCTGGGCCGGGTGCCGAGGAGGGAAGAGGGGCCGGGCCGTGGCTGTCGCACGGTTTAAGGAGCGAGGGGAGGAGAAGGGGAGAAGGGCGGGGATGGCTGCAAGCCCCGTCGCCGGCCGGGAGCAGGGGGGTCGCGCCCGAAGTTGGGAACGGGCAAGTGTGAAAGGACAGGAGCTGAGGGGCTCGGAGCGGAGATGTGGGGAACGAGGGAGAAGTTATATGCCCCCAAGGGGCATGTGGGGCGCCCTGAAGCCCCTGCCCTCCAAGAGGTGGGGCAGAGAAAGGCACCCTCAGTGAGGGAGACGTGTCTCCAGGCAGCGTGGGAAGAAAATGCCCTTTTAACAGGTGGCCTCTGCTTTTGCCTCCTCCCTGAGCTCAGGATCTAAATAAAAAGCCCTCGGCTGGGTTATTTTTGCTCGAATTTCAAGTCTGACTTGAGTGCTGGAGACACTAGTCTTTCACCTCTCCCTCCAGACACATCATGTTGTCTCCTCACTGTACATCAGCGTTCCAAAATACAGACCATAGCTTCTCCCCACTAAGCATTTTGATACCTGTTCCCTGCTGTGTTACCAGGGATGGATGTCCATAAGTGGGCTATGAGGCTCACGGAGTTGCCCAGTCAGTCCCAAGCCTCTGGTCAAGCAAGCTCAGTTGTTAAGGCTGTTGCTTCTTTTCACACCGTACTAAGGTGATAGAAAGGAAATCATACCTCTTTGCACATATTTTGTCTTCAGTGATTTTGGGAGAAGCATACACTGCTTTAAGAATATGTAGATGGCAGTTTAATATGATGTCTTATAAAGATTTCCCCTGGGAACAGCACCAAAGCAGCAGCTGAGAGGGCTATGACAACCACTGGTGCACGGATACCTAACGGTTTCCTCTCATTCTGCAGTTATTTCTGTTCTGATTGTGAGCCTTTGATTTCCATTTTCAGGCTGAGGTTGGGGATATAAGAGATGTCTGCACCACATCAAGAAGAAGGTCTGTGTAGCTTGATACCTTATTCTGAGGAATGGATGCCTCAGCAGGTATTTAAGAAAACAGTCATCACTTCACAATACTCCCTCAGAATAGCTTCTCAGTCTGTGGTTGTGACATGGGGATTTCCTCACAAAGACATGGTGTGTGGCTTGAACAGCTCACAGTACTTTCTTCATCAGTAAATTTGACCAACTGCAGTTGAATTCATAGAAGTATTACTTCCAAATGTTTTGTGGCAGCATATTCTACACTAGTTCACTCCCAGGAATTACACAGTCTGCAAATCACAGTGCCTTCACCGCCTGAAATTGCTAGTTTGATCACATATAACCATATCACCATAACCAGCTGCCAGTTTTTTTCTTCAGGATTTTTGCTGCAGTTGTGCAGTGAGTTTTCTTCTGAATGGTTAACCATGTTTCAGGTTTCTGGCAGGTTCCTTTTACAAATTTCCTGAAAATTCTTGTGCTGGCAAGGCTCAGATCAGTAGTTGTGTGTTCACAACTCATAAATTCCTAGGAAACAAGGAACTATATCAGTGGGGAATACTGTGCCTTTTCTATTTTTAAATATATCAGCTTGTACACATTATTTGTTACAGTCTCAAATGGCTTACATTGCAAGGTAAGAAGTAGACTCAAATGGTTACTCTTATTAAAAAAAAAAACAAACCAAAAACCAACAAACCCACAAACAAACAAAAAAACCTTTCTCTGCCACAGAGATGTGAGGGGGTCTTCTTTCCTGCAGGGTAGGAATTATGGCATTACCTATTAAAAGCAACAAAAGAAAAATACTAAATTCTGCAGTGGAATATATGTGTCCTCTCACATTGCATTATGCATTGTGTACTCTTATCACATTATTGCACCATATGTCATGGTTTAGTTTGTTACACGTTTTATATGATACATGTATCATGACACTGTGCTGTTTTGTGTTACTTTGTCATTGTTAATCAATTACAGGATTTGTAATTCCCAAATCTTGACTCATAAATAATTTCTGTTTGATGAGCGCTGAATGTAGCAATTCTTCCAGTGCTGAAACTTAAAAAGTCATGAATGATGGAATCATCACAGTTTAATGCGAAGACTTGTAATGTTAATCTAACAACAAATGCAACTTCTACCAATCCTGCAGGGCTTTGTGGTATAAAACCTAAAACTCTGAAAAGAAGCAGCAATAAAAATTAAAAATAAAAAAACCCACCCAACCCTCACCGTCATGACCAAAGGCTCAAAATTTGCTTTTCAGACTTTAGAAGGATTATTCTTTATTTGACTAATTGAGGCATCTATAATCAAGTCTTGTACTGATAAACAGTGATCATTTACACAAAATATTATTTTTATTATGCTGTAAGTGTTTAGAGGACACAGTCTCAAGCTGCGCCAGGGGAAGTTTAGGCTTGAGGTGAGGAGAAAGTTCTTCACTGAGAGAGTCATTAGCCATTGGAATGGGCTGCCCAGGGAGGTGGTGGAGTCACCATCCCTGGAGGTGCTCAAGAGAGGATTGGACGTGACACTTGGTGCTATGGTCTGTGGTGACAGGTTGGACTCGATGATCTTTGAGGTCTCTTCCAACCCGAGTGATTCTGCGATTCTGAGTTTCTCATTTCCCGAGTTATCTAAGAGTCATACTGGTCCACCTCTCTAATGCACTGTTTCTGTTGATCCATCTTCACAGTCACCAGCTTCTGACTCTTCATTCACAAATCATCTTTATAAAAACGTAACCTTTAATTTGATGAGCTAGAGATAATGTACCTCCAACCATCCCACAAGTGCAATATGCACTAAGACCCCATTTGTTTTCTCCATGTCATTTGGGATAGAGAATGCTATGCAAGAGAAAAGGAAAAGGCTTTATTTATGATGACCCAACCTTTTAAGACCTTTTTTTTAATTTTTAAACCTAACTATTTGATTAATTACATGCCTCCCTCCACAATAATCTGCAAAAGCAATGCAAAAGCCAAATATATAATTTAATTCTAGCTACTTGTAGAAATACCAGAGGGCCAAGTATTATATCATTTACATAGGTTTGATTTAATTATTGCAAATTAAGACTATTAGTAGATTTTGTAGATTCTGTAAATCAGAATGCTCATCAGAGGTGATAGTATAGTTCTGTAATTAAGTGCTGTTTCTTCTCTACATCGATTGGCAATAAAATTCTGTGGTGTAGAGTTCTGGAGCAAGGTAACAAATCGCATTATGCTTAAAATCAGGAGGCTTTGAATGATATTAATACAGTGGAAGGGGTTCTGAATATGTCTATGACTCAGTGTCTCAAGTAGTCAATGAACTGTAAGATGGACCAAAATCATTTAGGTTGGAAAACACTTTTATGGTCAAGTACAATGACATATTTAACACTGCCATGTCCCTAACTGCCACATCTACATGTCTTTTAAATCCCTCCAGGGATGGCAACTCAACTACTTCTCTAGAAAGCCTGTTCTAATACTTCATAATCATTTTGGTGAAGAAACTTTTTCTAATATGCAATCTAAATCTCCCCTGGCACAACCTGAGGCCATTTCTACTCATCCTATACTCAGGAGTTACTTGGGAGAAGAGACCCAGAATAAGACAGATATGATTATGACTCTAGCATTAAGGGTAGCAGTGTAGATGTAAAATATTACAATCTATATTTTGAAAAAAATAATTAACCAGCTTCATACCCTTGTGGTCACTCATGACCTTGGAACAATACCTTTAAGAAAATAAATTCATTCTGCTAGCATAGTCAGCACTCTGACCCTTATTTTTGCTAAAATAGACTTTACAAGCAGTTGATGTGAAATTATTAGTTCTCCTGCTTATGCTGGCCAATATATCCTGCAGCACTGGTGACAGGTTGGACTGGATGATCTTTGAGGTCTCTTCCAACCTTGGTGATACTGTGATCTCTACCTCAGTAAAACTTGTTTATGTGTTGGACATCCTTGCTTAATTCTACAAC
Organism: Dryobates pubescens; assembly: GCF_014839835.1. NCBI lineage: Eukaryota > Metazoa > Chordata > Aves > Piciformes > Picidae > Dryobates > Dryobates pubescens. The sequence goes on along the minus strand of NC_071625.1, from coordinate 17,686,118 downwards.
CATGCTTGGAAAATTTACAACTGAACAATTTACAACTGAACTGAACAGAGACTGGTTATGTCATAGACAAAGGATAAGAGTGAGTAGTACTGTAGGTGTAAGACCTTTCACAATGCACATTTGAGATAAGGCAATGTCTCAAAGGAGCTGGGCATCCAAAGCAAGTGCTAATCATGCATTTTGGTTTTGCACTGTATTAGCCTGGCTTCTAACATGTTTCATGGTTGGAGACTGATGTTGTTTATTCTATCAACTGTAGATTCCCATCCTTGCAACACCCAAGTGTCTTTCTCTGTGAAGCTGTTTTGAAAACCCAGAAATATTTCTATAACAGTTTTATATATATATTTTCAATGCAAAATAACATTCTCAATGCAGAAATAACTTTCCAATGTGAATAATTTCATATTTTGGTACCTTCGGGGTCTGTAAGCCATAGTTTGTACCCAACCAGGAGGCACAAATCTCCTTTTAACCATAAAGTAATTTTTGGTTTCTTCTGACTTCCAGAAAACAAAGTTCTGTGTATTTTTATATATGGGAGACAAAAATAATGACCCAGACTGAATATGGCTTATTCATGGCCTCAAGCCAAGGCAAACATAGAAGGATATTTTAAAGGAGTAAGTTTGAGAGATGAAGATTGTATTCTCATACAGGATAACTTATTTTAAATGGTAATAGCCTAATGCTTTATCTAGGTCTGAAATATTAAAATTAGTCTGGCAAGAATGGTTAGAGGGTATTGAGCTGGTGAAGAGGTTGAAGAGAACTAATACCTGAATTTACTACATGAGTATTCATAGCTCATGTATAGTGCATTTACAAGACAAAGCTTCTCTTTTTTTCCTTTTTATTTTTTCATCCCATTAGACTTCAAATACAAAAAAAGATTGGTGTCAGATAAATCTTTGAAGATTGTTCTGTGTGTATCACACAGCACACAGCTAGGTGATCCAGACTGTTACTGGATGGAAGGGGGCTGCAAATGGGGTCTTCAGACATAATGTGGAATATGAGCAAATGGAAAATCTGTGTGGAGAAAGAACTGTGAGATTTCTGAAGAAATGCAGAAGAAGCTTGAATTTCACCAAATTTATGTCAGGCTGCTTAGGAAAGGGTGATAGCATGACTTATTAGAGTGGCAAGCCAGACTGTGGGATAATGGATGTGTTTTAGGAATTACAAGAACATAAGAACTGTACTGAATTAGACCAAAGCTTCACTTAGCCACTAATCTTGACTCCACTAATAGGCAATGAGAGATGCCTAGAGAAAAACAGGGCAAAACTACAGTGAAACTTTCCCAGAATAAGCTCCCTTGTTCCCATAATTCATAGTTTAGTTTATTCCTAGATGAGAGGGTAGTATCCAACAACTTTTAGTGGATTTCTCCCTCACGAAATACACAATTCCTTTTTTGAACCCATACAAACTTATCCTACTGAAAGTTTCAAAACTTTACCTGCTTCTCTACATATTTAGAACCTTTATCTGATTTTACTTGATGATCTTTGGTAACTTTATTGACTAAAGTGTACTGATTCCTTGTTCAAAATCCCCATACAATCCACAATTTAATACCCTCTATCATACTCCTCTTCAGTCTTCTTTTTCTGCAGGATGAAGAACTGTATCTCATTTGCTTGATCTTCCTATGTAAACCTTCTCAAACGATCTCTGCCAGTCTTCTCTATGCCTTTTCAAAATCAAGTCTATCCATACAAAGACAGAATTGTTTGGAAAGCAGCAAGGGCCAGAGACAGTACTCCTGACTTGCTCATTTGTATGGTGACTTAATGCTTGTTACTTTGCTCTCTAATAAAATTTCCTCCTGAGTGTACCATGCTCTTTTCTTCGACTGTTATTGACCATTTCGAAGACCTGCTTAATATATTCCTAAGACCTTTTTCCAACAATTGGGTCAAAACTTGCCACTCTCTGTATGCATTTGAGATTGGTTTTCTATGAACATCCTTTTATATTTACCTAAAAGAAATTTCATCTGATGTTTTGCTTGCCAGTCTTTCTGTCACTCTGTGCAGTTGGTTTATTTTACCATTAATGATTTAACATTGTTAGAGTTTTGTCTCCTAGTTATTCGACTCTCTTTCCAGAACAAGGTCTCATATCAAATGCAGTGAGAAGCCAAGAGTGACCTCTGACCATTGTGAAGCTGTGCGCTATGCTACACACTGTAGGAAGCTGTAAGTAGGGTAAAAGTCTGCCACTTGCAGGGGAGAAAAAGTGTAAAAGACCAGCAGCAGTTTCCAAGTTTTACTTAATGCAGTTGCTTTTTGTGAAGTGACATGTATTTGAAATGGAATCTTCTTGTCAAATTTCCAATGTCATTCACTGTTCAGGGAAAGCTTTGCATCTTCCCAAAAACATTAAATATCTTTTCGCTGAAACAGGCTGAAAAAGCAGAGGTGCTGTTCAAAGCAAAATACCAGTTCAGCAAGTGAATTATGAGGTCTTGCTCTTCTGGCTGGTCTAATAAGCTGTACTACATCTCCTTCATCCTCCCAATATGTCAGCATATTGGGCTTTCTGTTCTCAGAAAAGTGTCTCCTATGGCAATGACCCCTCTTTATTTCTTTATAGAAGTAATTTTGATAGAGGGCTTATGCTGACTTAACCTTGGTGACACCTCCAAGCTGAATGAATCACCATCCTCATCATTGTCTGGTTCCACTTGCAGAGCCTTGTACCTGTTCTGCAAGGGCACCTGGAAAGGTGGAGGAGTTGTGGAGGAGATGCACCTGCTTGCATTAGGCAGGAATTTGTCACCATTGCCCCATGTCCCGTAAGTCACCATGCTCTGCTGGGTGGGAAGAGGATAGGGAATCCCCTGTTACCATGTGTCCTCTCTGCCTGACAGGTCTGTCCCAGGGATGGTAGTGTTCAGTAGTCTATCTCCCTCTCACAATCCCTGATACTCCTCAACCTCCCCACTCCCTCCTGGAGCTCCATCACCAGTAGAGGACTTGCTCTCCCTGGGTGCATGTTCCACAGGAGTGCTCTCTGCTGCCATCCAGTACTGCCCTGGGAGCAGGCCACATCTTGCAGCCTGCGCTGAATGGCTTCTTGTTCCCATCAGAGAGCTCTGTCTGGCAACTGCATCTGTTGCAGTAGGTGCAGCATTTAGAGAGGACAGGGCCTTCTGCTGAATGGATACAACTGTACCTGGTCAAGCTGGCAGACTTACAACACCCTACCTGCACACCCTTCCCCAAGAGCTGGAGCTCCTCGCTTTGGTGACAGGTCTCAGCCTCTGTAGCCCAAGCTTCTGGTTCTTGGCAAGTGTCTCAACTCCCCAGGGTTTCCATGGTTCACTAAACCCACTCGTGCACTGCACTGGAACATTCTCTTATCTATTTTGCTGGCACCAGAGCCACTCATCTTGGCTTCCTTTAAAGCAGCTTTTGCACTCTCGAACACTATACACCAAGAAGTGCAGAATACTTGGAAAAGTGTGCTTTCTCATACTGAAGCATTTGTTCTTTCCTCACATTGGTAGATTTAGTCCTCTTATAGTCTGCTTGGAACTTCAAATGTATTGCCCACATTGCTCCCAAGAAGGCCCAGGCTTAAGTGGATGAGGTGTTTCTTAGTCTTTTGCTATGGTAGCCATGAAGCTTCTCAAGGAATGATTGGTAGATCTCCTGGTATGTTCACTGGAGGACTTGTCATCTTCAGATACATCTTAGCTCAATCTGTATTAAATAAAGCAGCTGAGATTGGCCTTATACAGAGCAGCCTCAAGATGCCAAGGTAAAATCTGGGGCTCAGGTTGAGGAATCATCTTTCAAGGTGCAAGTCATGGTAAACAGTCTGAAAAATAGAGGACGTTAGTCTGAGAATAAATAAATCCATATTGAACTGACCAAGATGTGTTTCTTCAAAGATTATTTCCTGTTCTTTCATGCTATCTTCCATTGTCATTATGCCCAAAACAGCACTCAGTGCTCCTCCTGCCCATTACTACTTCCCATAACATGACTTTCCCTTTTCTGCAGTAGAAGTCTGCTGCTTGCTGCGGGAAATCTACATCTGGGAGTTAGCTCCAGTAAATCAGACATAACACACACCCTAAGAAATCCACGCAAAATGAATGCAAATAGTTGTGTTAGGGACACAATCCCACAATCCCACAATCCCACTGAAAGTCAGTAGGAAACAAAACATACAGTAAGACAAGTCCAGGAAATTCTGGAGGAGGATAAATAGCCAGACTACAGGAAAAGAAGACAACAGTGGTTTTCTGGATTAGCCATTAGTGGTTTGTCCTGTAGAAGGATGTGTGAGGAGATTTGTTCAGTTACCCTAAGAAACAAAGATGTAGAAATAATAAGGAAAGAAAAACTCAGCATCAACGTAAGGTTAAAAGCATCACAAAAAATATTTCCTGTTGGAAATTACCTCTTTTCTTTCTAGAATTCCCAATATTTTCAATGTGAACATTTAATTTTCAGGATTTTTGTAAAAAGCTTCTGTCAGAGCAAAACTTTGTGAAGCAGTTTGATCTTTTTTTGGTTTTGTTTTGATTCCTCCCAAAACATATTTTTGACCAAGTCCTGTTAGCTACCATATGCACAAAATGAGTGTCTGACCTTCAGGTATGGGTTTCCCAGGACTCTCAGTTATGACATGCTTGAAGGAAGGTACTGTATTTGGGCAAGGCCAGACCCTTTTCTGGTACCGACAAATGTGGTAAGCATCAGACACATCATTCATGATCATTAAGTACAGCTAAGGAACAGGAAGGCAGATTTGACTTTTACCACCTCTTTGCCTTCCCAAATACCAGAGCAGTTAAAGAATTGCTGTTGTTTCATCAGATGGGGAATTCATCTCTGGTCTTTTCAGCTTATAATGCTCCTTTTACTCAGATGACTCTTACGTGGGTCTAGTGAAAAGCACCACCGCAGCAGATTCTTCATGCCCTTTATAAGGCTTTTGCACTAGTGATGACAAGAATGTGCCCAAAAACTAGCTCAGTATTTTCAGGGAAGTGTTCAACATGTTTTTAAAGACGTCTCCCTGTACAATCTGGCTTCTGGTCTCAAAGGGAGCCTGAGACCTTCCCCTGATTCTGTCAATGCTGAGTGCCCCTCTCCTAAACTGAAAATCCTAATTAGGTCTTCAAGGTTATGATGACTACAATATCTCACTCCCATCACAAACTAAACAAAATATCAGCATTGAGGCCAGGTATATTCTCTCCAGCACAGTCTTAGAAGGACTCTGAACTGACATTTAAAAACTCAAAGGAGTGGTAATGGTATGCAGTGTGTCACAGAGCTTCTTCCCATGCATGTCACCAACAAGCATGCACAGAATTCATCTCATGGTACATAAATATGCATGTTGTCAGGACACTGAAACCTGAGTTGTAAACATCTTGAACCTTCCCTATGCCCTCTTTCCATTTCCATGTATTTTACCAGCCATCAAAAATTCTTACACATAAATGAATGGCTAAAATACATGCAACTCAGGGAATAAAACCTGCTCAGCTCCACTAAAAGTTACAGTTTTAAATCACTGGTGAGATGACCTGTGATTTAACTGGACCATGATTTGAGGTCTTGGGCAGCAAGGCTGCACAGAGAGGCATTTGGTAGCTTGTCTGAACAGCAAACCTGGCTCACACAGATAAGGAAAAATGTGAACATTTACCTCTGTAGGTGATTTATTTCTAAACTAATTGCTCTATAGAGTCACAGTTCCTCTAGAATTATATCTGTAGTCAATCCCATATCAGTGTTTCCTGGCCTTCACAGCTGACTCACAGTTTTGGAAGCTGCCCGTGGAGACAGTATCACTGAAATATGCACAGTGCTCTCAGGCAGCTCTTCTGGTTCAAGAAATGGCTTTAACCTGCTCACATGGCATTTAAGCCTCAAACAGCTCTTCCAGTCTTCAACAGGAGGAAGACTGTGCTCAGGGACTCTGCTTACATGCAGGCCATTAAATGAACCTGACAACTTAGACCACCCCAGTGGAAGCCTGCCTAACCTGGGTAATGATAAGAAATTATTATTTTCTTAATACTTGACAGTTATTAAAATTAGAAAGTTTTCCCTAAATGTCTTTTTGCTATGAACTAAGGAACATGTTGCCTCTAAAGAGTGAATGGGGAAGAGTTAGTCATTACTTCTTTAGAACAAGAAATTACCTGATTGGAGGGTTGAGCAGTGGTGTTGGGCTCCTCCTCAGCACCCCGTTTTCTGGTCTAAGCGAGACAGATTGTTTCATTCTCTGAGAAGCTTTTGCCAGCCTTGTTGCTTTTTGTTCATACCTGTCTATTTAGTCTATCAGTAACTTCAAATACTTGTCCACTCATAAGTAAATATGAATATAAAGACAAATAAATTGATTTGTTTTTTTCACTGTCATGATATTAGCTGTATATTCACTAAAATTCACTCTCTTCCATGATCCAAGTCTTCAATGAATATAACTCAGTAACTGTGGACTTAGTACAGGCTCAGCATCTCCACTCAACCTGGGGGAGTGGAGTGATTTCCCAATCTGTCATCCACACATCTTTTACTCATAGTGTATATCAGAAAATGTCACATCAGGCCTTACCAAAAGCCAAAGGAAGTCATGAAGTACCGTTATTTCCTCTATGCCTATTACTCCATTACTTCTTAAGGAAGGTGAGTAAATTGATGTGATGAGATGTGACAGATTGCTGGAGCCAACAATGTAACAGTCTGAGAACTTGAACAAGCTTCATGAATGAGGATTATACCATGCTTTTAAAAGGGGCCATAAACTATCAGACATAAAAGCATTAACATTCTCTCTCACAGAATTAAAACATTTCCCATGCCCACAGCATCTCAGAGTGATTGCCTATGAAGTTATTGGTAACTTCTTTAAATATCAAATATGATAACTGTCAGACAGAAAATACTGCCCTAGGTGACCTATGGGGCTGTTTGTTCCTGTAGTGCAGATGGGATGTGAAAGAGGATCACAGAATTGTCAGGGTTGGAAGGATCTTTGAAATATTTCTCAACTTAATTTTTTTTCCCAAAGTATTTTTATGGATTGGTTCACATTCCAGATATAAATTCCTGTGCAGTTACTTGGAATACAGGCAGATATGTTTCATCCTTTCACCTCTGCACCTGGAGAGGGCATTACGCTAACAAAAACGCAAGGCATATGTAGAATTGACAGCAGCCATATGGCAGAACAGGTGCTCTCATTTGCAGACTGAAAGATGCTTATCCAGTACTCTTAAACACTAGCTTTTTACAACACTCAGTGCTGTGTTCTCTTTCTGGCCCCAAAAGAATTAAGTGGCTGAACTGGACAGCTTTCACAGAGTGGGATGTATGCTCAGACAGCAGGAAAACATGACCTAAGGAAACAGATAGAAAGGAAATTGAGGGTGGACATGACAGAAATCCTGAAGTATGTAGAATGTTGCTGAAAGGAGAGAGGTAGCAGATTTTTCTACATAGCTGCCTGGGTTAGGTCAACAAGCGATGGACTTCAGTTGTCTTTATCTCCCTAAAGACAACTTGTCAGAGAAAAACAAGGAAACACCATGGTATTCAAAAGGCTACTGAAGTACTGCTTTCTTGGAAAGTCTGGAGGTTTGGATTAGTTGTGGGGTTTTTTTGAGAATTTGAGAAGTACTATGGAGACAGAGTTGTATAGAGCAGGAACACGGACTAGGTGCGTCTCTCAGTCCCTTAAGCCCTGCTACAGTATTCACCCCACGGAGCTGTGGCTCCCTGGTCATAACTTCATCCCTTTGCTGAATGGAGTGGCAAACAGGAAATTTCCTGTCATCTTAGCTATTGCAGAGAAGCAGTGATGGTACCAGTATGTCATTTCTGGATAGATTTCCATGTATCTCATTTATGATACTTTAGCTCAGGGCCCTTTTACCCCATTTTGCTTCAATAGTTGGAAAGAATTGGGATTTGCTTACTTTTGCATGGGATAGGACTGAAAGCTGAAAGATTTCAGAGCACATTTCTGTCAGAAGCAATCTGAGTCCAGCATGTCCCCACTTTTGAAGATTTCCTTGTTTTGCTGTTGAACATACTCACTTTAATTGACAGACCCGAATGTTCAAGAACCATCTCACCCAATCATTCTTCTTTCATCATTCACTCTCTCCCTCAGACAAATCAAATCTGTTTGCTTAAACATATTTAGCCTTTTCTCTGGTTCTAGGGAAGGGGAACAACACTTACTTTAGCATGATCCATCCACAGCAAGTGTTAAATACATTAGAGTACCAGTTCTTAAAAAGGAGAGTTGAACCACACACTGTTTAAAGGCTTTTCTTTAGGGCATAGTAAATCTTTTCATGTCAGCAATTTAGTTTGCTTTGTCATTTTTGTCTTCCTTGAACTGCACAGGATTGTTTTTATTTCGAGTTTCATTAGCAGATCCAAAGTGGAAAGAGAGTTGCTGCATCAATCAATAGCCAAAGGAAACAAATCTCATCTCTTCCCTGCAAATATGCTGCTGCAGGATATGCTTTCCTTCGGAGAGTTTTATTCATGACAGAAGTCAGCCATCTGCTGGATTTCCTCTGCTATAACCCTTTCTAGGACTGCAGGACAGAGCTGCTTGCTGATGTTTGAAAAAAAATCCAAATTTTTCTTCAAGCTTTATGAAAAATAAGCAGGTGGAGGAACTATGCAGAGACCTTTTAAAAGTAGGCCATTAGACAGATGTTAAGCTCTAATGAAAGTGAAAATGTCCATAATGAGCAGGAACAGAACACAGGAGTTTAAAGCACAGATTTACCATCTATCAGCACAGTGAAAACCTGAGCAATGAAAACCAGAGCACAAAACCAGTTGCTCCTCAGACCTTCAGAGGAAAAGGACTAGAACGTTGTCCTGTGTGGAACCCACCAGGACAGAAAGCCATGCCACATGAACAGTTTGTTCCCTAAAGGAGTACAGGACTTATAATAGCAAGTGCATTTTGGGACTGTGCAAAATTTAGGATGGAAATACTTAAGAGGGCTATGGAAATGTGCAAAATGTATTATGGGATGTTTAAAGGAATTTAAGGTGGGTAAAGAGAGGGACTGAGTTGAACTGAGGAGGAACAAGAATGGGGAAATAGAAGGGAAAGCATCTGGACATGTGTTACTGGTGAGTATATTTCTGTCTCTAGACATACAGCACTTGATCACTACAGCCTATCCTGTACCCTCATTCAGTTACCTCAAAGGTAACTGAAGGAGGAAGAAGGAGGCAGGTGGAATGAACTGAGCATCACATTCAGCTATGAAGCCAGGATTGCTTTTTTGTTCTTTTCCTGATCAGATCTGAAGCTGCTGATCCCAAGCGTGTCTTTATCACTTGCCTTGATGGCTGGGTGAAGAAAGGATTGAGTTATCTCCCCCTTGAATGCTCTGCTCTTTGCTATATAGTAACAGTGTAGGAAGCAGTATCTCAGAGCAAAAGGCTGAATATACTATTTCAAGGCAAAGGCTGGGTAGATTTCCTATTTCTGGCTGGCAGAGAGTTAATTTTCTTCCTAGTAGCTGGTACAGTGCTGTATTTTGGATTTAGTATGAGAAATATGGATAACACACTGATGTTTTAGTTGTTGCTAAGTAGTGCTTATCCTAAGATGAGGATTTTTCAGCTTCTCATGCTCTGCCAGTGAATAAGTGCACAAGAAGCTGAGAGGGAGCATGGCCAGAACAGCTGACCCAAACTATCCAAAAATATATTCCATGCCATGGCATGTCATGCTTAGTACATAAACTGGAGGCAGTTGGCCAAGAGGAGCCTATCTCTGCTTTGGGACTGACTGGGCATGAGTCAGTAAGTGGTGAGCACCTGCATTGTGCATCACTTGTTTTCCCTGGGATTTTTTACACTCTCTCTTATCTTTTCCTTATGATTATTGCTATTAATATTAATATTGCTCATTACCACTATAATATTTTATTTCATTTATCAAACTGTTCTTAACCCTCAAGTTTTGGTTTTTTTTGATTCTCTTTCACATCCCACTGAGAGGGACAGAGGAATGAGAGAGTGGCTGCTTGGTGCTTTAGTTTCCAGCTAGAGTTAAACCACTAGAGTACAGCGGTGTATCCTGTTAGCTAATGGGGCTGAAATAATAATGACTTTCTTAATAGTCTCTGTCAGGAATCTGGTGCAGCACTGCTTAGAAATGACAGCTTGATGATAGGACAAACTGGTTGATTTACCAAGTGAATTACCGCTGGAAGTACACCCAGACCTCAGACTGTGATTTTTAACTGAACACGGAAGTTTGCTTCCCGCCCACACAACCCTGGCTTGCTTACATTTTCATTACCTTCCTCTGACAGACCTCTAAAATGAGAAAATGATGAACAGTGGAGACATGGGGATGGAAGCCATTAATTGAACTAATGAAAATGGATGCTCACCTTTAAGGGGAAACATTAAAAAATCTTCCACAATTCTGTTCCTAATACAGCCATTTCAGATTGCTGGGACTAAGGGATTATTAAAGATTACTTTATATTCTGCTCTCTGTGGATACAAAGATTGCTCTGCCGGTTGGGTGACTAGACCAGGGACTATCACTGGGTTTACTGTTAACAGAAGAGTTGCAGCTCCTCTCTCTAGGCATTTAGCTTGGCACTGGCACAGCCCCTGCATTGTTTGCTAGATGGCAAAATAGTCTCATAGCTGAAAACTGGCCTCTGGAAAAACAGCAAATCCAGAGTGTCATCACTGTTATCCACATGAGTGTCCTACAAGAGCTCTGGGGTGCTGTGAGTGTGTGGAGTGTCCATAGCCAGATATCAGGAGGGAGCCTGTGAGGAGAGGCCAGGACTGCCCCATGCTGGACAGCTGGTTCCAGCCAGCTCCAGTGGCCCCACCATAGGACGCAGCTGAGCCACTCAGCCAAAGTGGGTGCACTCTGCTCTGCAAACATGACTGGTGCTGTCAGAAGATGCTTCCTGCTGCTTTTTGTGCCATATTGGGCCAGGAACACTCAAAAGGCTTTTCAAGGCTTCTGTTCCTATTTCCATCAGGAATTATCAAGAGAAGTAAGTATGAGGGGAAAAAAAAGTGTTGTCTAATGGCATACCATTTGGGTTTGCCTCTAGGTTTAGAGGCTCCACACATCCTTTATCTTAACTGAACCAATTTGAATTTCCATATAAATTTCTGTGAGCCTGTGTACTCAAGGAACAAAGTTAGAAGTACTCTCTGCTAACGATTTTCCAGCACTACTCCTTGTATCGACGTTCTTGCTGCAATTGCCTGAAAGCACATCACCCCCAGGGCCTCCGTGAATATTCAGGGAAAACAATTATGTTTAAAATAATGTCTCTTACAAACTGAAAATTAAGGCAACCTGTTGGTAGAAATGGCCTGAGAGCATTAGCACATTGATCCCAAAGGTAAGCATGGTGCCAGCTCATTTCTGAAGTCTTAAGGCTGTTTTCCAAGCATTGACCCTCTTCCAGTCCCACACTCACAGCTACAAATCCTGGTTTAGAATAACAGTACGTTCCTTACTGCTGCTAATTGCTGAGCTCTTCTAGAAAGAACCGTGCTGCTGCTTAAACTCCAAATCAGTCAACACCAGCAACTCTAGTGTGGGATTACTGCTCCCTGTGATTGACCCCAGAGAAGTCAATGGCAAGAGTCTAATGCAGTCTTTGATTCATTACTGGTGGGTCTGAATCATGCTTCTCGAACAGCATGAACTGCGGGGTGAGGGGTTGACTGATTTTTAAAACTTCCAGTCTTCACAATTTGAAGAGACAGGGAAAAGTTTACAGCAAGCACAGATTACAGTCAAGGTAAGGACAGTCTCTGGAGACCACCTTGGTTCCATACTTCTGGTTCTTACATTTCTCTTCCTCTAGTCTGTCGATGACTGCATTGTCATTTCCAATAACTGTCCAGAAAATCCATGTGGAATTCACTGACAAAGTAAAGGGCAATTGCAAATGGAATCTAACAATAAGTAGTACCCAAGACAAAAAATCTAAGTCTGCTGCTCCAATTCCTCACTTCTAAAAGCTTTCCTGAATCTCTTCTCTGTTATTTTGCCTTCAGTTCAAGACTGAGTATTCCTGCTGTAGGCTTAAAGGAGAAAACAAGCAAACACCCAGTGTCACCAGGGACATTTCTGCACACTGTAGAAGACAGCCAAGACATTTGGCTACTTCATAATGTTCCTATATGTTTCAAATCATGAGAGAGATCTGGTCCTTTTTGCACTTTCAATGAGCCACCATGTCTGGCCATATAAGTCTGTGAATCAATCAAGAATTTGCCATTTTTTCCTCACCCCAGGAAGACTTCTCTGCTGTGCTGTGAGGCTTGTAAAACTCTCTGAGGGTGGAAGATGTTATTTATGAAATATATATGCACTACTCCTAAATTAGATAATTGTGCCACTAGTCTGCAGCTTTTGCTTGTGACTCCTATTTGGAAAGGATCTCAATATTGCACTTGCTCTATGTTTATTGTGTCCACCCACTATCTCTTTATTTGGGCTAAAAAAATTCTTGGAGACCATCTCTCTGTCCTGCTTTTCTACAGCCTATGAGAAAGGGAAGGAGATTGCTTCTGCAATAAAGAAAATAAATTACCTTCTGGGTTCCTGAGTTGCAAAAACATTGGAGGTAAAAATGGAAAAGTGGAATGTACAATCAAAGGGATTTTCTCTTAGAACCACCTACTGGACAAATACATAGATATGTATCCTTAAAGCACTATTTATTCCTGTATGAAATTTCCTGCTTTGGCAGAGGGGTTGGACTAGACGATCTCTCAAGATCCCTTCCAGCCCCTAACAGTCTGTGATTCTGTGAAATTTATTTACATAAGAAAGGATATTCCTCATTAGTTAGTTGCTAGATTTCCCCCCCCCCCCCCCCCCCCCCTTGATATTTGAGAGTGCTTTTACAGGTCAATTAGATCTCAGCTCCACTGGTTGTGTCATCCCAAGTTCAAACACATTACTGAGTCAGATTTGTTCTGATGTCAGTCTGAAGACAAAGCAGCTGAATTGACTTCAGAGCACTATGCTCTATATACAGCATGTAAATGAGAGCAAAGCTTGGTTCCCCTCCATGATACCCGCCTTGGTGCAACTAGAGTTCTCAGGCAAAAATTCCTCTTTTGCCCTCATTTTGGCTCTTCAATGAGATACTTCTGAAATTAGCTTCCTGTAGTATGTATGCACAAGACTGCTTTTTCATTACTCACTTTGTACACTAACAAGCATTAGATAACACCAAGTCACGACTATTTTACTAGGGAAGGCAGTCTTCAGAGCATCCTACTCTTAATACTTCATATAGGTACAAGAGTTCCCCTGATGTTCCCACATTGATGCAATTTTCCACTATGGAAAACTTCTGACTACCATCACATTTCAGATAGAATAGATCTAAAACTGCAGCAGAGCAGAAGGATGCATAGATTCAGAACAGAGAGTGAGCAATAGTATTCCCTAGACACATCTAAATCAAAGCCAGTATTATGTGTCAGTATTTTTCAAGTATTTGTATCCTGTCACAGCACCCACTGTGTTTCTTAGCACTTTGATAGGGTAGTTTATTGCCTTTGGAGTATAGTTTTGACACACTTTAACGTGACAGAAGTGCAATCAGGCACCAGAATGAATGTGTTTGTCACCGTCCTTGCCTCTTTCATGCTGACACAAGCACTACTGAAGCCATTCTGTAAATCAAGACCGGGACAGATCCCAGTTGAAAACTCATCTTTTGGAGAAATTTGCTACGTTAAACTCCCTGTTCCAGATCATTGTGCTGCTGTTTAAGAAGCAGTGGCAATGTAAGAGTGTGGTGGGAAGGTCTATGCATTTCAAAGAGCCATCACAGCATCAATTTATATTTGCACAGCCACCCGAGTTAAAATGCTACACCTAACACCTATATTAATTTCTCAAAACTAATCTAGCATTAGGGGTTTTTTTCCATACATCTTTTTCTAGTTGTTCTTCTTTAAAAATCTTGAATAAACTACAGATCAAACTTTTCCCAGTCACGTGGAAGGTGAGTTTTCCAGCATTCAGATTAGACTTCTGACACTTTCCCAATAAGTGAGCGTGCTTTTTGAATAATGGAACACAGCATGAAATTCTATGTAAAGGTGAACGCTGTCTCCTGGAGACACCATTTCAGCAATGGCTTTGCTAATGCTGGAAGCTGAAAATTCTTTTGGTCCCTTCCCATAATCAAAAGTCTCAAGGTCCTCATCCAACACTTTACCACTACAGCTATAAGTTTGGGCCTCATATTATTTTAATGTCACTGTTTTACATTTTTAAACCAGTGCTTTATCATTTGTTCCTGTGAACAAGATTTAATGCACATAGTTGCATTAAAAGAGCTAAGTAAAGGAGTAGAACAGTAAGAAGTCATTCTGATAGATGTAGTGATCTTCCTACAGTTCCAGACAATTGACGGTTGTTCATCCTAGTTGAGTTGCTACTGCATTTTCAAGGCAGAAATATCAACCAGGTGGGCTCAAACACCCATTTGAGGAACCTTCTTACATCATAGCTTAATGAAAGGCAACAACCACCTCTCTCAGGTGAGCCAGGCCAAACTCGCCCTTCTTTCATGCCCTCCCCCTTCTATTGTAAATACTGGGACTAAATTGAGACTGTACACACTTGAGACTGTACACACTTGATTTATTTTCTATTTTATAATAATGACCATCTCAAAAGGTTACCAAAAATAAACAGATAAAAAAGTGCAAGACAGAGCTGTTTGAGACAAGACAATGAAAATACAAGGCTTAGCTGTTCTTTCCCTTACCAAGAAGTTGGGAAAGAATTGAAGTAGGTCTACAGAAATCAAAAAATGTAATCTATTAAATGCTTCCTTCTGAAAGATTCAATGATTTTCTTGACACTATCTGTAAGACAATGAAGAAGAATCAGTGCAATGTGAACAGTTACTTTAATTGTACATTTTTGCACTACAGGGCTTGGCTAGTAGGCCTGCAAGTGGGCAACTGAAAAGTTAGACTATACAATATAAGAAAACAGAGACTGAAGGACATCACAGATAATCTGGCCTTTGTTGTGTCTGAATGATTAACTCTTCTGAAATCATCCCTGGCAGGTGTTTGCCTAATATATTATTTACTATTTCAATGCCAGAGATTCCTATCTCTGTAAATAGTGTTCTTCAGTGTTTCTTGTCCTTAAAAGTATTTCTCCTTTTCTTATTTAAAGGTCTCTTGCTAAAGCTTAAACTAATTACTTTTGTTTTGCCAACTATATATGTGAAGAGCGTTTTAGTCATGTCTTGCTGAAACAAGCTTGCCACAGTTGAAAGTGAGAGGGGCTGTATTCTCAAGAGCATATGTTGTTTATTTTTGTCTTGCCCCAAACACAGTATTTTCTAAGGTTTACTTTTGTCTCTTGGTCCCTCCATACAGGCCACATCCAGATTTTTCCTACACAGTCCACATGTGTCTTGAAAGTTGTACTCCATGCTGGACTCAGGACTGTAGCTGTTGTCTTTGTAGTGTTGAGCAGAGCAGCAGGATATTTGTCCTATAACCCATTTGTTTGAACATTTCAGAAATAAGAGGTGTGCAATAATATTAATTTGTTTTCACTTTGTGATCTACTACTGTCTTCTACTACTCTCCTGAACACTTCTATCTAAAGAGTCATTCTAAAACATTTTGCCAGCTAGCTGTTGCATCTAAATCTCCTATACATTACAGAGTGTGAAATTCACTCTTCATCCACCTGGATGATGTCTCCCAAGGCCATTCTTCGAGTAGACTGCCTCCTCACAAAAGAGGCTTCATCCATTTCACCTTGCTTTGCTCCTCGTTCCTTCTGCTTTTTGGCCACATTTTCAATGAGCTTACTTGCATCACTGAGGGCTTTTTGTGTTCGCTGACATGCAGATTTCTGCTTTCCTTCTCCCACACTTGGATCTGTGACCTTTAAGGGTTTGGCTTTCCCATGGTCTTCCTGCTGCTCTTTCACGTGCCTTAATCTGAATCGGCGCCGAGAAACATTCTGGCACGAGTCAGATATGCTGTCAGGTCTGTTAGATTCATCATGCACGTCAGATACCTGGAGAGTGGGGATTAATGGCTTACAGAGTGTCTTTGGAGCATATTCAACACCAGGTTGTTTAGTCACCTTAGAAGTTGCCTCTGGGGGCAAAAAAATTTGAATTTCTCCAAGAGGTTTGCTGCTTTTAGGGGCTAAGGGATCATCTTTATTCTCCAGAGCTGCCTTCTCACTCAGCCTCATCTTTGAAGTGTTTTCAACCTCTGCCTGAACCAGATTCTTTACTTTTTTCACGTGGGGATCATTGCTGATTGAGTTGATAACTGTCAGCTTCTGAGCAGCCATTTGGGCTTCTCTCTGGATGCTCATAATCTTTTGGAGCTGGGCTTCTTTTACTTCCACAGGGATCTCCAAAGGGGCTAACTTCACAGGCCTCTTCACAGTGATGTTTTCTGTGCTGCAGAACTCATTTGCACAATGCAGGCTGGGTGACAAAGCTCCCTCTTTTTTCACTTTTTCTGGCCATACTTTTTCCTCTCCCTGGGATAGCCTTTTCTCTGAAATCCTTGGAGAAGGAGGTTGGAAACCAAGGTTCCTATGTTCATTTCCTGTCTTACCTCCTACCAAGATGTGAATAGGCTTTTTCTCAGGCTGCAGGTTCACAATGGTGACTTCACTGACAGTGCACTTGTACTTGGGCTTTTCTTCAGCCATCAAGACACCCTTAAAAAAAGCAAATGGATGCAAGAATCACTATCATGCCTTGTATAAGTCATCACTGTTAGCTTTTTATGTGATATTTGAGAGTCTGACAAGAGTGCAAGCTTGGTGTCCCTTAAAGCATACTCCTCATAACCATAAATCCTAGGCACTGTGCTCCATATTTGGATGTACCCCAGGCTAATCTAAAATAAAGGACAAATTTAGTCTGTGCCTGGAGACTAAATAACCCTGACAACTGAGGAATCAGGGCTTGTCTCCTCCCTAGCCGTCACCCAGTGCATCTCAAAGAGCACTACCATTCTTTCTCCCATTCTTTCCCAAATATTGAGCGTCCTTTCTAAGCAGTGAACAGTGAGTGGGAATTTTAAGTACCTGTAAATAAAAATTATATGTGCCTTGTCCCTTTTGTTTCTTGCTGTGTTCCAAGAAAACACTTAAGGCTACCTACAGCTCTCTAAATGAGAAGTGAAATAAAAGAAACATAAATAAACTTTTGTCCTAAAATGGAGAAACAAAGCAATGAAACAGAACAAAAGCACTAATTCAAAATGAGGTATGGGCATGGAAAGAAAGAAAAGGTAAACAAAGGAATGAGACACTATCTTTTTAAAAGATCTTGTTTGAAAACCCTTTTAGTCGCCTTTAAAAATGAGTATAGAAGACCTTGCCTAGACAATGCCTCCTTCTAGCTATGGCCATTCTGTGTTTTCATGCTAGTTTTAGACAAGAGTGATTAGATCATTTGCTGCTGAATTCATCTGAGGAACATTCAGACAAGTTAAGAAGACTTGGAGAAATTTTACACACCACCTAAATCCAATTGGAGTCCTAATGTTAATGCACTTAAAACCCATCCAAGGCTAATCTGCAAGATAAGCTGCATCCTCTGTTACCCTGCACACATTACTCAGTACCTTCTCAAAATGTCCATCTGCTATGTATATACTCCTACTTAAAATTTAATTAAGTAATTGGCTCAATCTTGTGCAGGTAATTGCTCTGTGCCCAAAATTCCCTTTGCAGTCAATGAGACCCACACAAAGAATGACTGCTTCAAGCTCTCAGGATCAAAGTATTATGACAGTGGTGTTATCAAAAGGGACCACCAGTCTTTATTTAGACACCACAACCTTCATGTAATTAAAATACTTTCCTTCCTGGCCTCAGCTTGCTGATCTTTCCAATATAAACTGCACAGTAATGGAAGAGCAAAATCAGAAGACTCACAGTACATTACTACTATTTTACTAAGTTTATTGTGTGCACTGTGGCCCAGTGACAAATTAGCACAGAGTAGCCTCAGATCTAGAAACTTGGTGTCCCCTGTAAATGGGACTATGACAACCCTCTGCTTCAGCTGTCTTAGTGCCCAGAATGGATGGCCCTGAGAGAGAGATTCTTCTATTATTTTACTTCACTTTGATTTCATGAGTCTGCTGATTGCAGCATAACAAACACTTGGTTTGTAGGCAGAAAGTGAGATTTGCAATAGAATCTTGGGGAAATCAGGTGCCATTTTGAAACCTTGTTCACCAGCCTAGCAACTAGGTTGAGAGAAGAGACTGAGAAGAGTTTCCTTTCCATCTTGGTCCACAGCCTCTGTTTTTCTTTCTACAACTGATTAAACAGGACATATCTGAAGCAGCTTCAGAGGCCCTGAAATCTTCTGTTGGCATGTACCTGGCAAAAATGAGGAACCAAAATGGGACAAGCATATAGGATATGCTTAGATTTCCTGACAGCCAGCTGGACTTTAACCAGAAAGTCAATCTGTCAGCAAACAAAGCAGCAGGTTTCTGTGCTATACAAAGCTCTGTAGGTCTTGAGATCCAAACCACTATTTTACGCAAGTCACTTCTCCGTACTGCTCAGAAATACTTCCCTATTACAATTGTATCATGAACATAACCACCAGGAGGCAACACTGGAATTGCAATATACATGATTATAGATACATAATGGTTGAAGGGAATCCACAAAAACCTCTGCTTCCTTTAAAAATCCCTATTTTCTAAATCACATTTGTGAAGTTTCCTCTCCTTGTTCATTGAAGCCAAATTTATAGTACATTACATAAGGAAAAAAACACAAAACAATCTAATGAACAAACAAAACCCTCTCTAAATCTCAAGCTCTTCCTACATGAGGAAAAGCTTTAATCTCATTGCCACAGGGTAATCTGTAGTGTTAAGCAGATGTTGCACAACTCAGATGCTTTTCTTTCCCATCATCACGTGTATCAACTGATTGCTGTGGTTCAAAGGGGAGGACAGAAATACCTAAGAAAGGAAGCTCACAGATCAAATCCTCCATCTTATCTACTTGAAAGCTTTTCCCCAGAGTGGAGTTTTCTGAGTTCAATTCCAAAATAAATACCAAGCCTTCAGCATGCCTTAATTCTCCGTGTGATGCCTGAAGCTTTGCTACTGAAAAGCCCTGTGGCACGTGGAGATGCATTACACATGCTGTCATTCAACAAGGGAGAGAAATGATTCAGTTTAAACATCTAGGAGTGAATGGCATTGCATCCATGGCAGATTCTGCATGCACTATAAATAGCTCAGGTCATTGTGAATGGACAGCAACAGAGTCAGCACCTGAACAGCGCCCCAAAAACCTTAACTATCCAGCCTTGCAGTACTCTGTTTTTGCCAGCTGCCATAAGGATCACATCTGCAATGTCAGGGACTTAAATTTTACAACCCAATATTGTCTGTAGGCCAGTGGATCCTAAGAGGTCAGATGGTACATCAGGCTGGTGAAGATAAAACATAAGTGTCTGAAATCAGCATTACTGAAAGCATGCTAACATCACACCTAGCCGTCTTTGATCCCAAAACAACTGGGTATGAAGGTGGAAGGAGTTGAGAGGCTTCACAGACTTTCCTCCTGAGTCTCCTCAATGCAGGATCCAGAGATCATGTGCCATTCTGCAACAGCTCCCTTCCCTTGGAATCTTGATAGCAAGAAGAGTTTCAAAACACAACAAGCTAAGTGAGTGGTCTAAAAACCAGACCAGTATCAGAAGACTCACTTCCAATCCCTTTTCTACTTTGTTCCTCTGTGACTGTGCTTTCCACCTGTAAATTTGTACTGATGCCCCCTCCTAACCCCTAGGAAGATTTTGGGTGTAAGTATACTAGACAGTATTAAGCTGCTCAGCACTCAGGTGAAATAGAGTTCTGTTAGTTCTTAAAATAGGGTCAGTTCCAGATAATTTTCTGACACAAAGTGCTTGAGAGAAGGTAACACCCATTAAATAATCAAAACATGAGAAAACCTACAATCACTTCAAAATTATGTTAAGCATGTATATAACATTTTTCTCAATGCTGCTCTGCCAATTTCTTCATATTGTGTAGGATATTAAAGACCTTAATACAAATTTTGCTTTCTGTAGGACTTTTTATATTGAAGTGGTTTATTTTGTAGGCACGAGAACATTTTGGACATAACATTATTGTTAATCTACAGGAATGTTTAGTGAAAACATTTTAAATTTGTTCCTAAGTTTTGGGGGATCTTAAGAGGATTTACACCATTTCCTACAATTTGGCACACTCTCATTCCTAATGCCATCATTGCTTTATTAGCTCCTACATGAATTCACGAAGGGAACAGTCTGAATTCTAGGAAACCTGCAGCAGACATGCCCTTGCAGACAGCTAATTTGCAAACCATGGAGTATCCAGACTTCCTTCATGACTTCCAAGCTTTACTGAACAACCCAAGTCTTGGGAAGCTTCTTGTAGGGATTTGTGATATTACAGGAAAGAGGAGGTGCAGAACTTCAGTACTAGACTTCTAACTGACACTGTGATAACAAGTCATGCAAGCTAACTTTTCCAGCATCCACATCTAAACAGGGGCATTGCTCCTTATTTAGACCAAGACAAAGACTTGTAAAAAGTGAGCAACTAATATTAGACTTCTAAATCTAGATTTGATATAAATAAATGACCTGGTTTTCAACAGTAGCACTGGCTTTGCACATTCTTAAATTCAGCCAACTTATTTAAGTATCTTAATCATAATTCAAGACTATCTTCAGCTTCAAAAATCTTAGCTTTAACTGTGAGAATAAGGACAATTATTTTCCTAAATCCTGAACACCTTCAAATTCCAGCCATTTCAACAAGAATATATGAGAAGTAAAGGTCTGAATCTGCAGTTGAACCCATGCTTACTGGGTGTGTGTGAGACATTACAGAAGTAGCCTAAATCTTCTTATTGCTGTGAATAGAGTGAAACAAATTAAAAATTCAATACCCCTTGCTAACTACCAACTTCTGTGCATGTTATGTGCCCACAAAGATAGCAGCATGAACAGAGCTTGCAGACACAAAGAGAGTGAGCTCTTCCCTTGCCAGTTTTGCTTAATTTAGAGCTTGGTACTGTAAAATCCAGAGAGAAGGAACTGTCTGCTGCAATGGAAGCTCCTGTCTAGGAATTAATTTGGTATCCTGCAGTATGCCACTGATAAGAGGCCAACACCTTGAAGGAAATGAGAGCAACTCCGCATCATTCAATCTGCCTGCTCTCTGGATGCCACTCGTTCATTGCACTCAAATACTCAAACACCTTTTCTCAGCTCTCCCCTGCAATATTTCATTCAGAAGAATGAGCATGCCTGTCTGCTGCAGAGGTGTCAGCAGTGCCATTATCTTTGCTTAAAACATATAGGACTCTTCAAACAGAGATCCTCAAGCCCCCATCTCTCCACCGCATTGGGGGGTGGGGGTGGGTTGGGGTCACTCTTCCCAGAATTGTTCCTTTTTGGTTCATTAGACCAATTAGGCCAGAAGTGAAAAACTGGCATAATTATGAACATTGACAGCAAGGGCACATTTGGAGGTGCCCTTTGATAAGGATAGTTTAATACAAAAAGGCTTCAGCACTAAAATCTTCCTGAATGTCCAGCTAAGAGGCTAAAAGCCCCTCTCCTTTCCCCTTGCTGCAATATGTTTGCGAGTCCATAGTTCTAACAGAAGGGGTTGAAATTGTTTCTTGTCCATGTGTGCCTCATGCTTTAGTTATGGCATGTTACCAACAGGTTGCTTCAGGTGTAGTCTCATCAGACCAGAAGAGCCCTTATAGTAGGAAAGGCTTTCAGAGGGCATTTATGACCTGTTTGATGGCTGTGCTAGCTATGGTCTCTTTAGCTGTTAGAGTCTAGTCTGAGCTGGATGACTAGGACACCCTCAATAGGAACAAAGAGTGACCAGGTCACACCTTCTGAAAATAGGTACTTCATACACTACCTCAGATAGTGAGGTGACTCATCTTCCAGAAGTTCCCATCTCACCTTGTGGCTCAAATAAATGAGGAAAACTCATTCTAGGGTGGTAGCAGGGCACTGCAGCCTGCAAAGGAGACTCCTGTTAATGGCTGGGCCAAACTTTGAATATGTCTTCTACCCTTTGTGATAAGCACACAAAAATGGGTAAGAAAGTTATTACTCACCTTGTACTATCACTTCAAGTTTTTCAAACACTCCTATTAAACTGTAGGCAGCATATAGTCATGTGCCAGTACTGATGTTGAGGTAGAATTACCTGCTAGTCCTGTTAATCCACTGATGCTTTGACAGCAGGAGTAGTACAAACAGAGCTCCTTTGTTAAAAAAAATTATTAACAATGACCTGAAAGTCCACAGTGTTCCAATTCCCTGAAAACCTACCACTTCCTTGTTGAATGCTGTAGTATTTATGCCCAGAGAATAGTCAACGACAGCCCAGCCTCAGATCGACTAATGACATGGATGTTGAAAGATTTTGATGTCACTTCTTTTATCCTCAGGCCCATTATCTGACTCGTCTCCCTTTCACACTTCAAATAGAAGCTGCTTTATAGAGCAGTGCAGTGGGCAAGCAGGGGATGTAGGGACTAGCACTACATTTTCTATAGGCTTGCTCAACAGCCATACACAAGTCTATGCCTTGCAATCAAAAATGCCCTTTAGATATATTGCAAAAATTTGGAGTCTATTAAGTTTGCTGCACTGCTCAAGAAGGTCACTATAACCTATTCCAACCTGAATTTGCCTCTAGCTTCAGCAGGACACTGTGTGGTTTATTCCATTCTACCCAGTGGTGCTAAAGTTGTGCAGTGTTATTCAGCTCCTGTGCTCTGCTCCGGAAAGGGCTACATTTCAATGACATGTGGATCTCTGCACCATTTGGAGACCGCTATAGGACCTTCCAGATGGTAGGCAGAATACATTAATCTATGTCATGAAAATTTAATTCATATGAAGGTAATAAATTGTTTATGTATAAAATAGGCAGGACTAATACATTAGCATTCAGGGCTGAATCACACCAGGATACAGGCACACACAGTTCACAGTGAACTCAGCTTTTTGGCTGTTATAACAAGAATCAATTGAATAGAATTATTAAATGCAGATACTCTGTGTTTGGAGAGAATATGCCAACATACAAGCTACTGCACTGCTAAAACAACCCACCCATCTCCATAGTAATTTTAACTCAATCATAAGAAACCAGCCATGATTTGAAAGAGAAAAAAGCATAATAGAGAGAGTATGTAACAGCATGGGCTTGCTTCTACATTTGCATTGACGTCAGAGCAAACAAGATTAAATGAAGGCAAGCACAGCTACAGAAATGTGACCTTAAACACAGCCACAGAGTTGCAGCTATTGCCAAAATCTTAACTGTAACTCCACCTGGTTTGCTGACGTAGCCCCAGAGAGCCTTCAAGAAGCAGCCAAAGATCCCTGTGGCAGCTGGCACAGCGAGAGCTTTGCTCACTTTTGAGCAATGGGCATATTGCCACAGAAAGGAACCGGGATGGGGCAGGAAGGATCCAGCTGGCACGGTGCTCCAGAAGGAACCACTGAGGCTGGCAGAATTTGCAGCAGCTTCTTAGCTGCTGTAAGCTCTGATGGGGCTGCTTTGGCCTCTTCTTAGTCCAGGATTAGCTAAAAGATGAAAAAACACTTAATCTTATTTTCCCAGTCACTCTCCTCCTTTTTGCCAGGTGTAACCTTGACTCTTGAGTTCCAGTCTTGGAAAGCCCAAGCCACATAGACAACCAGGCTGCTGGGAATAATGGTTGATGACACTTTCAAAGGCTAAGAATAATTGGATCTAAAAACCTGTTACCATAGGAGCAAAGCGCATTCAAGTCCACCCATTCAAATAAAGCATGATTATATGGTGACATTGCCAAAAGCTGTACCACTGCTTACTGAACAAAAAATCATATAAAAAAAAATCCACAACTAAGAAAAAGAATTATCCGGCAAGAGAAACTCCCTTCCAAACAAACCAAGCTGATACATCCCAGTCTTCTCAGACAATGTGATTTAGAGTGAACACACACACATTTCCTTTGAATTAAAGGATGGAATTATCTGCTGTGCATCACTTAAACCTTTCAAAACCAGGCTGAATTGGAGTGTAACTGATTTCATGATTTCACTGAGTCTCACTACTCTTACAGTAAATAATAAAGTGAAATAATGGTCAAACAGGTTCCACTTTGGATTGTGGGGTAAAGCACCTTTCTAAAGATTCTAATGAGGTCAACCAGAGTAGCAATTTCAGGGTAATTCCCCTATTTGGAGAAGGTAATCCAAACACAAAGGTACCTCTTTCTTCATGTCTTTGTAGAGAGGAGTTCTGGAATGGTTAAAGCATACTGGGAGAGCTTTGATGGCTAAGTTACACTGTGATACCTTCTCCAATCAATTTGTCCTAGCTGAAAAAAAATGGAGAGAGTTTATACGTGAACTACTGCAAATTAAATTCTTATACTGTTTCCTCCTTGTGGCATCGCTGCTTAACTACAGCCAGATGGGCAATTTTGGGTTTCCTGCAGATTAAAGTCCATAATATAACCAGGCAGGTTCCTTGGGGGGGGCGAGGGGGTAATACAATAATAAAACTTAGCCAAATAACCAAATTACACTCAAGGTTCCAACCAGAAGCTCCTGTTACAGTACCATGCTGAGCAGTGTGCTATTTGGAGATAAAACCCCTTTTTGTCTTAGGAACCCAGGGAAATAAGCTATGATGCTACCCAGCTTATTACAAAAACATTGTCAAGGACTGGAGGGATCCTTCACTGCATTTCTTCTGCCCTCTCTTTGACATATGGAACACAAATGCTGTTGTTGCTGTAGCAGCTCCTGGTTTGAAATCTTGGAGTAATTTCCTCATCCAGAACTTGCTGTTTTTGGCCACATGAACCACTGGTGGTGTCCTGGAGATAATGTGTATTGAATGTTCATATAGCAGTCATTTTCATTTCTTCTGAACCATGAGGTATGAAATCCTAGCACTTGTGACTTGTGCTTTTGAGCATTTTCTAGCCCACCAATCAAGAGAGGATTTTTTGATTCAGCACTTAGCAGCTGGCTATACTTAATCTGGAAATGGAAATAGACCCTTTGCTTTTATTCTTAACTCCATGCTCAACTCTTGAACAAAAGACAACTGGTTTTTAAAAAGACAAAAGTTCATTGCAACTACAGCACTGACTCCATACCTTGTCTCTTGATTTGCAAGGAGCCATATACACTTCCTTGAAGAAGGAGCAGCTAGTCTACCAAGTCCATGAGCCTCTGAATTTTTATGCATTAGCATCATTCCCAGTGATCCTGACAATGAGTAGTACATTCTCACTTGCAGATGCCCCATCAGTCCAAGTGTGCACATGAGAGGGAGATCTATTCATTTCCTTCTAGACTGAATTCAGTCCTGCCAGCTCCCTAGGAATTTTTATTACTTTACTCACCTCTGTTTTATTTATTTTTCTCTTACTTATTGCCATTACATTCCATTCAGGAGTTAAGAAGGAAAAGAAAATAGCTTTTCTCCTGAAAGTTTAACACATTTCACCACAAAGAACAAAGCAAGCCTTGAAAAATATCAGCTTTCTGGCACAATGCCATGACTAAGGCAGCCTCGTGCTTCACCAGGTAGGCTGCTCTCCCTTGCATTCACAAGGACCTCTTCTCCTGCTCCCTGAGCAGCTGGGCATGGAGGCAATTCCCACACTTCTGTAGAGTGGTCTAAAGCTAGAGTTTCAGCCTTCTCTAGTATGGTTCATGATGCCAATTAAGTTCATTATATATTATCCATGTGTTTTGAAGACGCTTCTAATAAATTACTATTGTTCTGTCCTCAGGACCACAGCACTACTCTCAGAAACTCAGCTCTTACTGGAATCTTTCTGTTCACCTTGGTGGGCATCAGTACTAAACCAACAGAGAAATGTTCAGTGTCATCACAAGCTGGATGTGCATACTGCAACACAGAGGACACTCTGGGCAGCGCCTCCAGATACTAGAACACCTTTCACAACCAGTGATGATACTGCCTTTGGTTTTAATGTAGACAGAATAGAGATGAAGGCTTTTCCAAATTCATTGTGACAATTCCACAAATTGCACATAGCCTTCATTCAGTTTTAAGTGTGGCTAATGAGAAATGAAGCCTTTCACCTGTATCCCTCTTCAGTATCACCTATGCCCCTTAGCTGAGGCTCCAGTTTAAATATCTATACATGTGGGTCACTACATAGATTCAAACAGTCCTATCAAGCTCATTTACAAGTGCAGAGGGGTAAATATGAACCTATATGCTATCTAAATTCCATTCAAGGCCTCATATTCAAGTGTCTGTAAAGTCTTGCCACCTCCTCCTCCTGGAAAAATACAGAGTTTTGCTTGTTGAATAGAATTGCATGCTCATTAGTTTCAGTAGAGTAAGCCTCTTGGTTCTATTGAGATTATCACTGACCATGCCAACAGTTTTATGCTTGGCATAAAGAAGTCACCAGTAACAGCACTATCTCCCAAAGACCTCAGACTACCCACATGCTTGTTCTTGAACTTTCTATCCATCTCGCAGTATCAACAACACATTAGGGATTGGAAAGGATCTCAAGAGATCATCAGGTCCAACCCCCCTGCCAAAGCAGGATCACCTTTAACATATTTCTAGGGGAAAAAAGTTACATCAGTAGACACAAGAGTATTTGTCTCCATGTATTTCAGTGTGTTTGGAAACAAAGCTAGCTATTAGCAAATGCCTGTCACAGAATCAGGGAGTAGTAGGAGTTGGAAAGGACCTCTGAAGATCATCTAACCCAAATCTCCTAGAGTATCCTTCCTACCCTTTTTCTGAATAAAAATTTATTAAGTCAGGCTGCAAAATCAGGCATGGATTATGGAATTTTCTTTCTAGAATGACATAATTTAATAGAGTGGTAAGACAACTTGTCTTTGAGTTAGGAACTTACTTCAGTGTTTCCACTACCTACACTTCAGACAGACCAACTTTTGCTGAGCAATAGTATTGAAATAACCAAGCCCTTTCCACAAGTTTGGTGGAATTTTAAATGGTTCTTATGCCAATGATTTTTATTCACTCTTGAATTTCACATAAACATTTAATTTCTTATGTCAACATACAGAAGACCTTATTTTCAAAACAAGGTAGCTTCAAACCCCAAAATCCATCAGTTCATCATAGCTGCCATATTATGTTTTGATTTTTATGTACAGTAAAATAAAATAATATGCCCTTAAAGATGCTGACTTGACCTAGGGGAAGGTGTCCCTGCCCATGGCAAGGGAGTTGGAACTGGCCTTTAAAGGTCATCTAGTTTAACCCCCCTGCCTACCCCACCACCAGCCTTCATCTTCCCAAAGAAGCTCCTGCTTCCCTACCACCACCCTGCTTCATCTTCCCAAAGCAGCTTCTGCTCCACAACCACCCCAAACCCTTCTCCTCTTCACCTTCCCAAAGCATCCCCTGCTCCCTCTAAACCATCTTCCATCCTGCCTAAACAGCTCCTGCTCTACCACTATCATTTTTGCACCCATCCCAGAGCCAGGGGCAAGACCCTCAGCCAGCCAAGATACCACACACAGAAGATCAGCCCCAGTAAGGAAACCCAGCCAGCACCTGTGGATCATATTGGAGTAGCAATGAATATTGTCCCTAACAGCCGGGGGGCCACCAGGCCCCCCGGCCTTTGTTGTCACCACCACCATCACCCAGTGTGCACCATGGGCACTCACCAGAGACGAGAGGAGGATCCCTCAGCCCAGATGGGCTCAGCTTGGGGTTGCTGCTCTTCCTGGGAGGGATTAAAAAGGGGAGTGGGTGGGGAGGGCCAAGTGGCCACACCTGAGGTGGGAAGGAATTCTAATAGAGCCCAGGTGCTCTGGGATTTGAGGGGAAAATGGGGTGGAAAAGGGGCAGATGGTGAAACCAGTGTTATTAAGTAAGAATGGATATTAAAATAATATTAAAATATGAATTATTGACTTTTGGTGATTGCTAGATGCTTACTGCGGCTAACTTCAGGGTATTCCACTACTCTTGGATATTAGATAATTTATTGACAAACCCAAACATGATTTTTGTAGGCTAATATTAAGTTCAATAAGCAAAAAACCCCACACAGCTTCTGCTAAGGTAATAGTATAGCTTATCAGTTCAGTAAACTCTTTGTCTCAGCCTGGAAGGTTTTTCTGGGGGTTGTTTTCCCACCCA
Organism: Dryobates pubescens; assembly: GCF_014839835.1. Taxonomy (NCBI): domain Eukaryota; kingdom Metazoa; phylum Chordata; class Aves; order Piciformes; family Picidae; genus Dryobates; species Dryobates pubescens. The sequence goes on along the minus strand of NC_071625.1, from coordinate 17,657,820 downwards.
TCTGTGTGTGGGGGAGAAGGCTTGATTCTGAGAGCAGGCTGTGTAAAGCCAGGACACTGCTATGCTGAAGATGAGACAATGGCTTTAGTTAGCAGAGTTGAACTCTCCTACAGCTAAACAGGAACAGTACATGCCAGAGTGAACCCTGTGGTCTCTCCTGTGTGAGTAGGGAGACAATAGGAGTATGAGATGATAACCTTTTGTTCTACTGGCACAAGTGCATGAGTTACAAAGAAAAGAGAAGAGAGAGTTCTTCCAGAAAGAGAGCTGCACTAGTCTACCATGAGCGATTCTCTGGTCCTAGTACATGGGCATCAGATCCAAATTTGAGTAGGGGAAGATCTCAAGAACTGACTTTATTAGAGGCTGAAGTAATCATAACTGGGAATAAGTGGGAATAGCACTCCTATAGAATCATAGCATCATTAAGGTTGGAAAACATCTTTAATATCATTGAGATCAACCGTAAGCCAACTACCATGACCACTAAACTGTGTACTGAAGTGCCACATCTACATGCTTCTTTAACACCTCCATCACCTCCCTGGGCAGCCTGTTCCAACACCTCACCACTCTTTTCATATGGAAGTCTTTCCTAATATACAATGTAAACTTCCTCTGGCACAATTTAAGCCCATTTCCTTTTGTCCTATCACTAGTTGCTAGGGAGAAGAGTCAAACACTGGCCTCACTACAACCTCCTTTCAGGTAGCTGTAGAGAGCAGCATTCAGTATGATATTTAGTCATTTCAGAGCAATGAACTACAGTCTGTGTACTGGAGATGTGTACAGACACTATACTAAAAGCATTGTCATTGTTGCTCAGCTGTGATAGCACCAAAATAGTTCATGTTGCACAGTATGACTGTCACAGCCAGCCTACTCTGGACTTATCTAAATTGTCACACGGTGCCACACACCTGCAAATGCACCAAGCACCCCACATCCCAGAAGTGCAAGTTTCATTCCACAGCATAGTCCTGAAGAGTTTCACTACCCACATGAGTTACAGAAGGTTTCTACTTCAGGTAGAGAACGTGCCCTATGTACTGTGCAATACACAGATTCAGTCTCAGCGTTGTACCTCAGGCCTCTCACAGCTTTTTGTTTGCTCTTCCAGTTTTATAGTACCAATGTGCTACAAAAGCAGCATGACCAGCATCACTAAAATCAAAAGAGAAATGCCAGCTCTTTCACAACAGGCATCTGAAGTGCTTTGCTCATTTGGAAAACTACCCAGTAGGACCTCAAGCCTACAAATGCCTTGCATCTGATATTTTTCTTGTGGGATTTTTTCCTTCAGCTGCCTTTTCATATTGTAGAAGTAAGAGCAGCATTCTCCTTCGCTTCCCATTAATTTCGTTGTTCAGTTCTCAAATCCTGAAGATCTCCTTAAGGAAATTAGTCAAATCAGGCTTAAAATTCTCCTGAAACCTTTCTCTGGTAGTGAAAAGCTGATGGTGGTTGTTATTAGTAGCTTGGCTTTAGAGTTACTTATGTGCCTGCATAAGCCAGTCTATTTTAGTGGTAGCAATTTTCTAATCTATCAGAAGACACTGGGGATTTCCACAGAGAAGACAAATACATCATAAAAAAAGCTAGAAAAGTGGTTTACTTACAGAAAAACTCTAAGAACTGTAGTTAGAAAAGATACAACTATAAAGATTATACCAAGTGGTGTTCTAGAGAAAGATGTCAAAGGCTGAACAACCACAGTCTATAATGGCAGGTGGCCCCTGCAGGTGAAGATATTTGTAGAGCCTAGACATTCAGTCTCTATCTGTGTGAAATTATCACCCTGCTAGCAATAACTAGAAAAACTGAGATTGCAAGCTTATCTGGCATATTTTGCCTAGCATTGGTTTCAATTTTTAGGTGCTCCAAAGCTCGCTAGTTCCTGTTCACACCCCTGTTAAATATCCTGAAATAGCTCTCTTCTAGAAAATTCTTCTGGTTTAGCCATTTTCCTCCTCCATGAGGAGGGATTTTCAGCCAGTTTTTGCTGTACAGTTTATTGTTTCTAATCTCTCCATTGCCATTATTATGCCAATCAAGTGCCTGTGCAATGTCCCAACTAGAAAATGTCTTTTTTTATTTGATTAGCTCCCAAGTTGATTCTTATTATTTATTAATAAACTCACTCCGCCCATAGTCTGCATTGAACCCTCTTCTCAGCAGCAGCTCCTGCTCTGTTCTCAGCTTTGTCAGTGTAAGTTTTCAAAGGTAAAAATTTCCAGCCATCCCTCAAAGCAAGACAATCAATAGAAGTCCATTGCTTCCAAGCTTACCAGCCGGCCAGGCAGTTCTTGCTTTGCTCGTTGTTTTATCATTCCCCAGAAGTGCCTCCTCCTCCTCCTCCTCCTGATGGGATCTATTTACTCTGCAGTATGCGAGCTACTGTGACAGGGTATGAAGAGACCAGGTGCCTTGCCTACCCAGGAGTACTGAAAGGCTTAGAAATCCTACACAGAGATAAGAAGTGGGAGATTAGGGTCAGCACTGCTGCAGTTGCACTGAAGGGATTCTGTATGCCAAAAACAGCAAATGTGAATGTCTTGTATTATTCTTGCTTCTTTGTAAAGTATTCTCTCTTTCTTTAAGTACTAATCTGTATAAAATCTCCCTCCTCCACCTGTCTTTAGTGCATCATGAACCTTTTTCATCCTTTCATCATTTCTGTTCTCTTCTGTACCCTGCTTGTCCATCACCTTCCTGTGGTCCAGCTGATGTCTTGAAAGCTCCAGGCCCCATTATGCTGGACAACCTAAATACCACCGAATAACAGCCCCGCAAATATTTACAGCTTGCATACAAAATGCCGGGAGGACATGGAGGCAGCAGAGGGGAAATGTGAGGAGGGGAACCTCCTCACAATAGGAGGTTAATTGCAACCATTTAGGCAGCCCAGCTGATGCTTCCTGCCTTGGCTGTTATGGACTGTGTGTTTCTAACCCTTTGGGTTCAGCTACCTTCTTGCCAACAAAGTATTTTCCTTTGATTTCTCTTAGCCTGGCTGGCTCTTTTCACCTTGGGAAACACAATCTTGGACCGGCCCTACCTGTAATGAGGAGCTGTTGATCTTGAAGGCTCCCAGGGCTTCACCCTCCCAAAAGGACTAGAATGACTCCCCACATGCTAAGGCATTTTGTAACTTTCCTAAAGCAGGATAGATCCTTCCAGACACTGATGGCTGATGGCTAGAAAACTTCAGCAGTTCCAGTGCCACTTTTAAAAAAGGAATAAAACCAGGAAAGATGACTTTTCCTGGCTGTTAACATGATGATTCAAGTTAAGCACAGCACTATGGGAACTGGCTGTTTAAATAATTAGCTCTCTGCTACAGGACTTTCTATTTACTGTGCCAGGGTCCTTTCCACAGATAACATAGTCCATAGGACAAGTCCTTCAACCCCTGTGAAAATAAGCTATTGATTTATTTTTTTCATTTACAAGTCTGTCCTTTTTTATTCCTGATGTGTTTTCTGTTGTTTGTCTCAAGTCGGCTGAGTTGCACCAAAGTGAACAGACAAGAAATATGTGCTTACATTTTGGCAGGGAATTGCCATGGCTGGGAATTTTCATTACCAAAAAGAAAGATGGAAATGCCCGAGTAGTTATTTTAATTACTTGGGTTTTTTTCTAAGGCAGCTCGGGGGGTGAAGTAAATAAATCAACATTATATATTTATGTTTACAAGCCTCTTAAATCAGAGCTTGGAGTGGACTTTCTGGATTGGGAGTCAAACAAAAATTGATACATGTCAGTATCCCTATTACAAGAGGGATATGGACATGCTGGAATGTGTCCAGAGAAGGGCCACGAGGATGATCAGAGGGCTGGAGCACCTCTCCTATGAGGACAGACTGAAAGAGTTGGGGCTGTTCAGTCTGGAGAAGAGAAGGCTCTGAGGTGACCTAATTGTGGCCTTCCAGTATCTGAAGGGGGCCTACAAGAAGGCTGGGGAGGGACTCTTTAGGATATCAGGTAGTGATAGGACTAGGGGGAATGGAATGAAGCTGGAGGTGGGGAGGTTCAGGCTGGACGTGAGGAGGAAGTTCTTCACCATGAGAGTGGTGAAGCCCTGGAATGGGTTGTCCAGGGAGGTGGCTGAGGCTCCGTCCCTGGAGGTGTTTAAGACCAGGCTGGATGAGGCTCTGGCCAGCCTGATGTAGTGTGGGGTGTCCCTGCCCATGGCAGGGGGGTTGGAACTAGATGATCCTTGTGGTCCCTTCCAACCCTGACTGATACTATGATACTATGATATGATACCATGATATCACCAAGGCCTTTTGGAACCCCAGTTTGTGTACATTATCATTAACCTTTTTTTAGAAACAGCACTCAGAAAGATCTGAAAATTATTCTGAAGACAGCAGTCAAGATCTCTGAGGCAGTGCATAGGGGTTCTGAAAGATCTGCATGACTCCCCTCAGCTGTATTGAGAATATCAGCAGTAGATGGTAAGTGCACTCTTACAGGCACACACAGAGCAATAACAGTCCAGCTGTGTTTAAGGCTCTCCTGCCAATGCTCTGTCCTGTCTTTTCACCTGCCTTTGAAAACAAAGTGTTCAGAAATTGTTTTGGGCACAAATGAGTATAGCTCTCAAAATGTTAGGAGGGTGGGGGGAGAGGAAAGCTTTTGCAAGAGAAGTTAAAAATAAAACCAAGGATTTATGGTTTTCAAAAATTTACACAATCTTGTTCTAAAGTGTGTGTGAATAATAAAGGAGGAGCAAAAGGCAAATTGTGCTGAAGACTGAAATACAATGGAGATGTGGGGGTAATCAGCTTATGGAATGCTTTTATATAATAAAGCAAATTATGCATGAGTTTCAGAGGCGCCTTCAGATCTCACTGTCTTCATACAACATCCTTTATGTAAGCAGAGGCTCATCAGAGCAGACCTCTGTTGTTTTCTGCCTTCCATTTGCACCATTGTAGCCATCAGGACCAAAACTGATCAGAGTTCTCTATTCTCATGACAATGAGAAATACTTTCAGCTGCATCTCTTGCATGCTACATGTTAAATTGCAAATAAGATGCTGTCTGTAGAAAAAAAGGCTAGGTGACCTCTTGCACCTATATACAACATTTATGTAAATAATTATTTGATATATAGTAATTTTCAAGTCCGGGACATCTGTTTATGCAGGGTTTGTCTTCACTAACTGCTTGAGCAAGCTTCCTCAATTAGCTCAACAGGCTAATTTTGTTCCATTTTTTAAGTTTCATTCCTGCCCAAATATTGCTGCAGCCAGAAGTTGGGAAATTTGAAAGCAGACCTGAAGAAGAAAAAGGGAGCCAAGTCCACACTCCTTTGCTGATCTCCACACTTTTATGGTAGGTAATAAATAAGACAAGAAAGTAGACAGAAATATCAACAGTATGTCTCCACAGGTAAATTTTTTGCTGGCTAAGACTACATGTGATATATCCCCACTCCCCAGAACTGACAGATCAGATTCAATCTCTCATAGTTTTTCTCCAGACCACTACTTAGCTCACAAGTCTCATATGTGAAGCCAAGTAAATTAGAAAAGCAGGAACCAGAATGCTAACTGATGCTTCTTACAGATTTATGGTGGACTTTTAAGTGGCCAAGCTCAAAACCTTGCTGTGGGCAATGTATTTTTCTGATAGCTTCAATTTGTGTGCATTTTGTAAGCCAAACTATGTGGTGTAAGCTTTGGCTTACAAAATGTACATGAATTGAAGCTATCAGAAAAATTAAATTTGGTTTCCATACCTCTAAGGTTCCTGGTGTTTGTCTCCACTTCATATGATAGTGAGGCTAAAATGTTTAAAAATAATTTTCTAAGAGAGTTAAAATCACACAAAAAATAGATTAAACCAAGCTGGTGATCTATAAGCTTCCCTAGAATTTTGAGATGAAAATACCCAGAATCACAAAGTCATTGACATTGAACAGGTTCTTTAGAGATCATCTCCAATCTCCCTGCTTGGAGCAGGGTCATGTAGTTCAGGTTGCTCTGGGCTGTGTCCGTGCCCCTGCCCCATCCAACTCACAGCACAGCTCACAGGTCCAGGTCACTGGTTAGGCTGATGCGCAGTTTGGCCACAGGAATCCTTCCATACAGCATTTTTTACATGTTTTCCAGAGATAGCCCTGTTAATATTTAGTTTTGTAATACATGGATACATGCAGAATATGGAACTAGCATCATCCCTGCAAGCCTTCACTCATCCTTCTGTATAGGGTGTGACTCTACTGTTTCTTGCTGTATAAGGACTAACTGAGGTACAGCAAAGCCAAGAGTTTTCTGACACAATATCACCCTGGTTTTCCTCTGTTGTGCTGTGACTTCTTTTTGTTTAATATTGCAGTTTGGTAACATAGCTCTGGATCGCTTCCTCCTTGCCCTAAAAGAATATTGTCATTTGCACTCTTAAAGCCTGGAGGACTCTCTGATGTCTGGTACAATTTATATGATATACTCAGGAGATGGCCTGATGTCCCTAGACTGTCACTACAGTGCTACTTACAACTGGTAGAGTCATGTCTCATTTTAGATATGACAGTCTCTTTTTCAGTGGGCTTACTGGACCACATTGCATTCTGTGTTTTGATAAAACAAAAGACTGTAAAAATTTGTTCTCCTGTTTGCCATGTTACTGTGTTGTCTTTTGAAACTACTGCCTGATGATAGTTATCCTTAATGTTAATATTAAGGTATCATATTCAAGCTAAGTAAGTATAAGAGCATCTATCTTCTTATTAATCGAAACTGCTAGGAAGCACAAAGATATGCTCACTTGTTCATAATTGATCCTTTTTTTGGTGCAATTTACCAATTTAAGGTGCCCACAGCACTGTTTGGTGGCACATTAGAAAGCAGCTGAACCCTCATCCAAAGCATTTGAGTATTCTAGAAAAGTTTACACTGAGAATACTCACAAGCATCCATTCTCTTTCAAATTTCATGCACCTACAGAAGGACTCTGGGACTTCACAAGCTGACACCAAAACACATACTCCTAATTCCTTATTGCTGAGTCTGCAAAGGGCAGTTAAATAATAATAAATAATAAATAACAATAGCCATGTTTTGACCTCTAGATACTTTGCTATTTCTTAGTACTACCTTAAGCATGCTTTCTGGGTTCTCAGTTATCTATTTCTTTAATCTTATGTGGAGAGTAGTTTGACTATCTGGGCATATACAAGAAACATGTCTATCTGTCTGACCTTTGGTCAGATCTCAAACTGTAGCTGCTCATCAACTTGCAAAAACTGCATTTGTTCTTGTTGTATTGTGGTCCTGACCACCACACATCCATCTTCTTTATCAATATCCTGTTATCCCACTAGAAGGGCTGAACTGACCTCCAAGTAAGCAGGGGACAGCTTTTCTGTGTGCATCTCAAAAGACCCAAGAAATACATACTGCAGCTATTTCCTTCCTAACTCACTCAGCATCTCAAGCAGGGCTGCTTTATGCTTCTAGAGCTTTACCTCAATGTGTTTTTATTTCTCTCCAATTTTCTCCTTTTCCTGACTGTAGCTTAAATTGATTTTTGCCTGTCCTTTCTCATGAGAGTTACATTCTTGACCAGTCTACTTTTTGTCTCCTCTATTTCCCTTAGCCCAAGCCCTTGTATTCATTTCTCACTACTTGCTGTTAGCATTGTTTAGACAAAAGATCCCTGACCAATTCAATATTGTTATCACAACAATTACAGGAGTTTTCTGCATAGGTTTCCAGGTGGTCTTAATAGACCACTGATTGATCCATCCATAGTCAAGTAGAAAGGGATTTTGCCATCCCCATAACTTTCCCCCTTCCGCCCCTGCCCTTTGCTCTTCTAATTCCATTTCTAATTCTCTTCTGTCTCAGGAGATGTATAAAACTCCCCTCCCAAACTTCTGTGCTTTCTGTACAAAGGAATAATGTCTATCCATCTTTGAAATTGAAATGACAGATTAAAATCACTGTCCATTCCCATTGGACTAATACAGAACTGATTGTTCCACACAGAATATTATCCAATCTGACCACAAAGGACAAAAACAGTAGCTGCTTTACCACTTTTCCTGGGAGACTGTACCACATCCTGATCAGTGTCTTTGTAAGGAGTTTGTGCTGATAATCAGATTCATTTTTGCAGTTTAAAATTCAGCCCGTTACTCTGAGTTACTTTCCATTGTATGGCCCTTAATCAATTCATCGTTATCGTTGTTGCTGTTTACATTAATGAAGTAGGCAGTAGAAACTCTTGGCTCCAATATAATGTTTGCTGGTGTATATGTGTGTAATAAAAGTCTCCCTTGAATTCCCTATAAACTCCCTTGAAGAGTTTCTAATCTCTTTATGAATTATTCTAAGAGACTGATGAATACACTGAGGACTTACAAGACAAGGTGGTTGTATACAAAATTCATCTAATAAACCAGTCTCAAAAATAGGTAATCTGTCTTTCTGAAACCTGATGTATATTACTTGATTACTTGAAAATATTTAAAAGCTTATTCAGGGCCATTACTGCTGTCCTTTTGTGTTTATACATTGGTGGCCTCTGCCCCAAGAAGTTGAAGTCTAAGCAACAAGATTATCAAACATACACAGATAGATATCCTTGCCTTCAACACCACTTTCCTAGATGATACCCTTCCATCTTTCTGAAACAAATGAGTCAATCTTCAAATACCCTAATGAGCAATTCAGTCTGGAGTCTAATAGCGCGATCCACAGGGATGCTCTAGATTTTGATTTATAATAATGCAATATTAGGGAAACTGGGATGCAAGATCCGCATTTCTGTCTCTCTTGCCACTATAAATAGAGTCCATTGAATGCAAACCCATACTACTTGTATGTTATTTTACCAGTCTAAGCTCTTGATTGAGCTGTCCTTAGATTTCTATGGATCAACCCCTACCCTCTCTCTCCTCCCCAAATTGCAGCCCAAAAACTTCCTCAGAGTCTGCAAGTTCCCATTTTGTCTGCTTGTATAGGTCCATCAAGCACTCGGATCCTGCAAAATTGCCTTTTAGCTGCCTGTGGCTATGTACATCTGCAATAACAAAAGCAACATCTTCAGCACAAAACACTATTTATTCATTCCTGTAAGGTAGAAAGCTTTCAGAACAAAGTCTAACAACCACACTCAGGATAAATGCATAGGTATTAAGTGCATCTTCATAAATTTGCATCCTTTCATCCTTTAGAGCTAGAAACATCTCATTCTGTCAACACATCTTTGTCTCCCTGCCTTTCTGTGAGACAGGCAGACTGTCAGCCTTTCACTAACTCACATTAGCCTCACTTACCCAAACTCCTCCCTTCCTTTCAAGCACTGTTAAAATTTTAGGCTCCTTTTGATTTTTGTGTCATTTTTAGCTTCAGAAGGGTACCACTTTCTAGCTGAATGGAGCCATCTCAATTGTGGATAATTTCTCCCTGTAATTCATGGCCAGCTGTTGCTATGTAACTCCTAAGCTATGTACCTGAACTCCTTTATCTATGTGAAGGCTTTGTCTTTCTTGCTTGGTACAGTGCCTTTTTGCTTCAACCTGACCAGAGGAAAAGGGGGGGAAAGTGCCTATGATCATATTATCAACTTAATTGAAACTAATGCTGCCCAGAAATATCAGCACATGTTAAATAATATTTGGATAAGTTAGATGTGTGCATCCGATGGGAGACTGGTGAAATAGGCTGTACATCAGGAATTACCAAGAGCAACCAGTGCATGATAAGATATTATCTTTAAGATTTCATGAAGGTAAAGTGCCATCAGAATAAATAGGTAAATAAGCAAACTACTACTGTTAAAAAAAAAAAAAAAAAAAAGTCAATTCCAGATGAGTTAGCATGACTTTGTTGCTTAGAAAGAAAATAGATCAAACAATGAAAGAGTTGATACCTAAACACCTAAAGGAAATGAAAGTGATAAGAAACATCCAGCACAGATTTGTCAAAAATAGATTGCTTTGATGCAGTTGAAGAGAGGACAACTTACCTAGTTAGTAAGGGGAAATGAACTATTGACATTTCTCACAAGTGTGCTCCACCATCATTGTGAAAGTTGCAGTTTCTCCTACTTCTCACGTTGCAGAAATGTTTTTCAGCAATCTCCTCTGAGTAGACAGTGAATTTTTAATGTAGTTTAAATTTTAATGATTTTTTTTTCATATGAAATTTGTAGCCTAATATGCCAGTTTATTGCAGTTCTGAGTTAGTGTAAGGGTGATTAAAGTACCAAAGCTGCATCTTAAGATCTACCTGTTTACCCTTTCAGTGTTGCCAGGGGAATGAATGCAGCCTCAGCACCATAAACAACCCTCTGGAACAGATGCATTTCTGTGATAGGTTAGCTAAAAAGAAAGGGAAAAGAGGCAACAAACCTAACAGGAAGGATAGTGCCTCAGAAGGCAGTGGATTACAAGCTAAGAAGCTTCTAAGATGTTATAGAAACTTCTGCTAGTGGTGGCCAATATTTATTTAATCTTTCTGCAGTATGGAAGGATGACTTCTTATTCCTTCTAGTTCTACATTTTGTTGCTTTTTAAAATGTAAGTCATGCCTAGAATCCAATCATTTAATTTTGTTGAGTTAAACAAAGGGGAACACAGAACTGAAAGAAGAAATGGTGATTATCCTGTGCTTCTTCCAAACTAAGAAAATCTTGCTTCCAGTTTAATGATCTTTCATATAAACTCTGTAAGTTTTACTACTATTTTATGAACTCCTGATAGTACTGATGAGACCAATATTTCTACAGAGCCATCCTATGAATCCTCCCAGTGAAGCTGCCTTTTGGCCTGGATCTTTTCTACTGCATAGACAGGAGGATCAGCATCCCTGATGATATACCTGGTATGTTAACATCAGGAAAATGTGTGGGCAGCAGAAGGAAGAGAAAAGAACAGAAAGTGGAACTGGATAAAAAGGACAGAGAATTGGAAAGAGAAGTGATGTGGAGATTGAGAGTACACAATGCAATGCAAAAGGTGTTAAGAAACACCCTGTGCTGAAAGCAAGCAGAGAGAAAGCAAAGGAAGCTGCATGACAAGCAGGTTAGTGATGTTGCATTAGCATAATTCAGTGTATTTCCCTTGACTGAGAGTGAAATGAGAAGTTAAGCACTTTTTTCATTCAGGAAGACAAATAGGCATAATGTACCCAGCCATTCACTGCTTTGTTGAGCAAGACAAAGTCTGAAGATGAAATGTTATTACTGTCTCAATAAGAGAGATACAAGAGTGAGAGAGAGCATGGCAGGACTGACCATCAAATGAATAAAGGAAGGAAGAGGGATACCAAGGAAGCACTACAGCTCTCATGAGTTCCAGGCCTGAGAGGTGCCTGAACTTGCTCTAAGTCTCATGTGGATCTCCCTGAAGCAGGGACCAGTTTGACTGCCCACACTATACAGCTCAGCACACTGAGCTCACATACTCGTAGCAACAGAAGACATTCATTCCTCATGGAACTGATGAGAAGAGAGACTTAACATCTGTCAGACTGCAATGATTTGTCTAAACGTAGTGGCTTGTATTTCAGCAAGCACTGTCTTTCTCCAGGGCTGTCTTGGTTTCAGGGCTTTCTATTCCCACACTTTTCAGAAATCCATCCATATTCAAAGAAAACATAATTCCTGAAAACACAGCCTGTATATCACTGCCTGGTGCAAAGCAGCAGCCAAAAGGCAGACTAAAAAGGTGGCTGACAGAAAATGGTCTTCTTGGACAGGCAAGCATCACAGTAGGCTGCTAGCTTCACTACATTCAAATGTCATCTACAGTGCAGTATGGTTTGCAAGTCCCTCACACAAGCTGAGTTAAGAACAAAAAACATTGAAAAATGGACACGTACAATGCCAAAAACCCCTCCAACTTGATATTCAGAGATGGAGCCACAAATAGGGAGATGGAGTCACAGGCACCCTCCTCTATACAACAGTCTTGGGAGCAGAAGAATCAGTATGTGAAAAATTCAGTGTCTTTATTAGGAACTATGCACAAACACAATTTTTTCATTCTCAAACATTATCCTGTCATGTGTGTATACTGTTCTCCCACTCATCACAGTATTTCTGTATCAGGCATATGGATAGTACCAGATCATTCTCAATGACTCAATATTTACGTGCAAAATGTCATGAACACCTGGAATGCTATATTTGGCAGTACCAAGTGACTCAGTTTTGCTAGCAGCAGTGAGAAAAATAAATGGCAATTTTAATTATATTTTGTAGATATTTTACTGTGCAAGTTTTTATTTTGGCAAATGAAGACAACCAGAGTCTAAATATTGTACATTCGTTGCTCCCACTGCTTTAAGATGGAAGGGAAGGGACACTGTACATTGCTGTTCCCATATGTATTTGCTCTCTTATTTGCAGAGGTGGCAGGAGTATAACTCAAGTTAGATACTGTGGACCAGTACAACAGACAGCACTGTACAATAGTGACAGAAGCAGGGATCTCCTGGAGTCAGGTGATGTTGCAGAGGTGTATTATAATAAGGTGAGATTAAGATGTACACAAAGAGGATTCAACACCTGCACCTGTTAATTTCTGCCTTCCAGTCCTCATAGCCTGGGAGCAAGGCTCTGGGCCACAGGACCACTGTTCCTTCTGCACACACCAGCCATGACAACACAGCAAAGACATAGGAAGGTTTCAGGTAGAGAACACCTAGGGTCAAGCTCCTACACAGTATGAACATTTGTGGGTTTTCTGCTCTGACAGGGGAGATGGTCACAAAACTGTTCAATGGCAACAAAGACACAACAGCTACAGGGGAAAAAAAGCCTGGTGGTGGTTTTTTTAAACAAACAAACAAACAAACAAACAAACAACTTGCTCATTCTAACAGAAGAGCTCACAATTTTGCTCTCCTTCATTGCTAAATATACTGAGTGCCATAAAAAAAAGCCATCACATGTGTTGGAGACTATCCATAAGGGACATTACTTTAAATGCTTTCTTTATTGTTGCAGCAAAGAAGTCATTAGATACCACTGCAGAGCTCAAGGGATACCACCCCCTCTCCTGAAGTTATGATTTGTGAGCTAATGCTCTTTCTAATTGAAATGGTTAGTGACTAATGAAAAAATAAAGGCTGCAGCCAAGCTTGGCTGCAATGTATAATTGGGAAGTTCATCAATACACATTTTCCTGTGACACTCAAGGATATTTCCCATAAGGAGGTAGGAATCAGGCTGTGACACATGAAGGCATGAAGCAGATTTCCTTACCTCATTTACTCAGAACATTCACCACTGCAAAGTATCCCTGGACACTCCAGAAACCATAACTCATGAAGTCTGAACCTGAAGTAAGCATTTAATTATCCATCTAAAGCTCCTCCTTTTAGCTTCAGTGAAGAGGTGCTTCAAGATCTGTGATAATATCCCTCTTCTATTTGGAGATGTGGATATACATGTACATTTGCTTTTTAACTGTGGATGGGGGGAAAAGTAGGTCTGCTTATACAGAGTACTTCTTTGCAGCTACATATGAAATAGGAGACAGTTGATTTTAACAATATTCAACAAACACTGTGTTAAAGGACTAAATACATAAATAAAAATACCATTTCACTGTGCTTAACTGAGATCGGGAGAAGGGGCACACACGAATGGCAAAGCAACTAATTTACTCCCATCTGAGTCAAAGCCCCAGCTGTATCCTGTGTCATTTGCCTGAATTTGTGTTGCAAGGAAGGCTTTTGCTTAACCCAGCTTTTAGCTGAAAGATTTCTAAAGCTGTTAAGTAAATTTCTTGAGGTAGATTAAGTAATTTTTTTAACTTGTTCAATTTATCCCTGATTTAACTTTCCCTTGAAAAACAACAGCAACAAACAAAACCCAAACCAAACTAAAACCAACCAACCAAAACAAACAAAACCCATTAAAAACCCAGTTCAACCAAACGATGAATATGTGACCTAGGAGTCACACATCTAAGAAGTACCATGGAGCTAGGATTACCTGCCTTTACTCTCAAATTCTCTATGTTCAGCTTCAGGGTTCTTGCCCGTGTAGTCGCCAGGCTTACTCACTGCCACAAAGCTGAATTCAAAGGTGCTTTGTATTTTCCATCTGAAGGTTCCACATGCTCTCCACAAACACCACCAGAGGCTAATGCTAAGGCTAAGTGTGGAGTGTAGGAGGTCTGTATCTGTTGGGACTTTATAGTTGGAAATTCATCAACAATCTCTTTTGCAAATACAAGTCGTCTTTCCTTGAATATATAGAGCAATCTATGTAGAAACAAACCATCCAACCTTGCAGTGCTCGACTGAACATGGCTTTGTCACAGACCTGAACACTGTCACCACTTAGCTGTTACCATGCTCCTACTTAAAATTTTGGCAGCACTTTCCCAGTCAAAGCCTATGCTGACTTTGGAGTTAGCATGAGCAAGGGATTCTTCCCAAAAAACAGCTAGGACATGGCCATTCTACTCACCCACATAAGCAATGCTCAGCCACTCATCAGAAGGCCAGAAAACAGATAGACAGAACCAAGAAGGTCAGTCTAGGTAATTAGGACAGTATCCTTTTTATTCTTCAGTCTGTTAAATAGAAAACTAAAACTCTGCTTCCTTTACCATAGGATGTTGTCAGGATGCTTCTGGACTTCATTATTCCAAGCTATCTGATGCTTGGAATCAGCCAGCAGGTTTTCTACCATCCTCCACTGCCACCTCTATTTCTAACCCTGATATCAAGGTATGCATTATCAAAAACAAAGGCTTGGGGAGTGGAAAGAGGGAGGAAATTCTTCCAGTGGGAGTGGACTTGACAGGAAATTTTGGTAGATGAAATCTAATCAATCCTCTGAAAGGTATAGCTACAGGTGGAGGTAGGCTTAGCACTAGAGTAGTGTGAAGCTGTGTAATTTCTCATGCATTTACAAAATACTCTCCAGAACTGCTGAGAGATTTCCATCACAGACCCAGGGTTCAGCCACTTTGGTGCCATGCAAACACAAAAGCCTGCCATGGGGTTCAAGTTGCCTGGGACTGTGTTTATCCCAGTCTCTTCCCAAAGGATAGTTTTCACCTCTGGAGGCATCCTGAGTCCAGATACACTACATTCAGTCACAAAACCTACCATGAAGTCAAAGTAATCAGAGCATTGAAAACCACCACAAGTGCAGAAATATTCCTGTTATTCCATGAACTGCAGCTCTGCTTGCTGACTCTCCATCTTCTAGAGTCACTTTCTTTGTGCACCAAGTAGAAGCAGATGGGAGATGAACCTCACAAACCTCTGGAAACTTCACACTCCAGTCTTTACAGCTGCCCCAAAGATCTCCTACTGCTTTTAAATCTGTTCAATAACTAAGTCACGCAAGGGGTTTTGGCAAAAAGGAGGATTTATACCTATGAACTATTTACTGCATGTGACCAATGTGCCCCAGATGCATCAAAATGCAGGAGTGGAAATGCAGCTTTGGGTCTCACTGAGCCACTCAGCTGGATCAGTCTACATGGCAGGAACTTGCCTTTAGAAGAGATATACACTGTCAAAACAGTGATTCAGGGATACACAGTCAACTTTGCTAGGGTACTTCCTTTCCTTCCATCACATTTATACTAGGCACCATATTGATTCAAGCTCATTATTTTCAAGCATCATTAAGTGTGGAATGAAGAGTGGTAAATTATTATTTTAATGCAAATATAACAACATAAAGATACTTTACAAGTAATTAGATTCCCAGTTTTGAGAGTATGGAGAGTCTTTTCCCCATAAAGTTCATGCAATGCTGACAGTAGTGAGGTTTGAGGTGTGCCAAGCGGGGGGACTGACTGCTGCTTGTCTCTCCAACAGGGGGTAGTTGTCGTCAAGACTTCAGTTTGGTCACTGCTCCAAAGGAGCATGGGACTTCACAGAGGAGAGAGCAGCAGGCAAGGTCTTGTCTACAGTGTTGTTTGAAGAGTTACTGCCCATAACTAACACCGTCCAAGAATGTACCTTATTATTTGCACAGTTCCCTCTCCTGGCACAAGTAACATAGAAACATGTTTCTACGGTGGTGTTCCCAAGGCTTTAAACCCCATTCCCTGCTTAACACAGAGCTGATTATTACAGTCTTACTTAGCACAGGTTTGTTACAGAAAGCCATACTTTCATGCGCCTCAGTTTACCAAAAGGAACCCTTCAGTGGTTGGGACCCTCTAAAGCCTTTGCATACAGCACTCCCCTTCTCAGACACATCACGTTTAGTGTACTCCTGCACATGAACTGCTCTTCACACTCCCCTGTGCCCAGAAATCCTAGAAACAAGCTTGGATTCTTCTGAATACCACAGCAGGAGGTGCGACCACAAGGGAGACCTTCCCAGCAAAAGCTAGGCAGCTCTTCACTCCAATAATTTTCAGGTCCTTGGATGCTGTGGTGGCAGAGGGGCAGTGTCCCAGTAGCCAGAAGCCAGGTGGTTTCAGTGTAAGCATACACCAATATAAAAAACACCGTGGCAATGAGGCTCTTGAGTTCAGGTTGCTGGTGTCACCAAGTGCTTGTGCTGAAGTAACCCTGCTTTTCCATACCCTTAAATAGGAGGAATGCATCAGTCAAATCAGGGATGGGAACATATAAAATTCATTGCTGTAATGGTTAGATGTGCAAATTCAGGACACCAAAATCAGTTCTTCCTTTCTCTACTCAAATTATTGCAAACATCTCTTTGGATTTGACCAGAAATGGCTTCTGAGTTTTACATCTTCTGAAAAATTAACTGCTTCTCCTGTTACAGAGTGATTTATACATGGGTTAGTTCCTCTGATTGGTCTTTTATGATGATTAAAGACTAAAGTCATGACCAGTAAGTCTAGGATTAAGATTTCAATATCACTGCCTGGGATCTATGTGAATATTGACGTGTGATTCTAATGAAGATAAGGCAGTGGCAGCCAAGCAGTGGTTAGGACATGATATGGGGTGGGAACACAGTGGAGACCAGAGAGGAGCATGTACCACTTAGCTTAAAATAAGAAGAAAGCTTGAGCTGCAATCTCTGTTTAAGTACAGCTAAAAAGAAAGAGATGAGGTTTTAGTAGAACTAGAAATTTTTTCACTCAAGACTAGTAACTACCGTTCATCTTTAATAAGATGTTTAATCAGCAGCAATAGAAAGAGAACATACATAGAGAGGTTTCCCCACTGTCTTGCAGTCTTGCAGCCTTACAGATTGCAAGAGCTATTATTAAACACCTGATTAGGAGCAGCAGGACAGGTCCTGAAGTCCATAATTTGTCAAAAATCCACAAGACATCACTTCAGTGTATTTGCTTGTACCTGGTGCCTGGATGGAGATTTCTGAGTTTGTTAGAGTCCAGACCATCCCTAAACTTAATCACAGCAAATCCTCCACCTGTGCTTTCACAATGAATTTAATTCACAAGGAGTAATTTCTCAAGTGGAGGATTCAGCCTGTCTTACAAGTCGAGGAGGTTATTTACCCAGGATTCCCTCTGTCTTCAATAGAAAGAGAAGGCATTCAGAGCTTAGGATGAGGCTAATTGCTTCAGGTCCCTGTACTTTGCAACCAACTTCTCACTTGGAAGTTCATTTAGTTAAGGTTTTAGATGGCCCTTGAGCTTAATGGAAAAATGTGGTGATTACCACTTTCATGCATATTCCACCTATGGAGGCTAAAGGGAACCTCATTACATTTCAAATCTGTACCATGTAATTCTTGGTAGAAATGTTTCAAGCTTTTGGAAGGAAAATTGAGATGGAGTTGGTCAAGTTATAGTGGTTTTTGGAAAAGTGACAGGATAGAGGTGTTTGTTGTGTAGCACAGCATAAAAACTAACCTGTTACCATCATTCAACATTGCTCAGAGCCCGTCCAGGGCCCTGCCAAATCCTTAGGGGCCAACTTTGTCAAACTGCAAGTGCTGAAGGCTCTTCCTTTACCATCCATCTCAGTGTCACAGCAGCACCTGCAGACTGCAGTGCCACTTGCTGTAAACCCCCTGGGACAGGGTCTGCACGATTTAGCACAGAGGTATCCTGGACTGTGACTGTGGTTATCACTTGCTGCAGTAGTTCAGATAATTCCCTGTGATGGTTTAAAACACATGATGCGTAAGAAGAATGGTTCGGTTTTGCAAGTAGGTTTTCCTCAAGTACATATGGACAAGGACCATAGTACATACTTGTCCTCTTAATCTTGGAATGGAGGTCACTCTCACCTTCTCACACAGAAAGGACCTTCTCAGCCTTGTTGCTCTACCCTGTGCTAGAGGTGCTGTTCATAAGAAGATTTCTGATGGGTTAGGATGCAGTTTATCACTGGTGAATGCATCTTTTCCTGGACACCTGACTATTGAGGAACTCTTGGAAACAATGCCACTACAGTCCTATCATTTGGTATTTTCAAAAATCAAACCACTGCTTCCTCCGAAAGATCTTTGTGAGCCAGAGATAAAATATCATGTTGCAATGAAGGATGGCAAATTAATTGCATTAATGTTTGCAAAGTGCCTCGAAAATCTGAATAGCTCTGTAAGGTCAAGTGAATGAATATTTATTATGACCTAGAAGAAGTCTAGGTCTTAAGAAGAATGCCACTGCAGACTAGGGCATTACACATCCTTACTTCTTCTTCATGGCCAAATGCCATACTCATTTGGGCAGTGAATACCCAAGTGGATGTGCACGCACTGACCATTTTGCTGATGGTGCTAATCACTGGTGATTTTGGGGCTGGGGAATCCTATGGCTTCTTGAGTGTTCCTCCCCTTCCTCCTCTCATCTGTCCATGGGATGCCTCATCACCAGACCAGGGCACTATGGGAAGAAACCTCTGACAAGCACTCAGTCTATCAGCATCCTCAAGTGCTTTCTGACAGAAGAGAGAAGCTATGCTTATTTAGATTCATGTCATTAAGGACAGCTCTAGGTGCCTTTTCCATCTATTCGAAACTGATGGAGCAGAGCAGCCTCTGCAGTGTGGAAGTGGCTCAATCAGCAGCACAGGGATATGGGGACACGGGGAGGGAGAGGAACCAGAAGAAAACTCACCTAAAGGTAAAACTCTGAATCAATAATCTTCCCTCTCCACTCCTAATCAATACTTCCCTCCCAAAAGACATCACCTGACATTATTTAGTTTCTTTTTGAAGCTTTTCAGTAAATTCTCAGCTTCTGCCTGACTCTTAACAGGAATCACTGTGGTTTTCAGACTCAGGGGGCTTCGCTCTGTGGCAGAGAGCTGGCTCTAGAAGACAAGCTAATTCCCAACAGCACCTGTTGAAAGAACTTGTCGGCAGCTGTTACGCTCTTCTTCAGCGAGCAACTGAGCCATGCCTTTGCTCCTGCCAAAATGCTACATGGAGATTTATAGCAGGTCTCAGATAAATGGAGATGAGTGGTTTTATTATCTATCTGAAGCCATGCAAATGCAGAGCGTGGGTTACAAGGTGAGGGAGAAAGGCCTCATTCAGTAAGACAGAAGAGTCAATTCGGGAAGTAAATAAAATGTTGGCACTTTCCCTTGTAGATACGGAGAGGGAAGGGGAGGACAATTTCCACCTGTGCACACGATTTCCAGAACTGACAATAAAAGACTCCAGGGAAATGTAATCACAGAAGCATGTTTAATGAGCAGAAGTCTCACCAGAAAAAAAAGTCTTTCATTAATAAGTGATGGAAAATGGCAAGACATAGTTTAACCCTTGGAGCCCCTTTGATTATGGTTAAAATTTCTGTCAGTCAGTGAGGCTCACCATAAAAAAAAATAAAGAAAAGGAAAATAGAAGTACTAAACCAGACTGACTCTGAGGAATCAGAGAATCCATGAAAAAATATATAAATTGCAAATTCCTTGCATTAGAGATCAAGAAATTCCTTGCATTACAGGTCAAGAGATGGCAGGTATGACCTATGCTTTCTCAAAGATGCAAATTGCCCATGCAGGAAGGCCTGGGAACTGAAAAGACTCACAACCTCTGGCTATTTGTCCAACACAAAACAAGTTTCCCCAGGACCCACTGGAGGAAGAATGCCATCAGATGGCCAATATTTCCTTTGAAATTCATGAGCAGATTCTTTTATAGCTTTAGGCTGAAGGCCCAAGAACAGGATTACTTTTCAAAACCAGAATACGGAGAAGAAAAAAACCTGAAAGTTTATTCCTAGAAGCAGAATTTGTACATGTTACCCAATGACTTCATTGGGACCGCTCACACAAGTAGTCAGTACTCACATGCAGAGATGTAAACCCCTGGCTGGATAAAAAGCAAGTTAAATACAGCATTTATGAAGGTGAAGAAACTGAGGATAGCTTAATCTAAATTAATTTTGTATCTAGTTAAAGGGCAATAATACATCTCTTCTGGCAAGTTCACAAAAAGTCATCAGCAGGGTAGCAGTTTAAGAGATTCATATAATAATATCTTAAGACATAAATTGTTTAAGGATTTTAATGGAAATTAAGGCACAGCCAGGGACATGAATGAAGACCCTTGACTCTTGTTGACTTCAGGGAGTTGCTAATGCCCAGTACCCAGACCTTGGTGTGTGACAGGATCACACCCTCCAATAAATAAATTGCCAGCTGAGTAGACACACTAATGATTACCTCATATTAATGTAGTTAGTAATGAATCTATTAGCAAAAATGTTCAGAATCTCTGAATCTAACACTTTTTAAAGGGAATCCTTGGATCTAGGCATGAAACTGCTTTGCGGATTAGGAGGATTTGGCTCATAGATAATAAGGCTAAAATCGTATCTATTCCACCCCTTCTTCTTAAAGCAGGAATGGTACATTTAAGCCCTTCCTACTGAAAACTTAGTGATGGAGCATCTTCATCTTCTCTGGTTCTTTATTATCCTTTTTCCTGATCTGTATTTCCTTTGTTATCTACTTCTTGCCCTATACACCCTGGGCACAGAGAGTTGCACCTTACACTCTGCAGCAAGAGTCACTTCTATTTTCAGATTCCTTCAGGTTGAGCAGCCGCAGTTCCGTGCATCTTCCTTTTTGCCACTGTCCCAAAAGAGAAAAAAAAGTCATTTAGAGGAGTCTGGGCATTTGTATAGAAAATTTCTTTTCACAGTCAGTGGTAAATGAAGAGCAGTAGGAATGGACTGGTCTATATCTTTTGACTTGATTCTAGTCTCCACTTTGACTTCACTGATCTCCATAAGATTTGACCACAGAGTATTGTCCTGTGGCTTTTCACTCATTTGATGTCCTGCTATCCTTCTGTCCTCACACACCAGTGTAATCATGTCTGTTCACTGTGGACTCAGATCTGGGGAACTGCCAGTACTACAGAGCTGCTGCTCCCCATGTTTGTTGCTACTGCATCCATCCTAGCTCAACCTCTAAGGCAAATGTCAGAAATAAGGTTGGGCAGATTTGGGCTTGGCTCGGCAATTGCCTGCTGGGCACTATCTGAACTCCAGTATTTGATCCCTTAGCAACAGGAAGCAAACATATATTACTGGTGCACAATCAAACCTGGTTTAACCATTTGCAATGAATTGCTAACAAAAGCAATCTGCTGACAGAATGAAACTCCACTCATCACTAATTGCATTTCTCACAAGCATTGTTGAATGTTCAGCTAAAAAGACGCTTTTCCTTTATTCTGTTTTATTTGACCTATTTTCTCATTCTTTTTCCCTCCCTTTGCATGCATCTACTAGATTTTAATCTACACAGGCAAGGCTGAAAATCCTCAGCTGCAAAAAAGATTTAAATGAAGCCCAGAATCCTCTTGATTTATGAAAAGGTAACAATGTTTTGAAATATCGCAAAGCTTCAGAGCTAGTAGTCTATATTTTACAAGCTAATCATGTCTCTGTAAGCAAATTTACAGCCTTACTTGCCTGCCTGATTTTCTGCTAAGGCTAATAAAAAAATCCCCAAACCACCCAGGTGGAGTGGAAATTCTAGAAGGAAGAGATCTTTTGCAATTGTTTGTGTAGGCTTACCAAAGGACTGATATTTTTAATTACTCTCCCCTAGGCTGACCTGATTCATTATGATTAGCTGTGAACAAAAGCACATGATGTCATCAACAATTCTTCAGAGGCAAGAGAACAAACAACATTAACACATGTAATTTTTACAAACTCTGAGGACCCAGAGTACTGTTCAACAACCTGCTTCAGTGTTGGTACCTCTAGACCATTCACAGGCTCCCTTGTGCGTGCACTGAGACTGCCCCATTCCACTCTTGTGTACCAGAAGGTGCTAACATTGGACAGGGGAGGTCAATTAGGAACCCCTGAGCTGTTGGACCAATGCCTGGGGACAAGCACTGGCATGTGTTGCTCAGTTTCATGTTAGTACAGCAGTACCTAAAGACCCCACAAGGGAACAAAGATTCATTCATGTAGATACTACACGGACACATGGAAAAAGATGGACTCCATCTCAAACAGGCAAAAAGAGACCAGTTAGTGTCTATGCTTCATTACAGGGAACATGTAGCCTAGAGCAACAGAGAGAACCTGGAACTATTGCTACCATAAACCTGCCCTTTCAAGTGTGTTTCCCTTCTGTTCCACCTCTACTAAGTGACTATGTTTCCCCAACTTCTCTGGTCTGAAGCCCACACCAGCTGCTGTGAAAGTGGCTGCTATGAAAGTGGCTGCTACAGAGAGAAGAGCTGTGGTTCTCCTCCATGACACATACTTTGAAGATAACCATATAATAACAAGTGAGGGACAGAGCCCAAATACCATCAGATTGTTTCTGACTCCCTTTTAGTTGTTGGATCTAGGCTCACCAATCTGACAGTGTGGAACAGAACTCCAGATAGCATCAACCAGCATGATTTATCCCCTTGAGGCTACCACTTGTGCATCCATCCTCCACAACAGGACTAATGGCTACGCAAAGGAGGTAGTGACACCAAGGAATTAATTTACTTATATGAATTATTGGTATAAAGAGACTCCTACGCTGCCGAGGACCTGAGATGAGAACCAGAAGCATAATGACAGTTCCTCTCTTGTTCCCCAAGGGTGCCACGTCTGCATGCCCAGCACTCACACTGCTGTATCTGCAATGAAAGCACAACCCTGGATTGTCATTTGCCAGCAGCTGTCTTATATGGATATGCTTGGCTTGATCACTTGTACAGTCAACCTAAGAATAGCTTCCTCTCTACCATCTGATTTCTCTTAAAGGATAAAAATAAAACGATCGGAGCCTGGATATAAAAGAGCAAACTGCTGAACACTGCACTGCATGTATCTATGTTTAATGAAGGAAAAATTCACTTTACAAGGGGCACAAGTTATTTGTGTCAACCATATTTGGCCTCGAGATCAGTATCTAAGCTGCCACTTCTTGGTCTGACAGCTAAATGACTTTTCACATTGCAGAGCGCTTCAGTGCTCTGATCATCCTAGGCAGTTCAGCTTTTATCATGACCCCAGTTGTCTTGCAGCCCATGACTACTTTAACTCTCCAGACAATTCCCAAGGAGGATGCATCATTTGTGCCATCACAGCCAGGATCATGCTCAGCCAGCTTCTTGGAGGCAAGCACAAAGCTCTGGGCAAGTGTTGTGCCATGTCCTTGACCCTGGTGGCAAACAGATCTTGGCTGGTGTCAAGTGTATCTTGAGACTCCTGGGACCATATTAGCCTAAGAAAGATACTTTGATAAGATATACAAAGGTCATGATGTTTCTCTTCAAGAGCAGTGAGGACAGCCCAGTTTAGGCTTCCATGTCCGTGTCCCCGCACTGCCAGTGGAGACAAGTACTGACAAAACTTAGCCTAGATGACTGGAATATAGGCTATAAATAGCAGTCTGCATTCAATAAGCATTTCTCCCATATGAAATCCTCACAGGACATGGTGCCATTTAGAAAACAGATTTATTTTTTTCCTTTTCAGAAACAAAGAAAAAATCCTGAAAATCAATGGAAAATCAAATATGATCAGCATTCTGCTCAGGATAATCCAGCTGAAGGATTCACTAACCAAGAGGAAATGCTAAAATCAAAATAACTCTATTCTTTTGTCTTTTGCCACACACAATAGACTTGTCTCTGCTCTGCCAGATCACCTGTCACCCTAATAAGATGTTTTTCATGATTCAAAAATAGCATAGAGTGTGCTGAAGCCAGATACAAATTAGCATGTGTACTCATCAACATGATTAAAGCCAAACCTTCAACCAATTGCTAGGGGCTGCAGCACAAAAATCTGAGTGTTCTGGACAGGGGATGGATATCAGTGCCAGGCTCCTGATAAAACCCGGTCCTGCAATGTATTCTATGACAGAAATTACATCAGAAGTATGTGAGAACCCTAAAGGACAACCAGCAACACAAGGCAGTGATGTAAGACAGCCCAACATCAGTTGAAGCTATAATCTTATAAGACAGATTTGGAAATTTATTTGTCCTCAGACTATAGCAGTGGGGAGCATCAGACTTCGAGATCTGATGCTCAAGACTTGTCAGCAGGAAGAGGTCCTCACACCTCTAATACCTTGCAATCAAGGCAATCAAGCCACTTTTGCCCCATCAAGCCACACTTCTAGTCTTATCATATCCTCAGGATAAATCTTCTACACATTTGCCACCCTTGATCAGAACCAGTAAGACCGTTGAGGGGGGGAGAAGGGAATTCTAATCATCTCCATTTCATACCCAAGACACTAAGCCATCACTGAGTGATTTTACAAGTGTCACATGATGGGGGGGGGATGTCAACACTGGGACCTAGGTGTACTCTGAGTCCCAGTCTGATATCTTTAGAAAGGGTCTGGTTCCCCCCCATTAAAATGTTATTTGACAGCTGAACTGGGCTTGATTTTAGCTTGTAATTCCTCCCCCGTTCTTTCTCTTTCTTCTTAATTACATTTGATTTTTCTTCAGAAGAGAATTCTTTTCTATGGTCATATTTTTATGGGCATTTTAATGAGTCACTTGGCATGACATTAATCACTGAAGATTTAAAGTGTCTTCAAATCGTATTTTTCTTCCTCTTGAATGCCAACAACACATTTTTGTTTACAGTGAAATGCTAGGGAAAAAAAAATCCTTCAGCCTATTTTTCTCAGCGCTAATTGGGGGTTTATTACTGCTTCATTTGCTTACAATTGAATCAAACAAAACCCTCCATCTCTTTTTCATGGTGCTGCTAATTGAATTGAGTGGGTTATAATGATATTACTGTATGTACATAAATGAACATTTTTAAAATAAATAAATGAACATTAAAAATATTCCTCTAAGCACAGAGCCTAAGTGGTTGACTGTATACTTTCCGGAAGCAGATTTGATTGCTATTCTCAAATAAATGTGCATAGCTCATTTCTGCACTCAGACTCACAGAAAGCAGCCAAAGACAGTGCTTTTAGGATGGTCCAAAGACAGAATTTTCAAGAGAGCCAAGGAGAATGGAGTGTCTTTTTGCATGGGAATTCTGTTAGCATTTTGGTACATAATTTGCATGAATCCTAGGGAACAATGCAGACAGTGGTGCCTGCTGGATGCAGCACTGCAGCTGACATTACAGGTGGCTGCTCTGAATGGTTGCAGAAGGGTCCAGAGGCTTTAGCTCACCACTGCAACCCTTCCCATTTGTTATAAACTCAAGATTTGTTTTGCAAAAAGTTGCCAGCTAATATTGCCAAAAAAACCCCAAAACATTTCTTGTGTCTGATGATCATTTGTGGAGAGTGTTTTATACAGTTCTTATCAATGTAGCCCCCAAAAAGCATCTTGCGTCTTCATCTACATCAAGATTAAACTTTGATGCTGATGTGCCAGGATCCACTTTAGAATGTTGTTTGTTTTGTCTTGGTTTGGGGTTTTTTGTTTGTTTGTTTGTTTGGGGTTTTTTGTGGGTTTGTGGTTGTTTTGGGTTTTTTTTTTGGGTGGGGGGGGGTTTTTTTGGGGGGTTTGGAAGGATTTATTTCTTTTTATCTGTAAATATTTTCTTTCAGCTTATATGCTTTTCCAAATCCATTCTACTCTTGATCAAATGATGTTATACAGATACTTTAGAGAAGGTATCTGATAAACAGATCACCCCCTTATGACTGAGAAATTGTGCCCATGTTCAGCTTTTTATTTTGTACAACACTTCTTACACTAAACTTTTTTTTAATCATAAGTGCACTTCAGCTATTTCACAGACAGTCAGTGCCAAAGTCTGCCTGCTATCATCTCCTTTTAACTCCCAAGGACTCCAAGAATGGTAATACTTGAATTATACAACTGTGCACATTAAACTGAAGAGGAAGCAGATACCTGAAGAAAAGTCAAGGGAGAAAATAATTATGAATGGGTTGGAGAAAATGAATTATATATTTATTTTCTGTTTCTCATTGTAAAAGAGTTTAAAACACCAAATGAAGAAACGAGTGAAGCCACATTTTCAGAAAGCTCATAACTACAGTGACACCATATTGCCACAGGACATAACAGTAACCAAAAGTGGAAAGCTGCCCATAGGGGGTTTAAACACATTTACAGAAGATATGTGAATCTGCCAAGCACAATGGTCTTGATCAAGTCTTTGACTCACTCAGGTTATTGACAGCTAGACACCAGGAGGGAAAGACTCTCTTGTTACTGGCTATGTTTGAAATATCCTATTTCTGAACTTTCCTGGGGCCAAGAACCAGGCAGCCCTTTGCTGTGGTGGTTCTAAGGTGCACTCTCATGTAGTCTTTATCCCTAAACACAATAGAAGAAAGACACTCTCTTGAAGTTGATTCAATGGGCAATCACTCTCTCTGTAAAGAATTTCTTCCTGGATGTTAGGAAGAAATTCTTCACAGAGAGAGTGATTGCCCATTGGAATGTGCTGCCCGGGGAGGTGGTGGAGTCACCATCATTGGAGGTGTTTAGGAGGAGATTTGATAGGGTGCTTGGTTGCATGGTTTAGCTGATTAGGTGGTGTTGGATGATGGGTTGGACGTGATGATCTTGAAGGTCTCTTCCAACCTGGTTTATTCTGTTCTATTCTATTCTATTCTATTCTATTCTATTCTATTCTATTCTAAATGCAGAGGTTCTAGGTTAGTAGCTATTTAATGCTGGACTCATCAGACCTTGAGTGTTGGGTTGCTTTCTTTTTTCTTTTTTCTTTGTTTTTTTCAATTTATTTTTTTTAACATTTTTCAGCATATTTGTCAAAATGCACCTTGAATATAACTAGAAAAAATCGATGTGTTAAATTACAAGAGGATTAGCTTCACTGAGCCTGTCTGCAATTTGCTACGGAACTGCTAGCCAAGCAAAACTATTGGTGACACTTTGCAATTCACAGGAACAGTGATCTATATAAGATGCAGCACAGTACATCATTGAATTTTTATGTACTTACCTGTAGCTGCATAATAAATCATGATTTATGACATGAGTGTGCTTATGTACAGTGGTTAATAGTCACTCTTGTCAATTTTAATAACATGCTGCACAGAAAGATGCTGCTTGAGTATTTTTAAAAATAGAGTATGTTTAACCCAGTGTTCATATATTAATCCCCTGGAAGCTTGACACTAACTTCTTACTAGCTCCTTTGCCTTGGGTGTATACACAAATTGTTGTTTTGTTATTGCAATGCTGCTCATCATAAGTGCAGTACTGCAGGCATTAAGACTTTTTTATATCTGCACTGAAACACTTTTTTTTTAAGCAATTATGCACATCTATATTTCAGAGCAGTTGTAAGAAGAAAAGCAGTCATGCCACAGGATAAAGGCTGGCACATCCCTTTGCCCTGGTTTCATCCTGTCTAACAGTAGGCACCCAAATACCTCTGCTTAAGGAGCAACTGTGCTGAAATCCCTCTGTTGCTGGTGGTAAGATCTGGATGTATCAGCTTATTCATACCTCAACCAGACTAAATGGCCCATAGAAAATACCTTATTGTATCTACTGCCTGAGAATTGAAGACAGAGAAAGTGGGGAGGAGCAGATATGGGACCACTGCACTCTCAAGGCTTTGCTTTGAACTATATTTTCCCAGACTTATCCCTGGAAAAGACTGATAGAAAACCAGACCTCACCTGGAGCAGCAGGCTTCTGTGACCGCAAACACACTCCCCAGGGTTTGGTTGTTGCAGTGAGTAGCATTATTAATGTAAAGGCTGCTACTTTGGAACACCATTAACTGGTCCAGCAACTGTTGACAAACTAACCTAATGAAAACTAGGATCTCTGCATGAGCTCCCATTGGACCATGTATACAAACCTTCCGTTTAGAGCTTGAATAATGAATCACAGAATCACAGAGTATGTTTGGCTGGAAGAGATCTTCAAGACCATCTAGTCCAACCTTCAATCCAGTGCTGCAAGGTCAATGCTAAACCATGTCCTTAAGTGCCAGTTCCACACCCCATTTAGTACCTCCAGGCATGATGACTCCACCACTTGCCTGGGCAGCCTATTCCAATGCTTTACAACCCTTTTTGTGAATAACCTTTTCCTGATATCTAGCATTAATCTTCCCTGGTGGAATTTTTTTTTGCAATGAGCAGATATGACTGGAAAACTGTAGGCAAAACATATTCTATCAAAGAAAAGATGCTCTTGTTTGTTTTCATTTCCCTTCACTGAAGCTAAATGGCTTGATTTCTTAAAGCTGTCACGTCTCAGCAGCTCTCACTGACATCAGCTGGATCCACAACTGTGTCTCACTTCTGGACCTGGGACACCACTTAACCAAGCTTCCAAACGAACTTAAAGCAATTGACTACACAGACTATTTCCTTATTCTCTCTCCAACCGAAAATACTAGGCTATAACTTCTTACTGAGTTCCTTTCAGGCCCATAACTGATGCAAAATTAACCTGGGTATTAATCACCCCAGCCTCACAGGTAGAGAGATCATCATAAACCCTCTCTGAATATTTGTTCCCTGGAATATGCGGCTCCCAGGTATTAAGTCAACCTTTCGCTAAAACCTCTGGCCTGACCAGGGGACCTGGGCCCAATTATAAACATTTGGTGTGACCTGGATTAAATCAGAGTGAACAGACATGTCTTGTCAGCTAACTTGATTTTTACCTCAAAATGACTGCATAAAAACACAGTTTATTCAGACAGTGGGTTCTGCTTGGAGCCATTGCAGGTGGCTGGCACTATGAGGTGCCAGCAACTGCCAGGCACCTCTTTTATTTTTCAGTTGTAATTCATAGCAGAAATCAAAATCCACAGCCTTGCTAGTTTCTAGGTACCAGACACCTGCACACAGACTTCACTTCTTTACTCAGACAGTAGCCAGAGAACACTTCCTCCCATGGTAAACAATCTTTGAGGTTCAATGTGATCTCAAGTCCCTCTGCTAAATATTGCTTCCAGAAAAACAACCCCCACACCTAAAGACCAAATTGAAGATGCCGTTAGTGTAGTCAGAATTGTAACCATCTGCTCACTGAAGCTTAGGGCCTTCCCTTCCCTTCCCTTCCCTTCCCTTCCCTTCCCTTCCCTTCCCTTCCCTTCCCTTCCCTTCCCTTCCCTTCCCTTCCCTTCCCTTCCCTTCCCTTCCCTTCCCTTCCCTTCCCTTCCCTTCCCTTCCCTTCCCTTCCCTTCCCTTCCCTTCCCTTCCCTTCCCTTCCCTTCCCTTCCCTTCCCTTCCCTTCCCTCATTGAGAACATGTGGATGTACATACAATTAACACGTGGCTTATGTAAAGGGGGTTATAGTCCATAGCAGCATGAAACCATCAATAATTGCTTGCTGCTTTTAGCAAGGTACAGGCATGATATGTCAGCTCCAAATCAGAGCAAGGTGCCAAAGGGCTGTGTGATGGGAAGGATTATGTGCACCTCTGAAAGAGTCCTGCTTCTGCTCAATTAACATCCTAATGGGATAACACATGGTTAGGAGAGTGGGGTAAAAGACTTGTGGTACCAGGGAGGAGATGCATTCAGAAACCCAGAGGTATGCTGCCAAGCTTCTGTCTTCTTGTAGCCATGGAAACCCATTAGGCTCCTAAGTCTTTTGGGCTCAAGAGGAAATACCTCGCAAATGTCCTGCACCAAGGTTCTAGGAACACAGTTCCTTGTGGTATTAGGCAAGTGCCCACATCTGGTGTTTCAGTGCCAGTCCCACATGTACCCAAGGACAATATTTCACCAATATTAAGGTCACAAATAGTCTCCACAAATTCCATTCTTCAGTTCCATCAGAAGTCACATGTCTAATCATTTGTTTGCCTGCCTATGATATCAGATTGCTGCCCAGTAGCCCAGCCACACTAGCCTGAGACCTTTCCCCTCAAAAGGCACTCCAACTATCTGATTTCTTCCTTTCTTGCTTCTACCTCTCACTTTTCCTCTTTAAAATCCATATATAAATATATAAATGCAGTTCCAAAGGTGAACCTGAAGCAAATGATCCACACTCAAAGCAAATGCATTTCTATATTAAGCCACAAATGCTTCTGTTGTGCTGCTGCAGAATCTTTTAGAAGAACTGCACCTTCAAAGAGGTTGTCACAGAGCCACTGAGCTAGGAGGTCTTGAAGGGGGGTTGTCTAGAATTCAGCATTGTTAAGCACACAACTTTTAAGCTTATAGCTGGAGGCAAAGCAGAGGGACTTTTGCATGGTTAGGTCTGTTTCTTCCTAGAAATTGAAGAGAAGGAACACAGGGTGAAAAATTAATGCCAGAGCTAAAAAAAGCCCCAGCGTCTGCCTGTAATAGCACTCTCTCTCCTTCCCATATATCCCTGTTTAAACAAGCACTGAGACACATTCTATGCCCATTGCAATGACTGATAGCTTAACACCCCTGTCTGAGGCCTTTTTTCCCAGAAGAAACACAAATATCCATACTCACCCTACTTACAGCACTAGAACTGCATGCAATTGCATTCTCCTTACCTGAAACTACTCCTGACACTTGTACTTGCTGAGGTCAGACCTCATACCCACTCCTGACTGATCTCACTGATAGCACTGAATGAGTGCTATCAGTTGGAAGAAGACTTCTTAACCCATGAACCAAAAAGGACACTCTGCTGCAGGAGAATCATCAAGTCATTAAGGTTAAAAAAGACCTCCAAGATCATTGAGTCCAACTGTTAAATTGATGGTGCCAAGTCCACCACTAAACCACATCTACATGTTTTTGAACACTTCCAGGGATGGCAATTTGACAAGAATATCAAATGCTTTAATTGATTTGATACTAAGCAGAAAGGACACAAATATATATAGTTTTGTCCAATTCCATAACAAGAGAAGGAAAAACTGGGAGAATTTTTTCTCCATTATACATCAATGCTTTCAGCTCGTTGTCCTTGACTTTGTTAAATCATTTTTTATCTTCTGTTGCCTTACTTTTATGCTTGGAATGAGGCCATATTTCTGAAATTCATGTAGATAAAGTTATTGAGTATATTTAGTGTGAGGGGAAAGCATAATCACAAACGATAAAAGTAGAAGGTCTGTTTGAGTTATGCCACTGTGATCATTCTGGAAGATGCTACCAGCTCTAGAGTATATTACACTGCTGAATGTACTTTGGGCAACTCAAGGTCATGGAATGTGTGTTCTCCTCCATCTTGTGTTGCTGTTCTGTTGAGATGGGCAGTGGCTGTTCTAAGGAATATAGTATTGCAGAGAACAGGATTGAATGTAGAAATATGTCATCACACCAACATTTAAAACATATATATGTAGTTGGATACAAATTCATTTAGCTTATGAGACAACACTTTTGCCAAAGGCAAATCTATGTTAGACCAACCTGACACAGTAACATTTTCTGTCAACATGGGGAAAACAGCGAATATTGCTTACATGGACTTCAGCAAAGTGTCCAATGCTGTTTTCAACAGCCTCTTCCTAGACAAACTGACAAATTACAGGCTAGATGGATGGTCTGTGATGTGGGTAAGGAATTGGCAAAGGTGCCTCACTCAAAGCGTGGTGATCAATGTTTTTTACTTGGACCAAGCAGCCTGTCACAAGTGGAGTCCCCCAGGGATTCACACTGAGCTCTATACCATTCAATATTTCTAGAAGTGTTCTAGATGATAGGATTAAATGGACCCTCACCAAGTCTGACGATGACCCAAGCTGCATGGTGAAGAGGACACATCAGAAAAGAAAAAAAATAAGAACCATCTTACAAGAGACCTGGACAGGCTAGAACAGTGGGCAAGCAACAACTGTATGAAGTTCAACAAAGACAAGTGCAAAGCCCTGTAACAGGGATGACGTAACAAAGGAGTCCAGTATAGGCTGGGACCTGTGTAACCAAGAACATTGTTGACAAAAGGGATCTGGGTGGCCTGGTGTACAACAGGAAGTGTGTCAGCGGTGTGCTTCTGCAGTGGCAAAGGCAGGTTGGATCCTGGGCTGCATCTACAGAGGCATTGTTAGAAGAGAGAGAGATGTGACAATCCCACTTTATAGAGCACTTGTCAGGCTGCACCTGGAGTACTGTATCTGATTCTGGTCCCCACGACTCAAAAAGGACACAGGCAGACTCAAGTTCCAAAGGTGGGCCACAAAAATCATCAAAGGGCTGGAGAACCTGCCCTATGAGGAGATACTGAAAGACTTCAATCTTTTCTCCCTTGAAAAGAGATGACTCAGGAAAGACTTCATCACAGTGTTTCAGGATTTAAAGAGTGGTAATGAAGAAGGCGGAGGCTCTCCTTTAGAAGAAGCCACATGGAGAAGACAAGGGGCTTCCTCATGGAACAGGTTGCTTCCTTGTGCAACAGGAACAAGTTGTATGAAAAGTAGTTTCATCTCAGTATGAGAAGCAAATTTTTTACTGTGAGAACAACCACTCCAGGATGTGGTGGGATTTTTCAAGAAGTTACTAGACAGGGTGCTAGAAAATCTCATTTCAGCTCCCTTTCCCACACAAGGTTGGACCAGATGATCTTTTGAGGTTCCTTCCAGCTTCAGATGTTGTATGGTTCTGTGTTCTATGATTCTTTGAAATGTACCAGGAGGACTGAGTCTAGCATATTAATAACAGAATTCATCAGTTTCACAGAGAAATCAACTAAATAAACATCTGGGCACCGAGTTTCATAACCAGCTTCAACTCTTAAAGAGTGGTTTTCAATTCCATGTCATCAATTCTGTTAAAAACTGCTTTGTAACACCAAACAGCCTTGTTTAAATCAAGTTCTTGACTTAGAATCCATGTCTTCTTTTGTCACTTTTCCCATTTAAGATACATCATTTTGACTAGGAACCAGTTACATATGATACATATAGGCATAACACTGCCAAGAAACCAGACTGTTGGTGCTGGAATTAAAGTATCCACAAAATTTCTGTGAGGCTTTAAGGAAATAACTTTTGCCCTATTTCTCCAATAAGCTTATCAGACCTTGCCTGGTGCTGTAGCATCTAGTTCCACCTTCAGCTGGATTTTCTAGATACAGTATATTGTATCTTGATATCAGTTGATCTTTCTTGTACTCTGTACAACTCTGAATCCTTCTCCAGTTTGAGCAAATCATCCCTTGCTCTTACACAGTAGAGGAAAGAGTTAATTCAGTGTCTATTATCCATTCAGCACAATGGGTCTGCCACAGCATAACAGACTGTGCAATGAGTACTGCCACGCACATTATGTTTATCTTATTGAAGGCACATTGCTGGGTGGTGGCTACTGATGTCTAACCTGGGACTTGGGAACATTACCAATGTATTTCATACAGATATTACTGCAATTCTTCATAGCACTATTGGTCAATGTCCACAGTTGTACCAGTTTACAGCCCCTGGGAAGAATTTCCCAGTTATTCCTAGAGATAAATCTTTCACTTTTCAAAAACTTTAATATATTTCTTCCTGTAAGAGGGCACAAAGCATCATTTGTAATGCACCAGGATGGATCAGGGATCCTCTTACAGTTTCGACTTTACAAGGGTGTAATTGCCACTGCACCTTGGTTACCTCCACCCCTTAGAACAGACAATACAGACAAAACAAACAGCCCATCTATCATTGGTTGTGGTTCAGATCTGTCTTTACACAAACTAACAGAAAGAGCAGGCTTCTATCACAGGCAGCGTTACCTCTTGCCTTTTAAGTTGCAGAAGCACAAAATCGTCTCCTTCATTTTGAAAATGGAATTCTAGCAATTACCTAAAGGCCAGATACAAGGGATTTAGCTAGGAATACTGCTATGATTTAAATTCCTGTGTTGTTTATATTCAGGTATCAATAAATCATAAGTTTCTTAGCAAAATTCTGAGTGGAAGCCTCTTGAAATCTGTGGGCATCCTTTTGGATCAGATTAAAATCTGCCTGCAGAAAAATTTGCCTGAAGAAACCTGCACGGCTCAAAAGCTCTTACTTGCTATGCACCTCATGCATAGAATTGCCTTCTGCTGAGAAGTACAAGGAGCACAGACTGTATCTGTTTTTAAATCCTTTGATATTGCTTGTGTTGTTCAAAAAGATTTTGTGACATGTCCTTTTGTTCTGGTCATGATTTGTTGTTCTACTGGGTGTCATTAACCTATTATTTGTGAAGTGTTTTGTGATGCATTGCAAGCAAGCTGCTACATCAGCCATAGTAACAATTTGGGTATCAATAGGCAAAGATTAATGATGCTAATTATTCAATAAAATTGTTCCTTTCTATAGGTCCTTTGTTTAGGGAGGGTAAATTAAAATGAGTGAGTGGATATTATATACAATAGGTGTAAGCTTTTCTGCTGATGGAATATACAAGAAGAGATCGAAGAACATGAAAAATACCTCCAAATATTATCTATCTGAATGTAGCTACCATATGTCATGTAAATTACTCAATAAAATTGGACAGTACAAGCTACAGAGCAAAACTAATAACACACCAAATAATCCATTTCCCAAATATGGGGAGAAAAAGGTAAAAGCTCCCCACCCTTTAGCATCTTCACCACCAAGTTTAAGCCACAGCAGATTTGCTGACGTAGACTGTACTATTTTTTTACTACAAAAATTTTCAGCAGGAGGTACATGTCTGCTGAACATGGCTTTGTTAGAGCAATCTGCTCAAATTACTGTTACCTCAGTGAATAGAATAAAGGTACTGAGTTAAAAAAGCTTCAAGACATTTCCTCTCTCTGGGACAGGGATAATCTCTCCAGGAGCAACAGGACATTTTAGTGCATAATCCTAGACAATCCTTGTGTTTTCTGCTTCATGGTCTTGATCATCTTGGCTTGGCTTTTGTAATATCTACCAGTGAGTCCAGATTTTAGGCCTCTTTCTGGGAGCTTCTGCCAACCCTGACCTAAAACCTGTATGTTGCCTTCATGTTAAATTACATCCGTATAAGGTGAAGTACGCTTCTTAAAATTCTGTTAGCCCTGCCTAACCTTCTCCTCACCACCAGTTTTATTGCTGAGAACAACGTCACATGGTACAGGATATCCTTTTGGTCAGTTGGGGTCAGCTGTCCCACCTGTGTCCCCTCCAGATTTTTGTGCATCCCCAGCCTAATCACTTATGGGGCAATATGAGGAGCAGAAAAAAGCATCAAGGCTGTGTAAGGACTGCTCAGTGGTAATTGAAAGCAACATTTTCATCACAAATCCAAAACATAGCCACATACAAGTTACTCCGAAAACATTTATCTTTATCCCACCCAAAACCAGTACAATTATGCAGATTTCATTACTCTTTTAGATGACATAAGGTTAGGATCTCAATGTCTGCCACTTCGTTTTAAAAAGTTTTGCCAGAAAATTTACCTTCTTTTTTTCTCCTTTTCAATATGGAGTAAGTTCTATATATACTGTTTCTTTACTTATGAAAGTAAGCACAGCTCCCACGCTGAATCACAGTCTTCTTTGTGTTCCCATTTACCTGTGGCAGGGTTTCCCCCTGGTGACCTCTTTCAAGACAAGTGAATCTTCTCTGTACTCTACAACTACCTGAAAGCATGTTGTAGTGAGGTGGAGGTCACTGTCTTCTCTCTAGTATCAAGTGATAGGATGAAAGGAAATGGGCTCAAGTTGCACCAGGGTAGATCTAAATTGGATATTAGATGAATTAGAAGAAACTTTACTGAAAGAGCTATTAAACACTGGAGGAGTCTCCAGTGTTTGTGGGAGGTGGTTGAATCCTCATCTTGGGAGGTGTTAAAAAAATATGTAGACATGGCATTTCTTGACATGGTTTAGTGGGAGTGGTGGTATTGGGTTGACAGCTGAACTTGATGATCTTAGAGGTCTTTTCCAACCTTAATGATTCTAAAAAACCACACAGACGAGGTACTAAGGCACATGGTTTAGCACCACATTAGCAGTTAGATAACTGCTGGACACAACTATCTTAAAGGTCTTTTCCAGCCAAAGTGATTCTATCATTCTATAAAGGACAAAACACTTTCAGAAATAAGTGGAAGTCCCCCGTTGTGCTGGTGCTTCACCCCACCCAGCTAAAGTCCTCTAAAGAAGGGAAATGTCTGTGGAAGGTCCTGGTTGCGCTGCCTGCTATACCATGTCACAGTCTGCCACTAGGATTAATAGGTGGAGAAGAAACATGAAAAAGTCTCAAAGTAAGGACTGTAGCTTTACAAAGCCAAAAACTGTGTCAGTAAACTATCATCTCCTTATGGCTTTACTTGTTACCTGTGTTAACTAGATTTCAGGAGGTGGATTGAGGAGGTAAGGACAAACATTTTTCACATCAGCTTTACATCACCCATAGTTTTCCTCTCTCCTGCTAGGTTGCCTAGGCAGTGTTTGATACACTCAATAACTGCAACTGGGAGCATTAACTTGCAGGAAATGTCAGCCTCCTTTACCTCAGAAAATGCTTTCAGCAGAGACACATGTATTTCCATACAGCCTGACTTCCAGCTTTGCCTATTGCTTACCCCAAGCTTCCTAAGCATGTATAAGTGTGTCTGCATTTGAGTGCTGTTGTAAGAATGATTCACATTGCTCTACTGACTATACCTAGACAGAACAACTTGCAGAGCTGACAGATCCAGCAAGAACAAAAAGTGAGACTCCTGATTCTTTTCCATAGGCTTCAGGTGAGAAAAGAAAATGCTGCTTTGTAAGGTATCCACTCTAAAGCATGACCTCTTGTCTGTGAAGTTCCACATGTCTTACCCCCTACTAGGGCAGAAAAAAAATAATAGTTGAAGCTAAGAGAGGTGCATAGGGATAACACCAATGATTAATTGCCAGTCTTGCTCTCCCCAGCAGCTGTGGGCTTGACTCAGATATCTCTGCTGCTCTTTGGAAACTAAGACAAGTCATATCTTGTGGCTGCAGGGCCACGAACCAAAGCATGACCTGGTTACTAATACAATCAGATAATTATTCCCTGATGGCTAGTGTGTATTCATTATAATGTGTATCTAATGCAAAATGTTCATTTTAATTGTGTTTTCTCCTCCCTACACACACTTAACTCCCATTGACAGGGAGATCAGAACATACCCCCTTGGCTTTCACTTATTAGCAAGTGTTACAAGGATTATTCTGTTTGGGGAAGGTCTTGGGTGCTCTGCGATGATGTGTCTGACTCATCCTCTATTGTAGGAAGTAGGGAAGGTTATTTTCGCAGTGTTAATATGAAAAAGTGTGTGGAAAATGATTCAAAGAGGTGCCTTCTGTGCTAATTAGGTGGTATGTGGGTGTCATCTGGGTCTCTGTAAACTATAGGTCATGCCAATATTTGAATCCTCTGAAGATTTTAGTGTAATTAGGGAGAAATAATTAGCATTTCACCTTTCATGGGGAAACTGTGATTAACTATGAGCTAACCTTTTTAAATGATTTTCAGGTTTTCTGGAATTGCCAAGTTCCTTGCTGCTTTCAAAGTTATGTGCTTAATGACAACCAGAGGGCACGTGGAAGTCTTCTTGACTATCCCAAAGGGTCTCCTCCTCTCTATTCCAAACAATTACTGTCATCAGCTCTTTATGCTAAAAGACCATCTTTACCTGCCTGAGGTCTGGACCACATTGTGCTAAGTTCTGCATCTCAGTACAGAAAGACACAGTGCCCTGTCTAAATGAAACAAAAACTGGGAAGGAAAGAAGCATTAACTATTTTACAAAGAGTGCCTTCACATAATAAACGGAACTCAGGACTACAGGACTGAAGCATTCAAGCTGACACCACTTCTTTTCCTGTCCAGAAATGTCAATAAATATCTTACACTCTTCTTAGTAGGTTTTAGATAAATTAATCCAGGATGTCACACTACTTCTTTCAAATGGAGACACACTCCACACAGAAGTGATGAGTACAGCAGGAGGCAATTATGTAAGTAAACTCTAAACCAGGTAACATAAGTACTAATTACAGTGTAGTTATAACATAATTCCCTTGGGACTCTGGACACATCTCGTGCTAAGCGTCTTGATGCCGTTTAATTAAAAGCTGTTTCAGGTATGTGCCTGAGAGCTGCAGCCACACTTTTGACTGACATGAAATCTTACTCATAATATGAAGTATTTCTGCTCTTGCTATTGATCTGCTCTTGCTATTGATTAGTTATGTGCAAGTTGAACCATTCTCAGCTTCAATATTTTTCAGGTCTGCTACTCCCTGCAGCAGTATTTATCCCTGTACTTGTGTTATGGCCATTGCTGTCTCGTGGTCAGGTACAGATTTGTGTCTGTAATAAAAATTCCACAAATTTGGCAGGTTTCCTCTTCCTATAGGAAGAGTAGAGTCAGATCATTTTCACTGAGGAACAAAGTCATTCTTTTTTGCCCTTTCATTCAAATTGACAGGAGTTTAAACTCCAAGATCATCTGTGTAACCATGCAAGGGGGGTCCACCCAAGATACAGACAAGAGAGCAGAGTTACCTGATCTCACTGATAAACCCTAGAATACCAATTCCACTAAAGCCATAGCACCAAATCTCCCCACGTCTTAAATGAGATTCCTATAATACCATTATATAGATCTTAACATATTCCAGGGCAAGGATATTCTTTTGAAACTCCAAAGCATTGCTGTGTTGCTGGGAAGCACTCATTGTGGACCCATGTAGCAGTCCCTCCACATCTTAAGGGAAGAAAAGGTTCTGTCTTCTTTACATCTTACGTGTAAAGTTGACAAAATACCAGGACACATACTTATCCCAAAGCAGGACGTGAACTGTTAGGTTAGATCATTCTGCAAGAAAATTACACTGCTCTGTCCATGCTGTATCATGGTTCTCCTCAGCTAAAGGGAGAGCAAATACATAATCCTCAATGTCATGTTTTCATTAGAAACTTGTGCAGCTGGGTTCCCATAAGCTTTTGATGTAATGGTGTTAAATAGGACAGAGCACAGCCTCAGTATTTTTGATTCCCTGATGTCTTTACTGCTTTCCTGGCCAACTATGACATGTCCTCTTAGGAGTGCTCCAAGACATTTTGCTGTGTGGCATTTCAGCTGCTGCCAGATATCAGAATAAGTCATGCCCTGAATCTCAGTGGGAACCTGCATTCATCTCCTGTCCAGCTCCCTCTGTAGGTACTGTAGACCATATGCTGTCCCTGGCAGGTTGCAACCAGCAACACTAAACGTAGGAGCTGGCAGTGCTCCTCCCGTTCTCCCTGAAATGCCAGAGATATAAGAGGAGTTGCCAGCCATTGACAGGCAGGAGGTTCAGCCAGAAGCCATCTGTCCATGCTTCCTTTATGCCAGTGCTGTTGCCGATGCCCAGCAAGTTCCTGCAAGCCTGCAGAATGAGCTACACATTAAAAAAAAAAAACCAGTGCTCAGAGGGAAACACTACAAGAAGACTGTCATTTTCACCTTTGGAGAAAGAGATATGCATGTAAGAGGAAATTAGGGAGAAGAGGAAGAACAGCATGACCACCAACCTTGATGGAACAGAGCGGCCTGTCACCATATGTGCACGCTTCAGGGCCTCAGGGATCTTGTACCTGGGAGGTGATATCTTCAGTCAATGAATTAATAATGGCAATGCAGATAAAGCCTGTGGTTTAATTACTCACATTACAAGCTCAGTAGAGAAGGCAAGTGATGAAAGTGGTGTGACAAATTCTGCTAGCCTACCTAGTTTAGACACAAAATTGCCTAAAACACCCACATTGTTTGACCTCTTATCTATGTGAGTATGCACCCATGTGTATGCCACAGGCTGGGAAAATGCTGTGGGAAGTTTGCAGGTTAAGCTGGGAAACAGCAGTCAGCTCCTGTACACTAAATCCTTTCCTAAGATAGATGCAAAGTGGGTGCCCCAGCAGCCTGAAACCCAGCCTTCAATATCAGCTTGATGAACATCTCCAGAGAGTCATATTTGAGAAAGTAGGAGTTTCAAATAGGTAAGCACCATTAAAGGGAAAATGGAAGAGGAAAATTTATGTGTATTCCATGATGACAGGACAAACCAAATCACCACCAGATGTCAGAGAAGCAGTCAGGGATGGAGACACTCACAGAGATGAGGCCAGCTCCATGGAGTATCTTTCCAGAAACCATCTTCTTTTTCTCTGCTTAAAGGTTCTGTGTGTTTATGAAGAAACCTGGAGCCATATGGGATCAAAAGTGGGACCAAGCTGGTTGTAATTGTTGCCCAGGGACACTAGATGGAGAAATACCTTTAGGGATAGAGAGCATGTGAGGGGCTGTCTTACAGGAAAAAACAGGGAACAAGTGCCCTCAGCTCACTGTTATTGATGCTGTTGGCTTTAAGTTTTGCTTAAAAGCTTTCTGGTTTAGGATCCCATTACAGCTCTATTCAGGCCATTACTTAATTAAGTTATGCCACCGCAGTCTGTCAAAGCTTGGATATGTTGTTACTTCCTGCCAGCTCTCTCAGGCTCCCTCTCCCCTCCCTCCCCTTCAACCCCTCACTACTGGCACATTTGGAAAATACAGTGAAAAACAAGACCCTGAGTGGATCAGAGTAGTTGACTTCTCCTTGATGAGGCTGAGCCGGCACAACTTCCCTGTGCTAAGTACACCAAATTTCTATTTCCACACAACTGTGGAGCCCACAACTTTCAGAGACCAAAAACATCATCAAAAAGTCATTGTTTGAATTTTTGTCCCCGCAAGTACGCCTCTGCTTCCCCCATGACACACCTCTGAGACTACGAGTTACCTACAAGAGAAACTTTCAATATGGAGCAGCCAAGCCATCTGTGCACTATCTACAGTTCTTGCTCAAGATCTTGGGTGTCTCATGGTGTCTGAGCTAGCAGAACTCAAATAACTCCAAAAATGGAAGCAATTGACCCAGGCTGACGTCTTTGCACATAATGAACAGAGTAGCATACTAATATGATTCCCAAGACCTTTATCATATCTCTGTTTAACACTGTGCTGTGTGGCTGCACCAATCTGGCTCTCTTAATTTCCACTGCCCAGCCCCATATTGGTTTAATGTGCTTGTGGCTAGTGCTGTAGACCAGTGACTGATTCTCCTGATGACAGCCTGATAATTAAAATGTGAAAGATAATTCTCTATATGTAAAACCTGCAGAAGATACTGCAGCTCTCAGAAGATTTCTCTGCATGAATCCTTCAAAATAAGGGAATCAAAGTACTCTGATGCACTTGTTGCTATGTGGGAAAGTGTCACAGGCTGGAGATTCAAGACTTAGACAAAGAAATCAGGTCTCATTATCACCATGAGCTGCACTCAAACATTTGCTTTACTGGGAAATCAGCTGTGGAATGTTATCAAGAGCAAAACAGTATTCGAACAAGATCAAGCTACCTTGAGCAAATAAAAGCTGTTACTACAGAGAAGAATCAATGTAAATGATGAATCTTGTACCTAGCATAGGTAAAATTTGGCTTGAGGGTCATCACAAAATCCAGTTCTTAAACAACCCTCTTCTGTCAAGAGCTTTATCTGAGGATGGACACATTCAAGTAGCGTTAAGGCATGGCATCTCATGCAATATGGAGTGCAAAGTTATCCAGGCCATGCACAAGTTCACTAAGCAGCCCTGGCACAATCTCTGCTGTTGTTGGAAAACAAGCCCTGTAACAAAAAATGTTAGGATTTGGGGGGGAAAATCTCACTGATTGAGAGCAAACTACAGAGTGAAACTATACAGATATTCACCTTGTTCTTGACAGATGGAGGTGTTACAAGTTTGGAGCAGAACTGATTAATCTGGTAAACACGAAACTGATGTAGTTTACTCTTAGCAGGGCCCTGCTTTACCCTTCAACAGGAAATAAACAGTACAGTCATCACCAGATAAACCAAGTTGTGTTGCAGCTGGTACAAAGACAGAACCCAAAGGCCACTCAGCAAAGGGAAGGTCTTTATTGCAAACCATTGACAGCAAGGATGCAGAATAACCCAACACTCTTCCCTTATTGGATGCAAGTCAGAGTCTTTGTCATCAGCACAGTCTGAGATGTGGAGGCTTTTTCAGAAAACTGACCTCAGCAACTCATAAAGCAAGTAACTTGTGGCTGTAGTGCTCCTACTCCTAAGACTGAAAAAATACTCTGTGTGGGTGTGTTTCAACAGGAAGAGAGATCTG
Organism: Dryobates pubescens; assembly: GCF_014839835.1. Lineage (NCBI taxonomy): Eukaryota > Metazoa > Chordata > Aves > Piciformes > Picidae > Dryobates > Dryobates pubescens. The sequence continues at coordinate 17,615,428 of NC_071625.1, read as the reverse complement.
GGAATGTTGAGAATTTGGTTGCTTTTCTCAGAAACAAGAAGTGTTTTATTATCAGATATTGGGACTATGGCAGGTAAATTGAATTACAGACATGTCAATGGAAATGGTGTGAACTTAACTCAAAACATAGAGTAGGGAATGAGATGAAAGTTGAAAATAGCAATACAGGCTCTATATCACACAGCTTTAAAGCTCAGTGGTTGCTAGTTTGTATTACCCAAGTGCTATGTTCAAACTCTGTAGTTTTAAAATAAAGCTTATCAGATCTAATTCATTGTTGCTGTTACTTGTTGTCTTACTTTTCAATGTCAACTTGCAATGTGCAGAGGGCCTCAAATTTTCTAGATTTTGCTCCTACACACAAGACACAATTCCATTAGCATGAAAAAATGTAGCAAGAGAAAGCATAAGCAGAAACATCTAAGTCCCAGCACCACAGACAGCAGCTGGGAGCACTGCTGGGACCCTTAAGTATCCAATCTGAGTATCTCCTCTCCCTACTAGTTTGATCTTATTTACACTAATCTGAGTACAATCAGTTAATTTTGTGGCACCAGCACAATAATGAAGCTGCAGATGAGATGAGACCCATCCACATGACCACAGAAATGATCACAGGAGGTCAGTCCCACTTCTGGGGAATGGTTCATTGTGGTCCCTGTATGGGAAGGGCAGTCTCCCTGGATCATTTGAGATCCACATGGATCAGTCTGACATCACTTGTTCTGCCTCTCTATAGTCAGGATAAGTGCACTTCTGGTCCTAGAAGGTGGTAGTAGAATCAACTCACAAGTGGTTCCATATGGTAGACTAGACTGATATGGAGAAAACTCATCTTGTTTCTCACTATCCCAGGACATAAACTCAGCCTCTGTGTCTGTATTTCACTTTCCAATGTTTGTCAACTTAAAATGTTAATGTTCTGGAGAGGGAGCTGTTTCTCAGGACAGTGACACTAGTGCTTACCAGCTCCTCTTGCATGTGCCCTCTTTCCTCCCTGTAGGGAATGGCATTTTTCTTCCAGTACTTCCCCATTTTTGTTCTGATGCCATTCTTCAACTGTGTCAGTGCAGCAAAGGGGGAATGATGAGTCTGGGCTGCGCCAAAACATCATTCCCTTCCCTTTTGTTATTGCATGGGGCTTGGCACCACTTCACTGTGAACCCCCAGAAACAGCTGCTGGGACAGGGCACTGATGGCCCAAATGGCCAGGCCCAGGAAAGGCAGGAAAAAAAGGAGAGTTGGGAAGCCCTGAAGCATGGGTGCAACCATGCACCCACTGTGTCTGCAACCATGCACCCACTGTGTCTGCAGTGTCTGGTTCCAGGGCCTGGCTGCAGTCTAATCTGGGACTTCTGCTAATACCTACCACAAAATGATGGGCTGTGACAGATATCAAGCCCACAAGCACCTTGATCCTCAGCATGTAAAATCTGCCTCTGTAAGATGGGTTTTCTCAGGCTACTGTGCAAAGCCTGACTGATCTCAGACTGCTCTGATGTTGCCCCAACCAACTTGACCCCAAATGCTCACTAAACAAGCACCAAATGCCCTATTTTGCATTGCCTGTAACATCCCAAAACAGTGTCTGACTTCTCAATCAGTCCAAGAGAGGACTGTAAACTTGAAATCCAAACTGATGGACTGTGAAATCCGTATCACATTGTCACCCACAGCACACTTTCCCTGCTCTACACTGAGCTATAAATAGACTTTCATTATTAGCAAGCACACAAAGGCAGCCTGGAAGATGTTCCACGCTGACACCACTCCTGGCTTACTGATTTCTTGTTTTCACCTTGATATAGGAGTGAAGATGGGGACAAGCAGGGAGAAACTGCTCAATAGCAACAGAGCTGAAATCACTTCTTACCCTAACCAGGATTATTTCTGAGTTTTGTTTTGGGTTTTGTTTGGTATTTTGGTTTTCATTTTTACTTTCTCTCCCCTGGAGCCAAGAGACTCAGAATACATTACCCAGTGCAACAGAATGCATCACACCCACCTCCTCTGCTAGGTCATCTGTTTAAGCTCCTGGAGACTGAATACCAACTCCCAAACAACACAGTCATTAAAGACTTAATATTTTCTTTCTCTCTGATTTATTTCTGTTTATAAAAAAACCAAAAAAACAAGGAAGTTGATCTTTATTTTAACCATTTAAATGCTTCATGGGAGCTATTAACTTGGAAAAAATGCAAAGAACTCAATCACCCTGGGAGGATTCAAACCCTAACATGTCAGTCTCCTTCACAGACTTTGCAAAAAAAGAATAAAAATACCCCAAAAAATCCACAATAAAAGTGTCTGATCACAGCCCCTGATGAGACACAGAAGCTGTGGCCCTGAGGCATAAACCTGAAGATTTGTGTCCTTTAGCCACAAGACACAGACATCCTTCATGTATCATTTTTTTTCAATGTCTTGTTACCCTTTAAGAACAACAACAACAACAAACCCATTAGGAGCTGAGATGAGCAGAATGGTTAACTTTTCCTACTCATTCATAGCTTCAGTTTACATGACAGCTCTTCCCATGCACTGGTGCCCTATGACATGCAGCAGCTATGTTTCTGCCTGGTTCCTTGACATTTATATCAAGGTCAATTAAACAAGACATTGGCTGGCCTTGATTTGTACAGTAGGGGTTTATGCCTCAACCAACAGAAGTGAAAAGGCATGGCAGAAACCTTGTGAGGTTTTAGCTTTAGATTAAAGAGAAGGCTGGAGTTTTAAGACAGCTGATAGTGTTTATTTGCTCTGCAAGATGCTCTTTTGTATCTTAGCTTTCTTTGAAAGTGAAGCAAACCCCCAAATTCCCACAACTCAAGCATGCTCTGTCTGTGAAGAAAACCCTACTCACAAAGCTATGTCTGAGAGCATTGTTCCATTAATGTTTCCTTCCCACAGCAGATAAGTTCACATCTTTCCAGCCCTGTTTTGAGCCCTGCTGGCCATTTCTTCCCTGGGACAGTTTTCAGTTCTATAGCTTCTGCTGACCTGCTGAAATGGTTTGTGAGACTTTACTGGAAATTGATTCTTTGATAAAGAGAAGGAGTGGAGTAAGTTGAGCTCAAATCACTGTAATCTACCTCTGTAAAATGACCCAGGTTTTAAAAGTTTTGGGTTTTGGTTTCAGTGATTCAGTCTAAGTGCACAACCCACAAAAGGTAGCATGGGTAAAGCAAAGGGAGAATACATTGCAGCTTGGGAGGAGGAAGAAGTATTTTGGACACTGGAGGGACTGGGAAGAAAAATGTTAGGTATTACCAGAGCCACAGCCCTGCACAGGCTTGGAAGAGAAGCTACAAGAGAAGTAACCTGTTCAGCTGTCTTCAGGAAGTATTATCTGAGTGGTTAATAAACACAGAGTAAGATAATTATTTGATTCTTCCTGCCAGAGTAGAGGAGGAGTCACATATTTGTGTGTGATATCTTCTGCAGGGTGTCTCAGTGAGTAGTTCAGGGAAATGAAGCTGAGAAGCTACATACCTGTTCAAATGTTTCTTCTCAAAATCTAAGTTCAAGATCCATAACAAAACTCAGCAAAATCTAAACCTTCATTTAATTTATGTTTATTTTGTGGTAGAAACAAGGGCTGCAGATGGAGTTTTACCTGTGGTACAATTCCTGCTTTCCCACAGGTGATGAAAAGAGATTTCCTAATTTCTGAAGGTGTACAAAGCCATAATAATAATTTTCATTTAGAAAACCTCAAGACTAATTAAAGTTCATATGATGCAAAGAAGCTGTGGAACTCCACTGTACATACTACCCAACTAATGAAATTAATATCAGAATAATAAGGAATATTACCAGAATACCAAATGTTCCTAAGTCTTAGTAACATCTTGGGGGGGGAAGGGCAGATACTAGATGTTTTAAATCTATTAAGTGTTTCTGCTTTGTGTATTGACACAGGTAATGAGTTCTACGGAAGGAATGCTACACTTGAAAGCTTTTAACACTGAAAGCTTAATTTACTGCACAATGAATAATACAGGCAACCCATTCATGGGTCGATCCGAATGGGATGAGAGAGCACCAAAGGAGCAGACAGATCATGTTAATAGGAAGCCCGAGGCTTATTTAAAAATCTATACTGTAGTTAAAATTAGAACGCAAATTGGAACTTGGCATTCTGTTGCTCAGGAAATTGGTAATGGGATACTAAAACCTTGCACTTCTCTCTGTCTGGTCCTAGTTAGAAGAGGACAAAGGCGATGGCAGTCACAATGTCATATGCCACAGGGAGCCATTAAAGAAAGTGATAACATAAAGAAATAAGCATTTTCCAGCTATTCGCACAGCGAGGTGTGCGCTGTGACCCTTTATTATTCCAAATGTAGAAAAATATGTGTCAAAATGTAGAAGCAGACTTTTTTATTATCTGCCTCATAACTACTCCAAGGGCAGAGGACAATTTTAACTTTTGGTCTTTTTCTTTAGGTGTGAATTCCCAAATACAGTTCAGCCCTCTGCGGCCAGTGATATCATCCTGATCAGATACACCATTGAGTCTTCAGGCCTGAACACCTTTTGGCTGGGTGTGCTGATGTCCAGTGGCCCTACCCAGAGAAAAAGGTCTCAGGAGTTTTTTCTCTTTCCCAGAGGAGAACTATTTTTATCACAAAGTTCACCACTATAGTTAGGTAACATTTATTAGGACAGATCCTGAAAGCAAATGCAAGAGAGGGAGAAGAACACTGTCTTTTTGAGGGTTGACATCTCTGAGTAAGGGCAGAACTACTTGCCAGAGACAAATATCTCACGTCACTGTTATATTTTTCATGCTCTAATCAGTCTGTGTGGCCTTAGTCCAGTGTCAACTATTTCATATACACAAGAATAATGCAGCCTGAACCACAAGATGGGAAGAAGAAGCAGAAAGAAAATTCTGGAAAATCCAGTGTCCAGAACAGAAGTACAAGGAACAGCCAACCATGTCCCACTGTAAAGGGACCAGAGCAGCTAGACCTGACCTGACAGACTGGAGAATGAAACCACAGGGCAAGTTTAGAAGAAGCAGGCAATCAGATAGATCTACATCCTCCAGTAAAAGGTACTTGGAAATTCTAGAAAATACCCCCGGGGTTCCTTTTAAAAATAATCCACAGTACAGTATTACCAGTGATTCTCAGGATAATTGTTTTCCAGAGTCACAGGAACAATGGAGAGTAGTTAAATAACTTCTTGTTATTTTTAGAAATATAAAAAGCATTAAAACAAAACAAAACAAAACAAAACATGTATTCTGAGAAATCCCTTGTGGAAACATAATGATTAAGATAAAAAAATTATAGGCTTAACTAGAGGAATAGTCACACATTTTCTACCACTATGTGATTCCACAATATTTTTTTTTCTATTAAAGCCTGACATCCCTGTCTGGCAGTTTAATTACTAGGGTAATGTGATGGATAAAGAGACTTGCTCTGTTGTGCCTCCCACTTACTAAACACTTGCTTGCAACCACAGCTGCAAAAAAATGTCACAGTTCCTCAAAGTGAAGACAATAATTTCCTTGGTGTCAGTGCCCTAAACATTTATTATATGAACAGTTAAAGGAAAACCACCTTTTCACTGCTAAGGATATCTAGTGGGAGCTAGAGCTACATGAGGCTCCAGTTCACTGAAAGATTAAACTACCAGTCTTGAGCTTGCACAGATGAAAGCAAGCTCTTCTGCTTCATTGGAATCATTTGAGGGTATCCAGAAAAGCACTTCAAGTATTTTGAATGTAGGCCTACAGTACCTGAAAAAAACCTTTGCTCCAAATCAATTTTTCAGGCTGTTTGATTAAAGACCTAAATAAAGAAATAATAAAAAAACCCATAAAAACCAGTAGATGTGAGAGTCCAGGAAAAACACATAATCAATAGAGATGACACCTCACTAGAGGCAGAAAACCTTGAGTCACAGAAGAAAGTTTACTGCAGGTATGATATTACATGCTGTCATAAAAATTGCAAAGCATTGACAAATGTTCTTTTGATGCTGGGAGAGAAACTGGTGAATGAAATTCTGTGCCAATAAATACAAAGGATTGCATGGTGGGGCAAGGGAAAAATACTTCCCAAATAATCAAAGCTTAACTGTACCTACATAGGAGTGAAGTTTTTAAATATACCTCCAGAAAGACATGTTCAACGCAGACAAATCCAGGGAAGTGTCAATACATTGTTATCAGGATACCAATGGTCAAATAGCATTGGTAAAAGAATAGAGAAGAAGCCAGAATGCTTCCTTCCAGTCTGGTATATGCTATTAGTGCAACGTGTGTGTTTCTGGTTATCCCATCTAAGAAAGATGGAGAAGAACTGGAAAGATTGCAGTGAAGGACAAGAGATCAAAGAAGAAAAACAGCTCTGAGCGATGACTAAGTCTTTAGCCTTGAAAAGGAAGAGATGTGGAGAGGCTGTAACAGAATTTTGCACAGCATGGAGTCATTACACAAGAACTAGTGAGTACCAGATGAAATTATCAGCTAGAAAATTTACACAAAGAAGTGCTGGTTCACACAGTGCATAATTAAATCATGATATTCGTTGCCATAAGATGCTCTGGAAGTTATAAATAGGTTTAAAAAGCAATTAGACACTGCATGGGAGAAAAGACTATCAGGGTCTATCAAACTCAAAGCAGAGATACAACCTGTAGTACAGAAGAAAACCCAAGCTGGAGCCTGCATGAATGTGGAAGAATATGTCACAGAAGTGCATCAGTGTATATATATATATACAGTATCAGAGTGTGTGTATACATATATATGTATATATATATGCCTGCTTTATTTTGATACTCTGTAGCAATTTTCTATGGCAATTATAGGTTATTGAGGTAAAAAGACCATCATGTGATCAATAAGAATCTTTGTAGCCTCAAATATATTTGCACATGAGGTGTTACCTCAAGACAAAAACCTCTTTCAGCACTCCCTATACTTCCAGACTGGCAGTGTGGATACACATCTTGACATTGGTCTTTCCTCTGAGATCTTTCCAGAATTTGTAAACTATGGAAATCATTACATTTTAAGATAATTTAAATAAAGAAATATAATCCAGACACCCAAGCAGCAAACAAATAAAAGGAAGAAAATGTGAAGTAACCCGTTCCTTCACATACCTTCCCACTGAGAGGGACTATCCCACCTTAAAAATGAGATAAGCTGGAAAACAGGAATATGCCTTCAAGGGACACAGCTTGTTCTGTAATTACAGGAAGGAAAGGCCAGGAAAGCTCTACAAAGGGGACTGGACAGGCTTGACTAATGGGCCAAAGCCAGCAGTTCAACCAGGCCAAGTGTTAATCCTACACTTGGATCACAACAACCCCATGCAATGCTACAGGCCTGGGGAAGAGTGGTTGGAAATCTGCCTGGAGGAAAAAGACCTAGGAGTAAGGGTTGACAGTTACATGGATATGAGCCAGCAGTGTGCCCAGGTGGCCAAGAAGGGCAGAAACACTGCCTGGAGAAAAGGAGGCTCAAGGGACACATTATCACAGATATCTGAAAGGAGTTTGGAGGGAAGCAGGTGTCACTCTCTTCACCCAGGCTATAAGTGACAGGACAAGAGCAAATGGCCTCATGTTGCACCAAAGGCTAAGGTTGGACATTAGCAAAAATTTCTTCACTGAAAGGTTTGTCAAGCATTGGAACAGGCTGCCCAGGGAAGTGACTGTATGACCATCCCTGGAGGTATTCAGAAGACATGCAAATGTGATGCTTAGAGATATGCTTAGAGATGCTTAGAGATTGGACGTGGCACTTGGTGCCATGGTCTAGTCATGAGGTCTGTTGGGACAGGTTGGACTTGATGATCCTTGGGGTCTCTTCCAACCTTAGTTATACTGTGATACTGTGATGGTTTAGTGATGGACTTGGCAGCATTAGGTTAACAGTTGGACTTGATGATCTTAAATGTCTTCCTACTGAAGTGATTCTATGACTCTGTGAAAGCAGGTGTATTTTACAGCAAGAGCATGTGCATTTTCCATAAAGTTCAGAAGTGATGTGCATTTGTTTGTCTCCACAGGAGTATGAGAGAGACTAAAGAGAGGACATGGGTCATCTGTAGACTGTGGGCACAGGTTGGGAAAGTATGGTCGATTCAAACTATGGATAACATTGTTAAAATGAATCACTGGCATATCAAATGGTGAAAAAAAAATACAAGGAGAAAAGGTGCTTTGGATTTGGTACTTTGGTACTGTCTAATAGAGAGGAACTGGTGAAGAAGCTAAAAAGGGAAGGTGACAGGTGAAAGGACTGTGACTCACTATCATAAGAAAAAGGAAGGAATCAAAAGAAAAGAAGTAAGGGTAATGGACTTCCCCCTAACCCACATCTCCCCCCATGCCCCCTCCCCCCCAGAAAAAAAGAAAAAACAAAGGTAGATTTCTGCAAACCCAGGGAAACCATGTGTAGGGTGTGTTGGGAAAGTAATTTAAGGGATAAAGGAGGGCAGAAGAGCTGGCAGTTACAGCAAAAGCATGTATTAAGGGCACAATAGCAGCCTATCTTGACACAGGGAAAGGACAGAGAGCACAGTAAGAAGCCATTATGAACTGCATAAGGTGCTTTTTAAGAGCCTGAAAATAAACTAAGAAAAGAAAATGACACAAAAGGCCAAAAAAAAAAAAAAAGTGCGTCATTAAGGATGAGGGATAAAAACCTCAGGGAGAGCTTGGGATAAAATGGGTTACAGGTTGAAAGCAACATAAAGAGTGACAGGAAAAGGTTTTATAAATGTATTGAAAGTAGGAAAAAACACAGGAAAGTGCTGGTCTATTACTTAACAGGGAAGAAGAATAAATTGCACATGATCCAGAGAGGAACCAAGAATTCAATTCTCCCTTCTCTGCAGACTACGCTACAAAATTAATTATGAGCAGCTACTTAGAGCAATTAATTTTAACAAGAGGACAAGAGGACAAGCTCAAATGGAAAATGCATAGATTAAAGAATATATAGATAAGATAGAACTAGTCAGCTTCATAATATATAATGGAATTCATGAAAGAATATTGAATGAGTTCACCAAAATAATCTGTGAAGCAGAGATAACACTGAATGAGCCACATGCATGAAAGACCCTCACAAGACTGCTTGTAATGCTCTCTGAGTTTGATAGTATAGAAAAGGCCCATAAAATTTGATGAAGTCAAGCTGAGAGGTGTTGCAGGGATCCCAGAGGACACAATCACAAACCAAAATGGTCTTGACATATTGAGGAGTTGCTCTGATAGAAACAAAATCAATGAATAAGTGCTCTGCTTAGGAAGGAGAATCCCAATACAAAATGGAAAACAACTGGCCAAGCAGGAACACAAAAGAGAAGAAGTCAAGGTGAGAGCTGACCATTAAATAGGTCACACCAATATGCTGACTGAATTAACATATGGAAGACACAGGAGCTAATTAAAATTATTTTCCTTTATCTTGGTGGTGAAACCTCAGCTGGAGGATTGGGCATCCCACTAAGATGTAGAGAGATTGGAGAGAGTCCAGGGAATAACTGCAAGGACAGCAGCTTTAAAAATGGCCTGTGGGGGAACTGACTTTGTTTTGTTCAGGCAATGATGATATGTTCTTCCAGCCTGTGCAAGTTCTGTCATGAAAGAGGCGCATTTAGAAAGAGAAAATTGTAGAGCAGACTGTTCACATTAGACTGTTAGAGGATGGTAATGAAGAAAGGCAGATAAATACCTCAATTTGGACAGCTCCTCCTACAGAGCTTTTGGGTTTTCTCCCTTCCTTCCTTTCCTCCTTCCTTCCAAATTCCAAATTCTGAATTCCTTCCTTCCTTTCTCCCTCATGTATGCAAATTCTATTTCTACATGTGTAAATCAAACAAAGAGGCCAGAAATATCTCGTTGGGCTGGACAAAATGTGGAGTCAGGCAGGATTTGTGACACTTCGAAAAGATGGCTGAAAATCACACTTAGAGGCAACAGAGGTATCTCTCCACAGTTCTGAATCACACAGTGGAGAGCTAAGATTGTAACATCTCTGTCATCAGCATCTTCTGCTGGCTTGCTCTGGATAGCTGCATGCTGAGCACAGGGATTATGCATCCCTCTTCACCCAGTATGCTGCATGGTTTAGATATTTTTCTAATCTCTTGGATATTGTATTGTACATGGCCTTGAGAAACTTGCTACAGGGAATGCAAGGAGTCCATGACAAGGCCAAAAATGGGCAATTTGTGCTCCACATGCATCTTTTATTCTTTGAATTCAAGTCTTGGCACTTTTTTCCTACCCTGTGGCTCAAAGGATTAGTAAAATGAGGAGTAGGTAAGGAAGATTTCACTCATAAAATTGTCAGAAAAAAGAAACAAAAATAAGCATTCAGGGGATATTATCTAGAAATGTCATGTTTGCTCAGAAAGTAAAGAATTGTTTATTTCTGGATGCCTAGTGAACGTATTTTTTATGAAGTTTGTCTGTCTTTGTTACCATCACAACTGCGGCTCCTGTCAGATTCTCTCACTTCACAGTTTCCCCCCTCCAAATTATCTACTTAAAAAGCAAGTAAAACCCATTTCCTAGTAGGATTCAGCTTGTCAGCAGAATGGCATGATTTAAATCATGTGCATGAATGGTTCTTGCAGTACTTTAAAGCTGCTACTGTTGCTTCCTCCACAGAATAAACCAGAGGTTACAATAATGTGTTTTCTGAGAAATGAGAGGCAGCTTCTGACCTGAGATGCCTACACTTGTGTCTTATCCCAGGCAATGAGTGTTACAAAGGCGTATCTTCCCTGAAAAGCACAACTTTTGCTCTGGACTACACTTAGAAAACTAAATGGAACCAAAGAAAAGATGCCTTGAAAAGACTGTTCTGAGCAAATGCATCTTGCCAAAATAAATTTCCCTCAAAAATCAGCCCCAGGAACACGTTGGTTTACTCCATAACGGAATCAAACTGTAGGAAAATATACAAATATATCATCTAATGTAGCTCCCCTCCTGAGAAGGACAGTTCTTATGCCATGTTTTATTAGGCATGCAGGGAAAAGAGAGGGAGTCTGATTAGAAGACTGAACCAGGATTCTTGCCTAGCAGAGATGGTTTGCATTGCCATTACTGAATCAACATTTGCATTCATAGCTCCATGTTCTATGATGTTGGCTATTTGTCTCCACCACAGTTGCTCATCTGAGCCCTGGATGACTGTCAGGATGATCCCTTTTTCTCCAGGACTTCTGTGTCTGAGGCTGGGTCATTCCAGCAGCAGGGGAGTGTGCCAACACCCAAAAACGGCCTGATCATTGATGAATAGCAAGACGCTTCCATCTCAATATCAAAGCCCATCTAGCACTGAATAAGGCAAGACATATGTCTACCATGGCTTCTCCTTGATCTAGTTGGACTGTCCCATCTGGCACTTCCATGGCAGTACTCAGGAACACTCCAAAGGAAGTAGGTCTCGATGTAGGGTGGAGGCTGGTGCAGTGTCCAATGCTCTATGATCATTCAGATTTAGTCCTGGGAGATGACTGGAACTGTCATGGTTAAGTCTTCCACAGTGCACAGTGCTAGAGAGGACCAAATAAATGGATAGAGAGATAGATAGATAGATAGATAGATAGATAGATAGATAGATAGATAGATAGATAGAGTAAATAAATAACAGATTAAATAAGTGAGATCCACACAGCAGATTTATAAGCTGCACTTGAGTGAAACAAAAGCCTTGGACAGGGTAATGAACTATTAAGAAAACAGTGCACAGTTCAAAACAGCAGTTGGCCTGAGTCACAACCAATGTAGAAGAAATAGTCTCATTTCCCAGTCAATAAATCCCTTTAGTAAACACTGGCAACCACATAGTTTACTCAGATAGCAATGAGATTCCAAAGAAACACTTGCTCAGGCAGGCTCAGGCCCTTGAGCTCACAGCAGGCAGGAAAAACAAATAAATCAGGGGAAAGGAGCTGTTTCACTTCTTGTACATCACACCAGTGCAACAGCACTGCAGAAACTGGGAAAGTGCTTGTAAATAGGGAGATGAACATGTTGTGTGCATGAGAAAACAGAATTTGGTGGATCTAAAGCAGAAGAAGGTGTCTAGTCTTTAATAATTAGTTCTGGGCTGTACTTTCCTTCAAAGCAAGTTTTGTAGTAATAAGTTGGGTTTAGCAGGGTTTCAGCACAATTAACTAACTCATTGTTGTGACACCAATTTGCAGTTCTGTCTGCATTCTGCAAGGCAACACACAAAAGCAAGAGACCAAAAAAGGCTCAAGCTTAACCTGCCTGTAGCAGCTGGACATCCCAAGGGAGGCCAGACATGCAAGCGTCTGTGGAACTGAGCCAGCACAGTCCTGCTGGTCACAAATCTGAGCCAACTCAAACAGGTCCAGCCTGAGTGGATTGCAGCCACAGAAGGACTAATCCATGTGCTAATCTCCTCACAGGTAATTAAGAACTGACCATATCCTGGATTCGCTTGAGGAGGGTACACTGCACCATGCTCATTGCAAGGCTCACTTTCTTGAAAACTCAGACAAGGACACTAAAATGGCATCACTGGGGAGCATAACACACAAAGACAAGAGAGGGACAGGCAGGAAAAAAAAAAATTTAAATGGTTTTGGTGGGCCACCAGACTAAACTGAGGCAAGACATAGCTCTTCAGAGTACCATCAATTCACTTTTATTCAAGGGTTCTGCATGGGAAACTGCCAGTGTGCTCTGCCTGCAGTTTGAATGAATGCACTGCATTATGTAAATGATAAATATGCATATATTGGATTAAGATAAATATGCTTATATTTTGATATTGGGAAGATCTTTCCTAGGAGGGTGGTGGAACAATGGAACAATTTGCCCAGGGAGGTGGGAGAGGCCCCATCCCTGGAGACAGTCAAGGTCAGGCTTGATGGAGCTCTAAGCAATCTGATCCACTTGGGAGTGTCCCTGCTTATTGCAGAAGGGTTGGACTAGTTGACCTACAAAGGTCTCTTCCAACCCAATGCATTCTATGATTCTATGACATATTTCTCACATGGCTGGGCAACTTTCATAGAACATGATGGAGAAACTTCAATTAATACTTAATAATGAATAAATTGGATCAATAGGTGTGTGACGTTTTGCTGATGCATTTACTGTTCTATGGATTAAGTTTATACAGAAACATTATTACAATGCTTATCCAATACCAAATGAACTATACAGAGACTCATATTCTCTGAGCCAGTGACTTTACTGAGCAAAGACACACAGTTGAAAAGGCAGAGGGCAAAAAGTTCCAGGAATTAACAATATTTTCTGCTATGCCAACTTCTGGACACTCAAAATGGGCTCAGTTTCCATAGTGTACTGATTTGCTCACAGTGCTCCCTACTCCAGGTATGATTTTAAGCCATAAACTGAGGCACACAAATCTATCAACAACTTTAGAAATCATCTGGACCTAAACCAAATGGGCTTTAAAGTGGGAAGATGAGAGTAAAACAAAAATTATTACAAAAAACAAACACTCACCAAACATGCTAGCAAAGAATGCTGCACTCAGGTATTGTCTGTGTCTGGGTGGAAGTCTCTCTTTGGAGATGAGAAGCTTTTTTTGTTCCTCTGATCTGATTCTCAGCACTTAGGAAAGCTGCCAGCAGCTGAGGAGCAGCCACGTTTCACATGCTTACCTTGAACTTTATTTGATAGAGCCTAAACCATTATGTTATGTGATTGGATTAGGAGGAGTGCACTGCGGCATTACATCATTGCCTGAATTTAGCTGACCTCTGAGAAAATGAACTTCTGATGTCTCCATCAATCCAGCCTTGCCTTTTTAGCTCCACCAGGAAAGATGCTGAGGTAACTCCAACACGGCATCCCAAGCCAAGCTCTCTTGCAGGATCCACCTCTCAAGCACAGACAAACCAGGACCTAACCTCCTTGCATGACTTCTACAGCCACTTGACTTTGTACAAGGTGACTGGCCCCAGCATGAGAGAGGGGAGCTGAACCAGGAATAACTCATCCAGGCAATGTGCTGAGAGACACAGAAAGAGGGTGGGGGAGGAGGCTGTTGGTCTGTGAAGCAATTTTTCAAACAGGTGTGAAGGCTTTTCTCTTTTTTTTTTTTTTTTTAAATATTTTCCCCTTAGATTCTCAGACAACCTCCATTTATCAACCTATGAAGTAGATTGATTATAAAAGAAATACAGCCCACAAAGAAATGGGCTGAAGCCACTGCAGGCTCTCAAAATATGCAAGGACAGCTTCGTTTTCCAAAGCTTAAAGCCTTGATCTCACGACCAAGGACGCTGAAAAGAGATGTTGATCCCTGTCCCTTCCATGTAACCACATCATCTCATGGACTTGTCAGGAGAGAAACATTAGGGATACAGATGGAGAGAGAGATAAAGCAACTGGTGGCAAAAGTTACAATTCTTTTCCTATAAGTGTGTCTGTGCTGAAATCTCTGACTGTGAGCTAGAGTGACATTAAATACTGGCGCTAACTGAAGTCTTTGTCTATCAAAGACTTTGGTTGTGACAGAAGAGTTCTTGGGACAGACCTGTAGTTTGGTTTGGTTTGAGTTCCTATTTCAAGACAGGTTTCTTTTTTTGCCTCCGGTGATCTAGCTCTTTGCAGTTGTTTTACTGTCACAAAATTGCTATCAATTTAGGACAAGATCACAGGTTTCACAGGTAGCATGACTCAGTGAAGCAGGTTGCAGTGAGACAAGCAAAGATGGCTTGTGCTTTGAGTGGTGCAGTGTCGTGGGAACACTGCAGCCATTCTTCTCTCCAGACCAAGATGTCAACAGTGCTACTCTCAGAACCAACATGGAATGTACAAAAGAGCTACAGTGCAATGTTTCACAGCACCCCCACTGCACATCAGAGCCCATACAACTGGCTGTGATCTGAAACAGGCTCCAAACTATCTCCATCACAGGTGTTAACACAGTCAGGCAGAGAAGCCTAAGAATAATTATCCCAAAACCCTGCAATGCTCATTTTGAAAATAAATGTGTCAAGTATTGCTTGATCATTATCTGTAAAGGGTTAATGAATAACTGATCATTTAATAAGCATTCTGAAGTTAGTTTTCAGAGAGCCCAGAAGCCAAATAGGTTGCCCACATCCCAGATTTTCATAATTAAAACTGTGTCCTATCCAAGTGCTCATGTCTGTAAGGTGCTTATAGGAACAATTAATTATTTACTAAAACTTTAGCTGTTTATAATGAAAAATTCATAGGAAGTACAATCACAAACAGACAAAGCTAGGAAAAGCTTCAGCAGATGAAGAGAAAGAAAACCAAAAGCATTTCATTTCAGGCATTGCATAGTGTGGAATAAAAAAGGTCCTACACCCATATATAGGATGCTGCTTATCATCAAAGAGAGAAGTACCTCATGTCTTTAGTAACACTTTATTGCTTGCATTAGGTAGCTTTGCATGCAACAATCAGCTCTGGACAGCATTTAAAATTATGTGCCAAGCTTGTCACATGGCTAGTGATGTCAAAACACTGTGCTGTGCAAGAACATTCTTTGCAAAGCAACTTCTCCTTTTCACACAACATTCCCAGGTATCCTCCCTCTTGTGGAGTGAAAAGCTGTTGTATTCCTCCTCTATGACACCATCTAACCATCTGACTTTTGTAACTCTCCAGCGTTTGCATGTAATGGGCTTAGTGGG
This sequence comes from Dryobates pubescens, assembly GCF_014839835.1. Lineage (NCBI taxonomy): Eukaryota > Metazoa > Chordata > Aves > Piciformes > Picidae > Dryobates > Dryobates pubescens. The sequence continues at coordinate 17,599,760 of NC_071625.1, read as the reverse complement.
ACAGTTTTGTTGGGTGGCATGTATTCAATAAATAAAATCACTGGGCTTGACTACCTTTTTTTTTTTCCTAAGAAAAAGCCTCCTTTTATCTTAAAATGTGGCTGTGTTATTAGTCCCTCTGTACCATAACAGGAAGCAACAAGCTACTCCCAAAGATCTGCTTAGTTGCCTTTCTCACCAAATCTAATTTCTGTCACAGGCATTATCTGAAAAAAACATCCACACCACATGGGGTGTCCCTAAATGAATAAAGCAAGAGAACACTCATGACAGCATTGTAAGGCTGTTATGAGACACACAAAACAAAGGTGTTTGCTGCTACAGATGCATTTAAAAGGCAAAGGTAAGCTCTTGTAGAAGACTCTTTTCTCTACCCTGATTAGCAGGCAAGAGGGACCCAAATTCCAATATGAACATAGTTCATGGATTTTATAGGAAATCATGCTTCTTTGTCTCATGCGTCTCAAGGCCTGCAAAATCAAAGCTGATCTGACAACAGATATTCAGCATCTCCCAATTTCACCCAGGAACAGCAAGGGAGAGAAAGGCAAGGGAATCTGACAGAAGTCAAGGTAGAAGAGGTACATACAACTGATGTCATCTGTCTTGACTATCTTGACCTCCTTAAGGCCTTTGACATGGTCCCCCACAACATCCTTCTCTATAAATTGGAGAGATATGGATTTGATGGATGCAGTATTTTTATGGGTAAGGAGCTAGCTGGATAATTGCAGTTGCAGTCCATAGGGACTGGAACCATTCAGTATCCTTATTAATGGCATAGAAAGTGGGATTGACACCAACATGAGTGGTGTAGTTAACATGCTGGACTGAAGGGTCCCTACCCAGAGGGACCTTAATAGGATTAAGGAAGGCCAAGTGCAAGGTCCTGTACCCCACTACCAACAGACTGGGAGATGAATGGATGAACACCAACCTTGCAGAGGAGTTGGGGGTGTTTCTGAATGAAAAACTGAATGTGACCCAGCAACGTGTGGCCACAGCTCAGAAAGACAATCACATCCTGGCTATATCAACAGAAGTGTAGCCAGCAGGTTGAGGGAGGTGATTCTACCCCTGCACTCCACTATGGTGAAACCCCACCTGCAGTATTGTGGTCAGCTCTAGAGTCCCCAGCACAAGAAAGACATAGATCTGTTGGAACAGATGAGGGTACAAAAAAATTATCATAGGGCTGGAACACCTCTCCTGTGATGAAAGGCTGAAAGAGTTGGAGTTTTCAGCCTGCTAGGAGGTACAGCAGGCACACGCCCATATTTAAAGCAGTATCACTCTGACTCACTCAAGTCCTGCTGTTTTGTTTTGTCTTTTCAACATAAAATGCTAATTTATGAAAAAAGCCAACAGACGGAAGTTGCTGTTATCCCTGCAGATAGGGGATTGGCAAGTCTCTATGGATTATCCTCCTATCTCTTCTTCTTTGAAATTATTCTTTATGAATGGGTCTTAAGTTCTGGGGTAAACGACAAGCCTTCACACAAGCATTTGTATTTTCTGTGAATGAATAAAACTGTAATTTAACCACTTTACCCCCCAAGTATAAATGAAAGACCTAAGACTCTCGTGTGGTTACATCTTAAGTGCTCCAAGCTCTGCTTCAAATGAAGAAGATAGCTTGCAGCTAGACTCTTCACCTTCTTTGGAGATGCCCTTACTGCTGTTTGGGACAGAGCCATTTCATCTGCTTCTGTTGACATGGCTCTGCTTTGCATAGCTGAATTAAGATCTAATTTTTGCAAGAGAATGTGGGAATTTCTCCTCAATTCAATAGTCTGAGCATCCACCTGGGATGCAGGACACTTCCTCCTAGTTCCTGCTCCAATGAATAATTAATTATGCTAAGGTGGAACAGTTTCAATATGTGTAAATGAGAGAGACATATCTTCATTACTGGAGAGGCTGAAGTAGCTACTGGTGAGGGCTGTAAAAAAATGCAGGCAAGGCACGATCACAACAGTTTGACAGCTGCAGTTTGGCTGGATCTTCCTTTTCTGCTTTTGTTTTGGACTTCAGCACAGGAGGCAGGAGGACAACATCCCAAATCTAGACAAATCTCTATCGGTACAAGACTTCTTTTTTCCTTCCTGTAATGACTATTCTCTACATGCTTCATTCTTTCTCATTTTCTATGCTTTTAGTGGTACTGTGTTTCTATACCTCTTGAAAGATTATTGTACAAAAACTGAATTAAGGTTTTTGCTTGTTTATTTGTGCTTTTTTTCTCTGCTTTTTTAAACATTAACAGTCAGTGCTTCAAAATGTTTTCTTTTTACTATTCTCCCTTTTGAGGGTTTTATATCCACCGCTCAGTGGCTTCTCTTACACAGCCCTTGGTTAGTGTCCCATCAGGCGTTTTTTCCCCTTTTTTTTGATGACATCTATAATCTTGGCTGACATTTCACACTGTCCTACATCTTTAGTATGTCTTCTGTAACAGCCTTAAAACAATCAGGTCATCAATGATGGTTACTTCAGCATAATATATTATAGCTCTCCTTAGGCTTTTCTTTGGCTATCCAGCCCTCTTTGAAGTTGAGAAATTTTTACCTTTATTTATTTTCTGTCTAAAATTTTGTCACATTGTGAACAGATAACACTGCTTTTCCAGGCAGCCAAATTAGGCTCCACACCTTCACCAGAGTAAGTTCCCTGTCCTTCTCTCCATGCTTCTCTCTTCCATGATTCTATGAAAATTGTTGCCCATTGTCAAGACAGACTTTGTTCTGCTTCTTTTCAGACTCCCTTCACATATGACTCCAAACGACTCAGGACTGCACAAACTCTCAGATACCTATCTCCCGCTCTCTTAAAAGCTTTCTGTACCACCTTCTTTCCATCTTTTTGCCATTTTAACAGTCAAATGTTTGCAGAAGGCCAGATGAGGCCCTTTCTGCAATCTGGTTCCCCATTCAAATTCAGGATTGTTTCTCCCTCCGTGGCATTGAGCCAATCTGCAGATGCTGCATTTTATTCTTTATCTCCTTTGTGACTTTGGCACTCAGATCCCATGTTCTGACAGATTTCTGCCCCTTAATCGTGCATCATTCTTGTTTATAGGAACCAAAGTGATTATTTCTTTCCCATGCCTGAACAATATTTGCTTCTTCTTGCCTCCAATTAAAAAAATTTAAAAGCAAAATCTATGTGAAACACCTCTATTGAAATTCTCAGCAGTTTTGTTTGGGATTTTAGTTGGGCTTTTTGTTTGGGGTTTGTTGTTGTTGTTTGCTTTGGTTTTGTGGTTTTGGTAGGTTGGTTGGTTTGGTTGGTTTTTGTTATTGTTGTTCTTGTAGGTTTAATTATTTATTTACTTATTTGGGTTTGGAGTTTTGTGTTTATTTCCACACTCCCCACCTCTACACATGTACATGTGTACCAAGAGCATTGCAAAATCAGCTACTCAAAATTGAGTAAGCATTGTAAGTGAGAGTTTCTATGCAACTGTAACTTCATACAATATCATGGAGAGTAGTTGAAGTTTTAAGGTGGAAGGAACCTCTGGGGGTCATCTAGTCTGATCAATCTGCTCAGAGTGGGGACAGGTAGAGCAAGTTGCTCAGGGTCATGTTCAGCTGGGGTTTCAATACTTGGATACTTCCAGCAGTGGAAACTCAAAACTATCTCTGGGCAAACTGTGTATGTACTTGAACACCATCACAGTAAGAAGTCTGATTCATCTCTCCTTTTCCAGTGTTTTTCCTCTCAGTCCCATCTAGTTGCCTCTAAATGCTTGAATTTGTTTACAGTGACTTTGCAAATTTTGACAACTGGCATGATTATTTCACCAGTACCTCTACTGACACCAGCAACATTGCCATATATAGACTGTGGAGCAGATTAATATTGCTATCAAACCGGCTTTCTTGTATCTGCGAACTGAGTGAAGAAATTCTAATTACGTTACCTTAATTCACTTGCATTTAATTAAGAACTTGGGTGCTCACTGCCCAGAGCAAGTCAGCATGAAATTCAATTTATGCTCATCTGCTTAAGACTGGCAGAGCGTAAGACAGTGCCTGAAACACCCCATTCTGCTAAGGTCTGCTGGTGCTTACCATTGTTTATATTGTGGTTAGCTTTTGTGTCCCAACACTATCTAAGAATTCAGTGTCTCCTCTATAATAATAGCAATTGTGCTCAGCATTTGCCACAACATTAAAATATCAAAGTATTGATTCAAAGGTTTTGGTGTGTCTGTGCTGAATGCTTGAAAACTTTTGCATCCACTCTGTCAGTATCACTGGGAAACACCATTCTTCTGAGCCACACAACTAATAGATGTCCAGACACACATCCCTTATCTCAGAAAACTTTTCTCTGGCTTTGCGTACTACTGCCTCATCTGCACAGTTGTACCCATGATGCTGCTGTCGAAATTTTATTCCTGTTCTGAATATGTCACCTCCTTCCCTTCCTCTACAAGAAGGCAGACCTGGAAAGAATCTCTTCAGTCTCCATATTCACAGTCTTTCTCCAGCAGGACAAACATATCTGATCAAGTTCTTATCTCAAAAAGTTAGTTCTCCTTTTCAAATGATCCACATTTGTCCCCAGTTTCTGGCACACCACATCCGGTCCTTTCACATTTTACAATGTATGTGTTAATTCAGTCTTTGTTACATCATTGGAAAAGTTTTACACAACATCAGTTTAATCAATCTACTGTAATCCAGAAACAGGAAGTACATTTTGGTTTTGTTATCTAGAAAGGAACCAACTGGGTCTGGTTCCATGTGCTGATATAGCCACTTGCAATCGTATTTTTCACTGCCATCCTTGCCTAACTGTTCTTTGGAATTTTATAGTGTGAACAATCAGCTAAAGAGTTACCCTTCCATTAGCACTTTCATATTCCATTCACCAAAACACCTAAGCAGAAGCTCATGTAACATGTTGAAAATTGCCAGAAACAGAAGAAAGCAAAGATTTCAAGATCAAGAGATTGACAGTTAATGATGCTGGGAACACAAATAAATTAAAAGATTACTAAATAAATTAGTAAACCACAGTAAGAAGATATTGTGGTAAAGTGGTGAGAGAAATCACATAACTTCAAACTCATTAATTCTTTTCCTAACCTGCTCCTGCTATAGTGACCCGTTACAGTTATTTCCTGGTCCTTAATAGATGAGTAATTATATTTTAGCTGAGCTATGAATCTATTACACCTTTACAGAGTCTCTGGGTATAAGAGTCATGCTCTTTAGCTGACAAATGCATCCTGAGGCTACAGTTTCTAGCTGTGTCAGGTCTGATAGCCTACAATGTTATTGAAAAATAAGGTCATAGAGTAAATAAAACACTGAACTGTGGAAGGCAATGTAATACTTTCCATTCCTTCCATTCTTGCAGTTTCATTCCAGCAATTCCACTGCACAAAAATTATTTAAATACATGTGTCAAATAAAGACTTACACATCATCCTTTCAACCATTATTACTTGAAATTACTCTTTTTATGAAACTTTCCAGATCTGATGGGGCAAAGAGCCCCATCAAGCATTACTGGGGCCAGCTGGGAGGTGCTGCAGTTAGTCATTCACAAAATGTGTTAAGAAAAAAAACATGACAGCTCTAATCATTGTAAATGGGTCATTAAATCCCTTTCAATTGCAGTGCAAAACACAGTCTCTGAATAGCAAGCATCTCCTGGGGGGGAAATTAAAAAAAAATAAAAAAAGAAGAAAGAAAGAAAGAAAAGGAGGAAAAAAAAGAAAAAGAAAAAGAAACAATAACAACAACCACCCCCCCTTAATGAAAATTAAATAAATAAATTAAATAGCTACTGTGATCTGAATGTGATAGAAGATGAAATGCATTTTCCTAATGAGTGTTAGTATTATTAAGACATTAATAGCTGCTAATGGGGAGGTCTGGAATGATAGAACTAATATTTACAGAAAAGATAATTCTTGAAGAAGGGAAGACAGCCTTGGATTGTCATATTTCAGCCACAGATTTTAGAGTATTAAAGCTTTTATGGGCAAGGATGAATAAGGTGACCTTAGAGAAATTTCCAGCAGCGTTCTGTAGGTCACTGCTTGGAAAGAAGGACTCCTCTTATATACTGTCAAGGGAGCTCGTGGAAGTCTCTTCCCTGAGTACACTTGAGAAGACATGACATTGTGGGTACATATTGGCCCTTCCAAAACAAAAAGGAAAGACAGCGCAAAAGGAAAACAGCCCAAATGGAAGATCTGAAGATGCAACAAGGAGTATTTATTCCCCAAATGCTATAACAGACCTTTTATTTCAGCTATTCTGTCCCAAACTTCAAGAACTAGACTAAGACATCTTGCACAAGAGGAACACAGATATGTGTGCTAGGAGTGAGAGTGTAGACCAGAGCTCCTGGTATAGCATGCAATTTACACAAACCCAGGACCATGTATTTAATGTGGACTAAGGACTCAGTTACACATTGATTCACATGAGCTAATAATGCACATTTTTTTTCCCTGTAATAGGGAATATTTCAGGCCAAAATCTAGACCTCTTTGTCTCTAACAGCAAGATAAAAGAAATTATCAATTTAAAGTATAAACATCTAGAAGTAAACATCAAGAAGTAAACCCGAAAAACTTGTGTCCATACCATTTTGAATGCATGCAGTGGCAGCTACAAGCCATTTTCACATGCAGTCTAAATCCATAATAAATAACTTTGCTGGATTTATACAGACCCATAAATATGGGAGCTTAATCTTCTTCCATGCATGTTTCTCTTCTGAACTGTTTCTGAACTTCCCCCTTTAGCAGGCATGGCACAGAAGCAGAAGAGCTATAGATAATTAATTCAGAGGGAAAGAAATGTTGAATGGTGAAATGTTCCTTAAATGCCTAAAAGGAGTTCTGACACAGCAACAACTCTCAGTTCCTGGTTCTGTTTATATGTATAACCTTATAGTTAGTGAATGCCTACGCCTATGGTGAGTGGTAGGCAAAGAAAGTGGAACCTTTGCAGTGTATGGATTTGATATTGGATAAAGAATAACACGTGGCATAGGCAGTCCCTGTGCTCAGTTCTAACTTCCTGAGAAAAGCCAAAATTCTTCACCACTGGCCTTGTGATGGCCTCTGTCAACATCAGAAGCAGCATGATATGAATTAGGGTACTTGACACCAAAACCAGTGGTTAAATCATGCCTTTCTTACCTTCTCTCCCATCAGAGATGATCATAAGGAATAAATCCCATAAGCAGGTCCAAGTTCACTCACAAGTGCCTTTTAAAAATGCAAAAGGAGAAATTCAATAAATGGTCTATACACTAATAAAGAGAGGACTTTACGAGAACTTCCAGCCAGTCTGCTGGCACTACAGAAACACAATGCACAGTTACACATCTATGTGAAACAATTTACTACAACCTTGAAATAAAAACCAGGACAGAATGCTTATAAATAAGGTAGGGAATTCAATCATTCAAATGACTAACAGGTATTGTATACAAGGGATGAATAAAACTGTGAGGACTGGAAAAAAAGTGGTGGTGGGAGGTTGACATTTTCTGTCTGATGTCTCAAGAAAACAAGGCTGAAACTCTTGTGAGTGGACATGTGAATGACAGTGAGCATCAGTGTGCACATCTTAACTGCCTGCCTTCCCAGAATGTCTCTGAATGAGACCTACCTGTCACTCCAACCAGGCCTCTCTCCTAATAAAAGTTAGAGAATCCATTCCCCTTTATGGATCCACAGGAAACTAGGCTTTATTGTTCATCTGCTCATCAAAGTAACTATTTTGAGAAGTGATGAAGTTACAGTGGCATCACAGTATCACAGTATAGCTAAGGCTGGAAGAGACCCCAAGGATCATCGAGTCCATCATTGCTGTGAGTGAGGTCACACTGAAAGATGCACAGAAACACCCCATTTAAGTGGAGGATGCAATTCTTCAGTTAAATCTAAATTTATTTCTGAGTGTCTTTGGGTTATGAATTCACACCTCAGTGCATGAAGGACATTAGAAAAAGTCAGGCTGACTATTACTTCCAAGTGAACAATTCATTTAACAAATTTAGATACTTCCCTTTCATGAATTGTACCCTGCAAGTACAGGAGAATACAATCTTCTTTAATTCGTGTTAAAAATTCTGCTGAATATTTTCTGCAGATAGTTTCTGATGTGAAAAATTAGGACATTCTTTCAACAGTTCAGTGGTCACAGTGACCATGATTATCTCATGATCACCAGGTAGCATTCCTGTTCTTTTTGTTTTATCCATTGCTTGGTGTGATTTCAAGCCTGCAAAAAGCAGAGATAGTCTCTTTGTTTTATCTTCATGCATGGTTTAACACAGTGGAGCTAAGCACTCTACATTTTGCTGGAATATGAATAATAATTCAGACTATGATCTCTGTTGTCAACACACATCAATCTCAGCTGTTATACAGCTGCTCTAAGACAGGCAGCAAGCACCTCACAATATCCTAATAACACTTCCATTAGACACAGGAATTCTAAAACCCCCACTTGCTGCTGTGGAAGAAAGGATCATGTATAGTGCAGGTTATCTGTTGTAATGCTGAATGAGAGCAGAGTGCTTCTAACCATCTAACTTAGGTAATAAGCAAGGCAGTGCAGATCAGTAACAGCAGAGTAGGGCAGTTGTGGCATAGCACAGCAGTCCAGGGTCAGTGATGGCAGTCCTCTCTCTCCAGCGCTGCTTTTGGGACATTGCAGGCTGTCAGTAGGGAAGATTCACATGCCCAACTGGAAGTTTAGCTGCCCTGGAATGGTTTACAGGGCTGTTTACTCCTCATGAAAAATAATTCCTTCCCTTCTTCCTCACAGCAAACCAGAATGAAGGTGGAAATCCAGTAAGAAGTTCTACTTGCCTGCATATTTTGCTGTACATTTTGCTACATGTAGTGGGCATGCTGGGTCAGCTAGTGCTTGCAGTTGGATTAGATGATCTTTGTAGGTCACTCCAACTGAAAGAGTCTTTCCTGTTCTCATCTGTGAAGACTTAAAAATTATGGAAGGAGGCTAAAGATGTTTCTGGAAGCAAACTCTTAGGCTGTTAGTAAGAATTATAGAACAAAACTCTACAGGAACATGCTCTGAACCATTCCAAATGTCAAACCCAATCTGACTAGAAGCAAAGTCTCAATGCCTGACTGAAATAAGTTGTAGGGATTTATTAGGATCCATGGGAACTCTGGAAGGGATGGAGCAAGTGCAACACCAAAACAGAGTTATCTGTAGGCACCATGAGGAGGTCCTCAGGTGGAGACAGGACAAAGAAACAGGCACAGAGACAAAGCAGCTGGAGACCAAGAACTTTCACTTTGAAGAGCAATTGAAGATGAAAAACCTCCCTTTCCTTAACAAGTATAGAAGTCAATAAATTTAGGTAGCAAGCAACAAAGATCAGACAACAAATACAGCTCTGTTTAAAGGCAGAAAAACTGGCATTTGGGTCCAGGCTACACATGTTCTTTGCACATACTAGAAATTTAACAAATCACTTAGGAGAACTGCAATGCCTCTTTTAAGTACCAATACTGAGTTACAAGAAATATGGGTGAGAAATGTCATCCATGTAGCAACATGGCAATATGCTTATTTGCTACAAGGTCTGACAAAGCAAATACAGTCTCAAGCTACACCAGGGGAAGTTTAGGCTTGAGGTGAGGAGAAAGTTCTTCACAGGTGGAGTTAGCTGTTGGAATGGGCTGCTCAGGGAGGTGGTGGAGTCACCATCCCTGGAGGTGTTCAAGAAGGGATTGGACGTGGCACTTGGTGCCATGGTTTAGTAGTCATAAGGTCTCAGGTGACAGGTTGGACTTGATGATCTTTGAGGTCTCTTCCAACCTTATTGATTCTGTGATTTTATGACTCTATGAAAAAGAGAATGATCACAGAGGAAGCTAATTCAGTATTTTTTCCCCCAGTAAATGTGTTCAACTCAGGTCCCACAAGTAGTTAGCAGTTTCAATCCTTCTGAAGCTTTAGTAGTGCCTCTGGTAAAAGCTAAGAACCTGCTAATGAAGCAATCTCCTTTGTCTTCCTGCTGTGTAAACACAGGGAGTTACATTGTATGGCCAAAACCTGGCTATTTTCTGCAGATATTCTGAATCCAGGTCCTGTCTTCAGGACTCATAAGCAGTAAGAAGGTAAAATAAAATTATTTCTTACTAGCCAAAATACGTATAATTCTGTTTTCACCATAACATACCAGATGAAGGCCCCCAAAAGTGCAATTTATTTGTGAGGGGGGTTTTCTGTCTGTTATTTAATTATCTTTTTAACATAAAAGAAAATTCTCTTTTCCTGCAGGAAGAGTAATTTTGCTAGTTGGTTCTGTCAGATCCAGTCAGAACCACCTACATGGCTCTGTTCTATTCCACATAATTACATGAGCCATCAAGAAAGTGCTGCTCCTCACTTTGTATCAGCGTAGCCCAGCAGCCCAAGAGGTCTGGCATCATGGCATGGAGAATGCACAAAGGTTAAAGAGGTGACTCAGAGAAGGGAGGATAGAGGTACTTTTGTCTTCTCTGGAGAACGACTGTTGTTGCAATCTCTCCATAAAGACATCCTCCCTGCAGTTCATGCAAGCCAGTGATCCTGCCAAAAGCTGCATAAACAAACAGCTACAGGAAGCACATCAGAGAACCTGAAAACATGGCTGTTGCCATGTGAGTCCAAAGGCCGTATCTTACCTATCTCTTCTTTTCTTGACAAAAAGCAATTTTGGGAATGACACTAGGCATAGTACCTCAGATCTCCTTCTTCCAAGTTTCCCATTCATTCTTCTGACCTTGGCTCAGTACTCAAACTCCTCCCAAGCTCTGTACACAGCTTGGTGGCCCACCAAAGGATAGGCAGATTGCATGAGTATAAAATGCAGCTCAATCTGATCTACAGGGTTTTTTCTGTATGAACAAGAGCTTGGGAAGAGAAAATACAAAAGCTCTACCTCCAGCTACCACTGTCCCAGGGGGTATATACTACATGACATGTCTTCATCCTTATGCATGCAATAAATATTCAACCCACATGTCTTCAAGGCACTAGGTTAAGGTGCTTAATGTCACTGAAAAAGCAGGTTGCTGCTTTAGTACTAGCTCATCTCTATTTTTAGACTTAGCACAGCCATAACATCCCTAGAAGCCTGATCACCCTGCTGTGATTAAATATCATACTTGTGCAGTGAACTGCTGCCTAGATTTTAGAGCAGGTACATTTATTTTACATCTCTGATCAGCACAGTAAGCCCTTATTTTCAGTCTGGGCTATTGAAACAGAAGACCATTCTTCTCCTTTTTTGTATTTAACCATGGAAGGGAATTGTTCATGGTGATTTACATTTTTATTTGAACTAGTGAAAGTACTCATATAAAGTTAATTGGGATTTTTCATGACTGTCACATCACAGGATCACAGGACGTTAGGGGTTGGAAGGGACCTATGGAGATCGTTGAGTCCAACCCCCCTGCCATAGCAGGACCAGAGAATCTCACATAGGTCACACAGGAATACATCCAGATGGGTCGTGAAGGTCTCCAGAGAAGGAAACTCCACAACCCCTCTGGGGAGCCTGTTCCAGTGCTCTGTGACCCCTCATAGTGAAGAAGTTCCTCCACACATAGAGGTGGAACCTCCTGTGCTACAATTTACATCCATTGCTCCTTGTCCTATCACAGGGTACAACTGAGAAGAGCCTGTTCCCTCCCTCTTGACACCCAGACCCCAGATATTTATAAACATTTATTAAATCCCCTCTCAGTTGTCTCTTCTCCAGACTAAAAAAGCCCCAGTTCTCTCAGCCTCTCCTCATAGGGCACGTGCAACCATCCCCTAATCCTCATAGCTCTCCGCTGGACTGTCTCTAGTAGATCCCTGTCCCTCTTGATCTGGGGATCCCAAAACTGGACACAATATTCCAGGTGAGGTCTCACCTGGGCAGAGTAGAGGGGGAGGAGAACCTCCCTCAATCTGCTGGACACATTTCTCTTAATGCACCCCAGGATACCATTGGTCCTCTTGGCCACCAGGGCACATTCCTGTCCCATGGATAACTTGTTACCCACCAGGACTCCCAGGTCCTTCTCCATGGGGCTGCTCTCATAGCAGATCCCCTAACCTGTACTGGTGCAGTTTATTATTCCTTCCCAGATGCAGGACTCTTCACTCATTTTTGTTGAACATCATTAAGTTCCACTCTGCCCAGCTCTCCAGTCTGTCCAAGTCTCTCTTAATGGCCACGCAGCCTTCAGGTGTATCAGCCAAGCCTCGCAGTTTGGTATCATCAGCAAACTTGCTGAGAAGACTGTCTGTGTGGTGAACGATGCTTATGTCCAGGATTGTGACCCAAATATTGCCAGGACATGCCCCTATATGTTTGGCTCAAACCCCCTCTTCCCCCTCACTTCGGGGGGGGAGGGAGAGAGGAGGCGGGATCTTGGCACCACTGTGTCCAGGTAAACAACCTGCCTGGGCGTGTTTTCCACCTCTATGGTAAACAAAGTTCACATGTGTTCATGATTGCCTATTATTCTGTTTACAAAGGATGTTTATTGGACCAGTGTTCGCTGGGGCAAACCTTAGATAAAGGTTGTTTGGTAAACAAGTGCCTCGTGCTCGTGCCCTTACCTGTTCCCGCTGGTGTCTGCCTCACGCACCGCGTTGCCAAAGGGTCTGCTTCGCGCGGGACTCGAACCACAGTTCCCGAGCGTCTCGCTGCAGATCGCCTCCGTCGCCTGGCGACGGGCAACGCCGCACTGCGTGCCGGCCTCGTGGACCGTACACCGTGGCCCACGGACGGGGCCAACCGTTGCCTGACCCATCCCCGAGTGAGGAACTGTGGTAGCCCGTGTGCACCACCCGTCCCGGACAGCTACAGCCCGCCCGGAGTGGTGACTTCGTTCCGTCCGACCGGCAGCCGCCCCGGCCGAACCCCGCAAGCCGGGCAGTCGCGCCCCCCTCGCAGAGAGGCCGCTTGTCGTGCCCTGCGAACCCCGTGACAAGGCTTTTACCCTAGAGCGAGAAGCCCTTCTGTGGTGGGCAACGCGACCCACGGACTAAGGCTGCAAAAGCCTCCAAAGTGTTGCCGGGAGGCTCCAGGAGCTTTTACTCTGGGAGAAGCAGCAGCCACGCGCGACAGCGCCACGCGGTGTGCGCCATTTTCGACTTCCTTATTACGGCACATCCGCGCCACGATTTCTGGGCTATAAACGCAGTATCAAGGAAAGATTCCGCAAAGTTCTTAGTTCTTAGCATTTTCTTTATGAAGTTTCTGTGAAGGTTTGTGCCAAACTCTTGGTAAATCCGTGCTGACTATTCTTGATCATCTTGTTTTCTTCCAAGGACCTAGAAAGGCCCTCCAGAATAAGCTGCTCCATCATGTTTCCAGGGATGGAGGTGAGGCTTACTGGTCCGTAGTTTCCTGGGACCTCTTTCTTTCCTTTCTTGAAGACTGCAGTGAGATTTGCTTTCCTCCCGTCTGCAGGCACCTCTCCTGTTTGCAAAAATAATGGAGAGTGGTAGAGTGACAACATCAGCCAGTTCTCTCATCACTCTCAGGTGCATCTCATCAGGTGCCATGGACTTCTGTACATTCAACTTATGTAACTGATCCCTAACCCAGTCTTCATTGACTAGTGGAGAGTCTTCCCTCCTCCAGTCTGTATAGATTTCTTAATTTGGAAATAAGTTTCACCATGAGGGTTTCATTTGCAGTTTTATGCTTTTAAATTTGGTGTTTGTCATATTGAATATCACTCTGTACAGACCGTCTTCAGATTCATGTGTTGGCCCCATGTTCTGGCTGTTCTTTTAACTATCACTAGGCAAGCAAAAATCTCTGTCCATCCTGCACTCTATCAGCTATGCCTCCACAGAAATCTTACATGCTGTGGACTGCTTTGAGCAAGCAAAGGAATTATGCTGTGACTAAGCTATTTTGGGAACAAAGTTTATCTGACCAAACACAACCTCTGGAGTCACTCCAGGTGCTGTGGGATGTCCTGCTGCTGCTCCAGAAGAACAGTACAGTTCCTCAGCCAGTCAGATTTGGTACAACGCATTTCCTGCCTGTAGTAGCAGTCTGTCTGTGCTCTTACTCCATGGTCATTTAACCAAATCTGTGTTTTGTCAGAGACAAAGTGTAATGAATTAAGAGGATGCAAACAGACAGCTACCACAGTTCCAACTTTAAATAATTCCTTATAGAGTGCTAAATCTGAGCATCCCCATGAACCAATGCAGTGGTTCAGCCCAGCCTCTCAACCTCTCTACTGAGTCAGGCCCCATCTACTCTCCAGTTTGGCAGAAATTCTATAAAATAGCAGACTGAGAGAAAAAACTGTTGTGTGACTGGGAAATTCATAGCTATCACATCAGAGACTGTCTGTGCAGTCAGCTGGGACCCATGTACATGTTTTCTAGTACCAATGGGCTAAAAACAGAGCACACAGCTGGTGTGTAAAATTGCAGCTAGTCAAAGCCAAGAGCTTTTCTTTTTCTCTTCCATCTAGTCCTCTTGTTTGTGTCAGCCACCTTTTATGTCTTATCCAACAAGAAAAAAGGCATCTTGGAGTAGACATAACCATTTACTTTGTATTTATGCAATCATTGTCATTGTAGAGATGTCTAAACACTAACTGTGTTTATATATCTGTTATTTACAGTGGTTCTTCGAGGCACTGTACAAACATGAGTATCTAAAACCAGCAATGTGCCCAGGTGGCTGAGAAGACCCATAACATCCTGGTTTGTATCAGAAATAGCACGGCTAAGAAAGTGGTCATCCTCCTGTACTGGGCACTAGTGAGACCACACCTCAAATGTTTTGTTCAGTTTTGGGCCTCTCACTACAAGACATAGAGATGCTGGAACATGTCCAGAGAAGAACAAAGCTGGAAAAGGTTCTGGAGAATAAGTTTTATGAGGGGTAGATGAGGGAACTGGGACTGTTTAACCTGAAGAAAAGGAGGCTCAGGGCAGTAGTGGATGCTGGTCTGTCCTCCCAGATAGCCAGAGATAGGTGTCCTGAAGAATTAAACCCCAAAACATGCCCTAGACCAGACAATGGTCTAAGCACCCATGAATACCCAAACCTGGACACTTCCTGGGGTCCAAATAAACATGTGGCATATGTAATTAACCTTGTGACATAGCTGTGAACTGTGTGCACCCCGGCCATGTTTGAATATGTCTCATCCTATAGGTCCAGTTATCAGGGTTCTATGTTACCAAAAGGGACAGTATTTAAAGCAGCTGCGAAGTTGGGCAACTTGCCGCCTTCTCACCCAGCAAGCAACATGAGCCAAATGCTGCCCGAGAAGCAGCTGAAGAACTTGTCCTAACGGGCAACAACTACACCCAGGCCTTGCACCTGAACCAAGGCAGAAAGGGGAAAGCTCCAAGAGAACTGAATCCCAGAAGAAACACAGAAAGGCTACAGCCCAGAGATGAAGCACACAAGAGAGAGAGGCTCTCTAGCCTTTTCTGAGATAGGGGCAACTGGAATTATAGTCACAGCATCTGGGAAGATACCGGACAGAGGAGCAAGTCGTGAGTACCTAGCTAATGTGCCATAGGATCCCATTTGTGGGAAACTGCAGATCTCAGAACCTTTATTTCTGATTTGAATTGCTGTATTGGAAATTCTTGGATCTGTGCTTAAATCTTTTAACTGTCTTTATATGTGGGATGTAATACCACAACCAAATAACAGAACCCACAAATGTACTTTGTCGGTAACTTACAGCGGTGTTTGAAGATACCACTGCCCAAGGTATTAAGCAGCAAAATATATAAAAGGACACATTTTATTACAATAGGAAGAGTCCTCAAGGGGAATTTTAGATTGGACATTGAGAAAAATCTTTATACCAAAAGGCTTGCCAAGCATTGCAACAGGCTGCCCAGGGAAGTGGTGGAGTCACCATCTTTAAAGGTATTTGACAGATGTGAATAGAATAGAATAGAATAGAATAGAATAGAATAGAATAGAATAGAATAGAATAGAATAGTCCAGGTTGGAAAAGACCGCCGAGATCATCGAGTTCAACCTATCATCCAACGCTATCTAATCACCAAGTGCCCCATCCAGTCTCTTCCTAAACACCTCCAGTGATGGTGACTCCACCATCTCCCTGGACAGTGTAGATGTGGTGCTTACTGACACAGCTAAGTGGTGGACTTGACAATGTTAAGTTAATAATTAAACCATATTAAAGGTCTTTTCCAAATTAAATAAATCTGTTATTCTCTCTATGCATTGATGCACACCAAGAAAAGTTTCATTACAGGAAAAAAACTTTAAACAGCAACATTTATTTTTTTGCTGTTGCTCCACCTAATTTGTTCTCTGCTCTGAAACATTTTAAATATGTGGTAGCTCCAGCCCTGGAGGGAGGATGACTTATATGGAAGGAATCCTCTCCTTTTCTCACTCTAGTGCAGCTGTTTAGGTCAGATATACAACCCAGAATGTTAGGGGGAGTTGGGAGGCCAAAACCAATCCAAAAAAGTAGTAAACCACTCTGATTTTTCAGTTGCAAGATAGCAATCACAGTAAAATATTGTCCCAGTCATATTGGCTTGGCAGACACTTCTACCCTAGTGTGTCTGCGTTACAAGCAAATGGTTGGTAATGATTTGTGTGCATGCAACACTTCTAAATAATTAAAACAAACCTCTGTCTGCTGCAGAATGCAAATGTGCCAACAAACTAACCCAACCAAGCCAACTTTATCTAGGCTCAGTAACTTCACTGCAGTAAAAATTCCCTTGGAATGGCCAATTGGAGGCAACAGCTTTAGGAAGCCAGCTGGACATCCACTTCTTCAGAGACAAGTAACTCTCCTGCTGAGATAGCACTGTGTGTTGCCTACTGTAGCTTGAATGCTTGAGTGCTTGAAATGGGGCATACTAAGGAGCTTTATACTAATTTTGTACATCAATTATTGCTTCCAGAGAAAATGGAATTAGTGACATGAGTTGATGTAGCAGCAGAACTTCATACATTGCTTTTCAGACTCAGTCTCTGAAATAACAAAATCCCCCACATTTCTCCACTGAAAGAAGCAGTGGTGTAGTTGAGACATCACTTGCAATGATCAGAACATGAAGTTTGTGGGTTTTTTCCCTCCTTCTTTGTGAGAAGAGCCCGCTTCTACCACAAGGGATTGTATCACTTCAGCTGGAACTACCTATAGTTTATGACAAGATGAGGGTAACCATGGAAAGCAATGACAGAGAGAGTTGTTAGCCATTAGAATGGGCTGCCCAGGGCGGTGGTGGAGTCACTGTCCCTGGAGGTGTTCAAGAGGGGATTGGACATGGCAATTTGTGCCATGGTCTAGTAGTCATGAGGTCTTGGGTGACAGGTTGGACTTGATGATCTTTGAGGTCTTTTCCAACCTTGTTGATTCTATAAGTCTATGATTCTATGATACTTTCTTTGTTGGCTTCGGTCACCAAACACAAGATACAAACCACTGCTATTAGCATTTGCCTTGGGAGAGGGTAACAGCTAATACTGGTATTTCAGCCACTGCCTAGAGATATCAGTAGTTCTTTCATTTGAGTAGTTTGGATAAGGCAGTGTGGGAAGTAGGAAGACATATTTCCAAGGTGAATAGTATGACCCATTGGAGAAGTGAAAGGACAAAGGCTGTGCATGTATGTGCTAGTGTGAAACCCTGGAATGGGTTGTCCAGGGAGGTGGTTGAGGCCCCATCATTGGAGGTGTTTAAGACCAGGCTGGATGAGGCTCTGGCCAGCCTGATCTAGTGTGAGGTGTCACTGCCCATGGCAGGGGGTTTGGAACTAGATGATCCTTGTGGTCCCTTCCAACCCTGACTGATTCTGTGATTTTAAGTAACTGGCTTTTTGGTCACAGGTAAGTAAAGAGCCCTCATAGAAACAGCTCCCTACAGAAATGAAATAAAATGCTTTCATCTGCATGGTGTGATAGCAGCAATACAATGTTTAATGGTCTTTGCTTAAGAATCACTGTTTCTTTACATAAGAAAGAAGCATCTTCCTTTTTGTTGGTATTTGCTATTGATCCTGCCCCTTGTCTTTTTTTGCCCAGTTTGGCAAGGATTTGAAATTGTTCATTCATGTGTCTCACAAGCTTTGATGTCTGTATGGTTTTGAGGAAATTGCAAATTGCTGTTGCAAGTGTGTTTTCTGTATCATGGTAATTGCCTATAATATACTGAAGGACAAAGTTAATTGAAAATATCCTGTGTACAGTTGCAGAATTTTGTAGAACTCAGATTAACAGTAAAAGAAAATCTGGGTTTATAGTAAATAGAGCACATTTAGCTGGCCAAAAAATTAATTTCTTAAAATAAGCGTATAACCTTTTATTTCTCCTAAGACTAAATGCCGTGAAAAAATTGCAACTTTAAGAAACATTGACAGAAAATGTGAAGAGATTCATTCTCCTAACCTTTCAACTCTTCCAAGACACATCTCTAGCAGGTATTCTCTGATGAACGTGCTGTCATTGTCAACTCACTGTATCACTAAGGAAATCACTTACAAAAGTAATTTAAATGCTGAATAGTTATGAGGGTGATTATAAAACTACAGGAATTAAACTAAATCACTGTCCTTATTTTCCTCTCTACAACAGAATTTCTCACACCCCCTTCTATACTTACCCTTTTGTTCATACATTCATCCTTAGATACGGCAAATTTTATTTCATCTAAGTAAGTCCATCAAAAAAGCTGTCCTTGGCTATCCAAGATTGCCTTTTAAGCTCATACTATTTTAAACAGACTCAGTTCAGAAGGTAATTCATCCCCAGGTTTTATGTTTCTGTTTTGCTGGGATGAATTGCCCTTTGAAATTGCCAGTTCCTCTATATTGTCTACAGGGGGAATACATAAGACTCTCTTAATCCATATATCTACCTCTTAAATGGTTAAATGAATTCTAATCTCTGGCTTTCTCTCTATTCATGTCCCAACAGTATGTGCTGCTTGGCTTATTCCCATCTCTCTCCACCAATTATCTATCCACTTAGGAACCGATCTCCTGGGTAATCAGTTCCAGTCCTCAATCATCACAGGAAGTCATGTCGTATCATCCCAGTCATGCATTTATCAAACTCCCTCTTAAAAGTAGTTGTGTGATCTGTACCACTGCTCCAACTGAACAGCTGATCTGCATTAATCTTTTTACTCTAAGGCTTCTTCTAATTCCCTGCCTAACCATATTTATGGCCAGTTTATACTCCATTTGTCCTTTAGCTTCTATCTCTTCCTGGAATTTACTTGCTTGTAGATATTTATAATCAATAATTACATCCTCTGCTAGCTTTCATTTTGCTAGTGTGAAGAAAGCAAGCTTTTAATTTTATTTTTATTTTATTTTTTTAGGTAGTTTCACTATTCTTTTCTAGTAACCTTGCTCTAATTGTAATAACTCTCTTGAATAATGCTGCTGAAAGATATGCATTGTATTCCTGATCTGTTACCATATCTTTTCCCTCTGTTCTTTCTCCTGACAGCCTTGCTCTGGTGGGTCGCAGTCATTGTGATCCAGCTAACATGTCTGTATCTTTCCTCTCTTTCCTTTTCTGCCAGAAGACTTCATCTCATAACAGACTTTCAAAACTTCTAAACCTTCCAAGAAATGTTATCCTATGACAATTTTCCCAGTCTTCCTGGCCAGGAATTCCATTTCTCTAACTTGATAACGAATCCCAAATATTTTTTCATCACTTACTTCTGCTAATGTGGCCTTATTTTTATGCCACTGTCCTTAGTAAAAACAATAGATAGCACGAGCTGCGAGAATTAGCTTTGAATAACTACAGGAATAATTCTCCTAATCTAATGATTCTCATTTAATCACAAACAATATTCAAATTGCATTGCAATAATTTTCTAGACTTTATAGCTCCCTTACAAATCTTAACTCTTCCATATTCATAGTTTCTACGCAGCTTTGTCAATTTCTTACTGTAGCCACTTAGTGAGCATATCTGGGTTTTTAAAATTACATGGTGGATGAAAGGGTTCATATGTACAACATACAAGCTCCAGTCTTTCTTGGGTATGAGATATCTCAATTCATTTCACTGTGAAGAAGGGTTTTGTTGAAATGTTGCTGTGTTCTGTCAGAAGACAGGGCAAATATATTTTTTGCTACTCACCTTAAAGAGGGTTGGATCTTCTGGAGGCAAATAATAAGTCTGCTAATCTAGATCACATACTTGTCCTCACACTTACCTTAGTTTCACTGAAAGACTTCCTGAACAAAAAGAACTGTCTTTACTTATTCATAACCCTACTATTGCCTCCTTTTATCATCAATCATTTACTTCTGAATTTATCATCAATCAGCTGTCTCTGAATTTAACTCATTTTTAATATCTCTTGAGCAATTTAAACCTCATAATTCTCTTATTAATTTTAAATTACAAAAATAATATCAGAGAATCATGGACTCATAGAATGGTTTGGATCAGAACGGACCTTAAAGATCATCTAGTCTAACCTCCTTGCAATGGACAGGGACATTTTCCAGAACAGGTTGCTCAAAGCCACATCCAAGCTGCCTATGAACATTTACAGGGATGGGGCATCCACAGCTTCTCTGGGCAACCTGTTCCAGTGTCTCACCACCCACACAGTGAAGAACTTCTTCCTAATACCTATTCTAAATCTACATTCTTTCTGCTTGAAACTGTTAGCTCTTGTCTTATCACTAGACTCCTAACAAAGAGACTGTCCCCATCTTTCCTATAGGTCCCCTTTTAAGTACTGGAAGAACCAAAACAATCTATTCAGGTTTTATCTATAGAAAAGCTGTCTAACTTCCTTTGTATTTTGGACATATGTTGCTAAGTTTTTCCCTTCCAAAATAAGACATATAGGGAATTTATTCTTATTAACAGCTTTATTCTAGAGCTAAATCTGAGACAGGTGGCCTATAGAAAATTAAGTATCACAGAATTACAGGATAATTTGAGTTGGAGGGGACCTCCAGAGGTCCATAATCCAAAGAAGTGATTAAACTAAACCAGGTTTCTCAGAAGCATGTCCAGTCAAGTTTCAAATGTCTCCAAGAATCTTTTACCTATTTTGACCATGGGATCTGTAAGATGCTGAATCCCAAATAAAAGCATTGCCATTAGCTTAAAAAACCCCAAACAAATAAAAGGAACAACAACAAAAACCCCTCCACATATTTGTAGAAATATAGATAATGCCATGACACCGAATGCTTTAACTAGCTGTCTACCTGAATATTACAAATAAATGTACCTATCTCACACATCATACATATGTGCATACAAATTTCAGAGGAAAAAAAATGGTGCTAAACATGAGGAATTAGAAGAGGAATCAGTTCTACTCTGCATGTAAATCATGCTTTGCAAATTCAACTGAGTTAAAGCAACTATGCCACAGAAATCACCTCCTAAATGTGCATGATCCAGAACCATGAATCTCTCTCCCTTGTGATGCATTAAGCATGGCTTTTTATATGATCTAGCCTCTTTTTTTAAGTCTTAATTTTACCTTTCATTAAACATTACAAAATGTGTCTCATCAGAAAGCATTGGTTTTCATAGCAACATTTCAAGCTCAGTGCAACTGTGGAGACTTTATTTGGCATCTGGATAGGATCTCCATTTTTCTTTTAATGAACTGTTTTTATAGTGCAAGTGCATAAACAAATAAGAGAGTCAACAAGGATGTTTAAGGTGCTTTCATAGGAAAAGCTTAATTAATATCCAGGGGAAGTCATTGTGTACTCAGCACTGGTTAGGCCACACTTTGAGTACTGTGTCCAGTTCTGGGCCCCTCAATTTGAAAGGACATTGAGACTCTTGAATGTGTCCAGAGAAGGGCAACGAGGGTAGTGAGAGGCCTTGAGCACAAGCCATATGAGGAGAGGCTGAGGGAGCTGGGGTTGTTTAGCCTGGAGAAGAGGAGGCTCAGGGGAGACCTTATTGTTGTCTACAGCTATCTGAAGGGTGGTTGTAGCCAGGAGGGGCTTGGTTTCTTCTCCCAGGCAACCAGCACCAGAACAAGAGGACACAGTCTGAAACTGCACCAGGGGAAGTTTAGGCTCAAAGTGAGGAGAAAGTTCTTCACAGGATTGTTAGCCACTGGAATGTGCTGCCCAGGCACCATCCCTGGAGGTGTTCAAGAGGGGATTGGACATGGCACTTGGTGCCATGGTTTAGCAGTCTGTGGTGACAGGTTGGATTTGATGATCCTTGAGGTATCTTCCAACCTTATTGATTCTATGATTCCTGCTGTGTCTTTCTTTTGCATATCCTAACTTGACTGCTAACAACCCTATAGACCACCTCTATCTCCTGTATCAACTTCAGTCCAAAGAAACTAGTTTGCAAAGGAGATATCTTTTTTGTTTGCTTTACAGAATTTCTCTTCTTTCAGTATCTCATTCAACTGTAACACATTCCTCTCTTGTAATAGGAGGGGTTTCTTTAAGTACCTTTAACGGCCATTTGTTTCCTTATGCTGTGCTGTACACTCATTAGTACTCTAAAAACCAGCTTTGGCTGTGTTGTGGTCCTTAGCTTTTCTCTCCAAGCACTGTTCATCATCAAGAACAGTCATTCCACTGCATTATTAGTTTCTGTTATACATATGCTACTTCTATTTGGCAACAGAATGTCTAACTTTTTTTTCTCCAGTAACTAAAAATTTAACTGAACGAATGAAAACACTGTGACACTAGAATTACGTGAAAAGAATAGACAGAGATTCCTATAAAATCTGGGCTCTACCAATGAATTCATGGTGCTTGATGACTTCAAAGATATGACTGCATTAGCCAATATAGGAAGAAAATATTTTCAGGCTTAATTACTGACACTTTTTAACAAACTTGGCAGTAAATCCAATTTTAACAATAACTAACTGCATAGTCATTAATTCTGGAATTTAAGCCAAATGTAGTCTTCCCTACTGAGGACATCTGTGATTATCTTCTTTGGAATTTGTTCTCTGTGCATATTATATGAATGTAGCAGAAATCTTCCAACTCTGATTCTTTTGTTTTATTTAAAACACACAAGAAAGCAGGCTTGGAAATCTGTCAGCTAAACTTTAGATGGAACAGAGAAGGGGAAAAATAAGGTTTTTTTAAATAGTTCTGATTAATTTGTTTCAATGGAAAAAAAAATCATAAAAAAATGTAGTCTTCAGTTGTATGTTCATAAACATAAAGAGAGAAACAGCAAAAAATCACCTAACAAGGATTTGGTTATTGTTGCATACTAAAGTTTTCGCAGAGCAATGAGTGTCTCCATTCTCTGATTCTTGCAGCCAAAAGAAGCCCTTTCCCAAAATCCTGCTTCCTCTGAAAAGTTGATGCTCTTCCATTTCCAAGGAAACCACCCCAAGCTTACAGCTCCCTTGCGTGTAACCTAGATCCTCAGTTATATGTGTCAGTACATAGATATCTCTATGTGGATATTTTAGTTCTGAAAAAAGAAGAGCATCCTCTGATTTCGTGCTGGCTCACCTTGCTCTCTTCATGCTTGGCTTAATGCTGAAGCAAAGGAATATTTTTAGATACTGAGGAAATGAATAATGAAAGAATATGCAAGATTTCCACACTATTCCTTCCTGAGTTAATGCTTAAATGCTTCTCAGAAGACTGCATAGATCAACATTTCCCACTTACACTTCTGCTTTTTTATCTCCTATTTACTAGAGTATATATAGTTATTGCCACTGAAAGAGTACGAGGTATCCATCTTCAAACCATACCCTTAAATGGTGCTGACAGGGTACTTTACTTGCAAAACCCACAAAGCAGAACAAATAAAAAGAGCTGTTGTAAGACTAGCTAAAGATGTTCAGCTACTTGCCACAATCATTTTGCAGCCTGAAAGAACATTAAAGTTTCACAGCAGAGATGTGATGTGAAGCTGATCGTGTCAAGAGGTTAAAATAATTTTTTTGCTTATGCTTCTGGAGAGTTGATTTTGAGATATGTAATAAATCATTCATATTCACTTTCTGAGAATTTCAACAGATTACCATAACAAAGTATACTTTCTGTCCAGCTTCCACTCTTCAGCTCTCTTCAGTTCTGTCTTCTTTACTCTATTTCATCCTCTTCAATATGATCTCCACATCTTTTTTTTTTTTTTTTTTTTTGAAATCTCAGCACTTTGCAGCTCTCATTTTCTGGTACTATTATTTCTTTCTTCTTTTCAAATAACTGTCAAAATGTAGTTCTTCACTTCTGAGAATCTTTCCTTTTTTGTGATAAAAATTCTACACAAAGTGGTTTTGGTAAAAGAGTGCAAAAGTACTGCATAAATCAGACTCTTTTAATAAGAGTCTGGTCCAGAGAATTGCCATGAGGATGATCAGAGGCCTGTAGCACCTCTCCTATGGAGAAAGACTGAAAGAGTTGGGGCAGTTCAGTCTGGAGAGGAGAAGGCTTTGAGGAGACTTTGCTGTGGCCTTCCGGTGTCTGAAGAGGGACTACAAGGAAGCTGGGGAGGGACCTGGCAGTGATAGGACTAGGGGGAATGGAGCAAAAATAGAAATGGGTAGATTCAGATTGGATGTTAGGAAGAAATTCTTCACCATGAGGGTGGTGAGACACTGGAACAGGTTGCCCATGGAGGTGGTAGAAGTCTCATCCCTGGAAGATTTTAAGGCCTGCCTGGATGTGGCTTTGAGCAACCTGATCTAGTGTGGGGTGTCCCTGCCCACGGCAGGGGTGGTTGGAACTAGATGATCCTTGAGGTCCCTTTCAACCCTGACAATAAACATGTCTGATGTTCCAGATTATTGCCACTACGACATTTGAATGTTGAAAAGCATTACTGTAATTTATCAATTAAAATTAACAAAATTAGATTACATCGTAGAACCATAGAACCATGTCAGTCGGAAAAGACGTTGAAGATCATTGAGTCCAAGCTTTATCTAACTCTACCAAGTCTAGTGGTAAACCATGTCCCTCAGCACACTGTATCTTTTAAACAACACAAGGGATGGGGACTCAACCACCTCCCTGGGGACCCTGTTCCAGTGCTTGAGAGCCCTGTAAAATTTTTCTTTCTAATATCCAATCTAAATCTTGTGATAAGCCTTAAAATAAAAAATATTGGCTAGCAGAAAACATATTTCAGCTTGAATTAGAGTGAAAACTAGTAACTTAGAGAAGGTATCAGTTAAAAGAAATTCAGAACATGATGTTGGAAAGCCAGCAGTCTTATTCCAGTTCTGATATTCTGGGAGACAGTTCCTGAGGAAAGTTGGATCTAATCAGGCTAATCTTTACATTGTGTTAAGCCTAATTTACGTCATTTGAGTAGAGACGCCTACACGTTCTTTCGCTGTTGGACCTTGGGCCTTCAAGCACATTCACTTGTAAAGCCCTTATATTTCTGTGGCATCACGTATTGGAGCAATGAAAAATGCTAGTATTGTACATGGGCATAATATGAATGCAGAGAGAAATTCTGTTGCATAAAGTGTCTGTCATTATTCATACTGAACATTGAAGTTATTTCTAGCCTGGGTCAGGCCTACCTTTTTTAATATTTTAATGCATATGTTTGACTAAGTAAAATATTCATGCATGTATTTCAGAATAATCGAATCTAATTTAGATTCTAATTCAGAGCTCTTCTATTCAACAGGTCACACTCTTCACATTCTGCATAGTTGTGAATTGGAGAACTGTTTCCTGCGTTGGAAATAATTTCTGAATGTTAAACAGATTGTACTGAAGAAGTACTACTCATTATTTTCCTATGAAAATAACTCAAGCATCCAAGCAGGATGCCACATGAGCTAACACATATGATGAATAGTGATGATTTGAAGTGAACAGTTTGCAAACAGTGCATAGACTGAAAAGTTTTCATCAATGGTGTTTAGGAAGTGCTTATAAATAACACATATATTCATGAAAGTCAGGAAACATTTCTCAATTAAAATGGGACTTAAACATGAAGATTGGGGGTTGGCATCTTCTCCTTAATTGGTCATACCTTTAAGTCTGCTGGATCTCCGTTTCTCAAGAGAGTACTTTGTGTAGCAACTAAATGTAAATGGGATTTGAGAGTGATAGTACAGTGCAGGGTACCTCAGCATCTGGTATCTAATACCACATTTCTTGTAAAGGAAAGAACATGGACTTTCCAAGCCCCAAAAGGGGAAATACATCAGAATGAAGACCACTGTATATTACAAGGTCATGTAACCTGGCTTTTCTCAGGAAATATGAATTTGGAGGCAAAGCCAATTGCTAGCTAAGATAATGCTGCTGCAGGCAGCAATTATAAATATATATAGGACTCCGCTAATTTTAGGAATTGCTCCATTGCTTATAACAGACCTCTGAGATTCAAAAATAGATGAATGAAGGCAACCTGAGATACCACAGGATATACATGGTTGTATCTTTTTAATTAATTCTGCAGCACATGTCCCAGATCCACTACTGAGGAGGCAGGATCAGGCCAGCTCATCAACTCTACCATCACAGACGTGTCAGGAAGCAATGACGTACTGTCCAAAAGCTACAACAAACAGCACGTTTCAGCAGTTTGCCAACTTGACTTTCACTTCAAGGTGAAAGTAATGAACTGGGCTTTCTCAGGACTTCCTTCAGTTTGGTCTCACAACAATATGGGGATTGATGTGCAATGGGAACACTAGCAGTTAAACTGATAAAGTTTTCAAGACCTTCTAAAGTTGTCAGAGGTTTCATCTAAAGCCCCAATTATTTCTTACTGTAAAACTGATCAGAAAATCCTCCTATTTTTACACAGATTTTGATCATCTCACAGACTAAATGTACACTATCAATTGCACATAATCATTCATTATAGTTCTTTTTTCTTTTCTTTTTTTTTAAGTCTGATTTATCTCTGAGACTGACACAGTATTCAAGTTGGATGAAATGGAGTTCCCCCTGCTTTCTGTCATTATACAAGACCAGCAACTATTTCTTTATCTCTTCACTCAAAACGATGCCAAGAAATGACAATTCAACCATCCATCCTCTGCAACAGGCATTTTGTAGAAATAGAAAATGGGGCTCTCTTCAAATACTACTGTAAAATAGATTGAATAGCCAATATGTGTACCTGGACTGGAAGATTCATAGATTCATAGAATGGTTTGAGTTGGAAGAGACCTTAAAAATCATCCAGTTCCAATCCCCCTACCATGGGCAGGGACACTAGACCAGATAGCTTAAGGCTTCATCTGACCTGGCCTTGAACACCTCCAGAGAGGGGGCATCCACAACCTCCCTGGGCAATCTGTTCCAATGTCTCACCACTCTTACTGTAAAGAATTTCTTTCTAATACTTAGTCTAAATCTACCCTCCTCAATCTTCAAACCTTTCTCTCTCATCCTATCACTACAAGCTCTTGTAAAAAGTCCCTTCATTGCTTTCTTGCAGGCCCCCTTCAGGTACTGGTCTCCCCAGAGCCTTCTCTTCTCCAGGCTGAAGAACCCCAACTCTTGTAGCCTGTCTCCATAATCATCTGCATGGCCTTACTCTGTACCTGCTCTATCACTTCAATGTTCTTCTTATGCTGGAGGCATCATAACTGGAATCCTTTCAACTATGATTACACAGAAGTATCCAGCATTTTAGCCATCCTAATCTGCCTTCCTAAATTTCTACATTTTCTCCTGGATAAAATATTTGCTTATGCAATTTCTGCTATGTGAGAAGATCAAAGAGCAGTCTCATCTCAAGGTTATGTCTCAGATCCAACTAGTAGGAAAGTTTCTAACTTGACATGTGATGAACAGTAGTTTATCACATACGACTTTCTTCACAAAGGCAGCAACCCAAATCTAGAAAAGCTTTAAGTTTTAATCAATGTGCAGAGTTTGCCAAAGGCAACAGGAGGAAACAGTATCAAAGCTGGGATAAGAGCAAGGAAGCATATTTGCAAAAAATATTACTAGAATTACTTTTTGACACAAATTTGCTGTAAAAATTCTCCAGCCACTCTACGGGAAAGTTCGAATGAATTCATTTCTCTGCAGCCTGGGACACAAATGGTACAAGAAGTTTGCCATCAAATTGCCTTAATGTATTCTGTAGACATGTTTGTGGGTGTCCCTCGCTGCACGTGGGTATGTTTATTTTCCTCAGGGTTTGTGATACTGCTGTTGGCCTCATGTTCATGAGGCTTCTAATCATTATTTATGAGGCATTCTTCAATTTGCTCTACAAATTTTCATTTTAAATCATACACTTGATGAATTCCTCCTGTTCCCAGAAACACCTTCAAAATGTATACATATATATACATTCCCAGGTGGTAGGCATTAACCCAGCCACTGCTAAACTGGTTAATTCAAAATGCATAAAACATCACAGCAGCTCAGGAAAGAGCAAGCTAATGAACGTGATGTTATATGCTCAGCTTCATTCTTCATCAATATTCATTTACTTTCTCTACCCTGTGTTCTATGACTAAAAGACTTTTAAAAGTCTTTCTTCATTTTAAAGATAACTCTGAACTAAACTCCTACTCCAAATGAATCTACCCCTCTTCTTCCTGCCCCTAACTCCAGAGTGCAATAGTTGTTCACGTCACTGCCCTTCATTGCATAGAAGCAACTCTCAGTGAATTGTCTGATGAAGACCTTCTAGTAATACCAATTTAGCTCATATAGAGTAATTGAAACAAATCAAATCTTCATTTATGGTGTCAAAGAATCCATGAGGGATTGTTTCTTTCATTTCGTTGCTATGGAAATTCCTGAACTTTTCCCTCTGTATTTGCAGAATTCATACCACGACAATTTCTTGTCAATGTGGAAGCTTCTGATCTTCAACACCAGAGACCTGCCTAGACCTCTCCTCCTCCTCTTTTCACCTACTTTGGGCACAGACACCTTGACTCTGTGTTTAGAAACAGGACATCCTTCATGATAAGAAAACTGCACTGATACTGCTGTAATCATATGCTGCAATCACTGATGCTGATTCATGCTAACCTGACCGAAGTAGCCATTTCTGCCATTGCAGTCACCACTGTGCTTAAGGTAAGGTCTATGCATTTCTGATGATGCACATAACCCTAGAGCCTGTATGGCGACTTGTGGTTCAGTGATTGGTTTATTTTAGGCATGTCACTGCCACTGATCTTGGAGATCACAGTGAAATTCCTTCTGTGACAGTTTCCCATTAAGACAGCTCAAGTTAGAACTGCAGTTCTTACGTACTCTCTCCCAAGTTTGTTATGTCATTTGGTGGACTGAAGCTTCGATTACTTTTCCCACACACAGTTGCACAAGACCTGGTGTCTGCCAGCTTCAATTCATGTGTCCAAGCCCCACCTATGGCCTTGGGCTTAATGCTTCCTATGGGCTGAATCAAGGCTTTCAGATATGTCAGGCTGGTAGGAAACACTAAGCATAAGGGGTTAAGTGGAACTGGGACTACCTAGATCAGACCAGTGCCTTTCCCACAAGACAATGAGAGGATGAATTCTCTTGTCTGACGTAGTACCCAGGGGGGACCTTAACGCCCAGAGTCTCCTTCTCTGGGAGCACAACAGGAGTTTCCTAAACTGAGAAACTTAAAATAAAAGTCATTTCCCAAACAGGACACCCACCCAAAGATACAGGAACTTTTCCAATCAGCAATTAAATAACTTCAGTCCATAAAAAAGATGTTTTCCTTACATTTTGCTTATTTTACATTCCCTTTTTTTGCTACTTATAATTTCAAGATATAAAAAACCCCTCTTGTCCTCAAAAAGGTTTCTCCCATAGAATGAAATCATAGACAGAAAATAATGTTCAGATCTTTTCCCATTCAGTGATCTGGAGTATTCGGCAACGTGGAACATTGACGTTTGTCTCCACTATCAGAGAATTTATTAATTGTCTTTTCTGACAAGGTTGCCTAGTGGTTACAGTCACCTTGTAATGAAGGTGTCAGTTCTTACACCATGGAGAATAATGATAGAGCCTTTCACATGCTTGTTTCTGAATGAAAAAGAACAGTTTGACAGATGTTCACGGCAAGTAGCTTCAGGTTTATGAAAGGAGAGGTCATCCAAAATCTGTCAAGGAACCAGCTGAACTTACAGCTCTGGGATGCTGTCGCTGTGAATTAACCAAGCTGTCTCAAGCAAAATCACACCATTTTTGGTGATTATATATCATGGAGAAGGAAATAGAAACACTTCAATTCTGAAACAAACTGTAAATTTTTCCCTTATTTCCTGGGTAAGCTTTTTGCTTCCAAGTTTTTAATCTTCTACCTATCCTCAGAGGCTTAAAAAAAAAAGTTTCTCATAAAAGTTCTTTCCACTGTTAAAATTTTAAATACAGAACTGATGACTGAAAAAATACTAGTTTCTCCCATCGTGGCTGCTGTTCAGCAATCCCTTGAATTACATAAAAAAAAAAAATAAAGAAAGGAAATTTAAAGTACTATGAGTGAAACAGTCAGCTGACTTTTCTTCTAGGAAAACTCCTCTTTATTCCTGTGACATGAGCAGAGATGCTCAAAGGGAAGTCTTTTGTTTAACAAGTCACATGCTAGCACCAGCAATCTTCCTTAAACCAAGAAAAAAATGCAATTCACTCTGGGATTTTAGGTCAAGAGATTTTATTTTCTTTTTAATAATTCCTAAGAGTTCTTTTGATGAAAAGAAAGGAGGGAAGGGGAAAAATAGTAAAATAAAATAGAATAAAATAAAAAAGGAAAAGAGAAAGAGAAACCACACTAACTTTTTTCTGATCCTCACTCATGCACTTATGTGTCAGTTTTGCCTGATTTCTGACTGCCATGCCTTGATGATAGTACTCCTGCTGGGACTAGGCTGTTTGGTTCTGGGTAACATCCCAAGCAAATGGAGAGTTTTGTCCTTGAATTGGATTACTTCCAAAGCCAGATGAGACAGAGCCTGGAAAGTGTCAGACACTTGCGAAGTGGACCCCTTCCTCATAGGTTTTCTTTGAAGCTACTGAGGCTAGTTCTGCTTAGCTGTATTGTTTCCTTCCTCTGTTTGGTTTGCTTCATGAGTAGATCTAGAGCTCCCAGCTGATGCTTTCCTCTTTCAAGGGGATGTGCTGCCTTCTTTCCCAGCTAGAGCTCACAAATTTTCAGGTAATGTTGAAAAGCACAAGAATGTCAATTTGGGCTGAGTTCCTCACGTGTTTTTTTAAAGGTCACAATAGCACCTTGCTCTACCCATGGTGTTTCCAAGAACCCTACAAAACCCAACTGTCTTAGGTGTTCACACTGGGAGGGTTACATGGGAGCAAATGTCCTCAGAGGGACTGAAGTAGCTGCTGCTCCTGTCATTGCAACACTGCAGCTGCAGGAGGAATTCACAAATGCCCTTCCTGCTGAGAGCTGCTGTTACAGATGAACATCATCCAAACAGGGCTTCCCAGTCTACCATATCTCACCCATATCCTGGTTGTGTACATCACCATCACTTTACAAACAGAGAGGAGAGGCCAATGGGACTGTGTGAGGAAATGGACACAAGCCCACTTTTTTCTCTCATTTCTTCAGCTGGACCTAGAACCTGCACTGTCACACTACTCTTGATGACTGAGGACTCATTCTCTATAAACTATTCTGTAACTTTTTCTCCCAAGAAAACCTCAGTGATTATACCCCAAGATGGGGCATATTTGGTGCTTGAATTAGCCCCAACTGTTGTTTCTATGATGCAGAAGTGGTGTGATGAAGAATAAACAAAAATGTTGAGCCATTAATAAGCCAGTTTTATTCCAAAGATGAAGTCTGGTGAGCATTCCAGTAACCACCACAGGAGATCTTTTCCTCCAGTTGTATGAAAAAGATATAAATGTGGTGTACCGGAGTATGCAGCCAAGCTGCACTCCACTTTGTATTTCCCTTCCAGTCCTGTAAAACAAGCCATTTATTCTCTAACATCATCAAATTTTCATTCTTTTAATAATCAGATTACTACCAAGACTAAATATGACAGGTCCATTTCCAAGCCTTTCAATGATCCTCCCGTTTCACCATCCACAGTTGCTTGCCTTTATCACCTTCTCCCTTGTTCTTTGGCTCTAACACCTATGAGCCCCAAAGGTTCTATTTATGTTAATTAATGAGGAAATTTCCTTCCAAGTGAATATCCAGATAATCTGACTCTTGATTTAATGGCAGAGTCAGCTTTATACACTGTGATTTACAGTTAAAAAATATCAAATGAGAAAACTAGCCTTCTGAAGTGCTTGAGCAGGCAGCAGTACCACTTTGAGTTGAGGTATTGCAGCTCTGGCTGACATCCCACAGGAAGAAGGTGCTGCAGCTTTGCAGCTACCCATTTGCTTTTTGCACTTATGTGCAGATTTCTTTTGCAGATCCAGCTCCCAGCCTGCTACAATAATTGCTTTCTTTGTGGCATTGCTCATTCTTTATTTCTGGGCAGTAGCTTGCCCCAGAGACACTATGCAAAATGAAGCTGTGCTGTAGGTGGTGCCGTGTGCTTGGAGCAAAGGCAGGACGAGAAAGGAGCTTGACAAAATCATTTACGCTGGATTCTGTAGAGAGAGATTTTACAGATTTAGCAAAGCTGTCTCTCTTGTGGCCCAGGGTATTTGCTGGAGGAGCATGCTATTTGTATGCGTGTTTCAGAGGACTAGAGCTGAGGGGAGGAACTGAACAGTCAAATGGGAGGCTCAGAAGTAGGTTGAAAGCTGAAGTTACATATTTAAGGTCTCCACAAAGATTCAACATGCACAAATCCAGTCACTGCAATTAAGTCAGCAAGCACAATTACTCATCTATTAGTCACTCACTGGCTTCTCCAAATACGTCATGGCTGGAAGTCCCTCCATTCCTCTTATAAAGGAAACTACCCATTACTGATGCATGTGCAAGATTTTTCTGCTACCTTCTGGAGCAAACTGAATCATCTGTAGAAATAGCATTGATTAATATTAACAATTGGAAGTAAAGGTCTAGCAAATTGTGTAGGAACATTGTGAACATTAGCATATGTGACAACACATGCTCATTTCCCTCATCTTCCACTGCAGGGCCAAAGCTACCTTCATGAACTTCCAGCACAGCAGGAGAACTTGGTAGTAGGATTCTCTGTTGATGGGCATTGGTCAGAGGATCTGATACATTCATGACTGTTTGTCTGCTGTTACAGACAGTAGAGTAGCCACAGGACAAGGGGGAATGGTTTTAAGCTAAGGGAGAGTATGTTTAGACTGGATCTTAGGAAAAAGTTCTTCAATATGAGGGTGGTGAGACTCTGGAATAGGTTGCCTGGGGAGGTTGTGGATGCCTGCTCCATGGGGTTGTTCAAAGCCAGGTTGGATGAGACCTTGAGCAGACAAGTCTAGTTGAGAAGCATCCCTGCCCATGGTGGCGAGGTTGGAGTAGATGATCTCTAAGGTCCCTACCAACCTAAGTCATTGTATGGTTGTTCCTTTTTCCCTTTCCACCTGCATTCCTTCATACATGTACAGGAATTTTTGAGGGGCACTTTTGGAGCCATCATTGGTGTCAGGGAGTGGAAAGATCATTACCGTGGAGTTGATAATAAGTACTAGCAGAGAAAGAGGTCTGTAAGACTACAGTGTGCACCCAGGACATTCCAGCACACATCTGTAATGTGCATTGGGAATGGGTGGAAAAGATAAAATATTGGAGGTATAGTTGTCCTGAACATTGATTGCTTAACTAACAGCTAACATTACCTTAAAACATAACACCTGCCTAGCCACACTGAGCTGTGCTTTTCTGCATAGCTCACAGAAAGGTCATTGCCAGTGGGTGCATAATGGGCATTAGCAATTCTGGACATTTTACCAGCCTCTCTTGGAAGTGTGGCATAAATCTGGCCTAACAATGACCTGTTTAGCTGTGCTGTGCCCCTGAATTAGAAGGGCATCAACAAACTGGAGCATCAGAATAACTACTTAATGATGTATGATTTGAGCTAGAAAACTTGCTACCCAGGTGGATCTGCAACTGAACAAACCCAAAGCTACAGAACCTGTCAGCGTACTGCAGAGGTTTTGATGGAGAATGATGGTGTCATCTCATTGCTATATAATCACCTGGTTGATTGCTAAGACTTTTTTAAAAAGATTATTGCTTAATCTGGGCACTTTTTCTCTCCTGCTACTGATATATCAGCTGTTTGGCGGTCAAATCTTTTATTAATTTTCTGCAAGATATTAAGCTTTACTATGTACTTTTGCTTCTGAGAACAGCAGGTAAATGTTGCAAAGTCATGGGAGAAAGTCCATGAACATGTGGTAACCTAACAGTACCCTCAAAATGCAGAGGCCAAAGTTCATGTGTAGTTGCAGGGAGAGAAATAAATTTCTATAATGCTCCTCCTGCCTCTCTGAACACAAGTTCACATCTTGTGTCTTGACATACATCTAATGTGTGTGGTCTTGATGGTTCAACCATTCTGGTCAATAGTTGTATAGCACCCTTACTTATAGCATTTGCTTTTGTTGGAGTGAAAACCAGAAAGGAATATGCACCCTAAGCTCACAAGGGACAGAAATGAACATCTAATATAAAGCATCAAAGGTTCATTCCAGGCCACACATGATTTATGTGGAATTTTATTTGATACTTTTATGGCCTTTTAAAAATTTCAAAAAACATATTCCTGAAGAGGATCTTTTTCTGAGGTACATGATTTTGAGCATTATGAGGTGCAATCAAATTGTTAGAGTGTAAACTATTGTATGAACTTTCCATTTGATATTGTTACTATTGTAGTAGTTTAAAATTATAAGCTCACTGTAAATGAAAACAACATCTTCTGTTTTGTAGCTGGCACAGGATCAAAGCTAACATTTGCCAGCCTGAGTCTTCAGAGATTCTCAGTTTTTCTGGATGCTAAAAATCTTTATTCTTCTTAAAATGTTAATTTGCATTGGGAAGAAAATAAGAATTTTAGTGTGCAACTGGGCAATACAGAGCCTCATGATTTTCTGCCTTCCTGACATAAAGTAGGGTTGTGGTTCATTTCATACTTACTCTCGTTAGAAAGCACAACCTAGCCACTGAGGCCCAGTCCCAAGTGTTAAGTGGCAACTAGATCTCCAGGACAGGCACATGTGCTTCTCATATTCCTTCTGGCAATAAATGCATGTCAGTTTTTCGTGCTGTCTCTAATGGAAGACTTCCTTACACAAAAGTAAAAGGAGGCAGATGCCTGCCCATCGTCTTCTACCTCTTGTCCTTTGGAAACTTTAGGGTGCTCTATTGACTCACTCGGAGTACTGTGTCCAGCTCTGGAGTTCTCAGCACAAGACATGGACCTATTGGAGCAGGTCCAGAGGAGGGCCACAGAAGTGATCAGAGGAGTGGAAAACCCCTCCTGTGAAGAAAGGCTGAGAGAACTGAGGTCATTCAGGCTGGAGCAGATAAGGCTCCAGAGAGACCTTATTGTGGCCTTTCAGTATTTAAAGGTGCCTATAAGAACTATGGGGTCAGTCTTTTTAGCAAGACCTGTTGCAACAGAACTAGGAGTGATGGTTTTAAACTAAAAAGAAGGGAGGTTTAGCCTAGATATATGGAAGAAATTTTTTACAATGAGGGTGGTGAAACCCTGGACCAGGTTGCCTAGAGAGGTGATAGATGCCCCTTCCATGGAAACATTCAAGATCAGGATAGGCAGCACTCTGAGCAATCTGATCTAGCTAAACTTGTCCCTGCACTTTTCAGAGGCTTTGGACTAGATGACATTTAAAGGCATTCTGTGAATCTATGATTCTATGTTTAGAAGAACTGTTTTCACTTGTGGTATTCTTCAAGCATTTCTAGATAGGGCTTATTAACACGGTCCCTTAAAGGACACAAAGCTTCAAGTTCTATGAAGCTTCTTCTCCATCCCAGGTGATCAGTATCTCCAAATGAATATAATATCTTGATGTCAGTGCCAAAGAGGTCTTCACAATTTGCTTAAAATCCCCTCAGGCAGGAGAAATAAATGGTTTCTCTAAGAAATGTTTCAAAATCACCGAAACCAGACATCTCTAAGCAAAGTACACTGTTCTCCCCTTCAAGAGCAAAAATAAGATGATCATTAAACAATATCTAGATACACTGTGCACTGTCTGACAATTTTTGAGGTCATGTAGAGGCAGTGGCTCATTAGAAGCTAAGGTATTGGTCCTCTTTAACTCTGTTTTTCGATCAGTGCAAGGTCATTTAGAAAGGGAAAATTCTCATTAGTGACAACAGTCAAAGCAGGACAAGTGGCCTTTCGCTGCCCTTTTGTCCTTGTAAGTGTAGGTGTCCCAAGTGGCTTCCAACTAGTTTCAAAATATTTCTGAACAAGTAACTATCTGAGACCCTACTTTTGCAATCTGTGGCTTCATGGAAAGAATAGCTGTATCCTTGTTCTGGATTGGATGGACAGTACGAACAGCCAATGAAATTGTTTAGAAAGGGGTGGACTGTGACCGTTTGACACTGCGCCTTTAAGGACAAACAGTGCTGAGACACTGGCTAAATGTTTTCGGTACTAGAACCAAAACATTCTGATATTCTAAACGAATTTCATTGGTTGATAAACAAAAATGCAGCTTCAGATTGTGAAGCAGTTGGAATTTTTTTTTTCCTCAGTTCAGTTCGGTTTGGGGAATTGGGGGGGAGTTTCAGCCTGTTCTCCCTGCCTGCTTCTTCTGCGAACTGCTGGAGTTGGCCTTCAGATAAGCAAACACTAATCCTGCATGGGCTTTTGAAGCTTACTAACAACTCTTTTCCGTAGTAACTTGCCTTTCTCTCTCTCTAACCCCTTTTTGGGGAAAAAGGGAGGTAGGGGGGGAGAGAGGGGGTTCCAAGGAGGGGATCCCTCCCTCGGGGAGGGATTTTTGTCATGTTATTTCTCTTTGCTGTGTATTTCTGTGTATATATTGTAAATACCTGTATATATTGTGTTATATATAACCTGCTTTCCATATATGCTTGTAAATATATAGCTTGCTCTTTCGACTGGGCTAGTTGTGGTTTCTTACTCTGTGGAGGAGGGAGAGCTAAGCCCTCTCTCAACCTACCACAATCCTGATTTCAGTATCTTTGTAGTTGAAGTTAATATGGGTTTATGAAAAGAAGACTGTTGTCAGTTTTGGGGAACTTCCAGATGACAATCTCTGGTGAATAAAGGGTATCAACAAGTTCCTTTCCAAATGGGCATATTTTATTTTCTTCGGTTTCTTAATAAAAGCAGGAAAGAACATTGTAGAATGAGAGAGAGAGATCTCCTTAAAATATTACTGGTTAGTTAATATGCAAACCATTAATACAGAAGATTACAGCTATAGGAATCTAAAGACTTTCAACGAGGGTATGAATAATTGCCAGAGAGTGGGATAGAGTTACAGGAAACTTTCCATCGCAAAAGAGAAGCTATTATAGATAAAATGATACAGAAAATTGTTTGGAATTACATTAAATTATATGGAAATCTTTAAATCACTTTTCTTTTACAATCACTTTATATCTTCTACTTTCAAATATGTAATTTTTGCAAGTACTGCTTGTTGAAAGAGATTTCAAACTGAACAGGACTAAATTCAAAAAGACATGATATGTGCAAATATTACGTTTGAACCAGTGGCAGCTGTTTAAAGAAGTTGCAAGCTGATCAACTCTGTGATGGAAATAAAACACACCTCGGTGTGGTGGAGAAGGAGGAACAAAGCAAAAGCATTAGAAGCAAAGGAGTCTCAAGTGGCCCCTGCTGTAAATGTTCAGTAAGCCAAGCAGTATGAAGTGGGGAGCTATTCACTTCTCTTATGACAGCAAGGCTTAAGTAAACTGTGTTTATGTTTACAGAACTGTATCTTTCTTGTCTTGCAGAAGTGATTGTTTGACGTCCCTGTTGAGCTGCCCTGAACCTGACCATTGTATTTATTATTAGGACATTAACCTGATGTTTCTATTATACTCATTTTTATACTCAGGTGTCAGGAAGTTGGGAGTCCTCTTAGAATACATAGAATACATAGAATAAACCAGGTTGGAAGAGACCTTCAAGATCATCGCGTCCAACCCATCAACCAATCCAACACCACCTAAACAACTAATCCATGCCAAAAGGGATTGCCCAAAGAGCACTAGGTACGCGTCCTTCTTCAGCCTCTTTTAACATCAATGCACAAAACAAAGTTAGAAGACCTCCAGGTTTGACCCTTATGTGAAGCTTTACTACAGAGCTGACATTCTATAAAATCTAAACATTAATGTAAGGGCCAGAACTGGTAGCTTTTGTGCGGACCTTCAGTTAGGCTGTAATTGAAATACTAAATATTTAATCACAATTCATCAAAAGTCTTTGAACTGGTATTTGTCAGACACTCAAGTTTTCTAAATTTTCATCTTGTTATTGTTTAAAAATTTCTATTTCTCCTGGTTGCCACAGAAAAAGGTAACAGGATCAGAATCTCACACTACACTGCATGTTGGGCCTGTCACAACAAGTTTCTTCTTGAGAGATCATTGCAGACATAGTGAGCTGTAGACTTTATTGATGGCATGTCTCTGCATCCCCTTATGTATTCTCTGTATAAAGTTATTGACAGATATTTGGCACCCCCTCCACTACCCCCACCTTGTTCTGTACCAACAGACAAGGCTTGCCACCCTCCCAAAGAAGCTTGTCATGCTTCATACCTGCTCCATACTGCCGTGGACCAACCAGGTTTACTCATTATGGAATCTAATTAAATCCCTTTCTGCCTTATTGGATGACTCATTTAATTTTTAATGACTTCTCCTAAGTTGCCTACAGCTTCTTTTAACCTGGAGAGGAAAAAACCCAACAAGTGCACAAAAACCATTGTTGTTAGCATTCAGGCACTTAAACTTTATCTGAGCAAGTGGCTTGCAGTCTGACCTTGGGAAACGGTAAGAAATCTGCAGTTCTCTCAGCCTTGTCCCCTGAACTGACAGGGTCATCCCAAATCCCATTTTAATGACATGACCTAAAAATCTATTGAAGTGGTAGGAAGGGTCAGTTTGACTTTTCATTGTTTTGGATTGGGCCCAAAGGCAGCATAGAACAGCCAAATGAAGATTAAAAAAAACCCAAACAAACAAACCAGCCAATATTCAACAAATCCAAGTGCCGGGTGCTGCACTTTGGCCACAGCAACCCCATGCAGAGCTACAGGCTGGGGTCAGAGTGGCTGGAGAGCTGCCAAACAGAGAGGGACCTGGGGGTGCTGATTGACAGCTGCCTAAACATGAGCCAGCAGTGCGCCCAGGTGGCCAAGAAGGCCAATGGCATCCTGGCCTGCATTAGGAATAGTGTGGCCAGCAAGAGCAGGGAAGTCATTGTGCCCCTGTACTCTGCATTGGTTAGGCCACACCTTGAGTCCTGTGTCCAGTTCTGGGCCCCTCAGTTTAGGAAGGACATCGAGACACTTGAACATGTCCAGAGAAGGGCAATGAGGCTGGGGAGAGGCCTTGAGCACAAGCCCTATGAGGAGAGGCTGAGGGAGCTGGGATTGTTTAGCCTGGAGAAGAGGAGGCTAAGGGGAGACCTTATTGCTGTCTACAACTACCTGGAAGGTGGTTGTAGCCAGGAAGGGGTTGGTCTCTTATCTCTAGCAACCAGCACCAGAACAAGAGGATACAGTCTCAAGCTGCACCAGGGGAAGTTTAGGCTCGAAGTAAGGAGAAAGTTCTTCACTGAGAGAGTCATTCATCATTGGAATGGGCTGCCCAGGGAGGTGGTGGAGTCACTGTCCCTGGAGGTGTTCAAGAGGGGATTGAGAGGGGATTGGATGTGGCACTTGGTGCCATGGTCTAGTCATGAGGTCGGTGGTGACAGGTTGGACTCCATGATCTTTGAGGTTTCTTCCAACCTTGGTGATACTGTGATACTGTGAAACAAAAAACAATAAAACCAAAACCAAAAACCAACCAACCAAAAAAAACCACCAAAACCCCAAACAAAACCCACGAAGCCAAAAACAACAACAAAAACCCAGACTAAACCCAAACCCCAGAAAAACCAAGACCAAAGAGCTGACTAAGAGAGGGATAAAGCAGTTCCATTATAATTCCCAGTAAGTCTCAAATGAGTGTTTCTATGAGAAAAAAATTATGCTACCAGATACCTGGGAACAGCCCATTTCCCCTTGTAACTGCCATGTAGATGTGGTTTCGGCAATAGCCAACTAGGTTAATGTGGTTTGAACCATCTGTACAAAAACTTCATAGACTAATTCTGTATCATCCTGAATTACTGCTGTTAGCAATATCAGCTTGCACTCTGTAATTTTTAATCATGTTTCTCTAACAGCTTTCAGGTCTAGAAATCTATCATCAGCTTTTAGGCCCTTTCCTTGAAATGCACAATCTTACCTGAGCTTCCTTTTTTGGTGTTTAATTTCATTGCACCTCTCCATATTGTATCATGAAGACCATGACTGTCCGTCTCTTAGAAAGTGACCGTAGGCAA
This sequence comes from Dryobates pubescens, assembly GCF_014839835.1. Classification (NCBI taxonomy): domain Eukaryota; kingdom Metazoa; phylum Chordata; class Aves; order Piciformes; family Picidae; genus Dryobates; species Dryobates pubescens. Next base: position 17,559,322 of record NC_071625.1, on the reverse strand, counting down.
TGTTTTCCTAACCTCACTGTAGCTTTTCCTGGACATTTCCATTTCAATCACTTCCTTTTAGAATTTAAAATCATTCATCCACTTGCCCCAACAGCCATTATAGTAGAGCCTTTCCTCTTCACTGCAGTTTTGACTTCTGAAATACAACAGCTCTTTCTATTGCAGCATCCTGAACTCACATTCCATATAGACTTCTTCTGTGTGTCCTGTGTAAGCTGTCGCTTCAAACCTTAGCTAGAAATACTTTCCACCACTACTCTAAGTTGTCTCATCTTTTACTTCTTTTTTTTTTTAAATACTAGCTAGCTTCCCTTAAACCACAAAAGGATTATGGGATATCATCTGTATAAAAGACAACAGTGTCTTTTAAGTTATGTCCAATTTTTCCTTGGTCCAGGAGTAGTTTAAAGAGGTATTTTAAGCCCAGGAGCTCATGATCTGAGGATGGATGTAGTTTAAAGGAGGAAAAAAGAACCAGGCACACAGCCAGTTTTAGCCTACTTTTGAAAGCAGGCAGCAGTCCTTTATGTCAAGTTTTTGGACTAACTCCCCATCAAATAGGAATAGCATCAGACTCTTCACTCTATTGAATTTTAATGGGGTATATTTGCTACCAAATAAAAAAATACTTGCTGCACCTAATATCTCAATTAGAAAATCATCTGCTCTTTCAGTCTTTGAAGGCTGTGCCTGGACAGAGTATATTCAAATCAGTTCATTGTAAGTAGTATATCACAAAGGAGTTTTTAAGTTGTAGATGGAAGTTGGGACATTTATATAGAGGGCTTATATGTGGTAGGACTCATGGGCAACTGTGGGAGTTGTTGATCAACAGACTGACAAAGCTAGAAACATTGGCAGAGAGAAAGCAGTCATGGAAGTGAGAAGGATTCAGAATCCTGCAAAAGGGGGAATGGAAGGTGTGGTGGTTTTAGGATATGCCTTTAAAATGTAGTTACAGCTTTTGAGCAGAAAAGTAGAAAAGTATAAATGAATCATGTGGGGTTTGCTGAAGACCACTCTCAAAGCCATGGGGGATGGGTCTTTGAAAAACTTGGAGAAACATCTAGCACAAACAACCTGGCTGGTATATAGTAGAGGTTCAGTAAATTGAGCTGGACCTGCACACTCAGATTTGCTATGAAAGGTAGAAGGTGACAGAGTTCCTGTTGTTAGAGAAAAGAATCTATTGGGCAAAACTGTTTGGGTATTTTCTTCACAAGAGGCCAAATCTGTCCAAGGGGTGGTTTCTGCTGAAGGTCCTGGTCACACTTACTGGGTAATGCAAGAGAATGGTGAAATTCAATGTATTCCACAAAGAAATCTAACTTTAGCTGAGAGAGTTTCAATTCAGAGTATTGTACAGATTCAACATCGTGCCCGAAGGAACCTATGGTGCACAAACCCTAAGAACCCTGAGAGCCCTGTCACCCGAGAGGAGAGTCCCTGTTCCTTTTCTTCACCTTGTCTCTGGAGAAACAAACTGTTTTCTTGTTTCCTGGTTTTTGGACTTCTGAATCGTCTACATCTGAGATAGCCAGAATGGACTATGAACTTTATTTACTCATTATTGTAGAAATTGTTTTAGATTAGATGGATAGTATTAGCAGCCAATGTAATTGTTTAGAAGGGGTGGCTTTGTGGTGGGTTTAGGCTATGCCTTTAAAAATGTAGAGTGTAGTTTTTGCTTGTAAATACAGCTTTCATTTGCTTCTAACTGAGTTGGTCTGGCAAAGTTAATGCTGGGGGGAATATTTCAACCCACCACAGAAGGGAAGGGATTTGAATAGAGTGACAAGAAGGTTTAGTGTGATGCACTGTTAAATGAGGAACCAACAGACAAATTGTGTTCAACAAGTATTGTACTTTCGCTGTTTTCAGAGAGGATTGTCACAGTTTATCCTTGCCACTGCAGTGCTATAAAAATATTGTTATCTAAACAAAGAAGGAAGGAGGGAAGTTAGACAGGTTTAGTAATCCACTGTTATAAAAACAGCACAAACTGTTCCAGAGAAGGGGCCTAGAGGGGAGATTGTTCCCAGTTGCCGAAAAGCTTCCACCTGTCATCCTCTCTCCCACCTCTGTGCTTTCTCTCCAGCTTAAATAAAGCCATTCTATGTCCTATATCATCCCAGTGCTGCATCAAAATGTTCATTTTGGTAGTGCTGCATTAGAATCCTCATGTCAGCCACTTAGAGGCACAGTGTATCAGTCATATGCATCATTGGAAGGGGCATGAGTTGAGGATAATGTATGTAACAGATAATACAATTGCTAAGCTGTTGGTGCTTAATTATGGGATGCAAGCAACCACTACATCTGTACTACAGCCACCTGGGAATTATTTTCCATGTGCGCATCATATTGATGACTCTCTTTTATTGACACTCTGATACAGGAAGTAAATTAGATTGGACAGAAGGGGAATTTTCCCATTTCAGTCCATGCTAACTGAAAGGTAATTTTAAGTCTCTTCATATTTACTGAGTAAACTTCAATCTGGCAGCGTGGAACAAAGGAAAGAGAGGATAGGAATGAAGGGGGTTTTTTAAATGCCACTGGCTTCCTTGCGCAACAGACTGTTAAATCCTATTAGCAAAGTTTCCCCAGGAGTAACTACAATAAGTGAGGGATGTGGCACTCTCAATTGCTGTGATGCTTAAATATCCAAACATTCAGTTTGAGGAGAATTTTTTAACTTTTGGGGATAAAATCACTGGGGAAAGGAACTGTACTGCCCTTGGGGACTCTGAATTAACAGAATTTATTTGGTGGTCTCTCATCTTAATATTGATTTAGCTTGACCTTGCTTAGTGCAGAGAAGCTGCCAAAACTCAGTTTGGCAGTGACATTACTGCAAGTGATAAGCTTCTTTTACCTTAGGCCTTCTGATTTCCCCTAAGTGACTGATCTTTTCTACCAAGGCTGATAGTTTAAAGATTAAGTATTTTCTAGTAATGCACATGAAGAGAAAGAGAAGATCAAATACAACTGTTCTGCTGTTTTAGAATAAATCTATATAATTTGCCCAAATTATATTTCATTGAATTATAGAATGGTTCAGGTTTCAAGGAACCTTTATAGCTCATCTAGTCCAACCACCTCTTGCCATGAGCAGGTACCTAGATCAAGTTGTTCTAAGTCTCATCCAGACTGACCCTGATCGCTTCTAATGACCACAACTCTGGTAACCTATTCCAGCATCTCACCACCCTTATAGCAAAAAATATCTTCCTTATCTCTAATCTGAATCTACAGTCTTTCAGTTTAAAGCCATTGTCCCTTACCATGTCATTACAGGCCTTGGTAAAAAGTCTTTTTCCATCTTTTTTATAAGCCTCCTTTAAGTATTGTAAGGTTGCAATAAGGTGTCCCCAGAACCTTCTCATCTCCAAGCTGAATGACCCCAACTCTCTCAGCCTTTCCTGACAGAAGAGGTGTTCCAGGCCTTAGATCATTTTTGAGGCCTTCCTCAATCCTCTCCAAGAAGTTCATGTCCTTGTTGTGTGTGGGACCCCAGACAGTGGGGTCCCAAAAGGGTGAAATCTCCCCTGGCCTTCTGGCTACATTTGTTTTGATACAGCCCAGCATGCAAGTCGCTTTCTGGCCTGCAAGTGCACACTGCCGGCTCATGTCCAATTTTTCATCTACAAGTACCTCCAAGTCCTTCTCTATAGGGCTACTCTAAATCCATTCAACCCCAAGTCTGTATTGACCTCACATTTGGTCTTCTTGAACTTCATGATGTTTGCATAAGCCCATTCCACATCTTGTTGAGGTCCCTCTGTATAGTATCGCTTCCCTTCATGAGTAACTGAACCACTCATCTTGGCATCACTTGCAGACTTGCTGAGGGTGCATTTGTTCCCACTGTCTGGAACTGACAGAGATGTTAAACATTGGTCCCAATACGGACCTCTGAAGGACACCACTTGCTACTGGTTTCCACTTGGACAGTGAGCCATTAACTATAACGATTTGGATGTAGTCATGCAGCTAGTTCCTTATCCATCTATCAGTACATCCATCAAATCCATCCCTCTTCAATTTAGTGGTAAGAAAGTTTTGTTTCAATTCTACCTGTTTGGTTCCCAGACTGGCAAATGGCACAAATCAGATGTGTTCTTCCCATGGCATTTATAACATTTTAAGATCTTCTGCAAGCCACCTGCTCCATTCTGGGTTTTTTGTTTAACACATCAAGTGTCAGTCCCTTGTCATTGCAACTTTACTTCTCTGTGGTTTGTCATGCCTGAAAACCCCAGAGTGTGTCATTATCAAACAACAAAAATGAAACTGTGCCAAGATTTCAATATCCTGTCTGTTTTGATGAAATACACCAAGATCCAACCTTTATCCTAACTTAGCCACCAAGTCTGTACCTTGTGGTATCTTTCAAAGATGAATTGATGGGTTATTTATCTCAAGTCTACTATGATCAAAATTACACTTAGTTCCTTTAGTATATAGTCACAATCAAAGCAACACTTTCCAGGCATTGTTTGCCTATGTATGCTTTCTTAAGTGTAGTTCTCAAATGCTATTTCCATGTATGGCACTTTTCAGTATTTCGTAGAACCTAGGAGTGTGCTTGATCCCCATTGCCCATTCAGAGTTTCCTTTACAGAGAATATTACTGTTACCTGCAATTAGTAGATTTTGTTTATGGTCTGCCCAGGACATCCATCTACTTGGCCATCTGTAGTCAAAAGACACCAACACCTCTGAATGTAGACATGTACAGAAAAGACCCTTCAGAAGCAAGATGAATGCATAAGATTTCTCTTACCAATTTTGTGAGTGATAGAAAGTGCTCAGAGGCCAAGGGTCAAATCTGAGTAGAATCCCAAGCACAAAATGAAATATTTGTCTCCAAAACCAAACAAGATCAAGACCCCAATCAATGAAATCAGTTCTGAATGCTAGAGCCTGAAGGGTTTCATCACAGCTAGGACAGCTGAGCAAGTGGTCTGAAACAGAATGAATCACTTCCAGGTGAATAAATACACACAGTCATAGAAAGACACCTTGATTTCCTACATTGTTGCTGTGTAAATTATGAATTACATCAGTAATTATGAATTACATCAGGAGAGACATCCTCTTACAATTAATAGCTGCCTGGGTTTGAGTGCTTGCAAGACCTCAGCTAGCAGTGAGTGTCCCAAAGGGATCTACAAAACAAGAAATGGGTGGATTCTTCACCTCATACCAGATCCAGAGAAATCCAGAAGTCAGAGATATTCTCCTCCACTGCACTGCACAGTCTGAGTCCCAGCTTTGATGAGACAATATTAGCCAGAACTCCTCTGAATGTTTTGAGCCTGTCTGTTTAAACAAGTACTATTCAAAGATGTCTTTGTAAATTCTTTAGCATAGCCTGCAGAAGTTGCTTATTTTTTGTGTATTCCTCAGTTGAATGCTCATACTAGAAGACAGCAATAGTGAGAAAGAAAAAAATGTCTTCACTGTAACCTGGCTGACAGTCCTCTGCCTTGTTGCAGCCCTCAGGAGTTTCTGAGCATTGCAACAGATCACCTGGTGGTAGTTTTGTATGCTGGTAAAATGCCCATCAAGGATGTGCTTCAGATGGTGAAGGTCTACTAAATTAGGGTGAATTTGAAACATGTTCTCTAGAGCTTACAGGTTAGTGCTTTTTATTGTATAAATACTGTGCACGTCATCACAGCCCTTCAATAACAGACACAAGCAAAAGAAATCCAGGTAAATCAATCCCTAGTGTACTGGAGTCATGCCAGTAATTAATCCATTTAACTACTGGGACTGAAAGAACAGATGGGAAAATGCATCCTTTTTCACCTGAAATAGCAGTGTAATGTCTTGAGTTCACGATTCTCCAAATGGGTAACTCTTTGCCACTGTAACTGGCCTCTTCTATAACATACAATGATTCATTATGCTTACATCCTTTTGACGTTTGGATTCAAAAAAAGAAAGGAAAAGCAGTTAGTTGTGACTGTTGAACCTGGATAAGAGAAGACTTCATATAAACATATGTAAATACCTGAAGGAAGGGTGCACAGAGGATGGAGCCAGGCTCAGCAGACACAGGTTGCCCAGGGAGGTTGTAGAATCTTCTCTGAGATATTCAAAAGCTGTCTGTACTTTTGCTAACTAGCTCTTGAGTGGGGGAGCTGGACCAGATGACATCTGAATGTTCCTTCCAACGTTGGTGATTACAGAATCTCAGAATCACAGAATTAACCATGCTGGAAAAGACCTTAGAGATCATCAAGTCCAACCTATGACCCAAGACCATCTAAACAACTCACCCATGACACTAAGTGCCTTATTCAGTCTTATTTTAAACATTTCCTGGGACGGTGACTCCACCGCCTCCCTGGGCAGCCCATTCCAATGGCAAATCACTCTTTCTGTGAAGAATTTCTTCCTAACATCCATCCTAAACCTCCCCTGGCACAGTGTGAGACTATCCTCTCATTCTGTCACTGGCTGCCTGAGTCTGTGACAAAGGAGAAAAAGGAGAAATAAAAGTGAGAAAGGGAAAAAGAAGAAAAGAGAGGAAGGCAGAAAGTAAAAGTAGTTTGTAACAGCATAATCAAGAACAAACATTCAGTTAGTCTAAACCAGTCAGAGCAACTTGTCTAATGGTGCCTATTTATTTTTAGCTCAGCAAATACATCCCCTGGCACATCATGTGGGAGCTCACACACAGTTTCACATTTCTCCTATTCGGATCAAGGATGTGTCTCTTCGCTCATACCAGGGGATGACTGTCCTCAAGGTGCTAAGCAGGTGAATAGATAAATGATTGAATACATCTGCTGAAGTGAACAAAAAAACAACAACAAAAAAGTATTAGGAACATCTGACCCACACCTCATTACAGACAGCACATACAAATCTTTCAAAACAGGCTAGTGCCTAGAACAGCTTACCTCTGTTTCCCTTGTTCTCCCAGGAATTAAAGCTTATCTCATGCAAGGCAAATATTCATCACCTACCATTTAAAACCCTATTACTTTATTCTGATTCATACTTGATCAATAAAATAAAAAGTAGATTAACAATGAAAAAATACAGAAACATCTATTAACTTCCTATTAAGTACAGTTCCTTTTTATGATCAGTACTGCATGAAGGTACATCAAATTGCAGCCTACTTCTAATGAACAAAGTGTTAGGAACACATGAGAAATACAGCAGAGCACCTGATCATTAAACCATGACCATTAAGAACTATTAATGTCATGATGAACCATCCTCTTTGGCATTAAAGAACGATATGTATGTTAATTCAACTATCCCAAGTTATTATGCTGAAAAGCTATTCATGGTTGAGTTCTTTATATAAGTAATAAAAAAAAAAAAACACTACTAGTCTTGGTGGGCTTTGGAATGCTAGCTACTATATGAAATTTATTGGTCATTATTTGTTGCATCCAGCTGCTTAAAAGAGAATATGTTTGTTCAGATGGCATTTTAATTGTTTTTCAAAATATTTCAGAATGCTAGGAAAATTCCAGGGAAGTGGTCTAAAATGTATATGATGCAACATTTTAAAGGAAATATATGGGTAACTATAAAATTAACTTTTTGTCTGATGTGTATCCTGGACAGGAAAAGTAGCCTTCCTAATACAAGAATTGATTATTAAGGAATTAAAGATGGCAATATGTAAATCAGAATTCAAGAGTGAAAATGGGTCCTGATAAAATAATATAGTGTATCTTTTCCTGAGACTACAGGCTTGGATGAAAAAGGCAATAATGTCAAAACAGTAGAAATCACTATGGCATGTGACTTTATACCAGAAACAACTTGTACAAGAACTAGGAGGATTTGCATTGAATATGTAGATGTTGAACTTTCTGCAACTGTTTGATCACAGAATTCATCAGGTTGGAGAAGACCTTCAAGATCATCAAGTCCAACCTATCACCCAACACCATCTAATCAACTAAACCATGGCACTAAGTGCCTCATCCAGTCTTATTTTAAACACTTCCAGGGACGGTGACTCCACCACCTCCCTGGGCAGCCCATTCCAATGGCCAACTACTCTTTCTGTGAAGAATTTCTTCCTAACATCCAGCCTAAACTGCAAAATAGTTTTAGAGTAATAGAATTGTTGGGGTTGGAGGGGACCGCAAGGGTCATCTAGTTCCAACCCCCCTGCCATGGGCAGGGACACCTCACAGTAAATCAGGTTGCCCAGAGCCACATCCAGCCTCGCCTTAAAAACTTCCAGGGATGAGGCTTCTACTATCTCCCTGGGCAACCTGTTCCAGTGTCTCACCACCTTCATGGTGAAGAACTTCCTAACATCTAATCTGAATCTACCCATTTCTATTTTTTTTCCATTCCCCCTTGTCCCGTCATTACCTGACACCCTAAAAGTCCATCACCAGCCTCATTTCCCCTTTCCCCTCAAATCCCAGAACACCTGGGCTCTATTGGAGTCTCCTCCCACCCCAGGTGTGGCCACTTGGCCCTCCCCACCCACTCCCCTTTTTAATCCCTGCCAGGAAAGGCAGCAGCCCCAAGCTGAGCCCATCTGGGCTGAGGGATCCTCCTCTCATCTCTGGTGAGTGCCCATGGTGCACACTGGGTGATGGTGGTGGTGACAACAAAGGCCGGGGGGCCTGGTGGCCCCCCGGTTAGGTAGGGTTATTGTTGATGGTTCCTCTAGTATCCCTTTTCTTCCAGGAATAGTCCAGTTCTTACTTAAAAAAAAGAAGGTATCCATGTTCTCTTTAACTGGTGGATTTGTTTTGTTTTGTACCAGTGGAACATTTTATTTTCCAGAGAAATATTTGGATATAAAAACCACAATCATATGCTCACCAATGGAGTCCAGAGAAGATTTCCTGCTAATGGGAGACAATCATATGCTCACCAATGGAGTCCAGAGAAGATTTCCTGCTAATGGGAGAGTGAGGGGCTGTCAAAGGGTTAGAATTATGCTGTATCTTCAAACATACAAACAGCAGCAGAGCATCTCCCTGGAGGTATTCAGGGCCAGGTTGAATGAGGCCTTGAGCAACCTGCTCTAGTGGGAGGTGCCCCTGCCTATGGCAGGGGAATTGGAACAAGATCATCTTCAAGGTCACTTACAACACAAACCATTCCATGAATCTGTAAATGTCCTTCCTAGAGAGACAGAAATGCTAACATGATACCTCTCAGATTTGGTGGCTTCATGTAGGACAGTTTAAGGCCTTCTAGATGGAAAACTTGGAGATTAAAAGAGCAGATCACAAGATGTCAGGGGTTGGAAGGGACCCAAAGAGATCATCAAGTCCAACCCCACTGCCAGAGCAGGACCATACAATTTAGCTCAGGTCATAAAGGAATGCATCCAGACAGACTTTGAAAGTCTCCATAGAAGGAGACTCCATAACCTTCCTGGGGAGCCTGTTCCAGTGCTCTGTGACCCTTACAGTGAAGACGTTCCCCCTTGTGTTGAGGTGGAACCTCCTCTGCTGCAGCTTACAGCCAAAGGCTGATAGTCTTTGAGAAGTAATTGCAACCAGTGTGTATATTTATTTGGGTTTCTAAGCAGACAGTACTGAAAAGAGAGCTCACTGAGGCAGAACTACATAACAGGCAAACAGAAAGTATGCATTTATCAACTGTCAAGTAATGCATGAAGTAATAATGTATTAGCCCTTTCCCTCTTGTAAAGTCACTAGACTTTGGAAAAATATTATGACTTCACAGAATTATAGAATGGCTTGTGTTAGAGGAGACCTTAAAGAATTTGTTCCATTGCCCTGCTTTAGGCAGGGACACCTTCCACTAAATAAGGTTTCACAAAGCCCTATTCAACCTGACCATGAACACTGCCAGGAATAAGGTGTCTCTGGTCAACCACTTCCAGTGTCTCACCACCTTCACAGTGAAAATGTCATCCTAACATCAAATCTAAATCTTCTACCTTTCAGTTTGAAAATATTACCCCTTGTGCTATCACTATACTCCCTGATAGACAGTCCCTCCTCAACTTTCCCGTGGACTGTTGTAAGGTCTCCCTGGAGTCTTCTCCACAGGCTGGAAAACCCTAATGCTTTCATCCTGCTCTTATAGAGGAGGTTCTCCAGACCCCTGATCATCTTCAGAGCTGTCTTTTGGATCAGCTCAAACAGGTCCACATCTTTCATCTGCTAGAGAGCCCAATACTGAATACATTAGGTGGGGTCTCATGAGAGTAGAGTAGAGGAGCAGAATCACCTCCCTCAACCTGCTGTCACATTTCTGTTGGTGCAGCCCAGGATGTGATTGGCTTTCTGGGCTGTGGGCACACATTGCTGGTACATACTCAGCTCTTCATCCACCAACACGTACAAGTTCTTCTGTGCAAAGCTGCTCTCAATCCACCCATTGCCCAGCCAGTATTGATACTGAGGATTGCTCTGATGCACGTATAGGGTGTTGGACTTGTCCTTGTTAATCTTCATGAAGTTTTGCATTGGCCCATTCCTCAAATCTGTCAAGGTCCTCCTGGATAGCATCCCTTCCCTCCAGCATATTAGCTGCATGACTCAGCCTTGTGCCATCTGCAGATTTGCTGAGACTGCACTTGATTCCACTGTTTGTGTCACCAACAAAGATATTAAACAGTGCTGGTCTCACTTCTGAGTATAATGCAGTCAGAAGGTCTAATATGACTCCTGGCTATATAAATTTGAGAATTTCTTAGTGCATGAACAGAAATTGTACAGCCTTTCCCTTTGGTAAGTTATCACAGCTGTAGGATTATTCCTTCCAGTTCTGGTCACTACACTTCAGGATGGGTATTGAAATCTTAGGGAAATCACACGGGCAACTTAAGCTGTCCACCAGTTATGACATATGGAACTGAAGTGAATTAAACATTCCTCTACCTCACAGGCAATCATGCAGAAAGATCTAGCCTAGCCTATACAAGCTCAGAAAAGAAATAAGCCACGACATTTCAACAGGCAAGATAGTTAACCATCAGAACAGGTTACCAACAGCTATGATGGATTTTTCTATCACTGGAAATTTTTAAATCAATATTGGATGTTTTTCTGAAAGTTACATCACAACCCAAGGAGATAAAATGGGCTTGAACAAGGAAACAGTTAAAGCATGTCATATGGCTTGGCCTATGCTTTTCACACTGGGTAATTACTACACTTCCTTCTGGGTTTAAAAACTACTGCATTAGGAAAATAGCAACACTTTTCAGAGTCATAACTTGGAGTTGAGGGTTAGCATACAGCATTTTCCTGCTTAACACTTCAGTAAAAGGCTTGGGTGTCCTTGTTGTGGTCAGGCTATCTGATGAGACAGCATCTTCCAAATTCTGCCATTTTTGTTATTTCCAGTATACACCCTCTGGGCATATTTTACATTAGCAACTTGGTGCTGAAACTTCTGGAAAGGCTGGAAGGAAGAGTTGTTAGTTTCATGAAGACTCTTGAGTATAATGTGAGGTCTTTGTCCTTCAGCTTCTCAATGAAAGTTCTCAAAATGGGCTAGGGAAAGCTCAACCGTCTGTTCAAGCTTCCCCGGTCACAGATTTTGACATATGCTAAAGGCAGTTCTGCTTTTCCAAAACAGCTCCCTTCTGCCCAGACATTACAGTTCCAAACCCTGTGAAACCAAATTTCTTAACCAAACTTTACCACCTAATTTGGATCTCTTTCACAAGTACCCACTTCTGATTTCCGTGAATACCTTTTGAAACCTTGAGCAAAAAGCCATTGTATATCTTCTGCTTACACGTATTCAGTTGTTTATACAAACTAATTTCACGCATCTTTTACCTGCTTATCTTTTATGTTGGATTTGTAAGGTCTTGGCTATAAAGACCGATTAATCAATAAACCAGTGTAGAATATCTTATTGTCCTATATCAAGGGCCTTGATTTAATTTTTATTCTGGTACTATGCATCACTAAATTAAAAAGGAATTCATGAAGTTCATAGAACTCTCACTGTGTGAGATAATGTAGAGTACATTAAAATATGGAGGGTTTTTTCATGCATTCATTTAAATCATATAAATCCACTCTGAAACTTAATTTTTACTCTGTCAGAGGTCTTTCATTATGTTATTATGATCACATGCAGCAGCAAAAAATCCATAATGTATGTTAGTCAACAGTGTTACAAGCCTTATGATGAGAGACTGAGAGAGCTGGGGTTGCTTAGCCTGGAGAAGAGGAGACTCAGGGGTGACCTTTTTGCTCTCTACACCTACCTTAAGGGAGGTTGTAGACAGGCAGAAGTTGGTCTCTTCTCCCAGGCAACCAGCACCAGAACAAGAGGACACAGTCTCAAGCTGCACCAGGGAGGTTTAGGCTGCAGGTTAGGAGGAAGTTCTGCACAGAGAGAGTGATTGCCCATTGGAATGGGCTGCCCGAGGAGGAGGTGGAGTCACCATCACTGGAGGTGTTCAGGAGGAGACTTGATAGGGTGCTTGGTTGCATGGTTAGTTATTAGGTGGTGTTGGATGATAGGTTGGATGCGATGATCTTGAAGGTCTCTTCCAACCTGATCTGGTCTGGTCTATTCTATTCTATTCTATTCATCTCAAACTCAATCTGCTTGCACAAGTTTAGAGTGCCTCCACAATTAAGCCTTCATTGAAATATCCTTACCAGGGGCAGTTTCATGATAACTTATCAGGCTTAGTCACACTTCACTCTACATCTGCTCTACAGAACCTAATATATTCTAAAAAGACAAGGATATGGCAAGCAGGAATTACTAAACATCAGCCTGAGTCCAGAAAGAAAGAAAAGAAAAAAACCCTATGGAGATTAATAAAACTACAAGGGCAATAAATCAAGACCTTTCATCTTATGAGAAAAAAAATAGTCTCTTTTTTTTTTTCTCTGATATTTAGGGTTTTTGAGTCTGGGATACCTTTGTCTTAGTTATTGATTTCCAAGTGTACCTGATTATTGCTCTTTAATCATTGCAGATCCATACTGTGCTTTCCACAGTGACTCTAAACAGAAAAGCAGCAGAAAGGCCACATGAATCCCAAAGCCAAGAAATGCCATGTGAGGTCTTTTTTCATGTTCAGCTGACACGTGAAACGTTTATTTAGACCTCTTTCTTTATCAAAAATAAAATTACATCCCACTTACCTCCCTTATTCCCTCCAACTTGTTATTCAGTGATTAGCAGCAGTCTTTGTAGACAATTATTTCTTCCTTTGTATTAATCAGTCAGAGCAGAGTGACTCACTCCACCACAGAACATGAAAGACCTGCTAGGTCATCTGCCCTTCCGTCCACTGGAGCGGAAGATACAAGCTGATGCCTAGCACAGTGAATGCTCAAATAGCTCTACCTATTACTTTTTCAGCCCTTAGATACTTTATCAGGGAACATTATCCTTAACCTGTGATTTAGAAGGTTTTATTTTCACTTCAGAAGTATGTAGATGAAGAAAGAATCTGCCCAGTAAACATTTCAAGAGTCCATGATTTCAAGTAGACGCAAACTACACTGTTGAAAGACACTTCTATACTGACAGAGTAGTTTAAAGGCAATTTTGGTCTGTCTTAGCATAATGTGAGTCAGGCTCAAAATCAAAAGCCATCATGATGTTCAGTAGCACCTGCTTGACAAAAAGATAGAAGCATGAGGTAGCTGCGTGTCATGATGGCCTGTCATGATTTAAACATACATAGTAAGCAACAAAGAACCATGCTTGTATTTGGCCAGAGGTGGCTCCAACTTAGAAGTGGAGTTGCTTCTCAAAGCTTCTTACAGGACCCACACCAGTAGTTCTGCTTCCCCAGTACCAAAACCCCATCAGACACAAAACACAACACATGCACTGGGGACAGGAAACTACACCAACATCCTACAGACACACATATGTGGACTTGGAGAACCTGCCACAGAGAGCAAAAGCTGCAAACTAACATCAGTCACTTGCTTTTGTAGAGAGAGCAAGAGTTTGGCATCTCCATGACAAGACTCCATAACTCTCCCTATCACCCTTTAAACTTGAAAACAAAGGAGACTTCTTTGCTCTCTTTGAAGAGCTGCTCTTCTACTTGCACAGCTCCTGCACACCCTCCCTTGAACAAGGCTGCACCTGGGCAGCAGGCAAAGGGAGACTGGTCTTACAGGAGTGCCTGTGAAAAGAAGACCCTTTGCCATAGGAGGCAAAGAAGGTGTGTAATAATTGTTATGGTCTTTTCAGTGCTCATTACACAGAATCAGAGAAGTGAGAAAACTGTGTGGGATACCTAATGTGGTATTAAAAAACCTCAGCCATTACTGATACCTTAATATCTGTGCAGTATTTAGCAGAAGAGTCTTACCACGCTTCAACCTCTCAGTCGGGAGAAATTACAATGCCATATGAATAATAGATGAAGTGCTATTTTGATGATGTAAATTAGTATTAATGCAGAAGATTATTTTAATAGTGTGCATAAATGGAATTTTCAGTGCTGAAAGGAACCCTAATTAAATCTGGTTATTTCAACCATTCACTGCTATGCCACTCAGTATTTTGGCAGGGGGGAGGCTGTTTGTTTTCTCTAACACTTATTTCTGTCTCCTCTTTAAATCACTTATTGTTATATTTAGTCACCACAATCAAAGTAAAATAAAAACACAATGATGAGGTCAAACAAGAAGCCTTTTAACAATGCAGAGCATGCTGCACCAAGGAAAACATGCCAGCACCTAGGGAGAGTCATACCAGGGACAAGCATGCTAGGAAGGGGTGGAAACTATTTCCTGCTCCTCATGCTTGTTTTCTGGTAAGAAAAACTTGGAATTTCATCAGTATACAATAGCCACATATACTATTACTGCAAAAAAGCACAAGGGATTTTGCTGCCTTGACCATAGGCTTACTTGTTGCATACAACTGACTCACGCTTGTACACTGATATGCATTCACCATTACCATAAAATTGGAGCACTGCATTAGACCTTGCTCAGGAAAGACTGTCAGTAATACAATATCTTTTTAAGGGTCTTTGTTCCACAGCAATTTCCCATTCAAGACTGCATCTACCTGAATCCCTATTTGCATAAGACCAACCAGTCTATTTGGACTGTCTGCAAGCTTACATGCCTCTAAATTAAGTTTTTCCAATGTACATACTGGAAATTAATTATATCAATAAGATCATCCAGAAATTCTTAGGACAGTGAAGAGCACGGCCAGCCTGCTTGCATTGCAGAAAGTGCAAAGCCAGAAAGATACTATGGTAATTTAATAACTCTTCTCAAGCTCCACTTCTCCACCTTCACAAAAGGCATGGGATCAAGATGAATCAATAGAATATGTTTACCGGCCTTAAAAGCAGCTTTGGTTTGTTTTTTTTTCCCCCTAGAAAAATGACTGGGGGTCTACACTTGCCAGCTTCCAAGACAAGCCCAGGCAGTCACTTTCCTCTCTCTGAACATGCAGAGCATCTAAATCAGCCCTCCTGTGAAAAGACCAGATCATTTGTAGACAATGACAAGAGCAGCAATGTTGTGTGTAGGCTATTTTCACTGTAATTCTTTTGGGGCCGTGTCTACATTTTAGTACATTCTTTATGAAATGGGTTATAGATTTGAAGGTGTTGTACAGTACTAAATTGCCTGGAACCTCACCTTCCAACTACTGTTGCTTGCTCTTCCTTGGCGAGACAGTATTCAGACAAGAGAGTAACCTCCCAGGTTTTGTTCCCAGTGCTCAGCTCTTCCTGACACTGCATGATATTTTAATATCCATCATTATGTGTTCACTTCCTACGATATGTCTTTCTGCTATGGTGTGGAGAAAACACACTTGACTGATCCTCACCAAAAGCAGCCAGTTACCTCTGCTCTCACAGAAAATAAGAATTACTGTCAAGGGCCATACTCTCCCTTTTTTGAGAAACATTATGAGTGCTAGGATTAATATTTTGGTTCTCTGGTGAGATCCTGATGTCTTGTGGCCAAAAGCAACTGCACCAAAAGCTGTGAAAGGAGTAAAGGTGGGGAGAAATTAAGATTAGGAAAAATCCAGGATAGTAATGAAAAGAAGAGTTCCCTCTAGAGATCCTTCCCAGTGAAGGATGCTGAAATATATTAATGTCTTCAGCCCTACATACACTGGATGTAGACTGCAGTGGCTGGAGACTACTGTACCTTATAGCAGAGGCCAGTCACTGTCCTCCACAGACCCTTCTCAGAGGTGGTTTAAAGCTATAACTGCATCTAAACACACAGAGAGGTATGGTACAGTATCACTGTGCAGCCTATCATGCGCTAGTCATTTGAGCAATACTTGTGGCCACGTGTTGTTTAATAAACAAACTATCTATGGCATATTCATCTAAAGAATCATTATTTATCTGGGTTTTAGCTTCTTGCAAAGTTGCTTTGTGCTGTAAAATGCATTATCCAACAGTTTCTAATGTATGGTCACAATACATAGGCTGAGGTTAAGCTCAGATGTTTATTACCAAGGCATTTTAAATCTGGTACAGCTCATGAAGGAGAAGCAAGGAGTTAACCTATTTTGGTAGAAATTTGACTTAAGGGAATAATTGCATGAGAGCAGGAGATACTGTCAAAACTGGAGGGGTCACTGACAACGGTCTATGGAGCCTTTTTGTTCAGGAGACAAAATGAGTCTTATTTCAAACTGTTTTATTTTGGTTCTGGTGATGTTGATACAGATAGAAATGTCTGTTTACAGACATGGTGAGATTTTTGAGTCACTTGCCTGGACAAGTAAGATCAGAAGGAATTTTTGCTGTCCTCCTGGGACCTTCAGTAACATCATCTTTGAGACACAGGTAGACATTACCATCTCTGCAGGCTCAGATTGCCACCTACATAGATGCTACTGGTTCCTCAGACCTGTCAGCAAAGCAGATGGTGTGTACCTTAGCTGACTTCCTAAAAAACTGTCTAGGTTTAAAAAGACTTTTTGTTCTGAGGAATTTAGAGAGCTACACCCCCAGGTCATGGAAAAAAATTCAAATGGATACTGTCACTATGATCAAGACATAGGTATTTGTACTATCCACATCTACCCAACAATCAAGTCACATCTATTTCTCTTCCCAAGTCACATTTTGCTACCAAAGAGAACATTATCTTGAAGTGTGCAGTCACCACTTCTGTCTCCTTCAGATCCCTCTCTCAAGACTCACCTCTTCACAGATGCCCACAAACAACACCACCTGACTGCTGATGGGCAGCTCTAACAAGCTTACTCCAGGCAGGTAGCATTGCTCATTCAACTGACATGTTATTCAGTCTCCACATCTCTACAGGTTTTTGTGGGTTTGGGTTTTTTTTGTTCACAAACCCCAGCCTGGATACATGTGCATATCAGTTCAGTTCCAGCATTAATAAATTTATTTCAACAGTGATATCTGTGAATACCTCTAAATCTCTTCAGTGATTTGCATTGTGTAGCTGGAGTATCCCTCCAACATGCTCTCCTTCATAGCCAATGTCAGGGAAGACTTTTTTCAATAAGACCTGCACTTTGCACAAAAAAATAGGAGGTTAAAATAATATGTAGCTAATAATTAAGACATTTTACATAGATTTAAATTTCTCATACCATTATATGAAAAAATACAGTTATCATAGACCTAAAGCTATATTATTGCTATCAGTGTCATAAAAATTGCCCTCAAAGAAGCAATAACAAGAACTCTAGCACCGTACATTCTTGGCCAACTTTTGGGATATGTGATGGTTCGCTGTTATGTGCCTGCTGTCATCAAGGAGGTCATCTCACAAGACAGACCTAAACTTCAATATTTTCATCATGGAAATTTCATCTTCACTCAGATGTGTTGACCTGAAATATGCACTTAATCAAAAGGGAACTCCACTCAGAAAGAGAAAGCTGAGTTTTTTTCCAGTAGTGGCTAAAAATCTAATTGACATGGCTGTGCATTTAATTGCACATCTGTTTGCAAGGTTATAATTTCCATTACAGGTCACTGACATTTGCTTTCAAGATACTTCCAGTCTGATTAGAAATTCTGCATAAGTCCAACCAGCAAGAAGCTAACAAAGACCTATGTTGCAGCTGAAGAAAAAAGTCACATCTCAAAATCCTCATTTGTATTTTCCAAATACTCCAACTGCATCATGCTAGGAAAGTTTATTTCTTCTATGACTTTCTTTTGAAATGTAGAGAAAATAAATGTCTGTTGAACTAGGTTATCTAAGCTCAAGCTTCATTCTGAAAGCACTCACTGACCAAATAATTAGTGTCGGTTCTCCCTTCACCTTGAATTTCAAGATTAAGGGCTTTATGGTTTGATGTCAGTTCAACAATGAAAGCCAAACCAGACAGCTGTGGAGGACCACTGAGTTCTTCATACTGCTTGCCTCTCTCATCCAAGAAGTGGCATATTTCTGGAAGAAGATTTTTTTCAGTGTTCTTCCATTTCTTGTTGTGCTACTGTGTGGAGGAGGTAGGCAGCTGTAATGCACACTATTAAAAGATCATTTTTAAAATGTAAGTAATGGAATCTGACAGGGATGAAATTTGCTGTCCTCAGGACAGTCTGTGCTACCAAAGGGCTATTGTTAACCTTAGCAGGGACGTGCAGGCCCTGAAAAGATAACTTTCCTATGCATTAGATTGGTATCACTACTGAAGAAAGCTGTTACTGGAGTGAGTTGTGGAATAAGCACTTCAACATCTTCCATCAACTTTATGAATAGCAGGAAAATGTTTCCTTCCAGTGTTTTCTTTTGTTAGAGTTTTAAGCAGTTCTTCTTTGGAACTGTGCTCTGTGGACATCATTCAAATGAGTACTGGGCTGTGTCAATGACAGCTGCTGACTCATTTAAGAGGAAAACAGTAAGCATGCATGCTTCAAACTTTTTCCAATTTCCCCTCAGATTTTCCTATTACAACTTCAATTTTCTTTGCTGCCACACTCCTAGAAATCTGGATATCATACATAACATTCAGAATGTGTATTTATAGTTATCAGAAAATAAGTTTGCACTTGCAAGGTGACTCTCTTTTACCAGCTCAACATCTTCATTGCATTTCTTTTTGGCAGAGATTTCTGATGCAAGACCTAGATGTTGCAGCTTCAGGTTTAACTCCAATACATGTAAGTAGGACCAATACCAACCACAGATCTGGGCTATATAATTTCTTCCATACTGGCTGGCCTTCCTGCTTGGAAGTCTCAACTGTCTTAAGAGGGAAGTTGTCTTCAGTCTCTGCTCTATGAATATCACATTAGATAATCCTTGATTAAAACAGAAGTAGGACCAGGACCCAATTGTTCAACTTCTTTTCCAACATCTCTTGTATCTTTGAACAGTAAACTAGCTGCAGTGAAAAATATGATTAAGGCTTCTCTTCAGTGATGAAATATTTGAAGATTAAGAAGGCCTAGGGGCAACATGGACAATGCTCTGAATGGTGTTCTGACTGTTAATTACATAATGCATTCATCATAAGATCACCTTCAAAGGGAGGAAAAACCTCCTGTATTGCAACCTCCCTCTCAGCCAGGGACCCCAAGGAGGTGGAGGCATCTAAGCTACATGTTTGATTCAGATATATGCATTCTACAGAAGACATTAGAACATACTCTCCTCAAACACTAGCTGTTGGCTGTTTAATGCTAGGCTATGTGTGACAGTCTGCTCAAGAGGTGGTAACCTTTACCCATCCAGTTTTCAGGGATCCTAGGCACCACACACTTGCTTTTGCTCACCATGCACGGTGACAGGGCAGGGAGCACAGATACCCAGTTTTTAATCCTCTGACACCTAAATTGGAAATACTTCTGGTGTTTTTCCATAGTTTGTCCTTTGGCTTAATTTTTGCAATTACTGTCAGCAGAATGCTGAATAAGCCTCTGGAAAATGAAAAGGTAGGTATCCTGAACTAGGCACATTGATGGATACCTCAGAGATTATTTAACCTTAGCTTTCTGCATTCCTAAAATTCAACTAATGATTGTTAGTTACCTTGACAGCATACTGGGAAGCTTA
Organism: Dryobates pubescens; assembly: GCF_014839835.1. Lineage (NCBI taxonomy): Eukaryota > Metazoa > Chordata > Aves > Piciformes > Picidae > Dryobates > Dryobates pubescens. The sequence goes on along the minus strand of NC_071625.1, from coordinate 17,539,358 downwards.
ATTCATTAGCTGTGTTCACAGAGTATCTTTTGGCTCCTACTTTAAATTCAGTAGCCACTGTTAAGTTCCTAAATCAGTATGTGGAGATGTGAACAAAAGAGATCTATCTTTCAAAAGAGTTTGGATCCATTCATCTCCCGGAAAGAATGCTCCTACTCTTTCTACTTTTAATTGACTCAGCTGAGAATTGGGAGCCAAACATCTGACCATTATGATCTAAATTTGTATTTGTCAGAGCAAAAATCTGTCCTAAATAACGTGGCTATTATATTCCCACAACAGCAGATATCTGTGATTAAAGTGTTATTCTCATTAACTTCATTATAAGCCTCTCTAATCAGAAGATGCTTCACTGATGGAAACTTTCTGAGATTGTTTCTGTCTTGATTGTCTTTTGTGTACATTTGCAAATACATTTGAGTGAACATACATAATATATGTGATCATTTCAAATGTTCATGCTATAATTTCACCTCTGCAACACCATGGAGCAGTTTTATCTCCTTGTAAGCCAGAGTAGCTATCTTTTTTTTTTTCTTCCTTTTTTTCATCCCTATTTCTTGGAGCATCTGTCCACAGTATACTCAATAACAGGAGTGGAAATTATCTGGACCTACATACCAAATGTAGATTTCCCTACCTCTCATTCCTCTCCTCATTTCTTTTTAGATGCCAACTTCATTCCTTTCAGCTTCCTTTGAAAGACATTGATGCTTTCAGGTGATGCCATTGATTTGACAAGAAAACCTAGATCATTGAATACAGTATCACCATCATTTTTCAGCGTTTTTACCGGCTGTATGGAGGGATGAGGGGGGACCTGTTTCCTTCTTAGGTATAGTTTGCCTCTTGGGATATTTTAGAGGAAGATTTTTACCCCTCTCTGAATCATTGTAAATTGCTATATATAAGCATAGGTGATCAGTTGTCTCTTTGCTGGTGAGGCTGGATATTAGGAAATATTTCTTCACTGAAAGGGTTATCAAACATTGGAATGGTCTTCCCTGGGCAGTGTTGGAGTCACCATCCCTGGAGGTTTTTAAACAGTGTGTGGACCTGGTGCTTCGGAACATGGCGTAATGGCGACCTTGAAGTGTTGGGTTGAGGGTTGGCCTAAATTATTCCGAAGGTGTTTTCCAACCAAAGATATGCCATGAGTGAGTCTCACTGACATATTTGCATCTTTGAGTTAGGGCATGTGCCCTGTAGATCAGTGGTGTAGAGTGTTGGAGCTAGATTTTTGTCTTTGGCTGTAGCATTTTGCCTGTCCCCTGCTTGCTTGTCCTTCTGAGTAAAGTCCTGGAAAGGGCCTTGGTCCTCTTTGTATGCTATACTGTAGTGGTGGCATTTGATTTTTTCATGCCACAGTATGTTAAAAATAGTTTATTGTCCTGTGAAGGCAAGTGGGCTTAATATCTTACAGACTTTTCTACACTGCACATTTGTTACACACTTGTTTTTAATTGTAAGGAATAGAACTTGTTGAACCAAGTATTCCATTCCAATTTTATATGTTCATTTTGGTGTAACCAGTTCTCTAATCAGCCAATGGACTTTTCAAATCTCCTTATGCAATTGATTTCTAATTATCGCTACATTCTTTTGTGTGTAAAGGCTACAACACCCTAGACTACTCCAACTTTTTACCACTTGTCAAAGTGATGAAATTCCAGCACAGTCTGCATTTAGATAAGTCACTTGAACCCAGCTGAGGAAACAATTCCATTTCAGGGAAGCATTTAAGCACATACTCAGGGATAACTGATTGAAATGACTGGGATTATGACAGCTGGGTTTGCAAGGATTTCCAAAACAAGCAGGACACTGGGATAATGCAGTTAACACCTCCTCATGTTTACAGTTAACAGAGCACCAGGGAAAGATGTGACTAGCATTTTGCTCAGATATATCAAAATGTAGGAAACTAGTTAAACAACCAGGGTTAGATTTACGGGGTGGAAAGGGGAAATTACTGCCTTAGAAATCATCTGTACTCCTGACCATGGTGCAAGTCTAGTTGCTCATCTGACTTACTGAATTTGCAGCACAGTTGGATCTGGCCTGGTCCAGTGGTCACTTCCAGCTGCTTTGGTGTTTTCAGATTCATTCTGGGAGATCTCTGACTTTCTATGTGTTCTCTGATGCTAAAGGTCCAACAATCTGAAGAATGGGCTTGCTCTTCCCCCATGTATGATACCGTGACAAATCTCTTAGTCTTTTTAAATTCTATTTTTCCCTGCAATTAAATGGCCCATAACTCTACCCATCACAAAGCTGTGGTAAAAATAAACCAGTATGAAAGAGTAAAAGCCAATTCTGTTTTTAAATACTCCCACTCCTTCTAGATTGTAAAGGGGAAACAATAATGATTAAACCAGGATTTGTCCTTGTTTGTTGCTAGCACTTTTACACTTAGCTTGATCATTTGTGTTAAGATACTGGGTTAATACCTGGCGTGGTCTGGGGTCTCCAGTGGGGTCTCCAGGTTTAAATTCACAGTGTTATTAAAATGAGTTATTAAAACTCAGAAATAGTTAAGGAGCAGGCAGAGCACAAAGTTATACAAGCCAGCCTAACCTTTCTCATATTGCTGTAGCGCCAAAACATTGTGCTCAGGAGTGTCTTTATGATGCTTCCCTCTTGTCTGTCTCTTGGGTATTCAACAGCAGAAGCTCAGAGTTCAAGTCAGGTGGTGAAAATGTTTCTCATCTGGGTTCAAAGTCAATGAAGGTCCAGAATCACTGGAGCCAAAGCTGTGAAGATCTGCTAAATCTGCTCTTAGAGTAACTCTGCTAGAGGAAATTATTGCCTGTCCATGTTGCTTTCATGTACTTCCAGGGAGGGGGGAGGGCAATCAAAGTTTTTCATTTCCAGCTGTATAAGTGTCAGTGGCACTTTGAGCATTATACTGTATTAAATACTCCATCTCTTTTCTTCAACCAAATAGTTGAGAGAAGAGATCTTGAAAGACTTTGTATTGAACAAGACAGGAAGAACACAGCACACTGGAGACACTGATAAACAAACAAAGGCCTTATCCGAATATATGTCTGTAACCATTTCCAAATTATTTGAGTCACTTTTTTACTTTCACTTTAGAAGAACAGAGAAAGCAGCAGTGTTTAAATCTTTATACAGTAAGACCTGTGGTCTCATCCTTTATTGATTCAGGTGCTATTTATCTCCTTGTGTATTTCACTGCAACTCAACAAAAATAGTTCTATTCTGTTTCTTTTAGGGGGAAAAAAATTCAAAATCAAACATTTCCTGCCTGGGAGGAAAGCCAAAATGTTGGAAAAGATGTGACGAAGGAGAGTAGACATCAGCTGAAGCAAGAGCACTGAACAAAAAATGCTAGACATCGTCACGGTACTGCTTTTGTTGTCACTAGCAAACCTGAAGGCTGCCACTTATCAAAGCATAAACACTTATTTTTTTGAAATTAACACTTAACTGAGCAGTGCCTAATTTTAATTAAACTGTCACAACCAGTCCCCACACAGACAGGAAAACACAAAAGGTATCCACAGGGGCTATTGCTGGTTGGTTCCTGGCTCCATATTAACTTTCAGAGTAGGAAGTCAGCACTTTCTTCTTCCCCATGCAAGCAGAAATCTACAGATAAGAGAAAACTATAGAAATCTCTCCTCCAGTGAAGAATTCTCCTGGGTCACAAATCCCCTAGTCATTTAAAAGTAAGCTCCAAAGCACAGTGAAGGGTTTTCATAGTATTTCCATGAACTTTAAGGTTTTATTTAGTTCTGCAAGCATCATGAAATGCCCTACCATGTGTTAGACATCCACAGGTATGACATGGATCCTGTGGAATATTCATGACCAAACAGAGGCCAGGTGAGATGCGCCAGGGGAGGTTTAGGCTCGAGGTGAGGAGAAAGTGCTTTGCCAAGAGAGTTGTTTGTCATTGGAATGTGCTGCCCAGTGAGGTGGTGGAGTCCCCATCCCTGGAGGTGTTCAAGAGGGGATTGGACGTGGCACTTGGTGCCATGGTATAGTCATGAGGTCTGTGGTGACAGGTTGGACTCAATGATCTCTTCCAACCTTTGTGATACTGTGAAAAAGTCCAGGGTGGTGCTAAGTACTTATGTTTATGCATTAAATGAATTATTAGTGGAGACTTTTCAACATCCCTTCACAATGTCTCCTAAAATGTTACCTAGATGATTTGCCAATCCAGATGAAATACACAGTCCCTCTCAACATGCACCACTAAAGAGAATTTTCTTTGTCCTGCTCACAGTTAACCTTGGTATGAACCAGTTTCCAGGCTAAGATGTGCTGGTGCAGTGCCACACCCAGGGTAGGAAAATCAGTCTCCCAAGAGCAGAGTTTGGATTTGGCACACATAGCCAGTTTGATGTCAAGGCAATGTGGTCTGGGCTCTCTCAGTACATTACTTCCTGATAGTAAAATCAGCCATTTCCTGTAAGAGATGCCTATCTGGAACTGGGATTAAATTCCTGCTCACCTTTAGTCTCAGAATGTCGAGTCTGATCTTGGGTGATTCCTGTTAATATCAAGACTTCTGGAAGGACTTATCTGTAGACACCTAAATCACTCAAGTTTGCCAAGCATGGTTTCAGTGCTAGTAGTAGCCTGGGTGCCTTTCCTCACTCTTGCCTTCTGCTCCAGCTCTTTCAAAGAGCCATTCACTCATTGCTGTAATTTTGTTTGCCATCATTGTGCAGGTAAGACACATTTCCACTTTGTGGTCTGGGGTGCTTCCCTTTTTTGAGGAGAATCTTAACAGCACTGCACTTCAACAGGCTTCTGCAGGCAGGATGTCCCCTTAAGGGATTCTGTGGAGGAGCCCTCTTTTCAAGAACACTGAGAAATAAAACAGCTGATGAAACTGAACTACTGATTTTATTTGAGCATGAGCCTTTGCTCAGATTGAATGCTTCATATAGATTATAGCTATAAACAGCTCTTCCTGAGCTTCTATATGGCTCAGGGTAGTTCTGCTTCCTCTGCAATTTCCTCAAAAGAGGTGCTAGCAGATCTATCTGTCCAAAGTGTCCTACTCAATTAGAAAGTGGGTAAATACCAGCATGGAGTAAATAAATTATTCTTCTACCAGTCTGTAGTCTGGTTTTATTAGCACTCTATCTAAAACTTAAGATGCAAACTAGCAACACTTGGAGCTCAACATAATGCAGGAAAAAAAAAGAGAAAAGGCTTTAAGTTCCTTGACTTCATCAAAACCCCAGGAGCTGCTCCAGTTTAATTGTGCAGGATGTTTAATAAGCCTAACATTTGTGAGAGTCATTCTGGCTGATGCATGAGCTGCAGAATCACTGTCTGTCAGATCTGTGACCAGCGTGGCCTGTGATAGCAGACTCAGTCCAGGCACACTTAGCTCACTGTCTGGGATGCATTTTAAGCTCTTTGTTTTCATTATGAGACAAGGATTTGCCAACCCTAGTGCTTCTATATACTGACAGCTTAACTGCTGATGTCAGATGTTGCTGAAAAATGAGTTAATTTATGATTGCATGAAATGTTAGTCAAAAAGACAAAACACACAGATCTGTTGGCAGTATATAAAACTATAAATACTAGATAACATAGTGACAGGAGTCAACATTTATTAAAATTATGGCCTGTAATGTTTTCAATAACCTCTTTCATGTGTTTATTATTTTTCCATCTCAGGAGGTTTCTAAACCCACTTGATCTAGGCAGCCAGAGCATGCCAAAGTACAGGTGGAAAGCAAAGTTTCAGCATGAAGGACATGGGAATAGAGGGCACAAGCAGAGATGGGAGAGAAGTGTATCACATTTAATCATCCTTAGACTTTTCCATAGGTAAATACCACCACTCCCCCCCACTCCTTATCCAGTGACTTTCTCATGTTGTTGCGACAGCTACTTGGATAGCACCATGGCAGAGTAACATCATGAAAGTAAAAAGCAAATAATCTCCCTTCTGACCTTCCGAAAGCACTCTGGAGAATGTAACCATTTTGACTTACTGCAAAGGGTTACTGTCGCCTTTGGAGGTGCCAGGTGACTCCAGGTCCATGAGTTCATCAGGGATCTTTGGTGCACTGAACCAGGTGCACTGAACCAGGTGGAGACCCTGTACAATCAGCCGTTCTTCTTCACTCCCACACTTCTTCACTCTCACTCTTCTTCACTCCCACTCACCTCCTGCTTGTTTTGGATCCCAGATCCTTCTAAGAGGTAGGCTTCTCTTCAGATGTGCTTCTTCGTTGCTATTTATGTCACCGATCAGGACTGCCGTGGCAGTCCTCACAGAGCTACAGAAGGGGGGTCTTGCTATAGTAAGCCTTACATGTAAAGCTGGTAGGTAAGGGACAGAAAGGGAATTAGACACCCAAAGAAAGCAAGTAATTCACATGAGAGTAAATAATGACTGAAGTGGTGAGAGGTCTTAGGTTTCATGACACAAAGCTGTGCTGGTTTTGGCTGGGACAGAGTTAACTTTCTTCGTAGTATCAGGTATGGGGCTGTGGTTTGTATTTGTCTTGGAAAGTGTTGATGTTTTTGTTGTTTCTGAGAGGTGCTTTCATAGCCAATGTCTTTCCTACTTTGTACCTCATCCCACCAGTGAGTAGGCTGGGAACACACCAGGGACAGCTGACCTCAATTGACCAAAGAGATGTTCCATACTATATGATATTATATTCAGCCAAAAAAGCTGAGGAAAAAAAGAAGGAAGAGGGGGATGTTTGGAGCGATGGTGTTTGTCTTCCCAAGTAACTGCTACATAAGATGGAGTGCAGCTTTCCTGGAGATGGCTGAACATTTGCCTTTTGATGGGAAGTGGTGAATTAATTCCTTTATTTGCTTTACTGCATACGTGACTATGAAACTGTCTTTATCTCAGCCCATGAGTTTTCTCACTTCTACTCTTCTGTTCCTTTTTTACCATCCCAGAAAGTGGGAGAGCTGTGTGGGGCTTAGTTGACAGATGAGGCTAAACCATAACAAAAGCTTAGCTCCATGTTCACTAATCCTGCACCTTCTTAGTGTTTTCCTCTTTTCCATAGTTTGTCTTTCATATACATTCCTATCATATGCTCATGTGCACTATCCGCCTTTTACCTGTACTTTTCTCCACTGCATGGGAGCTTCCTGGACTTCATGCTCTTCTACCTTGTTCTCTGCTTCACTCTTTTTTGTTTCCTGCTACAGGCCCCTAGTGAAGATCACACTGTAGATTTCATTTCTTTGTATTTTCTTTAGTGTTTATATGTCTCAAGCTGCTCTCAGCCTTGCTGGTGCAGAAAGCAATCAAGGGAAGAACTAGCAGTATGAGACCAGAAAATTTCTAGACAGACAACATGAGAGAGTCACTCCACTGTCAATGCATGAGCCTTCCCAGAGTGTTTGCTCCAATTTTCTGTTTATCTTGGTTTTAAATAGATTGTCCAGTCATTCCTTTAAGGGACTAAAGCAAATTGCTCAACACTTAATCATTGTCATTTATTGGCACTGCTATGCCAAAGATACAATCCCCTTTCCACAAAGTATGTAACCCCGGTCAGGCTCCTCTCAAATCAGACTCAAGTCAGTGTCATGGAGATTTTTCCACTGATATTCATTGCTATGAATTTGTGCATTTAGTAATGCTAAAATCCTCTCTTTATCTGAGCACTGGGAAAAGCTCAAACCATTATTTCTGGAGGTGGAAGCATGAGTTCTGAGGAAATTCTAAGTGGCAGATGTATGCTTCTTTGCCACTTTGTTGGAGTTCTGTTACCCAGTAATAACTGTATAATGACCTTCTAGGTGTCAGTGGCATTCAGGACGGCTGGACAGGAAAGGTAGTTTCACGCAGTCCTAGAAGCCCTGAATGTTTTCTAGGTTTCAGGAGAAACTGTGACTATCACAGATCTTTTTCCTTTTTTTTTTTTTGGCTGGGAGGGTAAAACAAGTTGGATAAATGGCCAATATAAAGATATGTTCCCTTGATCTTTAAAGTGTGTGCAGTCAGGCAAAGAAACTGCTTTAGCAGAAAGAAAAGAGATAACCGCAGCAATTAAACTATTCCAGTACTTAGAGAGCCACAGTAATGATGAATGTGCTTTCTTATTGGGACTATTGCCATGATAGGGCACTCTGAAGATCACATATAGGGCTTCTAGTATTTCCCAGGGGCTGTCACCTCAGCCCATATTTGAGAAACTAAGTCATGATATTTTCCAGTGCTGCTCCCAGTAGGTCCTCAGCAATACTGTCAGTCAGTCACATTTTCAAGGACATTTGTGATGCTAAGCATTTCTTGTGAACTCTAAATGTCGCTCTACAGAAGCTGCTTTACCAGCCAACTTTCACTTTTCCTGGTGCCTTTACCCTAGACAGCAAAAGTCTTCAGTCATTACATCTTAGGACACTGAGAAGACAGTGGGTTTTGCTGCCAACAGAAGAGTCAACATTGAGCAATTTTACTGGAATTTTGCACATGCAATCATAAGGAAAGATATCTTTTAGGAAACAATGAAAATTAATAGGTGTTTTTAATTATATGATCCATTTGTCATGATGTGGCAGGCCAGCCTTGGCTAAGGGCCAGACTTAGCTGCTCACTCACCCTCTTTCAACAGCACAGGGGGAGAAAATTAAATAAGAATTCTTGTGACTCAAGCTAAGGATAGCGAGATCTCTTACTCATTACTGTCATGGGTTAAACAGGCTCAAAGCAAGGAAAATTAATTTAATTTCTTGCCACTTAGAGTAAATAAATAAACATACTAAAAAAAACTTACTTCCCCCCATACCTTTCCCAAGTCCCACTCACCCCTTCCCTCCTGACTCCTCTTCCCGCAAGGGGCACAGGGGTGGGGAAGGGGGTTGTGGTCAGCCCATCACATCTGGGCCTCTCCTCCCTGCTCCAGCACTGGCCCTTCCTCAGGCTGCAGCCCTTCAGGGACAACCTGTTCCCGCCTGGGCTGTCCATGGCCACACCTCATGCGGGAAATGGTCAGTAAAGTGCTACACCATTTAGATACCCACAGTCTATGGGACTGGATGGGATCCACGCAAAGGTGCTGAAGAATCTGATGAAAGTCCTAGCCAAGTAATTCTCCATAATTTTTCAGCAGTCCTGGCTAACCTGTGAGGTCCTGGTTGACTGGAAGTTAGCAAATGTGATGCCCATCTGCAAAAAGGGCCAGAAGAAGGATGTAGAAAACTACAGGCCTGTCATCCTGACCTCAGTGCCAGAAAAAGTCATGGAGCAGATCATCTTGAGTGTCACCATGGATCACACATGGGACAAGAAGATGATTTGGCCCAGCCAACATGGTTTTATGAAAAGCAAGTCCTGCCTAACCAGTATGATCTCCTTTCATGACAAGGTGACCCACCTGGTGGATGAGGCTATTGATCTTATCTACCTGGACATTTTAGTAAGGCTTTTGACACAGTCTCCCACAACATCCTCCTGAGGAAAATGTGCGCTCATGGTTTGCCACAGTCACTTGTTTTGTTGGGTGAAAAACTGGCTGGATGGCCAGGCCCAAAGAGTGGTGGCGAGTGGGGTTAAATTCAACTGGCAGCCTGTTACAGGTGGTGTTCCCTGGGGCTTTCTACTGTGCCCAGTTCTGTTTAACCTTTTTAGTAATGATTTGGATTAGGGAATCAGAGTGTACCCTCAGTAAGTCTGCAGACAACACCAAGTTTGGTGGCTGTGTCAATCTGCTGGAGTGCAGGAAAGCTCTGCAGAGAGATCTGGACAGGTTGGATGATGGGCTGAGGCTAATGGGATGAGATTCAACAAGGTCAAGCACTGAGTGCTGCACTTGGGCCACAATAAACCCATGCAACACTAGATGCTTGGGGCAGAGCAGCTGGAGGGCTGCTCATCATAGAAGGACCTGTGAGTGCTGATTAACAGCTGGCTGAATATGAACCAGCAGTGTGTTCAGGTGGCCAAGGCGGCCAATGGCATCCTGGCTTGTATCAGGAACAGTGTGGCCAGCAGGAGCAAGGAAGTGATCGTGCCCCAGTACTCGGCACTAGTAAGGCCACATCTCAAATTTCTGTTTTCTGTTTTCAGTTTTGGGCCCCTTGCTACAAGAAAGACATTGAGGTGCTGAAGAATGTCCGGGCTATCCAGGGAGCGGGTGGAGTCACCATTCCTGGAGGTATTTAAAAGACACGTGGATATGGCACTTAGGGACAAGGTTGAGTGATAGTGGCTTAGAAGTAGTGGTGGGATCGCAAGCCTTGTGATCTCAAAGGCTTGACAATCCCAATCTCTTCAACAGTTCTATGATTCTGTGAAACGTCCCCCTGCTGTGGCCAGGGTGGGTCTCTGCTCCAGTGGGTTCTCTCCAGGGCTGCAGGGAATCCCTGCTCTGGACCTGCAGCATGTCCTGCCCTCCTGCTTCTTCAGTCTTGGAGTCACTCTGCTGCTACTGCCTGCTTGGTTTCCTCCTCTACCTGTGCCCACTTTACCCCTTTCTGAAACCTGCTATTTTCCCTGGTGCCCCCACCTTGGCTTTGGGGCTTAGCTGTATCCTGAAGAGGAGCCACTGGAAACATCTGGGACTGACTGGAACTGGCTGTGTCCAGCATGGGAGAGCTGCAGCTCTCCTCACAGAGGCTGCACTGCTGCTCCAGTGCAAGTGCCTGGGCACTACACATGAGAAGAAAAGTCATAAACACGGACTAAGATATTTCAAGTTTAAGGAGCATTATAAATCTGTTTCAGCTGAAAAATCAATTACAAGGATCATACTAGCTCAAGAAATTAATGAAAAATTATATAATTAGAGGAAATTTGCATTTCATGGATCTTACAGGAGATTCATAACTCTGGATATTTGAAGAAGTGCCTATGGGGCAAGTTTAATTTCACCTCTTCATAGTGTGGGCTCATGTAGAGAGATAAACTCTACAGGTTCCTTGTTGTGTAGGTAGGTCAGAGTCGGAGCTCTTATGATTTTAGCAGGTTAAAGTCATATGAGCCTAGACCAAACACAAATAACTGCTAGTTTGCTTCTTAGCTAGAAACTAATCCTGCTGCCTTTTGCTAACTCCCCTGAAGCCCACCACATGGGTATGGCAATGAGGCAAGGTGGCCACCCGCTGAGCAGCAAGTCCTCCTGCATGTGGACCAGAACTGCTTGAACTAAGCAGTAAGGATCAATCATAACAGCTCAGCTTGCTCCCCAGAGCAGCTGTGACTCAGACCCTTAATTTGGCTTATCCGCTGTTGGGTTCCTGCTGTACTGCTGGGGTTCAGTTGCACTGGATGCATGGCATGTTGCTAAAGCAGTGGAGAAAAAGCAAATTTAACACATTTTGACATTAAGTTATTGGAAGTTGTGTTTGAAAAACAGGTGATAGATTGGCAGGACACTTTAATATCATAGTTAGACAAGCTGGACATCATCTGTAGATGCTGAAATCTCAAGGGAATAAAAGGTAACACTGAAGTAAATAACCTATCAATGTCTCTTTCCTCCCTTGTAGTTCTGACAACCAGGAGAATAGCTTTGATGATTTTCAGTACCAAAACACAATTGAAACTCGAAGGAAATAACTCTTCTCTGAGTTTTATCACAGTGTTTATCAATTCCCCATCCTGGAAAAGGAAGGCTTCATCTGCCTGGTTTTTTTATCTGTCTCCTGTGCAGTTGTAGATGTAAATTCTGACTTTTTTTTTTTCCTTAAAAAAAGTCAAATAATTTTAGATCTTGTATCTCAGCCAAGATTTGATGTACTTTTCAATGTCAGCAAACTGGAAAATCTCAGCATAAGTTGGAAGCTGAAATAAATGCGCTTTGAGATTTCTACCTTGGTGGGAGGATTTGTTTTGTCTTTTCTTCTTTTTGGCTGCTTGTAAGTTGTTGGGGGGTTGGTTGTTTTGTTGTTGTTGTTGTTTTGTTGTTGTTGTTTTTTCTGAGCTTTCTTGCCTCTTGCTTTTCTGTGTCACAAGCAAAATTTAGAAAGTATTTGACAGTGTAGTCTGTTAGGGAACCTGGAGAGGAGGATAAAGGGACTGTCCAGCTGAAAGCATCACAAACAGATACATTCTAGTGAAAAGCATGGGAAAGAGTACAACTGTCTCTGCAGAAGCCAGTGCCAAAGACCCATTTCTAGACACAGGAGCCTGGACTACTTGCAGACAAACATATGCACTGTGAAGTGAATTCAAACAGCCCACACTAAATTACATGAGACAACCTACAGGAAAAAGAAATGGCTCCCCCCACCCTGTGCATTGACCATGTCTGGCAGCCATGACCTCCAAAGGTTCAGTCAGCCACTGGAAGCAGCAAATCCTGTTTTGGTGTGTGTTTTTATAGCACAAACTTTTCACTTGGGAAAAGTGCTCAGGGACCAGGAGAGTGGAAGGATTTTTCTAAAAAGGATCTATAAAAGCCACACATGAAAGTCAACAGAACCAATGCTAGGAAACAGGAGAGGCTGAAGACAATAATTCCTCTCTTCTTCAGGATCTAAATGTCTTAGCACAATACTAGCTTAAACCTTCTCCTTAAGATAGAAGCTACCTTTCAAAGAGACCCCTGGAAGTGCAAGGATCTGCCTAGGATGTAGATGTGGAACCACATGTATAAAACCTCTGGGAGTGTAAAGCTGGCCAGATCATGATTGCTTCATTTCCCTGCCAGCCAGTTTTGCTCAACTAGATCATGTCCCATAACTGCTGCCCCCTTTTGCAAGGTGAGAAACTCTGCCTGGAAGAGCCAACAGGGTTATGGAGTTAACACCAAGATGAGCAATGTTGAAATTTTATTGTTTCAGAAATAAGAGGATGTTATTTTGAAGCTGGGGGGAAAGCATGTGAAAACCAAGCTGTAGAATAGAATAAACCAGGTTGGAAGAGACCTTCGAGATCATTGCATCCAACCTGTCATCCAGCACCACCTAATCAACTAAACCATACAACCAAGCACCCTATCAAGTCTCCTCCTAAACACCTCCAATGATGGTGAATATCTCAGACTGATGAACAGCTTAATTAAGACTAATTTATGAATGATAATTCAGTCTAAATAGTGTGTGCATGTATGCATGTGTATGTTTGTGCAAATAGTGAGTCTGCCTCAGCACTTGGTAACTGTGTTGAGTGTTTTGGCAAAGGTACTAATGAACCATAAAGTGCAGAGATCTATTTGTCTGACAATACTTAATAATAATAGGAAATGAAGTGTAAAAATGGGACTGGATATGAGTGCATTAAATGTTGCTGTTTTTTTACACTCATATGAAAAGAGTGAGCCACCAATGAATGGAATTGTACTCAGTAGCTTCAGAGGTATTTCAGATGCAGTCTTTGATCATTAATGCTCCTGAAGCAGGGAAGGCTTTGTTTGTCTTGCTTTAGTTTTAAGAATCACACACCAAATTCCTTGTTGCAGGGTTATTAAAAATATTTTTATCTGTCATAAAAACAAAAAGCAAGCTATGAATTCCCTAAGATGGGGAAAAAAAAAAAAAAAAGAAAGAAAGAAAAATAAATCCCTGCTATCATTTGTTGTAAAGCAATGGTTGCAGAGCTATCCTCAAGTTTCTCTATATTTTGGTCTGTGGTTCTTATCTCTAAAACAAGTGTTTCTAAGCAGGATTAGATTTATACTGCTGATAATGTGTAGAGCAATGCCTCTTGCCATTTTGCAGAGGAAACTAAAAGAAGAAAATACAATGTTTTCCATTATTTCTTTGCAAGGAACACTCATTAAGAACTTCACTGAGAGATTACATTGGTGTGATCAGTGTCTCTTTGTTTTCTCTCAGGCATAAGATGTATAAGCAGAAGAACATAAATAGCAGTAGGAGAGAAGAATTACGTCTTTTTTACACAGAGCACTGGAGAAGCCACTACTGTAGTGCTGTGTGCAATTTTCTTGTCCACACAAGTAAAAGTTGAAAAAACAGAAAGTGCTTAGTGGAATGCTAAAAGATTTGTTTGGGGTCTGGCAAACATGCTTTCCTAAAAAACTCGAGGGATACAAAGAAAATTAACTCCATCCCAGTTAAAAGTCGTACAGAGTAGAATAAAGAGGCTTCATCTTATCTCTCCAGGTAAGTGTCACAACTGTTTCATGGGTGTGAAATATGAAAAAGCTTTGATGAAGGTGAACAACAAAAAGAGCCAAAAAAAATCAAAACACATGAAAGTTCATTAAGAGGGGCTCCTGACAAAGGCTTCTACACATTCCAAAAACACGAGATACACCAGGCCCTTTGTTTGTAATCTAATGCTTGAGTATCATCAGGCTTAAAAAGCATCTACTTTGGCTATTTTCAAAAGCATGTGGCTTCTCAAGATCTTTTTTGGCCTTGTTTTCTGATATTTTTCTTGGAGTTTTGTAGGGTTTTCAGTGTCTGAGGCTCAGGCAGCTCTATAGTTTTTCAGACAAATACAATACTCTTATAAAACTGACTTCTCTCTTTTTAGTCCTCTAGCTGGAGTTACTTTCTTATATAAAATCAATTACAAGTTTTCTGAAAAGTGGATTGACTCTTCCAAGCAATCATAAAGAGAGTTACTCAGATTTACTTTATTTCAAGCCACATTCCTCTTTACAATTGCAATAGAAGATGAGAAACAAGGGAAAAGCAATATATATCAACCCATAACGCATTCATTGTTCACATGCAGTAGCTCATGGTACTCAGCAGCAGCATCTAAAAATAGGGCACAAAATGGGGAGAGCTATAAATATGTCTATAGCATATATATATAGTCAGATCTTTAAAGTTTCAGCAAAAATTATTCTGCCATTTCAAACAATGAAGATGGGGGGGGATAGGGGGGAAGGTACACCTACATCATTTCTGAATTCAGACTTGCCAAAAGTGGAGAACAGCTGAATGCTGCAGTGCTCCATTTTTTGAGGGAAGTGAGAAAGAGAAGTGCCACGATGGGAAGATGTCATAGTAAGAGGCTTCAGTGGCTGGTAAATGAAGACCCAGCTGGAGTTACGTTGGGTAAAGTAAGAGCCAGCTCATAGCATACTGGCCCCAGTACAGCACAACTATGGGGAGTGCTCAGTAGCAGCAATGCCTTTGTGCTCTGCTTTTTCCAAGGGAAGATAAGACAGTTTATAGAAAGAAAATTATTCTGGGGAAATGCTGCATGGAAGTATCTGCTGTTCTCGTAGGGTATTGCTGCAAATAACTGCCTGCTTTATAACCAAGCAAAGGAATTTGTTGAATACAAGATTATATAAGGTTTACAAAGGCATATTGAGATGTGAGATAGGAGCTCAGTATGATCTACAAAAGAGCCTAAGAAGGGAGGCGGCACCCTTATCCATCCCTGTATGCAGAAATCCCTTAAGGAAACTCCCCAAGCTTTAATCATATCCCTTTAAATGAAGTTTGAACTTTGAATTTCAAGTTCCAAGCATAGAAATGAATCATGAGTGGAATTTTCACTTTGCTTTTCAGCTCTGCTCTGAACTTTCCCTTCCCCCTCTCACCATCTTCAGTGAGACTTGGGCTATAGCTGCAGAGTCCAAAAAGGCAGGGTTTTTTTGCTGGAGGAAAACAAGCAAAAGTGAGCCATCAAGGCACGACTCTGTGTGTTCACTGATCTGACACATTTTGACTGATGTCTCCTCTTTGCCGCTTACGTTTCTGTCTCGGACTTCTATCTTTGTCCTGAGCTTCCACTGAGATCAACAAAAAGTTTCCCTATTCACACACTTTCATTTAGAAGCAGCAAGCTAGGAGATTGGAAGGCTTAAACATTTCCCCTTAAATGTTTGCTGTGATTGTGGAAAAGGCAGGGTCCTTTGAAAATTTTAGCCAAATTGCTTCTGCTGTTTGAAGGAATTAGGTGAAGGAGAGGACCAGATTTAAAGAAATTTAAATTAAATCTAGTGAAGTAAATCTTCCAAAGGTTTAAAGTAATTGTTTTGCTGTTTTTATGATTATTCTTTACACCTTCATGCCTTACTTAGTCGTGCCCTGTTCACTCTCCTGATGAGCTGCAGTTCCAGCAGAATATATTGCAGTCTCTCTAGTTTCTTCATCACAGGTTTTGGAAGAAAGGGCCAAATTTTTCCTGGAGTTGCTTCTTTTGGCTGGTAGGGACAGTTAGGGGATTGAAAGCAAAGTGGCTAACACCATCTAGGACAAGAACCAGGCTGTGAGTGGAAATGTTACGGAGAGCCTGGAGAATTGAGGACTACAGAAGAGAACAGAACTGGAGTAAGCAATGGATGAGTTTGGGGCAGAACAATCCCTAGGCCAGCAAATACAATTTCCTGAGCTGTACCATTGCCTTGCAACTTATTGTCTTAGTTCTACTGCAAATGGGATGCAAGGGAAAGCATGAAGCCCACTTACCACAGCATCAGAACCCCCCCATAGAACATGCATGGGGGAATGCATGCTGGTCCTTTGTCATCTCACACTCTGCATCTCATACTCTGAAGGGTGAATCTACTGCTTCTCCTGGTCGACAGATGAGTATTGCAAGAAATATGGCCTGAGGCTTCCTGGCAAATTACAAATGAAGTTCTCAGATTGACAATCTTAGCTAAGTCTCTGAGAGATCCAGACACAATCTTGTGCTAGGAAAGAATAGCAATAAAAAGCAATCTTGCTTTTATATTGCTGAGCAGAGGCAGCAAGCATTTAAAGAAATGCTCATCCAGCAAACTGAAAGAGCAACAGCAAAACACCATGTTTTTGTCAAAATTCAAACCACCTCAAGGAGTAAATTAACACAAACCAATTCTGAGCTCCTCAGCCCATCAGAAATGGCAGCATGCTATATTTATTGTTCGGCATGCCTCAGTTGCTGTGAAAAGGATCCCTTAAAGGTAGCCAGTCATTTTCAAGATGTGGTAGCTATAAGTGCAGTAGTTGTGCAGATGGGGAGCTGTTTGCTTGAACTGTTTATAAAGACTATAAGAATTACTCAGCTATGTTTAGCACTGCTAGAAAAATATACACCTGTCTGGTATATTTCAGATACAAAGTCAGCAAAGGAGACTTGGGGCTGTGAAGGATGTACAGGGAACTATTTTGTACTCAGCTCTGTATTCCAGTGTAATATTTGATCCCAGCTAGTTTAGTGATCAGTGAGAATAAATATTTCTTAATTACACTTTGAAAACTCCTTTTATCTTATAATCTCTTTAGGAAAGTCTCAACAGATAAAAGAGATAAGTCATCAATTTCATTCATGATCGAGAAGGGTAAAAAGAAGCCCTGAGGAGCCACATCTTCAGTGTCAGAAATAAGAGTAAGAATTGATGCCCAAGTCTTCTGACTGTGAGTGAATCCAAATAACTGCCTTCAGCATGCACTGCTGTCAAAAGGGCTGGTTTGTCTTATTATCTCAAGAAGTACACGCTTGCCTGAGTGTAAGTTTCATGAAAGAGGATAATTACATTATGGGAAAAACTTATACTGCCAGGCAGCCAGAGTTAACTGCAGGAAGAGCAAGAGTGTGCCTGGGTCCCTCTTCTACCTTTCTTCCAAGAAGCACACCAACTTAGCATTCCTGATTTTCTTACCTATTACAGCTCATTACTATGATTGCCAGGAGAGAAAGACTTCTGGGGCATTTTTTAATCTACACATATAAATTTTGAGTTCTTTTATCCATTGCTGATTTTGGCTAGGATAGAGTTGATTGTCTTCATAGTAGCTCTTATGGTGATATGTTTTGGATTTCTGATGTAAACTGCTGATAACGCGGAGATATTTTAGCTATTACCGAGTAGCGCTTAAAGAACATCAAGGTCTCTTCTGCTTCTCATGCTGCCTTGCCAGCAAGTAGGCTGAGGGCACACAAGAAGCTGGGAGGAGACACAGCTGACCCCAGCTGACCAGTGGAATATTTCTTACTGTAGGACATCATGCTCAGCCTGGGGGGGAGGCTGGAGGGGGAGAGGGTTGGTCGAGAAGGAAGCAGAGGATAGGCATTCAGAGGGATAGTGTTTGTCTTCCCAAGTAACCATTATGCATGATGAAGCCCTGCTTTCCAGGAATGGAAAAATTCATGTTGTTTTGCTTTTATGCATAGCTTTTGCTTTACTGACTAAACTGTCTTTACCTCAACCCACAAGTTTTCTCACTTTAGCCCTTGAAATTCTTTTCCACATTCTACTAGAGAGGAGTGAGAAAGCAGCTGTTCTATTTTTGTTTCCAAACTTCTTCCACCTTGGGTGCATTGTGCCCAGTTTACTGTGGATACACTGGGCAGTTGAATGAAGAAATCATTAGGAGTCAGAGTTCTAACCTGCTATCAGTAGTCCTCACAAAGAAATGTGTCTGATCTCAGAAGATTACAAGTTTGGCTTAAAATAACAGCTTTTATGAAATGCTGGCCTCTCTGCCCCAAGGGAGACTTCCATTCATGCATTTTTTCCTTCATGACAGTGTGTGCTAGAATTACTTGATTTAATTGGCTCTCTTGTCTTTTCAAATGAAGGCTGAGAATATCAAGCCTTTGCTGTTGATTCTGGCAGCTGAGACTTGTTCTAAGAAAAACATCAACTATTATTTGACTAACAACTGTGTCACAAAACTTCACAGAGATACCATTGCCACCCTTCCAGCCTGCTTTGTTCAAGTACCCATACCATTTTTGAAGATACATGGAGGATGTCTTTTCTTCCTGTGCCTCAAATCAGAGTAGAGCATGGGCCAGATCATACAACCCTGCATCCAGTCTTTACAATTTAGTCATCAGATTACTCCATTACATGATTTTGGTCCATACTAACTTGAGCAGTGACTGTTGCCTGCCTCATAGGGCAGTGCAGCCTCACCACTAGGGTCAGGAGCTAGCATAGACTAATCTGGTCTCAATATGCAGTTTGGATGCATGAGATGGTTGGGAAGGTGATTCAGTTATATGCATATAACTTGTGCCATGTCACCTGCTCTCACAATCAGAAACTAAAGCAAATTTTCTTACCAGGTAAGACACAGGTCTCAAACCCAAGTACACTAAGTATTCAAGAAGGGACAAAGTCTTACCTTTGCTGAAACTATTGATTAGGCAATATGCAAATTCATTATTTTCTTAATAAAAAGACCCGCGACTGCGTTCACTATCTTGTCAGAGAGCTTGCAGTCCAAATCCTTGCCTTCATAGTGCTCTTGCATTGTGCAGGTCTTGAAGCCTTCTGTCATGTCACAACATTACAGTTCACAAGATCTTTTGAGGTTTTAAAAATATATATTAGTATTAATCTTTCTCTTTCTCTCTCTCTCTTCTTACCTGTTTAGTTAGCCAGATGGTAACTAAAGCAACCTGGATTTACAGTGGGATGTGCAGACCATAAAATGTTTTCTATGTCTCTAACTCATAATATTTCTGTACAAGTCTGTGGCATAAACAAACCAGGAGTATAAGAGCCACTCATGAATAATACAGCTGTCCTGTAATTTAATGGTTTAAACAGAATCTCCAAATCTCAAAATTTCCCATCTCTAGAGACTGCCTACACTGGATTTTCAGTAATGGCATTTCATTTTGCCTTCAGACCATGAGTAAATTTCCAGATAGCTTATGTCCAAAAGTCAAATTTAATGATGTCAAGCAAACATCCTTGGAGGACTCAGATCTCTTTGCCATAAAAATTAAACTAAATAAAATGTAGGATTTCATCTCACTCTTGCCTAGTTATTGGACAAGACTTTCCCCAACAGCCATTTTGAAGTGTGATGTCATGCATGGCAGTAACACTAGAAAATAGAAGTGAGATCTGCAGCAGGTGAAGAAGCCATCTCTGCAGGGATTCATACAGTGGTGGGAGACATGGATAAAAGGAGTTTCACAATCAGAATACATCATTCCCATGTTTTAAGGCATTGGAGCCCAAAGTAAAGGAAGACAAATTAATTTCAGGAGCCACTTGAGGCAAAAAACCCCACACCCTTTTTCTGTTCCTCTCATCTTCACTGCAGCTCTTTTGAGAGCTGCTTCAGTCTCAGGTTCTTCTGTGCCACAACCAGAGGATGTTGTTTCCATTATGTGTCTGGACAGTGTCAATTCAGAACTAGAAATGCTTGTCCTCTTTTCAGATTGCAAAAGAAAAGACTCGAAAGCAGACGAAGTTTATTCAAGGTTGTTCAGCTCTGGAGAAGGGTATTGCTTTATAGCAAAATATTGTAATGTACTTCTAAGCTAATCCAGTGTCTATATGAAGCCTAGGCACTCACTGAGACTCAGCAGTGTCCACAGGTGACTGCACTCAATAATGCAATGAGACCCTGATCTCCTGCCAAGCCAGTTCTCACATCAAGGGAGCCTGGATGCAGCAAGGCATAGATTCAATCCACATTTCCAGATCCACTTCCATCACTCTTCATCTGTTTTCTCCTGCCTTATATTGTTCTCCTTCTGCTTTGTATTTGAAGGGTCCTTATAGCCAAACATATTTGCTGTTGACTTCCAATGCTAGATGTAACTTTCTTTTCACAATATAGTTTTTGCATTTCCTTTCCCTGGAGCTAATTCTTTTCATAACTGCAACCTGTGACAATGGTCATGGCTATGACTAGGGTGTGGCTGTGCAGACAGATTTAGCCACAATTCATCTGTTGCCCTTCCAGATTCTTAACAGGCTCAATCTATCTTTTTTATCACAGGAGCTTGTACATCAGCAAGGCCCAGTTACAGGCAACACCCCACGAGCAACATTTTCCCTCCCAGGGTTTGTATCATTACCACCTGGTGACAGCAAGAGCTAGTGCAGAGCGTCAGGGCACCAGCACACAGAGATCATCTTCCAAATGCTTGTCCGCTGTACTGACAAAAGCGTGTGTACAGAGATCTGCATGACTCCAATTAACGGATGAGAACACCATTTTTTCAGTAATTATTGGGGGGAAAAATGTAACAGAGAAGCCTCTAGTCATCATGAATGTAACATTTTCCTTTCTATTAAAAAAAAAACCAACACACAAAACCCACAAACAAACAAAAAACCACAAACAAACCAAACAACCAAAAAAACCCTTGCCTGAAGTTTATTTGCAGAGACACCTGAGCTGGATAATGCTTTGAATGCTGAGACACCAATGTCACCAATGGCTTGATGTCAAAGGCTGCTGCTGTGATGCTCTGTGAACCAGGGAAATAAAACTCCTGGGATCAGGCACAGAAACGAAGCTGTAGAAGTTGCTTGAGAAATGGAGCAGTCAGTGGTGTAATGACTTGAAAGCTAAGGGATCATGCAAGCAATGATGTCTGTGCTACACACAAAAAATTCCAATCCCTTCTCCTTGCAAAGGGCCCTTGATAGATTATAACAGTACATTCTGGACAGAGAGATATTGTCTGTCTGATGCCTAGACTTTTATTGAAGTCCAGGGTTATGAAATGTAAGTCATTTAGCCCACTTTAGATAAGTATCACTTTCAAATCGGATTATAATTTGCAAAGGCACAACATGTTCAGGGCAGACCTGTGTCAGACACCAAGATAAGGATTCCAGGAGGCTCCACTGCTTGGTAGTTCTGTGAACAAGGAAGAAGAGTGTTTGGAACATCATAGAAATATATGCACAAAGAGACCTTTTATAATTCAGCTTGAGACAAAGGTGATTTGTCAGACATCCCAAGGCAATTGCCCTGGAGAACTGGAGAAGACTGCACAACATACAGCTGTTTCTGGTTGCGTGTGGTGCTTTGGCACACCTGTATGTTATTAACACAACTATTGTTAAGTCCTATTTTCCCTTGTGTTCTGTGAAAAGCTATGGCGATCACTTCTGTGCCAATGA
This sequence comes from Dryobates pubescens, assembly GCF_014839835.1. Lineage (NCBI taxonomy): Eukaryota > Metazoa > Chordata > Aves > Piciformes > Picidae > Dryobates > Dryobates pubescens. The sequence goes on along the minus strand of NC_071625.1, from coordinate 17,517,639 downwards.
CCATCCTTTGAACGTATTTGCATGTACCATTTTCCCATGTAATGCATTTGTCTAAGCCCAGTAAAACAAATAAGTAGAAGAGCTGCCAGCTCTGACTCAGTGGGGTGCTGAATGCCACAGGCGACTTCCCAGAGGAAGGGAGTGTGAAGGTTTCTGCAGTACAGCATGCAGACAGACTCACGCAAGCTTTGCCAGCTTCATGGGAAATCTGGAATTTAAATGAAGGAAATGGAGGTCTCCTTCCTGACTCTGCTTCTCTGAGACATGTCAGTGGAGTGAGTCAGAGATGAGTTGCTATTGTTGCGTCATCACTGCAATCATTTGGGAGAAGCCCGAGTCACAGGAGAAGTCTAAGCCATCAAGTTACTCCTCACCAGAATGCTGAGGCGGGCAGAGGATGATGACATTCAGCAGTGGGCTCAGAAGCAATTCTCTAGTAGGATTAACATGCTTTGAAGAAGAGGCCTCCTCTTCCCCTGGTGTCCCTTCCCTGCCAAGCTTTGCATTGACCTACAAGAGGTTAAAGTCATCCACAGCCTGATAATAGAGTTTGGGCTCTAGTGTTTAAGCCTTTGAAGCCATTATAAAAAGGATGAAAGGGCACAGACTCACAAATGCACTTCAGTTTTGCATCCAGCTGAGTATGGAAAGATGTTGAAGATTTGCCTCTATCTATTGGCTTTGCCAGAGCTTTTAGTGAACTGAATAAACCACTGACACCCATTTTTTTCTCCTATCCATGCAGGGACCTCAAGCCATTGCTTAGGTATCATTAACATAGTGGAAACCACTGATCAGGCCTCACCTAACCTACATACTTTAGGAACCTGTCTCCTCCAGAGACATACTCAAAAAAACCTCAGTATTTTTCCATCAACTTCAGCTGATATGCATTTCACACAGCTAGCCCAAAGCAAGACTATGGACAAGGTGTCTGATACCAGGTTTCTTGTCTGAATTCTGTGTATGATATCTGCACTTTGAAAGACTTATGGTACAGGAACACCAATTAATGTTTAGAGGCTTGTGGTGGGTGAGAGAAGGCAGAAAAGAGGAACAAGTCATTGGCCTCATCTGTGTCTTTCTAAACTCCACATAGTTAATCTGTGGAGAGTGAGACTCCAGGTGGTCTCTTGTACTCCTAAGAGGAAATGTTCAAGGGATTATTATCCAACTGGATTTTTTTCTGTATTTGAGCCTGGGTTGTTTCTCCTTGACCTGAATTTTATATTGTGTTTCACTCTGGCACTTGCACTTCACTATTGAATTTTTCAAGGATCCACCATTTCTCTTGATTTATGAGACAAGAGTGACAAGCCTGATTAATCACTATGTATCTCAGTCTATGACATCAATCTTTCAAGCAGGTCAAGGAGGATCTGCCATGAAAGTTATGGTCCCTTAAGAATAATTTAGACATGGAAGTTGAACTTTTCTTAGCCTTCCCCACTCCTGGCAGCATGAATTCCTGCCTATGTCTAGAATGGCTGGTTGTCGTGGCTCTCTGCCACACCAGCAAGGTCAGGGTCCAGAAGCACAAACCCGCTGTTCTCAGTTTTTCTTCCTACTGTCCCTGAAAAAAACCTCCTCCTGCTTCAGTCTCTTTCCTAAAGCCTATTTCTTCTTCAGGGACATCACAGTCTTGGACATCACAGTTTCCTGGACATTGAGACACTTGAACATATCCAGAGAAGGGCAACGAGGCTGGTGAGAAGCCTCGAGCACAAGCCCTATGAGGAGAGGCTGAGGGAGCTGGGATTGTTTAGCCTGGAGAAGAGGAGGCTAAAGGGAGACCTTATTGCTCTCTACAACTACCTGAAGGGTGGTTGTAGCCAGGAGGGAGTTGGTCTCTTCTCCCAGGCAACTAGCACTGGAACAAGAGGACACAGTCTCAAGCTGCACCAGGGGAAGTTTAGGCTCAAGGTGAGGAGAAAGTTCTTCACGGAGAGAGTCATTAGCCATTGGAATGTGCTGCCCAGGGAGGTGGTGGAGTCACCATTCCTGGAGGTGTTCAAGAGGGGATTGAATGTGGCACTTGGTGCCATGGTTTAGTCATGAGGTCTGTGGTGACAGGTTGGACTTGATGATCTTTGAGGTCTCGTCCAACCTTGGTGATTCTGTGTAACTGAAGAAGACACAGCGTGCCTTGCTGAGGCCCATTCTCCCCTTTCATGTAAGTGGAGCACTAATCCTCAGCCTTGGGGTAGCATGAGGATTCATTAACATATGTTTACACAGTGCTAAGTATTAATTATTAAGTCAGGCTGCCACTGAAGGGAACGAAAGCTCTTGGCTTTCTGAATAACAGGGCCAGCATTCCTTGAAAGACTCCCACAGCCTATTTGACAGATGTGCAGTGTGATGTGGCATGTAGGAAACTGCAACCATATTTTCCTTTAAGTCACATGACTAAAGTCATGAGTTGGTTGAAGCTTCACCTAATAGCGTAGTACACTGGAAGGAAAACTGCAAAGCTTTGGGAAGAGATGGACCTGTGAAGATGAGAATTTATTGATGAAAACTACAAAGACAACATGACTACTAATCAAATGGTGAGTAGGGTTGTGGGGTGTGTGTATGTGTGTGTGTTAAGAGAAGGGCATGCACAAAGTAGTGAACATTTCCCTTTTACTAACAGTTATTGTATTAGCACTACAGCAGTAAGCCAATGAAAAAGTTATTAAACAGCAAAGACGGCCCCTGTTGTTGTTACTATTTCTATTACTATTGTTATTTATTCCTTATTGCTTTTACTAATAATAGCAGTGCTAATACCCTACTTGATATGTTATATCACCTGTATTAGTAATAGTAGTAGTAGTAACAATAACAGTAGTAACAAGAGCATTATTCTTAGAAGCCATGGTCATGACTTCAGCTTTACTCTTAGCTGAAAAAAAATCTCTGAAAGCATCTCAGCTTAGTCACACTGGAGAAACCAGTTCAGTGTGAGGAGGGAGCCTTGCCAGTGATGCATGCCTGCTTGAAAATAGTGTGGCATCACTAGCACATTTCCCAAAGGTATGACATGACACTATCAGATGACAGTAGCACTTAGAACTAACCTGGGCAACAACAGCAATATGCAGGCAAATGAGTGAGGGAGGAGCACAAGGAGGTCCTCATCTGGCGTGTACTGGCTCTGCTCAGATTTACTGTCACCAGTTAACTGGTTCTGTAAGGCAACCACTTACTTGAAACTGATAGGTAGTAAAAAGAATTATTTGATGATTATCCCATTGCCTTTCCATTACTGGCCTGACCTGATAAGAAGCAGCTTCCCTATCCATCACAGCTGTGCCTGTTCTAACTGAACTCATTTTTCAGACCACTATCAGCCAGCCTTGGCTATTTTTACTCCTAGATTTATGGGGCAAATTCATCCACTAAATTCAATTTTCTTTGATGAAAGCTTTTCCGATATTTTTTTCCCCTCCTTTGTCTATTGTCTGTGAGTTATGCTTTACCTTCTCCCTCCCAGGTGTAGGGAGATTACATTGCCTTCCTATATTTCTTTTTAACTGCTGAGATTATGATTTTCAGAAATAATGTTTTTTCATTCAGATCTCACTGTAAGCTTCAGGAAATCCTAAAACAAAGTAGAATCTATGTTTGCATATGTAGGTGTTTTTTTTCCTTCCTTCCCAATCAATTTTGGATCAGCTGGTGATCTGTCTGCGAGTTTCTGTAGAAGTGAGGCTATCAGCTGATTACATGCTAGAGGATACTCACCATTCACTTGCATTAGTGCTTCAAATATCCATTAATACCTGCAGCAGACTTGGACATTGCTGTCTGTGTTAGCCACTTTGCATCCATTTGAACATCTGACTAAGAGGGCAAGTGAAAAAATAACTTCCACCGAAGGGAAGGGAGACCTTAGGAAAAATAAAATAAGTGTCTAATAACTCAAACACCTACTCAGTTGGAAATGTTCTGTTGCGTGCTGTCAGCCCTAGGCAGGGATGTTACTGTAAGCCTATTGCATCTCTCCAAACCTTCTTGGCACACAAGGCATGGAAACTGAGAACTGCTAGAATCCAATACTGTCAAATATGACATTCAAAGCACCAGACCCAACCCCAGGGAACAGACTGTTGAATCTCCTCTGCCATGTGCATGGGAGTAGGTAAGTTGAAGCAATGGGCCCTTAGACAGCTCTTAGACCCTGTAGAGACATACAAAAATAATGCCAGATCTAGAACTGGAGAATTGGAAGTTTCATGTCATCAAGGTATGCCTCTTTCCATTGAATCTGCAGCTAGTATTTAGGATTCGTGTAGACCCTTCACTCAGGAGTGGTGGATTCAGTATGAGGGAGCAAAACTTTTGCCCAAGCTCAAGAAGATCTGGCTTTGACTTTTGCCTTTGGCATAGTATAGACATTTAAAACCAAAAGCCCAGGATGTGCTTTCAGGGGATGCTTGCAGAGGAGAGATTTACTCCTTCTAACTTCTGAGTTTTCAACTCATTTATTTTTTCTCTTTATTTTCCATTCTTCTGCAAAGCACTGGCTCATCTTGATTTTAAACATCATGACTGCTTTTAAGGGAACAAATCTCAAAAAGAAAACCAAACCAAAATTACTAATTCTCTGCAGTAACCAGGTCACTCCTACTTTCATATCAGTTCTCAGTTCCTGTTTATAAAGTTCATACTCCAGCCCTGAGTGGTGATCACTTGGCAGAAGAAAACAGTAATGCACTGGCACAGCACTCCAAGTAATTATTCACTCTCCTGTGGCATTATAACATACTGCTGTGCTGAAACATTGTAATCCCTCACCCTCAAATGCCACCCATATCAAGATATGGCCACAAGATAGACTTTGATTTAAAACATTGACAAACACTCTGTGTGATATGCTGATTACCCTTCTCCACTCATCAGCAAGTCAGTGGGGAAAGAGGTGACTTTGAAAGCATCTGGCCTGAGGAGTGTGGAGAAGAGCGGGAACCATCTTGCTACAGGGCACAGATAAGTGTTGATTGATACCACACACTAAAAAAAGGCTCAAGATAAAAACTTTGCAGTGATAAATATTGCTTCCTTTTCCCTCACAAGGTGCCCTCAACTCCTAGTTTGATGCCAGTCTCCTTTGGCCATCCAGCTGTATCTTCCTACCCAGCTCATTCTCATTGCTCCTTCTACCCTTCTTATTGTCATTGCGTTATACTGCACCCGTTTCTACTTTGGCTAGAGATTGTACACTTGTGTGTCTGACTTATGACAGCCACCAGAAATTTCACTGGATGTTAACCTTTAGGAAACAGCACTTGGATTTCAAGCTCAGGTGTGTGTTTGAATAACCAGGATCCTGCTGTGCCAGAGGCTACATGAAGGGCTCCTCTCTCTTTTCTCTTTTCCCTTCTCCCTCCATCTCAGCAGTCCACCAAGGATACCCCTGACAATGTCTCACCACTGGAAGGATCCCCCTCAGCTGCACTGGCGCTGAGCTGGTCCCATCTGTGGCAGACAGATCTCCCAGTAAGGGAATGCTCTCTGGGCTCTCATACATAACCTTACTTGTCTAACACCCTACAGGCATGCTCCAGCCCCACACCTTGAGTGCTGAATCTCACCCACCGTTCCCTGGGTAAGGAGGGATGGGATGGTGCCCCATCAAGTTCTTAATTCTTCTCCAGGTGCTGTGTTTCCCTGGGAGATATTGAGATATTAAGTTGTCTGGCAGAGACTCACTACAGGTGTAGATAGCTGCACATTCCCTGAGGACCATGAGAATTGGTTTTATCATTCTGCAGTGGTGTAGACCTTTGAGAGGACTAATCCTCTGCATTACACTGATCTGCTTCTCACTGAACAAGCTTTGATCGATTAAGGATGCAACTGTTTCTCACACTATCACTAGCCTTCTTAACCTTGACATCAAGACAAGAACTGAGACACTCAGGGAAATGTCTGAAACCTGACAGCATGTATCTCCACAATCAGGCCAACGAGCTCAGCTGCTTTTGTTTCACTGGTAACAATATCTGTTACAAAACTACATTATGAAAATTAAAAATTAAAAAAAAAGGCAGGACAGTCTTTGTGTCAGGAGCTGTGCTCACTGATGCTGCTCCTCAAGCAAACTGCAATAAATGAGCTCTAGCCTCCCCCAACCCAGACTATTCATGGGATACACTTGTAACCCAAGCAGCTGGCATCTGAGCCAAGAAATTCTTCCAGGGAGAGGACCACCTTCTCAGGACAAAGTGTTAGTGGAATGAGCCTGTTCCTGGTATCAGCCTGTTTCCTGTGTCTCTGTAGATCCTTAGAGCCCTTGCAAACTCAGTGGTCTCAGTAAAAAGCTACTGGCTCTACTGCACATCAAAAACCTTCTGGCTTACCAGTGGCCATGAGAAGATTCTCCTTGCTCCCAAGTATCATGCTTCCAGGCATCCTGTGGGGTGTAAGGGGGTGTACGCTGCTATTGTCTTGGGATTTTCTGGGAATTGAGCACTGTTGCAGCATCTCCAGAACTTTGTTACAAGGGCTGGCATGCCAAAACAATGGCAAGACTTGATATTAGCCCATTATTTCTAAATCGCTGAATTTCAAGCTGGCTAAGGTAAGAGCAAGTAGTAGTAATACAAGATAGAGTACATAGTGTAGGAATAGAGAATACAGTTCACAGAAACGTTGCTATAAATATGCTACTTTCTAGTCTAGCAGGTTTCAAAGTTTCTTTCACACTCTGTGATTCAGCTAATAAGCTGAAAGTTGCTTCTCAGCCTTCTTATTCAAGGACTCACACAACCCATTCACCATCTGGCTGCCTCACAAAAGGCAACCCATGTATAGAGTCCTTGGCTCTTTTATCATTTAAGTTGGCAATTTCTTCAGATCCAGAGATTTCCAACTCAGTCAAGAAGACTGTTGCAGCATCCTATCCCCATACCATGGCTTGGCCCTGCTAGCGTTCCAAAGAATAGCCTACTGCAATTTCTGATTGTCCAGATGGTCAGTAAAGGTACTTAATGAATATTCCTATGGTGATGGGAGAAATTATTGAGTTACCGTAAAATAAAATTAACTTCTTTCCTGCACTGGCTGTAGTCAAATGCCAGAGTGAAGCCTCATTATTCATCTTCAGATTCCACACAGCCATGTAAACTGACAACCACATTTTATCCAGCTAAATAGATGGTACTGATGTGTGTGGCCTACTATTGGATTTTGATTAAGACTATATTTTACTGTTAAGTAGCTTGTGATTAAGTGATCCATAAATTCTTTTGAGAGAAACATCGTCAGAAATCCATGCTAGTTCCAGCCTACCCCTGAAACACACGGCAGTCCAGCTGGTGAGGTTCTTTGTGGCAAATATGAGAATGCCATTAGGAAAAAATGCGTCTGAAGAGAGACTCAGACCTGGATAGTACCTCCAAGGACAGAGACTTCATAAACTCTCTGGATGATGTGTTCCAAAGTCTATCCTCTTCTCCCTTCCCACCCTCTCCCTTCCAGTCTCCCTCCTTCCAAAATAAATGTTTTCTCTTATTTTTTAATGGGATTTCCTCTATTTAAATTTCTGTGACTTCCCTGAGCACCAATGAGGACATCTCAGATACTGCAAGATGGCTCCATCTTCTTTACTTCACCCCATCAGATATTTACGCCCATGGACAAGATTCCTCAGAACCTTCTTTTTCTTGAGGCTGAATAGTCCCATGTCTCAGTCTGTCTTCGTAAGTTAGATGCTCCAATATCTGAACTTTGTGGGCATTCACTGGACTCACTCCAGTATGCCCATATCTCTCTTGTGTTAAGGAGCCCAACACTGGACACAGCCCTCTTGATGGGTCTCACCAGTGCTGGGTGGAGGTAAAAGATCACCTCCCTGAGTTTTCTGGAAACACTCTGTTTTATACAGCCCAGGAGGCAGCTGGCCTATTTTTGCTGCAAAGGCATATTGCCGGCTCACGCACAACTTCCTGACCTCTATATCCTCTTCTGCAAAGCTGCTTTCCAGCTCCTTGCTTCCCAGCCTTTGCTGGTGCATGGGCTTATTTCTCCCCAGAGGTAGGACTTGGAATTTCCTTTGCTGAACTTCATGAAGCTCTGTCAACCCATTTCTTCAGCCTGTTGAAGTACCTCTGAAGGCAGTACAATACTCTGGTCTCTCAAATACACCAATCAATTTTGTATTGTGTACATAATACAGGACACACAGAAATCTGATGTAGGACATCTCAGTTCTACTTTTAGAACTAGAAGAATGAAAATTAGATACCACAGAAAGTAACTTCAGGAATTCCTTATTAGTTCTGGATCTGAGAGTTGCTCTCCCTGTCATATCTCATTATCCTCCACTGCTCACTGAAAAGACCATATTTACATATCACAGGCCTAGTACATTCACTTTATTTCTGCCTCCTTGTGTGTTGTTATTATTGGTATTGATTTTCTGAGAGTTTGCAGCAGAGATGGCAAAGAGGTCTCTGCCTCACGCTCTCTGCACAGCATTCCACTCACACGTCATTGCTTTCACAAATATGAAAGCTCCATCTCAGCTCTCCACATGCCACAAAAATTTGCTAACAACGAACCTTGAAAACAAAGCCACCTCACAGCTCCTGTCTTTTTTTCAAGCTGTTTGCTTGGGTTTGTGTTTGCCTCATTGACCTGACTTTGCTGACTGAAGTTAATCTCTGCAAGGAAGCACTGAGATTTTGCTTCTCCCTTAAAGCTGATCAGAGGGCAGCGTGAGTGCAGGTGAGTACTTTTGTGAATGTAGAGCACATTTCTTTTCCTCCTCTGCCCTTTTGCAGGAGCTCCACTAGGAGGACCTCATTAGGAATTCTTACTTACAGCAGCTTCAAGCCATCTGTTGCTACAGAAGAAAGTGCCTGTTGAAAGCATTTCTTTTCCTAAATAGTTACTGAACAGTTGGTGTTTGGTGTACTCCTGGAAGGTAGTCAGTGTTCAAACAGGACCTGTCTAGCCACACACTTTCAGTCCTGCTTTTTGCTAAAACACACCAGGCCTCAGGATCTGATTGGATCCCAACAGATGTCAGTTGAACCTACAAAGATTTGGAACAAAACTTGTGCTCTTTCTGAATTTCTTCTCCACAGCTACAGAGGTCTCAGCCAAATGCTACACAGAACTCCAACATTCCAAATTTCACTGCTGGCTTCACAAGCTGTGGTTTCACTTGCACTACAGAAGAAGGCATTGTTCTTAGGAGATTAGGCTGTGACAAGCGGCTTTCCATCTCACTTTTCTGATGGGGTATTCTGTAGGACAAGAATCTGTTTTGCACTCTCTGAGTATTAGACCCACGGGGATCCTTTAGTCCTTCCTGTAGTGTGTTAAAAGGCTAATAGGACATGAGAGCCTATCTAGAGTCCTCTTCTCTGGAAAAGCAGGCCCAGATTATAGTTAAACTGTTCACTATAATCAATGCCATTGTTTGGTTTAGGATCTCTTTCCAACAGAAAGAATTCACAGCCTTCTGTGTCAACCCTCAGAATCACTGGGAAGGTGGCAATCATCACAACCAGCTTTCTTCCAGGATTAACTAAAGAAGCAAACATGCTCAGTGACCAGAGTCACTGTTCAAAGCACAAACCAGTGTCTTTTTCATAAGGAACTGATGGGAGAGGCACTGCACAGGACCTCTGTTAACAGAAGCAGTGACAGGATGGCAAATGGAAGGGCTGGGAAAGAAGGTGAAGCAAGAGTCACTGTATGACCCCGAGAGAAACATGGCAAGATGTGGTGTTGCACTGATTTCAAAGAGGTTGTGATCTGAGCAAAGACAATGGTATCTCCTGTGTTTGGAGAAGTGGTATTTTGCACATTCATTTTAAAAACTGTACTCTGTTAGAGAAGCATATTCAGCCTATAATCAATCAGTAATAAATATATCAATAAAGTAAGACTGAATAATAAAAATATGGAAGTCATAAATTCATCACAGTAAGAACAAAAACAATCAGATAGAAATATATCAGATTTCCTGAGCCCTGTATCACGACAGTCTTTGATTTACAAAACTCAGCTACTCTTCTTTTTGGTAGCCAGCTTAGAGTTGTTACAGCAGCTGATGATCACATGATTCTGCTCTATCATTGCAATTGGCTAATGATGCTAATCTGAAGAGGCATCTCATTGTCTGGCTGTTGCGGTATCAAAGGGCTCCAGTTAATGAAATAAATAATAAATACAGAGCTCAATCAAGTGTAGAGTAGTGTGTCAGCCAAGGGCAATACAACAACCAGGAGAGGAGCAGTGGGGAGATTTGCCTTACCCATTCACTATAGGCAAAATTATGAAATTGTAGAATCCTCTGCAAAAAGATGCAACAGAAGTAACATCATTTCAGTTGCCTTAAACACAGACTAGGCTGAACACAGTGCCATAGCAAAAAGGAGGCTTCTTGAAGTGCCTGTGACAGGGAATCTTAAAGGAACAAAATAATTTATGTTGGAAGCAGAACTTGATCATCTAATCTCTGAATACAGTAGAGCCATCCTCAATGTCAGAGCAAGCTGCTGAAGAGCTCTTCCAGTCAGGCTTTTACTGTTTCAAGGATAGTACTGGGGCAACCTCTTCCAGGGTTTGACCATTCTCATTGTGATTCATTTTACCCTGGTACCTAATGGGAATTTCGCTTGCTGGAGCTTGTGTCTGTTGCTGCTCATCTCTTTTGACTGCACAGCACCAGCTGGAGTCTGGCTCCATCTTCTCCATAATCACCCATATAATGTAAGGAATGGTCCCATATTTTTAGTGCTGGTACTGTTCTACTGAAGATCAGTTTAGTTGCGCTGAGCTAAAATAAAGGGACAAATCTGATTATCCTTCTGTGGATTCAGAGAGCAGTGAAGTTTTCTCACACTCAGTGTAATAATTCAATGTCTTTATGTCATTTGCTGACTTGCTTTTCTTTACATATGGATCTCAGCACTGTCTTTCATGATACAGAGAAAAAGAACTATTTAATACCTCATATCCCAGCATCTACTCTTGGTACCTCACTGGGATATTGCCATGGAAACAGGGAAAGTTTGAAATAAAAGTGAAGACACTCGCTTTTCTTATTTTTCAGTAGAGACTTCAAAATTTACTGTCATATAAAACAATCCATGTACCATCTGCTTATTGAAATTTGAATGCAAATGTTTCTTTTCTTTCCTCTGAATCTCTAAATCACTGCCATGACTTATCCTCTCAGAAGCATCTTTAGAGGTGGTGTGTGAGTTCATGCAGCTTCCTATCCAGACATTAGATAGATGAGAAATATCCTTTTCTTTCAGCCAGGGATGGCACAAATAAAGAATTTGTGAGACTGAACCAAAATGGAAGGCAACAGGCAGTGGAGAAAAGTAGAGCCTTGAAATCAGCTGCTGCAAGAGAAGCTTGGCTGTATGTCACATAGCCTTCCAGTTATATTTTGGGAAAGGTTTGGGGGTTTTATATATATTCATAGAATTCATATTCATGAAATATGTATACGATAGGTGTGTGTAGGATAGCCTTCAAAAATACACTAGTATCATTTTTTTCCCTCGTCGCTTCCTCTGTGGATCTATTGATTCAAGCATCACTGAACAGGAGAAGAGTCCTCTTTGCAGAGGCAGCAGCACATCTCCCAGCTGATGTGACTGTGATTTATTTGGACTGCTTTCTAATAAGGGGCACCAGAGCACAGTTTCTGATAAAGTCAATGGAGATAAGCAGCTACAACCTTTACTCCCCACTGCCTGCTGAGGTATGTAACGTCTCTCTTCAAGTTAAATGCCACAGCAGAGTCCTAAGTCCATCTTAAGAGGTGGATGGAAGGAGACTAATTCCTTTTTACATCTTTGGTCATTCTCAGAGTGTTGAGATTTCTGCTATGAAAATTTTTGGCCTCATTTTGAGTGCTGCTTTTACAACACAGAAAATTACCAGTCACAACCTGTCTCTCTGAGGTGGGCTATTGCTCTTTACACTAGTGTCAGTGTTGTGGTACACAGGGAAATTCCCCCTGACTTGAGGAGATAGTCCAGGCCCACCAGCCTCTGTCAGTTTCCTAAGGGACAGACAAGATATGGCAATATTGATAAATGCAGTTGTTTCTTTGCACCTGATTTCCACAGCCCTTTCCCACATCAGTGGTCAAAGAGCTTATGTCTCTATGAACTTCCACAGAGCTAGGCTGGCAAGAGGAGGCTTTTCCTCAAGAAGCAGAGAGAACAACCCAGCTGTTTCTGACTTGCACTCTGCTCAGCACATAACACTGCTTTGCAGGCAACTCACGGGGCTGCAGACATTGCAGGGCCATCCATCTCCTGCATGACTTCACCTTACCCTAAGCTGTTACAGGCAAGAGGTGTTCAGGTAGCAGCTGCAACCAGATGGTGTTTTCTGTTGCCGTTTCTCTGGTAATCAGGCAGCTACACTAATAACCATGTCCTTACAACCCTGGCTCCTGCTTATCACAGCCTTCTTGAGAATGCAAGCACACTGTGCCCTGTTCACTCAGCCATCCGTCACTTTGCCGTCCTGAATGATTAATGTCTACCTACCAAAGCCTGCACACAGCTTTCCCTTGGAGGCAGTAAAACTGCATGTTTGGGTCCAGTGGAAGATGGGAATAAATGTGTGATCATTACATAAGAAGGGCAGGGTGCTATAAAAACACCACAAGAGACTATGCTTTGCAGGAGGTAAATTTTAAGAGGTCTTAGATTAAGTTCATTTAAACTGCCTACTAATGTATGAACATCAGGTCAAGTCTTCCACTGTATCCATTTGGTGTTACAGATCTATTGTCCCTAGAGAAATGTTGTTCATATTGAGACACTCTGTTTTAGTAGATATTGTGTCACTGCTGCTATATCTATGGAATGTGTCTTGGTTCTAGGTGTCTACTCCATCACAATCTTCTTCAGGCTGGCAGGCATCTCAGGAGTCCAGTCCAACCTCCTGCTCCAAGTTAAGCCAGTGCTAAATTCATACCAAATTGTTTACAGCTTTTTCCTCTTCAACAGAAGGCTAAGCTTGGCTAAGGGACAAACTCCCACCCAGCTACTCTCTCATTCCTTGACAAAGTAGGGTTAACAATAGGATGAGGAGCCTCATGACTCAAGATAAAGACAGGAAGATCACTTACTGGTTACCATCATGGCCAAAATATCCCCCTGCTGTGGCCTGGGGCCCCCTGTGGGCTGCAGGGTGGGTCTCTGCTCTAGCAGGGTTTCTCCAGGGCTTCAGGGGATGCCTGCTCCTAGCCTGCAGCATCTTCTGCCCTGATGCTCCTCCAGCCACAAGGTCCTGCTGCTGCTGCTGCTTCCTCTTCCACTGCCTGTTCTCCCTTTAGCCCTTTCTGAAATCTGTTTTTTCCCACGGTGCCCCTAGCTTGGCTGAGGGGCTCAGCTGTACCACAGAAGCTGCCCTGCTACCCTGGCATGGACACACAATACAGGTGCTGACTCTTCACCTTTTCTGGACAATTGCTCTACCATCCTTTTCATCCCTGTGTTGCTTCCTTTACTCCTGCCTTCCTAGTTGGAGTAGATTTTGAACGATAGATCTTCAGCTCTAAATGGCCCTGAGGTGGTGTTCACTTCACCTCTGACACAGCAGCCGCTGCAGACTTACCTGCTTACAGCTACTGAGGTACTGGAGTAGCAGTATATAGTAGGGTATTTTTTCCCATTAATTAATGGTAACACTCCTCGGAGAATGGTGTGTATTAGATTATAAACACTCCAGGGGATCAATTTCCCTCAGTGTTGTTCATGTGCAATGCCAAGCTCATGGCCCTAGTTTTGCTTGTCACTAAGCACAAAAGAACATGTAATCATGAATATAAAATCAAAGTAAGAATAGGAGGCATTTCTTCCAACCTGTCTGGGTTTACTTTGGAGTGTTGTGTATTTGAAACAACCTGAGAACCGTAGAATATCTCAACTCTGATGGGACCCTTAAGGATCATCAAGTCTAATTCCCTGCACTCACAGAGCTACCTAAAACTAAACCATATCAGAGCACGATACAGATGCTCAGGATTGGTGCTGTGACCACCTTCTTGGCAAGTCTGTTCCAGCAACTGACCACCTTCTCAGCGAAGAACCTTTTCTTAACATCCAATCTGATCTTTCCCTGACGCAGTTTCATTCTGTTTCCTTGTGTTCTCTGGCCACTTACCAGAGAGGGAAGATCAGCGCCTCCTGTTCTGCTGCCTCTTAATTCTGCTGATTCCTCTGACTGATGGGCTTGTTACCTGTCTTTGGGAATCCCAGATTTGTTAAGAGCTCATAGCAGTTGAAATGAAAAGTGTATTTGTGATCCTGACCAGAACTGGGTTTGGGCTGTATTTCCTGTGTAAGGGTATTTGATTTGGTATAGGAGTATACCAGTTTCCTACAGAGATTTAACTGGAGTGGAAAAGCATGGAAATACACACTCCATCACAACTAATTGGAAAACTACACACAGTGTGGCCACGGGCTGAGGAGAGACCTATGGACAGGTCTTACACCTCACCTGATACACAACAGCTTGTTGAGACTCTAACTTCATGACGGATGTGAACTTTTGTGCTTGCTCTCTCATTGCGTGAAGTCCAAAGAGCTCAGGAACACCTCCAGGCCACTCCTTCAGCCATTCCACTTAAAGGCTCAGAGAAACAAAAGGTGATGCTTAACAATGCCCTCAGCCCTGGACCCTACCAGATTATCTCAAGGAACATAAGGAAGTAATGGCAAATTCTAAAACTCATTTGCTACAGGAAAACAGATGGCTACTCAATGCTGAGACCTTTGCTCCTGATATCCACGTGGCATGGATTTAAGTAATCAAAGGCAGGCCAAAATCATTACCCAACTACAATCACCACAAACTGTGTTTGAGATTTCACTTACCAAGTAGGCTCCTAGAGCTCTTCCTTGTACTAAAACAGCAACTAGTCACCTGTGGCTCTTCTCAGTGGATCTGCCAGACTTGGCTGACTTGTTTTCATTTGTGAATCCTGACAACACCACATCTTGCAAAGGTGCATTGGCCTACAAGGTGTTGCAAGGAGGTGGAGAAAGTTTGCAGGACAACAAACATAGCATGATTTGTGTTCTAGCCTTCTCTCTCTCTCCATCCAGCTCCCTAGGGAGAGCAGGTGCTAATCATTGCCTGTAACAGCACTGGGTGATTAATTCAAAGTGATTTAGCAGCTGGGCACTCACCTTCACACAGATATCGATGGTTTGGATGTTTCCTATAATATTAGCCATACAGCAATTACTGCCCACAGATACTTGCTCTTGTACTAATGAGCCAGAAGCTATTGGTGTCCACATCTACTATCTACACATTTTACAGTTGCAGGAGGGCTCTTCCTTGGTGACCATGTCTACTGAACAGGCAAATTTACAACATGCATGGAAAAGGTATGAACTATCCAAAGATAGTTCGGGAAGGAAAAAAATAATGTATCAGCATTAGAAGGATGAGTGCAGCATGAGCATGAAGTCAGATCCAAGGACAGAATCAGGATGTCAGTGATGTGAACAGTGCTGAGGTTTACCTGCTCAGTGTGAGTAGCCTGGGCAGGAGATCCATACAAGTAGAACTGGCAAAGTATTATAACACATCAATTTGCTGGGTTGACTTAAATAAGCAAAGTCCAGTCTTAGTGTAGGCAATGCCTAGATTAAACTGCTTAGTGCATTGATGAAAAATTGAGGTAAGCTCTCTTATACAATCTGACTAGTTAAATAATTCAGATTCTATTAATTGCTGCTCTGCTTTCTCCTTTCTTTTTCACCACATTTATATTCAGCTAAGTGATGTTGGCTTTTACACTTACAGCCCAACAGCTTGGTTCATACTGTCAGGCTCTTGCACAAAAATACAGATCAATTTAACCCACTGGTCCAGATATTCCTCCTGCTTACAGAAATATAAATTCATTGAGCTGTTAGCAGATCTATTCAGAAATGCAGAGTCCATATCATAATAGTCAGAACACAGTGTTGGGACCTGCAGACTAACACAGAAATACAAGCTGGGATCACTTTTACTGCAGTGCTTTGCAACAGCAACATGAGTCTAAAACGGAGGGAGGTCGCCCTCTCGCTCCATCTCTGCTCCTTGTTTTGTTTTGCTTCTTGGGAAAGTTATTTCAAGTCTCTTCTTCAAAGACAGAAACAGGAACAACATTCCCAAAGAATCTTAGAGGAGGAGGGTGATTGCATGTCTTAGCAACTCCCTCTTTGCACTCAATCTCTTACATTTTACGAAGTAGAAATAATGAAAAGCACAACAAATAGCACTAAATCTTAGCACCATTAAGAAGTTTAACTCATAGCTTCAGTTACAAAGTTACCCACAGTGCAAGTTGGCCTCTTTTCCTCTTCTGTGTACAACACAACAAACTTCTGCCCCAAAACTCCACAGATGTGTCAGCATCATGCAATTTGCCTCTGCATCCTACTATTCAAAATGCATCTGATGATACTCACCAGGCACTGCAACAGTGAAATGCAAGATAAAGCTACTGGTCTTGATGTACAGGACACCAGTGGATGGTGTAAGCTGCTCTTCCTCACTTGAAAAGTCAGTTTCTGTCTGTTGTCTTGGGAAGGACACCAGATTATGCTATGGTTTGACACACTGAGAGCTCTTTCTGCCCTAAAACAGTAGCAATCTAGAGACTCCTTTTTCACAGGTCCTCTTCAGCAGGCAGGTGCAATGTGGAAATAGCTCAGGTCTGAAATGCACTGTGATCAAGACATACCATATGTTCTCCTGTTATTCAACCCTAAGTCTAATGGCATGGCTGTGGGTTGCTCTCTTTGGAAATATCAAGTTGATTCATGACTTGAACTTCCACTGTGAAACTTGATGTGACACAAGACTTAGTATATGAGGTATGTAGAAGCAATGTGTCTGTTGAGTTCTTTTCCTCTCAACCTTGACTAGGAGTTAGAAGGGAAAGATTAATGTCCAGGTGGAGTCCATATAATCTGAGGTGGTATAGGTCAGTAGTTTCTCTCTCTAGAACTGCCACCCTTTTAGAAAACAAGCAACACACTCCCACTCCAGGCAGACCTAGAATAACCATACCATTAGAACAGGGCAGCTCATCTGAATCCATATGAAGTGTTAAAGCCAAGAGTTTCCTTTAATAACCCCTATGTAAGTGGCACAGTACATTGAGTTCATCTATAGGAACATTTTCTTCCTCTCCTCAAAATTCCTCAGCAGTAAAATGCTGGAGCCAAGGACAGTCTGAATATGACCAGCAACCAGTTTTTTATGCCTCATTCAGTGGCTGAACTTGGACTGATACAATGATTGCAGAGCTTCCTGAGCTTTTATTTTCTGCCTTTTAATGAAGCAACAGTTTTTTACTGGCTCTGAAGATCTTAGAAACATGCCCTTCTTTTCTTTTCTTTTTTTTTTTTTTCCTTTCCCCTCCCCCCCCCCAAAAAAACCCCACCCTTAAAAAAACCACCAAAAAACACCACTGTTTTTTCCCCCTAAAGAAGCCTCTTTCTTTTCTGCCCCCCTCCTTTTTTTTTTTTTTTGTTTTCCCCCTAATAACAGAAATATAAGTATTTCCTCCTCTCAGCATTAAATGTTTTGGTTTCTGCTTAATTGGGCATCACTTCATCCTGGGAGAGTGAGGAAGCACAACAGGGCAGACCTCATTTACCTTTTCTGTGCTTGCTCATTATTTTGTACACTTCCAGTAAAATTCCCCTCATTTGTCCACTCTGTTTTTACAACAGAAAAGCTGAACTAAAGACATTGCCTTGGGTGAGGAAGATACAGAGGCTTGGTCACAGCATGATTACAGACACAAACCCATTCTCAGTGACTGAAGTATTTTGTTTGCTGTCAACCATACAGCTGATGTGTACTGAGCAGCCTCTTGCATTTTGCTTCAGGATGTTTAATTTCTTTTGTCCTCTGAGACGGTACCCAGGCACATGGCAGCAGCCAAAGCCTGAACCATCAGGCATCTATGACTTTCATTCAGCATTAGATGAGACATTGGGAGATTTTCTCCTATGTTTTCACCCCATCCTCTGAAGTGTAACCTTCCTGTGCTCGTTAAGATGTTCAGCATACAGGGTCTTTACATTCTCCTGCACTACCTGGAGCCCTTTAAGATGTGGCCTTCTAGTCTATAATATTGATTTCTTAATTAATTACTCTAAAAGCTTTTTATGCTTGCAAAAGGGGTGGACAGGGCTCAACAACACTTTGGCTCGTCTGTGCATGCTGGATAAATTGAGATGGCAAGTAAAATAAGATGGATAAAATAAGCTGGCAAATACCACTCCAAAAATAAAGAAATTGTTGAGCTTCATTGCTGGCAGATGTTATCTCATGAAGCACAGAAAACAGAGGTGAGAATGCTCAGGTATATTTATCCCTGTTGTTAAGCTGTTTTTCTTGTTTCTGTGCCACAGGAACTCCATCTTCACCATCACAAAATTAATTTTTTGCAAGCATTTTTCTGTTCTTAACATAACCCAGGGACTAAATGTAAGGTGTACATGACACTGTGTTCCCCAGCACATGGGATATAGTGGCTCTTCATGCATTTGTAAGAGACTTATATACAGCAAGAACAGATAAAGGCTATGAAAATAAGCTAATCTCATTCTCATTGCAGTACAGAACAGTGACTTCTAACAAGTACTTTCTGCATTAAGGCAATGGTTTCATTCTGCAGGAGCGTAAAAGGTAGTTGGTCTCTTATATCACTGCATGTCATGGCAAATTTGCTACTATCAGGATTTTTATTCTAATGGTTAACTATTCTCACTGTTCACACAGACATTTTCTTTCATCAAACCTGGTGGAAGGAAATATAAAACCTCTCATTCTGTGTCACTGTGCAGCTTCTGGCCCCAGCATCACGAGGGAAATAAAACTGAGGGGATTCTTCCTATTGGTAAGATATTTCTCATGTGAAATATTACCTCTGGAAACTTAATTCTTTGATGAGCGTGTAGAAATCACATTGTATGGACAAAATGAAGTCATGTGCCCTGACTTGTGACTTACCTGGATGGCAACAACGATCCAAGGTGCCCAATGCTCCATTCCAAGTAAGAAATCATGCTTGCGCCTCACAGCAACACCTGCCAGCTAAAATTGGCACTGAGATCCACCTCCCTTCTTTTACTAGGAAGCACTAGACTAATAATTTTGTGAGCAAACCACTGATCTCCTCAAGTCTGGAGAAGTGATGCTGTTCCCTTTGGCATACTAAGATCTTGCCCTTCAGCTCCACAGAGGTGAGATGGGAGGAATCTCAACAGTTAACTCCAGTCCCCCGTGCACTGATGCCTCCCCTAAGCACTTCCATTTTGCTTGTTCTGCACGTTAGTCTTCCAGGAACGGCATGGTTGGTGTCGGATGAAGGTTCATACTTCACTCTGCACGTACTTTTGTCAAAAAAAGCTTTTATTGCAATGCAAAATATCTTCTGTATATGACATCTTTCTCCCCCCACCCCCTCAACCCCCTCAAATTTAATGAGTAATCCTTTCTGGGTTTGTACATCGTGTGTGTATGTATGAATATATATACATATCTATATATCTATCAATCTATAGATATTATATTAATACAATCATATATAAATCTGGACCTATATAATTTTTATATACACATATCACAAGATCTCTGTGTGTGTGCATATACATATATGCACATTACATATACACTATATACACATATATGCACACACATAGATATCATATAATCATAAACATCTGTCGGTTGTCAAGGGGCGTTGCTTTAACAAAATAAGTTCCATCAGTGGATTTTACTTCTGTAGTGCAATTTTACAGGAAGTTAACATTTTCCACATTCAATATAAAAGAAACAATATACATTTGAAAACGTGCCATAGGATTTTTAATGAAAAAATTAGAAAAGTGCATTATTTTACAACACTACAGTAAATGATTCGGTTGGTTGGTTGTCGTTGGGTGTTTGTTTTTTTCTCTCTGTAAAGACATTGTAAAATATATACAGGGTTGCTTAGTGCATTCATTACAAAAGAAAGATGCAATCCCTTGCATAAATTACATATTGTACAGGGATTCGCTGTCTACTTGGACTTGTAAACATTTGTGTGATACAGTTTTCATTCTTTATGTAAGCTGCAATACATCTTATTTTCATTTGACTGCTGCTGCTTTCTAACTCCAGTACGGCATTCTAAGGCCATGTGTGAAGGCATCCTCTTCCATTATGGAGAAAGCCAGGAAAAGAAAGGAAAACACAAGAGTCTTTAATTTGGTTTTTTGTAATCAAGTTATCACTGGTTTAACAAATTGCATCTTGGTGCTTATGACCTGCTCTTTCTCCTTTCCTGGGACCACCTCAACAAGTATGTTGAAGTTAGAGGTCTCAAATGAGCAGTAAAAACAGCTTCCAGGAGGTAAATTCCCTGTGCAGTCTCCACAGCCAAGCAGCTCCTCTTTCTAGATGACCTTGCTCCTAATGCTCTGTGTGCTGCACAGAAAATGTATCAACCAGGGCAGAAATTTAGAGAGTTTTGCTATATCTCAGGTTGTTGAGGGCCTTTAGAATGCCGCCAGTACACCATCGGTAAGTCCGCATATGCACATTCAAAGAAGTACAAAAATGCACCAAAAAGTGTCAAGAGATCCAAAAGAGACATAGCATCAGCACACACTCACAAACACACACATACACACACGCTTCTGTCTGAGCAGGAAGGCTCAGTCTCCAAAGTAGGAATCACAATTTAATTTCAACATGTATGTGTGTTTGGAAGAAATCCAAGAATTTCCTTACATCCCAAATTGAACACTTTTATCCCTGTTTCTCATAGATGAACAGTTTGTTGAAGTAAGAAATTGCACCTTGAAGAGACAGTATCCACATTCTTTTGGCCTACTGGAAACAACATTTAAGCCCCCCCCCCGCCCCACTCCCCTTTGACCTATCCAGCTCCACATAATTTCCTTTGCCATCACATCACTAGGATCAAAAGCTTTAGTCTATATTCCTCATTGGCAACAAACAGCCACACAAATCTTAACAAGTCAAGGGAAGAGTAAAAAAGAAAACGTTTTTTTCTTCCACAGTTCACTCCTGACCTTGCAAAAAAGGAACAGATGGATTATTGGTTGTATAGCATTATTATAGGAAACGTATATGCTATAAAAGAAAGACAAATTAGTTTGTGTTTTAAAGAATGAGCCAGTCTCTCATATTTTCTGCTTATTAGCTAGTTGTTAGAAAGACTGGTAGTAAGCAGCACTCTTTCTGAAGCATGTACTAGTACTTTTTTCATACAGGGTCAACCCAACAGTATTTCCACTCAAACTCTGTGTTGATCAACCAAATCTGTTAATGTTAAACTCCAAGAGAGCAGTACGCAGAGCCGTACCCAGGAAAAGACTTAATAAACCAAACTGCTAGATTAACAGAGCCTTACATCTGGGGTAACCTGGACACTGGGATCCCTCTTGTTATGCATATTTGTCTTCTGGTATCTGAATAATATTCCTGCAGCAACGAGTTATACAGTATCTGCCACAATGTAAATGCAGCCGAGCAGTTTAAAAGGAGGTAAAGCGGCATAAGAAGATCACTAAATTGCATTGAACATACCAGTTCTGCTGGTCAGTGGTGACCACACTGCTGCACTTATCTTCCCAGGCAAATAAGAAGGGCACAGTACGAATAAAGAAGAATTTCCTAGTGCTGCCTCTGACTGCAGTATCTGTCCATGCTGGGAACCAAAAAGGTATGCTTAAGAGAAGTGATATGGCATCCATCTTTGCTGGATATAGTGTGTGACCGAGACATTCTTCAAAGAAAAGAGAAGTCACATGGAAATGTAAGTCACCACAGAGCAACTGTGGCTTAGATACTGAAGAAAATGAATGTATAGCGAAGATTTAAAGAAGGCCCCAACAACAAATAACTGTGCACAGCCAGAATGATCTCACATAAACATCTTTGCTCCTGTGTTGCACTTGGCAAGTCTTTTGGCAAAAAAGGCAGCTGCCAAAGCAACCAGAAGAGTTTGGCCAGGTTCTGGTGGCCATGATAGATAGCTGTGAGCTGCTCCACAAATCCATCTGGATGACTGGCACAAAGAAGATAATGAAATGTGCCTACTACTCTTAATTCACCCACATTGCCATTTAGAAGGAGCTCTCAGAAGAGCTTCAAATTAGAGGGAACAGAGAATTGTGCTAGGTACTTAAAAAGAAACACTAGACTAAATGGGTGTGGAGCTATCAGAAGGCTCAGTCTCCAAAGTTCCCTTTCAGGGTTCCTGAGGAGAATGTTGCCCTGAGCTCTTGTCCAATGTGCAAGTTAGAAATCAGCCCTGCCCTCCTATATCCTCACCCAGGAACCTGGAAGAAATCCAATCTTTAGCTCTGCCATTTTTCAACCTTGCTCAGGTTGGGTTTCAGACAAGAACAAGCCACATCAGCAGTGTCTTCATCAACCCAGATTATGATACAGAAACTCAACTGTATCTGCTCCATTCTCCAAGTGGTCCAGACCTGTTAGGATCTGTATCCAGCAACCCCTCTGCCTAGAAGGATAATCTATCTCAAACAGTACAGCTGAAATACTTTGGCCATCACGCCAAATGGGTACCAGAACCAAATAGGTATCCTGAAACAGCCCCTTGCTCATCCAACTGCATCATCCCATCTAAGATACAACATTGTTTTTTACAGGCAAGACAATATCAAGCCCAGAGCCTATATCCACAAAGACATTTAGACATTAGCACTATTTAGCTCAGTAGGAATTAAGAGCTTTACTGCATACATTGGATCTGAGCTAAAATCCTTACCCCAGATATTCCCATGACCAGGTTCAGTCAACATGCCAAGATGATGCTTGTCAATAGGAGAGCTGTGACATGACCCCCATGTCAACTGTGACATTACCAAACAGGCCTTTGGGAAATAACTTTGTAGACCTGTGATTTCAGACTCTGGGAGGCCAAAATAATGTAAACACTCTACTTCAGCTACTCTAATTAAATACTGCTATCAGATTAATTAGCCTTTTAACAATAATTATGATTTAGGAGCTGCATCTTCATGCTGTAGGGAGAGCCAGCAATAATGAATTAATGTTATTTCTCTAAAGGTCAGGTTTTATTATGTTTTGACATGTAGACACTGTCCAAACAGTCAATATTATGACCTCCTGAACACAGCTGGAGTAGCTTAGCATTTCTAGGGCACAGCTCTGGGGACATGCTATCAGAGATAGGCAAGGATACCACAATGCAGATCTTTCCTAGCCACACTATAGATTTTCTGCAGGTAACAGGAGGGATGACATAACTGTTCTCTTCCAAGGAACAGCAGAGGGAAGATGCTCTAGAAGGTACCATTTTTCCTGCTACCTGCCTGACACCAACATCAGTAATGTGGTCTCACCACTGATAAATCCACTCCACCATGAACCAGCTATGGCCCCATCCTTCCTAGACCTCCTGTCACTTCTGCTTGGAAGTCTGCTAGTGGAAGACTAGCAAATAGACCAAACCCAGAAGACCCATGGCTCTCCCTTAATTTGGAACCATGCCACAGACCTTGCCAATGTTCTACAAAAAATGAGCCTAACCACCGTGTCTCTGACTGCTTATGTCATTTGTGCTTCATATTCTCTTGGTGGCCTTCTCCCAAACAAACACAGCCCCAAACTCTCCTTACAGGCCAATGCATTGCATCCCAGTCAGGGAAGAAGTACATCTCACCCATGCAGGTTTATGCACTTTGCATTTCTATTTGGTCCCCACTTACGGTTTTTAATCAATCTGTAGATTTCTTTTGTCAGTAGTAAGTAGAGTGGAACATTTCCTTCCCCAGGGTGCAGTTCTGTAGCATAATGCTTTTCATAAATAGATGAGGGGGGCAAGTACAGAATGTGGTGATCTTGGGTCTGAACATACATTTATGACGTGGCAAACTGGTGAGTTAATGTCTGGGTAAGCAAGGGGGGAGGGCATATGGAGAAAGCCGAAGGGCCGCTGTCTGTGAAATGGATCTCTTCTAGCCTCAAGTATAATGCTCTGGATACAGCAATTACTGCAAGCTGTTCCACAGACCAGATAAACAATGAATCAAAGCCAGGCTAGTGGTATCTGAACTCATGCATGAGGAAGATGCATTATAGAGCATAGTTTCAATTGTGTTTGCTAGCTCCACTTGTGAATTAGCCAGCTATGATAAATGTTATCATGCTGCTAGTTGCTCTTCATTTCTCAAAGTGAACTAAAAGACAACACAGCTTGGATCTGAATATTAATTAACAATTAAATTGCAGCATTACTCTTTCTTTTGCCCTTTCACCCTCACAATCTGTTGTGGGTGTTAATGTATGGCAGACAATACATTGTCAGAAAGCAAGGTGAGGGAGAGCTTTGGGATATTTATTAATTACAACATTCACAGAAGGAGAGATAAATGAAAGCTGAAGGCTCCAGGGATAGTAGCTCCAGCCTAAAATTAGCAAGCAGATTTGGATGACTGGATTCCATAAACCAAAATACAGTTGCATACATTATACAGGTTGACTGTTGTCTTTAGGCCTTTCTGCTCCTCATTAGGTTTGGGATACAGCATCTAGTAGTATAGAGAAAAAGGCTTATATGCCAATTTCAGTAAAGGAGTATAAGCCAGGAGTCACTGCTTAGATACCATGTTGGAAATCTGTAAGAAAAAATTACCCTTACAGTATTTTGATTTCTCTGTAGCTTACCAATTGACAGCAATATAAACTTCAGCTTCAGAAAATGGTCCATCAAGAGTCAGCTCAGAAGCTGTAACATCCACCTAGAGATTTTGTGTAACTCCCAGTGTAACTGGGACACAAATGCTGAAAGCTCTTCAATTTGAAGCTTTATGTTGCACTTTTCCCCAAAGGAATACTGGTGTGTATATGTACATGACCTGGAAATTTGTGCAAAGGACAGTATGACTGAGAATCAGTCAGAGGTTTTGGAGAAGCCTCTTTGTGGAAAAGAAAAAAAATTACAATTTCCAATTAAATGAAAGATTTAAGACCAGTCTGAACAGGTTTAGCTTTAGGAAAGTGTCCAGTGGCTTCAGAAGAAGGTTCTGTCACACCAGGCTTCAGAGAAGGAAAGAGTTTGGTAACGTCCTACTGAGCTCTTGCTCTTGGAAGCATCAGTGAAGGAAATAGGATCACTAACATATTATGTTAGTGATAGCAATGCTCAGGATGGGCCAACTGAATAAAATCCTGGCTTCAATGAAGACAGCAGCAAAAACCTGCTGCAGGAACTCCACGAATCTCCGTATCAGCAGTAATCAGTAAAGCACTGTGGTATGGACCTTGATGTGCAGAGGGCAGTCAGTCTCCTAGGCTTATTCTATCCAGATCAAACTCAGTCTTCAGTACCACCTCACCATGATTTCAAGTGGAAATAACACAACTACTCCTGCTGCTGAGAAGAATTATTTTCTTTCCTACTTCTTTTTTGCCCTCCTCCTGACTTTTGGAGCAGTGCAAGTTCCTTTGCTATGTTCATGATCCACATCTCAAATAACCAAAACCTGCATTTTGGCAAACGTACCACTCATTTTCATGGTTTTCATTCATCTTATCATCTCAGATTAGCTAGCATAAGAGTCTCAGAGCACCCTCCATCTATAATCAGTTTTCCTGTGTCCAATGTCATTCCATTTTTTTTTCAGTGTTGATGTACTGCTGTGATGGCTAATCCTTCTCATACAATAAAGTTGGATACCAAAGTTAGATGACCTGCAGGCTGGTGAGAAAGCCAGTATTTCTTTTTTCAGTTCTGTGGGTGTTATGCATCTCTGGTTAATGAAAGTAGCAGTGGTGTGATTCTCATTGTAATTTGTGCAATATTCCAGACAATGATAGTGTCCTGTTGAAATGTGCATTAAAAAGTCCATAACATTAGCGTAGTGGACACACTCCAACACATCTCTCTGATCTGGCTTCCTCATAAAAATTTTAAATGACTGTCTTAATTAGATCCTAATATTAACAGGAATATTACATGAAAATAAATGAGAACATAAACATCAGCTGAAAACTGTTTCCACCCAAGCCCCTGTCCTCTGGTCTGCAAACAGCAAATTGGTTTTGAACACTTTCATTCTCCATCTTGATTCCACTGACTGCTCTTTTTTTTTTTTAGCTTTCAGCAACAAATGATGCTTTGGGTTCATAACAAAAGCTTTCAAACCTGTTAAAGAAAACAAGGAATTACCTTGTTTGGATTTTATTCACAATAATCTTGATTACTGCCCTGGAATTTCTTTGATTGAAGCACTAGGAAACTAATGAGACAACCTACAGACAGCCTACAATACAGGAGATTAACTTGGCTTCTTTCCTTTTTTTTTCTTTTTAATAATGTTGTTGACCTTGTCCTAATGAGCTGCTACAGAGAAGTCCAAACAGAAGTCTACTGACTAAGGTCACTGTGCATCTTACCCATTCATTAGCAACCAAGAAGCTGTCTTGTCCCCTTCAAGTCAAACACCCCTTCTACACCTGTCCCACTACAGTCATCCCTGTAAGAGCATATATATGTACAAAGTTCTGGCAAAGCAGGCCCAGTTAGATCAGTCAGGATCTTCCTTATGCAGCAATGAAGACCAAGCAGAGGCTTGTGCTTGCATTGTTCTATTAAGTTTCCTCTTTAGCTTCCATATCACAGCATGCTCAGTTAAAGCTATTTTGGTGCTTCACTGATCAAACTGATTTTTCCCTTTGATGATAATATGAAATATGATAGGATAATCGGGTTGTTATATAATCAAAGTCGACAGCAGGGAGCTAAATTTGTGTTGTTTTGATGAAGAGCACATTAGTGTGACATAAATAGACTAATCTGATTTATTATTATTATTTCTAATGCTTAATAATAGGGAAGGGTGGAGGAAATAAGACTCTGGGGAGCAAGAGTGCATCACAAGAGTGCAGACGTCTGTGTGCTACAGAAACATAGGTTAGGTATTTGGGATATTAGGAAGTCTTCTCATAAACTGCACTACTACTACCTGCATCTAAGCTGAATTTCAAAAGAGCAAGCACCAATCAAGAGAGGTTTCTCTGAAAGAAATGTCTTAAGTGAAATAAAACTACCAGAGAAACATTTTCTATGAAAAGCAGTGCTGTGGGAAGAAAACTGGTATTTGCAATAAAAGAAGAGATAGAGCAGACAAAAATCATCTCACCTTCCACTAACAGATTTTTCATGTGTAACTGAAAAGCTGGGATTAACTTTGCACAAAAGCCTCCCTTTCACAATACTGTCTGTTCCAGTTCCAGACAGCCCAAGTCATTATTCACTCATCAGTCAAGAACCAAAAAAAGCAATGGAAGAGAGAGGCATTTTGAACATACTTTTGCCTGGTGTACTGATGCATACACTCCAGAGTTCTTGCATTTGTGCCTGCTGGCAAAGCAAAGTCCTGCAAGAGCTCATGCAAACGTCTGAATGTGTGCACGCTTGCTAGGCAAATGAGATGTCTTGCCACTCTGAATTCTCATACATAAAAAACACTGACTGGACAGAATTGCAAGTTCTTAAGATTTTTTGAGGCAGAAAATGAAAAAAATATATTTGCAAATCCTAAGGAGTGCAGACACATTTTAGCAAAACTCTCACATACACACTCATCACAGCTTTTAGACTTAGAAGTATTACTACAGACATCTACCCTGGCTCCTGCATAACAATATACATAGATTTCTTCAACCACATCTATAAACTTCAACTAAGCTAAAGCAGAGCTTTTATAAAGCCACCGAGTTTTAATGCAAAGACTCTTAAGTGGCAGATAACCCATGTCATGCCAAGGTAAGCAGATCCCCTGGTCAAAAACCCCATGTATTAAAATTTACTCTTCATTTACGGTTCCAGAGGGAAGATGTAGTAATAAATCAGCTAAAGTGTGTCACAGCTTCTGGAGTTTGACATGATTTACAGGACATTTAACCATTATTTTAATATGCAGCAGAATTAGAATTTTCCTCTTAAAGGAAAGAAAATGAAAAGGCTAACTAGTATGTCATGTGGTGCAAGCTTTTCTCACAAAACTTTTCACATTTTTGGCTAAAAATCCTGTTACAAAAGTTCTTTGCTAGGCAGAAAGAGTTTCACTTGAGCTCTGCAAAATCCCAAAATCATCCTGATTCTCTCATGCCAAATACACCTATCAGTTGTATGTGATACAGATACATATATTCCAGGCATTCTTTGCCTTATCTCCTTTGCAGGGACAGAAGCCTATATTTATTTGCATTTCCAGAATACCACCAGCAAAAACTACAAAAGCAAATTTTGACAGCACTGTGAACCCTGTGGGCCACCCTTCTGGAAACCAGCATCTAGGTGGCAGTCACTTGAGGTTGTTCAACACATACTGAAACTGCTTTTCTATGTATGCTTACATCTGCCATCAGCATTTGCCTTCGGCCATGGTATCAGCAGGACAACATTAATGTACCCAGCATACTCTCCTACTGTGCTGAAGGATGCTATCCCCACATGTTAGGCAGAAAAAGTCCATCCTCATTAAGAATCCTAAGTAATTTCTTCACTAATCTTAATGGAGGTTTTCATGCCATAGCAATTTACAGTCCCAATGGAAGCTGCATAGGGGAGTCAAACTCATAGATAGTTGCCTTTCATTTATTTGTTGAAATACAGAGACGGAAATTAGGAGAACATGAACATATTTGACACAGCTACTAATTTTAAGCCAGGGAAAAGAGAACAGAGGAGAAATGACACTCCTTGTTTCTCCCTATTAATGCTCTTTAAAGATGCCTCTTTGAAGGATACCAACACCCATCAGCACACAGAGCTCAGAGATGGGGCTTGTACAAAACCACACCATCTAGTTTTATGAAAAAATTTAACAAAAAAGGATTATTGCTCTTACACTGACAGCACTATATGATAGAATCTGCAGGAGGTGATTAATGCCAAAAAACAATGGGGTTTGTATGGTGAATTAACATGGAAGGCAATTAAAAGGTAGAGACAAAGGTGCAGGTTTATACAACTCCCAGTCCTACCCCTGTCAAATCAAAGACAAATCTCCCAGAGCACTACATCCCATGTAATCACTGCAAATTCCTATTGTCTTAAAAGGGAGCTGGATTAGGCCTCTAATCAGTTCTGTAAAGTCTGTTTGGTCCAGATGAACAACTGAGAGATGGAAATTCTCCAAGGAACAACTCTACAACATAGGTGTCAACATTCTCCACTGGAACTTGCCAGAGCAATCACTTCCAGTGTTACCCTCCAAACACTGGAGTAAAACTGCTTTTGCCCATGACTGCTAACTGCCTTTTGCCTTTCCACTTGGCAAAAAAGCAGTATCACAGCTAATCTCACAAGTTCCCAGTGAGCCAAACACAAGATACTGTCCCTTGAATTCTTCCTGAGACCAACAAAGGCTTTCCATTATTTACAAATCAAAAGCATTTAGAGACAATCATCTTTTGTATTTAAAACAAGGAATGCCCTGTCACTGTCATATAAGAAAAAAAAAAGTATACATCCACCTATTTATACCCATCCTAATCCAAGCATTCAAAACAATATGACTCCTATTCATGCAGGTAATTGCTGCACAAAATAATAATAATAATAATAATAATAATAATAATAATAATAATAATAATAATAATAATAATAATAATAATAATAATAATAATAATAATTTTATAAATAAAATTAAAATAACAAAATACACTCTTTAGTTTCAACAATTCTCTCAATTTCTCTTAAAAATTTGACTTGAAAATTGTTGGAACATTTGAAAGTGATCAACTTAAATACAGTTAAAAGAATAGGGATTATTTGCTTTTGATTATTAATTCCATTGCTAGTTTTTCTTGTGTTTTTATTATGCATACCAGTTTTACAAAGTGCATGCTTTATTTTATTTTTTCATGTTGAACTGGCAAGCTAAAATGCTCCATCTTTTCCTGCCTTTTAAAAATGTTGATACACTCTAAAATCTAGCATTAAAAAATTGATCATGACACACCTGGTATATTGACCGCTTATGGCGCATGCTTATCTTGGCAAAAAATAAAACAAATTGGCTCCCTCCCACACTCCCCATTCCTTTTGGAAGCAATCTAAAAGTTAAAAGCAGGCTGGAACACAATTGCTTCAAGGGAAAAAAAAAAAAAGAAAATAATACCTGGTGCTTTAATTTCTGTCACATGGCACTGGATGTGGAATTGCACGCGCACACACCCAACACGCACGCACGCAAGCACACACACACGCACTGCAACCTGCTCATGAGGAAAATAGTTTATTAGGTCTGGAGTGCCAGTGGCACATGAAGGCTCCCAGCTGTGTGTGCAACTTTGGATTTGGTACCCACTCCACGTCACCTTGAATCCTCTGACATCCACCGAGGGGAATAATGTAAGGCATACTTTGCTGGAACAGTAATAATCCATGCTTCATGCTCAAGAGCTGAGTCTCAGAGGAGGATTGGCTTTCTCTGCTCCCTTTGGCCTCGCTCCGTCTCACCCAAAGAACAAAAACCCGAAACAACAGATAAGAACTGGGGAAAACAAGGAAAGCAAATGAAGACAAATCCCTTTAAATAGACTTTCGCCTTCTCATCAGCCTGTGGTTATCTGTAAAGCTGTGCAACCCAGGTGATATGGAGCTGACAGGAGACGGGAAAAGGCTGTTTTTTAATGTGCTTGGTGAGATCTCCTCTATCTTGTAAGAGATGGAGTGAAAGTACTGGGGGTTCAGCTTTGAGCTGAACGAATTTTGGTGGGACACCACCCGGCTGGTGTACTCATGGGACCTGTAACACATGCAGGAACAAACTGACTGAAGGTCTGTCACTTCAGCCTTGTACCGTGGCCGACCATGCTGGGAGTCCTCTTGAATGTGGATAATCATGCTGTTGCGGTTCCCTGCCAGGGACGCCCGTTCCTCTGCATCCCGCCTCTCGTCCTCGCTGTTCATGGTTAAGAACCTGAGAACAACCAGATTTAGAAATGCCCCAATGACTGTCAACCCCACTAGAATGTACATAAAGCTAAAAGCCACATAGAGAGGCTTCTTTTGAAGGGCCCCTTTGGTCTGCAGGGCCACATAGTCTCCAAACCCTATCGTAGTCAATGTTATAAAGCAGTAATAGTAAGCATGGAAAAAGCTCCATTCCTCATACTGGGAAAAGGCTGCTGCTCCGATGCAGAGTGTTCCCATGCAGGAGAAGAAACCCACAGTGACCATGTTTTCCATGGAGACCTCAGTGCTCCTCATCCCACAACACTTTTTGATGCGTTTCAAGAGGTACTTGACGAAGGTGTTCATGCGCTCGCCCAAGCTCTGGAACATGACGAGTGTCAGTGGGATCCCCAGAACCGCATAGAACATGCAAAAGGCCTTCCCTGCATCCGTCCCTGGGGCAGCATGTCCATAACCTGGGAACAAAAGAAGACAGTCAGAAAGGCAGGTGATGACCACAGCTCCCGCTTCATGTAAACCACAGACTCTGATGCAGCCAGATCCAAAGCTACAGGAACGCTGCAGTCACAGTCTTTCAACCTCCACATCCTATATTTGTAGCAAATATGACACAGAACAAAGTTGTACACATCAGAGTGGGAAAGTTGAGAGACTTGTGCAGTCTCCTAAATGAGATTATGCAATTTTTGTTCTCTAATGAAATTTCAACTTCATCCTCTAGCACATGTAATAGTGGAAACTTTTCCACAGTATTTTTGAGAAGAGTTGGTGTTGCTCTGTCCCAAAACCAGAGTACACTGATGGAATCCAAATTCTGTGACTGCTGGCAGCATGGTGTTAACAACATCTACTGACCCACCAACCAAAGAAACTCCTTTTCAAACTCTTCCATACTGAACAATATGCTGTCCTAAGACATCCCACGAAAGCCACTCACTGCTTGAACACCATAGGACTTCAGGGACTTAATACCTGTTGCACCTTTAATTATTGACGAATATAGAACTTACCAGCTTGCTTTATAGTTTTACAGCTTTTTCAGCTAGTCTGGCAAAAGCAATTTCCTCAGAATGATAGTAATGCAGGACAGTGGATGTAGCATGATTCACAGCATCGTTTACACATGGTAAAATCATGGTTAAGTCTTTGCTCTAAATCAAACCATAAGCAGGGGAGAGGCTGTTTTGAAATTATCATTTCATTTCTTCACATCACACTGCTTTAAAAACTTATATTTCTTACAGCTGAGGTTCTAAGTGGCAGTACCAAAATGGGATATCTGGCACTCACCTAGCCATGGTGTGCACTGACCATGTGGGTACTGCTATCTAAATTCCCCTTAAAATCAATGAATAGAAACATGCTCTTCAAAAGTCCTGCTCCTCTCATCTATGCCTGAGTGGCTAAACCAGGTCAATGAGTTATTCTCAGGAGACACCTATTTCTCTGCAGTCATTATTACAGAAATCTTGGGATGGAACTCAGTTCAAGATTAATCTATCTAAAGGTTGGTATCTACATGTGTGCTAAGTGACCCAGCTCCCATTATAGTCAACAAAGATTTAATGAAAACAGGCAGTAGGGAATGATTTAACTAACCATTCCAAGTCTGCCTTATGGCAAGATGAAGATGTATCTAGCATCATTTGAGACCCCTGATATCTCAGGACATCCATTGAGGGCTGGCTAACAAAGAAGGCATACAGCAGACCCACACTCTTACAGATCAGAAGCTGGAGGCCAGACAGCACCTGAGATACTCAAGGCAGAGCACAACATGGCCATTTTCTGCAGACCATTCCTCTGATACTGCCTCAGCCCTGCCCATCACCTTTAGACTCAAGTCATGGACCTGATGCTCTGAATTTGTCTGATCCTTTTTGTGAAAGTGTTGACACTGTCCACTTTCTCAGTCTCCCATGGTAAAAGGTTCCAGAAGTTCATTACCTGCTGTGTAAAACAGTACTTCATGATTTCGAGCAGATTGCCTTGTTTCAGCTAGTGCCTCTTAGCTCTAGTATTGAAGTTCTACACCTATCTTATCTACCACCTTCAGGACTTCATCTAAACTCAGCTTTATCTCTGTTCTCAGTTTTCTCTTGTCTGAACTGGAACCACAGCTGAAAACCACATTCCCTTTTCTGCACCTTTGCTAGCCCTGCTACATCAGTTTTGAGGTGCAGAAACCACAACTCACAGCCCTCAGGATGTGGGCACACCACAGTCTGCAGTTTTGCTAGAACTGAAGTATGAACACCAGGAAACATTCAAAATTAAAATCAACAATAGACAAGAGAAATAAAATGAGAAAACCAACAAGAATGCCCTCCAAGAAGCAGTATTTTTTTCTTTATCTCTGTTCCTAGTTACTGGCAGATGGACAGGATGTAAAAAACAAATTACAAAAGAAGCATATAACTCAAATAGGAACTTCTTTTCAGGTAACAAAACAAGGAGATTCACTCATTGTATTGGACCAGGTAGCCTGTTCATCATAAAAAGCAGTTTCTAAATTACCTGGAAAGGGAAGTGTCTTCAATAGATTGATGCTGGGTTTGTTCCACCTGACTGTCTCTCAATAAAGGCTATAATTGCCTCTCATTACTAAGATCAGCTTTTGAACTAGAGGGGTGTTAATTAAACCAGGGACATCTTCCTGTTTTATAGCTTTAGTTACAGCTGATAAAGAGAAGGAAATCTTCAGAAAATGTGATTTTCCAGATGGTTGCAGAGATGGCAGTTGGTGAAACAGCTTTCACTTTGGGCTCTAAAGAAAATGGTTGGGGTGAAAAAAGACTTCTTTTGGTATCACTATATCCCTCTCACTAAAGATACCCACAGAGAGAGTTTAGGAAGATTATAAAACACTAATACTGTATGCTTACACACTATCTCACAATTGAATATCTAAGATTGGTCACATACTTTGTAATCACTTGGGACTCACAACTCTCCTATAAGACAGGAATATATCCACGTCCCTGTTTTACAGATAGGAAAGCACAGACACCAGCAGGCTATATTTTCTCTGAAATTCACATAGGTAGACAGACTATCCAGAAATTTTGATTTCTATTCTACCCCATGTCATACTCACTTTCCACAATATTAGGTAAATATATTTCACAATGAAGCTGGGATAAAGGACTTTATTCATGAAGCTGGAATAAGACTTTACAAATAGATTCATGTGTAGGGGATCAGACTCATATTTCTCCAGTACAACACGGCTTTAAGGAACAGGCATATCAGTCAGTGCCTTCAACATTATGAAATGAGGGGTTTCAAAATACACCAGAGAAAAACTTAACTCTCCATTACTTTAGCATTACAGAATCTATCCAGCAATACACAGACCAATGCATGAAAAGCAAACTCAAGTTCTCTGAAATTCAGTAAATGTCAAATTTAAACCTCTGTCATCTTAACATCAGAGGCTGCCTCTGGGTAAAAGGAGGTTGTCAGTGATTGCCAGAGGAAGAGGGGCACAAAGGATCATTAACTCCAGGAAATGCGGTACACAGGATCAGTCTCCAACTTCTTGGGTTTTACTTGTGTCAAATAACAGCAGAAGCAGAAGCAACTGTTGTGGTTGCAGATTTCAACTACCAAAATGTAGTCTAACTTTGCCTTCATGAATGCTATAGCCCTTTACTGGAGTATAAAGAGATGGCACCTTGAGAAATGCAAGCCTTAAAGACAAATAGAGAGGTTAAACATAACATTGGCATTTCTCATTCTTCTGTGATGAAGAAAAAAAGATCAAATAGAAGGTCTTAAATTTAGGTGTAGCAAATGCATCCCCTAACAAGCCTAATAAGAATGAAGTAACAGTGAGAAAAGTATAAATGCCTTACACTGGAGCATACCTAGGTAAATACTACCTGTATTACTCTAATATAGCAATGTGACCACAACAGGAAGGTTCATCTGATGTTTAGTGAGATATAATTTGAATGATCAATGACAGTCTAAATAACTTTCACTTTGACTGGAAGTGATGTCATTAGCACTCTCTTTTATAATCCCAGCTGCTTAGACTTTTAAGACAGAACTCATCTAGGTTGGCACCAAGAATAATATGTCGGCATGAATAAATGTCATGTCCAAGAGAGTTACTCCAATTCTAGACTGCAGAGCACTGATGCACCACAAAAGCTGTCTTCTGCAGCTGCAGACATCAAGTAGAAATGTGGGAAGGTGTCGGCAAGAGAGGCAAAAGGTCAGACCATAAGGGTTGGCGTCAGATTACTCTGTTGAGGTCCTCCCTGACTTTGATTTTTTCAGGTCTTGCTTGTTCTCCAGTGGAAAACTCTTGAAGATCATGTGTATCTGCACATAATTCCAGAAAAGAATACTGTTTTCTTGTTTGCCAGAGTGTAGCTATAAGTCTGGGGAAAATCCACTCAGCCTCCTTCAAACTTGGTTTTCCATAGTGCTTTTCAGGTGAGACACAGAGGGAAACTCCTCATTACAATCTACTTGAGGTCCATGCATGAGGACAACCCAAATAGCTTTTATTTCTAAAGGGATATTGTGGTGGGGTACCAGCCCATAACCATAGAGTGCAGTGGAACACAGTGCACAGCTATCCAGAATCCAACAGTGACCAGAAGCAGATGGCTGCAGAAGAGTACAGGAATGGTACAATGATGTGTGACAGGTCCCCCAAGCATTTGTGTACCAAGCTTCATCATTTGGAGCACAGCAATTTCCTAAGCCAGAAATGGTTTCACTGATTTCAGTAACACACAATGGATTTCTTTTCCATAACTGCCCCTTGAATGTGTATAAACTTTCAGCACCTGGCAAGGTGGTCCACAGATCAACAAGGTGTTCTTTAAAAAAGCCACTATCGCTCCTTTCCTTCTCTCCCATTACTATCATCTGATGTCCCCACCTCCCCTACAGAAGACACTAGGAACAATCATTCACTATGTCCTTCTTTGTCACTCATGATTTTATAGACATTTTATCAACAAAAATGCCACATCTGGATTCAGGGCCTAAGCAAGTATCTCTGGCACTGTTATGTGTACAGACCAGCTTGCTTAGATCTACTTCAGTGATCTCTGCACCACACTCACCTGCATAGTATAGACGGGTCCATAACATCTGTTTTGTCCTCCAACACATTCTCTTAAATACCGCTTTGCTTCTGGGGCAAAAGGGTTCTCAATAAACAATGTCATGCTATTGCAATGATGCAGATTTCCTAGAATAAGTAAATCCATAAGAAAAATAGAACATTATGGGGAAAAAAGTCCTGAGTATGTTATGTTTCCTCTAGTTAGTGATCACCTCCAACAGTACAAAGCAGACTAAACGGAGACAAGGAATGGATTCCACCACCAATCTATTATTGTTCTAAAATCATTAGCAGGGTTCCTATTACGGCTTTACCCTGGACCAAAAAGCACTGTCCCAGGCACTGTCTATTCCTGGTCCATCCATGGAGGTTAACTGACCAGGGACCACTGCAGCTAAGCAGTGCATGTGTTTAGCTGTTATTCTACGCACCACCTCTGCTGACCTCCAGGTCTTACAAAACACAGGTCCTGCTCTACTTAGTAGCATAGATGGAGCCTGAGTGGTGCGAAGCAAAGGGTATTTTTCTACAGCGAGCTCTGTCACCGTTTGGGAGAGGTTTGTCTTGAAATGTGCACTGGTATCAGGCCAAATACATGGGCAACATTGAAAGAAAAAAATGAAATGTGGCAATGGTAAGTTATTTATAGGGTGTGAGCAGGCCAGTCTGTAGCAGCCTCAGAACAGCCTCATTCACTTTCACATTTGATGTTTGAGACGTCTTGACTCTTGAAGCAACACTGAGTTATTCATGAGGGATGCTTTATTTCTCTCAGGAGTAGGTTTCTTGCCTCATTCATCTACACATCATTCATTTCTGTGATGGACTTTTGGGCCTGGTCATCTCTGACAAAGCCGCTGGAAAAAAATGAACTATTCCATCTCTGTGACTCAAACCTTTCTTACTCATGCTGGCAGCAGTCCTGGTCATGAGATAATGAAATGAGGGTAACAGCACCTGTTACTCAGATGGGCAAGCATAATTCAGATCAAAGAATCTTCCTGATGTCACACACATCACTTCAGAGGCTCATCTACGTCAGAACAACTGCCACAGAAAACAGGCGGGCTTTCTGCTGCATTTGCTGCTCATGCTAGCAGCAGGGAGAAGAAACAATGCAGCCTTCGTGGTGCAGATGAAAGAGTTTTCAGTAGGGATCAGGGAGATACTCCATCCAACTTACTGGTAGTAACTCATTTAGCAGGACAAAGGCATTGTCCTGTAAGGAAACTGAGAGCACATGATGGGTGCTGCTGTACCTGGATGAAAGCTGCTGTGTAACTCCAGCAGCCACCTGGCACATGAACACTGCTATCCACTCTCTCTTCCTGCTCCCAAATGGATGGGCTCTCCCTCAATCCTGCTGCCTTCTTCCCCAAACATCACCAGGACTCCCTTTTCTTCCATTCCTTTGTTAGTCATTTCATTGTAGTACATTAACTCAATAAACTCTGTTACCTTGCACAACTTCCCCTTCCATGCACAAAAGATGGTCTGTAATATCAGGTCAAAGTGTAGCACATGGCTCCCTACAGGAACACACACCAATATGGGGCTATATCACCCTGTGTTGTGAAGATGTGGACATTGTGTAAGAGAAGGATGTGCTAAGCCCCAGGTGCAACTTCAAACCTGAATTCCCTCAACAAGATCAGGACAGCCAACCCCAGTTCTGTTGCAACTGCTCCCATGTCCTAACTGCACAGGTAAGGCCATGACACCTTGCAAATTGCACTCATCACTTTGCATTGTATCAAGAAGACCTCCTATTCTGGGCAGGAGGGGCACAGCAGGCCTCCCTCATTTTGTTTTCTCCACCGTGAGCACAGATGCCTGTTCTTAATCTTGGAACCAAACTTTGAAGATGTTAATGGAAAGCATCTTCGAAAGCAGCTCTGGCCAGCTAGGCAGGCACAAATATATGCACAGGCAGTGGCCAGCAAGGAAATAAGGAGGAGAAGAAATGGATTTTCTCTGTAATCTGATGGCCAGCAGGTGAAGGCACAGACAAAGCTGATCTTGCAGGCAGGAAGCCAGCCCTGACCTATGCACATCTGGAGTCTGCGCAGACAACTGTAGCCTCAGAAATTACCCCCTGGTGCAGCCATTTCTGTAAGCTCACCAGGCACACTGGATCTACTGCTTGGCAGGAAACTCATTGTGTGACAGCCCGGCAGCAGAGCTGAAGGGCTCATCGAAAATGACAGGTAAGACTGATAACTACTGCTCAGTCAACAGAGTGCCAGCTTCCCTCTGCCACATTTCCTCACTCCCTCCATTGGCCTAGTCTGCAGCCATCACACATTGCCTCCTGCCTTACCAAAACTGAACCTCCCACTCCACAGCATAACTGACAGTAATCTTTTACCTACAGCTTTTCTTTCAGCCACACCAACTGCAGTGAGCATCAACATGGAAAATGCTTGGCATTGCCCAAACTGCCTGTTGGTATAAATTCCCTCCCCAACCATTACCAGATTTTGCTAAACCATGTCCCATTAGAAGACAAAGCCATAGGTAAAGTACGACATCATCTCTGCTTGGGGAACTGCTTAAGGACATAGTCCTGAACTCTTAAAGCTATAATGGATGAGAGCATCAACTGTGACAGCCTTTTGGGTAGTCCTCTTGTGAATGTAGCTTGGGAAGGCATGATTCTCACACCAATTAAAATTTCAGAGGTACAAATGCATCAAATTTGTCACCTAGTCATGCACTGCCGTGGTGATTTCTGATTCTGAGTACTTCATATTTGGCTTA
Organism: Dryobates pubescens; assembly: GCF_014839835.1. Classification (NCBI taxonomy): domain Eukaryota; kingdom Metazoa; phylum Chordata; class Aves; order Piciformes; family Picidae; genus Dryobates; species Dryobates pubescens. The sequence goes on along the minus strand of NC_071625.1, from coordinate 17,478,793 downwards.
TTTCATCTGGAAATCACATGCAATACAGTTAGGTATTCCTTGCAAGAAGTTGCCCCTCTAGAGGAGACTTCCTTTGGTTTTTTAAGATGATGAGTCAAATACGGTCACCTCCACAGGACACATTGGAGAACTATGTTTCAGAGGTTCTCAAATTTATTCCTCCTTCTCTACCTGGATTCCAAAATCAACAAGTACAATCTCTCATCTGCCCTGTTAGATGCCTGCCTGTGACAGGGGGAAGCAATTTTTTCCAGTTCATTATGAGACAGCAGTTGGAAGTGATGATCATTTTGTCACATGCCCATCATAGCTGTGTGCCCAGGCAGTTTCCACCTTCCCCAGAGATGTAGAGACCTGGGGACTTCTCTGTTTCACCTGGAAAAGACCTTGTATTTCTCCTGAACTTGCACCCCATTCCTGTTTTGAGAGATACTCCTTCTGCCTAATGTAGAAAGCACAGATCTGGTCATAACAATTGGCCCTTTCAGATACCCCCTGGGTTAATGCATGAAGGAATACCTTTGTAAGTTTTAACGAGGACATAAGAATTTTTCTTTTCTAATTGGTGTACTTTTGTTTCTTGATAAGGACAAGTCACCAATATCTGTACCTCTGCCCATCTGTTTTTCTTCCCCAAAAGCTCTGAAGCTGCTGACCAATTTCCACCACTTAGAAGAAGTTGTAATGTGAACTTAATAGTAATCTGTTCTGCTGGGCCTGCCATCTGGCCAACCTGTGAATACACATAAAAGGGCCAAAAATTCAACACACACATAGTGAAGCCTCAGCCGCAGTGTGATCAGCTCTTTATCTGGCCAGTTCCAGGAAAGAAAAGAGGATCTGGGGGTCCTGTAAAGTGGGGTGAGATGTAAGGGCATGGGAGAGAACTGCAGGAATAGGTTGTTTCCAACATCTTACAAGAGAGAACCTGTGATGGAATGTCTATCTGCCTGCAGGAATGCTGACACAGATCAGGACTCAAGAGAACTGGAGGACTTTGTGGAGTTCACAAGAAATCAAGGCTTGACTGCCGCAGCTGCTCAAGAAACTACAAGTTTCTAGCAAAAGATGCACTTGAGAAACACTGCTTTAATCAAATAAAACAAACAAACAAAATGTTTGAATCTTTCTGGGTTTGTTGTTTTTTATTTTTCCCTCTGCACATGAGCCTTTTCCACTTTTTCTGCGTAAAATTTATATTATAAAGGTTTTTACCAAAGAAGGTCTGTGAATGACAGTAGACATTTTCAAATGGCCACATGAAATCACTGACAATCTTTCTAATCATTTGTATGGTACACAAGACCTGATCATGTCAAACCTCCTCTTGTTGAACAGCCACTATTTTTACTGCTTAGATAAGAGATGTCTGTAATCACTGTCAAGTCTTTAGAATAAGACAAAAGAGCATCCAAGGTAACTGCCACCTAGTGTGCACTCCCCAGGAAATCAAGGATGCCAACACTTACCAGTTAATATTGTCCAGGCATGACATTATGTCTACACATTGCTGCAACTTCCTCTGCTTCAAAAAAGACTCTGGAAAGAGGGCAGAAGTTGCTCTCCTGCTCTGAAAGAAGACTAACGTTGAAAACAGCAGTGATTTGGGCCATGTTTCTTGTGTACCATTTCCCAATTCCTCCCAAAACCAGCAGCAGCTCTGTTTTGGATTTCCAGCTGGGCAGCAGATGACAGCTCCCTGGACTGCAGCTGAGCCTGGCCATCTTTCTGAAGAGCTCAAGTGGTACAAATCATCAGACAGGCACAACACTAGAAGAGTGTATGTGCATCACGGGGACACAGCAAGATGGATCAGCCAACAAGCTGGACTCTTGTAACAGCAAGAAAAATAAACCTCTAAGGTCCAAGGACAAGCAGGTTGATCACAACTCTTGGAGTTCATACGTCTTGGGAGCTCTGTGGTAATACCAAATGATCAAGTTTTCTGGAGCCTGTACACCAATACCTCACTGCAGAACTTCTGCATCTGAGCCAGTGTGTTTTGTATCTCTTTGGCACTGAGATGCAGTCAGGTGACTGCAAAGCCCTGTAGCACCTCTGAGTCAACATTTCCCCATGCTATTTCTGACTTCCCCGTCCGCCTCTCCATTTTGTTCTCTGAAACAGTCAAAGGATTGACCTGAGGCTCACATCACATCTAATCCCAAGACAAATCATGCCCAGAACAAGTTCTCAATCTGAAGAGAATCGTAGCAACCACTAGGAAAAGACTTATCAGGTCCTGTTATCCATTCCCAGGGGCCAGCATATGATTGTTCCCTACAACACATTCTCCAGGGCTTTGTCCAGTTTTGTTTAAATGATTGAAATAACAGGGTTTCTGCTCTTTCCCTCAGGAAATTATTCCCCTGTCTAGCAGATCCAACTGTTAGGAAGGTTTTCTTGGTATACAACCTGTATTTTTCTATGTTGCTTTTTTATCACAGAGTTTTTTTATAGCTCTCAATCCAACACAACCCATTTCTCTCCATCCTCACCCATTCCTTTACACTTCTTGGAGATAGTCACAGCTTCATCCCTTAGTCAACACAGGCTATAAACTGAGCTCTTTGGTGCAGAATGCTGCAGCAAGGAAGACAATAGGTTTTTTACAACATATACCTAGAGTCAGATTTTAAATGTTTCTCCGAAGAAGCTGCTTATCTGGTAACTTCATTGCAGTTCTTTGAGATCCATCTTGCTCTTCAGAAGCTTTCAGGATCTTTCTAGAGTTGCACACAGTCCTTATAGGTGGAGGACCATGGTAGCAAGGTTATCAGTTCCCTGGAATGCAAAATACTTTCTTTGAGTATGTAGGTCTGACTAGTTATTACTATAACATCATGTCTTGATTGCCCAGCAAACATTTCCTGATGCTGTCATTTCTTTACATCCCAAGGACTCCTTCAACAGCACATATGTGATTGCAATAAGCATTATTTTTCTTCATTCCCCTCTATAAACAGCAAAATGATATTAATCATTTTCTGTATCAAATTTTGGTGCCTTCAAGTTTATTGGCAATGATCTGAAACTCTCCATGATGGGGGAAGATGAAGGACTAACCACCTGCAGAGTTGGCATGATGATCCAAACAGCACTCTGGGAGATCAGGGGAAAATACATTGTAAAGGAGTGTAAGGGCTCACATCTTAACCAGAGGCTGAAAATGAATGGGTTTCTTCTCCCTTTACTATGCTGTGATGACAGAAAAGAAGCACAAGAAATTTATTATTTCAGATTGTTCAAATAGTTAGTTCTTTTCAAACTAAAAACTCATCATGTCTGAGACTTTGTGAACAGGATCCTGCTCTCAGACCTGCTGGATGCTGGAGACAGCTCCCAGTCTGACACTGACAGGGTCTAAGAAGCTCAATCTCACCAAAAGCCCTGCTAAACAAATGTTATCAAAGGCCAGCCTGCAGCGTAGCGGCTCAAATAATTAATGAGGTAGTATCACATCTTTTGAGCCTGTGATGTCACTGTCCACTGCAGATCACAGAGCTGCTTGCAAATCAGTATGACATCAAATGCTGTCCGAGCTGGTCTGGTGAAACAGATGCAGTGGGACATTCAGTAAAATGGTTCAGCTGTGCTTTCACTGAAGTAATTGCATTTTGCCTCTATGACTTTCCTCTCTGTGTAGCTAAGAGCCTTAGACAACCTGCCAGGAGTTTCCTCATCTGCTCATCTGTTTTTATTTCATGCTGTATCTACTGCAAATTGTTCCCACAGAGAAGGAAAAAAAAAAACCAACAAACCAAACCCAAAACACACACGCACACACAAAGCCCCACCAAACCCAGGATCTTTTCAAACTTTTGAAAAATACTAATAGGCACATGGTATTTTGAGCAGATTCTCCTTTCTGCTGTCTGAGAAAGCAGGGCTTCCCCCATTCAGAAGGACAGCTAAAGGAAAGGCTTCTGATTCCCACTGTGCTCAATTTCAGTCCCTGCTTGAAAAACATGCCAGCAAAACACTTAGGAGATTCATCTTCTACCAATACAGATAAAGTGGTACAGGCTGTGATCTAGACAAAGTTATGCAGACACAAAACCACCCCTTCCCATCACTCTGACATTCTTCCTGGGCTTCACTCCTTCATTCCCATCTCTTCTACCTACTCCTCCCCTCCCCACTGAAAGCAGGGGATATGGAATAGGGATTGTGGTCAGTCCACAGCACTTCATCTGTGCCACTTATTCCTCTTCATGCTTTTCCCCTGCTCTAGCATGGGATCCCTCCCCCAGGATACAGATACTCAAAAGCTGCTCCAATATGGGTTCTCTCCATAAGCTGCAATTCTTCAAGAACTGCTCCAGCTTTCCACAGGAAGCAGTCCTTCAGGAACAGACTGCTCCAATGTGGATCCCCCATGCGTCAAAGATCCTTCTTAAATGTATCACACCACTTCTCCCAGGGTAGTCTATGTCTTGGCAGGTGAACCACCAATTCCTCTTCCCTCTCCTTTGCCTCCCATTCTCTGGCCCTTCATGACCATGATACAGAATTAGCCAGATCAAAGTACATTTTCCTGCATGTAGATCTTTGCAGTCATAGATTTCTTTATAACAGTTACACACTGAAAAAAAGTGCTCCTAAATATATCTTCTGGCTCTGCCTGGCTGCAGTTTTGGCCAAGGCTATTTTCCCTGCAGACACTCTAATTTTGCAGTAGCTTTTTTAGCTGAAACCTGGCTTCAGTGACCCAACAGCCAAAGTAAGTGGTGTCCATCATGATCGCCCCGTTACATCACATATAGACTGAGCAGTAATTCAACTGGATTTACAGATAGATTACATCAAAGGGGTACATGTATTTCATTGGGGGGGGGGGGGGGGGAAGGCATTTTTGGAAGTCAAGCCCAAGAAAGTTAATGCCAAACACCTCTGTCCTGTTCAGTTTTCTGTTGAGCCAGTTGGAACTTTGAGGTACATTTATCCTTGCACTTTCAAACAGAAGAGCTGATCTGAAATGTGAAAGTTAGTTTTGAAGCAATGTTCAGAGTTGCCTATAAAAGATTTGCTGGAATTGCAGGATCAGTGTAATTACACCGCTGGAGCTAGACTGCTCTAACTCACTGGGCTGACACTTTCAAATGAACACACCTCATCTTTTCTTTTTTTTTTTTAATCTCATAGTAATTTTTTCTGTCAAGGAAGCAAGCATATGCCTGGAGCATAGACACCATCAGTACCTCTCCTCACCAAAACAAACCCAGAGGTGTTTCTCTTGGGATGCTGTTCTAGCCACAGAAACTGTCAAAGCTAACTAAGATGTTTTAGGAACTTGAGCCTAAGGATAGTCAATTCAGAACTTGCTTTCACATGCAAGGAAAATCCCTTTCCTAGAAAGATGGAGATCCACCTCAGAAAGGGCTTCCATCTCCACTAATCAAGTTGTAAGGCTGTTCCAAAAGTCAGCGCTCTCAAAGTAAAAAATCTTCCTGTTTTCACCTGAAACTTCTTCATGATCTCTTTATTTTCATGAAAATAAAGTCCTTAGCTCTGACAGCAATCCTTCCAGATTGTCTTCCCTTAGTGTAATAAGGATCAGCCATATCTCGCCAGTGTGATTTTTTTTTCTCCTAGGACAAATAAACCAGCCACTGATAGCCTGTTGTATTAGACAGTTTCATGTCATTTTGCACCTTTCCAGACTGAATTCAATTTTTTTGTACATCAACAACCTGAATTTAGCTAGAGAAACACAGAAATCCAATGTTCCATTTGTACAGACTTTGAATAGTACTTCGTATCATTTTAGACAAATCTTGTATACAGCACTGACACAACATTTGAAATGAAGTAGCACATCTCAAACCTACCTGTCTTTGTTGGCAGTACTTCCAATCCATGAGATCTTATTTTGTCTCACACCGATGAAAATAGACTACTCTTTCTTGGTGACTATGAACTCATGGCATTGCAACTCAAGTACACATGAATTCATGGTTGTGGTGGGTTGAAGTTTCCTCCCCAACATTAACCTTGCCGGACCAACTCAGTTAGAAGCAAATGAATATGTACAAAATACCACCACCACCACCACCACAAGGGTTTAACTAGAGACAAGCATTTGAGCTAAGCCAGCATTAAACAGCTGGATTATAAAAAGAGATTTTCCACATACTGCAAGCATCTCTCCACAAATGACCCATGGAAAGCAGGGTGTGCTACTGAGTCTTGCAGCTGACAGGCATATTCCAATTGGTTATTCTAAATGTAGCTCAGTTTAATCTGCTGAACACTTTTCCAGTTGTTAGCAAATCTTTTCCTGAATCTAGTCCGAGATCTTTCACGTCCTCTTTTATTTCTTTATTGTTTACAGACATCTACCTTTTCCACATCAGCCCTAATAAGCACGCTGAGCAGCAAGATTGCCGGAGGCAGTAGTGTGAGACACCATTTAATTCACCTGACTAGGTGTAATCAGAGTAATCTATCACTTCAGTTTTCTATTCCCAGCCAACACGAATAGTCAAACTGAGTGAGAAGAAATGGGGAGCTATGTCTGAGGAAGTTTTCTTCTTAAACCCTATACCCATCACCATTTCTCTATTGCTAGGTAAAAAACTGTCCTACTATATTATTTTAATATCACAACCACACATTTTTAATTTCATTTCACCTCTCAACTCCTCCGAACAAGGTAGCTCAGGAAATGAGACTGACAAAATACTTTGTGACATTGCTGAGCAGTCATAGCCATCATTTGCACAGGTTTTTATACCTGAGAATCTCCACTGTGACCCAAGACCCCACAGTGGAAAGGGTTACATAAATGACAGAATAACATTAAGATGGTTCTGCCTATTCACAATTCTCCTCTGACACTGGGAATTAACATCTGCACTTTCCAGGGACTAATCATGAAGAACATAGATCAGACTATGAGTTTGAGATCCACCTAAAAAAGGGCCCTTTAATGAAAAAAAGTATTAATCTGTTCAACAAGAAGAAAATTCACTAGGAGGGTTATTTCAAACTGCTTTGGACAAAATCCTGGATAGCATCCTCTAGAATTATTCCTGCAGTGATTTAGGTCTCAGTTTCAGCTACACTTGCAAGCTTCCAAGCTTATGTAAGTAAGAAGCAGCACTGCTGAGGGTTCACTGGAGTTCCTGTCTTTAAGACATAATGACTCTCCATTGCATGCCCTCAGTTCTAGTGTCAACACTCCTTAGTTTGGGACTGCAGTTGCAGGCACATGATCACTTTTGAACTCTTGATACGGATCTTAGGACACCTTTATAGAAGTCAAGTTTCCTCAACTGCACATTTCTGGAAATCAATATAAATAGTCATGTGGTGAGTTGACCTTGGATAGCCACCAAGTTGTTCTCCCACATCAAGAGGCTGGGGGGAAAAGTAGGATAGAAAAACTTGTGGCTCAAAATAAGAACAAGGAAGCTGTGCAACAGGTAGCATCATGGGCAAAACAGGGTCAGCATCAGGGAAAGTAATTTATTGCCCATTAATAATGGAGCAGGATAGTAAGAAACAAACGAAAACCTAAAACTCCCTTCCCATCACTCCGACATTCTTCCTGGGCTTCATTTCACTCCTTCATTCCCATCTCTTCTACCTACTCCTCCCCTCCCCACTGGAAGCAGGGGATATGGAATAGGGATTGTGGTCAGTCCACAGCACTTCATCTGTGCCACTCATTCCTCTTCATGCTTTTCCCCTGCTCTAGCATGGGATCCCTCCCCCAGGATACAGATATTCAAAAACTGCTCCAATATGGGTTCTCTCCATAAGCTGCAATTCTTCAAGAACTGCTCCAGCTTTCCACAGGAAGCAGTCCTTCAGGAACAGACTGCTCCAATGTGGGTCCCCCATGGGTCACAGATCCTGCTGGAATGGATGGCATTTTTTACCCTTTCTTAAATGTATCACAGAGGCACCACCACCATCATCACTGATGACTTCAGCTTTGGGCAGTGGTGGGTCCATCTTAAAGCTCTGCCTAACATGGAGGCAGATTCTAGTGTCTTCTCACAGAAGCCAGCCCTGAAATGTGCAGCTACCAAAGACTTAATACATAAACCAAACATAGATCAATAGCTACTTTTTATTTGCTCGCTTATTTGCTTGTAAGTAACAGAAATAACAACTCTATCTCCAGACTTGCTACCTAATTTGCAGATGGGTCTCACTAGCTTTGCAAAATCAGCAGCAGTTTGATGGAGCTGTTGTAACTGGCTCACACCAAAGCAGAAGCTGTTTTGAGAGTCCTGGAGACGTGGCTTTCTGGCTGTTTGTCAGCAGCAGAATTATAAACCTGGCACTCTTTCATTTATCTCTGCAGAGTACCAGCTATCAGCTTGAGAACCTGTCCCACAAGAAGACTCTAGTAAGCATCAGCACATCTGCTGGGTTGCTTTTCTTACTAGGTAGAGAGGTGGTACATGGCCTAAAGACAGAAAAGCAGAAAATATCCTTCAAAAGAAAAAATATTATCTTCTTTGTGACTCTCAGACAGACTTCTGCTATATACTAGTTACTAGTCTTTTTCTGCCATCACTTGCTTTTCATATTTCTTTTCCATACCCTTTCCCTTTTTGTTAGCCATAGCCATTCCTCTTCCTCCCCTGCTCCACCTACATGTCACTCCCATGCTGTTCTTGTACCTTCACCCTACCTGTTTTAATTTGCTTTTATCCCCCTTTTTTGGGTCCTGTTTCCTTCCTCTCTCTTGCCCACTTTCATTCATTCCCATCTGCCCTTTCTTCATTCTCTTGACTACAGGAAACACCTCCCTCCTTAGGCAGGCCAACTATCATTCTTAGGTGATGCACAATACAAAACCACCCTATACAAGAGTTGTTCTATGACCAGAATTCCCAACTATAAACCATCAGCCTCATCCTGGCATGGTGCATTATAAAATTATCCATCCTTGGCAAAGCCACTGGCCTTTAGTTTTCACAGAATGCAGTTAAATGGCATATGCACTGTTGAGCCAGAGCAAAGCTAGGAGACAGACATCATGAAGTTATTAGATGAGGAAGTAAAACAACTACTGCTTGGTTAGATCAAGCATTCAAACACATTCTATAATGTTTCAGAGGCAAAATGAAACCACTTAGGCACTTTCCCTTCTTCCCCAGCCAAGCTGCAGGGAAGTGCAGGCAGTAACAGCAAATGAGGAAAGTTGCTACCAGATCTGCCCAGGCTTTGGGTTTGCTCAGAAAGCAACTAGCACCACACCAGTAAAAAGGTGAACTTGGTGGGGACTCTAGAGCACGCACACAGCCTGTGGTCTTTCCTAATTAAACATATTCACACATATCATAATTAGAGCTGCTCCCTCACCCCAGGGTGGATCTTCAGTTCAGAATGCCCCAAAGGAGCTACTTTGATTTGTGTTGGCTAAAAAAAACATTCCCAGAGCCTCTGTGCATAAAAGAGGATGTGTTAGCATAACTGGTGAGTATCTGGGCTTAAAGAGGCCTTGCTTGCAAACATGTTTTCCTCATGCAGATAGGCACTTGTAGATACATCAGTAGCAACATAAGCCTCACCTCTTCCCCAAATCAGTTTTTGATTAGTGATGGGCAGTGCTCCAGAGATGGTGTCCACAAGCTCAGACCTCCTGGGACAATCTCCCACCAACTCAGAGAAAGGAAACAAAATCAAGCATGCCCTACTTTGTCACCACAGAGGTCCCTCCAAACATCGCTCTTGGCACGATATTGGAAGAATGCTGTAGAACACAGAACTGTTTCAACTCACCATTTTTTTTCCTTTTTCTCTCACCACCTGTGATGTGGTTTGTTCACATAAATTGGAAAAGTTTAACATCTGTCCAGCACTCTTTAAGTATCTGTGCCATGTCAAAAGGCAAACATCAGTATTACCATTATGAAAACAGGGATCCTAATGTAGTTCTCCTTAAGAGGAAGGGAGATAAGAGACACTGACTTTAGGATAACATCAGTAGTCCCTTGGTGACTGTCAGTGTCAAGTGTCCTCTGCATTCAAATCATTACACAGTGATAACACATCCTCTGGGAACCGGGTTCAACTTCTGACAACCCACACAAGTTTTACTTGTAAATTCTGCTCAGCACAGCTCTGTTTCTCCACCCACTTGCAGCCAAAGGAGCAGACTAGCTTAATTTACTGCTGTTTAAAAACAGACACTGGCCCTCAATTCATCTATATCAAGAGAAAAAAATATCTAAGCTCCTCAAATGAAAAGCCCTGCAGGATCTTGCCTGTGCAAATGTGAGACGGAGATTTGACAATAAAAAAGACAATTCATTTGTCTTATCAGTGGCTGACTACTGTGGAAGGTGTTCAATCAATTAGAATGATCTTGGACTCCTAAATTATTGATAGGCAGAACTGGATTACACTCTGAAATGCTTTTAGCTTAATTGCCCAACCATCATTGCTTCATTTTCCTTTTCTTATGTATATAATTTTGTTGTTGTTGTTTTGGGTTTTTTAACTAGAGCATCTTGCCAACAGCTGACCCTCTTCCTCTACTGCTGCCAGCACTGCCAGTGCTGCTCCAGGGAGCGAGCTGAAGCTTTGGCCAGGCAGCATTCATAGGGCACAATAGGCAAGGTGGTGCCAGCATCCCCCAGAGACTGAGTGAAACTCAGGGATAGGGAGAACAGTGGTTTCCTGCTATGAGAGAGGCATGCATTTGTGGTCTTCGTCCACCTGCCACCCACTCTGTACTTTTTATAACTCTCAGTCCCCTCTCATGCCTTTTACTTCATATATCTCCTCCTCTTTGCTTTGTGTCCCCTTTCTCCCCCTTCCATGCAGAAATGCAATACAGCGCAGACCCGGAGCTCATCTTGGCCAGTGTACCTTGCCCAGCACTATTTGGGTGTCTGAATGGCCCTTCTTACACCATCCTGACCACCATGATTTCCTTCATACCTTCTGAACTTTCTCCTATTTTGCATCTCCACCCTCCATATAGCCCAGCCTCTTCTCATGTCCCACTCTCGCTCATTTCTCAGCTCTTACACTATGTCCTACATTTCAAAGACAGGACCCATCCTCTCCCTCCTCCACTTGTAGCCTGGAGTGGGCAGTTCAATGTAAAAATCATCTGGATTTGGGAACACAAGCAAAATAGTTAAAGAGGGCCAGCAGAGATAACAAATGTCATTATGTGCAGGGCTTTCAGTAATAGAGCGTGCACACAAAAGCCCTGAACTGCATTGACCCTGATTGTTAACTCTCACTGACGTACTGGGACGTTAGCAGACCCCAATTCCCTGTATTTGAGTGTGCTCCATACTTTATAGACTAAGCCCATCTTACATGCCTCTATAGCATGGTTCCCTGCAAATCCTTTGCAGGCTAACCTCATGGAGGGACACAAGCATAAATGGATTTATAAGGATGTGGAAGCTGTTTTGCAGCAAGAGAGGAAAAGGAGAAAGCTGGGGGGGAAAAGGCAAAATGAAATTGGAAAGGGTATGGAAAAGAGGAGAAATGAGCCTAGAGAAGAGGTGAAAAAGAGAAAGGAGGATACAAATAAAGGAGAGAGAGCAAGAGAAAGCAAGAAGGAAATAAAAATATAGGAAAACTTGGTCAGATACACAGATGAGAATGCTTAGAAGAACACAAACTTGTGGTGCCAGAAGCAAAACAGTACTTCTGTGATAACAGGAACATGATACCATCAGTGCACAGTACTGGGGGATATGATCTGAGAGGGAAACAAAAACTGTAACAACAAAACTGCAGTGCAGGTGAATTACATGGCAGCTCATAAGGATTTGAAAAATGAGACCATGGTTCTAACAGGAACCATCTGAATACAAATAATATTTTGGGAAGCTGTTACAGATCTCTGCCACTGGATCCAGACATGACAAGAGATCCCTGGGAAATTAATAGAAAGATAAATAACAATGGGTAATGTGTCAATTTTCTAGATGCAAAGTGGAGAATTACTGTTTCTAATGATACCTGAGTTCCATCCTTCCTGGATGTAACAGGCAATAGATTTTCCCATCCTCCCAAAATAGCATCAGAGCCAGAAAAGAGCAATTCTATTTTATACTTGGTTCAGATGAACCATGAGGATGCTATGGAAAGTGTTTGATTGAGTGTTCACCACTACTGTTTAAGTTTAAAAGAAGGACAAGCAGGTATCCAAGTCCTTAATATCCAAAGCACAATGGTGAAAACTTACAGGGATTAGGAATTGAACCATTTGTTATGATGAACACAGAGATGATAAAAAAAGCAGCTCGACTTTTTTCCATGACAAATGCACAAAGAATACCCTGATTAGATTACAACACTGCCTATCACAATAGATCTTGCAACTTATTGCAGATTACAGTAATAATTTTTGCAAGGGAAGAACTGACAGGGACATCTATAAGGAGTGGGAAAAGGGCAAACCAACAACTCCATGTCTGCTAATAGAATGCAAAAGAACAGAATAAACCAGGTTGGAAGAGACCTTCAAGATCATAGCATCCAACCCATCATCCCACACCACCTAATCAACTAAACCATGCAACCAAGCACCCTATCAAGTCTCCTCCTAAACACCTCCAATGATGGCGACTCCACCATCTCCCCAGGCAGCCCATTCCAATGGGTAATCACTCTCTCTGTGTAGAACTTCTCCCTAACATCCTCTGAACCTCCCCTGGTGCATCTTGAGACTGTGTCATCTTGTTCTGGTGTTGGTTGACTGGGAGAAGAGACCAGCCCCCACCTGTCTACAACCTCCCTTCAAGTAGCTGCAGAGAGCAATAAGGTCTCCCCTGAGCCTCCTCTTCTCCAGGCTAAGCAACCCCAGCTCCCTCAGCCTCTCTTCATAGGGCTTGTAAGGGCTAAGTTTCTATATGTAGGAGTAAGATGAGAACTACCTAATGAACATTAAAACAAACAGAAGAGGGTTCTTTGGATGTGTATGGAAAGACAGCAGACAGGGAACAAAGATAGGATGAGGACAAACCATACATTAGAAGAGTATGTTGCTTTGGTTCTCAGCAGAAAAGAGTTTACTTACATAACATCAGGCAACATCCAAATAGAGACCAGTAACCAGGATAGAGACCTGGTAACAAGTCCTGAACAATGTCACATCCTCAAATGCAGAAACCAAATACCCCTGTATCAGAACTAAATGAATGAATAAATAAATATGGGGAAGGGGTGGGGGTGGGAAAACTGCAGGTGTGTTTCTTGTTGCACTCCAGTGAGATTAATTAATATGCTCCACAGGGAATCCCATGTGAAAATGAGGAATTCTGAAGGATTACATAAAAAATGCTGGGGGGATGGGAGCAGACTAGCCCACAGTTAATAGCTGTGTTTTATCACTGCGGTTGAAGAGATGTCTGTGGCAGCTTCTGAGCAAGACAAGCCTTTTGTACAGTAATAGGGAAGCAACATCAGAGAAAGGAGTGTCTGAGGCAGGGACAGAGAACCACAGATCTCAGCAGGCTGCAGACAAAGGACAGGGGCCAGGAACTGGCAGAGATGCCAAAGCCTTTCTGGAGAGAGGTTTCATCCCTGCAACCACACATGGCACTCCTCATAGTGAGGCTCATAGTGTTGGAAGGAGCCTACAATGATCACCCAGTTCAACTGCCTGACCACTTCAGGGCTGACCACCTTAAAGCTTGTTCTTAAAGGCATTGTCCAAATGCCTGCCAAACACTGACAGGCTTTGGGGAATTGACCTTCTCTCCAGGAAGCCTGTTCCAGTGTTTGACCACCCACTAGTTAAAGAAATGCTTTCTAATGTGCAGCATTAGATTGAGTCAGACACCTAAACATCCACTAACACAGCTCTGAACTATTCGCACTCATCCTATGACTGGGTATCAGGGAAAATAGATCGGTACCTCCCTCTGCTTACCCTCCTCAGGAAGCTGTAGAGAGCAATAAGGTCACCTCTCAGACTCCCCAAACTAGACAAGCCCAAAGCCCTCAGCTGCTCCTCATAGGACATTCCTTAAGCCCCTTCACCAGTTTTGTTGCCAGCTAGCAAGTTATGAACACATCCACAATAAAGGAGCAGTCACCACAAAATAAACTGGGAGCACTGGGAAAGTTTGCACAGTCACCAGTTACCCTGGGCAACACAGAAGGTGAGCGTCTTTCAGGGTATAGGCTGCCAGACCCTTTCAAGCGGGCCTGGAAAAAGCTGAATATGGTGTACTGGAATAGCTTCCATCTGCCCAAACACAGAGCACAGACTCGGCCCCATTGACCTATGCCATCCCAGCCCCTTCCTGCCTCTCACACACCCCAAGTGTGTGGTGGTGGTGTGTCCCTGCCCTGCAAGGCTGATCCCTGTCCAGCTGATGTGAAGGAGATATGAAGCTGCCTTTGATAGGTCATTGCCAGCAAAGACAAACTGTACAGAAATGAGAAGACACTTTGCTTACACCAGAGCACATCAGAGGATGATTTCATTCACAATAAATCTCCTTCCTCCAGAAAGAGCTGCCACATAGCCCCAGCTGCTGAAAACATCTAGATGACCCCAGTCTGAGGACTAGGTAGCAGGTCCACTCCCTGGCAACACCACCAGATCTGAGTTAGCCTTTGGCTTTTAAGGGCCCCTTCCAGCCTGAGAGCTGGCAAGATGCTGGTGCATGCCCAGGTCTCAATCCCCATCATGTTCCCAAGTCCATACCTTGCTCATGGCAGAAGAGCAAAGAGATGCTATCTGCCAGGTCACACTGTAAGTCCTGTCGGCCAGAACAGTCTCTGCCTTCAGGATTTGAGGTGCTCAGACATTAATTCAGTGGGGGTACAGTGTGGGATTCAAGTCATTCGACATTATTTGGCATAGTGTATTAAGAATCACAGAATCACTAAGGTTGGAAGAGACCTCAAAGATCATCAAGTCCAACCTGTCACCACAGACCTCATGACTAAACCATGGCACCAGACAGTGACAAAAGAGAACCTGCATGAACAAACACATGTTGGGTAAAAAAGCATACAGGGGTGTTTTATAAATTGAATTTTAAAGCAAATAATAGCCCCATGGAATAGAATAGTTTGTGTTGGAAGGGACATTAAAGATCATCTAGTTACAAATCCATTGCCACGGGCAGGGACATCTTCTATTAGATCAAAGCCCCATCCAGTCTGGCCTTGAAGACTTCCAGGAATGGGGCATCCCTAACCTCTCTAGGCAATCTGTTTCAGTGTCTTATCACAGCAATCACTTTTTCCAGAGCACCTTTCAGATGTGAATTTAATTCTCTTCTTATTATTTCAGTGTGGGATAATTTTGTATCACAGAGAAATCCATGCACAAACATACATCTTTTCAGCCTCTAACATGCAAACTGAAAACCTGATCTTGGCACAGGAGAGGCCAGTAAAGAATCCCTCTGCAACTAGCAAAACTAGTTGTAATGGAGCTTGGTGTCACTACAGGGCAGTGCAGTCCCTGCCACTGTTACACCTCCTTACCATAAGAGCCTGCAAAGAAGTAGCCTAATACAAAAGCAACCTGAGCTCAGCATTGTGCTCAACTGTCAGCACAGCCACGCAGGAAAAGTTTTCTTACACGGAGCTACTTGCAAGCATTTTCCAACATATTTCTTCACATTAGATAAGCTATTACATCCAAGACATTTCCTGGGGACCAGAAAACAGATGAAAGTACCAAGGACAGAGACCATTAACCCCAGACTGTTGCTACCCACCAGTCTGAGCATCACAGCAGCCAAGACCTCCTACATCCCTGGTCTAGCTCTGTAGCTGCTGCCACAGTACAGATAAATACTATAAAAGTTCATTTTACACAAGCAAACACGGGGGGGGGGGGGGGGGGGGGGGGGGAAGTGAAATGAGGGATACACAGTGGACTGAGTTTGATAAAGTTGCAAAGGCTGAGATGAGGTCTTCTACCACCAGCCCTGGATTTTACACTTATCCTCAAAACAGGAGAGGGGAAATACCAAACAAGGGAATCTATTAGCTGTACTGCTCAATGAAGCTCTTAAGATATGCCCTGTCTCCCTTGGAGAGATGCTCAGTATACTCTGGGGTGTTGAGATACATTCATTTCCAGTTCTAATTCCCTTTATTCACCATCCATCTCCTGGATGCTTTCTGCACACTCTCTTTTTTCCACAAGCAAAGAGCCTTCCACCCCATTCCTTTCCTCACAAAAACGTCTCCCCTTGACCCCTAACCAGCTTCTCTGAGCATTGTTAGCACTGTCGGGGTAAGAGAGTAATTTTTCAGATTAGCCCTTCAGCTCCTTTACTATCTCAAGCAACCTTGCACCTACTCATGTTCAAGCACCTAGTGTCTCCTGCAAACATTGCTTTCAGCCCCCTTTTCAACAGAGACATGGTTTATTGTCCCCTAAGTAGCCCTTCACAGTTCCCCTTCTCAATCAGCACTGGGTAATGGTTTCCTAGGGACCATAATACTTAGCAGCATAGTAATTGAATGATATTATTAACAGCAGCAGCATCTGTGTTGTCTGTTTAATTAACTGAAGAGCAAATGAGGCCCTAAGAGTCATTAGTCTGATCCTTTATTGTTTTCCTAATGATCTGCAGCTTCTCTTTTTGATTATTGGCTAAGGATCCCCTTTACCAAAAAATACACTTTTAATAAAATAACAACAAAACAACTCTTCATATTCCTGGATGACATCTATTACATCTCTCAAGATGCAGATTAGATAACTGTAAACTTCTACTCTAAATACCTCAAACACAGCATCTCTACTACTCACACTACCACTACTCTACCACTAGCACAAAGGAAATAGGAGGCATTAACCTTTCAAGGAAGAAAAAAACAAAGCTGCCATAAAAGTATTGCTGCAGAGCTGCTAAGGGACAAAAGCTAAGCTCACTCTTCTATCAATTATGGGAGAGCTGTCAGGACTGGAGGAAGCAAGGCCACCTTTAGAGACTGCTGGGCACTAAGGAAGAGCTACAATAACGCAGCAGTTATGATCACACATTTTCACTCCACCTCTGCAATGAAAAAGGGATGGGGACCACAGGAAGAAGATATCTTCTTCATCCCTAATTGGGCTGAATTTATGGGCAGTCCAGCAGCAACAGTTTTCGTATCTCTTCTTGGGAGCTTCTTGCACAACTGGGACAGCCACTGCAGCAACTCAAGCCCACTGTGCAAGCAGTCATGCAACCCTGCAATTCCTCTCATGCAACCCTGCAATTCCACTCATGCAGAGGCATAAGTCAGACGTGGAGTCATCACTCCCTCCACACCCATTTAGCAGCCTTCCTGGTTGGGTGTGTGGGCTGAGGTTCATTGCTTGACAGCTGGTTATTGGCTTCTCTGCAACAGGCATATGGAAATTTCCATGAAGATGATCCCAAGTGCAGTTATTTAAGCTTATCAGGAAGCACAGGCATTTGATGTTAACCAATTCAGAAAAAAATCCTAACTCTGATGGGAAGGAGACCTTTCTATTTGCATGCCTGAGATATTTGCTCACACAAATCTTAAGCAGCAAAGGGTGTCAGATACAGTCATATGGATCTAGGGACATATCCCTGTGTGTTATATATTGTCTTCATGGTCAGTTCTGGAAGTGTTCACACTACATAGCTTTTCTTTAACCTAATCTTGTGTAGGTGATTAAACCCCTGATCTGTTAGTCATAATGCCAACCACCCACTGTCACACTGCAGCAAGTATCCAGGCTGCCCATGTCAAAGTCTGTCTTTGTACCAACACCACAGTAGCATCTTTGTATGCTCCTGGACTTGGAGGCACTGCCTCTCCGGGTACTAATTCAGAGACAACTATGCTCAGACATGGGCCTTAGGTTAAAGATATGCCACCTCTTTCATTGTCATCAATCAACAAGACACATATATCAAGAGGAAGTGACTGACTCCAAGGTTTTGTTCAGGTTTGGAGGTGTGGTGCTTGGGTGCTTTTTTTACTGATCTGGAATCTTTGAACATTAAGTCCATCTTTGTTCCAAGTCCTAAATACATCTCACTTCATAACATCATCAGTACCAAGAGGTCAAAGCATATGAACATGACACATCATTAGTTCCAAGGCTGAGGCTTTGAGGGGAACTGTGTAAGGAGAGCTGCCTGTAACTCCATGACCTCAATGTGAAATCCTGCAGGAATCATTGCCTACTTAGCCAAATTGTCATAAGGAGAAAAATAAACCCATTTTCTCCTGTGATGGCCTCATTCAGTTCAGTAGCATGTTTCATCAACCAGCTTCTGCTTGCTCATATTAAATAAATACAGAATGAAGAATGAGCAGAACTGGATCCTGGGGCTTTAAAGAGACTGGGGAAATGACTGTGTTGCGATGCTAGGAAAAAACAGAAATCAAATGAGGAAAGAAAAGAAAATGTAAAGTCTCTTGTCACAACTGGACTTCTCTGTCTCAGGACAAATTCACAACTGTTTTTGAGATTTGCAGACTTAAAGGAGTTGTGGATCTCTGGACATTTCTTTGGAGCTCCACTAGACCAAGATCTTAGCTAGGGACTGAATCTTTAACAACTACAGGTGCCTCTGACTCTGACTTCACCTGAAAATTCTGCTCCACTTCTAATGGGACAAGGGACTTAGATGTAACCCCTGCCATTCCCTCTCACCTTGGATACTGGTGCAACAGCTGCTGGCTGCCTCCTGCTCAGTGCATGGATGAAAAATAAATGAATGAACACACGAACTTTGTGGCTTCCTGTAAATTTAGAATGTAGCAGCTCCTTCACACTGGCTACAACAACAGGCACTATAAGAAGCCATGACAGCTGTTGTTTGCTGGATAAAGTTGCCAACATGGTTGCTGAAAAGACCTTGGACATTCCTCCTTTTGATTCTGGAGAACTATCTACAGTTTCAAATATGTTTTACAAGCATTAAAAAAAACCATCAGAAGTTGTAATATAAATTGGACAGCTATAATCTTTCTTGTGGTTCAGCTGGAGATCACCCCACCTCCAAGAGACAACTTCCCAGCAGCACTTTGATACAGCAGGCTCCAGTACTGACTGGAAAGGGTAGGAAAAAACAATATGAACTTCAGAGACAGTACACTTCACTGAAAACTCTAAATGATAAGAATTATTTTTTTTTCAGGTCAGCTGCTAACCAACTAAGTGACTACAGAGAGCTGTGACCTTCTAAGCCTCTTTAGTGCCTTAAATAAATTGGGAATAGCGGTGTCTATCCATTGGTAAGTGAAAATGGCTGTGGGATCTCTGAACAGCAAACATTGGAATAAAAATGTCCAAATAAACCCTGCTGATTTGTCATTCTTACCATGACTCTTCCTTGGGATAGTAACCTCTGAAGCCATCCCACTGGATTCTACCAGATCTTACGTTCATATTATTTATGGGCAAAATACCCATGGCTCCTCACAACACAGCTTCACATGCATTCATATATCAACAGACTTGCTCACACACCATTTCTTTCTCCAAATGCCCATTTGCCCTTATCCCCTCTGTGCACTTACCTAGTTAAAAAAGGCCAACTAAGCGCCACATATCTCCATGGGAGGTTATCCTCTAAACTAAACCATCTGACTGCATATCTGTACTGTACTCAAATGGCATTTTAACCTTCTGTAATTTCCCCCCATTACTGCTAAGTGCTATGCCCTCTGAGGAAGCCAAATCATTCACCTCTTTATTCATTTTTTTCATCCATTAAATTTTAGTAGCCAGGTAGCACAAGCCTTTTTATTCATCTCATGGAAAAGCTCCCCAGATTTAACCCTCCACTAGTATTTTGCATTGCCTTCCTGCTGCTTTTTGTGTTTCCTGGTAATCCACTTTTTTTTTTTCCCCTAGCAGTAAAACAAGGTTGCAATAGTTGCCCTTTCTGAAACTATTACTGTGGGACTCCCCTTGCTTAATTGGGTACAAAACCTTCAGTCTCTTCTTTATGCTTGCAGGAAGTGTTGCACATTTTGTATCATGGCATGAAGCCATCTGCTCATCCTCTAGCACCTACGGCTATCTGGAGGTCAAGCCAAGAGTCCAGGGGCATTCACACACAAGCTGCAATCTCTAAACTCATCTGCACGGCATCTTTCAAGTTGCATTCTGCAGAATTAAAGTATGTAAACAGGAAAGGGATAAACAGGGAAGAAATCCAGCACTGTGGGAAGGATCCAGGACCGACCCCTAGCAAGGTGCATTCAAAAGAAGCCCCAGCTTTCTGCTAAATGATAAACCAGGTGGCCATGTCACAGGCTGTAGGACATTGCCAACAGGCAATGCAGGATCCAGAAATCTTGGCTCGTGGTCTCTGCTCTCCATATGAAGCCACTGAGCTAAAGTACATAATCCACTTAAGCACAAGTCTTATTTCTGGATATAACAAAGTGGCACAATCATTGCCCACACTTGAAAGGTGCGTGGGGAAAAGCTGCCTGACTTGGTTTTAAAGGGTGTTCCTTGCTACATTTGTTCAAAGTGGCCGTCATAAGAGAGCAATCCCCAATGCAAGAAATCCATCAGGCAACAAAAACACTACACTGGAATCTGCAGGACCTTATGCAGACAAAGGATGAATTTTAGGTAACTGATTTCCAGAAAACGTGTTCTTTGCCAAAATTACTATTTCACTGGCTTTTAGAGTAAAACAGAGAATTTGGCTTATTTTGCAGATCTTCTCTGGTACATCTGTGGGAAGAGAGACAGGTAAGAAGTGACTGCCCCACAGCTGCAGAGCACATGTGCTCCTCCTCCTTAATGGTCGCTATGCCACGGGGTATCACCTCCCATTCTTCATATCACCAGAGCTCCTACTGACAAATTAGGGACAGTGCTTCTTTCATTTTCTTATGTTTAGGCTGCAGAGTCATGTCATACTCATTTCTCCTCCTGGTCACGCAGGGCATAGTCATCACAGCCTGTCAAGCCCTTCACACATTGGCTCCCAGCCATCTGATCTTCTCTGGCCCGTCTGAGGCTGGGGTTCCAAACCATGATCTGGGTACAGAAGATTAGCCTATGGCATGCTGTGGCTGATGACACAGGCTCCTGGAATGACATGAAGTCAGTTACACTCCTACCTTCTTTGTCTTTCCAGAGAGAAACAACTGGCAAGGGATACCAGAGATGTTTGATGTCTGATCATGATCTCTGTTTCCTCCTGGCATGTTCTAGCTTGCCAATTTGGCCACCACTGGTTCCAAAAAAATCCTGCATTTGCCCTACTTATCTTCTCCCACCTGCTTCTTTCTTTCCCATCTGTCCCTCTATTTCCCTTTGCCTTTTCACAGCAAACTTTGTGCTCTTAGAAAACTTGCGGTGTGAAGGAGACAAGCACAAGTGACTGAGCTTCCTGAGGTCATTGGATGAAAGGTTTCAGTCCCTCCATAGCACTGATGAGCAATGGCAGGAAAACTGGCCACCTCCAAAGAACAATGCTGGCTCCTGCACCACTGGGCTTTACAGGCCACTAGGGCTGCCTTGGGAAACCCAGAACCTTCCCACATGCAGAACACTGACTCAGACGCTTTGGCATACACCTGCTGACAAATACTGCCTCCTGAGAAGTGTTTTCTCAATACGGGTCTGACGCATATTAGGGGCATTTCAAAAGGGCCACTATTCTGCTAGATGATCACAGTCAGCAGTTTCCTCTACTCAAGAGGCCACCAACTCCTTATTTTACAATACTTTCTCCTAGAAAGCTGACAGTCTCAGCTTTTGCTTTAGCCTTTTGGAGGCCTTAGTGCAGCTCACTTCATCATTCTGTGGGCAGCCAAAGACATCAGGAGAAATCCACGTGGAGAAGGTGATGGTACAGCTATGCTCCTATCTCTCCTATCACCTCCTAAAGAGCAGCAGAGGCAAGAATGACACAGCTACACATACATACATAGCTATGTAAATACATATTTATGAATATATATGCATATATAGCTATAGCTACTGTAGGAACCAGCCTTGATACCAGCATCCCTCTCTCAAGCAAGGCCTGGCTGGTTTTACAATAAGCTCAAATGCTTTAGCAAAACATTTTACTCCCCATCTGGACACCTCTGTACTTCAGCAGCTCTGAAGCAGAAGCAAGGCTGTGCAGGGGAGAGCATCAACAACAAACAAAGCAGTTTGTGAGCCTGCAACAGTTAAGTGCAGAACCCTGAAACAACAGCACTACCGGCATTTAAATCACAAAGCTATCCTGCTCAGCCACAGCCTAGCTGCCTCCTAAGCTGGGTAGCCTTGCATTTTGCCTATGTCCTGACTCCATATGACTGTCTCTTGCAAAAAGCCATATGTCCCATCCATTCAGCTTGCATTCAGATTGACTTGACTGTGCTGGTTTTCAGGCTGTTCTCAACGACTGCTTATCTCATTCAGATTTACCAAATCACTTTGTAATGCTGTGTACTTGGTAACCTCACAGCTGTCACAGCAGGAGCAGACTCAAGTCCTTAATCTTTGCTGATATATAAATAATATTTTTATAAGCTGAATGCAATGAACTCCATTGTCAGGTACTAACTAACAGATTCTTTATAGCACAAGAAATGTCTCTCCAATAAAAAGCAATCAGTTCCCCAAAAACTTAACCCTGTATTACCAAAGGGTAGACATGGATTTTTAGTCTGTGCCTCCTCTGGAAAAGCATCAGTCACATCTCTCCAGCTCTACCTGCTTAGGTACCTGTTAGCACTTAACTGCACCACATAATGCATCTAAGATGGCCATAGGGCAACCTTGCCAAAGTCTGTCATTATTAACCACAGAGAGAGGATCATGGCATGTATTCCACGTCTATGAATCATTTGTATATCAGTGGTCCCCACAGGCATGGGCATGTGCCAAGTCCCTTTAGACCTGGACTTTGGTAGATGTTAGAGTATAGTATACTTTAGATTAAGGCACCTAAATTGGGACTGGCACATACCAACAGATGTTGGCAGATAATCAAGGAAATTACTACTGTTTTCAAAGCAGAAGAAAATGTGGGCCAACTAAAGCAGTCATCAAGGGTACCAACTGTGTGTGCAGAACCCTTACAATGACTAAGGTTAAGGATCTAGGAGGGGTTTGGGAAGCAGTATCACTTACCGGACACTATGCACAGGACTAAATCAGTCTTGGCTGGCACATTCCCAACATGTGCTTTTGGATTTTAATAAATGTTGAGACATGTCCACAGGGAATTAAGGACACAGTATTCACATAATGGCACAGAATTACATGACATGGAAACAGTGTCAAGCCCCATAGGAGTGTAAACTGAGTGACCTCTCCTGAAACCCATGTAAGTCAAAAGTTTGCACAAAACGGGCGAAAAAAGGCAGCTCTGCTTTAATACCATGCTTCTAGTAGCATCATTATCTGATGGTTCAAAGAAGCTCTCTTCATGTAAAAACACTTCCATAAGAGGTAATCAGTAATTTATCTTGCAGGGATGTCATCTTTCTTGATCTATGCAGAAAACATTTTATGCTCTGGAACGCATAGCCAGAAATCTTGCTGCTTCCCTCAAAATTACTCTGCTACAACTCTAAAAAGATGGCCTCATCCACCATGCAACAGGCTGCTTTTCTGCATGCTCATCAAAAGAGGTAACAGAAGGTAACAGACTACTTTCAGCACCTACTGTGAGAGGAGAGTAACATTTAATTTCCCTGGCCCCTGGTGGGCCTGATTTCTTCCCCTGTCATACAAGCTGCAATAAATAAGGCATCAATCCTTTCACCGGGTGGCAAAGCTGCTCGGTTTCGGGTATGCACTTTATTGTCCCTGTTGCATTGTTTGACATTAGCCCACATTTAAACCATATTTTCCATTGAAAATTTCACCCAGAAAAAAAAAAAATGCACATTTCTTGCAATCTACATTAACCATCATCACCAGTGACTCATTCCCCCGCAGCAAACTGCAACAATTTTTCTTGGATCATCCCATTTCATCTCTGTCTCTCTGTGCTCCCCACCCCTTCTTACTAATCATTTCACTGCTGCCCCTTGAGATTAACTTTTTGGGGTACTAGACTGAAAGCCCCTGTGTACTGATTCAAGGATGGCACGAGTCAAAATAAGGCAAATTTAGTACTTCAGGATGTGAAAGGAACATTACCAACATGCATCCACCAGCCTGCTGCAGGAAGAGCTCTTGGATTTCTTCTGAAGCAGGGAAGGTACCACTTTATCACTTGTGCTTAGCAACCCAAATTTAGTAGTGCCAAGGGCAACGCAGGTCCCTTTCAAGGCAACACACAGAATTTGCCTCTAAACATACTCTAATTTTATATCAAAATTCAATTTGATTTGACCACCTTCATGCCTGTAACAGACAAGGAGAAACCAGTGGCTAACCAGCTCTCCCTTGCATAGACATCTTCAGCAGATCACTTTTCTCACACTGCATTGAAGAAGATGGTAAAGCACCCACACCTCCCTGCAGGCATCAGATGCCCAGGGCAGTGCAAAGAAGCTGGGGAGGAGTAGAGAGATGTGCTCTCATTTTTAGAATGGGCATAAACTGAAAATAGCCTCCTGGTAGATGAGTGCATTAGTGAAGCACGACTTACCAAGCAGGAGAAATGTTTCACTGAGACAAATCTATTGCCTCTGAACTCTCCCTGAGAGTGAAGGAGCCAGCACCAGGAGCAGCTGTTCACACCAATACGTTTTCCACCTTTACCTCAGGTAACCTCTGCATCCTCACTGAATCTTTCTGGGGCTTTGAAAGGAGAGGATGTCATGGCCAGGACTAGTATATTGTGCTCTACATGATTGATCAGAGACTTCCAGTTTGCTTAAAGTAGTAATTTGATGATAAAAATCCTAACAATATCCTGGTCCCTTCAACCTCAATAGCCTATAATCTTATTTAACACATTGAGGGGAAAAAAATACAATAAATCTCATAGTGAGCAGGCACCAGAGGGAATGTGGGCTAGAAAAGGATATTACAGTATCACTTTGGAGAGCACCATAAATAAATCTTCGCCTGAGATGGGTAGGCAGATCAGTGCAGTGCTCCACACAAAATTGCACTGCTCTACCAGACAGTGACTCATCAACTTCTCCACTGCTGATAATCAGTCCAAGCAGGTTTCATTACAAGGAAGAGAAGGCAGAGAA
Source organism: Dryobates pubescens (assembly GCF_014839835.1). Classification (NCBI taxonomy): domain Eukaryota; kingdom Metazoa; phylum Chordata; class Aves; order Piciformes; family Picidae; genus Dryobates; species Dryobates pubescens. The sequence continues at coordinate 17,453,728 of NC_071625.1, read as the reverse complement.
GGGAACCATGTCTGAGCCAGGCTAGAAAATGCTGCTTCACTGTCAGAATAGAGAGTTGGGACACACAGGTCCAGATCCTGCCTCTCGATCACTTTCTGATGAACAACGTGGATATTCTCCAAAGGAGAACACTTGAAGCCAGGGCATCCAAGTGCTGGGGCTCTCCAATATGAGAGACATGGGCATACTGGAGCAAGGCCATGAAGAGGATTAAGGAATGGAAGCAGCTGTCACAGAAGAGGCTGAAAAACCTGGGACTGTTTGACTTGGAGAAGAGAAGGCTCAGGGGATATTTTCCATGTGTATAAATATCTGACAGGAGAATGTTAAGAAGATGGAGCCAGACTTCTCTCAGTGGTGCCCACTGATAGGACAATGGGCACAAATTGACATATAGAAAATGCCATTTAAACATAAGGAACTCATTTACTATGAGAGTGGTCAACACTGCAACAGGCTGCTCAGACAGAATCTTCAGCTGGATGTGTTCCTCAGCAACCCTATCCTCACTGACCCTGCTTGAGCAAGGCATTAGATGATCTTCAGAGGTCCCTTCAAACTTCCATGACTGAGCTTCCATGAATCTGTTCATTGGCTGTTCTAGAATATTAATATATCACCTACACAATGTATTTAGCTATTTAAGGGAAGATGTATGATTAAATACATGGTGAGCCTCAATAAATGCAAATTCCAGGGTATTTACACAGGTGTCTGTGCATTTCTGAGACAAGGTCTAGCCATGTGCCACCCTAGCTGCAGAAGCTGGGTGTCCAGAGTTCATTCTCTTAAAGAATATAAATTTAATATATGAATCAAAGGTCTCCAGTAAGGACTCACTGGAAGGTTCTTTGGAGGCTACCTATCTGGCAAAGACTGTCTCAGATCACTCTCTCCTCTCTGGATTACAGGTTGTCAAGGAATGCATATGAATGTCTATAATGCCCATTACCATAGTAACCAGGTAGACATATATACATTTGACATGCCCCAGTGTGTGTCACAGACTATTCTGATTTTCTCCTGCAGTTAGAGGACATCCTATGTATAAGATGGCTGATATGTGCACAGCCAGGCAGGTAGACTGAAGATTCCCAAGACAATCTGTCCTCAATTTACTGCCAACTTGAGTTCCCTTCTCTCTAAAAATCTTCTCAGGTTTTTGACTCTGCAGTAAGAAGTTACTGTTTTTTTTTTGCTTAGTCTCCTTTATCTTTTTGGCTCACAATACGCATCGCCTCCTTGCAGAACTGAGACTGGTTTCTCTGCTCCTTGCATTACATTACATACATACTCAAGTTTGGGCAGGACTGTAACAGGCAAAACCAAGTCTTTAAACCTCATCCTTTGCAGACACCTCCATCCAATTCCCCTGAATGCACTCTTTGATTTTGGTTTGTTTTGTTTTTAAAGCCACTTCCCTAAAGGCAAACATCACAATTTTGTCTCTCCATGTGTCTAGACAGGTAACTGCATCTCCCAGAGCCCAGGATAAGTATGCATTCTGTTGGTTAAAGCCTATTACCAAGATCTTTCCCTCACTTGGAACAAAAAGAAACCAAAGCCAGTTAGAGGCTTCCTATTGATATCAAAGGCCATTGGGTTAGACCTCCATTTTGCAATACTCTCCACATAAAACTATTCACGTCCTCAGGCTGACAACAAAATCCAATTATCCTTTCCCCATTTGTCTTTTCCACTTTCCCCCCCAAAGCTGGGAACTTTCTGCAATTAGCCTCCCAACACATCAGGCACAAGAAGGAGACACCAGGCAACTAGTCCCTTCATTGGTGGCTTTTCTTCCTTGGAAGCAGTACTAACTCCCGGGCTCAGCAGGCTGCTTTGGAGGAATTGTGCTGTAAGAATTAAGGGGAAATCTCCAACCAGGGCCAGCCATGCTATTTATAAGCATTCACCAGCTTAATCCCAGCCTCCTGGCAGTATGCCAGGTGTGGTGAGTAAATTTTTTGTTATTTCTGCTCCCTCTAAAACTTCCCTTGGATGCAGAGCTCTGTACTCACCACCCTGAAACGATGTGTGGAGCATTTTACGCAAATCAGACAACAAACTAAAATTTCAGCTGGAACAAATCCTCAAAGTTCTGAGGTTATAGAGTTATGTTGCCCTACATCCAGATGAAGACATAGCTGAGATTTCAGAGTGTCCTTAATAATAACTGATATACTCCACATCTGGGGAGATGATACCTCTGTGGTGAGTTGGAGGTCAGTAGGATAGCACCAATGATTACAAGAGCACCGATGCATTGTGATGTTACCACTTCATCATCCTGTCCAGACATCTCCAAATTACTACCACTGATTAATATTGTTTAAATCTTCCACACACTGTTTCTCTTGGGGTTTTTTGTTTGTTTGTTTTCCCAGTATGTCATTTCTGCTCTTTCTTACCCACCTGGAACTTGAACTAAATGGAGAAGGAAAAGTCAACCAGACAGAAGTATGTAATACCAAAACTACCACTCCAGGCCCTGGACCATGCTCTCCAGCAGAAGAATCCGGCAATTCATACCCAGGGAAGGAGACAGCTACACACAGCAATGGGCATATCACTTGCTCTGGAAATTAGGTAGTTGATTTCAAAAGAGCAGCATTTTTATGTGCAGAACATCTATTTAAGGATGTTCACAGAAGCTTTATGGTTGTCTTCAAGCTCTGGAGAGCTCAACTCATGGTGAGTAAAGCACTTCAATTTCCAGGTGGGAGGGTGCTAATCTAAACCTAATTTTAATACATTGGAGCTCTCTGTAATATTTGCAGAACAGTTTCTAAGAAAGCATGTACATAACAAATGTTAGAGAACAGGATAGGAATGCTTGCCTCCCGCATTACTTGACTCCTACAAAAGAATGTAATTGTCTCTTGCATCCTATAAGGTCACTTTAGGTTTTGCATGACATCCAAATCAGGAGAAGGATAATTTTCAGTCAAATTATCCTTCTAACTCTGCATAGTTAAAGGTCCTCTTCATCACAGGTAGGGTAAGAACAGGGAGAGAGAAGACCCAGACAAAGAACTCACATGAACCCAAAGGAATGCAATCCCAGGTGAGATGAACAGAGCATCAAGAGGACAGAGAGAAGAACAAGGCACTGACCAGGAATGGTCTGACCCATGATCTATACACTCTTTGTAGCAGCAAACGGAACACACTACATGATCTACACACTCTGAGTAGAAAATGGGAAAAGAAGGAGCAGCTGGTGTTTAACTGCAGCAAGCACCTACAAAATTGTCTGAGTTACCCCAAAGGCTGTGGGGGAAGGAGGATGATGATCCTGATACACTGATGCTGAAGGGTACAGTGTCACACGGCAACATCTCCAGAGGTAAATTCAGTTTAAAAGATTCCCATGCCCCCAAATACATGTATCTGCCTGCCCTTGTCAATCCCTTTTGATGCTGCCACATATACCACAGATCATCTGTCCAACAGCTATGCTTTTAGAAGAATACGTAAAGAAATATGTTAAAGAAATAAAGTGAATGGCACCAAGAGACTTCACCATAAGCTGCTTACCTTCTCCTCACCTTTAAACACTGTTATCACAGAATCAACCAGGTTGGAAAAGACCTCAGAGATCATCAAGTCCAACCTATTACCTAATACCTAACACCTCATGACAACTAAACCATGGCTCCAAGTGCCACATCCAATCCTTCTTGAACATCTCCAGGGATGGTGACTCCACCACCTCCCTGGACAGCACATTCCAAAGGCCAGTTACTCTTTCTGTGAAGAACTTTCTCTTCAAATCGAGCCTAAACTTTCCCTGGCACAGCTTAAGACTGTGTCCTCTTGTTCTGCCACTGGTTGCCTGGGAGAAGAGACCAACCCCCACCTGGCCACAACCTCCTTTCAGGTAGTTGTAGTGAGTAATAAGGTCTCCTCTGAGCCTCCTCTTCTCCAGGCTAAATAACCCCAGCTCCCTCAACCTCTCCTCATAGGGCTTGTGCTCAAGGCCTCTCACCAGCCTCGTTGTGTCCTTCTTAAACTGAGGAGCCCAGAACTGGACACAGGACTCAAGGTGTGATCTAACCAGTGCTGAGTACAGGGGCACAATGACTTCCCTGCTCCTGCTGGCTACACTATTTCTGATGCAGGCCAGGATGCCATTGGCCTTCTTGGCTACCTGGACACTGCTAGGATAGCTGCCACTTCCTTAAAACTTATTTATAAAGGCTACCAGTACCAGTGACCCAAGCACTGAGATCAGCATCCAACCAGCACTGAAAAGCATAGGGGGTCAGTGAGTTTCCTGTTCAGCTCTTGGTCTGAAAGTTCAGTTCCCACACACCCCTTGATTTTGAATGCTGACCATGTGAATCATCATCTCCTCAGATGAGGGGCTTTCTCTTCACACCTTCATGAAACATGCTTAACCTTCAAGCAGGGGCATACAGGGAAGCTCGACCTCACTTTTCTGGGTCTGTAACATGAGGCCGTATTTCCCCTCTCTACATACTCTTCATGCAACAGTGACATAGAGCAAGCGTTCAAAACGAGTGCTGCATCTCCTTGTAGAGGGCTCACTGCTGTCTGTGGGAAAGTCTTGAAAACTGAGGGAAAACCCAGGATCAGCTGCTCATGCTGGGTAATTAGTGCAACCATGTGGCAGAAGCAGGAAGCTCTGCATCATTGGCAATGAAGTTCTGTCACTTGGGCACTGCACATTGAGACAAGTTCTCAATTCCTGGTGAAACAGTCCTGAAACAGATAAAAGTTTTCTGTTGTTCATTCCACGTCTTCTTATTTCTGTGTCAGGTGGTCTGAGCATTCTATAAGAAAAGTATGAATGAAAGTGACAGACTATTAATTCTTCCTTAAGATGGCACCAAGACGTCACAACCACAGCACTCATGAACTTGTGCCTGTGAGCACACCAGTGGGAAACTGCATGAAATTGTGCCTCCCTGTGCATCAGGGTAGCTGGGACACTAGTGCACACAGGCATTTTGAATATATAGTTACTATATCGTCTGCAGAGCCACAGGCATCTGTGTTTTTCCTTGACTGCCCTTCTGAATTTCAAGCCCAAATGATACCCATTAAATTGTCCTCCCTTGGTCTTTCCTTGTCACAGCTCTGTGCTTACTTTCATCTAGACTGGCAGGATGAAAGAGTAGAAGGGCAGGAAGGAAAGATCCATATTAGTTAAAAGCACTGTAAGCCTGACAGGGAGGCCATGTGCACGTGTTGCACGTGTGTGACTGCCCACATGTCTCTGGTCAGGCTCAGTTCTATTCTCTCTTAGAACCCAAGCACTTCAAGGCAGACATCTCAAACCAGATGCCTCCTGGCATCCCTTCTCTGACTCTGCACAGTGCCTCCAAGACAGACTATGCTCACATATTTACTTCTAGGCTTATTCAGTTGGCCAAAATGGCTTTTTCCCAAATAGCTAAGAAGTGCAGGGCAAGGTGGTTCAATACTACCTCCATGGCTTTCTGATTTTGCTTAAATTCCTGCAGTTTAGAGTTGTTTTTCAGAGTTGTTCAAAAGCCATAGGTATGATGAAAGTCACCACCCAAGGTGTTTTTTAGGATGCTTTGTAACAGGTACAAAATCACTGCTACTTGCCTAGTTCCTTTAGCTGCATTAGAAACCTTCCAAAGGCACAGTCACGTGGACTGAAAGGTGTAGCTTCAAAATGCCCCATCTCCTGGTGACCTGTCATCTGTGGATCACTGACATGGCCAGCTAAAGAGCCCCAGCTCCCTCATAAGGGAGATGTTCCACAAGGTCCCCTCCAACTCAAGCCAATCTATGATTCTATTATTCTGTGATTCATTAAACTGCTTTTATTTCTTGCTAGTGTTCACAAACCTGATTCTGGGCAGACCTTGTCATTAACCTCATCTCATACTGAGAATTGAACTCTTAGCTCTTCTCTTCACCATCGCTGAAGCTATGCCTCTGCCTTCCACCTCCCGCTGTAGTCACCAAATCCCATTAATAGCTTCTTGTAAGGTGCTTTTTAAAAAAACTCCTTGAAAATCTACATTAATTGTATTTACCAATGCTCCTTTATCCACCCTGTTCTTAATCTTCCAAGAGAAATTGCTGGGTTATTAACATTAGAGACATAACTCATTATTTGTATTCAAGTGCTGCAGTCTTCAAACATCAGCAAAGATTAGGTGGCAACTTGCTATTCTCTGTCTGTACCAAATGAAAGTGCCCATCTCTGTTCAGGATCTTAGGAGATACAGAAATGCCAGCAAAAGCAGTCATTCCTACCTTGACTGGAGACAATATGAGTGAAAGCATTATTTTAACCCTGAAAAAACAATGGAGTTTGTTACAGTTTGAAGGGGGAACTTTAGCCTAGTCCCTGACTGCAAAGAAGTAAAATAAATTACGGCTGGATGTAAAAAGAAAATAATGATGAGGTCTATATAATTCATTGGATTGCTGATAGGAATATAGAGCAGAGGCATAAAGAGTTCATTCTCTCTTTTTCTTCTGTCACTTCTGCTTGCAACTTTCCTCTTTCTTTCCTGTGGTCTTGCCGGGAGTATCTCCATTCTGACTACTGTGTGAGGTAATGGGAAGGAGGGAGGGAGTGGGAGAGGAGGTGAACAGGTCCCCTGGAGCCATCCGGGGGGGTCTGAGAAGTTTCTGTGTTGTTTATAAATTGTATATATATATATTACATATTTTTTATATTTTGTACATATTCATTGTACTTCATATTTACAGAGTTTCATTTGCTTGTAAATATAGCTTCATTTGCTTCCATCCCAAACTGAGTTAGTTTGGCAATTTTGTTTTGGGGGTTAATTCTCCAAATTAGCCGGGGCTAATTTCAACCCACCACAAGTTTTTCTGCTTTCAGTTTATACTTACCCTGGTGTTTTAGTGCATGTTTTTCAAAGTAATTTCTGTTCTCCTTTCAGCAAGTGAACTAACAGAGGAGTCTGTAATTCTTTGGATCACCCATAGTGCCTATTAAATAGATGGATACATTGGCTTCTCTCCAGTTCTCCCTAGTCAAATTATTCATCATAAATAATATTTATGATGAATAAAGACTCATTTTGGTTAGCAGAATGTTTGGGAACCATCTTGATTTACTTTAAATGTATTGATTGTCTATAAGCACTTGGCAAATAAACCTTAAGTCATTTGCAAATAATTTTCTTTGACTATTCACTCTTAGTGGTTGGTTCCTAGCTGGTTCCCCACATCTATGATCTTTTGTAACTGCTTTATTAGTAAAGCCACAGACTAAACTAGAAAATCATTGACCAGTGATAAATTGATTTGTCACCACTGGACTTTGGAGACTGGAAGATGCTTTCCTTTGGGGTTCTCAGCATATTTGCTAACAGCATGAACTAAGAAAATCATAGTGAAGCCAGGAGCTTAGTCATGAAACCCAAAACCTCTTACTCTAATTATGTTATTATTCTGTTTCTCTAGCTGATTTCAATGCTAAACAGCAGAGCTATGCATCTCCCATGTAACACCGAACTGCTTAGTGCTTTCGAGACACCTAGATTTAACCAAGTGCCATGAACTGGGCTTCTCTTCTGGGACCAAGTTCCTTGGAGCAAAATCTGTGCCCAGTCAGCTTTAGTGGGGCACAACAGAAATGTGTCCATTTCTGCACCACCATGCTGAAGCATTACAATCCCCTTTAGTTCCACTGTCATGTTGATTTTGGCTCCCTCCTTCAATTTCTGTGTTGCCCTTCCTCCCTCTAATTATTCTACTGGCAAAGCATAAGCCAATAAGGAAAACCCCTCCAAACAGGATGCTGGACTACCTGCAACTCCAGTGTCAGGATAGTCTTTTAGTTGCTTTGCTGTGATATACTCACAGGGGAGACATTATCTCTGAAATATTCCGGCTCACAGAGCTTTGCTTGTGGGAATAGTTCAATGGTACTCAGAAATTAAAACTCAAAAAAGGAAAGGGATTCCCTCCCACACATCTTTTCTCACCCTGCCACCCAAACCCTTTCCAATTCATTATGAATACAGCTTTGGAGTGAAGATTGATGCAAACAAGTAATTAAACTCCTCTGCAGTCTGTTTATTGCTCATGATTGCCTCCCTTTCACCTTGACGGTCCAGTATTTAGAGTCATTGCAACTAGCCTGCAACTATGAAGGAGATTAATCAACTGTTTATTAACCCAAGCAGGAAATGAATTTGAAAATGATGCATCACTGGAAAGCCCACAAAGCCCTTATGAGAAGCCTGACCACCCCCACATGAGTGAAGCCAGTAGGAGGGGTCCTCACCTCTATGGAAAGAGGAGAGTTTCTGGCTGCCCTGCTACAAAACTACAAGTCAAGAGAAAGAATGCTATATTTCACATTCATTTTGGTACATAAATTCACCAATAAATTGGGGAGCATATTACTGCCATTGATTTGCTGCCATTATAAATTTTATGTCCACAGCATGGAAAAAAAAGTCACAACAGTTGCAGACTTCATGTTAGGAAAAGTGGTGCCATGCAGCCTCCCTCTGTGCTTCTTCATGGCAAAGCACAAAAGCTGGAGGGGGAGAGAAAGAGATACAGAAAAAGGGGAAATACTTGGCCTTGTTTCTGTGCTGTTTACTGCACCACTAAATCCAAAAACCTTTCAGGCTCTGATTTATTACCATTTTATGTACCTGAGTTTTCCACTGACTTCCAGCAGTAAAATCTTTGAGGTCTGTGATCACACAGTTCAGTGGAAGCCAAGCAATCTGTGCTTTTATTAGCAGATATTCAATCAGCATGTGTTAGGAGATTTTTCAGCTGGACATCTCACATCTATCTGTTTGATTTAACCTGCAAGTAGATACTCCATCTTTCACCAGACAAACAACTGCCTGACCACTATCGGGGCTGAAGACCGCTAATAAGACCCCAGCTGGCTTGGGTTGCATCCTCTGCATCCATTTACCCTTCTGCCAAGCAGCATGGCCAAAATCTCCAGTGCCTACTGCCTTGCACACCAGCTGGAGACTTGCTGACAAAGGTTAAGTTGCCAGCTGATGGACCCCAAAGCACCAGTTGGATTTGGTTTTTTCTCTCACAGATAAATGGTGCAAGTTTAAATCAGATTTGACATAAAATAATAGTGACCTACTGTTGTCATTGGGGTTACAAGCTCACACAAGATGGTGAGTCGTTGAAGAGTGAAACAGCACTCAGCCTAAAGGATTTCTAACATGTTATAAACACTAGGCAATCAGACCTTCTGACACCAGCGAGACAGTGAACTGCTTAGGAGGGCGAGAAGAGTGCTTACACAATCCTCATGGCAAGTCACAATCAGAACTAGAAGGTAGACACAGCTGTGCTAATTTTGAGTCCTCCAAATAGTCTCTTCACTTTGGGACTGATAAGTTGGGAGATTCCTTATCTTCAATAGGTCACATCATCCAGAGCTTAGACACAGCAGGAGGCATTAAATCTGTATCCACAGAATAACTTTAGAACACTTCAGGTTAGCATGAGCAGAGCAGAGCTGATGAGTCTTCCCATCCTCCATATAAAAAAAAGCAAGCTCCGTAATTTTGTAAAGAAAAAGCATCAACAAAGAGAGAGAATACCAAAGAGACCCCTGACTGATGTGGAATGGGAAATATTTAGGATCTTTAAGGATTAGATGTACTCCCCATGTTCCCAGTGAAGGTCATAGCTCAGCAAGTCCAGCACAGACACCAGTTAGCCCCCACCTTCCTGTCAACCCTCCAGTGAGGCCTCAGCTCTGCATTTTCAGAGGAAATGGATCAGACATCAACCATATTCAGGATGACACTGAGCAAGATTCAGAGATTAGCAGATCTTAGAAGAATGCCGTAGGAAAAGCAGACTGACCATGAGCACCTGATCTCACTCTTCTGCAAAGGCTCACCATCTACTGCCTGGCAATGGTAGGGCAGGCTTGAAGGACTATGGTCCACATAACATGGGGTTGGAGATGTTAACTTGGAATTTTTCATGGCCTATCTGTACCTCCAGCAGCAATGCTTCACTGCCCCTGGCCTGTATTAACTTCTTCATCTAGAAAGGATTTTTTGTCTTTACCATTTCCCTCTTTCCCATCAATTTCATTGCCTATTATTCTGCTAAACTTCATGGTGCCAGGAGTTCAGACCTATCCAGGAGACATTAGTGGACTTGCCGATATTATTTCACCCCCGATGGGTCCATCAGAATGTTGCATAGCATTTCAGCAGATGAATCAGATGCATTGTGATGCTGTTTCAGTTACACTGCAAAGCTCCCAGAAAGTTCACTTGGGATGGAAATTGAGAGTTTGCAGTGTCACCCCTCAGATAAGGACACTGCCACTACCCAGATCTGAGGTGCTGCCAGCTTCTTCTGCCACAGGGAACCATCTACATCAAAGACCATTTACCAGAGCACAGTGAAAAGCACAGTGAAACATCACTTCATGGAACCTGTGTCTCAACACCAGCCCGCACAACCTTGTCCTGTAATGTGGGCTAGCTTTATGTTTCCAAGCGGAACTTTAGGAACTGAGATACTCTCTACTAGAGACTTCTCAAATAAAGACATTGGTATGGTCATACAGTTGTGGTTAGATGGATGTAATTCCTTCTCTATGATGGCCAAGGTTTGTCCTTGCAAGGGCTGCCAGACGTGAAACATGCCCTCTTTCCTATCTGGAATAGCTAAGATCTGGGGTTTGATGAAGTCTACTAATCCAAGAAAGGTAAGGTCAGGCCCTGGCTTCTGAGTAGCACACAGTCTGAATAGTTCAACAGCCACTCACACTTCTGGAACAAGGCAACATGAGACACAGATTTCAGTAAATTAAACCCTTAGTTTTAGAAATAATCACAGAATGGTTGAGGTTGGAAAGAACCTCTGGAAGTCTTCTTATCCTTCACCCTGGAGGACTGCCTACAGTCTTGCTCAAGACCATGTTGGGACAATTTCTGAGTATCTCCAAGGACGAAGACCCCCCAACCTCCCTGGGCAACTCATTCTGTGCTTGGTTATCCTCAGAGGGGAAAAAAATATATTGTTTCTTGATACTTAGATGCAGCCCTCCTCTGGTCCTGTTCACTGAAAAGATTATGTCTCTGGTACTGGGGAGCCCAGAATTGGACACAGGACACCTGAGACTACCCAGGACTTGTGAGACCAGATGCATCAGAATATCCAGCAGAGCCAAACGAGCAACAAACCCTTGAGAAACTACCATCATCTCCCACAGTAAACTATTCCTGAATTCTCCCATCCCTTCGTCTCCCAGGGACAATGATACAACCCAAAGATCACAGGCTTTGCAGAACAATTTTGTATTTGACCTGGTGGGTTAGGAAAATCTGTCACCCCTATCCTGCAGCTTGAAAAGAAGTTGAAGCTTCTGAGGCAGATTCAGGCATATTTCTGCTTTGCATTTACTACTTTAGCTTTGCTGTCTGAGACCTTGGCTTTGTTGCAGGTACCAATTCTTGTGCAGATGTTTCTTTTAAATAAAAGGGCACCCAAAGCATTGGTAAAGCTATAATTCTGTCATCTGACATTTAAATAAAAATCAATCTTTCAAGCTCTTTGCTCATTAAATAAAACAGAATGGAAGAGAAAAGTCCTCAGATTCTCCAGGTGGGAGAACAAAAAATCATGAATGTCCTTGCTTTCATGAATATCAGCTAACATTTTCGTCTCCAGTTCTGGCATGCTTCCATCTACCCAAGGAGACAGAGATATGACTCTAAAATTGAACCCATCCATGGCACTTCCCAGAGCCACATGCAAGGCTGAACATATGGACTGAATTCTGTTTTCACACTAGTACACATGAGGATTAACCTCCCCAAGGTCACAAAGAGCCTATCTCCAGCAATAAGCCAAACACAGTGTTATTTGATGCAGTGCCTAAATCACTAGGAAGAATTATAGCACAACTGGATCCCAGATCTCCTACTGGAGAGGTAATCGCTTCCCAGTGTTGTTTTAGCATCAGAAGGGGTGAGATATCCACGGGCTTCAGTCACTGGTACCAGCTTGTTCATTTTTGCACTACATTTGCTTTGGTATGGAAAAGGCTATGTCTGGGTTAGACTCTTTTCATTTTCTTGTGTCAGACAAATACAAAAGAATTACAACCCAGAACTGTGCAATGAAATCCAGCAGCCACTGGGTAAAATTTGGTATAGCCACCATGACTTGTTTTCACTTTTTTCTGTCCACAACTTGGTAAGTAACTTGGTAACCAAAACAGATCATCTCCATGATTTCTGGCACCAATTTAGAGAGAATTCTCACTTTCTTTCACAAAAGATGGGAAGCTACTCACAAACCTTGCACTCATCAGCACCTCTCATTTATTAATTTATCTGAAAGGTCTCTAATTTTCACTCACCTTCCATTTCATATTTTCCTCTTTCCAGGAACACTAAAAGCTCCAACAATACTACCTCACCTCTTATCTATTCCGCTGTAATTCATGCCTCAGCCTGTGCTTTCCTGCAACCCAGGTAGTTCAAGGCTGAATTCTATAATAACTCTTTTGTGTTGGTCTCAGGTTAGTTACATATGAATGAAAATGTTTTCAGACATGTTACAACAAGGGAGGATTTCTGAAATGAAATAGAAAGATTAGTACTTCAGGAGACTTGCTAATCAAAGATCTGATACTAGGAGACCTCTGTGAATTCCTGTTAAACCCACAGAAAGATTGTGTAAATGCAAAAAAAAAACTTCTCTCTATAGTAACTAAAAGTGGCACCCCACAAATTCCCAGAAGTTTCATTCACACCAATATCCTGCAGTCCTGATCCTTACCCAGATATCTGATCCTTTTGGTTTTGCCAAAGTGCTCAAGAAAGTTGGAAGTTTTTTTAAGACATTTCCAGTATTTCTTTCCTTATTTTAAAAAGTAAAATTAAACAAATCAAGACAATCCCCCCAAAAAACAAGAAAACTGGATCCTAAGTAAAAACACACTATTTTTCAGAACAACCTCAATTATCCTGTTCACAAAGCACAGGCAAACCTAAGTCAGCTGATGACACTTTACATAAAGATCTCCTTCTGTGGAAGCATATATCCCTAAAGATGTCACAGGAAGAGCAGCAAAGTCCATCTCCAGAAGACTGCCCCAAATCCATGTTCCAGCAATGGACTCCTACTCCTGACTGCAACACAGAGCTGAAAGCATTATTAAATACCATTTTGAGAGGCGTTTATTGTGCAAAAATGCATGGGAACTGATTCCAAGTACCAGCATTAAGATTAGTCACTGAGGATATACAAATACAATCCTTACAGGGGTGGACCAACCAGACACCTTTGATAGCAAAAAGGCTGAAAGATTGGCATGGGATTCAAAGCATGCCAAAGTTTGAGTATTTATTTATTCAGAAGTAAACCCCATGAGGTTCTATGACAAATCTCCACAGTCTGCTCCAAAATGGATACATGTCATCCTTATATTAGTAAGGAAAACAGATTAACTATTCTATGTAACAGATAAACAGGAGATCCTGGCTACTATGAAGAAAGGCTGAGAGAGTTTGGGTTATTCAGTCTGGAGAAAAGAAGGCTCTAGGAAGGTTTTTCAGTACTTAACAGGGCCTATAAGAAAGATGGGGATGGGATTCTTAGCAGGGCCTGGTGCAATAGGCCATGAGGTGATGTTTTAAACTAAAAGAGGGAGAAGTTAAGCTGGATATAAGGAAAAACATTTTTACAATGATAGTGATGAGGCACTGGAGCAGTTTGCTAGAGAGGTGGTAGATGCCCAGTCCCTAGAATTCAAAGTCAGCTTGGATGGGGCTCTGAGCAACCTGATCTAGTTAAAGATGTCCTTCCTTATTGCTGAAGGTTTGGACTAGATGACCTTTAAAGTTTCCTTCCAACTCAAAACATTCTATGTGGCCCCTCTCTCCTACATACACTGTTTCTTCTTTCAGGATTATAAGGAAAAATATCGCTATGACATTTGGTCTGAGAGCATGTTAATCTCACCATCTCTAACTACAGAGTAACAGCAATTAAAAAATGGCAGCTCAGTGGCTCTGAATGTCTTTTGCACATGCTGAACATAGAATGCAAGAGTTTATTTCCTTGTGGGAACTCCAGCAGGGCAAACAGCCCTGTTCTCAGCACAGTCGCTGGCCTGGACTGGGTCAGAGCTGGTCCTGGGTCAGTACAGCCAGCACACAGGCAAGGCAAGCATTACAAGAGTGTCTTTATAGCAGACTTGAATCTTCATCACAAAAAGATTGAATTCAGTTTCATGTCTTCCCTCAGAGCTCAATTAAATTTTCACAACCTGAAGCAGCTGAACTGCTCCATTTGCCCATGGAGTATAGCTGTGACAGCTTTGTTAAAATCTTTTCAGCAACTGTTCTTGAAAGAAGAGACCATGCCTGGTCTCAGATTACCAAGGAGGAACAGAAGTGGGCTTTATCCCATTTCTGTACTAGTAGCCAAAGGACTGAGATGGAGAAAGCCTGGCCTGAAAAAGCTGGTATTGAGAAGCCCAGCTGCACAGGTCTTTCTGCTCGGGAGCTAAACTGCAGTATGCAGAGGAAACATCAAACTGAAAGCTGAGGGAAACTGCAATTAGGAATGAAGTTTTAGAGGAAGTCACTACAGAGCAAGCTTGCTACTCCTACCCCATGCAAATGATGGAGGTGCTTGGAGCTGCCCCAACCTCCAAGTTCTGCCCTGTCTTAAAAAGATAATTCATTCTACCTTCAAGCTGGAACAACTTCTGTCACTGCTTATAGCCATGCAGCACCAACAGAGAAACCAGAGCTGAAGGCAGGGTGGTAAAACTGCTTAAAAGGAGTAAACTCCATTAACATGCAATTGAAATGGTTGGCAATCACTGAACAGGAGAGGCATTCTTGCACACTAGCTTGGCTGCAACTTACAGCATTACACCTATGCTGTCCTGCTAATGGAGGTTTTGCTGATGCATATTTGATGGCTTCACTGTGTAGTACACAACAATGTGTCGAGCTAATAATTCAATGGCTGATAAACCCAGCTAAGCAAGACCTTGAAGTGAATTGTTCTCAGCATCAGCTAATTTGTCACTAGCCAATTCCTTCAGGAAAAAAAAAGAAGGAATTATTATGCACAAGAGCATATCAACACTTGGGTTAACAATTAGCACTTTTGAAGGCATTTTGTCACTCCCACAGAACTGTACCAACATTAGTGTTACAGTGAAACTAGAATTTAGTTGTATACAGAATTTTCCAAGGTTTTGGACCATTCAAGAGGGGTAGACTCCTCAGAGTTTATATTATAATAATTCAATTGGCCTGAATAACAATAGATAGGTTAAAAATCATTACATTGGAGTATTGAAAACCTGGTATCTCGAAGCAGAGTTGTTCTGGGCTTTCTTGGCTCCTGGCTGCTGGATCTTGCTGCTTCATTTGTGGGATCTAGACTGTGCTATCTTCCTTCTGAACCTGGGCCTTTTTTATTTGGTTTCTGTAAGAGGTACAAGGGGAAGGGGGAGGCCAAGCTTTTCTTGGGGCTCTCTGTCCCTAAGAGGGGGACAGGGGTGCAAGGGGAACTTGTGCAAGCTATTAAACTGTGTATATATGCAAATGCATTTTGAACATGTTTATTCCATTTTTGTAAATACAATTCCATTTTTACCTCCAAATTCTGAGTGTGGTGGATTTCCTCCCTGGGGTTGGGAGGTTCTAACTCAACCCATAAGAATTAGCTAGTTAATTCTCACTAAGGACTCAGAAAGGCTGGCAATGGGTATTTTTCTAGCCAGTGTAGGAAACTGAGGCAGTAAATTTAAACCAATTGCTCAGAATGATCCAACAAAACAAAGGAGAAAAGGAACAAAAATAAGAGGACCTCTACCCCAAATTTACTCTCTGAACTAGATGGTCAGGTCAGCAACTGACCTTTCAGGGATGTTTCTCCATCTCTTTGAATGTCTCTTGATGGAAAGATAAAGCCAGGATAACATCAGTTTTGGCAGTTTTGACTTTTCACATGGTTTCCAGGAGAATCCTTCTCCTTCCAGCTTTACTCGCAACAGAGCACTAGTTTATCTTTGCTGCAGGTACAGAATACTCTTGTTATAGCCATGGGCAGATTTCCTGAAGCACACAAGATCTCTACCTGTCCCAATGCCACTTCATTAGTTTTATAGTCCTAAGTGAGGATGCATGGGATGCAGCTCTAAGGCCTCAGAGGCTTCTTGAACTAGGAAGATAGAACCAACAAACACAAACTGTAAGGTAACAGTGAATTAGTCACACATTTGTGTTAGAAGCAATGATTGTACACAGACCCACAGAAAGAAATCTACAGGTTTGGGTTGATGGCATTGAAAATAAGTCTACAGTGCGTCATGGCAGCCAAAAGTGCCAACTGTGTCCTGGGGTGAGCCAGTCAAGAAAGGTGATTATCCCACTCTTCGCAGCGCTGGTGTGGCCCCACCTCGAGTACCAGCCTCAACTCAAGCATGTGGTTCTGGGTGCCACAAAAGGACATCAAACTAACAGAGGATGTCCAGACGAGGGTGACCAAGATGGTGAAAGACTATGAGGGCAAGACATACAAGAAGTGATTGAGGTCACTTGGCATGTTCAGCTTCACTTCATCAAGTAGGGCATTGGAGGGGGAAGTGTTGATCTACACTCTCTAGTGATGAATGACAGGACACAACGACATGGAATGAACCATGTCAGGGGAAGTTCAGACTGGACATTAGGAAAAAATGGTTGTTCATTCAGAGGGTGGTCAGTCACTGAAATAGGCTCCCCACAGAAGTAGTCACAGCACTATGCCTGTCAGAGTTGAAGTGGCACATGGAAAATGCTCTTAGCCCTATGATTTAGTCCTAGGTAGTCCTGTGAGGAGCAGGAAGTTGGACTCAATGGTCATTATGGGTCCCTACCAACCTGACATACTCTGCAATTTCTATTCTATAATTCTGTTATTCTATGCCAGTGCAGGTACTTCTAGGATTATAGATCCCATGCGTGTGACTTTCGTACCAATGGCTTGGGGTGGAAGTTAGATAATAATTGAAGTTAGATAACAATTGAAGTTAGATAATAATTGAAAGACCAAACAGCAAGTACTGTTGCAATTTTAAGCACTTCATCATTTTCACCTGACATTTTATTACACCTGCTTTAGGAGAAAAAAATGAAAAAACAAACACAGACACCAAAAAAACCAACCCACAAAAAAATTTTGTCTTTGCTAGGATTCACTATTACATTTTCTCTTCCCACCAAACATCATTTTGATAAAGGTACTAAAAATGGTCTCTTACAATCATGATAAATCAGTGGCACTCCTGAATAGTCAAATCAACAGAAAAAAAGAGAAAAATTAATCTATTGATAAAAAGTTGAATGATTCAGACAAGGGAATTGATTATTTGAGTCAATTCCATCAGAATGTGAATGTCATTGTTGTTCTTCAATTTCACTCTCTTTTATTGAAACATTGTCTGGAAAGTTAAAAAAAAAATCATTACCTTAACAAAATTTCAACAGAGACCTAATTCTGAATAATTCCTGTGGAATTCTTTGGTCACCTTGAACACATTTTTAACTAATACTTAAAAGAAGTACTTCAGCACACGTCTTCTCCTGCCTTTTGGTACTACAGCCTCCTTGAGTTAGAAGTATTATGTCTGTCTTTCTTATACTTTTTCTTTTAATAGTCTTCAAAATGAAAAGTATAAAAGCAGTATTTGCTTATCCTATTTTATACAACATTTATAAACTAGAATGTAATATGATTTGCATTTAATTACTGACACATTCTATGAGGTATGGAGGTTTTTATTTTGTAGGTGCTTCATAGTCACTAAATTGGTTAAATTTAACTAGATATTGGCCAATAAACAGCATCTTATGAATGTGATACTTTATTATGAATGAGATCTACACATACTGAAAAGACTTTACATGGTATCTAATTGTTCTTTTAATAGAATAGAATAGAATAGAATTAACCAGGTTGGAAAAGACCTTTGAGATCATTGAGTCCAATCTACCATCCAACACCATCTAATAACTAAACCATGGCACCAAGCACCCCATCCAGTCTCTTCCTAAACACTTCCAGTGATGGTGACTCTACCACCTCCCTGGGCAGCCCATTCCAATGGCAAATCACTCTTTCTATGAAGAACTTCTTCCTAACATCCAGCCTGAACCTCCCCTGGCACAGCTTGAGATTGTCCTCTTGTTCTGATGCTGGTTACCTGGGAAAAGAGACCAAACCCCACCTGGCTACAACCTCCCTTCAGGTAGTTGTAGATAGCAATAAGGTCTCCCCTGAGCCTCCTCTTCTCTAGGCTAAGCAACCCCAGCTCCCTCAGCCTCTCCTCAAAGGGCTTGTGCTTCAAACCCCTCATCAGCTTTGTTGCCCTTCTATGGACGTGTTCCAGCACGTCCGTCATCTTTCCTAAACTGAGGGGCCCAGAACTGGACACAGGACTCAAGTGCTGTGTACAGGGGCACAATGACTTCCCTGCTCCTGCTGGCCACACTATTCCTGATACAGGCCAGGATGCCATTGGCCTTCTTGGCCACCTGGGCACACTGCTGGCTCATGTTCAGCCTACTATCGACCAGCACCCCCAGGTCCCTTTCTGCCTGGCCGCTCTCCAGCCACTCTGACCCCAGCCTGTAGCTCTGCATGGGGTTGTTGCGGCCAATGTGTAGAACCTGGTGCTTAGATGTGTTAAATCTCATGCCCTCGGACTCTGCCCATCTGTCCAGCCTGTCGAGGTCCCTCTGCAGAGCTCTCCTACCCTCTAACAGATCAACACCTGCCCCCAGCCTGGTGCCATCTACAAACTTACTGATGATGGACTCAATCCCCTCATCCAGATCATCAATGAAGATATTAAATCTACACAGCATTACAACTCTTGGCATGCAGAGGACTTAGCCACTAGCTTTTATTTTTGGTGTGCTCATCACTGCCTGGAAGCTTGTTAATTTTTTATCATTCACCAAAAATTTTGAAATTATATTTTAAAGATGAACAAAAAGGCTCTCCAATTCCAACCCCACTGAGCTTCATGATTACAACGAAGGGGGAGAGTTTGTTGAGATGAAATGTTAGACCAGCCAACTTCAGGTCAGGTCTGCTCAGTAGATGTTTTATTGTAACAAGTTTCTCTGATGCTCACCAGAATTATTCTACTGCCCAGTAGCTGCAGTGACCTCAGAGCACAACTCTGCACGGGTGCTGAACTGAATCAAATGTAGTTGCCAAAGAACATGCTCTAGTCTTTAGCACTCAGTCCATAAAGGGACAAAAATTTCCTACCTAAATTCCATTGGTTAGAAAAACATAATGCCTAAAAATTTACTTTCTGACAGCATCCTAGAGATTTACTTTGGGTGTCATGCGCAGCATGGAGCAGTCTCCACCACAAAATGTGTTCTTGCCACATGGGACACGTAAGTATTCTGAGAACATTTTCACTGAGAGGGTTGCTCATGGCTTGACCTCAGACTTCCCAAATGGTCTTACATTGGTTTCCAGTCTGCTTCAAATTTGGAATAAAAAATATTCTATTAAGTGAAGAAACTCTTCACTGGAAAAGAAGAAGCCACCTCAAATGTTACTTCTTGCCCATTACAAGCAGTTAAGTGATTTCAATCACATTGAGTGAGTGACTTCAAGCCTGTGCTCAAGCAGGACAAATACAGTCAGACTGCATAAAATGAAGAGGGAAATACCAGAAAATCATCTTTGGTAAGTACATAGTCCATTGTAAAAATCAGTCCAGGTGCCAAAGAGAAATTCAATAGAGAGTCTGTCAGTCTGTGCACGTCCCACCTGAAAACTTAATAAATTTGAACAGGGGAAAGACCGTGTCTACAGCGTCAAGCAAAACAAATAGAAGCTGACAAAGGACACTCCAAAAGCCAACATTCTGAAATGGGAACTCTACAAATAAATTGGCATCTCCATACCCTCCCATCTGCACTTTGTTTTTCATTCACTGACTCACCAGGACTTGGCCAAGGCCCTACTGACAAGGCAAAGACTTCTGTCCTCTCCTCCATCTTGGAGAGGCTAATGAGGCTCTGCAAATGTCACCATAATGCTAACTAAACACAGTAACACAGGCCTAGGAGATGCGTACTGATAAATCATTAGCATTTCCTCCTATAATCCCTTTTATGAAACACATGTAATTTGGAGACACCCTACAAAACACACATTTAATCCCTTCCCTCCACAGAACCCACTCACTAGATTGACAACAGTCCCCATACTGCAGTCATTTTTCTTTATCGCCATAACCCACTCTTTGGGGAAGTAAGGAAGGGGAATGGGATGGTAGGAGGAATCAGTCTAAAATTCCCCTGCAAATTCTGAAAAAAAAGAAAAGCTTAATCAAGCACACCCCTCAAACCTGCAGAAGTCTTAACATCTCAGCCAGAAACAAGTGTTACCTAGAGACATGAGACTACACTCAACAAAAAGTGGGAGTTTGGTTTGGCCAGGAGTCCAGAATCAATAGGAACATTCAATTATGATGTCCAAATGGTGCAATAGGAACAACCCAATTACACACAATTGCCCCTTCTGCCTGCCTTTTATACCCTCTCCAATGATGGCTTGTGCTAGAACAGCCAGCCTAGATGAGAAGTGTTTGTACTCTCTTGACCAGCTGAAATCTCCACTAACACTGAAAATAAAGCCGTTAGAATTGTTTACAATAAAATTTGGTTTCCTTTCCTGGTTTGGTTTTGCATTTTTTTTTTTTCCCCTATCCCAGAGTCCACAGCAGGCTTAAAAATTGATTTATCAGAGTACCTGGGGTTGTGGGATTTTTTGCATTCCAGGCAGTGGTGGACGCCTTCTTCTATTAAAAAAAATAAATAAATCAACCCCGGGGAAAGGAAATGGCAGGGGGGGCACACTCGTGCTGAAGAGCAGAAATGCTTTTGTTACCTACAGCATTCTTACCGAAAGAAATAAAAGAAAAAGCGGGGAGGGGAGAAAGCGCCTTTGAAACCCTACGGAGGCAGGCAGGGAGCGGGGAAGCCAATATGCCTCTGGAGGGAGCTCGGGAACCACAGTTCATCCCCCCCCCCCGAGTCAATCTCCATCTCGCGGTGTGTGCTGCGAAACCAGGAGAGCAGGGGAAAGAGCTTTCTCTCCCCTTTGTCTCTCGTTTGAGGAACAAGAATCCTCTTCCCCGTGAAATTCAATTTGGAAACACCGGTACCGACTTAACAGCATTTTGTCAGCTAGCTCGAATATAAATAGAAAAACAAAGGCTGAGAAAACTCCTATCAGGCCCTGCAATGTTGCTCTCAACAACAGTGTCTCTTTGGGTTGCTACCTGTGTATGGGATCACAAATGTGAGGCCTTGATTCCCAGAGCCAAGGCATCCCAGGCACCACCACAACTACCAGTGTTGATGCCAAAGCTGGTGGCACATTATCCACCAGCTCCTGTGTGTTCTCTCAGAGTCTCAGGCATTTTGAACAGTTCTGAATTAATTCATCTCAAAATCGATCTTGGTCATTTGGTGCCCATCTCCGTTTTCTCTATCAATATTATCACTGAGGACTAGAGCAGTCTGTTCATATGCCTCAATGAAACACAGCTCATTGAACACCTCTGGCTCAGAAAAACCCACAGGGAATATACATTAAGCATCCTCTCACTCGACTGGGAAGGTAAATCTGTGGCCCCCTGTCCCCATCCCCCTTGCTGGTCTGATTCTGGGCTTTGAGCTGCTATGGTCCTTGATGTTAGTTAAGCTTGGGAAAAGCCATGTTTCTGAATGGCAGGGAGAAATACGAAGGCAGCTGGTCAGTACGTTAGTCCTCCACTTCAGCCTAAGTTATAGATGATGCTTTTGGTTCCAGACATACCCAGTTCAATATGCTGCTTGCTGATGCAGTTGCACCACTCTTGCACTCACACATCAGGGAAGGCAAAATTAAAATCACTAACAAAATATAATTGACATGAATGTTTTGGTGACAAATTGAGTAGCGAAAGGTTCGTCTGTGATTGTCTCTCCACAATACTCCCTGACCCAGAAAAGGAGGATAACTAATTGTACAAGATAAGGAAATCCAAAGAAAGGCAAGAGCAATTATTTCAATGTTGGAAAGAACTGACTAACAAAGGGAGATTAACACAATCAAATAATTATATGGTTTGACTATATCTAACCTATGGTGAGGCTTTCATACCAGTCTGTAAATATTTGGAGCACTGTGAACACTTTACTTGAGGCAGTAAAGTTAGCAAGAACTGAAGGAATTTATGAAATAGAAAATGCAGGCTAAAAAATAAGAGCTTACTCCAAACTCTGGGCCTGTGCATCAGCGGAACAGTTCACCAAGGAAAGAAACCTTATTTAATACTCAGAACTATCTGACATCTGCGAGGATTCAGTGGAAATCAGTGGAGGAACCTGCAGGCTCCAGAGTGCAGCTTCACACTAACTGCTTGATGTAGTGTGTTTGCAAATTGTAACACTACTGTTACAACCGATACCGTGCAATTTTTTTAGCAGCTCTATACTAAGGAGGAAAAAGATCATTCAAGATATAAAAAGAAGCAGCTCTACTCTGTTCTTTGAATGACAGACCCCTTGCTGAAGGTTTCTATTCCTTTCTGCTAATATTCTAGATGGATTCCCAGTCCCTTGCTCTTGCCCCTATGATCCTCTGGAAGTGCAAGTAGGAACAGTCATGACAGGCCTGAAAACCACCATGGCTGGTGAGGGAGCAGCTTTGCAGAAAAAGATCTGAGGGTCCTAACCAGCAAGAAGTTGAACAGGAGCAGCAACAAGGGCCACCAGGTTGTATTATTAAGAGCATCACTAGCAGGTCAAGAGAAGAGAGCTGTATACCCAGAAGTGAACAGCACCATGAGAGGCAATGGTCACAAACTGCAGAAAAAGAAACTTGAGCATTAGGATCAAAATCTTTACAGCAAACACCAAACAGTGGCAAAGAAACTGTGCAAATTTCCAGATGCTTAAAAATCTGTCTTGGATTGCCACTGGACTAACTCAGGACTGGGTCTGCCTGGGGGAGAGGCCTGCAGATGACCAACAGAGGTCTCTTTCAATCTAAACCATTCTGTGGTTCTATGTAAGGAGCTCACTTTGAACCAAAATTGGGAGCAAAATCGGGAGTAAGAGCACTCAGAAGCACAAAATGGATTTCAAGCTGTGTAAGAAACAACTCACAGAAATTATTCTCCTTCCCATAACAGTTTGAAGACCCCAGTTTGCCCAGACACCTAGTCGAAATCCCAAAGATACAAATGCAAATCTAATATCACCTTTGTATGTTCCCCTTTGTCAATCACTCATCAATCAGCCTTCAAGACACACAGCCTACAGATCCTGCAACGTACAAGTGGGAAATACATATGGGCTTTTCTTCTTCTCCACCACAAAACAAGCACAGGTGAATCAGCTTTTCACCACAGCGAATTTTAAATACGAGTGTGGGAACCAGGACAAAACAAAGTAGTAAGTCCACAGTTACCATCATTCTCAAGGTGTCATGTCCCCAAATTAGGTCTTCTGATTTTGTTTAGAGAGACCATCATTTTACAATTCTTAGGAAGTTAGAGTCACTGCAGTGGGGTATCTAAACTGGTAGCTAAACCATCTCGTGTGCCACCAGTAAAGCTGTTTCCCATGAGCCAAGTGCAGGATATTAGTGGAGGTGACTGTGATGAGGGAGAAAGCACTGTTTTATTTCCAGAAGCCAGCTGAGTTTATGCAATTGGCAGTGGGGGAAAAAAAAAAAAAAAAAAGACACACTCTTGACTTGAAAATCAAGCAAACCCAGTCTAGAACTCACTGAAGAGGAATAAATATGGAGTCCCAAGATGCCTTTTATAGAAGCACTTTACCATGGATAAACATACTTTGGAATGAGGCATTTTTCCAACTCTGTCTTCCTTGTGTCAATGTTATATTTCTACCAGGAACAAGGAGCTTCTTACAGCTTTTTTTTGTCAATTAGATAAGAACTGGCTTTTGCTAAGTGCCCTCATCCCCACCTCACCAGGGACATTTCTGAAGGCTTGAAAACCAACAAAGAGTGAATGACTCCATATCATGAACCAGTCCCAACTCATCAGAGAGATGAACTGTCAGGCTCATTCAGGTTGGCTGAGTCACAACATCATTGCTTTCGTCTTTGTGATGCATGTCAGGAATAAAAGGAAAAGCACTACAGTTACATTATTCCTGCTCACAGGATATTGGAAAAAGTATTAGATGACTTCAAAGTGGCAAAGCACAATACTGGGCTCCCTGAAGTTTTTTGTAATGAAGTTCCTACTTCAACAGCCCAGGATGTGTTCTGAGGGAGCCATCATCTGCCCACCAGGCCTCACCTGCCAGCTTCCTTCCTCAGTGCCCAGAACCCCTGTGACCTTATGCACAGCTTTCAAACATAATACCGTTGTCTTAGGCTCCTTTCACAGCTGCCTGGCTTAGAAGTTGCCGAGCGACGCCTTCCTTAAGCAGCCAGAACAATGTGACAAATATTTAGATTACTCTCTGCAGCTTTCCAGCATGAACTACTCTTCCAGAGTGTGAGGAACAGTCAATCTCCTGCCTACAACATATATCTCAAGCGAATTTGTGACGACAGACCTGTCCTCATCACTTGAACTAAACAAGACATTCCCTCTCCTCTCTTCCTCTTTGTCTGCTTAGATTTTATGACCAATACAGATCCCAGAATGTACATCTGAAGGTCCCATTGCATCTGCAGGGGCACTCACTTTAGGAACAGAACTGACTGCACTGTGATTGTGCTCAACTTCAGTGCCAGAGTGAGGGCTGTTCTCTAGGAGACACACAGGACACCCAGCTGGATTCCTTCATGGCAATGAGGACAGGTACTGGATATACAGTAAGTTTACTGTATTTTGTATTTAAATTATCAATTCAGCTCAGGATTTTTTAGGAGCAGGGTGAAGTTTCAGGCTGAAAGTACCATCGTTAGAGTGAGTGACATAGGAAGGACTTGAATCCTGACATCCCACCCAGCAAGTTTCCAGTACCAGTATTTTCTTCACTTGGACTTCCCCTTCTCTACACATCTTAATGAGCCATTAGCAAAGCAGTAACATGAATATTACCCAAGTCACTATGTTTACTACTAGACTAGTTCATCTACCTCTTGGATACTTGCTCTCTTTGGAGCAACAACAAGTACAAAGAAGGACCATCCCAGAAAAAGAGACCCGTTTGAAAACCAGGGAAAACCCACACAAGCACCATACAACTGTGACATTAAACCCAAGCAGCCACATTCCACTACAGCACTGTTACCACACAACCATGGTCTTCATTACTTGTGAATAAAAAGGCACAGGTCAGGGAAAACATTAACCTGTGCTAGGATTAAATACTTGCAGCTTTCTGTGAAGCCTGAAGCCAAGTTCTTTCTGGGAATGTTTTGAATATCTCAGGCTAGCACCTAGTTTTGGCAACTATGGTTCTGATACATAGCAGTTGCCTGCTGTATAATCCTTCAGCATCACACAAAACATGTACCAAAAATCAGAGAGCAAAGGGAAGGAGGCTTGAGATACAGAAAAAGAAGAAGAAGAAAAAAAAAAAAAAAAAAGGAAAGGAAAGAAGAAAAAGTAATGCAAAGGGAGTGAGGCTATCAGTGCTAGAATTTAAAGAAAAAACAAGTAGTGGGTGATTTGGCAGTGTAGAAGTCTTCAGAGAATAAGGCTACCTTTTTTCCCAAGACTGGCTCAGGCCAATTTATATTCTACTCTACAAACCATAGATTTTTTCCATTCCCACTTGTCAAGCAGGATATTTTTTATGCTGTTTTATTCCCGACCCACCAGCTAGCACTAAGATGAACGGATTATAAACTATCTTTTTTTGGTATTTTGTTGTATGAGTTAGTAATACTGTTTAAAAATGCCATTTATCACCAGTTGGTGGCCATGTAAGACAGTAAGCATTTCTCTGATATAAGAGTGCTTCCACCATGCTCTCATGTAGAAGACCACCATTACCACATAGCATGCAATGGGGCATTTCTAATTCTACCTCGTACCAATCAGCTCTACTTTGTAGTGTAGGCAGTAACACAGTACAGCAATAATGTGAGATGGTAATTTAGGCTGCTGCTTTTTCTTAGGTGTCTGGATTTCTACCAGACTGTCTATCTTAATTCTTTCTGCCCATGAAAACCTCTTTGGGAGAATGAGCATGAATTTGTAAAAGAAATAAAACAAAATTCAGAAATTTGGAGAACAATAGGAGATGCATACAGAAATTGCAATAACACAGCAGTTCATTGGATGTGAGTTGGCTTTTGAAACCCCAGCCAAGTATCTATATATTATGCACTGCACAAATGTAGTAAGAGACAAGGGAAGGGCTCTTTCTCAGTGTACATTGCACATATAGGGGAAGAGGGAAGTACTATTACACCCGTTTCACTTGTAGGAAACTCAAACACAGTCACATCAAGGGTAGCACTAAGTTCCTTGGTCACCCAGAGCACAGACAGATCAATGCTTTATGTGTTGGAGTGAAGTTCAAAACCTTGTCTCAGCGGCTTGGGAGATGTGGCTGTCATGACTGTTGAAGTACTGTAATTCAAATAATAAAACACCCAGAATCAGTGCAGGAAACAAAAACCAGAGTCGAAGTCTTCCTTCTCATCTGATCACCATACTATAGCATTATGTCTCCCTCCCTTCTATTCTGTCTTACTGTATCCTTTTCTATAGCATGGCTCATTTTTAATGCTATAGGTAGGAAGTATTTATTCCCAACCTCCTCCTGCTTCAAGAAACCTCTTACTTTTCATCCTAGGGATGCTTAATGTGTGTTAGGTGTTGAGGTGATAAGAGAGGGGTGGTTCTGCACACACACAAAATTGCAACTGTTCTAACTGGAAGAGCTAAAACACTAAATGGAACAAACAAAACAGCAGAGGCATCAGAAGAGGATAGGTCAGGCCACTTGAGAACCGAAGAGGAGACATGAAGCCACATAATTTACATCTCAAAACACCAGCAATTACAAGGCCATGTTGGCTTTATGGCAGATGGGAGCTGGAACATCCTCATGTTTGGAAGCCCTGGTTCTTAACCCAGACTCAGAGAGAGCTGTGCCAACTTTTCCTGAACTACTCAATCCCCCCACACTTGAAAGAATATTGAATTTCATTGTGCTGTTCCATTCACAGCATCTCCAAGTCCAGAAGAAGAGAAGCATGCATCTTGTCCATGTCCTTTATGATTTCTTTAATGCATTCCCTAAAAAGTCTCTTTTCCCTCTCCCCTTTGCATTTCCATTGAAGCAGATTATTTGCCATAACAGAGAAAAGTAGCACAGGCAGCACACTAAAGAAGCCCAGAGCTGGTGACAAAGTACTGCAGAAGTTAACATAGCCCTGAGATGCCAGTCAGCTCTGTCATCTCCAGACAAAAGCAACAAGCAAGCAAACAACTGAGATATTTCCCATTTCACTTTTGAATTTGCCCTGGGCACTACTGACTTTTCACAGACTTGCATAGATTGTGCTCTCCCTTATCAACACCAGGGCTCATCTTTCTGAGCTAGTCTGCTCGGTGTGCTTTCTCTAGCCATAACACCACTAAGGCAATTAACATTTCCTTTTAAGTTTTTTGAGTCAAGGTAAAAAAGCACTCAACCTGCAGAGTGCTGCTTTCATCAGAAAGGACTGTTGTGCTCTTCAAGGGGCACGGGAGGATCATTAAACAGCCAAATATACCCAGGCACAGTGATAGCTTTGTATGGGAAAGCAGCACATAAAGAAGACTAGATTGAGCGTCCTGGCAATGGACATGCTAAGAACAGATGAAGGAGGGCAACAGCAAGCCATGGATTTTCTACCTAGGAGCTGAGGAGGAAATTGTAACCTCCAGGCAACACAAAACAACCTTCTGTTTCTTAGCTGCTAAATTTGTTGCAAGTCCTAAAGCTTTTTGCCTGTAACAAAACAAAGCGAAGGAATAAAAAGGGTAAAGATGGCCTGTCCTACCTCACCCCAGACAACATGCTCCTGATACATTTGGCACACTGAATCCAGGAGAGGTGCATGTCAGCATGTCCACCCTAAGACAGGAGATATATCATGGTCCTAGAACAAGACCATGCGTTCTAGTTGCTGAAAAGCACGCAGAAAACATGATGCCACACACCAAACAAATCCAGTCACATGGACAGGTAGAGATGTAATACATGGGGGTTTGGGGGAACAACATACAAAAGATCAGCCACACACAAGAGAGCAAGAAAATAGCCAACCCTACCCTCCATGTGCAATGCTGACAGGCAAGCAGCACATCTCAGTGCCAGCCCAGAAGGACCACAATTGAAAACGCGAAACATTCTATCTCTGCAGAAGGTGCTAAGGCAGGTGGGATCATACAAGGAAGAGATGAAGAACTTGGCACAAGCCCTGGAGGGCGGCTGGGAGAGGGGGTGGCTTTGAATGATGTGAAAACCTGCCTCCCCGAAGTTGGACTGAGATCCACCAACTCATTCCACATAGCTCCCCAAACAGACACATTTCCTTTTCTTAGAAGCACAGATGTCTATATATATTTGAATCACTGCTTTAGTCAGGGGTTGTACTAACTGTAAATTTTTAAACTAGGGGGAGGGGGAAGGCACTAAAGATTCCAATATGTAATTTTCTCTTTTTTGGCTTATTAGATTATACCCTTGTTTAAGAACTAACTGTTCTTTTACTTGGTGTCCTTTTGGCAACCATCTCTACCTAGCAATATGTGGGTGTGTGCACTCCCCCAAGTTCCCTTGTACTTGCACTGCAAGTTCAAGTGAAATATAGCTCAGAAATTGTACTCCTGCAGTCCAGGAGCAGGAGTTTTTAGAGCAATTAATCACTAAAATGAAGAAAAGGCAATGACTGGCACTGTAGAGGAAGAGAAAAAAAAAAAGTGAACTCAGAGCACTACTGAAACGTGCTCAAAATACACAAACCACAGAAGCAGCACGTCTGCCTCGGCACTATAATGACAGCAGCGGAACATCACTGCAGCTTCAAGTTGTGCTGCTCACAATCAAAATTCTTCTTTGGGGCAATGCAGCCAGCAGAGAGGATTTGGCCAGTTCCTTCTTCCCTGAGGTAATTCTGCTCTCTTGTCACAGAAGTAATAACAACAACATTTAGTACTCCCAGAGTGTGGTTTAACCTAGAGAACAGCTCCAGGAAGGCTTACATGGCCCTGCCCCCAGACTGAAAACAGAATCATCCACGTTACCTGACACACATTTGTGACACCAGCTTCCCTCCTCAGAGGTCCCTTTCAAGACACCCAAAGCTAGAACATGTCTGCAAATCCAGCTGAAATCATTAAGAAGAATATGGATTTGGAAAATTGGGATTGCATATTATTGATCAATGACCTGTCTTCAATGCCACAGGTCTAGCATTTCTACTTGGACATAATCTAAGCCTGGTAAGCTATGACTGTTTCTACAGCCAAATACCTTCACAAATCAGAACAGTGGGAATAGTTTTACAACCTTCCCATCAGAGTTTTAACCTCAATGTTTGCTGAAAAGTATTGGTGACCACTATAAACAGTTGTATTAATGAGGCTAATGTTAGGATGCTGAACCTAGTGCAGAGAACTCACAGAACCTGTAGGTTCAAGCAGTACTGTGCTGGGATGCTTCAACCTTGCCTGCATTGCAGCTTTGTGACCTATGTGAACCTCTATGTTCTATTAGACCCTATCACAGACAGCTGTGCAGTGCAGGTAGCCTTGGAACCTATGGTAGTGCTTATTGCTGGAGGCTTTAAAAATAAAATATGTAACTGGAGACTCTTTCAGAAACGACAGTGCATCCTGCATCCAATTCCCCATAACCATGCAAGGCAGTAAGAATGTCCTCAGCCAAATTCAATTACCACTGGCATCTCAGGAAAGGTCAATCAAATCCTAACTGTTCTAAACAGCACTCCCATAAGCCTCAATGTTCTATACCTGCAGGCTACCCCATTCAGGTGAGATATCCTCATCTATCTTAAAAAAACATCAGAGGAAACCAAGGTCAACACTTCTTTTCTGAGCAGTACAACATGTCAAGAACTTTGCCTTTCTCTCTTTCTATTGACTTCTCTATTTTCCCACATCTCCAAGGTTTTCATGACCACAGAGCCCAGATCCATCCTTCCTACCTCCCATTTCTCATCACCCACTTCCCCATCTGCAATGCCATTTGTGCCAGCTGTGACTAGTATTTTTTGGCTTCTTCAAAAACTGTCTCCAGGCATTGTCCTCAGATCATCTTGGACACCAAACATGTCCCTGAATGAATCCACATAGCCAGTGTCTTTCTTGGGGTAAATTCTTCAGCTAGTGAGTGACACTGCTAATTGAGAGCACTTACCAGGACATAACTGTGATTATTTTCATTATTTTTTCCCCTTCCATCCTATTACTTGTTGCACTGATTTCTGTCTTTTTCAAAGCAACAGAAATTTCTCCAAGGCAGTGACTTACTCCTGTGCTTTACAGGTATTTTTCAAGTTCCTGTGAATATCAACAGGAGTTGGTACCTCATGAATCACCATACAGAGAAAAGAGTTTTAACTTGCATGTACAAGCAGACCATCAGTTACTGCAACTTTCATTATTATTTTACATGGTGTACATGGTGACTTACTCCATCAGAAGTAACAGGAGAGCAAAATCTTCCAAGAGAAGTGTATGTGGCAGGCAGCTGAAGGGGTGGATTACCAGAGAACTCAAAGTTATCAGGCACTTGTACCCCTTCTTTTCGAACTGTCCTGAAAGGTGTATTTTTCACATATTCTTCAATGACTTCACACCTCAAACAACCCATTTTCAAAACCACACTTGGCATGTACAAGCCTACTTGGCTTGGAAACCTGCCTCCTAAGTGCAAAAGCTACTTTTCAAAATGGAGCTTTAGTTCTATGGTCTTCTACACACTTTTCTGAAATTACCCTGAAATTTCACGCTGGTACAGAGCCCAGTGCAAAAAGGGCTTGAATCCAAGGACAGGACCAATCATAATAACTGGCTCCAAGTTTCAGAGTGACAGATCAGAAGAAAATCAACATCAAATCCAATTGCAGATATAGCTGTGCTATTGTCACTGCCAAGTGGTGAGGCACACAATTCAGTATATAGCAATTCACCTTCTTCCCAGGTGAGCCTTACAGTCTGTGCTGAGTACCACACCAGGATCTCAAAAGCTTCAGAATATAGCAGAAAAGCACAAAGGATAGAGTTGCATGTATGCAGGCACCTCCATTGGGTTCCCCATATCAATGGCCCCTCATTTTTTTCAGAAGAACCCTCAATGATGCCAGATATGGTGTCTCTGCTGCACCTCTCTCATCCCATGCAAAACTCTAGTCCATAGCATCACTGCCTTCTTACCTTTTCCTAAAACCACTGCCTCCTTGTTACTTTGAATGCCCAAACCAAAGACAGTGTTGCCTGACACTGCAACAGCCTGGGGAGGTTGAAGAAGACTCACAGCTCAAGCTCAGATGAAACAAGAGATGAGGTGGGAATACATATGCAACAAGGTAGGGGCTTCTGCCTGCTCAGCCCTGACACAATCCTACCTATGGGTAAGACCACCAGCCAAACTCCAAGAGCTGGCCTCTGACTTCATTTCCTGTTGCACTGGGACCAAAGGAGAACCAGGAGCAATGACTGCACCACCTTCACCTGAGTGCTGCTACCTCTCCATTGGGCCTCTGTGTCTGATGGAGCCTGGTGACTGTTCACCTCTGGTCACTTCAAATCCATGCTCAGTCCATCTTACTATTATTACCTCCTCTTCTCCAAACTCAGGGACTGTTCTCAGCAAGTTTCCCAAATCAGTGCCCTGCAGTATTAGAGAATTAGTATCTTCTAACAACATAGTTTTCATCCCCACACCTCAAATCATCTCTGAAAAGGAACTCTGATGATTTCCAAATACATGTGATAGGACAAGAGGGAATGGATTGAAGCTTGAGGAGGATAGATTTCCAATGGATATTAGGAAGAAATTCTTTCCAGTAAGGGTGGAGAGACACTGGAACAGGTTGCCCAAGGATGTCATGAATGCCCCCTCCCTGGAGCTGTTTAAGGCCAGGCTAGATGAGACCTTGAGTAATCTGGTCTAGTCAAGGGTGTTCCTACCCTTCAAAGTCCCATACAACCCAAACCATTCTATGAATCTGTGTACTGCTTTCCATTTGGATACATAAAGCAGGTTGATATTGGCCCATGTGCACCATCGTTTTACCCGTGCTAAGAATCATACTTGGAATTAGTAAGTGGATCCAGCCATCAATCCATTCTCACTGGCCCCTGTCTCCTTTCTCTTCTTTCTTTCAATCCTCTGCTCTACTCCAATAAAGGGAGAAAGTGGAAATTTTCCACTGCCCCAGTGTGTGGCCCTGAGAGCTTGCTAGTCCTTTCCTAGGATGCTCTGCAGTAAATAAAGCAAAGGTTGGTCCTATCTTAGATCAGCCCATGGGTGAAATTAAAGTGTGTGACATTAGTGAACACCCTACTAGGACTACAGAAAAGACTGCAGACCCACAGATGAGTCATGAAATCTGTCTGTTCTAGTGCTCTAATTACATTGTTCATCCAAGAAAAGCCTCTTTTGGAGCCATTAGGTCAGAATCTGTTCTCCCCTAGCTGTAAATCCCTCATAACTCAGTGAAGTCAATCGATTCATATTGGTGTAAGCAAAATCAAGCACAATGCACTTGCACAGGCTTTGATCTTTTTCTCTTTCTCTGAACACAAGCTCAGAGAATACCATTAAAGAGACAAACCCAGGACCAAGGTCTCATACATGCTGCAGGCACTCTGAGCAGCAAGATCTACAACATCAGGCACTGCAGCTGGGATGTGAAGGAGAAGCCAGAGACAAAAATGTTCTGTCTCCCATGCAAGACAAAAGGCTGGGGACCACCCAGAGAGCCTATGGACACTTCTAATAGGACTGGAGTCTGTCACATTAAAAGCTTACATACAAAAGAAAATAAATTTACATCTATCTAGCTAGATTTCAGGTAATTCTACCTTTCCAAATAGAAAAGCAAACACAATGTAGCACAGGTCTTGCAGCTCTCTGCCAGAGTCATTGATTATGGACAGCTTTTCTGATGACTAGAAGTCTGAAGACCACCAAAAAAGCCAGCAATGGTCCATTTTGTCCTAATGGACATTTCCAGCTTCTTCCTTTCCCTCAAAGTTTCTACAACTCTGCTGTGCAGGAAAATTTGCCAACTTCTCTTTGGCAAAGAGTTCTACACTGTGAATGGAAGTCACCATACAAAAGACACAGGATGTTCCCCCAGTGTTATGTATATTACACTAGCAACCACATAATGGCCTTGGGTCACAGAAGCATTTTGTCCTTTCAAACCTAACACAGATTCCACTGAGACAGGTCTTCTGGTTGGAAAGATCGCCAACCAACTGCTTTGTCTACAGTCCTTTGCCTCCTGGATCAACAGGGACATCAAGTTCCCAAAGGAAGAGAAGACGGAATTCCTTCAGCAGCCAAGAGCAGCTCGACTTGAACAAATTCAAGAGAAGCCTGAAGAGTAGTTCTGATATTACTGATTGTGTTGGAAGATGTGAAAAGTAAAGGAAGAAGGCCATGAGGCATAAACTAGAAAGCATAAGGACATTCCTCCATCTAGGATTTCCTCCAAGCAGAAGAGCAGTTGAGGAATATAGAGCTTTTAGGATGCAGAAAGCTGAAAGGCTGTCCTTTCCTGAACATTCTGAATTTAACAATTGTTCTTGCAAAGTCATTTTTTAAGTCAACACACATGACTCGAAAAAATTGCTTTTGAGCAGTTGTTTCTAGCAAGGTTACAACACCCACAAATATATAACCATTTTGCAACTTCTTTGGTTCAGTTAATGTTTTTTGGGGCAATGGAAGGGGGAAACAACTTCTGCTATTTAATAGGAATCTGTGTCAGATCTTCTGTCCAAGTTCTGAAATAAGATCCTCTGGATTATGCATTTTCCACAGCACTGAAATGTGCACAGTATGATGGAGAGAACGACAGAGATATCTGTAATGGCTAATGTGGAATTGTATTGATTTTGTTGGTTATATGATGTTTGTTTACTTTTTTAAAGCCCTGTTTGAGAACATTTTCTGTTCCTTTCAGGCTACTGCCACATTTTCCATTTGCTACAGGAGCTAATATTGATGCTACACTGTATGTGTGTGAATTTGTGGTGCGAGTAGGAGGGGGTGCTTCCTTCAAATACAGGCTCTCCAGACCAGATTCTGCACACGTTCCTCTCAGTTTAAAGCTAACAAATACACCCAAACAACCAAGTTCCACAGGTTTTACACAGACCAACTGTGATCAGAATGTGTCCCAGTCTGTCAGGATCCACCATTTTTGTGTTGGGAAAGATGTAGGTGGTGTCTCCCACTCTCTGTTATGGAACGGGGTGGGAACACAATACCACAGGGGAAAAAAAAAGCAGCTTTACGGTGAACTGATATATGAACAGGAATTAACAGGGTGGTGGGAAGAGAATGAATCAGCCAGTCCCAAGGAAGACAAAGAAATTTTTCAGACACTACCCTGGATCTCACCCACTCAGACACAGCACCTTTTCTGGGCCCCTGTAATACATCATCTCTTCTTCTCATAAAAACCTCATCTTACAGTATCAAGAAAATCTGTAAGAAAGACCCTGCCAGGAGCAGAACACCTGATCTCATACTCAACCATTGATGTATAGTCAGTCCATGGGAGCCAAGTCACCCAAGGCATCCAAAATTATTTCTGTGTAAATGAAGCAGACCTGGACCAACTCTGAAGTTTAGAAATTACAGAACCCAGCCAAAGTTTTGGCACTTGCACTTCCGGAATTAGGGGAAAATTAATCCAAGCTATGGAACATGAAGAAATAAATGGTCATGCTCTCTAACGTTATCTCAAGAACAGCATGTATCTGTCTCACTGTTATGGTAAAAGACCCAGACTTGAAACCCAGGGAGGGGGAAGCAGGTTTTGAAATGCAAACATGGAGGTGTTAGAAAGGCTTGATGGTTTCTTCTGGGGGAAAAAAATGCGCATTTGGACTTAAAATTTGTGTAGTAAATTATCTGTTCTTCCCTTGGTGCAGGCAAGTAATTCCTCTCACTTTAATGGACAATTTTATGGCTGCTAATAACATTTGTAGCTAAGATAATGACAAGGATAATCAAATCCCATGCTTGAGGGCATAAACTGATTGCTGCAGGGGTTAGCAACAAAATCACCATTGCCATATATTGCACAGGTGTATTATGGGATACATTTCTATCTTCCAGAGTAGAAAGCCATCGGTGTCTGCCAAGATAACAGATCGGATAATTGTCTGTGTTATGGAAATTGCTGGTCTGTATGCATGGGATTTAGAGAATGAGGAGAAACCTCTTTGTGTCAGCATGACAGAACTTGTAACCCAAAATCCAAAAGGGGTGGAGGCTGCAAGATGCATGTGGATTCCTGTTCTAGCAGAACATCTGCTTTGGAGGCAAGTTCAGCCTTGACCATAATGAAGTCCACTGTCAGATAGCAAGTGCTGCTGTACATTTAGCACCGTACTCAGAAATATCCATAGACTGTCTAATCCCAGAAGCTGAAGGCTGGAAGAAACCTCAGTAAATTATCTGACCTGTTTCAGGATGCTTAGATCCTCAGTCTGGCACTTAGGGGTTACTCAACTCATCAATCAACTCCCCTATAGCAGCTATCAGCCACCCACTCCTAGGAACACATGGCTTGGAGGGACACCAGCAGGTCTGAGGTAGGTCTGAGGAAGGCTGAAGTATACCAAGCCCATGTGTGATGGGCAACTGTTTAACAGCTCATTCAGATAAATATCTTACTACTGCCACTTTGGAGGTTTCATACAGATCCTATCACAGCTGTTTTCACAGCTGACAATGAATCTACATCTGCCCTCTTGAAGAGTAAACCTTGGGTATATATGTAGAAAAAAACTTATCACTGTCCTCTTTATAGCAATCTTTCATGTATTTGAAGATTGTTATTATTCCTCACTTCACATATTTCTTGTCCAAACTAAACAATCTCTGTCCACTTCATGATGAATACAGAACAAGTTTTTCTCTTGACAATTTGATTTTTCTCTTTCTTTCTCAAAAGACTCTGCACCTAAAATTGCACACAGTTTTCAAGCTTACCAATACCAACAAAACAGAACAGCTACTTTCTGTGACTTACATCCAACACTTGCCTGTTTTGAACATCTCACACCACAGGCTCATATTTAGACTGCAATCCATTTTATCAGCATGGTGTTACAGTACTTCCATCTACTCAGTTGATATCATTTTTCTATGTGTGAATTTGACGTTTCCTTCTGCCATGCAATACTTTCCACTTGTCTTTATTGAATTTCATCACATTGATTTCAGACTATTTATCAAATTTATCAAAATCACTGCGTTCTGTTCCTGCCATCTAAGGTGCTAGCCACCTCTCTCACAATTAATATATGTACTCTCTGTTCTATCAGCTAAGCTATTAATGGGGAAATTGAATAGTACCTACCAGAAGACAGATTCCTGTATGACTGTACATGTTATGTGCATCCAATTTGACAGAAAGTAATGAACAACATTTTGCCCTTTTTTAATCCTACTGTGAAATTATCTGGTGGTAGATTTAGCTGGGAGCAACTGGGTTTATGTTGTCTGCCCCGTTTACAACCACCTGCACAGTGTACGTGCTTTTCACACCTGTGGTAAGTCCAGCCACAGTATAACCTCTAGTTCACAGTGTGTGCATGTCCAGACCTTGCACCCACCTGTGGCAAGTCAACCCAGTCTGTGTTTTTCTACTGTAATTATGAGAACTCAGTGCCATTACAATTGCCACACATACAATAAATGTCATGATCTACTGCCCCCCCACTATAAGCTAGCTATTGGGGAAAAAAAGAAAAAAAGGCAAAACCCCAGAGAAGTCCAACATAAGTTACTCAGGAAAAAATTGTGTTTGTTCCAGCCTGTCCCTTGTTATCCCCTAGGTACTTTCACGCCAATTGGTGAACAGCTTGGTCAAATATCTTTCTGAGTATCAAATTTAGGTTGACTGAGCATTAACTCCCCATGTTCTCTCCTGTCCCTTTTTTAAAGATACGCAGCATGTTTGTTTTTCCCTGCAACAGCCACTGGTAGAACTGTTCAAACAGCAGTCATAAAAAACTGGTGCCACTGTTGACAGTGAACAGTTGCTGCTTAGAGAGGAGGTTTGATTCTTATCCACATATTCAGCTGAAGACAAAATTGTAGGATGCACTGATGATCCCTCAGGGAAGTAAGAACCTTCAGCAAAAAAAGACAAGATAAACTTACACAGATCCCAAGCAAGATCCAAGACAAACTTCAAACAGCTTGTGTGTGTACAGAACCATTAAAAATAAGGCAAGAGAAGGCTAGGCCATACCTTGCCGCAAGGCAGGATGGCATGCATAGGTCATTCTGACAGATGCTTGTCTACCCTGTTCTTCAAGATCTAGTAAAGAAGAGCCCACACCCTCCCCAGGCAATGTATTTCAGTGTTGCATTAGTATCATTGCTAAAAGATTTTTTTTCTCTGTGGCCACTCTAATGCTTGCTTGCTGTTGTTTAACAGATTTTCTTATTCACCATACCACACTCAAGTTCTTCAGGAACAGACCTGGTTTTGATCAGATCCGAAAACCTCCCCAGGCTGGATTCTTTTCAAAGAGATCACAGAAATATTTTTTAACTGCTCATCACTCAATCTGCAGTCAGCTTTCAACTGATAATCCAAATCAGGTACATATATGCTCAAGAGCCAGCAACTTCTTTTGTGGTACCTATCTCTATATACTCAAAGCCAAGTATCTCATGCATCCACATCTTCAGTACCACCAGCCTTTACTGTAGCCCTTCTTGAGAAGGAAAATCATTTGTAGACCTTTAAACATCACACAACAACAGCAATGAAGTAAGACTGAGATTTTATGAAAAAATATCTTTGTTGCCAGTTCAACAAGTCAAACTGCATGCAACCCATACAGATTAAGCTATGACAAATGGTACAAATGTTTTAAAAGAAAAAAATAACTGTGGAGGGATATTTGTGAAGAAAACAAAACCAAAGTAATTCTGAATCATACCTGGTGCTTCTCAAGCATTAAAATAAGTTTTTTAGACGTTCAGTACATAAATGAACTGGCTTTTAACACTGCTGATTTGCCTCTGTTGGCCTATGCCAGTAGGTATCAGCTTATGCTGTTTCCTCTGACTGGCAAAGTGCACTCATTAAGGTAAACATATTGCTAATAAAGTCCTAATTGTTTTGAAAAGTGCCCTTTAAATAACAGGCCTTTTACTACCAGGCAGAATGTGTTTTAAGAGCAAATCATAAGCTTCAGTCTTTGCTGCCAAAAGACTGGATGATCATTTGTGTGTCAGATAAAAATACCAGAAGAGAATGTAAAAGCTGATAGAGCATCAATACAGACTGAACAGCTATCTCATCTCCTTCCTCTTCTCAGGATGTTCATTCTCACCTGACACAGCAAAGGAGGGGAGAAACTTTGAAGGAGAGAGTTTGAGAAGATTCTTAATCTATCGGTTGAAACATCAACTAAGAATCCAGGTCAAATCACTAGGATTTCCAGGTGCTTTTAATGACATAGATCCAGTGTTGCTGTTTTAACTACTGGTTGCATAGAAAACACTTTGTCTCATTTCTAACACATTTAAGTAATAATGAAAAAAAAGACTGCAGATGTTAACTCATATTTAGTGTCCAAGAACAAACAAATAGTAAATCAGGGACTTTTATTAAGGATGTGGCAGATTGATGGTAGGTAGATCCCCTTCAAATGACTCTCACTCCCCAAATGCTGGTCCTCAGACTTCTACATCCCAAAATATGCTTTTTACCTTCTTGCCAGTCTAGGGCAACCTAGCTTTCTAGAGTATGAATGATCCTGAATATTGTTGAAAAGACATCCTATTTATTCTAGTCCTCACAGAAAATAAGACTTTACCTGGTAAGGAAATCTTCTGAAACTCTGGAACCCCAAAAAATTCTGAAAGGTCAGAAGGTGGACTGAGGTGCACTGAGACTTTAAGTCATCCTTGCAAGTATGACGTGTTTCTCTGATGCAAGACTGTAATGTTGAGTTCAATCATCTTTATTTCACAAGGTTTTAAAACACTTCAGATGCAGTATCTTACATGACACAGCCTACACGCAGAGCCTACAGTCAGGTCTCCTCATCCTTCCTCCTGCTGGAGTTCATTTCATTGCAGGATCTTAGTTTCCAGAAAAAAGTTAACCTAAGTTCCAAAAAAGCAGATTTTTAAGAATGACTGCTGCCAATAACACTATTTTCACTAAGTTTCACCATACAGTC
Source organism: Dryobates pubescens (assembly GCF_014839835.1). NCBI lineage: Eukaryota > Metazoa > Chordata > Aves > Piciformes > Picidae > Dryobates > Dryobates pubescens. The sequence goes on along the minus strand of NC_071625.1, from coordinate 17,414,280 downwards.
CAAACTACTAACAGCAAACAGTAACTATACATTCATTCAAGTAATGGAGGCCTAGACCTTTGAAACAAGGATATTAACACCTTCTTCAAACGTGTCCGGTTCTGTTAAGTTCCAGATGGGTATGAAATACAGAAAAGTGACAACTCAGAACTCTAGATGGTCACAGGTTTGTTACAACAGTTAATTTCTGATACAGTTCCCATAGCAATGGTCTGTGATGATTTAAACATGGGAGGAGGACATCCTTTCTAGAGGACTTTAAAAAAAAAAAGGCATGAAAGAAATAAAATATTCCTTTTGCACCCAAAACACCTCTGTAATGAGTTAATGGTAGCACACATCAGAAATTGCTGACAGTGCCAACTACCTTGGGAGTAGATCTCTTTTATTTCTACCTTCCCTTCAGTATGTCAAGAATATCCCTAAATTAGGAGTCTACGAACATTTCCTCACAGCTAATCTCCTGCACTATACAATTAGAGAGGGCTGCTGCAGTTTCATTCATCAATCTGTGCCCTAAAGCTCTGTGAAATTTCCCTTTCTGAGAAGGCTCACACAGCTAGCAAAGGGAGCTATCCTCTTCTGTGATGGGAGAGAAAGGAGACAATCAGCTTCCCATCAGACACCTTTTAACCCCACTACATGCATGCTTTTCTCTTAAGTTCTTTCTTGCTGGTGCAGGGAATTGTCATATAGTCTATTTCCTGCTAATCATGCTAATAAGTAACAAATACATGAGTGCTTAATAGAAATATGTCTTTCACTGACATGCCCTAATCATCTCCATAATAAAAGCAGTCAAAAAGGATAATGAACCCTTTAACCAACTGTTGACTCCATAAGCCTCTTGTGGCAATTGGATAGATTTTTTTTTAAAAAGGTCCCTTAACTCCACAAAAAAGAAAAACAATAATAAGAAATTTAGGAGATTTTTCCCTTGAAACAACAAAAAGACGTGTTCATTACACTTGAGAAAAAAAGGCATCTCGGTGGATCAGAAGAGGTTGAATCAGAAGAGGCTAGATCAGAAGAGACTGTTAACTGTCTGGCAGCAATGAAAGAAGACAAAATTTTAGAAAACAACACCACCAAAACAAATAAATAGAATAAAAAGAAGCAGCATTCCTCCCTGAGATTTCTCTTGCTCCAAGTTTAAGGAATTCAGTAAGCATGTAGTTGAGCTTTTCATTTTCAATTAAAAAAAAAAAAATCAGTATAAATGCCAAAGTCAACATATCTTTCATTCCACAAACTCTGCTTGCTTCATTATTAAAAAAAAAAAAAAAAATCTGAAAACTGCTATTACAGCTATTTTGCAGGAGGTGGTCTGCTATAGAATATAGCTCTTTGCATTGTAGAATTCATGTCAAATAATGGTCTGATCCAAAACTACCCTTACTAGAAATATTCTGTCCAGTATTTATGTCAGACTTTGGATCAAATCTTAATTTCTGGGGTCTTTTTTAGCCTACCATTTACTAATCCATAGACCCTCTCACTTTAATCAAAGGAAGTGACATAGGTGAACTACTGACAATATCTTTGATTAGTTGAGGCTAATGAAGTCATAGACATCTGGTAGGGTATAGGTAACCTGGGGGAAGGATTTTATCCATACATTTTAACTTGAAGTCAGTAGATTCTATGGACCATAATCCAGAGAAACTAATGAATACAAAATCATTTGCATCACAGCATTCTATATACGTGAAATTTCGGAAGTAGTCCATGGACTTCACTCGAAAATACCCATAAGCCAAAAAGAGACAAATAGAACTGCTACACACAGCCAACATCTGCTGCAAGTCCACCATAACCTCTTCATTCAACTCAGAAGCAGCAGTGACCCTTACTGATCAGTTCTGCATCACCAGCAAGTGTCCTTCCTAGCACCTGTTACAAGAAAAGGGTTACTTCATGCACCCTTTATCCGGATGCAGTCAAGGATCTTCAGTAAAATCCACAGAAACCTAAAGGGTCTTTGACAGAAGATGCAGCAATAACAGAGGTAATTACCCAAAACCACATATGCTCCATCGTGTGACAAAGCTCCAGTTTCCGCTATTATTTGATGTCAGAAAAGCTAAGCTACAGAGTTTGCTAATACCACATGAATTCATTGTGGATCTTTGCCTTTGGTTCATCTTCATTGTTTAATCTGGCTCTGAACTAATGTCATGTAGTCTGAAAGGCAAAAGCAAGCTGGTTGGCAATTTCAAACAGTTTCCAATCTGAATCTTCAGAAAGTCATTTTACTCTCTTGTCTCTAAATTGAAGATAATTTTTACACAGAGGTGTTGTGAAGATGAATCACCTAATGTCAGTACAGCATTCTGAATATAAAGTGCTGTGTAACTCCAGCTCAAAGCCATGAGTATGGCCTTCAGCATCTGTGAAAGAATATGCTCCAGCACTGAATGAAATAAGCACCTCAGCTCAAGACTGCCTTGAAGGGGAGAGCACAGTATTTTGGTCCTTGCTTTATGCCAGACCAGCAACATCTGTCCCAAATCCCAAAGTGTCCAAAAGGCAAGCTCTCCATATTTAGATCCTGTTCCCAGAGAAAGCAAAGGGATTTTACTTGTTTTGAGTTGAAGCAGGCATAAGCCCATAGCTAACAGCTAAACTTCTTCCCTTACTCTTAGTATAGAACAACTCCTCTCTCTCCCAGTTCTGCCCTGTAAATTTCTGCTTGCCATCCTTGTATCAGCAGCATCATTTTCTTCTTCACCTAACTTCATTCCCAACATCTCTAATTTGTAGCCTCATCAGTGAGTAAACATAGGTATTTCTATGCTGACGCTTGCAAAGGTACACAAATGGATTTACTGTGTAGGAAAATAATCAAAGACCATATAGCAGAGAAAATGGAATTTCAAAGATCTTTGGTTTTCTTTCTTAAGGAAAACAAGTTACTACAGGAACTATTAGAATTCAAGACAGGAAAGAAGGAAGATTTGGAACATCATAGAACATAGAACTGATAAAGACTTCATGAGATGAAGTGCCTCCACAAAGGCAAAAGCAACTGTAACTCATACATTGCTGACATTTTTGTCTAAACTCCTTTTAAAATACTCCAATAATGGAGATTACACAGCCTCCTTAGGCAACCTCTTCCAGCACGCAACCATGCCTAACCTAATTCTCACTTGGTTCAGTTAAAAGAATTATGAATAGTTAGGAGGGAATGAAAGAGCACCAAATCCTAAGACACTACAAGATACCAATTTCTCAAGCCTGGTTACATTAAATAAATCTGCTGACACCATAACTCAGAAGAGTGCCTAGAGGTTTCCCAAGGCTTCTCCAAAAATCTTTTCAGACTCTTATTGGATATTGCATTTGCACTGCCAGCAAGATGTACAGTAGGAAGTTGCAGTTCAGCATCAGTCTGAGCTGTATTTTTGCCCTGCTTATCAGTGATTTTTAAAAAGCCTTTGCTAATGTGCCTCTGGCAAGAATGTGAGGTTATCACTGCAAAACCAGTTTTCAAGATCATAAAGGCTGTTTCTACAAACACATAGTAAAGCACCCACAAAATCCTCTCAGTGTTAGCAGGACACTATTCTGGATACTTCATGGTTTGGGGTTTGTTTTAATCTCCATGAGACAAAGAATATAGTATGAAAAGAGCCCACAGAATATTTTAGTTATGCAGGGGAACAAAATCCTACACCCAGTTCATCTTCATGTGGCTTGTTGAAGCTGATGTCCTCCTTACCTGGGAGATAGGATCAACAGATATTCAAGTCCTGATCATCCAGTATTCTCCAGCAGAGCTTCAGATAGTGTGAATGAATTGATTAATTACTTCAGTACATCTACAAACATTCATCACCAGAAAATTTTGCTTTCTACTTTCATCTGGGTTTGATAATAATAGTGTAGCTTTAATGTACTCCTGTGCTTCTTTGGTTTTTCATATGAGATACGACCTTCATGGTCCTGGCAAGTCATGAATGCAAAACTTAACTGACCAAAGTATTGGTGTCTTTATTCTCTACCTTTCCCTTTTCATTTCATGTTTTGTTCCTTTCTTTTCTTTCTTTCCATTGAAAATTGTTCATCCACCATGAATCCCTACTCAAAGCTTTTCAATAGGCCAACTTTAAATGCTACTATCCGCCAAAACCCAAGAGTACTCAAAACATCAGAGCAATACTGACAAAATAATTCACACATTAATACATTTACGTCGTCTTCTAAGCCAAATTAGAGACAGTACAACACTACTAGTGTTTTTATACCCACTTCACAGAAGAGTAAAGTGATGCAGAAAAAAGATATGGAGACTTAACTACTACCCTGGAGTGGATTTAAACGTGTGTTTGCTTAGTTCATTAATGCAGATTCAAACTCCCTGTCAGGCCACCATCTGCCAGAAGTATGCAATCTCCTCATCTGGATGTAGACAGTTCCCAAGTGTTTAGCTACTCAGTAGCTAAACAGCTGCCAAAAGAATCAGGATAGGTGGATGTTCCATTCACCATTACAGGTATTGCTCCACACTCTTAAAAAACATTCTGACTACGAACATCAGGATACTGATTGCAGTAGGTTTGTAACTGAAAACCAAGGCCTAAAAGCTGGGAAAAGTGACTAGCAAATCACAGTACACACTGTCTTAATTTTGCTCCCCTTGCAGTCACTTCTCAGGGAAAATAAATAAATTTTAAAAAATCCTCAATCTGTTTGTTGTTTCAGTTCATTTTAGGGTGACATAAACAGCTTTCAGTTCTTTACATTCTGCACAAGCCTCCAGAAATATTCAGTGTTTACTAGAGCTTGGTGGTGTTAAATCAAGTATAACTATCACCCTTTAAGGCCTAAATGATGGAGCGATATCTGCACCAATTACACATTTTGACAGCGTTGACACCTACTTATATAGAAGCAGTTTGCTCGCTCTTCTAAACCTGTAGAAAAGGCCATTAAAACTTAGTAGGAATCCTAAGAATTAGCTTTTATTTTGAAAAGTTCTTTCATTCATCATATCCAGCCTTTTGGTGAACTCTGTGGCATATTCTACAGTGTATCTCAGACAAGTACCTGTATGAGAACTTGATTATATCACTCTCTGTTATCACTGTGGCTGTATAACTGGAAATGTGTAAGTAATTATACTAGCTAGATCTGAAGTGAGAATAATCCTGAAATAAACTAAGCAACTGGTGAGGACCAAGAACAGCTTATTACTTCTTTGTGAAAGCTTAAAAACTTTCATAGAATTCAAACATGACCAAAACTTTATGAAAGCTGGGTATTCTTTTGCTAGTGGATTTTAAGAGCAGACTCACTGAATGCCGTAGTACTTGTAGTTGATTTCTTGTTCTTGGGTTTAAAAAAAAAAAAAAAAAAGTGCACATGGGGAGCAGAAATAATGTTGTGTCCCATGTGATAAAAACCTATTTCCATTTAAGTGCTCACCATTCACTTCTTTGTTCAGGACTCAGACTGACAAGTGAGCAACAACCCCCTACCACCTTCTAAATAAAAGCCAAATGTCATAAATTGAACACCCCTCCTATGAAGAAAGACTAAGAGACCTGGGACTGTTTAGTCTTGAGAAGGCTGAGTGGGGATCTTATCAACATCTGTAAATATTTGAAGGGTGGGTGTCCAGATGAAGGTGATAGTCTCTTTTCAGTGGTGTACAGTGATAGGACAAGGGAAAATGAGTACAAGCTAGAACACAGGAGGTGCCACCTTAACACAAGGAGACAATTATTTATGGTGAGGGTGATGGTGCACTGCAACTGGGTGCCCAGAGAGGCTGTAGAGTCTTCTTCTCTGAAGACATTCAAAACCCACCTGGATGTGTTCCTGTACAGCCTGCCCTAGGTTTGGCAGGAGGCTTGGCTAGATTATCTCTAGAGGTCCCTTCCAACCCCTAACATACTGTGATTCTGTTATTCTGTAATTAGGAGAAAAGGGAGAGTTGACCAAAGCTCAGCACTGTCACCTCGCACAGGAGGATTCTAGTCCCTCATCCTCCCAACCCAACAAGTCTTTCATGCTGTGTTTTCCCGGAAAGCCACAAGGTTGGACTTAATGACTCTAGAGGTCTTCTCCAAACCTAACGGCTTTGTGATTACTACCCGGGCAAGGAGGCCACGGTCGCGGCGGCGCCGGCTGGAGCTGTCCCTTCAGCACCAAGGCCCGGCCCGGCCCGGCCCCGCCTGCCGCGCGCTTCCCGACCCCGAGGACCCGGCTCGAACACGGGGCTCCCGCCCGCCGGCGCGTTCATGGCCAGCGACGCACGGCTGCGATTGAATTAAAGCCCCGGGAGCTTAAATCAAGCCCGTGGAGAGGTAATGGCCTCAAACATGTTGCTAGCACAGCAGTATCGAGGAGAACAATTAAGTTCGACAGGAATTGGTCTGCTCTTGCACACATATTGCTGGACTTGGTGGTCCACCGATAACTATCGCAGTTCTCTGGAGAGAAGTTTTGTGGAGACAGATGCACCTCTAGACTAGACAATTCACCCTCTTTTAAAAACTATCCTGTGCTGGTTAGTTTGATGCACTTTTGTATTGGCATCTACTGACTTAAAGCACGTTCACTACTGTGTACCCCACTCCATATGCTTCTTGAAGTGTGTCCAGTTTCAGGGGCTGAAGGAAATGTTTGTGAGAGCGTATACACGGTCAGATGTGCACGAAACACAAAGAAGAAATCTTATCTTCTTTTCCTGAGAACTTAAAAAGCAATTTCTTTCCCTCTATGAACCAAATTATTTTAGCATCAATAAGAAATTAAAGTAAAGCCTTCCACACTCACTTCTAGAGACTACCAGTAGATCAGATAACAGCTCAGAGCTACTTTAGTAGTTAAGATACACAAAATAGAAGTGTGCTAGGCAAGATACAGATAGTAACTATTACTAAACTTTTGAAGATGGATCACATATCCTCCCAGAGCAGAGTTCCCCAAAAGAACAATCAATACAGAATTACTGTCTTTCTGCACCATTCTTTATGATCATTCTTCCTCCCAGTGGTTTCCCGTTGCTATACACACTTTAAACAATTCTGACATGCCAAAGAATCTGTCTACAGCAATGAACACTCTCCTCTGTACACTGAGGTGCTGCAAGCTTCCAAACAAATCCCAGATCTTTGCAGGAGAAAATGATAAAGCTTCCCAAGCAAGCTGTGCTTGTTCCCAGGTAAAATACAATAAAAACAGCAAAATACTCTAAACCCAGCCCTTTCTACCTGTCACCAACTGAGCTTAAGAACACAGAAAGTACTGCAACCACCTCTCAGGCAGGAGGATGGGGCACTGTGAGAGCACCAGTGTATGCATGGAAGCCTGCTGTAATCCAGAGGGGCACAGCAGTCCAATATTCACTGAGCACAATAAGGGACAAGAGACAGATTGAGAAAGAATCAGTGACCAAAGGAGGAAGGAGAGTTCTGAAACAGTAATGAACAATAGAAAATCCAAGTCAACAGCCAAAGTTACATGCTACTTTATATTCTTTGGCCTAGTAATATATGTATTTCATATAAATATATCTAAGAAGAGAAAAGGACCCCTTAAAAATGTTATCTTTGCAAGGGCAAACCGGTTTTCTACTCTCAGACTGTCTTTCAAAGGAAATGTTTTAGTACCTCACGTAAAGTACAAACCCAAACTGAGTAGACACTGCTCAGAGAGCAGCAGACAGCACAATCTGCTGAAAACTGTCATCATCTTTAGGTTCCAGTGTGCAAATTTGTTGCAACAAGTAAAAAGATCAAGTCCTTTTGTGCTAAGTGAACCAGTCTTTCATGTCCTGCTCACTATCAAACAGCCTCTGAGCTGGAGAGGTATTTTCAGATCTCCCCATATGTTAGGGGGGAACATCTAGAAGACTATTATCAGTTGCCTCAGTAAATCCACCTTAATGAACACAAAACCAGGAAGAACAAATATGCTCATCAAGCCAAAGCCAGAGTTGTAGCACAGTTCTGTGTGCACTCCGCAGCCTCCACTTACCATGGTATTTATTTTTACAGAGAGAAGCAAACTTTACACTCAGCACTCCGCTTTAGCTGAGGGAAGCAGAGAAGTACAAAATGACAGCCTGTGGCTGTGTCCACTGACTGTCCCTCAACCATCCTGGGCAATGGCATGTCTGGGAAGCTGGGCAGCATGGACATGACAGCAGGCATCGTTCTGCCAGTCGGGCCATGTGCCCACAAAGAGGAGACACAGACTGTGACCTGCTGGCACATCAGACACTCCAGCTGCAATAAAACTTCAGGAACACACAGGGAATGCCAAAGAGAAGCCCAGCAGTGGGACCACAGCTGTGTGGACCCATACCACAGCCCATGCTGACACTAAAAGTTTGCAAAAGCAGGGCTATGCTTGGCTACATCAAGGGCTCTCCCAGCTGATCCAGTTCCCATGCCTTCATTTTTTTCACCCTCATGCAACCACCTTTTGCCTAAGTTTTCCCTGGGTCTCTCAAGCAAAGGCGCAAGGAGGAGTGTAGCAACAGGGCCTCCTCCTTCCTGAGGGAAACCCCAGAAGAATGTCCCTGTGTCTCTTTCCTCCTCCTAGCCACCCAAGCCACGGCTGGATGGTAGCGACCTGGTCAGCACCAATCTCCCCACCTGATCATCCCCACTCCTCTCTAGTCTCACACAGGGTATACAAGCTCCATCGCCAGGGGAAGGGGTGCAGGGCACCGACAAGTCCAACAAGTGCCCATGAAAAGCAATGAATTGCGTAACACGGGAGAGAAGCTAAAAAACTCATCCAGCATTTAACCCCTCGCATGCCATCGGTCCCCTGCCCCTCTCCCTTTTTCTCAACCAGGGGGAGTTCATGCCCCCGAGGGCCTCCTCAAGGCGAGACACTCACCGATAGTCGTGATGACTGTGATGGCAAAGTAGAAGGAACCGGCAAATTTCCACTGGACGCCAGCCCGGTGAGGCTCGGACTGCATGATCACCAACTCCAGCTGCCGGTAGTCCTCACTGGTGATGTTGTACTTTCCCTTGAGCCGGATCTCCTCGGCTTTGAGTTTCTCCTCCTCTCGCATCTCGTTGTCGGACTCTAGGGCATCAAAGACGGCAGCCCCGACCAGCAGGTAGGTGAACGTGCAAATGATGAGGGACAGGGTCCGCACGTTCTGCCTCTTCATGGCCGCCAGCAAGGGACGAGTGAGGGGACCATGTCCCCCCCTGGCCGCCCGGGGATCCGACAGGCCGCAGCAGACGCAGCAAAGGGGCAGCTGCCGGGAGGGCTGGCGGCTCCCGCCGCCGCCACCGCTGCTCCGGGGCAGCTTGTGCTGCGGCGGCGGCCGCTCTCCGCCCGCCTGCTCGGGCTCCTGGGAGGAGGAGAGACACAGGAGGCTGCTGGAGCGCCGAGACCAGGTGCCTTGGAGCCGGGAAACTCTGCGCAGGACCTGCCCAAACCAAGCCGTCCCAGTGCGCAGGGCCATCCAGGGCACCCCCTCTCGTCCCCAGCACCGAGGCCAGGGGCCGGGGGTACCCGCCGGGTGAAGGGGGCACTGGGCGGCGCCCCGCCGAGGGGCCGGCGGCCCCGGGACGGAGTCCTGAGGCGGGCGGGTGCCTGCGAGAAGTTGGTACGGCGGCACGGGGAAGGGTACCCCGCAGCCCAGTCGGGGCGCGGCGGGGAGGCGGAGAACACCGCCGTCCCAAGTTTCTTCAGGCGGCGCGGCGGGGCCGGGGCGGGCCGGGTCGCGACAGCGCGTCCATCCGCGGGGAGGGCGCGCAGGGGGCGAGGGGCGGCGGGCGCCCGGGCTCCGGCCGTCGGAGGCGGCCCGCGGGAGCCCAACCCACCGCGGCCCCGGCTGCCTGAAGGAAAGCCGGCAGGGCAGGACGGGACGGGCTGGGTGCTTTATTCCTTCTGCCGCGGCGCGATGCGGGCGGCGAGGAGTCGGGCTGCTGCAGGTGGCTGCGGTGCGGGCAGCGGAGCGGCGTCCGGTGCGGCGAGGGCGGCGGCAGTAGCGGCGGTGTCAGGCGGCGGGCGGGGAGTTGGGGGCAGCATCCCCGGGCGCGGCGGGCCGCGCCGCCGCTCCGGCGGGAGGCGGGGGCGCCGGGCCGGCGGCGTGGCCCTGGCGGCGGGGAGCCAGCGCCCCGCAGGAGCCGCGCTGAGCGGGAGGAGCCGCCCCGGCCAGCGGGCGGGGGAGGCGGGAGGGCAGTGACGAGGCGCCCGCCCGGCGAGCTGGCGGCAGCCACGGAGCACCTGCCTGGGGCAGCGGCCGGGTGGAACGGCGGCGGGCGCTGCCTCTGTCCTCAGGCTACCGGGATGAGGGGAAAAAAGCCGGCAGATTCCGCGGGAGAGAGCGGCCGGGGAGCGCGGGCAGGGGTCTTGGCCCCGGCTGGACACAAAGCCAGAGATAAGGAGAAAATTAAAAAACAAACAAAAAAAATATAAATAGGGAAAAAAAAAAACCCAAGCGCTACTTTCACGGCTGTTCCCCCGGCGCTCGGGGATGGGGCTGCTTTATTTAGGATGATTTTAGAACAAAGCCTTTAAGAAAAAGAGCAACCGTCCTCCTCCTCCTTCTCTCCAGCTCTTGACATCATCTTGTGGAAAACCGAGCCCGCGCCCCTCAGCCATCGCCTGCGCGTGTGTGAGGCTGTGTCTGTTAGTGTGCCTGCTCCGGCGTTGGCACGGGAGGCGGGAGCTCGCCCCGGCCCGCCGCAGGGAGCGGATTAACCCCGTCGGCGCCGCCCTGGCCAGGGAAAAGCCGTGGAGATCTCCCGGCGCAGTTCTTTCCCGCCTCCCCCGGACTTGGCCACGCCTCGGCCGCCGAGCGGGGCCGGGTGGTGGCGGCTGCGACTGCGGGGCGGAGCGGGCTCGTGGCGTTCCCTCAGGGACAGCCTGGAGAGAGGCGGGCGTAGTTCGCCGGCCGTGCCCGCCCGATAGTCGAGCAGCGGGTAGGGGTCGGGACGGGTAGCTGTGGCTCTATCCTCTGCTCACGCCTCATGCCGGCCTGTCCTATACTGGAGGCGGGACCGACCGGGGCCAGTGGGAGACCCCGGTAGCGCTGCGCCCGCCCGGGGGACGGTAGCCACGCGCTGAGGTCTCTTAACGCAGCGCAGCTCCACACACAAACACAGGTCCGTGCTCCACAGCACAGCGCACACAGCCCCACACACCCGCAGCTGCACGCACCGCAGCCTTCCACACACGACAGCACAACACAGCACACCACCCCCACAGAGCCCCACACACCGCAGCCCAAGACACAGCTCCACAGGCTACAGAGCTCCACATGCTGCAGCACAGCACAATACAGCTTCACACACCACAATTCCACTCACACAGCCTCAGGCACATAGATCTATACACCACAGTCCCCTCTCCTCCCCCAACTTTGACGCCGGCCAAACCACTACAGACACCAAAGCCCACTGCGCAGCCACACACACGGTGCCCAAACATACTGCAGCCCTCCACAGACCAACCCTATCCGATGTACACCTCACAGCTCCTTCCCCAGCCATAGCATAACATCCCCAAGCATAGCTAAACACCGGCCAGGTTTCCAGTGCTCAGAGCCAGGCCTGCTCCACTTCAGCCCAGCCCCATGAATCTTGAGCCACTGTGACTGTTCTGGGCCCCCTGTGAAACCAGAACTTCAGGTCAGGATCACTCCGGCCCAGCATACCTGGATCCCATTTCACCATCATGTTTTCACCATCACGCTCCAGCACAGAAGCCTGAATTGCTTTCATGTATGCCCAAAGACAAGGCTTTCCTTCTGGTGTTTCCTTGCCTGTGATAACTGTAGCTTCCTCCTGCATTAGAGATAGAATTTATAATCTTAATGAAAGTTGAGCTGCCTCTGACATATCTGAGCCTCAGGTGATATTCCCTTATTTTAGGTCTTTCTCAAATCCTAGAACTGTAGAGGTCATTACTATGATGCTCCATCAGTAAAAACTCCATCTGTCCCACTCCTGAGTACCACTGTTTAAGGCTTTTGGATGCCCTTCCGAATACAAGGGGGCAATGGGAACACAGTTCCTTGCAAATGGATCAGATGTGCAGGCTGGGTAGACAGTCTCAGACTGAAATCCGCTAAAAGTTGCTTCTCAGACTGCGAAGACAAAACAGGTCACAAAGCCTTTGTGAAACTCCTGGATGCAGGGAGGAGGAAGAGTTTATTTCATTAACTCAGCAACTAAGATTTCACCCAGGGCAATTTCTGCATCACATCACCTGAGCATTACCAGAACTTTTACAGCACCGCATAGAGCAGGAAGGTCTCGCTTGCCAAAGGAAGCCTGTACATAACAGCAACAGGGGAAAGGAAGGGAAAGAAGGAGAAAAGAGCAAATATCTGGTTTCTATTAACCTAAAAATAGAAGTCTGATTATCGTTGCCCATTTCTGATAACCCAAGGGAGAGAAGGAGAATAATAATCTATAAATAGTTGGAAACACAGAGAATCCTATAGCAAAGTTGCTGGAAAAGATCAATCGCATGATTCAAGGAGGGCTCCAAATTACATCTCAGGGGAGGGAGGTGCTGAACAGAATTGATAAATGAGTTGCAAATGCTGTGTGTGTTGTGTGCGTGTAATTAACAGAGGGTGACTGGGATCAATAGCAACAAAGGAGCTGGTCTAAATATAGCACTTAGGCAGGGATTGCAACCTGCAGGCAACAGCTTGGATGAAAATGTCCGCTGGAGTAATTAACCTTTTTAGATGGAAAGTGGTGGTTAGCATGGGGTCATAGTGGAGCCTGTGGGCAGCTGGGAGGATATGAGGTCTCTGTGGGACTTCAGGGCATGAAGTAGCATGGCAGTTTCAGAGGGTATAGGCATGGCCATGAGATCACAGCCTTTCTCTGATCAGGATGGAGTGTCAAGCTGGGGATTGCTGTAGTGCTTTCTGAGGAAATATCTGAGTATTAGTATTTTGCTAGAGCTGTAGAATGGCAGATATCTGTATTTCCATGCACTTGCAAAGGTTTCAACATTGCTAAGAGAAAACTCACAGTCATTTCAAAATATCTATTTACATCTAGAAGATGTAAATAGATATCTTTCTTGCTGATGGAGAAAGTTATCCACCTGTCTGAAGATCAGTCTTTGCCCATTCAGATTCACCAGCAGAAGTCCGTATTTGAACCACAGAGTAAATAGCATCCAAGAAGGACATTCAATCCTTCCATCTACATCAAAGCAGTAAAGCAAACTTCAGGGAAAAGGATTAACTTTGGACAGAAAGAGCTATGGCTCAGTTCACAGGCTCTGCTGGAGTACCCAGCATTACCCCACTAAGAGACTGAGATCTGTGCAGCCTGGAACAGAAAGCTGTTTGTCAGCCTGAGTAGAGGATTGGGACCTGGGCTGTACAGAATGTCTGAAAGAAAAGGAAAGTGTAAATATGAAGAATCTTTGTGAAGCTGACATGGAAAGTATGGGACGGGTGAGTAATGAATGAAGAGCTTTTCTCTCTTTAATACAGATGGAAGTGCCTAAAAAGATCTTTTCTGGCCAAAAGTTTTCTCCATAAGGGAAAAAAAAAAAAAATCCTGTTGCAGAGGGAGACACTGAAGAGGCAAAGCTTGTTGAGTCATCAAAAGGAAGGTTAACTGGAAGTGTCAATTGATATCTTAGCTCCTCTAAGTTTAGTCTAACTTGAGCCAGAATAAGCGAGATAGAAGGTAACCCTGAGCTGTGTAGTGGTTGCTCTGGCTGCTGAAAGCTGTGCTAACCCAATGTTTTGCCTGCTTTTTCCACAAAAAGCCAGTGAGACTTTATTTTATAAAGTCTCCCATGTCAAGGTAAGTGTTGGTGCTACTGTGGTTATAGCAGTTCTCCTGTTTTTCCTTGAGTACGCTACAAAGAAGTTAGAAGCTAGCTGCAAGGCATCTGGCTTCTGAGTTGCTTTTGTGGACCTCTCCAGTCACTCCTATTGACCTGTCAGAGATGCTTATTGAGAAAGGTCTAATGCCTTTCTGCATGCAAGAAGGGTCTGAGGTCTGCCAATCCATGAGCTACCTTCCAGCCAAATCACAGGAGTTGCAACAAACCAGATAAGGGAAAAAAGCCTCCAAACCAGAAAAATAACCAAAATCCATGATAAAAGTTAGAAAAGAGATAACCTATTTATTTGTCTACATGGGTTATCAAAAAGCCGTTTTCTTTCTCTTGGTCATAATGGCAGATCTGGTTCAGGGCCAAGGTTCATTTAGCCTAGAGTCTCTCTTCCTTAGAAGTTGTAGCAAGCATGAGGGGAAAATGTGAACAGAACAAGTATGCATGATTCTTTTTCAGCTCCTTAAATACTCTCCAAATCTCAATCTATTTTAATTCAGGGGTTTTTTTGAGCCTCAGTTAGCTACTCTATTTAGTGACCCATGGTGGACCTTTCTCCCAGCTATTTGTCCTCTCTTTCTGCATCTAGATAAAAGTTTTGCATCCTCGGCAAAAATTCTCTTCACCCTCTAAGAAGTTTAACAGATGTGTTATTCAGAGCAGGAAAAACACTCAGTTTTCATTTGTTCAGACCAGACTTCCTTTAATGATCCTCAGCCTCTCTGCTAGAAGAGAAAGCAAACACTGCAACTTTTCCATGGTTTGGTAGAGACTTTGAAGTTCAAGAAAGTAGCCCCATTTTTAGCCACTGTCTCCTATGCAGGAGCACAATCATAGAATCATTTAGACTGGGAATGACCTTTAAGATCAAGACCAACCATTAACACTACCAAGTCCACCACTAAACCACATCCCTAAGCACCACATTTACACATCTTTCAGACAACTGCAGGGATGGTGACTCCACCACTGCCCTAGGTAGCCTTTCCAGTGCTTGACAACCCTTTCATTGAAGAAAAGTTTCCTAATGTCCAATCTAAACCTCCACTGGTACAACCTGAGGCCATTTCCTCTTTTCCTATCACTTATTACCTGGAAGAAGAGACTGACTCTCACCTGGCTAGAACCTCCTTTTAGGTAGTTGTTGAGAGTGATAAGGTCTCCCCTCAGCCTCCTCAAAGGCTGAACAACCCCAGTTCCCTCAGTCACTGCTCATAAGACTTGTTCTCTAGACTCTTCACCATCTTTGTGGTTCTTCTTTGGATATGTTGCAGCACCTCAATACCTTTCTTATAGTGAGATGCCCAAAACTGAACATGGTATTTGAGGTGCAGCCTCACCAGTACTGAGTATAGGGGGACAATTTTTGCTCTTGTCCTGCTGGTGGTTATAACGTGATAGCTCTGTGTGGCTTCCATATCCGTCTGCCATGGCAATAGCTCTGTGCGTACAGGTGATCAAGGAGAAGTGTAGCCCTGTCTGCCCTGTAAAGTGTCTCTTGTCCTTTTGAGGAGTTCTTTGATTTACTACAATAAAGGTACCCTAAAAGACATTGTCTTCTCCAAGGCTGAGTGCTCCAAGAAAGCAGGAGATTGGTATCAACATCTGATGGGTGTTGAAATTTGCTATGGATGTTCTTCTGAGTGACAATAGGCAACTAGTTGTCACACACAAGGAGTGTTTGTTGCCATGCTGTTTGCAGGAGAGGAGTGCTTCAGATCTGTAGCAATTCTAACACCTGGTGAGATTGGCAATACTTAAGAAAAACAATGCAACTTCAGTCACCAGAGGTCTACCATAAAAATTCTTCCTTGCAACTCTACAAAACTCTCTAATAAAATTGTTTGACCATGAAACAAGACCATCCTTCACATTGCTTTATTGCCAAGGTAAATGTTGCAATCTTAAGAATTGCAATGCCTGACTCAAAGCCAATCATAGCCATACCTATCAGCTCTGGTGGCCCTTGGATTGGGCTGTTATCAAGAAAGCAGAGATTATCACAAGAGGTTTGAGACTGGACTGTAAGAAGCCAAACTTCCCTTTAGCTGCACATGTCCTTTCCTCCAGTGACTGTGCAAATGTACACATCTGGTGGACTGCACATGGTCTATGGACTCACTTGTCTCACTGCTTAGGTTACTGGGTGAATACCCTTGTGTCCTTAGAGCAATAATAGCTCAGAAAAATGATGAACCTTCTCTGTGCAGACCTCATTTTATTGTACCTTTTTCCACTGATGTCCAAAGGAGGGCAACCTCTATTGGGTATGCTTAGGCTGGTCTCAAATGATTCAGTAGTGTTCCTTTCCTCAGTGTTTACACAAAAGAAGGTAGAACAGGAGACTGGTTCTTTAATTTTTGCCTCCATCCACCCTGTGCCTGCAACATGACAGTCCTCTTGCAAGTAATCAGCAGTGACAGAAAACATGCACAGAGGGTCTCATTGACTTTAGGAGAGGGTGCTTGTGTGAAGCAAGTTCACGTGTGGGAGTTAAAAAAAAAAAAGAGGATCAGACCTATGCTTTGTATTTTCCCCACAGTCATTTCTTTTTACAGGGAATTCACTAATATTAAATCCACCTAGGTGGCAGGAATGTGAGCATCTGGTCCAACATAAATAGTCTCTTCTGTTCTATTTTTATATTTATGTACCATTTTTATTCTGCAGAGCTTGTGCATGGTGGAAAGGGTGAATTCACTTCTCAGTATACAAGCCAAAGGTCTCTTCCAGAACTGCTGCAAAGGATTTAGAAGATGTGTCGCTCAAACGCAGAACTTATATATAGGCACAAAGCTTTCATTAAACAGCATGAGGACAGCATCAGCCACTAACCGTAATGCATATACATCCTGTAAACACTCTAGAGAAACAGGCTGCCTTGGAGAAACTGACACAGAGGTGTCAATTGTTGATGCATTTGTTACTGAATTGACTCCACCTAAGTTTCCTGAGGCAATGTGACTTCCAGACCTGCTTGTAGATTGCCAAATGCTCACTTTTGCATTTACTGCAGATGGTGCCTCAGTGTAATACTGATGCACACTTTAGATGGCTACCAAAACTGCCACAGAATATCTCTTCAGGAAGAATCCTGACAAAGTAGAAAAGAGGATCCAGGGTGGGCATCAAGATGAATGTGCCTGTCTCTTCTCAGTGGTGCCCAGTGATAAACAACAAAGAACAACAGGTACAAGCTAGAACACAGGAGGTTCCACTTCAAAAAGAGGAGACACTTCTTTACGGTGAGGATGACAGAGCACTGGAATAGGCTGCCCAGAGACGCTGTGGAGTCTCCTTCTCTGGAGACTTTGAAAACCCACCTGGATGTGTTCCTGTATGGCCTGCCTAGGTGATCCTGCTTTGGCAGGGAGGTTGGGCTCAGTGATCTCTGGAGGTCCCTTTCACCTCCTAACATTCTGTGATTCTGTGATCCCTGTACTGGTACAGTTTTCTCCATCGTCACCAAAAGTAACTGAGCCACAAAGATCCTGAGTGCTGGGAGAGACACCTTCCTGTAGCAATGAGTACTATATTTTGATACAGCAACTTCTGAATGAATTTGTGGAAGTGTAAATTTTGTTAAACTCACAACTGAAAAAGGAAATTAATTGCTTACAGGGCTTCCTGGCTAGTACAGTAAGCTGCAACAGTTACTAGGGGAATGGTGCTGTAAAGGGACAATAGGACTTACAATGAATATTTCCTGTGGAATTATCCAGAGGAAAAGACTCCATATTGCATGGAGTATTTAAAACAAGGCTGAATAAAATGTGCTGATAGACCTTACTTCTCTGTGTTGACTACTTCAGCAGCAGCACCTAGCTTTTATCTCCCTTGAAGAGATGGTTGATATATACATATCCTTTTTATTTGGAAGAAGTTGAGTGGGCTCTTCCACACTTCCCCCTATTTTTTTTTCATGTGTGAGGACACATGAATACACTCACCCTTCAGATACAGCTATAATTTTCAGAGTGCACTTTGTTCTAACACATTTTTTTCTGGCCTCTATTCCCATCATTTATGACCTGACCATTTATTTCCTCCCAGTAAAAGAAAAACTTTTCCCAGCCAGAATTTTCCTCCTGCGTATACTATTTTACAGGTACAGAGCAGGGAGTTCTACCAAAGCCACAGAGAAAGCCTGTGGCAGGTGGGGTATCCACCTGCTGCATTAGTCTAGATCTTTCATGAATGAAGATGGACAGCCCGTGGGTTGTCCCTACTGCCTCCACTTGCATCTCTTGCAAATTTATCTCAGTCATACAAAGTCTGAATATTCCACTGTAATCCCTGAATCCACGTGTCTCAATACTCTGACTGTGGGTGCAGTTGGTAGTCTGCCTGGGACACATAAAGGCCAAGCAAGCCTATCTGTTGTAGAGCAAATGGAAGAACAGCATCTTCCCTCTTTGCCGGAGACATGCTGGAAGTGTCAGCTTTTTTTCACCAAAATCAGGCAGTGTTAGGACTAACTAGTAATTAATAAATTGATGCCAAATATTGCTATTACTGTATCTGACTGTTGGAATATAAGTAAGACCGTAGCAGTAGCATCAACCCCAGCTAATTCAATTACATTTGCTGTGCCAGAGTCTCTTACAACTATTTTCAAAAACAAATTCCAACCTGTG
This sequence comes from Dryobates pubescens, assembly GCF_014839835.1. Lineage (NCBI taxonomy): Eukaryota > Metazoa > Chordata > Aves > Piciformes > Picidae > Dryobates > Dryobates pubescens. Next base: position 17,395,837 of record NC_071625.1, on the reverse strand, counting down.
TATACATGCAAGGATAAACTGTTTCTTTGAAAGGAAGATTATAGCTTTACTTGTGTAGATCAAGCAGGATATATAGTCTAGTGAAAACCTTTCCTGAGAAACTCAGTAAGCTAGGGCAAAGGCAGTACCATCTCATGAAGAGAATTTCCCACAACTGCATATTATCACTTAGTCTGAGACTGGAGGAAGGAGGGAAAATGAACCTTTGATAACTAATCAACGTCAGTGCTCAAGTTTGCTTGTAAGCACACAACATGTTTTAAAAAGAATTGATGCTGAGGAAAGTGAGGTGCATGTTTTCCTGCTGTTGAAGTCAAATAAAGCTTTTAAATAGCTTCCATTTTTGAGGGTGTATAAATGCCTGCGGTATTCTCTGGCTGAAGATGAGGGATTTGATTCTCAGCTCTGTTTACACGCATTAAAGTCAGAAGTAGCCCACTGAGAATTGACCTGGTGTGCATTTGTTGTGAGAAAAGAATAGGGAAAAAAACTTGTATAAAAGAACTCTAACAAGAGCATAAATTATGATGACTTACACTTTTGGGGCAGAAGTTGAGAATCCTTTTAAAACTGTAATTGATTGATGAAGTCTCACAGCATTCATGCGATTCAGTAAGTGCTTTGTGCAGCTTGCGGATGTTGCTCTGAAGCACAGCATTGTTATGTGGTTACAAGCCAAACTAATGAATTAGTGGCAGAACATGAACCAAATACAGGTTGCTATACTATCATACAACAGTACTTTGGGACAGCATTTCTTCCTTGTGGTTGCTCAGTACAGGCCAGTCTGACTGATTAAATAAGGTTATAGTAATATCTAAAAAGAGTGGGAATTTCTGAGGTTTTTGTCTCTCTTGGCTACTAAAAATAACAGCTTAGCATTTTCTTTATACCTGCATGGTGTATGTCAGAACTCATCACTCCAAGACCCATGGATTTGCTTAACAATCCTCTCTCCATTTAAGAGGAGAGCGAAAGAGTTGAAAACCTGTGCTTACTAGTAGGTTTAGAGATGCTTGACTTATCACCAGGTTCAGTAAGGCCATTTTAAAGGGTTAGACAGGACTAGAGATGGCTACCACCAATGGCTGACAACATACATGTGCAAGACAGAAAAGATCATAGAATAATAGAATTGTTTAGATTGGAAAAGGCCTTTAAGATCATCAAGTCCAAGTGTTAACACTGTCAAATCCACCATTACTCTATATCCCTAAGCACCTCAGCTACAGGTCTTCTAAATGTCTCCAAGGATAGTGACTCCACCTTGCTTGGCTCATCTGTTCCAGGGTTTGGCAGCCCTTCTGGTGAAGAAATCTTTCCTAATATCTAATCTAAAGCTCCACTGATGCAACTTGAGGCCATTTCCTCTTTTCCTATCATTTGTTACTTGGGAGAAGAGATCAATATCCACCTGGCTACAACCTCCTTTGTAGTTGTAGGGGGCAAGAAGGTCTTCCCTCAGTGCTAGGGGCAGAATGCATGAAGAGAGTGAAGAGTATGATGGTGGTGGTTGTCATGCAGGGGATCTAATCTAGATTGGGGCAAATAACAGACTGGGAAGAAGGTGTGGGGGACTGAGCAAGGAAGGGGACAGAGAAATTAGGAGTTGAGGATACAGTGATAGGAATGAGATGGTTGATGCAGTCAGCCACTTGGTACACTGGGCAGGAAAAAAAAGCAGTCAAAACTGCAGAAAATGCTTATCAATGTCTACTTCAGCCATGACTGCATCTTTTCCAGCTGTCTGGAGAGTCTGGCTGAATCTTTTCGGCTTTTTTTCCTTGAAGGCAACATAGTAGAGGGAACAAATAGCACCCACTTTTTAGTTTCCCCAGTGGGACAGATAGTCTGTCATGCTGTGTTCAAAATCTAGGGGATTCTTGGAAAAGACACATTATGTTCAGTGAATTTAGCACTGTACTGGCAGAATAAAGTGGGCTCTCAGACCTGAACTGTGTTTCCAACAGGCATTGTTGTGCCTTGAAGATTTCTGAGCCTATCTCTTGCTAAGGCTTTCTTGTGGCTTGGGTGTAACACATGCCTGTGCTTGCATGACAAGCTAATGGTGTGAGGCAAAACAGAGCCAGAGCTCCAACAGCTCCTCTGTTTTCTGATCCCAGAATGCTCCCTATGCAGCTTGAGAATCCTTGCATGTGCTCATAGCTGAGGGGCATTTACCCTAACACATCTCCCAAACAACCCTTCTCAACATTCTCCTGAAAAGACTGCTTGGGACACATTGTTCAGGGTGAAAATTGCTGTTTAAATAGACTTTACCCAAGATTAATTTTATGTCTACAGTAGATGCATTTCCCCGCTGTTAAACAACAGTGAAAAAGCATCTTTACCAAGTATTTGTGGATGCCTGCCTGCAAAGCAGAGCTTTGCCCCAGCTTAGTAGCTTTTCCCCATCAACAAAGCAGGGCACTGTCGAGTTCTTCCTTGCTGAACCTGCTCTAAAGCTACATTAAATAATAGGCAAGAGTTACAGGTCAAAAGTCTATGAGAAAATGACAAATGGTATTTCTGGTCTGCTGACTCAGGCAAAGAAGATGGGGAAGGAGGGGCTTAGGACTTTTTGGTTTTCCCTGAAGACTGTCTTGGCAAGGATAATTATTTCTGGCAGATTGAAAGTCCTGTTTGGCAGTCCTGAAAAGGCCTATTTGAGGCAGATTGGAAAGGTAGAATTCTGAGCTCTGAACATGAAGCTGCTTGATAGCTTCTTAAGACCACTTACTATCAATCTCATCCTCTTAGCAACTGTATGAACAGCAGGGCATATGATTGAATGTGTTTCATATAAATGTTGTGAAATAAACTGCACTCCATTTCCTGCTGAGGCTTCCTTCAACAGTAAATGTCACTGTGCAAGATGAAACAGGGGCTGAGATCCACTCCAGATCGTGGCATCTCCTGCATTTCAAATGCATGTAGAGCTGCCGTTCCGTCAGCTACACAAGACTGAATTATCACACTTCCCAGCACACTGCTAAGTAAGCCAGAAGACTGATACACTACTAATAGTTAAGTCTTCTTATAGCAGCCTCATCTGTTATCACATCCTCCGCCATCATCCAACTTCTACTCCCACCTCGCAGTTACTCTGGCCCTCGTGCTCTGTTTATCTTGCTCTTCCTTTCCTGATTCCATATCTATTTTTATACCTCTCACTTTTGTGGATTCAGTTTGCCTGCTGACCCCTGATGTCACCAGCTCATGCAAGTCATCAACAAAAGTCATTTCTACCATGACACAACCCAAAAGTTCTGGGTGCCCTTCATGGGATGCCACCATAGCTCTGTGTTCCCGGCCTGCACAGGGTGACTGTACAGCATGGTGCAAATACCTGCACTCCTCTAGGCCTCAGTTTCTTCATGCATGGGAAGAAGAACATGCCATACTCAAAGGTCACAAAGGGCAGATGTTTGATTTCCTGTGTGTCATGAGGGTAGAAATATCTGCTCGAGGGTAGAAATATCTGCTTTCACTTGGAGTTTGCATGAGTAGAGTCTGAGAATGAATGAAAATATATTTAGGATTTAGACCAAAGCATCTATTATGAACATGTCATTAAATCCATCCTAGCACAACTTACAGTTAAGGAATGGGACAGGAGTTCCAGGACTGATCTGGAGCAGAGTCTGAAGGACCAGAGGAGGGAGGGAAAATTTTATTCTATGTAATATCACTATTAACTACCACGTTGTCAGGAGACTTTACAGCAAAGGAGAATGATTATAGAGGGGGAGAACAGGACATCACTTTTATTTTTTCAAAATGACAGAGCAAGTGACAACAGAAGTTAAAACAGCAGTTTCCAGTTCTCTGGTCTTTAATTCCACGCAATTCTTCTCTATACCTGCAATTAGATTATTTATTTCCTTGTCTTGTGCTTATTCAACACAGAACATCAAATGGTTTGCTAGCAAATAGAAAACCATATCTCTTTTCTCCATACATAAGAGTGCATCTTTCTGCAGGACTAGACCCAGGTATTTCTGATGCTCACAGCCACCATTACTCCGTTATCTAAATGCCTCACATTAACAGATTTCTCCTTGAATCACTTGTGTAAGGATAAATTCAATGCTGAATTACCATCCTCATCTCACAGAGAACTACATCTTAGAGTTAATTACAGCATTGACTGGGAGTGCATCGGAAGTCTGTGCAGATCAGAAATCTCAATCAAAAACAATGCAGGTACAAAAGCTACAAATAAGAACCAAATCTGGCCCTCCGTGTACCTCTATCTAGTACCTACAGGGACCAGATTTCCCTGAGACTGCTCCCTCACTAAGCCCACACAAATGAGATTTCAAACCACTACACAATAATTTCAGAGTCATACTGAAATCTTTAGCTGACAGAAACTGGAGAAAATGAACAGCTTCAAAGCTGCCAACAACATCAATTTATACCTGCTGAGAATTTGGCCCAATCTATTCACTGCATCCAATTACACAGACAATAAACCAATAAAATGGTCAGATATTATATATCTTTAATATAAGATCAAAGCAGTATTCTAGACTGAAAGATCTTAAGGATTTTCTCTCTACTGGATTGGTAAGAATAATTTTTTTTAATGTGAGGCAAGGATTCTTTTTTTACAGTATTGCTTCTAAATTTACTAGAAATTGGGAATTTCCTTTGTGAGAAAACATGTTACTTATGAAGAAACTTTCCTCCAGCTCTGTATTTCTATCTGATATCATTCAGGGTCTCCTGGTAAGGATACTGATAAACAGCAACTTTCCCAGACTCATGTAAAGTTTGACTAGGGAATGGCAGCACCGGACTCCACCACTTAAGGTGATTTTGACCTCTCAGCTTTTGGGCATAGCTGTTAACACAGCTCACTGCAGTTATTCAGGTCACAGATTTACTTCTTGATAAAGACAACAGTGATTAAAATTAAACCAAAACAAAACAAAACGCTTGGAAAATCTGGCTCTAGCATAAGGTAGATAAAGCAGAAGTTGAGGAACATTCGAATGTAGTCCCATAGCACCATGTCCATCTAAGTGCTAAATGAACACCAAATAGTGAGTGACTAACATACCTTCAATAAATATTTTTACAGCCCCTTCTCAACGCTGTATACCAGCATTTTTGCCCCCAGAGACACAGATGGTAAACTTCTCATTTATTTCAGCAGCACCATGACTTCATGTAGGGAATTTAGATGATTCATGTGAAGTCCACAGAGCTGATCAATAGCTAAAGCAAAAGAAGAGCTCAACCTGTGTAGGAGGAGGTGCTTTGGTGACACAATGGTTTGCAAGTGCAGTGCTTTGGTAATTCTGCTCTGCTTTTGGTATTGAAGGGGCTGTTCAATCCCATTTTTCTTTCCCTCTTAGAAACCTATTCTCTGTTAATGCTGTTAGCCTGTTGTAGTTGTTAGCCTCTCGCAATGAGGTGTGGCTTTGTTAATCATAAAAAATAAAAATAATAATAATAAAAAAGACAGACAGTCTGTGTGTCTGTTTCTCTTCCTGTGGGAATTTGATCAAATTTAGCTTTACAAATGCAGAAACAATTCCATTCAGAAGAGAATCCAGAGATATTCTTGTGTGTGTGATACCCAATGCTTTGTTTCAGAACTGCAGGAAACAGAGGCCTCGTTTTCCAGCATTGAGACTCTTCCTCCTTAACTAAAGAAGAACGAGAAACCTTTTCACAAAACTTCTCATCTTCTCCCTGCCTGAAGGATTTTCCAGCCATCTCTGGCTCCAGGTCATGCCCTTCTAGTCTCTTGTCAGCTTTCAGATTGTCTCACCTTTTCATTCCTATTTTCCTTTGCACTTGCTCATTATTTCTCTCCTTCATTCTCAGCAATCTAGTATTTGGTTTAGGTAAATGTCAACTTTTCTCTCTACTGGCATGAAATGATATTTTAACATTTATGCTCTTGCTTTGCCTCAACTCATAATTAAAATGATCCAATTAGCTATTTCATTAAAGTCAATGGCCAGACTCTAATAGAACCTCTCTTTTAATATAATTTAACATCAGCATACAGTGCAATAAAGAGCCCAGCACTTTGCATACACCAGCATCAGCTGGAATAGATACCAGTTAGCTCTGAACCTAACTGAAATCATTGGATGACATTGAGCTGGAAAATAATGTTTTACACCGATTGCTGTAGTTTTAAGTGTTCAAGACCAACTATTCCAGTGCCTACATCCAACATTATGACAGATGTCTGGATTCAGCACAACAGCGATCTGATATGAATTGAGATTGCTTTACACTACCTTCAGACCCTCCTGGTCCTGGTGATGGCCCTTAATCTCTCTCCTATGCTATGGTTAAAACAGGCTCAAATGTGTCAGTAGTTATCCCACCATCCATGAACAGCCACCAAGCAGCACTTGCCAGTGACCTTCTTTTTCCCTATGAGACCTATCACAAGACCTCTAATATGACAGCAGTTCATTTAAAATTACTGTATTGACTCAGTGCCTTGGAGATATCTGTGAAGGTTATGGAAAGGCATTAAAAGAGCTGTACTGTAATAAGAATGGGTCTGACCAGTGACAAACATGCTGAACCTCTCCTTGAAGGGCTAGGTCAGCACACACAGGAGAATAAGGCTCTTGTGTTTAACAGTTATTTTGTTCTTTGCCTTTGCAAAAATGAACAACTTGATCCTGGTATATACTTTGCCTTTTCAGAAGTGAACAACTCAGTACTGTTAACAATAACTGAATTAAGTGTGTCTTCCAAGGGACTTGGTATTCTTTTCTAACTGTGCCCCATAAAGAGTAAGACTAATTTGACACAGATAAATATCAATATTAATGAGCATACTGGGGTCTTGCTGTTCCCAGCGTGGGAAAGAGGAACTGTGAAAGAAAGGTGAGGAGTCTCTTGGAGAGTTATCCTGGTGTTCATATTTCCTTTAGGAAAACCTTTCAGGTGGAAAACCACAATCCACATGCCCTAAACCCTCATTAGCAAACCTTGTTCCTTGGGACTCCAGTTTCAGCAAGTAGGCACTGTGTAACGGTCAGGTGCTCTGCTCCACTGGAACTATTAAAGGCCGTAATACTGTAACTGTGTATCCCCAATGTCTATGCTAATTTAATCTGAGAAACCCTTCCTAGCAATTACAATCATTACAGTGACTAGTGCAAACTACTCTGAATATATTCCACCATTACATTGCACATGGAGCAGATTTACTTCCCACAGAACAAATGCACTGCACTGTCAATGGGGTATGGTGTGGTTTACTTCCTTTCCTGTGATATTCTACATGGGAATCTTTTAATGCTGTGAAAGTATTGGGAAAATGCAGAAAGTCATGTATATTTGAGACAGGTTATGTGAGCACTACAGGCACACACAGGAGTGGCAGCTGGGGTAAGGACTGGGTATTTTGGAGGGGAGAAGAACTTTACTGTAACAAGAAACATGGACATTGAAACTATCCTGTTCATTAAATATGTCTCTGTTTACTTTCTTTACTTTTACGTTTTCATGTAGCCTATCTCAGTGATAACCTTGCTGATGAATTTTTACTCTAGAAGCTAGGATGATATCCCTGTTATGAATTTTATAAGTAACTCATTTTTGGACATAACTTTGTGCTTTCAGTGTTTCATATTTGCACTTATTAAAGTTGAAGACTTTATAACTGCTGATGGGTGCTTATAGAAACAGATTCTACTCAGGGGTGCAGAGTGAAAAGACAAGAAGCAATGGACCCAGGTTGCAATGGCAGAAACTTCAGCTATTTACATGGAAATGTTTTTCACAATGAGGACAGCTAAGCACTTGAATAGGTTACCCAGAAAGGCTGTGGTATCTTCACCCTTAGATACATTAAGTTCATCTGGAGGAGACCTCAACCAAACTAACCCAACTTCGAAGTTATCCTTCTTTTCAGTAAGAGGTTGAACTGGAGACTTCCAGAAGTCCTTTCCAATCTACAGTACTATCTCATTCTAAATTAGATTTGTAAGAAAAATCTATTTTCCATAGATCTTAGAAAAAGAGCAGTATTGTCAATTCTAAATGGCACAGTAGATGGTTCTGAAGGCTTCTATATTTGAGCTCATGAATTTCTTCTGCTTTTGAGTTGAAAAGCTAGCAGGTTGGGGGTTTTGTTTGTTTTGTTTTGGTTGGTGGTTTTTTGTTTTGTTTTGTTTTTGTTTTTTGTGAATGACATCTTTTGGAAGGGAACATGTAATACACTTCTAAAAGCTTAAAAGAACAGCAAAATGTAACTGAATCAATCAGCAGGCAGATTCAGAATTTGATTTTATACTTGTTTTTCCAGACAGCTTTGCTCTGAAATTTCCTGCCATCCACTGATGGAAAAGAAACAATCCATGTAACATATGTGTGTAGTCAAAACTGCTTGACCTTTGTCAATCATACATTGATAGAAAAAGTTCATGATAAATGAAGACACAGTGGCAGAAATTGTTCAGCGCATAATGCCAATCATAGTCTATTCACGCACAGTTTGTGAACATAAAAAAGAATAAGACAAAGGAAACATCAGCAAGAGGAATTATTGATGCCAAATAAGTCTTCCAACTCATATTGTTCCCCATGCCCCATTAATGTTACCTTACCTCACAGCTCAGAGGAAGGAAGGCTATTAGCCAGGCTGCTGTGTTAACTGTCACTCAACAAATGAAGACGTCATTGTAATTTGCAAACTCTGCAACCAAATCACTGTAAGCAGCCTTCAGGAAGATGCACACTGACTTCACTCTCGTGTAACTGTTGACATGCCTGTAAATAGAATTGGCATTGTTTAATTTAAAATTTGATTTAGCATCACTTATAATGGACATACATCCCCTTCCCCCTTTTTTTAAATTATTTTAATAAAAAGCTAAATTATTTTCATTTAGCTTAAATCTGCACAAATATCTATAATAGTGTCATTAGACCATTAAGGCCTGAATAACAAAAGCTATAAACAAGTTTGGGTTTGTATTTTATCTGTTCTATATTAGCTATGACCACAGAAGGACTTAAAATAAAATGCTATTATTCCACCCTCACCTAAAACTTTATTCAATGATGATAAAAAGCATGAAGTTGTACTCTAGGACACGCAGGATGCACTGTGGACTAAAAAGAGAGGTGGAAACAAAGCAAAACAAAAGGATACTCAAGAAGCTTCTTCAATGAATATGTAGATCAGACAAACATATGGATGTGAACTTCTTTCAGTTCAGTTTCCTCACAGGATCCTGTTCTTTCTGGGATTCATGACATTATTGAACAGGAATGGGACTACTCACCACCTTAACATCAGGGTCTTTGAATGTGCCTTTAGCTGAGCCCCAGAAGTTGCAGCAAAATATTGATCTATTGGACCATGTATTCACAATGTTGCAAGCAATTCTGAAGACCACACAGTGCAGTTGTACTTATGATCTTGAACTCAAACAGAAGTAAACAGGAGAGCTGAGAGACCTGGGGCTGTTTAGGCTGCAGAAGAGAAGAGCAGACTGAGAAGGGATCAGTGCATATAAGTAATCATACAGATGGGGCTGCGCTCTTTACAGTGGTGGCCAGTGATAGGAGAAGGGGCAACAGCTACCAACTAAAACACAGGGGTTTTCACCTGAACTTAAGGAAAAACTTCTTTACTTAGAGAGTGATGGAGCCCTGAAACAGACTGCCCAGAGAGGTTGTGGAGTCTGCTTCTCTAGAGACTTTGAAAACCCACCACACATTCCAGTACAACCTGCTCTAGGTGACCCTGCTTTATCAGGGGGGTTGGACTAGATGATCTCTAAAGCTCCCTTCCAATTTCTATCATTTTATTATTCTGTGATCATTGTCCTCTTAGTTTCTTCTGCATCACATTCCACATTTTCTTTTTCACAGCTAGAACCCTCCACAAGTCCTCTTTTTTCTCATGAGGCAACGGCTTTTCCAGGTGGTTCTCAGGATTACTTAAACTCATTATGGCATCCCTGACATTGGCCAGAATTGGATTCCTAAGAAGGAGAAAGAACTGAGTCAGCATGTGCTGATATTTGCCCAGTTTCTGTAAATTGTCATCCAGGAATTCCTGACCCAGACATTGTGCCCTTAGCAGATATTTTCTTCTATGAATCTGTACAATCACTTCCTGAACTCATGTAAACTTTTTCCATCTTCCCATCCCATGGGAAGAAGTTTCACAGCCTAATCATACATTACAGCAAGGAGTACATCCTCTTGTTTGTTTTGGACCTGCAATCTGCAGCCTCCTAGTTTCCCTATTATCCCCTGGTTCTTGAACTGGAATAGGGCATGAAGAAAAATACTATTTCATTTTATCCATACCACTCAGGTTCTAAAAGGCCTCTTTAAAATTCATCTGCTGCTGTTCCCTTTTGAGGGAGAAGAATCTTAGTCATCCCTCACACAGTTATCGCTTTCTGTGTCACCCTTTCCATAACTTTCAGTTCCACTGTAGCTTTTTGGGATAGATGGGATAAAACTCTGTACCATCATCAGAACTTTGGTAGTTCTGTAGCTAGTGGAATATTTTGTTTGCATAGAAAAGATGTGCAGGTCTCCAGAGGGGCTTAAAACTACTGGCTCACTGCAGTGAAAAGGGTGAAGCATCACTTGCAAAACCCTCAGAGGAGTGTTCACCTGTGGAAACCAGAAGCTTCCACTATTGCTTTCTGTGAGCATGTATATAAATAGGGTTATCATACACCTTCCCCCATGCAGCCTCCATGCAGATGTGCACTTCTGAAAGGTACAATTGGAAGGTCTGAAATGAAATGCAGGTTAATTATTTGGTTGCCAGGAAAACTTTACATGATTCATAACAGGCAGGGCACAGACCAACACCATCCATGAGTGAATCAGAAAAAAAGCAGAAGTGCAAGCATCCAAACAGAAATATAACTGGGCCTAGTTTGTTTCTCTGATTGTCTCTTTGCCCACTGGTGGCAATAGGAATAAAAACAGATATGAAAATTCAAAAATACAGAGTTTGTAAGCAAAACACCCATGCAATCAATCAGACTACCCAGTCTGAGTGAGCAGAATGGAGCCCTGGATTTTCTTCCACTGAGCCCTGTCTCCTGTCATTTCATCCAGCTACTCTGTTTAGTTCACTGCCCTGTTTTTGTGAAATTCTGTTAAAGAGAATGTGTAATATAAGCAGTGATGGATTCACTGAACCACAAGGAAGGGTGACCACCTGAGAGACCCTTCAGTCACATGACAACTATTAATGTGACATTATTCTAAGAGTAGTCTTTAAATGGATGCCACTACCTTCATCATGGCTCCTTTGAGCCTTTCAGTCTGTGGAAAGCAATCTTTTTATTGTATTATAAAGGCAAAATCTTTGAAAGGTTACAGCTCAAGCGTATTATCCAGGCAGACATTTCAATATTTTGCAAAGGTGTGGTATGTATAAGACTCACCAATCCTTAGTCCTATATATAAAACACAGAGTGAAACTTGACCCAAGATTAATCTGAAATGACCAGATCAAAAGTGAAGCAAGAAATCTCCTGATGTCCTTGTGTACCTTTGTGTAGAGTTCTTCAAATTCAATTTACACTGGAGCAGAGGTCATGTAGCAGCCATCCTGGATACAGATTTGCCACCAACTATGGGAAGTCTGGCCATTCTGCAGATCATGCCAGTACTGGTAATTCTATGATCAGAAAATGGGTATAGTAAATTCTCCAAATGCATGTTTAGCAAGTTAAAAGATGCTTTTTCTTCTAATACTTCTGCAATACTTCAGTTAGATCATGGTTATGGATAGCAACTTAGGGGCCATGAACCACAGTGTCACAGAGATTGCAGATCAGCCTTCTAGGTCTTTCATCAGACAGGTTTATCTTCTTCCAAAACTCCTCAGATCCAAAACATATTTCAAAATGCTAGGATTTTCTGTCTACATCTGCTTAATTGGAGATATGGATTGGTGATCTCAGAGAATACTGAAAGAAAGTATGTGTCTGCCAAACCACTGAGCTGGCAAAGATTTTGCTGAAGACCTCAGCAACTTGCAGCTGGCCAAAGGCCTGTTATTTATCTAGTTTACTGACAATAATGTTATGTTATTTTCCTTCATGCATCAAGCTGAAGGATACTGTACCATATTTGACTGTACTCTCATGAAAGAGAGTAAAGATTTGGTTTGCTCATCCTACATCTTCCCCAAAATTCTTTGCAGTGGTTTTCCACTTGCCCAAAAAGTAAAAGGTTCTGGTAGGTATAAATTGCTAGGATATCTGGTTTATTGTATGCCTGTAAGTCCCTTCACAGGTGATACAGGGCATTGTGTCCTTGGGATTTCCTCTTTCTGACAAGGAAAAGCACTTCAGAAATTCTGAATTGTGTGAACTGAGCTTAGCTGGATATTAGCCAGTCAGAAGAAACTGAAGGCCTGGAAAACACAGGCAAGCACCTTGTCTAACTGTTTAGAATGCTTGCTAAAGGCTGGAAGTCTGCGTTCACTTTCTCTTTTCTGTCTGAGAAGGAGGACAGTGGAGCCCACATCCGCTATCCTCAAAAGCACCAGCATGACTTCTAGCCTTTGGGTGAGACGAGGGTGCAGCTCCATCCACTGCTTCTGTTGAAGTTGTTCCATGTTGCAATTAAAAAACAAACAAACCCCCCCAAACCCAACAACAAATAATAATAATCCCACATTCACTTAGCACAGAGATTCGTGAAAATGAATCACTAATTGAGTGATGAGTGTACGCTGCTGGGAGGGAAAGAGTTTGAGGCTCTAGCTCCCCTGCAGAAGACTGTGTTTTATGTGTTAGTGTGATGGACACTTTTACTCGCATCCCAAGACTTCCTCACTCCAACACTGCACCAATTACTTGCCAATCAATCAGATTAGTACACACACTTTTTTTGGATGCCACCTCTGGTTTCCATAGAAACTGTTTTAAGCCTTATCCTCTCTCAATTAGAACTTTTTATAATTTTTCCACCCTTATGAAATCATTTGTGGTTCCCATGGTAATCACTGAAAATTTCTTATCTCTCAAGTATTGCTTCTTAATCAGAGGTTTCACCAACAGTAATGTCCTGCTGGAGCAGCAAAAGGCACAAGAAGATTCTAAGCCTCTTTTTGAGCAAGGACTCTGTCATCCATAAGGCCATGTATCATAAATCCATACTGAGCCTCCTAACTCTGACATCAAGGTTTTGGTCACTGTAAATTTCATTATATTCACAAGACATCATAAAATGTCCTCATTTTATTGATTGCAAAGGTGATACACACAGCTTTACACTGATTTGTTCCACAAACCAAGTTATCTCAATGAAGCTTGAAGGAAAATTTAGGTCTCCTTTGTTGAATTTAACTCCTGTCCAGTTCCCTTTTCACTGGGTCACAGTTCCATGTACCCTCATACAAAACAGGTGACAACGGTCCAAATACCTCATGTACATGCATTTCATAGAATCACAGGATCAACAAGGTTGGAAAAGACCTCAGAGATCATCAAGTCCAACCTATCACCCAACAGCTCATGACTAACTAAACCATGGCTTCAAGTGCCACATCCAATCCCCTTTTGAACACCTCCAGGGATGGTGACTCCACCATCTCCCTGGGCAGCACATTCATTCCAATGGCAAATTACTCTTTCTGTGAAGAACTTTCTCCTCACTTCAAGCCTAAACTTCCCCTGGTGCAGCTTGAGACTGTGTCCTCTTGTTTTGGTGCTGGTTACCTGGGAGAAGAGATCAATCCCCACCTGGCTACAACCTCCTTTCAGGTAATTGTAGAGAGCAATAAGGTCTCCCCTGAGCCTCCTCTTCTCCAGGTTAAACAACCCCAGATCCCTCAGCCTCTCCTCATAGGGCTTGTGCTCAAGATCTCTCCTCAGCCTCATTGCCCTTCTCAGTATCACAGTATAACCAAGGTTGGAAGAGACCCCAAGGATCATCAAGTCCAACCTGTCCCAACAGACCCCACAACTAGACCATGGCACCAAGTGCCACGTCCAATCTCCCCTTGAACACCTCCAGGGATGGCGACTCCACCACCTCCCTGGGCAACCCATTCTCTGAACACATTCAAGTGTCTCAATATCCTTCTTAAATTGAGGGGCCCAGAACTGCACACAGTACTCAAGGTGTGGCCTAACCAGTGCTGAGTACAGGGGCAGAAGGACTTCCCTGCTCCTGCTGGCCACACTATTCCTGATACAAGCCAGGATGCCATTGGCCTGTACACACTCATACGCACACTAGATTTATAATGCATGTCATACACTTTCCTGCAAGCTAGTGGGGTAGTTGACCTCAGTCCATTTTTTCAAAAACCAGCCCCCATTGCCCTTTGTATACAACACTACTGCTTTGCATCCTGTTCTAACCATTTTATCAAGATTCAGAAGCAAGACTTGTAGATAAGATCGTCTGGCCTTTCTGACTCAACTCCAGCCTGTCAGCAGCTTCTATCTTTATCCATCTGTGATACTACTGGACACCCCTCTGTCAAAGCACTAGAGGTACTTGCCTCTTGCAACTGAATCTGGACCTCTTCCAGTACTCAGTGATACAAACCAAATTATTTCAAATTTTGATTTATTATAAAATACAGATCTATGTATATATCTTCTGGTTGTACACAACATCACCTGATATGGTTGTCTCCTGTTCTAGTGAAGCCAGGACTTCATACAAGAGTTTCAAGTTGAGAGGGGTCTACTGTAACCAGCTATCTTTATTTCCACTTGCAACTGCTGCATTGAGTTCCTCCTTCCGCTTGGAAAGAAGCAATATCTTTTCAAAAATAAAACTACTCTTGACTGAAAAAAATAAAGTGAAATAACACTATCTTTCCTCTATAGAGCTGTCCCTAGTAGTAAGTTACTAGAGACACAGCTTTTGTTTCCAGTTAAATGTGCCACACGACACACATCGATCCTGTAGAAATCACTTTCTTCTGCCGCCCTGTGTTCAATTCTTATTCTCTCCTGCTCCTTCAGCATAATATATCATCCCATCAAGACATCTCAGACATGCCTTGTCTGCAGGAAGAATCTTACTGTGTGTTTCAAATGTGGAATTTCTTTCTCAAAGTGACATTAATCCAGGGTTTGGTCTGGGGGGATATGGTCTTGGATGTGACTATATGAATATCATTATGTATTGGAGATTACATATCTGCTGGGACCGCTCCTCTAAAATAGAAACGAATGTCATCTGCAGCCCTGCAGAAAGGGTTCTTTGATGATGAATATAATATATAGTTAACAACAACTTCATGCAGAATTGTACCATTTTTTGTTCATCAGATCAGGTTATCTACCATGCCTGCAGAAACCCAAGGTTCATCAATCATACCCTATATCATGAGCTGCTCTTTATGCTTCACAAGAAGTTGTGATACTAGCCTGCCTACCAGACAGCTTTTTCAACATCTTGTTCTCTCCATGGCTGTCTACAGTCAAGATTTCCCAATTAGAAGGAACTGTGATTATCTGTGGTAGGCTTTAGGAGCTGTTCATTAGCACTAAGAAGGATATCATTTTATTTTAAAGCCATGTATAGCATTTAAACCAACAGAATCCTAGAGTTATAATGACACATCAGAATTTAAAAGAAGGTTCTGTAGCCTGGCGTTCAAAAGGCATCTTGAACCATTTGACATTTTGGTTTGTCAAAACAATTAAATGAATACCTGATAATCACATAACTGAATGCTGGCATCTATTTGATGACCAAGTAAATGTATTTGGAACTTAGAGCAGATCAAAGAGCAGCAAAACCATTTCATTTAGGTGTTGAAAAGCCAGTAAGATATCACACTCTTCAAGGACCTTGCAAACAAGGCCACAGAAGCTTGTTAGCAGCTTTATTAGACAAAAACAGTATCCTCAGCTTGGAAAGAAAATAAGAATAATAAATAAAATAGAAATATTTTGTTACTGCTCCAGAAAGCCAGGAATGCAGCACAAAGAAAAATCCCTTTTCCACAAAATATCAAAGCTGCAAGTGGGTTTCAGCTGAGTCTAGAGTCTCCCCACAAACAACACAGCTTAGAGCAAGAGCACATCTCTTACAAAAAGGAACTAAGTGTCAAAAAGATCTCCAGGCATCTTAAAGACTCCCAAGACCAAGCCATCAACAATGAAGAGTTTTAAAGCATTGACTGATACCTACCTCTGAGAGATGGGGAAGGTCTGTGTGTACATGCTGTATGTGTGTGTGTGTGTTCACATTTTAGAGATAATATGAAATCAGAAGTATCTTTGCAATGGTGGTATGGAAAGTTTGGGTTGGATCAAGGGTTTGCCTCCACTTTCCACATCTTAGGTACAGGTCATGGAAAATCATGTAAAATGTACTCATTTATACAAAGGGACCTGTTTGGTCTCCACCACAGTGCAATGTGCATACCTTGTCTTCATCAGACAGCAGTTCTACTTCCATGCCACCCTGCATTACTTATTGGTACCTCCCCCAACCCCAGCTTTATCCCCTCTTTGAGCCATGGGACAAAAATACAAGAGTGCTATGGTCTGCTCTGACTTCATGAGAAAAGAGTTTAGGGTTCCTTTCACTGCTTCTGTGGCTGTTAAATGTGAAGTGTATGACCAGCACTTGGAGGAAGATCAAAACCTAGGTCTTCTGCTTCCCAGATAAGGAAAAGATTTTTAACTTTTTTTTTTTTTTTTCTAGATCCCAGATGGACTTTGGTGCAGCTTCAGTGGAAGAGAACCTGGGGTAAAATTTCAGTTCTGAGAATAAATAAGTGCATATATACATCCACAGACCATGAGAGATTCTGTTCAAAGTTGCACACGTGATGTTATTTACAATCATGTCAATGAAGACAGAATCTCATCCAAAATGTTCAGCTTTTGGTATTGGCAAGCAAAAAAGTTCACACACTAAATAAATTTGTCTTATAAATCACCTTGACAATCCTCATAATTCAACATAATAGGCTTCTTTGCAGAAAGAATTGTCTCTCAGCTGATGCAAGGGGATGGACAAGATAACCTGAGAGGAGATTCTGTCTATGAAAAATTCAGTTCTTGACCCTTTTCTTATTCCTCTGTGATTCTACCCATTCAGGAGCAGTTATATCCTGAGCATTAAAGAGGTTTCTCTCCATGAGCTCCCAAGATCTCTTTGCTAGTCAGTATGCTCTGGCATTCTCCTAGTTAACATATTCTCTTTATATTCTTTGCTCCAGGACTTATTATTCTCCATTTATCTGCACCAAACTGGATTTGTCATCTTTTTGCCCAATTACTTAAATGATCTAAGACCTTTTGTATCTAACTGCATTGTTCTTCACTATTTACCTCTCCTCACTATTTACTGTCACCCAGAAATCTTGCTTTCAAGACTATCCAAGTCATGTCTATAAATAATAAAGCCATGGTGTAACACTCATACTGAAATACCTTCCCAGTTGAGACATGGAAAACAAACACAGTTTCTGTATGTTTTACACATCTTAGTCTGATGCCTTCCTGTCACTCTCTGCTACCTGCAGCCTTCAGATGTAAAAGGCACATATTGAAGCTGCCAAAGCAAATGTTAATTTATGAGCTGACTATCTCAGGGCCATAAATCAAAGGAATATTTTCCACCCAGCTGGACTCCCTGGGTTGGAAAAATAACTTTATGAGTACATTGATTGCTGTGAGACTTAGTAGTTATGTAGATCTTTTGTGCTGACTCAGTTGGCAGGAAGCTGTGGTGATTTTCTTCAAGCTACAATTCCCCACCTAATTGGAGAGTACCCTCTTCTCCTTATTGGTATGGCATCTTCTAGGATAAAGCCAGGCTAGTCAGGTCAAGCCCTTCCTTATTCTCAGGGTAACATCTCTGTTGAAAGATAAAGGGATTGCAGGAAAATCAGAGGGACACTGAAGAAATTAAGAAAAGCTTAAATGCCTTAGGGAACCTGAAAGTGAAGACAATAATAGCAAGAGCTATGGAAAAGATCAAACAGCCGGCAAGGGAGCAAGTCTCCTCTGGTAGTCAGAGAAGAGGACACATTTTAAGGTAACATATTCCCTGTGAATGGGTAAAAAGAGTTATTTTTACTTTTAAATGCACTCTCATGTTCTTGGGGTGGACAGAACACACAACACACCACCATGACCACCTCCCCCTGGTCCCCTCCTTTTAGAAAACAGGAAGACTATATCCTATCCTTTTTAGCCAAACTCATTAGTTTTGGATGCTCACTTCATGGATGGAAGACAACCTTGTCCATCCCCTTGCATCAGCTGAGAGACTACTTTGGCCCTCACTCTTAGTCCCCCTGTTCTTTGCTCTGCTCACACCGAGTATCGCATTTAAAGCAGGTTGTAAGGTCTTCCAGTATAGAAGCCATGCCATAATTAATTTTCTTTCCCTGATACAGCTCAGTACATATTTTTGCAAGTTTACAAGTGAAAAGTAAATAATCTTCACCTATACCTGTGAAGCCTGAGACCGGGCAACAACTGCAGCAGTGAAGAGCAAATGTTGGAGACATATCCTTCACTTGTGACCAGTAAGTGAGATCTTTTTCCATCTGCAGCAATCCATTTTAGTCTTAATTCCTCCTCAGTCTTCCAAGTATGTGATGCTACCAGAAAAGGGCACTTCAAAATAAAATGCAGCAGCAAATACTTTCCATTCCTTCCTGACACCTTGCACAAACTCATGAAAGCCGTGATGATGGCTTACATGGTTATCAGTAGCAGTATTAGAATGGCAGGCATTATCTGTTTAGGCTGCTGGAAATGCCTGGATTCAGTTCTACTGAATCATCAAGACTTTCCATTTGTTTTAGGGCAAGGTGTGGACATACTGAAGTAACTGGCAGACCTCAGTATATACATGCAGAAGCCATTTACAGCTGAAGACTGATTCCCTTCCAGCTCTCCTGATGGAAAAAGGAAGCAGGAGCAAAGTCCTACCCCTTTCTTCTCCTCCTCCCCTTTGCAGTTCGGGCTGGTAGAACATGCATCAGAGACATGCTGTAACTCATTAAGGGTTGCAGCAGTAAACAGGCTCTTCAGAAACACTAGGGATAGTCATGTTCTCAAGTGCAGTAGCTAACAAACAGCTGAGAAGTTTCTGGATGAGCAATTCAGAGACTGCAACAGAAACTACCAGTTTGGTCAAACTTCCCACTGTTGCCAGAGATCTCTCCTCCAAGGGTTTTGCTACATTGCAGATGCTGCTTATTGGGAATCTACACTGCTAGATGTGCAGTGTAGATTGTGCAGATGACAACTGAGAGACTCAGAGAGCACACGGTATATATCAGGAAACAAGGGAATTTACTGCATGCTCAGGCTCTCATAAAGTTGCAGAACTGTCCATTCTTTACTGGTCTTAGGAAGTACCTCTGTGGATAGACTGTCCTTGCCACTTTCTCTGGATTTTGGAAAGGAATGCCTGATGCTAAGAGAGTAGATGTGTGTCCATTTCTAAAGGAACAACATTTCTCTGCAAGCGTTTATCTCTTAAGCTTTTACAGTGAAAGCAATTTCTTCTGGCATCTCTGCAGTTCTTACTTTTCCTGCCTGTTGGGAAGAGAGGATCATCCCCACACTTGGCTCCTTCTGGAGCTCATAAAGGGATCAGAAGCTGAGGAAGGAATTAAAATGTATTTATCAGGCTTGGGAGAAAGGAGAATGTAGGACCTTGAAGCACTAGTGGTGCTTCACCAGTTTCTTCTGGAGTGTCATTTTAGATCTTGAGCACCAGGTAATGTCCATCATGAAAGTAAATGGAGGAGCAAAGGTCAGTGCATATGCAAAGGGTGTCTACCTGCAGGCTTTCCTGCTGGTGATAAGGCATATCCAATCTAAACAAGCCTAACAGACATGAGCATCAGTAGAAGTTGAGCCTAGGAAGTCTAGAGCCACAAGGTAAACTGATGCTTAAATTGTTGCATTCTGCCACCTGTGATATATTTTTAATAGGAGCTAATCCCGCTTGAGTTTATATGAGTCCAGGTCATATATGTCCTTCTAGAACCAATTTCCATAGTTATTACCCAAATAGTTAAACTCTTTTTTTAAAATTCTTTTTTTTTTTTTTTATCTGAGAGATTTTTTTTTTCCCATCATGGAAATATGTCTCTGTTAAGAAACGTCAGTTTGTATAACAATGTTCCTTTTGCTCTTAATCCTTGCACAATAAAAATTTCCACTGGCATCTCACTGCTGCTGGCTAGCTTGACACTTTCATAAATTTGCAGTTTCTTTCTTCTTCTCATTCCATTAGAAAAGTTGGAATGGGCCTGAAATCCCTAGTAGCTTGATTTAATTTGGGAAGAAATAGAGTCCAAAATTCCACCAAGAAATGATGCTAAACAAATGTTCAGACAAGTAGTTTCTCCCTCCCCAATATTTCATTATGACAGATTCCCAGGACACATCACTGCTCAGTCCCTACAGTAATGGACCAATCAGTTACCTTAGGCAAATTCATCTCAACTACCTTTACCTATACACAGTGTTGATACCTACACTTGAGGTTTTAACCTCCCATGGAGAGCTAGTGGTATTCTCATGGACACCATGGAGTTCAGGATAGATCTGATCAGAGGTATGGTCCTGAGCTCTATTGATCATATGGATCACACAGAATCACAGAATGCCATGTTGGAAGGGACCCCAAGGATCATCTGGTCCAACATTTCTAGGTGATAGTGTAGTTTAAATATGATAGTGCAGCACCCTGTCAAGCTGAGTCTTAAAACTGACCAATGCAGTAGAGTCCACCACTTCTCTTGGAAGATTATTCTAACTGTTTTCATTGTGAGAAATTTCTTCTGGATTCCATTCAGAATCTCTCCAGGATCAGCTCTTCACTAGCTCTAAAGGAAGTGTGACTTTCTCAGGGGGATATGGCTGCATTGTAGTTTAACTTGTTTAGCCATATGTATTTTAGACAGATGTACCCCCAGTCCTGCCAACAGGGAGGCACAGCGAGGGAGTAGAGCACACTCATGGTGTAGGGCATCTTAGCAAAACATAGCATGCAGACTTAGTATGTGCAAACAGATATTTCAGCAGCTCATAACTAAAATTGATGGGGATGGGTGTAATAGGAGTAGCAGAAGGCACATCCCTGGCACAAAGGAGATGTCATGTCTGCTATGGAACATCTGGATGCTGAACTTCCCACAAAACTCAGAACCTGAGCAGTTATTCCAGTTCCACTGTTACAGCCAAATCACTTTTGCTGACATTAAGACAGATCTCTTTTGCTAAAAAAAATGATATTAATCCCCACAAATCTACCAACCAGCCAAAACCCAACCAAAACCCCCCAAACAAACACGCAAACAAAAAGAAAACCCAGAAAGAACTAGCTCAGAAATAGGCAGACAGAATAGTTCAGCCAAACCAGTCAAAGTTATTCCATGATTGTGCAAAAGTCTGGCAAAACTTTAGAAAAGAGAGGTCATACAGCAGCAAAAGTGTCAGGTAGCTCTGTAGGCTGTGCAGTCAGCTCTGACTGGGCTTGTTCTGAATATAGACTCAGCTAAGATTTAAAGCCTAACATTAAAACTACTTTCATTTGCTCCTTCGTTTTGAGAGTGGTTGTTCCATAGACAAGAGGTTTCTAATAAGATATTGAAATGGTGCAGAAGGTTATTGAATAGCTTAGATTAATCCAGGATTCACTGGTACACAATCAATTGTTGCTGTAATTGCATTCAGGAATATCTATATTTGATTGCCCAGGTTTTCTTTCACATTACCTTTAAAATGTGGTTCCACTACCTGTGATGAAGGTACTTAGGAAATTAATGGGGCTCAATATTTTAAAATATTTTATACTGAGCAACCCACAAATGAGGCAGATGTAACACTGTTTTATTAAGTGTTTAATGGGACAAATAGCATCAGAAGTTATCACAGTTAAGGACCTTTCTTAGCCTGAGAGATCACACTTTTCAGAAATAAATAGATTTTGCTGTGGAAAAGCCAGCAAGCCAAAGGTATCCTGGGGTGCATCAAGTGCAGCGAGCAGGTCTAGGGAGGTTCTTCTCCCCCTCTACTCTGCCCTGCTGAGACCACACCTGGAATACTGTGTCCAGTTTTGGGATCCCCAGTTCAAGAGAGACAGAGACCTGCTGGAGAGAATCCAATGGAGAGTCACGAGAATGATTAGGGGACTTGAGCACCTCCCCTGTGAAGAGAGACTGAGAGCCCTGGGGCTGTTTAGTCTTGAGAAGAGAAGACTGAGAGGGGATCTCATCGATGTGTATAAATATCTGAGGGGTGGCTGTCAAGTGGAGAGGGCCACACTCTTTTCAGTGGTGTACAATAATATGACAAGGAACAATAGGCAAGTTTGAACATAGAAGATTTCACCTCAACACAAGGAGAAACTGCTTTACAGTGAGGGTGATGGAGCACTGGAACAGGCTGTCCAGAGAGGTTGTGGAGTCTTCTCTGGTTACATCCAAAACCCACCTGGATGCATTCCCATGCAGACTACCCTAGGTGGTCCTGCTTTGGTGGGGGGGTTGGACATGATGATCTTTGGAGGTCCCTTCCAACTTCTAATGTACTGTGATACTGTGAGCTGAAGCCACCCAGAGAACTACTGTCTTCACTTTTATTTAGCCCTGAAACAGCTTTTCATTTCAGGGTGGGTAGGCAGGTGCCGTTCTCCAGCCCTAGGCATCTGGCCACTGTTGACTGCTGTGGCATTTACTTTTTCAGTGCCTGCTTAAAATTCTTCCAAGGTTTAACAGTTTCCTGGTATTCCTTCCTTCAAGACTTTCTGAATTCTTGCTCCTAGTTTAATCAGAGAAGATGCCCATATACATCACATACAAATCATCTGGTGTCAGTAGAACTGGTCTTGTATACAAACCTTTTATGCATGTGTAGAGGAACTGTGGAAGGGCACATACAGAAAAGGTATCCAGAGATGTGGGTAAAGGGAGCAAACTTTCCCTGCCAGAAAGAAAGAAGAGGTCACCTCCATTTCTTTGAGTCAATGCTTCATTAACCATGAATCTCATCACCTTCATACCTTCAGTTTAGCCCTCATGCACCATCTCTCTAACCTTGATTTTGAAAATGCTGGTAAGCTCTCCTGTGTCCCAAGACAGGCAGTCCTAGCTAGTGTCCTATATACATCTATTTGACACAGACCTTGCTGGCATCAAAATTCGTAGGACTGCGGTGACCCTCAGCCCTCTCTGCTACTCTGCTTGGCATTTAGTTGCACAGATTCATCCCTCTTCATTGCACAGAACCCATGAAAACAGATGTGTCTAATTTACTTGGTTTTCCTTCAGAAGTGCATGCCTTTATATGGCATATTACTCTTTTAGTGCTATTATTCAGAAGGTCACTGTCAAAAATGGTCAAGGACCTTGAGACAGTCTGCATTACTAACTGAGCCGGGGAAATTGTTACCTGTCTCACAGTTTTGTACCTAGTGGTGTTCTCCCTGGTAATTAGTGAATATCACCTTTTTATATATATAAAGGTTAATATTTTCAGAACTGAGGGATCCCAAGCTTGGTATCTATTTATCAACACTCATTCTGTACCTGAGAGCAAGTGGACAGAGTTGTAGAAGGACATACAGAGCTGACAGATACATGCCATTACATTGATCACTACCAGGTTGAGCTGAGCTGCAAATTCAGTGTAACATGGAGGAATGACAAGAGGATCTACAGCATGAAATCAAAATGTTTGTTTTCAATTAAAAAACCAATAATAAAAAGCAGTAGTTATTATGAAGCTCCACAAGATGAGGTGAGGTCTTGCCTTTTTAAATAGCTCTGTGACCTGGAAAGCTATAGAAGGAGCAAAGGGTTAAATGAATGGCCAACAGCAAGCAAAATGCAGCATGAACAGATAAAAGATAATACAGGATGAAGGTGAATCTCCACTTTAACAAGTTTACCCCCAATATGTCTTTGACTGTGTCAAAGAACTTCACAGAGCCAGAAGTATCATTCCCCTTTAACATTTTTCTTTTAGTTAAAATTATACTGCTACCGGATTATTATTTTATCACAACTGTGTTTTTTCTCTTTCCCTCTGAGAGGATGGAGTCAGGCTCTTCTTGGTGATGCCCAATGACAGGACATGGGATAATGAGTGAAAGCTGAGGCATAGGAAACAGGAGGAAATTTTTTTTCACTGTGAGGGTGACAGAACAATGGAACAGGCTGCCCAATGGGGCTGTGGAGTCACCCTCCCTGGAGATACTCAAAACATGCCTGGATGGATTCCTGTGTGACCTGGTGTAGGTGATCCAGCTCTGGCAGGGGGGTTGGACTGGGTAATCTTTCGAGGTCCCTTCCAGCCTCTAACATTCATGCACAGAATCAATAGAAGGAAATATTGAAATGCCCTATTTTCCCTTCCTATTATAAAAACACTTCTGCAGTGGCCAGAGGTTGTGGGTTTACAATTAAGTACCATCAGTAACTGGACATAAACAGAAATAGAAGTTAAATACACCAAAAGCTTGAAAATTATAACTACATTTAGAGCTATGTGCACCTTGATTTTTCAGATCTGAACCCCTTATTGAGTCTCTCATCTCTAATGAAACAAGTTAATGGGGCTAAAAGAAATGAAAAGCCCTTTTCCTGTTTTGTCTCTTAATAATTTAAGGGCACCTCCAGCAACCAAAATACATATATATTTATCACCATACACAAAGCCTTTAGGCATGAACTCCAAAGAGGCACATTAGTGTCAATGCATCTGGTACACTGTCAGTTTCCAGTATAGTTTAACACTTGCTGCTCCCTTTTTCCTAATTCTTGTGTCTGTAGAGATGCTCTCTACTGCTGCTATTTTTTTTTTGGGGGGGGAACAAAAATGAAAGAATTATATATAAAAATGATACACTGTTGGATAAATACCCTGGTCAAATTCAATAGTCTGGCTATGCAGAAGATCAGGTTCAACAATTATAATGAATGCACTTGATCCAAGACCTATGAAATACAGGTACCCATGCCTCAGAAATCTGCTTTCATGTGAGCAAGATGGCTTCATTCACCATAAAGGAAAAGATGCACCACACAATATCCCCTTGAAGGAATTTGCTCAGGTTAAATGAAAGTAGTAAGTGAAGGATTAGATCTTAGACAACAGGACTGCAACCTTTAAACTGAAAGGACTGAAAAGATATAGCAATGCATAAGTATCTTGGTGTTTAATATCTGTTCAGAAGTCATATTTCATGGTGGAACTACAGGCATCAGCTTGAGGCAATGTTTCTTTTGCATCATTACATCCAGCAGCCCACTCTCATTCATGAAGCAAGTCAAGTGAGGAGTAAATGGGAAAAAAAATCCCACCTCTGCATGTTAGTAAACAGGCTTGGAAAGGTGGATTGCTGAGAATTCATAAACCCATTTTTACAGATAGGAAAACAAAGGCAGAGCTTCTGGGACAAGGTCATGTGGTAAGTCATTGCTCAAGGCAGACTGAGATGTCAGCACTTTTGGCTCCCAGAGCCATGCTTTGACTAGTGAACCAAACCCTCCCATTCAGCAAGAAGTAAAATGTTAATGTCTGAAGAATGGGGTGAGTTTGCTTTAGTACATCAACAACACAGCAGGTCAGGCAGGGTAAAATCAGCACAAGTAGTACTCCCAGAAGCCAAGAGCTGCTGAACTGCAACTGCAGTCTTATGACAATCTGCAAGGGTCAGACGGTCCAGCTGCCTTGAAGCATCAAAGAAACCTCTACTCACCTGCTTAAGAGTGGGTACTACAGTTGGGAACAGCATATCAGGATCCAAAAGGAGGCCACGCTCCACAACACAGGCTGGTCTGAAGGGCAAATAAAGCCACACCAAATACATGCTTGTATTCATCCAACAAACTCAGCACAGTACAGTCCTAGAGCCAGAACATGCCTAGGAGGACTGATTTTTGCTGTCTTTAGCCCTAGTTTCAGTAGTCAGTTTCCCAGACTTCAGTAGTGGCATCAGCCATTATATACCTTGATGTAAAAGAAGCAGCAACACAAAGGAGATTTTCAGTTTCCCGCTGGAGCTCTTTCTTGGACACCTTCTTACAGCCAGACAGATTTATCAATCTCTTCTCCTGAAAGCTCTCTCAGGGATGGAAATCCTGAGATGCTGAAGGTCAAGAGATTTAAGATACATTGGCAGAACTCTCTATCTCCAGCTTGCATTATTCTGGGCGCTGGCCAAAGCTATCAGTCTCTTGCCAAAAAGGAATAGCTATTATGGCATTGATTTTCTACCACAAAAAAAACCCAGGAAGAGTGACTTCTAGTTAAGTACAGCAGTAGAAAGTGCTCCAGCCTTTTACTGCAAAAAGGGCTGTGACTTGATCTGTGATAGCTGAGACTGGCACTAAAACCTTTCTAACCTCAGTTCTGCATACTGGAATTAGAGCCAGGAGAAACAACCAGTGTGCAAAATGGATCCCAAATACCAGGGGCTTCCAGTGACACCAAAAATGCATAGAAACTTAATAAATTGTATTGGAATGATAACATTCAGTAATGGGTTCAGATCTGTAAAATAAAATAGGATAGGGCTGCACCACAGCCTTGATTTTTTACAGCATGTCTCTCTGTTAAAAATATTTTTATCTATTTATTAACAAAACTATGTCCAGTCCAGGCTGCCCCAAACACTTCACATTAAAGCAAAGAAACAAACCCAAGAGTGACAGTAAACACCCAACAGTCACTAAGTAATTCCTGAGAGTGGTTGACTATCCAGATCACTTGGCCTCTGAGAATGTATTTTCTTGCTGGATTTCTAGTGATCCCACTCTGGTTTGGGTAACAGTGTCTATAATGCAAGTTTTTTGGCACATCTTTCTTCCAGGGCTTGGCCAGAGTGCAGAAGAAGAGGAAGTAAGAAAGAGATGGAGAGAAAGATAGACTTGTCAGTACAGTAGAAGAGAGAGAGCAAACCTGTTCTGAACCTTAAATAAGTATCTACTTCAATTCAGTTTGAGTCATGCAGGATGTGAAGGGTCATGTTTTATTCTTATTTCCACAGATTCAAAGAATTCTAAGCTCACATTCTCTGAGTTGAAAATGAACCTGAATTCACTGTATCCAAAAGCAGCTAATCCATTATTAAATGGGGGGGGAAAAAAAGGGTGGGGGGGGGGACAGGGGGGAAAGGAGCTAATTAATTTCAAAATTCACACTGATTGCTGCTGCTTTCAGTTTGTGAATAATGTTGGACATGTGCCCCAGAGAACAGAGAACAAAGAAAACAAACAGTACTTAAATTCCTAGCAGCCCCAGTTTAGGAGGATGCTCTTGGATGGCAGCAAAGAGGAGTTTAGCCTCTGTGGCCCAGCCAGTCCATGCCAGCAGCTGTCAAGGTACCATCTGTTGTGATTTTATTTTTAGTTTTAGTGGGATGCACGTTTTTGCTCAGAGATGGAAACTAGTTAAATATTTGTTGCTGATCCTGCTGCTGCTGCAGAAGGTTTCCAGCATCACTAACCAGGGCCAGATGGAGACCAGTGACCAGGTCTCCATGCATTAAATTGTGTCTACATGGACCAACGTGCAGGTGTGGAGTCTCTCCTAAGAAAGCAATTAGAGCATGCTGCCAAATTTAAGCATCACCCCAGCCTTCCCCAGTACATACACTTCTTTCTAAATCCGTGGACACATGACATACTCTAGACCCAAATGATTTATAGAGATAACACAAGTAGGAGACTTGGCAAAGTTGTCCAAGAGCAAATGCTGTCAAATATAGGTTCTCTGTATGGTGGTTTCATGAAGGACAAAGGAAGTAACCCTATCTTAATTGCCATATTTGATCCACTCAGATACTGAAGACAAGCTGTGTTTCCCAGCACACTTACTCTTCCAATGATTTTGTTTCAAGCCCCTGCAATGCACAGGATTTCCATACAAATATGGTCCCCACAGTTTCCCTGGTGGTACTGCCAGCACTTGCACTGGAAGATGAATTCAGGTATCCAGGTGAAGGCTAACTCCTGTGAACAACTCTATGCAGCTAAAGATGCACACTCAAAACTTTTCATGCCTTAATCTCAAACATATTCATCCTTTCCAAAGAGCCTGATAGAGGAGGGGAGTCGTCAGTACCCACAACCCAGCATCCCCACACATTTGGGCTCCCAGTCAAATCAATGCGCAGGTGCTGGTAGGTGAGATGCAGCCAGTAACTCCTCTCTGCAAGATGGAAGGTAGGTGAGGCCAAGATCACCACCCATCTCTGCACAGAGGCCTCACATCTCTTTCATCTGCATATATGTTTCTCAGCCCCAGTGACAAATATTCACTCCTGAGCTTAGCCTTTGCATATGACTCATGCTTCTAGCTCTAGAGGCTTTTAATTCAATCCTAGATGTGCTAACCACTGCCCATCATCACCAGTACATGTGAAACAGCTGTGTTAATCTAGTTGCAGCATAAAAAGGTGAAACAGAACCATTTCTCAGTAATGAATTCACTGTCATGGTGATTTGAACATGGGGACTGGAAAGGAAATTAAAGTCAGGTTTCCTGTATGGCTCATTCTCCAGCCCAGCACAGGATCAGATGAGGGAGAGATTTGTTTTTATTTGTTAATAACAGAGGCAGATCAAGCACCCCTTCTTGTCAACCTTACCCAAACTTGGATGATGGTGTCCATATGATGCCATTCAAGATTGGTTTCAGAAACTCCACATCTGCTGTTCTGCAGTGCCTACATAACAGGCATGTCCTTTGTCACACATATAAAACATGTGCTGCTGACTTCAGAAGTAATTAGGTACAAATTAAGGACTTTGGTGGACTAAAGCCTCATTACAGATTGTGCAGCTCTGAGAAGGAAGTTGGCATCCTAAATCAAACATCCTAAGTCCCGTCTGGCCATCATAGAGAGGACTCTTCAGGAGCCTTAGTGCAGGAGGAATAAGGACATACCCAAGCAAAGCTACATTTATAAGCACATAACAATTTATTGTTTCTTCTAGACCTCTGAATAATGAGCAACACAGTAATCTTATTAAAAAAGACTTTAAGGGCATGACCAGCTGCTTTCAGTGTCAAGCCTGACAGCCCTTGGAAGTGCTTAGTCACACTTTTAACTCCTGTTATTATTTTCCAAGCCTTTATTTAAGTCAGACAGAAACGTGGCTTTTCATCAGCCAGTGCCAGTATTTTTAACCATAACCATCCTGTAACAGTAGAAGGGCAGGTACTGCATCTGCTTTTATAAATTCAAAAGACACAGGCTGTAAAAATTGTGTTAAGTTTTAACATTATTGTTTCCTTCAAAACATCTGTTCTCAGGGCCAGCTTTTGCACTGATAGGGTGAAGAACCATCCTGAAAAGATTACCTGTACTAAGTACCACAGCAATCTGGAACTGGAGGGGCCAATAAAGCAGAGATCTCCATGGGATGTAAACACATGGTTAAGACACAAGAAAGCGAGAGAAATTCTTGAACATGCCACTGAAGGGTGACAATCCCTGTTCTAGACAGTGTCACCCAGTCCTAGCCAAGGGCTATTCTTTTGATCTTACATGGCTGAAGATGTAGGAATGAAGCCAACAGATCAGGCAAATTACAGTCTTAGAAAGGAAGAAGATGTTAGATTAACATACTCCAGATGGATGGTAGATATGAGAAAGGCTCATGTTATATTCATATGCAACAGGCAAAACTTCGGTGTCACCATGTTTAGAGTCCACACCAGGTAAATTCCCTCTGCTCTGAAGACAGTTGTTGTTCTAAAAACTAAAGAGGAAAAAAAGAGAAGGGGGAACAGAGGGTAAGGGTGGGGTGTAGGAGGTGAAGAAATAGACTAATTGATCTCTCATGAAACATAATGATGTGATACAAAAACAAACAAAAATCACCACCACCACCACCAAGATCTGAAATCTCTTCCACCCAGCCCTAGACAGACTGACAGCCCTAGAGATCAATGTCCATTATTAACTTGCTGACTTCAAGCACAATAAGGCAGAGCATGAACTTCTCTGGTTCTCTTCAAATTTGCCTTAATTGGATCACCTACAGGATGAGAGGATAATTTAGCATGCAAAGCCAAGCACATCTTCATCACACCCTTGAGCCTGGAACAAAGGCTCTGTTTAGGAGGATGTGGACATCTATGTAGTGAGATGCCCTGAGATTATCTGTCCATGTCTTCAAAGCCTCTGATCACACAGGAGAGGGCAACCTATCTAGTCACTACTGATCTGAACTATTTCCAAGACTGTGGCTTTCAATGTGAAATGTCGGTGTCAGACTCTTTTTGAAGGAATCCTAATGAGACATCAAATAGAAAGACCACATGGGCCACACTTCTGCCTCTAAACTATTCTCCTTAGGGATTTAATCTATCCTTACTGAAAGCAATGTGAGTTTTCCACAATTTCAGTGAACAGGGGCCAGAGTTGGAGTGGAGTTGCAGACCACAAGTGCTGCTTTTCTCCCCTTGCTCATCACTTAGAATCCTTGCCCTTACACAGAAACTTCCTCCACCAAAGTCTCCTACTGAAGTTTCCCCCTAGAAAATTAAGGAAGACCTTTTCTTAAGAAATTTGACTTCAAAAAGAATCTAAGCTGTCATATGAAATTTCATCAAATTCAGTTTGCTGCAGTAACTAGAAGAGCTATGAAGAGTTTAAACCGTCACTTAGAGGGGATAAAGCCATTCACAATTTAGAAACTGGTTTCTCAAAGGAAGAAAGAAGCAGCTTTGTCACCCTGGCAGCGAGAGAGTCAGGGGCACTTTTACCCTTTAGCTGCAACACCCCTTCCCCATGGTTTTGGTCTCTGGATGCATAAACAGATCTGCCAGCAGAAGTCTTCTGTAACCTCCAGCATTGCCTGTGTGGCCCCTGTGCATCAGTCAGTCCTTGCAGACCCTCAGGTGCCCTCTCCAGAAATGACTTGTTTGAACCCATTGAGTGCACTGCCAGAGTAATGAGGCAGAAGCTGTCCCTACTGCCACCACCTCTGTTATCTCACACAGTATCAGGAGTGAAGAAATGGCTGCTGGGTTTTCTAATGGTCTGGCAGAAGCCTTGTTGATAACAATTCATTACTTGGGCTTGTTGGAAATTACAGCCATCTCTTCTGTTCAACTCCATTTCCCAGCCTCCTGCAATTCTGTGGGAAATAGTTTTGAAACAGCTTTTATGGATATAGGAGAAAAGAATAAAGGGGGGGAAAGGCAAATTTGTCGGTGTTGAAGATGTCTTTTCTCTCTCTTAACAACAAATGAGGCTCTCTGGTCTCTTATCTCTCACTCTCCCAGTTTTTGGTTATGGCTTTGGATTTATTTGACTGGTCTCAACACACTTACGCACATCTCATCAGAATCCTGTGACACAGGGTCATCTCAAAGAGAGGAGCAGCTGAAATCCTGCTATTACCATGTTTCCACCAAGCTGAAGTCCACACAGCACTGGTACATCCTGTTCCCCACAGCACATTCCCCAGGTCCCATGCTGGGCCATGCAGTGCTCCTGAAGCCACTTGATCTCATGAAGATGCAATGATTGCCTAAAATCCCCTGGTGTAGCTGGACCTGTGCTGGGCTCCTTCCCTGGTGCAAGAGTTCTCTGTGCCACTGTTAGACCTTTTTTCCCAGTGCTGTGATGTTCTTTTGAAAAAACAACCAGCAGAGGTTCTGGCTTGTAAGTGTAAAACCAGTCCCAGCTGAAGTTCATATGAAGTCTCTTGAGAGACTAAGCTGATTTGAATGGTGGATGAAAATCTGGACAAGAGCAAACAAAGTTCATTTGTAGCCCAAAAGCCCATATCTTGGGCTGCATCAGAAAAAATGTGGCCAGCAGGTCAAGGGAGGTGATTCTGCTGCTTTACTTCACTCTGGTGAGACCCCACCTGGAGTACTGTGTTCAGCTCTGTAGCCCTCAGCACTGGAAGGACATGTCCAGAAGAGGGCCACAAAAATGAGCAAAGGGCTGGAACACCTTTCCTGTGAAGAAAGACTAAGATAGTTAGTGCTGTTTAGCCTTGAGAAGGCTCTGAAGAGACTTCATTGTGGCTTTTCAATACTTAAATGGAGCCTATAAGAAAGAGAGGGACAATCTTTTCAGCAGGGGTTGTTGCCACAGAAAAAGGGGTGATGGATTTAAAATAAAAGAGGAAGATTTAGACCAGATATAAAGAATAAGTTTTTTACAATGAGGGCAGTGAAACACTCACCCAGGTTGCTCAGAGAGGTGCTCCATCCCTGGAAACACTCAAGGGGAGTTTGAACGTGGCTCTGAGCAACTTGATCTAGCTAAAGGTGACCCTGCATATTGCAAGGGTGGATTGGACTAAATGACCTTTAAAGGCCCTTTCCAAGCCAAAGCATTCTATGATTTTATGAATCTGAGCTCTTCCTTTGACTGAAGTGGACCCATGACTCATTACACCAAGTGCAGCTCTGCTTTTGGGTATTTAACTCCTTTCTCCTCTAGATGTTGTGCTGGCCATCTCCTGAAGAGACTTCTCCTGCTAGATGTCTCTTAGTTTGCACTCCAGAGAGAAATAATCTTTGCAGTCTACTATTTTAACATCCAAAATTGTTGTAGGCACCTCCCACCACAGAGGAAAGAGCTGGCCCCTCACACACAGGCAGGCAGTAAAAAAAGGTGAAAGTAAAGCTGTTACTGCAAGCAGTACATCAGCTTGGTGCTCAGTCATTTGATGAGGGAATCCACCTGAGAGGGAGGGACAGCCAGACGCAAGCACGGCATCCGTGTTATGGATTTAAGTGGTCTAAAGAACAGTGCTGCTTTAGACACTGAGAAAGAAGGCAAAAAGCCTACATCATCCATCTTGGCCAACAGTGCAGCATGAGGTATTCTTCTATTCAAGAGGCAGCTGTGAACCATGAGGAGCAATATGAGACTGGACTGCCCACAAAATGTCCACCTAGAAAATATTAATGCCATCCACAGGGTTCAAGGGTGTCACTGACTGAACATAATGTGAGAAGAGGATGAATTTCTGTATGGGTCCAGTAAAAAAGTGGAAAATGGAGAAGGACAAAATACATGATGATGGGATGACCAGTAAAAGAGAAGACTGGGAGGATGGTGTCTTGGGGAGGTCTGGGAGGCAGTGAGGGAGAGAGGATTCAGTACAGAAAGTGTAGACACAGACATTTGTTCAGCACAAAAATCTCAGGCAGTACTGCTTAGGAGTAACCAATTCCAGGAGAAACAGAGTCTAGAAAACAACAAAATAACTGCCTCTGATTCAAATAGCTTTCAGAGAGTCTGTCAATGGAAGGACTCAGCAAAAGGTTGAGTTTTGTATGAATTATTTCACCTCCTTTTGACTTCTGAGACTAAAACACCAGGTACTTTCAAGGCCTGTCAAACCCTCACTCCTATCCTCCAGCTAGCAGGCTTTGCCCAGGCAAAGCCAACACATACCAAAGACCAATTACTGTCTGCAGGCCTTTGAACATTAATAATCTTTTAAGATCAACACAGTCAGTCTAATTTAAAACTAGTTGTCACAAAGCAGAGAAAAGATGGGAACTGTTTGCCTTCTCTCAAACAGGGACAGACACCTCATGGGTAAAGGGTCCCATCAATTTCCAGGCATTATGTCCTGAATCCCAGTTCTTTTTTTAACAGAGTTGAACTCAAACCATTATTAGGCAAACTGAATCCAACAGGCACATGTTGCTAGACAAATTGAATTTGCTTGCATTCAGTTAATTAGGATAAGCTTCCATTCTCACATCAACTGTTTTGCATTCATATGCAGACGTGATCTCCTCTTCTACTTCCTGCAACTGCCAGCACAAGGCCAGCAAATATGCAGACATACTTCTTGTGGCTTTTCTGTGGCTGGCTGATTCAGACCCACCTCCTGGTTCTCACAAGATTCTTTCTAGACTTGGATATCTAACACCTGCCAAAGATGGGATCTCAGTTGTCATTGTCACATCTCATTCCTTAAAAAAACAAACATAGACAACAGCCACAAAACCCAAAACAAATGAAAAACACTCAAGAAAGAAGAAGAAAGTTGTTGAAGAAGAAAACATGTTTCCTTTTCCACCTTGTCCCTAACGAGCAGATTCATCGTGTCCCTAACAAACAGATAGCTTTGACGGCCTTGTAGGCAAGCACAGATCAGCTCAGGAAATGATAAACAAGCAGTGGGCTAGAGAACATCCATCCCAGATCTTGGTGGTGCTGTGGTTGTCAGATAACCAAAAGAGAATGCTACTTCTGTGCTCTTGTATCTCAGTAGCAGGAACAGCCACACATACTTGTCTGTCAATGTGCTTCATTATATGCTCATGCAAAGAGCCACATAAGCAATATTTTATTACTGTTATCCAAAGGCCTCCGTTTGCTGGGCCCCAGGGCAGGCACAAAGTGGTGGTTCAAAAAGAGGAGCACAGCTAAGAAGGAGCTTTCTTTTTCAAAACTTAAACATCCAATCAGATCTTCACCTTTTTCTCCCCTACATATTCTGTGCACCTGAAGCGCAGCGTTGTTTCTTTTAGCTGCACAAAGGTCTGAGGAATAAGGCCATATTCCCTGGGCCACCCTAATCAACTTAGCCCACTTCTTTTAAGACAGATGCAAACACACAGGAGCCTAAAGCACTGTAAAAGCTGAATCTTAATCAGAGAGATTTGGTTATGCCAAGGTGCCAAGAACATCCTTACCTAGCGGCAACCTTTGTCTTTCAACTCCTCTTCCACGTGTTTTCCTTTGAATCTGTTAAGTCCATGCAGCTTCTTAATCAAATCACCAAAAATGTGCTGAACAAAATAATCAGCTTGTGATTACATTTTAGGGGATAAATAGCACATGACCAGCATTAATCACTCAGTACACCCTGGGTGGGTGGCTGATTGCCAGGGACTCTCAATAAAATCTAAAAGTGCTATATTTTCCCCTGAATACAGTAGCCTTCAACCAAATCAAATGGAATTATTTTTCATTTCAGGTCTAATTTGTTAACACTGCAGATCTCAGAACAGAATTGCCAATGCTACAAAACCCAGCAGTTCAAAGTTATTATCCTCACCGAAATCCTATAGGCTTTTATTAGAGCTAATACAATTCCCCCAGATTCTAATGGCAAAAATGCACTTTTCAAATGATCTTACAGGCACATGATTGCCATTACTGTACTTATTGGTTTCCTTAAATACCAAAATACATCGAGGAGAAAGAGATTGTTTTAGCAGTTACATTTCCCACAAAGCATCGCGTTCAGCATGTGCTGGCATACCTCTGGTACAGATGGGTTTAAAACAGGGGAGACAGAAGCAGGAAGAAGGTCAGGGGGTGGGTGATTGCAAACTAGTCGGTGAGCACTCCTGGCTGAAGATAAGACATATCTTCATGTACTTATGTGAACTGTGGTTCGCCTACTAGAGACAATCCCAGCCCCCATGGCATTCCCTTGTGCTGCACTCACCACTTGTCCCATTACGCAACCTACTTTCAAGCAGTGCACCCCACAGATTGCAACTGCTTTACTAATATTCTCATCAAGCCAGAGTGTTCAGTTGTTGCAGCACAGTGGGTGGAAGGGGGATATGATTCTTAAAAATAGATCCTCAAGTCTTTTCTTAGATTGCAAAAAATTCTTGAAAAAAATGTAAAATAATAAAAAAAATTAAAAAAAAAAAAAAAGAAGAAATGAGAAAAAAAAAAGGAAAAGAAAAGAAATCCAATCTACCACACACTCCCTCATTTATCTGAAAGTGATTTGTTGGCAAGAATAGAAGTTTGGTTTCCAGGGTACAGTGAGAAAGCATAGAGACAGCCTGAGGAATGGGATAAATATGCCATATTTCTCAGTTACACAAGATGCTACAGCTAAGGGGAGATGCAGAGGGGGTGCCCAAATGAAGCCTCTTGCCAGAAGTGGCCCAGGGCATTTTGTGCCTTGTGCTCAGTGTTAGAGGACAGGTGTGACTCACCCCATCAATGTTTGTGTACGAGCCCACCTGCAGCTGATGGATGAGACGCTGCAGCTTCCCCAGACCAAATCCCTGTGCCAGCTGCCCCTTGCATGAGGACACACTCCCTCTAGGTGTCATGGAAGGGCCCAGTGGCACTTACACGCTGTAGGTGTCACTCTGTGTGATTCTTCAATGAACCTGAAGCCTGCAGGAGTTTCTGGTAGTGCTGGTGCTTTTGCTGCAGAAATCAGTATTAAAGAGCTGCAGTCCTGGGCACTTCACAGGCCACCATCACTTGTTGCTGGCAGAAATGTAACCAAAGCTGTCAAATGTACCAAGGGACAGCCTTCAGCAGGGAGAGCCACCACAGAAGAGAAAGTTCACCATTACCTTTGTATTCCCATTTTACCCCATTAAAAGTCTCAGTCCTGGACCCTTCACTTTTTCCAGGTGGGCCCAGCTGCAAGCATCTGCAAACTTCTGTGATAGCGTAGGCAAAGATACCAGATTTCTGTGCTCCAAGTGTGTCCCTACAACCTGTGAGAGTGACAAAGGGAAAGAAAGCTTCTTTCAGGTTATTTCAAATTGTTCCATCTAGGTCAATAACAACAACAACCACAACAACAACAACAAAACACCACAAAAACAACACGAAAAAAACCCACAAAACCAAACAACCACCACAAAACATCCCAGGCATCCCAGGCATAAGATACCAAATGGACTTTCTGGACTTTCTGTACCTTCACCTAAAATCACAGCCCAGAAGTCACCCAGCGCTGGCACAGGGTGATAGAGCAGCTCCTCAGAGGGACAGTTTGGGAACAGGGTCAGGACAACTCTCACACACCACCTTGGGGATGGCAGGTATAGCTCAGTTCTGGGTGCATGTCATAACCCCGTTGCACCCTGGGCTTTCCCTCCCTCCCCCTCAGCTTTGTCTTGTGTAGGGTTCAGGTTCCAGAGAAAAGCTGGAGGAAGCCCATCACCTGGGACTTTGGGCTGCCTGCTATGCCTTAGGTCTTTTTTGAGCAGCCTAAGGCAAGCTCCCTACATTCCACAAAGGCTCACATCTGTCCACATGCCATGCAGGTACTGTTTTATCTGCTTTTCCTTCCCCACCTCTCTCTCTGGCTCCTCATTTCAAATTATTTTAATATATTCCACCCATTTATCCTCCTCCTGTTAGTGTTATTGTAAGTCTTGCTGTCTGATGCTCACCCACCTTCAGAGTAGAAAGGGCACAGAATTTTTTGATGGATTCTCCCACTTCCTGGAATTGTTCAAGGGCAGGTTGCATGGAGCTTTAAACAACCTGATCCAGTGGAAGACGTCCCTGCCCAGGGTAGTGAGTTTGGAACTAGATGATATTTAAGGTCTCTTTCAACCCAAACCATTGTGATGCTATGAAATGATTCTGTGAGAAGTGGTTGAAGGACCTGGGGTTTTCTTCATCATGGAGAAAAGGAGACTGAGGGGAGACCTTCTCACTCCCTACAGCTACCTGAAAGGGGGTTGGAGCAAGGTGGGTATTGGTCTTTTCTCCCTAGTAACAATTGATAGGGGAAGAGGAAATGGCTGCAAGTTGCACCATGGGAGGTTTAGGTTGGATATTAGAAGAAACTTCTTCATAGGAAGGGTTCTCAAACCCTGGAACAGGTGTTTGAATCACCTCCCCAAGAGGTGTTTGAATCACCACCCCTGGATGTGTTTGAAAGATGCACAGATGTGGTGCTAAGGGACACAGTTTATCACCAGTTTTGGTAGACACAGATAACAGTTGGGCTCAATGATCTGAAAGGTCTTTTCCAACCAAAACAATTCTATGATTCTCTAAAGGACTAGACAAACCTAAAATTGATACAGCTGTACACCATCACATACATCAAAGATGGGAGGGGGGTTATGACTTAACCCTCTAACAATGGCTCCTCTAATAAATTCACCTGCCATAGACCACAGAAGTCTCAGCTGCAAGGTGTGGGGACATTTTAAGCAAAATAGCTTTGGCACATTTAGCCCCAAACCCCTCAACAGTCCCTAAAGGCCACCATGCTGTTAGACCACACTGTTTATGAAGCAGGATCCTCCACTGAAGCTAAGCTGGAAATGTATATGGTTCACAACACAGATAGCATCAAACAGTTGGGTCATTTTCCTTTGATAAACCTCTCCTGAACTGAACTATTTTTCCTTTCTACATCCCCACACCTCATCCTGCTTCTGCAAATAAAGGCATTTCCTTTGCAGCCACTGGAACACTCCAGCACTACACCAAAATTTCCTACAGCCTTCCTGGCTGTTTGTCCTCTGAAATCCCTGCATATGTATGAAGGCTTTCATAAAGCTGAGTTGCTCACAGGAAAACTAGGAGCAGAGCTCTGCAAGATGTTGAAATGTCAACTGGCACATACCTAGGTTGGCTTTTCTCCTCATTCCCTGCCAGCATTTAGTATAACCTCTGCAGGATGGAGGGTAGGGTGTGGAGGAGTAAAGTGGGAGCTACATTTTGTGGAAGCAATGGTCTGTCTCACTCCAATCAGCCATCCCAAGTTTCACAAACAATGGGCTTTTGTTTTAAATCCTTGGGTTTTCTGGAACATTTATTGATTGGTGCAGCTAATGTATTGGGCAACTTGAACAATTTATTTACTTTCAGGAGAGTCACATTATGTCCTGATTATATAATGTAGTTTTTTTGCAGAACTATACTACATTTGAGTATTAAACCATCTATTTTCCTTTTTCTGTTTTGTTTGTTTGTTGTTGGTTTTGTTTTCCCCAGCAGGTATGAACATGGGTGATTCCTGGTTGGAGGAACATTATTGCTGTAAGCCTGGATTGAGCTGGATGTCTCATCTGGATCACGGGAAGAGCAGCAGCTGTGGTGATGTGGTGGGAGCTATCACTTGTACTTTGCTTACTGGAAAGGTCCCACCCAAGCCCCAGTTGTATGCTGTGACCATGGGGGCCTGCTCTACAGAGATAACTGGGATCAGACAGGGTGTTTCAGCAGCACAGCAGGACGGGCAGTGCCCGGCTGGCCCATCAAAGGGCTGCAGGACCTGGCTAGAGGGAACAGTGCAGATGGATTTCAGGCTATGCTGTACAGCTCCTGGGGGAAGCAGCAGCACTGCACTTCAGTGGGATTTTTTTAAAACTTGATTTGACTTTTTCTTGCCTATAAAATATTGCTGCAAACACTGAGGTTTTAAATTAAAGGGAGTTAATGAAAGTGTACCTGTGATAACTATTACTGGATCCCTTGTACATTCAACAGTCACATTAAGATGATTTCTTATTATCTCTAAATCCATTCCAGAGGCATGTTCTTGCTGTTACAGCCCTCCTGTGCACCATTGCAGATGCAGGTTTGCTGCCCAGCATGGCAGATAAAAAAAGGCTGACTGTGCTGCTAGAACCCCGATTTGGATTTTATTTCTTTTGATGAGACACGTGATCTGGGACTTACCAGGAACTCTGCTCAACGTTTCCCTATGATAAAGCATATTCATGTATCCACATCCCCTGGGCATTCTTAATGCAAATGGAGACTTCACCTAAGATGTGAGGAGATTTTTCTTTTGTTATAAGAATAGTAATGCAGCTTTCAGTTGAGAGTGTGTTGCCTTGCATGGAACAGTATCAAATAAGACAAAAATGGAATATTGTGTTGGTGTAGCCAAGGCTGCTGCAACCACTTCAGTCCCTGAAGTCGATTAGACAGAGTTTATGAGCAAGGCAGACCATCCATAATATGTTTGGAGCATTATCAGCCACAGGTAGTCCACAAAATGTGTGGGTTTGTACGGCAGCCACTTAGTTTTGATTGAGCCAAGCAGACATCCCTGACTTCTTCTCTCTGATACAGTTGGGGGTCTTGCCACTGTTTTGATTTCAATTTATTTATCTCAGACATCTGGTTACCGGTAACTAGGTAGGTCAGAATGAGCAGGCAAGATCCATGTCTCCGAGCTTCAATTTGTTGGAGTGACAAATGAACAGCCACTAATTGTGTCTACTGGAGAGGAAGTTCTGAGGAGGCACAGAAAACCCACTCCACTTCTCACAGCCACTCTGCTATGGAGGGAGTGGCCTGCTCCTGATTCACCAGCTGTTCCCATTTCACATTGCTTGGTCCCTTCAAAGATAGTTGGCCTTCATGATCTCAAAGGTTTTTTTCCAACCTTAATGATTTTGTGGGTTTGGGGGTGAAGGTGAAGATATTAAGCAGGACAGGGCCCAAAGACTGAAACAAGCTTGCTAGAGAGGCGTTTGATGTTTCAAGGTGTTTAAGAGGCATTTGGATAATGACCATAATAACTGGTTTTAACTTTTGATCAGCTCTGACAGGGTTATGCAGGTGGACTGGTTGTTGGTTTCTTTCGACTGAAATCACTTCACTTATTTCACTTCTGTTCTATTCTTATTCTGTTCTATTCAATATGATTCTATATTGCTTTAGTTGAACAAGGTGGACAAGGTTCTCAAGGTGAGGGAAGGGCATGTAGCTAGGTAACATGACCCCTTGCTCAAATTGTTGGTGTTGGTGTGCACTGGCTTTCACCACGGGGTTGGACTGTCTGTAACTTCAGGGCCTCCTCTCTTAGTGTGTATTATAGTATCACCAGGATGAAGGCTTGAAAACAGTTTATCTTTGTATCTTCAGATGGAAGTGAGAAATAGAGCTGCTGAGGTGTTTCCTCCTAGGA
This sequence comes from Dryobates pubescens, assembly GCF_014839835.1. Classification (NCBI taxonomy): domain Eukaryota; kingdom Metazoa; phylum Chordata; class Aves; order Piciformes; family Picidae; genus Dryobates; species Dryobates pubescens. Next base: position 17,355,243 of record NC_071625.1, on the reverse strand, counting down.
AAGACTGTGGAGTAAAAATTAGCTTTGGATCAAGCTAAGTGAGGCCATATCTACATGTGCATGAGGCAGTTGCCTCAAACTCCTGCACTCTGCAGGGTGGTCTGATGAACCTAGGCAGTTAGAATCTGCCTCCAGATCCCACCCACATGGATGCCAGCAATACTTGAAATGTCCCAAACAAGGCAGAGAGAGAGCACCACCACTGCTTCGGCTAAGCAGCATGTTGCCATGAACCTGGGGATGGGAGGCAGACTGTGCCATTCTGCAGACTTGATGTGCCCTTTAGCGTTTGGAAGAGGAGCTGGGAACCACATCACCAGCACCAAGCAGCGAGATGTGGAATTTAGCAAAGCTTAACTTCTCAATCAACAGCAGGATTTCACATTCAGTATTTTACATGTAGCTCTGGGACTGCATATAGAGATGTTGTCACTAAGCAACAAAAGCAAAGATTTGGCAGGAGATAGTAAGGTGACACTAAATCTCCTTTCCTCCTTCCTCCTCTCCAATGCGCCAAGGTCACAAGTATCCGTCTTGTCTGTCATACAGTTGAGAGACAGTGGGAGGACTGATAAACAAGGGAAGTGAGGACAACAGTATCATGGACTCATTCAAACCAGGTGAAGGGAGAGCCCAGCCAGCTAGAGGTTTTATTCTCCTTCCAGTGCCTAACCTTGAAATAAGGCAGAATTCAGAGCAGGGCAGGAGGTGGACAAGCCTTGAACAGGTGAAGGATGCACTTGGAAACAGAGAGGAGGCCTTCATCCACAGCACAGATCCCACAACTCACTCTGACCACTTCAAACCCAGAAAGTGAAGGTTAGGTTAAGGAGCAAAACTATACAGTCCATTTGCAGAAAAGTGACTCAAAGACGAGAAAGGGATTGCAAAATACAGGATTTTTTTTGTCAGAAAAATATCCCTGAAATTGAAAATCTGCAGAGGCAGGGGTGAAACCTTTGGGGCCAAGCATAACCATAGAGTGCTAAAGCAAAGCTCATGCAGGGGCTTTTTCAGTTTTGAATGCAGACATCTGCCTGGCCTGTGATTTGTGTCCAGCATCATTGCTCTTTGCATTGCCACCAAAACAACCAGCCAATGTCCCCAACGCAATGAGCAGAGGCAAGCTAAACCCCACTAACAGTGATTAGCACCCTATATGTGCAAACAGAGCACCAGTTCCACTGCTGCCTTATCACCAGTGCAGCAAGGGGTGTGGGGAAAGGAGAGAGGGAAAATGTGATGCTGCTCATTCAGTAACAACTCAAAACGTCTCTCAGCTGAGGACCTCACCAGAGCAGGTTTGCACAAAGCCAAGAGAAAGCTGCAGCAGGTTTTCCCCTTGCCCCGGACGTTGTACATCAGCAATCCCCAGGAGACCTGTGTTTCCACATCACGTGCCTCCTCTCTGACACACCACATGATGCCCTGCTTGCCCTGAAGGTCACTGCACACCTGGCCAATGGTGTGCACAGAGGAAAGGAAAAATACTGGGAATAGGACACTGTCCTGGCATTTGTAGCACAGCAGCACTGAAGGGCCCATGTACAAACCTGGACCCCATGGAGCTGCACCCTGGATGAGGAGGGAAAGGGTTTTGTTCTAGAACACATTCAAAGAATTTAAACTTCCATGCTCATGCTGTTTGCATGTAGAGGTGTTTTCCTGGGTCCTTTTAAACTTTTATACACTTAGAATCATAGAATGGTTTGACTTGGACCTTAAAAATCATCTAGTTCCAACTCCCTTGCCATGGACAGGGATACCTCAAACTAGACCAGGTTGCTCAAAGCCCCATCCAGCCTGGCCTTGAACAATTCTAGGGTTGGGGCATCCACACCTTCTCTGGGCAACCTGTTTCAGTGTCTCACCAGCCTCACAGTGAAGAATTTCTTCCTAATATCTAAGCTAAATCTATCCTCTTTCAATTTAAAATCATTACTTTTCATTAATCTGATAGAATCCCTCCCTACCTTTCTTGTAGGCCCCTTTAGGTATTGGAAGGCTGCTATAAGATCTTCCTAGAGCCTTATCCAGGCTGAACAACCCCGGTTCTCTCAGCCTGTCCTTATAGAAGAGATGCTCCAGTTCCCTTATCATCCTCCTGTGGACCCACTCAAGCTGGTCTATGTCTTTCTGGAGGCCCCAGAGCTGAACACAGTACCATATGTGGGATGTCTGCCACATTAGCTAACTTCACCCATGTTTGATGGGACAGGGCAAGGCAATTAATCTCACCTTGGCCTGTCTTTATAGTCACTTGCAAAGAAAAAGGCATTTCAGGTTGGAAACATGAATTTTCTGATGCAGGGTGGGTGTTTCCTCCCAGAGGCCCTTTCTGTCTGAGAATTTCCTGGGCAGTAGAAGTTATTGCCCTGTAAACCACAACAGCTTATCAAGTAGCTCCTCTTCATGTCTAGTGGTTTTAAATAAAGAGACTTATGATAATAACATCACTGATCCCTCCTGTTGTTTCTGCCAGCAAAGCTCATGTGACCCCAAGCCCCCAGTATGGACCAACCAGAAGCTAAGAGGACATGATTTGATAGTGAAACCCAAAGCTGCAATATTTGGAGAGCTATACAAAAGGGAGGATCTGGTAGAGTTACCCAACATTTGTATTGAAAATAATATGCCAAAGCACCAGCATCTCTTTTGTCTTACTTTGGTGATAATTTTAAATGCCCATTATCCGTGGGCTTTGTTCTGACATGACATGGAAATGGCTAACATTGATACACAATTCAAATACTACAAACCTGGCCCAGGTCCCTGCAAAGCCCTCCTCAACAGACTTGTAAAGACCAAGTCCCCTCCAGGACTTCAGTCAAATGTGGAAAGATAGCACCATCTTGTATCTTTTCCACTAACAAAAAGAGTTTTGAGGAGCTCAGGTCTCCAAGGCAGTGAAAGCTGGGATGGTATAGGCATTCCTTACAACTTTACACCTTCCTCCAGGGTTTTTTTCACATGGCAGATAGGGAAGGAGAAACCTCTTACATGATCTTTGTGGTGCTCGTGGTCTGCAATAGTAGCACATTCTTTAGTGGCATCTGCCATTGTAAACAAATGTCCAGAGCGGCTGTAAGGTTTATTTTAACGCATTAAATGATGCTGCTCAAGTCTCATTTCACAGCTTTTCTTCTCTGCTCTTTACTTACTTCATGCTCACATTACCTTTGCTCTTGTGCTTCCTCCAGGGATCCGAAGAAACTCTGGTTGGCAAGGTGACATCCTTCTGCATCCTGGAACCCACACCCTCAAATGACACACTACATATTTCCAGGCAGGAGGGAGCGCATCCAAATACCGCACTCGTTCCATGACCCTTTTTAGCTCTCAGCAGCCTGTGACCTCTCTAAAGCCAGGTCACACAAAGTACAACCATTATTACACTGGTGATTCCAGAGGTATTTTGATTTTTTTTTTTTTAGAAAGTATAAAAAAAATAAAAAAGAGAGAGAAAAAAGATGAAGATGAAAGGGGGGGGAGTTCCCTCTTTCACACTCCTTAAGGTCAAACATCATATTAAGGTTCCATTTATAAAGAACACACAAATGCTTAATACATGTTTAAGTGGCTGATAAATCATTTATTTTATATGTCTGTTAAACTGTTGGTCTCTGGATCTGTGAGTTAAGCATCTGCAATACCTGCAGCTGCCATACCTACAGCCATCGATAATGCCTACACACAAAGTGTTCGCGTGCGTGACGTGCTTACCACATCCAACATTTATGAAAGCTTTATAAACAATTTATAAATGAAATCTTAATATACAGCATAACCTATTTTTAATGTTGTGGCAGTTACATAACCCATTTGGCCTCAATTCATCTCAGTTAACTCCGGGCACCTTGCAGAGGTATCCCTGGTTGTAGCCCAGGGATCGTATCTCCCTGCATTTCTGCTCTGCCACTACGTTTCTACCCCTGTGCTGCCCAAAAATGTGCTGCAGATGTATCTTTGAGGGATGCTGCAACCTCACAGGCTTCAGCAGTCTGGGCAATCACTAACCCCCTCACAGGTGTGTACATACACAACAGGAAAACACTCCCCCACCTTTTCTTTCCTCTTTTCAAGCCAAATCCACCACAAGGGTTCAGCCTGGTGCAACCATGTGAAGAGATGAATCAGGCAAAGGGATGGAGAGGGAATGGCACCTGTGCTCTGGATCTGAGCTGTTGGGAAAGGAGGTGGTAGGCAGATGCCTAAACTGGGCAATGGTTTCCCTTCAGCCGTTGACTTGGATCATTCTGTAAGAACATGGGCAGACTTCAGAGGGCAAAGGGCCCTCTTTCTGACACAGATTAGTGATGACATCCTCATAGCCATTAACAAGATGCTCATTGTTGAACCATTTCAGTAGTTGGCCTGATTTCCTCCTGGCAGTGTCTATGTTGTTTTGTTCAAACTGAACAGATGCTGAGAAGGGGCTGAAATCATCCTTCTTCAGTCATGGTAACAGGACGTTGGGCCATAACGAATTTTTCCCTTTGGAGGATCCAGTGCTCCCTTGCCACAAAAGTGGTGCTGTATTTCCTCATTGTTAACATATGCCTTCCCTTCTGCCAAGTAATTTCTGAGCAGTTCCTGTGGATGTGGAAATGAGAAGGCTGAGGGGATGTTGGCGCAGCCTGTGCTGATACCAGCCCTTGGAAGAGGAACACTTGGAAGAGCAACTGCAAGCAGGAGGTGGTTGAGCACTGTCTCATCTAGTACACAGCTCTTGGGCTCAGCCTTTGGGTATAACATGATTTCCCAAGCTCATCCATGCATGTGCCTTCAAGGTTCATTACTGTGGTTGGTATAGATATACATTGAGCACATCCTGGCCTGGAAGCATCTTCTGCATTCCCAGACTTGTATATACCTATCCTTTGTGTATTAAAATGACAGTGTCATATTTTGATGAGACGTATCCTCCTTGTACCAGGATTTCTGAGAGCCAGCGTTGATGGCCCATGCAACATAATAGCACAGGGGCCTCAACCTCCAATTTGCAGGTTCAGATGCAGATTGTGCATCTGGAAATAGGTTAAGCAAGTTCCTCAGATGTGTGATTGAATTAGCTTCAATCATTTTGTCAGTTAACATGCTTAACATTAGGCACATGCTTAGATACCTTGCTGAATCAGGAACACAGGAAAAATAAGCAATGAATACATGGTAAATGACATGTCACTTACATATAGCACAAGTCCTGTTGGTATTATGGAATTGATGCATCATGAATGTGGAAGCATAAGTATCACTCCAGCAAGCAACAATAGATGGCAATCAATTAAGCAAGGTCCCATTCAACTGAAATATCTCAAGATGCTTCTAAGAGAGAATATGAGAATCAAACTCCACTTTAACAACTGGTATTGAATTTGAAGCAATTTCTTTTCCCCAGTAGATGATCGAAATGTTAGGAGGGCTCTCATGGAGATGCTAAGGAAGGAGTTAGAATCAACCACAGAAGCAGTAAGTGTAATAGTTGGTGGGAAGAATAAGGTGAAAATGACAGAGGAGAAACCAAGAGATAAAACAGAAAGATGCTGGACGATCCAGGGACCCTGAACTATGTAAGCCTCAGAATGGTTTAACCTGCAGAAGTAAACATTTATCATTGAACACAAAAATTGTCCAGATCTATACCCTGGAGATACTCAAAGTGAGGCTGCACAGGGCTCTGGGCAGCCTGATCTAGTTGAGGATGTCCCTGCTTACTGCAGATGGACTAGATGACCTTTGGAGGCCCCTTCCAACCCAGACCATTCTATGATTCTGTATCTGATGTTTCAAGAAAAGAGCATCAAAGTTTACAACCCTCTGCAAAGTATGTACCTACAAGAAAGCCTTCAAATCTCACCTGTGCCCAAACAACTGAACTGCAATCCCAAAACTCTAGAAGGCCTCTTTAATGTCCTGCTGTGTATTATGCAAGTAGGGTGGATGTATAGCCCAGTTTCAGTGAGAAACAAAATGCCCACAACAGGAAAGGAGCCAGATGCTCCAAGAAAGGGAGAGGGCAGCTGGCTCTCACTAAGGAAAGTTAAGAGCTTCTAGATTGTGAACTGAAATACAGGATCCTCAAGATTGTTTGAAAGGAAGGAGCTCAAACAGGGCTGGATATCAGGTAGTACACACAAAATACATCCAATTAGTGCTTCCTATTAGTCTTTCCACCAGACATACTACCTCCTCTTTCCAGCCTTTGATCTGATTCTGTAGAGCATGGAAAGGATCATAGAATCATAGAACTGTTTGGGTTGCAAGGGATTTTAAAGGTCATCTCATCCAAACCCCCTGCAGTAAGCAGGGACATCTTCAACTAGGTTGCTCAGAGCCCCATCCAACCCTGACCCATTCCAGGGATGGGGCATCTACCATCTCTCTCTGGGCAACCTGTTCCAGTGCCTCATTGTCAATATTAGGATATTGAGGCATAAGCAACCCTTCATGTGAGTGCACTTCTTTCTCCTCCACTGACAGCTAAGGGACACTGGCACAGGAGCCACACTATGGAAGCTACATCATTCAACAGCCCTGAGTTTACCAAGGGAAAGAAATTTGAGTGAAGCTGAAATTTCAGTTTCAGAGTCTAATACATTCTTTCAGGAATAGACTTCAACAGCAAGAGATTCATTACTATTAGCACCAAAAACACACAAGGACACTATCAACAATTTGAGACAGAAGAGACAGGCAGAGCCATAAATAACACATGATAAGTATTTATTCAGACAGTTAAACTTACACAACCTATGTTTCTCCACTGGATACATATATTGGACCAATGTATGCTCTCAGCAATGGTGATTTAAATTAGGAATGATTTAATTCAACCAAGTGGTATCATATCAGATTTATATCTGTGTAACAATGTGCAGTTTGGTTCATCATGTGCAAAATAATAGCTGGGCAGTTTGGAGAAACAAAATCAAGTTCAGTTCCAGAAAAGGAGAGCAGGTCAGAAACGTGTGGTTCAAGCACTGCAAGAACCAATCCTGACAGTGAAAACTCCCATTATAAAGAAAACCAAAAGCAGTGCAGTATTCTCATTTGAGTTACCTTCCCCTTCTCCAAATTACACTGACACTTAAATATTCGCCTTCTGGGCAAGTCACATATGATCCCCAGGAGGAAGAATTTCCTGAGTTTCACTTCTCTCACCAAGATGAGTAGAAACATGAGAAAACTGGGAAAGATTTCATAAATGCCAAAAGCAACTAAGCATCGAAGCTGATGAGGGACAAAGTGGCCTACTGTATAATGACTAGGTAAACCACTAAGCATCACCTCACACATAGGATGATACACATAGGGTAGATTTATAATGGTGTATTAGAAACACAGCTTGCTTTTGTTATAATAAAGCCTGTCCCAACAGCTTCAGGAGGCTGTGGATCAGGTTCTTTTATAAGTAAAGGGCATGGGAGTGCTGCATCCCAGTATAGGCTTCACAGAACATTATCCTCAGTTCTCAGAGAGCACTCCCAAAAATAAACTAGGAAATGATTCCCTAGCTGGGCAAACTGAAGCATCTTGACTGCAACAGCATCTGTCTTCATAACATTTTTGTTTTAAATGCAATGTGGTCCTTACAAAGTCTTAGCTGTATTCCTAGCATCTGCAGATTACCTGCTGGGAATATTGAATAAAACCCAGTTTGGATTTTGCTGCAACAGTGTTGTGTAACACAGTACAGAGACACATGTCAAAAGCAAGCTTTCATGGAGAAGATTAACTGCTTTAATTCCTGCTCTCTCAGGATCCTATTTTTCCTGTGTATATGCCTATGCAGTGACAGAGAATTCAACCCCATGGCACAAACTGGTCAACTGAGCTCCACTAATGCAAAAATGTGCCCAGCTCAACTGCTTGGACCCACTTCTTTCCATGGGTGTCTTTGGCTCAGAACCGCCGTTTTCTTTCTGGACGTTACATGCTGGCAGCTGACAGACCAGTACATCATTGTAAGTAAATCTTCAGTCTGTCTCAGATTTCTATCAATTTAAGACTGGAGACTTCCACTGTGGCATTCAAAGATGTATACAGAGCCACAGCTCAAGAGCAAACACTGAAAAAAACAGCCACAACACAGCTTTTTAGAGATAATACCATGCATACACTAGAAATACAGCCATCATGCTATAGCTATAGCTCCCTCAAACTAGAAACATATTCAGGAGTAATACATTGCAGTCTTCACCAAACATGCAAGGAATTCAGTTTTAAGCACTTTCATTCTTTAGGAAATCACATGGTCACACCTAAAAGTACCACCGGCCATAGTGCAGAAAGCCATAATGAGCTTCCTGGGTCCACAGGATGGACCAGGTCAGGCATGAAGTGATGTGGCCACATTTGGATGAAGCCTAAACAAACAAAAAATCTGCAAAGAGACTGTGCATGGAGATTTTGCATGTCTAGAGGTAACTGGAGGTAGCTGGAGCTCCTGTGTCACATCTTGGTGTATCCACCCCCAAAAGCACACTACTACCAAAGTACAGAGTGGTGGCTGCAAGTTCAAGAAGAGACTGAGACAGGTTTGAAACATACGATCTATAAAGTAATATATTTATCATATAGCTAAGACATATCTCTGCTTTACATGGGGTAAATGTGGGTCTCTTTATACAAAAACATTATTCTGAAATTCAGCAGGCTACATTTTCAGTACCTTCATCAATTACTTTTATGGTCAGGAACTCCATGGCCTTAACTGCCTAATAATTACACTTAATCATTCTAAAAACCCAAGGAAACAAACAATCACATAATCGAGCCCAGTCTATTAGCATGAAAAATCTGATCACACAAGCTTGCAAAAACTCATGCAAGGTGAAATTAATGGCCAGCTGATTAATTCTGGTGGCTCTTTAAGCATCTACAAATATTTCAAGCGATTATGATTGTATAAAACAGAACTGTGCCAGCTGAAATTCACAGTCAGGCCCTAGGGAACCCACAAGTTGGTTTATTTCCTTTCTCAAGGACAGAACTCTTTAGCTCTTTATTGTCTTCTTTCACTTCTCCTTCACAGATCTACAAAACTACATGTGGTGACTTTACCAGGAGCAAACAACACTGGGCTCAGGGGAGGAAGAGAATAACTGGAGGCACATTTGCTACTCTTACACTATCACAGGAAAATGCATCACTACTACTATTTACTATCAGATACCAAATAGTTAGCAAACAACAGCAAGCCTGTGAGTAAATCTAAGAGAGAACTACACCTTAAGGATACATACCAGGGGTCCAGTGTAAAGTCAGGAAGAAACTCATACACATACACAACTCCTCTTGAAAAATGCTGAACTGGGACTATTTTCATTGGAATTGAGACCTTCAAACACATCGTTAAACTCAGCCCCCAAGACCCTTTCAAACCCACTGATATCAATGGCATATATGGAAACATAATGCATATATTAGCAGTTCCAAAGGGTTTTTGAAAACAGAAGAAAATGCTAGCATAGTTATAATCTGTCTCTCTCTTTCTCTCTCTCTCTGAAATTAGCTAAAGCAGCTGCTCATATGACTATCAGCCAATTCAGAAAGTGTTCAGCTGTTCCTCTAAAGTAAGGATTGTGGCCTGGGGTTGGACAGAAACAAGCTGAGGTCAAGCAAAGGATGTGCCAAGCATTTCAGTGCACTGTGGTTAATCAAATAGCACGCAGCACATTTACAGCTTAGTTTAGACCACAGGCTCCATAGCACGGATGTGGACACTAGGAAGGCAGAACCAAGAGAGAGGCAGCTCCTTGCTGCAGTTGTCTTCATGGAATTTGATGTTCAGGTAGAAATCACCTGTGTAGAGAAAGAGAAGTGCTCCAAAGTACACAGAGTCTTTGGTTGGCTTCACCTGGAAAAGAGAATGTGGAAATCAGTATAATTAAACCAGCAACAAAAGAAAGTAATTGCACTTTGCAATTCAGTAGGTCCTCCAAATGATCTCCAAGTATTATAGATTCACATCTCACCACTGCCTTCATGAAAAAAGGACTAAAGATCTTGTCCCTATTTTAGCAATGTTAAAACCGGTGCACTGAAAATGAAATCCTGTGCTGCTCTTTCATAAAGCAAAGCTGTGCCACAGGGTAAACCAGAACACAGGAGTTACTGATTCCAGAACTGTGTTTAGGGCAGAGGTCATCCAATGCGGTCCTTAGACTGCATTTATCAACATCTCTATTAAAGGTCTAAATCATGGCTTGGAACACATTAGACACATGGTTAAACATCATTTAATACTTCAGCAATAACTAAATTAATCCCCACTTATTATTAAGACACAACCTGACTGAAAATTCTAATCAGAATCTTAATATTCTCTATCATTGAAATAATTAAGTTTAGCAAGAAACAGCAGGAAAATAGCCACTCCTATTAAATTCGTCCAGACTAAGTACAGAGTTCACACTGTTTCTACATCTTTATATCTCCATTCACAAAAACTATTCACAATCCCTATCTTTACAACAAATATGTATCTTGGTCCATGATTTCAGCAAGACACAAGTAATTTCTAAGTTTACCAATCCCATGGCTGTTCAGCATGTGATAATATTTAAATTAATATTTGCTTCCACAAGATGTTAAATCCAGTTTCAGGCTGTCAAGAATTAGGTTAAAGCTTCAGTAGATGCAAAACAAAGTCAGCACAAAGCCCACAGAAGCATTTCACTGGATGGAATTCATTAAGAAATTGTGGAACATCAACTCCATCCCAGTGGAAAAGATCAAATAAAGGGCATCTGATGCTCCTCAGTATTGGTTTACCCTCAGCTAAGATGATCTTACCAGTTCTTCTCTGCACTCTGGACCCTGAAACTGTGAGCTCAAAATATACTCATGAGGTCATCCTTACTTTCCTGAGCCCATATATTTTCTTCTTCACTTGAATCTTCATTGGCAATGGGTCTTTCTTTAGTCATCTCTGAACACCTCAGTGTCCATCTTGTTACAGAGTCCAGTGTTGATTCCAAATGACAGCATGAAATATCCCTGCTCAGCCAAGTCAACACTCAAGCCCAAACACAAACAAAACTCTGGTGGTGGATGCAGGAGCACTCAGCTCTCCAGGTGTGCTGGACGTGATTGGATTCAGGGGGAGAAAACCTTTGCAAGGGACAGCACTAGGAACTGATGGGATATTACTACCTGGAACAGTGAAGGGATGAAGCTAAGGCTCCAATTCAGGTTATCAATACTTTTGACTGATCTAAAAATTTTAATCATATGGTAAACTGGGACATCAACAATAAGTATTAACTGGGAAAGTGTCTATGGATACACTTTGCTGAACAACACCTTGCCACTGCACAGGAAGGCCAGAACAAGCATGATGACTAGATCATGGTGGAGGAGAGGGTGGAGCAAAAAATTTTCCAGGGCCATGGGGCACCTCAGCAATACTGAGAACTAAAAACTGCCTGGCACCATCTCCAGTGAGGAAGGTTCTCTGTAGTTTTTGGATGTGAGAGGAACAAGCTATTTGTTTCCATTTTCTCCTATTCTAGGGGTTTTTGCACCCTTATTGCTGGTTTCTTTAGCCAGCAGATGTGCACCTTGTATAGTCCCCACAGGTATCAGGCTTTTTTGCTGAACATCCCCTAAATTTCTGCTCCTGAGCAGGGGCCTGGCTATGCACAAGCAGCAACATCATCAGAGCTGGCAGAGCCCAGGCTCCTTTTGGCTTTGGGGCCGAGCACTTTCGCTGACCTACAGCAAACTTGTATCAGCATCACATAATCTATGTCAGTGACCGGAGTAGTCACAGCTGTTCTCCTGACTCCTGTCCTTGGCATGTCCCCTCTAGCATTGTGTGTGAACAAGCAGAACATCAAGCAGTCTCCCTTCTTGATTCCTTCCCCTCCTCCCAGGGCGGTCTGCCTTATTTCCACCTCACTGGAACTGATGTGGACTTGCATGCAGAGGACAGAGGGGCATGAATGCCAGCAACAGATGGAGGCAAAGTGCAAATGAAGCCTCCTTGGGACCCATAACATTTTGAAGCTCCCAGTCCATTTTTCTTAATCTAGCTGCACCATGAAGAGATATCTGTAACAGCACTGATCAGAGCCCTTGACAAAAAGGAAGGTGGCTTCAGGCACATCTGCACCAACACTGTCTCTTCCCTAATTTGAAGTCCTGCCTATGTGGCTGGTTGTTTCTCCTGCCTTTACAGCACAACTCTCTCCACCAGTCATCTGTTTCTTCATCATAAATCACAGAATCAACCAGGTTGGAAAAGACCTTCACAATCATCAAGTCCAACACCATCAAATCACCCAACACCATCCAATCAACTAAACCATGGCACCAAGCACCCCACCCAGACCCATCCTAAACGACTCCAGGGACTGTGGCTCCACTGGGCAGCCCACTCCAATGGCCAATCACTTTCTGTGAAGAATTTCTTCCTAACATCCAGCCTAAACTGCAAAATTGTTTTAGAATCATAGAATTATGAATTGTTGGGGTCGAAAGGAACCTTAAGGATCATCCAGTTCCAACCCCCCTGCCATGGGCAGGGCACCTCACACTACATCAGGTTGCCCAGAGCCACATCCATCTTGGCCTTAAAAACTCTCAGGGATGAGGCTTCTACCACCTCCCTGGGCAAATCCTTCCAGTGTCTCACCACCCTCAGGGTAAAGAATTTCTTCCTAACATCTAATCTGAATCTACTCATTTCTATTTATGTTTTTTCCCACTCCCCCTAGTCCCATCATTACCTGACACCCTAAAGTCCCTCACCTGCCCCAATTACCCTCTTTATCCCCTGGGCTCTGTTGGAGTCTTCTCCCACCCCAGGTGTGGCCACTTGGCCTTCCCCACCTACTCCCCTATTTAATCACCACCAGGAAGGGCAGAAGCCCTAAGCTGAGCCCATGTGGGCTTGAGGGATCCTCCTCTCATCACTGGTGAGTGCCCATGGTGCACACTGGGTGATGGTGGTGGTGACGGTGACGACAACAAAGGCTGGGGGGCCTGGTGGCCCCCCGGTTAGGTAGGAACACTTCAAGTATCTTTATTCCTGGCAAACACTATATTACTATGTCTACTACTCTGTTATTCTTAATGGTGCAGCTTCCAGGATAATGCATTCAGTTCATGATTATTGTAAGTAAGAATCTCAACATTTGGATGTGTGTGTACATATATATACACACACATATATGTCCAAACATTGCTGATGAAGGTACTGTGAACTTTTAAAGGTGACATCTTTCTTTTCAACGTGTTCTGTGTCACACACCTGAAATATGACTTGTTTAGCAGCATATGCAAAAAAAGCCCACCCAGAACTCTTCTCTTGGTGTAATAATATTTGCTAGATAAAATAGAAAGCATCTTAAAAATGAGAAGAGACAAGGAGGTAAGGTAGTGCTATGTGTCCTGCTCTGCCTACAGCCCATTTCCCTGTGTACAGTATGCACAGACCAGACAACAACATTCATGGTTTGGGGGCTATCCACATCTGTATGGCCACCTGAACAGCCCTTACTCTAATCAACATTTGTCCTCTGATGAAGAAACAGGGAAACAAAAGCAGGCTGAAACCTCTGCACTGCTGAGATGCAAGTGGCTCTCCAGAAGTTACAAGAAGTTTCTTCCACAATAATGAGTAACTTGGTGTGGTGGGTTGAAAGGAAAGGCACAGCTCTCCCTCCCCCACTAAGAAGAAGTAAGGGAAAAAACCACAACTGGCCCAGACGGTGAAAGCAGAATACTGTATGTGAAAGGGGATGCTGTATTTACAAAAACAATGCTCAGCAGGGAATTTATGTACACAAATATACAACATTTACAAACATTTAGCCAGAGTGCCCCTTCCTTAAAGGCACAGCCTCAAATGGTCACACTTGGGAAAGTAAGTTTACCTTTCTAGTGGGGCTGCCTACAAACATTCTAGAAGACCACAAGCACATTAGGAGCAGTCAGCTCAACCCAACTGCACAGGACTAATTTTGAGACTAAATCACCTACGTTCAAGTATCTTTCTGCACACTAGGTATCCAAGCTCCTACTATCATAAGACAACAACTAGTCAATGCAGCCAGGTGAGGAAAGGCAGAATGGTCTACCTAATCCAGTCTATAAAGTGAGGATACAGTTGTATAAACATAGGCACCTTGTGACATTTGGGATGACCAAAACTGAGACACTGACTAAAACTGAAGCACTGAGACATCTACACAGGACTGGTAAGATTTATAGGATAACCTACAGGATATCTGACAGTAGGTAGAGGCCAGGTGGGATACCTAAATGATGGTAGACACCTGCTTGTAGGGAACTGAATCTTATCCCAGTTCTACTGGCTGCACACTACATCTCCATTGACTAGTGAGAGCGTCAAAATCCATAGCAACACCTACTCATTCAGTTCTCTCAGTCTGGAACTGAATCCATCCAAATGCCTGTTCACATCTGAGCCAGCTGTTCAGCATAAGCATTCATCCAATCATATGTAGAATAAGGTAAAATATCCCCTAAACTTCAACCCTGATGAGTTTCTCTCCATTGCCTGTGAAAGGAGCTCAGGGTGACTTGTTCAGATGTGTAGGCAAGTCAGATGTTTCCTTCTGTATCTGACAGTACACACCATCCCACGGATTGCAATGCATGATGTAGATAATCTATGAGAAACACAGAGATCACACTCTAGTGCCTGATCCAGACCAAATCTGTATTGTCATCTTCTAGGATCATTGCCTTCATACATGCTGATATATTGTGCCAATCTGGGATGCAGTTGAATACTTGATTCTGTCGAATTGTGAAAACCAGAGATGGGAAGCTGCTACCTCAGAAAAAAAGGGGGAGGAAAAAAAAAAAGACTGAAGAATCAAGAAAATAATGCCCACATTACTCCTCTGTTCTACTGAGATAGAAAGAAAAAATTAAGTTTCTAGCTCCATCCTAATCCTTCCCTGATTCAGGCTACCATGTGGGACTGTGATTGCTTAGAACTAATTACTACTTATTTATACTGCTGTAGTACTTAGGGAGCTCAGTGGGAGATTATGGCTAGTGCCAGCTACTGTTCACTGCCCCAAAGAGTTTACAGTGTGAGTAAAACAGTGCCAAGAAAACTAATTTGTTCCAGATGGGCCACAGAGGACCTGCCAGAAGTGAGCAAATGTTCATCATAGCTTCTGAGCTGATTCAAAATGACCATTCAAAATGACCAATGAATTTCTCTTCATCTCCCACTACCAGTCACGTGAGTTAGTGAATGATAACACACACAGGAAAAAAAACTGCTTGACAATAGTGATGGCAAAAGCAGGATAACACAGGAAGATGACCAACTGGTAGGTAGCGAAATCTCCATGGAGGGATTTTGTTTGTTTTAATTTGGTAAGAAGTAACTCTCTCTGATGAACTAGTCAAAAATATCATAACCTATTGGCAAGAACTAAGAATTTTTAATGATATGGCCAGCACTAAACTTCAGGCTTTGAACTGTGGTAAAAAATAAATCAATACAATGCATTTTAATGGGTGGGGGTTCACCATGTTATCTCTTATGTCAAAACACTGCACTGCACAAAAATGTCTGCTATCTAAATGATAACTGATGGTGTCACCTTTTCTGTTAAATGCAGATATAGGAAAGCAAGGATAATCAAATTAGAAGTTTTGCTTACAATAAAGATTTTACTTAATTTAAAATGCATGGAACTGCATTGAACTGAAGAAAGAGCAGAAAAAGGCAAATAAGTACTCATGATGCTACCTCCAAGACAGATCCTCTAACCTGGACTTCAAGCCACAAGAAAGAAAAATACAAAATTGTATGACTTTTACCCTTTAAACAATTTATATTCATACCATGAGGCAGCAAGTGCATGCTGAAAATCCCTGTATGTATCCTGTCTTCAAGATAGCAGCAAAGAACTGATTTGAAACTTTTTCATCTGGAAACAAAAAGTAATTGTGATTTGCTGAGCATCAGGCTCAATATGAAACCACATTTATGAATGCAGAGGGCACTTGTGGTTTGTTTGTTTTTACTGCTGAGAAATCACATTCAGTTGCCCACCAATAATGTTGTAGTTTCTGCATCAGCATAAAAACAGACCAGATTTTCAGGGCCTAAGAAGGGGCCTTCAGGGCCTTCTCTTGTTGTAACATCTGGTGCTTCCATTTGCCTTTGACCATACACTAGCTTTCCATCGTTCCTCCCACCCAGCTCAGCAGCACAATAAATCATGCTACCACCTCCTTGCCAGTGTCAGTGTAAACTCAGCCCATTTAACCTAAACTGCTGACAAATGCAGGTTTTGCTAAACTGGCCAACTTTACCCAAACCCAAATTTTCACACCATCTCTCCTGCTGGATCTGTTGGGGGAGATGGAAGAATCTCCCTGTACAGGGGCAGAAACAAGCACTGGGAGATGACAGACATGTTTATAAAAATAATGGGCATATGTTTAATAGCTTCAACTGAGCAGCACTGAATTACACCAGCAGGGAAGCTGGTCCAGTATCTTAGCTTATACATATAAAAAAGAGAAATTCTGAATCTCAGCTTACCCAAGCATGAGCTTCTTCAGATTCTTAACCAGCACTTGTCTGAGTTTCTGACAAACTCAGAGCATGAACACAATTCTGAGTATGTTCATTCCTCCCTGAAGCCTCAAATGCACAAACCAGCACTTTGTTCTTGTCTCCAAAACAAGTCCAGCTTTCTCAGACCTTTTTTCCCACTATGGAACTAGTTATTATGGGGGATGAAAGGGCCTCTGACAGCATTAGATTTAATTGAACTGTTTGAAGACTTTTATTCCATGATCAGGGTTCTATGCCTCAGAAAAATATGACTAAGCATGTTTTCCAGGAGTCTGTGTAGGACATGTATCAGTACTATATACCACAAAACCTAACACTTCTTGTCTAAGAGTTGACATTTTCTTCATTTCACCTTTTGAATGAAAAGGAGTACAAGCAGCAGAAAACAACTCTATTTTTAACTTCTGGGGGACTGTGTTTACAGGAGAAATGTCACAATATTGAACAACGGGGCAAAAGCAGGGACCGCAGCGTACGAGAAGGCTGCTTGGGCAGACACAAGAGAGATGACCTCCTGACTTTTTGCCCCATAGGAGACTCAATCAGAAGGTAAGAATACATTATGCTGACATCTCCCTTTTCCCTCATTAGCCTTGAAGGTCAGGGCCTTTGGCAGCTAGGCATCCAAACACTGCCACTCTGATTAAAAGAATCTACATTGTCAGAAAGAGAGCCACAGAAAACCACCTCTTAATTATTTCTGTTGACATATTTAAATTATTCACCTAAGAATACAGTTAGCCACGACTAAAATTGAAGTTGATGGTTTATTCCATGCTCACTGGCCTTTGGAAATGTTTTCTTCCCATAATACATAACTGAAAAATACACATAGTGTCCATCCCTACGGTTAACTTTTAATTCTCTCTTATTAAGGTTCACTTATATTTTCCCCTCTGACAGGTACTTTTCATTACCAATCCGAACAGCTGACCTAAGCAAAGGTCCTAAGCACTATCCCAAACACTTTCTTCTTCATGTTTATTTTATAAGTTACCAGAAACACTGCTTATTCTGCATTCTGTGTGTTTTCCATTCCTGTTTTTTCACTGTTTTGGGTTTTGGGGGAAGGATGTGGGAGAGAGTAGTTTTGTCTTTATTTTCAGTCTCTTGCTTTAGAAACAAAAAAGCTCCCAGACATGAATTTCCTAAAGAAGAAATTGAGAGGAAAATAAAAATCTCAGTTGTCCTAAAAAGGGACTCCTTTATCTAATTTTAAGCATGATTTCTACTTTTTGTTATGTTTTTATAAGAGTATGCAAAGTGATAAGGAAATGAACCAGCTCATCAGACTGGTCATTAATGTTTAGCATTTTCTTTTTGCAGTCTGTTGCATTTCTTGAGGACCTGAGTAAAACTGATTTGCATAGCTCTGTGACTCAGCCTGAGGAATATTTCTTATGGACTAAAGAGGAAAAAGTTACTTAAAATCTATTGCAGTAGGTTGCACTGGGTGGCTCAGGGGACTGGCAAAATGGTATTAAACATTTTATCTAGGTTACTTACTCACATTTAGTCAGCTCTGGAGTGACCAGAAGTGGTTCTGTGATTCACTAGTGGTTTCCATGAAAGGAAATGACAGTCTTAAACTGTTTGTTTCAGAGAGATGATTCTATGTCCCCAAAGCTAGCAGCACCTTTACCAATAGCTGCCATAATCATGATGCTTTCCAAAAATTAATCTGCCTTAACAAACAGCACATAATCCCCAATTGTGATACATCTGATAGAAAGACTTACTGAGTCGATGTAGAAGGTGTTAGATCCCACAAAGGTGATAGCATCTTGCAGCTCATAGTTATGCACCCCATTTTGGTAGTCCTGGTAAGGTGTCACGGTGAGAGCAAAGGGGCCCACGCTGTGCTTGCTCCAGTTGGTCAGCTTCACCTCCAATGGAATTGGATCTCCTACTTTGCAGTTCACCACAATATCACAGTCACAAAGCTTGCCATCAACGAGGATATCTGCAAATGAAGAAAACAGTTCCACATTGTGTTGTTTAGAAGCTGTATGAATCTTGATTAGAAAGTTAACAAAACAAGCACCCGCAATGAGCCCAAAGAATGCATGTCAGTTAACCTTAGAAAAGAAACCCCGATGCTGTAGAGCTTTGCAGGGTAGTGTTGCAAGGAAATTACTTTCAGAAAACAGCTCAATGAAGGTCTGATAACTGGCCACAACTGTTGAAAAAGCTATGGAAAGAACCAGCTATGTTCTATCCACAGCCACCAGAAGAACCAGGTGAAAGAAAATACAAACAGAAACAATCCATACAAATCTTAGGTAGATAGATCCGGGGCTGGATGCCCATGTTCACATGTTACAGCCACAATAAATCCTCCAGTATGGAGGTGACCTTTTGGAGCAGGACAGACACCACCAGAATGTGCAATGTAATACATATATTAAAGTCCAGATTTTAAGGAAAAAAAGGATTTTAAAATTATACAGCACTACTACAAGCTAGTTCACCCTGTGTGCTTTAATTCATTCTGGAACTCCCATTTTTAACTTTCTACTTTTCTTCCCCTTACTAGGAGAGCAGAAAATATAAAGCCTCTAAATTGGTTACTGCTGGGACAATGACAGCCAGAGTAATGTGTCCACTAACCTTGCCCATTTGCTTATACAGAACCAAAATGCTTCATTACCAACACACTATGAAATTGCTGGTCCAATTCCCCACTCCAAAAGGGTTCCCAGTGGTGCAGTATACTGTATTTTTCAGATGAGGCTTATCTCCAATGCACTGTTAATACAGGAACATTTCTATTTCACTATGGGTTCACATTCAGAGATAAGGGAAAGCCCTGGGCACCTGTAAGCAAGCATCCTCTGTGTGAATACCTGTCCCCACAATCTCATATGCCCGTAAGGCACTTCAATCACTCCAGTTCCTCCTCAGTCACTTGCCTTACAACATACAGCACATTATTCCTCTGCTAAAAGCATTGGATTTACATTAGTAATACCCCCTCTTTATGCTTCAGGAGCTTTCACAGAAAACAAAAAAAATAATCAAAATAATTCCCCTTTTTTTTTTCTTTTCTTTTTGTTGTTGTTGTTGCTTTAGACAAAAAGCTACAAAATGATGCATGTTCTCAGGATGCCCTTTAGCCTGACAAACTGAACAAGCCTTAGCACAGCAACTGGGTTAAAAGAAAACATAAAATAAAAAAGGCTAACACCAAAGAAGAAAGACATTCAGAAAGGTAGACTTATTCCAGAGTTTGCTGAGCTGCCCAGATCAAAACCCCTCCATGGCCAAAGATGCCCAAATGCAGCAGCAAGTCCCAGATACAAGAGGCTTGGCAGAGGGAGAACAAAGCAACTCTGCAGTGCCCAAGCTGCAGCTACCCAAACCCCAAACCAGTGTCCCAAATGGACTTCTCCTGCCAAAACTTTTCTTCTGAAAGGGCATGCCCAATTTTTGAGAATAGCGCTGGTCAGGCCACACTGGGAGTGCTGTGCCCAGTTCTGGGCTCCTCCCTATTAGAGAGACATGGACATAACTGTGAGGGTGATGAAGCACTGGCACAAGTTGCCCAGAGAGGTTGGGAA
Source organism: Dryobates pubescens (assembly GCF_014839835.1). Classification (NCBI taxonomy): domain Eukaryota; kingdom Metazoa; phylum Chordata; class Aves; order Piciformes; family Picidae; genus Dryobates; species Dryobates pubescens. Next base: position 17,335,101 of record NC_071625.1, on the reverse strand, counting down.
GTCTCCATCCTTGGAGGTACTCAAAAGCTGTCTGGCCACAGTCCTCAGCAAACAGCTCTAGGTGGCTCTGCCTGAGCAGCAGGTTGGACCTCCTGAGCTCCCTGCTAACCTCAACCATTCTGTGAATCTATGAAAGGAAGTTATAATCAACACTGCATTTAAGGAAAGGGCTGGAAAACATGTTGGATGCTGGATTTCTTTTGCAATAGCACACTCTAATGTTATAGGTTCTCCTGCCCAACATGATCAAATTGCTTCTTGCAGGATTGCCCTGAGATCACGGAGATGAAGAAGTGGTGATAATGGTGTGCCATTATCTGGGATTAACTGACTTGAATTTTTCAAAACACAAAAACATATGGGTGTGGATAATCTTTATGCTCCCCAGCCTCCTGCCACAGAAGTAAGGTCCACTTGCCTTTTCCAGAATAAATGCATTTTTATAAATTGCTTCCTAATATCTTCATGTGAAAATAGCAAATTCAACCAAAAGGGAAGCAATTAAATCTCATTCAAGCAGATTAACTTACTTTCATACTCCTAAAAAAAAACCCCTCATTCATTTCAAATTGATTTCAGAGCGTCTGTGTGCACACGTGCTTGTGTACGCATGGAGAGATAATTTCCTTCCCTCCCAGCACACCCTTCCCTCCTGCAGTACCGAAGCCAAGGATCTCAATGAGATGTCAGATGAGAAAACACACATGGCTGGCGTGCAAAATACTATGGAAAGAAGTGTTTAAAAACAGCCCCCTTTCATCAGAGGGAACAGCTTGGTTTGACAGGCAGCTTTACTCCCTTCCTGACACAGAAAACATCTCATGGACCATACGGATATGCTTTAATATTTTCATCCATGAACAGAGGAAAAGCCATGTGTACAGGGTCCCATTTCTGCAGATTCAGCTCACTCACGCAGATGGCATATAAAAGCTGAGACTGCTCACACCACTGCTGTGAGAGTGAATCATTATTGGCTTCAGTACACAGGAGCTCTGAATCAGAAGATACAGTTTGCTAGCACAGAAGACAGCAGTGGCTGTATTTCTGTCCTCCAAACATTCAGATACAAGAGAAACAGTACCTCAGAAAATTAGAAAGACCAAGTTTAATAACACCAGCATATATTAAGTACATTAACAAGGTGGAAACATAAGCCCTATCAAGGGCCAAAAAAGCACAAATCTCCTTCTAATTAGAAGTTAAATCCATTCTGAGTACTTTAATAAACCAACAGAATGCTACCTTCCCCACCACCACCACTCTTTATCTCCTTTTCTGATCATTTACCTAAACATGTCCACTATGCTGGCATCCTTGGGTGCCAACTTTGTCCTGCAATGCTTGAAGATACCCTTGAAAAAAAGGAAAGATGTAGTCTTTGCCATGCACCCAACAGCAAGCACAAGGACCACTCTATTTTATCTCTAGCACCTTCTCTAAGTGATCATTGTACCAAGGGAGAAAATGTCGTCCAACACATTTTGGAAGACAAAGTATAAGGATGATTCAAGCCACTGAGAACGGTGATTAGAAAGCTTTGATTTCTCACTGATGGCCTCAGCCAAGCCTTTCAGGATATCTATGAATTAATTTTTTAACTGGAAAAGCTACTTCCATGGGCAAGCTGATAGAAGATGCTTATTGACAGCACAGAAAGTCTGGGAGACCATTATATGAAAATAATACATTGGAATTCTCATAGTGTCTTTCCTTTAGGATCTCAGAACTCTCAGGGAAAGGGAATGAACATTACTAACAGGAAGATAACCACTATTCTGCAAGAAAAACATTTAACATCACCTGCCAGGCGCACTTCTGCCTCTATCACCCCGAGGAGCACCTTGGAGATGAATACCAAACAATATTAACATTTTGTGTTATTTACTCTGCTCATATTATCACACAGTAAGTTATTCTTGCTACTTTGTAAAGTTTCCCTGTGAGCACTCACAACACCTTGGCCCACCTGTACGTCAAGAGTTCTGAGTCCTGACTAATTCCATTTCTGCACCAAACTCCCTATTTTCCAAGGTGAAAGTTTAATTTTGGAAAGCCATGTAAAGACACATTTAATCTCAGCAGAAACACGTATTTCAGCAATGTTTACTCTCCTCACTCAAATTTGGATTGATATTAAAAAACAGGAGGTGATATTAAAAAACAAGGGGAAGGCAGAATATTTGTGCTCATCTTTGCAGCAGGGGATGGAGAAATTTCCATTGGATATTTGCTTTAAAACTGGATGTTGAATTCCCATCTGATGCAGCTGCAATGGCCTCTGCCATTCACTGCAGCTGGCAGCCTGACTCAAAACTGAGCAAACACCCAACAGAGGCATGGTTTTGCACAAACAAGTAGATCAACAACACTCAAGGCAAGAGATGCCCAAAGGAGTAAATACTCCTCAAACAAAAAGTTAAAACAATATTCATGTCCAGAAAACCAAGCCTTGCTCAACAGTGCCGGGATACCTAGGGGAATTTTAGTCAATCAACTATTTTTAATACTATTAAAAATGTTCCAAAATACCAGTCATACTCATCTCAGTCTGTGAACTGGGAGAGCAGTGATCTGAGGAGAGAGGAGCAGCAGCAGCAACGCTGATGTCTCTAGATGATGTTCACCAGGTACATTCATGGAGCAAAGCCAGAAACCAAGAGCCTAAGCCAGCGCTTCTGCAGTGAAAGTGTCACAGAATGATTCAGTTTTCCTGTGTTCACCAATCCTTAAGTGCTGATTAAAATGTCTGCCCAGGACAGCCTTACTTCTAATTACCCTAAAAGAGCAAGGAAAATGCCAGCCATGCCGTCTGGAACAATTTCCTCTTTTTCCTTTTTTCCTGCTGTCTTCTGCAAGAATGTTTGTTCAAGATTTTGCAAAGAACTTGAGAAAGGAAAGAGAATTCCTTTTTTCTTCTTTTTTTTTTTTTCTTTTTCAATAACTAATTTCAAAATAGGTTCAACAATTCTGCCCATTTCTGATCTTACATTATACAGATGCATGAAAGCTCAGAATGGAAAAAAACAGCTTGACTACAGGCAGACTCTATGTACAGGACAAGCTGATCCTGCCTGTCTCCATACAGGCAAGTTCCCTACCCCTCCTTTCATGCTGCATGTCACATCAACAACAGTTTTAGCAGAATGTTATTTGGGGTTCAGTTGGCTGCTTAGACAAGTAGCATGTGGCATTCTCCGGAGATCACAGGCTCCTCGAATTTTCTTGTGCACATCCTCCAGTATGTGAACCTAAACCAGTTTCTCTCATCCCCTCTTCCTGCTTGCTTTCCCTCACATAGACCATTTCCTTTTCATTTTCTAAACCACTCATGCAAATTATTTACACACAGATACAGCATTTGTTCCATTTGTTTGTCCATTACAAGGTCCTGCAGTATTGCCAGAGCTGAATACATCCATACAAAGCATATTTCTATGAATATAAAAACTGTGTTCCCTGTCACTCTCATCATGAAATGCTGAATGGTTATTTAATAACACAAGAGCCTCATCGCTCTTTGCATAAACCCTTCTGTATGTGTTTTGGATCTGCTCCTCACACCAAACCTGAGTTTGGAATAGCATTCTCATGTTCATTCATTGTTATCCTGACACAATACTGAGCCAAAGCCATCCCCTGCATAGTTTCATTGCAGTCAATAGCACAGCACAAAAATATACAGATGTTTGTGAATTGTAACAGGTTCAAATGACATGAATGTCTCACCTTGTCAACCACTGCTAATCCTGCCCTAGAAAGTGCCTTTATACTCAGAGCCTGCTGATTCAAAACCCCTATGGACCTGAAGAGTTCAGCTCCCCTTTAGCTCAAGACCCTTGGAAAGGGATGAATAAAAAAATACAGGAAAAGATACAAGCAAACTAGTGTAGCTTCCTACAAGTACCAACAACCCAAAGACCTTCAGCTAACATAGGGCACACATGTGAAAACAGGAAAGCTGGCAGAATTGGGATGACTGAACATGAACATAGGCTAGTGAAAGAGGCAGTTGCATTCACAAGATCTCTGAGCTGCCTGATTCCTGGCAGACTTCCCATTCCCAAACATTTTACAATTGAATTAAGGACACTTTATTCGCTCCAAAAGCAATTAAAAAGAAAAACACATTTAAAATATAGTTCTAGTAACAATAAGCAATTAGTCTTTGATAATTGTCTGTGTCTTCCTATTTAATCACTCTTTTGCAGTGGCCAGTATGCTGATGACAGATCCCGACTGGTGCCATTATTGTTCTTACCACATTGTTTTGAGTTTGTGTCTGTACTTAACTCTGTGATGACAACAGACTGCGGATGCCGCAGCATCCCTGTAGGACTCACTTGCAAAAGGATTTTTTCAACCTTGTTCATGTGCACTGAATAAACTTTCATCTTCCAAATCAGTATAAAGTTTATGTCCATTTTTAATCTCCAAATCTATCCTTGGCAGACATGTCATCAGCACTCAATTTTAGTGGTACTTGATCTTGGCTATAAACATATATATTTATCATAACCTTCTTCAATGAACTCTAAATACTAGGGCCATGCTAGCTGAAAAGAGAAGCATGAATATAACTGATGCTCTGGGTGTGGCTGCCCTCAACTTAAACCAGCAAAACTAAAGGTACATTAACCACATATTTATTGAGGAAATTAATTGTTCAGTTTAACCTCTCTGGGTTTGGTGGGAGTTATTTTATTTTGTGCATGCTTTCCCTGTGAAATTGCTGGCACGTGAGATGGCAGCTGCTTGTCTCATTTCTCTTCTGGCAGCCCAGATAACCTGTCATTTGGTGGTTTGCCCAATTTGCTATCAAAGTGAAAATCACTTCAGAGTTTGTGATGCTTGTGACCAGTCCCAACCTAAATGCTCAAAGCCAGACTCTTGGAACTTGTCAAATTCTCAACGCTCTGTGTTTTCCAATGAGCCTGAGCTCCTTTTGACTTATTTTAAAATATTCTATGACACATCCCCAACTTGCTTAAATAGTCTCATTTCTGAATGTAGGCCAACCCTTTTTTATCTATTTGTCACAAGAAGGTTTGCAGAAGACTTCTTTTCATTATCTGCTACCCAGTCAGAAGGTCAGGCTGGCATGCAGAGTATGCCTGTGTTCTGAAATCTGATGTTCCCAGGATTTGCATGTTATTTTAGGTTATTGAAAACTTTATGTCTATAGCTCATCTGTGGCAGGACTATTTTGAGATCATTCTTACCCAGACATTTTTTTTGGAAAAAAATAGAAAAAAAGAAAAAACCCACAACTCTATATTCCATTTAAACAAAACTAATCCATACTAGGATATAACACTGTTCTTTGTATACTGGCAGCTTTGTGCAAAGCTGCAGCAGGTCATGAATAATGTGGCTTAACCAACAGCATACTGAAAGAAAATCACCTTATACCTCACAGGTTGCATAATGAGACTTAAAGTTTTCCCCTCCTGCCATTCTGCAGTGATGGATATGAGGCAAACCTTTCCCTCTGCAGATTTATAGGTCTCATACAAACTTTGTGAGAGTTTCTGGCATGTGACTGAAAGGTTTAGGATAAAAAAGGAGTCTGCAGCTATCATACTGTGGTTTGAGAGTCTGTGTGATCTCAAAGCAAGTTTAGTCTAGATCCTACATAGGTTGCAGACCTCCATGGCATATTACCCTCTCTGGAAATCAATTATAAGGACAGTGGTTGTAGCCTGTTTCCTGTGGAGATAGTGCTGAGCTAGCACATAGTCACGAAAGAAGAAATGCTTGCTTTTATGACACAGAACAGCCTAGACACAAGACAAGGCTCCTGCACTCAATTGTGCGCACGCAAAGTCAAACGTTGATTTCACCACGCTAACTTTTCTCTGGATTTTCTACCTCTGGAGTCTTACATAGGTAAGGGATCATATCTACCAAATAACAGGCTTTTTAAATTGCTACTTGAACTAATCCTATGTGCAGTATAATTGTCATATTTGAGGACTGTATGATTAAATATGTGATGCACTGTCTAAAGCAGAAAGAACTCAAATGCAGGTGAGAAGAGAAACGAGAAAGCAAATATTTACATGTCCAGATATACAGAGACACAGGGGCAGGGTGCTTTAAGCAAAAGGAAAAAAAAAATAAAAAAGACAATGATACCAATTATTCAAAGGAAAATGATGGCTGCATGACCCATTTTCTATGCTTGTCTTAAAAAGGAACCATGAAATATTGTCTGAGATGTCTGGGCCATAAGAACTTTTGTGTCCTTGTGGAGCAGCCAAAGCCTCATCCAGGGTAATATATAACAGCCTATTAACAAGCAGGTAGATGATTTACCACATGTCAGTAACTATGTAAATACAAGCAGTAGGACACTGGGCCTCATGAGCCTCCATTACCCCCACCATGATTGAAACGCAATGAGCTGAGCCAAATGATAGATATTAAACAACTCCAGGTACAAACTGGAGTGCTGTATCACAGCACTTCGTGTACAGGGAGGAGTGACGTGGTTACTAGACTACCTGTGACTAATGTCTACAGAGCAGAGTTGCTGAAAAGCAGAGGTACACATTAAAACAGTTATATTCTTAATGAAGTTTCTTTGATTGTGACTGACAGCATATTTCAGTCTGAAAAGTCCCAGTTGGTTTACATACCAGTGGATTGAGTTAAATTTTCACTATTTTCTCTATTTATGATTAGTCTGCTCTGCCACATTTGCATTAAGACGTGAGACAGTAGTCCAGGTAGATGTCACTTGGAAACTGCCAAGCTCTGCTATGGTGATACTTCTTTATTCTGATTGCATCCTTCTTCTGCATCTAGGCCTGTCCCAAAATCTCATTTGAACTGCATTTAATAGATCTCATGACACAAATCCATATTTTTCCTTGTCAGATACGGTATGAACACACAACAATCAAAATTTCTGAAAACAAGAAATCTCTAATCCTAGAGCAATCAACCCAAACAACTTTTGGCGTCTCTCTGAGATCTTTCTGTTAATAATTCACTACTTGCTAAAACTGAACATGCTCAAGACCTAGCTCCTGCATTTTTCATGAAGCCCTTTCCTTTCCATACCTGTCTTAATTTCAGAAATAAGATCAGGCTCTTTCCTGACAATCTTGGTTTTCTCTTTGACTTGATCTCCTCCCATGACTCACACCCTTAGTCTGTGATTAAATCCTGATGTCACTTTCTACAAAACTTTTTCAAATTTGACCTTTTCCTCTGCCTACACTGCCAAACCCTTGTCTAAGAACTAATTGGATTATAAGCCTTAACAATTAAAATCTCTTCATCACTATTTTTGACACCTCCAAACTAGTTCCCTTCTATTGTACTGAAGACCTTGATTCTGTAGGTCTGTAACCTGGTTATGCACACATGACACCATGCACAGACTTCACTCCCAGCTTGTCTACTTTCTAGCTATAGCAATGGAGTTCAGACCAGGCTAACTCTCTACATCCTGAGTCAACTTTTCCTGTGCGTGCTGAAACCTGAGGCCACACAGCAATACCCACAGAAACATGTTGATTGCTAGAGAGGTGGCAAGTTGTGCTCACTGCTACAACTTGTGTGCAAAACTGCTTCACTCCTATTACTCTGTTACAGTATTTTCCCCATTCCTCTTTCCTCCTAACATTTTTGTTTCCACACAACATATATACTTCTATAGCATACATATATATATACACCCCTACATACGTGTGTGTGTGTATATATATCTATCTATTTTATATATATATATAAAATATGAGACTATAAGCTCTTAGTGAAAACAATATTCATGTTCCCAAGAGCTTACCAGAAGAACTTGCATGGCTAGAACTACGACATGTTTTCCTGGGATGTCCAGCCAGAACTGCTGAAGAATTAGAAACAATAAAAGAAATTACCTTAAATAAATTAAAAACATCTAAATCTGTGTATCTCAAATTTGAAGGCTATCTGGTGAGGCAAGGAACTAAGCATTGTACCAGGTTTCCAACTGGAGACACTGAGACATTTTAGGAGGGAGTTAACCTGTACTGTGATGAGCAGTCTGCAGTTTTCACTGAGCAGAAATGAATGAATGCATAAGCTACCCACTAGAACTGACAGAGGAAGGTGACTTCCGAAGATAGAGAAGGACATCTTAATTGTAAACCATCAAAATCGCAGCGCTGGCTCACTGAGGTGCCAACTCCTTGCAAGAATAATTCTTACACTCAACTGATGGTAAAGGCTGAGAATTTATAGGATTCAGGGAAAGATGGGATAAAAAGAATTCTAACCATAAGGAAAAATAAACTGAAATAAAAATAATGCTATTGAGAATTCTTTGATTAAAGAAATTAACTAAGAGCCTAGAAATCTTTTCTTTCCCAACACTGCATTTTGAATGGCTGAAGATATCAGATATCAGCCTGGTAAAGTGCAGAGAGAATGAAAACTTTGTGTCTAAATAGGACTACAAATTGAGGAGGTGGGGGGGAGGTGGAAAGAAACACTGAGTTTAGCTAGAGAGAGTAAAACTAAATCCTCTCCATATACAAGACTGCAAGACATGCCTTGGGCTTCATCTGTGAAGTGATGCAAAGCATTCCTGAAAATCCATCTCCTTACAGTTGGCCATGTGGGTGGCAAAACCCTTCCTCACTCAAACTCTGCAACTGTACTCCAGCCCACTGAGACACTGAAAAATGAGCAATGAGCAGGTGTCAAATTTGGTCCTTTTATCTTCAGCTTTTAAAAGACAGATACAGTTATCTGTAAATCAGTGATCGCAGCGGCTGATTAGGTCTCTTTTCTAAGAATTATTTTCACAAGGCTCTGTGCAGAGGCCAGAGCTATCAGCCCATCTACAGAAACAGTATTGTGTCTGCTCTACCTTCCAGAGACCCACAGACACATAAGCAGAGAAAAGAAATTAGTGGCTCCTCACCCTCCATGGCAGGCAAAGCAACACTGCATCACCTGACAAGCTCTCACTGATGCAATCTTTCAATGGTTTATGTATTTTAAGATTACATGTGCATGTTTAGTACACATCAGTGCAATGCCTACAAGACATGAAAAGAGGTTGTAAAGCATAAAAGTGCACAAAGTCAAAGAACTGAAGTCACAAGGATTCAAAATTCAACTCATGGAAAGATTTTATAGCTTCCTTAGTTGCACCTCTGAAGTCATGTAACATTTTGTATGTATACACGTGAAGTGATACTGTCTGCACCTTGCTCCTACAAAACACCAACAAAAAATCCTCCCAAACTCCATCACCTCTGTACCTGGGAGGGAATGCTCTTGAACATGTAAATCACGTTGTGATCATGATGATTACATTAAGAACCGAGAAGAGTCTCAACAAAGATAAGATCATCCTGATGTGTCATCTCCGGCCACTGAGACAGCAGCTGCACGGGGCACTGGTGGACAGTGGATTGCAAAGCAGAGCAGAGGCTGCTCAGTGCTGACCCCTGCAAGCACACGGGAAAGACTCCCTGGAATTCACCCCTGGAAGCCACATATGCATTGTAAATGTGGGCCAGGTGGAGCTACAAACACTATAAAAGCCCTGAGTGACGCTATCTTACTGGGGGGAACATTGCCCAGGACATCTCAGGCTGGAGGTAGCAGTCCAGGAATGTCTCCCCCTAACCCCCATCAAAGAAAGACCGTGCAGTGGTAAATATCTCTCCTGCTCGCTCTTTCTCCATTCTCTCTCATTCTCTCTTTCTCTCCCTTTTCTTTCCTTCTCTGTTTGGTTTGCTCCATTCTCCCTCTCTTCAATAAATAGTCTCATCTTGATATATGACCTCATTTGTGTCTTAATTGGGAATGTGTCTTCAATGGGAATGTTCAAAAGAACCACATCTCCTTCCCACTTTCTGGATCGAGACAACCTGCAGGGACTACATTTTTAATGTTATAAAAATCCATGGATTTACATTACCTAGGGATCTGGCAAAAGGTATTTCAAGGAGTTTTGTAAAATAATAAAATAAAGACCAAAACCACTGCTTTCAACTGATGCAAGAAATGAAGCTAGGCAGTTCATGGCAAACACCAGCTTTCCTTGCAGCCTTAATACAAAGACTAAGGGTACATGTTGCCTTTGTTGCCACCCCAGGCTCAGAATTTCTGCCAAAGCAATAGTCCTGGGAAAGCAGCATTAAAAAATGTCTCTTGATGCCATCTACACCATTACTGCTGTTTGGACAAGTACAGCCTCCAAACTGGGAATATGGGATACACCCCTTAGTGCTAACTTAAAACCCTTCCATCCAAACCAAGAGAGGTTTCATATATATCATCACTATGTAAACCAGGAGAGAAGAGTGTCCCGATCCTTTCACAAAGTACAAGATTTTAGGGCAAGGGAACTTTTTTCCCCTGAAATTTTCAGGTCTCACTCAAGAGTTTGGGCCATACTTTTCCAGAAATATTTTTGAAGTAAGAGAGTGAAGTAAGGCTCAAGTTGGCTGGAATGTATCTAAAGTAATACATGATGAAAAGCGTTCCCAAGAGTATTTGTGATTTCAGCAATTACAGGGCACTGGAAGTTAACCACTCTATTACGTGGTTTGTCTTTCCAGCATTAATTTGTGAAAAAGTCTATCTTTTACACACTTGCAAACCAAACAAAAGAACAAATTAAAAGAACTAAGCACACAAACTGGGCAATAGAGCATAACAGCCCAATGCTGCCAGCAATCCTTATTCACATTGCATTACATGAACTGACCCAGAATTAACTATGGCTGCCCTCTCCTGGAAGAACTCTCTAAAACAAATGAAGTTCTCTCTCATGCATTTCCATTAATGGCATTAGCATGCTTAGTGGGAAGACCATAGGAGAGCATGAGAACTGAATAAACAGCTATGAGCAAGCAGTATCAGACAACAGTAGAACTGAACTGCTTTTCCATAGAGGTCCTGAATAAATGTTATATTCCCACTTGCAAATCAGGCTGAGCTCACTCAGAGAACATCAAACTATGTGGTTCCTGGCTTAAAGTTTCAGAACCAATGTCCAGCGTCAGGATGGGAGTAAGAAGAAAACAACTTGCAGTCAGTTCCTAGAAGATCTTCAGAAACCTGACTGTGAGCTCTAGAAAACCTTATCTGGGAATCTTAGTTCCTTTGACTTTCACTAATCAAACACTTGCAATGTGAGCTCATGTGCTCTAATACTCAGAGCTGGCACCAGGCTCAGCAGATCATAAACCATAATGTCTGTTGCATTTGTCTCTTGAGATCAACCTCAGTGCACCATGCACTGCATGAAAAGAGGCAAAATGTCTGGCCTTGAATAATCAGTTTGTCACCAGTGAAATCTCCATGCATGCAAGAAGCCCTTTCAGATGCCACATTCAATTTGCCTCTGTAAAAAGTATCTGTAATAGAAAGCAGATGCTCCACAAGGAGTTTGCCAGCTGTTGAAGTGATATGCAGATGTTGAGCACATTGAACTCTGAATGCTCAACCTTTCAGTACAAATTGAATTCACTCCCTTTCTTAAAAGTGCATTTGGTTACCATAAAATGCAGTAAGGTAACACTACTCTTAGGTTTAATACACAAGGACAGAATCAACAAACCCACAAAACAAACCACTGAGAAATGATAGAAAAATAGTGGAAAATTTTCTTTGACAGAAAAGATCCATTTCAGTTGTCTTTAATGACCTGAATCATACAAAACCCAACCCATCTCTCTTCTTTAAGATCTAGTGTAGATTAATGCCATTATCTTCTCTAAAATGTAGGATAAAAAAATTAATAGAACTGTGAATTACTTAAAAACCAAGCAAGCATGAATGAGTATTACTTAAGTATTTGTCTAAGAAAATAATCCAGCATATGCTACAGTATTATTATTAATACTATCTGCCACATACTATTATTAACAATAATCAGAAAATCAACTTCTTGAAGGGGGACACTAGCCAGAACTGAATGTTCTCTCATATCCCAGAACAACTACCAGTGAAAACCAATGGGAGATCTATTGGCATTATTTTTAACCTCTCAAAAGCATTCGGCAGAATAGATTGGTGTCTTCACCATCCCACAGCACCTCATTAAATGAGTGAGATAATCAAGTGTATTCTGATAATGAGAAAACAGAGGACTGAGAATGAGGAAAAAACTTAACAGAGCAGACAACCTCTTTCCAAACTAGGAATATGTGTGTGGTTCATAAAATGCAAATTGTAGATTGCTGAACAAAATATAAACTGTATTTACGTCTTCTGCAAGTAAACAGCAATTAACCTGGGTATAAATTCATGGGGATACTTTCTGACAGGGATCCATGGGGATAATTTCTATCCTGCCTACAGTGTGACAGTCTAGAAAGGAAGTATCTTATAGAATTGTAGTATCATTTAGGTTAGGAAAGACCTTGAAGATCATCAAGTCCAACCATTAACCCAGCATTGCAAAGTCCACCATTAAACCATGTCCCTAAGCAACACATCTACACATCTTTTAAATATTTTAAGGCACAGTGACTCAACTACTTCCCTGGGCAGCCCGTTTCAATGCTTGGCAACCCCAACAATAAATCTAAATATTTTAAAGAAATTATGGCAAAACCACTTTGGAAAGTCCATGTGAGATCAGCAGGAGTCTCATTTTCTTGCAGTCCACTGAAATATTTATACAAATATTGGTTCTGTGATTTGATTTGCCTGCTAATAACACTGAGCAAGAATTTACTTCACCTAGACTTATCATCCTATCAAAACAGTTCCTGTATGAGAATATGCATTGTCTGGATCTGAGGACTGTAATATTCTCTTGGACCATTTGCAAGCACAGCTCTATTACTTGGCTGTAGTATGAATTGCCATCAAAGCCAACAAACATCCTTTCCCTGACTGCCCACTTGCTGAGCCCTGGGCAGAATAAAAATCTGAGACTGACTTTATTGATTGCCATGGAAAACCACCTGCCATCTTTGGCTCTGACAGTTAAGCAGTTTCTGCTAGGCAGTCACATGAATGGCCTTTCTGTTGAGATTTCCAAGGGAGAACAATACAGCCATTAATTAATAAAATCGCTCAAGTCTGTCTGCAGGTTTTTTATCCCAATAAGCAGAGCTGATATGATGATCATGACATCTCATGTCACCATACTGCCTGCAGAAAGATACACAGCAAAGCAGATAACAGTGATTATATGAAACAAGTCCTAATACTTCTGAAGCTGTTATTACTCAAGTTAGGGGGACACAAAAATGCCTTCCTTCCCTAAAGGCCAAAAATTTGATTACTTTTCTGGTTGGTGTGTCTTACATTGATCTACTTTACTTTCACTTTACCTTGCTAGCACCCAAATGGATGCCTCAGAAAATGTTCCTTACTCAAAGCTGGTAGCATGCACCTAACACACCACAAATCAATCAGCACTACACAATACACAGTTAGTGAGCTCAGAGGCGAAGAGGCAGAAGAGCTTAACACAAGTGACAAAATAGCCTGGCTTTAGTTTCTGGGCCATTATTCCAGTCATATTAAACTCTCTTTGGATCCTGTTCCCAACCTTCTATTCACCATTGAACAAAAGAAAAAAAGTTGCTACTTCTGATGGTCCTTAAAGCTGTGGTCCCGTTCCAATCCACGACCACGGCTTTGTTCTTCCTCACACTCTGCCCTGCCACCAAAGTTGGTCTCAAATGTTCTTTTCTCTCTAGCCTTCTCTTAAAATGTCAGTTATACCTGTGATGGCCTCTCCACATGAGATCTACTAGGTAACAATGTGACCTTGCTTACCACAACAGTTCCAGCACACCACTTCTGGGGACATTAGCAGAAGATAATGGCTTGCGAGGCTACCAGAAGAAATTACCACTATTTCCTTTTACTGGACATTGCATACACTTTCATAGGAAAATTTTCCCAGACCACCTTTCTCCAGGCCTGCAGACTGAGCATTTTGCTGCTCACTTGTTGCACCTGCCTCAACTTCACAGGGGCAGCAGAGATACCTGTTGTATGTACATGCAGGGCTGACAGTCACTAGTGCTCAGATCCCACCACATTTTATTTATCATAATAGAAGTTCCCACTAAGAATCAAACTCAGTGCTCCAGAAAGACGTATTTCTTAAATTAACTATCAAGATTCACTGTTATCATATTATTGATACCATCATAGCCACTCAAGGATAAGATGTTTTATTCTGCATTATGCACTTTTTGTCTCAAGAAGTTTATTAACAATGTAAACAACAAGTCTTATTAGTTCTTTGGGTGTCAAGGCAGAGAATAATCATAGCAGTTGTCTCCCCAGCAGGTAGAGATGGAATAAAAACAGAGCTCTGATGGCTCCTTGGCTCCATTGAAAAAGCCACTGATATCTTCTGCAGTACAGCCTTCAGATAATCCTGTACACAAACACAGTATCCTTTCCTCACCATAAATTCTTTCCAGTCTCACTGAAGGAGCTGGATAAAGCAAAAGATGAGAAATGGTCAAAACTTAGATTAAAAAGTAACCTCCAGCTGCAAGTAAGCCTATGATTGCTCCACGGAGGGTAATTCTTCTACTTTATCCAGTCTAGCTGCAACTTCAAAATGCTAAGACTTTCACCATATTCTGTATGAAGTACCTCCACAGTTCAACAGATCTCAAAGACAAAGCTCCTTAAGTCTCAGTTGAAATGTTCTCATCTTCATTTGGTCCATTACTCTTAGTTATAGCCTATAGCCTAGCCTCAAAATAAATCCACTCCCACATGGTACCGGCATCAGAGCCAGCACAATCAGAGCAGCTAAAAATGGAGAAGGCCTATTAGATTACTGGACGTGTCCCTGAATACAGGACATCTTAAATTAATCTGATATTAAGAGTGATTTACACCGAAGGGCCAAGAAGAATCTCACCTATCCTCTTTAACAATATGTCTCAAAATGCTCATACAGCAGTACCTGAAGGTGTTATTTCTCAAAAGTCAACTTCTTTTTTGTAAGAAAATGATGCACTTTCTCTTACAGCAAACATCTCCAGTGTGAAGACCCTGGACAGGCCGTCAGTAAAGTTATCTGTCAAGCCTATACCTTCTTGAAACTGAGTGCAAAGGGAAATATTGCTGTGCCTGTCTGCAGTCAGGTAGAACTGCTGCATCCAACCTCATCTGAGCTGCAGTTTCAACAAACACACATGGGAATGCAGTACTGGAAGAATATTTGATTGTGTTTGTTTACCAACAGTGTTGATGCTAAGCAGCCTTGCCTGGCCAAAAAAAAAACAAAAAAAAGAAAAAGAAAAAAAAGAAAGAAAGGAAAAACAGGGGGAAAACCACACTGAAATCTAATTTTTAACAACACTGCAACCCTGGTAGGAACTGCATTACAAGAAACATCATTTCAGGGTCTCAGAAGACAGATGATCTAAACGAAGGAGCAATACATCAAAATCTCAAATCTGTAACTCTTGTGAAAGCCATTTTAGAGAGACCATAAACTTAAATACATATTCCAAAAGACAGACCACGCAGCATGACTGTGAAAACCAGTGGCTCCATTTCAGTTAGATTTTGTTTTACATTTCTTTGTGGTTATAGCTGAATTAGATCAAGATACAAGTCAATTAATTTCTTCAACAGAGGACCCTCAAGGAAAAACAATAAAGTTGTTCCTAATTTTTTTAAACCAGTAAGCACAGTTAATCTCCAAAATGTCTAGCAGGCTTCAGACTGCCACAGTCTGTATTTACTTTTAAATATTTGTCTTAAGGGCTGAAGATTTGCTTTGAAAATATCAGACATCTCATTCTCAAATGAACTGTGTTTCATTGAATGATCTTGATTCACAAATCTAAATTCATGAAAGCATTATCTTCCTAACAAAACTCTTCATTGCTGGGTCAATTAAAAATAGATTTAAGAGCAAATAATGTTCCTTAGCAATTTAAGCAGAGCATAAAAACCCACAGTCGCTGCTAACCACTGAGGGAAAACCAAAGTGTTTGCTTTCGTTGCTAAATTACCTTGCTGTATTTTATTACCAGCCTCTTCAGGTCTGTTATTTGAGAGACATTTGCTAATATATGTAAAAGATTGCACTAAGCATGCTCCCATTCTGCTCACAAGGAAAGGCTGAGTTTAGTTCTTCCCATTTGATTTGTTCCTAGACAACTTGAGGCACTATGATCTTCTAGTGCTCAGATGGACATCATCTCCTCCCTTTTGTATAAGCAGCACATAAAAAAAGACATTTTCATTTCTCAGTGCTTAAAATGTATGTGTAATGTAATGACCTCACCTGTCCTGATCTAAATCACAACAGTCTAGAGAAAAAAACAGCATGTTCATCTTTGTGTTTCTTCAGTGCCTAGTTTAAGATCACAGAATCACAGAATCACAAAGGTTGGAACAGACCTCAAAGATCATCAAGTCCAACCTGTCACCATGACTAAACCATGGCACCAAGTGCCACATCCAGTCCCCTCTTGAACACCTCCAGGGATGGTGACTCCACCACCACCTCCCTGGGCAGCACATTCCAATGGCTAATGACTCTCTCCGTGAAGAACTTTATCCTCACTTCAAGCCTAAACTTCCCCTGGCGCAGTTTGAGACTGTGTCCTCTTGTTCTGGTGCTGGTTGCCTGGGAGAAGAGGCCAACCCCCTTCTGGCTACAACCACCCTTCAGGTAGTTGTAGACAGCAGTAAGGTCTCTGAGCCTCCTCTTCTCCAGGCTAAACAACCCCAGCTCCCTCAGCCTCTCCTCATAGGGCTTGTGCTCAAGGCCTCTCACCAGCCTCATTGGCCTTCTCTGGACACGTTCAAGTGTCTCAATGTCCTTCTTAAACTGAGGAGCCCATTGCTCTGGTGTTTTGGTTTTAAGACAACATGAACAGCAAGCACTTGAGTAACAGTGCTTTGGTTTTTAAAAAAAACTGCTGCCAAGAGCAATAATTATGACAAGCTTTTACTTGAACACTGCAATGAAAGAGATCTGCCAGATTCTGAAGAAAAATTCTTTTGTTCGCAATGACAAAAACCTACAGTGTCCAGAATATCTTTAAAAAAAAAAAAAAGGTGGTTTGTTGGGTTTTTTCCCCCAAAAAATATATCTAACTGACTGTATCTGGAAGCATAGTGCCTGAACACAAGTTCAGATGATCTGACTGGCATAATTTTAATATCAAATTTGATATCACCCTGAGCCATAGGCTGTTGAGGAAGCTGCATTCACTGTTGCCACACACTGCAGGAAATCATCCTTTTTTTGTTGCTGTTCTTGTTAGTATCAGTTAAGTGACTGTTATCTTCACATCAAGGTGAGAACTTAAAAGTCTCAAATGTGTATGGTCTCTGGGCAGAACAGAATTGTCAAAAACATAAGGAAATGGTGAAGAGACCACAAAACACTGGGAAGAATCCAGCCATGAGTCTGTTTTATGACCATCTTTTAGAACCTTGCAAATATTTATCTTCAGTTCTGCTGGACAGCCAAGTTGAACCAGGTTTTGCCTGCTTGCTTGTTTGTTTTAAATATTTATGTGAATTCCACCTGGAGAAAGGGGAAAAGCAAAAGCACTGCTAACACGCAGAAGCTCTGTCACACTATGTAACACAGAGGTTTCTGTCTGTGAGAAGTAGCATGTTTCTTGAATTTGTTCCTAATCTTTCCTAAGAGAGAAAGATGATTAAATCACATTGCCAACAGACCAAAGCAGAACTGCACTGCTTATGTGTGCCTCTTCATTGTGCAGCATGCAACATCTTTTCTCTTACTATATTGTATATGTAGCATCAGCAGGCTGAATTTTCAGTGACCAGAATGAACCCACTAAGCCCTGGAAATGACAGCAATGTTTTACATCACCTGCTCGATAAAGAAAAGGTTACTTTGCTTCGGTCTCCTTCAGAAGGTACTGCTAAATACTGGACCACAAGGACTACCAGAAGAGCAACAGATGGATCATGTCTTTCTCCTATCTTTTTGCCTGTTTTCCAGGAGATGGTTGCATTTTCATTCTTTTCCTTAGCAAAATCACTGTCTGCATTCTGCCTGTCCGTGGCTCAGGTTTCAGAGTAATTTTTAGATATTAAATGAAGACACTTAAACTAAGTAGCTCATCAAATGAAGAGTTTAATAACTAGTATGAATAGGGTATCTAACTATCTCTCCAGACTTAGAAAGCCAGCCCTTGCAGTTTTTATCATCATAGCAGAAAAGTATAATGTGGTATGATTATTATTAATAATAATTATTATCATTATTATTAAACGCAGTTTTTCAAATAAAACATTTTTTTTCTAACTGACCTATGCCTTCCTTTTCTCCAGTATTTTATTTGCCAGTACATAAATACAACCACTCACCTCATGGTCCTGTTTTTTTTTAAAGTGATACTTTCAATTGAAAACCCTTTCTTTTAAGGATTAATTTAATTTTCAGCCCTGTAGTGTTGAGAGCTCAGTAAGAGTCACAGGCCAAGCTGTAGAGGGTCTGACCATCAGGCAACAGGGAGAGCTCAAGGTGCTCTTGCTGCTCGTGCTGCAGAGGTGCCTGCTTTCCCCAGAAATGCCTGGGCAGAGTCTTCTTGTGAGTTTTACAGGAATACATGAGTGAAGATGCCTACCTCAACTTTGAGCTAGATAAAGCAAGCTTCGCCCTCCTTCCCAGTCTGTTTTGAAATAGTTCTTGCACAGCACAGAGAACTATTTAATCCTGCTCTGGCAGCTACTGTGAAGAAATGGCATCAGAAACACACAGCACAGGCCAAAGGGAGGACCAGATCACAGTCTCAACAGGTGCCCTGTGGATGTCTCGAGATAAATGACCTATTCCTATCCATTAAACAAAGAGGTGGAAGGGAGGAGCGCCTAACAATTAGTAAAGAGGATATTTCCCCCCACCACAACGTTAGATAAAGCACAGCTTTCCCATTTCTCTACCGCTTCTGACATTTGCTATGAACATCAATCCTGTTGGTAGAATGTCCTCACTGTTACTGCTCTCAAATGCTGACCACCCTTTGGTTCATTTTGACTAATAAAAATGAAAGCAAGCAGCACACCAAATGCATCTAGCAATTCTATATTGCTCACAAATTCTTCCAAATTAACATCTCATCTGCAGTGCAATGATCTATAATTTTACAGCCCTTGAGCATCAAAACAAGGCACCATTTAGAACATTTTGTAAAGTTATTTCACATCAAAATAATGATATGTTTGCAATCGGCTTTTCAATCCCTAGCTAAGTTTTATCCATCTGCCCAAAAAAATCCATCTAACTTTTCAATGTTTTGAACTGATCCTTACCTATACAGAAGTATTTTAGCTCCAGTTTGCCATTTGCAAAATGAGACCATAATGAAATACAACTCAGTAGGTTTCCATGTTGTGGCGTATTGAAAGAAGGGTGTGTGTATGTTTGTGTGTGAAATGCCATTACTTCCCCAATTAAGCTTTTTTGCTCTTTCTCTTTAAAATACCACAATTCACAATCCCCCTGGTGTGCTTCAAGAGCTGCAGGGAGGAACTCAGGTTGCACAAACATGGGCTGTACAACTCAATTACTGAGATCTGAAGGAAATTCACGACCTTGGACAGCATCTCAGGTTTCACCATGAACACCGCCTGATCTAATTAGGAAACACTCAGCATCTTTGTGGCAATTACTAAAGAAAACAATTATGACATGACCACTGTCTTCCTTCAAATGGAAAAGCAGTAGAAAATGACAGGAAACACAAGTCAGATGGGAGATAATAAAACAGCCTTTGGCAAGAGAGGAGAGAAACACTGATTCCAGGAGAAAGTACAATTTTCTCAGCCAGAAAACAAGGAAGAAGTAGCACATTGCAAGCTAAGGACCAACAGGAAGAATCCATTTAGTCATAAACGAGCCAGAGTCTCCCCATTATAAAGCACAGCTTATGCTTGCAGAGACTTGCCTGTCACAGTTTATGACAGGAAAAGAGCCTTTAGTGGGTGCCACAATTCAGTTCATGGCTGCTCTGCTGTCACACGTTTGCACTCAGGAGATACCAGGTGACAGTGCATTAGCAACCCTACACCTATTAACATTACAAATTAAGTATCTTTCAACACAGAAACCAACCTGAATCATTGAAAATACTTTGAAGTCCTCATAGGAGTTAGTCTGGTGATTGCAACAGGGAACTGGAAAGAGAAATTCTTAATTGCAGCTCCAACCTTAATCACAGACTTGCTGCAAGAAATTAATCATGCAACTTAACCGGCTTGCCTCAGTTTACTGATGTGTATAATCTTAACAAGGGGCTCTGGAGTAATCAGAATATGGCAGACACATTACAAAACAATGAAGGTGATCAGTATGGCAGTTACGAAACACAGAGGTGCGAGTCTTAATTAATGTTTATAAAGTGCCTGAAGAGCTTGAGAGTCCTGGCACCAGGGGAATACAAAGTATCATTACATTTATTTTGCAAAGAGGTATGAATATGTGATTATAATTTTATTACCCACGCAGATTTATATGCAGGGTTTGAGCACAAAAGAAATTACACTTTTTGACGCTTTCTCTGCAGCATATTATCAGAGTAGTGTATCAAATGGAAGGGATTTAATAACTGGCTCTTAAGATCAGCTATGAAATCATACCCCAATCTTCATAAACTTCAATCAATGTATAAGCAAAATAATGTGTGACCAAAGTGTTTTAAAAGTTAGGATTGTTGTGTGGTGTTATAGCACAACACAAGCTGAGTACAGTGCAACAATTTACTGCACCAGCTGTAATGTCCCTGTATTTTGATTATCTTGACATTTTCTAATCATGAGAGTTAAAAATTTTAAAATGATATGACAGCAGGATAGGCTGCAGACTCACCCCTCAGCTGAAGTTCCTGTTTCTGTGAAATGTTAAATTGTTTTCTCCAAAAGGAAAGCTGTATTTTGGGTTGTTTGTTTGTTTGTTTTGGTGGGGGGTTTTATTTGTTTGCTTGTTTGGTTGGTTTTTTGCTTTTAGAATGCTGCCACAACTTTCTTCTGATAATGCAGTGTCTGAGTTACAGCAGACGGTTTTAGTTTCAGTATTCCTGGATAAATATTGACCAAAGATACCAGCTCTGTCTTTCACCATTCAGATGAATTAATTTGAGCACAATTACAGCAATTTTTTTTGGTGTGTTTTGTTCTGTTTTGCTTTGATTATTTATTCATTTATTTATTTATTTATCTATCTATCTATTTATTTAGTGTAGTGTCTCATATGACTCAAAAGTTTCTCAGCTGAGCTTAGAACTTTCACAGATTTTTCTTCTGAGCCACTCTAGCATTACAGCTAGTCTGAAATTTGGCTAGTGGGGTACAGGTTTCTGCATGTTAAGCATGATATTTATTCTGCTCAACCCAAATTCCTGTAAATTATAAGCTTTGTAAAATAACCTATTCTGTATTTGTTGTCAAAGAGATTGTATCCAGATACTCTCTCTGTTCCCTTTACTGAGTGTTCTTATTTCCAGCACCTCAAGATAGGAAGGTTTTCCTCCTAAGTTCCATGAGCAGCCCACTACCACTGTGAGTGCCACAGGTCAGAACAGCCTGGTTTCTTACGACTCTCCCAGCTTCACCCAAAGCCACAAGAAACACTTCAAATTAAGTGAGCTAAATACACAGGAATTGTATGATTATGGAAAATCATGGAGATCTTCCCATGTCACATGTCATATTGAAAGAAAGACTTTCAATACTTTATGAGCAAGATTACTCATCTCAGACCTTTGGTTAGACCAGTGAATTAACATCCTGATCCTCTTCTCCTTGGCAGATAGAGGTTTTACTAATAATTAGAAGTCCAAAGGGCACTGTTGTTCCTGACCATCCAGCAGCATTAAACTCAATACTATTACTTCCATGAACAAGATAAAAGATACCTTTCTCAATCCAGTTTTCCCTTTTTCTGAAATTTCAACATGTAAATTTTGGTCTTTTGACTATTGTGCCCTTTCTTAAACTGCAAAAATAGTATTTTCCAGAATAATTCAAGCAATAAGCTCATGAGCTCTGCCCAACCCAAGAATAACATCCAAATTTTACAAAGGACATGTGTACCAACACTTTTCAGCTATTGTATCTTATCTCTAACAGCTGTGAACCTATGTAAGCGGCAGCCTTACAAGTTTGTTGCTTTCAGATAGATTTATGGCATAAGCTAAAGCAATTAATTAGAAAGACCACACTACAGATCTCCTAATGTTCATTCTCATTTAGAAGCTATTTGTCTAATAATAATGGTCTCTCTTTTGAAGAGAGAAAGCTATTTGGAGAGCATCAAGCTTAACATCTTTGCAGGTACCATTTGAATTGATTTTTTTTTTCTCATAATTATTTAATTGCTCAGTACATAGACATAAAAGATGTAAAAAACCAAAAACCAACACCACTGCATGTCCTGACAAGTAGTAGCATGACATGAATTTGGATTTGAAGGTCATTCTAATTCTCAGATGGGTATATCTGTGCAAACTAAAGACTCATTCTCTCTGCTAAAATGGCAAATAAAGAAGGTGCAGATGTCAGGTGGAAACCCAGGGCTGAGACCTTCAACCATTATTTAGAAGACAATGCTTAGCAAATCTGCACTGAATATCAGCTGATAGCTCAACCTAAGATTATTAACACACTGATTTCAGTGCTGAGAGCCATGGAGACCTTTTCAGCATGCACATCTGAAACACTCTGTTACGCATCTTTTTCAAGAGATCCCAAGTTAGTCAGGCTGACCTGTAACCCCTCCAGTATGTCAGTGTACTGAGAAGAGCAGTACTTTTACCCATCTATATACTCCCCAATGATCTCACAAAAAAAGTCATATTAGAAAGACTTTCTTGTTTGTGGAACTCATTCTTCCTGCATACATTTACAGTGACCACACTCTCTGTTCTGGCATGCAGAGAGTTTCTCTCAAAATGCAGCTATTTCAGAAAGGAAACAGCAAGACAGGCAAGGAAAACAGATTGTCAATGCTGTCTCTGCAGCAGAGCTGCTCTGAATGAATTCCCTAAAATACTTAACCCACAGAGAAGAGCTCTGATGGCAACATCATTACCTTTGGAGAAACCAGTGTGTGATGACCAAATGCTTATAAAGACAAGGAGTGCAAAGTCAGATTGCCTTTGAAGTAATCAGATCATATCATTCTGTACTGAATTACAAATACAATGCCTTAGAGAAATAAAAGAAGAAAAGGATTCTTTTTCTTTATTTTTGGTAGATGCTATAGTGTCCTAGTGACTGAACCGTATCCCTGAAACTGCAAAGTTCATGGTGCAGAAGCCTCTCAAGGCCACTGCAACTACATGTTTTATAGCAGAGCAGACAAATACCTCATTTTAAATTCTGTAAGAAGAGGAAGGCGGTTTAGAAATACATCCATTTATATACTCATTCCTATTCTTGGCAATTTAAAAAGCTCTAAACAGTGAAAAAAGGATGGTGGGAAATAGAAATAGTCTGTTATACACACGAACAACCAGCAACACAAAGTATAAAAATGTGCATTGGGCACACGTGTGCATTATTACAGCCATAATGCTTCACACTGACTGGATATATGTGCATGTATCCTCTCCTAAATTTTAGAAGAAGCTTTCAAGACACTTAGCTCTGAAGTAACAGCAAGGGTATATACCTTTCATACCTTGGTTCTCCAGTCAGACTGAGAAAGTTGTATGAAGGAAGGATCATTAGCCCTGCTTAATAAGGAGAAACAAGTGCAGAGAGGTGAAATGATTTGCTCACTAGTACACTAGATAAACAGGTGGCTACAGGACCTTCAAACTCATCAGCCCTGTCTAATGTGATGCAGTCTCCAGCAACCAACTCATTTCCAAAACCCATGAGTGATAATTGTTTCCAAACTTTTACACTTTTATAAGCAAAAGAACAACTTTACCTGCAGCTGGGCAAAACCATTTTATTCTGTTTTCTGCAGAAGAATGTCACCTTTTGAGATTCATTTTAATTTCATTCATTCGTTCATTCCACAGATAAACCAACAGACTCAGCACTCCTATAAAGCCACTTTCTTTTTCCCACACTGGCAATAGCTACACAGACAATTCTCTCCCCTTCAGTAAGGAAGGGTGAAATGTAGTAGAGCTGTTTATCATAGGTTTAGGATATTATTTGCTATATCTCTGCAAACAACTGCAGTTCCATAGAGTATCTACAACAATAATGGATTTTCTAGGAATCAACAAAGTGGAGACAAGGAAATACAGCCTTGTACAATGCACACTTCATGAAATGAGGCCGGCAAGAAGAGATGAAATTTTTATGTCAAGCTGAAGAGAAGGAACAGAGAGGGTGCAAGATTGGAGACCCTGAAATTATCTTGCAAATGAAGGCCAAAGAGGCAGACAAGAGGGGAAAAGAAAGTGGTAAGTCTGTCAGTGACAGTGTAGTGGATGGATAAAAAATGAACAAGAAAAAAAGGAGACTTTGCTGGTCTTCTCATTAATATTGGCTGTATCTTGCAATTGGAGAGACAAGAGGTAAGAGACAGGTTCTAGGGATGAGTCACTATTTACACATAAGGAATTTGCACTACATTCAAGAAAAGAGAACAGACCAGGCATGCTGTTCAATGAGTGGCTATAGTTTTGCTGTGAACTGGCCAAATGCTCATGGCACCCACCACAACTGTAATACACAGTTTCACATCACTTCATTGCTAGTGATCCCAAGCCCCAGAGGCAGAACATGGGAATGGACCTCATCCCTTGGCACAGCAGAAAAGAAATTATCCCTTTTTAGCTATAAGGCAGTTCTGAAGCACTTGACAGACACCTTTTCCTTTTCTGGTCAAGACTTTGGCCAGCTACTCTACCATGCTTCTGACTGATTGCTGGTAGGTTGGACGAATTTCTGGATCTAAGGAAGCATTGTTTCCAGGGCTGCCTGCAGTCCAAAACATGCCTTTTTTTAGTTAACTAAGTTTACCATATGACACTGACTTTCCTTTTGTTACCACTTCTGATTTAACCCAATACGTTATTTTCCTGTGTTCCTTGAACGGTCTCTAAACCATTCCTGTGGGTGCTAAACTGCGTGTCATTTTCTGCAGGCAACCAGCCATGCCTGGCACACAAGTGCACCACAAGAGCCTCAACATCCAATACACAGCAGCAGCACTCACCACTTGGGTGGAACCAGCTGTGAGTAATTAATTCATTGCCTCTTTGGCTTAACAGTCCTTGTCAAGTCTTTCCCCCACTGTGGTCAAGCACCATTTAGCTCCTGGGGTTCTCTCTTTCCCTGCTATTCCTACTGGTTTGCTTAAAATTGCTAGAATTGTTATATTTGCCTAAATACCGTACATTCCCATTGTAAATACATATATTTCAACTGTACATCAAACTTATTTGATATGTTTGGGCATATTTTTCATATTAATACAAAGTTATTAGTATTTTTATTAATACCCATATTTGACATAGCTTAATTAATTATTCAAATAATTCCTTCACAGAGGCCATGAAATCTCTGCCTAGCTTGAGCTGAAATCCAGACACTTACCATTGGGCATCTGCCTGATGATCCTCATTTAGCTTTCCTTCCTCCACCTTGCAAGGATGTCACATCAGTTCAGCTCTACCAACTGTACCAAAATCTTGTGGCCTATTCTGTCTTTGGAAGATTTCCAGTTCTTTCAGAAAGCAGATTGCAGTATACCACTAATTGTGGTTAGAAAGAGTAGATAGCTCAAGTAACTGTTATTTATTCATTTGACAACCTTAAACATACACTTGGAATACCTACAGAGTTTCAACAAAGATTCAGTGATGTCTAAACCTGCACTTAGTTTTTTATCCCTATAATTTTCAGGTCAGCCTTGTGGTTTCTTTTATTGCAAATAATTAAGCAATTCAAGGTACATTATTTCATTCATGAAAATTTACATTGCTTTAAGCAAACATGCTCTGGGAAAGCTGTGCTGCAAACCATTCCCACTTGTCTCTTCATGTAAACTCCAGGCACATCCCCATAAATCAGGTATCTCGTTCCTCACTGCTGTAAGCCCCAGTGGCTGCCCAGGGCTGTGACCAGCCAGGTTTGAATAGCTGCAAGGCTGGATGGGCAGTCCCCCAGTCTCCTTAGGCAGCCAGTGCCAGTTTCAGACATCTTCACTGAAAAATGTTTTCTTATGTGTAAAATGGCATTTCCTGAATTTCAGCTTGTGCCCATCACCTATTGTCCTTTCACTGGATTACACTGAGAAGTCTGGCTCTGTCTCTACATCCTCCCATCAGATATCTACACAAATGGATAAAATTTCTTGAGCCTTGTCTTCTTTGGGGTGGCTTATTACTCTTGTCTGAAGAAGGCCTCAATTGCTTATTCCTGAACTGGGAGTCTGTGGCAAACACCCACTACTGATCTATGAGAGTGACCCAGCAGCTCCCATATGGGCCATCACTGGTTCTAAGGCAGAGCTCCATGAATTCCCTCTCCACTCTCACATAAAGTGCAAAACCTGCTGTGGATCCTTGCTGCCCTACCCTGTGATTCCTACGATGCTTTTACCACACTTGGTCAGGCAGATTCTGTCTCTTTATAGCTATATTTGATCCTCAGAGAAGATTCCATAGTCAAACCACCAGATCCTTGTTACTGACATCAGCTGTACAGGTACATGGTGACCTATGGGATCGGTCTGCTCCTTTGCTATCCCTCCCCCTAAAGGAGAAAACCATCAAGGCCACAGGTCCTCAGCTCAGATGGAAGTAACTCTTCAAGGACTGTAGGCAATAGAGAACAATGCATTGCAGTGCTGCATTCATAAACTTTTGCAGAGAATGTAGAAATGTCTCATTCTCATCTCTCTGTCTTCACAACTACAAAAAAAAAAAAAGGCAGCAATGCTCAGGGTACTGGTTGCCTCTGACTTCTTCCTTGTGGTTTACTGACTCCATATCAGCTTGTTTTGTGAAAGGGAGGCCAAGGGGGAATCTAATCGCAGTTCACCACTACCCTACGGGGAGTTGTAAATATGATGGAGACAGATGCTTCTCAATCATGGGTAAATGGCCTCAAGCTGGAGGTTGAAACTGGATGTTAGGAAAAGATTCTTCACTTGCAGAACAGTGTAGCCCTGCAAGCAGTTATCTGGGGCAGTCATTAAGTTCCCAGCTTTAGAGGTATTTGAGACCCAACCCAGGCAAAGCTGATCTGATGTAGTTTGGGACTTTGTGCAGAAGGCTGGAGTGGGGATGTCCAACAGCCCCTTCCAAAGGACATTTCTACATTCTGTGATATGAGCATAGTGGTGTCTGCAAAGGTTTTTGCACAGACTGCTGCCTGTTTGTTAGTGCCTTTCCCTCATTTAAAGCCTCTCTCCTCTCACCCCAATTTCATATATTTGCAGGAATTGCATTGTCACAGTCTCTACCTCCTTATCTAACTGCATAAAAGATTGATAAACAAATCCAAAAGACGTTAAGGGATATATAGGGGGGAAAGACACAGAAAGAGAGATGTAAACACTCACTCTCCCTTTCTTACCAAAAAGCAATGACCACAATTTTTTTGGTTTGTTTTGCTCCCTCAAAGTTATGCCACAGGGCAGATAGCCACAGGCACGTGGGGATTCTTGTCCTTTTTCGTACGTCCTTATCAGAGAGATATGAAGGTAAAAGATCACCACTGATCTTTCCAACACATGTACGGTCCTACTCTCCAGCACACTCCTTTTCCTGAGGCACATGGTGCCAAATCTGCTAGACTTAATTCCAGATGAGGACAACTGCTCTGACCTGGTATTTCAATTCCTGCATTTTGGCTCTCACATAACATTCATGTCCATGACCTGATTTGCAAATCCAGTTGAAGATACAGGCCAGGACAGAGTAGATGGAACAGCATGTTATGACCTCCGAGTGGTATTTCTCCTAATGTGCCGACTGATCTGAGAAAACACTTTACAGTTTCAGGCTCTCCAAGATGCTAAAGCAGAAATCAAAGTTAGCACATAAAACTGCAGAGTCAAAGATGTTCCTGTGCATCACAGCATTGTCAGCCAGTGAGTTCAGTGGGAAAGATCTATCCATGTTGGGAAGTTGTTGAGAAAAGGATCTGGAAGTCTTACTTAATACTTCACACATTTAATTGCTCTTTTCCACACTTAATGATAAACACAGTGTGCACCCACACAGTGCATGAACTCATGTCTAAAATCCCAGCCATGACATTCATTGGGTTGAGAACAGATAATTCTGACTTCCTTGGAAGCGATGAGCTGGTCTATTTTACACTCTCTGACAGGGATGCTGGCCCAGTGGGTAATGAACAGAAGACATACAGGACTCCAGGGAGTATTTTGAGTTGTGCCTCCATCTGTCATAAAATATCTTTTGTTTGTCACCACCTTTCACCAAAACCTCCCCAAACCTTTCATATATCATCAATTCTAAAAGTCCTTAGGGTTTCTGGACAGCAACCTCTGTATTGATAGTAACCCTAAATGAGAAAGAACTTTTTGATCTTTGTTTTGCTCTTTGACAAGGTTGGCTTTTTTTCTGCCTGGAAAGTGGCAGCAGCAGCACTGTGAATGTCATCCACATAATTTGTTTTTTGAAAGAAGTTCAGCAGTATTTCTTAATGATGGTCAAGGCTTGGATACACAGCATCTGCCTGTGGGCTTGGCCTCAGCTGCAGCTAAATATATCTGGAGCTTTCTGATCCACCTTACTCCTTCAAGAAGTCTCACTACACTACACCATTAAACAGGCAGAGCTTTTATGCCTATCTTAAGCAATGTGAGACTGAGAAGTTGACAGCATTCATCGTTTTGACCTCAGGGGCCCCACTCCAAGAAAAATACTATCTGATGAGGTTTCACCTGGGCTTAGCATAAACTCAGAGACAAGGACAGATGCAGCCACCAATACCAGGCCAAGCAAATTCCAGTTTTAACATTTTGTAATTCTCAAGCAGAGCAATCAGGTCTTCCCTGACAGATAACAACAGTACTTTGTTCATATTCTTTAAGACTCAGGAGCATTAGTCAGCCAAAACCCTCTGAGTCATTAGAAAAACCACCCACTGACTTCCAAATTTTTATTTAGTTTTCAGTCAAGAGGCTAAGCCCATCCTTGGCTGAGATATGCAAGAGAATTCTGTAAAACAGGTTTTCTTCTGCAATTGTCTTAGCTTTTCCTGTGCTTCTGAGCTGAAGCATCCTCATTTCCCCCCTTTCTCTGCTCTTTGTCTTATTCTCCTATTTGCACACGATTTTTAATTCACCTGTGAAATTCATTAGGCATTGGTGTACATAGTTCCAAGCACAGCACACCAAATAAAGCAGGGTGGGGTAAAAAAAAAAAAGAAATAGGCAAAAGTGAGCATAATGGCCCCACATGGGACAGCTAAAATCCATCTATACTTATTATCAGCCATAAAATTTTACAGCATGACGAGTTAAAACCAAAATGCAATTAAACCCAAGCAAAACAATGCAGAAGGACCTTGATAACAAGCAACCCTGTTAAAAAGATAAAGGGTAGTCATGAATATATGACTCCTGATAAATATATTTGCCAGAATCAATCATATCAGCTAACACAATCCTACCTGTAGTCATGTGGCCTCCTTTGCTACAGGCTCTGTGGTTCCCTGCTCATTACACTACTTCTGTTTTAAGCTTGTGCATTTCCCCAATGTGCATGACTAAATTGTTTCCCAAAATTTGTTGGAGCACTGGAGCACCACTACTATCTATTTTCTCCTTATATTTTCCCCCTAAATTTTACCTTAAAGTAAACCAGATTCTCATGTTCCTTCCTAGTTATTAAATTAGAAAATCAGAGCCAAGAAATATGCACACTTTCATCTCCAGCACATTGTCCCCAGCTGTTTCAACAGCCTTCTTTAGGAAGAACTTACTTCCATTCCTAAATTCAGGGCTGTATTCAGAATAATCTGCTCCCAGTAGCTAATTTAGGTATCACGACTGCTTTTCTCCACTGACAGTGCAGACAGCCGGGTCTGGCAGTGCTGGATTGTAGGTGGCCTGAATCACTGATCACTTTCTCAAATTCAGATGCTAAAGATAGGCTTCTGCAGAAAAACAGACTGAATATGGCCCCGCATCTCTGCCAGTTTTTCTCCTATGATTTGTGTTTGCCCAGCTCTGAACCTCTCAAAATTTCATCAAAGATGCTGCAAGAATTGTTCAGCACTTTGGTGTCTGTTTCCTAGAACTTGTACCATAACCATATCTCTTCTTTACAATTTCTATCCTCCCCCCCGCCACCACCTCCCTTATTAGTCCTTCCATTAATTTGCATTATGTAATCCCTACTTGGGAATCATTTGCAAGTCATGTTTATAGTCTATTCAACACAATGTACAGACTCCTGCTTACAATAAGACTGGTGTTGCACCAAGTATTACCAACCAAGGATTTCAAGTGCCCTCCAACACAACAAATATGCTCTCTCATTCAAACTGTGGTCCCTACTTGCCTGAGACCTTTTTTGACTTTTACCATCTCTTCAAACTTCTACATTTTAGTTGAGTCCACTATAAATTCATCTGCTTTCTATTTACCAGGCTGCACTGCAGTCAAAGCTAACATAGTCAGCTGACTGACATGAGACTTGGTCTGAAATACAAACAGCTGAGAATTTCAGTGCTTGATACTGTCAGCCTCTGTTCTAAGAAGTAATCCTTATTTACAAAAAGGGTCACCTTTGAATGAGCAGCAACAATGCTGATAAAAATCTGCAGGACTGAACTGTATAAATGTAAATTTTTGCAGGTTATTTAGAGAAAGCAAAACAAGCAGATGATCAGATCTAGACATCTGTTTTAAAGGCAACTCTGCAAATTGTCTGGAGACCAAAACAGATTATTAGCAGGAAATGGAGTTTTCTTAGTATTGAATCTGATGCTGCCCTACTGAAAATCAATGGAATTTTGACCCAGACTTTCATAGGAAAGAGATTTAATATTTTACACTCCCAAAGACCTCGCAGCACCTTAAAATGCAAAGGCACGGCAACTGTCAAGGAGAAAGTTCAATTCTGATAAACTTTAAATTTCAATATAGAAGTGTTCATGCTGGAGAAAGAAAGAGAAACATGGGAAGACACAAGTATCAGATTGAACACATCACTGGAAACATTCAGCTTTCTGCATGATCCCCAAAGTATAAAAACCAAGGGAAAGCAAAGAAAATTCAAAAGATTTACATCCACAAGTGTGGTTCCATGCAGAAGTCATGAAATCACATAATGCTTTGACTGAAAGGGACCCTTAAATCTCATCTAGTTCAGCTCCACTGAAGTGAGCAGGGACATTTTCAACTAGACCAGGCTGCTCAGAGTCCAATCCAGCCTAACTTTTAATGTTTCTAAGGCTGGACCTTCTACTGCCTTCCTGGGCAACCTGTTCAAGTGTTTCACCACCCTCATTGTAAAAAATGTCTCCTTTTAACTATCCTAAATCTCCTTTCTTTAGTCTAAAACCATTACCCTCGTCCTGTTGCAACAGGTCTTGCTAAAAACACTGTCCCCACCTTTCCTGTAGGCCCCCTTTAAGTACTGAAAGGCCTCATTAAGGTCTCCCTCAAACTTCCTCTTCTCCAGGCTTAACAGCCCAAACTCTTTCAGCCTTTCTTCAGAGGCACGGTGCTCCAGCCTCTCTGATCATTTTTGTAGCCCTACTCTGGATTTGCTCCAGCAGGTCCATATCTTTCCTGTGCTGACAATTCCAGAGCTGCAACTGTTCACACGGACAGAGCCGGTACTTCTGTTAGTGATTCTGTTTTCATTTTAGTGTCTTCAAACAAAAATATCAGAATATTTTACCAACATCAATTAAGACTCAGACTGCTTCTGGGACACACATTCTTATTACAGCCATTTTTACAGACTAAAATGACAGAGTTTGACTCATTAAAGGCCAGAAAATGAGTCAGCAAATAAAAAGAACCCAAAAGCCCCAATCATCCATCGTCTGTGATAACCACTGAATAACCTCTCTTTCCACTGGTATTAGTCAGCCTTGCGAATA
Source organism: Dryobates pubescens (assembly GCF_014839835.1). NCBI lineage: Eukaryota > Metazoa > Chordata > Aves > Piciformes > Picidae > Dryobates > Dryobates pubescens. The sequence continues at coordinate 17,303,103 of NC_071625.1, read as the reverse complement.
CAGTCACTTATCTGAAACATAAAACTATTCCATACTTAATGTTTGCCTTTTTTGTGTATTTGTTTTCCACTGTGATTGCCTCCTAACGTTTCCCAGCCTCACTCACAGACTGATGCACTTAATTTTGACAGACACAAAATCCCTCTTAAATCTGCTGCAGTGTTTACACTGGGATGTATAAAAATGACATTGTGAAACAGTCTCAAAATAGAAAACGAGATTAAAAATATTTTGCAAATGAAAATTTCTCTAGGCTGTAAAAGAGTATTACAAATCTTTTTCTCTTGCTCCTGATTGCCTAAAGGAGCCCCTACAGCAGAACTATTATCTTTAATCTTACGTTCTGTTTTCAGCATGTATTTGATTTTCTTTTCTCTGCTAACAATACCCTGGCCTCTTAATAGCTCCTGAGTTCACCTCCAAAAGAGATATTCCAGGATGAAACTTCTGTGTATTAGATTTGGAAAGGTTTAGAAACAACTTGAGTTGTCTCTGTACTAAGAAACACTTGGTGGTAAATGCCTTCTCAAAGAGACTACTGCAGCAGTGATTTGGTCAGTGTGCAAGCCAGTTTGCTTAACAAGCATGAACCTGCCTGGCCTCCCTGGTATTACTGAAAAACAGAATCACTTTCCTAAACGGTTTCATTAAAGGGGAATTGTGAAGCTGAATAGGAGATATTGAATGAAAACAGACAGAGCGAATTTTTTTGTCATGCCAAACCAGTCTGTGGCATCAGGCTCAAAGGTTTCACTGAAAAAAATGCCTCCATCACTTTATTTGGAGATGAACACATTTGCAATGATTCTGAAAGCTGTGCTGCCACTGTGGCTATAGAACGCTCATCAGCCACGATTGAGCCAATTTATCAGAAGAACCTAGGATGAGTTATTGTCTGACAATGCCAAGACTTACACTCACTGTGGAAAATCATAATCATCCATTGCTTCCAACAATTCCAGTTGAATTGCCTCTCCAAATTATTGTGCCACACGAAGCCACGATAGGAATAGAAAGAAGGGAGGGCTGCAGGCTCCTCCTTGAAGGAGTGTCACACTGAGCAGCTTGGAAGCTGCTTGGAATTTTGCATTTCAATGAAAACCAGAAAGAAGAGGGCCAGAAGAGCACTGTATGAGGCAGCTGTCACTATTTTTGATGTATGAAGATGCTGGAGCACAGACTGTGACTCCCATCCTTTGGGATTTTTCAAATTTCTCTGGAAGATGAGGCGATAGGGTCTCCTGAAGGAACCCCACCTATACAAAAAAAATTAACATGGATCGTGGACACTAGGGGTTTTCTTGCTTCTTTTTCTGCCTAAAGGCCACTTAAGTATTTCTGGAAGACTGAAACATATCCCTAATGTCTTCAGGCTGGTAATGGTGTAGTTGAATGACACTTTGCTGTCTGTGACAAAAACAGTTGATGATCTGTTCTCAGTTCCTAATTAACCTACATGTGCATTTCCACACGGGAGAGTTCTTTACTAAGGTACAATATACTTCTTCCTCAGAACTGCTCCATAAAGTAAGTACTATCACAGTATCTTCTACATATATGTACTAGGATAATCATTCCCATCCATAGAATTAATCTCCTTAAACTGCAGCCGTATAAAAGCAAGATCCTCTTTAAGCTCATGAAGACAAATACGCTACCAAAGGTTTCTCCATTTCATCTATTGTGAGAAGTTTTTGTGGGATGGAAAGAATTGCCCTGGGACCGCTCATCTCACTTCACTGATGGGGGGAGAGAGCAAGGACTTTCAGGTAATTGAAATCAAGGGACTGAAAATCTCAGTAAAAACAACTTGAAAGGGGGTGATATTGCAGGAAAGCAGTAACTTAACAAACAAATGTTTCTGAGGCAATTTCACATGTCATTTTCTAGGATCCAATAGATATTCACCTATAGTATACAAGAGAGAGAATTATGCACAAACTCCTACAGTCACAACTTCACAGTAATTCAGTTGGATGCCTTTTTATTGTTACCAATATTTGGAAGGCACATTTCTAATGCCAAATCCATTTTCAGATATCATGGGCATAAAAACAGTTGAGAAACATGTAGGTGTTGCAAGTGTAGGTGGGGTTTCTGCAATTCATCTTGTTTCACATTCACTGTAAAGATAAATATCAATGCATGGCGATACTACTGGAAGTTCTTGCTGCTGATTTATGGCTTACTGGTCATTAAGAGCCAGCAATGACATGAAGTTAGACTTCTATATGAGTAGTAATGCAAAACTATAATGACAACAAGCAGATACAAACTCTCAATGGCCTAGGGAAAATGAAGAGTTTCTCAAATGCATGATGTTACACTAAAACTCCTTTTTAAGAAAAAATGGAAAGAAGAAAGAAACAGAGAACAAGAAAGAAAAAGACTGGCTTATTTCCCTGAACTCTCAGTCACCTTTCCTTCCAGCTTTCTCTGCATTACAGATCCACCATGCATCTCTGTCAAGCCCGCCTACGTGGTCACACTGTAAGCTACTGTCCTCCAAGCTGGGGCCTTAAACAAAACTGAGAGACCAATAAATCATGCTACAAAAGGGAACCTCAAAGACCACATAGTGGGCTCTTTTTTCCTTCCTCTTTTGATTTCCTAGTGTTGTTTTTCTTCTTTGCTTTATGTGATGATTCCAGCAAAGGCATTTGGCAGATCAAAACCAGGCAGTTAATCCTCATCATCGTTAGCATGATTTGTACTAACCAATGAAATTTAAAATTATTTTCTTCATTAAATGAGATAGGATTAAACTCTGATATTAGAAGTGACTGAACTTTCAAGAAGTGCATCAATAGGAAATTTTTCTGATATTGAAGAGTTTCAAATATCTATTGATAGAAGCTATTCATTCCATATACTGATCGACCCTTCCAGTTACTGGATAGGGATGGCTTTTGTGTAGGCTCAAGTCTGGTATTACTTGCAATACTAATAAATTTGTGCAACCTCTTTGCATCTGTTAGTTAATGAATTGACAGAGCTGAATCAAGCCAGTCATTCAGTGTCTGCCTATCTAGAGACCAAATTTGATCTAAGGCTGGGCTCTTAGCAACAAGATGAGTGCTTCGTGGTGGATATATTATGGGGAAAAAACCATAAAACAAGCTGACAAGTGACTACAGCATAGTCAGGGGTGGAAAGACTGATACTTGGGAGAGGATTTAACTAAGGCAGAAAGTGTTGGCTACACACAAAGCATATTCATTAGAAAAATAATAACATGAAAATAAAACCAAATTGGTATAGTCTTCCATACAGTTCACTCCTTTTCTTAAGAGATCATGAGCAGTGCTGAAAATACATCAGGGAAAAGGCACTCTTGGTACCCAAAGGTTTCTCACTCTCTCACTTCCACAGAAATTCTTTCAGTGAAGTCTCTTTACTCTGACAACAACTACATCTACATCTACAGAGGATTCAAATCTCCAGGGTTTTAAGACAGTAACCATTACGAACACCAAATTTCTTACCACCATGCAATGGAAAACCACTGCCACCATGGCAAACTACAAATTTATCTCAGGGTGACCATTCACAACTTTCTGCACTGATTTTTTTTTTTCTTTATGCCCAAATTTGTTGTTGAGAGGCTGCTCAGAGTAGACAGCATCACGTGTCTTACTCCCAGCCCTGTGCTGCCAAATTTTAGAAGCAAAATTTAGATGCAGTCTGCACACTGGAAGTGTAAAGGAGCTGGACTGCAGATCTCAGTAAAAACAACTCAAAAGTGGGTGATATTTGCAGAAAAACAGTTGCTTAACAAAGAAATGTTTCTGAGGCAATTTCACATGTCATTTTCCAGGATCCAAGGGTCTCTGTACCACATCTTATGCAACTGCAGCTGAATGCTTTTTGTTCAGTGTGAATGGCCCAATTTAGTTCTGATGAGCAGGTTTGCCTCCTGTATCAATACCTGCCAATATTACAGCATAAGTAGACATCAGGCTATTAGGATGGTGGTTTTTAAAAGATGGCACCTGGTTGGCTACTGCGAAAATATTAGGACAGTTATACACACCCATTTTTCATTTAAGCTAAATTAGCCTTTTAAATTGAAAAATACCCTAGATTTCCCCCACCTGGCATTTTCTTCTTTGATGCTATTTCTGAGCTGATGCAAATTTTCATCAGAATTCTGTTAACCTTTCAAAAAATAAATATTGGGAGAATTCCTGGCAATGTGTGCTCACAGTCCAGAAAGCCAACACTAACCTGGTCTGCATCACAAAAAGCATGACCAGCAGGTTACGGGAGGTGGTGCTCCCCCTCTACTCTTCTTGTCAGACCTCACCTGGACTACCATGTCTAGCTCTGGGGTTCCAAAATATAAGAAGGACATAGACCTGTTGGAGCAAGTCCAGAGAAGGGCCACTAAAATGATCGGAAAACTGGACCACTTCTCCTATGAAGACAGGATGAGAGAGTTGAGGTTATTCAGCCTGGGAAAGAGAAGGCTCCAGAACACCTTAATGTGCCCTTTCAGGACCTAAAGGGGTCCTACAAGAAAGATGGAGGACAGGGAGCAATAGCTTTATACTGGAAGAGAGTATATTCAGATTAGATGTGAGCAAGTTCTTCACTGTGAGGGTGGTGAGATACTAGAACAGGTCACCCAGAGAAGTAGTGGATGCCCTATCCCTGGAAGGCCAGGTGGGATGAGGCTTTGAGCAATTTGGTCTAGTGGGAGATGTCCCTGCCCATGACAGGGGCACTGGAACTAGATGATCTTTAAGGTCTCTTCCAACCCAAACCATTCTACAATTCTATGAATATATTAAGCAGAACATAGAAACTAAACAGATTTTAGAGAGTTATGAAAGGCAAGAAGCAAACAGAAAAAAAGGATGGAGAGATAACTAAGATTGATACACAAATCAAAATCTGATTTAAGTCCAGCACTCACTGGAAAAGAGGTTAGGATCCAGACCTGTAAATCCTGTTAAGATAATGGTTAACATTAGTAGTTTCTATTTCAATTTGGGTGGACACAAGTGAATTTTAAAAATGCTATGCCTGTGCAGTGGTAGATGAGTGCACTTTGCCCAAGCACATCTCTGAAAAAAGACAACGTGATCCAGAACATGATTTCCCTTTTGCAATGCCGAATCACTGAGCCAGGTGTAAAGCTTTAAGGCTCTGGATACTCAGCCCTGTGGTTAGACCCCAGAATTAAATTACATCACCTCTTTTTTCATTTTCTTAAACCTAACTTTAAAAATAACCTACTGCCTCAGGGTGCCCTGTTTCATATTGTCACAGATATAAATTTTTTGTGGGTTATCTGCTTTTTAAGTCCTTCCTTTGAGCTAAAAGGATGGCTGAGACAGGTCTACAAAATAGAGTTGAACCAGAAAATAATTATTTCCTGCTTCCAGCTGGGACAGAAGAACAGCAATGACAGCCTTTTCCACAGCACTTCACTATCTACCTTTCCATTTGTGGCCTGAATCTCTATGTAATGCGTACGGTTTTAAAAGAACCTGCATTCAAAGCGAGATCACTGAAAATCTGGTATCTTTGCCACAAAAACATTGGAGTATTTCAATAAGATGGAATCTATGAGGTTGAGTCCTGAGGTCTAGCCAATATTCTCATTGACAATTTAATTTGGGAGTGGGGGAGAACTAAATCCAAAAAAGAAAGGAAAATGGATTCAGCCTGGAAGGTGCTACTGATGATACTGAGTGCATGAATTAAAATTTAATGGGATTTTGGTAACTCAGACAAAAATCAGTAACATGCTGTTCACTGAAGATGAAGACAGAATACTAATCTTCAGCAAGAGAAAGCAAATGTAAATATCTTCTGGTGAAGAAACCTTACCCAAACGCCTGGCTTAGAAACCAGCAGCTCATGGAAGGCTCTCTGCTAGCAGACTGGCTAACTAGTCACAAGTGGCTTGTACAGCGAAATACTTGTGCATCCCTCTGAGCTGTACTAATGTACGAAGGAAAGTTCAGGAGGGCATTGCTCTGCTGCAGGCACCATTGCTGGCAGTTCAGCGTGAAAGCCAGGTTTGGGTTTGGTCCTCCCTTCGAGACTCAGCACAGGTCAATAGGAAAAATGGTCAGAAGATGATAACAAGGTAAGAAGCTTTCCCCTTATCAAGACAAAACCTGGAGGGAGTGTGTTTGCTGACATCAGAAAAGAGAAAATGGATGTGAGTGGGAAGCATGGCAACCAACTCCTGTACAGAAAGGTTTTAAAACAGGATGGGATTGGAGACCTCAACAGGACTCAGACATTCAATGCAAATCTTGTGTTTATTACATCTTGAAAGTCTGTTTCAGGTAGATTGTATTTAAATGTAAGTTCCCAGAGAGACAGAAAATCCCATTTCTCATATAAATTTTTGATGCACTTCCATTATTAAACCAAATTTTATTCCAAGGAGCTTTGCCTCTAAAATTAATCAAAATACTTTTGTCATACTCCAGATGAAGCAAACACAGAATTCCAGGAGCCTAACACAGAAACCAGACTTCTAAAAATAGACTCTGCAGAGCCTGATTTGCTGCAAGTCGAGTGGGTAGGTCACATATCACATCTCTCTCAGCTGATCAGCATCGGTCAGGTGCTGCTTGAAAGGCAGCCCAAGAGGGAAAGCAAATAGATTGATTCAGCAGAGAGCTCAGAAACAGGCACTGATACGACAAGAGATAGCAGAAACTCCACAAAATAGACTAATATCTCTATACATTTGAAAACAGTTTGAGGTTGATTCCACCCCCTGCCTGTTTATCACTCTGCATTCAAATGCTAAAAATAAAACTTGTTAGTTATGAATAGGTGGGAGTTGGATGTCCATCCAAAACAAAATTATACCCTAAAACATCTCTCTTGTTCTTCCCAATTTGGGCAAATTAATTCCTGTTAACAGCACAGATATTTTGCAAGAGCAAAAATAACAGGAGCTACAACCAGGAACACAATACCTAATGGCCCATGCCCAAGGTCTCCCCTCTGTGCTGGAGGCAAAGCTCAGTAGAAGACAATGGAAGGGGCTTTCTGGATTCAGAGGTCTAATATCAAGTCAGAAATGCTCACCACAGCAGCACACAGATACTTTGACATTAGTCGATGAAGGGATAATGATCTATGGGAAGAACTGTGGGCCCCAAAAGGTGCTTGCAGATACAGAGTGGTTGTTCCTCCTGTTTGTGGGTCTCATGCTATGGAATCTGTTGAAAACATTTAAAAATGCCATCCCCATCCTCTTTTGCAATGTCTGGTTTGGAACTTAACACACTGGAGATATACCTAAATAAAGAGCAAGATACCTTAGTGAGATCATTTTTGTCCCTGAAAGAAGGAGGGATTTGGTCCAAAATTCAATCTTCTCATGAATTATTTGTATCAACGGACATGCTGACACATCAAATCATTTACTTGTCTTCTCATATATTACCCTCAGGTGACAGCCTTCAGCTCAGTGCCCAGCAGAACACTTCAAAATTCCCAAAGAGGAGGTCAGATGATGGTTTTCAGGACTTGTTCCCAAGGCTATGGGGATGTGGCAGCTCCAAGTACCACCATTCAAGCACTGAGCTTCACTCACTGCTCTCGCATCCCCTTAAACTATGCACTCAAGAACAGCAGCGTCATTCCCCAACTCACTACTTCAGCAATGGAGAGGGGAAAAAAGGAAAGTTCTTAACCTTTGTATTGAAGGTTTGCCCCACAAATGTTCTCTTGTGACACTGAGAGTAAAAGGGAAAGAAAACTCATCCAAGGATGTTACTTCACTCTTACACGAGGAACACACAACACCCTCTGTCTGACTCCATTTTGGCTAGACGAGACTAGACTGTCTTCCTCAATGTATGAGACAGTATAGGAGTTAGGTCACATGCCTGGTTCGGTTCCAGCTTCAATCCAAAGTTGTTCTTGACACGAAACCAGAGAAAACTTGGCAGCGTCATCTCCTGAGCTTGGGTTCAGTCCCAAGCAAAATTCCAAAGGAAACACAAGGTCCCAAATCTGCATGGAGCAAACCAAAGAAAACGCTGGCACCAATGGCAGGGAAACAGCTAGCCAAGTTCTGCTGACATCCACAGGGTGCTTCTCTTTCAGCTGCCCACAAAGAACTAAGGCTGCCTTATGCAGGCTATTTGTCCTGTAATTGTTATTGAAAACCAATGTGAGGTATGTCAAAGAAAATAAAACCGATGTCAGTTCTTGTGGAAGATTGTGTCCATGGGACATCATCCCCTAGGCCACCACAAACAGGAGACTGGAGCAAGCCCACACTAGACAGTGCTGAAGTCCCCAGTAGCATGAAGTAAAAGAATAAATTCAAGCATAACTAAATAGCTGATCATATCAAAGGAAGAAGCTGAGTTTTAGCTTGTGAGGATGAGAGTGATCACTTCTTATATTGCCTCTTCTTATGACATAGAATTGGGGGCTAATCCTTCCTTTACATTTCATGCATGATTAGGTTAAAATTACAGAAACTGTGACACCTTTGCTCACATCAAGTAGGATGTTTCTGCACAGTGCAGCTATCCAGAGGTTGAAACAATGCTTCCAATAAAGATGCCAGAATTGCCTCTTCATGCTTTCTGTGATTCCACCCTCACTTGTGGCTGTCTTACATCCTGAGACATAAGGCAGTACTGGTACCCGCTGAAGTCAAAACAGCTTCTTGCATGCTTAATTGCCATGAAATCATTGCATGGATGACACAGCAGGGATGCTAAATAAGCCTATGACAGCTTCCTCCTCAAATACACATGGAATTTCATTAGTCTAAACCAAATGGTGACCAGAGAAGAGAGTCAGACCTCTGTGGACAAGCAGAGTGGAAGTGGGCAAAGAATCAATTGCTCTTTTTTCTTGTTACAGTTATTATGCCCAGTGCTCCACAGGCACTGTGTTATATACAGCCTCTATATAAATGGCATAGATTTCTTGCTCCTTTTTGCTCTGTCACTGGCAGTAATTGCAAAAATCCCCAGGGCCTGGGCCTGTTTAGCTCCAATGGGAAACAGAATAGTGGACCCAGATAAAGTAAAATAGTCAAAAAAGAGCAACACACAAATATGAAAACAACTGTAGCACAACACCTTTCCAGTTTCATTAGAGTGATTACCCCAGTGGCAACCCAGCTCCTCAAAAAAACGTGCAGTGAATTGTTGGGTTTTTATTAAAAGTGCCTTTCACCACCCACAAGAATTGCTCCAGAGCATTTTAACAACATCACAATACTGCACATGCCACTGAGACTCTGCTTGCAGACATCCTCCATGTTCCTTGAGCAGCAGGTTTGGAAAAGCTGATGAGGACTTGGAGCATGACTCTCCCCTGCCAGGCTCACCTTCAGGCCAAGGCAGGAAAACCTCATCTCTGTATCACAATTTGTAACTGCTGTTGATCTGTTGAGTTCAAAATGAGGGGAAGGAGTGGGCTGAGGTAAACTTCATAACACCCTCTACCTGAAATGCACTTCTGGAGAAGAGGAGGCTCAGGGGAGACCTTATTGCTGTCTACAACTACCTGGAGGGAGGTTGTAGCCAGGTGGGGGCTGGTTTCTTCTCCCAGGCAACCAGCACCAGAACAAGAGGACACCATCTCAAGCTGTGCCAGGGGAGGTTTAGGCTAGATGTTAGGAAGTAGTTCTTCATAGAGAGAGTGATTGCCCATTGGAATGTGCTGCCCAGGGAGGTGGGGGAGTCACCATCGCTGGAGGTGTTTAGGAAGAGACTGGATGGGGTGCTTGGTGCCATGGTTTAGTTGATTAGATAGTGTTGGATGATAGGTTGGACTCGATGATCTCAAAGGTCTCTTCCAACCTGGTCTGGTCTATTCTATTCTATTCTATTCTATTCTATCTGCCTGACACACAGCAGAGGACTTGCACTTTTCTTAATAAAGGCATGTGAATGTAACTTGTCTATGAAAGAGCAGCAAGGGAGTATACTCTTCTACCTTCCATTTCTAACCTCTATAAAGCTTCCTTTGAGAAGGAGGGAGGCAAATATAAGTTATTGGATATACCTTAAATTAGCTACTGTAAAATACCAAAATTTGTTTTCTCTTCAAAAAATACAAGTCATATATATTCTTATATACATCCATCAATGTAAATAAAATAAGGCTATTTTAATTTTAGATAAATAGTGGCAGGCTTGGAGCTAGAGCTAACAAACCTTTGCAGCCTAAATGAAATTTGGCTGGTTATGTTTGCAGGACCAAAGAAAACTGTGGCATTAAATTTGTTACAGAGAAGAAATGAAAAAAAAACCCACTCATGACTGAACAGCAGAAATAGAATGAGAAAGCTGTTTGGATTCTCATGTTCATTTTCTCCTGACTATGCAAGCAAAAGATCCATCAATAAAACTAAAAGATAAAAATTGATAGGCTAAGGCAGCACACACAGACCCTAATTCAATTAACCTGCAGGACTCCCTGCCAAGAGTTTCAAATTGGGGCTGATTTTCATGTGAATTAATACAGTTTTCACCATATCATTCACTAGATTTGAAATGTCATCCTAGTTTATAGCACTCGAGAGTAAACTGATGGTTATCTTTGATCAAAAAACTGCATGCATGTTCTACCATCAATAAATGGTAATTGCCTTATATACATTTGCCCTCTCCTATAAACATTTAGCTTTGGCCATTGCCATTAAGCAATACCAATTTGGTCCCCGAAAGATGTTCTAGTATTTACTTTATACACAGTGAGTTTAAAAAGGGTATGCATACAAAAAAAAAGGGTATCAGAGGAAAGGTTTCAGCTCAGGAGCTGATTGGCCAGATTTACTACCAGCCTGTGCTGCAGTGGTAACAACCAGGTTGTGCTGCTGCTCAGGCAGCACAAGGGAGGCAGTGAAGGGAGCGGAAACGCCAAATTTCATTAAGATTCTCCAGCAGCTGCCATCAAAGGAATTATCATGAGAAGCAGAGCACAAAGCTACCAGAAGAACGCTGCACAAGTGAACAGACATTGAACAAACATTACCTTCATGTGAAATATTGCAATTGTTTCTTTAAGAGATGGTTTGTTAAATAATGGACTAGGACAACTCCAATAACATAAAAACTGTCAAAGCACCCTTTTTAAAGTTGCTACACAATCTTCCAATTCTGCTTCCATTACTAAACAGTAACAGATTATGAGATTTTATCATTATCTTGTCTGGACAATATCTAACCAGCATTTGAATACATTAGAAAATGAAAGAATACTGGAAGAAAAAAATTTAATGTAATTACCACTTTCTGAAAATAGCTTGTGCATAACATTCACTTAATATAGCACAAATAAAGTGAGAAAGAAATCAAGGATGGAGACATTGGTTCCTATTTACCACCAGACACAAACAGCTTGTCCTAACCATCTCTTTGGCACCTACTTCCCTTCCCTGTGTGTTGAACCAAATGATCAAAAGTAACTGCCAAAAGAAAGGACACGTTACTGCCCAACCAGCTCTGCCTCTGCCTCTGCCTTAATTAAACCAAGGATTACCTGGCTTCATCATCTACCAACCATGAATTAGATGAATCCTTCCTGCAAGTCACTTTTCCTTCACAGAAAGAATGAAAGGGCAGCAATATGTGTCCCATTGCCATGTTGGCTGAAGGTCTTAAATCTGATCCCCTGCCTCAGTCAACAGGTCAGCCAGGTCATCTTCAAAACCACAGCACATGGTCAGGAAATTAATCCTTCTCAACACTCATTGAAGAAGCCCCAATGCAATGTGCAGCAGCAGCAATTCCCTCACACAATGCCCTCCCACATGTACACAGATAATATTTTCCCACAAGCAAGAAGGATAAAACAACCAATTTCTGTCAAAAGCAATGTTCACTCTCCCATGTACTACACCATCACTCCTGCAATCACTCCGACTCCCATCCAGTCTTGTGGCACCCTCAGGGGTAGAAGAAACCATCTGTGGCCCATTGAGTTCCTCACCTGTGCCAACTTGCAGGAACATGGCTATTTTTTGTGATTTCTGTCCTGTTTCAAATATTGTTGAAATCAACCACTGTCCTGCAAAATTATGGGGGTGGTGGGGGCTCCTTAACCCCCATATGTCTCTAGCACTATCTACAGCAGTCCTTACTTATACCCAAGCTAAAGAAATAAGTCCCAGCTTTAGTTACATCAATCATTAACACAGCAGTAGCTGATAACACAAGTGCACAATGTATGTGCACCTGCTTATCACTAAGACCACAAACATCATACAGCCATAGAACTGTTTCAGTTGGAAAAGACCTTTGAGATCATCAAGTCCAACCACCACTTAATTCTAGCAAGCCTTGCACTGAAAGATGTCCCTCAGCACCACATCTGTGCATCTTTTAAATACCTTCAGGGGTAGTGAGAAATGAGGCATAGTTTTGAGGAAAAATGTACTACACTGGGCTCTTTCTCGAAGCCTTCTACCACTTGTTACAGGGAAGGTGTGTGCCCTTTTCTAAACTATTCTTGAGTTTGTTGGGCACAAACTGAAAGGTAGAATAGAAAAAAACGTAACCATCAGCTAGGTCAATCGATATTAGAGGCTACTTTCATTTATTTGACATTGGAAAGGTGCTCTACTCTAGAAAGGCAGAATGACATCCAGAGAGAGAGGTTAAGCCCACAGAAATTAGAATGGGAAATAAAAGATTAATCATAAGGGTGGTAAATTTTTTAAGGATTTGAAAAATTCAAAGTAACATTTGACATTCTGAAGATCCTGCAGTCCTGCATCCATCATTAACTGGTTGCAGTGCAGAAATTAAGAAGTTAAGTAGTAGTATCTGGGATATTTAGGAACAGGGTGACCAAAGCAACATTTCAACCATCAGATCCGTGCAAAGAAGGGTGTGAAAGATGCCTTAAAGAGAAAGTTATTCTGGTGAAAAAGTAGCACCAAGTTCTGCAATGAGATTTCACGTGCAGTTTGCATAGTTCCTTGATGTTTCTTGACAATAGGAGACAGTCAACTGCAGACCTCCCTGTGCTTCAGCATATGATGCCAGTGACCCTACTGAACACGCAGTTCCACAGCAGAACTCTGAAAACCTACGTGTGGTGTAGCATCGTGCCACTGATATGCTGGGGAAACTGATGGTTCACTCTGCGCTTTGGTCTCACCACCAATCAAGTGCAAAGGATGACTCTGATGTCTTCTGTTCAGTACTTCAGGATTTATTGCTGCAAATTGTTCTACTAAAGTAAGGTTACTGCTAGCCCAGGAAAATGTTTCATCAGTTAATTGTAAATCTTCAGTAGAAAAGATAACACTGTCATTTTTGTTCTAAAATAATAGGCTCATACTGTAGCAGGTATCTGCTTTAGAAATTAAATAACTTACTCAAATAAAGGCAAAACCCTTTGAAACAGGAACAAAACACTTTCTTTTTTCAACTGTGAAATTCTTTCAGTGCTTTTCTTCTATTCCCCTGCTTAAATCCAGAATGTAAAAAAAAAATCTAAATGATGTATCTTCAGTTTTATCAATGGGTGCTTCAGATTTTTGTTTGGAAGGTTCCTTACTTGCCACTTCCTTCTCCAAAAAGAACATAAGAGATTTCTGCTGCATTGATAATCTACATGCCAATTGTTACTAATAAATTTCAGGGAAGGTTAGATGGCACAAGATTTACTGGGAACCACTCTGCAGGACTGCAGGCGAGGTTGCAGTAATGTCCTTTCAACAGGACAAATAACATATCCATTCACCACAATCCAATCCTGTCATGTTACTTCATTTTAATCAGCACTTTTATGATATAATATTCATGTGGAAATTGGGCTAAAAATATCCTCTGCCAAGGTGACTGAAGACATAAAACTGAAAACTTTATTTTGCATATTTTAAGATCAGGTTCTGTGCTGAAATAATGCAGTATATTAATTGAGTTTCCTGTAGAGAAGAGAGAGAATGAAGGCAAGCAGAGGGAAGGAGGAGACCGTCCAGGAGCTATCACCACTCCATCAATGATTAACTAGCTCAGGCTAAAGCTAACATGATCTTCCTGCACTCCTCAGAAGCAGAGCACTGTTATTTAGCATCATTGATTGCACTGAAACAATGAAAATTTAAAAGTCAAATGTTGGGCTTGGATGCTGTACAACTGCTCAGTAGCAAAATACAGGTGACTTGTCCTTCAGCTGAGTCCCTGGTGGGGAGGTGGATGGATGTGTCACATGCACTTTCCCAGGAGAAGACAGTATTTTTTTGTGGAGGGGTGGACAAGGGGAGGGGGATTTCCACTACCTGTAATCCTCACCACATAGCAAAAATCAGATGTCTAGGGAGGTGTCATTAGGAAGAAGTCATCTTGCTTGGTCTGCTTGAAAAAGATGTTTATGAAGGAAAGGGAAAAACATTCACTTCATGTATCAAAGCCATGTATAGCCAAAGCCTTACAAGGTCTTAGAGCTGTTCCCCCAAATTGTCTTGTTCTCAGCTTGTTCAGTAACAAATATATTTCATGTTGTTCAGCCTGAAACCTCTGCCTGGCGTAACAAAAGATCAGCTGGTGACCTTTTCCCACTGCAGTCCATCCTCAGCCTCACAACAAGGAGCCCAGGGAAACAATCAAGCTGGCCACCACACTGACAATACAGGCAGCAGAGCAGGCACACAGGTTGATTTTTGGCTGTGCCATGTTAACAGTAATGAAAATTAGTGTCTGACAGTTTATTAAACCAATCAAAGTGGAAAGAATCACAGGGGACCGAGGCTGTGATAAGGAGAGGGCAATTCTCTAGACCACAACTACATGCTAAAGAACTCACCCTTCTTTTCCCCCAAACCCTTCAACTGCACACATAACCTTTTGGCACTCAAACTGATCTGAGGCTGAGCATGCTCATCTTCCATGGGCATAAAGATACAGCAATATTATGCAGAACATGACCAGTCCTGGCAGTTCCATACCAGTGGTTACGTGAAGTTTTGAGCTGGTTTACAAAAGGGCATTTTGTCTAGTCTAACTGAAGTAGTACTTCTGACTTTTCTCAGCTGAACTGAAACAGATGAGGGCCAACAGCAAGCCTATTAGGACAAAACTGAATATCACATTGCCTACAAAAAATTACAAGAACTATGCAATAATTCTAGTCTACTATGTTGCCATAAAAACCAGCAAAGAACACTCCCATTCAAAAAAAACCTCCCTGACATTCAGAACTGAACTTTCTCTTTATAAGGGAAAAAGAGCCCCTGCTTGCTTTAGCCATTTTCCTTTTCCATGGGTAAAAAGAAACTATCTGAAAATAGCTGGAGTGTAGCTACTGAGCCTGAACTTTTCCCAAGTGATTACAGGGCACGTTTCTTGGGGGTCAGTACTGGAGCTGATACCATTTCCCATCTTTTCCTGGATGACTGCATGCAATGTGCTCTCAGCAAGTTTGCAGATGACACCAAATTGTGGAGTGAGAACTGTAAAGATGCTGGAGAACTTTGCAGTTCAGAGGGACACTCAGAAGGTGAAGAATAGAATGTCAGAACCTGCACCAAGTCCTGCATTTGGGAAGGAACAACCTCAGTACAGGTGCCTAGACAGCAACAACAGCTACATGCATGCTGGATTGCTCTCCTGAGAGTGCAGTCTGCAAGCCCATTGGAAGTGACCATTCTCTGCCTCACCTGGGACACAACATCCAGTTCTGGAACCTGAAAAGAATTTACATGGTTGGGGGTTGGACACATAATGCACATGTAAAGGCTAGAAAAACTGAGAGGACATTCAGAGGGCTTCTCACTACAAATA
Source organism: Dryobates pubescens (assembly GCF_014839835.1). Taxonomy (NCBI): domain Eukaryota; kingdom Metazoa; phylum Chordata; class Aves; order Piciformes; family Picidae; genus Dryobates; species Dryobates pubescens. Next base: position 17,287,360 of record NC_071625.1, on the reverse strand, counting down.
TCACTGCGTAACAGAACTTACAGAGAAGATGGGGGCAAATTTCCTCAGAGATGCACAGCACAAGAGGCAATGGTTACAAGCTGTAGTGTATCACAGTATCACTAAGGTTGGAAGAGACCCTGAGGGTCATCGAGTCCCACCTGTCTCCACAGACCTCATGACTAGACCATGGCACCAAGTGCCACATCCAGTCTCCCCTTGAACACCTCCAGGGATGGTGATTCCACCACCTCCTTGGACAGCCCATTCCAATGACGAACGACTCGCTCGGTGAAGAAATTTCTCCTCACCTCGAGTCTAAACCTCCCCTGGCACAGCCTGAGACTGTGTCCCCTTGTTCTGGTGCTGGTTGCCTGGGAGAAGAGACCAACCCCTTCCTGGCTACAACCACCTTTCAGGTAGTTGTAGAGGGCAATGAGGTCACCCCTCATTTAACCCTCCAGGCTAAACAACCCCAGCTCCCTCAGCCTCTCCTCACAGGGCTGTGCTCAAGGCCTCTCCCCAGCCTTGTTGCCCTTCTCTGGACACGTTCAAGTATCTCGATGTCCTTCTTAAACTGAGGGGCCCAGAAACGGACACAGTACTCAAGGTGTGGCCTAACCAATGCAGAGTCCAGGGGCACAACGACCTCCCTGCTCCTGCTGGCCACACTATTCCTAATGCAAGCCAGGATGCCATTGGCCCTCTTGGCCACCTGGTGTGAAGGAGATCTTGATCAGAGACATGGAAAAAAACCCATCCACACTAGGAGAAAGTGTGGACTCTCCATCACTGGGGATTTTCAAATCTTGCTGGAGGCAGCTCTGAGTAATTTGACCTAACTTAGATGTTATGTTTCCTTTTAGTAGAGAGTGAGTCTACAGGGCTTTCAGAAGTCCCTTTTAACCACAACTTTTGTATGATGCTCAATATCTAGCTCTGTACTCATGCACTTTTTTTTGTGTGTGTGATGGCTGTCACTGGGAAAAACAGGAAAAGAAGTCAGGTTTCAATCATTACTTCTCAAGGAGAGAGAGACAGGGGTACAACATCTACTTGGCACAACTGATTGACATCTTTAAGCATCCAGAAATGGAGGGGTGGGAGAAAACCCAAAACCTGCTGCTCAGTAGAGCAATACTTTACATGGCCTCCCTGCTTTTTCTCATTTTAAGAGTGCCTTCAGCTTCCATGCAAGCCAGGGAACCTCAGTATGACCAAAAGCAGCTGATTTGTTCTCTCACTGTTCCCACTGTTTCACTCTGGGGAAACTGAGAAATAAAATACACAGCACAACAGCAAGTACATAGAGAATTATAAACCTACCGTTCTTCCAAACAGCAACCACCTCCATTTTACTGTGTCATGATTAGATCATTTTGAAAACCATCACCCCTGCCATGCATCCTGCTGCACCCTGTAAGGCTATTGTGCAGCAGTATCACTTTAGTAGCCAAAACATTCCTTTTTCAAGTTGAAAAAATAGAGACTGAAGAACACTGAATCAGTCTGATCCTGAAGGACTGCACTCTGTGGAAGGGACCCGTGCTGGAGCAGCTCATAAAGACTTGCAGCCCATGGAAAGCACTCACATTGTCCAAGTTTGTGGACTGTCTCCACAGGGGAATGTTTCCAGCAGGGGAAAAGTGTGAAGAGCAGAGCCCTACCCCTGAGGAGGAAGTGGCAGAACCAATGTGTGAAAACCTCCATTCGCCATCCCCTTGTGCTGCTGGGTGAGATGAGGTAGAGAAAATCAAGAGCAAAGTTGAGCCCAAGAAGAAGGGAGGTGTGGGGGGTAGGTGTTTTCATGATTTGTCACTATTTCTCATTACTCTACTCTGATTTGATTGGCAATACATTAAATTATTTTTTCCCAAAGCTAAGTCTGTGTGGTGGGTTGAAGTTTCCCATTCACATTAACTAAGCACAACTAACTCACTTTTTACACTCAACAGTCATTCTTTTATGTTTTTCTACTTTTCTGCTTGAAACCTGCAGCTAAATTTTTAAAGGAATATCCTAAAACTGCCACAGTCTGTTTTGCCTGTGTTGGTAATTCTGAGTGATCTCTACCTCTCCTTGTCTCACCCACAAGCCTATCCCTAGTCTATCGGGATGCGGGGGGTGTGTGGAATGATAGAGCAGCTTTGGTGGGCACCTTGCACCCAGCCAGGGTCAACCCACCACACCTAGGTAATAGTGACAGATTCCAGAACTCATGGTTAGAGACAGAAGGCTTTATGAAGACAGCACATAGACACAAACCTGATCACAAATACAAAGCAGTATGGTAGTTTCCTTGAGGTTGTACAGGTAATAACTGTACTACAGGCTGGGAAACAATGACTAACTACGCTACAAGTAAGACTTCCTATATTGTACTTTTAAATGTAATTAAGCAACTGCATGCTTTGCTAAGTCAACAATCTTCTGACAAAGAGGTTTACTCTAAAAGCAATAGAGCATGAAAAGGAAACATATTTTCAGTGTTTTGTCTCAGTAATACTCCTGTCTTAACAACTGCAACAATAGCTTAATGCAGAATCTACACATAGCAAAAGTGTAATGTTTTCCCAAATCTAAACTACCTGGAGTTAAACTACCTTTATTTTATTATTTTATTTTGGGCTTTGAGAAGCTCCTGAGGCATTAAGATGATCTGTGAAATACAAATTCAGAACAGAAATTAAACACAAACCAACCCCCAACAAAGCAATAAAAACAAAACAAAACAAAGCCTCCCCAAGCTCGAACAAACAAAACCTTGACATTAAGTAACTGAATTAAGAGTTGGCCATTTCTTTGCAATACTTTTCATACTGGAATCATGGAACAAATTTCACTTTTATGAAGGGTAGGTCCTTAACAAACAGGCATACCCAAACTCTGCTTTTTAAAAGAAAAATTAGCCAGTGGAATTTATATATAATATATGACACTATAAAGCACCATATATACAGGTCTTCCACACAGGGATCTCTAGTGAAAAGCTCCTAAGAAGGCAGTCTGAAAACAGTAATAAGGAAACAAATGCAATTTCTTCGTAACAGGGCACCTGAAGAGTGCCCCAAGGAATGCTATTGCTATATAGGTTGCAGAAAATTGAAAGAAAACTCACAGTATAAAAATGAAATGAAAAGTTTATGGTTTTCTTATTGCATGTACACAATCATAACTCCTTTACTGATTTCAACTGGTGAATCAGAGAAGTATCATTGTTCTATTGATTAATCTCCTTGGATCACCAAAACAGCTTTAGTTCTGTTACTCACTTATTTTGTTAAGTGATTAATTAGTTGGGGTATTGTATTCCTCTCCCCCTTTTAATTAAGATGTCCAGGGATGCAAAGCTTTCATTCAAACCAGAGAAATTATTTGTTGGGGTTTTTTTTTCATCTGTGGAAAGGTGTTTCTGATAACTCATCTCCCTAACAGCAATATCAAAGGGATCTGGAAGTTGAGGAAGAAATAGAACATGAACATTTTCAATGGCCTCCTCTAAAACTTTGAGACTAAAATTAGACATGCCTCTCAACAACTGACGCTGTAACACCAACAATGTCTTTTAATTGCTTGGGTGAACAGAAGCAATTGAAAAAAGAGCAAAAGCATGGATGCAATTCCCTCTCCTGTGCACTGCTTTATTTTCTGTACTCATACACAAAGAAGTGTGATGGCTTTCATTTAAATGGAAAGATTAACACCACCATGGAACAAGTATTTGTTACTAAGCAGACAGGATTTGTGAAGGTAAGCCAGCCACCATCAATCTTGAAATTCCAGCTGACCATAGCTACACATGCAGTCCTTGCCGACATGCCGTTATTTCAGTTAGAAAGACCCATCCTCTTGCTAACAGCATCAGACAGGAAAGCTTATCTCAAAGCTATAAAAAGTAATGACATTTTAAGAAAACTGAGGCCTACTAATTCTTCCACAAGCTAAAACAGGCCTTTGAAGCACAACCCAAAATTAGACACAGTAGGTACAATTCTGGGCCCTTACAACATATCCAGAATATCAAGAAAAATACCCTACACAATCTTCAAATGGGAGCAATTTGTAGCCATGTAAGGAGAAACTGGCAATGCTGGGTTTGAAGTGGGGGGTGGGGAGAGGGGAGAGAAGAACACCTCCTATTCCTGAAATTTCAGAAAGTAAATTTTTCTTTTCTGTATCTCCTGCAGAATTAGCTCTTCAAAGGCCATCTTCTTGCTCTTTGGGTGACCTTTCTGCTGTGACATTTCATTGCCTGCCCTGAAGGCAGTCTTTTTAATATCTTGTTAAACGGGAAGGGAAACGTGCAATGAGCAAAGCGCTCCAAAATGGAGGCACTTCTGCTTCAGTAAATACTTCGAGGATATAGAAACCATAAAAAAAGGTTCTCTTATTTCCAAAGGCCAGAGATATTTATAGAGTGCCTTCTACCAGTGTGTTGGGAAACTGCTTAAAGCCTATGCAGTAAAGAAAATTGAACAAGTGAGGGTTTCACTGACTGCTGCACGTGTTGTCAAAGATAATATCATTACTAAATAAAATAACATAATCCAAATCAGGATTCCAGAATGCAGTAGAAGGGACTCCTCACTCAAGCATTAAATTAGATGCTTGGCTGGAGACATATTTTAGTATAATTCCATCCACTTATATTGAATGAAAAAAAAACCAACTAGATGTTTTTTGTTATATTCACTTTTCCTGCAGAGAGAAATTGGATATACTTTTTCTCATCTATCAATGATTCCCTTGGTGCCTCCCTTTCCGTGGGACACAGCAAACTTGAGAATCTCTTTTGTCTAAAAAATTTATGCTGCAAAAGACACCAAATTAATTGCATTCAGTTAGACTGCATTTCTCATGTATCTTGTATCTTCTTTTCAAGAAGACTCTGGCTAAGATTAGCAGCCAAGCAGAACACTGCTTACTATCTTAAAGGCACTTCAAGGGTAAAAAATTCAGGCTTTGACATTGGAACACTGCTGTTGTCAGAAAGTTTATTTAAAAAATAAATCATGGGGAAAAACCACAACGCAAAACCCCAAGGTCTTTAACACACAGGATTTGTAATTCCCCACCTTCATATTTTTGATCTGTTCAGTAGCAAGTGCCCTGTGTGGTCCCTTGTGCTAGTGTGTTTGACAGAACACTGTCCAGTTAAAAATAAAGTTTTTTAAAAAGATAGCTTACAAAGTAATTAATTCCCACAAATCACTGGGACAGCCACACAAGAGAAGCAAGAAAAGAAAGGAGGAGAATTTACCACCCTGTGCATTTTTAAAATCTGTACTTTGAAACAGCAGGACAGGAAGTTTCTCCAGTTGTGTTGTTCTGCAGCATAAGAGCATCAGGCTTGTAAAGCAAATCAGAGTTACGAATCCCAAGACCTCTGCAGTTCAGCCCCCCATCCATCTCATCTGGCAATGTGGCTCCTCTAACCCAAAACATCCTAAAAGCAATGTGGCACACCAGGCAATTCCCAGCCAGCAGACTGATGGTCTCTACAGTTCTGTACTCTTCTTGAAATTGCAAAGGATGTGTCTGGGGTGAGGCATTACTCCTCTCTTCCCCTGCTTACTGCAGAGAGGGTTGGATCTATATGACCTTTGGAGGGCTCTTCCAACCCAGGCCATTCTGTGATTCTGTGGTTCCTCATGCTCCTATGCACCTGGTGAACATTCAGTGAAGAATCTTGACTCACTCAAAATTTTACTGGTAAGCTTGTGTCTTCAAATGACATTTCTTTCCCCTTTTATGGTTATGTCCATCAACTAAAGCTTTATATTTCACTTAATGCCTTCCATGACTTGGACATTAACAGTTTAAGCTCTAGTTATCAACCTTTTAATCCATGTAAAATAAACTTCTCAAAGATTATTTCAGTCTCTTCTAAATCAGCACTGGAATAACAGCTGGGTAAATCCATCATCAAGCAGGAACTGTCCATGATAACTCATCAAATAACTGAGCCTAGGTATAGTGGTAATCACCAAAGAAGTAACTTACTAGGTTATTTGATCAGTATTGTTTTATTAGTTACTGCTTGAGTGCTTGTGAATGCAGCTGAGAACATCTTACTGAAAGACACTGAAATCTATGATACATTATTCCCTTGAGCAACATGCTCATCCTATATGTCACAACATCTTTATGTCAACATTGTCACTGAACACGTTGAAACTAAAATCTCCTTCAGCTTTTAAGTTACAGCTTTCTGCACCTATGTAACTTTATACACAACTTCAGCAGTTTGAACTTCAGCTGCAGAACTTAGGGTTTTCAACAAATGACCTGACATGAAATTAATAAAATCTACTTTTACTGTTATCCTTGCTTCACACACATACTGTACTTAAATCACTTATGTACAGGTATTCTCACATACATTCCTTCAGTATCGTGAAACAACCAAGACATGAATTGTAGTCCTTTCTTGTTTGTCTGGACTGGGAGTTCCTATCCATGGACTAAACTTGTTCTCAGGCTTCCTTTACTTGCACCCTTTTCACGAGCCTGGATTTGTTTAAAATGAAAGCAACAATGACATCAGTTGAAAAAAAAAAAGAAGTTTTCTGTTGTAGTTGGCTTCCAATGTACAAAAGAAACACAGAGAAAGTGCACTTCCCTTGAAATGCTGGGGGTCTAGCAGAAACCACTCACCGTGAGTGCGTATTGTACATCTCCACATTTCGTGTCTTTAAAGCCCCCAACTGGACAGTTTATTTTATCTTCATTTTTAGTGCAGTATAAAACCCTGTAAAAAGCAATCCCCAGAACAGGGACCATGAGGAAGCAAGAAAAACCACCAGTGGATAACAAGGCTTATTGTTTAGACTATGGAGAAAGGACAGAAATGGAAAATCATAAAAGTGATCCATGAGATTAAGTCTCTAAAATCAAACATATTCCTACAGGAAATCAAGCATTCTTCTCATGCAATGTATTTCAATATGTGTAATAGCCTTCTGAAAAATCTTTTGCTATGCTATTAAGAAACCTCAAGTGGTATTTTTGGGTCCAGTTGCACGTCATTTCTGTTCATCATACAGATCTTGGAAATACAAACAAAGCCTACCCAATTTTTCAAAGTATCAGTTTTACATCGGTAATCCTCCCCATCAAACACCCAACTGCCACACAAATACACCACAATGGGTTATGAGGCCTGAGAAGTTAAGCCAGAGATTTCAAAAAGCTCTCACTGACATATTAATGTTCTATCCTCTCTCCAAAGGACCAAGCCTCTACCAAGCCTCAAACTGGATATCTGGCAATAAGGGCATGCCTAAAGAAAGAAAAATTTGTAATAGTTTTCATTACTTGTGACCTCCAGCTACACTTCTAATATATTAAAGGAAATCCAACACACTGGAGCAACTAACTGTAAGAAAAATAAACTCCTATGATTTGCCACAAAAAATTTGCCTATCTTACCCAAAAATGGTATCCACTATTTAAAAATACTGTATCTAAGGTCAATGCCTTTTAGCTGTCCAGAGAAACTACTACATATTTGCAAAATGAAACAGAATTCTGATTAGTAAGGAAAGGAAAAAGTCTAAAACCTCTGCCCTAATGCCAGCTACTGAGGCATGGTGATGAACTGGTCTCTGAGCATCCTTGGACAGATCACTTTGCACAAAGTCCATCGTTTGGAAATGTGCACCCATCAAACCTCCAGCTCTGTGGAGGAATGAGTACTGTTTCCTTCAAAGCTGCCTCTGAAATGCATCTTCCTATATGCAGAAAAAAGCAGAAATATCATTACCTCTCTACAATTCAGTGTCTTTTAGTATAAAAAAATTACTGTTCTAGGACTTCGAACTATATTTTCAGCATTTTTAATTATAGAAGCTTGTGACCATTTGCCCAAGTAATGCCCACAGAGGACAACCCTGGAGAACTTCAGAAGACAAAATCACTGTCCAAACTTGTAAGCCAGGCCCATATGTCTAATATCAAAACATGGAATGAAAGGGCTAGGAGGAACCTGCTACTGTAAAGGCCCACCACAACAGACAACTATAATACCAAGAATTCATGCCTAAACTGAAAGGAGTCTCTGAAGCTGATGTAACCCAGAGAAGTTTCTTGGCCTGAGATACAGTCAATCTCTCAAAGTGTCCTTTTTAGCATCCTTGTACATCCTTCAAGGTGCAGACTACCTGGACACTGACAGAAGGAGAGAAGCAGCATACAGAATGCCAGATGAGCTCCTGAATGGATAGACTTGCTATGCAAACCCAAGTCTTGCTGCTCTCCTGTTATATTAGAAGGCCCAGAGTGAGATGAGAGGAGTTCTTTAGCTGGGACATCTTCCAATCAGCCAGAAGACAGAGAGACAGATCTATATACATGCACAGCCCAATGATATTTCCATGCAGTGAGATCAAAGGCTTTTTCTCTATCAAGTTGACTGTGATGTGAGAAGCCCAAGTTGCCTGCCTAGAGCTGAAAGCAGACAACAGACTGGATAAAACACAGAGGCCAGTTTGCCCCAGAGAGAGTGCAGCCTTGCAGAAAGAAAACCTGGAGAACCAGTGACTTGCCCTACTGCCTTGGAAACACCGGTACATGAAAGCCCTTTGGCTGAGACCATAAAAGTAAATAAGAACTAAAAGGTCATTGCCCACCTCTTGTTTCCTCAGTGGGACACCTTTCTTCCACAGGCACAGAGTATCTGAAGATCACTTTTTTCTTAGTACTGAAAGCTTCTACCTCTTCCACAGCCTGGATGCAAACTGGCAAGCAGACCACGACTGAGCTGCAGATGCAGACTCCTGATGTTATAGATTATTAGGTTTCCTTCTGTTTGCTTTCCATCTCAGCACTTTGCAATGCTACCAATTTAGGGCTAAATTTATAACAGGGGTATTTTTGTAAAGGAAATTTACTCAACACCTCTCACTTGTAATGTGATTTTTTTTTTCTTACTGTGTCCTAAAGGTGTTTTACAAAATTAAAAACTACAGATAAGCTCTAAGAAAGGAGCAAAATATTGAAGCCTATGCTAAGTAGCATAGCATCAACCACCAATTCGTGTAAAAATCCTGTTTACTTAATATGTCAAGGCTAATTGTGGCAGCCCACTCAACACTTCCAAATAAATAATTAACAGCTGAATTTAGGAGCATGAGGTAATCAAACTATCCTCTGATTATGAAATATTTAAAAAATGTATTGGTTTTAGTTCAAAAGAGAGGAGCCTCTGCATAAAGAACATGCTGTTTCTAGAGCATGCTATTTCCAAGAATTTATGTATATGTATGTGACAGGAGAGAGAGGGAAAAGCTGAAGAAAAATTAATTATTTACTTTTAGTATACACTGCACTGCTTAGGCCGTACCTTGAGTACTGTGTCCAGTTCTGGGCCCCTCAGTTTAGGAAGGATGTTGACTTGATGGAACGAGTCCAGAGAAGGGCAACGAAGTTGGTGAGGGGTTTGGAACACAAGCCCTACGAGGAGAGGCTGAGGGAGCTGGGGTTGCTTAGCCTGGAGGAGACTCAGGGGTGACCTTATTACTCTCTACAACTACCTGAAGGGAGGTTGTAGACAGGTGGATGTTGTTCTCTTCTCCCAGGCAGCCAGTACCAGAACAAGAGGACACAGTCTCAGGCTGCGCCAGGGGAGGTTTAGGTTGGATGTTAGGAAGAAGTTCTATACAGAGAGAGTGATTGCCCATTGGAATGGGCTGCCGGGGCAGGTGGTGGAGTCACCATCATTGAAGGTGTTCAGGAGGAGATTTGATGGGGTGCTTGGTGCCATGGGTTAGTTGTTTAGGTGGTGTTGGATTGGTTGATGGGTTGGACGCGATGATCTTGAAGGTCTCTTCCAACCTGGTTTATTCTATGTATTCTATGTATGTATTATGACAGAGTTTATACAGGTATTTCTACTTTTCTCCTCTTGATGGTAACAAAGATAGAAGCCTAAGAGAAAAGTGAGAGAGCAAGTCCAAGTCTTTTACTACTCTGATACACACCTGATTGCAAAAACAAAGCTTTAAAAGTTCCTGTGTAGGAAATATTTTACACTGTGAAAAGTAAACAATTAATTTAATCCTCACAGCATCTATTTTCTCCTGTGGAGTATCACACAGCCTATTCTCACTCTCAAACCGGTTCATTATTTTGGATCAACAGACCAATTGCTTGCTCCATAAATTTTTTATTTTGTTTTTAAAGTAAATGTTATTTTGATATGTGAAGAAGGGAAATACAGCTTTATACTACAGATGATGATGGAAATCACATTCTCAGAATCCCCAAGTCACTACTTGGTATAGTACCAGCACAGAATTCCATCACCCATCTGGATTACCAATCTTCCTTACAAGTCACAGTAAAAAAAGGAAAACAAAAAGGCAGGACAGATTCCTGAGGTACTGCTGATGTTGCTGGTGGTTAGAAGATGAGTTATAAAGTATACAAAATCTTTAGGTATATAGCTCTGCAAGATCCCATGAGGTTTTTAAGTAATGACATATCTGAGAGCGGCCGTTGAAATACTAAACTTTGGGTTTCGCTCACAACGTCTCCAAAAGTCCAGCTGCATTTTACCATCCTTGCTAGTACTGGCAAACCTTTTTCTGCTCCATATATCAGCTATGTGTCTGAAAGACTCATCTTCTCTCTTCACTCTGGCAGCAAACTGTGGTTAGCATACTGCACATTTTTCATTGTATTGCAGAGATTGTTCCAACTTTTGACCTGTTTGTTCCAGGTTTTGTACAGGATCTCATTAAAGGCACCTAGACCTATTAGTATCAGGATAGTAACAAGAGGTAAACACAGCACAGAGCCTGCCTTCTTGGTGGTAATGTCCCCATTCCCCCACTCATGTACTGGAGTCGAAAGTCTGTTTAAAGTGCACTTTCAATACTTCTGGATAGTATAGGTGTCCCAGAAAGCACTGAATTAACCAGCTGCCTTCTGCACAGTCTATCTGATTGAGAAGAAATGTAGTTCTTACATGGCTCCTAACTGCACTATTTTGAAACAGAAAGTCCTCAGATAAATAAGTAACATCGTAACTTGAAGAATAAATTCCATTAGAGTCATCTGGGAAAACAAGTTAGTTCTCACTAACTTTGACAAGTAGTTGAAAAGATACCTGACTTATTTTTAATATTAATTCTTTTTTATCTTATTTCCCACCACCCCCCTAGAAATTGCTGTCATTAACAGGTTAGTATGTTACCTCTTCAGGACCGCCAAAACCTGCATCTCTCCAAATCTTTTCTTTCATTTCCTTATGTGATTTCTTGGGAAGGTGCATTCAGCATTACACTCTGAACACTTTTAATGGATCAGCGCCAAGCAATTACTCATTATTTTCTAAACTCCCAGCTTAATCAGATGGTTTTGTTGTAGTAGAATACAGAACTGAAATAACCTGATTTTCACTGTAAGACTCTTTTTAGCGGTCTGAAATACTTTGCAGTTTGGTTTCTTTCAATCATCACCAGCATCATGTTAAAAAAGCACCCCCACCCAAACCCTTTTAAGCAATGCACCCTCACTCAAACCCTTTTATGCAATGCTCTTGGCTTAGAAGACCAAGCATATGGAACAGGCTACTCATTTGGGGGGTTGTCTTTGTGCCAGCACATGATGTGTGCAAGAGACAAGATCTTGTCTTTATTTTTTTTTTCCCAACAAGAAGTTCATAACTGATCCTTTTCACACAAGTCAGTATTTGCAGAGCTGCACTTACCCTGTGAAAGTGACTCCTTGATATTTTATATGGATAAGAACATATTTTATGCATGAAAAACAAAAACCTACAGCAACAGCGTATCAGTGGGTTTACCTGCATCTTAAGAGTTACATTGAATACTTAACCTGCCTCCTAACCTGCCTCCCAGAAAGAATTAATTGATTTTTTTAAATACACATTAGGTATAGCAATTCTTTACATTGAAAGGTCTGCAAGAAAGTTAATCTCAAAAAGATTGTAAATAGACTGATGTTATTTGGCTAATCCTGTTTAAGTATCTGAGTTCCACTGCAAGCGGGACTCAGTTAGGTGACATTACTGTTACTGAGTTGTGGTCACTGTCAACCTGCCTCAGAGGAAAAGTTCAAAAAAAAGACCAAATGTCAGTTTCCAAAAGAGGCTTGTGAAGAAAATACTGTAGAAATACCATTACAGTCCTTTAATTTCTTGGGAAGCACAGACATAATAATAAAAATTTAGGAGAGAGGATCTGTTAAGGGCAATGCAGCTCTCTCAGATTCCTGGGTTCATTCAAAGAAGCATCACTGTGATACACACAAAACCAAATCAATAGATCTGCGCTTCTTCAAGTAACAAAGATTATTCTTAAAGACTGTAAGACCTGCCATGAAAATCAGTAATTTTTAAACTGATGTAACAGAGTGACATGAAGTAGGTGTGCAGGGGATGACTGCTCACAGCCCCTTCCATCAGAAGCAGCAGAGGAAGCCAAAGAAAAGAAGCAGATTGCAAACAAAGAAAGGATATGCCTCACCATACAATCCACAGTTACAACTTTAAAATCTCTTGCTAAGACAAGTTATCAACATAAAAGGTTCCTTGGGTTAAAAAAGAAAAAATGGATGGACAATAGGATTGAAAGAGAGAGTCATCAAGATCTATCAAATACAGCACAGCTACTTCTTAGGTAAGCCATAAACAGCCGTGTCAATCACTCTGAGTTGATGTGCTCATTTTATTCTTATACCATTCCCTAGTATCTCTCACTGGGTGCTGTCAGAGGCAGGATTCTGGACCAGATGAGTGTTTAGTCTAACCTTGAGAGACCTTTTCTATGTTCCTGCATGTGAAGAGTCAGAGGAAACAAGTAACTTTTCTTCCCAGTGCCATGTTGCTTTAAACAATCGTGAAAAGCATAAACAGGCAACAAGCAGAAAGAAATTATTTACTTTCCTCTTTGCCCTTGGTAAGATTAACTCCATCACCAGAATATGGCTCTGGTGTGTTCCTTCTTTTGAGGGAATGCAGAACAACAGGAATGCAGAAAAGTGGAAAACACACAAACAAACAAAAAACACCTGAAGGTTGGAGGAAATATTTTTCAGTGACAGACTTAAAAGGCTTAAGCTGCTCAGTTTACCAAAAAGGTTGAAAAAATCTGTTTGCTTAATGTGCAAGTATCTCTATGGAGAGAAAATAGCAATAAAGGAGTCTTTAATTTAGTGAGAAATACATTACTAAAAGTAACATCTGTAAGCTGGAGCAAGAGTTCAAATCAGAAAGGGAACAGAGGGATCACTCCTATCTTGACCTCTTTGTAGGAAGATGGATTCCTCTCTATGATCAAACTCAAGTTATTGAGCACAATAGCCAGGAGCTAATAAGCTCCCAGAACATTGGGAAGATCACACTGAATGGTATCTCCTCACTGAAGATGCTTATAAATTCCACGGACTCAAGGATATCCATTTGCAGTGGTTAGAAGGAGACAAAGGAAAGACAGCGGTGAGCTGGGGCTTACTCTGGGATAAAAGAGACAAAGACTGTTGTCAAAACTGGGGGAAGGATCTGACAAAAATGAGCACCTTGCAGATGCATTGGGCAAAGCTGGAAAGCCTGCATGGGAGGATGAGAAATGAAAAGTGTGAAGGGTGAATGCAAATAACTCTAATTAAAGCATTTGCTGAAGTGACCCAAGCAAGGAGTGATGAAAGTGGCTTTAGCTGAGGCAGTCTGGGCAAGCCAGGAACATGGGGAACTAGTCCCTTGCCTGAGATAGAGATTAAGTCCCTTGTGGATTTCAAAGTCCCTTGTGGATTTCAGTATATTCTTACTCCTCAATCATCTTCTGAATATAAACAGTGGAGGACAGGAGTCTTGTGTAACACACGCTCATAAAGATGTCCATAGAAGCCAGGGAAGACAAAGAACTAAGCCTAAAACAAAAGCAAAATTTATAGCTTTTCTAGGTATTATAGACATAAAATAGATGACATCTGAGTTGTTCTGGTAAAGCAGAAAGTCTCTGGCAGGGATCTAGTTTTATTGGGTCAAAATAGCCATTATCAAATAGTTGGCTGGAGAAATGAGATAATTTCTCCAAGATTTCCCTTAAATGTAACACTTTATAAAGAACCATCAAATATATATTAGCTTGCATTGAATGTAAGAAGGAGGAGAGAGCCGATCAAAGGTCTGCAAGACCTGTGAGTTTTTCCATCTTCTCAGACTCAGAGTTTTTCATAAAACTGATTCACTGCTCACCCTCTCACATATTTACTCATTTGGCAGACTAGTTTCCCCAGAAAGCTATTTCAATTCAACAATGCCTGTACAACTGAGACAAAAGTTGATAAACAGAGAACAACGGATGTTCAGTAATGTCAGACAGTGTGAGAATGGAATGGCAAATACCTTAACTAGACTTCATCAGATCAAATAGAAGAATATGAAAATATTCATTCATTACTAATTATGAAAGGAGGCATCACTGAAAAACAAATGGGAGTTAAAACAGCCAGGAAGAGCAGTGTGAAGACAGAGGTGATGTCTGAATTTCTGCTACCACACAGAGATGCCACCCCTCAGCAGCAAAATCAGAATGTTTCTCTGTTTCATGCAAAAGGCAAAAGTTGAAAAGAAGTTTGTGGCCTGAAGGCACTGCTGCTGCCCCTGCTAAGTGAAACTCAAATTACATCCTCTTATTCCATTACTGTGTTCTGTTTCCTATATTGGTTTAAGTCATTTTATATAACTATACCCAGTGAGCCTCCCAGCAGGCAGGCCTGTGGACCAAGAGATTTGACTAAGCTGTTTCTTTTGTTTTCCAAATATCATCATATTGCATGAAGTTAGAGTTCCCCATGCAACTCTGAAGAATTTTTGTCAACATCACAGCAGTGAGCAGGGGTGAATTGGATAACACACAAGTCCTACCCCAATTTTCTTCCTTGGCAATGATTGGCACCCAAGAACAGACACAGGGAAAGAGAGTACCTTCCTAAAGCTTTGTTGTGTGAACTGGAGACTATCACATTCTATATCCCAGTCTTTCTCACTGCTCAGTTCTCTAGTCTGCACTTCATCAATTTGTCTATGAAAATGTTAAGTGAAACAGTGTTGAAAATTATTCTTCCGAAATCCAGAGTTGTGAACCTAGTGTTTTTCTTACCTCCTCAGTACCCTGAACTCCACCATCCTATGGACACTGCAGCCAAGGCACCCCCAGACTTTCACATCCCTGATCAGTTGTTCCTTGTTTAAAGTGTCACTTCCAGGCAGATCGTGTTGCCTCCCTAAAACTTCAATCCCCTGTGTCTGGAATATGCCATCAATGAACTCCAGGAGCTTGCTGAATTGCTTGTGCCTTGCTCTGTTGTCCCTCTTGCAATTTTTAGGGTGGTTAAGGTCCCCCGTGAGGACTAGTGCCTGTCCATGTGAGGCTTCTTCCAGTCATATGAAGATCTCATCTGCTTCTCCCTAAACAGGCAGTGTGTAGGAGGACACCCAGCAGTGAGTTGTCTGCATTGGTTTGCCCTCTGAACTTGATCCATCAGCTCGCAGCTGGCTCATCATCCGTTTATGTTTACATCCTTCTGTCTAAACATTTCACTCTACTTAGGGGTTTGTTTAATGTTTGGTATTAGAAGAAGAGTGACAAAGTGCTCCGGTTTATCTTCCCTGCTTAGCAACACTCTGAAGCTTCCTAACTGCACTTGCAGAGACCCTGTTTAACCTATGTCAGCTTCAAAGGGAACATAAAAATAGAAAGAGCTGAATTAAGAAAATGACAAGAAAATACTTAGTAAGCAGTCACAGCTGGAAATGTTTGTTGACCATCAATATTTTGGAGTTTCTCTCATCCTACTAAAGTTCCTTCTGTTCTCCCTGGGCCATTCAGTATGAAATTAGCACATTTTACATTTCCATTTCTGTAGCCAAAAGCATGCTTATGAACTTCTTTATTTTCCTTTGCTTTGGGAAATTTTGCAGATAAAATGTTGTTTTAACAGTCTGCATGAAAACACAGCAGTGACTAAGATCCATTACACTCCATTTCAAGCCCAGACACCTAGAGAATTAGCTAAATGTGCACAATTTAACTCCTACGTAAACGAAGACTATGGTTAGCTCTGTTGAAGTCAACGCAGCTAAGTTGGCGTAAGGTGAGATAAATTGGAGTAAAGTCTAAAGCATTTATTTTGAAAAGCAGGAAATATATAAAATGGAAATAAACAGACCACAAAGCTTTCTGCTAGAGAGCACTAACAACCACCTACATGAAGAAAGTAGAGTAGGTGTGTGTTGGTTATTATTGATATAATTAGGATTTGGTTTAAAAGACTACATTTTTATACATGAAAAGTTACATATTAAAAACACTTCTCAGCATGTTATGCTATTTTAATTATATACTTGAAAATTAAACTTGCATATCTGCTTTTTTTCTTCTAGCTACAGCTCCCAGGACACAGAAGTTGCATACTAGAGGATTTATTGATGTCTTTACAGCTATAATTTCAATATCCGATACTCTAAAAGCTGCAGAAAGATAAGTTTTATGTGAAACAAGAGACTGCTGGACCTTGCTTACCTTTTGTAAGGTGTTTTCACCAAAACAAGCTAAACTGAACTAACTAAGGCATTTCTTTCTCAGATATGAGTGTACATGAAAAAGGGTAGGAAGAGCTCTGAAAGTCTGCCAACAGACAGCAGAACTGGTAGGATGCAATGGAAAGGGCTGAAGCAGAAGAAGGTGGAGATCAATGGAAGTTAACAGATGAGCTCAAGGAGCAGCCAGTCAGCACTGAAGTGGAGGTGGTAAAATGTGACAAGAATGGCCTGCAACCAGTGCCAATTAAAAGACATGAAAAACTGTTGGAAACAGAATCAGACATTAAATTAGGAAGCCTGACTGTGAAGTGAACATACTCCAAGCTAAGAATGAAACTATGTATGTGGTTAATACAAAACACTGTAAATCTTATTAAGTAGGAAGTCTAAAGAGGCTTTTCCCTCATTTTGTACCTAAGAGTCTGAAAATCATTGCATTATTAGATTAGCTTGCAGAAAGGTAGTCATTCAGTATCACAATCTTATCCACAGGGGAAAATAATTGTTGAAAAAGAAGATTTATAAAAGCCACCACTGCCAAGTCCTGTAACTGGAGAAAAAGGATGGTTTAGCCCAGCACTGGGCTAACAAATGCTAGCCCAGGGAACTCTAACTTCAGGGATTATAAAGCTTAAGAGAAAGCAGTCCTCATCAGCCATTGCTCAGGTTTTTCCAGCATTGAGACAAGAAGTAGTTGCAACTACTGGCTGCAATTGTTCATACTTGCTGTACACCTTCTGTCTGCCCTTAATCACAGCTGAGGAGTAAGTGTTCATACCTAAAATCAGTCCTCGCTCCTTGGTCCAAGCAGGACCAAAAAGCTATATGGAGAGAAATAAATCCAGAAGGCAGTGCAGAGTTTCAAGATTTAGTGACAGTGCTGTAGCCAAGGACTTGAGAGACTCAGGCTTCATTCCCTGCTCTGCCAAAGTACTCTTGCACACCTTGAGGCACGCTATCAATTCTCTCCCCTTGCTTCTCAGCTGCACAGTAGAGATAAAAGTTCCTCCCTAATTTAGGAGAGACGTAATTTGTCAGACAAAAAATTGGGGGTGCTCAGACAACCACACTCTATATGTCAAATCTTGAAATTAAAAATTCATTTTCAAAATTTGTACTCAAAACAATGCCTAAGCACAACCTTGTTTAGACCAGTACGGAATAATAAAAATTTAAGGGCACTTCAATTTCAGCACATTCTGATGTGCTATCTTAAACACAGATCAACTTCTTGAATACAGCCAAAACACAAAGATGCACAGCTGTCAACAGAAAAAATAGCTGAAAGGAGTCCAGGAACTGAACTTCAAAACTAATCTCATTTAGTTAGGACAGCAGAAACAGGAACCTACCAGAAGATAAAGATATTTTTTTATTTCATACAATTTTGGTACCAAAATTCACATTGTTCTCTAAACTACAAATCAATTTACCATCTAGGTATAATGGGAGCTATCTAAGTGTTTGAAGCATAGTCTCATCTCCTATGACTCACTCAGATGAAACAGAAAAAAAAGATCATACACTTAGATTAAGTTTTCTAAACCATCAAAATAACATAACCAATCTGCTCTTTTTCAGTCATTGAAGGATAGCCTCAGCAACCAGACATCAAAATGGAAGGACAGTTAAATATTTTTCTATCTGCTCTTCACTGCTGAAATTTAATCTCATATGCTACATGCCAGCCATGAAGGTATTAGAGAGCTTCATGTCCATCACTTTTTAATCATATTCCTGTTGGACTTTTAACCTCTTGTAGTAAAAAAAAAATAAAATTGTTGAATTTATCTCAGCAGTATTTCAGAGATCTTTTTGGCTATTTCCTACATATCAGCACACATTTACTGGGAAGTTCTTTCTCTGATAGCCTTGTCAACTTAACAGTTGTTTTATTCTTTTCAATGTTATGCTTTGCTTTTGGTTAGCAGTGCTGTTCTATAAAACTCTCTGCAGCACTGCACACAAACAAAATAGGAAAACCCACACAGACTGTCGGTGATAAGCCAGCAAAGAAGCCTCAACCAAATTGTGAGGCTGCTTGAATCTGAAAAGTCCACAGATTTTAAGTAACACAACGTAAGCTCTGTCCAATATCCTGCATGCAGGCAGTACCTACAGTTACAGTACAGTACTTTTAAGTGTCTGCAGAAAATGTTAGTTCAAATGCAGGATGTCCACACCAGTCAGTGGTTTGTTTTTTTCTAGAAGACATCAGTACAAGCCACTGATAAAGTCAGAGGGCACCTCCATGGCCCTATTTACAATGCCACATCATTGACACTTGCTAAACCAACTCCTGTAGTGCCAGAACATGGAACAACGCTGTATTTTAGTCCTGAAACATAAAACATCTTTCTTTATCTACATACAAAACAGGAAAAAAAGAAGAGGGGGAAAAAGAATAAAACAGGCCAGCATCCAGTGTTTACTGCTGGTAATACCACTGCTTTTAGCAAAAATGGCATATTCTCATTTGAGAAGTAGAACGGAGTTTTTGTTTTCTCCAATTTTTCTTCAGGTTTCTCTTATTGCTCATTACCTAGTCTTTGATGATATACTCATTATGATTGGTAACACTTAATAGGTTTTCACAGTATCACAGTACATTAGAAGGTGGAAGGGACCTCCAGAGATCATTACATTCAACCCCCCTGCCAAAGCAGGATCACCTAGGGTAGTACTCACAGGAATGCCTTCAGGTGGGTATTTAATGTATCCAGAGAAGGAGACTCCACAACCTCTCCGGGCAGTGCTCCGTCACTCTCACTGTAAAGAAGTTTCTCCTCCTGTTGAGGTGAATCTTCTATGTTCAAGCTCGTACTTGTTGTTCCTTGTCTTATTATTGCACACCACCAAAAAGAGCATGGCCCTCTCCACCTGACACCCACCCCTCAGGTATTTATACACGTTGAGGAGATCCCCTCTCTGACTTCTCAAGATTAAACAGTTTTCTGCCAGTTCTGGTGAATTATCAACATGCATGAACAATTCCTCTACATCATAATGCCACAGATACTTAATTAGAGATATTACATTTTAAAGGATGCACAATAAGCTGTTGCACAAAGAATCCATTCACAGTGTAACTTCATGTTGTAGAAAAAAATTAAGGGGTTTTGCCAATTGCTTTCTACGTGCTGTAAGGGGCTGATAGTCCTCTGCTGTGTCACTCTTGTTTAAGGCAATGGGTTCTTCCACCACTAAGAATAGGTCTGAATCACCTGAATAGACTTGAATAGTCAGCATCCCTTCAAAAGATATTTTGTGTAGATCCATTCAGATTCTATTTCTAAACTACAGGATTCTGAAGATTTCTTTTCCCAGAGATAATAATGAAAGTTATGAAATGAGTTTTCAGGTACTATCTTGGGATATGTGGGAAACCTTATGGTACACCCTAAAAAATACATCTTTGAATCAAGAATGATAATGTCCTGGTAACAGCAGCTTGGGAACATTTTCCCACATGAATCTCAAAATTACTAGTCTTCCTTCAGCTGTCATTTATGTCTTTGTAGTGCCTACGTTCCATTCTTTATTATGTTTGTCTTCCTTGTAGACATAGATGAAGACCATAAATATTTAAGGTATAAAGTGAGGAGTTATTTTCCTCTAAAATCAATCATAAAGTATAGGAAAACTTGGAGGAAAAAAAGTGTGATGTTTGTATATGCATAGAGCAAAACAAAAACAAAATGCCAAGACTTGCTCGTTCATAATACATGTGGTTTTTTCCTATAGCACTGCTAAGGCACTTCTCACTGTGGTAGCTAAGTGCCAAGAAAAACATCACCATCAGCACATTGTCTGCTTAAGAGTAGATGTCTCCCACCAACAGCAAGAAATGGTTTTGGTCCATTGCCCAGATCCTCATACAGAAAAATCATAAGCTCACAGAACGGTTTGGGAACAGACCATAAAGATCATCTAGTACCGACCTCTCTAGCATGAGTAGGGACACCTTCCACTAGACCAGGTTGCTAAAAGTCCCATCCAACCTGGCCATGAACAGTTCCAGAGAGAGGGTTCCCATATCCTCTCTTAGCAACATGTTTCAGTTTCCCACCACCCTCACAGTGAAGAATTTCTTCGTTACATCTAACCTAAATCTACCCTCTCCCAGTTTAAAGCCATTACGCTTTGCCCTATCTCTACGTGCTGTTGTAAGAAGTCCCTCTAGCTTTCCTGTAGTCACCTTGTAGGTACTAGAAGACTACCATAAAATCTCCTTGGAGCTTTCCTCTCTACAGCCTGAACAAACCCAAGAGAAGAGAGGTGCTCCACCCCCTGACAATTTTCACAACCCTCCTCTGGACTTGCTCCAACGGTGCTGCCTTGTACAGATGCAATGGTTGCTAACAACCTTGGATCCCGTTTGACCCCACTGGTTCTCAGTGTTGTACTATTTTCTTCAAATGTGTACCTAACTATAAACTGAGCAGAGCTGTGAATCAACATATTCTTCTGAAATTCACTTAAAGCCACCAAATTTCCTATTCAAAGTTGAAGAAAAATACCATAGCATCAGTAATTCTATAGTGTGGTCAGTTGGCCCACCAGTGTATCCCAAGGCAGAAAATGCATCACATCAAGATTTCTATGACTACCAAGCCTGCAGTTAACCCTTTCAGTTATTTGCTCCAAGCAATTATCTAGTACTCATTTTCACTTTCTTAGTAATAAAATGAGAGCATGCTGCACATAAATGGATTCACACAGCTACACAATTGATTATTTCCAACTGGAAAGAGATTGCTGTTGCCATGCAAGTCAGCAGGAACCTTGATTTTGCTTGCTTTCCTCCTGCTCTCTTTTTCACAAGCTCAGGCAGAAGGGCAGTACTCTGGTTTTGCCAAGATGACTTTAGGAGGGATAAAAAACAATTCACAGTGGAACAAAGTGCTTTTACAGAACAAATAAACTGAACAATATTGCAGGTCTACAGGGAAGTAAAAAGAGTTAACATCTAAGTCTCTCTTAAGGACCATATCTATAGTGTCCACCTGCTTCTGTAGTGTTTACCTGTAGTATCCACAGGAAAAGGGACACGTGTCACAAGGTCTTGACAATGTCAGAGAAGTGGAAAGAAAGCAGGACAACTGTCAAACACATTCAAACCTCCCTTATGTGATTCCTCATACATACACACATGTTATTAGTCTCAGGTGAGGAAGCCCACAAACCCCTGTCCGCTTCACAGCAATGTGGTTTCCAACATAAATTTTTCATCTGAGAAAATGAAAGAAAAGTAAGAAAACCTCAAACAAAACATCATGATGTGTAGAGCTTATTAACACACAAAAGGATGGTTTTGCTGAGCTCTCTTGCATATTGCATCCATACATCCTGCTTGGAGTTGAACATGAGAAATAATAGGAATTATCATCCAGCCATGGTAGGTCTCGTATCTGTATTTTGGGTCAGGTCATGAAACAGTTGTGGCCTATGAGAAACTTGAACGTCCATCAAGGTTCAAAGTCATAGCATAAGCCTTAATTTTCACATGACCTAACTCTCTGTTGATTTGACTTTGCACTTTAAGAACCTCACTGAAGAGATTTACAGCTACACAAATCATGGCCTCACTTTGAAAGAGTCTTCAATATAAGAAACTGACAATTTCTTTCCATCTGCAGAAACTAATGAGGTCATGTTATAGCTAAGGATCCTGCACCCCACAGAGAATAAGGCTGTCTTGGCTATGCTTAAGAAAAGCACAGCATTAGACTGCTGTGGTATTTTTAATGACCAAGAAAGACTACCAAAGAGAGTTCCCAAGTAGTAATGTGATTCAGTAGGCTAATATTCACTTGTACTTTGGAAGAAAGCAAATAAATCATGTCAGAAAAAATATGCTTAAGAAATATTTGTAATTTATGTACACAAGTGACACATTTCAGCAAGACTGCCATCAGAAGAGATAGCACTGAGGTTTCATTGCAAACAAAATCTATGTAAGTGCTTGATGTGTCCATAGCAAAGCAAAGGCTTTTAGTGGTAGGAATAGAAGACAAAGGTGTTTATTTGCCACAGGAGCAAAAGAGCCACTGGTACTTTGTGACAACCTCTGATATTTGTAAGGCAGGAGTCCATATTTCCTAATATTTCATTCACCTCTCAAATTTGCAGTGATTTATATATTTCTTAACTGCTTTGTAATTAAATCAGGATGTTATTTTTCCTACATTTGCTCTCATTTAAATATTTGGTTAAATACTTTTTAATTAAGCCAGGATATAATTCATATGTGAAGACTGGTACTTCACTGCGTAATGATGCAAAGCTGAGAGCTTCTTTTCTCTCCTAAGGAACCGCTTCAGATCACAAGCTTTTCAAAATTAGAACCTGAAATCTGAAAGTCTGAGATTTATTCCTTCCCCTGTTGACCTTAAAGAATAAAACATAAGAATTAATTTTAAAATTTGGTGTCTGGGGTGAAGAAGTCTTCCATCTTTGGAATATTGTCACTAGAGATTACTTTTTCATGGAAAACCTGTAAGAACTTCTGAAACTGTGATGTATTAATTTTCCAGCAATCAAAACTGCACTGAAAATAGCAATGAAATTGACATTTGCCAATAGTATGAACATTACATTATTTAGTGCTGACATTAAACAAGTAATATCTCTTGCTGCCCCTGAAAAGCTTATATTGCATCTATCAAGCACTTTTCAGGTTCCCTATGCAGTCAAAATGCTAATCAAGTTAAAGAGTTTCTGGGTACCTCTTGATTTAATGTTTGCTTTGACTTCAGTACCTGCAAACTCCACATACAGTTATTAGAACCAAAGTGCAAAGTACTATGTGGTGTCAAAGAAGAGAAGAGGCCATGAGAACCCAGTTATAAAAATGAAGAATCGACTGGCAAAGGTTTGAAAATCAGCTCATTTGGACCCATGTTAAACAAAAACCCCAGAGGCTGAAAGATGAATGTTAGACCACGCAGACTTCCCATTTGCAAGATTAAATCATGAAATAACTTTTTCCCCCCCATCTTCTGCCTCTGCCCTCCAAATCTGCTATTATTAAGCTATATTAATGGGCAATACAACACTTTTTCACTATTTTGAAGGCTCTGCAGGAATTTAGTGGTAAATATTTCATTTTACAGAAGGCAACACTGAGAAAGCGATGACACGTAATGTGCTTTAGATCACACAAAAAGACAGACACATCTATTAAGGTAATTGTTTCCTCCTTAGGATATTACAGCATGCAAATGTTTCCTAATGAAAATTCAGTTTCAGCACAAACACTGCATGATAACACAGTGCACAGCCCCAGTTCCTGGACAAACAACACAAATATTATTTTGCTTAGATATAAGCAGAAAATCAAGAATGGCCAGCGATGCCTTTCTAGCTGAACCATCAGATTTTTGCAGGCCAGCAGCAAGGATCTGCACTGCCTGTTTGCAGTATAACAAGCTGTTAGCACCTTCCTTGTAGTAATTCCCTGATAAACACAGCACTGCACAGCACACTTCAGGGTGCTAAATAAGACTTCTGCAGTTGGTGGATGCTACCATGACAGGACTGCCTGCTCCTGCAGGCCAATGTTTTGCTCTCCTGGTTGTCAAACTCTGTAACACTCGCTGGGAAAGATGTGGCCATTGAAGCAAGTCCTATAAGGATCTCCATCTATTTTACAACTACTTTATTTATTCCCCATTAAGAAGTAACACCACGTTTGTAACTGCAGCTGTTTGCTTGCCGATCTCAAAACACTGTCAAAGTGTGGGTGTAAGAGGAATCCTGCAACAAGGCAGAGCAGAAGTCATCCTTTATCAGAGGGTTTGACGAGCACTTGGTCTACGCTCTCTTAATTTGCTTTAATCAATGTTCACATAAAGAAAATAGTCAAACACTGAAGACAAGTGTGTCTAAATGTTTGAGATAACGTGACATATAAACTATTACTAGTGTTTCTTCATGAGGATCTAAATAAGGAGAGGCAGCTTGAAGCCAGAGACATGCTATTCATTAAGGCATTTAATGAAGACTGAAGAAGGGAAAAGGTTACTATGAAGTGCTTCTCGCTGCCACACAGTAATCCACTGTCAAGCCACAAAAAAGATATGAAGTCTCAACATTGTCCAGAGGATGAAGCTAAGGCTCTGGATGAAAGTAGGATAAAGGACAAGTCCTGTTTTGGGGAAAGGTGGAGAAGGCAGACAAAATCCATCTTGAATCAGAAATAGGAGATGCCAATTTCAAAGCTAAAAGAAACAGAGAAAACCACTATGACTTACAAAATTTCTCTGATTTTTGGCAGGGAAAGATCCCTCCCTGGCACACCTTGTAACAGTAGATAAGCACAAATATACCTACACTTCTGAAGAGAAGAAATTCAAGTCCAACTGATTAAACTGATTTGCCTCAGGCCATTCAAATTTTCACAACATTTTCACATCTGTCCAGAGACTTCCACCAAAAGACAGCCTCTGCATAAGAGCCTTCTCATTTGGCTGACAGACTGGGTTTATAAGATCAACATAGCAACAAAATTTTCCTCTGATCCTCATTCAGATCATCACAGACCCAAGAGGACAACTCTCCCTATGAAAGAACTGATACTTTGATTTGTATATCTTACAGCTGATCTGCAGTCCATGGATCATCTTATTTTCTCCTCACTAGGAAAACCACAGCAATGGAAGGACAATGCAAATGATTTTTAAGTTCAATGCTATCGGTTTTTGTATTTTTTCACTTAGATTAATACTTTATCCAGGACCAAATTCCTAACCATTATAGTCTAAATAACTTGGAACTTTTGACCAGAGTATGTGAGGTCATACTGTCTTATTAATGATTACAGAATAAAACATATCCAGTATAGGACCAAATACAGAACAAATATGTCTTTCTACCAGATGATCTTTCATGGATGGATATAAATAAAGCAGAGATGAACGTTTTCTCCAAAAGAAGCAAAGAATGAGGGATCTTTTCCTTTTTTTTCCTTTTGTTTTTATTTTCTTCTTTTTTTTTTTTTTTTTAAAGAATTTGGAACTTCAAATCAGTGGCTCAGTTTTTAACTGTACATTCATGACATCCTCTCTTTCCCTGATATTTTCAGAATACATTAGCTCAGCAGTATCTGTAGTTTGCAGTAGCAATTAGCATCCTGGGGAGTCAGCCGCAAATAACAAGTTCATAAACAAAGTAGAATTAATCAAGTGTAAAATTAAAAATAAGGAGGAGCTTGCATAATCTTAGAATTACAGAGTAGCTAAGAGAAGCCCATGCTCCAGGCAGGCATTAGTCTGTCAAAATTGTGGTCAAATATTTAACTACACTTCTTTTTTCCTTAATGGTTTATGAAATTAATGAAAGGTAATTATACAATCAAGTAATAACTATATAATGGCCTAAGAATGGAATTGGAAGCATAATCACCTCACTAAACTTCAAGATGTTCTTGAAAGTTTTTTGATTTTAGAGATGTGAAGGTACAGATGAGATGCTCTAAACCATGAATGTGTAGGCTGACAAAATAGTGGAGAACAGTGTATGGTTTCTGGGAAAGAAATCCAAAGCACAACTGTTCCTAAACATAATGATACAGTAGGGGAGGTCTTCTGCCACTACACTATTAGATTATTAAATCAACAGCGTGTAAAAATCAGCCTGTCCTTCATTTTATACACATACGATGGAAAGGGACAACGTGTGAAAACACAGCACAGAGCTGCCATGTTATCCACTGCTTACTGAAACCTACACTTAATTAAATTAAACACCAGGTTAACTTTAGTTTAACCAGGCTTTTCTCAGACAGGCTTCAATGTCACACCTCATTACCAGGTGCTGGATATCAAGTTACAGCAATTGAACCAAGTCTCAGGTAGATTTTTTTGAACTGCAGTGAAGGAAGAGGATGGACAAAGTAGAGAAGGCAAGGAGGTCTCATCTCATTTACTTTTTCTTGCAGTTAACAGACCACTACATAAACTAGAATCATATTTCTGAAATCCTAGTCATGCTACTGCATTAAGTAACACCACACTTCATAGTCTGCTATAATTACATGGTAAACCCAGCCGAAAACATTGGCTACCCCTCTACCTGGCTCTGTACTGTAGATTCAGCCTGGAACGCAATTACCAGGCATTTCCACTCACTCTTCTGTTTCAGCTATTCATATTATCAGGGGTGTAATTTCATTTGCTAGAATTTTATTTATTGCTCCCAGTCTAGGACAACCAGTAAAGAGTCATCTTTAGGGGGATGTTTTGAACAGAGCTCATCGTGAAAAGCAGCAGTCAGGACTACAGCACTTCTGACTAGCAGATTAATGTCCCCCGGAATATCAAGCTGAGAGCTATTTTACTATCAGGAGGACAATTTATAAGATTTGGGGTTGTTTTATGAAGCTTACCCATACTTTATACAACAGTACTTTAATGAGCATATTCATAAACAGAAAGTCACTTGGAAGAACAGTTCACAAAGTCCGCTGAGAAGCTCACTGTGCTAAGTCTGATTTACCTGGGAAGTGCTGAAATACTAACAAAGAGAAACTTCTAAAAAAAAAAGAATAGAGGAAAGAAAAAAGAACAAAAAGAACAAAGATCAGAAACAGAATCATCTAAGCTTTTCAGAAAGACAGGTAACATTGTCTGTCTTGGAAACACTTCTACTCAAGTAGACCTTGCAAACTTACAGGGAAAGTGTGAAGTTACATCCTTAAACAGTGGCAAGATGAGGCTGTTATTGAAGTGCTGTGCTTTGCTTTGCATTCCTATTTAAAATACTTTCCCTTTAGAATATCCTATTGAAAGGAAGAGAAGCTCTGAAGCATTATTTCCCCTGCATCTGTGAGAAAAAGCCTTTGTATCTAAGGCTGTCCAAGACCCACAGTATAACAGGATCGCAAAGCCCTCTCAGATTACTGATCTCATACATGAAGGCACTGAGAACAATTCCACAGGAGTGGATTTCATAGATACCATTTTAACAGAGAAAAATCAAAGCAATGTTTGCACATCATTTTTTATTTTTTTTAATACCCCCTTGAACACTAAAACATTCACTAATTAGACTTCATAGCACTCCTCCTGGCTGTATAACAATTATCACCACCATTTTACAGGTTGCTAAGCAAGGAGATTTGCTCAATTAGAAGTGAAAGGTTCTCTATCAGGCCATACCTCAAGTCAAAAGGACAGAAGTAAATGCAAGGTGAAGTGCCTCAGTCCACTGGGTGACAAGACAAGGTGCAATTAGTTATGCATTTACTCTGATCAAAGACAGAAATTTCTAATGGACTGCCCTGTGATGGCTCAATGTGTCGCTATCTTTCCTCTTGGTAACAGCAGAACTGCAGTGAAAAGAAACTATTTTCTGCAAAGCAAATCCAAAACACAACAGTGCAGAAAGCTATTTTTGCAGCTAATGCTCAATGTTTCTTGCCACCTCATTCCTCTTTGGGCAAAGGGTACATATTTCATCCACCGCAGGCTGAGAAGTGGATCTGTATACAAAATGAAGGGATCTCATGCCTTAACATACAGGAAAGCAGATGAATCACTTTAAATTAGAATCAATGATAACAATAATCCTACAGCTAAGTCTTGAAAACTGAAGAGAAATTTCTGAAGTACTTTCATAAATTTTCATAAGAGACATTTCTATCACTTAATCTAATACAAAGCAAGGGATTAACATTACAAGAATTTTTTTATTTGACAAGGGAGATTTGAAAACTTTCCACTCACTTTTGTATTTCAGTTCAACCTATTTAAAATCTCTGTTCCCACTGTCCTTCAGCCACACACAGTAATTAAACAAAGCTCTAATTTATCTAAATATTTGCAATATTTTAGTATTTGCACCATTTAATGCAAGGTATGTATCTTAGTAAGGGTATTGAAAGGATATTTACGAGTTGAAATGGGAGTGATGGAGAGCTATAAATCCATGTCAGTCACAAGGAGGTATTTTAATTTCCCAGAGTCTTGTATTGACTAGGCCTGGCTTGCCAGGAAAACTCAGTACTGGGCAGGTGCTTCAGTTCTTGGCTACAAAAATAACTCATCCTCCTTCCCTTCACATTTCTTTATTTTAAATCCTCAAAGCCTTCATTTTAAATCTCTGCAAAGTCTTCTGAAAGCAAGGTTGGACTGATGGTCAAATCAAAACCCTGGAAGACTCTGGAAAAAACATAAACCCTCCCAGATATTGTTAAAACAACAATCTTTCAACACAGACTGCTCCACTCTGCGTGCGCTTTGCATGCCATTCGGGACACGACCCAAAACGGCAGCTGGACCATCTTGGCTGTGGCAGGGAGCTCACCAGTAGAAGGAATGGATTCGTGCTTTCAATTCAAGTGTCCCTGTTTCAGCTCATCATCGTCTGACCAAGATGCTTATAAACAAGGAGACAAATTATAAACTAGCTTGATATATTGTAGCGATGGAAATGACATATGTGGAAACACTTCTTTTTTCTCTTTTGGCTATGTCTCCTAATTTCTCTGCCTTCCCCCATCATACGTTTTTTTCTATTTATTCTCTTCCATATGCTTCTCTATAACAGAGAAAGTACAAATAAACTAAGAAGTACAAAAGAGACATCTCTCTATAATTATAAATTGTGTTGTGTGATGTTTTCTTTCTGGTAAGCATTTGGGGAAACAGATTTTATGAACAGGTTCCATTAGCAGTAATGGGACAAGCGTCAAAAGTAATACAAGCTGGTGTACTTCAGAAGTGCAAAGGCTTCAACTACAATGCTTCAGGCATTTTTTACTTTGCTCTGCAATAACTAAACCCACTAATCTAAAGAGTAAAATCTGCAGCCTTCCAGCCTTCTTTGCAATGTAATATAGTGGCCTTCGCTTACTCCCACAGTGGCAAGCGCCTGCACTGTAAATCTCTGCCCAGGCACATCGATGATAGTGTTGCAGGGAAAGAAGCAGTGTTTATTTTTGGTGTCTAACACTACTGGTTTATTTCCTCTGTGTGGAGTTCACTGAAGTGCTCCAAGTAGACTAAACTACCCAAGAGAAGTTAACCATGTCAAAAAGCACATTCCATTTGGTGTAAGAAACACAACAGTGGAGCATACAAACTATTGGCACAGCTGAGCTTAGTCATTGCCACAGTAGAAACAACAGATTACCAGTAATAGGTTGCAGCTTGCTTGTCATTGGGGAATTAATTTGGACCCTATGAATGCCTCATGAAGGAGTAGGTAGGCACCTACATTCATGAGGATTCCTTAAACCAATGGAAAAGTTAACCATGAAGCAACTAGCAAGAGAATGAAAAGTCAGTTTCTGATGGGTGAAAAGAAGCCAACCTGCAAAAGAAGCACATATGTCAGTCTTCTCTGTGTCAGACAGCTGGGTCAACTACAGCATATTACTTTTACCTCAGACTCACTCAGAAACCTGAGACTGGATTTGTCTTTCCTTGCCTGCTATAGACTTGATAACTCAGAAAAGCAAGCACTGATCAAAGGCATTTTTATTTCACTCAGTTGTGCACTTTAGAGGCTCACACTGTGTCCAGTTTGCTTTATCAAGAATTACTGATGGACTTCTTAAACCCCACCCCCCATTTTCTGTGCACACCAAAGCACAGAGATATGGGAGCATCAGGGGGCATTTTCCCAAACCTCTGCAGAACTTCAAAATTTGTTGTCTGTGATCTCCACAATGTCATAAACACTACCCAACCCCCTCCAAACTCATTGCACCCAGCTCCCTTCTCCCTTCCAAGGTCTCCAAAATGGGAACTTTGTGTGTTCTTTGGATAAAGCCCCTTTACTCCACATCATCCCACTTCTTATACAGAGTACAGGGATTTTGTGCAAAACATTAATCTACTTCCATTTTCACTCCCTTTGTCCTTTTTTTTAAAACTGTAAGACCCCTCCATCCATGCCTGATGGTCATTTTCATGTAAGAATTTTCAATCAGGCTCTACTTTAAATATGCAGAGTGCTAGAAAACATTTGTGATAACTTAGCTAGACATATTTCTAGCTATGCATGAACAGCTACTGCATTTTGGAGTAGCTGCTAAATCATGCCTCTGCTTTACCAACATACATCTCCATTGCTGGTTCTTTCCTAATTCTTCAAAGAATTTAGTATATGAAATTAAAAGGCAATGATTTGCTTTTATCATTAGAACTTATTCAAGAACCTCAAACATGCTCTGACAATACTGAGCAAGACAGGTAGAAGCATGCCAGCAACAAGCATCAATGTAGCTCTCAGAAGGCACAACGAAGATTTCAATTATGTACTGAGGATGAATTAGATACGGCTTTTGAAAAGCAAAGGCTTTGCTTAAGTCTACTGTGTAAATTCCAGAAGTGTTATCATTGAAAATTAAAATTAACTTTCAGTTGCTTGGGCTCAGTACTCTGTTTCAAGTGTTTTGAAATGCAGTGGTCAGATTTACATAAAAATTCTAAATTTTTGCTTATGGATGTTCCTGTATGATTGCCAAATCTTCCTTCAAACTAATCTCTCCTCCTTTCCCTTCCACTGTTGTATTTATCACTACTACAATTACAATTTTTTAACAGATGACCTTCTTTACAAGAGCTAAATAGGTTGAACCATGGCAGATGATATACATTTGGAAACCAATTTCCTTCTCCACCCATATCTGCCAAAACTCAAAATCTTCCCTCTTTTTATGACTTCTTGTGCTGCTGATGATTTAGAAGTGAATTAGCAATTTGTTCACTTGCATTTTAACAAACATGATCAATGGCACATTGGGCTGGATGCGTCTTTTTTAGCAGCAATTGCCAGTCATCATGGCTGGCCAAATATGCTTTTTACTCTTTCTGTTGAGACAGGGAACTCTCCTTGTTGGCCCCTTTTCTACAGAATGAAACAATAAAAGTCCTTCAAGCATATTGTCAGTTTTGAGCACCCTGCCAGTGATCAAAACCAAATGGTTTCCCACTAGTAATACCAGCTGCTGCACTGAGCAAAGTACCCCAGTTCTTT
The DNA here is from genome assembly GCF_014839835.1 of Dryobates pubescens. Lineage (NCBI taxonomy): Eukaryota > Metazoa > Chordata > Aves > Piciformes > Picidae > Dryobates > Dryobates pubescens. The sequence goes on along the minus strand of NC_071625.1, from coordinate 17,255,826 downwards.
TCCACAACAATATTGTTGCATTTGTTGTTATGACATTGAACAAAACAAATCCCTCCATCAAGTGCCTTTCAGTGGTTCCCTAAGATGCTACTTGAAGCCAGGTAAAATGAGCTGAATAGTCTCAACAGAAATAACAGGCTGGGCTGCTTTCTACAAACTACTGTCTTCCAGATCATGTTGTGGGCTACCAGACTTGTGGTGCCTTTGTTTGATACAAAGCAGTCACTAAACTGATAGAGTTCTACCTAGAAGCCTTTTTCTTTCAAACAGTCACATTTAAAATAACAGCTAAACCCCCTACATGCTTTCTCTTTAGCCATGATCAAATTTTCTTTAGAGGAACTCCAAAAGCTAAACCAAGAAGAAACTATTCCAATACCACACACAAATCTACTTAACCCTTTTATCCATTGAAGACTCCAAAGGTACTCAAGCTGTGGGTGATGATGTGCTACATAATGAAGCATATAACCCGAGCTGCAATATATATTTGATTGTGCTTCTCCAACAAGAAGAAAACGCAGTATTTCTGTCTGCCATTCTCTTCAACAGCAGATGAATAACTTTTACTCAAAGTCGAAAAATTACGTATTAGCCTTCAGGCAGAAATACGGGTGGGGAAAAAAATCTTCTCAGAGGGAAAATTCAGAAAAGTTTAATGATGTAGTCAAGGAATTGGGATGGAAACATTCAAGAAACCCTAAATGTGATGATTTTTGCAGCACTTTTTATGATCAGTGTGGATGTATTAGGTAAAATCTAATTTTCCAGGGAAATCATAAATGCTTCATTTTCATGAGAAGCCTGAGGGAGATGATTTCTACCAGCGATAATACAGGGATTGTATCAGGCAAAGAATGCAATATCTTTGGATATAAATAACATGAGGAAGTACAGATGCAATTTCATCAAATATCACCTCCCCAGACTACAGACAACAATACACACACTTTGTAAGATAAGTTCAGCATCTTTCTGGTATATTTAGAGGGTCCTCATTATACCAGGATTAAAAGCTGTCCTGACTGGCATGTTTAAAACATGCTTCTCACCTGCAAGGTGCTACTGTGCTTTCTCTGGCCAGGCTTGAATAGTGCTATAAATTGCTTTGCAAAATAGTACATCATGCTGGGAAGCTATAAAGAGCTTTACAGAACAGCTTTGTGTCCACAGTTTGTAGTGCAGTTCATCTCTGTAGCTATGAGGCGGAAATCTGTTTAGCCCAAAGTATGCACAATCTACAAGAAAAATCAAAATATTTCCATGTTTTAGGAATACTGAAATGAACAGTCATTAAATGAGTGTAAATATGTGTATTTTACCCATCATTAAGAAGGATAACCTCTCCATTATTTAAAAAAAAACATTGATGCTTCCTCACTCTCCCTTTTCAGAGAATTATTGTAGCCCAGCTGCTTTAAAAATAGGTTTTATTTTTGCTTTCTCAGAACTTCTATGATTACCTCTGGCATTTTTAGCCATAACTTGAATTAAGGAGGTTGAAGAACAGGAAAGTTCTGAGTAATATTTCATATTCTGGTAAACATACCTCGGAAATAATACATCAGCCTCCAAACCACCAGCTCAGAAAGTGGTAGAAATCCCGTTGCTGGATCTCAAGAGTACATTAAAAATAAAAGCTATGAAAGAAGTCAGCCTTCACAGAGGGACTGGAACAAGCCAGGTTTTGTTTCAGAGTTGCAAAATTTCAGTTCACAAAAATGGACAGAACTCCAAATTTAATTACTGACATTAATATCTACTCTGTAGCCACACAAAACTGGGATTTCCATTCTCATGAGACTGTTAATTCCTTGGCTAGTGGATAAACTGAAATACATCTCTGCCAGCCCCTCCTTACAGCAGCACATTATATAGAACACTTTGTATATGTAGGTATGTGACCAGCAGAAGGACTTGGGCACTCATCCAGGAAAGCAAAATCATAGTTAATTCCATGTGCCACTGGGTGGGTTTTTTTTAGCACAAGTAAGTCTTGCTTTCAACTCTGTAACATTTTAGAGGACAAACTGTATTTGTATTGTTCCTGCGAAGAACACACAGATCAAATCAACAATTTATTTTTCCCCTTGCTTCATTCTACACAAGTATCTTTTATTTATTTTATTTTTTAAATCATCTTTAGTTAGATTCAAGTAGAAGTTTTTACCTGGACAAATTTGTTTTTCATGTGAGACCTCTCCAGCCCTAGTGTTTGGTACGTCTGGTTCTTCACACCTCTCTTCCTCCTCCAACAGAGGTTCAATAAACTTAGGAAAGCACAGTAATAAGTCAAAAAACAAATGGAATAATGTCCTCTCTGGTCACTCATGAAAGCATTTTTGTTGGGATGATCCAGTTTGACTCACACATAAGCCACCTCCCCTAAGAGTTCAAGACAAATTTTCAGGAGTCTGCACAGACAACACACCCCCTTCCCCAGTCTTCTCAGGAGACTTGCAGAGATGCTCATCCTTCACTGCTGTTGACACAACGCTTTGCTTGTTACCAGGTTTAATGACTGAAACTTCCAACCCACCAAGAGGCAATGTATCACAGTAGTCTCTAGCACATTTGGAAAGGAAGAAGACATAGAATGCTAGAACCAAAGTTGAGGAGAGACTAATTTTGCTATCAGAGAGTGCTCAGCCAGTTCAACATCCAGGAGGTATAAAGTTGTGACAAGAACTGGTTTATCTTTTAATTTTGGCGCTTATGAGTATCTAACTGGAGTCAGTATGCATGGTTATGACAGTTTGCAGCAGTGTTTCCTAAACATTTTCAGCCATAAATTTACTTCTTTGTGCAATAAATCAAATTTCACTTAACACTGCCAAGCTCTTTCCCCAACTCTGCGAAAAACTTGTCTAACAAGGATAAGACAGCACAACCCATCATGTTCACAACTCATCTCTGATGGTGTGATACCTACAGGTTCCTATTGCCTGAGGCATAAGACAACTGCTCTAGGTTTGACCTCAGCTCCTACCTGAAGGTTAAAGTGCAGAACCACTACATAAATTCTGTAAGAAATTTAGGGTCCTAACCCAGGGGAGAAAGCATAGGTGGGAGGGCAGCACAAATATTCATTGGCACCTAGTTTGCCTTTAATTATTTCAACAGTTTTGGTCTATTTTTCCTTCCCCTCAACCTGTCACTTGCCACTGGATAGAGTCCTATAGTAGGACTGCAACCCCCACCTAAACATTAAGACCTGAATTATTTTCTGGGCTATGTTAAGAGTAACAAAACCAAGCCTAAGCACAGAGAGCAGTATCCAATGGCCTCTACCTCTCATGCAGCCTTCAATAACTGTGTCTGATTTCAAAAGACATTTTACAATTCCAAATGCAAATTTTACACACATGAAAGCACCCCATGTTGATACCACTCAGCTGATTAGTATTTTAGATGCAGTAAAATCAAAAGACAACTTCACATAAATATTTTAAATCTACTTCTCCTGAGTTAATGACTCAGTAGAACTTCATAAACTTTCCTCTCCCTGTTAAAGAAACAGAGCTACTGAAATTAATAAAGACATGGGAGAGATGTACATTTTCATCTTCAGGATAACAGGTGAGACTATGAAAGGCTTATGAAGCTATTTTGTCTCTTGGAAAGTATTTCCAAAAATGTCTGCTCTCAAGTACGTTCAGATGGCAAGGCCCATCTGAGCTAGTAACCTAGATTTTCTGTTCCTGTTTTACTTCCCACCTGCTGTCAAGCAGGTCTGCTAATAAGAAGACAATACAAACTAGAGGAGATAACAACCAAATCTCATGCAAGTTTATTGCCTCAATATTACTTTTGAGTTTTGTACTAACAGACACTGCAGTATTGGGGTGCATTTACTCACACCGGGAGATTGCTCTGTTCAGCAGCGTTACAATAAACTGAGAGACACTGAAGTGATAAATCAGGAAGGCTTGGTGGAAACTACAATTAAAAGTAAGCCTTACTATATCTTAAAAATGGGATGGCTACATAAACTACTTGATGCATAGTTTCTATTGCTGTTTACAGATAATAGAGTTATCTATTTTCTCTAGCTATGAAGTGCTTTCTGCATTAAAGTACTACTGCCATCATAAAACATTTGTGAAAATTAACAGCCAACCTCTCTTCTGCCCTGAATATTAATTACTATATGAACATTTCTTGCCAGACAGCTTTCAAAACATCCCCTCTCCTAGGATATTTAATTTCATGCAGAAAGCACTTTTGATCAACTTACACAAATTAGTGAATGAAGAGGACATGGTGCATCTATCTGCCTGTCTGAATTCTGGGAAAGCATTCCCTACTGTGAGTTACTAGACTTAAATGAAAAATTAATTCAACTTTTCATTTATAAACAAAAATTGATCAAAGGATACAGAAGAAGTGGTAATGGTAGATGGCAGTGTGTTTTTTAACAAAAGCTAGAGCTGTGAGACAAATGCTGGACCTTGATTTACTTAAAATGAAATGGTTTAATATATTGCATTGGAGCGGGTATTGTGAGTATTATCAAGATGGAAAAGGTTAAAATACAGCAAGTACTACATTTCAGGAGGAGTAGTATCAAAAAGATATTTGAGAGGAAAGACCTTGAAAGCAGCAGAGGGCCTAGAGAAACAAGAGACACAAACAAGAGACCCAGCCTTACAACTGGCCAAAACAGCAGGCAGTCCAATTGCTTAAAGAATACAAACATTAGCCTATTCCAGATACACAATAGTTATTGCTGCTCAGCACAGTGGGCTTCAAATCAAAACCTCTTCATACACTTCAATATCTCCAAGATGGAAAAGTTCAGTGAGTTTTCTGAGCACAGTCAACATTAATCATTCAAAAGCTGGAGTGCCTAAATTAGCATGAAAAATACTGCAGTAAGTGAATCTTGGCCAAATAATTATTAAATGACTACTAGTGGAAAATAAAAAATAAAGAAAAGACAAAAGACTGCACTGAACAACTGCTTTGTTCAAAGAAGGTGCAGCAGGAACCAGCAGAAGAGCCTCTAGCTACTGCATCTTCTGATAATCATTTCTATATTCGTATCAGGGTGAACTAAAAACTGCAGTAGTTATTTTCTCTTTTTAGACCCTAGCCCTAGAAACGTTTATAAACAGCACTAGATCTCTGCTTCCACATATACAAGCCAAGGTTTCTGCAAAAATGCTTCTAAGATCCTAACTCTGATTTCTCCATCTCTTCTGAAACAATGCAAAGGTTTCACAAAGCTGCCCATAAAACACAATCTGAAAGTTCACACCTTACCTTCTTAGCAAAAGCAACTGAAAATGATGCCTCATGCTACAAATTAATTTAGCTGTTGGTTCCTTTCACATGAGTCAAACACCTCTGTAATATTATTCTCATTTCCTTCCCACTTTGAACTGGTATCACTCAGTTCACATTAAACATTTTGCTGTAAATTATCCTGGTCAAAACCTTTAAGAAAGAAAATGAAAAAGAACCAGTTTTCCAATGTTTTCATCTGCAAATCTTCTGTCTTTTTCTTGATAGGATGCTTATAAATAATTAAAATATATGAACAGCAATAATAACAAAATACTTTCCTTATTAGGCTTGAACTCAACTTTCTAAGTATATTATCACCATGATGAGCCTCTATTTATCTTGCCTGTGGCAGCACTTCATAATGATTACATAAAGAGGTCTATTTTAGGAAGGTTATATCTTTGATCTCTTTTTATATACATAGAAATCATTTGCAACTGACAGATCTGTTACTACTGCACATGATATACTTCATCTGCAAATAAAATACTCTATATAAACAACTTAAAGATTCATTTTGTTTCCTTTAGTAAAGTGCATTCCTGCTTCCCTCAGCACATATAAATTAAATCCATACTGTGAAAATCAAAGAGGGTATTGATTCCTTAGGCAAGCATGTAGAATCCACCACAGCACGTTTGTTATTTGGATTTTTTTTTAATCAACTGCCACATAAACACATCTATTTATAAATCCTGCCTGCAAAGAAGCCATTCACACAAGTGTGAATATTCCAGAAAGCAGAGAAACTGAAGAAGTTGAAGGTGGCTATATCAGTTGGCCATACTGAGTGAGCACACAGCCCAAGCATCTTAAAGCACTGGACTAAGTTCACGGTACCACTGAACCTGCCTTGCTTCCAATGCCATCTTCCCCATCATGCTCTCCATCCCCTCTCTTTGAAGCCCTGTCTTACATTCTGTTGCTTTATTTTCCATGTATCAGTCTTGAAAAAGTTCAGGCAATTAATAACAGAATAAATTATTTCTCTAATGTCTTCAGTAAATATCTTTAATAGCTAGTGTTCATTATCTGCTTTATTTGACCAAAGGTACAAGGACAGTTACTAGAATACAGGGAAGATCTATGGGAACAAAGCTGAGATGCTGTCTTCTATCAAAACTGACCAGTATACCTCCAAAGGAAGAAAGAGGAGGAGACCACCGGGGAAGGGAGTGTTTCCTAAGCTTGCCAGAACATTTTACCAAAGAACTAGAATCATAGCATCTAATCAACAAACTTCCAACTGTCTCTATGTGCCAAATAAGAAATGTAAGGTGAGGAAAAACAACAATGGTGAGGAAAAGGTATTGAAGAGCAAGAAAAAGAAAACATTTCTGAAAGGGAACTACCCACAGCATCAGCCAGTCAACCTGAGCTGAGGATGCTAATCTCTGCTTCATGATTAACAAAGCCACCCATACAGTGGCTTTTAAAACTTCCAACAGAGCCTATGTAATCCTTTGGTAAACTGATTTGCTTTAATTCCTGAATGAGCCAACTATCAGCAGTTACAAAGGGAAGTCTTGGAAGTGTTATGTTGTTCTATTTTTATTCATAGCATCCAAAATTCCCCTGATTTAAGTCAGATTTCATTGCTGCATAAAATATGGAGAATTGCTGTTCAGATGGCATAAGCTCTTGTACATAGTCCCACTTTGATCCTGACGATCTGCAAGCAGTTTGCTACAATTTGATGGACCATATTAACGAGACAGAACAAATGTTGCAAAGTACTTATTTATCTACAAATAAATATGTACCTGCCACTGAGAACACATGACTTTGTCCAATACAAGCTCTGGATTTGAAAGATGGGGAAAATACAGCTCTGCTCCCCACTGGGATGCACTCTTTCTGGCAGAGTGCGACTAAATCTACTCTACTGGCAGACTAGATTTAATAATGTTCTCCTTCTTCCCAAGAATGTTATAAAGCTGCATTAACATCCTCAGGCAAATGTCTCCACACAAATGAAAAGGAATATTGTTTCTATTTTAGCCCATAGCCAACCACCTACATAATAAGTATTTCCACTCATCCTGGTACTGAAAGAAAACAACATTTAGATCACCTCTAAGTTTAGAATAAAGTACTATGGAAAGTTAAACACTCAAGCAAATTCAGAATTGAGATTACCTTAAAGTGCAATCTTGATTTACCATCCAATTCTTACTAGAAATCTATCGCCATGACTACACATAATCACAGAGAAGGTTCAAGTCACACAGCAAATAATATGGATTATACAAATTTTGAAGAAAAGATTCATTCATATATGAAATTTTCAACACCTCATTGAGAGAAAATCCATAACCAGTACCATGGCAGGGGTGTGTGTGTGTGGATCATCAGAAAAAGAAAAGTAAAACAATCACTTCCGAAGTCATGGCGCAAGCACCAGGAATCAAATGAGCAGAACTAAACTGCACTTCCCAACATCCTTTAAATTCATCATCTTGTTATGGATCTCTTTGCTCAAATACCAAAAAGAAAAAAACCAAAACAACAAACCACCAAACCAAGCCAAAGGAAACAAACAAACAAAACCCAACAGAACAACCAAACCAAACCAAACCAAACCGACCCTTGATTCTGCTCACACCAAAGCTTTAGGCAAAGTTTTATTGTTAATATGGTATATGAAATAACAACTCTCTGCTGACATCTAAATACTATGAACATGAACACATTTAAAGTAGGCTAAGCAGTGGTATCTACAATATTAAGAGCTGGGCATGTTACTAACACTTGCCATATGTTTTCGACTTACAGTTTCACCAATAGGTGTAATCCTTACCTATTTCACTTTTCTTTTCCAAAGCACAAGTGCAGAACACTACCAAATGCAGTACAAACCCATCATTCCTAGTTGTTTTATTAAAACACTAGCAAGGTTATGGTAATATTTTCTGGACAGGCAGCTCTGCAGTGTTACCATGTGGTGGAAGGCCACCTTACCTAGAAAAGGAAAGTTTATTGAGATGGTATCTTCATACCAATTCTTCTGATTGATTGCCTGATCAACAAATAAATATATTCATATTTTAAATAAATAAGGAAATTGTAGATTCCTTCAGTCATTCACAAGCAATCCATAAAACTACTACAGCACAGAAAGTCCAGGAAACTTACGAGAATTGCCTCAGTACTTTTACAAAAACTTAGCACATATTCAAACTCCTAACAACATCAGAAAGCTTCATCACTTTCACCAAGCAGGAAATATATGCAGGGCCAGGGCTTAGATGACACTTTACGAACTAGAATAATCCACGAGTGACACCTTAATAAATGGCACTTAAATTGCTAGGGAATGGAAGCATTTCTTCAGAACTGATGCCATTCTTCAGAATGGCTAAATAATGTGGTGAATCCATTAAAATGACCTGTCTGAAGTTGCTGTCAGTTTGTCTTTGGACAGTTCCTCTAACTCTTTCTGTTCACTGATGTGATCTCTGATGCTGCCCTGTACACCACGTGCTTGCCAAATGCATGCATGTTGGCAGAGGCATGGCATTGCTGTGATGCTGCAAGATGCTGAAGATGCAGAAAAGGATGGTGGTGGAAGGGGTGAAATCAGTAAAAATGCCACAGTTCATCTCAAGCTGTGTAGCAGCTACATCTGCATCTGATCTCCTGCCACCTGCATCCAGCTCTGGAAGTGGTGCCTGCGCTTCGTGGCTTGACCCTGGAGTTCTCTCATGGCTATGGATTTACCAGGCTGTGTGTGACACTGAGCAATCTCTCTGGCCCCAAACCTGCCTTGCTGTCCTGCATTTTGGCTCAGCACTGCTGTGTACCCCTATCGTCACCATGACTCCTTGTCCTTGGTGGAGTTGTCAGCTGCATCCTTTGGCCTTTAGAGTCTATCTGTTCTCATTCCTCATCAAGAGCACCTGGAATTCTTATAAATCTTCCTGAAATCTTACTAGTGAGAGCAAAGCACACCCAGGGAAAGCATATTAGGATCATGATGGGACACAGCAGTTAGTGCCTTGCTACATGACTACAGACTGACAGATGTAGTCCACTCCTTCAAAGTGAACTGATTGGAACGAGATTACAAACTCCAGGAGGTAACATTAAACACTACCTGTACCTGTTCTTGGACTAGAGAGTTATGTACTTGATTTTTTTATTCTTAAGAGCAGCACAATCACTAACATTATAATGAAACAGATCCACATTCCTTGTGGTACTCTGATTTGTCTGAGAAGTAAATAACACTGCTTTCCAAAGCAGAGACCTTTACAGTGACAGAACAGCGAGCCTGTACCAATTAAAACGCTTTCTATCATACTAGACTATCATATTGCTGTGTTAATTTTCCAGACAAATTTAGAAGTCAAGCAAGTTCTGCTCTAATAAGATTTGTATAATTATTTTATTATTTTTTTGCTATTGTCATTGTTATCCATCCTGGCCTAACTAGTTTTCCAGCAAAGCAAGCCACATACCACAGGGACACCTTTCCCCTAAAAGTGCCAATATGTGCCAAGGTTAATCCACTGAGCACAAGGTCTTTTTATTTCACATGTGTTAGTTGGCAACAAGGACAGTCATCCTGCCCTAAACTTAAATTCCACAAAGGATTTAGGGTTGGACAGTAGGACAATTTGTTGACAATGGTGATTCTAGATCCTCCTGTTTATTTTTGTTTCTAGTCAGATGTTTAACCTTTTCCTGTGACCCCAAGTGGCACTAGATAGCTCTTGCTCAGACAAATATTGGTTCAGACAGAAAACATGGAAAATTGAGACATGTCTCTGAGATAACAGTAAATCCATCAATTTCTTTGAAAACCAGATTCCTATTCAAATGATAATTCATAAATGTCTTAAAGAATAATGATTCAATGTCACACGCGTGGAATGAACAGCACAGCTCATCTGTGGCAATTCCATGGTGAACAGAGATTAAATGCCTTCCTAAACTAAACAGAGGCTTTTCCTAAGACTAAAGGTAATATGAAGCTTTAAGTGGGCTAATATTTATGTTTGACCACAGCACAGCAACACTATATACAGAGAGAAACGTAACTCAAGCTTTGGTGAAAACTGCAATTAAAAGATGAATTCAAATTAAATTAATCTTTGCCCTGTCCTGGTGTAATGCTTAAATTGCAATTATGAAACCTCTAACAACAAAATAAATAAATGAATAAAGAATAAATTACACATATAGCTGAACAAAGGCAAGGAAAGCTAGAAGAGAAATGCAGCAACTCATCAATAAAAAAAGCTTTGCCTAAGGTCAAAACTTATTAATTGCACTGCAGTTATTTGGACTCATCTGCATAGCAGAAGATGGCAATTTTACAGCAAAATTCTGAAGTTTTGAATGAAGTAGACTGACATTTGGGAAAGGGTATTTCTATAAACAAATGTTGACACGTGACAGATGGATACAAGGGCTATTTGAGGACTACTGTATGTATTCATGTTATTCAGATTACATTTTTCTTTACAGGCTTCCTAGCAACAGAATTTCTAACTAAATTCCTAAGAAATCACATGCTCTTTGAAGAACTCACTGCCCTCCCCCCCAAAATAGCATTTGTGGGGACAATTCAAGAAAATTCAAGTCAAGTGCTTCTCCTGACTAGCAGACAAAGTACATGAGCAATATGAACTGGTTCAGTTGAAATTACTTAGATATAATTTTCCACATGGGATGCATTCCAAAAGTGTAGCTTTTTTTTTTCTCTTTATTTATTAAAGCTCAGCACTGAAAACATTGTCATTAGCTCAGAGAGGACATAATCACACAGGGTGAGGGTGTGATTCTTCAGAGGATTTACAGGGAAAAGGCAGGACCTTCAGGCCTGGGCCAGGTAGTCACCCTTCACTGGCCGCAGGCAGTAATGCCAGACGCTGCTAGCAACAGTAGGTGTAACACTCCTCGTGAGCTTCTATTTCAGCTTTTTAATTTCTAGTGTCTTCCAGCAATGCTGGAGATATTGTCTGTGACTTAGACATCACAAGGTTCAAGACCTTAGAGCTAAGTGGAGCAGCCCTGGAGAACAGGGCAAGGGGGAATACCCAGGGGGTTGACTTATAAGTAGTGACACTGAAGTTAAAATAATCAGAGCTCTTCAAGGCATTAAACAATGCATTCAGCCAAATGACAAATACATACATCTTGCAACTGAAAAAAAGGAAGTGCTGCAGAGAAGTCACTGGAGGATGCTAATGCTTCCTTCATTTGAAAAAGAAACAGTAAAAAAGCCAAACCAATCTGCTACAATCTGGTATTTCTGGGGGTCTTTTGGTTGTTTTGTTTTTGGGGTTTTTTTCAGTTGTTTTTGTTTCCCCCCTTCCCCGCTCCCTCCCCTCTCCCCCCCCCCCCCCCGATTTTAGAATGAAAGCTATTAGAGTTGCAGCAGAGATGGTCATAGAGGATTCCACCCAATTCAGTCTCACATCTTTAACATGCTGCAGCAGACACACTGTTTGAAGATACAAGTTCAACACAGAAAGATTTGCGGGCATCAAGAACAATGAAAACAAGATAGACAAAAAGAAAGGTTTATTGCTAACCACATTTCTCTTTCCAGCAATGAATACACTTGGCTATTGCCTTCCGGTTTACTTTTGATTGATTTTTTTTTTCTCAGAAGCCAACTATTTTTTTTTTGGTTCCTCAACATATTCAGCTCAAGTAGATTCTGGGTATGAAACACACCTCAGTTAAAATCATAATCTGCCACTGACTCATTAACAGAGAGAGAGTATTTCCCAAAGATCAAAGCATGCAGGTTTAAGCCAGAGAGTGTGAATCATTCTTCATTCACAGACCATGTCATGAAGATCCCTTAATGGCTTACTCATGCATCAGAAATGTGAAACTCTGTTATATGTCATAAACTGCAATTACCACAGTCTATATTTCCTTAAAAATATTAAAGCCATGGACATGGTCCTTACAACTTCCCCAGACCTCATAAGACACGCACTTATAGTCCTCTAGCAGCATTGCTCAGTGTGCAGTTAGGCAGTTCCTAACAAACATCTCTTCATCCTTCATTTTAACAGAGATATTATTTTAAAAGGCTCCAATAGCTTAATGTTGACTGACCAGTCTGCACTTAAAACTTTCTATTTGCCAAACAGCAACTTGCCTGGAGATCAAAACCTGCAAATAGCTAATTCATCCTGTACTTGTTCTCATTTCTACTCTGGACATGCTTTTGCAGAGTTGGGACAAGGCTTTTTCCTTGTGCCAGTTCCAAAGGACTTGGTGTGTTCCTGATACATTAATACACAGAGCAGGAATCGACAGGCTCTGAAAGTATAGGGATCAAAAAGCTTTTATTTTTTTTCTTCTAATCGAAGCTAACACATAAATATATTCTGATAAAATCTATATTGCACTCATATAACGTAGGAAAGCAGATTTCTGCTGCATAGAGTGTAGTCTTTTCAAGCATCATCAGCAAAAAGTTGAAATACAAATCACTGGAGGCAACACGGACACAGATGGATGTGGCAGTGCAGCACAGCTTTCCCTTGGAGAATTCATTTAACTAAGTTCTTGCTATTACCTCAGACACCCCATTTACTTATATTAAAGCCAGCTCAGTTTTTATGTTCTAGTTTTGATAATTCATGTACTATTTTGGATATATTATTGGGCATGTTTTCAGGCTCTTTTGCCATCTCGCTGTCTTCCTTTACTGATGTGGAGGGGTTTGCCATATATTCATTATGATATGGATCATAATTTTTAAGTGGAGTATCTATTACTCAGTAGTTCGCTGAGATATTTTTTAACCTCTGTCAGAGGGAAACTGTAAGTTTTCATATTTAAAGGATGCAAAAACCCTCATAAACTTCTGGAATAATTTATTGGATTTATGCCACTTTATACTTTTTAATCACAATGCCAATGGCAGATGCATTCATCTCCTGCATGCTGACTGAGTTCATGACACAGTGGTATTTCATCTTCGACTTCTAACGTCATAACATTTAAAAGTTAAAAGCCATCTACCCATCTCTGGGCACTCACTTAGCAGACACCCTTAGCTATTTCAAGTAAGTGCCTCTGCAGTAATGTTTAACTTTTCCTTGATTCCTGTTATATCAAAACAACTTTTAGTGAAGATGTATTTGAGTACCATTGGGAAAGGAAAGCAATAAGAAATGGTGCATTCTTGACTGCTGAATACCTTCAGGGATCAGGTTAATAAGAACAACGAATTAAATGGAACAAAGAAATGAAAATCCATCTCCTGTTGGGAAAAGCAAACCTCATGGCCCTGATCCCCCCCAAAGAAACTGTACAAATTTGTTTTCAGAATTAATATCAAAGGTTGTGGGGAAAAGACACATATGAAATCAAAATGTGTACGTAGAACTGATTTTACCACAGTGTTTACCTTGTAAATGTCTGAGGAAAAGAGCTGTGATTTCTTTTGCAGAATAGTAGGGCATACAGCAGGCTCAAAACCCAAATACATCCCCAAACATTAAATTCTACTGTATCTCCTTGTAATTTTTATTGCTTAAAAGAAAACATATGAAATAAAATTGATCTAATGCACTACTAATATCAGCTGCAATTATCTGGTTGGTTAAATTCAGCTTAATGGCAAACACATTTGAAAAACTACTTAAATGTACTCACCTATGTTCATCACAATATTCTGACCCAAAATGTCAATCTGTTACAGTATCACAGTATCGCCAAGGTTGGAAGAGACCCCAAGGATCATCGAGTCCAACCTGACACCACAAACCCCATGACTAGACCATGGCACCAAGTGCCACATCCAATCTCCTCTTGAAGACCTCGAGGGATGGTGACTCCACCACCTCCCCGGGCAGCCCATTCCAAAGACTAATGACTCTCTCAGTGAAGAACTTTCTCCTCACCTCGAGCCTAAACTTCCCCTGGCACAGCTTGAGACTGTGTCCCCTCGTTCTGGTGCTGGTGGTCTGGGAGAAGAGACCAACCCCGTCCTGGCTACAACCACCTTTCAGGTAGTTGTAGAGGGCAATGAGGTCACCCCTGAGCCTCCTCTTCTCCAGGCTAAACAATCCCAGCTCCCTCAGCCTCTCCTCATGGGGGTTGTGCTCAAGGCCACTCGTCAGCCTTGTTGCCCTTCTCTGGACATGTTCAAGAGTCTCAATGTCCTTCTTGTTGTGAAGGGTTGAAATTTCCCCCCAACATTAACTTTGCCAGAGCAGCTCAGGTGGAAGCAAATGAAAGCTGTATTTACAGGCAAAACTACAATCTACAATGGAATGCAATGAATATGTACAAATATACAATCTTTACAGATAATTACAATTAACAAACAGCACAAGAATTCTCCTGGTCAAAGACCAGGAAAAGCTACTTTCTTCTCCTTTTCTGTCCCCCAACCCCTGGTACAAAAAAAGGGAGAAGAGAAAGGAGCAGAGAAAGTTGCTGTTAGACTTAACCAAAACAATGCAGCCAAGGTCAAGCACAAGCAAGTTAGTATCTCTCCTGAGTAAAGAAGCAAGAAGAGAAGAGAAAAGAGATTGTTTTGATACAACCAGTCTTAGGGTAGGTACCTCTCCAATGAAATTGTTTAGAATTATCTTTATTTTTCCTTTTTACAGCCAATAGTGATTTATCTACATTTACTTTTCTGCACAAGATCTGTGAAGAATTTTAAAGGCATAGCCTAAAACTACCACACCCTAATTTAATTTTCTGATGAAGGTATTACGGCACAGTTCAATGGCTTGTTCACCACCAAAAAGATACCAGTGACAAAGTCCTATTTGCTTCTCCTTACTATAGAGCTCAGTAAGGTGGTTTTGTCAAATCTCTTTCTCATTGAAACATCAGAAATGGGAATTTTTCTTTTTCTGTTCCAGACCAGTGCTTTTATTTTTCATTCCTCCAAGAGAAAAGTCCTAATTATACTGTATTTCCTGACATCACATATAAAACCAGAGCCTCTTACTCCATTCCTTTAACAGCTTCCTTAAGTTCAACTTACAGTTTACATCTTGGCAGTGAAAAATGTAACAAGAATTACTTCTTCCTAAGGTAACAATTAAGAAAGAAAAAAGAATTACAGAGGAACTACACAGACTGTTAATTGACTATCATGACAATTACATTATCTGAGGGATATTCATTTGAAGAAAGGGTCCTTGCAATGAGTCATTAAAACAAGAATACTTTCTGTGTCTTGGGTATCTTTTATCAGAGGTTCTCTGTGCATCTACAGTCATTCATTAACTAAAACATAAGAACCTCCAGTGTCATCAAGCAATTACTGCTTATCTCCCCTTAGTATGTCCCAAATCAGTGACAGGGACTGATAATTTTTATGAAGACTTAAAATATGTCCTTCCCAACTGACATTACTTTTAAACAAATTAGGTTTCCTAGGTGGGTATTTGAGATACTTATGAATCGCATGTGAAGCAGACAGAGATAGGAAGCACGAGCTGGTGTGCACAAATAACATGAGAACCTGAAGCTATGCAGAGCCAAAAGGCACTGTGGAGAAATGAGCCAGAGGATTCCTGGGACAGATTCTGTTCATCCCTGCCTGCATAAAACGCACAACCACTATAGTCCAGGTTTCTGTTACAAGTAAAACTGCAGTAATGGTTGAAGTTTGTAATTTCATTCATTTACACAGCAGGTTACATTAATTCTTGTCTGTTACCATTCAACTTGGCAAACTGTTTTTGACTCTCCATAAAATAAGCACTCCTGTTAGAAGTAAAGATGTATAATTTCTCATTCATTTTGTTTTAAGAGCCCAACAATTTTGAAGACCCTACAAAAGTCCTATGGTTTACATAAGAACATATTTATTATTTCAATTTAACTTCAGCTAGGCCTTTGCTACAAATAAGAAGTTAAAAGAGACAGCAGAGACTGCCTTCTGCTGCAGAGTAGGTCTTTTAAACTTATCCCAAATGAGCAAAAATATTTCTTTGTGGCAGATAACTACTATAAATGCATTATAGAGAAGTTCCAAGGCACAATAGGTTGTATATAATGTAATACCCTTTTAATTCAGGAAGCTGAGATTCATATCTACATAGGACAGAAGTAGAATTAATTTGATGGCCTCAGCATGGACCTAATTAACATTCCAAAACACTTTTTGAAACAGTACTCTAGAATTCCTTAAATGAGAAGCAAAATGAAATAACACTGTAAAACCTGAGGTGACAAAGCTCAAAGGGAACAGTCATGATTATGTCTTCTATAACAGAGGGAACAGGAATACATATTAATGAGACTGAAGGGTTTGTAGAGAGAAGTAATAAAAGACATGACCTCTTCTTAAAAACTTCATTTCATTTATATCCTATCAGACTATCATGGGTAGAACAAGGTTACTGTGAGCAGTCCTTTCTCATGTGAGTAAGTGCAATCAATTGTGGAGATTTTTTTAATCCAATCTGTCTACAGAATTTAGAAATAAACAACTTCACATAGCTGTTGCCTTTGAAAACTCGTAAAATATTACTGAAGTCCTTTTTTGCAAACAACCTTGCACGGTTGGCAGTTCTTCATGCACTTGCCTATCAACAGAAAGGCAACAAAAGTTGAAAAGAGCAGGCTACCTCATATGTGTTGTTGTACAGTTTGCTCCACCAAACTATTTACCTTCTACTTCCAGAAAATAATGGCATCAGAGAAAGTCAAGTCTTGTTTCATCTGAAGGGTTTTGGAAGCTGCTGTGGATTAAGATGCTTTACCAGCATTAAGTAATGCGTGACTGGAAACCAAGTACCATAAGCATCATCCAACAGCAGGCTCCAGATCACATCTAAAGCAACCGGTACAACCGATACGTCAGCCTCCACTGCTAGGAGGAAACCAGTAGTGAGAATAGAATAAACCAGGTTGGAAGAGACATTCAAGATCATCATGTCCAACCCATCATCCAACACCATCTAATCAACTAAACCATGGCACCAAGCACCCCATCAAGTCTCCTCCTAAACACCTCCAGTGATGGCAGCTCCATCACTTCCCCGGGCAAACCCCAGTGCTCTCAGGAATACTGCTGGACATTCATGTCCGTCAAGTTTCTTTGTCCATTTCTCAGAACTACAGCTTTTCCTTTCAAGAAAAGCCTTATGTCTTCATTTCAATGACCCTGCATTGAAGCTAAGTTTTGGGGCATTTTAGCAGCTCATCTTTCCCCCATTCCACACCTTAGTGTGATGTTTATAGAAAGGTGTGATTTTCTGTTACAATCACAGGTGAAAAGATCAAAAAATTAAGTACCTACAATGCTTTTACTAGCATTCAGACCACCAGCATGTCACTGCCAATGCTGTCTGCAAAGCAAGACTAAACTAGCACACAGCTAAATCACCAAAGACAGAGCTGAAGCATGAAATAATCCAATTCACTAAACATGCAGTTGAGTTATTTACAGCTAAATGGTATTACATTGTCACAGAGGGCACCAGACCAGTCAGTTGAGTGCCATCTTAGGAAAGGTATTTCCTTCTCTCTAATGCAACTTTTGACATACAAAATGGTGTTAATGCCACCTGCCTCTTAATGGAGCCCTTTGAGTGGTACAGATTAAAAAAACCCAAAACACAAACTATAAAACAGTTACTATTCTTGACATGAGTTACACAATTTTAATCAAAGGAAAACATTAAATTGAGGAGATCATTTCCCTTGTTTTAGGCTAATGGAAATCGTGGTCAAAATTAAGTGAGGCAGACCTAATGAAAATGAAGTTTGTTAGAAAAAAACAAAAACAGATCTAAACAATACCATGTTAATTATAATTTGCTTCACAGTTTTAAGAAAAGGACACCTGAGAAATTTCACTTGTGTAACTTTGATGTCAAACAATCAATCAGCCATGCAATGCATCAAAAGTGATAACTTAGCAGAGCCCCAGCGGATCAGTGAGGTGATCCTGCCTTATACTTCAGCCTTAAGTAGCCACTTGGCACATGCACAGCACAAGACCTCTATTCCCTCTTTTCACACAGAATAGAAATGCATCATATCAGTAGAATTACTCCATAATTTAAAAACACTTCACTTCACACCTCTCTGTTCCATACAAGGATATTATAAATTCCAACAGAAAGACAACAACAATCTTTGCTGTTGCAAAATAAATAGCAGGGAACTTCCTAGTTTCTCATATTCAATAGCAACAAATTTTAGTCCATCAGAACCAAAGACACACTCCTGTTGAAGTGACACTCACTCGATGAAATACCAAAGCCATTTTCAACCCTACTGACTCCTATTTAAGTTCCATTTCATTGTACTACATTATTTGGGGAAACAGTCTACAAAAAGCATGATAACAAGCTAGTCTCTAGGGCTTCAAGAGTGTCTTCTCATGGACTTCTCTACTGAACAGTGTGGGAATACATGTGAAGGAGGCATGAGAATTCATTGAGTTATAGAGGCTTGCTGTGATACAGACATCTGAGCTGCTTTAAACTCCCAGCAAGTCTGTCTAAGAAAACAAATAAATAGCTCTTTTTCTTTGCCCTTTATTAGAATAATTGATGTTGCTATAGAGAACACAGTCATAAATTTGATTATTCTCTCAGAAAACCAAAATAATCCCCCTAAAGAACAGATTGAAAGCAAGTATAATAATTTAGTGGATAGAATTAACGCAATCATAACCGCAGACTGAATTCACCTTGCAAATTAAGAACCTCCATGTCTAAATCTCTACATTTAAAGGGGAACACAATGTTACCTTTGCTCAAAGGCAGTTCCAAATATCAAGTCAAATCAGAGTTGTCAGATGACAAACACTTCAAGTATTTATTTTTGACAGTTTGTACTTACATAGGAGAAAACCATCCCAAAGAACTAAGATTCCAGTTAGATCTCAACATTATTTGAGAATTTGGTGGAGAAACAACTATTTCAACTATGAGCACAGTAACAGAAGGGGTTCAAGGCAGACTTTTTTCCTACCCAAAATAACTTCCAGCAGATTTTCACAAAACTGTCTTGTTGTCCATCCTTCAAGTACACACGCCAGTGACTCCATGGAGCGGAGCTGGGTAAGCACCCTAGCATGCACTTCTTCCCCTTGTTTGCTTGAGCTCTGCCTTGGGAACTGCTTGCTGTCTCTCAGAGGTGGACTGGAATCAAACTTGGATGAAGGCAGGTTGCTCAAGACAGTCTCCACTGGAGAAACCAGCCACAAGGCAGTCTGCACTCCTTTTCCCTCCTGATAGCAATTCAGTTAAAAATAATAAAAATTAAAAGGGGCTCTAGGATGCAAGTTCGTTTTGAACCTATCATTATCCAGACAAAAACACCTCATCTGGAGCTTTCATCTGGTTCTATAGGATTTCTTTTGTCATGATGGGAAAATGTAACAATCTCCCCATCAATATGACTCAGAAACACAAAATTTCAGTTATTGCTATATCTTTTGTCAAGAGGAATCTATAGTTTGATTACACAGAGACTGCTATTGTCAAAACTCCCTATTACCACCAAAATGGCATATACGTTAGTCACTAGAATGCTCAAAACATTGGTCAGGTTTGGTAACCAATATTGATGCTGTGACATGTATTTTCATCCTTTCCTGAATTCCTTACCAAGGCCTGTAACATTCAGCTGCTGTGACCAAGATCCACTACATTCTAGTGCCTTACAATGGACAGAATTGTGCTTGCTTCTTCTTGTACCTGCTGTGGCAGAAGTAACCGATAGTTCTAAATTTAAACAATACATGTTAAGGGCATCAGGTTATTTTAAGGCATCACAAGGACGGGATGCTTTAGCAAAAGCTACTTATGTAGACCAGTAAGACAATTTCATGGTAGTTTATGTTTGTGGAAATCACTATGCTGAATTGCACACAAGACTCATGGAGTCCAGCACTACCTCTGCACCAGATACTTCAGACAGAACTGTGGGGAAAAGGTAGGAAACAAAAAATAAGCAGCACACCCTTTTAATTCTTCTGCCTTGGTCCCAAGAAACATGGCATTTAACAAGACTTGAATTTTCCAACAGAAGGCTGGAAAATCATATTAAGCCTCTTGAAAGCTTCTTCACAGAACATTTACAAAACAAAGTCAACAGCAATTTTCCACATCTTTACCTATTTTCCAAAAATCTCTGTTTTCTGAAATGCCACTCAGGTGGACATTCCTTCCCAACCAGCAGAAAGAAGCTGGCAATCAGCCCTTCAGCTTGCCAGTGAAACAAAGCAGAATTTTCAAGAGTCTGTAGGCATTACTTTTACAAGATCAGACAGGAAGGAATAAATTCTGTCTGCATGCACCAATGGGAATTGCATGTCATTTATGAGGAATCAAATTCCCTTCATTTACTAAAAATCACTTTATATCCTAAGGATTCCTATATGAAATAGTCACTCATTCCTCAGGCAAGATCTCCCTTTACAGTTGCCTCAGGTAGAGTCTGAGTCAGACCTTCAGAGCTGGGCTCCTGGGTGTTCAGTGACACACAGGCAGAACCAAAAGTTTCTCCCAGCTACAATGTCATATGCTGATGAAGGGCAGATCCCCTTCACTTCAACAGGAACATGACTTGGGCTTGTGACTTCTGCCCTTTAGATTCAAAATACATCAGTCTTGGAGGGAATTTTCAAACTGCCAGCTCTCTGAAGAGAAGCCAAATCTGTTAGTATTCTTGGTGAAACTCTCCCATCTCTCTACACTTATAGAGTATAAAATCAAATTCTAGTTTTAGTCTGGCCTGTTTCCAAAACTGGAACATCTGTAAACTTTAAATACTATTTATTTTTTTACTATAAAATCAAAACAGGCTTTCCTGGGAAAGAGTTTGCACTTATTCTAAAAGCTATACAGTACTGAAAAATTAAACCCCTAAAGTTTTAATAATATACTTCCCTGGGATTAGAGTGCTCTATAAAAATGTGAACAAAAGAGTAATAACCTAGTAACTGTAATTCTGCTTCACAGATGGGATCTTGATTTGTATACAAGGACCTGTGACTTTAACAGATGACTCAAAACCCAATTTAAACAAAAACAAAACAATAACTCTATTTCCAGAAGAACCCCCCAAAAACCTAAGATACTCCTGCATAGCAATGAAATAATCAACATAGATCTCATCTCAATTGCATTTAGCTTTCTCTGTTCTATCACACCAGCATGTTTCATACCTTCTCACTTCATGGTTATCCCTTGAAAGGGAACACTATGTATATTACTGGATCTCAAAGCATCTCCAAACAGGATAATCTGGTTACATTATCACCTCAATTTTTAGTTATTTTCTGGGTCTCTGCTGCAGAACTTCAAGAGGCCAGCACACCATACTACCAGAAATCCCTCTTTCCCTTCTTCCTTCTGCCAATGTACTCAATGCTGAAATAGCCATTTTGCCCAGAAACAAGAGAAGTTATTCTAGCAGGAGCAACAGTGTCCTGAATTTTAATCACTTGATGTGCACCTTGATAATATGTTGAAGGACATTTAACATACACTAATTATGACCATCCCTACTTAAAACTGCTCAGTACTTTTAAGTTATTAAGATGTATGTGAAGCCCAGCATTGCAGGTTCAACTCCTTTGAAGAGCTTTATGTCTCAGAGAGAAACCAAGGAACATACCATTAAGTGACTGTTGTAACTCATAAAAAATGAATGTCAGAGACCAAAATCAATCTAAGAGCATATTTAAGAGACAAAGGAAAATAATACGGAAAGGATCTTTTAAACATTATTTTTTTCCATTAGCAGACTCAAAGTACCTCAAGGGTAAAGCTATCCCCCTATTTTACAGACAGAGAAATTTGTATTCATTCCATAGGGCAGAGAAAAACTTGGGAAGTCTCTTGACATCTAGTCTAGCACCTTGTCCACTGGACTGTCCCCCAAAACTAATAAACTGTGGTCCCAAAACATAATAAAATTAAAACCTGAAGATTATCAATTAACTTGAATAATTGAAAACTGCTGAATAAAAGGATAAACACCAATTTCCTTGAAGTAAGGAGCTTTACACTAATTTTTGACACTTTTACCCTTTAAAAGCAAGACTGAAGAGTTAGGGACGATGAAGGCCTTAGGGAAAAATGGGCATCTACTCTTTTTCACACACCTATTAATGGTGAAAATGTTTGGGACTGTTTGAACAAAGTAAAGAACATCCAAAGGCTGAGAAAGAGAGTTACCTTGGCACAGAAGCACATTTCTGTTACTAGAAGCTAAACCTGACTGAAAAAAAAAGCTCAGCTAAACCTGAAATACAATGTGGTAAAGGTATCAGTAATTTCTGAGCAATTATTTCCACATGGCTTCCACCACAGAAAGGAAAGCATGGCAACTGAAGACAAAGCATGCACACCTACCTTTGGTGTAGTCCTGTGGCATAAAGACAGACATTAAAGTGAGCTTCAGTTACTTTCCATAAGTTATAATTACCACCAGTACTTTAATTACTGCATTTTGCAGATGACCCATACAATAACCATTGAAAAAAGTCATTAAAGCTAATGAAAATTTTAATTCCAAAGACTGCACAGGACTGGCTTCTAAATTCAGCTTTTAGAATCTTGGAATAAAACACTTTGACAGTCTACATCATTAAATAATTGAATGTCATATAAATGTCCTCTTTTAGTCATCAGTCATTTAATTATCTCCACTGTTGAAATAATGCAATAAACCCATGCTGATCAGTATGACTTAGCACTTAGAAGCACAGAGCTAAGAATACAAAACTAGTTACAGTATTTTTCCCCAGAAAGATCAATTTCAACTTCAGTGTAATATCTTCCAATATACATGATTATTAGCTCCTACTGCTGGCTTCACCATTCTAACTGGAGTTGAAGACAAGCATATATATATCACATATAAAAAAAGAAGTTTAGGAGAGGATAAGAACTGCTGAAATTAACTAGAGATGGAAAAAGAGAAGAATCTACTGAAAAATAGATAAAATTTTTCTTTCTTTTATCTGTATCTCTACAAAGAGATTATTTTTCCTCCTCCAGCAAGTCTGGAAGCCAATTGCCACTTGCCAACCCTTTGTCTCTGGAGTGTAGTTGGGATTCCTTCTTTAACACTCCATGGTACCAAGATGATCACAGTTAGCCCAGGTGTGAGATTTGAAGGTAGAAACGCTGCTATAATGTTTTTTGAAGTGTACATTTCACAAAAGTCAATTTCATAAAAGTCAATAATGGAGTTTCTATCATAGTGGTATCTCAGTTCCTAGAATGGAGAACACAATGCTTAAAAAGCACAGTATTTCGCGTGCCACTGATTACTAAAGATCAGTAAATATGTATTTTACTATGATTCATTGGTCAGTAATGACTTTAACATTTAATAGAATCTTAAATGGCAGTATTAAATCCATGTTACTGAAACGTTTTAAACTACATTCACAGACATTCACAAATATGGATATATTTACAAGTGTGTGTCACCGCTACAAGTTTCTGTTTTCAAAACTCAGATCCCATATGTGAAACAGAAGTATTGTTTTTCAAGGCCATAAAGACGCTTCTATTCACATGAACAACTATCGGGTAAATTGATGTCTACTAAGAAGATTCCTCAAACTTTTTTTTTTTTCTTTTAAATGTACAAAAGGGACATTTCTGCTTCATTTTCCACTTGTAACAAAAGAAAACACTGGCTGAAATTTCCACCATTTCTTCTTAAGCATTTAACATTCCAACTTTATTGATCCTAATCTCTGGATTGTTTTCAGCAACTAACACAAAAAGAAATGCAGAGTAATAACAAAATTTCACTGTCAGCATGGAATCAATAACCAACGAAATCTGAATTCTTAGAATGTTCTTCCAATACTGTACAAACTCCTATGAAGTGTGAATGAAAACAATTTAAAGAAATCCTGTATCCTGCTCTTCAATCACCACAGACTTCTACAGGAGGAGATCTCAATTTAGAAAGCAAATAAAACAGAACTAATAAATCAAATCTGTATTTACAAAAAGGCCTTAACACATAATAGGCACAACTCTTACCATCAATAAGCAAAGGCTTTTTTAACCTCCTCTGGAAAACTCAGCTTATGGCATTAAGCTTACACTGGAGGGGGAAAAAAAAAGCTAACTGTAGCATGCTTTTTTTCAATCTAAGTCACGCAACAGGATGAATCATGTGCCTGAGAGTGGAGCAGAAAAGCTTGTCACTTTGAAAAATGATCACCCATATATGCTGGCTACAATCCATACCAAGAATATTACTTAGTAATGAAAAGGAGAACAGGAACATACGCTTCATCCCTCTAACTGAACTTCATCTTCTTCTCATGATGTAGGCAGGGACTATTCCTGTCAGTCTGCCTGTTACACATACAGGAAGTAGGGCATTAGAAGCATTAGCAAAGCATTTAAGTTCACAGAACAATCACACCCTTGAGGAGCCCTGACACCAGATCAACCATTTGGTTGGATCACACTATCACCTCTTCAGGTTGCACCACTTCTAACACGTCCACCCACGTTAGCCTTAACGCGGAGAGAAAACAGAACTCAGAACTTGCAGCATGACCTTTGCAACATATGCCATCAAATTCCTCCAATTTACCCATGTCCACACAGGAACAACTTCTAGAAACCCACCAGGTGCTGATCAATGGTAAACCCAACACCCTTCCTGCAAGACCTCCTGCAGCTAGTGACTTATTCTCCCTATTCAGAAAAGTTACCCAGTTCAACCTTGGGTCTCCAGCTGCTGGATCTTTCTTTGCCATCTCTAGTTTTTCTTTCTATCACCAGTTTTCTGTTTCTCAATGTACAGATTGTAATCAATGTCTTAGAATCTTGTTCTTTCGAACAAAATACACTGAGCTCCCTCCCAATCCTTTTAACACACTTTCTAGTGATATGAGCATGTGTTCAGTTTTCCAAACCCAGCTCTTTTCCCTCATAATAATAGGATTGGTGTAAGCATGGTCTAAAGATGTAAGGACAAATTCTATTCACATGTTGGAAACCTATATAGCTTTAACAAAACGTTTTAAATTTGGTATTATAAAAGAACTATTTCACAAAAAAAGGAAACCTAAAGATAACTTAGAACTGAAGATGTGTGAAGAGTATGTAACATTTTTATTTAAATTTTATTACCATATTCAGATTTTATCAAGATTACATAACATAGCTGGGAAATGACTGAATTTAAGGCACTGTGTATGATGGGTCCTGCCTATGAGCAATGAAATTTTGCTGGTTAATGTTTTCTCCAAAGCTTTTTTGTAAGAAATATGGGTGAGCTCAGAGAGATATGAAAGACTATGGCAATTTCAGTACTGATCTTAACAATTAGACAGAAGAAAAATAAGACTTAGCTAATTTTAAAATGCAATTATCTTTGAGCGTTGTAAACCAGCATTACTTCTTCTAAGTACTTGGATAAACATAAATGGATTTCTCATATATTCTCCAAGTAGGCAAGTAAAAGAGAAAACTGGAGTATTAAAATGGAAGAGGAGAGCATCACAAATCAGGCAAACAAAAATGTAGAAGCTTCTTTAGGGAAACATTAACAATCTTCAACTCATAAACTATGTTAGTGTTCTATATAACTGTTCTTATTTTTGTGATTAATACCTTCTTGGACATTACTAATGGTCAGCTTTGCTTTTACATGAAATATATCAAGCTTAATTGTTGCATTTTATCTTTCTTGATGCTACTGAAAATGGATTCAGTAACTCACTGGTTCAAGAAATACAAACTCTTGAAGTTCACAGACAGCGCAATGGTGCAAGTAGACATGTCAGCAACAATGAGTAAAGGCAATCTCAGCCTGCTAAACTGAAAATATAGTGGGGTGAATAGCAAGTATTTCTCAGCATGCAGACATTTAGGAAAGAAATAAAGATGCCCACAGTCCACCATAACTAATCTACACATTATTCTGGGCTGGCAAGGGACAGCTGATTAAAAGTACACACCAAACACATGCATCTGACATACGTGTATGCGATGCTATGCCACATGGGTGTAGACACTCCACAAAACTTGCATCAT
Source organism: Dryobates pubescens (assembly GCF_014839835.1). Lineage (NCBI taxonomy): Eukaryota > Metazoa > Chordata > Aves > Piciformes > Picidae > Dryobates > Dryobates pubescens. The sequence continues at coordinate 17,229,547 of NC_071625.1, read as the reverse complement.
TCCTTAGTGTGATTTCCTTCTACACCTAAAACCTTTCTGACATCAAGGTATTTGTCTTGTCTTAATGGTAGTTTCATAGTGATGAACTTATTTCATGGCATGACAAAAACAGCAGAGTAGGAACCAATTGGAACCTTTTAGCTTTCCAATTTGTAGGAGTAATGTAAATCAAGTAATTCTAGATATCAGTGTCATAATACCAGAAAAATGTTTCAGATAATCAACAAGCCACACAAAAATATTTCTGCTCTATAGAGTTAGCAATACAGTTGCTTACAGATTTAAAAATGAGCATTTGGGTGCAGTGAAATGAAAGAAGCAATTGGAAACCAATTAGCTGAACTGAAAATGGAAATGGTTTCAGCCCCAGATCTGCAATATGCACTGAAATTTGCATCAGCGTTCTTATTTTATCTTATGCTCTGAAACAGGCCTCACACGATGAAGAACTGCAAACCCTCCCTGATTTGGAAGAATTTGAGTATTTTGATATTTATCAACAATGCCAGCAACAAAACCTCCACTGATGTTTCGCTTTGTTTGCATTACTAAGTTTATAGATGTTTAGGCAAATGGTTTCTTTGTCTATTTTGAGATAGGACTTTCAGACCAGGATTTTTCACCCAAGGCTACACCTCCATGCTGTTAAGTTCAGTGCAGACTACAGAGGTGAATACACCAAGTGGAATTTCCACACCCAAAGCAGCCAGTGTAATGACAAAATAGAAAGTCTTCCCTTGCTTCTTGCCTCTCTGGAATGATGGCTATTTGGAAAGGAGGTGTTTTAGAATAGGGAAAGAAGTGGTTATTGTCCACAAGTTGAGCCTTACACACTGTTGTTAAGAAGCAGCACGTGAACTATAGATAGAATAGAAATATATGTAATAGAGAACTGTTAAAAAGGTAGATCTCTGAGGTCATCACTGACAATGTGTCTGCTTGTTCTCACTTTATAAACTTTATTAAAGGAGCTTGCTATGACATATCAAAAATAAATCTACTGCAACTGTCATTCCACCCCCTGTTGGAGTCTCCCTTGTCTCTAACGGTAACTGGTCAGTGATCTCCCTGTCCTTATTTTGGCTCAGGACCTCTATCTCTTATTTTATCTTCCCCATTCAGTTGATACAGGGAACTAAGACAGCGGCTCAGAGGCAGTTGGCAAAGGTGAACCCACTACACCTCTCCTCAGGAAAGAACTGCTTAGGTACTTCTGAGTAATGAGGAGAAGAAAATGTACTAGACATTACTTGGCTACTAGAAACTTTAATTCTCTGCATATATCCCTTCCACACACATCTAGAGTTTAAGTGTCACAGATTATATACTGATGGCACATGATATTCTTCAGAGAATATCATGTGGCCATAGCCAGACAGAAATATTCCATATGGTGTTGCTACTGTGCCTATAAAAAAAGCTTTAACGAATTCTGACTTCATAATATCATATAAGAAGCATAGAGATGTAATGCCTGTCACATTTTGTTGCTTTCAGTCTCTTCCACAGTCTGTTCTCCACATCTTCCTCTTGTTCTGCACTAGATGACTGCGCTCACCTCTAGCAGGCACGTGAGAACATCCGCTGCCCATCTGTTTGATTTTAAATCAAGCTCATTTCAAGCTGTTGCTTATGCTGCCCACTGGCTCTTGGAAGAGTTATACTGTCTTGCTCCCTTCTTAAAACATTTTGTTGGCGTGATGCACATAAAGGTTTCACAAGGGTAACTCTTGACATGTTAAAGATCACTGCCTATCATAGTGAATCACAACATCTCCTTGTTTTCAGCTATTTTCTTTCATCTTTTACACAGATGGTTATTTCTGGACACATTCTCCCATTTTGTCCCTTGCAAAGCACCAGCTACATCAGCAGGATTAGCAGGATTTATAGGCTCTATGCTAGCAGAAAAAATAACTAACTAAGGAGTTTGGAAAAATAAGTGATTTTGCCACTTTTCAAATGTCATATTTTCTAATTTACTTTCTTACATTAGTACTTATCAATGCTAAGCTTTCAAAAATCAGATACTATATTTTAGGTTTCTCCCTGTTTTTCTTCTCTCTTTTAAAGTAAAAAAATATGTATTTCCTAATATTATGACTAAAACTTCTTCTATATACTAGAGATAGATAGATGGAAATACAATCTTGAAGGTACCAATGGGGTTTTTCTTGTCAAATAGGAACAATGCATCTATGCCTAGTGGCTGGCTGTTCGAAATCCTCACCAAGATTCATAGACAAGAACAGAAAAAGCAGTGTTATTTCAGGTTGCTGGAAGGAGGTCATTATTCACAATGACCATGTTACAGTTGGTATGCATTGCAGGAGCTGTTGACCAAATGAACCTTTTAAGGAGAGCAATTTTAAGTACAACTCAGACACATGCTAACTCCTGAGGGAAAAAAAGTCTTATGAATTTAGTAGAAAAATACTCCATTAAATCACATGACTCCACTCAGCATCTTCAAGAATCCTTCCTACAGACACATGAACACAGACAGTCTCACAGAAGGGTGACTTGAATATTGCAGATATATTCAATTTAAAAGCTGCTAAGGAACTCACCTCAAAAGCAGTTAAAACCTAGAAATTGCTTTGACATCTAAGGAATTCCTTACCTTAGGTGTCCTTGCTTTCACACTTTTAGTGGGGCATACTCTATTTTCACATATGTTTTACCACTTGATCAGCACTAAATACATAGACCAGAGGAGTTTAGAGTTGTTGATTGTGTGCTGTTTTTTTTTACAAATCATTTCCTAGATCCATTTTGCCTGGATTATGTAGTGGGCAAATGTGTCACATAAGATACTCCACCTAGTGAGAAAAGTAGTAAAGGTGAAATAATTCAGTCAAGTGGAAGCAAGAGAAGGAAGTTATGAGGCCAGTTTTTTGCTGAATATTTCCTTCTTGGGTAAGAAGCAAGCTGAGAAGCTCAAGCATAAAAGCCAGAAAGAACTGATCCATATTTTCTCATGGTTTTTTTTTCCTAAAGAGCCAGAAAGGCTCTGCACTGATGTGAAAACCACCACTTCTCTTGTGAGAAGACTACCACACAGCAAGCCTCAACCAGAAAGTTCTCCCATGGGAAGCATTTTCCTTTTCCTTTTGCCCTTAATCATATTCCTTTTGCATCTCATGAAAGTGCACAGCACACAATGCAAAACAATGGAAATTTGGCATTAGAGAGGAACCAAAAGAAAATATGTTATTGAATTTGTGGAATTCAGCATCACTAAGTTACAACTACCTTATACAATGGTCTAGAAAGAGCCTTACACACCTGTCAACAGAGGCTTCAAATGAGGAGACTTGTTTTGGCAATTATCTTTCTCTGAGTAGCATCTAATTTCTGGGACACAGTTTAAAATAAATTGTTTATAACAAAGAAAGTTTCTCAACTTCAAACCTGAAATAACAGGATACCTCCAAAGAGCAAACATCAGGGGGACAAAGAAAAGAAAACAAGCAACAGATTAGCAGTCAGCTTGCAAACAGATTAGTGTTTAATATTCTCTGGGTAAACCACAGTAGTTTGTAGAATGTGTGCTGCCTTATTTCAATGTACATTCAGAGCCTTTCCCTCCTCTCAGTTTTTTTATATTAAACAACCCATCTGGTTTCAGTCTGATCCAATAAAGATAGCCTACATTCTTCAAGTATCCTTAAAATGCAACATGCTGGAGTTTTAACGATAACTTCATGAAAGCAATGTGTGTACTGCTCTTCCTACTCCCAAAATTGTGAATCAAGGGCTTGTTCACAATTCAGTGTTTAGTGGTCTGACTGTGTATCCCCTAAATGCTGCCCTCAGATGCACTGGGAAACTTCACATTGGGTTCCAGGTTTCCTAGAAGCAAATTCCACTGTGAAATTGTACCTCTCACAACAAACATTCCTCAAGTTTGTTTCATTTACAAAGCACCTTCATAACACTTTCATGTTTTCTTTAACATTTTGATACGTATATGCTGGTATAGCTTTGGTATGGCATGAATGCCAGTTACCGTTAGTATGACGTAAAGCAACATTTGGATTGGTAGTTAGTGCAACCCTTGCTTTGCTTCTTAATAACTATAAAGATTTCATCACTATGTCATACCAAAGCACGCCGTATGGTTGGAGCTGTTTCAAGACATCTTCTATAACTCACAGAGCTACAGAAAAAAAAGCCTTAGTTCCTTAATACAGGAACTAATTGAGAAAGAATTCAGCTGAGCAAATGTAGCTGGTTTTCACCAGCTTTACGTCCATCTGTTCTGTTCTCAATGTCAATGGGAAGACATTCTTCAGTCCTGACCCAGACAATAATATAGGACAAGCAACAAAAACCTTGCAAGTGTTTCTTACTGTCCTTTCAGTAAGAATAGGCAGGCTAATGCAGCCTAATACAACAAGATTCAATACAGACAGCTACATCAAACAACATGGATCTTGCCCTTATTGTTTGTGTTTGAATACATCTTCCTTTCAAGGAATATTACCTGAGATAATGAAAACCAAAGTATCATTTTTGGGGATGATTATACAAACAAATGACAAGTCTCTCAAATGAACGCAAGGTTGTTACTTACTTTCTTCTTAACTAAAAGCACAAACCCTGTTTTGAATGGAATAGATTTGTTGATTTGTTTATTTCTACTACCTATAGCAGTGACACACCTTTCATCCAATAATCCTCCTTGGGTATTTTTGATGCCAAATGGTGGATTGTTTTGAGGGTTGTTTTAGGGTTTCTTGCTGGGTAGACAGTGACAGGGAAATAGTAGTCTGTCATAATGTAGCATCATCAAATAGCACAACATGATGTTAACCTGCCATGAAAGCTCCAGACAGGTCAGGAAGTAAGAAATCACATGCAGTGCCTTTCTTCTTTCATGGTTTTTATGTACTCATGCAGATCAGTAGGAAATTATCAGGCAGAACCTTTTAATATTTATGCAAAGAACATCTGAGATTTAAGGTTCTTATATCTCAAATGGAGAGAAGGAACTTTGCTGCTTCTCATGATACAAAGAGGCCAACCATCAGGCTGTTTTGCTTAAAACCAGGTAATATTCTGTCATCTTCTCTGACCTCTTGTAGAATCACAGAATCAACCAGGTTGGAAAACACCTCAGAGATCATCAAGTCCAACCTATCATGTAACACCACTTGACAACTAAACCATGGCTCCAAGTGCCACATCAATCTTTTTTTGAACACCTCAAGGGACAGTGACTCCACCACCTCCCTGGGCAGCTCATTCCACTGGCCAGTTATCTTTCTGTGAAGAACTTCCCCAGGCCATACAAATTCATTAATTTCTCCTACTGAAACTCCAATTTGTGTTTGGCCACGAATCTCCAAAATGTCACATATGAACCAGCTGGAGATTCAGCTTCATCAAGAACTTTTGACAGCCTCAAAGACTAAATTGGTATACACAAACAAAATTAACCAGGCACGTAAGAGCCACGATATGTCTCATATACACATGGTTAAACTCCCTTCCTCCCCAAAATAGTATAGCCTTATCCATGGTGTCACTGCAAGCAGTTGGCTGTTATTCCACTCTCTAAGACAATGTGTATGGTGACTGACTTTCAGCCATGCCTAGAAGAGCTTCTGGTGAAATCTTTACAGGTAGAGATACTATCTTTCATAATGCCTTCATTTTCTTTAGAACAAAATGGAAGGAAAGTATGGAAGGGGTGATTCTCAGCAGGAGGCAGCTACTCTAGTTCTCTTATTTGTCTCTTTTATCAGACAAAAAGCTAAAATAACCCATTGTAACACAGGGCTAATGGGGTCATAATGGACACAGAGCCTGGTGCCTTTCATTTTCTGGCTTTCCTTCCCAAAACTTCTGCTGATAAAAACACTTGCCTGAGAGAGCTCAGCAAGAGGGCTGTCTTCGCTCAAAGTAAGGACAATCACAGACACAATTTAGAACTCAAAAAACCACAATAAAGAGTCAAAATGTTATCCAGAAACAATTATTTAGTGGTTTAACATACAGTTAGTAATTTCCTTCTGAAAGAGAAAAACTAAGAGAACTGATGGAAGCTCTAAAGACCCAAAGTTAAACTGCAGATGTAACATAGCTTGTTCCACTATCATCCCTAAAAAACTGATCTACCTTTTTAAGGACCTATGGACTTAAGCATGATGTAGAAGACTACAAATGAAGTTATTTGTTGTAGTTAATGCCATTAATCGTAGAGAATACAATACAACAAATACTATGCTAAATAAAGCACAAATTCAAGAGGGTGGGAAACTGACAAACTGTATACTACACCTGCTTGGTTCAGAGCAGTGTGAGGAAGGACCTTACTGTGGTAACTTCCACAGGGAAACTGCTTGCATGGCAAAACCAGAATCAGATTGTGCAATGGGAATTACTATTTTGGGACCCCGTGAGAGAAGCAGAGGAAAAGAAACTAGAATCTTTACCCCTATATTAATTATTTCTTACTTTTTCTTTTTCCCTCAGTCCTAATGTTGTTTTTATGCAGCTATTTACATTTATTAAATGATAATTTATTTCAGATAACTCAAAAGGAAAATAAATGTCTGAAAGCTTTGCATTAATCAACATGAAAACCAACACACAAACAAAATTGCTAATATGATAAAAAAATTACACCTCATGAAGGCAGAATATCAATGCTACTGTTTCTGGTTCACATTCAATCTTCTAAAGACACATAATGAAGATTTTAAAAACTATATTCATAAATAACACACTAGCACAGTCTAATTAGAACAAAAGCCTCTTTTTTTCAGCACTGAAGATGAGGGACTCACACTGAGAAGTGTTCCAATGTTTTCAGACATCTTACTCCTTTGGGGAATAAAGGAGAAGATTCTCCCCGTGGCACAGGGTATTTTAATGAGAAATAAAGCATGAGCCATGCTGGTAGAGTATTTCTGCCACCACAAGTGCTGCCCAAGACAGCTCTACAAATGCCTTCCTATGTGCTCCCATTTTCCCGCCCTGTTAGGAGGAAGATGTGAGGGCAAAACAAGCCTGAACAAGAACCTCACTCTGACAAATTTGCAGATACAGGAAGGCCAAGTGGAGTAAACACCATTATTTTCTCAACCTATTTTCACAAATAAAAGTATTAATGGTGAAAGAGGAGTCAAGAGCAAAAAGTGCTTAGGCATATATTTACTGCATTTGCAGCCAGCAACAAGCAAGGGCCTTAACTTAGTCTCATAGCGACTGGGAAAAGGTCACAGCCAGCTGACAAGAAAGGCAGAGAGAAAGCCAAGAAAAATCTCTTGCCTCCCTAGATATGACTGGTTACAGAATGACACCCATCATTTAACATTACTTATTTGTCTTGTTGATATTCACAGCTATCTACCAACACAATACCACAGTTGCAGTCAAGAAATGAGCATTGTTCTTCTCAGAGGCAGCTAAGCAGTACATGCAATACTTCCAGGGCAACTATGTTACGTGATACTCTAAAATAGATTAAATTATAAAACATCACCATATGTCACTTCCCTCCAGCTGAAAATACAGCATACAGTTACTTTGTTAAGAAATCAGAGCCTGCTGGAGTAAGAAGTATTAGATGTCACTAGAAAGCCTCTTTCTTTGCTGCAGTTTGGAGTGACACTGTAATTACAAGTTTTGGTAAACTTTAACATCCTCTCCAAGCACTTGGTCAGCATCTCTCTCATTTTACTCTCCCATTCTCGAAATACATGTGTACCTAAGTTCTCATCTCCATATTTCTTCTTTTCCCTACAAGCACACCTGCAGCACCTGCTCTGCAGCTAACATGCAAATTCAACACAAACATTGTTGCGTGGTCTCCCATTGCAGCCCCCTAGATCTCACAACCAGGAGGGAACACCTCACACTAGCAACGGCTGAATTCTTTTTCCTCCCACATTGGTTTCCGCATCTGGGAAGACCACTGGCAACCTTGTGCTGAAGCAGCTTTGCAATACTGGCATCTGCTCACTTTGCTCTCAGCACAGTATCTGGATGCTCAGCAGGTCACATCACTTGCCTGCTCTGCAATTTACTATATATCAAACACCCTCCCTACCAGCCCACCTAAATCATTCATCCTTGCCCTGATCATCTCCTGCCTCAATTACTGCAACTCCTTCCTATCTGGCATCCAATTCCCACAAGCTTCCTTCCTTTCCAGATTGTTCAAATCACAGCTGCTAAAATAATTTTCCTAGTCTGATAGTCTGGAAACATCCTTCCCTTCCTTCTAAGACACATAAGCTTTTACTACAGAGAGTCCTCCCCTCCCACTCAACACATCACATCTGACAACAGCATATGCATATTCTCAGCTCTGCAGTGATCCTTGCCTTGTATCTTGGATTTCATTTCTTATTGTGGCCCTTTGTTCCTTCCTTAAGCCACCAAACCCACAGCCTTTATTTTCTCCTCACTTGTGTTCTCATTGCTCCTCTATTATCCTTCCTCAATCTTCCACAGATGAACCACAGAGTATCTCTTACTGCAAAGTTTTCCATTAAAGGAATTTTCATTAGAGGTAAAGCTCAAGAACTTCCAGATAAATTGCTTTATATAAAAAAGTGGAACCACTTAATATGTTATGATCTTAAAAGGAGTCCCTTATACAAGAACATATTTTTGTATATAAAACTCTCCTTTGCAGAAATCATTACCTGGATGGATTTTACTACTTCCTTTGGGGTTTATAAGGATACATACTATGTTATTATAGAACACTGGTAACATGGCTTGGCAAATTAAAAGCAAGTTCAGGTACTTTAAAATCTGTAAGACAGATACTCTCTGGTGTTTGTCTTTTAAAAACATCTGTTAGTAGCATCAAACTGTTTTTCAATATCTGAGTTCACCTTTATGCTAAACTTGCAAAAATTATCAAAAGGAAAATGAAGCACTAAGAGACCAGAAGCCTGCAGTGTCACTGCTTGATTCTGCTGTTTGAGAGAGGAGATGTCAAAACCATCCAAAAATAACATTCCTTGTTCACTCCCCAACTCTACTGCTTTGGTTACAGAACAGATACTCTATGGAAGACAGCAATTATAAGTGCTGTTTCCCATAATAAAATCCCAAGGAGCATCACAGCTCTGGATAACACATGGAATTTGGCAAATAAAATATGGTTGGTTACGCAGGAAACAGAATGTGCAAAAGATAATAGAAGAGACACAAGCAGCCTCTGTGAGGAGGGAGGTCAATGATGAGCTGAGATCAGAAATTGTACCTTCAAAACTGAACCAAGGAAACAGGAAGAACTGGAAGTACAGGGAACTAGAAATACAGCTAGAGATAAACACAACTATGATAAGACCAGTCAAACAAAGATAATTGTTATTTAAAAAAAAAAGAAAAAAAGAAAAAAAAAAAAAAAGAGTCCTACAGAGAGCATGAAATGTATGAAAAAAAATCACAGTTATCACATTTCCAGGGGATCCTACTAAGTATTAAAGCAAGCCCATTATTACCTCCTGGCTTGTAAGAAACACACTGAACAGTGTAGATACAAGATCACCAGTTTATGGTGAAGAAGCTGTAAATAAAAAATGAGTAGTATTCCTACAGATTTAGCATACTTTTACTGGTGCCCCTTAAAAATGATGAACAACTTTTAAAAACTATGAGAAAAAGACAGGGAAGAAACATAAAAACAGAGCTGGATACCAGTATGGCTGTGATGAAAAGCATCCTTAATTGACAAAGCTTCCAACCCTAAAAGCCAAGGACTGAATACTATCTGACAAAACTCTCATTATCACTGGAATTAAAGCACAAGCAGATCTGAAACTCTTTAAAGAATAAGAGATCTGAGAGAGAAACTAAGTCTCCTTAGCAGCAGAAGACAATGTAGAGAAAAAAAGTCAGATGCGAAGCTTAACCAAAAAAAAGGGACAATGAAATCAGGCAATTCATTGGGAATAGTAAGAAATATCTGATAACTAGTTCAGAATAATCAGTGAAAGATTTTGGACATGTTTTATAAAGGATTATGTGGAACAGATACATCTTCACGCAATAGACAACCAACTGTCCTATGGACTGACACCAGCTTCAGTAAGAAAAAGACAGTAAGATGAGGCTGGATAATCCAATTACACATGAGTTCACATCTGAATTTTACATGCTTTAAAAAAAACTTTAAATCTTTGTTAGCAGATTTCCTTTATATAATTTGGCAAAGTAAAAACATTCCCTTCTCCCACAACTAAGAACAGGCAGTTGTACTTAGAAAGTGGATTAATGGCTTGTTATATAAAGTTGCTGATAAAAATGTTGATGCAGAGATGTTTACCAAACTGTCAAGAGATAGAATAAAAGCTATACTAATTGGATTTATGCACTTAGAAAAGGATTTATGGTAGACAAAAAAAACCCAAACATGTAGGTAATTGTAGGAGGTCCTTTAAGCTGCTATAAAACATGCATAAAAAATTACTGCAATGTAGGCACTGGGAAGTACAAGTGGTTTTAAAGACTAATTAGATAAATCCATCAAAGAAAGTTCAGCATGACCTAATAAACACAAAGCTGTGGATACAACCTCTGGTCCAAAAAGTGCCTAGGATGTGCTTTTCCAAAATGAGAAGGGCAACATTTGGGAAAATGCTGATTTAGACTTGAAATTTCATTCCCTATGAAAGACTCATGCCACTGGCCATAGTCATGAAAAGGATACTGGGTTAGGGTGGGACCTCTAATATTACTTAAAACACATCTTGGTATGGTTACTCTTTCTAGATGCCAAAAGGCTGAAGAGAAATATTTAAGTGCTCTGTGACAACAATCCTTTTACAGTGTAACTTGTTGGCACTTGTTCATAATTTGCATAAAGACCTTAGACCTGCTGGATGGAAAAACAGGAGGCTAAAGATGAGACTGTCAAGATGCTCCACCAGCTCAGACACAGGAGAATGCTGCTGAGAAGTTCAGCAGGAAAATGTGAACAATGGCTTGCAATTCATAGGTAGACAGCACACAGAGAACAAAAGGAGCAGATGCACATCTCAGCGTCAAAAAAATTGGATCACTCTGAGTAGAAAAATAGATGGAAACCTACCTTTTTTTTCCAGCATGCCTTTACATCCCTGCCTAATATGAGAAGTTGTGATCTTCTCATATGTCCCTACTAACAGCTTTAAGGGAGGTATGACCTGGCTCTTGTGGACCAAATATTCCTGGGGAAGTATACAAAATCTTTCTAAGAAAAAATATACAATAACCCAAATAGGATAAAAACTTTACCAGTGTTTTCCAAAGAAAAATGAGAAATAAATATGGAAAAGAGCTCTACAGATCCCCTTTTGAGGGACTGAAATGCACAAGCCAATAATTATTTTTATTTGTGCTAGACTACAAACTTTTCAGATGTGAAAGAGATGAGCTCCTTCCATTGCTGAAAATGTTCTTTGTGCTACATTCTGAGATATCCTTGGAGCTAAAAGCATATCTGAGTGCCATCTGCCAGAGTAGCCACTTTCTGGATTATGCCTTACAAAGACTGAGATGCAGCCTAGGTCTGTGTTTTAAGGCACTCTGAAAAACAGACAAAAATGCTTGGGACTGAAATCTGTTTGTTACCTAACACAAAAATATCAACAGTAAAACAATGCACAAAAATTATCATTTGTCATCCCACACTATCCATGTGACCCTAACATCTCCCCTATTCAGCCTGTAACTGTCTACCTTGGAAAAACATGCAGGTTTTCTATTTCTTCCTCAAAATGCTGTAAATTACATTAAATACACCTGCAGATGAAGAACTCCATATTTTAATTTATTTTCTCTCCTACTGAAATTCCAGCATCGGGTGACAGCTTCCACAGGGCCTCTTAACAGTAAATAATTTCTTTGATGTAGGCAAGTTTTCTAGAAGAGGCAGTCTCATTGGTTGGACTAACTACTATAACTAGCTAACACAATCATCTAAAGCTCTTCCTCAGATCCTAAAGTAGAACAGAACAGCAATAATGATCCCATGAACCACAAGACTTGCCTCAAGTTGAAAGACACGAAGAAGGAAGCTTCTCCTGAAGTTCCAGAAAGTGATGAATCTTCTCCAAGAGTCTCTTCCCCATCTAGATTGGGAAGGTCTCAATGAAGCTAACAAGTGATGCCACATAGATTGGCAGTCTAAAGTTTCTTAAACTAATGTCTAGCCATGATGCATGGCCAACACCTATGTTATTCAAGAAAACAAGACAAAGGTTTTTGGCTTAAAGTAAGAGAGTAAACCCATCAGATTTTCCATTTTGGCTGAAAGATCCCAATGCAGTGTGACTATCACCGAGCAAATTTCCAAAACCATTGCTGGCAAAAGGCTGGTAAACCATTTGAGATAGTCCTGAGCAGATAGAGGATTCTGAGGGTCCATTAGCCCCTGACACAAGTGATGTACATCACAAAGAAGTGGGGACAAGATATTGAAACAATTTGCAGCACAGCTGTGTCCAACAAAAAGATTTCCATTTTGGTTTTATTTGCACTCCAGATAATCTTTGTTTTATCCAAATCTATCCTCTAGGCAATGGCTTAGCTAAGAAATATGTTGTCGTCACTGCTTAACATCACAGGACATTTTAATGTGAAATGCAAATACTTTGGATGCATTGGGTGAATGATACACCCCACTCAATAGGTTTTCCTGGGCTATTCTAGTCTGATCTCATGGCCAAGTGTTCAAAAGCAATCTAATTTCATCACAGATTGGCACCTCCACTGTGACAGTCAAGATCTAGAAGTTTATTGCACTGCCTATGGCAAATCGGAGCTCTCTGCTAATGTGCCCAACCAGTAATCTTGTCCACATGACTCCCCCCACATCCTCTCAACAGAAAGGGTTTGACAAGCACCATTTACACTGCACAAATATGTATAATTTTAAGGGTTACCTCTACACATTAAATGAGTCAGCTAAGAGAGACAATTATTTTTCTGTGGGAACTTAATTATGTCCAATGGCTTCTATACCAGATATCACAGGCAATGACCACACACTTTAGACTCTGGGTGCTGGTAACACAAGCCAAACACAAACACAACCTGCCAAACACAGCAATAGTATAAAGACTTCCTTACAAAAATTTGCCTGCAAAGCCACAGGGGATAACTATGTGTATGGCTAACTGCCTATATACAGTCATTACTGGAAAGAGAAAAAGGGGGAGGGATTTTCTAAGTTTTCTACATTTTCTAGTCATGCAAAAAGCTTGGCACCTAGATACTCATATAGTAGTTCAAGGAGTTACCAGCAATGACTTATAATTCACACAAGAGTTTCTCAACCTGCAGAATAAAAGAGCCCATTTCAAACCTTTTCCTTGCCTTCTCCCAGTCTAGGAGCTCCAATATTAATTCCACATTGCCAGACATAAACTTTTACTGTCACAGATGAACCCTGTAATCTGCATTATCATAAGAAAGTGGTGGGATATGTAAGTGGAAAAATGGGGAGAAATTGAATAGCAATCCTTAGTCCTTGATCTCTGGCCCTTGCTCTCATAGGGAACTTCAACTTCCCTGATATTTGCTGGCAATATAATACAGAAGAGAGGGAGCGGTCCCCAAGGTTCCTTAGTGTGTGTGTAGGATAATTTCTGGACACAGATTGTGACAGAGCCAATGTGGGAAGGGACCTGCTACCTGTGAACAGAGAAGAACTTGTGGTGATGTAATGGTTGAGGGCCATCTTGGGCATTTGTGTAAAAGGTGCTCAATAGCATTTTACACTTGCAGTACTCTGCAGACCACACTGGGCATGCCAACCACCCAAGGTATTGCTGAAGTGAGGCCAGATTTGGAAAAACTGAAACTGCTTGTCAAGTTTGATAGTAAGCAGTTGAATCCTGTCCAAAATGCTGTCTTCTCTCATCAGGCAGGTTTCAAGAGTTTCTTTGTATGACAGGTACAGCAATGCCTCGTCTTCATGATAAATCCATTAAAGGACCTGAGAGTTGCAATGCCTGTAGCTTATTTTGAGCTAATTCAAACAATTCATCAGAAAAGGCTGCAGAAATGAAACCATTCTAGTAGTCATTTTAAAACAGTTGTGAAAGCTGGAAATTGATTAAAAATCTAAGCTAAATGCTAATGACTGACACAGGAAATATGAGAAAAATGGCATTTCAGAACATATTAGAAACAAAATTCTTTTTCTCCTGTTTGTGAATTGAAGACCTGGCTGTGACCCTTCAGAACAACATGCTGTACTTACGAAGAAGTAACATTCTGCACTCTTATAGGAGGCTAAACCATATGTAAGATTGAAAGTCTACAAAGCTGAAATGAAATACATGGCTAGTTTAAACTGTTATTAGCCTAATTCAGCTTTATCATTAGCTCAACTCAGAGGTTAACACATTTCATATTTCAAATTACCCCATCATATCTGCTACAAGCATACTGAACAAATATCATATAAATGACAGAGCCTGACAAGATTTAATAGGAAAAAGTTGCTAAATAGACCTATAAATATAACACATTACAATGCATCAGTTGGTGCTGCCACTTTCATGGAAACATTGGAACAAATTAAGATAGCTGTCTAACATCCTCTTTCAAGTTTCTTACATGACCACAGGATGAATATTCAAAACTTAAACCCAGGGAACCAATCCCACATCCAGTGTTTTACATCTGAGTTACACTTGAATAAGGTGTTGAAATTTAGAGCAAGCCTCCACCACCTTCCCCTGTAATCATCCGTGATCCGTCTGAAGCAGCAGCTCACCTCTTTGACAGGTGCACTTATCGTTATTTTAAAAACACTTTTTTGAAACCTAGCAGTTCTGCAAACCCAATTTGCTTTGAATCTCACTCCCTCTTTGCTGGGGGAGGCAGAATTTAACATTTATGATCTCTGCTCATGCAAAGGAGTGTTTGCAATTCTTCTGATACATGTTACTGGGTTAATAATCTTTCTTTTCTTTCTTTTTTCTTCCCTTCAAAATTTAGATATCTTTTGTTCCTACAAGGTAATGAAGGAGAGTTACTCATCTTAATAATCAATCTTGAATTTTAATTAAACCTATTAACTGAACATGTCAAATATTTGTCACTTTCAAAGCAATATAAAAATTACACTCAACAATAAACGTTACTTAGTCAGATATTACTCTGAGTTATATTGCAGCCACAGTATCTATAACAAGATCCTTATGCTATTTTATTCAATATTAATGTGATTTATTAGGTTACAGCAAAAGTGTTTTATTCATTCCTCTGTACCACCAGCAGCACAAGAATAAATTTCCTTGTAGAACATACTGGTGTGTTATGTACGGTACACTGCGAAATAAATGAGCTTGCAATGGCATACATGTACTTTCCCTGTCTTCCTTAAGTTTGCATAATAAACTCAAAATCCACTATTTATGCACCTCTTATTCTGCAACCAGCCTAACCAAATGAACAACTCACATGAATAAACATAAGGATAAAAGAAAGCTTTTGAAAGATTGGAGCCTGGAGACTGGAAGCAGAGTAGGGATATCCTTCCCCATGTTATTTGAGTATCTTATTAAAATACATGATATGAAGGACACTAGAGATGAGAAACAGATTCTGCTCTGAAAAGTATTCCTAGAAAAACAGCCTTATGGGTTTTCATGCTAGGAATCTATAATGCATCAGTTCTGCTTTCTCCTAAAAGCTAGTACTTCATGATCAACTTGGGATCTAAAGAGATCTAAAAGTGAACCTGCATGATCATCTTCGCACATAGCACCACCAATAGCAAACATGTCACAAACCCAGTGCTAATTGGTTACAACACCCAGCCCTACAGTTCTTAATGCCTGCAGGTGATCTGCAGTCAAGATACCCAAAATATCACCAAATGCCACCACTTTGGGGGTAAGAAATACATTCTTCAGATACAACAGTACCAGAAGAAAACTGTCCAAGAGTCAGAGGATCTATCCAAGGCTGAAGAAACATTCCAAATATAGGTGAACTACAATTTTGCCTTTGCTAACAAAAATGCATCATATTACTGAATTATTGATTTAAATAGTGCCTCTATTCCCTCATATTACTTTTTTTCTTGGGAACATGGCAAGAACACCACTTGTGTTTATAACACAAGATGCCAAGATGGATGCAGTACAGGTAAGTGCATTGAAGAGACCAAAAAAGCATGTTTTTCAACAGTCCAGCATAGTCCTTTCATTAAGGTTACAAAAACCTCATCATGGTGACACACAGGCAATAGCTGGCTGCCTTTGGTGAACAGGCTTCCAGGACCTCTAGTCATAGGAAGCAGAGAAAAACACTTGGACACACAAATCAGCAGATGAAACTATGTGAGGAGAGCTGTAACCAAACTTTAAAGAGTGCAGTAAAGATCCTTTCTAGGTAACTGGGTGAAATCAGGCATTTTCTTCTCTTTATTATATCTGATACAGTAACTCCATGTGACTTAAATAGCAGTCCACTCTCTGCACATTAGCATTTAGTTTTCATTACCATTACTATGTAGGGCAAAAGAACAAAGCTCACTAATATTGTGATATTTGGCTACTAGAAACTAGTGCTTTCACTTGAGTTTTGATGACTTTTATAGAAATGTAGACATAGAAGCTTTCCAGTATAAGGGAAGTGGGGAGGGAGGGGAAGGGGCAGAAAATGGAGTGTTCCCCCAGGCCCAAAACAAATATAAAATAAACTGCTTATGCAGTGGGGCTTTGATGCATTAGTATAAAGCACTCTGGTTTACGCTGTTATAAAGTGACATGAACAGCAAACAGTCTTTTTACCTGGGAGTCCAGGTAAAGAAAAACTACATGAACCAGATCTTTCATATCTTCCATATTTTCATCAGCATCATCCCAGCCTTCTGAAAAGCTGGGAATGCAGAAACACTAAACAGTATCAGAGTCACCACCATAATTCACAGTCTTAATGCATATCCTCTTGTTCCATTATACAGATATTGATTTACTCTGTATTATAATAAATATTATGGGAGTGCCTTGACACAGATCAGCTTGCAAGCTGGTAATCAAAGAGAAACAAGTGTAACCACAAATCTATAAAGAAGCCGTTTTTACAATCAGCCAAGTACCAGAGCAAAGCATGGCGATGCTAGAGTCATGAAGATGAGGACAATCATACAACAGATGGATGTTCATATGGAAAACAAAACAAAACAAAAAATCCAGCTAGATCTCTTCTTCCTTCAATTAACAGTGTTAAAGCCAAAGTGTCCATATGGAAATGCTTTCATTTGCCCATCGTGGAATTTCAGTGACACACGTGATTTGCATAATTACAATTATATAGATAACGAGCCCTTGGAAAGTCACTGAAACAGTAGAAGTTGAAAAAAATATAAATAATTGTAAGCCTTGCCTTTTATCTGAATGAGACTGAAATAGACAAAAAGAGAACAAGAGGAGTGGTGTTTAACTCTAAAATCAGATGAACATGACTTTGGACAAAAATAACAAGCTTTGGCCAAAGACAGAATTAACCTTAGGCTGGAAACAGTGAGATTTCCTCTGCATTTTCAAATGTATTGTGAACTCCCTAGTTCAGGCTCCAAGTAGCAGGAATGATAGAGGACAGTCTTGCACTAGCTGTGGCAAGATGCAGGAACCTCAAGAGCAGATATGCTGGAGACCACAGGAGGTAGAAGGGAGAGGAGGAAAGCAGACATCTTCTGGCAGATCCTTTAGGTAGACATTCTCACTTGCTCCAAGTGATAGTCACACATCCTCAGCTGAGTGCAGAGGCACACTGCATATCTAATAGATATCTGCACTGCATATCTAATAGCACAAATTTCAAAACTATCAACTCAAATGTACATCCTTACATAAATACTTCGCCTCATTTTACTCCAACATTTCCAAAACTTCCCCTAGGAGACTGTGAGTTAGGAGAGTCCTCAAATCACTTTTGTTTAATTACTTAATCCAGTTGATCAGAGTCTTCTATGACCACCCAGAACATGCACAATTTATCACTAGTGATACGCCTTGACTAGACACGAAAGAGATATTCACGACATACAAAAGACTGTTTTGCATAATCATTTCTTCCAAAAAAAATCTGTTTATCATTAATACATTTTTTTTATGTACAATCTGATCACTTCTACTGCAGGAACAACCAAGGAGAGTCTTTGGGACACGCTGTGCAGATCGTCAACGAACGCTGTTAGTCAAATGAATTGAACTAGGCAGAGGAGGAGGTGCTGGGCAAAGTGCCATTTGTGCTACATATGGCTGTATAAGTGATAACCTCAGAGCGTAAATTCATGCAGAAAAAAAAAATCAGGTTAAAAAAATAGGTTACATTTTTGTTACATCTATCAGACCATCAACATGCCTGTGTGTAAAGTATTAACTGTTGTAAACAGTAGTAATGTGGTGTGTGTAACTGTACGCTCCTAAGCATCTCCTTCTGGTAAGGAAGGCACAGATGAGAGAGAAGTGTGAATTTAATGTAACACAATTGAAAAAAAAAGACCCAGACTTTAGGTGAGAATGTAAACAAGTGAACTATTCCCCTCAAGAAGGTCTTAAAATGTATTAAAATGGATAACATATGCATTTATTTATTTGGAAGGTAGAAAGGAAAAGCAGTAGAGATGGAGGAATCAATGCACCCTTTATTGTAGCTGTAAATGAGTGTGCTACCTCACTCAATTCAACCCATTCCATCCAGACAAGCCTACACACTTTTAAAGCTTCAGTTGGCATAGGGGGACAAAAACAGAAACATAGTGTTAGCATGACCTTTTAATGTGGACAAAGGAGAAACCACATTCAAAAAGAATTCTCTACGTAAACAGGACATGGTGATTAGGTACCCCAGCCTTGCCTCCAAAGTCACTTTATTTGGGAGATTTTTACAGCATCTGTCTCATTAGCCAGCTAAAGTTCTAAATCTGTGCCTTGTGATTTGGGAGCCTGGAACAACACAGCTTCCACAGACCTCTCTCAAAATACAGGATCAGGCCTGAACAGCCAGGATGTCTCCCACTCCTTTTGTCATACCTACATTAACGATATTTCAAACATTTAATTTTTTGTATACCAAGCTGATGGGGGGAGGATGAGCACCTTCTGAAGATGACTCAGCATCAACTTTCCAGCAAAAGGTGTTCTGATGTTCTAGCAATGGCAGGTCTATAAAGTGTAGGCACAGAGGCATTCACATCATATATAAGGAAATAAAGTGATCATGATTAAATTAATAGATTCAACAGACAGCAGAGTCTATTTTTAAAGCTCTAATAATAATCAACTATGAGAAAACAAAATAATAGTGCTTCAGGAGAAGAAAAGTAACATCAGCTGTCCACTGTCCTCCCGAGCTTTAGGGTGACTGACAACATGAAATGGTCATAGTTTCACATAATTCATGCTTTCTTAATAAACTATCCATTGACAACCTATTTTTGCTGCCATCATTTCTCTACCAGACATTAGCATTTGTTTTACATTTTCTAATTGATAATCCTAAGAAAGTTCAATGACTTTATCTGCTTTATCTAGGCTGGGTGTGCAACGCACAGAGATTTAGCAGTTTGCTTATAAGGAGACCATACCAAAATCAGAGATGTAATCACTAAGAATGCAACAGTTACTTCTTCAAATGGAGCAGTGTTATAGATGTTACCCCATTGTGAGTACAATTTAACACATATATTTTACTACGTGTAGAGCTTTGCTCCTGAAGAGGGAGCAAAATAAATGGGGGGGGGAGTGTGTGTGTGTGTAATCTTTCCACTCTAACTGCCAAAGTCTGATTTTCTGTTTCTGTTTCTTGGAGACAAGCAGTAGCATTTCTGGTTTTGCAAAAGCAGCTTAAAAATGTGTGAAATCTAAGACATGACTGGACAACATCCATGCAGCTTCACGCTGTATTTTAGTCTGCTTCTCTTTCCATACAGAACAGAAGGGATGTTGCAGAGCTTAAGGGCAGGTGATCAATGCCAGGAGAAGTGCAAACCTCTCTGATCCCATGACACAAGCTGAACAAATAATTAGCAAAACCAGAGCCCAAGCATTACTGGTGAGTGTCTCATGAAGTTTTCTGCTCCTGTTCCAGATGGATTAATTTTTAAAGATAACTTGCTTTTCTTTTCCAGTGGGGAAAGAGTGGGGACAGACTTCCAAAAATAGGCTAGCCTGTCACAACTGCTAACTGTCACGCGGTGCTGAGACTGGAGCTGATCTCTTGGGGAGGCGGCTGAGAACAGAGGGGAGTAAGAAAGTAAAGAGAAAGGGTAATTTCTCTTTCCATAGCCCAGCCAGAAAGAAAATGAATAGGCAACCTGCAGTCAATCACAAATAATATATAAGCCAAAAATCAGTCATTCCAAGTAAAAACACATAAATGTATCAGTTTCCAGGAGTTATTAGCACAAGTGCTATATTCTACAGCATCAAAAATGATGCCCAAATGTACACTTTGTCCAAGGTCTCATCAGGACAAATACAAGATTATTGTCTATTTAAACAAATTGACACAGCAAATTAAACCAAAATGCTCTCTTTAAATTCAATTTTCAAATGCTGTCCTGAAAAAGCTCCTATCTGTGTGGCCTCTGAAGTAAATAGACACACTTAAGTCACAAGATGACTGGAAAAAATCATGGTTAGCCTTTTGTGAGAGGTGCCATTCAGATTGCATAAACTTAGAGTTTATATAGAAAAAACCCATAAAATAAATAAGACTAAATCCAAGCAAAATTTGCTTAGCACTAAATATTTAAAGTTACAAAAGAAGGTAGAGAAAATGTCTACAACTGCATCATTATTAAATGAATGAGAGTATAATCTCATTCAACAGTGATCTTAGCTCTATGCATCTAATGCATTCATTTTATTAAGAGGTCTGAAGTGGAATACTTGAAAACAGAAATCTTATTAAGAAAGTCTTCATCATCCTTGCTGGCATTTTTCCTTCCTGCTGCATGAACTAAATGTATTTGGTCTGTATAATCTTTGCCAATAATGGACTAATTTGTTTCATTACCTGCCTTAGTCACATGTTGTTGTGAAACTTTAAATACCCACTTTGTTAAGCTGCAACACCAGGTGTTTCGTGATGCATCCA
The DNA here is from genome assembly GCF_014839835.1 of Dryobates pubescens. Taxonomy (NCBI): domain Eukaryota; kingdom Metazoa; phylum Chordata; class Aves; order Piciformes; family Picidae; genus Dryobates; species Dryobates pubescens. The sequence goes on along the minus strand of NC_071625.1, from coordinate 17,208,469 downwards.
CAGAAGATGCTAATAATGCAATCTTAGCATCAGCAAGCACACAAAAAAAGACAACATAAAATTGACATCATTGCTAATTCATTAATTCAATTTCCCTTTCTAAGTCTAAAACACAGCCCACTTGTCCACAGACGACAGGTTTTTGTTGTGTAGCATCATGAAACATTGATTTAGTAAGACGGAGATCCTGACCAAAAAAAGATTATTCAATTGTTTTGAGAGGTGACCATACCTAGAGGCCCCATTAATGACACAGGCATGACTTTGGGTGCTGGGTACAAACAGTGCCAGGACAGGCTTTGCCTAATGGCCATCTCCTTCCCTTTCTGTATATTGCTAACGTGACATACAACACACATCATAGATAAATGTTGTTAGTACAACATTTCTTGAAGCCAATATAAAGCATTGCTTTGCTCAAGACCTGGAAGTCCAGTACAAACACTATTCATTATCACTTTCCCTGGGTAAAAACTTGGGTGCTGATCCAGTGCAGCACATCAAGAGGAGGCAGCTCCCATGCCCAGAGTCCAGAAGGGGCCGAGCGAGCAACATCTTTAATTCCTCCTTCTCAACAGCTGAGTCAAGGCAAGTTCTTCTACTAAACTTCTATGACAGCCCATTAAAATGAGGCTGACTTCATAGGGAACAGTGATGATTAAGGACTGTGATAATGGACACCAGTATTACAGTCCTCACTGATAACTACAGACTCTAACACAGGGGTATCACAGATTCTTCCTCCTTCCTGAACTTAAATTATAAAACTAAATGTCTTCTTAAAGAAATAATAGCCAGGTCAATTTTTGTTAAGGTCAGGTATTAACTAAAACGAATTCCAGTAGAATCAGAGAATCACTTAAGTTAGAAAAGACCTTTAAGATCATTGAGTCCAACTGTTAACCCAGCAGTGCCAAGTCCACCACTAAACCACGTCCTGCTGCACCTCATCTACACATCTTTTAAATCCCTCCAGGGTTGTGGACTAAACCACTTCCCTGCACTGCCAGTTCCAGTTCTTGACAACCCCTTTCGGTGAAGAGATTTTTCCCTAACATCCAGACAAAACCTCCCCCTCCCCTGGTGCTATTTTTTCTTGTCTTATCACTTCTTTCTTGGAAGAAGGGACTACCACCACCTTACTACAACCTCCTTTCAGGCAGTTGTAGAAAGCAGGAAGGTCTCCCACTCAGCCTCCTCTTCTCCACACTAAACAACCCCAGTTCCCTCAGCTGCTCCACACAAGACTTCTGCTCTAGACCCTTTGTCAGCTTCACTGCCCTTCTTTGGACACACTCCAGCATCTCAATGACTTTCTTGTAGTGAGGGGCCCATATCTGAACCCCGTATTTGAGGTGCAGCCTCACCAGTTCTGAGTACACCAAAAACAATCCCTGTCCTAATCTGGTTAGATACACCATTTCTGCTGAAAGTAAACCACTCCTGAACTGAGAGTCTGATAAACAGTGCATGAGAGATACAACACATCTTCTAAACAAGCTCTTTCCTAGAGCCCTTTTACTCTTACACAGTAAGTGTTCATGAGAGCTTTTATGAGAACTTTTGTAGGGCTCCTCCGTATTATAACAGATACAGAGATTACTGTCGGAGACAGTTCACTTATAACACACATGACAACTTGCTGTGAGCCAAAAGACTGCAATGAAAAATCATACAGATTACAAAACAGCTGAGATATGAACAAAAGAAAAGTTTCCTCTGGGTATAGCTGAAGAACTTCATCTAAGAAGAGAAGATGACGGGACTCCTCAGGCAATTATTTTGTTATCTAAAAGTGGGTTTTGAAAGTCAGATATTTTGCAAAAGCAGTGGCTGCATGTAGGTGTACCAATTTTGGGATATTAGCCCTTTGTCTAGTACAAGTACCCTGGGGAAAACCAACATATTTTGTGCATATCACTAGCTCTTTGATGGTCTCAACAAAAAATTAGACCTAACTTCAAATAGCCTTCTGTTTTCATGTTAAGAATAGTCATGGGATATTGGTGGGGTAATAAAAAGGAACAAAAAACCCCAAACATCTCTAATAGAGAAGTTGTAAAAGACGACACACTTAAAGCAAATTATTCTGTCTGAAATGGGGCATTTGCAAACAATTATTGCAATTTCTTCTCTGATTTACATCTACTTCAAGGTACTTCATGAAGGTGACAAAGAAAAAAATACTGAATGTACAACATGGCCACTTTCTAACACTTCCTAAAACACCTTGGCACCCCAAAACTGGCAGATGTATTATGACTTCAGCTCAGGGACTGATCCTCAGTGAGAATGCCCATCTTATGCAGCCATCCTAATCCAAGAGCCAGTGCAAACAAACAAACTTCTTTGCACTGGTGGGGAGTAACCTCTCAGTTCCACATTTCTAGGTGGAAGGGGCAGAATGGGAAAAATGACTCTGCGATACTGAAACTGAAGATGTACCAAAAAATCCTCTTATAGTTATCTTCTCAGGTTAGATCTAAAGGGTAGTCAAATTGCTTGGGTACCAACAGGTATTCACCAAAGCAAAATAGTGATTCATTCTCCGCATTGGCACATACTGCTGGTTAATACTATTTGCCAGTTACCTGCTCCCACCTTTCCATTACTGCATGTATCACAAAGGTTTTTGACTGTGTGACAAAGATTTTTGGCTACTGAAAAACAGTACAATACCAGAAGGTTATTTCAAGACAGAATTGCCATGAAACACAGTCATTTAAATAATGAAAGGCTATGCTTGCTTGCTTGATTTCTTTAACTTAAAATATTTTTTCTTGCTGTCTGTCAATTGGCAACCAATACATCTTAACATTTGCATTTCAAGAAAGAAGAGAAATCCAGAGAGCTGCTCCAAAAGGACTTGAAAATATTCTGTAAACTCTGATATGTAAAAATCTATCAAGGCTACCTAACAGTCAGACAGGGAATATATTAGCTGTCTGTCAGGTTCAGGAGGAACTCCAACTTTGTTTAGGAGATTTGGTAATTGCTCTTCTCACCCATTTGAAAGAGCCGTTCAGCCATATCCCAGCCTGCAACATCGATCCAGATACTCAGATCAAAATGGAGCTCTTTGTTCTGATCACTCCCCATAATCCACAGCAAGACACATGCAGAGTTCTTTGCATAATTTACAACCACAATAACAGAAATAGGGCCTATGTTTGTTGTTGGGTTGGGTTTTTTGGCAAGGGGTAGCGGTGGGTAGGAGGTCTTTATCACCAGCAGTCACTGTTGAAATCATAGATCAAGTATTCAAGCAAAAAAATGTTCATCCAAGCATCATTGAATGGGTTCAGCTCTGGTTATTAAATCAGTGTAATTATGAAATCTAAAAATTGGCTCAATTGCTACCAGACTTCATGTTTGCAAAGACTTTGTATCTACCTGGGACTTAAGCGAAAGGGAGACGGGGCAAGAAATTGTATTTCAATTGTTTATACCTTTGCAGGGAGTCAGAAAATTTTCAGTAACAGATGTTAGTAAGAACACTGAACCAGTGCATATGTTTGGGCAGAAGGAAAAAGACAAAAAAAATCAGGTTTCATAGAAATATTTGGCTATTAGATGCCCATGAAGCAAACTGGTGAAGCATTTTGTCTGATAGTTTGAGTTTACTGTCTCATGGACTCAAAGCGTCTAATTTAGAAGCCGTCTCACTCAATTTCTTGGCATACCATGGGCATTTGTCATGGAAGTCCCAGGCTGAAAGGATGCAGGTGTGGCATGCTCTGCTTCTCTCCCGTATGGAAGGGAGCACGGAGCAAGCCTCCCTAATGATAAAATTCACCCCAAAGGCAGCTTCCCTGTCCCCTTGCTGTGATGCCACACCAAGTGAGTAATAAGCCAAAACACAGGTAAATCCAGTTCAGCACTTGGATTTACATACTCTAAGATAACAGATGATGTCAAATGTGGTTGTGCCACTGATTTGCTACAAAACTTCAGAGATCAGCACAAATAACTATAATATAAATTAGCAATTAAATAATGGTATATGATAAATAACAGGATAAGAAATGAGGTTAGGGAAGTGTGTATGTGAATGATACAACTTCAAATACACACACACATGTATAAAGAGAGACACATGTGTATGTATGTTTCCACTGCACACTCATGTCTTAAATGTAGCTATGCTTGGGTGGGATACTTTTAAACACTGACAAGTATTCCTGTGAAAAGAGAGAAAATATTCAAAGGGATCAGTTATTCCCCCTTTGTTGCTGTAAGCATTCAGCAATCTCTCAGTGAATTATTTTCACTTTATTCAAAGAGGGAAAATAAATCCACCATGGCCTAACTCCTAGCATCCTCCCACCCACAATTAAAATCCTGACTGTTGCCCACTTCCAAGCACAAAAGAATACTAAACAGCAAAACCACAGACTTCTGGGTTACGCTGAAATGAACAAAGAAGTAACCTTCAAAACTAGTTTAACACATGGGGAACATTGCAACCATAGAAGAAAGCCGAAAGATACAGACACCTGCTGAAAAAAAATTTCATTGAGATGTTCTGCTACAGATTAGGGAGGAAAAAAAAAAAAAAGAAAAAAAAGAAAATCCAAGTGTAAGGAAAGAGATTTCTTATCCATATTTTTTTAACTAGTACAATACTTTTTAATATATATGAAGATTAGTGAACTGGTACAGGCAGAGGGTGGATGAGATGACCTCCACAGTTTGAAATTATTTTATGGAAACGAAGCAAACACATTACAGAATGAAGTGAGGGTGGCAAATCACTGCAGAGAAAACATCTTCCTAGGTACTTGAATAATTTATAGCAGTATGATGCAATGTTGACTCCAGGAAAAATTCTACCATGTTCAAAGATTCTAAGAATTCAAACATTTTCATAATTTTATATACTGAGATTACTTTTCTGCATTAATGCAACATTTCAGAATTATAAATTATAAAAAAAAAAAAAAGCTTGGATGATTTTAATGGTATTTAAAACACAATATCAGGCAGAGATTCAACTTACATAGCTTTGAGGGAAGCAAGTGAATTTAGAGGCAGCTATTTATTTCTCCTTTACATTACATTTTATTCCAGAATATAATGCTGAAAGATTATAAATGCAAAAATGTAATAGAAATGCCTATTTGGGGGGTATCTAATACACTGTCAAAAAAAGGTGAAGAAATTAAACTAGAAATCTATCTGCTGCCTATGCAATTGCTGTTCACATTTCTGTCTGTAAGGATTTACAAATTCAAAACAGCTTTTGGGTATATTTTTTTTCCAGAAACAGAGAGTCACACAGAATCACAGAATCACCAAGGTTGGAACAGACCTCAAAGATCATCAAGTCCAACCTGTCACCACAGACCTTATGACTAAACCATGGTACCAAGTGCCACATCCAATCCCCTCTTGAACACCTCCAGGGATTGTGACTCTACCACCCCTCTGGGCAGCCCATTCCAATAGCTAACGACTCTCACAGAGAAGAACTTTCTCCTCACCTCAAGCCTAGACTGTGTCTCCTCGTTCTGGTGCTGGTGGTCTGGGAGAAGAGACCAACCTCTTCCTGGCTACAACCACCTTTCAGGTAGTTGTAGACAGCAATGAGGTCACCCCTGATCCTCCTCTTCTCCAGGCTAAACACTCCCAGCTCCCTCAGCCTCTCCTCGTAGGGCTTGTGCTCGAGGCTTCTCACCAGCCTCATTGCCCTTCTCTGGACACGTTCAAGTGTCTCAATGTCCAGCCAAGATGGCAAAATTCAAAATGATCCTCCCTGAGATGCAATCCTACACTAAGACACAAAGGTAACACCCCAAACAGAAGTTATTAATGAAGATATGCAGAAAGCAGCCCTGTCATTAAAACTTGGAAGACCACAGATAGCTGCAGTAACCAGGAAAAGGCAGAAGTTAACAAAACACTCACAGAACTGTGAGTGTACCCACTATCTCAAACTTTCCCTAACCAACCAAGACGTAAACCAAAGGTGCCTTAGGATACAAAATGTGTATGTGCATATGTATACATGCACACACTGCAAATTCTAGGCAAAAAAAAATCCTTCCAATATTTGTCATATGCCCTGCAGTCATTGCTCATTTTCACAGCATAACATTTGTTCATAACTTGCTGCCTTTCCCTAGTACTGTGAACAAACTCATGGATAAGGACAGTACAAATCACAGACTGTTTTTTACCTGGATAAGAAGTACTTGTAGGAGTTCAGCCTAAAACCAGACTGTGCCATTTTGAGATGTTCTGCACACAGACGCCACTTGGCCTTTTTCAGCAGCTCCTGTATCAGTATATCAGGGCCCATTTTAGTTTGAAAAACTGGCTGCAGACTCCTAAACCAACAACTCCAATACAGCCTGGCAAACCTGGCAGTGAGATTGCAGTGGCCACAATCCCATCTTTTAACATTCATCTCTGCAATGTTTTACTATTTACAAGAATACTACTACAGCTGACTGCTTGGTCTTGATAAACCAGGAATTTATCAAGATTTTAAACCAAATTATAGAAATGTATTCCTTGGATTATTCTCTCACATTCAGTTCAAACTTGAGTGTAAGGATGGCTTCAAATTCAGCAATAGCACAACCATGAACCATAATCCTGTGAAAAGTCACATGGTCCTACTGGCCTCAGAAGACCAAGTTATACACAGATGTTAAACATGCCCCTTGGTACCAGTGACCAGGACCTTGCAGAGCTGCAGCTATTTCCAAGGCAGTATTTTCTTTTCCTATTTTGTTACCTGGAGTCAATCATTGAATGTAGAAATTTTCCTCTTAGGATCTGCACTTATTTTAAAAATGTGATTAATGGGACATTATGTAGTACCACCTCTTAACACCTGACAGGAAATCAAAATTCAACCAAATATGTTCTACTTTAAAACATGTATAAGATTAACTAGAGTAAAACCAAAGCAGTTACATTCTACAATGTCATTTCAGATCTGCTCTGAGGAAGCATTAGAAAACTAAGATATATTTAGTAAAAATTAAGGTGGCATTATATGTCTGATTTATTCAAAACCTCATAGAAAAGGAATCAGGAACTGAAAAACTTTTACGTTCATTCTCGCTTCTGTGCTTCCTGAAATGTTAGCAACCATGGCTACCAGACGTCAGTAGGCTCTTATTTACATCACCCAGAAATACCAAACTGTAATACATTCTCATCAAACTTGTTCTTAGTTTTGTTTTTTACTTCTTTTAGTTTTCAAAGAAGCTTCACATACTTTGGTATCAGCTGTATCACCAGAAAGGTGATCCTGCACACCCTACACATCTTGCATAGAAACCTGTGAAATCGCCACTTGTATTAAAATTAGGAGTTACAGTAGTAAAAATTGGGCAGCACCCCATCCTTAAGACACCAGTGTCAGATAACAGCTGGGCCAACACAATCTATGAAAAGAACAATGACCTGCTTTTTCCTCAGTGCCCACTTAGTTTGGAGGCAGAACAATTAATAAGCAAACGAATGTAACTCCAGTGAGATTTAAACAGTTGTAAATGCTGGAAGGTGAACTTTGATTGTTTTCAAGCACATCCTGTTTTTCCCATTTCAGGCTAGAGCAGTATTTGTGGAAGAACAGGCTGTCTGTCTCCTCTCCTCCCTTCTCCCAGAATAAGTGTCTGCAGCAGCTTAATTATCAAGTTACAAATAAACATATTCAGTTTGGTGCATACATTCATTACAGATAATGAGCTCTAGACAAAAGCTATTGAACTCTAACTGATACTCTACAAGCCGGTACAAAACAAGCAATGATTAAATGATATGGACTAGGGACATGAAAATAAATTTTTATTCTTCCTTTGAAAAGCATGCAAAGCAAGAAGATTTTCTGGGGAAAATGTGACAAAGAGGTAATTCTCCATACCTATTATTTTCCCTGGTCTCAGTAATTTTTTCATCATATTCCAGTGAAAGTTCAAGTGGTGCTCAATTTTTTCACTTATGTTGTTGTTTCAGGGAGATGTTTACACGTAAAAGCTTCTAGCGTTTGCTAAAAGCTGGACTTTATAGTGCCACAAGGATGCACTGTAATGTGCTACACACTTGCAAATAAAACTAAGATGAAGTGAAGCCTGCAGGCACATCATAGTAATCTCAGTAATTTTAAAAGTCTGTAGTGATAAACCAAATAAACTCCAAATACTAGAAAGTCAGGAAATTCAGACTTATAGTTTACTTTAAAGGAAATGAAAACATCAAAAGTACAGACAGGGAGAAATTAAGTTAGAGGAAAACTGACATTTGCCCAATGTGTCGGCATGGTCAGGAGCTGCACAGATTAATCTTCCTCATCTTCAAGACAATGTACTAAAAGCACATGTAGTGCTTTGAGCATGTTATGGCTATGGACAGCCACGAAAATGTTTTGCTCTCTGAGGTTTACAATACAAGGGAGTATTCTTTGCATTGCCCTTTTTCCTTATAAACTGAGTTTTCATTTGCAATGGTGTAAGGATTTGAGGGTTACTCATGCAAACCTTACCAGAAATACAAGTTTCTTTATCTCTTCAAAAAGGACTGTTGCAATGTTCCATCTGAAAGGTTTGCTGTAATCCTTCATCCTGGATTTGGTTTATTCAGATTCTAAATATAAAATAATCTCGAAATGTTAACAACTGCATCTTCCTAGTATCTGCCCAGTGACTGCAAGTTCATCATAATTTTTCATTTTGGTCAAGTCAGTTCAGACTGCACTCTCCTGATAGCACAAAATTAAAATCCCAGATGCTGCCTCCTACGTCCAGCACAGCCAATAGAGGAGCACAGACAAGTAGAATGATTACAGATCACAGAGGGCTTTTGCAAGAGGTATTTCAGCTTTGTTACTTTTTGCTAGAGGAGAATTGATTTCTCTGATCACAACCTGTGGATAGCTTTAGAAAGACGGCAGCTATGACCTACAAACATCCCAATCAGCCCTCAGTTTAACTGCGAAAGGGGGTGCAGAAAGCACTGAACAGTGGAAAGGATTCAGCTTTGAAAGGTTATTTCTTCCTAGTCAACAGGACACTGACAACTTGCTGCAGGTAAAAGTGACAAGCTTTCCTTCTCTTCAGGTGCAAGTAAGTGCAATCCCCAGGGAGCCAAAGAAAATTCACCTCATACAAAGTAACTTTTTCCAGTAATCCTGGAGCGTGTTACCCTAACAAAAACCAGCTGCTTTTTCTTAAGTATAACCCAGCTGTCAGACACAGTCTTTGAAAATACTGCTTCTTGAAAATAATTGCTTCAATAACCAATCTTCAGTACAGCCCATATAAAATTTTGCTTCATCTCCTCTTGGAGACATCATGCTTTGCTCTCAGCAGGTCAAGGCTAGATGACTTTTTTTACCCATCCTTACTGTTGCAGCTGATGACTGGAGTTATATGTGGAAGTAATCATGGCATCAGGCTTACCAGAGGTCAAGGAGCATCTGGACAATGCTCTTAGTCATATGGTTTCATTTTACATAGCCCTGTGAGGAGCAGGAAGTTGGACTTCTGGGCCCCTTCCAACTTGAGATATTGTGTGATTCTATATAACCCTTCTTTTGTTATGGTAGACTCTAATCCTAGAAACTGACTATCATCATCTAAGTCTTATTGCAGGGATGAACATATCTTTGAAAGTGAAGCCAAAGCTGTTATCTGATCAGGTGATGAACTAGAATCCACGTGTAATCTGTTTGATACAGCCAAATATATGAGGGAGGAAGTTCACTTCAGTAATTTCAGTTCATATGGTATCAATAGGGAAGAAAAGAGTGTCTAAGGGATCAGTTAATAGCACTTAGGAGTCACAGAAACCTTACCATGAACCTCTCAATCTAATTTCTTTAATGTGTTTTGCATGATATGTCCATTGCCTGAGCAATGCACTGAATTCAACCCATTGCAACAAATACACAAGATATAGTTCTTCATCTGAGTAAACGTATCTGAGAAGGGTCAAATTCTTTGGTATCTTATTGAGGCATAGTCACTGCCCTTTGGAATAAGGAATGAAACCTCTTCACAGCCTCTGGTTGAAATAACACACAGAGGCAACTTTACACAAACACAAAGGCCAAAAGCAAAACGCATGTGTGAAACAAGCCAATGTTACTTCCCTTGAGCTGGCTTTGGAGGTCACCAGCACTGCTCATAGAAGAAATGTACATGGTACTGCTCATGCTCATGAAAAGAGGGACTCAGACTGCCTAGCTACTGCACCCACAGGTTCTGTCATTAATATACAACATCAAATTCTTAAATAAGGAACGTGAAATAAATTTTCTTTATCTGTAAGAGTTACAGGAGTCAAAAGAAGACACATCAAATAAAATATGATAAAACTGTACTGATTTCAATTGATTATTTAAGTGTGCACATTTAATTTTTAAATGAGTCCAAATAAATGAAAAAATAAGACACTGGGCTGTCTTGATGTTTGATATAGTACTAGAAGGCAGCTACAGCTAGATCCACCAAGAGAAATAGATGTTAGGATATTCCCTCTCATCATATAGTTTCAGTCTAGATGAAGTCACACACTTGAACTGGGAAGTGGAAGGACACCTACACAGATGAGTTGCTGTTCCAAGAACCCTACAGACCAAGCCAAGCTTCAGAGGAGAAAACAAGCTCAGCTGGGAAGAAACATGGAGGTGACATGCATTTTTTACTTCTTGCCCTCAGTAGGAGCAAATAGTAGTGAAGTTTTCTTTCTCTCACAATCATAAGCCTGATTTGACTCTGAAAACTTAAGTGTCATCCTTCTTAAAGAAACAGTGACATTGTCATGAACTGGTTCTACCTTGCTTCATGTAGTTGCTTGGATTCTCCCAAAATGTGGGAACCTGCCTCTCCCACCACTGCCAGCAAGAAAATTCTGGATCAGAAATCTTACAGTTCTGGGGCATTTGTTTTAGGATCAGTAAAGTATCAATTACTCAAGTGAAAAGAGGAAGACCATGAAAATGGCTGTGATGCACTGTATTACCTTCCAGGTGAGTTTCTCAGAGCAAGGTAGGTGGAAGAGTCTCTATGTTGTAGATCATGATGACAATGTTGCTTGCAAATGCATATGGCCTGTTTTCCAAAAATCATGCTACCAGTGTGGTGAACTACTTTCACTTCAAATAGAAGAGAATAATAGAATAATAAACCAGGTTGGAAGAGACCTTCAAGATCATCGTGTCCAACCCATCAACCAATCCAACCCACCTAAACAACTAAACCATGGCACCAAGCACCCCATCAAGTCTCCTCCTGAAATCATTCGACAGCTTTGTCCAGTCTTCTCTTTATTGCCTTTGGTCATCGTAAGAAATTTGCCTATGTCACAAATAGTTTGGCCACAAAAATATCCACTTAAATAATCAGTACTGAGATCTCTCTACCAGTACACATGTATTATTCATCACCATGTAATCTCAGCAGTTTGCTTAATGCGTCAGGGGCTTCTCTAACTTCCCACCAAAAGGCTGACAGAGAACTTTTTCTCCATTTTACAGCATACACAAATTACAGGTGTTTTCATTATCAACTGAGTTTTAAATTCAAAACAGCTATCTGTGATTAGCCATCAATAATGCAGGATGCCTTTGAAATAACATTTACTCTTTTCATTCCGCTACAAAAAGTGACATGAACGGGTCTTTACATCTTTATGTTAAACTGAGTTATGGAAAAATTCTACGAACCTAAAGCATATTGCACTGCATCTAACTAAAGCATTGATTCTGACAAAGAAGCCTTTCAATGACAGCTCAAAGTCATACGGCCAATCAGGCAAGAAAAAAATAAAGTATCTCTAAAAATCAGAGCCTGGATTTATGGTCCTTCAATTAACAGCTGACCAAGTTCTTAAATAAGCAGTAAGGTAATACTCTAATTTTCTGTTATAAACAGTTCTTGTTTAAAAAGAGATCCTATTGATTATATCAGTGGTCTCTGGTATTAGACAAAGGGATTGAAACATCTTTTTACCACATATGACAGTGCAGGTCAGACCCCAAAGAAACATGTTGTGAAGATCAGCAGCAAAAGTAACCAGGTCTCTAAGACACCTTGAGAACTGCCAAAATTGTATGATTTTTATGAACAAATACAATCTTTTTAAGCATGATTTTTGATGTCGTACAGCACTGCCCCATATGTCCAACCAAATGCCATTTTTAAACCCTGAGGATATATTTAGCACTACATACATCATCCCACTATCGTCATTTCATTGAACAAAGCAAAACACAGGATCATGCTAAATGATGCATCCTCAGCTTGTATCAAGAGCACAGCAGTGGAAGGACTGCAATACCAATGAAGTTTCAAACACAGTCAAATAAGCTAAAGAAATCAGCAGAAGATGGCATGATAGATATCAACGGCTTTTGAATTATGAAGTCAAAAATAAAGAATGGAAACTTAAAATGTGCTGTCATCCGAACTGTAACTGTTCCTGACTAATCTCTGTTCCCCTGCCATTCACATAAGGCACCATCTGATCTTTCAAGTTTCTGCATGCGTGATGAGCTCTTGGCTAGAGCCTGGGCTAGTACAGCCAAATCTTTGCGATTCCACCTGGGCAGGACAGAATGCGAGCTATCGCTTCCGATTGGCACAATTTCCTGTGCCCAGAGTGACCCTGCATGACAGCTCCATGCCTCATTACACCAGCCAAAAAACTGATGTACATCACCAGCCCAGTATAGCTCATTGCCATCTCACTAGAAGCTTGAATTCAGTTACCAAAATTCAAAACAACTTAAGCCAGTTTGTGAGTCTGTTTCTTTTAAGGCAACGTTTAACAAAGAATAAAATTTATCTGCTTGGTAACAACTGCAGCTATGTTTTGTTACACTGTACTCAGTGTCTGTCACAACAAACCATTTGCTCATCTCACCTTCCTGCTAATAAACTATCTTTCTGATGCTATGCTCTTTGCTTCCTGATGCTTCCTTCAGCTAGAAAAAGGATTGTGCACTCAGTTTTACTGGGAAAAGGGGGCTTAATCCTTTATAAAGCAGTAGATGATTGACCATGGTTCAAAGACAACTATTTCAGCCTTTAGCATTGCAGTGCTGCTGGTACAATTGGCAGATGAGCACTCCAGCGGCACTGGACAGGGCAGGTTCCTGAGCCAGGGGAACCTAAGGGAACAGGAGCATCCCACCAGGAAGCAGCAGCTGAGGATACCTGGGAGAAGCCAGGAGTGATGGCAGTTTAGGTTGCTCAGTAGGTTTACAAAGGTAATATGGGGTGACAGAGATAAGCACAAACACAGAAAGCCTTATCCCACAGGAATCAGCCTAAAAATACAAATAAATGCTACAATAGCAACTGTACAGATTTGCTCTCCGCTGAGATAACTGCCTAAAGCCTTGACTTTAAATGAAATCCTTTCTCCCATAAATCATCTTATTCAGAGAATACATGTTTCTTTTAAAAATTATTTTGGAGAGGAAATGGTTAATTTTATTTTATTCCTTGAATGTTTCACCTAAGATGTTTCTGTTAAATAAGCACAGTACTTTCTCCCTTGATTTTGGAGATCATCATTGCCAGCAGTATGATGCACAGTTCATCCAGTTTTTCAAATATAACATTACCAAGGTTAGATTAAAAACACATCACATACTTTTTTTAAGTTTTACTGTATTAACTAAGGGTAAATGGTTCTCATATTCCTCTCCACCACAGATATTGTATTTCCGTTGTGCATTTTCAGAACACTTATGCCGTGGCCTTTATTTTCTTTTAAAGCTAATTAAAGCTTCAGTTTCATGTTTTTAAAAATTAAATAAAAATATCTATTTAAAACCAATCATATCCAAATCAAGTATTTTCCAACAAGCATGCAAGCTCATTTTTGGAGACCATCTCTGCCTAAAGAACAAGCAAGATAAATCACTTACCCGCCTCAGTGGGCAGACCTGATCTCATCATCAAGGTGGTGCTGGTCCACAACAGCTTTTCTAGTATAAATTCACTAATTACTTCTCTTCTTCCCAAGAGCTTTGCTCACATTTTGATATTGTTACAAGACCAGGTAGTGAAGGTTACTCTGTGCAGACTGCTCTGTGGCAGTCTGGGAGATCACTTCTGATTTAGTTATGGGGGTTTTAAGCATGTCACATTGTTTCAGAGAATTCAAGGAACACTGTAACTTCATGGGACAATAACATTTCTGCAGTGAAATATGTCCCTGTTGGTTTCCAAGCTGGTGGTTTCTCTTTGCAAATCCTAAGCCTGCATTTGATTCTTACAACATTTGGTAATGCGTCCAACTCTACCGTATTTTGCTCAAAGTTCACTAATTTGGAAACTTTTGGCGTGCATGGAAAATCATCACTGAGGGCCAGGTTGCACACTTCCATTCTGCTGTGCTCTCTGCTGCTGCACTTGAACAAAACCTCAGTTTGTTAACAGTGGTTGTTTTGCAGTGTTTGCTGGGCAGCAGCACTACTGCAGTCTCCAGAGCTCCCACAACTGCTTATTTTCTGCTTATTTGAAACACCTCTGATACACCCCAGGGGACTCTGAACTCTGCTATTCTTGTAAGCAAGAGAAGTAAAATCCAAACTACTGAAACAACTCCATACAAATAGAGAAAAAAGCCACAGTGTGGAGGCAGGGAGAGTCTGGGCTCTCACCCACAGAGGGAGAAGACTAAGCAATGCCACAAGTGCCAACACACCAGCACACCTGAGGCTCAGATGAAAGTCTCCCATTTAAAACTCACCATCTCTCATCATCTTGGCAATCTCTTTGCAACACAACAAAAGAAGAAATGAAGACTTCAGGGGTGAAACATCTCAATTTCAACTGGAAGATCCATAGAGAAAAGTAAACAGGGGATGGCATCAGAGTGAAGAGTAGAAAATCTCCAATAGAAGGGAAGTGGGAATGAGACAGAGCCTATTTAGAGAGAGTAAGACATGTATCCTGCCAGAAGAACAGGCAATGATAGCAGTACTCATCATATATGCTCATTATTTCTGCTACCAAACAGCAGAGAACATGTAAGACTGAAAACTAAACAAAACAAAACAATCTAGACACAGGAATCATCTTCTGGTCTTGACTATCAGTTCCTTCAAAAAAGGACATAAGATTTCAGGACATGAGAATAATTTCTAGGCAGTCAGACTGAAGCCCGTGGCTTCAGATACAGAATATAATCATAGCAGAAGGGCTGTAGGGCAGAGCTTGCTTGACAGCCTAAGGCATACAAATCTTTTCCTGTAGTGCAAGTGCTTAGATTTGCTACCCAAAATGCCTAGATTTCTACCCAGAATTGTTTTTTTTTATAAAAGCAGGGCTTGACTTTGAATCCGAATGTCTTCTGTTGTTATGCCATAAAACTGAACGCTAAAAATAAAACCACACTGCAAGGGTGCAAGTACTGCATTTACTGTTTGCCTTGTGCATACACACTGTCTCTGTGTGACACATAACATCAAGATGACATAGAGTTTTCCACCCCATTCCAGGAAGTATTCAATATTTAAAGCATGGTTGGCTCTTCTGTCCCAACTACAGAAGAAGAGTGAGATTTCCCATGAAATGGACTTTCTCCTCCCCTCATCATTTCTTTTGTGATCCCTTTGCTGAAATAGCCTCTGAGCCATTAATGATATCCTTTCTGAAGCACTGACTCCTGTTAAGAAAAATGCCATGATGCATGTAGTATTTTACAAACAGATGACACCACTGCACTGAGAGTAAGTGCTGAGATGCAAACACTTCACCTGTGTTTAGACAATAAATACTACTCTTATCTAATCATAGTAATTCAGAGCTATGCATGCCCAGGAGCATGAAACATATCAGACCATTAATCTCTATTTTTAACTATGACAATTTGTTTGGGATTTTTTGTCTCCTGTATTGTATAACCACCTTGATTCCATTAAAAGTTATCACAGAGGTTGATTTTCTGCCATTAGCTTCTCCACAGCTCAGATAAATCACTCAATGAACAGCCAGGCTTGGGAAGAACATAACACTGAACACGAACCATTCTTCTTGCTTCTACCATGTATCTACTAAATTCTCTCTAAAATAAGACTTTCCTGAATTTCTCCCCTTGTTCCCTCCCTGTCTTGCACTTTTTTACTTTTTTTTCCTCACATTTCTCTACTTTTTTTTTTTCCAATAGAAAATGTTCAATTTGTCCTTTTGGCCCCACAAGTGTAAATGCCATCAGAGAAGTACACTTCATTATCATCTGCTCAGGCTATTGACCAAACAATGCCAAAATTCTTACATTTTGAAGGACTTTTCCTGGAACACCTTCTGAAGCACTTCAAACACTCCAAACTGACTGACTGGATAAGCTGTAAAACAAAATCTGCCTTTCCCTTCACTCTTAAATACAAGTTCTGCCTCTGTAAGAAGACTGAGAGCATAAGCCACAGTGACATGCTGAATTTCAAGGCTTGGATAAAATATATAGAGGACAGTAAGATGTCTATGTAGCTAACACCATTCAACAACACACAATTCCGTCCCTCCTGTTCTGTGATCCTCACAAAGCAATAGACAGCTGGAAACTGGCCACACACCAGATGCGGGAACTACCTGACAGAAGAGGATAGCTAGACTTAGCAAAGTGTAGGTGTGTAGCAGCAGGGCTAGGGGTGAGAGGTTAAATCAGCTCCTGAAAAGAAGAGAGAGGCAAGTCAACAAGGAAGCTCTCTATTGGGAACTGTAATAGGCTGTAAACCCAGTATCTCAGAGAAGTCTTTATTTCCGTCAGCTGTCAGGAACTGTAACACAGGTTCATCTTCTGGAGGTATTTTGTGGAACCCTCTTGGAAATCAGGAGTAGGGAAATTACTTGTAACAATGATTCTCCCAGTAATGAATGAGCTCTTCTGCCTGACAAATGGTTTGTGAAGTCCTACTGCTGAGACTCATCTTCCCTCCTCCCTCAACTTCTGGAAGTCCCTATGCTTACCAGTAAAAACACATAGTAGGGGCACACATTGAAAAGACTCATTTCATGATTTGGCAGTTAGCTGTTAAGCATCAGAAAGCTGTATTCTGTTCTTTATTTTTGGCACTGACATGAAATTTCCACTTGGTAATACATCCGTCAGTACTAGGAAGATGTTTGGAAGGCGGGAGAGAGAGCAGTTTACCTCTTTCAGCATAGGCTGCAGTTATTTAGTGTTTTCAATGTAAGATTCTATGCAATCAATAGCTACGGTCAATGGGACCTTCTGTTTTGCAGCGTGCTGTATTTCAGTGTGTATTACAACAGTGGATTAACAATGCATCTGAGTTCCCTGAAGGAACACTGATGGTAGGCAGAAACCATGTTCATGTATGCAAGGCTTTGCGAAGCACCTGTTAGGTATATAACATAGCTATAGATACTTCTTTCTAACATTAAGTATTCTACGTGGTCTTAATAGATTAACTACTAGTAAAGAGCATAGAAATTATGTACTAGAAAAAAAATAGGTTAGCTTTTAAAAATCTTTAACCTCAATTTGCTTCAGATGCTTTTGCTTCATTTTGTTCCTAAAGGGTAAAATTAAAACTTCTCTTCCCCTCCCCACCCTCCCTGGAAATACTGGTAGAAACTTTATTCTGTTTCCTTTTGCACTAAATAGGGTAGTTAAATAGCCTGAGAACAAATTTAAAAAAGAAAAGAAGTAATTTATCTTGTGATCCTGGCTTCTGCTGACACCAAACTTCTTCTAAGAATATGCATTTCCTACTCACAGTTCTGTTAATTCCTGCAGCGCTCTTATGTTATGTTCATTAACTTCCTTTTGACATTATTCCATGCAGCTGGAAAAAATAAAGGTGCAAATGGAGCAGCAAATAGAGCAGGGACTACAGAAGTTTGTTAGTTCAACAATGAAACTCCAGGAGCAATAACATTTTCAAACAAATGCAATACAAAATCCTCCTACACTGCAGTGTAACAATCAATTTGTTTGCCTAGAAAACTTCTAAAGCTTTTTTAAAGGAAGAAGTAAAGTTAAGACAAGTCAACAATATCAGGAGATAGAAATTCTCAGCAAAAACTCCCTACAGCAAATGGCAGGCAAAAAAAGCCACAAAGCTTCCAATGAAAACAATAATTAGCATCCCCATCCTTACTTCAGCAAAGTTGACACTTTTCACTTGAGTCTTCATCCAGGAAATTACCAAAAGGTAGTACCAATGTTGTGGGCTTTTTGCAAAACCCATACTCAAAGAGAAGACTTTCTACTGAAAACTGTAAAGCTG
Organism: Dryobates pubescens; assembly: GCF_014839835.1. Lineage (NCBI taxonomy): Eukaryota > Metazoa > Chordata > Aves > Piciformes > Picidae > Dryobates > Dryobates pubescens. Next base: position 17,190,246 of record NC_071625.1, on the reverse strand, counting down.
TAGGAACTTGGAATGCTCCAATGGTGCCTTACTTCAGAATCAATCAGCTTAATCACAAGCTGAATACATTAAATACACATCAAAACTATGAATAAAACAACACTTCTATGCATATACTTATAAATTCAGCCATTTTCAGAGCAAGAACAAATGAGGACACATATTTGAGAGAAAAGAGGAATTTATATGCATAGAGGAATATGAATAAAGGCAAGAAGAGTTAACACATCACCTCTGATACTGTGTCCAGTTTTGGTCACCTCAATACAAGAGAGATGTTGAGGTGATAGAGCAAGTGCAGAGGAGGGTAATGAAGCTGGTGAAGGGCATGGAGAATAAATCTTATGAAGAGTGACTAAAGGAACTGGGGCTGTTTGAAGAGGAGGCTAAGGGGAGATCTCATCACTCTCAACTACCTGAAAGGACATTGAGCAGAGGTTGGTGCTGGTCTCTTCCCCCAGGTAGTGAAAGAACAAGAGGGAACAGCCTCAAACTGCAACAGGGGTAGGTTTATACTGGACATCAGGAAAAACATTTTCACAGAAAGAGTAGTCAGACATTGGAATGGGTTCCCTGGGGAGGTGGTTGAGTCACCTGGATGTGTTTAGAGGTTGTTTGGATGTGGTGCTTGGGGATATAGTTTAGGGTTGAACTTTGTAGAGTAGGGTTAATGGTTGGACTTCATGATCCCAGGGGTCTTTTCCAACATGAATGATTCCGTGATTCTGTGATTATACATGATACAAGTTTAAAATTAATAGCTTTCCTGAAAAAGAAATCTTTCCTAAAGACATATGCTCTGCAGATGCATCAGTGCCTGCTCATTCCTCTCCCTTCTAATTAAAAGATCATTCTAACTTCTAGCTGAAATTTTCTCTGCTCAAGTACAGGATTTTCCAGAGGGCTGCACTGACATGACTTCGCACACGCTTCCAAACAGGGCATCACATCTGCATAACGGTAGCTTCACCTCAGACTCCAATTTACTCTGGGATGGATTACATGGCAGAGATTCATTCAGCTGATTTCCATAATGACAACAGTAGCTGAAAAAAGTACTCGGCTACTAAATTGAAATGTGACATCTATATCATGGTAAACATCCAAGTCCTCTGAATACTTTATTGGCAGCCACACTATTTTAGCTTCAAAATACATTTTCCCCAATAGCAGCTTTTATTTAATTTCAAATCCATCAGCCCTTCCAGCTTCTAATTCCCAGAGCTGCCCCTTTGAGTTTTTAATCTTATCTTCCTGGCGTGAAAGTGCTGTAGACCAGCACTTTTAAACACAATAATGCAACAGTTTTTGAAAGCTATATAAATCGTGTGAACTAGTATCCTATTCATTCCCTTTCTCATTACCAATTTTTCTCTTTTATTTACAGGGCTTGGGGACATAGAAATTCAGTTACTCCCAGGGAAAGGAGAACTTCAGTTTCACCAAGACCTCCCCTCTGGCTCTTGACATTTTCAGAAACCTGTTGGACAGTAACATTCAGGGTCAGCCCAGACATGGAAATTATGCCAAGCCTAAACCAGATCAATTCTAGTTTGTAGTTCTCAGATAATGACTTTGTGCTCAAGGCACTTTACAGATACACCAGCAAATTAACAAACAAACAAACAAAACAAACCCACAAAAAACACCAAACAAACAAACAAACAAAAAACCCCACCCAACACTAAACTCTCTTCAGAGTATCAGACTGATAGTACTAAGAAAAAACCCTGGATGGAAAATGGCATGATAAACTGATTGAAAAGCACCAGAGGGTAAAGAGCAACTAGTTGTTTTATTCTGCTTTCAAAGACTAATATATTTTTTCCAGGTAGAAAGAAACTATCCTGTGAGCTGTAACTAGACAGCTCTCCTGGTTTAGATGCAAACATCCACAAGTAACAGATGCAGCAGAACTGAAAGCAAACATTTATTAGAATACCAGCTAATGAACTGAATGCAAGCCTAATTTTTAATGGAACTTTGGGTTTTTAAAGAATAATTCTTGGAGGAGGAAAAGGATTAAGATGATGCTACATGCCATTAATGAGCCACTGCTAAAATATTTCATTTGTTCTCTGCTCTGAGTTAAGAGGCATGACCTAAGCTATTTGGAAATTACAAGTATTAAACTAAAATGCTTGTCTCTAAGGCAGCAAGTTTGTGCTGATATTATAACCTTTTGCACCACTCTGATCTGGGCCACGACCGCATGGATAAGGATTTCTCTAGACCAGCTTCCTGTTCTCTCTAGTGGTGCAGTGGAAGCTGCAAGCTTGCATCTCTCCAAGCTCCCTGAAAAGATATGTCATGCACAAAACTCCCATGCTTGCCTACTCAAGATAAAAAAACTGATTTTGGTAGAATATATGATCTTACAAGCATTAACATCTACAAGGTGGGCAACTTACATCACCAAATTACCTCCATCAGCACAAAATATGACAGCCACCCAACCTCTCAGATTCTCATTTGAGACAGTGGCTGCATCTCATGCATCTCCCTGACTGCAGACACTGATGGCATTCTGTGCCTTTTTAACTACCTAGACAATATTGAAATTTCACAGGCTTAAAAGTTTCTTGCCTGTGCCCCATCCAAAAATAAACCTTCAAAGACATAAGTCCCCTTGGGCTGTGCTCAGTTCCTCCTTGTCACACATTCTGATTTGTTGAAAGAATTGATTGGCTTTGTGAAGCATGAAGAAACAGAAATGGCAATGTGTACCTCAATTAGACTCTATTTTTACAGTAATTTTTGAACTTCATAAATTATGAGACTTTACAGACTTTAACAAGTTTGCTTGATTCATTTTGATCAAACACGGTTAGGGACTCATATTGTACAGGCAGCAGTTTAACAGTATTAAAATACACCATCAAGTTAATCTTTCTGTAAGCTACTTCGAAGTGCGCAGTAAGCAGATCTAAAAAGCCCTGCAATTTGCAACTGGCAATCATCATTCTGGTAACACAGTAAGAGGCTTTCTTAATTCCACTGGTGTTTAAATGCATGAGCCAAAACACATCACGAGTTGTCTTTCATCACTATCAAGAACAATGATATAGATTCTCTTAACAGCCTTTTGTACCTTACTGGTATGCTTTGAGTGTCTGACATGTCTTTGCTTCACTGAACAGTAGATTGACTTCCATTTTTATGTTAGAAAGACACAACACAAAGTAACAACTTTAAAGCCTGAAATCAGAATTCACTGGATCTCTGTAACAAAACTAACTTCAGTTCTTAATTATTAGACACTTTTAGCATGGCAGTGAGACAGGGTAAATGCTCCAGCTCAGAAAGAAAATGATACTTTCTGCCTGAAAGCTGAGTGTTCCTTGCCATACTTTCTCAGTGCCTAAAGGAAACACAAATAGATTGAGGAGGAAACACATGGTATGTCACTAATAAAACAATCCGGCATCACAATGGGACCAGTAGCTACAGCTCCACCAAAAGATCAATAAATGTGCAAATAGCAGCCTCTCTAGAAATCATTGCTTTCCTTCCAATATGTGGTGACAAACTCTGTGACAGCATTTACTTCATGCTACCAGCTTCATTAAATAAACCAGACTATCCTCATCCACCCACAAAGCCAACTCCAGGAGTCTATGGAAAATATTGATTCTTCTTGACTATGATCAGGTCAAAGATGCAATGTAATAAAATGGCTTAAGACAACCACTCCCTCTCCAGCTGGTAATCAGAGCCTTGAAACCATGTTTCTATGTCCTTGTTTGGGATCTGTTGTCAATTCACTCTGACCTTAGGCAAGCAAATTTCAACACTCAGGAACTTGCCTCTCATTGTCAAACAAGCATATTTAACTTACCTCAGAAGGCTGATTGTTTGGCTTTGAGACTTTTTGCTCTTTTGAGTTTTATGACTGAATAAAATCCATTTAACTTTGAGTTCATTAGATAAAATGCATCTAGAAGTAAAATCACTATATGTGAAAGATTATGTATCTGAGAATCTACACTGAGAGTTGAGTGTCCCTGCATGACAAGGAAGAGGAACAGGTTCATGAGAGCATGCTTTGCAGGAATCACCCTGCATGATCAGTGGAAAGATTTTTTGTTCCATTGCCTTCCCTAGTAGGACCCACGTATTTTCCTGAAAATGGAGAAAGCCTTAAACATCAAAGAATCACAATTAAGAAAGTCAAATCAAGAAAACAAAAACTAGTGATTTTGATGATTAGTTTTAGATAAGATGCAGAACCGTTGCCCTGATATCACAAGGACTGAAATCAGCCAGACAATTTTAGATACGTAAGTGGTAGTGAGCTGTCAGCTCATAAAAGGTGCTCCTGCTGTCCAAATCAGATGAACAAAACCAGTAGCTGCTTCATCCAACTGAGATCCACAAAATGGAGTTTGGCATAAAGAGATACAACACATCAGAAAGAGAGTTTATAATGAAATTTAATACTTGCAGATCTAACTTACACATAGAGTATTTAATACCTATCAGAAATATCAAAGCTGACTGTAGCTTAGAATAGGTTTTATAGAATAGACACAGAAGTTAATTTTTTTCCCCTTTCTGGATTCTATGATCCTTCTTTAAATACTATTTTATTATTAGCAGTGAGCATTGTACACAAACCACTTTATTCCTTTCTCCAGACCACAGCTCATAGATGAGGTAGGTGCACCACAAAACAGCTGCCAGGAGAATGCTTGATTCACATTCTACACACACAAAGAACAACAAGAAACAAAATTCCACGCTATGAAAGATTTTAACATGAGAAAAGTTCACTGTCTTAAGAAGAGTAGAAGAAGAAAAAAATTGCTTGCCTCTTCAACAATCTTATTTGGTCTTTTATTGCTCTGCAACTTCACAGTGACTTCTGGAGGATTTATGTATGATTCCAAAATTTGGAGGAGAATCCTTCTCAGTAAAATGCTCAGACCAACCTGAACATCAGGTGTTCCTGTCTTTCCAGACTAAATAAAATAGGTCTCTCAAATGTTGTAGTAAGTCTTACAAATTCAAACTGGCAATCTGCATTAGGATCAAGCAAATATTAGCAATCCACATTACAGGCCTGTTCCACCCTCTTTCCTCATGTTGTCCACTTTAATTTTTTGAACAAGAACCTAAGCATTGTGGCATTTCTGTTATAAATTCTTTCTGGCTTAGGGGCTGAATATTTAAGGCACAGCAATGTGCCTTTATGAAGTGTCAAGCATACTTAACTACCTTGACATAATATAGTCACAAATTCACACAAAGTCCTTGAAATGTTTAGAGTCTGAGCATCAGCTTTGAACCAAGGAGAACTATCATCATGTTTGCTATTCCTGAGAGTACAGCCCATGACAGCAGTGTGCTGACTGAGCTTGCCTAACTGTGATTTTGAGGAGATGCACTTTTTTGGGGCACTGTACATTCACCTGCTGAGTTAAACAAAACTTCCAACTTCCATTACTCTTCTGGTAATGACATAGCTCTGGAAAGAACCACCGTGCCTATGTACCAAAAATATCCAGCCTATCCCAAGAAAGCTAATGTCTTTTCCCACTCTTCCTTATGGAGAATAGAGGAATAATGGAACAGTTCTTAAGTCCTAAAGTTGGTGCCAACCTATACAGTTTTTGCAGTTTGAGGTTAGTATTTCTCCCAGATAGTGTTGAGCATCAGCTATGCAGATGAAAACAGAAATGCTATTCAAGAGCAAAACATCAAAAATGCAGGATTTTAAATCATCAGAGCTCATTTTTACTAGGTAGAATATATGATGCACATTCAGGTCTTCAAACTGTCTCTCTTCAGAATATATTTATAGGAGTTGTGTGAGTGAAGAGTTCTTGCAGGGAGCTTCATTCCCATGGAAAAACACCTGCTCCTCTAGCCAGCTGAGCAAGCCACTTACTTGGACTCTTGTGAAACCACATGGATAACACCGGGCTGTCACTGTCTCAAATCATGATCAACCCCACCATCCAAGGACTGACAGATCTGCAACATACAGACTCACATACTCACGTGTACACATATGCACACCCCCAAGTTAGCTTTGTCACCAGTGTGCAGGTTGGCCACAATGGGGTTGCGCCATAGGCTGATTCACCTCTATCTGCCATGGCAGGACTGAAACACAGCATCAGCTGGAGCACACAGACAAGAGTAACTCATCTATCTCCAAAGCAGAAGTGCTGTCTGAGTCTGGCTTGTTGTACCATTAAAAAAAGTTCTCAGTGACCAAACATAGTAGCCTTAATTATACATATTAAGACAGATAACTGAGGGAAAATCAGTTGGGTCATCATCACAGCAATCCTAGATGGCTGCTGGACAAGGCTGCGCTCATGCACTGGGTTCACAAGGGCTACAGGGAATGCCCAGGCTCAAGGCTCGGAGGAGAGCTGGCAGTCACCTGGCATGAGCTTGCAGCTTCTCTAGGTGAGCTGGGCACTCCATCACCTCCAAATAAACATTGCAATTTCAAAAAATAAAATCCTAACAGTTTTTTGCAACTTTAAATCTGGCCCTGGTTGTGCTGAAGGAAATGGAAATAACTGTCTGACTTGCAGGAAAATTCAGTTTTCAGCTAAGGAATGGGTTTACACAAAGTGAATAGCAAACACTGTTTGCAAGCAGAGTGCTTACCATCTCCTCTCTCTGTCTTCTTTTTTTTTTTTTCCAAAGAACTGTGAAATTCTGTTTGCTCTCTGCTTTTGAAACACGAAGGATTGCAAAGCTTCGAATCAACAAGATGAGAAAGAAAAAGCAATAGTGAACAAAGCTACATTTTATTGGCTGTACAAATTCTCGCACCCACACACATATTAACACAATTTAACATGCCAATCTCAGTTTAGACTAACCTGCTAGTCTTTAGCTCAGAAGAACTAAACAAACTCTTAGACCACCTGAACTATTATTACATCACAAGTAATAATAAATAAATAAACAAACAAATAAATAAAAAGCACCTATCCCTAACATTTTCACAGAATTGGTAAGCTCCACTCACTGATTCAGAAAGCCATTCTGCTGCTACATACACAGAAGGAACTCAACTGATGTAACTTTTGCAAGACCCTCAAATCCAACTAGGACTCCAAGTGGAAACCATCAGCTTTACAAGAAATGCTTGTAAGGACAGAAGAATAATCTCCAGTTTCTGAAAATTAAACCACAGTTCTTCTGATCCATAAACAACAGAAGTGTCGCCACGCCTGCTCCCAAGGCTCCCACATACAACAAATCCAGAAGAACTTGTGTTCTGCAGGGATCTGCAGACTGTTCATAGCCATACACTTTGGTATTGTGAGCTTCTTCTCAGCCTCCTATTCTCTCTGGAATCCTCTCATGCTTTATCTTGGTTTTATAGTTTAAGTATGAGCAGTTAGTGTACTTTCACTAAACACATGAACAGGTGTTAACACGTAAATACTACTACTAAACTTAGCGACCTTCTGTATTTTCATCTGTTACTCAAATCCAAGCTTCTAAAGATGTCAGGGTTGGCTCTCAGCAAGTCTTAAGACATTCTTTGTAGGAACTTTTGAAATCCAGAGCCTTCAGAAAATCTCTTGGGTTGCTAAATTCCAACACTACCAGGCTTAGGAGCTCTTTGTTTCCCTGTTCTCTCATTTATCCTTAGATACTTTCCTGTAATCTCGGTGTGCAGTTTCTGAAGAAAGGGTAAAAATAAAAACTTTCTGTTGCTCCTTCTCTACTCTTCTGCAGAATCTGAAACATTGCTTCACCACTTTTAAATTAGATGTTAGATGTTGCATGTGTGCAGTTTACTACACATCCTGCTTCCACTCTTAATTAACATCCATTGGAAGGAGAGTAAAAAATAATTGGAAATTGCTAGTAAAATGAGTCAAGGCAAAGGAACAGCTCTTAACTGCATTAAAGCCTTGTACTTTAGTTTATTCCTATCATACAAAGCAGCTACCAAAAGCAGACTGAATATTTATCAGTGAACTGGAACAGCAGCAGCTTTGCTGTGCCTTTTCCATTTTAAATCATCTTTGCTCAAGAAGTGGCTCGAGGATGGAGAAAGAATTATAAGAAGACCTATAGTCTTGAGGAAAAAAAAATCAATTTGATTATCTTAATGGATAATGTCAAAACCAACAACCTGCTGGCTGATCAGTCTGCCAAGTAGTATTTATAAGCATAAAAGTAAAAGCCACATCCCTTTCTGCATGCAGCAGGCATGTTAACACCTGCATATTTTTCAATTTATTTTAAGTTGGAAAAACCAGATACTTCCCAATATTTCCTCTCAGGAGTGCTGCAATGAGAAATTTTATGTGCCATGTGACAAAATTCAAAAGTGACACTTCCTGTGCATTCCATACAAAACCACCTGGAGCACTGTGATTTGCACCCTCATATTTCACTAAGTCAACCTAAGACATGTCTTGATTTTCCTTGAATAAATAAAGGTATAGGAAGTTAAACAATTACCATTTTGATCCCATCATCATCTAGAAAGTCATTAAATAAATTCCTCATTGCAGACTCTATTTAGCAGTGATTTCTAATCTCAGAAGAGCAAGAACTGACATTCAGAGCACAAGTGGAACTGAAAACCAAACAGCAGCTCAGTTTTGTTGAGCAGCAGCTCACCAAGATTCAAAATTCAGTATGATTTGCTGGCTTCATAACATGCAACACATCTATTTAAGGAAAATCCTAAATAAGGATATGTGTGTTGAAAATAATGGAAACTTTTTATTCATAATACTTTATATGCAAGCTAGGGATTCAAAGGAAGTCCTGTGTCTGGTACTACCAAATGGTTGGTTTTGACTGCATGATAATTTCCCCAAGAATATGATCTCCAGCCTCCCTGTAATTTTGTGGCCTGAATTTTCATTTTCCTGCTATAATAAGAGACAGCATTTCCTCATGTGCTGCTTTCAGACCTTTCTTCATCTTTGTTCTCCAGGGTCTTTTGAAATAAATCTCTATTTTCTCACCATCATCTATGAAGAAGCTATCCTTCAGGCAAAGGAACTGAGCACCTCGATGTGGAGCCTTCCACCATCTGCTTTACTCCTCCACTCCTAACTGCACTGTTGTACTAGTGAAATTTGTGGCATGAAACATTTCTCTGAACAAGAACTATTTGGAACAACTTTCTCATTCAGTATCTTAATGGTTAGACTGTCTGCCACTTGTCCCCTTAAAATCAATCACAGAACAAATGGAAACTGAGCAAGTTATTTCACTGTCCTTTGTTAACAGTTTCCATAGGTAGATAGGAAGAACACCAAAGAAGATGCAATTGCCTTGATGCTCTAATCATCCCCTGCTCCCACAGATACTCCTGAATTCAACTGTACCTTTCAGGAACCCCACACTTTCTGGATATGAAGAGACTGCTCCAGGCAACAGACCAACAGTTACTGAGTTGGAGAACAAAGAACAAAACCTAAAACTGAATTTTTCCATCACTGCACCAGAGCACCGGCTCTAGTGCTCTATTTAACAACAAGCACTTCTAAGTGAAAGATTCAATAGCCAAAATGCTCTTTTACCCAGATAATTCTGTATGTGCTTGCCACATAGAAATAAAGCCAGATTAAAGGTCTACATATGGATTAATCCAAGCAAGGTGCTTCCACAGTCATTTCTTCATCTAAAAGATCACAATTAATTAGTCGCAATTTAACTCAATACATGAGGAAGACAAGACTACATTTCTGATCCTTCCAAATTAATTTTAGTTACTCAGTATGTGCCACACAAACAAGCTGGCACTCACTGACTATGGGATGTAGTGTTACTCTCAAGGATTTATTAAGGACTAAGTCAATGATTCAGATCAAAGGCAACATCTGGCAGGCCAGAACTCTGCTGAAGGAAGAAGGCTGCCTCAGACAAAGGAACAATTTATTGCTACTAAAACTTAGTATATCATGTGCTCAGGGCTCAAGCTGTAGCTAAGCTGTAACTGCAATGAAAAGCCAAGTATTAATTAATGCACCACACAAGACCTGGGAAAAAGAAAACCTTTAAGACCAGGTTTAATGCTTTGATATAGACGATATAGACCATTCTTTTATTTTTACCTGATTTGAATGGTCAGCTGCAGCAGCGCGAAGTTGATGCTGTCAGGTTCCTTGTACAGGCAACTCCCTGGTTTCTGGAAAGCTCCAAGAGACCATTGGCTAATTTAAGTCAAATTCAAACACAGACTTCAGTTATTTTTTTCTGAAAGTACTGAGGCACGCACATAGATATAAAAATAATTTGCTGTTTGGTTTCTTACACAAGTTAGATAATAACAGCTAAATTATTTCTAATTTATCCATTAAAACACTCCATTGTCTTTCAAGGGAGTTCTGTAAAATGTCTGAGCATTATTAAATGTCTCAGCACATGCTTTTTTCCTGTGGATTTTTAGATTTCAAAAGAAAACTGCTGGTAATGTTTTGTTTATAAGTCAAACAAGTTCTATGAGTTGCTTTATAATCAAGTAAAATTTAATACTGGGTAATTAAAGTATTAAGTTGTTGAACATTAAGCTTCTCCCAAAATCTTGTTTATTTAAAAAAGTGAATTTCTAAATAAATTATATGTGAAAGAGAAAGCAGCAATTTTCCCTGTTCACCACTTAAAAGTTATTTTCCCAAAGTTTCGTCAGCTGATATTCCTCCAGTATAAACACTGCATCCTCTCTTAGAGCTTTCAAACGTTAACAAGTACACATCATCATTAAAAACCACACTACTGAAGCTGAGGTACAACACAAAAACACGACAAATCGATGCTTTCTGGTATTCTGCCTCTACCCTTTTTGTCAGCTGCAACTACTCAGTAACACACAAAATAATTTGCCTAATTCTGCCAAAAGATAGCTGTACCTTGTAGATCTTACCTGTTTTCATAACCTTTTGCTTGTAGCAGAAAGACAGAAATGTAAACACCAACACCACATGTCTGTGTATGTGTGAAGGTCGTGTTTGAGATGATTTTATTTGAAATGCTACCTTCTGACTCTGCTGATGAAACCAATAGCAACATGTCATGATTGTGACAGGTTTTTAAACAAGTGACTAATCGGTTTTGTATGCGATTCTTCTACATTTAAGAAAGAAGACTATGAAAAGGAAAACTAAAACTCAGTTTGAATACAATATTATGAAAGCTAAATTAGATTCGAGAATGAGCTATTAAACAGACAGCAAGCCTGGAAAGAAGTTTTAGGATTTAACAAAGAAATAAAAAATGTAAGAACAACCATGTTGTCCTCTGTACGTGGCACTATCACATGGCAATAACACTCTACCAGCAGTAAATAAAACAGAAACTCTGAAATGTATGGGCTTCTGCTCCCACAGCTTCAGTTAGATGAAGAAATCAAGGTATGGGCTGAATTTCACTGAATCTGTGGATTTACACTGACATTAAAATGCAATGAGCAGAGCTGAATGGGAACTGCATTCCTGCAGGCTCAGCTATTTCACCTTCTCTAATAATTCCTACAGACCACTGAGTCATTGACATATTTTTTTCTATTAAGAAATACTGACAATATGTGTGTGTGTGTACATATATTTCTTGATGATAAAAATTTTAATTACTCCCACCTGTATCACCTTTTTACATATGTCTCCTACATCACCTTATGACACAGCTCCTGCAATTTAATGTGCCTTTTTTAAAGCTCATTTTTTCACTCAGATTGAACCACTTTTAAAAGTCATATTTTTGCAATGGCAAATCTCCAGTGTGAATATTGTTAGGACTTGGGTCCACTCTGTTATCTAAATTTGATTTTAATCATATGAATAGTCCCCCTAAGATGTAATACTTACATACACGTAATGCCAATCATAATTATTAATTGCTTTTGTATCAAGCACCGCCTGGAAACATTAAGTGTAAAGCTTCATTCTTCAGAGATGCATCCAGGACTAAGAGATGATCCATACTTTGCAGCACAGTGTATCACAGACTAATTAAAGTGGCATCGAAGGAATAACAACAACTGCATCATTTTTCATTATTATTCACTACATGTTCAGGGAATCAATTTTTTTCAGATTCTTCACGAATAACATTTCATATCTTGTCAAATGGCCCTGCAAAAACCTCTAGTAAATTTCCCTGTGCTAAACGAAGAAAAGCAAACTAAATTCTTCACCTCTCCACTTACAGCAAAAAAACCCAAGTTACTAGGTTGTGTGCATCACTTGGCACCTTTACATGGCAAGCTTTCATCATAACCAGAGACTTGGGAAAGATTAGCAGACTCTTGAATCCGTTCCCCTGAAATACTAACAACTTCTGCATATTATCCCATGTTTTGTACCAGAGAAGGAAGTCCCAACCATTTAGACATGGTGCTTGCTGATTTCTCACAGACCAACCCATGCCTTCTTTTTTGGAGAAAAACCAAAGATATAAGGAGCATCACTGGGCTTATAAACATGGCTTCACTGCAGGGACACGTGGAATCCCAAAAGGCCCATGTGTGCCTGGAGAGTAAGTTGAGTATCAGATGTGGATGACATGATAGCACCAAATGAGAAAGGCACAGGGAAGTCTGGATTGAACATTTTCAAGGCAGACATGGGGTTATACTTTTAAGTAGAGATTAAGTAGCTAATTAATTGATTAATCAAAACAATTAACTACATGTCAAATCAGCACAGTAGCAAATTTAAACAGTCGATTAATTCACATATTCAAAAGAACAGTAAATAATTAATAAGGAATTAAAGAGTTTGTTAATTACATGGCAGTAGATTAGTTATGCAGAAAAATAAGTGAGAAGCAATTAATTAATTATGCAGAGAATCAAATGAGCCACAAAACATTTATGGAAAGAATCCATACAAATGGGCAGTTTAAAAAAGGGCATTTAAAAGTAGATGGGTGGCAAAAATGCTGAGGTATGTTTTTAAAAAAATGTTGAAAAAAGATCAATTACTGGCAACTGTAGTTAGCAAAGCTATAAGAAAACCATTTGAATCAGAAATGAAAGTCAGGTCAGAAATCAATTGAGTGAGGAGAATTGGGTTATCAAAAAGATTCTAAAATAAAGACTTGTCCAGACATTGGGAGTTACTGACAGTTCCAAGATGCAGGTCTGGTTTAGAAACACGTCAGTGAAATTGAAATGGATACTAAAAACATACCTTTGCCACAGCACACTGACAGTACTATCATAACATTGCTACCAGCTTGGCCATCTCCCCTTGCTTCCTGCCCCTCTGCTACACCCTGCACTGTATTCAGCTGAGATGATATATGAATTAGGATTTGTATCTTAGGTACAGATCTAAATTGTTGTGCAGACAACAGTATCACTAGACAAAAGCAATACTCTGCATGAACATTATTCCCAAAGTTTAACTCCCTCAACATGCCTTTATTAAAACTGTAAATGAACTGTGTAACAGAGCTGAGAAAAAGGCTCCATTTATACTAGTGAAAGGGAGTGAGATGTACATTATGGCATCAATGTATCTAGAAGGTTAGTTACACAGATGCAATGCTACAAACTTGTCCAAGATGTGCCTTCATAGTCGACTACAAATAGTACTAGAGTTCAAGAAGATACACTGTCTATCCATAAGAAATGATTTATTAGTGAGATGATTGAGATGAATTATAAACACACCAACTAACGCTAACCTATGCAAAAAACAAACAAACAACAAAAAACACAACCCACAGACTATTTCTGTGTTATGAAGCAAGGCAAATTTTAAAAGACAAGGTGGTAAAAATTTGATGCGGTAGGCACAGCTATAAATCAGCTGGAATTCCTTCATGTTTAATGTTCAGGGTGCCACTGGCTACATTAGAGGAGGAAAGCATAAAGCTTACCATAGCTGAAAAGGCCACTGTGGCCCCTTAACAGCTGCAATGAAACCCACTTTAGAAGCCACAGTGTTACTACCCAGCTGGTTTGGGTACCCGGTTCTCCTCAGTGTGTTGTACTGCTCAGCACAAGTTTCCAATTGAGGATAAAATGACAACTTGTGGAAGGTTCTAATATGCAGTAACAACTTTTGTAGCATTATGTGGGACCTGCACTTCAAACGAAACCTTTATTTCCTCCTAGTGAAGGACAGCTTTTCTTCCCCCACTACCATCATATGCTATATAACGACAATTCAGAAAAAAGTCACTTGTAATAGGAGGATCCTATATCATATTTTATCATTAAGTGAGAAATGCCTCAATGCCTGTATTTATTGTGAAAGATATCATAAATGGTCAGGTCTTCATATATCATCTTGTTGGTTAGCTCTTGGAGGTCCAAGAAAGATGATTTCTGGAAGCTGATTTGTTAAGACACTGATTTAGGCTGACTACCTGATAGGTTACATATACTGCAGTGAAAAGCAGAATCCTTTTCATGAGACAAATACACAAATTCAATACTTAATGATGCCATAGAATTGTAGAAATCAGGTTGGAAGGGACCTCAAGAATCATCTGATCCAAACCTTCTTGGCGAAAGCACAGAATCATAAAATCAATAAGGTTGGAAAAGACCTTAGAGATCATCAAGTCCAACCTGTCACCCACCACCTCATGACTAACTAAACCATGGCACCAAGTGCCACATCCAATCCTTTTCTGAACACCTCCAGGGATGGTGACTCCACCACCTCCCCGGGCAGCACATTCCAATGGCCAATTACTCTTTCTGTGAAGAATTTTCTCCTCACCTTGAGCCTAAACTCCCCTGGCACAGCTTGAGACAACTGTGTTGGTGTGCACTTAGCACATCCTGTACGACTCCATCCATGCATGGTCTAGACAAGACGGCGCAGAATGTTGTCCCACCCGACTCTTGAAAGTGTTTACTGCTGGGAAATCTACCACTTCCCAGGGAAGAATATAATATGCAAACCCATCTTGTTATCTAAAGGCAGGGAGCATCAGAATTGAAAAGTATATTCTTGTGAGCATCCTTTCTCTCAGAACTTCTCTTCAGGCACTGTGATGGCCTCTTGCTCTACAAGATGCCAAGTTGTAAATAAGGAAGAAAATAAAACCAGTAAATTATACTTAAAATAGTATTAGAGACAGAATAAAATAAAATGCTTGCCAAGTGGGAAAAAAAGAAATCAATATTATTTAACACATTTCTAAATTGCCAACCACCACAGCACATAGGAGCTTACAACAATAAAAATACAACTTCAATACAGTACCAACAGTGAGCAGCAACAAAATCGATCAAAAGCTAAATGAAATGCATGAAGCTTTGGTTCTAGCTGAGAAAGTTCTCCTGTCCTCCCAGAGCAGACTGCAAAAAAAAAGAGAGTAAGTTCTGACTAGAAGTCTTAATGGTTACAGCAAAACTAAGAAAAGCAGGTTTATAGCCTAGGCTTTATATTCATGGTTAATACTGAGGAGAAAAATGTTATGAAGTGGAAGAAAAACTAATTACATGCACAGTATTTCAAAGATTCCAAGACAACAAGAGGTCTGTTATATGCAAATCATCCACAGTAACATAATTCAAAGGTCTCTCTGAATTCATCACAAGTCCTATCATTAAGAGTTATAAATATATACCAGTCAGGTAGTCATGAGAGATTTTCTTCCAGGAAGGTAAGCCTAAACCATACAATGGAGAAGCATATTGTCAAAGATCTTACTGTAGCACTTCACTCTACCTACGGTCTCACTTGGAGCAATGAGTGTTTCCTACATTTACAACTGAAACAGGTCAGTTAACTGGATTTTAAGTGAAGAATTCTTTTGTTCTGAGTGTTCATTCATTAGTAAATCAGAAAAAAATCATTGGATGTCTTTCCATACAGTATGCTTTATCTAACTGGGAAATCATTCTTGTTTTCAGAGTAAATACAGATTTTTACACATGCACTTAGTAACCCCACAAAAAAAATTACATGTCTTAGCAGCTCTGAGCAGGTGAGAAAAAGGGGAAGGCAACCTTAGCCTTCTGATTTATGTAAGGGCTGACTAGGTTTCCTCAGATATCTCTATTAGGAAATAATGTTCAGATGAATTCTGAGGACTTTTGACATTTTTCCAGATAGCTGAAAGGCAAGAGTGAGGTCAGTACTCCACTTGGCAGCCCAGACATTCAACCCACAGTGCATGTGCCCATCAACAACATGGGCAGCAACTCCAAAGCACTTGTCAAACATACACAAATAACAGCCAAATGTGTGTGTTGACATTCTGATGAGTCCAGAGCACATGTGAGTCAACAAACAAATGCTATGTAATGTACAATGACATTTCTCTCCAGAAAATCCTGGATGGGAATAGGTAGGCATGTGCTATACATCTGAGATATATCTACCGATATATCTAAAGATATATATAGATGCATTCCAGCTGTTTCCTATCTTCTATGTTGCCAGAGGCTCTGTTGCTTTCCTTTCTGTCTCTGGCAGTCAGAGAAGTGAGATAAAATGCAGGAGAAACAGATCTACCAAAGGGCATAGCACCATATGGTACGGAGAAATGCAGCAGTGCACCAGCATCACCACAAAGCAACAAACTCAAAGCACTGCAGAAGACTGATACCTGCAGAAACACTAAGGAGAGAGGGACAGTGGGAAGGCCTGTGGCACAAGGAAATCTGCGAGTGGAAATACACAAACTAGAAAACTGAAACCCAAGCAAAATGGGTCCTAATCTCACTTTTAATAGTCACAGCAGTGTCTTAATCAAATTCAAGCTCCTCAGCCCAGTCTCTGTTTCACTGCATGAAATGTAATGCTTTCAGTTCTTAAGCTAAATGAATCTATGAAGATAATGAATTTTAATACTGGGCCTGGCAGTGTGACACCACTTATGGCAGTGTCATCTTCTCACAAACCAAACCTTGACTTTGTGATGAAGAGAAGCTGAACATCTGACTCTTTGAACCTCTAACTGTCCTCAAGACTTTCCCAGTTAGGCAGTCTTTATTAATATGAAGGAACATACAAGCCAAATGCTTTTATTGCTTTACTAATCACCTTTATTGATATTTGCATGAAACCTGACTATTTTCTCAGTCCATCTGCTCCTGCTGCTCATTTATAACTCAAACTTTTAATTCTGCCTTGTTAGCACTGGCTTATATGGAGGTAATTATGTGAGCAAAAACAAAGGATCATGATTTCTAATTGAGAATGGGAAACAGAAGCTCTTAGATTTGCTATTAATGTGATTTCTAATAATCCTTAAATAGAACTAAATCCTTAAATAGAATGTTTGTACATACAGACCTTTTCAGAATGTATTGACTGCATTAAAAAGTCAAATAAAAGTTGTTAAACTATAAAAGCAAATCTTTTAAAGCATAAAAATACTACCTTTTTAACATTTCTTGAAAGTGACCAGAGCAATAAGTAATGATTTGAGGTGTTTAGAAGACACCAAGCTAGTTTCACTCCCTATGTATGTATTTCACAAGAGCCACAGAGACATTAGACAACTCCTCATTCACATACTTAAGATATAAATACAGTAACTACAGCTCTTCATAGTTATTGTCTCTGCAGATCTATAAGAGAGTTCCTCACTGATGTTATTTATAAACCAACTGGTCCTGTTCCTTTGGTGTCTGGGTCTCATCTATTTAAATAATAGCAATACACTATACTGCAAAACTTTTGCCAGCATATCTTTAAAATACATAAGATGCATGGCTAGCCCAGTGTACACTCCACTTTGGTCTCTCCTGGCACAAACACCTGCTTTAGCTGGTGAACTGCTGGTGTTAAAAAGACCTCCAGAAAAGCTGTTATATAGGAAGCTAGTACATATATTGGTTATGTCTGTCTGAATTGAAAACTAAGCAATGTGCAATCAATGTTCTTTGAGTTGTATTACAGCTTTGGTGTACTCACTCAACACACTTGAAATAGTTTCAGTGATGCCAGTGAAGATCAGAGTAAACATACTCACATATTCAGTGAAATTCAGATCTGGTTGAGTAGATACAGTGAGGCCAATGGGCATCAGAGTAGACACCCACAGGGTAACATAAAAGGAGAACAAGATTTGGGTTTCCTGAACTGTAATGGTGAATACCACACAAGAATGGGGATCTGAAAGCCCCAACTGTGTAAACCCAGACTATCTCACCTCAAGATGATCAAAACAGCATTGGCTGGGATATTGGTTGTCCAGGTCTTCTATTAATAAAGTTTCTGCACTAACAGCAAGGCTGGAATTTGCTTTCTCTTGAAACAGATTGTATTAAAACTGTTACTGTAAGGCATAGCCAGAAAATCTTTCCTTTATGAGCAGAATACATTGGTAAGATTGTGCTTTGGGTTTCTTTTGAGCAAATGCTTAATTACACTAGTCAGGAAAGACCAAATTTTGACAGCAAAATTATATTTCCTTTGCACCACCATGAAGTTGATATCCCATCAAAGTCTATTGATAATGTGCCCCATCATGCCATGGTGAACCTAAGATTCAAGCTTGCTTCACTCATTCTAATCCACGTGTCAAATTTTACTTTTAAAATAAATAAATATTTTTGAGAAGGGCTTGAAAATTCCCAGGGCTAAAACCAAGCCTACTCAGGAATCTAATACATCAATGTAATTTATTTTTCATTGGGAAAATAAAATGGTGTGTGTGAGACATTCACTACTTCATGGGTTACTCATATATTTGTAGCGTGAAACTCCTTTCAATTTACACAGATAAATGCCTTGATTTTTTCCTCTTTGCTTAGTAACAGCATGCAGGGTAATACAAGCTGGAAAAGATGACATTTTTCTTTGAGAAAAATTCTACTCAGCAGGACCCAAATCTTTAACTGGAGAAAATCAGCATTTTTGTTTTTTAACAGTCTTACCTTTCTGAGAAGTTCTGAAAAATTAGACCTTTTTTTTTTCTTTTTTATTACTATGTGAGCCTGCAGAAAGTTAAATTTGATTAGGGTAATCAATATTGCTTGGAAATCATGATACCTAATACCAAAGTAGCTCCTTCCTAGAAAATTGAGAATGGAATGAATGGATGAGGCATAGCCGCAATGCAGTGCTTCTTCCAACAGCAAGACCTGCAAACTTCCCTACCAGTTCTCTAAATAGCAGCTGTGACTTCTTTTTCTAATTCATTCTCTCTCCCCTCCTCCAACTCCAAACTAATTTTAACATAGCTTCTTGTTAATTAACTACACTAATTGGTAATGCTTCTTGGCAAATTTAGCGGGATTCTGCAAGCACTGGCTCTAATATCTATGTCTAAATGCATATTCATCCTGATAAAATTAATGAAAAATCCCTCCCTCCACTCTTTGCATACTTCTCCTAATTCAAAAATCTATCTTTGCTTACCTAAAGTCTGGATGTGAAGTCCCAGAAAGTCCTGAGAAAACCCCTACTGAATACATGAAAGCCAGAAATTAAAGAAGTACTTCCCATGCTATAAAGCTCTGTTCCTCAAGATACTTTCTCCTGAGGTTCTTTGGATATGTTGTAATTACTCATTTCTGGATTATTAGGAAGAAGGGAAAGTGCAAATTAATTTAATCTAGTCCTGTAAATACATTATCAAATGCTGAATCTTCTCCAAGGTTTGGAATTTAATGAATTAAAGAGTCAGTATCAGTATCAGTATCAGTATCACTAAGGTTGGAAGAGACCTCAAAGATCATCGAGTCCAACCTGTCACCACAGACCTCATGACTAGAGTAGGGAGTCCAAGTCAACTCTAATGGCATGAAGCTCTGCAGCTGAATTTAGCCACAGCTACTATTGAGTCAGTGGAAGCCACTGGGATTTAGCTTCACTGAAAACAGCGATTTATTTAGGTGCTCAGATACTGATTTCAAAGTGCTGGCTTTAATTATTTCAAATTATTTTTTATACACTTATCTTCTGTTATAGCAATGCAACCAAACTATGGCATGACAGCAATGTTTTCACCTAGATTTTAGAGAAGGGTGTTTTGCATCACCTCCCCTTTGATTAGCCAGCATCTCTCATTCCAAGAGTCCAACACCTTGCATTGAGAATGCACCATGGACCTCCCTTTGGAAACAAATGCATCAGTTGCTTTGGAAATTCTTGCAGTGTCTTATTGCACAACTCAGTTTTCAGGTTTTGTGATTTGATGGCTAGTAAAGAAATTACAATAGCAACCCCTCCACTCTTTTCTTCATCTTTCATGTTGCACACAATCTGGAGCAAGCCACGGGGTTTTAGAAAGCTACCTTCCAGAAAAGTGCAATACTGTTCACTGCAAGAATGATTCTGCAGGACCTAGAAATGGGGAATCTCCTCCAGAAGTGTGGATTTCAATTTGTGATAATATATGTAATCCAGTATGAGTCATTCTCTCTTGCCTCATGCTGCTGTTGTCAGTACAACACTACTTCAAGCACATATATGCAGTGAGGGAAGGGCGGGCGGGGGGAGGGAAAAGAACTTGAAAGCATTTGAAAGTCATTCTAGACTACATTCTGCAGCCACATAATACTGAGTAAACAGAAGAGTGAAACTGCTGAGAATAACTGCTAATAGAACCAGGAAGAAAAGTGCCAACTGCATCTGTAAAAGGAATCACAGCAACACATCTGCCTGACCTGCAGTGTAACAAGTAGTTCACAAGTCTTAGTCTATAGAGGGATAAATAGCACTAAAAGCTATAAATCTTTCAGTTGTTCATTACAAAGTGACAACTGTTACCATGCCTGAAAGGTGTCATCTCTAATTTGTCTCTGCACCTCTCTAATAAGACACGTCCTGGGTTTAATCTAAGTCTACAAATGCACTCTCTTAATCCTTAGAGATTTCATGATTTTGTGTCCCCATTTAGACTTTATTCACTGAAGTTGAGAATTACTTCTGAAATTTTCTCCCCTCAAATCCACATGGACTCTTCTTTCAAAAGCTCTCCAGGGATGAGAGATTGCAAATACCAAAAGAGAAAGGATTGAAATAGCATCAATACAAGAGGAAGAAACAGCTGAAGAATAAAACCCACTCTGATTCAAAACTGCTCTGCAGAAACTTCTTTGCAGCTCATCAGTCCAAAATCCCTGCCAAGATTATTCAACCTGTTAAGACCTAACCCACCAGACAGGGAGGAGTAGCCAATTGTATTAGCAAACAAAGCTTAAGAATTAGTAAAAGTAACACGTATACAGAAGAAGCTAACAGCAATGCATCCTTAATGCAAATACAAATAGCAATTGTGATTTGACAGAAGTCTGTCACAATAACATGTTGCTCAAACTAGACATCCCCAGCAATTAAATACTCCATGCCACTTCACATGACAGAAAGACGCTTTAGGTATGATGCTACATTAACTTAATAAACTTCTAAATACATATTTCCACACTGGAATTTCTCTGTACTGTTTCTCTCTGTACATTTTTAAATGTACCAGTCTTCAAAATTCATAGGGATATTTCTCTAATAAGAAGTCATACAAAACACTTTTTTGCATAAAACAATATTTCACGCATTCAGCTTTTGTTATTTTTGCCTTTAGCTACTTCCAAGAAGACATTAATCAGACTCTTAACACTAACAAGCAGATGCTCAAGGGGTTCCACTTAAATCTACCTACCACCAAAAGCAGACAATGAGAGAAAAGCTTATTCACATAGTCAGTGAGATTTCTTGAATGTAACTATACATAGTTAAGTATCTACCATATAATAGCTCATCTTAGCTTGCAAAGAACAGGCCTTTTACTTATCTACTTGAGGAAACACCATAACAAGTCAATGAATATGTACTGTCGCTAGGAATGGTAACAGCAGCAAAGGTAGGACCAGCAAAGCCTTTGACTCCAGCTCTGTAGCAAGGCTGAGTGCTAATTCATTGGATAGCTTATATAGGAACTGAACTTTCTTTCCCTGACACTGTTACCCATCAAAGGTTGATAGAAATAAACATGAATAAACAATACTGCAAATATCTCTGGCTATGAACAGAATGACCAGGTGAAGATTCATAGTCATCTGTGTCTGGTAACAGAGAAGTGTTCTTCAAAATTGTTTAATTTTTATAGAAATACTAAAAGTTTTTTACTTTAAAACTTATGAGAGCAGCTTGTGTGAAAGAGAGGGGACTTCACCTGCCACCATTTCTGTAGGAACTTCCTTCAGAATTTGGCTTTCTCTTAGTAGCAAATAAAAATAACAATTCACCAATCTAAATACGTCAATACATCTGGTAAACAGCTCTCATGATAGCCATTAAAATCCACTGCTGAAATATTACCAAAGAATATTTCAATATAAACTTTTGATACATTACATTTTCTAGAGTTTTATTCTGCCATGGTAGCATACACTATCATACTACTTAAGGAAATACAGCAAAGGATATTAAATACAGTATTAAATACTTAAGGATATTGAATACAATAGAATTGATCAGAGGAAAGTTTGGGCTTTGAAAAACAAGATCATAAATACAAAATATGCCAGCATTACTTCACTCTGATGTTAAGACTAGGGACATACAGCAAACCAACAAAGGGAAACAGCACTTATGTGCATCTAAATTTGGGAAATATCAGATGATTAATAGTTATTTGCTTGCTATTTTTCTGTCTAAAGATTCATAACACATTAATGGCTGCAGCAAACAAAACAAAATAAAACAAAAGGCATTTTACATTTATGAGCAATACCTCAAGGTTGATGGTGATTCATCCTTAAATCCCCATTTAATCCACAAATAGAGGCTGTGTAGGTCATCACCATGTGAACCTCTCACAACCTGCCAATGCAATGAGCCTCTGCCCCAGCCAAATCAAACCACAGAGAAGATAAGGAAGTTTACAGTTTATTGCACCACCTACACAAGTCCCTGCTCTTCTGTGGTTGGAACACGACAGTGCTGAAAGCAATGTGCAGAAGACCAAAGAGAAGACCACCAAATTCTTTACATAGAGATCACTGAAAAGCTTCTAAAAGAGAAAGATATTTTGATATTGTAGGAAAGAAAAAAAAAAGTCTAAGTTTGCTAAAAATATAGCTAAAACTTACCTGGATTCTACAGCAAGGAAACACAGACGGGACTTGTGCAGCTGGAAAGATTAATACACAATCTGGAAAATGATTGACTAGCATAAGGCTGAATTTTGCTAATGGAAAATTGTTCAAAATAACCAAAATCAAAAGCTTACTGTGAAAAATTGGAGCACTGCACAAAGCACCTAAAGTGATGGGGCAATAAAATGGCAGCTGAAGTGCAAAAGAAGGCAGATAGGTCTGAAGTCTGCATTGGGTTTCTATGGCAAGGGTTTGCTAACAGTGGGGCTACCAAGGGTGGCTCCTGTGAGAAGCTGCCAGAAGCTTCCCCCATGTCTGATAGAGCCTGTGCCAGCCAGCTGCAAGATAGACTCACCACAAGCCAAGTCTGAGCCCATCAGTGATAGCAGAAGCACCTACGGGGGACAACATATTTAAGAAGGGGGAACACAACCTGTGCAATAGCAGCCAAAAAGAGGAGTGACAATTTGCAACAGAAACCCATTTCTGGTACCTGCAGTCAGAACAGTGATTCCCCTGTAGCCTGTGGTGAAGACCATGTTGAGACAGGCTGTCCCTCAACAGCCCATAGAGGTCCACAGTACAGACATTCATCTGCAGCCTTTGAAGGCCTCCACATCAGAGCAGGCAGGTGTGCCTGATGTAAGAGGGAAAACACTAGTGTGCTACTGCACAGAAATTCATGGTCTTTGCAGGCAAAGCTGCCTCAGAGCAGAGCAAGAAAAAGTCAAGTTGACCAAAAAAAGAGATTAAACATGTCACTTTTAACATGAGATGATGAGGGAGCAATTCTTTCAGAGTTCCACATGACACAACTGGGACACAAATGAAGTTACTGAGTGAAAAAGGTAAAGCAAATCCTAGAAAACACATTTCAGACAGCACAGTTGAATTGGCACTTCACCACCACTGGATACTATAGAGGCCAAGAGTTTAGACACTCAAAAATTTGAGATAAGGCTAATTTGTGTATCATAACACTGTCAGCAGCTGTTAGGTTCATTGTAGCTGCAGCTGAAGAGTCCTGAAGCTGGGAATATAAATCTGAGACATGTACATATGGGAAGGGATGCAACTGGCAGCTATCAGAAGTCAACTTGTGGGGCAGGTAAATCTGTGTCCTCCACCTGCATGGTTGCTCCCATTGCTTATCTAGGTGAATAAATGCCTGCTGAAGGGCCCAACTGCACGGGTGAACTAGGGTATCCCAAAGGAAATATAATTTAACTGGAAAACTGGAAGGATACACAACCCTTCATCCTCCTCTTCCCTCCTTTTGTCTGCAAAGGAGAATTTGGCATTTTTAGTAAGTAGTTACTGCACTGTTCCACTTAGTTTAGGAACTCAAAGTGCTGTGCAGTCCTTTTATTTTGCTATTCAATTTACTGAACATCGGGTATCACAAATAGTTCTTCCTGCTCCTGGAGAATTTCAGATGGTCACTCATGCTTTCCCAACAGAATATTTGAAGGCAGAAATACAGTTTATGTTACCAAATTCTTCCATGCAATATTAAAAGAGAAATACAGCAAAGAGCAATGGCTGAATAAATAGTTTCCTCTCCCAAGTTCAAATCTCCAGCATTTTACATCAAAGTAATTTTAACTGAAAGGAAAATCTAAGTGGTCATTCATCACTGGAAAGAAACACTGTTATTAATCTCCAGGTCTAACAGCTGAAGCCTGTGAGACGCCATCACTGTTCCAAACAAGTGAAAAATACTTAATGTGCTGATATAAAATTCTGGTTGTTTGTACTTCCGTTGTGAAAACTTCCAAGAAAATGTTGGATCAGTGGACACCTGACCCATCATTAACTTCTGTTGACAATTGGTCTTTTCCTTTTTTTTTCCTTTAATAATATTTTAATCACAAAGACAGATTTCAAAGTGATATTTAAAAAACTGACAGAGTACTGTTAAAGCCAAAGAGGCGTGCAAACACTCTTACAAAGATTTTGAGGTTTGTGTCTACTGTTGCAACTGAGTTTGAGTGTAGGTAATTTGAAGGTAACTACTTGAGAAAGAAGGTAATTAAAATAAATTTACTTGGCTACTGCTCAAATTCCCATTTTTTCATTTTCTTTTTTTTTGACCTTGCATTCAAGGTGCAAATTCCTGAACTTGAAATCAGAAAAGAAAGAGAGACAATGGTACATGTATAAATGAAACAGGCAATGTTGCTCTAGTTTCATTTTTAACAAATGCCTTTAAAAGGCACTCATAATTTGTCTATAGTTTTGTTGGCATCATAATGAAAATATATCTTCTGAGGACATCTGAATGTCACAAGGAAAGCAAGCATTGGCCTGGCTAGAGAAAAAACAAAGATAGGTAGGGGCAAAATCTGAGAAAATATAAATTATAAGGTGGCAAAATGCAAAGCAGGAACCTCAGAGGTACATCTAAAGTCTCTCATCTAGTGATTTAAGCTGGCATCCTCTTTGAAATTCCAGTGTTTAAAAGTGTGAAAGTTGAAGTATTTCCATCTAGTAATGTGTTCAACTTACTTCTATTCCTAAAAACTCACACTGTCATTCAACACACCCAGTACTAATTTATTATATGTTAAGAATAATGTCCATCAATTTATGACATGGTTAAGAAAAAGACCTTTTTCAAGTTTATGTTACCTATTACTACAATCCCAAGCATAGTTTGACTTGAACAGTTACTTGTTTCAATACTGTTCATTATAGAATTTCAAAGTTTGTTTTATCAGCAGTTTTTAATAAGAGATCACCAATCACTAAGCAAACTTCATTGCAACCACTAATACTTGGGTATTAAAGGACTAGAGGAAGAGGCACTTGGGTACGCCAGGCAAGAGGAAGGTAATGTCTCTTAGAAGACTTCAGAACCATCTAAAAGTCTGTAATAAAATTGATGACTTAGAGACTTTTTATGTTACTAAAAGATTTTATACCACAAGCATTAAGATTTTTTGCATATATTTGATAGCAGAAGGTTAAATGTAGTTGCAGACACTCACGGTTTTACACTTTCAAATGCAAAACAGACACCTGTGTATAGACTGCTCCAAAACAATTAGGAGTCCTAAGAAATAAGAAGGCCTCTTATAAAGAAGGGGCTGTCAAATCACCTCCAGCTGCAGTTTTACCACACTGCTCCTAATAACCAAGTCAGTCCTTAGTTAGGAGGATGAAAAATCCACACTGATATAGCTGAAAAAATTGATTGATCAATTAATTAATTGAGTTTATGCTGTTCAAAAAAGAAGTGTTCATAAGCAATGTCCATGCCACTTGGAAAACGTTGAAGTGCAAATTCTCCATTTCAAAACAGCCATAAAGAGGCACATTTCAGAAGTCAAATCTTATCTCAAGAGAGACTGTACAGAGAGACATTGTAATCATTCACATGAAGAGCAGAGCTTCCCACAGCAACCAAATTGTGCTCATTAATGAAGAAATCCTCAAAATCCCAAACATTATTTTAAAAGGACTATAGTTTTCAACAATTGAGTGACAGATTATAGTCATTTGAGAGTTGATCTTACATGTCACTTCTGGATTTTATGAATCACAATTTCAAGGAAGAATGTTGCGTTGCCAGTATAGTTCAGAGTAACTCCAATATTGTAAGAATAAGCAGGTTTTACACCTTTTCTGTATAGTACTTTTCAACACTATAAGACTGTAATAAATGTAAATGTCAATTAAGAAAAAAATACTAGATATCCTGTTCCCTAAAGCCATGAAACATCATTCACTACATGAGTTGATGGCTAGGCCATCCTGATGTGACATCAAAAGTGAAATCCTTGTTGTCACTTAGCCAGAAATCACATCCTTACCAACTAAAGTAAAATAAGGATTTCACCTCTGAGAAGATTAAACCACACCATGGGATGTGCAACCTGTTTCAGTACATGGAAACATTCAAAGCTTGAGGAAATACACTGTACAATTAAAAAACAAAAAAATGGTTTCAAGAAAGCAATTCTCACTTGTTATTCACATGAAAAATGTTGGAGTGAAAGCTCAGCAGAGTGTTTGGTTGCTTTATTTTTACAAAGACAATTAATAGAAAGAACAGCAGAGTAAAGTTCCCCTTTGCCACAGCTACAGTTGAGTGTCTCCCAGGAGTACAAACTTGCAGTAACTAAGAGGGTCTAATCAGCAACCAGGGCCCACCTCACCATTTCATTTCCTTAAGACTGCCAATAAAGATGGCAATTACAGCTAAATATAACAGAATGAGATATGCTTTTGTAAAGTGCAAAGAAAGATCACAGTCAATTTCAATAGGTCATCAAATATCTAAAGAATTGTAAAGGGCTTTCATCACTTTGATTTGGAAAAAATGCTTTTAGAGCAGTTCTGTCACAACTTGACCAACTTTGCAAAGTTTGGAGATGTAAGTAGATTATTTATTCAAAGGAATGAACAATATTTTAAACGATGTGTATGCCAAACTTCTTAATTCTCCTCAGAATATCAATAGTGCAATTGCTAACCCCTACTATCCAAATGAAATTGTGAACATTGAAATGAGATAACCACAGCATTTCACTTTGTCTTCTTCGAACAGTGCAGTCTATTCTGAAAAACAAACCCCAAAACCTCCCCTGTTTTACCTGCTCTATTTATTCAAAAAAAGTATTTCTGCCTTTCCACAAAAAGCAATTAAATTTTGAAAATAAAAGGTACTGACACTTTTAGAACTTCACCCCCCTGGCTAAGCAGCTGTGCAGGTAATGTGCAGAGCCTGCAATTTTGCTTTTGCAGAATGAAATTGTATACCCCTTAAGGCTGCCGCAGCACAGCTGCTAATTTTGAATACCTCTCTTACAACTGGATCAGTAAACTCCAAGTGGGGATGAATAAATAAGGTAGGTGGTGGATTTTAAAAGGCAAGTGAGACAAAAATAGAAGGATCTTTTTATAGCAAGAAAAACCCGGGGGAGATCTCACCACCTCCCTGCTGCAAAATGCTATTTGCTTTTTAATTAAAGCTTATTCAGTTTCTTTTTGTGTCCCAGTTTTCTCTGAGCACCAGCATGTCTGTGGAGATGAAAAATGCAGAGAGTAATGAATTTTAGATTTGAAAGAAGTCAGCTCTAGAATTAAAAAAGCCTTCCACATGTAGCCAAGATTTGAAGGTAAAGTGAATTAATGGCTGACTCGACTCATTATAATTATAATTATTCATGTTGTGGTGCCACCCAGAGGCTCTGTGTTAGGCACCATACTAATAATGTGCTTTCAACAATAAATCTGTTTGCAAAACCATGCAAGCATTTAAGAGACCAGGCAGACTTTAAGCAAGAGGAAGAGCAGATACATGGCAAAACAACAGGAAATGAAACTTCACTACACAACCACCAACACATTAGCCAATGATGACCTTACTTTTTTGAACAGGAGAGTAAACTTCAAGGTAAAATAATCTGCCTACATCAGTGTCATGGGGAGTAGGGGAAAGAAGGCACCACCAGTTGTCAGACACACCCAAACAATATATGTGCATCAGAGCAGTAGGATGGGACATAGTTCAAATCTGTGTATAGAGGTGGAGGTGTCAAGTTATTGTCAGCAAGCATTTTTTATGATGTCTCAAATTGTCCAGGTCATATCCTTCATGGTGTCAATTACACAGCTCAAGTAATCTTCTCACCAAAATTTTGCTGTGATACAACTGATATGCAACTCAATTTTGTCGAAGTGACAGAAATATGACCCTAATTACAACAAAAACACCCCACTAACTTGCTGTGATTATGCGGTCATGTCCCTGGGAGCTCTGCAGTGCTTGCTTATGTTCAGTAGTTGTCCTGGGACTCTCGTCAAAGGATACCCACATGTGTTGTAAATAACAAGAATTCATTTATTTTAACCTTGTGGTAAGCAGATCTAACTGAAAGAAACAATAATTACACTAAAACAATTCTAACTCTTGTAGCAAAAAGCATGCTTTGCCACAAATAACACAGGGCTTAGTTGTAAGACAGTAAAGCAAAATTACTCTATACTTACCACGAACAGTAAACTCAACAGTAGTGATATTAATGTTTCTTTTCTGCTTCATTTCCTTTTAATTTATCACTGCTTATCACTCACAAGGTATTTTCAGTCTGTATTTGTACAATCAGGAGGTTGTCAAGTACCAAAAATCTTTAAAACAACATTTAACCAAACTATCATTTATGTTAATTAAAGACACACATCCATTTATTCTCAATGGCACAGTGTTACTGGTTAAATAAAATGTAACTGCAGTCAGTAATTCCCAGCCAGCCCTGTAAGGATACAAGGTCAATTATTTCATCCTTGTAAATTAAAGGCTGAAAACAGCATAACAAATACCTAAAAGCCTAACAACAGACAGGCTGTTTTCATTACACTTCATATCAATAACAGTTGTCAAAATGAAAAGAACTGAATTCAAGCTTCATTTGCTTCCTACAACCCATTAGTAAATGTGTAAGTTTCTGTTTTGATAGGCAAGGGAAGCCTTTATAGTCTCATAAATGTAAAAATAAAAGATCTAATTTATTCACTCATCAACAATGGAGGATGTAGCTTGACAAGTTTACATGCCTGAACAGACACCCACTAATTAAAATGGTGAGGATGGCTGATCACATAAATTTGGGGTGTATCATGTATGGTAACCTTGCGAGACTGTCATGAAAATTAGAAGATCTTGATCCTGAAGAAGACATCTGCTCCATCTCCTTTTCCCACAAGACAATCTTGTTACATCTCAGAGGCTTCAATGGTAAAGCCACCACAGCCTCCCAAAACACTCATCCATAATTTTGTGATAATTGAAATTTTTTTCCAAACATCCATTATAAATCTATTTTCCTGCAACTTTATTTCAGCATATGTTTTAACCAGAAACACAAATAATCTATCATTTTTGTCCTTGTCTTTATTTTATAGCAGAGGTGGTGTGGTTCATCTCCACAGGCAGATAAGCATTACAGTGCCACTTGCTTAATCCCCTGTCAATGGGATGCAGGGGCAGTCTGAAGGGTTGAAGTGAGAACACTTGTAGGTTGACATAAAGACAGTTTAATAGATAAAGCAAATGTTGTGTGCAAAAAAAAAAGCAGAATTCATTCACCACTTCCAGTCAGGAGGCAGGTGTTCATTCAGCTCCAGAAAAGCAGGGCTCCATCATGTGCAATCACCACTTGGGAAGATAAACTCCATCTTTCCCAACATTTCCACTTCCTCCTTCTTCTCCCAGCTTTACATGATGAGCATGATGTCATAGGTTCTGGAATATCCCTTTGTTCTCAGCTGGGGTCAGCTGTTTTTGCTGTGTCCCCTCCCAACTTCTTGTGCACCCCCAACCTACTCACTGGTAGTGTGGAGAGAGGAGCAGAAAAGGCCTTGACTCTGTGAGAGCACTGCTCATCAACAGGAAAATAACCCCTGAATAATCAACACGTTATCCAAACCATGCCAGCTACTACGAAGAAAACTAACTTTACCAAAGCCAAAACCAGAACAATAAGTAACAGAGAGCTATTATGTACCTCCTGGTCTTCTGTCAAGTTAAAGAACCTCAATTCTCTCACTCTTCCCTCAAATCACGCTATGTAGATGTCTAATCATGACAATGACTGTACTTTGAAATCTCTATAATTAGTCAGTACCCTACTGGAAAGGCACATCAGAGAACCATCAAAGAGCTCCCACCTAAACTTAGTAGTTTGTCCTTGTTCCTGAAAGAGTTCTTGCATTCTGCAGTCAGGCTCCTCAAGTAATTTTGAACTTTAATTCTCTATTCTGCGACACGTGCAATCTCTCACGGCTTCCTTGCAGCTGAAAATGCCTTTGTCCACCACCTCGGTTGGCAATGACAATACTAATCAGAAACTATTTTTGCTGAATTCCATTGAACATATTCTTCTAGTCTCAGAACAAACCACTCATACCTGTTTTCTGCAGGTGGTTTTCCAATGAGTCCTATACTCACTGTACAGCAGAGTAAACCATGTTTCTTCAGCTTGACGTGTCATGAGAAGGAATGTAAAAAACCTTACTAAATTCCCTAAAATACATCACCTACTGATTTTTCTCTCTGCATAATGCTTGTCACTTCCTCCTGAAAAATTAGGCATTTCTGAGTACTTCCTACTCATTGCTCTTGATCCCCTTGTTTGAGGGTGTTAATATCTTTGATCATTCTTTCCTAGTTCAAATGGATAACCTGGTTTTACTCTATGTAAGAGTTTCAAACTATGAGGTGGACATGCCAATCCATCAGAACCTGTATTGCTATCAGATTGATAGGCAGCAGCACATGCAAAATTCACTAGAGGTGACAAAACCCACGTGGAAAATGTAGCTGTTTGAAAGAGCAGACAAATGGAACACATTATAGTTTTTACAACTCAATCATGGGAAATAGGTTGTCGACTGCTTTAAAGTATGAGTACAGTGCTCATTTTTGATAGACTTCAGGTTTATGTCTCCTTTTGTGCAGTGTATTATGGCTCTGCCATATGAGTCTATTCTGAAAAGAGAATAATAAATGGCTTTGCAGGAACATTGATATTTTTGTGAGTCAATGTTTCCAGTCTGACAATGACTTTAGATCAAACCTGCTAAGTGTACAATTAACACTCTACTTTTCAGCTGCATACCCTCTCAAACTCAAGTTGATTTATCTGTCATAAAGAACAAACATGATATACCACAGCAAAACAAAGCACAATATTAGAAGACACAAATTTATATTTTCTAAACATATAACAGCAAAATACAGCTATGTTGTCTGAAAGCAAATATACACTAAGGCAGCTGCTAAGTATTCCTGAATTATTCTTTCTTTTTAATGTTGCATCTTAACCAGATTCCCAGTAAAAAGGAAAAAAAAATCTTTTAGCTGGTTCATTTGAAAGAGAAAATGAAAGAAAACAAGAAGCAGAAGTATAGCAACAGGTAGTCACACCTATTTCAAAAACCTGATTACTCAGGTCTCATTATAAGAAAAATCTGAGTCCAGCTCTGCATTCACTCTAGAGGGAAATTTACATGAGAGCATTAAGGAGAAATGGGAAACATTATTGCAGAATTAAGAATTTCCTTCTTCCTGCCTGTACACACATCATCCCTATGAAAAGACATCATCTTCATGAAAGCGCAGAGATTTTAGAAAGTGCCGAGTTTTCAGAAACTTCAGGCTACTTCCTGAGGCAGAAATCTGGATGAAAGTGAGAAGAAAGAAAAATATTTTGTCCTGCTTTTTTTTTGAATTGTAAAATACAATTCACACTTTTAAGAACTGAGTGAATTGGAATTCATAGAGTTTCACATCACAAGCACCGGTTGCTTTAACACAGCTCATTCAGCAGAGCTTACAAACCCAAAAGGAGAGAGACCTTTAGCTTTTTCTTAATGAATGCTGAGCAGCGTTCTAAGAAAGTGTTTCTTTGTGGCAAGAGTGGAAGGCTGTTCAGCAGCACGCTTCCCGCTGCATGAGCAGGTCAGAGGAAGTCCATAAAAAGCAGTGAGCATTGTTCTGCAGTTGTGTTTTCTCCACCCTTATTCCAGAGTGCTCATGAGCAGAGTGCAGAGTGCTCAACATCTTTGCCTTGGAACAGTTAAAAATTATAAATATTCAGGTAAAATGCCAAAGAAGATCAGTACATTTCACTGCAGACATAAGAAAATGCCAAACACATTTTCTGGAATTTCAGAGACTGAAACTTCATCAGGGAAGCTTGGAAATTTTGATAAAAAAAAGTCAGAGGTGAAACATAATGGCTGATCTTTAGACACCCCTCTTTCTGTTCCCAACTCTTTCCTCTACACAAAGCAAAAGACACAACAAAATAGAAGTAGCAAGACATTAACATACTCTAAGACTTTTAAAGCCCTGACAACACCCCTTCCTTGTATTTGCAAGAAATATAAAGACTTTTTTTCAGAGAATCAGAGAATGGTGGGAGTCAGAAGGGATGTCTAAAGATCCTCTAGTCCAACCCCCTTGCTAGAGTAGCATCATCTAAATGACACTGGATACTTGCTTAGGTTGACCTGCGATAGTGATTTGCTTCTCATACATGATGGTGATAGCTCATTGGGCTGAGTGGGAAGAAAGGCTTTACTGACAAACAGTCGTATTTTTCATTAAATGTTTTGTGATGAAAGAAAGCAGGCCCCAAGAAAATAAATGATAACCCATCTGTTTAAAAGCATACGGTTCTTATCCTACTGTAACAAATCTCGTTAAGATCCAAAAAATTACACACTTTGGTACTTCTCCCTCTGCTATAAAAATTAGTTCCAGGGAAAAACAACAGACACAAAGTAATTTTGTAACAGTGTGACATTTATAAAAACAATTAATGTTTTTGCTAATTGATTGGCTGGCAAAAATACATGGAAACAAACCAGCCAAGTTTGAGTTTGATGACAATGCCTGCAAATAAAATAACAAAAAAAAATTAAAAAGGCCAAAAACTCTCAGTATCTGGCTCAGATTTGCTCACCTGTATCAAGTTTCATAATAAAACAAGGTTTACTCAGTCACACACTCTCCAGATTAAATTACCCCTTTCTAGTATGTTTTTAAAATACTTTTTATTATTTCAACCAAATCTGACAAAAAAGAGTAGAAGTCTCCAAAGGATAATGTTCTGAACAGCTTCTTGAAAAATGAATGCTAAAGAGCAGAAGAACGTCACCATGTCTCACACCTTGCTAAAGGCAAGGAGAAAGCCATCCTCTAGCTACTAAATCCAACACTTTATGCAGTTAAAAGACAAGATTTACATTAGTTTTAAGTATACCACTCCATCCCTGCATACCAAGCAAAAGATATTAATCTCCCTGCATTTCCTGTCCTTGGTCAAATCCTGCTGAAATATTCCCAAAGAAAAAGAGAAGCATGTTAATCTAAAATATGTCTTAGCTCAATCTTTTTTTTCTTTCTTTGTATTTTTTTCTCTTTTTTTTAACTTAAGATCATCAAACTCAACAGCAGATTGTATTTCCTTTCTTGTCACAGCTGTGGTGATTGTGAATGAATGACAAAAATGGACATAATGAAAATGTGGGATAAGAGTCTACAGTAGGCATGAGAGGGATAACATTCAGGGAGAGATTTAGCAAGGTCTCAGGAAGCTATAGGCAGGGAAAAATGCATCCCTGTGTCATTTCTCCTCCCCTCTTCTTCATGCCCAGTTAAGGAGAAAGCATGAAGTATCCCTCAAATCCACAGCAGAATAGTCAATTCAGGTGAACAAAAGCCAGTCATGAACTTGAGAGGGGAAAACTGACCCAAGAAGTCAGCTTACATGTATGTCTACAGAATTTAAATACAATATATATTGTATTTTTGGCATGTTAAGTTCATTTTAATTAAAAAATATTTTAAATTCCATACTTTAAATACAACCTTTAATTTGGCTCACAGTGACTATGTCTAATAGTAAGAGACATTTGCCCTTCACAGTACCCCAGAGTCCTGGACCTCTTACTGACGAGACTCGAAGGCTTTCTACAACTAAGGCTTCACTCCACTACACATTTATGTTTGGTCCCACACAATGTTACAGCATACACCAGGGGAAGCAACTCAGCATCATTTCTGCAGAGGACTCTGGCATACTGTAAAATAAAGTAAGGATAACATCACATGAATGTAAATAAAAGCTGTTACAAGCTTTTGTTTTCTAAAGTGTCAGAAACGGAAATGGGAGATATCAGAGTTTCTTCATATCTGAAACACTGTCTAGAAGTCCAGCTTACAGGTCACAGACACTTTTGTGGTCAGTTTTACTCTTTCATTCAGGGTTCAAATGAAAAAAAAAAACCACCACACATTACTTTAAAAAAAAAAAAAAAGTAAGAAGGAAAAATGTTCCCTGTACCATGTTAAAAAACAATATAGAATAGAATAGAATAGAATAGACCAGACCAGCCCAGACCACACCAGGTTGGAAGAGACCTTTGAGATCATCATGTCCAACTCATCATCCAACACCATCTAATCAACTAAACCATGCAACCAAGCACCCTATCAAGTCTCCTCCTGAACACCTCCAATGATGGTGACTCCACCACCTCCCCGGGCAGCCCATTCCAATGGGCAGTCGCTCTCTCCATGAAGAACTTCTTCCTAACATCCATCTAAACCCCCCCTGGTGCAGCTTGAGACTGTGTCCTTTTGTTCTGGTGCTGGTTGCCTGGGAGAAGAGACCACCCCCACCTGGCTACAACCTCCCTTCAGGTAGTTGCAGAGACCAATAAGGTCTCCCCTGAGCCTCCTCTTCTCCAGGTTAAGCAACCCCAGCTCCCTCAGCCTTATATCAGCATAATAATTTTCTACATCTATGTTGATGTTTCCACTTTGTAACCAACAGAAAACTAGAGACAAGATGTGGACTTGAAACTTTTTCTCTGCTGGCTTTCAACCAGCTGTCTCCTCGTGTCCTGAAATTAGCACTAACTAGATACCTTCTGCTAGTTAGCGATGATACATCTTGGATGTTCATTTGGGGGTTCTTTAAAAGTATTTATTATCAGTGCATCTTTCTGCAATTACAGCTCTCTCTGGTTTAGTTTCCTTAAAGATATAATTTGCATTGCATTTGTTGTTTCATCATGACAAAATCCCTTTTATTTAGACCCATATTGCTGTGAACTATGATAAATAGTTCAAAATAAATGCATTTAGCTAACTTATTTTACTAAATGAATGCGATTTGGATTTTTTAAAGCAGTCAAAGAAAATGCTATAACTGCTCATTACGTCAGCAGTCTGCAATGAACAGGCAAATTTTTCTGAAAGCAGAGCATCAGCGTGAGGTCATGTTCGCCAATACTCTGCTGGAATCTGGGCAAGAAACCTTGACAATTTCCCTTCCACGGTGATTGATGGCGACCTTTCTGCCAGTGCATGAGATACCATTTGCAGACAGAAGCCTTCTTCCCTCAACATCCTACAATAGGTTAATAATAATATTTTCATGTGCATGAAATACAAAGATCCCATGCAGTAGCATCCTGCTACACACACAACAGACCATCACATTTAAACATAACAGAACATCATCTTTAACCTTTGCTTTGTCTACACAAACCAGCTGACCCAGGATAAGTAACGGCTTCCAAACCTGTAGAGCAGGCAAGTGTACTCTTACTTCAGGAGCTGAGATTACCAAATGATCTGAAAAATCTGCAGAACTACACATTTTCCCAGAAAAACTGCATCACCAAATTTTAAAGAAAGTAAATATTGTTCTGTCTAAGACCTCTCAACCTTCATACAGATGACACAATTTGCAACAGGTCTGCATGGCTGAAGCTCTACCATAAAGCTCATCTGAGCCTTCACTGGCTATCTGGATTTTATTAGAAGAGTCAAGAATGAGACTGCTTCATAAAGGAAATATAATTTCTTTATCTTGTCCCTTTTTGACAACTTAAGATGCAAAGAATATTCAGTATAATCCCTTTTTCTATGCTATAGAAACCATCCAACACATATGCAGATTCACTGCTTTCCCACTGATATCCCATACCAATAAATGGATATTTATTTTTTTCTTCAGTTACTATTTTCACATCTGTGCTTGTATTTGACACTTACTTCAAAGCCAGGGGCACTCACAGGCACCCTCTTCCATCTTATCTAGTCTCAGAGCCCTGAATTGAACAAGTTGACATGCAGCTTTGGAAAGACTGAATCAATGTATGCAAGAACCACCTGCCTTGTGTCTCCAGCTCTCTCTACTTCCATCACACCTCCAGGCTCAACTTCAAAACTATCCATTCCCTTTGCTACCAAAATCCTCAGTAAAATATAGCTGTGGTCTGAAACCAATGAATAAAAAACTCTTTCCATTATTAATGCATACCTCATCCATTTCTACTGCCATCAACATTTGAAAACTTTATTTTATTTTTTGCTTTTCCATTTTTCTCCTTGAAAGAGCATAAATTTCTAGGAGCACAAACACTGACAAATTTAAGGTGAGAATAATGAAAAATAGATGAACACATAATCTAATGGAACATTCACAGGGATAAGTACAAAAATATATTTATACTTCATTTATATTTGATGAGCAAGAATATTTTGTTACTTTACCTGATGCCTCTTAAAATCAGCACATATTAAAGAGAAAGATACTGAACCAACTCCTGCTCTCACACTCCACCCTTTGACTTCACAGGACCATTGTTTTCACTTGTACTGACGCTTGCTCCAAAGAGAAAACATTACTGTGGCTTTGCTCCAATAAAGTACACGTGACAAAAGTAGATTTCCCCTCACACCCCCCTTTTTTTAAATTCTTTTTTTTCTGTTGCTTTCCCTCTTTATTTGCAGTGCTGCAGCTATACTGCTTAGAGTGTTCAGTGAGAAACATCCCAGATCCTGACATATCCCACTTTAAGACGTAAGACTCGTGTGGCAGTTTGATAAAAAGTGTCAAGACATAATTGAAATCAGAGGACCTGTCACTGATGTCAGAACTCTGATACATAAATGCAGCAACAGGCAAGACAGCTAGTGCAATCTAAAGCTGAGTTCATCAATATTTGGGAAATTTCTGATTAAAAAAAAAAAAATCAAAGTATTTTTGCAGACATCTCCCTAACTGGTAATGACATTACAATGAACCTGGCAGTAGTCCAGTTTTAAACCTGGAAAGAAGAAATACCTTTTTAAAATATTGGAAGAATCCCCTTATATTTCACATTACTTGTCAAAAAAAGGTCAGACTTTGTGCCTAGCTTCCTGATCAAGGTATACAAGTAAAACACAGGTGTACAGGAATCATCAAGAGATCAATCTCACTGCTGGGAAACAACTAGTTATGAACCCATTACACATCCCTGAATATGAACCCATCACACATCCCACTGGTAAGATTGGATTTCAAAGCACACACACGCATGCCACAGCTGTACTCTGCCAAGATAATCATCCCACTTGTCCACCCTGTTAAGAGCCACACAGAAGACAAGTATTCTGTTCAGAATACTGTCAGTTTTATAAGTTTCCAGTATTTTAAACCCTTCTTCTGGGTACAGAATCATTACTAATGAACCAAAATAGGATGGTAACTCGACTCCAAAACATCACCTCTGTGGTCTTTCACGTGTGTTGCTCCAGATCACTGCAAGCAGCAACACCTAATGGCTACCTAAAAAATTCAGCATTATGCACCAATCATTTTGGCCAAATAAAATGACAGCTCTGGCCACTACCAAAGACACCTTTCAATGAGATTAAAAAACCAGCTCAAACCCAACTGATAGATGATTTTGTAGAAAATCCTACCACAATACTTAGGAGAGATCTCACTCCAACTATTCCCTAAAGTAGGAGTTTGCTTTGTACATGGGTACAGACTGAATTCTGACCCACAAGAGTAAAACAGAAGACAATTTTTTTCCTGAAAGTCTCTCCAGTCCAAATTCCTCAAGGGTCTTGAAAGAAATATTACTACAGTAAATTGCAAATTTGCAAGCATATGTCATAGGAATAAAAGCCCGTTTTGCTGTAAGAGCTAGCAGGGAAAGCAAGGACAAATACAATTGCAAATGCAGATGTGAAGGGAGACAGGACACAGCCTTCTGAATTTCTGGTGAAATTATCACCGATACCACATTTCCCTATGATATGAACCAGAAATTTACTTTAAATAGAGTTCGCTCAGAACAGCTAGATGAGAAAGAATGAAAATAGATGTTGAAACAAGCTTTATTACCAACTCCAATTGCTCTTCTTTCTGAATGTCTCCTTTTTTATCACCTCTCTGAGTGGCAACAGACTGATCCATTCCCATACAAGCCACAAGGGCCAGCTGAGTTTCTCCTCCCTATACCAGCAGTCTGCTTTGACAGTGTGCTACTCTGCCTGTCCTCCTTTGACAGAGGAAAGTCTCCAAGTTGAAGCCCTTTCCTGTTCAGGGATGAGTAATCTTCTCTGCCCTACAATGCTGCTCAGCTAAATCTCTTTAACCAATACTGAACAAATAATTTCATATTAGAGCTGCATAACAGAACTGCTTTCGGATCTCCTGAGCCCATAGCAAAACCACTGCAGAACCAGCATTTTTGCCAACAGTCCTCTTGGTTTTGAATTTGCAAACTACATTTGGACAACCCCAGTTTCTATCTGAGATCCACATACACAAGTTTGTGATAGGAACGCAATGGGAGTACAATCACAGAATCACAGAATTAACCAGGTTGGAAAAGACCTTTGAGAACACCAAGTCCAATCTACCGCCCAATATCATCTAATCAGCTAAACCATGGCACCAAGTGCCTCATCCAGTCTCTTTCTAAACACTTCCAGGGACACTAACTCCACCTCCCTGGGCAGCCCATTCCAATGGCCAATCTCTTTTTGTGAGGAATTTCTTCCTAACATCAGCCTAAACCTCCCCTGGAGCAGCTTGAGACTGTGTCCTCTTGTTCTGTCACAGGTTGCACGGGAGAAGAGACTGACACCCACCTGGCTACAACCTCCCTTCAGGTAGTTGTAGAAAGCAATAAGGTCTCCCCTGAGCCTCCTCTTCTCCAGGCTAAACAACCTCAGCTCCCTCCCAGTGAGCCAGGACTGTTGAGAAATGATGGAGAGCAGCTTGGCCAGCTCATCTGCCAGTTCTCTCAGCACCCTAGGATGGATCCCTTCTGGTTCCATAGACTTCACTCTGTTACAATGCAGATTTTTATTTAGAAATATGTTATAAAGACTCTGTCAGTCCTTCTCATTTCCTTATTTATGTTCCTCATTTATGTTAAAATCAGCAAGCAGTACACTTTATTTTCGCTTTCAGAAGCATTATGAGCATAGGGCATTGCGATGTCTAAAGTGACTATCACATTGGACTTGGCCAAAGATGTAGGTGACCTAAGAAGGAAGCAGAGGTTACACAGTCACTCATTAAAGTTCTGAATGGAAACAAGATGTTTCCCAACAAGTTTATTTGAGAGCAAGATCTGGTAGGCTGCTAGTTTAGCATGTTCTGACCATGGAACAGCTGCCTATCACTTAACTTATAAATTGAAGGAAAAAATGGAATGTTACATTGATGAAGAAGCAGCCTATCCCTAGTGAACATTCTATATGATAAATATGATTATGTTGTCCCCAATTCCCCAAAAGTTGACAGATTTATCAAATTGGGTAAGTTCGATGGCAAACATAAAAGTAGAAAAAAAATGCCAGAGGAGGTGAGGGTGAGCTAAAAGCTATGGTGTGGACATGGTTTCCTGCTGGTTTGCACCTATCAGCATTACAAAGTACATTACAGAATCAGTAGCATTTCCTGACCTTTCCACCTGCATATGCCTATACCTGAGTAATCAGCCATGTGGTTTGTAAGATGTTTCAGGAAGAACTAATTCCTGATACTATGCATGTTTCCCTTTCAGCTTCTGTCAACTCACTTACTGTGAGAGAAAGAATAGGCAATAAAGCAGACATAGAAGTTATTTCTGCTATGGACACAGAAAGCAATAGTGCATAAAAGATAAGCTCTCCTAGTATGTCACAAAAGAATTTGGTACAGACAGCAACAGTAAAATAAACAGCTTAAAGTAATATCTTTTGTGATAGTTTTGCTGCAGTTACACTCTGCAGAAAGCCAATAGAAAAGAGAACAGAACCAAGTTATAGTGCAGCTCAATGTGCACCAGGACATGCCTGAATGAGCACCCCTAAGAAAAAAGGATTAGCACAAAAGTGAAACTGCTTCTGGTTTTAATTCTGATTCTATTGCAGGCCTCCTTCAGAACCTGTCTCTACAGATCTATCTCAAATTTCCACACAGAGTAGAAAGAACTACACTGTCAAACAGAGATTTATAAATTGGGGAAGCAGAGGGAGACCTCCTAAAGGTCAATTTTCCTGCAAAAAAATGTAAAGACAAAAGCAATTTTTCCAATGAAATGAGAGCAGAGCTGGTCTTGCAGGATAAGGCACAGAATAAGCAGCTGGCAGATAAGGACCTCATAGCTGTGCTCCCGATTTCCTGTAGCACAAATTGGGAGGTTTTTGACACAGTGTCAGAATTTTCCTTTACGAATATCAGCACAATACCAAAAGTGCTCGAGGTCTGGATACCCTATTTAGGAGGCCTGTCAGGGCACTGTGCAACCTAAAGAGTCTCTGGTAATATTAGAGTGATGGTATACAACTATTAAATAATTCTTACCATGAAGATTGATGCTTCATTAAAACTTCTCTAACAAAGTTCATTCACCTTTCCTGCAAAGACCTCCACTGTGCTTCTCCCAGAATGGAGACAAAAATCAGTTTTATGTCCTAATAGGCAGCAGGAAGTCAAAAGAGCTATGCAAGATCTAGGGAAAAAAACTCTGGAAAATTATGGAGTCAGAAACAAAAAATATAAGAACTTGGCAGCTTATTCAAAGTAAGGTGGTAGCAGAGCTAAGACAAGCACCTCAGGTTCCCAGGTCTATGTAGAGACTAAAACCTGGCAATGCCCAAAACCTGGAAGGTATGTAGTGTGAACACCCCATGGAGTTCAGCACAAATACTTCTAGGTGTAAAATTACTCACTGCCCAAGTATTTAGAGAATTAAAAGTTTAAATTATCAGATAAGAAGCATTTTGTAATTAAACATATGCGTCTTCAATATCATTTCCACATTACAGCTTACACTAATCTCTACCATGCATGCTTGACATTCAGAGTGAAGTCTAGTAAAATGCATCTAAATTATAGTTTTATTTGGTTTGGGTTTTTTCAGGTAGGAGATAAACTACAGAGGGAAGAAAAAAAAATTGGAAGGGGAGGGACATAACAATAATAAAAACAAAAGCCTAGGGAACTGTAACTTGGCTTATGTATCACTTTACACTTTGTTTTTAGTAACTGTTTCAAAAGATATTTTCCTTGATAATTACTTTGCTTTACATAATTACTTTGTTTTACATTTCTTGCTTGCCTGTATCCACACAATGAACTCCAACAAATACTGTAGCCCACTCGTTCAGCCAGAAATAGTGGAGAGTTAAATATAAAGCACATAGTGAGCAGAGAAAAATGCAGTTAATCTCTTCTAAAACAAGGCTCAACGATGATGTTTGCTGATCCCATGCATTAAAGTGCATCACTAAACTCCTGACCAGAGTATTCTCTGGGCATAACACTAAGTTAAATCAACTTGAAATGTTGCATTCAAGAAAGTTTGCAGGTCTTAACAGGCACAAATTTTGTTTAGCTTGTGTGTGGCACAGAATAAAACCGAAAGTAAAGTTTGCAGTTTATGCCTCACTATGAGTATCTTCAAATAAAATTTTAAATTTGCAAGAGTTAAGTCTTATGGCAGGATTTTTATTAGAACAGAATAAACCAACCAGGTTGGAAGAGACCTTCAAGATCATCATGCCCAACCTATCATCCAACACCACCTAATCAACTAAACCATGGAACCAAGCATTCTGTCAAGCCTCGCCCTGAACACCCCCCAGCGACAGCGACCTCACCACCTCCTCGGGCTGCCCAGTCTAATATAAATACAGTTTAAAAGACTCCTTGTAAGCCTAAAGGGTTGAAACTTTTGGAACTGAATTTTGAGATTAAGGCTATGCTAAGACCAGCTGGTGTTTCTAACAGCCTATGTCATTGAAGAGAACAGCAAAAACTTTCACCTCAGGGTATCTGGAAAATGGTATTAAAGACCTCCAAAATAATTTTAAGGTACACAGGTCAGCATAAATGTCAGTATTATGAACAGCCAAGTAAATAGATTGGAGAAAGGGAGATGAGGAACAGTGGGTAATTAATTAAGGACTGTAATGCAACATTAAAATTCTTTCTGACGTGAAGAGTGATGCTGTTTGTTTGCTGTTGCTGATGAATGCCACCAATTTTGGTTCCGTTTCAATTTGCTCAAGGGCTTTGAGAAAATTTCAGCAACAAAAACCATAGCAATAATGTCCTTATGGCCTTCTTCTGAGTTGGAAAATCACTACAGTATATAGTAAAATTCAGCAAAGAAAGAGGTAAAAAGGGTACTGCAGGTGACCTAAAGATAATCATTCAAGAAACCGGTTCTTGAAAAAACATTCTATTAACACCAGACAGCACATACATTATTTAGATAAACTTGTTTTATTTAAGACTTGAGTATAAGCTCTAATTTTTATGCAATTCATGTATTCAAAAGAAGAATATATAAACTAATTTGTTGACTTTATTTGTAAGTGTTTATACTGAGAGGATTGCATAAGTCTGTTCACCCACAGATTCACAATTAGGGAAGAGAATCTCCGTTTCATGGTGAGCCAAATAAAGGTTTTCAGAAAACCAAAGTAAAATTTTCCTAACTATTCTATTTTAAAAACATTAAAATTAATTCGAAATCTCTCAAGTTCCATTTTTCTGCATTGCTTTCCCATTCATCCTTTGCTACATATCTCCATCATGGTTGAGAATATTTAAAATCTCAAATATAGGAGGCAATTCTAAGCAAAAACATCAAGTCTTGGCACTGCCCAAGGCATCAGTAATGTATACAAGGACCTTTTTACTTTGTTGTGGTACTTCTCACTTCTTAGTGAGTTTTGAACACTTGTTTTTTTAATTCTCAATACTGCTTACATCAGATTTTGACAGATGGTTAGTGTACCTTCTAGGATTTATGGAATACTCTTTTTGAAATGCTTGCAGAATTAGTGCAAAGCTTAAGTAAGCAATACAGGGGTTTTAATCAAACACATTACGAATTTTATACATTCACAAAGCAGCTAGTTAGAGCATACTTTCATCCCTTAAGGATTTTCTTATTGCAGAGCAATCAAAACATTCATGATACTTAATTTATTTTCTTTAAAAAGAAAAAAAA
Source organism: Dryobates pubescens (assembly GCF_014839835.1). Taxonomy (NCBI): domain Eukaryota; kingdom Metazoa; phylum Chordata; class Aves; order Piciformes; family Picidae; genus Dryobates; species Dryobates pubescens. The sequence goes on along the minus strand of NC_071625.1, from coordinate 17,146,463 downwards.
AAAAAGTCCTCCTTTGAAACTTTCATTCATTTCACTATTTCTTCAGGGCTTCCTTACATCTTCCCAATACTCTGTATTTTCCCATTGTTTGAAAAGCCAAACCCCAACAAGCTTTCTTTGCAGGAAGTACACATGCTATTTTAACTTTGAAATGAACAAGAGGTAGGATTCTGATCATACAATGGGAAACCAGTTGTAGGCTGTATCCCCTTAAAAGCATTATGAGGCTATACGTTCTATATTCCATCTCTGCTTCCACAGCTAATTGATGGTGGAGCATTTACACTTAAGTACAATTAAATACAACAAAGAGAATTGGTGCCTCCTTGAAGACAACCCCAAATCCTTGGTGTAAACCAAGCCTTCAGAAGGTACAGAGAACTTAAAATTGTAGACCCTACCAGAAAGCTGGGGATGCTTTGCAAACTCAAACCCAGCAAGTTAAAATACAGTGAATCCTTTATTTTTCCTCTCCCTCTCTTTTTTTTTTTTAACATATGTCTGTAATATAACTACATTAAAACTTTAATCTGCTATGCATGGAATGGTAAATAACTGCACATGAAGAATGAGTTGCCCCTGATCTGTGTAATATAACCACTCCCTTGCTAATGCATCAGGGACACTAAAAACACCAGTTTCACTGTAGTAGTAGTATTTCTAACTCTGCACATACACACTTGTTGATATATGGAATGAATATAATTTGTTGTAACTAACAGGAAAAAAATAGATCACTACAAAGCAAAGGTTTTTTTACCACATCTAAAGTACGAAAGTTTGCTGCTATCCAGAACCAGGCCCCAGTATAAGCTTCTCTCTGAACTTCAGTTCTTGACAAGCAAATCAAGAACAGAGGACATGACACTGTTTAAAGGCCAGAGTAGCACAGGGTTCACTGAAACCACACCTCATCAACCAGGCTGCCAGATTACTTTGAAAATCTTTTTACTAGATAGAATCACATTCTTTCAAAAATTCATTGAGATCATGTTTTTTCTCTTTCAGTACTGTAGGAATCATCTTCAACTAATAAAATCATATCACCTGCCAGAAAGGAGAAAGGAAAAAAAAAACAAGCTATACTTTTACATTGCTCATAGCACTGCAACATTTATGAACCAGTGTGCTTTAGTTAAAGCTGCAGCATTCAGCTTTTTCATAAAGCATGCTGAGGTTTCCATAAATTGCAGTCACGTCTCTCCTAGAGGAATATGAATAAAGTCTATTTATGGAATATTCAGCAAGTAGATGCAGGGTGAAAATATCATTTGTGTCTTCAAAGACTAAATTTACAAGTTTCTGTATCCTAGATTCTGTAATCTTGCCCATAAGCTTTCTTTCTCCTCCAAATGTTAATGGGTTTTGCACAATCACACACAACTCATGTAAACTAAACTGACCTGTGGACAGCCCCAGTAAATTTTTTGTACAGGTATAGAAACACACATGCAATGGAAATGCCATAAATACAAACACACAACATTATGTCTAGAAACAGGAATAGCAACAAACACATTTTATATGAAACTGTGAAAGCTGAGGCAAAAAAAATTACAAACCTTCTCAAATAAATCTCAAGATGATTTGGGTAAAGGAATAAAGACAACTAAATTTTTCCAAATACTCAATTTAAATCTCTTTCCCTTGGACACTTTGATTTCACTAGCAGGAACAGAAATCTGTGCTGCAATGGAACACCCACAGGTAATACTAGCAGCAGCCATAGCTGTCCACAAAATTCATCATGTGGCAAAGCACTTTTTCAATAAGGAAATCAGATATCCATTAGTCTCATGCTTTTTTTTTTTCACTTGGCATACACAGAAGCATTCTCCTGGACAAGATGGGCAAAAATAACTCCAAAAAATATTTTTGCAGAAAAATACGAAAGAATGTGCATACTTGGATGGTAAATGCCTTCTGCCTGCAACTGCATGCACTTGAATCTAGCTAACAGCTAAGTGCTTGAGTGTACAGAATAGTCAGCAATGTGTATAAGTCAGTGATCCAAATACTGTTAATGCTGAAGTACTTAGCTACTGTCTCAAACAGAAGATCAGAAGTTTAAAAATCATCTACTTTGACAAAACCTGAGGCTGTTAACATTCCATGTGTGTTTACTCTCTTGAAATCATATAAGAAATCATAATTTGATAGGATGTTCTATCATGGGTTCTATTATTAACCCCATGCAGTGCTACAGGCTGGGGTCAAAGTGGCTGGAGAGCGACCAGGCAGAGAGAGGGATCTGGGGGTGCTGGTCGATGGTAGGCTGAACATGAGCCTGCAGTGTGCCCAGGCAGCCAGGAGGGCCAATGGCATCCTGGCCTGCATCAGGAACAGTATGACCAGCAGGAACAGGGAAGTCATTCTCCCCCTGTACACTGCACTGGTCAGGCCACACCTTGAGTACTGTGTCCAGTTCTGGGCCCCTCAGTTTAGGAAGGATGTTGACTTGCTGGAGCATGTCCAGAGAAGGGCAACAAAGTTGGTGAGGGGTTTGGAACACAAGCCCTATGAGGAGAGACTGAGGGAGCTGGGGTTGCTTAGCCTGGAGAAGAGGAAACTCAGGGGAGACCTTATTGCTCTCTACAACTACCTGAAAGGAGGTTGTAGACAGGCAGAGGTTGGTCTCTTCTCCCAGGCAACCAACACCAGAACATGAGGACACAGTCTCAAGCTGCTCCAGGGGAGGTTTAGGCTGGAGGTTAGGAGGAAGTTTTACACAGAGTGATTGCTCATTGGAATGGGCTGCCTGGGGAGGTGGTGGAGTCACCATCACTGGAAGTGTTCAGGAGGAGACTTGTTAGGGTGCTTGGCTGCATGGTTTAGTTGATTAGGTGGTGTTGGACACGATGATCTTGAAGGTCTCTTCCAACCTGGTTTATTCTATTCTATTCTATTCTATTCTATCCTATTCTATCCTATTCTATTCTATTCTATTCTATTCTAATTCTATTCAGCCATATGATGAGGCATTGGTGATTATTACCAATTTTATTTCAGGTATCAGTACAGAAAAGTAGCCGGAAGAACTTTTCAAGCAGATCTTTCAGTCTTTCCACACTGATGTCCTACAGATAAAACATGATGATCTTCTCAAAGAAAATGTGTGAGTTTTGAATTCCACAAAAGGTCAGTCACTCACAATATTAATTTTGTAAAGTTCTGATGATCTTTATGGGGGAGAAAGAAAAAAAAAACACAAAACACTAAAAAATAATAGCATAATGAATTTAGCTTGGCAACAAGCTCCCAGAAAAGAACTGGCACGTAAAAGCAAATGTTAGAGAAAAATCATTACAATATCTGAGATGGAGATGCTGATAGAAAACATTCTCTAGATGCCCCAGAAAAATGTGAATTAAAATACATAAAAGTCATTACATTTGGCCATAGCTCAGACAAAACTTAGGAATCCTAGGAGTTAGAACTGGAAGGCTTGAGTATAGCATCATAGTTACAAAACTTCATTTAATAATGACAAATAATTCTTGATGTTTTAACCTCACAGGATCAGATTCTTGGCTGAACAAAAGAACTGAATAAAGAACAGCCTTCTTGCAACATCTTTAAGGCAAACTGTTCTAGCTTTATCATTTCCACAAAAGAAAGAGCTAAGACATACTGGTCTCTGTGTCAAATAAAGCCAGACACAAGCCCCACCAAAGAAATACAAAACATACTCCAAACGTGGATCTACAGAGGCCATTCACGCAGTGTTGGAGGCAAGCAAAGAGCATGACTTTTCTGTAGTGTCTTGCACATCCTTGCACGCCAGTTGCAACTCTGTACATCATCAGTACAGCAGGGCAAGCAAATGTTATAACCAGAAACAGCAAAGCAAGGCATTGCTAGCCCCTTTCTGTTGCACTACATGATTTATACATATTAATAATGTTTATTTGTAATAGTACACTTCCCAAAATTCAGGGACGAGAACAAACATGCAAACATGTAACTGTAAGTACCATAACTTTTCCCAATGTGCTCAAGTAAATCTGGAATACTGCATCCAGTTCTGGAGCCCCTATTACAAGAAGGATCTGAATGTGCTGGAACATGTCCAGAGAAGAGCCACATGAAGGATCAGAGGGTTGGAGCACCTCTTCTCTGAAGAGAGATTGAGAGAGTTGGGGCTATTCAGTCTGGAGAAGAGAAGGCTTCATGGACCTTATTGTGGTCTTGCAGTATCTTAAGGGGGCTACAAGAAAGCTGGGGAGGGATTTTTTAGGGTGTCAGGTGGTGAATAGGACTAGGGGGAATGGAGCAAAAATAGAAATGGGTAGATTCAGATTGGATGTTAGGAAGAAATTCTTCACCATGGGGGTGGTGAGACACTGGAACAGGTTGCCCAGGGAGGTGGTGAAAGCCTCATCCTTGGAGGTTTTTAAGGCCAGTCTGGATGTGGTTCTGAGCAACCCAATCTAGTGTGAGGTGCCCCTGTCCATGGCAGGTGGGCTGGAAGTAGATGATCCTTGAGGTCCCTTCCAACCCTAACAATTCTATGATTCTGTAAACACTGATTACAAATATATGCTGGTTTGGATTTAAGTTTTGTTTGTTTTTTAGGGGAAAAAAAAATCACATTACTACATTTCAAACAAGCATGATGCTGTATACTTTAACCAGATGAAATTAAATGCTGGGAAGCTAAATCACTAGCCAAAATTTTAAATGCATATTCTTTTAAAAGAAAATATAATAGGAGGAGAAAACAGTTACCTACCAACAAAATTTTTCTGTGTTAGTCTTGCAACAGATTGAGGCAACAGACGCAGGGCTTCCATTATAGAAAAAAAACTATTTCACTTTCACAACTTGTTTTTCCTTTCCTCATCATAACCCTATGTCCTTCATCTCAGCTTAAATTCTAAATGTAAATAATGTAATTACTGAAGAAAAATTACAGCGCACATAGAAGACCTTTGCAGATATTTATAAGCAAGTTTACTAGAAGATGGAGCTGGGGTGGGAACACACAGTCAACTCTGTCACAGGCTGACCTTGGGAACTTGCACAAAAACTATGATACCTCTCACATCTGGCCTGACCTGGCATTTCTTTTTCGTGTTAAGATTGGACCTGCTCTCAGTAGGGTCTGGACCAGACAATGGCACAGTTCCAGTCCAGCTACACTGTATTGTTTCTGTACTGTACTGTCTAGAACTTTTCAGCTTCTTTAAAACTTTCCTATCTCACTGACAATTCTCCTTTCAACCAAAACAAAAAACAAACAAACTTATCCAAAGTATCACAACAAATTTACAATAAAGGTGGAAGACAAAAGCAGATGCTCTGAGATGTGGAACTTCAAGCTTTTGTCATAAATTTATTTCTTACTTCTCACTCTGCTTTGCTTTAGTGTCTCTACATCTAATCTAAATTTTGTATTCTGAAACTATGGGGTTAGAATCATTTAGAATTATTTGTGGTATGTAAGTGCAAAGAACTTCAAAAGTGAAGTGTAACCACTAGAAGTTATTTCAGAATTTAAAAATATTTTAATCCATGCCATTTTTCACTTCTCTTTATTCCTGTAAATATCCGTTCTAAAATATGCCACAAGCGTCGAATGAAAGATGTTATAATGCAGTCTATACACAACACACAGGAGAAACTCTAAACAGTACAAATACTGAAAAAGGTGTTTCTATCTATCTTTCAAAATAAACTTTGTACACAAATAACAACCACAGAGACCCTCCCAGATTATTACGTGGATACCAACTTCTTACTCCAGTTCCATATTTCCAGCCCTCTGGGACAAAGCAGAAGCATCTGCCAGTTTAACAGTATGTTTTAAGATAAATCACCCTGTCTGAATAATTAATATCACTTTCTCAGATTTATGATTATTAAGTCATTATATGTTTATTTTCACTGATTATTATTTGGTTTTCCCTTCACACATTTACTCATACAACTCTGGAGAAAAATGAAACCCCTTGGATTATGAAGTACTCCAGCAGCAGAAGGTCTTCAGGTTGGTACAATGATGTCCAGAGTGAAGGCCATCATTCATGACACAATTTTTTATAAGGATGACATTAAAAAGGGTTGGGAGAGTGATGAAAGAGATACCATTTCCCTAGAAAACTATTTGGTCAAGGCAATCCTCCTACCTGCCACTCAAATTGTTAACTCTACACAAAAGTATCTGCATTTCTCACTGGGTTTGTCTTCTGTTGGACTGTTAAATCAGTGCAGGCAGGTCTGGCAAGATGCAAAGTTGGAACAAATTAAGTAGTGAAAGTGCACAAAGTAATTGAGGAAATAATATGTAGAAAGACTTGTTAGTGAGGGAAGAAAATTGTTTTCAGTGGGATCAACTCCTTAATTTGACTTGCCCAGCAGTAACAGAAATGCCAGCACCAAAACCCAGGAGTTCACAACTGAGAAGAAGGGAATGCAAAAACATTCCCCTGTATCAGCCCTCATCTTAGGTCAACTGAAAATCATCCTCAAACTACACTTGAGGAAAGAGAAGTAAAAGTAGAAGATTGCAGGATCAGGAAGTCACCATAAATATGACAATCTATCTGAAGGTTCTCGGAGCCTTGATACTGAGCTGGGCTTGGAATACACTGAGCATGCATTGTGGATGCTCTAGCTGCAGTTAGAAGTAAAACCTCTTCCTAGAGGTTCCAGAATGAGGAAGGTCTTTGGACAGAAACATTGCTGTGGACATCTTGACATTCAGGAGGACATAAGCCTGACGCCATCTAATTGCCAAGCCAGTGGCAGCTAGAGAGAGTAACAAAGACTTTCTAAACAGCTGAATCACAAGTGAAAGGACTACTGTGACACACTGATGTGTAAATAAAGATACTGGAGAAAAACATTTACTTTGCTTATTAACCAGGGTATTGCCAGAAGCAAAATACAGACCAAAGTTTTAGTTTAATTTCAAAACTGGTGTGAAAGTCACACTTCAATAAACCCTGAATAAAAGACATGTTCTGACCAATCATTTTCTAAGCTTTATTTGCTATCATTCATTCCTTGTGCATTTTAAGCCAGTATCACGAGTCAGTCACAGGTTGAACTGGGAGACTGCAAGGCTGAGCTTCCCACTGTATTACTGCCTTATTTTGCAGCCTGAGGCAAAGTAATGATCTTTTCTCAGTTTGTCTATATATAATATGCACGTTATGCTTCTCACAGAGATATGATTTGCTCACTGACGATAAGAAACACTGAAGTGTTTCTGTTCAGAAAAACAGCATCATAAATTCATAACAGGTACACAAGAGAGTGAAAACAATTGTCTTCTTATACCACTGTGGTTGGACAGTTTAAAACTTACTTTTTAGCTAGAGATATACCCTTCTTCAGGGTCAAGCTCTCTAACATTTGGAAAATAATTATAATAATAAAAAAAATCAGCTTGCAGTCTTATAAACACAATGTTGGCCAAAAGAGTCAGAAGTTCATCCTGCCCTCAGAAAAAAGATACTCATTTGATCATTTCAGGATTTCTTATCTAGAGCCAGAAAGGATGAGGATCTTTCATGTCATCCCATGAACCCTGAGAGTGAACAGGAAGAGCAAGACTTAAGATCTGTCAGCTCAGGAGGTCAACACAACCCAAGAAAAATTAAGGATATGCTGGGAAGCATATTAACACAAGCTGAGTTGGAAAGTGCACATGGAAGGAACCAGATACAACAGTGAAGTTAGGATTTGCTTCTGCAGTTAAAAAGACTTGCTCATTTATTCTATTAAAATGCTACTTCAGCCTTGGTCAGCCATGCAATTGCAGAAACTGACACATTTCTTCAGCTACGCAAAGAGGAGCTCCAGCATTTCCACATAAGAATTTAGAAACATTTCTTCTAGGAACTAGTTAGAAACTTGAGCTATAAAAGAGGCTATCTGCTTACAGTCATGCTTCTAACTCATATTTCACTTGCTTCCTAGATGCAATGCATGATGTCCAAAAGAGACATCCTCACAGGCTTTGGCTCTTCCACATCATACCTACATTCTCCTTCATGTTTTAAAGCTTGGTTTGGATTATTCATTGTATAGTTCCTAGACTCAAAGTTATTAGGTGAAAAGGCAAAAATTACTCTTTCATCTCCAACTTTTACTCCCTAGGACCAGATTGCACTGATTGCATGCCCTGGTTGAGCTATTCCCTTCAGAAATGTCGAGGAATGCTTTGGAAGGGATTGTTTTGGCTTACTGTAATGCAATTTGGCAAGAATGGTTTTTCCCTGGTGAAGTCTTGGCTTATTTATCTCTGTTTATGTTGAACATTACACAGAAAAGTTCTGTGGATTGACAAAATAAAACAAAAATGTGTTTCTATGCAGTTACTTTGACCTCTACATGGAACAAGCTTGTATGTGTATTTACGGAGCAAACATAATACATGTGGCCAGGCAAGCCTGACAGTACCTTCTGTCACATCATAGCTACATTTATGGCTTGTCAACAGCACAAAGTCAGAATTTTGATCAAAGAGGAAGATCTTATACTGAGATATAGTCATTTAATTGACAGCAAGGTCAGGATAGTTAATTTCCAGAATTTTTTTACCCTTAAGTATCTCTGTCTAGATTTTGTTACCATAAATTGCACTAGCTCCCAAACAATGAAATGCTGATGCAGTCAGTCAAGGCCACCTAGAGATCTTAACTCCTTACAAAACTTGAATGGCACCCAACTACAATCAGGACAACACAGCAAAAATGTGATTTAAGACTCTCTCAGAGATTCATGAGAGCTTTAGACAGATAATAAAACAAGTCACTAGTTACACTTACCATACACTAGCGGCAAGTCACACACATAAAATATGCCCACTTAACAAATAAGACTGGAATTACAATTCTTCCTGGCTTTTGTATTATGGAGAGAGCACCAGCACCAACAAGACTTCCAAAATGATCAGATGTAAAGGACAGGAGAAATAAAATACTAGCCACCACCTGAAGCTTTATTTGCAGAAATTTCCTCAACATTTGTCCTCACCATTGTGTCCTCAACACCAAACAACTGTTGCTTCAGAGAGAGCTAAATTCTACCACCTAGTACTTCAGTTTAATTTGACCTGGATCTACAACTCAGACTCTGGGTATGCAATACACTGAAGCCACAGATTAGCTCAAGCAGATGCTGCTCTGTACCAGCTAGAAAAGTGCAGAAGTGTTGCCCTCTATGTTAAGAAATGGATTGAATGAGAAGACATATCCCCAAAGAACAGCCACAAGCAAGTCAAAAGCTTATGGGTAAGAATTAGAGTTCAAGACAACAAGGGGAACCTTGTGGTCAGAGTCTACTACAAGCCTCCCAACCAAGAAGAGCTTACTGATGAAGCATTCCTCCTTGAGCTACAGGAGGCACCACACTCACAGGCTCTTGGTCTGCTGGGGCACTTCAACCACTCTGACATTTGCTGGAAAAATATCATAGTAAGCTGCAGGCAATCCAGGAGGCTCCTGGAGTGCCTCAACAATAAATTCTTGAGACAAGAAATAGACACCCCTACCTCAGGGGATGCAGCACTGAATCTGCTGGTTATCAATGCAGGCAAGCTCATCAGGGATGTCAAGACTGGAGGCAGCCTGGGCTGCAATGATCATGCACTCGTGATCATGCACCAATCACTCAAGGAGCATAGTCAGGGCCCTGAATTTCAGAAAAGCAAACTTCAAGCTCTTCAGATAGTTAGTCAGTAGGATACCCTGGGAAACAGTCCTTAGAACAGAGCTGGCAGATCTTTAAGAACATGTTTCACAGAACTTAGGAGATCCAGTAAATGTGCAGTAAAGATCATGGATTATGATGTTGTGTATTTTTTAATCACTCTGCCTGCTGATTCCATCAGCAGCCTAGCAGTTATAGGGAAAAAAACAACAAAAAACATCCTGAATTCTTTATTTTGAAAGAAATCTTTCTGCTACCATCAAAATCCTATGAATTTTCAGTTCTCTCAATACATTAAATTCATCACTGTTGTTTAGAAAGGCAGTTTTTCATCAAGGCAATGTGCACATATACTCATCACAAAACCAGAAACTCAAAATAACTTCCTCCATTCCTTACACTGTGTGCATAACTCACATACAAGCAACAACCTCCCAAGTCAGTGTTGAGACCCAAGTAGTGTCTTTCTTTTTCCAAATATGCAAATTAGAAAATTACAAATCAATAAAAGGCACTACAGAATCTTAACCTACAAGGACCAGATACCAATATAGGTTTAAAGACAGCAGAGATCAACCAAGCCATTTGAATGCTATCAGGACAGCTTTTGACAGTGCTCTCTCAAGACATTCTCATGCTAACGAAGACTGGTACATGAGCCACTATCCACCTGTCATCTCTGTTCTTCAGGTTCATCCTCAAACTTGTCCCTATGTTTCAAATGATGGTAAGCTATATTAAGAGCTCATCACTGCAGCAGGCAGGAGGAGAAGCCAGTTCCCTCATGTCCGCCACTTCTGCCCACCCTGGCTCCTCACCACATGAAGCTCCTTCCTCAGCACTCACTGTGCCTGTTACACAGTACACTGATTCAACCTTCTAACCTGAACACCCCCCAAAAAGAGTAAGTACTCTTTGGTTTTGCATCTTTTTCCTGCTATTTTAGTGAGCTAACTCACTGTGCCATAAAGTGACAGAGCCAGGAACACCTAAGTTCCTTTCACATAAGAGTGAAAGATGAGAGATAATAGGGCCAAACAACATCTGTTGGGTTTGATAGGACCAAGCCGTTACTGTCTTGTCTTTTCATAAAGCCATACCCCTTCCTTTTCTCTGGCAAATCCTTCAGCCAACATCCATCTACCTAAATTTCATTTCATTATAAAAGAAAATAGTTGAAGAATTTGGATCTCTTCAGTTTCTCCAATTCTTTTTTTTTTTTTTGACAATCCTTCAGTGTTTGGTTTGTTTATGTATGAGACCCTGCGGACAGGAGCTGCCTATTAACGTGTGCTCATTCCGTGCTGCTGCCTAGCACGATTCTAGGAGACAGAACAATCTAAGAGTTACAACCACGTGGATTGTCAAACACTGCCTATACAGAAAGCTTGGAAAAGATGGTGTTAAAAACTGGGTTTGAGTCTGCAGGATGAGCAGAATTAAAATAATTTCCTGATATGAAAGAACCTCTTTTAAAAGGTATATGATAATGGACTCACATGTGTCAGAAGATAAGAACAACTTCTGCCAGAAAGACCTCAAAGAAATTCTTAGAAGAGAAGCACAATTAATTTCTTTATACCCTGAGAAGAAAGTGTACCTATCAGTGTATTATCTTAGTCATACTTTTCCTATGCTATATGTTTGGTGAATAAAAAAGGGTTACATAGCAGCTTATTATTATTAAAATATGATGACAGTTCCTGTCCTCCCCAAGCAGCACAAAACTCCAGACTCATATCCTCTGAAAGATCTTTTCATTTTTATAAGCCATCTGTCAACAGGCCATTTCTTCTCTGCCTTTCCTTTGATCATACAGCCCTAATTTTCTCAATGTGGCAATTAATCTCTTTTCCCCCTGATTTTTCTATGAAGATATTAGAAAACCCTCTGAAGCCTCCACATTGTACACTCAGCTAATACATGCAGCCTTGTATTTCCATAATTATCCCTTCCCCCCTCCCCCCCCTTTCTCCGTTCTCTTTTTTACATATTGAACACCATATCCTGGTTTTTTGTGCTTGATGAGTACCCATCCAGTGTGCTACAAACTGTCCTGTAGCAGATATCATCACCACCACTCACGATTCTGTTCCTCAAATTACCAATACAAACAGCCAGGCTCTTTTTGCTTTGGCAAACTCCACGTTGATATTATGCTTCCCGTTCAGCACCACTGCTAAGAAAATGAATGGTGTAGATGTCAGGCAGAATAGTACATACTTAAAATTCTTCACTATTTCAGCAGCTTGCCTTTTGCTTGCATTAGGTCTTACCCCCTTTAATAAAAAAACTTTCCTAGGATGGATCTTCTGACAAATAGGTATTGAGATAGTCTTTGGGAAAATAAAATCATTCACTTAAGGAGAAGGAGAACATTTAATGTGATTGGATACACCATCCTTCCCCAAGTATTCATTTCATGCACAAAATCCTTTTGATGTTTTATACCTTTAGTGTCACAATAAAGAAATCTTCTTATTACTGAAGAATGGTAAGAGAGTAAACAGCAGCTGTGTGATAGCACTGATGTAGCAGAACATACTCCCGTGAGGATTCTTGACCTTTCAGCCTCAAATTTCAATGCTGCAGCTAAAAATATCTTTCCTCCACTGACAAACATTACAGCTACATGCTGCAGAATAGCAATGAGGAGCTTTATGCTCTAATGGCTTTACTATAAATAGAATCTCTTCAATGCTGAAAGCTCTTCATTAAAAGGATTAGTGACTACAACACACAACAGGAACAACCGATACCAAACCTCAGGCTTTGTAGCAAAAACTGCTTTTAAATTTACTAAAATTAAGATTTCCAAAGTGATGTGTGTAATTTGGTGAGTAAAGCAGAATGAAAAAGAACTCTCTCCTTGCCATGCAACATTTTGGAGAGATGTCTTTGATATAAAAATAATAGTTTAAGGAATCAGCTTCCTAGTAGTCTCATTTTCTCTAGTTCAATGCCAAATTGACTGTATAATGCAATGTCAAAATGAAGTACAAAGTCACAACAAAACTGATGTCAATACTCAAGCATAATAAATTATTAGTTATCTGCTAGAGCAGAAAAAAAATTCTTTCCTGTTGGGTTTAAGATAGGGACACAAATTGTCACAAGGCTCGGCTGCAGCTCTGCAACACTCAGCTACATTGCAGTAAAAGTCACTCTCAGTGACTGAAGTAGGAGGGTGACAAACATAGGGACAATGAGGGGACAAGCAGAATAGGGATTCTACTTACCATTTCAGGATAAACAATAAAGCCAGCTTTAGGGGGTTTCTTTTGAGATATACGGGCAAATACATTACTAGACTGATGTCTCATAAATACTATGCCATGGGAAAGAGACGGGAGACCAAATGTAAATTAAAGCAGCAATAAGGCACATCTTTTTAAGTGATGAGTTATCCTAACACAGCAACAGTGAAAGACTATGACTAGGAAGTCAGAAACTCTGAGGAAGATAATTACCTGCCAAAGATGAGATAAATTGACCATCTACAAATATTAGAAATAACAGGCTTGTCGAGTACTCTGTTAAACATGTGTATGAAGCATTCAAAGAACTGACAAAGCTCACTGATAAAAACGGTGGAGTGTGTGCAGTCTATCAATGAAATGCAATCCCTTCCAAGAGTAATCCTGTTTGAAGACACACAGTAACCCTGCACATCCACTGTGAAATTTCCTGCATTCTCAGATACAGTTTACTTGCTCCTATCTTAGCCTGCACTACCAAGCTACCTTTCAATGAACTCTGCCCACAATTAGCAGTGCATACAATTAGCCTTATCAATGGGCTTATACATTTTCTAAGTACCAGCTAGCCCTGGGACCACACAAGGAAGACTTCAGCCTCTAACAGAAGGGTATTTCTTGCAGTACCTTAGCATATATGTGAAAATATTATTTGAAAGTGCTTCCAAACAGATCACCAAGACAAAAATGGTGATCAGAGAATACGTACTGAAAGACTAGAGGGAGTAACAAGCCATCAAACTACTGAGGTTGTTAAAGAAAGGGTCATCTCCATGGGTCCATTCTGTATTTTTCATTGAAAAGACTGCACCACCTGATCGCTGATCAATGAATTCTGCTCATGGTCCTTTTTTTTGCTGTGGTTCTGCAATTCTCTTTTTGCTTCAGCATTTTTAACTTGTTTGAATGAAAACAGATGCGGGAAGGTAATTTTAATTTTCTTAATAAAAGGCATACTTTTGCTTAGTTAGAACTAATGGCATATTGAACTATATTATGGGTTTTCCTCTTTTACATTTGTTTATTGTTAGAGAACAGAAATTTTATAAAGCATAAACCAAATTTAGATTACCGAAATAGCTAAGGCTAGCTTTTTCCCCTCTGACATTTAGACTAACGGCAGATTTTGATTCCCTAGAAAAATTGCTAATATGCAGACCTACATACTTTTTTTCATTCTAAATTAGAGGATTTGCTACTAACATGCCATATGCTGTGTGATATGTTTAACAGAATGTTACACTTCTAATTGCATACCAATCAAGGGCTCATATTTTCCAACAATTAGCAGGGTAAAGTATAAATTTCCTAGTGTCGTTGGTGCTTTCAGAGCTTACAATATTTTAATCCACACCTCTTCAAAAAATTACAAACATGGTTTAGCTTCAGAAAGAGACCTCCACACACATTGAAATGGAGAGGATGGGGAGAGAGAGGGAAAGGAAAGATTCATTTCTTGTGACAGCACCATCCTTTTAACTTACCAGGATTTCACACAACTGTATCACAGAATCACAGAATGTTAGGGGCTGGAAGGGACCTTGAAAGATCATCTAGTCCAAACCCGCTGCCAGAGCAGGATCAGCTGCATATCACACAGGGATACATCCAGGTGGGTTCTGAATGCCTCCGGAGAAGGAGATACTCAGTAGTAGAATAGTTGACTCCACAAATGGGGGGGGTTTTCTGGGGAGGGCTGGGGTTTTGGTCAGGGAGGGGTAATCAGTGTCTGTCTATTATGCCTTGATCTTCTGTGATGAGGTTTCTCTGCTAAGAGGAGCTGAAAGGAAGAAATACACAGCTCCTTCTGATATCTTAAGGATATAATATGATGAGCTTACCTGAACATTTTAAAATCACCTAGTTTCATGGGTAAGCCTAAGAAACTAAATATTCTGTCTTCTTGCCAATTATAGCGAGATTGAATGGGGTACAGGAATGGGGAAATCTGGAAACAGTTAAATCTCACATCTCAGTCAATTTCCACTTTCTTAAGCAGCTGATGGTATCCAATCCTGATCTTCACCATACAGCTTTAGAACGTTTTGAAGATGTTTTATGCTGAGACTAACTGGCTTTTTACTTGTATCTATTAACTTACCTGATGATATTCAAATATCACTAATAAGTGATGAGTCTTTCCACCATATCATTTATTATTTATGATGGAGCTGGAGTGAGCTACTTAATGAATAGCAAGATGACTCAGATTCATTTTAATCTCTGTTTCAAAATAGACAGAATCCCAAAAGACTTTTCACCCAGATATTATTACATATGGATAAAATTTTACTGAGCAAACTACCTGTGTTTATTTCAGTGTATGCAAACTTTAATAAATTTACTTTGCCATCAGAATATGAAGTAATGGCAATTAAAGACTGTCTAATCACTGCCTATAAAGATAGTTTTAATTTGCTATTAATTACCAGATATGGTGTACTCAAATTTAATTTCTAGTGACATGCTCAAGGCAATTCCACTTTACCACGGAAAATATTTGAACCCACACTTACATCTCCTGTTTCTCCTGTTATCTCAGAGCTCAGAAGAGCCCTTCATAATGCCTCAGACCGAAACTAGACAAAGGACAGAGGTCAAGGCCATCTGCGGCATTTTACATCAGTTCAGTAACACTACTGGATTATTAGCAAACTGCCAGATCCAATGCAATACCAAAGATAGTTTAAATGAGAAGGACTTAGAATGATGCTGACCAGTATGTCAGAGGTGCTCTTAATCTCACACAATATACTGTCTATGAAACTATTTATTATGAGAACAGAAGGAAACCGTTGAAGGTTAGCTCTACGTGATGATCAAGTAGTTGGGTATTTTCACACTCTCAAAATAACAGAATAATTTCACTGTTTGTTGTCATGCCTTTTGAAGACCAGCTTCCAGATTATCATCTCTGACCTCTATTACACACTGCCTTCTCTATCAGGGCTGTATCACTGCACATCACTGTCCTGGTTTGCCACTGCTCATTTTTATGTGGCTGAATTATGCACAGCTTGCCAAACAGGCCTCCTGAACGAACACTACACACTCTGACAGCGAGAAAGACAAAACAATTTCTTACAAGCAATCAATTCTGTGTTGTCTCATTTTTATTCCTTGCTTCATGTCCTGCCAGCGTTTTTTTCACTTTTCTGTAGTCTCTCTTACTTATGCAGAGATTTCCGAGTATTGCTGGCTCCAAGGAACTGCATGGCCTGCACAACAACCTCTTGGAAAGACAGCAACTGAAAGAGAATAACCAGATACTGAAGTAACAATTTGTGGTGACTTGACCTTGGCCAGTTGCCAGATGACCACTCAGCTCCTCACTTATTCCACCTCCATAACAGATGAGGGAAAGAAAATGGAATAAAAGAGATCATAGGTCAAGATAAAGACAAGGAGATCGCTTACCTAGCAAAGTAAGTAAAAAATTAAAACATCTTCCCACTCCTTTTACAGTCCTACCTTCACCCTTTCACTCTTGATCCCTTTAGCATCTTCAACCCTCCTCCTTCTCTGACTTTGCACTGCTTCTGCTGCTTCTCCTTCCTTGGCTTCCTCCCACTCTGCTTCCTTCAACCCTTTCTGAAACTCAGTTTCCCTACAGTTCCTCCAGCTTGGCTAAGGGGCTCATTTGTGCCCTGCAGTGGGGCCATTAGCGTCTGGCACAGGGCAGCCCCAGCCTCCCCTCACAGAGGCAACGTCTCGGCATGGACACCCCACACATTCTGATTTCCAGGATTTGGCGCATGCTTGTGGCAAACCCCACAAGCATTGTGCAATGCAAACTAAACTAAACTTGCAGCTCATCCGTGGTTCTGGGCTTCTGAACAACTATTGAATTTCCATCTAGCAACACCAGAGGATATTACAAGAAATGTGTCTTTTATTCTACTTTCTTGAGGACAGTGCAAGTCATATGGATAGACAAATGTCATTGTCACTCAGAATACAAGCTTAGATATTAGGAAAAAATAGCTGTAATATATCTGACCACTCAGTGAGTGAGCTGCAGACATCAATCCAATTCCTACTAGACAGCCACCCAGGTGCAGGGCTCACAGATATAAATGGGCTGTTTCCTCAGCATCAGGGGAAATGACAGCAAGAAGGAGCCTTTCCTTCAGAAAATACCTTTTATAGCAACATCCTCAGCACAGCCATGGGAATGTCATAGACCTGGCAAATACAACACCATTACAGCTATTCCTTACTACTGGCTAAAAAGGACTTCTAGTGATGATAAAAGTGAATAAATCACACAGAATTCCACATCAATTTGAAATGCTATAGATGCTTCTTCACAAGATGACATGACCCTTTGACAAAAAACAAGGCCTGATACTACTTTACTACATGGTGTCAAGTACCTGAAAATTGAAATTTATCAAATTAATTTCTGAAAGTTTTGGCAGTTTCATTATTTTGTATTTACTTAGGGTGACTTCATTATAATCCACCTTAAACATTCAAGATGCTGCTATATTAGAGAAACAGTAGCAACTAACCACTGTGTTGTAGCCAGATACCAACAAAATTCATACTGGTCTTAATATATACATTTTTTAATGAGCCAGTTTTAATAGCATGGATTTACTCTATCATTGCCACTTTCAAACTAATGTTTGTGAGGGAGGCCATGTTGACTTCTACAGCCTACATCAGGTTCTGTGAAATATTCACTATGATTTTGGTGACTGATAAAAGGACAACAGAGAGTACTGAAAATGAAAACACAGATTTAGTTTATTAAGGCAGAGTTCATTGAGGATCTGTGTCAGGAACAAGGATACTGAAGATCTATGAAAAAAAAAATCAGCCTACTTTACGACACAAAGGCCACATTGTTGGGTAGGCAATAAAAAAACCCCTATACTACCAATGTGATTTGATAGGGGCTGAATTAATGAGGTGGGAATTACAAAAAAAAGAGTTATCTTTACTTTTTCCTGAAAACCTCGCCCCCAAATTAGGTATAAGAACTTATTAAACTATTTACAGGTTCTATTCAGTCACAAATTCTATCAGGATGCTTATGGGTAACTGGCCTTAACTGATGAGTCAAGCTATATGGGGGTGGGGAGACAACACGTGCAAGTACTTGGAAATTTCGCTTTTGTTTTCTTTTTGTTTTGTTTTTTTTTTTTTTAAAGGAACCCTTTCCTGTTAATTTGATTAAATTTAAACTTTGCACTTCTGCTGAGAATATCTAATGGTCCAGTCAAATGATATGCTTTAGCAGCAAAAAAGAGTCTGATCCAAACTACCAAGTAATCAGTGAAAAACTGCTTTCATTTACAACATTTGTGGCCTTCAGTTCCAAGCATACACATTCATTTTTCAAGGGAAATAAAACAAAAGCTGAAAATGTCAGAAGCCAGATAAGCAAAGCTCAGCGTATGCATCCTGGAATAAGGTCATTCTTCCTGCTTACCTGTTGAACCCATCCCTCCATCAGCATATTTTCCATTTCTCATTCTCTACATATTTAACTATACAATTCATTGAACTGCTGGGCAACTGAAATCCTGCCAGATCAAAGCGTCTTTCTTGCCTCTCTTTTTAATACATAGATCTTGCCATCTTTTTTCCTTTTTTCCTTTTTTTTATTAACTGTCCACAAGCTGAATCATATTTTAATATTTTTTTTTTTTTTAATTCAAATGCTATCTTCTGTGTCCATCAAAGTTACAGAAAGCTCTTTCTCTGCAGATTCAGGGATACATTTCACCAACTGCGATACAAGGCAGGTTTTTGTCTTTTTGGTCTTATTTTGTTACAATTATCTTCACAGCTCTTTTTGCAGGTGTAACCCATTCTCATAATTATCTCCATAGATTTTCATTTCTTAATTTAGAAGTTCAACTGATCTATTACTCAATTTACTTCTGACAATACCTAGGAAATAAAGTACCTTGAGTAACAGCATAATGATTTATCATCATTATGATGCTCCTCAATCATCACTTATGGCTTAACTGAAACATTGTAAGAAATACTGCTCAAAAGAAGTAAACTATGTACAGCTTTTTTCCTTCTACTTTTTTTTAAAAAAAAAAAAAAAAAGGCAATGGTTTTGCAAGTGGAATACTAAAAATACAGTCATTCACTCAAATATAACAATATCCATTAGCACCATGTGCCAGAATCAAGCTTGAACAAGTTAATTTCCTTCTACCACAATGGCTTGTGTCTTTTCGTACCTGATGTAAACAACTTTTTTTTTTGGTACTTTCCTCTCCACCAGTATTTCTGCTGCAGGATGGTGGTGAAAACCTTAATGGCCTTTAAAAGATCTAGACTGCATTTACTAACAGTCAAAATAGTGAACACAGTACTCATCTGCTAGATTCATTCAACTTTTGAGAACTGATCCAATCAGTATAGCATCTCCATAACATAAAGAACAGTAAGTTCTTATTCCCAGATTGCCTCCAAAACTTTACTTTGCCCTGTTCTAGTTTGATCTGAGCTCTTCTATATGAAGTTGCCCATGGGAGGTCTCATTAGAGACCTGGCAAAATGTCATATACACCTTTCTTCACGGCAGAATTACATTGGTAGCTCAGACTAACACTTGATCAAATCCTTCCCTAACACTTAATCTTACGCTTGTAAGAAGAGCAAGGTCATAGCTAAAATTTGTGTTCCACATTGGGTGCCACAAATTAAAGGTTTCACCTATGGGAAGGAGCAGATGACTAAAATGACCAACAAGGGATTCCATTCCATATACGTCTTATTTGGTATAATGCTGAGGGATTACAAGTGACAAGCTTTCTTTATTGCTATCATCCATGGAGGACTCTGCCTGTTTGATCCCAATCCATCCATTCCTGAATTCAGTTCCAGAATCCAGCCCCTGAATCCAGCTCTGGTCTGCCTCAGTGCCTACCCAGAGCATCAGCAATGATGGTGATGTAACTGCCATCAGAGGGGTTGGATACAATATTGATTTTTTGGTATATACTTCATTTTATTATTATTGTTTCATTAAAACTGTTTTTCTTTCGTTTCCAGTCTGTAAGTCTTTCATTATTCCCTTTCTCCCTTTGGAAAGGCAGAGGGCTTAATAGAAAGCATCTGTCATTCATCTAGTGGCTGGCTGTCCTAGCCCTAACACTTGGCAGAGGCTTCTGACAAACACCTGTAGTGACATGACAAGGGCAAAAATTTTAAAACGAAAGATGCAACTTTATAATGTCCCTTCCAACCCAAACCATTGTACGATTCAGTGTAGCAGCCTCTTCTCCTTTTGGCAAGGTGCTGGTGCTTCTCCTTCAGTCATCAGCATATTTCATCAGTTTATTCCTGCTCCTTATAACTTTTCCTTTCCCCCCCACCCCCAGCAAAAATCACTAACGATTCAGACCAATTAAAGTTTTCCTCAACCAACACTTGAACAACTTTATTAATATTTATCACTCCATTTTCCCTCCTGCTTCCTCTTACTGCTTAGAAATGCTGGACCTGCGGCTTAAGCTCTCAGCTTTGCCAGGAAGTAACTCATAGGAAGTAACCAGTGACACTCCACCCAACCTGTCTCAAGCTAATCTGTCTTCACATAAGAGGTTTTGTAAATTTATTTTCACTTTAAGGTGCCCTCTTTGTTCATAGCATCTTTTCTTTGAAATCACTACTGTCCAGGTAAGTTTGAAACAATTTCTCTAAATGCTTCTCCTTTAAGTTTAGGGTAACCAAGGCTTCATTAGGAATTAGAAACAACAGCTGATTTTAAAAATATCACACAATAGCATGTTTTGACATGCAAGAACATTCTTCATGTGCCAGATGCCCTAGTTTTATCAAGTTAGTCCATTTTTTCAATTTACTACCCTAGTCCCCTAACACTTCCCAGTAACTAAAGCATGTTGCTTGTTTCACATTGCCAAAATATCCTACAAAACAGCCCGCACACAAGCTGTTAAGATATGAAAGTCTTCCCACCTCTTTTGTATCTTAAAAATATAAATGAAAAACCTGAAGATTTTTCTAAATGGATGAGAAAGGTTGGCCACCTAGTAAAATGCATTTACAACCAGATTGCTTCTCCATTTCAGTTTTCCTACAAATCAGACACTGATTCTCCACCTTACAGACATCTTAGGCTTGAGATTATCTGTCAAATGTTTGGTTTCATCTTTCCAATGATGATAATGGGCAGACTACTGGAATTCCAAAACAGAAATAATTACAGGATAGTTTAGTTTGATGAATAACATTGGTATTTTATTTTTTTGAATGGCAGACCTTTATACACCCTGCTAATTTCTCCATATTTCCAGGCTTGTATCTATACAATCTTCATCTTCCTGTGGAAGACCTGTGGAGGGGGTTGATTATTAGAAGAGAAAGTAAACCGACTTCCTTACTGTTCCTATTAAGATTGTTCAAGAACAATACTGTAGGACTGACTCCACTAGAGCAAAACTGTTATAAATTATCATGTCTGCAGAGATTGGGCTCCTTTTAACTAGGTCCTTTGGGACAAAAAGTTGTCAGGGTGTTAAGGTGGTATCCAAAACAGACTTAGAAATGTATCATTTCCTCATCTACCCACTGACAGATACTTTAAAATATTTTCCTCTGTATTTAGAATGCAGTGATTTGACAGTGCTGCAATTCCTAAGAGGTAAGCACATAAATTGTGGAAAGAATTAATCATGGTTTAAGGTCAGACTGCACAATACAAAATAAAATGGGTGAGTAGGTTTAGTAATTAATTTTAAGATCCATGAAATGCATAAACAGACAGAATTGGTTCTCATTTGGTGCTCTCTAAAACATAAACCAAATTATCAAGATAATTTATTTTAAAAGTAATAATTCCCTAAGCTGCTTTGTGAAATGCAACCAGGTAAAACTTCCAAACAAGCTGTCCAGAACTACATGCTCCTAAAACACTTCAAAATACTTTCCAATCTACCTCTCCTATTGATTCCAACTACCTGTGAAGGACAACTGAAAACACCTTCAATTCTGGTGGGTTGCTTTTTTTGCAACACAGCCACACAATGCAGGTAGACATAGAATTTGTTGTGACCTCACAAGAAAATGTCTAGCATTCTCTAAGTAAATAATTAAGACTTTAGTTACTAACCATCACTTTACTTAATTATGTCCTGAACAGCATTCAGTAGCAGTGTTGTTGGTTTTCCCTTTAATCACATACTGGAAAATTAAATGCACTGCATTGTGAAAAGATATCCATGATTAATTTAAAGTGTCTTGAAATTCATATTTATTACAAAGTAAGAAGTGATGAATGAATGAAAAAGAGTGAATGAAAAAAAAAAAACTATGAATGAAAGCAAAAAGCTCATTCTGGACTTTTCCCTCAGTAAGGTTTGACAAACGTATGTTTCTTAAAGTATTACTGCAAATACAATCATTAGAGTTCATATATAAACACTGATTTTGAGGTATTCACTTAGTTTCTACACAGAGAGAAAAGTATTTCCCTGATATATTAATACAGTTAAGTGTCTAAATTCTAAATTCCTAAATCAAATTTCTCTAATAAACCCTCACTCTTACACATAGGAGAATCATCAGGAAAAGATGTCTTTACCTTGTGGTCTCAGGCAGTGAAGGAAGTTAAGTTCATTTTGCTTTATGTAGGAGAATTTCAAATAAGGTTCTGTTGCGAAATTTGTGTGCAGCATGTAAAGTGTTAGAAACCTCTCACTTAAGAGGTGCTCCTCATTTGAATGTAGAAATATCCTGAATCCAGCGCATTCTGAGTTCAAGCAACAGTTTATTTCAAACTCAGCCTATTTCAAGTTCGGTACCAACATTTTGTGCATAGCATTTGATAATTTTGCTGTGAAACGTAGATGTGTGCCATCAAACTGATAAGTATTCAGTCTCAGAATTGTGCTTGCTTGTGAAACTTAGGAACATAAATCAAACAAAGATTGAAAAAATGTCACACAGCCAGCAACTACAAATGCCTCCAACTGATAATTTTCAAATCTAACTGTGGAACTCACACAACATATGACTTTGAAGAGTCTTGGTTCTCCTCATTAAACATTGCAGGCTATATTTTCTTGATTGGATGATATTAATATATTCACCTTAAAACCACATCTACTCCTGCATTTGGTTTGTTGCCCAGCAGTAAAAAGAAAATAAGTCATAAATTTTAGAGTACACTGAAGTTGGTGGAGTTGAACAAGATTATGTTTTTCAATTCTGTGTGATTTACTAACCAGTCTAACAGACAACTTCATTTTATAGACATGTCCTAAATCTTAACAGCTATTTTAAAAACATATTAAGCACTCTCATTTTAGCCTTTGATGTATTTTCGTTTTTATGATTCCTCATGTTTCAAATAGTTTTCTCTTCCCCAGTCATTTAATTATATGAAATCACAACAAAGTCTGTTTACTAAGAGACTTTTTTTTTTAACTTTGACAACCTTCAGAGCTGACTTCTTACCCTCACACCAAAAGTCCAATATCACACCAAAAGTCCAGTATCACTAACTTTTACTTTGACTCTTTGTCTTGCCTTTAATAATAGTAAAAAAAAAAAAAAGACAGGCTTGTCAAATTTACATGAAAAATTAATTCAATATGCCTTTATGATTTTAGAAATGTAATATTAACTCTAATATGAATTAAACATGGCAAATTTAAAAGGAATTTTGAAGTCCAGCCTTTATAAATTTGAACAGGCGCCAGTCATTTTTTTAATCAAAACCATGTTAAATATTCATTCATGTTTCACTGTGAGCACTTAAAATAAAGTAAACCCTTCAATGTAGCCATCAATATGGCAAAAGCCTTGAATTTTACTGCATAATGCTAAGGCAAGTTTCCAGCCAATATATGCAAAAATTATATTGCAGTGATAGCCAGTAGTAACAGATTCATATTAAAACACAAGTTATTCCTAACACAGAGAGAAGTAAAGCTCAAAGCAAAGAAAGGCTGTGACTACAAAGAGTGTGATGAGTAAGAGAAAAAAGGCCCTGGCTGATACTCCAATATTACAGTATTTTAAAAGCATCTTCTTATCCATGACATCAAAATACTGAATGAGGCAGGACAAAAAATTAAAATAAAAAAGTACTTCTGTGTAAGCAGTATTTTTTTGCCACCAAAACTGTCCAAAAGAAAATACCATGTATAACTTCCAGCAAACCAAGTTATTTGGTATCTCACAGATTCTCCCTTTATTTAACACAGAATGCTAACATGTAGGCCGCAATCCACCAAGACCTTGTGCTTCAAAGGATTTTGCAGTTGAGAGGCAGGGAATATCATAGAGTTTTGGGTGGTGTTCATACATTCTGAAAACTAAAGTAACGGGGATTCTTCAACAGAAACAAACACCAGTCTGAGAAATTACCAGCTCCACAGGGAATCAGATTGAGTTGTGTATCAGTGCTAAATTCATGGCTTTCAGCTACTGCACCAAAGTACCTATAGATATCAGCATCTAGGCAGAAATACCAGATGCAATCATACAACTCTAAAAGCTTCTTTTAATAAGAAAATAGTGGGATTTGCATAAAATGATAATTAAAAGAAGAAAACCAAGGAAACAGGAAAAAAACCCAAAACACCTGTTTTAATCCTTAGGCAATCTCCCATATAAAAGTGACAAGGAAAACACTTTAAACACAGACTCCAGTTTAGAAACCTAAGGTCAATACCACTCTACAGAACTGAGATGACTCTCAAGTGATTTGTCGGAGTTCACAAGAAGAATCTGACACAAAACACTTGTTTTACTGATTAGGACCACGGCAATCATAGCCAAAACCCGTCATACAAGCAAGTGCTACTAAATCCTTAAATCCTCGAAAGAACAGAAGCCAGGTAAGGATGATTTCAGAGACATGTCAGACACGTTTACAACAAAAAACTTTGAACCATTATCAGTTTTAATCATCTCCACTATAACAAAGTGCATACAAGTTTTAACATACAGTTGAGGAGGGTCCCCAAGCTTACACAACCCCAAGCATTTAAAGGGTTCACAAATACTAGAGTTTGGGGCTGTTTTAGTTTTAACAGTTGACATGGGTAACAGTGGTGGTTCATTGTTCCTTAAAATCAGTCCTCTCAAATTGTTTAAAATAGAAAGTACAGAACTAAGTCTACTTGAAAAGCTGAAGCTTTGAAACCAATTTTCTGATAAGCTGGGGACTTTTTCTGAAACTTTTAACTGATATAGATGTGTAGGGGATAAAACATACCACGTTCAAAAGCCTTTGAACAAGCCTTCTTAAAAACCTCAGACAGAAGGCACATTATTACAATTCTTCAAAATCAAATTAATTCAGTATTTCACTGTCGAAA
Organism: Dryobates pubescens; assembly: GCF_014839835.1. Taxonomy (NCBI): domain Eukaryota; kingdom Metazoa; phylum Chordata; class Aves; order Piciformes; family Picidae; genus Dryobates; species Dryobates pubescens. Next base: position 17,121,223 of record NC_071625.1, on the reverse strand, counting down.
TATCATTCTAAGTACAAAATCATTAGAAAGCATTCTTCCCCACTATGCGGAGTACCAACTTTTTCTACTCCCAAAACATCAGTAATACAAATGTCTAGACCATGATAAGAAATATAACTCAAAGTGTATTACAATTCCATTTTCGAGAAATTACTTTAAAAACACACAGTCAAGCAAAGGGAAAAGTGTAAGCAGCAGCCACCTCTCCTACACACAACTAGGACTGCAATTTACAGGGAAAAGTGCATACTCAGGTTTCATACTTACTACTATTGAACAGTGACACTGAAAATAAAATAGGCATAACATAGGCATCAATTTTATATTTATCTTCAGCTAAATAAGATATCTAATGGAAAATAAAAATCCTGGCAAATTGTCCTGTATCATAGATTGTCAGAAAGTGAAAATATTACCATTCTCATGCTGCTAAAAATTGCAACTCAGTATGTCCTCTAAAAAGATCATCAATAGATTTTGATACTACTCACCCCACTGGAGAGGAGCCAACTGTAGATGCTCCAGGACCAGCTGATTAAGAACACCTTCCACACTTGCTTCCCCTTCACGCTTCAAGGAAGGGTAAATTGGAATTAAGGAAAATTTGGTTTCAAAGAGAGCATGTAGTATGTACCATTTTCATTATTGCAAATCAAAACTGTCAGCTAAAGATTCATTACAGGTTAATGCCACATTTGGTTTATTAAGGCATGAATTAGCTAACAATAATAATTACAGTAGTTGATATAAAAAATAATTCCACTGAGTGTTAAATATGAAGACGCAAAGGTAAAATGTACCTGAACCACAGCAATACACAAAGGGGTGAAAAAAGCCTGGAAGCTGTAAAAATGCAGAACCTGTAATTATGTGAGGCAGGATCAGAACTCAAAATGACAAATTAACACAATCTGAAAAAAAATAAATAAGTGGGGGTGGGGGGGAGAAGGATAACATTTAAGGCAATACAAAACAGAACAAAGGGGAACTAGGATAGGTTTGAATATTGGCTCGGTGCGACTTGTGTGGAATTACAGGGATGTTAGACAATGCAGAGACAGTGTTGTGTTATTATCAAGGGCAAACACTATACCAGAATCACATAGAGACATAGCATGCAAGCTGCCCTTTCTATTCACTCTTGTGTGAGCTCAGGAACAAGCTCAGACTGAAAGGAGAAAAACTTAGGAAGTTCTTCTTACTCTAAGGACAGGGAAGCGCTGAAGTGAACTGTTGGGAAAAGCAGAAGCAGGCACATCTTCTGACTGATAATGTTCTCATCTGTGTAATTTAACAAAAAATTAACAAGTACTGCAGATAACTAATTTCTATCATAAGACACAATTTTGCAAGCTCTCCAAAAGATTTAAGTGTCTTGAAATCTCAGATCAAAATGATATCAATGAGTGACTGAAACTCAAGAGCTCAAAAAGATGATAGAGAAAATCAATACATTATGCAGCATTCTTGCAATATGTTTTTTAATAGCCTCATTACAACCACAAAAATGGCTTGAATACTTTATATTTTCCTAAAAGGACTCCAGATGAAGAATTCAGAGTCTGTAAATGCCATTAAAGAAAAGCACCTACTTTGAAAATTGAAGGCAGCAGAATATCACCTCACAAAAACATCACTTCTGAAAAGTAAGACCCAGGACACCAGCAAAACAGAATAATTTCCATAAACTAAACTATAGGATAGAGAATACATAATTTAGATTACTTCATAGAAACAGCAGATAAATAAGTCTGCTATCACATCTTTAATGTTATGAATATGAGAGAAAACACTAATAAAAAGGCAATCTTTAAAATAAGTTTTTAAACAGAGTGGCTGCCATTAACTGTAATGCTAAGCTAACTTAACTGCAATTTACTTACAGCTGGCTCACAGTGGTGCCCTGGAATATTACAATTTTTTACTGCTTAAAGCTCCATGGAAAGCTTAATGTCTCAGACACCATTACAAAATGACTATAAAATAGGTGATTCTCCGCACTTTATCACTGGTAAATGCTATCAAAGCAGATCCACAGATTCACATGGCTCTACAGAGGGATCTGGAGTGGCTGGATTGATGGACTGGGGCTAATTGTATGAGATTCAACAAGGCCAAGTCCCGAGTCCTGCGCTTGGGTCACAACAACCCTGTGTAACACTACAGGGTGGCTGGAAAGCTGTCTGCAAATGCAAAAAACTATTTAAGAAATTCATCACATTAGAGATGAAAAGCAACCCAAATAAAATGTCAGAGGCAAATGAGTGAAAAGCTTGACTCAAGAATTTGCCTATTTTCTAAGGCAAGTCTTTAGAAGCCAGTGAAAGCAAAGCTGTTGGAACAGAGGTTTCATTCTTAGCTCAAACTTTCTTAGCTCAAACTTTAGAAAAGACAAAAGTGTAAGATCCAGAATTTAGGATTCACTAAAAAAAATTGCACAGATAAACAGAAAAAAAATTGCACAGATAAACAGAAATACACACTGGCACAGTTAAGTCTGACCTTGTAGAATGTATGTACTTAAACAAACCTCCAAACATTTTGCTGAAATCTCACTCATGGCTACAGACCTGCTCTTCTGTAGGAGTCAAGATTGTTAAATGCCTTTGCTGACCCAGGTCTCATTTTCAACATTCACAACTTTGTTTATTAACAACACATGAATCAGCCAGACCTGAAAAAGTTGGTTCCAGATTCCAGTGCAACCATTCATATTTGGCAGTTCAAAATACTTTCATTTGCACAATCAAATGACTTTCAACAAGGGCCTCAGAGCCAATCAGCCACCAGATGCTGTCAAAAAAAACCCCCATAAACCCCCAAATCTAATTTTTCAAAGCAGACACCTTTATTTCACATTTCTTTAGCAACAGATCATATATTTTCATATTGAAAACCTGAATGACAGTCAAATGAACCGGTTATTTCCCCAAGGCAAACTCTGGGGGTTATATACTATCTTGATTGTCTAATGCATAGCTGGGCACCCACGGTTATAGCACAGCATGTTACCTAAAACCTAGTGCTTAAAAATACAATACATTTTAGAAATGGTTTCTATCTTCAAGTTACTCACCTCTTTTCTTTCTGCTATGCCACATTCTGTATCTCGCATCCTTCTAAACAGATCCATTTACAATAACATATTTCTCAGTTCTTTCACATGTAAATACAGGTGGAAATGTGTACACAATCATAAATGAGCAAATGTTCATAAATAAAAATTATACAAATAAAACCCAAATTTACATGATTAATGGCCATAGTCTGCTTATAGCTGCAGACTTAGTCATATTTTATATGACTTGATTACTATTGTAGGACTTTATTATTCAAACTAATTACATGCAGCTATTGAGGATTTAAAGTAATAGTTACTTTTGTAAACAATTGTTGATGCTAAGAAGCTACACGGAAATGTAAAACTGCATCCAACTAAAGTACTTCTAAGGAAACCTTTACTGATGTACGAAAGTTCTACAACATGCTATACTCTCATATCCAAAGAGTCATAATTATGATCAAGATGAAGTCATCAAAAGCTGAATAGACAATCAGAAAATTTCAATAACAGTTATCAGTGGCTTGCTGTCAAGCACAGACAGCATATCAGATGAGATGACTCAAGGTTCTGTCTAATACATGCTCATTTCAAAATTCTGCCTGACTACTTAGATGATGAAATATAAAAATATTCAAAAAATATATGTATTTGGAGATGTCAGTCCTCAGAATCCTAATACATACATGGAACTTAGGAAGATTACTTTACGTGGAATTTAATGAAGAGAAGTTCCAAGTATCACCCTGGAAAAAATCAACAAATCTATAAATGGCAGTTGGGAAAAATTATTCACTCACTTTTGCTGGGACACATGTTAAAAAATCATTCATACATTGGACACTTTTAAAAGTAGTCAAGATTATTTCTCAGAGCAAGCACCATGTCTGAAATCCAGCAGGTGCAGCTTATTCAGTGACAAACCTCACCTGAAGTAGTGCTTCCAGCAAATTTAGAAAACCGCAGCAACACTGCAGAACAACATCAGCAACAGGACTGAAAGAAAAGGCGCTCTGAAAAAAGGTTGGCAATTCAGTTTGAATATAGAGAAGAAAAATGTGAGGAAGGGGCACACAGAATATAATTCCAAAAACATAAGGAAACACTGCAAATGGAACAGGCTTCATATAAATCACAGAACTTCATGCTGAAGTAAGAAAATAAACAAAGTCTAAGTACTAGAAATTTAAAAATGGCACATGCTATTTAAGGTGAGACTGGAAGTCTCCGTATTTTAAAAGCTGTTAGGGCTGGGTTTCTACTATTTTCAAGAATATGACTACAAAATGTTATAGTCTCATTTCACTGAAATAGCAATTCTTTCACAGTACATTAGAAATTTTTTTTTTTTTCTAGGTGTAATCAAACCTGGGGAGAGCAGGAGACAGTGGGAGAAAAAGGAGTTTGCTTCTCAACAGTCGTTCTCTGACCCACCCCACTGTGTGGCTGCACAAATCACAGTGTAATTTACATTGAAAGGCAATTTTGGAGTCACTGTCCTACCCTGGGCTCAAAGCACGGAAAATATTGAAACTGCATCAAATTGTTCAAAGCTTCATCCAGAATTTTTCAGTATCTTTAGAGACAATTTTACAGCACTTTGGACAGCCTGTTCCACTACTTGAGCACTCTCACTGTGAAAAAGGAATTTTCCTAGTACCTAACAGGAATCTACCTGGCTGCAACTTCTTACAGTCACTTTGTGATATACCTTGCTTGAAGAATGAGATGTGTATTGTTGGCTGCTGCAACCCCTGGACTTTGAGAAGATTAACCCTGGAGGTCCATCAGCTCTTCTGGACCTCTCTGTCCCTGAGGGCAGGCTCCTGCGCAACGCAGGACATGGTACTTGGCTTTGTTAAACCTCATACAATTGACCTTGGCCCATCAATCCAGCCTGCCCAGGTCCTTCTACAGAGCCTTTCTACCATCAAGCAGATCAATACTCCAACCCAGTTTGGTGTCATCCACAAACTTACTGAGGGTGCACTGAATACCTTCACCCAGATCACTGATAAAAATATTAAACAAGACTGGTCCTAAAACTGAGCCCTGGGGACCACCACTAGTTATCAGCCACCAGCTGGATTTAACTCCATTCACCACTACTATTTGGGCTTGGTCATCCAGCCAGTTCTTAACCCAGTGAAATGTCCACCCATCCAAACCATAAGCAGTCAGTTTCTCCAGGATGATGCTGTGGGAGATGGTGTCAAACACTTTACTATAGTCCAGGTAAAAAACATCAACAGCTTTTCCCTCACCCACTAAGCTGGTCACCTTGTTAGAGAAGGAGATCAGATTCACCAATCAGGACCTACCTTTCATTAACCCCTACTGACTAAGCCTGATCTACATATGCTGCATAACAGCACTCAGGATTACCTGCTTCATGACCTTCCCTGGCATTGAGGTCAGACTGGCAGGTTCCTCGGGTCCTCCTTCCAGCCCTCCTTGTAGATAGGCATCACTGGAGATTTGCCAGTCTCCAGTCACCTGGGACTTCCCCACTTAGCCAGGACTGATGGTAAATGATGGAAAGTGGCTTGGAGAGCACTTCTGTGAACTCCCTCAGTACCTTTGGGTGTACGCTATCTGGCTTCATAGACTTGTGTATGTCTAAGTTGTGCACCAGGTCACCACCTATCTCATCTTGAATTATGGGGGCTTCATTCTGCACCCCATCCCTATCTTCCATGGTAGAGATGGGTATCCAGAAAACAGCTAGTCTGACTAGTAAAGACAGAGGCAAAGAAGCTATTTCCTCAGCCTTACCACTAAGGTCCCCCCTGCATGCAATAAAGGACAGAGATCCTCCTTAGTCACTCTTTTGTGGCTAATATATTTGTAGAAGTATTTCCTGTTCTCTTTAACAGCTGAAGCCAAATTAATTTCCATTTGGGTTTTGGCCCTTCTAATTTTCTCCCTGAACAGCCTCAGAACTTTGTAGTCCTCTCAAGTGGACTGCCCCATAAACTCCTTTTCTCCCTAAAGTGCAACCAGATCTCTCTCTTCAGCCAGGCTGGCCTTCTTCCCTGCTGACTCATCTTTTGGCACAGAAATTATGAAAATATTTGAATTTCTTAAGTCAATGCAGATGTCACAAATCTCTGGAATACTCTGAAGAGTAATAATCTATGGTGGGCCTAACACAGAGTATGTGAGGATTATGAAGAGAAGTGTTGCTTGCCCTTCATCTTCTAAATGGGGAATAAGAAGTTTCTTAAGATTTTGAAGATAGTCTTTTACTGATATCTTACAGCACTCAGCAACACAGACAGAACCTTAGATACTTTAAAAGACACTTAGTGCTAATGCCTTGGTCCATGAGTTAGAATGAGCAGAGGGTCCCTGAATAAAATACAAATTGTGTTTAAAAGCATTTTAAAAACATGAAAACAATCACAATACGAGAATATTAGCCTCCTAAATGCCACATGTGCAATCTCTGTTCAAACCCTGTGTTAAAATAAAACCCAGTTGTGAAGCTGATACCAGATTCTATCTAAGAGATGCTGAAAAGCAAGTCAGCATATTCTTAATTTAAATTATCTCAATACACCTATAATCTCAAAGGTACACTAAATTACATTATTCCCTTAATTTTTCTTAACTGAACTGGCATGGCAGTAAGCTTGCTTATAAGAAGGTCTATCTTCCTAATAATTTTAATTCTAGGTTGAATTGAATAATATGCTGGGTTGCCTCTACGTCTTGCCTTTGTCCCTCCAAAAGTATGTGAAAATATATCAATTACAATACCTTCAAAAAGAAGCACTGAAAATCTCATCACTTGAAATCTTGCATATTTTAGTGGATAAAGCCACGGAAAATGGGGTTTCCATACTGGAAAATACTTCTGGTGCCCCTCAAGACATAAAGATACAACCTGAGATCCTCATCCTTTGTGAACTAATTTTGGTCCTCGCAGGAGTTCCATATAACTAACTTTTCACTGCATGGACTTACAATCTGAAGTCTTTGTTTATGTCATGGTTTCACAGCACATAAACATGGTATCAACCAATACAGTAAGGATTTCAGGAACTGCAAGCTAAATGACACAGCCCTTCCCTTGTAAACAATGTAAGATTACTTAAAGTTAGAAGTGTGTTCTCTGAAATAAACAGTCTTCTTCTCAGGCACATACTTAACAGGGAAAGCTTAGCTAGAGAGTTCAAAGCAGTTCACAGATGGTAGGCACCAAAAACATCATATGGTCTTACCATTTGAAAGACTTGTGCAAAAAAAAGCCTTCTCTAGTAAGAAATATAAACAAATACATCCCTTTTTATTTGCAAATACTTTTTATCTGTTGGCTGCATTTAGGCTGGCTTCTGCAGGACACCAAGGGTTATGCTGCTAAGCTATCCATCCATTTCTCTGTTCATCAGTATGTCTGAAATAAACTCTGCTGACCAGTGTCAAATTGTTCTGCCAGGAGGACAGATGCCTCAGAAATTAAGTTTCTCAAACTTAGAAGAAGTGAGAGGAGCAATGGTTTTCTACTGGTTCACATCTAAATGTTGCTATAAGAAATAAAAGAGAAAGACTGAATCTAGCTGAGACATGAATTCTTCAAGACTTCCTAAGCACACATGTTGCCTTCCATTAGAACAGTTTTAATTCTAGGAACAAAGACAACATTCATAACTAATCTTAAAACCACAGAAACTAATGCTTACACCAAATTTTACAGTCTGAATTCATGCACTGTTCTATTGTTTTTCTAAGGTACTGACTTACATGTCAGCCACGACACTTTTGGTATCAACACCAGGTCTAAATACAGAACACAAAATGGATGTAAACAGTGTTGCTCAGCAACAGAAATGAATGAGGATGTATTTTTACACTCTGACAAAATTATTAACAACTATGCATTCAATTCCAGCACATGAATTCAACTATGCTATCAAAGTATATTTACATCTTTCCATAATAGACATTTTCTGAGTGAGTTCTGGTTAAATACTGACATTTTTGCATACATGAAAACCTTTCTGAAGTGTTCCTTAGGGAAACTGGATGGAAGCAGCCACAAGGAATCTCATTTATGTCTCAAGTCCTGATTTTGACTAATCTTGTGCAGCTAATTTAATAGCTACAAATGAAAAACCATTTCAGATCACTAGATAAAAGTACAATTAAAAGTATGAAAAGACATCTCTAAAGATATATCATGATTTGATTGCCACTCTTCCCTGCCACCCACTATCACATGAATTTGAAGATGATCTGAGTGAAAAAATATAGCTCTCCTGGAAGATGCCTGGGGGGCTGTTGAAAATAATTAAAAAAGAGTATTTTTGACAAGCCAAGCACAGGATTTTTTTTGGTTCATTTTAACTTTAAACTGAATGCATTATCTTATTGATAATCATAATCAATATTTTACTGCGTTAACAGTAACTATGAGGATTTTATGTTTAGAATGACTAAGCTATCACACAACTCCTTTCTAAGCCTTAAAAAGACCTGGCAAGATCAGATATATTATAAAATTAGTTAACATTATTTGGAAATAAATTATACTAATATATTTTGATTTGCTCAAATGTAATCAAATATAGGAAAACTCTTGAAATCGAGATTCGTATTACTGCTACTACTACTAATCATCAACCCTAACTACACTTCCTCAGCTCCCTAAAAGTTGTGAAAAACACACAGAGTTTGTGACACACTCAATGACTCAGAAAAAAAACCATTATAGTAGGACCTAAGCACTGTCTAAATAATACACAGCACAATAAACCTTAAAAGGTCTATAATTATGGTAAGTTTCATAGTTCTAATTAATTTTCTTTTCAGTAACACTTCCATAAAATGTGTTGAATAATGAAATAAAATGTGTCACAGGGCATCTATTTATATATTTTTAAAGCAAGTATTTATGAAAGGATATAATTTTCCAGCAAATATCCAACTTGCTGTTAATCTCCAGACCTCTTGCTTGTTGTCTTTCTTCTTCCAACTGCTTTGCATTAGCAAATTGTATCCCATCAACAGGGGATTCTGGGAAGCTCTCAAAATTGAACTTGTCCACTTGGATAGCCATACTGTAGCAGAGGGGAAAAAAAAAACCAAAACCAAAAACAGGAATTTAATTCTACTAATTTTACAGATATTATTTAGGCAGAAAATGCAGACCACAGTGAAACCAACCATTTCAGTATTAGTATATTTGTCTCAGTGGCGTCTGGTCTCTAACGATATATAAGCCATATGATTTATGCTACTGAAAACAGAAGTCCAAGTCTATGGAAGATGGTAAGATTTTTTTGCAAATCATCAACCAACATCTTAATGCCTTTCTGAATGGTACACAAGACATTTGTTTTGCAGTTGCAACTTGTTGACTTTATTGGAGTTCTGCAGAGGTTCATCTGCCTTCACTTTTGTTACATAAAAGCTCCTGGTATGCTTAAACTGGCAAAAAAAAAAGGCAATGAGACTGGGCCAAATGCTGATGAACAAACTATTTAAAGTAGTTAATTAATCCCAATCTGTATACAAGTGAAGCAAAATATTACACACAAAAATGTCTCCTAAACTGAACAGTAACGCGCTTGAAAAGCCATGCACACTTCATTGGTTTTATGAGCCAACTTCCTTTAAAATTTCCTTAAAAACTCAGGAAGGAAAGACAACCACAGTAGCAGGGCCTAAATCTGGTCCTTGTCATTTTCTTTGAGAAAATACTTCCTTAAATACTTCAGGAAATACTTGCTTAATGTATCTTCATGCATTACAGGCAATATTAATTTCATTTACCACAGCACAATTCATTGATAGTAAATGGTTAACTAATTGCTTTATTAAATGTACGGTAAGGCATAAAAGCAAATTCCATTAAATATATTATGCTATAATGCATGCTAAATACTTATATGTTAAACTAGAATCACTAATCTAATACAGAAGGGAATTTAGACCAGCTCACATCACATGAAATGTGGTTATAGCAGATTTAATATACTGTGCTGCCAAAACATCCTTAATTTCCTGAATCGTCCAAAATAGAAAAATAATTAGGGAAGAATTAAAATATATTGCTCTTGAAATGACTTTGCTCTTAAGGAAAACAGAAGACCAAGCAACAACAGCTCTGAAAACGATTCATGATGAAATGCAACTACAGTCTAAGAAGAGATATGAGAATAGCATTTCACAAGAAGACAGGATTACTATTATTTCTTTATCTATTTTTACATATAGAGAGGGAAATATATTTTATAAATGTTGCCAAAAGGAAAACACCAGTAACAAAAGTCAGCAAGAAGAGGCTTTGAAATCTTCCCAAACCAGAAGAGATTTTCCCATTATTAGTTCTAATTTCAGAGAATCTTGACCCTAAAAGAAACTGGGAGAAAATATATGGTAATTACTAAAGCAAGGAATAAGCTTATGAAGTTTACTATGGAAAGATGAATTCAAATAGGCCCATCATGCTTCACTCTGAGCAGAAAAATGACATCTCAGAAGCTTCATCATTAAAATGTACACATACAACACTGAAACAAAGGTGGCACAATTACTGTTTCTATAAACTACTTCTCCAGAGTGCATCTTTACTGAGCTTCACATTTAAAAATCAAAAAAGGCTGAGGAATCAATCTCTTTCTCTGTAAGGGGTCTTTTTGGTTTGGCTATTTTTTTTTCCTGCAGCAAGAGATCATTAAGATTTCTTCATTTGCATGCAAAGACCAGCAAGTGTGGTCGTTTGAGGCTGTGCCTTTAAGAACAAACACTGCTGGAACACACTGGCTAATGTTTTTGGTACTAGAACCAAAACATTCTGATATTCTAAACGAATTTCATTGGTTGATAAACAAAAATTCAGCTTTAGATTGTGAAGCGGTTGGAAAATTTTTTTCCTCAGTTCAGTTGGGTTTGGGAGTTGGGGGAGTTTGGTGTTTCAGCCTGTTCTCCCTGCCTGCTTCTTCTGCGAACTGCTGGACTTGGCCTTCAGATAAGCAAACACTAATCCTGCATGGGCTTTTGAAGCTTGCTAACAACTCTTTTCCTTAGTAACTTGCCTTTCTCTCTCTCTAACCCCTTTTTGGGGAAAAAGGGAGGTAAGGGGGGGAGAGAGGGGGTTCCAAAGAGGGGATCCCTCCCTGAGGGAGGGATTTTTGTTGTGTTATTTGTCTTTGCTGTGTATTTCTGTGTATATATTGTAAATACCTGTATATATTGTGTTATATATAACCTGCTTTCCATATATGCTTGTAAATATATAGCTTTTGCTCTTCGACTGAGTTAGCTGTGGTTTCTTACTCTGTGGAGGAGGGAGAGCTAAGCCCTCTCTCAAACTACCACAGCAAGTGATTGGCATATAAAAAACCTAAAATGAGCTACAAGTACATGACAGTAACTGCAGGAATGAAGGCAGAAATAAAGTAATGAACAACACCTAGATACAATTTGTAGAGTAGATTTTAAAAAATATCATGCCTGAAGCTACGACTAACAACATCAATTCTTATTTACATCATTAATTCTTACTGGCACCTGCAAACACAGGTTGAGTTTCCTGGATTTTGCATGGACAATGCGTGTGGAAGGCAGAGAGACACAACTGGAACATTACAACATCTTTTTTTCTTTTTGTTTCCAAGATGTTTTCATCACTCTGTGGCAAATGAGCAGATGCAAACCCAGGACTTGATTTCTATTACATAGAATCCTCACATGAATAATCACAGTTAGTTATTTACAGTCATAGTTTGACAACAAATTATCTTAGTTTCTAAACAGTAAAAAAAGATTTAGAGTCCATCTCTGAACAGACCTGTAAAACAGCTCTCATCTAATTGTTGTGCCACACTTGTCTGAGAGAATGATACATTCCTGCCTGACAATATTTAGTACGTAATTGAGGGCATTCAGATTGTATTCTTCTGTTAATAGATCATGGTCTCTTTTTTGTCTTCTTTAAAATTATGTATGCATGCAAGCATTTTGTTGCACAACAGTCTAAAATAAATCCACATCAGCTCCAGGAATACAGCCTAAATTACTCTTAACATTGGTTCATAGTATTTGAAATAACTTTTATTAAGCTCTAAAGTATTGTAAACTTTAGTAAATATAGCTCTGTTACACAGAATATCAACTATTTTTCCAGGTTTTAATTGTGTTTTTATCTGTTGTGCATACTGTATTTAGCACTGTGACACCGCATGCCACATAAAAAGAAACAAAACTACGACCAACTACATACTTGCAAGATAGAAAGTGGCCTGAGTGAAAGAGAAATGCAGAGAGAAAAATAAAACGCAACAGTATTACAAATACAGCTGCAGGCAGAAAGCAACAGAGATTAAAAAAAAAAAAATCAAGGCTATAGCTGCACTCAGAGTAAAGAAAGACAAAATTCAACCCTAGCTCTTTTTCTTAAACATATATTACTTTTATCATCAGTATTTTGCTGCTTCTTGTGCTAAAAATATATGTATTGACTTTTGTCTCTGCATTTTTTTATCAATAATGTTGCTCCAGTATTCATTCCTAAGCCTATGGAATGTGTAGTAAACTGGAAGGCTTCACACACACAAAAAAAAACCCCAAACAAGCAAACAAACAAGTAAATAAATAGTCTAACCTAAATCAGTCACTCATCCTTAAAAATTTACCCCTGCACAAGCATGGCTTCTTCAATTCACTTTTAATATGAGAACTTCTGCCATCTCAAAAGATGCTTTTCAACAGTAAGGTAGTAATGAACGGACAATCAATTCCCAAAGCCAGCTGGCTGAAGGAAAAATGATAAGCTGGACATTGGGTTACAATCACAGGGAGGCAAATGTGCTGTATATCCTGAAAGGAGAAGGCAGTGAAAGGTAACCTCTCAACAATCTCCCAAATCTGTCACTGTGCTGCACATCAAAATAATGAAACTGACATACATCTATTTTAGTTCTAAAAGTCTTTCTCCATGTATGTTATTGTATTAATCAACAGTTACAGTTAGAGCTGGACCATGCTTCACCTTCCTTTGCTGACCCTGGTACCAGTGCCAGCAGCACACACGCTCCATGGTGCTAGAGGCTGCAGGCAGAGAAGTCCCTCTCATGGGTTTTATGCAGGCAGGTTGTCCCTGCCTTCTGGGTGATGTTTAGCATGGTTTCGGAGGAAATTTGAATAATATAATCATGTATTTCTAGCATGCACTTAACTTTACTGAATAATATATGGAGAGGTGTCAACTCCAATATTAAAATTACAGTTAATTAAGCAAAGGTATTCACTTGGGCACCCCAGCCCTCAGGATCTGCTTTGATGTTGGGTCTTCATGTTATTTTGAGCCCTGCTTCATCAGTTTTAGCCAAAACAAGGCCATCGTATCTTCATAAGACTCCCTCCTTGAGCTCTTTTTCAGGTCAGCTTCACAGATCTTCATTTAACACAAAAACCTGCTGAATGTAAATGACTTTGGTCTCATAGCATAGTAAATCAGCTTGCCTTTCTGTCCCACAGCAAGCTGGGCGGTTTTACCACACATGTGTTTCTTGTTTTCTACACTTTTCTTCCCAATTTTATTGATTGATTGTTAGATAGTTTGTTTGCTGTGATACACAAGAATCCACGGACTCTATACCAAAGAACAATTCAGACTGACATAGTCATTCAGTTTATTACCAAGGGTTAGGATAGCAATGGCCCACATTCCGCAAGGGTAACTGTATACATGGTACCATGCCCTTCACAGTAATTACATATCAGGGGAAACGTAAAAGATCTTAAAACACAGAAGTTCAAAGGTATACTTGCTTCAGGAAAAGGGACGAGAATTTCATTATAACCTTCTTTGCCTCATGGGTAGCTATCCAAATTTCCTATGAGGAGAGTTTTAAATAAATCATTAGGTATTTGTATAAAAAACACTGCATTATGTAAAAATATTTAATAGCCAATCCTGCATATGCAAAACAGGTTTTGTTTCTCTCCAGCTAACCTCGCTTGTGCAGGAGAAGGGATAAAATAACAACAGTCCTCATGAATAATGAAACAATCATGTTTTGAAACAACTGGGTTTTGTCATGAAATGAGCCCAAGACATCATGACAGCTACTCAGACATCCAAGCATCATTACAGGGACGCAAATTACTCAAATACAAATTAAGTGAATGAAGAGGAAAAGGTCAGCTCATTGGCAATGCTGATGATATGTCTGCATGGTACCATCTCACATCACCTGTCAGGATGACTTATAGGGGGAAAAAATGACAAACCTTCTGATGGTACAGCAGACATTTCAATAACAGTTATCTAAAGTCCTATTAAAGTAACAGCACAGAATTATTAAAGACATTATTCTGTTGATTTCACCACTTCTCATAAATGAGCTTCAGCTTTACTGGAAATAGTACTCTATCCCCAACAACAAAATGCACAATGGAAAGAACTTTGTCTTAAGAAAAAAACTCTTCCTGTAAAAGACATCACGACCACTCACTCCTGAGCCAGTGCCTTGCACAATCCTCTTTACAAAAGCAGTGTCAGTTAAAATTAAGCAACACTGACAGTTTCACAGAAGTGGCAAGTAGCAGATAAAATTAATAGGTGAAAAATTCAGTAAGGGAGTATTGCCTGTGGTGCTATAAACTCCTGCCCTTGTTCCTGGCAGGACTGCAGGCAGGTCCCAAGAATACCCTAGTGATGCATCTTGTCTCTTTCCATGTCCTCATCTCTTATAAGAGGATGAATCTATAAAGTGAAATTGAATATGTGACACTCTCCAAATAAAATAGGGTTAAAAGCAGACATAGTATTAAAAGAAAAGCAGCAATCTGGGTAACATAATGAGATTTCATCTTTCATTAAGTAAATAAAATACTGCTGCTTGGGCTGGAAGAATAAAATCTAGAGATAGTCCTTATTCAATTATCTTTAGGAAGGAACAATATAACTGGAGCCCAAAAACTCTTCCTCATGGCTAACTAGCTATTTAAATGCTGTAATTCACAGATGAGTTTGCAAGCTGTTCCCATAATGAAGCTGAAAGAAGGCAGTTGGAGACTTCACTCCGTATTATGTTTCCTGTTCATCCTCCTTTCTTATATAAAGTAGACAGTAGGGACACAGAGCCAGACCACATTACTACTCCTTATGCAAAATACTTAAGTGTATGAGTAGTCCCTGTGTAGTCAATGACTTTAAATGTCAGGAAAAGCTAGAAGTGAGGCTGACACTCATGTTCTCACTTTCAGGAAAGAAACACTAAAAAAAACACGAAGACAAGCCTGCTTTAAAACAAAAGAAACTTAACTTGATTATTCTATTGTGCTCAGTAAAGTTTTTATGACATCGTATTTCAGGTACACACAACTCCACCCTAAATACAAGTTCTGCAGCTGACACAAGAAACAGCAGAGTAGTGATATCCCAGTATATAAACATTGCTAGGCAAAGAGACACCTTGTGAATCAAATCTCTTGTGAGATGAATATGTATGTATCAGTGGGTGAAAATGAGAACGCAAAATAGTGCAAATGAATGTATATCTTTTGTTTACTTATAATTATTTCATGGCTGCACTGAAGAGCAACCTGTATTTCATTCACTATGATAAAATGCAATTATAAAAACAAGTAGCTCAAGCAACTCGTAAGTAATGATCTCTCCTGGCCCAAAACTGACTTTATAAAGAAAAAGGATTGCTTTAATATCTGAACTATGCAGAGCAAAAGAGAAATTTTTCCACTGATCTTGGAAAGGTCAAGTAAATTAAAACATTTGCATTTAGAACTTAATTATTTATTTAAAATAATTGGAAGAGGAGATAAAAGCCAAACTATAGTGCTGAAGTCTGTAAAATTCAACAGCTTGTACTTATCTGATCCAAAGCATTCCAGATGATAAAAAGTTAAACTAAGAAAGAATAGTTGCACTGTACATAATATATACTACTATACACTGTATATAATAGCTAATATTTCAAAAAGGAACAGCATTAAGGGATAGTTAGCTACATAAATCTTCTGTTTAACTGAGATGATAACATGCATGCTGAGAATCTAGCTTTTTAATTCCTAACTCCAAATCTTAAAACCATAAACTGGAACTAAAAAGGCATAACAATTAACTTCAACTTTTTTCACTTGGCCGTTTAAACAATATGGACGTCTGTGGCAATCACCATGTAGAAAACTGTTGGTTACCTCATGAAATTACAAAAATTAATAATAATATCATTCATAGCCTATTCTATAAATACACCAATTTTTATAGGGGGTTTAAGAGACTAATAATCAATAATCACTCACTCCAATAAGAAAACCAGAAAAGCCTAAGCATAGCAATTCTTGAAGGCTGAGTTGAATTTCCTCCCTTTATCTACCACAGATGAAGTACAGTGGGATTCTAAACCTGTCATTATCCAAAACAATACCTCCTACCTCTCAGTGGAATACTAACAGAGAAATACATTTCCAAATATGCATGTTTATATTTCTATATTTGGTTGCTCATTTGTGTAATGCAGTATTGCCTTCATGTGGCAGCAAGTTCCAAGGAAAACATATGTGAATTAAAAACAGAGAATTCTGTGCTGGATATAACAAACAATTCCCAAAAATCTCATTCTACCGTCATGCCTAGTTACCATTGCAGCTTTCTCAAGCTTCCCAGAAAAGGCTGAGAAGATTGCCCACCCCAAAATATAAAACTATTTTTTATAAACAGTGGAATAAAACAAACATTATTTATGTTCTGAGCATCTTTTCCAGGTTAGCCCCAGGTGGAGGAACCAGGTACTCACATGCTCCAGCCCTTCCCTCTGCACATACCTAGCGTTAAGCAAGATGGGACAAAACCATCAAGTTTCTCTGCTTTTGGAACACTCCAGAAAAACCAAAAAACCTGGTAAGGAGCACTGTGGTCAGGAATCATAAGATCATTTCACAGCATGGTCTGTGTCCTGTCCCAATACTGATGTTTGTTGCTGGTCCCAGGGCACATAAGTGCAGTGGCCATAGGTCTGTGTGGAATCTGCATAGGACACCAAGACACTCAGGGAATGCTCAAAACACCAGAACAGCCTATACAACTGAGAAATCATTCATAAACCAACTAGTCCATCTCTGTAATTACACAAGAGGAAATGAAGTTTTACCTGAACTTTTCCATACAGGAAGTGATTCATACATTTTGGGGGTGAAATGACAGGATGCACGAATGCTTATTGTGTAGGTGTATACATTTCCCCACAGGCTGCCAACTTCAAGATTCAATTAGACTTTATATTCATAGTTAATCATTAATTTTAAATCTGCTTGCTTGTCTTCTCTTTTTATACAAAGATAACATTTGCCCATTTCCCACAGCACTGCAGTAGTTCATCTCAAGATGATTTACTGTGATAACTAAATTCCTTTCTGAGTCACCATTTTCCTAAACAATTCCCTTCCCAAATGTATGCTTCTATCCACCTGCATCCACTGCGATCACACAAGGGACCTTCACGCTTTCAGAATCTCTTAAGAACATAATAGCTGTTCAGAGTGCTCCTTGCTTAGTTCCTTGAAGTCTTGTATTAAAGTTAGCCCAGTCTCCAGACTTCAAAATGTTTGTTTTGTCACAGCATCATTGATTCTTTTGGTATATAAAGGAATTATAGAGATTTTATTACAGACTTTCAAGTCCCAGAAGCAAGTTTTGTGAGCAAGATCATACTGAAACTAGCCCACAAAGTTAGGGGACAGTCAGGACATAATCAGTTTAAGAAATCAAAGCACCAGTATCGCAGCAAACATCAAATGTAGCAGTATTGCCAGCTTATTTTGACCTACAGAGCTTATTTTGTAACTAGTACCAGGAATAATGTTAACAAACATGAGTGGGGGCACAAGAAGTTTTCATCAGGCTCCCTAAATCTCATCTCCTGGTGAGTAAGATTCACCTGGGGAGGTATACAGGACTCACAGCACTCAACTGCTTGGCATTTGGTCAAATTTTTACAGATCTCTCACACACATACAGAATTATCACCTAAACAGTTCTTTTCTCAAAACATACTGTATGTATGAGAAGTTTATTTAATGCTTCCTCCACCAATAACACCTAAATATGTTTAGAAGCATGCTCTGGAAAAAAAACAACAAAAAAACTATTTCCAGAAAACAAACTCTCCCACAGCAGCCTATAAGTCCATATTGGTTTTACCATTTTCCATCAGGTGAGAGCCTTAATAAATATTAATGTGATAGTCTCCAAGCACTTCCCCTCCACCCAAGAGACAATGGTAAATAAACCAAGACATTTCTTCCACTGCTAACTATACTCAGCCTTTGGCAGCCCTGGATCCAGCTTCAGCAATACAGAATAAATATTATAGAATAAACCAGGTTGGAAGAGATCTTCAAGATCATCATGTCCAACCTATCATCCAACACCACCTAATCAACTAAACCATGCAACCAAGCACCCTATCAAGTCTCCTCCTGAACACCTCCAATGGCAGGAACTCCACCACCTCCCCGGGCAGTCCATTCCAATGGGCAATCACTCTCTCTGTGTAGAACTTCTTCCTAACCTCCAGCCTAAACCTCCCCTGGCACAGCATACGCAGAGCTAGGATTGTCTCCACTTGTTTTTCATCCTGTTTACAGTGACTTACCTTTTCATGCTTTGTCCTATATATTAATGTGCTGCATTAGGTGTCTGTCTTGTATCAGAAAATGAGGATAGATCTCAAATACCTTGTTATTTTAGCCAAAACTTCACATATCTATCAAATAACTGCTCAGCCAGTTGCCCTCTTAAGTCGGTGACCTGTGAACTTGAGCTCCCATGGAAAAAGGCAATGAATCCAAATGGCCAAAAGCCTCAGATCTCAACATTACAGATAGAAATTTGGTATTTAGTCCCTTGTTACATGGAAAAATCCTCATTTTGGAGCATGTGCCTACATCAGTCAATTAGAGCAGTAGAAACCACACATTACATACAATCAATTGTACAGCACTGTTTGCATGCCTGCCTAACATCCAGGCAGTGACACAAGCATTTTCAAAGAACCAAAGCACATTAAAAAAAACCATTAAAACCCAAAGAGCTTTGTACTCTTTCTTTCTACAGTTCAGAAATAGTTTTAACATAGTAGTTTGAATTTTAGCAAGGAAAATTTCACCTTTGAGCAAAGTCATATTTGAGATGACTTTGTAGAGCATGCAGCTAGTGCGCCGTTAATAAAATAACAATTACCAGAATTGTCGTGTACAGGAATTTCTTACCTGAGAATGGATTTCTTCACTACATTTGGAAAAAGTGGAGGGAATGGGGTTTACAAACATTACTTGTAAGCAGTCAACTAATGGTGTCTGAGATGAAGATACTTAGGTTTTGATACCCTATGTTATCGTGTTGAGCACAAATCTCCCAGCTCCCAGTTATCACCTTTCAGTTAGAAGTTCACAGTGAAGATATTATTTTTGGTGTGCTACTAAACTGTTTCAAATTTTCCTAATTTTTAAGAGAAAGCATTTCTTCTAAATATGAGGACTACCACATCAGGATTAAGGAGTTGTATAATTTTTCATCTAAATATTTGACTAATGTGTACTTGTAATGATGATTTAGAAGTATTTAGCTCTAAATATATATATTCACAGATTATTCTTGTCCGTGCTTCATAAACTGAAAATTATGTCAAGCAAGAAATTAACTTGGTATTACATAAGATGCTTTGGTAGTGTTTTAAGGTACGAACACATTGAAGGTAGTAGGTATTTTTCAGCATTTCTTTTTAACCTGTAAATTTGCAAAGTCCTTCAATCATCTAAATATACATTTTATGGACTTTTAAAAAAAATTAAAATCAAAACCCTCTGAATCTGTGTTTCTTTGTAGTATTCCTTCACAGACAAACACAGCTCAGCATAATGTTATCTAAATTTCTTCCAAGATAATTTTTTCTTTTGAAAAAAAAAAATGCAAACTGCAAGGTAAAATTGAAATGTACCAAACTAGAAAACAATCGCCTGCAATCTCTTTTATTCAAAGTACATGTAGTTTCCACTCTGACTAGACTCTTTTGACTATAATAAAAACATGTAGGCACATCTAGGTTCAGGCACCCATTTCAAACTGAGTAACTGAAACACATCTTTTCTCCAGCTTTAGAGGGGAGAAAACAAAAAAAAAACAATAAAAAAACAACCCATATGTTTTCATTTACAGAGATCTGAAATTTCCAGACATTTCAGATCCAGAGATTTGAAATTCACATGTAGACAGATCACCAAAAATTTGTTTTGTAAACCATCCTGTCCCACCTGGTTCCCAGTTCCTGCAAGGAAGCCAAACTCCCAAACAAATACTTGTGCACAAGGTTCTCACACACACAGTGTTAGACCAATTTGACAGTTAAAATGACAGTTAGTACTATCAGACAAATTGTAGCCCACAGCTGGGTAGTAGTTTTGTAAACCTTCCCATCCCCAGCCTAGAACGTGCTAATTTGCTCTGGGTTAGTCAATTATACAAGTATAAATGAATTATTAATACCAGAAACATATATTATTAAAATAGGGTTTATCTGTCATATACTAAGCAAATAATACTGTAAACACACTAAGCAAAGATTACAAGGTCTGCTTTGTTCTGAAATTAAGCTATTTTGCATACAAAAGATTTCCTCTTTTTTATTCTTTCCTATTCTCCGTTTCTCCCATACAACCAAAAAAAAACAGAGACACCATCAAGTAGCAAATCGAGGAATAAAGCCGCAGAGATTTTTTTACTCCCATTTATTTCCACTGAGCCTCCCTCAGGGATATACAAATTGGAAATTGCCAAATTATCATCTAATAGGCAGAAACAACGTAGGCGAGACCAATTAAGTAAAAGGCAGAAAGTTGTGTTACACATGTAATTAAATTAAATTCTTTGACTAGACTACATTAGATTTATTTCCCAAAAAGGACAAAACTTGACTCTAATCAGTACATGACACCTTGCATGACATGTCACTAAAATAGTACACTAGCAGTTTTAACATTACTCAAAAGAGCAGTTTTCTTAATTGTAAATCAAGTTACTTCCAGGCGGTAAGAAATGGGCTAAATTGCATCATTTCTTCCTAAATACACATGAGTCTAATGATACATAATTGAGTACCAAGTCATAGAAGAGTAAGGGTTTTTTTCCACCTGTAAAAGCCTTCAAATAGGCAGCTACATGCTTTTTTTCAGTCGGACTCTTCTCTCTCATAAACTCCAAACTATCATAGAACACAGGAAATCACTAACTCAAATCACCACCTTAATCACCACTTTAATTGCTAACTGCAATGTGAGTGACAATAAGCAGTGCTAATTCTGGCTTGTAATCACAAACATCAAGAAGAATAATGCAGGGCAGGGGAAAAGGAAAAATGCAGTGCAAACTATTTTCATGTACAAGTTTTCAGGCTCTTCATCTCTATCTGCTCTCAGCATTGAGGCAAATAATAGTTTGCTTGTTGCAGGCACTAGCTAATGACTGCCTGGAGCCTTGTCCTTGTGCCACTCTACAGGTGCTTTGGTCCAGCAGCTACTTCTGGAGCTGGAATGCAGGCTGGAATGAAAACATATTCCAAGGGACTCTCTTGGGCTACACATTGCAGAGCAGGAGGAGCAACACTTACTTCTCCCTATGATATTCTTCTACACTTCTCCTTTATGAAAATTGTCTAAACCAGTCAAGCAAGGCATCTTCGCTCCATTTTGAGAATACAATAGGATTTAGCTAAACCAGTAATTGTTCATCTAGCTGAGAATATTGAATATGGATTAACCGCTCTAAGTACAAATTGCCTTTTGCAACTAAATTAATTCTGCAATTGTTCAGCAAACAAGGAGGGCAAACAGTTTCACAAACCTGGGACAACCTGTGTGCTCCAAGCCAAATCAGTCTTTTCTTTCAAGTATTTCCCAATAATTCTTTTTTCATCTATCTCTTTTCTTATGTCTTTAAACACCATTTCAATAGCATATCTGTGACCTTTTGTCTCATGAAAGTTCCTATCCTACTGGAATACATTTGCAAAGCAGGCTTAAAAACCCTGGTTAAAATATTATCATTACTGGAAATATCAGTTTATTGTTTATTTCATACATGTACACAAACTAAAATGGGGACTTTGGAAGGAAATAAAGTGATTTGCTTTCTCAATTGAACAGTATGAAAATGCAGGAGGTAAAAAGAATAGCCCCACAATTTGAATTGCCTTAGGGGGGAAAAAAGCAGGGGGGAAGGTGGGGTGTGGAAAAGAACAAATAGCTTATTTTGAAAATAGGAGATTTTTAAAAATTTTAATTATTTGTATAAATCAGGGATGACAAAATAAGTGAGTTTACATAGTTGCCTGCACCTCTGAGAATAGCAAGAGGCAATGCAAAAGACAAAAACCAGGGCTTGTTTTAGTGAGAGTGTTTTCAGGACAAATATACAGACGTAACCAACTGTGTGATGTCACTCTGTGCCTGAAAGTATCATTGTACAGGAGTCCAGCCTGCACAGCCTCTGAGATGATGCCAGATAAAAGAAGCTCTCCTACAAAACTACAGATGGCCAGGTCTATTCAAAAAAGATCTAACATCAGCATACAGGAGAGAACACAGGAAAGACATTATCTTCAACCCACATAGAAGAGCCTGGGAAACAAATAATAAGGAGTACTGGCATATGAATATTCCTCATCTAGATTTAAACTTTACAATTAAAGCCTGCATATATGCATTTATTGCCTGTTGTCACTGTTTTATCACCACTCACTTCTCACTTCATAACTTACTTTTATAAAATTCTCTATTTCATATTAAGAGGTCATGACTCTTAATTAAATCCTGTCCTACTCAAGTCACTTTGTATTAAGGAGGAAAAAAGTGACAGCCAAAATAAGCTGCTGGTGATGAGCATCTCGAGATATGCTTTCCACCAGTATGTGAAGGGGAAAAAAGGAAATACTGGTAAAGTACAATGCATCTACTGTGCCTGATACTGTTGGGCACAGCAGTGTTGCTGTAGGAGAGATGAGATAAAGGCTGCTCGTGAGTCATACAAAATACATTAATAAGAAGGTTAGAGCATTATTTACAGAACACAGCACAATCTATTATTTAAGCCTATGGATATTTTAAGAAACATTTCAATGACTTAAATCTAAATTCAAGTGAAAAACAGGACCTCAGCTCACAATACATGCTCTCCTATCTTTAAATTAAGGTTTCTGAAGTTCTTAATTTTCACCTTTCACTTGTTTTTACACATGTGATTTGCTTTTGCTTCCAGTGAATAATGAGTAATACACAATAGAGAGTGCAATGCTTAGGAATAAGTACTGAAACGGAATTCAGGGGGACAAATGCAACTAAATTGTTGCACTCATGTCAAGATATGGAATAGCAAGATCTGATCAAGTACCTAAAAAGAAAACACTTGTAGCAATAATGGATATCAAGTGCATGAAGAAAAAAAGGCACTACAGATTTGCGAGTGCATGGAGTTAATAATGATGAAACATTTACTAAATCTACAGATGTCACAGCATTCCTTTAGTCCCATTTCTTCCAGAGCTCAGTAGATTTAACAATGCATTTCTTTTCTAAGGGTGACATTTTTCACTGTTTCATGATTTTGCCTGCATGGATAAGTTAGGAGCTCTTAGAAAAACTTGAAAAGAAAAGGAGGTTTATAATATGTGGAAAAATGGTCTGGTCAATTGGGAGGATTACAGAAATATAGTGAGAGAATGTAGAGATGCAACAAGGAAGGCCAAGGCCCTCTTGGAACTGAGTCTTGTGAGTGGGGTGAAAGAGAACAAGAGTTTTTTCAAATACATCAATGATAAAAGGAAGAGCAAGCAAAAGGTGGGCCCACTACTGAATGATATGGGAGATATGGTAACTGATGATGCAGGGATGGCAGAGCTGATGAATGCTGCTTTTGCCTCGGTCTTTACTCCTAGGACTCCTCAGGAACCTCAGTCTCGCAAAGCAAGGCAGAAGAATTGGAGGGAAGAGGACACTCCACTGGTCAGTCAGGACCAGGTTAGAGATCACTTATACCATCTGAAGACACAAATCGAAGGGCCCCAATGGGGTGCATCCACAAGTGCTGAGAGAGCTGCCAGTACTGTTGCTGAACCTTTCTCCATCATTTTTGAAAAGTCATGGAGAACAGGAGAGCCACCTGATGACTGGAAGAAAGCAAATGTCACTCCAGTCTTCAAAAAAGGCAAGAAGGAGGACCCAGGCAACTACAGACCAGTCAGCCTCACCTCCATCCCTGGAAAGATGATGGAACAGCTCATCCTGGAGGGCATCTCTAACCACATGGAAGACAAGAAGGTTATTAGGAGTAGCCAACATGGATTTACCAAGGGGATATCCTGCCTGACTAATCTGATAGCCTTCTATGAAACTATGACCAAATGGGTGGATGAGGAAAGAGCAGTGGATGTCACATACCTTGACTTCAGTAAGGCTTTTGATACCTTCTCCCATAAGACCCTCATAGGAAAGCTCAAGAAATGCAGCATAGGTCAGTGAGGTGGATTGAAAACTGGCTCAACAACAGAGTTCAGAGGGTTGTCGTCAGTGGCACAGAGCCAACTTGGGAGGCCTGAGGCCTGGGTCCAGTTTTGTTCAACATCATTATCAACGACCTGGATAAGGGCATTGAGTGTATCCTCAGCAAGTTCACTGATGATATAAAACTGGGGGGGAGTGGCTGACTCCCTGTCAGGCTGTGCAGGCATCCAATGGGATCTGGACAGGCTGAGAGCTGGGTGCAGGCAAACTATGTGAAGTTCAATACAGAGAAGTGCAGGGGCCTGCATCTGTCCTGCTGGAAGGCAGCTCCACAGAGAAAGACCTTGGAGTCCTAGTGGACACCAAATTCTCCATGGGACAGTAATGTGCCCTGGTGGCCAAGAGAGCCAATGGGATCCTGGGGTACATCAAGAAAAATGTGTCCAGCAGGTCTAGAGAGGTTCTTCTCCCCTCTACTCTGCCCTGGTGAGAACACATCTGGAATACTGTGTCCAGTTTTAGGCTCCCCAGTTCAAGAGAGACATGGACCTCCCCAGTTCAAGGAGAGCCATGAGGATGATTAGGGGACTTCAGCACCTCCCGTATGAAGAGAGACTGAGAGCCCTGGGGCTCTCAGAAGAGAAGACTGAGAGGGGATCTCATCAATGTGTAGAAATATCTGAGGGGTGGATGTCAAGTGGAGGGGGCCAATATAATTTTAGTGGCACACAATAAGACAAGAAACAACAGGTACAAGCTTGAACATAGAAGATTTCACCTTTGTTCCACCAATAATTAAAATTACTTTTCAGAACACATGATTTTACTGCAAAAATATAGACACATGTTTAGGTAAAACTGCAGCTCTGACCATAAATCCTCACTTCTTACACTGAGCTAACCTGAAGGATAATAATCCTTTTTAATGTGCACTTTTATCCTAAAAAGCTATTCTACCATTTATTGGCTCAGTGACTCCAAATCATATTTTTTTATTTATCACTTAATTCAAGCCTTCTAATCCCCACACTCAGATTATTAAGTCATAATCTTTTCTCCATTCATCACTATCAATAATAAACTTTTCCAAAGTCTCTGCTGTGCCCAAAAGAGGGGGAAGAGCAAAGGAAGGTCAGAATTTGGCCAAATTATTAGAATTCAGTTACGATTTCTTTAGAGAACACATGGTCCTGGCTATAATGAAACCCTTTATCATACTCTTCCACTCCAGTGGCTAAACAGGTCTTATTATTTATAGATATGGAAAATAAACATTATTCACCAAAATCTGATTGTTCTTTAAAGATGGCCTGCTGAGCTTGAGTGTTTACATATCGGTTCCACTCACCTATGTGACTCAAGCTACTTATCCGGCCTTATCACTTCACTTAACGCCTGACTCAAGGCATGACCCACCCGCATCCTGCTGGAAAACTACCCCAAAAAGAACAGCATATTTCCCTCACCCTCTTTAGCAATTCTCATTGTCCAACCCAAACTAAAAAATAAAGAAAGGAAACTGATTGAAGGAAGCACTCAACTGACTTTTTAATCTGCAAACTTTAGAGTTTGTAACTGACTCCATCATGCTCTGTACTAAAATTAGTCTGTGGCCTCTCCACCACTGCTGGGAAGATTTAAAAAAATGTATCTTTTCCTGCTATTAAAAAAAAAATATGTGTGGCTGATTTGGGGTAACCTGTGAGTCACTCAGGTGAAGATAAACTCTCCAAACCACAGACATCTGGTCTGAACTTTGGGAGAGATGTTGGAAAACTCACTCATGATAATACCAATATGACTAGTTTAGCAGCCTAAGTGCATTCTTCCTAAGGTATTTTCCGTAAAAGCTGAAATTGAGGCAAAGCATCCATCACTAGTTACAAGCAGTGGATCAGAAACACAAATCAGTTAACTAGAAACATATCTCATCTGGGCCAGCACAGCACCCACAGCAGTCAACTATCTTGCTGGCATTCAACACAAATGGAACTCCAGACAAATGCAGTGTTGCAAATTAAGTAAAGGAGATTATCCTGGATGTCAGTTTTTCATCCGAAAGCCAGATGTGACTCCAACAAATCAAAATCCTCTCTGCTTCATTTTACACAGGCCTCCTGACTTCACACCTCACAGTCCTATTAGTACCCATCAGGACCTGCAACATGATCATTGCTGATAGAAAAGGAGCCCAGAACTCCAATGCACTTATATGGATTAGAGGTTTTGTATCCTAAAAAGGGAAAACCATAACAGAGGAGGACTGAAGATGAAAGGCACCACTGCTTCACAGATGCTGATTGAGTCTAACCATAAAACAAAAAGCACGGCTCAAACTCACTTCAGTAAAGGCAGCAGCTGCACAATCATCTCTAGGAATCTTTGTACCTGTTTGAAGTATGATAAAAAAAACCCTCCACTTAACTTGAAACATCACAGTACATTAGAGGTTGGAAGGGACCTCCAGAGATCATCAAGTCCAACCCTCTGCCAAAGCAGGATCACCTAGGGTAGTCTGCACAGAAATGTGTCCAAACAGGTTTTGAAAGTGTCCAGAGAAGGAGACTCCACAGCCTCTCTGGGCAGCCTGTTCCAGTGCTCTGTCACCCTCACTGTAAAGAAGTTTCTCCTCATGTTAAGGTGACATCTTCTATGTTCAAAGTCATACTTCTTGTTCCTTGTCTTATTATTGCACACCCCCAAAAAGAGCTTGGCCCCCTCCACTTGACATCCACCCCTCAGATATTTCTACACATTGATGAGATCCCCTCTCAGTCTTCTCGAGACTAAACACCCCCAGGTCTTTCTTCATAGGGGAGGTGTTCAAGTCCCCTAATCATCCTCATGGCTCTCTGTTGGATTCTCTCCAGCAGGTCTGTATCTCTCTTGAACTGAGGAGCCCAAAACTGGACACAGTATTCCAGGTGTAGTCTCAGTAGGGCAGAGTAGCGGGGGAGAAGAACCTCCCTAGACCTGCTGGACACTTTTCTTGATGCACCCCAGGATCCCATTGGCTCTCTTGGCCACCAGGGCACATTGCTGTCCCATGGAGAACTCGGTGTCCACTAGGACTCCAAGTGACCTCCATGAAACAGTTAGGAGAGTAATACAGATTCCAAACTACATGTCCTTGTGCTGATAGTGGTCTTGACCTATGAAAACCTGATTCTATTTACACAAGAAAATATGAAAAGCACAGCCTTCAGAAGATGTACAGGGAGAAACCAGCTTTCCTTATGAAGTGATGGGATATTTCAAGAACAGTTCCCATATTTAACTTGAACCTTAAAAATTGCTCTCCAGCCAAAACAGATAAGGGAGATAGACAGTTCCCCTGTAAAGATAAAGAGCCTTGCAGGAGCCTGATTAGGCGGACAGAGAGAAAAAACAACAGCTTTAGTAAAGTTAGTTCAGGCCTCAGAGGCAGTCATTAGGCACAAGGAATTGTATTGCCCTCCTCTCCACCTCTTCCACAATGGGGTTTCTCATTGGCAGAGTATTTTGTCTCTTGCAATTCTCAGAAAATAGTACGTAAGCTGCAGGAAGTGCCCTTCGCATCAACCGAAGACACAGTACTGACACAGCTTTGCCTTAACTCAGTATATTGACTGCTACAACAGGTGTGTAGTAAATAGCACTTTATGGATGGGAATAATTCAAGGACATGGATGATATACTTCTATTAAGGTAATAAAGGTAATAGCATTACCAAGAAAAACTTTGCAAGATGTTCTTGGGAAGCCCTGGAAGCTCTAAGGCTCTGGAAGTTCCAAAGAAAGACTGAGATTTCCCGGGAACTGTGCAACATAAGGGGTCACTGGAGAACACTGTGACCTAACAGGCCTGCAGTAAAACAATATTCTAAAAGGAACAACAAGGAACCTAGAAAAACATCCCTGGTAGCATCATGATAAGAATGACACAGGTAGGTGAAGTCTCCTTTAAGAGGTGCCACAGAGAAGTTTAAGTATTCCATAGCAAGCAGTTGGAAACACATACCCGTGTTAGAAAGCATACACAGAGAAATCAAAGAACAACTCTATTTAAACAAACGAACAAAAAATGCTGCACAAAGAACAGATGTAGCTGCTATAAAGCATTATTTCTACAGGCAGTTTTCATTAACAGAAAAATACCTGAAGATCCTAGACTTGGATCAAATAATGTGTGCAGAAGAAGCAATCTATCTGATGAAATTCCAAGTCAAGCTTCCCACAATTCCATCAGGGAGAAAAACTTAGAAAGACAAAATGCAAGTCATTGCATGGTGAAACTGTTCCTGTACTGTATCTTATACACAAGTCTTTTTCTGGACTAAGCTTTAACAGAGAGTTATTGAAAATGTGGTGATTAATGTGGTACTAGTTAGGGTATCTTTTTTGGTTTTTTCTTCTCTTTTAACCTGATCCAAATTGCTGATTGATATGATCTATAGGCTAAATTGCTGATTGGTACAGACTATAAACTAAAACAACCTATAGCCTGTAGGCTGTTTTAGGAATACTGAGCCTTGGGGCTTAGCCCAAAATTGTATTGTTTATAAGAATGATTGCCCATTAAAACAGGAAAAAATAGCATAAAGATGATACATAGTACAAATTACACCTGGTCTTTTTAAGGGGGAAAACCACACAACCAGAGCAAGGCAGCCAGCAATCACTTCTCGGCAAACACACAGTTGTATTGAATCATTAACTCAGTGCAGAGCTTAAAAGGATAAACCTCAGCTTCTAACTACAAAAAATAATTCAATTTTAACTACCAAACCATGACCACTGCCTCTTTAACACTGTTTTAAGAAAAAAGCTACTTGGCTTTACAAATGTAAAAAAAGTCAGTGTCACATGAATGTATTCAACAAACAGTCTAAAAATAGCCGAGCTCCCTACACGCACAGTCAGAAGCAGCAGACACAAAGAACTAAAGCTCTACAAAGAGCTTCCACTTGGGAAAATGCCTACTGACAGAAGTGAAGGTGTTGCCACTGGCTCACAGCTATTTCTGTACAGTTCTTCAGTGCCAACTTACACCAAGTTATACACAAGGTGAAATGGCTAGAGATGTGGGAGTAGCCTCCAATATACAATTCTCATCAGTGAACCACCCTACTGGTGTTCAGAGCATACTTATTTGAATATATTAACTGAAATTAAACTTTGGTCATGTCATATCCACTCTTTACTTATGACGTACACTAAAGTAGAATAAAGATAAATGTATTTGAGATGTGTTAAAGCAGAAACACAAAAGGACACAAAAAAACCCACAAAAGGAGGAGCTCAGGAACCCAACCTGAGCAGCGCTGGTGAGGAGTCTGGAGCACAAGCCATATGAGGAGAGGCTGAGGGAGCTGAGGTTGTTTAGCCTGGAGAAGAGGAGGCTCAAGGGAGACCTTATTGCTGTCTACAACTACCTGAAAGGAGGCTGGAGCCAGGTAGGGGTTGGTCTCCTCTTCCAGGCAAGCAGTGACAGAAGGAGAAGACAGTCTCAAGCTGTGCAAGGGGAAGTTTAGGCTTGATCTTAGAAAGTTCTTCACAGACAGAGAGATTGGCCATTGGAATGTGCTGCCCAGGGAGGTGGTGGAGTCATCATCCCTAGAGGTGTTTAAAATAAGCCTGGATGAGGCACTCAGTGCCATGGTTTAATTGGTCAGATGGTGTTGGGTGATAGGTTGGACTTGATCTTAGAGGTCTTTTCCCACCTGGTTAATTCTGTGATTCTGAGAAACCATAATTTAACTAGTCAAAGTAGCCTAGTGTGCCTTGTGAACACAATTCAATACAGCTGAGAGCAGTGCTGTTTAACATCTTTGTCAGTGATATGGACAGTGGTGTTGAGTGCACCCTCAGCAGGTTTGTGGATCACACCAAGCTGCGTGGTCCACTTGACACACTGCAGAGAAGGGATGCCACCCAGCAGAACTTGGACAGGCTTGAGAGGTGGGCCCAAGACAACCTCATGAAGTTCAACAAGGCCAGGTGCAGGATCCTACACTGGGGATGGGGCAATCCCAGGCACAAATGCAGACTGGGTGAACAATAGCTCAAGAGCAGTCTTGAGGAGAATTTGTGGGTGTCAGTTGATGATAAACTCAACATGAGCTGGCAATATACACTTGCAGCCCAGAGGGCCAACTGTATCCTGGGATGCATCAAAAGAAGTGTGACCAGCAAGACAAGAGAGGTGATTCTGTCCCTCTACTCTGCTCTCATGAGGCCCAATGGGAGTACTGAATCCAGTTCTGGTGCCCCAGCATAAGAAGGATGTGGAGGTACTGGAGTGGGTCAAGAGGAGGGACACAAAGATGATTAGAGAGCTGGAGAATCCCCCCTGTGGGGAAAGGCTGTGAGAGTTGGGGCTGTTCAGCCTGGAGAACAGAAGGCTCTAGGGAAACCTTATAGCAGCCTTCCAGTACCGAAAGAGGGCCTACAAGAAAGCCAGGAAGGAACTTTTTGCAAGGGCTTGTAGTGACAGGACAAGAGGGAAGAGACTGAAGCTTGAAGAGGGCAGATTTAGACTGGATATTAGGAGTAAATTCTTTACAGTGAGGGTGGTGAGGGGACAGAACAGGTTGCTGAGGGGACAACGAGGATGCCCCCTTCCTGAGGGTGTTCAAGGCCAAGTTGGATGATGAGGTCTCGAGAAACCTGGTCTAGTGTAAGGTGTCCGTGCCCATGGGAGGGGTGCTGGAACTAGATGATCTTTAAGATCCCTTCCAACCTAAACCATTCTATGAATCTAAGAAACATGTACAAAGCTGATCACACTACATCATAAGCTTTGTCCATGTGGATCTTCCACTGGTTTCTTCTCTGATTCCTGGTGGAAACTAAATCAGATGTACCACAGCACAACGATTATTTTAACATGCCTCATACTTCTCAGAGTCAAAAAATAAAGTGGCAACATTGATAATGACATGGGCTCAGACTTCCTTGAGATTTTTTTTATTTTGGCTCCAGCAGGTCTACACTTGGTAGAATGTCATATCACAAGAGAGTTTCTCCCTGTAGATCTTGAAAAAAAATCTAACAAGACCATCAGTAAACATTCTCTGAACACCAGTGAAGTGATTCAACAATTTAGGGACTTCAATAATTCTGCATCAAGTTTATCTAGCTCACAAAAGATGAAGGACTAAGTCAATCCTTCTGAGAGTTGAGCCTCTGATTTTAGGAGCCTAAATATTTCAAATCTGATGTTTCAAGCATTCTCTCATTCCCTCTAGCTACACTTTTCTTTCTTGCTATGCGTCTCTTAAACTTTAATGTTTTCCCTAGAAATGGGCATAGAAAGTATTTGATGACCAAAGCAAGAAGTCATTGGCTGAAACAAAGCCAAAAGAAATACTGCAGCCTGTCAAAGGTGATAAGTGCCTCTGATTATCCTTGACTGCATTCTCTGCACTCAGCATTTCATTAAATAGCAATGCTCTCTTTTAAAAATAGATTTACCACTGTCATGTCCTGAGGATCTTTCATGGTTTCAGCTAAAGCTACATAGGGAAATACTACTTTTCTCAGTAATTATATTTGATTTTCAGCTTCAGGGTCACTGATAAGATTTGTTAAGTTTGGGTGATATGACCTAAAACAAACCATGGAGACTAAACGGCTTTTTTCTCTCTCTTTAGGAATTCCCTGTCAGCTGGCTGAATGAATAAACTCCTGGGAGAAATTATAAACTGCTTGAAGAATTATGGATTAAATTAAATCAGGTGAATTTGCCTGTTACAACCTTGAAGAAGGACAATACAGTCAAACACCAAGGCATGTCAAAATACATTAAGTTTGTCTGCTGTATACTAACAAAATTCTTCTATCCCATTTCAGGACAAAAAGGGTCTGCATCACCCACTTAACAGTGCCAGATCAAAATCTGTAGTTTGTTTTTACTGATTATGATATTGTTTCAAGTAAAATAACTAAGACTGTACTAAAACCAAGAAATATCATATATTCCTGTAGGTGGAAATCTTAAGAAAATATTTAAAGAGAAAATCTATTTTCAAATAAACCTTTTTTCATAATATAATAGACATAAATGGCTCTACTCTACAGAATACTGACTTTAGTTACTGTTAAGTGAAACTCAGAAAACAACACTTTCCACAAGATGTCAAATTTTCACTTCCTTTCTTTATTGGTAGAACATTCACCTACCATCAGGTAAGGTTAATGCAACACTGCCAGAAGTCAGGACAGAAAGCAAAATTAAAAGACAATCCTGACTTTATAAATGAAAACTTAAGCTGCAGCATCCCACAGGTAAGCTTCAGAATAGCAGCCAACTACAGATTAATTGCTTATAGAGAAACAGAATTATCTAGTGCTTCCCACAAGTCAAGATGTTCTTCTAAACTGGAAACTCTAAACTGAATATTGATAACTTTTGAAAATAGTTCTGAAGGGGACTGCCATTGCATTGTAATAAGGAGATGCTCACTCATAGAAAACCTCTTTAAATCACACCTTTAACTTATCCCAATAGATCAAAACAATAAGGTATATATTAAAGTCCTGCCCCTGAAAAAGATTAAGTGAAATGAAAGGAATGAGGTTTGAGCTGGTATCCCAAATTAACTTTTCATTGAAAATAAAGCTAAAATAGAAAGCAATTACATGGCAAAAATGCAGAGTTTTGTATTCCTTTTGTGATGTAAATACAGCAGCATTTTGAAATAAAGACCTTTGGCATCACCATACCCTACGATGTAAAAACGCAGGCTTCTGTGGCTCCACTGCATTCTATACCAACAGAGAAAATACTTCAGCTACAGATTGAATTTCAGCTTAGAGGGGGAAGGGCTAGAAGTCACTCTAAAGTTTATTACAGAATGTCTATCCTCTAACAGTTCCAGATTCCAGGTATGTTTGCTAATAAATAATTAGAAAGCAATGGGGAAAAGTTTTCAGTTGCTAATAAATAAAATATTTTTTTAAAAAATAAATAAACAAAAGGACTGAAAAACACAGCACAAAACATTTAGAAGACTGCTCTACAGGAATAAATATTGATGTCATCTACAAAAGGAAAGCATGTCTGTTTATCAGGTGAAGATATGCAGAGTTGGATTGTTTGTTTTTACACATTCAAACACTTCAAAGACTGCTGGCATAAGGCATAGCTCAGAAAACATGTTAACACAGTGGAAAGGAAAAGTACACTGGGATCATCTCTGGCTCATTATCTCTGCCCTCACAAAACCTGAAAGTTTTCTTGTACATTCATTTTAGACATTTGTTTAAATTTATCATTCTGTGATATTTCACAAAAAATGATTCTCCGTAAGGAAAGGTTCAACTATGAGTTATACCCAACATAACACTATGAGTTATTCCCAACGTTCCACTATGAGTTATACCCAGCGTTCCACTATGACTTATTCCCAATGTTCCACTATGAGTTATTCCCAGTGTTCCACTATGAGTTATTCCCAGTGTTCCACTATGAGTTATTCCCAACATCTGCATAAAATGTTACCTGAAGGGAAGGTGGGAGGCTGAAGGGAAGAGAATCTTCTTTTGCTTCAGGAGTCTGTTAATTTGAGATGGTGAACAGCCTAATGTGAAGGGATAAGGGGTTAAACTGTAGAGTAAGTGAGAGGGAGAAGGGAATAGAGACACCAAAGGTCGACACCACCACACTCCCAGGAATTTTATGATGCTGATTTCTATTCACGGTTACTCAATGCACCTACAACTGATGCAGGGCAAACATAACACATAATCCAGGGCAACACCTGAGTACAGTCTAGTAGGTAACTCTGATGAACACAGTCTGCAGAATTTAACACATTAGCAGCCAGGGACAAATAGATAATATGAAGATAAATAAATTTGTACAAGCATGCTGTTCTGAATAACCCAACATCTTTCAAAGTAGCTCTGAACTTAATATAAAGAGAGTTGTAACAGCAAAGCTCAATCATCACAATGACCATGGAACAACATCTTACTATGGCTTTAATTACCACAGTGTTTAAGGTTATGAATTTACTCCATGATATTCTATATCAGACAGGTTATTTATGGAAACTGAGTTCTAATAGGAATTTCCTGAAGTGCTAAGTTCTACCATGCAAGGAGGATGTGCCAGTTAAGGCAGTCATAAGTAAACCTAACCATAATACACCAAGATAGCTCAGACAAAACTCGCATCATTAAACTTCTGATAGATGAAGAATTTGCTGTAACAGTAAAAAGTTCTATTCCTTTTATTTGAGAAGGTCATAGAAGTTAGTGCTTCTAAACTCAGTATCATTTATTTTCTGGAAGCATCCTGAACCACTGAGACTTGGGATGCCATATAGGCCTTCCTAATTGGGTTCAAGGGTGACTCTCTGTTAGATTCAGAACAAAAGAAAATACTCTTTGATATTCTCTCATATTGCTGATCATCGTGCAACAGACCAACATGCAGTGTTCATAAAACAGTCACACAAACTTGAAATAGTGTGTTCAGTATGTGGTATCCATTCATTCTTGTCAAGACTTAGGGACAACCCTTGGGTTGCCAACTCTTCCTTAGCAGACAGCTCTACTCCACTTGAACTGCAAAGCTTCCTATTCTCACATTCTCTTTTTGAGACCAAAGCACGTATCTGACTCTGCTATCACAAAAAACATTGACAACAATTACTGCAGTAACAGACAATTAAAAGCTCATCAAATCTGTACTTGCTCTTTACTCTGATTTTATTGTGCATTCTTTGTGAAATTCAAGGTCTCAAACTGTATTTCTCAAAGTTCTCCATGTTATAGCAGTAACTATCTGTAGTACTTTTATTACATAAACAACGTGCCTTTCAAGATGATGTTAAATGGTTGCAAATGCTTTTCTTTAAAAAGATAAAGCATTTCTTACATTTTACACTTGTTTCCATTAAATTAATTTTCTTCTATGTACTTCTCCACAATTTGAAACATTTCAAAGATCAGTTATGAAAGCAGCTTCTTCAGTGTCCCCTTTTGTTTACTGCTCATATCAGCACTTAAACCAGAGCTTGAAGAGTGTGTTAACTGATTCTTCTTCCTCACCTCCTTCCACATAAAAGCATATCAAAGAAGCCCTACTCCTCCTTCAACACCAGCAGCTCCTGTTGGATCAATAGTCCCAAACACTGGCTGCCTTCATTAACACTCTCTGACAAACCAGGAGGATACTTCACAACAAGAGACTTGAGTCTATATTGGTTTGAAAAGGCTTGAAGAATAACAATCATGCCACAGTAATTAATTAGTGCCCAGTCTTTCTGACAGCTACTGAGTCCTTGACCAGTCTCATCATTACTTTCACTGGGAAACCACTATATCATGTAATAGTAAGTGTTCTTGAATGTAAAAAGTTAAAATAATGGAAAAAAGGAGCAAATTACCAAAACACTAAAACTATTTTCCAAGGTTATACCAGTATGTTCAGAACAAATTATTTCAAAGTAGTGACTATTGATGAGTGCAAGCAGAAAATAGAGAACTAATGGCGGGCCATGCACCCTGCAGTAATTCAGCTAATTTGGGTATTTATCTATTTACTTTCTCTGATTCTGACTTCTAATTCATCTCACCAGCTAGAAGAAAAAAAAATAAGGTTCACAATCGTAATAAAACTCTCCATCATTATCTGGCCTTATCTGATTTATGACCATTTAATTCCTTATTGATTCTTTCTTTTTTTAATCATCCCCAAAATGAAACTGATTCCATGCCCTAAAAATACAAAGCAGAAGACAAATAAACAAAGTTGCAGAGCAGCATAATAAAGACCATTTTGTCTTACAGACACAACACTATGTAGGTGCAAACCTTTCCCTTACCATGACAGATGCAATTCAAAACCAGGCACAGTGTGAAATAAAAATATTAAAACTGTCAGATATAATCACACTTTTGGCACACTATGCAAAATTGAACCTTTATTTTACAGACAAGAGAGATGTTTTATGGCTTTGGTAGACCAAGGTCTCAAAGATGACTCAGACTTACCCTGAAGAACATGGAATTTAAGAAGGCAGATAAATAAACCAGATAGACAAAGACCAGTCTTCCAGTGTATGTCAGAGGGGAGTCTGCAGATGAGAGGATAATTTTACCATTGAGAACTGGGGAGGTTATAAACATAATTCTCCTCTTGTTTGTCTTGCTTATTGTGCTGGTTATGGCTGGGGTAGAGTTAATTTTCTTCACAGTAGCTTTATACGGGGCTGTGTTTTGGATTTTTGCTGAATAGCATTGATAATTCAGGGAAGTTTTAGCTATTGTTGAGTAATGCTCACACAGAGTCAATGCCTTTTGTGCTTGTCACCCCATCCCACCAGTGAGTAGGCTGGGGATGCACAAAAAATTGGGAAGGGACACAGCAGGGACAGCCGATCCCAGCTGACCAAAGGGATATTTCATACTATTTGACATCATGCTCAGCATGAAAAGCTGGGGGACGGAGGAAGACTAGGACTTTTAAAGTGATGGCATTTACCTTCCCAAGTAACTGTTACATGCCATGGAGCCTTGCTTTCCTGAAGGTGGCTGAATAGCTGCCTGCTGACAATAAGTGATAAATAAGTGATAAATGAATTTGTTATTTTGCTTTGCTTGCATTCACAGCTTTTGTTTTGCTTATTAAACTGTCTTTATCTCAACCTACAAGTTTTCTCACTTTGCAGTTCAGTCTCCCATCCCACTGGCAGGGAGTGAGTAGCTGTGTCACTTAGTTGCCACCTGGGGTTAATTCATGACACTACAAAGACTAGGAAACACAGAATCATAGAAAGGTTTAGGTTGGGAAAGCCCTTTAAGAGTTTTAAGAGTCTTTCTCATGTATCAGAAGAAAGAAGGTGGTTAAATGACTGCTGGCTGCAAATTTGGGAGAATCTCTGCCACACAGAGATTGTCTGAGTGCAAAACAGAAGGCTGAAAGTGCATCTGTATCCTTGACCTACTGAAAAGTTGAGAGTCCTCTGCCCCTTCTCTTCCTCTAGTAGTATGGTTTGATTTACTCCTACCCTGTTGCCTTCATCATGGCCATGTTTTGTACCTTATCATAGAGTAATCACATTTCTTGCTGCTCTGCAGAACTGAACTACTGCTTTCACACTATCGAAAGTGACCGTGCTTGACAGTCCCCTATTCCTCTTGTAACTGTTCTCTGCTGCTCTATACCCATGAAATGAATACTCTGGCACTGCTCATCAAGTCACTGCTTTGCTGTTTCAGTCCTGAGCCTGGAAAATGTAACTGAAGTCAAACAAGCAATTAAATTGGAGAGTTCTTAGCCATTGGAAATGTTGTAGCAGTAGTCCTCTAAAACATCTACAGGAAATTAAACGGTGATATCATCAGCCTATGTATAAGTAACTTTAATTTAACCTGCTGTACCAGCAGATGCCAGGTAACTGCATGCACACTAAAACAGCACCTGGCCAGGTGCTAATATAGCACAAGGCAAACTCATCTTATTGTGTGGTCTTGTTTGAAAGAGACTTACTTCAAATTAGCTTTTCAGGTCTTCAGGATATGGCTTATTCCCGTGTATCTCTGCTGGATGTAATATCTGCTAATAAACACCATGACTAATATTTGGTAATAAACAACAGCAGAAGTCTGCATGAAACAAAACCATGTTTCAAGAACATCTATATTATTTCATATCAAAATATTTGAAGAAGAAAGCATGTAACATTATAGTTACCACTGAAAGTTATGATTTAATTTTTTCTGACCAAGCACTGAAAAAGAAAATACAGTGTTTAGTTGCTGATTACTCCTGCCCCATAAAACATTTTCTCATCCACAGCCAATCTGCCAATTCATTCCATTTAGGATCTGTAACTTAAATAGAGGAGGATGGGATGAGTTAAAAATAGCAGCAGAAACCAAAAAAAAAAAAAGAAAAGAAAAAAAGCCAATTAGTAGGAATTGCCACAATAACCTTTGTCAGGATAAATTTAAGGTATACGGCTCAGAGATAGTTCCTATGGCAACCACAGGCACTTGCAAGGTACTATTAATGAGAAATGCAGTATCTGTCAGACAAGGAAGTAGATGCAGCACCAGCCTGACAGGCTATTTAAAGACACTGTTTTTTTCTCTGCCCTTTTTTTTCAAAGAGCAGCAGGAAAGTAAACTGCTCCACGAGTAGCTTTAGTATGTGTATTTTTCTATTTTTGTATTCCCTTTCCACTTCTTCGGTCACTGAAGTGTTAAGACCTCAGCCTAAGCTTTATTCAAAGTGAACAAGTTAGATTTACAGACATTACCCATGGCTTGTCTACTTTGCAAAATTAACTTAGCTCGTAAGTCATACAAAAACTCCACATAGCAAAAGGTGAAACAGTTCACCTCGGTACTCAAAAAGATACAGCCACAGGACTTATGGCAGAATGATATTCTTATTGTACTGTGAAAATGACATTCTGAAACTAAGAAAAATATTCATTAGGGGAAAAAAGGTATAAATGCCCTGATTTGCTGATGCAGTGCTGCAGCCATTATGTTTACAAAATACATTTTACCAGTTGGAAATTATCTGAGGTGTGTACCTGGTACTTCTTCCAAATGCACGTGTAAAAGTACTGTGTGTGAATAGCTTCAAAAAATGTCCATTTCTCTGCCATTTCTAGTGTTTACCCAAAAAAAGGCAATTTCAAATCTGGACTGTCACCCATCAGAAGCACCCTCATTAAAGACAAGCCTGCATTAACTTATTACACAAAATTACACAGTTCCCATAAGGACCCTAAAAAATGTATTTTTCAGGACACTAAAAAACCAATTAAATGTGTGCCACTGCAACTCCTTGGTATTCCACCTGAAGTATTATGTCCAGCTCTGGAGCTCAGCACAGGAAAGACAATGGACCTGAGTTGGTCCAGAGGAGGCCACAAAACCAGTCAGCATGTTGGAACACCTCTGCTGTAAGAACAGCATGAGAGCACTGGGTTTTTTTAGCCTGGAGAAGAGAAGACCTTATTGCAGTCTTCCAATGTGTAAAGGGAGCTTATAAGAAAGATGAGGAGAAACATTTTACCAGAGCCTGTAGTGACAAGAGGCAACAGTCTTAAACTGAAAGAAAGTAGATTTAGATTTTATATGAGCAAGAATTTATTACAATTAGGGTGGTAAGACATTGCAAGAGATGCCCAGAGAAACTGCCAATGCCTCATCATTGGAAGTGTTCAAGGTTATGATGGATGGAACTTTGAGCAACATGGTTTAGTGGAAGGCATCTCCTGCCCTGCCAGGGGGATTGGACTAGATCACCTCTGAGGTACCTTTCAGCCCAACTATTCCATGGTTCTACAATTGCAAACTACACACGTGGGTTGAAAGGTTTGTTTAATACCACCACCATTTTCAAAACCTGGGCCAGCAGGAAGTGGTAATTCACATATGCTAGAATCAGAGGGATACACCTGGTTCAGACACAGTATCATTCACTGCACCCACTCTCCCTGTTAATGCAGATACAGCTCTAAAATTAAAACTGTCTTTTCATAGCATTTGAATTTTCTTCTTGATTGAGTCTGCTTTTGTTTGTAGCAAACTAAATCTTCATGTACTAGAAGAATCCTGCTAGAAGGATCTTCTTTACAAGCTCAAAAATTATTATCAATCAATTATTACTTAACTTCTCTCCTTTTAAACACTGTAAATTAAACAATGAAGTATTTCTTTAAAAAATACATCTCCTAAAACCAAAGTACTCAAGAGAACACATGGCAAAAACCAGAGCAATGTTAGCTTGTGATTTAAACTGCTTAAATGTGGTCTTGGCAATTTAGCGGCCAAGCTTCTGCACTTGTATTAGCAGGTGTTAGATCTCCTTGAAGCTACAGAAGTTCTGCCAACTCGTCAGGAGATGCACGACTCATTAACACCATTTTGATATAAAAGGGCTGAGAACAAAGATTCCCTGATGCAGTAACCCCGCAAGGAAACTTTGGTGATCAGTATGTGTAATTTACACGTTAGGCCCTCATTTGTCAGAGGGAGAGAAACATCATCCATGACTGGGATTTTACCACACATATCACAGCAACTTAACAGAATTCATTTTCTGCCATTCTGTCTTTTGCAGAGCTGACAAGTATTTCAGTTTGAGCTGAAAGAAAAGAAGGGGGGGGGGGGGGTGGAACACCAAAACCCACACACACGGAGGAAAAGAAACCAACCAAACAACAACCACCAAACCAAACACTTCAGGAAAAATACAGATGACCTAGTAAACTGTTCTAGAAGGACAACTTTAGTGAGAAAGATTTCCTCGTCCAAGCGATGAATCAGTAAATTCTTTCCAAAACAAGATTAGTTTCTGGAGACTCATACAGCAAAGAGGAAAAATTATTTTAATCGTATTAAAGGCATGTAGCAACACAGCCCACACTATTCTGTTATACTCAGTATATCTAGCTTCAATACATACTTGTATTTATCCAATTATTATTTTTTTTGCCATATCATTTACAACACTTGCAGCTGATCTTAAAAATATTAAAGTAAAGGTTGCTGCTCCTGCTTGCACACTGTTTGCCACTCACTTAAAGGACAGACCTGTGACTAGCTGATTGGCATTAGCATAATTCATGGGAAAGAGTCTGAAAGGATGAAGACAGTAAGCAACTGAGGAACAGAGAAGTATTTTAAGAGTATTTGGAAAATCCAAAGTACCATCTGTCATCGATGAGGAAAATCTCTATTTCATTTTAACAATCCAGTATAAATAAAACTCCAACCCATTATCAGCTTCTCCCCTCAAAGTTCCAAGTCAGCAGTGCAACTCTTGCATTAACTGCATGTGTTAAAATACTCCAGAAACTTTAGATCAGGAGTCATGAATAGATCTGCAGACAACAGTGTAACTGTCACTGAGAAATAAATAATTTCATTTGTGAAGACAAGCATCCATAAACCAGTTTCCATTTGACCACTTCACCAGACAGAAAACCTTTAATCCCATAACTGAAAGGAAAATAAAGCTAAGATACTACCCACCACTTCAGCTAGTAAAGTTGAAATAGTTTTATAATTCACTCTCTGTTTACAACGTGTGCTTCCACTTATTTCCTTTTTATTTTTTAACCCTTCAAGTGTAACAGCATCTGCATTCTTGTCTTGTATTAGGTTCTATTTTGTAATTATTTTTTCCTAGCATTTCCTTTAAACCTAAATAGCTTTGTAGTGTTTCCTTAAAGCATCCTACCTCACACTGACATAATACACCTGGTCAAAAAGATGCTTGTTTTGTATTCAACTACTATTGAACCAAGGGCAGCATTTTCACAGACCTGCCTCCAGCTCCTAAGACATAAAAGATGATGAGCTCTAACCTCATCATTCACTCAAAGTTCAGATTCTTTTTCCACCCTGCTCATCACTTTGGATTTATTAAGACTGAAGTTCACCTGCCAGTTTTTCTCTTGTCCTTCTGTAATTTCTTGCAGTCAGCTTCCCTCAATAGACCCCAAAGTTTACTGTTCAGGACCTCCCCGGCTCACTGTTCCCTTCTCTTCCCACACAGTTGCCAGAGAGGTTGAGCAGCTCAGGGTCCAGCCCACATCCCACAAGGGCCACAATGACGACTTGATCTCTGCAAGTGATTATTCATTCCTTTGTCACCTTTCCCTTCTTATCCCACAGCAGCTTGGATCTTTTATCAGCCTTTGGTGGGGAACTCTGTCATATGTCAATAATTGCAATAATTAAATCCCCCTTATGCAGAAGCTCATTAGCTCCTTAATAGAACGTCAGTGGATTTATGAGCAGCAGCATCCTCCCTGTGTACAAACATGTTCACTTTTTCCCAGTTCAGCAGGCTTATCTGATACAAATTATACAAAAAAAACCCAAACTGGAATAAACCTGTAATGCACCTTTTATTTTTATTACAAGTCATTATCTTTCCTAAGGGTAGTCATTTATGATTCGATACATTAAATCGGGATGTTCCCATAATGTCATGATTTTTCATAGCCTGAAAGCACTATATAAGACAAGAAGTAATTTAAAGTGTATATATGGAGGTTTTAAACACACCTACCACACTACAGAGAAATCAAAGCACCACAGGATTCAGATTTAGAGTTCCTTTACTTCAAGTAACAGCCCTTCTGAGGGCCAGAAAATTAAACAACTCCAATGATAGTGTTTGAGATCTATTATTCTTTAAACATCAAAAGCAAGAGCAGAATTCACTTTTATGACATCTGTCAACTGTAAGAAAACAAATGAGAAGCAATATGAGTTTTCAAAAACTAAGCAAACATGCTTTGATATGCTAAGAGCACAATAAGTGCATGTGGAGAAAGCTCTCCCTTGGCATGATTCAGCCATCAAAACACTGGGCCAGAGTG
Organism: Dryobates pubescens; assembly: GCF_014839835.1. Classification (NCBI taxonomy): domain Eukaryota; kingdom Metazoa; phylum Chordata; class Aves; order Piciformes; family Picidae; genus Dryobates; species Dryobates pubescens. The sequence goes on along the minus strand of NC_071625.1, from coordinate 17,078,294 downwards.
GAGAGACAGAGGCTGGAGAAGAAAGGTTATGGATTTAACATCACCCCATTCCCTGTCAAGATGATACACTTCTATAGGGCAAATAATATATTGCATTCACACTCAGCAGAATATTTTTTGTTCTTTTCTTCTTCTTCTTCTTCTTCTTCTTTTTTTTTTTTTTTTAATTTAGAACCTGTAAATTTCTGCATTATTCCAAAGAAAGATTCCACTTTTTGCCTGTGATCCCAGTTAGGATAGGAGCATAAGGGGGAAAAAAAACCTAGGAAACAAAGACTTTACTGAAAATCAAGTCCTGAAGACACCTTTATAAGTGTAAAATGAAAATGTCATAAAAAGATGGCTTTATGTACTATAGCATTTACATAATGTCTTCCAGTGAGCTTTTCAGATCATTGAGCTTTTGTTTCCTCTTAATGAAGGAAGAAGTAAATGGATGTCAAGACTGAAGACTACATTCAAGCTGATGTCTTTTTGCTTTGAAAGAAAGACTCAAAGTATCTATTTTAATTATCCTTGTGATGATCTAAAATAATTTAATAGAAATCGGGTATTTTAATTTCCAACTTCAAGAAATCTATGCTGTCCCGTCACGATCCTTCACAGAACGCCAAAGAGCAGGCAGAAAGCCAAATCAGAGCAACATCAGAGCGCAACTTTAATAAATCCTTTGGCCATTAAAGAACACGTAACTGGCAGACAATCAAGACAATTTTCTTTCATCCCATTAATGCAGTCACCATGCCATCAAAACATAACAAGTGCTCTAAACCACAGATATTCCTACAGGCTAAATTAATCTATTTATCTCCACATATTGATCCAACAAGGTGTGACCTGCAGCTGTACCACCCAAATGCTCACTCTTTTACTGGCAGTATAACCAAAACTGTCCTGAAACGTATCAGGTAGCTTCTTCCCCCAAAATAAAGATGACAGTTAATTAGGAAATGGACTGAAACTATTAAATTATCTTCACCATTTGAACTTAAGATGTCTACAGTTTTGGCCTGGCATTCAAAAATTTCAGTAAGTAAATAATTTTTCCAAGTACTAAAGAAATAAGAGAAGGAAGAAGTCTAGTTTGGGGGTGGAGGGGGGGATTTAAAAAATAGTTTCTAAACCTGAATTCTGAAATCAATTATTCTAAATTTTTTTAAGAGCTCGTTTTTTGAACCCTTCCTTTTCTACAACCTGTGATCTAGTTATGATTTAAGGGGAAAATTAAGATTAATAATTTGTATTTTGAGTGATTTATAGATCATCTAAAACAAGGATAGCAAACTCATACTCTGTGCAATAGCTTGTACAAGGGCCAACCTATCTAGCCAAGTTTACGCTGTACCCTATTAAACTTAATAAATCCTGTCCAAGACAAACTTGGCCTACACTCACAAACCTGCTGTCTTCCCAGCTGCATATGCCAGATATTAGAAATAGTGCAAACCAGGTCTCCTGAGGTCAAGTCAATGTTCAAAGAGGTTATAAAAACTGCCATGCAGGCTAGATCCAGTGAGGTGGGAAAGCAGTCGATTTGCTTAGATCTACTTTTGATGAAGTAGGAAGAGAAAAAGAATCTTACAAGAAGACATGTAACACTAAACCAGCTTCCTACCCAGTGCAGCACCATCCAACTGATAAAATCACTACATGGTGTCTTTCAAATTAAGCTGGAGCAGAGGAGATTGTTCTTTCCATCATGTCACATTCTATCTAATGCAAACAGATTTGAGAAAAGCCTGTCCAAAAGGAAAGTCTCTGTACCAGCAACTAGAGAAGGGAGGTTTATCTGTGTCCAAATATGCCTGGGTTTGACAGAAACAGAAATACTAAATTCAAATGCAAGTCATAGGAAAGAGATTGTCTTGTACATTTGCCTATAGAAATACACCATAACTGTACATTCAGAAGAAAAGGATGATATAGCTCTGGGGAGGAAACCTATAGAGGACCAGGTGTTTATTTACCTATATTTGTTGCTGTTTAACTTATTTGTTTTCCCATCATCAATTAGAGGGACAGAACACTGGAAAAGGTCTTATTGTTGGGAAGTGTGGCAATTGCAGGCAGGTCTTTAGGAATTCTGCTGAGGACACAGAAGCAGCCAGGTTCTAGAAGCAGCCAGCAGCACTTCTCCATGATTGCTGAACAATCAGATGATGTACGAGTCCTGAAAATTGCTTCATTTCTAGTCATACTCACAGCTCAAACCTAAATTTTTCTTGGTGTACTCATCTCCCTTACCTTTAAAAGAGTCCCCTGCCTCCAACTTCATAGAATATATCACTAATTCCTTCTGAATTTTACTGCACAAAGTTAATGTCCACATTATTTCCATCAGTTACCTGCATCTTCTATCATTTGATCTCTTGTACATGTGTGACCACAATTAACATCATAACTCTACCTTATTATTCTCTATGTCCTGTTGTCAGATCACTTTTTGCAGCATACACGCAACCACCCTGCTATCACCTTTGCCTTTGCACATTCCCAAAGAATCAAGATTCTGGAAAAGCCAAGGTTGGAAAATGCTCAAAGGAGAACGTGGACTAATTTCCCATTGGGAGCATGAGTATTCCAACTATGAAGTAGTCCAAACTGAAATGTCTTTTTATTATTTCTCCTATTTCTCTTTTACATTTTTTATTGCTTTGTTTATTATGTTTCCAGGCATCATTTTTTGCAGATTGTTCCTGTAACATCTACATTTTTTCTGAAAAACACTTTGAAATAAATGCAAATATCAGAATTGGAGCATATTATGGATCTGACCAGTGCTAGATATATCACCCTTCCCTAAAGACAAAGCATAAATAACAACAAAGCAAAAATGATCACCCTGATCATTTGTGGGTGATTTTCGTGTTTTACTTAATACAACCACTGATATTTTTTTGTTTCACTTGGGAGGTATCTAAGAAACCTCCAGCTGATTTAACATGAAAATTCAGGGGAAATTGCTGTGAAATTTTATTTTCTCCCAATATCAGCATGCAAAGCCTTAGTCATAGAAGCTTTGTCTTTAAAACAAAAACTAACAGCAATGTAAGGAAAAAAATCATTAATCTCTCATGCCCTGTCATAAACAAATGCACAAATTAAACAGTTACTTGGCAGCTATGAGAAACAGCAATCATGATTTACTTACACATGGACAACAAACAAATTTATTGAGGGAAGTTATGGTTTAAAAAGTAGCAGACGTTTTCATTCTTATATTCTTTGGAAGAAGACTTATTTCAAAATGTTCAGTGTATATGCATTGTTAACTAATACTGAGGAAACTGCAGTATAACACATCACAGACTTTGCAGTTCAATTAATCAATGCATTTAAGTAAAAGAATTAAAAATCAGTCAATGGCTACTAGTATGGGCACAAAGGACTTTTTAAACATTCTTTACATTCCACAGTTGACAGAAACACCATACTGTGTGATGAGAGGTGCAACATAAAAATAGTTATTTGGTTTATTATTGATGCATTAGAATGTCGGTGAAATAAATACACACAAAAGTAGTTCACTTATCAAGATACACATATACCTACTAAAAATAAACAAATTCATTATTTAATGCAAAAACAACTTACTATAATGGATCTGTAGAAATGAACTCACTCATGCCTACAACCTGCTAAAAGGCAAGAACTGCCTACCCCCCCCAAAAAAAGCACATCCTAAATAAGGGAAAAAAAATTTAAAATGAAAAGTCAAAAATCCCATCATGTTTTTCACACCACATTATGTCTATCTTGTTATATTCCATCATATTATTTCATGGATCATCAGTACTTGTCAGAACTTGTAAATTTTGCACAAAAGCCTCTGCCACTTAAATTACCAATAAAACATTTCCTCATTTTGGATGGCCTGTACCAGGGATGCACCTATCCAGATGCATCAGGGCTACTTATTATTTTAAAGGAAACACAGCTCTCAAAAAATGTTAGATTTCATTCCAGCATCTAGTGCAGAAGATACCATTTCTAGTGGGGAAGATGGTTGAAGGATTAAGAGATCGTTCACCGTTCCTCCATGACTGACACCATTTGAACCTTTATTTTTTCTCCAACCTATTCTTACCCAGGTTCTGTTCGCTCTTCATTTCTTAAACTCCTCACTCCAGCCCTAATGCTGAGCATCTAAAGCTTTAATCTCTATGGTCCTCACTAGAAGGCCAAAACTGTCTGAAATCTGTAAAAGTGTCACGCCTACAGCCACCAACTGTGAAGTCTCATACACATGGAAGACTTCAACAACTTAGCTGTGTTGTACCACAAGGACAGACAAGAGGACTGATCTACTCAGAACATCCCCATGATAAATCTCCCACTGACAATGATGATTGCTGTTCCCAAATGCCAGACACACCGTGCACAGAATAGAAATGTAAAGGCAACGCAGGGTATGCTGTTCAAAATTAGATACCCTGGGGCACATAATGAGATAACATCTATTACCATAAATTATGAAGTGATTTATGCATAAATGAGGGTTGTCATGAAATTTAATTTTAATGGTTTGATAATCAGGTAAGAAACATAATAATTGTCATACTTACATTTTTCAATTAATTAAAATCACTGCTAGTGGCAACATTTTTTTTGTTAACATACATAATACAATTCCCCCCAAAAGCTGTCTCCTATATTCTTCCATTTCAGAACAACTTGTTGAATATCACATCACTGTGATAAACAAGTTTGGATTTACTGCTGATTACATTCAAAACATTTCCATGTTCATAGCAAAGCCTCTTCAACAGCATGCAGTTGACTACCTCAAGAAACATCTTTGCAGACAGGAGGCTCTGCTAGTTGAGACAAATACCTGAAGGCTGAACATTCCAATAGCATATATCAGAGAAGTTGCTTCCCTATCATCACATGAAGTATACTTACCCACATAGAGTAACAAAATTTTTTGGGATCAATATGTGGTATATCAAACATTTTTGAATCTACCTTTGAAATGAACCATCTATTTATTTTAAGGAGTTCCACAAAGGACCCTCCAAACCCCTCGCTCCTCTCCTTTCTTCAACATATCACCTAACTGTCAGGGGAGGGCGAATGTCCTTTCTTTCCCTTCTCTCCTACAAATGAGTCCTTTTTTCTCTCTCCTCCCCACTCCAATCTTTTGAGAACAAAAGACCTCAACATAAAACTTGTCACTAATTGTCCCACAATGAGACAAGGAATATTTCAAGTCATAAAGAAACCACAAAGGTGAGTACGACAACAACTGAGTAACATCTTCAGATACAAGAAAAAATGCAAGGCTGATCCTTTCCATTTGTGTGTCTGTGGAATACATAATGTTAAAAGAAAAATCCATGAATAATCACTGAGCCCAAATTATCATTTCTTACTCTAAAACAATAAGGAGCAAAGCATGTGTTCCTCTGCCCTAGAATTGAGGGCAGAGAAACACATGCTTGTATACATATCCAAGAACAGTTACAATGAACACACTAAATATTCCTGATCGATGGCTTAAAAATTACAGTAAATTGTAAGCTTAAGAGTTTCTGAAAGCCAAAACTATAATCATCACTAGTCAGCAGAATAATCTTACTGCACAAAAAGGCATCTATTTTCTTGATAGTATTTTAATGGTCTTAGATTGTCCCTTTTTTCTTAATAATATAATAGCACCTTTTCATACTGCATGCACTCTTACTGTAACAGGTAGTATTTCCCGATCTCTGGTGTTAATTGAAGTAAACTTTAATTCAGACCTTAAAGTAGAAAGGATGTTTAGTATTCTATGCATTTGATCTACTATATAAGCAGTAACAAGTCAGAAAACAAGAGGGAGCTGGAATACACCAAATAATATGGATATTGTAAAATGAATACCAAGGACTGCCCTGAATGGACTCAGAAAGACTTGGCAGAGCCAGTGCTGATCTCATTTTTGGTGTTTCTCCTCTCCCTGCTTCAAGCACCTTGGCCAGATGTATACCTTCACTATAAATCAAACATGTTATGGAGAGTGCTTTAATAAGTATAGCATCCAGAGCCTTCCATCCCCATCTTTGTTGTACATAAAAGCAATGGAAATTCCCCCTGCAAATTTCCTCTCATCAGGTACAGGAGGGCAAAACATACAGGAAAGAGAAGCATCACATCAGAGACTTCCAAACTATTTTACTTTCTAAACACAGAAATTGAGATGAGGCAAGCATAAGCAGGATGAAGCATCACCCTTCTTTGTAGGTCTGCAGGTAGTGAATATGAAAAGTCTCCAGCAATAGGAACAGAAATGAAGAAAACAATTTCCTGCTATCTACACTTTGCAGTACAGGAGGTTTGGAAATGATCATGATGAATGGAGGGAAGAGTAAATTACAAGAGGAAGCAACAGTAACCAAAGCTGGAAAAACAATTATGATTTCAATAAAAGGGGAATGAAAAAAACATTAAGAATGAGGATGGAATCAAGAAGGCACAGGGAAGGAGGGGAAAAAAACCCGACTTAACTGAAGAGCCTCTTTTTAACTGTCGACAAAAAATGGTGTTCAAAGAAAAAATTAGAAAAGGGAATCTAAGAGCAGGCCTTGTTGATAAGCACTGTGTATGTCAAATGGAAACACTTGATTCAAACAAACTCCTGACTGCCCAGCATTACAGGAATAAAATCAAGAACCATTGTTCAAAAAAGGTGACATTTTCTGATTTTTTGGTAAGTTTAACAAAGGCCCTTTACTAGAAGGAGGAAGCTAATTTTAAGGCACAGTGTATGCTCCACCTATTTCTGCAGCACTTTTAACCAAGAGTACAAATGACAAAATATTTTGCAGTAAGAGTAAAAAACACTGTTCTCAAAAGGTTTAAATACATCTAACAAATACACTTTGATAAATGACTGCTTCAAAACATGGAAAGGGTTTACAGCTACTACAATATAACTATTTAAGGATATTTATACTTAAATTATTAAATCCATGGGAAGATGAAAGTAATTCAATCACAGAGACACAAAATAATTTTATAACCTTACTTGCAGCATTATTATTGTCCCAAAAAATGAGAGTGTAAAAGTTCACATTTACCAACTTCAAAAACAGTATGGAAGAGCAAGAGACCTTAAAGAAAAAAAGACATTACAAAACTCTACAGAGAAGAACATGAACATTTACTGAACATATAGACTGCTATTGAAAAAAAGAAAATTACCCATTTCTTTCTAAATAAAATGTACAAGCATTATGTGTTACTGATATTTTTGCCCATTCCTTGATAAAGTAAAACAGAAAAATCAGACTTGGTTTAAGTATTTTCTTGTGGTTGCACTTTTCAAGTCACTAAGACAATGGTATCTCCTGCATTGTTGTGGTTTAGCTTGGAACATAGTATTTAGACTGAAATCTGAAGAAAAATATCTCTAAGATAATGAATTATATAATTGAAGGTGGCAGCACAACTCTCACAAAGTAGAGAACTGTGCATAAAGCCCATGACCAAATGGAAATATTTCCTTGTTCACAGTTTCATCTTTTTAAGATGAAAATGGTATCATCTAGATGTAATGATCATCTGAAGGAGATAAACCAGGTAACCTAGGGTACAATCAGCAGGAGGAATCCTAGGTAGCTGTATTATGACATATAATTGCTACACTTAGCTAAAAATGACCTTAATATCACCATAGTAGGGTTGTAAGAACCAATACACATAACAGCCTACTTAATCTAAAACATTTTTTCCACTGGGATTGTGATTGCTTTTTCCTCAGTTCTATATTTCTTCCCTGCAGTTTCCTTCCTACAAAACCTGATGAAATGGCTGGGGAACCTCATAAAGACAAGACTATTTAAAACTGGGAAAGGATCACGAGCTAGTGAGATCAGTTTTTAACATCAGAACTGCAGTCAAAGCACATGAAAATTATATTAAAATATTCTATAAAAACAAATTAAATGAGCTGTACACCTCAGAACCAACTATTTTGTATTTTGTTATTTTCAGTGCCACTAGAGTCACAGCCAAAACAAATTTGCTTAAGAAATTGCTAGAACTCAGTGGTGCACCTTGAAATAGTGAAACACTTCATTCTTTGACATGTACAACATTTAAAAAGAAAAAATAGGCCCCAAATATCATCACTTGTGTCTAAAGAAATAATAAGGTTAAAACCACAGCCCTCCCTTTTAATACTGAAAGCACTTACCGCTGACATTCCCCAGCATGCAGAATTAAATCTTCGTTATTCCTAGCACTGATGGTCAACTCATGCTCTGTGGAATTGAAGACATCAAGAAGTAGATGGCATTGCCGGGTGCTGTTCAGACATGAGGGAAAAAAGAAAAGCACAATTTCAAGTAACACACCACAGAATTATTACACATATACCAGAATTCTTATTTATACATAAATGCATATGAATAAATATTCATAGATGTGCAAATATATATGATTTATCTCTGCTCCAATCTTAAGAGTATCATATTCTTTTACCAAAAGTATTTATTTCTTTTCAGCAACTGGATTGTTTTTTTCTTTTACTAAAATCAGACCAGAGCATATATCCTAAACAGAAGCACCATGTCAATGTACCAATGACAATCCGCACAATATTAAGCCCCATACTTTTTGATCACCTGTATATATTCTCACTCTAGCAGCTATAGATTTGGTTTTTTTATTTCTTTGAGCATTCACATGAAACAGTTTTGTTACTTCAAATTACCTTGGCATTACCTTTTCAAGAAAGACATCTACAAGTAAAAATTTAAATCCTTATCCAGTGTCAGGGAGCAAACCTATTTGATGCGGTAGCTGATTTGTCTACAAAGCAAACTGGCAACTAGCAACCTGATCTAATGTGAGGTGTCCCTGCCCATGGCAGGGGGGTTGGAACTGGATGTTTGAGATCCCCTCCAACCCTGACAATTCTGTGTAACTAGAGTAATTTGCCATTATACCAACTACTCTGAGGGAGACCACTTGTGGCAGTTTGGGCTGGGTGCCTCCTGCTGCTGCCATACGGGGTGCACCTTTGGTGCCCCGGGTGTCCAGCCCAGTGGGTGGACACAGGAAGCTGAGTGTTTCATACCCATAATGTCCTTGTAGTGGTTTGAGCCTTAACTGGGAGTTAAAAGCCCAGATGGGGGAAAGGCTGAGAATCTCTCCCCCACCCCCACCTCCTCCCTCCACACAGAGAGGGGGGAAAAAAGGGTAAGGAGCAAATCCACTAAACAATAATCTGGAGTCGGCTTGGAAGTAGAGAGGCGAAGAATTTTTCTTTAAACAATATATATATATATATATATATAACAATAACAGGAAAGGTTCACAAGGGCAAGGAACAAGGATGGATGGGAGGGGGACAAGAAAGAATAATACAAAACCAGTCTTTTTCTGAGGAGGTGCAGAGGAAGCAGGGAGAAGGATCAGGTCTGGCCACATGGTTGAGGAGCAGGACAGCTGCAGTAGCTCTCATCCAGCAGAGGCAGGAGCCAAAAGGAGGGCCAACAGCTATGATGTCCTGCTTTTTATACCCTGGCTGGGCAGGGAGGGGGAAGTGGAACAGACTCAGCTTCCCAGGGGAAAACGCCCTGCAGGGAGGGTAAAGTACCCACAAGCCCTCCACCCTGCTTTTTTTTTTTGTTTTCAGAAAAGGGCGTTAACCCACCACAGTCCTGCTCCTTATAAATCCATCTGCAAGGTCTCACACTTCCTCTTCCTTTCCTCACTGCACCCGTGGGAGATGCTCCCTATCTGGTAATGGAAGGGGAGTTATCTCAAGGCCTCTTAGGCCTGGCTAGGCCTAATGCCAGGAAGAGAAATGGGAAGGGCAATCTCAGATCTGGCCAGCTGAGATTAGCCTAACAGTGGAGGGGGGGGTAAGAAAGAGCCCTGGGGGGTTTGGGTGTACTCTCAGGTGGGGAGAGGGGAATGCTGGGAGGCTTCCAGGTATGCTTTGGGATCTCCTTTGTCACTGTGCTTGTGGTTCTCTGTAAAACACTCACTGCTTTTCCATTTAAACATTCCATCACTTCTGCAATCCGTTTGCTTGAGTCTCATTTTTTTCTGCCCTGGTGGGAGGCAAGGGAGGATCTGCCTCAAACCACCACACCACTCTGTCCCTTCTGTAAGCAAGGCAGACAGGCAACTATCACAGAAAACCTTCTATTTGTGAGGTCCTGTCCTTCAAAGACAAATTTCCCTAGAAGCATTTAGTATAAATAGATCAACCACATTTTTAGTAACCTCAGGAAATAATATTGACAAAGCTACAAAGAAGATACTTTATAGTAAGTTTTTATTCTTATTTATAAGCTTTTTTTGTGAAACAAAGCACGTATAGAGGAACTGAGTGACTCTAATACAATACACATGGGAAAATATTTGAACCAGATATCAAAAAGGCAAATCCAATCATGCAGCAGCAATAATGCTTAATCAGTCTACTCTGAAATTCAACCCTTCCCAAGAAGCTACTGAACAGAGAAATATCTGAGCCTTAGGCATCACTACAAATTAGGTTTAGCTATCAATGATTTGGAAGATTCAGTGCACATAACACAAAATTAGGTGACAACGTGAATTACAGTGTAAAGTAGTATAGCCTTGTACAAAGATTAAAAATCATCTCATCCTATATAATTGCTGTCAGAATCAATAAGTAGGGAAAAGTACCTTGTATATGGTGTCAGAGGTAGAACCCACCAGCAACATTAATTTGAGAGAGTTCACATGAAATCAGAAGCTTCCCAAATGGGAAGAAAGAAGAATATGTTGGTAGGCAAAAGTTGTGAGAGCCATACTTCAAACAATATGCATATTCAAACTCAGTAAGATACAGGTGTGTGTTTAACTTATTCCTTAATAATTTGCAATTAAACTCAAACACCAGCCATTTCAAAGGCAAATAAACTTGAGAGGTTTAAGAGTTTAAGAACTATGCCTCTACTCTGGAAACAGGTTCTCTGGTTCACAATAAAACTCTCTCCTGAAAATCAAGCAATATCATTTTTAGAGCACATACAAGGGGAATCATGTTGATACCTTGTGCAAACCCTTGAGGTGGAAAAACTCATAGGACAAATATGGGAAGTTAAGGTTCAGGTCACAAAAGAGATAGCAATGTCATATGCAATCAGGCACTAAATGACAAGCAAGCACTGCTTCAGGATAGTAACATGTCTCTTCACAAAAGTAAAAAGCAAAAGTAGGGATGAGGGCATGTTTTTATGTATAATTTAAGGGTTTTCACCCTCTTTGGGTGAAATGAATACTGAAGACAGAAGAGAATGCATGAAAGCAGATGAGTGCCTGAAGCAAGCATGTCAAATCTCAAGAATTTGAAACAAAATAGGGAGCCATAGAGCTCTTATTATAAACTCCTTTCCTTAACAATTGACAAGAAAGAAAGAGCTGGAAGGGCAGCATTTGAGTTGGTAGCTGTCCTGCTACTAGTAAAGAACTAAAAAGAATGGGGAAGAAAGAAAGACTGGCTTCTGTCTCATCAGTGGGAGAGTGGGACAAGACCTGTAAAGACACAGCCAACTTTTGCCTCTCCAGTAGATACAAAGTTAGGATCTGCAAAACCCAAATAATCCATGCTTCATAGATTATTCTGGAAGATACTAACAGAAATGTCCTGTTGCACCACAAAAATCTCAACTCCACATATCAAGAGTCCTATCTCCTCATCATACACCCCAACCTACCCTTGGCTTTCTCACTTGTTAATCAGCCACAGTGGTTAGAACAATGCTTTCTGGCTGTCCCTCAGCTCATCCATGCCAACTGGCACAGGGAACGGAGCAGGTAACTGCTGAGCCCCCACTTCTGCCCTTGCTCATTGGGACATAAATTACGGGTATTTCTTCTCTGTCCAGTCCCTGAAGCTGACTGAAATTACTCAAAACGTACCCAGAGGAGAGGGAGGAACAGTTAAAGTGATCATAGAAATTTAATTTCCTTAGGAAATAAGATAGAGAATTATCCACAGAAATACAGCAGACACCACAAATACAATATCTGTCTTTTCTGAAGAGTATGATATACACATTATTGCATTATATTTAAAGTCCAAATTAAATGAAGATGAATTAAGGCTGTATTGGACTGTATATAGACACTAGCACAAAGAACTAAGGCTCTGAAATTGTTTGTTTGACCCAGGGATATTTCCTTTCCATTAGCAGTTTAAATGACATATGGAAAGAAGAGTAAAACCCCTTTCAGGAACCTAAGTGGAAGAATACTAAAAATGACAATGTACCAACGTTTTCCATTTCAATGATCTTCCTTACTTGTCTATGATGCTTTGTTGAAAAAAAAAATCTGCCATAAATTTCATGTTCAAGATTTTGTTCTCCAGTAACACAAAGGTCTATACATCAGGAGGTTGAACAGGTGAAAAATAGAATAAGAAGGAAACATTTTCAGTTGATCGGTTTCTAATCTGAAGGTTCCAGAACAACATGCAAATTTAAGTCAATACCAATTTCAAACAATAAAAAGAATACTAATAATTCTTGTTTTTTTTATTGAAAATGGAGTTAATTCAACAGCATCTTGAAGATTTATCACAGAAATTAATTTCTGTAATCCTCTATTGTATAATTCAGAATATAACACAAACAAAAGTTAGTGACATGATGAATCATTCTGTATTTTTCAAATCTTACAATGCTAGTTATTATTCCAAAAATAGTCACAACACTGGGGTGATGGGAACTTAAGGCAAGAGACAATCATATTGTGATCTAGAAATTTCGTTCAGGAGTACTGCCGCTGCCTTTCCAATCCACTCTGAAATGACAGCAGAGGATGTTCTTCAATGACATTTAACACAGAATTAAAAAACAGATGCAGCTGCCATGCTCTAGTGATGGCTCACTTCAATCAATGATCTTACTGTGGTTCTGTTTCTGGCTTAGTTTTGAAGTTCAAACAAGAAAGACTCAGGCAGTGTGGTGGGTGGCAAGTTAATTACATTCTGACGAAGCTCTATCTCCATCAACAGAAATCATGGAGCATTTTCACATCCATTTTCTGTTTTCTTTAAACAGGCATTTCTACGCCGAATGAGCCATCACAAAGTGAAGAGAAGCAATGGCAATGACCACAGGCAGCAGTGTGCCAGATGAAAACTCCGTTCTCCAAAACTAACTGACAAACACAGACAGCAACACAGCAAAACAATTACCTACAGTGTATTTGTTGGTGCTACTGAGTTTTCTATAAGGTTTCTTCAATTTAAATGTTATTACATTATCTGAAAATTAAGATTTTGAGACTAACTTCAGATGATGAAGACAGATTATCCATGTTAGTGTTAAAAGGTCTTTTCACATATTCCGAGAACTGTCCTCATCTGACTTCTCCCAGTTGAAAACCTTTTCAATTATGCTAAATATTTCCAGCACATCTATAAATATTTCCAGATTTATGTTCTCACGTCTTCATGTGCCAAAGTGTACATACTTAACATTCTGATCTCAAAAATCAATTCCCTCAATCTGTAGGATACTTTTTGCTGCTCTTCTGTGAACTCACTGCAATGTTTTGTCATTAGCAGAATTTAAGATTAGCAAGATGATTTAACTGTTGGATTTAACCTCCCAAGTGTCATGGGTTCCCACTTGGTGGAATCTATATTGAGCTCAACAGTGTGTGTATAAATAAAGACTATATTCTAGAAAGACAGCCAGTCCTGAGAACATTAACAAATTGTTATTAAATCCATTGCTTGATAGATTTTTCTATCAGTCTAATTGATTAAAATAAGAACTTCATTTGTAGTTGAATTTGCCTGGTCTTCATTTTGCCTAGATGTTATTATTACTATTTTCTCCATGTAGAAATGTGGCATATTAAGGGCACGGACCCCTGAAGAAGACTTGACAGGACTTGCAGATAGCTCAGAAACATCCAGCACCCTAACCAGGTCATGTATTAGCCTTCCGCCAAACTAAACAGATTGCTCTTCAAGCACCCAAACAAAACAGTTTTTCTCCATCCTTCAAAACTCTAAGACAGTTGAACATTGAACTAATGAGAAACACAAGACTAGAAACAGCTGCCTATCAGTAGGTAGCCGATTCCCATTCTTAATGTAGTAAATACGAACATTTAATTTAAACATTCAGCTCCATAATACCCAGAAGTATTTCAGAAAATGTTACAGAATTTGTTTTACTGCCTAACAAAAATGCTTGCTAGAACATGGCTGAAGAAATATACTGTCTGCTCTTTCCTTTTTTATGACTTGTAAATACATAATGATCAGGATTTTGAACCCAATTTTCTGTCATGGAAATGTGGGCAACCTGGGAAACAGGAATGGAAATTCTGCAAATCACGTCTGATTTTATTAAGAGCTGAAGTATTACCCACCAAACTGAGTAACTCCTGAGAACCCTCAACAGTGACAAAACTGCATCTTTTTCAGTCTCCAAACACTTAAGTGAAACTAAGTTGACAAGCAATGGATCCTAATTCCAAATGCAATGAAACATCGTAGACCAGGAAGCATGATGCAGGCATGTTGAGGACTCATATCTTCTTTATAAAACCACAATCTTTCATTAAATGTTATATATTAATGGTATAAAGGAACATTAACTTGATCCTACAGTTAGATGGACTGACACTTTGACTTGAACAGTGTCACACCTGCTGCAATTCCCTTTTTTTCAGTCTGACTCAATCAGAAGAACAGAGTCCAAATTTCTGCACTTGCCAAAAGAGATCTGCAGCTGATGTCCTGTCAACTTTATGGTGGTTTTAAGATAGGCAGAAAAAGCCTATTGCTAAAAAAAAAAAAATAAATAAAACAATTACCTTGTTCAGCAACTTGAATTTGTAGAATTTAAAAGCAAGACTATTCTTACATATCTGGCTTCTGAGCTTTGCTCAAAATCCCTGGAGCACTGCAGATTGACTTCATCTACAAATTCAGACCATCTCATCATCTATGTAGTAAGTAAGACCTAAGATTTTCCACCCTTTTCTAGATGACTTTTATTTAAGACACTTTTGTAGTTAAGGCGTAACAGCAAGGGACACAAAGAGATCAACAAGCATCTCACAGCACATAGAGCAAGTCATACCTGAATTCTTAACAAATGTACAGAGTGAAGCAGTAATTTTTCCGGCATTTTTGTCATGCCCTCTGCTCTTTGACAAAGGCAGTAAGAAAGGACAGAGTGTGCCCGCCAAAGCTGGCAGGTATGCTTTTGAAAGAAGCAACATGTATAAAGGAGGTAGTTCAAGACATTCAGCTAGCACAAGCCTCAACAGTAGACTTTCTTAAAGCTAACAATACATCAAATTGAAGAGCTGTATCACATCAAACTGCCAACAGCATGTTTCCCGTACACCTAACCTTTAGCATCAGATCTCCCTGACAGTCTGGGATCAAATCATCAGATTTCCCTGGTAGCCTGTAATCTAGGGACAACTCAACTGGTTGGAGACTTGAAATGACACAAGTAGTTTTGCAGCTAAGATGTGACAAAGAATTAATTAACATGATATCGTTGATTACAGAAGACAATTAATACCATTTTACTATATAGATTTATCTGCATTTCATGGTAAATAAACAGTCAAGCAACAAGATCCCTGAAGCTCTTTGGTGAGCTGCAAGTCAGTAAACTGCAGAACAGACTTAGAAAACTTCTGATTACTAACTCATTATTGTCTTATATCCTCTATTTGGACTGCTTTAAACACCTAAATTCTTGATTATGGATCATGGGATGATCATCTCTGGGCAAGCACAACCAACCAGAATCAATGATTACAGGTAACATGATCCGAGGCAAACAATTTCCCAGCACAAGGCTGTTCTGCAAGTTCCTTTGGATGCAGGCAGTTGAGTTGATACACCTCAGAGCAGATTACGTCCATTTACAAATAGAACATCATCTCTTCTGACAGGAGAGCTGATATCTGAATCAGAATTAGGAAACAGACTAGGCACTGCAGCATGTCAAGGGCTGCATCAAACTAGCTACAGGTGCTTCCACAGACCAGCACAGAAAAACATTAAAAGGACCTCTTGTCAGGATTAAATGCATCTTACAATATTAAGTGCATCTGAAGATGCACTTAATGAAACTTCTCCCTATAATGCAGAAACCTGTGAGTGACTGGAAGGGTAAAATTTGCCTAGATCATTACAAAAATAAAAATCAACCCAAAATCCCCAGTTGTTTCGGTGAGTGGTTTCAGTGATATTTCCCACATGTCTCTGCTCAGGCAGCTAGATAAAATAAATACTAATTAAATTTGGAAGACTATCAGAGAAACCATAACTTTATGTTACAGCTGGGGGGTAGGGTAGTTATTTCATTAACATTTTCCCCTGGGTTTTGTTTCTTTGGGGTTTGGGGGTTTTTTGGTAAAGGCCTAAGGGAAGAATCAGAGTTTGAAGTCTTTATTGTGCCTTGACTTTTTGTTTCTTACTCTTGTTGAGGTAAAATGTAAAATTAAGACAGAAAAGGAAGTGAAAAAATTGAATCCAGAAAATGAAAACTATGATAATTTTCATTTTGAAAGGACAGCTGAGAAGGTAAATTACAAAATACATTTTTTTTATAATGACTAAACAAAACCAACTCAGTGCCTCAGAATTCAAATGATGAAATCTCAGCTGTAAATCACAAGGAAATCAGATTTGATATTTTAACAGAGCAAGTAAAAGTACAAATTTTGACTTTTAATTTGCTGTCATTGAGTCTCAGATACTGGCAGAGAAGATCAACAGACAGAAATCTAAACTTTGTTTCAATAAATGATAAGAAGCTATCCTTAGCAGATTGGAAGATGACATTATTTCTGTTACTTTTCAATCTAAAAGATATTATCGATTGACACATGACTTCTAGTTCTGATGGAGAATCAATGCAGGGAGGCACCCATGACTTTGCAGACTATAGATACCTAATGCAAAATTCAACAAGGGCAAGTGCAGAGTCTTGCACATGGAAAAGAACTTTATGTATCAGTACAGGTTGGGGACCCATTGGAGCGCAGTGAAAGGGAAAAAGACCTAGGGGTCCCAGTAGATGGTAGGCTGACCATCAGCCAGCAATGTGCTCTTGTGGCCAAGAAGGCCAATGCCATTCTGGGCTGTATTAGAAGGGGTGTGGTCAGTAGGTTGAGGAGAGGTTCTCCTCCCCCTCTACTCTGCCCTGCATTTTGAATATTGTGTCCAGTTCTGGGTCCCTCAGTTCAGGAAGCGCAGGGAACTGCTTGAAAGAGTCCAGCACAGAGCCACAAAAATTACTAAGAGAGTAGAACATCTTCTTTATGAGGAGAGACTGAGGGAGCTCGGGCTCTTTAGCTTGGAGGAGACTGAGGGGTGACCTCATTAATGTTTATAAATATGTAAAGGCTGAGTGGCAAGAGGATGGAGTCAGGCTCTTCTTGGTGATGCCCAATGACAGGACAAAGGGCAATGGGTAGAAGTTGAGGCATAGGAAGTTCCACTGGAAACATGGGGGAAAATATTTTCACTGTGAGAGTGACAGAACACTGGAACAGGCTGCCCAAGGCGGGGTTGTGGAGTCTCCCTCTCCGGAGATATTCAAGACCTGCCTGGATGCATTCCTGTGTGATCTGCTCCAGGTGATCCCACTCTGACAGGGCGGTTGGACTAGACAATCTTTTGAGGTCCCTTCCAATCTCTAACTTTCTGTGATTCTGTAATGCAACAACATGACCAAAAAAATTTTGAATAGCCTTCTGACAGCCTTACAATAAAACATTTTTGAAAGAAATTTTGCAGTATTTTCCCCAACTCAGTAATGCTTTTAAGAACTCTAATTAAAAACAGTCACATCTTTAACTACATCTCCAATCAACAAATCACTTAAAATAAAATTTCCACTGACTTAAATGCTGATCACTGTGATGAACAGGCAAAGAATGAAGCAAATGCATACAACATGAGCTGGAGCACTTGGCTGAATTGGAGTATCTGCTGCTACAAAGCTTGTAAAATTTACACAGCTGAACAGCACAGAAATTCTACCTTTGAATTAGCACCTCAATCTATTTTTAAGGATTTCAAGCATAAATACTTTCCACACATAGTAAATTCCTGAGAACAGACTGACAAGGCGGGTAAGATAATGTGATTTTCCACAAAACATAGCAAGGGCAATCTAGCACAAAGCCAGCTTACCAACAAGAGAGCTTCAAATAAAAGCATCATGTTGTATTTGAAGCCTTTATGGGAGATTCACAGCTTTACACCCAAGCTACTCTCTCGCTATAGGATACTAACTGCAGCGAACCCAAAAAGCAGTCATGTTGCCCATTTCAATGTGAGTACAGATCACAAAAAGACATTTTTGAAACAGAATTAAGAGAACTGTGCATGCAAATAAAGGCAAACTGAGTATATTTTATCTTGTATAATAAATCTTCTTGAAAACTATTTAAAGTAGATGCAGTGGAACTTTCAGGCTGCTAACGAGAGATCACTTATGAAACCTTAAAACCATTACAAAATCCTAAGAATGTGCCACTGCAGGGATGAAACTCTGAACATCGTTAGTAAGGTTCCTGGAATTTTACAAACATCTGTTCCAGATATTACATTCTGACTTTGCAAGTAGCATTAGATTTACTTTACTAGGGCAGTTCCTAAAAATATAGAATGTTATTCTACAAAATGCTTGACAAACTTTCTTACTGATAAAGCCGTGCAGTTTTAGGTCTCTTTTATAAGAGCTGGACACAATCTACACGTTCAAATCAATTCCTGTTTGTCTCACTTTTAAGCATTTTTACAAAAAAATATTTCAGAGTTTTATAATCTTTGCCAAACTTAAAATATGCCATACCTGCTGTGAAAAATAGATACTTATCCTCCTGGCAATGTAATGAAATACTTAAGTTCCTGGTCAGTCTTTTTGTTTCACCAGAAAAAGAATTTCTTATCCTTTTGCTTTAGCATAAGTCACCTTTTATGACTTTTCTTGCTCTAGACTTTCTCCAACTTGTCCACTTTTCTTCACATTTCTCCAAGTTCAAGCCCCAAACATTTCCTTGAGGCTTTACTTCTTTTGTTTACAGGAATAAAAGAAAAATTTCAAGCTTTGCAAGCTACATTGCTGTCCATCCATACTTTGACATTTTTGCAGTGGTATGGTACTGGTCACACACTTCTTTGAAGATGAAATATGCTCACAGTATCTCCTAGACTTATATTGCCTTCTTGCCTGTCTCTAGGCTTTATTTCTGAAGTCTGTTATGAAAAAGTTCCTAGAACCGGTAGGAATCTCTTGAATCAGTTATGTTCACTCTTAACTATCAGTAGTAGTAGTAGTATTACATAGTCTCACTGAAATAATTTCAGTATTTAAACCAAAGAAAATGCTTGGTCCCACTAGCACACTGGCTTTCTTTTAGACAATCCTGCTACCTGGTAGCCGATTATTGCAAAGGCATTTTTAATAAAAGCATATTCATACCCAATTTGTTACAATTTTCTCTTGCACTAACTTCATCCCTCATCTAAAAGTGTTTCCTCCTCTTCAACATTTATATCTGAGATGTACTTACGCACTGAAACAAAGTCCATTCTCACTCTTTCTTCCCAACAAACCCAACCTAATTTATTCATCTTTTGAATGACAGCTGTTCAAAAGCCACCTCTGAAATTGTCAGTTTGAATACATCCCAAATACTTAAAGACTGAAGAGCGTAAGTTCACTTACATTAAAAAAACCCTGTTGATTAACAGTTGCTAAAATAACTAGCTTACAGAATTCATTTTTACCAAAGGTGCTCTGCTTAAGCAGTATGTAAAGCAATATAAAATTAATAAAAACAATGAATAGGAACTGCGTATTTTGCAGCAAATCAAGGTAATTTTAGATAAAAACCCACAAACAAACCCAAAACCAAACAAACTGATTGCACTCAGTGGCTGATGAATTTTAGGCAACCACATTTTCATGATTAGGCCATTTGGCCATCATCACCTGTTGACATAATTTTTTTAACTCACTATAGTATATGAAACTATTCTTGGGCTTACAAGAATAAGCAAGGACCAAAGAAGAGAACGATTGCAATTTGTTCCTCACATACAAAGACAAACATTTACACATGCATATCAGGTAAGACTGTGTTAGACAAACACAAAACCTCCTAATAAAAAACACACCACAGCAAGAAAGAAAGAAGTCAATAACATCCTGTCCTGGGTAAAGCAAACAAAAAAAATCATGAAAAGACAATTGAACCCGTGGAATTTTCTAATGCACATGGATTGCTTTAATGATAGCTTACAGTTAAAGGAGGCTAAAAATCCTGCATGAGGAATTCTGTAAAAATTGCTCCCGCAGTTCTTTACACACCTGTTGCTGATGATAATGAAAGCTTCCAGCATGCGCTTGAAGTTATAGTCAATATAATAAAGACACTGAGACAAATATACAAGAGACAAAAGAAGACTTACCTCGTTGCTGGAAGAGTACTAACGCGTGTAAAGAAAACAGATGGCTCTACTTCGACATGAAGGCCTAGTGAAAGGTTCCGGTAATATCCTTCAACATGCCCTGGTCCACCAGAGTACTTAAAATTCAAAATGGCTTCCAGTGTCTAGAGAAATAGAAGAAAATCACTTATTAGCTATGTTTCATTACTATGCATTTCACAAGTTCAATTAGGTTAGACCATAGAAGCCCTTTACCAAAAAAGTTTCTACGCTCTCAAGAATCTGCTTTCCGATCCCATTCATTCTACTATCTCTACTACTACGGAAAAAAAAGACAATCTAACCAATAACCGCATCTTAGGTGAACAGCTGACTTCTTTTTTTCCCCATTCTTCTCAAAAACTGAAGAGTATGGAATACAGTTGGACTTCCCTTTAGGTCATTTTTGTCCATACCACATCCAACACTGACAAGAAGAGCTATTTTGTTTGTTTGTTTGTTTTCTTTTTCTTTTTAGCTTACAACAGTTTAGGTTTATTAAATGGTGTGTTCTTTCCTACTCTGAAATAATCTTCACCACTTTGTTACTTTCATAATCAGATGGAAAACATTTATTGTTTCAGTGTGGACAGATACAGATGATATAAAAGTAAAGGCATCTGGTCTCTCAAGAAGTCACTGTAAACACATGCTCATCCCCATTAATTAACAGATTAAAAGAACACTGTTGAGCAGATCTACTGCATGAACCTTTTCTTTCTTTGAAGTTCATTTTATGTAACATGATTGTTTTGCAAATATTACAAATTAAGATGATCCTCTAGCGTTAGTTTTATGCACTACTCTCAGTAGTGGGTCCCTTCCCTTAACAAACAGCACACCAGTGGAAAAAGCACGCTAGTCCTGATGTCATCACCTATGTTCAAGCTCAGAACAAACCTTTGATTCATCTAAATTGACTATACATTACTCCTTCTTTTATTATGTTGCTGAAACACAATTTCCTGGAAGCAAGGCAAGAATTTGGGAAGCGTCATGAGATTTTTATTTTTATGTTTTCTCAGCTCTATTCCAGTCCCCAGGCAGCAGCTCTTTACCACATCTCAGAGCAAGGACAGGGGCAGCAACAGACCTCTATCCTGAGCCTATCTCTAGAAGGACAGTCATTTCTTAGACTTAGAAACAATGCCTTTCTCCTTTTTGGTTTGCTCTTAGCTCATTCTTGATTAAAAACAACAATAACAAAACAATAACAAACTCAAATTACTGACTTATCCACCCAATCATATGTAATCAATATTCAAAGTACTCTCTCTTTCAATTCAAGATTTACAAAATAATTCATGAAACTTGTTTTTAATAATCTGCAAGGCACAATATGGAGTTTTCTAACTTACAACAAACCATTTACATTTGATACCATTCTGTTCCTACTGGCTAAAAAAACCCAGAAACACAAATGTAATAAATTTCTTACAATAACCACAAGCAAGTGATTTAAATACCAAAATTAAGAGTTTTGTGTACTGCTGTATGTACATGATTAAATATTTTGCCTATTTACCATTCATTTTAATTCAAGTGGTTTGACTCAAATTCCTAATTTAGTTTCATTAAAATTCATGAGTCACCTTACAACACACATAAAAAAACCTTTACTGGGCACTCCGGACATACCCATCAACTCTGTTTATGTCAATGCCTAATTTGTAGTTAATGAACTCAAATTTATGTTCTGTCAGGAGAGCTAATCAATATTAAGTACAAAAATTCTAAAAAGCACAAGCCCATTCAAAACATACTTCAGTCTAATTAATCAGCTGGACCATTTAACAAAAATCAGAACCAGACTCCATAAGTACAGGGCTCTGACCCTACTTACATCATAATGTCAGAACAGGCTTCAGTTTCAATTAGAAAACTTGCTGATGACCCCATGTGATCGACACCTCATACTAGAGAGCAGGAAAAAGAAAACCTAACGGCCTTCTATTAATCTAGACAACAGGAGGGCATTCTCTTCTCACCCAAAAATGTAAAATCTAACTGGATACTTCTAATACTGAAGACACAACAGATTGTGGATATCTCTGAAAACTACAAAACAATCAAACTTAAATTCTCTCTCTGGTTGTGATCATTTGCATTGACAAGACATTTTACAGATAAGCTATTTAAAAAAAGAAAACTGTTTTAATTTCTCTCACACATTTTGCCTTCAAATATATTTTCTGTATAAAACAGGTATCTTTTTTTTTTTTCCCCCCAAAAAAGACATTCTCTCCAGTTTGCTCATGGAAATCTTTCCCATGATCACTAACACAGGAGAAATGGAAGCCAAAATCAGAAAAGCAATTTGAATAACACTGTGCTATGAAGGAAATGCAAAACACTTAGCACTGAAGTTTCCAAAGTAAATGAAAAATCATTAGCACTCTTCTGCCAATCCCTTAATAGTGACTGAAGAGTAGTGTCTTTCAAACACCGACTCCTAAGTGCCAGTTCAAACAGTTGCAATCTACCACTTGGATTAAATATATCTACTGAACTACTACCACAATACTTTCTATGCAAAGTAGAGAGTAAATCTAAAGAGAATTTCCACATAAGTCTACAGAATATTGCTACTGACACAGATGCTAGAATATTACTGATCAAGAACAGATCTCCCCAAAACAGCTAATGACACAAGAAACATAAATGAGGAGGGGAAGAGCGATAATGAAGGGGATTTCTTGTGCTAGGAAGATAAATAGGATGATCAATCCTTTCTATATGCTTGTTCTCAAGTAAGGAGGCTGAATGATTACCAATACATTCAAAGTTACATGTAGCAAAAATTGGCTTAGAAAAAGAGTACATTAAAGTAACTATAACTCAAGGATGTAAGAATCCACCTGCAGAGATGTCATCACTATATCCTGTTTGTAGCTTAATTTAACATTAGCACCTCTCATAATAAGTCTGATTTTTAAAGAAAAAAGTCCTTCAAGACACAAAAAGCCATGGAAGAGTCATTTTAAAAAGGAGGAATAATTACTGAACAGCAGCCTTAGATATAATTAAAAAAGAAATTACCAATAATGAGAATACTGCACACAGTAACTGAATGAGTAGTCAGGAAACTCAACTTTGTAGTGATAGAGAGTTAAGGAGTAAACAATCCATAAAAAGTTCATGTACTTTCCTCCTCATTGCTAAAAAATACTTTTTTGCTTCTAAATGTTTGGCTCTGAAAAAATCATAAAATTTGAAACAGATCAGGTCAGGAGCTCGTGGGTTTAATTCTTCTATCACCTATCCTGCTTGGTAGATTTGTTTCTTTATTCCTAAACAATTTTACTAGCAATAGCAGCAATTCACATTGTATCCCTGTGTGTATCTTACTACCAGAAGAACAAGAGGATTCTGGTTTTCAATACTTCTTACAGTATCTCATCACAATACACACTGCATTTTGTGTTTCAGACAGCAAAGCAAGGTTTTGTCCTTGCTCTTTTTCTTCCAAACTGAAACACTACTTTTAAATATTTATTAGAAGTGTTTTCCATAATTCAATTAACAAATCACACTTCATGAGAAAGTCTCACACATTTTCAAGTCTTTTCTAAATTCCTTTAGTGTAGTAGAAATGACATTAAGTAGATCTTTACATTTAACACAGGATGAAATGCCAGTGCTTAGCTACAGGCAGTTTGCTCCAGAGACTGGGCGGATAGTGGCTGCAATACCTGTGAGGACATACCAGAACACACCATTGCAGGCTCCCAGTAAGGCCTAATATTTAAAAATTAAAAAGTAGCATAAAGACCAGAGAAACTCATATTTCTATTTTAGCCTCTGAACTGCTTACAGAAAACAATTCTTAACAATTTCTCACAGGATTTTAGGACTGAAAATTTTAAAGAGAATTTATTCTAGGCATATAATCTTCAAAAATACATTCCTTTATAAAAAAATCAAATAATTACTTGCCCAACAGTAAACTCTTTTTTTCCCCAAATACCATCATGCTCCTGATATAAGCTAATTTGCTTCTCATGCAAATTAGCATTAGCAGGACATGCCCCATGCATTCGTCAATGTTTAGCCAGTCTTTCTGACCTTCAGTACTTCTTCTGATTGGATACCATTTCTTTGTGTTGGTTTTCTCCTTAAAGAGAATATAAACTCCAATTACATTAAATTCTCCC
This sequence comes from Dryobates pubescens, assembly GCF_014839835.1. Classification (NCBI taxonomy): domain Eukaryota; kingdom Metazoa; phylum Chordata; class Aves; order Piciformes; family Picidae; genus Dryobates; species Dryobates pubescens. The sequence continues at coordinate 17,053,676 of NC_071625.1, read as the reverse complement.
TGCTTCCTCTCCTTCTCTGACCATTCCACGATATTCAGCTGTGATGGGTAATCAATGATATTCACCAATAATGAAGAGAAATTAAAATGTATTAGTTCAGCAGTTCCATCTAGCAAAAGGAACAGAGAACCTCTCTCTACAAAATTAGTCTCTCCATTTCTTCTATTGGGTGCCATACTTAAGTTCTTTTAAGAGCTTTGAGGATTGTATAAATAAACCACAGTTCAGGAATTTCAGCTGCCTAACTGTAACTAGTTAAATCATCTGGCAGTAACAGAGAAAGTGAGTTTCTCCAATTAACCACACTCTTTCCAATAGCAGCAGGTAACCCTGACAATAAATACATGAGTAACAACAATCAGAGATGTCCAGCTGACAGTGTGCCCAGAGTACCACCACTGACATGGACAGCATCCCACAGCCTCAGCTCTATGGGTGCAGAAATGCAGAGATGGTGGCATTTCCAGGTCTCTGCCCTTTTACAGCTTCCTTGCAGCTTCTGGAACATTGGGCTGTGCTCTCCTCAGGGCTGTCATACTCGCATAGCCCCACAGGGCCTCTGCAATGCTTCAGGCTGTAGACCACAGTTTCAAAGGTACATTCACACCTTTTTCCTGCTCCTTGCTGCCTCAGGTCACTCCTACTCCCTCACCTTTTGTTAATGTAGTTCATCTCATCTACACAGCCATCATGGAGTGGAGCAAGGGATGGTTGCCCTAGGTAAACTAGATTTTTCATCCTTCTTCCACATGTGAATCCATACCTCAATTACCCATCTTTACCATCAAAATTACCTGGATGAAGCACTACTGGACCAAACCCACAAATGTGCAAGGCTTGCAAAATGCAAGTTTTCAAATCCAAGCATGTAGGATGTGCTGCTGCAGCAACATGGTTCATCCATGCTGAAGACAGCTGAATCTTTTTTTCAGGGAGAGACCAGAATGTGAGTATTGGGTGGGAAATGGAGGTGGTTTAGCGTTAATCTCATGGAAAAAAATCAGTCATGGAATTTAGAGACACATCTATCTCTGCCTACGTATTCGTCTTTCAAAATCAATTTAGATTAGCATTTTCTTGAGTTTTAGTTTACAATACTCCAACAAAAGACAGATAATTGTGAATTTCGCTTCTTTCTCCCATCACTGAGTCTACAGTCCATGATTCCACAGAGTAACCTGACAAAAGATAAAGTCTATATAAAAATCAGGCTTAAAGGATAAAATCTGTGTAACAAAACAGGAGGCTTAACAGCAGTGCTGAGACAAGCAGGGTGTGCCCTTATGTACATAAGCTGAATATCCTCCTGCTCACTCAGAAGAATAAAATTAAACAAATAAATTTAAAAAAAAACAAAAAATTCTATCTCCACATCACAAAAGAGGGAAAACTGCTGACTAGGGAGGACAAAACCTTCCAATCTCATAGGGGAAAAAAAGCAAAAACCAACTCCAACTAAATGTCAGCAGCATCATGTTTATTACTCCCTGTTGATGACAGCTAAGCAAAGAACAGCATCACTGAAATCTGAATGCTCTCACAATATTGGACACTTTCAAGATTTGGCTGGACAGGGTGCTGGGCTATCTTATGAAGACCATGTTTTTGCCAAGGAAGGTTGGATCCTTCCAACCTGGTATTCCATGATTCTAGGGCATATTCTTTGGCTTCTGAGATACACAAACTGCATAGCATTACCGCTTTGGTAACGCTTTGGACTTGGATGCTGGTATCTTTGAAGCAGGAATTCACATCATTTGCTGAAACACTTACACCTTCCTTTACTTGAAATACTGGTACTGAAAGGACATTTGGGAGAGGCAGAGTATGCCATTCATGATAAGGAGAGCACCAAACTTTTACCTCACAAGGTCCATTTCAAGCTGAGTATTATTCCAAAACTGAAAATACGCTGGTCCTCTCCTGATATCTTTAGTATTTGGTACAAATCTTAGGCTGCCCAAGAAAAACCAACAATTAGAAATGAAGAGTGGATGTGGAATACATGCACAACCATATGTGACATTTTTGACACAAAGAAAAATCATAGAATCGCATGGTTCATGAAAACTGCATTATATAAAAAGTTGATTTTTTTACATTAAAATAATTGTTGAAATAATGGTACAGTGATGTCATGCAATGTGCAGAAATAGAACTCTCCTCATTTTCTGTTATACGAAACAATTTGTTTTCTGTGTTTTTATACACAACAACACTCTTTTTCCTTTGTGCTAAAAATAAATTTGTATTTTTAAGGAAAAATTAAACAGCCAAGAAAAGACAGAAAGTACCTACACATTTCTCCTAATGCATACCATGGAGCAACTCTAAATCTACTGGAACACTGAAATGATCAAGGTAGAATTCCCAGTTTTCCCCAAATAGGAAAAGGAGACTCTCCAGCAGACACTGTTTTCTTCACAGCACCAAATAGTATAGTAAGTGATAGCATGAACCCTGATACATGCATTATAAAAAGGATATGCATATGTAATCATCTTGTAGTGCATATGTAATGATCCTCTAGGACTGAGCTGCAGCAAGCACTCTCCATGCTAATTTTTCTCCTCTGTATTCCATTAAAAATATATATGGCAACTACAAAAGCTATGATACAACTCTTAATAACTGATTAAGCAATGAAATAAATAGTGCCACTGCAGTAAGTCAGACCTTTTTATGTCGATAGAAACAAAGCTCACATTGTGATTCATGTTAAACTACTTCATCAGCGTGAAGCAAAATTAAACACAATGTTGAGCACGTGTTAATCAGGTGAATTTACACAAGCAGTCTGTTGAACAAGGTGCCTGTTGTCTTCACGCTCTAGTGCAGTTTTACTCAAGTACACCTACTGCATACACAGACTTTCAGTAGCAACTTTTGCACTACACCAATGTTTATCTAGCTCATCCATCTACATTTATGTCTAGTTATGCCCCTGAAGAATGAAACTGCTGCATCCCTTTGTAAAAATAGCACAAAGGCAGTGACAAGTCGCTGAGGCTAAATATAGCTGCTGCAGGCATATGCTGGGAATTAGTCCATTTTACCCCTCCCCAATCCTAAATCAGAAGGCTTCAACAAGAAATCTCTAGTGAATACACACAGGAGCTCAATAAATCCCCCTTAAGCTTACAAGGCATATTCTGAATCTGTGCTAGCTAAAAATAGCCTGTTTATAATGAGAATGGAGATGTGAGCAGAATAATATTAAGTTTAAAGGCAGGCATGCCGTAGCCATTCTGCATTAAGGAATAGGGTGAATCAAAGGTCATTCTATCGCACAGACACACAGACTGACAGATAAAATACAACATACAGAAACCTTTTACTGAACAGCGCTCATAAGGCATTAAACTGTGCCATTCCTAACTGTTTTTTGTAGCCACATATTCATGAGTTATTTTGTGTACCTTTTTTAGCTAGAACACAAGTTGTTACTTCCAAAAGACACAAGAAAGAGGAATATACAACGTTATTCCTCCAGACAGTATTCCTTCCTGGAGTCCAATTCCCCTCCAGAAATATTCAGGAAACACAGTACATAATTCATCTTGTAGTATTAATCACAGAATTTGGCTTTCTTTAATTAAAGAAAAATTGCATCCAGGTCTCCAGGGTAGTATTGCTGTAGCTGAATGCCCAAAGTGCTTGATGCATGGTCTTAACTGCCTCAAAGGTTTTACTTCCATCAACTTAGATACGAGCACTACTGACCACAGCTATCCACAGCCATCACAGTCTGAGATACAGATGAGACAATAAAAATAATTTAAATACAAACAATTTACATGGAACATTCTCATCAAGAGTTTTCCACCTACTGACACTAAACTGCAGAACCTCTTAGAAAAGTGTGTGCTCGGAAATTAGGCAGCCCTGCTTTCTATTCACCCTAATGCCCAGTTTCTTTATAAGCATGCACAAGCACAATACAGACCCCTAAGAATTTGGCTGGAGACCACCTTTCAGTGGCCATTTATCCTGCCTTCAACTAGCTCTTGCCTCACTTTTACCTCACATTGTGTTTGTTTCTCTCAAATAACCTTTTGTGAGAGTCTTTTCAGAAGTGTTTTAGGTATAGCTCATGTGGACTTCATGAAGCTCAACAAGCCCAAGTGCAATGTCCTACGCCTGGGTCAGGGCAATCTCAAATACAGGCTGGGTAAAAAGTGAACTGAAAGCAGCCCTGTGGAGAAGGACTTTGGGTACTGCTGGATGAAAACCTGACTATGAAGCCAGCAGTGCGTGTTCACAGATGAGAAAAACAACTCTATCCTGTGGCTGCATAAAAGCAGAATGGCCAGCAGGTCAAGAGAGGTGATTTTGCTGCTCTACTCTGCTCTGGTGAGACCCCTCTTGAACTGTATCCTGCTCTGGAGTCCTCAGTGTAAGAAAGATATGGACCTGTTCTAGCAGGTCCAGAGGACAGACTCGGAGATTATCAGGTGCTGGGGCACCTCCTCTGTGAGGACAGGCTGAGATAAGTGGGGTTAGTCGGTCTGGAGAAGAGAGGGCTCTGAGTAGATCTTATAGTATTTTCCCAGTACTTAAAGAGGGCCTACAGAAAAGATGGGATGGCACGCTTTATCATGGAGTGTAATGATAGGACAAGTGGTAAATGTTTTAAATTGGAAGAGGGTAGATTTAGATTAGATATTAGGAAGAAATTCTTTACTGGGAAGGTGGTAAGATACTGGAAGAGACCACCCAGAGAGGCAGTGGATACTTCCTCCCTGGAAGGCCGGATGGGGCCTTGAGCTACCTGATCTAGTGGAAGGTGTCCTTGCCCAGGGCAGCGGGGTTGAAACCATATGATCTTTAAGGTCCCTTCCAACCCAAACCATTCTGTGATCCTACAAATCAAGTAAGCAGTACCAACACTTTTACCTTTGTTCATGAGCTCAGCATACATGTCAAAGAAGTTTGGCACATTTGCTTGCCATGATTGCCCTTCATAAAAACCCCTTTCAACAGTATCCCAACATATGTACCTTGTTATTAACTCTGTTGTTACATTTCTGATTTTACTATAGTTACTAATAATTAAAGTAATTCCCTCCCAAATGGCAATACAAAACGTAACTTTTCAAAATTTTCAAGTTTTAAACCACAATTGAACATGACAATTGTATTCCAGACAAGCAAGGCATAGTTGTATACATTAGCCTATGGATGTATGTTCTGACACGGGTCCAAGACCACCGCCATAACCCAAATAAGCACAATTTAGAGTCTCTACTTTACAATACACAAATCCATCCCACACAAAAGGGACACAAAAGGTACAAATAGTTTCCTGAAGATCAGAAAATGATTCACTGTTCAAAACAATCTCCTGAAGAACTCGGTTACATTCACTATTCATATACTTTTTAACTCATAATATTGCTGTATTGCACTCTAAGTGAAAATTATACCCACAACCTCAAAAGATATAACAAATCCTCCTCTGCAACAGATTAAATAATGCATCCAGCAAATCAGAAAAAAATGACTGTAACACATAAAAGATTCTTGAAACTGAGGATCAGATTTTTACATAAGAGCTCTCAGGTATTCTTGTGTTAAACAATTCATTTTTTTCAGGAATTCCTATGATTAGGCAGGATAAGCACAATTAAGTGATTGTTCAAAAGCAGCAGCAAGTGAACAAAGACTTTTTAAAATACAAATGCTTGAACGACTTAATAGACCTGTTTATTCAGCACAGTCATTAACATATAAATATGGAAGTCTGAGCACTTCAATTTTTCAGCTGCTACTTGGGTTGGAAATAGAGGCTCTAGTACCACAGTAATTTTCAAAATCAGTGAAGTTATTGAGCTAAATTTATCACTGATCTAATGACTTTGATATGGAATAAATATTACTAATTCCTACCCCCTTAATACAATGATAAAAAACAGCAAAAGAAAAAAAAACTGTGAAATTCATTTTCAGGGAATAACACTTCAGAAACCACATTTGTCCCATAGTTTTGATAGAAATCAGGCTCCAGACTTGCAGAACAGCATTTTCTATCCTAATGCATCTTCTTTCACTGGGCATGCTATCTGAAAGCTAATATGCCAAGCAATCAAGCATTCACTGACATTATTAGAACATACAGTTCTTATAATAAACTCAGTCTATGTGATTTCCTCAAAAGTCTTTCCTCAATATAGGGAATCTAGACTTAGCTCTTCAGTGAAGACAAGATGATAATTGCAGATATGAATCAGAAGTAGACATGACGCTAAAATTCATTTCCTCTCTTCACCAATCCCATTTTGCCGTAATTCATTCAGGAAAACAACAGCAGCATTGCTCACTCCTAGTTCCACCTGCACCGAAGAGTCCTGAAGGCTAAGAACAGACGCTAATTGCTGTGACGTTACAGCAGAAGACGACAACTTTTAAAAAGGCAAAGGCCGTAAAGCAGATGAAAGGCATCACAGTGTTTTACCAGAAAGACAGATTTACAAAGGGCCAGTTACTGACAATTTGAGCAGCATACAACAGCCCAGTCTGCAGTCTGCGTTTATCACTGATTTCTGAGTGTGGTCTTGCCATTTGGACAACACTTGGACCATCATTATTTTTGAGCTCCCACTACTTAGCTGTATTCCTGACATGGAACAATTATGTTCTAAAAGTAGCAAAATATCCTGCAAAAATACCATTGAAAAAAGGCTCAGTGTATGTTGCTATTATTGGCTTTTCCCCCCTCCAACAAAATATATTCTCAAAGGTGAACTGGCAAATATTACCATTAGGTCCAGTAATTCAGTATTAACAAGAGAATTAAACAATAGATTCAGAGATCTTCTCCTGAAGAAAAGAATCATTAAATCATTAAAATGGTATGGGTTCAAAGGGACTTTAAAGATCACCTAGTTCAAATCTCCCTGCCACTGGCACAGACACCCCATACAAGACCAGGTGGCTCAGAATCCTGTCCAACCTGGCACTGATCACTTCAAGGGCTGGAGCCTCCACAGCTTCTCTGGGCAGCCTGTTCCAGGGCCTCACTACCCTCATCATGAAAAATTTCTTCCTAACACCTAATCTAAATGTAGCTTTTTCCAGTTTGCAGCCACCACCCCTCATCCTGTCACTACAGGCCTTTGTAAAAAGTCCCTCACCAGCTGTCCCACACAGGTAGCCTTCAAATGGCCAAAAGTCTCAGGCTGCGCCAGGGGAGGTTCAGGCTGGATGTTAGAAAAAAGTTCTATACAGAGAGAGTGATTGCACATTGGAATGGGCTGCCTGAGGAGGTGGTGGAGTCGCCATCACTGGAGGTTTTCAGGAGAAGACTTGACGGGGTGCTTGGTGCCGTGGGTTAGTTGTTTGGGCGGTGTTGGATTGGTTGATGGGTTGGACGTGATGATCATGAAGGTCTCTTCCAACCTGGTTTATTCTATGTATTCTATGTATTCTATGCTGCAATAAGGGCTCCCCAGAGCCTTCCATGATAAATCTAATTCCAAAATCTAACTTGTAAAACCACCTAAAACCATCATGCAGCAATAAATCAGGAGAATTCTCCACTTTCTATCAGAAGGAACAGAAAGTATTTTTTTTGTGAATAGGAAGCAGTCACTCTCCTATTCCTTCCTTTTTCCCCTGAGACACTTCAAAAACATTCAACACATTCGCCCATCTTCCAACAAACTGCTTCCACATAAATAGAATTTCTGAAAAAACCTCATTCTCATGTGACTACTTCAGTCTCAAAAAACCCTTAGTGTTGAAATGACCTAAAAATAATTCTTAAATTTAGAATATTTTTGTAGAATATGTGAATACACAGTTTTACATATAAACAGGCACGTGTTCAAGGAGCATCTGAACAATGCTCTTACTCATATGGTACTCCTATGAGAAGGAGGCACTTCAGCTCTCCAAATGGGTCTCTTTCAGGTTGAGATACTTTATGATCTGACAAAATTAGACAGATAGGCAAGCAGATAGATCTGGTGCCTGATCTGCAAATCACTATTCTGATTTTATTAAGGATGATAACTTGATTTCCAGTCTAAGTGGTTAGCATCCATTTAAAAGGATTACAAATGCTTACTTAAAAAACAGTGAGTCAGCCCATTCAGAGAACTTCACGAATATGCAGCAGGAAACTCCCAAACAGTGACTCATAACTTCAGAGGTTTAAAACAGGCAAATAATCATGCATTTTCCAACTGTTACTCATACTTGGTTAAATCCTAAGACAAAAGCATCTTGCTTCTGTGAATTCCACTTGACCACCATTAAGTTCTACAGACATGAGTGCTATGGGGAGGGGAAAAAAAAAGGCAAAAATCAAATAACTGGGAAAAGTGCTAATTAGAAACTTGTATGGGAAAACTATGTTATACAAACATACACTGAACAATAATTATTTGCCTTACAACTCATGTACAGATGAATTTTGTCTTCACCTTGTTTAAGAATAAGTGATTTGGAAAAGAAAAATAAGGTAAAACAACTTTACCAACTTCTTTTTTTCCGACAAAAAATACACATGAAACACGATGTGAGAACATAGAACAATCCTGGTGTTTGTTTTCCACAGAACTCTATCTCTATATGTATATTAAAAGTTGAAACCCAATGACTCTGTCAAGCTCCTCATTACAAAAGGCACTGCCATCCTCTACCTACCTACTCTTAAAGAATTATGGTACTTGGAATAAAGGTTAAAAAGCTTATTGCTAAATATCACTGTATGGTCCTACTTTGTCTGGAAATGAAAAGAGTTTTTCAAGTTAACAGATGTAGTGACCGTAAAGACAGTGAGTCTGTAAAATGAAGAATGCCTTAGAAGCTCATTCTTGCAAATCTTAGTAAAATACTGGCTTTTTTAATAGACTCTTTATTAGTCATTTCACCAAAAGACAAACTAATAGTTATGGGTTGAATTTAAATTTGCGGCTGTTATTCAAAATCACCCTGCCTCATGCCAGCTTCAAAAAGAAAGTGCTGGCCGGAGCAAAGTACCATGGGGCTTGAAGATATCAAAACATGGGAGGCATCCTGGGTTTGGGTGTTGGCTCTTTTCCACGGGCAGTGATACAGGTGGGAGTAGGGTAGCACACAGGTTTTGGTTGAATACTTCCCAGTTATTACAGCAACATTAGCTACAACTCAGGAATAAGTTTTGGTTTATTCTCATTCTATTACATAGAATTATAGAATGGCTTAGGTTGGAAGGGAGCTCCAAACTCCCCACCATGGGTAAGGACACCTCTCAACTAGACTTGTCTGCTCAAGACCTCATACAGCTTGGCCTTGAAACACACCTAGGGAGGATGCATCCATAACCTCGTACTGAAGAACTTCCTAAGATCCAGTCTGAACCTGCTCTCCCTCAGCTTAAAACCATTTGCCCTTGTCTGGTTGCTAGACACCCTTACAAAAAGTCCCTTTCCAGCCTTCCTGTAGGTTCTTTTCAGGTACTGGAAGGCAGCTATATAAGGTCCTTTAAGCTGAACAACCCCAGCTCCCTCAGCCTATCCTCATAGCAGTGAAGTTCCAGCCCTTGGATCATCTTTGTGGCCCTCCTCTGGATTAGCTACAACAGCTCTGTGTCCCTCTTATGATGGGGACACCAGAAGAGGATGCAGAATTTGAGGCAGGGTCTCACAAGAGCAGAATAAAGGGGCAGAATCACCTCTCGTGGCCACACTCTTGATGCAGCCTAGGATATGACTTGCCTTCTGGGCTGCATGCTAGCTGGACATAACAGTCCAATATCCTATTTCTGGAAAATGTGCACATAATACAAAGGTTTGAGACAACTAAAAAAATATATAATAATTATGATAGAATTATAATGTTACTTTTAAATTCAAAGTGATTCAACCCCAATTATGGTGCTTTGCTTCACTCAAAACCTAATTAAATCTTTTGTCTTTATTTTGTTAGCAATTTTTTTGTATTTGAGGTTTTTTGTTGTTGTCGCGAGTTTTTTGGGAGGTTATGTTTATTTTGGTTTTGTTTGGTTTTCAAAAGATAGGAGTAATTACATGACAAATTAGATTTGGTTATTGAAAGTATCAAAATCCACAATTTCAGCCATTTAGAAGTCCTCCTATGCCCTCTCTCCTTTCTGTAATGATGAATTATTAAAACCAGATGACAGTTCATCTTTACTAAACAAAGTGCTCCTGATTCACAAACTCACTCCCTTTAGTTACTTACTGGAAGAAATTATAAACACTGACTCCTATGCCCTCACAGTCCATTACACAGCTTTTTACTAAACAGAGTTAGAAACTATAATATTTGGAAGTCATTAACAGTTTACCAGTAATTTGTATTATAGTCTCCCTAACAGAAGGTAAATAGTCAAAACTTGATTTCCAAGTCAAGTGACAATCAAGGATGAATAGCTGACTGTATGTTCTGGCATCTAGATGACAAGTGTCACACCCTGCTTTAAAAAAAAAAAAAAGAAAAAAGAAAAAAAGAAAGAAAAAAAAGAAGTTATAAAGAATCAAGTTCTTCTTGTCCATTTCTAACATTTTAATTTTATCACACCAAATGGTAAACAATCTGTTTGGCAACTTATGATCTATTTTTACCAGGTAACATGAGGGCGACTTTTTCCTACTGAAATAAAGACACATAAGAACTCAGTTTAAATCTGTAAGCCTTACAGCTTTAATACAGAGTAAGAGTGAACTACTCCTAAGAACTGTGCTTGAGGGTTGATTTGTTCATCTAAAGCAACTTATGTGCTTTCAGTCTATAACACAGAAAATGAAGCTATACGGACTTTAAAAAGGAAATTAAATATCCCAAAGCAGATGAGAAATGAAAATTGCTTCAAAAACTGCAAATTATTAGAGTTAAATCTAACATTTGGTACTAAAACTGTGTCAAGGTAACAGCAGGAGGCACAAAATGTTAAAAAGAAAACATCCAGGTTTAAAATATCACAGGATAAAACTTGATCATGAAATTATGATGGGACCTCAAGTCAGCCAAATCTTTGTGACAAATTTATCTGGACTTCACTCTTTCCTAAAAGCCTCCCTTCTCACCCCTCGGAAGCTACAATTCTCAGAGCACAGGTAACATTAATTTTTAAAAAAATCAAAACAAAAGAACCCCCAGAATTTTTAAAGCTACTATATTTTCACATTTTCTGTTCTTCACTGAAGAGGAAGGTCAGTCACTAGGACAGGCTCAACACGGAAGTGGTCACAGCTCCAAGCCTGACAAAGGAGCATCTGGACAACGCTTTTAGTCATACGGATAGATAGTTTTATTTAGTCCTGCAAGAAGCATGGAGTTGGACTCAGTGATCCCTACAGGTCCCTTCCAACTTGAGATATTCTAGGATTTTAGGAGTCTGCTTTGGTGAATTCATACTGAACTCTGCACAAATGACTGCTGGTCTTTATGGGCAAGTTTTCGAGACTGGGTTTGTCTGAATCAGGATGATCCTTTTGTGGTTAGTTTCTACTTGTTCTCATTTACTGAGTCTTTGTTCACTGTGTAGTGACCTTGAAGCATGCAAATCTGATTGTTTCAGAGTGAATTATAAGTGCATTAAACTGCTGGTCAAGGGAGGTGATCTTGTCCTCTACTCAGCACTGCTGAGACCTATCAAGAGTCCTGTGTCCAGTGCTGTACTCCCCCATACAGGAGACATGTGGGCATAAAGGAGCAAGTCCAGCCCAGTGTCTTGAAGATGACTGAAGAATTTGAGCATCTGCTATACCAGGAGAAACTAGGAGAGCCTGGGAAAGTGAAGGCTCAGGAAGATTTTATCCATGTTTATAAACACCCAATGGGAGGGAGCAAAGAAAATGAAGCCAAGCTCATCTCAGTGGGTTCCACTGGAAGGAGAAGTAATATGCACAAATAAAATAGAGAAAATTCCCTTTAATCATAGAGCTTCATTATTATCATAGTCAAAGGCTAGTACAAGTTGCAAAAAGGGCTTGTGTCAGTTCTTGGAGATACAGCCTTCTCTAGCTGACTGTGTTTTGACTGGGTAAATTGGATTAGACCATCTCCAGAGGTACCTTCCAACAGAAACAATTCTGTGATACTAAACTGGAGGATGCACTCCATCCACACTAGACATTCAAGTCCATGATATCAAATTAGAATAGAATAGAATAGACCAGGTTGGAAGAGACCTTCAAGATCATCGCGTCCAACCTATCAACCAATCCAACCCACCTAATAAACTAAATTATGGCACCAAGCACCCTATCAAGTCTCCTCCTGAACACCTCCAATGATGGTGACTCCACCACCTCCCCAGACAGCTCATTCCAATGGGCAATCACTCTCTCTGTATAGAACTTCTTCCTAACATTAAAGCCAGTTCAAAATAAAATGTCTCATCTCTCCTCAAGAGCATTGGTAGCACAGGTACCTTATCCTTAGCAGCAACTGTGTCACTTCAAAAACATGCATTTTTTTGGCAACATGACTTTTGATATGGCCCATTCTATTACCAGAGAGAACTGACAATTCAATTTTTGCTATTCCCATGAGTCTCCCTGGCTGCTGAGGTCTAGGCTTCCTGATGGCAGAACTCTCATCCTCTCAGCCAAACTTCTTTCCCTGTCAAGCCTTCTGACCTGCTTCTGCAAAGGAAAAAATCTCTCCCCCTCTGGAAGTTTCAAAACAACCCAGCACAGAGCAGAACAGGAAATACTGAGCAGGGAGCCTCTACATTTTTGCTCTGCTACCCAGCCATGTCCTTGTATAGCAACACAGCTAGCAGCTACTTTTACCTGAATCTATTTGTGCTGGGCTGAGTTACACAGGTATTAAATATGCATTTTTAAGTATTACAATCAACATATGCTAACACTTCACCACTTTCTTAAAGTGATGTGGACAAGAGTCTGCACCATGCTAAATATATCCTCAATTAACAAAAAAAATTGTTCATGTCCTCAGGCACTGCGATTTAGCATTTGTGCTTGATTTATGGACTCCATACCATCACTGCCTTTTGCTTCTCAGCTCTTTCTCAGTTGGATTCATTAGAGCACTTGTTCAAGCAGAATAACTCAAAAGACTTTGTCAGCACACAGCAGTCTGTAGGTCAAACCTCAACCATCTGTTTCACCAACCATAAGCCTCTACTATTTTGAGGGGCAAATGCAAGAACACTGGTTTTTTATTTCTTTGGTTTGCTCTAGTTTTACTCCTTTCAACTAAATGAGACAAAGACATAATCATAAAATCATAGAATGATTTGAGATGGAAGAGACCTTAAACATCATCTAGTTCCATGCCACAGACACCTTCCTCTAGACCAGGTTGCTCAAAGCATCATCCAGCCTAGTCTTAAAAACTTCCAGGGATGAGGTGTCCACAACTCCTCTGGGGAACCGATTCCAGTGTCTCACCAATCTCATAGTAAAGAATTTCTTCCCAATGTCCAATCTAAATCTACCCTGCTCTAGTTTAAAACTATTGGCCCTTGTCCTGTCACCACAGGTATGCAAATGGTCCCCCTCCAGCTTTCTTATAGGCACCCTTCAGGTACAGGAAGACCTCTACAAAGTCTCCTGGGAGCCTTCTTTTCTCCAGACTGAACAGACCCAACTCACCCAGCCTGTCATTATCCAAGGTAAGGCAGGAAACTGTTCAAGTAAGATTACATAAAAGCATAGTACAGCTAGACAGTATTTTAGCATGTTTATTTTAATATTTCTATAGATAGAAACATGACAAGGAAAAATTATAAGACAACTCTTAGAAGTTTAAATAAAAATGGAGTCGCTTTTGACATACCTAAATTCCACCTTTTCCACTTACAGGATTGCCACTTGTCTTGAATTTTGTCACAGGAGACTCCCAGTTTTGATAGACCTGTCATGTGCCCTGTCAAACAATCTTGAAAGACTTTGTAAAATTTGTAGAGGGAAGTATCTTTCTATTGTGGTGTGCGTATGACAGCTTTATGAATGACGTCAAGAAAAAATGTTGTTCTACAGAGCAAATACGTGGCAGGTTATTTTACACTACTCACCTTCTGCCCACATTACTCAAATGTGTCAGACCTTTCTTTCCTTTGCTCCTATTTCACAAATCCAGTTCTTGCAGTTTTCACACACTAGTTTAAAAAGCTGAAGAAAGGCCAACAGAACATATAACTTAGGTTTGAGAACTAGAGAAGAATAATTAGGGAGTTTAGCCATTTTCCTTACAATGGAGGTGAAAACAGAAACTTAGCCAAATGAGCTAGAAGTGAGCCCTCAAAATTATAACACCATGTCAGACCCACTCTCGCATTTTGAAGTGCTTCTTCGAAATGTTTCATGCAAGAATCAATGCATGAATACACAAAACAAAAATAAATCCTAGTTTGCACGAGTAGCTGTAATACAAACTCAAATCTTTAAGTTAATGACCAGACAATAATGTTAAAAAAAGATGCATTTTACTTCATATCTTTTGCATCAGAAGATCCAGCTCCTGCCTATCTCCCAGTACTTGCTAGAATAAATCTCATTCAAAAATATTTAAGAGAGTGTGTCTTTAATGTTTGTTTACTGTTCTTTCTTTCCACTAAAGGCAACTATGCAGCATGCCCAACGCTTTCCTTAGGTGGACACTTCCTCACCTCAGTTTACATAAATTCACTACTATAATCTAAAAGCAGAGAGTCTTATATCATAACTGAGATAAAAATTAACCAATGGTACAGTCTGCAAAGAAAAGTTGAGTTTTGTTCTGGTAAGAGTAGTCACATATAGTAACCAAAATAGAACACAAAATACTTCCCAATCCACTCCCCAAGTCCCAAATAATAAGAGACTCTTTGAAATAACAGCAAATTCTATGTATTTATTAACCTCCACTGAGCTGCTCTTCTCTGAACCTTTTCAGTGTTTCTCTGAACCCAGAAACACCTTCACCATTTCCCTCCTTCAAGTGTTTCTTCACATCTTCAAAGTACTCCAGTATGTGGAGCATATGGACTGTGAAGTGCTGACTTCAGAAGAAAAATAAAAAAGCCTTGCCCCAGTGTATCAGACATGCTCATGTGTCCACCAAGTCTGCAGCACAACTTCTATCAAAGTGTCCAATAGAGACATCAGGCTTCACAGTACACAGTGTTCTAGATTTGGAATTCTCAAAGTACTGGCATCATATTTGCCATCAATCAATCCTCAAGCACAAAGATGGTTGAAAGCAGGAGGTGACAAAGTACAGCAGGCAACTTTACCATTACATCACTACAGTTCATGGCGGTGATCTTACTGACAATAATACAAGTTTTGTTCACTCCTACCACGTCATGTTGAACATATATTTGGATCCTAACAAAATTGTTTTGACAATATCTTGCCTTTAATGTGTTCTTTTGCCCTACTCTTTAGACATGCCAATTTCTTCTGACCTCTTGTCAAGTCATTCCTGATAAGCAATTTCTATGAAATACTTTTGTGTTGTACTTTTGACTGGATGCCCTCAAAAAATTAACTCTCAGATGTTCTGTCTCTTTTCAGTTACCTTTTCTCATTTTTATGAATACTTAAGTAGCTTTAAGAATCTGTACACCAGTTCATTGACTGTTGTTGCTGAAGCCAAGCATAGCAAAATCACTATTACATGATGGCACTTCAGCCTCACATTTTTAAATCAGGGCCTACAATTCCCCAGGAAAATGTCAGAGATAGACTTTCTCTCATTGGCTTTCTAATCAAATGCTCCACAAAACAGACATGTCTGCAAATTTAGTCTGTCTCATGTACCAGTGCAGCACTGGTTCAGCAGTTGGAGTTATCTCTTACTAATGTATCCAAGCTGGGAACTATCTGACAGGTAATAAACTCAGGATGAACCTAATATATTTTAAGTTATTATTAATAGAACTCACAAATTTGTCATTGCTTTCAAGTATTATTGTATCATTTAAAATATAAGACATGACAGACAATTCATGCATGTGATGCTGCAGGTGTTAATTTACCTACAGATGTGGGATGTTTTCTTCAACTTCAATCAAGCTACAAAGTTGGTGACAAATATTTTAACGTATATAAATGCTGCTCAAAAATATTTAGCTTTGTACTGCTGTAGATACACAGCACCACACGGAGGAGAGCAGAAGAAATAGGAGAAAGGAATGTGGTTTCATCTTGTGTGTTATACTTACAAATCATCTCTTTGAAACACAAAACCTTTGTCTTGTAAAAAGTGCAATATCCAAAATATGACCTGAAAATGTTCTCCTTTCAAATTTTCCAAATATTTTAACAGGAAATTGCTTGATAAATTCACAGCTACACAAAGTAAAATTTGGTTCTGCTATTAAACTAGCAGTTCCTTTGAATGGTGTGCTAAGGTTTGCATAGCAGTATTTTCATGTTTTAATTGCACACATATTCAGTACAGGTCTCGGATCCATTCTGCATCACCTCAGAACGGATCTGGTCTTTCACCATTACTGTATGCTCAACCCCATTCTCCCTTCATTTGTTCATACTTATGAATTAATTCAATGCCATAACTTTAAACAATTCTTGACAGACTCTAGTGTGCTTGTTAGTGATGATGTAAATACTGGAAAATACCAGAAAAACAAGCAGAGAACTTCTGACTGAGGATCAAAGATCTTAATAAATAAAATGCAGCAAGAAGAATCTTAACTTTTTGTTAAAATGATACATTCTTCTACTTGTACAAACTGTAAAGAACTAAATATTTTTGAGTCATTGACATTATTGCTCATTCCAGTTATTATATCTGTCTAACCAAAAAAGTTTAGTATTCAGCACTTTACATGTCAAACTGACAGATTAAAATTAGCAATAATATTGCTTTCAGTATTTGTTTTAAATGGTCTTCCTTAACATCTTGTCCTTTGCAAATGATTTGTTCTTCTGTTCCAGCCCATGTGTCAGCATGAGGAACTACTGACTTGACTTGGTCTAAATGCAAGCAGCTTGTCAGAAAGATCACCAAATCTGAATTAAATATAAGGGTGAACCATATTACATGTGCCACTTGTACTCAGCCTTACCAGTTCCAAAAATTAAAGGAACTAGTAATTTTCTCTGGTTTTACTTACAATGGGGGCTTTGCCCATTGCAAGCACTGGAAGTCCACAGGAAGCAGCAAAAGTATAAAGAGACCAAGTTTTTGAAATATTTTAGAATTGCATTTGAGTTGTGGAAGAAATCACAGAATCACCAAGGTTGGAAGAGACCGCAAGGATCACCAAGTCCAACCTGTCACCACAGACCTCATGACTAAACCATGGCACCAAATGCCACGTCCAATGCCCTCTTGAGAACCTCCAGGGATGGTGACTCCACCATCTCCCTGGGCAGCACATTCCAATGCCTAACAACTCTCTCAGTGAAGAACTTTCTCAGTACATAAAGTATGAATATAAGCTAAATGAAACCCATCACATTTCAGAAGGTAGCACTCTTTCTTTAGGATGAGACACTGACTTTATATCCTACAATGGTATTTAAATAAATCACTGAAAGCATTATACTTCTGACAAGACATAAACCCAGAACTCTGCCCCTCAATCTTAAAACTTGATAGTTTTTGCAAGCAGAGAAGTGTTAACCTTCATGTTCTGGATAAATTTCATTAGGATAATTATATTCCAACTAACTACTCTGGTAATTTCAAATGTCTAAGAGTCACCAAAACAAATGACACTACACCAGAATATAAGGAACTAGAAGGTCAGTGAGATAAACAGCAATAGATTGGTATACAATTGTAAATGTCAGCAAAGCAATTTTGTTTAGGATATAAAATGCAATGGAGAGGTAAGGCTTTCTTTTTTAAGTTATGCTGAAAAGTATACAAGATCTTTGGCAAGAATCGTGTGTACAGGCCCTGGACTGCACACATTAACCCATCTGAGTTTTAGTTTTTTTCCTTTTACAACCTTTATTTACTAAGGAAAGCTACCACCAGTTCAGTGCAGTTGCTTTCTGCACTTTGGCCAAATTAAAAACAAAAATATAATAAATAAAACCCGAGCACACAGATTCCTGAAATATCTGAGAAGAGTTAAAGCTGTAAAAGGTTACATTTCACACAACAGAAAAGTTTGAGAAAGGACAGAATAGGAAGTGGTATTTCTCACAGAAGGAACTTGCTAAGTTCAAATCAATTGCACACATCCAGAAACTGGAGTAGAACAAGAATGTTTTCACACAGAATCACAGAATGTTATGAGTTGAAAGGGACCTTAAAAGATCTTAAAAGACCTTAAAAGTCCAGAGAAGAGCAACAAAGTTGGTGAGGGGTTTAGAACATAAGCCCTACGAGGAGAGGCTGAGGGAGCTGGGGTTGCTTAGCCTGGAGAAGAGGAGACTCAGGGGTGACCTTATTACTCTCTACAACTACCTGAAGGGAGGTTGTAGACAGACGGATGTTGGTCTCTTCTCCCAGGCAAGCAGTACCAGAACAAGAGGACACAGTCTCAGGCTGCGCCAGGGGAGATACAGGCTGGATGTTAGAAAAAAGTTCTATACAGAAAGAGTGATTGCACATTGGAATGGGCTGCCTGGGGAGGTGGTGGAGTCACCATCACTGGAGGTTTTTAGGAGAAGACTTGACGGGGTACTTGGTGCTGTGGGTTAGTTGCTTGGGCGGAGTTGGATTGGTTGATGGGTTGGACGCGATGATCTTGAAGGTCTCTTCCAACCTGGTTTATTCTATGTATTCTATTCTATGTATCATCTAGTCCAACCGCCCTGTCAGAGCAGGAGCACCTATACCAGGATCACACAGGGACGCATCCAGGCAGGTCTTGAATATCTCCACAAAGACTCCACAGCCCCGCTGGTCAGCCTGTTCCAGTGTTCTATCACCCTCATAGGGAAAAAAATTTCCTCATGTTTACATGGAACTTCCTATGCCTCAACTTCCACCCACTGCCCCTTGTCCTGTCATTGGGCATGACCAAGAAGAGCCTCTCTCTATCCTCTTGCCACTCACCTTTTACATATTTATAAACATTAATGAGGTCACCGCTCAGTCTCCTCCAGGCTAAAGAGCCCCAGCTCCCTCATTCTCTCCTCATAAGGAAGATGTTCTACTCCCTTAGTAATTTTTGTGGCTTTGTGCTGGACTCTTTCAAGCAGTTCCCTGTGCTTCCTGAACTGAGGGGCCCAGAACTGGACACAATACTTGAGATGCAGCCTCACCAGGGCAGAGTAGAGGGGGAGGAGAACCTCTCTTGACTGGCTAACCACACCCCCTTTAATATAACCAGAAAGTTTAGCACTTACACTGCAACTGCTAAGATACCAGATATCTGAAAAAAAAAAATATAGGAAGTACATCAGGGAAAGAAGAGCAGTGAAGTTGGTGAGGGGTTTGGAACACAAGCCCTACGAGGAGAGGCTGAGGGAGCTGGGGTTGCTTAGCCTGGAGAAGAGGAGACTCAGGGGTGACCTTATTACTGTCTACAACTACCTGAAAGGAGGTTGTAGACAAACGGATCTTGGTCTCTTCTCCCAGGCAGCCAGTACCAGAACAAGAGGACACAGTCTCAGACTGTGCCAGGGAAGGTTTAGGTTGGATGTTAGGAAAAAGTTCTATACAGAGAGAGTGATTGCCCATTGGAATGGGCTGCCGGGGAAGGTGGTGGAATCACCGTCATTGGAGGTTTTCAGGAGAAGGGGGTGCTTGGTGCCATGGGTTAGTTGTTTAGGTGGGTTGGATTGGTTGATGGGTTGGATGCGATGATCTTGAAGGTCTCTTCCAACCTGGTTTATTCTATGTATTCTTAAATTGAAAGATTTTCATAGTGAACTGATTTACCTAAGATCACTTTCAAGATGCATCCTCCATTACCACTGGTGATATAAAATATCCTACTGAAAGATCCTATTGCTCACTTTAAAAATACATGTAACCACTAAAACACTACTATAGTACTTGACATCCAACTACATCCATTATTCAAGCAATCATCATTCCGCTGTTAAAGCTTCTAAAGCCCTCTCTGAAAAGTTTGTATACTTATCACAGAGTATTCATATAGTCTACACTCTGAAATACTATGACTGTATCATGCTTATCTTTTGGAATAAATTAAAACCTAATGTAATAATCCAAAAGGTTAGTCTACTTTAGAGGAGACGTGATCATTGCTCTGGTTTGTGATTAATACTCTGTTCTCAATGTATCTCAGACTTAGGCTTTACCACTTCCATTTGATATCACACAGATGAAAGTCACCCTTTCAAACTGCTCTACTTTTTAACCTTTGCTGGCAATCTTGCTTTTCATCAAACATGAGATTTACTTTTCCCTTTAGTAAACTTACATATATTTTCCATAAGTAACAACATATCTTGTTGAATGCTTCAATAACGTGTTAATAAATATGCAACCAACACATTTTAATCCTGGCATAGAAAACTGCCTTGTAGAAGAAGGAGCTAAAGAGAAAGACTATAAACAAATTTTTAATGTTTGTTATCTCCCTCTTAATACTTCTAACAAGTTATATTAAATATTTGCATCATGAAAGCAGAACTGATTGCTCTGCAATATGGTTTCTCCTTATATAAGCATTTTTACATTTTTATTACAGTCATTTTAAAAGGCCATGTAAGTGCTTTATTTGTGATGAATGCAATTCCTCCAGCGGAGATTCACTAAGCACACCTACGCACCACATAGGAAGGATGAATTCAGAGCACTTTTCTTTGAGTCCTCAAAGGAGGCTGCCCAGAGAGGTTGTGGAGTCTCCTTCTCTGGAGAACTTCTGTGAATTCTTTCATTCTGACAGGATATTTATGTAAGAGACTAAATCTTGTCTCTCTTGATGTGAATCAACAAAGATAAAATCACCTTCACTTCTCACCCAGACAATAACTACCAAGGGAGGGGATGGTGAGCAGACACCACTGGATGAGAACTCTATGGAATGTGCATAGACAACATCATCTCTACTCATCATCTACCCTGAAAATGGAGGATGGTGAAAAGGATGATGGATTCACCATCTGGGTACATACTTTAAAAAACCTGCGACTAAAAATCTGTATGAAAGACCTGAGCAATGACACAAGAGAAAAGACATTACCATGTAGCCTGGAAGCCGCAGACCAGCAGGAACCCTCTCCCTGTGTCCTAAATTCCACCTGCTGGAACTCATGGAGCTGAAGAGGCTGCTCAGAGAAGGATTTGGACTTTGGGATCCCTCCCTCTCCTCCTCCAGCGGAGGACAGCACAGCCAATAAGGATGACATCTCCTCCAAGCCAAAGCAGCAGCACCCTTCCTCCACAGACCCAAACCATCTTGGGGGGTGGGGGTGTGTGGTAATATAATTCCTTTCCTCTTCTGTCTCCCTCTTCCCCTCTCTCTATTTTTGCCCCCTCTCTCTCCCTTTTTCTGTTCCATACACTTTATTCTGTTAATAGCCTCACTGTTGATGTTTTGGCCTTGTTTGTGCCTCTAATTTCATAACATGGGAATATTCAAAAGAACTGAGTCTCTTTCCCTCTCTGGACCAAGACAATTTCTAAGAAAGCAAAATGACTGTTTGAGATGTTTGCCTTGAGACAAAAAACACAAATTCCAAACCAGATACTTGAGACTCACAGAACTTTGCTCTTTGTATACAGCTTTGTGTTTGTCAGTGAGCTGAGCTAAAGGCACAAGAGAATTCAAGAGTTCTATTCACTGTCACAAGTTTCTTCTGATTGATTTGCCTAGTCCATCATGGCTAGGAAATTTAAAATTCATGCAATGAGAGCAATACATGGAGTATTATTAATGTATTGATTAAACATTATTAACTGATTATTGAGGCTACTGAAAAAAAATCTAATATTGTCACACTATTTTAAAAGTACTGTTTAGGTAGGTCTTTCACAGCCAATCCTGTACTTCAGACCTAATGTTTACCTGAACTTTAGTATCTACAAAAACATAAAATCTTGGGAGTCAACCAAGGTTCTAAACCTATTTAAGTTTGAACTGTGACATGATGAGTTGGACTGCAGAAATCACAGAAAACAACGTACAGGCCAAACTCAAGGAGTATCATGCAAACTTGCACTAGCAACAAGACGTTAATGTGTAGTCTTGAAAAAGCAAAACAACCCAGCAGAAAAGAACAAAGCCTCAATGAAGTGGTCAAAATACTCTGAAACATTAAACTTGTCTCCTGTTCTCTGGAGATATTGTATTATGTACAATATTGCATTGGCTGAGGTCAGAGTGGCTGGAGAGTGGCCAGGCAGAGAGGGACCTGGGGGTTCTGGTCGATGCTAGGCTGAACATGAGTCTGCAGTGTGCCCAGGCAGCCAAGAGGGCCAATGGCATCCTGGCCTGCATCAGGAACAGTGTGGCCAGCAGGAGCAGGGAGGTCATTCTGCCCCTGTACACTGCACTGATTAGGCCACACCTTGAGTACTGTGTCCAGTTCTGGGCCTCTCAGTCTAGGAAAGATGTTGAGTTGCTGGAGCATGTCCAGAGAAGGGCAACAAGGTCGGTGAGGGGCTTAGAACACAAGCCCTATGAGGAGATGCTGAAGGAGCTGGGGTTGTTTAGCCTGGAGGAGGCTCAGGGGAGACCTTATTACTCTCTACAACTGCCTGAAGGGAGGTTGTAGACAGGCAGGGGCTGGTCTCTTCTCCCAGGCAACCAGCACCAGAACAAGAGGACAGAGTCTCAAGCTGTGCCAGGGGAGGTTTAGACTGGATGTTAGAAAGAAATTCTTCATAGAGAAGAGTGACTGGCCATTGGAATGGGCTGCCCAGGGAGGTGGTGGAGTCGCCATCATTGGAGGTGTTTAGGAAGAGACTTGATGGGGTCCTTGGTTGCATGGTTTAGTTGATTAGATTGTGTTGAATGATGGGTTGGATGCAATGATCTTGAAGGTCTCTTCCAATCTGGTTTATTCTATTCTATTCTATGTATGACAAAGTCAATGGACATCTTAAATTATTAAGAGACATAAGTACTGAGACAAAACCAGAATCTGGACTGTTTTCATTTATGCTTTTGTTAAGCAAGCTAACAGTCAATAAACATTGTTTCTAAAAATTGTAGTGACTGTAATATGATTTAATGTCACTGTAAGCCCCAATTAGTTCTCTCTCAAAAAAACCCACTAACACAAACTGTCAAAGGGACAACAAAATTGGCAGAAAAATACAGTACAAAGCTGTAAGAACAGCCCTAAAAGCAAAGCTTCTTCAGAGGTGTAACCCAGAGACAACTACCACATTAAGAGATAGCGGCCTAGAGAGACCAAGCTAAAACTAAAGAAAAAGAACAATAAATAAATAAATGCAAGAACTCAAAGAAATTTCCTGCTGAAAACAATATTCAGATAGCCAAAGCAAACAGGCTTTTTACAGATCACCTGAATGCTCCATCCCAAGTCAATGGAACTCAAGAGTTACAAAGCTCAAGAGAAAAAAATACTCTCACAGATATACCATGCATCTAAGCAAACAGACATGGGGTACACGTGGTCTATATACACTGCCTAGGCTAAAGTTTTTAATGCCAGGCTGGATGGGGCTCTGAGCAACCTGATCTAGAGTGAGGTGTTCCTGCCCATGGCAGAGGGGAGGAACTGGATGATTTGTGAAGTCCCTTCCAACCCTGACGATTCAGTGATTCTGTGATTTCGCAGGACACCATGTGGCTCCACATAATCCCAGGCTAAGATAAAAATGTTTATCAACAGGGAAAAGGATTATCACCTACAGCAAAACACGTATCTTAGCCTCAAAACTGGAGAAAGACTAATCTCACTGGCTACACCTGCAGTTTGGCATCACTAAAAGACGTATTATATTAAACCTTTCCTCCATGTAAGAAAGCATCAAAAAGGCAAAGCCATCACAAACCCCAAGACTTTCCTCCACGTGTTATCAAATGCAATAATTTCAAGCTTAAGAATGTTTTATCCAATATCCTATTAAAAATTATCTGCTGTTGATATATAAACCTTTGCAACTTACAAACTTCTGACTTACAAAGGTACTTTTTGGTTTAGCGTGTATGGGGTCTAATACCTTCTAAAAGAGTTATAACTTTAATTATGAAAAAATGTTGTAGTAAATCATTTAATATATTCTATCCAAGGTGACAGCTTAATAAGATAACTGCTCCAGCAAACTGAATAACCAGTTCCATATATATCACTCTGCTACTTCAAATTTAATAGAATTCAGTCTTCTTTGAATTAAAATGCCTTTATCAATATGTCAATTTTTATTAAAAATAATAGAACTGGTGCTCAGTACCATTAAATCTTACAGAAGTAGTAAAAATGAATTTCATAAGCATATATAACATGTAAAAATAAAATAAACCCTGCTAGCAGGATATACTGCTAGCTCAGCCTTGCTCAGAATATCAGTACTTGAAAATACAAGCAACTAAAATATTCACATTAGCTGCCTTCATCTCTGGAAGGAATAACCAATGTAAGAACCAAGACATTCAGCGTTTCATTTCAGCAGTATCTAGGATCTTCAGAAAGGAAGCAAAAAGAAAGCAAGGGAAAGAGAACTGGGAAAATGTATTGGCCAATTCCATATCCCTGTTTAGTTATGAAGCTTTAATGGATTACAAATGATAACCAATTAAAGCAGTTGATACTGATTTCATGGAGGTTTAAAAAACAAAAAAAAAATCAGTCAGTGAAATGAAATTTATGAATAATTCATCCATATATTAAAGGGCAAATTATTTATTTCAGGGACTCTCTGTTAAATGGTGTTTCTGCAATCAATACAATTATTTGTCACAGTGCAAACACATATGGTGCATTTCCTGTCAAGTACTGCCTGACATCAGCATTATGTACTTCTCTCCAGGTAATTAACAAAGTCCATCCTATGTTTTTAATGCAAAGTATTTCACAAATTCCCTACTGCTTGCAGTTTGATGAAGCAATTTAAAAGCTATAAGGGGAGAAAAACATGAGTGATTTTTATCCTTAAGCTCAAATCAGTATAACATGCATTTATTTTCTCAATTCTTTTACTGCTTTGTTACACTTCTGCAATAAGGTTTTTCACTCTACATAAGTCTAAATTAAATAAAAATTCATGCCCTTTGAAATAAAGCCTTAAAATAAATTACAACTACCTGGCATCCAAGAAAGTGAAGGTGTTCTAAACCCTGTATCAGAGATGAACAAAGAGTTTGCCTGTAGTTTCTCAAACTGCATGCTGGTAGCGCTCATTGACCTTTTCTCTTAGACTGACTTAAAAAGCCCTTTTGAAAGAAATACCGTCACTACAGACTTTCCAGAAAACTTTTACTGTTGCTAAAATCAGTTTGCAATAGACTCACAAGTTCATTACCTGACCATTGATTACAAAATATTCGAGCTACTATACAATTTATAATCAAAGTCATTCCAACATTAAAAGTTTTCCAGAACTACCATTTACCCACAGAATTCCAGAAGCTGGTTTTTGGTTTTTTAATCAACAGCATTAAATCTGAGACTGCTGCTTATATGGACCACAGTTTTCAGTTCTAGCATTGAGTTTAATTCAGTTTTGTCTCCTATCTGAAGCAGCTTGGTGACTAACTGAAACACTTTCCCCTCCAGGAAATTAATCTATCTAAGCTCAACCAGATGTAGCAGGAAATCATCTTGAGTCAAATTTTCCCCAAAATAGCAGTGGTAGATATTCCTCCCCAAGTTAACAAACAAACTAGAGATTCTGTTTTGAAATAAAACTTTAGCTGTTTCCTACTTAAAGTCATTTCCCCAACTTGTAAGATTCAAAGAGGTTTCATAGAAATGAACAAGTAACGGTCTAATGAGCAGAGGATCGGAATTGTTTCCACTGAGGAGCAAACCACAAAAAGGAAGAGCTCACAAAGAAAAAAGGGAAAGTTTTCTATAGCCTTCTGCATCAGCAAAGGCTAGAGATGATTAAATAGAGACTGTGAAATTTCCATCTTCAGAATTTCTTTCAGAATGGCCTAGGAATAGCTTCTCTGTAACCTGACCTCTGAGGTAGTAGTTCTCTTATAATCCCTCCCAGCTCTGCCTTCTCTGATTTGTTCTGTACCTCTTGTACAAACACAGAGAGGAAAATTTATTGACTGTGGCTCGAATATGTGTTTAACAAGTCAGTAATGAAACTGACTACATGGTAAATGAAATCCTACTTTCTCCCAGAAATCTACCTTCTCTTCAGGCAGAACAGGAAAGGGTTTTTAAAGGTGCTGATAAAAAAGTTATCATAAAGCAGTATTATTAACTGAAGCTATTTTATTTTAATGGCATACACATAAAAGAGCAGTACATTCACTTTTTTTTTTATTAACCAGGAATTTTAAAATAATTTATATTTTACTGGCTTTAAGATACCAGCCACAAAAGCACATCAATGTGCTCAGCAGCCAGAGAAGAGATAACCTCGCCTCTTAATGAGAAGAAGACAGTCAAAGTATAACGAGAAACATTTTGTAGTACTGCTGTCTCCACATCGGTGATCTACTGTTTGTGAGGAAATGTGCAATTTTTCAAGTTCTAACCTTTGAACATATTACTGAGCGGAACACTCATAAGATCAAGGAAACATCAAGTACCCAGAAGCATCTCATGAATCTAAAATTTAAGCAGAAAAATCTAAAGTTACTGATAACATAAACCATCAATTCTACAACTTGCAGCCAAAGACTAATACAGCCAGCATAGCTAGCATGCACGTTTTTATCATGAAATACAAAATTAGTACTAATTCCATCTTTATGGGGCAATTAATTGTCACTCTGAGTACTCTGAAGATCTAAATGTTTATCTAGAGATGGGACATTGTCTTTTCTTATGCATTGTTTTTATTACCAAAATCTACACAGTGGGAAAATAATTACAGAATTTTCAAGATTATACGGTACAATAATGTTGCTAATAAATACATACAGAGATGTAACTGATATCTGCCTGATCATTCCTACACAGAAAGTTCCTGAACATGGGACAAAAGATATATTATACCTTATACAAAAGACACCAAAGCTTTTCATATACAGCACATCTCCACAGTCCTGTTATCTCATTAATTCTTAGCTTAGAAAACTGCATTTTCACTATTTCTTCCATCATTTAAGGTCAGTCCTGATCCTGCTTTAAAGTTAGTCTCCATGGTGCATTCATCTGTGCTTTCAGCTATTTTGTGAATCACAAAGTAATTAACCTTTATTCAATGCATTTATCATTCACTGACAAGCACAGCATTTCTCCCTCGTCTCTCCTGAAAAAAACTGCTACTATTGTAACTGTTAGCAACCAACAATGCATGCAAACAAATACTGTTAAAAGGTAGAGCAATACATACAGATGTATAAACAGTCAAGCAAGAAGTAATTTTCACTAGCTCCCTACAATTTCCCTTATAACTAGGTCAGAAAACAACCTTCCTAACAGATAGTTCTGAGCCAGAAAAAATCCACAGCGTTTCTGGTAAGGTTTTGTTAAGTTTGAAGAATATTCCTCTTATTATTTTCAACATCTACTCAGATCACAAAAATGTGTCCAATTGTTTAAATTGTTTCTGAGCAAATTTCAAATCAAAAAGGGTTTTAGCATTTCTGTTACATACCATTTTAATCGTTACTCAATAGCAATTTTTCAGTCATTCATATTTCACAGAGGTAAAGAGAATGAAATACTGACTATATGAGCTCTAGAGGTCCCTTCCAACTCTGTAATCTGTAACTCTACAATTGTCAATATAAATGCATCAAAACTCTCTGGCATTGCTCTCTGTGGCTGACACACCACTCCATGGATGGACACTATCTTTCCACTTTTTGTATGTATTAGACCACCTATAACTTCCTTTATACAGGATGAGACTTTATAATTACCTTCAAAATGGAAGGCCAGTAAATTTTAGAAGTAATAAGGAAATGAGTACCGAATGTGGGCTGCAAAAATGATCCAAGGGCTAGAACACCACTCGTGAGGAGAGACTGAGACAGTTGAGGTTGTTCAGTCTGGAGAAGAGAAGACCCTGGGGAGAAATTAAAGTGGCCTTCCAGGACCTAAAGGGGGACTACAAGAAAGCTGGAGAGGAGTATTTTACCAGGGCCTGCTGTGACAGAACAAGGGGCAATGGTTTTAAACTGAAAGATAGTAAGTTTACATTGAACATAAAGAAGAAATTCTTTACAATAAAGATGGAGATACAATGAAACAAGTTGTCCAGAAAAGTTGTGCATGCTCCATCAGTGGAAGTGCACAGGACTAAGTAGGATGGAGCTTTGAGCAGCATGATTCTAGTGAAAGATGGCCCTGCCCATCACAGGGGGTTGGAACTAGACCCTTCTAACTCAAACCATTTGATAATTCTCTGATTGTGAATTGCCACAGCAGTAGTCCCATTAGAGACATACCTGAACCTACATGCCGAACTGGTGAGCTACTTGTATACACTATCTGCAAAACACGATGTCCAATGTGTCTTCTCTTTCGTATCAAGGGAAGAAGATTCTAATTCAATTATAAAGGAAATCACACATCTGTAAATGACTTCTACACTGGACAAACAGGCAGGAACAAAAACAGAAAACAAAATTACAGATGGATTGAAGTGATGCATCAGAAAGGCTCAAATGTTTTCTAAGGTCAGAAACAATGTCTGCCAAATCTATTCTCCAAGGAATGCAATGTCAACATGAGTAAGGATGAGTATGTTTAAATCTTCCTAAAGCTTCCTAAAAAGCACTTAAGGAAGCAAAGTACATGGGATAAGAGAAAAGTTTTCCTCACAGAAAACTGGATTGATAAGTGGTGAACACCACATGTGCAAACAGGCACTTTTAAAACACTACAGGGAAATACCACCACTGGGGTCAAAATGGTCAAAATAGCCACAGGATCAGAATATGAGGGAGCTGACAAAGGTTGTGTTTTACTAATAATCTATTGATTTAATAACATACTAAGCGTTTAGACACAATGTCTGGTTATAATTTACTGTAGATAGCTCTCTGGAAACACCTGCAAGTTTTAAACTGAACACCTAGCAAGTTTCAAAGGAGTGATTCTATAGACTAAGACTCTTCAAGTAGAGACTACCAAAAGGCAACATGGTGCAGTCTATCAAATAGCAGGATACTTCAGAGACCATAAACTAAGAAAGGGATTACTAAATAGTAGGTTTAAAATAAGACTGATCAGCTACATCTTCTGTTTAATGAAGCCAGCAATCAGTTAAATGTTGAAATTTGGGTGGGGGAGATGGGGCTGGGGGGCTGAAAAAGAGAGGCAGAATACAATCATTTTCTATGCTATCTTTTCATATTATTTCATTGGATAAGTTACCTTACCAGTGTCCAGTACTAAGGATGCTGTACATGGTTAGAGATGTTCTTACACCTTATTCAGGCCACCTTCCTTTAAAGGATGCTTGACACAGAGAAGTCAAACCATTAATAAACTGAGAAATATAATGGAAAATAAAGAATCACATCACAGAACTAGTAGGTAACAACCAAAAAGACTGTTATACTGAATTATAAATACAAGAAGTTGACTTTCCATCCCATGGTCAGAATGTCTGCTTTTTTGAAAGGCTGATCTTTAGGAATTCAATGTCATGTTTCCCAGGAAAATATGACCTCTTAAAACTACTGTCAACTTCAGTTTTAAGATTTAAGAATTGAGTCATTTCACTGATCCCCAAAACTTAGCTCTGCCTGCAAACAATAAACACTACATGCATTTTTTTTCTTCATCAGTTTGCCTTCATTAACAGAGAAAATGGAGTATTCCTTTTTTGACATTTGGTATTTCCTCTAATAAGCACAGGTTAGTTTCAATCCAAAACCAAAAAAAGAACTAATAAATAGCATTTAGATGAGTTTTTCCTAATACTCTTACTAACTTACATAACCAAGTCCCACAGACAAGACTGTTAAAATTTGTTTATGTGCATATATGTGTATGCACCTACATATATGTGTGTGTCTATATATATGCCTACCCAGAAAACCAAACAGCATGAAAAGTTATTGCATTCATAGTTGCTGCAAATTATTTTCCATGCTATCTAGATCATAATCTTTAAGCTAGAAATCCTTGATTGCTATGCGGACCCCCCACAGCTTTTCCTTTTTCATGTCAACTGGATGTGTAAACAGTTATCTGTTACTGCATCTAATGAATACGCAAGTTAAGTAGAGAAGAAATTACTTAAGGGCTTGCTTGACAATTCACAAGATGGCAAGTCCCACATTTCTCTGTGGGACTGCTGTAGGTAGCTTAATAAACGTCTGTAACCAAACAGTTTTATTGAATTTCAACTGTGCACATAGCAGTAAAACTTTCAGTTGTGAAGGACAGAGATATCCATCTGCCTGGAAATGTACTGCTTGCTGTTCACTTAGTGTCCTGAAAGAGGATGAAAAAGAGATTGCTAAGGCTCATGCAGTGTTAAATCACTGCCCTCCATTTCTCACTCCTGTGGGCACAAGCAGAGCTACAAACAGAGACTTAGAGCATAGACCACCAGCAGTTCACTTCCTCTGGATACTGACACTCGGGAGGATGGACATGCTTGAAGAAGGAGAGGAATCCAGCAGATGACCACCTGACAACACAGCTAGTTTGGGCAGCTGGACTCTGTGGAATGAGAACCACTTCACAAACACAGGATCTATGTAAGGAAGCAAGGCAAGTGCATCTTTGCCAAACTCTCTAACCTCATGAGGAATGCATCTAAGCTGGTCTCCACTATGGGATGGAGACCAAAGCCTGATGCAAAAGAAGCATGGAATAGAGTATCAAAAGTGGCTTTTGCATTGCCCTTAAGAGTACAACCAGGGGTGTGTAACAAGTATCTGTTGACAAATGCACTCATCTTGGGAAACAAGCAGAAGGAACTAGGAAGCCTGTGCCTAGCAACAAATAGAACTACAATGTAGCTGGTATTCACACTTACTAGGATAGATCACACAGCCACAGTGTTGTAACAAATAGATAAAGGCAATTAGAGAACAAGAGGCAGAATAGAAAAGACAGAAAGAAAAAAACCTTGTATACAAAGGCTCAAATACCGGGAGCTTGGCCAAGATCAAAGGAGAGATCAGCAAAGGAATGCTACCTTGGACATTTTAGTACAGATTGCCTGACCAAGAAGTAGACAAAGCCATATTTAAGCAAATTAAAGACACCTCTCAACTGCAGTCCTCCTCCTAATGGTGGACAAAAGAATTTCAGTATCTGTTAGGATGACAGAATGGCAGGACATGAGAAATCCAAGAGAATTCTGCAGAGTGAAAGGAAAAATTTTTTTTTTCACAGATGCTGGACAGGTCTGTTGCTCTCTTCTTGCAGAAATTTCTGTCTGCTTAAAAAAAGTAGTGTTGTGTGCGACAAATACATCACCTTGTTAAAACAAATACTTTTTGCACCAGTTGGCTTACATAGCACTTTTGAATAGAGTGCTCTTAGCTACTCTTTTATGAAGGGGGGGGGGGGGGGGGGGGGGGAGGGAGGGGATGTCCTTACATTAAGGCTATAAAAATTAGGTTTTTATACTTATGACTCATAGCTTTCTGAAAAAGCTCACTCCTTTTCCTCATAATAAAGTGTTCAGCTTCCATCAGCAGAGCTACCACTCATGATCCTAAAACTGACAGTCTACAAAACACGATGAATCTTTACAAGGAGTCTAGCAGCAATTATCTTCTCTTAAATATAGACAGAGCAAACAGATGCTGAGCTGGCCACAAATTTTCGGATAAATACGAATGTGCTAATGATGGATTCTTGAAAACTATGAGGAATGGGACAGTGGGATAATCAAGCACTTCTGGGGTTTCTCTTGCAATTTAACAGGGAAAAGTTCTGCTAGAACTTGTGGACGTCAACTCATGTGCATCATATATTTGCTAGCAGCTATCAATATAAGTTTGTGGCTGTTCAGGCTGGATGCCTCCTAAACTGAAGCCACAGAGTTACACCTCCAGTGTCCAGAGTGTCCAGCCTAGAGGGTAGGGACAGGAACTCTGGTTGCAAAGTCCTTGTCTTTCTTCCCTCTCGGCTCCCATGGCAGATGCTTTCCTATCGGGTAGTGGTGGGGGAGTATTTCATGTCTCTTTGGACTGTTTAGGCCTAATGCTACGATTAGAAAGGGAGTCTGGTGCAGTCTCATGCCTGGCCAGCCTGAGACGAGCTTAGCAGTGGTGGCGAAGAAAGAGCCCTGGGGGTTTTGGGTGCACCCCAGGTGGTGAGAAGGGAAGCACTGGGCTTTTGGGTGTGGTGTAAGGGAACTGTATGCTTTGGATATGCTTACCACTATGCTTTGTAGTTGTTTGTAGACTATTAATTGCTTTTCCATTTAAGCTTTCCATTACTATTCAATCCATTTGTGTGTCATTGTTTTGCCCCTTTAGGGGCAATAGAGGATCTGTCCCACTCTAAACTAGGAATAAAAAAATAAAAATAAAAACCACCAAACAACTGCTCTTCACCTTATGTAAAACTACACAGCACCATGGGGCTCTAATACTATAGAAATAAACAAACTACACAAAACCAACAACAAGAAAAAAACCCACACCAGATAAAAGAATAGTCGAGTTTCATTCAAATGGAGTTCTCCCTGGCAATCGCTTGAGATTTGTAGGCATTCAATATTTTAAGTGCTACAGAAACCTACATCTACCACCAAGTCTCAGTACAACATAGATATGAACTGTTGTCTGCCACACATTTGTTATTGAGCTATGAAAATTATTATTTCTTAAACTGAAAGAGATTAATATGCCAAGCAGAAAATGGCTAACAGCAACTTAATCTACCAACCATACCTTAAGAATTCTTCCTATTCTCAGGCAAGAGAACAGGAAACTCAGGTACACAGATGAAAGCAAAGTTGCATTCAGGACTCCAGACAGAAATAAAAACTATTCTGAAAGGTAATGCCCTTTCCAAAAGGCTATACATAATGTGTTCTATGCAGAATACACAACAGAGGAAGGTGCATATCATATCCCAGACACATTTCTGGTAACTGGAACTTGATACATCTGAAGACAAAACCACAAAAATTACATTTGACATCATGAGCTACAGTCAGCATCTCATGAGTAAAATAAAAGCAGAAAAATGTATTTTTACTTTACATTAGGAAATATGATTGGACACCTCTTCTTTCTTCCCATCCAAAAGCAAAAGCAAGAATCTAAGCCAAATATCATATGTCTTAGCAACTAAATGCAGATACACCTTCTTCAAGAAACAAATTCCTACCTTCTCATCTTTTCCCCTTAGCCAACTAGTGTCATCTGCTTCAGTTAAGATGAGTTTCAGCCAAGGAGCTCTTTGCCAAAACCCAATTTCAGTCACACATTGATCATCTAAAAAACCTGACCATCTGTGTTTCATGAAAGGGAGATATAAAAATGAATATCAGCACCATATTGATGAAACTGCAAACCAATCTGTCACAACCTCCTTTGCAGTCTCACATAAAATACAAGGTTGGCAGGAATCTAAAAAATTCCATGGGAAAACTTCTGGAAAAGAAGAAACAACTGCTTCAGACAACTCAGTTGTCTGGGAGAGAACAAGAAGGAAATAATTAAAGCATGGTTCTGCCAAATACCAAGATAACGTGAAGATCTGGCAACCATCTCTTATGGCCAGTGAAACTGAATACAGCATTCATGCCTGACATCTTCCGTTATTAATACAGTGTTTGTAAGCAATAAAGCCAGGCTGATTTCTGCATGTTAGGAGGAAGCAGATTAAATGTGCTTGAGAATGTAGCAATGATCAAGCTTCAAAGGACAAGAGAAAACGGCATCAAGTTTTGCCAGGGAAGGTTTAGATTAGACATTGGGAAAAACTTTACTTCAAGAATAGAACAGGTTGCCAAGGGAAGTGGTTGAGTCACCACACCTGGATGTATTTAAAAGTCATCTAGATGAGATGCTCAAGGATATGGTGTAGTAGTGGCTCTGGTAGAGTAAGACAATGGTTGGACTAGATGATCTTAATGGTCACTTCCTACCATAGTGATCCTGTGATTCTGTGTACAATTGTATGATAATACTTCATAACAGACAGAATGAAGAACAGCTGTCCTTTATTCCCAATGAGGACATACTCTTGGCTCATATTAAATGACATGCACTGCTTCTACAAAGATCACTTCATCACAAGAACTTTGCACTTCTCGCTGAATTCCTGATGTTCCTATGGGCCCCAACCTCAAATTTCTCAAGGTACTTCAGGACTCAATCTCTACCACTTACATTGTCTACCTAACAGTCAGTACCATCCATAAACTTACTGAGAATGTTTTCTGTTTCACTATCTGAATTGTTGAAAATGGGCACTATCAGCCTCAGCACCATCAGAAAACCAGTCACTTCATCCAAGTAGGTCAGTCAAACCTAAGATGAGGTTGGTGAACCCCTATCAACTGTGCTCAATTATGCTGCTGTCTTTCACGTGTTTGGGAAAAGCTCAATTACCTTTTCAGAAACTGAAATGAAGCTGAGCAGCCCTTGCAACCCTGAATTGGCCTCTTCATCCTTTCTTCAGATGGACACAACGTTTACTTTTTTCCAGCTATCAATAACCTTACTAAGTCACAAATCTCAAAACTGGTTTTGTGTGGAATGCTATTCAACAATAAAATAATTCTTTCCTTTAAAGTTCTCCATTTTACCCACACATTTTTTCATGCTCTCCAGCATTACCTTTAGGAACTGTGAAGTTACAGTTTTACCACAACTTCATCCTCAGAATTTTTTTCTTTCCTTTTCTACATGTGCTCCAGATCAAACACCAAGTTCTTCCACTTGTTTCTAGATACATACATATGCAACTTTTTATGATTACACTGGTTGTATAAAATCTGTATCTAATTAATATAAAGGCAAATAAAAATGAAACACTGCCATCCATGATTCACAGAAGCCCTTTCCTCAACTCTACAAAAACAACAGAGTATAACTAGACTAGGTCATGTCTTTCTCAGTATGATGAGACATCACCCCAAAACCAGTATCACCATTATTCAGAGCCTTTTATTGCTACTCACCCTACAGTCCAATTCCCTGCAAAATGAACAGCAAAAGTGCAATGGTTTAGCTCATAGGCTAACCTGCCTGCTCCCCCAACACAAAATTGAGGGGAAAAGTAACACACAAAACTCAAGGTTGAGATAAAGAGATAAGAGTTTAATATAACATGAGATATCATAATCATGATGCATAATTATCTCAGTAATAATCTCATTAACCTAATAATACAATGCATGGTTACGTTATCTTAACCTATTTGCAGAAGGAGCACAGTGAAATACACAGGGAAAAATCAGCATAAAACAGAAAACCAAACCCACCATCTACCTGACTCTCACCCATTCCACTGCCATGCCTGTTGAAAAGAACCAACACCAGAAGCAGCAACCAGAACGGGAAGCCTCCCACACTGCAATTCGAACTTCAAGCCCCATAGTACTTTGCTCCAGTTAGCACTTTCATTTTTGAAGCAAGCATGACTGCACTGTGGTATGAATAACAGCAGCAGATTCAACTCAGTCCATGACAAAAAGCAAACCAGAAATAAATATATTTTAAAAAATAATCCAAAGCCCTGACAGATCCCCTACTATGCAGCTCCACACTCTTGCCTAGCCTGCTTGCCAGGCATGCAAGCACATTACGCTGCAGCCACTCAAAACACACTCTATTCCAATATGGGAGTTAATGTCCTTACTCCAGTCACACTTCTTGAAAGCCTGCTCAGTACGTGGACAAAGCAAATAAAGCAGTTGACTCCTAGTCTCTGTATTATTGCTTAACAAATATTTACCCAAAAGAGACTATGAAGAATGCAGGACCTTGGATCACTTACATTTTGGGCTCAAATGGAGGACTATCTAAGGCTTCCACATGATACCCAGCCTCAGAAAAGACCCAACTGCTTGCTGTGGTGTCAGGCAGTCACCTAAAGCCGCTGCTGGAGGCTTCCAAGGGAAAGAGCATCTCATGGACCCACGCTTGGAGTATAACACACAAACATAGCTGTGTGAAACATTTCATAGAAAATTGTACCTTTAAGCAAATGAATCTCTAATTTAATAAAATTCTGCATTTCTTAGAAAGCATAACACCAACTTCATCAGCATTTTTTACATCTCCACAAAACCTGTAAATTCAAACTGCTTACATTAAAAATAAATTCCAGTAAAATACAGTTAAAAACTGTTAAAAACAGTTTATTTCACACCCAGACTTCAGAATGTGTAATACTCAAGAACCTCCTGTGTTTTCTTAAACAAGCAAATACACTGATTTTCATTTCTTTATGTGCTTTTCTGCACATATTATTTCTTTTAATATCATGTCTAGCTTTGTTCTTTCTTGCAGTGTAAAAAATGTGTTAGCATATTAAAATGTTACTAAGTGTGTACAGATGTATAGCTTCTATTTGAGCAGCCAGGGGAATGGTAACCATGGCACTGCTTCCAAGAATAGAATTATCATCTGTAACAGCACTCATGCTGTGGCAGTTGACAGAATGGTTATAAATATATCTATTAGCAGCCTGAGCTGAATCTTTAAACAGCACTATAGGGAGAGCAGTTGACTAAAAATAGCTCAACAATATTGCATTTGAACACTTGTCCTCAGAAACACTTTGTCACACACACATAGTGAATTTCAATCTTTTTTCTGCATGAAGCTGAAAATGAACATCTGTGGCACACAGGAGACAAACAGCATGGTATTTTTTGACCTACCTTCTCCCTATAACACTACAGATAACACCACAACAGTAAAAATCTTGAAAAGGCTGCAATAAAACATGAAGTAATGCCTAGATTCTAAGTACATGAAGCAAAGGCAGACTCAAAAAAAAAAATGTGGTGTTTTGTGGGCTTGGCTTGGTTTGGTTTAAAGGAACACATGGCAATCAACAGCACACAAATCATCAGTTGCTGGAGCTCAGCTTCATTCTAATATAATGTCATAGAACTGAAACAAAGAAATGATGGTTACATGGTTATTACTGACAACTGTATGAGCTACTATTCGAGTGAAAGAAAACTATCTGAAAACAGACATCTCAATTCAGTAGTCATGAATTCAGACATACTGTCTCAGGGGAAAATAAATAAATAAATAACATATATAATTCCTCCCCCCCCTGCTTCTTTTTGGATTTTCATCATCTTCAGTCACATTTTTTGTGATAACAGTGCAGTAATACCATTGTGGCTAGTTAGGCCAGCTGATGAAAATCAAACAAATTTCTTTTATTCTTCAAGGAAATGTTTACAGTGCTTTAATCATAAAATCAAAATACAGATTGCTAATTTCCTAATAAGCAACTGTGCGCTCAAAAATTTGGCCATTCAAAAAGATTGGTACAGGTGACAAAGGTGTTCAGAAAGAAAGATGTGCTTACAGAGTAGAAAATGTCACACAGAATATTCTAGCTGAGAAGATACCTCTGAAGGTTATGTGGTACAAACCTCTGCTCAAAGTAGGGCTAGGTTACAGTATGCTGTTAGGGGCACATTGAGTCAAATTCTGAACAGATCACTGAAAATGAAGGTTCTGCACCATCTGAGCAATCATTTTGTGTCTGAGTGTCCTCCCTGTGAAAAAGAATCCTCCTAATATATGACTGCCATTTCTTATGTTCCAACTTGTGCCTATTGCCTATTGCTTGGGTGATGCCTGGCAACAGGACAGTAGTTACAGACACAAACTTAACGGACAAGAGGTAACAGGTGCAAAGAAACTCAGAAGGTTCCCCCTGAACATCAGGGGACATTTTTTCTACTGAGGGTTACTGAGCAGTGTAACAGGTTGCCCAGAGAGGTTGTAATGTCTCCCTCCTTAAAGATGTTAAAAATTCATCCAGGCACTATGCTAGGCAACTGACTTAAGATGGCCCTGCTTGAGCTGGGGAGTTGGACAAGATGACCTTCAATGTGACTTTGAAACTTGTCATTGTGCCATTCTATGATAATTTCTTTACTACACCCTTCCAACATGACCCCCACCTCTCCATACTCTCCCATTGTGTTACTCCCTTAACCCCTCTACTTAAGACTGCAGAAAACCAACTCTCCTAGCTCTCAGCCTATGTGATGGACTCCCAGCACTGCAGTCCTCCACTGGATTCACTCCAGTATATCTACATCTGCCTCATGCTGAGGCAGCCAAACTGGGAGGCAGTACTCCAGATGTGGTCTCTCAAGTGCCGAACAGAGGGGAAGAATCTCATCCCTCAGCCTGTTAGCTACTCTTTTCTGGGTGCATCCCAGGGTGGAAGCGGTCATCACTGAAGAGGCTGCTGTTCAGTCTGTTGCCCACTCAATCCTTCTCTGCAGAGCTACCTCCTAGCGAGTCACCATCCAGCCTACACTGTTGCCTGCAGACAAGTATTTCATTTTAAATGTGTATTAAATTTCAGTAATAAAGCTTTTAAAAGTATTATCTACATTAAAAACAAGAAATTACAGTTTAAAGCAAGGTGGGGTTCTTTAGCAGTAAAAACAAGACTTTTCATGTATTGTTTCAAGTGCAAGTGAAAACAAGACACTAGGAAAGAAAAATTACATCCTAGATAAATGAAATACAGGGTTTAGAGCATCTTTCTTTAAGCTTATTTAAGAATTAACTACATTTGAAAAAGAACAACTTCTATCACTTGTATCCTTCTTAAAGCCTCCTATTTAGTAAGAGAATGCAAACTGCCATATAAAACTTAACTACTGAAAAGGTAAATTATACCAGAGTACGAGTCTTTAATATTTATGCAAGGAAATTAAGATCTTGGGATGATTAGAACTGCTGTTTACATAAAGAATATGGATCAACCTGACCATGGCAGTGAACTTCCGCTGCAAGACAAAAGGAATTAACACTTTTATTCAGATTTGTCCATTTTCAACTACACCCCAATTCTTTCTTTAAAATTTAAACACTTCCTATCCAATTCTTTCTTTAAAATTTAAACACTTCCTATCTTTTCTCTGGATTTATCACATAGGAATTAGGACACAGCATACATTACAACTCTGAACTTCTGAAAATCTGTATGAATACTGACAGTACTACTCCACATCTCTCTAGGATTTTTGCGTATCTGCCAAATGATATTCCTGCCGCTAAGACTTTTACTCAGCAAGTCAAAGTGTGATACTGAGGACTAAAGGGAAGTGATGTCATATGTGATTAGCTATCTTTTAAAACAGAACAATTTTCCATAAAATCAGCCATTAGAATGAGCTTGACTGATAGTGCTCTTTTAAAGTATCATTTTGGTAGCTGATTCTTGCAAATAAACCAAAAATTGGATGAAACTTCTGAGCTCTTAACTTCAATGTCTACTGCAGAATTACCTTTATTCCACAGGCAGTAAAAGGTTCATTTAAAGTCCCAGTTAAACTCCTGCCATAGATTAGAACATAATAGTATGACTGTTATTTATGACTCTGTTCTGGTAAAAATGTTTGGTCAAGCAGCATTTGACTCTGATCAGATTGATTTTTTTCCTCAAATAATTTTTTCCATGTATTCCCACAGAAGTAAAAGGAGAATATCAAAAGTTGTCTGAATTTTTCATTATTTAAGTAGACAGTCTAAAATTAATGCTTAGCAAGAATCTATTGGATGGCTCAATTTTCAGAAGTGTTTTTGTTCGGATAAACCAGCAGTTCCTAACCACTAGCTACAGAATCTAAGGAAAGGTACAACTGAAGTTCTTAAGAGGAAAGGGGGAGGGGGGGGAAACCAAACCACACACACACACCAAAAAAACCCACAACACTGATTGACATAACTTCAGGAAAAAAACCAACATTTATTCCAAGATCTAGCTGACTATATTTATGGTTGCCTTGTTTAAATTTCAGTCACAGTGCCATCTGGTGACTATTTATACTCCCATGCATTTTAAATAGTACATTTTAGGCTCATCTAACCACCTCATGTTATCCATTACCCTACATTAACCTCCTTCTCTTAAGTTTTACCTGAAGGCAAGGACAGAAATGATTCTCTGTGAATTGGAATGGTTCAATATTTCCAATTTGTATATTCTTCTTGCAAACTTCAAATTGCACTACAAACTCAGTAGACTTTAGCCACTAATTCATATGAATATTGTTATACAATGATGTTTCTGTTGATGGAAACAGCATGATCTCGAGCATGAGATATGGGGGGGGGGGAGATATGCCTTTTGTTTGCTTTTCCCTAGAATTTGGCTTCTAAAATCCAGCTATGCAAGGACAAACATGGCTGAACATTGCTTTTGAAGTTCCGTTGTAAAAATTACCATAGCATTCTTTTTAAAAGTGATGTCAGATAAATAAACTTAGTGAAGATAAATCAGAATATCAAATACAAAATGTATTGATCAGCTACTGAGTTCACATATGAAAAAGTCAGACTTCCCACAGTCATTATAAATATTTGATCTCTTAACAACTTAAAGAAGTGATGAGCCAAGTTCTGACACTTTGATGAAGACAGAAATATTTCTCATATTGGTGTTGACCTTTTTTTTAATCCTTCCCCAAACTGACAACAAACACTGTCATTGTTATTCCCCCTTCAACCCTTCCCACAACACAGTAAGTGACAAGACTATAACACATTGTGTTTCTATACAAGAGGACTGTCAAGGGGAAAAGCACACTATACTTGGAAACACTTATCCTTAATACAGATCTGCTGAAAGAATAACACCTGACTGGAAGTTAAGGCAGTACAAATAAGTCAGCCTGAAACTGCTACACAAAAAAAACAAAAAGACATGTAGTGAACAAAAATTACAAGTAGTGTTCTGTCTCTCCTTCCTTCTTGAATAAAAAGCTGTCATGTAATGCTACATTTCTTGAGGTTTTTCAATAAGAGCAATCAGATCTCAACTTCATGACACAAATTGTGCATATCTGATGAGTTAGACAATTATTTCATACCATTGCTACCGGTGATCTTTAATATTACCTCAACATCCAGCCCAATATTCCTTCTATTATTACATACATCCACAAGGAATCACATTTAAAACAGCCAACACCTCTTCAGATGCTACCATTTTCTGTCAAAGTAGTAACAAAATACTTCATCTATCATATAAGAAAAACAGGTGAGATGACCCAGAGGGGAATGGAGCATCTTCTCTTATGAGGAGAGGCTGAGAGACCTTGCTGGGGCTCTTTAGCCTGGAAAACAGAAGACTGATAGGGGATCTTCTCAGTGCATATAAATACCTAAAAGTTAGGTGTCAAGAGGATGGGGACAGACCTTTTCAATAGTGCACAGTGATAGGACAAGGGGCAATGGGCACAAACCAGAACACGGGTGGCTTCACCTAAACAAAGGAAAACCATCCTCTGAGGGTGACAAAACACTGGAGCGGGCTGCCCAGAGAGCTTGTGGAGTCTCCTTCTCTGGAGACACGCAAAACCTGCCTGGATCAATGCAAACGGATCTAGGTGAATCTGCCTTAGGAGGGGATTTGGACTAAATGATCTTAAGAGGCCCCTTCCAATTGCTATCATTCTGCAATTGTGACTTCTCAGCAGAAAGTGAAAAGAATCCTTCCCCAAGTACATATAACCACACATCTATACATATATAATTCCATGCAATCTATTACTCAGTAGAAGCAAACAAGCCCTCAAATTCATATTAATCAAATAATGGTGGTTGCTTTTTTAATCCACTTTCAAGTTAAAACTACAAAACAGGAACACTGGAAGACATGGCTGGGCAGGCAATCGAAACAGATTTCTGAAAATAAAACACAGTCAAATGCTTGACTTAAGCTTTCACCTAAATAAGCAGCTTCAAAAGTAGCACATTTTCAAGCATGTGTTAAGCAGAAACAGCAGCAGCCAAATTTCAATTTTAAATGAACAAATTTGTAAACTTGTTTAGAAAGAAGTAAATTAAGAACTGACAAAAATGACAGCTGAATGTAGTAGAAGTCACAGTATTTTTTCTAAATATAAACCAAGTAAGACTGAAATATCTTCAGTTTCATTTATAAAAGCAAGTTATAGTTCTCTTTTTAAAAAAACTACCTACTTGTATGCAATCTTAACTGGCATTAATCAGTTTAACAATGTTTTTCGTACTGCTGGATTGATTTAACTTGCAATTTCCACGTTATTTGTAGCTTATGTAGCTCAGATCCGCAGCTACAGATTAGTACACTAAAAACACTGAGGCACATATCTAATTA
This sequence comes from Dryobates pubescens, assembly GCF_014839835.1. Lineage (NCBI taxonomy): Eukaryota > Metazoa > Chordata > Aves > Piciformes > Picidae > Dryobates > Dryobates pubescens. The sequence continues at coordinate 17,011,482 of NC_071625.1, read as the reverse complement.
AAGTAGTACAATTTTCCAGTTGTACTTCTCACTCCTACTCTGACTCAACTGTTAAACTGGTAATGGGTTTGTTGTTTAAATTAAATTGATTTCGTATCTCCACGTCCAGTCTATCTTTTGCCTGAGACCGTAACAGGTGAGTGAGCTCTCCCTGCCCTTTGTCTCCATCCTCCCCATCCCACCAGCAGCAGACAGGAGTAAGTGAGCACCTATGTAGTTTTTTTAGTGTCAGCTGGGTGGGCTTAAACCACAACAGTACAACAATAACAGGAAAATTCTTTCTAAATTTTCCTGTTATGTCAATCTTGGTCTGCATTTCTCTTAATAAAGTGTTACAGAAATACAGAATATATTAAGTAACAATAGCTTTCCTTCAGAATGTACTGACATCCCTCATACCTACACATTAAAATTTAACAGTAGACTTCACTTAATCCATATTCCTTTCACTTCAGAATTCCCCAGACAAGTCTCAGCTCCCAGGAACCCAGTGCTTCTCACACTCTACACTGGAAATGCAGTTTTCAAATTTTCCACTACAGCCACCTCTCCAGATCTGAACCTACTCCCTAAATACAAACGCTGCAGAGAAACCTGCAGACTAACTCTAAGACTGTAGTGTCTATTTTCCACTTAATTGCTTTCAAATTAAACAGAGCCCTGAACAAAACACACAGGCCAAACCAAAGGAAATAAATATCCACTTACGCAGTGGATAATATGGAAATCTCTTCTTGAAAGCTAATGCTGTTCTTCACAGTTTTTCCAATTCATAAACCAGGGATAAACTATAAACAAGCAACCTTGTCACACAGAGAAATTAGGAAAAAAAAAATCACTTTATACTGTATCATGAGATCAAATTCAAGGCTCATTTAATAGTTAGAAAAAGGGCCCACCATAACTCCCATGAAGTAGCCATGCAAATGTTACTTTTTTCACTTAAAGCAGGAACTAAACAACTAAAAAAAAAACCCCACCCAAACCACTATTAAAAAAGAAAACAAAACCCCTTCCATCAAAGGAAGAATTCAGCTGGGGAAAAAACATTAGAGAAACTGTGAAAAAGTGTTGAGATGCAATACTGCAAGATACTCATGTGCCAATCCATCACATTTGTTTAGGTTAGTCCAAGTCTAACACTTCAGTGTGGCTGACAAAATTTGAATGAAGTGTTTCACTATACTACAGACTTTAACTATTTGAGTACAAAGGACTAAGAGTTATTTTGAAGCATTCTGAGTTTTCCTTTTCCACTTACCAAAAAAAAGCTTTTCTTTTTTTTTTTTTTTTTCTTTCTTTCAGAGAACAGGTTTTGAAAGGACATATCCTATTGTTTTCTCTGACCTGAAGATTTCAGTTTCCAAAACCTAGTCTCACTTCCACAAATTTCAGAGAGTCTGCAGGGAAAGCATACTGAACAGCAACCGAGCAGTTTCCTCTCTTTACTGACACACACAGAAAGACATTCTGAGTCTTCTGAAGGAAACTATATCTTCATTCACTGAAAAGAACTTACTAGTTTTTACTTTTGGTGGGACATGAGCGTGGTAAGAATACATTATGCTCACCATCAGATCTATTATAAGAGTGTTTTATTGATTGGATTAAAAAACAAAAAACAAAAAAAAAAACAAAGAATGAAAATATTTAATATTAAGGGTACTATTATGCCTGTTTGAAGACTTTAAAAAGTTGCCTTATATCAAACTACTTTTTGTAAAAAAAAAAATAAAAAATTAAGGGCTAGAAAAACTTTCAGCAGTAAATTTACATTCATTCCCTATTCTGGATATTCTCAACTAACTCATATATGTGTATGTTTGAATACATGAGAAAAATTTACATTTTTAACTCCAACTATGGCCTCATTACATTGTACGCACTGGAAACATTTTGAAATAGGGAGAATTTTTTGTTCAATCCAGAAAGGAAGCCAAAAACATTAAGATGTAAACCAAAAATGCATCACAATCTCGATTACAGACCGAGTTCTATTCCCATTTGACATTCTACATATCATTAAAAAGCCCCACGTTCATACATTTGCTTTGCTGAGTTAAATGGCAAGCTGAACAAAGTCTTAGTAACTTTCACACTTTAGGCTAGTACGAGATACTCAACAGATGGCAAGATTCCTGAAAAAGAAAGCCAGGGCCTGTACATGGCAAAACACTGCAGTGAGTAGAAAATACTACGAGATGAGAAGAGACAAAAAAAGAAGCAGAAAAGCTTGAAACAGCGTATTATAAAAATATTAACCTACCCAGCAACAATTCCAGGAATGGCTGGGCACTCACTGGTGTTACAAAGGATGAATATGTAGGTGAAACCATAAGCTGTGGGGTGCACAGAAATTACACACAGAGACATGTAGATATGGAAGTGGAAGACAATACTTCTACATCCATGGCACAGCCCTTAGGCAGTTATCATTTGGTTAAATATAGGGTTATAGCTGCTCAAATTTGGCCATAGCTTTTTACTTTCAGATGAATTCTCTTAAGTTGAACAAGCAGCACTGAGCAATACTCACTGAATTAAGCGACAGAGAACATGATAATGCAATTATTACTGTTATTAATTTTTCAGTTAGAAATCTAAAGATTGCCTAACATTTGAATTCCTTCCACTTAGACCAGGAGATCATATCTCACACTTGGCTGCCAAGTACAAAGCCCAATTACAATTCAATCAAAATATTTTATTCCTGTTGCAGTAGAAAAATCATCTCAAGAAGTTCTACATTATAGCTGCATGACAGTACCACCCAAAAGGAAACTCAAAAGGTTATTTCAGAACTGTGACACCGAAAAACATTCATTACCATTTGTAAAACTAAAACTTTACAGAGCTACTCCCCAAAGAGCAGAACCAGCACTTTTGGGGAAATCATCACTGAGCTGTATAATAATACCGGAAGGGCCGTGTTCTCCCTCCTTCTGAATTTGACATCTGTCATACAGCAAAGCTCAAAATAGAACTGAAAATAATTGGTCTCACGTGAGCTCACTTAAAATAATTAGAGAGAAGATACCTAGGACAGGAGGTTCTTCACTTGCTTCAAAATCCAGTGGTGGAAATTGAACGTGGTCAAATTAAGGCTAATGGTAAAATGCACTCCTTAATAATATGGCTATGCCACCATTCAAAGAACTGCTGTAAGGATGCACAGTTTTCTATCACTGAAATACATTAATTAAATTGGAAGACTTCCAAATTTAAAAAAATAAAAATAAAAATCCATGTTTCAGCTCAGAATTCTTGCCTTCATGCTGAAACCACTTGGGTAAATTTATCAGATTCAAACTAGATAGATCACCAGCAAAAAGTTTTCTACCAAGGCTACAAGAGTAGATTTGCAGCAATGGGATAGCATTCCACCATTTTTGTATTTCAAGCCTTTGCTCTCCATGTGTAGCTATTCCCCCTATCCTAGACTGAAGCAGAAGCTAACCATATAGTCTACAGGGCACTACCACACAATCAGATACACTCCAGAAGAGAATTTGGGTTGATCACAGCACTGTACTGACCAAGCAAGAGGTGGAAAAATGTATTAGGGTGCATCAGAAATTAACATGGAAGAATCACAACAAATAGACATAGATAACAACACGTAGGAGGCAAGCACTGGGCATGAGGCAAAATCTAGAAACGGCTTTTGGAAACAGCATCAAGATGCTGAGAAGATAAAAGCTCATGCTGAGTTTCTCTAGCAATGAAAAATGTGTGATTTTTACCCTCTTTTTTTTTTTTTTCATTTTAAGGTTCTCAAACTGGATTAGGTCACATATTTCTTACCCTACTCACAATAAGGAGCATTTGGTGATTGTATCAAAAATAGTCCTAACTGTACATCTTGAGTAAGCCATCTACCCGTTGCTCTGGACTGTCAGCCACTGCACTGAATGGCAGCAATAGTAATAAAATCTTTATCTACTATTTGCGTTTGTGTAGCGTCTAACATAAAATGGGTGGAGTTTTATGGAATGAGTTAATCCTGATGAAGTTACATGTACATTACTTGAAATGTACTGCTCAGTTTGCTAGTAATTTTGAACAAAGAAGTAACATAACTGAAAATAAACTCAAAATTTGTATGAGCTACCTACCACCATAAAGCAATCTCTAAGCCTCTTTGATCCTGAGATACACCTTATTAAAAACATGCATTTTAATTGCTTCTTTCCTCTCACTCAGAGCTATTTCAGCTAAATCCACAACACATTCTAGAAGTCCCAGGTTTAAGATTAGCTAGTCATTATGAGTTTTTCACTTTTACAAATCTAAGCATAGAGAATGATATATTAGGTTTACTGTACTTACCAGCTAGACTGAAGCATAGCCAAGCCACTTAACAGTAGTGTTTACACCAATATATTGTCAAACTACAGATCTCCAAATCAAGGGCAAAGGATTACTTTTTTCACAGTAATAGTCATGCTATTTTTCTGTACTTCTTCTACCATGTCAGAGAACACAAATTTTATTCCATTTAAACAGAGTAACATCACAAATTTAATTTACTATAAATTTACACCTATAGAAAATCAGGCTTAAATCAAAATAGAGAAAAAACACCCAAGAAATTACATTCTGTTTGATTTGTATTTCCAAATTCCTGCACTTTCCCCTCTTCATGTGGGAAATTATTTCACTGTTTTTCCCATCTCACATCATCAGTCACTGCTACATACAGCTAAGTTCAATGACAACGCATGGAGAGCAGTTTCATACAATTGCCTACAAAATAAGAGTTAAAACTTAGATCTATTTCATGTAACACAATATTTAAAACCACATTTATTTAACTCCTTGGGTTTTCCTCCCATCTTGTTTTAGGATTTTCCTCTCCCCTACAATTTTACACAGTTTTCATTTCCTGGAAATTCAAAGTCTTTAAAGCCAAACTTGTCCTTCTGACCCTAACAAAGAGACAGCCTTGGACATTGGTTAATGATAATGTCAGCACCAATTTATTCTTACTACTATGCTAAGATATAAACTAATATCAGAAATGGAGATTTCACGTGTGCTTTCACTGATAGCAGTTGAAAACCTTGAATAAAACTGGAATTCTCTTAGGCAATCCCTCAGTGAGAGTATAAGTCCAAAACGTCTTACTAAAATTTGCAAACTATGACATTTAAAACCTGTCTTACCCCATAAACATTAAATGTGGAGCTTGCTGTGATGATTATTCAGTTGTTTCCCTAGGTGAAACAAAGTTGGTAAAGTAGTTTCTGATGTGCCCTTTCAAAAATGGCTTGGCATCAATTACAGCTATCACATCCTGTGTTTCCAATTTCTTCTGAGGAAAACTACCACACTTGACCTACTCTTTTTAAGTCCCCACAGTGATAAATTATGAAACTTCATTCTCTTTCTCATACTCCTGGGTAAGGCAGCTATTCAGTAAGCCACTTTTAACTAAACAGAAGATCTGCAGTCTAAAGATTCTTCTTTTTTATTAAGATGCACTTTAGCTCTTCAGCTAGTTGCCCTAAAACCAAAACAAACCTCCATGCATAACTCTGATTTGTTCCTGTGATGGATAAACCAAGACTATTTCAAGACAACAGTTACTTGAAAACATAAGAAACCAAACTTGAAGACTGATTTATTTTCAAACTGAGAGAAAAATAATTTAACTGTATTTTAAAAAATAACAGAATAAAACCAGAGCCATTTCAAATTAATTGAGGATATACTGCTAAGAAAGTCATATGCACTGTTTATCCCAGTCTTCAGAAAAGCTATTCTTCATTATTTGTCAATGCATTGGGTCCATGTGGCTAAAAGACAACAAAAGAAGACTGAAGTTATAAAATTTATGGAAGCTCAAATACTGCTCAGGACAAGAAGCTCCAAATAGAGGAAAAAGAAACTAAATTATTCTTTCTTACATGTCTTCTTCCACATACTCAGAGGTTGTTGGTATTTGGCTCTAGACAAGAAGTGTGAACAGAAAGTGCTAAAAGCAGGAGCCACACAAGTGAGCACAATTAGGACAGAGACATTGTTTGCTACCAGTAGCTGTTAATTAAATGAAAGCCTTAACATGTAGGTTTGGATATGGAGATGATCACCATACATTTCCTGCACAGTTAATTGTAGTAAGACAGCACCTATATGATACATTTTGTATTTAATTTCACACTCACATGAGTAAAATTACAAATCACAAAATGATTTGGGTTGTAAGGGACTCACTGTGGTGGGCAGGGGCACCTTCCACTAGATCAGGCTGCTCAAGGCCCTGTCCAGCTTGGCCTTCAGAACCTCTAGGGAGTGGGCATCCACAACTTCTCTGGGCAACCTGCTCACTGTAAAGAATTTCTTCCTGATATCCTAAAATCTTGGTTAGGCTTTCAAAAGCACAGGAAAAAACTTCACTGGATCAATTTATGTAGACATTGGAGAACCCTCCAGCTAATCAGAGCTATACTATTACTTGGTCTCCTGTCTTCTCTTTTCTGGTATATTTGATCTTCTGCCATCATGTTTTCCCACCAGAGCAGCTGCTTTCCTTGCAGCCAGCTCCACACTTCCAGCTAAGTTAAAGCGCCAGAAATTATCATCACGAAGTCTAGCAAAAGTGAGCACAGCAAAATCCTGTTTATCAACACCCATAAATGAGCTGGATGTAAATACTGCACAAATCTTTGTAAGGATGAAGTGTAGGAATACATATGGCTGTAAATTTATATTATAATTCAAATCTAAATATCAAATGCTTTAAAGAATCCCTACTTATAACAGAACACATCTCTCCTACATGTGCAGGTAAGTCATTCTGGAAGCATTCTTTTGTTGTAGAGCAACATTTTCTGTGCTTAGGGGTAAAATACAACTTACAAGCCTTACCTACAGATTTTTTTCATAAAATTCACTCTGTTCAGAACCCGTTATGACTGAACATGAGTCAGTTAAGAACTGGAAGAAAAGCAGTCAAAGAAGTATAACACTATGAATAAAATAATCACTGCTGAAAGAAAGGGTTTATTGGCTGAAGCATAGCATGATACTCAAGCTACAGGGCTTCTGATTCAGACCTGGATGGTACACTCTCATTTTATATCATTCATGCACAATGAATCAAAATCTACCCACAGAGGAGATGAAAAAACACTTTAAATTGGACATTCAGACCAAATCCAAAGCGTAAGTAGGGAGGCTGGATACTGACAAAAGGCAGTTCATTGTTGTGAACTTAGTCTAATAAGCAGATCAAGTCTGCCAAGGGCTAATCAACCGTGCTCTTCACCCTTGATGCCGAAACCTCCATTTGCCAGAAGAGGTCATGAGGACTACTGCAGCACCTCTTGACAGACATGGGATCCACAACCTGAGTACTAGAAATGTACACAGACTGAGAAACAAGGCACCTGAAACAAGGAGTCTCCTTTGGTTTAAACCCCATGTCTGACCTACCTCATCTATTCTCATTAAGAAAGGAAAACTAAACATGCAAAAAACTTGCAAGAGCAAAGTTGCAGTGTATAGGTCCAGAGGTATTCTGAATTTGTGACACTTGACTATTGTAATGAATGATGCTTATGGTCAGGATTGTGCCCCAAACATTTCTAGAACATACTTCTCTGAGTGTTAACCCTCCTTTGTTCCCCCTCCTTTCTGGAGGCAGCAGGGGGGGATCCTGGCACCACTGAGTCCAGGTAAACAGCCTGCCTGGGTGTGGTCTCACCCCTGTGGTACGCAAGGCCCAGGCTATATGTTTGTTTCCCTGGGTATAGCATATACTTATGCTGTATTTGGTAGGTGTCAGTTCATTGGTTAATCTTTGCGTTAGCAACAGATGCTCATTGGACCAGCATTCACTGGGGCAAATGGTAAATAGGGGTCATTTGGTAAATGAGCCCCCCCACATCGTGTTGGAGCCTGTGTCTGTGTGCTTGCCAGTGCTGCCATGGTCCACCTTGCCTGGGACTCAAACCAGTGCCCCAAGAGGCCTCACGGTCCTTTGCCACCGTCACCCAGCTGCGTGCGGTGGCGTGGACAGTACCCCGTGAGATCAACCACTGCGCGATCCATTGCTGCAGGAGAAAACCCGGTAGCCCGTGTGAACCAGCGTCGCTGACTGGCCACAGCCCGCCTCGAGCAGGGAACCTTTGTGTCCTGGGAGAAGCAGCAGCCACGCGGTGCAGCCACGCGGCCGGCGCCATTTCCTGTCTCCGTCTTACGGCACATCCGTGCCACGTTCTCTGGACTATAAATATTATTAAGGAGAGACTTCACGAAGTTCTCAGCTTGTAAGTCAAGCCTTTCTTTATAGAGTTTTCAGTTAGGGTAGCGTTTAGATCGCTCTGGGTGGAGGGTTGCTGGTCACTGACCAACCCCTCCCCCGACGTTTTCTGAATCTGCTTCGATTCTAAGTTCTGTGAATCAAGCAGCAGGCCAGGCTCTTTCCTCTTGTAAGAAATGACTCAGTTGGTAGCACATAAGACCCTTAATGGGAAGGTTGTGAGTTCAAGCCTGCAGTGGGCAGTAGTGGCCTCCCTACTCTAGTCATGAGGTCTGTGGGGACAGGTTGGACTCGATGATCTTTGAGGTCTCTTCCAACCTTAGTGATACTGAATCTACTGAATCTATTTAAGTGCCCATACACAAACATTCTGTAAAGATAGTTTCACTAACTGAATATCGATACCTGTGAAGGGTGACTGTAAATACCCTGTTACAGAGTTTGTATATATATATAAAATAAACTTAACATATATTTTCATTGCTATATCTGCCGCTCATTTCTGAGGGCATATTCACAACAACTATGTGGCACATATCAGTTCAGAGTCTGACAGTTCTTGGCTAAAAGTGATCTGTGTCCTCTGGAAAAGCTGTTGCAAGGAAACATATTGCAAGCAGAACATTCAGTCAAATATTTCCATTTCTAATTATTCTTACATTTTCCAACAGAGTTGACTGGACTTCCACCACACTGTTCTAAATGTTTGGTAGAACTGTCTCCCCACTTCAAGTTTCAACCTCAGCAAAACTTCACATAAGCCCATCTCTTCTTTTTCTTTACCACTTGTAACTCTGTCACCTTTCTCTCCATTTTTCCCTTCATTTTCTATAAAGCTGATGCTCGCTTCAATACTAAAAGTTTTCTACTTTCTTATCATAATGTCATTATGGAAGTAACCACCTACTGCTATTCTAGTTGTCCAGAGCACTTCTTAGGCATTAGCATGACAAACAAATTTTTGAACTTCACAGCAGTCCCAGGCTGTCTCCTTCCCCAAACGGGTTCATCTACCATAACCTTCCAAGTTACAACAGCTGTTCAGAGGGAACTCTTTTTTGGCTGAAATATTTCCAATGTGACAGCACTGGAATGCTCTGAACATAGATAACAGACATGTATGAGTGATGTCTGCTGTTGAAACTCACTGAGCATATCAATGGCTCAAATTCAGTATTCAGTATCACTAAGGTTGGAAGAGACCTCAAAGATCATCTAGTCCAACCTGTCACTACTGCCCACTGCAGGCTTGAACTCATGACCTTCCCATTAAGGGTCTTATGTGCTACCAACTGAGCCACACTAAGTGAGAAATGTAGCCTGGCAAACACACAAAAAACCTACCAGAAACTGGTTATCTGACTCACCCCTAATTATAGCAACAGGATTATATTGCAGTTGAGTAACAAGGTCAACAATGGCCATGGATGATTCCTTTTGGGAAGAAGCTCTCATAACTGCAGAGTCTGTTGCTGTTCATGTACTCACTGCTTATTGTGCTGATGTCAACTTCATAGAATCAATAAGGTTGGAAAAGACCTCAGAGATCATCAAGTCCAACCCATTACCTAATACCTCATGACTAACTAAACCATGGCTTCAAGTGCCACATCCAATCCTTTTTTGAACACCTCCAGGGACGATGACTCCACCACCTTCTTTCTTTCTTTTTCTTTTTTTTCTATTCAAACTTACACACACCCCTCCCCATAAAACAAAAAATACAAACAACAAAACAATCCAGCTTGTTCTGCTTAAGGGCTTAAAATCAGACTAGATTTAAGGCTCATAGGTAAAAGGAGTTTGAGCTTAAGGATCAACACCATAAAGTTTATCTCAATTAACAGCATAGTTTCATAGTAGTAGAACAGAGCCTGAGAACTGCATGGAAACAATCCAATTAAGGCCTGTATCTCATTTTAGGATACTGCTGATTAAATCAGAGAAGATACACTAAAGATGGTGTATTAAATTAGGTTAGCTATACACACTGTATTTTAATGTGTCCTACCATTTACTGATAGTACAGGAGCAGAGTAGTTTCCTCAGATTACTTAAACCTCTCCAGTTTCTGCAGCTGAATCTCTGGAATGGCAGCTCATGTTCACTACGCAGAGACAAACTCTCCTGAACATAAAACTCTCAAAAATTTAAAACTCAGCAGGGGCCCTTATAAATTATAAACCAGCCCTCAGTCTCCCATGTAACTGGCCAGTGATCAGTGTCTGTTTGACAGTTAAAGCAAAACAAAACAAAATCCCACAATATCTTTGGAAGTTTTCTTCACCCAACTAAAAGATTTCTCCATTTCAGCTCTTGGTCTTTTTCTACTTAAGATCACGGAGCATTTCTTAATCCCAGATTTATTCTAAAGAAATTCTGGACATTATAATGAACTGAGATATTCTGATGAATAATTCTCCTTTTCACCTTGCGACAAAAAGCAGCTACCAATGAATTACCATTATGTGAAGGGAACTGCTATGACTTTATGGATCAAATTTCCACTGATCTGACTGAGACCTAAGCCTCAAGTCCTCAGTATGTTGTGTGGAGTAAGTGTTTCTTCCATCACTGAGAAGAACTAGAGGGAGACAAATAATCTCACTCCCAAGCATGAAAATCAGAACACATTATTTGCTAACACATCATGGTATTTGCTAAAATTTTTCTCTGCAGCTTTTGCATTAATTCACAGGATAGATTAATATTGAAAGACACAGCAATGTTACTCAAAAAGTAACAGACTCTGCCTTAAAATAGGCTATTTCACATACCAATATAACCACAGCAGTGCAGAGCTAAACAAGGGCTAAATCACTCTGCCACACAGATGCCCCTAAACAACCAAGGTTTTCAGACAATGCTTACAGCAACTCAGTCAAGAACAGTAGGAATAGAGTATGTCTGAACATAATACTACACCACGGTATTCTATTCAGCTTGAGGGAATAAGCAAGCTTTATGATGAGGTCATAAAGCAATTTTTATACCGAATTTATGAGATCATAACAGTCATTTCCAAAAGCCAGTGCCTGGTTTATTGGAAGAAAGCCTTTAGCAAAACCGAAAACAGATTGCAGAGAAATTCAACTGCAATACTTGAAATATCCAAAACTGAGCACAAAAATTGCAAGGCAAACAACTAAGGAAGGAAGGTTTAAGCATTAAGACTTATAAATATCTGAACAAGGACATATCAGAGTCAGTAAAAGAGAAGCATTGATTTACATTCATTTTCTTCTGAAAAAATTCACTCTTATTTAAAGACTATCTTAAGCACAGCATACGGGATTGCAAACTACTACTCCTGAATATTCACAACAGACACCTATTGCTAAATCATGAATAAATGACATTTTCACCATCAAAACTGTTTAAGATCAGTATTTTTTCTTAACCTAAAAACTCCCACTTGCGTCTTACATTAGGTCCTGTCAAACCACTTTAATTGGCTTGGCTATTACAAGACAAACCTTAAAACATAACCAAGCAAGCATCCAGGCACAAGCACTGAATTGTTCTGCAGTAACAGGGACAAAATGAAAGATCTTTTAAGGAGGTTTTAGAGCACTCAAAAAGATTATAAAGTATTTTGAGACTCAAGTTGAAAGGGTGGATCATCTCTCTTGTGACATCCCAGCTTGTGACACAGAATCATGGAATGGTCCAGGCTGGAAGGGACCTCCAAAGGTCATCCAGTCTGACCTCCCCACAGTCAGCAGGGACATCCTGAACTAGACCAGGCTGTCCAGGGCCTCACTGAGTCTTACTTTGAATATCTCCAGGGAAGGGGCCTCAACCACCTCCCCAGGCAAGCTGTTCCAGTGTTCCCCCACCCTCATAGTGAAGAACTTCTTCCTGATATCTAATCTGTATCTGCACTTCTCTAGTTTGTAGTCAATGCCCTTCATCCTGTCACAGCAGGCCCTTGTAAACATTCTCTCCCCATCCTTCCTGTAGGCCCCCTTCAAGTACTAGAAAGCTGCTATCAGGTCTCCCTGGAGCCCACTCTTCTCCAGGCTGAACAACCCCAGGTTCAAGGCTCTTACTGAGCAAAAACATACGTGTTTACAACAAACATATATTCACATACTCTGAAAGATACCCAGTCTAAAATCAAGCAAATCAAAACCAAAAGTACATCAAATTTCTCAGAACCCAGTCAAGAAAACCAGACCAGATAACATTAAATGCTTAATTGGTTCACTTACTGACAAAACCTGCATGAACTTATTAAGAGTTTTTGTAGCTTCTATTTTAAGCTGCTGGTAGTTCTTAAGTTTCTTCCTGTTAAAGTGTACTGTCAAAGGAGAGAGAAGTCAAAACCAACAAACTAGACAGATCTGAACAGAAGATGTAGACAGCAGGAGAAAAAGCTGTATGTAACACCTTATCACAGAATGACTAGCAGTCAGTTGCAGTGTAGTTATCTAAACCAAGAAACACAGTCTCTTCTACTATGACACATAATTTCTTCTGGTCACTTGCCCAGTCTCAACTATGTATGTCCATGTACATAGAGACTTTATTATCTGGATAGGCTGGTGAATCAAAAATATGCTTAAATAGTTCTGAACTCAATAAGCATTTTTCATCAGATTAGATCAAATGATCGGTTTATAGTAGTTTAATTGGGACAATGTGGCAAATAAAAATGAAGTTATAGAAATGGATGTCTGTTACTACAGAATGAATCAGGACTGTAAATCACTCTACAGATGGCGATATCCTACTGTGTTTTTGTTTTTTTCTCATCACCTACAACAGACCAATCTTGTAACGCTGATTTTTCCTCATATGGATATCGTCTGCAAATAATCATAATGATAATCATCTAATTCAAAATTTTGTGGACTTACTCCAGAGCTTCATACTGTTGCGTATTTTCACACTCTGATTTTACCTCTTTTATTTTTTTTTAACCAAAAGTGCAAGGTTAGTGACTAAGCCTGTTTTAGAACAGATTTCAACACAGTAAACTGTTAATTTTGGACACACTATGGGACTTTTCATTCCAGTTTCAAAGTAACGTTCCCCTTGCTTCCAAAAGTCAGAAGCGTGTATAGGTCAGACGTTCTACATGAAGTTCTAAACTTAAAAATTCATACTGGACATCAGCATAATTAATCTAATATTTAAGAACAAGTGGGAAATACTATGCTATATCATAAAATATAAAAAAAGGCTTTACTAACTTTTTACTGTGTTTCATATGCTGTCATCATCCCGTTAGTACTACAGAATCAAACGGTGATGAATAGCAGTGCTAACAGTCCAAAGGAAATGTATTTAAAAATTAATAGCCTCACCTGTTTATCCATCAAATGGAATTGTAAATAACCTCACTGGGAAGAAAGCAAATTCACATGAAAGGCAAGTTACTGGAGAAAATCAAAGCCCCTGTTTACTTCTTGGCCAAAGGCATGCTAAACCAAACATTGCATCATACAACACTCCATCTAAATTCTGACTGGATGAGCTAGCGCAGAACACACACCCATGCAGGAAATGGATTAACTTCTACAAGGCATGCAAAATTTCACCAAAACTATGAAAGAGAACAATGAACTGCTATAGCTCATTGGTTTTCATCACAATCCATTGTTTTCACCTTAAATTATATCTTCTGCAAATCTGGCCAGCATGAAACTGTTCTTATTTAACAGCTCGAAACAAGAAGTTCACATCTTCGACAATTAAGATCTTCAACAGGAAAGCAAACAGTAGCTTACTCCGGGGAAGACTCTCTCAGTAAGCACAGTGCAGCTTCTACCTACACAATTGTTCTTTCATCCTGCTTGTATTTACTTTTCTTTTGGCTCTCTCAACTATTCTCTTTTATTACTTACATGACCACCTCTAAAGGGCTTACTACTGGAAGAGTGAAAATAAGACTTTGATCCCAAAATATTTAGAAGGTACAAATCATGACGTACATTTTAATATAAGAAACCTGAGAATTCAGAGAGAAGCACATTGCTACAGAGTATGTAGCGTAAGAATGCAACAGGAGGTGAAGAACCTGACAGTTCCTTGAGTATGCCATAACAGCCAACTCTTTACAATTTCTCCTCTTAGTCTGTTCTTGTTTCACCCTTTTGTATGTTCTAATATAATAATCCAAACACAGAACAACAAGCTGTTCTAAAAACAAAAACAAAGGGAAATATTTATGAGACAAAGAAACCTTTATTTTTCAATCACAAAACAAACCATAACATAGTCCAGTGAAAACCACATCTGGTACTTATTTTGATGTCATTTACTTACCTTCACATGACTGAAATCACCAGCTTTGCTGCTTTCTTGTGGATTAATAGGTTTAGTCTCCACTCTTGGTTTGACAACCTGCCGAAAAGGACTGGAGAGTGGAAGTCCAGTAACGCTGATTCCATCTAGAAACAGAATAAATTAAATTACTGTTGACTGTCTGGTGTTATGTTTTATTTCAATGAATCTGTACTGTATTATCAAATGAAGATAAAATGCACCAAAAAACCAGAAATAATTACATTTTATACAAAACAAAAGGTAAATATTACTTTATTTTTCTCTAGAAGCTAAGAAAAACTCAAGACAGGAATTCACCTAAAACCCAGTGAAGGTCACAGGAAAGGAAATCAACTGCATTTGAAACATCACAACAGAGATATCAATAGTTAGGAGAAAACTGGTTTTAATATTTATAAAGGTTTGTGCTTTTCCATGATTATGACCCTATTAGCTGCTTAATATACTTTTCAAGTATATATTGTGAAAAGGAATGGAAAATAGAGAAGATATGTTTTGTACCATCTACTGATCTAAACATTTATAAAATATTTGTCATGTGTAACAAAGAATGCAAACTAAGACTTATGTGGGAACAGTCAACAAAAAGCTTAAGAGAAATGGCTGTCTTGAGAGGGATGTCCTCAGTTTGGTATCTAATAGGAGTCTTTGTATTAGCATACAGAATAGCAATGAAAGAAAATGTGTCAACTTAGTAGTATTTTTTATTGCTGACAAACTCGTGTAACATTAAGATAAATAAAAACACTGTAGCATGTTGTTTCTCAACCTACCAAAGCTACTTTCCAAGCACACACCCTCAAAATGTGTGAAAATTACTGCTGAACTGAATCAAAAAGTCAGAGGAAAGGAAAACTGAAATAATGAAGTTTTGACATACATTAAAACTAGATTCATAACTTATTTTTTAAGAATTTGTTATTACTAGAATTACATTCAAAGTCCAAAGAAGAGCAGGATTTCGTGCTGTAAGCTGTGCGGAGCAACTGCAACCACAAACATCAATTAAAGACAGGTGAAGAAAAAAATCTCATATATTGCAGCAGACGTATCTGAAGCATCTAACTGCCAAAAAATCAGGAGGGGTTAATCTGGACACAGTGCAAACGGAAAGACAATCAGATGAATTATTATAGGACTATCCTGGAAACCCAGACAGTTTTTAGTAATATTGGACAAAAATTAAGAAAGCCTTGCCTCTTACAATGTAACTACATTAAATCATGAATTAATCTAGTCCCATGAAAACCAGGGGAAAGGCAGAGAGATGAGAGCATGGAACATTCTGTATGGGCTAAGAGGTTTTTTATTTCTAACTTGCACAAGAAATAACGAAGTATTAAAGCACTCTTAGACCAATTCATAGCATCTTTTAAAACCTACTGATATTAAAGGAGATAAAATTATTAGCCTATGAGGGAAAAAAAATTAAAAGTTCAAGACAGCTTGCCAACAAAACTGACCACGAATGTATTTGATCGCAAGCTCTGAAATCCGCTCTTCACAAATTAAAACAAAAAGGTTTCACAAATGGATTTTCATCAATTCCTTACTTAGAACAAAAGCTGACACTGATTAGTGTATAAAATTACCTAAAAAATAAATATTGTAAGAATCAAGCACAAAAAATTGCATGGCATGAGTCAGATTTTCCACTTTATGTAAGGCACAAATTCTCTTTTCTTTAAGGAACAGATAATACCTACACACCAAGAACCTACAACTAACGCCTCTCTTCATTTTATGTTTTAAAAACTCAGTCTATTTTCATTTCCTTATGGAAAAAAAAGGAATACAATGGTTAAACATTTTCGCTGAGGAAGAATGAATTTTTACATCTCTACTCCGTACCTGCAAAAGGAGTTATTATAGCAAAGCAAACATCAATTCTGCTTCAGACTAAAAAGGAAGTCTAAGGTAACCAATGTAATGTCAAACTTTCTGTTTTAAGTCTACAGCACTCAAGCCTGGCACATAAGAGCCCAATACCACACACACACTTCAAATGACTCCTCCAGAACTTCTGAGTGTGCAAGGAGACTTCTCTGCCAGAGGACAATAAAAAAAAAATAATGTTCTGCTGCTAGCCTTGGGTTTTGGTGGTTTTTTCCCACTATTTAGCTTTTCCTTTTCACCAGGTAGTAAAGTTGGTTAGACATTTTCCAGCTCCTCAGCTATACATTAAGCAACCATAGAATGGGGAAACATTCTGCTGGAAGTCCTGATAGGCTGCAGCACTTAATGATGGCAGAAGACAACAGGTAGCTGAAAAACCTAGAATATCAATGAAGCAGTACCCCCAGAAGTTTTAAATTACTTGGTATTTATAATTTTGAGACTTCATAAGTTTTATTTTCTTTCATGAAGTTTAGCGGTATGACGATCCTAAATACTCCACAGTTTTCTTTCTACTCTGTCCAGAAATCTTCCTAATTTCTAGAATCCACATTGAGTATTCCCATGGTAACAGCACATGACCAACACTTTTTCCATGGTAACGACAAGAACACAGCTTGCCTTCAACATCACAGTCACTGCTGTCACAACAGAGCAAAATCCTTTACCAGCATTTCCTCTCTCCTCTCAAATGTTAAGTAAATTGTCAATTTAACTTCATTAGCCACTTTCACAGCACACTGAACAGAATCCCACACAATTTAATTTTTGAATAAAGGAAAGTTTACTAAGGGAGTTAAACTTGCAGATTCACAACCTGATGACTAGGCACTGAAAAAAGAGTTGACATTGAGCAGCTTCCATCCTGTTCAAATCTCTCCTAAAACCATCACTGGTCTGATCCAGGTAACAAAAATATATGGACTTTTCAGCTGTGGTGGTCTCATA
Organism: Dryobates pubescens; assembly: GCF_014839835.1. Classification (NCBI taxonomy): domain Eukaryota; kingdom Metazoa; phylum Chordata; class Aves; order Piciformes; family Picidae; genus Dryobates; species Dryobates pubescens. The sequence goes on along the minus strand of NC_071625.1, from coordinate 16,994,078 downwards.
ATGTGTGGCAAGGAAACCCTTAAATAACCTTACTGCTGAAGCCAGAACCACAGAAGTTTGTTTGTATTCCAAGATAGTCTACAGGTAACCTGCAATATAATGTCACATGAGAAGCAGAATAGCCTAAGATTTTAGGTTGAATAGCTACTTCTCTGCAAAAGAAATACCAATAATCCAAGAGCAATAAAAAGCTATTTATTGCTGTTTTCTAAAGGTACATTAAACATACTTCATATTATATATGGGATGGCTGGGGTAGCCTTTGTGAAGAAAGTCCAGACACAGTCAGTTCCAGACAGTCTCAGCCAGCTCCAACCACAGGACACAGCACTGGAGGGGAGGGGAGCGGGGAAGAATTTTCAAGAAGGGCCACAGGCAGCAAGGGCAGAGGAGGAAGAAGTCAGGGAGGGAGCAGCAGCAGATAGACCCTGAGGCCAGAGGAGGAAGAGAGCAAGAGGTGCTGCAGTTCCAGAGCAAGTAGCTGGTGGGAAGGAGGGCATTTGGCCCTTAGTCAAGATTAACCACCACATATTTAAAAAAAACAAACCCACACAAAACAAAAAAACCCAAACACATTATAGCAACTTCATTTTTACACAAGTGTTTTAACAGCAGTGAAACAATAACCCAAGAGATACATTAGAGGTTTTAGAAAGTACAAAACCTGAGCACAAAATCTGAAAACTACATGCCCCCGCAACCCATTTGTTTATCTTGTCAATCTATTGCCTGATAGACTTTTCAAAACAATATCCCTCTTGGCAGGTAACCTCTGTTAAGAATACTGCAACAGTTTTAAAGTACTTTCAGCATGCAAAAGGAAAAAAGAAAGAAGAAAAAACTTCAACTCAAGACAAAAGAGAGAGTGCGCTGCTTGCCTCCTTTTTTTGGCTTTTTTTTCCCCCCTTTCCTGCTAAAAGTAGGCAGAACTCTAGAAACTTGCTATCTGCAGCAACCAAGAGGGCAACAACATGATTAGGTAGCACTTCAGACAATATAACCTACTTCACTCTTCACACTGCAGGTGGTCAACAAGATTAATTTCCTTCCCTCACAAAAACATGTTTAAGGTGATCACACAAGAAACCACAGGTAGCACTACTCCAAGGCAACGCTACTAGGAATGCATCAATTCTCTGGCTCCCAGGAGTAGGGCAGAGACAACACGTAGCAGAATAAGCACTTCTTTGAGACTCCATTATGCCTGAACAGGATGGTAATAACAATTAACAACAGCAAATGCAGGGAAAGTAAGGATTCCTTCCTGAGGTTGGTGAGCAAACTAAACTACAATTGGAAGTTAAATTTAGAATAAGGATGAATACAATGAGGGGGAGCAAATGAAGTGTAAAGAAATGTATAATCAAAGATTAAAGATTATTTATGCACACTACATTAGATACTAACATAAAGTGCCTCTGCATGCAAATGGTGCAATGGGAAGGCAGGTCAATTAACCTGTAAGTGCCAACAATAAATTTATTGCTATTTACCTCATGCCTGTCTTGCCCATTTACTCTGTAAAGATTTTGGGCCTAAAAAACCTCTTACTAACATATTTGTAGAGTGGCTGGTACTACTGATATATGCTAAGCTCCTATGGCACTTTCATGTACTGTTAAAAACACCCTACTCTGTACTATAAAGATTATTTATCTAGATCAAAAAGCAATTGGAAATGAAAAAGACACTTTATCTTCTGTAAGCATTGAAGTTGGAATTCAAGAAGAACTCTGTAAGAAAAGTTCTCTAAAAATTAAGATTTTTGAAGTAGCATGGTGTAGTGAAAATTAAAACTGACATCTTTGAACTGCAGACACAAAAACCTCCTTAGAAATGAAGTCACTTTGAAAAAATATCCTGAATTATTAAATGTAATAAAGGCAGCCAAGCATAGTAAAATGTAAATGATCATACTGAATTATCTCTGAGGACTTCCACCATCATCAGTAATACAATTATCCTAATAGAGTCCTCTAGGCTACTTAGTTTTTCAGAAGACCTGTCAAGTCTACATGTAAATTCAAAACCAGGTATCTTTCTAATAAAGAAATATGCTGTCTATATACTGTAGGAGTAGGAACATATTCAAGTAGACAAAATCTAGCCATTTAAGCAGCAAAGAAACAAAGTGAGTATAAAACAATATTAAAAAAATATTCAAGATCACTGCTTTCAGAAATAGACTATTATTCCCCTGCAACCTCTTTTCCTCTAGAGAAGGAAAGGAAAGATTTAAGGCATACCTTTGCTTCTCAATTATATTGTAATTAATCTCTTCCTTTGATGAGTGTATTAATTTAATTATTCTCACACCTGTCTTTAGGTTCCCTATACACAGAATGAACAAACACCAACATTTTATATAATGAAGTACTCATTGCAGATTATTTCATTGACTTTGCAAAACATGATTTCCATTCTAGCAGCTTTCTTTTTTTAAAAAAGACTTCTTCACACTAAGAAGTTACCATTTGCCATGCAATCCAGAAAGAGCAGCTCTTGTTCTTTTCCCCTCAGGGAAGGAGAATTCATTATTCTTATGATGCAATCATCCCTTTTACCTCTTTAGATCACCCTAACTGAGCAGATCAGACAGGAACGAATTATAGCAACAACCTTATAATCAAATTCAGTACAAACACTAACTTTCCTGACCAAAACCGCCAAGAATGTGTGGAGAAGGAACCCTAAACCACCCAGCTGAGAAGGACAAGGAGATTCAATACCTCATAGAATCTGCAGCAAACCAATCTCAGTCAGGGAATCCCTGAATCCTGATCAACTGCCTTCAAGATCTCGGTTTGGTCTTCTTAATCCTAATTAAGAAGACCACCTGAAGAGCTGGAGGACCTGTTCCAATTGCTTGCAAAATAATTAATTCCAGAGGGGATAAACCAAGGCAATACAAATTGTGACAGGACCCTTAAATGACATCTTTTAATGGGAGGTACATTGTCCTGTAATGTTCTCTGACACATTATTAGGCTGTGTTAGCACAAACCCAATTCCCATCACAGAAGCCTCTAGAACGCAGCCAGAGTGGCGCATTCCTTACATCACACGTAGGATCTCACAACACTTAGTAACCAGGCAATAAAATGCCAAATGAAATTCAGTATCAATAAATGGGAAAAAACAACCTTTAACATATCTGTGAAATAAGAGGCACATAGCACACCATTACTGTTCAGAAGCAAGATCCTGGAGCTATGGTTCACAGATTCATGCATCTATGAAGTCAATGTTCAGCAACCCTCAAAAAAATGACAAATTGTACATTGTAGCACTGCTATAAGGAAAGTAATATAAAGAGCATTGTTAGGTCACTAGTGTACAGCCTACTTGACACATGCAGAACTGAAAGTGTTCAGAAGAGACAAGAAGACCGACCAACATACGGAACTGTTTCCGTAACAAGAACTAAGCCACTTAGAATCCTTCAGTCTGTGAAAGAGAACACCGTGACAGTAGCATGAGGAAATACACTGCTCCCTGTTTCCTGAAATACAAAAACTAGGGGATATTTGCAAAATGCCGGTAGGTGCAAAGCTACTAAAATTTAGCTCCAATTCTTTTTGCCACAGCATGTTGTACAGTCCTGACAGAGTGAAGTATTTTATGAATGAGAATTCCACTAAAGATGACTAACAAAGCCTAAAACCAGAGAAACCACACCACATTTTGGAAGTTCCTAAGCTTACAACAGTTGGAGCTCAAAAGCCTAAAGGAAAGTAACATGTATGTTCATGAGTTTTGCTATATTCTTCCTCAGGCATCTGCTCTTAGCCACTACCACAGCCAGGATATTGGAACAGACAGTCCTTTATCTGATCCTGTACAGCCACTCATGTGGCTTTGCTTCCTTTAATCTAGAAGAACATCTAACGTTTTTCTTTACGAGACAGTATACCAGCAACACACAAGAATTAGATCAGCAATTTTGATTGATAACTTCGTTTACTTTCCAATTGTTTGTCTATCACCAGAAACATCAGAAACTTTCATCCTTTCTGTTCTATCTCTGACTACAAACAGCATAAAAGGAAACAATTTCAGCAACAAATGAAAACAGATCAAAGTAACAGATGCCCTGCTAAGGGCATTACTTTTAAAAGACAAAAGTATTCCGATCATCATTATAAATCGGGTCTTCAAAAGAAAAGGTACCACAGCTACCATATGATTGAAAGTCTTATCATAGGTGCCATTGATTTTTCTAGCTCTTTACTGTTCTTTAGGATCTTACCTGTCTCTTTAGAAGTACAATATTTGTAAAGTTAAAAGCAATATGGAAAAAATTACAGTAGCAAGTAAAAATGTCAATATACTTAGCATCTCTAACAATGCTTTCAAAGCATACACAACATATAAAGAACCCAAAGAAACTAAACATTCTAAAGAAACATTTCACCCCTTCCTTTATCATCACCGAACAAGGAAATGTTTAATTGCCTACTGACTTCAGTTACACAACCTTTCAAAAAAGACGTGGGCAGAAATAACAAGATTAAAATGATGTTCCAAATTTTTGTGAATCTGTGGTCCCACAGAAGTTAGGCACAGGCAAAAAGAACTCCAGAAGACCAAATGCACTTCCTCCCAGTGTCAATACCAAGCAGTAAGTTACCTTCTCCTTCTTTAGGACTTTTTGTTTGTGTTTTATTAGTCTGTAAACGTGCTGGGCAACCGGAGCTTCAGATTGTCTCTGAAGCTTTTTACAGACTGGCAAATTTGGAAGTTACAGACATGAAATCAACACAACTGGCACAGAAGTGGTGTTCCCCCCTATCAGCTTTTTGAAAAGTTTGTAAGTAAACTTCAGTGTAGGAACACTATGGGGTTTGTGAAGTTAAATCCTAAAATACTTTCATAATTGACATATTTTACACTACAAATCTTTAAAAACAATCTTCAGTTACATTCAATGTGATTTCTGTCTAAATGCATTTGTAAGATGACTCACAAATCTTGCTTCAGTTCAACTTGAGGAAGCTGTGAACACAACCTTGTTGCATTTTTTTTTAAAGATAAATTCTATTGATAATGCATACCTGCAACTGCATCCTGGGAAACATTCCAAATATTGTTTTATTGTTTTAATACAGGAATACCTTGTTTTGTTCACATTAATTCAATCACTGTAAATAAAACAGGCAATTGAAAATATAGAGAGTATAGCAATTACTCCAGTGAGATGGTGTGTTTATTATAAAAAGGAAATCCTTATTACAAGTATCTGGTACTTGTAATTCCAATACAAGTAAACACTGAGCGGGGGTTATTAAAAAGAAACTATGAGTTTAAGCACATGAAGCTTCTTGTGCAGCACGTACATAAGGGGCGTTAACCCCACATAGCAGTTATGTCACCTCTGGCCAAACTGCAGTCAGCCACCACTAAGAATTCTACAGTTTTGGATGACTAAATGATCAAATTAACATTGTTTCTCTTTAAAAGTCACTGATGTTTGCAAGATATTTTTCTTTATCTTCTTAAGGAAAGGAGGTAAAGAGACACACCAAACCCACTCTCTTTCAACAAAGTTTTAAAAAGATAGCAGGGCAAATATGTCTCATGATGGGATTGTTTGGTTAGAGAACCATGCTGACAGATGTTACAAAAAGTCAGGCTTCACTCCATAGAGCTCACTGAACAGTTGCCTTTGCATTACAAGACAAATAAGAAAATGGCACACCTAGATAAATGTTTCTCAGAAGTACATACAACCCTCCTAAACAGCATATTTAAAAACTCACCATCACTGAGATCTTGCAGAAGGTTTTCTTGACATGAAAAGTCCAGCTTCACTTTAATGTTCACAGTAAATGTTGCAATCTTTCCAGGTTTTAGAGGAAACTGGGAGAGGGTGTCTTCTAGCTTCCAGCTCAAGAAGTCCCCATACAGTTTCTCTGTATTAAAACAATAAAAAATTTCCTAAGCATAATCACTGTGCTAAGGAATGTTAAGGTTTTACTGTTCTACAGAGTATTAACCAATTTGTCATTTTCTGTTTATATTCTAAAATATTCAGAATTACAGAATTAAAAAATAATCTAACATTCATTTTTAGAGAGGTTACTGACATTGACCTGGCAGTGTGAAGATCACCAAACACAAAATATGACTCTAAGAGCAGAAGAATACTACCAGAAGAAAAAGACTGCATAATAGGCAGCATTAAATACACACTCTGAATACCTGAGAACACAGCCAGAAGGGGACCTAGAAGTTCATATAGGGATGAGAGGTTTGGTGAGGGCCAGGGTCAACCCATCACAACCTTATATCCATTAATGTAATTTACAAGACCATACAATGCTAAACATGGCATAAAAGTCTATTAGTATATAAAACATAATGGTTTGACTGGGAGAATCTTAACAATGTATGAATTTATTGTAGCAATACATACTGTCTCCAAGTTACAATGACAAATTCTTCTAAAGGCTCATTTAAACACCAGTTGAGCACTACTTTGCATCACACATGGGACCACTGAAAGTCACAGTTCATCTCTACTTCCTAACAGGCTACTGTATATAGAGCAAACTGGCATTCCAGAGTCTTTCCAAAATCATCATCTAAGATCCACTTTTGAGAGAACAGGGTGGGAAAACTGTCTCAAAAACTGCAATCTTAAGGATCTTTCAAAAAAAAAGTAATTAGAAAGGCAGGCCAAACTTTGTTGATTTGCACAGAAACAACTGCATCTAGGGAAACAATTAATCAAAAAGCATTTCAGTGTTTTTCCATTTACTACTACCTAAACCACAACTGCTTTGCCTTCTGCTTCTCAGACCATCAACTGTTGTGTCTTTCCACATCAAATCAATATTATGGACTCCTTTATATGAACAAAGAGAAGATTAAAAAAAACCCCACCACCTCCTAATAACTGTTTCCCTAAAGTCATCTCCACCTTATCTAACAATTTAACTGTCATCATAAAACTGTTCTGATTTCCTTCTGTCTTCAATAAAAGAAATAGCTCAACAAGTACAGCAATCTTTATACCCTTTCCTGGTGAATAAAAATATAATATGCCAAAAGGATGCTTTTCCTCAGTGTAAGCAAAGAAGAATGCCATAACCCAAGCACCTGAGTGTATCTTCAGTTTAATGAACAAATTATGTCCAAAAGGTATTTTCATTAAGCAGGAGATCTAAAGATATTACAAGTGAAAAGACTTTCCCAGTGAGAACAACCCCTGCAGATACTCTCTAATTTAACACCTGTAATTACAAGACAAGGTCTAAATGCTCAACCTAAAGTTCAGCTGTGGCAAAAAAACTCATTTATATTCATCTGGCTCTGGTTTATGGTTTAATGAGGTTTTCTTCACCTTGTTCAATAACCACCATTACAATGAACTATACTATGGCTTCAAGCCTGTAGTTCAGAGCCTTGTTTAGGGCATGACTGCATTCAGTTGTTTCTGGAGCTCCAAATTTGTGTAACTGAAGTTACAAGCAACTGTTTGTCAAGAGTTTACATTAGTGACTTATTCCATTATTTTACTGGATACTAAATCGTTAAAATTGTAACAAATATCATCTAACATCTTATCTACATCTAACTTTGGATTAGATTGGTTAATTGCCATTCTAACTCTGCAGAGAAAAACTCGAGAGCAAAGCAAGTCATTTGAGATCACACAAACCTCAATTCTTTAACTTCCCAGGTAAATCTGGTGTTTTGCTGCAGTTCATTTTAACATAAAGTGCCCTAATGAAATAAGTTAACTCTCTGCTGATGGCTATAACTTCACCTGGCTATTAAGAACACTATGAGACACTATAATCTCTCTGTACCTGCCCACCAACACAGATTCTTATTAGGTCTGCTACCATTTTTCTCAGCATTATTTACTCTTAAGATAACCAGTGGTGGAAAAAAAATATAAAATAAGACTTTAAGAATTACTTAAATGGAATAGGATAGTATTTGGTACATTTTAACATTAGCATCTCAACTGTATAGATTGCAGATGTGTAAATTAATGGCCTACCAAGCTGTTAATATCTTTTTTCTCTTTGTAAAACACTTTACAGAACAGTGTAGAGAGACATTCCTTTGAATAACAATGTTTAAGGCTATCAGCATTAAACTGTTCTGCAAATTACATCCACCACTTGATCAGATTAATTTCCATAGAGTTTATCTTGACTAGATTACAAAATCATTAAGGGAAGTGGCAATGTCAAAACCAAGAAACTCAAAAGGACTTCATGAAATCAAGTGAGTACACAAGAATAAAAAAGTGGATTTCAATGTACATAACTGGGGGGGGTGGAATAGTGCTGTCTCTGGTATGTTGAACTTAAAATGGCAATTGCAACAGCACAAAGAAACTCTAGGTCACCACTAACTTGCACAATCACCACAGAATCAGTGAGCATCAACAAGAAAGAAAAAAAAAAGAGCAGATGAGCATTAAGAAGGATACTGAGAGCAAGTCAATAGGGAATGCATTTTGCCGCTCTATAGAATCTCAGTTCACCTACATCATAAATATTGTTTGCAGATTGATCTCTGTCCTGAATGGGGGACCTAACTACAACTAGAGGCAGATCAGAGAAGGGCAATACCATTAGCATGGGATAGGCAAAGTCATGGACAAGCCCACAAAGTGCTGCAGCAGTGGATGCAAAGTACAACAGAAACACCACAGCAGTGGCAAGACTTGCATGGTCTCTGTAAGCAGCATCCCTACTGTCCTGTGACTGTGTCCTGTGTCCTGTGATGAACTAATGAACCATCAGGCCTAGTAGGAACGTTTCTTGAATTCTTCTTTTTGTCTTTCTCTGGGAGAACGGGACCGAGTTCTCTGTTATCCATGGCATTACAATCTGCAGATAGCCTTAAAATTGCAAACTGAACTTAAAGCACCAGAGAAACTGTAGATATGTGCAATAGTGTTCTGAGCATGGTTGCGGATTCCCAACAAACATATTGGAGGTGGGGAGAAACAACACCAAACAAATGAAAAAAACAGCACAGAAGGACAAAAATATGCAGTTCAGCCTGGAGGTCCAGTGACATGCTAGAAACACTGTAATTTAATTAAAACACTCTGAAAACTGGAGGAAAGTTTAAAGGTAGGGACAAAAAAAGAACAAAAGTAGAAAGAAAAACATTAACAGCTGAAAGGTGACATCTGGGTAGAACACAATCAAAATAACTGCTGCTTCTCAAGCTGAGCAGCCTCAAGGAAATAAAAATGCAAGAGCTGTTTTCAATTAGCACAGAATGGCAAGACCAGAGTACTCCACATCTTTGAATTCAACGTGCACAAAGGTGCATTAAATGCAAGTATGATCAGATACCTGAAGAGAGAAATCTGATGTGCTTCAAGGTAAAAAAGCTCTTCAGATCTCTACAGTAATGTGCATGTTCAATTCTTGATGCCTCACCAACTAAAGTATATATTCCTAGCAGAATACACAGGACCTCAAAATAACTGTCAGTTCTAAATGCACAGCCACTGGCTTTCATACATCTGAACTTCTCCAAACGCATGAAATTCTAGTTAACACGTCTAGCGCTGCATTTTAAAATGAGGAACTGTGGAGTCTGCATGTTAAGGATTACACAGTTGAAAGCACTAACAGTTCATCAGCTCATAGGCTATGCACCAATATTATTAATTTTCCTATGAGTCTGGGGAGAAACATTCTGTTTTAAATCAAGAAGGCAATCCAGAACATATTGAATACAGATGTGGTAGGCAGAAAAAAACTGGCAGGACTTGTTATGTTCTTTACAATGTAAATGTATCCAGCAGTTTCCTCTAGACTATTAGCAAAATCCCTAGAAGTAGGGAGAAAAATTTCCTCCAAAATCATGAACCGTGTGACATTTACCCTATAAGCAGAGAAAAGAGTCGGTAAAAATCATACAAAACCCTGATCTCAGCCAGCCAGCATGGGTAGAGAGGAAGATATTTGAGCTGAGGGAAAACAAAACAGTAAAACCATGACAGCTACACTGGGGCTGGACTACGAACATGCCTTGTTGTCCTACCTTCACAAAGATGTTTGGACTAAACTGGAGAAGAGCCTGCCTGCATTCACAACATAACTCAACTCCAATTTGAAAAGCTTTATAGGTTGTCTGGAAAATAAAAGAAAAATCTAAGTAGACCTAAGCTAGGATATTCATTATTCTTCAATGGGTTACCCACACCTTGGAGCGGATTTTTCATTTGTGGTCTGGCACAGCTGAACAGCTGAGACCAAAAGCAGACGTGTTCAAAGACTACAGGAAAAATATAGCTAGACAGGTGAATTTATTTCTCTGTGTTTAAATTCCAGAGGTCAATCAATTCTAAGAAAGATCAGTGAGGTTTTGCTTCATCATCCAGTTTCATCTAGTGTGTGCAGCTGGTGCTCACTATTAGAGCCTAATAACCAGTGAGGTTCCTATGAACACTGACATGTTCTTCTTAGTGCTTCAAGCTTGAAATCATCAGTGTCACATTTGCCCGAGTGGATCAAATGGTTGGGTTATCAAAGCTTTTAGAGTGCACCTCCTAACTGAAACGTAACAAGCCTCTGACAAGAGCTGACTGGAGAAAAAGCATGGAAAGGCATCACCCTCTGTACATGTCACTGTTCTAAAAATGTATTAGACCTTCTGACCTAGTGAGGGACAACAGAAAGTGACACAGAGCTGACCTTGACAGTATGCGTGTGATGTGCAACCCAAAGATACCACAGCCTGGTAGACAAAAGTGCCACAATGAGACATTAAAAGACATGAGAGACACATTTGTTGTGGCAGCATGACAAGCCTCTTTGTGCTGATTTGCCTCAGGATCTGTTCCATAGCACATGGTTCCTACAGGACCCAAAAACCTTATGATGTTCTTTACAAACTACGCAGGGTGAACTGCAATTTCTGCTCATTTATCTGACGACCAGAGCGGAAAAGCCAAAGAGCTGCACCTGAAATAGAAGAGAGGAAATAAGGGAACACGAGTTTGAAAGCCTCATCTCCAGAGGTTCTCACTAACAAGACACATGGAAAACAATACTAGAGAAATGGGCTTCCTCAAGAAAAGTAACTGGATATAGCTAACATAGCAGAGGAGGGAGGTCAGGTCACTGAACTGCTGCAGCCACTCCCATCCAGTAATTTCAACCAAAAAAAACTGGAATGTTTACCACTTACAGTATTCATCTTTGTGCTAAAAGTTATGGCCCCAGAAACAGAGTGTAAGGAAATGGAAGTCAGACAGGCAGGCATGGAACAACTGCAAAAGATTTACAAGCAACTGCCATGAGCAAATCAGATGAAATGAAGGGTGATTGAAAGCTCTTTGTATTTGGCTGAAATTGGACAACAACTTCTCATGGGCTCTCAAGTTGACAAGCCAGCTGTGGTCATGGCAGATGAAGATGCCTAACAACTTTGAAGGAGAAAGGAGGGCAGTTTAAAATCACAGTCACATTTCAGTAGAGGAGTAGTAAAGAACATTCAAGAGGCAAATTCTTAATGCACTATAGATAGTTCATAAGCATCTGCATATGCTCTCAACTTACAGAACAATAGTATCATCAAGTTAAGAGTTTGTGTTGCTATTAGAGATGACTTAATGTTGTATCCACAGGATTTCCATGCATGTGGTATTCACTGATCGAACTGAGCTGCTGATATTACAAATCTGTTGATCACCAGAACACTATGTCATGTGTCATTCTGTACCATGATTCCACCCTTATGCATTCATATCAATTTATGGCAGTAACTAAAATAGAAGAGAGTCCATGAAAAAGGCAAAAGTCCATCCTTTGCAAGACTTCTTATACAATCGCATTTGAAATAAAAATGATTATACTTTCAATATGGATCATCAACACTTTTGCCATGGACAGAGCTTTGCAGTGCTGTATGTCACATCCACAGCACAGTCATGTAAATAGTCATACCACAGTGTGTATTTTCCTCCAGTAACATGCCTCATCTCAAGCAGATAGTTCTTAATACAGGAGTGTACTTCACTACCGTGAGAAAATGCAAGACACTGAAGATTCTGCTTGACAGGACCCTTGATAACTTCATCTAAAGGTTTGCTTTCAAAAGAATATTAAGACAATTTCCAGAGGTCCCTGCACGTGTAGACTTTTACAGTCCTATGATTCTGAAGGCATGGTTCTCACACCCTTAGAACAAAACCATTAGGTGCCTCAGAAGTTGCTCTCATTTCTGTTTTTCCAAAATGGTGATTTATGTGTTGCATTTTTTTGAGCATGCACATTTATGACCTTCTCACCAGAAGATGTCCTTGTTCTAATAAAAACAACTATTATCACACTTAATAATATCAAAGAGACTGTTCAATACACAAAGAAGCTTTACTCTAAAAATGTTCTCTAGAGAGAGAAAACAAAGAAAAAAGGATAATTAGACATAGCTGAGTATCAACTCTTCCCCACTGTTTTTAACATAGGTTGTAGCAGAGATGACAAGCAAGATAATCTTTACTTGCATTAGAATTACCTTACTTTACAGCAGGTTTTCTTCTGTCAGTGCCAGAGTATTAACATGCAAAGTGTTACTTGGTTTCAAGGTTTTGATTTTTTATTTTTCAGCAGAGTATCCTCTTCTTGGCAATGTGAGAAAATAGGAGTTGCCAATCATCTAAGAATAGATTTTCTGTCTGAGATTTGCTACCAGGGATAATTTTAGAAGCTGTAAAGTACGATGACTTACTGTTATTTCAGTAAATCCAACGTGCTCTTACCGTGCTAGGTGCTGTATGTGTGCACCAGAAGGACCAAATGCAGCGTGCATATTAAAAGGTGAAGTTGGTGTAATTAAATATATGAAATGGTGGGATATATGGGCCGCTGGAACAGATATTAATCAGACTTGAAGTACACTATGCAGTTAATTGCTTCAGGATTTTAAAAAGAGAGTCTTGTCAACTTAAGAGATGATTGCTCTTCTGCTAATATCATTGTCATAACAATGCCTCAGAGGACAAACCAAAACTGATAAAATACATTGCAAAACAAATGCAAGATTCACCTGACTACTTTTTAATACAGAGAATGTACAGAGAATTTTAAGAGAAACAAGTGAAAGCAGGAGTTCTACTATATTTCTTCCATACCTTCAATCATCCTTTTAATTCACAATAGCTTATTTTATTTATTGCCTTGGTTTTTAAACTCTTACTGCTCACTGAGACAGAAGTAGGCTTATTTACTGGCACTCCTTTAAGCAGGACTACATTAGTTCAAATGGTAATTTATTTAACTAATCAGAGTATTTAGACAGAAGGAGAAAATAATTTAGATCCAAGATTCTTGTGTTTTACTAGCTCTTGCCTCAGGATTTTTTCATTATTTTTTTCCCAAGTAACGTTAAAATGAATCTAGATTCCCTGAGGCAGGTGACCCTCTGGCACACAGATGGTTCAACAATTTCTTTCATTTTCTTTCTATATTCACTCAGATTCTCTTTCATTTCTATACTACAGGATAAAATCAAACTAAATTATTCCAGTTCTGTAACAGGCATTGTATTTATTCTGAACTGATCTATAACACAACTAGTCTCTCTTTTGTCAGAGAAAATGCGATCATTATTTCTAAATATACATCAGTATACACACCCTTAGTGTTGACTATTTTCGATGTGACTTCCAGGGTCTCCAGCGGTTCTGTTCCAATGTTTTCTAGCTTAATGATAAGCTGTTGGGTCTCTCCATTGTAAAGCTGGACAGACACATTAGTGGAGATTTCATCCCCTGAAGAAGGCTGAAGTGTGTGAGCAGACCTACAAAATGCAACACAGAAACAAAACATTATGATAAAAATGTTAAAAGCCTGTCCAACTTACTATATTCTATTAACAATTCTTTGAAGACTTTGAAACTACTAGGATATTAGTTTTCATTTTCCATGCTCATTTTAGCCAGGGTCCTTTTTCATAACCATTGAGGACAGATGTTAATACTTTATGCATAAGAAAAGTCAGGTTTCAAACACTATAAAATATGTATTGCTAACCGTGAAAGGTCGTTGAAAATTGCTGCAAAAACCTTAAAAAAGGGAAAAGGGGTCGAGGAGGAAATCAGAGCAGGTCGTAACAATGAGCAAACTTTTAAAAAGTGATACCTGACCTACCAAGTGTTTGAACACTAGGGCTGAGTAACAACGAGTATCAAGAGCGGAGTCTAAAAATATAATAGTAATAAAAAATAAAATGGAGGAGAACAAGAAGTTGAGTGCTACACAGGAAAAATGAGGGTGAGTCTTCTGCAAGACCCTGAAGTTCATACTGTGCTCTGATCAGCCCATGAGAATAAAGTCAACTGGTAGAGGAAACCTCAGGAGAAACAAAACCTTTGTCCTCAAAAATGAGGTTCCATTATCTTAATCTCCTGGGCAGTCTCTAACTCCACCAACATGCAATATGCACAGAATGAAGACAGAAACACCCTACATGACACATGAGTACCAGTAACTGTTTTACTGTTCACCCAGGAACTGTTTTCTTAAGGGACCATAAACAGTGTCTGAAATACGAGGTAGGATATACTTAGCCAAGTAGTGTATTTTAGTAAAATAATGTATCTTATTCTACATGGTGTATGTGCTAGAGAAAATGCACAGGTATGTGACGCCTCAGAAACAAGAATTTATTGACATTTGTGTCCACCATTTTATTTTAAAGTAACAAATGTGTCAAACCAGTCAGTTACTGAAATAGCAGACATGCACAGTGCTATCACAACACACCATGGATAAAGGAGAATTAAGCAGCAAGCTTGACCATTGCTTGGAAAAAGTAATATGGGAGTTGAGAGAATGCAGTTTTAGTGGACAGCAGAGGGCATAAACCTCCTGGGAGTGGATCCTGGAAGAAAATCACTGTGTGAAAGGTGAAATAGTGAATATAAATGAACTCTTTAGAACATGAATGAGGCAAGGAGGATTACAGAACAAGACAGATGGGCAGCAGTTCTGTTTCTGAATATTTTTCATGCTAATGAAAGGTGGTCAGAAGGCATCAAGGATACAAGGGCAAAAGCAACTGAGATTAATGACCAATAAATCTGTTGGTAAACTCAAGTTCAGTAATTTCTTTTGGTAGAGATTTCTGCCACCTTCTTTTCTACCTGATCTTCCTTGGCACAAGATACGCAGCATCCACAAGCAATAGCAAATGTTAGTCTTTCAGAATGCATCTATGACAAGAAGTACTTAAAACACGCCATTTTCATAATTTAAAATTTACTGTCATGTATCACTCTCATCACAGCCCTCAGAAGTTTGGGCATTTGGAGTGACAGAGAAGAAGGAATTTTATTTCTCACTCGTATTTAGACAAAAGCATCAAAGAACTGCATACTAGCAAACCAAAGAAATGGTACTCCCAATTACTATATCACTGTACATCAGAAGCCTGAGCCCAAGCTAATTCAGCTTACACAACCTTTTCTGTTAAAAACCATCTCAGTTCTTCTTCAAGTACTATAAAGTCATCATCTGTGTTCTCACCATGCATGACTAGGGAAGTGATTGTCTCCCTGTACTACACACTAGTGAGCTCATACCTCAAATACCAGGTTCAGTTTTGGGACAGGAGAACATTGGGGTGCTGGAGGATGTCCAAAGAAAGACAACAAAGCTGGTGAAGGGTCTAGAGAAAAGTCTTCTGAGGAGCAGCTGAGAGAACTGGGTTGCTTAGCCAGGAGAAAAGGAGGCTTAAGGGGCACCTTCTAGCTTTCTACAACTCCCTGAAAGGAGGGTGTAGCTAGCTGGGGGTCAGTCTCTTCTCCCAAGTAACAAGTAACAGGAGAAGTTGGTCGTATTTTTCATTTGAAAACAAGCAAAAAACCACACAATGAACCAAAAATGCACACACACACACACAAAAAACCCACCAACCACTAAAAAATCAAAACAAACACCACACCAAAAAACATAAGTTACCCATGGAGATACATTGATCATGCCCTGAGCAACTTGATCTAACATTTAACTCATATCACTTGGCAAAGACAGCCCTGCTTTGAGAAAAATGCTGGACTAGATGACCTCCAGAGGTACCCTTTCCAAATTACATTATTCCATGGACTGTCTTTTCAAGATGTTATGAACATCATTACAGGATGCAGTCTTTTAAAAATATGCCTTTAATAATGAATAACTGTTACACTCCCTCAGTTATTTAAATCAAAGAGTATTTTCTATGAAATTCCAAGGTGTCAAGCAGTAAAAACACCATAGATTTATATTCCAAAGTGATTAGCACAAAAAGAGTTTATGTTCTGTTTTACTAAAGCACACATTTTATTCTCAGATGAAGGAGGTTTTATTCAGCACCTGACTAGCACTTAAATATGACCAAACAAAATAATCATTTCATTCAGTTTCTTACCTTGGAAGGGAAGTACTGATCTGCAGCCTTGGCAAAGCTGGAATCACTTCAACAGTACAGCCATTGGTCTTCACTCCCGGAAGATTGTCTAGAAGGCAATCACTGAAGACTCCAAAAACTGAAGTATGGTAACCTGATTTTTAGGAGAAAACACTAGCATGTTATGATTTTTTTCTGTTTTCTGAAAGTTGTAGAAGTACTAAGCCAACTAGTTAGATCTTGCCAACTTTTCTGCTACCCAAACTACCATCTTCTCTTCCAGAGAATCTTCTCAGGACATAAAACACAGTTTGTTTTCAAACCCTCTAAATTAAATGAGTTACTGGAGCATGTCCAGAGAAGAGCAATGAAGCTCGTGAAGGATGTGGAGCAGCTGAGGGAACTGGGGTTGCTGGGTGTGGAGAGGAGGAACCTGAGGGGAGACCTATTTGCTCTCTGCAGCTACCTAAAAGAAGGTGTTAGTGAGGTGGCAGTCGGTCTCTTCTCCCAAGTAATTAGTGATAGAACAAGAGGAAACAGCCTCAGATTGTGCCAGAGGAGGTTCAGGTTGGATGATAGGAAAAATTTCTTTACTGAATGAGTGGTCAGGCACTGAAACAGGCTGTCCAGGGAGGTCATAGAGTCACCATCCCTCGAGGTGTTCAAAAAAGTGTAGACAGGGCACTTCAGAACATGGTATAATGGCCATGGCAGTGTTAGGACTCGATGGTAGAACTTGGTGATCTTAGAGGTCTCTTCCAACCCAAACAATTCTACAATTCCATGATTCATAACTACATGGTAACATACAAACAACACACATGTACACCCTTGTATCTGTGACATGCAAAATAAAACAAAGTAAGCAAGTTCATGTTTTCTGCCACACATAATGGTAAGTTCTGTAGAATCCTTTACAAGAACAACATCATAAGTCATAATATAGAGACCACCATTTGATACTACATCACCCAATCCACTGGTACATATCAAATTTGTTACTCTGTGACGTATGTTAACATATTTCCTCATCAAAATATTTATAGGTATTGTCTCAACTTTATCCAGAAGATAAGGGAAAAAAAGGATCCTAAAGGAAATGGAGGGAAAAGGTGTATAGGCATACATGTGCACACATACCCTGCCATAAAAAAAGACTGCAGCTTATCTTCCAGAAGTTAAATTTAGCAGGAAAGTAGCTCTGCACCAGTTCCTCACCAGGTAATATATACAAGCTATATCTGAAGGAAAATTTTATACATGGACACACAAACATCCGCCAAGTACAGAAATTGCCTCCTCTACTTGCAATATATTTTTAGTTTGTGAAACTAAGAGTAGATAACTATAGCACAAATGTTCTGAATGCTTTGATGCTACTCTGTAGTTACTGAAATAGATTTGGAGGGGGGAGGGGGGGTCAAATTAAGACTCACTGTGTGAGCTGATCGAAAAGCACTTAAGAAAAACTCATTAAGAAGAGAAATTCTTCAAGGTCAAAGCCATCTTCTCTGGGCATATGGCTTTACCAAAACAGTTGTTTTCCTGTAACTGCATTCCAGGAACATGCATCTAAAAATGTGTGCAGTCCCATTATTTGTTGAATTTATCATCTTCACATATACCTCCTTTTCTATGAGTTTGATCCTCTCCTCTTCTACAAAAGATCTTTAATTCTCCTTAGATACTACACACACAATTTTATTTAGGCTTATTAATGAAATGATATCTCAACTGCAACAGACTACACACATCGGCTAAATTGTTTCTACAGCAGCAATCTGCAAAAATTTCAGTAATCTTACATGAAGACAACTAATTAAGAAAATTGAACTGCAAGATTATCTTCTGCATTCTCATGAAAAAGTTCAAGTAATTCTCCTCAGAAGCTTTCCAAATGAAGGCATTAATAAAGGGAAGTTTGAACTCATTATCCTTTTCCTCTCACACATGAGATATTGTAAATATGTGTTCATTACTGCTGTTACAACCAAACAATTTTTCAGGCTATGTGTTTCATGAAGTCTAGTACAGAAAACAGATTTCTTGGGGTTTTTTGTTTTTCTTTTACTTACTGAGGAGAATTCAGTGTTGCAAATATATATGTCACACACAAAATAGTGCAATCCACAGAGATGTAAAACACATGGTGGCTCTGCTAGAGAAAGAATGACTTGAGACATCACTTACCATTGACAGTGATCTGTCCAGTAGTCTGAGGAACACCAACAAGTGTTACTGGATAGAGACCAGATTCTGCAGGCAGAGAAAGAGCTGCAGGAAGAGATTCGAATTCTACTCCTGTTGTCAAGAGACCCTGAAAAAGTCACATTACACAGATAAATCACTTATGTTATACACTTGGTTTTTAATGACAGATACTTGTATTTTAATCCCTTGCATTATGTCATCAAAACTCTTCCAATTTGCTCATAACAGTTATTTTGGCTTTTAAGTTCCAGTGACTGAAGCACACATCTAGAATTACAGCAAGATTTGTACTCAGGAGCGATACACATTTCAGGATCTGAGGTGGGCACAATTTTGGGGAAATAATATTAAAAATTTATACCCAAGCACAGCCAAAAGAATGAGTGATATAATCTGCATGGTGATGTTTTGCAGCTATACTTAATTGTATGTGTGAACTTACTAATATATTTGCTTATATTTTGCATAGTACAAATCCAGCATCCATAGCAGCTCTTTAATTAAATTAACTTTATTTAAAGTTCCTGGGCAGAAAATATTTATCTATGGGTAGGGGGGAAAAAATTAAGTTAAAAAAAAAAAAAATCAGTATTTGCAGAAAATAGGGGAAATCTAGCTTTACTAGCCAACCTAAATAGTTCAATGGGTTGGAATAAGACATTTATTTTGCTAAAATAACCCTCTATCAAGACTAGACGCTTGCAGTCAGATTGTCCAATCTGCTCCCTTAGTGCCATGGAAATTGCTGGGCATACTAAATTAAAAACATGAAGCAAAATAAAAAGATAAGAAATAACAATATTATTTAACAAACTTTTAAATACAGCATTGCTGTCCTTGGTTCACTGAGATATTTTTAAGCTTGGCTAATGAAGTTAAGATGCCCAAGCACAGAACGTGTTGTTACAAAAAGAAATTAATTGTTGTAAGCACGCAAGCCTAAGTCATCTGCTGCTTTTGCCCTGGAAATCCATGAGGAATTAGTTCGGGACCTGCTGAGCCACTTGGACACTCACAAGTCCATGGGACTGGATGGGATCCATCCTAGGGTGCTGAGAGAGCTGGCAGATGAGCTGGCCAAGCCGCTCTCCATCATTTTCCTCCAGTCCTGGCTCACCGGTGAGGTCCCAGATGACTGGAAACTGGCCAATGTGGTGCCCATCCACAAGAAGGGACGGATGGAGGAACCCGGAAACTCCAGGCCAGTCAGCCTGACCTCAGTGCCAGGGAAAGTGATGGAACAGATTATCCTGGAGGCAATAACTGCGCACCTGAAGGATGGCCAAGGGCTCAGGTCCAGCCAACATGGATTTAGGAAGGGCAGGTCCTGCCTCTCCAACCTGATCTCCTTCTATGATCAGGTGACCCGTCTGGTGGACGTGGGGAGGCCTGTGGATGTGGTCTCTCTGGACTTCAGCAAGGCCTTTGACACCATCCCCCACAGTAAACTGCTGGCTAAGCTGTCAGCTCGTGGTTTGGACCGCAACACTCTGTGCTGGGTTAGGAACTGGCTGGAGGGCCGAGCCCAGAGAGTGGTGGTGAATGGTGCCACATCCAGCTGGCGGCCAGTCACCAGTGGCATCCCCCAGGGGTCAGTTGGGAGCAGATATGGGTCAGTTAGAGGGTGGAGGGCTCTGCAGAGGGACCTTGACCGACTGGACAGATGGGCGGAGTCCAATGGCATGGCATTTAACAAGTCCAAGTGCCGGGTGCTGCACTTTGGCCACGGCAACCCCATGCAGAGCTACAGGCTGGGGTCAGAGTGGCTGGAGAGCTGCCAAACAGAGAGGGACCTGGGGGTGCTGATTGACACACGCCTAAACATGAGCCAGCAGTGTGCCCAGGTGGCCAAGAGGGCCAATGGCATCCTGGCCTGCATTAGGAATACTGTGGCCAGCAGGAGCAGGGAAGTCATTGTGCCCCTGTACTCTGCATTAGTTAGGCCACACCTTGAGTCCTGTGTCCAGTTCTGGGCCCCTCAGTTTAGGAAGGCCATTGAGACTCTTGAACATGTCCAGAGAAGGGCAACGAGGCTGGGGAGAGGCCTTGAGCACAAGCCCTGTGAGAAGAGGCTGAGGGAGCTGGGATTGTTGAGCCTGGAGAAGAGGAGGCTCAGGGGTGACCTCATTGCTCTCTACAACTACCTGAAAGGTGGTTGCAACCAGGAAAGGGTTGGTCTCTTCTCTCTAGCAACCAGCACCAGAACAAGGGGACACAGTCTCAAGCTGCACCAGGGGAAATTTAGGCTTGAGGTGAGGAGAAAGTTCTTCACCGAGAGAGTCATTCATCATTGGAATGTGCTGCCCAGGGAGGTGGTGGAGTCACTGTCCCTGGAGGTGTTCAAGAGGGGATTGGACGTGGCACTTGGTGCCGTGGTCTAGTCATGAGGTCTGTGGAGAAAGGTTGGACTCGATCTTTGAGGTCTCTTCCAACCTTGGTGATACTTATATTAATAAAGATGCTATCCAAATAGCTCCATCAGTTAATGCCGTAACTAGAATAAACCTCAGCTTCATGAGGACTCAAAACTCCATGAAAGAGGTACATACTATTTTTGTACAGACAGATGAAAAATCTCATAATCTGAGCCCACAGAAAACCAAAAAGAGACAGCAGACTCAACCAGGAGTTCAAGAAACATCAACATTATCTGCACAATGCCAGAATATCACCTTTGCTTCCCTCTGAAAACATCTGACTGCCTAGTGTTCTAATTCAGTTGGGTTTGATGATACATTTCCAATGCTCATGTCAGCTGCAAAAGTCAGACTAGTCCTCCTGTGCTTCTAATTCTCAAACAGAAATTAGGAAAATTGATATTCAAATAACAAGTACTTAAAGAAACACAAATGGCACCACTGGAATTACCCAGTTAACAACTGAAATGTGACCTGGTCATGTGCATTAAGTCTTTAATGGCCTGTTTTGCATTGGGATTAACCAGCAGCAAGTCTTCTTCAATAAATTCCTAGACATTAACCAGAATCGACCCAACAATGGTCAGAAATTAAATTAAATTAAAAGCAGTTGTAAGAATTTCTTCCCTCCTCAGAAGGCAATGCATCTACTAAAATATTTTAAAACTACCATCTTTTATGTACATGCTTCATTACAACTAAATAAATGCTTTGCACCAAAGTTTTTTAATAGTAAAGTCCTAAACACATCACAATCTTAAGAAAGTAAAATGAACAAGTTTGTCAGGTTCTTGATTGCTTTTCTATTGAACATCTGAAGTCAAGACTACAATGTACTCCAAACCTACAAAATCCTGTGTTACAGCAATTACTTCTTTGCAGACATGACACTGTTGAGACCACATCTAACTCAGTCAGAGCTGCTCACACGGTGAACATTCACACTTCAATATGGATTTAGCCTGAGTCTTTATCATAATTATTCTGCTTTTGCTTTGGCTGAAGCAAATCATAGAATACAGACAAAAGCTGACTCCATATGCACTCCAAAGCTTCCGTTTAAAATGGGTACAGAGGCACTGAAATATCAACTCACCAAATATCAAAAAAATTCAAATTATTCAGGATTCATCTCAACTAAATACAAGGATTTAAAGTCTTAAGGAAATTGATAACAAAAAAATCCCTCCTTGTTTGTTATTAGCAATAGCAAATCTAAATAAGTATAACCAAGAGGGATCCCTAAGTAATACCAAACCTACCTCCCCACCTGGAAGCGTAGCCAACTCCACATTAAACCATTCCCAACAAGTTTATCTAGAGAGTTTTGGCAATTCCATCAGTGGCAGTGTCTAAGAGGGGATCAGGTACCTTAATGCAGTGGTTGAAACAGAAAGCCTTTCCCGTTCAAACCTACTCCTAATACTACAGAAAACTTGTAAGAATTGATAATATTATTTTTCCACTCCTAGCCAGCATATCAAGTTAAGAAACTGCAGTCATTGCAGAACTATTGTCAGGTTACTTTTCTGAATTATGAGAAACTCCTCATTAAGACATGGTTCTAATTAGCCCAGTTTTCCTTGGGGGAAGGAAGAGGATAAAGCAATGTGTAAATACAGCTTTCTCTTATGTTCTTCCTCTTCTATTTCACGTACTTAATCAAGCTGATGTCAGGACATACACACAGGCATTAATCTCTCATCTTGCAGTAAAACCACTCTCTTGCTTGTACTTCATATGAATTAGTCCCCATCCCAGCAATTAGACATCGTCCACTATCAAGCTGGATTAAAGGGGTGCATGGGAAGACATTGCTCTGAAAGACTTCCAGGGCCCAGTGAAGGAAAAATTAACCTTAAGGGGATCATAAAACACCACAGCCTCAAGAAATTTATCTAAAGTAGCCATGCATGCATATATACAGACTGCCTTATGACCCCAAAATTGTCTGTCAAAACCTCACCACCCAGATAGAGGTTCAACCTGTGACACCTGTGAGCTCCATCACTGGAGGGTATTGAGCCAAGTAACTCTGGAGAAGTCAAAGATCATAACCATGGAAGGGAAAAAAATTGGGAAATTAACTGAGAAAAATTAAATAAATCAGTGGTAGTATTTTCAAAAGGTAATGGTCAAGGCTCAGGAAAGCACTAATCACAACCCAGCTGTCAGAGAAAGTGCATTCCCTTGCCAAAGGATTCATGCTGAATATGTTATACAGCAGATAAAATCCAGACAAGAACCTAGACAGAGCAATAGACAAAAAGGCACGTGAAGGCATCTGGAATACAATCACACAAAATATGCATGTGCTTATAGACAAGATGGAAGAGTTACTATTAAGAGATACTGCTTGTAGTAAACAGTATTATTTCATAACAGCAGAGAGAAAAAAAATACTCTATAACCTGTACTCTGCTCCCTAACTCCTTAAATGATATCAAACTGACACCCTTGGATCATGCTGATCACAAACACAGCATTCTGATCACAGAAAACTGCTTAAGCAAAGTAAGTCCTCAGCAAACCATATTTCTGTTATAGTGCATTAAAAATGCATTCTCAGTCTAGTCTTTAATAACTAAACCCAGGAAAACAAAAGCTTCTCTAAAGAACAAATGCAATGCAAATGTCAAAACACCTGCATTAAGAACATACTATGCCTGGAGTAAAAATTAAAAAGGCTCAAGTGTATTATCACACATTTCTCTCACTGGGAGAATTTTACTATTCAGTAAAACTTCATGCATTTAAAAGTAAAGATCAGCATAAAAGTTTAAAACTTAAGAAAGCATGAAAACTCCTTGTAATGGGGGGGGGGGAAAATCCAATATGAACCTCAGCTAGGCTTCAGAGTTACAGAAATACATTGAAATCAAGATACTTACCCTTAAAACCTAACCCACACAAGTAAGTTTTAAAAGACAATGACATATCTAGAACATTTGAAAGACATTTTCAGTATCACTATTTGCTGGATAGCAGAATTCAGCAATATTTGCCCAACATTGCCCTCTGGTGCCTAAGAGCTTTTCAGATTAAAGGGCTGAAGTACTGCTACATTTCCCTAAACACATCAGACACCCCCCAAAAAAGGGAAATGAGTATTAAATATCTTTTCCCAAGAGACTAATACCTTATTTCAAGTAATAATAGTTAATAATTATCGCTCTTTGTGATCATATAGAAAACTTTTACCCAGATAGAAGGTTTCCTCCCAGGAATATAAGAATCACAAACAAAAAAAACCCTCCATAATTTTACATTTCTTTGTATTCCTCTAAAACAATGTAAATTGTCTTGGAGTAAATATATGCATGCAGTTATCACACCATGTCTTTCAATCACTTCAAATCTCAATTTAGTTCTAGAGAAAGAGAACAACTTGTACATAACTGGCAGCATTTGGGGATGCTGTTAAAACAACATGAGTATGCAACTGCTTTTTTTAGGCTTCCCTTACCAATCCTGAAATGCAATCACTCTTTGTTTAAAGCAACACCACCTTCAAAGTTAGCCTTGATGCTGAACTATACCATGTTGTTAAATAATTTACAAAAAAGTTCTTGAGTGTTTATTCAAAAGGAAATTTTCCCCACTATTTTTAACACTGTTCAACATCTTCATAAGTGATCTGGGTGATGGGATCAAGTGTACCCTGATGAATTTTGCTGATGATGCTGAACTGAGTGGGGAAATGAATGCTTAGGAAAAGGGAGAGCCACTCTACAGGAAGACCTGGATAGGCTGACAGAGTGGGCTAACAAGAACCTGAAGAAGTTCAACAATGACAAGTGTAAGGTTTTGCACTTGGGAAAACATAATGCAAGAGTGCAGCACAGGCTGGGATCTGCTTTTCTGGAGAGCAGCTCTGTGGAAAGGAACCTTGGAGTCCTGGTGGACAAGGTCTATACAAGTGAACAGTGTGCTGCTTCATATGTGTTTTATTTTAATAGTAGCTATCGCTAGACTGTACCATGATTTACCACGTTAAACATGTGTCCCAAGATACAAAATTAACCCATCAGAGATTTCCCAGATTTTGGGGGGATTTTTTTCCTGAAGGTCTTTTTTTTTTTTTTTTCTGAGCAGAAAAAAAGGCTTAGCAACTGAGAAAAAGGGAGGCTACACAACAACTCTATATGGAAATCAATATTCTTGGGAGAAAAAAGTGAAGTGGTATTTGCAGTTGAATATCACATCTCCTGTTAACTTGGGCTCCATCACCAGCATAGCAAAAATATTCTGTCTAAACCATTGCAGTCAAAGATAGATAGGCTCATTTTTGTCTCTCTCTCTCTCTTGATTTAAGGTACCTGCTAAATTCTATCAAACACTTCTTCTGATCACCCCTATGATCTCTCCAACTTCACTTAATTGACTATAATATAGTTGTTGGACCTAATTACTTCCACATTCCATGACTAACCATTTCAATTTGTCATTCTACAAACCCTATTGCACCTCTCACTGGATCAGATTTCTAACTATATGGACAACAAAAAAACACAAAATAGAAAAGGACAGAAATGCAATGCAAAAATGTGACATGCGTGAAGAATGGGTATTTAAATAGAGCCCCAAATCATGAATATGCATGACACAGAATAAGCAGCAAGAACAAAGATGGACAGAGACCTTCAGGAACAATAAACTAAAACAACAATCGAGTTTTCAGACAGTACAGGGCTTGTCATCTGAGCAACACTGATTAAAGTCTTGTCTCCACAGTCTCATGTCAAGTCTAAAAATTCAATTTCTTTTACTTAAGTATACATCAACTAAAGCACATGTACTTAGCATGAATACTTCAAAGAATGAACAAAGCTAGAGAAGCCTTCCAATCAGGAACCAGTCTCCTTAACAGCTTCTGCTCAATACTAAGTTGTGCCCCAACACAACTTTCAGGCATAGCAAATAAGACACATTTTAAAAGGCATCGTGATAAAAGTTCAGATCAATATTTCCAGCATTCACTTAACATGAAACAAGTAAGCCAACAGAACAAATCATAAAGTGAAAGAGAAGGGAAAGAGGAAATTACAAAAAAGAGTATGACTATAGATTTTGAGACAGTTACATGTTGATAAACATTAAACAACAAAGGAAATCAAGCAATGGAGAACTCAAAGAACTGCCAGTCATTGGAAGCAACCTTGAACATACTGCAAAGGTAAGGTGCTGAGTCAGATGGAAGAAAAAAGTCATGGTACAAAAGTTGAAACTGCCACTAAATGACAGAAAAGGATACACTTGCTATGACAGTAATTCTATGAGACTACATAATACAAAAGAATGTGATAGATGATAGGAGATATGACAACAAGGGGGCATGAGGATTGCAGGCAGGAGTACATCTTAATAATAAAACAAAACATTTTAAAATATTAACCAGTGCTTTGAATTATTAAAATAAAAACAGAAGAGTATTCTTGTGATAAAGTAATAACTATTCCCACATTCTAGAAAGCTCACAGATGAGACTGGAAAATCGTAACAATTCAGGCTGGGAGGAAAAGCTAGAGGTCCATTCGCCCAGCCTACTGCTCCAAACAGGGGCAACTTTGATGATGGCTTAGGTTTTCCACTGTCCTAAACACTCAATTTCTCAAGATTTCTATGGATAGAGATATCCCATGTTCTCTCTGGGCAACCAGTTCCAGAGAATGATCACCCTCATAATTCAGTAAAAGGGAACTGTTTTTATCAGGAAAGTTTCCATTGCTGCACTGTGTTCACTGAGCACTTCTGGGAAAACTGGCTCCATTTTCACCGCATCTTCCCATTTCAGCATTGAGGAAAGCAATAGGAATTGTCTCAGTATTCTTCTATCAACTGAACAGATGCAGCTTTTTGAACCTGTTCTGATCTGTCATATGCTCCAGGCTGCCAATCACCTTGGCAATACTGCTGGACTCATACCAGTATGTCAATATTTCTATTGTATGGGGAACTCAAAACTGGCCTTGGTTCTAAGAACATTTTCTCTCAAATGCCAAATTGAGAAGAATAATTACTTTTCTCAACTTGCTGGCTACAGTCTTGCTACCATAAACAAATCAAGCAAAATCAACTAATTTCTACCAATGAGATGACATTAGCATGCAGTAGAATTTCTCTAAGCACTCTATTTATGGAGCACTGACTGAAGAATTACGTTAACCACTTCAATTATTTGTATCTAGCTTGCATGCCTGCTTCCTCTTGTGCTTATCAATGAAACTGAAATTCAGTATTAATTCAAAGATAGAACTTTATCATGCTAACAGTAGCTCAAAGTATTCATGCTACTACAATTAATTTGCTCAGGGAATGGATGGAGTGCACCTCTGTGCAAATAACTGAATTATGAGTTCTTAAGTGTATGTAAGTACTCATAAGAAATTTCCTCATTAAGAAATTAAGAAATTATCCAAACACAGTTTTTTCATATACAATTACATCATTATTTACACAATAAATTAGACTATAAATCAAACTATTCTCAAATGAATTCATTTCTACAGAATCTTTTCTGAAGTGCAGCTCTTTTCCTATTAATTCCTAACAATTTGAAATATTTCTGTGAGGGACAGAGAAATGCTGCTGAAAAAAACAGGCTGTTAGTTTCTAAGAACTAATTTTACTATGCTGCAAACACATTCTTTGGGCCAGTTTGTTTCCCGTGGAAAAGCACTTTATTATATGTGGTATATTAGCAGTAATTTAGGTCAAATTGTTTGACTAGCTACTGCAGCAGTGATACTGTACTAACTTAGGAACATTTAGAAATATGTAATCCTTATAGAATATATCTCTTGTATAAACTAAGAATTATTATTTGTGGAAACAAGAAGTTGTCACTGTGGCTTGAGGAAGACGACGTTAAGAAGAGCAAACTGGTTTAGACAGACTCTCTAGTCGGTCTGTCTTGTCAACCATATCAGACAGACATGTGCAAAGAAGTTCAGCTAAGGCCATAGAAAGGAAGAGGGTGGATACCCTGAATGACCACCAGGGGGGACCCCCCACCATATATAATGAGCATGGGTGCAGGAGATTTACATATGGAACAAATTTCATTAATACAAATATACTAATCACTTCTTAGAAAAATGATGATTCCGTACAAGATGTAAGCATATATGGTCTGAATTTTACTGGCTTTGGTACACTTAGGTGGAGAGATTCCCTATGTGTCTGGCACCAAAACAGAGAAATGCCTGCTTCCTAACACCTCGCTGGTCTTTGGGAATTTTCCTGCTGTGTTCAGTAACAGTAGACCTATCAATAATAAACCAACCAAAAATCCTGGGCAAATAGATATGTGTTGATTCACTTAACCTAACAGAACAACAGACACGAAGAGACCAGATTTACTTTTTAAAGCAGTATGAAGCATAAAAACATTTAACATAAAAAACCAACATGGTACTTAAAGGACTTTCAACCTTTACATTAATAATATTTTTTTCTAAATCCTGTTAGTTGGCATAAAGAAACTTTGTTTCAGTATACAAGCAGTCAGGTGAAGTAGTAGACGGCTTGGTCTTGATCCTCCTAACCATAGTTGCCTTCTTTTTCCCTCCTTGCTGTTCATTTGACTTCACAGTGTTTTCAAATAACATGTATCAGAACTATTTTAATTCCATGGATTTTTAAAACCTGGTCAAAATGGGAAAATCCCAAAACTAGGACCCATGCCAAATTATCAATTACAGTAGCAGCTACACACTAATGATTAGGTTTTGGAATATAATTATTGCTTGAAAACCGGTATATTTAAATTATGCAGCATGACTTCTAGTCATTGCAAGAAGGTAAGAATTGATGTATGGGTCAGTAACTATAAAGCATTTCAATACCTTGTCAAAACAAATAGGAGAAAACTGACAGTACTGTGCTGGTAAACTGAGGTTCTACTGGGTTAAACCCTATTTGATTTATAGAAAACCACATTTGAAAATCCAAATGAGTTGGGGTTTTGGGGGATTTTTTTTTTTTAATCAGAAAAAAAGTAGCAAGAGGAGATTTGGAAAGTTACTTACCATGTTTTCTACTCGGAGCTCAAAAGGCATAGGGTTGTACACCATCAGCTGAACTTCACAGACATCTCCCTGGACCCACTGGAAGTCTACATGAAATAATTAGAGAATTAATGCGGGAATTACCTAATCATAGTGGTATAAAAACTAGCATTGGCTGGGCTGCCAGAACATATTATCTTGATGTTCTCTCCCTGTATAATCTTCACAGCCCAAGTCCTATTCAAGTACGCTGTGGGACACAAGCTGTAAGTGCCAGGCAAAGAAATGGGCTAAAGGACCAGCAAAATTCATTAATACAGTAACAGTGCTCCAAAGACCCAATACTACACTGGCAAAATTACTTAAACACACTCTTAATGTTAAGCACTTAAAGGTTTACATACTTGGAGATGTACAAAGTATACATTGCCTTGGATATTTAAACCTCAGGAAGCAATCAGATAAGAAATAAACACAAGAAGAAGGAGGAAACTAAGAATAATGGAAACATGTCTTCATTTACACACGGCTGATAATATAGGGTAAATAAATATTAGGAAGGAAACAACTGCTGACCACTGCTGACCACCTTAGTTTCTAATTTTCTTGGGAAAACAGTAAGTAGTACAGGAGATGCTGTTGGAGGAGAAATAACACTAGGATCTATAGGTACTGGGGTTTTTTTGAGGTTCACAAAATGGAGACTTAAGCAATAATATATCAAGTAACTTGTGAAAATACTGGGGGGGAATAACAAACCCAGCTCAGGTAATATGATGTGCTTTGGGTTTATAGCTCACTACAAGAGACAGTGGTTCAATTTTAGACACTTTACCCTGCCAGCTTTTAAATTTTGAGGGTTCTAAAGATTCAAGAACTTTATGGATGTAAGGTCAGCAGCAGAGACACAGGTTCTGAGAAACTGTTCAATCAAGAAAGATTATTTTCTATCTTGTCACACACAAGATCCTGTCTACCTTCCAAATTTCTCACAGTTAACCACTTGCACCTCACATTTAGACTTAAAAGCATATGTGGCAAGATGCTCCACATAGGCTGAAGATCTGCAGTCCAAATACACAAAAGATGGGTTAACTGTATCTGTTAAATAATCATGACTAAAAGCTAATCTATAACATACATGGATTAACTTTTACTAGTTTACTCAATGATTTTAAGATATATTAATAATGCTTTTTACTAGGATATTAGGAAGTGTCCCACTAATTAATATTAAGACTGTAATTCACAGGTGAAACCATCTATATTCTTAATTGTATATTCACAATTATCTGCTATCTCATTAATTTCACAAGCAATATTAGAGAAGCTCGAGGGAGATGCACTTAATGCAAATGTTTAACTCCAGTTAATGTTAGTGAAAATTAAAAACATACATTCACAGATATTAACAGGCTCTAGTATTACAAAACCTGAAAAGCAAAACTCTTGATTAGAGCAAAATGTTCAAAAGCACAATTGTGTGAGATGTTCTGTAACTTTTTATTTAATTGCTTTACTGTCCACAATGTCTTGTGCATTCTGCAGTCCCCAAATGAATCAGTTACTCCTCTGAAGATGTATTTTGCCGTGCTCCAAAGATAAGGGAAGGATATGGGTACCTAAGTGATTTTCTTTTCTGTCTTGCCAGTCAGAGATAGGGGTGCAGGCAGTAGTCAATGCATCATGCAAATCAACAGACAGCTGGCGTCACTAGGGCTTTGGAGTTTTCTATCATGGGAAGTCCTTCCATGAATACAGACTACTGGGGAATGGGAAGATCAAATCATCTAGAAAAGGAAGCACAATCTTCCCTAGCAGATTGGGTGACCTGCCACCCTTGCTCGAGACTAAGGAATTTGAGGTAGTATCCAAAGCTGTGACAAGTGCAAGGTCCTGCACCTGAGATGATGTAACCAAAAAGAGCCACACAGCAAAGACACGGGGTAATGGGTACAAGCTGCTGTTGGGGAGATTTGGACTGGATGATGTAAAAATAATTTAACCAGAACATGGCTCACATACCTCCATGCAAGAAAAACAGTTCGTTTGTTATTGTAGTTGTTTTTAATTAAATACGTGTCACTAAAATATTCTCATTAGTTGGTAAGTTTCTTACATTTCACAGCCTCTTTCAAAGGAAGTATCTGATTTCATTTTGTATATTCTATTGTTTGCAAAACTTTGAATGAAACATTAGAGGCTTTTAAAAGTGAATACACTCTGTATGTACATCAAAAGACAAATGCTTAACAGGATCACAAACAGTTCAAACATCTCCTTAGGCTAAACAAAAGCCTATAAGGAGAAACTGCCCTGTATGATGTATAGAACTGCTATGGTACATAGAGCACATAAACATACTCAAACCGAAATGCTTTGAAAAAAATGCAGGTTCCTTTTGTAACCACCAAGGAACAAGAATTCTGTATGGCATAACTGATGGACAAGATTAGCAATAAGATATTAAGTTATTAATTACATTTGAAATGTGACAAGGTATACCTAAGACATTAAGTGACCTTTTTTTTTAAATCAAATTATTAGAAGAAATTATTTATTTTACAAAGAAATATTTCTTTAATAACAAAGCATTTTAAGATGTTCCCATATCTCCTTTTTCCCTAAATTTCCTTAATTCTTATTCACTCTTTTAAGTTCTTATCCTTTACTTTCTGAACAAATGAAAACAGTACTACAGCAAAGTAGCATTAAAGCTATGTCCATCCAAACTGACAGATTCATACTCATGCATATCTCCCAATTCCTCATGTTTCCATTACTAATTGAAAATACACATCATCATCACCATCATCAAACATGTTAGAAAATGGGTATGCTTTTCTCAAGGTGAGGGATATCATCTTAGTCATAAACATAGGACCAAAGCAGAGGCAGCTTAAGTCCAGCCTAGCTGACTGGAAAAAGCCTACAGCCCCACATGTCAAAATGAAGATTCCCGACTGCTGGCTCCGCAAGCCGGACACAATCCAGATGAACAAACCAATTGTTTGGTACACTGCTGAAGCAAATCGATTTTAAAAGCAGATTAAAAAGGACTGTTGGAAGGGTAAAAAAGACGACATAGGGAAAAAAAGAGTCCCAGAGAAAAATGCAATACTACAATACAAACACTACCAGTAACAAAAGAAACTCATAATATGGGACAGGCTCTGGATAGGCTCCATAAAGTCATTTAAGTGCCCAGCTTGCTTTAAAGTCAGACAGAAAGTAGTTATTTCCACTGTTCTTTGTATTTTAGGATGGAGTAATGCTACGCAACCCGCACCTCCCTTATATGCATTCGTTGTCAGGGCTTTAAACTAGATTTGAAGGAAGAAGGGGCTGAAACCAGTCCCCCGTGACAGGAGTCTGAGGGTGGCAAGCTGGAGTCAGCGGTGAAACCAGCAGCCCAGCTGAACTGCATGTACACTAATCCACGCAGTATGGATAACAAACAAGAGGAGCTGGAAGCCTTGTTACAGCAGGAAAGTTATGATGTAATTGCCATCACAGAAACTTGGTGGGATGACTCACATGACTGGAGCAATCACACAGCACTTACAGGACGGCCAAGGGATCAGGCGCAGCCAGCATGGATTTAGGAAGGGCAGGTACTGCCTCACCAACCTGATCTCCTTCTATGATCAGGTGACTGCCTGGTGGATGTGGGGAAGGCTGTGGATGTAGTCTACCTGGACTTCAGCAAGGCCTTTGACACCATCCCCCACAGCAAACTCCTGGCCAAGCTGTCAGCCCATGGTTTGCACTTTGCTGGGTTAGGAACTGGCTGGAGGGCCAAATCCAGAGAGTGGTGGTGAATGGTGCCACATCCAGCTGGATCAGTGCTGGGCCCCATCCTGTTCAATATCTCTACTGATGATCTGGACGAGGGGATTGAGTCCATCATCAGTGAATTTGCAGATGACACCAAGCTGGGGGCAGGAGTTGATCTGTTAGAGGGAAAGAGTGCTCTACAGAGGGACCTTGACAGGCTGGACAGATGGGCAGAGTCCAATGGCAGGAGATTTAACACATCCAAGTGCTGGGTTCTGCACATTGGCCACAACAACCCCATCCAGCGCTACAGGCTGGGGTCAGAGTAGCTGGAGAGGAGCCAGGCAGAAAGGGACCTGGGGGTACTGGTCGATAGCAGGCTGAACATGAGCCAGCAGTGTGCCCACCTGGCCGAAAAGGCCAATGTCATCCTGGCCTGTATCAGGAAAAGTGTGGCCAGCAGGAGCAGGGAAATCATTGTGCCCCAGCACTGGTTAGGCCATACCTTGAGTACTGTGTCCAGTTCTGGGCCCCTCAGTTTAAGAAAGATGTTGATTTGCTGGAATGTGTCCAGAGAAGGGCAACAAAGCTGGGGAGGGGTTTGGAGCACAAGCCCTGTGAGGAGAAGCTGAGGGAGCTGGGGTTGCTTAGCCTGGAGAAGAGGAAGCCCAGAAGAGACCTTACTGATTTCTACAACTACCTGAAGGGAGGTTGTAGCCAGGTGAGGGTTGGTCTCTTCTCCCAGGCAACCAGCACCAGAACACGAGGACAGCTGTGCCAGGGGAGGTTCAGGCTGGATGTTAGGAAGAAGTTCTTCACAGAAAGAGTGATTGGCCATTAGAATGGGCTGCTCAGGAAGGTGGTGGAGTCACCATCACCGGAAGTGTTTAAGAAGAGACTGGATGAGGCACTTGGTGCCATGATTTAGTTGAGTAGATGATGTTGGGTGGTAGGTTGGACTTGATGATCTCGAAGGTCTTTTACAACCTGATTAATTCTATTCTATATTTGAAAGGGGCAGGGAGCAGGGGACAGAAAGGGAAATTCTGATGTAGAGGAGTACACACGCTTGTTCTACTCATCAGTTCCGAACTTGTTCCTGAATTACCTATTTGAAGAATTAGTTGGAGCCACTGCTGACAATGACCTGCCAAATGTTTTGCATTTTACAGTTCAAAGCAACAACACAGAAAATCTTACCTACCTTGAATACATTCAAAGTACTGTTGTTTTGGGTGGTTTTTTTGATGACTGCACAGCATTAAAACCAGTAATACAAGAAGCCAAATTAAGATAAACACCATGCTGCAATTTTGTGTATTCAAGTTTTGACAACCAGTTCTGTTCCATAATCACAGGACTCTTTTCTGTGCTGACATTAATGCTTATGTTAAAAATTATCACCCATGTGATATGCACAAAAGCAATAAAAAGAACTACCAATATTTGTAACTGCATCCAGCCTTCAAACAAGCTTTTTTAATCTATTTCCAATGCACAATTACTGCACTGAAGAGCTTGATAATAAATGAAATAATCTTCTAGCAGATAATTACTAGTATTCCAAACATTGTTCACAGGGCGTTTTTCATTTCTGTTGAACTATCTTGAAGAAAAACTGACTAATCAGACATTTAATCATAATGGGGCATCAACTAGATGCATTTTTTTTCTCCTGAGAGAAACTGAAAACAAATTTTAAGATCCCAACGGTCTAACAGTATCAACCAGAAATAAATGTTAAAAAAAAAGTTCCATGGGTGATGAACTACCACGGTCCAGCTTCCTTCAGATTTGCATCTTTTGTCCAAGAAACTGCAGCCCATTCATCCAAACGTCTTCATGTTCAGGATGATAACCCTACCAGAAAAGGGGAAAGCCCAACAGTGTATTTGCCTCGGGGTACCACGCATTATAACCGGTTGAGCTGAACAGCTGTCTGCTGCTGAACAGAATGCGTCAGAACTAAATTTTCCTTTATTTCTCTGTTGTTGGAGAAGGAAATAAAACTCATTTATATACTCTGAAAATCAGTTTTATTAGCTATGAGACTTTATTCCTCTGTTGAATTTGAAGCTGTCCCATGGAAAACAAAGCTTTGCTCCTTCATAACTTTAGGCTAAAAAGCTACTTATTTCAGATCTAAGATGGCAGCGGGCAGGTTTGCTTTCCTTGCTTAGGAAAGATTTTCCAATTTAACAAACCCACAGAAAACACTGCAAAATATGCTTACCGATTTTCTTACTTCGTTCTTCCCCACGACTGTGTGCAATAATTGGAGAATATATGAAGGGGCTTTTGGTTGACACGTTCTGACCAAGCAAACTTTTCATTTTGTGAGGCCGGAGACTAGTTGGCAGGTTCAAGAGCTTCACAGATCTGTTAAGTAAAAAGAAATTTATAGTTTTGGGCCTATTCTGTTTCATTTTATAATAGATGGTTAAAAATTAACTCATAAATACTAAATGGCACACTGTGAGCAGGTATTGATTAAAACACTTGAAATGGAAAACATGAAGTAAACAGCTACAGTACAAGTAAACACCAGCCCAAGGAAACTGAAGGCAAAGTTCTGAAAGTCCTCAGAAAACAAATACCAGATCAGTTATTTCAACTGCAGCTATTATTTTCCAAGTTAAGTGCAAACTGAACACTAGATACACTACAAAGCAACCAAATATTCAACTTAAACCCAACTTTGTCCCAAACTAGAATGCAATATGTAAAACATGTGAATCAATGAAGTGCCAATAAAAACAAATTTTATTTTATAGAAAGAAGTGCTTTGGCTTACTGTCATTTTTATAAAAATACTGGTGGCTAATAATTTTTATCTTAATGCACAATGAGTGTTCCTCAACCTTCAACATTAAACACCTCCACCCTCACAGGTCAAATGCTGAATATTAATTCCTTTGGGTGAAAAGCTTCAGTAACATACATTTTATAGCCCCTGGCTCAGCCCAGTTGCATTCAAATGAATGACAATTAGGAATCACAAGATAATTTCATTAGCTACCCAAAAGATCAAAATCCTGTACTTGGAAAAAGTTGTGTTAATTAAATACAACCTTGCTTAGAGGTGAAACAGAGCAAAGGAAAAAAACAGGACCTAGAAAATTTAAAGTAGTAAGAAAAGTACATAAGGAAAACTAACCGAGAAGTGGTAAAACCAGAAAAAAGATAATCTCTTCCTTAAGTTTTTCTTACAAACAAAGTAGTTTTAACTAGGGAGGTCGTGGACGACCCCTCCCTGAAAGTGTTCAAGGCCAGGTTGGCTGGGGTCTTAAGTGACCTGGTCAGGTGGAGGGCGTCCCTGTCCATGGCAGTGAGTTGGAACTGGATGATCATTAAGGTCCCTTCCAACCTAGCCTGTTCTATGCTTCTGTAACAAGAATAGTGCATCTGTTAGACTAGGAAGACAATAAATTCTTCTATTTCCTTTATATTTAGATGCACCTAATATTTTGTTGGTTTATCAATACAAATCCATACAGCTTCTATAGAACTTTCAAAAGAAAAGAAGGAGGAAGGTAGAGCAGAGCACAAACAGTAATACCTAGCTATTAAGTAAAGATGACACTGAGTTCCTCACCCCATGGCAAAAGAGCAGCACCTACTTTTAACATTCCAAGCACAGCAAGGTGAGCACAAGTTGATAGCCTAAATGAAGCACATGGATGGTGATTTCTTAAATCACTCCCAAAACCCAAGCAAATATAATGTCCTTTTCCCCTTCTCTCAGCATACAAAACATCTCAAGCAAGGCAGAGCTTTCACCACTGAAGTCTTGGTAGACTGTTGCCAAGGTCTAATTGCTTTGGCTGTTATTCATTGGGTGGACTGCATGATGTGTCTTTGTGCACAGACACAAAAAGGAGCATGGATTGAGAAGAGGCCAGTGAAGGTGCCAGCTCAAAAAACGCAGCATCTGAAAAGGAACAGCTACAACAGACATCAATGTTTGCCAAATTCCAGGTTTCAGAGGTGGAGACAGCATCCAACTCAGGGACTTTCAGTGTGATCAGGTACCTAACTTAAATCTCAGCTGCAATTACAAACTATTTGTCTTCAATTGTATTACAAACTCTTGAATGATGGTTTAAAAAAAAAAAAACAACACCTCTCTCCTGAAACTAAAGGCCACAGAAAGTATTTTCTACTCAAAGGCTCTATTTTTGCCTAAGAACTTCTCAAAACAGTTTGACAATTTGACATTTTTCCATCTTATTGTGAACAACTTACGCAAACTGAGAAGACTGCACCCTTCCAGTATCCTTTAAAATTTGACAAGTACTGTGAAGAATCTGAAGACTGGATTTTGGAGTCTTACCTCACAATAGGCAATTTGGTGAACGGAACAGGAGGTAATTTCAAACCATCTGGAAGAGTGATGAATTCCATTGTACCAGGGCATTTTGCTGTGTAACTTTCCAAGCTCTGTGTTACATCTTTCTTTTCTAGAAAAAGAAATTTGATTAAAATAAAATTAAAAACGACAATCACAAACTTGCATGTAATAAAAGTTGAAGATGAAGTTACAACCTAAAGGTCTGCTTTGGGTTTTGTATTTATATAAAACAACTCTAATGAAATGCCAACTATTTTTTGTATACAATGCTTACAGTTATGCTCCAGAAGCCTTAACAGATGGATCAAATGTAACTTGATGATCTTCGGCAAGATAGTTTCCAGGACTTCTCAGAATTTTTCAAGTGCCAGCCTATGCTTACCTCTTGGTAATTTTTTCCACTGTCAAAATTAAAATTTCTACAATATTGCTAGTAAATCTACATATCCAACACAATTAGACTTTAGCATATACAGGTTGCTAATATTAGCACTGCTATGTGAACATTCGAACAACCACACAAGCCCAAAAGAGCATCTTGGAGCCTGAAATGCACACATCAACCCACTCAGTTTGTAAGCTTCTAAGGCCTTGAGTGCATGGCTCTTTCAAAGCAAATAAACACTGACTGAAATTGCCTTCATTATGAAATTAATGCTACACAACCAATAAATTGCCCTCCTTGTGTCTGTATTTAACTGAACTGGTTCTTGAGCCACTCTCACAAAGAAACATTCGCAAAACTACATTATTAGATATACAAGACTGAGTACTGTCATAAAAAGTCCAGGCTATAGCATTCAGGCTATTTGCCATGTTCTGTAAGCAAGAGTACACAGTACAAGTAGAATCCACTGAGATGGAAAGCATCACAGCTACCAAGAATGAAGACAACACTACAGCATGCACTTGAAAGTGAAGGTCTGTCATTCTGAAGAACTGACATTCATTTCCTAGTGTGAAGCACTGTCATTTATTGTATTCAAAGAAAGCATGCTGCTACTTGCAAAATGAGTTTGTTTATGAATTTTAGAGTTACATTTTTATTTCAGAGTAGAAGCTCAGCATACTTTCTGCAAAGACAAGGCTAAAACAAGACATTTTTCTGTGCTGATATTGTACAAAATGCAATTTAAAACATCCATTTCTTTTTACTTAACACTGCATCTCAGCTCAGATGCTAGACGTATTTACATCAACAGGATATATCAAGAAGCATTCATGATGCAAAAGAGCAAGAGCTGCATGATCTTGCACAATAAAGTCACTTCTGAAAACAAATGTTGGAGCCTTTTGCCCTTGACTTGAGCACCTCTGCTGCCTGATCACTGTAGTATGAATGAATGATAACAAACTTCTCTACTTAGTCAAATTTGCAAAGCCTAATAACTGCCAAAAACCTCCTACAGACTACTGCTTTCAAACAGCTCTGAACTCTCCTCGCATCTGCCTGGCTGTCATCATATTTTGATACAACCAGAAACAGAACAAGCCTCCTGGGACGACCTATTAAACTACAAAGTCTCCTGACCTACAGTTTAGAAGACTGACTGTGACTGAAATGGTTATCACCAATACTTATTTTTTTCTTTGCAAAGGAAATAGAAAACAGCTACTCTTGGAGGTCTTCACCCACCTAATGTCTTCATGCTTGTCTATGTCACCAGAAGAGGAACTGCCTCTCAATCCTTTGACCTGTGAATTCATCTCATCGGCTTTAAAATCCTGGACTGCAGCTGGAAACACTACTAGATCCTTCTATGTAGCTATTACACAGATGCATTTAGTGAATGAGAAATGGTGAGTGACTTTCTTATATGAAATAACTACTTTATTTTTTAAACTGTTTTGTTTCTTTTCAGACAGGGATCATAAAATGGCTGCAGCCAAATAAAACTGAACAACGCCACAGTCAGTATTGCTGCTGGGGCACAGACTTCTCCATTTGCTCAGTATAGCCTCATAGTGCAATTTTCCTATTTCATACCAAGCTGTTTTCATTACCCTCTTTTTCTTTTTTTTTTTTTGGTTGTTTGGTTTTTTTGCTTTGCTGCTTCTGACAACTGAAAATTTTGCAGTTCCACCAATATTCCTGCTAGTTTTTTGCTTAATTACTTCACACGGAACCATGAACATTGGTTTTGTCCCAAAGCTGCTTCAAACCTTCCTCTGATACAAGAACAGAAAAATCTGAAAGCTTCAGTTGCACAGTTACAAACCATTTGTGACCAAAAGCTACTAAATGTGGAAAAGGAAAAGTCTTTCTGCTGGTTTCACAATAATGTGACGCAGAATTTTACAATAATGAAGCCACTGAAAAAAATCAGACCACAACAGGAAAGGTGGTCAATTACAGATGTTCAGGCACTTCAATAAACATAATTTAACAGTATCACACAGCTTTTCGTGCCTTGGGAGATAATGGAGAAAGTTAGGACACAATTACTAAAACTCTGGTTTAGCTATTTGAAGAATTTTTAAATATCTGTAGTCAGTCTCAGTCAGTACTCATTAAAAACCAAGTCAAACATTAAAAATACATTCACTCTCTGGCAAACAATTGGTTCATCTTGTTTTGACCAAGTCATTGCAAACCTTGCAGAACAACCTACAGCAAGGGAGAACGAAGAAAGTGACCACTTTATGTCTGACTTGCCAATTACACCAAACTACTGTGTTTGTTTCCTTATGCAACTTGCTAAAAAATTGAAAAAGGAAGTCTGAAAACAAATAGCCTCCTAACTTCAATTTTCCCCTGGTGATTAGCACAAAAATCAACATTTTAACATTAAAAAAACAAACAATAAAACAAAAAACCACAAATAAACCAAAAAATAAACACCACCACTAGTACCCAGGATTCATTATGCTGGATGAACTTTTCCTTCCCCCTTGAAAGCAGCAAGTAATACTCAGAAATAAGTCCAAGATCTCCTGCATCCAAGATCTCCAGGGCATCCTGCCCTAAGAAGTGGCAGCCAGCTAGCCCATCCAGCTCTCTCAGGAAGAGTCAAACAGCTCCTTAATAATCACTAGTAACACACAACAAGACAAAAAAGCAAGTTTGACAACAGAGGGAAAAAAGAAAAAAAAGAAAGAAAAAAAGGAGGCAAAACCCAATAACATTGCTTAGTAAGCCCTCTTTCAACTAGAGAAGAAAAAAGAAAGTGTCTCCTGCCAGGGAGATCTTCAGCATCACCCTGCCATCAAGATGCTGTGTATTCTTTAATCTAAATGAGACTTTCATAAAGGTCACAAAATACATTAAGACCCTCACCTAAACTGAAGTAGAAACTGAGCATTCATGGACAGTAACTACTACAAACCTTTTAGCTTGAAGTCAATCATTAGATTACAGCATGTATGCAATGGCCTTCATGACCTTTCAGGTAGTCCCCCAACTACAGTTTCAGATAGATGCAGATGGATAACAGCAAGCCACCTATTTGTATATCCAGTACACCACTCTTCACTACTACAAGTAAGCTAATGCCATAAGTGAAGTGCCTGACCAAGGCTTGCATGATCAATCCACTAATTCAGTATTTCAGCTGTTCAATTCAGCCAAATAGAGCAAGTCTCTTCTAATTTGCAGGCAGGCATCACCTGTTTTTTCATTACATTAAGTCTGATGGGTATTAGATGATAGTATTTTCCACAGTTTCAGTAAACAAACAGCATCTCTAATACTTTTCTGAAAATTACATGGAGCATGTAAAGACAACTTCAAACTGTTCAGAGATCTGATACTTGAACAAATTGCTTTGAAAGCAACACAAGGAACGATAGCATTTCAGTCTAATACTCTCTACTGCAATAAACACCAGCACTTACCTATGATAACATATACCACATTTATTATATATAGATATTACACTGCTCTGAACAGCTACATTTCAGACTCCTACCTATATTCATCAGGTCATCAGCTAGACAGAAAGCACGTGCAAGCCCATGGAAGACAAAGTGACCAAAGCAAGCAAGAACGAATGGTCTTTTTTTCTTTGCCTTCTCAGGGCACAGGTAAAGTCTACCTTTTCTATGTACAAACAACTGTCATGAAACTGACACAAAATGAACATCTCTGATCTGTTCTCCACACCCTGTTTTGTCAGGATTCAAAAGCTATTCTTCCAGGAAAGACCTGAAAGGCATCAGCAGACACCATGCTATATGATCCCTCTTTTCTTTGAGAAATCAAGCAAGATGGATCTCTAAATAAATGCAGTGGAGAATAAAACTTCCATGTCATACTGTGAATTTTAATGCAGAGCAGGACAATAAGAAAATAATTAATCTATGCTACTCACAATGCTACACTCACTGTCATGAATAGATCACCATGAACAATATCCAAGAAACTGGCTTCACCCATAGAAGGAAGAGAAAAGAGCAGAAGGATTCAGCTCTTTGTTGTGTAATAGCTCATCTTCAAAAAACAATCAGCCTTATCTCTAACTTGGCAGGCTGGGGGAAAGAGGAAGAAGGTAATCTTTTCAATGTAGACAAAAAGAAGAGTTATGTGTGTGTCAGAAAAATGTTTTCTGCTTTTAAGATGACCAGCACAGAGAGAATGGGGAGAGAATGACTAAACACACTGTGATATTCTCCTACAAGACCTTTAGTAATTCTCTAAAATGTGTACAGCTTAAGTCACAACCACTTTAAAAGTCACAGCCAGCACAAAAAAGATTTTTAGCTAAAAGCTCATGAAAAATTGTCATAGCTGAACTCCCAAATTCAGAAACATGCCATTAAAATGTCAGTATCTAGCGCTCCACCATATCCGAGAACCTCAGATGTCTGTAGGTAGTCTGAAGACTACAAAATCCTGATTTGTACATACAAAATCAATATGTAAACTGCTGAGCAATATTAATCATTTTTTCTAGATAACAAATACTAGAAGACCTACCTGAACTTGAAGTGGAGAAAATTAAGAACAGACAACTTCAGTAATGACACAAAAAGTAGAACTTCTGCAGAGCTGCTTCTGAGCAAAGTAGGCTTTGCAAACTTTACAGATGCAATGGTGTAACTGTTAAACACGTCTGATTTTGTATTTTGAGTGAAAGAAGCAGACAGACAGATGGCAAGGCAGACACACTAATTTCTGTAGGATATTTTTCCCAATATACTCTTAAACAAAGTCAAAGGAATTTGACCAGAGAGAGTATCATGATCCAAAGTTTCTTTGTCTCTACTAGTAATACAAGAAGAGACTTTTGCTTGAGAAAAGGACAGTTTAATTGTTCAGAAAAATTAGACAACAGTCTGAAACCTTAGAATGAAAGCATGTCACTTCTCTTTACTAATATACAGCTTCATTTCCCCATCATTTTGAAAACCAACACATCTCCTCAGTATCACTCCTAGACCTCACTCTTACCCTCTCAATACATCCAATAACACTCGATAGACATCATATGGGGTGTTCCTCAAAGTACATGGGTGATCCTCTTTTAAACATGGATAATTCTTTTTACATAGAAAGTGCTACTTAAAGCAGCAGTCTTTATTCCACTGCCTTGACTCAGATTTAGGCTAAAAAGAGCAATATTGAAACTGTTAAATGTCATTTTAAGAAAATATTTGAAGTAATACAGCACCTCCTAGAACACCTTCCTTCAATACAAAAATATTAGCTCTTCAAAATGCAGCACAAATTCCTCAAGTTATATATTGCCAGTTCAACTATTTCTTCCCCAAAGTAATCTTATCATTTGGAACAAAAATTTTGCAACTTGTCTTCATGTGAAAATTTTTATCTCTTCCCTCAATTAATCAAATAAGGCTTCTTAAAAAAAAAAATCAGAGGCAACTATATGAAACAAGCCCAAAAGAGTTTTCCCCTGCCACTACTACTTTGATTTTTTTTAATAGGTTTCTAAAAAAGCAAAAAAGTGTTTCAGATAACTCCCAGAAACAAGAGCACTTAACAGTGCTTAAGTTTTACAGTACACAACTGAAAAAAATACAGAACTAGATGAAAAGCAGCAAAATTCACAGTACTGTGGTGAATTAGAATAATTAAGTGGTTTCTCAGAAGCTGCCTCCTACTTCTCGTTCCAGCCCTGGAATTATTTATTACAGTGTACCAGAAAGAATTTACATTCAAGTTGTCATTAGTATATTCATTCTTACACTGTATTGGGCCACTGCTATACACTGACTCCATGCAACATGACAAGTCTATTCAATCACATTTTTTTAATATATATACACACACCTACTTTTTTATATGTATACATACACAGATAAGGTAAGGCACTATGCTGAAGTCGTAAAAGGATTTCCCATTGATGGCTAAGTACCCAGCAGGCTGCTGTAAAGATACCCTGGAGATTATATTGAATATTTCAGTTTCCATCCTGAAATCAGTTAATTCTAGTATGTTGGTCTTAATAAAGACCAACAAAACTAGCTCCCTTTTGAAATATTACCTGTCAGGCAAAAACACCTTGCAGGTATTTTGCCAACTTAAATATAATGCATTACACACAGTTCAGGGGATCCCTTGTGATAGCATAAGCAGACCTTCTACAAGAAGGTTTCCAACACAGGATCTCTTAGTTTATACTATCAAGAAATAATATCACATTCAAGTCTATTCTACAAACTCTTCTAAATAACCCTGGATCACCAAAAAATTGTGATATTGCCATTGTTGCCAGCTTCCTAACAGCTTACAACTGCTTTGAAAAGCAAAAGCCACATGACTAAATCTCTTTCCTCAAGACGACCTCGTTCACATCATTTCTCTCAGTCTCTTCTAATCATAATAAGTGTACCAATTTTACTATTTTTTTTTTTAACTTCAGGAACACTACATTAACATCATTCACTGGAAAGAAGCCAAACTTCCAAGTTTGTCTAACTCCTTCCCATTAGATCACAACAGTCCATAGGCAGTATTTATTGCAGTATCCTGTAATTTATCCAGCATGGATACCAAATTCATGGAATTCCACAAGGAATGTAATA
Organism: Dryobates pubescens; assembly: GCF_014839835.1. Lineage (NCBI taxonomy): Eukaryota > Metazoa > Chordata > Aves > Piciformes > Picidae > Dryobates > Dryobates pubescens. The sequence goes on along the minus strand of NC_071625.1, from coordinate 16,949,952 downwards.
GAACAGAACAGAATAGACCAGACCAGGTTGGAAAAGACCTTCAAGATCATCACGTCCAATTCACATTTTACCTTTTATGTACCTCCTCCTTTTAAAATCTAACACTACTGTCATTCAGATTTATTTATCTAACATTTTATTCTCCTACTCATAATCTTGTTTCCCAAGACCTAATTATGAAGAACACGGAGGAAAAAGAGGAACACTATGAAAACAGGCAGGAGGAGCAGCAAACTGAGGGGAGTAATGGTGAACAAAAAACTCGAACTAAAATGAGCTGAAGCTCTCAAGAACTCTTTGCTACAACAGCTTGAACAAGGGAAAAATGAGAAAGTAACAGCAAGACATAAACAAGAGAACAGGATATGGCCAGGTGAACACAGAGTAACAAGTCAGTCCTACAGTCCCTCAAAACAAGAGCTGCTTTTAATTTTTTCTATACTCTAGCCTAGCAGCAGTTATTTATAGGTTTATAGGTGTGGGGAACTATAACTCACCAAGAACCCAGGTGTTTTGGCAGAAATTCAACACTGTTCTAAGTAAAGATCCTCAGAAACTGAGTCTGGTCTTTACTGCTGCCAATAGAGGCTTGGCAGAAGTTACGTTTAAGGGCACTTACACATTCACTTTTGGTCTAGCTGTCAGTTTTTATGAGCCTAGTTTAATATTCTCTCTCATTTTCTATATTTCTACATAGCAATTTGAAATTTAAATATCACCAAGTGAATGCATATGCAATCTGTTCTATAAATAAGAATGCAAAATACTGCATAGTTTCCTTTTTTCAAGCTGTGAGATAGAAAAGCATATTTTAAGAGTTGTCAGACACCACATCTGACATCATCAAATGAGGTCCAGGCTTAACCATAATTTCTGAAGATAACCAAGGTTTGGGGATTTTTTTTCCTTACATCAAGCTCATCACTTCTTGGCATAAGGCACAGATCTCATGCCGGCAACTGACATGTCAGCCATCACCTGAGCACAGCAGCATGGAAAGGATGAAGAGGTTCTGAAAGTGATTTCAAATTACAAGCATGCAGTCCCTGGTCCTCCAACTCCAGTCTGCCAAGGCACCAAAGCAGTCTGCCCAGGCAACACTGACAAGTCCATCACAGGACATTTAGACTACTAGGGATACTTGTGACAAGTCAAGCTTTGAAAGGAACAAACCCCTTTTTCCAAGTTAAAACTATGTTTTTATCATACCGCTGTCCAAGTGCAGTTGCTGTCTGAGATAAACCATAAAACCAACTACTGACCAAGTAATGAACCCAGCCTCTCCATGGTATTTCCTGTGCAATGCCTATATGGAAATACATGAAGTAGGAAAATCAAAATTCACATGCGGAAATCCCTTCTAATGGAGACTGATTAACTCTCTTTATATGGTTTGATTCTGAAGATAAAATATCCAGTTATGGCAAGGAAACCTCCTGAGTCCTTCATCTGTCTTCTGGTTGAAGAAAAAGTGTCATAACAAGTCTTCTATTTCAGATTTCACATTTTTCAGCAGAATCGATAACCATGCTAAGGATAATAAGTATCCACTCTGCAGAGGGCATGCCTCTGTCACAGGGGTATTTGTAATGAAGCTCAGGCTATCCTATCATTTTTAGTTTGCTGAGGTTAATATAAATCTCTTCATGGCATCAGTAGAAATACAAATAAGCTAAAATTGTTCAAAATCTTCTACTCAGTGAGCAAAGAAGTCTGATAACCAGATAGCAAAACTGGAACAAGTGCATCTTATTTGCCACGCTACCAGATATTCTGTAGTCACGGCTGTGAAACATAGCCTATTTATTTTCAGTTACTGCTGCTGCTGAACAAAAGGCAAATGTCATCACAGAAAGATTATGAATTACATGGCATCCCCTGTTCTTTATCCTTCAGGTATCAAAAGCTAAATGTGTGCATATATATATATATGTAGGAGTGGTCACATGGCTATTCTCCAGATTGCTGACCAACACAGTTCTCTTTCCCAAAGATATTGTTCATGTTAATCTAGGGAATGGTCAGAGCAGCAGAACAGATGTTCTGAGATACCAAAGGCTATGCTAATGCTGTAATAGTATCTATGCTGACAACCCAGTTGGCTAGAGAAGCACCTAAATGCTCCCAAGATATCTTGGACAATTGGGTAGGCAGCATCCAAAAAAATGAAAAAACATGATGGAGACAATTAAAAATATGGAGCATTGCCATTTGTCTTGTTACCTTCACCAGCTGACTACCAACAGGTAGAACCAGTGTCAAAAGGCCAATGTACACCTTCACTTTAGCTTCTGCAATCTCAAAGCCCTGCCAAATTGCTTTGGGAACCAACCTCTGTCCTAAAGTCTGGTAACAGTGAATGCAGCTGGAACCAACAGTGGTTTCCAGTGACAGGATAGCATCCTCGGATGTTTCAGGAAGTACTTCTAGATACTGTTCTCTCTCCATTACCTACTGTCACTTACTTCAAATAAAGACATTCAGAACATTGGTCAACAGATGAAAAATTACTTCTGCATGTTTAATGCAAGGCAGAATTATCAAAGAGTCGGTAATTCAATTAAGTACACAACAGATAGTACAGTAGAAATTTCAGATGCAAAGCTTCACATCTGAGAAGAACTTAAGTGCAATAACAATCACAGGACAGAAAGATCTTACTGGCAGAGGCATACTGAGCTGCACAGAATCACAGAATGTTGGGGACAGGAAGAGACCACTAGAGATCACCAAGTCCAACCTCCCTGCCAAAGCAAGATCACCTCGGGCAGACTGCACTAGAAAGCATCCAGATGGGTCTTGAAATTCTCCAGAGAAGGAGACTTTCACAACCTCTCTGGGCAGCCTATTCCAGTGCTCCATCACCCTCACTGTAAAGAAGTGTCTTCTTTTGTTGAGGTGGAACCTCCTGTATTCTAGTTTGTACCTCTTTTTCTTTGTTCTATTGTTGTGCACTACCAAAAAGAGTCTAGCACCTTAATCTTGACATCCATCCTTACATATTTATAGACATTGATAAGATTCCCCCTCAACCTTCTCTTCTCAAGACTAAGCAGCCCCAGTTCTCTCAGTCTTTCTTCATGGGAGAGATGTTCAAGTCCCCCAGTCATCCTCATAGCTCTCTGTTGAACTCTCTCCAGCACTGAAAAGTACTGTGCTTCCCAAATAATAAAACAGACTAACTTCCAGAATTTTAGTGAGCTGAACAAAACCACACACACACAAAAAGGCATTCCCATACCATGAATAGTGAGAAAAGGTAACCTCAGTGCACTGAGATTCTTTCCACCAAAAGAACTACAAATTTAAGGTCATTTTCTGTGCAAATGGCCACTTGCACAACATCATACAATAGCAACTTCAGAATCAATAGAAAGAGCTTAAAAGTCAGAAATACATTTCTGGCACTGTCAGCCACACTGTATCTAGTTTGGAACACCACTAACCATCCCTGAGAAACATGCTATCAATAAAAGACTTCACAAAAGTATGTTCTATTTTGGGTGTCTTTGGGAGAGAAAAATAAAAAGATTCAGGTACTTTTCAAACACACTGGAGAAGATTCAGTTTGAGTTTTCAAAGGCACTAAAGATCACAATTACCATAGGTCTTATGAATCTGGAAGATTTACTTGGACATACAATGTCTGAAGACAAGAAACACAGAAGTTGCTCCTCCTTAGGATTTCAAACCTTTTTAGGATTAGGGATTAGCACTATCATATGTAGACATGCACAGCAGAAGAGCTTAAAACCTTGTCCTCAGCCAACTTCCCATACCGAAATCAACAAATATTCATTAAAAGTCCTGAAAATCCAAGAACCTTTTGACATCAAGTAAGAGCTACAGACAGAAAGATAATTAATTCCAGTTTATCAGTTCTTCTCAGCTCCTTTCCTTCCTTCACTACTGATTTGAGCCACTGGCAGGCAAAGACCTAAAGCTCACCAAAGTTGTGCAAGAGAGACATTTGGTCACAACTAAAGGAGAAAAGAAAAAAACCCTACACCATTTTACTCCTATCCTCTTCATCATAAATAAGGCAATAACGTTAAAAAAAGTGAGTGCTGAACAAACCTCTTAAATATTTTCCTTGAGAAACATAATACAGTTGTCACTTGTACATCTCCAAGAGATTTTGTCCTCTACAAAAGGGTCCTCACATCCACAGCATCCACAGACACCTTCATTCCATTGTCATCCACTCATAAATTTAATAAATCCCAGTGAAATTTATTACTGAACTTAAAAGATTTTTTTTGAAGAAACCACAGAAGCTTGTAGAAAGAAACCTACTGTCCTAGCCTATTGTTCAACTCAATTTCATCATGTTCAGCTTCTAAAAGTTCATTGTCTCAAATACTACTCCCTGAAGATGAATTCTGTATCCACACTATGAATGTTTTATCAGGAAACATATTTCATAAAAATTTCACAGTAGATTCAGCCTGAACTACTGCACACTCTTCTTTCCTGAATTTACTTTTCAACCTCAGCTCCTCTCAGCCTCTTCATTAATAGCACGTAATAGCTGCTAGCATTTTTAAGTAATACTTCTTTCCTTAATCCACACAAAAATTGATTCCTGTGATGATATTCTTAGTATCTGCAGAGCATTAGCATGGACACAGTCAATCTACAGATGGAAAACATTACAGTCTAAAGGAGGGACTTTATAGCTGCTTCCTAACACCTGAAGGGTGGCCTTGAGGAACCAAGTCTACTTGAGAGGCATCCCAGCCCATGGCAGGGAGGTTGGAGTAGATGATCTCTAAAGGTGCCTTCCAATCTAAGCCATTCCATGATTCTAGATGCTACCCATGAAGGTCAGAACATTAATAACATTTAAAGCTAGTAACACTGTATTGATTTCCATTGACAAGTCATTTCACGTATACACAGAACTCCTTAATTTCTGTGCTCTCCATTACTCCTCAAATTAAGTACATTTCAAGTAAAAACACATTATTTGACTGTAGGACAGAAGAAAGTGCAAGTACCTCTTTCTTTTAAAAATCATACCTTGATCAGAAAGAAAATCCAGCATGGTCTGGAGAAGGAAAGACAGATGCCTGACACACAGAGCAGGGTTGCCCATTCTTCTGGAAGCATACACAAGCTCATGAAGTAAACGCATCTGTACTGCAGCCCATCCTCTGTGAGTTCCTATAAAGAAAGCAGACATTTCATACTTTCCTAAATCTAGAAGTTGTCCATAAAATCCAAATTGATTTTGGTATTCTTTAGACATTAAGCAATTATTTAATGGCAGGTGGAATCCAATTCAGGAGCTGGATTCTAGAACTGGATTCAGGAACTTGTGGACTGAGATCAAAGGCAGGACAGAGAGACTCCTCCTTAGATGCCAGCCATTGAAGAAGGGAGTTCTATCCTCATGATCTCTCAGCTTGATCCCCAATATTTGAAATGGCATGCCAGATTGGTGAGTTTAGGGTCACTTATATATAGCCTTAGATAATGGTAAAATTGCTGAAGTACAGCTTACCTAAAGAAGGGCAGGAAGTAACTTGCAGAAAGCGAATACATTATTTAACAGCTACAAGAACTGGTACGTGTTTTGATTGTCTGCCATTCCTTGGGTTTTTAACAAATGCAATGAAATAAGACTTCAAATTATTTATAGCATCTAAAGAGACAAGTTTTACAGATAACATCACTCTGATCTGATCTGTTGAAAAATGTGACATATTTGATCCTACAGATGCAGATATAACTACATTATATGCATGTATGTGTGTCCATACAAAAAAAAACACATTAAAAAAATCATTCCCTTGTTTATGACCAAAAAGTAACAAACGTCAAAAGAAATGCAATTTCTGATGCACAGGTTGAAAGTACTTAAGTTAAAAATACTCAAAATATGACCCTTTTTGGACCGAGAAGTGCATGATCAAAACCAAAAACATTTTGGAAAAGAAGCAGAAAGGAAGCTCTCAAACAAAAAGCAACTGTTTACTGCAAACAGAGAGAAACACACAAACACATTCAGCAATGGCTCGTAGAAGATTAAAATTATTGGAAGACACCCTCAGATGAAGGGAAGGTACAGTATTAAAGAACCACTCTATTTGCCACAATTAGTTTCAGACAGCTAAGTTACTTTGGTTTGAATTGAGTTATACAAAGTCAGTTGATACTAATCTGTACTTTCCTGAAGACACTTTACCTTTGCTGAAATCCTTGGGATCCAAGGATAAGCTATAGCCAGGGAGAGTTTCCAACAGTAGTTTGTAGCAGGCCCTCCATCCAGGTTCTGGGATGCTGGGTGCAGCACACTGCATCGCTGCTATACGCTTGAAGAAAGCAGACTTCCGATGAAAACCAATACGTTCATAGAGCTCCGAGAGGATGCTGTAACGCTGGATCTTTTCTTCTTCTGAAAGCTGAAATTGGAAGGGAAAGGAGAAAAGGATTGTTTTTAATCAAAATTTTAGAGTGTGTATCTGAGGCTTAAAAAAAACCCCAACAACTAAGAGGAGGAAAAAAATCTGTGGTAGACATATCTCCAACACTACAGAAGGCCAGTGAGTTTGCATATAGCCAGTCATGACAGCTTCTACTGCCAGGAAAACATAAGCTTGCTTCAAGTTCAACAGCTAACAAAAGCAGCAAAGATAGAGGGTTTTTAGCAGCTTTGTCAGTGCACTAGCAAGTAAATAGTCAAAACAGTCAGTAACGGCTAAACAGCTCCACATTCTATGGAAGACATTTAATATGATGTTTAAGTGCAGAATAAGAATGCAAAAATATACCACTCCCAAAATCTATTGATTTGCCCAGTTAAACGTTTTCATCCATTTAAGATTAAATCTAATAATTGATCTTGAAATCTCAGACTCTGGAAACAAAGAAACTACTGTCTCAATTTTCCTATGTCTCTGATCTTGTAAACCACCAAATTTTCATTCCATGATATTACACATATGCAGGCTGCCAACTAATGAGGAAGAATCTAGTGAAAGGTTAAGCCCTGTTACGCTTAAAGCTGAAATAAACTTGATAAATAACTACCAACATGTGCTTCTTTTGCTTATTAATATATAGGCACAAGTTCCAAGTAATGATTTTCCCCTCTGCTTTGAATGACAATCTTGCTTTGAAGCCAGACAGTAAGAAAGAAACTGCTGCAGAAACTCTGTAAGCTACCACTACTTCAAGTCTACGTCCCAGTAACAAGCAACATTGAGTTCGGAAGGTGGACCAATGCTGACCCCTAGTGTACAACACCTGCCATGCACAACCACAAGCAACAGAAATGGTTTGTTTACTCTGAAGCTGCTAATGCGTTTTGCAAAGATGGTTAAATTTACAAACTTCATACCAAAATAGCATAAAAAAGTGAAAGTAGTAATCACTGGATTCTGTGTGTTTAACTCCAGATACATGAAGTCTTGGAAAGGCAAAAGAACACTGGTTAACTATTACAGAAATAATTAGGCCTTAAAATAATGCTTCAAACTGTCACATAAATTCCAATACAATTACAAAATAGTAGTCAAAAAGTTATCAAGTCACTTCAGTTTTGGATATAGGGATATGAGAGAAGCTTAGAGTTTTCAGTAGACATTGTGACCTTATATGATAGTTCAAATCTTACTGCTTCAGGATATGAAGAGACACAAATAGGGAGACTAGCAAATAATTTTGGAAAGTTTCAGACAATTTTGGAAGCTGCAGTTGCTATTTGTCCCAGAACTGACAACACAAGGAAATGACCAATGCAAAAATACTGCCCATTCATATAAAAGACAAATCCTTGTAAGAAGAGTTGTAAAAGGCAATTTGCACCAAGCCAAAAACTTGCATCAATCAATGCAGCTGGAAAGAACACAAGGCACAAATAGAAAACACAGAACAATTTGAAACCGGTTTATCAGACTCCCCAAATGCTATCATTCAGAAAGAACATGAGGGATAGAATTTTAAGGTTACCTACTCAAGCAGAAAAAAAACTTCTTTTTCTTTTATTTATGTAATTTTTTAAAAGTTAGTACAATAAAAAAAACCCAAAACACAAAAATGAGCAGAGTTGAAAAGGGCATGAGCATCACATACCAAAGTCAGAAAAGCTGGGGGTGGGGAAGGGAACAAACCCAAAGCTATTCTTCAAATGCATAACACTGTCAATGTTCACACACCAATGGAAAGTAAGTAAATGTTTAGGATGAGAAAACAGAGTTCCACTATGAGAACTCACAGAGGCAGCAGATTCTCAGAAAGTTTTATTTGTCTCATGGCAAGCTGAATTTCTAACGCTGCTACCTGACTTCTTGTTTAATGACTGTCCACAAAGTTATCAAGTATGTAATGGAGTTGCAGGAAAATGGTTTGTTGGTGTGTTTTTTTTCATTATCACAAAGACAACAAATTGGGTTTTCCCTCACCACAAACAGTTGCACTACAACCCAGGGAGAAAACAAAACAAACAGGAAAAGTAAATAAAAAAAAGCCAACCAACCACACACAAGAACACCCCCGCACACAGACACTCAAATACTCCAAGCAATTAATTGTGGGAAAGCTTCAGCGGGTGTTCTGCAGGCCACTAGAGCAGCATTCACAAACATCTTCCCTGACCTTATAAATTTATGAAAGCTTAAGGCCTATAAAGTGGCTGCAAAACAGCCAACACCTGAAGCACAGCATCTCTTCCATCTGGTTAATTTTCATTTAATTATTACAACAAACCAAGTTAGCAATTATACCTGCAAAGGTTGTAGTTTGTTATCCAAGCGACTGAGACAATTTTTTCACGGACTTGATTTAAGACAGGCTTCTAAGAGGATAAGTTTCTTTAAATTATTCCTTACTGTATTAAAATTCTATCATCTCATTTTGTAACTAATGTTGCAATTTACTCCTCGTATCTGGATGCAAAGATAAGTCTTATTACCCTGCAGCTCTCCATAATCAGAAAACACCAATTACATAATGTTACTAAACCGGGTAGGAAATTGAATACCTAGGAAGACACCAATTTTCCTGTTTATCACAGGCATACACTTTATTCTGTGAGGTTTGTTTCTGATGCTGAATATTGGTTGTGCTGACGTTCTATCTATCTGTAGAAAAATATGCTGTCTTACAGTTTGTTTCCCTAACTTATCACAGGATGACTTCTCCTTTGAGTTAGTCTAATTCATAAAGGTAACTATCCTCTGCTTCCATGATACATACAAGAAATACTGAAGAGCTGTAAATATAATTTCCAGCCATACTCCTCTTTACACTGGAAATGTGATCTTACACATTTCTCATAGTACTTTCTAGAAACACTTTCACCCAAGAAAATGACAAAATAGTAGACGTACACAGTTATGAGCTAGATGAATGCCATCCTTGACATTAAATCAATAAAGGTTATGAATGGTTCACAGCTCAGCAGTGAGCCTCAGTGCCCAAATTATCAATATTGTCAAGGTGTCAGCTTGTGCTTTTTTAAAGCAACTACATACTGAACACAGAATCACCATAGAGCAGCTCAAGCTGGAAGGGACTTCAAAAGATCCTCTGGTGCAACCTTTAGTGGCAAAGGGAGTCTAGATGAGATCACCTAGCCTCATGTCCAGTAGTAGGCAATTCTCACCATGACAGTGATTGCTTCTATTGGAAAAGCAACATCACAACAACACTGCAGGTTGCAGGCCATGAGAATAACAGTGGAAGAATAACATGGGAAAAACTGCCACAGCAGCTTACATAAAAGCCTACAGAGCCGCCAGCATGAGACAGACACAAAATTAAAGGGAAAGCCCTTAGCACTGCAAAGATTACAGCACTTAAAAGTATTCTACAACAAAATATGATTTTTTCTTTTCTCTTATCAATTGATTTCCCGTTTATGCTGGGTTACAAAATGGACTTCACAGAAAGGATTTTCCACCAATGCAAGTATTCTACCTCCCTCAGAAACGTACTGTCCCCATCTGGGCTTAATAAGCTCAGTAGTGTGGACTTACACTGCTAGTCTTACCAAGATGTAACAAGCCAAAAAAAGGATAAATTGTAAGAAACCTAACAGCTCTTTATTAATTCTTTCAACCACAGCAGTCTCTCTGGCACCACTGACACCAACCTTGAGATACTGATAAAGTGTCGATCTTGTTCTGTGGTGGTACTGAATGCTTTTCTCACAGTTCCAAATATTAATTTTCTCCTCCAAATTACTTTTTGATTTGGCCTTACCAAGACTACAGACTACACAACTAAAATTCAAGTCATCACATAGTCAGACTCAAAAACTCACTTTGCAACAGGCTATTCCTGACTTGCTCACAGTTTCATTGAATGAGACAAAGGAAGGAAGGAAAGAAAGAAAACAAATCCATTGCAGATCTGTCACAAGCTCTTTTCCCCTAGTACATCATAAAAGAGCAATAATGTGATATTTTTTCTTCACAAGGGAGAGTACCAATAGAGTCTTTAATCTCAAGATAAGTCCTTATGTTTTCAGATGAACTCTAAATACCTTTTAATCCAGATTTACAGATGTGAAAATCCCCAGAAGTCAAGTCCTAGCAAGAAGGAAGGTAGTGATAACATAAAAATCTCCTAGATCTCTACAACTTCCACACTTCAGTATGATTGCTCTAACAAGAAGAGAAAAATAACTGGACTTTCTGCACAGACCTGACGAAGGTTGATATAAACAGCGTTTTGAAGGAACTCAGAGGCTTCCATGCTCCTTTTCTGGATTGCAAGGACTCTCACTGCCTTCACGCAGGCTTCCAGCTCAATCACACCAGCATTCTTGTACTTGAAGAGGGGAAAAATTAAATTAAGATGTAAGTATTGCACCTGTTGGATTTGATCAAATTCTGCTCAACACATAGATCTGTGGTCACAGCTTCCAAACCTAGCAGTTCAATGATGCTAGTGACTATGCTGTTAAATTATCAACATATGCCTGAGTGAAAATCAAGGTGTCCTCTAAAGCATTATTATACAAAGCAACTTCTCAGCTTCTTCACTCACTTTCCTTATTAGCATAAATATCCTGCCCTAAGTCCCAAGTCCACTCATTTTACACTTTACACATTCTAGATGAGCAACTTACCCTTTAGGTAACATAAAATGCTGACTGCATGCTTGAGAACTGTCATATTGATGGATTCAAATTTATCTGAAACTATCCCCAAAACTGTCACTTTTCATTGCTCTTGACCATAAATTATGCACAAAATTTATCCTGTTTCACTTGGACAATCTTTCCTCAACACAGACACAGAAATGACAAATCACACTTTACACAGCTTAGTCTAAAGATACTTTGAATACCAAATGAGATACCTGTAATTAAAAAGATACTAAACCACAAATAACTAGACTACAATTAAACTTAATTTAATGTTGATGTGGACACTGAGCCACTATTGTCACAATATGAAATCAATTTTTTTCCTCTTCATGTTACAAATGCAGACATTAAGCTACCTCACTACCTGATTCTCTGAGCACTTTCAAAAAAATAGAAATCAAGAAAAAAATACATAGAATAAACCAGGTTGGAAGAGACCTTCAAGATCATTGCGTCCAACCCATCAACCAATCCAACACCGCCCAAACAACTAACCCACGGCACCAAGCACCCCATCAAGTCTTCTCCTGAAAACCTCCAGTGATGGCGACTCCACCACCTCCCCAGGCAGCCCATTCCAATGGGCAATCACTCTTTCTGTATAGAACTTTTTCCTAACATCCAGCCTGAACCTCCCCTGGCGCAGCCTGAGACTGCGTCCTCTGACTCCAGCAGAGCTGAAAACTGTTTAATTTTTATAAATCCTGTTTTAAGAATGTTTGTCCTTAAGATTCCCCTACCTCTCTACGTGTTCCAAATACCAGCCTCTCTGAACAATCCTGCAGTATCATATTCATCAGCAGCAGTCCCTGAATTCCCTGGAGATCATTGCAGCAGGCAGGCACAGTAAATAAGCATTCAGCTTACACAATGCATAAAAGCATCACTGGACTTTATGACATGTATTAAGGCCCATAAGCATACAAAACAGTTAACAATGCTAACATCTCTATCACTTCTGCTCATGCTTTAAAAATACAAGACAATTACTCCAAAACCTCCAGGTATGAGCAGGGAGAGTAAACAATTTACTCCGCACACTGCCAGTTTAGGTGCTGTCCTTGACCAGAGTTCTGAGATTCCCAGCATATCAACCAAGCATTTAGCTCAGTACTATAAATTATGGTGTTGAAAAATCATGGTGTTGCTGACCATGGTGTCCTTGACCAGAGTTCTGAGATTCCCAGCATATCAACCAAGCATTTAGCTCAGTACTATAAATTATGGTGTTGAAAAATCATGGTGTTGCTGAACTATGGGACAGTCAACCTGGTTGACTCTTCATTAGATGGGTGAGCTTAGAGGTGTTGGTTGGCCATGCCAACACTTTTGGTCCTGCCAGACCACCTTATCCCTGCCCCCTCCCTGGAGGTGGTCAAGGCCAAGCTGGATGAGGCCTTGAGAAACCTGGTCTACTGGAAGGTGTCCCTGCCCATGGCAGAAAGATTAGAACTAGATGATCTTTAAGGTCTCTTCAAACCTAAACCATTCGATGAATCTATGACTCTATGAATCTATTTCTTCCATTATCGTATGTTGTAGAAATTTACTGAACATGCTTTAGAAGATCCTCTGAAACCAAAGTGACATTGGTTCATTATTTGCAAGAATGTCAGTGAAGTTTCCTAAAAATAAGAGGGATTACCTTCCCATAGTAAGAAATGGCTTCTTTATATTTATCTATGATGTCTTCAGGACTAAGGCAATTCTTGGCACGTCCTATCTCAGCACTGGTGTCTGCATTGATACCATTTGAAGTCAGTGCACCTGGAAGAGAACAGGGTAAGAAATGAGTAGAAGGACATTCAGCAAACACAAATTATCTATGAAAAATAAAAATAGGATATGCTGTGGGTTTGACTAAAGCATACACAAAGAATACTTCCCCTACTAGAAAGTAATCATGTCCTACCAATAAAACACAAGTTCTATTGTAATATGCTATTGTAAATATTACAAATGAAAAATGGATTCAATCATGAACCAGCAAACAGGAAATAATCTTCCACTTAGTAGAAAACAAATATATTCATAACCTTTTACACTTAGATGTTTATTTAGACTATGAATAAAGTATTGGATTGCTAAAATTAGATTATGGCCACATCTGATTATGCATTTTTCATATTTGAATTACTCCTTGTTCTACTTGAAAACTGTATCTCTAAACCACACCTAAGAAAAAAAAATAAAGTGCTAGTTTTTATAAACTAATTCTTAGAGATTACTTCCTCCTACAATCATTTTAAGTGAATACTTCTCCACATCTAATCACAGAAAACCAAGTGTGACATTGTAACAAAGGCCACCAAATCTGAGCCTTCCACATTAAAAAATAGATAAATTACCTGAGGCTCAGACAAAACAGTAAGAAATTGCTTTTATGATGTAAGAAAGAAGGTGAGAGAAAGAGTCTTTACACACATAAGGTATAAGAATCTGAAATAGAAGTAAAGGAAATCTGAGGTATTACAAAGAACATGAAAATTTTATTTCTAGAATTTAATTTTATTGCAGAGTTAACTCAACAAAATTGAAAATATACAACAATGGTTCAGCGATGCTCTACACCCTTTTACAGATTAATCTGTAGGATTATGCAGTAATTTATTTTTCCAAGAGGTTTCTCTACTAAGATTGCAAGAAAATCTCTGCTTTCAGAACTGGATCTAGCTTTCAACAGGTATTTTCTACTCCCTTTATATATTCAGCAATATGTTGTTTTACATGCTCAAATGCTAAGGAAACATTTGAACATATATATCAACCTTAAGGGATCATAGCAAGCACTAATTAATCTGTAGGATCTGTACATCTGTAGATTAATTAGAGGTTTTAAGGAAGTGCAAAATCTTTCTTAATGATGATTGAGAGAGTTATCATGATACTATTAAGACCACATGTGACCATTCAGATTTGTCAGTATGAAGATTTTTAAATCCTCACTGCTCATGAGAAGAAACAATTGTGATTGGAATTTACAGGGACACAGTAGCGGAATTAGATCATTTCTGTTGTGCCAGTTACGACGAAATCTCTTTGCTTCCTCAAGATTTGCAGCCAAGCATATGGAAGCATCAGGAATCAGTACTAGTTTTGGCAAGTGGCAGTAACTATGCAAATGCAAAACATATGCAAGTAATGAGAGAAAATGCTTCGGAAACATGCATGAAAATAATGTACCTGGATCAATGAGAACTTCCTGTGCCCCTAAAAGGAGGAACAAAAATGATTTTTTTTTCAGCCTTTACATAAAGCCAACAAAATAAGCTCTTAAAATCTTACAACTAACATTAGGCTTGAACAAACTTTTACGGTTTATTAGGATCATCATTTGTATTTTGTAGGACTACCATTTAAAATTCAAGTAGTCACCATATGTTAAATCTTTTTTATTTTAAATTAAATGTAAAAATCCCATAAACTTGCAATAGATTCTAAGGCACATCAAGAAGACCTAAAGAATTTTCCATGTATAATTTAAAGCCATATCTTTTTTTTTTTTTCTTTATTCTTGTTTTAATTGGCAAGTTTCCTTCACAATACACATAGTATATTTTAATATCAGGTCATACAGTACTTAAATCTCCTTGTAGGAGATTTATTCTACACAATACTCTAGAATAACATTCCCAAGTAACTCTATCCCTCTCAGTTTGCTACATCAATTTTTTTCTGAACAATTGAGTCGTGCGAACCCAACAAGCCAGACTATGCACGTGACATAGCTGCTGAGAGTATTGCAGACTTGGACTATCAGATGGGTAACACTTTGTTGCCCTAAACTTTGATTAAACATGGCAAAAAAATTGTTAAGATCAAGGGTTAAGCAGTCAAAAACAATTGCTCTGAGTGAGACAGGACCTCCTGTCAGCTGATTTGCTCAGATTAATGAAACTGAGATATAGAGGTACATCAAGAAGATACTCCAGCACTTCACTTAGGTGTCCTAATTCTGCTTGGGGGAAAAGAAAAGTATTATGACAAAATTAAGGGCTTAGTACATCAAATAAAAGACAGCAGAGAAAGCCAAAACAGCTAATAAGCTAAACATAAAGCAATCTAAACTCAGCTTATTCAAAATACACATCACATAGGCTGTAACAGGACGTGGCCATGTTTGTGTCCAACAGGATCTAAGCAGCTCAAACTCTTCTTTTACACTGACAGCTGCTGAGACAAATCCAGTCATTCAAGGGGACACAAGCTAAAACTCTCTCACTACAAACAAAAGTTTTTAGGAACATGAAAAGTCACACTTCTTTAGAACCTCAAAGTTCTTTTTTCATGACCAGCAAGATGCTGCAGTCCAAGAGCCCCTGGCAATGACCAAGGAAGAAACCTGCCTCTGGAGCAAGCAAGATTCCACATCTCCTTCCATCAGACAAGTCCTTTAAACACTCTGTAATTAACTAATTCTCTTCTAAATTAACTATTCCTATCAAAAGGGTTTCAAAAGAAGTTGAAGGCTACAATAACAACTACAACAAAAAAAACAAACCACAGCATACACAACATTCTGATTGTTACAGATAGGTATGAAATACATTGCAATTCTCTCAAGTTTGTGTTCTGTATTACACAGAGAGACAATACTAATGCTTCTCTTTCCAAAGATGTTTCTATTTAAAGCAGATACTGCAATGTTGGACTTTTAGCAGCCAGGTCCCATGCTATAGCCTAAAAATGCCAAATGATGGAAATCGGAGAGATTCAAGAGAAAGATGTTTCTCCTGACTGGATCTCGGCACAAAGTCAGTACAAAGACATGTTGACCTGTCAAGGCTGAAGTACAGGCACAAGAACAGTTGCAATTCCAGGCACATCAGGAAGCACTCAAGTCAACTCTGCCATCTGTAAGCCTCAAAATGAGGCATGAATTGAATGTCACTACCAAGTATAGCATTTCTTGATTTGCACACATTTTGGGAACTCCTTTTGTTTCTGGAGTTATCCCACAGAATTTAATCCCACTGGAATTTGTTCCCCAGATTCACAAAATTCATTATAACAAAGCAGAATATAAAGAAAGGTGCAGTTGGAAAAGATTTTAAACAAAAGGTGCTGCAGAGTCAAAAAAGGCATTCAGAAAACTTTGGGGGATTAAAAAACAAAAGATGTCATAGCAGTTGCTGTTTGGCTAGAGACTGCAGAAGCTTAGACCTCAAAACATTAAAGAGATCTTAACTAGAGTTAGAGAACAATATCTAATGGACCATGAAAAGGCATTTTTGTCTGGAAGGGAAAAACAAGGAATACTGATTACAAACAGATTGCAACATCTATTGTTAAATATTCGTGGAAAAATTAGACAGTTAAATAATTACACTCTAACAGCCAACATAAAATGCACTCATAGGTCATGGGACCAAATGCAGAGATTTTAATGACTAGTTAGTATATGAAAAAAAAAAAAAATCAGTATTTTACTATCACAATAACCTGGTGTCAACAAACACAGTTGGTAAAATAATATAAAGCATAAAGATATAAAGATGATGGTTGGGTGTTTCAAGTAAAGACATAAATGTTGATCATATTGCACACAGAAGGACTTATACCAGTACCAGCTTCTGTTTTCACAGTACTGTGCAAGAACTAATGCTAATAAAATCCTCATATCGGTTATGTAATTTGACAGCTTAGTATACTACATCTTAAACCTTAGATTGGTTTATTGGTATTTCATTAACCAAATGTATTTATTAAGTTTTGACTTTAAAATAGCAACACACCTCAGAATAAACATGCCTAGCTTTGTATTCTCAACAGGTGCATCACTGCCGTATCACCTGAACTTTTCATGAAAACTGCCTGCATCTGAAACTAACACAGACACTGTTAAGCAGATCAAAAGATCAAAAGCTCTGCGACTCTGTGCAAAGCACATGTGTTGGCATTGACACCACAACAGCAGAAAACTCATGCATGTAAAAATCTTTAAAGGAAATAGTGTTCTCCCCTCCCACCTCACTCCTCCAGTTTATCTTGTCATGGGTTAGAGAGCTCAGAAGTTGGGAGGAAATTTGAAAATGTTCCCTGTGGAATAAAAGCCAGATCTCATCTTTACCTGGTCTGTGCCTGTTGCCTGCCTCAGCAGAAAGAGAACCGCCTTGTGCTCTGCGAGACCCAACTTTACCTCCAGTGCCACCAGGATAATGATAGATGACTGATGCTGAGCATAACCCCTCAAGAGCAGCTGGAGAGTAAAGAAAAAAGCCAAAAAAGCCAATGCATTGGTAGAGATATTGCAAGAAGTGAACTGTCATCACAAATACACACCTTCTAGAAAAGCATTAAAAAGTGATGCACAATTCATTGGTTTTTTCAGTAGGTGAAGGGAGGTGATTCTCCCCCTCCACTCAGCTCTGGTGAGACCCCACCTGGAGTACTGCATCCAGTTCTGGAGCCCCTATTACAAGAGGGATATGGACGTGCTGGAACATGTCCAGAGAAGGGCCACGAGGATGATCAGAGGGCTGGAGCACCTCTCCTATGAGGACAGATTGAAAGAGTTGGGGCTGTTCAGTCTGGAGAAGAGAAGGCTCTGAGGTGACCTAATTTTGTCCTTCCAGTACCTGAAAGGGGCCTACAAGAAGGCTGGGGAGGGACTTCTCAGGATCTCAGGTAGTGATAGGACTAGGGGGAAAGGAATGAAGCTGGAGGTGGGGAGATTCAGGCTGGATGTGAGGAGGAAGTTCTTCACTGTGAGAGTGGTGAAGCCCTGGAATGGGTTGCCCAGGAAGGTGGTTGAGGCCCCGTCCCTGGAGGTGTTTAAGAACAGGTTGGACGAGGCTCTGGCCAGCCTGATCTAGTGTGGGGTGTCCCTGCCCATGACAGAGGGGTTGGAACTAGATGATCCTTGTGGTCCCTTCCAACCCTGGCTGATTCTATGATACAATTTACTACAATAATACATTTTATGTTGCAGGTTTTCTTAAACACGTTTGCTCATGTCTTATTAATTTTTATATTGACTTAATTCTTCACACCTGATATTCAGATTTTGGTCATCAAAATCATATTCACAACACAGAGGAAAAGTTACAGAAAATGATTTGATTTACTGTGTTTTAGAAACTGTTTGCTTCACCATCAATTAATCCTACCTCCAAGCCACAGAAAGTCATTCACAGACCGCAGAAGTTCCACTGCCATGTGATAGTGCACCAAGGAATCTTGCAACATGCCAGCTTGTAAACACAGGTCACCAACATGTTTCCTCATTCGGCCTTGGCAACGCTTCTTATAATGTCTGGAAAATCAAAGGTACAATTTACAGTTATTCCCATGAAACAACTATTTGAGGTAATAATCACTTGAAGTCAGTTTTCTTTCCTTCATAATAGTAGATCAACATTTTACTATTTAATCAATTTACTGTTTAATCAATTTACTACTTCTCTGAGCAAACAGCCTGTAAGAATTCTAACCAGCATGATATGCTAAGAATCAACATTTTGAGGAGATCCTGATTAAAAACAAACAAACAAACAAACAAAAACCCAATGCATCATGTATTTTAGCTACACAGCATTTACACAGAATCACACAGTTCAAAGACTGCACTTCAGAGCACTGTAATATCCTTGTAACAAATGAAATAAAACAGAGTCAAAGAATAGCCCATGTTGAAAGAAACCTCAAAAGACCTTCTAGTCCAACCACGCTAGATGAGATTATCTAGTACCCTGTCAAGACACATCTTGAAAACCTCCAAATCACGGTTTTACTAGCCCTCAATGTGTACTTGGCTGCCCCTCCAGAGATGGTCTATTTGTTTTTAAGTACACCCAAAAGCTCATTATGAAGTCAGGGTGGTCCCTTGTTCTGTCTTGTTCCTTTGCCATGGTAGGGAACGGACTGTTCTTGAGCTTCCAGGAGGCTGTTCTTTAATATTTCTTAGCAGTCACAAGCTGCTTTTCCATCCATGGATACTTCCCATGGAATCCCTCAGATCCAGGCCCTGATCATATTGCAGTTGACTCTTCTAAAATACAGGATCTTTGTTCCCCTACTGGTCAACGTGTTCAGAAGGACTTCACAATATTGTTGTCACTGCACCTGAGGCTACCATTGGTAATTATCTGTCACCAAGTTTTCTTGGTTTGTGCACAGTAAATCTAGCACTGCACTGCTCCTAGTAAGCAGCTCCATCATTTCCGGGAAGCAGTCCTCAATGCATTCCAGGAAACTGATGGGCAACTTCTATGCTGCTATGTTGCTTTCCCAACTAAAGTCCATGTAATCAAGGACAACCATGAGGAGCAGGTTCTCCTGGCCTGAGACCTCCTTAAGCAGCCAAAGTAAGATTTTCTCAGCCTAAATGGGCAATTAGTAACAAATATCTGACCCAAGGTGTCCCTTACTGATGATCCTTCCAGTCTTGGTTCAAAGACTCTAAAAAACTTTCACGATCCCCATAGCTCAGCACCATACATTCAAATTCCTATTTCACATAAAGGGTAAATCTATCTCCTCTTCTTCCCTTCCTATTTTTTAAGAATTTGTAGTCATCCACTGTGGTATTTCTACCATGTTTCTATGGTTCTCTGCTCACTGCTCACCCTGTAACTTGCAGATGCTGCTCCACTCAGGCACCACCCAGCTGGGACAAAGGAGGGGAAACAAGAAGCTTTTCTGATCACATCATATTCACAACTGATACAGTAATGACATTAAATGAAGCTTAATACAACTGTTGTCTTTATCTTTCAGGTATGTCTCATCTTTTTCAACAAGCATGTGCTCTGCAGCTCTTTTTAAGGAAAAAATGCAAGAAAATTTAAGTGAAAACCAAAGTTGCTCTGCCCAAACTACGGAAAGGCACCAAACCTTACCAAGATTTCAGTTTGAACTTTGGGTTACAGAAAAACACTTCTGCCAAAAAGCTACTTTATCATCTCGAATCAGTATTGTATAGGAGAGTAAAAGTTGTCTACAAGTCAGGTTTTACTAATCTCTGCATTCCATAACAAAATTGAGAATGTTACAATGTTTTTAACTATTTTTTTTTCTTTATACAGAATAAAGAGTGTAACTGGAGAATCACCACTTCCTTACACAGCTATACTTCCTCTTAAAAATGCTAACACTTCACATTTCCTCTCTCTACACTACCAAGTAATCTCTATGTTTATGGACAAATTACATTCCTTATTCTCTCAAAAGTGCAGTTTTTAAGTGTTTTTCCAGACTGCATATGATTAAGTTCATAAATCTGAGTCACTCAGCAAAAGCAAAGGAGATCATGTCAGACTCCTAAATCAGAACCTAATACTGGAATCATTTCAATCACGCTGCCCCACCAACAGTTCTTCCTAAACAACACCTAATTTTGCTGCAGGCTTATGCATATACAAATACATGCAAAGTTTGAATCTATTTGCTTAGACATCAGTAAACATGGTTCATTCAAAACACTTCTCTTACAGAAACTCTCCTTCTTTATAAACAAATGGCTATTTTATTCCTGGTGATGAAGAAACTTACTATTAATTATTCAAAGACTGAATTCATACCACCTACTTATAGGCACTTAAATGTGGGGCCAAGACAGAATTGCTCTCACACAGTCCCTGCAAGTCTTCACTAGCCTTCCAGAAAACATTTTCTCACTGGTTATAGAGCAAGTTTGCACCATACAAATGTATAAACTGTGTCTTAATTTAGCTTTCACAAGAAAGTATAATTAATTCAGGTGTGGGTTTTTTATCCCAATTACCACAAGTATGTCCAATGAGACAAAAGGCAAAGATAGGATTGAAAAGAAACCTACTCTCCACAGACACCAAATGTTAATTTACTTTCATATTTGGGGAAAAAAATAAATCTACTAGCTACAATATCAGATCATTAAAATCATGTCTAAGTGACTGATGGTTCCTTCAGTGGAGAATGGGGTACAAATTTAACAGAAAAAGTCATACATGCATATATACATATATATCAGCATCAAATTACCATTATTAATTTTAATATCATTTTAATAGCTGGATCATAGAATCAGGGTTGGAAGGGACCACAAGGATCATCTAGTTCCAATCCCCCTGCCATGGGCAGGGACACCTCACACTAGATCAGGCTGGCCAGAGCCTCATCCAGCCTGGTCTTAAACACCTCCAGGGATGGATTTGCTTCATAGTTTTACCTAAACAATCTGGCCACAAAGCTGAAAGTGAGAAGTTTTGTGGCCGTTTGACGCTGTGCCTTTAAGGAAGGGGCACACTGGCTAAATGTTTGTAAAATATTTTGGTTTTCTAAACGAATTTCATTGGTAGGATTGTGGGAGGAGAGATTGGACCCAGGGGAGTTGGGAACTTTCTCTCAGTCTTCCTTCCTTCGCTGTCCCTTTCGGCTGGATCTGCTTCTGGGATTCTGGCCAACTAAGATAAGATACTAACTCCCTGTGCAAGGCCTTTATTCTTTTCCTGCCCTGTTAACTGTCCTCGTCTCTTCTTCTACCTCTTTTGGGGGAGAAGGGAGGTAGGGGGTTGAAGGGGGCACAGGGGGAAGCCCCCTCTGTGGGGGGTCTGGTTTCTGGTTAAGTTCATTTGCTGTATATTCCTGTATATATTGTAAAATACCTGTATTTGTTGTGTTACACAGAATCTGTTTCCTTGTAAAATATAATCTCATTTCTCCGACTGGGTTTAGCCGTGGTCTCTCTCTCAGTGGGGGAGGGAAAGCAGAGCCTTTCCTTTCAAACCACCACAAGTTTATAGATTCCTTTGTTGTTGTTTTTTTTGTAATTAAAACATCATTTCATTACTTTGAGTCTCTACTGCCTAATCTGAATCTATTGATGACAAAGTCCATGTCAATTGCCTGCTCCCTCTTCTAGGATAAAATGACAAATCTTTTTCCTGGCCAGCTCCTTAGAGCATCATACAGTTAAGAGC
The DNA here is from genome assembly GCF_014839835.1 of Dryobates pubescens. Taxonomy (NCBI): domain Eukaryota; kingdom Metazoa; phylum Chordata; class Aves; order Piciformes; family Picidae; genus Dryobates; species Dryobates pubescens. Next base: position 16,927,950 of record NC_071625.1, on the reverse strand, counting down.
TGTTTCTATTTGTTTTTCTTCCAGAAGAACAATTAAAACATTAAGTTTCAAAGACACGCCTAAGTCTTTCCCAAAGACACACCACAAACTCCTTCTAGAGTGTAATGCACTCAGAAATGTCCTCAAGGAAGGCAATGCTGCATAATGCAGAGCCACATGTGGAATACTTCATAGCATCAGTCATCTGAACTCCTCTCCAGAAGGTACTTTCCTCAACACACTAGCACATACAGCTGACTACAGATCCAGTTTAAAAATCTTATTCTCTAAAGTTCGTAGTGTTAATTTGATACCTTACATACTCTTATTCTCTTAAGAATAATAACCTCCGTTATTATTACCATCAGCAACCACAACTACTGCTAGTACAAACTGGAGGACAATAAACCTACTCCAGGAACCAAAAGCCACTCTTCAATCTCATTTCCATTTCTGCCTTATTTGCTGTGTAAGATAAATGCTTTACCCCTTCATCTCCAACTCTTTGCTAGAAGCCCAGGAAAATTTTACAGACAATTCAAACCACCAATACTATATTTCAAGACAAAAATTTGTTTTCACTACAAATCATCCAGCAATAGGTTTGAATGAATGTCTGGATCCTCGACATTTCAAAGTGGCTAAATTTAAAGACGAGAAACATGCGAAATAAATTTGCCAAAGTATTCATGCAAAGTGCTTCAACAAAAATGTCCATCAAATCCCGCTAATGCCGATCAGCATGCAGAACTGCAAGTATCACCACTCATAACAGTACCCAGACTAAAAAAGACACAGCTATGGCGTTTGATCAACTGCCAGAACTGTCAAATTTGGAAACCAAACACGGGCAGCAACAGCTTCATGGCTTTGGATTTTAAAAACTGAAGCAAACTCCAGAGGCCAGCAGCCGCCTAAGCAAATTATGTGTGTCCTACAAAAAAAAAATACAGCATTGCTACCAAATATAATTGCCAAATGCACCAAAAGGGGTAAACCACAGTGGTAAGGCTCCAGGCAGCAATTATTTTGTGTGTGTACTGAAAAAAATAAATAGAAAAAGCAACACTAAAATATGCAATGAAGGCGGAGTGGAAAGGCAGTACATGGAAGAAAGCTAACTATTTTGAAAACATACACAATCACAGCCTACCTTTTTAGACCCAACAACAAACTCACAGGGCAGTATGAGAGAAGAGGAAAAACAAAAGAAAGGAACAAAACAAAAATTAGAAGGACAGAGAACAGAAAGAAAATTAACAGCCACATAGAGATACCGAGATACTGTGAACTCTGATAAATTGGTGAACAAATCCCATCTAGGAGACTGTGTAAAAAAAAGACAGCTATAAAATAGAGCCCTACTGTCTCATCTCTTCATAGTACTAACTAGATGCCTTAACAGTATTAAAAAGGAATGAAACTAAAACACAAACTGATGGAAGCAATATTAAAATGAGCTTATCCAAGTAGATTTGTAATCATACGTGAGCATGGTTATTTTCTCAGCTGACAACAGAAGCAAAATAGAAAAGTTAAACAAATGGCATTTTTCTGGCAAGTACATTTCCTGATTTCAAGCTTGTAAGACCTTTGTGTCATCAGAACAATGATGATTTTCCACTTCCAGCCTCTACAAATAACTGTCAAGAGCAACAGGTTTTAGAAACTTTTTCAGTTGTCCTCACCTAATTCACAGATGAAGAGACAGGAAAAAAATAACAGATTTGCAAGGACCGCCTATCAGCTGACTGCTCTAGGAAATAAACCGAAGCCAGACTTCCAGTCCTCCAACTTCTATTTCACAGTACAATCTTTCTTCCACACTTCTCAGGATTTAATGCTACTATACATGAAGTTTTCCAGCAGGAAAAAAAAATATTCTACACAAATAACATAGTGAGTTTATGTACATTATCAGCTCATTGCGTGCTTTGGAACATTCTCTCTTTTCATCACACAAGCAACTTGCATAAGACAAATATCAGCTCCACATCTTCTGAGAATTAGCTTATTTGAAATGCAACATAATGATGCATCTCCCTAAATTATCAACACTGCATCCTAAAAGAAGCCAACCATGTTCCAATTATTGTACAATCAAATTAATGCTAATCTTACAAACTGGGTAAAAGAGATCAGATCTAGGTATCTAGTCCTAATCATAAGTATTATGATAAATAATAAACTGCTTGGGGAAAAGCCTCTTTTAAGATAAAAAATGTTAATTAGTTTAATCTTCAAATCATGTGTTTGTAATTACTAATCACATCTAAAGACTTTGGCTTGAAAGTGTAGGTTAGTTTAATAAACTGATGTTTGTTCAACCACCTCTCATGGTCCTGAATTTTTGTTAAGTAAAATCATAGAATGGTTTGAGTTGGGAGAGACCTTAAAGATCATCAAAGTCTAATCTCCCTGCCATGGACAAGGACACCTTCCACTAAAGCAGGCTGCTCAAAACCCCATCCAACCTGGTTTTGAACACTTTCATGGATGAAGCATCCACAAATTCTCTGGGCAACCTATTCCAAGTGCCTCACCAACCTCATTGTGAAGAATTTCTTCCTAGTACCTAATCTAAATCTAATCTCAGTTTGAAATAGTTACCTCTTGTCCTGTGACTACATTACCTGACAAAAAGTCCTTCCTTATGTTTCCTGTAGGCCTCTTTCAGGTACTGAAAGGCTGCTACAAAGTCTCCCTGGAGCCTTCTCCAGGCTGAACAACTCTAACACTTTCCTCCTTTCCTCAGCGAGGAAGTGCCCCAGCCTTCCCAGTAGAACACAGAAGCAGAGATGCATCATGCATTGAAACGTGCCTAGAAAGGTCCCTCTGCAGAGAAGCTCAGGTACACTATGCACAGATATTTCTATCTCCATCAAGGACACTTGCTTTTCTTACATTTCCTTGAGATGACATAAATTTCTCCTTTCTGTTACAGAACTCAAATATACATATAAAATCATTTAAAGTATTTTCTTACTCATCCATACAAAATGCTAAACTTAATATAAGGATCTTTTAATTCAGCTTGCTTGTATATAAATGCTCACTTTCAAAACAATGAGAAACACTGTGTAGCAAAATAAAGCTCAAAAGCTTGCTTACTACTGAACTAAAAGTGGAAAGATTAGAATATTTAACACCTTTTCTTTGAACAGTTAAGTGCAGTAAATACTTAAAGTACATCCTTTCAACTAGACTTACTGAAAAACTATTTGTTTTTTTTGGTTCAAAACACCCAGCAAGGTCACACGTGTGTCTGAAACTGTGATTAACTCATGTGTTCACAGAATCAGGGTCATACACCTCCCATTTTGCCAAGACTTCAAGCATCACACTAAACCTGTTTCAGCTCTTCAGTGGAACTACAGAAATGTCTTCTTGGATATAAGTGGACAAACATATTGCTGTACTGGAGCTCCCAATCAGGCAGGACTTCACAGGAAATATTTGGCTGCTAGCTACAGCCACTGTTCACAAGTCATTTATGTAAGGAACTGACTTCACAAGTAGAGTTTGGAAGCACGCTGTTTAGAAGACACCATTAAATAGCATAATTAATGGTGGTTTTAAGATTCTTGGGTGTCCTAGTTAACCAGAATAGGAAATCTAGGGGATTATATCCAACCACAAATCACCTAAACAAAGAAATTAAAGATAAGATTCTAAAAGGCCTCATCTAGTCTACACAACTTAACCATCCATGCAGAGTAGGAAGAAAAAAAAAAAGAAGAGTAACACAAGAATTTGTAACACTAATAAAAGTTGAATAGTGCAAAGACTAATCAGAACACTAAGAGTAGTTCAAGTAGGGCGCACCAATGGCCAGCAAGTTCAACTGCTCACCAGCAAGGAGGACCAGAGCAGGTAAGAAAGGTACTTCAAACAATCAGAGAGAATTTAACTGAGGGCTTCAAACTAATGAGAAACATAACACTACTTTCTTCCAGTATATCATATCCTTATACAGAGATTCTCAGGCTAGAACTAATTGTGCAGGCCAAGGTGATTAACATGATCAGCTGGCTTTGCAAACCTGCCTGGATAGACCCTTTTAGGCTTTTACACACAATAACTACTGGTGGCAATCCTAGCAGTACAAGACAGACATGAAAGATACTCTTCCCATGCATACGATGTATTTGATGAGGCTTCCACAGCTCTGTATTTTCCAAGATAACAGAAGGATGGTTGCTTCTGTCCTTTGAATCTGAATGAAAACAAGTGGTGTTCACACCTGCCTGTAGCTACCAAGCCAGAATTACTAATCCCAAACACAAGCACCATGTAACAGTCACAAATCTGAAAGCTGAGCAGGCAAATGATCAGGAAGGAAATATACGAGGCAGAACAAAACACATGAAAACCAGTAACATACACAAAACCAAACAGGATGGTTGTGAGAAGAATGCTAGCAAAACAAGACAGGACTTAGTCACCAGAACAAATGGATAAAAAAGTAGACAGAGGCTTAGGGGAAGAAAAAAAAACAAACAAAAAAACAACAACAACAAAACCCACACAATAAGTAGGATTAGTCAAACACTACATAGTACAAAATTACTTCTCATTGATGTTAATTGAATTTATTAATAATGTAGATCTATAAACCATTTAAAGCTTTGCAGCAAAGTTTCTTTACGTCAGAATCTGTCAAACCTTTCCTGTGACTTCTTCCTACTATTTGATTAGCCTCATAAATTAAATATGTGTAGATATATATATATAATGTAGAAACTCAAAACATCAAATATGGCCAGACTACAAATTAAATGGTGAGACACACAGAGTAACACAGGGTTACAACCTCTGTCTTTAAATAGAGTCTGCTTTGTCCTTTCTAAAAGGCTTATTCTTAAATCTAGCAATTGCCACATGTTTCTTCAAGACTTGTGAGATGACAAAAGTAGCTGCTTACCTACTATCAGTGTCCAGACCTACAAAATCCTTCTTCTCAAAAGGAACACACAGGAGCGGGATCTTGTCTCCAGACTTATCAGTGGCTCTGTCAAGCCGCTTAGACTCCAACACTATAAAGAGGGATTCAATAAAATCTTCTATTCTTTTCTCCACAGTTTCACACTCATCATAACTGGGATAAAACGCCACATCGGTGCGGGGCTGCTCCACAATCTCTCCTTGAAGCCCAAAGACAAACAACCGGGAATCATAGAGAGTAGAACCATACATCTCCTTTTGCAGATGGAATTTTTCAAAAGTCTGAGGCCAGTCCTTTGCAGAAGCACAGTCTGTAATAGTTATCAGCCCCACAACTTTCCTATGTGTCTGAAAGTCTCCCCATTCATTGTTCTCAGGGGGATAATGGTGCCTGTAACGGATATATAACACACGCTGAGAGTCACGCACATTAACTTGACTCACTGCTGAAATTCGCTTGTAGATCCTGAAAAAGCTTTCTTCAGGTACAATGCCAATTGGCTGAACTACAACCAGGAGAGTCTGATGATCCTCAGCACACTGCATGTAGTCAGGAACACTCATTTTGCATCAACTGCAGGCTAGTAAAAGAAAAATGCATATTATTTTTTAACATTCATACATACATACAATTGTAGAAACAAATCAAGACTTTGATGCTAAACACTTCTGCATCCTGTATAACTGTGTATAACTAATACTTTCCTTCATCATTTTACCCATGCAGCCTACTGACAAAGCTACACAAGGAGTGTTCCTAGTCTTCGCAAATTAGGATTTTCCAACCGAGTGAGTCTCATTCACCGTGCAGCTACACAAGCCAACCTAACACACGGGGGCAGCAGAGAGCCCCCTCTGCCACAGCCACTGAGTAAACGCTTCTGAAGCACCACCTCAGGAAAGATGTCCTTCCAGACTCAGGCTCCCCGGGATGTCTCCACAATACCCTTTGGGGAAAAATACGGAACACTGCGTGAGGTGAGATGTAAACCGACACCACTGCGGAACGACCAAATTTTACACCGCTGTCAGTGCTCGCACATGGCCAGGCAGAGGAAAATCAGGTCCTGAACACTCAATTTTTGAGAAAAGGGAAGTCTTTCTTTTCTCAAAACACATGCAGATTCATCAGAAGGGCCAGGCAATGTTTTGTACTTGAGCTATCTGAAAATGATAGTACTGCAGCTGTGTCATGAATGAAAAACGTGCACTGCTAAGCCCTTCTTTCTTCTCTGAGACCTCCCTTGGAGGATTTCAGCTTCAAAGCACCCTCGAAAACGCACATACAACTCTAACAACAACAAACCCACACCAACCCGGGGGGCGGGGGGGAATAATTTTAAAAAGGCAAGCGAAAAACAAGCAAAGAAAAGCCAACAAAGTAAACAAGCCACAGCACAGCTTCCGACCGACACTTGCTTTTGCCAAATAACACGAAGAAAAAGAGTTTGCAGCCCGGGAGCACAGGTGGCAGAGCAGCAGCTGTTCGCGGAAGAGGGGCTCCTCAGAACTCCTGACAGTGCGAAGGTCCCCCCCACCCCACTGCCCAAGTGTCAGCTCGAAGCGCAGCGCCCTGCCCCCACTGCCTATCCCTCCGCTCCCGACTCCGCGGAGCGCCGCGTCCCGCCGTAGCGGGCGGGCAGGGAGAGCTTCACCGGTGCGGCACTCCGCTTCCCCGGGTTCCCTCTCCCCGGACAGCTGCCCGCACCGCGCGCGGCGAAGTTTAGGAAATTAAAAGAAACAAATGTTAAAACGAGAAACAGTTCCCGATGAGGCGCGGCGTCAGGTGCACACTCCCCCCACACCCAGTCAGGAAGGGGACTGAGGAGCAGCATGAGGAGAGGGGAGGCCCAGCGGAACCGCTGTAAAGGCACCGGGAAGAGGCAGAGTCTCTCGGGAAAGGTAGGGAAAGGGACAACCGACTCAAACCAGCCGCGGACTCCTGAGTAGCTTACGCGTTGGGGGTAGGGGGCACTCAGAGCCGGGACAGGAACCGCCCCGCCTCCTGCTGCTGCCGGACGCGAGGGGCGGGCAGGGGCGGTGCGCGGCGGAACTGACGGCAATGGGCGCTCGCGGCCGCGCCCGGCCGTGGGAGGGCCGCACATGTGCAGAGGGAGCGGCTATGAGGCCAGGTGGGCTGCCTGGTTTACTCTAAGAGGGAGCGGTGCTGTGCCTGAGCGGTCCGCTGCCCGCGGTGCCTTTGGCCATCCGGCGTTTCACACAGTCACGCAGTAGGCCCCAAAAGGCGTCCTCTTCCCAGTGCGCAAACCCACCCGCACGGAGTAGATACTTGCTTTGTTTCAGCTTGCAGAATCGGCTGCTAGGTGACAAATCAACAAATCCAGCACACCCTTGGCTCAGACGGTAGCAGTTTATTACGTACACTACAAATAACATATATGGGAAAATCACAGAATGGTAGGAGTTGCAAGGGACCTCTGGAGATCGAGTCCAACCACCCTGCCAAAGCAGGTTCACCTATATCAGGTTGTACAGGAGCACATCCAGGTGGGTTTTGAGACTCTCCCGAGAAACTCCACCACCTTTCTGAGGAGCCTGGTCTAGTGCTCCATTGCCCTCAAAGTAAAGAAATTTTTCCTTATGTTTAAGTGAAACTTGTGCTCTAGTTTGTACCTGTTGCCTCTTAAACTAGCACTGGGCACCACTGAGAAGAGCCCAGCACCCTCCACAACCCTTCAGCTACCGTTCAGCATTGAGAAATTCCTCCCTTTGTCTGCTCTTTTGCCCACTAAAGAGCTCCAGGTCTGTCAGCCTTTCCTTGTAAGAGAGATGTTCCACTCCTTTCATTATCTTTGTGGTCCCCTGTTGGACTCTCTCCAGTAGTTCTCTGCCTCTCTTGAACTGGGGAGCCCAGAACTGGACACAATACTCCAGGTGTGGCCTCACCAGGGCAGAGTAGAGGGGAAGGAAAACCTCTCTTGACCACACTCACTCTTAATACACCCTAGGATATCATTGAGCTTTATGTCCATGATGGCACACTGCTGGCTCATGGCACCGATGTAGTCTGTGAGTGGCCAGTACTGGGGGGAAGGGCAATTATTTCAGGTCACCTCTACATGGGGTGGTTGGTGTTTCTGAGCCTGGACCATGACAACCTTGAGACAGGGATGGACCTGGCCGCCATGTGGTGTGCTGGAGATGACTGGAGATGATCATTAAGCTCTCCTGAGATCCTCCAGGATGCAGGTATGCAACGTTCTGAGTAATTCCAAGTGGCAGAAAGAGCTCTGAAAGGAAGTTGCTTAAAGTGTGTATAGATCAAAAATAGGATGGAATATTACATGTGGTATTGTTCGCCTAAAAGCTAGGGTCTCATTTTTGCTTCTGAAACTATTAATCACTCCAGATATTCTGATGGAAGAACTCTGACACTGAGAGCCTTGCCTGAGATTTCCAAATGTAACAGTATCTTAAAGTCACCATTGTCAGTTCACTTTGATTGCATTCATGCGTTCACATGTAATTTACCAGCTGCTCAGATTTATCTTTTGAGTATGATGCAAACTCTTTTTCCCCACAAATCAATTTAATCAAATCCATTCAATAGCCATTAATTTTTCAATTTCAAAATATACTAAAAATGTTTAATCATTAAATATCACTAATATTGCAACATCATGGTATTCTGTGCGTGCGCACCCACCTCATGCTATATTGCTTCATCATGAGTCTGTCTCCCCTAGACTAAATCTCTGCAGCATGGAGAGATACCTTAAGCTTGCTGTCTTCCTGCTGCTGGTCTCTAGAGATCAGCTGAAAGTTGTCATCTGCCCAACATGGTTCCAGATTTGTCCCACATGTGGCCCTTCAGGGAACACTGTATTGGAAAAGAGGAAACATCTGAGATACAACCTAGAGAAGAGGAAAATGAGTCCTGGTTTGCCCAGACCACCTTAAACTGCATTGTTCACAGCTGAGCAGGCAGGTCCCTAGATCCTATGGGATCTATATGAATCATGGTTCTATATCCAAATAGCTCAATACCCTCAGAAATCTTGGTCTATTGGTGTTTATATGTATGTTAAAATAATGAAAAACCTCAGTAAATATAAGAAATTTTCAGTCACAGTAATGTCAACTGCTACCACAAGATGTCATGAGATGGTAAGGAAGAAATTGAGCCTGCTTGGCCCTTGTAGCAATCACAGGACATTGTGCTCCACTTCAGAGGTAACTTAGAATGGCCTCACAGAGGTTGTAACCTCAAGGGAATTCAGGGAATTATGCAGTCTAAGATATGTAAATTATCTGCAATAGGTAAGCATAAAAGATATCTCCAAATAGAGCAATGTTAGAACTAATGCAAATGAACACATCACTCTATGATCCTTGTGCTAAAGTGCTTATGACTGCTTAGGATGCTTTTATTAATAAATTCGTATCATATATAGGAAAGCCTTGTTTTTATGTACCAGGCAAATTCTATATAATCTAGTAATAGTTAACAAACTCCTTGTCCTTTCCATTCAACATTATTCTGTATATACAACCCTTTCTGCCCTAATTTCTGCAAGCTATTACTGCAGGCTACAGGAAAGTTCCCATTCTTCTCTCTCATGCTAAATAGTGATCAATTCATCACCCTTAGCAGACTTCTTACCAATACAAATGATCAGGCTTATTGTTTGAAAGCATATTAGAAAAAATATTATTTAAGCCATTAGTGAAACGCAAATATGCATCCTCATTTCTGGACATGCCAACTCAGCTCCCATAGGATCACAGAATTATTCTGGCTGGAAAAAGCCTTCAAGATCACCGAGTTCAACCATCAACCCAACACTACCATGCCCACTAAACCATGTCCCAGAGTGCCATGTCACTCCCACAGAGTGGGAGTACAGCAGCCCTTGCCCAAAGAGGTTCACATGAACTTCTGGGACCAACGCCACCGGTAACAAACCCCCTGTTGCCTTCTGCAGGCGTAGGCTGCATAAGTATTTTCCAAACTACCTGCAAAGCAGACAGACGGGGTTAATACTCTGTGGGAAATGTGTTAATAATAAAGACACGGACTGATAACCACTTAATAGTTCACATGTGCACTCCGCACCTCAACATACCTCTGACAAGTGTCAGGATTACCAGACAGCATTCCCTTTTCCTGTACTACAGCAGCGAGAGGTATTTAGCAGCCTGTAATTACAGCTCGGGTTAACAATGTAGCCAGTGGCCCGTAATTAGCATACATATACAACGAGGCTCTTTGCTATTAAAAACAAGTCCCCAAAACTCGGGTGCTAGTCCGGAGGCTCAGCGGCAGGGCTCATCCAAGGAAGACTTGAATCGCCCCCAACCCTGTGGAAAAACGCCCAGTGCCCTTGCCCGCGGGGCCAGCTGGGAACTCCGCGTCCCCGACGGCTTCGGCTGCCACGGGCCTCCGGGGAACCGTAATCCCCCAAGCTGAGGAGGAAAGAACTGGACAGGGTTGCTTCGCGGGACTTGTAGTTCTCCCGCGGCTCGGCAAACGGGCAGGGAGCGCGGCACTCCATGGGAGTTGTAGTGCCGCCGAGGCGGGCAGCGGCAGGGGGAGGCGTATCGCTTGGCCACCGGGGACTACAACTCCCAGCGGGCCGTGCGCAGCGGCCGCCCCGTCCTTACCCGGTGAAGGGGGTGTGAAGGGCTGGAGCCGGTCGAGGGGAAAGATGGCGGCGAGGTTGAGCGGTGGAGAGAACCGGTTGGTGTCGCTGCCCCTATCGCGTATCCGCGTGATCATGAAGAGCTCACCGGAGGTCTCCAGCATCAACCAGGACGCGCTGTTCCTCACCGCCAAGGCCACGGTACCGGCTCCTTCTTCCCTTCCCTTCCCTCTTGGCCGACTCCGCTTTTTCCCCGCCGTGCTGGGCCTGTGTCTCCCTGAGGAACCGCAGCCTCCGGGCTGGGCTCTCGCGTCGCTGCTCTCACCAGCCACAGCCGCGCTGTGTTGGCGCCGGCCTCGTCCTCAGCGAGCGACTCTCTCCACCTCCTGCTTGGGTCTCTTCGGCCTTGGAGCATCAGGCTTCACGCTCCCGCTTGTGCAAAAGGGGTTTGGGTGTCGTCCTGCCCAACCGAGGTCCCAGAGTCTGTGAGCCATACAAGGAGTTCTTACTTACTGTCCATTAGTATACATTAACCCGTGTGGAAATGGTAACCTTGTTGTTTCTCGGCCAGAGTGACCTTTGCTGGGCTGTGGAAAGTGTGGAAGAGCAGGACAAATTTAAGTTATGTACAAGAACCCAAGCCTGCAGTCAGTGCTTTTCTGAAGCCCGTGGGTTTCTGCACAGTGCCCAGGATAGGTGCAGATAAGTACGGTGCTTGTGCCTTTAAATAGGGATCAAAGAAAACCGCTGCTAACTACATATGTAAATTTACAGTCTGACTGGTTGCTTTTCTTTTAATTTTTAGGAGCTTTTTGTTCAGTATTTGGCTACATACTCCTACAAACATGGCAGAGGCAAGGAGAAGAATGCTCTAACTTACAGTGACCTGTCTCATACTGCAGAAGAGTGTGAGACCTTTCAGTTCCTTACAGGTATCTATGGTAAATTCAGTAGTAATTGGGAAAATGTAATCTTGCTCTTATTGAATTGTTTTTTTGAGGACACAATTCTCTTACTGGTCATTAATCTTCTCCATAACATTCAACTGGAACTCATAAAATACATCACATGTCTTTGTGAATGAGGATTTTTCTGTTGCTTCAAAATTATACAAAGCTAATTAGTTCTCAGCATATTGCCTTAAGCGTCTCTTAAATTCCAGCAACTCCCATCTGCAAGCCTTCAGCTTATGAAACAAGATTACTGCACATCTTTCTGTAAGGGATTATGTAGCCCCAAAATGACACATTTAAATCTATAACTCTTGTACTTCTCAAAGTGATTCATTGTGGTGTTCCTCTCTTCTTGTGTATATATATACATACGGCTGCATGTGCATGCAGTTTTAACTGATACTTGGATTTTTGTTCCAACACTCAGCTCAGAAAAAGTATAGGCATAGGACAGAGGTTGAGAAAGAGAAATTCATAGCCCTGTCTTTCTCTGGGTTCCCTGTGGACATACTTTTAAGAACATGCAGTTCTGCTTTGTCTCAGGTCCATCACTGTTGCCCTGAACAAATATCTTAATGCAGAAAAACTGTTCCTGCAGGACATGAATGGGATGGCTGGCTTGCTGAATCTAAGGCAGCTGAGTAGCTGAGCACTATTTGACATAAATAAGTTACATACATGAGCAGATAGTAAAGACAGTTGCCAGTAATCAGTTGTAAAGTATGTTCTTTGTCTTTGGTTACTTGTACCATGAGTGGGTATTTCCCTCTTGTTCTTACAACTGGAGACTAGGCTAACTAACCTGGTTATTCATTTAAATAATGTTTTTAATAGTACTTCTTTTTGACTTAACTTCATGAGTGGTATGGATACAGCAGTACTAATAAGGCAATAAAAATATTCAAACTGACTAAAAAAGAAAGAATTCTACCTTCTAGATATCTTGCCAAAGAAGATCCTAGCTAGCAAATACCTGAAAATGCTTGAAAAAGAGAAGCAAGATGGAGAAGTGGGGGAAGGTGATGAAGATGAGGAGGAAGAAGATGAAGCTGTTGAAGATGTTCAATCTTAAGATCAATAGAGAACTGTTTCATAGTTGATGCATTTTCTATTGTATAAAGAATGTTATTTTTGTGACTAAGAATCCAGATGCTGGATATATTTATATACTGAGCCATCTGCTTTTGCTTTAAGAAGTTTAGAAACTGAACTTTATACTTGCTGAAGAATGGAATTCTTCCCTCAGAACCATGGTGGGGTAAGAAGAGCTGATGTAAATCTGACAGCAGAACTTGCTCAGATCATTTATAACAACTTCTTCAGACAATCATTATCAAAATTTAAAATTTCTTCCAGGCAGCTTTCAGTCCAAAAGCTCTTTCACCCTCTGACTAGAAGGCCATCTTGCTCCAATTTGTTTCTCTTCAGAGTGGAAGATAAGGTGAGGGGAGGTGTTATGTGTCTGCTATCTTCAGCCCTCTCCTTGGGGAGCCAATGAAATTCCTGTTTTCTGAAACAGTGCCAGGGCTTTAGCAGTGGACCAAGCCCATTTAAAAAAAACTCCTGTAAAAACAGCTGCTTCTGTGATGCACCCCAAGTAGCCATGCTGGCACAGAAACCGGGCAGAGGATGAAATCCAGTCCAAGTGCCGGTGTGGTTTTGTGGCCGTCAAAAGAACATGTGTTAGATAATGATGTAAATATGTACATCTGGAACCTTTAATGAACTCTTCTTCTGCAGTTTGTCCCTGGGGTTCTACCAAAACGCACACTGAAGTTTCTTACGTGTGGATTGTTGAGAATGAGCAACCCCTTGACCATTGGAGTGACAGCTGGATTTTCCCTTTGGTTTTGTTTTGTGGATTTTTTGGTTGTTGCTGGGTTTTTTACTATAGAAATGGTAACCATCCTGTGTAGAACTTTATATGCAACTTTTTAAAATAAATGTTTTGTATGAAAAGTGACAATGCTTGCAGAGGCTTTCTCCATTTTTTTCCCCACCTTCAGTCACATCCAGGAGCAGCACATGAGCCTAGCATACTCACTGTTCATCCTTCCTGGAAGGAAGCGGGGACAGAAGGCTAAGTGATGCTTTGATGTCTCTGTCAGCAATCCTAACTAGATCTAGTCTGCTTGAAGAACCTTAGCTGTCTTAACCAGCAGGCTGCTGCTACACAGCTAACACTGCACAGCAGTGTGCTCAGTCAGAGAGGGAGAAGTGATGATCTCTCCCTGAGTGTGAAGAATGCCCCATGTAAGCATGGGAACATTGCTGAAGAACAGGCCCTCCCACTCCAAAAAGCTGGGCAGCAACCTGTCCTGAATCAGTCAGGAATGGAGAAGTCTCAAGCAAGTTAGGATGAAGGCACAAATACAGTAAACTCTTCCTAAAATACAGGGCAGAAAGCTCTAGCAGCTGCATCAATCTGGCACACTCTGGGTTTGTTCTAAGCACAAATAGGAGTCCAGCAGGCAAGATCAGAGGCACTCAGAGAAGTAAAGCTACTGAACACACAAGAAACCTTAATTTAAAAGATCAAAGTGTGGTGCCCCATACATTTTTTTCCCAAAGTTACCATAAATGAAAATTGTATTGTATCAGGAATGCTGCAGTGAGTGCCAAGTGGTGCTTTATCCCTAGAGAAACTCCCAAGTGGGAATGCAGAACTCTACTATTGTTGAAAGGAGTTGTTTGCCTTTTTTTTTTTTTTTTTTTTAATATTATTATTAAAAGTGCATGGAAATCTGTGGGAAACTGAGGACTGAATGGTGTGTATCTGGGAGGAGAAGGTAGCCTGCAGCAGGATATGTAAATGATGTGGTATTGCTCAACACTTAATGGGTTTAGTACTCCCCAGATTTAGTAGGGGGGGGAAAAAGCAGCTACTTCCACTCCAGCACACAACTGCATGGTAACTCTGTAGCATAATCAAGGTAGAGGGCAAAAGGGTAAAATCATTCAGGACCCATCAACCACTGGTCACCACACCAGTTGTACTGAAGAGTATGAGATGAATAGCCTGATCCCAGAGCTGGCATCTCCACTGCTTAGCTCACTGGTACTGTGACAAAGGCCAAACAATATCTACCCAGAGTTGTGTTAGGTGGGTCACATCTGAAGAACAGAATGACCTCAAACAGCCCCAGCAAAGGGGTTTTAATGCTGGGCATGTGTATTTTGAGGTAAAGGCATCAAAGCTAAGTTTTAGGGGGAAAGTTTATAAAAATTACAGTTGGCAGTAAGTTGCATTTGTCCCCCAAGTCAGGGCTGTTTCGCCAGTGACACTGGTAAGTGGCCTCCCTTGTCTTTGCCTATGCTCATGAGCTTTCTCATTCTATTGTTTCCCCCTATCCAGTTTAGGATGGGGAGTGAGCAGTTCAGGGGGCATCCAGCCCCAAGGTCAACCCTTCACAAGCAGAAATGTCAAACCAACACATTGGCACCAGGCTACACACTGATGGAAATGCCTCTCAAGTGAGATGGAATGCACAGAACAGCCAGTGCAGTGAGACACTACTCTAAGATTGCAAGTGATAAATCCCAGTGCACCTACAGCACACTTTATCCCTTGCAGGAAATGAAAGGCAACATTCACGAGCTAATACAAAGCTTCATCTACAAACCACATCATTTAACATGAGCTTCCTCAGGCTGGTCCTGAAAGTGACTAAAGAGTATTCCAACAAAACAAAGCATGCATTCTGGCACTTACCGTGTAACTGGGTAAGCTGCCCAGCCTTTGCTGAGCTCTACAGCTGAAGCTACTGGCAAAGCAGGAAAAGGTGATTGTCCCAGTCTTCTCCATTTCGAGTCCGAAGTGTTTTTCCCCAGCAGGGGGAAACTAACAAACACTGTTGCTGTTGAAGGGCTCAAGCAGGTTATGCACGGCTTGGTCCTCTACGATCCTTCTGCTCTGCCACAACTGCCCCTGTGGACTTAAAAGGGTACTTTTTTTTTCTCCTCCTACCGGCCTTTCAGATGACCTTACTGCTCATGGACCAAAGCTGTGGGATGACATGCCAGGCCCTGCATTTCAGTCACAACAACCCCAAGCAACCCTGCAGGCTTGGGGAAGAGTGGCTGGAAAGCAGTATGGTGAAAAAAGGACCTGGGGGTGCTAGTGGACAGCCTGCTGAGCATGAGCTAGCAGTGTACTTAAGTGGCCAACAGCATCCTGGCCTGTATCAAAAACAGGAGTAGGAAAGTGATTGTGCTCCTGTACACAGCCCTGCTGAAGCCACAGCTGGAATACTGGGTTCAGTTCTGGGCTTCACAGTGTAAAACAGTCATTGAAGTCCTGGAGCATGTCCAGAGAAGAGCAATGAGACTGATGAGGGGTTTGGAGCGCATCATACAAGGAGCACCTGAGGGAGCTGGGGTTGTTAAGTCTGAAAAAGGCTAAGAGGAGATCTTATGCTTTCTACAACTACCTGAAAGAACATCATAGTAAGGCTGGTGTTGGTCTCTTATCCCAACTAGCAATAGGATGAGAGGAAATGGGCTTAAGTTTTGCTAAGGGAAATTTGGATTGGACATTAGGAAAAATTTCTTTCCTGAGAGAGTGGTGAGACATTGGCACAGGCTGTCCAGGGAGGTGGTGGAGTCGTCATCCTTGGAGGTGTTCAAGAAGCCTGTAGATGTGGCACGTCAGGATATAATTTAGTGGTTGCAGTAGTTGGGTTATGGTTGGACTCCAAGGTCTTTTCCAACCTTAATGATTCCATGATTCTATCTATCCATATCTAGTATGAGAAACCACTATAAACGGCTAAATCTCAATGAGGTTACAGGCACCCTCTGCAGAGCTCTGTGGTGGGAAGCAGACAGCTTTGCTTGTCAATCATGTTGCTTCTGCTTTCTGTACTTTTCAGAACTTACAGCTGCTGAAAGTTCCTGCCCTGCAACGAGGCCTGCTGCAAGGCAGGCAAGAAGCTGGGGGTACTACCAAGGGTATCTTGGCCTCTTTGAAGTCTTCAGAGACTTTAGACAGTGGAACACCGCCTGGGGAACACTTTCCAGGATGAATCTATTATTATATACATATTTCTTTTCCCCCCCTCCAAATACTAGCTTATGAGATCCTTACCCACCCAGCTAAGGCTGCTCAAAGGAGATGGAACTTGCCAAGTTTGCAAAATTGACAAAAGAGCTATGGTTACTAAATATAAATTAGCATATTTCATCCTTCTTAGAAGTTTCCTGTAGGATGATGAACATAATCTGTTCATTAGCGAGGCCACAAGGATTTGAACACCCTTCTGGATTCATTCAGCCAAAGTCCTTGATGGGGACTTCAGAGCTGACAAAAATTGCCCAGGCCATCTCCAAGGCCTTACATCTGCCAAAGCTTGCTGCCATCAAAACCAGTAGGTGGTATTTGTTTTCCCCAAGATCTTGACACAGAGCAAAACCATGTCCAATTCAAAGCAGTATTTCATAAATAAGAGAAAAAAGTAAAGCTCAGCCTGAAATGGAAAAGACAGCTGTCACTTGACTTCATACTGAGTACAACTAATCAGTGTTTGCAGGCTTGAGCTCCCAACAGGAGCTCCTCAGCATACTTACAATTCTTTTTGATAACCTTTTCCTCACTCAATGCTTTACAGGACGTACTTCTTAAACACTGAACCTGCAGGTGTTCACTCGGGAAGCAACAAAAGATGGCATTTCAAGGCAAGTTTCCAAAATGCTGACCTTCCAGAAACAGCTTCAGGATTATAAAACACTCAGTTAAAAGTAGCATGTATTGCCTCTGGACATCTGGGCACAGAGCAGGCAAGTGCCCACAGAAACACACCAGAGTGGTGTAATGCAAGGGAGGGTCATGGGACTAGCAGAACTTTTTGGCTCTCTGGCAACAGAAATCTTGTCACATGCAAAGCCTCCAGACCACAGCATGTTCACATTGGGATTGCAATTTGAAAGAGCAGGATTTGGGATAGCATAACAATCTGTGCTCTGGGACTATCTCCAATCTGAAACTGGGACTTTTAACAACAGTTTCTGAGCTACAGACTAAATGATCAGTATTTTTAGATTTGATTCTGACCTCTGGCAGCAAGAAAAGCACAGTACCAATACTGCAATCTAACTGCTATTTGCATAGCACACAGGGACTTCTTAACCATGTCCTAGATTCACTCTGTTTAGTAGCATTCTGCAGCTCCCTGCCTAGGAGATGTTCTCCCACTGCTCTTCTCTACTCACTATAGAAAATTATTCAGGCCATGAATATGTCCTGCTGTGTCCTCATGGGGAAAAAATCCAGTCTCATAGTGCACAAGCAGCTGCAGAAAATGGCAGAGTTAAATAAAAAGACATCAAACAAGGACTTGTAAAGATGAGGACTTTTATTTTATTGACATACTATGAGGCAAAACAAAATTGACACCATACAAAAGAACTTTATAAAATATCATTCACATCATTATTTTGTCAGGAATTACAGCATTCTGAGCTTGTTACAAGTCTTATGTTTTGAGGTGAAAAACACTATGCTAAATCTTTAGTATTAATTGTATATATACAGTAAGAAACCAAAACAGAAACTGTTAGGTTTTTCATGAGTTTATTGCAAAAGTAGTGCAAACTATTTTACCTTGCAAGCTATAAAACAAACTTGGAAAAGGACCCACCCTAAGCTTAAAAACATGACAATAAATGCTCAGTTTCACAGCCTTTGAAGCTTCCTTCAACAGTTCTCAACAAAGAAATTCCCCATCTCTGCACACTTTTAGATTTTTACTGACTCGGAAAGGAACAAGGTAGACAACAGACCCACACTAGCAAGCAGCCAGAGAGCAGGATGGATCCTGCTCTCATATGGGGCAGAACTCCTACCAAAGGCTGGCATTTGGGCAATTTGGTGCACGCCATGGCCAAGCCCATGTCCTGCTGCTTCTCCATCACCCCCAAAACATCAACCAACAGGGCAAGCTTGGTCAGTTTGATTTCCCAACATTAATAAGTAGCTCTTCTCCACACTTGTATTTATACGAGAAAAGAGTCAAGAAAGCAGTACAAGCAAAAAAATACAATGAAATCAAGAGTTAGGAACATGCATTGTCTGCTTTAGGACTATAGTATCCTTTTCCTGAAGTCTACCTAAAGTGTATTTCCTCCTGGTCCCCCTCCCCTTGTGTACACAATGCAGGGCAAATCCCATCCCGAACTACTGCATGAAACAAAGGAAGGATACTACATTCTAGGAGAGAACAGAAAGCAATGGTCTAAAATGCTACTGGGGTCCCCCAAAGCAAAACAGGTAGCTAGTAATCCACTAAAAAAAACCCAAACCAACCAGAAGCAAACAAATGCTACATGGAAAATGTTAAAGGAACAAAATGCAGCATAATCAGGCTCTTTTTTTTTTTTCTTGAGGTACCTATATAAATATTACCTTCTGCCCAAAGTACTCTTCGTTTTGTTTTGTTATAAAACTAAAGTCCTTACCACGAGCCAATTGCAGGGCATACATTATTACTGAGAAAGTGCAACCATGCTGATAATTTATACGCAGCATATTAAAGGATGATTAGGCCTTAGAAAATATAGCTTAAGTACAGACCTGATGGAGCAGTTTTTACAAAAACATTTAACAGAGGCATTTTCCTTTTGTTCTGGTGTCTCTGCAGCAGAAAGCCTTAGGAAACAGCTTTGAAGTCCTGCCACGATGGAATGTCAGCACTTTTACAGTTCCATAGATAGATTTTTTTGTGTTTCTTTAATATTTAAACACGATTCTACAGAAGATTCCCCCTCTGCAGTAGGGAATGGTAAAAAGTCAATCTTTTTTTTTTTTTCTTTTTCTTTTTCTTTTTTTTAAACTTCAAAAAATGATAGCATATCACAACATAACATTTTTCCAAAATGGAACTATTTTTTTAAGTAAAAAAGGTTCACACAGTAGAAAAACTTACACGCAGTTGTAAACGGTTACATATAAAACTGTGGAAAAGTCAATGACATTTTGCTCCCTCACCCTTACAGGTGTACCCCTCCATATTAAATCTAAACACGCACACAGACGCAAAGCCGCGTGCTGCGTACGCGTGCAGATACAGGTACGCACAGGTGTACACCTCTAGGGTCAGGACTATGTACTTCAAAAAATTCTTGGGTATTCCTATTTGCCTAGGTCTGCTGTGATACTGTACATTTCATGAGGATACACTAAAAAATAATCTAAATTTTGCTAAAACTATCTCCCGTGGCTTTTGTTCTTTAACTTTGTGGTTAAAATTCATTTGCTGTTTTTAATTAAAGAATATGACTTTTGATTGTTTTGCACTGGAAGAAAAAACACAAAGGCACAAAGAATCCAACTCAAATACAATATTGTTGTCTCTGAACAATGCAGCCAGAGGTTTTGGTTCGCAGCGTGCCGCCTCAGGAGAGGCCGGTCAGCACCCGCAGTTTGGTCAGTTCCGCCAATCTCATCGACAATTTGAGTAAATAGCACCCAACTGTTTAAATGAGGTAGATCCAAATCAGGGAGGGGGGGAAAAAAAAAAAGAAAGCTGGGTCCCCAACATTTTATTTGCCTCTGATTTCAAATGTTTTAAGGATTATATGTCAGTCCTAAGAAGTGGAAAAACAATGGCACTATCTGAAGCAAACACAGAACTCAAGAACAGCTTCTTTCAATGTAAATTCAAAGTGTTAAATCGTCATCCTCCTTCAGGCAGAGATTTCCTAGCAGGGGGAGGGAGAAGAGTAAGTTCAACAAAAAAAGCAAAGCAAAAGCTGAGGTTTGAGACAGCCTAGTTTCAGCAGACTGCCGGAGAAATGCACAAGAGCCAGTTTCTGTAGAGCAACAGTGACAACCAGTGCCTAAAGAGGTCAGTCACAGTATACAGATCTACAAGTTTCCCTTTATTTCTCAGGTGAGAAGACTTCCTTTTCTACTAGTTCAGCTTTATAGGAACATCCTACTTTATTAAACAGTATTTTTGCATACTCTGAGAAAAATCTGACAAATTTATTGTTTCATTAAGGCTTAATTTAAAGTGGCATCGCCACACAGCATCATGCAAAAGTTAAACTACATTATCAAGATACATACAATGTACTTAAACTACGTACACCTACGTGAAACCTCATCATCTGAGTAACATAAAGCCACACTTAAAAGCTATGAAGTAAATTCTACAATGCCATCGATGCATTTAGAAGTCAGTCGAGGGTATTTGTGTCTGTTTTGTAATACAAGTGCTACTCTCACCCAAACAGCACTACATCAACTTATATATTGCAAGAACAAAACATCATAATAGAGATGCAACACACGTACAAACTACTCAACACGCATTTAGTACCACTTGAAATGAGGCCCTAAATATCATCATCTTTTTCTTTTTTGTTACCTTTCCAAAAAATAGCAAACTTTAAATGGTAATAAAAACATTTGCTTCAAGGGAACACTTACAATATTAAATTTCTGAATTGATTTTTGGTTCTTTTCAGTTATTTTATAAAAATAATTTTAAAAGAAACTGAAAACTGCTAAACCAAAACATTAAAATGTTAATAGATGTCAGTTAAATCTGCAATGTACCAAAATCCAACCCCACCCCCCCGCCCCCAAACCTATTTGATCAATACATTCTATTTCCCATCTCACCCTCCTGAGATCAAGTTAACCACTTCGCTGCACAGAAATCTGGGACTGGATCTTTACTTATGAACTGCCCTAAAAGTGCAGATGTTTGTGATTGTACAAACTAACAAAGTAGCATGGAAGCCAGTGAAATTGTTTCCAGCAAAATACTGCCCTTATCTTTTATTAACAGTCCTTCTCTCCTTCCACTAACAGATGTGTGCACTCCCATACACACACGGACACACACACACACATACATATAAAAGATCTACTAAGCTTTATCAACACCTTACAGAAAGCAAGTGGTAACACTCTTCAGGGTAGCACAGAACTTTGCCAGACTTCCTCATTGCACCTAGTTTAAAAAATGATCTTCCAAGATACCTAATTTTGACACTTGTTTTTTGTTTAGGTTTGTTTTGGGGTGGGTTTTGTTTTTCTTTTCCCCACTTTTCCTTCTTTTCTTGCCCTCTCCCCACCCCCGCCCAAGTCTTCCCAAATGGTCTACAGGTAATTACTCCTTGAGGAAACTTTATTAAAGAAAACCACACAATATCTAACCCTTCCACACCATCTACTCAAATTATTTCTACTGCCCAAAACAAAGTAATAAAGAATTGGAAAAATGCAGCAGTCCCTTGGTGGGAGACACTCTGGGGATTCAATACTGACAAATAACTCAGAGGAATTAAAGATTCAAGTTGGTGAGGCAATCAGAGACACGTTATTTACTAAAATAAAATTACAAAGTTATCATTTATAAAGGAGATAAGTAATTTAAGGGCTCAGTCTTGTTAAGTTCCATGAGAAAACACCAGGAACAACAAAATTACAGTCAAGACACCTGCTTTTTTTAAAGAACACAGAACCAACGGGATCTCAGCATCTCCCAGATGATGCAGAATTAACTTTGGTGAAATCTAGACATTAACTTCTTTGTATGGATTGTGCTATGGTGACACACAATGGGCACCATCCTACCCCACAGCACACAATCGAGTGTCCACTGAATGACTGAGATATTGGGATGCAAACACAGCACAGACCAGATCTGCTTCAAGACAAGTACACGAGAAGGAAAAATGTGCAATGTCATGTATACTGGCATGAGTAAAGCTTCCTCTTCTCATGGTTTTTTAAAAAAGTCAGGAAAAGCTGTAAAATCACAGAACAGAATCCACATTAAATGTATTTTTAATGCTGTGGGCTTTTTCATGACAGAAAATCTAACCTAACAAAGCAAATACAAAGAGCACCAGCCAGGCCACTAGAAACTCCCAAGCCTGCATGCTGACCTTTTTACAATTTCTACTTGCCAAGGACGCTCAAAACAACTCTAAAATGGCCAGAAAAGTCTAAATTTCTATTTCAGTGACAATTCCAAGGCTTGCTCCCAGTTTAGTCAATATCTGTCATCCCTGCTGATGGTCAGTAGTTATTCCAACAGGTCTTTTAGTGTCATCCTTAGAGACAGAGAGGAAAAAACCAGCAAATTTAAAACAGGCCAGTACAACAGCACAATCAGTGTGTGCATGACAGGGGAGAAAAATCTGTGTACTCACAACAGACATATAAAAAAAAAACTGAGTATGTGCTTTAGTACAGATTTATAATACAAATGCTAGGCTCTTCTTCAACCAACCAATCTATCTGTGTTGTTTTGAGTAGCCAGAGGTACTTTTCAAGTCATCAAAAAGTGCCACAGGCAGTACATGGACAAAATAAAAGCAATTACTCTTCTGAGAACATTTAGATGGGAGGAAGCAGCCAGCCCTCATCTTGTGTTGGGAGTCCACATTCTTAGCACTGCCACATGCAAAACTTCCAAGACTAGTTCTAGCCAAACTCTCACACCTGCAAATTCCCTGTCCGTGCTCTGATCAAGTCCAAAGCTCTCCAGTATGGAGAGCTGAAACCAGAAATCAGCTTGAGAGTATTGCCTACCAATAATCCCTCTAGGGGCAGGTGCTGACAGACATGTGCAGGGCAGAGGATCTATGAGATCAGGGGCTTCTTGCAGAGGAAAACAGAGGGAATACTATTTGTCACCTTAGCAAGTACTTAATTAGCAATTTTGCAAGAAAATGTTTCCCACTGCCTCCTTATCTCCAGGAGAGATGGGGTAGCTGGCATAACACAGATGGCATTTATCTTCCACCTAGCGCCTAACATGTAGTCTGTGGCAAGTATCCAGTACAGGGTTTTCTCCTTGTTCAACCTTCCCAGTGCTCCTTTGGGTTTACAGACCCAGCGCAGAAAGCACACAACAGTATTCCTGTCATTTTGCAAGGATACACTCAGAGAGAAGCACATTCAGCACACCTACACACTGCTACCCTTCAAGGCCACAACATCCCTAGTGTACATGGATCCATCAAACAAGATGTAGTGAGATACTTTCTGAAAAACAGCTGTTCACTCTAGAGCAAACCCCTGCACTTCAGGCTTTTAGAGAGAGCTTTGTTACAATATAACTGAGAACTCAAGAAATCTCTCAAGGTTTTACCCTGTTATTAGTAAGCTTAGCTATTCACTCACAATTGCTCAACAAGAATTGGCTTCCAGAAAGTCAAAACTCCAGCAATTATCCCTGCCATCAGTAAGCTTCATTAGTGTCTACACCCAAAGATTGAGAGAAAGAAACTACAGGTAGCATATAATCCCAGCAAACCTGCTTCTGAGATGCCGACCCCCTCTGTGTAAAGCTCAGTTACTTTTGGATAAAACCTCCTGTAATACTGCCATGAAACCACACCAGCATGTTATGCTTAAACAGGTAGTATTTTTGTCAGCAGAGTGGTTAACTGTAAAATGAGGAAGCTTGTTTAGATTCATTGTAAACAAAATATGATACATCAACACAGTTTCTACAGTTTTGTTTCAGGTCATTTAAAGCACCTTTAGTCTGCATGCACTTATTTCAAGGTTGAGTCATGGCCAAGTCTTTGTGCATAACTAACACTAAATAGTCACACCATGAACATACTCAAGTTTAGAGTTCTTTTTGGTGTTTTGTTTGGGGTGTTCTCCCCCCATATTAAAGTTGATCATTATCTGAGCAGGGAATATAGTACTTTCACTGTTACAGTCTCATATCAACTTATCTAAAAAATAGACTAAAAAAAAATATTCCAATACCTATTTTTTGCCTCAGATTCAAAAGATATTTCAAGCACCTTCATGTCATTTTTCAGTGAAAGCAAGACATTTCTCAGCCAATAGCTGAAGTAGGAAAACATTGTTTGCTCGAAAACAACAGCAGACAAACTCAGTGAAGGGACAGGTTACAGAGGGAGCTGCTGCTATTAAGTAGCCCTGCACAACAGCAAACATGTCAGCCACGCAATTTGGCTCACCATTTCAGACACCTTCTTACACCTTGCATCAACAAGCCTAGGCCTTAGGAAGACAGGAGCAACAAGCAGCCATCCAAGATCACAGTATGGCACTGCTAGTTCTCCAGCAGGAAAAAAACAGTAAAAATACTGTTTGTTTGGGAGCATTTTGGCTGCTTAGTAGTAAGCTCATGTTAAAATTAATTCATCAGCGGAGGAATACAGGAGGTAGCTTTTAACTGCATCTGCCTGGTAACTAAGGAGTATTTCAAAACCACCTTTTGTAGTGATCTAGCCAAGCCTTTACATTCATATTAACACTTCAGGCAAAGAAACAACACAGAGCAGGCAAGTAAAACTCTAAATGAGATACAAAGGATTATATGCCACACCAAACACACTCAACTACACACTCCTCTGCCCCATATCCTTTGGATTAAAACCACCTCAGAGTAATGCATCTTTCCAGTCAGCAACCCTCAGAAATATGAGGCAAAACTTACTGTTTCCTGTCCCAGTGGTAGACAACAGGACTGGAGTTTGGGTCTCTCCTGTCCCAGAGAGTTACAGAAGCAAAAGGCAGTTACTGATGGACAGGAGACTGATGCCTTTCTCCTGTAGGCAGAATGTTTCTTACTTGAGAGCACTAAAACATCTACTGCACTCAACAATCCCACATCCCTGGAGGAACAGAGAGTAGGTCATTTTAACTTGGATCCCCAATCCCCCTTATTCCCCTAATCCTGCAGATTCCATCAGATGCTGGAAGAAGCAAGGAAAATGTGTGACAGCTGATAGCCCAGATATTACATTAATATTATTAGTCATCTAACACTGATATCAAAGGTTGGCATTTGAGCATTACACAGACAACAAGCACACTGCTATCTTAGGAACTGTCTGTCTTTACAATGTGGAAGAAATGGGCATAGAGGAAAGAAGAAATATTTTATAAATACAGATGAACCCTCAAAATTTCCACTGTAATAAAGCAGTCGTGCCCTTGGATTCATAACGCAATGCAATCACAAAGTGGAGCAACGTTTAAAACCAAAGCTCGTATCTCAATGCTGTAAAATATGGCAGTATTCCTAAAAATATAAGAACAACAAGGAATGGCATCCACAGAACTTCAGTATTTGCTATACATAGCACTATTTACAGTATTTTTAAACACCTACAGCAGATGCAAAAAAGAAGTCTTACAGTAAAAGGGAATTTAAAAGAAGAAAAAGAAAATCAGTGCAATTACCTTCTACTTGAAGTTTTCCTTAGAGAAGACTGCATGTATGCATCAAGAAGCATGTTGCTAAATGTCACACAGAAGTAAAAAAAAAAAAAACCAAACAAAAAAAGTACTGTCGTGCATTAGAAATGGAGAAAGCCACACTGGCAGGACAAATACAGAAAGAGATGTTACTGTGGGAGAGAACTATTAAAAAGCAGGGAAAAAAATGATTACACTGATACTGAGTGTGAAAGATAGTGAGTGACAACTTTTTTATATTCCTTTATTCAAGTAAAAGATCTCTTAGGAGATAAAAAAGGGGAAGGGGGAAAAAAAAAAACCAACAAACCAACCAACCACAAAAAAAAAAAAAGAAAACCAAAACACCCCAAAACCCAGTCCCTTATGGGTTATTGATGCCACCAGAGATGTTTAATGGACTACATCAAGATGCAAGGATGTCCATCTAAAATGCCAAAGTCTCAGTCCTGCAGGTCTAGTACTTAAAAGTCTTGAATAAGCTTGACCTGCAGAACCAACCTTTTCTGACTTCAAAATACCAACATTCTTCCTCAGAAAGAAACAATCTGCATGTACCCTAAAAAGGCCAGAACAATGCACTAGAGATGGTGAGGGCGTGTTAACGCAGACGTTCCTCCCATCCTTGTTCTCTGTTAAGAGATTCATTGGCCTGAGAACGATTGGGATTTCTCCAGGCAAGATATACCAGACCACTGTATACGAGGCATCTGCTGCTGTGGCAGACAATGTTGGCAGCAACACGCAAAGCCCTCCAACTCACAATCTTCCACTTCATAGGAAATTTTTGTGCGCACATGTGTACGAATTTAGGTAAATTTCAGAAGCCTATTAACTCAATTAGAAACTTCAATCTCTTCAGAAAGTAATCTGGGCACACAATAACCTAAACCCACACCTATCCTTTGAAAGATTAAACAAAACCCTCACATAAATTTCCCCCTTGTCTTAGTAATAAAAATGATCCACTAACATGCAAACAAGACTGGGGTCAAAAATGGACAAAGGCTGCAGGACTTACTGATAAGAGTCATAATTAAAGCTAAAACTTTACAACACTGCCTGGGGGCCTTGATAAGGATCAGAAGTATTTATTATGAATTTCCTGTTTTAAGCATAAGTGTCCTGTAAATTTTCCACACTGACTCCAGCAGATTAAGACACAACCCCGCTCCCTAACAGCAGGGCTGAACAGCAAACTTGCCCCAAACCTGACAGCTTAGAAACAAGGAAATTTATATCAAATCTTCTGGAAGACCATTGATTGTAATTCAGCAAGGCATATACGGTTGCTGAAAAACTCTAAACCAAACCAAGCCAAAAGAAGGAGTCCTAATGAAAACAAGTGATCTCTCTCCATACATCAGTGCATATATACAAACTGAAAGTGTTATGATTGCATAGGGCTATCCTGAATGCCAAACTCACGTAAGGCAGACAAATCCACCTACTTTCAACATTTCCCAACAACATGCTCCCTCCTAAGATCAAGTCAGCTCTTTCCTGGTTGCTAGAAGAGGTGGAGTGGATGCTTTATTCTATTCAGCCACTGGAGCAGAAATTTCCAAAACCAAGCAAACCCAATTATTGCATCAGATTCAGTATATTAAAAGGGGGGAAAAAAACCCACAAAAAACTAAACCACTTTGAAGCATTTTATATTTGTCAATATTACTTTTCATGTCCCTGCAGTAGCATTTTGCATTCGGTGCTGCCAGTTTCTGGGGGATTGCTACAGAACCATGAGTTTTGGAAGGATTTGCTGGAGATGTCTGGTCCAGTCCTCTGGCCAAAGCAGGCCCAGTGAATCAAGACTGCACAGGCATCTGTCCAGCCAAGTTTGACCCTCTCTGAAGACAGAGACTCTAAAATTTGCTTCAGTTTTTGAATATTTTTGTTTCACTAGTGTTGCCATTTTCATTAAAAAACCAAACCCAAACAAACCCCCACAAAAAACCCAGAAAAAACTAATCCAGAGTAGCCAGTTCATTAATACCTGTTTCTCTCTCAACCATGCTCCTTTAAAGCAAAATTAACACTGTAGCACTGGCAGTGGTCAGTTTGTCCATTGCACTACTCATGCCTGGAACAGGAGTAAGCTATTTCTGTCACCAGGCTTCAAATACTATCAGTTTTGAGACTGCTAAGCACCAGGACCACTGGCACAGATGGCTGAATTCAAACAGAGGTCACTGCCAGATACATAACGGAGAGCAAGAGGAAGGCAGGAATGAAGCCCTGCCCTGAGCTGGTTTGCAACAGGAGTCACGCAACTCCTTTGCAGGGGCTGAAAAAGCAAACAAGTGTCAGAGGGTAACGCACATTTGGTTATTGCTGACCTGAGCTGCATAGTGATTTAGTGGTTTTAACTGTCTACATCAACTGTGACTTCAACAGCAGGAATGTGTGTGTGAGATAGAGACATACTGAGCTTTGTGTTTACCTGAGATATTGCTGTTCTTACAAGACACATGGGAGGTAAGAAAAAAACCCTTCAGAGTAGGTTTTCTGTGTTCATGTTGGGTTTTGTTTCTTGACGGGGGACATATTGGAATATGTAATTTACCTTAAACTATTCCCAGAAAAATAGCTGCTGCACTTACAGCACACTGTACTTTTCGAAGCATACACTTAAATCACTGCTTTTTTATTTGTTAGGAAAAATGCTTTAAATTATTCGCTAATTCACCACTTGCAGGGGTGGAAGGGGAAGGGAAAGGAGGGAGAAAAATCAAGACAAAGATTTACCAGCATCAGAGGCTTAAAATGATCTGTGTAAAAGGTGAAAGTGTCCCTTAGCCTGAAATGCATATAACCATCCCACGTTCTTCATAGTCAGGGAAAGAAAGCTACACGAAATTTCTGTTCATCCCAAGAGGATATACAGACAATAGCTACTCTCAGATTAAGAGTCTGCCTAACAACTCCCTATTCTCACAAAACAGAGCTGCAATGACTATTACACTCCAAAGACCACATCCTAAATAAGAATGCAATGAAGTCCCAGTCTGCTTCAGAAATAAGATTTGAGGTCAAGATAGATTCTGCCCTCCTCACCCTATGTGACCACCTAAATCATTTATTCCAGATCTGCACCAAGAGGAAAGCAGAGGATGGATTTCACATCCAAGAGGTCTCCGAGTAACAAAAAGAAAATAAACTAAATGGCATCTTTAAATGGTTGCTTTTTTCCCTAATTGTTACATCATATAAAAAAATAATTCTTATATAAAACTCTGCCAAATTAAAATCTTCACTGAAATACGTAATCTCTCAAGCAAACGCACAGAGAAGTGCAACATACCCACCATGGAAAGGTTCTGCAGTTTAGCAGTACGTTACGAGAGGTATGTACGGCCTGGCTGGAACACAGAAATACAACTTGCAATTTGCTTTCTGCTACACCAGCAGCATTTAAAGTCTGGATTTACATAACTATGACCATGAAAACCTGACCCAACAGCCTAATCGCCAAATTAGAATGCTACGAATACAATTACTCTATTAATAGGTTTTACATTGTTATTTCACCTGAACAACATCAACAACACTGCTACAAGATGATGATCTGAACTTGCACAAACTTATGTACCTAAAACTCTTTATGCAGCAAAGGTTGGGCATTTTCTAGCTTATTCAACAGCAGCTGGCTATAGTCTATCCGTTGTATGGCACAAACCTCTGTACTGGGTAAAGCTACGTGCCCATCTCAGTGGCTAGAGGTAAATGTAGTCAAAACAGTGACTGAGCATCTGCTAAAAGGAAAGGAAAAGGATGGAGCAAAATGCATCAGTGGAAGAGAATGACATTTTAAAAGCCTGCCTCTTAGCATGTTATTTTAGTTATCCTACAAAAAAAATAAAATCAAGTCAGCATAAACAAGTTTCCCGGGTTTTTTCCATTTTCTTCTAAACCTGCTTGTGGCATTGTAATTAGTGCAATGGTTTACATATGTATTATGGTTTTTATGAACCCAGTGTGCAAACTAACAGAAACATTTGTCTAATAATTATCAGTTTTAATTAATGCTTCTCCTAAGAGAATGGCAAAACTCTCACATTTACTATTGACCTTATGCATAATGAAGAGAATTTCACCTCCCTTCATAAGTAAACTTCAGTTTCCTAAAGATTTATCTTTACTGCATAGATTCTCTGACTTTTCTCAAAGTTACAAACAGCGAGCCACTCTCCTCTATTAGAGCTCCTGCTTCATCAATATTCAACATATAAATAAAATACAATTGTTTTGTGCTTGAATGAACGTAGAATGTTGGTCTTGTGTGCGTCTGAACTGCACAGATCAAACCTGCGATGCTGTGTGCATGCGTCAAGAGCCTTTCTACAAAGGACAAGCCATACAATATGCACTGTAGGTATCTTTGAACGCTCACAAAAGTCAATTGCATATTTTTTGCATTTGAATAGTAATGTCCCCACAGTAAGGTTTTAATTTCTAAATCCAAAGCATTCTTGATATGTTAACAGAAGCATAATGAGCACTCCTTAGTAAATAAAAATAAATAATAGCATCTAGTCTATTACATTAATACTGTGAAACATATATAAAATTTACATTAACTCAACAGTGAAAAAGGATTGTACTGTATTTATCACCACAGACCCGTATTCTTTAGAGACTTTGGAAAGTAAGTGTCACAGTCCTGTATGACAAATTCTAAAGTTAGCTGTCAGTATGATTTTTTTTTTAATTCTCTTTTTTTTTTTTAAGTGGCACAGGGTTTGGTGGTTGTTTGTTGGGTTTTTTTTGCCAATCTAATTGGATCTATTAAAAGCTTAGATACAAGTTTTAAAAATTCTTCTTTATGGAAAACATTTTCAAATGCAGCACAATAAAAAACATTCAAGAACAAGTTTTAAAAAATACATTTGCCCTTGGACACAGAGAGAATAAACTTTAAAACAGCTGAAAACCAGAATTTTGTCACTTCTCTGTCAAAAAACATTTTGTAAACGCATCTAGAATAATCACGGCTTCATAAAGAGTCAAAAAATGCTTTGCTTTCCTTTGTATTAAAAGCTAATTCACAGCATTTTAGTCCATCAAATTTTAGTATGAATTAGATCTTCCCAACTTATTAAAAGTGATTCAGTGAATAGCAAACTGAATGAGTTTTGTGAGTTGGATTGTTCTTTCGTTTTTGTTTTTTTTTTTCCCTAAGCCCTGAGATCACAGCTCTTGATTTAATTATAAAATATGGGTCTGTTTTATACAAAGCAGCTTAGAGATTTTTGGCAAACCACATTTCCAACAATAGTGGGGTTTGGTACAAGAATGCAGTGCACAATCAAGTCTGAAATTCTGGACGGAAGGCGTTTTTGCAAACGGGAAAGAAAAAAATTAAGATGCATCACTCATTGCTGGCTGTCACTGTAGATTGGGCAACTGTTGGTCTAAGTGCAGCTGGTCTGTTGTGAATCCAACTCAGTATTGTACTGAGTTGCTAAACATTAAAACATGTCAAGCAAAGTACATAGTGCGCAACGTGTCCTGATGAACTTGAACTGCTTTAGCAAGTGCTTGATGATCTCTGCCATTACTCTGACCGGATGTGTGGCTTCCTTCAGCACTGGAAGAGAAGGGAGATGGGGGAGGGAAAAAAACAAGACAAAGATTGGGGGTGGGAAGGAAAGAAATGCTAATTTAATCTGACTCTCCTTGCCTGTAATACTTTTATATCATTCACCACTTCTGAACAGAATGGTCAAAAGTTAATGACCCTTAAAAACACCACTGAAGTTCTGAAACAGAAAAAAGCACAGAAGCATACAGGCAGATCTACTTTCTTCCACAATGCAATTCAGTGGTATGCTCAAATTTACCCTCAAACTGCTACCCAAGGATACAATAACCCCAGAATAAACAGACCCACTTCCTTTCTGCTTCCTTTCAATTCTGTAATAATTCAAAATGATGCTACTCACCTATCGTGTTCTTTATCCACCAGATGATACCTGGCTCTGAAGGCAACCAGGTGCGCGTAATATGCTGGTGCGGGGATGGAAACGGAACGTGTACAGCGTACATACGTGTGACACAGCTGGTAGGTAAGAATCTGCAGCTCATCTGAAGAGAAACGATTGTCATCCCAGAGGACATGGTAATGAGACGGTCTGCTTGTTCCCTGAAGGCAGATCACACAGGACGTCAACATTTCAAAATGATCTCTTTAAATTTCTACCTCTGAAGCTGAGCTGCAGTATAAACAGACCCCTACATCGAAACCCACCAGTGAACTGTTCTATGTACTTCAGCAAATGTTTCCTCTAAAAACGCAAACAGACTCCCTCCTTGCCCCCATATAACTAATGCCTTTGCATTTTAGACAGGATTGCATTTTCTAGACTTCCATTCCTCTGAATGAAATTAAACAGTCTTACTGAAAAGCACTTTCCTCTACTGAAACTTAGATCTGACAAAAAGCCATTGTATAGCGTAGCTTTAGGCAAAACATTAATACTTCACAGCAATCTAACTTGTGCCCCTGTTGAACATGCTTTTTTTGGGGAAATTTTAATTTTCAGTACTGCTGTTGTTCAATAGCTTCTATTTCTGACAGAAGAAATCACAAGAAAATACAAAGCTACAATGTGCCACCTAAATGTATTAGCTGTTTTGTAGAAAGAGGCATTGTACAGAGTGTGCTTCCTAACTGTTTAGTTTCATTATTTCTTTTAGATTTTAAGAATGACAGAAGAAGAATGACACCTGGATGGCACAGGTGAAAAGCTGCAATATACAGATGAATGATATACTTTGTCTCCAGCACAAAGAATCCACAGCTGGTGTTATCTGTGAATGTCACCATCCCACACAAAGTGCCGTACCTGAATACCAGCATGACTACACAGGTAAAAGTCAAACTCTGATGGATGGGTGATTTTTGTGTCCACTGTGGTACCAGCTGGAATGTTACCACTTTTTCCAACCTGTGTGAACAGAAAATGCAAATACAGTAAGGCACACAATGTTATTTTCTTTTCACCAGTATGGCTAAGGAAAAAAAAAAAAAATCTGTAAAAAGCAAAAAGTCAAGAATTAACAAAACTTGAATTCTATTCAACAGAAAATCTGGGCTGTCTCTACTACAAAGGCAAAGGGGGAAAACCCCACCACCACCACCACACTCCTCCATCCCCAAACTGCAAAATCTTCTTAGAAGTTACCTACAAAGATTAGCTTTTCTGATTAATGTAAAAAGAATTTCCTGCAACTGACTTGTCAAATTCTTTTCCCCTTCCCATTCACGACTGGTTACTCCTCTAACTTTTCTTGTTTACACCCGAAAGACAAGAATCCATAGTTCTAAGACAGGCCTCTTCTTCCCTCAAGATTGCTTCACTTCAAAGCTGAAGTTAAAAATACTCTTTCCATTAAACACAATTTAATAACGGTAATCATAGCAAGTTACCAATATAAAATGCACCTTCGTGTCAGCATGGAAAACTTTATCTGTGAACAGAGGTTTGCCATTAGGAATTCTTCATTTACAGTAATGACTCCATCCTAGACTAGGGGAGTCTCCTTTCCACCCAGTAAAGTGGAACCAAATAGTTCACAAAGGTACAGTAACAACTATGAAACATTCACAAAACAATGTGAGTTGTGACGTCTTGTGACACTTGATATGCCCAGACTAAATTCCACATGGCTAAGACATTAGACATCTAAGACACCTTAAAGGTAGTGATAATGGAAAAGAAAGTATGCTCAAAGTGTAAGGCTCACCTTTAACAACTTCAGTGTCTACTGGGTAGGTGTCTAAGTTTCTGCTGGTAAACTGAGAGTTAAACCAATGGCAACCAAACCAATGAACTTACTCATGCTAGAATTAGCTTCAATGTACCTTAAAAAATGTTGGGAATACATAGCAGATCTGCATTTACAACAAAGAGTGCCTGAGGCAATTGTTCAGACGTTAACATCTACATTATAAACACTACACTACTCCAACCAATCTCAACCCCTGAGAACCTTCAGACAGTAAAAAACCTGAAAAGAAACCTGAAATTTTGTTGAAAGACACAGCCTGTTGATGCTTCATAAAAGTTTCTTGCCAGCTTATTACATGGGACTGAAAAGGAAAGTCTTCCTTTCCAGGCAGAAAGGTCTCACTCATTGTTAAGTAGTTCTCCAAACAAATCTTTCACTGCCTAAATGAGCAGTAAATAATGGGTAACTTGGCTGCCTGCTGGATACTTGCCAGTCACAATTAGAACATACCCGTTCATTTTTATCTGTACAGAAGAGTCGGGTGTGGTGCCTTTTCTGCACAACTATAAATGTGATTCCAGGCTGGTAATCCTTCTCCAGTTTAATGCATGCTTCTCTGATAGCCAGCAGTTCATGATGAAGAACCTGAATCATAAACAAAAAACCATGAGAAATACAAAAGATAGTTATCTTGCAGATTGCTCTTAAATTTGTCACTGTCACTCACACTAATGAGATGTCAAAGCATGCAGTATCAAACCTTTATTTCATCACTTAATGAGAACAAATTAGATCACCACTTTCCCGAGCCAGGTGAGAGCTAGTTCCCTATTTTCATCTCCAAGCATGAGGCTTGGACTAATAAACTCCATGTCAAAATCTTTTTAATTGCCAAATACAAATGAACATTTAATTAGGTTGTTGAATATAGAACAGCCTAATTATATTTCAGACTAATACAAGGGATAAACCCCGGAATTGCTCAACCAGCTTTGTTGAGTCTCATGCAGGACTACAGGCATCAACAAAAGAGAGAAATGCAATAAAATTAAAAGCAATGATTTGGGATTTAGGTTACCTATAAACTAAAAATGCAGAAAAACAGTGACATAATAGGGGGAAAAAATAAAACTTTCATGCAAAGATTATTTTATTAGTTTAAGTGTACTAAGTGATCTTCACTCCCTTCCCCTTGGATTTTGAGAAGCTGACTAAATTCTTTTAATTTACATATAAAAATATCAGAAGAGTGTGTAAATATACTTAAAATACACAGGAAAATATTCCATAAAATATGGTACTTGTAAGCAAACAAAATAATACAAGAAAGTACCTGTGGAATTTTATTGGAAATTATTTAGAAGTGATAGTGTGAAAATACAGCATCTACTAATTCTGGGTAGAGAAAAGGCTGGAAAACTAGCTCGGTTTTTCTTTACTGTCCAAGTTTTAGGGGATAGAACTTGTCTACTCTTTCCTGAGTACGTTGCGGATGTTGGACATAACTTGAGTGCTAAAACTAATTTAGGAAGTATTTTAAAGAGAAAGTATTAAAGAAAAGCTACTGAAAAATATGGAAACACTTTCCATGTTCTGCCTGGTAAGAACCCAACGGATTTGTTGAGGGACTGTTTTCTGAGGATATACTTCTTCTCGTAAGTCCATCACTCCAACTACACAAAACCTACATTACTACCAGAAAACTAAACAATCAAAATCTCAAAAATTTTACCTGTTGAAACTGCCCCTCAGAAACACCATCTCTGTAGAAGATTATACGAGTTGGCTTAAATCTTGTTGATTTGTAGAACTGGATAAGCAACTCCCTCACCATGGCAGCTAAATCTTGGATGATTTCTTGGCGGTGCTGCTGGACCCGAACAGTGGCACAGTAACGATTAGGATGAGCATCCATGCTTCCTACAACCTATTGAAAAAATGCTTAGTATCCAACCAAACTTAGAAGCACTTTAATAATGGTATTTCACAAAGATACCTACACTACTTCTTTAAACAGTATTTTGTAAACTAAAGGGTTGACCTAGCAAAGATGTAGTTAAAAAAAAAAAAGGTTAAAAAAATCAGTTCACCATGTGCTTGGACAGAGCTTTGAGTTTAGCCTACCTATCGTAACACACCTCTGCTGCAACTGGAAATTTAAACCTAAAAAGACTAATTTCCTATTTGCACCTACATACACTTAAACCAACCAAAAGAACCGCCCCCCCCCCCCCCCCCCCCCCCCCAAATTATTTGGAACACTGATGCCATGAAACCATTGATTTACTTAGGACCATAGCATAGGAATTAGAACTCTTGTAGACTTAGTCCCTTTCTGGGATGTTGTGGATGAATTAAAATAACTGAAGCAGTGGGAGGTCACAGAAATATCCACACCAGACATCACTTGCTGTCAAGGGAAGGGATATTTCTGTTTATGAAACAGGAAAAAAAGTGAAGAAGTGGTGATGTGGGACCTAAATATAAAGAAGCAAACAAAAAAGCCAAATTTCATGTTAAAAAAAAAATCACAACCATGCACATCTCCAACCTAATTTTCCCTGGACACACATGTGTAATTTTCTAACCCAGGTGTTTGTGTATTTATCACCACAAGCTAAGATACTGCACATACTGTCACTGAAGACCTCCATTATTAAATAAGCCAGAGCAAGCATTACAGGTGTTTGACATAATGCAAATCAAAGATCATTGCCCATATTTAAGGGGTACATATCCAGGAGATTACTGCACATTTGGTGTTGTCAGCAAGCCTGAATCCCCCAAAAAAGATCATGACATAGCCAGCCTAGTTTCCTACCAGCAATGGATAAACTCTTATAAATTTTAATTGCTGAAAAAACAGATTTAAACGTGCATCAGCTTATTACAGGTTGTAGATAAACACCAGCTAACAGAAAAGCTCCTCTGTGCGTTAGCAGCTCAGGCATTTTACAAGTTAATAACACATTTAAGTAATTAGTATCAGAGCAAGTTATCCAAAATTTCACTAGATTCCTGTAGAAAAAAAACCACATTTTAATGCTGTCATTAGGCAATCAGAGGAAATGGACCACAAAAGAGCTGAAAGTAATAAAATGCATTAGACCTGAGCAGCAGGAGAGAGCAGGGGCTAAAGATCATTACACAATTTACTCACTGCAGCAATGGAAGGCTTTTTTCCATCTCCAGCTGGTGGATGAGTTACATCTGCTCCAAGGAATATGACAGGCTGTTGAAATACCGGTGGTCTGATAAAGAGAAAACAAGGCTTACGCTTAATAAAATACATTGTAAGTCAACTAAATAGCACTTTATACTCTTACAATGAATTTGTCAACAACCTGAACTTAATCGGTTTGCTACTTACACTGTGACAGTAATGAGAAGTCCTGATTAGGATTCTCATAGTAAAAAACTTTGGCATATTTGTGAAGCAGAGCTTATTGTTACTTTTCATTAAAAACGAATTACCAAAGAAAAGTTTGTTGGTTTTTTTTAAAACTTGGAGAAAAGTAGCCTTTAGATAACCATAGAGAGAATTAAAGTTGATTCCTCAGCATGAAATAGCATCTGAGAAAATTAAAGGACTGTGCATATACCCAGATGCTTCTGAACAAAAAACCCAGCACTGTTAAGGAAGTACCAAAACTGCAGCTACCACAGGTATTTTTAAAAGTAGATTTGGGTTTTTTTAAACTATGCTTTGGAATCTTCAAACCTATATGCTAAGATATTAATCCACTGCATTAAGACTAGAACACCAAAGCACTACATGGGCAGTTTCACTAAAGTAATTTTAAACAGGAAATTTTAGGCCACAAGGATTTTTTCACATGGGGGTGTGTGGGAATGGTTCTGTCGATATACTCGGCAGTTTTCAGGCCTCATCTAAAAAGGATTTGCAGGTAACTGCAGCAATGTTACTTACAATGTAATTACATAAATAAAAAGCTATTCTATTTCCATCCTTTCAACCAAGAGAAAATAATAATTAAAGGGTTCTGTTTTAAATACCTAAACCCTGCACTTCCCAAAATGCCTAGGTGTTGTATGTAGTTGTTCCGTTTTCTTTTTCCCCTTGCTCAATTCCATTTTCATGAATGCATAGTTTGTTGGTGTAATGAGCAAAATTTCACTTTCAGACTGTTACTGTTGTCAAGACACACCACAACAGAGACCTTATGTTTATGAAACCAGCCTAGAACTACTTATACGTGTGTGTTTCTATTTTGTTTCCTCAGCAGTATCTTTAACTCCTTTTGAAAACCAAAATAAATGCAACAAAAAAACCCAGTGCCTTTTTGAAATGCATGCTCTGCAATACCATTTTAGTTGCTTTAATAGGTGTCTCCAACAAGCACATTGAACAGGCTGAATATATTAATAACAGAATTTAACAAGATACACAAACTGTATATCCCTTTTGATAACATGTTCCTTTTTTCCCCAAGTACTTTTTTGTTGGACTTTCAGCAGTTGCCCTCTGACTAAATAGGACAAAGTGAAAATTTGCTTATCTGTGCAAAACAGAACACTGACTTCTTTGAAATAGGCTCCCCAGAATGATGCAGCAGGTAACTCCCTAAGCTCCTTCCACAACTCAAAATGCAATGGTTGTAAAAACGCCATCATTTTACTGATGTAGAAGCCCAGATGCTAGTTTTGATTAAAGTGACTTTATGTACCTTTATGCTAGCCTTCTCTATCCTGCACAGGTAAGACAGTACAAGCTGTATTTTGTTCATTCTTCCATTAGATTATCTTATCAGTGACTTTTCATCAACACTGATAAGAAGTTTCAATTTAGGAACATCAGCTTTAGGATGATACACAAACCAAATTTAGTCTTTGACAGCAGAGTCATTCCTTATTTATAAATAAGAAATAACTTTTTAATTCCCCATTAGCTTACAAACACAGAACTTACATCAGATACAGAAATCAACAGTATCAAAGCAACTTCACAAAATACAGTCACAATGTAAGTAAAGCTCATCAACGTAATACTACTAAGAAACTACAAACCAAATCAGACCTGGAAACCAATTAAGAGTTTTCTGCTCCCAACTGTTGTTTTATGAATGTCTACTTAAGTTAAGACGTACAACAAAATGAAGAACCTTGGCCACTATTACATTATAAAGGAAAAGATGCTGCTATTCAAGATGGTCTCCAATTGTTTCTGAAAACTTAAGGCACATAAAAAACAAATTTTCTTGTTCAAATTGAAGTTATCTTTAAGCCAAAATAATTCATCTAAAAGAGTCTCTGAAATGACACTACTATGGCTACAGATAAAAGCACCCGGTTATCTTAATGTGATGCACATTCTTTCCAATACAATACGCTCTTCCTCTTGGAAATACAGCTTACCTTCCCTGCGGCAGCAAAATATTATTTACGCCTCCTAATTTGACATTTATTTTTAAGCAAAGGTTAGACAGAGTTTGGGGTGTTGTTCTTTGCACATTTTTCATCTGAACACATTGTGTAGCCATTCCCAGCACAGTGTCTCCAACGCGCTTCACCTCCGCTGCAAAACAAGCAACAGAAAATATTTGCACATTCTAACTCAAACAAGATTTTAATTTCATGACAAGTAACTACACCTAGATTTTTAGCAAACTGGACAATAAGCTTGAAGAAAATCCCCAAACCCAACACCTGCCTCCCATAAACCTCCTCCCCGTTCTGTACTGCTCCAGCTCTGACAGCATCATAACTGGGTTCTAAATATAAGTAAAGGCACTGCTGGCATATTTTAATTTTTTTTAATTCCATAAATTGTAATTTTAGAGTTTTAGTGGTCTATCACCAGTATGGAAAACTTGGTTTTTTTGCTGTTACTGCTGTCCTCTTCACTGCCTTTGGGATTATATTTTCCCAGCTAATGAAGCAGGTAATGTGAATAATACTAGGGTAATGAGCACTTGTCTCATTATTGAGCACTGGACTAGTAACACAAACTTAACTGTCATGTGCTGAGTAATGTTCAGCATTTCATCACTGCAAATTTTTCACTTGCAAGTGGCCAAAATTCCAAAAGAAACTCACTAAGAACTGTACTTCTCAAATTACTAAAACCAATCCTATCATTAACAATAAATTTGAGACTTGAAAGGTTTTAAGGGAGCTATATTCTTTCACTCAGGAAAAGGAGGAATTTAAACTCTTCCACAGTCTCAGAGAAGATGCAGCACCCTGTGGGGGACTGTGATGTATCTGTGAACCCTCGGAAGAGTTCTGGTGAGAAAACATCACTGTGCTCCCATGAGAATCTGGAAACTCCCTGGATGGACTGAATGAGAATGAGAAACCGCAAGAAAAGATAGGAGGCCACCTGGACTAGCTTAACAAGTAACTATAGCAATGCTGTCTCTAACCCGTAAGAATCTTGAGACAAGTTTGATAGCCAATTGCAGGCAGCCACACTAACAACACACACAATATATGAGTTGCATGGTGGAATAAACAGGGCCTTTTGGCCTTCTATATGCTCTGCTTGCGTTTGATTCTTGTCACACAGATCGACACCTTATCCCTACCCCTATCCCTATACAGCGACAGCACCCCTATTTTGCAAAAGGAGAGGGAAAGAGGCTTTTTGAGGAGCAGGGTGAGGAGAAGAGACTGATTATAGAAGTACAAGAGTATGGAACAGAGCAGGGAGAAAACAGAGAGACATGATTAGAGGTGGTAGAAAGAACTATAATTGAAGATAATGACAAGGAACGCAGATGAGAGCAGTACCACATCGTCTCAGTGGTAAAGAGTCTCCTTTTAATGCCAAGCAATAAAAGTGAAAATGCTGTTTTATACTGAATAGCTGTTGAACAAATTAGAGACAAGCTACTTCCCTTGCAAAGCTGAATTCAAGGCGGGGGGTGAAGGGGGAAAGCACTATTTCATTACAGTTCTTTTCCAATCTCCCTTTTTACCTTATATCTGAAAATCTTGGCAAAAGAAAGTTAGGAATTTATTTTCTGCTATATCAAATTGGTGAAGGATAGGATAAAACAAATTTGAAGCTGCTTGATAGATACAAGTCATTAGAGAAGACTCCCTGAAGACACGGGAGAAAACAGTGGATGGTATCAGTAAGCAAGGTAAGCAGGAAAAAAGGAAGAAGGCAGGAGAGGGAAACAAACAGTCTTGCCTACAGAAGACCTAATGTAAACCAAAATGCTTGGTTTATCTAAAACATTAGGAAGTATGTGTGTGTGCTGTGTAAAATGCACTAACTTAGCAATGTTTCCAAAAGACAGTTTAAGCTTCTGAGTTTTCACCTTCTATGGTCCTGTGTTGTCATAACTCAACAATTAAATAACTGAAGGAATAGGAAAAAAAGAAATCAAGGGCCAGAAATCTTCTGTTTCACTCAACGTTTTTTGCCAAAGGGTGATGATGGCAAAGTAAGCACAGACATTCTAAAAGCTACGTAGTTCTTGAGGTCATTACTTCCTCACTCACTCAGAATTTTTAGCACAGGAATTACAGTCAATGTATTGTAATTCCCTGCATATCAATTTCATCAGTTTCACAAAAGCCCTAGTTTAGCATTCTCACTCTAATCACATCTCAAATGCAACCAACAGGAAGAATGTGGAAAAGCAAAGTAAAAGCACTGATGAAAATAATTGAAGGTCTTAATATCAACTTTCAGGCAGCACAAGAAGAATAAAATGAGTTGACAGCCCATTCCCTAAATGGAATTTATATAGTAAAACGAGAATTCTTTCAAACTTCTTTCATTCAGATACTTCACGAAAAAAAAATGCATGAACATATGACTGAAAAATAAATGCTCACAATTGGCACTTACTGACCATAGACTGGTGTTTTTCCTGGTAAAATGACTACAACGAGCTGCAGCCCAGTGTAAGTGTTCTTGAGGTGTCTGAACATGGGTTCAACACTATCCGCTCCCTGCGCGTATTTACAGAAGCATGGCTGCCCCTGGATTGGCATTCCTGCATCTCTGGAAATCTTCCTCAGTTGTTCTGTAAAGGACCTTAAGGAGGTAAACAAAACAAAAAAAAAAAAAAAACACAAACACACACATGGCCTTCTTAGGTAGAAAAATCCATGGTCATTTTATTCTTGCTTTTAATGGAACAATCTTGATAAACTCACAGATTTGCACAGTTTAAAACCCAGAGAATTTACCCCAATTGCCTCTTTAATTGACTGTGCCTGTTAGTTGAAGTGAAGACAAGGGAAAAGAAATACACTGCATAAATAAAACTTCATTTCCAAAGCAAATGCCACCCTATTTGATCTTTCTATGCCAGACACGATATAAGCTCCTTTTTCACACAAACAGTATTTTGGACAGCCTGCTCTACCACACATGTGGTACTAACACTACAGAAATGGCTGAAGTTCCTTCTTTTTTTGTGAGGAAAACAATCAACAGAAATAACCAGCAACTGTCTCAGCAATCTGATCATCAGTACTAACACACACAATAACCTTTCTAGATATCAGAGAAAAGGAGTATCCTGCAAGTGGAGACAAACCTTCACCAAGTCACCCTTTGATGGAACTGGTTGGAAACAGGGAAAACTTAATTTTGTCAGAGGCTTTTAGCAGTAAGGACTGCTTCAGGCTCCCTGCTAACAGGGTTTGCACCTTGCAGCCTGCCTCCTCCTCCTGACTGTTATTGACATGGTACCATTTGGCTATCCTTCCTTTTAAAGGAACACCAAGCAGACACTGCACCTGTTGTAAGCAAAACCACCAAAAGCACTTCAGTGCCTCTCTTTGACAACGAGAGTGGTAAAATATTCCAACAGGCTGCCTAGGAATGTGGTTGAGGCCTTGTTCCTGCAGACATTCAAGATCAGACTTGATGTGGCCCTAGGCAGACTGATCTAGGTGGGGGTGTCACTGCTCAGTGCAGAGGGATTGGGTAAGTTGACTTCAGAGGGTCCTTTCCAACTCAGTGCAGTCTGTGAATCTGTAGGAGACTAGGGCTGGATGAAAGCATCTTCAAAGTCATAGTTTCTCAGATTAAAGGCCTGCAAGTCAATGGTGCACGAGTAGTCGCCAAGTCCCATCCAAAAAAACCCCAAAGGCAAGAAGTGTCACATTGCAGAGCTGTAGAACAGAGTACTTGGTGCTGAGGGAACAACATGCACACATGACCAGAAAAGTAACATGATCTCAGGTGGCTTAACCAACAAATGATGACAAAGTCCCTTTTGTTAGTTTGGAGTGGATGCCCCCATAGGTGTCTACAAAACTGCTTTTCTTCACCAAAGGGTGCCAGATAAGTCTCATCCATCGAGATGGGGTGGAGATTTAGTTCTTCCAAACCCACTGTTAATGTTCACAACTTGTAAAAGGCCTTTGAGCCTCGGCTTCACAGCTTACAGCTTCATGCAGAAAACAGGTGCATTAAATATCTTCCCTGGCAAAACAGGCACTCACCACTGTAAGCAGAAAGATCAGTGGCAGAACATGCAAGTCTAAAAACTGCACGGGTTTTGAGCCTTTAGAAGTCCATCTGTATGTATGGCATGTTACAGGAAAGGTTCTTTCCCAGTTCCCAAGAAGTAAAGCAGGATGATTTTGAAGACTTTCAGGGATTTTGTAAGCATTTACTCTGACAGATCTACTCCAGTCAAGTTCCAACTTGTTCAACAAGAGACAACTGGAGACAGCCATATTCATGGTAGGAAGGAAAGGAAATGTCCTTTCATGGTAAGGATAATCTCTATTTAAGTCAAAGAATTTTATTTTGGGCTTATCTCTCAAAACTGACTAACCTCTCCTGTGCAGCTTTCCACTAGAAGGAACAGTGTGGAAGAGAAAGTTCTCCAACAACTCAGCTTCCACCATGCACCCAGAGAGGAAAAATCCAAAGCCTTGTGGGTATGATTCCCACTGTTTGCTTACTACTTGTTAGGGAAAAATTCACAAGCTATTTGGCAAATCATCTGAAGGAACGCTGTTAAGGCAATACTATTGTTATGAACAATCACCGCCTTGCATTCACTTTAAAGAGCAGCTGAGTCACTTGCTAGGGCAGCTCTAAGAGCTGCACTTGCCTGTGCATGAAGGAAAAGCAACTGCATACTAAAGAAGAAATTACACAGGCCATCCACACAGGCACGCACACTTTCGCTAATCTAAGAATCACGTCACTTTTAACAACAGTCTTTCAACAATTATGTCCCATGCAAAGGTAAGAGAAACCAAATCTGGACGTTTCATTCAAATGCTGCAAGTCAAAAACAACTAGTCCTACTGATCCTACATGTACCGCACTGTGCAAGTTGCTGTAACTCTAGAGGGTAGGAAGTTTTAGACAGAAGTTGGATTGCTTTTTAAAATGTTCCTTTAAAGTACATTCTGTGTGAATAAAGTTATTCCCTACAACCAGGAAAAAAAGAGATGACATACGTCTTAGCTTTCACTCTTGACAAATGCTTAGTGATCATTTCTGTCCTCTGAAACTCTGCCCTACAGCCTTACCAGTGAGAAACCTGATTTACAGTATAAATTGCTTTAATTTCAAGGATTTTATGAGGCTAGCATTGAAATCATACTGGCATCATTCAAAACACAAAGAAACAAAACATCAAAGGCACTGTGAATGATACACTGCCATACAATAGACAATTCAACAAAATATCCTGAATTTCATACATAAGAAACAACAAAAATCACCATCTTATCAAGCACACTTACTTAAGATGAACCTCAGTGCATTGGCGCTGGGGAGCAAAGCATGCAATTGCCCAAACTTTTATTTCAATTCCAGTGTGAAACTGTTTATTCCTCATGTCCCAGACTCCTTGAACTGGTGTAGCAATTGCTTTATTCTGAAAGTGGAAAGAAAGAAAAAATATAAAACCACACACTAATGCAAAAAAAACCCCACCTGATTCATGATAAAAAAAACAAAGAAACAAATCAGTTATGCTTCTACTCCCAACTAGCAGGCAATTTGTATTCTCAACTCTCTCTTCTGTTCAAACATCTGCCTTACAAAGACCATTTTATCACTGTAGCAAGACAGCTTGTGTGTTGGGTGAAAAAGAAAGCTCATAAAAATAAAGCTCGTACTGTCCTCCTTTATTGCTGATGGCTTCTTTTTGTAATATAAATCAGCAGGTGACAGAAAATACACCTGGATAGTAAGTCAGAATAATGCTTGTTGTGCACAGTTAACAAGAATCTACATTGCTACAGTGACTTTACA
Source organism: Dryobates pubescens (assembly GCF_014839835.1). Taxonomy (NCBI): domain Eukaryota; kingdom Metazoa; phylum Chordata; class Aves; order Piciformes; family Picidae; genus Dryobates; species Dryobates pubescens. The sequence continues at coordinate 16,883,322 of NC_071625.1, read as the reverse complement.
ACTTCTAAGTGAATTTTACAAGAGTGACAATTGAAGTATTATTTCACACATCACTACGTAGAGGCAACTAGTGGTCCAGCATCACTCTCCGAGCTCTCAAAAAATTGCTCTGACAGAAGATGCTCAGCTATTCACCTCTGACCTCTGCAACACTCTTCCCACCAAGCAGACATTATTGTGATGGCTTATCTAGAGGACAAGGGATAGAAAATGACTAAAATAATTTTGGTGATGTTAATTACCTTAGTATTAGTATCCCTTAGGTATTTTAGAGAAGGTATCACCATCTCTGCCTTCTCATTTAGATACAACAGCTAAAATACATGGGTATTTTTCAGGGGAGACATACAGATAAATGTGCTAACTAATTTTGTGAAGTTTTGTCTACTGAAGGCAGCACATCCCCCCACTCCTGATATGCCATCATTCACTTGTCATTAGGTTCTTGTTCCCCTGAAGCCAATAGTTCGAGAGCACTGTCCCTATTTAGGATCAGGCAAAGACAGCTGAAGACCTTTAGGTAGAAGATGCAAGATCCTAACCCACTGAGAGTTTATGTAGGTATTGATCTGATTTGTGCATAGGGCCAGAGCTACCTTCAGCTGGCAATGCATCATCTAGAAGTTGCTCATCAGAAATCTTCACAAACTAAGTTATCCCAGCTATCAAAGCTTTCTTCTTGTATACAAACAAGCAAATAAAGCTTGTTTCTCAAGGTGTTTTTTTTGGAAGACACTTCCTCAGGAAGATTATGTCAGAAAAGCCATCTGAGAAGTCATTGTAGAGAAAAAACCTGTGAGTAAATACTCCAACAGGATGAGATGGCTCTAGAGAAAAACATGCTGATAAAGATTATACCTTAAGATAGTTATCCTGCTCCACCCAGAACACTCAAACCCAAGCAGGTCAGGAAGATTTCAGAGTTAAGGGAGGAAAACAAACAACAACAATTCAAATTGTCTTTGCTCTTCTCTATACACATTGATTTGAGCAACACTGAATATAACAGTGTGAAGGAATACACACACATTTTTATCTAAGTTTCCATAAATATGTTTTTAACCCAGCTTTACTTTCAGAAATAAAGCAGCAATTGAGAGAGATGCAAAACAGCCGTTTCATTTAAGGCACTTCAAAACTTGTATTTAAGTTCTAAACATTACACCTGCAATGACTTAATCCCATTGCATCCATCATAATTAAAACAAGCGTATTTCAGAAGATATCACAGCACATAGTGGAAGCTATCAGAGATTGTACAGTATCTGTTCAACATACCCTGCCTCCGTAGAGGATTGAAGGAGGCTGTAGAACTCTGCCGGTCACATCTGTCATTTCATCTTTGACCATGATTCCAAACTCACGAACGTAAGGGTCAGTGTTAAAACTTGCACTCCGCATCTGCAATTAAGAGAGAATTAGGTATTTCTTGCAGAACATAAGTTCTTTTTGATACCTAAAACATTCAGAGATAAGCTATATTTGGGCACATGCCTTCATTGGAGGAGTTTAGGAGGAGACTTGATAGGGTACTTGATTGCATGGTTTAGTTGATTAGGTGGTGTTGGATGATGGGTTGGACGCAATGTTCTTGAAGGTCTCTTCCAACCTGGTTTATTCTATTCTATATTATGTGTGATACCACACATCCAGAACCCCTGCCAGTTTTATTTTGGGGGGGGTAATTTCAACCTACCACACACTTGATACATGGATCCCTCCAAATATGAAATAAAGCACCAAAAAAAAAAAAAACCCACTTGAAACCCGCTTAATGGAAAAGGTTTATAGAAACAAGCTCATAATCTGCATGTTATGCACAAATTATTCAGTATGTGCTAATGGCAAGAGGAAAATTAAGCCTATTACTACACTTAACTCATCTTTGCCAGACTACTCACCAATTTGCTAATCTCTTCTTGACGGTCAGGTGCTGATCTGGCTGTTGCTCGAATCATAGTGGAAGTTTGATTGTCAGTGAGTTTCTTTATGCATCTTTGTCCTGCCACTATGTTGCACACCTAAAATATCCCCACACAAAGGAAGATAAAAAACAAAATGCAATTGGTGTTTGTTTCCTGTTTTGATTTTTCTAGCTGCTGCCCTACACAATTTCTGAAGTTGACTACTCAAAAACAGTTTGTCAACACTGCAGCCTTTTTCCATCTGACCCTTTTCCCACATTCCCAGAATGTATTATCTAAAAGTCTACTTGCCTCAAGAGGAAGGTATGTGTGTTTCTGCTCCTGTCCAACTTGTAAACATGGAAGATGAGGATAGCGTAAAACTAATTTGTGCCTGTCCTTAAAATACTGAGCTACAGTGCATTCAACTGTTTGTCCATTCTCCTGCTGAAGTGGGAATCTGTTGGAAACCAAATATGAAAATAAGCTGTTATTTTACGTCTCACAATACCACGTGTTATGTTATGCCATGCAGAGAAAATAGCAAGCCTACAAGAGTCACAAAGCAGATTTTTGCCTCAAAACCACATTTCTCTCTGTACATTACAAATACACTTCCATATATGCACACGCATTTGCATATATTTACATCAAAGTGGCACAAATATTGTCTTTCAGTGATGTGTTATGCTAAGGAAAAGGGCATGATACAATGTCCAAATAACTGCATACCAGATTTAGACACTGTTCAGTTACCTTCCCACAGGAACCTCGTACCAGTTCTGGTTATTTGTACTATTTTCTTTTAAAAATGGGAATAAATACCTCTATATTCAACTTATCTGCAAATCTCTGGTTAGTGATCAAATATAAACAACTTTTTCTAGAGGAAAAATGGACTGATAATAAGCAAGACTAGAATGCTGACCCTGATTTGTGCTACTTTTCTAGTCAACAGTTCTGGGTAACAGTATGCTGAGGATGTAATACTCAACTCTTCCAGTGTTGAAGACATCAACAAATTGAAAACCAAAAAGTTACCACAGTTTTAGCTCAAACACTGTTAATGACAGGGGTTAAAAAAAAAAAAAAGGCAAAATTGGGAATATACTCTAAAATATATTTTAAATGTATTGACCAAAGGCAGTATAGTTTTTCAAGAACTCTCTTTTGTCAGCCCGAGATTAAACAGACACTTGAAGAATACATTACGTTTGGTGACTTGCTGGTCGCCTGGTGACATTGCACACTCTGTACTTCCTTTTCATTTGTCCACAGTGTGTTATCTCCACCTTTAGACCTGAAAATCAGAACACATTTATTACCTTCCCTTCAAAATCAAGGTGTCAACCTACTAAATTGCTGCGCAAGACCACTTAAACAGTGTTGTGAATCTCTTCACTATTTAGCACGTTCTTGGGTCACTCCAGGGTATCCCAGAAAAAAAAAATAATTTAAAAAATCATGGATAGTCCCCAAATTTAAAAACCCCAAGAGTTTGCAGTTTGGAACTGAAAGTATTTGGTGTAATCCAGTTCTGTACCCTTTAAGGAAGTCCAGGATGATGAAAGGATAAAAAGGGCACATAACCTCTTTGAAATAAAAAGCCTGTTTATACCTTGTGTCTAAATATAGGTGTGAGACCTCCAACAACTGTAATGAAGGCTGAATTAATAAATGGCAGGGAACACCCATATAGCCTCTGGGATCCTATGGGAATGAGCCCACAGGGCTTCATCGTTTGTGAAGGCAAACATCTGTTGAAAATCCCACCAGCACAAAAGTCAAGCCTACCTTAAAGTCAGCAACTTCCAGAAGAATATATTATCCACCCAAAACCAGCACAACAAAGCTACCCATAGAGAAGTGTTTCTAATTCACCACTTGCAATAAATATAAGCTTGAATGCAGCACTTTCATTCATATTTCAGGTAGAAACAGATGTATGTGGACTATTAAGAGATAGGAAGCTGCAGGTGTAGGAACAGGAAACCAGAAATTCCTTTTATCTGCATATGTATATAAACTCAGGGTGCTGCTGAATAACAGTGCATATTTCCTCTATCTGTCAGACACCAATAAACTGTCCAACCAACATACTAACCTTGCCACATAGTTTGTTGGAATCCAAAGTACCATGTATTCTGGAACCTTCAACAAATATCGCATTTTCTTGAGTACCTCCCAAATATGTATCACAGTATTTTCATTAAAAGGTAAATTGAGGTATTGAGGTAATAGTTTATAACTAGTACTACTGCTAACTTCTATCAGAAGAATGAAAATCCTCAGAGAAAAAAATAACAACAGCAGCCAGCAACTGACTGCCTGATTATCTTTTCCAAAGGATTTGCCATCAGTACAAATTTAGGATTTAATTTTTGTTTTTCTTATTGATTTGTATTTGGTCAAAGATGAGTTTGTGGTCATTTTGTGGAAACAAGGAAGCAGATCTGTGGAGTTTTTCTTGCTTTCTTTCTATCAAGAATATGAAGGAAGCACCTCAGTTTTACAAACGAAACTTCCAGTGAACAGAATCAGTAAGACTCCTTCCTCCTAGTCTTTGAACCAGTCATTACATATTAGAAGAATTAACTGACTTCCAGGACAGTGAATGTATGAAATACACCCAACTATGCAAAAATATATGGCTAAGTTACTAGTAAAATCTGGACTATGAAAATCTGGGTATCAGTAACTGGGAAAACTTAAGATCAGGTAATTTAAACAAGCAAACAACCAACCCACCCACCAAAAAAAACCCCAACCACAAACAAATAATTAAATCTCAAATTTTGTAAATCTTTTGAAATCATCAGATTAGGAACCAGAAAGACTTTGTCTTAGAATTGGAATAGCACTACTAAGATGTTTTTGAAAGTGAAAAAACTTGACTCCCAACAAAGCAAACGCTAGAGAACGTATTCTGAACATGGAGTGGTAACATATCATAAGGCAATTACCTTTTATTTCTTTGGTAAACTTCACCCTTTGGGAATCTGTCAGAGGTTTTTGTTGTTCTTCAATACTTTTGAAGTCCAAAACTTCGCATACAAACTCAATAACTGGCTGTGCTTTGTAAAATGCAGTTGCAGATACTGTAGACAAAAATGTTAATGTTGTGTTATAACAATAGTGAGGAAAACTTTAAAGAAATTCAACAAATGGAACTAATTTTTGCCTTTCCATTGACAGAAAAAGAAAGAGCAATAAAACATTTGTTTAGAACCTACCATCTATATTTAACATCATTTTCCATAATGAAGGTCTGACTGATTGATGGAAGCCAAACCAAACTTCTCTGCCACCACCCAATGGATTTGAGCACCCTTCCGATGCTGTAAAAAAAGATCGCCCCACAGGAGTATATCTGCAATAAAGAAAATAAATTCATGTCATAAAACTAAAGGAAAAAAAAAATACTATTGCAAGAAAGAACCAACTAATGCAAACTTCTATTCATGACAGCACAGAAGTGTCAGTGTTTCAGTTTAGCAACCATCTTGAGACTGTCAGGACGCAGGCTGCACCTCTCAATCTAACTAGTTACATTTAGAAACTGGCTACTAGTCATGTTCCTTTAAATTTATTTTCAATGTAGTCCTTAATATGCATACTAATTCAGAGAGCATTCATAATTTTTTGGTACTCTTAAAAAACAGCTAGACTTCCATAAGAAAATAAGTATTTCTCCTCTTACTTGTTCATAGCTTCCTCTGAAATCCCTGGAGGTAAAGAACTGATCTAACAAATACATTTTCCGTGCATTTTTCATCTTGGTAATTCACTACTGCACACTTAATACCAAACTAACTAAAACCAGCACCAGTATGATTTTTTAATTCAATTTTTTTTTTAATTCAATAAGGGCTATTTGAAGACATTTACATCAATTTACCTCCCCGATTAGCCCTTCAAAATGGTTCAGCCCTACTAAGCTCTGTTCTTTATGTTCCAACTGACAGTGACATGTTCTATAGTGGCAGCATTAAACCCACCATCTCTTGGAGTGGACTGAAAATGCTATATATTCCACTTGCTGGGAAAAATACCGTATCATTTTCAAAATCTTCTTTTCCATAGCAATACTAGGTGGTATTTGGGCAGCAAATATCTGCCCAAGGACACACAGGAACAGAGTTACAAGTTTTAAAACCACCCTTACACATCAACCACCCTCCAACTACTTCACACCCAGGGAGGGCTTCCTTCTCTGAGGCCTACTTAGAAAAGGGGTACAAGTGAGATGGCACAGCAACCCTGACCTGAGAGCACATGCACATGGAGCGAGTTTGAATGCCAGTAGGGAAAGACCTGTGTCCAGGCCAGAGGCTACTGATGCCACCTGATAAGCAGGAAAGCACTGTATTGCCTCCTGCTTGAGTATGCCATCTGCTAGACAGTTATTGTGTTGGTTAAGCTACGAAAGTACATCCTATCTAAAAAGCTATTGAAGCCAATTCAAACAATGCAACCTCCTAAACAACATCAAGGTCTTCCCCTCACCTCATGGAAGGCAAGTGCCTCATCACTACATCCAGTGCCTGGATGGTTTCAAACGGGACACCTGGCAGCCGACCAGAAAGAGCATCATGTAAAGCCTGCAAACTCACACAGGACATCCACTTTATAGCCACCTTAAATATTCTGTCCTTTCCTTCTCCAGGCAGCGTGACCTCCAGCTCCACCTGCAACAATGCCAAACAACAAACCAAGATGATTCTTTCCATTTAAAGGGGAAGATGGAAGGAGCAGTGCTACAAAGCATGGGAGGAAACAAAAAGCAACAATGAAGAACAACATACGTCAGATACAATCTCTTTTTACAGCTAGATCTTTCCAAAGGTGTATTTCAGAGTGCTGGCATACTTCCCACCTGGCATCTTTCTCTCTCTGAGGCAGCAATATAATTTGGATGTGCTTATGTATCAACTGGGAGGTCTCAGTGAAGATCTGACAACTTGGTTTCAGATACCAAACACATAATAATGCATCACTGCTCATGTCAGCTCCTGCAGGCCTAAAATAAAACATGGTGTGTTGCTACCTGCTAAGAACCATGAATTTCTGGTATTTACTTTCTAGAGGACTAGACAGCTTTATACACTATTAGTGCAGACATAGTTCAAATGAGAAAAAATCCACAAGGAGCTTTCAGAGTGTGTGGAGGGTGGTGGTGATCACAGTGACTAAAGAACCCATAAAAAAAAACAAACAACAACTTAAAAAACCCCACCCCAACAAAACAAAAAAGATCTCCAAACCCCTCTTATTTTCAAAACCCAAAGAAAGACTAAATTATGTCCCCAAGCACCGGTGATGTTACCAGGCAGGAAACAGGACCACTCCTTTGACACATTATGCCCTTTTAAATTTTTGTGTAAAATACACTGGCAGAAGATGTTGTGGTAAATTACTTTAGTTACTTGTGGTGCTGACTTCTCCTTATTAAAACAAAGGCAGCCTGAACACTGAAGTTCTTAGACTGACTAGATGATCCCCAGAGGTCCCTTCCAAATCATACCATCCTGTTATTCTGTGACTAAAATTAAAGCCTGTCTGAAACAATCAGTAGTTCTGGGAGTTACTGCAAGAAATAGCAAGATGAGAATATCCTTTATGATGGATAAAAAGAAAATTTAAAAAATCTATTTTCCTGTTCTAGGGAGCTTACAATATAAAAGGCATCCATCCACTTAACAGACAAAATGCAATTAGTGGGCGAAAATAATACATTGGTAATGCTGAGCTAATACATGCAATCATCTGGTCTTCTGCAAGAGCTTCTTCAGTCAAAGAAAAAAAAATAGGAAGGAAGGAAAACACAAATAAGCCTTCTCATACACCAAAAAATAAGCTGACAATTTATAGCAGGCAGTTGAAATCAGCATTACAGCCACATCTCTCCTGTAGTACAAATCTCATTCACCAGGAGAGATGAGCAGAGGAAAGACGTGTATTGTTGTAGTAGAGCAACAGGAACTGGAGCCTATAATTGTGGCTTTGCTGATCCGAATCTCATCCAGCTTAACTCTGCTGAAAAGCTGTGCAAATGAAGGTGCAAGTATTCAGCTGACACAGGTTGGAAGATTTCTATGAAATTTTTCCACCATACCATCAAAAGTTCTTCAGCTTGCATCTCATTCGCAGCAGATGGAAGATGTCACACTTCACAACTACATTTTCCTTTAAACATCTCTCCCCCTCCAAATCAAGTTTCACGATTTCTCTTGTTCCTGATACTGTTAATGTGCAACTAATCTGACTACTAACAACTTTTATAACCTTAATCTAAAAAAAAAATTCTCTCCTGGTTTCCATTTACAAAGCTCTTTCACCATGATGGAATGGACTTGTTTGGAAATCTCGAGATACGGATGTGAGAAAGAGGTCTGCTTCTATCATGTACAGGCAGTGTTTCAAATAGACCAAGAGGAGTAAGGTTGGGGTCTCACACAGAATAAACACTCTACTTCCTAAACCGTGAACTACAGTAGGATTTCTGTATCAAACTGCAGCTCAGCTCACCTGTAACTACCATTTTGCTAACTGAAGACTGCTGTTCCCCGTTTTATGACCTAAGCAAGTTTCCACATTTCTCTGTACTCCCCTCTCCCCATTACATTTTACTTTTGTCTACTTAGGTTGCAATCAACTTCTGTGGGACAGGACAGTCTTCCCCTGTAACCATGTATGGCTCACCTTGTAGCCACAGCAGAAAGGTAACTAATGTAGTACAAACAAATGGTGAGAATGTCTGTATCCTCAAGTGTTTATCTAAACAAAAATGGCCACAGAAAATTCAGACACTATACCACAGATAAGGAGGCTACATTTGTGTGTTAGCTTGTTCCAGTACTACTTCACCAGTCGATGGGCACAGATGTGGGTGCACTTTGCAGCTATAACCAGAGCACCCAAGGAGCTCATCACAGCACACAGACCTGGCAAGCTAGTGTGCTTCAATTGCCCAAGGGCTAAACTGCTACATCTTAACGTGTGCAATTTAAATTAATCTGGTTCTCACATCCTGAAGAGTTAAGGAAGAGGTTCCATGCAGACAACAAAAGGACATAGAAGTTTCTTCCAGCTAATGGGTAGCAAGAATCATCTTTCAGTGGCCTTTGGTGAGATTAACCAGCTGACACCAGTCTGCTGCTGCCCAGAGTGGTGCTTCCACTCCCCTCTCCCAAACTCAGCTGTGCTTTCACTTTTCCCACAGTACCAGTATGGAGCTTGGCCACTGACTCTATCAGTTGATCCAACTCACCAAACCAGCAGAAACCACACAAGAAAGGAGAATGAGTGAGAAAAGAGGAATATGGCAAGAGGAGTAACCATTTTGATGAAAAGCTCAAATTTCTGTCCTGGCAAACCACATCCTGAGAAAAGTCGCAACAGAAAGAGGTATCTACTCCAGAAAAATAGAATCAGTTTCTAGCAGCTATCAGAAAGGCTCTACAAATACTACATTACAATCTCCCATTAGAAACCTTTCTATTTAAAACTTACTTTATCTCTCCCAATGGGAAGTGGCATTGCTGTATAAAGGTTTTTTCTTCCATCAAACACTGGTTTGCGATCCCCAAAAATCTGGGTTTTAAAGTGCTGAACCATATGCTCCACTATTTCTCTGAAAACACAAAAAGATTATGTTAATTCAACTTTTTAATGTTAAGCAGCAGATGAACACCAATATTTATCAATAAAGCTACTCAGTCAATGAAAGGCTTGTCCACAGTTAGTTATTAAAGACAAGATTTGTTTGACTAAACCTTCTCACAGACTCTTTTCTTCAAGCAGCTACTTATAGCTTTTTCGGATTGAAACTTTCCTTCCTCTTTTCTGTGATATAGTGAAAGTGGTAAAGTGAAAGCCTGTGCTTTCTCAAGCTCAAAATGGAGAGGTGCTTGGTATTCTCCTGGGGCTTCTGCTCTCCCATCCCACAGCCTTTACTGCAGATGACCACTGACCCAAATTCCAGCAAGCCAGAAAAGCCTTAAAAGAAAAAAACACAACAAACCCCAACCACTATCCTAGCTTACAGCCTTACTGTAAGGACAACAGTTCTACAATCACCATGATGTGCAAGCTTTTTGCATTGCACTGAGAAAGACTACTTTTAAATGTGATTTTTTTCCATGTATGCAACACTAGCATCTATCCAGCAAAGCTGGATATGTGCATTTACTGGGACCCATGCATAATAAAAGTACACATTAATAAGAAGTATAGCTGAAATTAGGTTGTACATATGTATGAATGAGGTAACCACACACAAAGTTCTTGTTAAACCACAGTGTTTACACACTGGTCATGCAAAGCAGTGCACCAGCTGATGAGAGATGCACCTGTTGGAATAGTAAGACCCTGTGATGTCAAAAGTCTTAGGTCCAAATGTCCCAGTGAGATGTCCTTCAGGCTATCTGTATCACAAGGCTGTAAAATCTGAAATCAGCAGCAATCTTCAATACACTGCCTACAAGATCCTTAACACACAGCTTGGGGGTAAAAGGCATTAAGAAGTTAGAGCATGAAATGGTGTAATTTCTGTTTTTCTCCAGCACTGTTGTCAGCCTCAGAGAGGCTGCAGATGTCTGTGTCATACACCTTGACTCAGAAAGGCAATTAACTCAGCATACAGTTAGATATTATGGTGATGCAAAAGCCAATATGGAACTATGAATTAATTCAAAAAAAGAATAAAGACCATTTTGACAATTTCTTTGCCGCAGGCCAAGGCTTTAAAGCAAGATACAACCACCGAAAGAAACTTGCCTGATCTCCTAAGACATATGAATGAGACTTGACTCAGTAATTTCTGCCTTGTGTTTGCAATGTCTGATTGAACAAGTACATAATGTGGAGGGTGGGAGGAAGGAAGCATCTTACTACCCTGAGTTAAAGACTAAACAATGGAAAACCCATCCTTTTACTGAGGAAGTTCTTCCAGTTGTGAGCTACTTTAAATGAAAGTGTTCATTTTTATATAACTAAGGTTTTCAAGCTACAAACCACATTTAGCAACAGTGCTTCTCAGCTGTGGGTAGAGAAATCTTAATGAAAATTAAGTTATCTTTTCCATGTGAAGTTAAAAGAATGATCTTCCCTAGCTGTCCTTGAGAATTAAGTATCCAAACAGATCTGGCCTTTCTGCAACATGTGAAGAATTCTAGGCTGCATTAACTTGGCACAGCAGCACATTGCCTTAGCCCTGTGTTTCCCAGTCCTGTTCCGGCTCACGTCTCATCAGCATGATATGACCACTGTGTATGCATTTCATGTATACACTGTACACATCTCTGCAGTGAGCCTGCAAGGTTAAAGTCCAAGCGGCATTAAGTCCTAGAATAAAGACAAAGAACAAGCTGGGACAGATGAGGGAGTAGTATAAATGAAAACAAAATCTCCCTCGAGCCTTTGTAGAGGGCACACCATATAAAGTAATGAGAAAAACTACTATAAATATACAACTGAATTATATAACCAAAATACTAGAAACACATAAGCCAGCTGAGAAAAAATAATTTAGAATTGGACTACACATGCATCCTGCATAACCCTATACACATGTAGAAGCACACACAAATATACAGGTACACAGGTAGGACTGAAAGGTCAGGGCTCACAAAATCCCAGGTGCAGGTGAGCACATGTCCATCTACAGGGCAACACACAATAAGAAGCATTCAAAAAGAGAACATACACTTCATTAAGTGAAAATTAAATCCTCAACTAGATAAGAAATTAAATTTATAACAGATCACCACAGAAGAAAAACAGCACAGCAATGCTGCACTATGAAATCGTTATCACCGCCTGTTCTTTAGTGCAACAATGGATAATGCACTCTGGTTTATTAATTCAGCTTTCAGGTGGCTTTTTGGACTCCACTTTACTTATGACTCCATATTCCACCCATGTAACCTTTATTAATAAGAAAAGGTATTGCATTTGAATATATACACATATACACATGCCATTCCAATCCTCTACAGGCAAGACGTAGGTAGTTACGATGATAACACTTGTGGTTTCCAGTCACAGCCGGGTCTTGAATTCTCAAGTTTCACTTCTGGCAGCACCACCCTTTTTCAAGTTAATGAGGTTGCCACACTGACTAATATGGCACATATGCAAAATTCAAGACCTAGTAGCTTGTTTCCTTGGCCAACTGATCGATGTTTTCACCTTGCTATCTGTTTTAGCAGTGTATCTTTCCCTTATATAGAATTTACTGATGCAGGATAATTTCAAACCTAATTTAGTCCCTCTACAAACCTCTTGCAGCAGAACAAAGAAATGGATTTTGCTTCCCCTTGTCATAAGGGGAAGGTGGGAAAACAAGCTGGTACCACCAACTCTCTGCTGAAGGACTTGTCATCCAATTGTACTCCAATATTTAACCAAGCAATATCAAGTTGACTTACACTGACCTAGCTCCACCAGAGTTAATACAGTTTACTCATCAGCAGCTTCGATCATCAAGATCTTAAGATACTGACAAGCACAATCAAAATAAGGGGTGAAATCCTCGACTGGAACAGAAAGACTTGGAGGGAAAAAACACGCCTGTTAATGGACATGCAAAATCTGAAGCTATTGGACATACCTTCCAACCCTTCACACAACTCTAACATTTCCAAAAGGAAACAAGAATGCAAATAAACTTGAGTAAGAGCCAAGCACACTATTACCTGTTAACTCTTCTAGGGCATTTTTCTGGCTTTATATCCAACTCATAATGGTAGATATCTATTTTAGGAATGTCCATTTCAAAGAAGTTGGCCTGCAGTTTGATTGTTCTCCCAGAAGTGCCAAAATCTGGCCGAGGAGGGGGTTTAAAGGCATATCCTTGGATTGGTGGTGGCAACGGTGGAGGAGGTGCGAGCACTGAAAAGAGAAAAGCACAAATTAGCCATCAATTAGATCAAATTAGCAGTTAAATTTAGCAGCTATCTCACAAAAAGCACAGCAGACGGACTCCTAATTTCTTTTAAACAATCCAGTAACTGAAAAAAAAAAAAAAAACCAAAACTCAACTCTGCTATCAGTTCATGAATTCTGGCTGTCCTCTTCTCATCATAGTGCACCATTTGCTGTATTTCCCACACCTGATTACTGAACAAAAATCTTAAAGAGGGGCGCATTTTCCTATGCTACAAACCAGCTGGTTGGGAATTTCGGTGGCCAGGCAGACGCTGATGGGAAAGTGAGAACTAGGTCTTTGTTGCAGGGAGAAATCTGTTTCAAAACAGACACTGAAGCAGATGACCTGATCACATTTCATTTCAGCAAACATCTATAAAATTGAGTTTCTATCACTGGAACTCAGCAATCATATTTGGAAGAGTTGCATGTATCCAGAGCAAACACATGCATTTCAGTTGCATACATTTGCTTCTAATGACCACAGAAGAGGGGAATACAGCACAGAAGCAACACCTACATGTTGCAGCTCTCTAGAAAATGTTACGTATTAGAATTTTAAAATATACTATTGCTTCTTTTATTCAGAAAGCAAAAAGAGACAATAGCCTGCTGCTGTTGTATTGTGTTCTTGAGCTCAAATGCCAGTCATAGGTCAGACAATACGAAGTAGATGTAGAATAGCTGCATCTAGGAAATTCCATTTTAAATCCACAGAGAAATGGGTGAAGATACCACCTCAAGCATTCAAAACTCCTGCAGCATCAGTGTTCAGATCTTCCATGATGTGGAGCAGTAACAACTTGCAGCGATGTTTTCACATGTGAAATAACTCAGGATACTTCTCATAACTTATGTAAGAATCCAGGTGTGGTTTCCTGGGATTATCAAATTCAGCCCTCTGCTAGTACCAGAAACCATACACATCCTTTCATTAAGAGATCAGTCACCACTTCCCCACCCTTCTTTCCCTACTGGAAAGCTGTTTGAGAACTGTGATACTCTAATGCTCAGAAACATTCTTCCTTCTTTTTTTAATTTTTTTTATTCATTGCTAGGTTATACTCAATGATCTTCAGATTAAGTGCTCTGCATTGCATTTTTAAACTCCTATTTGATTCTCAGATATACTATTTCTATTAGATTCTTCTCAAAGTAGGCCTCAGACTCATCTTGTCAAGTCATTTTTCAAGCCAATACATTCTCAGTTCACCTTTCCTGAAGAAGACCAAGTGTTGTTCCACATGAGCTCCCATCAGGGTCCAGCACAACCACACTGATGCTTTCATTTCTCAACTGGAAGCACCAGGTTAATGAGCCCTAAACTGCATTTGTCTATCCTACCACTTCCTTGTAACAGCAGCTGACCAGTCAGTACATACATGCCAGTCTCAGTTGTTTATGACTCATCATCCCCCAGTCCACCATTAACTCTTAGCTACATGACCTTTAATAGATTATTTTTTTCCTTAAGTCATATTTCATAACCTTGCTTCTTTCTGCATGATGCTCAGGTCCTCCTTTTTCTGACAATCCCTCCTATGCCCCATGATGAAGTTTCATATACTCATTCCTGACATTTATGCAAAGATCATTAATGAAATAATAAACAAGACCATTTCCAACTTAGGTATCATTTCCCCACTCTATACTTCAATGTTCCTCCTCTTACTTATTTTTACCATTCTACTAATCTGACTTTTCAACACTGATTTCCCCACAGATCAGGTATTTCATCAGAATCCACACAGCTTGGTTTGACATTGCAAATATGATAGGAAGATTTTATTTTATTTTTTAAATTGTATGTTTTCTCATTCGTTTTACAGTTGGGAACCTTGTTTCAGATCTTGTCTTCCAAATATATTCTGAGGCCTACACTACAGAAGTTCAATTTCTTCTTCCCCCCCCCCCCCCCCCCCCCTTTGGTAAACACTCCTAGTGAGCCTATGACTTTCTAACCCTAACTTGATCGTGATAGTGATGTTAAAGATGCTTGTTGCTGAAAACCTGCATCTCCATGACCTAAAACTAAGACAACATAATTCTGTCTCCCTAATTAAAGTACATCAGCTCCTTCAGTTTTGGTTTCAATGGAAATAGAGCAATTTTCATTTGAATATTCTTGCTATTTATCCCTCTTGCCTTTGTAGTGTCAGCATCTGTACTTGGAAATGAAGTATCTCCTTAGTTTTCACAAAGCCCAATCCTCACCACAAGTAGCCCATCTACCTCTGCACCTGACCTTTCCTATTTATATCCCTGAAGGCAAGCTGAAATACTTAGCTGACTAGTTCTACTCAAGCTTCAGCATTATTTATTTTTTTTGTTGGTTTGTTTTGGGTTTTTTTGGTGTTGTGGATTTGGGGTTGTTGGGTTTCTTTGTTTTTTTTAAATCCTGCACATCTTGATCTCAAAGTCATGTATCTGTCATCTTTTCTCAACACTCCCAGGGCCTTTCCTTACTTCAGCCATTTTTCTGAAGTTATCAACTTTCCCTCATAGACCCTGCAGCCATCTTACTTGGTGTGACAAATTCACAAAGTTTGTGTCACTAAATGAAAAGAACCCTCTGCTGTGGATATGACAACTAACGAAGTTATTCATAGCATTCCCACTGCAGCTGGAAAGCAATATAAAAAAAA
This sequence comes from Dryobates pubescens, assembly GCF_014839835.1. Taxonomy (NCBI): domain Eukaryota; kingdom Metazoa; phylum Chordata; class Aves; order Piciformes; family Picidae; genus Dryobates; species Dryobates pubescens. The sequence continues at coordinate 16,867,844 of NC_071625.1, read as the reverse complement.
AAAATACTTCCACAACTATTTATATTGCAAGACAACAAAGGTTTCTATTCTGTGCCTTCAAATCACATCAGGATGTGCATCTACTGCTGCCCCACCAGAATATACTTTACCATCATTTTCCCAAAGAAATCTGGCTTCTGTTGATGGCTTCAGCTATTCTGTTGTTTAATGCTTTACAGCTCATCAACTGCATATACCTTTACTTCCATCTTTCTGTGACAGAACATTCTCATTGGAAAACCATGTCCTAGTCATTAAGGTTATTCCATATTTTTTTGGAGTTGTTCCAGGATCCCCACAGCACAACTCATTTTAAAATCTTCTGATTTTATGCTGAGGCTCCTACCATTTGCATTTTAACAGAATTTCTGTTTCTTATTATCCACACACTGCTATGCTATGTATTTCCTTACCACTCCACTGTTAACATTAGGCATTTCTTTTCTCTCTGCTATGTTTATGCCTTCCAAAATTTCTGTATCCACTGCCACATCTTAATGCCCCTGTCCTTCCTTTTTCTGGGCTGTTTCTGTTGATGCATCAACATTTGTTTTCAGAAACACAACAAACAAACAAAAAGGCTTGCAAGATTTGGAAGTACAGTGACTAACATCATGAACAGAGGACTCTCCCCAGTGACTATTTATGCGGTAAAATTAATTTTGTAATTAATACATCTTCCTCCAGCTGCATTAAAATGGAATCATGTACTACTTCTCACAGGGGTGTAATAAAGCCATATCCTTAAGTCAGGGATCAACACAATCACACATTGTTCAACATTACATCACTCCGCTGGAGTTCTAATGACAAACAGTAAATAAAAGTGAGGGCATATGTTCAGTTTTGAGAATAATATGAAACACTGAGGGAAGTACAGACTCCTGGGGAAAGATGCCATCACACAGCTTTACAACCTGGATGTCTGATCAAAGGGGGGAAAAAAAGGCAAAAAAAAAAGGCTATTTCTGGATCAACTCCCCAGGCAAATTTATTTAGGGCAGGGTGTTGCTTCAAGGAGATAAGTACTGTTAATAAACAGCAACACTAACCTGATAAGCAGTCAACCTATATTTTTGCCACACAGAACAAATACATATGTATTAACTATAGAACCAAGGGATGTGAACTGAACTTCAAGGGGAAAAAAATAAAATATATATAAACAACTATTGATCTGGATTCACTCTTTGGAGCACTGCCTCAAATTAAGAACAAAAAATCAAACTATCTTGTGTAAAGCATATTACAGCAAACAGTTGTGAAGAGTACAGTCACAAAACACTGAATTTGGTGATGACAGGATAGACCTTTATTATTTTTCTCTTATCAAAGAAAAAACCCCAAGCCTCAATTATAAACCACAACTGCTACAATCAAACTGATTCAGCTGCACCAACTCCTTGCTGAAGCACTCTGAATTCAAATTCTCATCACTAGCTCACTTTTAAATGTGACAGAAGCCATACCAATACCAGAACACTTTTCTTAGCACAAACATTCCTCAGGTTTTGCAGTATGGTGAGGTGTGTTACAAAGGACACCACCAGATACCAGAGCTCAAGAGAACACCCACACAAAGGAAACCTGCCAAAATTCATACCTCAACACACATTATGTACTCCATTCCTGGTTTTCAAAGACTCCTTCACAAGCACAGATTATGCTTTCAGAGAGACAGTAACTTGAAGTGTTAGAAAAATCTACATGCCTATTTGGATCGTATTTTTAAAGCACTGTCAAGGGAAGAATGAATTAGCAGCAACATGAAATACTAATAAACCTGGAGCACCATGTGGTAAGTATTCAGAAGCTCCTCATTCATATGCTAGATGACAATATGAATAATGATAACATTTCAGCCCTGATATGATGACTGAGACCATCAGAGGCCCACTCTAAAGGATGAGAAGTAAGGTGAACTGGATATTGAATAACGAGATGCCAGTCCTTAGGCTTATTTTTATAATGAAACATACAAACAAACCAACCATCACATTTCCTATTGTAATTCATAGTTACCAATCTTTAAAATTGTACTTTCTACTCAAAAAAGAGAGAACTGGAAAAAAACAGACATTAGAACAGTAAGTCTTGTGACAGTTTCCTAAAAAATTAAGTCAAGCAACAGTGATCTGTCTAAAGAGCTGCAGGGGAAAGGTTGTGGTAGAGGAACCCTGCACAATAACAGAAACAGTGCTTTAGTACAAACAGCACTGCAGAGTGAAAATGATTGCAAATGCAAAGCTGCCAAGACACTCCTAGTATAAAAAAAGGTGTGAATGAGCCACACGATTGAATGAGTGTGGCTCAGCTTGTCTGCTCCAAAACCCATGCAATTATGTAATGATGATTATTCAGGAGTATTTAATTTATAACCATTTCCCAGATTTAGAGCATTCATTTCTTCAATACTTCATTCTTCGTTTTTTAAAGCTTAACTGCTGGTGTTCACAGCACTCTGGAAGTGTTGCCAGTCAGCACTAATCTTGCACCTTGAAGGTTTCTAGCCAAGAGTTATGCAAGTTTAACGTGCAGTCAAAAGCCTAATGAGTTACTAAATAAGAAGGGGCCAAAACTAGTTCCATCTAAGGGCTTGTTGACACAGGAAACCATCTAAGCATAATTATACCAGTATAATTGTATCAGTAAGTTTCCTTATGTGACAAGTCCTAACACATTTAATAATCAGGTGAAGTTTTCACAACTCAAAGCATGTTTTAAAATCGAACTAACACAACTCTCACTTGCTGATAGGAAGTCTCTCTAAAACAATTTTTGTAAAACTATAATCTATAAATGAAACTAAGGTGGAGGAAGGAAACCTTATTTGGAAGCTTCACTTTCAGTTCAGGTTTCTAGTAGCAGACAACAGCTCATCCCTACAGGTGATTTTTGGACAACTCTGCACAGCAACAGATGCACTTTTTTTCAAAATATTTGAATACTTGTTACTTGGTACACAAGTATTTAATAAATGAAGGTCAAATGTCCTGTTAATATACCAAATTTTAGTTCACTTTGTTATTCACTTTTCTGTAGCACTTGATTTGATCTGCCTTGCTTGACAATTCCAGTCTTGTAGACAGCATGGACTACACAACCATTGTACATATTCACTGCTGCCTCCAAGTCAGTTACTGATTCCACAACACAGAGAGTGGGGAAAAAGTGGGGTTTAGTAACTTGTCATCCAATAGTAGTCCGCTACTTTGCCTCTACAACTGCAAGAAACAAAAAAAGACAAACATGTTCATCGTGATCAGGTTAAAAGAACCAGAACAGGCAAAGGAACAGACACATCTCCTGGAAAATCCTCTCCAGTAGCTGCTGTAGAGGTGCTGAGTATCATGAATGTAGAATAGAGCAGATTGGAAAGGACCAGGTTCACTTATCCAGTAAAGTTTTGAGTATCTTCAAGGACAGTTTCCACAGCATCTCTTACAACCTCTTCCAACATTTGATTACCCCCATGGTAAAATAAACTTGCCTTATACTAAACTGGAGTTTCCTGTGTTCCAGCTTATGTCCATTGCCTACTGCCTTGTTCTGGTGCACCAGCCACAAGGCTGGCTCTTCTCCATAGCCTTGTTCTGGTGCACCAGCCACAAGGCTGGCTCTTCTCCATAGCCTTGTTCTGGTGCACCAGCCACAAGGCTGGCTCTTCTCCATAGCCTCCCCTCAAGCAGTTGTAGACAACCAGAAGATCGCCCTTTAGCCTTCTCTTCTTAAGGTTAAACAAACCTTGATTTTCTTAACCTCTGCTGGTATATTATGTGTTCCTTCCCCTAGCCACTCTGGTGGCCTGTCACTGGGCTTGCAAACAGGTAGCATCCCGTCCCGAAGTGCAGTTTGAAGTGGGAGAACAGGAGACTTGAAGAGGTGATGCCATGGCAGAAGAAACAAGATTTCCACAAATACTTATTCACATACCAGTAATAGAAGGAATTCAGAAAGAATGTAGAAAACAGCCAATATGAAAACCTGACAGGATTTCCACAGATATATATATAAATATATAAGTCAAAAACATGAAAAGGAATATGGGAGATTCAGCCTTTTCTTTTTAGGGCTCAAAAAGCCAAACAAACAAACAAACAAAAAAAAAAAACCAACACCAACCCACAAAACGAAACAAACCCACACAAACACAACTTCAGGCTGTCTTCAAGCTTTCTTCCAGTCTGAAGTAGTCTAACTTTTGCACTGGCTGTTAAGAACGGTTAGAGAAAGATAGGAGAAGGACAGGCAGTGTTTTCTCTGAGATAAGGAAAACTCAAAGCTGCAGCTCACAGGCCCTTGATATTATGGAGTACAGGAACCTATATGGAACCTGTACATCTGACTGTTGCTCATTAAGTATCTTTTTATGGAAACTGGAGTTCTTCAGCCAAGCTATAGCATTGTTAGATTAGAGGATGCACAACAAATACAGGTAACAGACTTCTATCCCAAAGAATTCAACAAACCACAAAGATAGGGCTGGAGGGAAGCAGAAAAAAATGTAATTGAACTTCAGTTAACTCTAGTATCTATTACAGCTTTATCTTAGGAATCAAGTACTGAAGTAACTTTACCAAAATATGACTGCCAGATTCACGGTTTTCAGCTAATAACACATCCTCTAGAAAACCACTACTAGTTAAGAGCCCAGTAAATAACAGAAGCAACTGAAAGGAATGGAAATAGACAAAAGCAAAGGGTAACTCAAATGGTCTTACTTTTTTTATGCAAATGAAGTATATACAAGACTCCTTAGGACAATTGCATTAACCACTTACTGAACTCCCTGTATTCCACTAAGTTGTACAGCATGCAAAGTTGTCACTAGACACAAAAGCAGCTTTTGAAGTTTCTTGTCCTTTTAGCTGGTAGCAAAGTAAACAGGTAGCACTACTACAAATACTTTACAACTTTGGTTTTATTTGTCCAGAGTAACATTTCTGCTTTGAAGTCAGGTGCAAGTCTAGCTGCATACACTTAGGCGTGACTACAGAACACCGATTTAAGTGTCTCCCATCTTTTGGAATCGCTGAATCTGAAGGTCTCAATTTCCTTTTCTAAAGCTCAAGCTCACTTACTTGAAAGCTGAATCTTTACCATGCTTCAGAGAGCCATCCCCCTCTCAACACATTCATCATACATCTGCCATTAGTTCCCTAGCCCCACAGTTGGTACGCTGTCGTCCTGGAATGGGCCCTGAAATGATGTCCTGAGTTAGATCACTCAGGCACAGGGAGTCCCCAGTCCCCACTGCACTCAGTCTGTTTCTGTACATCTCTCAAGCACATGCTCAAGTCCACTACACATTTCCATCTACAAGTGAAAACCAACCCTTAAAGACACTTAGCTCAACTATTGCTTTGCATCCCCCATTTTTTTCTGCCTGTGTTACATAGTTGTTTTTTTCTCTCTCTGACCATATGCAAACTGTGCCCAGATCCTGCCAGGGATTCAAATGTGGTATTTCACTAACTTGTGAAAAATCCCCTCTCTAAAGGGTATTCTGGTCTCAATGAGCTACGCTTTCTAGCCACAGCACATAGTATATGCTGAGGATATCCAAGATAGGGCTGCTTCAGTACTGATGAACAAAACTGAAGCTTTGGTCATCTTTTAAGACCCATATATGCCTTTTGAATTGAGAGATCCTCCTCTTCCAGATTGTTTCTAATTCCTTAGCATTGTAATATGAAATCAAATACCCTTAACAAGGAGTCAAAGTGTGGCTCTGGGCACCCTGATCAAATTGTAGGTGTCCCTGTTCACTGAAGGGGTGTAGGGCAAGATGACCTTTCAGGGTCCCTTCCAACACAATGTCATCTGTGAATCCCTATCAGGTGAAGAACGTTGTCTTCAAATCTTGTCATGTTCAGTAGACCCAATCTATGCATGACTTTTATTGACTAATTGACACTTTCTGAAAAAATTCAAGCCCTGTTAACTCTCAAGTCAATCCTTTTCTCTAGTTAAAGACATGTCTGCCTGTGGCAGATGAGTTGATCCAGAAAATCTTCAGAAGTTCCTTCCAATCCAAATCATTCAGTGATTATTGCACCTGGAATAATCAAGCAGTTACAGATATTTAGGTCCCTTGGTTATCCTGATTACTTTTGGACCTGTCCAAGACAGGGATGTGACCTCTTCATAGTGCCAGAAGGTATATGATCCACAGAGACCATGTCACTCACACTGATTATATGAGTGAGTGTGTTGAAGACTGCTTACTTTTAAAATCATGACTATGTTTCAAATAAGAGTACATAAAAGACTACAAGAACCTGAGGAAGAGATCAGTGCTCTGGCAAAAAAGCAGCAGGCAAGAAACTAAGAAATTTTTTTTCAGGCCCACAAGCTCCTTCTGGACAACTAACCAACACCACCAAGTATTAGGGCTTTCTTCTTCCTCCCACATTTTCCTTGCAGCCTTGACCTTCAAAGTTACCCTCCAATTTTTCAAAATACTAACAGCCTGATTCTCACCACTCTACTGGTCACCCACAGGTGAGGCAAGGGGCAGAGAGCACTGCCAGAGCAGATACGGAGCATAGAAAGCATAGAAGATCCTTTCTGTTAATAAGCCAGGTGGATTAACTGATCTTTTTATGTAAAGCTGTACAAAGTACCACTGAAATCCTTCTTAAGGGATACAGAGAGATGTTTTTAATTGCAAACTGCAACATTGAATGAAATATCCAAGTAGCAAGCCTCAGCCAAACAATGTAGGGGATGCTTATGGCTTACCCACAAGTCAGTAACCCAGTTTAAAACTAAATATGAATTCAAACTATAAAGTAACTCCACCTTTGGGCAAACCTGTAAATGAAGGGGTAAACAGATAACAGTCTAAGTGCTATTTATCATACTTCACCATAATGATTCATTCACTTTCCCATACCTTACATAACAATGTTGAACTAACTCCAGACGCCTTTTCTAACAATCTGAAGTAAGGAATATCATACTATTTTCTGCATTTGTAAAGAACAATTCCTCCATTCAAGATAATCTGTTCTTTGTCACTCCAAAATACCTATGTAGTGAATATATAGATATTCACAACAAAAAAGCAACCACAAAACAAAGCAAAAAGCCCCATTCACTAGCACCTATTGCTCCCTTCAGGCTGCTTCTCCCCTACAGAAGTTAATTTCGGAAATTTTGTATTGGTCATGCCACATTACCTTTCCCCTCCTTGTCTGCTGAAACATTGCATTTAGGTTACCAAAGAAATATGGCTCCCCCTCCTTCTGCTTTAGTTGACAACTGAAACTGCATAGGTACCTAAGAAACAACATAACCTACCCACCAATGTTTTAATTTTTTTTCCCTCCCTTCTTTTTTCCTGTTTTTAAAGTCACTACAAGGCTGGTAAAGCATGACTCTTTATAAATCAGTATTGATTTTTCCAATAATATTTACTTCAATGCACAGACTGAAGTTTCCCTCAAGCTACTTGGTGCATCAGATGAATAAGCACTTGCATTCAGTCCAAAGGATCACGAGTCACTTCAGACAGGTGCAGAAGTCAGCTCAGCAAGACAGACTCAGTCCCAGCCCCCTTCCCTATTAGGTATGCCAACACCTTTTGCACACACAAACTGCCATCAAATAACACCATTAGTACCATACACCTCACTATGGCACTTCATTACCTCTACACCTCAAGGATTCAGTATTTCAGATTCTTTTTTTCCTCTTCCTTCAAAACAGCAAGAACAGGTTTCTGCATTGTAGCTCAAGAGCAGATACTGGATAGATTAAGTCACCTGATCAGAGCCACAGGTTCTCAGAATGATGTTGCTCCCCCAACCTTTCTACCAACACATTTTCCCTTTCTTCCTTCTCCTTCCAGATCCCTTGCCATTGCATCTATCTCATGCCCATCCTCAAGCCTTCTATATTATTTAGAGACATTAGTGCCCACATGAACACAAGCTCCAGTAAGTTTAATGAGCTCTAATGGCTCAGGCTTTGCTCTGCTGCCATAGGCACATCTTTCTAGAGTGCTGTGCCCTCACCAGCTGGAAATTGGTGCCACAGAGGCTCCATATCCATGTTCCCTGTGGTATTCACATTGTATACAATTTAATGAAACACAGAAATTATTTGTTCCCAGCCTAATAAAGACATAAGCAAGGGCAGCTGTATTGTGCACTGCACCTCTGCAAACACATTCATATTCCCGTAGACTTTGGCTAGCAGTATTTTTGTGTAAAATCTAAAAAATAGTGAAATTGTCTTCGTGCCTATTTGTGTGTGTTTGCTTGTTTTGTGGTTTGTTGGTTTTTTTTAATTTTACAAAACTCAACTGTTGAGCATTAACTCAGGGGTCATGCTTTCCCTGAATAAGAAATCTTTAACCATACCCACACTGGATTAATCCACAAAAACATGAGCACTCTCATGGCTCAGTTTCAAAACAAAAAATTCACAGTTAAGAGCTGAGGTTATGCTTTATTTAACCATTTTCAATAGTGAAAGCTGCATCTTCAACATGCAAGGCATTAAACAGTATCTACTGCGGTTTCAAGAGATAGGGCTGTGGTTTTCAGCATCACTGTAAAGAGGGGTAAACAGCAGGTTCATAATAACGGAATAAGTAAGATATGACAAGAGTGTAGGCTTTCAGCAGAACTCCCCTACAACAATTTTTTTTCCTATTACATTTTGGGGACTTTTTTCCTCCAACTGCTTCCTGTAAGCAATTTAAATTTCTCTTATTAGTTGACACTAGCCAAAACTCAGCTGTGGCACTGTGTCACCCCACGAAAACGACAGGAGAGAGGACCACAAATAATGGCATCGTGCTACAAGGAGATCAAAATTTCCAAAGGTTTTTCCCTTCTGGAAATAATTTTCTCCTGCAGTATCAATAGTAAATTCTTATTCCATGTGGCACATAGTCCTGTAATTTTTTTTTCTCTATGTATTATTTTAAGGATTCTGTGAAAGGTAAGTTTAGAAAACAAAAGGCACATACAAGTTTTTTTAAGGGAATCTGCAAGTCCAAATCAATGAGAAAAACAAAACAACCAGAAAAAAAAACATAAACCAACCACAAAAACAAACCCAACAACAACAGAAATCAAACGCACACAACAAACAAACCACTACTGTATTCTAATCAGATAACAAGACAAACAGTAAAGCTTCATTTCCGTGCCTTGGTAGGAAGTTTCCTCCTTCTGAACAAAGCTCTCATTTTTGAAACACACACCATTACGCAAATATCCTGAATCCAAATGATTTCTGACCATGGCTTCATTAAACATTGAAGCTCTTCCCAAAAAGAAACATACAAGTTAATCAAGACATTCATTCTTCTGTATTGTCATGTCTACCTGAACTTGGGTTTCTTCACTATTTTACTTTTTGTTCATTTGTGGCTTGGAGGGTTGGTGGATTTTTAGATTTTCATTTTAAACCTATGTCGCTCATTAGCTTTCTCAACAGAAATATTCAAGTCAGAAGACCTGAAGTTGGCTGGTACTATTGTTTGGGAAACTTGGTATTTCACCTGCAGTTAAAAAGCAGAAACAAGAATACCCCATGCTCTCCACTAAGTCTCATCCTCTACGGAAAAAAAAATTAGGATTTCAGAAGTGATGGAGTATGATGGGGCAAGTACAACAGTGGGACTGGCAAAAACCAGTAGAAAGGCAGCATTCACTGCAAACCACAAGTTGCGTGAAAGGACAATGAAGTAAGTTCTTTATCAAAGGATAAGCAAAGTCAACAACACAGCAACATTTAGATAGGAATTTGCTCTCTGTATGAACAGATGCCTGTCTTTCAATAATAAACACTTGCTAAACAAGTTTCAGAAGGTATATAACAAAGCCCCAGTAATAATTATGCTTTAAAGCTGTATTCATCTACAGGACAAGTTTAACTTCAAACAATTTTTAGATTGATCTAACTAAGACAGTGAAACTTCCCCTCTTGGGAATTCTTCTAAATTTGGTTTATTTAAAATAAAATCTAAATTATCATATCCGCATGCACTTCCTACTACTGAATTAGAATTTTAATTTTCTTTTTCCCCTCCCTCACATTAATAAGCTCTAACGTAAGTTTCATGACTGAACTAGAAACACCAAAGAAGCACCACCAAGACAAAAAGTTCCAAAGCTCCAATCTGTGACATTAGCAGCTTGAACAGAGCCACCCACGGTATCTCACACTGCTTGCCAAGTCAACTTAACTTCTCTGCTGGCCAGAAAAGAGTTACTGGGTTTTTTTTCTAGACTATATACAAAGCCATCAACTTGATTGCCTATATATACAAATGCTCATTCAAACCCCACATAATTTCAAAAGCGTATTATCAAGCTCCCAAACATGACATCTTGAGATTAGTTCAGTCCTCAAAAGACTGAGGACTTAATTTTGGCTCTGCAGCCCCCTTGTTTCAGTCACTCCTCAACACAAGTTGTAAATGACATAATGAGACATAAAATGTATGCACTGTTTAAACACATGGTTTTCAGACTTACACATTTTATGGAATTGCATGTGATTTAATTCTTCACACAGGTGAACATTACAGAAGAACAGTTAGGAAAGACACCTGGAACCCAAACCAATGTAGTTATTCTGTATCCCTGAAAAGTTAAGTATTTTAACACTTCTCTCAAAGATACAGACTTTCATGACTGCAGAGCTATCATGCCATACATTAACACTGGCACCCAGGCTTTAACAACTTTGCTTCATCACACAAGCTCATACAACTTAAACTGGCATTAAGACAGAACTAGCACCAAAAGACAGACATCCTGCCTTCATGCAGCTGTTCAATCTGCCCCACGATCCCAAAACTTGTGCTATCCTAAGTCTTGCAGAGCGACAAAGCTGCTAAAACCAACTAGAAGAGGGCATGAAGGCAAGGAATGAAAGATTTTTAGTTACGATTGGTCTGCTCAACAGTGCACAAGGCAGCCTTCCACAACAACGCCTGCACAACCATTTTTGTGTGCAGCAGGGCTACATTATGCTGGTTTAAAATGAATGCAGAAGTACAGGCTGATACACAGACAGCTTTTAAATCTGCTTTCTGTAATGGAGAGAGTATTTTTCAGTTGTCTAATGAAGGTTGAATGGAGACTAAAACCTGCAACAGTGACAAAATACAACTGAGCAGCACTGGCAAAAAATAGCAGAGGACAAACAAATTACAAGAGAATTAACTAGTCACATCTGTGATAAAAAAATATTTCCCAACTTAAATACAAACAAATTTGGCAGCACTGCGGACAGCTCAATGAGAATCAAATTCAAAAGAAAACACTGACAACAGCAAAAAAAGAAAAACATCAAAACAAGCTGTGGACTGACTTACTACATCATTATCAGCAGTACTTTCTTTTCTAAATCAGTATTTTGCTTATACCTTGGCTGTATCCAGTTTTATCAAGCCACAAAGTTTTAAAACAAGCAAGCAAACAAACCAACCAACCAAAAAAGAGTAACTTTTCTTTCTAGAAAGCCTAGTCACCAGATATTACATGGCTTCACAGCTATATTTTTCTGCAAAGAGAGATTACAAAAACAAATTAAATAATGCTCATACTAAAACTTGTTCTTTAAAAGTTTACTCTGGGACTGAAACTGTAAAAACAAAGCAAATTAAAATGGGGAAGTTAATATGAATTGCACTAACCTATGGTGCTCACTAAACACACTGAAAGACATCACCTATTAAAATAGTCATATGAGCATCATCTCAGTCTAAGCATTAAAAAAGCATTGACAACACTTTGTGGACAGTATTTAAAAGTCTCAAAGCACTGCTGCTCAAAAATACCTACCAAAGAAAAGTGTACTAGTCAATTACAGCCCTGTTGTAAGACAAAAAGTAGACTGGACTTGGGTAGCATATCCAGGGATGATGCTATTCAGGTCTTTTATTTCTCACACTTTGGATGGCATAAAATGGATAAGGAAATGTCTAAGCTCAACTTTGGGTATTGCAGCAAATGGAAAAAGAAAACAAAATCCCCCTGCACTCAGTTAAAAATTGCAATACTTTCCTAGTCAATAGGATAATAGATACTTTACATTCTAGTAGGCTGCTTTGCGTGTACATCAGGAAGGACGCACGACACTAAAGCAAATTAATTGAACAATGCATGGAACAGATCCCTACCCACATCCACTACTGTTAAAACTATGTAATATTTTCCATTAGCTATTTTTTCCCAGTTCATAACTTACCAAAAATAAGACACTGGAGGTGGACTTGTTTAAATAGTCAAATGCAGGAATATTTTCTAGTGGTCAAAGTATCAGAAATCCCATCAACAAAAATACCATCAAGTATTCTTCTAAAACATGAAATAGTAAATACACAGTAAAATTTTGACAGGTCTTACAAGTTTCATAAAGCTATTGTCAGCACATGCTGGGCTGACATGAACAAGACTTTCATTAAGCATGTAAAGTTCCTAATTAGTGAGAACTGTGCATGTTAGCAAAGCCAATTTCTCAGTTAGAAGTTTGCCACGTTCTCTCACCTGATCCCTGAAATTTCTGGAAGGCCAAAAGTATTTAGCAGGGCTGTCTTCTGAAATGGAAAAATCTTTCAAACTGTTCAAAATGGGTAGAAGAACAGACCGACATAGGATATCTATGGCATTTTCCCTTACAGAATTAAAGCATTGAAGTCCCTTTCCCACCCTTCTGCAAAGCAGAGGAAGACTGGTGTGGATAGCACCACAGGTGAGGATATACTATTTGTAGAAGTGGTGCTTTACTACACCACTACATGTGGAGGAGTACACAATCATTCTGCAAAACAAAACCGAACAAATCCCACCAAAAAAAACCAACACCACTACAACAATATAAAGGAAAGAGAAGTGTACAGAATCCCACTTTCCATACAGCAAACACTTCAGCCCACTTAGGAAAGGAGAAAGTTTGTTTCATGCATGACAACATTAATTATCTTTCATCAAATGCTTACCTCATGTTTAAGCCACCCTAAGACTACACAGCTAGCTGAAGCAATATAATAATATGCCGTCTTTTTCTTAGGAAAATATACTGGCCCTGACAATATACCTGAAAAAGTTACACTGCATTTTGTAGGTTGTAACCTTGTCAAAGGCAATTATCACACAAAAAAAGGAGAGAGCTGAAGCTGCACATTAGGTTCTCATTTCCTCTTCTAGGTATGGCAGCTTACAATGAATTTCAAGGTAATTTACTAAAATTAAGCCAAAGAAACAGGGCAACTCTGTGGTACTGACAGAGCGAGCACAGCAAGAGCAGGTCCAGGTCTGGATCCATGCCCAAAATACAAAAAGCCTAAGAAGTGAAAGGTATATCCTTGACAGGAGGTAGATGGGAGTTCTTACTGCTTCTGTGCATGAGCTAAGGAGGACGCTAGTGGAGTTAAATCTACGCAAGATGAAGATGTTGCTGTTCTACTACCCCATGTAAGGCACAAGCACACCCTTCCCTACCATCACATTTGAGGATTACAGAATCCTGAAAGAAGTAAGAATCCTGAAAGAAGTAACAGCCAATCAACACCTATCTTCAAGAAAACATATGGGAGTTAAACCCAAGTACACACACCAGAAAACCTAAAAGAAAGACTTAAGTTACCTTTTACAATTGTTAAGGCTGCTGAAACTTACAACTAAACAAGTGAGAAAAACCTTGGTTTGACTAGTTTGATAGAGAGCTCAAAGTTGTATCTTCTGCCAGGAAAAAGGTTTTATTGTACATGCAAAACTGTAACCTCCTTCACAAAGACAACTGCAGTTTCAACAGTAAGTTAAGACCTTGAGCAGCAGGCAAAAATCAAATATCCTTTCAAAGAATAAAGACAAAATGTAGCATGCAAAGTCTAGACTTTATAAATACATGAATATCAAGCAGTGCAAGTTACAGAAGTTGACTCGAGTTTTAATCAGTTCTTTAAACTGCTTTGACATTTGCAGTATAAAACTTTTCTATTAAAAAAAACCAAAACCAAACAGTAACTGTATTTTCAGGTTGTTTTTATTTTTCAGTCTCTTGAAAGCAAAAAAAATATAGATGGTTGTAATGTCTCAGCAAATGCTACACCAAGTCAAGAACTCAAACAGTATTCAGGAAAAAGAACAGGGATCAGAGGTTTCCTAATCATGAGGACAGTGATTTCATGAAGTCTCTCTCTTACATATATATATAAAAAAACACCCTTACTCTCAATGTAACAGCATGTTTGAACAAAGTTTCCACATTCAGCAGCAATTTTTTTTAAATTAGTCAGATACAGCCTCCTAACTTCCTTTATACTGTTTCCAGAAAAAGAATTAAGATCAAAATAGCAAACCCTGTGGCAAATTGAGTGATTCCTCTGGCAAGAGGCCAGCACCACAGGCACCTTCAGAACAGGGCTGGTTGTGGTTCCCAGTTTAGTGACAGGAGCTGGAAGAGCAAAGTAGCCTGTAAGCACCAGCCACATTTGGAGAAGTAAACGGCAGCAAGATCTAAGTTACATGAGATATGAATGAAGCATTTAAGAAGTGTCAAGGATGTGCTGACAGACACGTAGAGGCTGGAGCTCTTGTGCGTTCACAGCAAACCACATTTTTTGATCACTGCTCTGAACAAGATTTAAGCATACATTCATTTTATAGGTATTAATGTATGGAACATAACTTTCACTGGCAGCTTGCAGGCCACATACAGCCTTTCACAAGATAACTAAGGAACCTGCTGACAGCCTCCATTTCCAGACTGGTTCACAGCACAGCCACACTTGATCAGAATGTCCTGCCCTACAATTCGGTGTGAAGCAGGAAACTGAATTGCTTGAAGCCCCTGCACTACTAAATCTCTCCATGGATGATTTCACAGGAAGGTAACAGAGCCCCTCAGAATACGCAGAACAACTCACAACTCATACCCCAAAACAGACATAGCCACTGCCCAGATCTGCATAGTGGGAAAGGGCTGAACCTCAGAGATAAACTAGGAAGTAAACAAGAAAGAAGATTAACTTGGCTGGAAGGGGTAAAAACAGCAGGAGCCTGAGACGCACGAAAGTAATGCACAGCAATCCAGTACCCTGTAAAAACAGTGTTTGCTCTATCAAGCACACAAGGAGAAGAGAGGGATGTTCTATCAAGGGGAAAACTACCCCTACGCGCTCAGTGTTGATCCTGACAGTGAACAGCAGCCACCAATGCTGGTACTGTGGAAGTAACAACATTCTGGGTGAGAAGGAAAACAGCAGAATCAAAGAAAGCAAGCAAATAGAGGAAGACAGAGACTCCCACATGTAAAACATTGCCCATACACCAGCAATATCTTCAATGATTTGACTCCTCACATATAACTTTGAAAAATATATGTCAGTAAGAGGCAAACAACCCTTACCAACAACAGCAACATTTGAACACCATGAATACCTGTTAACTGAAAGTATACCTGAACTTGACAGTAGAAGCTACCAAATTATTACACCAATATTTATACACAGTTACTGGCACTGAAATGTGCAAATGATGTTATGCATGAAAACAAAACTTTGAACGTCAGTCTGGATGCACATCTTCCTAGTGTGTCTAATAAGTCTTCATATGCTGTAGAAAGAAAAAAGCAAGAAAGTAAAGCCACAGGAGGTGTACTGTAAGATGAAAATAATCCTGATTGTCTTTCTTGATTCTTGTCCCTTAAAGAGATACAAATCAGAGGGGAAAAAAGCAGCTGTACCTAACTGTGGATCCTATGATTCAAGTGCTCTTACAGTAGAAGCATTTGCAGGAGAAGCAGAAGACATCTCAGCTACAGGTCTTACACTATTCTTCGCTACATTATCCTTCAAAGGAAAAGATTTTATGCAAAACTTTTGAGGATAACAATATAAAATAAAGCTCTACTTATGCAAGAAAAGAATTCTCACAATAGAAGAAAGAAAAAAGCCTGTCCTGTATTAATTGCACAGATGCCCACAGTGTTAATTTACCCTTCCCCTAAATAATATTAAACATCCTTGAATGAGTTGGTAACCTTTCTGCTCTCCACATTCATCCGTCCTTTGCTCCCAGATTTCATTACACAACGGAGTCTGAAGACATCTAACGAAGCCGATAACCTCTTCACTCCTATCCGGTATCTGGATAGGACCTACATCTAAACTACGCAAACTAACGCAGATCATTCGTTTAACAAATATGCCGTTAGCGAACCACGGCCACAGCGGCCTGATCTTCGGTGCACTGCGAGACGGGTATCCCAGGCTAGCCTAGGAGGATGCAGTCGCTACGGGGATCTGGGAGGGAGGAAATGGAGACCCCAGTCCACACCGCGCTGGCAGCAGGAGGCTGAGCTGGGAGGTACAGCCAAGCGCTGGCCTGGGGAAGGCAGCACGTAGCGCACAGCTGAGGGGACACCCTGGGGACGGACCGGCGGCGGGCCGAGGAAGGAGAGGAGAGGGGGATCTCTGCCGTCTCCCCCCACTCCAGAAACCACGAGAGTCCTGTGAGGAAACCTCTCGACGGGAGGGGAGGGCAGTCGCCTCACGCGCCCCTTCTTCCTTGCCGCCTCGAGTCTCGCCTTCCCCCGCTCTTCAGGCCGGGGCCAGACTCCTGCCGCAGCAGAATATGGGGAGAGGTGGACAGGGGAAGGCGACCCTCCCCTAAAAGGCGCCTCCGGACACGCAGGCTCGCTCACCACCCTTCCCGAGGTGGCGACTGCGGCCTGACCCCTCCTTCCCCCGGTGAGAGCGGCCGACCGCGGCCTCAACGGCGGCAGCCAGGCCCGAGCGGGAGGAAGCGACGGCGGCAGAAGGGGGGTCGCGCTCGCTCTGGGTTCCCCCTTCCCTCATAACGACTACTTGCGCCGTGCGCCCCTCATCTCGCGGCTTGGCGGGGGGGGGAGGGGGGGGAGCTCGTGCAGCCTCCCGCGCTGACACAGCGCCTCGTGTGCCAGCGGTCACCCCCTCACGCACACACAGCCGGGCTGCGGCCCCGCCACCCCAGAGAGAACACGGAAAGTCGCGCCGGCGGCTCAGGAAAGGCCCGGAAGAGGGAAAGGAAACAAGACCGGCCGAAGCCTCACCGGGTCCGGCGGAGGTGGCTCCCGGGTACATGTCTCCGTGTGCAGCGGCAGAGGCGGCGCCTCTCTCCAGGTCCCTACCGCAGCAGCGGCTCGAGGGAGGGAAGAGGGGGGAGGGAGGGAGCGAGCCCGAGCCCCGGCTACGCCGTCGGGAGAAGAGGGAGGAGGAGGAAGGGGAGGGGAGGGGGGAAGGAAAAGAAAAGGAGAAAGAGGAGGGGGGGGGAAAGAAGGGGGGGGGAGGGAAGAGGGGGGGAAAGGGGGAAAAAAAAAAAAAAAAAAAAAAAAAGAGGGAGGAGGGCCGGGCCGACGCCCGACGCCGGGAAACCAGGTTACTCGGCGGCACTGAGAAGCGGGGAGGTGGGTGGGGAGAAGGGCGGAGCCGCGAGGTCACGGGGAAGGGGCACTCCGCCCTCCCCCCGCGGCCCCCGCCGTCTCCGCGGCGGGCGGGAAGTGGGGCGGGTGGTGCGCCCGAGGGGTCAGGCTCTCTGCGGGCGGGCCGCGCACCCACCGCCCACTGTGACGCAGTTGGAGCCGACCACCTTCCTGCTGTCTCCCTCACCCCCGCTCGACTTTCATCAGCTGGATCCGAACAGCTCTTCTCTAGCCATGCCGCCAGTACCCACGCGCGTTGTGCTTTGCTCTTCGTAAAGCCTGAGAATGTGGCTAACCAGACAGGAACTATTTGTAGCAGGAGCCTTTCTAGGGCCTGGAGTCACCCACCAAGACTAGCCATAGCTCCCTTTTACCAAGCTTTTGCTTTAGGCAGGTGCAACATCAACAGTCAAACTAAACCAAAGTGCTGCAGCTAGGACTGCTGCATGCTGCAAGAGGGTTGCTCTACCTCACTGAAACCTTGGGAAAACCCTGTGCCTCTAGCTCTCTACTACCCTTGAGACAGTTTGCCTAGTTATGCATGTTTTAAAAGGATGCTGGAATGGCATCAGTATTATACATACTGCTTCATCCTGAATGACCTGTTGACTTGAAAAGTGGATTTGATTGTTTCACTTCCTTTGTTCCTCCCAAATACCCTAAGAGAAAATGTCAGATCAGTCACCTCATGGATCTTACACTTCCACCTAAACCCACTTTTTGTTGTAGCTGTGATAACCTGCTTTGGTGTGATACCTGTCTTGTAAACCAGACCCTTGAGATATAAGTGACAGTGATTCCTGCAGGAATTGTCATTCTTTTGTAATCATCTCATTGGTACTCTTTCCATTCAGGAAAGGTCACAACAACCCTATGGTAGGCTTGGGGATATGTGGTTGGAAAGCTGCAACTCAGAGAGGGACCTGGGGGTATTTGGTTGACAGTTGACTGAATAGGTCAGCAGCATGCTCAGGTGGCCAAGAAAGCCAATGACATCCTGGCTTGTATCAGAAAAACGGAGACCAGTGGGAACAGGGAGGTGATCATCCCCCGGTGCTCAGCACTGGTGAGGCCACATCTCAAGCACTGTGCTCAGTTCTGGGCCCCTCACTACAAGAGGGACACTGAGGTGCTAGAGCATGTCCAGAGAAGGGCAACAAGGCTCATGAAGGGCCTGGAGCACATGTCCTACGAGGATTGTCTGAGGGAGCTGGGGTTGTTCAGTCTGGAGGAGGCTGAGGGGAGACCTCATCATTCTCTGCAACTACCTGAAGGGAGGCTAGAGTGAGGAGGGGGCTAGCCTTTTCTCCTTAGTGGCAAGCAACAGGACTAGAGGAAATAGTTTCAAGCTGTGCCAGGAGAGGTTTAGGTTGGATGCTAGGAAATACTTCTTCACAGAGGGGGGTTATCAAACACTGGAATAGTCTGCCCAGGGCAGTGGTAGAGTCACCATCCCTGGAGGTGCTTAAGCAGTGTGTGGACCTGGTGCTTAGGGACATGGTTTAGTGTCAGCCCTCCAATGCTGAGTTGAGGGTTGGACTGGGTGATCTTTGAGCTCTCTGCCAACCAGATGATTTCTGTGATTCTGTGAGAAGGTAGGGGGAAAAAAAAATCTTAAACCCGCTAAGGAGGCAAAAATTGAGTTACTGATGCTTCCGCCATAAAGTGTTACTCAGAATTACAGCATAGCAGCTATGATCCATATGTTCATTCACCTGTTCAAATTTGATGTGGAAGCCTTTCAGAGCAATAATGCAGTTCTTATTCCACAACAGTCAAGCCCCTTCAAAGTCAGCTGAATTCCTTTGGTAAATACTATCTGCCAAAGGATGAGGCAAACACGTAGCTCGTATGGTTCATCAAACCAATTAATGTCCTCCTTCATCAGCTCACATTTGAAGTGATATAAAAGCATCTCACTGTTCCAAAGTTACATCAACTATATGTTTATTCTTTCCTTTGGATCATACTTGCTGATATTCTAGGGCTGTTATTAACAGCTCATCTTTCACTTCAAGTGTACTGTTACTGAAACCATTGTCACCACTACAGCTTCCACTGGGGCAATTTTGGACTTGTCTGCATTCCAAGTTTCTCAGGTTGCTGGAAAATAAAAGATTTTCAAGTAAGTATAAACAAATAAAGGACACAATCATGGGGCAACTTTAGTTCTAGAGTAAAACCAAGTAGCTCTAGCAAAATTGCAAATGAGGGAGCTGGTGAAGAGGTTGCTGTTTTCCTCTCTGTGAGGAGTTGGGGAACATTTTTACACAGCCACCAATTTCCAGTTCATGCTATAAAGCCTTACTAGAAGCTGAATATGGAGGGAAAGAAATTTGCAAAACTAAGAGCCAGAAGAAAGTTATCCGAGACAAATTTGGCCTTTCTGCTATATTAGTACTAAATGCTGAGGTGACAGGGAAACCATGCAGTCTCTGTATCAACATCTACTTTTATTTTTTATACTGTATTTGAACCAGTCTTTCCAATTTTGTTAGGAAGATAGTTCCCTCTAACATTATGCACATTATCATGCCTCTTAGACTTTCTGCCTTTAAACACAAAGGACCATAAAAATATACTACTAGGTTTCTAGAAAAGTCTGCTTGAGTAATCTGGTCACCCTGACTCGCAGCACTGAAGCTAACCTCCGCCAGATTATGTTTGTAGACATAAGAAATGAGCTCAATATAGACTTCCAGGAAATTGGCCATCTCTGTGCTATCAATGGTCAAAACCCAAACTGACTGGACACAAACGCAGATATATCTGTCTCACCTTTCCACATCATTCTTCTTGTGAAATCGTGTCCTGAAAGCAACAGCCAGTGAAGCTTATATGCTGAAGGGATGTACCCACATGGAATTTCATCCAGTACCTCACACAATTGCTAAAGAACAAAAATCAGATTATGCTACTCTGCTAGAAGCTTGAAAATAGCAACCTAACAAGCAACAGAAGACATGTGAACTATAAGGGTAGATTTCACAAAATAATAAACACATATCCCATTCTTCTTTTGGACTCCACTCAGCAACTGATTGCAGAATTTCAGAACATTCTAGAGTACAATAGACTCATATTGATTTAAAGCTGATTTTTGTGGATTTAACACTTCATAAGCTAAAGGGCTTATCACTGTGTATACAGACTTGCACAATCAGTTAAATTAGTTAAATAGTTTTATTTAGACACTCCTCTGGACCTTTCCCAATAGCTATGTCCATATCTTTCCTGTAATGAGGATCCCAGAGCTGGATGCAGTACTGCAGCTGGGATCTCAGCAGAGCAGAGCAGAGCAGAGGGGCAGAATCACCTCCCTATGCTTTTTTTGATGCAGATGAAGATATGGCTGGCCAGAATTCTGAGCTGGAAGCAGACCTTGCCAGCTCATGTCCAGCTTTTAATTCACTGGTACCCTCAAGTCCTTCTCCACAGATGCTTTAAATTGCATCAGTCTCCAGCCTATATTGATACTATGGTTGCCTTAACCCAGGTGAAGGATCTTTCTAGTATTGGCCTTGTGGAACTTCATGAAGTTTACATGGGCCCACTTCTCAAGCATGTCCAGATCCCTCTGGATGGCATCCTATCTCTCAGGTGTGTCAACCACGCCACTCAGCTGGATTCATGTGCAAATTTGCTGAGGGTGTACTGGATCCCACTGCTGTTGTTGATAATGATACTTACCACTACTGTACAAACCTCTAAGGGACACCACTTGTCATCCAGATACTGAGCACCACCGTGCTCTGGATTTGCATCCTGTCTGTGGATCATTGGCATCCAACCAATTCCTTATCCACTGAATGGATCCATGCATCAAATTCATCTCTCTGCTTAGAGAAGGATGTTGTGGGGGACCATGCCAAAGGCTTTGTGTGAGCCCAGGCACCTACGGCTCTTCCTTTGTCCACTGATGTAGTCATCATAGACATGTAGACATCAGAGAAGGCCACTAGTTTGGTCAGGCAAGACTTGCCCTTAGGGAAGCAAATCTGGCCCAAGACATTTTTCACCTTATCAGAAGTGAGGCACTAGAACAGGTTGTACAAAGTAGTTGTGGATTCCTCATCCCTGGATGTATTCAAGGCTAATTGTCTCTATTGTCTTATCAATCTTGTTATCCAGAGCAGCAACTTCCTGTTGACTGGCAGTGGAAAGCAGAAAGGAATTCATCTGAGTCTTTAAGATAGGCTGGATAGAGCTTTCAGCAACCCGGTTTAGTAGAAAGTGACCCTGCCTGTGGCAGGAAGGTTGAATCTTCTAAGGTCCTTTCCAACCCAAACCACTTTATGGTTCTCACGCCTGCAGCGCTGCTGTGGAGCCAATACAACCGCGGGGAGGCCGGCAGCGTTCCCTCCCGCTCAGGAAGGAGAGCGCCTTTCCCTCGGGCCGGGCAGGGGCGCGCAACGCTAGGGCACAGGCAGGACCCCGACCCAGCTCCGCGCCCGCGGTGGCTCCAGAGATACCGAGGGAAAAAGGGACAGAGGAAGGAGGGAAACAAGTGGAGAGAAAGAAGTAAAGGGAAAGAGGGCGGGAAGCGGACAGGCAGAAAGCCTCAGCGCCGCCCAGAGGCCATACGAAGCTGCCTGGGCCCGGCCGCGCCATGACAGCTGCGGCAGCACCACACGCACCAGAGCTCTGCTGACGCTCCCATCATACCTCGCTACGCTGCGATTGGCGGAGCGCCTCCCAACGGCATTGGCCAAAGCTGCACTGCGCGTTAGGGGTTGGCCAGCGGTGCTGACGAGTTTGTTGCGTCTCAGTTCCCCGGGCCTGCAATTGGCTCTGGGCGCTCTTATAAAGCTCCCTTGGAAGCACGCGTTCCTTTTCCTCCCTGGCGGCCCAAGGTGCTGTGTCCTTCAGCTGAAGCTAAGGCCGTCCCATCCGGCGACTGGCACCGCGCCCCCACCATGGCCTCCGTCTCCGAGCTCGCCTGTATCTACTCCGCCCTCATCCTCCACGACGACGAGGTCACAGTGACGGTGAGTAAGGGCCCGACCCCGGGCCCCGGCCCCGCCGGCACAAGATGGCGGCGAGCCGCGGCGTGGCGGGCGGGAGGCGCTGGGGCTGTGGCTAGCCTGACTGCTGAGCACCGCTCTCGTTGCAGGAAGACAAGATCAACGCGCTCATCAAGGCGGCCGGAGTGAACGTGGAACCCTTCTGGCCGGGCCTCTTCGCGAAGGTGGGCGAGTGGCCGGGCCGGCGGGGGAGCCGTGGGGTGGCTGGAGCAGCCGTGTTTCGGGCAGTTCGGGGCGAGCGCGGGGTGGTGGTGTGGGGAGTGTCGGGCAGAGATCACAAAAGAAACGACTCCGTGGCGGTGCTGACTTGGGCGATAGATCCCTACATGTGTCGTTTCGAGATACTACGTAACCGATGTAAAAAGCCATGAGTTGCTTTGGCGCTGAGTGAAGCAGGCCGCTGGTTTGTCATCGCCTGCTCTCATCGCTGCACTAGGGTGTGACTTAGCAGGCAAGGCAGCCCCATACATCCTGTGCTGACGATGCTGCTTGTGCTCCCTAGGCTCTAGCTAACATCGACATCGGAAGCCTGATCTGTAATGTAGGAGCTGGTGGTGGTGGGGCTCCAGCTGCAGCTGCTCCAGCCGGTGGCGCTGCACCTGCAGGCGGTGCTGCCCCAGGTAAGTGGGCTTCTGTATCCAGTGTAGTGAAGAAACAGTTAAAAACGTATTTGTTGCCATCTTGAGAGTCAGTCTGGCCTTTCCTGTTGCAGTTTTAACGTGGTTGGTTGTGCGTTGTGTAGACATGTGTGTCAGAGTAAAACAGACTTTTCAGAAAGGCTGACATTGCACATCCGAGTTGGTGTACACAATTCGTACTACCTCAGTATTATTGCTGATCCTTGTTTTTCTGTCATGTGTCTTATCCTGATGGCTAAAGATGGCACCTACTTTGTAGGGCTCTTTAAATTTGATAGGAATAATTTTGAAGGCACAAACCGACTTTGCTAGAACTGTAAATACTGGTCTCCTTAGCCTGTTAGGATCGCTTGGGTCTTGTTTCTTGATGTTACAGTGTGGTATGCAAAGGATGTTGTGCTATGAGACTTTTATGAGTTGCAAATATGTAAAAATCCTGATTGCTCTCCTTTTCTAGCTGAGGAGAAGAAAGAAGAGGAAAAGAAAGAAGAGTCAGAGGAATCTGATGATGACATGGGCTTTGGTCTTTTTGACTAATTAGTTTTGTACCTGTCTGTAATAAAGACCATTTAATTGTATTCCTGTCTCTTGTGTGGATGGTTACCTGCAGGTTTTGAAACTGGTATTGTAAAATTTTGCACCTGTCCTTGCTGGTTCTTCTCATTGTATATAGGCATAACATAGTGAGACAGCGTCAAATATCACTTATAGTGTATGGACAAAGGTGGAAAAGTGATTAAAGTGAGGATGAGATGTGCTGATGGGTTGGCAGCTACAGGCTGTGGTCCTATTCAGTAAAAGTGCTATGACTTGGTTGGTGCTGTAGCCTTGCAGTGAAGCTGCAACATGTCCATTAACTTGCTGTAGCAACAGTGCAGCTGCCACCAGGCAGTTTCTTGCAGTAGGTGATTTAGCCTGTTCAAGGGGCAGGTAAGGGCTATAGCACAGTAGGGATTATGTGCATTTCAGCTGAGGAGACTAGTGGAGCTGATGAGCAGGTACAATTAAAAAGCAAGCTGAGTCTGTATAAGGTGTGTCCTGCTTTTGCCCTTGCAGAAAGTCAAACAGCAACTCTCAAAACTGCTTTGAAGGATGGGTGTGGAAGACTAACTTCACTGTGAAAGGAGAAACTAAAGTTAGGTATTTCTAAAGTAACTTGAATAGGGCTTTTGCAGAGCAGCTGAACAAGGTAAGAGCTGTTTCAGAGGTGCATTCCAAAGCATTAATGAAAATTAGGTATTGTCACAATGTTCCAAGTGTGTAAGGATAGAGGATGCGTGCCACATCTAGACCCACAAGGGAAGCATTCTGCTCTGTCCTGTCTTCCCACAAAACAAGCTGCTTTCATTTTTTGAAAGATGCAGGTCACTGTGGAAGAGTTTATTCCATACACCAACTCCACCAAGCTCTCAAAACATCTGCAAACAGCTGCATCCTCCAGCCCTTTTTAAAAAAGGCCCCCTAGGAAAGCTGATACTGGTACTAAGTCTTAAAAAGCGATAGGATGCCAACTACAAGTCAGTCACTTCCCAGAGGTGACATGGACTTGTTCCCTGTGCCCCACCTTTGGAGGAAATGCTGCCTCCTGAAGACTACCTTAAGCTTGGGTTTTCTCTTTGAATGCTTACTGCTGCTCCTCAAATCCTGCAGAATTGGTAAATGCTTATGGTTAGGGTGTGGGGAAGGATTCCAAGCAGAGGACAAACCTTGAGTGCTTTCTTCTGGAGGGCACACACAAAAAGAAGACAGCCAGAGCGTCACTGGTAACACCTTTTTAATAGGTCAAAGTAACTGTACAGTTCATTATATTCTTCCTGAGAATAATTTATATCCCTCAACAGCAAAAAGGGAGTGTGGTTTTTATTTTAACAGAACAGATGGCATAACCGGAAAACCAAGGAAAATCTAATTACACTGCTCTACTGTAATTCTCCCAGGTAAGATAGACAAAAAGGATGGGTTAGTTAGCTACAGTGGGTTTAAAATAGTTGACATGGCTTTACTCTGTCTTTATAAATTATATAAAAACGGGGGACATGAATGGTTACAGAACTCCTCCAAATGCAGCTCTGAATTGCTCTGGTACAAAGCAGCATTTTCGCTTCCAAGGAAAACAACATTGCTACAAAAGAACTGGCATGTTACTCTGGTGAAAAAGATGAGTTTTCAGTTGTGTCCTACAGCTAGTTCCAAACAAATGCTTCACACGTTCACATAAAAGTAAAAGGCGGGAAGATGAAGAGGGTTTTAGTTTGTCTGGAAATGACTGAAGTCTTGAAAATATAGCTTTTTATTCTTTCTCTGTAAAGTGTGATTAGCATATTGCGACGTAAGTGTTCTAATAAAAAAATTCCAGTCTGGATAGTTCATAGACTGTGGGCAAGAATTCTCAGCCCTGAGGTTTCCCCGAATTCTTCACTTCACAATATCTGTCTCCAAGCCGCTGCTCCAATAGGGTTGGGCTCTGAGACCGTAACCCTGTGGCAGCTCGGGGCTAAGCGTGCCCCATCCGACGGTACAAAAGTGAAGTGTGCTCCACGGGTGTGATATCGTGAGGGCTTCTGTACAAACTTCACCTTGTGATAATGCCACTTTCTGAATCCCAGACCAGCTTGGCTTTATGACAAAAACTGGTAAAGTTTCACAATGAGAGAGAACCAACAGTGGTCAGTCAGGTCTGCTGAAGTAAGAGGTGCTGGAAAGCCAGGACTACACTGGGTTTAGTCCTCACTGCTGGTGGAAGGTGAAATAACATCAGAATTCTTGGACTGATGAACCTCTTCCCTCAGTACTTAGTGCGGTCTGGACTGACTGATCATTTTCAGTCTGGCCTGATCAATAACATCCAGCAAATTTTTGGCATCCACAGCCAGAGCGTGAGCAGCCGTCAGCATTTGCTTTTTGTACTCCTGCTGCAGGCTGGTCATGACATATTGCTGGGCCAGTTTCATCTTGTTAATGAGCTCAGCCAAGTCCGAGTTCAGCAGCTTCTGTGCCATCTCAATCTGGAACAAGAAAACTCAGTCAGCTGTGCAAGTTGTAAGAGGCATTAGTCCCTCCCTCAACGTCCCCTGCTTGATGTTTCTGTGGGCACCAAGGGGAACACAAGACATTCTGCAACTGTGTGGAGGTCAAGAGCATCCCTGTCAGTTGCTGAACCACGCACTGTTAAATAGCACTGAGACCCAGATCACTGATGATGGATTTTAACCCCTGTTTTAGAGTTAACATCTTGTTACAGGTTCCCAGGCCCTATTATCATCACTCTTTATTACTGCTATTTAAAGGAACTTGAAAAATAAAGCAGGTCAAGAAGCCAGACCCAGGTGACTTAACAAAGCTGCACAGCTAAGCCAGGACAATTCTTTATGATGGCACTCCAAGAACCATTCTCTGGCTTGCTCAGTGTTGCACTCAAATCACAGTTTTGGAGAAAAGTGGGTTTATTCCTGACTCATGAATTCCATTAGAAGAGCTCAGTCACTTCTCATCCAGACTATCTCAGCACACCCTTCCTGCTGCACCAAGCTATGCTCAATTACCGGTTTACTGTGTGCAAGCTGTAGCTTAATGAAAGATGACACTTGAACTAACAGTTAACTCCCAGATGGTCTCTCTGCATTAGACCACTGGTTTTGTGTGAACACTGCTAACAGTTTTTATGTCAACTTCCTATGGGTGGGTGTTGAGCATCTTCATGTAAGTCACTACAAGCTAATGTCCATGCAGCAACTCCAGCAAAGTTTATTTCATGTCAAGTGATAAACCAAGAGTTCAGGCTCTGCTCAGTGAGCCAAAATACACATATGCAATGAAGGAAGAGCCAAAACATGTCCAGAGAGTTGTCCTAGATAAACCTACTGGAAACAATGCCTCAGCATCAGGTCAGTGGAGCTGTACATACCTCTCTGTGAGTGCTTGCAGGAAGCACTGGGAGACTCTCATCGACTGTTGCCAGTAAGGTTCTCAGTGCCAAACCAACCTCCTAAGAAAAAAAAAAAAAAAAAAGAAAAAAAACCAATACCTTTAAAAAAATGTGGACTGAATGGATGAGAGAACTGCAGAGTGCAGGAAGGGTAATTCCTCATCTGGCTAAGAAAGGAGTCAGAACATGGCTGAGAGACTTGCAAAATCGCATCTGCAGTTCTGTGTTTCTTCATCAAAACAAGATGCCAAAGGGTTAATGGAAAAAACCAAACAACGACCCACCCAACGAACATTCTTAATAAAAGGTGGAATGCAGAGAAGACAGTGCACAACTCAGCACAGAACTAAAGTTCACCCTTACTGAAAGAACCGCCTCCATACCTTCACCATCGGCACATACTCCTCTGGGGGAGCTGGCTGTATCTTACTGGACATTTCTATGACTGCTTTCACCAGCCCAGTGACATTCTCGTAGACTTTGTCATTGGAGCGGTCCAGGTTTGCTGTAGGAGGGGGGCTGATTTCCTGTGGCTGAATCTGGAAGCAGAAAGGAGTTGTTTCACCACCTGTCCCCAGCAGATGGGGCTCAGCAACTTCCCAACCTCCCCAGACTGCCGGGAAGGTCTCATTCGCAACAGCCCCCGCCCCGTGCCGCTGGGTCCCCTGTCCTGGCTCAGCCCACTACGCTCACTGCTCGCTCCCGGATCTGAAGGAAGTTTCATTTAGTTCTGAACGAACCTGAGCTGTGACACGATGCTGGGAAATTTTTAGCAGGATTTCCCTGAAGAGGTCCCAGTGTAACTCCCACAACAGAAAGGAAAATACTTTCAGGAATGAGGAAGTGCTTGCCACATCTGTGTGGTTCAGTACTGATGGACAAATTCCACTGCCAAGGCAACAGAAAGTTCCTGTTCCAGAAGGATGTTCTGTGCTCCAAAACAATGTCAGAGTACGTTGCTAACATATTGATGTAGTAAAGAGATCACTGCAGTACAGCTTACTGTTTTGTTAGTGAAAATTCACTGCAGGTTAACAAAAATGGTGCCACTGGTACAGGTGGGAAACACCAGGTGTTCTCATAGGTTGTTTGCAATAGATCAGAAAAAAGCTCAATACGTTGAAAATCCTGTAGTTGTTAACTCATGCAAAACCTCCACTGAATCAGATCTGTGTGAAGTTAAATCCAAGAAAGACCCAAACAATCCTGGGTAAGAAAAGAACCCTGAAAACTTCCTCCATATGGTCCTCAGTATCTCTGCTCCTGAACTGCAGAATTACCAGCACCCAGTTCCCTGCACCTCTTTGCTGTTACAAGATTCCCAAGCAACCATTCAGTGGGAGCAGAAGGCTAAAAAAATTGCTTATTTCATACTGGTCACCCAGTGGTCATCCACCCTGTTGATCTGAGACGGTTCACAGCATTTCAGCCCACCACTCCAGGTTACTACTGGTTCTTACATCTGGTCCTAGCTTTAGACATTTCACTGGAAGCACTTGAGACACCACCCTGATGATAGCATAAAATATTTGGAAGGAACTTTGTCTAAGGAAGGAGTGCAGGATTTAGTGCAAGGTGATTCCATTTTGTTGAATTTCACAAGTGGGTACCAACAACTATTAAAGAGATTCAATCTGGTGCATTCCTCAGAAAATACCTTAGGAAAAAGAACAGTGTCATTGCCTCCATCACCAGGGAAAGGCTGTGATTCTAATCGGTTTCAGCAATCAGGAAGTTAAATGGGCATCTGGCAAAGTCACATGCAAAGACATTTTGGAATAGGGCACGTACACACACACACACTGCTTACCCTCCATGGCTATGGTTGAGCAGAATGTGGGGGAAGGTTAAAGAAATTTACCAAAAGAAGGGAAAAAAAGAAAAACAATATTAATAAAACTCAGCAGGAAAAAAACCAAACCAAACCCAAAATATGTGTAGTAATAACAGACCAGTTAAAAAGCCTGCAACAAAAAACACATCTTCAGCAGCGCCAGCAGTCATTTGTGTTAGCTCCTGCCCATTTGTTACGGCAGCACCCTGTGCTGCGCGCCCGCCTGGGACGTGGAAGTCTTCGCCATGCACCCATGCTTATGTTGTACTAACACGTGGGCAAGAGATCATGCAAAGCTTGACAGGAGCAAGCCAGTCTTGGGGAGCAGCAGAGTGAGGACTGGAGTAGAGGGGCTCTGCCACAGTGGTTAACGACACGTCCTGCGCAGCCCTAGGCCCTTTGGTACAGTCAAGAGATTTAAGAAAATGTAGTATTCGTCTTTCTGACACTTCCCAGGCCCTTAGCTCACGGACAGGGACATCCGTGTTTCTGAGCACTCCCTTTGTGGTGGGTACCTAACAGCAATACGTGCTCTGCAGACTAGGAAGCCAGTTTCTCTGTGCGGCCTTTGCCTCAGCAAGTAACGCAGTCCCTTCTATTTCCTGGTGCGTGTCCTACAGGCTCCTGAGGGCAAGCACAGCTCAAATCCTCTCATTGCAATTTCTGCAGAAAAGGGAGACTGAAATGGGTGTACGGAGAAGGCAGTCAGAAACAAACCCCAGAAGCATCTTCACAGTTTAGGACTGCAGACACTTAACAAAGCTATACACTATACAAAATAACAGGCTGCTCTCTTTAAGAGGCATAAACCAATCCATTTTCAATGAACTCTCGACTGAAAAAGCAACAGAAACAGCCCTTCTTTTCTACTGAAGAAGGTATTTAGCACACAAATCTTGTTCACTTGTTACTACTGATGACTCTGGCTGCTCAGGTTGGTTTCTTGTTAAAAGGACACATTTTAGAAAACATGTTCCAGTATCAGCATTTTGAAAAGAAATCTTAGAGAAGCCAAGTTTAGCAACACATCTGTTACTACTTTTTGGTATTTTCTGCACTTGACAGCTTTGAAAGCACTGCTGTCAGTTTACAGACAATACTTCTGCTCAAAGTCACCACTGAGCCTGCTCACACCAAGTCTCAAAAATTCTCATCATTTCAGAACAGAAGCACAGGGGTGAGAGGTGGCAGTGCCTGAGACTGATCTATGCTGAAGACCTTGCTTTGATGGCAAGTTTTGCAGTTCATGGCCAGATAAACTGGATTACTTTCTGTATTTTCTTAAACCACCTAAACTAAGTGTAGCTTATCTACCACAACATGGATTCCTCTTTACTACAGGCTTGGCAGGGCTTCAATTAGCCAGAGGTTCTGCTTCCATGAGGAGCTGTACTAGTAGCAGTAACTGTTGGATTACAGCAGGGATTGCCCCAGTGGGAACCTGTGCAGATCCTATCTTTCTCCTTTTTGGAAACAGTTGGAGCAATGCTACATCACCTCTCTGGGTGGCATCAACTGACCATTACAGCAGGAGTGATCCTGCTGTAACACTCTATGTTAGTAAGACATCAGACCAACAGTCCTTGTGGAGGTGTGGCTGTCTAGCTGAAAAGGTTGTGAAAGAATAAAATGGCCACATGTACAGATCAGAGTACTCTTGACAGACAATCCCAAACCACTATTATATCAATCTGCTAGAAACTGCTGGTACCAGGAATAGCTCCACTGGATCCCCTTGAGAGACCCCAAGGTCACTTGGGTTTCTGTTTCCTGAAGATTAGAAAGATAACAGAGTCCCAAAGGCAGGGAACAGTACCCAGAGGCATGGTTTTAAAAGTGACTGATATACTAAGGAGCAGCTCTACTGACACCAACAGGGGGCTGGATGATGTTTCATAGCCCCCTGCAGCATCTCTGCTAGGAAACAGAAGTTTCATTTTTGGCTTTACTGATTATTTACTGGAGAAGAAACATGACAGCAAGTATCCCATTCACAGGTCAGACAGCCCATTTCCCCTCTTCCCTTGTTTCCCAGAACTAGCAGGGGTTTTATCTTTGGGGCTGCAGCAAGAGCTTTTCGGAGCACCACAGTACAGACACGTCTCCCTTGTCTGTGACCATGGACAACAGAGTTTGGTACTAGCTAAGTAACTGGGAACCCTTGGTGTGCTCCTTCCTGCTTTACAAAGCTGCTGAGCAGGGAGGCCAAGTCCATACAAAAGACCTCATATGCCCTTAAAACTAGAAATAAACTCACCTGGGAAAATTCTAGGTGAGGAACATGCTGAATCACAGTAAAGGAGGATATGAGCCTACCAGTTAACTCCCCACATCCCCGGAGAACTGCCAGTGCATGTTTGCCCCATGACAACATTTACTTGAAGTTTAGTTGCTTTTCTTTTCCATGGTCTCTACTTGAAGAACAGCAGACTATCTGAGAGTGGCAATGTTTAGTTTCATGTGGTGCTGAGCAAGGTACCTTCACGCCTTCGTTGTAGCTGTCCACGGGGCTGTTCAGGCTTGCAAGGCTGCCCAAATGGCTGGGGGCTCCTGGGCGGGGAGGCTTCTTTGGCGGAGCTGCGTGATCTGGGTAACGACACAATTTGCATTAGAGAGCACTGTAGAGGATCAACACATCAGAGGTACCTGCAACCTGCTCCGTCAGCACTGCAAAGGCTACAGAGGCTCTGCTGTGCTAGCAGAGGAGCTCTACATCTCTATGTGTCTTACAGTAAACTCTTGTTTGTAGGAGCTACACTTCAATCTTTCTTTCAGCTGACAAAATGCAGACAAAAGGCTGTGGCACTCACCAAGTTATCCTGCATTTGTGAGAATATGGACATTTCAGTGAGATACTTTGAAAATCCCTTCACAGGGCAACTGCTACTCATCTCAATACACCTCCCTCAGACCCCAAGAGGTACTCACCCCTTTGTACCACAGCCAAGTGTCACACGTGCAGTGTGTGTCTGGGAAAAATGGACATCTTTGTGCCAGAAATCCTGGGTGTGATTCACTTTGAGACTGAGAAACCTAATTGTAGGTGTCTACTTTTGTTTTACATGTCTGAACTGCACACACAGTGAAGTCCCACACAGTGACTCAGCTTCCTCTAGACACTTCCTGCCTGTCAATGAAATGCTTTCTCGGCTTTGCTGACTACACCTCTGGAGGCTGCGTGGGGATGTCAAGCATGTAGTACACTGAAACATCTATGCATTCCATCTGGAATTGAATTCATCCCTTGCTGGAAGATACTGGTGCAAATCTGTGTTCACTACTGATGGTAGAAGACAGGATTCAAGGTGTTAGTCTATGAATTTACTACTTACCTGGTTTACCCACAGGCTGATATATGTGCTGGTTACCAGCCTGTAAAATAGAGCACACATTTAGACCAGTTACTACAGTGCTCCCAACTTTCATCAGCACAATCTCAAACACAGGACAGCCAGTTCTCAGCCCATTTCCCAACAGTCCCAACACATCCCTATCTGCCACCCCTAACTACAGGTATGGGATTTACAGAGTCAGAAAGGAACTTTCATTTATTTTGCATTGTTCACCACAGCCCTGGCCTCTATGTCACAGTTCATCCTTCACTATTCATCCAATGTGGTGCTACATTCACAGACATTTGTAGCTTGTATTCAGAGATCAAGCTGTGCTAGTCACGGCGGTGAAGAAGAAATGGCTGTGCAACAATTACAAAACCAAGACTTCAGCCTTGTTACAAAGGTCTAGCTGAAGCTCAGTTTGCTTGTTCATCTGGAAAGTACAGATTAAGAGTGCATTGACTTCCCTTACTAACTACACTTACAAAACTTTCAAGCCAAACTCAGTCACCAAGGTGAGCAGCTCTGGTGCCAGCACGACCAGCAGCCAAGGGCTGTGTGCATAGGGGGTTCTCCTGGGAGGTACATTCAGGGAGAGGAACTCCTCTGCTTAGAGACAGAGCTCTGGAAGAAGCTTAAGGAGCATCACGGAGAGAGAGATATAGTTGTCTGCAACCACAGTCTACTCTACCTTCCCTGGGTCAGACCTGTCAGGCAGACCAGACACATGATATGGAGGATTCCCTATCTTCTCCCCACTCATGGTACTCCAGGGATGGAGGCAATGATGACAAGCTCCTGCCTGGTGCAGTAGACAGACATCTCTGTAACTACCCCATCTTCCCAGGTGCCCCTGTGTAATAGGTACGAGGCTCTGCAAGTGGAACCAATGACAAGGACGATGGTTTATCTAGGTTGGAGGTGTTACCAAAGTTAAGTCAGCCTATGACCTGCCTCAAAACTGCTTCAATAAAGAAATAATGATGGGTCAATTGTCTTAAGAGACTCTATTCTGAAGGGAATAGAAGGCCAAATATACTGAGCAGACCCACTTCTCAGCAAAGTCTGCCGCTTCCTTGAGGGTCTGGGTTAAAGATCTGACGAGGAAACTTCCTACTCTAGCACACCTATTGGATTATCTTCTACAACTTCAGCAGGAAAAGGAAGAATATGGACATTGGAAGCAAGGACAGGTGACATGGAGGACTATAGAGACAGATTTTGCCACTACAGGGAGAAAATTGGTGTGGCCAAAGCTCAATTAACAATGTGCCTTGGCAGCCAAAACAGCCAACTGTGTCGTCAGGTCCATCAACCATAACCAGTTGAGGGACATAATTGTCTCCCTCTACGTGGCACAGGTGGCCCAATCTTATTTACACTGTGCAGTTTTGGGCACTTCAGTATAAGGAGGACATTCGAGTGTGTCCAGAGCAGGGTGACTAAGATGATGAAAGGCTGTAAGGGCAAGATATAGGAGGGGTTGCTGAGGTCACTTGATGTGTTCAGCTTGGAGAAGGCTGATGGGGAAACACTGCAGTCTACACCTTCTTGAAGGCAGTCAGGGGAGGAAAGGGGCTCTTGTGTCTCTGGTGATCAATGAGAGGACATGTGGAGTTGTTGTGAAGCAGCACCAGATGAAGTTAATATTGGACATTACGAAAAGGTTCTTCACTGAAAAGGTGACCAGTCACTGAATCAGCTCCCCAGGGAAGCAGTCACAGCACCAAGCCTGTCACAAGTTCAGGGAGCACCAGGACAATATTCTTAGTCATGTGGATTAGCTTTAGGTAGTCCTGCAAGGAGCAGGGAGCTGGACCTTATGGGGCCAATCCAACTTGAAACCATCCATCTTGAGATAATCTCTGATTCTATAAAACATGAACAACTTTTTGGTCCCAAGCAGATGACCACTTTTCACAGAACTTGCAGTTGTCCAGTCACAGAAAGCATCACAGCCCTCACAGAATCACATTTTATGCAAGCAGATCTGTTTAGAGGAGTTTCCACTGCAAAATACAACTCTACCTACCTTCAGTGTTTAACAGTTCTAGCACTGAAACACCTTCAAACCACATTTATGCATAAAATAAAGACCTTTTTCTACCAAGTCAGGCACCCAGGAAAGCTGCCTTTTGAACACCTGGAAGTTGACATTCAGTCTGAATGTTTCAGACTCACTTATCAGCAGTAAGAAAACAGCATTGCCTGCCATTCTCCCTCAGCTGTGGACTGCAATCTCCATCTCTATTGTCAAGCACCACCTATGGATGTTATTTCATTACCTTTTCTTCCTAAACTTTTCAGCAACTATTTTTGGAGATCTCCCACTCTCTCTTTTTCAAGAGGCACACCCAGGTAACAGGGACAACGGCAGTCCATGTGCTGCTCTGTGTGAACTCCACCGCCGCCTCGTTTCAGTGCTAGATGACTGTGGGGAAACTGAGCAGAAAGTCTGTAGGAGATCCTCCAAACTATCAAGAAGCTCATGCCTTGCAAACTCACTCTCTTTCCATTAACAAACTGGAGGGATACTCACAGTTGTAGTTCAGTGTTTACTCCGAGTTTCATCCTGATATTTGAAGAAATGCATGTGTGGTTTTAAAATTACAGGCAGATCTGACAATGGCTCCTGCAGCTGAGGGTGTCTAGAACTTGCCAAGGGCTGCTTTCAGCTGCTCAGGACTTTGCCAGATTTTAACTGCATGACCTGAAAATTCCCACATGAATTCCCTACTTCAAGCTAATTTCTATCCGTTTACTATGGAAAACTGTAACAAGAATCACACTTTTCAGACAGTAAAGTTCCATAAAAAACATATTGTACAGGAAGAAACCTGGAGTTCTTTAAACTTTCACAGACAACATTCTATCAACTCAATATTTTAGAGTGAAAACATGGTAGCTAGTAATAAAGGGGCATCCTTCATACTCCAATTCTGTAACTAAAGAGGGGGGAAATCTGAAATCAGAAATCAGGGCTCAGAAATCGAAGATCCAAAGTGCTGAAACTCTTTCACTGTCAACACCAACTTCTGCAACCCAGTGGCTGATGATCTCACACTGTCGTACATCTGCCCTCTACAGTCATAAAAACCATCTGCTTTCTGCCAGCACCATCAGTCATGTCATTGACTTTAATTTGTGTTGTTAACCTAAGTATATCAAATCTGATAATCCTTGAGGGGGAGAGGAAGAAGAGAGGAAGGAAAGTAAAGATCCACTAGAACAATTATTGCATTTGTACTTCCAGAAAATTGCATATTAGAAATGCATGTTAAAAGAACATGCACAGAGTTATGCAGCCATGTGTTACCCAGTTAGGAACTACTGAAATGTATGCTGCTGCCCTGAGCAGGAATCAGAGCTGCTGTGCTCTCTGCTCTACAGCCTTCTAAGTGCCACAATGACTAATCTAACAAAGAGCGGAGAAGATGTAAATGACCTCTGTGAAATGGATTCTGTCCTTGCCATTGTCACTGAAATCTCTGTGTAAGGCTGGGCAATTACCTAATCCTAGTTCTCCTAGAAGCACTGCCTATTTCTCATCCTCTTGATGACAAATTGAGATTGACTCATGGAAGCATCAGACAATTCCTACTACAAATGAAGTCAGTGTTATCTTCTGAATGTATTAAGAACTATAAAAATGCAAAATCAAATTCTGAAACTAGAAATGTAGTTACCTTGAATCAGAGTCTCATTTAAAACTCATATTTTCCATGATCCCTATGTGTTTTCTTCATACTTCCTCAAATGGGGTGTGAAATTGTACTACCTCATCTGGCAAGATAACACTTCCCCTATAAGCAGTTTGGCATCTGGGTGTTGTACTTTTCACTCTAACCCCAGGCAGTCATCTGAAATCAAGCAGCACTCAAAGGAATCAGCTGCCTGCAAGAAACTGTACTTGAAACCCACTCCCACTAACAGCCACCTGAATCAAACCTCTGACATGACTTAAAACTCTCCAGGTTACCTCAAAGTATCTTCGTGATTGGCACAAAATGCAGCAGTATTTTACTTGCTCTTATACAAAGATACAACAAAGATATAATAACTAATAGTCTCCAACTTCATGAGAAGGAATTCAGAAACTTCCAGACATAAATGTCTCTAGAGACCTTGCTGTAGCATGCCATTAATACACTCGTTCATGATTGTACTTTTGCTGCAAATACAGGAAAATTTTGTTTTATCTACGCTAAATTCTTAGGTGTGAAGAAATCCTATAGTCAAACTAGGAGTTTAGAATCACATCCAAATGAACGAGGAAAGTGACTCCAAAGTATTAAACACTTTAGAGACGATTCTTAGAGACAAATGGGAGATGAAGCATCAGGTTTCGATCGTTAACCCCTCCTTTCTAACAGGATGATTCAGAAATTCCAATGGCAATTAAACAATGGGAAAGGCATTTTGAGTCAAACAGACCAGAGTTCAACCAGTGAGAAAGAATACCAGGGCTGCAGCTGTTGTCTGGCAGTACTGGAATGGCTGTGGGGTTTACTCCATTTGTTTCACAGTGGATCGTTTACCCCAAACACATTTCTGGGTAATACAACAGTAACATTTACATTCCTTGTATGAAAACCCTTCAGATATTTAAACAACTGCAAAAGTTATTTTAATCCTGCTTCCTGTTGACAGAACTTTCAGAAAACTATCCACATTTTAAAATAAAAGGCCTGGTTATACAGCACATGAATATGTAGAACATTGCAACATATGCACAGAAGCACTGTAATATTTGTTTCAACAACAACTTCAAGGGGGAAAAAAACAATCCCCAAATCCCCCAAACTGCTGCATGAAAAATTTGCCATGGCAGCTGCTCCCACAGAAGCTAAGCCTCTTGTAAAGCTGTAGAACCACGTAATAAAAGTGGAAACATTCAGCAATAACTTAAAATCAGCTCCCATTACCAACATAATGTACATGTTCTGCTAGGAAACTGGAAAAGGAGTTGGGAGATGAAAAGATCCCACACAATACTTACTGGGCCCTGGAGACCTCCATCCTCTCTGTCAATGCTGCTTCTGGAGAGCCGTACATCAGGTTTCTGAAAGAAAAATGAACGATTTCATTCTGCACTCTGCTTATCCACTCACACCACCTCAGCTTCAAAAACAACCACCAAAAATCAGGAAAATACAACTGTCCCTTGATGAATACTGCTGTCATTTCATTCCAGTCTATACACCCCCGCTGCTGCCTCTATGCACTGCTGCAACTGCAGCTACTGAACCTCCGGCAGCCTTCTCGGCTGCTTCTCAACCACCCATTCTCGGCACGTGTAAAAATTCTTGTTAGGAATATTGATAGTACCATTTCCCTAAGACAACATTGGAAAACCTGCATTTTAATTTTCTCAAAGGCAGCAAAAGTTATTTGAAGAAAAAAATCGTTTGCTTCCCAACAGCAAAGTTTCAACCACAGGATGAGAAATGCCGTGCATTAATTCCCGCTTCCTGCCTGAGGATGGCTTATATGTACTTGGCTCCCTCTCCAAGCCTGCAAATGGGGCCAATTACTGGAGCTCTTTAAGCACTGTATTTGGATTGAGAAAGCTAATAAAGACATCCAGATGCCCTATTCTCCTGATACAAGCAGCAAATGAATTTCGATTTCGTATGTTAAGTGAGACATAGGAAGCGATGGCTCAATTGTTTTCATAAGCAAAAACTAGACCACACCATTTTTTCCCCCCACAGAAATGGTTCATTTTCCTCATCTCCCCAGCACATCCAGGTAAGTTCTCTTTTATCTTTGAAGAAAACGTTAATTCCATGGAAAGACAAAGGCTAGCACTGAGCTAAAGACTGAAGTTTAACAAAAGCAGAGTGCTTTTCTAGCACACTAATTCCGGCATGTAAAAAAAAAAAGGATTTATCTGACTCTTCAACTCACTCTCCTACAACACTGCATGAGGAGCTAATGAAAACAGGTAAAATGCAAACCTACACCAGTGTAAATACAACTTCCTTCATATGTCTGCACATAAAAAGAACACACAGAGCATGAGAATGAAAATCTCTTATATTTAGAGAAATGTAGGCGTGTGAATAGTGACTGTAACTGAAGTGACCCCGTGTTCTTTCAGGGTCAGTTTCGGTAGACAAATATATCCCTTCAAAGCCACTCCAGATGCATTTCCTTCTTTCTTTCTAAAAGCACTAAAGAACAATTCTAGCTCCCTTATCCTGCTAAATGACCCTAAAGAGCCGGCAGGGCAGACGGAACTTCCAAAGATACACTCCAGTTGTGCTGGTAGTCAGTCTGTTGGAAGGGCTTACACTTTGGATTTTCATTCAGTCTTCTGCAGACTGAAGCACAGCCAGAGACAGTCACTGTCTGAAAGAACTCGGAGATTAAAAATAGACAAATCATACTAGACGGGAAATATTTAACCTCATCTTAAAACACAAGGAACTGAAGCAGCCACAAGCAAGAGATTTCCCAGTGTTGCTCTGAGAATTCGTAACAAATTTCATGATGAAACCTACCGTTGACAGATGTTCAGTTTCTTTCCCTTATTATGAAGGCATTTTTTCAGATTGAAGTCTCACTTGATATGGGTGTTAGATACTTCATTAGATAGCTCAAGTCACGATTCTCATATTTTAAGCCAAAGCAAATACAAGCCTCGTTTATCAAAGCATAAAACTAACCATATTACTGTTACACTGATGTTCACAATTTGTCTTTGTTTTGTATCTTCTTCTAGCCAGGGAATTACTCAAAGTCTTTGGAAATAGTCAAGGAAAATTTTATTACAAGGGTCTTGAATGCTCTTTGCACTTTTAACAGTTTCTCAGTCCAGAATTTCCCCCTAAACCAAACTCCAGAGATGGTGGAATATTGAGCATTTAAAAACAATTCAGAAGCACAAAAATACACTACTAGTGTAAGAAAAAAATTAACAGACACAATATACATCTCCTTCCTCTCTTTGTCTTAATAACAAGGTCCTCCCTTTCAGCATCTAAACTCTTAAATGCCTTCTACAACCTCACATCACAGCTATTTCGTTGCCCAAGTCAACACTAGCAGCAAACACCTGAGAAGAACACCTGAACAGAGAAGCTTTCTGGCACTTGTTGCTACACAGCCATGGTTTAGTTGATTAGATAGTGTTGGATGATAGGTTGGACTTGATCTCAAAGGTCTCTTCCAACCTATTCTTTCTATTCCATTCCATTCTAACTGTACGGAGGGTGTACATACAAGAAGGTGAGTTGCATGGGGGGGGGAAATGCTCAAGACATTGACTTAGTTGTGAAGCCCCCAGGCTGAACACAGCTAGTGAAGTACCTATCTACAAAGGCCTGGCTTAGCACTTGGGCAGTGCAAGTCTGTTTCAGAAAATGAAACCTTCAGGAAATTGGAGATGTCAGCTTTACCTGAAAAAGTTCCCACTTGCAAGTATAGCTTTCAAGTCCTGAAGCTAAACAGTTCCTGACTGTGATGACAAATCATCTTTCAATGTGTTTCACATATGTGATGGGACTTCTCAAGCACCCAACTGCAGTGCTCTGAACTTTTTTATGAAGCATCAATTGTATTAAACCAAAATGCAAGTTTAAGCAAAGTCTCTTCCACTTGCCATTACATCCATGACAGTTATATATTTCAGGGAGGAAATCTATTGTATCAACTATTTGTCTTGAAGAACATTAAGACCCTTGAAAAGTACTATTTATTTTTTTTAAAGAAACAGTCTGCTATCTGAAATCTTTGCAAACATCATAAGGACTTCTCAGACAGGAGGCGAATCATATGTTGACACACTGGAACATAATCTACTTTATTTCCAGTATCTCTGGTCACTCATTAATAAAAGGACATATAAGTCTTGGCATTCTCAGGACATACCAGATTGTAATGCCTTGGTGGGATTTTCTCAGGCTAAAAATTAAGATCTTATTTTAGCAACAGTTCATATCAATGCTATCTGAATTGCAATTCTCAGTGTCAAACAGGACCAAACCACAACTATGTGGGAATTTCAGAAAAAAACCCAAGCCTGATAAGGAAACTATGCAAGTTATTTCTTCATAGCCTATGGCAGGAAAGGACTATAAATTTGTTTGCACAGCACTGCTCTGTCTGCTGAGGAGTTACTGAAAGGCATGCACATATAGCTCGTTATTTTATATAATTAAACCCAATGCCACATACCATCAATACAGCCAAAAGAGAAAGGCTCAAACTGCAACCTAAATATAAATGAGGAAGCACATAATGTAACAGACCCAGAAGTTCTGCAATGTTCAGAGACGGTGCCCAGAGTTACAGCTTAAAAATCACTAACTTCAGTACACTGCTGAACTTAAAAGGTCACCTTGAAGAGAAACAGGATGACACAGCTGCTTTCCCACAACTTCTGCAAGGCAGGCAAACTGGCTACCAGTTCAGCAGGCTCTCTCACAGCATCCCCACCACCACCGCCTTCCTGTCTGTGGTTACAGATGACTCTCCTTTTGGAGAGTCCATACATACAACACAGAAGGCAAATGCCCTCCTAGAAGCAACTGAGAAAAAAAATTTATCAGGATAGTTTTGGGGAGTTCCAAACTTCTGTCAAAACCCAGAAGTAAAAGCATCCTCAGGAGGCCCTTAAAAATGGTAACTCCATGAATTAACTGATCTGGTTTGAACCTAATTCTGCATATGAGAATTCAGGGCTGGAATATTAACCATACACTAATGAAGTGTGGCCCTAATGGAGTAATGTGATCTTCCTGTGCTTATTTTCTGTGTCCACCAATACTGTACAGGGAAGCCAGCACATTGCACAGAAATGCAAGTATCACAGCATGCATGCCAGAGTGCAGAGGAACCTTGATTCATCTTTGTAAATTTCGGTTTGGTTGGGTGGAAATACCCATAGGATTGAAAAACAACTCAGGAGAAAACACAGAATGAGAACTTCATTAGTTTCTTGTGATTCTGATTGTCTGATGAGGTCTAAATATCACAGGATATAAAAGATAAGCAAAAACTTCAGGACTCCAGCACCTAAAAATGCCTAACAGTAAGATTCCTTGCACAGGAGGCCAAACAGACAGCTCTCCACTTGTTTGATCTAACATGTTTGTACTGCTGCCATCTCATCTCTCCACCTACACATGCCCTGGACAGAGACTGTCTTCCACAGTTACCTGGATCAAGCCTAAAATGCAGCCATCTTTACCTTTGCTTTGGCTTCTGCCAAAACAATACAGAAACTTCTGTGCTCCTCCCTGGAGATGTTGATATTCAAACTGCTTTAATCAAGAGAAGCCCACAAGTCTAATCAGTGCCCAAAGCCACCAGACAGGTGAACAGCCCCCTTCAATCAGGGGGTGTGAGGAAGTGTCAGTCCTGGAAAAAGTCCCCTCCATTACCACACCTCCCTCTCCACTCCCCCCCTGCCCATTCTCTTCTCACTTCCCCGTAGATTTATCTGGTACATTTGAAAAATAAACACTTCCCTACTCCTCAGTTATTACACAAGGGGTTTATTTCCATTCAGAAGCTTCCTACGAAGAGAGATCTGTTTCTCTTTCTACAGCACAATTTCAGAATTTTGGATTCTGTTAAAGCTGCAGCTTGCAAGCAAAATTTCTCTCTCCTTTCAAGTACTGACTAGTCACATGTTCTCAAAGGACCAGTTTCAGGCAAACTGCTTACACAGATAACAACCTCTCTGAAGACTGGCAAATTTCCATTTCAATGGCACTGTGATTTAATTCTTTGTCTGAGTTGTCTCTTCTAGCACACACACCATCAGTGCTGTTTATACATGTACTAACATGCTTTGAGTTGTATTTTTCCCCTGTAGCAGCAGAAATAAATTTCAGGTCATGAGCAAGTTGGTGCTAACTC
Organism: Dryobates pubescens; assembly: GCF_014839835.1. Taxonomy (NCBI): domain Eukaryota; kingdom Metazoa; phylum Chordata; class Aves; order Piciformes; family Picidae; genus Dryobates; species Dryobates pubescens. The sequence goes on along the minus strand of NC_071625.1, from coordinate 16,825,785 downwards.
TGGGGAAACAAAAATTGTACTAACAGAAACCCCACTGAGGACTTTTCTTCCCCTTGCTGTGTCTTCCATTAAATGGATTTGCAGTTGCTCCCCTGTGAGTCCAATCCTCAACAGCAGAAGTGAGATAATACTCCAGGAGTCTGAAGACTGGGTAAATAGAGCTGCTTTCAAAAGCAGCCAGTTTGAACTGAGAACACCACACTATAGGGTTACATAAGTTAAAAGTTTAAATCTGGCTCTAGTCTCTCTATTGTTCTCTGTGCTCAAAAGGAAAAAAATTCTTCTGAAACTTGCTTATAGCAAGCAAGAGAGAGACTTCAGCAAAACATGTTAGGAGTATCTAAAAGTTAGTGCAGAAAGGGGTCTCAAAGCAAGTGAGAGACATGGCATCACTTTTGGGAAATTAAGTTCCTTCTCCTCCCTAAATCACCTGGAGTGAAATTAGGCAAGGTCCTTCTCCCAAGGGAAGAAATGTCACTCATCACTCAGCAGAGTGGCATGGGCCAAGGAGTGTGCACAATAAAGGGACTATTTCCACACCAGGCCCATGTTTGGACTCTCACGTATGAACCATGGATATCTATTCTGGGGATCTGCAAGGCCTCCCAGAGTGACTCCCCACAATTACTTTTCTAACATTTTGATTTCTTTGGGGATAAACCTGGAAAGCTGCAAGCTTTTTCCAAGAAAAACCTGTCTATAAACAGAAAATTCCTCTGATGTACATCTTGCGACAGGTTCAAGCAACCCCTGCGGCTATTATTAGCTTGGTTAGCTACTGACACAGCGTATAGATCTGCAACAGACATTCAAATAGAACCCCCAAAGCCTATAGAGTCAAAATATTAGTGCAGAAAGAATGGATTCTCATTCCATATTTTGGCCACTGAAGTTCATATTTATACTCAAACTTTCTCTGTTTTTTATCGGTTTTAGCACTCTAAGGCATTGCAATAACCAAATATAGCTCTGGGAGAGCTACAGTGCTGCTCCCAAATTCATCAGTAATAGCTCTCCTTTGAGTAGGGGATGGCAATAGAGATGGTGTCTCCTCATAATAAAAACTAACACATAATGCAAACACAGGATTTTTCCCCAAACGTATGCTAAGACTGTACTACAGCTCAAAAGAAAAAAAATCAGCAAGACCCTCCTCAAGCAGTGATCTGGAGATGGTAAACATCCTAATGTTCCAGAGGCTGAATCAATACAGAATAACAAACACTACAAATAACTATAATAAACAGTTTGTATAATGATTGTCTGGCAGAAAAAGATGAAGTTTTCTGCAGAAAGTTCTCACACAATCTACTGGCACCACCTGAAATCACAATGCCTCATTCTCAGAAAACATTTTAATTCCTCAAAAAGTTCTTGACCATCTCGAAAGTTTTAACTCTCATTGGATCTTTTAGGTTTTAACCAACAATGGGATCCTCCTGAGCTTATGAAATTCACAAGCCTCTGGTGCCACTTGAGACTGGAATAGCTAACGCCTAAATTAGGGAAGAAATTTTCCCTTCCCCTCCCCTCTCTTCAGCTTGTAATAAATTGGACTAAGTACTCTGGGTACAGTGGTTTCTTCCTGGTCATCTAAAGGCACACCACAAATTCCCAAGTGCACTTACAAGGAAAGCAGCCAAAGCCAAGCTTCCACATCCTTTAATCAAAAGTAGTATCTTAACTCTGGCACAATCTGGAACTTGGCTAGAACATGTACTGGACATGGTGGCATCCAGCAGTAGCTCTCCAGACTTCAAATAGAGATTTGTCTTACATTGGTTGTCCTCAGAACCATAAGCTGTTCTAACCAGTTCTGAATAACATACATAACTAAAACCCTGAGAGACTAAGACAACTCAGTGGGAAAGAAATAAGGTCTTGGTAACATCATTTACATGAGCTGCTTTTAATTCCTGCCCACTGGCTTCCTGTAGAGCAAAGCATAAATTCTTATCTTCAAGGAACTCAATATCCTGGCTTCCAGATCCCTATAAAGAAAGACTGTTCCAAGTTCTGCAAGACAACCATGACCACTGACTTCAGTGTCCTAAAATAAAAATAATTCATCTGTACAACTAAGATTTTCTTGGAGATCAGCTCTAGGGAGTGCAGAGAACTCACAGAAACTGGAGAGCAGCAGCAGCGGCATCTGCCTTAAACACAGCATGTTTATTCAAACTTGCCTCCTCTAACAAACTCATGGCACCCAAATTTATACACTAATGTTTTGTAACTAGGTACATCAAAAGCTTACAAACTAAACCATTCCTTCAAGTACACTGCTTAAGACCAAATATGTAAGTGATGTTTGTCACAACCCTTACCCCCTTACCACACTGTTGTAAATTATCCATGTCAGCTGAAGCTCATGTACCCACAGGCTCCCCAGCAGAAGCCTGTGCAGTGTAACATGCTACTACCACCTTCTGCTGCATCTGCAGCCATCAGTCTCCAGTTGGAGAACCTTAACACAGAACTTGAATACTGACAACTGGAAAGCCAGAATTCAACTGAAACATAACACCAGTGGCACTGACAACAAGAAAACAGGGAACTGCAGAGAAACAGCCACCGAAGATCCCATTACCAGTGCTCCTGCTGGGGGCACCAAGCTTTTTCCACACCTCACAGAGCTCTCTCTGACCATTCTTCCCACTCCTTACTCCTCTAGTGCAAGATTGCTTACAACTGCTACTAAGTCAGGGTTCTTATATGGCTGATGGTCACTCCTTTTGTTAGGGGTTGCAGGAGCTGGCAATCTCCGTCCCACAACTTCTAACACATAACTTACTCAACAGGATAAAATGACATTCACTGAACCCCACAGCTGTACAAGGTATCTGAAATACAGCTGAACATGACATTTAAACTGTTTCCAAACCTACATGTTGTCAGTGACTCCTGTGTTTAGTAAGTGTTGACATTTCACAGAAGTTTTAGGAAGCATTAAAAAAAGAGAAATGAGAATGAGTTAAGAAGCACTGTGAAATGAAGTATTACCAGGAATCTTTCCTCCTTCTCAAGCCAACGCTGGTCTTCTTCCATCTCTTGTTGCTGTCGTATCAATCTCTCCTCCATGAGATGTGTGGGTAGAACCTGTCCCATTCCCCTTATGTCCAAAGTGCCTGAATCCTACAAAACACAGTTGGTAAGTCTCACAGCAACTTGAAATTTGTATAAACAGCTGCAAGAACTTACAGATTATAAAAGACTGTGTTTTTTAAAGCCCAAACACACAACAGCAGTCAAGCAGAGTTTCTTCAACTCCTTATAAACTAGAGCAGATCATCAGAAGAAACTCTTCCCAACAACAAATATTTTGTCTTCCTTGTTCCTAATCAGTGGAATCAAAGATTGCTGAAAAATTGTTTTGCTTTTCAGCAGCATTGTAACTTCATATATTGCACTTCATTGAGGTTTGATAAATCTGGTTTGGTTGCCCATTTGTTTGCTGAGTCATGAGCAATAATGTAACAGGCCAGTTACTGAAAGAGACAAGATACATTTTGACCTAAAGCAGATAAACTATTCAGATTTAGCTGACTCTTGCAAAGCATGAAAACATTTTAATGGTTTTGATCAAGTTTTCTGTGTTTATTCAGCTTACAAGACTCCATATGCCATATCTCAATGCTGCCTGGGAGTCATTAGCAAGCAGTGTATGAACTAGTATTTTTAAAAAGCCAAGGGGAGTTTGTTAACAATCTTCATTGAGATTGTTTTTAGGTAACCAACTGCCTGAGATTTTGTGAAAAATTTGTCTGTAACTTAATATTACAAACACATGCAAAGTAGTTGTATCTTTCCACCAACATTTTATTCAAGCATGACAAACTAAATTGTTTCTAGAGTCAATCTACAGTGACACTGAACTACTTGGAACTGTAAGTCTCACCTACAAACAGTGTGAAGAACACCAGCAACTGGCAGCATCAGAACACATGGTCAGATCAACTAAGAGTAAGCAGAGGCAAACTGAAAACTTGGATACCTATCTGCTCCTCTGAGGGGTAAGCCTCAGTTATCACTTAAATATTTATCTGAGGCATAGGGAATAAAGCACTGGTTAGAGAGGAAACACATTTAAGACAGAAGCTGTACAAAGTGAATCGTTGTGGAAGGATAAAATGGAATTAAGAAAGTGTAAAATACTGGAGGAGAAGAGATAAAAAGTGACAGAAGGTTAAAGGGGCAATTAAATCGATGTTCCCTGCAGCAGCTCTGTGCAATCACAGCAGTCTGAAAAGTGCCTAACAAGAATACAGCTCAGGAATAATTTTGCAGACCTTCTCATTTTCTGTTCTGAGCATGTCACAGAGAAGGCTCAAATACTTTATCAACGCTGGGTATCTCCCACCAAAGGTATTTTTGAACAGTTACATGAATGCTCGCATCTCCTTTAACAGCAGTAAGTTTCAGTAAAGCCTTCTTTTAACAAACACAAACTATTTGCTATCACCAAGTTAAGATAATAAGTACTAATAACTTCAACAATAATTTGTGTCAACAGTAGGCTTTATGCCTAACCTCCCACTGGAAGATTTGTTTCAAAAAAACCAGAACTCAGTCATGACTTCCACCCACTGCAGTATAGAAGTTTCAAAAATACCAGAGAAAGACTTCATTTTCCTACAATAATCTCCAGATGTATCTAGATAACAAAAAGTGTATTAACTGTACAGAGTGCAGTAACAGATGTGTCAGTCCACGATACCTCCATGTTTGGTTGCCACACTGGTATTTCCTGAGATCGATGGTTCCAGGAATCTGCTTGATCCAAGAGAGAAGCCTGCCCAGGATAAATGCTGCCTGCCATGGCTGGTATCCCATGAGATCCAGGGTATCCAGACACCTTTAAGATTAAAAAGAGTTGTATTAATAAGACTTGTTCTTGCCCATAACTAATAGCTCCCTCCAACAAGGATGCAAATATGACAGTACAGCAGTCACTGGGATGAAGAAGGGGAAGTGGCATGAGAAGGAACAGAGCCAAAACACGGCACAAAATTTAGAGTCTTTGAGGATGCCTGTAATAAGAGAACAATGTTAGTAACATTTGAGGGTAACTATTTGAGGGTGCCTATCAAAACAGCAGCACTACAAAGTATATTTTAATCGCAGCAGCCAAGAAGATCAAAGTCTTCTGATGAATGAAAATAAACCTATTGCTTGATTCTGAGAGCTACACATGCAGAGCTCATATTCAAGTTAATTGGAGCCTGCAAACACTGACCTACAGAGCCACATAAAAATGGACCCCCTACTGTATGTTACAAGCTTAAATCTTGAGTGACAGCATGTAATTAGTGTGCTTAGCTGCACGGCCTGGGAACTTCTCCACAGGAATATCAAAGTACTTCTAATGAGTCTCAAATACTCATTAAAACAATGAAAACCTCCCTGTTTCTCCATGGAAGAAAAGCATCTCGACGGAGCCTGAGCTTTGAACAAACCCAAGAGTGCTTGAATTGTTTTCACGACAAACTTTTGGTTTGAATTTAATCAGGAGGTTTAGGGGGAAAAAAGTAAAAGCTGTGAGTACATGTGGTAAACTTAGAAGGGGCTATCACCCACAAGAAAATAAAAATGTTTCAGAGAAACATCAAGGAGCAGATTATCAATAAGCTCAAGGGAAGCCCACCACTTAATGCCATTTTATAAGGCAAGTTATTTTATAGCTTAGCACAAATGGTAAGATGAATACCACATTCCTTCAATAAATAGGAAAATGCCTGATGTGTTTCATTGTACTTTTAGGAATCTGAGCACTGTATCAGATATGGAAATATTTGCCATCTGGAGTAAGCCTACCAGGTTCAGTTCAGGGTTTGTTCTGATGTGAAACAAAATCCATTTAACAGAACTCAGTGAAACTAAACTGCAGAAGTGGTGAATCAATCCCACCAGCTGCAACTAAGTTAATAAACCCTACATGTGGAAAAAATACACAGATGGTGTTAAACATTGTACCTGGTAATGATTTGGCTGTACCATGTGCTGTGGACTTGGATAAAACCCTTCACTGGATCTTGGACTGGGGTAGCCAGGCCTACTGGGCTGTAAATAGAAAACATTTTTAGACTCTTTAGAAACAGAAAATTAAACCCAGAAAATTACTCTTCAGAAAGACAAACATTTACAAGTAGAGCATTGCAAAGCAAGATCAATGCCCCCAGACCCTGAAATAAACATTCAAAAATGACCAACATTTTAAAACAACTACAATTGAGTTGGCTGGAAGAGGATCACCTAGACTAGGTCACACAGGAACACATTGAGGTGAGTTTTCAATGTCTCCAGAGGAGACTTGACAACCTTTCTGGACAGCCTATTCCAGGACTCTGCCACCCTCACTGTGAAAAGGGTTTTCCTTATGTTGACATGAAGGCAAGCTCCCATGCTCCAGCTTGTACCTGTTGCCCCTTGTCCTATCATTGACCATCACTGAGAACTGTGGTATCTGAGAATGTGCAGGAGCTTAAGCCTACAGATAAAAAGGAGTATAAGACCTGGAACTTCTATAATAAATTGGTGGAAGAAAACAATCAGTTGTCACCACTACAAAATTGGGTAACTTAAGAAACACTCCCTTCTACAAACTTGTGCAGATGTCATTAGTATGCACATCCATATTTGCCACAAAAATACCATATAAAAAAACCTAACCAACAACTGCATCACATATACTGTGAGGGCATACTGATCATCTCAAAAAAAGATATGCAGTGATGGAATTAATTTCCATGTGAACACATCGTTTGTCTAGTGTTTCAGTTTATACAACACACACAAAGCTCTAATGATGATCCTTTCTAAGACTCATAAATTAAATTAGTGAAATGTGCTTATTCTATTTGGATTAGCCCTAAAGCTTTAAGACAAATTTCTTCAAACAAGTTTGCAATAATGAAGTAGCATATTGCTTCAGTTTATGCAGTTTATCTGCTCTGTAACTCAAAACATCATCTTTTTACACATACACTAAATCCTGATAGTTCATCTTAGATGAACTATCTGTTAATGGACAGTTTGCTGGTTTTAACTGTGAAATCAAAGCAGTCATTCCGCTGCCCATGTTTCTTCCTTGCCATAAAGCTATCAAAATGCAGAACCAAGCTCAGAAATCTATCAGGCAACAACCTAGGTATGAGGAAACAAAATGAAAAAAGAATTAATTGCCTTTCTATGACTATGGGGGGATACGTGCTCCAGTAGGTGCCACACAAGTGCTACTGAAATCATTATCAGCACCACAGCTTACATCTACAGAAACTAATCACAAACTGATTAAGATACAGATAATATTCCATAATACAGTGGTGACTGCACAAAATTAAGTTCTTCAAAACACAGGCTTGATCCTTTCAAAGTGCAAAACAACTCCAATGAGAAGCAGACAAGTTATTCAGAGGAAGGAATGCTCAGCAACTGGTGAGGTTAGGCTATCGCAGCTGCAGAACACATCAGAGACAACCAAACGGAACAGACATGTCATGAAACAAAATTAAGTGTAAACTAAAACACACAAGGTCCTTGGAAGCAAACCCCCAATTTTCTGTCCAGAATAAGGAAAATGCAATTAGCCAATTCCTATCCTCTCACTCATGTGTTATAAATAAACTCCTTGCTGGCCTGAGAACTCACTAGCTAACGTTTCACAGGGGTGCTACAAAAGAGAAGAAAAAAGAAAAGATCAGGAAGCAGTTTTGCAGCAACTATGGTAGTTTTTTACAAGTTAAACCAAGAAGAAACAGAAAATCTTCAGTGATATTGCAGCAAGGATCTGTTCTAGTAACAGTTGAAGAACAGCTGGGTCGTTGTAGACATAGGTACTAGCAGATGATGACAACATTAGCTGGAATGCCTTGTTTGAACCCACCCATTAAAGGAGGCTTTGAAGAAATAATCGGAATACAAATTGTGGGTTTTGTTTGCTTCTTAAACACACACAATTTGCAGTCTTAGCTACCTTGGGAGGAGCTTCATCTGATCCTCCTGAGTCCCAGGATACTGTGACTTGTCGCCTGGATTCCATTCTCATTCGTTCTTCTTGCTGCAGCTTCTCTTCCTCCAGTATTGTACTAAGAAAAACATGTCATATTTAAGTAAAACTGCAGCAAATCTCTCCCCAGAGGTCTCACATTTTTCAGACTAACAAACACTACTGAACAAAGTGATGTAGCACCAAAGCACAAACTTATTTCATTCATATTGGTTAGGTCTCTGAAAACCAGTATCATGAAGAAATACTTCTGTAGGGTTACGAGCATGCTTTAACAACAGAAGCAGAACCGGGTTTTCAGAAAGCTGTGGTTGACCTTGCATATTTCCTTTTTTTTTGCAAGTTAACAGTTCTTTTGTAATATAATTGCAAAGAGAAACTCTCAAGACAATAAACTGAGCACTTATTAGCGTGAGAACTTACTTTTTCACAAGAAAATACTCTACTGAACGGCTGCAAAAGTTCAAAACAAATGGAAAATGTTCTTTACTGCAACTCGACAGAGCTTCAGATCACTGGCATAGTTGGGTTTTCTTCTTTTTAAAACAAGCCAGTCAAACCCCATTTTAAATACTGTGCCTTCAGCTCTCACATTTTAGTTTAACCAGGAAGACATTCAGCGAACTAATTTAGCAAAGCAGAGAGATCTGACAGTATTGATTGAGCTCCTAAACATTCAGGTCAAAAGGCTACATTTTTAGCAAAGTACAAGACAGCAGTAAAACTAGTTTGCTACTTACCACCGTTCTGACTATTAAAAAGACTGTTTGAAGTTCAATGTGATACTGCTGCCCCACAGCAGCCTCCTCCCAGTTCTGCTATGTGGATTATTAATGTTGGATATTTGCCATTTGAAAAATACTCAGAATGAAGCTCTGAAATCAGGAGCTGCGAATTTGCTGGAGCTGCATGCTACATGGATAGCCTGGAGATGTGAGTAGGGCAGATAATTTACGTATCGCCGTCCCCGGTGTAAAGATAATCCTGTAAAGGAGCTATTCCAGCGGCTTTATCACTCCAGAGTTTTCAGAAACAAAGCTAGGTTCTGAGTTTATAGTCTCCTGCTCAGTCTGCTAAATAACCACCCAGAATTACTCATGCAGGGGATGAGATCAACTCCAGCAATCTATTCTAATCTTGGAACATTTCTGCTTATTTCAAGAATAAATTCCTGCTTGGTTGGAGACAAGAACTTTGCTTTTCCTTACTCAGCCAAAAAAAAAAACAAAACCCAAGCACCAAAAAAACCCACCCAAACAAAACAAAAAAATCTATGCCACTTCTAAGAAGCAGAGAAGTCATCTTGTCTCGCTGCAGCTAAACCAAGTTCAAAAGTGTTGCTGCAATTTCAATCCATCATTGCTGTAGTAACACAAGAATGTGGAACAAAAACAGAATCAGACGAGTTATTTGCAAAAGTCATCCTAATGTAACCACAGCAGAAACACAGCTAGAGCCCAATGGAGAGAGCTAAAAAGATAAACTCTCCATTTTCTCTCTCCCTTCCCTCACAATAAGGAAAATGCAACACCTCCTACTCAAACCCATGAAAAGCTAGGAAAACCTCACTGCTTTAAAGCTAGGTCAGACTTCAGACATTCAGCATGCGCTTTGATGTAGCATGAGAAATCAGCCAACATGCATCCATAGCCATGAACCATGATTATAATCTTTCAAGAAATACCTCAAGAACTACAAAAACACAGCAAAACAGCACGCACAAAAAAATCCCCTCAGCTATTGCATTGCATGAATAAAACACAGATTTTTAACAAAGTTGATACAGCAGTTGCTCTAATCTGAGCACAAGAACGGAACTAGAGTCTGCTGAAAACAGCTGACTAAATTTAGAGATGGCTTATTGACAGCGAGCATAATTTGTCACAGCCCAGCCCTGTTTTTCCATAAAAAGGAAGGAAACAGTAAAACCTATCTGCCTTGCTATCAAAGCCATTTCATCTGTGGTGTCATGGGATTCAATACAATACCGTAACTTCAATCCTACCACTGGAAAAGACAAATTTCTACTGAAATTACTTAGGTTTTCATAACACAGGCTCGGCTTTTTGCCTTACAACTCTAATTCAGCCCACCCTGCTCTTTCATCACCCATGTCATCAGTAAGTCCTTTCCCCAGCAGCCCTGTAACTAGCTTGGTCAAAGGCTGATCAGCTGCAGCAGAATTTGTACTTGGATGCCCTTGAACACTGCTGACAAGAATATAAAATAGAAATGCCTCAGAGAAGCATTACTAGGAAAAAAACCCCAAAGAATATAAATGGCTCACAGAAATGTCTTTGTTTTGACAAAGGGAAAACCAATCCATAGCAGGAGTAGATGCATGCCAAGAGTTATTTCTGACCTTTTCTCAGTGCAGCTGCTCAAGTATTCTGAGCAGTTTATTAAAATTTGCAAAGGGTCAAGAAGGTCAGATCTAGGCATATTTTCCCAAACTGCACATATTTTTAGCAGCAAAGGGGAGCAAGCAAAGAAGGATTTCTATTCATATGGTTTTCCTAGCATTTGGTAGGTAGCACAGACAAATTTGACTCCTCTTGACCAGATTAAGTCTGAGGAAAAGAAACGTTAACCATTAAATGTTTGCATAATTGATAAACTTAACTCCTTTACAGAAAATCTTTTAACTGAAATTGGTGTGTGATGCTGAAAAGCATGTTTTCTGGGAGCTTCAGTGTAGAATTATCTGGAATATTAAAACACATGCTTACATTTCAAAAGGCACAGCAAATGAGCGTTTTCTGTGGTCTCCAGCCACCAGAAATGCATGAATGCTGATGAACATGGTTCTAGCATATTGTCCTAATTTAAAAGCACTTCCCTATGGATTATAGCTTATTCACTGTCAAAGAGGAAAAGGCTAACAATGTATTTTGCAGCTTCCACCATACATTTCAAGTATCTGGTACAAGTATTTTCTGATGAGGTGCCACCAAAGGAGAAGACTCACATTGCCCTCAATCTTACCAGCTTGATTTCCCTTATTTAGAAGCAACATTTCAACACCTACACCAAATACAGTCACAAAAAGGCTGAAGTCCAGTTCTCATCAATTCATTACCTCGCTTGTCATAGAAAAAGACCTCAAAACCAGGAATCAGCCTTTTTTCTTTTTCCAATCTTTTTAGATTGACCTGCAGCCCTAGGATGCTGGTGGGGTCACCCACTCTGTTAAAACCAGTGCTTCCTCAGCAGTGACCAACAGAGGGCCAGAGTGACACTCATACACAAGAATCATACAAATGCAGGTTTGTTTTGCCATTCTCAGAAGAAAGTCAGCGGTAGGTTCTTCTATCAAAATTCATTGCATGATACGGTGACCATTTCATGCAATTGCATTAATGTGAAAGCTCAAAATTAAAATCCAACTTAACCTCCAACATAACCCTCTCCCCACGTTTCAACAGAATTACCAACTAAAGGGACACTCAGGGCATTAGAGCTCACAACCCTGGGAGTTGACTTGTAAGAAAGCCCAAGGGTATATGGGGGCTACCTTAGCAATACGCACCTGAAGCTTGTTGGACATAGCAAAGAATAAATGAAATTTAATAATACACACATGTATGAGATAGTCTGTGGTTAAAGTGAGTGTACAAATACAGTATAGTGAGCATATGGTTCTAGTAAGTGGCCAGGAATCATTATAGGGAGAAATACTATAAAAATGATGCTGCGTGACCTGGGTACACTGACACTTTGCAAAGGGTCTTTTATATTCTTAACCATGTAGTCCAAGACTGAAGATCTGATCTACACATCAGCAAGGCAACAACACATGCTCCCTGATTAAAATATCCCAGATTCTAATTCTGGCCCAGGCAGTGACAGAATCTCAGGAGCAGCACCTCAGTTTTCCAACTTTTACACTCCACCCCAGTCCAAACTGAAAAAGGGAGCTAGGATGCAAGGAGCAATTACATTAGGAAATGTAATTCCAACTCACCCATTTGGTTCCCGTGTTTGCTGTGAAGACTAACTCACCCCTATCCACTTTGGACAGCTCAAATGCTATAAAACACCAAGCATTATTACTACCCTAAAAACACTACATAAATTCTATAGAATCAGCATCTTAATGTTGCACAAGCAGCTGCACGAAGTTTGTGCAAAGCAGGTGTGACTACGAAATGAATAACAAACAGTGGACACATGAAATGCATAGCCTGCTGCCATCAGTGCTATTTCAGATGTAGAAAAGAAGGTTTTTTTCCCAAAGCCAGGGACCTTTTCTCATTAAAGCAGATGAACGTTGCGGTTCTGTATCACTGACTTCAAACAACAAGCTCTCAGCTTGAGAAGACTACCCTGGATAGGATCCAGATAGAGCAGCAGCAACACCACACAGAAAAGGCCACCAGGGAAATGCTTGTTTTTGCAAGTTCATGGGAATTTGAGTTTTGAAACACAGTCTTTCCTAGCTGCCTGAGATTGCCTCATCATAAGGGAATTGGGAACCTTTCCAATGAGAGTTTGACTCTGTGAGCAGTACAAAGAAGCCCTAAGGACAACCATGCTGCCTAACTTCAGGAGATAAAGCTTAGCAGTCTGGAGTAGCAGAAAGCGGCCTGCTTTGCTGAGAGGAGTGAAAAATGGATTTTAGCATTTTTGTGGCCCTGGGACAGATGCTGTCCTCTTAAAAAAAAAACAACACAAAACCAAGATCAACCACAACAAAACAAGGCTTCAAATCTCATAGAATGACCAGAGGAGTGATAAAAAACACTTCCGTTGGTGTACTCTTTATCCTGGCTGGAAGGGTCTTGTGGCTATCTTAAGTCCAACCTCCTGGTAAATATGGGCTCCATACATGCCAAGGCCAGGTTATTCAGTCTTTTCCAGTCAAGGTTTGAAAAGTCTCCTAGTGCAAAAAATCCAAAGCCTTTCTGGGTGACCTGTTTCTGAGCTTATCCAAACACACACTGGGAAACATTCTGATTTTTAACTGATAACTTGCCTTGCTGCATGTTATGAGTGTTGGTTCTCTCCCTCTGGCTGTGCATTCCTGAGGAGAGCCAGGCTCTTGGGCACTGGTCTGGCAACATGGTTCCATCTCTTTCACTTATCTATCGCCTCCTCTCCATACTCACGCTGCCATCACTCACTCTGTGTACAACCTACATTTATTTCACACAATTGCTTTGTTTTAATCTGGATTTACTCATCCTCTTCCTTTGCTGGTGACATACTCTTCCTGCCTGGGTTTACAAACCAAAGCCATCCTCCTAGTCAGATTTTTCAGGGCTTCCTTCATTCTTGTCCAAGTCAGTCAGCTGTAAGCTATCCACACAATCTGACTGCAAATTTAAGGAGAACAAATCCTATTATTGCAGAATGAAAAAGAAAGAAAAAGGAAGGCAATTGCCAATTTCCTCCTATAACCCAAACAGCACAAATGTGTCCTATCTTTTCCCTGCAATCCCTACCCAGCCCTACCATTTCCTCCTTTCTGGTTAACTGCATATGGTCAGTAGGAAGATAAGTTATTTATGAGAAGGGCTATGTCTTCCTCTAGCTTTGTCAATTATTAGCCTGCACAGAAGCACCCAAGTAACAGATGGTGGAACCATATGAAATTTTAAGAAACAGGATAAAGCTTAAAGGTAGCCAACTTATCCATACAGCAACTCTGAAACAGCATCGTAATTACATCAAAACTGTCCTTTATTTTAACCACCTGTGAATTTATCTCATACCATGAACATTCAGCAACCCAGCACAAAATATTATGAAAATAAAACATGCCACTTTGAAACAAGACATAAGATAAAACTGAAGAATTTGGCAATGAGTAACATCAAATCCAAGAGTGGATTTACAACGTCGAACACCTACGTATCGTTTGAAGCTTACACTGACTTCGGCAAAATAGATACCGAGAACTCATAAAATCCCCAAAGCAGTCACAAATATCAAGTGTGTCTCCACAATATTTCAGTAATGCTTCAAAGTTTAAATATAACTCCTACTTTATGGATGGTGACATAGAGAGATGGATACTAGAATAAACTGTCACAGAATAAACTGTGGTGTAAATTTAGATTGGTCTTGAAAGCGTGTGCTCACATTTTTCCAAGATAAACATAAGGTAGTTGATACCCTGCCTTACAAAGAGCAAAAGAATTCCTAGTTCATGATGCTACATTTGTCAGACTCTGCAATTGCACAGACACAGCTGCCAGAGGCCAAGTGGTGTGCTAAATGATATGAAAATAACTTTCAACAGTACCCACCTGATGGCTCATTCAAGAAAGCAGGTATTTCTACCCCAAAATTGCCCACTGCATGTTAGCCAAGGTAATCACTCTAAACTCTTTCTATCCCCCTCTCCAGGGGTTGTAGCATACATAGCTAAAATTGCAAAAACCCAGAAGACTAGTAAAATCTGGAGTTTTTCTTGGGAGAGAAAGAACGTGATTCATACTTCCAGTTGTTGGAACTTATTGGCTAGTCTGATTTTCTCTGGCAGATAAGGTCCAGATTTTCAGAAGACCCTGCTCCTCAGAGAATTTAACACACTACATGTTGCATTTTCCACAGAAAGAAAATACTGTAACAGAAGATACAGCAAAAAAAAATATTTTTGAACAAGGAAATGACCTTTGAGAAGTATAACCCTACCTGAGCTGTGCTTTAAGTTCAGTAAACCTGGGTCGTCTGCTAGGGTCGTATGCCCAGCACTTGGTCATAAGGCTGTAGAGGGTAGGAGGGCAGTTTGGAGGCATTGGGAGCCGCTCACCGTTCTCAATTCGCCCAATCACATCATTGTTCTTCACTCCCTGGAAGGGCTTTACCCCATGCATTAGGATCTCCCACATACACACACCTAAGAAACACAAAAACCCGAATGCTCCTCAGTTGTGAGCAAAGAACAAAAGAAACAAACCCCAGTTTTGTACAGCAAAAGAATGCAAGTTCTGAAGCACGCAGCCAGGGAAGGAGCGCCCACTTACCAGCTGGCAGCAGAGGCGCGATGCGCAGCAGGATCATACACGCAGCAGCAAGCTGAAGTATTTATGAGGAAGCATGACCCACAACTGCCTGACAGCAGCCCAGCTTCATCTTTATCTACCTTTTTACCCACTAGAAATCAGAATGGTTGCTCATAACTACTCTTGGATGAGGTAGAATGAGCTGTGTTGGCTTTTCCCTTTGACTAGTTCCACCTAGGCGTGTTTCAACATGTGAAGTGCATTTTCACTTTGAGGGTGTTTTAACACTGGCACTGATCCAAATTTTTTGTGCTGAAGCTATGCAATAAACCAGTTTCTGATGAAACTGTGTTAAAACTACAAGGCAAAAATGGTGTGTCAGTTTAGGATTCCATAGACTTCACTTGTCTAACTGCACTAGAGTTTTCTTCAGACTATTACAAATCTGATAGAAGTCACATATCCTTCACTTGGGAAAAAAAAAAAGGCAAATTGTATTTTTAAAGCAGGTGGATTTGTACTTGGTTGTCTTGGTCTTACTTCAAATCTCATCATCTTTCTTCCTTCACAGAGCCTATTTCTGTTCTGTCTGTCCAGACCAGTCTGTCCAGTCAGGATAGTTTGAGCACAGGTGATCAGTTTCATACAAAAACTTGCATACTTAGGGGGAAAAAACCCAACAAAACAAAAGGAAGGCTTCAGGATATTCCCACTTTCCTGTATTTTTACTCAGCTTCTGGTCATATTTTGTACACTATCAGGAGCTATGAAAGACAAATTAATTGGGAGTTGAGCAACAAACATCAGCAAACAGGACATCATGTAGGCTGATCTATGCATTAAGCAAGGAGGCAAACATATGACCATAAAAAGAAGGTGAAAATGCAAAATTGAAATGGCAAATAACAATACTATAATGAAAAGAAATCACAGGAAAAACCAGAGGGAAAAAAAAAACCACACCTCTATTATGACTATGACTTCATTTCCCTATTCTTTCATTTCTGTCAGCATCTTATTGGAGGCAAAAAGGCAAATGAAATTTTAGGCTTAATGAAAAATAAGAGACAGAAAATATGTTGGCAGAATAAAGATTTTCAGAAAATACAGCAAAAATATTGTCAAATACCTGGAAATCACTAATTGCCAGTAGTTAAAATGAAACATTAAACTTTTCCAACAGGACACTAAAGAAACCCCACCACTTGGTGTTCACTTACCAAACATCCACACATCACTAGCTGAGGTAAACCGTCGGAAGTTGATTGACTCTGGAGCCATCCACTTGATGGGTAATTTTCCTTTGGAAGCTGCAGGGAAGGCAAGACAAGGCAGGCTGTTGTTACTCCTACCACTGAGCTCAGAGACTTTGGTCTCAGTGAAGTAATTTATAAGCAAAATCCATCTCTGGTGAAGTCCTTCAGATAAATTCTGTACAAGAGATTTCTGCACCATCTGTGCAGTTCTGCCGGTAGTCCTCTCTTTGCTTAAATATTGAGTTGCTCCAAGTTTTGCAGTAATTATCTCAAGACACAGCTACTGCAGTTAAGGTGTTGGCACCAAACCCGAAACTGTCACAAAATCTCAGCAAGGAAGTAGGTGTTCTCAAATGATTCATAAAAAAAAAAAAAGTTTGGTCTTATATAAAACAGAAAAGAGACAACAAAACCCCAAATAATGGCCCAAATCTCCCAATAAAGCTGCCAACAACCACCCCCCCAAAAGAACAAGAAGAAATGATTGTGTCAAAAGTATTACTGCTCTCCTCCCAGCAATTAAAATGATGGCTCCAAGTGATACAGGACAAATGAAATGTGGAAACAGAAGGGAGTATATAAGGGGACAAATAATAATAATATTTTAAAATACATGACTGAAACTAGAAATAGATTGAGGATTAGATTTATAAATACATGATTTCAAATAGTACCCCAATTTAAAATCTTACTGTTTGGTACCTCTACAACCTCTGTTCTCCTGCACTGTTTCCCTGCAGAACATCTCACAGCTCCTAGAGCTAAATATCAATATTCCATACAAAACAGGGGACAAAAATAGGCTTCCAAGTTTTTTTGTACCAAACCTCCCTAATCCAATGGCATCTGAAGTATGCAGCACCACAGTGACAGCACAGACCCAAAATTCACCTGTAGGTAACCTCAAACTCATGGTATACTATCTCTATTATGCATTATCTCAAACAGGCTTCAAATGTGGATAATGTTTTAAAATGATGAAGAAAGCACTGTAAGCTTGTTCATAAAAGGGGAATAAGAACTTCCTACTTTTTGCAACTGAAACTGGACCTTATGATTCTTCTTCTTAAGCACATGTGTAGGAATTCACTGCCATCTATTAAATTGTGGAATAGTTTGCCTTTTTACACAGCTACAACAGTTAAACCAAGAATATCTGGTTAATTCCTTTGGATAGCAAACTCCATATTGAAGGAAGCAATTGTGTTCTGACTGGCATGCAAGGAGGCACCAGAGTATTAACTTACCTTTATAGTAAGTACTGTCTTCCATATATCGGGATAAACCAAAGTCACCTAACTTCACACAGTCAGTGGCAGATACCAGCACATTTCTAGCAGCAATATCCCTGCCAAAGAGAAGACATGTCATTTCTAGTCCTTTAAAACTTCAAGCCATGAAATATAGTTTGAAAAAAGTTATTAAAACCCAGAAGTACTAAATGCCTTTGGGAGGCCTGAATTGTTCTACTAGTCACGATTTGGGGGTGCATGTACAGAAAAAGAAAATGACATTTCTCTTCTGACTCTAAGAAGCTTGCAAAAATTTTGAAGTACATTTGATCCTTATGAGTAGTGACTGTCTTCTAGAAGAGCATCAGTGTCAGCATCAAATCTATTTAAATACCACAGGTTAACAAAGTTTGGCAATTAAAATTGATGGGAAGAAGAAGAATCTGCCTCCTGATCCTGCAAAAGTAAGGAATTGGTTTAATATGTCAGACCTGTAAGAGGCTTCCTAAAAAGGAATTTGCTTTTCAGTGATGCCCCTGGGATTATGGCGTTTTTCTCTTGCAGTTTCCCAGGTGAGACAACTCTCCTTACATGTCTGATGATTCTGGCTTTCAGCAGGCCTGACTTGAGTATTGACAGATTTAGCTTGGAGCAGTGACGTACAGCAAATGGAGTAATGCTACTGCCTCCCATTCCAGCACGAATAACTTGTATTTTCAAATTTTATTGCTAGAGTTAAAATAAATAGATACTTGGCCAAAATTCAACTATCTGCAGCAGGCATACGGGTCTGCTCTTAAAAACCATTTCATATACATACCTATGTATTTATACACAGCTCACATTTCCATAGAAGTGTTTGTATGTACAACAGATGCAGCACACACAATTTGAACATTAAGTATTTAAATGCTAATAAAATGCTCAAGTTCAAAATGAAATAATACACGATAAAGGGACTGCTGTGGACTTGAAATTGCATACAATAAGAGGCTAAAGTTGGTGAGGGGTTTGGAACACAAGCCCTATAAGGAGAGGCTGAGGGAGCTGGGGTTGCTTAGCCTAGAAAGAGGAGACTCAGGGTGCCCTTATTACTCTCTACAACTACCTGAAGGGAGGTTGTAGACAGGCGGATGTTGGTCTCTTCTCCCAGGCAGCCAGTACCAGAACAAGAGGACACAGTCTCAGGCTGCGCCACGGGAGGTTTAGGTTGGATGTTAGGAAAAAGTTCTATACAGAGAGAGTGATTGCAGAGATTACAGAGAGAATGGGCTACCGGGGGAGGTGGTAGAGTTGCCTTCATTGGAGGTTTTCAGGAGGAGACTTGATGGGGTGCTTGGTGCCATGGGTTAGTTGTTTAGGTGGTGTTGGATTGTTTGGTGGGTTGGATGCGATGATCTTGAAGGTCTCTTCCAACCTGGTTTATTCTATGTATTCTATTCTATTGTTTTCCACTGAATGAGAATAAAATTCATAGCACACCTAGAAGATATTTAGGTTCACCCCCTGATGAAGCAAGTACCTGTATTCTATAAATACTTTGCTTTCCTTGTTCCTTGTCTGCCCCTTGTTTTGCTCTTGGAAGACTACAGGTGACTCTCAGCTTTAAAAATTATTCTAGCCAGAAAGGAACAATTCAGCTGAAATGTCTTGAGTAAAATCCAGCACCATCCCCCAAGTCAGTCTAGGAGTGGGCCAGCAGGTGTCACTCTTGAAAAGGGTTTAATTTTGGTGGCAGCCTCCGAAAAAATGAAATTCTAATTATAGAGACTGACACAAACCAGGTAAGCAGGGTTTAGGAGTTTCAAGGTATTGCTGCTGCACATTCATCCTAACTCAAGAAACACAATAGGAGAGCTTGAAAGAGTCCAACTATCTGTTGTTTTTGTCTTCACTTGAGCAACTATATCAACCAGCCAGAATACTGCCAGCCAACTTCCAGTAACCCAGGACAACTCGCATTCTCTAAAACTTAAAGTAGTTACATATAAAAATATAGACATACAGATGCATCTGCATAAAATCTTACCTATGTACAAATCTTTTGCTCTCCAAGTAGGCAAGTGCTGTGCTAAGCTGGTAAGCATAGAGTATCAGAGAGGCCAGATCCAAGCTGTATTTTCTTACTTGCAAGAATGATCTCAACTTTTTGCACAAAGAAGGAAAACAAGGGAAGAAATTAGTAAAAAAACCAACCCCAAAACCAAACCACAAACATATTTGAACAAAGCATATCTGAAACAGCAAAGTTTACACAAGTATGAGTGGCTGCACCTTCATTTAAGACTGGTTGAGAAAAGAACAACACTTGTGTTATGGGTCCATCAAGAAATTTGACTCTGAGTTAAATTCAAGCAGTTGTTTCCACATAAAAACTGGTGACCAAACAAAGACCTAACAATTTGCACACTGCTTTCAGGTTCCAGAGAAAAGCATTCCAGGACTTTTTATGTGTTCGTCCTTCAAGAACTATGCACATTTTTAGCCCACAAAATTTCAGAACACAACAGTATGTGGCCAATCCCATCAGTATTGCTTTGAAAGCACTGATTTCAATCTATGTTTGCTAAAACAACCGTATTTAGCTCATGGTAGTCAGCATCAATGCGCTATTTGTATTGACTATAGTCCCAGTATAAAGCAGTTAGGACCTAAACCGGTCCTCAAAATGGAAGATAGCACTGCTCTCCCTGTAAATTAAAACAAGGTTTTAAAAGTAATTTGGGCACTGGAAAGGAAATCTGTGGGGTTTCTTTGACAAAGAATGAATAAATGAATTTTCAACCACAGGTTTTTCTGTTCCCCCTCCCCCCCCCCCCTTTTTTTTTTGTTAATTAACTTGAACAACGTGCTGCAGTCTGGTAATTACAATGACCATCCAGGGTGCAGTATGAAATAACACTTCAGCTCACACATTCAGAAACATGTGACTCAAAGGAAACAAATCTATCATAAAAACAGAGGTGTACTTTTGTTTAAATCATGTGCCCAAAACATGTAATAATGAGGAAAGTCACCTTATCCAGAGTCCTGCTGCAAAGCCCAGGAGAAATTCAGTTTTCCAAGGGAAAAAGCAGTTATTACGCAGAAGAATATAGAATGTACCACATAATTTCACTTTTAGAAGGAATGTTTGCAAATGCTGTATAAATGATACCACATTATCATTATCTTGACACAGGTCATGCTCTCACTCTGGAGCAGCAATTGGATTCTCTGAAAACCATGACTAAATCATTTCGGTATGAGCTGATGCAGCTCCCTCAGTGGAGTAGTCAGGTCAAATACTGCCACTCCTCTTTCCGAGGCCGTAATTCTACAGACGAGGATAATATCACTTTTGAGGAGAGTGGCTTTGCATTACTAATGAGGAGTGATATTCTCAGTATTTTCTAAAGGTATCTGTGAACTTACAGAGAAGACCACAGCTGCACAAGAAATTTTCATACCTCTCCAAGTGTACAGAGTTCCATGATTATCCAAACTGGGTTTTCTGTGATAACTCCAATGAGCTTCACGATGTGAGGATGATCAAACTGACGCATCGTTACTAAAAGTAAAAGAAACGAGTTGGTGGTTTACAACCAAAATCCTTGGACAGTGTTATCCGTAAGACTGCTGCTTATATTAGTTCAATAACATATTTTCCTGCATAGAAACTTACATGGGCAAACTTAAGATGATGTGTTCTTTAAAATATTAATGTCTAATGAATAATAGAGAAAAAGATCAGCAAAACAAACATCCCTATCAATGACACAGCTTAATGCATTAATAAAAAGAAATAAATAATGTGGTGAAATGTTAAATGGGCCATGTTAACTCCTAAAATGCTACACAGAAGTGAAGCTAGACTCCAAATTAATTTGATTTCCCTCTTTCCTTTTGAAGTAAATGGAATTTCAGAGAGGGAAGCTATTTCTGACATAGCTGAACTAGTTTATCTGAACACAATGTTAGTACTAAAGTCTTGGTAAATCAAAGTATGTATTCCAAACAGCCCCCAATTATTTAGCTTTAGGATTTTCTTGTGCTGTATCAAACAATGCAATTTATTATGTTTTTGTAATGTGGACATGTTGCTTCAACTGAGGTAAAAATGAACCAAGCACACAGTTTTAATTACCAAAGCAAGGGAAGGGCTATTAAGACACACAGTTTTGTATCACAGTCTTACCAGTTTTAAACAAAAAGTACTTCCCACAAATTAATTCAACATTAGCTGACAAACTCACAAATTTAGAAAGGTAGCAGAATTGTGACATCATTTTACCATCCAGATTCTAGAGTCAAGAGGAATGAACTACTTGCAGAAAGGAGCAATTTACCAAAAAAACCTAGTGGAGGATCAGTGAAAATCTCCCCAAAGCAGGTGGTTTGTATTGTAGCACACACAGCTGCACTAATGTAATACACTGGTATGCAAAAGTAGACAGGAATGAAGACACAGGTGATGCTTGTGAAAACATTTTCTTTCACCTACTTGTTATTCTGAGGTGAATGAAGACACAGGTGATGCTCATGAAAACATTTTCTTTCGCCTACTTGTTATTCTGAGGTGATCCTCCTTGCAAGAATCAACACTAAATTTTTTCAGCATTGAAAACTCCATCACAAGCAAACACCTAATCCCCACGAATATTTTAATATTCCTAATATTTAACTATTAGGGAATAAATTTTTTATTTCACTGATATAACCAACTCTGCCTCTCCAGATATTTGATTTAGTCCT
Source organism: Dryobates pubescens (assembly GCF_014839835.1). NCBI lineage: Eukaryota > Metazoa > Chordata > Aves > Piciformes > Picidae > Dryobates > Dryobates pubescens. The sequence goes on along the minus strand of NC_071625.1, from coordinate 16,803,608 downwards.
TTTAAAGACTGCTGTTAAAAACTATGAGGCAAAAATGTTCTGAGAGAGTTTGCAATCTGAATGCAAACAACTGAAAAGAGATGGGAATCAGAATTAAAAAAAAAAAAAAAAAAAAAGAAGAAAAAACAAAAGAAGAAATGGCAAAACTTGTAAATCAAAATTGAAAAGCATTATTTATCCATCTACTAAGCTGGCATTTCCTCATCTGTCAAGCTCAAAGCGTAACATGCAGCATTCAATGAGTAATTCTTTTCTACACTGTTAAGAGACAGCAGCGTACTTCTACTGCTAAGTTACCACCATAAACAATAGTATTGACTTTTACAGCAGCTGGAAATGTAATGGAAAAAACTATAGCAATTTAAGAAGGATAAGAAACCATTAACTACGAACACAAATTTTCTGAACAATCAAAAAAAATCCTTGTACGAAAAAGTAGTTAATAAAAGTATATTGTAACATCTGGCCATAACCACGTAACTTACTGATACCTTTATGAGCTTTATAAATATCCAACAGCAGAAGATAATAGGGAAGAATCAAGACCTAAGTCTCCTATCTTAATTGCTTAGAAATCCCAGCAGTAGAGAAATTATAACTACAACCTTCTTACAGAAGTTATCAGCTAGTATTCATCTCAGCAAAAAGCCTTCCTCTAGGAATGGAAATTACCACTTGGAAAATGAAGTACTGTGGGCAATTTTTTATAGCAGTGGTTTGTTCCATCATCATTTTTAATTTTGGATTTTCAGAACAGATCTCTCTCAGATGTCACATTTTTAGCACCTTTGTTGACAAAGCCAACCACCTGACCTTCAAAAATAATACACTGAAACAAGTGCTATGTCTTCTTTAATTCATTAAGGAGAACAAAAATAGAGGATCAGATGTCTAATATTCCGAAAGTGGCTCTGAAGCCTGACAGGATGTAGATGTCACCGTTCAATATAGAAAACCAAAGCACCCCCACACAATCATACACGTTGGCAATGCAAGGATGTGTTCCCAGCACATATTGCAGGAGAGGAAAAGGTCATGTTGCATGTTAAGAAAAGATTTGCATTAGTATCAGAAGTTTCTAGCACAGGTGGCTGCAGTCTTTGCAAGGATCAGTTACAGAAGCTACACCAAAATAAGTATTTTAATACTCACAGGCTTCTTGTAAGAACTTTTCTCTAACACTGTCTGAGGTGCAGTTTTTACATGTTTTGATTGCAACAGCCATAGCTGGATTTTCCTGAAAAGACATTAAGAAATAACTGAAATACAGCCTGTCAAAAATTCTGCCCCCCAAAGTTCCAGCAAAACTGCTTTAGAGGAAAATTGCTAGTAAAACCAAATAAAAAATTAAATGTTGAAAGCTTCAACATGAGAATATGATTGTAATCAAGACACCTGATGTACAACACTGACATCTAATGTACCTAAGACTTATTTAATCCATGCAGTGCTCAAACGATCTCACTCATGCAACTTCTTAATAGGCTGAAAGCAGATGAAGTGTTTTTTTAAATTAAGCTTCAACATTATGTATAGGCCTGCTTAAGGACTGGTTTGTCTTCCTTTCAACTGGGAAACTGGGAATTGTGCATAGGTTAATGGGAATATTACAAATGAACCTTCCCCGAAAGGCTACAAGGCTGACATATGAACCTGTTTGGCTTTTATGCCAGTTGAGAGCTGAAGATTCAGAGTTCTGTCCTACGTCTGCTCAATCTTCCTCTATTTTCTATCTATTTTTATAGACAAACACCATCAGAATTTATATTTTGCAGGCTTAAATGTCTATTTTCTAAGTTAATACAGCTCCTATACTTGACTTTGCAGAAAAATATTGACTAAAATAATTTTCATGCAGAGACATAATCATAAATGACTGAAACTGGTAGCAAACCAAGATTGTTTTATTCTCTTCTAAAATCCATGTTCAATAATCAACACAGGGTGTGAGCACTGAATTCCTCTTCTGCTGTTTCAGGTAAAGTTTTTTAAACATCCCATAACCAGCACTAGGATCAAAATGAAGAGTTTCAGTGTCTGCAACCTACAAAGACTCCAGACATTTTGCAAAATAAAAATAGGAAAAGGCCTGATATCAAGGTTTCATTGTGTTTGGATAAGGAGACAAAACAGTGCTGATCAATTGGACTGGAAACAGCTTGTGTACTGAGCAGCAAACACTATTTTAAGTAACACTTTTGGGTGAATACAACCATTAATCACCCTTTTAATACAGTATTATTTGAACTGCTTACATCAGAGCAACATGCTAGAAATACAGGCTGGTTGTAGTACTTCAGGAATACCTAGTAGTAAGCAGCATCCAAGTAGAGATGGATGCTGCAGAGTCACTAGAATAAAAACTTCACAAGTGCAATGCACAGAGATAAATGAGATTTGTCAAATCTGAGCTAGCAGAACAAGAGGCCAGAAATCTCCCCTATATTTTTTCATGCAATTTGATTTCTTCCAAAAGGTTAGCATACACTGTGACAAGTACATAAAAATATATTAGCTTTCTGTTTTTCCCTCATGTATTCAAGTGTATTAAACATAGTGAGTGTTTTATTAATAAAAGTAAACAGCAGGCTGCCATTAAAAAAACCCTTATATGAGAAACTCTGTTTTCCAATTCAAGAAAAAGAACAGGGAGAGACAGGACTTTCAAAACAATAGTCCCTAAGAAAAGGGGGTTTAATTAGTTTTACAGAGCACTACATTTATTCACAATGCCTCAAGATTAGTGAAACTTTACTCTTCAAGTACTCCTGTTAATTTAGGACTAAGTGAAGAATCTCTCTTAATACTTTTCTAATGAAGGTATCAGAACAGACATCAAAGGTGTCTGAAATAGATAACGTTTATCCTTATTTATTTACTTAAATACTGCACTGAAGATGATTTTATTTAACCCACTGACAGTGCCCAGGACACTACCCAGCTCTTTCTGTGAAATATTTTTTCTGAAGTTAGAATTGTTGTCCACATGGATTATGGTGAAAACTGAGGCAATTTCTTCAAATGAGAAATAAATATTAATGTTACATGTGAAGAATCAGCTTGTTATAAACTTGAAATTGATGAAATTAAGTAATTTTCCAGCTTTCTTTTGCTTTCCCCCACAAACTTCATTTTTCAGCCACTTAAACCACAATCTTAATCTTTGTGGCTGCAGTCTAGAAAAACACAGAAGCATCATCTTAAATTACACAAGTCCTGCCAACCTCACCAATTTCACTGAGGTGATTTTTGTCCATTGGGGTTTTGCTGGATCAGTGTCCAAGCATTTTGTATCTTTTCTTTCAAGAAAAAGTAGCTACTTTACTAACATACAAGCTCCTTTGTGGGAGATACAGTGAGATGGTCACTTGAGAACCAGACACATTTGTTTAACATTATCATCCTTATGTTGTGGGCTACTGCCTTGCCAGCAAAACAAACTAAAATGTCTTCTCTGTGTTTCAGTATAAAAGTTAGATTAGCTTATCCTGACATATTTGGCAGCTTCTGCACTGAATGCTGAACCTAAAGTCAGACTGTGTGTCCCTAGATATGGAAAAGGTGCTAAAGCACTGAAAACTCAACAGGGAAGTGTGGCCAAAGGGACGTGTACTTACCACGTTCAGACACTCAAAATAAAGAGCAGACTGAATGGCTGGGTTTAAAAGCAATTACTTCTAATTCCATCTCAGCTAGTGGCTTTGGCACAGCCCTGAATTTACTTAGCTCTTTTGATTCCTTTTCTGAGCTACCAAAAAAAAAAAAAAAAAGAAAAGAAAAAAGAAAGAGAGAGAGAGATGGATAAAAACTACTCTGGTGCTAGCATGTTGAGCATGGTACTTATCTGAAACATGGGAAATAACTCTACAGGCTGACTATTCCAAAAACTAAACCACAAATTCAAATTTTATTTCCTCTGGAAGACTCAGAGCAAGAAGACAGCTAATGAATACATATTTATTTCATTTTTTAGGGAGAAAGGTTTGCTTGCTTTCATTTCAGAACTGAGCCTTACCGGACTCACGTAAACGCCTTGGTGTACATCTCCAAACTGTCCTTCACCAATGCAGCGCCCCAGCTCAATTCTCTCCCTTTGAATTTCATAATCTCTGGCTATAAGAATATAACGTACTTAAAATATTACATTTCTGATGAAGGGCAGAGAAATAATCCACAAGATACACAACCAAAGTCATTCAAATGTCTCACATGTGAATAACTAAGTTTAACATTTGCTGCACACCAACCTAGACAGATGCTGTGCACACAGTGGAAACCTCTTAAACAAACATTGAAACCAAAGCAATGGAAAAGGAATTGTGAAATCTAATTTGCTAATTAACAACTGTTCATTACTTATTTCAATGCAATCAACATAATTCAATCCTTCTTAATTATAGCTAGCAAAAGACAACACAAATAGCCTTTGCAATACCATTGTTAGTAAATGCACGTATCCCTTAGCACACATCCCCTTTAGATGTTTAAGAGAACTCCACTATGTGGTATTTTAGATCTTGGAACCATCAAATGAGCCTAGAGAATTTTTAAAGAGGTAACTGCAAGAAAAAAATACAGAAACAAGAGCATGACAAATAGAGATAAAATGAAAGAGCAAAATTTTGAGTGCACTACACTTCTTACCAGTGTGTAATTGAAGTAAAATTGGTATGTTTTGTGGAGTTATGCAATTTTGTTAACTTCATGGTTTAATGGACTGAGAATATTACTGAAAAAATGGCTCAGTACTTCAGCAAAACATTTGACCAATTGCAATTGAATTACTTCATTTGCAATTTAATTTCTAGCAGACATGGACAAAAAAATCAGGAATAGCAGAAAAGCATGTACAGTATATGTTTTCACCTCTACTTGGATTATTCAGAGAGAAAAATATAATAACCAACCAGCTTAGGACTTCATAACTGAAGATTTCGACTTCATTAATACTACAGAAAATATGTCATCTGGAGCTGGATAACGAAGTGATAAATGCCTTTTTTTCACTTCTTCAAGTACTGCATTTTCCTCTTTAAAATCCCATAGCTAACTGGTTTAACTATAAATAAATAATGTTTATTAAATGAAAGTGAATAGTAAACTTAAAAATTCCACATCATTCCAAATTGCAAGCACACAGGGATGGGTAAAGGGTCTCCTGTTACCTTCATCTATTCCATAGCTTTCTGCAGTGCAATTAAGAGAAAAATCAAATGCTTACTTAGATATAGCTTCTTAAAATCAAGACATGGACACACATTTTCAAACATTTTTTTTAAAAGAGAAAATAACACTGATGCAATTTTAAGTTTACAGCAGCAGAAGTCACAGGTCTGTTCTTGTGAGCTTTACTGATTCAGCCCTTTGAGAGCTGAACACTTAAGTCCACTTCAATCCACCAAAGCACTTAATGACTTCACTTCAACAGCCCATCTCATGGGCTTGGAAATGAAGGCATACTTAAGTGTTCAGCACCATTCAGGGCTGGGGCCACAAGTAAGTACTTCTGTGATAATTTCAACGAAGATTAGGGAGGGAAATTACAGAGTTATTATATTTTAAAAAATACAAAAAATAACCAGGATATAATTTATCACAGCACTTTTTGATCCTGCAATTACTTTAGTAGAATCAAGTAGTGACTTACTGCAAGACATTCAAAACACAGTGTTTATTTCTGGAAAACATATATTCTTGCTTTTCCAATACTGATATTCACATATATATGTTTTTCAAAACATATATTCTTGCTTTTCAAACATTTTCCACAGCAGTGGAAACTATGTTGTAAACACTGAAGTGATCATGAAACATTCCTGTCACATGGTAACCCTAGAAATCTTTATGGAGATTCTTGGCTCTTAGCAGAACATGGTACCAGCTTAGGACCATCCTCCCCCTCTATCATATTAACCAAAACCCATGTTTTTGCAGGTTGTCCACTTCTAGAGAAATTTGTGGTTGCCAAAATGCAACCAGAATTTTGCAGACAACTTTTAAAGTCAAAATAGTAGACACTCAAGTTAGATTTGATAGCCATGACAGTCTAGGATTATATTATAATTCAAAGAGGCCACAAGACAAAATCCTGGTGGTGGCTAATGCCTTTTTTTTTTCCCTACTCCAAAGATGAAGACACAGAAGAACTCTGAATTGCTTTTGTTCTCAAAGTCTTTCATCTTTAACAAAATTGCATGTGGTGCAGATTATTTGATGCTGGAATTTAAGAGCAGCAAGCTCTGTCATAGAGCAAGGGTCAGACAGAGGCAGCAGTATAAAGAAGCTTTCTGAATTGTTTGCTCTTATCACAGAAATCTTATCCATTCTTTCTTCAAGTATTGTGTTCAGCAATACAATTAAAAAAATTAATAAATCTACATTTTAAGACATGGAAAGAATTTCCTGTGAAGTCACTAACTGCAACAAAACAATTTGGTTTTACTTGCTTCAAAACTTGGAACTTGAAAAACACTGAATCTGTGAGTTTTCACAACATCATAAAGAATACTTTCTTCGCACAGAGATTATTTAAGGCTGAAATATAAGATTCAGTCCCTGCTAAACCAAAGAAGCTTTTAAAAAAGTTCCCAAGTTAACTACCATACTTACTTGATGGCATTGTATAAGTATCTTCCTCATCTATGATCTCTGCATAGTCATCTGTCTCTGTAAAGGGAGGAATTGAAAAGTTTCGGGAAAAGTAGATGAAAACAATTCTTGAGCACAGTATCTCCAATTTATCCAGGCTATGTCACAACCCCCAACCTCAACATTGCAGGGACTCATTTACAATAGCATGAATAAAACTTGCTCATGCATAATTTATGGCATGATAATGACCTCAGTGCCAATTATACTACATCAGATAAATGCATTCAACAAGGAATAACAGAAAGATTCATTTGTACTCAAAGAAGTTCAAGTTCTGTAACTGAAACCATCTAAATTGTTGACTAAAAAGAAAATCTTTTAAACATCAAATTCCATTGCAGTAAGGAGAAAATATTATTAGCAGATTAAACTGCTTTACCTTCAATAAAATGTGAACAAGTTTGTTAGGTTTTTTTATGCCAAACAGGCAGCACGGACAGTAAAGGTGTTCCAGGGCAGCATTTACCTACTGCCAGTGTGGCAAGGTAAGTTATTTTCCATAGCCTTCTGTAGCATAAAGATCTTTTAAGTCACATTCCCACCTCACAGCCATTCTTTTCCATCAGTCTCAATTTTCCTTTAGTGGAAATTCACCACCAGTTTTGATGTCAAGAATCAACATTTGATGAATAGTGTTTGACAACTGCCAGTTCTCTAAATTTTCAGAAACATGACAGAATTATCTTTCTTCCTCTGTTTAAAATTTGCACCCTTTACATCATCTGTCCTCAAAATGGTTTAAATGCTGTCAGGTTAATGTGGAGAAGGTCCTTTTCTTGCTCTACAACTTCCTCTATAAGTAGAATGTTTCCTAACAGTCAGGTAAAGGTCCTCCAAGGGTTACAAAGTGAGTCCACAACAGGGAGATAATTTTTCACTTCAAGGCATATGTTAAATTCTTATCACTAATTTCAAATGCATAGAGGGGTTCTCAAAACTGAGTAAGTCCAAATCCAGTATGCAGTTTTCATGGTTGGTTTCAGGTGATCACATAATGAGCCACCTCTGAAAAGCATCTGCCCTGGAGCCTATGTACAGCTCTCTACACCTCCCTGGCATCATTTCTAGAGGTGTGGTTTCTGAGTGGTGACTGCAACAAAGCAACAGTGTGTGGAAAGAAGGATGGGATGATCCCTTTTGGCAGCAGCCCTCAGTCCAACCACTTTAAGCCAATTCTGAAACCAAAGCGAGGCTCCTAAATGTTATACACATACATAAACTAGAGACTTACATTTACAAACTGAATAGTCGGCAATTAGGAAATCACAGAGTGCCTATAACCTTTGAAGTTCAACACATTTCAGTGAGCAAATGCAGTTTTTTATGAACCTAACTTCCTACTAATTAAATAACATTAAACCTATTTTTCTTTCTAACTGCTGTAGGACTGTAAAAACAGATAAGGAAATTTATGACATTTAAATTTTTGCTAGGTAATTTCTATCCAGGACACAGCAAAACAGTCACCTAATGATAATTCAATTAAAGATAGTGCAGGATTCTAACCAGGCAGCATACTAGAGGCACTAACCTCTTTCATGGTATGTTTTTGACTCCTGACATTATAAACTAACATTTTTGTAGAAAATACCCCCCAGTTTGATCTAAAAAATAAGCATCCATTCAAAAGAAATAAGTAGTATGACATCAACGTTATGGGTATAGATCACTCTGTTTCCTTGCAATATTGTGGCAAGAAGTTTACAAAGTAGTATTTGAGGACACCAGAAAGTTTTTATCTCCGTAAAAAATGGGACTGAATAAAAGATAAATATATTCAGGAAGAATTTAAGAAATTTGGAAACCAGAAAAGGTGTCACATTGGTCTTTAAAAAAAACCAACACTAAATCTGTTAAAATAGAGAATGGAAATGCGATTAATGGTTTGGCTTGGCCATCACTCTAACTTAATCAAGTTTATTCTTAACAAAAGCATTATCAGAACACCACAGAGCACTTTCCATGGTTTTGATCCATTGCCAAAACTGTCCTGAAAGACCCTAAAAGGGTGTTCAGTAGCCAAACCAAGTAAATTAAATGTATGCAATTAAATATTTAACACTCTGGAGAGGAACACATAATGAGAATTCAGAAAATAATTCTTATACATGTCTGGCATTGTTTCTAAGAATTAGATGAAAACTTAATCAATTACTTAAGTGCTCCAAGTGTTTTGTAACAAAGGTAAGTGACCTCCCTAACATGCAACTTTTACCCCATGATTAGAGTCATGTATTATGAGATTATTACTGAGTCTGCTAAACCTGTAGCTTCAGCTGCTAAGAGATGTTCCAGAACTTACATGGAATCTAAAGCAAAACTCAGACAGGCAAGGCTCTCCAGGCTGCTTTACAAAGAAGAACGTGTTACAGCAGTCTCAAGAGCCAAACATTCCAACAAAGCAGAGATTCCAGGAGATATTCTGTCTTTGAGGCTCACTACTGCTGCTCTCTCACACATTTTAAAACCATCACTGAGCTTTTTCACCTGTTGGTCAACGGGGGGAAAAAAGATTTTTACAAAACCAAATTCAAAAAGGTTGGTTTTGGACAGATGGTGTTGGCTGTACAGGTGAATTAACCAGTGTTTTACCAAATCTGAATGCATTTGTTACAGCAGAAAACACATCCTACGATATTACAGCTATAATAGCTAATATATGATCTTAACAACCGGTTTGAAATGTCTATTTTCATTTTGTTTTGTCCCACTTATCAGAGCCCATTAATTTATAAAAGAAGGTAAGTACCAATTAAAACCAAAAAAACTACATAGGGTTATCATCTGAAACACAATTTCTGAATTTAAGACAGAAAAATACATCCTCTGAGTTTTGATGTTGAAAAAAGAAAATTGGTATATTATCTTTCACTTTTATCTGAAGGATAGAAAGGAGATGAAAAGTTACACATTCCCTTTACATTTTTACTGAGAGGGAGGCCATAAGACATTACCAACCTATTTCTTATCACCTTCCTCTGCATAATTCTTTTTATGCCCTTTTAGTACCTCCTACTAATATGAACAAAAAAACCCCCATACACTATCAGTAGTACCAGTTTGATTCTTCTAGTACCAAATCCTTTAGAAAAATAGCTGAAAATATCTTTATAAAACCCAAACCAAAACACAAGCCCCTTCTTCTTTGCAGAGGATACCAAGTCAGTATTTTCTAAAAAATACCCCACCAAAACCAAACAAAAAAAACCCAAACCAACTTACAAAGTGTTTTGTAGTAAGTTTCAAAGTGTTGAAGAAAAGCATTAAAATCTGTCTGTAAAATCAGTATTTTAAGCAGCTGAGGCCTGATTAATATCCGATGTATTCAACCAACATTAATTTATCTTGCACAGCTCTCGTTACGCAAGCAGTAGTAGAGGACTACACAGCACTTCAAAGCTTCCATGCCTTTAAAGCATCACTTAGTAGACTTTTCTCATATTACATCCATTGATTTCATCCACTGAGAAAAAAAATTCTGTGACACAACCATTTGAATCAAACTGAATGTACACTCCTGCAAACCTATAAACCTTTGCGTCATGCCAGAAGTCTCATTGCAAACACATGCAATATCGTGTCCCTGTGCGTTTGGAATAGTATTTGATTTTTCCATTCCAGTTTAGCAGAAAGTGTTAGTTGCACAGCCTGTGAAGTACAATATTTGTTGGTTACAGTCCAAAGCCTGCTTTTAAATACTGAAATCTGTATATAATTTATGAGTGAAAAAATGCATTAAGTGGCATACGGATATAAGAGTTGCATATTGCACGTTAGTAACACAGACTAGAAAACATATTACCGTCCCCACTAATTTCATCTGCAGATCCAGGTGGCATGCAAGGAAAGAGAAAAACAGAGGGGGAGAGAGAAGGGACAGAGAAGGGGGAGGGGAAAATATACTATTAAATTCATAAGTAATCCACAAGTATTCAGACTGCAGTTATATTATATACCTGACTCAAGAGAAACCAGAAAAGTAGCAGAATTTAAGATTTCTCACCTAAAACCCAAGGGACAAAGATACGTTCTAAGAAGCTTGTATAATGAAACAAGAGTTAATGACTTAAAAACATAAATTTATATAAAAACTAAATTTGGAAGCAAACTATATTAACGCATTGTAAAGAAATGCCAATTTCTAGTTTAAGTCAGTATTTCACTACAAAATAGATCTCCTATAGCCAGATGAGTCAGTTCAATTTTGTCTTTTCACACACGCTTATGACTCTGGATAACTGAAGTTGATGTTCACCTTTTCAAAGCAAATGCAGTCCTGTGCTATCACCAAGACAAGGGTAGGAAATGGAACCATCTAAGTATTACTTGTACAAAGCATACTGCAGTTACACAAAGCTGAAATTTAAACACGTGGCACACGGAGCAACTCTACTGGGAAGCTACTTAAATGAGCACCATATTCCACATTCATGGTAGCAGCCCTACTTCACACCAATACCCACAGCACAAGCTGATGCACTTGAGACGTTATGGCCATTAATGTTGTAAAAGTAATGCAACTATTACTCCAATTCTTCTTACCCCTAACAAAGCCAAACTGGTCAAGACCAAATGCTGAACCAGTATGCAGCCAAAAGCATCACTGTATTCAATGTTTAATTCAAAGTGATCTTAGCTGATGCTTATGGTTGCTATTTGATTACATTCATAAGCATGCTGTATCAGGGGTCCAAGAATGAAGTTAAAATACATTAACAAAAACCCCCACAGGTATACAGGGGCTGCAGAGCTATACAAATGATATTTGTGTTTTTCAGTGTAGAATATGATGCTTAAAACTAAGTCCCCCACAAAAATGGGGACCAGCAAGTATGTGACACTGCTTGAAAATCCAATTCAACAGGAGGAAAGGGGTAGCAGAAATTTAGTGAAATTATTCTTGGAACTCTGTTCACCTAAGGCTAAAATAGTAAAACCCCAGTATCTGCATTAGTATATTCAGCTTTTGAGTTAATAAGGCAGCCCTATACAAAGAGCAGTGCAGTACCCTTAGGCGGCGGCTCATGGGAACAGAAGACGAAAGGGAGAAAGCGTCTAGCTTTCTTTACTTTATGCTGACAGTGATTGACTCCTTTACAAAGAGGCAAGAAAAAGAAAGAGAAAAACAGAAACAAATTATTTGGAAATAAAAGAAGAGAGACTGGAGAGAACATCTACAATGAATGAACATAAAAGTAAAGGTTTACGTTACAATTCTGTATATGCAAATGAACATATGAATGTTGTGGAAACTCTAAAGCATATTTGGTCTTTTCCTTCAAATTGCCTTCTACAAAGTTATTCTTATTTCAGTTTCTAAAAGTGAAAGGTCATCTTTTGCCAACTATAGACACACTATCCATTGACAACACAAAGAACATTGTCTATTACAGAGGTGTAACCTGCTTTTGAGAGCTCCCTAAGTTCTACTAGACTGTGCTACAGCTGGATTCTGATTTAAGTGGCAGTCCCGGAATTAATCACGGACATACTGACTTTCCAGATCCTTAAAAGAGCTTGCTTAACAGAAAACAAGTATTTCACATAGCAAGGTACATAGAACACGGGAAAACACAGTTTCTCTATCCACTGAAATCAAATATTGACATATTTTATGACCCAAAATCTACCACTGGAGTTTAATCCCCAGTGAATACTGCTCTTGCCCAATGGCATTCTAGCACTTCAAGGAACTCTGAGTGAATGACCCATGGCACTGTCCCTCAGTGTCCCCTTTCCTAGCCACACTACTGCATCTAATTAGCAAAGTATTTATCAGAAGTAGATTTTTGAGGGGGAGAAAATACAATGAACCCACAACCGATTTCACAAGGTGAGAAAGGAAGACTTGATACACTGCAAACATGAGGGATAGCTGCTCCTTTTCTTTCTCTTATCTGTTTGCTCCTCTCTGCTTTCTACTTTCCTCTCTCTCCTCTATCTCAGGAAATGTGAGAGGCAGTTTTAAAAAAAAAAAACAATCAACTGAAAACATGCATCTTGTTTCTGGTAGTCCTTCACAGTCCAAACTCAAGAGTGAGTTAGTCCAGACACCCTGAGTTACACAAGCTAGAGGTACAGGTGCTAGTAGAGAAGCCCACTACCACAGAAGCACAGCATGCCAAGAGTGGTAGGTGGAATGAAGGAAGGGTGGAAAAGGAGAATTATCTTTTAATAAAAATATCTTCACATTTTTCATAGATTATGGAAACATAAGGACCATCTAAAGCAGCTATACTTACAAAAACACCATCTTACACGTAGGTGTGAAGTTTTTAGTGGCCAGAGTTTGAGAAAGAATGTGCAGAATTTTTTAAGGGTGTATTAAGTGTGTTCAATTGCTGCCCAATCTAGAGGCTGCATGTGGAGCTTCACGCATGCAAATGTACTGGTTACGCACTGTTGTGTACAACTCATTCTTTGCTACAACGCAAATTTCTGTCCAAACAAGTGGGTGATTTATCACTATATCCTAAACAACCAAAAAGTACCTTTACAAAAACTGCTGGGGTGATTGAATAGAACTCATTCATCAATTGTGGAAATGTGCATGCCATTGAAAATGACAGGACATTAATCAGATTCAATGCTAAAATCTAAAAGAAGTGCAAAGAGAGGGAAAAATGACTAAGCTGGTGTAGCAATACTTGGGTATACCACATTCACTGCAGTCTCAGGGACTTACCTTCCTAACACCACATAGCATGCTTTTCAGTGCTATTTCTCTGACACAAACCTGAGGTAACATTCATATAAAGCTTTAGATGTATTATGAAAGAAAAGGAAAAAAATACTCCAGCTATTTTAAGTAACTATTTAAGGTACTAAAAAGGGAATAAAGGAATCCAATACTGAAACAGAAGAACAGGTATAGAGTCACTGGAAGCAATGGAAGAGATGTTTCAACTCTTGACCTGCCTGCTCAGGCTACAAAGCTAATTTAAGCTCAAAGTGATGTTCCCTCCCCTAAAGTGATACACAGGTAGCAGAAGCTGTCTGAAGCTTGGCTAGACCATTTCATACAAAGAGCACATCTAAATGACAAAGGTGGATTCGATTCATCATGAACATGTCCTGATGCTCTCTAATACACACCTCCAACTCACTTTCTGCATTTCAGACTTCGCCTTTGTGATTTGTTGCCTAAAGTTTGTTCCACTATTCTGCCAGACTAAATGGAAGACTAGCAGTCTTGTCTTAAACGTACCACATCTTAAAGTCTTGCTACAAAATAGGTAAATAGTTGATTCCAAATTTGAAAAATAACAGAAGAGAAAAATACTGAAAGGAAAAGATATTCCAACTGTTTTTCAAGAGCTTAATGAGCTTAGAGAATACCTGCTTGAAATGAATACTGCTTACAAAGATTTCCACCACTCCACATAAGCTTCTAGTTGAGATACCACTGGTCTGTATTAAAATGCCCACAAAGCTCAGAAATGCTGCTGAAGACTTCAGCAGACTTCTTTTTTAATTCAGTTCTTCTCAAAACTAAATGCTCACTAAAATTGTTGTGTATAAAAAGAAGTAACAGCTTGCTATGCAACAGATTATGTTAGAAAGGAAGCACCAACGTTAGACCACACTTGCTGCTGGAGCTCATCGTTAGGACTGTGTGAGTAGATAAGCAACACTAGAAGGCTGAAATTGATAATGTCCTATTCTAGTTTAGCTGTACATTCCTCAACCATTTTGAGAAAAAAATCCTGAAAAAAAATCTGTATAAAGAATAAATCTGTGCTTCAAAACCTTGAAAACAAATCAAGAGCACTATCAAGCTGTTTATACATAAATAACAAAACACCAAAACTAATTCTGCAAGGTACATTTATTTAGTCATACTGCAGTGCCATTTGTATCAATAGGAAGTGTCTGCCCAAACCAATGAATGGCTCACAAAGGAAGAAGGTAGGTGAGACTGTCTTTAACCAACAGCATAGGCTGAAGAAATCAAGACAGTGACTTCCTAGGCACTGATGTGGAGGAAATATGTTTAAACGGTCTCCACAGTTAATTCTGGTCTTTTTGTGCATGAAAAGAAGCATTTTAGTCAGTCTAAAATACAAAAGGAGAACAGCAGTCTATTCAGCTGTGAGGAGAATCTGAAATACTAAGGATAGGTTAAACTTCATTTTCTTATAAATCAGCAGAATAGCTGGGTGACTTAAAAGCATGTTAACTCCCTTTGTGAACTTAAAGACTAACTTGCTCAAGGTTTGAAAATTCATCCACTCCAAACCTTAGGCTTGAACACTTCCCACTCCTCTAACCATAAGTCAGAGCTACAACTGTACAGGGGCTTTTAATTCCTCTAGTTACGTATGTAATTACATGTATATGATTACTACATAATTTGTGCTAAGACTTCATGCTTTGTTGGTATTAGTTTGTCTTTTCAGCAGCGAGACATAGAGTACAACATAACTGAGATAGGAGACACAGTCATAAGCCCTCAAGAAACACTTTTCAACACTTTTTGGAGTGATTTGATAAAACAAACATGAAAAAACCACAACTTTACACTCTTGAGCAAAGAACACCTTTTTCCCCTACCAAAATGCAAACGTAAGTAGGAAATACGAGTCCTACACAAGAAACTCTTTCAGAGCTGAGCACAGGGAAGACCTTCATTTTGAGCACAGGATCATGAAACAGAGCACGCACTGTGCTTTGCCAGAAGAAATGGGTCAATAAAATCTTATTTGCCTTTCCACCCTTGCTCACAGAAACATTTAGGGCTTTTTGTATGTTTGCAACTCCTTCATTAAGAACATTTTAAATTGTTGTAATGCTGCAATCAGGTGAGCATATTTAGTGCTTTTTTTGTCTTTCCAGTTTGGGCATTTTGGTATTTGGCTCCTGCTCTATTTGACCTACTGAAACTTTCATAGCCTTCACTTATTAAAATAAAAATAGTAATTAAAATAATCAAAATAATAATTAATTTAAAAATTTCCCCCCTGCATGTTAAAATGTCACTTAATTCATGACTATCTCATTCAAAAGATACTTTTTTTCATTCCAATTAAATGGTATGACTAAACTGACAACTATGTCAAATTCAGGATCTGCTCTCATCAGTAGCACCTTAAAAAAGGAACTCTGATGCTACTTCATGCCACGATCAGGAGTTAACAACAGAAAGTGATTGAAGTGTAATAATATCTATAAATCTGTGCTTCTAAGGCAGAACCTAGGAACTTGCCATGACTTATCTCTTTCAGGATACTAAAATCTTTCAGTTCCTGTAAGAAATCTCCCTCCAAGAGACCAAAGTTCTCCTTTGCAGGGCATGTTACTGGATGTATCTAAACCAGGGCATTCAGAGTCACATCTGTAATGAAACAGATTTTCTTTTTGCCTCTACAGAGAGGCAATGAACACAGTATTATTCGAGACATCCTATTACCACACACTTACAACTACATGCCTTTTGATGTTAAAATACTACATTTGAGCTAGTAGTTCCTAGCTCTGGCAGCTGTTAACAAGATGGCACAAATTTCTCTTTAAAATACCAAGATACCCATTACCCTATTAAAGGCACGTGTCCTTGGGTTTACTACTCAGATGACTTAAACGGTCTGTCTTAACATTTGAAACAGTGACCATGTTTTTCAATCTCCTTCACCAAACAAGCACATACTAAAGCTGCAAACCCAGAATCTACTTGGATACAAGCAGGCCCTAAAAACCCCCTTCAGGCATGTCTTGAGCTGGCTCCTACAGAACAGCTCATCTTCTTCCCTCCTGTCCTCTTTGCAGGTATAGCTCCCTCCCTCCAAGCTTGCTACTTTATTCAGTAGTACCTGAATGTCAAGAGTCATGGCTTAGACTCATGGAACAATTTAAGTTGGAAATGACCCTTAAGATCTTTTGAGTCCAACTGTAAACCTTACACTGCCAAGCCTTGTTCAATACTCAAAAGAAGTAGGCCTGAAATGTCCTATTCTGTGGCACTGCATGTAAAGTAATGTTTGAACCACAGAATTCACTAGTGCAAAGGAGGTACAGTGCAATCACTGTGCCAAGGGATGTGAAAGTGTATTTATTCCTCCTGGCCATGTTTATACAAGTGAGGATAGGGCAAAATAAACCAAAGAAGTCTGTGTCAGAAAAAAAATTATGTAAAAAGAAACAAAACTGCTCTGGCTTTATTGATTACATTTAATGAAGAACTCTCTATAATATATTGACTGGGAAAATGATTATTTTTTGGAAATATGCGTATCAGGAAATATATCACCTTACTAAGGCTAATGTTTTGCTATTGCAAAACAAATCCCTGGCCAAAATAAGCTCCTGTAGAATACAGTAGAGCACTTTACGAAGGTGACTCCAAGCAAAACAGCAGGAAATCTACTCAGTAAAATTAGAGTCAACTGGTATGCTGCTTCTTATAAAGTTGATATAATATTTCCACAGAGCAAACAGTTCAGTCTTACTGTTTCCTGAGTGTATCCTCTTGGCTAAGTAAAAAAAAATATTTTTTAACCTAAAGAAAGGAGTAGAGGAAGAAGGAGATAAAAGCTGGAACTCTGTATTAGCTGTAACACTCACTGCTTCTGGTGCATCACAGTAACATTATCAGATGTACACCAATCTAAAATCCAACTCATTTAATTGTTCTCATTTTTATTTATTATCCTACAGACACAAAAATGTAACATTTGAGGGGCAATATTGTTACTATGCTTTATAAAATGGGGGAAATCTGCAAGGCATCTTACTGCACACAAGGAAAGACAATGCCCCCCATTGAATGGAACTTAAAATTTAAAGACTCAAAGCAGACAAATAATACTAGAAGAAACAGAGGTGTGTGGTGAAACGTGGTTCAGTGACACACAGCTCTAAGAGAACACTTCTTGGCTCTCCGGACCAGCAACCTGCTGCTTTGGATTCCTGAAACCAACTTTACCTTTCACTACTTTGAAAAGGCCTTTATTTAGAGGGGAAAAAAAAATATTTAGAAGTATTTTAAATGTTTCTAACTTTGTATGCTGTGGAATACTGAAGCACTTGGAAAGAACAAATATTCTTTTCATTAGACCAGATACATCTAAAGGGCACTAATAAATATTTCAAAAAGACAAAGTGCCTTTCACTAACAGGCTAATTTTCAAACCTACAAAACTTCAAACATATGAACTTTTAGACCACTAAGTAATGTTCCACACTGGATTTTGACTGTTGGTGGTTTCCCCAGGATTGTTCTGGGGATCATACTGTGAAGCCTTCCTTTAGAACTATGGGGTGTTAATACTATAAATACGTCTCACTCTCTTATTTTCCTGCTGAGTATCTGTCTCAGATTTTTGCTATTTGGCTTTAGCATTAGGATAGGTCTAAACAAAAGGGAAACACTGAAAACAAATGAAAACAGAGTTAATCTATGTTCTAAACTATCAAAGGCATGAAGGATGCCACAACTGTCAATAAGTTATAAAAGCTTGTCTTATTTGAAGCTCCTAGTTCCCAATCATTTGAATGTCACGAGAGAAAAGCACTTGTTCTGCAAACCAAGACAGCATCACCCACAGCTGGCTTTGCGCTGGATGCTGTCAGCTGTCAACCTCTGCTGACCTGTAACTCTTTGGGTTAACTGAACATTACAAACATCTGTTGCTTCCCTTCTTCCACACTGATGGATCAGTTGCACGCTGACAACAGAAGTGACACTTGTTCACATCTACATAAAGTAATACTTCATGTAGAACAAGCTGATTCCTTTGGGGACTCAGATTCTTACAGAGAGCACCTCCCAAGCAAAAACCCTTATCATGCAACTTCATCTCAACAATCTGTCAGTAGTTCACATTCAATATACCGACATCCATGCCATGCTTGATGCTTTTCAAATAATTTGGGAAGAAAATAAATCCCAACTCAAAAAAGTGTGTCTGTGTTCTGTGTACCCATATTCAAAGAACAAACCCTTGAGACTGGGTAATGCATAGAATGGTTTGAATCATTCCACTACTATGTCAGTGTTTCCAGTGGTTTGCAACACAGTACAAAAAAAAGCATCAAGCACATTAATTTCTTTGTGGAAAGATATGAAACCTTACTATAACACAAGAAAAATACCTAACTGGTTTTGATTTTGATACTGGAAAGAAACGAGAAGAACATTTTCTGGTTTAATGTTATTTTGCTTATGGCATCAGGAGCCAGCTTTGCTCTTTCCAGCTTTCTTGATATTCACTTGAACAACCAGCTCATCTCCAGCCCTGCTACATCTCTTTCCTCCATGGTCCTACAGCAAAGCTTGCATCATTACTCTTTATGAGATTACCTAAATGCCAGTTGTGTGGCACGACATGTAACTTCCCTGCATTAGAATCAAAACACTACTACAAAGGAGAAGCAGCAAGTTTATGCTCTGAGACACAAAAGTGTTTCAGATATCAAGCAAAAGACACTTAGATTTGGAAGGAGTGACACCAATAACAGATCATGAAGTAAAAATTTTTAACTGCTTTAACAGCAAGTCTATCAGCATTCTTAGAAAAATGGAAGGGGAAGAAGTTGAAGGTGACAGAGGAATATGGCTTTTTTGTCCTAAGGATTAGCTTTTTCTGCATGAAGGGAGTGATTAAAAAGCACAGCACTAATCACTTCAGATATGTCAACTTTATCCAACAGCTAAAATGAGCCACACAGCTAAAATTTGAGAGGGAACATACTGATCATGCATCTACCTTATCTACCATGCCTGCTTGATAGGTACTGAAGGAAGAAAAGCTGCTGCTATTTGAGAAGTAACAGTAACTGATGAAACTGTTACACCTCTACAGCTTGATCCAGGTTTTAATTCCAGATCCTCTTATCTCTTTTCTAGTACAAGGTCTGTATTTGGGCTTCCTATGCCAAAGGGTAAATCTGAAACATCTTTAAAAAAAAAAAGGTCAAGGGTGGGGAAAGGAATCTGAAAAGCAGAAATGATATCAAACATCTACATATCCTCCTTCCTCCTTGTATGAAATATGCCAGTTTTTTTGAACGTGTGCCACTAAGCACTCACATAGATGTTGAAGTGGGGTCGTAGCCTCCCTGTAAGACAGGAGTGGACACATTCACAGCACTAGCTTGTGAAGTTCATGGCCAAATACTAGAAATCTATGGGAATATATCACATGAATACACTACTGCATTAAAAATCTTCTTAATGAGCATCATGTATAAGGACTTGGAAATGTATTTTCTGCTATGACACTGAATCAGTCACGCAAAAGGATTTAAGAGTCTGTAAAAAATCTTCTCTCAAGTATAAAAACTTTAAAAACCTTACAGTAACAAACATCTTAGATGCCTATAAGATATAGAAACAACATCTATTACCTTATGTGCTCATCCTTCAATTAACTTGTCATGTTCAATAGCAGAAATTAAGTGCTTTGATCTAAAGAGCAGCTACCAAAAAACAGCTATTAAGTTTCTTCTTTCTGAAAAGCGACGATTAATATTTAATTGCCTATTTTCACTCTTGAACGCTGCTCCTTCATAATTAACACAATCAGGTAATTTAAGTTCTAGCCCATGACAGTCTACTTCATTACAAAGCTAAGCAAAAATATTGACAAGCAGCCTTGCTTTGAAGTATTCTGGCCCTGCATTACACACAGATATGGCTGTTCTCACAAGCCACGCTAGGCAGAACTGCTGCAACAAGTTTCTTTAGAAACTGCACTACAAAGGCAGCAGAGCTACAGTCTTGGGAAAGTCAACAGCCATGCAGCAAGAAGTGAGCTAACTGTGAGTGAAAAATCTGTCTAAATATCTACTAGCTTTATAAACAAACTTGCCCCCCTCCCCTTTTTTTTTAATTTTATTAACGAGTCTTACCTGACACAGAGACTGTGTGTGACCTTACTCCTTGCTTCTCATTGTTGGCCAGCCTGTAAAACAGAGGTTGGAATCGCTGAATGCTGTACATTCTTCACGGTCACATACACTGGGAATTCATCCTAACAGGGCACCTACTGTAATTAGCAGGGCCAATCCATTTCCCACAGTGACAGATTTTGAGGGGGAGAGAAGTCAGAAAGGAATCTACCATTTCAAACCCATCTGGGGGTGTAAGAGTGGAAAGAATGTGTTAGCATTTTAACTAGCATATTGATTCACAATGACAGAGCAAATTTAAAAGAAAAAAAACAAAGCCTAAGTTTTAAAAACTCATCAGATCAGTCCATCCATGTCTAAACTTTGTCCATGTGCATAATTTGAAGCTACTTCTATACTTTCTGTATTCTTTCTGAAAGCATGAACTGAAGTTTTCTCTGTAAGATGCTTCTGCACAGCAATTTTAAATTCATTCACATGTCAAGAAAATGAAGAAACAATTAAATTAAAATGTAGTTAGCCAGAAAACATTCATTAGTAACAGAAATTCCAAGGAATTCTGGTAAAAATTTTTTTCTTGCACATACATAAATTTCATGGTAAGACAGCAAGAGTACTGCACTTCATGATTTCAGAAATCTGGAACTTCATCTGGCAAAGGCAAAACTTTCCAGATGCAAGACAGTGCTGTCTGGTAGTTTTATATATTTGACAGAAGTCCATTTCACTGCTGCTAGCCTAAGACTGTATGTGGTGCCTTTGTTTAAACCCACTGAAGTGCACAAATTCAGTTTTTGTAAGCTGTCCCAAAAAATGGGAAGAAACTTTTCCTCCAAAGCTTATTTTATCCTGGAACGCCGACAAACAAAAGAAAGAAAAAACCTATGTAATTTGAAAGCTGACTTTGTGTTTCTTGGTTGTACATATTTCAGTGAAACAACATTTTCCTCTTCTATATAAGTGCACGCTAAGGTTACCAATTTCACCGTTTCTGGCCTCAATTTTAATGTCTTTTTTTCTCTCTGAATTTTAACTCCTCTTTCTGCATCATGAGAAAGCTACCTGGCTAGTGAGGGCTGCATCAGGACCTGTGGATGAAAAGCAACCACTAGTACCTAAGTAGCTTGCTTCTTGCAGAGTCAGCATTAAATTATGTTTCATACTCCACGCAGTAGCTGGAAAAGTAAGAATCGTTCTGGACTCCCTCCAGGAATCAAAGAAGAAACTGACTGAGGTGGTTGGGTCAAAGTAGGCACTGTCCCTGTGTTCCAAACTGAAGAAATGAGACACCATAAACTAAAATTCATTTGTCTTCCAACAGTTATCTGCTGCTACTGGATCCTGGTGACACTGCCCCATGAGGTTCACAAGGAAAATAATATGATGAGACAAAGCTTTAAACTAGGTCCAAATGTGGCTGTAGAAAAAGCAATCAGATTGAAGGAAACAAAAAAAAAAAGTCTCAGTTCAAGGACTGAAGTTTAAGAGGTCACAATAATAAACTGTGCATGGAAAGGAGAGACAACCACCACAACTTGACAGACAGGGTGGAGACCTAATCCACTTACACCAGGAGTGCACAGAATCAGCAGGAGGAATGAATAGGCTTGTCTCCCACTGAATTATGGAGTACCAACATCAACAGCCCAAGAAGTATTCTTAGTCCACACAGAGATAAATTAGAAATCATTTCTTATTTACTCAATAGCTTGAGAAAGAAAAATGCAGAGGCTTCTTAGCATACTTTATGTAGGAATTATTAGATGCAGATAGCACATCTTAGCATACCTTGGATACAGTATGACCATAAAAACTAAAAAGAAAAAAGCAACTCTAGTTGCCTGACATGGATAAGCATTTCCTTCAAATCCATAATTACAACATTACCATATTTTTAATAAAATAGATTGGCAAGTATTTGCTCTGTAAATGCTGGTGTTTATTACACTGAACACAGACAGTCCAACTCGGATGGGCCCCATTAAGGAAATTTTATTAACAAAGATGACATGAAAGGAGAAAAAAACAAACATCTATTTTCTGTAGTTACACAAGCAAAAAAAGGGGACAAATAGGAAAACCAAGAGCACAGAGTGACTTGCAGATTGAAGCCACAATTCAAAAACTGTTTAGCATCACTTGTGTAATTAAAGTATTCATGGACTCAAAGTAAATAGCCTGAATCTCAGTCAAGTCCTTTCCAAAACATCCTCTTTTTGTTACTGTCAAATATGATCGATGCATTATGCACTTTTCCCCTCAGATCTGATTTCTGGTATCTTTACAGTTTAATACTGCTGTCAGTCATTTATGCCCCATGGTCTCAAGTCACCCCCTGCTGTTTGTCCCAGAATCCAAAAGCAACAACAACAACAAAAAAATATTAAACACATGTAACAAATCCCAAAGCATGAAAACTATTTTTCAGAACACTTGCTTATGAATAAGATAAGAAAGCATAAAACTTACTTTGGTATTGATGGTAAAGCTCTTTCACCTTCTGTGTAAACAAGAAGAAAAAAGGATTACATATTTTTCAGGTTTCTAAATCATCTCTCTCAACATGCAATATATACATGCCTGAAACAATAAACATTGCAATCTCTCAGGGAAGCTCATGTTGAATCAAAAGCAGCTTATCAACACAACTCCTTCTAACCAACGATACAGACCTTTTGGCAAACTCTTATCTGGGAGAACAACGTATACAGAATATCCAAGTCCTTCTTTATTCTTTAACAAATAACTCCAATAAATCACCTGCAGAAGGTATGACACTATCTCATCTCTCTGCAAGAAATGCTTTGCTTTTATCTCCCTAGTTGTGCTAAGCGCTAACATAGAAAGAAAATAACTGCAGCAAACTTGGACTTCCAAGTAAGGCAACTGAAATAAATCATTAAAGCACATAACTTATCAAACTGATGTTAATATCTCATTCAGATTATGTGCTAGTAATGCTTAGTAGCCAGAGATGAAGCTAGGTTTTTTGTAAGCAGTTTCCAAATCTTTCTTTGGTAATGGAACTACACGTGTAAGTTTGGATGTACATATTCAAGACATTTTTCCCCACTGGATTTGATGAGACACTTGGTACCCACGTGGGGAAGGATGATGTGGAAGTCACTACTTCTTTACTAAAATATCCATGATTTACAGTAGATTAAAGTATACAGGAAAGCAAAAAAGGTGAGCAATTAAAATGGGTTCCACTATCTAAATCACTGTGGCACTGATAAAACTGATGGGAGAGAACAAGGAATAGCCAAGTTTTAGAAGATGGTAACATCGTTTACACAAAATCATGCAAACCCTAGTTTGGTTTTAACCCACGTCAAAATTTCTGACATTTCCAGACAGCATAGAAGTTAACTACAGTCTCACTTTTGCATATTATGGGATGAGTGGAGAAATGCCTGATATACCCCTAAGCCACACTCAACACGGCAAACTGCAGTATTTTGTTGCAACTGTTTTGCTATCTAAAGGTAGAACACCACCATCTGGCTTACCAGCCTAAAAGTATTCTGATCTGTCTCGATAGGGGCTGTTGAAAAGGAAGATGCAGGAAAGAAGGGAAACAAAAAGCTGTGTTTTGGAAGATGACCTAGAGTAGCCACTACAGGGACTAGAGCAAGCACCTGAAACTTCAGGGTAAAGGAAGGACAGCAAGATTCTCAGGCAGATGAAGTGGGAGATAGAGGTATCATGATACGTTACAGTAAATTACAGTTTTTGAGAAAGGAAATAAAATGTAAAGATCCTTAGTGAGGAAGTGTGAAAAGTATGAGATCAAAGGCATGAAGGTGATGACATGACAATAAAAGATTGTGGGGTAGGTACCTAAAAGAAGAGACCATAATTGGCACTGGATGATTCACTCTGGATTGAACTAGGTAAAAGACATCAAGCTTGGGTAAACAGGCACAAGAGTCCTCCATGCTATTAAAACTCTGTTCTTCAGATGGAATTTTAATTTCTTCTACTGTTTTATTTGTGTATGGAGCACAACAGCATGTATCTGGGGACTTTGGAAGTATCACTGAATGACTTCCTAACACTTGCAGGGCCACAGTGCTTCTTATGTTCAAAGTACTGGTCTCAGCTACAGATCAGGTTGTTTCTCTTTCCTGCAAATGTAGACACCAACCTCCTGAGAAAGTGAGAAATATCACAGGTGGCAACTGCCAGAGTATGCTGAAGTCAGCTACTACCCATGAGAAAGAAAGATTCTATCTTTAACTCTCTTGGATCCTAACTTTTCAGTGGACTACTAAATTTCCTCAACAAGGAGAATCCTGTTCTGTTCTTTCAAGTCTTCACTTAATGAACAGCTTCATATCAGTGTAAAATATAAAGCAAGAACCATAAGGAAACATCTCTTTCATATGAAAATCCCGATTCCAAGTAAATGGTAAGCCCATTATATGCATTTTGTGAGGTAAGGAGAATGTGAATAGTCGTGGCATTACGTAGTTAAGGAGCATTAGTATGATGTAGCTAATGAGTGTGACAGAGGTGAAAGTAATTGAAAATGTCCAGAAAACTGCAAGAGGAAATAATGGGAATAGACAGAGAAAAGCAGAGACTCCAAATAAAGTTAAATGAATTTTGTTTTCAGATTGGGTTAGAAAACTAGACAGCATGAATGGGTGCAACATAACTAACACCCCATTATTATATATGGTCATCTTCCTTTTGACTCATCTTTGCCAAACTCCATATGACATGAGTTATTTTGCTCTCATTAGTAGCAGAGCAACACACTGTCATGTGCTGAACAGAACTGGGTTGATGGAGAGAGATGGACAATGCATGTTCAGCCCTGAGGACAAGGAAGAGCTCACAACGCTGTTCTTAAGCCACAATCTGATGCATGCATGGACGTGCATGCTACGTAGACAACATTCCCCTTTTGGTTGCTGGAGATGCACGTCAAGCGAAGGGCCAGGTAAGACAGGGGAAACCAGAACAATAAATACATATTTAAAAAAGCAGTCAGAAAGAAACCCCTACTATTAAGTGGTATTAGAGATGCCTCCCCTTTCGCTGGAGAAAATTCAGGGAAGATCCATCTTCATGGAACTACTGTGGAAATGGCCTATCAGAGCTGAACTTCCAGACGCCTACATGCTATCTGGATACAAACTGCTCACTTCAGGCAGTGTTTCCCAAGTTGGTGCTCATCTGATCACAGCTTATATCCAAGTTAAATACAAAATATTCATTAGTACCCCTGTAGGTCTGAAGTCAAAATTCGTTACTAACACCATCACAGTAAAAGCATATGTTGCTTTTCACAAATTGAAACCAACAGCATTTTGCCCAACTCCACATTCAGTTTTTAAAATGGGATATGAATGATTGGACTGTGCACACCCCTCCTCTGTGAGAGGCCAGGGCTGCCCCATGATTCTGTCCCAGCAGGTGCCACTGTCCCCACCACAGGACACAGCTGAACCCCTCAGTCAAGCTGGGGACACTTGGGGAAAAACAGGTTTCAGAAAGGGCCAAAAGCAGCACAGGCAGAGGAGAAAGAAGCCAAGGAGAGAGCAGCAGCACAGGGTCCCAGACCCTGAGACCAGAGGAGGAGGAGGGCAGGAGGTGCTGCAGCCCTGGAGAGACCCATCTGGAGCAGAGACCCACGTTGCAGCAGCAGGACATTTCCTGCAGGAGCTGCAGCCCTGGAGAGTCCAGGTGGGAGCAGATTGTCCCTGAAGTGCTGTAGCCAGGGAGACACGTAAAGAAGGAGCAATATCCCAGGTGGGCTGTGATGGACTGACCACAACCCCCATCCCCATCTCTGTGTCCCTTGCAGGGGTTTTATTAAAGAAAAATCAGTGAGCTACCAAAGTAGTCAAATCGATAAAAGTATCATAAAGACTTAGAATACATACTGCTATTCATTAAAATGAAAATGGTGTTCCTAGTTAATGTGTGTGAAAAAACCAAACAAACCACTGACTTAGAGAACTTCAAGGATTATTTAATTTTTAGTATTTTTAAAGTAAAAATTCTGAGTTTCCAATTAGCTGTAATCCTTTTAGATTCAAACAGAGTATTTCAATGTAAAGGTTAGTTGTGGTGTAAAGAAATGACAATTAGGTAACTATTTCAGTTGCTGAGATGCTTTTTCTGTCCAGAGTCTTTTTATTTTTTTATAACTACTGACAATTTTGCATTACCTATAAGACTTGTCTGAAATCATTAATAGATACAAAATTTAGCTACTTAACTTAAGAGCACAGGAAAGCTATGTAGTGCACAGTTCAATCAGTGAATAGCCACTTACTATCAGTTTGGCAGTTGCTTTATATGCACTTTTGCCTACAAGAGTTAAACATGATAATGGAAACAAAATTTAAAGTCTCTGCACAGGTCTAAGGGGGCCTGTATATCAAAATATTTATGAAAAATCAAACAAACTGAATGGAAATATGCCAAATACTGTCCAGGTCTTAAACATTACCAACTGCTCTCACCAAATTAAGGGAAGCTGGATCATTAATGGATAGCAAGACAGACAATATCTCAAAACCATGGGCTCCTTTAGTAATCAAGAAGGCTAATTTATGAGGAGACTCGCAATAAACATGTAAATTTACAACAAAGGGGACGGGAAAGCTCAAAGAGGAGAAAACACATCTGCTGGATTGAGAATTGCTACACGATTTGTTTCTGATGTGCCTTATATAATCAAAGCTCACTGCAGGAGCGATCTGGGAATACAGATCATGGTGGGGTCAGCTCTCCTACGAAATGTTTAATTATTATGTTGAGTACTGTTGTGAACTTCAAAAAAAGCAAAGCTCAGAAGCTCAGACAAAAGAACCCCACTGTTGTTTTTTTAACCGGAGGGTTTCTCTTCATGTTTGCATAAAGAGCAGAGTTCCCAAAGTGGCATATAACCTTCCTTAAACTCAGTCACTGCTCATTTGCTCTATGTTCACATACATCAATAATAATATAACACAAATAAACACACTCCATTAAATGCATTGATTTAGTTTGCATTCGTGCCTACCAGCAAACAAACCACAGTGCAAGGCAGTTACGCAACACAGAAAAATCAGAGACCTTGCACTTCACAGAGCTTAGCAAGTCTGCAAGATGGAACATCTGAACGCTAAACAAGTCAGATCAGAGGATGACAAGAATTAGAAAGAAAAAGTGCAAATAGAGTGGGCCATTTTTTATTGCCACCTACAGTGGCAGTCAGTCAGGATCCAATAGCCCTGCTTATCTGAGATGGCAGGTGATGTATGCATCATGAAATAAGTACAGAAGAGGATACAGTAGTTGCTGTAGAGATTTTGACTGGGAGCTGTTCCCTCGACTGGGCAAGAACAGCAGAGGAGGATTTGGCTGAGAAACAGAAACATATGACTGACGCACAAACACTGCACTGAAAGCTTGCACATGGGATGGACTCGATGACCAAGTCCTTGACTGCTTTCAGTTGCTGGTGTGAATGGGAAAATTTGAAGTCATCATGCACTGATATTTTGTAGACTTAAGAGCATTTATGTACAGGCAAGAAAAGCAAAGCCATTCTAATAGCAGAGGAACAAGTCAATAATGGCACTGGTAATGCAGACTGACTGGACCAAATTTCTGAAATACCACCAGTGCAGAAGTGGGAAGAATTTGACATACTCTGTATGTGTGCATCTAAAGGACAAAGCAGAAGACAGTCAGAGCTATCCACTAACTTAGCATGACTGAGAGGTGGGGAGGAGTGATGTTTTGAGATATGGAAAAGTTTTCAAAGCTCAACTTTGGCTACTATAGTTCAGGCTGAAGAGCAGCCAATCCACTGGCAATTTAGAAGGAAAGTTTTAGGAGTAAATAGTGACCGTAGCAACATCCAAACCATGATTCTTCAAAAGACAAAGGGTACCAAAGACAATCACTTGCAGGTCCAGACTAGTCTTGGTTTGTGATGCCTGTTTTACTTCTAGGAAAAAAAAAGCTAGCTTTATGACTTTTGCTAGCTTATCATCTTAGTGTAAATGGTCCATCACCACTGAGCTGCACACCAGGTTGGCTAGAAGAGCTGAGTTTGTGTTGAGAGAAAACTTGTCTTTGTAAGGCTACAAATTCTAACAAAGCTGCTTCTGTCAGAGCTAAAGGCCAGACACACACATAACAACCAAACACGCAAATGTAAGCATAATACGAACAATTACTAAGTGCAGTCAAAACATCCAACACTGCGATCACTTTTCTCTATTGCTGCATAGGGAGGATAGACCTGTGCAAAGACCTGAACTCTGTTAATAACATGACTCCATTTGAGTAACTACAGACCAGGAGAAATCAGTAGCACAAAAAATTAAAAACACAGACAAAAAGGAACTCAGCATCAGATTGGAGATCTTTTGGGACACTGTGCACTTTCTTGGATTACAGATAGGAAGGCAACTCATCATTTTGGAAAGCAATAAAGTCAGATGAATTTCCACAAGTAAAGATTAGTACAGAAGAACAGAAATTCCCATTAAGCAGCTTTGCTTGAATGTTTTTCAATAATAAAACCTGTCTGAAATAAGAAACAAATTTAATGAAATATACAATTCTCTCTTGAAAGCTCAGTGTGCCTGACTCCTTGTCTCACTGCTTCCAGTGTGTGGGCTGCTATAAAAGCAGCTGACCAACACTACAAAATGCACCTCTGCTTTATGAGAAAAGCTATTAAGACTTCTCTCAGAGTTCCTGTGGTTTTGAAGAGAGACATTTTGAGTATCTAGAAAATAGAAATTGAAGAAAAAAAAAACACTTATCCAAATAAATTCTGACCAACCTCTCTGAATTTCCACTTGCATGTATTAGGGAATCTCATTTCAAGATTACCCATCCTTGTTAGAAGTGCCTTTAATTACAATTTACTACTAGTAGTTATGTTTAGAGTAACATAAAGCAGTGATTAATGAAAACCAGTCTAAATTGTAAGCCTTTACATAATTTCTAATGCAGTTCCCTTGAAGACAAGAGCCTCCAAGTGAGGGTTTTACTGCTACCTTGTGTCTTCTGTTCAAGTGCAAAGGAAGCTACCCATAGATTTGGGCATAGCAACTACCCAAATGAAACATCTCCTTACCTTTCTGTGGCCTGATAATAAAAGATTGCGTAGCTCCATTCACCAGCCGGCAATATCCATCTATCAAGTCAGCCATATTCTCTGCAATGGTTAAGGATGGTGCTGTCACTGTCAGAGGCTAAAGGAGGAAAAAAACCAAGGCACCAACAAAGAGGAATTATTGTAGTTGCAAACACTGAGTAGAACAGCTGTGTCATTGCATCAGAACTCTACATGCACTCGCAAACAGTAAACATGAAAATGTGGGTGAGCAAAGAGCGACCAGATTCTTGCTTTACCTTCTAGGTAGCAAATCTAAAACACACAGTTTAGAAAACAGCTCATAGAAAGCACAGAAAGCAAAGCTCATGTAAGATTTATCTAGGCTCATTAAGTAGTTTGCTAGCTAAACTTCCACTTGACACTGTCCATCACAACTGCTATGACTTCTATGGCTCTAATTATTACAACTCTGAAGAAGCTCCTTTTCTTTAAAAGCTCTTATAGACGGTATCTTTTTTCCAACCATTTGTGTTAATTTATACTTTGCCCTAAAAAGTAACCTTTCCAATTAAAAAAAAAAAAAAAAGAAAAAAATATTTTAAAAAGATGGTCAGTGAAAAAGATGAGATATGTAAAGACAAGCTATTAATTTTAATACTGCCAACATTTATCACCCTCTGCAGAGATTTGTCCTCCTCTACTCCAATGATTGTTTTCCAGTGCACTGGACCAAATAAAAGCTCTGATTTCACTTCCAGCTCTGCTCTCATGTAATATGAGGGAACAAATTTCCCCTTTTCAGTAAAATTGAAATTGCTCAGTTTCCTCTTTACAATGTAGCATCATATACATATGCAAGCTGCTATTAAATTGCATTTAAGGCCTGGTGTTTTTAAATTAAGCTGCTTTTAAAACAACAACGTCTATAAGCACCAAATGCAAAAGAAAGAAAAAAATGTAATGAGCACTAAATCTATTTAAAAACCAAAAGCACCTGACTAGTATATAACAACAATAGCTCACACTCAACTTCCCTTTCTCCTTAAAGAACAAGAAAAATCAAACACTTGCAGAATATGCCTGGAATGCAGAATGTTAGAATGAAAAGCATTGGCTGTAACTACAGGAGGAGCAAGAGTGTTTAACAGTAACTGAATTCTTCGTGCACACACACAAACAGGCAGTCCCCAGTTTAACCATGCACATACAGAAATGAGCATCGCAATTACACTGGCAGTAGAAAAATCCAGAATGAAGTAACAGACCAGACAAAAGCAAAATACTGAAGACAGTGTCAGTAACAGTTAACTAATCTCCACCCCTTCCCAGGAAAACCAAAGCTAGTAAGTTTATCACAACTCTCAGTATCATACCTCAGGAGCACCTGCTATCTTGAGTTGCAACATCCCTTTTCTGTCCTTGTCTTCACTGTTTGAATACTGAATAGTTTGCACTTGATTAAAATCTGCTAGATGAGTTGGCTGCAGAACAGCAATGGAAAAAGAGGGGAAAACATCAAAATTACAGAAAAATAATTTGCCTTTATCCCTGATGTTGCAAAAGCACATGCAGACTTCAATCTCCACATTGCACCTGTAGAAATCTGTCTGTTTCTTCAGTTTCATTAGGCTTCCATAACAACAGATCGCACTTGCAAAATGAGGCCCAGCATCAAGTTTGCCTACAGAGGTCACTGTCGAGTAACTCCAGGCACATACTGAAGTACGTAGAGGAAACCTCCTCTTGGGAGATAGATCAAGATAGAAAACTCAACAGCTTAACCTCGTGGAACCTACTCTGCTAACACACTTAATATATGTCCAGACTGCTCTAAAAGGTTCATTCTTGGCTGGCAACATCTTCCAAATCCCCCAAACTTTTCACTACCACTGAATTTATTTCAACAGAAGTTCACAGGGGCTCATTCCAATTCATGACTGTAAAGATCCCAAACATTTTGCCGGAAGAACGTGTCTGAACAGAAATCCTTTGCACCAAGGACAGGTACAGGTAAGAATCAACATCAGCTAATGAAAAGGCTATTATGGGTATGAAATAAGGCAAATAAGCCAGAAACTACTGCACAAATGCCAAACGTCGATTACACCAGCTCTTCATTTACGCAGTCCTCTGAAGAAAGGGGGGAATAATTTATAATCATCTGCACATTTCATTGTTAAAAAGTCACCACTAGTGCTTCAAATTCTGCAAGTGATGACTTAATAATTGAGTGCAAAAGCCAACAAATTCAATGCTAGTCTCTCTACTTAACCCAACTGCAATTTCTCTGATCCCAAATCACAGGTTAATATCTGAATAGCAGTTGTATATGCTGAATTCCCCAGCTCTACTGGGTTTAACTCTAAGACGGGATTTGTCATTCCCCTTTGTCTGAAGTTCAACTCACAACAGGTCATGGTTGCTAAGACAGTAACTGAGAGAAGAAAACAGAAGTAGACTTACATTCGCACCCTTGTCTGTAAGGTAACTGATTCCTTCTTCTGGGCCAATTGCCAGTTCCACTGAAATAATCCAGCTTGACTTCACAATCAAAGAAGAAAAGGCAAATTTTCAATAGTAAGACAAGACCTTGCTATGGAACACTAGCCTCTACTGTTGTAATTACAGGGTTTATTAATTAATCTCTAGAAGCTTTTAAACTCTTCAAACAATTAAAAAATATATTAAAATCAAGTCTTTCTGTAAGTAGCAGAACTCCTCATGATAGATTTCATGGGGTTTCATGCTACTCAACATGCACTTCCATGTGTTTTATCTTAGGTCAACATGAGAACTATGTATTTCCTCTTCTCGTGGACATTGAGGTTCCCATTCTAATTTCTACTTCAACTTCCATTTTCACAAGGTTTGCAGACTTAACATTCTTAAAATTTGTTTCAGATTGGCAGATTTTAAAAAGATTTAGAGCAAAATCTGCAAACAGAAGCAGCTGATAAAAAGCTCAATTACACATGAAACCAACTTAAAAAACCCCGCCTGATTTTCACGAACATCACCATTAAAAATATTTACTAATGTGCAATTCTTACCCAACTAAGGAATGGTGCATTTTTAACAGCCAACTGAGAAAGTTCTAAATAAAATCAGTCATTATATTTTGTTATTAATGAAATCTAAGGACTCATCTCTACATCAAAACAGGAGCTAAACAAGCAATAATTGCAGCACAAATCAAAACCACTAGCATATATTCTGGTGACTGTCACATTCCTCTACTTACACCAAGAGCACACTTGAAGCATTCTTTGTCAAATCTGTACACTGGAGAGAGGATCTCAAAGAATTTCAAAATACTTTCTTCTCTATTGAGGTTGGCAAATTGTCGAAATGTTTGTTGGATTAATTTCCGTAGTGTTTTGGCCTGCGTATCAAAATGTTTAGAGAGTGATTATTCCAAGAGCTTCAGTCACACAGTACCACTTACAGTTTCTTTACCAATGAGATGCAGAGAACTCTCAAGCAGAAAGCTTCAACATGTAAGGAACTGCCTTCTAATTTCTGCTTAGAAACAGAATTGCTTCTGCTAAGCATTACAGAGGGGATACCTCCCTCAATAAATTACAATACAAACCAAGATGATATCCTTTGCAGGAACTATTTGCCCTAGATTCCTCCTTTCTCCCAACTTCTTAACTGTGCACCAATACAAACCCACAGCAAAAAACACATAACATCCGTTACTAAAGACTGGAATTCATCTAGACAAAAGTGCTGCGCCTCCTCCTCATCTATCCTAAGAATCACAGAGTCACGTAACGTGAAAAAACCTAAAAGTGCAGGTATGGTCTGTAAGTAGTGTAGGGCCAGGTGACCCACTGGTTACATCACTTAGTGCTAAAGTGATAAACTCACAAACACACCCATTCTTTTTCCCTTCACCAAAACTTGACCCCTGCCTGAAGTGACTGAATGGGTTTAGAAAAACCTTCATAAATATTGCTTTCTGATACATACTGCACACAGATCTCCCTCAGACTGGACCTTGCTGTTATCCTCCTTTTTAAAGAAAGAACAAGCATTGAGGGAACTAGAGACCTTACCCCTAACTCAACACTTGGCAAAAACCGGGAGTGAGACACTACGAAAATTAAACAAATCTGCTAGCTGAAGTTGCTCCAGGTACTTCAGACACTCAGTTGTTGGAAGATACTTTACTCTGCCCATGGGTTGTTCTGGACAGTTGCAGCAGTCTTGACTTCTATGCATAATGGCATATGATTTGGCCCTTTTAAGTCCACCAAATGATTTACTCTTCACTTAAACTTTGCGATCATTAGCAAAGCGTAAACATAAACACATTCAGTTAGGAAAACACCCCAACACTTCTTCCATAACAGAAGAGAGTCATTCATAAGAATTATCTGCAAATGACAGTTCCAACTGAAATGCACTGAAAATTTGGTCTTAAAGTATCTCCTAAGAGCAATTTTTTTTCTCTTGTTTTGCTCAAGGCATGCTCTAGAGCAACAAGGAAGACTCCTAATTTGCAAACTAAACACAATCTGGCTTACATGCATTTCTTCACACCCCCTCTGCCCCTCAATTCTTGGTTTAGTACAAATAGATTATTTTTTATTTTCCTCTACGCAGTGTTTCCATACTTGATATAGCTACATATGGAGAGCACAGCTTAACAGTCACGTCCCCTTCAAGGTATCATTTACTACACTGAACACAGGAAGGTTTCTTATTCTTCTCTAGAAGAACTAGAACTTTCTGGTTTAAAGGCCCTGTATAACATCTCAAACTTAGCACTGTTAAACATGTTGATGTAATTTTTCCAGCTCCTGGTCTTCCTCCACAAAGAGTGATATCCTGTGCACAGCCAGCATATCCTGAATGTGTAACACCAATAGATTTCAATTATCAGTGTACTACACTCCAAGCTTTTCCTCACTACTAGAGAGAAACAACTAATTTTGTATTTTATATCCATCAGGGGCTTTGTCTGCCAGTTCAAAAATCCCTGGTTTTCACAAAGTGAGAGTAATTTAATAATTTGAAACAATTTTAGGTTATTTGTAATAGGGATTTAATTTTCATTAAAAAGCAGGCCCATTTTTCCATCCCTTTTTTCCTTCTCTTCATATGACCAATATGCTTTGCAAGATTCTACTCAGCTTTACCTTCTAGTAATTCTTGTTACACCTTTCTGCTGTTCTCTCCATTTCTTTGTTTCTAGAGAGCAGTTTTCTTTGTTGGTCACTTTTCTGGCTCCGTAATACAATTTTGGATACAGTTATTAATTCTTTTATATCTGGAGTCTTTCCCCACAATTTCTCCTGTTAGCAGTTTCAGATAATTGCTTACATTAAAATGCAGAAGGATTACTTAAATCCACTTGACTTCATTAGCTTCTGATTTTCTAAAGTCTTTTGAAACAAAACCCCTTCATGACAGACCTTTTCTGTTTGTCCATTTAAATCAAAACATAGAAACTTACTCTGAAGTGGAATTCTATTACTTCTATAAACCCTCACTTCTTACCAAAACCAGTTCTAAAATACAAATGTATGATTTATACTTTCCCATATAAAGGGTAAGAGATATTTTACCAAGACATTCTTATCAAGATGGCTATAGCTGCAAAAATACTTGGTGACCGTTTTAAATCTTCCCTTGCAAAGCACTCTGAGAAAAATTTGCATTTGTAACTCTGGGAGCATATGGAATTCAATGGAAGGGAGATTGTAGCCTTAACTACGATTAACATAAGTGGAAATTACTGGAAAGCTTCCTTGAATGAGTCTGATACGCTCTTGAGCAAGGAAGACAGAATGTGATTTATCAAGTTGCCACTAAAAATATGCTGCTTCCTTACATCTCCCGTTCCATTTTCTCCAGAAGTCTCATTTGTCTTTTATAGGAAAGGAGAAGGGGAAAAAAAAAAAAAAGGAAGAAAAAAATGGAAGAAAAAAAAAGTTATTTGATACTAGAGGATCTGAGAATTTGTTCTAAACTTTTGTGCTTAAGATTTGAGAGCTAGCTCAGCAAGGCCACATAAATCACTATCATCTTAGTTCTGCAAGTTACACACCTGTACTAAAGGGATTTATATTGTACCAGTCTGAGAGACAGCTTGGATATTTTGTCACCAAGACAGCACAACTGCACAGCAATTCCCTTATGACTGTAGAGTAGAAAAGATAATGCCATTTTTCAACTTCTCACACTTACTTTCTTAAAGTAGTACACAACTGACTGGAACAGTAATTACCTTTACTGAATCTAGCAAACTCTTCGGGAAAAAACGTCTTAAACCAACGTCCTTCCTGGAAAAAAACCAACACAGACAGCATTACAACAAAAACCAGTGTGCAGTATTACACTGTGCTCTCAGAATGGTGTTTTGGATTTGTTCAGCTTTGCCACTTGCTTATTTTTAACTCGCACAGACAATGTAATAGCTGATTGCCACAGCAAGGCCCCTCCAATCTCACAAGTAAACACAGTACCATTAAAATCCTAACCACAGCCACTCCACAGCAAATGCAGGATAGCTCTACCTTCTAGTTGAAACTCAAAAGGATAACACACTTACAACAGGTACCTGGAGTGCCAAGGGTATTATTTGAAATGCTCACATGGACACACGCTCACATGTTTTGAGTATAAAATCTGCTATTTCTTGCAAGTAATCTCACTTTTTGCTTCTTTAAGTCAGGATCCTAATTTTGTCAGTGAGCTCTGATTTTGCAAACTGAATTACACCAAACTCACTTCCACACTTATGAACAGAGTTGCAGCCATGATTTGAAAGCTAGTGCCATAAGGATTTAATATTTCAGTGGCTGTGATGTGCTGCACCTAGCTCACGTCTGGCACGTTTATATATCACTGTAACTAAATATTAACTTCAAGAATAGTGCCTGAGAAGCTGCCAGAGATACTAGTTCAGAAGATCATTGGACAACCATAAATTAGGTGTAAGAGAAAAAACTGAAAGAAAAAAGTAAATAGGAAAAGGACCCCTTGCCTCTCGAAGGTGTTAGTGACTTTTATCTTTGAAATTTAAATGTTCACAATTTGTTTCAAACAAACACCCTTATCCGCTTCTGAAATTACTATGAAAGCAAGCTTGCCATGACTGCATCATTTGAACACTTCTGGAATTCTTATGGTGGGCAAGAAGAAGCCATTAGTAAGCCTGAAATATACAGTATACATTCACTGCTACCTAACAGGCAAGGAAGAAAAACAACATTAAAATGAATAAAAAACCCCTTACTCAAAGCAGGGTATTTTTAAAACTCTCTAAAGACAAATAGTATATAATTTCACAAAATATACTAAAAACATCCTCAGCTAAGAGGAGCAGAACACTGGCATCTGCGCAGTGACAGTAAGCTGAAAGATTATAAAACTTTCATAAATGTTAATTCCTTTGATGCATTTCTTCTCAAATGCAAATTATATGCAGTTTATCATCCCACACAGTTAAATACATCTAACACACTATTACCATCTAAATAACATGCAGACATTTTGACAGGGAATATATTAGTTTAACATTAGGGATAAGAGAGAAACTGTTTTAAAAACTGAAGCACACCCCAATCACTCCAGTATTACTCATCTTAACAGTACTGCAGCACATGGCTGAGACAATCTAATTCAATTTGTTATTAACAGTTGTAGAACAGCCTTTTGTACAGATCTGCATGTAACAAATACACAGCAGAGATTCTTAGGCAGAGTACAACAAAACAACTCAATAAAATTTATTAGTACAATATATTTTGTGTTTAATTGAGATGGCAAATTTATTTATTGGCAAAGCATTTAATGTTAGCATAAAGATTAAATTTCATGGTCAAAACCAAACTGTGAGCACCTACAAATAAGAGAATAACAAGCATTGGCAATGGAACACACAAACAGCTTTAAACACACAACCCTAAGATCTCCTTCCCTTCCTTCCTCATCTCCTTCTCTTCCCTCCTCAGCTGAACTGTGTGGGGACAAAATGGCCAACTCAGGATACACACCAACTCAGTCCTGCAGATTAAGGACCCAGACATCTGTTTTCTGATTACCACCAGAAGATAATTAGCAGTCAGATCCTGGTTCATACAGTTCTACATTTTGTGTTTAACCATCTACTCCATCCTACTTGTGGGCTTCAATCTAATTTTTTTTTCCTTATGGATAAACTTCAATAGGATTATTAAACTACCAACTACAGATAGATGATACTACTTGTCATATAACAAGCACCTTTAGGCAACATATATCTTTATTTTTCATCTTGACTGAAGTTACAACAAAAAAGTAATGTTAGATTAACATAATAGACTTTAACGTGCTCTTCACAAATTGTGGCTGCAGCTGTTCCTTCATATAGCTCCCATTTTTGTACTTGCAATTATCTCTGTTTTACACTAACAGGCTTCATATTTATTATGAAAAAATTCTTCTTTCATTACATGAAGCCCAACTATTAAAGGCTACTTAACAGTTCGATTCTATCTACCACTTCCCATCCAGATTTGGTCTTGTATGAAAACCTGATCAAAGATGAATATACATCAACTACACATCTGACAAGTACAGGCAAGAAGCAATCACACCAAATGCTGAAAAGTGCCATTTAGAAATTGCACTCAGCTGGTTAAGTGCCTTACAGTGTACTAGAACTAGCAAAACCACCAAAAACCGAACAAAAAGCCTCCCTCAGGAAATAAATTGTACTTGTATAGATAAACCTCTGCAGGCTATCTTGGTGGCAAGATCGAATTAGTGCATTTTGGCACTTTCGGCAGACTCTTCGTAGCTTATTTTAATCTATAGCCAGTTTATGGAGTCTTTATCCTGCATCTTTTCCAGCTAAATCTCTTACATAAAACAACCCAAAAAACCCCCACACACCTACACACCCCACCCCAAAAAAACCAACCACACAAACACACCCCACCAAAACACAAAACCTATCCAAAACCCACACAAACAAAAGAATAATTTTGAAGTGCACAATTTGCCAATTCCAATTTTGCATGACACTAAGGTACCAGATTTTTCTGTATCAGGGGTTTGCTTCACTTTGTCTTTCACAGAACAGCTTGGAAATCACATGGACTTAAAGAAAACAAAGCACTGTTAAACTGGAAGCAGCCACATGCTGAGTTCTCCAGGAACTCTCACCTGTTACAATTATTAATTAATACTTCATGTCATCTGTTATGAGTTTTTTCCTTTGTCTCATTGTTTCTGAAGTCTTTAACCTAATTACTAATGTCTGTAGCATATGAGCTGCCAAATAGTTCACTTGAAAGTACCTTTCTCAAGTTCTTACTGGAACATATGTGAACTCCAATGACTGTAAGTCAAGATTTTCAAATCTGTGTGTCACCTTTATATAGCCTCTCTGCTATTCTCATCCTGTTCGTCTTTATTAGTACTTTTTCATTTTGTTAAGTGTTTCCTCTGCCTGGATTATTTCTACTAGTGGCTACCAAGAAAAAATTAAAGTCCTTCTAAAAACCCTCTACTTGAAACAAAATACAAAACTTAAACATGCTACATAGATCACAGAATCCCAGAATCATTGAGACTGGAATAGACCTCCAAGATCATCAAGTCCAGCCTATGACCTAACACCACCACATAGACGAGACTATGCCAATAAGTGCCACATCCAGTCTTTCCTTAAACACCTCCAGGGATGGAGACTCCACCACCTTCTTGGGCAGTTCATTCCAGTGTCTAACCACCCTTTCCATGAGGAAGTGCTTGTAACATCCAACCTAAACCTCCCGTGGTGCAGCTTCAGGCTGTGCCCTCTCATCTTGTCACAAGTTGCCTGGGAGAAGAGCCTGACCCCCACCTTACTACAACTTCCCTTCAGGTAGGTAGAGAAGCAGTACACAAACACCAGGCCCTATATAAATAAGCAGGCAATTCATTAAAGTTATCTTTACCTATCAAGATCATACAGTTTCCTCCACCTCCAAATTCTCTCATTTCACCTCTCTAAAATTTACCCCACATTTCATTAAAAATAAAAACAGATACTTCACTGACAGACCAAATTTTATCTCAAATTTACATTAAACCGTACACCATCTTTTCACAAAGATAACTAGAGGTAAAGAGCAGATCATTGGTGTATGAAATTTGTTCCAATAAATTAATACACAAAACCTATTTTTCAAGCCCTGAAGCTTCCAACAGACGTGTTTGGACTGAAGCAATCTACCACACAACGTGATTGGGTAACCAGAACACTTTCAGTATAAGGAAGCTTCTTGGTCCTCTTAAAATATGTGATACGCAGATCAATAATATGCTTGCCAATCACAAGGTCACAATCCAGGAAATCCACATACTGAGCAAACAGAAGAAAAAAAACATACCACAAATACTTTTAAGTAACTCAAACATTACTGCAGATGAATTGCAACTGAAGAATGCAACTAGGCCCAGGAAAACATTTAGAAATAAGTTCACTTTAGAACTAGACTTATGAATCCATAAATATCAGCAAAATAGCAAAAAGTAATAATAAGCCTCTTGATTAAAGAACTTTAAACATCTCCAACCCTGTTTTCCTGGACCTCAGTTAAAGGTGCTCTTCCTACCGCTATACCTTGACAGGTTTCATCATCATCTTTTACTGAAGTACTCAAAGATCTCAACAGGCTTCACAGAATAAAAAGTTACAACAGAAATGTTCAGTTACTGAACTGAATTTTATGTGCCTGGTTAGGAAAATGTTCACACCTCAGTCTAGCACACAATACTTACTCTAACACTTCATAGTTGGACTTCTTTTCTAATGCATTGCCTCTCATCTCTCCGTAGGATCTCCTGAAGTCAGGAAAAATATTTGAAAGTGACAATTATTGGATGATCCAGCCTAAAACCACATCAATGCAGTCAAATCTTTCAGAGACTTACCATTGGAAAGCATTGGCAGAATTAATTCAAACACAAGGTCAAAGAATAATTTACTAACATGCAACAGGCCAGATTTATATTTTATAAAATACCCAAGACTACATATTCAGAGCTACTTTAAACCATGTTAACTACACTGCTACTGAAAGCAGTGCTCTAATCTGCTCTTCAGCAGCTCCCTTATACTACCACAGCATCCCCACGCTTTGTAACAGCACTTATGTCTGTGCATGTAACAGGCACAGTCAGAGGAAGCAGGAGTGATGAAAACTAATAGTTTCAGTCCAGACGTGTTCACATAAAAAATAATAGATTAAAAAAAAAAAAATAAAAAATAAGTAGCTGTTGTTGGAAGAAGGCTGGGATCATTCTTTTCACTGAGAAAGTAGACCAGTAATCCTTATGGAAAGACAGATCTGTAGTCTACTAGAAGTATCTCCATGAAAAGGCTCTGAAGAGCCACAAACATGAGAAGCACGGAAGTCAGGAGGACTTGGCTACCAAAACAGTCATGGATTATTATACTCATTACAGGTTTTGAAATAAGATAACAACAAGTCTGCAATTGTCTAGCGAGTTCACAGTTATACAAAGAACTTGTTTTCTCTGCAAAACTTATAGAAAGGATACCAGGCTCCCCTGCATTATGTAAGAAATTTCATCAGCCTAAATTCTGCTTCATTTGGGAGAGTACTGTTCAAAGTACACTTTCATTCTCAGCTAACAAGTTTTCATTTGCCATTAATTTCTTATCAGTTTTACTTCATCCCTAATCTCCCTGTGTGAGACAACAGCAGAACTGAAGCTGCTGTTTCATGCTGGAAAATCTCCATAAATTAGCAAAAAACAAAACATGCATTTCAAAAGCTGTGCTGGGAACTCTCTCAAGGATCTGTTAATCTGATAAATTTATCTATATTCTCCAGCTGTTTATACAGTTGAGAAGAACACCAAAACCATCCAAAAGAATCCATAAGATTTAATAATTTGAAAATAGCACCCAAAAAACTGAATAAATGAAAAGAGGAAAGGTAGCAGCATTTAGCTTTAATTACATTCTTTAGCTGTAGGATTTATATATGCACAAAAACACATCTATTTGCTAACTAACACCACAGATGCAAAGTTTTTTAAGTATACTTTGAATTATTCAGATAAGGAAATCACCCAAAAGGCAGTATCAAGATGTAATTAATTAAAATATTAAAATAAATATTAATTTAAAAATCACTAGAAACTGGTTACAACACAATCTACTCATTTTTTTTTTCTTCAAACTATTTTGTGCAGTATTATGTTTTATTCAACTACACTGGTCAGAAATTGATGGACTATAAGCAGTTTCAAAATTAACGTACATATTCTGTCAGAAACTTGGTCAATAATAAATGAAATTATCAGCTTACCGGATTTCAAGGCAACCTAGTTTCAAAGCAATTTCCTGGTCCACTTGATCTGCTATTTCTAACATATAGTCATTTTTCACCTACAGCAAAAGAAGTAGGTATGCATCACAGAGAGATCAGTTCAGTGCCAATACAGACTAAAATGCTGCCCAAACAAGCTTAAAATAAATACATCTTAATTTTTTGGAGTAACTACTTACAGTGCATGGAGAGAAAATGAAGTTATATTCACATTGCCCACAAATGAGCTGCACTTTTCTAAGAAACCCATTAATTGTAATTAAATCTCCTTATCTAAATCAGTATTACTTATGTTACATTAAATATAATCAATCTTCACAGGAGGCTGAGCAGATGGTTGCACCTGCATTCAAGATATGTGAATGTGCACTTTGTTCTTGAACCATCCTGGTCAACTGCTTTTAATTTTGTATATATAAATCAGACAAATGTTCATGCATTATTGTGAAAACAAAACCAGTAGTAAATAAACAGTAATATGTAAATATCATACTACATATTGACTTAAAATAATGTTTGAACTAGCAAAGAAGAAACAGTCAAATGAAGTGGTTACAACCCAAAGTAGGAAATAAAACAAGCCAAGGAGTGTGCTCTGACCTGGAGGTGGCCAAACGCTATAGCCAAATGGTCATCCCTCCTAAAAAGGCCAAAACAGGGTATTTGGATCACTGCTGGCAGGCACTGTGCTGAGGTTCTGAAAAAGCTGTCCCACAGAGCATGCCGAGTATTCAAGAAGATGGACTGTGGTGGGTCAAAGCTTCATCAAGTGTTCTGAACTTGTTTTATTTGCTCAGACTGAGGTAGGCAGAAAGCCTACTTTAGGTAATATTTTCACCACATTAATTTATAAAGTTACTAACAACAAAAAAGGACAGCAAGAGAGAACACAACTACTGCTAAGAACCTGATTCTGCAAATCCTGTCTTCTACGCAACAGAAATTTTCTGCAGAAGCAGAACTTTTCTTTAATGGCTCATGTTATCCTCTGCCTAACGAAATAATAAACTTGCTATTGAGATTCTAAAGCCTAAGATCCTGAAGTTGCAGGACATCCTGAAACACAACAAAGATCTACAACTGACTTGCAGAGCAGAGGAGATGACATGTTTTGAAAGCAAAAAACTTCACAAAATGGTTTTTTTGAGCGATGACAAGCTGCAGGAACAGCTATTTCAAACTGCTACCACTATGAAATTGGTAATTTAAAAGGAAGTGCAGCAGCAGATTCAACAGCTGGAGGTCCTCTCCAGTCACCATCCTCCAGTTAACAGCACTCCCCCATCACCAGCGTGACAGCTGGATCCAGCCCTAGACTACAAAGCAACAAACACTTAAGACCTTTCTAGTTATGAAATGCAAAAA
Organism: Dryobates pubescens; assembly: GCF_014839835.1. Classification (NCBI taxonomy): domain Eukaryota; kingdom Metazoa; phylum Chordata; class Aves; order Piciformes; family Picidae; genus Dryobates; species Dryobates pubescens. The sequence goes on along the minus strand of NC_071625.1, from coordinate 16,760,318 downwards.
AAATTCATTATTGAAAGACATGAAAAAGAAGTATGATAAACTGAGAGTGCAAAAAGAAATTACTACAACAGCTACAACATAAAGTAAAGCTTTTTATATTTGAACTCATACAGGTACTCAGCATTACAAGCATCAACAGGGAGCCAGAGTGGCAGCAGCTGCCCCCTCCAGCAGTAAACCAGGCAGGGGGTTCTGCAAGCCAGTGCACCAGGCCATGCCATGGGGTGGGGGTGGAAGCTGGGCTGCTTTCCCTACAACATAGGGACCAGCACCTTCCAGGCCAGCAGCTTGGCCTCTCCCAAGCTGACGTGCAGGGGCTCCTGTACAGCCTGGGTGGGTGGGTGACCACCTCAGGCTCTCAGCTCCCCAGGCAGCTGCAGGCCAAGTGCAGTGCCAAGGGCTTCCTGCTCAGCCACACCAGGCAAGGCCCAGTAATCCAGGATTGCCTTCAGTGTAGCTGCTGTGCCACCAAACCTGACTAAGCATAAACAGCACATTAAACAACCACGACACAAAACCAGAGTGTCGGCCTCAACTTCTGGATGCAGGACTATGGCAGTGACCTTTCCCCCTTGCATTCAGCACTGGTGAGGCTGCACCTTGAATACTGGATTCAACTTTGGGCCTCTCCCTACAAGGCAGAGATTGAGGTGCTGAAGCATGTCCAGAAAGGGGCAATGAAGGTGGTGAAGGGACTGGAAAACACATCTTATGAGGAGCAGCTGAGGGAACTGGAGTTATTTAGTCTGAAGAAAAGGAGGCAGAGGTGAGACCTCGCTCTCTACAACCATTTGAAAGCAGACTGTAGCAAGGTGGAGGTTGATCTCTTCTCCCAGATAACAAGGGATAGGAAAGAGGAAATTACCTCAAGCTGCAAAAGGTGAGGTTTAGGTTGGATATTAGGAAAAGTTTCTTCACTGAAAGAGTTTTCAAGCACTGGAAGAGGCTGCCCAGGGAAGTGTCACCAGCCCTGGAGATACTTAAAAGATGTGTAGACATGCTTGGGGATATGGTTTAGTGGGGTACTTAGCCATGTTAGGTTGGCCACTTGCCAAGAACTGTATCCAGATGCTTTTTTGAGTATCTCCAAGGATAGAGACACTACAATCTCCCTGGGTACCTTGTGGTGATGCTCAGTCATCCTCACAGTAAAAAAGTTTCCTGATATTCAGAAGGAACCTCTGGTCCCGGGTACCATTGAAAAGAAGCTAACTCTCTCCTTTTTGCAACCTCCCTTCAGGTATTTATAGATATTGATAAGACTCTCACTGAGCCTTCTGTTCTTCAGGCTGAACAGTCCCAACTCTCTCAGCTTTTCTTCATAGGGGAGACACTGTAAACCTTCACCTTTGTGGTCCTCCACTGGGCTTTCTGCAGAAGCTTGATCTCTCTTGTACTCAAAATCATTACAACACCTGGAAGCATTTTCAAGAAATTTGGCAGTCCAGAAGCTTGAGCACTTCTGTCAAGCCTGTACTGCTTGGTATCATCAAGTGCCAACATGGGAATAAAGGTTCCCAGGAAAGGCCACTTCTGCCAACAAGACAAAAACGCACAGCTTTGGCATAGTATTTAATCTCGGCTAGCAGCCATTTACAATTACTCTTCATTCTACTGCAGAACTGCACCTGTTGGTAATGGCATATTATTTCTCCAAGAGAAAATCTATAAGCAGGGACTTTTTAACTTTAAATTAGAACTACCAAATGGCACAGTGTAGTAATTTAAACAGAAAATTAAATGAGAACTTCTGTTCATCATTAAGGATATGCAAACTGTCAGACCCAGGCACAGATCACTTAAATCAAAAATGTAGTTTTCAGACTCCTATGTTATAACCATAAGTGAGTTCTGCTGTATGCACAGGTGGCAGACAGAACAGTATTCCTTGTTTGTACATATACATGGGATACTTGAAAAGTAAGAAACAAATTAAGATCCAGATTCTACATAAGCTCAGTTTTTATATGGATGCCTGAATTCCAGAAATGCATCAGATTAAAAGAAACTACAATTTATTTGTTGTTTTCAATAACCATACGGAGGCTTAATGAGCTTCAGTTGTACTCATTTCACTCTCCTTTTCCTGAGAATTCACCTGCATGTATAGACCAAGTCATTGCATCTAAAAAGCTAACACACCTGTTCACAAAATCCAATAGCTGGGCCTGCCATACATCCACCCAAATTACAACAGCCATTGGCTTTTTCCTTTGAACTACATATGTCTTTTTCTGAGTCATTTCAAAAGTTTGTATAACCACAAAAATCACAGAGCTGTTATCCACCTATTCCTTGAGGTATTCAGACACCTGAAAGAACTGTCCACAGTGAAGTATTTTTTTCCTACCCTAATGTATGTATTTTCCTTTGCAGAATCTATGCTAATTTGAGGGTGCTCATATACCACAATCCAATATGTATTCATTTATCTTCACAGCTCATTGCCTTGTAGATCCCAGTACTGAAGTAATTCATTTGTTAAACTAAACAGCTTAAGAATATCTTCAGTTTCATGCAAACATATTTTAAAATGCTGCTATCCCCAAATAACTACTATCCCATAAATAACTAAGCAACATTACTCAAGTATTTAAAGTTTGGGGTTTTTTTCATCTTGCCTTCTGGCTTGTGAGCTTTCACTAATTCCAGTCATGTTTTCCCAATTTGACTCTGCAACTACAGGCACAGAACATGCCAAAAAATGATGTTAAAAGCTGTCCCAAATCCACCAGTTCGGGGGGGGGGGGGAGGGAGGAGAAGTAGCATGTTGCAATTCTCAGCTTATTTGCAAGATACAAGTCAGACATTTTCACCAAAATGCTGCAAGAAGACAATTGCCTAGTTGAGTGCATAGGTTTCTTAAGATGATGAGCAGAAAAAAGGGTTGGTTTTGTTTGCACACACCAGGCCAGAAAACATGTACAGAGATACCTCACAAAGGTAGAGTAAATTCATATACTCCTTCCACCTCACATTTCAGCCAACATAAACTCTCCCTTGCTGATTTACTGTGTGGGGTGCGTGTTGTTTCTAAAGCTCCAGGGTACAGTAACATGGAGTTTCAAGTCTTCCAAATTCACTACATTACTGAACTTGAAGAATGGGGTAAGAATACCTTTATCCACATGAGGAAAGAGATGAAAACATAAAACACTCTTGTAGAGTGTGCATAAGTGACTAATAGCAGTGTTGACAAAATCAGTCATAACATCCTCTTATCAAAATTAATAGCAGCACTTGATTATCATGAACCACTTGCATGTACATGATATACATCCCATTTTTGTGGCGCTTCAACTTTGGAAGGCGCTTGTAAACTTCAGGAAGCCTATGGCCATAATCTTGGGTCCAACTGGATTGAGCAGTGTCCTACTAGAGATAGCAAAAGTAATAAATTGATAGAAGAAATTAATTTTATCTTGGTTTTTCTTTTTTTGTTCCCACCCCCTCCCTCCCAAAACCTGTTTCCAGACATTCTTTAAATTTCAGTAAGTACAAAGCAACGAAATAAAAGGCAGATTCAATTTCTACTCCCAGAATACTAATGAGAACTTCTTTTATCGCCTTTAATTTTTCTTGAGTATTCTCTTTGAGATGGCATTAGATCAATGTAAGTGCTAAAGCTCGTGCAAAGATTAGATAAGAATTTTGCAGGAGGTTCAGCATGAGCTCTGTAACCTCCTAAGGAAAATGCCTGAACAAATATTAAATGCAAGAGATAATTTAATGGTAATTAAGTGCACTGCCACAAGGCAATTGAATAGTTTTCCTAGAAGTCTTTTGTGTTTGTTCAATTATTACTTTTATTATTGTCACTAATATAGTTAAATGAGAGAAATAAGAATTTTTTTTGTTGAAGACAAAACAGGCTCTGTCTATAAAAGCATAAAGCCGATACACATACAAAGAAACAAAAACTGAAGTCTGAGAGAACCTAAAGAATCATACCATTTTTTCCTATTTACTACAAAGTCAGAAATAGTATACTGAGAGGATGAATCCTGATCTGTGGGTTTTGGAGATGCTCTTATCTGTGACCTCATGTTATCCCCACAGAACTGCTCTCCTTGGTGGTATGTGCAGACCTTGACTTAAGGCCGGGAAGTTCAGTTAACAGTATGCAACGCCTGGAGTAAGGGTGAAGAACGCATCAACTCATAAATACTCTTCAAGCAGACCAGCTACTACTGCTGCTGTTCTGCTCCTATACCAGTTGTTCAGAATGGGATCTCTCCAATGCCTAAACCACAAAAATAAATCAGTAGGATGCTATTTAATGTACCTTAATTTTACCTGGTCTGTAAGAGAATCCTAACTTATACAAAATTTGTCACACAACCCTGGTTTTGAAAAAGCCACCCCAAAAAAACCTCCTCAACTGGCCAAACAAGACACACCAGAGCACCCACTCACACCAATTTCCACCAACTCAATGAAACCTGCTGCTAAACTTTTGTGGCTTTACTGCAGTTACACCACATACTAGAGACCACCTGCTCTGGCAGTGGCAAGACTTTGTGAAGCCTTCAACCATCTCAAATAGTCCATGGTCACAATGTTCTAGCAATAAAATGCATAAAGATTAACAAGGCCAACACTTATTAGGATCATGAATTTGTATGTTATATTGCTAAACACCTACATACTTTTAACTTGGTAACAGTCAAAATCTCAAAATAGTACATCCTAAGTGAATCACTGGTTTATGTTCCTTGCAACACACCTGCTTCTACTTACTTAACTACTCTGCATTCTAGCTGAATGTGCTCATCTGAACTCCCAGAGGACAAAAAAGTATATTGGAAGACAAAAATACTTTCTTGACACAAACTACGGTATTGATTTTGTGCTGGGTTGAGGCAGCCCCCCTCTCCCCACCACGGGCAGGAATAAAACACTCAGACAAACGGATTGCAAAAGTGATGAAAGTTTAAGTAGCAAGCAGTGAATGTTTACAGAAAACCCAAAGCGCAGTGACAAAGAAAGATCCCAAAATAAACCCAGAGACATCCCATCCCCACCTGAGGGTACACCCAAGACCCCCAGGGCTCCTTCTTCCCCCTCCCTCTGCTGGGCTAGTCTCAGCTGGCCAGGTCTGAGACTGTCCATCCCCCTGTGGCCTTGGGCCTAGCAGGCCCAAAGCCAGCAGACATCTCCCCCAGTTACCGTCTGAAGGAGGAGGAAGAAAAGAGAAAGTGCTAGACCCCGCACTGGATCTTATAATGGTGCAAAGAATTACAGTAGGAAATACACACAATTTCCTGCGTCCATCCCTCTGGGCTGGACTTCTGGACACAGGAAGTGAACACATCAGGGGACACCCAGCTCAAACTGCAACAGATTTCAAGCACCTTTTCCCTAAGATTTTTAAATGTTCCAACAAGTTTAAATTACACTGACAGTCAAGCAGGTGTATGCTTTGGAAGAGAAAGGATAAGTCTGTTGAAGTTCCATTAAACATGGTATAATGGAAATCCAAACTACTTCAGGCTTCTAGAGAAATACTGCTACAATGTCAGCGCTGGAAGTACTAACTGTACTTGCATTTTCTTGTTCACAGGCTGATGAATAAGAATTAGTGTGACCTCTGCTTCACAACTGTAGTTAACTCCGGGGTTACAACAGTTACAGTGTAGTACAAGAACAGGACACGCTGTGTGAAAAACGTGCATGTCAAGCACAAATACACCTCTCAGAGGCAGGAAAAAAATCTTTTACATGTCCTGAGAAAATAAAAAGTGAAACAAAACTGTCACTCCCTCTCTAACACACACTACTTGTGTTCAATGAATACACGCTTAGGACGAACAGTAGTATTTAAAGCAAACAAGAACTGTAAGACCAACATAATTCTGTGCCATAATGTATTTCCTGACATATTAATGGTGAGAACTGACTTCATTTACCATCTATCAGCACCAATATTTTAAAATATTTTTTGTCACTATTCTTCACTGGCTACCCAGAACAAAAATCTCTGTCTCTAGTCTTTCTAGCATTAAAAGTTCAAAGATCCTCTTAGATCATAATGAAAAAAAAAGAAAGGAGATGAACACTGAACTGTGAACCAATAAGCTTTTTGCACAAGGACAGACATGTAAACAAAAGCCCACTTTCATTTCTGATGTCAGACTTCTAAAATACTTGTTCTTTTACTTGAATGGACAAATTACTGATGGTGGAACTTCTAACTTCTCAACATTTACTAGGAATTAATGGGCACTTTCCTATAAATGGCTAACAAATTCCAGCTGGTATAATTTAAAATCAAAATTGCAGACAGGAAAGCCCATGTCTGTGAAGATGGAGAAATTAGAGAATAGCCCTATGCTAGTGCACATGGTTTAAGAAGAAATCTATCACAGGCCCCGTATTTTATATACCAGCTGCTACTTTCAAAAGCCATCTGCTTCATTTTTCTGCACACCATTTTTTTATGCAGCTGCAGTATTTTAGCAAAACATTCACTCAGGCTGACAAGCCATCTTGCCAGTGCACGTCATAGAAACACCACACCAGATTTACATTTCTTTATTAAGGACAAGAGAAAAATCATTGAGAACTTAGTAACAAATGCTTTCCAGGGATTTAAAATATACTTCTTGCTGTGTCTTAAACGTGTTTTAGGTTTAGATTTGTTTATATCCTCAAAAATCAAGTAAAGAGATTGAACTTTCTGTTGGGTTTTCTTTTCAAGTGTAACTACTGTGAAAATTCTTTATCAGCAGTACTAGCAAATGGAGTCTCAAAACAGACAAATAACTATTAGCCACTAGACCTGGCTTTTGCAGCTCATTTAGCGTTACCAAGAAATTTCCCCACAGGATAATATCCAGTTTTTCAGGAGGACAGTTTAAAAATAAGCAATCCAGTTCTCTTGCTTTACTTTCAATGTCTATGACCTACTTACACAACTTAACTTTCATTAATTTTTTTTTTTTCCAAGAGGCACTGCTTTGAAAACTGCATTATAAGAGCACTTCAGTGATTAAATACCCCCCCTAAAGAGTTACATGCATAACAAAAACCACCACCACTAGGAAAGATATTTAGATAAGCAAACAAAGAAGCAAAATGTCTTCTGTATTCTAGTTATTAAGTAGTGTAACAATCATAATTATAATTTAATGAAGCATGGAGAACAAGAGTCACACATTACATCATTTTCTCCCCATCCATTTGTCTTACATCCAAGTTTTTAGATTTATTTTTTAATATTAGAGTATTATGTAATTTTGCTTAGTTTTATATTAACAAATACAGCCCTCCTGTATCTGCAATAATTATTTGTTCTCCTTTTTAACAGAGAAGGTGTATTCTAGCACCTGCTTTTAAACATTCAGGATTCTAATTCCTGAAAGCGTTGGTGTTTGGTGTATGTAATAGCTCACTTTCAGCCACCACACACTGCTCATCAGGTTCTTCTTTTTACACCACCACACACTACTTCTGGTGATGTTGGTCCCATGGAAGCCCAGTGATATTTTTTTTCTGCAATTTACCACTCTTTAAATTCCACCTTCTGTAAGATGATACCAACAGAAAACCTGACCTTCAGCAACTACTTACGTGACTCTGACAATGATTGATGCATGTACCACACATTTGTTTTCCCCACAATTTCACACTCAAAGTGAACGATGTTGCTGTGTCCAGAGTACTCCTGCGCAGACTGCATTTTGTTCCACACTTTCAGCATGTTACCATATGCAAGTTCACCATAATGCACAACATACCTCTTCCATGGTACCCTATCAGACATAATTATCTCAAGTGTATTTTCCACTGTAATCTTTCTTGCAGCATTAAATGCACCACAGAAATGCCATGGTGTAGTCTGGGACAGAAACACAGTTAGGTAAGCTTAAACAATCACCCAATGCTCTTGCTTGTAATCACCAAACTGTAGAAGGAAAACACTCCTCCATCTTCTTGCAGAAGAGACATCCCCCCATTTACCAACAGTGGGTTCTGGCAGGACACTGAATTTTCTTCAATACAGAATCAGAACAACCAGCTTGAAAAAACTGGGATTCCAACCCACATTTACTACAGTCACAGAAATCTCAAAGATTCATGCCTCACCTGCTTTGAATTGAGTACCACAAGCACAGAAAGCCCAAAGCATGCTTTTAATATCAGCAGTATTTTCAGGAGCCACCTTAATGATTGTAACAGTAGTTTTTAAAACATGCACAGGAAGGAAACATATATGCATTTCCACCCCTACTTGCTCATTTAATAATACCAGACTTATTACAAAAGAGAACTCTACATTAGGGAAAATTAAAGCTTTGGACTCTTCTAGTGGAGTTTTAAAAGCACAGATTCGGTATCAGGTTAACATTCATTTGCCATCTGCCCCAGCTGCTCCTCCTCTTCGTCTTCCAAGGTCACAGTCTCTATATTATCTAGAGGTGATCTCTGACATCTCTAACTAATTTTAGAAGCTCCTCTGTTAATAATAAGGGCATTAGAGAGATGGGGTAAGGGGGAAAATCAACTTCTGATGAGGCATTGTTAGGGACATAAGTTAGGAATGATCCCTTCTGTCCGAGTGGGCTTATCTCCAGATGTCACTGCAACACACACTGCTGCCTCCCAGATCTTGCATAAAGTAGGACTATACTCTGGGGAGCCATAGAGCACTCAACGTACTACACACACATTGCTAGCACCTGATTTTATACTTCTTTCCAACACAGAATATTCCTTTTCCAGAACAAATGAGTCCAAACATCATCAGGAGTCAGCTTTTCTTGTGCCTCTCATGTGCATTGTGTACAGCCTAGTCCACTAATTGGAGTAATATTTTTGCAAGATTACATATCCATACATCAGTACACAGAAATTTGTCCTAAGCATTTTAAATCTGTTTTCTTGAATTAAGAGCAATTTACACAACTTCAGGAAAGTCCACAAGCACTACTTTCACCACTCTAGCTGACAGATGGACATTTTAAATCAAAGCAGCCATTTTTCTACAGACTGAGCTTGACTATGCAAGAGGAATTGAGGAATATAAGTGTGTTTTACATTCCTATTATTCGGCACTGCTAACAGTAAGCAGGCATCTCACAGAAAATTTGGAAGAGACTGAATTAGCTCCACAACAATATAAACAGCAAGATCTACAACCAGAACATTTGCATAGTTTTGAGAGTGCAAATCAGCTATTGTAGTTAAAAAGTGAGTACTTTCTGAGAAATAGTAAATTTCAGCAATCTCAAGAAACCAAACCCTGTTGAAGAATATCTCACTTGTAACTACTTTTGGAAGCTGTAAGGAGCAAGCAGGTGATGTTCAGTTTAATTTATAGTAGTTTAAAGTATGTATATATTAGAAAATACTTTAAGCAGCTGCAATTCTTACATTTATTACCACTTTTCCGTAGGGCACGGCTTGTATGTCAACCATGAATTCTTACTGAAAGATCTGTGGGGTTTGGTTTGGTTTTGTTTGTTTCTTTTGATTTAAATAGGCTGACAGTATCAGGAACAATGCCAGCTCTTCTCTCTCTGTCCTTGATTTTCTTCAAAGCTTTTGCTGTCAAAGTCATTTGCTTTAGGTCTCCTATTTTTATTAGGGTATAAGAGACGCTGTTATTTAATTAGGTTAAAGAGTCCAATTCCCAGCCTGCACTTCAAATTATATCTCATGCAACTAAGTCTTATAAAACTTTAAGTTATTACAGTAATTGCCTGGATTTAACATCTCCTACATGTTGTTAAAATCTCCTACACGAAGATAATTTATTTTGCATGATGCATTTATCTGCCACAATATAGAGGAAAGTACTAGTTTTAGCTTTACAGACACTACAGAGGAAGGGAAAGTGCCATTTACCCAAAATAAACTTTGCACCCTCTTTCTTTAGAGTTACTTTTTTTTTTTAAGAAGGAAACAAGCATCATTTCTCTCTTTAAAAATAAAAAGTTTTCTTATGAAAACGAATCTGCATTCTACTCATCTGGTGAAACACAGAAGCCCTGTGGCACAAAATTTAGCTCAGTATTTCACAGAACATCACTTACGTGCCCTAACTTTTGAGATCATCCTCTCTCTGCTTGCAATTCCTCCTTTTCTGCATTACACAAACTGGCTTGTTTTAAAAAGAAATCCAAAACACAGTCCAGTCCTATGGTCTCCTTTATTGTATCTACATCCACATCCAGGGCAGCTCCACATTGCAGGCTAAATAAGTGTTACAGTTTGAAGGGGGAACTTTAACCTAGAACCTGACTGCAAAGACTGAAAATAAAATAAATTACCACTGGATGCAAAAGGAAAAATAATGATGAGGTCTATAAAATTCATTGGATTGCTAACAGTATATAGAGCAGAGGCATAAACAATTATTTCTCTCTTTTCTTCTTCTGTCACTTCTGCTTGCAACTTTCCTCTCTCTCTCTCCTGTGGCCTTGCCAGGGGTATCTCTGTTTTGACTACTGTGTGAGGTAATGGGAAGGAGGGAGGGAGTGGGGGAGGATGTGAATGGGTCCCCTGGAGCCATGCAGGGGCTTTTCTGTGTTGTTTATAAACTGTAACTATATGTAGAGTACACACATTGTATGTTTTGTACATATCCATTGCATTTCATATCTCTAGATTGCAGTTTGCTTGTAAATACAACTTCATTCGCTTCCATCCCAAACTCAGATAGTTTGTCAATTTATTTTGGGGGGTAGTTTCTCCAAATTAGTTGGGGGTTAATTTCAACCCACCACAATAAGGCAGCACAGAGAAGATTCTAGACTGATAAACCCCCCCAAAAAAACCCCAGCAACAAAGCCAACAACCACATGAACCCCCACACACCTTTTCTGGTTGTTCGGGATCTAAAAAAACACCCCAAAAGTTACCTTAAGTCTGCTTGAAGCACAGGGACAACAACAATGGAACAGCTGATACTTAAGAGCTGGCTTCCCCTCCACCCTCATACAGATGCTTACTCCCTTTTCATCAGGGGATAAACCATCTCCAATTACTGGAGGCTAGCATGTTATTCAAGGATAAATGTGTGCAGGCTCTTGTCCCACAATAAGAGGAAGGCAATTCAAATAGCTTACGTCTGATTCTCATTATATGAACATTTTTAAAGCTGCATTCTGTCCTGATGCGAGATATGGCTTTCCTTCCTCACCCAGCTATTAAGGCAAAAAGAGCAAATCCTACCCCATTTATTTCCACCTCCCAACAGCCATCTCACTGGAACAGAAGAAAGGAAGACACTTGCAATGAATCTCACCCAAACTTATTTAAAGCAACTAAGCAATTTAATTCTCTAATACTCATTACTTGGAAACCTCCTGATTTTTAGTTCTCCTTTTGGACCTTAATACTTATTTCCTCTGAAGTTTTCTTGGAAAATGTAACATTTGACATAAGACACATCTTTATTCTTTTGAGTTTTACAGAACAGTCGACCGAACAAAAAAAAAGGTTATTTACTGAAAAAATGTAACTTACAGTATTTCTACTCAGCAATCCAGAGCATTTCATGTGTAAGGTTTGGGGGTGGGATTAGAGTTCACTATGGATCAGATCTGTATACAGTACAGCAGGACACAACTGAAGCCTGGGACATAAAACCTAGCAGCAAGCATCTGCCAACTGTGCAGACAACCATAAATCTGGCATTGATTTTTTTTCTTTAAAATACTTATGCTCACAATTCAAACAGCACTGGGTGGGATCCAGTCTGCCTAATTTGGCTGAAATTGTAAACAGCTGGGCCCAGGGGAATAGTGCAGTCAATGCAGTATCACTACCTAAATGCTCCACTTAATGGGGGAAAAAAAAAAAAGGAGAAAAAAAGAAGACCCCTCTGAAGAATGAATTGTCATCCACTACCCTTTGACACCTCCCAAAAAGACAAGTTAAAAAGACATTTTAGCATTAGACTGCTGCTTAGAGCTCTCAGCTGTGATGTGAACACACAACTCCAGTCAAGAAGAATGGCCTAAGCATCTGTGCCTACTCCATCTCAAGTCTCAAAGCTACAGCACGGCCTGAAACACAGATGCTTTGACTAACTGCATGGTGTCAGTACAACTAATTCTGACATCACAAACAAGATCCCTGGTCCCCCCTTACACAGACTAATTTTAATCCTTTGCTGTACAGATTGCAAACCAGAAGCACTCTGATGAAAAGTCTCGTTAAGTGTCTGGCTTTTATACTTTCAATTAGCACAGTTTACACCCACTGCAGATGGTAGGAAGGCCACCAGTTACAAACGGCTGGACAGCAAGCTACAAACATTTCCAGTCACAGGTTCTTGATGTGTCCAAGACCCTCAAAACAAAGAATATCCAAAACTAAGAAAGGTCACAGCATCCTCAGTCACAATTAAGGCCCCCAAAAATTTGCATATTAAGTCCAAGCTGACAAGACTTAACTGCTTGCGCTAATTCACACAGGGCAATGCACTCACTGAGGTGAATGGGAGTAGTCATGCCTGTGACAGTCCCAATGCCTGCCAGTTTGCAGTTTAACAGCCTCTTAATTGTGTTTTCATTTAACTGTGTGAATAAGCTATGTCTGTTTTCAGTGATTACAGCAACATCTTGTTATCTTTACAAATGTTCTGTGCTTTTCTGGAAGATGAAGAACACGTGAGGATTCAGTCTCTTTCTTCAACTTTGAGCTTTTTCAACAATGCAGCTGCTCGCAATACTAATTCAAGAAAATGATGACATTCAGGAGCAGCAGAGGTCATCATATTCCTTTTACTTCTCCATGAACTTTTTTATTTGATGTTGTATGTTTTTAGTAAGTCAGACAACGTGTTTAGATGTTACCAAGTTAGTAATAGGTTCTCAGCCTCACTTTCAAAAACAATGATTTAGTCACAGGCAGCATTTGGCCCTCAAAACCTCTTTTACTCATTTATAATGCACAGGGCAGCAGTATCTTTGGTATACAGGAAAGTCAAAGCAAATTTGATTACAAAAGTGTTATTCTGTTGGATTTTTAAAAAATCCTTTATCTGGGTCCTATGTCCTTCATCTGTATCAGTTATTTCTGTGCAGAAAGCTCAAATGCATATATGACTTATGTGCCTTCAGTTCTTCTTGCCTACATGCCACATGGTGTCTGATTCAGAATTGTGGTCAGCAAAAGAGGATGTTGAAGTGTTGTGGGAATGACAATCGGAGAGGAACAAAAGGTGAAAATTTGGCTTCCCTTGTTTTCTACATCTCCCTCTGTTGCAGGTGTGGTTTATAAGCAGTGTTACTGTTCAAACCCGTTTCCTCCCTTCTTTTAATACATCAGTTGGGTTGCCTTAACACTTTACCACATAAAAGTAACTGTCCTAATTTTCAAGAGGATGAGTTGGAGCAAACCAGAATCATGAAGAGTGACAGTACTGGCAAATTATGCACCTCATTCCCATGATAATGGAGACCCAAATACCTTACAATACCCCAGAACAAAAAATAGTGACTTTTAAAGAAGAGGATTTAGAAATACCTCATGATAAGGTGGAAAAGAAGGAAGGAGAGGGGGAAAAAAAATAAAATCATATAGCAGGCAGAGCAAGGAGACAAGAAGCTCTGATTTTCAGTTTACAATAGAACACCAGCTAACATTAGCCATGAGATAAAAAAATAAAATAAAATCTCATTTAAAACCCAAATTCCAGAGCCTTCATGGTATAGTTCCTGAGCTCTTCCATTTGAGCTGATTTCACAAGTACTCTCCCCCCCACCTCTCCTACCTTATTCCACCTCTGTTATGACAACACTCCATAAAATGACTAGAAAAGCATTCCATGGTTGTAGTGAAATTGCTTACTTATTTGCACTTGCAAAAAAATCAACTCAGCAATTTAATAATGTGTGAAATAAGTATAAGAAGCCATCTGACAACAGTAAATTTTATCTGAGTTAAAATAACTGCAGAATCACCTTATCTTTGGAAAATATTCTTCACCACTTCTCAAGGAGGGGACTGTTATGGGCTTCATACCCTTTCTGCTTTATATACACAATCTTAAGTTCTGCCAGTTTATGTTTCTGCAGTAATATGTTATCTGCATAAATAAATCCAGAATTTTCCGAATTCTAACTCAGTAAATGCACCCAAAGGAGTAGAACTGAACATACCTGCTGATAGAAAAAATTTAGAGTTGGTTTGTCCTCAGTAAACTGGTTCAGAAATCCTTTGGGCAGATACCGAATTCTCAATTCATATCTGAAAAGCACACAAAAGAAAATTAAACCAGTGAGAAAAACAAGAATAGAGTTTTCCTTACAAATACAAGATGTCTTCAAACATACTTGAAAAAAGATAAAAACAAACTCAGCAAACTAAGGAGCACTCCCTGTTTTGACTACTCAAAGAACTAAACTGGAATGTAGCGTCTAACATTTCATAAAGGTATTTATGAAGGACCTTTGTAATAGAATGCAACATAAACTCCTGCTGCCTTCTCAAAGCTGCAGTGAAGACTGAAGCATCAAGACTTCGAGCAGGTAAGCTATCAGGTCCATATCCACAGGGAGAGAGGCCTCCAATGAGATGAGGACAGCAGATGATCAACCATGACTACTGATATGTCCCTCTGGCAGAAGCTTTTAGCTTTGGTTATCACATGTATGGTACGTAAAACACAGGTTCCCCTTCTCCCAATAATGTTACAAGCAGTGGTACTCACCAGGGAACCACCAGTATGCAGATAAAATAAAAGCTTAACTCAAGAACATGATTCTGCTCCCCTGATCTAGGGCTGTAACAGTCAACCCAGAATTGTTTTGGAGGTTTTGAAAACATCTCTCTGTGAAAGGTTTCCTACTTCCTCATTCATTGTCAAGATGCACACAAAAGCTAAACGAATCAGTTTTCAACATGACAGTCACATTTTTCAAGTTAACAGCTCATCACAGAGGGAGATACAGAACTATCCTTGATCCATGACCAACACTAAATTCGTATTATGGGTTGTCCTGCAGCAACAGCCCAATGTTTGACACACTGCATGCTTCCACTTCTAACACATTTCTGCAATGAAATTCTCCTATCATCATCCATTTGGGTATGTCAATACACATCCCCAAGTACAAAACTCTTGACAGCCCTCCCCCAAAATAAGTACATTTAACCATCTACTCATGACGGTAAGACCAAATACTGCATTGTTTCAACGTTGCTTTCAGCAGGACAAGAACTTCCTGAGAAGTGATTTGGCTGCCTGTAATCAAGAATTGATGGGGATTTGATAAAAATTACTAGGAATTACTGCTCCTTAGGATTCCACTGCAAACAGAGGCTGCAGGATCCTTCTTTGCTTTGAATGAAAATGCATTTTCTCAATAAAATAAGAAAACCACTTAGAAACTGTAAACATGCACACACACTGTACACAAACTAGGAATATGTAGAATGATGGTTTTTCATAGTATGATGAGTTTATGAAATGAAGGAAAGCGTATACAGTCTTCCTGTGTGCAGAAAACATGCCCTTAAACTGAAGAGCCTTCTTACTGTAGGATAGACATGACAAGCAGAGAACACGTGCTAGTCACAGATCTAGACTGGGCATAAAGAAGAAATGTTATAATCAGAGTGGCAAGACACTGGAACAGGTTACCTAGACAACCTGTGGATGCCCTACCCCTGGAAGAATTCAAGGTCAGGTTGAATGGGGTCAAACTTGAGCAACCAAGGCAGGGCAGATGTACGAGATGATCCTTAAAGGTCCTTTCAAACTCAAACCATTCCAGGATACAATGAATGAGACATATTTAAACAAAAGGTCCCAGTTAAGACAAATTCAGAAATTATGCTAGTGGAGAAGGCCCACAGAACCACTTCCCTTTGCAGATCAGTGTTTACATTTCATGATACATAGCAGATATCCAGTATTCTACGTACTAACACTGGCCACTTGTTCTGAGCACAAATCTATGGCTTTACCTGGATGCATTTCTACATACTTCATGCGTGCACAAGACAGAATGCCAGCACACAGCACTGCAGGGGCAGATGAAAGAAAAGGTATTTTCAACTACTTCAAAGCAAAGAGTAAGTTAATAAGTGTACCTACTGTACACTTGAGGGACCTGCGCTGGGTACACAGGTACTGGCAAGCAGGCGCTCCAGGGGCAGGGCTCTGTGACAAGAGACTGATCCTAGCCAACTCCACTGGCCCCACAATGGGACACAGATGAGTCCCTCAGCTAAGCTGGGGGCACTGTGGGAAAAACAGGTTTCAGAAAGGGCCAAAAGTGGCACAGGCAGAGAAGGAGGAAGCAGCAGCAAAGGTATGGAGCAGCAGGAGGACAGGAGCTGCTGCAGGCATGGAGCAGGGGTCCCCTGCAGCTTTGGACCACACTGGACTAGAAATGCCCCCTGCAGCTCAGGGAGAGCCCCCAGGCTGCAGGAGGGGAATGCTTCCTACAGGAGCCGTGGCCAGGCAGAAACATATGGTCCCTGAAGGGCTGCAGTCAGGGGAAGAGCCAGCAGGGAGAGGTGTGAGGAGAGAGGAGCAGCCCAGAGGGGCTGTGAACAACTGCCCAAAACCCCCATGCCCACCTCTGTGCTCTTCCAGGGAGGTGTCAGCAGTGAAGGTGGGGCTGAGAAAAAGGGAATGAGGAGAAAAATTTCTTTTAAATGCCTCTTTGTTTCTTGCTACTCAAATCTATTTCAATTTGCAATAAATGAATTCTCTTGAATTTGAGTAACTTTTGCCTGTGACCACCCTGGGTAAGTGACCTCTCTTTATTTTTAATGCACACATTTTCTGATCCTATTTTTCTCCTCTGCTGCATTGAGAAGAGTGCTGGGTGCAGGTCTGGCAGTGAGCCACTGTCATCTCACCACTGGGGTATCAAGTGCCTGACCAAGGGGACCTTTTCAATGCAAGTGTTTCAGATATCTTATTTAACAGTAGACACTGAAGATGAGCTAGAATGTTCACATTATACAAATGAAAAGAATCCTTTATTTGGTTTCCCAGTGTACCAAGAACAAATATTGGCTGGTAGATAACTCCACACCACCTCTTTTCCTATTTTTGAGCCATCCCACAAGCCAGAAATAAGAAACTATTCAGACCAGAAAAAAATGCTTGTGGAACTGATCTCAGACCTTTGGTATCTTACATACTGTCTCAATCGCCCTGATCTGGACTAGGCTGTAGAACATCCTTACTCTCTAGAATTAACAAAAAATTAGCACATAGAGCAAATGCCTTCCTTCTACAGACTTGCTGCCTTAAGTGAGGAGCCATAACAAGTACTGCTTTTTGTAACAGGCTCATAAAATGCTTTGGGGGTGAGAAGGACCTTTAAAGGTCATCTAGTCCAGCCCCCCTGCAGGGAGCAGAGAAGCATCTCATGTGAAAATTGTGTAGGGCAAAACAGCTCGACTGGGACAGTGACTGAGAGTGATTTTTATTACCTGTTTATAATGTAATCTCTGACTATGCCCATGGGAACAAAAAATCTGATTCCCAAGGGCCCACTCAAGGATGGACTTGATTTTTCAATATCCTCTAAATCTACTGTCTTTGAAATGCAGCCATTAGATGAGGATGAAAAAAGTCTTTCACTAATCTGGTCTGCTTTTTAAGCAAGTATACCAGCAATACCTCCCCTATATTTGATAAAACTAGAGGACTACTTGTTGCTCTGCATCTGTACTGCAGTATAAATGCTTCTATGGACACATTGACACACACTACAGGTCCTGCAGAAAGGTGGGCATCAATAGTTAACAGGCTTATGGTGAAGTAACCTGTCCACAGCATAACATGCACTACTAAGCAGTGCTAGGAGCTTCCCTTGGAGTAAAAAGCACTACCTGGGCAGTTGGAGCTAAAAAACAACATCAATTCATAGTATCTTGTGGCACGGATGGAGATAACCTCACCATAACTAACCATATAGGCTGCTTCCAGCAGGTTCTAATGCAGTGACCAGAAAGGAGAAGGTGGGAAAAAAAATGGCAGACAAAGAAGGAGCCTTGGGTGAATTCAATGAATTGAAACAGCTCTCTAAAGGATCAGACAAGCACTAAGGATCATAGAAGTAAAGAAAAAGGTGTGGATAACTGGAAGCAAGAGGAGTAAGAAAGCAGACTGCATTGAAAAGAAATACAGAGCAGTTAGATCAATGTAGTCATTAAATCATTCCACAGGTGGTCTGGCCTTTATGTCAGAGCCAAGACATTTGTACTGCAGCTATCAAAACTTATAGAAGACGACTGCTAAGCTTTGGGGCATCTTCCACCTGTTAGGGCCAATGCATAAATATCACTTACAAACAAGGACCTGCTTTACACCTGCAAACCTTAACTACAGAACTGGAACAAAGTGTGTTCCAAGACATAACATTACCTGAACCTCTTGAGATTTCCCTCGTGGGCCAAAGAGGACTAACAAATAAAACAATGGTTTGGTGCGCACTGTTTTTAGACTGCTGTTTAAGGCTCAGTATTATAAGCAATTATGAGAGTTGAAGCTGCAATTTAAGAGTCCCACATCCTGCTAACCCTAGTTCACCTAGCTGTACAGAGGTGAAGATGAAGGTTAAGGGAGGAAGGCTCTTTCACCTTTCTCCCTCATGCCCTTGGAAACAACCCATCATTAAAATAATAATAATACTACAAGTGCAAAGGAATTTCTTTGTTGACACAGGCCTTGCTAGCATAAGTACTGAAAGGAAACCCAAGGCAAACAAATCCACTCCAGTCTCTCCTGCCTTCCCATTAACAAGTCCAGGGATTTTGTTTGTATTTCACTTGTTGCTTGAGATCATCTCACATCCACAGGTATACAGGACTTCATACAAGCAAATGCTTCAGGAACAATTAACAATTTATGCTACTGCAAAAATATATCAACCAGCAGCAGCATTACTGAAATCCAGTAACAAATAAAGCTCTCAGACTGCATTTAAAAGACTACACTGTAGTTATTCTAAAGCAATTGCATGGAATTACACTCAAATTATGCAGCACTTCTCTAGTACTAATCTTGCATAGCTCTTAAGACAGTATTATCCAAGACGACATAAAACAGCAGACTCCAGAATGCTTATTTTCTTAAACTACTACAAATAAATAAGCAAGCACATCCAATGACTAACTGATCATTTTTGGCATCATGATTTAGATACATTTGGACTTTTCTGATGCTGGATGGAATTATCTTCATTGTCAGACAACAAAATAAAATGGAAAACAGCTGTTTGGTTTGATACGGTTCACTAGCAAACACTCTGGAAGTGAAGGTACAGTGAAGATGAAGGCACAGTCAATGAAAGGCTTCTGGGATGACCTTCAGTGACAATCTCTCCTCTTCCTAGTTATAAAACAATGTATTGGGTCTTTACTGACTTTTATTTCAAACAAACAAAGCCTACCACCAGGCAGTTCAAACCTTTGCTATCTCATGCAAAATACAAGTCTTTTTATAGCAGGAAGAAGGTCAGAGTACTATATAAAACCGAAGGTGAGAATGGGAAAAAAGACTTCCAGGTAAGCAATGATTTCCTGTTCATCTTTTGTGACACAAGTCAGACTATTAGCAGTCTGACAAAGCTAAATTGTCTGTGCTCCTGCAACTGAACAACATCAGAAGAGGGAAGAAAATGTGGTGGAAATTTTGGTGACCTTGTTGCCCTGAAGTCCACTGTTTACTTTTCCTAAGCTCTAACTGCGGCTACGTCATTTAAAGCAGAGTGATGTCCCTGTTTCTCTCCTTCACTAGCTCATTCTCTGCATGATTAACAGTACAGCACCAAACAAAAGCTGCATGTATATGGGAGATGGATTTTATCCTAGTTAACTTGTGTCCATCAGTGTAATTTCTAATATCTGGGTTAGTCCAGAAGAGCAGAGATCTCATTTCTGAACACTGTGAATATACAACCCTTAAATTAGGTTACCAAGGGAAAAAAAATAATAAAACAATCACACAGAGGCAGTTGCTGATTTATTAACACTATAGGAAGCTTTTTAATTTAAGAACCATTCCAAGATTTCACCCCCTTTACCATCCTAAGTATTTTTACAAGTACTGTCATATGACATTAAACTCTCTGCTATGAGATTACAAACAAGACAGCAGTTGTTTGATTATGCACAGCAAACATCTGTGGGTTTAAGAGGTATGTCAGGCTGCATGTATTCAATAAAACATAAATGACACTCTGAAAAGGTATTGAATAATTTACATCTGATCATAGATTTCATGAGTATTTTATACAACTCCTTCCCACAAACTTCAAAACAATCATCCAAGTTTGCTTTTAAAACCAATTAACTTTGCTCTCCAATGTGTACAATGCGAGCTGCACCGCATAATAAAATGGGAACTGACACTTGTACACTATGTAGCAAACTCCCACAGCACAAATTATTCACATCTCATACGCAACAATACTGTCACGAACAGGATTCGGGAATCCCCTACTTCCTAAGCTCTGTTTTCACAGTATTACCAAAGAAAAATTTCTGGAGAGAAATAATTGATGCACCTCCCAAACCCAGTAACATGTAGCATGCAAAGAAGAGAACGTGCAACATCTCTAAAATCCAAGTTTTGAACCTTAACTTGTTTGAATTTTTTGCATTTCTTAACACTGGGCCCCTAAATACAATTTATAAACTGAAGACCAATACCTTTGACATCTACTAGTATAAAGTAACTCCATTTGCAAGCAATTAAGTATAGAAAAATTTTTTTAAGTACCCAAAAGTTTTGCAGGTGTGTCACCTTTAAAGTAAGTAGCAATTTTTGCACAAATTGTGGTTATGAATGTAAACCACAAGAAAAAGGCAGCACAAACCCTCCCTAATGAGCTACCAACTATAGTCATCTATTTTTGGTGCTCCCTCATGGGTTTAGTGTCATGCCTAGTTTAATGGTATTCAAGAGTGGGGCTCCCCATCTTCTGTACTGCACTACTATGTCTTTCAGCAAATAAATTTAAGTTTCCTCTTGCCCTTCTGCCAGGGAAGTGAACAATCTTTCCCTTCTTCCTTTCCAGAGAATGAACCATCAGCTTACTCTGCTAAAAAGCTGAAGAAAACTCAACTTTCAATAGAGCTAAGGTCATAGCACTTTTTCTAACTGGTTTCATGAAAACATCTGCTAATCTAACCTAGACTGTGAAAAAACTCAAGGTCTGCCACTACCTTTCTGTTGTTTACTGCTCTAGATATATCTAAGAAGATCCTAATGAGAAGAAAGGCAGATGTCACTGGGCTTCCATTCATTAGCAAAACCCAGATAAACTGATCTATTCACTGCATTGCACTTTTCAAAACATGTTTCTCCCACTTAACTCTCTCTATATGAATTCAACCACAACATAGAAGTATCCTTTTGTTTTTAATTAAATAACAAGATTTATCCTTTTAAACTGGCAATGGTGCACTTATAACTAATCACAATCAAGAATAGCATTCCTGTCCTAGAACTTTTAAGGACAACAAAACCTGAGATGGGGCTGATTCACTGAGTATATTACAGGTTTTGCAGAGTTTTAGCACAAGTGACTATGCTATTTCTGTTCCTACTTTATGCCTCCTCTAAATGCCAGGTTACACTTATCTGTTCCCCATAATTTGCAGGAAATCTCTTAGAACAACAAAAAACTCTTAAAGCAAACAAAACCCTGTTCAAAGCTCTTTGTAAAAAGCTTACTGGTTGTTTCCCCGCACCCCCCCCCCCTGGCCCTTGCTTCAGTGCCTCAATTCTACTACAAGAGGATCTCTCCTCAGTAAAGCACATTATAGAGTAGTATTTTAAGACAAGGCAAGAAGACTTCATATGACTTAATTTTGACACCGAACAGATTTATACTCTTACTTCCATTCTTCTGGAGGGTGGGCTAGTTCAAATTTCTCTCTCACATTGGACACCCCCATGTCCAGGTGTAGCCAGTGAACTTCCTCAGACTGCAGATGACTGAGCCGTAACCCATAGCAGGCCACATTTTTCACTTTGTGACTGTCCACAATCTTCTGAATTATGCCCTAAAACAGAGAAACACAGACGCCTTACAAGCCGGAAATGCAACATACACGTGTTTTCAGTCCTACAGTAAGGCTTTAACACATAACCATGTCATACCACATTAAAAATTCTAAGCAACAGACACCATCTTTATTAAAAATACCAAACACATTTGAATTGAAGCTACTTTTTTCAGACAACCATTCACAGTTTCTGTAATTACAATCTCGTCATGACTTCACAAAACATCCATAAATGCGTCCATGCATCTTATCGTGAGCCACTAGTTCCTCTATGCAAAAAGAGTAACAAATGCTAAAATTAAAAAAAATCAATCTTATTTGTGGATCAAAAAAAGTAGTTGTTCAAAAAAACCCAGCCTTTAAAAGTCACTCTTAATCTACTGTCAGAAAATCGTCTTAGCCTTTCATCTCGTTTAGTGGCTCAGCAGCCAGGATATGGTAGGTCATGTCACAGGCCCTTGGCTTCCTTCCCCCTCTTCCTCCAACTCATTTTCTCCTGAGACCAAGCACAGACATATTGCAAAATGAGCAAAAGAATTATTTGGGAAGATTCTCCATCAAAACAAATTTCTACTTGTTTGTCCTGAGGTAAATTTCAGAGTCTTGCCCATGAAAGAAACCTTTAAACAGATCTGAACAGATTGTCACTTCCCTCCTGCATTAGCCATTAGAAAGGTCTAACACGGTAACTACATTTCAAATGTGTTAGTAGACCATGGATTAGCAACCTTTCAGGTGCGGTGTGCCAGGCTGTCCTGCTCTTATCCAGATTAGAAAGTCAACAGGAGATCAAAGCTGCTCCCTCACAACCTGGTAGAAGGCAAGGCTTGTCTCTCAGCAAGGCAGCAGATCCCTGCTGGCACAGAGTTGAGAGCTCAGCAGAAGCACTGACTATCACTGCTCCCAGATACTTCTTTCATGAATTCCTATCCCTTTGCTTCTGACGATGCCACTTCCCACTGACAATGCTGGTGTGTGTACACCTACACACACAGCTGCACAAGCTGCTGATTCTTGCTCAGAATTTCATGAAACATCTACACATAGCCAGTGCTAAGTACTACAGCAGACAGAGATGGGTTTCTGGACCAAGTTAGGCAAGCTTTTACATGGGATGACATTGTTTCCCAAAACTACTTATAACACAAAGAAATTGTTTTAAGATCCCAGTTCTGCAAATTAAGCAAGCAAAAAGCTAACTGTAAAAGTAGAACTAAGGAAGTACTAAATCTGAACAGAGGGGGAAGATGACAGATGTAGGAGTGGAATCATGCTTTTGGTGAGGTGATGGTGAACTGTTAGATCAGCTCACACATCTTCCCAAATGGCAACCTTTAAATAATCCTCCAGAAGCACAAAACATACGGTGAAATACAAAATATTTTTTCAAGTCTACAAGAAAGAACAGGCTGTGTTCAGTAAGTTCATGAAGTCTGAATCAGAAGATGTTTGATCAAGCCCAACACCCTGTCTCCAACAGCAGCAGTAGGAGCATCTTCAGAAACATCATTCTTTCCAGTACCAGTAATGCCTCCCAACATCCATGTACTTTTTCATGCCCAGAAGCTGGATGTCCACTGACAAGTGGATGACAAGCCTTGCACTTGAAGGAAGATGGATGCAAACGGCTAAACACGCAGGATGCTTGCAGAGGACTATATAATGTAGGAAAGAGACTTCAAAACACCTAGGTGAAATTAAGTTTTCAAGTGCACTACGAGCTGGCAGCACTACACAGACTAGCTAGCAACAGCTAAGTCCTAGCAGCCAGAAGGTGCCCAAGATGCTGGGACAAATGTCTGATGCCAGTGAAAGTAACTTCCTTTGTAGGTACATAGGTTAAAAAAAAATAAAGAAGCAACAATAGTGGTCACAGATGGATGCCAGGCAGAGGCAACACCAAACAAAGAAATGACACCAGGGAAGCACATATGACACTTCCCTTCGGCGGGCTCCCAGCCTCTATTTTTATCCGAGTGGATTTCCTGAGCCAAGCATTGTTTCTGCCATTCATCAACCTTCAGGGTAGCTGTTCCAGTTACTCATCCTGTCTCCTTTTAAAGCAGTTAACTTCTTGCAACCCTCCCCCAGCAAGTTCCAAAGAGCTATTACCAGGTCAGTGAG
Source organism: Dryobates pubescens (assembly GCF_014839835.1). Classification (NCBI taxonomy): domain Eukaryota; kingdom Metazoa; phylum Chordata; class Aves; order Piciformes; family Picidae; genus Dryobates; species Dryobates pubescens. Next base: position 16,736,198 of record NC_071625.1, on the reverse strand, counting down.
CTGTTTTAAATCTGAATTGACCAGAGCATACAAAAATTGGTTAAGTTTGTTTCTTGCCTATATTTAAAGGGTCTTTGTATCAAATACTGTCAAGGAGAACAGTTGTCTGTATCCCAGGAAACACTTCACAACCACCAAGTACTCTCACCATTGACTGAGGCACATTTAACCTCCTCTTCACCCAAAAGACAAGCTCTGCTTAGTCATTGAAGCCTGAGACTTTGGCAGGAATGGTCTCCTCTGTAGGGAACAGTGCCAGCTTTTCTATATGCATGCAAGCAGAAAAGGTTCATTCATTTCCATCTGCGCATAACAGAGTTTGATTTTGGAAACTCACCCCTTCCCCCATCTCTGATGCTGTCAGTTGATAAAAGAAATAAGGATGTACATGTTTTTTAACAATAGTTATGCCTGCTGTGGTAAGAAAGGGCTTTGATAAGAAAAAATAAAAATCCAGTCATAATTGTTTATGACAATGACCCAACAGAAACACTGATGCCTAAGGCTCAGCTGAAACCATCAGTATTTACTCAGGAAAGAATCAAGCTGGACATCTCAGAACTCAGACTTTCAGTATGAGATTTCAAGAAGACTGAAGAAGTCAGCTGTTTTAGCAAGTTACATTTTTAAGCTTCCATCCCCCCCCCCCTTTTGTTTTACATCAATCGATTATGAGCATATCACAGAACTAAAAGTAAATCATAATTAACAATAAGCAATAACAACTTTATTACCATTATTATAATTTTGAAAGTAAATGTATTTTCTAAACTACCTGAGAAACATACCCCATCCTTTCTGGCCAGGGAGTTACTATCACCCCAAGAAAATAATTAACAACAATTAGTATGCAATGCAACTTGAGAAAGTCAACTCCAGTCAAAAGCAAACATTAAGGAGATGGCAGCACTGGTGCAAAGGAGGTCAAGTGCAGGTGTTTGAAAATACATTCTAAACACTTGTGTATGCCCAGAAAGGAAAAAGTGGTATGTGTGAAAGGAACAGGTCTAGCGGCTTCTCTTTCTTGTTTAGGAATACCCCAGACCTCATATTCCAGATGCTAACAAACCACAGCCAGAATCAAAGGAAAAAAAGAGAGAAGGAAATGTGATCATTAAGACACTCAAAATGGTTGGCCTGCAGGGGAAGCCTCTCAAGTAAAACATCTATTTGCTTGTTTACTTTTTTTCATTAATAAACCAGAGAAGCTGGAATTGAAAACATTTAGAGCCACATCTGCAATCAAGATAAACCAGCACCATGCCAGTGTGGTTCATACAGCAGCACCAGCTGCTGCTGGGGAAGCACAGCACATAAACACTGGAGTAGGCTCCCACGCAGCAAGACAGGCTTTGTTTTATCTGGCTGCTATTTCCAACCAGGACAAGATTTATCTCCGAGACCTGCACTGGCACCGCAACCATAATCAGGTCAGTGTATTTAACTCTGAGTGGGTAGTAAACAACATGTGGAGTCTTGTTGGGTTCTGGACAGCTTCCACAGACCAAGTGGAGATGCATCAAACACCACCACCATCATCACTACAGGATGTGTGATGGCTTCTTTGTCTGCTATGGTAACAATTTCAGGAGCCTGGTCAGAAGCATGCCTGATGTCCCTAATGGTAATGTTCAGAATGCTTAATCAGAAGTTTACAGACAAACAATTTAACTGCTTAACGACTGCACAGCAGCAACTAAAACATCCTGTGTCTTAACCAGAAACACAGCCAAAGAAATCTGAAATCTCTCTAGACTCTACTACAACCAACCTTTAACTCAGGAAGCTCCTGAGATGCATGCTTGAGTTGAAAAAAAACACAAAAAACAACCAACACAGCAGGTAAGGAACAAAGCAAGCTTCAATCTGAATTACAGGTTTATGACCTCAAGTTAATCGCAGCCAGAAATGCCCAAAAGAAAACTGGACTCCAACAGAAACCTGCTCCAGAAGGAGCCTTCACTTTGTGGGCACACAGGCTATCTGCATGAATATAATTTCTGTGAGGAGCTTTCCCCTGTCTGTTGTCACTCTTATAAACACCCTGTAACTCTTAAGGAACTCACACAATCATCTGACAGTTGAATGCTGCTTGCTGTAATCTTGTTGACCTTAATTTGGTTTCCAGAGCTAACATCTACACTGCTAACATAAAACAGGCTAGTACAGTTGAACTAAACAGAATGGCTGCCTTAGAAGAATTTCCTGTCAACAACAGGTAAGAGGTCACCTTGATTTCTCTCCTTTTAACCCATAAGGAAGGCTTTAAAAAGCCTTTTCAATAGCTAGAGAACTGGATACATTAATTTTCTCTCACTTCCTAAAGAGCCCACAGATATTCAACACAGCTAATTTGAAAAACAGATTAATTTTGTCCTAAATTAGCAGAGTATGTCCAAAAATAGGTTTTACAGCACAGTATATTTAGGAGGTTGTTGAAAACTCAAGACAGACCTAACAGACACAGGATACTGTAGGCTCTCACAGTCTGTATCAATAATACTTGGTGTTTCTGCAAATGAGTGAAAATTAATTGCTTACTTGCAAATTAAGAAAGCTGATGTTCCAGTATGAATAAATTGAAGTTGGAATAATGTACTCCCAGGGTGACTACAAACCTAATTTCCCTATTTAGTAGGAAGGAGAAAATATCTTGCACTAGAGGAAGCCGTTAAGTAGCACCTCTGACATTGGGACATGGTGTTCATGTTTTACAAGTATTCCAAATACACCAAATGCTATTTATATATCAAATATGGTAACTCTTGATGAGATAGTTATATAAAGGTCTTAAATGAAGAGTTGGACAAAAGCAAGCTATAAAAGAAAACTCTATGTCCCCACAAAACCAATGTAAGTTTGCCCTCTGATGACACTATGTCTGACATTCACAGAGAAAAGCCTCACACCCCTCTTTCACATTATTGTGCTCCCTCGTCTCTCCTGCACCGATCCAGCAAACACATTTGTACATCACATAATGAACTCATCTGGGGAACTGGTCCAGCTGAAGAAAAACTCTGCCACTGTAGCCCAGTAACAGGTATGTACTGGAAACTGTAGCCTGAAAACACTTTATTCTGGTGCCTACAATTTCGCCATCAGGACTAGAGACAACATCAACTCAAGCAACACATCCACGTAAGTGCCTCAGCATCTTTCGCACTTCATCCAAAGTACCTCTCCACACCCACGCCTAATTCCACAGGGAACCTCCAAAGCACACACTGACAGTGCTGACAAAGAGCCAGGACAGCTGCGCTTTCCTGTCTCGGCTGAATCAGCACTCTTATGGTCCTACTGCACACTGCTTGAGCTTCCTAAATAAACCTAACAGTATTTTAAATGCTGACAACAAGTTTAGTTTTCCAGAAGCTTAACATACAGAAAGCACAGTCCCCTATCCTCAGCTGCACTGGCAGAGTTTAGGAACTTCCTTGGATCAGGCTCTCTATAGCTAAACTCTCATGGGGGATGCATTCCTAACTTGAAGTGGTGGTGCTGATCTCTGCCTTGTGACCAGCAATAGGACACAAGAAGATAGAAGAAAGCTGTGCTCTGGGAAGTTCAGCTCAAACATTAGGAAAAGATTCTTCACTGAGAGGGTAGTCAGTGACTGGAACAGGCTCCCCACAGAAGTGGTCGTAGCACCACACCTGAGCATCTGGATTATGCTCTTAATTATATAGTTTAGTTCCAGGAGGAATGGGGAGTTGGATCTGATGATCCTTATGGGTCCCTTCCATCTTTAGGTATTCTAGGATTCCATGGCTCGAAGCCATTTGCAGATCTAGATGTTTTCAGGAAAAGGTCCAAGGGCTATTTAAACTGTTATTAAAATGTTATTTTGTATGAGTGCCTCATCCAAGAGTATTTTGCATAAGTAAAGCTGGCATGCTGAAGCCCAAGGGTATTTTTGTCACCTTTTTTTTTGTCTGATTATCACAGTCCTCTACACCTTTTTTCCCCCCCTGCTTACAGTTGCAGCACTCCAATTTTTGAGTTTTTTTTGCATGTTCTCGTAAGAGAGGCACACAGTAACTTACAACACAACTATGCATTATCACCTGCTGCAATGTATACAAGCATGCAGTGAATAAAAGGAAGGGGGGGGAAAAAGGTATATGGTACCTATTTTCTTTGTTTTGTATTAGATCAGGAGTGATTTTATACATTTCTATATGCACCCAGCTGATGCTAGAAATCAGTTCACTCAGCTCCTCCTATATATCCAGGTTTCACTGCCTCAAAGCATGTATTACTGTATATGTGTAGAAGTCACATTAGGGTATGTAACCATTGCTGTAGACTTCCAAGAAGTCTTGTATAATCCCTGAAATATTTACCTGGCTTGGTTTGGATTCCTGCAAGTGCTCACAGACTCTTTCCACAGGAGTCTCTCTGATCAACCTGATACTCCTGTACTATGTTTTCATAGGAATTCATTTTAAAAGAGAAACCCACTAGATTAAAAAAAATAAATTAATAAAATCCACACACCACAACATTTCCTGTATAATAAATAAGGCAAGCAATAGCCTTCTTGAGAAGTGTTTGGAAAGCAGGAATGCTGCAGTGGATGATGAAGGAGACTCATAAATAAGGCTCTAACATCCCATTCTCTGTTGGTGCAGTAGCACTGCAGTACCAGCATAAACAGACTTTTCTTCCCCCAGTTTTCTCAATTGTGTCAATCTGCAAGATGATGCAGCTCTAACAAGATTGCAAAATTGACCTGGATTAAAAGCAGCACTAGAACAACCATTCCTTTTAACTTGGACTGAGTCTGCCAAACACTCAACACCTAAGCCAGCACAGCTAAGATGGTTGCATGCAAAAAACTAAACAGCAATAAGGAAGTTGTCATGACTCACAGAAGAAACACTTGTCTGACTTATATCTATCATCTGAACTGTAGAGCTTTGCATTACAGTTCTTGCCATTTTGCCACCACAAAATGGAACTCCAATCAAATACTCCTGTACTACTGGGTGTAAGTACAGCAACACGAGATGGATTGAATGGAAGAGGCAAACAGGAAGAAGGCAGCAACAAATAGTAACACAGTAATGCAGTTTAATAAACTGCTCTAGTGACATGTCAGCTGAACACACTTCAGCCCCCTCCTCCTCCGAAATTCAAATTAGGGAACTGACTGGAATACACCATCTTCCAACTCTGCACCCATATCTCCTACCTGTGAAAAATAAGAAACTGCAGGGCATAAAGAAGTTAATGAATTCATCTGGTCTTTTTCTATGATGCAGGATTAGGATAGCCAAGACACGCCCCTTGACTTCAATTATCAATCACATCTTCTGAAAATAGAAAGTTGATTTACTTGTAACTGCTGAAGATGCAATGGCAGCATTTGCAAAACCAGGACACAAAGGGCACTTGAGACCAAAAGAAATTCCACCTCAGCAACACCCACCTACTTGTGTGCCACACCTGAGGCTGTGAACAAGGCAGAGCATGCCCTGCATCCTCTCCAACCCCAAAGCCTGGAAATCCCTCTTTGTGAACATGCACGTAGACAACATTTCCAAACTAAGTCATACCAAGATAAATAGGGAAGATAAACAACCTTTCTTCCTCTGGCAAATACATGACTATCTATACATGTTCAGTAGCAGACTACTGTTTGCACAATCATTCATAAAAGCTCCCCCCTCCATTTTTTTTTTTAAATGAAGCATGTCTTTAGCATATCATCACAGAAAAAAAGGGGTAAAAGGGAGCATGCCAGTTCTTTGAAATCCAAGAAAGAATTCCCAAGAGCTGAAAACCTGCCCTTGAATCCATTGCAGAGTACAGACTCGTCCCTCAGAGTACACAGCTCTTTGAGAGACTAAATCCTTTCAGAATAAGCCAAGGTCCAGCGGCAGAGGTTCTCCCCAAAGCCTAGCCTATGTACAGCCACACCAGTGTCTTGGTTGAAGATATTTCTAGCCAAAGAGCAAGGAAACAGTACCTTTAGTCTCTTAAATCAGTGAATTTCTCACTGGAGTTCAACAATGAGTTTTTTATTGAAAAGGGCTTCCCCTTATGATCAAGGATTTGTCTATGAAGTACACAGCTAAAACACAGTCTCTACCCTTCAGAAGTCTTTGGTTTGCTTGGTTTTAAAGGGAAAAGGGCTTTTCCTCACTTCTTTGACTGTCAAGCACATACTTTCAATTGACCAAGGCAAATGAATTGTTAGAAATGAAAGATGTTAGAAATCACAGATCAGGAAAGAAAATTCTACTCTTACTTTCCCTTGGTATTAGCACACTCCTCTGCTTTACCAGTAGAAAAACCTTTATTTGGCTCTTATGAAGACTTCAGACGAAGTCTGACTTTCTTTGAATGCTGGAAAGGTTCCTCGGCGATCATCCCAGAAGCTGTGCTAACCAAGGAGTAGTCCTGAAAAACCCTTTTTTTCCCCCCCCTTTTAATTGCAGAGCTGTCTCAAAGACATTCACCTCTGAATATTCTTACAGAGCTTATTGGAAATAAGCCCAGAGGCCAAACCCAGCACCAGCCTCCTCAGTCTGTAATTCAGAAGAAATGGAAGTTCTATTGCAGACCATCTCCTCCACAAAAGGAAGGGGGCGGTGTGTGGGGTGGTAAAATTAAGGCATAAAACCCTTAAAGGCTATTTTAATCTTAAATTATTCAGCTTGGTCGAGCAGCAGTCATGCCAAAGGAATGTAGGCTTGTGCTCCAACAAGGGTTTACTATTTCTAAAATAAATGTCAGGACATGGCAATACATCAGTGCTAGACCTTTACTACTCAGTACCTGCACATTTAACAATCATTGTCCCAGTTCAACAAAATTAAAGAACCACATTTGTCCAAAAGAAGGAAGTTGAAGAGAAACCCATCTCATCCTTCTTTTACAGGAAAGGAGAACAATATAAAAATCCCATTAGTTGTTTTCTTGGGGAAAAAAAATCCAATTAAATGTACATATAAGAAAACTAAAAATGTAGGCAAGTCTCAAGAAACTGCTACTTGCCTGTTCTTTTCATCCTGCTTCCATAAAAAATGTCACATTTATGCTTAAAACAGTGATAACACAAATTGGTCTCAGTACTGAATTTCTTACAGGGAGTGTAAGCTTTGGATCCTTAAAGCTTATAACCACAGGTATTTCTGAGCTGGAGAAACCAGAGATGTAATCTCTGCTTTTGTTTCTCAAGTTTCTGCATACTTCTTTTGAAAGATAATTTGACTTCAAATACTGTATAAAGAACCTTGGACCCTGGTCTGTAGTAGAGGCTTGCAAGGTTAAAAGCACATCAAGGCACAGCTTTTCATCCCTTGTGCAAAAAAAGACTAACTACTAAATGAATCAATTGCATCAAATGCATCAGAACACTACACTTCAGCCAGAGTGCAAGGATGTTTCAAGTGGCACAGGAAAAAACCTCTTTCCTGTGTAAAACAAGAATACCCACTGTATAGATTCAGTACAGATTCTGTTCTATGATTCTGTAGTTCTATTGATAAGAATTCCTGTTGCTGTACCTCTATCCAAGTCATCCCCAAACACAGATAGAAGCTTTCTAAATTAACAAGAGACAGATCACCAATGGATTTCACACAGTCTGTGGTCACTGTCAGAACACCCCTAGGTCTTTTCACACATAGCCATGCTAGAATAAACAGTATGAAAGGAAAAGAGACTATTCAGAATCTTTAGTCTGTCTGTTTTGTGGGTTTTGTTTTGTTTTTTACTTTGGTTTCTCTTGCACCAAAGGAAATTAATAGCGGGAAGAAGGAGACAACAGGTCTCCTTAACTGTGACAACTCTCTTCCTTCAGCGGACTGGAATCATGTCTCTGTAGTGGAATCCGATGTAGCATGTAGAGAATACAAATGCTGGAAGGAATGAGCAGATGGGAACCCGCTTCCACTAACAACCTCTCAGAAGAAAACCACCCCACACACCACCTACCATCATGAAAATTCTGCTCTCAAAAGAGAATTAAAACTCAACTAAAACAAAGCTTTAAAAACATTTCAGGTGTTCAACTGAGCTTCGTTTCAGTTTCAATACTGCAAGACCTCAAAAAAATGTCCCGGACCAGAGAGAATGCCTGTTTCAGAATAAGCATTGATTTTTCAGCATACATAACATTTCCACATACCTCTAAGAGTAAAGTTGTTCAAAAGTTATTCTTAATATAATCCCAACCTTCTTTTATTGTTTCTGCATAGCCTGAGACACAACACTGTACAAACACAAGCAGCAAGTGAATACCATGAGGAAGAGGAACAAAGGGGCTTACTAGGGGAGAAAGGACTCTACCCTCAGTTCCCAAACAATACTTTTAAATAAGTAATTATATGCATCTCACATTTAAACAAAAACTATTATTATTACTTTTAAAAGCATTAGAAGTGCAATCTATTGTCACCTTCATACCTGTCATGAAGGCTTCTGGGGAGTACAAAGTGGTAGAAGTCAACTGCTGTGCACAGTAGCAATATCTACATTGATAACCATTGCTCTCAAAGCTGTTGCTGAAGTTGCAATATATTACCAAAAATTCTTTAATGTAAACTGCAGAACTTCTCTGTGTGTTTGTTTTCACACTTCTACTCTTGATTTTTTAAGCACAAAGTTAAGACAAGCTAAAAATGACGCAGGAATTCTAAACCCAGACTTACACGGACATCAGTAGCATCGCCATGCCGGATGATGCTGGCCCACGTTGTTGGCTCACTGCTGTTTTCAAAGTAGTGGAAAACCTTTAAGACTCGTTCCATGGTCCCTGGGGAACGCTCCATCCCAGTACTAAGGTGTGTCTTTGCACTTGAACTTGGCGTATGATTCAAGTTTGGGTCAAGGTAAGCTGCTGCCATGGTTTTGCTAGATGCTAGGTATCTGTCATATTCTAGGAAAATAAAACAAAAATAAATTAATTGCAATTACACCCCAATCTTTCACCAATTCATACACAGCATTTATTGGAAATCCATAAAGACTCATTTTTCAAGAACATTTAGTTGCCTTTTTTTTTTGGACTCCCCCTTAAAAAAGTTACACAGCCACGAACACAACTCACACGATGAATATCAGAGAAACCGCAAGCCCCTTGGAGCGAGAGATCTGAATCTGAATACCACAATCATATGTTTAGCAAGAACTCTTCAGTTTCTCAGGAAGTTCACCTGGGCCCCTGCAAGACCAAACAGTGCCCATGCCTGAATTCTGCCCAGTCTGGTCTCGCAAAAAGCCTCTACAGATCAGCATAAGAAAATACTGAGAGCCCAGTCACCACACTAAGAAGCTGCATACCAACACCAGGCTCTCCTGCTTAAGGCTAAGACACTGTCACATCACTCTCTCCATGTTTTTTTGGAAACCAGTGCAACTCAAAACCATCCACAGCTAAAATCATTATCCACTGCGGAACCATTAAGAACACTACTGCACCTCTACTCATCAGCTATTAAACTGAGTTTTATCATCAAGTAGGCATGCTTCCAAATTATTTGTAAGTCTGATGGCAAAAGGCACGGACCATGGTATGACTCTGCATCTCAAAGGAAAAAAAGAAAAAAACCTGCCTCTTGGCTACTGCTGCAAATTAGTCAGCCACAGGCAGATGGTGTCTGAGGAATCAATGCAGTAAAGAGAAAAAGAGCAAACAATACCTCCTCCCTCGCCTGACAGTCTCAAGCATCATTCCAGTCTGCTGGCTGGAAAGAGCAAAAAACTGCAAGGCTTTGCTCCAGGCCTTGGACAAGTGCACCAAGCTTTCTGTACCTCCTCCTCACAGCAAGTTGCCAGTGGGGAGGCAGTTTTGGAAATGTGATGTTAAAAATAAAATAAACTTGTTCTTTCTGGCACAGTACTCTGAACGCCTTTCTACTAGTAAAGCTGGCCTGCAGAAGCGGCTGGAGGAGAGTGAAGCTGCTTCAGTATCGCTACTGAGCACCTCAGCCTTGGTTTACTTTACTGCAAGACAGAAGAGAAACCCATGCCTCCAGCTCAGTTCCTGTAATGCCTCAGCAGACCTTCAGCCACCGGCCTACCACCCACCACAGTGCTCTGCTGACCTCCCCAAGAACTGGTTCAGGAAACTACGGGAAGGTGGGGGGAGAAGGTGATTAGGTTTTTCAGGGCTGGCGGTTTCACACCACAGCTGCCTGAAGTTCCCGAAAACATCAGACAAGCACAGAGGAAGAGAAGCAAAAGCAGCTGGTGGGGCAGGGGCAAGAGGTGAGACAGTCTCTCCTCCTCCAGCAACTAGCCATCAGACCAGTTCACAAGTAATGTCAAACCATACCATGAGCTCAGCTAACAGGAATCCAGCACCAGCAGTATCAATGCTTGAAATCTTCAGACTGTAGAGAGCATTGGCTGGAAGCTAAAAGACGACTTGAAGTCTAACACAATGATCTTAAAACTAGTTAATTCATACCCACGAGATAAAGAGGAAACAGTCCATCCACACAGCATGTCTTTACCTCTTGAATAAGGGGTTGAATTGCATTCATGCAAAAGAACTGTAAGAACTTAAAACTGGCTGTAGTGGGTCAGACAAAAAGCCTCTAATGTCCTGCCCTCAGGCAGGGAAGTTGGTAAAAGCAGACCAAGGAGGCACTTCAACCAAACATTCCTCCAGTTCCTGACTCTTGAGGGATTTCCCCCACCTAAGCAAGTGCTAGCTTAGTTTCATATCCCTGTTGCCTCAGTCTGGAAACTGAAGAAACCATTGTAGCTTTTGTACCTGGATTATTGTTCACTTTTCTGGTAATCAATACAAACGCATTAAGCCAAACTTATGGCCCTGTTAAAACCTTCCCTCCCATTTACCCTACACCAAGAGATCCAAGAATGCCACTTATCCCTCAGCAACAGTACTCTTTTACTTATCCCACACCTGAGCTGTTTTCATATAAACCTTGACTTAAAAGCTGAAGCAGGTACAGAAATCTCTCGTGGCAGACTAATGGCAAGACAACAAGACCATACAGGCTCCTAACTGCTGAGCTCCTCTCCTGCAAGGTTAAAATAGCCTTTGTAAAACTCCAAAGGTCTGCAGTGTGGGGAGTTTCATCAGAACAAATTTGTGCAGACAAAGCCCTTCAACGGGGCAATTGCTAAAAAATGAAATAGCAGTTTTCAGGCTCAAACACGGGGCACAACTTCTGCACATGATGTTCTGCCTCTTTCAGATCAACCCACCCTATCTCAGAGTCACTACTAAAAATATTAAGTTTTATTTCAAGCTTATGTAAATAAGCAGAAGGAAAACTTGCTACAAAACAAAGTGAGATAAGTTGTTGTTTTCTTTTAAAGGAGAACTAAAAGAAATCCTGCTTTAATATTAAGTTGCTGTATTCCATCTCCACAATATACACATTCATCAGGCTTGCTTTAGTAGAGAAAGAACAGGGAGAAAAGCTGCAGTAAAACACTGATATGAGCATTCAGAATATGTTTGACCACAGACTCCTAACATGGACTATCTACATCCTTTGGGAGCAGCAGACAGAAAAGTGATGAAACTCATCAGTTTTCTACACACAGACATGCTCTTAGATGGCATAATTTCAACAGACAAGCAAACTACTGAAATTGGGTTTTCCCATATTCAACGAGAAAAAAAATGGAATCAAACAGAGTGATTGTGCTGGGTACAAGGTACTGTCAGTTTTCACAAGGTTTTATGAAGACAGGTTCTTAAAGGTAAAACAACCTCCTGCACAGAACTGGAAAGCAGTTTCCCTTTAAAATTTGATCACTGGGTTCCCTACAACTGCTTTTAAAAAAATCCCAAAGTTTACTTTAGGAAGTACCAAAAGAACAATAATTTTGTTAGCTCAAAGTACAGAAAAACATAGCATCTCTCTTAGTATGGACCTATTACCATTCCCCTCAAACCCAGCCCTTGGGTTTGAGTTTGTAATGTGACTAAGTCTTTGCCCCAGGCCACAACTTTGTAAAACACAGCTACTCATGCAAGGGTAGTCCAACAGCTTTGCTTTTTTTTGGTTTTTTTTTAAACAAGCTGTTTGATTGTTTTACAATGCAAAAAAAGAAGCTAAGATTATGAACCTCGGATGTTTATTTATTTATGAGGGTGGTGAGATACTGGAACAACAGGTTGCATCTATGGATGCCCCACCACTGAAAACATCTGATGTGTAACCTGAGGAACCTGACTTAGTGAACTGTGTCCCTGACTGTGGCAGCAGGGTTGGACTGGAGCAACCCACGCATCGTACGACTCAACATTGTGCATGGAGACCCAATTCTGCTGGAGTTTATTGGATATTGTAGTGAAAAAAGAGCTGGGGAAAGCCCAGAACAATGGTCTAAAATTGAAGTGTGATCAGACATTTTTGCACGTGAACTTGGGTGCCAGCTAGCCCTTTCAGCTTCCAAGAGTAAGGAATATTGCTCTCCCAATGCTCCCACTCAAGAAAAATGTTCCTTATTTCTCTATACTGTGAAGACTTCTTCCAGGCTTGGGGGAGGATTCAAGTAAACCAATCCTGGTCTGCTGGTATTTAGCGAGTCTGTTAAGATGCTGCAGCTGGTACCAGATTGATTCACTGGGGTAACACACCTGAGGTTTAGGAGTGTGTATGGGAGACAGTTAAATGAGATTAGATGAAAAGCTTTTCAGAAACACTAAAAAACCAACAGCCAAACAAAGCCAACAATGTTACATTTCACAGCTTCTCAAATCAATTCTAAGAAAGGCACTATTTACCTTTTTTCCTGCTACGTTCTGCTTTTATACAATTCAGTTTTGAATACCTACCATTTAAATTATTCAGCTAGCAGTTACATTAGGAAAATATAGTAAAAGTTGGTTTATTTAAAAACCAAGACCACCCAAACAACAAACCCCACACAATGATGAGATCACTAACTGAATCCTTCTAGAAGTCACTACATATTCCATGTATCTACTAACATCAATCAGTATTATGACTTGAGTAGCACAGTCATGTTTCACTACAAACTCCTCATAGAGACTCAAACATTTCAACTAATGGCATAGTAAAAAAATAATTTAAAAACTAAATTCACTAGAAATTTATTACTAGAGAAGTTAAAGTAGTCTCACGAGGGATATTGTTTCAATGTCAATGTTATTCAGCATTAGTAGTTTGATAATGCATTACATAAGAATTTTAAAAGAAAAAAAAAAATAAATCAACAAAACCATTCCTCATCCTGGTGTTGGCAGAAGGCTAATCACAGTGTAACAAGTTCATGTTACAAAGAACCAAGCTGTAATTGTTCATACTGTGACTTCAAGTTGTCCTTCGTAGATATCACATTTTTATAGTGTTACTCAACCTCCGTATTCTGATCCTCATCTCAGGCTCCAAGGTATCAACTGAAGCCAAAACTCCTTCCAGGTAACAATTCTACAAAATACCTTGATACATCTCAATTAAAAACTACAAAAATCTCTAAGAATCTGTAAAATCTGTTTAAAAATTTAAGAATCTATGGTCAACAATCAAAAAATCAGAGTTCAATTCCTTTCTCTGATCCTGGTACAATGATTTTGCAAGACTTGAAAATATTCTGAATTGTTAAACTTTTTAAAAGAAATAAAAGCATTTTAGGTTACTTCCATCCTTGATCTATGATGCTGCTTTACCAGACTGACTGGAACGCAGCTTTGTGGAGAAGGACCTGGAGGTCTTGGGGGACATGCCAAACAAGCCAGCAACGCACCCTTGCAAAGAAGTTTATCAGCCTCCCGGGCTGTTAGGCAGAGCACTGATAGCAGGCTCAAGAGAAGTGATCCCTCCTTTTGTTTAGCACTGGTGAGGGACATCAAGAGCCCAGTGCTGTGCTCCCCAATCCAAGAGACATGAACATAATGAGGAGAGTCCAATGAAGGATCATAAAGAGTAAGGGATTTGAGCATCTGACCTACATGAAAGGCTAAGAGAGCAGGGATGGTTCAGCTTAGAGCAGACTCAGAAGGATCTTACCAATACATATAAATACCAGTGAAGACACAGCCAGATTGTTTCCAGTGCTGCCATGAAGCAATAGGCATAAGCTGACAAACTTTTTAAATGAAGGAAACTTTTGTACGGCACAGGTGAGCGAACACTGCATCACCTTGCCCAGAGACACTAAGGAGTCTCCAGCCATGGAGATAATCAAATTACAAATGGACACAACCCTGGCCAAACTGGTGTAGCTGACCCTGCTCTGAGCAGGAGTGTTGCACCAAACCATCTTCACAGGTCCCTTCCAACCTCAGCAATTCCGTGATTTTGTGATTAAGACTAAATTAAGAATTTATTTCACACTCTAAATTCCTTAGAATTATACAAAACACATCTCACAAGAGACAGGAAGCATCTCATGAATTTCAAGCTCAATCCATTTTCACAGCTTGTATTAAATCCTGCTGTCGCTCTCCTTGCGAATATTAACTTGACTATCTCAACCTCACAGAAAGTAAGGATGTTAAGCACAACTTTAACTATGCTCCCCATGACAAAGCTTGTATTTTCAGGAGCCTCTGTTGAGAGTCAGCACATTGCTGACTTCTGGTACACCATCTCTTGATATACGTCTATTTATTAAAAGACCTGGTCTCAATTCTTGCTGTGGGACTTGCAAAAAGCCTCAGTAGCACTTAAAAGACACATTTCCTTCTAAGACAACAAAGTGTCTGACACCTTGTTGATATACCTGGAGTGCCTGGTTACAGCAATAGCCCCACTCCCAGAACATGAGACAGAATGGAACACTGAAAAAGTGAAGTGGTCAAGACAGCACCCCCAGAACAAACACAAGCCACAGGAAAGAAGCTCACTTAGCATGTTTGCTGCAGCAAGGTTTTTTGCATTTGCCTGGTGTTAGCATCTTGTTACACATTTCAAGATGAAACTTTGAGGAAGCCACTACATTTGTGATTTCAAGTTAGAGACAAACAAACAGAGGTGGGAAAGGGTATTTTTTTCTATTCTCACTTTTGCCTTCAGAAATAGTAACTGCAGCTGATTTTTTAAGTCACATTGGCAAGTCTCTGCTTGCTTCCTAGTAAGCTTATTTTTTCACTCCTCTTTCTTACTGCTCATAATGATATTCAAAGGAAAAGAAAAAAAAAGCAGTAATCCTTTGTTCCATCTTAGACATCTTTTAGCTATATTTACTTTTTGAGGGCATATTTGCTGACTATATCTAAGTGCATTTATTAGTCTTGCTGCCTCTTCTCTGAGCCCCTCTTGGTCACTGCTGTCTCCCCCATCCTGCTCCAGGCATATCCGTATTTTTAATCATTTTATTTGCAGTCAAAAACATTTATCAAGGCCTCCAGGTCAAAGTATAAAGCAGCCTAGCTAGGCACATTAAAACAATTTAAAACTTGAGTTTCTAGTACCTATTTTAGTTTAAAGGGACACATCAATTACTTCATTATATCCGTGTGAAACAGAAGAACAGCTTGGCACTGGAAATTCTTCTGAATAGTTGTCTTTTTTCCCCCTGGAGAATACTGCCTGGTTACTACTTCTATGTCTCAGTACAGTTCAAAGCAGAACTGTAAAGTTTTTGTTTCTTTGCAGAGTTAAGTATTTTAGAAACACACTAGGAAAACTGCCATTAAAAAGGTAATACCAACCAATGTCAAAATAAGTTTAGCAGCAAAAGTTGCCAACACCAGAAAAATTTCAATTGTATCAGATCAATTGAAAAGGGACATATTCCATGTATAGTTGCTACTGATGCAGGCTGTCTTAAGGACTGGTCAGTCACTTTTGCTACGTGTTGCAGAAGCAGCAGCCTCTTAGTTGGGTAGCACCACACCATAAGATGCACAGAAAGAGATGGCTGAGCTATTTGTACTGTCAAGAAACAACTCAAATTTACAAAGATGTCTGTCTATCCCACGACATTCAAATCATCCTTCTCACTAACAATCCCACAGGATTAAGTCCTGACATACCTTAAACACTCAGTTTAACCCCAATTTTATTGCAACATTGCATAATCTGTGCTACCAGCAATCCCCTTTGGAGATGGCACCAATTTCTATTTTTAATATAAAAAAGTTCCATAGTGATGAAACATCAATTGCATTGGGAATACAAAAAAAGTCAGTGTCTGCATGTGCTTTAATTAGAACAGGGTATCCAGCTAGATACTTGCCTAATTTCTCAATAGCACTCTGAACCTTCACTGTGGTCCCTTGCCACCACTGAAAGCCAAGTAAACACACTAACCGCCCACTGCATTTTCTGTTGCTGATCTTTTTAGTTTCTCTGGTAAGCTGTAGAGAGTTACAGCGGTGCATTTTTCTTTTAAAAGGCAGCACAGTAATGAGCAAGTAAGAACTCTATTTTTAAAACAAAAGTTAAAATAAAAATCTGTTTTGAAGTTACATTGTTGGTTAGCAGAAGCTCTTCCTACGACCATCGAGAAAACTGAAGTATGCTATACAAGTTCAAGTAGTCTTTTCTCCACTACATACTGAAATACGGCTCTACTGAGGCCCTCCATAGTACAAGCTCTTCTTCTGAATATCTTTAAAAGTCAAGAGAAGCAGTAAAAATGTACTGTCTTCCTAGAACAGTAAAAATTAACTAGAATTAGTGGTAATGCAAGCATGGTTCTCAGAAATAACAAACTAGAAGTGCACAGAAGTAGAGGCAGATAAGGTTAGTTGAGCAAGGTATTCTGGCTATGCACCATCAGAGCTTTACACATTTGGGTTTGGCTACCATTTGGCTTTAAAACTGCCTTTCCCTGTCTTACATGCCGAGTTATATCATCCCAGCCCTAGATTTCAAAATATTGATATAGGCTTTTGATTTTTAATCTTCATTAATGAAGTTTTAACCAGAAGCACACAAGACAAAAGTCACTTAAATGCATTAACAACAGCCTATTACAACATTCAGTGACTTGTAAACAGTTTTACTTAAGCCTATTTTGGTTCAAGTGTTTTCCAAAGCCAGTAACTACAGCCTCTGGTGTACAAACAAAATTTAAGAATAAAGTCATTCAACTGATTGAAGTTCAGTGTAGGCTGACCATACTAATTCTCCTAATCACAATACTTGAGATGATGCTTCTGTGTATCTTCATGCATGGAGGAAAAAAAAAGCAGTGATTTTCACAGGTGTAGTTGAAACTGTATTGTATTTCTCCTTCCATCTTCACATAAGGTCTCTAATAGAGAGTAGTTGTGATACTCCTGGATTCCCTTAGGAATCAAAGCTATTGGCTCTTCAAGACTCTGTGCTGTGTTTGAGGACCTAAGCACCAGTCATTCTTTAGCTACACATTCATTCCTCTCCAAGCCTCTACTTTCTGCACCCAAATACAGAAGGGTAAGCAGAATTAGCTTAATTAATCAAAGCCTTCTAAATGTGGCATTTGATTTAACAGTCAAGTCAGAGGCATAATGCCTGGTAAGAAACCAGATGGTGGCCTCCAGGATTCATGCACTAACATGATCAGGAAAACAGGCAGAAGTTCAAGCCTCTACTACAATGACTAATAAGCCTCAGTACTCTGGTCAAGTCAAGCTATAAGAGGACAGAGATTCACTGTATGGCCCATTTCAAGATTTTTATTTTAAAACCCCAAAACCTGATCAAGCCTTGAAAAGACAATTTAAAACACTTCCTCTGCTCAAAACAGTACACAAGTGTCCTCTCCAGATTTCTGGAGACAATACCAATGATTCTGTATCAATTTGTTAGAGAAGAGCATTTACAGACTCTTTACCAGTGCTTTCATTCTATCCTCCCTTGGATATAGTCTCTGTCCCCACAGCCTCCCCACAAAACTAAGGACTCTGCACTGTGTGCTCCAGATCTACTAGGAAGTTGGCCCATACCAAAGGTATTTTTCAGTCTTACTGTCAGTCTACCACCTCAGGGCTACTGAGCTTCCCTTGGGCTGAAAGAAACTTAGTTAATGTACTACAGATCCTGAGGTTCAACATTTGCATGGTACTGAAAAATAAAGAAATCCTAATTTTAAGGAAAAGCTGTCATTAACTTGACTAGGATATAAAATGGGTTTAGAATAGGGCTTTCCTCAACATGCAGAAATGGGGACAGAAGACAGACAACTGTTTACAGCACAACTAATTTTAGAAGAACTGCAGGGTTTTTTCCCCTATAACCAC
Organism: Dryobates pubescens; assembly: GCF_014839835.1. Lineage (NCBI taxonomy): Eukaryota > Metazoa > Chordata > Aves > Piciformes > Picidae > Dryobates > Dryobates pubescens. Next base: position 16,718,065 of record NC_071625.1, on the reverse strand, counting down.
CTCCAATGAGTATGTTGGCTCAGCCATAGTTTCAGCTTTGCATAAAATAAACCATATAATCAATGTAACCTCAGAAAGGTTAAAACTGAAGCCCAAAACTAACAGCTGCAGAGAATTCTATTTCCACCTGAGTCACTACTGCCTTAGTTTTTTTATTATAAGAATAATCCTAAACTAGGTATTAATCAGTTGAAATACATTTACTTTAGGGCTTCTTTCAAAGTTCTCTGAAAGAAAGACACAGCACTTCAAAGCATGAAAAATTAATTGCAACCCAAAGAGCTGGGTTCAATCCCCTACAGCAAGACAAGTTCCCTTACAATTAAACTGCATCATTTCCATCTCTTCGAATTGTGGGAGAAATCACGCAGAGCATCTTGCAAATACTTGACCAGAGTAAGCCTGGCCATGTCCTCTTCACTCTCTCCTCCCACAACAGGGGTTATTCTGGGTTAAAGCCACACCATGCTTCGCCTCAACAAGTGGGCAAGCCTGTTCCACTGAAGCAACTATTCTGGTTGTCTCATCCAGTCTGCCTCATATCACCTGAACAAACCCAGGTATTTATTAGTTACTGACATTTAGCTAATTTCAAACAACTTGAAGTGAGGCCAAAAAGAGCAGATAATTAAATGGCTGCTTTTTTTGGGGGGGCAGGGGGGAGGAGGTGGTCCATGGGGCAGGGAGGAAATCAGTTGTGAAATTCAGTCTTTGCACATTCTGCCCATAAGCAAGGTAATGAGCACAAACAATGACAGATCTACCTGCACTCAGGTCCAAAATTGTCAGTGTCTGCTGTACCTCATCATGAAAAGATATCAAAGGACACAAGGGATCGCTGGTGAAACAACTTCATGGTCAACAAACTTGGGCAAACCTGCAGAAATCAGGTAAGCCAGCTTCCCTAACTCCACATAAATTTAATCCTTTTCTACATATTTGATCATAAATATGAAGCTGTTTCTTTAGAGGGCATTTTCATACTATTCAATTATTTCTCTGGAAATAACAAATCAATTCCCTACCACATCACAGCATGAAACATGTCATTGGTGTACAACAATCTGACCATTTGCAGAAACAGCAGGTGGTAATAAATTAAGCTGATGTTGCACAAACAGGACACCTTCGTAAGCCAGCAATGCACAGAGCTATCAATCCGGCCTTCCTTCAAACTCTATTAGACACAAGTATTATGTGAGGGAGCTACTTAAACATATGCAAATTTTTAAAGCCTGAATATACAATCTCTTACAAGAGGATCTGTTAATTAAAAAACCTTTGCACATGACCTTCAGGAAGTAGTTTTAGGTATTTGCCATCTGTGTGCTTAATGTGCTTGCACACATTTTAAAATAAGCACTTTATGGTAGCTAGAGAAAAAACAGCCCAAAAAGTCTCCTTCAGCAAGAAGCACATGTGCTTTAATATATATGAACATGCATGCATTTCCACACAAAACCAGAATACTGAAAACACACTCTCCACACTATTTTTCTGTATTTCACAGGTCAGAGGCACTTACTGTCAACTCAAACCCCTATGCAGACGGACACAAAAGGGAAACTGACAAAGGGATAAAATATTAAGTATTCCAAACTAAGGATACAGTATTTCATTGCATTGTTAATTTTAGCCTTGAAACTTGGAAGCTCTGTCAGTGTTTAAAGGCAAAGGGTGGGTGTCTAGTATCAGTATCACACAATCTCTTACCAGCAGAACACTATGGATTACATTTATTCTATTTTAGCTACAAGGTGCATCAGAGCAGAAAAGTCAACAGAATTTCCAACACATCTTGAGTACTGTCCAGAGAAGTGCAGCTAAAATGATTAAGGAGCAAAGCAGCAGCCATGTGAGTGGAACCTAAAAAAAAGCTAAAACTCCAGCAAAGAACTTGATCAATATTTGCAGAATCCATTATAACAGATAAACTGAACCCTAAACTAATCTCCTGATCAGTTTCAATCAAAAGAACAGGACAACAGCCTGTGGAGGTAGAGAGTAGCAGCAAATTCAGAAAGTATGGATAACAGGCATATGAACGGATATTAAAACACTCTGAAAATCTCTAATGCAGTACAAGAAACACAAGGATGGGCTGCAGACAACAGTCATGCTCACATGGTCTCCTGAAAGAGTCAGAAACAGGAGATGCTGTCAAAGCAAGTGCACCACTGGTTTGATACAGTTTTACATTAAGAATGTCCATAAAAGCTTAATCTTTTGCTTCTATAGTCGACACTGAAATATGACTCTGGGTGCTTCCAGGAAGATCAGATGAAAACACAGATGTGCTCAGCTTTGTGAGCCTCCTCATGCCTTATGTCTTTATATATTATCAAGTCAGTAGCTGCCAGTGCAGGACAAGGATTTCCAGGCTTGGAAAACACTGATATCAAGTCAGAAAGCAAGTAAGAAGTCAACATTTTGATAATTTTCTTGAATAGAACACCTGAGAAAATGAAAGAATACTAGAAAAAAAGTGTATCAATGAATGCAGCAGAAAAGCCTACGCTGCGTACTCTGATCCCTTTAAGGGCTCATGCAAGCACGTATCAAAGTCATAAAGGTTGTCTAAAGCAGTATTTTCAGTGTTTGTAAAAGGAAAAGTCAACTGTTTTCCTGCACACAGTTCAAGGTTCCCTGTTTCATGTATGTTCAAATACCACTAAAGGAATGTAAGTATTGTTTCTCAGGTCTGCCTCTGTAAGACACTAAACAACTAATGTATGATTTTGTCTTAACACATTTTTACGGAGGCTTGAGGTAACTGTTCAACGACAAGTAAGTCGTCACCAGACTGAACCAGCTTAATCTGATCAATTCATCCTTGCTGCTGCCGAAGCTGTGGAGCTTGCTTCCCCTCTTCTCTCTGCCAAGCATTTCCTCATCACTCCTCCTGACTATACAGCCCTTATTTCCCTTCTGTATCCTCCTGCTGCTTCTTAAACAGGTTTTTTAGCTGCTTTTGCTTAAGACAAAAGAAATTAACCCAGGCTTCTTTTTCCCTGGGTGTTGGGGGGGGTTTAGTTTGGTTGGTTGTTCCTGGTCATCTTTTGGAGAAGAGCTCCATTTAAATGAAGTGGCTCCAGAAGAGTTCTAAAAACCTCTGGAGCCAGCACAAAGTAAACAGCAGAAGCACGTGGCTAATAGTAGGAAGGAGGATGCTTCTCGGTTTTTGGCAGCTGCAAGGTACTATATGTCAACTCACTGCTCCTGGATACATCTTGGGAGAAGGAAATAAACACATCAACAGGAGGTTGCAACCGCATTTCTCTGCACTCAAATTTAAAATTCAAGTGTCATTGTAAATGTCAGCCTTATTTTTTCCCCTCCTCCTTTAAAGACGTTTATCAGTGACTAGCTGGTACCCAGAGAACTTTGACCAACTGAACGGGCAGACCTGAAAGTGACAAAGACTCTTTAACTGTAATGTATTGAAACCACACAGAAGTATCAAGTGTCAGAATGAACAAATATAAAAAAAAGAGTAAGGGAGGAGCTGTTGAGAACAAGCAATACCTTCAAGGCCTAACGTATGTTCAGCAACAGGTTCAAAAACTGAAGCCCAGCTTCCTGGCTGAAATAACATTCACCGTCCACCACCAGTGTGTCACCTAATTCATCGCAAAGGATCCTGATGATCTACAAAGCTGTGCACACTTCCTTTAGGTTACTGATGGACTACAGTATCTATTCTTTACTGTACACACTACACAAAAAGAATGGAAACTGTGGAAAATTTCTTACATATCAATTATGAAAAATAAAGTTCTTACAATAGTTTTGTTGAACTATCAAGTTTTGTTTCTAACAGATGCAAAAAGATTGTGTATCTTGGACTAAATGTACTTTTAACTAATTTAGCATTTTTCTCAGATTTCCTAAAAGTGGAGCAACACACATTTATCTTGCACCGTTTTCCCAGTTTGAAGTGTTTATAAAGTGGACAATTATGGCTGCTTTAGTATTCAGTGCTCTTCTGACATACAGCTAGCTTCCAAAACCAAATAACAAATGAGTTCGATGGTATGATTTGCAGCATGCACCTTGAGGGTGTTATGAACTTCATGGAAAGTGTATTTATGAATCCTGAACACGTTCACAGAAATGTATCACAACTTCACTTGTCTAGCAACTTTCACTGAAGGTGAGGCTTCTGACTGGTTTCTGATGCCAATACATGAGCTGAAGGCCTTAGAGGCAAAGGAAGAAAGAAGTCTAATTGCCTATGTAACTCAAAACCATTAGTTTCCCTTTGTTTAGGAGCAGAGTGTTTACCAGCAGATTAGACAGTAGTTCTGGTACTAGGACAGGTTTTATCATTTCATAAATTCTTACCAACAAAATTCTTAATTGCAATAATATGGGTAGGGGGTAGAAGTTAATGACATTCCTGGGAACAGGACAGACAAGTAAGGCTGGTTTGTAGCCCATACAAGGCAGATGGTGACGAGTACCTGTAATTTGCACCAAAATCAACAAAGCATCTGATAGTTAACTATCATGGCACGATCTACAGATCTTCACCCAGGGACCAGTATTTAAAGAGCTGGTAGAAGCACCATATTACCGGTTAGAAATAAGCTTTTGGCCAGAGACCATTTAAACACAATAAACCAAGTAACTACAATGAATGGTAAAGGAAAAAGGTTAATTTATAATTTGCCTGGCAATGTGAATGGCAGCAGGAGCACACCTAACCTCTAATTACTTCCCAGTATTTTGTAAATGTCAAAGGATGTTTTTTAAAGATGTTCAGCATTTGTCTGAAACATGATTCCATTACATTTTAATCAGCTGCAGAATATTTCACTCAGCAAGAAGTGAGTTTCACAGATGACAGGCATTCAAAGAGAAAAGCTCACTTAAAATGCAGCTATATTCTTCTGTCAAAGACAACACTACTCAAAGGAATGATGGACACCAAAGAGAGGTGATTAGAGAGGCAAAAAGCCAAAAACAGAGCTTGATAGGCTTCAAGAACATTTTTGTTCCACCTGGACAATGAAGAAGTGTCCTCTGGGACACAGTGCACATGCAGCTCTGCTGCTGGGGTCTGGCAGATGTCACTAGTCAAGGTTTCCATCTGCACAAATGTGAAATTTGAGACATTTAAGAGTTAATAAGATTTGCTCTGAAGAAATAAGCTGCAGATTATTTTCACACTCCAGAAGGAAATGAGTTTTCCCACTTTGAGTGAAGAGAATACTTCGCTGATATAACCAGGAGCACAGAGCAGCATACTTGATGAGACATTGTGGTTTACCCTTTCAAGTAAAGAAAAGATCAACCCCCTAAACAGACACCCCCAATGCACCATCTTCCACTTAGCGTAAGGCTGTGTATTTATAACGTTTTAAGAGCAGCAAACTCTGATTCATTAACATGTAACACTAATTTCTCATTTGAGATGTCAGACTGAAAACAACCCTGCTCTTCTCTTCCTCTGAAAAACACATTTCTAACAGCAAGAACTTGAGCTGCACAGGTTCTTTTAGCACTGTACTTCATAGGAAAGAGGAGATGCATACAAAAAGGGTGTTGCTGTCAGGAAAATCAGCCCTTCAGGAACAGATGTTGGCATGTTTCTTCTCTGCAAGCACAGCCTGATCCCACTGACTCACAGATTTTGACTTCTTCCCATACCATGCTCTTGCTGAAGGTCATAAAGATGCATTGCTATCGAGATTTCTTCAGAGTTACTATGGCCAACTCGAAATGTGGAAGACTTCCCTCACTCCCAGTCTATGCTCAGTATTATTTTTTAAACTAGACAACTGAAGATTCTTCATTTTAAGCAAGCAGAAGAAATTCAAAGGTTTCAGAGAGGAAAACAACAAAACTAAATAAAAACTTGATATGGTTCCTATTTAATTCACACATACGATCTGCTAGATTATGTGTTACCTCTTAGCCATTTTCCCTTACACATTCAGTCATTTGGACAATATTTAAAATGGAGAGGAATATAGATTTTTTTAAAAATTATTTCACTGCTATGTCAGCCTTCAATTTTTCTTCTGTCCCCTGTAAAATACTTCATATATTAAAAAAGGACACACAAACCTGAAATTAGAGTTGTTGCTTTTATAAATTAAATGACAAAGGGAGGAGAATGACCAAATAGTTTATTCATTTTCCAGGTGCACAACATAAAAAAGAATATATCTCTGTGCAGCATATATTCCATTTTAAATATACAGATTTAGCTTGATGCTTTGTTTTATGAGGCATTTAGTGAAGGTATACATGGGTAAGGTACTTAAATTCTCTTGGATAGGGTTTGTCAATTCTTCCAAGAAAGGCTCCTGCTTTGTTTTAATGCAACAAAATTAAGATTAAAGGAGAGAGAACAAATTATGTTAGAAATAGTCTTAAGAACATGTTGTTTTGACAGAAAGCTCTGAACTTATAAATCATGTTATTCTAACATTTATTTAATCTACTCTTACATGCTAAACAAAACAGGTCAGAGCGATAAAACAAACATCTCTGTGACTTGAAAGGAGTGAGAAGGAAGGGAAAAGAACACAAAGAAGTAGTAATTAAAGCCAAAAATAATAGTTCATGTATAAATTCAGTGCCAAATTACACCACACTACCAATGTCAAAGAAAACATGCTATAATTAACAGATCAACAAGACTGACCCTTCTTCAGTATAAACCTTAATTTCACAAAGCAGTGACCACACCTATGGATTTCCAGGGGAACAGCAGATTTGAATCTTCAAGTGTATTTATGGTCAGTCAATAAGCACATACATGCATCATGCTAAGAAAGGAGGAAATGTTCATCACCTGAAAATACTTGGGCCTACAAACCTGTAAAAACCTGCAGTCACAATGGACACATTTTATGAGCAACTCTGTTGCTGACTGTCCTTGCGAGGACAGAGGGGTAATAGTTTACATCCTACCTACTGCCAGCTCTGAGAAATATTTTTCCCATTGGAGGAAAGGAACAAGAGAGTTTTGATATTCCATTTCCAAGAGAACTGGAAAAAACTTAATGAGCTGAGTGTAAATTGGATATAAAGAGCAAGAAAAGTCTAATAAAAAGAATAAAAAAATATTTCCTCACAAAAACCCAAACATTTATGGTAGTAAAATACAAAGAGTTACAGATTAACTCCTGTTTCATGATCATCCCAGGGCAGAAGCATCACATGTACCACAGAGATAGAAACACTAACATTCACAGTAACAGTCACATTCTCTGTCCAAGTAGTACCACACTAGCAAAAGGTAACAAATGGCTCCTGTTCCCTCAAATGCGGTGTTATTCAGAAGAACTGAAGTTTACTCAGCTTCTTGTTTATGCTCCTATGACTGAGAAGGAAAATGTTGATCGACTTAGGCATCACTGACTGATTCTTTAAATAAAAGCACGAAAATAAATCATTCTTATCAACAGCCTGTACAGACCCACAAACACATACCACAGGCAAGCACAATTAGCAGACAAGTAAAAACCACTTTCATGTGAGTCAAGATACAACAACAGAAATGCAGTTTAAAAAATCTTGGAGTAAAAAAACAAGTCACAGATAGCAAAATACAAAAGTAGTATTAAATTGAAAGGGTAAAACATTTCATGTGTCTGCACTATATTCACAGAAATACTAAATAAGCATTATGCTCTCCCTCCTCCTTTTCCTCTCTCCTAGAAAATTTTGCTAGAAAAGGCTCAACCTAACACTGCTCAGAAGAAGGAACAGCACCACTGATCAACTGATGCACAGTCTGGCCCAATGCTTACCAGAAGACATAAGGTGCTGGGCAGTTTAGCCACATCGCTGGCTAAACCAAGTAATTTGCTCTACTCTTCCTGCAGTATGACATGGGAATAATGAACATGACCTTTCTGTGTATCCAGGTGTGTACAGGGTGCGCTTGTTTCTGGTATCAGGTAATTCTCATTACCAGCTCTTTCCCACTCACTGTGACAGACACAGGTGCCTTGCAGACAGACTGGAACAGAAACTGCATTAACCACTTTGACTTTTAAGTAGTCAGCAGTTTTGGAGCAGAAACTCCAGAATTTAATTTTGCATGAACAGTAAGAACTTTGAAAATTTTGAGTTCAGAAAGTTACCTGAGGGAAGGTTTAATCACAGAAACTATTAGACACACACAACCACAACAAGTGGTACTGTGCCTACAGTAATGCCTTATGTCTCATCACCAAGGTATACCACACTTAAACTGCGCAAACCACATATAGAGCCTTCAAAAGCAGCAAGATGTGACAGACGAGAGCAGTACTCCCAAAGAATTCTTACTGCACCTTCAGATTGACAAAACATATTTAAATTATGTTTAGATGTGCAAACTCAGTGCTTTAAGCATCACACCCAACATTACTGGCCAGTGCAGGCCACACTTTGTTTCAGTAGAACTGGATCACTGCATCCAAAACCTGTAATAAATCTGTTCAGCATCACATCAATCCTACCTAACTCCCAAAATTACTCTGGAAGAAAGAACAAGCAACAGACATGTTCCTATCCAATCACTCACTATGCTTCACATCCATTTAATTTATAATTTACATTTTATACTTTATAGAATAGTATATCTATATAAAAAGTAAAAGCAGTGTTTTCAAAAGAACTTAGTTGCAGAAGTATGAAGCTGCAAATTCCTCATTTCAAGGATAGAATAGGAGCAGTGCAATGACATTTTCCTACCACTCCACAAGAAAACACCCAACATTAAGTCCTCCTGATACAACTACAGTAAAAAAACCCCTTAACATTAGGAAGCACAGATTTAGAAACACACAGAGGAAAAAAGCCTACCTTCTGCAGCAACCTACAGCTAGTTGCTGGAACATTAACAAATCGAGCTGAGAGGCACCGCTGCCTGCCCACTGCACCTCTGTGCCAGAGGACACTGTGCTCCACAGCTCAACAGGTTAGGGCACAAATTATCCATTTCTTCACCATTTGCATGATAAAAGCAGGATACCACTACAGTGCACTACAAATAGGGATGGTTGAAGCAGGACTCCCTGCCACCTGAGTAGTACCTTTACCCTCTGATAAAGGGTTAGGACACACCTGCTGCATACATAGGCTTCGCTTTTAATAGGTACAGCTATAGACAACCACGAATCAGGGACCTTTTAATTTAGCCCTTTAATTCTGACAGTATGATTCAACACTGCTGCAATCAAACACCTGAATGAACAAAATGCTGCTGTTCAAGTCAGCTGGCAATGCAGGTTGTCATATGGGAATCAGATGTTAGGACCACACTGAAAAGGCTGCCCTACTCTGAAGTATCTTTGTTGCAATTCTTCAGTTTATCTTGACCAACCATCATGTCACAGACTAGACAAAACCCCCTTTGAGTTGAACAAACTAGAATTTCAGGAATACAATTCCCACTAGATCTCCTCATAACAGTGAGGATGACAGATCATTGCTGAGTTGCAGCTGTAACAGCAGAACGCCTATAGAAGCAGCTTAAATCTTACTGCCCCTTATCTTCAGACATCAGCTGAGAAGCTTCAGGGATACCTCCAGTTCCTTCCCATTCTCTTCCTCTTCCATAATGTAGAGGATGCAGATCACCCTCACTAAGGCTGAGAAGCAAAAGTTTCACACTGTTTTCTATGCGTTTAAAATTACTGTTTCTGTACCTCTTCCAGTTCTGAAAGTCAACTGCCACATCCCCGAGGGCATATTCAGCTAACATAAGAAGCACCGTTAAACACTGGGTGCAGAAGGTAAGATTATTCAATTTCCTCTGACAAAAGAAGACTTTAGGTTCACCTCAAACTGAAATCAAAGTTTAGCTTTCAGCTTCGAAATGCCATACTTCGGTTTATTATGCTTGTCATCTGTTGATATGACACCCTCTGCAGCTCTTCATTTTAGTGTTTTCAGCGCTGTAAGCAGTTCTACCAAGCAATGGCAGAACTGAAGGTCACATGATGATTTTCTTCCTGTACTTAGGATAAGGAGACTGAGACCATGGAAAAATCTGTTTTACCTTGAAACTTCCTCAATAAAGCAAAGGACAATACTTAATTTTCAGAGTCTAATTAAAAAAGACAAAGAAAAGAGAGAGAGAGAAACCAAACCCCTAGCTCTGAGTTTTATGGATCTGAAAACACTGGCAGGGAAAACATTATTTCGGAAAGCAGTGATGGTGCTTGGGAGGAGTAATAAGCACTCTCTTCTGGCACAGAAAGAAACCTTTGTTATCAAATGGAAAAGAAAAGTGATTGTTTATACATTTATTTTTTTTTCAATAAAATGACTCAGCAGGATTGAAGTCTACCCAGAAATACTTTTTTGCTAAACTACATTCAATATCAGAAGAGGGGAAAAATCCAACCCCCTTCCTGAGTATCAGTAAATAAAGTATCACAGAAGTGCGGAGCAACTACCAGTTAACTCCATAACCTCAATCACTGTCCTTTACAGCCTGTCAGGAAAAAAATGGCAATGTTGATTCTCAGCATGGATTCTAGAGTGGATATTGCAGTAACCTCATTTGTTTTGCAAGACAATGAAATCTTCAAGAATGGTACAATATTTTTGTTACTGCTACAATCAAGTACATTTATGATGTGCTGTACATAAGCCTGTTTTAACATAACATTTACAAAGACATTTTCCCTTCTGCCTTTTGTTTGCTGTGCTAGTTTATAAAAATCAGGAGGAGCCTGTACAGGCTTGTCTACTGCAATGTGACAGTGTATTAATTTCAGATCTCTCCATTTTTAACAAATCCTTGTCAGGTCATGAATTTCAGAATATTCATGATGTTTTTTTTTAATAATTAGTGAAAATTCTATACGCTTTAATAACATGTTGTTGGGGTTTTTTTTGGTAAGATAAATTAAATGCAATAGTTGTAAATTAAGGGGCAACACTTCAGCAAGTGAAAGGACTGACAGAAGCTGATTTATTTCTAACAAATCTAACACCAGTCAGAAAAGCTCATTTCACTACAGTAGCCTCCCCAATAAAAGCTGTGCAGGAAAGTGAATTGTGCCCGATGGCTTGTGTTCACTAAAAACACAAAATGAGCTAAGAGATCATCTTCAGCATCTAAGGATGCCAATCTCAAAGTACTGCAACTGTTGTCATGTTGACTGGCTAAGAAAAGAAGATGCTGAGCCTGTGTGCACAGCCCCCAACATATATATATCATATATGAAAAAAACATACACACAGTGTGACTTGTGATAAAAAGATGTCAAATATAATCTGAATAAGAAAGCTATTAAGGCCACAAACACCTGTTTAACTTCTCAGCAAAAATGCTCTGTTTTACTCAATGCACCATTTTCTAAAATGCTGAATTCCAGACTTCGCTCTTCAGTCTCTAACTTATCTTTGAAAGGCTATTTAAAACATTTCATTTCCCTTGCTTAAGTTTCAGTTATTCCCAGGCAGCTCAGAATTTAATTCCAGCACTGGCTTGCTGGTTCATTACCAGGTGCTACAATTGATAAGATCATAGATCTCCATTACATGGGGAACACCAACTGCTTCCCAAGTGCTTAAAACAATCACTTCTCTTTCTTGCAAAAGTATCTTGAGCTCTGTCTTCTATTCCAGTAGTCTCTGAATACGAAACAAATCACCGTAATGGAAATGCACCAGGACTCTCATAGCTGCATACTCCCTACGCATTTTGAAGAATACCAGCACTACCACACACTGTACTGTAACAAATCCCCCTGTTTTTCCAGACTATTTTCCACTTTTAAATATACACAGGTATTTCAGTAGTTGTTTTTAAACTGCCTTTGGAAATTAGCAGTTTAATGAGATTAACATTTTTCTTTTTTCTACAAAGATTTAAGAACTCAACAACAAATTAAAATCCCAACAAACGACACCCAAAATGCCCCAAACATCAAGCACATATGAACTGAAATAAGAGATGCCTTAACAGTTTGCATATCTCACACCTTAAGAAGCCAAGACATTAATGAATTTTAACCAATGTTTAAGCATATTTATAGTTTGGAAGGAAATGGCTGAGGTAGCCAATGTGTTAAGTCAAGTGACAGTCGTGACCTCTCCAAATTATTATACCCTCAGAAACCAAGGGGAAAGCTCTTCACGTATTTCAGAATTGCCTCTACAGATCTCCAAAAGTCCAAGAGTGGGTGCTTCCCTCCAGCTACCTCTACTGAAACTCACAACTAAGATGCAACAGAACACTCACAATTAAACAAACAAACCAAAAAAAGGCTTTTTTTTGTTTGTTTCCTAATACACAACCACTTCTACACTATATATATATGGTGTCTCTATCGAAAAACAGGAAGAAAACTTGTTTTGGAAACCAGTCACCTGCCTGCAGTCATAGAACCAGCAACCTTCCTTACTTAATTTCTACAGCCACGTCCCTTTGAGTGATTCCTCATGGCTTGAAAAAAAAATCTAAGGGTCTGTTGTAGTGAAAACCATCACAGGCTTGAGACCAAGGAAAAACAGCATTGAACTTCTCTGATGTATGCAACTATCTTGCTTATATTTAGCAGATCACCAGCAGGTTCCATCTGAACAGCTTCTGAAACAGCCAGGTCCATCAGAAAAAAAGTAGCATTTAACTTTGAATTGTTTATCACTTTAAAAAAGGATTGCAACATTAATAGGTTGCAATAAATAGGGTATAACTCCTTGCCAGCTGATTAAGTACATTTCACAACATAGCTTAAAAGGTAATTATTATTTTTTAAACCAAGATAAGGTTTTTGACTGGATAGGACTTGATTATCTTAAGCCAGTATTGACCTTTTAACATTAGTCTGGACAGTTGAATTCAAGAACTGTGACAACTCCTCACTAACTACTCCCCTGACATATACTAAATAATACAACGTTGTTCACAAATTATCGAACAGAGCACTTCACATAGAAGCTATTGAGGAAACTTACTCCTCCTTGGGGTGGGTAATTTACAGGTACACAGCAGAGCTATCCAACTATCATCAACTGTCACATTTACATTTCTTTCACCGAGTTACTTTGTAAGCTTAAAATGACATGGAACTCCGGAAAAAAGTCACTAGCTAAGTATCTAAACCGAAGTACAATATATTATACCACTAATAACCTTAGCCAAGATTAGAGATGTTAGTGAAAAGTTTTTAATGATCCGTGACTAGTTTCTAGTCTACTGTTACAGTCAGAAAGAAAACACCCCTGTATGATGCTGGCACAAATGTTCAGTATTTAGCTGCAGAACAAGCGCTGCCTTCTCAGGGACTCAGACACTGATTTCAGCTTCCCCCAAAGTTGTATCCGACCTTGAGTCTGTTTATTCCACAAGACCAGAGATTTCGAGTTTCAAATTACTTAATAAAGCAAGGAGATGAGCCAAGCAGCCAAAAGTTACTAACTCCTATCACTACTAAAGACAGACAGACTTTCTTGCTGACAAGAAATATACCAGTAAACAAAAGATACAAGTTCCCATCATTTGCCAATCAACATTCTTGAATCTGGAGTACACAGATCCTGATTACTGAATTCAGTGACACTACTTAGACTGGGCTTCAGTGTAAAGAGGAGGCAAAATCTGGCAACACAGATTACACAAATACTTTATAAAGCAAGCAATGATCTTATTCCTTGATGTAGTACTACACAGAGCACACAGAATTGGCTGCAATTAGGTCATCACGCAGTATCGTTAAGAAGATTGAAGATTTCAGATTTAAGAACACTAAAAATAAGGCAGAAGCACACTCCATACAAACACAGCCTCAAACATTTCAAAGCACTTTCGAAGAGCAAGCATTTGCTATGAGATCACACCTAATACACTGAAATCTTCATCTGTCACAATCAAGAACAGTCAGAAAGCAGTTACAGACAATATATACACCAAGAGATTTAAAAATACTTCAAAAAGTTTTACCCATTTTTGCCGCAGGTAAGGTGAAGCTTTACTAGAAAAACCAAACAGTCAGAATAAAGCTATCCAAACTACACGTTTCTCTCATTAATATATTACCTTTCTTTGACTGTAGATATCTCACAGCCCTTATCAAAGTAGGCCAGATCCGTTTCATTTCCCTAAGGTTAAGCTGGTGAACAGTATAGAGAGTATTCATCAGCTAAGGAATGGCCACCATTCAATGACAAATATAGCACAAGCTATTTCTCATCTGTCCTAATTTATTTTTTTTTTTTTAAGCTGAGATATAGCTTCTTCTAGAAATCACCACAATTGGCAGCCTCAAAAAATGCTGCTGCCTTTGTCCTCTTATGCAACTGCTGGTGTTCCCCCTTCTCCCCCCAACAGGAATAAAAAGCGATTACATGACATCTCTCCATTTCAGGGCAGAAGAGACTGGATAAGCAATCTTCCCTTAAGTTATGTTCTGAAAACACTTCACAGGCAACCAGGGGAAGAAAGAAGGATGGGGCTTCATTCATTTTAGTTGTTGGGAGTGGGTAGTGGGGGAATCAATACCTTTTATCATGGCCCAATGCAGCCATCGTCTGCAAGAAGCAGCTAGCCCTGCTGCAATCATCCTCTAGTACTGGAGGAGGAGAGAGAAAACTGATATCCCAAATCCTAACCAGCCCTGACAACAGATGGGAACAACTTACTGCTTCTTTGAAAAGAATTTTCTTCTCTACTTCTGAAAGTTACTCTCTGAGAAGTACCTTTATTCTGACCCTCACAACAGTCCAAGGAGATTAAATCTACCTTCATCTAATACTTTTGATATTCAATATACAACACACAGGAGTAGGTAGGCATCACTCTTACTCCTTCCTGACAAACGAGTTTTACTGAAGGCAAAGCACAGCTCTGTTTTAGCTTTGTTTCCAGCTACTGTTACTTGCTGGTTTATAACTCTACTGGGGTATTCTCCAGTGAGCTGACAGATTTCTGTACTTCAGAAGACATTACCAGGATGTGGTGTTCAAGCCTGCAATTTCTGCTTCTTAAAGTTATTTCTACTACTTGTGCTACTCGCACATCAATGTGTTTAGCCTAAATGCTAGTTTAGCCTGAACACTTCAGCTAAGTACTGAAACCATGCAAGACAAAGACCACATTAAATGCTTCTTCCAGTGTCCTCCAAAGAGACAATAAAAAGACTAAACAGATTTACCGTTACATTTTTCAACTAATCACCAGCTACGCCTACTAAATGCTGAGTTCAGATTCGTTTCCCCTGAACCTCTGAAGCAACTGCCTCTGTCTGTAATCCAAGTTTACGACGACGCAATACTTCTCTGCCAGTTCTCTTCCAAAAAAGAAAGTACATTGAAATGAAAGTGAACACAAGGAAAGTTATGCTTATCATCAGCAACACTCAACCTTTTAGAGCTGTCTTCCATCTAAGGAAGATTTGATTCTTTGACTATTAAAAATTTTGAGCTTTATTCCCATACCATATACACACTGCCACCCACAACATCAGCACACAAATATCTTGTACATAATAATAGGGAAAATACTTATGTCTTGGAATGCAAGTTAAGATCATCAAATGAATGAGTTTCTCATGTCCATCTAATTACAGTAAAGCCTCCATTTCAAGTCAACCCCCCTCATGCTAATAAATGGATATTATGGTTTCTTGGAGGTGGGGAGGAAAGTGGGTGTGTGTGTGAACAACAGGGGTGGCAACTTCTAAGCCATGAAGTAAAAAGACATTAGTCTTTCACTCGAAACGTTACCTACAATCAGGCACTTAAAAACTACTGGCACAAGGTAAGTGAAAACAGAATTACATTTACAGTGGTTTCAAGTGCACAAAGATCAAAAATAAAGCTGTCAGATCCTCACATCAGTGGAAGTAAAAACCAGAGCTCAAGCCCTCTTTCGTTTCAAATCGTTCTGAAAAGCCAGGAAAAAAAATAAAAGCATCAGAGCTGTCAGGTGGCAGGAGATCCTGCGGACTGCTTCGCCTCACAGGAGCATGACCAGAATAAAATATTTAGTTCCCTAGCTTTGCTTTTTTACTTCCATAGGAAAACAAACACACACCAAAACACAAACAACCTGCAGACCCACAGGTGGTAAGACAAATTAAGAGGGAGAGGTAGGGGGAAAATACACAAGAGTGTATAAACTGTGTACCTTTAGCCCAGCACATGGGGAATGGGCTACAGCCGCTTTTCTCCATATAGAAAGCACCTGCTGGCTGCGGGGCCTGGCCAGCCCCCTCCAGCAGCCACATGCACAGCTCCGGGTGGAGACTCCAGCAAGCGCCGCATGCAAGGAGGCTCCGCTCCAGACGTTCGTGGTCCTGGGGCGGGAGGGGGCTGGCGGGGGGCCGCCTACCCGCCTTCGATCCACAGGGAAGCAGAGAAGGGATGACCCTGACGGGCGGCTCAGCTGCCTTCACCTGGCGGCGGGAGCGCGCCCCGGGCAGCGCGCTCCGGCGGTGACGGCGAGGGGAGGCCGCGCCGCGGCTTCATCTTCTGCCGCCTGGACGATGGAAAGCCCGGAGCATCCTCTCCCGGGGGCGAGCGGGGCGAAGGCAGGCGGCGGAGTGAGCGTGGCTGCCCGTACCGCTGCCGCCGGGAGGGAGGGAAGGAGGGAGGCGGGGAGGCGGGAGGGAGGCGATTAGCGAGCGCCGCATTAATATGCTAATCGCCCCTTCTGTTCCATTCACCCGGCAGCCTCCTGTTTACCAAACTGACAGCCGCTCCTGAAAGCGCCCGAGCTGCAAATCAAACCTGACCCGGGTCGTGCCAGGAGATGTGCTCCCCGCTGACCATTTTCCCTGGCTGTTGTTCCAGCCACCCGCCCCCGGCATCGCCCCCGGCATCGCCCCCGGCCCCGAGCGCCCAGCGCCTACCCAGCCCCGCACAATGGAGCTCCCGCACAAAGCCCCGAGATCCACCAAATCACACCTCCTTCCCACCAAGCACTCAAACTTTCGCCTCACTTCGACAGATTTTCTACGTACTGAAATAAAGGCCACACACGCCTGGAGTCCACCAGAACTTCCATGAACTCCATCAAGAATCTTGGCTGGCATCACGACCTGCATGACTCCACAACTACAAGATTAAGGTTCTTACCTTGGTAGAATTTCCGCAGCCTTTAAATTAACGAGCAAATATCACAGCCCACCGCAGTAATTATTCAGTATCACATCTATTCCGCCTCTCAAACCAGGGACTCTTTACGTACTTCTAATCAGAAGGCAAGGGTCCACACTACAACGGTCCAAAACACGCAGCATGGCACTTGTTTCTATACTCAGCAGGTATCAAAACTGATTACAATAATTTTTTTCTCATCTTTTAAAACCGAGTATAAACATTGCAAAAGCCCAAATTTATAAACACACACTCAGGCAGCATATGTACACGTAAAAGAAGAAAACACCCCTTTTTTACTCCTTGCAAAGGATTTCATTAAAAAAATAAATAAATTCAACTGATTCAGCTAAAATATGTATTGAAAAAATAAAATCAACAGGAACAAGGCTCATACTGATTGTTAAGCTCTTTACATATTCCATGGTAATCTTTTCTCACTCCCAGCCCTCAGCATAAGGCGTAAGGCTTATCCAAGACTATAACCAAAAGGGAATTAATCTAAAGCTAACAGCCTTCAACTTAACCTGCCTACTTGGAGCAGCATATTCTCATCTACAGCATATGTTTAATTACCATTCTTTACCTATAACACTGCCACCTTCATTTCTCAATAACACTGGCTATGCAGAACTGCAGTAGTGTATGTCAAAACTCTGGAGGAATTCAGTTGCTGCTATTTAAATGTTGCTTTCTTTTCTATTTAAATGAGAAAAAAATATTCATTGGGGGAAAAAAAAAAAAAGAAAAAGAAAAAGAGAGATTAGGCCACAAGCAGGCCCATCAGATGTTCTGCATCACTGCTCAGGCACAAAGCTCTTTCTGGGGATGAAGAAAGCCAAAGAGAACTGAAGACATGCCTGGATGCCTTCCTCCCCCCACCACAAAGTTTGTGCAGCATTTTAGGGGTTTTGAAGACAGCCAAAAATTTCCAGAAATGCAGTCAATTATATTTGCCTTCAACAATGAAGCAAAACATGTTATAGTGATATTCCGAACACAGATTACCAGATTTGTGTCTACAAAAGACACGGACACAAGATAGGTGCCCTTCCAGTTCAAGCTGCAGCTCAGAGAACAAGAAAACTGGTTTGTTTGTGGTTTTTTTTTTTCCACACACCCAGCTCTGCCACGGGCTTCCTTGGTGACCTTGAACAAATCAAGTCTCAAAACAGAAAGCAGCAGATAACTTTTTTTCATTCTCCCAAAACTGGTTTACTCTGTGCTTTAGGGTGTAAAATAGAAAAAGCCTGCATTTCTTCCATAAAAAAAAAATAGCACTTTGCAGAAAATTAGCTAGCAAAAAATAATAAAAATAATTAGAGGTAAAAGTGGTAGGGCCCAAATTAAGTTTTCATCATGAAAACAAACCCCTTGAAATATCAACGGTTAAGTGCATTACCAAGGAGAATTTTACTAAGCAGGATGTGTGGTCTTGCATTTTTCTTTACGCTTTTAACACAAGACTAATACAGATTATCAATCCAAGAGGTACTTTCTGCTCGTTACAGCTAGCCTTACAGATGACACAGTATTATAATCACTCTCCTCAAGGACACTTTCTTTTAATATTAGAGTACAAAGTGAAGTTGAATACAAAGTAATATACAGCATGAGAATTTTTACTCCATTTTTTAAGTTATCCATTATTTGACACCGAGTATCTGATTTTCAAAATAAGCCAAGTGCTTCCTTGTGACTGTGAGATTTTTTTAAATTAATTCTTATTTGTTATTACAAGATGTTATCAGTATACAGATGCTCGTGCTCTTCTTTCAAATAACATGGTCAGGTTCTCTGCACAAAAAAGCCAAATCATGAAATTTGTGTTCTGGAGACAGAAACCCCAAACTTTGGGTTGGAAGGGGAACAAGGACAGAGCAGAAACAAGGCACAAAGCAAACAGGAAAAACAAACAAACAAAAAGCCCAACCAAAACCAGACAAAACAAAAAACAACTTCAACAAACCGGGGGGGAGGAGGGGAAGAGGGGGCAAAAAAACCAAAGTAACCCCAAACAAACAAAACCCCATCAACTAAAACCTCCACACGCCACAAGCTGGAAGACATTATGTCTCTGGTGTACTTAATACCAACTATCTGCAAAATTTTGTAAATACTGCTCATCAAGTAGGTATCCTGAGTACCATTTCATTCATCTAAAATAACATGTTTTAAGTAATGCCAATCAGATTATAACATTTACTGAGGTAAGAAACATCTGTCAGAAATTAGGACTGCGGAACAGGAACGTTCATTCTTGTTGTCCAGGTCGCATACGCTGACATACACAGATAGTATCTGCATAGTACTCACTGTGCAAGCAATGCTACTACCAGTGACAATTCTCAAAAAGCAGGTATTGAAAAATTAATGCATCAGTCAACACTAAGAAAATGTAGCAGCACTGGCCATTTCCCCAAAATACACATTCTAATGCAAAAACCAAACCAACAACCCTCAGACTACCCCAATAACAGACAGGCCAAGGCTCTTGGTGAAGAAATGGCATTTTGCCTCCAAGGAAATTCAAATCAAGGCTATTCTACTGTGACTATGAATTTGGTTGCTCAATTTCAGCCTGGTTTTGAAGATTACTGAATATCAGCATCAGCTTTTTGAAAGCAAGGGGGGAAACAAAAACAAGTCAGAAGCTTTTGAACTGTATCAAGGCATTTAACTTCTGTTTAATTTTGCCTGCAGGGCTGATCCTGTCTCCTAGTGAAGTCAACTGCAAACATCACAAAGCTTTATGAAACACAGGGTTAAACAAGAGTTTTGTACAACTGGAAGATGCATAAGAGGTTGTATAATTTTTTCCACTTAAGCTTATCCAAACACATAAAAAGATCTAAAATGCCTGTCAGATGAACTGGCAAAGCTTGGCTTCCTCTAGGGCTACTTCTAGACACTGAGCTCCTGTGGGGTGTCTTGGATGTCTAATCAGCAGAGAGCTGACTAAAGTTTCTTCTTCGTCTAATGGCATCATTAGGATCTTTCCACTATTCAACCAATTATTTTCACATCAGTTAATATCTCTATTCATTGAATTTAGATCAAACTGGCTGGTAAGTTCAAGCACTGTTGGAAAGGGAAACAGAACAGAGCCAAACAGAGAACACTTGCCTAAGTTTCACTGCCCTGAGACACCAAACTAAGCTCGCTATTAAAAAATTGCATTCATTTTGCTAACAAAGAATAAGAGCTCCTAAACAAAGTTTGCCCTTAGGATAGGTTGAGGATTTTTTTTGTAAGACCACAAATGCTTTTTACTGAGAGAACTGCAGAACAGCCTGTAAAGCTCAGAGTGCCTGATAGCTGTTCTAAAGTAAAACATGTTTACTGCGCACATCAATCTTCTGCATCCCAGTTTGCTTGCTTTTACATGTTTGTTTCCAGAATTCTGCTCTCCAAATACTGAATCTGCACTGTAACTCTTCTCTCAAGCTTGTTCATTATGTTGGTTTTGGGGAGGGTTGTTGTTGTTTGGGGTTTTTTGTGTGGAGGTTTGTTTTTTGTAATTTGTTTTTTGTTCTATTTTGATTGGTTTTTTAATTACTATAATTATTTTGTGTGCATGTGTGTAATATTTAAGAGTTGAAAAGATTACTTGCCCTAAGTTTCCCTTTAGCCAAACAAACATCTTTATATTTGTTCACAGGAATTACTGAAAAGAGTGCATCACCATGACACCGAATCTGGAATTGTGACTGCTGACATTTACCTTACACTAAGCTCAAGCTTGCTAAGGCTGTCTTAGAAGGCAGTCTTGGATTACCTGGTCTTTAAATATATCATTCTTTACCCACTGCACCCCCCTGCTCCTCCACCCCAGCCACATCTTCTCCAGCACACAGTCTTCTCTTGAACACCCTTTGCCAAAGGGCTCAGCAGCCAACAAGGATAACAGGTTTCCATGGACTCTCAGAAACTCTGAAGACTAAGAAGCTCAGTGATTATATGGCCACCAGAGATGTTCTTTCTTGTTTAACTATGAGATTCTGACAGATAAAACTGAATAACAAATGACATTTTACTTTGAGTGTCAAAATCCAAGACCAGTCTTCCAACAGACAGAATTCAGCACAACTGAGATGCAACATCATCTCCACAAATTTGACTTTGCAATATGGACAAACTAATTCCATGCTCAGATTAGATTGGGCCATTTTGTCCTGAAGGAGAAAGGTAAAGAATACTTTAAAAGTAAGTCCTACAGAATAAAAATAAGAATAAATTTTAGAAGACAAAGCAAAGCAAACAACTAACATCCATTGCCTCTGAAGCTAAGAACTCTTTTGTGAGGTTCCCATCAAGTTAAACATTTTGATTTGTGAATTTAGTTTTCATTTGAACTCCTCATGGCATATGCATGAATGTTTCTTGCTCAGAGAATGCTTGACATTTGAATGAGTATGACAGAGTGAAGCTCAAACTTCCTAGCTTCAATCTGGGGCAGTCAATAGCCAGGAAGAAAAGAAAATGCACTGCAAGAGCTACACTACAGTGCATAAACTGACCAGAAGATGATGCTGGTATCCCAACAAACTCATTCTAGAATATAAACTGCTTCTCATCACCACCCAAGACATTATTCTGGCATAAATGCAATCCAACACTGAATTTATTGTTATCTTCCTCTATTGGGTGAGCTTTATAGTAGAACACATCTAAGGTACTTCCTGAGAAGTGCAATCTTAAAGCAACACTATCACTTCTGGGCCATGGTCACCTTATTAGCTTCACTGTCCTCCCCAGTAGTTGACAGAATTCACTGCTTTTATTTTTAAACCTCAACTGGTTTTGAGGTGGGGAAAAGAAACTAAGCAGGAAATGTAGTATTAATGAAAGGAAGGATCCTCTGATGTTAAGCAGCAAAGGAGACAGCACACAACCCTCCAGCCCATGCTGTTAAGACAACAAATGTTATTAGGATCACTAAATAAATCTTTGTTATTATTTAATAAAGACTAGCCATTTTTTAAACCCATATGGGTTGTATCAATTTTCAGGCATGAAAGTTGTAGCAGATTTTCTTGTGGGTGGACTAACCCACTCATTCTCCTACTTGCATTTACTTTTTGATTGCTTACTGCAGAGAACTATAAAGTCAGCATCATGAAAGCTAAGAATGGTTTTAAATTACTCCTTCCCAGGGCACTGATTCCTCTGCCTCTTCATGTTCTAGGCTATTAGGGAAAAAAAACCCAAACAACAAAACTACTTCTATCCCCAAGACATCTTTGAGAAGTTCCTTCACAACTCCAGTATTTAAAAGAAACATCTGCATCACGGAACCCTGGAAAACTAAGACAAAAGCGAACTCGACACATCCTGCTCCTCATTTTACTGTAAATGCTCTTCTTCCTGCTCCTCATTTTACCATAAAATAGTCTTGATGATTTTGCTCTGAGACAAGCTCACTGCTTACCAATTTGCATTGATTCTCTTCGACCTTTTCAGGTGGGGAGAAAGAAAAATAAGCCAAAGCTATCCAGAATGGTCTCCAGAGCCTTTCTCGCCTTTATAAAAGTTGCTCTGTTTACGGCAAAAGCCTTCTATTTATGAGGTAAACACAGTAAGTATCTGAAGGGGGAGGACCCCACCTCTTTGATGCTGTTAGAAGGAAAACTCATTCTGTGAGGATTACTTTTGTTCGGTGAAAGGGATCCATGCGTGGATGAGTTGACATTACAGACAACTCTTAAAACCCCTCTTCATTAATTCCAGGGTAACCTAGAAATAATAGTCACATCTTCTAAGAGAGACATAGGAAAATGAAGTTGCTTATGAGTCAGCAAGTCTGTTCAGTGCCTGTTAATATTGAGGCTGCTTTCCCTCTCATCTAATAACCAATTACACAAAAGAAAGTAATAAAAGTTGTGCTGCCACTGAGGGTCCAATTAATGTATCAGAAACGGCACAGTATGGACTCCCTTGTCCTGCTTCTCCCCCATATGCTAAATACAAAGTCAGAACAACAGCATATAAAAAAGTTTGTGCTAGAACAGTGTTTGCAAGTAAGGGCTGTACTTGAAAAGGAAGTATGTAATTCACAGAGACTCAAGAGTGTCACAGAAAAACACAAACATAACATTAGCAATTCCTCAGGCTTCCAAACTATGACATGCAATTACAAACTGAGTAAAAAACAATCCATGAGCTCTCAATAAAGCAATGATACTATGTTTATATTTAAACACACACTGGTGGAACAGTTAATATCATATATCTTAGTGGATCATGAGCACAGCATAAATCCCCTATGTATAAACAAACATAGGCTAAGACAAATAGCTACCTACATTTGAAGTTTCAGTGTTACAGAACAGAGCAGCAAGCTGGTGTTGACAACCTTCAAATCTAAGGAAACAGAAAATTAACTTTTACACAGTATCTTTTTGAAGTTTTATAACAAATATTAAGGTTAATTTATTAACCAAGCAAATTCTCTGCCTAGCCTATCAAGCAAAGATTAGAGTATTTAAAACCCAAGAAGAGTGTTTAATATTCACAAATTCCCCTTTCTCCAAATAATGTAATTTGGATTCCAAACTATTGCGTGAGAGGTATCAGCAAATAGAGTTTGATGTTTTGTCTATTCACTTTAATCAATCCCTCTCCTAATTTTATACCAGGAAAGGCCATTCACCTGAAAAGAGCTTTCGCCTATATCCTGCTTCATGAGAACAGCAATAAACTTTCAAGGAGCAGTTCTTCAGGCAGTTATTTTATGCTCTGCTGTGGACAATCAAAGGTCATCTTTAGTGAACACAAAGCCTCTTATTCAATGCAAAAATCCAATGCACCACCTTAAACAGCTTCATTTGTTCCTCCAATTACAGAAGACAGCTGTCGTCAGCACAGTCCTGTGGAACAAGTTATGTTTACCTACAGCAATGCCTGCAGAGTGCTATCAAAGCACTCAGAAAACACAAGAACATGCTACCTAGTTTTAAAAAGGCTTCCAGGAGCTCACCACCAAATAAAGCTCAAGTTAGTTTAGCTAACCAACTATGGAACTAGATGAAACTCAGTATTTCAAAGACAGCAAATAGCCCCACTCTGTGTCTTTTTATAAAACAAATTCATGAGCACACCATTATGACCTCTTTTCTCTAGCTCTATATTCAACTGAACTACACTAAACTTCATCTGTTGACTTGAGAACAGCTTCAGTAGTGTTTTGATAAAGTGGAAAACACATTCAAGAATGTTATTATTGAAAATGAACTAGGTAGGACACCAAGATCTACAAGACCAACTGATACAACTGGAGAAGAGGTAACTTTATGGGCATAGCCCTTCTTCACATCTAGGAGGAGGGATATTAAGTAAGCATTGTATGTCTTCACAGGGTAGATAAAACATCAACAAAACCCAGCTGATGGCTGTACTTGGGTAGTACCAAGCTTTTTGAGCACTACTTCCAAAAAAACCTATGGTATTGGTCTCCACAACTCCATTTGAAGCATTTCAATTAAGACATAAGCTTTTGAAGGACCAAGAAACTGGCACCAAGTACAAAAAAGAAAAAAAAAAAGTTAAAAATCAGTGAATGCACAGGAAGAGTGTAAGCCTCATCCTGACACCAAGACACAGAAGACAAAGTCCAGTAAAGTTCAAGTACCCTGAAAGCACAGTAAGAATCTTTAACTGCAGAAGGAGCTGTGAAACTGCCATCTTAGCAGATTAAGTATCTTCAGGGAATACTTTCAGTTTGCAGTCAATTCTCACTTGGGATAGAACAACAGATTTCCTTTTCTCCCCTCAAGTTTTGAAAGGCACCAGTAATTAAACAAAGCCTGATCACTGTCCATAACACTACTTAAAACCCTTCTTCAAAACATTCCATGTAAGAAACTCAGTAATTCAGTTAATGTTTCCAGAACCTAAACAATTATAACTATCTCTAACATCTCACTCTATCATTTGTCTCCCCCACCCTTTTGTATCACAAGGCCTCAAGTTTAAATAATATCTTTTATTCTTCCTCTTGGAATCATTGTGTGTTACTGGGACTAGAAGCCTTAGATACGTTCCAAGTTTCCATTAGCAATTCAGCCACTCTTTGAGCCCATGGAAGTTTGCTCTACTAAGACCATTTTGCCAGAGCTGCTTGTAAAGTGTCTACCATGACCATGTTCTTACACCGTGGCCCAGCCAGCCTTCACAGATTTAGTTTAAGAGCAGGTAAATCTGAATCACAACAAAGTCAACAAATCCTGGAGATATTCCACATTAAGCTTTTCAGAGTTATTACCCACTGATGTGAAAAAAAGAAAACTAAATAAATCAAACCATGTGACACTATTCCAGCAAGTAACATGAATAGAGACTAACCAGAAACTTAACAGTTTTACAGGTATTTAAGTGGTCATTATTGAATGAATGTGAAAAAGTTTTTGTGTCAAAGAGTTTCTTTGCATGCATCTCAAGCATAATTCCATCCCACAAATGGAAGCACAGGCATTTAACATCCCACTTGTGTCATTCTGACCCCATGTTAGAATAAAGTCTTGAGGAAAAATATGCTTGCTACAAGATCACTACAAGAACATTTTGTTGTTGTGTTGTGGGTGGGTGACCATTTTTTGTTGTTCTGGATTTTTATGTGTATGTTGTTTGTTTGGGTGTTGTTTGGTTTTGTTTTAAAACTTCAACCCTTCTATATGAAATCCTGAAGAACATCAGCTTACGGCTTACGAAACTTCTGCATTTGTTCAAATTATTGACCTCCATGGAAAAGGTCTGCAGGAAACATCACAGCTATCAAACTGTTTAAGAAAATATCCAATTATGTTCTTCACCTTCTGAAAATAAAAAAGGGAAGATGGGGAAGGAGTTACAAGTACAATATCTACAGTTTTTCTTACTACTTCTTTTTCCAGTCTTCTGCTGAGCATTAAAACTTTACACAAGTAAGAAATTAGTTAGTAATTACACAGGCAGAGCAGTAGAGCTAGAGATTAAGAGCTATGAGTGTAAAAATATCCTAAAGGAAAGCTCATATAACCCTTTACTTATGGTCATTTTAGGAATAACTTAAAATAGTTGACAAAGTTCAGTCATACAATGTTTTTCATCTTGGTTCACTGTAGCTCATGATGTTCCTCTTCAAACAAGCTGTTGTGTATTTTGGGAGAAGATCCCAAGCCACTCCCAATCCAAATCTCACAGAACAAATAAAAGATTAGCAAGAATACCAACTTCTAAAGGAAAAAGAAGATACTCTAAATTTTGGAGAGGTGTTTAATATGTCTCATCTCAACAATATTACAGAGCTCACTGAAAAAATGTGAACCTTTTTCTTAACAAACAATGCTGCTGCTATTGATCTGTGTGAACACGAACTACAAAATGCAAATTCGAGAGCAGGGAAAAGGGTAGTGTTAAAAGTGCAGCCAATGTAAGCACAGAAGGTTTTACTAGAAAAGGATTGCAGCCAGATTTCATGTCAAGATCTTAGTTGTCATGTCCCCAGAGAATCCAACACACAACACTAACCCACCCCCTCCACAAATACCTAACAAAAGCTTACAAAGTATAAATATATCACTTTTCTGACTATCAGAATACAATGGTAAAACACATTGAGATGTAGGTGATTATTAAAAATGGCCAACTAGATATTAAAATAGGAAGAATTAACACACACAGCAAGAGTAGCTTCCTCAAAACAATGATTAGCTTTTGTCAGCAACAGTAATAGAAGTCTTGTGATACAGTACTTTGAAACCTAGACACAGAACTTAGGTTGCTGGTAGTGAAAAGAATTGAAACTGTAAGGCATATTTGCATAAAAAGAAAACCCTTCTCACACCTTCTGAACCCTAAGGTTCAGAATAAATAGAAGGTTAAGAAGAATACCAACTTCTGAAGGAAAAAGAAGAAACTCTCAAGTACCTAAATTTTGGAAAGGTATTTAATATGTCTCATCTGAACAATATTATATAGCTCACTGAAAAAATGTGAACCCTAAGGTTCAGAAGGGCATGCAGATAGCTATTCTAACTTGATAGCACTAACATCTATTAAATTGAGAAGCTTCCACTTCCATACTATTTTATTTGTAGGAGTATCTCAATTTAAGCATAAGTGAAAAAATACAACAAAAACCATTACAAAACATATGGAAATGAAGTTTAGTGTTGGATAAAATCAGAAATCTTAATAAAAGCTGTAAAAAAACCAAAAAATCCCAGAAGAAAGAAAATTCCTGATTTTCAAAGGGATTACTGAAAATGCTTTTAGTGAAAAAGACAGCACAGGTTTCCTTGTGTGATCCATTAAGCGCCACACCAGGCACTGACGTGACAGGAATTGTTTATTGTCTTAATGCAGCTTGTATTTAGTTCTTATTTAAAATTCAAGTGACAAATCAAAAAGCTGTTATTTTGTACTTGATTTTTGACTATGCAGTTGGTTATTTTTTTCCCCTTTAAGCAGGGACATTAACAACAGTTCTCTGCTCATGTTGTTGAGTTCATCCACAGCTGCATGAATAATCACTGCATAATTTATTACCCCTGTAATACATGTGAACATTTATTTTAAGAGTTCTTCATATCCTCACTTCTGCCAGGTTCTTGCTACCTTAACTTCATTTGGCAATTCCTCAATTGATTTTTAGTTTTCTGGGTTTTAACATCATAGAAAGAATCCATGCCCTTGTGTTGGTTTTTTTTCCTTACTCTAGTCTGAAAAGCTATGTTGCATTGCAGGTTCCTGTATTTAAGTGCACCACACAGGCAGGTGCAGATTTAGGGTAAGGAAGATCTAATTACACAGCACAGCATTACACACCCCAGGTTTTTTTCAGGCAGTTTGCCTCTGTGGAAGGGGCCAGGAGATAAACCAGGTTTAATTAAATGGATCATTAGCAGGCCTTACATTAGGAAGGCCATACACACTAACCAAAGACTGAATGAGGATGTGTTTTTAATTCAGAAAGATCAACTTAAGCTGCACTCAAAGTGTTAAACTTTTTTTTTCTCTTCTTTTTTAGGGGTGTGGGGGTGCCCTAAATGAGCACTTGGAATCAAAACTACTTTAATATTTCAAGAAAACAGTACATATGTATGGATGGTGCTGACATTAACTGTATGCTATCCATCAAAAAAAAACAAATAAAATGAGACATCAAATATGCAGCATGTCTAGAATCAAACTACACAAAGGATACTAATTTCCTATTAATCTTTTGATACCTTATGCTAAGAGACAGGAAGATTTCACTTAACTTATCAGATGTTCTCTGAAAGAAAGAGTAATCAACAAACATCTTTACACAAGATTCCATTCTGGAAGAAGGTTTTGTTCCCTTTTTAACCAAAAGCCCAGTATATGCTCATTTATTACATTTGTCTTTATTCTCTTCTACTTCTCTGGTATAGTTCTTTGGTATTGCCGTTTTGCTTACTTAGTATTCCTTCATTCTGGTAATTAATAAGCATTTGCACTACAGGATCAAAAACAAAGGACTAAGTCTAAAGAAAAGTCATCTACATCACACAGATGCTATATGGGTTTTAACTTCAGAGGAGGACAGTATCTAGGAGGGATTGGTTTTAATCCCAGCAGTGTCGACAGACAACGTTTGACAGTGTTTACTGAAGGAAGATAGCCTTTCATTCCTTCAGAAATATCACGAACATGCTCACGTTCCAAGATAACTTCACAGATAGACTCAAGCAGCACTTGGTGAGGCTCCGTTTGACTCGTTGTTCACTTCTGACAGCATTTTAAGCATTATCTTTATTACAGCTTTCCTTAGTTCTGAGTGGATACTGTCCAACCCCTACTATAGTCAAGCCATGCTGTATAGTTTTCTACCCTTTATAAAGGCCTCTTACCATACTGAGGAAAAAGGTTACCATTTAAAATCCTGGGCAAATGTTTGCCCTTTATCAGTACTTCCAACTAAACAGCTAGAAAGTACAATTAAGCAGACTCCCAGACGCATATCCAAATAGAAAATAACCTCACAGTGACTCAGATACACAGCATCAGACAAACTCTTCTATGTCCCAAATGGAACCTCAGAAGAAGTTTCATCACATACCCTTGATTCAGAAGCTCCAGAAAAATAAACAGCCTGACCTGAACACCAGGCAAGCGCTTGCCTTCCTGACAATCAAGCTCAACATTCAAAATCTTCCTAAAGATGTCTTCCTTACAACAAAGCTTCTTTCACGTTTAACGTTCTCTTTACTGCTTCAAGCAAATCTTTTATTTCCAGAACAGTCACTCTAAAATTCTTTTGGAAAAAGAACGTATCAGCTATCAAGCTTTTAACTGCAATTGCCATTTGATTCAGATAGGAATGCCCAAATACCTCCAAAATAGATTCATATTAAACCCTTTTAGATACTTACTGGAACAAAAGTGATTTTTTTAAGATGTGAAACACATCCCCGTAAGGAGAAATAAAATAATGGATACATAAGCAAAACCACCAATGCAGAGTAAGGATAACAGGAAGTTGACCTGATGACATCCATCCATCCCCCCGTTCAACCACAAGTGCACTACAGTTAGGATACATTATAAATGGTGAATAGATGGACGAAATGCAAGACAACAGAAGACATTCTGAGCTCTCCATCACACTTTGAGCCCCCAGTGCAAGTAAATTATAAAGCTTAAGACTTGGTTAAAGACTTGATCTGTCAAATGATAAACAAAAAATGCTCTCTCAATCACATATTGGGGGTTGGTTTTTATTGTTGGGGTGGTTTTGGCTTGGGTTTTTTTCAGTGGGACTCTTCACTGCTGTTTTGGAATGCTTTTTCTTTTATTTTTAACCACCACTGTAGAGGGGCATTTCCAATTCCAGCACAAGTCACCTGTGACCCCAGCTGAGAGAACACGTCCTTCACCTTTCCTGCTACTACCTGGGGAGCCTCCCTTACTCATAAAGCACATTTCCCTGCACACTGTCCCTTTGATTCACTGCTAATACTATTTGTGGCTCCTAATCCGTTCTGATGACAGCTTGTATCACACGCTGTACTGAGTCCTTAAGCATTAACTATATCACATGCATACTTAACAACTGCATATAAATACCTCTGTTACCTCCCCTCCTTGTCAAAATACACTGTTTAAATGTAGAAAAAAAAAAATTTTAAAAAATCCATACCTCAACAGCTTTTGTTTTGCCCTTACATACCCACATAACTAAGTACCATGACAGTGCCAGTATGAACTAATATTCTGGTTATGTAAAAGCATCATTATATTGCAAGCAAGCCCTTAAAAGCTGCCTGCTGTCACATCAAGACATAAATGAAAGAAGAGAACTTACCTGCTGGCAAGGGAAGTCTTGAAATATCTGTAACAATAAAAAATACATTTAGAAATAGAAGGAAAAATAGCTCTAAAATTGCATTTGCCTAATTAGTTTCTGCAAGGCTGTACTTGTTTAATAAAGCACATTATCTGAAGCCATTTGCTAGCTGCTAGCCATGCCACATGCAAATCAAATGCATTTGCCTTGTCTCACCCTATTCATTAACAAGATTATGTGTTGCTCACCTAACTGAAGGACAAAGATTATACTGCTGGGCAATGAGTGTCACCACTACAGCAGAATACAGGTCACTACACACAAATCAAGTGTCACATACAATTTTGCTATTATTACCTATGTAATTTCAGAGCTCCAAGTGTCAGTATTGTATGTTTCTTTATCCTTAAACCCTTAGAGAAAAAGGTAGCAACCTTACAGATGAATAAATATGGAACACAAGAAATATTTTAAGAAAGAAGACTGATTTTTATCACTCAGGCACGTGAGACAGTTGCTGAACATTTTCACAGTAAATGCCAAGGCTCTCTTGAGCTCAAATCACCTTTGCAATAATTACTGTCTTGAGTTTAAATAGACTGTATTGAAACTTATACCCTGAGGAAAGAAGGGTGTAAATGCATGCATATTCAACTTTCCTAAAGACACTTGTAGAAGCTGTAAGTTATTATGCCTTCTGCTTGCTTTTCATACATTTGTGTCATCTCAGTACACCTGACTGTAACTGGGACTTGTGGTACCAATCATAGTTCAGAACAGAAACTACAACACATCAACATCTAGAAAGCAAGAATTACTCAAAGTGTGTAGGGACAAGGACAGGGGACACACAACAGAGAGTTAATGGAAGCTCAAATAAATCGGGGCAGAGCAGGGGGGTTGGGGGGCGTGGGGCTTGATGAGAATTGAGAGCTGATAAAACCTGTAAAAAATGAACTCAATATAAGAAAAAGATCTGCAGAGTTATTTGGTTAAAAGCAGACAGCAATCTTAAGTAATAAAATGATTGTATTGGGTACAAAATCCATGCACAAACTGAACTTTAACCATAGGTGCAACAATTGCAACAGATTCAGAGGTTATCAGGGCATATGGTCACTGCTTTTCTACCCATTACAGGAAGTAACATGGCTTAATATATTTATTAGCCCCATTTTCACCAACAGACTCTTAACATCATTTACAATCCAGGTTTGTGGTTGCAGAACATGATGAAACTTGTACACCAAAAAATTACTAAAAGATTCAGAAATGAGACATAGTACTTGGAGGAGACAATGAAATGGCAACACACAAAGGTGAAACATACTTAAAACACAATGAAAATAGCAACAGGACACCATAAAAAAAAATAAGAAAAAAAAAATTGCATGCTTTTTTTTCCTGGCAGAAGATATAAAGTTTAAGAAGATAGTAAGGTACATTTAAAAGATTCTCATCATGCTGTCTGCTTATTATATGAGATGGCTTCGTTCATAAGAAATGCCTTGAGATGGGAGTAACCCAGAGAGGAAGAACACAAACTACATGGAAGAAAACCCTCAAGTTATCTTCTGTAATGAAGCCAGATCACTGTGTATGGAATGGAGCTTTCTTCTGGCAGAAAATGATGCTGCAGTGACAATTAATTTGTAAAGTTAAATTAAGAGAACTGTCACACCTTTTTGTCTGTTTATTTATCTTTAATACTTTCCCCGAACTTTTAGGAAGTCACAAAACAATTACTGCTAGGAATTTATATCCTGGGATACACAAATATCCTATACACAGTTGTATATCCTAGGATATACTATATTAAGAGCTGTAACCACTTGAGTAGAACTAAAATTGCAGAGTAGAAAATATCCTGTTTTTTCTGAAGTGATAGAAACTGATCTCTAAATTCCATTTATATTAAAAAAATAAAAATCAAAGAACATTGGGGAAAAAAAAAGTCAAGTCACTACAAAAAAAATTGCAAGTTGCATTAAAATTTTCCTCTAATTCTTGATGTACAAAAGTTGGTTTATTACAGCATTTCTTACCGAAGTGGTTTACTGCAAGAGTAAGTGTGCCTATACGACAGATTTCAAGAGAACAACAGTAAACTAAACCAGGGGAAAATATATTATCATTCACACACACAGAGACAGAAAACATCAATTTACATTCCAGGAATTTGGCCATGCAATTTCAAACACCTCCAGGAAAAGCTGGGCACCTAAGGCACCGTTTTAACTCAGAGACTTGATCATATTCTAGCGCTTGTCCCTAACTCCTGAGCAACTGTTTCCTCTGGGATCTCCACCAGCATTCACATCACTGCACTGGGGCCTACACAAATGGGGTACCTAGGGGACCAGCACTGTTACTGTATTAAGTCAAACCCTGTAACGATTTCTTATGTCCATGTTCCATTAAGGGCATTAACGGAAGAGATGCTACACCTCTGGGAGAATTATACTGAATAGTTTCTGCAAGTACACATTGTTCTAATACAATTCAGTGTCAGAGACTCTTTTCTACAACTGACATTCTAGATTTAAAAAACAAGTAGGATAGAAAAAAATTGAAGCCTGAAGGTCACATCAGTGTACTCAAAATTGTGTAAATGCACTTAGCATGTTAATGGTATCATATTATTCAAAGGTTTCCATTAAGCATACAGTTCTCTTACAGGCTAATGCATCTTAATTCTAGCAATCAGCCACTACAGAAATACCAAGTCACAACAGCATAAATGAAGCAAGTGCTGTCACAGCTCCAAAGAGAAAGTAACAATTCCACTTTCTTGTGTGTTTGTATATTCAGACACCACAGTAGTAAGCAAAATGTTTATTACATTCACGTGCTCCTATTAGCTGTAGAGTCACATCAGAAACTTTGGTATTTCCTATCCTATCTCCACAGCTCACTCCCATGGTTTCTGGCTTGAAGCTTCTTAGCTTTACTCTCAAATACATTTTTTCATTTAACAGCTAACACTGAAAAGAGCTTAGTGGATTCTGGCAGCATTTTAAAAACTTCATTCACTGAGAAGTAAACTGAGACTACACATTTCAGTAGCTACTCATTTCAGATCACGTTTACAAGCATGCATTCTTTGATGTGCACAACCTTTCCTTTTTCTAAGTGCATTATAGTGTTTGGATCTCTATACAGCAGAAAGGAACTCAATGCTGAGATCTGAAGAGAAAAAGGCCCCCAAAATTCGGCACCTAATCTGGTTTCTGACTTAAAGGAGTGACTCGAGAGCATCTGGAGGAACTATCCTGTTGGTAAGGATTCCCTCACACAATATAAGTGGGCTGATATTTCTCCTGCAGCTCATTTCCTGACCGCACGTGAACACTGTCACACAGCCCCACATTTACAGCTGTACAACATGGACTAACCTCATGTTTCCTATTTGCTCTAAAGTAATTTAAAGTGAAATTAAAGAAAAAAAAAATCATCATATGTCACACAGTTCTACCCCTACTGGTAACTTCAAGGGATCAGTCACGTTCTGCAGATCTAAGAATTACCAGGAAGGGAGCAAAGCGTTAGTTTGAACAAGTTGTGGGGGAAGGTTTGATCATATTCTTTATAAACTTTTATCTTGTAAAGGTTAAGTAGTTCAAGGAAAACTTTTTTATCACAAATAGATACTGGGAAAAAGGAGCAGATGGCCTCAAGACATCCCTTCCAACCCAGGTTTCTGTAGTACAATACATCTGATGACAATAACAGAGCAGGAAAGAAGCTGCAACAACATTAGAGGTGCTACAAAATACGAGGGTTCCTCAGCCAACGAAAGCTTGCCAAGTAAACCAATCATCTACATGAATTCATTGAGGAACAGAAAAACTGCACCACATTTTAAAATAACTATTGTTACTATTACTTGAGACGGTTTGGGGCAGTAGAATCTTCAAATAGACTTTGTGGACCCCATCAGGAATAGTTTTTAACATGATCTATGGATGCCTTGAGTACCAGCTACCTCTAACACTGTTTTTGTTTTTATGAAGCTATGAATTTTGCATTACAGAGTTTCCTCAAATATTTTCTTAGAAATGGAGCTGCAACTTTAAATTCTCTTTCCAAGAGTAACATCTAATCATCAAAAACAGGAGTATTTTGTGAGCTTCGTGTTCCTACCTCAAGGTAAAATGAGAATATAGTTCCATGGACAACTACAAAGGCTCAGACTCTCACCCCATGTACAGCATTGATCTCTTTCCAGACTCGTGGTAAGCAGCAGACCGCAAGAAATTTAATCCTGTTCTCCTGCAGCAGTAACTGACTGACTCTAACCTAAGACTATTCCCTTGAAATGAATTCAGAAAGTCAATTCATGAACCAGCCTCTCATTCAAGAGTAAAGGCTCACAGCACACAAGGAACCACAGACCACAGTCTCCAGAAAGCTGAACAACACATTTGAAAACAATCTTTCTGAGTGAATGAGGAATATCACAGGCTCAACATAAGATGCAGTTTTTCTATTTATCACTTAGGAACAGATGTGTACTCAGCTTTTAGTCTTTGCATGACTCATGCTGAAGGATGCTGGACTCAACAGCTTGAAGGTCTCCCTTCCTATTATTCTTCAGCAGGGTAAAAAGGCAGCCTGGATTTTCTTCTCATCTTTGAGATCTCATCCATGTCAAACTATTTTTCTTTGTTTAAAGAGCAAACAAGTAAGTAAAAGACACAAGTCACCTTTCACAAACACTACTTTGTAAAATTATGTTCCTTGAAACTCCAGGATATATCCATTATTACCTGACCTACTGAGTAAAGACCTTGAAGACACAATCAATTCCTTCTGACAGCACACCCACTGAGAAAAAGCTGTTTAAAAGTTTTATTACATGATTAAAAGATTGCATAAATCACCAGTTACTGTTACACATATGTATTTTTTTCTTTCATAATTAAAAGTGCATCCCTTATTTTTAACCTAAGCCTAACCTCCTTCTGATTTAGCAATCTGCAGAGATCAATGTTAACAGTCCTTTATTTTATAATTTCCCATTAAGGCAATTTTAGGGCAATTGTGAAGAGCAACTCAAAATATTTTCTTGTATTAGCTGCGTAGCATGAGAGGCAGAAGCAGCTCACTATAAAGGTCCATTTTTCTAAACCTTTGATTATCTTACAATTTTTTTTTTTAAATACTAATTTTGCCTTTCAGTAGCTTCACCATTTTGCAAACACCAACATGGAACGCAATATTCATGGGTTAATCATAACAGCACCAAAAATATCTTTTGCTTCAAGTTTTTTCCCCTATTGGCACACCTATTGCATTTGCCTCAAGCACAGCAGCCACTAAATATCCAGCGTTAACTGCACATTATCTGTTACCCTGGGGAGAGATGCAGCAGGACAATTACAGGCCAGACACCTCTACCCACAAAACTTGCCAGCACTCCTTTGTGCTTTGGCTAGATCAGAAGAAATAGTGTACAAAAGCACACACATTTTCTTTACAACCCTACTTCACAGGAGAACCGCGTTGCACCAGAGCCCTTTATTATCTTTGTTTAAATCTCTGCTTCAACTGCAAATATCAACAGTAATGAATTAATGCTTTCATTTATGTCTGCTGAAAAGGTTAACTAGCAAGCAGCTAAGAATGAACTGTTATGAGACCCTCACTGGAAAACGTGCACAGCCTACATTATACTTTTGAGTTGTTCTGTTTAACCAGTTATTAGTTCTAATGCAAGCTGCTGCCCCTGAAACACAAAACCAACACAAAGGCAAGTAAAAACTAGGGGAGCAGCTGAAGTGTTACACAGAGCACTAAGGGTTTTTTCAGATTGTGTTTAATTTAAAAAAAAAAAAATTAGTGTTAGGCACATTTACCATGTGATCAGCACCATCTCTGACATAACCTCACATAAAGTTATGCTCATGGGTGTTTAAAGCTACTACAGCATTACAAGTATCAGCATCGGCTAACTTGTGCTGTACCTCAGGAACAGGTCCAGCTCATATTTGCTTCCATTACTGACAACGAACTGACAGATTATTAACCCCTGCAACTTTCTCACTGTCCCAGACCTTCTGTTTATACTTGTATTTTCCCCTCAGTTTAGGAAGGATGTTGACTTGCTGGAACGAGTCCAGAGAAGAGCAACAAAGTTGGGGAGGGGTTTGGAACATAAGCCCTATGAGGAGAGGCTGAGGGAGCTGGGGTTGCTTAGCCTGGAGAAGAGGAGACTCAGGGGTGACCTTATTACTCTCTACAACTACCTGAAGGGAGGTTGTAGACAGACAGATGTTGGTCTCTTCTCCCAGGCAAGCAGTACCAGAACAAGAGGACACAGTCTCAGGCTGCGCCAGGGGAGGTTCAGGCTGGATGTTAGAAAAAAGTTCTATACAGAAAGAGTGATTGCACATTGGAATGGGCTGCCTGGGGAGGTGGTGGAGTCGCCATCACTGGAGGTTTTTAGGAGAAGACTTGACAGGGTGCTTGGTGCTGTGGGTTAGTTGCTTGGGCGGTGTTGGATTGGTGATGGGTTGGACGCGATGATCTTGAAGGTCTCTTCCAACCTGGTTTATTCTATGTATTCTATGTATTCTATGTCTTCTGCTCCCCACCCACCAGGATTTAAAAACAGAAGCAACATTTAGTCTCATTTATAGGATCTACAAAAACAAATAGTATCTTTCAACAGTTTCCCATCAATTTCCTCTCCCACTGAGAGAAATACCTCCTAAATCACTCTGCTTTTGGTTCTTACATGTTAGTGTTTGAAACTGACAACGCCCAAATTATCATTTAAGATGCCAAGAGGAATTAAGATGCATTTGCCTTCATCTCAGCCAAACTCTATCTTGAACTCAAAGGGCATGCACCTGCAACCTCAGATTCATTTACACCACATCATTGAGCATGTCCACAAACCTATCTATCCAGCCACGAGTAGCCAAATTTTAGACCAGGCATACCAAACAGTAAGATAGTACATGAAAATGTTCTGGTGGGAGCTACATGCAAGGAGGTTAAGAGGAACAAGAGAAATTACTCAATCATTATTCAGGGCAGGTGGGAGCAGTCTCATTACTCAGTTACAGAGCATGCAGCATCTGAGGAAGTCAATTTATTCTCAGTATCTACACAACTAGCATATAAAGCTTTTGCCTATGGGAAAGAGCAGTATGGATAAAGAAGAGACTGGAGCAGGGTTCATAAGAATTGGTTTTATTCAGCATCACAAAAAAGGGTAAATGAAATCCTCAAGTGTGCAGGAGATATCAAGCTCTGATGGGTTGGCAAAAACCATGCCAATGGGGCACAAAAAAAAATAAACCAGAAGTATCTCACAAACTGAAGCAAATTGCTGAAAGGCAGCAAATAGTCTTCAACACACAGATGTGATGTAATGCATCCAGGGGAAAAAAACAGATTCTAAGCAGTATCTCCTTAACCACTTAACACTTGCACTTTCTCCAGTTCCAACTGCAGGACAAAGGCTGAATCACTGTTTCCTCTGAAATCAACTCAGTGTAGGAGCTGACCCAAAACCAGCAGTAAAACATTGTGTATCATTAGGAAGGATATTGTAAACATGGTACTTAAACATATCACTGTACAAAACAATAAAGCATCCACATCTTGTGCTCAGTTCTGGTCTCTGCTTCAGAAGGAACACAAAGTGCAGTTAGAGGACATGCAGAGCAGGGCAGCTGAAGTGATCAAAGGATGGAGCAGCACCTAAAGTCAGGCTACAGAACCTGGAACCCCTCAAGCTGGAAGGACATGAGGCCCAGTGAAAACAACCACAACTTACTAGCGGGGAGGGGTGGAAAAACAACAACAAAAATCCCCAACACCAACAACCAGGAGAAAAGGGTGAGGGAGCAAAAGGAAGGAGAAAAAGGAAAGTAAAAAAAGGGGGATGGGGGAAGGAAAAAAGGGAGAAAATAAAAGGGGAAAAAACCCCATACACCAAAACATGGGGTGGTGGGAAAAAAAAAAATCAATGCATTGTCACTGTTCATTAAACCCTGACAATATAAGCAGTAGCAGGCATTTGAGGGGACTACTGGAGGTTAACTTCAAACCAGTATAAGACTGCCTCTCTTTGCAGCTGGCAGTGAGCTTCCTGAACTTCCTGCTAGAGCAGGGGGTGGAGGCATATACTGTCACCAAGTTCAATAGCAGATTCACAGTGGGTTCACAAGAGAAGGGGACAAGAACTAGTAAGGAAGGTACCATCTGGCATCCCTGACATAGTGAGGATGCAGAATAAATACAGGCCAGGTGCACAAACTGTGTCAACGCCTTCTGCTGCCACTGAGGCATACTGCTGGCCTGGAAGATGAGTGGTCTCCTCCAGCAGCATCTCTAGTACCAGAAACAGTTTGGCCAACAAGACTGCAAAAGCAATCGTACCCCTGTGCTCACACTGTTGAGGCTGCACCTCAAGCAGCAGGTTCAGTTTTGGTCCTCTAACTACAGCAAGGACATTGAGGTGCTAGGGTGCGTTCAAACAAGAGCAACAAAGCCAGTGAAGAGTCTGGAGATCAAGTCTTGTGAGGAATAGCTGAGGGGATTGGGGTTGTTTAGTTTGGAGAAGAGGAAGCTCAGGGGAGACCTTCTCACACTCTACAACTGCTTGAAAAGGAGACTGTAGTAATCCTAGTAGGGTGGATGCTGGTTTCTTCTCCCAAGTAACAAGAGGAAATGGCTTCAAGGTGTGCCAGGGGAGGTTGAGGCTGTATGTTAAGAAATATTTCTTTCCCAAAAGGGTTGTCTGGAACAGGTTGATGAGGGAACTGGTGGTCACCATAGGAAGGATTTAAGAGACATGGTTCTTCCTGGCATGGTTTAGCGGTGGACTTGGCAGTGTCACGTCTACAGCTGACTCAATGATCTTAAAGGTTCTTTCCAACCTAAATGATTCTATGCTTCTTGTGTTCTTAAAATCGGCATTATGGCTCTGTGAAGGTGTAGGACAGTCACAAGCTTTAGACATAACCTAGAAGAATACCTACTCAGTCAGAAGTGCTGTTGTAAGAATGACATCTGCATTATAGAAATGTTCTTAGCCTTTCATGGTTTACAGCAAAAGATACATTTAACTCTTAACAAGCCCTAAAAGCTTAAACTGCTTAAGATGCCTCAGGAGAGATGTGTGTGCACACTTATCAATGCCTCAGATCTAGCAGGAATATCTCCAGCACTGTGACCTGTGATCATGTAATCTTGATGGAAATACTGTGACATTTTATCAACCTAACAATTCAGGCCCTCAGGCAAGCTTAGGGAAAGCTGTAGACACACACTCTATCCGTGTCTAGCTAGTCCCTCATTTGTACTACAGAGCACTTGATCTTAGAAGTGATAGCTTAAGTGGATTTAAAAAAAAAAACAACACACCACCAAAAACCCAACAAAATCCAACCACCAAACACCCCCACAAAAAACCCCAACATTGTCTTGACATTGCTTGCCATCGTTGAATTTGCCTTGTCATTTTCCACGATGCGCTCATGACATGCCGTGTGCCACCACAAGTCACCCACGTTTTCAAGAGATGACAGGATTTTACAGTTCCTCTGCTCAAATACAAATGAGCACTGCATGGCAGGAAAGCTGCCTTCCACACTAGGTATGACAAACTCACAAGCACACCTAGATGCTTCTGAATGTAACGGGAATGTTTTTCCTGGTGCAGAAATTAACATCAAGGACACAACCAAGAACAGGAGAGAATTAAGAGGAAGTAATTAAAATACAATTCAAATGGAGATACATGTACCTGACCACAATGAAGGAGAAAGCAGCTTTCCTCAAGCATTTTTTTGAGGGGTGGGATTTTATTTTTTTTTTGTAAGAAAAACTAATTCAGAAGATTCAGAATATCAGACTGAAAACATAACAAAAAAAGGCACCCAAAGGTTCATTTTGGAATACTCAAACAGCATTTTGCAAGTTCTGGGTTTTGGTGCTTTTTGAAGCCAAATCCTTAGAAAGCTGGGAGAGACATTTCACTTCATGTTCCACCGCTGCAAAATTATGCTGTTTCCATGGTTATGGCCCACACATGGATTCCATTGTTGCAGCAGTTTTTCAGAAGCTAGAATTAAAGTTTTAATGTTGTTTTTTTTTTTCAACTGAAGTTACAGAACATTCAAGACAAGTGAAAGAAGGCTGAAGATAATCAGAGCAGCCCACAAGGAGAGAGGGAAAAATGTAAAGGACAGCTTTCCAGTAAAGAACACGCACAAAGCAGTTTGTCAAAAGTTTAACCTAAGATTATCACCTTACATATACATTGTACTTACAAAAAAAAAAAAAGAAAGAGCTGTTACTAGTTAACACTTGCATGTATAAAAAGCCTTAGTGCCTGAAAAATAAAACATTGTATTGACCTCAACGGCATTACTGCCAGGCATTCAAAGCGAGATTGACAGCAGCAACAGAAGTTTTGTTCTTTACAGAAACCTACCCCCAGTAAACAAGATTAAATGCATTTTTAAGGAGAACCTGGTTTTTCCTTACTCCAACAGTGATACTACAGATTGGGGGGAAAAAAAAGAACAACCACCCATCACTAACTTTTGCTGCAGTTCGAGATTCTTCTCAAAGTGAAGCGTGACATCCCTGTACAACAAACAGGCATTTCCACAAGTATTAGGGCATTTACAGCCAGAGATAGAGAGCCTGAAATCAGTTCTCCAATGTCACATGAGAGTTTTGTATCTTAATCTTAGACATAATAGAACATGCTCAGAGTGATAAACTTCAAGTTTACCACCACAGGCAGAGGGATAATTCCTTTAATGTAATCTTATTGCAGCAAGTCTTACACGTCTTACTAGGGACATAGACTACACCACTTCTAACTACTACACTATGTGGAGACACAACAAGATGCAGAGTGTAATTCTGGTGGGGTGTTGGGTAATTTTCAAAGAAACAGTCAAGAAAGGTTTTCAGATCTTAAGCCACAAAGGAGTATCATTTTAATAACCTAGAACGACTAAACTATTTGTCAAAGAACAGAGTAGACAGATGGCAGTGAGAACTAGGAAAGAGATTAAACCAAACATCATTTCTTTAGTTGCACAAGCACATGCAAATATTTTTAAGCAAAAAAGGCAGAGAGCCTACCTCAAGGTCTTAAATAGGAATTTAGGGGCAACAGAAAGACAGACAAATCATCAGGAAATGGCAAAAGAGTCATTATGGAGCTATATATTATGCATTCATCTAAACTGGCATAAATAATTTTTCTTGCTATGTTTCACAACAGCAGTATTTGTATTAGGCTGGTTGCCTCCTCCCCACACCACACAGATCAAATGCACCAGCAGAAATACATAAAAATCATTCTCCTGGCTTTTCTGCTTCTCTGTCTCTTTTCATATTTTTCAGATGGAAAAGAAGGAGGGCAAATTAAGACAGCACAAAAGATGACAAGTAAGGTAGGGAGAAACCACAAGCAGGAAAAAGCCAACTAAATAGCAAAAGAAAAACCGCACACACCAGGACAAAGAAACCAAAAGAGATAACTGACGAAAACTAGCTTACCAAGGGAAAAAAAAGAGCGTAGTGGGGGAACAAGACTGCAGACAGAAGAGTTTCAGTACACAACAAGAGACAGGCTTTCTTCTCTTAATTGGTTCTGTCATGTAGCCATCTGAGAGCAACTCTCAAAAGAGTACCGTTCATGTAAAAGGAAAACCCCCAACACGTCTGTTCTCAGCAAGATGATCAAACAAGAGACCCAGTTGGCTTGACAGAACACAACACGTGTGCAACTTCCATATTCCCTTTGCTGCGACTTCCAAACACGGCCATTACTCCCTTTCAGCCAAGTGAGCAAGTCAGAGTTTGTCTCCAACAGCAACAAGGGAAGCCTAGCATGGATGATTAATGGATTCTCATATTCACAAACCCTCTGAAAAATGTCAGCTTGGCATCATTAAGATTCTATCAGTCCTGAATTGCAATTTAAGAAAGTATTTTGCTCTATTTAATCAATTTAATGCACAGTAAAAGCTTAATTTGACAAAATTGAAAGCGTTATTTCTCTCTGCCGCCGGCATGAAACAGATTAATACCACCAGAAAATACTTGCAGAAAGATTTAAGATTCATTACATCTTAGGTGGCAGATAAATATTAGATATACTATGAACTCTATAGACTCAATACTGTGTCTAAGAGCTGTGAGTTTTCAGTTAATGCTACAATTACCTCCCCAGCAGCTAACCCAAGTTGTGCCTCCTACACAAGCCAGTACTGTGATTTCTTTCAAGTCCACTCTCACCAAACATTATTTCATACAGTAACAACAGACTCCACAGACACTAGGGAACACAGAACAAGGACAAAGACAACTCCCAGTTTATATACACTTTACGTCTCTGTGCAGGTTCCTAGCCAAACCCAAGCTGGATAAACGCAGGTCAGAACAGAACACAGAAGTGGGTCCCAGCTGTCTCAGATGAGATAAACACCTTACAATCCTACCTACGTTTACCAAGGTTTGACTTAAACTATCCACAGAAGTACTGAAAGAATGACAGAGAGGTGCCACAGAGGACCGTTTGGAGGTACACACAACAATCTGAAGCTAGAGGATAACAACACATGTTACAGTAGACACATCTACTCGTCAGCCCTGTCTGGCAGTCTCAGAGCTGGAGGTTCTCTAAGAAGCAGCTCTTGTCATCCCAGTGCCAAAGCCATGGCATGACAGCACTATTTGTACTGTGAAATGAACACTTCTGCCTTCAGGGCTGTCAGACCAATTTTCCTCACAAATAAGGAACAAGCCAATTCTACGGCCAGCAGCAGGGAAAGGAATCCTGACAGAGCGCTCTTCATGAAACATGCTCACTACTAGCCAAAAATCACAAAGTCCCTTAGTAACTCTGACTTACCTTATAAATAAGTACTTATGTACTGCAGAGTGTTGCAGGTCTATTAGAACAGGACTTTAAGTCTATTGTGATTTTGCTGCTAGATGTGACTCAAGTTTTTCAACACAAAACGCATCTGCTATCAGAAAAGAAGTGTGAACTGCTACTTTTGCTGGTGTTAAGAAACTGCTGTGTCAAATACTTCAGTAAAAGCCTTTTCCATTTATGCAAAGGGAATGTATAGTATTTGTATACACTTATACAATTACATCTTGCTTGAACTTGCTTTGTTGATATATAAAACAGTACTAATGATGACGAGAGACACTGCTGATGTACAACGATTCCTCACCAGCAAACCAAGTGAGCTGTAACAAACTGGTGGAAATGAAGAAAAGTATGATGTAGTCCTTCAAGAATAAACAGAAGCGTTAGAGACTCAATTGTATTTGGTACAGCCCTGTGTAGGTTGGAGTCACTGAACAAATATTTTCTGCACAAAGACCACAAAGAAGTGTAGAGAAGAAATCTGTGCTTTGCTTCAGAAGCAATAAAAACAAAATTTTTGTACCACAACATAATCTGTAGGAAATTAGAACAAAAAAGAAGCCTCAACCAAGAAGCAGCATTGAAGCTTTACAAATTCTTCATGGGTATCATAGTGGATTCATTATTCCACGTGCCTGAAAAACCAATGCCTGATCACTTCCTTTGTTATCTCAAACAAGGATAAAATTATTTGAGGACTATTCTCTAAATGCTTTTCCTTTTCTGATTATTCATTTGGCACGGAAGAAGAAAAGACAAGCAAAAAAAAGCCACACAGCCTTTTCTGCTCCTGATCTAACAGGACAAAGTCAGATGCCACCAAATCCCACAGAATAAGAACAAAGCCATTCAGCCATGGTGATTACCTAGAACTGAACTGACAGTTGTTTCATGCACTTTCAAGCTCAGTAACATGAATGTGGTGAACATTTTTTCATTACACTATGATCTGATTTTCAATTTATCACATGTGGTATGTCAGGAACCCCTAGCACATTGAGTTATTAGAAGATAGTATTACAGTTTATTCTAATCTCCCCATAATGTGCAAAATACATATGCAATACTTCATAAAAAAATTAAATTAGTCAGAA
This sequence comes from Dryobates pubescens, assembly GCF_014839835.1. Classification (NCBI taxonomy): domain Eukaryota; kingdom Metazoa; phylum Chordata; class Aves; order Piciformes; family Picidae; genus Dryobates; species Dryobates pubescens. The sequence goes on along the minus strand of NC_071625.1, from coordinate 16,673,700 downwards.
TAGTGAAACAACATTGAGGTCATCAAGGTGTTTCTTCCCCAGTCTTCACTCTCTGAATTGCTGGTGAAGGTACCCCAAAACTCACCCTCAAAAAGCACAAATAAAGAACTGGTTTAAGGTCCAAATTAAAAACCTTATTCAACTTTCCAATAATTATTACAAAGAGACTCATTGTCAGTGCAAGCTGCTCAAGATCTAATTAGGTTCAGAGTGGATGTTAAGTTCCATTTGCTCAAAAGCCTTAAACTAATTCTGGCACAAAATCATCCAGCTACTGCACAAGGATGTCAGTGTTTCACAAACTTTGGAACATCTTTGCTGATATGCAGAAAGATCAAATTAAAGAACTGTGGTATGTATGTACCTCAGAGTCAGCTCTGGTACAGTTAATATGTATTTCATCTATCTGCAAACTAAGCATTTGTGACAGTACAAAAGAATTTCAGGCCACATATGCTAACAACGTATCACAGAATTGGAGCTGAAATTATTTCTACTCTGTATTTGTCCACTCCAGCCCCACATAAGAAATGTACAAGTTCTTAACAGGATACTGAAAGCTTAGAGCAAACCAGAGGAAGTCAAATAATGGAAAAATTAATTTCAGCCTAAATGACAGGGATGTTAACAGTGCTGCCACATGAACAGCATGTAAGTCAGTCCATTTATCTCCTTTCTCACAATTGCTGAATTAGAACATTAACAAAAGTCACCAGACCAGAAGGAAATCTAAGGCATCTGTATATTTCTATATCTAAGAGAAACAAACAACACACCAAAGAAATCCTCTAGAAGAACTTGGGGTAAAATGGGCAACTTTGCCTTACAGAAAAGCAAAGAAGTAACTTCTCATGTCACTGTAGCAGATCTGGGTGGATTAGGTCTGTCAGTGGCCTAAAGCATTCCCCAATAACCCAGCAAGGCTGGGATCAGTGAATACAAGAATAGTTTGGGTTGGAAAGGTTTGTCCCACACAGACCTTTCTAATGAAGGCATCTTTACATCTATCTGTAGACATCATAATATGCAGGCAGGTTTGGCCATTACATACAGCTCTAAAATTTGAAGTCTACGATTTAGACACTGTTCCATGAATCATGAAGAGAAGTTTTGAGGTTGGGCAGAGGGCAGCAACTGGTCATAACTCATCCTGAGGCCTCTCGTTACAGTACACATATGAATGCAAGAACATCTATCTTTTCCCCCTTCTGACCTGTCCTACATTCAAACTTCTGTTTCTAAGATGACTGAAGAAAAATACTATCTTGCCTGGCTTTTTAAGAAGTTATAACTAAGAGAATATAAGAAGTTATAACTAAGAGAATATGAAGTTCCATCTTCTCCATCTCTTCCCTAAAATACAAAAAACCCAAGCTAGACTGAGAGACTAAAGCCTTTATCTCTACTTAGACTTCCAAGATTTAGTCTCCACAGGACTTAACTCCCCATTGACGTCTAAGCCTCTATCCCAAACACTAAAACCGAAGTCCTTCAGAACGCAAACACGACGCTTTTGCAGTTGAGGTAAGCAACACAGTAGTTTGGCAACAAAATTATTTCAATTACTTGTGTTCCCTCCTGTGCAGATCATTAATAGACACCTTGCCTCCTTGAACTGATACTTAATACAGCCATCTTACTCACATCTGATGTCCTAAGGCCAACACGGCTCTCCCTCCCAACATCAATTTTTTCAATGACATTTCAAAGACAAAAGAAGAAACAAGGAATTCCCACTCCACCTGCTGAAGAGTTAAGACAAGCTCACTGTGTTAGCTTTTATCAACTCACCATCATTAGAAATGACTTCCAAGAAGTAAGCAACTCTTTTCAAGCACTCAACAGCTGTCCTCCAAGAGACAGCTTCTAAATTTTAAGAAGCTTTTAAATTTTATATTACAACTAAGACTAGAGACCTGGTGAATCTCCACTCCAACACCATTTAAAGAGAGTTACGTTATTCAAATGAAAGGCCATCAACTGTAACATTGATTAAGCATCAAATGAACATGCATTCAAGTGCTTTCAAGCATCAGAAAAATATTTAAAGTAACTCCTATGACCTCATGCAACAGCCACAAAAGAATATTTTTAGGTATAAAATCCTTTCGTTCAAGAAAATGGTAACAGATTATGAAATTTATTTAATCCACATATATAAGCTGTACAAATAAGATAGCAGAAACCTCTGCTGGGAACATCATGGACTGGATTACAGCCCTGATTACTGGCTAAATACTGGTACTTGTGCCTGAAAGCTCCAGAAACTCAGGTCTGACTTTTGGGGTTTAGGGAAATTGAACTGACCAAAATGCATATGACCTCAATTAGCCATCAGGCCAGCCATACAGAAATACAGATGCTACAGAGATGAAAACCAGTATTGACTGAAATGTGACATTCCACAGAAATTCTACATTGCTGCCACTTAAGGGGACTGAGAAAAATAGTAGTTCTACCATCCTGAAACACAACAAGTCTTTTGTTCAGTTTCTATAATCTATAATTATCCATAGTTTCTACAAGAAGAAAAATTCTAGACCTGAGGCCATCTTTGGGGCTTCCCTACACACTGCTTTTCAAATGTTCCTTATTTCCCTTGGAAAAACATTTTCAAGAAAGAGGAGAAAAGAAGTTTATGGTAAAGTAACAAATTTAAAGTCAACTCCACCAAACTCATCCAAATAACAGAGACGTCATTTGTTTCTGAAAAACGTTTCACAGTTGAGATGTAAAATTTAAGGATTAAAAATTTTCTTTAAAAATATAAACCCAAAGAGGATTTTAAATGAAGGAGGGATTATGTAGTCACACACTTAAAAAAAGATCAGCCTTCTGATTGATCACAATTCTCTTTCCCCACCAAGAATATACTGCTTGTGTTAGAAAAATATTAGACACTAAAAGAATAATTAACTTTGTATTTGTGTGTTTCAGCTGAATTTTTCATCTGTGATGCTCCCCTGAATATGCCCATCACTGATTTTCTCTGCATGAGGATACCTTCAAATGGGAGTTTTAGTAGGAAAAGCCAAACCAGCACCTTCTGACCCCCATTATTCATACTAATTGTATACAGTTCTTGCAGTACCCTGTGCAGGTTTTTCTGCTGTCATCACTATGGATACAGAGGCCAGCAGTACATGAAGCAATGTAACTTACTGCTTTCCTATGTCAATCTTTAATCCTTTCCAGAAGAGCTGCATGTAACAGGTTAAACCCTGGGAATAGATTAACCTGTCTCTTCCCCCCAATGTAGAACTGAGGGAAAAGTAACACAAAAAAAAGTCTCCAGGTTGAGACAAAAAGAGTTGAGATTAAAAGTTTCACTGAGCAAAACATACCAATACAATGCACAACCACCTTGGCTAATAATGTAATGCACAGTTACCTTAGGCTCAGCCTACTTACAGAAAAAGCAGTGAAATGCAGGAAAGGAAAACAAAAATAAACCCACACCAAACAAAAAACCAGCATAAAACACAAAACCTGAACCAGTGTCCTACTATACTCCCACCTGTATCGCTGCCACCCAAGTGGAAGGAAGCCAACACCCAAAACTTGGAACCCAAAAGAAGCAACCAGAACAGGAAGCCTACCATGTTACAATCTGAACTTCAAGCCCCCGATACTTCGCTCCAGACAGCACTTTCATTTTGAAGCTGGCATGAGGCAGGGCAGTTTTGAATACCAACAGCAAATTTAAATTCAGCCCATGATGCTGCATTTAGGTCATGTCTCCAAAGTGATTTTTACCAAAAGCAACATAAATACTAATTACTTGTATTAGCATCAGGATTCAGTAACTCACAGGTCACTGGAACTACGCATTTAGAGCAGAGCTCCAACTCTTACCCTATTCCTTTAGGAAGTAGAAGAGTACATCTGGTACAAACCTTACGCTATACAAATGCTTACGCATCCTCAAAGCAAATCTTCCAGGTCGCTTTGGCATGGCTTCTCTTCAAACCTCATGAACAGGAAACCTCCAAACTGAAGCCCAGACTTTACCACCACCAGATATCCTGTTCTTCATTGGCTACCTAGATATGCTGGACAAAGTGAGCCTCTTTAAAAAGCAAAAAGGCAATCCCCAACCTGAAAGATTAAGATGTCTTTGTGAAATGACCACCTTCATGTAGGATTTAGCATAGAGCTAGAAGCACAAGGCATAGGCTGGATATAAATATCCTGTGCTCAGGCATTAAGGCATCAAAGAAGGATACCATGCAAAAAGGACATACAAGTTTGCAAGAATCTTGTTTGCTTGTCTGGTAGGTTTTGAGCTTGTTTTTTTTCCAAAACACAAAATTTGCAGAATCTAAGGTAAATTATTCACTATAGTAAGAGTTCAATTCAAACTTACATGTAAGGCAGAGGAGTACAGCCTGAATTATTCTGCTTAAAGTAACTGATGCAATATGGTTCAGACTTCCAGGAGCCTGCAAGCAAACCACCACAAGACGACTTCCAGAAAGAGGAAAGAGTTAAAATACACTGAGTACAATCCTATGAGAAAATGCCTACCATTCCTTTTGGATATCGCTCTTGTAGAGACCATTTAGAATAAGGGAATAGGCTGAAAGGAAGAATTCCATGATCACAGCTGCCTCAACTCCTTTGGACCTTAACACTTACTGGGATTCTGCCATGCTGGAAGTCAAACTGAGCAGAGTGATCCTGAAAGACAGAATTGACAACGCAACCAGCTGCTTACAGTACATACAAATATAACCTAGCATGTCAAATTTGGAGTCCTGTTGACAACCATGACTTTAAGTGCCCTTTTGCTTTTCACATTCTAAATACTATTTTACTAAAATAAGAAATTACTTCATTTTTCTTTCTTTAATGGAAATCTTGGTTAGCAATTCAAAGACTGCACCTTCTACAGTACAGCTTGAATGGACTGTGTTACCACATACCTTCCACGTGCTGTTGAAGGGCACTATTTCAGTGGTACCTGGAACAGTTATTAATAAATTCTGATAGATTATCAAGCTCCCTCTTAGTACAGAGCATCATATCTTATTTACTGCATCTGGGACATGGTTTAATGGCCACAGTGAAGTTAGGTTGACAGTTGGACTCCATGATCTCAGAGATCTTTTCTAACCAAAAGAGTTCTATCAATCTATGGTTTAAGGGTACAGTTTGAGACTCACATTGCCTTCTCATGTCCTCTTTAATAATGAAGCATGGCCACATCCAGAATTTTGAGCAGGGAATTCCAAGTGCCTGCTTTACTTCTTGACAAAGAAAAACAAAAGTTCTGATTCTCAGCTACCAGTAAGAAACAACAGAAATCCCATCATTTCTGGAAGTCATCGACTCTATACCCGTGCCAGCAGTGTGCGGACAATACATGATAGAATGAAAAATGAACCACTCTTTCTGCCAATTCCTGCTACTGCAAATTGATTTAATGACATTCAAGCACATGAAAATAACATTTCCAGAAATTAAGTTTCATAATAAATTTGCACCTAAAGAGTTACTATTGAGTAGGAAGGTACATGTAAGCCAAGATCCAAAAAGATAATGACAAGAAAAGCCCCACACCTTAAGAGAATAAGACAGACAAATTATCCACACCCATCTAGACATGAAGGGAAGTTGGGCCAATTTGAAATGATTTATACTGGCTGCTGACATAAAACTGGTGATGATGAGAAAGAAAGACATCCCATCAGAGGCTCCTAACACTATCTCACATGATTTTCCACCACCTTTACAACTAGGTAAGAATAAGCAACCTTGCATATACAAAATGATTTTACTAGCAAGGCAGCAATACCACAGAGAACCTGGAGGGGTTCAGGGAGTCAAAAGTGAACAAGAACTATTGAGACTACCGTTAGAAAGGGAAAAATAAATTAAAAATATAGTATTATATTGGCACTTATGAACATGGGATCCCAAACATAAGGGAGACAAGCAATCTTTTCATTTATACAGCAAGAGTTAAGCTAGAATAATATCAGGTCCTGTTCTGAGCACAGCACAATATTTGTAAGCCCTGAACTTCCTGATGTGAAATTCCCTGCATCTCAGGCCCTGCTAATTAAAACACATTTCAGGAAGTGCACTTCAGACTGCTTCTCTTCAGAGGAAGTTCTCCATGAGCGTCTGCAGGAAATAACCCAGATTTTTCCTTTACTACAACACACACAAATCCATCTTGGCAACCTCTGCATTGTCACTTGCTCATCCTGCTGCCTATCAAGCTGGCCAATGTTTTTGCTGCAGTATTTCACGACTTGTCAGTGCCTTTGTATCCACTCATTTTCCTCTTCTTACAAGGACAGTCATTACAACCTCATCTACAGCTGTAATTCAAGGTGTCATACCAAACATCATCACAAAGGATAACAAGAACCCTGGCAAGCCTAACTGAGTTTACAGACAAAAATTCAACTTTTCAAGCCTTGGAAAGACCTAGTGTGGTTAGAATTTTGCTCTGTTGCTCTCAGAAAATTGTCTTCATTTTTTTTTTCACCAGTATGAAGGTAACTTCTTAAGGTGTAAGGCTGTGGCACTGCAGTGTCTCTAAAATCTGGACACCCTGCAGTTATTTATTATGCTGTATAAGAATGGTCTTAGTAAATGATCCAGATTATCTTGCTGCCTTTCAAACCCTTCCTAGGTCAGTGTTAAGCAGTCTTGTGCACTTCCTGCATCAAACAACAAGCAGTACAGATCTTAACCCATTAACCAAAATACAGGTTCACATTACCAGGGAGCAAGTAAGTTTCTCATAGAAATAAAGCTACAGTGAACTTTACTGCAAATACAGCCCTGCATTCCCAACAGCGAGAGCACTCCCAACTCTGAAAGCAGTGTTGACAACATTAGCAGGACGGAACACATTAGCTGTAGTGAAACAGTTTTACTTCTTAGACCAAAAAAATTAGTTGCATCCACCTTCATTACAACTATAAGTATTACCTTCATAAGAGCTAAAAAATTAATAAATCCAAGTATAGGCATGCTTGACTTCAGATTTTAAAAAACCATATTCCTGCTGAACATAGTTGCACAAATCAGAACAGGTATGTGCTTGCAGGGCTGGGATGAAAAAGAGATTAGCTGCCCCATGACAAGAAGAAGAATATATTCTGTGAAAAGGACTCAATATTTCCAAGAGGAAGCAATGCTGCAACACAGTCTAATGCCCTGAAGCATGGGGGAAAGCTTCATGGATATTTAACCAAGTCAATCGTTCAGAAATCTGCAATTTAAACAGTCTGGAAGGCAGCAGCAGCATTACATGACTATTTCTGGCATCATCAGAATGCACTGCTACAGACCCATCCAAGCCATATTACAAAGGATTACTATTTACAGAGTCAGACATTGTTTTCAGCTTTATATTTCCCTATTCACATCTACCAGAAGGGCTAGCAACCAAAATAAATAATTTGTTTTGGTATACTGAAAATCTTTGGCACCTCCAGAGAGAAGACTAAATCACTACTTCATTCTACCTCAGTAACATATTCCAAGATAATCCAGGCAGGCCGAGGTTTTATTAAACTCTGAGGGATAAGACAATGAAGGAAAATATCACAAGCACTGAGATTTATTTCCCCCAGCCCACTTATTTCTGTGCATAAAACAGCAGTTGCTCTGGGGACAGGCTGAGGAACAAGAGCTATGCTGAGCAAAGGCCAGGACAGAGTTCAGAAAGACATTAGGCAACACATGGCAGAGTTTGTCTTTGTTATGCTCAAGTTCACTGCTTTGTAAACTCCAGTGGTACCTGCCAATACTGCTGGAACACAGAGCCTTTTACAGCAAGGACCCAGGGACAGAGATGAGCATGTTCTGCACTGAACCACTGGTTAACTCACACATTTGTGAACCCAGCCTGCTTGGAGGAAGTTGAAGTTTACCGTACGCTTGGTGAACAAGTAAATCATCTCCAATGACTCAAAAGTCAAGGATAACAAACCAGAGAGCAAGTCCAGCAAAATTCCCCTTTCAGAAGCCAGGAGGAGCTATTAGCACATAGGTGTTATTCACAAGTAGCAACATACATTAGTTCTCCTCACCCTTGAGAACAGAGCGGTTATTCTGTACAGCTTTACATGCAAACTGAGTCTTTTGAACAAAGTTTTGTATCAAGAAGGAAAAGGCCCCAGAGGCATTGAAATGAGACTACAAGCATAAGAGCCAAAAAACACAAAAACCACAGACCTGCAAAGATCTCATTAGGAATGTTTCCTTCTGTCATAGATAGAAAGGCACATCAATTCATTGATCTGCCATTCTGTTCTTCAATGAGTTACATGCTGGGTACAGCAAGGTTGCTCAAATACTACTTTAATTTCAAGTGAAATAAGCCCCTACCGCTGGAAAGCATCTGATGTCACTTGTAGTGAACATCTTCTGGAAGCTGTTTCTGAGGTGGACGTGCTAGCACCACCTACTGTCAACAGCTGCCCGACATCTTTGAAAGCACAATAGATACTCATACCTTTGCCTACAGAACCCCTGCACCATTCAGTGCATAAAGTCTGGCCTGAGGAGCAAGTCAGAATCAAAGTTAAACAGAACTGCTGCTCACAATCCTTCCCTACTGAGACATCTCCTGCATTTACTAATAACTACTCAGAGTAAATAATCAGCATCAGGAAGAAGACAAAGAATAGGCTGAACTGAAGCCAGAGTGTCATCCACAATCCCCGCGCTTTTCTCTGTCACGGACCTATACCATGGTACTCGGAGGGTTAAATACAGAACAGCCAAGTGCTATCCAAATGGTAAGAGACCTGCTTTGAGTGCACATTTTAAGTGTTGCAACAATAAAATAGCATGTCTGAGCAGGGAGCTAAAATTGAAATCTCTGACCCTCAGTTCTGTGGCTCCATCCAAAGCAAAATTTAACACCACCATTTAATGCCACCAGTCAGCACTACCATGGCAAACTTAACTGCAAAAATCCATCCTGCAAGAGGGAGGCTTGAAGAGTACAACAAACAGACAAGTACAGCTTTGGTACCCAACAAGACAGTAGTTCCATGGAATAAAGTATGCCATCCCATAATGAAAAGACTATCATCACTCACATAAGAGCTTAAGTTTTTGCAGTACAAATACTAGACTTAGAGTTCATAAAGCAGCTGGGTAAGCAAGAGCTTCAGTACACTTTACTGTCATTTCCACTAGAACTGTCCTTCTAGTATTTGCATATATAATACCCATTTCAAAAGCTAGCATTAATCTCTTCCTCCCACCAAAACCCCAGCCAGAAAAAATACAGATACTCCAATGTAAACCTGGCAAGTCAGAAGTATTTACATTTCATATTTTTCACTGTTTCTTTCTTGCAATTGTATTTTACAGCCTAGTTGTTCACAGTGCTGGTTTTCTGTAAGTCTTATCTAAGAAGGTACTGCAAGATATTTACCTAACAAACTAAGTATTTATTAGTTGTCATGGTTTGACCAGGATATGACTCACTTCAGCCTTGTACAGACCATGAACAAATGGCTTCAGTTCACAAAACACACAAGTGTGCTTTTTTGCCTATGACATCACAACAGGCACTGCTATTCCTTTTAAAAGGTCAAATAAAATGAAAGGAAGCATAAAACCCCCTTAAAACACACAGGTCTGATTTGTAGGCCTTTATAAATTATAAACTGTGAAGGAAGGGGGCCCTGTTTTGACCCCCACTCTGCTTTCTGGATTTCCTGCACTATTAAGTTTTCCATGTTTAGAAAATACTTTTTAAATGTTTGGGTTTCCATCTGAAACATAATTCAGAATTAACCTAATACTTAAGAAAAAAAATTTTGATCTTCACTTATAAAAGTCCAGTACTAGTGCTACTACTAGTGTAGTATTTGGGGGGTGGAGGTGGTCCAGTTTAATTGACAAAACTCAAAACTACTGTTTTTTAAAAACCACACAGATTATTCCTTGAAGTGAAGGAAGTAAATTGAATTCATTGGAAAAAGCTAATAGCATCATACAAGCTAACATCGTCATCCCATAGCAGAAAAGTGGAAGGAGAAATCACAAAGAGGTTTCATAAACTTGAAAACAGAAGCTTAATAAAGGCTAACACCCAGACCACTCATGAAGTAAAGAAAATAAAGACATCTACTCCTGGAAATTCAGATGGTCAGGAGTCACTACGTGACCCTCTGCTACCTCCTGAAAGTGAAAATGCAGAGAGATCCTGGAGAGTTGATACTCTGAAGCTGAACTGCAAAGCAACAGTCTGAAGTCCCATGAGAGACCTAGTCCACATGAAATGCCAGCACTCACATCTCCTTTGTTCTCAAGTGCATTAAAGCCCAGGCAAGGGAAACATCTGTGTCATCCAAACCAGGTGACAGGAGTTTTAAATGAAGCTCTCCACATCAGCAAGTTAGAAGCAAAAGTAAGGATCTAACAGGTTACTCTAACCACACTCAAATGCAAGAATATTCCCAACATCTCTATACGTTAGCAGCAATAGAAGCAGAAGTCAGTACACTAAGGAATAAAACTGAAGAACGCAAATATAACCCTTTACCCTGGGAGAAAGGAGGGTCACAAGGAACCAAAAATATAGCAGACCAGAAATAAATTAGGCCAAAATCCCCCTACAGTAAAAATTTTGCTTGAAACAAATTTTTATGTACCAGAGAAGTGCAGAAGGTGAGAAGAGAGTTCATCAGCATTTTGCTCCAATGACAGCACACAGAATTTTCAGGTAAGCAGTTATGGTAGGTGAGAAAGAACCTTGTAGATTTCTCCCATGCACGCTTGCTGTACACATCTACACACCTCTGTATGCCTCAGGCTGAATGGAAGGGCCATAAATGGGATGGTCAGAGAAAGGCCCATTGTAGAAGGTGCAAGGACAAAGACACACCAAGAAATTCTGGTTTAATATCCACTGTTTAAAAATCATCATTTTCAACAATTACAGGGAAACAACATGAGCTTGAATAGCTGTACCCAGAATAAAAACCCCATGCTGAAGTGAAATCATTAGGTATTCCACATACCTTATGTAGCCTTTCCAGCTCTCAGGAGCAGGTGTTCAATGCAATGAAACATGAAATCTGAAATGAACATTTAGAATTGATTAGGATATTTTCTTGACCTAATGTCTTAGTAGTAAAATACCCAACAAACTTAAAAGCAAGTAACTGCTATTTGCTGATATGAGTACAAGACAGCCTTTTAAAGGCATGAGCTGCAGTACTTACCCTGCTTTACAAGTGCAAATTTAGCTGGAAGTCCTTAGGAAAAAAGCTACACATCAAAAACACCACAAAAAGTTTAAGTAGAAGCCAGGGGCTTACATTTGAACTCAGATACTGAACAAAGCAATTTGCTAGAAATCCTGTAGGTTCCATGAAAGTAAACTAGCAATTTCACGGATCATATGGGCTTGCTATTTTGAAGGAGGAAAGCTAAAGGATTCTGAAGTAAATCTTTAATACAGATAGCATATATTTAATGGCAACAACAATTTGCAAGTAATGAAACCCTAGATGATTGATTCGAAATGTTAGCAGCATCCAGATTTCCTATTAGAAAGAGTGCTTTGCCTGAAGGGAAAAAACAAGCATGTGGGAGGAACTAGGGGAAAGCATTTGCTTCCTTAGGGTATGTGCATCATAGGATAGCCAAGCCAGTTTTCAGCTGAAGTAATAAATACATACAGATGTAGTTCAACACACACATGTAATACACTGTCCAGAACAAGTTCTAGGTTTTTGTTCTCAGAGGAAATTATCGATCCAAAAGTACTCCAGAGCTGAGTGATCGACAGAGTTGGCTTTGCTCTTCCACTCCTCAAACACATACATATTACAGAGACAAAGGCTGTACCAGTAGAAAGGTTAGGCTTACACATTATTAACTTAAGTCAATTTTTAGTAACTCTTTCTGAATCCTTTTTCACTTCAGCTACTTAAGTTTTACACACACACATAGGCCAGCAGAAGTTTTCCACAATAACAGAGTATGATGATAAAGCAACACAACACAAAGTTTAAAGGAACGGCACTGAAATTTCAGGTGTTCGTCTAAGCTATAATGACCTAACCGCCACCCCCACACACTTTTATTTCTATATGAAAGCCACAGAAATGAGCCCCAGAATGCACATCCATACCATTGGGAAAAATACCACCAAGAACTTGATCTGCTTTTATGGTGGCCTGTAAGAGGAATGGCACTGCCTTGAAACACTAATTTTGAAGTTCACACAGAGTCTGTTGAGTCAGCTGTCCTATCAGCTCTACCAGACTGAGTGGCAAATGATAGCTTTCCCCAGAATTACATCTGCTCTGAGTATTTTTATGGAATTAGTCATGATTTGGGACAATTCACAAAAACAACAGAATTAACGGACTGGGAATGACATCAAAACAAGTCCTTTATGAAAAGATACATTTCTCACAAAACTGTTTCTCAAACGGAGAGATCCATACAGTTATTGATTTAATTAACAAAGTTTTCTGATATGGCAAAAGCTATTTTTAATTTCCAAGGCCAACAGTAATGACCTTTTCCCATTCTGGGAAGCTACTTCAATAGCATCCTCAAAGCATTTGTTGAAGTCATTGTGTGTAACCCCACGGGACCTACTTGCATGCAGCATCAAAAATGCACCAAAACACCCACCTCAAAACTATTATTTTAATTGCTCAGGCATCAATAATGCCACCACCTACAAGTAGATTAGATTTTCCACACAAATTATCCCACTGATTTTCAGAAAGTATCCACATGTATTAAATTCAGTGTGCAAAAGCACGCTACCGTGATTTGATGTCAGATGGCAACCCCAGAGCACAGACAAAAGGACTCTCCTTTGGTCATGAGCTATGAAAAGTAGCACAGTCATAGCTGATACAACACAGCATTTCATCTCCCCTTCTGTTTCCAGGCACACCTTCCCAAGATTTGTTTCCGCAGGTTACTTGATTTACTTCATTCATCAATTACCTAGGAAGAAAGCGGCAGCGAGCACTCTCCTACACTCAAGTTTGACCAGTTGTAACACTTCTTGAAACAGTCTCACTCTAGTAGGGATAAATGCCGAAAGCCTCTAAAATGGCCAAAAAGGCAATAAACTAGAAAGTGGTTTGGGTTAAGCAAAGTATTGTGCTTTTATTTCAACTTCTTGTAATTTAATTAACTAATGCTCTGAAAGCAAATCAATAAAATGTCAAGCCTAGCTTTTGATATTTCTCTGCCTTTCTCCACAAAGTAAAGGTTTTCAGTAAAATGACAATATCTAAATGTAAAGGTTAATACACCTTTGGTGGTTGAGAACTAACTCATTTTAGACTTTTTTCAAGTCACTCATTTGGTCCAGTCTCACTTGTATCTTTTTTATTATTTTTTTTAAACAGAGTTTTCCCTCTCGTGCTGGCTTACCTTCCTGCATTCTACACCAACCCAAAGGCACTAACTGCAGGGGCATGGCACCGTGAGGATTTAGCAGTCTTGAAACCCTTAGTGTTTCAGGATAATTGGTGTACAAGCAATAACTTGATCTTAACATTGCTTAATGGCTTGGACAACAGAAGAATGTAGTCCATAAAGCAGAATTTGGAACAGATTCATTGGACCTAAACACAGATCCTAAGCACGTCCCCACAAACCATTCCCATATGGCCACCATCAGCCTCAGCATCAGTAATTCTACAGAAACTTAACCAGTGTTTTGTAACTTAGTTGGGTGAAAAAAGGCAAACTTCAGTAATCTCGACTTTGCATCATATTAAAAACACCCAAAAAAATATCAAAGGAGCCTACACTTACTATCACCTCCTATTCCTAAGAGCTGTTACACAATCAACTCTAAAAACAAAGATTTAACAACAAAGGACACAAGTTCAGCATAACATTTAAAACTGCTAGCACAGGTTCAGGCCAAAACTGCTATCATATTTCAAGTGACAGCTGTGCATTAAGTACTCACATTATATGCACATGGGCATCAGTTTTCCCCTCCCCATTTAGTTTTGTCTGTGCTTCAAAACCTTTCTTAGGGCTCACAGCTTTGATCTTGTCTTTCCAGAACTGATCTCAACTCAGTAACCCTCAAGGTTTTATTTTACTACTTCTATCTACTTGAAAAGTAGAGCATCAAAGCAAGTGTGTTTTATGTACATTTATTTTCACAACTTGCTGCAAGTCCTCACCCTTCCTGTACTTCCAGTCTATGATCTCTTGCTTGGTATATGATCAATGCTTCTACTCCCACTTGAGGATACTGTAGTTCAAGATCTGTTTAAACAGAAGTAACAAAGAGTTTTGAATTAGAGAACTTCAATGCAATCCCTATTTATTGCCGAAAAGTCACATAGATAAATACATTACAGACCCCCAAAATTTGTTTCTTAAGAAGAATAGGTCCTGTGTTCAATATTTTTCTCAGTTTAAAGGTTTTATTTGCCTTTAAGAGAGGAAAAAGCTGATTCAGTTGAAAAATTAAGCCAATGATACACACTCCTGTCTTTACAGATTCACTCTCTTCTTTTGATGAAAAGAGAGCAAGGCATAACACCGGCTGTTGAAAGCACTGAAACAGCATGAGGCAAGCACTACTGCCATCACACAAAGAAATTCTCCCCCTTCTACTGGGGTTGAATAAGCAGGGGCTTGTAGTCTAGTAACACAACAGAACTTTCACTTCATTTAAATCTCTAAGAATTAATCATCTGTGCCGCACACTAGCTTCTTCTGAAGCTGCCTAATCTCCTAAATAAATCCACTTTGTTGTTTATTAATTTTATGTAGGTAACACGTTTCCATCGACAACAGAATGAAATATAGGGTACTACAGCTCAATTTCTTATAAAAGTGAAATACTGACAGGAACTGCAGGCAGAAGACAGAACAGAAGTTTTTCTGCTCCTTCCTTTGATTACATTCTTCAACTAAGCTTTACAGGGGGCTGTTACTTTTGTTTCCATTCACAACCCCCAAAAATACTAGTAATAAATTCAATGTAATATTCACAAAGCATTGAGGAAGAGATAGTCAGAATATTCTCACAAAAGATGCACACGCCATATACTCTCCCCCCCACCACCACTTCTCTTACGAACTTCAAACTGTACCATCGAAACACATGGGCAAAATAAAAGGAATATTATTCATTTCTGGGAATTGATTGATTTTTCCTGATAATTAAGATTTCCAGAACAATTTATATACATAAGCACTAAGGTATGTAATACTAATGATATCCTCTTCCACAGAGATCTTCTGCTAGCCAGAATCATGCCAGTTACTACAACAATGCTGAACAAGAAATTCATGTAATTCCAACATTAATATCTTATCCTGAAAACGAAAACTTAGTATCTACTCTGGCTACATGCTTTTATAACTGATCAAACAGAATTCAATACAAATGATAAGCAAGAGGCTTCCCCTTGCCTCCACACCACATAGGGGGTGTTTAAAATTACTTCGTTCTCCAGAGGACAGCAAACAGCTTACACATTGCACAGATGTACACTCTTAGCTCCACTTTTCACCTGAAAGACTCCCTGACAACTAAGATGTAGCACTGAAGGGTTAATTTCAGCAGCTTCTGCCTCTAAATATTAACAGTGTTTAGAAAGCTAGCAGTGAGTTTACTCTTTACTTTCAAAATAAATATTTCAAAGAGAGTGCACCATTAACGCCAGTTTGCAGCAGTGGCTTGTACTGCATACACCCAGCCATTCTCACTAATGTTTACTTAATTCTTTTTCCCAATCTCAGGAGGGAATTACTCCTCCCATGACAAAAATGCTGAGAAACATTTTGACTTTCTTTAAAACAGATCAATTTGAGTTATGATTATAGGAAGGCTACTAGTGCAACATCGAACTATGAGCCATCATATTAACTAGTGAAAAATAGAACACACAGAGTCACCAGAAGTTCCTGTTATTCTCAAAGCTCAGCTTATTAATGTGTCATAAAATATAGACATTAAAGGCCAATACCAAAAGGAAGAAGAAAGTCATCCTTTAAGGTCTCTTTGAAGCTATGCAAGGAAGTTAATGTCTTTCATGTTTTCTTTCATGAAGTCTGTAACAGTAAAACACAGTGGCAACTAAGCTAATTGTTCTAGTAGCAGTTTGCAATTCCTTTTTTCAAGCCCTATCTAGGTAGCCTATGCCTCTACAGAAGAGCATGATCATTTCCTTTATGGAAAAGATCTTCTCTCCATGACTTTTACAGCCATAACTGAGAACAGCATTCAACAAAGAAAATACAAGATGCCTTCCTGCAACAGATTCACGTCTAAGCAGCACAGTCTCAGGCAACAGCTAACAAGATAACAGAGAACTTGCTTACAAGAGCTGGAGAAAACTATCAGTTGCTGGGGTTTCTGTCAACTGCCTTCTGACTAATAGCATAAACCTGTAACAACCTCATGTTCTTTACCTGCTAGCATCACTAAAATCAGTGCTGAATAGGACTCAAGAGGTCATCTTGTCAATCTGTCACTTCTCAGATAGGGATAAACACCATTTCTTTCCTGATAGATGGAGCACCTCTTCCTCAAAGACAGGCTGAAAGAACAGGGGCTGTTCCACCTGGAGAAGAGAAGGCTCTGAGGAGACCTTATAGCTACATTTCAAGAAATGCTGGGGAGTGACTGTTTAGAAGGGCATGTAGCAATAGGACAAGAGGCAATGGTTTTAAACTGGAGCAGAGTAGATTTAGGTTGGACATAAGGAAGAATTTCTTTACAAAGAGAGTGGTAAAATACTTGAAAATGTTGCTCAGGGATGTGGTTGAGGCCCTGTCCCTAGAAACATTCAGGATCAGACTTGATGGGCAGCCTGATCTAGTTGGAAGCGTCCCTGCTCACTGCAGGGGGGTTGGACAAGATGATCTTTGATGGTCCCTTCCAACCTCATATAATCTGTAACTTAAGACTGACAAGAGTCCTCTCTCAAATCTATTCCAATTGCTATCCTTTGAATGAGAAGTCTTCCTCCCTAAGTAATTCAAGTCTTCAGCCTTATCATTAAAGTCAACTATATGTTTTAGCCACCAGAAACTTTTATCTTCTTCATCCTTGCTGTAGCCTAATGCATGTGAATAACTTAAGACTACAAGAAGTTGTTAATGTCTTTATTTGTTCAATTCCTTTGTCATAGTCTTCATGTATCTTCTGATACTGAAAGTAGCCAAAAGGAGAGGAAAATCCTTTCTTGGTGGACAGTGCTCACAACTGAACTCCAGATACTAATTAAATCCTACGAGTACTGAATTCAGAAGAACAATTACTCCAAGTATTTATCCCCTTCCTACACCACAGTAATTCATTTCTTTTTCTGCACCACAAGAACAAGATTAATCAAAATGAGCGCCACTTAATCAATAACCTACACATCCCATTTTACTCAGCACTTTCAAAACCTGAAAATTCCATTTTGAGCAGACATTTGAACAACAAAATTCAAAATGCACTAAACACAGAGTAGGAAGAGGGGCCGCAGAGTTGACAGGCACCAGAACAAGTAAAGAAAACAGCCAGCATTGTGATTTATACACACTGAAGTGAAAATGACAAGATAATTAATAAACCAACTGGAATCTAAAAGCCTCTAGGATATAGTGCTTAAGCCTCAAATAGAAAATGAGAGCTGATAAAAATTCAGAATTACTTCTTCAGCCCTTAATTAACAGCATTCCCATAATGGTGCTGTTAACACAAGAGTAACTGTGTTAAGAGAACACAGAATCTGTAATTTGTAACATTTGCAGAGCTTCACTGGAAGCAAGAGACCCTTACACGGCAGCAGGGTGCAAAGGTTTATTGAGTGCCAGCTGGCAATGGAAAACTATTTAAAATGTAACAGAATTAAACAGTCTTCAATACAACCTGTGGCCTTCCCCCCACACACACACACTCATAAAAGGTAAGTGCATTTTACATAGTAAATACAAGCAGTTCTGAGTCAGGCATCATGAAAGGTTAGCACAAACACTGACAAATGCAAATTAACTGTGATGGTCACACCAAGGTTCATTCCCAGATGTAAGACTGCACCTTAAATAGACAGTTTTGATCCAACATCACGGTTTCTAGCTTTTCTTTGATGGGTACTTCAAACTCCTCTACAGAAGGCACATAAGACTTGCCATGTCTTTATGGGCCAGTGGACAAACCCTGTGCAAAGCACTGTTCTTATTTTAAAGGGGAATAAGGAACAGCCATAACCAAAAGGAAAATAAGCAAGCCACAGAAGAATCAGAAGGAAAATTCTTGCCTCTTGACTTACAACAGTGTTCCTTATCCCTTTAACAAAAGAGATGGGTTAACAAGAGTAGTGGCATGAGAGGTCATACATATCAGCAAAAATACAAGAACACTTCCTTTGCCTTCTGGAACTTGCTGGGGGAAGGGAGAAGTAAAGGAGCTGAAGAAGTGTGAAGGTACCTGTTACACGTTACTTGTCTATGTTACTGCCTACACTTAATATCTATTAGGCAGTTGCTCTGCCTTTAAATAGCTTCCACTACAGAAGAGCATCAGCAGAGAAGCAAAGGGGATGAAGGAGACTTGCTAAAAACTGAGTTATAAGCAAAGAAAAGAATCATAAAAGTGTTCAGACACCAGCTCGACACTTCTGCTCGAAGTGCGTTAACAGGGGTAAAAAAAAATAGTAAACAGCTTGGTTAATTAACCAAAAATAAAAAGGAACTGTACTCTTCAACACTAACTTTATTTTTCTCTGTTCTGTACTAACCTTTACTTGAAAGGTGTGGGCAGTAAAAATTCCACTATATTAAATCAGAACATAGAACATTTTTCCCCTCACAAGACACCAATCAGGAATGCAGGATGGCAGTAGATTTCATGCTTTCACACCGGTTTCCGTGAAAAGATAATTTAAAAGATCACCTAAACTCAGTAAGAGGATATTCTCTTTAAAGATCATATAAGTTTGTCCTCAGTAATACGGAGATTCAGACATTCTCTCTCATTCACACTGAACATAAAGCCTGCAAGAGACATGATGAAACAGGTATTGACTGATATAAATACCAACGTCTGGAGTTATACCCAGTGGTGATTTATAAATCTCTTACTAGCACCTTCAGCAGCAGTAATCTTGAAGGCAATGCTGGAAAGGAAGTATCAAATGCTGATGGACCGGATATCTTACTGGCTATTGTACACCCCATGGATCCTATCAGTAAGCACTCCTTGCAGCGTTAAGGCTTTGCAAAAAAGCAAGGTACCTGGTTAAAGAGGTATGTTCAAATCTACAAAATACACCGTTCAGCTAATTTTGAGTTTCTGCAAAATTAGACTTCTGCCACCCCCTTGCAACCAAATCATTTGCTAGCCCGACAGAAAGGAAACAGGAAAGAATAGCAGCAGCTCCTCCTTCACATATTAGAAAATAAATAAATAAATCTGCTGCTGATTCAAATCCTGCCCAGGAAATTCAGTGGGACTAAAGGAAAAACCTCTGCCTTCTAAAGATACTTCATCGCCTCAGATCGTCTGTTCACTCTCCCCTCCCCCTGAGCTAAGTAAAACAAAAGCAGGAATTACACATTTTCATGTGTGGGTAAACAATGAAAACCCCCCAAGCATGGCAGTAGGAAGCAGGAATAGTCAGCAGTTGCTAGAGCCCTCTGACCTCTTTCTTTCTATCTGAAGAGCAGGAACAGCTTCAGCTCCATCATTGAAATCTCTGCAAAAGCAAAGGTAAGTGCTTCATTTGAGGACTCTCGATGTAGACACTGTCTAAATGTTTCTAAATTTATTGTTCAGCAACATACCTAGAATGACAGCAGTGACAAAGAATATGGAGTCTTCCATTGCTGTCTCCAGGACAACTGATGGAAACATTTTGCTTATAGTCAAAAGGAAGGGAATTAGCCCAGTGTCTTAAAATGCATTAAATTACAGTTCCGTGGACAGAGAAAGGGTCAACATTAATCATAAGGATTAAGCTCAAAACTGACCTGTAGTACACTCTACAAAGTTGGAACCCTGAAGCAAAATGAAACTCCTAAGACCTTTTTTTAATGTGCCCTTTCTTCAGTTGAATAAAAAAAGACAGGAAAAATGCAGAGAATTAGAAGGTGGAAAAAAAGTCATGACATTATAGGGGTCAATGGAAATGCAATACAGAAGATTCATCAGTTCAGCTGTGGACTGCTGCAGGTCCAAAGAAAACTCAGATGTACACACAATTAACACAGATGCAAGTGGATCATCAGATGTTTGCTAATAAAGCCTGCTCCCTTCAAACTTTGGTTATCTGCCTCTTCTGATTTTGACTTGACAGAAATTACATTTAAACCCTGTAAACAGTTATTTCAGAAACTGTTCTCCAATTTCCTCTTAACCTACAAACCACTGATACTACCAGCAATCTGCACCTCCAGATTTCAAGTGTTGTCAGAACCAGAGAAGAGTTTCTGTAGTTCTCCTACCATCTATCAAAATACTTCTTCCAGATACATGATGCTCTGCATCAGCCCCCTCCAACAACACATCCCTCCAACACAGCTCTCAAAACATCCCCTTACAAATTGTAGTAGTTCATACATCTTTCAGCACAACAAACCCAGGTCATCGCTGTCTCTCCTGTATCTCTTTTAATACAAATAGAGAAAAACCAGACCACACCATCTGAAGTTCCTGGTGTTTTGGACTTTTTTTTGTGTGTGAGCATGTGCACACTTTGGGAGTGGACTTTCAGAAATCTTTCTGCTCATAAAGCCAGAACTCAGAAGTCCCCCCAGCTGCAAGACTTGCATCCTAGAGTCAAGAACATCAAACACAGAGCAAGCAACAAACTTCCACCTTAGGAAGCTTGCATGGTAGGAAAAACCCCATCTAGTTACAAAGAAGTGGGATAAGGAAAACAAACAAAAAAATAAGTTTACAACACAAAACCTACAGGTTTTTAAGCTGTTTAGTCCCTAAAGAGCCACTTTCTTCAACTGTTTATCTGATTGGCCATCAACCACTGCCTGAATACAGACAGCAGGTCACACACACAAAAATAAGAAAGAAAAAACCAACAATCAAAGCTTTTAGAAAGCTTTACTTGATGTTCACAGAAGTTCTTCCTCTCCTACACTAAAAAGACTATTTAAAACCAGTTATCTATCTGGTTTTCACATTTTCCATTTAATTTCCCACTCTTTTAACTTAATGTCTTTCTAAAACACAAATAAATCACATTCATTGAATACTGTGTTAGAACATACTGGACTTCTGATGTTCCTAAGTGGCAGTCATAAAAACCAAGAGACTCATTTGAAACTGCTAGTAATTTACAAACTCTACACTTGCATTAATCTGCATTAAGTTATCTTTTTTTTTTTTTCCAAAGACTTCAGTTTTAAAAGCAGCTTTTAGTACAAATTAACTATAATGTACAAGTTACCACTCAGAGACAATTAGTAATTGTAGTTCAGGTGTTAAACAAGTACTACCAAAATTAGTGTTTCGGAGTGTTCCTAAATAATTTCTGCTACGATTCCATACAAGAACTTCAAGTGACACAGTAAGGATTTGTTTGTTGCAGCTTTTAAAATCCTGACCTCTAATTAAAACCTTTTCAAGGAATCAAGTCAGTATGTCCATGCTTTCATGTTACTCAATGGTACCTGAAAGTTTAGAATTACACTAACACAAGATGAGAGGAAAAACAGATTTAGTCTGAAAATCACAGCTGATAGAGGTAAATACCAAATACCTGCACGCTTGAGTTTTCTCTGACAGCTGTCTGGAAGGACAACTCAAAAGATTAGTGGTAAGAAGTAAATAAACTACCATGTTTTCACTGCTAGCATCCCAGAGTGGTGGTTGTAACACAAAACTAAAGAGCTGGAATATGAATTCTACACAAGAATGTGTTTTTTAAGTACCTTCTACTAAGTTACTCAAATTTGTCCAGAACCTGAGAATACAGAGACACTTCATGCAATAATCCAGATTAGATACCAAGCTACGAATGTTCATTTAAGACTACAAACACATACAAGATTTGAGCACACAGATTTTACAGAAAAATCACAACCTACTTATAGTTACCAATATTCTGCAAAACGTGATTATTGTCTAAACACCAGTACAGGCAGCCATGAAAAACCTGTGGGTGAATAAATCTACATGCATTTAAGAACAACCAGCAACACCGTGTACTTAAAAACTGTACCATGAGACCACAAACCTCTCTGCCCCAGTGAAAAAGGCTTTTTCACATGCTAAGAGATATAAAAGAACTGGGAATAGCCTGTATTTTCACTATGAATGTTCCATCCTATGGAAGACCATACTGCTACGCACAGCAATGCCCACGAGCGGGGAAGAAAAAAACATCTTTAATACAAATGGCAAGAAATGACTTCTTGTTTCTCAGGTTACCCTCTTACTGAACACAATCCCACCACATTTATAGATCCATTAAAAAATGGAAAACAATCCCCATAACCATTAAAGCCACCTGGTTTACTACTTAATCTCCAAAAAGTGCTCCTGCTTTTCTCTCCTCCTGTCATCTCCCCAGATATCTTTTAGTTTGGTGAAACTTAAAAAGCACAGATTCCCCCATTCAGCTGTTAGTCATCATGTGGTAAACCATTTTATTTCTTCAAAAAGAAGTCCTTTCAACATGTAATATACTTAGAAGCAAAGTTACATCACATGCTATCTAGAAGTTGAAACCATTTTTAAAGCTATTTCAGCAAATTACATATTCAAGACACCAGAGTGCTATTCTAAGAATATTCATTTCTGGATTAAGTATACCAGTGCA
This sequence comes from Dryobates pubescens, assembly GCF_014839835.1. Lineage (NCBI taxonomy): Eukaryota > Metazoa > Chordata > Aves > Piciformes > Picidae > Dryobates > Dryobates pubescens. The sequence goes on along the minus strand of NC_071625.1, from coordinate 16,650,931 downwards.
CTGCTAGTCGATTGTTATGTCAACTACACATGCTTAGTACTTTTAGTAATACCTGAGGCTGAATAAAGCTTAGAGCTTTTGACAGAGAAGTACCATGCCATCTTCCTTTAACATGTACATCTTAACCTTCCTGCAAAATAAAAGGTCAACCAACTCCAACATCAATCCAAACCATGGTCTACAAAAACTGGATTTGAGACATAACAGCACAAAAAAGAAATTGATTTCAGAACTGTTTTTCTCTTGTTGAATAGTCTGTAGATTTTCCAGTCCTGTGAGAGAAAATGTTTCTCATCAACTAGTGTCTGCTCCTTCCTTTGGGTTTTGGGGTTTTCTTGTTAAGAGAACCCCATACCATAGGGCCACGAAATTTACTACATGGGCTCCAATCACAAAGGTACACATTCACATTCTTTACAGAGCCTCAGCCATAAACCTTGCTCTAAGAAATTCTAAGGCTGTGACACACATCCCTCCCCCCCAATCCAGAAATTACACCATAAGGGCCAAAGGTGTTCCAACAAAGATAGAGGGTAGGATAATATCTCCATTTCAGAGGTAACAAACAAGGAGCCGGGTGGAGAAAGGAAGTGGTGGAATTTTACACATGGACAACACCAGTAAGACAACAAGCTGTTCCAAATAACTACGTAACATTTCATATTTTCTGGCCCAAATCCAGTTATGCTCTTGACCTTACCCAGGTCTAATAGAATTGGAGATCATAAAGGCAGATTACCTTTAAGGAATGTGGTACTTTTCCAATTACCACAGGAGAGAAAAAACAAACTATTGAACAACAAAGGGATACTGCAATACCATTTCACTTTTCAACTAACATTTCCATTAAATACTTCAATATGAATCCTCAAGTGTTTCTCCTTTCAAGTGAACTTTCTGTTCAGCACATTTACTACAGTGCTGCTATGACCCCAGTCAAACTGCCAAAATCTGAGCCGCAGGCTGACGCTGCTGGAGTGTTAGGGCCTACAGGATACACTCTGCTTTCAGAGCACTCCAGTAAGACTGAGTGCAAGTCAGCTAACACAGAAACAATACAGTGAACAGTCTTTCAGCTAGACGAGAACAGGGTGGGGGTGCTATTTAAAAAAAAAAAAAATTAAAAATTGTGAAACCGAAAAGAAATACTAGCCCTTGTTCCAAAAAAGCATCATCCAAGAAAAGGAGGTTTGGAAAAATAATGGATATGAAAATTGGCAATATACAGCACGTGCTTCAAAATTCATCCCAGGGATTTGAGAAAGTCTGTTACAGCTGCAGAAGTGCAAGTCTCACTACACTCCAAAATCAGGTTTAAAACCGAAAAGAAAAAAAGCAAGTATCACGTTTCTTCACGAAGTGCAAAGGCTCCGCTATCTAATCCAACTTGGTGGCACCAGCCGAATCAGTCCAAAGCCACGCTGAAGAACACTTGCTCCCCCTGCCCCGCTGCAGATTTCGGAGGCTATCCCCGGGTTAAAGCCTGTGTGGGAAGGGCTGCCCTTGATACTCCGGATCACACAATCCCACGCTCCAGCTAGTGCAGTAATAGAATCAAAAGAAGAAAACCCAGAAACCCAAACAAGAACCCACACAAACCCCAAAACCCCCAACACGCACAAGAAGAAACCACCTCAACCACTTCCCCTGAGCTCCCGCCCGGGCTCTAAGAGGCAGCTACGGATTTACCAGCACGTCTGGAGAAGGAAAGGGGCAAAACCAGGCAGCCGGACTCCGGCAGCGAGGGGACATCTCCTCCTCCCTTCCCTTTCCCTTTGTTTACTTTACGGACCGTCCCGCTCCGCTCCGCCTCGCCGAGCCGTCAGCACCTCGCCGCCTCCCGCCACATCCGGTGGGACCGACCGGCGCGGCCGCCCCGGAGGGAACAGGGAGGGCCGGCCACGGGCTGTGCCTCCCGGGCGGAGAGAACAGCCGGCTTCGCCCCGGGGAGGAAGGGACAAGCGGTGCACCAGATGACCTCTCCCCGCAGCCTCCTCTTTTCCCATTCCCTTCTCATCCCGCCCGTCTTCTCAACACCGCCCAACAACGGTCCCTCGTAGGCGGCGCTGGGGAGGAAAGCGGCTCTGCTCAGACCCCCAGTCCACCTCCCGTCACCCCGTAGTCGCCTTCTCCGTCGTCTATCCGGATCCGTTCGCTCGCACCCCGGCCGCAGGGTGCCCTCTGCTGCGGAAGGTTTCCCCACCGCGGGCACCCACGGCGTGCGGTTAGTGTGTGTACGGACGGGTGTGCACAGAACCGTACCCCGTGTGCGTGCCTCCTGTGCCCCCTCCCCAGGGATACAGGGGCTCCCAAGGCAGCCCCTCCCGAAGGATACAGAAGAAATGGGCAGCTCTTCCCCTGGAGACGGGGCCGCCGTCGCACTCCGAACCAAGGGGAGACACGGAAGGAGACGCCGCTGTCCCCCACCCTTCTCCACCCCCCGTTATGTAAGTTCGGGCCATTGGGGCCGATGCGCCTCACTCCGTCTGTGCCCCTCGCCCCTTTACGTTCCCTCCTCTGCAAAGCCCCTGCCGCCAGCACTCACCGCGCTGCGGGCAGCCGCCTCCGGCTGGCTGACCCCCGACGAGCGGAGGGATCGTGGCGAGCTAGGGCGAGAAGAAGAGAAGAAGGAGCAGCGGAGTTGTCCCGCCAGCGCTGGTTTCCGCGGCCGCCCGGCTGCCGCCCCACTCTCGCTGTGTCGGTGCGGGCAGCTGCCGCCTGCCTCCCTGCCCGCCCCGGCCACTCCAGGCCGCCCCCCCCGCCCTCCCGGCGCGCTGCACCATGGGATGTGCGACTGCCCTCTCTCCCTCCCTCCCCGCCCGGCTCGCTCCCACACTAACATGGCTGCGGGGGATGGAACGGGGGGGTCAGGCAGCCGCCCCTCCAACCGAGGAGAGGAGAGGCGGGAGCCGCCCCGCCCCGCCTGCGCAGGCGCGGCTGGCGAGGTTCAGGTGACGGAGCTGTTCGTAGCCGCCGCTGCCTCCTCGAATCTCGTCAGCGGTGGCCGAGGCGATGGCGGCTGAGCCCATCCCGGCCCTTTGCTGGGCTCAGGGGCTTTTCCATTCCTCCTTTTCCCTTCCGTTCCTCCCTTTTCCCTCCATTCCTTTCCCTAGGCAACGCAGATCCTGAAGGGCCAGTGGAAAGGATGGGGTAGTTCGGGAAGAGTTTAATCCCTTGTCCTCGGTATCTCTGTGTTCATCTCTGAGCTGCCGTCCCAGCTGCCCGGGAACAAACTGGCTCTGTGGCCTTTTCTGGGACCTCTGGCCTTGCTTCGTTTCCACGGTGGCACCGGCTGGCACAATTGTTCTCTTGTTTCAAGCTGGGATATTCTCTTTTCAAGGAAATCCTTGCATATTTACTTATACATGATCATAGTTTGCATGCTTGACAGTCGTTGCATCTATTTCATAACCTAAGGTTGAAACAGTCAGTTTTAAAGTCCCTATTAATCCATCACTTGCCTCCAGTGGCAGTTGAACTCAGCTTTTGCTCTTCTGCATGCCCCAGGCAGCCTGAGCTTGAGCAGAAAATCATAGTTTAGGTCACACGAGACCTCAAAGATCACTGAGTCAAAGTGTAAAGCAGATCCAAAACCTCCCCACCTCTGGAAGTTGCCAGTGTGCCTGGAAACTGGAGGTAGGTAGGATGCATGCATGTCACTTTGGTTTAAGTGTATCTGCAGCTGAGCTGACTGGAGGGGCTGTCTTTATAGTTGATGGAGTACCAGTCATTAGTCAATGGCATTTGGGGGGTGATTCATCTGATCAAACGTGGGTAGTTTACTTTAGACTAAGACAAGTCCCACTTCCCTATGTTTGTTAGCTTTAATTTTCCAGGCTCTGTAGTGAAACTCAAGGGAGACATGCGGAACAAGTAGGCACCTAGATTGTAAATAGTTTTTAGGTGACTCTTACCTAAAAATGCCCCAAGCCCCTATAGGGGGAGCAATCCATCAGGTAAGCTCCAAACATAACACAAATGCATTGAACACCACATAAAAGTAAGCCCTAGAAACTTCCTTTTGGACAGCAGTACAGTATTCCTATCTGTCTTTTGCAGAAATGCTTGGCCATTAGAGGGGAGTCCTTTGATCAGCCCGCTCTAGGCTAGACAGGATAGTAAATGCACTCTGCCCTTTCTACTGAAGCCAGAGTACTATACAGAAATGAAGGAAGGAAGGAAGAATGATTTCAGTTATTTTAAAATGATTGGTCTTGGGATCACTATTGATGCTTATGCCAGAAAAAGGTAGAAATACGCTAATTAAGATTACTGATGACAGAAAGTTGGGAGACATCAATGAAGAGGATGTTCACAGCAGCACACAGGATAAAATTAATGCTCTTTAGGACTGGGATAGTGCAAAAGGAAGGAAATGCATAACTAAAACAGAGTGTGTTTTCTGATTGGTATCAGAATAAGGTGTATTATAAATACTGGAAAGAGAAAATGAAAATGGAGCTTCAGAAATGGTTATGATGTGGCTGTTAGCAATAACAGAGTTGCACTAAATGACCCTTCCAAGCATTTGATTCCCAAATATGAATTATTTCTCATTTGCCTCAGCCTTCATCCAAAGATGTCAAAGTGCTCTAGCCTCTGAGCAAACTTCTGAAAAAGATAGTTATCCCTGTTTTTTACACTGGAAAGCTGAGGCAGTATTTGAGTTGCCAAATTCACACATTATTCACTGGATGAACAGGCCTGAAAGCAAATAGTTCTTCTCCAGGGCTATATCCTATGCACAGAAGATAGTAGCAATAGCTACTTTCTGTCATGCACAGTATATCCTATTGATTTTATATACAGGTTTTCATAAACATTCTTTATTTAGATATCTTTTCAAATGCCCTTGCTTTAATGCATAATTGTTATTCCTGTGTTTTTATAGCTTGATCCTCTGCAGGCACTCTGGGCAACATTAATGTACCAATTCTCTGCATTTCCTGGTGGAAAAGCCATTGAGAGAGACATGAGTGATGTATGGGGGAGGCTGAGTAAAGCTGGAGCAATGGTGGAACTGTGAGTCTGATCTGTATATTTTTACTCAGTCTTTTAATAGTTGCACTTTTTCATAGGGAGAAGAGGCATACTGTCTGAAGTCCTGGGGAGCTTTCCCATTGGTTTAAAGGGATAAAGACAAGCCCAAAATATTATATAAAAATCATGGTTTGTAGCAATTTCTCTGTAGAAAAGTCTCTGTTTCCAGTCCTGTTGAGAATTTTTTTGTTGTTTTCTTCTTGCTTGCTTTCAGCAGGAAAATGCTTGCAGCAACATCCTGATTCTGATAGAACACTTGCTGGAAAATCTTTCTCACACTACACAAAATACATTTTAGTCAAATGTAAAGTTTCATGAAAGCTGGTAATTCCAGTTCTCAGCTGGGAGAGTGGAGCTGAACTAATATCCAATGAAAAGTTCCATGGTGCTCACAAATGATAGTTTCAGCAGAAGCTCACGAGACACAAGGAGGATGACAATCATGGCTTCTAGAGGGCATCCATATTCAAAACTCTGCCCTTTTGTTTTTTTCTCCTCCAACTTCAGGGTCTCATCCAGATCAATTGCCTATGAGAAACACACTTTCAGAAGCTCATCCACCCTACCTATTTAGAATACAATTAATTGCTGTCTGATTACTCCTATTTTTCTCAATTGACTAGGGAAAGCCTAGGTCATCAGCCTAAATCTTTACATACGTAAACTTTTACAAGTTGTGACTTGTACCTTTGTCTTCTAAGATTATTATTGTCTTCTGATTCTCAAGAACTTGCACAGAAAAGTAGATCATTTTCTTGCCCGTTGGTGGTGGGAAAAAATACTATCCCTTGTAATTTATTGTCTAATGATTAATATTGAGGTAAGCATAATACTAATGGTATTATTTGTCCAGTCCATGTCATTATCTCATTTACTTTACAGTCATTATTAAACATGTGCTGCACTGGTGTAAACAAAATGGTAGGAAACTTCATTATAGTCTAGCATGTATTGTCCTTCCATATATTAAGTGATGGAGCTGAGGGTAATGGCTCTAAAGAGAACTATTTCTTCCTGGTGTTCTAGAGCACAGCTGCAGTCAGGCATCTCCATTTTTTCCTGCAGGATGCTAAATATTCATTACAGCAGCCGGAGCAATCAGGCTTCTGAGAGACAGGTAGCACTGAAATGCTGGGCTAGTTTAGGCTGTGACAATGAAATGCAGGGGGATTTGGGAAAAGGGGAGAAAATGGCAGAATGTTAAATATTTTTACAAAATACACAGTAAAATTCTTCATTATAAAAGGAAATAAATTATTTTAGAACCATCTGAATCAGCCTGAGATGAAGTAGTCTTCAATTGCATGCGTAAGGAGTCTGCATAGTACTGTGACAGTGGAGAAGGGAAAAAACAGTTAGTAAATACCTGGTGTAGAAGTAGATAGAAATAAAATGACAATGCCCATCCTCTCAGCATTACAATCTGCAGCAAACCTGATGTTGCAAGTTTGCCTGGTGTGAGAGTTTCGTGTTTAATCAGTAGGGTCAGTGGCATGGATCAGCCTGTGGGACCAGCTCTTGCCTGTAACAGTGAATAATGCCACACAGAGAATGGATGAGTGTTGGAGGCATGCTGCTGTGTGCAGCCTCATGGTTAGAAGGTGCAAACTTGAGCAATTACATGCACCAAAATGTAAATAATGATAATATGTACATCTCTGCTTCTGTCTGGCTTTCAAAAGAAAGGCAAAACATTACATTAGCATTTCTGAGCAGCTTCTAGAATAGAAGCTGAATAGAAAATCACCTGCATAAGTTTATCTAGTTTGGTTTTTAAACCCCAAAACAAAACACAAAGAAATTCCTAAGAAAAGATCCAAGACAAATCAGCAGAAGTACACAGGATTGGGAAGGAAAATTCAGATAGAAAATTTGGTGTGGAAAAAGCTAATTAGCAGCTGGAGGACCCACCTGATGAGTTGCTGCTATTAACTAAGACCTCCAAAGCAAATGTTAATGTGTTAATTAGAAGCAGGGTAATAAACTCCTAGATTTCCCAGTGGGAAACAAAACAAAAACAAGAGTGTTTTTTTTTTTTCTTTTATAACCAGCTAAAACCAAACATGGCAGCAAAGGAACCCTCCCAACACTGCTGCTTCATTTTCTGACGTGTGTTTCCAGTGTTGCTCCTCTAATGGTAATGTAGGTGACCTTACCTGGCCTTTTGTGACTAGCTGGACTTACGGGATCCAGAAGTTTACTTATCTGGAAAAATCTCTGTTCTGATTGGAAGCTTTAATTGGGCTGGTTCCAAGCAAGAAGTGGAGATTAAATTCTCTGTCTTGTCACTACAAAAGCACAGGAGAGGAGGCTCTCAAAGAGCCCAGTGTGTTGGCATGGAAAGTAAAATTCATGGTCTGTCCTAAATAGCTGTACTTCCCATGACAGATTATTTTCTTCTCATTTTATTTTGGTTTTCATGATAAAAATCAAACCTTTTTTTTTCCCAACCAAACCTCAGGCAAACTTATATCTGACCCAATCAAATGATATATTTTAAAATTGCATTCTGTTGAGACCAAGCAGCATAAAGGGATGGAATTCTTATGAGCATCTGCAAACACTTCTTTGACTTCTCTTCTGCAGTTTTCTACCATTGTGATGACCTGAATTGTGTCAGACACTTTTCTCAGAAAGGCTCAGGAGAGAAGGAGGGTGTTCAGGAGTGCACACTGTCAGTGGGGCTAGCCTGTGTCACAGCCAGGGTTGCAGCTGCAGTGCTTACAGAATCCTGGAATCACCATGCTTGGAAAAGACCTTTAAGGTTATCAAGTCTAATCATTATCTAACTCTACCAGGGCCATTACTACACCATATCACTGAGCACCATATCTGGACAGCCATCCAGGGATGGCAATAAAACCACTTCCCTGGGCAGCCCATTGTAGTATACAAGTTTTTCCTAATGTCGAACCTAAACGTCCCCTGGTTGAACTTGAGGCTGTTTCCCCTTGTCCTATATCTATTGTGACCTGTTAGAAGAGACCAACACCCACCTCTCTACAACCTCCTTTCAGGCAGTCAGAGAGAGCAATAAGGTCTCCCTTCAGCCTCCTTTCCCTTTATGTTCCAGGGGTGCACATGTATCCCAGTATAGATGTAGCCTTTTGTCTCTTCCAGTTCTGAGCCAAGCCACAATTCTTACATTTTGATTTAGTCAAACTGGTACCAAAAAACCTCTTTTAAAGAATGGTGTCCTTAGGCAGTTCTGGTTCTTAATCAGATCAAGTCAGCTTCTTGCAGGAACTGTGACAGTAGCATCGTCATTCTGTTCCCTGTCAAATGCCTCCCCGTATCCCTTCAGCTGCTTTGGTAAGCTTACAGTTCTCTGTGGAGTCCCCTGATGTGTAAAATGTATGCCATGTTTTGATCAAAGGAGTTCTTGTACTTAATGCAAATTTCAACACACTTATAGCAGTCTGGTGTGGATGTATAGATCTAATCCTCCTGATCTCCACTGGGCCCATGGGACATCAGTCCAACTAGCAAGAAGGGCAGGGATGATTGGTGAGGAATATTTAAACTTCTTTCTTTTAAGACTGTGTTAAGCTTTAGCCATTATTGTAAGATTAGCTAATGTTCTGAATGCCTGACCACATTGGGGAAAAACTTACTTCCTTTCACTTTTTTTTCAACATCTGATCAAACAGAAACAAAACAATCTCCTTTCTGCAATCCTTTCAACCACTGTAAATGACATTTTAGACATCCCAGGACAACTTTCTGTAGATTTACTTTCAAACAAAGAACCAAACATATTAAGAAGGGAGACTATTTTCTGTGGACATTAATAGTCATTGCTGACCAGTCTCATACTCAGTGAATGATTTCAAATGTATGTGAATATTGATTCTTCTAATGTTTTATTATAGAATCCTAGAATTGTTAGAGTTGGAAGGGACCTCAAGGATCATCTAGTTCCAACCCCCCTGCCATGGGCAGGGACACCTCACACTATATCAGGTTGCTCAGATCCACATCCAGCCTGGCCTTAAAACCCTCCAGGGATGAGGCTTCTACCACCTCCTTGGGCAACCTGTTCCAGCATCTCACCACCCTCATGGTGAAAAACTTCTCCCTAACATCCAATTGGAATCTACCCATTTCTATTTTTGTTCCATTCGCCCTAGTCCTATCATTACCTGACACCCTAAAAAGTCCCTCACCAGCTTTCTTGTAGCCCCCTTAAGATACTGGAAGGCCACAATAAGGTCCTCAGAGCCTTCTCTTTTCCGGACTGAATAGCCCCAACTCTTTCAGTCTGTCCTCATAGGAGAGCTGCTCCAGCCCTCTGATCATCATTGTGGCCCTTCTCTGGATATGTTCCAGCATGTCCAGCTCCTTCCTATAATAGTGGTTCCAGAACTGGACACAGTACTCCAGGTGGGGTCTCATCAGAGTGGAGTAGAGGGGGAGAATTACCTCCCTTGACCTGCTGGCTGTGCTTCTCTTGATGCAACCATGGATGTGATTGGCTTTCTGGGCTGCAAGTGCACACTGGTGGCTCATGTTGAGCTTCTCATCCACCATCTTCTCATCCTTTTCTTCAGGGCTGCTCTCAAGCCAGTTGGTGCCCAGCCCGTATCAGTGCTTCGGATTGCCCTGACCCAGATGCAGGACCTTGCACTTGGTCATGTTGAACCTCATGAGGTTGTCATGGGGCCACCTCTTCAGCCTGTCAAGGTCCCTCTGGATGGCATCCCTTCCCTCCAGCATATCTGCTGCACCACACAGCTTGGTGTCATCAGCAAACTTGCTGAGGGTGCACTCAATGCCACTGTCCATGTCACTGACAAAGATGTTGAACAAGACTGGTCCCAGGACTGATCCCTGAGGGACTCCACTTGTCACTGTCCTCCACTTGGGCATGGACCCATTGACAGCCACCCTTTGGGCGCAGCCATCAAGCCAGTTCTTTATCCACTGAGTGGTCCATCCATCAAACCCATACTGCACCAGCTCGGAGACCAGGATGTCATGTGGGACAGTGTCAAAGGCTTTGCTCAGGTCCAGGTAAATGATGTCAGTTGCTTGGCCTTCATCTATTAATGTTGTGACCTTGTCACAGAAGGCCACCAGGTTTGTCAGGCAGGATTTGCCCTTGGTGAAGCTGCGCTGATTGTACCCAATCACCTCTTCATTATCCTTCTGCCTCAGCAGTTCCTTCAGGAGGATCTGCTCCATGATCTGACTGGGCACAGAGGTCAGACTGACTGGCCTATAGTTCCCTGGTCATCCTTCTTTCCCTTCTTGAAAATGGGGATTATGTTTCCCCTTTTCCAGTCAGTGGGGACCTCCCTGGACTGCCATGGCTTTTGGAATATGATAGAGAGCAGTTTAGCAACCTCATCCCCAGTTCCCTCAGCAGCCGTGGGTGTATCCTATCAGGTCCCAGATGGTCACAAACCTGATCCTCACTCAGAATGGGCAGTTCCTTCTTCCAGTCCCTGCCATTATCTTCCATTATTCTGGGAGTGCAGCTGGAGCCCTTGCCAGTGAAGACTGAGGTAAAGAAGTCATTGAGAGCCTCAGCCTTCTCCATGTCACTTGTCACCAGTTCACCTGTTTCCTGGCTAGATTTAATTCTAACTGAGCTTTAGCTTTTCTAACCAGGTCTCTTGCTGCTCAGGCAGCTTCTTTATATTCTTCCCATTCCAGCTGCCCTTTCTTCCACTCCTTGTAGAGTTTCTGTTTGTGTGACAGAGTTCCAGGAGCTCCTTGCTCATCCAGGCAGGTATCCTCACATTCTTTCCTGCTTTCTTCTTTGTGGATATACTTTGCTCCTGGGCACAGAGAAGGTGATCCTTGAGCACTGATCAGCTGTCCTGGGCCCCTCTTCCCTCTAGGGGTTTGTCCCACAATACTTTGGCCAGCAGATACCTGAAGTGATCAAAGTCTGTGTGCCTGAAGTTCAGGGTTGCGAGCTTGGGATATGTCCTCCTAGTTGCCCTGAGGATCTTAAATTCTATTGCTTCATGGTCCCTGCAGCTAATATTATGCCTGAGCCTCACATTTGTCATCAGCCCTTCCCTGTTGGTGAGAACAAGGTCCAGCATAGCACCTTTTCCCAATGATTCCTCTACTGTTTGGAGGAGGAAGTTGTCATCTATGGTACCTAGCTGTGTTGTCCCTCCAGCAGATGTCAGGGTGGTTGAAATCCCCCATGAGGACCAGGACTTGTGAACATGAAGCCACTTCTATTTGCCTGTGGAGTGCCTCATCTGCTAGGTTCTGCTGGTCAGGTGGCCTATAGCAGACCTCTACAATAACATCTCCTTCCCATCTTCACCCATATGCTCTCAAGCAGTTCATCGTCCCGCCCCAGGTGGAGCTCCCCTGATTCCAGCTGGTCACTGACATAGGGAGCAACACCTCCTCCCCTCTTTATTTTCCAGTGCCTAGTTATTCAACTGTAGTATCTACAAATTTGTTACCAACCTAATTTTTACTTCTAAATAGAAAGAGTTCAACCACACAATGTGACCAGTCATCTTGGAATCTGTCCCAGAATCATCAGGACTTTGATACTGTTTTGATTTGGATACCGGACCAGTACCTGTTCCATATGCCTTTCCTCTGAATTGTAGGGTTCTTCTCATCTTCCCTAAAGTTGTGACCCTGGGAATGTACTCTTTGTCTCCTCTCTAACAAAAGAGTGGGACAGAGCAGCTCCATTGGATCAGGTGTCATTTGCTTTGGTAGCTGTGTTGCACTGTTGGACATGGTGAAGAGGATATGTTCTAGCCCTTAACTTCTGTAGTGGGGTGAATCCTCCTATCCTGTATCCTGGTTTAGAGACAATCCCTTTCAGTGCATTTTCCTTTTGTTAAAAAGTTCCATAAAGTTATAGGCAAGATACTGCTGACCTGTATGAATTCAGTTTATGATGGCTGCATAGAGAGTTCCTTGCTGACTACATTAAGTCATTATTTGGGCACCACTAAACGAGTGACCTCATAAATTTAAGTCAGCCAGGAGGTAGGCTTCTGTCATTCCTCTAATTTCTTGATCCTGTGCTGCTTTGAAAACTGGAATGAAAATGGAATAAAAGAGGATTGTCATTTTCTTGATTTCAGGTCCTTGGTCTTCAGTTGCCTAATTAAAAATTCATCATTTATTCGCATTTAGAAGTCTGCAGAGAAAGGATATTCTCTTACACAAAGTTTTTGAGGACAGCCTCTGCAATAGATAAAATATGGAGCCAATTATCATAGCAGATGTGTTTAGAAGACAGTGATGCACTGGAAAATACTGTCTATGCAGGACTGTCAAACTCATGAATATCCTCCTCTTTATCCCTTCAGTACACTGGCTGACATCACTGTGGTTGCATTTGCATATAGAAAAAGATGTTCTGTATTGTCTTCTCTACATTATACACACAGTTCTGCCTACTGGTTTTCACAGTACAGCCACAACAAATTTGCATCTTTCAGAGGCATTCTGTGATGTGCCTATGCCTTTGTATCTACCTCAATGCCATGCTTGAGTTTATGTACTTTGTAGGCATAATATTGCACACACACACACACAAAGGTAAGAGAGAAGACCTGTGACTTAAATCGGTGTGTTTTGCTTTGGAGGACTAAATGAGTTGACCGCAGTACATGTATGAGCAAGTTCATACTTCACAATAACCTCTGAAGAATAGACCACATTTCTGAACAATTGTATTCTTATGTATCTTCATGTTGCCTGCCATTTTAGTTTGATATAGCAAGCACTCAGACCAAACATTTCTGTGGAGTTCCTTTATTTTGAAGACAATTGCTAGAACAGAAAGATTGCGGCCAGATGCATTTCAGTGCACACAAAGACTTCTGTTCTTTGTGGCAATCCAAAATTCTTTGCATCAAACCCACTATGAGCTATAGAAAACTGAATTGACAGCAGCTGAATCATCTATGACACAGTTTGTAATCAAATTTGCTCTTGAAAATGTTGCTGCCCCCCAAAATAAAAAGCTGTTATAGTTTTAATTTTTAGTGAACTGGTTTTTAAACTATGACTGTTTAGCTTTGTAATGGAATTATTGCATTGAATAAAGGCTGCTTCGGAAACAGCCAGGGAGTAGTGTATCAAATTATGGATCTCTCTTTTAGAAAGACTCAAACATTTCTTTCTTAGGGATTTCTGCCTCTCTAGAAAGTTATCTGCCTGCTTTGGAATGCAGGATGGGAAAGAGCCTTCTAAATCAGGTGTGAATTATTTTTTTACACAGCATAATATTAACTTTTAAAGAATATTACCTATTGGCGTGATAGGTATAACACACGGTATTTAACTGCCAAAGAGTTCACAAGTTAGAAGCAGCAGTGAAGTGTCAGGTCTTTTATTGTGCCATGAACTTCATGTGGGGTTTAATGTCACTTAGTGTTTTGATTCCTCCAATTCTAGTCTGTGAAACAGGCATAGTAATTTGATAGCTATGGGAAGATACTGGGAGTTACAGTTAGGAGAGGTTCAGAAAAGAGGTTGAAGCTGCCCAAGTATTGAAGACAAAGTACATAAACCAGAGGGCTCTTTTCTCTTTTTTCATATAGTTATTGTGTTCTCAACCCTCTTACCTGTATCTTGGGGGAAAAAAAGTCCTACAGTTCCAGTGAAGGACTGGAGTTATGTGTAACAGAGAAGCAAAGATTTCCTTACTGTTTTGTTTTGGTGTTGCTAGATCAGCTCCTGCCAGACTCTGTTTATTTTAAGCTAGTTACAGTCTAAGCTGCTTTGTTTATTTACCAAGCAGGTGCAACAAGTGTAGAGATTTTTCAAGTTCCCGGTAGTTATCGCAATGCTGCCTTGCACTATCATGTAAATCAGACCAATGCAACCTAAGTGCAATAAAAGTAAGTAATAAATATGCAACATAATATGTGATAAATATGTAATAAAAAAGACCCTTAGGACATTTGAGAGATTTCATACTTAAAATGCAAATTCCTGTCTGTAGCAGTGCACATCGGTTCCCTGTGCTGTAAGGAAAGGAGCCTTGAAAATTGTCTGAAAACAGAAACTCAGATGTCGATGTCAAGAATAGAAATAAAGTCCATCACTTCTAACCAGATGCCCAGAAAAATCTTAATACCTGCAGAGAATATTGTTTTTCTTAAGTTCACATTGAAATCATATGTCAGTATTCTGGGAAACATATGATACTTGGGGAATATTTCTATATTTTATCATGATTTAGTAAGGAAAACAAACCTCCTGGAGGATTAGGGTATTCCAGTGACTAACTCAAAAACTCAGAAGCAGCTGCAGAACCAGCAGTTGAAATACCTGGGTAGGTAAACAAAGAGCAAACGGTGTTTGCAGTGTTTCTTTAAGGTATGAGCATCTGGGCTACTTGGCACATGTAACCTGTCCTACCCTTCCTATAGCAAGAGACCATTTGCAGGCTTTAGTTTGATTTTACATGGTTGTCTGTATATGTTCAAGTGTGTCAGTCTCTTTGTAAGTTTTCAAAAGTAAGAATTTGAGAATAATTAGAAGCAAATTGTTTTTGTTAAGGACCAGATTATACCAACTGCCCTAATATAGAATAGAATAGAATAGAATAGAATAGAATAGAATAGAATAGAATAGAATAGACCAGGTTGGAAGAGACCTTCAAGATCATCGCGTCCAACCCATCAACCAATCCAACCCACCTAAACAACTAAACCATGGCACCAAGCACCCCATCAAGTCTCTTCCTGAACACCTCCAATGATGGTGACTCCACCACCTCCCCAGGCAGCCCATTCCAATGGTCAATCACTCTGTATAGAACTTCTTCCTAACATGCAACCTAAACCTCCCCTGGCACGGCCTGAGACTGTGTCCTCTTGTTCTGGTACTGGCTGCCTGGGAGAAGAGACCAACCTCCGCCTCACTACAACCCCCCTTCAGGTAGTTGTAGAGAGCAATAAGGTCACCCCTGAGTCTCCTCTTCTCCAGGCTAAGCAACCCCAGCTCCCTCAGTCTCTTCTCGTAGGGCTTGTGTTCCAAACCCCTCACCAACTTCCTTGCCCTTCTCTGGACACTTTCCTGAAACTCAACATCTTTCCTAAACTGAGGGGCCCAGAACTGGACACAGTACTCGAGGTGCGGCCTAACCAGTGCAGTGTACAGGGGCAGAATGACCTCTCTGCTCCACACTGTTCCTGATGCAGGCCAGGATGCCATTGGCCCTCTTGGCTGCCTGGGCACACTGCAGGCTCATGTTCAGCCTACCATCGACCAGCACCCCCAGGTCCCTCTCTGCTTGGCCACTCTCCAGCCACTCTGACCCCAGCCTGTAGCTCTGCATGGGGTTGTTGTGGCCAATGTGCAGAACCCGGTACTTGGATGTGTTAAATTTCATGCTGTTGGACTCTGCCCATCTGTCCAGCCTGTCGAGGTCCCTCTGCAGAGCCTCTCTACCCTCCAGCAGATCAACTCCTGCCCCCAGCTTGGTGTCTGGTTTGTGCACACATAGAATTTGCACCTTGCAATCATGTTCTTACATGCATTTGGACATGATTCTAGTGTGCCACCAGAGAGTGGAAAAATGCATACAGTGAATGTAAAGAGTATTTGTAAGTAGTGCAGAAAGTAGCATTTCATTGTGGTGTTACTAGGCATGAATGCAAACAACTCTCTGTTTTAAAGACATTCTGAATTTAGCATGTTTTAGAATTACTAGTTATATACTAAATAGATTTTGAAAGACTTTCAAAATTTATACATAGGAGAAGAAAAATTACTAGCTGAAGATCCCTTCAGAAAACCTGGCTTCTGGTTCCATTTTCAGTTTTCCCAGCCATGCACAGCTTCACTTAGCCATGTTAAAAAGCTGTGACTGCCTTTACAGATTTTTAAAAGTAATTCTGAAGCTTTTGGGTTTTTTGAAGACAAATTGCAGCTAATTTAACTTTTTTTTTTCCCTTTAATCATCATGCAGTGCAACATGCTAGTTTCTCAAGTACAACTGGACCATGATATGAGTTAGTACTCTGCTTTTACCAAATTGTAATAAGATTAGTTATTAATCATAGAATCATAGAACTGTTTCAGTTGAAAAAGACCTCTAAGATCATTGGGTCCAACTGTCAACACCACCATGTCCATTAAAACATGTCCCAAAGTGTCATGTGCACACATTTCTCAAACACCTCCAGGGCCAGTGACTCTACCACCTCCCTGGGCAGCCTGTTTCAATGCCTGACCACTCTTTCAGGAAAGACTTTTTTTTCTAATATCCAATCTAAATCTCTCCTAACATGATTTCAGACCACTTTGTCTCATTCTATCACCTGATACTGGAGAGAAGAGACAGATCCCCACCTCACTACAATCTCCTCTCAGGGGGTCCTAGAGAACAATGAGGTCTCCCCTCAGCCTCCTCTTCAGACTAAACTACCTCAGTTCCCTCAGCCATTCCTCTTAAGACTTGTTCTCTAGACATTCCAACAGCTTTGTTGCCCTTTCTCTTTGTGAGTTGAAGAGTTTGAAAACAATGTTTAAATTTTTCAAAATCTACTCTATTACAAAAAGCTAACTTCTGGTGTTTTGTGTGCAGAGTTACTGTCTTAGGAGGCTTGCTTTAATGTGGTACCAGAGAGATTTAACACTGATGAGCTGTTTGAAAGCAGTGTCTCTGTGCATGTGGAAAGAATGGAAATGTTAAGTTTAGATCAAATATTACATAGAGCTTGGCAATAGAGCTTCTGGAATTTCAAGTTCATCTGTAATTTCCCTGCAGAGGAGCAAACAGCCTTTCTCTAGGACTGGGGAAGTGTTGGAGCAGTTTTATTTACATCTAACAGAACTTATGAGGAAGTTCTCAGCTCTAGTTTTTATGAGGATGGATCCAGCCACTGCACCGCTTCAGTCAGCCTGAGAAGTATTCCACAGGAAGCAAAAATTGAAAAGAACAAATTCAACAGCTGTAGTAGTGTTGTTTTAAAACTACTGTGCTGAACAATGTCCCTTCAGTAAAAATAATACAAATACTGGACTATTGAGCACAATGAATGAGGACTGGTTTAGAGTCCATTAGGCTTCTGTTGTCTTTCTTACACTGCAGCTGTAGTGCAAAGTATTACAATTACTGGAAAGTCACCTGTGGAATAGTTGGTGTCCTTAAATACGGGCTTGGTGATGTTTATTTTTACTTACAGAGATCAACAATCACAGAATTACAGTGTGGTAGGGGTTGGAAGGGACCTGTAGAATCCCTTCATTAACAATCCTGGAACAATTTTGCTTTTTTACTCTAAAGTAAAGTATTTGTCTTGAATTTCAAGAGACATACTTGATACATTCATTCACGAGCTAAAATAAACCAAAGTGAGCACACAGTGGAAGAGACTGCTATAGGAGAATGACTTTTATTACTGCTAAACTGGCCAAATATTTCCAGCTTTGCAATTATTCATCCTTCTTCCTCTTGTTCTGCAGAATTTTAGAATAATATAGACTATTCTCATTGCTGATCTACCTCTTCATGTTTAAAAACACATTCAGATCTTCATGTCTAGAATGCGCCTGGGACAAATACTCCATGCAGGCAACTGAAATTATGAGATCCATTTCCAGACAGTTTCATCCACAGCTTCTACCTATGGGTTTCAATAATACCTGCACTTTTGTGATGTTTCATCTAAAGAGCTCAAAGCATGTTACAGGTACAGGTTTAGCTAAACTGATAGAGGTCTCTCAAAGGTAAGAAGGACTCCCATCTGCAGGTATGCCAGGTGGTCCCTCAACTGCTAAAACATCCTGCTCAAGGTCAGAAAAATGAGAACTTAGAGAGGTAAGTTTAATACATACTTATAGCAGCCAGCTGCCTTGCTGCAGCTGTGCTCAGGGAACATTGATCTTGTTGATACAAGTTTCTTTCTCTAGACAAAGAATCAGATCAAAAAGTAAACAATTTATCAGCTCTCAGGTGAACTGTAAAATGTTAGGCTGTCACAACTGTAATGCAGGCAGCAATTAGTAAGCACTAAAGTGGTGATGTGGAGGGAGAACTGTATAGCTTCAATGCCTGCAGTGAAATTGCAGTGCCATTAGAGGCAAAATGCAAACTTGGTCTATAGGTAAATTAAAAAACAATGAGTTAAAAAACTTCAGACAATGCCCTTAATATATACTTTAACTTTTGGACAGTGCTGAAGTGGTAAGGCAGTTGGACTAGATGTCCCATCCAAATAAAATAGTCTAGTCTAGTCTTAAAAAAGGAAAATCCAAAAGTCCAGAGTGTGGAAAGTATAAATCTGTACTCTTTTCCATGGTTGCACTGCAACAGTAAAGGGAAAGTAAAAACTTCACCAAGGTACCTTAGATGTCTTTGATTCCCCCAGCACTGTATTATCTGCTGGTAACACCAACACTGCTAGTAGCAAAACAAAATCACAGCCTCCATCCCAGATGTGTAAATATAAAAATGACTGCAGAAATGGGTAAGCAGTGTTTCATCTGTGCAATGCCAGCTATAGTAGAGGTACCCCATTCTTCTCTAACTGTATGTGACAGATGAGTCTCCTGGGCAGATCCAACAAAACTCATCCCACCTTCAGGTCATACAGGGGAATGTATCAAAATGAATAGATCATCAAGTCTGGTGAAATACTTTGGAAGCTGAAAAATGTGTTTCCCTGTGGCTGATCCTTGATTTTACATGATCCTGAAGTGCCTTTTTTCTCCATCCTTTCTTACAGAGGCCATGAGTAGCTTCATCTCCCCTGCAGGGAGTTAAAGAGATTAAAAGGTCACTGCTAGATCAAGATGAATATGCTTTTTTAAAAAAGCATTCTCCTCAGTTCCCAATCATGCCATAGTACAGCTGTAATGAAAAAACATGCACAGTTTACCTGCATGATTTTTGCTTATTGTTTATCTAGGCATACTGAAAACCAGACTCATTCTTCTCCCATATTGTTCTTGCTAGTTTTCTACTCACTGAAGCAGTAATAGTGCCAAAGCTGACAAGGAAATACTGAAACACTAATTAACTTCTTACTTCTGTGTGTGGGCAGGCTCCTTGTTTCCCCTGCAGCATGACTGATTTTCAAGATATTTATTTGGGATTTCAGGGTGCTTGCATATTGTGTATGGCTCTCTATGTATGTGTTGGTATGTGTGTGGGATGCCTCTGGTGCTATTTGCCTGCAGCTGAGCCTGCACAACATTCTCCTTACAGCAGATATGTTTTCCAGTATGAAACTTTAGAAAAAACAGTCCTCTCCTATTTTACATCAGTTGTCAGATACAAGGCAACAAATCACCTGGCTGCGTTACAGCGGGACAATAAACGCCTGTCACTCGTCCTGGCTATAGGGTGCTAGGGAAGATCAGTTTTCGGTGTCTGTCCAGCAGAAGTTCAGCCTGGGGCAGTCATCCTCAGCAGAGGCTTTCCTTTCAAAATTTTCCAATCAACAGATGTGCAGGGTGTTACTGCTAACACAAATCTGATTTTCTCTGGGAGGTGGTTAACCATGTGGTTAGAATTTGTATTAGTGGTCACTAAAATTGCTTGTGTTTGTGAACACCCTTCCCATTCAGATTCCTCTTCACAAGTCACCTCTGCAAGGGCATGTAAGAGTCAGAGAATCATAGAAATTTTTTTGGTTGGAAAAGTCCTCTGAGCTCATTGAGCCCAACTGTCACCCTACCACCACCGTGGCCATTAAACAGTGTCCCGCAGTGCCGTGTCTACACATGCCTTGAACACCTGCAGGGATGGTGACTCCACTGCCTCCCTGGGCAACCTATCCCAATGCCTTACCACTCTTTCAGAAACAGCTGGAAGAATAATACTGAGACTCTACACTGAAACTGCACGTAAAATGTATTGAGGCTGTGTGTTCCTGCATGTTGCTTGAGAAGACTTCATTGAATGGAAGTTCTTAATACAAAAGTCAGCCCTTAAAGCATTAAAAAATACTGGCATTACAAAAGGATTTTTAAATGGCTCAATAGTCCAGTTTATAATGATACCCTAAAGTTGCTGTGATGGAGCAGGTGTGAGACAAGCCTAGTGCATACCTGTCCATAGCAGTTTCTTCTCACCATTAAAGACAATGGCACTTCCAGGTGAATTAAGAGGCCACAACTTTGTAGCCAGAAATCTTGGAGAAGTCCCAGCCAGTCATACAAAGTTCAGGTAGACTTGCTATCACTGAACTTCAGCTATGCTAGTTTTATTCCTTATTATTTGGGGGAAAGATGTAGGGACTTGACACTCAAGGCGGCTATGGGAGGCATGTATGCTGCAGACAGCTGAAGTTGGGAGATGAGTCCCACCCTCTGGGACTAAACCTTGTTTCCATCCCCAAGGAATGCCAAGGCAGCACTGAAGGACTTGTTGTTTCATGCCTGCCCAGCGGGAGACCGGAGGCACGTAAGAGTAGATTAAATCAGCCCAGCTGGTGTTATCTTCTTCAACTATTACTCTCAGAGCACGAGCAAGGTGCTGCATGGACCCTTCTGTTTTGTTGCTGCTGCAACCTCCAACATGCAGACTCCTACAAAGACTTCTGCTCCATCAGCTATTCAAAGTACAGACATGCCCTTTTGCAGGGGAGAAAAGACCCATCTGTAACTTTTAAATACTTTTTCCTTTGATTTGCTTTGTTCTGTGTGATTTGTCATAACACCTCAGAAAGAACCACGTATGGAAGAGATTTCCAACAATGATACGGGTAAAGCCAAGCATTAACCTTAAATGCTTTTTCTCCTTGTTGAGTTGCACTTAATAGTGCATAGTTATACTCCCTGTGTGTTGAGAGAGCAGGAAATTACACAGTAAATGTTAGCAGAAGCTGACGTTTAGGCTTTTACTATCACTTGATAAACCCATGTAAATCCCATTAATGCTGAGAGGAGTTATATGTGAATGTCAGGGGACAAAAGAGACCATTTGCTCTCCAGTGCATGTAACTAATTAAAAATTTAAGAGCATATAGTACATAATTATATTGGGCTGTAGGTTAATGCTCCTGAATGAAAATGCCAGATGAGCTGAAACGGTCATACAGAATCAGAGAACCTCTGTCTCTCTCTGTGCAGAGAGCCTGCATGCTCTCATGAACAGTCCTTGCTCTCTGCTTGGGGGCTGACGGAAATAGGCACATCGCTGGCTGTGACCTTGGTCAGGCTTTGCAGGGAAGAAAACAATGCAGGGAAAGACAAGAGAACAAGCCTTGGCACCTGCAAACTGCTTTCACATACTCTGATGAACTTATTTCTGGCAGTATTTTACTTGTCAAAGCAAGCAGGAGGCAATGTCATAATCACACCCTTTCTCATCGTCCAGCAGCCTGTCACAAGCATCAGAGAAGCCTGGGTTTAAGGCAGGCTGCTCTTCTGGGAAGAGTCCAGTGCCAGCATACTCCAATTGCCTATTGATATTCAGCCTTCAGAGCAGTTTCAGAAATGTGTGCCTGCAGGAAGGGTGTCACCTTCCTATGAGCAAGAAGCCACCAGCCACTGGTATGGTCCAGACAGGATGCTCATGGGATTGATAATCAAATAGAAAACACAAACCCATACCTTCTGCTTCCTACATAATTACGTTTTATTTCAGGAGAATGTCTTAGAGCCATGTTAGAGTTAATATAACTGTAAGCAGGCAGTAATCTTCATTAAAGACACAGATAATTGAGACAATAGTGACAGTTACACACAACTGTGTCTGTCCCTGCCCAAAGGCATGCGCAGAACGTATCGTTGGAAAATGGCTTCCATACAGCTGAAAAAGAAGCCCCAGACCCTGGCACAAAGATGAGAAGCACTGACCCAAAGAAAAGAAATATGAAAAGAGATTTTTCATTGATTCTTTCCAGGATGAAGAAAGCCAACTTGCAAATTCTTTGGAAATCTGGGGACAAGACCAAAGAAATACCCAGCTCTCGAGGGTTCAAATCAACCTAGCAAAACCTCACAGAAAATGAAAACCTTACATTTAAGTTAATACATGTTCCAAACTGTCATTACATTTTATGGCAAGACAAAACTTTTAGAGCATGGGCAGGTGCAGAGATCAACTTTTTAGTGTCAGCTTATTCCCACTTTCTTATAAGCCTTCTATGGCTTCAGAAAGCCTCAGCAACACAACCCCCAACGTTTAAAGTTTCTGTCATGTGATTTACACTCTTGAAGCCACTGCTGTTTTGAATTTCACATCCATTCTCAAAGTGAAAGTTGAGATGCTCTCTTTTTCTTTTTCTTTCTTTCTTTCCTTTCTTTCTTTTTCTTTCTTTCTTTCTCTTTCTTTCTTTCTTTCTTTCTTCCTTCCTTTCTTTCTTCCTTTCTTCCTTTCTTTTTTTTTCCTTTCTTCCTTTTTTTCTTTTTCTTTCTTTATTTCTCTCTTTCTTTCTTTCTTTCTTTCTTTCTTTCTTTCTTTCTTTCTTTCTTTCTTTCTTTCTTTCTTTCTTTCTTTCTTATGATAAAAGAGCATCCTCTGAATTAATAGCAGGTCAGTATGACATATATTAGAGCGTGGTTTGGCATTTATGTTGAGAATCTCCTGTCGTCTTCACCACCACCCACAAATGCCATAGCAACCACATTGCAAAGGGGCTAAAATGCATGCACAGTTTAACGTGCTGTTAAATGAATGCACTTCTTGTTTTACTATTGTGATGATGAATTCATTTCAGCTGCAGTCACTGATTAGTAGAAAGATGAGTTCCCACTGAACAGAAAATAAACAAACAGCTCAGATTTTGCCTTTTTGGGATTTAGCAGTTATGTGGAATTCAGCTGTGTGGGCAATTAACTGAAAGGAACTCAAATTATATGTTGCACTTGCACTTGCACAGAAGCTTTTAGAAGTGCCATAAGAAAGTAGTCTTTACAGTGAACACGAGGTTCAACCAGAAGCAGCAACAATTTGTTGAACTTAATAGAGAACAATACTTGTTTATTCAGCAGTGTTAGAATATTTAAGTAGTTCATGCAATTATTCTTAAGTATAATGGCCTGAGTTTCATCAATGTTTTGCAAAGCTTGTGAAAGTCAGTAATTCGCTGCAATTAAAAATATGCAGCTAGCATTGTGAGTGCTTGCAAAATACAGGAATTTTGGCTTTTAACACATTCTTATAATGTGTTAAAGACACTTTAAAAGTGTGCTAAAGCATCCAGCTTTTTCTTTATCAAGTGCTTTCTTCACAGCTTGTCCTCCTGTGAAAAGTTACCTCTGATGGTGTGGGCTTTTCCCAAATACTGCTGTGATCCCATTCTGTTACACCTACTTCCAACTTTTCCATATCCCTGTATTTCGCTTCCAGGCATTAATTATTCCATACTCCTTGAAGGGATCATTAGTCAAGTATTTCACTCAAAACACTGGCTTGTGTATTATCCATACACAGCTCTAAATCCAAGAACAAATTGTTCCTGTTACATATTCACCGGTTATTTTTCCCCTCTTTATGCTTCCAGCCATCTCCCAGTAGAGCTGAAGAAGAAAACCCACACACATGAAAAGGGAGGGACTCACTGAGGGCAGTATCTGCAGCCAAATGGAGACAGTCTGATGTCAGCCTTCTCTTTCTGACCTTTGTTCTACTGTCACATTTGGTTACTGGCCTTTGAAATGATGGGATAAGAGCTCTCCAAAAAGGGCAGGTAGGACGATGGAAGTAAGTGCTGCTGAGATACAGGCCCAGCAAGTAACTGTTATATTTAATGTTTTTCTCATGTACAGCATTCCAAAGTGCTGCTGCTCTCCAGCCCTTCCATTTTTCTCTTGCTCAGACTGGCCAATGCATAATCCTTCTTTCACTTGGTGGGGAAAAGCACAGCAGTTTTATTGCTTGGACCAGCTATCTTTGTCTCTGGTTTAGCTTCTCTCTTGAGAGGTTAGATGAGAGCTTTGAAAGTGCTTGTTCTGAGACTAGGCTGTGCTACCAGATGCAAATCTCTCAAACAATGAAACATTTCTTTGGCACCAGGATCAGAACATAGACAAAAACCACAGAATGAAAACAGAGCTGGGGGATCCTGGACTCACATTCACACTCAAAATCTGGTGCACAACAGGCTCCCAGCCCCTGACTTCACTAGATAGGAGGACTCGTCCAAGTGTGCTGCAGCTCTTGGTTGAATCAGGCACCTGGATTTCAGTTTGAGAGAAAGGTCAGTATGTTCTGCACCCATGGTGGCAGGACATGGCCAAGACATATACCTGGTATGGGACCTTAGACCAAGTCTGTTGGAATGGGACATTTCTGTTGGCTAGACTGAAGAGAACTTCTGATATTGGATTTCTCCCTGGAGGTTCTTGGATAAGTGTCCAGGCACTCCCTAGCTTTCTTTTGACTAGCTAAATGGACTAAGCCGCTTAAATCTCTCCCTGCGAGTCATTTTTCTCAGACTTGTGTGCATTCTTGTGTCTCTTTCTTGAATTGTCTCCAGCTTTTCAACCTCCTGCTTGTTTTGTGGACACAAGCAGGGCACAATGCGTTGGCAGCAGTTTTGGAAGAAGAGGAATATTCAGACAACATAATCCTCTTCTCCCTGGATTTTCTGTTCTTATATATATATACAGATTGGGTCAGTTTGTGGACAGTTGATTACTCACTATAACTTGCAGCCCCTTTTTTGGTCATGACTTTCCAGTGTAGAAGTGCTGCAGCCCCCACCAGGGAAGTACCTTCTGTCTTCGATCTTGTGAGTTAACTTGGTTGTACTTCCTTAACTTCAGATTACCAACTACCCCTTTGGATCAGTGACCTGTGTTTCTTCTTTTTGCCATTTTCCCAGCTTTTTCATCTGAAAAGATTGTTGATAATGATTTAAAGTTATTTGGTGGTTTTTTTTTTCCCCCTAAGTTGTTGATAAAATACAATAGCACAAAGCCAAGAACCAGTCCCTATGGGATCTCTCCAAACACACACCCACTCAAAGAAAATTTCTTTGCTTATAATTATATTTAAGACCTGAAGTTAGCCAATTCTTAATCCATTTAATGTGGTTTACAGTGGGTTTGTATTGTTTTAGTTACTTCATCAGCCTGCTGTACTTCAACAAGGCACATTTCTTACAGAAGCTTAACACTAATTCCCTCAATCAGCCAAACATGCAATCTAATGCAAACTTCCCCGAGCTGCATTAATAAATGAGGTCATGGCAGATACCTGCCCCATGACACAGCAGTGGAGTGCAGGAAGAACCATATCAGAGTTAAGTGCCTTGTTTGGGTACCAGTAGCAAGGTGGGCACACCAGTATGGCACTGTGCAAATGCTGTTTGCCATCTTGGCAAGATGAAAAGCTGCTGCAGACAGTAGTGATGTTTCAGGCTCTCTCTTTGGAAGCTGGCTATACAATCCACTGAGTGATGTCCTGGAGGAAAGTCTGCTTTCCCAGGACTAATGCTACCCCTTTGTAACCAGACACTCTCTTGTTTATAATTCCATAAAGGATTTGTAAGCTGTAGGTGCTTTTAAAAATGTCCGGTGTGTTGGAGGTAACCTCAGCCTTCTGTTTGGTTGCCAACAAATTGCAGCACCTCTTTGGTTTCTCAAGCACTTGGAGGGCAGCACAGGCAGACTGAAACTTTGAGGCAGGGGCTTATCCTCTTCTTCCAGAGTGTTTGGTGTAATTTTTATCAGGAAATGAGGCTGAACAAACTGTCTTCCTTTTTTCCAGCTACAGCAGCATCTTATGTGATATACTCCTACTGTATTTGCCCTGCTAGAGATGAATGGAACAGGGTTTAGGCCATGGTACGTATCTTTAGCAGTCAGTACAAATGTAGCCATTTCTGTGGATGCAAAGGGGGTAATTCAAAGACACCCTTTTGAACTCTGAGAAGAGACCTGAAGAATATGCTAGTCTTCTGTGGGAATGGGAATTCATGGATTTGCAGTAGCCACAGATGTCTTGACTTTTTCAAAAGGTAGACAAGCCACAGATTTTTATATATACACAATATTAAACTATTGTAATCTGGATTTAGATTTGTAAATGAACAGGATGTTAATGAGATAATGTCTAGGCATGACATGGTCTCACTTCTTGGCATAAGAATGCATAATTATGTCTTCTATACTGTCTATTAAAAAAGGACAAATTCTAATTATACCTTTTCAGTATTCCATATGTATTTATTTCTGTGTGTTTATTAGGATGAAATTAGTTTTAATTTCAGTGTTTCTTAGTGTACATAGATTCCAAATAAATGCCTATAAATCACTTAAATATAAAACTTAAAGGACAATGAGAAAACAGGAAACACTGGAGCAGAGGGAGGTTAACTCATCAAGGACAATGCTATTCCACTGGAAACTTTATCTGCTGCCTAAAATGGACTCGCTTGTTGTGAAGTCCAATAACACTTTCAGGTTCGGTTTGATTGCCAAAGTGGGGATTATTCAGTAGCAACAGCCAGGATAAAAACCGTTACAGAAACAAAGTAAGAAGGCAAGATTGCTGCAACCAGGCTTTAATTCATGCTAATATGCACGAGAATGCAATTAGATGGGGCTCTGTATTGCAGGAATGCGTGCTTGACCACATGCAAATCTTATTTCAACAGGGGCAGCCACCCGAAATGGTTAATAGATTATCTGAGTTCTTATCAGGCAGAAAACTATTTGGGGTGGAGTTTGTTAATATAAATAAAAGAAAAGGAACACCAGCTCTGAAAGTATGAGTAGGTGGGTCAGCTGTGAGATAGTGGTAATACTTTCTGGACCACCTGTAGCTGCCTTGGCTGTTTGGAGAGTTTGGCCCTGCGGAGAGCAGGAAGCATGAGGCAGAAATTCTGTCTGAGTTGCATTTTTTCCTCCCTCGATCTGCAGAAGAGATCGAAAAAAAATTTTGCTGCTGCTAATCGTTAATCACTCTGAAAACAAACCTGGCCTTGCAGAACTAACTGCAATCAGAGCACTGGGGAAATTAGGGAAAGGAAGAAAGTATTCATATGGTTTCTAGATGCTCTAATTTGAGGTTTCCTATATGTTGCTTGTATGATTATTTTGTAGTCTCATACATTGCACTGTTGAGAAGTTTTTGGTTTTGCACAATCTGCATTTTCCTTTGGACAATTGCATGCACTCACTTCTGATTGTAATGGTGTCCTTCTACTGTCCTGTCTTTTCTGTTGATTCAGTCTGCTCCAGCTGAGGACGAATGGCTCTGCATTATGCTACCTATCACAGGACAAAAATCCTGCACTTACCACAAGCACCAAAGCCTCTTAATATCATAGTATCAGTCAGGGTTGGAAAGGACCACAAGGATCATCTAGTTCCAACCCCCCTGCCATGGGCAGGGTCACCTCACACTAGATCAGGCTGGCCAGAGCCTCATCCAGCCTGGTCTTAAACACCCAAACACTCTTGAACTTCTCTGAGACAGTTAGGGAGCACTGCAGAAAACAGAAAGTCCCAATGTAGACTGGTGAGTGTAAATTAAAAGATGTCAGATAGATGTTGAGGCTTGTCTCTGGACCACTGGCTTTTCACACACTTGGTGTACTTTGTTCCCTGTGGTTACTCTGTAAAAGTGTCACTTAAATGGAGCATGAGGTTTGATTTGCTGATTCCTATCTATGCTCTTGGAAGAATGATGGGGAAAAAACGTGGTGGTCGGTGGTGCTGGAAAATGTCTGCGATGCAGCTTGTGTATGGCATGGTCTTGTTTTGGTCCCACGTCTGCTGTTAAGAAGGAAGGTTGCTCCACACTCAGGGCATGTGACTTGAAGTCCTTCCAGACCCACCTTCAGAACACATTCCTCACCTCCATCTTTAGTTTCAGGCTCTCCAAGCCTTTAGAAGGTGTAAAAGCAAACCCCAGCAGCTGCATTTTCAGCACTGTCAGCTAAAAATCCTGAATAATCTTTTTAAAGACTTCTTCAGCTGTCATTTTTATACAGAAGGGCATCTTTTTAGTTTCTCCTTTGGGTCTTTGCACTGGTGTGGTGTTGTAGGACAGCTGGTTGTGAGGAAGGGGCGGCTGGCACCAGTGCATGTGAAGGAAGTGGGGAGGAAGTGGGGAGGAGCACTTGTTTGGAGAGGAAGTAAAGGCAAACAATCACATGGACCTTGCAAATATGTTGAAACACAGTAAAACATGGATGGTTTCAACTGTTGGCAGTGAATGAGTAAATGCAGACACTCAGACACTCAAAGACCATCCAAATAATTTCCAGAGAGGAGAAAGATGACCCTGTGATCTGCTTTGCAGCTTGGATATGCCTTCAGTATAATAGCAAAGCCTCCTGTGTGTGTAGAACTGCCTTGCCTTTTGGTTTCTGGCAGGCGAATCTCTCCCTGCAATGGGCTGCATGCAGGATTGTCCCAGCCAAAACTTTGAAGTTGACTGTTTGGCCTGCTTTGTGATGTGGTGATGGATGTTTATCATTTGTGAAGCACCTTGGGATGAAAGGCCTTCTGTAAATGCTGTTATTCATCAAGAAATATCTGAACCTGTCCTTTAAATGCTAGCTGGCATCATTCCCAACCCTCTCCTCTCCACATTCAACTGTTTATTACTTTTACTACAGCAGCACCCAAGGATGAAATGAGAGTGGAGGGCCCGATGCTAAATGCTGTGTGAATATAAATGTCATCTTTTCAATGGCAAGAGAGGAGAAGGCTGTGGGAAGGGAAAGGTTTTATAGTTTCTGTCTGAGATTCATTCATTTGCAGCTCAGCAAGGATGATTGAAGGGCAGAAGGTCTGTACATTTGTCATCAGACCTAACCTAAAAGTGAGCCCCTACAATGAGAACTGCCCCATCTGAGCATTCAGACTCCCCTTTTCACTGATGAAGGCAAAGAGCTATCCTGGGGCAGCTCACCTGAGCTGGTCCAGACATCAAATTTCAGATGAGATGAACTGTATCCTTTGTGAAACTGCTTCTCTTCACTGACTGAAAGAGCAAATCATAAAACAAATTCAAATGTGGACACTTAAAGGTGAGTTGAATGTGGCCATTGCAGGTTGAGATGAGAGGAGCATGCAGGAAGAGAGAGACTGGGTGGTACTTGTGTGCAAACCTCATTATATAGTTCTGTAGAAATCGAAACCTCCCTTGAGATATGTTGCCTCTACCTTGGGGCTGAGCCACACACAGATCTCCAAAACCATTCCTTTTCCCTTTGTTTTACAGGAGATAAAGCAATCAGTGAAGACAGAAGGCCTCCTTGCTAAAAGCAGTAGTGTAATGGTGGGAGTATATATGTCCAGCCAGAGTGGGACGAGCAGAAATACCATAGTGAATTAGATGTTGTGTGTCTGACAAGAGACTAGTCAAAGCTCCAACAAACCACCATTTATCCCCACAGGAATGTAGCATGTCTTATAGGATGCCAAAGACAGTATTCATGTTAAAAACAAACAAAAAAAGGACTTCTGTGTGAAATTAATACTGAGTGTTAGTGCCTTGCGTAGGGATTTGGACTCTCTCAGGCAGAACAAAAGTTCTGCGGCACTCTCAGCGTTCTTTCCAGAGCAATTAGTGCCCCTGGTAAAAGTGCACCTGCTTACAAGTTGTGATGGACCATTATGGGTTTAATTCAAATGATTAGCTAAAAACCAGCTTCCAGAGCCAACAGTTTGGGGTTGGAACTTGTGCAGGAGAAGTGCCTGTGGCTTCCCTGCTTCCTGGCTCCTACTGACTCAAAAAAAGCTTTGACAGAGCCTCTCTTCCTTTTGGCATTTTAACGTCCAGTTTTGGCAGGACTCCACCGTATCAGCAATGTATAAAAACACAGAATAAACCAAATGTAACAGAAGGAAATAATTTTGAACAGAACACTATCCCCTCCCAATGAACACACTGGGACTGCTTGTTTAAATATCTCACCTCCAATCCTCTTACCTGTTTCTGCTGCCCATTAATTCAGGTTTCACACATTTGCAAGCCTCTCTGCTAAGCTGAGATCAATTTAGAATAGAATAGAATAGAATAGAATAGAATAGAATAGAATAGAATAGAATAGAATAGAATAGAATAGACCAGGTTGGAAGAGACCTTCAAGATCATTGTGTCCAACCTATTATCCAACACCACCTAATCAACTAAACCATGCAACCAAGCACCCCATCAAGCCTCCTCCTAAACACCTCCAATGATGGTGACTCCACCACCTCCCTGGGCAGTGCATTCCAATGGGCAATCACTCTCTCTGTGTAGAATTTCTTCCTAACCTCCAGCCTAAACCTCCTCTGGTGCAGCTTGAGACTGTGTCCTCTTGTTCTGGTGCTGGTTGCCTGGGAGAAGAGACCAACCTCCGCCTGTCCACAACCTCCTGTCAGGTAGTTGTAGAGAGCAATAAGGTCACCCCTGAGTCTCCTCCAGGCTAAGCAACCCCAGCTCCCTCAGCCTCTCCTCATAGGGCTTGTGTTCCAAGCCCCTCAATCTTTATTCTTTAATTCATTTTTTTTAAATTTCCTGGGCCCAGGTTCTTAGCTGGTTGGGGAAAATGGAGATATTCATGCTGTTTGAGTTGAAGTTCACTTTAGGGAGATAATCCACAGTTGAAAAGGTCCTGGAACAACATACTCTAGAATTACACCATGTTGTGATGGTTGTAGAGTGTTCTGTGTCCCTGCTCACTGCAGGGTGGTTGCACTAGATCACCCTTAAAGGTCCCATCCAACCCAAGCCATTTGACGATTCTATGAACTGCAGTTAGATTTTAACTATTCCTGGCTGGTTGAACGTCTTGAAGAAGTTTTGCTCTGCCAAAGCAGAATCACTCTCTACCAGGGACAGGAATCCCAGTACACAGTGTGCAGTGCTGGTTTGAATTGGTCTTTTTTTCTTCTTGCTCTGATTATGAAGAGTGTTTTTGGAGACTTTGAGGAAGTGTTGATTATATCAGGAACAGTTGCCTCCTACTCATGGAGTAATTATTGCTACATCTCCTCCCTGGCCTGTTTACTTATGCCTGGACCAAAAAGCTGATCTTGGTAAGGTGGTGTTTTGTACTATCACATGTATCTTTTCCTCTGTAAATCCTGTGCACTTGCCATTGCTCAGCTTTATGAGCAAATACCACTGCACCATGTATATCAACATAGACTTACCCTGTTACTCATTAGCTTTGTAGCACTAAAATTTGTCACATCAGTAAAAAGTGCTATTATCTTATTTTCTGCTAGAGTAATTTATTCTGTGGACTTTGTGCTGATATTAAAACTACCCAACACCCAAATGTAAACACATGCTCTGACTCAGTCATGGTGTACTTCAAATACATGACCTATAAACATCCTTTCCTGCAAAGGTCCAAACAAAGGCCTTCCTCCGAGCAGGATGCTGAAAGGTTAACTTTGAATGTCTTCTGCACATACTACAGAGTCCCCTGCAGCTCTCTACTTTTATCCTATTTCTTCTATGAATTGTATTTTTTTCCCCCAGATGACAGGCAGGGGCAGTTATTTCCCTAAATGTGACTGGCAGATTTGGTTTATCCATCAAGGCAGATCACATGCCCAAGCAGCAAGCCCACATGCAATAGTGGGATGGACATAGACATCACACAGCCCTCAGTCACCAGGACCCATGGTTTAGCACCAGACTTGATAGTTACACAACGGTTGGACTTGGTGATCCTGAAGATCTTTTCCAATCAAGATGATTCCATGATTCTAAATTGTCTCATTTCTATTATCAGGGCTTGAAAGTGGCTGGCTGTATGAACACCTTCCTCCCTCATTCTTCATGTTTCTGAAGGTGGGCAATGACAGGAACTGCAAATGCCTGATATTTAAAAGAAATTCTAAGTAGTTGCCAGGATGAAGAGGAGGCTGATACATGCCTGGAGCATTACAGCTGTTGACTATGATCTGTATATGGACAGTAGTGTGTGCACAAGAGAAAAGACAGAGTGCAGAAAAGAATATGACCCATTTAGCTCTTAAATGCAGGTATTACATCTCTAACAAAGTTAGGGGGTGTAGTGAGGGGTGAGTGTGTGTGCCTGTAAAGGGGATTACAGACCATGGGTTCACATTAAGAGGTGAGCTGCTCCTGAAGCTTTTATCTGTAATAAATGGAAAGAAATACTGGGTAATGAGAGATTTCAATCATAAAGATATATGCTGGAAGTCTCATATAACCAGAAATAAATCTCTTTGAAGGTTCTCAAATGATGTGTGATCATTTTCTAGCCCAGAAGATATTACACCCAACATGAGATAACAGTATTTCAGATTTCATTCTGACAGATTGGTCTGTGTGTTGGAAGCTGACAGTATCTTAGGAGCATATGGCTGGGACTTCGTTTCAATAGGGGCAGGGGATGGACTGACACAGTAATGAATATATTGAGTAGTTCAGAAGGGACAATTCCTCAGTACTGAAGCAGAATATGAAAGAATGAAAGTTAGGCTTTCCATAAGAGGATTTTACAAGCTGACCAACCAGCTGGATTTCACAGTGATGTGAGAGGGCAATTTTGATTAAAAACCCATCCCACTACAAAGGGAGAATATCACAGAGGATGACATAAATGACCTAATAAACTGACTGGGACAAATAAAATCTACCTCAAAGCAGACAGATGCAAAGTTGGACACAAGAGCAGCCATGCTGCTAGGGCATGCCAAAGGGCAGCATGAGGGTGGGCTTGTGCCTTCGGGGGCTGAAATGCCGCATCCAGTTTGCATGCTCGGATATAGAAAGTGTTGAAGACTGCTGAGCTGGTGTTGGTGGGAGGGAGAAGCTAGAGACAGTCTGAGGCCCACTGAAAATGCTTCATAGCTAGAATTAGGAGCTCCATCTGTTTAGTTCATCCAAAAGAAGACCAAGGGATGAGTTGGCATCTATGCTTATGTACTTTGTAGGGGAAGCACCAGATAACTGGGGGCCTTTTAATCTTGAGCAAAAAGGCATGACAACAGTCAGTGCTGGGAGGTTAAAGCTGGACATATTGAAATGAGAAATAAGAGTGTCATTAAACACAGGAACACAATAGCTGGACAGTGATGAACTATCCATCTCTTGATAGCTATGGATTAACATGCAACACCATTCTGCACAGTGTAGTGATTATAGAGTAGATTCCTGGGCTGAGAACAGGGCTAGAAGAAGAGACTCTGCTGCATGCTCTTGGGAGGTGAGCCAATGGTTCTTCCTGCCTTTAAAAAACTCTGACTCTGTGGGAAGCTGGTGAGGACATTGGTGATATTGGTGATATTTTATTATACAAAGCCTATTCAGTGTTCCATGCAGCTTTCTGGGATGATGCAGCATTGTCTTTCACAGGCAACAGACTTGGTAGGGTGCTGGGAGAGACTGGTTCCAGCAAGATATGCTTGGAAAACATCATTTAAAAGCACTGTGCTTTTGTATTGAGCCTCGTGGTTTATCAAAACCCAGGTTGGAGCCAGTAGATGAAATTTGGAGTCCTGGAGGCCTGTCATGCTACTAGGGAAAGAAAACAGATGTAATGAGGATGTTGGGCAGAGAGAGCATTGCTTTGGTTCCTGTAGCTTCCTGATTGCTGGTTTCTAGATAGATGGGGACCACATGCTGACTGGCCCTAGCAGCTGTGTGTCCTTGCATTCCTCCTCTGCCTGGAGAGCACAAAAGCATCCTGGCAGGAAGAGAGAATACAGCCACTTGTGCCCAAGTTCACCAGACACCTGAGGACAAGGTGGAGCATGTTTAGCTCTACCCTAATATATGGCATAAAGTGGAAGTAAATTAGATGAAACTACTTGGTGAAGGAGTGACAGGGGAGGAAGATAGGAGGAAGGCCAGGAGAATGGGGAAAAAAATAAATTCAACATCAGAAATACTGTGAAATGACACAATATTGTGGAAAGGCTGGAGGTTCCACGTGAAGCTGACTCTAGCTATGTCACCACATCCCACTTGGGGGAACTTTATCCTTGTCTCTGCTCTTCAGAATGGCGGCAAGCAAGTCACTACTTTCCTAGGTCTCCATTGCCCTGGCTGTAAAACAGTATTTTGCAGAGCACATTGGTATTTTGTCTGAAGAATAGGTTTTTTAAGTGCTTGCTGCTATGTTTGTATTATTTTTGCAAAGCAGGAAAAGTATTTTCTTTCCCTTTGCACCAATAATTGAATTTACCCAAGAATGACACATTGATGGGCTCTGGAAAGGGAGCAGGAGTGATGTCTAAACTGGCCTGAAACTCAGCTGACAGCTTGTCACATCTCTGAGAAGCCTTCTAACTATTTATTACTGTGCCTTCTGTCTTTGAAATTCTGAAAGAAATCAAAGAGAGAAATCTGTGAAGTTTTTGCAAGTGGTCAAATGTATTTTTTAGGAGTTCTCAGGTAGCCAAAGTCTTCTTATCTTTCTTCCCCAGAAATGTATCCCTTTTCTTGATCTCACATATAATACTGGATAATCTGTCACTTATTATAGTGCTTCTCTGGGGAAGAAAGTGATAAAAATACATTTAGGATCTATCTAGCATTGCAGAAGGACCATTTCCAAATAGATTGATAGGTCTTTTTCAGTGGAAAATTGGAAGAAAGAAGTTTGATCTTGCTAAAACTCATCCATTTACATAGCTCTTTTTCTGTAGGTGTAGAAATGAGACCCAGGGTAAGACTTTGTGTGCTCGCAAATCCCTCCTGGACATCATGCAGAAGAGCCACTGCCGTGAGGAGCAGTGAAATTTCTTACAAGCTATTTTGCAGCTGCCCTGGACTTGAGAGAGAGAAGAGCCCCAAATGACTGAAAGCACCATGAAGTGCAGCATGGAAATAGCTCGCACAATAATCTTGGCTGTGGCTGTGTGAATTGGTTCATTTGAACTGCCAAACGTATCCAAGCTCACTTACTCTGGCCTCTCACCACTTGTTGTATTTCCAACATGGAAACAGCATGGGTGCTCTTTGTCTGTAGTAAGCATTACTACAGAAATCAAAATAAAAAGGGAAAGAAAAACCCCTCCAGCTCCCCGTAGCTAATCAGGTATTCACCTTGCACGAGTACTAATGAAACTAGCACCACATCAAAGGGGAAGCTGGCTCTAGCCAGGAAGGTTATTAAAAAATTTAACAGTACCAGACGGCTCCCAACCAGCATAAGTGACTGCATTTTACATTCTATTTGTAAAAAGAAATGAAGCCCTGTGCTTGCCCTCCCAGCTGCCACCTGCTTTGGGGCCATCACAATCAAAAAAAGGCATTGGGGGAGCCATCCTTGCAGGGAAAGATGAGTTTTCTGCTCACTGACTTAGTATTTCTCATCCACTCTCCAGACTCAAGTTACCAGTGTGCACTAATGAGGGCCAAACCCACCAGGTGCCTATGTGCTTTTTGACATAACAACAGTGAGCTACTTTCTGTCATCAGACTGAAAAACATGTTAAATATCCTGAATTAGGAAAGAAACAAAACATCCCACTTGCAAACACAGTGGAAATTAAATAAACATGGGGTTGTGGTGGCAATTCACTGGGAGCAGGATACATACAGCTTAGTCTCCAGCTGTATACAAGTGTAAGAGGCCAGGAGGGAGTCCTAAGCTGGGACAGAACCATTCCCACTTCTGTAGGTGGCTTCTGCTGCCTCACAATAAAAAATTATAGCAAATATTGCTGCAGGTGAGGAGCACAACCTGCCTTTTTGCCACGAGCAAAGACACAAGCATCTCCACATCCCTCCCAGCTTAAATTTCAGGAGGACGCTCCAGAGATGCTCTTTTCCACAACAAGTGTGCTTACATTTCTGGATGTATCGGCATGAAGGAGTCTTCTAATAAAGGGGGGAATTTTCACTGGGGAATTTTCCAGTGGACTTTCAGTGTGCTTGCACACATGGAGACTGGGGTAAAAATTATTCTCATATTAAAGTCTTAAAATCCTTAATTTTTCCCCCATTTTGGACTCCTGTTATCTGATATGGTTCCCTCTCAGTGTAAACTGAATGCAACCAGTGTTCTACAAATAATGGCATAGCACCCCCCACCTAAAATAATGTCTAATGTGGGGCCATTGTTTTAGCCAGAAACTCCTCTATAGGTCACCAACATCCAGATTTCAGAGTAAACTGGTGCCAAGTTAATGCACAAGAATCTGTTCCACATCTGAACCACATGCTCTTACAAAATGAGAGAACTGAAGTAGCCAGATACCTCTCAACTCCTAAACAAACTCTCTTCTGTTGCTGTTTTAAAGGTACAAATTGGTTGTAAAAGATGGGGAAGTGAAAACACTGTATTTTATCTCAACAAACACAACAACTCAACAGCAAAAAGCCAAATCCATTAAAAAGCCACCATTGTGGAAGATGCATGTTGCCATGTGAGTTCAAAAATTGTAATTTTACCAATATCAGGTCTTAGATCTAGAAATGTCCTAAGACTGTTTCAAGCAAGACTGTACCATGAATAAGCTGCAAATAGTGTTTGGGTGCAGTTTTTCTTGTAAGGGCTGTAGATATGCAAAAGGAGGGTGTAAAAAGATTGTGGAAAGAAAAAGTGGGAGCTCTGCTGTAAATACAGGAGCAAAGAGAAATGCCTGCAGCTCTTCACCTTTTCTACTGTATCACCTTATTGCCGTAAGTGCCTCAGAGTGCAGAACGGTGACTATGTAAACTGCAACTTCTTGTTCAGCGTCTCTGGTCCTGTGCCAGGTCTGGTGGCTTTTCTGAGTGAAAGCGTGTTTCACCACACAGCAGATACTGCCAGGTTCTTGGCTGCTGGCTGGTCCACAAGGCTGTCTGCAGAGTATTGACTTCAGGGGTTTTGCTGCTGGTGATGATGTGAGAAGCAGAAGAAACAGCTGGATCCCTTAGTTTTCAGGCTGTGTTTACATTACACACAGGGAAGAGAAACATCTTTTCATTTAGAAGTGTTTGAACATTCAAAGTGTTCAATGCCAGGTTGGACAGGGTTCTCAACTACCTGGTCTAGTGGAAGGTGTTCTTGCCCATGTCAGGGGGCTTGGAACTCGATGGTCTTTAAAGGTTCCTGCCAACTCAAATCATGACTTAATGCTCCGAAGAAAACAGATGTGCAAGTCAGTCCCACCATGTCAATTGTGCTGGGATTGAAAGAAAAGATCCTCTATAATTAACTCAAACCTAGATCCAAGGGAAGGCATCTCTCTTGGTTTGACAAATATGTATCACTGCTGAGGACAGGCAAAGCACACAGGATGGAAGCTGAGCAAATCAGCCTTGGGGGACAAGGTTTGCAAAAGGTTTGCACATACAAGTTAGATGGCAGAAGAAGTCTCTGCTTGAGGTGGCTATTTGAGGGTTTTGCTTCTTGCTATTTTATGAAAATGTCTGCACCTATGAAATGGAGGCAGAAAGGCTCCAGAGAAGCTCAAGGAGACAGCATGAAAGCACTGAGCACCACCTCTGGGGCAAACACCACAGTATTTCCAGCAAAAATAAGGCATTTTGTCACTGCACTGAGTGGCAGGGAGTGCGATAAAACCAGAAAGCAAAGAGAGTCCTTGCCGTTAGTGTCTTGCCTTGCCAGGGACCTTAGAGTCTAAATACACTGGGTTGTGCCACTTTTACCTGGCTCTCTTATCAACTCCTTTCCCATCTGAGTTTTGAACAACCATGTGTTTTGTATGACCTGAGCATTAGGTTAGCTCGGCCTCCCAATGGTGTTGTGGTTTACACGGTTGACTGGTTTCCCTCAGTTGAGCTGTGGTGCAGATATGTTGCTGCCCTGACTAGGAGAAAGCCAGGCCAATGTGCTTCAAAGTATTTAATGTATTAATCCAGTCAGCATCCTGCGAGGTAGACAAATGGATTTTCTGAGTTACAGAGGTGCATTGGGTTCAAAGGGCAAAAGAAAGAAAAAAGTGTTATTAAGTGGTATATAGCTGCACACAAAATGTATGTTTGTGGAACTCTCTGTGTGTGTTTTCCACAATGGATAGAGCAGATGTAGAAAATGTTGTTAGAAAACTCACAGAAAGAAAGTCTAAAGTTGTGGCTTAAAAATGACTACATCTGACCAAAAGAAAAAAAAAGAGGGAGCTAAGAGGGATGGAGGAATCGGCATCAGTACAGACCTTGGTGGAGACAGCCTCTCTGCAGCACAAGGAGATGAGCCCCAAAAGTCTAAGAGCACTGCAAACCCTGTCTTGCAGGACACCCTACATTTCTTTTACCTCCTGGGCCTGGCAAAGCAGCTCCCATGGGCTGCAGCGAGCCTCACCCAGGAAAGTGGGATCACCACAACCAATTTAACTGACCTTACTGAAGGTTAAGAAAGGAGCCCTGACCTCAAGCATCCCCTCTTCTCCAGCTGTATGACCAGCCTTTGTTTGAAATCGTTATTGTTCAAGTCCTGGAGAAGAATAGGCTGTCGCTGGGAGCAGATCTCAAGGAGAAAATTGCCACACAGGCAAAAACTGTCCTTATGTCCTGTTTCCAATAGAAACACATTTTTTTACTGCCTGGTTTCAATAAAAAGTCCAGAACGAACGGATTGAAGGGGGCTTTGCTTTTCATGGAGTGCCAGTAAGTAAATGCAAGAATTTATTTGTTTTTAAAGAATTGCATGACTAGGGACAACACAGGGTGCTTGGGGCTGCACAGACATGCCAGATTCTGCACCAGTTCTGAAATGAATTCTGCTTCTTGCTCTTCTTCTTGAAAACATCTGGCCTGGACATTTTATCTTCATCTTCTAAAGCCTCTCCTGATGCTGGCTACAGCAAAGACACGGTCAGTGGAAGCACTTACTGCAACTCAGCTGCTTGACAGGAGTGGTCAGTCGCAGCAGTATTTCTTTATGAAGATATTGATCCTGGCGCTTCACAGACTGCACAGAGGCACTGGGGCTGGTGCCACTTCCCTTTGGTCACTGCAAGGTGACAGGGTGGTTGGGGTGGAATTGCACCAGAAACTCTGTGTCTTCCACTTCAAATTTCACTGAACTTTGGCACACTCTGTGTCTTCTAATACCCTCAAAATAACCCTGAGACAAAACATTGCCAGAACATTATAGAAAGTCTTGTAGGATTTATGACTGTAAAAACACCAAGGGCATGGATCTATGATATATATATATAAATCATGGTGGTTTTTTTTTTAAACTCATCTATTAGCCTTTTTTCCAGTGCATGCTGTTTGCTTTGCATTTAACTGCTGAATTTGTAAAGCACTTCTGGGTTTTGTACTCGCTACCACAGTGAGTCCCCCAAACATTTCTGCTTTGCACCTTGTAGGAGCTCCTACCAAATTCCCCTTCCACGTCTGTTCATGCCACAGAAAGTATCACACCTGCTGGCATTGTGAAG
This sequence comes from Dryobates pubescens, assembly GCF_014839835.1. Taxonomy (NCBI): domain Eukaryota; kingdom Metazoa; phylum Chordata; class Aves; order Piciformes; family Picidae; genus Dryobates; species Dryobates pubescens. Next base: position 16,611,712 of record NC_071625.1, on the reverse strand, counting down.
TCAAGGAGCACAGACTCCACAATTTAGGAGATTTTTGCATTTCAAATGCCACTCTTATTTGGAGCTTTTATCCCAGACTATACAAGCTGCTGACAATGTGTTGACCAGAAGCATAGGTGGGGAGATGTTTTGCCTCTGTTGGGGAGACAGGAGGCTCTTCTGGCAGACAAAAAGTCCCTGCTGGTTTCCTTCATGTCTCAGCAGGTCCCACAGACATAGACAGTGTCCCCAGTGACATAGACAGCAAGCCAGGCTACTGGACCCCACATCCCACAGTATGTCCTACAGGATGCTTTTCCTCCATATAAAGATACAATAAAACTTTGGAGGAAATTTTCATCAAATCTCACAGTTTCATCCTAGAGCAGCTGTATTTTGGTGCTGTTCTGACAGTTTGTTACAGAGGAATGCATGTGGAGTAATCATCAGAACAGTCTTCTGCATGACAAGCACAGGACAACACAATTTTTTGTCTATGAGATGGGTGGGAGGCTTCTGAGGGCAATTCTAGGAGAGGCTATAAATACTGCAGACATTTGCCTCAGCTTGGGGCCAGATAGAGTAATGCAGCCCCCTCAGTGCCAGAGTGGCTCTTGTCCCTTCAAGTGAAAATTTTGCATAAAGCCCTGGAAAAACTTTGCAGAAGCAGAAGATCAGAGAGCAGAGAGATTGCTGCTGGGGACCCTTTAAAACCACTGGTCCCACTTGGTGGGTAATTGCAACAAAACACACCAAAGTTGTTTGGAGAAATCTGTAGCCATACGTGCCTCCCAGTCTTTTAGCTCCCTTGGCTTGTGGTTTCCCATCCTCCACAGCCCATCTTGAACAATGTAAAACATTCCCCCTCTCTAGTGCGTTGAACAGCATGAATGGAGTGTGAGGAAGACTCCTGCAGCGTACTCTGGACCACAGCTGAATACAAAGATAACAAAAGTGATAAAGAGTGGTAACAATAATAGTAAATGGCAAAGAAATATGGGCATGGGTAGGTGGGAACAGGCAGCAGAAGATAACTGTGCTTTTTTTCCCTCAGTTCAGGTTACAGAGCGATGTGGAGACCCTCAGAGGCAGTTAACATGGTGCCTCTGGATGTTTTTATCCTCTCTGGTCATGAAGAGGAGGGCAGAGTATGGGAATTCAGGCCAAACTGTATTGGAATGACTTGTCTGGGGAGGTGGTGGAGTCCCCATCCCTGGAGGTATTTGAGTCATGTAAATGTAATGCTTAGGAACAGGGTTTAGTCAAGGACTTGTCAGTGTCAGGCTAACGATTGGACTATAGGATCCTAAAGGTGTTTTCCAATCTAGGCAATTCTGTGATTCTCTGAAATATTCAGGATGGCAAATTGCCAAACTTGTTAAAGGCAATCACAATCCTTAGGGATAGTGAGGCTCTTAGAAAAAGAGAAGATGCATGAGGGAGGTCTTGATTGGCTGGACTTCATCTTGCCATGCTCACAAAAATTCTGACTTCAGGGAGTGGCGTGGGAAGGTGTCCTGCCACAATGGGAGAAATAAGACAGCTCTGCCTTGAGATGTCTGGGCAAAGATTACATGCTACTTGCTGAGAAAAAGAATGCTGTGATATTGTGCCAGCAGGCCACATAGCTGCTCTTGTTAAGATTAATTCTTCTCTCTGTAAGTGGTGCAGAGCCCTACGCCCACCAGTTAGCAAGTCTGGGGAATGCATCTCATGCTGCCTCTCCCGTCCTGCAGCCATGCAGGCGCTTGCTGTGCTGCTACCTCTCGTTGGGCCGGAGCATGTTCTTCTCAAGAGGCTGAGAACTCATTGCTCCAGCTTTTTAAATGTGATTTTATTAGTTCAAAGCAAGCAATGCTTTTTTAAATTAATGAATATATTTCTCTCTTTTTTTTGCTTCTTGGCTTACTGCCTTGTACTGCTGTTTCATGTCATGTGAATAAAATGTCTCATTCAAAACAAAATTGTCTTTGTCTCTTTATGTGGCTGCTGCTTGGAGAGGTGAGAGAGCTGGGGAGGCAGCAGCAGACTTGATTTTGGGTTGGAAGAGGAAAAGGCAAGTTTTGCAGCACTCATTGCACTTAATCCTTCCAATAGTCCAGGATCCTAAATCCTATTTATGCAAATCCTCACCTCAGCGTCTTTTGAATATTCTCAGAGCCACCGGTGTGAACAGAAGCGGAAATTGGCAGGTATACAATCCTAGTCAAATGCCCCTGCCCATGGCAGAGGGGTTGGAACTAGATGATCCTTGTGGTCCCTTCTAACCCTGACTGATTCTACGATTCTACATACCTATGGAGCTCACTGCAAATGTTTTGAGTGATGCTGTGGCACATTTAACTTGTTTGCTGACCACTGCCCCCCAGCATCAGCTGGTTTTCACAGTTCTTACTTAGCTTATCAGCCCTCCTCAATATTTGGCTACATTCCAAATAAAGCAGGGAAATCAGCTGGCAATTCATTTGATGTGATATGTTATTTTTTTCCCTCCACAGTTAATTGAGCATTCCACTTCAAATAATCCTCAGCGTTAGATTAAATCTCTATTGATCTCATTTTAATGAGCTCACCACAGTGACCAACAGCCCTTTCTCCTGTAGCAGATGGAGATGTGACCATCCAAACGTGTGGCCAAAACACTTTTGTTTCAGCGGACTGACACCTCCTCTGTATGACTGTCCTTGGCACCCCATTACCTCTGAGCCTCAAAGCCAGCAGGTATGTCCCATTCTTTGTGAGGTGCTGTTGTCAGATTGCTATCACAGTGAATTTCTGTTTAAACCACTGCCAGTAACTTCCTGCTTGGAGATTTATTTCTGAGCAGGTAGTGTCCGTGTTCATCAGTGTGAAGGCAGATAGGTGAAGGTTGTATGTGAGGTCTCTCCTGTGCTGCAGGGAAAGCAGGTGTGCTGGAGTGCTTGCAGTTCCTGACTGCCTGCTTAAGGGGATATATTACAAATTCAGGTCTGGGGCAAATCAATTTTGTGAGCTACTGAATTGATTCCACTCTTGCATTTCACCTTCTGACACCACATTTAAATTTCCACTTGAGATTAAAACATACAAATGGAGGAAGTCTTCCTTTCCCTCTTTATAAGGGAAAAAAAAAAGTGATTAATGAGAGTTTTAATCCTAATGACAAATGAATCCTTATGACCCAGCACTTCTGAGGTCAAATAATATGCTATGCGATAGCATTTTGTAGACTTCATGGACCAAAGGATCTTCAGGGTCAGTTAATCACACCTTCTACCTAACAAAGGTCATGGCCATTCTTAGTGATTTTTGCATACAGCCCAAGAGCAGCAGGCATTCCAACTGAACAGCCTAACTCTGTTTGAAAAGGCCTCGATGTAAAGATAGCAGCCTGGGAGTGTTCTTGGTTGAGGGGGAGCAGTGTAGTGCTATGGAAGAGATAATTAGTTTAATTAGATCTCATTTCCACATGGTTAAGAGCTTATATTATCAAAAGATGTCATATTGTATTATCAAAAGATGTCATATACTAATTAATACATTAAAGCTGTATGCCCAGTTTGGTGATGTGTGGGTTTGTGACACGTGGCATTGCTTAAACACAACTGATACGCAGCTACTGAGACTAACTTCTAGCATAAAGTTTGCAGTGTGAATTTGCAGATGCTGCCCATCATAATTTTCAGGTTAGGTGATTGCCTGCTTGCTTTTTCCCTCTTTCTTATCTATGAAAGACGACATATCTTGCATCAGCAGATTATGACTAATAGTCATAATAGACATTAATTAGCAATAGCTGTTGCTAATGATTAATAACAGCAGCTAAGTGAAACCTCTTCTGCAGGTTCACTTCTGATTTATTTCAGTACTTTTATTGAGCTGTGCATCTGATAGTATTGTGGTGCTCTAAGATCTTCAGGGAGGAATGTCTGTGTGGGGAAGTGAGGACCTGAGGAATGCTTTGAGTGAAGCAGGTGTGTGGACTTGCCCTTCCTTATTGGTGCCTGCAGTGACCTACTGGAAAATCTGTTTGCTTCAGTGAGATGCAAGCTGGGAGGTCATCACATAATGTGTCCACTATTGACTGTGAGCTTCAGAGGGGTTTGAGAAGGTAGCTGTAATGACTTACGTGGGAATGAGACATGGGATCTCCTCCTGTGAGGTGTCATAAGGTTCATACCACATAGAAAACCTCTCTGGAGCACAGGAGCTTTTGTCATAGTGTGTCTACCTGGAGAGGAATTGCTCTTTCCATCCATAGGACATTGAGAACTCACTTCAGAAATGGTGAACTGAAGCTATGTTTAGATGACCAGTGAAGCCCTGTCTTAGAGGTGAAAACCTAAGTTGTGTTATGTAGGTTTTATATAGCTCCTTCACAAGGAAACATGGGTTTAATGTCTGCAATGTGTTTTGACATCAGATGGGAGACAAGCCAGAAGCATGAAGCAATAATCTCCAACGTTGCTAGGAAGGACCTGAAACAAATTTTAGCTCTGAACATCCCTGCATTTTGGTAAAACTCATCTCAGATAGGAAATGAGGACTTGCAATATGGGCACATAATTGTTGTTCATTACCCAGCTGAACGGAACGGAAAGGGACCCTCTTTATCATGGCCTTAGTGCTGGTTCCACCTTCTGGGAGAACTGAACTTGCATATAGATTAAAGTACAATTATTCCTTTTTCCTTCTGCTTCCTATTAATTATATGCAATTTACTCTGAAAAGATCTGTTACTGTGCTAATCTTAGCAATCACCACACTGCAGCAAAACCACCGCAAAACACTCTGTGTCTGTAAACGCTTGCAGAGATGACATTTCAAATTAAAAAGCAGCAACAAAAATGTCCTGGACTAGTTTTACAGTTTCCTTCTGTGGAACAAAGGTTTCTAAGAGAAACATTTTCCTTTCCTTATTTATAGTCACTTCTCCTACCACTGCAGTTGTTCTTGTGGTCTATTCTTTCTAATTTAAGTTGCAGGCAGCATGAGGCAGTACCCAGTTATTTGATTTGTCTTGAATGAGCCAAGCAAACGAATGATGCAGGCTGTGTAATAATAGTCAACTTGTTCTGGGCAGGGACTTGCAGTCTGGTTTATACGGAAATGTCCAACTAGTTTTAGGGAAGCTTTGGACAACAGAAAGCTGACTGGATGGAAACCTTTCAGTTAGAGCAGGTAGTTGGAGTGCAGCTCCAGGTAATTGTGATGGAAAGACCTAAGTGTTGGGAGATCCTGTAGTGTTTTAAATGGTACAGATGAGAAAATTAGTATATAAGGAGATGTGAAAAGATGAAAACCACAGAGAGCACCACTGCCAAAGTTTGGCTGACATGAGTCAGAAGTCTCTCCAGCACCACAGGCTCTTTCTCTGCAGGCTTTGTAGAAGCTCGCAGGAGAGGTTACGAAAAGGAGCTCTCACCTCCTGTAGACAACATCATAGATTTTGGAGGGGTTATTTGGATGATAGCAGTCAGTAACAGCCAACAATCGTAAAGGACCAAAATGATATCCAAGGAGCAAAAGCCTCAGAGTGTCTTACTTGACCAGTAACTTGCAAACCAATTCAATCAACTGTTACAACAAGGCACTGTCTCTTCAGTGATCTTCGTCAAGTGCTTTGAAGACCAGTGCAAGAACCATCCATTTTTATTGTCTTCACAGATGGTGATAGTCTGTGGACTGAAAGGGCCAAAGGATAGAGCCAACAAATTCTTCTTGGTTAAAGAATTGATCCTGCTCCAGTTGCAGTCCAGCCAACTCTGCCTAAGCAGCTACCACATCCTGTAAACTCCCAGGCACAGGATTTATTTGGCAATACAAGGATCTACATCATGGGTCCTGAGAACTCTCTCAGGTCACCTTTGTAATCGGTAGGATAACAGACATCAGTCAGAAGGACTTCAGCATCCCTCACTGGGCCTTTGAATCCACAGTGGGACCAATTTTGCTGAAAGTTCTGTGAGTCTTTGCTCTGATACATACAAATAATCGTTTTGTGCCTGCAACATAGCTACAACTACAAAGTGAGAATTTGTGAGGCTGTGCATTCTCTGATCTGAGCTTGATGATAAATGAGTACATTAGACTCTGCACTGAATTTCCATACAGCAATCTGGCTGGTTGACTTGCAAAAGTAATTTTTGCTTTTGCTGCAGTCTGGTGTACAATTTTTCAGTGGTACCACTGAGCTAGGAAGACTTAACAAGAGTTAAGGGCCTTATGAATTAAAGGGAGTCATGCTTGGTCAGGTTATTTTTATCCCTGTTCAATCCCTGATTTATTGGACAGCACACAAAAAGTTGTACTGGGACAACTAAGTGGGCAGCATGAGATGTGTGGATTGCTTGAACTGTCATAGTAGCTAGATAAAGTGTTTGCTGGCCTATGGCATAAAGGGAAAGTATTCCTTTAAAGTGAAACCCAGTGGAGTGACTTATTACACACTGTGTGTAGATATCTACACATCTACTACTGACTTATCCACCCAGCACACCATCCCCAGTGCAGACAAAAAGACAAAAGATAGCAGAAGGTCAGGGCTTTTGTATGTTCTGTTAAAAAGAACCTGATACACAGAGAAGATGTTCATGGAAATGTGTTCAAGATGTTTTGGTAGATAGTATGGCTAACTATTAGGAAACTCCTCAGAATAATTCAAGTGCATAGAGTCAGAAATGAAAGTGAGGAGAAGTAAGACAAAACTCAATGCCTTAATGATTAGCAAAGCTTCAGTACCAGAAAGACTATTGTAGCCTTAAAGCTAGTGACTAATATAGTAACTTTCACCTGAATGTCCAAAAATGCCCACAGATTTTGTATGTGTGGATTGTTAGATTCTCACTCTAAGATCACTACATGAGCTTGATCTTTAGAGAGAGCCTAAGACTCGACTTCTTAGTACTGAGTCCTTTCCTATCATCTGAAGGGGGTGATCTCTTATCACTGGGAACTTAGGAGTTCATGGCTGTGACTCTCAGGTGAACTAAGGTACCCTGCCATCTCCTTTTCCACTGTGCAAAGCACTGAGCTCCACTAGCTGCCTTTGAAATCTCAGCCTGTGTTTCTTATTACCACTATATGTGGAGTCTAGCCCCAGTTTAAGTGTAATACGTTGAGCTTATTATCCTCATTTTCCAGCATGGCAGAACTGAATGCAATTACAAAGCCTCTTAGAGGTGATTTAACTATGCAGACACTCTACAGCCTGCTGATTTTTCAGCAACATTTAGCGCCTGCTGAAGAACAGAAATCCTTCTAGGCTGATACTGGAGCCATCTGGTGATGTCTTTTTCAGTCCAGTAAACACTTCTGGGTTCAGTTTAGAGGATGTCAGCATATAACAGCTTGTTTAAGAGCCCAAATGGATGAACATAGATGGGGTGACTACGAGAAACACATAGATACTGGGAAAGCTGTCTGAGTGGAGAGATGCGAGTGTGAAGCAATGATCATTCCTAACACTGATCTCTAACAGTAGGCAGGGGAAACCTGAATAGTTTCTCTTTGAACACAGGTTGGGTGGTTTCATGGAATTTCAGTGTCATCTCTAGAAATGATAGCAAGCCTTCTATCTGTGGGATGACTTAGAGGTAAAAGTGTACCTGCATCGAGTGGTGTCCTGCTGCACCCCTTGGAGCGGCATAACACCACTGATCTACCAGGCTGCAGAGGGAGATGCAGCATTTAAAGGATGTGGAATATCCGTTCCATACACAATCAGGCCACATTGCTCCCTCAGGGGTGTTCTTTATCACAATGAAAAGCCCCTGGCTCAGCACTGTGTCTGATGGAAGCAGGTTACCCACATACCTCCTTCCCACACCCTGGCTTTTCTTTAGACCTCTCCCATCTATGATGGGACCAGCCTAACTCCATGGGATTGGCAACCTTCCATGAGCTTGTACCCATGGCTGGATTTGCCATTGGCAGCTCCTGAACTTTCTGTTTCAGGTCCAGCTAATTTACATGAACAATATGACTTGGTGTGGGCAGCAATTTAGAAACAACCATCTCCTGCCAGTTTCTTTAAAGAACAGAAAGATCTTTTTGCTACTGCTTCCTTTTTTTTTTTTTCCTCAACTGAAGTCCCCCTTATAACTTGTATTGACACCACATACAACTGTGACAGTTTTAGGAGCCTGTTTAGTGATTGATATGATACATGCTTACAGGTCCAGCAATTCATACCTCTCCCTGTCCCTCCAGGTCAGTTTTTCAGGCAGCAGATGTGTCCCTGCCACCCCATACTTCCACAGTAGTTCGGTACACTTTCTTTCTGCATCAGTGCCTGCAGCAGTGCAAGAACATGCTGAGAGCAGCGAAAGTGCTGCAGCCTCTTTTCTGTCAGATTCCCCCCAAACAACTGCCCCTTTCCTAACATACACCATGGGGTGAATCGATAGGAAAATGTCCAGGAAACTTTACAATAGCATGTCAGATATTCCCCCAGTCGCTTCACTGCCAGACACTGGAGGCTCTCCATCCTTCCTGTCTAGTAAATCACTACATTGTGCCCATGACTAAGCCATGTGCTGGTACTTGTTGCAGTCAGGAGCTTCACCTAGTGCCCTTCCATTTCTCTTTTATCTATGGTGGCCCCTGTGCTGTCAAGCATTAATTAGATTGCAAGTTCCCCAGGTCTGCAGCCCTGTCTGTCACTCTGTGCTGCGAGGCATTCATGTACTTTCAGGTCATGTTAAGCCATAACTAATACTTTTAAAATTAACTGCTAGAGGACAAGGTTTCAAGATGCTTCTCAGAAATGTCATATTATGAGCCATATTTTATGGCAGAAATTAATTCTCATGGCCATTCATGACTGCATGTTTCTTCCCCTTACAGCACTTTGCTTCTTCCCTGGCAGCCACCGTTGCTCTTTGCATGGCATGGTGCTATTAGGAGGCTGAGAATGGGATTTTTTTTTTTCTGTATTTTTGATCCTAATGAATGTGTAGCTGTTGTTGGAAAAGATGGTCAGGCTCACCAGGCTGCACATCTCCACTGCATCCATTGTGCTTATCCTGCTGCACGCTGGCACTGGGAACTACACCAGCAAAAAAAACCCACTCCAGTGGCATAATGTCTGGAGGGCTTCATGCTAGTTAAGATCCCTGGACTGGCAGTGTAGGTCAGGGATGTAGTATTGCGGTGAAATGGAAGCTGAAGGCATGCTGGGGTCAAGGACAGCATCAGGGAGCCGGACATCCTTCTTGGCAGTGTTTAAAGGTAGATTGGCTCTGGTGTTTAATAAAATCACAGTTACCCAGACCCCTGTGGAGCTGTGTATCCTGTAACAGCTGCCCTTCAGTACCAGTGTGAGAAGGGATGTACTGAAATTTGTTCAACAAATGCAATCTCTTTCCTTCTTCAGGAGCTAACAGCAGGTGGTTGTTGTTGTTATTATTATTATTACATTTATTTCATGTTTATCACAAAATATTTTTTCAGTAAGTCATGGCTTATCAATTAGCCATTGGCAGTTCATGGCAGATACGTTAAATTGGACTGTGCTGTCAGTTTTGACTGGACACATGAATCACAGGTCAAGTTTATCTTCTTTGGCTGGAGAAGTTAATCCAGAACAAGCTCTTCTTTGCAGATATTCACAAATGACCTCCACATGGATTTCCATAGCAGGCAGCTACTCCCTAGACATTTCCTACAAATTTGTGTTTGTAAGAACATTCCTCACTGTGAGCTGAGCAAACAGCAAAAAAGTAGTGAACATGAGCTGGAAGCAAATGGAGGGGGTGTGATTTCAGCTCTGGTGTTCTTTATTGTGTACAGCTGTATGAGGTTTGGAGCTCAGTATACTCCAGATTTTCCTACAGCAAACCCGGTGTAACTGAGATGAATCACAGTTTGATTACACAGGGATGTAAGTGACAGCTCCAGGATTTTCCATCCATCCTCTGCTACTGTTGCTTGTTTTTATAGGGCTGCTTATTTTCATCTCTGCATTGCTCTCTTAGATGTGCAACAATCCCTGCAGCTGGACAGAAGATGGAATCTTAAAACAACACTGAGTTTTCCATAGGAGAACTTCCTTTGCAGCCTCTAGCTTTCAGGGTAGATTTCCATGCCTGAGTGAACAGGGACAGCTCTTTGCACTGCAAAGCAGAGAGACTGTTCTGCATACTGGAATTTATCTCATTAGATACCCAGAAGAACAGAGCAGGCTAGGCACAGGAGATCATTGTAGCAGCTGTATTTTAAATTCTCCTTTCTCCTTTGCTGTCAGCTATGGTGGTGTGTACAACATACACGTCCAGCAACTGAGGAACACAGGAGTAGAAAAGTCTAAAATGAGACACCAAATGAATCCAATACTCTCCTAAGTAGAGCAGTCCTGATTTACAAGACAATATCCTTGTCAAAAATACCTCAGTTTTAAAGTTCTTTTAGGACATTTTGGGGGAAGTTGTCCTGCATGGGCATCTTCTGGAAGAAATGGGCAAGGCAGCACTTTCTTTGAAGTGTCACTTATGTAACTGGTAGTTTTATATTTATATTTGGGATGATTGCTTGAGAAAAGTGCCTAGAAGAGACTAGAGACTTTGTACTGCTCCTACTTCTATGGAGGCAGAGTACAAATAAGCTAGCAAAGATATTTTGTTCTATTTTTTTCACTGCAGGTACAATTTTGTTTACAACTCACATTTCAGATTTCATGAACATTCATTGTGGCATTTTCATAGCAGTTGTTCTGTGGCTGTACTGGTATTTTAGACTGTAGTCCATACTGTTTTAATGGTTCTTCCATTTATAAAATAAAATGGATGGCAATTACTTATTTTATTCTCATCATTGTTTACCTACAGTCAAAGGTGGATTTGGATCTTGGTCTTCTGAATTCGTAAGGCTTGAATTTTTGGTGAAGATTTTCCTAAGCCCTTTTTATTTACCTTGTCAGTTGGTTACTTGATGTATTGGGAAGGGGTTGAATCAAAACGAGTCAGAACTTTGTGATTTGAACATCAAAGGATATGGATACCCCTTACTGAAGGTAACAGGAGTGAAATGTATGAAGTCCTGGTAAATCAGATGGGATTTAGACTACCTCTGCCCTCCCTAAGGGAATGAGATAAGCAGCAGAGTAAACCGAATCCTGAGGTTTGCCAGCCTTACAGATTCCATCTTCACTCACATCAAGTGATCTCAGGAACCTTCTAAACAAAACCATAGGCTTCTTTATTTGGTAATCTGAGAGCATGGGAGGGGTGCAGGGAGCATGCTATGCTTCCCTTGGGCAGGCAAGTGGAAGCTCATCTCCATGACAGGGGACAGTGTGGTTCATGTTCAAACTATACTATAGACCTCTGAAGGTCATCTATATAAGGACACACTGGGTTACACAACCTTATGCATCACGGCCAGCATGTACGTGCCTTCAGGTGTCACACTTGTGCTCACCTGAATTACTCAGTCTGATGAAGGTTTGTTTCCTGCACATCTGTGCTCCTTCCAGCAGCACTCAGCAACATGAGTCACTCTGCAGTGTGTCTGCTAAAATCTTTACAGCTCTTGGAGCTTCCCAGAGAGGTCAGCTTAGTGCTGTGAGTCCAGTGCAATATATGGGAATGGGTTTTGTGCAAAAAGTCATAGCAATGCATTCCTCGGGATAGCTCAGGGCTTCAGAAAGACCTCTGCAGTCCATGCAAGTCTCAAAAGTGCTTGTGATTTACTTCATCCAAAGGCTGTTGAAACCTATAAAGGGATGAAGCGTAGTCCTCATGAGAGGGAAGCATGCTTGTTTACCTTTTGGTGGTTTATTTTTGAGGAAATGACCACAAGGCCCTTCTTGATCTGTTTAGCAGCTGCTCTGTTTCCATCATTTATTTTGCTTTCAATATTTTCCAAGATTAAAGAAGAAGTCCTAACCCCACTACCCCAAGAAGAGCAGTATGAGACTGGTTAGATGATGTAGCTAGTCCTCTGCTTTCCCAGTCAGTGGATGGATGAATCTCAACCCCAAAAATAATCATTGAACCGATCAGGAAATAATTCATGTTGGCTTATTTGATGAACTTTCCACTTAAAAGGGAGGGGAAGTTTTGACTTACTTGAGTTATACAGGTGTTCCTGATTCACCACAAAGTATCATTTCAGCACACCCTAAATAACCGCTTTCCCTTGGGGTCTGACTGCAACTGGCAGCTGGCAGCAACTAACTTGTCTGGTGCTTCCTCTCCTCCTTTGGCAGGACTCCCAACCACTGTTTTTTAGGAGAAAGAGGCATTTCCTGCCCCTTGTTGGTGTAACTGAAGGGAGGTGAGTGCTCATCTTGCAGTTCTGACACCATAGAAAGGACTGACTGCAGCAAGGAATTTAGCTTGTAACATTTTGGGGTAGGTGGAGAAAACAATGCTGCTCCATGAATGTGTGCACTTGCTTGTATAGCTGATCCCAAACAACAATAAACACTAGGAGGAAATACTGGGAAAAATATCCTAGTTCCTGCTCTTCCGGCACCTGAGAGTTGCAATCTGCAAAATACAGATCCAATGGGAGCACCTTTGTCCCAGCCTTTCAGATTAATGTGAGGCCTCAGCTCTTCCAGCAGTGTAAGAAGCTAAGTACAGGTTGGTATTGTACTGCTGCTTCATAGGAACTAGCAAAAAGAAATTGAATTAGCAAACATGTGAGTAAATGTGATATGCTGTGGAAGAGTCAGCATGGCTTTTATAAAGGGAAGTCCTGCCATATGGTCCCAGTGGGCTTCTCTGAAGGTGTCAACAAGCCTTTGGATAGAGGATATCCTGTTGATATAACCATTTTTTTTTTCCTGAGAGCTGTGGACAGTATCTCTCACCAAAGGCTTTTAAGGAAAGTCAAGGCATAAGTGGGAAGGTCCCTGGATGAATAAAAAAGCAATGCATAAAAACCCCTAGGAAACAGAAAGTGGGAGCTCACGGTCAGGTCTTGTGGTGTCACCTGGCAATATGTGCTGTTTATCCAGCAAACTCATAGATGAGCTGGAAAGGAGTAAAGAGTGACGTGATGAAGTTTAGTCATGATACAAAACTACACTGAATATTAAAGATGAAAATAGCCTGTGAAGAATTGCAGAATCTGAGTGACTAGACAGTGAAATGATTCACAAGGGGAAAAGCAGCCCTCAGCTCACATGTGGCCCAGAGCTGGCCATTATTGGCCAGAAGTGAAAAATCTGGGCTGTAATAGTTTGTTCCATGAAAACCTCAGCTAAGCATTTAGTGGGAGTCAATAAAGCAAATAAAATATTAGGAATTGCCAGGAGAGGGGCAGAGAACAAAACAGAGAACATTACACATCTTCACAAATCTATGGCTCTTCCAGCTTGAATCTTGCGTGCAGCTCTGGTCCTCTCACTTAAAAATGAAACAACAGAACTAAAAAGATTCAGTTGAGAATGACAAGGTTAGCAGGAGTACAGAACCCTCAATATGAGGAAAATCTAAACAGGTTACTTATTCAGTCTAAGAGATGAGCATCATGAACATCATGGAGAAGGTAAGATTGATTTGTCTTGTCCTATGAGGAGCAGCTAAGGGAGGCTTATTGTTCAGTCTGGAGAAGATGAGGCTGAAGGGAGACCTCATTTCTCTCTACAAATACCTGTAAGGAGGTCATAGCAAGGCAGGGGCTGGCCTCTTCTCCCACCTAACAAGCAACAGGACAAGAAGAAATGGACTCAAGTTGCATAGGGGAGATTTAAATTGGATATTAGGAAAATTTTCTTCACTGAGAAGGTCATCAGGCACTGAAACAGGCTGCCCAGCGAAGTGCTGAAGTTACCATCCCTGGAGGTGTTCAAAAGATGAGGAGCTTAGGGACATGGTCTAACAGTTGTGTACAGGGAGATGCTAGGTTATGTTGGACTCAATGATCTAAAGGTCTTTTCCAAACAGGCAATTCTACGATTCCATGATTTTTTCATTGCATTTTCCAATAAAAGAATAAGGAAGCAGCAATTTTAAGTAGGAGAGGACAAAGCAAACAGAAGGAAATGACTCTTCACGCTTGTAGTTAAACTTTGGAGCTTCCTGCCACAGTGTACTGTGGAAACTAAAAGCTGATGTGGCTTCAAAAGCATCCCTTCAAGTAGCCTCTTCAAGGAAGAGAGAGAGCAAGGGTTATTAGTACACAGAGGCCACCTTTCCAGAAGGCAAATAACTGCAAAGTGGGAGTCTGTCTTGTACAATTTTTACCCTCTTCCTGAGGCATCTACTTTGACTGATGTCAGAGAATTCCCAGAGACATCAGAGATTGGTCCTTTGGCTGCACTAAATCAGGGAATAAGCTCATGCACTGGTCATCAACAAGTTCCCAGTGGTTAGAGCATCACACATTTTTCTAGCATTGCTGTGCATTTAAGACCTCAAGGATGTGGCCTAGAAAGCAGACAAAGCAATGATCTCAGACTTTCAGGTGCTTTTTTCCATTTTATCCTGTTTTCTCAAGCCTGTGCTTGCCTCATTGTCCTCCAGCCTGCTATCTCCAAATTTTTGTTCCTTCTCTTACATGAATGAGCAGTTTGAGGATTGTACTATTATCCTCTGCATAGGAAAGGTAGAATGACCACAAAAAATGTGAATTCTTAGTATATTATTTCAAGTGCTATATTTAACTAAATTAGCCTCTCTTTTGGAATTGTTTATTATTCCTTTGGTGATAGAACAGCATCCTGTTTGCCTGCACACATTGCAGCTGCAGTTTAGTGAAATCCTCATGGGTTTCTTGAAATAGCTTTATAACCGAAACCTCCAAAACACTGCACTGTGCTTCTAATTTATTTAACCAGATCCAGCATGAACCAAGACCGTTCCTCTCACGTTGCTGTTCTTCAGAACACACGACCATAGTATTTAGTGCAAGTGCATAAAAATACCCCATAATTATGCAGCTTTATCTTTACCAAACGATGTGACTCAGATTGCGCAAATTCCAGGAGGTGTGTGTTCCATAACCTTAATTAAATTATGTCGCACATCCTATGTGAATAACCCATTGTCAGACACAGGAAATGTGGACCTCCTTGAACTACCACAACCTGATTACAAACAACGATCCACAAACTGGTAATTCTGATTAATTTTAATCACTTTCCTGACCATGTGAGTTTAGATACATGGCTAGGTAATTAATTCAGCACGAATAAATCTGGAGAGTTTGTGAGTGTTAATTTGTGCTAGTGCCACGGCAAACAGCTACGTGTTCTACCAAAATTCCTCCTTTGCTATATTCTACGAGGATTTCTTTACCCCACCAGGAGACCCTGGGAGCTAGGACTGCTTCTTGCTTTTCAAAGAGGTCATCTTCACACACAGGTTTTATTTTGTAAACATGGAACAGGACTGGGTCTAACGTCAAGCAGACTTATGAATTAAGGATTCTGGTGTTAATTATACCTAATAATAATTGAGTAGCTTTGGAAAATATTCAGAAGCTGAACATCTGCTACTACACAGCAGCAGAAGGCAGAGCTGAAAAACTGGCTGGTAAAAAGTCCAGAGGAGCTAGCCCCAAACTAATACCTCGGAGGTGGGAAACAGATTGGACAGCCTGCCAGTGCTAGAGGTTTCACAGTGTTCCTAGGCTTCTATCCACCGTCCTCTCCTCTATCAAACAAGTTTCTGTCATCTCTAACTTTTGTGTTTCAGTTTAAACTCATTACACCTAGTCTACTCCCAGAAGACATGGAAAGCAATTTACATTCTCCCTTTTGGCAGCTACTTTGCCCACCGTCATATAAGGTTCTCTGAGGAACTCTGGGCATGAGAACTTGCCTTCCTTCCAAAAGAGAATTGAGGATGACAACTGCAATAGACGATTGTCCATCACGTTACACAGAAACACAGAGTGGGAGCTTTTTGCTCTTGAGTTAATGGTGTAAGCTTAAAATTAAAAGCATAGGTATTCAGGCTACTGTCCTCAACCACAATGATGTTTCTCAAGGCTATCTTCATGCAATTGTATAAAGAATAAAATTAATAAGATGCTGACATTATTTGTCTGCAGTTCAATGAAAAATGAGCAGGGGCATTGTAATTTTCAAAGTTACCAAAGAAGAACCCGTTCCACACTGACACCAACATGGCAAGTCAACATGCTAGGGTAAGTGACACTGTATTCCATCTAGGAGAGCATAAGGTCTTAGGGAGCTAACGATGATGCCTTCTGCATGACAGATGATCTCACATATGGAATCCATTTGGCCACAGGCAGAACCACCACCCATCGAGCTGATTACAATGAGCCTCAGCTTTGCGGCTCTGTGCAGCTCCAGCCGCTCTGTCAGGACAGATGGGCCTACACCAGCACTTAAATGTTCATTACCCTGTCCAGAAGATTGAAGAACAAAAAAGAAGTGCAAATTGTGGAGATACAAGACTCTCAAGTATGGCACAGCTGACATTAGGGAAGATGCTTAGGTTTGTTTGGTACATCTATTGCACGAGCACAGTGAGCAGCAGAAGGAGAAAAAGGAATCGCTTCCCAGATTATTAATTGTACTTTGGATTTCATTGTTTCAATGTACAAAGATGCAGGCCCCAGCACTCATCTGCATGAAAGCACAGGAAGCCACTGTGTCAGCATAAAGTTCTGGACCTGCACCAAGATCAATAAGAGCACAAACACTCAAAAACTGCCATCTTAAGGGACTGCTTGTGGATTGTAAACCAGAAATTAGATTGTGATACTTCATCAGAAGAGATCCTGACCAAGACTGGGGCAAGAACCTTGGAGATTCTTGAAGTACTGTAACAGTAGAAGAGAACACAGGCAAATACAATGCAGAAGTCTCTGACCATATGGACTGAGGAAAGCAGAGGTTATGGATAAAGAGATGCACTGCTGAGCCATAACTTTCCTAGAAATTCTGTGTTGAAGGACATTTCCCATGTGACAGTCTCAAATCCTGCATCTATTTCAGAGCATGTGGGAGCTTCCCCTATTCCTTCTGGTATCCTGTTGAGCCTCCTTGCAGTGCTTAAAGGTGCTGCTTGGGGAACAACAGAGGAAGCCAGAAAGGCTGGGTGTTAGGTTTCTGCTTGGAGTTTCACTGCATTGTATAAACAAATAGGACACTGTAACCCACATAGATGGGCTTCCCTGTGCTTTTAAGTAGAAGCCTCTTCCACTCTTCTTCCCCAGCCCAACTGTAGGATTAGGAGTGTGGTCTATGCTCTAAGAGAAGAGGGGCACAGTCTTAGACCTGCAGGCCCCCTGGCATTGAAAAATTCATGGATCAGAGAAGTAGAGCATTGGGAATCATCACCTTTGTTGAGTTAAATCCAGTTGGTGGCCCATCACAAGTGGTGACCTCCAGGGCTCAGTATTTGGCCCAGTTCTGTTTAACGTCTTTATCAGACATCTGGATGAGGGGATGGAGGGCACCATCAGCAAGTCTGCAGATGACACTAAACTGAGCAGGGGTGTTGATCTGCTTCAGGGTAGGAACACACTACAGAGAGATCTGGACAGATTAGATTGATGGGCTGAGGTCAACCGGATGAGGTTTAACAAGACCAAGTGCTGGATCTTGCACTTTGGTCACAACAACCCCAAGCAACCCTACAGGCTTGGGGAAAGGCAGCCCAGTGGAAAAGGATCTGGGGGTGATGGTGGATGGCCAGCTGAACATGAGCTAGCAATGTGCCCAGGTGGCCAAGGCGGCCAACAGCATCCTGGCCTGTATCAAGAACAGTGTGTTCAGCAGGAGTAGGGAAGTGACTGTGCCCCTGGTGAGGCAACAGCTTGAGTACTGTGTTGACTTCTGGGTGCCACAGTATCAGAAAGACATTGAGGTCCTGGAACGTGTCCAGAGAAGAGCAAAAAGGCTGGTGAGGGGTTTGGAGGGCATGTCATATGAGGAGCAGCTGAGAGAGCCAGGGTTGTTTAGTCTGGAGAAGAGAAGGGTAAGTGGAGATCGTATTGTTCTCTACAACTACCTGAAAGAAGATTGTAGTGAGGCTGGTATTGGTCTCTTCTACCAGGTAACTAGTGACAGAATGAGAGAAAATTGGCGTAAGTTGTATCAGAGGAGGTTTAAATTGAACATTAGGAAAAAATTCCTTACTGAGACAGTGGTGAGGTGTTGGCACAGGCTGCCCAGGGAGGTGGTGGAATCACCAAGTCTGGAGGTGTTCAACAAGCATATAGATGTGGCACATCAGGTTATAGTTTAGTGCTCATGGTAGTTTGATTATGGTTGGACTTCATGATCCTAAGGGTCTGTTCCAACCTTAGTGATTTTACAATCCCAATGCACCCTTGTCTTGTTCCTGCTTCATTTTATCCTGCCCTTTGTTTTTCTCAGTGATACAATTGTAACTTTGTGCTTTTCCTGCAGCTGTTACTTAGTGGGTTTCCCCATTTTGATGGTTTTCAACACTGACACTGGAATGGAAGAGAAAGAAAACCAGTGAGTGCTGGATGATTAGGATGAGGTGGCACCTATAAGTGGCTGGCAGAGACAAGGCTCAGATCAAACACATCTGCTCAACAATCTACCCTGCACATAAGTGCTGCCCTTGCCTCCAACTGAATTTCTAATGAACTGCAAATTGCAAAGAAGACCAGCAGCTTATCACTTGCTTAAATTGCTGAGGACAAAGAAAGGTTGCAAGGAGTTGCTAAACAATACAGGAAGAGGCAGAAAAAGTGTGGCATTACAACAAATTAAGGGCAAGGGGAGAGTGGTGGTTTTTAGGGTTTATACTAAAGGGCTTCAATGAATAGCAGCTCTCAAAGAATGGGCAAACTGGTTGCTGTGTCAGCATCAATGCACAGATAGTTTTTTGGGATGTCATCCTAATTCACAATCCTTCTCTCCTCTCTACCTCATTTCTCCCCTCCTCTCACCAGCATGAAGCTTTATTTACTTCCTCATCTTTTAACATGTGTATCTTTTCTGATCCTTCCCTCCCATAACCTCTGTATACGCTTACTCCTTCTAACCATCTTCCTCCTGTCCTTCTCTTTTTGTTGTGCTGTCCCTGGACTCCGTTCTCTATCAGCGACAAGATCATGGACAGCTATCCAAGATCACTTTGCAACTCTTCCAAGTCTTTAGTGCAGAATAAAGTAAGGTCCTGGTCTGAAAGGCAGAGAGCACACCTAACTCCCAGTGAAATCTGTAAATGCTGTAGTTTCTCAGCTTCATGTAGCACAGATGCTAGGCAGATGAGAAGATAGTTGAAAACTGGTAACGGAGCTGAAAAGAATAGTTAGTCTGCCTCCATCTCGCAATGAAACTAGAGAACAGCTGTGTGTTTGGTAGCGAACCGTCACACAGTGGCCAGACTTCTGTTCAATTTCTTCTAGGATACGTTTGAACTGCCTGAGCTCCCTCTGCCGCTTTGTCAGGGCAAATCACTGTCTGTACCCACACGGGGAATGAGTAACTCAAAGCCAAGAGCAGCTGCCATATGGCACAGATGTGCATTTGAATTAAGACAACTCAGCTCTAAAAGTTTAGGCTGGATGTGAAGCAATATTAATTCCAGGAAGGCGCAATCTGACCCACCCTGCAGTTGCTGAGTGAAATCGATGCTCTCATTGGTGTCTCTGCAAGTGCTGCAGCGGCTGAGGCACTGTGCAACCCCCTCAGACAAAGCTGCCCCAAGATGAGGTGTCGTCAGCATCACAGTGTCCCAGGGCAACCAGAACTGGAATTCAGATCTGATGAAAGTTCACCAAATCTGAGCTCTTTCAGACATAATATTTTTCACTAGCTGAACCGGCATTCAAAAAGTTGTTTCCAAACAGTGACTCCAATGTGTGCAGCCATGCTAAGCATCAGCAAGGGCACAACAGGCAGACGTTACACATTTCTGGAAATAAGAGGCAGCTCCTTTGCCATCAGTGCTGTTATTGTTCCACAGGAACACAGACATCACTGTCCTGTGGATGCATGGCCATTTGGTGGGATAGCTTGCTTCTGAGAGGGTTTACTAATGGAGCTATCAGCAGAGGGTGGAAACAAGCTCTGACATCTCTTTTTCCTTGATGGAGTAAAATCAATACCCTACATATAATAGGTACCAAAGCATTTATCTACCTTCGGGGTTTTTTTAGCTTTCAGTGTTGCAGCTGGGTATGTTCTTGTTACTACATCAAGAATTCTCACGTTTTGTGTTTTACATCAATTCCAGTTTGCAAATATGTTGGACAAGGGCTTCTGCTGGAAAATTGTAATTTGCTATTTCTTATCTCTTTCAGTGACACTTTGCTTTTTTATTATATGAAAGGGAAAACAAGCACTCTTAATCCACACACCCTAAATTGTTCATTATTTGATTCATCACATCTTATCTTTCCCAGATAAATGGCTCCAATCTTTAAGTTTTGCTAATTGCCATGAGAATGTTGCTTGTCCCTGAACTCCCCAGTCCTATTGTTTATTTTTGAAACAGTAACAAGCACTAAAGACAGTTTTCTGATGACAGCAATCACATACATTGTGTAACTGAGTTATATAACCCTTCATCCCATCCTTTATATAGCCTCATACGTGTTTGCCTTTTGGATGCAGCCACACAGTGGATGCAGCTCTTAACTGACCTTTCTCCAGTATTGGCCAAGGACTTTTCCCGAGTTAGTGCTTGTACCAATTTATTGTGGCACAAAGGCACAGTGAACTGTGACAGCTCACTGGTATAAGTCCCAGCCATGCACACGTATGCCACAGCAAGTCTTTCTACAGAGAGGAGTTATCTCAATATGCCTGGTAAAGTCTCCCATGTAGGTAAGTCCTAATTTAGGGCTACATTGCAGTCTCTAGAGTCAGTTTGGGAAGAATCATGGAGATGCATAAAAAGAAAAATAGACTTATGAGCCATGAAGGTTGCTATGGATAGTGGAGCAGGGAGTACCCAAGGCTGGTATGACTGGGTAGCTACATAAAGTGAAAGTGACACAAAGACCTTGAAACATACAGCACAAAATAAAATATTTCCCCAAAAGACAGATTGCTCAATTAAAAAGGAAAAAAGCCCCATTTCTAGGTAGAATGAGCTGTAAATCTCTGTAAGAATAGAGACAGAAACATTCTTCTCAAGTTATGTTGAAGGGCAATAAATCTGCAGGTAATTCTCAGAGCAACTGTTCAGCACGATGACAGACAAAGGTCTGCAGGGCTCCACAGCGTGGCTTGCAGCTTCTGCTTGAAGCACAGAGATGTAGCTTGGGGAAGTGTACACCAAGTCAGACTACTGAGATTGCTTTTAGGTACAGCACGTGAGAGGCTGCTGCAGGTGGGATCTGTGTACTGAAGATGCAGGTGATGACAAATGTATGTGGTCAATCAGTCCCAAAAGACTGCTCATGAGAAAATTTACAAACTGAAGGTTTCTGCTGAAACAGCTCTGGTGAGACCCAGCAGAGCCTTGACAGGCACTGTAGCTGCTCAAACAGTATGTTTAATTATGTGACATCATTCAAATGGCTGGGGAGCTGCAGCTGGAGGGGGAACCGCTGAATCTCAGGCAGACGAGGTGGTGTGATTTCCTTGGGAGCTGCTCAGGTCTGAGTTTTTCTTAGTAGTATTGCTAAACATGCCCAGGACTGTCTGTTACTATGGTCCTTTGTGCTGCTCTCAGACTGACAGCAGGACAATCCTTTCTTTCTGCTGCATTTGGGAACTTGTGTGGAACTCATTATTCCTCCAGGAAGGTGTGATTGGTGGGGTTACTCCCTTACAGTGCTGTAAACCAGTGATGGTCCCTGTAGCTGAGGAAACTCTGCTACCAATTCTGAGTCCAGAGGTGATGCCAAAGAGGGAGGAGAGAAACAGTTGTAGGGTTTCTTCATGTGATGTCTATCACCTTCCTTATTGAGAAGCTTTGAATACAACAGCATTTCCTTTACCAGATGGAGCAACCCTTTCCCAGCCTATATCTCCAGCACAATCTGCTCCTAAAATAGCCTGTTCTTGTGCACACAAGTAGGATATCTCATTTTTAAAGCATTTCCTCTGCTGGTAGTCTCCCAGCTTTTACTCACAGTGTTGGTATCCAGTACTGCTGCAGTGAATGGGCAGCAACACCCATGCAGAAGGAGAAAGGAAAGATACCTAAGGAAAGCAGAAAAAATTGTCCCCTGCCACAGTGCAGGAAGACATGGAGAGGCTGCACACCAATATGCCACCACACAAAAGGCTGCCTGAAGAAGGATGGCAGGTGAGGGCAGGTGGTCTGACAGGTAGCTTGGTACAGCCTGTATAGAGGGTGCTGCTGCATGTTGTTCATCAGTCCACAACCAGAAGCATCAAGTGCTGTGTCTTCCAGTGCCTGGCCAAAAGCCTTGTGAGAAGTGACACAGGGTGTTGCCAGCAGGGAAGTCTTCATGGTGAGCAGAAAGAAACACATCTGCAAAATAGAAATCAGCCACCATGCTTAGGGCAACAACTCAGATAGGAGACTGCCATCTCAGCTGTAAAGGATAGTTATGCTCAGCCATATATGGAGAGAGGCAATCTCTCAGGTATTGTCCTGTTCCAGTGTCTTTTCAGGATCTGTAGCTCAAATCCTTACTTTTCAGTCATCCTACTCAGACCCTTTGGTCCATTCATCCTTGTCCAGCCCATTTGCCTTACCTTGTATTTTCAATCTACTTCACAATAAAGTTTAAGCAACTTAAAGCTATTACAGGCATTGGTTGCCACCTCTCAAAAGTGTAAAACTTTGTGTATGTATGGCTGTAGATTCTCCTGGTTATAACCAGTTTATGATTTCAGCCCTGAATTTTGGGAGGACCGCACAAGACTCTGGTAGATGCTCCCCAAATGGGATCTATTTCAAACTTCTAAAGAACATGCACAGAGAAAGTAACATTAATTTCTAAATTAATATTCATGCTCTTCCTTTGTAGTGATTTATCTTCATAGAACTGATTTGGGCACTGTTTCTTTCACTCTCAGATCTGTATCTTGCTCTCCTCCTGATTAATGCGTTGATATGAGGCTTCAAGTAAATGGCCAAACTTTCATTTATCCATCCTTCAAACTAACTGTTTCTTCATGGCTAATCAGCTCTGGTTTCATTATGAAAATCTGGTGGTATTTTGTGTCGTTGGGACATTGCTGCTAGCTAAGTATTGCCTCTGTATACCATAACACCAAAGAACAAGCCATCTTCTTTCTGAGTCTGAACTGCTGTGTCCTGATCCATCAGGAGTTCACCTCCCCCATTCTCATCCACCTGCACTACATGAGACAGACAGTAATGGATTATTCACCATGGAGAAGACAACATGAAACTCTGAGTTTGCATTTTCTCTCACTTTCTCTGCTAAAAAAAGTCTACTTTCCTTTGTTTTGTTTTTGTTTGTTTGTTTGTTGTTGGTTTAAGCAGAAATTGCTCTGTAATAAAGCACATCTTTAAAATGATGTAAGGTTTTGCCAGGCTATTTAAATGCAGTCCAGCTGTCAGAGAACAAATTTCTACCTTTTCTAAAAAGAAAATTAATCCACCACCTTTTTTGTCTTTCAGAGTCCCACTCTGGGCAACATATGGAAACAGTCTAATTACTGGTCCTGAACATAACTCAGCAAAATCTTTCCTTGGAAGAATATTTCAGCTGTACCATAAACCAAAGGCCCTACAGTCTCCTTGTGGTAGCCAGATCCTTGCTTATCTCAGAGGTGCGGCTGCCTGGGCAGGGCTGACACAGCTGCCCAGCACCTTTTGCTCTATCTCCATTTAAAACCCGAGAGCCGCATCAGCAGTGAGGTAGCAGCTGCTGATAGTGCAGGAGCAGGATGAGGAACTGCCTAGGAAGTTCACACCAGAGCCATCTGCATAGTAGGGGAAATCCCACTGGGGGTGAGGAGGTGATTTCCTTCCTGGAAAAATATCCTGCTCCAGCTGGACTGTGCAGCACGGGTGGTGAAAGGTGGACAAGTCTGGCCCTTGTGTGTGTCCTTTTGACCTCATCTGTATTTTGGCTCACACGGCCTCCCCACAACCTGCACAAGGGACATCTCCCTTTAGGTTTCCTTCTCTATTATACTTCAGAAGGTAAGAGCTTCACAGCAAGGATTTGCTGCCCACCCACACAGCAGGAAAACATTTGTGGTGATACAAAAATAGACTGATGCAAAAAGAACATACTTCAGATTCTGGGAGCTTCTCTACATTAAAGGTAGATTTGGGCTTGAATTAAATTTTACAGAAGATAAGGGATTAGAGCAAAAATCATGGGAAACAATAGATGTGTGATGCGATCAAAAGGTCCAGGTTGAAGGGAATATCCAGCAACTGTGGTTTTCAAAATGTAAATAGGAAACAGTCACAAAATCTTATCTGCATTTTGCAGCTAATGAAAACACTAGTCTCTCCTGGGAGACAAGTCTTTGCTCTAATTTTAATGCCTTCTTAGCTTTTTCCTTAGCTGTGACTAATGTGCACTGTCAGGTGTTCCTTTTTTGAAGTTAAAAAAGCATAGCTGAAGTGCTACAACCTCTAGCCAGATTATTTGAATTAGTGAGTACCCACTGAAACCACCCCTCACAACACCTGTCAAGTGAGGGGATGGCACTCACATAACCTCATGATCCACTGAGTGATGAGTACAGGCAACCTCTATTTCCATGGGAGCCTGAAGGTAATTCCTCCTGGATGAACTGTTTGTTGTGCTGGCTCCTTGCACTATTCGAGCTGTGCACTGTGACTATAAAGCACAAAACATTTCAAAGCCATACCTCAGCAGCCTGTTTTATAGTGTTTTGGGGTTTTTTTGGCTGGTGTTTGTTTTTTGTTGTTTTTTTTTTTTTAGGCTATATCCTGAAATAGGTCTAAATATATATAATGATATATATTTAACTGTAATTTACTTATATACTTTAAGGACTTCACCTACCTGTTTACTACATATGTGGTCACACCATGTACTGAATGTGGGCCTGCTGATCCCACTGTAAAACCTCTGTCCCCAGACCATGCTACCCTTTAGCCAAGGGCTGAAGACTTTAGGAGACCTTAGATAGAGAACTTTGCAGGGTGGGCTGGGATAGCATTAGGCTGCTCCTAGTTGCTGTTCAGCTGCTACTTCCTCTAGTTGAGCTGGAATCTGAGCTCAGCTCTGCTCAGTGATCCACGAGTCAGAGAATTGAGAAGGCTGGAGAAACTCACAAGCAGTTACCAATCTCAGCTGGGCAGCTAACCCTGTATGACAGGCTTAATGTATAGGGTGGACTTACCTTATGGGGCCTGTGGCAGATGAAATAACATGGCATACTGAGTTCATGAGAGCAATTCAGACCACCTGCTACCCAGAACTACTAGGCCAGAGAGCCAAGCTCTGCCAAGACTGGGTAGGAGGTTTCTGAACTGTCGTTAGAAGTCATTTAAGATGTTGTAGTAATGTAAAATGCTTGTGTCCTGCCTTCTGAATTTAATCTGGCACAGAGATGGTTGTTCCTACATGTGTGCTGGCAAAGACCAAAAGGAGCTGAGTTTGTTACTTCAACAAAACTAAGGAGAGTTTTTATTGCCAATTAATGTTGTGTATTCCCATATGCAAGGGCAAGCAGGGATTTGAACCCAGGCCAGAGATGAGTTTACACATGACTTACATTTAACATTAGGCATGTGACTTGCTGCCTACAAGGCAGGTGTTGTTTGCACATAACTGTCTCTGTATTGTCCATGCAGCTGAGCATAAACAAATGATTGTGCATTTGTTTGCAAACATTAACTCTACAGAGTAGGAAGGCTATTTCCATGAGAGCTGGGACCATGGCAGCAACTGCTAACTCCCTGAAAAGCACGAAACTTACAGATGTCTGTGACATAATTAACACCACAACAATGAATGTTTTTCTACTGACAACATAGCTAAAGCAGGTTTCTTGCTGTCTCTAGAAAGTTGTCAGTTCTTCTTTATGTGCCCCCTCAACAGAATTTATTTTCTCTGAGCTGGGAAATACAAAAACAGATTTTGCAAATTTACCTATCTGTTCTTGCTGTTTGCCATGGAGATCAGATACAGAACTTGGTGCTTCCTGACTACAGCAATGTGTACAAGCTGAGCAAAAAAATCCAGTCAGAGCTGGATTCCAGAGCAAAAGGTTGTTTGGATCTTCTGTGCTGCCTAGAAAGAGTGAAACAGTTGTTATTGTTTACTGTCAGAGCATTTGCTTTCTGTCTGATGAGACCTTCATCCTCTTGTCTTTCTCTGATGCTGGCTGAAGCTTAACTGCTTATTTTCTGACTGGTTTCCTACATGAACCTGCAGAACCATGGCACCTGATGGATTTCCCTAATCCTTTTTTTTCTTGCTAGTAACATTTAAATTTGTTTTCAGTCACATGTGACAGAAGAGTGAAGTGTTGAACAGAAATTCATGCTACCTTGGTGAAAACAGGCAGATGGGTAGAAAGTCTTCTCTGTGTAGCTATTTTAAAATAACACTGCTCCACAGCCATGGCTCTGCTTCCTTTTGGAAAAGGCTGTCAGTGTGTCCATGCCACATGCTGCAAATGCAGTTTGATCTTTCACATAATTAATTGTAATCCTTTACTGAGAAGTTCTCCAAGCACTTTGCATATGTTAAGAAGTGATCCCCATGGATGAGGGAAGCCTTCTCATTCTCATTTTACAGAGGATAAATGAGTGGCACAGGTAGAATGCTTGTTCAGTTACACTACAGCCTAGGAAAGACTCCAGCCTGAAGATGCACGAAGACCATCCAATAGACAGAGATGTTTGGCTAGTGTGTGTCCATTGAATTGCTGCCACACATGGTGGCCTGGTCACACCTATTCAGTTCTCATGGTTTGGTTGCTCAGCACAACAGTTCCAAGAGATATTTCAAGCACTGCAAGAACAAATATTTTAAACCCAATCAAACACCCAAAGGCATTAGGTTTTCAGGCAAACTTAAGGCAAAAGAGTGGATTAATGCTTTGCAATTAGCAATCCTAGCCAAACCACATTTTCCCCTTTTCCAGACCTTTGTGGAGACCAGAGCTTTGTGAAAACAGAATGAGTTATTAATGAGAACAGGCCCTTTAGCTGAAGTGATTTCCTGAGAAGTAGGAAATACAGCTGCAAACCCCCCTGGAAGCAAAAAAGCCTGCAACCCTCCCTGCAAATTTTGCCCAAAGTTTTTTTGTAAGATTCATTAGAGTCACTTCCCCTCCCTCCAGCTCTCTTAACGTTGTGCTGGGTGTGATGGGATCACACGGGGACAGTGAAGAAATCTAGACTGGAAGTAGGTGCCTCTTCATGACTTGGGTCTATAATGGAGGTTATGTTTCAGCTCAGGCTGGGGACATGTCGAGCATCTGTGGGAGGCTTGGAAGCCTGGCAATCCCAAACACAAGGATGGTTGAGGTGCAGCCCCGGATGCCGTAAGATTGTAACTATTCCCCGACTTAAATGCTAAAATTTGCCTGGCCCGTTATAGGCGGGAGATGGTCTGAATGCGGCTCCTAGTGGTTAAAAGCACCCATGACATGTTTCAGATGAGGTTTGCTAGACCTTTGAAGCTCTTGGAAAACTGGATGAGTAGGTCGTCCCTTTCCCTAGAATCACCCATTGTAATCTTCCTTCCTTTTTTAAATTGCTTTTTCATCCTTGCTAGAACTCTTGGATTTCCTGTGTAATGAGTAGGATGACAACTGTGAGAAAAAAAGATGCAAACACAGGAAGATGGATACTGCTGTGATTCCTGTCCATCACAGGATATTTTAGGCAAGTAATTTTCCTTTTCTTATGTGTTTTCCCATTTGTTCAGTATTGTGCATGTTGGAATTTCAGTCACAGAAAATGATCCCATTGTGACTGAAGCAATACAAATCTGAAATGAAAAGGTAATCCTGCCCCAAATTGCTTTTGAGGTTTAAGACAAGAAACAACAGATGGATACAGTCACGGAGGGGAATCTAAGACAACAGAGAAGCAATACTGATCAGTGTGAGAGGCAGCCAGCACAGGGTATAAGCTGTTGCCAAGGCTTCTGTACTGTGAATTTAAAAAAAAAAAAAGAAAAAAAAAGATGGATTTGAGACAAGCTAATGAGAGAGGTCAGTAAATATTTTTGTAAGCCCAAAGCACGAGAGATGGCATGAAATTGACTGTTTGAACATCTAACAGTAACTAATTTGTGTTGTAAGTATGATACCCGTGAATGGAGGTTATGAAGGTTAATTCATGAGCATGGCTAAGTGTGTTTAAATACCATTGAAGAGCA
The DNA here is from genome assembly GCF_014839835.1 of Dryobates pubescens. NCBI lineage: Eukaryota > Metazoa > Chordata > Aves > Piciformes > Picidae > Dryobates > Dryobates pubescens. The sequence continues at coordinate 16,583,569 of NC_071625.1, read as the reverse complement.
GGGTATTGTTAAATTAATCATTCTAGGGAAAAGTATTAGAGTAATTTTAAAGAAAGGCAGCATGATTTGATACAGGCAATGAGTGAAGAAATTGGAAGCCGCTAGGCCATAACCTTCTGATACGAGCAGAGGAAGTCATTAAGATGAAAGCTGCTGAAGGGATTTTTCAGCAATTGCCAACTCTGCCATATCAGATTGGTTTTTATTTTCATTTGAAGTGGCCAAAAATACTGGTTGTCATTGCTGAGTTCAATACTAGTGTGTGTGTGTTCTTTTCAGGAAGTAGAAGACATTTCACTGGGAGCAAGAGAACTAAAATACCCAGCAAGACTTCCAGCCAGCATGTTACTGTCAAAGCAGTTAGCCTATCTTGGCACAAGTGATCTAACTATAATGAAGGAAGCGTCATATATAAACCCAGTATTTGTCTTAAGTATGTCTCAGTGCCATATAAAATTCAAATTTTTAAACTATTATTTGGAACAAAAAATTACTCATGAAGGACTTCAACTCAAAGTCAATTCCTGACACAGCCCACTGATCCTGAATACTTTTGGTCTGCCGTCTGCTGTGAAGACAACTGGGAGGATCACTGTGAACAAGACTTTGTCTGAAGTTAGAGTTATTTGTGACATGCAACAGCAGCTAAAATGCATTTCCTGAAAAAATGGATGCTCCAGTTTTGTATCCTTTTGAATTACTGCAAAGATTTGTTTATTACTATTTTTTAAACTGACAATATTTGCTTTGCCCTAGTTTTAAGAGTGGAATTTGAGGTTGTCAAATCTGATCTTTTTCAAGATGCCTTTAGAAAGATCTTTCTAGTATGATTTGTGCAAGATGATTCAGACCCAAGCAAATGTGACCCCTCTGTGCCCTATTCCTGCCTAGACAAAAGCAGTTGCCTGCAGCTGTGTCCATCTTGCCCTCAAAGGATTTTTAAACTGCCACTTGATAACGCTGAATGTACTTGAATGAGTGTTTTCTGTCATTACCTATTTAAATAACTCCTCACCTTCTACTCATGACCTTCAGAGTGGGAGCCCCATAGGAGATCAGCATTTTTGCTCTTTCAGACAATTATAGGTCTGATCACCCCATACCAAAAAGGAAGTTTATGACATGGTAAGTATTTCCTTGTTCTTGAAGAGAGGTGGTGGATTAGAAGATCTGTGTAGACATCATAGGGAAAATTTAGCAAGTCCTAAGCTCCAGTTTCAGGTTAGTTTAGCTCAATCTCTGGCTGCAGGGGTATTTCATTAAGTTCAAATATTTCAAGCTCCTGTGAAATCTAAAACAGGATTGTTGAGTCTTGGCGAAAATCAAATAGATTATCCAGAGAATCTGCAGCTAGGTCTACTAAGAGTTAAGTGGTGGACAAAAGGAGCAGGGGTTTCCTCAGCTGGAAGATGCCACATACAAAAAGGAAGATTGTGGTGGGGGAAACCCTGATCTCAGTTCACTCCAAATAAACTTGTCCTTTTGGGGAAGACAAGGCTTTGATTTCAGTGTGTACAGATGCCGACAATGAACAAATAGTAGTATTTTTTCTCCTCTGTTATCAGCTGTACTAGGGAAGGGAAGTCCACAGTTCACCAGCATTTTATCTGACATCTGTTTTTCAGAGAAAGGGTAAGTAATTTTCCCCCAAACTTCCTCAGAGATGTCTTTGGCTGCCAAGAAGCCATGATAGCCATACATCCCCAGCTTATATATACATAACCAGTCAGGAGACAGCATACCTGAAAATTTCTTTTAAGCTACTTCAAACTCAACATATAAGAACACAGTCAAAATAAGTAACTACACTGGAAATTCTCTGAAAAGTCTCCGTTTAGGATGTGCTCGCAAAGAAAGAATGAATGAAGAAAGTACACTCTTCCTTTGTGCTAAGTCAGCTGGTGTTTTAACAGAGGGAAGGGGATTGGGTTTATCCTCAAGTTTCCTTTTCAAGTACTTATTTACTGCTAACCCGAGTTAGAAACCTCAGTTGCCAAATTCCTGACAGTTTTAGTTCCAGTTACCTAGCCCAAGTTAAGAACTCACATTTTTTCCCTCCAGAGCTGACATATTTTGAGTTGCCTTATTTGTGAAGTGGTTGCTTCTTACTTGTTCCTTCACACATATGTTTGTGAGTTAATGCTTGCACAGAGCTTGAAAGAAATCCTTGTTTACTAAATTTGAAGATCAGAAGTTGCGTAAAATAGAACAGAGGTAACCACCTCTTCTTATCTGCCCTGTGCACAGTACCTATTTGCTTTGAACAGATGGAGCAAGGTAAATAATCTGATTAAAAATAAATCTTGTGGAGCTACTGTACCTGTTTTCCTGCATAGAAGGTGAAACAAACAAGCAGACAGCTCAGGTTTTGAATGCTAAGGCATGGCAGCAACCAACACTGCCTGACAGGGAGGAAAGCAGTGAACTGATTTTCCCCATCTTTTGATTGTTTTTGGGGTTGCACTACATGATCTTTAAAGGTCCCTTCCATCCCAAAGCACTCTATGATCTTGGTCACTCAACGTTGATCACTCTGTGATCTTACAGAGGTGAATCATGGTAAAAAGAGGTGCAGATACTATTTTATTTGTAAACCAGAGTAAGCAAATCACAGCATTAATGTGTATCATATGGGAAATGCTGTCAGTACTACTCAACACAAAACGGCTGGCAGGGAAGGGAAACCCAATTTGTTATTTTTTGCCTGAAAAATTCATCCAAAGTTCAGATGACCAGAGTCATTTACTAGTTTTAGTAACTTGCTGTTAGCAGTTGAAAACATGTAAAAAAACCCTATATAATCTAGCATCTTTTTTACCATTCCAAAGAGAGTCTCAGCACTGAATGCATAGATGCCATCAAGTGTGGCATTTTTTTCCCTCCTCAATTGTAAGTGCACACAGATGTGCAAATGTTTCTTGAGAAACTTGTGACTTCCTACATGTATCTATTAGCTATACCCCTATCTCTATACTCTTATTAGAACAATTAAGCTGAGGTTTATCACACATGTCTTTAGGTACCAACTGAAGTACCTAAGCCAAAATCCACTCTAAGCTCCTTCTGTTCTTGGTAATGTCTTTATCCCACTGCCAGTTTGAACCCTGGCCTAAGTTGCTCCACAGCAGTTAGGTGCATGAAGTACGTTTTCAAAACCAACTGATCATCTTTATATCCTGCTGTGTATAAACAGCATCTACAAGCCTGAAGCACAATAGAGTAGAGGAACAGACTTGCTTTGGTCTGCTAACATAAAAAGTTAGTGGCAGCAATGCTCAGAAATTCAAATGCTTGCGGGGCATCCTAACTATCACCAGCTTTTGCAGAGCTGGTTACTTGTGCATGGTCTCAGGAGACAGGGAAATCCTGGTTACAGAGCTGCAATTATGTTCTCATGCCACATTTTCACACATCACTCATAGTCAAAAGCAGACCTTTCCACCTATGTTTACAGTTTCATGGTCTCATCCAGGATGTTTGCACACACTTACAAAGACAGGTTCCTCCCAGTAGAACCTCACATGTCTATGATGTGTCACAAGTGGGTGTCATATCTGATATATTAGCTACATCAATAATAACAGAGCATTTTCCTTCTCTTCCCCAGAAAAAGTCATGTTTCCATCCAAGCATTTTTATCTACTCACCTCCTGGGTTTTTTTCCTATCTTTCACGTGCAGCTAGTGCTGGTATGGTTTCAAGCAGGGTTGATTAAATTTGATGTTGTGAATCTGATGTGACATTCTTCATCTGGCATTGCTAATTCCTTAGCTATCATCTGGGCCTGTAACTCTGTTCTGCAGCTGCCAATTTTTCAGAGCTTTCCTTTAATATGATCTGCAGGTGCTCAGTTTTGAAACACTCACAGCAGGTTTCATCAACACACACAGGATAAATGCTACACAGTACTCAGTAGTAAAGGTGTGCAGCATTTTGTTGTATTTTCTCTCCCCTGTCCATCTGTGGACAGGGAGTGATAGAGCTGCAACTGGTGCCCAGCTCTTCCACTGCTGCAGTACTGGCTCCCTCCCATAGGATACAGTCGTCCATGCACTTCTACAGTGTAGGTCCTTCCTGCAGGCTGTAGTTCTCCATGAACTGCTCTATCATGGTTCTTTCCATGGGGCACAGTCTTTCAGGAACAGACTGTCACAGTCTCCATGGGCTGCAAGTCCTGCCAACAAGCCTGCTCCTGTGTGGGCTCCTCTCCATGACTCACAGGTCCTGTCAGGAGCCTGCTATAGTATGGGCTCTCTAGGGGCTATAGCTTCTTTCAGGGTACAACCACCTATTCTGATGCCTGGGCCACCTCATCCCCCTTCTTCTTCAGTGACCTTGGTGTTTACAGCATTGTTTCTTACATTTTTCTGACTCCTCTCAGCTGCTGTGCAGCCTTTTTGTCTTTTCTTAACTGTATTTTCCCAGAGGTGCCACCAGTGCTGCTGAAGGCAGCTGTATCCTGTGGTGGATCCATTTTGGAGCTGGCTGGAGCTGGCTGTCCTCCTCTCTCTGAGAACACCCCTGAACATGGACACCCAATACACCTGTTTTGATAAAACATAGAATCAGAGAAAAACACAAGTTAGAAAAGATCTCTGGAGGGCTCTAGCCCAACCCCCTACTCAAAGCAGGACTAATACAAATTACATTAGGCTGGGAAATTCACCACCTCTCTGTCAATTCAAGGAAGAAAAATTGGATGGGAAGATGATGGCAAAAGTGAAGAGAAATCAGTACTGGTACCCACACAGCTTGCGGTGGAAAGTGTTCAATTAACAGCAGTCACCATTACAGCTAACACTAACTGCTTCCTTTCTACACTGGGGCAGAATTTGTAATGAGGGTGAGGAAAGCGAGAATGAATGTTCCCTAGGGCAAAGACTACTGCATTTATATTGCATTTAGCAGTCTGGATTCTGATGGCTTTAGGTACCATTGGAGTACAAGTCCCAGTGACTTCTGTAGGAACCATTATAAGCTCCATTGCCAAAGGTAAGGGCCCCTCTGTAGTGTAAAAGCTGATGACCTCAGCTTCCTTCCTGACTCTCTTCTTTCAAAGAAACCTTGTATGCTACTTTTTGCAAATCAGAAAGTGTCTTGTAACATGACAAAGAGGAAAAAAAAAAAAAAAAGATTCATTGGGTATTTCCACGATGCTTTTGAGTGGGGCTGCAGCTAGAGGGTGAAAGCAACATTAATAAATGTTACGCACTGAAAGCAGTGCTTAACATGCACTGAAAACATCCCATTTTCCAGGTACAGATAGTTCAGGGTTGCCATCATTGCAGGCAATCTGAATATAGTCATCCTGAGGAGTGAGGACAGATGCCTGGCTCAGCATTTGCTTCCTTGCAAGGGAAATAGGTGAAGAGGTGAAGGTGAAGATCTGGGCTAGAAAATGTATGGGAAGACCATGAAGAATTGGGATTGCCCTTTCTGCCTTAAACAGAACAAGAAAGTAGAAAGCAGCAGCTGTTGCTTATGCACTGGCAACCTCTGAATCTTCTTGCACACCTTTTCCCTATTCGTTGATGGCAGCTGGAGGGGTAAGCAGAGCTTTTCAGAACTCTGTCATGGACTATGGATGTTTTTTTTCATTACAGAGGTGGCATGTGCCTGAAGCTGGTTTTGCTGCCTGAATAAGACCAGTAGTGAAAGATAAGGGAAAACATGGCCTGATGATGTAAATGAGATACTGTTAGAATTAATACAAAAGCAAAGCTGTGAACTCTGCATATTTATGCAACCACTTGTCTAGAGGATGTAGCTGTTATATGTAAGTTCTAATATGTATCAGAACTGAATGCCATGTATATACAGAGAATAAAGACAAAACAAGCCCATGCTGCTCAGCTGTTGGTACTGTAAGCTCTATGCCACAGGTCTGTATGGCGTCAAGCACCAATGGCGTTTCAGTCCCCACAGGGTATCTAGGTATTAGGAAAAACAGAGTGCAAAAATATTGTATGGGTGATCCAATAGCTGGTTCAGTGCTGAATTACAGATTCTGCTTAGTGCCAAAGCTTTTGCACTGTTTATGTTTAAGGCTTGCATTTTGTCCTCCTGAAAAACAGGAAGGGCTGGCTGTTGCTATTTCACAAGATTTAGCTAGGTCCAGATCAGTTGCCAACTCAATTTCTCCCAAACAAAATTTGTCTTTTAAAGATGTTAATTTTGAAGTGCAGCCTTTAAAATATAGTGTAAATATGTACTGCAGCACAGTGCCCTGTAACACTTTCCTTGGCACTGCTTCATTAATAGGCTCCTCAGTTCCTTCCTGGTTAATTCAGATTGGTCTTCTTGTAGTAACACTAAAGATTTCCATGCTGAGATTCTGCTCCTCATCAAGAGACTGAATGTTTCTGAATGGTATATAAATAAACTGCCTTCTCTCCTTCGAAATCTCTATTATAATTACATGATGTGCAGGGCTAATCATGTATGTCATTATGAAGAGGTGATCATATCTTGTTCAAGTCAGTCAGCCCCTACTGGTGCTGTAATATATTGGCAGCAAAAGGCTGTAAGAAAGCTTCTGTGAAAACTCTTGTTAAACCCAAGAGAAAACCCAGGGAAGTATGAACTAAAGAATACACTTGGCAGGAAAAATTCATTTATGAACTCCATTAATGTACTGTCTTAATTAAATGATGATGCTTTCTTCTAATTATATGCAAGGAAAGCCAGGAAAAACACTACAAATTTTCTTGTACCAGCTTCTCCTATAAGCACGTACACTGGTCATTAAAGACACATGCGTTCTAATGTACAACCAACTTTCTGACCTGTAAATAACTTGCAATGCTTGAATAAAGGCCTGAATGGGAATGTCTCACAAGGTTGTGCCAAAACACACATTCCTAGCATGCTTTAACAATCCCTTCACTTTTGGTGCAATATAGGATGGTGTAGAATTTATATTTATGTCGCCTCTAACCACATTGGGTGAAGGGGCCAAAACGCAATCTGCTGAAAGATGTAAAGCAGCTTTCCTTTAAAACAATGGTAGAACGAAGAAATACCAGAAAGCATTGAGTTATTGTTGCCATGCCGTTAGCCACGTGCCTTGGATCAGTGCCCTGCACTGTAAGGTAAGTGTTCTGCACTCAGAGAAATGCCTCCTACCCTCAGGGAGGTTGCAATGCAATCATGAGTTGTGTGGGTTTGATCCTGAAGGGAAAAAAAATTGAGGGTTGAAAGCTGAGATGCAGCAAGTGAACTCATCAATATAGTCCTCTGTGGAAGTACTAACAAATTTGTTTCCAACTGTAGTTTAGGCTATTATCTCATTTTAGTTTTCCATACAAATGTACTTATATAAAAACACAGAAAATTTTCAGAGTTTATATTGACATAATATCCCCTCAGCTTTGGTGAAAAGATTAGAGACTATGAGCAATACTTTCCGAGTCACTGCTTCTTTTAAAAGGAAGCTTTGCAAACTCTTTTGCCACTCCAGAATTGAGTAACTGCCTTTGCATTCACAACATCCCAATAAAATAACAAACTCTCACAATTGGTGTCAGTACTCCTGTAACACTGTAATAGTACTTGGCAACCAACCTAACTGGGGCCCTGATGTTGTGTATGATCTACAAACACAGAAAACTACGAGCCACCTTTCAGAAGGATCATCTTACACTAGGAAGTCCAGAGTGGTCATAAAGAGTTTGCTCTTTCTGACACTTAAAATTTTGGCATAAGGTCAATTTTTATGGAACATGAACCTACTTTCATAATTTTGACATATCCATTTATGTCAGCTTGTGTTAGTTCACCACTTTGAAATGTTGTATTTTGGTGGTTTTCTCTTATTAAAAGGTTTAAAGATTTGCTCTAAATAGCACGCTGATAAGTTCTCCAAACACAAAAGATACACTGAAATAAGGAAAGATGGCACAAGAAAGCCAGAAAAGAAAGCCAAAATTGCTCTAAAAATGATTTCTTATAATACCTTTGATGAGTAATTCACCTCTGTAGAGGAGATATTCCCAACCTCAAATTTATTTATTTACTCACCCCCCCCTTCCTCCCCTACCCCCGCAATATTAGGAGAAGTACAATGTGGAAAACAAGCACAGACTATTGGGTGATGTTTCTGCTACTGCAATTTGTCTTTATAAAAAGTCAGCTATGCTGAATCCTCCTTGGCCATGTGACAGCACAGCACGCCTGACTTGACAGCAGAAGTTGCAGCATGACACCCTCATGCAAATCAGCTCTTGAAGCAGTACCCAGGAGTTAATGGTTTACAAGAAGTTACATCCCGTCTAGCTTGTCATAGGTGACACAACGACATGTGCCTAACTGCTGTATTTGCCCTGTCAGGCTATATATAAATATACTCCCTTTTAGAGTGATACAGAACACCTTAAAATCTGTGATATCCTAATATTTTGAAACTCCCTATGTCACTTAGGAATTTTCCCTCTAGAAGCTCAAGGAGTGTAAAATGTAAAATGCCTTTCTCAGCTTTACTGCAGAGCTGTTGTTATCAGGTGGTTAACACTTAATAAAGGACCAAATTCTTAACCCTTAAGGGTACCAAAGATAAAAGAATGTAAGATGCTATCATGAAGACACGTTTAATAGCTTGATATCTACTACACTACCTTACTTATATCTATTCCAGTATCTTATCTTTATCTTACAATATAGTTTTTATCTTCTTAACAGAGGCAGTCTGCCTAAAACATAAAGATGGTATTTGGAAGCTGAATTAGATTTCCATCTCAACAGAATCTTTAATTATTCAGATATGACCCTCAGGTATGATAGGGCCTTACCCATGCTGAGGAAACATCAAAACAAACAGTTTTTTCTGCATATAGCTCTAAGCAGCTGAGTACCGCATGAGATAGTTAACACAAACATTTACTGTGTTTATGATCTTACAAAAATCAAACATAATAAATGTGGCATTCCTTCCTCTGATGACAATTTTTAGGAGAAAACTGATTTAACTACATAAATCTTTTCATAGCACGAAGATTCTTTACGTTATCCCATATAGCAGGTTTCCTATTTCCAGAGTTCTGGAGATTTCATCAGATTCACATGAATACCTTTCATCTTGTAGTTCTGTTGTGGTAACAACTTCACCATACCCTTGCTTTGAGGGATATGTTAATTATGAAAAAGATGCATCTAGTATTTATCATTTCAGATAGAGAATCAGAAGCTAATCATCATACAAATTAATTAACTACAGGGTGACCTGGATTGGGTAATAGCCTCAGCTCATTTGCTGTTTTCTTTTAATGTGGTCAAACACTAGGTCATAGCTATAGGTCAATGAATGCAAGACACAGGGTTGTCATGCTGGAAGTAACAACCTTAAGAAAACCATACAGGGTTACAGTGGATTACCAATTAACACTACAACCTTTCTGAATGATTCATACATCAGTCTTCCTCTGCTTTAACTAGGTGAGGTTAACAATTATAAATAGCAATGCGACTTACCACTGTATATTCAGCAACAGTAAAGGTTATTTTTGGTGTTGACAATTTAAAAAGAATATGGGGGAAAAAAAGTTGAGAAATGATGCACACAAGTGATTAGAAAAGAGCTAAAATGCATGAACTGTATAATAAGTTAAAATACACTAATAATCTTGAACTCTGCAAGGAGAAATCTTTTCATAGTGAAGATTCTGTTCAAACAGCAGGCAAACTGTAACATGATCCAGTGGCAAAAAAAGCAAGTTAAATGCTGAAGCGAAAAATGAGATGCCAAACTTCTAACAGTAACTGATAGTAATCCCTCTTGTAGGAACTCATGGTGCCAGCCAGAAGCTACAAATTTCATACAGGAATTGCTCTTATTCTGTGGCCTAGGCTACACAAGCTAAACAGGATGATTTAATAATTCCTTACGACCTTAAAAGTTAATTAACATAAATCTTCTCTCACTTTGAAGAAGCAATCTCTTAACTTCCAGATTTTCAGGAATTTCCTTCTTTCAGTCAATGCTATATAATTTCCTATATTCTGTGTTTGTGACTTCCTTTATATTTGAGAACACTGGAGGCCATGTGATCCTGAGCTTTAACACCACAAAAGTTCAGGTAATCCCCATGAAGACCACCACCTCTTGTGTTTCTAACGTTCATTGTACTTATTGAAGAAATCTGTTCACAACTCTAGACTGACAACAAAATCATGAGAGCCTGGAGCAATTTATTTTTGCTGTTTGAAGTACGTGAACACTAGCCCACAAAAAGTTCGTGGCTGTGTTGAAATGATTGCTCATCCTTTCAGTTTCAGAGAGACGGCTCTCTGCAGTTTCGCGTACTTCAGGCATCGGTCCCATAAGGAAACATTTCCCTCAGTGAAGATCTACACAGAGCCAATACATACAGAGTGACTCACAGTCAGTTTAAAAAGCTCAAAACCAAATCCCGGAGTCCCCTGTGTTGTTTCTGTGAAGGCAGCTCCACCGAGAGCTCTGCTGCTCCTGAGGCAAAGCACTACGCAGTCTGCAATCAGCTATGTGCTTGTAGGTCATTGAAACTATGACCCATAATAAATATAAGACTCTTAGTGGCATACCCCTACTGACTCACCTGGAGCAAACAGGCGCTAATGGCACCACTTGTCATAACACCAGGCCATGATTTCATCTACCTCTCCGACACGCCGGCGACGGGCAACCCTGAGGCACCTCAACCCCTCCGGCCCAACAGACCCGCTGGGAAACCAGCCAGGAGAAAACAGTGGCCTCCCCTTTGGGTGGGGAGTGTCTTCCGCGGGAACTCGCCTAGCAGGGAAAGGAGATGGAGATAGGGTAGACGAGGAGATGCGGCGAGGCGAGATGGGGCGGGGTGGGGACACACGCAGAGCGGGATTCGGCCAGCGGTACTACAGCCTCACGCCCGCCCCTATATCGGGCGGTAAGGGGCGACGTCCCGCCCCCATCCGGACTGCGAGGCCGCCGCAGGCAGGCTGTACTTTTCACACTGGTCATAGGTCCTCAGAGCGACGGGAGATATAACCAATCAAAACACGCATTTCCGGGAGGGGAGGTCAGCGGTGCAGTGCGACGCAGTCTGAGGGAGAGAGTGTTCCCGCCTCTGCCCGCCCCGCGGGAAGGAGTTCTCGCAGCCCGCCGTGCCCGCCGCCACTGCCCACTGTACCATGGAGGACGTGCTGCCCCCGGGCCTGCTGGAGATCTGCCTGCTGGTCGGCGTGCCCAGGGAGCGCGTCAGGGCACTGGTCCAGGTGAGCGGGGACTTGCTGAGGGGAGGGAGCGCAGGACGGGCAGGCTCGGCGGGACTCGGTGGTCCAGTGCCTCGGCTGGTCTGTGGAGCAGTGCAATTGGAGTCTAACCAAGAGTCTGAGCCGGGTCAGCTCCTCCTTAGCCGGGCCTCTCTTCCCAGTACGGACTTGAATAAGACTGGGGGGTTGTCTTGTTTTTGTTGTCATGGGATAAAGATGGAATACTTCAAAGAAAACTTATTTTGTCAGAGGATCATCAACGGAGTAGGACTAGGTTGGTAGTGTTGTTAAGTAATTACATTTTTTGGGTAGTCTGAGCTCAGATGAAGACTCCAGTGTAGCTTTATACGATCAGGAGCAGAAAGACACTTGAACAATAGTGGTAGTTTACTGGATGATATCCCATGTCCCGTTTTCCGGTGGAGATAAAAGCTAACGACAGGGGAATAAAGCCTGGTAACTTGCATCCTTAGGACAACGTGAGGTGTAACTGTCTCCCTGTGAGCTTAGTGCTCTGAACTTGGCACAACCCGAGCAATTCAGATACAGCAGGAGTTGATGGGTTGGTTTCCGCTTTGAGTATGTGGTTTTTAATTTGTTTATGACTGTAGGCACTTCACACACGAATTAACAATTAAAATCCTCTTCTTGATTGTGCTTTGTTGAAATGTGCTGATGGTTTTCTTAGGTGGGAGTGTCCGTGGTGCCAGTACGTGCTTCAGAGCCAAGCTGTTCTCAGGGGTCTCGAGTTGTCTTGCTTCAACTTGAATTTGATTGTGTGCTCTAATAGCATTAGATAGAGAAGTCTTTGTTAAACTTGTTGCTGCTTGCTGCTCAGGAGACAGCTTTTACTGATGTCAGCTTTTTAAGTGGTATCAGGTAAAGTAGAGGTTCAAATTCCAGGATCTCACTAATGTGTACATTCAAATTGGGAAAATAGTTGTGCCATAAATGTCAACACCAGGCTTTTGAAATGGATGTGCATATGTTATTCTGGCATCTGTGTGAGAAGTGTGACCCACCACAAGAAGTAAATCCAAAAGAAAGGGAATTGGTTTTTCATTCCAGTCTGCTTGTTTGATTGCATTGCTTCCAAAAAGCGTGTAGAACAACAAATAAGAGATAGGCTGCAAAAAGTGGGAGCCACATAGACTGCAAGTTTTGAATTACTTCTTTGCTCAAGTAGTGAAGTTGAGTGTCAGATAAAAAAGGAGTCTCTAGCCTTGTCAGTATTTAACTACAGTAATGTCCCTGCAAGCTGTTACACCACAGTTATTGTCTTAGGGCAAGTTTATAGATTTACTCCACATCCTTTTCCTTCTGCCGGAAGGAAATGGTGGGATAGGTTTTGTGTCTGATTTCAGTGAATGTAGAAAGGAAAGACTTCACTGACAGAAAATAAAAACATTTAAATGCAAAGTAATGGCCCACTGATTATATTTACAGATTAAACAGCAGGGGAAAATTTTTGCAGGTGCTTCAGATCTTGGTCCTGAAAGTATGCGTGTGCATTCTTAACTTTATTGTAATATGGGGTAGTAAAGTCAATGAGGTCAGCAGGAATGATATAACACACTTCCAAAGAAAAACATAATCTCATATGATTGACTTGTTTTCAGTGCAGATTCCAGGAAAAAAAAGATAACAGATTTGCACTGAAACTCATTAAACTGAAGTTTCTGGGCTGTCATCCATCAGTTGCCCTTATTACTAAGATAATTATTACTCTAAGATTTCAATTTGAAGAGATCAGAGGCTGCTATTTTCAGACAGAGATTGCTTCTTTAGTGTTGGAAATGTGTATTTTGTAAGAATGAGAAGTACAATAGTGAAGATCATATGGCCATCTTTAATAAGACTTCTTTCCCCAAAGTTTTCTTCAGCTATAAAGCTAGATTTTAATATGGCAAGGATGATGTACAAGCTGTCTGAGATGTCTCAGATCTTCCTATCAGCTCCATTGCTAGGTTCTGTACCTACTTACCACAGTTAGTGGTACAGATCTTGTTTCTTACAATATGTGTGTCATGTTTGGTTTGCTGGTTACATTTGCATCAGCAGGGCCAACATTTTTTTCATTCTTCTGTAATGCATCCTAGGTGTCAAGTTGTGCGAAAGATACGTGATCAAGTAGCAGCCTTCCAGCACCTACAAGAAAGCTGGAGAAGAACCTTTTACAAGGGCATGTAGTGATAGGACAGAAATAATGGCTTTAAACTGAAAGCTGTAGATTTAGATTAGATCTAAGGAAGAAATTCTTCCCTGTGAAGGTGTTGAGGCACTGGAACAAGCTGCCTAGAGAGGTTGTGGATAGTCCATCCCTGGAAGTGTTCACCACCACTTTGGACAGGATTCTGGGCAACCTGGTCTATCATGAGGTGTCCCCGCCCAAACTATTCTACAATTCTCTGAAGTTGAGCATTAATCAGCAGTGTGCAGCTGTAGCAGTGAAGAGTATCTGTGTAATGGCCTGCATCACTGGGACGGTAGCTCACAGGTGAAGGGAAGGGATTATTGCTGTTACTGTTATTACTCAGTGCTCTTGAGGTCACATCTGGAATACTGTCCCATTGGGATTATCTGCATGAGGGCTGGGGTACAAGGCAGGGAGAATCTCCTTCATAAGTGATTTCTGAAATTTGATGGGATAAGACCCAGAGCAACCTGATGGAAAGTAAAAGTTATCATTGCTTTGAGCAGAGGATTGCACTGGAACCTTCAAAGATCCCTTTCAACCTCATTTTTCTAAGACTTCATACTTTTCCCTGCCCAGTTATTCCTTAGAGAAGCCAGTTCTTCCATGACATTCAAAATTACATTAACTTTTTCAGTGATGGGAATAGGAGGCTGAGGTGAAGGAAACACCAGAGAGATGAGATCACACTTGAATCTGTGGTTTCAACACACTACTTCTTGTTTGTGTCTAAAATAGCTCAGTCATTGTAAATACCCTGTCTGTTATCTGTGTTGCATACAGTGCCACTATTACAGGAACATAAACATTTAATAGGGAGGGAATACACCCCCCTGGCTTCTGGAGTCTTGGAGAATTACAGGAAAGAAACTGGTGTTTATAAGAAGCTATGTTTCATGAAAGAACAATAACCTCCCATGTATCACTGTGGGTTGGGGGTTGACCTGCTGGAAAGCAGCGCTGCGAAGAAGGGCCTGGGAGTGCTGGTGAACAAGTTCACCATGAGCCAGCAATGTGCCCTTGTAGCCAAGAAAGTGTTCTGGGGTGTGTTAAGAGTGTGGCCAGCAGATCAAGAAAAGTTCTTTCCTCCCTCTACTCTGCCCTGGTGAGGCTGTACCTGGAGTGTTGTGTCCAGTTATCGGCTCTCCAGTTCAGGAGAGACAGGCAGCTACTGGAGAAAGTTCAGCGGTGGGCCATGAGGATTATTAGGAGGATAGAGCATCTCTTGTGAGGAGAGGCTGTTTAGCCTGGAGAAGGTATGATTGAAAGGGGATCCTCTCATTGCATATAAGTATCTAAAGGGTGGTCATGAGAGTCGAGCTGGGCTGGTCTTAGTGCGAGGGACAACAGGTACAATTTAGAACACAGGAGGTTTCACTTGAGCTTGAGAAGAAACTTCTTTCCTTTGGACATGACAGAGCACTGGAACAGCTGCCCAGAGAGGTTGTGGGGTCTCCCTCACTGGAGACTTTCAAAACCCACTTGGATGCATTCTAAAATAAAGAAGTAACAGTAGAAGCAGAGAATAAAAAATGTTCAAAGAATGGTAGAAACAAGTGAGTATTGTTCTGTTGCTGCCTATTCACTGCTGTTGAAATGAAAAGGTAAGAAAAGATGTCTTTGGCCATAGACGTTAGTAAGAGCAGATTTGAATGCTGACGACTGAGTCACTGGGTCAGTGACAGGGCCGACAGTGCTGTTCTGTGGGGAAAAGAGTGGTGTTTAGTGCCTTTCCTGTAGTTCAAGATGTCAAGGACCTGCTACACTGTGAGGCTGCTAAATTGCTGGCTGTTATCCAGCACTTTGTAGTGCAGAGATGCTTTCAGTGTAAGTCAGAATTGTCTTGTCAAAGCAACTTTGGTTGAAAACAACCTCTGCAGGGCAAATCTGCCAAGACTGCAACTGTTTGAGTAGGTCTGTGTTTTTCTTGCATAATAGCCTCGGGGATGAGCCTTAATTCTTAATTTCCTTCTGAAATGTTTAGCTGCATGTTATTTTGAAAATGGTCATGTTGGATTTATCTCCATTTCCAGTTTCGTCACTTGAAATGAATGTTAGCTGCCAGTTAAGGAAAATGACACTTGGAGATTTTAGCATGGCAGTATATGGCATTCTGTACCACATTTTTTCATGTGATTTTTGAAGTAATTGCTATTTTTTGGGTATCCCAGTGGATACTTACCTGAAATATTAATCTTTTCTCCTCTTCTTTCTAGTTCAGACTCTGTGTGTTCATTAAAAACAGTGTTTTTTCACTTCTTATTTTTATTGAAGTATTTTCAAGTATCTCATTTTAGAGTATGGTGGAGCTTAAGATGCAGTAACTCATATATCATTAATGTAGTATCTTGTCTTATTTTTCCTATGATGCTTAAAAGTGAAGAAGATTGCTGGTGGATTCATCTACCAGGACAAATAAGCTGAGATTTTCTGTTCCAAAACTAAAGTGGTCAAAGATTGGCTCCAGTGAATCAAGAGCTTTGTATATTGTAGGTATTTTTAAAAGTAGGGAAGTAATGAGAGAGGCCATCTTAAATGTGAGTTATACCCATGTCTCATGTCTGAAGGTAAAAGCAGCATCTTTCTTTCATCTGTCTTTGTACCACTTAGGAAAAGTTGAAAATGAAACAAATTTTAGCCACAGTGAGGCTTGCCTTTCCTGTTTCCAAATATCCATTGACTAAACAAAGCTTTTGCTTGCTGTTTTGGCCTTGCAGGAAGAATGAAGATCACAGTGAATGCAGCTACTTATCTCCTATTTATATGGTCAAGAGTACAAAAAATGCTCCCGAGTACAAGGAAATCTCTTGTCACTTCCACCACAGGTTTTCCATAACAGGGCAGCAAGGGCATTCAGTGCAGTAGTGCTTTGCATAGCTGCCTACTAAACCCCATAATTTCATACATGCTCTTGGGATGCCTGTTCCACTTACTCCTCAGTATATGGAGAAATTTTCATGGCTTCAGGTTGAACAGTGCCTTAAAATTGTGTTTATTGTAACAGTGATTGTCATTTTTAGTTGTACTTTCTTGATTGCTTTATAAAAGTGAAATGTTGTGAAAGCTTATGTAGTTTTTTGGGAAGTATTTTTGGTTTTTTCATTGATTTTGTTTGTTTGTCTTCATGTAGAGGCTATTCATAGTTAAAATGTGGCTTTTCCTAAAGCTGAAAAAAACCCATTTATCTAGGGAGTTCAGCTGGTTTTCTTTATTTTCATTCTTTTTTTGCCTGGTTTCTCTCACTGCCAGCGTTATTTTTAGTATAGCTTAAGTATATCCTAACACTTCAAATGAAGGAATAGCATATTTGATACTTGTTAGTTTTCTTATGCCAGCGGCACAACACTGATACTGTTCATTTTCAGTGGTGAAGAGAGATTATTTGCCTACTGAAAATGCCCAGATTATTTCCCTTGCATTAACATGTGTGAAGCAAGAAATCAGAAGGAAAAAATAATTAAGGAGAAGGAAAAATGTATTCTAAACCCACTATTTTAGGGGTAGACAGCAGACAGGGATAAAAATGGTCTAAAAGAAAATCTATCAAGATGTCTGTCAATTTAGTGGCTGTGTTTGGTTTTTTTATAGGGGACACAAAGGAAACTTAAAAGCCTCCCTCCCCTTGATCCAGAAGTTCTTTCTGTATTTGTGCCTCCATTTGTCAGCAGAGATGATGCTCAGATGATTAATGCTGGTAATAGCTTGAACAGAAATAAACGCCGGTCTTTCCGAAAGAAAAAAGAGAAACCAAAGACTGAAAATGTCAAGAGTCTCAATGGGGAGCAGAAAGCACCTGACACTGAAGATGTGACCGTTCCAAAGGACATTGATCTTATTGGTTTGCCACAGTTGTGCTTCCCAGGTATGGCGACTTCTCACTTCATGAGAATTTTGAATATCTATTTGTTGACCCATAGTACAGCCATATTTGTTTATTTATTAGAATTGTTATCTCTTTGTATTTCACAGTTTAAATAATGTGTCTGCTTGTGAGCAGGCAGTAATGAAAGCAGCTGTTACCCTGATGAGGGTACCCTTACTCTATATGTCTCTGTGGTGGGAAACAGATTTGTTAGCAGTAGTAACTGCACCACCTGCAAGGGAGGGAAGCTGAAAGAAAGTTCCTTTACCCTTATTGGTAAATCTTGGTCTGAGTGAGCTGCACACACTGCTAAAATTCCCTTTTTCCCCCCAAATGGCTGAGTAGTCTTTCACTTTTTATTTGGTATTAAGATATACCTGAAGTAGTGACCGCTTCCTCCAGGTTTAATTGCAGAAATACTCACATGCATGTCACTACTGCAGACCATATAAATGGCTTGAAAGGACAAAAAAAAAAGGGGAACTAACACCATCTATTGTATTTTACCACTTAAAATGCAGAATAGTAATATTTTTGCTTCTTTAGTAAGGTGCAGCTTACAGCTTTTGTAACAATCCTTAGGTTAAACTGACTGTATATATGCATTTTAACTCCTCAAAATGAGATGCTTCTCTTGAAATTAAGTGCAAATGTGAAGTATTTGTCATGAATTGGGTTTCAGGCAGCTGTAGTTAAAAAAAAAAATGTTCTGTCTTCATTGCAGGAGGACTTCATTTAACTTCTGAATCAAAAGACGACCACATTCATTTCCTGGTCTTCACAGATGTCTGTGGTAACAGAACATATGGTGTTGTAGCTCAGTACTACCAGCCTATGCAAGTATGTTATTTAAGTCATACTTTCATTAAAACAGAGTAAAAGATACAAATTAAAACACTTTGAGAATTATTTCAGGTTTAATTATTGAAATAAGTCAATAGGTTTTTATGTTAGTAGGAATACAGAACAAATCATACTTTATATTGCCATTGTAAATTAAATATATTGGAACAGCATTGCATTAGGAAAAACTGTTAGGAATTTCATCTGGGTGTTTTAAATATTTGGGAGCAGACTTTGTGCTTTGGACACTGGTTTTGGTAATAACTGTATCCTGTGTCCTTTCTTAATTCCTTTTGTGCAGAAATTCTCTTTAATACGTCTATCTAAGTCTTGTAGGCTGACATTTTTTTCTGAAGAACCTAAGGGACATCAATATCCAAATCTCTTTTAAATTTAGAAGGAATTGGGTATCGTATCTCTAGGCGTCTCAAAAAAATATCAGGTGTAAATTTATGTTTACCCATAAACACATTAATCTGTGGTTGTCTTGCAGGATGGCTGCATTTCCTCGAACAGGCAGGCCCACTGGGAATCCGTGCAGACTGGGAAGATGCCTGTCTGTTTTGTACCATTTGCTATTTGTGTTATATCCAGATATCCTTATTTCAATGCCCTCAAGGATTGTCTGTCTTGGTAAGACTTGATATCCTGTGTGTTTCTTCTGGAATAACAGTGTGCAGGTTTTAATACTTGAATTTGCATAATGTGCTCAGGATAGCTGCAGAATGCTAAAACAGGCATTAGTTTAAGTGACAGTAGTGGGAGATGGAAGTGTGTGGAAGAGGAAAAGAATAAATGTAATGTGAATATGAGCACAAGTTCTAAATATCACAGAAATTAGTTCTCATTTTGTCTTCATTGTCTTTGAGGTTTTTGGTAAGTCTAGAAATTACTCAATTGCAGGGAGCAGATTTCTAAGTTGTTGCTTATTTTTTCTCTTCTTCCCTTTTTTTTTCCTTTGAAGAGAGTTAACAATAATTGTGCTACACACTAGCTTTCCAGTGGGTGGGTGATAGCATAGATTCAGCTTTACAGTATTCTTGTTCATCAGTGGTTTGTATAGTATATTCATAGGCTTGTAGTGTGGTTTGGGTTAGAAAGGGCCTTTAAACGTCATCTAGTTCAATTCTCCTGCAGTGAGCAAGGACATTCTAAAGTAGATGAAGTTGCTCAGAGCACCATCCAGCCTGACCTTGAGTATTCATTAATGAGTCATTTCTTCTCTGAAGTGAGACATCTCTGAGCTAGCAGAAGTAACCAATTTATGAAGGAAGTTTTAAAGAGCCCACTAAGGTAGAAGTGAGATAATATTCAGGAAAACCATGGAAAATTCTAGAGGTTACAAAAAATGTGTCTATGTCTTGTATTTTTTTTAAAGTAGATGGGAACTGAGTGGAGTTCACTCTCTCTGGATTCAAACTTCTACTTCTGGGTGGCCATTTTAAACATTATAATTAAACATCTTGGCCTTGATTTGCACCTGTTTAAAGTGTTATTACCCAAAGTAGCTGCTGTGGATGCCTTTTCCCTTTAAGCTGAGTCTGCACTGGTTTCTAAGTAGAGTTCAGATTTGTCAGTAACCTACCATCTAAGCTCTACATGATTTGTAGACACTTGAATAACCTTCCATGCTAGTCTGTGTGTTGTCCCAGTCATTTAACAGAGGAATTAGTCATACAGTTGCAGAGCTCCTCTGTCCCCTTTTTGTTGCTGCATCTGGATCTAAGATGTCACTGTGTGTACCTGACAGGGGAATGGAAGTGACCAAGCTGCTTTTGGTGCTGACCTTTCTCAGTGTACTGGAAACTCAACTGATTAAGCTCCCATTATTTTTTTTAATTATTATTTTTTTTTTTAATAATCTCATAAATGTCTGCCTGACTCTATTTTGATTTTATAAAAGATACTTTACTGTGCCAGAGTGCACTTGAGTGGGAGGAAAGGAAGGGGTGGAGAGGTACCATTTGTCCTTATTTCAGTTGCGTTACGAAAATTTTTCCATATGGCATGAAACAGCTGCTGGGGTGTGTGGCTGTTCTGAATGGAATATAAAGTATTACAGTGATGAATTCTATGATATATTTTGAATGTTGTGTGCAGCAGGGGATTTTTTTCAGCTTTTTCTGACTTAGAAAACATTGACATTATTTTCCTGTAAATTAGAAAGGGAGTTATTCTCGGTTTGGATGCTGCAACTTTTATCAGGTGGCTAATGAGTTGAAAATGTAATTAAATGTTTCTAATTTAGCAAACGCACTCAACTAGCAGTGCCTTGTAGACTTGAAAAATAATAACACATTCAACAGTGCATTTGTATCCTTGGCATGTTTCAGTGGTGTTTTGCAGGATGCTTCAATTGATAAATCATTCTCTGAGTCTGGGGATTTGAAAACTCTTGCTGGTGGATCTCAACCCCCCTGTTTTTAGTGTGTAGTCCTTTCCTCATGAGAACTGGCAGAAAACTGTATTTGTTTTTATTAACAAAGGCTTGATCTTGAAAAGGCCTTCCAGTACCTGAAGGGGGCCTACAGGAAAGCTGGGGAGAAATTTTTTACTAGGGGTTGTAGTGATAGGATGAAGGGGAAGTGGCTTTGAGCTGGAAGAGGGAAGATTTAGACTGGATGTTAAGATGAAATTCTTTACTGTAAGATTGGTGAGGCACTAGAACAGGTTGCCCAGTGAGGTTGTAGATGCGCCTTCCCTAGAGGTGTTCAAGACCAGATGGGATGAGGCTTTGAGCACCCTGGTCTAGTGGAAGTTGCCCAAGCTCATGGCTGGTGGGGTTGAAACTAGATGATATTTAAGGTCCCTTCCCACGTAAACCATTCTGTGAACCTATAAAATAGCATCTTAACGGGTTCTGGTTCCATTCGGGACCTTTTTGCAGCAAAAGATTTTTCCTCAAGTTTCTGCTGTGTCTAGAACCTGTAGTGTACAGGGTTGCTAACAGGTGGGGTGGTGCTTGATTTAATTCAGAACTGTCCTCAAAAGTATTTTATCATCATAAGCATTCCCAGATAAACCATGGTTCTCTAACTTATTTATTTTTTCAAATAGCAAGAGTAGAAATCATGACTGAAAATTGTCACTAAACTGATGTACAAAGGCAATATCAAACAATAATATCTGTGTGGGTACTTCAAACCACAAGGGGAACTCACAGACTTTCATCATAGTAACAAAGGCCTTCATATTCTGTGCCATCAATTTTGTAAACGTTTCAGGGATTAAAAGTGCACAGTGCTTGGAAATCTGGAACAATTTGAATGGGGTGTGTCTGTCTCCCTCCAAAGCAAGCAGATGTTCACCTAGCCCATTTTACAGCACTGTGGCTGTTGGATTATTCTCCATCATTGTTTGAAAAGTTGCAGTTTTCAATTGAGAGGTTTTTGGCATTTTGCTCAGGTAGTTTTACCTCAGTCTGTTAGACTACATGAAAAGTTAAATATTCCTGGCAGGGATCTCCTTCTGGGTGAACTCCCATCCTGCATGGATGAATAGGCTCCATTCAAACTGCAAATCTTCCACCTTGTGTATTAGTCCTTTCAGCTGCTTTGAGAAAAGGTGGAAGTGTGCAAATAGCTCCCAGTGTTGCAGCAGCACAAAGGACCTATTCTTAGATGTTCTTGCTTTCTGAAACATCTGTCTGTGGACAGTTAATAGAGGTAATGGAAGATTCATAAACTCCTTAGCTCGCCACTTTAATGTTTCAGAGATGACTTCATTTATTTCATCAGACTTTTGCAGTGCAGAGCTGTCAGCTGCTATTATGTGGCATTAGTAGGCACAGTGTGCTGATTAAGGAGCTCTTACTGTCCTTTCAGTACATTTGCTGCTTTTTCAGTGTCAGGGTCAGGTTGTTTTTGTTGTAACATTTACAGGATGTGTTAGTATGTGCTTTTTATCTCAGGAAAAAAGACAAAGGCAGGTCTATTCCCTTAGGCCACATCTAAGGCACTACTAAGTTTGAGAGCATTTTTGTTTACATTGATGACTCTGGTTTTCTTTGATAATTCTTGAAATCCCCTCCCTCTGCCTCTGCACTCCTGAATAGCTCATGGGTTTTTTGGGAGCACATTCAGCAGCCTAGTACTCAGCCCAGGGCAGTTTCCAAATGCTAATTTAGTGAATTTATATGTCTTATTAATCCAATTAGAAGCTCTATATAACAGAATATTTTTCTTCAGGAATCTAAATGCCATACACAAATATGATGTCCTGGATTCTTATATATCGCTGGACTTAGCTGCTTTCTAGACCACTTTCTTCCTGAAGAGCAAGTAGTCTTCTGAAGGAAATCAGTAAAGCTGCAAAGGGAAATAAAACCTCAAGGGAGAATATAACCATATTAAGTTCCTAGTTCCTGTATATATAAATTTCAGGATTAAATTTCTGATTTTTGTAAAGGTTTGGATTTTTTCTTTTTCTTTTCCCCCCCACCCCCTTCTATAAACATGCAAATGAATCTTCTATGGAAGAAAATGCCCTTTTTGACTACAAATGCTGTTGGACTTTACAATTTGCAGTTTTAATAGTGTGTATGTTTAAATATTCATGAATTGATATGGCATGTAATAAAAGCCATGGGTAACAGAGTCATAAACCAGAAACATTTGGCAGGTGTGCCTAACTGTATTTGTTCTTTGTCTGTGCGAAGAAGGAACAAGAGCAAAGAGCAGTATTCATGTAGGCCTAGGCCTTAACCTAAGTATGGCTGTTGTTTCACATTTCTCTGCAGTTAAGCCCATGTCTACAACTTCTCTTGTCCTCTGATGCCGTTTTCCTTCCAAAGCTGATGTCTGATGTTTGGGGTAGAAGAAACATGATGCCACTATGTTGCAGCTGTGGGTGTTTTGTTCCTCATGCAGTCTCTAGTAGAAGACGCTTCTTTAGCTGCATCTCGCCCCTGGGTTTTCTTAGCATCACGAGAGCCAGTGTGCTATCTGCATCTTCTGATATATGTGATGCAGCAGTATTTTATGCATGGAAATTAAGAAATCCTGCTTCTTACACAGCAGCATCATTAGAATTAAATGGAGCTACTAAAGTATCTAATAAATTAGAATTTAATTAGCTGGGATAATAACTTCCTTGCTCCTAATAATTTTTATTATTTTTTTTTTTTTTTTAGTTCTAGGTTATCAGCAAAAAGCCTTCTTTTCTGTTTGCATGTAATTATTTATGAGTAATTTTCTATAATTTAATTACAGCTTACTGGTGCAACTGCGACCTTTCAGGGATTTAGATGTCGAGGAACATATAAAAGAGTTTGCAGCAAAGTTATTTTTAATACCCAGCCCGCCACCAGGACCACTCCACTTGGTAATTACCAACAGTGAATTTAATAATTGCTTTACCATTGTGTTTCATAAAGCACTAAGATACAGTTTTCTGTAAATTGGGGGATGCTCTTCACCGTCAGGTTAGAAATTGCACTTGCTGATATAAAACTGATGTCAATAGCTGTGCTTTGAAAAGAAGGCTCTACCTTATTAGTATGTAACAGTGTGACCAGGGCGCAGGCTGCAGCACTGGCATACCAGTTGGTCGTGCTATTTAATTTTTAATACTCTTCTGATAAGGATTTGGCTCATGTTGGCTATTACTCTCCAAGATGCCTGAGTAAGTATGGAAACAGCATAATCTACCTTTTGGTTTCCAGAGGGGCAGCCTAGTAGGCTAGTAGGAGTAATGGGAAACTCCGGTCTGTAACTGCTCTTTAAGAACAGAAGCTGAGCTTTTATCTGAATGCTACGGCATTGCCATCTCGTTGATTACACGTCTAAACACCAGTAAATCATGCAACTATCACTCAAAGAAAGTGGGGGAGTGTTCTATCTTGTGTCTGATACCTAGGCGTGCTGCCATATGTGGATGCTTATGGCTGTCATCCTGATTGTGTGATGACGTGCAGTGGTGTGACTGAGAAGTAGAGCAGTCCATGTGAAAGAAAGGAGGCCACAGAAATCTGTTGCTGGAACAACATGCACAGCTCTGGACTTGTTCTTTTCTTCTGTCTAAATGACTCTGCAGAAGCAGAACTGTGTGTAGTGGATTAAATGTCCTGGATTGGCTGCTGCCTCACTAAGACCTATCTGGGAGGAGAAACTCACATAAACGTTTGTATTCAGTGCAGAAGCTGAGAATTCTGAGCTCTGTTTTCTTCTTCATAACCCTTCCCAAATCAAGTTGGCTGTTAGCCGAGTTGGTAATTTGAGCACACTTTCTTTTGTCTATTGAAGTAGTGCTTCAGTCATGGGCCTCTCCTTAGCAGCTTTCTTTGACTCTGGGATGAGGGGTTAGGAGCAGAGGAGAAAAATAGCACAGCTGGAAAATTGTCTGAATGGTTGACTAACCCAGATGCTAAGTGCTGAAATATGCAGCACGTGCAGGGGCTGTCCTCCAGAGATTTGAGCTGGAGAATTTGAAAACACCAAAAGAGCACATTTGGTTTGGTTTGTTCTATCTTCTTCATGTGAGCACCTCTGCTCATATATATATAAATTTCCTGTATGAGTTTTATCAATATTTTTGAATTTGCTGTTGTATCTACAAAGTCCATTATTTCATTTTGCGTATAGTAAAATTCTGCTTTAAAAAAATAAATATATATTAAAAGTTTTATTGGCTAAACAACCTATGAAGATGAAAGGACACAAAGTCCATGATAATCTTTCAAACTAGCCTCTTAAGATTTCCCTCATGTTTCTGTTTCACTTTTCTGCAGTATGCAAATATCCGTCTTCTCGCTCTCAGTTAATGTTGGCATTTTTGTTGTTGCAACTAAAATGCTAAATTAAATGTGTTGTGGGAATGTTTTCATTAGGAGGTAAATGGGAAACATCTGTTATTGCAGGTATTTAATATGAAACCGCTTCAAATAATAATTCCTTCACGAGAGGATCCAGACAGCCCAATTATTGACTTGGATCTTCACCTTCCGTTGCTGTGTTTCAAGCCAGAGCAGGTGTTGCAGGTAAAGCTAACAGATTTTTTTTTAAACTGTATTAGAGATTGACAGTGAGAGTAATTTCTGGTTTGAAAAAACAAAACCAAACCAAAAAACACCCAAGATGTTTTAGTTCTCCAAAAAACCAGAACACTGTTAGTTCTGCGTAACAGAGAAAAGGCACAATAAAATCCACTAAGATACTTTGTTATTTTCAGAGTAGGTTAGATTATGGCATATTTGTTTTATTTCACCTGCTAAATTTCTTGAACACGTATTTGAAAATGTAAATGCCCAAGGTGATTGCCAGCTTTTAGTTTGAATTCTCATAAAAATAACTTTCCTGTGTAAGAGAGGGACCTGTAGGATGGATTGGTAGCACTGGTGGAAATGGTGTAGACAAGAAAATATCAAAAGCTATTTGCAAAATTCTTTTTGGTGTTTCATAGAATAGTACAATAATTTATTTTGTTTTGGAACATTCTTTGTAGGTTTCCTGATCCAATTCTCTGCTCAGATGCCACCTGTGAAGTTAAAATACTTTGCTGGCTGTCATAAGTATTACTGCTGCCTCCTCCTCTAAAAAGAGCAGATTGGAGGAGGCCACTGTCCATAGTTGCTTGTAAACTTCCTTGGTCCTGAAAGCAGGCAGTAGTGGGTTGTTTTTTGGATATACCAGCATGGGCTTCTGCCCCTGTCTACATGTTACAAATAAAACTATCTCAGATCCTAAATGGTCCTCTCAACTGGTGCATCTTGAGTATGGCATTTTATATGTTGGCACCTCTGCAAGATGTCTTACATGTGCCATTACTCTTCTTGGCTTGAATTCACCCTCCCCCTAACCTGAGGCATCTGAGTTTGGTGCTTAGATGCCCTGTGTGTCAGTGGAAAAAGATGGATATGCCCAGATAGCTTCCTGAAGTGCTCTGTGAAAGCACTACTATCCAGTGCCACTGTAAGAAATGTTACTAGTTAGTCTTGAACAGGTATTTGTTTGAGATACCTAAAAACCTAGATCATCTTTGTGTTCATCATCAAAGACAGGTTTGCTTACCCAGATGAAGTCTATGATTTCTACAACCAGCTTACAATCTACTACTGTGAGAGAAAGGTGACAGGTCTTCTCAGTAATTCCAGCTAAATCCTAGCCTTGTGATACTAGTGGCAAAACTCATTGACTCCCGTTGACAAATTATTTTCTTCTTTTCTGTTTTCTGTACTAGTTTGATGTCCTTAAGTGGATATTATGTCATGTTGGATATGTGTAAGGTAGCTATTGAAAAACACAACTTGGGAGGCTGAGTTTTGCAAGCAGACAAAGTATATGCTCATATCTTTTATGCTGTAAATATAACTTCTCATAAACATTCAGTTTTCTTGGTCTTTTCCAGGTTATGACGTGTATCTTGACTGAGCAGAGAATAGTTTTCTTCTCTTCTGATTGGGCTTTGCTGACACTCGTTGCTGAATGCTTTATGTTGTACCTTCATCCTCTTCAGTGGCAGCACACTTTTGTGCCCATTCTGTCTCGTCAAATGCTGGATTTTGTAATGGCCCCAACATCATTTCTAATGGGATGTCATATCGATCATTTTGAAGAAGTCAGCAAGGTATGGTTTTGACTGCTACCATTCTTATTATTCATTTTCAGTGCATTTGTTCCCTCAACTTCTTTCAGATGCATCTAGAAACTTGCTTTTGCTATTTGTAGGTGTGGGGAGTGAAGAAATTAAAAGTAATGGAGCTGTACTGATGTCACCAGTGCCGTATTGGAAAAAGCTTATAATTGTATCCCTTACTTTGCAGGATAATATGATTTTTTTGCGAGTTCAAGTTCCATTTGGGGAAAATATTCTACTTGCACATCTCTTGTATCTTATAAATAGTTTCTCTTCAGATCTGTGAGGTCATTTTTTGCTCAGAGTTGTGTGGGATTAAGTAGTTGAATTTCCCAGGAATCTGGGTGAAGAATTGAGCGCACATCTGAAAGTACTCTTAATGATGCTGCTGTTCCTTGTGGTGGGGTTATATACTTTATAAAAAAGAAAAAGCAATGTAAAGGATATAATCTCACAGTTTTCCTGAGGGCTGTTTTTGTTGTCTTTTTTTCCCCAGAATCTTAGTTAACTAAGCCTCTTTCAGGGGTTAACATTAATGTTGGTTACTCTTAGATTTAAGAAAAAACTCAGCTTCATAGGGCAGCACTGATGTGAATATACTTTTTGAGAATAGCACTTAGGTTTTCTGTGGGTGTTTGAAGCCAAACACAGAGGAAAAATGTGTAAGTTTGTATTAGATAAATCCATCTGATTATTAGACAAAGTGAAACTGGTCCATCTAGTCCAGTCTAAAATGAGCAAAGAATTAAGATTTTTAAAAAATAATTTAAAAACATTAAAGAAAAAGAAGATGATGTCACTATCAAAAACAGGTACAGATGAGAAACCACCCTTTGATACAATTGCAAAGCTTTTGTGTTTGTTAATATAGACTGTGTCACAGTCTGATCTTTGAGGTTATTAAGATTGCAGAGTGAGAGGTCAGCATGGGCCTTATCTCCATGTGAAGAGAGAAGGTGCTACTATTCGTCCGTAGCATATTTCTGTGTTTGAGTCTAATACCTAAACACTTCTCCCAGTCACCCCACAGGGTAAGGACAGGAGTAAATCTTGTAAATCAGCTTTTAGGGAGCTTCTTCTCCTACATACTTCCATGGTTTTGTGCATATGCTCCAACATACACCTTTTCAAGGATAAGCTTAGAGATCCAGTATTAATTTAATACTGTAGGAAAAGCATATCGGGTTACCAAACGTTTGTGTGCAAAGATCAATATCTGTTCATTTAATGACATTTTATTTTTCTTGAAAGTAATTTTCTAATTATCCATGAGATAATTCTGGTTGGGAGCGAAAAAAGTCAGTCATTTCCTGGGTTATCTTCTTGCTGAAATAATTCATTTCATGAGGACTATATAAAGAAGTAACTCTTTTTTAATGTACTTACTGTTACTCTATTTCCTTGTGTTAAAAGGAAACTGAAGACTTAATACTAATTAATATAGATAATGGAGATATTACACATTCAAAAACAGCTGAAGAGAAGCCTGAAATTCCAGATGTTCCAGCACAAGCAGCAGAAACATTCATCAAAAGGTGAAAAGACATTGAAGTTGTGTTTATTGTAGCACACAAACCGTGCTCAACCCTCTTTCTGAGTTTGTCTTTTGTATTACTTATTATATTATTTAATTTATATGAAGCCCACTATTTAACAAAGGCAAGCGGAAAACATCAGTTACTAAATGCACAGGTAATTTTAAGAAGTCATTAATGTATTATTTTGCAACACCTGGAATGCTTGTTTCTTCTTTTTATTACTGCTACGGATTATTCCCTGAACTTCACTGTTCTTTACAAAGTAGGCTGACAAAGTGCCCTCTGGGGTACTGGTAGGACTTTGAGGATTCCTCTTCGCTTGCTAGTGCTTGTGACTCAATCTTGCACTTTCCGTCTAAGACACATGGGGCCTAAATGACCTTTTCTTTCAAAGGTATGAAAAACTCTGCATTAGGATGTAACTTGTTAATTTTCTTCTTTGTGTAGAGTGGAGAGCCTTCAGCTGCATTATGACCTGGAGCTCTGCCATCTCCGAGCCGGCACAGATCTTGGTGAGCTCCAAATGCGTAGAAGGGCTTGGCAACAGAAACTGAATACGGAAGTTCAGCAAATGACTTTGCAGTTAATTGTTAATATCTTCAGGTGAGTAGTATTTTTATCTGCAGGATGTAGTTTGGCTTTTGGTTGTTTTTTTTTAATATGAGCATATGGCACTATCATTGAAACTACTCTTATTTTCCTTACTTTATAGATATTTTGTGAAGCTCTGAAGTCTTGTAAGGGAATTGGAAAAGGATGTCCTACTAGCTTGCTGAACTGTCAATAATTTATGTATTTGGGTACACATGCATTGCTATGACATTGTAGATAAAACTTCTAATTTGAATTTGTCTGTCTTTTGTCTGAAGATTCCAGGAATAGAAGTGCAGTCCTTGTATTTTGTAATTAGGAAAGGCTTAAGGCTCAGTAGAGATACCAGTTTGTAACTGGACACAGTCTTGGTCACTCTTCTTAGGGGAAAATGAATTAAAAACCAGTACAGGGTAGAAAAACTGAAAGCAGGCTCAGGAGTTAGAACACCTGGGCTTGTTTGGCTAACTGACCAAGTGCTGAGAATGGACCAAGGTATCTGGAGAGTGCAACCACATGAGAGTGAAGCAGGGAGAGAAGCTGTTTAAGCTCAAGCATACAGTGTTGGCCAAAGAAATGCTGGGTATTGAGTGTGGTTGGGATTGATGTTTTAAATAATGATGTGGAGTGGTAGTTGGTTGGGTTTTTTTCCCCCTTTTATGTTGTTTGGTTGGGTGTTTTTTTCTTTTCTCTAGAAGGTCCAGCTATGCTAAATTTCCTTGTTCTTATGTGAGATGTTTATACCTACAGTTGCTTTATCTTATCAAGCCAGCGTTCTGGCCATAAATACTGCTATTGTTTGCTTGTATTTGGGGAGAGGATGGAAATATGATAGGCAACTTGTACAAAACAGTGCAGCAAATGGGTGGCTGCTTTGCATATGCTTCATTTCTTTCTACATAGCTGTGAACATGAAACTGTGACTGTGAAAATGAAACTGCCTACCTGGCATTTCTAAAGAATCTGATTATATGGACAGAGGTCTGCAGATGGCTGTGGAGACAGACATCCCCAGCTAATTGTTGCAGCCTCTTGCTGGAGATTGTGCTTCTCTTTGGATCAGATGGATTAAATACCAGATCTCCCTTAACCAGCTCACTTTTGTTGGGTCCTCTTAGGAAGAGCCATACAGGTGACTGGACCCCCCAGGAGGACAGTCTTTACTGCTAGCTGGATGTGGAAACTGAAATGCATTTACAACCTGATGTGCTGCCACTGGGATTTGGGGAATTTCAGTGTTTGACAACAATATGTTCCAGATAAAGATGAGGAGAAATGCATTTTACAGCTAATAGCTTGAACTCCTTAATGCACTAAACACTTGGGTATAAAAAATGAGCAGATGCTCTGTACCAGATAATGTTTTGCAAAGACGTTGATTCTTCTCTTGCTTTCTTTCTCCTTTCCTTCAAACTTTTTTCCCCTCAGCCCTGTTTCTTCTGTCTTCTAGTGCTCTATCTACCAGTGTCAAGGAGTGAAGGAAAGTAAATCGCTGATACAGTTGAGCTGCCAGTTGTTACTGTCTTCAGTGAAGCACTGCAGTATTTGTACGTGTGTGGGAGGCTCCATGTTTAAGGCAAACAGTGCTAAGTTATGTTGAATTACTTCTGCTAACCATCTTTTTTTCTAAACTCAAAATGGCTTGATAAATTGTTAATGGGCTTTTATCACCATTCTGTGAAAGACAAGTGATGTATAGACCTGCCCTCTGTATGGGTATGAGACCATTTTTGTTCTTGCACTCAAGTTTTGCCTTACCAACTTCTTTTTCTTAATTTATTTTCATGGGAATTTTTTATTTGTCAATACCCAGTATGAGTAGATGAAGTAAGAGGTAATAATAAAAGAGCCCTGATCTAAGCCACTTGCACATATCTGTCCTAAATAATTTAGAATTTCCTACTCACAGGCTTCAGGTTACAGCTTTTTTTTCTCGAAAAACTCCCACTTTCTGCTTCTCCTTTAGGGCACAGGAATTTCTGGTGATGTCTGGTTTTCCAGGGGTAGTGCTTCTGCTGCCTGCTGTGACTATACATATACTAAAACATGCATCAGTTCTTTATCTTGCTTTCTCTTATATTTCTGTACTTCTGTCTCTTTAACACAGTTGTCAGGTTTTGCTGCTTTATGAGCAGAGTTTGAGAGTGCAGCAAAAAAATTGCATGTTACAGACATGGGACAATGTGAGGTCAGATCTCATCTTTGTATCTGCTTGTGTGGATAGGGATACTTACTTTTTAGTGCTCCAGGTGGGTTGTATGACATTCAGGAGCTGTGTATGTAAATGTAATTCCAGGATTGGAGCCAAAGTTATGATTTTAAACAGAGATTCTCATCAGTGAGTTACTAAAATTGTTCTCTCAGACTCTAGGTGAATTAGCTGATTTGAAGTGGCAATGGCAGCAGGTAGCTGTCTTCTTGTACGAGTCTGCATTCTTTTTCTGTGATTCAGTAACTCAGACTTGTTCATTAAAACTGAGTTTGTCTTCTGATACCGCAGCTTCTTTCTATTTTACCGTTTTATGCTGCAGCATTTTTTTAGTAATACCAGTGGACTGCTACTGCAAAAGTGCAACTTGCTTAGAAGTCTGCAAGCATATTTACCTATTTATTTATTTTTGTCTCCAGGGAGGTAAAAGACCATCTAAATTATGAACATAGAGTGTTTAACAGTGAAGAATTTCTGAAGACAAGGGCGATTGGAGACCAGCCATTTTACAAAAAGGTGAATTCTGTGTGAAATAGGTTGTGATTCTCTGTTGTTAATCTTAGCCTTGTACAGCGTTCTAGAAGAACTTGCTCTTGACACAGGAAGCTAAAAACCAAAGTTACAAACTCTTGTGTTTTGTTTTTGGTTTTGTTTTTTTTAAGTGTCATGATGATTAAGCAAATGGAACAGTATAGTTAAATGAGAAAACAATTGTTTGGGAAACAGTTTCCCTGGACTGGGAGTGTCTGTGGTCAAAACCTAGTTTCTGATGGAATGTGAGATATTTTCTCCTGCGCCCTACGATGCAATCTGTGTAGTTGTTTCTGACAGATACTTGGTTAGAATAATTAAGAAGCTACTTAATAAACCGTAGCATGTGCTGTTATTTAAGCTTTTCAAAAGCAAAATAGTATTGTGTCTTCGCTTCTTCTGGTGATGCTATAGCTTG
The DNA here is from genome assembly GCF_014839835.1 of Dryobates pubescens. Lineage (NCBI taxonomy): Eukaryota > Metazoa > Chordata > Aves > Piciformes > Picidae > Dryobates > Dryobates pubescens. The sequence continues at coordinate 16,551,592 of NC_071625.1, read as the reverse complement.
TTTAGCAAACCTGCGGGTACAAACAAAGGTTGAACAGAGAAGAGAGAGTGCATCTGCTGTTTTACATTTGCTTTTAATTATGCTCCAGGGATCCATTTATAGGAAATGTTCAGATCAGGATTTCAAAAGAGCAGAATTAATTAAAAAAACCTTTCAGTAACCATTTCTAATACTGTAAATGAAACAGTGGCAATTTTATTAATTGAAATGTAAAAATAGTGTAAAATTTGGATGCGCACATTTAAGAGTTTTGAGCAGTTGACTCAAATACTAAACGACAATGAGAGGTTTGCTTTCAAGTAAATCTTATAAGGTAACACAATATGGAATAGTTACCAGTGGTAACTGGAATTACATGAAGAGGAGTCTAAAACCCCTTAGAAAGGACTGTCAGTTCCTGGAGCTTGTCATCCCCTGTGTACACAATTGTCAACTAAACGTGCCACCTACTGGTCAAATGTAATCAGAAATCTTAGTGCTTCTGTAGATGCCATTTTATGGGTTGTACTACAAATGGATTGCTAAGAGGCATCTTAAATGAGAATGACCTGTTTGTCGGTGAAATATTTCCATTAATTTGAAAGCTTAACTTAAATTAGTTATGAATCTTTCTCATTTGCCTTTAAAAAGTATCATAGAAATACACTGATGTCTGATCAGTGCCGTTTTGAGTTCTTGGGTTGTTGTTTGTGGTTTGTTTTTTTTTTTTCCTATTATAAACTCCAAGACTAACAACTCTGGGATAGATTATAAATCAAAGTAATTTTTCATAGTTACATTGAAAGATACCATTGCCTTTAAGTTTGTACAGGCTGGAAGTTGTATAAACATAAAGACAGGATTCCTGGTTATTACAATACTGTTTCTTGATGAAGTTTGCATTTGATTCAATGAACAGATTAGTTTCCTGAGTTATTTCAATGATTAGTTTTCTGAATGGTTTATTTTAAACAGTGCTAAAAGCTCTGTGCTAGAACTAACACTTTTATAGTACATATGTATTGCCTCAAATCCTGGTTTTCATCTTGTTTTAATCTGCAGTGGTGGGAGATGGTAGCTTTCCACTCTTTTTAGTTCACATGTGGCATTTTTTATGGAGTCCTTTGTCCTGAAAGTAGCATTTTGACCTTTTGGAAGTCATTTGATGACACCATGATAATGACACGAGCAGGAAACAATAGGGGGGGGTGTGTGTGTTTACCAGAAGATCACTCAGTTGCCTTTGCATTTTGATGGTATACTGTGAATTCGGAATGCCACAAACTTCTTACTGCAAGCCATAGACAATATTGTCAGCGCTTAGTTATAGGCAGAAAGCACACTGTTAAACTTGTAGCTACAGCTCTGTTTTGCTCAGTATTTCTGTTTTTCGGTTTGGTTTCCTCATTTGGAGGGTGGGCTGAGGTTACTGTTTGCCACTAAGCAGATACCATCAAAGTTCAGAAGGTGAAGGGAAATTGATTTGATTTTCTGCTGTTGAAGCTTTCAAGTATTTTTCCTTATATGATTGCTAAATTGGAAGTTCTCAGCTTTGCATGTATAAAGGTGATAAAAATGAGCAAATCTTGCTAATAAAAACGTAATTTGTAAGTGACCCACAGTTAACCAGTTTGTGTCTCACAGGTTTTAGAGACCTACATGTTTCACTCTTTTCTTAAAGCCCGTCTGAACAGAAAGATGGATGCCTTTGCTCGGCTTGAGCTGAGTACCCAGTCTGAAGAGGATAGGTAAAGTTTTGTCATTTCTTATTCTGATTTTGAGTCTTCTGTGATAAAAGCCCTTTTGACTCTGTTGCTATGAGATTAGGTCGACGTAAGTAAGATTAGGACTAACCGAGAAGCCACATTACTAAGGTTACTGCAGAAGGGTGATATGAACACATCCGGCCATGGCTGTTGAAATTGCAAGCGGGTTCTGTAATTGTGATTTAATACTACTGTATACAAAAAGATAAAACCAAGTGGTAATTTAGTGTGTGTGCAAACTGAATTTTAAAACTAGTTATATTATTTTTATTTTTCTCAGATTAAACTTGATGTTCCATACCCCAAGAAGACTGACCATAGAGAAAATGGCTTCTAAACGATTTAATCACCAGTACATTAACAGGAGGATGGTGATCAGCATGCCCAATCTGCAAGATATCAAACTGCCGGAGGGCCCAGTGAGGAATTCCTCCCTTCGAAGGACAGAAACAAGCATTGGTAAGGGAGAGGTGTACTGAGCAAATGCTGGGTCTTTTGGCTTTATGGCTGAAATCACTGAATGATTTTCACAGAAACAGTCAGATGCTGGAAAGAAATGATGAGCAGAGTCATTGTGAGCTCGGACCTGTCCGTGTTTCTCCGTGCATGTGAAATCAGTCTGAAGCCTGCTGCAAGTTTTGCTGTACCACAGAAGACTGATTAGTCATAATAGAATTGATACTGGAGAATTGCTTCCTTTACCATGTTGAGTCCTCACAGAATCATCTAGAATCATCTAGACCAGACAAGACCTCAGAATTCATCAAGTCCTGCCAAGTGTCACCCACCTTATGCCCAGTTCTCTGCAACCCTTAAACAGTGGCTTAGGCTTACCAGTCTTTAACAAAGACACTAAAGAAACTGCACATATGGTTTATTTTTTCCTTTGTTTGTTGTTGTTTTGGGTTTTGTTGTTTTATTTCAGCATTGGTTTGGGGGGTTTGTTGTTTGTTGTTCTTTCCTATAATTGATACTATCACGTTAGGGAGTATTCTGATAAAGATAATGGATACAGAAATACATTTATGTCTCTAGCACAGATGTAATCTCAGCTGAATTTCATGTGATACAATTATTTGTTTCTGTGATGGGAATTCTCTTTGGTTTGTGTAGTACAGTAGTGTTGTGTGTAGGCTGGAAAGGTACTTGCACTTTTTACTCACTGTTTATGCTAATCGATCTACTTTTCTTTTGTATTTATTATTTTTAGCTGTGAAAATGCCCTCCAAATCAATCAGTACATTCAAAATCCCAGAAATACACTTTCCTCTGATCTTCCAGTGTGTTCATTCCTACTATACAGACTTCTTCAACCATCTCAGCAAAGCTATAAATACTTTACCACCTGATAACTCAGCATTGCTGGCAAGGTACTTCTACCTCCGGGGACTTATTAGCTTGATGCAAGGGAAGCTCCTAAATGCACTTTCTGACTTTCAGAACCTAGATAAAACAGACTTAAGAATTTTCCCTACTGATCTTGTAAGAAAAATTGTGGAAACCATGCCTCCTTCTGAGCGTTTGCAAGCAGACCGCAAACCTGAGCTGAAGAAGTTGATAAGTCGAGTGATGGAAAAACAAAGAGAAGTCTTGAAAACAGATGACCATGTGAAGAATTTTGAATTGCCAAAAACACACATGCAGCTGGAAGATTTTGTGAAGAGAATCCAGGAATCTGGGATTGTCAGAGATATAGACACTATACATCGGTTGTTTGATGCCCTGACAGTAGGTGAGTATACGATATGTTTCAAGCCACCTTCTGCATTGTGCAATCACAATTGCAAACTGTTTTCTTTTAATGAACAAAAATGAAAATATTTGTCTCTGGTTTTGGTTTTTTTTTCCCCCCTTTCTTTTTTTTTTTTCCCTTCTTTTTTTTTTTCCTTTTTAGGACATCAGAAACAAATTGATCCTGAAACGTTCAGAGATTTCTACAACTACTGGAAAGAAACCGAAGCAGAAGCTCAAGAGGTGAATCTGCCTCCAGCAGTCATAGAGCATCTGGATAAAAATGAATGTGTCTACAAGTTATCCTGCTCAGTTAAAACTAATTATGGTGTGGGAAAAATAGCTCTGACCCAAAAACGCTTGTTCCTTTTGACTGAAGGAGGACGTCCTGGCTATGTCCAGATCGCTGCCTTCAGGGATATAGAGGTGAGCATCCAGGCTCTTCTTGTTCTCTTGCATACCTACAAGTATAGGCCCTGTTCCAGTTTGCAAAAAGATCTGTCTGTCAAAGTGTCAGTAGGGACATCAGGAAGCACCTCTGAAGTCAGCAATTTATGAGTGATTAGATAACATTCTGGGTCTTTGTCGAGAAATACGGGAAGTGCAGCACATGGGATATAGAGCTAGAGGAGTTTAATTATGTGAGTATTAAGTGGGCTTATTTGACTGTGGTGTCAGTAAGCCAGCTTGTATCCACTGTAGAGTGAAGTCTGTAGGATGTTATTTGGAACTTACATTTTCATAAACCAATCTCTGCTTAATGCTGTGTATGAACAACTGGAATAATTAGCAGTGGTTAGAGAATGTTGCCCTCTAGGGTGAGTGGTGCTGCACCTTATCTGTGATTACAGGGCACATCCTCCTTGTTTTCTTTTTTTCATACCTTTCCAGGATGTTAAGAGCACAACTGTAGCTTTCCTGCTTTTGAGAATACCTACTCTGAGGATTAAAACATTATCTAAAAAAGAAGTCTTTGAAGCTAACCTCAAAACTGAGTGTGATCTCTGGTACCTGATAGTGAAAGAAATGTGGGCTGGAAAGAAAATGGCTGATGATCACAAGGTATAAACATGGGAATTTCTGACCCAAAAAATGTATGAAATGCATGCTTTCTGTCTGTCCTGAATAATTTCATGCATCAGTCTTAGAATTTCTGTGTTTCAGCAAACAATGGCTAAGTAGTAATAAAGTAATAAACTTCTTTTGTTACTGTTATTTCTAAATGTAATACTTCTGGAATAATTAGCATGGAACTTTTAATTTAGTCACCAGTTCTGTGAAACAGTTTCTGAAGTTTACAACAGATGAGAATAGCAAGCCAGACTAACAGAAAATTTTCTCCACCTTGCTTCAAAAAATGTTGTGTAGAAAGAGTTTTGTTGTGCTGGAACCCCAGTGACTATAGATCCTTTCAAAGAATAGGAAAAATGTTTTCTGCCAGAGAAACCTTGAGGAAAAAGAATCATACAAGCAGAGTTTCATTTTTCATGACTGCTGAATGTAATAGAGCAGTAGCTTGATGATCCTTCATGTGGCATTTGAATTATTTTAGCCAAGATCAGGCACAATGTGTACTTTCCTCCTGTGAAGATGAAGCCAACCTGAAAATGGGTATCCATCCTGTGTCAGATGCAGGTTTTCTAGCAGTGCTGTTCATGTGGTTTCATTAGCACATCCTGTATCAACAAATCTGAAGTATTCTTTCAGTGTAATGAATTAACACTGGCTCCTGGCTCCCTGCTCCATGGCCTTGCTTGGGAGCGGAACGTATGATGTGGGAGTGGGGTCTGATTGCAGGAAGCATGAATTATGCTGCAGAGCAGTAGCTGACTACTGTGTGTGTGAAGCATGACATGTGCAGTGATTGTTGAACATGGGGACTTGTAAGAGTAATAAGCATTAGATAAAACTACAGTAAAACCTTTGTGTTTAGGATCCTCAGTATATTCAGCAAGCACTGACAAATGTTCTCCTGATGGATGCTGTGGTTGGCGCCCTGCAGTCCTCCAAAGCCATATATGCAGCCTCTAAACTGTCTTATTTTGACAGGATGAAAAATGAAGGTCAGTCACATAGCAAGGCTGCGAAGCCTGCTGTTCTTGTATCATCTGTCTTGGTTCTTTCTGTGTATCTTCTGATTTTCAAACTGATTATCTCTGGAAACAAAAAAGAGGTGGTAGACTGATTTCACTTTCACAGGCATAGTTTATTAAGCAGTATTAACAGAAAACTTTGGGTTGTGGGGTTTTTACTTCTGTGCACCAGAACCTTGGCTGGTGTGTCTGTCACCATGTTGGGTGCTGTGTTTTTGTTGTGCTTTTTTGACTTCTTGGCTGCTGTATGCATGCTTCTGCTACCAGAATTCATACAAATGGTGTTTGAGCTCTTGCATTCAGCTAAGGTTAAAGGGAAAGAAGTGAAAAATGTGAATTAATGGTGCAGAACAATTATTTCATAAGAAATATAGACCTAGTTTAGACTGATGTGTGCACTTCATGACCTTTTTCAAAATCTATCTTAGTGCCAATGATGGTCCCCAAAACAACTTCAGAAACATTAAAGCACAAGATCAACCCCTCAGCTGGTGAGACATTTCCACAGGCAGTAAATGTCTTGCTTTATACACCAGGTAAGGTGATGCATTGCTCTCTCTATATTAGCTCAGCCTTAATTAGCCCATAAAGCATGTTATCTCACAACACCTGGCGTTATGACTGCCTGATTTTCTTCACTTTCTGACATGCTTTTGTTGTGAGTTGAATGCTAAAATAGGAGATCATTAAAGCAGAACAGTAATATTGCCTATTAAGATACTCCAAGGCGTAGCTTTCACAGTCTTTATTTGTCTTCCTCTGTGTATGTGCTTTATAATAGACTTCAATTATATGTAAATGTGCTGACTTCCCATTAAGACTTCTACCTCGTTTATTGAGCAGAGTGGATGAATCATGCTCCACCATGAATCAACCTTCTTTTTTTTTCCTTTTTTTTTTTCTTTCTTTTTTTTTCTTCATTTTGTTTTTCAGTAGAGTCATACTGAGGTGTTTGAACCACAGTGCAGGGAAGGGTACCACCCCTTGAAATCCCAGCCAGACCTATATGCCTGTGGCTCTCACTGTATAGTATGTGATCTATTATACTACTCATCAGGTGTGATTTAAATCCGTCCCTGAAGAGAGCTTTTGTGAGCTTTTCTGTGGTACGTGGCACGCTTACACCTGATGAGTTTAAAAGCATTTGAGGGAGAGGAAAAAGGTTAAGAACTTTGTACAATAAGAGTGAATTTAGGTAGCAGATACGATAGTTCTGGAAGTTCCTAACTCAGCTGCATAGCCTTACTAGTCACAGAATGGTATCACAGAATGGTAGGAGTCAGAAGGGACCTCTGAACATCATCTGATATAAATTCATACAAGATTCCTACTGTTTGGACAGTTTGAGACAGAATTTGTGGAATTTGTGGAATTCTGAAGTTAAAGTGAGTGGGAGCAGCTCCATGGGTGGTGGTGGTGGTGGTGGGTTCAGTGGTGGTTTTCACAGATTCAAAGAATGATAGGAGCTGGAAGGGACTTATGGAGGTCATCTAAGTCCAACCTCCCCACCAGAGCAGGTTCACCTGCAGCAGGTTGCACAGGATGGTGTCTAGGTGGGTTTTGAATAACTCCAGAGACTGAGACTCTACCACCTGCCTGGCCAGCCTGTTCCAGTGTTCTACCACCCTCAAAGTAAAGAAGCTCCTCCTCATGCTTAGATGGAACTTTCTGTGTTCAATTTTGTGCCCTTTACTTCTTGTCCTGTCACTGGGCACTACTGAAAACAGACTGGCACTATCTCCTGACACCTGTTTATATAAGCATCAGTAAGGTCCCTGCTCAGTCTTCTCTTTTCCAGGCTAAAAAGCCCCAAGTCTCTCAGTCTTTCTTCAAAAGAGAGGTGTTCTAGTTCCCTAATCATCTGTATAGCCCTTTGCTGTACTCTCTCAAGCAGTTTCCCATCCTCCATGAAATGGGAAGCCCTGAACTGGAAACAGTGCTCAAGATGAGGCCTCACTAGGGGAGAATAGAAGGGAAGGAGAACCTCCCTCGACCTGCTTGCCACAGTCTTCTCTTCTTCTTTTATAGTATGAGGCTTGTGAGTGGAGCTCTAATGGAGCAAATACAATAAATGGATTTATTAGTTGTACTTTATAGGGCTTAAAAGCCTTCCTGCAATCCCAGTTAGCTAATTACTTAGCCATCAATGAAAAAGATTATCTATGCTCTGAATTACTTTGAAGTGTAAAATTAAGTCATCAGGTGAGCTCAACAAATAGATGAGACAGAGTTCAAATTTGTTGTGAAAACTGTGTCCTCCTTTAACTGGTGATGTAAGCTTCAGAACTGAGATGTTTTGTTGGAAAGCTGCTTTGCCTAATCATGGTTTTCCTACACATCTCCAAAAGTGATTTATTTTTTTCCCCTTTTATCTCTCTCATCTTCTGTTCTTCATTTCTAGGGCATCTTGACCCTTCAGAAAGACCTGGCAATGCTCATCCAAAACTGTGGTGTGCTTTAAATGAGGGGAGAGTAGTGGTCTTTGATGCTTCTACCTGGTCTATACAGCAACACTGCTTCAGAATAGGCTGCTCTAAACTGGTAAGACTGACACACACGTCACAAATGCTGCTTCAGTTTGGTGGTTTCGTTGCTACGGCCTCTATGACCCTGAATTAGTTGTTCCTCAAAAGTTGTAGTAAGACTCTTGAGTTATTTGGAGATTTTAGAGAAAGGGAAAGGAGTGAGAAGGATTCATAATGAAACAAGTAAAATCATGAGAGGTGGTGGAGTGGATATTGGGAGGGCCTGCTGGCCTAGGTTCTTGGGGCAGGAGGATAGGTTGGAAATAAGAGGATCAATATAAAGAGAAGTTGAGAAGGGAAGCTCTAAGAATAGGTGAAAAGTCATCTGTGCTGAAGAAAGGTGTGAGGAAACCAGGTGGATGATACTGAAGAGAAGTAATGCTTTAAAAGATCACTCAACCATCAGGGTAAAGAGAGTTGCTTGTGAAAGGCCACCAGAAAAGAGTAGGTCTCTCAGTGAAAGAGGCAGCTGAACTAGAGCTGCAGGCTGAGTGAGAAACTCACAGGAAAGGGGATTGGATGGGCTGCGTGTGTGAAAGCTGAGAAACACTGTTGTGGGTGAGTGTGGGAGAGAGTCAGAAAGGGAGGAGTAAAGCTGGTGGTGAAGAGCTGGATGGAGGGAAGATAGACATCCAGGAGAAGAGCTGGTTGTTGAACTGTTCGAAAGAGGAGAAAGAAAAGAGGAAGAAAGTTTGAAACTGATAGAACTCATGAGGGAAAGAATACTGGGTTTCTGATTGAGGGAAGGACTTTCCAGAGGTGGTAGAGGAGAAGGCAGTGTTTTCTGACTCTACCAACTGAAGCAGGAAGTGTGTTTTTATCAGACTGTTAGGGTGGTTTCCAATCCAGAAGAGATTTGCCCTGATGCCCTTGGTAACCTTTACATGTTTTGGGCCAGGAAGCACAAGTTAAAGTCCATTACCCAGATACATCATTAATCCTATTGACCGAAGAATGAACTTGGCAGAGAGATCTGGCCTCTCATTACTTCCAGAGCAGATCAAAGGACAGAATACTGTAGTGCTGAGTCTTGATCTCTTACTGGAATCACCAGAAAACCGGCATCTTCACAGAGCCTCTTTCCATGTTACATTGAAGAGTGGCTTTTTCTTCTAGATTTTAAGTAATCCTGCCTTTTCTCCCCAGATGTGTATGGTCATGGTAGAACTGAGTCAAGTGTGGATCGGTTCTCAAGACTCCATTATTTATATAATCAACACCCACAGTATGTCTTGTAATAAGCAACTGAATGATCATCGTTCTGAGGTTACAGACATCATTGTGGAGAAGAAGAATGGAATACCCAGGTATATTTAATTACAGTCTTTTGTTCTGGAAAATAAATAAGCCAATGTGAAGGATGTCTGTACTACCAGAAGAGTCATGTGGAGAATCTTCCTGTTCAATGTAAAGCCATTTTGTGTAGCTAAACCATCACCAGCCTGGAGACTTTGGGCTGCAGTGAACAGAGGACTAATTAAAGATCCAAATGATAGACCTCATTGTGCTTTAATTATTTGAATGAAACAAAAGAAAAGGTTAACTTGTGCTCATGTAAAGGAGCCCCTACAGGAAACCAGTGAGTGATTCTCCTAGATGTTGGAAAGAATGTGTTGTTTTAAACTGGGGTTGGGGCAGAGAAGGGGGGCCCTTTGTCTTGCTAACATAAGCCTTCATTTAGCCCATTTTTGTAGCTCTCGTATTGTATATGGTAACTAAGAATTTCCTTTTTAAGGAAAGAGCATTATGCTCTTTGGAACAAAGAGGCTAAAGGAATGCTTTTTTGGATGAGGATGAGAGCAGCCAGGAACTGGCAGCACCCAGTGATGAATCAGTACAGATGCAGTTTAAAGACCACTTCATTTTTGCTTTGAGCACATCATCAACTAGATCTTTACAGCACGCTTCTGGATGTGTCCTGCCTGTTTGTAAAAGAAAGAATACAGTTACTGTTTCGTTCAGGCAAAATTATTTTGATCTTTTGGTACCACTGGGAAGAGTGTTGACTGGAGACCCTAACCTGCTGTTTTCCCATGGGAGCTGTAACTCTCAGGCCAGTCCAGATATCAGCCATAGCTCTGCAGTGGTGCAGCAGGCTTAACTGAGTTTCAGGTAGAGTTTGTTTAGGTGGTGTTGGAACATTCTGAAAAAGATTTTTCTCATCTGAAGACAACAGATGTTAAAGATGGAAAAAAAAAATATCAAAGGAATAGTATAATTTGTTTTCTCAGGTGCAGTAGCAAAGAAAAACAAATTTGAGGCTTTTTGTCCTAACTTGAGAGAAAATCCAACAGGCAACAACGTTCAGGGAAAGTTGTGGTTCAGTTCTCAAGCATGATATAATGTAGTTCCTTGAGGTCTGAATTAGCCCTCAGTGCTTCCAGTGATGCAGAGCTTGTAAAGTATAAACTTAAGAAGATGACAAAATCTATACAAGGATGTTTGAAACTTAGCTCCCTGGCTGCAACCAGGAGCTGTTGGTTGCTTAAATGTGCTCACAGTAGTCTAGAGCCAGGGACCTAGAATATAATGAGGGGAAGAAAGGAAGTTTAGGTCATTCCCTAGGCATTGTGTTGGGCAGAGGATGGACATGCTCCTGTCCAGTGAAGACTCTGGTCACCTTGTTTAAAAGAATTGAACAAGTCTAGTTGTTTGCTGTTTAATAATGAGAGATGCCTTTTGGAATTCAGTCCATTTTCTATTGGAAATGGTTACTGTGCTTTACTCTTCCAGGCTTTAAAACAAAGAACGTTAACTTGGCTTACTGTAAAGTTGGTTATTTTGCAAGTAATTCTCTTCCTTTCAGAACAGAGTGCATACACAGACTGTAAACTCCCCTGTTGTTGTTTTTCACCAATCTGTACCAACAGCGAGGCGTACTCAAGCAGTTTAGATGGAACAGTGATTGCTTGGAACGTCAGCACTCTGAAAGTTAACCGGCTCTTCCAGCTGCCCTGCCAGAATCTCACCTCTATCAGACTTCATAATGACCAGCTGTGGTGCTGTAAGTTTATTCCTCAAATAATTAAAAAGAACACGATGTTTTATTGGACAGAACTGTACATCAATCTCATGTGTACGTGATGTCCTTCTGCCATTCTTCACTTAGTCTGCTTAAGCAGCCTTCTGTAGGTAATCTTCCAAAGCACTTACATAGATGGCTAGCTTGTGTCCCTCCTGGAGCTATGGGGCCTGCTGAAGGATGTGACTGATGGCTGCACTTTGTCTAACCTCCTGGGATGATGCCTGTAAATTGAAATGAAAAACTTCAAGAAAACTTTAGAAGTCTGTAGGGGCAATAGCAGTTAAAAATCACATGTGGTGTTTCAGCTAGACTTTTGATGGTATTGGTCTGACCTGGTAATCCCCAGACTTGCATTTTGGCTACTTACAGGAATTTGTCATCCCCACTGTAGAAGTTTATATGAGTAAAGTAAAGCTTCATGCTAGGGTAAAGGAGCATCTTGAAGTTATTTCATAAATGGTGACCAATTCAAGAATGTTGCAGTGATTCCCAGTGCTGCTGTATACAAGAGCCTGGATCCAAACATATCTTAACAAAATGGTAGCTAAAGCCTTAAAAATTCCTGGTCCAGCTGTTGGCAGTTGTGCTGCTGCCACTGCTGTGGTGGGGTAAGGATTCAGCCCTGTTAACTTGGTCTCAATTCTGCAGGTGCAAATATTTTGTACTTCAAAGCCTAAGCATGGCATGTCTTAATTTAAAGGAGTTTGTTTCTTCTGCTCTCATTTTTGGAGTCTAAACTATCAGGTATGTGCACTGCAGAATAGCAGCCAGTGTCTGGAGAAAGAGCAGATCTAGGAAATGGATACTGTGAGAAACAGGAAGAAGTGTCTCAAAAATTTAAGTGTTGAGAAACAAGAGAGTTGTTAAAAGCATCCATTTTATTTTGCCTTTTTTCTCCATGGCACGTAGAGGTGGAGGAAGTAGGCACTTCTGTTGCTAATCGCTTCTCTTTAATGCTGAAGGTACTGGAAGTTGCATACTTGTAGTGTCCACACATGAATTTCGACTGCAGACAAAAATTGAGCATCACCTGAAGGATGTGTCTTCTTATTTCCTCTGCTTCCAACTCTTTCCTGAGGTATTAAATTTAAACTGCTAATAGAGTTTAAAGGAAACACAACTGTGGCATTGCAAGCCATAGTTACTTAACTGTAGTATGCTTCCTGTCAACAGTGCTCATGTGAAACATCTTTCTGTGCTTTAGAGAGAGGAAGTGTGGGCATCCTACTCGGGGAGTAGTGACCTGTATGTTTGGAACACCAAAGACTTTTCAAGTACACCCCAAAAGATTCATCTTCAAGATTGCTCTCAGATTACTTGTATGATAAAAGTTAAAAACCAGGTGAGAGACATTTGAATTGTTTTTACCTGTTGTGGAGTTCTTTACTTAAGTTTTGTTTGTTTGCAGCTCTGGTGAGCCTGTCATTAGTTACTTTACTGGGTGTTTGCATAGGTATTGATTCCTCTTGGAAATCAGAGAAGCTCATGACCAGCACAGTGTTGCAGTCATACAGCAAAATGCATCTCAAACAAAAGCCTCTGCAGTAATTAAATGCATGGTGACTTTTATTAGCCACTGACATTTTCAGGAAACCATAGAAATTGAAAGTTTATGTCCCTTGGTATTTCATCTCAGGGCTGCTAAGACTAAGCCTTGAAAAAGGTTAATAGACAAACAATAAATGCCAATTAGCTGGCTTGGTTTTGTAGATGACCTTTTTCTTGTTTAGTTACCACATTCCTAACTTAGCAGAGATGAAAGGAGCCAACAGCTTCCTACCGTAGCATCTTGTGCCTCTGTCATTGCTGGCCTCAGGCTGTGTACCTGCTCTTTCTGCATGATACCAGAATGATTGTAGTTATGGTACCACATGGGCAGGCTCAGGGTTCATTTACAAATAAATAGCTAATAGATGTCCATTGGGAAGGCAGCTTCCTCAGTCTTGCTCAGATTTTCCCTCCTTTGTTCCTCAAAAATGACTTTTTCCATGAAATGCTTCATGAAATAGGGAAGCTTTCTATGTGTTCATCCCTTGGTTAGATTTGTGAACTAAGGTGGAAAACTCTTTTAAGACATCCTTCCCTGCAGTGGAGATGGATATATTTAACCTCTGCTCTAGGGGAGTTAGAAGGTTGTTTGGAAACCCCAAGGCATTAAACTCTCTTTTATCCTACTTAAGAACTTTGTTACTTTTCTCTTCCACTTATTCCTCATTCAACTTCACCTTAACTAACATGGTAGTCCAGCTCATTGATACAAAAGGAACAACTGCACAATATCCCTGTGTGAGCCATCTCCTGAACCTCAGTGTGGAGTCTGCCGTGTTTCAGCCTGCCAACAGCTCAGCAGCCTCAGTTGTCCAAGGTGGAGTCTGGAGCCTGCTGTAGTAGCTGCAGCACACATACTTCTGTTCTACACAGCATTACAGATACTGAGAATGAATTTGCAGCCCAGCACTGTTGAGAATGAATTTGCAGCCCAACACTGTTGTTGCAGGCTTGCTTTTAAGTGCTAGAATTAAAAATAAGCCATTGTTTGTCTTTAAGAAACCCGAGAGGCACATTGTGCAGTTGGTTTTATCTGAAATGGGATGCTTTCTGGCAAGCACTGCTAACATGCAACACTGAGTAGTTGCCCTCTGCTAAGCTATGCACTAGAAGACCACAGCTGTGTTCTGCTGTTCTGGACTATGTGTATCTGATCCCATGCCCTGCCTCTAATGGTGGTGATGGCAATGCTATTGTAGGGAGAGCCTGTGAAACTGGCCTGTAGCTGCAGTCCATTTCCCTTAAGCTCCTTGACTGTCCACGGTTCTTCTTTATGGGTAGTAAACTCTGCCTTTCATTATCTGTTTTTGGATCCAGTCTCTCTGGACCCTATTTAATTTTGAACTTACTGGTGCCATAGTTTCCTGTAGCAGCAGGTTCCAGAAGTTCACTACCAGCCATGTACAGAGAAGTACTTTCCTGTAAGTGAAACTGAACTCTTACTGGTTTCCACATGTCCCTTACTTCTCTAATTGTGGGATGTGTTGAATTCTGCTTTTACCTTCTGCTTCTCTGCACTCTTCTGATTTTGTCAGTTCCAATGTCATCTCTCCTTATCTGCCTTCTCTCCAGCCTTAGAAGGCCTGGCTTTTTCTATCTTTGCTCATATGACAGCTCTTCCTTTCTCCTGATAGTTTGAGTTTCTCTTCCCTGGATTTTCTCTGCTCTTGCAGTGCAGAGAGCAGGTACTCAAGGTATGGCCATGCTGTGGTTTAGACAGTGGTAAAGTGGCACCTTCTGTCTTATTTCTGCACTGGTCTGTAGGACCAAAGGCAAGTCATGTTGTTGAGGTGAGCAGCTGCAGTGCCAGCACTGGGTGCGCAGGGGAGTTTCCTGAACCAGGGGATCCCGCAGTGCCAGCACAGCCAGCACAATCCACACCAGTAAAAGAAACCCCTGGGGAGTGCTAGTGACCAGGGCAGGCGAACAGGGTGTTGTAACTCTGCCATCTTGACCAGGGAGTGATGGTATCCACCTGGCAGAAATTCATGTCCTCTCTGAACTCTGCACCCACCATGACTGAGGCAGTTCCCAGACAGCTGTGGTGGGAACATGCAGACGCCCTGCTGCAGGATGTGCTCTGCTCTGACATCAGTACCAGCCAGCAGCAGTGAGCACTCCTGTGGGAGGTGTTCCTCTGCTTAGTGACAGAGCTCCAGGAGGAGGCTGAGGACTGTCAAGGAGTCTGAGATAGACATGAACAGATACCCATATAGGACATGGTCAGTGCTTCCCTTTTCCAGCCTCACTGTCAGTGTGGTCTGTAAAGCTCTTCAACTGTGTCCGAATCTGAAACGTGAAGTAGTGAAAATGATTGTGGTGGTTGCTTTTTTTCACTCCAGCTGTGGGTTGGCAGCAGTGGAAGATCACAAGGCAAAAGCAGAGGGAAGATCTATGTGATCAGTACTGAGAAGAGGACTGTAGAGAAAGAGTTGGTTGGTCATGCCGATACCGTGAAGGCACTGTGCTCGGCAGAGGACAGGTACGTCCTCAGCGGCTCTGGAAAGGAAGAAGGGAAGATTGCCATTTGGAAAGCTGAATAGTTATGCTCTTCAAAATACTGTACCTGTGCCAGCAAAAACATGAAAGAGCCTCCACATACTTCAGCCACCTGTCAGTGTTACTCTTCTGTATTTATTGAGTCATTTTTGTCCCTTACATCGCAGCAGAAACGAATCTCCCCTCGCACCTCATGCTGCTCCTGCACCTTTGATGAAGAAACAGAAATGTGAATAGAGGGGTCACTGGCTTTTAAACTTGCCATGTATTGTTGGGAAGGGTAAGGGTGCTAGGCCACACTGTGTGATGCAGATGGCATTAAGAGAAGGGAAACCAGATCAGTAATTCCACCGGAGCCCTGAAAGTGGGATTCAATGCTGCCTCTACAGCCTGTAATCGCTGGACATGGGCACTGAAAAGAGAAAACCCAAGAGAAGTTTTGCATTTCTGGAGCTTCCATGAATGCTGAGTATCTTTCTGTACTAGCAGCTAGATGTAGCTAGGAGGACTGTCCTGTACCCCTGTATGTATATTTATGGTGCTGGATCATTTGAAATGTAGACACAGACAGGCTCTTCCTGATAGCACTGGAAGCTCCCTGCTGGTGAGACAAGATACTCGGATATTCTCAGTGACTGACTGACTTTTTAAACTTGTTTTTCCTTGAAATGGAATGCACAGCACTTGGCATTTGTAACAGTTCATGAAACTGGTTGAATTTTTTTTCGACCTGAAGCACTTTATTTCATTCCTGTGTCTGTTATACTTGCTTTTGGAAGCAACCTTTCAGCTACTGTGCAAACAAACCTCTACAACTCCTCCCATTTCTGTAGTCAGAACTGCTGTTACTAGGGTAGAAACTGCTGAATTTTTAAGTACTGCACAATTCAGGTTGGACTTGATGATCTTTGAGGTCTCTTCCAACCTTATTGATTCTATGATCATCAAACTGCTCCTTAATTCCTGAAGTGAGCATCACTGAGTCCAGAGGAGTCTCGAGCAGCATTCCCTAATCACTTCCTGGTGTACATTGGTTTTACTGCCATCAGTGGACAAATAGCTCCAAGTAGAACAGTAAGCCTATGCAGGGTAGTTTTATCTGAGTGCTGGGTAAAGCAGAATGCAATATTGAAAATACTGTAAATGGAAGTTCAAAACGGGCTGCTGCTTTTGTTAATAAAGCACTGTAGGCCTAATGGAAGAGTAAACTACTGTAAGTGTAATTCCTGTAGTAGTTCTCTCTCAGTGTGCTGATGAAAGGTTTTATCTGGTGATGGTAACTGAAATGTTACCTTTTTATTTGTTTTGTTTTGTTAGGGTTTTTTTCAATTTAAAAATATTAAACACTATATTGGCACCCTGGCCTCTCTTTGCACCTTGTTGCTGTGTGACTCAGTACAAGAATGATGATTTTTAGCAGTGCTTTGCATCCTGTCTGTGTTCTAAGGAGGATAATGGTCTGGGTTTTTTCTCTCTTGTATTATCCTTAAAATCAGCTTCTGCTGGGAATGTGTCCTCCCTTGAGTCCTTCATCTCTAACTTCCAGGTTCCTTCTTTCCTCCCCTGGCAGCTGGCTGGTGGTGGTAAGTGAAATGAATTATTTAGTGAATTGAAGATGTCTCTGTACAGAGGCACACAAGTGCTGCTAATGAAATTCCACTTGCTGCAGAGAGGAGCTCAGCTACACCAAGCTGCCACCTGCTTGTCATTGCCTTGATTTGCCTTTCTGGCAGACTTTTTAAACCTGGCTTTGCCTTCCCAGCATCTGAAAATACAAATTGACAAAACTGGCAAAGGGTGATTTTTGTGACTATGAATTCTTCTATTGATGAAAGGCTCCAAAGTAATGTACTGAATACAGACATAACTGATGGAATAGGTGCCTCCTTTTCCAAAGCACTGCTTTCTTTAACACCAGCCATTGAACACCACATACAGCAGGAAAGTTTGACTACATCAGACCAAACCATACAATACAAAGGTCCTTCCAGAACCTATCCCCAAGAGCAGGAGGAGCAGCAGTACCAATACAGCTGACTTGAGGAGCACAATGCTGGTTTGTCTCTTGGCAGTGTGAGGAGACAGCTCAGGTATGTGTTCACTTAACCATTTCATCTTCGCTCCAGTGTCACAGCTGTGGAAATGAACCTCCAGCAATGGCACTGTGCACTTTTGTTCAGTTTTCAGTGGATTTGCAGTTGCTTCCCATGGGCCCCTTGGTTGTGGGAAGGGATCTTCAGATCCCTAGTGGTCCTTAGAGCTGTTATGTGCCACGATGCCTACTAAGATGCAACCATGTCTAGTTGCCAGTGTGCATCCCACGCTGATCCTGCTGACTGATGCTGGCTCGTGACCTGTGTGCTGGGCTTTCTGTCCAGCTGTTGTTTCTCCTTGTGGCGAGCTGATTGAGGCAGAGACCCTCTTCTGGTTGTGCTCATTTACTGCTTACCATGATGATGTGTTGGTCCATAGCAAGGGCACCTGCAAGTTGTGACATTAAACCCCAGTGTTTGATGGCTTGGGTGTTGCAAACCATGTGTTGGGTGTTCAGTTAAACAGCAGATTGTCAGGTTTCAAAACAGGTGGATGGGGAGTTTTATGCTTTCCCTGAAATTGCTGCTCTTTGAAAGCAGTGTTTAGAGGTTGCTACCTGAATAGAAAACAGAAGGTTTACAACTACTTAAATTTATTACATTTATTACTGGGCTGAACAGAGCCCCTGCATCCTGTCAGTCTGTTCTCTTTTTCCCTTGCTCAAACTGGTTTTGGCTCCACTCTGCCTGTCTCCAAATAACCCCCTCTGAGAGACAGAACAAAGGAGGAGAGGCACTAAGTGGACATCTCAGCACTCTTGATCCTTCTCCTGTACCATTACTGAGTTGGTGCTGTTTGGGTTAGTCAGCTTCCACCTGAGCCTTGGGCCAGGTCCTCCTCTGAGTCCACCTTGTGCTGCTGTCCCTTTCTCCTCAGCCTCGGTGAAGTGTTACACATTTTTTGGATGCTAGCTGAAGTTCAAGGTTAATGTTTGTTCAGCTTCTCTTTGCTGTTGATTTTTTTTCTTTTCCCTGGTGTCCTGAACAGGGAGCCTCAAGGAGTGGAGAGACCTGCTGGGAGCCAGCAGTTCCCAGGCAGAGCTCCAGTGAGAACATGCAGCCACCCAAGTGCAGGCTGCAGGTTGTGCTCTGCTCTGACACCAGTATTGGACTGGCAGCAGGGAGTACAGCTGTGGAGGTGTGCTCAGGGAGAGGAACTTCCCTGCACAGTGACAGAGTTCCAGGAGGAGGTGAAGAGGTTGAGGAATATCAGGGACTGTGTGAGGGAGACAGATATCTGAGTAGAACTGCACCCAACCTCCCCTGGGGCAGACCTGTCAGGCAGACAAGGTGCATAGTACTGAGGATTCCCTGTCCTCTCCACCCAGCAGAGCATGGTGACTTCAGGTACAGGGCACAATGGTGACAAGTCCTTGCCAGGTACAGCAGGTGTGTCTCCTCTGAGACTTCCTCAGCACCCCAGGGAAATGGGCATGGCACCAGACCGTCAGAGTTCAAGAATCATCTGGATAAGACTTGTAATTATATGGCTTAGTTTTAGCTAGTCCTGCAAGGAACAGGGAGTTGGACTTGATCCTTCTGGGTCCCTGCCAACCCAAGATCCTCTGTGATTCAAACCAAGGGATGGCAGTGTTTGCTTATGGAAAGAGCACGGCTGCAGAGGCAGGAGCTGCTTGGAAGTTCAGGCTGCTTTTTGCTGGCTGTGATCAGCCACTGGGGCTATGCAGGGGGATACAAACAGCCCCTTCCTCTGCCTTCCAGCCTGCATTCAAGAGCTGCTGTGGGTCTAGACATAGGCCTAGGCCCTTTTCAGTCAGTGCTGAGAGAGTCTTACCTTTTGCTCTCAGCATTTCAGAGGGAGTAAAGCAAAGCCTCATCCTCACCTCCCTGCCATGAATTACCTGCCTCTGTTGCTCTGTCTGTATCCACTTCAGCTGCCATGTTCACAGCCATGTCCCCATGGCTGCCCAGGGATGCGGTGCACCCCAAGCTGGGCTTGGGGGGCTGTTTGCTGCATGGCATTGATGTGGGTCTCAGCTTGGTGGGGTCAGCTTTGTTTGGGAACTGAAGGTAGGCTGTAAATGTTGGGATCCCCTCTGGTGTCTGGCTTCCCCCTCCATGGTGCTTTACCCCCATGTCTTGGCAGTGGGGTGTCAGGACAGGGAGGATGCTGCACAAATGCTAGGTGGCACTGGTTCAGCCTCCTAGGTCCAGAAAAGGATGTAAATGCTGCCTGGTTGGTCTGATGTCCTTCTGCAAGCCTCTTTTCATCACTGTGGCTCTCTAGGGCTGGTTGCTTGCTGGGTGGCTGCCCCTCTGCCCCTTTTCAGAGGGGGAAGGGCTGCCCACTGCATAGGAGCACAGCTTGAGAGGGCATGTCAATGGTGACAACCCCTAGCCACATCCCATGTCCCCAGTGGGCTCTGTGCCCCCCAGTGTGTCACACAGCAAGGCTGGAGCTGCTGGGGGCTGGGCATGCAGGAGGTACATGTAGGAACAATCCCACAGCATGCACAGCAGGGTCTGGTTCAGGGCTCAGCTCAGCAGAGCCTGCAGCCAGCAGCAGCCCCATGGAAGCAGTGACAAGCAGCCCTTGGTTTTCCTCTGTAAATCCCTAAGGATAGCCCTTGGCAGCAGGTGGCATCACCTCCCTTTCCAGTGCTGAGGGCTGGCACAGACATGGGGAACATATACCACCTGTCCCCCACCAGGATGGGAGAGACCACCTTGGCTGCTGCAAAGCCAGAGAGGCAGGGACCCACCTCCCTTTGGCAGCTGGGGGCCTGGAGGAGGTTGCTGGCTGTTCCATCCTCACTCCAGACCAGAAAGCACAGGCAGCAGTAGGGCAGGCTTCTCTCCAGCTCTTCTCAGCCACTCCAAGGTCACTGCCTTCACTCAAACAGTAACTCGGGAGAGTGCCAGAGCAGCTCTGTCCTCACCCCTTCTTTGCCACACTCCAGCCAGCCCAGACCCAGCACCTT
This sequence comes from Dryobates pubescens, assembly GCF_014839835.1. Lineage (NCBI taxonomy): Eukaryota > Metazoa > Chordata > Aves > Piciformes > Picidae > Dryobates > Dryobates pubescens. The sequence continues at coordinate 16,531,391 of NC_071625.1, read as the reverse complement.
CTTCCCACCCCAAGAAGGAACCTGGTACCCCACTCCCAGGCTCCTGTCTCCTGAGCTGAGGAATGCACTTTCTCACCTCTCCTCCTTGCTGTGGATCATCCAGGGCGGTTTCTGCTCCCCCCTGTTCTCCCTTGGCCACAGCCTGGAAAGGAGGGAGAGGGCTGCTCTGTTCCCCTCCCCCATCTCAGCACAGGGCTGACATGCAGATACTTGGGAGAAGGATGATCTTGGTATCACAGGTGGCAAGACCCAGACAAGGGGGTGGGGAGTTCAGGTTTGATCACTGCTTTCACATCCCTTTGGCCTCTTCCCTTTTAACTTTGCCAGAAGACAAAGATGTTGAACAGTCCATGCCACTTAATCCCCACTTCATTGTGGGCTCTGCCAGCGGGTCAGAGCCTCCCAGGGTGAGGACAAATGCCCAGGACTCTGCTGAGCCAACTGGGGTGAGGAGGGGAGGCTCTTGTTTTTGTCCTGCTTTAACCCCAGCCAGCAGCTAAACACCACACAGCCACTTGCCAACTTCCCCATACTTCATAGTAGCCCCACACCAGCTGGTATGAAGAAAATCAACTTCACCCCAGCCAAAAGCAGCACAGTCCTGCTTTGGGTCATCTGCAGGTGTTTGGAGTGGCTCCTTGCCTGCTGATGCAGGACCTTTGGTTGTTCCCCCTTTGGTGCTGGTGAAAAAGCCAATGTCAGACTTCTTGCATGTTCTCACTTTTTAACCTCGGGCCCTGGGAGAAAAGAGTGCAGCTGAGCTGTGCATAGTCAAAAATGAACCAAACACTCTGTGGGCATCGACTGAGCTGTTGATCCTGCTTCTGAAGATATGCCTGCAGGAGAAGTCACAAATCCATCAGGTGAACTGCTGGGAATCAACACAGGACACCAGAGCTGCTCACACTGCAAGTCTAAGCTGGAGCATGCAGGCTGATGCAGAGGCCCCTTTGGCTTTCCCCCCCCGGGCACTTGAAATGGCCCAAGTGGTTAACCAGTTTGGAGGTGAATTGGTTTCTTTGGCCCTGCTTATGGTTAAGCACTCCCAGGCTCTCCTGTGCAGAGGAATCCCACAGTATGGTAAGGCAGATGTGGAAAAGGCTCATGTGCTGGTGAAGGAAGGATGAGACCCCTGCATGCTGCCATGGCAAGTGCAGGGCCCCCAGTCATCCATGCAGAGCGAAGCCTCTACAGCCCTCAGCTCTGGCAGTGCTCATCATGGTGGTGGCATGAGAGATTTTGCTGGCTTAGCAGGAGACAGCCACTCTGCCCTTTCTCCTGAATGGGTCAGAGCAACCAGGGCAGGAGGAGGAGACTGGACAGCCAGGGGCATCCACCCCTCCCAGGCTGTCACCAGTTTGCTCTTGCCTCTGTGCTCCCTCCTTCATTACACCTGAAGCCAGCAGGTGTCAGCTGAGTTTATCGAATGTCTGAATTGCAGGCTCCTTTCTCTGCCAGCCAACGTTTGGTCCTCGCAGTGTTAGAAACAAACTAAGCTTTGGGAAGCAGATGAATGGCGTTTGTCTTGCACAGCTCAGGGGCAAGGGGAAGCAGCAGCAGCGGGAGCCTGCTCACCTGCCTCTACCCACGACCCCTACAAACGGCACAGGAATGTGAGGCACCAGGTCTTACTGAAATGTTTATTAAGATTGAACTTGAGAACAACGGAACACAATGTCTTGTGGAGTAGAAGATTTCTAAATTGATTTTCCTCTTCTATGCATAAATGAAAAAAAATAAAATCGAGATTATACAAAAGGAACAGAAAGTGCAGAACACAACAAAACAGTTCTCATGCAACGACTCTCCTTGTTTTGAAACCTTACAACAGAAAATAAGCTCAAGAGTGGAGAAGTAAAACCCATACATACAACATTATGCTGTCTACCACTCAAACATTCACCTGTGACATTACTTTGCTTAATCCCTTTTTCCTCATAAAACAACATTATGTGTTTAACACATGCTTATAAACATTGCTAAACTCAGCAAGAGCTATTATAGTGCCCCAACTTAATAAGTTGATAAAAAAGTAGTTGTCATCTGGCCAGTTCACAAAGGAACCAAATATTCTCCTTTTATTTTTTAATTTTTTTTTTTTGTAATTTTATATATTTTTTTCCACTATGAGATGCCTATATGCAGCTTTCTAGTAAGAGGAGGCATTTAAAATAAGCTGGTCATTTGGCTACCAAAAGGGCTTAGTGTTCATGTTACATCAGAAAACAACAAAACCCACAGGGAGCTGCCAATTGGTTGAGAGGACAGTCTGGGGTTTTTTTGGGGGGGGCTGTTAACTACAATTTGGTTATCAGCAAGGACTGAATAGGTGCAGACAAGATGAGGAGTTTGGCTGAATGCTCCAAGAGCTTCTGCCCCAGCTTCAGAATTTAAGGAAGAAATGTATCAGAGAATGTGAAATGGAACTGTGTGCTGGGTTTTCACTAGGTCACAAGGGCACCCAAAGCCTTCCAATTTGAACAGATGTCCTCTTCTGGAGGGGGAATATCATTGTCCCTTCCCAGACATTCTCTGAGGTCTCCTGTGCTCCCTGGGGCAAGGGAAAGTGAGGTTGAAAGACAGGTGAGCTGCAGGGCTGCTTGGGTGGAGGAACCAAACAGAATTAGTTTTCTGGGAGATGATCTTAGTTGAAATTACAGGAAAAACTGGAGCCTCTGGCTGAGCAGACCTTGGCACTGCTTGTGCCAGGCTAGGAAAAGGCAGCCCAGCCTCTGTTGTTACTATCTCACAATTTCCTAACTGTCTGGGCTGCTCTGGGTCTCGAAATCAAAACAGCAGTTGATACTTGAGCTTCTGCAGCTCGCCTCTGCCAATGGCTCGTTCTGGATGCAACATGAGAAACAAAACTTTGGGTAGCTCCCCTTCTGAAAAATGACCATTTTCAACGCGCTTTACAAAGGTTCAGCTTTGTCGCTTAAGGAAGAACAAGAGCTAGAGGACTCTGTAACCATAACATTTCTGCAAAGGAAAATAAAGTTTGGTATTTCTTCTACACAGTCATTAATAACATTTCTGTGCAACATTTGGTGTTCGTTACATTTATTTGGCCTAGTAAAAGGAAATGAGGACAAAACAGCTGCAAATAAAACAAACTTCTCTTCCACAATAGATACTTCAGACGCCGAAGCTGCTGCATGTGCTTGGAGTATCATGCAGGAGTTTACTTACTCAGTTAAATAGGATACACATTTATAGCTGAGCTCATCTCCCAGGGGACTAGGATGAGGGAAACCTGGAAGAACTCAGCTGCAAACACTGCTGAGCACAGTGACAAGGAGCACACAACCACCAAGGCTATTTTGGCCCCAGCAGTGTGTATGTCAATGTCTATACACAGACACCCCGCCCCCCACCTGAAATAACCCAGCTCTCAGTGACTCACCTACAGCTCACGGCAGGGCCTGAGCAAGGGACTGGCGCACGCCCGAGCTACACAAAATTGCTGCAAATGTAAGTGACCTCCAGAAACAGCCCCTGCAATGCACCTGCAGGAAGAAGCCCACACCTGAACTCCTCTTCTGCCCAGGAACAAACTTTGACTTTCTACACCATTATTTGGAAAGGTGACCTCAACTCCACGGCTGAAAAACCCCACTGGTACCAAAGAAAATCCTGCCTTTAGCTGTTGACATCAGAGGGAGGCCAAGCTCACCACAAACTAAGGGCATTGCTAACAACAGAATTGAGTTTGTAAGGAGGTACCTGGCAATAATCACTGTTGTCACTGTCACTCCATGTGCTGAAAGGGTTCAGATCAGACCAGAGAGGAATGAATCTCAGCCTTGTTCCCTGCCTCTGTGGAAAACCTCACACAGGCTTGTTTCATCATGGGGTCCACACACCAGCATGAGCATTGGCAAGAAAAACAGGAGGCTAAATTTACAGCTGCCTCCTTTTCAGCCTGCTGTGCCAGAAATATTTCATAGTCCAGCAAAAGGCTCCAAGTGAAAGGGGAAAAGGACACTCTGTGTTTCAAGCAGCACTAGCCTCTGTTGGATTTACTGGCTTCCTCCCTTCTTACGATGAACAACCCCCACCTTCCCATAACTGCTCACTGCCAATGCTAACAAATGACCAGATTCATGTTATTAAAAGGCTATTTAGGTAATAAATCTCTATGAAAGTCATCTAACCAGCAGCAGGAGAAACATTCCTAAGAAATTATTGCTTCTGGAATCTGAAATTGCCATCCATAAACAGATGTGACTGGACTCTTGCAACAAGCAGTGCGAAATGCACGTTACGCCTTTCTGAGTGGTTGAAGTTTGAGCTTCTCTGCTCTCGTGAAACATTTCTAGATGTGCAGCTTCCCAACTTCAGCTCTCAGCAGCCTGAGCACAAATAGGGTCTTGTGTGCTTGGTGTTGCACCTCACCAGAAGGACTGCAGCAGAATATGTTGAAATCGTTTACAGTACAGAGCAACACAGAACAAAACCACTAAAGCTGAAGCTGTCTGCAGTAAAGGCCCAAAGAGATGGAGCACGTGGGACGAATCTGACTACAGTAATACCAACAAACAACAAACGATGCTTACTGTCACCAGCAATAAAATAAAGCCACTTGCACTCTCTTCCCACAACTTCTGCAATAAACACATAGAATTGTACTATTTTGCCTTTGAATTATGACCAAAACCCTGACTAATTTCTGTATCAAATATAGGGGACACACTAATTAAAAAAATCATTGCCCACAGTACCCTGAGAAATGGTAGGGCTAGAAAGAAAACTCTTGGATTCAGTATGCAGATTTACTATGAACGATCTTGGGAGCCCTCACCAGCACGCACAGTGGAAGCCAGCACGGTGGTTTCACCACTTGCCTGGCCAAGGTACAGGAGGAGATACTTTGGCAGGAGCTCCCCCGAGTTAATTCTTCTGGCAAGACTACAAATACTTCAGTGTGTTTACAATGGATAATGATTTCCTTCGTCTTTACCGGGGAGTGAAACAGAGCTTCCTGCTACACAGCAGCCTGCATGCTCACGTGGAACAAACAGCAATTAAACAGCCCCATAAACAACTCCAAATATGGATCTTAGCATCCAACTTGTAGAAACAAGGCTATGCCAAATGCTGTCTGTGAAAAAATTGGACCTTCCCTGCCTTTAATGAAAACCCTCCAGGCTCAAAACATCCTTCCTTCCTCCCTCCTCACCCTTGCCCTGACTGTGAAAGATAAATAAATGAGAGCTCGCCTCCCCAAAACAGTTTCACTCTGCTGAGTGTGAAGCAAGAGGGCGCTTCAACTTCACCTCCCTCTGCTGCTAGACCTTCATCAGCTTGACGGTGCTGTGAATGAAAGGCACAGGGTGGAGTAATGGTGATTTGAAACCACACTGACCCATGAAGCTCATGGGGGAAGGGGTAATTATGGCTGGCACTAGCCAAAAGATGCAGATTTCTAAACTACAGAAGAACCTCTCCACAAATAGAGATTAAAGTAGGGAATACTTGACAGCCAAGTAGAATCTTCAAGGAGCTCTAAAAGGAAAATATTCAAGCCACTTAAAAAAAAAAAGTTGATCTCGGTATGTATTTCACATGAATGCCAGTTACAGGGTGGAACACAACTCAGCTCTGCTCTGGATGAGCTTCACCAGCATATATTAACTGTAAATGAGATGATCAAATTCACGGCAGAAGTTCCTCACATCTGATTTCTTCAATAAGGTCTCATATTCTTCAGTAGTATCATTCCCCTGTCTGAACACAGTTCACAGTACGTGTTCTAAACTAAAAAAAACCCCAAGCAAACAAAAAACCCCCAAACACCAAAAATTACCTTAAAGAAAAAAAGACTTTCTAAGACACTTGGAAAAAAACCCAGCAAACCACAACCCACCCCTAAGTCCTGTGTGATCAGATGTACTTTAGTGCTCAGCGATTTCACCAGCCTGCAGACAACCCTGCCGCCCTTGAGAGCAGAGGGCAGTGGCACCGACAGAAAGCCTTCAGCTAAGAAACACACCTGTGCCACCAGGAAGTGGTCAGTGATGCTGGCCAAGACTGCGTCAGCTTCACACATCCCAAAACATACATTTCTTAAATACATTGACACTTCAAGTAATTGAGTAAAAACTGCTTCTCACTTTGAAATAGATTTTCTTCTGCTGAATGACTATATTGCAGCATGAGTTACACATGCACTTTAAAGTACTGTATAGCATGAGAAGTTTGAGGCAGCAGAAATCTTACAAGGAGCTGTGATTTGTCTGTGTAGCACACGGATCGACTGCAGCCCGGAGGTCCATGCGAGAATGAGTAAATTGCATCACAAACACTTCTTCTAAGACGACAAACAGAAGTTCAGTTTCTAAAGTTGCTTTAAATGGCTGCTGGATCTCTGAGCTATGGCTGCCCGTGGAGTGGGGCACGCTGCCAAGTACTATTCTAAATCAGATTAGCACACCTCTTTCAAGCTCTTCACAGAAAGTTGTCTTTGCACCGCAGCTATGTCCTGAATCAAGGAAGGGGACATGGAGGTCGCGCTGATGACACTGGTACAGCAGCTCGGAATAGCTCCAGCCTACAATTCCTCCAAAAAAGGGATTGGAACAGCAACACATGCTACTGGATTGAATTTTAAGGCCTAAAAACTGTTTCTGACAGATTTTCATACACCCAGACTATAACATAAAGTGACAGAGGTAGGCCTTCAGTTATCTTGTTGTACTGACGCTATGCCTTTACCTTGGCTGCTGCATTCCCAGCCAGCAAGATAAAGGATCATAAAAAGTGCAATTAATCAACGACTTTCTTTTCCCCATCAGACAGAATCCACATGCACCCTCCCACAAAGCTGACCCCAGAGACACTCTTTCTCCATGGCAGCTCCATCCACAGATGATCAGGTTTAAATGCCAAGAAAAGCCCCCAGTTCACCAGCACACAAACTCCCAGCTAAAAATTGTCACAGCATATTCCAACGACATTCACCAAATTCAGCACTTGTGATAAAAACCTGCCAGTGCCGGTCACCTCTTCCCAGTTGCTGCTCCTTTCATCTACACTTAGCTCACTCACCCAATGTCACCCTCTCCTGACATGCAGCAGACTTGGGAGTAGTTGTTGAACAGTATGACTAAAAGGATTCATGGCAGTTTCTCAGAAACTGCAGTAATTGCTTTTGTTTTTCTTGAAAGTAATTGCAAATAAAACGATTCTGTAGTAATTGCACTAACAAAAACATGAAGCCTAAAATGAACATTAAAGAACTGTAGCTGTCAGACTGATAATACCATGCTGATGAAAAAATTTGATCAAGATGTCTAAGCGTTTGATTCAGCTATTACACCAGTGAAACCTGAAATGTTCAGACAAAGAACCCAGCAAGAGACTAGAAGTCAAGATAGCTTCCATTTTCAGTTAGTTCGAAAACAGCCGCAAACGTAATTTCTCTACCTGCTAATTGTATACACTGTGAGTCTCATGCAGATTAATAAAACTTATTCCAAGTCTAAATGTATTCTTAATAAAAAAGTGTTCAGAAATGACATTTCTAAGTTGTAGAGAAAGCAATTAGCATCATAGCTACCTGTTGAAATCTATATTAAGGACTACAGAATTTCATTTACACTTTTGCATGAAACTGCCTTTCCTTCTGTAATTTTAGTTACAAGCAGTGAAGATCCTAATCTGTTTTCTTGGAGGGAAAAAAAAGAAAGAAAGAAAGAAAAAAAAGAGTTCTTGATCCTGCACCTGCACTCCCTGGAATGTGGGTGATCAGCAAGCCGTGTCCTCAAACGGCTGACTCGCTCTCCAGCTCCGACGCGGCAGGTCCCTTGCGCGTCAGCTTCAGCACAGTTGGCTTCTCTGCGCTCGTGCCGTTGCCCTCGGCTGTCTCTGGAGGACCTAGTCCTTTCTGTTCTTCCTTTGGCTCTTCATTGACTTCAGGATAAATCACCAAGAAAGTAGCTGTCAAAAAACCCAGGAAGGATCCCACTGAAGCCACCATGGGAATGACTCTGACCGTGCCAACTGCATCCACCACACCACCAAGCGCAGAGGCCACGAGGATCTGGGAGATGTAAACCTGGCAGGACAGGATAGCGCAGTCTATGCCAAATCCTCGCTTTGAGTTCCCGGGGCTATGGTGAATGTACTGGAAAAGGACAAGAAACATGTTAGGAGGTAAAACAATGGATGAAATAAAGGAGAAAAAATAGTTGAAAATAGATTTATACACTAGTGTCGTCCCCAAACTTCTCAGATGCGGTCAACTCAACTCCATCCCTGTGCATCACACAGGCTGTGAAAGCCCAGAGCAACAACCTCCTTACCTCCTATTTACCAATGGCCTCCTTGTCTTGCAACAACAGGCAGATATTTACTGGGGCATCCCCCAGTGTGAACTGGCTCCAAGATTAGGTTTTGAAAAAACAAAACTGACAGGAAACAGTGGCAATTATTTTTTATGATCATAAAAGGAGTCCTTCTCCCAGTCCCAGTGCAGAAATATGTTAAAATAAATTATCCTTTGTAATCCAAATGGAACAGTGCTACAAAGTGGAAAGGAAATTTGTGCTTGTTTCCAGCAGGATCTGTGTGCCCTAAGTATCCCCAGAATCACAGCTCCATTTCCAGACTCACCTCAATATCCAAGACTGTGAAGAACATGACTAATGCTAATGTAATACACCAAACCCAGCAGTAACAATGAGGTATATAACAAATACTCCAGTAATTACTTCATATGCACCCAAATCCTTTCATAGCTCAGCACAGGGTAAAGGAATCGTGACCCCACTGAGCCAACTTGATGCTAATACCATTTGATTTAAGTAGCAGCTCTTGCTATTTACCATCAAGGCTGAATTTGTGCTTTGGCTCACATCCCAGCAAAGAATGTATCTCAAATAATGGGATTTAATAAATCCATTTTGCCACTGTGATCTTCAGAGAAATGCAAATGCTCAGCCTTGGTCACAATACTGAAAATCTTCCACGTACCTCTTTAATGTCATGGTATTGTCCCAAAAGCGCGTAAGGGCAGTAGGAGATACTCATAGAGACTATTCCCATAGTGCTGATCATTATCATGGTGACATACACGTTGGGGAACATAGCCATCACTGCGGTGCCGAGAGAGAAACCCAGCGTGCCCAGGATGTAGATCACTTTGATACTAAGGTCATAGTTGTCCAAATATTTCTGCAACAAGGCTACAGAGATAAAGAATAAAACATAAAGATCAGTTTACTCGGTGAAGTTTTATGGTATTGATGTGGTCATGACAGATTGAGAGACTGTTCAGGACTCGGATGCTCACTGCATGTTTGGCTTATCTAAGCAGCATAGCTCAGCCCTTGTTGGGAAAAGGATGGATTGCTCCTTCAGAAACTGGAGAACAAACAAGCTCAGAGACTTGCCTAAACCATGCTAAGGGTTTGAGGCATTAAAAAACACTGTGAAGCTCAAATGTGGTCTGCTCAGTCCACTCGATAATTTAACCTCTTCACTGACTTTGTCAACGCAGGTACACGCTGAGCACGGAGGAGATGCTGGCACGAGCACATCTGCCGAACAAAGCGATCAGATGTTTATTGACACATTTCAGTCTGTGCTCAGAAACAAGCTGCCCACGTGAACTTCACTTTGGTGTGTCTCAACAAAGAGGCAGCCCCTACCACACTGATCTGTGCAGATGGACCTGTGCAAGTGCTGTAAAAGGCAGAATTTATGTATGGCAAACCCGCTCAATTTCAGTCTCTATTCCAAGGCCAAATCGTCTGTAGTTGGTCTGTCTGTCAGAGAGCATGAAAGACTTTCAGAAATACAAATTCATCATTTTGATTTAAAAAACAGCCCTTGCAAAACCCCTCTTACATATGCTTGGATCTACCAACAAACACATTTTTAATTTCCTGATGATTTGCTAAATGCCATTTGTTATCCTTTGATACCATTGTGTGCCTTATGCCACTTAACCCCTCTGCTCATACTTCCACCTCTGCATTTGGGGGGGATTTTTTAATGTTGACTCTTAAAGAAGCCTTTCCCCTTACGACCAACTGAAATGCTTTTCCAAAATACCTGTCACCCCAAACAGGGAAGGGGATGCTAACTGAAACAAAACTATTTTGAGCTTGCAAACACATGCATTCCACTGCCTCTGCAGTCTCTTACCTGAACAAACAGCAGCAGTAGCAGCATAAATAACCAGTCCCCAGCATCCCATCTGAACACCAGCATTATAGGCATGCAACTCAGTTGAGTTAGAAGGGGCCTGCAACAAATAAATGTAAAGTTGTTTTCTTGTAACGAGCATATCTCAGAAATAAGTAAATAAAAGCATAGAAACACATAATGGTTTGGGTTGGAAAGGACCTGAAAGATCATCTAGGTCCAACCCTTCCACCATGGGCAGGGACACCACTAAATCAGGTTGCTCAAGGCCTTATGGAAACTAGCCTTGAACACCTCCAGGGAGGGGGCATCCACAACCTCCCTAGGCAACCTGTTCTAGTGCCTTACTACCCTCACTGTAAAGAATTTCTTCCCTAATATCCATTGTAAATCTACCCTCCTCAAGCTTCAATCCATTCCCTCTCATCCTATCACTACAAGCCCTTGTAAAAATTCCCTCCCCAGCTTTCTTGTAGACCCCCTCCTGTTACTGAAAAGCAACTGTAAGGTCACCCCAGAGCCTTCTCTTCTCCAGGTCTGCCACTGGTAACTGTTCTCTTACCTTTGGATCACCCTGAAAGATGACCTGTCCCATGAAATCTGTATAGAACACAGCTTCAGCAATGATGGAGAACCAAGTTAAGAGGTGACAGACGCACAGCCTCAGCAGCTCCTTTGGCATCTTTAGCATCGACAACCACAGGAGTCTGACAGTGGTTTCAGTTTCCCCTTCTTCGCTCTCAGTGTCTCCACTTGAATTCGTGGTGCCACTCTGGTTCCTGTGCCTGTACCTCTGCCGCTGCCGCTTCTGCATGTCATAGATGTCATTCATGCTGCGTGAGGACTTGATCAAGACGATGGCATTGGCCCGGCGAAAGCGGTAGCGGTGAGAGCCTATTTTGCCATAGTAGGAGAAGGTGTACGAGGGCTGACGGTAGAACATGCGCCTCCGCCTCCGCATGGAGTTTGAAGTACTGGACTGTTTCATGCCTATTCTAGCGTGTCCATTCAGGAACTCTTTTGGCAGGGAGCCATTCAGGTTTGGGACTTTGTCTTCATTTAAGTGATTATCAAGCAACATTTCCTCCTCTTTCTCATTGTCCCTGAGGAAAGCAGACAGGTGATTGAGTTTGGACTTCATGATCTCTTGGCTTGTGTTGTGGGGAGTGTTTGGATATGAGGCATCCTGAAAAATGGAGGGTTCAATATCATGCAGAAAAAGCAGCTCCGATTCAATTTCCAATGTAGCATCGGGCATGTGCAGAACCGAGTCACTCTTACTTCTTACAATGTTCACCTCAAGGAACTCCATATTGAGATCATGCTCTGACTGAACATCGTCGTGGAACATAGAGGCTCCATACGGCTCTTCCTCACTAATTACATTCAGTCGATTCAGAGGAGGGAGACTACCGCTGAATTTGACACTAGAAAGCGTGTCTCCTTCGTCATCAGTCCTGTCCTGCTGAGGATTATATTGCTCTTCTTCAATGCTAAAAAGGTGGAGAGCAACGGAGACAGAGAAAATAATGGCTGCAAAGAAGAAAAGGACTTGCTCTTGAGATTTAAAAATACCACCCAAGAAGGTCTGTGTCCAGTCCAGCCCTCCTAACATATAACCGATTGCTCCTCCGAGACCTGTGGAAGAGGAAAAAAGGAGACATGAGTTCATGAAAGATCAATTCAGTCACAACTTGGGCATCAGAATGACTTGACAGCTGTCAAAAACGTAGTGACTAACTACATACCAGCTGAAAAGGCATGGATGTTAAGGGCCATGTCTTGCTCTTCACTGTCCACCACATCCAACAAGTAGGCCCGAATTGGCCCTTCTGTCGCATCAGCGCAGAAGTCCAACACCACTACACCAAGCACTGTGAGAACTATACCAATGGGCTGCTTGTCCGGGACATCGCCGATAGCCAGACCTGAGGAAAAAGGGAAGAGGAATCTCAGCTTGCCAGTTGAAATGGGAGAACTACAAAGAGCAACATGAAGCTTCTTACTGGAAACATTCCTTACAGAATAAAATGCCAATTTCAACTCTGGCACAGTTTCGTAAGTGATCTGGGCCAAGGATTCTGTTTATGCATTTGTAGGCTGATATTTGTTTTTTAATATGTTATTTTTAAAGTTGCTCTTAAACCTCTGAGAGCACTGGATATTATTTCATGTTTCTTGTATGTATTTTCCTTCAAACACTGAAGGCTGTTTTTAAAGGGATAGCCATGGTGGGAAAAATGAGCACCCAAAACCAAAATGCCATGCTTCATCTGTCAGTTACATAGGTAACTGAACTGCTGGCAGCATTCCTGACATGGAGCCTGACATGCAAGTACACCAGGATAAAGTAACCCCTTTACCTCTCTCTTTGCTTTTTTTAAACAGTCATATTTTCTAGGTCACTTTTATAAGCAAAACTTTTAAGGATGAAGCAACATGAAGGTATTTTGCACTGCAAAAACCTTCAGTCAGCTTCTGGTGATAGCATAGGATGAAATGCCTTTTGTCTACAGAGTAGAAAGGCAGCATTAGTTTAAAGCTGGAGAATTTGTCATGAAACAAATAATTGACAAAAGCATGAATTACTTCAATTAGAGATTTAGAAGTTACACATGCATGACAGACAAAACCATTAGTGTAACAGATGAAAAAGACTGTGGGAAGAGATGAACTGGCTAAGTCACCAAAACTCATCTAAACCTCGAGTGTGATGATTCCTGCATATTCAATCCTCATTTTTATCAGGCCCTCTAAAAGCTAAAGAAGTTTATTTATATGTGTGCCATGCTCAGCTGAACCTTGCAGCAGAAAGCATCAACGGTGTCAGTGCTTTAGATTTGTAAGAATCAACAGAACAGTACATGGAGTGAAGACAAGAAGAGCTGAATAGGATCCATACACTGCTGTTCTCCTGGGACACAGGTATATTACCATTAGGGTTAGCCAGCTTCTTTTTTAGTGTGCTCTGGAGCTCCTTATTCCCCTCCCCATGACTCTTACTGCCAGAGGCCAGGTTATGATAAAGGGTATGATACAATGACCACCTAATTTCTTCATCATCTCCTGTAGCCCCAAATTGAAATTAGGATTGCAAGTAACTGTTGACTAGCAGGAAAATGTGGCAATAAAATGGGAAGCAGACAGACAATGAGAGCACACAGGGTTCATCTAATAGAAAATTTGGATAGAAATGAGGCCTTTTCCAGCAAACTGCTTTGTGAGAGACTGGTAAGCATTGTCCTTTTTCTCTGAAAAGTGACACAAGCCACCATTTCAAAAATCTCAATTAAAGAAAGACTAATGCTGCTTTATGGTATTATGCATTTGCTTTAAGTGGCAGCTCAAGTGCTGTCTTAAATTGAACATTTGTGGCAAACCTCTATCATCTAGTATGGAACAGAAGATGATGAAACAGCTCTCACTTCAGTTCACTCCAGGCTCACTTTTGCAGTGTGCAGCAACAACCTCTGTGTTTTAAAGAAGGCTGATTGCACAGAGGTACCACTGGAGTATCTGGAAAGCACAGGTTTTCAGAAAGCAATGCTTATTAACTGTGCAAAAAAAAGAGTTAATGAAAAATCAAAGATGATATTTTGGGCTGATACATAAGAAGTTGAGACACTTCAAAGTAAATCTATAAACTGTGTATAAGGTTTGCTTGCCACTATCAGTGGCTACTGACCTAAACTGCTGTGTCAGTAAGAGCTTCCTAACTATTAAAATCTTGTAGGAGGACCAGAATCTAACATCTTGCATGCATCTGAACAAGGAGTAAGTCTTGAAGACAGGACAATAAAGTACAATTGATACCATATGATAGCAATTCAAGTAATATTTACTGCTTGGGTAAATTAAAAAAGCATAAGCTAAATGTCTTTCATCTGAAGACTGTTCAGGGCAGCTTACAGAAAACTGAAAACCATCATATGACATCGCAGTTGGGCTTTACAAAGCTAACATGCTGAGCCAAAGTAACCTTCCACTCATTTCCCTCCATCAGTAAAACTTGTTCACAATAGAGCTGCATCTAAATCTAAAAGGAGAGAGCCAAGAGGATATTACTAGGTGCTAAGTTCCTTTCATTTGCATCAGCCCAACCATGATGTAAACATTTCCCCAAACGTACTTGCTGTCACCTCTCCTACGCTAGATTTACAAAGAGATTGTAGATTAAGTCCTGTAGTAAACTATGTTCAAGGGAAACTATTTTTACCAGCTTTGATGGGGGCTAAGGAAAAATTATTTTCCCACATAGCTTTTGATAAACAAATATTAACTGTGTTCTGGACTTTTTCAATACTGGGTCTAAGAAAAGCACAAGAAAAAGTGAAAAGATAATTTTTGAAATAATGCTGGAAACAGGATGTGTTCCAGATATGCATTAAAGGGAAAATGGATCACAACAGGAAACATTTCCCTGTGAACAGGTTGCTACAGTTTTCCCATGTCAAGGATTGACCAAATTTGCCTCGGTGACTGCAAACATTATGCTGGCAACCATTGTATTAACAACACCGTGTGACCATTGCACAATACTCAGCACAGCACCGTAACTGTAGAGTAATAATGAAAGCGTGCAAGATGGACAGCGTGAGGGCAGTGCTGCAGAGATGCCTAGTGGTTTTAACACTAAACATACGCTAAAGCTACTGCCCAGCGTTACCTTTACTTCCTACAGACAAAGTTCAAAGCAGCTATGTTAGCAGAAGATACATGCAGGTGATTTCTTCATTATTTACCTATAACAGAACCATTAAGGAAAAGTGCAACTCCAAACAGGACACCAATGCAGAGAGCAAGAATAAAAGGCCGCCGGCGGCCCCAGCTCAGTGTGCAGCGGTCACTAGCTGAACCTATAAGCGGAGTGAAGATCAAGCCCAGGATGGGGCTAAGGAACCAAGTGAGGCTGTAGTATTGTTCAGGAAGACCTAAAACAAAGAGAAAAATCATTTAAAGGTTATGTGGTACACAGCAAATATATTTTGCTTTATAGGCAGAACTTTTTATACTTTTGAAAACTGTAAATTGATCAGTAATTTGCATACATCAAATCCCCTCCTTAATGAACAACCCAGTTAAGACTAATGGCTAGGAAACCAGCTACAGAAGTCACAGATCATTTATCTTTCAAATACCTGGGCTATATGAAGGCAACAATAGATATAATTAAGCCACTGAAATAAAAAGTGATAGTTTACAGCAAAATCATTAGTCTAAATTAGTTACTACTGTGAAAAAAAAAATTACACTTGAATATATTTGCTGAATTGATGAGTTTCCTAAGTGTCCTGATTTTTTTTTTGACAGAGGTATCAATGTGCATGGCCTGCATGAAGATGTAGCAGCCAAGGTCTGCTGTGTAAAAGCCAAATAGCTTTGTTGCAGCCTCTTATCTGCTTGTAGATGATAAAACCAAAGATCTTTGGGATGCCTGGAAAGCTGCCTGGTTGTTGTATACACAGGTCCCCTTCCCAGAAAAACTGGTAATCTAATACACAACTATAAAGAGTCACTAAAGCTTTAATGGACTGAGAATGATGGACAGAATTTGACTGTTGTATGAAAAATCCCATTTCTAAGCACAAAAATGTTTATCTATAAAATGGATCAACAGACAACAAAAGCAAAAGCTTCCCCAAACTGAGGTGTCTATTCATCAGATCACTGGATTTGTGTAATATTTACCTAGGAAAAAAGCTTGTTACAAGTAATAACTTCTGGAGAACAGAAACCCTCAAGCTGTGTGTTAGCCCTCTCAAGCATGGAGAGTAATGGCCTGCAGATGGCAGACTGGCCCAGAAGAGCAGCTACACTCAGGTCCTTGGAGGTTTGCTTCCCTCTCAGTTTATCAGCACAAGTCAGGTAACTGCTTTGACACATTTCTTAGTAAAGCAATAATAACAAAACAATCAATTTCTTGCAGTCCAACTGATGCCAAGACTTAAAAAAACCTCAATGTCTTTACCCCAGGAAGGAAAACCATTCATTATTCAAAACCATGTATCGTGTGAATAGTATTTGACCTTTGCTGGCAAGATCAACCTGTACCTTGTACTCCCTGTTCAGCACGTTGAGGCATCCATCACCAAGGAGGATTATACCAATCTCTGCTCAAAATAGCTTACGGTGCAAATTTGGAAGTCTAATCTCCTGCTGTTTAAAGGACCATCAATTCTTGATTAAAAATGCTGACTCCTTCCATGAGATAAATCAGATTTTCCCAAGACTCTTGCATGGTCTGTGGTGATGCTGAGATTCCATTACAGGAAAATAAGCTCCTTTTTGCCATAAGTAGCCAACTTCATCATCAGGATTCAAAATACAGTTCTGGGACCAAGGTTTATGTGATTTGAGAGAATGAACAAACTAACAGCCACAGCTGCCTTGATAAGTACAGAGCTACTCGAAGACACTTGCCTCTTTGAACCTGCTCAACCTGTTTTGTACTAAATATGCCCATGAACACCCTACACCCTGCCAGGGGATGGCACCATGGTTTAGCCATCTTTCCTTCATACAGGCAGCTGAAGCCCTCTGTCAGAGGCAAATACTCCACACTGGCTCTTACCCTCTAACTATTGACTCCTGCAGCAGGTTTCAGATCTCTAGGAAAGAGCTGTGTTTGTATAGTTGGCATCTTGTTCCAATCACAGTTCAAACCACTACCTCTTTGCTTTTCCAAGTGTTTGGTGAGGTCTGGGCTGACACAAAAGTTTTAGCTGAAATATACTTAGCAGGTAGAGGCAGTGCATATCAGGTTTAAGGGTCTTGTTCAAGAACCCATTGCTGTGGGCACCATTCCTTTAAATCCCAACATTTGTACCACCTGGCTTCTCTTCATGAAAACTATCATAATCATAGGTGCAAGTCAGCAAGCCAGTAATCCTAATAAAAGTGCAGGGAAATGCTCTATCTCCCTGTGATTTTAACATTCTCTTTAGCTTCACCATGTACAACAGCCTTCCCAAGCAGGTTCAGGCACTGTGTTGAACTGGTATCTCACCTGCTCCAGGATGCAAACATTTACTGACACCTGGGCTGGCATAGGTGTGTGTGTGGGGTGTCTGCTTAAAAATAAATTAGTTATGGGGAAAAGGAAACATCTAGCTCAAGGCAAACAAAACTGAATGGTAGGCAGGTTATGATCCTTTTAAGGTGAATGCGTAAATACTCATTCAATTTTGCCAACACAAAGCCATTGTGTTGAGCAGCAGTTATGCATCAAAGGCTGCTGCTGTGTGATGCCAAGTGACTGCAGTGAGTCTGTTTCAAAGTTAGAAGCTCTAGCTTCTCTAGTGTCACTGATCTTCATTGCAGTGATCACCAACATCTGAAATAATTTCATGTCATAGTGCTGCAAGAGGGCACTATGTTGAGAACAGAAGTTTCATTTCTGAATTATGTTGTGACTTGTGAATTATGAGCTGGGACATCACAGTGAAGCTCATCCATCAGTAAACACTTGAGAGATGTTGGGAAAGTTTTGCAGTAAATCACACAGTTGTTTTAAATAAACACAGGGGATGAAGGCTAGCCAGAGCTGTTACTAGTGTTACATGCATTATCCTATCTCATATGAATAAACAATCTTAAACAGACATAAGTAAAATAGACAGAATTAAGAGACTATTAATATTCCAACATCCACTGAGACAACCAACTCCTTTTAATGAGAACTGTTTAGCAGAAACAAGAAGGAAACACTAGCAGAGCAGGGACAAGCAGCAAGAGTGTATACCCAGGGACACAGTGAGCCTACACAGCTGATAGTCCTTTTGTCCTTAAGGCCACCACTTTGTCTCCAGTCTACAGAGACACTTCTCTCTGGTGTACACCGATTTTAAACAACAAACAAAGGTCCAGAAACAATCTGCTTGATTCCACAGGGAATGAAAAACCTGTTTATGAACATGTGTCCTTCAATACTAAACCTTGCCCATTTCTCCATTAGCAAGACAGGTATTTCTAATGCTTTATAGCCACAGCTGACCAATTGTCATAAAAATGTACTAAGGGTATTAAAACCCAGTGACTTTAACTGCCAACATTACTCTGTCTTCAGTGCTTTCAAGGTCAACTTTGCATGTAATAACTCAAAGTCAGATTAAGGCCTGCATTCTGGTTTGACTTTATAGGCCAGTAAAAGAAAGGAAAAAAGGCTTTTCACCCAACCTTTGCTACATGCCTACAAATAGGGAACCTTATCTTTGTGTGTGAGTCAGAGGAGAAATTGAAATGCTCTCTTGAGAAGGGTTATTCTCACTGATTGAAAATGGTGATCTTCCCAGCACCTAAGTATTACAAATAAAAGTCTAAATCCAAGTATTTACATTAAATATGGCTTACTTTGCAAAAGACATGAAACAAAATGATCTCAGAATGGAGCTAAGGATGCATCTCAGAATGGATAGGTAAAAAGGACACTTGAAAACCCAAGAGCATTACGTTTGGAAATCTTTCTTTAGACAAACCACTGATATTTTTATACAACTACTATTACTGACCAAAATGCCTTTCAAAGAAGGGATGATAATGTATACAAGAATTCACAGCCCTAGGACAAGGACAAATGGAATTTCTAAAAAGCTTTCAGTGCTCCTCCAAGTAAACAGGAAAGGGGGAGCTTTCAAGTGAAACGAGCAATTTGCAGAGGTTGCAGAATGGTAGAAGCATCACCATGAGCACTACCTGCTTCTTCTCTTACTGAAGTCATGCTATAGGACCACTTCCATAACCCTACAAATTGCATTCCATGTGTAAGCTAGCAGTTTGTAAAATCATCCCATTTTATGTACAGTTATGCAGAATTCACAACAGTTATCATTTATTAAGTGAAGCATATGACTTTTTACTCTCGGTATGCAAACTGCGATGCCATCACGTTACAATTTAGTTGTTTACTCAAGTGGAAAACTATCAAGTGGGGTTACAGAAGATTCATGGCAGAAAGCTGGTGCACATGCAAGTTAAAACAACACAGGAAAAGTTAATTTGCTGGTGGGAGAATCCTCACCTAAATTTCCCTGATGGACAGCAGACTCCTCACCTGAACAACATACAGGCAGGCAAACAGAACAATCACTTCAGTGATGGGTAGTAAAATTCATTGGTTACCTCAAGCTTCCCCAGTCATTTATGGTCTGTATCTTAAAGATGAGATGTCTTATTAATAAGCTGTGGTCTACCCAGCCAATCAAAACTCTGAGCCTGTTTTGGTGCCTACAAAAGGCTACTCTGTATAAATGTAGTTGTCACCTCTGATAACTTCACTCAGCATTCCTTCTGGAAAGGCAGACTTTTGTAAAGCTCAAAGGCAAGCTCTAGAATGGGTCTTCTGGGGAAGAGCTAAGGCACTGAACACTACCTGCACTGTCCCATGAAGCAAGACTTCATAAATTCATGCTTCATACTGGCAGAGTCCACAGGACCTTCATCATTTCAACAGTAGGTTTGCTTTAGTGCTAGTCATTTTCATACAAATGAGAAAGTTCCAGACAGACAAGGAGAACTCCAGCATGACAGTATTGTTTTTCCCCCCTTAGAAGTTATTCTGGTTTTGACATCTTGAATGTCTGCACACATGACATGTATGTTGAGGTTGGCGTGCATGATTTGCAGTGAAAGCAAAATAAGTAAGAGTGCAAACTGAAATAGACATGGTGTGTGTATACACTTGTGTTTATGCATAAATGCATGCAAACAACACAGCTGCCTCCAAGCCTTCCAGAGACTTGCTGCCTCACAAGAATGAGCTTTATAGACATTAATGAAACTGTATAGAAATTATGTCTGTGAAGGGCTCTAAGGCAGTTGAGAAAGGTAATGACATATCCCTAACAGTTCCTTTCTCTGTACATATATGCTGCTACAGCTACAGAACATCATCATTTTATACACTATTTTAAACTGAGAAGACAGTTCAGAAGGCAAGTCCAAGGCGGAAGAAGATGAACCGAAATGAAGAGAGAGAGGAAATATTTTGACACCAAGACGTTCCTTCTGATACCTCCATCTAGTGGCAAGGACTCTGATGCAGCACATTTTTTAAATGAGCTTGGCTACCGTGATGTGCCTGGCCAGCAGCCCTGCAACATCCAGTCTGATGTGCAGAACAGATGCTGGGATGCTGGTTTGGACTAGATTTCAAGGCAGTACTGCACAGCGAGCTTCTCATCCACATGACTGCCTTGCCACGACCCTCTTACAGCCAAGTGTAAAACACTCCAACTGCTGAGAGCTGCTATACCCACCTGGAACAGGCTATAACTAGGCTGGGACTGATTTTCTATGGCCAAGAGAAGTATCATGCAGCATATGCCTGTACCAAAGGCTGCTGAGCCTCCATGCAGACTCAAAAGCCAAAGCAGCTGTGTCCCATTACCAGTTCAATGCTGTTCCTTTCTTTTGTCTGTAACTTTCCACCTCTGTGTTTGCCTTGCAAGGTAGCGGCTCTAACAGTGGACCATCAGTTGCCAACTTAGAAAAGTAACCTGGTGGCCTCTTAAGGGAGGAATAATAACTGGAGGATTATTATTTAGCCTTTTACTGACAGCTAATCTGAGGAAACACTGAGGAGAAAAAAAAAAAGACAAAAAACCCATACTGAATAAACAAGGTTAGTACTTGTGCCATGAACTGAATCTGGAGCAGGTCACAAGGCAGACTCCAAAGTCTCATACAAATCAGTGAGAAAAAGCAAAACAACAACAGCTTCTGTTAGCAGCAACGACTGCCACTGAGACCCTTGTAATATGGCATTTCCCAGCCAGCTACAAACAAACAGGACACTGGCTTCTAGTAAATAAGGGTTTGTTTTTTCCCAGACAAAAAAAGTGCCCAACAATAGTGGGACCAGCACTGCTCACGGTTCACAGGAAATGCTCACTGTGTCACCATCAGTCTAAGGGCTGCGTGAGGTCACAAGTTACATGGAAGAAAGATTAAGTCACATGCAGCAGTTTCTATTCAAAACCTCTTTTTGATAAGTTCTATTGGGGAGAAAATAGTTATTTATAAGCTTAACAATAAGATCTGATATGGGAATAGGATGCTAAACTCCCATTTTCATTTGTCAGAAATCATCACCTAGAGACTTGTTTATACACTTAAAGTAAACACCATACAAACGTCTGAACTAACACAAGCAGCTGTCGTGCCCTGCAAACACTTTGTATTCCACAATTTCATCCCTCCATAAAATACTATGTGTGGCTGAAAATATTCCACACTGATCTGTTTAAAAATACATCATTTACACATGCTGCTTTGTTTAGACTGTTTTTCAAGAGGGTAGCAAGCACAACCAATGCTTGTCCAAAAGCTGTGAAACGGTTAGAACACCAGTGTCTGCTCCTCATCTTGCAACAGGATCGTAGGAACCACCAGAAAGTCAGGCATTTGAGCTTTGGAACATCAATATGAGGAACAGGGATTTCAGAATGTGGCTGTAATGGTTTTTAAAAATGCAGCCCAATATCCACTTCCTTGTATTTAAAATAAAAATACAGAGTTGCCACACATTTGGATCCCCTAGAAAAAACTCCTAACAAGCTGCATGCCTATTTTGACAACTTTAACACCATGAAACCTCAACCACAAATCTTTTTGCTTCTTGCTATCTCCCCTCAGATTTTAGGGTTTCCAGTGACTCAGAGCTCATGTAGGACTGAGCTGCCAAGAAAACTCTATCTGAGCCAATGTATGTTGAACTAATGTGCTGGAATGTGCTTGACTGGTGGTTTGAGCAGTACTGTGGGACAGTTCGTACTTGTATGCTGAGTTTATTGCACCCATGAAGAACCACCTTCTAACTTGTGGACTGAAATAAGAACTCTGACCAACAGAAAGTGGTAAGAAAAACACATTAATTTCTCCTGGTGTCCATTATTATGATGTGAGCAGCTTTCAAATATGGGGGTACAAACTTTTAAGAAGGAAAGAATTTTAAGCACTACTTGCAATCAGTCATATATGGGAAGAGACAGTCTCTAGCTTGTACCTTTAATGCTACAGTATCTTCTAGCTGCTGGTGTAAGAAACAAAGCCAAATACTAGACTTTATGTGAAAACCTTGCTCTTCATCAAATTACCCCTGCCCAGCCTTGAGCCTTCATTTCTTCACAAGTACTCAGTTTGAACATTCTGGAGAAATTTTATACTAATATATATGATCACAAGGCTCATTTTAGTTGCAAAAGAGCAGGTGGAAAACCTCAGAACAAAACTGGTACTGGGAGATTTCTAATAGCTGCTAGCTTTCTACAAAACCTGATGGCCTATCAAATTGTCAGGCATCTTTATTCACTCAGTGTCTCAGAAATGACCTGTTGTAATAAACACCACATAAAATAGGAGCAGTATCAAACCCGTGGCTTCAATCTTCCCACTGGTAAAATTCACATCCTGAAATTCTTCTTGTGCCTGTCAAGTAAGAGCTCTTCTGCTTAGCCTGCAACATTCACAGGCTGTCAACACATTATATACATCTCAGAGGCAGGATACGTGCACTCTGCAATCTGAACATACTTCTCTGGAGCACAAACTATCACCCACTTGCAAGAAGTCTTATCCTCTCCTTCCCCCTCCCATTCAGCTCCTTGTCAGCAGTGATGTCTGCACAATGGCTGGGAGCACTGGGCTTGCAGCCTCACTCAATCTGTTATTGCTATGAAGTGGGGATAGGGTGACCTCCTTGCTGCAAATGAGAAATCAGCTGTGGGACATGAGTGGAGGAACAAAGCACAATTTCTCCATTTTGATGGGGATATTAGCACTCAGGGAAGTGATAATCAAGAGCACAAATAATTAATAGGAACATTACAAGAATCTACTATAAGCACCCTCATTAAGTTTATAGATGACATCAGGATTGGCAAGAGTACTGATCTGCTTGAGGGTACGAAGGCTCTTCAAAGGGATCTAGCCAGGCTGGATCAATGGAGTAAGGCCAGTGGCATGAAGTTCAACAAGGCCAAGTGCCAGGTCCTGTACTTGGGTCACAACAACCCAATGAATGCTACAGGCTTGGGGAAGAAAGGCTAGAAACCTGCACAGCAGAAAAGGGCTGGGGGATGCTGGTTGACAGCCAGCTGAATGAGCCAGCAGTATGCCTAGGTGAGCAAGAACGCCAACAGCATCCTGGCTTTTACCACAAAAAGTGTGACCAGCAGGACCAGAGAAGTGATTGCTGGTGATGCTGCACCTACAGTATGGTGTTCACTTTTGCACCCTTCACTACAAGACAAACCTTGAGGTACTGGAGCATGTCCAAAGATGACAAATGAAGTTGGTGAAAAGTTTGGAGAACAAACCCTATGAGGAACAGTTGACAGAACTGGGGTTGTTCAGTGTGAAGAAGGCTCAGAGTGGGTCTTACAATGCTCCAGTAGTACCTGAAAGGAGGCTGTAACAAGGTGAGCGTTGGTGTCTTCTCCCAAATAACAAAGAATAGGGCAAGAAGAGATGGTGTCAACTTGCTCCAGGGGAGGTTTAGGTTGGAGATTAGGGAAAGTTTCTTCCCTGAAAGGGTTGTCAAGCCCTAGAACAAGCTGCCCAAAGAAGTAATTGAGTCACCATCCCTGGATGTATTTAAAAGACATGTAAATACGGTGCTGAGGGACATGGTTTAGTGGTGGATTTGGCAGTGCTGGGTTAGTGGTTGAACTTGATAATCTCAAGTGTTTTCAAACCTAAACAACTCTGACAGACATAAAAAGCAAGGTACTTCAGAGGACTGATATCCAATTCTTTCTAAAGTTACAAGTAAAAATCAGCCACAGCCCACTGTGAATAAATCAGGACAAATATAGAGGACCAAAGAGATGCTTTGCAGGGCAGAGGGCTGGAGCACTGCCTGTCTCCCTCTTCCAGGTCAGGAAGCCACTACCTGCATCACTGTAACATCCTAAACTTTCATAGCAGATCCATGCCTGTAAAGTACACCTGCTTTAGTTAGTCCCTGTCATGAGATTATAGATGGAAGTTTGATCTATGTATGTGAACAAATAATAAGAATGTTAAAAGGATTAAGTTAGGTCAGAGATGCTGTAAAAACTTCCCAACATTTCCTTTAATTTATTCAGAATTTTAAATTTCCTGACTGGCTGGATGCAAACAAGTCACACTGCCACAGCAGAAGCAACTCCCCCAAAGTTGGAAACCATTACATGCCATGCCTGTAAGTAGACTAGAGCCACCCATTTTGAAAGAATAACTCAGCTAGTTATAAAGCAATACTCTTGCTTGTCAACAGCTTCAGCACAGAAATATTAGTGGGGTGTTTCATGTAGAGTCCTGGAGGTGTTTTAAAGCCATAGGAGAGCAACATCCCCTTCTGGCAAAGCTGTTCTGCCTTCTGGTACCACAACAGCTTCTGAAATTACCCATGCAATAGCATGCTAACAGCAACCACATTAAGTAACACTTCTGGAAAATGGAGTTAAGGAAATAAGTGACAGGCTTCTTAAAGGATTTCGTTATCTAGTTTTCCTATTTTCTCTCTGCTCAGTTATTGCTCCTCAACCTCCTACAACTGTCCTCCCCTTCTCATATTTGGCAACTGTGGGAGTCAGCAGTGTTTCATTAAGCTGTGCTGCTATACTGCCATTCTGCAAAGTTATAGAAAAGTTTATGTGGCTTCACTGACAATTTCTATTTTCTAACCCAGTTTTATGGTGCTGTGTCAGGAAAGAGAAGCATATGTTAAGAGAAATGAGCCAAAGGTATGTGCGAACGGGGGAGAGGGGAAGCAAAAGCCTGAGAACAGCTGAGGTCTGAGACACTGAAGAGAGAACACATGCACTGATCCACAGGCAGGTAAATACATGTTTTCCCTTTTAGCATGATTGCTGTCCAGTAAAGCTTTTAAAGCTTTAATTATTTATTTTAAAATTTATAACCCTCCTAATGACCTACTGCCACAAGAGTAACCTGTAGTAATTCAGGCAGAAGAGAATTTCCAGCTTACTGCCCTTGTAACAACCCTTATCCAGTACAACAAGCAACTGCTGAAAGACACACGCGCCTATATTAGCTACTCCTGCTGCTGCTGAAGAGGAGGAATGAAAGGCAACGTGCATGACTCATGCCCTGCTCAGGGAAAGACCCCTCAAAAAAAGGAAGAAAAAAAAAATAATCAATTGCTGTCACAGAATTTTTCATTATAGTAAAACTGCTTAGCAATTCCTGCAGGTTGCACAGAATGATGTCCTTACCAAAAGAATGGTATTTATTTTTGCCAAGGGACATTTACACCAGTGAAAAGTGTAAGGTTTACTTGAACCCAAAGCCAAACCTTCTCTACTCAAATCACTGAGTGACAAACTTTCTCCATATTGAAGCAGATAATTAAGCTTCAGAGAGGGCAAGGAACTGCAACATTCCTAAGAGCTCTCATCAACTGATGAAACCGACCCACTGGAGTTTTCTGCACTACCTGTGCCATCCTTTTTGGCTCTTGGGAAACTTGTTTTTAACTTTGCTTCCCCTCTCCTTTCTTAACCAATATTCAGAAATATATCACTTTGACACTTACAAGAAATTTGCATCACAGTGCTTAACGAGCTGAATCTGAATACAGATTTAATCTGATGCAACACCCAGTGTGCTGAACTAGCAGTAATAAAAAAAGGGCCTTTTAACCTCCACTGCATTAGCAGCCTTAGGGATATAACAAAGGTGTTCACCTCAAATAAAAGCTGAAAACTTTCTTCACAGTCAGAAAAATGCAGGTTGTATCGAAGTATACCCATACAGGAACATATGCAGCAGATATCAACTTCACAATGTCAGTGTATTTATTATTCCCAGGCTGCAGAGGCTGTCTCCTGTTGCTGGCTAGTTAAACAAGCTGCAGATACAGAAGGATTTAAAGGTCACACGCAACTATGCTAGCGTCCATTTCCCATCACTCACAAGTGCCTAAATGTATGTAGACACGTCTATGAATGCAGCAATCGATAAATTGTTTTGCCACACTAATCCTTCCCCTTGCCTTTACGGGATGAAATTAAAATGCATCAGCGGTACGTGATGCCCCACTTCGACCGCATGCATTACGTAAGACTGCAGCACTTCACAGCGCGCTTTCGCTGCAAGATTAGACATCAATTACAGTGACATGTGTCGCCTGAAGATACGCAGCATCCCAGTTTATCCAAAGCTCAATAGGGTTTTTCGTCACCACTTCTAGAATATTGGCAAATTTATAAACAAAGGCACTTCGGCTCAAATGCACTTTAAAATCCCCGAACTCAAGAGACTCTTAAATATACAATAGAAAATCTTTCAGCACCAACTCGCAAGCCTGTTCTCTTAATCAACAGTAGAGCTTTTGTTGCAGCGATTACCACAACAATACCTCGGAACAGGACCATCTACTTAAACAGCTGAACCAAGTCCTAACCCAAACCTCATGTTAGCACCTATTTTTATCTCTAAGTAGAGCCAAGCCTGAACTGTTAATTCTGGTTGTTCAGCCCAGACTGAAGCGACACTCTCCTACGCCCTAACAATAAAAGATCTGGTTAACAAACAACTTTTCAGTTCTGCGTAAAACCAAATTTCCAACTAAAATTATACTTTTGTAACGAGGACCTATTCAATATGGGGCTCCTCAGAGATGGGAGGGAGTTGCCCAGCAGCAGTAGGGGCAACCTGAGTGCTCTGGTCCTGTGCTGCTCTACAGCACAAGAGTTGTGTCGAAAGGGTGCTTTGACTGCCCTTCTGCACTGCTCCAACCAGACCTCAAGGAGAGACAGAAGCATGATTAATGTATGCAAAGGCAAGCTGAAGAGCATGCCTAGAGCATACTAAATTTTATGAGGCTTGCTCAAAGTTAAGACATTTAAAACAGCATTCTAACAAACACTGGGCTAGACGCTATTACCTAGATTCCATTCACTATAGCAGAGGTTTACTCCTGATGTATCCATTCTACCTTACCAACCCCCAAGCCCTAGGAAACCATAGAGGATCTGGTTCACATTGCCAAACAAATGACTGGCATGTACCCATCCCAGCATGGCATCTGGTCAATGTATCCAGGAACAGAACTTGAAAACGGAAGGCAAACAGACTTGAAAGAAGCCCAAACCCATATTTTTTTGTCAAGCAAGCAGCCAGGCAGGGTATGGTCAGCACAACATTCACACCCTGGAACTGCAAGCAGCAACGAAAATAGTTCATTTCCACCTCAAGCTGCATGTGTTAAAAAAATACAGTAAGTGTATAGCAGAGAAAAATGAAAGGAGCTTATCTCTCTCATTGATAAAAGTCATCCTCCTCTTCCCAGTTTCTAGGCTTGCCTATACATTTGGAAGTGATGTGGAAACAGTGACATCAGAAGGTGGGTTTTGGCTTGTGTAACATACTGGCAGAGAACCTTCATCTTTCTGCAGATTACTGACCACTTATCTTTAAGTTTCAGTCAGGATCACATTTGCATGGTCCTTTTAAGGGTCAGTAAATAGCGGAGTCAGCTCCTTCTATAATTACCCTAGCTGACCCAATGCAAAAAAAAAAATCCCAAACAGTTGATAAGCATTATAGGTACCTTCATATAATCTTCATGTTCTAAAAGCTGGTGTTTTTTCACCATTAGAAATGCTAAAAAAAAAATAATAAAATTGAACTGATTATATCTATACTCCTTTGGCCATTCTTGTCATGCAGTGCTTTACCCCCTTTTTCAATACTCAGATTCCCAACAAGCCACCATTCCCATAACAGACTTACAAATACTGTATTGTTAATTGTTACTACACTGCAAAAACCAACCTCCTGTCTTTTCTAAAGCCTTTAGGACTACAGGCTTGTTTATGATAGGAATAAACACTCTGCCTGCAATAATTTTTGCCACAAGTGTGCTACTGGGAAGCCTCAGCAGCACAAAGTCAAAGAACATTAATGCTGCATTCACATTCAAATTGTTTGCTATTTTTAAAGTGTTGCTGAATTAACACACTGATTCTTCTAACTCATTATTCAGTTTATACTTAAAAAATACCAGAGGAATTGTGAAAATAACCCAAACTAAGCTCCTAAAGAGAAACTGCATTCCTCTACGTAGTTGCCTTTATTGAGGTTAATTCCTCATGTGGCTATATCAAGCAAAACATAAATCCTATTAGTGCTTTTGCTGTTTGCTTCAACAAATGAACTGCAGGTTGGAGTCTGCAGGCATGGTTTTCCATGTAGAACATTGCTCCAGGAAAAACACTGCAGTTCACCAGTTTTAACAATCTTCACACAGACAAATGCTGGTAACAGGAGTCTCATACAGGGAATTTTAATCACCTCAGGGTTCCCTATCCCCTAAGAAGTGGTCATCATCAATAGCTACTCATACCATCAACAGTCTGCCTTGGAGGTAAAGCATTATAGAAAACCATCCTCTCAGACATATGGAGGCTGATTAAAAAGTTGGTGCTGGTGTTTATGTAGCCTGCCTCAAACTTGCAAATTTTCTTACGTGCCTTCTATAAACTTGTATGCCTTGGCTTGAATGCTAACTTACAAGAAACATTCTACACACGTAACAGATTTAAAGGCAGAGCTGCTTTCACATTGGAGTCTTCCAGACTCTTAGCTATATAAAAAGTTGCAGACCCTGGAAATTTTGATAACTGAAATAGAACTTAACTCCCAAGTCTCAGGGAGCACTCCAAATAACACAGTTTATTGTGTCCAGGAAAAGTGGGCAGCCCTGAGTTGTTTAAAAATTATATGACTTGCATTTCTACATGAAGGATAATGAGATCCATGGCATCAGTTTCTACCAAATAACTGGGACTGATAGATTGAAGAAAAACAGAACCAGAAAAAATGGAAGAGACTCCTTACCACAGGCAATTCTATTTGCAATCTTTACTTGTGTTATGCCTCACAATCAGTGAGGTTATTCATGAAAGATAAATTTACCAATAAAACCTCAAGTTAAACAAGTGGAGCACACCAGCAAGTAAGACAGCAAACATTTCCCTTCTAAACATGCATGTTATGACAGTTAGACTCTAATGGGGACAAAGCAGAACAGAGCTCCTCTAAACAACCAGACAAATCATTTTATCATATTGTGAAAAGCAGTTTTACTTTTTTACTCTGCTGGTCTTTTGAACTTATAGAAGGATGGAATGAGCTTTATAGATATGAGTTACAGGTGTAGTCTGCAACATAACATCATTCAATCATCCAAAGGGCACAATTTTTGGGACTTAAGTAATTTTCAAGATTGAATGGGGCAGTCCTTTCATATCTGACAGAAGTAATATACAAATCCCTCCCCTAAAGGTTACAGCTTAAAAACATTTGAAAACTTAAACAGGTCACAATGGGGTAGGAATCCACAGTGCCAAAACATAACCTTCCCTTTATCTCTGTAACCTATAACACATGCTGACTGCTGCCCAAACTGATGGAATCCCTGGCACAGGATTTATGACCCATGACTTTGACTACCTCAGAGGAGGGAGCACTTGTTAAGCCTACTCCTTAATTAAATTACAGAGTAAAACCTGATTATATCCTCTTACTTTCTCATTCTGTTCCCAAACATCCTGAAAGCTTCCTTATACAGTTCTTTAGCTTCTCCACTGTTACAGTGTGCTTGTACCCAGCAAATCACTAGAGAAGGTGTATCCCATAGGTCACCAGCAATGAGCTCTAAGATGCTAGCCAGTCCAGGTGTGTAAACTGTGTTTCTCCCATACTGCTCCTTGTTGAACCAAAAAGGAAAGAAAAACCTTCAAGCTGTTTTCATTTCAGACAGATGACAGTTTCATTCTGCTTTCATTTAACATCAGTATAAAGTAACCACTTATGCTGCAAAGGCATTAATATTAGAAATATATCCAATAGTGAAAAACACTCAAGCCCTTTGAACAAGCAGTTTTCCTGCTCATTAAAAAAAACAAAAAACCAACATACATAGTGCAGAACCACCTCATAATAAACTGCAATCTATTTTTATAAAGTTTTAGAGAATAATGACTAAAGGGGAGAAAGAAGGAGCAGAGCACAGCGCATCTGTTCTTCATTTCTGTTATAGCTTGGAACAAAACACCCGATCAGATGTTTGAGGCTGTAGGGGCATCCCACCGCTATGGAAATTGTTTAATTTGCATCTGAATATGATAAACAATTATTTTAAAGTCACCTGATATAGTCCATGTAAGACAGCAGGTATGCCTGTAATGACTCCTGCTTGCCAGAAAATGCCTGGCTTGGTAAGACACTATGTTTGACTTTCCAAATCAGGCAAGGAAAATGCAGTGACTGCTGCCACCGTCTCCACTACAACAAATCTACAGTGGTAAACAATCACTTATCTGAACACCCAGGGCAGGCATTCTGAATTTAGGTTTGCAAAGATTTCTCCCAGAGTGTCAAACTTTAACCCCAATTTTAGAATATGTAATTTAGTATTAATTTTCCTGCCACCTACATGAACTGTGAAGTGTGTGAACTTGATCTCCATTCTCCAAAGAAATGCTACAATTTCCAGAAGTGTCTAGATAGAACATTTGTAAGAGGTATTAAAACACCTCCAGAACAAGAGCTCATTTAAAGCCTGCAGGATATTTTTGGAATTTGCAGATTATCCTCGGGGACCTCAGTTCTGGTAGACTGAATTATTGAAAGACCATTGTTTACAGAGCACTACAACTGATAAAAGGAGGAAATTCATGTTTTTAAACAGTCCACACATGAGAACATAGAAAATCATCCAGCTCAGTTTAGCACTTGAGACAAAGAACCTAAGTCGGGATCCAGATCAGGATAGAAATTCAAGGTTCAGATGACTAAGCAGAAGCTATACAACATTTATCGATGTATTAAAAGAGATTGCACTGCCTCATGGTGTGAGACACTTGAAAAGACAACACTGATACTGAGGACAGAACCAGGCCACTGTAGGGACTGATTCTTTATATTCACCCTTCTCTGTAATAGCACATCTATAAGTAAAAGTAATCTTATTCTGGAAGGGTGTTAAGAGTTTCTTGAGCTGACTGTGGAAGCTGCCTCTGAAGACTGTCTGTCACAGTAATATCTATGTTTTGACAGGACAGGCTGCAGTTCTTGCTTCCAGGTAGTAAGTTTATTTTACAAAGAAAAAAAAAACATTTTAATGAAGTAGGCTGAAGGCAGATGACCAGGTAGACCTATCTAGGTCTAACAGTACTTGCTGAGTACTTTAGTGCCCTTGCCAACCACTACCTGCCCATCACTGTCCCCAGCTAGAAGTCTTTCCTTTTCCTTTCACCACCTAATCAGCCCATTCATTGAAGACTTTAGGCCTTCAGTTCGTTCTGAGCATGGGCAGGTTATGTTGCTTGTCTGATGAGGCCCTTTTAAATCAAATTTCTTAGGTCATACTCAGTTTATATGGTCTGCATCTACCATAGAGAAAAATATCCACCATAGGGGTCCAACTGAACATCACCAAGTGTTAGTACAGTAGATTGCTGTCTTCATTTATGGGAAAAATGGTATCTGTACTGCTTTGTACCCACTGTTAACTCAAGACTTCAGAGAAGAACATGTATGGAGCGGCATGAGATGTTGGGAGATTTATCCAAACCAATGTAAACAAGATCTATGACCTGTTTCTCCCTGTTTAGTTAAATGGACTTGTATCAAATTTTATTGTCAAACTGAATCAGCAGCTCACAAATTTTCTAATAATTTCTTGCAAAATAGCCTGCAGGAAACATCTGAAAGCTGCTCAACTGTTGTTCAGTTAAAAAAGGATGATCGAAATGGAGTCCCAGAGGGTGCATCGCAACAGAAACACTGTTGCAACAAGCACGCAGGAGACTCAGAGGAGAACAGAGCTTAAGAGGCTGCAGCTTCGACAATCCTCTTGAAGCAAGCTTTATTAAAGCACTACGTGATTTGGCAACAGCCTGTTGACATTCTTTCATTTCAAAAGTGGCCTTAATTTTATTTCCTTGAAAAGTAAGACTCCTGTTCATTAAGGAGTTCTCAGCCATTCTCTTTTCATAACCTGTTTCACAATCCACATTGGACAGAAAACCATTGATTTGAGTCTTGGCATAGCAAATTTCAAGAGCTGGACACCCAAATCTTGGTTCTGCAAGTCTCAGCTACTAGTGACCCATCCAGAGAGCTGAAACTTTTTTCTTTTTTTTTTTAATTTTTAACAGTAAAGCACAGACAATTGCCTGCTGGAAAATTGCCCTGGTGGCAATTACTGCAGAAAAGAGCATGGAAGCACTATTGTGTTTCATCTGTTATCACTACGGCAAAACTACCTCTCAGTCAGAGCTGAGGGTCAAACTCAAATTCTGAACAGGAAATTGAAGCTCATGCAGCTGTTGTGTGCACACAATCAGAGGCTCATTTAAGGTCTTGCTCTCCTAGAAGGTGTTCAGACACAAGTATAAAAATGTGGACTCCGCAAATTTGGTGCACGTTTAAAACAACTCAATTTTAGCACAGCTACAGCAGGCCAAAGTCTGCTCCTACTTCTCCTTATCCTTTCCCCACTAGCTACAGGAAATCTTGGAAAGCAGTACACATAAAGGGATCCTACAGTTGCTCCAGTCCTACACATGCCCCTTTCTAATCCAGAGCTAGTCTTGAAAGCAGAACTACAGGCTTGGCTATAACAATAAGGTGGGTCCAATATGTGTGGGAGGGAAGAACTGCAAGATGATTCAGTGACTCAATGTTAAAAGAAGTAAAAAAACCATTTTCAATAGAGTGAAAAAATGTGAAAGTTATTTGCTTATATGCAAATTAAAATATAGGAATTCTGCTTATAGTTTACTATAGTTAATCATTTTGCCACTATTAGCTTGTAGGAGCATCATTAACTGGTCCTTATTTCTGCTGCTTTACTAAGTATCACTGAGGTGGGAGAGAAGGATTTGGGAAAGGAAGGGCATGCAAATGTCAAAGTACTCCTAAGTCATTCCCAAAAGTTTAGCTTCTTAAACCTTGACCATTCAAGGTAAAAAGGAGGCAGCATACAGGAAAGATTAACTGGCACAAAGAAACATCTACATAAGGGCAGAGATGTCCATTTCTTTCTTCAGGAAGGGTTAGTTTTTCAGGCTTCAAGCTCCTTCTACAAATCATATTCTACAATGTCTTTTGCTGCAGGAAGAAAAAGGATTTGAAGAACAGAGATGACAGAATTAAAATTGCTTTTAAATCTCCTCTCTCATATAAAAGCTGACAGTCTGCATTTCTATACAGTTTACTCGCTTTGTCTTGCAGTGTGCTTCTTCCATCAGTGCACAGTTCTCAGACATGTTAGAGTTTCTTGCATGTCACGTACAGTCAACTCACACTAACCTCAAAAGGGAGGGGAGGGTTGGAACTAGATGATCTTTATGGTCCCTTCCAACCCAAACTATTCTATGATTCAAAATGTTCTCACATGCAATTTTTTCTGTGAACACTTTATACCAGGGAAAAAAACACCACCATTCCCGTAATACACAGTTAAAAGATTAAAGACTCCTGTTAAATATTTGGGATGGGAGAAAACGATACCAGAGCAACTATGAGACTCATTTTAGAAGCAACTTCTTTGGCAGATGTTATTCAGCTGAAAAAAGGGGACAAAAAGTCACCTACTGCTAAGTAATAAGAAATGTGTTTCATGCTATGGGAGAAGCCTCTGAACTCCTCCACACAACTTCCCTTTCCTAGCAAGGCTATTCAACCAAAGTCGCACAGTCTGCACAATCCTCAGGCCACCACTAATCCTCATGTTACCCCAGCTGAAAATCTGCCATGTGTTATCAGTTGTGCCTATGGAGGCCACATTTGGTGTTACTTAAAGAAAAGCAGAACACTGATTTTGAAAAGAAAAGCTCTGTAACTTATTGCACAATTACCAGGCCATGTGGCATTTGCCTTGATAGGGAAATAAAGCAAGTGCTTCTACAGCCCTCAGGATTAAAAGTATTAATTGTTGCATAGCACCTTTCTTTCAAAGGTGCCTTAAATGCACCCTTAACCTAACTTTCCACTAAGGTGTGTTCAAAGACTGTACAGCTGTTGATTTGAGGTCAAAAGATACTTTATCTAAGACAACAGCAATACATGATACGGAAGCCTGACTTTACTGGTTAAAAAAAACAAGAGTACAGCAAAATTAGTCTTATACAACTGCTTACTGGGCATAAAATAAGTCAATATGTAAATAGAGATGGGTGGGGAGGTTTTATAGGGCAATTAACATGTGCCTCAGGCACAATATTTGCTGTTTTATACATTTTAGTGCTTGAGATCTGAATACAAATTTTACAGGATTTTAAAGACTAACTTCAAAGCTAACAATGCTGAAAAATTTAGTTGGAACAGTGGTTCCACTGTAAATTCTATTCTTGTCCTTACATTAGCTATGTTAGTCCCCTCTTGGGTCACACCAGCTCTCAAGCCATCAATTCTTCCAGGGAGGAATACAGGTCCTGCAATTCTCTCTATCAAATGCAGCTACACCTGGGAGTCCAGATGCAGCTAGATTGCACAGGAATTTAAAAGCAGATCAGGTCAAAGAGCAGGTTACAGCAACTCAAACAAACAGTTTCTGCCTGGTAAAACAAGGTAAGGGAAGGCACAGATCAAATGGTAAGATGCAGCTTTATAAAGACAGTTATAAATACATGTAACGAATGTGACCCCTGAAAGAGATGAGGAATAAATTTGACTACTTCAGCTGAGCTGAAATAACAAGTCAGTGCTGCTTTATGTTGAAGACCACCTTCCATCTGCAAGATTTTTTCCAGCATCAGCTTTTTTTACTTGAATTATAGGCAGCCTCTAAAAGCTCATCCAACCTCTTTGTTCCTTTTTCCCCTCACCAGATCTTTTAAGGTTTTTAGATTTCTTTTGATCTCTGGCTTAGCCTTAGGAGGACTATTCCTTTCCACACTGAACTGAGTCAGCAACTGATACCTTAATTCCTTTGAAGAAACATACCTAAAAGCTAACTTATCTGTAACATTTCATGCCTGGTTTCTAAACACCTCTCCATAATCTCCTCTTTACTTTCATGCATTCTTCTCAGACAGGTATCAACACTAAATTTGAATGGATAGATTCAGTACTTCATACTAAAAGTTCAATCCATAATATTAAATCTCCTCAGCATAATGACTGCTCAGCCACCACCACTTCAAGACTTCTCAGAATCAGCAGTTTGAATTATTGCTTAACACACTTTTATACTGTCAATTTCACATGAATTAGATTTCAAGACCCTTTAAGCATGGTCTGCTAAGCTTCAGGCTGGAAGACTTTGGAATATTAGATAATTGTCTCATATAACATGAGCTGATTCAAGAGCACAGCAAGAGAATTTTTACCAAACATAAAGAACTGGTGGTATTCTGCTCTGGTTAGCTCTGCCTGTCTTGTTGTTAAGATTTATTAACTAGCACTGAAAAATGCCATTTCCAGAAAGACTGCTCCTTAAGTGTTATTGCCCCAAAAGAATACCATGATCAGGGTTAAGCTTAAAACAGCCAATTTCAATATTTCACGATAGACTAAAATAACTCATTAAATCACAGCAAAACAAAGCAATGCCACCACAGATAGGCACTTGGATATGAAATGCACCAAAAAACCCAAGAATATTCCTGTATCATAGCAGTGAAATATCCTGAAATTTAAGTGACAAAAGCAAGCAGCACATTCAAACTGTGACTGGTTTTCTTTATGTAAATGTACAACTTCTTTTTAAAAGCACTAGTGTAATACATTTACCTTATGCAGGAGAATGGGGAACAGTTCTGGTGCTGACAGTCAATTCTGTGCCTATTAACTATTCATAAAACAATAGCATTGGGAAGAGCCTTTGAAGCAACAGAAAAAAGCTTGGCAAAGCTTTTATCATATTAAACAAAACATGAAACTTCATGTTTACAGCTACCACTACTCATTAGCCAGACAAAATTCTCATGCTGAGAGCAGCAGCCACCCTAAGTCACAATATGGATTTGTTTCCTTCCATATTCCATACTCTTAATGAAACAGGCATGTGGATCCCATCTTTCAGAACAACTGAAAATTTATTTGCTAGTTGGATCAGAAACCAAGCTGGTCTTCAGTTACAACTGAAAGTATCTGAAATTACCAAACTATGTCATTTATTAATGGTTCAAGCTGTTAACAAAAGCTATGTGTTGTGATTCCATTGAACAAATTAAAGGAAAAAAATCCCACCTTGTTTCCTAGGTTTGCACCACACCAGTCACCAGCTTTCCCTTGTTTTTAGTCACTTAATCCACTGCAAAACTTTTAAAATGTACTGAAATTTCCCATGAACTCTCATGAGCTGGAAGCAATTTTAGAGATTCAATCCTTGGAAACCAAGTTTAATGATGGAAGAAAATACACTGTCATTTCTACACAATAGCAGGGATTTTAATTCCCTCTCACAGATAAGCAGTGCTAAGTACCAGATGTTTCAGAATACAAATGCTTTGTCCTGTTCCTGTGTGGTTTATAGCATGTGGCTGAAATGTGACAGGGGAAACAAATGGTGTTAATGCACAGAACATACTCAAAAGTTACACAACAAAGCTGTTTCCCAAAAACCTTGGGCTGACGAACAAGTAACCTTAGAGTGCTAAAGGTGCCAACAGTTTATTTTCTAGGAGTTTTAACCTAGCTGGGAAGAAATGCTACTTGAAAGGGTCTCTAAAAAAGGTTGATAAAGATTTCAAAGGATGAAAACCGTGAAACTGAAAAGTAATACAATTTCACGTGGAGTCAGCCTGCCAATTGTCATATTTGGTATATATTCATACCCTCCAAATTCTTGGAAACAAGTTAGCTGCTTCAGTTTGAACTCTAAGTTGCAGACACTAAGAAATCAAAGAGTGAGAATAAAAAGTAGCGCAATATGTATTTGGCTTGTTCTTGTTGCTAAGCTACTAAAACCCAGTTATGACTACAAGGCTATTACAGATTTGTAGCTGCATTTCTGACAAGGCAATGTAACATCAATTTAAGCATAGAATTTATTTCAGTAGGGATACAGCAATTCAGGCACTTCCAGACCTTTAAAATTCACAGTATTCACTGACCCAAGCAGCTGTCACTGCTGCCTTTAGTTTTGTTGAAAATTCAAAGCTTCAGGAAATTTAAACACATCAGGAATTCAACCACTGGAATTTGAAAGGTACTATCCAAAGGACCATCTACCCAATCAAAACTAGACTAATGATCATGGGTACACAAACAGCTAGAAGAGTCAAATATCTGCAAGCAGAAAGTGTGCAACATCGTATTAATGTGCTTGAGGTTTTAATGGTGGTGTCTAGTAAGAATCTCAGATTATTTCAGTAATCAAAATTCTCCGAGGTGCAGAACAAGGCACACTATAAAGCTTATTCAACATCTTTTAGTAAGGAGGAGTCTTTTTTGCATACCCAAAAGGCTTCTGGTTTTTCCATTTATTATAAACAAATTTGGCCTCCACACTTCCCTAGGTGCCAAGTTTCAAACAGTTTCTCAATTTAATGTTACTGAAAAGAACTGAATGTTGCTTTTAACAGAGGAAAAAGCAAAGGGATTATTGCAGCAGCTCAACAGCTACATGCAACAGTGAAGAATAAATATAGCTCACATTAAAGCACACAGATGTTGAGGTTGATAAAGGTAAACAAAACCATGTAAGAGGTAATTACCAAACAGGCTAGATAAGTCACCTGGGAAAAACTTAACCCCTTCAGTGAATCCAACATCTTTTATTCTCCTGTTGAGGGAACATGACCATTAAATATTTCACTTAGCTCTAGTGTGTTAGTATTTGTAACCAGCTACCTCCATTTCTTATCTCTGTAGCATGGAACATCATCACTGCATCCCCACAACTTTTGCGTTGCTTTGCTGATTGCTTTTCTAGGAGAGCTCTTTTCTTCCCTTCCTCCAAATCCCAGTGTTATTCCGATCACTGGAGTTAGGGACGGAAGGGAAGAGATATTATTTATCTGGAGGAAACAGATCTACTAGAAGAGCTCACAAAAGACATACGAACTAGTAGACTGGTCAGTAATGGCAAGGTAAATCCAGTTTGGCCAGTTATGCATTTCAAACATCTGAGTGATGGCAAAACCAAGAAAGCTAATGAAAAAGTACAGGTCACTTAAAGAACTGGGGGTTTCTCCATGCAAAGCAGTATGTAATTTTCTGCATTCACAGTAGACGCTAATTAAACAAACACTGCTAGTACCAATTATTTGTTCCTCTAAATCTCAACTCACCCAAAAGACAAAACATGAAAACAGGTTATGGGCATTGTAAGTGTTCCTAGATGAAGCTGCACGTATTTTAGATCCAAAAATGACATTTGATGAACTCTGAAAAGTGAAATTTCAGGAACTCAGAAGCATAACTATCAGCATCTCTCATGGCACTAACTGCACTGATTACTGACCCTTATTGATTTAAAATAAGCTGACTGGCACTTTCATATGAAAACACATTTTTAACTGCAGGAAGCCTGAAAATTTTTACATTGCACACTTGGATAACAAATGTAAAAAACAGCTGTTTTGTTTGAGAGGTTAACCTTGACATTTTGAAACGAAGTTGTAAAGAGTATTCGGTGAACTATTTTGTTCAGAATTGGTTGAGTGTTTGTTTGGCCACAACTGAGCTTGCTGTAAGGCACAACTGCATGTACCTGCCAAAGCAAACGTCAAACGTGTTATATGCATTTATTATACACACTTAGACAATGCACACACAGTTGATTTATTCACTCCTGGAAGCGTGCTCAGTCTGGTACTTCCATTCGGTTTCATGTAATATTTTCTCATATCTGATAGAGAACATGATTTCCTGTGTTTGATAAAAGTAATATCAGATGCTGTTAATAGTGTAAGTATTTATTGGAAACCAAATTGCAGTACTCACCATGAAATCTGACACTGTCTATTCCTTCTCTAAAGCCCATTACCTTCACATTATTACCTGAGGCTGCTGGTATCATTCATATGCATTCACATGCTATAAACTAGACAGATCAAGTACATAAAACAAGACTCACTAGTGGATTGAAATAGATGCAGTATTTCACTAGTAGTCAGAAAAGCCAATTTATCTGTTTGTTCTGAAGTACTGTAATGTGAAGCATTTCTCCATAAATGAAAAAAATTCTTCATTGCGATCATTTACAGTCAAATGTTTCTAGCTTCCAGGACACCTACCTTTTAATAAAGAGCTTTAGACTTAAATGAGGTTCAATTGTTTTACAGAGACCATATCTATTATACAGAAGATAAATGCATATAGAAATCCTCCACACTTTAAACATGGTAAGAACTCAGTCTGTGGCACAGTCAAAAAAAACAACCCAAAACCTTTCTGCGTTGTGTAGCTTTAGGTATCAGATCCCACTTCCCTCTTCCTCTGACTTGAATCAATGCAAAAACATACCAGTTTTGATTAACAGAAGAGAGAATTACTTACCTATTTGTAACAATACAGGTGTTACCAAAGCTGTCTCCATGGCATAACAAAATTCCCTGCCAAACATTACTGCACCATGCATCACCCACAGGCGTATAGGTATCCGGTCTATCGATCCTTCACTAATAGTCTCCTCCCTACTTTCATTCTCCTTGTTTTCTGGTTTCTGAAGCTGTGCCACAGGTAGATCTTGAACTTGCATAGATTCCGAGTCAGCATTCTGGGGAGCCATTTTCATTACCATAAAAAAAATATATTTGTTATATCTATATAAATAATACTACCATAACTCCACAAACAAGTTAGGATGTCTTCTCTTTCAGCTTCTGGTCCTCAGGAAAGTAATGCTTATATTCCTCTTGTACAAACAGGTATCTTGCAACTTCTTGTATAGATATGAGACATCGAGAACAAAAAGCTATTTGGTAGGAATTTCAACATATGGCTTGCTGGTCTACTGTGAGTTAGAGTTAAAAATCCATAATTGCCATTCAGTTAATACCAGTTTCATAATTATTATTGAAGAAGTGCTGAAGTTGTTCTTGCTACAGAGAGGTGGAAAGGCGACACAAAGAGGTGCTCCACTGTTAATCCCCATCGAGTGGCTGATTAATCTGCAACAGAAAGCAAGCATTTAAAAATGTCAATAGCTTTTTCAGGATATTGTGCCCCCACCCTTGACCATATACCCCATTTCCTGCTTCATGCTTTCCATTGTCCTTGCCTACCTAGCGTAAGGTCTTTTATTCTACATTCCCTTCTACCTCTGAACTTGCCATTGAAACTCCTTGCATTTAAATGACGCTTAACTGTACTCCCAAGTTCCTCCTGTTTGTGATCCTGCATGAAGCCACAGAAGAATATACCAGTATACTTGTCTGAGATCCTTGGAACATTGAACACAAGACTAACAAATTCTGTGAACTTTAATGCAGGTTCCATTCCAGAAAAAGAATAGGACATTCCAGTACTATGCCAGGAAGATGATTCATCAATTACCATAGACTCGGATTCTCCATTTAGACTTTTGGAAGCTGCCAGTTACTTTGCAGCAACCATCACACCATGCTATAATGGAGATATTCCTCAAGCAAGCATGGTAAAAGATAAGCCATAAGGAATACACAACTTTAAGGACTTACAGTTGAATATCTAGACTTTTAATGAGGATATGTACAGCATATGCATCCATCTTCACTTTCTGCATACAAGACCAGAGCAGCTTGCTCCCACACGCTCTGTGGCTTCTGAAGTCCATGAAGATTAGAATGATACAAATATCTCCTACCACACATGAAAATTATGCAAATATATTCCAACCAGGCAAGGCAAGCTTCTCCTTTACTTCCCCCTTCTGTGTCACACACAGTCTATGTAGCAGTACATACTGTACCATCTCAAAATGTGTGTAAGCACTTAGAGGAATTTTTAAATAAATTCAGATTACATAATGTTTGTACTAGCAGGATGCATATTCACACCCATGCACTCAGTGTGACCAAACTCGTATCCTAGAACAAAACTCCTTAGGGTTATGGTTCCACAAGATGCTGGCTGTGGCAGCAAAGTGGGCCTAAAGTCCCCACACTGCAGTTTCCAGCCCTTCAGTTCTGGCAACGAAAAGAAGTATTAAAAAAATCTTTGTGGGCTACAGCATAAACCAGATCATCAAGCAGTGAACCTGAAAATGAGCCTTAAGAAAAACACCACGTTTGGAGTCTAAAGCCCATCAGAACAGCAATTCTGTTCTAGCAGAAGTGCAGCATGGGAACAGCATGTTGAGCACTCTCTGTTGCGGACACATGCTCTCCCTTAGAGCTGTGGCTCCATCAGGTTTATTGTGTATAGTTTGTTCTTCCATTCAAAAATGGTTTTTGTTCTGGGCTTTTTGTCCTCAGGCTCCCCTAGATTACCAGAGTTCTCTGATTTGATCACCTCAATAACTTAATACTGTAATTTGCTCTTGTCAAACCTTTAAATATCACTGGAAAGATGTTAAAACAGTGAGCATAGGTGTTACAAGCCAAGTCCAAAGTTTTAACTATAAGTGTTTTCTTATGCTTAATTTCCCCTTCTGTTGCTGTCTATGAAAGATTTAACTCAATTTCCCTAAACACCTCATTTAATAAGTAGTTACAGGGCAGCAGAATGAAGCATGGAGAGAAAGGCAGTTCATCACACCAGCATGTTTCATGATGCAGTGGGGCAGCCTACACATGCAAGCAGGATGCCACCAGGTTGGGAGGATTGGTCACTGGAAAGGATAAAGAGGCAGGACAAAAGAGGATATCTGAGGTTTAGCCCATTTGAGTGAGACTCTTAAGGGATGACTGAAAAAGTCATTCTTGAAGTGGAAGATGATGGGGAGCAATCAGATAATTTAAGAGACAGGAATAATAGATGATAGGTGGAGACTTTGAAGCTGTAATTGACGCAGATAAGAACAGCAGTACATTTTAAAAATGCCAGGAAAAGCAGTTACAGTATTCAAGTGCAATAGCAAGAGACACAATGCACAGGTTTTATCTGAAGGAACAGAGAATTACTGTTCCATTATGCCAATTTTGTGGTAAGCATAATGCTAGTCTTCCTGCACCACTTTCATCTGTCTCTAAGTGTGTCTAATACAAGAGCCAGAGAACAGCCTTTCAGAAAGGTCTTCCAGATCTTTCATAAATCCTGCTAGGTTGTGTTTATACTCATTTTAGACCAATCCAGATTCTGCTGCTGTTGCTTCTTCTAAGTTCATTTTGAATTTGGCATGTTTGAATGGTGACATTCTTCCTTACTGAAAAGGGACACAAATCCTTTTACCTGCTGGAAGTAAATATTACAGATGCTTTTATTTAAAAAGGCATAAAACTCCCAAATGGCATCTAAAGAGAAGCTGGATTAAAATAACAAATCCTAGAACAGTTGGGAGTGGAAAGGACCTTAGAGATCATCTAGTTGAAATGCTCCTGCCATGGGCAGGGACACCTTTTGCTAGAACAAGTTGCTTTAGAGGCCCACCCAACCTGGCCTTGAACACTCCCAGGAATGGGGCATCTACAATCTCTGTGCAACCTCTCTGACAAGAGCACATGCTCCCACATCAGCATCTACACAAGGCAAACCTTCACTGACAATAACTGTAAAAAATGTTGGTACTGAACACTCACAGCAATTTCCAATACAGTCCCTTTCCTCACATGGTTTGAAGGCTTTACTATGTGGAGTCCACCACCACTGTTTTTAAAGTGCTGAATTAGGCTCACATTTTATCTGGCAGCAGACTGGGTACTAATAGTGGGCATCCCTTCCTCAACCAGATATCAAGAGGCATGGTGGCAAAGAGTTCAAGTCAGCTTCCTTTTCATTTATACTTTTCTGACCATCCAGCCACATAGCAGGTAAACAATGATTTTAAAGTAAACAAGCATGAGAAAGCATTTATCTCAGGAATGCCTCTGCCATTCTGCCAGGCACTCACTATACTTTCCATAAAGTTTAAAAAAGCATTTTCATGACTAACAAAGAACAAGGAAGTAATAAGGAAGTAGAATGAAGAATTTCAGTCATAGAAAGAGGTTCATGTTGGGCATTGCACAGAGGTTGGTCATGAAGAGAAGTTTAGCTACAGAAATAATCCTGATCACCAGCTCTTCTTCAACCAAACCACACGTTATAGTTTGACCTTTGGCCATATTGCAACAATGACGAAACCTATAAAGCTGTTGTTAATATTTCAACAAAACAAGCAAGTAATATAGTCTGAAAACTATGCTGTAAGCAAAATGTTATACACGCGGCTTAAATTGCTTGTAATCTTCATTTATTTTTTACTACCTATCTTCCACCTATACCTAAGTCGTAACAAGACTGTGTGAAGCACGAAACATGTTGCAGGCTTGACAAGGCTGTATCACTACAATCCTGTGCCTGAAATATGTTGTGTTCAGACAAAGCATGTGAACCACTGAACCACAGGAAAATTACTGCCTGCCTTTATGCCTTTTCAAAGGGGAAGAGCTATACAGGTCACCTTCCTGGTCCACAAAACTCAATGGTTTTCCCTAGCAAGCTCTAAGATGCTAGAGATGCACAAAAAGCTCATGCCAGACAATTACACAACACAGTGCCTCAAGAAAATGCCTTCTATCACACTTCTCGGCATGCTTTTAGTTTGGAACTTCGAGGCTGACAAGAATGTTTTTGCACTTGATACCGTCACCTGGAGGTCAGAAGACTGGTAGCAAATCCATCGATACCAAAATAAATGGTGTTAACAGTAATCCTGCCTGAATCTTTTAAGACTGAACTATTTTTAATGCATGTTTCCAGATATCTCCTGCTAATAAGGCACGTACTGTTTGACAAGTAACTAGATTTTCTGAACCCTTGCTAAAGCTATGGAGTATGCAGCAAATTTCAGGTAATCACACATAGTTTATTAACCAGTAATAAAGCTTGGCAAGTAGAAAACAGTTAAATGGGCCCAACTGGACGCCGAGAGAGAATTTTTAACCTTTAGGAGGGCTTTCTTCTTCTGAAGCCATTAGGCAATTCCTAAGGCATTTATTGATGTAAGAAACTATTCTTGTCAACAGGGTTGGGGTGTACAAGTGACAAACCTCCAAATCCTGAAGGGAAAAATAAGCCCAGTCTAAGAAAAATTGGAACGAGCAAACTGAAAAGGATGAGGATGGTTCTGTACAAGGACTATTTAATACCTAAAGGAACAGGAGGGATTGAGCAGAGGCAAACTACCCCCTTCTCATCCTGGGCTTTCAAGTTTGTTGCATTGACTTCCAATCACTTATCTAGCCATCTCTTGTCTTCCAGATCTGCCTTTCATGTGATAATTACTTTTTTAATATACAACTATACAAATTTATCAAAGTCATCTCAAATCATGGTGAAGAGCAGCACTCAGTTTTGCTCCATAGGAATTGTGTAGCGATGCAAGAAATACTCTAGCTCAAACAGAGGTTCTATAGCTTAAAAGAATTCTGTCTTTTT
The DNA here is from genome assembly GCF_014839835.1 of Dryobates pubescens. NCBI lineage: Eukaryota > Metazoa > Chordata > Aves > Piciformes > Picidae > Dryobates > Dryobates pubescens. Next base: position 16,486,778 of record NC_071625.1, on the reverse strand, counting down.
GGCACTGGAAGGAAGGAAGGATGAAGAGACACCTTGAGCCATGACTGCATACAAATGTCTTTTCATTGCTTACCACTTCATAAGGCAAAAAAGCTAAGAACCAGTTCTTACAGAATTTAACTAGGCTTTAATGACAATGCTCAGCTGTCATTGGATGACTAATCCTAATCCTTGTGTATGACACACCAAGAAAAACATAGACAAAAAAAACAAGGTAGACATACTTCTACTTCATGAAATATTTGAATGCTTGACAGGAAAAGTGTAAGAGTCCAGAAGCTGTCAGTCTAATTCTTTCCAGAATTTTACACACCTTACCCTCCCTTCTTCAGTGAGTGCATCCCAGACATATGCCTGTTAGTAACCACACTGTTTCACCTGGGAATCATGTTCAGCTGGCAAACATGTAACTGCCCAGTCTTTCCGTTTATTTGTCAAACATTTAACTTTTCTGCCAAGCTCATTTATGCTACGGTCCTCAAGTAAGCTGGCCATCTCTTGAAGTTATCTCGACCAATTTAAGTATACCTTTAACATTAGCATTGGAAAGAAAGACATTCTGAGTTTATCTGGCCTTTTCTCAGATTAAATGAATGTTTGGCTGAACATTCCTACCCCTATGTTGCAGACAAACATTTATTAATTCTTCCACGATGAAATGCAAAATGGACACTGGGTTCTGCTTCAGCATCTGACTGGCTTGCAAAATGATACATGGTTTGGACTTGTGCCTTTTCAAGAGTAAAATGGCATTTGTCCAAGGATAATTACTAACATTGAGTTCAAATCCTCTGGTGCTCACCATGCCAGTAGACAAAAAGCATGTTGTTGTGAAAGAGCAGCTCTTAAAGGCAAGGCTGACCTTCATCTCTCTGCAGTATGGCTACACTACCTCAGAAAAACTTGACAATTCTCAAGCATAAGATGCTGATCCATCCTATTTTGTACAGATGACTCACCCACAATTGTGTTCTACAGATATGCAATAGGGCCAATAGATTCCACTACAGAGGCAGCAGCAGCTGAAACCAGATAAGATACTCCTTGCCATACCAAACTGATTGTAGCTTCAAATTTTAACAGCAAACTACACATTTGCTGGGACAGCCTGTTTTGCTAGCAAGGGTAGTTTTGTTTTAAAGTCAGTTGTTTGCATAGGAATATCACATAACACACATTACTGGCTTATTATACTGCTTACACTACAGGTTTCTCAATCACTTTAAGCTGGCATACACAAGTACTTCCTCTAAAAGCTGCAGTCTATTCTTCCTTTTCTTTGCCCCGGTTCCTCACTCCCACCCCTTCCTGCACAGCCACACAAGCATCTAAATAGTGAATCAGACAGTGTAAGTGATCTAGGTTGAAAAGTAAGCTGACAAAAACACATTCAAGAAGCTAAAAACACCCTTTATAAAGTCAGCTTGGTTTAATCTGATTGCACGACTGCATGTCTCCACACCAACATAAGGAAAGAAGGAAGGAGTGAGGGCAGCCCGAAGTATTACTTTGGGTAGCAATACCCAGAGCCAGTGTAAAATTGCAGCTAACAGAAATAAAGTTGTCAGTGGATCCCTGTGGCTACAAGGTCAAAAAGCAGACTCACCTGCCCAGCTCACGAGGTCTCATTTTCAGAAAGCAGAAGGCTCTTCAGTCATTCTGCTTCCTCATACTTGCCAGATGCAAGGCAGAACACAACTTGCTTAGCCAACAGGCAGCTATTTTCTCCCCAGTTGTTTTGTGGCTCTGTTGATAATTATTAGCAGCTGTTTATAGTAACAGAGCTGGCCACAGGGGAAGCTGCTTCAGCCCATGTCAAGACAAGTGTTCAGCCACTGCACTAGGAAGAAAACTATTTAGAAAACATACCTAAGCTTCTGGCCCAGCTGGAAAAATGTGCTCAACTAGTCTACCTGAAGTTCAAAGGGGTTACATCCTTCTGTGGTCTGATTAAGTTCTTCCTTCATAGAAGTTTAGACTCAAGAAACTCTATTACTTCTAGAAACACCAGCACACGGGTCATTAAGGCCCTTTGGTTCAAGAAGACAGCAAGTTGTTTAAATTCCCATTAGGATTTCTCACATAAATGCAAACAGAAAGACTTTTAGCTACTGCTTTCACAGAATAAAAAAATGTTTTGGGTTAGAAGAGACCTTTAAAGATTATCAGTCCTGCAGTGAGTAAGGACATCAACTACATCAGGTTGCTTAGAGCCCTGTCCAACCAGTCTTTGACTGTTTCCAGGGATGGGGAATCTACCACCTCTCTTGGCATCCTGTGCCAGTATTTCACCATCCTCACTACAAAATGTTTCCTCCTTCCTTATTTCTAGTCTCATCTATTATCTTTTAGTTTACAGGCTGGATGTTAGAAAAAAGTTCTATACAGAAAGAGTGATTGCACATTGGAATGGGCTGCCTGGGGAGGTGGTGGAGTCACCATCACTGGAGGTTTTTAGGAGAAGACTTGACGGGGTACTTGGTGCTGTGGGTTAGTTGCTTGGGCGGAGTTGGATTGGTTGATGGGTTGGACGCGATGATCTTGAAGGTCTCTTCCAACCTGGTTTATTCTATGTATTCTATGTATTCTAAAACCTAGTAAACATGTCTTTTTTTAGTAGAGGGGCAGAATCACCTCCCCTGTTGACCATGCTGCTTCTGATGCAGCCCCAGGTACAGTCAGCCTTCTGGGCTTTGAGTGCACACCCCTGGCTCATGTCCAAACCCAGAACTGTAATCCTATAAGAAGGTGAAAACCAAACTTGATCAGGAATAATTTTTTTTAAATGCAATTATACCTCATGACTTAACAGTTCCATATGCAAGCAACATTACTCCAGATCTTGAGAGGACAGTCAACCTCTGATTTTAAGAGAGTCTTACATTAAACTGGGCTAACCTGTTTTGAATCACTAAAAGCCTGCCAATGGAAAAAGTTAAGGCTAACTGAGTGCAATACAGAACCATGTTTGACGTGCCCTAACATTTAATTCATCATTCAGGTAATCAAAGCCATTGAAACAACAGCACAAATCATCTTGTTCTACAAGGATACCATGCCTAAGCAACCCTCTGACTGACATCAAATGAAGGCTTGGATAAGTTTTGCAAATTTACCTTGAAATCCAAGACCAGTTTTTAAAGACAAACCAAAGAACCAACCAACAAGCCCCAACAAAACAAAAAATTCAACCAAAACACCAATGGACCCAGCACAATGCTTTTGCATCACAACCTACTTCTCAGGCTACCACACAATTTAGACCACCAAAGGAAGGTCTAGGAGAGGGAGACATTCTGCAGCACATTGCTAATGAAAATATTATGGCGCAATCCACCTCACGCAGAATCAGCACTTTTTCCACTTCTTGCAATGCAAACTTTTGCCTGCCCTCAGTACTCTCCACACACTGTAACTGGTTGATGTCTTTTACTACCTCTGCCTTAATACTTTTTAAAAGAGTGTGCAACTTTTGAAAAATATACTCATCTACGAGAAGCAAATGATTCTGGCAGCTCTCCTACTAGTAAGAATGAACATGCAACATCTTCACCCCTCAACTCCCCCAACAAACCAATATAATATCCAAACAACACCCTCCCCAAATATAAGAGCAAGGGTGTGTGCTGCTTCATTTTAAAAGGGTTGATGAAAACTTGTTGCACCCTTTCCTTGATATGTATACAAAATTCCTGAAAATACTAAAACCTGGCATAAGCTATCTTACAATTCCAGCCTTGCTAGTAAAAGTCTTCTGCAGGGCTTCTTTTCATAAAACACAGCCTTGACTGGAAGCCCCCTTGCTTTCTTGGGACCCTCTTTCCAGCCCCTTCTAGCTGAGTTGGAAAATAACCAAGAGTAAGATTTTTCTGGCTCATGGATGGCAATCTGTCCATGACAAACTTCCCTTATGGCTTTTTCCTGCCCAGACATGCAAGGAGGAATAGAAAGCTTAAGACATAAGTTGAAGAAATGAAGGTCCTCATGACATCAGGGAGAACATCTTTGTAAGACAGCACAGTTTCATCATTCTTTGTAAGCTGGGGGGCCAATGTCATTTCCCCAGCTTGATTGTATTAATGGGAAAAAGATGTAGAAAACTATGGGTCTTTATGAAATTACTGAAACAATTCTGGGAAGCCATCTTTTTAAAAGGGATCCAGAATTTAATGTGAGACAGACCTTATTCAGTGGATTGGACACCACACTGATCCCTGAAGGCACAGGCTGTTACTAATATTAGATCAGATTACATTGTTAAATGACTCCTGCTCCTGTTTTCAGTAGGAAATACTTCATTGTCTTAAATCGGAGAGATAGTATTATCTGATTAAACTTCTTTGTTTTACTGCTGGGTAAAAAACTTCTTATATGCTCCTGTTCCCTTAACTTTTATTAATACAGACCCATTAAGCAAGTAAACAGCTAAGGCTATGGGTGTAAATAGCAATAGAGAAGCCTTCTCAGCTAGCTGAAAGTGTAACAGCTGGGACTATGATTCTGGTAAAAGAGGCTCTAAGGAACAGTTTTACACTACAAAGTCAAGCATGCCTTATTCATGACAGCTGGATCTCCAGGTAGCAGGTTGTACCCCCAAAATGAGATAAATGTTATGGTAAGGGCAAGACAGTGAGCACTAACAGTTAACTATTTTCAAAACAAAAACCCAACAATTTAGTCACAGAACCACCAAGGTTGGAAGAGACCTCAAATATCATAAAGTCCCATCTGTCACCACAACCCCATGATTAAACCAAAGTCACTTCACGAGAACAAAGAACTCAAAAACTCACAGGGATGGAAATCACTCAGGCTAGCATATAAATGTGCTATTATGGCCTGACACTGCTGCAAGTAACTGTCACTGAGAAAATCCACTAATTTGCTCAGACAAGCACAGCCAAACTTCAGACCAGCACAAGCTAAGGCCCATCTTAGGCATGGCCTAATAAACCCTAAAGTTTTCAAGCCATGTTGAACACAAGTGTCATCTCCTATCAGACTAAAATTTATTCATTCCCTCTGTCTCAATGAGGTAGGACACTAGAGGGGGGGAAAAAAAAAAAAAAGGCTATCATCAGAGAACATCTTAATACATTACAAAGCAGATTAACTTCAACACTCTTATCTTCCTGAGAAGGAAGGACAATGTCTAACCTGCCAGGGCTGGTGGGGCAAGAATAATCCTATCAGTGCATCACTACCACTAGCTTCTTTTTTTTTTAAAGTTCCCTCACCTAGGTTGTCCTCCTTATTGCACAGTGTGGGAAACAAAGTACTTTCTATAGTAGGTTGAGACTGCTGTTTTGCATGGATACTCATCCGTAAGAAACTGCCACGCCAGGACCAATTACTTAATATGCAAAGTCAGATATCCCTTGCAGATGCTACTGTACCTGCAAAGAAGAGTGCAATACTTCATTTTCATGTACTGGCATTTTGACTAATTATATTCACTGCTCCAAAAATTCTCAGGCTGTGTTTTTCAGGCTGTAAATGCTTAAGAAACCCAAATACTGCCAGAATATGTATTAGACAATTAAAGAAGCTATTCAATAGATCAAGACAAAAAGGGAGCACAGCACAGATCTTCACAAGCTGACTTCCTCTAGCATATCATTAATGTCTGCAAAGTCTAATTCCTTGGAATTATCTTCAATTACCAGTCACTAAACGCATTACCATCATTCAATCTCAGAAAATTGTTAAGCTAAGCTTTTGAAAGCTTCCACAGAATTTTGTTCACCCTTTGACAGAGATGGAGAAGTTAGATTTTGCCCAGATTCTACTAAGTCTGAGAAAATAATGACTCCCTCAGAAATACCAAAACAACACAGAAGAGAGCGTCTCACATTTCAGCTTCTCCAAAGGGTTTGTAAACAGCTATAACTGGTTATACCATCTTGCTCTAAATATGCTCATTTCCCTTCAAGTGGACGCACAGATCAAACCGGTATGCTATCACTATAACTTGGCATTAAGTAATCATTTACAGTCTAAAGAAAAGACATCCCTCCTCTTTCATCTCTTTCCCACTTCACATAGCTTCCCTCCATCTAGGCCAAGTAAAATACTCTCACCTCCCCAGATGAAATGTTAAACGGAGCTGACTGCTACAGTATTGAAAGAAAGGGATAAAGGTGTTCAGACATTTCTTTCTTACTTCCTCCCTGGCACTCAAGGTCTAATTCCTCTTGATGCAACTGTGCTGCAAAAGGGTGCAGCAAAACAGTTGCTGCTCAGTCATATGACCTCAAGCTTCAAATTGGTTGGTGCTAATAGAGAAAACAGCTACAGGTCAGAGCTGCAATTATGGTGCAGCACCTTTGGCAAACGTCTTCAGTGCCACCCTTTTGAAGCACAAGTGATTACAAACAAGTACTGAGAAAACACTCCATCAATGTACAGCTGGAACACTGAAGCAGATCCCTAGTCCAGTTCTTCGGGCTGCCCCAAATACCAGCATAAAACATGCTTATGTTCATTACCATGAAGTAGAGCTATTTGATTTAGTTCCTCAGTCATGTCAAGAAACATTTGAAATGACCTAGCACTGATGCACAGCCCATATATTTTGAGTATGGTACAAGGTAAAGAACTAAAATGAAGAATTCCCTCTTAACACCAATAATTAATAAAATAAACCTTAATAATACCAGAAAAATACTGTTTGGTCAGTAATACAGATAAATCGGTGCACTGATTTCAGAAGATATCTACAGCATTCAGGTACAATACACTAGTACACTCCCATAAAGAGTATTTCAAGCAAAGTATAGGAATTGTACCGTTTGATTTACACCTTCTAGGAGAAAGAAATACAAATAACGAAGGGACAGACAACACTGAGACCAACACAGTGTATTTATAAACCACCTGCCTTAGAAAAATTTAGTGCAAGTAACAGGATTTAGGCAGCCGGTTTATAAGCAGCCCTCTAAAAAGGAGGTGGTTGCATTTAAGGGCAGCTTGATCAGGACATAGTTTGATTGTGGACTACGAACAAATGCTATTTTAGTAATGTGTTTTGCTAAGCTGTAACCCTGTTAGAACTGGCAGGGTAAGATATTTACTGACATATGTGCTAAAATAATAAGAGGCTACAAGTGCTTGGCAGTTGAACTTGATACATGAAGACCTGCTAGCATGGAAATATTTAGACCTCCTTCCATTTTTGACTTTGGAGAACTATGAAACACTTGGCAAACGCTTGTCAGAATTTGTAATTTTCACCCAATTTGGGAACGGCCATCAGCCACTCTCCTCTTATAGGACACACAAGCTCCAGCATCCATGTCACCAGCAGCACACATCTGGATTGCTACAGGATGAGACCTGCAGCAGCTCTGTACCAAAGCTGAAGCACTTCAGTAGTCTGCTGTCTTGTCAGCACAGTCACTACAGCAGTTCTTACAGCTGACAGGTGAAAATTAAAGCAAACACATCTCACAGCCTAGGTTTAATCCTGTCGTGTTCTGACAATTTGTAGCAGGCTCTGCCAGTCCATCAACTTTTCCTGTATTCTTACTTTAAAGACAAAGCTGCACTGTGAGATAGGTGAAGATCTCACCCATGCAATTGTAAGCATTACTGTCTGATCTAGGGTACAGCACCTGTGCCCCTTTACATCCCCAGAGGCATTTTCCAGGAGTGGAGTGGTTAAGGAGAATCAGCATAATGGTTTTATCAGCTGCACTCTAACGATGTTACAAGCCAGCTAGAGATACCACAAGCAGGCCATGCAGGCAGTAAAGACACCAACCTACATTTACCTAGCTTCAAGACTGGTTGGCCTTACAAACATATTCTGTTGGAGGTTACTATCAGATATGCAGTGTTAAATTACCTAAAATACCCTTTTCTCCAATGTCCACAAGGACAAAAATTCTGTTGCAGTAATGTCTACTGGACTGGGCAGGCTGCTTCTAGTAGGAGAGTTTCTTTGCATAAAACTGCTATTTAAGGTCAAGAACTCACAGCCGCTATTAATTTAGTTCCAAGATTCAAAGTGATTGCATGTAACTCATTTTCTAGATGCTGCATTGCTGATGTAAACATAGTAGTGAGACGCTCACCCTATACAAGCTGATTGTTTAGAAAACAAAGCTGATCTAGTGGTCGTTTCTTTATGCACAGCTAATTGGATATGAGCTTGAGCACCTTTCCAGATGGTTCTCAGGGGCAGAATGAATTCGTGGTCAGATGCTATCACAGGTATTTCTGTAGGTAGGTAAAGATGCTTTGATACGTGCAAGCACTCAAAACAGCATGAGAAGGACAATGAGGGCAACACCAAAATTTCCAGAACAGCATGGTACTGACATGCAAGAGCTGAGTTAGCAGAGTGTCCTGCTAGACATCTAACAGCCTGAAAAGGCAGACCCTTTACCCAAGTACACTCAGTCACAGAACAAGCAATAATTTATTTTATTACTCTGGATAGATCCTGGAGTGGGAAATTTGGGAGACTGGGGATGTAGCAGCAACTGGACCACCTGATGAAAGAGGTTTGGTTTTGTGACTTTAAAGAAATAAAGGTAAATATTTTAGAAAAAAAAAAAAAGTTTGTGGTGGCACCACTGACTTTCCCTCACCTTGCCTCTCCCTCATTTAGTCTGTCTGCAGCTCTGCTCATATAGTAAAAGAAATACTGGTGCAAGATTTTTAGCCTCAACTCTTCACTCTGGTTTTGGATTTCAGCAGAAGCTGTTGAAAACTGCATACAGCAATCTAAGGCACTCAGATCTTTTCTTGACGTTTTCACTGTCTTCTTTTCTCCAATCCTAGAAGTACAATGGATACAGAGTTCCCTCACGGCTCCTCTAGAAAGCTGAGTCTAATCATACAGTATTCCAGATGTTATATACAGTTCCCTGATGTGGCTTACAGCGGGCTCCAAACCCCTTCCCCCACCTCCATCAGGGGAGGTTTGAATGGGGAAAGACAAAGGCACGAATTGCCTGGGAACAGGTAAGTAGCGCCCATTCTTGCCGCCTGGGTGGAGGTTCCTTCCCCGTGGGGCAAGTCCGCTGGGGTTGGGAGCTATGATTATGGGGGGGGGGGTGCTTCGCACCCATTATACATTGGCTTTGGACACATTGTCTAGAAATGCCTTAAGCAATGACCAGAAAGCAGCTGGGGCTCTCGCCATGATCCTGCTCTTGCCCTCATTCCCACATTCATCTTGCTTGCTCCACTCGGATCTAGCTTCTCCCCGGACCCTGTCTGAGGTCCTGCTGCCTGCCCTGGAGCGACCCTGCCTGCTATGAAACCTGCGGCTTTCTTGCAGTGCTGCTGCTCACAAGTTTTCCCTCACAGCAGCCGTGTCTGTGAACACTTTAATTCTGGTGGGTCCTTTTCCTTTGGATCGTGCTGCATTATCCACAAATTGGATTATAAAACCTGCAGTTGCTGGAGCCTGCCACTGATGAGACCTAGGGACCGACGCCAAATTCCTGCTCCATCCTTGTCAGTAGAACCTGGTGTTGTCATTGGCTTTCCCTAAGGTTCCTGGCTTGCCTCTGAAAATAAATGGGGTGAAGCCATTTTGTGGCTTAGCCTTTTCCATTTTCTGAATTCTCTAAGTTGTACTAAAGTTGCCCATAAGCATCCTGGTAGAATTCACGACCAAATAGAATCTGTAAATAATTCAATAAGTTTTTATACCTAATTTGGGGGAAAAATAAAGATAACTATTTTTATAATTCCCACCTCATTAATTTAGCCCCCTGTCACCCCAGATCGAGTCTTGGTAACTTCTACTTGCTGTAATACACCAATTCCCTCCATTTTCAAAACTGATTTGATGTCCAACTTCCAGGAGATGACAACTGCCCACAAGAGCAACCCAAGCAAGTAGCATCACTAGTTGCAGGCAGAGGTCAGAAAGTATGTCAGCACACATACACCAGGTTGAAGCTGTTTGGTACTTAACTACATGTATTTCAGAACTACATGCTTTGTGATGCAGAGGAAATCACAAGCTTTCATCTGTAGAGAGAAACAGGAGGACAGTCAGTTTCTACAACAATGGATGAGTTGAAGTTGCAAAACCAAAGACAGGTACTTGAACAAACACTGCACAATATTACCTTATCTCATATTTTCAGAAGCTTTAGGTCTACAGACTATTTTAAAAGCTGCTTTACTTTTAACTGAATACTTTCTCTTACCAGTTTATTCTGGTACAAGATAGTGGCTTGGCTTCCAACCCAGTTCCCATGAAGACAATTAACACAGGATTCCTTCCTCTAACATCAGAAGTAGCTAAATCCATAGAGGTGATAAGGAATAGCACGTTTAGTCTTGAATTATATCACTGCTTTTGGCTCATTCCTTCACTGCTTTCAAGGTGTTTATAGGCAACAGTTTGTTGGAATTTACAGACTTTTCATGTGAGTTAAGGAACAACTCTAGCGTGTACTTTGCTAAGTCCTTGAGGAACAGACAAAATTGTCACCTCTATATAGTGATGTACATGTTAGTCCAAATTACTTGGAGTATTATACCTGTTTACAGTATATGGCAGTCATGAGCAAGCAAAGCAAAAATATCAATTGAGTGAGGCTTTGAGCACAGTTATCCAGGTCAGACTGACATTAGTTTTGCCTAGAATTTGTAAAAAGCCTGTTGCAAACACTGGGCCATATTGGATGGTTTGTTATAAGCCTTCTCTGGTTTCAGTTAGACACCTTTAGAATCAATTCCAGATTGGAATTTGGTCACTCAAGATGTCTTCCAGAAAAAAGTCCTGCTTCAAAGCACATTAAAGTTTTAATAAATTAGCAGTTATGCAGGGTTTCACAAGTCTTATATGCTGTGATAGGTGCTACACATCCTTAAAGCTCTTTATGGTGTATATAGTAACATATTTTAATGTATATAGGGTAACAGATGAAACCATCACAGAAGCAGGTGGAACACATTCCTAAGTAGGGCTTCAGCAGCTTTCTAGTGGTGGTTCAGAGGATTCAGCTTGAACTAAAAGCAAAAATCAGCAAATATTTATTCAAGCACTACTCATGGTAGCAATTTTACTAGAAATGATTACACATTGTTCAGAAATATTTGTGGATTATAGCAGAGAAGTGGAACCCAAGTCAGGATCTTGTGTATTGCGAGTATTTTAACTTTTGTCCTAGTGTTACATTAGAAATAAGGAATCATTAGTCATGTGAGGTGATCCTTATCAAGCACAACAACATTTAGCCTGAACACTTCAGTGAGCAAAGCATGCGGTAGGTAAATAGACTGACCCAACTAGAAAAAGCTGGGAGGAGGAAACAAAGGACAACAGCCAGAAGACATGACTGTATCTGAAGGGCATGAAATTTAGTTAAAGGAATGCTTGACAATAGGTCTGAAGCATAAAAGCTGTTTAAAGAACAAAATGAAGTGATCCCTTCAAAGTAATAATGATTGGCCCAGGTAGTAACCAGAATTTTAGCACATTCTCTACATGCAGTCAGTCATAGAAGTGTTATTAGCCATCATGACTAAAGAAGGTTCACTCCTTCCTCACCACACTTACTGATAACTTTCTCATGGCTCTACAAGCTGAGCTTGCTCAATTCAATTGTGAGCACACACTCTGTCTTAGCTACCAAGTTCCACAAGCCCATTTACATAGGCTTCATGTGCAGTGGTGTGCTTTCAGCACTAACAGGAAGCTGAGAAGAAAACTATTTAGTTCTTGTGTAATATGAACAAAAAAGTACATTTAATATTTGACTAAGATCATAAAATTGATGCAAGTTACTGGACAGCACATAGAGGCACTTGACATTTTAGTGACTTGTCAGGGTGAGGAAGCCCTTAGGGTAAAAAGTTTCATGGTTGTTGAAGCTTATTATAATGAAAAGCATAGCTTGCTCTTCTGGGCTGTATTTTGGCAGCTTTACCTAGAACACTCTGCTTAGTCATTCTAGTTTTCCAATTACAGTACCAGCTTATGCAATAAACTGATGTGTTTATTGTCTGAACAATCACCTGCCAGATTTTTTGGGAGGAATAAGATTTGATTAAAGCAGTGCACAGTTAAGTATAATACATACTTCAATGTTGAAGGTTTTAAGAGCCTAAATAGACTTGAAGTTTCTTATTGTTGTTTCACGTAGCAGCCAAAATTTAACAGACAAAACCAGGGGCACCACAACTCTTCTCATTCAAGTAAGATGCCTTTGTAATTCTATAACAACTTTGACTTTTCTGTTCTTCCAGTAGCACATTTCTAAGTTGAATGTATTTCCTCTACTGTAAAAAGGTCAGACTTCTGACCCATGAACTTCTGAGAAGTACAGATCATATAGTTAAACAGATCAAAAGGTCATTTCCATTTCGTTTTAAGCCTTTATTTTTAAGCCAAAAGATACTTAGGTTTGTAGGCTGGAATTCCACATTACAACAGCCATGATGTGACACAATCTTAGTTTGCATTCTGGTTTTCAATCAAGAGGCAGTGAGTTTAAGATAACTTAACTGGGGTAGACAGGCTGGGGGAGGTGCTAGAAAGCATCTCTGTGGAAAAGGACTTGAGGGTGCTGGTGGACAAGAAGCTGGACATGAGCAGACAGCATGTCCTCGCAGCCCAGAAGGCCAACCATATCCTGGGCTGCATCAAAAGAAGCATGGCCAACAGATCGAGAGGTGACTCTGCCACTCTGCTCTGGTAAGACCTGGAGTACTGTGTCCAGCTCTGGAGCCCTCAATGGACCGGGGTCTGGAGGAGGGCCACAAAAATGATCGGGGGCTGAAGCACCTCTGCTACAAGGAAAGGCTGGGGACATTCAGCCTGGAGAAGAGAAGGCTCCACAGAGATCTAATCACCACCTTCCAGTACCGGAAGGAGGCCTGCAAGAAGGCTGGAGAGGGACCATTTATGAACACCTGCAATGACAGGACAAGGGCCAATAGTTTGAAATGAGAAAAGAGGACATTCAGATTAGATGTTAGGAGAAAGCTGTTCACAGTGAGGGTGGTTGAGCACTGGGACAGGTTGCCCAGAGAGGCAGTTGAGGCCCCATCCCTGGAGATATTCAAGGTGACGCTTGACCGGGCTCTGGGCCACCTGATGTAGTTGAGGATGTCCCTGCTCACTGCAGGTGGGTTGGACTAGATGATCTTTAGAGGTCCCTTCCAACCTGGATGATTCTGTGAAATTACTCATTTACTAGGAAAAAATGAATCCTGAAAGAAGAATTCAAAGCTCTTCCTACTTACACAGACAGAAGCAATTTGCACTGACTGCAGATAATCCAAGAAAGTTTTGACTGGGAAAACTCTCAGCTCACCTTCATGGACTTACCATGGTCACCACTCAGCACACACAAAGCCTGAAGAAACAGACAGCTATATCCTGCATTTTCCTTGATAAAAATTCTTGTCTTGTAAAAGCTAAGCTTCAACCAGGGTTAAACCTTCACTCATGTGAGAGAAAAACTCCGCAAATAAAGCATTATCAGCCTTCAGAACATGGAACCAAGATTAGCACAGACAACTTTTCCAGTTTCAGCATGAAATGCTAATTACCCCCAGATAAAATAGTTCACATCTCCAGTTTACTTTAGCACAGAAGTGGGGTTACTAACCCAGTCATCTGCACAGGATCTCAAGTGACCTGATCCCACATTTCTTCACTGTACAGAAGTAAACTGAACCCATGTACATACCTTTTCACATGCTTTCTACTGAACACTTCCTACCATTATGAGTAGGTGTGACCACAATTAACTGCAATTAAGCTGATTTCAGAAGTGTTGGCAGTCATAGGCTAAAGCATACACTGAATGCCACTAGATCATGAGCAGAGACACTTGTCTGTCACTTTGGATACAACCTCCCCTCATACACTGTGAGGGAAACTGCACTTAACTGATGAGAAAAGCTAGCCAGACTTGCAGGCTTTCCCTGCATAATCTGCAGTTTAAGATTGTGACCAACATTCTGAATAGAAGTCTTAGGAATGCAGATTAGCATTAAACTACAAACCAAGATTAAAAACACAAAACACCACAAACCCCAAAACAAACAAAAAATAGCTGTATCAGTCATCATGTAGGCCCTCTGTATTGCCAATCTTTCCTGCAAATTTTGAAGGGTGACAGAATTATTACAGGCCTAAAATATTTTCATATACAAAAAGGCAGACTTGCGTAGCTTTAAGTCTGAGCTGCTCACATCAAGCAACTTTGTGCAATGAGGTTACAAATTAATGAAGGAGAGTTCTGGGTTCTCACTTACTTTATCAGATATGATGGAGTCGAGAAGTTTCCAGCCTTGGCTTCCTGGTTTGCTTTCAGTCTGTCCAATATTTTAAAAGTTTAATGCAAGCCAAGAATTGGCCAGTATTCTTATTGTTATTTGAAAAGATGTCACTACTACTCAATTAAAAAGAAAGCAATCTAATCCCTATATCAGTAAGTGAGAAAATGGAAGCATACTAATGGCACTGACACAACTACACCAGGTAAAAATTATGACATATGCTGGACAGAGAAGCAAAAACAAGGAACCCATTTTTATTTAACATTTGTCACTAGGAGGTTTTCCATCTTCCTCATTCTCCAAGTTAAGGTAGATGCAATATTAATGAACTGAGTGCTGCCACTAGAGATAAACAAAGTGTTGCTTTCATTTGTACAGTGCTTCCACCCTGACCACACTAATTTAGATGCAAGATGGATATTACATGGTGGACATATAAGCACAAAACTGAAGTAAACATTAACATAAGACTGCCTTTATCAGTCAATATACCCTTAGTATTAAAGCTTGGGGAACTATTACCATGACGTCTCCAAGAACATCTCTGTAGTTCAGACTATTTTTGAAACATTAAGCAATTTTACTGAGAAGTCAATGCTTTAAGCACTGAGCTGCAGCAGCTTTTTTATCCTGTTTCCTAAAGGCAAGGTCTCCAAACCATTTGGACTGCAGCAATTTCTGCATGTAATGCTTAACTCTTTCCTAAACCTGTCTTTTGTAAGCTATAGTGTATTCAGTATTAATACAGTAACTGCTACGTAGGGACTTAAAGCTTTTTCTTGTAGGGAAATTTTACCACAGGCCACATACAAGCCTATTATCAGTGGGAAAGTCCCTAAAATTCTGAAGATCAGTGAAGGCTGTCAGGGACACAGTTACTAAATTCCCAGCAGAAGGAGGTTGTGCTCCACCATCAAGGCAAGTGAGATATTTAGAAATACGTACACAGACTACTTAGCCAACAGTGAGTCTGTGGACCAAAAGCTTCTGAAAGAGGCTTAAGGAACAGTGTAGCTATTATTATACCAGTGACAAATTTAGGCATTAATTATAATCAGTTATGTAGTAACCAGCCTTAACACCGAACTGGAACTGATCTCTTAAAGTGTTAGTTTAGAAGCATAGTTAATAAGGAAGAGACATTTAATTGCATCTTAGGGAGATACTGTGCAGCATTAGACTGCTGGAATGAGCTGAAATTTTGTAGTCTGATGAACACATATGTTTAGTTGTCTCCAGTTATTGAGCATTGGGAGGATGCAAGTGTAGCTTTCCATGAAGTGACTTGTGCATAGGAAAATGCAAAGAAATCTCTTCAAGGAGTACACAATCAGGTTTATATTAAACATCCCTGAGACACATTAGGCTTTAGGTAGACAAAGTGATATTCATAGAATCATAGAATGCTTTGGGTTGGAAAGGACCTTTAAAGGTCATCAAGTCAAACCCCGCCTGCAGTGAGCAGGGACATATTTAATTAGATCAGGTTGCTCAGAGCCCCATCCACCCTGACCTTGAAGAATGTTTTCAGGGATGAGGTTTCTACCACCTCTGGGCAACCTGTTTAAGTGTTTCACTACTCTGCTATTACTTAGATCTAGCCATGAACAGGCTAAAAATACCCTGAAAAAGTAGTGAAGCTCTGTCTGAAGTCATCATACCACAGACTATAACATGCCCAAATAAAAGAATTAATAACAATGTAGTATCAAGCCCACCAGATGAACAGGCACCTATGAAGATTCTAGCACACAATTCACTGGATGGGAACCCAAATCCATTTATATACAGCTTAACTGAGGATTATACACAGTTGAAAGCCACAGTAGATATGCTTTTATCTAGCACTTGAATCCAGATCATATCAGAGATCCCACTAGTATTATAGGGTGAAAAGGCATATTTTCAAATGGCATGCTGAATTATCACACAAACTATTCCAGCAACCATCTGGAAGAGAATGCATCTTATCTGGTTCAATAGTTTCTCCAGTAGACAAATCTAGTACTGTGCTACTGCATACTGGGTTTTGAAGAGATCGTACCCAGAAGATGACAAATTTGAAATGTGATTTGAAAGCAAAGGAGCAGAAAAAGCTCTAACTGTAAGGCCACCAATAATGGTAAGACCAGGAAGAGTAGAGATAACTGTTGAGACTCCTCTTTGCAGCCCACTGAATGCTGTGGCAACCAATGCAAAGGGCAGCTGGAGCTACAGAAGTGCTGTGATGTTGGAAACAATCATGGTAACTCCCACATTGAGAAGTGTTACCCTTTTCTCTCTATACCGAAGTCAGAAGCAGGACAAGAGCCAAGAAAAAGAACAAACCTACATTATGAGCTGATTCCCTCAGACGCTTTTCAGACAGCAAACAGGACATGCACTAGATGTGTTAAAGCAAGTTGTGCATTTGTTTTGGGTTATTTTTTGAACTCTTGGGAGTTGGCTGGCCAGCCACACTACTCTAAGGAGTAATAGTTCAGACTTTCAAATCGCTCCTCTGGGAGTACCCAAAGCCAGATTGCACAGGCCAGTATACTCACTCAGATCTTCCCCTCATAAAATGGGAGGAGTAATTTTGCCCTATATGTGCCTTCCCCCTCCCCACAAAAAACCCAACCAACCAAAAAAACCCAGACAAAACCCACACACAACCAAAGCACACCCCAAATAAAGCAAAACAAGCAACTGAAGCCACTAACCCTGAAGCTGTTATCTGGAAGCAAAGATCCAGCATCAAAACTATTTTATTTAGTTAATTCCTGTTCCTCCGGTTTGTACTCCCATTTGATTGATAATCAAGTCTGTAAGTTAAACAGTGCTCAGATTAAGTGTATTCTGGAAGATCATTTGCTGCATGTAAGTGATGATAGGAAATTAAGTGGCACAGAAATCTGACTGCTCTGTAGTCATTGCTTGTTGGGTTAAGCCACTGGTTTCTGGATGTGGTCCAGGAAGACTGATCATAATTCAAGGACAGAACGAATAAGATAAGTGTGATATGCAGTTGTGCTTTTGTAAAAGAGCACTTTGGGTTCAGCCCCCAGTTAGATCATTTATTTATCTGGCACTGAAGGGTGATAAAGGCTTGTTTTCAAGTCTCCAAAATAAATGAACTGTACTGCATGCAGAAGTAGCCCAGGCCAGCCAGCAGAGGATAGAAAATATGCAGGGTCAGCATAACACTGGTTTCAATTTCAGTTACAAAAACATTAGAGCTCTCATTTAAAACAAGATGAGGAAACTCAGTGCTCTGTTAAGAGCAACAGTCTTGCTTCCCCCACAGTACTGATAAAATCCACCTTGGATATAGTTTAGCAAAACAGTTCAGGGGTAATGCTTTCCCACCACTGTTTACACATTAAGGTTTTTGAAAGTGTTCTCAGTCTATTTGTTAGGGCTAAGTTTTGTTTGACTCCTACCTTTTTATGCCTTGATACTTATAAGTAGAAGCTATTGACTGACAGCTTCACTCTTGCAAGGAAAGTAGGTCTCAGTCCACTCCCTGAGCATCGCACACCCCCAGATCAGTCTTCATATAACACTGCAAAAGAGACTGCTAAGTCACACCTAAAACATCAAACCAGCCAGGTGTCCTCAAGCTAGAGGGACTACAGCTCAATAGCCTATATCCTTCATGGATGGGAGTACCAGAAAGCAAGTCTTCAACTCTAATGGGGTTTTAAGAGTTTTATTACGTGTCCATGTTAAGGAGACCAATTTCCTATCACCTCTGTATTGGAATTCATGTTCAAGCAGACTATGTGCCAGTAAGAGCCAAACCAAGGTCAGAAACAGCACCTAAGCCAAACCAAATCAAATCATTACCCAACAAAAGCCTTGTGTCCTGATGTTTGCCAGAGTCACTTGCCAAGAGCATGTTTGATGAGAAAACCTGGCTGCTTCTCCTGAGTTGTTACAATGCAGCATGCCACTTACAGTATAAATGACTTCACAGCACTTCTTGGAAACACCAGCAGTAACAGGCTTTAATTAAGCTACTGTGTGCCAGTCTCCCCAAGATGGCAGTTCACAGCACACCAACCACTCTGATTTACACCTTGCAGTGTTCTGAATCCATTGCTGAGGTGCCTGAAGTTCAGCTTTTAACTTGAGGCAAATTCAGTCTTCAGCAACTCTATCAGAGGTCTAGATTTAATAGCATGAACTCATCTCTTTTTTATGCAGGGTATCTTATTGCATTTGGAGAAACAAACTGTGATACAGAAGCATAGCAGAATAACCAGTTTATTCAGGATAGTAAGTACTTGGAGTCAAGAGATCCTCACAGTCCCAGTTGGAGGACATATCCTTTACTAGTGGAAGTTCTGGGTGGTTACTCCACATAGGGCTGGGACTCAAATGCAAGACATGTGGGTAACTGTGATAAGCTGCTGACCATAAAACAGTCACCTGACCAGCAGCAGCTTACCAACACCATGTAAAGTCTCTGGTTCATAGCACAGCTCCATAGCTTAACTGTGTCTGCTTCTAGGCTTCATTTCTGGTGTGTCCAAGATCTCCTTTCTGGAAGGTGACTCTCAAACTGAAACACCAGCTCTGTAAATTTACAGCATGGTGACACTCCTGCTTACAGCAGGCATTCTCCTTCAATTTTATAGCAACTGAATTTGCCAGAATCCTTTGTATTTTCTCTAGGGCAACTTAAATGCACAGGCCTGCTAGAAAGAATTGAACTCATTATAGCAGATAACAGGCAAGAGTAACGCTCTGCTTAGAAGTATTGCTTGAAACACTCACGCAAGTTTAGCATTAGTATATTATGCCAAGTGATAATCATTGCACTCTATTTCCCAAGATGGCCACACTGCTGAGTAGAAGCTGTTTAATAAGGCTGATAACATGCTGCATGTTGAAAGACCAGGAGCTCCAGCAGAATAGTTATCAAATCATTTAAGCCTTCTAATGGAAGCAGTACATCAGTGTAGTTTTGATGAACCTTATGCCAGCAGCTGGAATAAGTCACAGCCTGGGATTTTGGAGATATTGCAGGTAAAGGTCATGTGAGTGATCCTTGCAAAACTGAAATGAAGTACAAACAGTTCTTCATGTTACCAGTTACTCTGCGAGCTGCTAAAGCTTCCCCTTCCATCACATGACAGTCTCAGCCCTTCCACAGGAGCTCTTCTGGCAGATCAAGTGGAAAGCCCCTCTCAACTCACACAGCTTTGCCTCTGTTCAGCATGCTTTCACACTAACCATCAGATTAAAGTCAGTTTGAAGTGCAAGTGAAGATTGTTTATATTACAAGCATGACACAACCACATGTGCACTGCTGCTCAACACTGCTTCACTTGATGCATGTATTTTTAGGGTAACTTCTACTGTCAGGAGTCACAACAGGGGGTTAAACTCAAAAAGAACTACTATCCACAGCTTCTTGTGATGGACTTTGAGAAAGCATTTCTCTGTTTTTGCCTAACATGCAAGTAGAGATATTCACACACTGTGGGTAAAACAGGCTACCTACTCTAGAAAATTAAACTTGAAGTCGTGAGTATTCAGCTAACAATGACAGCAGCACATCACAGACAGAGTTTGCAGATTAAGCCAGACAAGATCAAATGCTACTGTGTAAAGGAACTGGAGTGAGTTTAAAGGTAATTAACCTCTGAGGTCACAGCCTTGTGAGATGGGTCCAAATTCAGCCTGCTTTCTCTAAGCTCTTCAGAGCATGTATTTCCACACAGCACAATAAAAGGGAGTTGCTTCAGAAAGCTCATCAAATAGTCCACACATTTGCCTCAGTGTGAAAAATTAAGGTCACATGTACTTAGATGTACAAGCATGTGTATTGTTTCAGTCCCAGCTACACCACACTTGGTTAGAAGCCTTGTAAATATTCTACTTGCTTCCCCACTGAAAAGGGCACATGAACAGAATTTGCACTTCATGAATTTTGTAGTAATATGACACAGAAGGAGCGATGTTTGTCCACTGTCAGTCTTCCAACCACTCTCACCACTAATGAAGGACACCTCCAGCAGAAGACATCCTTTGTCAGCTAAAGGCAGTACAGGCAAATTTAAAACAAACAGAATTGTGAAACATGTGAACTTTGAGGGAGAGGACTGCTTTCAACTGCAAGCAGCCCCTATAGCATCCAAACAATCATGCCAGCAGATACTGCTCTTTCTTTTCTCAGCAACAAACTCCCAGAGAGCAGCAGGTTCCAGCAGGAGTTAACAGGCATTACGCAAGAGGGTTATCTATAGAACCATACGTTTTCAATTTTGCTGAAGATGTCTCAGTCATTCATAATTGAGTGCAAGAACTGCTATCATTTACTTGCTCAGAGAGGCATGAGCCAACCCATGTAAACTGGCTTCTGATATTACAAATTGCTAACTGAAAGTTGTTCCACTGATCCCTTCTATTACATCATGGAAATTGTTATTTCCTTATGAAAGCTCCCTTAAATATCTAATTTAATCTCATTAATATTGGAATTCAGCTCTTACTTCCAAGACAGCAGCTGCCACTACCTTTGACAGATATGGGAGCTCATTTGGATGCCTCAGACTACTGGATGAAGTGTTAGGAGCTTAAGGTAGTGTGAGCATTTCAAACCTACAGTAAAAATAGTTCTGGAAGCCTTTACAGCCAGTGTCAATGAAATATCTTAATCTTTTGTCTGAAAAACCTTATTGAGTAAAGGAAAAATTAAGCCCATTGAACATTATCAATCCAGTATAGTCATTGAACCAAGGAAGACAATTTTGCAATACTGGTGTGGGGTAAGAAGGCATACACAAGCAAAGTCATTGCACTCACATCAGCAACTTCTGCCAGATACCATGAAAAAGCCCGACTTCTAGAGGGAAACAAAGCATTCACCAGCTCTTTATTTGAACTCAAGTTCCGGCCAAACCATATTTCATTAAGTATTTTTGTAGCACCGTCTGATCAAGGCAGTGGACCATGCTGCAGATCACACTGGAGCTGGTTATACAGAGCACTAAGGATATGTATGGTAACAATGCAGTTTCTTCTCAAGAATCCTCATAATATTGCAGTTCTCTGTCTGTGAGGCCTGACCATGGAGGTTCATTTCTTTAACATCTCTCCTGAAGAAATCTCCTCCATTCAACATTCAACATTCTGCAATACCTTTCCTATCCTTTCCCATTTGTAATTCTTTGCATTAGCCAAGCCCTAGCAACATTGATTCACTCACTCCACCAAGTGCCAAGTAAGAGCCTCGGCTAGATCTTTTCTTCTCCTTCCCCCCTCCTATTCACAGAGAATACTGCAGGCTGATCACTACCACGAAACTTCCCCAGAGGGAAAATATTTTTCAAGGTTAAACATTTTCTGCACCTGCCAAGGTGCTAAATTAGGGTAAATCACTGCTAACATGATCTGATAGAAAACTGCAGATTTAAGTGCTAAGTAGTTCCCCCAGAACTCTCTCACCATCACAGACTAAGTCAGGTGAGTCTCAATTGTTTTATGATAAAGATCAGGTTACAGGTTAAGCATGGAGTTATTCAAATGCAAAGCTGGTGAAGTTTAGTAGTCTGAAAGGCTACACTAATTTCCATCTTTGGTCCCTTTGTCAAATCCTTTTCCAGCATACTTACCACCCAACATAACCTCAAAGGGGCACACAGCCACCTCTTTCACCCCTCATGGGAGCTCATTACCCCAGAACACCCTGACCGAGCCCTTCCAATCCTAACATTAATTTCTCATCTTTTCCCAACCTCTGCAGCCCCACGTCTCCTTTGTACTTACCACTGAGCTCAACAATCTTGATTTTCCACCTCTGAAGCCCCATGTTTCCCTCACCTTATTTCTCACACCCTTCCCCTCACATTTAACTCAAGCTTTTCATACCCTTCCCACCTTTATATCCCCACATACCACATCCCCCAACCTTCTCATCCCTTTCTCATCTCTCCAGCCCCCTAACTCCTTCACCCAAGATTCTCAGCCCTTCCTCGCCTTCAGTCCCACAGTTCTTCAAATTCCCCTCGTCTCCTTCACCCCAAACCCTTCTTCCACACCTTCACCAACTCATCTTCCTCACCACAATCCCCTCATCACCTTGTCTTACCCCAAACCCTCTCACCTTCACCAGCCCCTTGTCTCACCCCGAACTCTCCTCAATACCTCACCTTCCTCACACCAAACTCTTTTCCTCATCAGGCCCCTATGTCACCTCAAACCCTCCCTCACCTTCGCCAGACCCTCACGATCCTTACCCCAAACCTTCTTCCACCAGCCCTTCATTCCCCCCGCCTCAGAGCTTCCCAACGGCTCCTTTAAGTTCATACACCCCTTCTCACTCCAGACACCACTCATAGCTTAGCCGCCCTTACTCCCAGGACCAACTGCCCGCTCCCTCTGTCCCAGACCCGTCACCCGCCGACCCCCTTACCTGCCCCCGGGTCTCCCCCTGCACCCGGGACCAGCTCCGTGCGGCGGGGGAGGCAGCGGTGCCGGGAGGTGGCCGCAGCGGCCGGCGGGGAGGGTGGGGGGAAGGAGGGAGGAGTGAGGTCACTCACGGCGGCGAGAACGCGGGCGACACCGGGCAGCAGCGGCCGCTTTATACCGGGCTCCTCGGAAACCGTCTCCCGCTTCCGCTTCCGCCCCCTCCCCGCTCCGGGGGTCATGAATATGCAGCGGAGAGGAGTGGCCCGGGGGGCGTTGCTAGGGTGACGGGCGGGCGGGCTACGGGCTCGATCAGGCATCCCCCCAGGGGCGTGGGGCGCCGGGCGGCGGTAGCGCCCGAGGGGAGCAGCGGCGGCGGGCGGTGTGCCGGGGCTGAGGCAGGTGTAGCGGCCGTTCCCACTGCTGGGGGCAAGGACGAGCACCTGTGCCGTGGCCGAAGAGGGGCTGCAGGCCGGAAAGAGCGCGCGCTGAGTCGCCGAGGCTGCCTGGAAGCTGCCGCCTGACCCGCGCGCGCCGGGGCGGCCGTGCTTGCCGCGCCGAGTCGACAGTGGCGCGGCGCGGAGCCCAGCCCGGCTTCTCCGTCCCAAAAAGTGGTGCCAAGGGCAGCTCCAAGTTGGCAACTCTGAAAGTGCAGGAGTGGACGTCCTTCCCTACCTGTATCAAGACTAGCGTGACCAACACGACGAGGGAAGTGATTGTCCTTTGTATTCAGAACTGGTGAGGCCACATCTTGAGTATTGGGTTCGATTTTGGGTCTCTCACTACAAGAAGGACGCTGAAGTGCTGGAGTGGGTCCAGAGACGGGCAACAAAGCTGGGCGAGGGTCTGGAGAACGGGTCCGGTGAGGAGCACCTGAGGGAACTGAAGTCTAAAGTCGGAAGAGAAGGAGGCTGAGGGAAGACCTTCTTGCTCTACCTGAAAGGAGGTTGGAGTGAGGTGGAGGTTGGTCTCTTTTCCCAAGTAACCAGGGATACAATGAGAGAAAAACGGCCTCAAGTTGCGCCAGGGGAGGTTTAGAAGAAACTTCCTCAATGAAAGGGTTTTCAAGCCCTGGAACGGGCTGCGCAGGGAGTGGTTGAAGCCCCGTTCTTGAATGTGTTTGCAAGATGCATAGGCGTGGTGCTGAAGGACATGGTTTAATGCCAGACTTGGTAGTTAGATAATGGTTGGACTTAATGATCTTAAAAGTTCTTTCCCAGTTAAAACCATGCTATACCTGAGATACTGCAAATAACAACTTAAAATTGTCAAAAGTTTCCATTGTTGTGAGGAAAAATGAGGAAAAATAACACCTGTTTCCTCAGGTTTGGCCACATGAAGGGGCTCCATCCTGCCTCCTTACCTCTGCTGCTCTACCTCCTCTCCACATGTCCAGCCTAGTGCTTCAACAGGGTGTGCCACACCGGGTCACTATCACCTGCTCCGTGCAAGAGGGCAATTAGCATTTGTCACATCCACAATATTGCTGCAATCCATATGCAGCTTGCAGCGATTGTACACTTTGGTCCTCACTGAAGCCATAATGCAGCGACATTATAAGCACCCCCTACAAACTTGCCATAAAAGACCACAATTTTTTTTAGCACAGGCATGTGGTATTTATTCCCAATTACTTAATGTCTCCTAGTTTTAATTGTGCTAACTATGTTGGACAGGGTAGTGTAATATTTAATTTTCATTACTTACATAAACTAGGGACGCATAAAGTAGTGTGTGAGTGGCATGTGAAAATGCACATTACATTGCACAAGTGTACTTTTGGGCTGTTTCTTGACATGCCATTAACTATATATTCCAAAACAGTTTTTTGGTTTTTTTTTTATTTTGAACTTTTTTTCTGTGCAGCCCATGAATAAACAAACCACAAAGCATACCAGACTTAAGAAAAAGGAAAACCACAGAAGGCAAAATGGAAGAACTGTACACATTTACACACCATTAAAATGCAGTATGAGTCTTGAGACTGACAAAAGCACTGAGACCGCAAAGCCATGAAGAAACAAACAAACAAAAGACATTAATCTATTGTTCTAGAATGCTGTTATCAATATGTGTCTATTTTTAGGCTAATTCAAACCAAGGATTGAAAAA
Organism: Dryobates pubescens; assembly: GCF_014839835.1. Taxonomy (NCBI): domain Eukaryota; kingdom Metazoa; phylum Chordata; class Aves; order Piciformes; family Picidae; genus Dryobates; species Dryobates pubescens. Next base: position 16,462,007 of record NC_071625.1, on the reverse strand, counting down.
ACATGCATGACCACACTCATGCACAAGACACTAATCTGGTGAGGATTCCCAAGTCTATTCAAAGAATGATGGTTTTTTGGGACATACTACTGTTGTTTATAAATATTGTATTGACATTGTTAGCTTTTTGAAAAAATATGGCATAATGATTCTCTTAATTGCTCCAATGATAAAGATAAAACTACCATCGTGATGACAACCCCGTGTAACACCTACTCTTGACAGTAAAACAACATCCATCATATTACAACTGAATGTATGCAGTATAGCTTCATAAAACATTGAAGTTTATTCCACAGTAAAACCAAAATATATTTATAGTAGGAGAAAAGTCTAATGACTCATGGTAAGAGAATAGACTTTAGGGGAAATTAGATGAGACCCTAACACAACTGAAATCACCAAGTGGGGATCTCAAGAGAGGAGCATAGTTACAACTTTTAAAGTGTGCTTTGTGTTACCTGTAAATGTATGGAAGCCTGGGCTCCCTGACATGCGTCGTTTCCCTTTAAAAAAAACAATGAAAACACCATTTTTGGGGGGTGGGGGTCCTTTTGCTGCGTGCCATTGTTGCATTGCACAGTCCTTTCCTCACCCTGACATTTTAGACCTGTTTTGGCAACATCCAGACACGTCCAGATATTTCTCCATTGTGTTTCCTCGTGTGATTTTCACTTCAGAGATTTTAGCCCTTAGCTGAGCCTAGAGTCAGAAAGGGTAATTTTCTATAAAATATTTTAGTTTAAAAAAATCCAACTTTCCATAATGAGATTGAGGGGGTGGAAGAAAAATAATCCAAGGAAGCAGACCCACCTTTTCCCTCTGAGGTTCTTACTCAACTCCAAATATTTAACCCATAATAAATAAGTGTATCCTCAAGTCTTGGCATGGGAGACTAGAGTGTCAGTCAAGAGGCTGATGTGCTGTCCAGGCGTGTGCTGTGTTTGCCTGGGAGATGCACTGATGTTTGTGGGGCTCAGAGAAAATCACCTAAACTGTGGTTCAGTGCCAGGATGGAGACATGCTTTCCTTGCATTTGGAGGGTCTACTTTGAGCAGATCCCTCCTCAACAAGGTGGTGTTTGCAAGTCCTGTTCCTCTGTTTGATGTGCAGCATGTTGAGCCATTTCGATGAAAGCCCCAGGGTATCTTTCTCTAAAGAAAGCATCCAGAAGTGACCTTAAAATCTCTCTCTAGGACTCTTGATTACGTGTCTTTCTATTTTGTGAGTCATGTAGTTTGAGAAACCCCCAAGCTGCTGATCCCTTACCCTTGCTTCCACTGATTTGTTTGGTAATGACTTAAAAAATAAAAATCTATGGGACCTCTGAATACAACAGGGCAATATCCTTCTCTAAAAGCCTCTCCCTCTGTCTTGGCATAGCAGTCGAAGCAAGGGGTCTTCCCTGGTTAATGAGATACATTAATTAACCAGACTTGGGATCATCAACAAGCTGCCTGAGTTCTCTCTACTCCATTTCACAGGTACTTGGCTTACAAAATTGTTATGAAAATTTACTCCCCAGCCAAGCCAAACAAACAACACCCCCACTATTATTTTACATGCGTGTCAAAAGAAATAACTTGCCGCAGGCAAAGTGGGTGAAAGAATTTTATGAGGCTGTGTCTGATCCTCCCTCTCCCCTCCCTCAGACAGTTGAAGAAATGTTTGTATGATGAAAGGGGTAAGGGAGCAGAGGACAGCTGGTTAGGAATTAATGAAATGTTTGAGCATTATCATGCAATAATGGATTTAGCTGAGTGTTTGCCAGTGTTCAGATCTAGTGTGAATTGCTTTATATGAAACGCTGGGATTCCTAGATTATCCAAGCCTCATGAGACTGCTGGGGCTCCTAAACCCTTGAAAGCTGTAACTTCAAAACGAAAAAGGTAATTCTTCACCTCGGTGGACAAAAGTGCACAGTATTGTTTTGACTTGCTTTCAGGCTTAATGAAGTTTGACCTCTTAAAGGTTTCTCCTAATGGGGAGTGGCCATGGGTTTGGGAAGCCTGAGGCTAGACTTGAAGGAAATCTGAGCACCCAGAACTTTAGGTGAAGTCTTCTAGCCAGGACACTTGTAAACAAGATGAGAAAAATGGCTCTCAACTTTTACACATTTGGCCTGTATCTCTTACAAAGGGTGAGATATCTGGTGGGAAACTCATGATCTGGGCTTGAAACTGCTGTTTATCCTTCCCATCCTCCTCCAACATATGCTGTCATAAAGCTGGAACTTTAATGTCTGTGTAAAGTGGCCCATGTCCCTTGATGCTTTTTAATATTTTTTTTCTCTAGAAGCATTGGGATGCTTCTCTTTCTGCCTGTTGGATGAGGGCTGTAGGCTTGCAGCAAGCCAGCCAAAGATACTTCGGATGCAGACAAATCTTAAGAAGGTCTTATGGCAGTGAGATGCTGCCTATGAGTTTGTGACTGGAACCCACACAGGCAGAATTGCTGGTCAGCTTAGGTTGCCTGTGGTAACTAAAACTGACTTTAAATTCTGAGAGCCAAATGGCTTCAGACTGGACCTGTAGGTACAGAGTATGACCTAGCCCTTTGCCCTCTCTTGTGCTCAGAGTTTACCTTTCTGGAGCCAGCTGGCTCTTGTTACACTAGAGCAATGTCAACAGTCGTAAGCTAATAGGGTGGTGCATGTATAGGGTCTCTTTGCCTTTCTCCTGGGCTGAAACTTGGAGTAAAAGCAGTGGATGTATTCCCACACCATCCCCACATGGAAAATCAATGGCTTGTGGTGGAGGCTCAAGCCAACAGCACTTATGTTGACAAGATGCTAATACAGCCTGTGCGATGCATTTGCTGCTGCTGCCACCACTTGTGAGGTCTCGTCAGGAGCTGATGCCTTGAAAAATGAATGTTCCCTATCATTATTTTCCTGGTTTGCACAGCTAAAAAGTGGTATTACCAGTTGCAAAAATTATTCTGCCTCTTGAATTTATGTGGTCTATAATTATCTTCACAATGAAACTATGAAGACAAGCTCCAGTGGAGTTTGTAGTTGACATGGGATGATTTGACGGGCCTTCAAGAACTGTGGGTTTCAGACCTGACTTAAGTGTCAAGAGCAGGTAAAGTGCTGCTAGATAGCATTTCAGAACTGCAGGGCTCACTCATATCAGTCACTTCTGGCCTTGCAGTGGAGAGACCAGCATCTCTGGGGTTTTATGCAGTTTACTCTTTCTGTTTCTCACAGCCTGGGCAATGAGCTGAGATTAGTCAGTTTTCCTTCTGAGCAGTCTCATGCTAAACCAGGCTAAACCATGACTGTGATGTTTATGAGGTTTCCATTGCTGCACAGGAATATTTCTACTTTGATCTCTGTGTTTAGTAAAAGCCAGTTTGAAAAATGGGTACATTTTCATCCTATTGCCTTTGCAAAGAACCAAAGCCCTGAGCCAAAGCTTGAAGTACAAGAGGCTGTTAAGTCTGAAACTATTTTCAAGTGACATACTTGTTTGTTTTTTTTCAAGTGACTTTCATTAGCAGTACCCCGGTGAATACTTGCCAATATTATTGTCAGTTTACACTGGTGGATGCAGAAAAAGGACCACTTAGTTTTCTGGTTGCACAGGCTCCTGCTGGAAAGCCAATTCCACTCAAGTTTCATTTGAGAGGTCTTTGTTCTTTAATGCTTTCTTGTAATAACACAACTTTTCATGGGTTAGTTCACAAAATCACAATGTTTCAGGTTGAAAGGAACCTGTAGAGATCATCTAGTCCCACTGCCCTGGCAAAGCAGGATCACCTAGGGCAGGCCACACAGGAGCACATCCAAGCAGGTTTTGAAAGTTTCCAGGGAAGAACTCTCCACAACCACTAATTTATAGATAATAGCCAGTTGGGCTGGTCCAGTGCAGAATAAAATACCATATTTTATCTGGTCCCAACACAAGTGCTTGGTCTGTAGCTCTAGATACCGAAACATGACCTCTAGTTAACTGAATATTTAGCTCTGTTCATGTTGCCTTCTTGTTTTGCAGCCTTTTAGCTACAGCTGGATTCAAACTGTGCAGGTGTTAATGAGCACGTCTGTTTTGATCACCCGGGTGGGACCTGAAGCCTCTATAGCCTTCCTGGAGGACTTGCTTTAATCTTTGCTGTGCTAAGGCCTGTTACAACCATGGTTGTGATTTATCTCATCTCTCCCCTTGCCTAATCAGTCACGTACCTAATTGGCATTTGCAATATTCTGGGTCCCAACATAGACAGGATTTCAAATTGTTTAGCCCTGTGTCATCAGAACTGCATCTGGAAAACCATCAGTGTTCCTTCTAGTTTTGGAAAACCCTAGGAAACAACATAGAAGGACCTAAACCTAGGCTAGTGACTGCTGCAGCTGTGACTCGGCGTTAGCAGAGGGCCACAAGAGGCTGCCAAAAATAGATGCTGTTGTGCTGACTATACTGGGGGTTTTTCACATTCCCTTGAAAAAAATGAGTAACGCTCACCTGGGCGATGCAGAAGTGAGTTGGATTGGCACTGGTTGGCAATGGGATGGAAAATTAGTATGTAAAGAACCTAGTGATTAAGATAATAAAAACAATGTTAAGAGTCTTAGGTGAAGCCAAGTTTTATAGCCCTCAAGCCTTTAATTGTGAAATTGTTGGCTCTCATTTTGTTTCTGGAATAGAAATCTATTTAAATGACTTAAGCAACCCAAGTTTCAAGAATAACCCCGAGCAGACTGTTGTTGTAGTTGTGACTGAGACACTGAAATGAATTAGGTGAATACTTTTTAGTCTAATTGGTTCGATTTGCAAACATAACCAAACAACTTCAGATCCTAAAGTGTTTCATATGAAAGTAATTTCAAACTTTTAGGAAAAAATAAAATGCATATCTGAAGTCAGAAGTTAATGGGAGTGGAAATAAGCTCCCCAGCAACATACTGAGATTTTAAAATATTCTTTGAATTGCTTCTCCCCACTAAAGGTTGGGTGAAAAGTGATGGATTCATCATTTGGGGAATTACAGAATCACACAGAATATTAGGGGCTTGAAAGGACCTTGAAAGACCATCTAGTCCAACCCCCCTCAAAACAATTGTGCTCAACAGTTTTTCCCTTTTCCTAGAAGTGAATGTCACTCCAGTCATTAATTTTCATGTAGTGCTTGAAATCCCTCTACCTGAAGCACAGTGTGGATACTGCACACTGCTGTTCTTGGGGGCTAGTTTCACTTTACAGCTCAAAAGATGTAAAAGCTGGTTGGTCCCAAAAGGAGCAATTTTTCCTCTTCATCCAGTTATCATATGTTCTCAGGATGAGTTTGCTAAAAAAAAGAATAGTTTTATGCTGGGTAAATCATGCTGACTGACTCATGCAACAGTCCTAAGCCTTGTTTCAGCTTGTGAAGGCTGGCAGGTAATGGTCAGGCTCTTGCAAATAATATTGTCTCTTCCAGGGTCAGTCATCCTCCAGTTCTCACTTCTGACCCCTGTAAAACCAGCAGCACTTTCTAGTTTCTTAAGCATTTTTGTCATCTTCCTCCCACACTTCTCAGGTCTTCCCAATGCTGCAGCACAACCTGTTGGAGGGGGACCTGGAGGTGGCACTGGTCTTTTTTAGAGCTCTGTGTGTGACATATGCTTTCAACAGCACAGATGTACTTTCCTGCTGCTCCTCTTGGACAATCCTATCAGTTCAGCAGCTTCTTTCCTTATTTATAAAGGGAGCCTGGTGACTAAGCTCCTAACTTAAGTACCTCAAAGATTCAGGATTGCTTTGTTAGGACCAAAAATGTTGTACTCCTTTTTTTTTTTCCTTTCCTTTTTTTCCCTCTCCTGTCATGAGTGAATAAAATGCAGCAGGGAGTATTTTTGGGAATATGTCAGAATAGGGTTGAATTGAATGGGTGTCAGCCCATTTTTCTAGACTGGCAATGCATTTATGATGAGTGCAGATGGATACTCTCCATGAGGACATCTGAACTCTTACCTAGGCCAGAGCACATAAAGGCAACAGGAGCTCAGAATATAGTGATTTGAATGGAGATTATTTACAACCTTGAGAGCAGACTCAAGAAGTTATGGCTTAAGATAAAGAAATTAATAAAACCAGAAGGAGAGCAGGTTCCTAGCAATGAGGTTATTTGGGAGGTTTAACAAGCTCCCTAGGGAAGTGCTGTTGCTGTGGAGAACTTCAGGAAGAGACCAGAAATGTTTTTGAGGAGTTTGGATTTTTCCTGTCAAGTAATCAGTGGTGTTTCTGCCAGAAAAAGGTCCTCTCCAGTCCCAATTAAACAAGAACTGACCTGAATGGATTGCTCTGAATTTGAACAAAGTAATTTTTTTTTCCCCAACTGGCAAGTGTTTCATGTATTTTCCTTGCTATTCCTGCCCTCCCCCCTGCCTGCACACCCCCCCTGCCCCCCCATTATTAGTGGTTTGGGTCAGACCAGAAGCATATGTTGGAGAATCTGCCAGAAAAAATGTTTTCACAACTGATATTTTCTTAAAGGCCTTTCAAAAATTGCCAGTCAGTGCCCTTGGAGACAGAAATCCTCTCTTCACAATAGAACAGGTACAGAGCAGACACCAGACACCGGGTATTTTTCTTATCATCTATCAGACTGGAACTGAAGACCTGCTAGTGCTGGCTCCACACTTCACCTTGTCTTTCACCTTCCTTCTGTGATGCCCAACAAGCCCATGATGTTGCCTTTAGAGGTTTATTTTTTGACCCTTGAGGAGCAGCACTTCACCACCTCTCTGTGGTCTGGTGAGGCTGTGGCTGGAGTGTGGCTGGAGAAGTTCAGAGGAGAATTTGGGGACTATGGAGCTTTGAACTGAGCTGAAATGTATTTTGTCTTCTCCTAATAGACAGTCTTGGCAATCAGCTGTCAGATGGCCTTGTCCTTTTGTATTGATCTTCTATTATCCTGCTGCAGAAACTTCCTTTTTCAGAGGGACAAGTGTGGTTTTTAGGGGATGTTGGCTTTGTCATCCTTTCTGGCTTGTTTTGAACTTCACTTCCCAGAAATGAGAGACACTGCTTCTCTTTTCTCCCCCCTCCATCTGCTTACTGCTAATGAAGTATTCCACCAAACTATTTCTTCCTATGGATCTGTGCCTTGCTGTTGACTGCAAACTTAAACCAGAAGTTTTCTTGTGGTTTAAGGAGATACAAAGTCTCTTCACCAAGTGGATTTACTCACATCAAATATCACAAAACCCATATTCCAGATGAGCCACTTGCAAATCATCTCCTCTAAGCACTTATTTTAACAAACTTGCAGCATTTCATCCCCTCTGTGGTTTTGCTCTCCCTCTGAAATGCAGCTGAAGCCAGGAGGTTTAAAAATTGTCAGGAAAGGGGACATACTGTTGAACCAACTTCACGTTCTTGGAAAACACATAAAATTCAGGGACAGGGACAAGCCTATAAACTGGAGTCCTCAGTATTTCCAGGGCTTGTGTTTCCCTCAGCCCTCTGAGCTCTGTCTGAATTCTGTTCCTGAATCCAGCCCCCTGAAAATTTACAGCCATTGAGACCTTTGATTTCAATCTGTATGTGACAAAAAAATACAAAGCTGGTTGTAGCAGACCTCTGGCAACTGTGCTGTTAATGACAGGAAGAAAGTGAAGCTCTTCAGCTGATCCATGACCACTCAGCTCACAAATATTATTGGAGCCACAAAAAACTTTGAAAAGAATTCATACATTGCAGGGACAGATACTACTCTGCCATCTGCCTCAGTGGTGATCTGTGGGATTTACCTTTCTAAAATCATATGCAGATGCAGAAATTGCCATTATTTTGAGAGTACAGGATGGTTTCTTTATGTATGCATGTAGCATTCCTTGACTTTACTTTCTCTCTAATGACCTATGAGTATCTCTTGTCTCATGGAATTGAGTGTTGTTTGCTTGTTCACAGTTTCCTTTCCTTCCGTTATCCAGCAAAGAAAGTTTGTTTAAGTGGCTTTTGTGAACTCTTTCAAGATCCCCAGAAGGATGATACAGGAAACAGAGAGTTTCCTTTCTATACAAACTTCTAGGGTGTTCCCATAATAGCCTGAATTTTATCTGCACTGAACAGCCTGCAACTGGACAAAAAATTAATGAACTGTCAAGGCATCAGGCAGAACACAATTAACATATCAGAGAGAGGAGAGCTTGTAATGAAAAAGAATACTTCACTTCCATAGCACCTTTTATCCCGTGTTGCCAAACACTTTCTATGTTTCAAATTACTTTTCAAGCTGGGCATGCTTTAAGCATTCAAGCCTGAAATTTTCCATTAATTGCTCCCTGCCTCAAGTTGAATACATTTTTTGGAGAGAAGTGAAGTTACAAACAAGCCTCCAAACCCTCTTTAAAAGTTGCAGTCATATTTCAATGAGATTAAAGGTAAAGAATTAGTTTTATGAATGTTTAAGCTTTCTCCCTCTTTATTTTGAAGAGCGCTTTTGCACCACAGGAGGCTGGAACATGAATGAGATACTCAGCATAGAAGCACTGCTGGGAATGAGAGTCTGTTGCTGTCTCTGTGAAAACACATCTGGGTTTGTTCAAATAATAAGCCACAGACCAACCTCCACTTGAGAGTGCTAGAGGGAGGCTTGCACCTTGGTTTTGATGCCTGCTGACTGCCATGCCTGTAGTTTCTGCAGCCCCCTGCTAAAAGCAGCCCCTGTAAGCAGAACATCTGGACAGGGCAACGACAAAATGGATTCTCATCTTTCATGATTTCACCCTGGGTGACCTGGCACAGTGGGTGAGATCTAGGAGGATTGTACTACTGGGAGGGAGGGCAGGGCCTGTGTTGACAGCTGACAAGGTAGAAATGTGAGTCATTAAAAGGCAAAGACCAAACTGTAAAGAAACAATTACTTACATATTTTAAAAAAAGAAGAAATCAGATCTGGAAGGCAACTTCACCTCGTGGTTGACACTCCCTACAAAAGCACCATGTTATTCCAGAAGTCTCCCATGAAATGAATAAACCTTGCCAGGAATAATCAGAGATCTGGAATTGTATAATTGCTCAACTAAATGCAGGCAGAGAACAGATAGGGAACCTGTGCTTTGTTTTTCCTGCCCACTTCCTTGAGTTCGGGGCTGTGCGGTGCTCAGAGTGCTGGTGGCTTATATTGGCTAAAGCAGTCAGGACATCAGGGAAAAAAAAGAAAGAAAGAAAGAAAAAGCTTCTAAGCAACAGCTTCAGAGTATCTGTTGTTTTAAACTCCATTCATAAAAACAGTTAGCTGTACTGTGGCAAGGCAGGCTGGTACGCTCAGCATACTCACGTCTGTGAGCAGCAGAAAGCTCTTGACTTGCTCCAAGCTGAGTGCCGGCAGATTTCATACCCTCCCAGCAGTAATCCAGCAATAAAAAAAATGGCTTTAAGCCACTTCAGGCTCTAGTGCTCCCATTAGTATTCTCCAGTTACAGAGATCAAAAGGCTGCAAAGGGTAGTGCAAGTGAGGGGAAGGAGGAGATGCAGGCAAGAACTTTGCCTCCTCTCCTAGAGGGGTTTGGTCCATTTTCTCAAGCAGCAGAGACCAGGTTTGGGGGGCAGATGTCACAGCAGCATGGCTTGGATGGTTTGGCACTCCCATGTCATGGGAGTCCAGTCACTGTGTTGGGCAGTCTTAATGGTGGGGCTCTGGTGCCTTTATTTAGTGATAATTCACATCTGACCAAACTCCAGATACTTAAATCTGCTGGTGCCTGGAATGGCCAGTCCCAATGCAGAACTACCTAGCTCTGTATGGCCACAGGCAGGAGCTGATGTGAAAATTGTTTGAGTAGCAGCAATTAGCACAGCAGTATGCTTTATTAATTTCCTAAAAACAGCATGGGGAATTTTTTTTTTTATATATATATATATATATATGTATATGTATATGTGTGTATATATATATGTGTGTGTGTATGTGTGTATATATATTTTTTTTAATCAAGAAAAAATATTTGTTACTTTTAAAATCAAAAGTTTTGTGTTTTCTAAGAAAAGGGTGTCTTTAGCAACAAGAACCTTTATTTTATTCAAGTCAAAACTTCCTTGTGAAACAGTACTAATTAAAATAGGCTCTGAGGAAAAGTAAAGAGGTTCTGCTAGAAAAACCTCAAAACTAAGGATGGTTGATCACATACTTGGAAGGCTTGGAAACAAGAGTGTGGTGGAGCTCCAGTACATTTGTCTTCCAGAAGGGAAGTTTACTAGGGATTTAATCAGTCCTCAGAAATACCTGTGGCAGAAGAAGGTTCCAGGTGCCACCCGTGCCAAGAAGGTGTCACTGTCTAATCCAGCAAAGGACTACAAGAGCTATTTGCTGGAGATGGAATCAAGAGATGTGCCCACTGGAATTAAGGATCAGAGGTTAATTAGCTATATGAACATCCTACCGAGGAAGTCATCCTGTGGCTTCCTATATGACAGCTTGAGGACATTGTCATCAGATGTAGGTGACCGACTAAGCTGCTCACCACGTTGTTGTGGAGATAGCCTGCTTTTCTGCTGATAGCAGAGGGAGGCCAGGGCTCCTACCTCAGGTACCCAAACCTCACGGCTGTGAGTATGTCCCAGGTGCCTGCTGTAGGACTGTGCCCTACTTTTGTGTTTCTCAGTGAAAGAGCCACCTTAGTTCTCTGGAAAAAAAGCAAAACAAGGACAAATTTGTGCACTTATGCTAATCTGTTTTCATTTGCAGCCAAATTCTGCCAAACTTTGAGTGTCTATTTCTTCCCCACCGTCCTGTTTCTGTGCTGGGGCACATGTTCCTTTTTGTTTTATTGTTTTCTTTCTTTTAATAACAGTTATTGTGGTTGTTTCACAGTCCACCTGGTGATATACTCATCACTCTGGACACAATAGGACACTGAGCTGAGCAGTCTATGGTCAGACACTGTATGTGAGGTTTTGGAGCTTGCTGTGTGTTGAGGAGAGAGGGCAGAAGGCTGTGGCAGAAGCTCCTTGGCTTTCCTTGTCCCTTCTTCAGATGTCACCAGATCGCTGTCACATGAGCACACTGTGGGTGGGGAAATGCCCTGGCTGCTCTGAGCTCAGTGCTGTTGGCTGCCCAACCTGTTTTCTTGCACAGTAAATCTATGAATACAGCCTGACGATTACTCAAGGTGTAATCTAAACCCACACTTCAGAGACGTGGCTCCTGGCTGAACTCTCCCGGTCCCTTGCAAGGCTGAGCAAAGGAGTTTGATTAAACCAGCCACGAAAAGAGAGTTGCTTTGTGTAGCAGAGTTCAGGAAGGTGCATGATGCTGCATCTCTGTTGAGGGTACCAACTTCTTTGGCTGTGCTTCTGCATCTCTCTTGTGAGACCCCACCTGGAGTACTGCATTCAGCTCTGGGCCTTCCAGTGTAAGAAAGACATGGACCTGCTAGAGTGGGTCCAGAGGAGGGCCATGAAGATGATCCAGAGGCCTGGAACACCTGTCCTACAAGAACTTGACAGACTTGGGCTTGTTCATCCTGGAGAAGATGTTCATCCTGGAGAAGGCTCCAGGGAGCCCTTATAACAGTCTTCAAGTACTTAATGGAGGCCTTGGAGAAAGCTGGAGTTGGACTTTTTGAAGGGCATTTAGTGATAGGACAAGGGGCGATGGCTTTAAAATGAAAGAGGGCAGATTTTATTAGGTATCAGGAAGAAATTCTTCACTGTGAGGGTGGAGAGGCATTGGAATAGGTTGTCCAGAGAACTTAGGGGTGCCCCATCCCAGGAAATGTTCAAGGCTGGACTAGATGGGGCTTTGAGCAGCCTGATCTAGTTGAAGATTTCCCTGATAACTGCACGGGAGTTGGACTAGGTGTCCTTGAAGCTCCCTTCCAAACCAACTCATGCTGTGACTCTGTGTTTCTAGGATCTGCATGGTGGTCAGCACAGCTGAACAGAGACTGTATGGATGCACAAAATGAAATTTTCCCTGGCACAGAAGCCAGAGATGATTCTTTTAGGATATGGAGGACCTGAGCTTGGCCTACATTGAGCCCTGTCCCTGGGCAATTTAATCTTGTCAGCCAGAAACTTCTATGGATTTACTCTTCCATATGTAATTGTTTGATAATCACGTTGCCATGGCTACACTGGAAACTTGCAATAAATGTGTAATTTCACACATTTACATCAAAAGGAACTCTGGGACATACAACTGTGTTTTGAACACCATACTCACTGGGGTTTTTGGGGGATGGGGAGTGAGAGATATAGAGCAGGTTTAACAGCCTGGAGGTCAGGTTGTTGAAGTCTTGTCTGTAGTAGGTCTTACTCAGGATAGTTGCCCTGCTGGTGTCTAAGCAGCCATTTTCACAACAGCACTGGGTCAGTAGCCTCACCTGCTGCCAATGTACCTGGGAGCTGCAGGGTATTGAGACTTTTTGCAATTCAAAAAAGACAAAGTTGACACAAAGTTCTGGTGTGCCTGGAATTCAGGAGGAAGGACTGAGATAAGAGTGTAGCATGAGGCTCTGCTTAGGGATCTGATACTCTCTTCTATTCCCAGTTTGGTCTCTTCATTCCCTTTTCAGTTCTGTCCTCTTACATCTTTCTTGCTGGCTCCTTTTCTCCTCTGTTCCATCCTCTGTCATCAGGATTCCTCCCTATGTCACCAGCCACCTTGTCCTAGTCTCCTTGTCCCACCACCCCAGGCTACCATCCCATCTGCCCTCAGGTTCTTTTTCCCAAGTGCTCTCCTATTGCTGATGGATTCTTGTCCTACAGACAATTTCTCTTAATCCCATGGGTAGCTCTTGCCTTGGTCCATGCCTTCTTTTCTGCCTCTGGCAATAGTCAATGGCCAGGTAGGGGTTATTTAGAGAGGAGATAATGACAGGGGTAGCAGAGAAGAGGCTGTACCAACTTCAACCAGCAGCACCTGAATGCAGTGGTGGATGGCACAGATGCAGCCACTGAATGTCAGATCCAGAGAGGAATTTGCATCCGGACTCTATCCCTGCTGATTTAAACAGATTTTTCAGGAACTCAAGACTTGGACAGTTCTGCTGCCTTTATTTTTTTTTCCCTATAGCAACGGCATCTGGAACAGTGTCAGCACCGAGGCGGGGCTGCAGCTGCGCTCCTCCTCACTCAGAAGCACAGAGGTGCTGGAGGGTCTGTAGCAGTAGCAGAACATGGACAGAGCTAATGTTTCACTTCGTCCTGTGAATTTACGGTGTAGAGAGGAAATTTGACTGAGACAAGTGCCCAGTACTGACAGTTTCAGTGAGAAACTGGAAAATAGTAAAACATACTGGAAAAGCTTAAGAGATTTTTTTTTCCACAGTTGTTTATACAATTGGAAAAGTTAAGTAACCCTAATTATATAGGTTATTAGTGTTAATGAGTCACCACCTTACTGTTATTATTCCTGGTTTCTGTTGCCATAGGACAGGAAGCTGCAGCTGTGCTACTAAACAAATCCTTAAATTTGCTATTCCAAGATTGAGACACAGGAAAATAGGTGGACTCAGGTAAACAGGGGAACGCTAGGAAGGTGTCTTGTGTGGCAATCTGAGCGTTATACTGGGGGCAAAGACAAGTTTCTATCAGGGACTTGGGAGGTTTTTGTGGGGGTGATTTTTGGATGTGTCTGAGAAGCCTTTCCAAAGATGGGAATGGCTGTAGTTAGAGAAGTCACAGGGCTTTGAAAGTGAAGACCTGAGACTAATGGGAAGGGAGGAGTCAGTGGAGTGATACTGACTGGGGAGGAAGATAGCAGAGACAGGTTAGGAGAAAAATGTCTGTTGTAATACCCTGAATGGATAAGAACAAAGCATAATCAGGGCCCCTGCAAGGTTTAACTGCAGCCTGACTTCATGGACCCTGAAAGAGGCATGGGGTGGCATTGAGGGACCACATCTGCATGGCAGGTGACACATCATGTTGGCCACTATGGGTTTAGAAGATTTAAGGAGAAGGCTTGGGAGAAAGGGGATGTCAAAACTAGCTTTTTCCAGGCTGATCTTCAGATGATAATTAGACATCCACGAGACATCTTGTTATCTGTGATGATTACTTTGTGATGGCCTTTCCTTACTGAGGGGCAAAACAAGGCTGCAGGATAACCTGAGATCTCACTGGAGGAGAGTGTGTTTGCCTAGGTGTTAGAGTGTGTGCCAGCTCAGTTCTGCTGTTCAGTTCAGGCAGCAGCACGAGCCAGTGGGGAGGAGGCAGGAACGTGCTAACCCTCAGTGTTTCATTGATTAGTTTCAATTGATCAGTTGTGTAGAAACAAAACAAATGAAGTTTCCGGTCGCTTGAATGTTGCAAAGCTGATCCTGCACTTTTGGTTCCCTCTCTCAAAAAGGACTTTTTTGAGATGGACAGCTGACCTCAGAAACAAAAGGGAAGATCTACTAGAAAAATGGATTGTCAGGCAGATTTTCTTTCCCTCTCAAGTACATACAAGGGCATCTACTAAAACTGCCACAGGAGTAAGCACAAAGGAATATGCACAGAAGTGAGCTGCCCCAGGAGTGTGAAAGTCATCCTTGAGCTTTTGTATTTCCTCCAGTGCAGTCTCTCTCTTTTGGCACAGACTTTTGTCTTCCAGTCTGCCAACCTATGCACCTTGGTTTCCAAAGTCTGGGTGCAGAGGGAAGCCCTCACCTATCTCTCTCTGGCATGGGTAAAATGTGCCTCTCCTTTTCAGAGCTATTGGAGGCTGACCTTTCCTGCTCAGTTATCTGTTTCCCATTATTTCCCAGAGCTTGGGTGCTGAATTCCACCAAGGCTTCAGAGGGAGATTAGCATGGACTTGTCTTGGCCAAGCATGACCTTCGTTCATTGCTCCTAGAAGATCAAGGAGGAGAAGGAAGGAGGGGGGTGTGAGAGGGAGGGTGGTGGGGTGGTGTTGAGCTATAGCTAAATCCTGTTCTTGGTTCTCTCTTCAGCCAGTAAAGAAGGAGATGTGTGCCTAAATGAACCCAAAAGGCAATATGTTGTGAGGCACAGCACATCCAAGCAGGATGTGGTGGCCTCTTCCCAGGTGTCTGAGCTACCACACACTCCAGCCATGCTCCAGCAGAGAGCACAGTTGAGGGACCCTGGGGACAGTGGCAGGGCTGCTGCCAAGGGGCTGAGCTCCCCTCTGGATAAGTGGAAGACACCAAAAATACAGGTCATGAATGCTGTCTGGAATGAGTGACCTGGATGTGTCTGTCCAGACTTCAGACAAAGAAGCAACATGGTCCCAGCTCCGTTGCTCACAGGACTGTGTGCTGGAGGCCAAAGTGGAGAGCCACAGCTCTTGCCCAGCCGCAGAAGAGGCCACTGTTCTCCTTGGTCCCCAGTGCGGCTCTGTGAACCCATCTGCACAATAGGCTTGTCAAAATGGATGCCAAGAGCATCCTGCCTCTCTGCCATTAGTGCCAAAGCTTCCTCTGCAGACATAATGCAGCTCATTATGGGGGAAATTCAGATGCTTAGGATGTTCAGACAAGAACTGTGTAATGTGTTAGCAGTTGTAAGTATTCTTTCACTCTTGAGGCCACTTCATTTTTGGACATAAGCATGCCAAGCCCACCTTGTACAGCACTACTGCTGTGGTTTTCATAGATTGCTAAAGGAAAGTTGAGCTGTGTCTTTCTTGGTGTGTTTATCCTTGTTTTCTCTATTGGCTTGTGCATGTGGGAATTGTTATCCAGAACTCCTTCTCCTCCCTTCCAAAGCTTAACAAAACCTCTGGCAATGACAAAGTGAGAGGAAGCTGGCCCCTCCTCTCCCTCAGTTAACAGGTATTTGCTTGATGTTCATGACCAAGGGAATCAAGCACAGGAGTCTCCAGCTGATGACATATTCATGATCCCAGCCAGAAGCTGCTCTTGTGCATAACAATTAGCTAAGAATTATCTCAAATACCCTGAAATAGGTCTGATGGGACAAGTAAAGAAGACCTAGAAGGTTACTCATCCCCCAGCATTGCACAGCAACAGGGCTCAATCCACCTTTGCATGACTATAGGATTTGCTTCTTCTTTCCCTTGTAAAACTGTGTGATGAAACAGTTTTCTTCAGGCATGTGCTATTTCTGAGTAGTATTTAATGTGTCACATTGA
The DNA here is from genome assembly GCF_014839835.1 of Dryobates pubescens. Lineage (NCBI taxonomy): Eukaryota > Metazoa > Chordata > Aves > Piciformes > Picidae > Dryobates > Dryobates pubescens. Next base: position 16,445,975 of record NC_071625.1, on the reverse strand, counting down.
AAATAAAGGAAAAGAATTTTTTTAGGAGGGCTGTGGATAAAGTTTTATATCCTCCCATCTTTGGGGTTTTTGATTGTTTTTTTCTGGGGTGGGGAGTGTTTGGGTTTTGGTGTTGTGAGTTAAAATAAACTGACTTTTCAGGGTGAACAAATTTGGTCAAGGAAGGACTAGAATATTTGTTTTCTACTGAATGAGACAACATGGGAAATTTTTGCTAGATTGTCTGGAATAAATACAAATTTTCCACTGCCTTTCAAATCAGAGCAGTGTACAGGGTACCAAGGGGCAGACTGCTGAGAAAGGCAGCTCTGAGTTTGCTTCCTTTTCCCTCCTGCATACAGAAATGAGAGACCTGATGAGACTGCAAGCTCAGATCAAAAAGGAGTGGCTGCCAAGGAGCAGAGCAGCTCCCGAAGACACATCCATCCAGCTCTTCTATGTGGGAAGGGAGAGAATGTGGCCATTTAATTCTCTTCGTTAGGAACAAATAACACAGATCCATCACTTACAACTAACCAAGAAGTACAATTAATGTATCTGATGATGCATCCTGGCTGCTCTGAGGACAGCAGAATTTGATAAATTAGGCCAAATAATGCCTTTAAAGCTGCCTATTGTCACAGTAGGTCAAACTGTCAGAGTGGGCACAGGCTACATTGGACCAGAAGTGTGTGGGATGTCATCCCTGACTTTACAGGTACTATCCATTTCCCCTTCTTATCTCTTTCTTATTACCAAGAATTTAAATAATATAGCAAAATTTCATGAACACCAATAGCTAGTGCCAGTGCTGAAGGATCAACACTGCTTCTGCAGTACAACCCACTGCATGCAGACTGGGAAGAGTCAACATGCCCCCTGGGAGGGCTGTTGTGGTGATGAGAAGAGGAAGGATATGTTATTAGACCTCCGATTTCTATAGGAAGATGAGATCTTGTCAGATTTCTGCAGAACTGGTCATGTGAAATGGTTTAGTGCTGGATTTTGTGTCCATGAGGATACACTGCTCAGACTCTGCTCACCAGCACAGACAGACATGAAGTGATAAGTCAGAGCACTCCCACCCCTTACAATTAGAAAAAGACCAAACAAGGTGGCATGAGATGGTAAATGCTGTTGTGTGGTGTTCAAGAAAAACTTGTTTGTGTGGGATGTACTGGAAAAATTGCTCAAGAATGGTTCATTCTCATAGAAAGATGATCTGGCTGCTGTTCAGGTCAGTGTTTTTGTGCTGGAGCTGCTGGCTATGTGGTTGCTTCAGCATACGCCTGCAGTTGCTGTCAAAGTGTTTGCTTTGTGTGTCATCTAATGCCCCTTGCTCTGGGGTGTTGGAAGTCTTTACCCTCACCTAGATTAGGGTCTGGATCCATCTTCTCAACAGCATCTTGCACTGACACACAACTAAATGGCAGAGAAATCCTGTGGATGTCAGTACAGGGAAGCATCTCGGTTTGCTAATGGTGCTTAGTCCCTTAACAGAGGGAAGGTGGGAGGGCTAAAATGCCACACCAACTTCAACAGCAGATTGTAACTAGGTTTCCAATCCCTGCCAAGCAAAGTAGTGACCATACCTCAGAGATGGATAAAGAGATTCCTGGAAATCTAGATTATGAGTCAGCATTAGGTGCTGGAGGAAGTAAACAAGAGGAATGTTCAGTTGTTGTGTGAAGCCTATCAACAAGCCATGAAAGGACAGGCTTCACTCTATCCCCTTAGGTGAAGGCTGGAGGTAGAAGACAGCTGGAAGGTCTCCTTAAAGCCAGAGAGCCATAAGCCTTCCTTCCTACATCCTTCTTGCTCTCCTACCACCAGATCTCCAGATTTTCTGACAAAAGCAATGTTGTTCTATGCTTGGTTCCTGTAATCTTCAAGACTAGAAACAACAACACAACTGCCACCATAGCCTTCAGCACTCAGTCCTTGTGGTTTCACAGGGGAGGTTTAATAGGCATGTTTTAATGTGGTTGCTCAATAGAGGGCCCTTTGTCCTCACAGCATTAAACAAAATCACACGGACCATAAATTTAGTGCAAAAACTGTAGTGAAATAAAATGAAGTAGCAATCCATGGCAGATTTCTGCTTCTACAGAGGAAGAGGCATCCTTATACTGCCGAGTAGGTTGGTTTACAATTGTTCCTGAAGCAGCCACTGGGAATTAGAGCAGAGTAAAGTTATGCAGCAGGAAGGTTGTACTCAGTGTTCCTTGAGCTACTGCTTTTTAAAAAACAGTTTTCACAGCGGCTGCTCCCTTCCTTATGGAAGGAGAGATGCAATAGAGTTTGCAATGGGAAGTTTAATAGAGACGTGGAGAACCAAAGGTCCCTTTTCCTGCAAGCACACAAAATGTGTTGTCTGTGGCTTTGTGCACTGGTAAGCATGGAGAGTGATGAGTTAGTGCCATCACATGTATAGATCCTTACATACCCTCACCTCCACCGTGCCCCGGGAACTGTCCCAGCACACACCAACACCATCTCTCCCTTTTGATTCCCAGGTGCCTCCTCTCTGGGAGTATTTGCTGCTATTTGCCATCCTTTCCGATCTCCATCCTGTCCAAATCAGCTCTGCCAGGTCTTTCTCCTTGGCATTTTCACTACATCAACCCAGCTGGAGTTGCACATTGCATCACGCCTTGCATCCTCGCTGCATCCAAGCAGGAGGTCCCCTGGTAGCACTGGGCATTTGACATCAGCTTTTGAGAAACAGACACCAGATTTAGGTATGAGATGCCAAGCCCATGAGCACTGAAAGCTTCAGGATCATCAGGTAAATCCAGCCAGGGCTCTCCTTTTAAAGCACAGCGCTGCATAACACTCATCAGCCTACCTACCCTAATACAATGGCTGCAAAGTCAGACTTGTGGTACAAGGAGGAGTTCACACCTTTTCCCCTCAAGTACAGACACACACACAAAACCAGGGCATTAAAAACCTCCCCTGTGACTGAGCCATTTTGCTTGCACAAATAGTGTTTCTGGAAAGCCCTGGCACTCAGATGGCAGGCAAAGCCAGCTGGTTTCAGCAGTGCCCATCACCGTGGTGTCTGGGCTTTGCAAAACAGGCCCTGTCTATGAAAAGATTTTTGGTATTATTATTATTTTTTTCTTAAGACAAGACAAGCCTTGTAAGCTAAGGTCTCTTCTCTCCTGACTGTCTCAGAAGGTAAAATGTAGCAAACTGTGTTCCCCTGTCCTGAGATTATGCTACCGTTTCAAAACACCAGCTTGGTCTAGTAATTCTGCATCTTAACCAGACTCCCCGGCTGCCTCTTTTAGCTGACAGCCAACATCCTCATCCCAAATTAACCTGACCAAAATGAGCTGCAGCAGAATCCACGTAAGTGTTCTTCTTACTCCAAACAGCACAGTTTACAAAGGGGACGTTTCCTGCAGTAGCCAGACCTGCAATATTTGTAATTCTTAAGATAGGGGTTGCTGCAGTATCTTTATTCTCATATCCTTTAATCTCATATCCTGCCTTTAGCAGCACCCACTGGCTGCAGCCATCCTGCAAAATGCCCTCTTTCCGTCTTTTCCCAGGCAAGCAAGGCAAGAGGCTCCAGTAAGAGCCAGCAGAGCAGGGTTTTTTTTTAAACAGCCACCCGGCAAGAGCCGCATCCCCCCTTGGAGACAGACATGCAACTTCTACCTGCACTGGCAGGCGTGGAGCACTCACGTTGGCGGCAGCGCGGATCCCTTTGAACAGCTTAGCTGCGATTCATTTTTAACCCCGGCCGGCGGATCTAAGCTGCTGTCCCCAGGGATGGAACTGGAACGGAGGTGCCTGCGTGACACCTAGGCATCCAGACGCCGGCTTGCCAGCTGACATGTCAAATCAACGTCGTAGTTAGCAAATATATCAAGAAACCAAGCTACCGAGCGAGCAGCCCACACACCAGTGGGACCAGCTCGCTCTGCAGCTTGTGGGGTCTCTGCTACCCGGGCAGGCAGCTCATGCCCCTGTGGCTGCTCTTGGCTTTGTGCAGCCCCGTCCAATTCAGTGTTGCTAGCCGGCGTTTTCTGCCCGTGTTTAAAATAGCATCAGGAACGTTCCCTGTTGATTTCCCCAGCAGTGCTTGCTGAGCCGTGCCGGGTATCACAGCTCCTGCAACCTGCCTCCATGCAGCATGTTAAAAACATTTCCTTGCTTTCTTCCTCCAAAGGAGGTAGGTGGAGGGGGGGAAAAATGCCCTGCAGACGCTTCTCACCCAGCTACCAGCAAATCCCAACCTGAGCTAATTCTGCCATGGCTGAAAGCAGAGGATGTTTGCAGTACATGAAGCTGATTTGCTGACTTACCCTCCATCTCTCTCAAGAATGCCAGGTGAAGAAGCCGGCCTCTCACTCAGGAAATAACCCACAAGAAGCCCAGCAGCAGCCACTGCAGAGCTTGCTCAGAAGTTCGCTCTCTCTGTCACAGTGTATGCAGCTTGCCAGGTATAGCCTGGATGAGAACACCCCGTGCTTTTCCCAAGATGAATGAGATCAGCACATATTCAAGCAAGCAAAAAAAATAATTAAAAAAAAAAAAAAATCCCTCCTAATATATGTGATGGTTTTGGACCCAGAGGTAAAGTGTGGATCTACAAGTTCCTCTGCTTTACAGCTCAGGATTTTCTGGGACAAATTTCACAGAGAGAAGTTTCTCCTCTGCCTTTGGTGGCATTAGATGTGTGTTAAAAAGCAAGCAAATGGTATATCCACGGGGTAGGCAGGAATCCTGTCCTCAGCACCGTGAGATGGAGGGCACATGAAGGGTACCATTACAAGCATCAGAGATGCCATGATAAGATGCATGCTGATGCCTTCTGACTCAGGCCAGTACCTTGCTGTTAGAGACTCTGCATGGTCCGAGCAGATCCTGATTCTGCTGGTCCTGGCTTTTCTGAGCAAGGTTGTTCAGATTAAGCTCTCTTCCAGCTGGCTGCTTCATGACTCCCCAGGTAGACAAAGTGCCTTTCTGCTGCCAGGTCCTTCTCATCAGGCATTTCTCAAGCCTCATCACCTGCCTGTCAGGGAGGGGGACTGTCACTGTGCTGAAGCGCTGAGGTGACAGGAGGTGCAGGGAAAGGACATAAGCTGCTTGGGGGACTCAGATGGGCTGAAATCTTTTAGTGGCAGAGAGTCAAACAACATCACCTACCTCTGGAGTATCTGTCCTTGTGCTGAGGGGATCTTGTACTCTATAGTGTAAGAGAACCATGGCATAACCAAGAGTTTTAATACCTGCCTTGGCCTTAGCTAGTGGTTGGGAATCTGTGTGGCACACGGACATGGCATTTTCCTTTAGTCTTGGCTAGGTTAAAAGCTGCTGCATTGGAGGAAAAAGGGGAAAAAAGTTAGATGATTTGCTCATGATTTGGCCCTCAGCTTGTGGGGCTCAGAAACCAGCTCAGCTCTCTGAATCTCTGCTCATAGCTTTAGATATGGCAAACCTCCTCCCTTTCTCTCTTCTGAAGCTGAGGGCTAGAAGTCACCTAGGTCCTGACTTCTGCTATGGACTCTCTGTGTAACCTTGGGTGTGTTTCTGCATCTCCCCCGCCTGCTGATCTGTACAAGGCTCCTGTGCAGCTCATCCACACAGGTTCCCTGCCTCCCACACCTGTCCTCGTTCCCCACTGGCAGCTGAGACTGGAACTTGGGTTGATATGTGGCTGAGACAGCCATGTGAATAGGCTTGATACAGCGGCCTGGGGGGAAAGCCTGATTCACTCTGTGTGGCATGTCAGTGGGATGCAGTGTGGCATTGTGCTGTGCTCTCCTGTAACCCTCCTGAAGGCCAGGTTTGTTCTTCTGGAGCAGCAGGGCTCACAGCTGGCTGCCAGCAGGACCCCAGGGGAAGGTTTTTGCCACCTGCACTCAAGGTCTGACAGAGCCTCAGGCAGCCTGTTGCTTGTTGGAGCAAGCTGGCTTCAGCTGTTGGATGTGCAGGATCCCCCACTGGTGGTGAGAGAGCCAGGGAATGAAGCAACCGTGTAAGGCCAGAGAAGCTGCAGGAGAAAAGCCCATTCAAGGGCAAGAATTGTAGGAGTCCTGGGCTGGTCCCCTGGTTCCCTGGTCCCAGTGACCTCTGAAGTCACAGCAGATCCTATGATGCAGAGAAGCAGTGCTGCACTTGGAGGTGTGGGCAACGGGAATGGTGGGTCTATCACCTGACTCTGCCTTAGACCCACAAGGCAGCCATGGACATGTTTGGAAGCTACACACAAGACTGAACTAACCTACCTCAGATAGGCACTTGGATTAATTAGTCAATACATGTTAAGTGCTGCATAGATTTAAAGCTCTGTTTAACTGTTAAATAACTCAATCATCAGTGGCTGCGTGGGTTGCCTGAGGCAGGTAGTGGATGAATCAGCCAGTCTCTGGCAAGTGCAAGGTAAGGAAAGAGAAATCTTTCCAAGGCTGTGTGACAGGATGATGGGTTGATTAGGGGACATCAGCAATAAGTGAGGTTGCTGGGACTGGCAGCATTTAGAAAATTCTACAGGAGAGATCAGATCCTGTGCAGAGCAGCCTGCTCTGAGGGAAGCAGGGCTCTCTTACACTATGGAATGGAAGGAAGTGAATTCATAGCAGAATGAGCTTGAAAAACCACAAGGAACTTCTTTGAGTTCTTCAGGCTTGTAATGGCTAAGCCACTCTTAAAGAGGTGGGTTTGGGGCTGAACTGAAATGTTTTAGGGGATGTGAGACTGATTTAGGTATAATAGGAAGCACTTACAGGCCATGGACTCACCTGTCCTCCCTGTAGGGACCAGCCCTGTGTTATAGGTTTGTCTGGGCCATGTAGCTACTGCTGAGGGACCAACTTGCATTTTTCAGCTCAGTTCTCTATGTAGCAATACAAGCTGAGAGGCCAAGGTATCCCAGTGGGAACAGTCCATCTACCAGACTGAGACATCTCTTTCCCTACTACCACACAACATGTCCCATCATTCAGGGGTGGATTTCAGATCCATACCCATCTCCTTGTTTCTGAGCTAGCAAATTCCAGGTTTCACAATCTCTCCATTTGCCCCTAACCCCTCTGCTGTTTCTCCATGTGGGAGCTACCTATGTATGTCATTGATTCTGCTTCCAGAGGCCTCAAGAATGCACAGGGACCTTGAGACCTTGTAGATGTGGTGCCTAGAGACATGATTTAGTGGTGGATTTGGCAGTTCTAGGTTAACAGTTAGACTTAATGGTCCTTTCCAATCTATGACCTCTGCACAGGGAAGGAGTGGCCTCAGAGTCAGCTAGGGCCTTATAATGAAGAAATATCCTCCCTGAAGGTGAAATTCACTGATACTGAGGCTTAATCCCAGGGTTAATCTGTTTGCAGAGATGACTTCCAGCCATCTATGACCATGGCACCTCAAACCGGGTAAGACAGGGAACGCACTGGCACTGTGCCTCATCCACAGACATGCTCTCGGGGCTCTCTGTGAGGCTGGATCTGGGCAGAACCTATGTGCTTGGCACCTGTCTGGCAGGAAAAAAGCCTCTGAGCTCTGCTCTGGTGAAATATCCATATTTTGGGAACAAGGAGCGGGCTGGAACGGCCTGTATGTTGTGACAGAGCTGCTTGCCTGGGCCAAACCTCACTGCCAGAGCTGGGAAGGTTGCACGTAGCTTTTTCGGGATAAAGGTGTGAGCTGTGGAAGGAGACACAGCCAAACAAGCCCTGAGAATGGCCAGAGGGATAGTCTGGAGGCCTTAGAGGAGTAGCATAACCTTTGTTTGCTCTCTTACCAGCAGCATAATTGTTTCCCTGCAGGCTCCTATACCTCTGATTCCATCCTTGCCCTGCAGCTGTCCTCACAGGGCAGTATTGTGAGGGCCAAGCAGGCTGGATAAGTTGCCTGGGTCTCAGATTAGACCTGCCTTAGTCCTGAAGAAGCTGGCATCACAAGAAGAGAGCCCACTGTCCCAGCACCAGCTGTGGGGCTTGGCGTAGGTTTGCAAGGTACCCCCTGACCTCAGCCATCGCCCACGTCCTACAGCCTGCTTTAATCCTTTTTTAATTAAATGCAGAGGGGTGTGATGGTATCAGGAAGGTGGGAGGGGGGTGGCCTGCGGTGTTTTGGGCTTGATGTGTGTGCCAGCCAGCTGGGTTTGTTATGAGCCTGTCAGATCTCACACATTAGCTTTCCACTCTTGCTGCTTTCTAGATCCGGCTGCAGCTCAGGCATTACGTGGATCACCCCCGTGGCTCTTCCATTGCTCAGGGATCCTGTGGTGTCCCACCTCTCAGGAGCTGGCATGTGAAAGGTGTCCACAAAATTCAGCAGCTAAAAGGTAAAGTGGCTTCTCTGATGGCACTGAATGCTGGGGATGAGGTTCATCTTAAATTAGAAGACAGCACTGGTGAAATAACCAGAGCAGAGATGAAATGGACACGGAGATGTGAGTCAAACTGGGAGTAAGGTCTCCAGCTGGTAGGTCGCTGAGGTCATGCCAGAGGCCTTAATGGGGTTTGGATTTATTTGTGCTTGTAGGGGGTTATCACAGCGGTTTAACAACCCACTTGCCTGAAGTTTGGATTTGAGGACAAAGCAGATCCAGGCCTTGCCTCCCTCCATACACAGTATCACAGTATCCTCCAGCATGGGGAGCTGCAGATGCTCAGAGTGTCTCCATAGATCTGATACTCCTGGGGAGAGCAAGCTGCATGCTGGACTTGAATGCAACGAAAATATCTGTCTCCAGACTGAAAGCAGTCTCTTGCTGGAAGGATGAGTTGCTCTGAGGACATACTATCTGCCTTTTTCCAATTGCCAGTAAGAAGGCAGGATGACTGGAGCTGAGGTCTTAGGCTTCTGGCACTACCAAGATCACCAAAAATGTGTGTGTCGGGGGTCACTGGAGACTCTGACAGTATGTGTTGTTGAGTTGTGATAAAATTAACACCCAGATATTAGCAGCCACAAGGACTGTGTGTCCATCCTGCACCCCCCACTATGATTTCTTTTAGAGAAACCTTCCTGGCAGAGGCAGGATGCTGGACTGTCCTCTTCCAGGCCTGGAGTGACTCTTCTGTTGTTTGAATGTTTGAGAAGATCTTGTGTACCATGAGGCACTGAGGGAAATTAGGAACATCAGAGCAGGGAACATAGCATGGCTCTTCTCAGCCACTGGGGATGACCAGGCACAGCTGTGCCCAAAGCAGTGGTGAAGTGCAGAAGCAAAGGAGCAGACCTGAGTGATCTAGAGCATCCAGTGATCTAGGGCATCGGCCAAATACAGTCAGACTCAGTCAGATGCCTTCCTGTTTGGAGGCCGTGAACCACTGTGATCAAACACCTGGAGTAGCTGCTGGACAGCAGGTTCTCTGTTGCTGGACACCTCCAAATCAGCCCAGCAAAATTATTGCTCAAAGGGAAATTGTGGGCTTGGTAGAGGCAGTCAGTTTTGCAAGAGAGCAGATTGCTTAGCACTGTAAACCACATGTACCTTAAACCCTGTGACTCTGAAACAGCAGCTGGTCACCGGTCCCTCTTAGTCAGAGTCATTTGAGAAGCTTTGTGGGTCTATTACACGGAGAACAAGGCTCCTTGCAGCATTGCTTTCAACATCTCTGATTTCCATGCAAATAAATGCAGAGAGAATTTGATATGGAGATGAAGGCTCCATCCTTATGCTTTGACCACAAACTGCTGAGCAAAAGGGATGCTTGAAAGGAGGGAGACCTGTAGATGTACAACATCTCTATCTGAAACACACCTGTTTCCCTGCAAGAAAAGCCTGCAAGGGTCCCACACTTAGTCCACATTCTTGTTTCCTAGACACCTTACTGAGCTACTCCCTTGGCACTTGGATCTGCACAAACAAAGCAAAGCAGGACTTGGCAGAAACACCAGAGAGGTGCTTGGTGAGGGAAGCCTGGTCTTTGGGAAACCAATGCTTAATCCTGCTCAGCCCAGAAATGTTCCTACTTTGCAGTGCCATGGCAACCACTCCCATGCTAACTAGCAGCCCTTCATTGCAGAAACTCTTTTCCTGTTAAAAGCAGAAGCCAAGTTTACTGCTGTACTGAGTGCTGTACTCAGTGGTGTGACCAGGGTGTGCTGCTGGGCCTGATATGCTTGGGCCCCTGCACTGTGAGGCAGCCCTCTGATTGTGAGAAGTGAATGCATTTTGTGTTAATTCTCCTTGTTGCCTCACATTGCTGTCCTCAATGCTGGAAAGTTTGGCAACAGCAGAAGCCTTGCCTCAGCAGGGGCTCTGGGATCAAGTGAAGCTGCTCACAGCTGGGTCATCTGAGCATCTACCTCAGGTTTCAGGACTGTTTGAAAGCTTAGTTGGATGAAGGTCCCTTCAACTGCTGTGATTCCTATCTCCTGTCTGTCCTTTTTGGTTATGTTAAAGGGTATGGTTAAAAAAGATCCTGTGGGTCAAGGCCTCATGAAACTTCCCCCTGCAGCTATGGGAATGCTTCACTTTGGGCTTTTGTTGTTGGGTGTCATTTTTTAACTCAATGTCTGCTGGTTCTGGGATTGGCATCAAGTTAAAAACCCTTCACTGAAGACAACCTTTAGCTGGAATCAAGTACATTTATTCATCACTTTTCCTCTGGTGCAGCCAGGTGTGTGTTGCTCCCCTGAAGTGATGCTGCTGGTTTTGTATCCCTGCTGCCCCTCTGCTCTTGCAGCACCCCTGCCCCACAGCTGTGTGGGTCTGTGACCCAGAACAGCCTCAGAGATGGGCTTTTAGCATCAGCTGGTTCAATGTGGATCTTTGCAGACATCTGGCTGTGTGAGCAGGGCTGGTTCATAGTTAACCTGCTTCTTGTTCCTGGGGACAAATTCATCACATTTACACTCCAGGCAGCACAGAGGGAATGGGGCAGGGCAAATGCAGAGTCATAATAAAAGGGATTTCTTTCTTCATTCTTCAAGTATTAGTTCAGCTGTGCAAACCCATGATGCTGCTTGGCTGCTGCTTTTCTGCATTCATGGTGGCAATTGCCCATGGGGCTCATTAAAACCACAATGTTTGCCACTGTGGTTGGCTTGGAAAAATGGCCACATCCCTCTTGAGAGGCAGCATGGAGAAAAGCAGTGTGCGCTCGCTTTAGGCTGTGGCTAGAGAAAGCCCTAGAGCAAAGTGAGAAATGAAGGGATGTCAGCTGCAGAGAAGATCAGGACATGGAGGCAAGAAGTGAAGGTCTGCTTAGAATAGGACATGGCCAGAGCTTTTGGCATACCCAGACTCACAGGGTTGCAGGAGTGGCCAGCTTGGTCACACTTGGTTTATCTGGTGCTTCTTACAAGCTGTATGTATCTTATACACTGATCTGTGCCCAGACAGCAAAAGGGACCTATGAGATACAGCAGCCCAGCTGCAGACTATCAGCTTGGTCTGGACTTTGAGTCATCAGAAGGTGTTCAATGAATGCAGACTGTCCTCAGCATGAAGAATGAAAATCCCAGCGAAACCATAGCTGAGTGGGTGTCCCTGCCAGAGACAGGTCCTGGCTTGGCTGCATGCTTTTGCACTAGAGTAGCTCTTGGCTGGCCACCCACAGAAGAAAGGCTGCTGCATTGCAGCGTGCACAGAGCGAGTGGCAGTAAGGCTGAACTGCACCCTGTTGTGGTGGCACTGTGGTGTATGACACCTCTGTCGTGGTATGTCTCCACTTTCAGTTTCCCCCCAACTGTCTTAGGCATTGTGCTCTAGCCCAAGAAGGCTTGTCTGAGGAAGGCATTGAGAACTGGGAGAAAGGGAGGCACTTTTTTTGCCCTTGGGCTGATGGACAAGTCAGATTCAGCGACAACGTTTCTCAGCTTGTCCAGAGTGGATCTCAGGGTGTAAGAAGGAAGGCCTTTATAAGAGCCCCAATTTTCCCCATTATAAGGGTCCTACTGTGCTGTGTGGAGAGGCTGTGCTCTAGGAGCTTGGTCTGCAAGGGCCACCAAAGTGGGAGGAGGCAAAAGCGAGTACAGGAGTCCTGGCAGGGCTTGAAAACATCATGAGAGAGAATTACATTTGCTCAGTGAGAAGGAAGAGCTGGCAGGGAATTTTTCTTCTCTCCTTGCATCTGTCCAGTGCTGAGCAAACATCAACTAATCTTCCTGACACTTCCATAAGACAAGGAGGCGTTACAGTGCCATCATGGTGAGTGCAGTAGAAACCACTGCTGTAAAGCATGCTGCATAAAAACACTACTCAGGCAGACTCAGCCTCGACGACTGCAAGTATGGCCCGTCAGGAGCTGGGCTGAGCTCTGTTTTCCACAGCAGATTGGGGACAGACTTCAGAAGGGAACCCAGACATCCTGTTTTGCAGCCTCTCACTCTCACTTCTGGACCACAACAAGCACAATCAGCCAGGGGAGTAATTTGCCAATGGAAGCTGTAGGGATGGAGAAATAATTCAGAAGCTGATCTGGGCTCCTGCTTTGGAACAGGAAAACGACAACAGCAAACCCCATAATATTTTCTTAATGATTTAAAAGCACCTTTCCATTTCCAAACCATCAGGATCATTCTCTTGGCTCATTTTTCTTAGGTTCACTTCTAATCAGTTTTTGCTCAGCAGACATGAAAATGTGGAAGCCAGTTTATCAGGCAGAGCAGACACACAAAGTGGAGTGGAGAATATTCGTTCACATCAGCAAATACTTAAAGGTTTGCTGCCAAAGGTGCAAGAGCTTGTTCTTGCTGCTCATGCAGCTAGATTATTTAGTAAGTACCAAGAGTCATCTGTCAGCTCATTCTCAGATGAGATCTGTGGTGCAGGGAGGAAGAGCAGGTCTGTCAGACTCTTCTGAGGTTACTTTGATTCACTCATTGCTGAATTTAGTAGGAGCTGGTGTCCCCCTGTATATGCCTTGCAGGTTTCTTGTAGGTTCCTTGCACTGCCAGAAGGTTAAAGAAAGTGATGATTCCCCTCTGTTTGGAGCACTGTGATCAATTTTAGGTCCCCTGTACAAGAGAGAAACCAATAAAATCGATCAAGTCCAGTGGAGAGCTCAAGATATAAGAAAAGGCCAAGGGAAATGAGTTTGACCAGCCTTGGAAAGAAGTTGCTCATGGGAATGTAATTGCTGTCTTCTGCTATATAAGGGGAATTATAGAAATGAGAGTCAGTCTCTTCTTCAAGGTGCACTGTGAAAACATGAGACAACAAACAGAAGTTGTGGTGGTAGGAAATGACATTGGGGCAACTTAGTAATGTATGTTGTGAGACATTTTAGGGAGGGAACTGAGTAAATTTTAAACCTAAACCTAACCAAAACCTGTTGTCACTGATTGCATTGAGACCTACATGCCCACAAGCTGCTGCTGTACTTGCCAGTTTGGCCCCAGGCAGTTATATTCAAGTTGTCTGCCCAGGGTTCCCTGCAAAGCCATGCATGACAAAAGATTCCACCTGTTGAATCTCTTCATCCTATTCCATGCCCATGAGTCACCAGGATTTACTCACTCGCTTTTGCGTCCTGTCCCAGGTGTCCTGATATAATGCATGGAGATGTGCTGGGATCTTACTTGTTCTGCTAGGCGCCATTAGCAAGTGCTGTTTCTGTAGCCCTTCTCCTGCCATTTGTCCCTTCTTGTATGCCCACACAAAACATCCCCATTCCCACCAGTCCAAATGTTCCTGTTATGGTGCCATGCACAGCAAAGGAAACATTTTTGTTCTGAGAACAGGAAAATACTGGGACAGGTGCACGGGGATGATGTGCTGTCTCCACAGCTGGAGATACTCAGAAGTCATCAGGGTAAGATCCTGATCAAACTTTGAAGATAACCCTTTTTAGAGCAGGACAGTGGACTGGAGGTGCCCAGAAGTCCTTTCAGAGCTAAGTTATTCTGTGGTTGTCAGCACAGGAAGAAGATATTTGTTTTGACAAGAGAGGAAAGGAAAGACAAGGGGGAAGCAATGACTTCAGTCCTTCATTAACCCTACTGACATACTTGGAGTCATCATCAGCTGTTTTATGTGGCACTACTAACTGCTGGCTGCAGGAGAAACTGTACATTTTTCCTTTTCAAGGGCCACAAGAATAGGTTTGTGGTGCTTAACACACATATCCTGCCTCCTTCAGAGGATTTCGGAGGCCAACATGGAGACAGATCTGTATTCTAGTTTTTGCCAGAACTGGAGGCGTAAGAGAACAGGCAGCTTGCCCAGCTCTTCAATGAAGCACTGGCAGAAGCCAGACTCTGGTCTCCCTGCCCTCTGCATCTCCAGCCTTGTTATTTGCTATGATAGTCCTGTGCCAGACTGCAGATGTGGTCCTCTCCAGGTCCTTCTTCTGCTCACAGCCTCACTGTGTTCATCAGGGTCTCAGAGCAGGTCCAGCTGTAGCTGCAAGTGGGCAGAGATAGTCCCCACATGGGGTGGGAATGCTCTCTATCTCCCATCCTTTTGTCTGATGTGTGTTTGAGGGCGAGAATCCTCCAGCTTTTCTAGAGACTGGTCCTCTCCCTTGGTGTTTGGGGGTGGGGTGTCAGAGGGACTGTGGTCCCATGACACTTTGCTCATACCTTATGATCTCAAACACCTTGCTCTGCTCACGCATTCCTTTTCACAGCACGTCTAGGACAGATATTTCTTTGGGCTTCTGAAAGCCCTGGGTTGGTAGGGTAAAAAAGGTTGGGCAGGGGTAGTTACACACATGTGTAGTGACGGCATAAAGGGATTTCCTAGCCACTTAGGAGACCTGTTTGAAAGCCAAACTCAAGCAAAAAAGCATTACTTGAATTCAGCTTCCTCAAAGAGATTGGAGATATGGTAGCTGGGCAGGATGGACCCTGCCCCAGCTCAGGCACCCAGATTTGTTCAGACACCCTCCCAGCCTGTCCCACAGCCCCAGCTGAGTTTTCAGTTTGCAGCAGTGATTTATCTCCCACCTGCCTCAGAAAGTTTTAGTCATCACCAGCTGCTGAATAACCCTGTTGTCTGAATTCCCCTGAAGGCCCAAAAAGCCTCTCTGCTTATCTAACGTTCATTTGACCGGATAATTTGAAGGCAGGTTGCAAGCTCTGTGGAAGTGACCTGCTTTAAGTCAGTTCAGCTTTTCAATCCCCTTTGCTGCAACATCAGCAGTTTCCCTTGTATTTTTCCTTCTGCCCGGTGCAGGCCCTGACATTTTCACTGTCCCAACATCATGTTTACCCTGCTCAGACTCAAGAGGATGGAGAGGTGCCCCTAGTTCTCATCACAACTTGTGTGTTACCTTCCTAGACACATGGATACATAACCACAGGGGATCATTTGCAAAGTCTAATTGATTTGAAAAGGTTGTTGTTGTTTTTTTCTTTCTTTTGATGTCTCATCCTGGGCTCTTTGAAAGTGACTTCCTAGAGCAGGTCTGTCCTTTGAGAACATTACTAGCAGCTTGTTCCTCCACTTTCTCTTCTTTGAGCATATTGACAAACCCAGCTGCTGTTTTCTGTTTTGCTGGTGGGGTTAGGTTGCTTTCTCGCCTGCTGAGGAGATAAGCTGCAGCCTTCCCATGGGCAAAGCACAACAGGTATTTAGTTCCAGTGCTAATGCTTTCCAACAAAAACTTTATTTTCTGCAACCAAGCTCGTGGCTGGCTTTGAAATACGCTTTCAATGAGTCTATTCACCACGCAACCACCCCCACGAACGTATGTAAAAAATTAGTCAGATGATTGCCTTGTGTTTACTCTCCTCCTCTCAGCGTGTGCCCAGCTTCCCCTGAAAGTACTGACTGAAAGTGGCAACATCGTCTTGAGCTTCTAAAATGACTGTCTGGGCTTTCTGGATATTTTCAAGGCCAGATCCTGCATTAGCTGATGAATATCACAGTCAATAGCTAAGGATATTGATTTCTGATATAGTAGAGAGAAAAAGCTGATACTGCCTTGCTTTCTCTTGATGTGTTTTTCTCCCTTCACTGTTCCATACTGTGGAATCTCTTACACATTTCAGTCAAGTCTGGTGAAGCACCAGAGGTTGTAGATATTGAAATTCCTACCACTTTTACAAATATTGATTGCTGTATAGAGAAATAGGGCTTTACAAGGGTTTGCTAGGTCCCCAAGTGTTTTAGGTCTTCTACCATGTTGTCTTTGGCCTGTAGTTCTCCACTCTGTAAGTCCTGGATTGGGTGAACTCATGTAGCACCAAAACTGTGCTATTGCAGGAGGATGGCTTTGTGGCCTGGGTCATGTTGGTGATAGGAGATAGAACCAGAGCAATATCCTCCTGCTTTGGTACAATTCTCTCTCCTGGTTGTATCAAGTCCTTTTGCTACTCATGAGAGCCACCTGCAGCTTCAGAGGCAAGGATTTAGGAAATTTTCTGGTGGAAAGCATTGAAGTTTGATGGGTTTTGATAGTAGAATATTGCATTGTTTTACCCTTGAAACCTAAGAGACCTGAATTGAAGCCAGAGAAATGGCAGTGAAGGAAGACATGTGACTTTTAGATCACAAGTGGATCAGCCTGAATGTAAGGTGAGGCCTTCTGAGAGATAAAGATTTGAGCAAAATCCATCTGGTTTCATGTTTTTTCTCCACAGGGAAGATGGTCCCTTTAGGAAGCCCAGACACATGAGCAAATCACAGCTGTGTTGTGTGTCAGGAGTCTTCCGTTTCTGCCCCTGGTGGGAACTCTTTAGGGATACTCACCTCCTGCCCCTCTTTCCCTGTCCCATTTCTTCCTTTCTCCATCTCTTCCTCCTTGTGCTTGCTTCCCTTCCCTTCCCAGCTCACAACTCTGTCCCAAGCTGTCTTGCAGACTCTGACCACCTCTCTAGTGACATTGTTGTCATGGCCTCCTCCTCTTTGCTTCCCATTTTCCTTCATCCATTATCATGTTACCTTCTGCTCTCCTAGAGGAACTCTGCCAAAAACCCCCTCTCTGTGCTGTTTGCTTGCCAGGTCTGAGCAGGAAAATACTGTTTCCTGCTATTTCATTAGCAGCAGTCAGGAAGGTCTCTCCTGCTGAGGAGAGGCACTTCAGTGAATTACATCTCTCACTCAGCTGCCTTAGAGGAGATTGCATGTGCTAAATCCAGTCCTTTCTCTCCCTTATTTTCCTCCTGCAGATGCATTATGAGAGGCAGTAAGAACAGAGATGTAAGGCCTGTCCCAAACTTGGATGGGTATCATCAGGGCCTCTACAAAGCTTGGCCTTATCTCTCCTGAGGACAGTATATGTGTGCTAATCTGAACCACAAACTCAAGGGGAAGCTCCAGGTGAGGGCAAGAGGTCTTTCCTGTGAGGCAATAAATTGGGTTGGAGCCCAGGCTTTCCCAGGGGCTCTTGTTAGCAGCACAGCAGAGATCTTTTGTAACAGGTTAGTTAACATACTTGACAGGTTTATAACTGGATATGCTCTTTGGGACATGTATGTCCTCTTGATATTGTTGTTGCTCAGACAGCTGCTATCTGTACCTCTTGACTGATCAGGAGGTGTTGGCACTGGTGCCCATTGCCGTATCTGTTCACAGAACTGAGGCAGAGAAGTAGCTGGAGTGTTGCAGGTTGTGGCAGATTCACCCTTCATAGTTGAGAGAAACAGGCATGACTAGGATGTCTGATCCTAGGTGTGGTCTCCCCATGGATGCCACAGAATCTAGATGACAAGCTCATGCACACTTGCTCCTGTCTGTAGTGACCTTAAGATTCATGCAGCAATTGCCCTAATTTGCAGATCTCATCGCGGCTTGGGATAAACTAGGACCTAAGGGACTCTCTGTCAGCAGAAGCAGCAGAACTATTAGTCCCTAGGGGAGCTTGGCTGA
The DNA here is from genome assembly GCF_014839835.1 of Dryobates pubescens. NCBI lineage: Eukaryota > Metazoa > Chordata > Aves > Piciformes > Picidae > Dryobates > Dryobates pubescens. The sequence continues at coordinate 16,428,268 of NC_071625.1, read as the reverse complement.
GCCAGGCAATCATAGAATCATTTGGTTTGGAAAAGACCTCTAAGGTCAGTGAACCCAACCATCAACCTAAGACCACCATGACCGTTAAACCATGTCTGGAAGCGTCGTGTCTGTATGTTTCTCGAACACCTCCAGGGACAGCGACTCTACTGTCTCCCTAGGCAGCCTGCTCCGATGCCTGACCACTCTATCAGTAAAGAAATTTTTCCCAATATCCAATCTAAACTTTCCCAGTACAGTTGCAGTCCATTGTCCTGTCACCTGATTCTGGGGAGAAGAGACTGACCCCACCTCACTCCAACCTCCTTTGTAATAGTTATAGAGAGCAATGAGGTTTCCTCTCATCCTCCTCCAGACTAAACAATCCCATTTCCATCAAATGCTTCTCATAAGACTTGTTCTCTAGATCCTACATCAGCTTTGTTGCCCTTCTCTGGGGCAATGTCTTAGTTCTTCAAAGTTTGGCAAGCCTTAGGTGCGGTGTCTTTGGGAGTTCTGCACTTGCAGGTCTTTCAGCCAGAGTCTTGCTCTGATCCTTTGCACATACAATCCTTGTACTTTATAAGGAAGGATGGGGCCTGTGTGACTTCATAAGCACAATGCCTCACATGCTGGGGACCATGACTCATGAGCTGAAGAGCCTTGGTGCACTCCTTCAAACACTCAGAGATGAAGTTAGAAATAAACAAAAGAAAATGGCAAGAAGGGAAGGGTCATTTGATGGCTAAAATTCTATTTCCAAGTCAGTCAGGAGATGCAGTCCAGCTACCTTCCCTCTTTCCCACTTGATGTGTGCTCATGCACTGACACCAGAGCATTTTGTTTAATGGAAAGGATTGCTTTTGCTAGATGAATGTTTCAGATTATGTAATTGCCCTTGTAAGGAAGCACAGAGGAGAATTTTTGTGATATTGCTGGCTCTTATGCAAGACTACTGCCAGTGTTTACTCTGCAGAGATGCGATTCTCCTCTGTCATTTGGGCAGAAAATGATGCCTTAATCTTTTAAGACATTTATGAAACATTGGATTATATCAGGATCAGCGTGCTATCATCTGTAAGAAATTTACTGGCTGATTGGTTTGCACAGAACTTTTCAAGGCAGGTTTTGTATTTAAACTTTGCATTTCTGTGCTGGAAAACCAACAGATACCAAGCTCTAAGAGTCTTGGATAAAGTATGAGGTCCTAGTTTTCAGTAATTACTATCAGTGAAAAGTTGGGCTTGTGCATCTGTCAAGAATAGAAGCTGTATGGATGAGCACTGGTCTCCTAGATACGTTTTCATCATATTTCTCAGCTAGCAGGAATTAAGCAGAGCTGAATTGCACAGTGATGCTGAGGGGTCATCCTGAGTCTTAACTGTTCCCTGGAGGGCTGTGAGATGATTTAATGACACAAGTTGAGTGTTCTGAGTAGTGACTGGAGCAATGACTTAAGAGCTAAATTAGGAACATAACAAGGTATAGGACACCAACCCAATTCCAGCTAAGCTTGCTGTGCTCTTCTGGCAGGTGCCAAAAGTATTGTTCAGAATTGAGAAAATTATCCTACTTGTCTTTGCTTTTTTCTTTCACTCCCTAGACAACCTGGAGTCACAGAAGGTTTCTGGGATATACCTTTGAATTCTTAGTACAGTGCAGGAGAGCAGCTGGGTTGAAAAGCCTGGTTTTCAGCCTCACTTTGTTTGTGGCTTCCCACATTTTCCAGTGTTGGTGCAGCCCATCAGACAGTGATGTCAGCCAGCTGAAACAGGCTTGTGCCTCTGCATGAGCCCCAGCATGCAAATGACTCTATGAACCACAGCCTTCACCACTTCCTGACTCCAAACAGGCTCTCTTATTGCTTTCAGTTACATCTAACACAGTCATTGAGGCACTGGCTCAAGCTGACAGGTTCTGCTGGAGAGCGGTGTCCATTTGGCTGTTTTTTACATGGCTGGGTAGAAAATGGTCACTGTGGGAAGTAAAGTAAATGCATGCTTGCACAGGGATGAGTAGAATTCAAAACTTGAGGGTATCACAATAATACCATAAAATTGCTGCTCTCTTTGAGTGTACTTGCAATTATGTGCTCACAAGTGTCAGATATATGCAGTATTGGACACAAATAATAATCTTCTTGCCATTTCCCTTATTGAAGCAGAATGTTGGCCCAATCTACCAAACACTGACCTTTTTAGGAAGTCCAGCCCTGAGATTCCCATACTTTTTCAGCCCTACAGAATAAGACAGCAAAGCTTGCTACAAACTGGAGTTAAAAGGCAATACCTGGTATACCTCATAAATCTGATTATAGTCCCTGCACTGAGAACTCCTCTGCAAAGCAAATGCCCATTTTATGCTGGGAGGAACATGAGAAGAACCAAATATGCATGTGTGCACAGCTGGACTATCCTTTATAAGACACTGACAACACTTTGTAGCTGTATCAATCTCTACCTACACAAAACTCCATATTTATTTCTTGCTTTTCACCAGATGTTTGCAAATCATCAACCAGCAACTAAAGGTTCCCCTCTCCACTTCTTTGCACTCCAATAACCCAGCAATGGATCCACTCGTTCTAGTTCTTTCTTTTACAGGCAGAGACTTGGCAGACCTGGGGCCAAACAAAGTTGTGGACCTGGATGTTCTCAAAGACAGTTTAAACTGAGAGTTCTCAGGACTGGTTCAGGCATGATTGGTCTTGTCTTGGGGCAGAAGGAAGGACGAGGTCACCTCTTCATGTCCTTTCCAATCCTGCTCTCAGCGGTTTGGAGATCCACCCAGTTACTTTGGAAACAAGGCCCTCCCATCTGTGACACACAGCTCTTAGTCTTCCTGTTTATCTCTTACCCATGCCCCTTTTCCCACAGTGTTTACAGTGCCTGGGGCTCTGGGGCTGTGAGCAGATGATTTAGTGAGTTACACGCACAGAGCTACTTTAACTGCATCCGTGGCACATGTTGAGAAGAGATCCCTAGACCAAGCCCTGCTGCTGGTTCTTGCTTCTGCACAATATGTGGACAGGTTAATGTTGTATCAGCTCTCTGACACATCAACTCTTTGTTCTACCAGTTACTATCTCTCCTGCAAAGCTCTCCTAAGAACACAAGCCCAGAGGCTGACCCACCAGAAATGTGAATACCCCATATGCACTGAGGATGCACAGGGGTCCTGCTGACCCCAGGTGAGGTACCAGAATGCCCACTGCCACCCTTGGAGGCTCAGAGAGAGTATCAGCATTGAGACACAGAGATTGTGTTTGTTAGCTGGTCACCAGGTAACAGCCAGGGCTCCCTGGGTGTGACATGGAGTCTTGCCATAGGTGGGAAGGAGTTAATTTCCCCTTGGGTGGGGAAGGCAGGGAACAGGGTGTGGGTCAATTAGGCACATAGTGTGATGCACAGGAATGGCATTACCTGGGAGATTCATTGCTGGACGTGGACTCAACAGCAGTTTGAAACCCCCTCCAAGTGACCCAGCCTTCCAGTATGACACCACCACAGCATGGGACAAGTCCCCAGGTCAGCCTGCGTTTGGTTGCAGAAGAACTAGGGGCAGGCTGATGTCCTGGAGTGTGACACCTTCCCAGGCACTGAATTCCTGGGAACAGAGTGTCTCTCCCACCTTGACTTTACCCCAGTGTAAATGATTAAACAGGGCGCTGAATGTAAGAGTCCTTTGGGTCACAGGGAGGAAGTCAGGGATTCCACGTAACAAGTGTCTCCAATGTTAACAGGGAGCAGCTTTGTTTTTCATACCCTCCTGTACCACTCATGGTCCCATGGAAAGATGTATCTATCCATGGTATGGGCAGAACAGCTGGGGAGAGGTGGGCTGCCCTGTGAGATGCAGCGAATGGAGGACCTGGATGCAGAAAAAAGTCAAGGCATGCTGGGTTGAGGAGCCAGATTGGTTGTGTAGCCATAAGCCAGGGCTCAAAGTCGTCATCATCAGAAAGCCCATAAGGGAAGGTGACTGTAGTAGCAGTGAGTTACCTGTTGTTATCTGAATGACTCATGAATAAGTACTGATCATGTGTTTTCTTGGCAAAAGCCTTGTTCAGAAGCAGGAAGGTCAGTCACCTGCTGGAGAGGGGCCAAAGACAATGCTCTGGCTCTGCTGTACTGTTACTTAGAGCTGGACTGAGGACCCTGGGCAGGCTTTCCAGAGCCAGGTCTGCACAGGCCAGTCTGGACTTTGCTGTAAGGGTAGACTCCCCCAGGCTTCCTGGCACAGAAGAGATGTGAACAAAAAAGAAATGGCACAAATGCTGTTATTCTGTAATGAACTGCTCCTTAAAGTGCCCATCCTGATGTGGGGCCACACTGGTGGACACAATGTTCTTATAGGGGCATCCATGCTTTCTTACAAGAATCTACGATCAGAGGTAAGAGCAGACTATGATTCAGGTTGGAGCAGACTCTGGAAGATCTCTAGTACAACCTGCTACTTACCTGAGATAAGGACGAGTCCCTTTTCTCATCTGTCATTCCTGGGGAGCAGAGAGTGGCCTGCACAACCAGCACTGGTTTCTGCAAAGTTCCTGGCTGGTAGGTGGTGAGTTATTGTTGGCATATGCAGCTGGACTGTCTTCTCATCCACAGAGGCTGCAGGCTTCCAGGATGGGTTGAAGTCTGTAAATATACTCAAAATATATATGTAGTGTTTCCCTCATCTTGAGATCTTACATCCAAACATGAGATTCATATAGGAGCGCAGCACATTAAGTTGCATCAGGTGGTGAGCATTGTTGCTTTACCACAAAACAAAACTCTTATGGTATTAGTGCTATAAGTGATGTCCATCAGCCACGTGCAGAGCTCTGGAATCCTGTTATCATGGAAGATGGCATACGAAAGCACACAGTTGTAGAGAGTGAGCCATAACATCTCCATATAAGTGTTGGCGAGATTCTTGATGAAGAGATTCAGCAGATTTCAGTCAGAGGTTCTTCCAGGCATCTCAAATAACATGTGGTGCTGATGTTTAGGCAAGTGGGTTAGCTGTACATTCTGTCAGTTAATTGCTTATTAGTCTCCACTGACAGTGCTGATTAGCTCCTTGGTGGCTGTAATATGAGATCAGGTACCTAATGCCCATGGAGACACCTACAATTAAGCACTGTAGCCTGCAGCTGCCTCCTGTCCCCAGTGGCTTTCCAAATGCCTGCTTGAAGGTCATGTGGGAAGGTTGTGGTTGGGTAGGGAACGCCTCTGAATATCCTGACTCCCTGACTTGATCACTCATGCAAAGGTGCTGACACTGATGCCACATGTCACCACCTCCTTCATCTCCATTTCACCATCTCTCCAAGCTGCCTCTTCGCTTGCACTCCGAGGCTCAGGCCATCATGGTCCATTTGGCCCACAGAAAGCCTAGAACAGGGATGTCCTCACCCATGACCAGCTTTAGAGTTACAGATCAATGACAACAGCATATAACAAGATCAATAATGCTATTATTCTTTTAATGGCCAGAAGAATAGCAACTACTACTATTATTAATAACAATGGCAGTAAAAGTAGGCGTTAATATCTACTGGTAGTTACTGTTACCATGTGAACTTCTTGTAGTTCAAGACCAAATGCAAGGTTCTGCACATGGGTTAGGGCAAACCCAAGCACAAATACAGGCAGAACAATGAGTGGACTGAAAGCAAGCATGTGGAGAAGCACTTGGAGGTGCTGGTTAACAAGAAGTCCAACGTGACCCAGCAATGTGTGCTTGCAGACCAGAAAGCCAAACATATCCTGGGCTGCATCAAAAGAATTCTGTCCAGCAGGTTGATAGAAGTGATTTTCCTCCTCTGTTCTGCTCTTGTGAGACCCCATGTACAGTTTTACGTCCAGCTCTGTGGCCCCAACATAAGAAGGACATGGACCTCTTGGAGTGAGTCCAGAGGAGGGCCACAAAGATGATGAGAGGACTAGAGCATCTCTTTCATGAAGAGAGGTTGAGAGTGCTGGGGTTCTTCAGTCTGGAGAAAAGGGGGCTCAAGGGAGACATTATTGTTCTCCAAAATTACTTGAAAGGAGTGAGGTGGATGTTGGTCTCTTTTCCCAAGTAACAAGCAGTTGGGCAAGAGGAAATGGCCTCAAATTGCAGCAGGGGAGGTTTAGGTTGGACATTAGGAAAAAATTCTCTGCTGGAAGGATTGTTAAGCCCTGGAACAGGCTGCCCATGGAAGTAGTTGAGTCACTGTCCCTGGGGGTATTTAAAAGTCTTGTAGATGTGTGTGTTGGGTTGAAATTTCCCCCTCCCCCAGCCTAACTTGCCAGACCAACTCAGAAGCAAATGAAAGCTGTATTTACAAGCAAAACTACACCCTCCAATGGAAGGGAATGAATATGTACAAAATATGCAGTATTTACAATATTATACAGATATTTACAATTAGCAAACAACACAAAAATCCCCCTGGTCAGAGACAAGGGAAGCTGTTCCACTGCCCTCCCTCTCCCTGTCCCAAGAGAGAAAGGAGCAGAGAGAAAGCAGGAGTTAGACTTAACTAAAACAACACAGCCAAGGTCAGCCAAAAAGCAGGTTAATCTCTCCCGAGTGAGCAAGCAGAGAAAAGATCAGAAAAGAGAAAAAATTGTTTTGGTGCAGCCAATCTTACAGCAGATATTTCTCCAATGAATTTGTTTAGAATAATCTTTTGTTTTTCTTTTTACACCCAATAGTGATTTATTTATGTTTTTCTACTTTCCTGCTCAAAATCTGTGACTAAATTTTAAAGGCGTAGCCTAAACCCACCACAATGTGGTACTTAGGGACATGGTTTAGTGGTGGATTTGGCAGTGCTGGGTTAATGATTGGGCTCAATAATCTTAAAGGTCTTTTCCAACCTGAATGATTCTATGTGGAAGGCTATCAGGGATGTGGTAACACAGGCAACTTCACCCACAGGGGAGGTCAAGGGCTCTCTCTAAGTCTCCATTAGCAGGTGGGTCCTGCAGGTGTAGAGTAGTCAGTGCTGTGGCAGTATACCACCCTGCTTGATGTTCTGTCACCAGTAATTAATATCCCAGATGCTTTGGAAACTGAGCACTCAGGATTAAATTTTAATTGTTTGGGGATTATGCCAGCTCTGGGACTGTGTCATTGTAACGTCAGCGATGTTGCAGCCGGCAACCTACTCTGCTGACTTCTGCCACTTGCTGCTTTATTTCCTGATTGGGCTTTGGGTAATGCTGTGGGAAGGACTTGATGTGAAGGAGAATAGTCTCAATTCTGGTTACCCTGATGGAGCTTGAGCTCTTGTTATTGCCAGGTTGCTTGCTAGCTGTGGCTAATTCATCCTTACAGCCTAAGGATGCTTTTACCATGATCCTAATACACATGTGGCCTTGACAGCTTGTGCTAGCAGCATCATGGGCTGCAAAACTGGTGGACATGATATCTCCTCTGAAATGGCACACATGAGGCCAACAACTATCTCAGATGAAACATAGAAACTAGGTTTCAGAAGGAACAGAGGCTAGTTGGGCTATTGAGAAGTGGAAGAAATAGTACCATGTCAGGGCTGCGTGTGGCCTCAGGGCTGACAGGAGGCAGCACGTTACAGATCTCCCTAGAATGGGGCAGAGAGAACTTGTGCTCTGCTGAATGGTGCAGGAGAGGAGGAAGGAAGGCTTACTGTTGTCTTAACCCTCCCAGAGATAAGTTCACACCAATGCACTACCAGCAAAGACAAATGATGCCCTGGGGATGGCTTTGTGTGAACATATAACTCTGTCTCAAAGTATGTTTCTTGGCTGATTACACCGTAGTGGCTAAAACTTTACAGCTGTTTCTAGTGCAGGAATTTGAAGAGCAATAGCCTGAATTTGCTGATCCTGAGATATTTCCCACAGGATCTTGGGACTGTGTTTGAAATGTCTTGTATATACTTTGCTGCTCAGCACAGATGAACAAGCCTTCCATCAAGCAGTCAGCAAATGTTCTCCTGTCCAGATAACTGAGCAGCACTGCTCCATGGCAATGCCATTCTCTTGTGTTTTCCCATATTTTATTTGGTTAGTAGGAGGCACAAAATTGTGTGTGGATCCCAGATTTGCTGTCTGTAGGCCTGAAAAGACAAGGGAAAAGGTTCAGACCAGACTGGTTCAGCTGTGGTTTGTGTGTGCCGATTTCTGTGTAACAACATCTTTCTCCATCATGAAGGGATTGTTGTGAGTAAAGTGATTTTGCATGTGTTGGGGAGTTGTAATGGAAATGTTGAGACTGGCAAGAATGGAGATTGGATGAAAATTCATGTGGAAGCACAACAAGTGACAAACACCAGAAGGACTGCAAAAACGGCAGGTGTAAATGGCTCCTAGATGAGCAAATGGGCAAGATTCCAGCACAACTACGTGCACTGTTTCATGACATCCAAGCTGGGAGACAAAAGCCAGTAAGTAAACCCTGGTGACTCACAAAGGTAGGATGGGATGGAGAAATCCATCATGGCAGCTCCTCCAGGGGCAAAAAGGGTACATCCAAACCCAGCACACTGTCACAAACCTGGGAGAAATCCAAGAAATGTGCTGGTAGTCATTGTCCCTTGTTCCTGGAGCAGAAAAAAACTGTGGGGCAATGGAATGACCATGGCTTAAGATATGACATTCTGTAAGATCCCAAGAGGGTGCTGTGGCAGGAATAAGCCTCATTCGATCTTTCTGTATCCAGTGAAAAGCTGTCCTTGGATGTAAAATTGCATGTGAAATTGCCTTTGCCTCTGAGTCATTCCTGAAATCTCTCCCATTGCTATTTGTCAGATACAATCGCACCGCAAATAGCAAGCAGTGGCAGAAGCAGCAGCTGTGGCCCAGGGAATACACTGTAGACTTCAGGAAAATGGTGTCTGTAATGTGCCCAACTGATGCAGAATTAATCAGGTTTGAAAAAAGAACACGGTTCTTGCACCCTGGGGGACTGTAGCTAAAAATTCCTGCCTGTGCGGATCTTCCCGTTGTGCTCCTTGACGTAACTTCTAAGAGAAATAAATGAGTTTATCTCCCACATTGCCCGCAGACCTTTCACATGGAAATAGTGGGATTAAGGAGATTAAGATTTAGCTTCAACTTGGATAAAGAGCAACAAAGGAGAATGATTAACACTTGAAATGGTTCCCTGTCATTAGATCTGAAGTCCAGTCTCTGTGTATTGCCTCTAGTGAGAGCTTTTCTGTTGTGTTCGTTGCTGTCACATCTGACCCCACAAGAGAGCGGGAGTAAATCAAATGAGTCCTTACACTGAAGCGGGCTGGTTCTAAAACCCCCATGGTCTGGACCATAAGGGATGTAGATGGCATGAAAGAGAAAAATAAGGCTGGTGAGGTTTGTGGGATGGCTGTAGGGAAGGCTTCTGTTGAGGAGAGCAGGTAATCAGGGAGAACATAGTCAAGGAAGCAGAGAGCAGAGGCTAAGGGTAAAAAGTCTTGGTTTGAAGTGAGCAGGAAGGAGAAGAAGGTAGGAGGCCATAGGTTTGGAGAGGATCTGCCTTGGGATAGTAGGTCACAGGAGGAGTTTGGTGTGAAGCCAGCTGCATCTTGGTATTGGTGGGCAAAACACAGGGACGAGAAGTGTCTGCAGACCATGTGCCTGTTATGGGTCTGGTCCAGATAGCAGATGAGTTTGGACAAAGAGGCGAAGGGTATGTCTGCAGTGATACATGTGAGATGTATGTGTTAGGATACACATGGAAGACTCCAGAAGAATGTTTTCAGGAGAAGCAGCTGGAAGTCAAGTCTGAAATGTTCCTGTGTTTCCAAGCAGTTTAGTGGCTGTTTTGATTATAACTTGTTCTACCAAATCACGTTGTTAATTTTAAATTGGTTAATGATTAAGTGCTGCTAAAACTCAACTTTTAATCTACCTCTCACCATTGATAAATCTTAAATTGCTGCTAAATCATAATTGTGTCAGATATTTTTCCCTGTAGCATGTGTCAGCCTTCCTTGGTTGTGGAAGTGCTAGAAGCTCAGATCCAGTGCATATGTAGGCTCCATGTTAAACAGATCAGGGCTAGCCACAGCTTTATTACCTGACCTGATGTGAGTAAGGAGGTAGGGGCTTGCTCAGTGGGATGCCTGTTTCAGTTATTTGCCTGGATGCACAGGGCAGGGCAAGGTTGTCTGGTCTTTGTCTTTTGAGGTTTTCAAGACCAGGTTGAGTAAAGCTGATCTTACTCCCATAGCAGACCTCACTTTGAGTAGGAGCTTGAGCTAGATATGACATCAGAGGTAACATGCTGTTGACAATGCAGCAGAATACTTCTCGGCTTGGTTTTCCCAGCAGATGCCAGTCATTGACTCTGGTGACATGAATGTAGCTGTGCCTTTCGCCTGCTGCAAAGCCAAGCCCCTGACCAGAAGAACCCAAAGACTAAATAACCGCATTTAGCATGATATCACAGACTCCACAGTGGCTCAGCTGTCCCCCACTGTGGCATTTTGCAGTTAGCTGGGCCATAACTGAGTCTAGTTTCCAGGTTTGTTTCCAAAGCTGGTCTGCCTATAGCTGTATTGGAGGTTCATGGAGGTTCACTGGAGCTGGCGGTTTATGGCCAGCCTGAGACAACTGGATTGTGTACACAGTCCTACTGAATTGCCTTATAGTGTAATTGTTCAAACCATGTCCCAGGGTAGATAGAGTTGCCACTACCACCAATGGCTTTTTGAAGTCAGCCCTTCCCAGTGTGACCTACCGTGTTACTTAGCTCTAAGAACGTAGAGCAGGGTCTCAGTGGGCTAGGATAACTTGGCCTGCTCATACTGCTTTCTCCATCCGAGACGGTAAACACACAACTCTGCACACATCCAACATGCGTCACTGCTGTTTCTACTAGAAGAAGACATTCTTGCCAGCAGAATTGCAGGCTTGGTACAGTAATTGTTGGAATTTTACCTTTTAGAGGAGATCCTACTCCTTTCCTGCAGGATCAATTCTTCCTACTGAATCCAGGCTCACTTCCCAAGCAGCTGGCTGCTCAGAAGTTGTGGTGCTCGGTATCTCTAACTAGATGCAGCATATGGGGTCAGAAAATGGCATGTAATCACTGTTCCAGGTCTTTCATATCCTTGTACATTCTAATAGTACTCTAGAGACTGCAGAGCAGTGCAAACCAGCTTAAAGCCTTCCTCTTCTTGGCCTGATCTGCAGGTCATTGTTGGTTTCTTTACAGAATAACTCGGTCCCTTTTTGTGCTGCACCATATGGTAGATGAGAGACAGATGTGTACTCTGACAATGAGTCATTACCACAGCTGTAGCTGTCAAGAAAGCTGGTGCTCTTTGCAGCTGGATCAGGGGTAGTCAAAGCCTTTAGCATACTATGAAACACAGAACTTCACGTGCTTTTTTAGGACTCGGGGGTCAGCCAGACCAGTGAGTCCCAGTGAAGGAATCCTTCTCTGTGTCCAGTGCAATAATAAATTTATAGTCAAGGGTTTTTGAATTCCGTCTTCTCCTGCTCAAAAGGGCAACACTTTGCCTGTCCCTGCTCTGCCCTTTCTGCCCTGCCTGTTTATCCTGCCTGGGGTCAGGGACTTACCCTGTCTCTCCGTATGACAGCACAATGGAGCCTTTCTGGCTTCTGAGGTCTCCAGCTGTCACTGCAATAGCAATTCTAGCTTCACCCCTTGTGCGTGTGACTTGTATTTTCAAATACCTGAGGGGAAAGGGACTGGAATTCTCACTAGTAAAACAATTTGTACTAATGGTGGCTTATCTGCAGGACTTGACCTTCACAGAAGTCCCTAGATACCTATATTTTGCTTGCTTGCAATGTGGCTCAACCCGTTCCTATCTCCCCAGACATTCACTGCGGTTCTGGAGTTTCCAGCTGTATGTGAAAAACAAGTAACGTTTGCAGACCATCAAAGATAATTCATGAGCTTTTAAGCAGAGCAGACTCTGCCAGCACTGAGAGACAGTCTTTGCATTTACCACTCAGAGCCAGTCGAGCAAAGGCAGTGACAGACAGCAAGGGAAGAAATGGGAAAAGTGGTAGGAAGAAGCAAAACCACCTAGACTGCTTGAGCAGAAGTGATTTTCCTGACCCATTGCTGTCATGCTGTCTAGCAGTTGCAGATGTGGTTGCTCTTAGGGAATAAATGAAGCTCCTGGAGCACTTTCTGCACTTGCCCAATAAACAAGAAGGAAAGAGCCCCTGGGACTTTCAGGGGTTGTGTGCATTTCATTAAGAGGCAGAGGACACTAGCAATGTTACATCCAAGTATTGGGAGTCTCATAATAAGAAGATAAGGCTGAGGGTGTTAGGAAAAAGAAAGAAAGGGATAAATGTTGAGATAAAGATGTGTAAAGTGGGAGCTAAGGTAGTGAGGGAGAGTGATTTTCTGCTGTTGTAACACGGACATGGAGATCTCCAGGGTGAGAGCACTTCTGCAGAGCACCGAGGAAAATGGCACATGCTCCCAAGGGTATTTGTGTCCAGCTCTCTTGGAGAAATAGCCACCACAAACCTAAAGAAGGGAAGTTATCCATAACCTACAAAATCAAGGGAAATATTTTCCACGCTGTGCTGGGAGACCAGGAAGTTAGTTTTGGTTTCTGTAGCACAGTGAGTGTTGTTGGGAGCATGTGCAACAACAAGAGTTTTCAGCAGCTCCCATTGTATTTGCTCCCATTGACCTTATCGCTAATAAGTGCAGGATGTGAATTATAACGGCAAAGATGTAATCGGAGAGGCCTGGAGACAGCTCGTCTGCTAGGGACAAGCAGTTGCCATGACAGAAGCTCTCCCATTGCTCCTTCTCAAGTGGAACATCAGCTAAAACAAGGACTCTGACTCTTCTGTTGACTTCAGTATAATTTAGGGGATAAGTGACATCACTGTTTCCCTGGATGTAGGAGGTGAAGAAATTTTTATGATTGTGAAGGACAGAGAAATTCATGTTATTGCACTCCTGGTGAAATACTTCGATATTCTGTGCAGGCTGGGAGACTAAACGTTATTCTTAGCTCTTGCTTATTAAGTCACAACATAGGCAGGGATGCACCAGAGACACATGATCCAGATCTCTCCTGATTTACAGCAGCTTAAGCAACTTTGGTGGTGCTGTATCCCATTTATACCAGAGTCTGACCCCAAGTTTCCAGGAGGTGTAGCACCTAGGCTTTAAACCCTGCAGGTATTAATAAAGATCATGTTGGTCAAGAGGCCTATATGACTGATGGCAAAAACATGGCATCTTCTCTGTGCTGACCAGCCTGGCCAGGTGAGTGAGAACTGCCTGACACTGACATCCTTTCTTACAAACAGGCTGACACAAAAAGATCTGGTGCTCAGCAACGCGTGCTTTATGTCCATTACAGAACCAGTACATCAGTGCTGTCCCTCATGCCCAAGGTGCAATGGCATAGCTCAGCCAGAGCTGTTGTAGAGGGCTTATGAAAGGCTTGGAGATGCAGGTATCTTCGAGATATTTCTGCCTGACTGTTACACTAGTTGGAAGGGCTGTCATCTGAGAAGATGTTAGAGAAAGGAACTTCTGGAAGTGTTTATGAGTGTGCCCTTTTCTTCCATCCTCACATTTTGTCTCTGCTGTGAAATCATATTTGAAACATCAAGGACTGCTGCTGGCTGTGAGCCTGTACAGGGGACTAAGGGAATGGCTGTGGGTGGGTGGCAGTCTCTGGTCCCTAGAGAAAACTGAGGAAGATGGTCTGAAATTTAGCAGCAGTGATGGATGTAGAAATTGTTCCAGGTTATAATGGTTTGAAAGCAAAAGAAAAGCAGAAAATACACCTTGCAATGTTGCGAGTCATGGACAGACTGGAGAGCTGGGCAAAAAAGAACCTAATGAGGTTCAACAAGGATAAGTGCAGAGTCCTGCATCTGGGAAGGAATAATAAACTGCACCAGTACAGGTTAGCAGGTGATCTGCTAGAGAGCAGCCCTGTGGAGAAGCACCAGGGAGTCCTGGTGGACAGCAAGTTATCCATGGGACAGCAATGTGCCCTTGTGGCCAAGAAGGCAAATGGTATCCTGGGGTGCATTAAGCAGCGTGTGTCCAGCAGATCGAGGGAGGTTCTCCTTCCCCTGTACTCTGCCCTAGTGAGACCTCACCTGGAATATTGCATCCAGTTTTGGGCTCCCCAGTTCAAGAGGGACAGGGATCTACTCAGGAGAGTCCTACAGAAGGCTGTGAGAAAGATTAAGGGACAGGGGCACATGCCCTATGAGGAGAGGAACTTTTTAGTCTGGAGAAGAGAAGACTGAGAGGGGATTTAATAAATGTTTATAGATATCTGATGACTGGGTATAGAGAGGGAGGGAACAGGCCCTTCTCAGTTGCACCCTGTGATAGGACAAGGGGCGATGGATATAAACTGCAGCACAGGAGGTTCCACCTCAACATGAGGAGGAACTTCTTCATGGTGAGGGTCATGGAGCATTGCTGCAGGCTCCCCAGAGAGGTTGTGGAGTCTCCTTCTCTGGAGACTTTCAAGACCCATCTGGATGTGTTCCTGTGTGACCTGTGCTAGATTCTACAGTCCTGCTCTGGCAGCGGGGTTGGACTCAATGATCTCCAGAGGTCTCTTCCAACTCCTAACATCCTGTGATCCTGTGTGGGTAAGCAACTCTCTGCAGCAGGATTCATCAGAAGATGGGAAAAGAGCATTGTGATCTGGAAGTGTCTGTGTGTCCAGAAGGACAGTGGGAAAGAGGACAGATTGAAAGGGGATGACAGCAGCAGGCAGTACTACTGCTATTAACAAATGTATGAATACTAGTGACTCTTGTTTTAAAAGCAAGGCACCCACTGCCATTTTAATAGGACAGATTGTTATTGCATGACATGAGCTGATTCACATTGCAGCACCTGGATCTGAGAGTGAAGACTTTCAGATGGAAATGAGAATTAGCACAGATGAGGATTTTTCCAAAGTGCTGAAGAAACAGAAATAATAAAGGCAACTGGGGATTTCAGAATTTGTGCACTTGAGAAAAAACAACCCCTAGCTTCTCCTTCTGAACTGAGAAATGCAATTCAACTACCAGATGCATGGACCAGGTAAGCAAGTCCCACTGTGACTTTTGCCAGGACCCCCCCAGTACTTCACAATCATCACAAAATCTTGAGGTGGATCTGTTTTATAAAGAGAGAGGCAAAAGAAGATTTTTTCTGGCTGGCATCTAAGCAGACACTGCAACAATTCAGCCTGTGCTCTGCTTTCTGCCAGATTTCTGCCACCTCCTCCAGCCATCATTCAGTTTGTATTGCATTTATGGACTACTTGAATTTGCACAGTGGGTGTTATCCCCAAAAGATGAGAATGAAGGCTAGTATCTCTCAGCAGAACTTGTCCTCTGCGTAAACAAGCTTCCACTTCTGGCCTGTGTCTGAGGTCCTCTAGCCAGATCACAAGGACCCTTGTCACTTCTTGAAGTTTTGTAACGTGTCATGGTGATAGCAAGGCTGTCCTTCTGCAGAGCTTTGCGGGGTGAAGCACAGTGTGTTGTGCAGACCAACAGCCTGGAGATATGGGAAAGCTCAGGATGTGCATGCCTCTGGCTGCATTGAGGCTCTGTGATTTTCTCTCTGCGTTTTCTTACACGTGTATGTCTGCACATCTTCACGAAGTGTTGCTGCCAGTTTTTGGGCACCGTGGAAGAGATGTGGCCCTGATACACCCACAGCCATATTTTGCAAGGATAAAGAGTTGTTGACATTGCTATTTACACAACCCCCCTCGAACGTTAACCATTAATTTAGTTCTTTGCATGATCTGCCTTCCACAATGCATCCAATGCCAGAAACACTGTCAGGCCAGTCTTTGTGCTGCTGAATCAAGCTGTGTTATGGCTCATGACAACAGGATGGTTCATTTCCTTTGGAAGATAAAAAGGCTCATCATAGTCAAGTAATGAGTACAAGAATGGATGACCTACTGGATGGGTTCTCACTCCATTCTGCATTTCTCCTGAGAAGGGGTGCTCCTTCACAGCCAGAGTGACAACAATGGCAAAGATTTAATTCATGGTCTTAAGCACGGAAAACAGGCATTTAGAGGAGAATTCTTTTTGCTTTAATGGGGGCAAAGTCCACAGAGCAAACCCTAGTGACCTTGTAGAGCAAGAATTATCCTGTGCTTTGGCTAGTTTTAGCTCTCTCTTGACCTGATACTGGGTCAAGCAGTGTGACTTAGAGCAGAGTTTGCACCTGCTCATACAATGCTGTGCTCCTCATGGAGCCCAACTCACTCTGAAGTACCAAAAAATACCTAAAACTGCCTTGTGTTGATCTGCATAAAACTCAAGGCCTTTGAAAACTTCAGTGTTTGAGATCTCATACAGCACTCCACATGTTTTATGGAATCACAGTGTGGTAGGGGTTGGAAGGGACTTGCAGATATCATCTAGTCCAACCTTCCTGCTAAAGCAGGTTCACCTAGATCAGGTTGCACAGCAACACATCCAGGTGGATTTTGAAAGTCTCTAGAGAAGGAGACCCTACAAGCTCTCTGGGCAGGCTGTTGCAGTGCTCCATCACCCTCAAAGTAAGTATGTTTTTTCTTACATTTCTTACTTTCCTATGTCTTTTCTTTCTCCTGTGTTCTAGTCTATATCAGTTGCTCTTTGTCCTATCATTTGGCACCACCAAAAAAGTTTGCTCCATCCTCTTGACCTCTACCTTTTAGATGTTGATCAGCATTGATAAGATCCACTTTCAGTTTGTTCTTTTCCAGGCTAAACAACCCCAGGCCTCTCAGCCTCTCCTCATAAGAGAGACATACCTGTCCCTTAATCATTTTGTGTCCTTGTCTGTCTAGAACTGGAGAGTCCAGAACTGGACACAATAGTCCAGGTGCTGCCTGGCCAGGGCAGAGTGAAAGAGGAGGAGAACCTCTCTCAACCCACTGGTTACTATCTTCTTTACACCCCAGAACACAGCTGGCCTTCTTGGCCATGAGGGTGCATTGCTGGTTCATTGTGAACTTGTCTACCAGCGCTCCCAGGTCCTTCTCTACAGAGCTGCTTTCCAGAAGGTCAGCTCTACTGGTTCATGGGGATATTCTTTCCTGGGTGCAGGACTCTACACTTACCCTTGCTGAACTTCAGGAACTTCACATTTCCTCAGCTCTCTAGCTTGTTTAGGTCTCATCAAGTGGCAGCACAACCTTGTGGTGTGTCAGCCACTCCTCCAGGTTTTGCCTCATCAGCAAACTTGCTGAGAGTACACCCTGTCCCTTCATTCACAATGTTGATGAAGGTATTGAACAAGACCAGCTCTGGTACTGGCCCCTGGCCACTAGTTACAGGCTTCCAACTAAATCCTAGACCTCCCAACTAGACCTCTGACTAAGGGTCATCAGGCTCTCCTCAACACCGTAGTGCAACATGGGACAACCTCAGGAGCAAAGTTTGTGTAAACAAACTGCATTGCCAGCATCTGCTCTGCACCCACTTGCAATGAGCCAAACACCCATCACTGATTTTTCCACTGCCTGTTTCTTTGAGTGAGGAAAGCAATGGGACTCAGTAACTGAAGCTAGATCCAGTGACCTCTGTGCTTCAAAATATTGGGAAGGGCAAGGGTGAAGGGGATAATTTGCAAGTAACTCTCCACCAATAGTGACAAATGTGAACACAACCTCTGTGCACAGATAAGGAGATGTGCTGTGTGTGGAAGGGCTTGCAGACAGCATGATTTAATGTAGACTGAATCAGAGATTTGCAGCAAAGTAGCAGCCTCTTATTTTTATTCCTAAAGTGTTAGTAGTCTATAAATACCATACCTATATATTTTGACTGTACTTTAAAGGCTGTCAGAAAAACTCCTCAGGAGTTTGCTGTAGAAATAGGAAGAAGGAAGGGAAGCTGAATGTAAATTCTCAAACATTCCTGTTGTGTGGATAAACTATATATACAGTATGAACTAAAACTCAAATGCAAATTCATGGTGCTTGATCCAATGCCAAAGGAAATCTCGAGTTCAATTGCTTCAAGGTGTGTCTGTGTAGACATAGGCAATTTGAGGTTAACTGAGATGAAGCCACTGCTAATTTCATTTATTGGTTATAACCTTGGGCACACTTGAACCTTTGTCCAGAGCCAGAATGTCATCTGAACACAGTGACTGCCTGTACTGCAGCAGAAGGGTGAACTCTCCAAGCAAATTGCCCCATCTGGGGGGATTTTACAGAAGTAAATGTCTTGAGTGCACAAAGACTTCCTTCAAATGTGGAAGCATTTGCTTGATTTAATAAAGGCTTTTTTGGAGATACAGACCAGTTTGCATGTTCCTGAGAATTCAAAGTTTCTAATCCATGGGAAATCTGATCTATACATACAAGCAGATGCATAATTTGCACTTAAAAAATACAGCAGCTCATTCTATCTTATTGTGGGTTTCCTTTAACAGGCTTGATAGTCCTCTTGAAGACATTCATCATGCTCTCAGTTTTAGTTGTGATCTACATGCAACACAGCAAAGCTTTGCTGTACTGTTAGCAAGCAAGATTATATGGGATTCTTCTGGGTCTCTTTATGAAAGCCACCAGTGCCTTTTCCTCTTCCTTGTCTTTGTTTGGGATCATCCTCTGCTGATGAGATTGACTTGGGATTGATCATTATTTCTGTGTGTACAAATCATGGTCTAAAGTTCAAATAAAGTCTGAGCTATGTTGTCCTATGCTACTGGCATTCGAGCTATTCACACTCTCATTCTCTTTTTTAACCACCATGGCCAGAGACTTGGCAACATACATAATCATAGGCTCAGTGGGACACCCTGTCTATCTCTGTCTTATTCATTCTGCTCCTTCTAGCTTGTTTCAGCTCATTTTCCTGGATAACTGTAGCTAGTTTTGCCCTGTTCTGCACGTCTCTCATCTCTCATGCTATAGCTTCTGCATGTCTCTCAGCTCTCTCATGATGTAGCTTTGGTATCAGCTCAGATCTAAAGGGTTACACTCAGCTCACTAGATGGACATGACTGGAAAGAGGATTAGGCAGATGCTTTGTTAGTAAATGTATGAGAGAGAAGACACCATCAATGCTTGGGTTGAAATAATTTCCATCTAGGATGCAGATAGCAACCTACAAATACTAGCCAGGTTAATCCTTCCTATTGAGGTTTTCAGAGCTTCCCCTTCCAAAACCAGAACAAACTGTGGAGAAGCCTGTGTTTTAAAGAAGTAACATGAAACAGTTATGGGGGAGCTTATCTCTGCAGAGACATCTTGGGACCAGAGATTTTCCAGTGGTGACCAGTGACAGGACAAGGAGCAATGGGCACAAAGTGGATGTAGGAAGTTCCATCTGAACATAAGGAAATAATTGTTTACTTTGATAGCAACAGAGCACTGGAACAAGATGCCCAGAGAGGTTGTGGAGTCTCCTGGTCTGGTGAGATTCAAAATTTCTTCGGGTGCAGTCCTGTGCTACCTGATCTAGGTGACCATGCTTTAGCAGTGGGGATAGACTAGATGAACTCCAGGGGTCCATTCCACCCCCCAACATTCTGTGACTGTGATCTTTGCAAGTTAAACTGGACTGCCCAAAGGGGTATGCTGGTTAAATCAGGTCAAAGTGAATGAAGCTACACAGAAATAAAGTTGCTTTAATTCTCATGGTGTCAACACAGAAGCTTAGTGTGGTCTAAGCAAGAGATGACAGTACACTGAGAAAACTGTAAGATCTATAGGGATAGGATAATGTTGGTAAGAGACCCCAGGGCCCTGACGGACAACAGTGCCAAGGTGGTGTCATTTCTCCATATGGATATTTAGCCAGATAGTCACTCAGCTGTACTTCCTCCATGGAGTCTGCGTTTCATCTGCGAGGCCAGGGACTCCCCTGCTTCTGGAATAGCAACAACCTCTGTGAAGCAACACTGCTTTGCTAAAAGGCAAAAGGGGAAAGAGGGCAGTTTCTGGAGTTGCCTGGCTGCTGTGCACAACTGTTTCTGACTGTTATATATCACTACTTTTTTTGTTGTTGTTGTTTTTGCACTGCCTTGTCACTGAGTAGCAGATCAAGTCACCAGCTAGGCAAACTCCCTGCCTCTGTAGGTTCAGTTGTAAAAGAGGCCACTTATGTGGCTCTGAGCAACCTGATCTAGTGTGAGATGTCCCTGCCCATGGCAGGGAGGGTTGGAACTAGGTGATCCTTGAGGTCTCTTCCAACCCTGACAATCCTGTGATTCTATGTCAGAGCCTTGCTCTGTTTTGGGCTTGTGAGATTTGCTGTGTCACCATTTCATTGCGGCTCTGTGTTTTGAAAAAGGCTCTGCAGCTGCTGCTTCTTCTCCTGTTTTATTTGGAGCAAAGCAGCAGAGAATCATCGTGGGCCATTTTGGATGTTCTTCCTCTGTGGCAGTCTGCCGAGAACGAGATGAGTCACAGGCAGGTTACGTGCCATGTCCGAGTGAGCGTGAATTAGAGGGAAGGCTCCAGGATTACTGGTGATTGTCTCCTTGAGCAGCCCACTGAATTGTGCATTTCACAGGGCTGGAGGCTTCAATGACCTGCTAGTCCTTTGGGTCTTACTTAGAGGGGAATGAGCTCTTCTCTTCTGTTTTGCCAGCTGGTAGCAAAACCTGTTAGGTCTGCCTGACCTGTCAAATTGTTAGGGTTCAAATGGATTAGGAAAGGAACGTCAAAAAATATTCCCAGCATATGGATGCCTCATGGCCTTGCAGCCAGCTATGTGTCATGGAAAGAGGTATGTGCAGTCAGGGATAGAAGGGAGATAATAGAAATATTGGCTCCCTCACTGCATTTTGAGCCATGGAAGTTTCTCTGCCGAGGTGAATCCAAGAAGGAATTAAGCACTAGGTGTTACAAGTCCATCTGAAGAGAGTTGCTGAGAGTCTCAGGAAATTCAGACTGTTCTTTGAATGATCAGGGAAAGGAGGAATGTATTTTGTGAGAAGAACAAACAAGTAACTTAGTCAATCAAGGCTAAAAGATACTCTTTGTATTCAAAGCAAAAGCAGTTTGAAGGCAAAAGAAATGTTCATGGTAAATGTGTTGAGGCAAAAGAGGTATATATGTTAAAAGATAGTGCAAATGCACAACCAAATGAGGATCAATTGGGCATGGAACACCATTGGCTTGGGAAGGAGAATAGTATTTCTAAGCATTCGAGACCGTTTAGGAAACCTTTCCAAAGAATGACACCAAAACTCATTCAGTGTGCAACAAGTTGAGGAAGGGACTGCACAGGAAGGGAGCTGTCCTGTAAGCAGAGGTGAAAAGTGTGTGGATGAGGGTGTGGATATATTGATATCCTCTGGAAGGCCTTGGAAGGGGATGATCATTGGTGTTCTCACTCTGATACATGCCACTTTGACTGTACTGAATTATCCTCATGTTTCAGAGTTTCTGCCAGGAGGAAGGAAACCTTTCCTCCTTGATGAAGACTTGGCTTTGGATTTGATTTGTTCTGGGGGCTTTTTCTCTCCCTTCCTTGTTAGTATGGGACTGGTCCAAGTGAGAATGAGCTTGGGAACAGAAGCAAGCACTCCACTTGTGCTTTTAGGAGAAAGAAATGTTTTGAGTGAACATCTCATCCACACGCCCAAAACTTATCCTGAGTCAGACCTAACTAGTCAGAGAGGAACTGGGCTTGGTCTTTCCTTTTTTTGTAATGCAGATAGGTGACATCATTGGCATGGACCCATGACCTTGAAAACCCACTTGCTGTCTCTTGCCTTTTTGCCATGGCACATAGAGGCTTTTAAGTCCTTTTTTTTTGGAGCTCTTTTAACTCCTGTATTTCAAGTCTCTCACTGACTGTGATCTGCTTGGGATACACATGAAGGGTGGTGACCAAGCAAGACTAGAGGGCTTTTTGGGGGTTCTATCAGACATACAGCCTGGGAAAATGCATGAGGTGATCACAGTGGTCTGGTCTGGAGCTCTGCACTCCAAAGTAAGCAGTTCACAGGATTGATGTGTGGTGACTTATTTCCACCAGGACCTTTTCCTTCCGTAGTGACTTGGTAATCCAAAGGAAATTCCTGATGCAGGCATTGCCTAATGAGGAGCATTTAGTGTGTGCAAGTGGAAGGGATAAGTCATAGCTACTTTTTTCCCCTCTGATTTGCTAGCAATCTGAGAAGATGTCAAATAAATAGTTTCAGACAGGAAACTGTTAGAGTCTAGTGCAGCGTGTAACTGTGCAGGTTCGTACTGAGGCTATGCTGTCTGTCATGTGACTGGCCCAGGGCACTTCCAAGCCCTGGATCCAGTAGTGCACCCAGACCAGCTACTAATTAGTTAATTTGGAGGCTTTGGCTTCTAGCATTACAGCAGCTCTAGTGTGGTGTGTCTAGGACACTCAGTATAGCCTGGCAAAGAAGTCAAGATGCAGTGATGTACCCACAGGTGTTATTTAGACCAAACCAGGGCTACAGCAAGTACAAGGGAAGGACTTGTGGGACTATTCCAGGGTCATTTATGTAACAGTTTGCAAATACAAAAATAGAGAAATCCTCCTTGTAAAGATGCCAGCACCACCCAAAGATGAGCAGGATCTGTAGCAGGATAGCATCCCTTCCACCTTCTTAGAGGAGCTGCCCCTGCACAGCATCATTCACAGTCCCATGCCTGGCTGCTGCTGAGAGCATTTCAGCAGTTCAGTTCCCAGGGAAACTGAGTGGATGGGGCCAAAGCTTGGCTATGTTATGTGCTGGGATGAGAAAAAGAGAGAAGCATGTCTCCTTTTCTTGTCTCACGGACTGAAGGCGCTGCTTGGAGCAGTTTCTGGGCTCCTTCCATTGCTGAGCTGGGGTTTCTTGCTACAGTTACAGTCCTAGTGGTCATCCCTATGGCCACGGCAGACAATGCCTTGTCTGGTCATCGGCAGCTGGACTAGTGCCCAAAAAGTTCCAACACCTTAGGCTTTGTCACGGAGGGTATGTAGCCTCTGAGGGAATGAGGTGTGAATCGCACCACAGAGCAAGGAGTCCTGTCTCTGAGGCAACGAGGTCTGAGCTCCGGCACCGCGGAGCCGAGGCTTCTGTCACAGCGGACTCAGAGCCCCCCGGCCCCGAGCCGACCAGCGGCCGTGGCAGCCCTCGGCCTTTCCCGGACCGCCATCTAGCGGCGGCCCGTGGTGGCCACGGCAATGCATCCCCCCCCCCCCGCCTTTCTGTTCTCTCTCTCTCTCCTCTCTCCTGTATTCTCTCTCCTCTCTCTCCTCTCTCCTGTATCCTCTCCCTGCTCTGGTATGTCTCTGCTCTGCTCTTTCCTCTGTCCTATATCCCCTCTTCTCTCTCCCTTTCTCCTCAACCTCCCTCACAGCTACCCAGCATAAGGTGATCAGAAATCAAATTTGAGCTCACATCACTGGCAAGGGCTGAGCAGAATGACAAGGAACAATGTGTCTTGTGGCTTGTGTCTGGGAGCCTGACAGTGCTGCTGAGGAGCCCCAGGTGAGAACACTCCACTGCTCTTCCTCCCAGGCAGAAGTGAACTTCAATTCCCTCCCTAGCTGCTGCTCTAAGACACGTTTTCATAGGCTCTGACTTTTTTTTTTTTTCACTTGTCTTCAGATAAAAGCATCACAAGGGACCATCTCCAGCCATCTTGTGGGGGTGAAGCTTCATGTCCAGCTGCTGCCTTGTGGACGTTGTTACGTTGTTAACTGACTCTCAGAGATTTGGGGATAGGTGTATAAAAGGCTCTGAGTGGCAAAAGAAGTCATGGACTTAAAGAATTGTTTAGGTTGGAAAAAGACTTTTAATATCATCCAGTTCAGCTGTTAACCCAGCACCTCCAAGTTCACCACTAAACCATTTCCCTAAGCACTATGTCTACATGTCTTTTAAATACCTCCATGGATGGTCACTCAACCACTTCTCTGGACAGCACATTTCAATGTTTGAGAAGTGTTTTGGTGAAGAATGATTAGCACAAAATAGCAACCTTGCATAGCAATGCAGACTTTAATGTACTGCACAGATGCAACTGTATGGCAGGGATGCAATATGTAAGCCACAAAATAGGGGATTTTGGCATCTGACTTGAAGCAAAGATTCACAGTCTAAGATAGGGAAGAATATGAGTTTTCCCATTCTCCCAACAAAGCAGGATTTCAGTTTTAATTTCCAGAACCCCTAGGA
Source organism: Dryobates pubescens (assembly GCF_014839835.1). Taxonomy (NCBI): domain Eukaryota; kingdom Metazoa; phylum Chordata; class Aves; order Piciformes; family Picidae; genus Dryobates; species Dryobates pubescens. The sequence continues at coordinate 16,404,199 of NC_071625.1, read as the reverse complement.
GCTCTGTGGGGATTTCGGGCTGTGTTCAGCAGAGGGCAGTGGTTGATTTGGTCACTACTTGGCTGGCAGCATCAGACCTCAAACCACTGCCACAGACTTTGCTGAAATCATTCTGCTGCAGTGTATCTGGGAAAGCTGTAGAAAAGGAAGGTGCAAGCAGATTCTCCCTGGCTTGTATCAATGCAATGCAGAGGTAATGGTGGGTCAGCAAAGTCTGTTGGGGACATTTCAACAAACCTCCCTCTTCCCACTTCATACCATTTTACAAAACTAGAAAAGAGTTTTCAGGGAAAACAAAAACAAACCCGACAACTTTTCCTTGCCTTGGTTTAAGTCTGCCTATTTACTGGTGATTTTGGGGAAGTTTGGAATTTTGTTACCCACAAGTTCTTAATTCAAACAAACACACACACACCAAACAACTCCTTCCCCCCCAATAACAACCAAACCCTAAACCAAAACCCCAAACAACCCCAAAACCTTAGACTTGCTGTATATGTTTATAATTTTGTCCTAAACAGTATGTGTAACCAGTACTGATTATGTGAGCAAAAAGTATCACACAGCATAGAATAGAATACATAGAATACATAGAATAAACCAGGTTGGAAGAGACCTTCAAGATCATCGCGTCCAACCCATCAACCAATCCAACACCACCCAAACAACTAACCCATGGCACCAAGCACCCCATCAAGTCTTCTCCTGAAAACCTCCAGTGACGGTGACTCCACCACCTCCCCAGGCAGCCCATTCCAATGGGCAATCGCTCTTTCTGTATAGAACTTTTTCCTAACATCTAGCCTGAACCTCCCCTGGCACAGCCTGAGACTGTGTCCTCTTGTTCTGGTACTGGCCGCCTGGGAGAAGAGACCAACATCCGTCTGTCTACAACCTCCCTTCAGGTAGTTGTAGAGAGTAATAAGGTCACCCCTGAGTCTCCTCTTCTCCAGGCATCTCCTCAACTGGGCATCCTGTTCCTGCAGGAAGGGAAGAGATGCTGGAAAATGGAAATATTCCTGCAACACAAGGATATCAGCACCTGAACCAAACAGTGAGTTTTATATATTGTATGTGTTCCAGCTGGGAAGATCTGGGAAAGCCTGGAAAGATGGAGGGGCCCAGGGCAAACGGGAGGTGTGCTTTGGTGCAATGCTCAGAACAGGTGTACAGCCAATCCTGCCTGCAGTGGAGTGTCCTCTGTTCCCGCTGCAGGCAAAAGGGATGAGACACTTCCCCGGATGAGACTCAAGTCTAAAAAGAACCTGTAGGATATTTACGCCTGTGTTCCAGCAGCTTTGTCTTTTCTCCAGTTGTTGGAAATACCCCAGGCAGGCTGTTTCCTGTGATTTTATGCACCACTAGCTGGGCAAAGAGGCCCTCCTGGAGAGCCATTAAAATATATTTCATCTGTGAAGGATTTTTGCTGGTGGTGGGGGAAAACTCAAATTGCACCTTGCCATGTATGGGAAAGAAATTTTGTCCTTGAGGCAACTGGAGAGAGAATGAAGAAATCTCCTTCCCCTCTGAGCTTGCATTAAAAAGATAAACTACGTTCCCCCCTGTTGTCTTGCGGTTTGGATCTGCTCTTGTCATCTGGTAGTGCCCATGCTGCTGCAGCTCTTCCACCATAAACGTGGCTCATGGGAAGGCGAAGCTCCACAGACTCCTTAAGGTGACCCTTGGATGTGGTGTAGATGACCTCCTGACATCTTTCACTAGCATGCAGAGACTGTGCCTCAGTTTCCCTCTTGCTTTCACTCCACAGCTTCCTACTGCCCTTGTGGCCTCTCTCTCATCTCCTTATCTCCTTGGGAGGCTGTACCCTCATGACAGTGTTCTGCAGGTCCTCTCCCCAGCCACAGTACATGCACATGTGCATGAACACATCATTGCACAGACAGAATAATAGAATCATAGAATGGTAGGGGCTGGAAGGCACCTCTGGAAATCACTGAGTCCAATAGCCCCTGACAAAGCAGGGTAAGTCCAAAAGGACCTGTTCCTTTTGGATTTATTTTCAGTGCTTCTTAGGGTGTTTGCACTCTTGTGTGTTCAGCTGGATGTTCAGCTCTCTCAGTCCCCAGAGCAGGGGACCAAAAGTGTTTTTTCTTGTAAAGGTACCAAGTGCACCACACTGCTGGAGCTGCAAGTGAGAAGGACTTCCAGGCATATTCCAAAACAGACTCAAAAACAGACTCCACTGAAATCCTCCCTGGCTGATAATGGGTGCTGGAGTGGGATTTGGGGGATCTGATTTGTATCACATAGCAGATTTTGCTGGTGTATTAGGTAGCCCACAGGCTGCTACTGCCTGCCGCAGGTGAGAGGACTTCCCTGCCTTCCTCTGCCAGGTTCCCTCCCATTTCTTCCATCACAGTGTTATAACTGCAACTGCATACTCTGCATGGTCACCCACATGTGCTCTGTGTGGCTCTGCACACCTATACCTCTGTGCAGACATCCTACTCTGTTCTGTGCAGCTCTCCTGTTGGACTCTTCTTCTCCCTCATTGTCAGCATTGCTGACAAATGACCCTCTAGGATAGTCTTGGCAGAACTAAGTAATTTTTCTTGTTCCTCAGAAGCTTGCAGGACCAACAGCTGCTCTATTGATTGTGAGTGTTAAGTTGTGAGTAACACATCCACAACCCCTGTACTGGCAGCTGCTGCTGCTGGTATTAAACATGGCAGCTGCAGGGACAATGTGCAAAGAACACCCCTCTCTTCTCCAATTTTCAAGGGCTTGGAAGAGCTGCACACATGGCTGCCAAATGCAGAGTACTTGGGCTTTGCTAAGCAAGTCTTGCCAGATGCTGTAGGGGCTGAAAGGAAGCCAAAAATGTTAAGGATACATATTGATGCTGGCAGATCTGGAGCTCTGAGTGGTGTGTAGAGAAGCACCATGCTCCCATATTCCTTGCACATCACCTGTGTCCCTCAGTCCACCTGTATTATCCCTCATCTGCCCCACTGTAAAGAAGGAGTTTGACCATGTTAAATCAGCTGGTGGGCTAACACCTTTCTGTCACACGTCCTCATATTTCTCTGGTGCCCCTACTTAAAAAAGGCAGATGCAACATCTGAAGAAACTTAGCAAAACAAAACCAAAACCAAACCCAACCAACCAAAACCCACCAAAACCCAAACCAAACCCCCCACAACAGAAAACTAAACCAACAATAACAAAAATAACACAACCAAAAAATGCCAGAAAGGCATTGGCTGTGGAAGTGGCAGGAAGAGGCAGAGTAACTTCATTTTTTTGAGCTCAGGAATGGAGTGTTTACAAATACCTTCTCTGGAAGAAAAAACCCAATCTGACATAGTGGGGTGTAGTAATCTGTTAGACAAAGACGGAGGAAATATCTATGGTCTGGAAAACTGCAGGCTTTTTAAATGGCTTGATGCTAGGATGAGCATGTGAGGCTGTCTCATCTCTGTTAGGCATGCAGTAACCCTAAAAAGAAGTCCTGCCAGATTCCAAGTCCTTCCAGCCTTGGGAGGCAGCAGGGTTGTTGTGCCTCTTTGACATCGCATGGGTTAAAATACCCTGCAGCAGCTTGCTGAAACCTCTGCAGGCCAGGTAAAGCATTAGCAGTGGCAGAACTGTTGGGTTTGTATAGATAAACCATCCAATAGTTTGCTGCGATTATGACAATACAAATCTGTTTGCTTTATGCAGTGTTTGTCATAAGATGAAACATGGTTACCAAAATTATCATGTATACTAGTCTGTATATAATAGCAGGCCAAGAGGTTAGAAGAGGAAGGGTTTCCGGGTTGGATAGGAGGCACAAAGTAAAGCTACCAGATAAACAAGCCATAACTTCTGTCAAGAACCTATCAACACTTTCCCAGCACATGCTCTGCGAGTGGGCAGCTGTGCAGAGAACTCCGTCTGAGCCGGCGTCTTGAGCACCGACGTGTTTTCCAAACGATGCTGGCAGGGTGGCATTTCCATATCTAAATAATATCAATCAAGAGAGGCCTGCCCTGGGAAGTCAGGACTTGGGCAATCTCTGAGCTATCCAAAACATCAAGGGGTTGGATGCTGGGCTTTGCTCTAGGCTTCTGTCTAATGAGCTTCACAAAAGAATTTATAGGGGTCCTTCTCTGGCTGGAGAGATCAAAGTAAGGGTGAGCCAAAGGCTGGGCTCTAACCCAAGGCTTTCATGCTCTGCCCTACTCTGAAATGGAGTTCCCCTGGGCAAGTCTTGTGGGGGAATCTGTTTAACTAACCTGGAGCAGTCTCAAATTTTCCCTGTCTGTGGAGAAAAGCAAGTACTTCTAGGCCTGCTTTAGAAGCCTCTTTTGGACAAGATGAAAGTAGAGCTCGTCTGAGTAAAACCTTGACTGTTCTTTTGAGAGGTTTTTGCTTGGTTGCTTTAAGGTCACATCAAGAAAGTCCTGTTAGGGTCCACTGATGGATGAAAGAGAAGCCAAGGGGTCTTCTGTAAGGGAGAAAGGCTTCAGACCATCCCAAAGAATACCTGTTTTGGGGCTCATGCTCAGACTTGTGTGTGTTCTTTGGCTCTTCCTACTGAGAAGAGCAGAGATGACATGGTTGGGGGAGATATGTTTGTATCAGAGGTTTTGTTTGATGTTTTTGAAAAATAAAGCCTGTGCTGGCAGATCTACACATTCATGGAGCATTGGTCATCTCTTCATGTCTCTCTGAGATTGTGCTCAAATATACTTCCCTCAATGACCCTCAATGATAATCAAGCTCTGGATCACATTTGTCCACTGAGGCATGATGTGGCAGCCCATTCTGACCTCTATACACGTTTATCTTTCAATGAGCAGCTTCAAGACAGATCTTCAGAAAGCTCTCCAGAAGTTCTCCCTTTCCTTCCATACAGGAGGCCTACATGCTGTACCACACCTACTTAATCACATCTTACAGTCAAGAGCATAGTGCTTGAGGAAGATAAGGTCTTTGTGTACCATTCAGCCCTTTCACGACAGCTCACTTCGGATGCACTGTATGAGAGAACTGTACAGAGTGGGTGATAGGGCTAGAAGGAAGCAGGTAAAGAGATTGCTTTATCCAGCTAAAACTGAGTCAAAAGGATATAATGTCAGGAGTGGTGGGGACATGCTTGTCCACATTATTCCTTTGTTTCATCACTCCTTGTGGTCCTAATGATGTTTCATTTTTTTTGGTCGATGAAGACAACAGACCAGCAAGGGCTGCTATTAATGGAGCTTAAACTGAATGTCTGTGGTAGGTAGTTACTATTTCTGTTGCTGGTGTTGACAGGTGATGGACAGCAGTCTGCCCTTCCTGGTATGAAGACTTGGGTTTATTAATGCAAATATAATAAGGGGAGTGGAGCTGGGGGAGGACTACTTACCTTCTTATTGGGATGGGAGAAACTCTTCTGCACATTTTCACTGAGATTGCCATGCAGTGAACAAGGACTTACTCCTTCATATAAACACAGCTTTATTTCATCTGCCAGGCTCTTATCGCATGGGCAGCTGGAAAGGAGAACCTCAGTTGGGCTGTTAGCTCTACAGCCATGAAGGAAAAGCAAGATGACTTGTCTTAGAACTCAAACTCACACCTAAATGAATGTAATCTCAGACACTACAGCCAAGTGTCCTGAAGAAGGATAGCTTTGTGAGCTAAGACCTTGATATACTGCTAGTATTGGCACATTATAAAAACACTTTAAGAGAATCTCACATCCCTTCCAGGGAAGTTTTACTGCTTTTTGCAGCATCTGCTGGGTGTACAGGAAGGTTTGAGCCAGGTCTAAGAAAGCTAGTTCTTTGTCCAGGGTCCGATATACTCCTCTCTGCTGGGTATGAGACAATTGTGTAGATAATTATATAGACAGTCAGCCGTCATCAGAGGAAAAACATCATCCTGCACATCTCTGAGAGAAGCTGACTTGTGGTTACACACCCTGTGATGGAAAAAATCCCAGGGTGGCAGGACTTGGGACTTCTGATAAGGCCTGGAGACCTGGGAACATACAAATCTTGTGACAAAGGTGATAGGGATGAAGCAGAGTGGAGATATAAGGAAAAGAAAAAGGAAAGAAGGGATCAGAGAGACGGGAAGAGAATGAGTATTGTGGTGAATATTTCCCCTATATCCCTACTAGGTCCCAGTAGCTGAACAGTGCCCACCACAAAGTGCTAGTACCCCATGAGCACACACACCACACCAGATCTCATCCTGCACCCTCTTCCCAAGGGTGGTTGGATGAAGGCTTTTGTCTTTCCCAGGACACAGATCTTCCTGTCTTCTACCCCACAAGACCACAAAAGCTTAGTCTACTGTGGGGAAATCACTCTTGTCCCTTTCCTGGGCCTCACCATAGGAAGGGGATAAAGTTCTCTGTTTTTAGTATTTTTCTTCCTAAAATGGGAGTCTTCCAGCTTTAATCCACAGGAATCCTCCACAGGGTTCCTGCTTTGGGAATAATGATGCCTAGAAGAGGAAAAGCAAGCCAAGCCCTTACTTGTTTTCCTGTGTCATCCTTTGCTGGATATTAAGTCCCTGTGTTCACTGGCTGCTTTTCCCTGTATTAACTTTCTCATCTTTGTTCTCATTAGCCCTTCCCTCCACTTGTTGTTTAACCCATTGATTACTTTTCCTTTCTTTCTATGTTATTACCTTCTCTGGGGCTCTGGTTTCTCTGTAATGTCTTCCTTGTCTTCCTTTGCCCCAGAGAAACTGTGTTGATAGCCACTCAAATGAGTGCCACTTTCCTCAGTCTTTCTGCAAGTCCATCCTATACCTGCTAACAGTATTTATAAATGCTGATTAGGCTGACTAATGAGACTCTTGTGCACACATCTGAGGGACCACAAAACCCAGAGGGACAAGGAAGGAAAAAATTGCCTTTGCAATAGCTGTTATCTTTCTTCTTTGTAGTTATCAAGATGGATGTGGGGAAAGGCCATGTGGGGAAAGGCCCAGAGCCCATGAGTGAACTAGTCTGGCAGATAATTCCATGTGTGGAGTCAGGAGCTCCTTTTCTGTTGCAGAATCAAAGATTTTCAACTGTGCTGGGTCCAGATATGTCTGTAGTAGAATTTAGGGCTGGCATTTCTGTACCTCTGCCTTGCTACAGGTTTCTGGGCTGTAGTAGGCAATGCCTTGCAAAGACAGAAGTACTCTGAAGCAAGGGCTGTGTTGGATGCAATGTAGGTGAGAAACACAGCAGGGAGAGAAAGAGGTGAAACTTTATTCCTGTATACCCAGCCCATGGCATGCCAAAAAACTACAGACATCTGTGTGTTTGACTCAGTCAGGCGAGCTCATGGTTAGCAGAGATCTCTTGTCACAGGAGTGGCTGAGATCCCCAAAAATACATGTGAGATTTTTCATTTCTCACAACCTTTTTGTTTTGTTTTTTTTTTTTTTTTTTTTTGCTGGCCTCTGAGTCTCTGAGTGGCTGGTAGAGGAGGATGTTTCTAATTCACTTTGTGGGATTTTAGATGCATGAGAGAACCGCAGTACATCAAAGAGGCACGAATGCTGTAATTCCCCTGAAAGGTCAAGGCTTTTAACAGAGCTCTTTATTGCTGTTAAGCTCTTTAGGGAGTGCTGTATTCTTTCTACCACAGACTTCATGGTGGTAGTATGATAGGCAATGGCCATCCATCCCTATTACTATTTCAGCCTCTGGGGAATGAGCTGGATGCTCAAAAGCTATTAAGTGCCTGATTTAGTTTGAAATCATTGGGAATTTGCCATCTAAATCTTTAAATACTCTGCATAAAAGACTGCCCTGCAAAAGCTGACTTATATGTGCCTTATCTTAGCCATCTCTGCATGTATTTAATGGTACCCTGAGAAGAGGGATAGTGCAGGTTGAGGGGTAAGAGACCTTTTCACAAGCTCCAGAAACACAGAGGTGAGGCTTCAGCAGCAATGGAAACTGATAATTGGAAGATAGACACCAAAACTCTGTCATTTGGGTATTTCTAATGATAACTGAATTTTCGGTTCTGATTTTCACCTTTATGCCCTGGCCATAAGTGAGTGACTTTAGATAGGAGAGAAGTTTAGGCAGTGATGTGTAATCAATATGGATTAAACAGAGAGCACAAAATGTCACTTTAAAAATAGGCTACTTCATGAATGTTTTAGCCTCTTACCAGTTTTTGTAGACTGTGCCCTTGGTGAGGGAACAAAGCTTGCTTTGGACCTGGTATGAAATAAAGAAGGACCCCTTAAAGCACTGGGTGAGGCAGTAGGCATTACCAAATAAAGATAATTATCCTGTCTCAGGTGGCTTTTATAATACACTGGCAGTAGAAAGAATTCAGACTACTATGATTTAAGTTTATAGCAGCAAGACAGCTCCAACTGGGACCTTGTTTAGGAGCTTAAAAATGCAAGCTAATAATTTTAGAGGTTTTTATACTGACCTCAAATGAGCAACTCCACTGAAAAAGATGTGAAGACATTTCTGTATATGGCAAAAATACTGTTGATAGCAAAAGGAAGGGAAGTGTGAAGCTATAGCTTGTTGGAACAAAGAACCTAAAATAAGCTATGCACTGAGCCTGCACTTCTGTTTCTCTGAAATAATCTTGGCAAAAGACAGTGCTGTTAACAGTTCTGTAGATGTGACATGAATTTTCATTGCAAATGGCCTAGTGGCATGGAAAGGTCTGCAAGTGTGGTGTAGGTTGATGGGAATGAGGTTTTGGGGTTTGCAGGGAAGTGCAGATCTCTGAGGAGTAAAATATTTTCTCCAAATGAGGTGCCGGTGGGAAACAATGGCAGAAATGTGAAGTGGCCATCCTTGGCCAAGAAGTCAGAAGCTAATCTGTGTGTGCCAATACATCGTTTACCAGAGACCTGCCAAGAATGTGGCATCAGCTGTGAGGTGCCTATGTCAGTGATTTACAGATAAACAAGGAAACAGATGAGGCAGAAGGAAAACCCAGTATAACTGGGCCCCAGGAAGGCTCACCATGTTTATGGCCATGTCCAGAGTGCAAAACAGTGACTAGCAAGGCACTGGAATAGGTTGCCTAGGGAGGTGGGGGAGCCACTGTCCCTGGAGGTGTTCAAGAAATGTGAGGCCATGGCACTTTGGGACATGTTTTAATGGCCGTGGTGGTGTTAGGCTGATGGGTGGACTTAATGATCTTTTTGCAACCAAAACGATTCTATGGTTCTATGACAATGATTTTACAACCCATGGAATACTGCCACGGTGTCCGTGGCTCTCATCACAACCTCTCGGAAGGAAAATCCCCTTTGAGGGAAGAGAATTCCCAGGGAAAGGGCACTGAGTCAGCTGTATTGCTTAGGAAAGCCTTAAAGAAGTTACAGACCTTGCTATGCCCAAGGATGATCACGAGCTTGAGTTAAGAGATCAGCGGCAGATGACAGTGTTACGCCGGTGATCTGAGTGAGATCTGCAGGTCCCTGCACTAGCTGGCCAAACACTGCCCATTTGTAGATTGCAAATACATTATTTTGTTTCAGGCACATGACTCAGTTGCCCAAGCAGAAGTGAACATTGTGTGGTATCTGAGGGTAGGGCCATTGGGACAGTGTAGGACTTGCAGGAGAACTACAGTGTTGTGCAGCAGGAGCTAGAGGTGTGGTGACACTTCATCATGCCTATCATGTCACTAGACACTGAGCTATTGGCAGCTGAGTGCTAGAGGACTTTGAGGCCTGGTGAAGATGCATGTACTAAAAGTGTGTCTCTGTGTGTAGGTAGTGTCTGGGCTCCTGTTACCTCCCTGGAGATCTAGACAACATGGAAGCTAGGGTCACTCAGCTGTTAGGTCTCTGCTTCCACAACAAGAATCACCCACCTTGGACTCCACTGCCTGGAGCAGGAACTGGGACACCCAGTGTTCCTAGGGACAGCTTTACTCATCACAAGATAGATGCCTGTATTGTTGTGATGTTGACTTCAATTTTTACTACCATTGGATTGGGCAAGGTTAGGGGGAATACAGATGTGCTCCAAGAGGCAAACTTTCAAACTCGGTTGCAAGGGGCAGTTTGAAGTGCTGGTTGTGTTGTGTTCCTGTATAATGGTGAGGGCTGCCCCATGGTCAGACCCCAGAAGCAGAGTACTCTTGGATGGCCTAGCTTGGACCAGCCATAAATCCTGACAATAGAAATGGTCACTAGACTTGATGAATTCATAGTAGCCTTCCAGCTGGAGGGGCAACAGGCATGTGAGTGAGGAGACATGGAGCAGTAGCAACAGCTGCTGCTTTTCATGATGCAGGGCTTGCTGTTTTCCTAGGATAATCTTTTGTATTTCCATTGCTTAATGTCATCTGAAATATTAACCTATGCTGTGGTATCATCCTTAGCCTCACACAACTTCTAAAAATGACTCCTAAATCATCCTGGTGAATTTGTAGTGGGGTGAATTTCAATCTTGATGCCTGAGATGGATTCTTTTTCTTTCCTTAGAGGCATCAGCTTTTAAGTAGTCGAGTGGATGGACTGATGATGGGAATAAAAACAGCAAGCCCTGATTTTTCAACATGCCAGGAAGAAAAAGTCAAGAGTAGCATAGCCTCATAGTCTGGTTCTGCTTTCCATCCTAGCTGTTCTTCAGGGAGAGAGAGCAGAACAGCAGAGTGTGCTGGAAAGCACATTCATTTTCACAGCTTTTTTTTGTAAGCTCATCTGCAGTTTAGTGGATTTAGTGATCCAAATAAAGGTGGTATATAACTATAACCTCTCCCCAAGCCCAGACAATGTGGATGAAAGCCTATACAGCCACTTTTTGTTTCTTTGTGTTTGTGTTTGGTTTTGTTTTTGCTTTTGGTTTGTTTGTTTGTTTGTTTGTTATAGCTGAAATAGTGAGACTACTGCTTGGGTTTATACTTTCTTTACTGAGAAGGCTCAGATGTTTTCAGAAACACATGAGTAGTTACTGGAGACAGCTGGGTTAGAATACTTTCTTTCCCACTCCACTGACATCTGAAATCTTTGTAGTGGGTAGCTCTGGAAGCATCTTTCTTACCCTTTACTCTTAAGCACATGCTTGAGGCTCAAAAGCTTTCAGAGAAAACAGAGATTTCCTGCTTTCTAAGTAATCCTGGGGATGTTGCACTGTGATGCCAAACATGAAAATAAAACCACAGTGAAGAATTTGTCTGTATTAAAACACGAAGAAAACTTTCCTGTTTGGAACAGTAATGAATAGACGCTCTTTTGTCTTGCTACTAACAGCACTGCAAGTTCCATTTTCCAAACAGATCACAATGTTCTTGAGGAACAAATTCCATCACTGTCATTCTGAACCTCAGCCTAAAAAAAGAAGAGGTCAAAGACAATAGTACTGTACATCCTAACAATATTCCAGAATGATTACACTGGCTTAATGCAATATGTCCTGTTAGATGTGGGTTATATCTGAACACTGCTTGGTGATGGCAAGTTCATAGGGCTTCCTATTGTGTTTGAGAAGGCGATGATTGCATTGGAGCCCTTGGAGTTCTTGTTCATACCCAGGATGTCCACACTGGTTTGCTCTGGCTCAGTTTTCCTGAAGATGTTTTTCATGGTTGACTGAAAGTTATTTGTGACAAAGCAGTAGACAATGGGGTCCATGCAGCTGTTGAGGCTACTCAGAGTCACTGTCACATGGTAGACAAGGAGGCTGACATCATGGGACATGTCTGGGTTGACGGAGATTGCTACCTGTCGCACATGAAAAGGAGTGAAGCAGATCATGAAGATGATAAGAACAGTGATAAGGAGCTGTACAGCCCTCATTCTTCTCTCCCGACTCTGGTGCATGAGGCTGGGCTTGGACAGAGCACACATAATCCTGGTTGTGAAGAAGATAATTATGATGAGGGGGAAGAAGTACTCACAGACCATCAGAACCAGAATCTTGGAAAGGCAGCATGCAGCAAATTGTATTGCCATGGTCAGGATGGAAAAAGTCACCACGGTAGCAAAGATCCAAATGAAGATGCAGATCCCCTTGGCACAGGTGGGGTTCCTCCATTTACGTGAGGCCTCCACCTGCACAATTGCCAGGTAGCGGTCAACACAGATACAGGTCAAGAAAAGGATGCTGCAGTACATGTTGACAAAGTAGCCAAAAATATGAACCAAGGAACAATTCAGGCAGTTCCCTGCACTGTAGAACATGATGATCCGGACAGGCAAGGAGAAGCCCACCAAGAGATCAGTAACAATCAAGTTGATGGTGTAAATAACAGAGGTGGTTTTTGTCTTGGTACGGAAGCAGAAGACATACAGTGCCAAGCTGTTCAACACAACACCCACCAGGAAAATGATGGCATTGACTATCATCAGGGCAATCCACAGGCTGTAAAATTCTATGTACAGTTCTTTGTCAGAGTGGATGAACTTAGAGAACAAGTAGATGCTGGAGTTGGGTTGCTGGGTGGAGTTGGTGGAGTCAAGGGCTGGCAGCTGGGTGGAGGAGGCCGACATGGTCACTGACTTCCCAGCAATCTGGAAGACACAAATATATTGATGTGACCTAGGAATATATTGTGACCTAGGAAGATTTTAATCAACATATTTGTATACCCTCAGTAGCTGTTATGTGCTGCTGTGCTCCCCGACAGTCTTGTCTGCCAATATGGGATTACCAACAACCACTAGAAGAATACCTGCATTTATAATTACTGTCTTCCAGTGGTTCCAGATACATGTTTTGGAGCACACCATCCCCAAGTTTCTCTTCCTCTGTCCTGTGCAAAAGTGGTTTTAAGGCCTGAGCAAGAAAAAGATGTGAACTATGCTGAGAGAGCAAAGCAGAAGGGCAAGTCAGGGGACCTAAACATGGTTATTCTTGAGCCCACCACACGGCAAATGGCCCAGAGAAATAGATGAGGTTGCTGAGTCCAAGCAAGATGCATGGATGTTCATGGAAGGCACACACCATTTTCTACTGTAAGAGGGAAACTCAGGCCAACATGAGACTACTACCAAGTCTTGTTTACTACACATGACATAATTTTTGAGTCCTTCCTCAACTGGAGCATCTTCTTCCTGACTGTAAGCTCTCCCTCCCATTGGGAGCAGGATAGTAGCGGCAGCCAGAAGACATTTTCCCAATCTGTTGGCATAACCATAGCCTCCGACTCCTAAGATACGATATTCCTTCCCTTGGCCAGGTGATCCCCTTAGAAAGCTACACTTAGCAGCATTTTCAGAAACTAAGATTTTTGTGAAATTAAAGGGTGGCTGGGTTTTCCAGCCAAGTACAAGAAGGTTGTGTGGCATCTTCTAGAGATCTGTACTTGCAGCAACAGCAGCCGGGAGATTTCAAACCAAGGGTGTCAGCCACTACTCCTGCCAGGGTTTGACAGTTTAATTTGCAAATCATTCCTGACTTATACACTATTTTAAACTGATTTGTGTATTAAAGAGATAAAAAAAAGCCCAATATATACAGAGACTTGGCTGGCTTCAATAAAAATAAATGGTTGAAAAATGTCTGGAATATCTCAAAGTAGCTAAGCGGGGCTTTGAGGATAAAAAAATCAGCTTGAATCAGCAGAGAATGATGTTGAAAGGTTTGAATTATGAGGGTTTGAAATCCCTGCTAACAAAGAGCCAAGTGCAGAAGGGCTAGGACACAAGGAGCTGGAAACACATCTTCCAGCATTCACAAGAACCACAGTGTGTCTAGGCTGAGTGTCTCAATGAGAGAGCTTGAACTGCTAAAACAGTCTGGATATCCAGCTGCCCCAAGCATGCCCCACCCTCTATCAGCTGGCTTTTTGCCTGCTCTAATCCTTTTTTGCTGCTTATAGAGATCAGAAAGAGGGACTGAAGGTGTCACAGTGCCTATGAGATGCTTCAAGACGTTGGTGGCCATGTACGAAGTGAAGGAGGAAGCTACCTAGGTCAGAAGTGTTCCAGTGGATCCTAAGAATTCCTGTTGGTCAAAACCAAATGTTTTACAGGGAGAGTCTTAACTGGGTCCATAGATCATCACTGCAGCTCTGAGGCTGCATGACAAGTGCCAAAACTTTTTCCTGCCACCAAAAGCTTGCTTATTGGGCTACTGAACTACAAATCCCTGCTGACTGTAACTGAACATTCAAAATTAAGGGTCCTCAGGAGATACTACAGCCTAGTCGTGGTTATTCTGTATGGTGAGTATGAAGCAGAACATCTGCTGAGCAAAAGAACAGATTAGGACTGAGAATTTAGAAGACCAGGTGTGGTGTTCCCTCTGGAAAATATTAGAGAAGTGACATCTGCCATCATGAGAAATCTTAGGTCTGTTTGCCTGGCGTCTAGTGATTGCTGTAGTTTTTTCTTATCTCTTATCTAGTCTGTGGAACTGGTGTGAAACAAAAAGCTGAGTTTTAATGTTGTTGAACTTTGAAAGATATCATAATCAAATGACAATTCATTCTGTTTAGGTAGCCACTCAAGCCCAGGTAGTTGAATTGTCCATTGGAATGGCTGATGCTCAAACATAAAGACCTCCTGAGGTCAAACCCAGTGCCAAGCTATTCTGCAAGACTGCAATCCTGAAGCCTGGGGTCAAAGTAGCTGTAATGCTTCAAAGAGCTGCTGGGCAAAGAGGAGCAATCCTAACTTTTGTCCACATTTACAGTTGCGCCTTCTCCATCAGCAACTGGGAGTTGGAATGTCTTGTGTTTCAGGGGTGACCATATTACCTCATCCTGCATTGGATTCTGGTGGCAGCCAAAGTAGAACACATGCTCATGACATTTTGTCTGGGTCTGACTGAGCCTCACAACTCCTGGAGGAGCGTCTTATCTCTTCACATTTTGTGTCAAGCACGCTGTCAGCAAATAACAGCAAAACTGGACCCAAGACTGGCTGAAGGTGGTGGAGCTGCAAAGTCTGGCACCTGGGAAGGATGCATGGGGAGGATGCATAATGCTGTCCCATTTTCTAATGATTTTGTAACATTCTCATCATCTGATCTTCTGCTTGTTTTACGCTTTAATTACAAAAACAAACTGAAATGAACAGATGCCTGGATCTGCTCCCAGATTTCTCTTTGCAGGTGCTGTCAAGAGGAGCACTGCAAAATCCACTGCACCAATGCAAACCAAGGATTCAAGACTTTGTTTCCCCTTGAGTGCAGCGTAAGCTTGTATATCTGCATTCATACAGAGAGTTGAGCAACAGCAGAAGACAAAACCATCATTCCATCCCTTAGCATGTCCTACAGTGTATTAAGTGGTACATGCATTTTCCTTCTTATTGTAATTCTGAGATGACGGCCATTTGCTCTGATTTTACATCTTGTTAATAGGTTGTCTCCACTGAGAGATTTTTCTTCAGGCTCAGGTCATTTATCATGAACAGCTGATATTCATCTTAATGTTCTTCCTTCCTGTCTCAATGAAATTGGTAACTCAAAACCCATTCAGTCTTTCCTCATCCTCACAATCCTATTGAGCTGTGTAGGGTACTTTGCAGACCAATAGAAAAATACCCTGCTTGAGTACTGTCCATACACTGAAATTAAAATCATCAGCATGTGTGGTGTGATGGCTTCACATAGTCAGCTCTTCAGTGAGCCCCATGTGGAGTGAAATAAACTCCAGATAAACAGCTAAAAACCAGGTAGCATCTTCTTTGCGAAATTGACTATCCAAGGAAGTAGCTGAATTAGTGTTTATGTCTTGTTCCAGTCTATTGGTGCTGTCTCTGAACTCAAAATCCAAGCAACTACATGAAATTCCCAACATATTTAATTAATTCTGAAGATTTTCTCACTGATAAACTGTGGAAAAGCTTCCTCTTGGGCTGCAGTGGGAAAAGTCTTCCTCTAATCAAATTATTATTGATAGATGTTTGGGTGAATGGCCTTTTCCTTTCTTCATGGGACTGCTCTCATCTCATGGCTCTCAAACAGAAGAGAGATGGACTGGCAAAGCAGCAGCATTCCTGAGTACTTTTAATGAGAGGGAGCTGGACCAACCCCCTGGTTAGCAGCTACTAAGTGTTTTTCCATTATGGGTCTCCAAGCACTTGACAAAGGTACTTTGCCCCTTTTTGCAGGAGGCTGAACAAAGCACAGAATGGCAGTGTGACCTTGTGTCTAAGGAAAAGCAAACATTTCAACAGATTTCCAGTTCTACCCCTGTCCAATCAAAAAATTACACCACCCAGGTCTCTTTTCTCTGCCATCAGAAACACTCACGCAGGTGTCATAGTGAGTCAGTTCTGCTGCCCATCACCATGGAGCGGTGGCATATAGCATCCAGTAGAGTCATGGCTAAATACATGAGAAACTTTGCAGCCTCTGTAAACCTTTATTTTGCTATTTTTCATGCTACTTATTGCTTGCAGCTCTGGCATGATCTCATAGGGAGCTACAACAACCACAATTACCTTTGCTTGCTGAGTAAACAGCCCTTGTGCTAACTCCCTTTCTAAAATCTTCAGGGAATTTGGAACTCAACCTTTTTCATGCCTGTTTTGGCTCTCAGCCCCTGAGATTACCATGCAATCCCTGGTTTTGGGAGCTGCCAGTCTGCAAAGCCCAAGATGGGTAAACATGCATCCTTCCAAGGACTGTCTGACCACACCAGTTTGGCCCACACCATTATATTATACCTCTCAGGCTGGATTTTGTCTGTCTGTTTGTGAGTCTGTGGGTAACATTTCCTTAAAAGTACAGCAGGCATCTGGGTAGAAATGGGATAAGCGAAGGGATGAGCCTGGAAGCTGACCTGGTTTCCCTTGTTCTGATAACGGTCCCTGCTCAGCACTGGGAGAAGAGGACTAGCTCTGAAATACTTTCTCACTGTGGAGTGACACAATCAGTTCCATAATTTTGAGGCCAAATAGGAAACAGATGGTCACTGTGCTGAAACCAGGTCCTGCAGCCTCTTCCCTCACTCGCTTGCTGCTTGGCATCACACTTGTTCCTTTAGCATAGGCAGCTCAGAGCTACTTCTGTTCCAGGATGATATCCTTGACCATCCTGTATGTCACTCCACACAGCTTTCTGCTTGGCGTCACTCTTAAGCCTTACCCTGTACTTAGTGAATTTACCAGGATTCACTGACTTGGCCCAGGTGACTTTTCTAGCTGGCTCAGAAATCCAAGCAATGGAATACAAAAGGCAGGTCAGGCATCTGAGCTTTGTCCTAACTGTTCTCCAAAAGAGTTAGTTATTGGTGCATGCAGATGGAATCTCTGCTTGAAGACCCAGAGTCAGAGAACAAGAAAGCCATGCAGTGGGATTGGAAAGCTGGAAAGGACATTAACAAGCATGAGCAAATGTTATTTAGTATAAACAATTTCAGCTTTTCTCATCTCCCTGTCTTGAATCAGAACATCTGATATAGCAACCTGGCTCCTCTTTCATCCCTCCTGTCCTCTTCACCCTGTCCTGCCTGCTAGTATTACTCTGCTGCTTGGGATGGCAGCAGCATGTGTTTAGTTTTGCAGCCTTTCCGTGTTTAAAGTTCTCTGGGTGCTTTATCATCATATTTATAAATGAAGGGTTAAACTCACTCTCTTTCAGTTTAAATTGTATGATTCTCTTTCTGGCAAGCTCTCACTCAACTCTGGCTCAAACTGGCCAAATATGGTGTTTTTGTGCATGTTGAGGACCTTGCCCTATACGTGGTAGATCTTGTTCTGTGTGCCTCATGCTCAGCCTGGGGAGGGGGAGTTTGCTGACAGTGGGAACTGAAGGAGAAAGAGAGAGAAAGGGAATAAATCTAGCTACTGAAAGGGGAAAGCTGGTGCCTATTTAGCCCTTCAGGCTATGAGAAGGGAGCTAGTGTTTGGGAGAGAAAGATCCCACCCTGAATCAGAAATAGGTCTGCTCCCAGGGTAAGTGTCCGATCTCTGTCAGACATGTCAGATTTCCATGTTTGCAGGTGTCAGATCTCTGCTGTCACTTGGTTCCTGGGAACTGGTGTGTCCTAGAAGCCTCTGGGCGTAAGGATGACTGGGTAGGGTATGTGAAACACCTTATTGCTAAGGAATTGCAGTTGGAGATGGTCAAACTCAGTCCAGTTGGATTATTTCTTCCCCTTCAGTGCTGTGGCAATAAAACGTGCTTAGGAGACACAGACCACACAGTTATGTGAGTGTCAGACTAAGTGTCACCTGCTTTCTTACAGTTTCTTGCCTTGCAGTGGCTCACAGGGCTGGATGAATGCTTTGCTCTGGTCGAGATGTTTATTGTAACTTTTTCCCATGTGGTCACTTGGCTGCTTTAATGAGCACTCACGTTCTTGGCTCTGACATTTGTTTGACTTTCTCCTCTCTTTGCTGCCTAATTTCCTGAAAATTGAGGTGATCTCTCTCTTCCTCTGAGAGTGAGTGACCCAAGTGCCTGACTCAGTTTGGGACAAGCAGTAGCCCGTGGGTGACCAAGCAATGATTTAGTCCAACAGGTCATCCTAGGCTGTGAGGAACCAGGGCTAGTTAGAAGAGGGAGAGCACAACCCTCCAAACTACATTCCTGTTCTTCATGGAGCAAAGTGACCCAGATGGGAGGGAGGCCCAGATTTCCACTCTCTGTATGTAGGCTTGAACCTGCTGCTCAAAACCTGGTGACAGATCACCAGACCTGGACACCCCCCAGACAATTTATTTAAAACTTGGACAGGTCTGCATGATTCTCCCCCAGCCCTCTCCTGAGCATGCATGAAAAATAGGGAATGAAGCTCCCAAAGATACACAGGGCAAGAAATATGCTAGCAGATTTCTTTTGAGCTTATAGCTCCTGTGTGCCCATTTGCAGCACTAATGCCTCAGCTTTTGAAAGAAGGAGCCCAGACATACATGTACAAATGAATACAGAAGTGGGATTGTAGATATATTGCCTCTCCAGACCTGCAAATGTGCACCAAGCAGTGGTGGACACTCAGAGGTCCTTCAGCCTGTCTCTGATGAGGCTTGCTAGTACTGGCACCTGAAAGTGTTAATAAAGAGCTTACCCCTCCACTTGCCTGTTTGTACCACACTGCACAGAAAAGTCCCTCCTGAAAAATCTACATATCTACAATGGCTTATTGACACCACTGCATTTTGCATGTTCCTCTTTCCTACACTATCAGATCTTGGCCTTGGAATGACAGAAATATTGAGCATCCTGGTGAATGCTCTGTAAATTGTGCTGTTAGCATTTAAAAGTCCAACACCTCATAGCCTGTCAGGGAAAGTACCGAGTGCCATCTGTCATGCAGGAGCATGGACTGACATCTCTGTGGTAGATGCTGTCTTTCCAGCTCTGATGTTTCAAGTGAAATCGAAGCATGACTTCCTGAGTATTTCCCTCCTTTTGTGAACCAGTATAATGTGAGGGGAAAGCACATATTTTGGGTAAAGTTCTTTTACAAGATAATTTAACATGATTTAAAAAAACCTAAATCTGGAAAGAAATGTGGATTTGGAGTTTTATAGCTCTAGCCAGTAGAGATGAATTTCTGCATGTCTTCTTGGGAGGTGGTAACACTACAAGAGAACTGTGTGTGACAATACTGGGATTACAGTAATCCATCTAGCATTTCCAGGTTGCCTCAGACAAAGTGCTAGAAATGTCAGTTTGGAATAACAGCTGCAGTGGCTGTGTATGAGGACAGCCTTGCAGTGAAAATTGCCATAGAGGCTCATACAGAAACTTCACAGGTAAGTGCAAAAACATTGTGGGAACTTAAATAGAGCATCATCTGGCCAGTGCATGGCTGCTTGCTTTTGAAAAGGAAATGTTTAATGGCAAATTTAGCAAGCTTTGAGCACTTTCCCCTCTTTCTGCCTTCAGATACCTACTCTTTCTCTCCCTTGGTAAAAAGCTTGAGAAGGACAGAAGGGGAAAAGATGCACCAGAATCTTCCAGGTGAGGAATACCTGGGGTCCTGCACGGCCCAGGAATGCAGGACAGAAGAGGCAATGCTCACACCCCAGGGAGCACAGGGAACAGAGGTGACAAAAATGAAGATAGGGATGAAGGGCTGATGCAGTGAGAAGTGGGATCAGGTGCACCACAAGCAGCAGATGAGCCCACCATGGATGCAACTCTACAGCCCAGCACTCACCTCAAGTTGTGCTGCTCTCTTGGCTGCAGGGAGAAGCTGAGGCAGTGTCTGGCACAGATTCCACAGGCTTGGCCCAGGGAATGCAGTGAGACAGGAGACCTGGCCAGGGAGCAGACATTTTTTTGAGGCGTCCTAGGATGTATAACCTGATCTTAACCCTTTGGGAAACTGTTTTCCATGGTTTCCTTTGCTAGGCACATATGACACTGCGCTATGCAGTCAGATCCCACAGTGTCTTTAGGGTTTTGTAAATTTTAGAATAACCAGATTAACTTGGAAAAACTTTGAGCTGTTGGTCAGTGAGTTGCTATGAAAGCAGGAAACATTTCTGAAGGGGTTTAGTGAAGGACCTTGGAAAAGATTTGCTTCTTCTTAGTGAAGCAAGTAGGTTCTCTCAGGAAGGGGATTCAGAGAAAGAAAAAAGCATCTTTCCTGGAGCTGAACTCCTACCCGCTGCAAGGCCAAACATCCTTAGTTGCAGCTGACTCTCACACCAGGCAGTGCACTGACTCCTCTTCCAAAACCTCCCCAAGTGCATTTCCTCAAAATTTCATTATACTTTAAAATAGAGGGATACAAACATGATACTACCCCACTCCTCACAGGAGCTGGCACAGCACTTTTTAATGAGAGAAATCCAGTAGCTATGCACACTTTTCATCACCCCCTCACCTCCTTGAGAGACAACCAACTACCACACTGCTGTCCAGAAACCCAAAAGCAGGAAGGTTCTCAGTGGAAGAAGCCCTCCACGGACCTTCAGAACTGCTGGCACAGCCTGGCTTTCCAGGTTGGGCACCTCCGGATGAACTTCCACGCCCGCCACACAAGCAGAGCCAAGGTCTTCCTGAGCTGCTCATCCATGTGGTCAGTGCAGGTTCCTCTCCACTGCCATCCCTGTCAGGACTCCCTGATGTAATAGCCACACTCACCACTCCAGACTTGGGGTCCAGTCTCCAGCAATTCCCTCATAGCCCCCATCTTTCACCTGCCCGGTCCCGTGCGCCCCTTTCCCTCTGACCAGTCCCTGCAGTGTATTCCTCCCCAGCGGTCTGACTTACCTCTGGCCCGATCTCCCTTCTACGTTAGAGGAGCTGCTGGTAAAATAATTTCCTTGTGGACCTGGATGTTATCAGCCCAGGAAAGAGACATCTGTTCCTACAAGCAGAACAACTGGAGTGACTACGGAATACGAAAAAATGCCTAATCCCTCTCGTGCGCTCTCTCCCCCCGCCCCTCTCTTCTAAATATAGCCTTGCAACTAATGGGAAAAAATACACACCACCAGAAAAAAAAAATTCCACTTGTCTTTAGTGTTCAGAATTTCTCCCCAAACATCTGGCTCCTAGCCATAAATCTCTCTCAAATTTATGAAGTGCTGGAAACGCAAAGAGAGCTCCAGCCTTCCTCGTGGTGCTAATGCCTGAACATCTCTAGTAAACAGAAAATGATGTTACTGACCCCACTCTTGTCCCCTCCTTGGGTCAATTTTCCTGTATGTCTGTGGGAACAAAATCTCCTTGCTGAGAACTCTCCAGCTCAAGGCCACCACAGTGCTATTGAATCACCACTGTGTGACCTGAGGAAAATACCTCTCTTGTAATCTTCCTGATATGGACTAGGATAAGTCAGAAGCATCCCTGTCAGTCACAGGACCAAATGACACAAAGCCCGTGACATGCTTTGAACCAACCCAAATGTCCAGACCTTGGCACGGGGAGACAAAAGGTGACCCTTCACACTTTGGTGATGCTTTGGCTGCAGTCATTTGGGAAAGGAGCTAATAATGTCTATCCAAGGACTGGGATGAATTGGCTGAGCATAGATAAATTGAAGGTGGAAATAGAGAGTCTGAGGTTCCACTGAGAAGCCCCCCAACATATTCCTCCATCCTCACACAGTCCTTCCCTGCTGGTCACTGTAGTTATCAGGTCTTTCTCAGCATTGGAATCATGGAATCATAGAATGCTTTGGAGTTCATAGAATCATAGAATGTCTTGAGTTGGAAAGGACCTTGAAGATCAGTTCCAACCTGCCTGCCATGGGCATGGTCAGCTCCCACTAGACCAAAGCCTCATCCATCCTGGTCTTAAACACTTTCAGGAATGAGGTGTCCACAACTTCACTGGGCTGCTCATTCCAGTGTCTCACTGTAAATAATTCTTCCTAATGTGGTTTAAAACTACTGTCCCTTGTCCTATCACCACAGGTCCTTACAAATAGTCCCTCTCCAGCTTTTCTTTCACAAGATCAGAGTAGAGGGGCAGAATGACCTCTGCTGGCCTGCTCATCATGCCTATTTTGATGCAGCCCAGGATATGTTTAAGTATGTCTTCACCCTTAGCTACATGAGAAGAAGTTGAGATAGGGCAAAGCATAACTAGGGTAGTGGAACACTGAAACAGGTTGTCTGGGGAGTTGGTTGAGGCCCTATCCCTGGAGATATTCAAAGTGAGGCTTGACAGGGCTCTTGGCAACCTGGTCCAGTTGAGAATGCCCCTACTTACTGCAGAGGAAGTTGGACTAGATGACCTTTGGAGGTCCCTTCCAACCCAGACCATTCTATGATTCTATGATCCAGTTGCTGAAATGGATGCTAAACACATGGCCAGATCAGCTTTCAAGATGTCTGTGCTGACCAATAATGTAAGCACCCAAATCTCCCAAATCCTCCAAAGTCCCACCTCATGATGGGATACTTCTTGCTCTAAACTGAGTACCACAATCTCCATCTTTTGAAGGGCTCGCAGGAGGATTTAAGATAGCCTTGGATGTCTCTTGGTGGGGGGAGGGAGGAGGTGGGGGGAAGAGGCAAACAAAACACCACAGCTAAAGTGAGGAGCTGCATCAATTTTTGTCATTTAGAAGGACAGGAAGAATGGATGCTGGATTTCAGTATCAGCCCTGGACTGTTCTTTTCTCTCACCCTTTAGATAAAGACAAAACTGGTGGAAATGCATTAAACATGCAGAATAGGGCCCATCACAACATGACAGGATCAACTGAGGGGCATTGAATTCTAGGTCAAGAGACCAAATCCATAAATAGAGGAGAGGTACACTCGACACATGCATGTCTCACTGGAGCAAAAACGGTAGCTATGGTTATTAGAGAAGGTTGACCTCATTTTCTGGAATTAGTTTTTCACCCTTGGATCATTCCCAGGAAGACTGAGCTGATCTTTTTTTTTGCTGGTTTTTTTGTTGATTTTCTATTTTGGGTTTCCTCACATTGAGGGGCAGATTCTTCCCCCATTTTCAGGAACATTCTCCTTGACTTTTATGTGCCTCCTGGTCCAGACATCCAGCCTTTCACAGCTGAAGTCCATCTCAGGCACGTGTCTGAGCTTTCATCTGCTTTTCACTTCCTTATGTCTTGGAAAGCAAATGTGATAGGAAGTCCTCCATAAGTCACGTCTGGGTAGTGACCTTGCCTTCACTTCCTTCCATCTTGGAAGCTGAACAAAGGGAAGAACGAAAGATAAGAAACCAACCTACAGTTCGGCATTGGACAGGTTGGATGAACTTGGACCCTATCATTCTAATTGTCTGTGGTTGCAAATGCTTATGTTCCCCTCAGCCTGCCAACAAAACTTTTGTTCTTGAAGAATGGCCCCTGGAGTTACAAAGACAAGACTGAAAGAAAGAAGGGACTTTTCTGTAGGATGAGATATTGATAACTACACTCTGTTCACATGCCGAGGGACTGCCTGACTCTCCTATGTAAGGACTGGCTTGGTTTTGTGCTACTGGGTGATACATGAGAGCTTTGTTCCCATCTCTGTGCAGAAGATAATGAATGCCCTGCACTCCCTCACTGTCTTGGCCTCTCCCTCCTTGCTGGATTTAGAGCTAGACTTGGAGTGGCAACAGCTGCAAAGTTTCAAGTTGTTCCTGAGACAGTGCAGAGCATGCCATATTGGGAAGCAGATGCTGCTATTAAGGTGGAGAAGGCACATCCGGGCTCAGGGCCATGCTTTGTCCCTGATGTGGTTCCCACACTTAACTTCAGGAGAAGTTTCAACCATAGCTGATGAATGAAGAGCTTCTATCATCTCCTGATTTGCAGTCATTTATCACCCTCCCAGAGGGAGGGGGAAAGGAAGAACAAAAAGTTAAGCTTTAGTAAGTGGAAAATTTTTGAGCTTGTTTACTGAATACACAACAGTATCAAACACTGCAGTGCATGTCTTGAGATTGTAGGTGGAAGAAGGTATTGATTTAGGTGAAATCAGCATGTAGGAGAAGTATGGCACGAAATGGTGCTACTGGCCTATTCCCAGCAATCCCTAAATTGCACTGTGTAATACAGGGATGGGACAGAGCTGTTTAAAAGTCTCCCATGGCACAGAGCAGTAAAGCAGGAGGCCAGGAAGCTCTGAAGGAGGTTGTCAGAAGTCTGATACCACCCACTGCCCTGGGGAGATGTCTCCTCAGTTTTCATCAGGAGAAGAGTATACTTTTACTGTCCTTCAAAAATCATAGAATAGTTTGGGTTGGAAGGAACACTTAGAGGCCATCTAGTCCAGTCTCTGCAATGAGCAGGGACATCTTCCGCAACATCAGATTTCTCAAAGTCCTGTCACACCTGAACTTGAATGTTTCCAGGGATGGAACATCTGCCACCTCTCTGGGCAACCTGTGCCAGTGTTTTGCCATTCTCATCGTAAAAAATTTCTTCTTGATATTTAATCTAAATCTACTCTCCTTCAGTTTGAAACCATCACCCCTTGCCCTATTGCACCAGACTCTACTAAAAAGTCTGTCTGCATCTTTCTTAGAGGCCCCTTTAAGTACTGAAAGGCTGCAATAAGGTCTTCCCAGAAGAGGCTGCCCAGCTGTAGGGTTGTGGGAGAGGCAATAGTTGATGGGCTCTGTTTTCTGCCAGGTGAGTAAACCCTTTGGCATGGCAGGTAAAGTTAATGGAATGGAGGAGCGTCTACATCCATTTTACCCTTCTCAACTACTGTTCCTTAGAGAAAAATTCCCCAGAAGATTCTCAGGCCTTAGTAACTGCTGGAAAACACTTGTATAGGTCCCTGTGATGTGCACTGTCCACCACCTCTAAATTATTGATTCTTGGTAGTCTCCATGGGATGCTGTGAATCAGATGTGGAATTGACCCAGAGCTGGACTGGGTTTTACAAACTCTGTGCTGCAACCCCTTCCAGAATTCACCTTTTACAGAGAACAACTTCCAGAAAAGCACCACATGGCATTTGGTTTAGGGAGAAACCTGCAGACATTGAGACTATCACCTTGCAAAGGAGGTTGTGCTTCAATCCAATCACACTTGCTTATCATTAGTCAGTGGGATGTACGCTGTCTTGCCCTGGAAGGAAAGCATTGGACAGAAGTGTGGGAATGTTGTCAAAGTACAAGGAACATAACACTGGCTTCTGTCCCAGCCCTGATGCAACCCATAATGGAGCAGAGCAAGGATCTGGCAGGTGATGCCTGATGGTTGAAAACACCTGCCCTAACTTTTACAGTCTCTTGCCATCAGTGGGGAGAAGTGAGAGAAGCTGATGTTTTGTGGGAACAGCTTGTAGCTATTCTGATTTGGTGGAGCTGACCAGGGAAATCCAGCTTGGGTCCAGCTACATCCAGCTTGGGCTCTGCTCGTGGTGGAAGTGTCAGTCTCCTTGCCAGTGAGGCATAAGGGTGGAGGGCCTTGTGGACAGACATGGTAAGGGGCACCAGGACTGGATTTGACCCACCAAACTCCATTTACCCAAGCCAAGTCAAAATTGCCCCTTGCAGCAGTTCAGGTGCAACCCTGTGGCAGAGGGAGAGGCTTGGGTGGCCACAATGGGGTCTGCAGGCAAAATGGAGTTCTAGGGCAACAGGGCTGAGGGTTGCTTCTTGTCCCTCACTCAGTCCTGCTCCATCACCAACACAGGAAGTGGCTTCAGCTGCTGGGCTAATGAAAGGCCATTCTCTGCTGTTCTCATGGTGATCCAGGTGTGCCATGCTGGGATGTCTAGAAGATCAGAGATTCCCTTGGGATCCAAATCATGAAATACTCATGATGCTTCTGCCTAAGGTAATGATTGGAGGAGCTGTAAGGAAAGATCAGAGCTCTCTGCATTGGGCCCCAGACAGAATCTGTGTCCATCTCTTGCAGTGCTGAGGCAAAAACCCCAAAGAGGGAAAGAAACATGAGCTGCTGCTTCTCAGAGAAGTAGAGCTTGCACTGCTGCCTCTGGCCATGTTCAGCACCCTCAGACAGGATACTCTGACTCTCAGCATGGTCAACAGAGGCTGTGGCAAGCCATAAATGATGATCTGGCTGCCTCTGTAATGGCATCTCAGCAGGATCCACAAGTAGCTGCACCTACCTGACAAAAGAAGCTCAGCAGAGAGTGGTCAGTGCTCCCTGCCAACTGCTCAAGATCACAGGCACTTTCCAGCACACACTGCACTGTCATTTTCTGTCTTCAGAGGACTACAGAGGCCAGAGGCTACCATTAGTGTGTGGCTCTGCCTCTGAACAGGCTCCCCATCTGTGTGTTTGTACAAGGAGGGGGACTCTGCTGATGGAATCCAGCCGTGCTTTTTTCTGTTTGAAGAGGAACAGAGAAAGACAAGTGGTTCCCAAATGATGGTCATGGCTCCTCTTGGGTGAGTCAGGCATGGGGGAGAAAGTGTGTAGGAGAGAGTTTCCTGCTTGCCTGCCCGCCACATAATTGGGAATTGACTTTTCTGACCATTGCCTCCCCATCCATTTTTCTCTCCAGGCGATGGCATTTTGACTGACAGACCTGCTGAGCTGAAAGAAAACTGAAGACATATGCAAGGCACAAAGAATAAGCTCCTCCTCTGGGAAACCTGGAGGTTTTTAGATTTGTGACTGATTTGTAGTACCTCGGTCCTGCCTTCCTGCAATTCATGCATAACAAGGGGTATGGATGTGCCCTGTTCTGGGGGTGAGGTACATCGGGATCCTTCTCTCCATCTCAGTCTGCTCAGTTCATTGCAAGTTTCTGACAAGGTTCCTCAGTCAAAGTACCAACAAAATGATCCCCAGAGACTCTTTGGCCACCTAACAAGACGCGTTGTGTCTTGGCTAACTCTTGTGATCCAGCTTGTGTTGTGATCCCTTGCAGGGTGCTGCTTTGACCTTACTGTCCCCACCCAACCCAGCTCTGGCCAGCAGCCATCTAATTTTTAAAATATTTTTGAATTCAATATTTTAATTTTTTTCTTCAAAATTCCAGGATCTAATTGCCAAGAACACAAAGTCCAGAGCCACAACTTCAGTGCAGAACTCTCCCCATTCCTAGCAAAGTATTTCCTGTTTGTTTGTCACTGGGCACACAGGGACACTGGTATTTAGAGGGGAAAGCTGTGCAGGCAGCCAGGGCATTGGCATCACTTGGGCACATGTGCCCCAGAGAGGTCAGAGCTGGGTGGAGTGGCTCTTGTCATCTCTGGCTTCAGGGCTGCAAAATAGGAATTGGCAGGATGCTTGGCATGGCTGCACAGGGATGTAGCTCAAGGGTGGTTGAGAGATCCTTCAGGTAGCTCTTAGTGCTCTACTCTTGCATTTTGGGAGGTGGGAAGCACAGCATGGCAGGGCTGAGCGGGAAAACCTTGGATGCAAGGTGCCACTGTGCCCTGTGGGGCTGCAAAGGACAGAAGGGGCATTCACAAACACATGCCAAGGAAGTGATGGGGACCTTAGGGGACCAGTCTGGTATCTTTACCTGCTGTGATTTAGCAGCGTGCACAAAACTGGTATGGGGCAGCAGAGTGCTGCCAGGGCCATCTGTTCAATGGCCGGTGGCCTTTGCTGTGCAGGCAGCTGAGCCCAGGAGGAAGGATGCCTGCAACCCAGAAAATCTGGTCTTTGACCCAGGCTGCTCAAATGACTTTAGAAAAAGACATGCCTTCCCCTGCTCTCTCTGCAAACATGCTAATCCTCCTCTCCTGCTCCCTTGGTTAGCCTTCTTTGTGGAGGCTGTGAATGGGTGCAGGGCAGGGCTGTCTTTTGTTAGACATGCACAGAGCTCAGGATGCTCTTGCCTGGAACAGGGCAGATCAAATCTGATGGATTATAGTAGGAAATGCCATAGAGATGAAAACCCCTACGGGAACAGGAAGAAAAGAAAGGGCCTCGTTTCGGAGAGAAAGCCCCCAACAATCATCCTGTTGCTGCTGCCTGATTACAAGTGATTCCTAAAACTGCTGCCTCTGGAAGAGGCTGGTGCACTTGCTGACTTTTTTTCCTTGTAATTTTGGAGAAGATGTTTTTCTTTGTGTTTTCATCTGTTTGTAACTGCTGCTGCTGTTCCTGTCTTTGCTCGTGTGGTGAACTCTGTGTGGGGGACCTCATCAGGGACAAAGAATCACACAATTGTTTTGGTTGAAAGAGACCTTTCAGATTATCAAGTCCAACTGTCTTTCCTTGTCCTACAAAACAAAACAAAGCAAAACAACCAAACCAAACCAACAAAACACAAACACCCAAACAAAAACCCCAAACCACACCAAAACACTTTCTGGAGAGGTGCCTCAGTTTCTCTGTTCTTAAAATGACCTCTCTAATCACGAAGTGCAGCCATGCCCTTGGGAGTTTTGAGGAAGGGAAGAAAGGAATCATGCACATGATTTAAAAGTGTTTCTTACTGGAAATTGCAGTGACAGAATAATCACTCATCTCTTGAAGAAAAAAAGGTGGGCAGTTGAATACAGCAGGTGCTGTTTATGGTGTTGGTGAGTTTTGCTATAGGGTTGAGAACCTTTTCTTCTTTCACAAGAGTAATAAGGGACCTGCTGCAGGCCTGAGTCGACTTGAAATCCTAAAGATTATTTTTTCTGATTGGGATGAATTTATAGACAGGAGCAAATTGTCACTGCTGGTTATCAACAAGGCCTTGAACCCATTGAGGTGTGGACAATGCATGGCATAATGGAGGCAAGACCAAAGCCCTATGCCAGTTTATGTTTATGGTCTTGAAGCAACTTTTTTATCAGGCTCAGCCTGACACTGCTCCATCATTCCTTTCCATAACTTCATCTTGCACAAACCAAAGCAGAGGGAATGACCTGAGGCGCAGCAAGCATGATTCACCAGGACAGACCACCAGAACTGGGACTGTCTGATGTGGAGAAAAGATGACTAAAAGCAGTGCTGAGATGTCTGTGACACTTCCTGGGAATGGTTCAAGGCAGGTTCATCTCTTCATGCGTACAAGTTTGTACTAAATGATCAGCCCAGTTCCTAGTGGTCCCAGTGTAGAGACCTCCTTTGAGCAAGAGGATTCATATTGCATGTGTCTTCCAGGGCAGGGATGTGCAATCAGCATGTCTGCCCTCTGTAATGCAGAGTTAGAGCCACGGCAGCAGCCAAAGCAGCTGGAGGATCCCCGCAAGGTGCTAGAGCCACAGGTTAATCCCATGGATGTAACACAACCTAAGTGGCACTTTCTTTTGGGCAAATTCTGTTGGCTTCTTTAAAGCAAAAATCCAGCCTGCTGTGGTTGCTAAATTGAGCTCTGCTTCTTTGGGTGTCTTTCCATTTTCCAAGAAAAATAAACCGCAGGCTCTGTATTTTTAGACATGCCATCTGATCACAGCTAGTCATACATCAGTCCCAATACTGTGAGTCAAGATGCTGAGCTCCACTGCTGAACTCCCTTGGGCAAGAACTAGTGGCTTGAGCCATCCTGAGTGTATTAATAAATCAGTGTGTTTAAAATAATAATGCACTTTCTTAGGTAAGCTGATCATGAGGAATCATCCCATTGGGATTTATTGCTGCCAGTGTCTTAATAGCTCTGATTCTCTGGGTGAAATTAATATTGCTGTGAGTGGGAGAACAGCCCTGGTATGAGACAGACCTAATCTGGGTAAGGGCCAGAGTCAGCACGACTCTGCTTCCTTTCCCTCTCCTGCCAGTGACTCTGATTCCTGATGTCTGCCCCTTGCTATTTCATTCCTGGGTAATCTCTGAGGTGTCTGCTGGAGGGAGTGAGCTCTCTGGTGGCTCCATGCAACAGTGGGATGTGACAACAGTCTTTGTGCTGCTTACCTGAATCTGTGTTGCTGAGACATGGGTAGGAAGTGCATACACACTACTCCAAACATTGCCAAATCCCATTGAGGGTGGTGGGACAATGGGTAGCTGCTTGGGGTGGAGTGTTTCCCTGGGCCGTAGTTTGCGCAGCCCTGCTCCACAATGCTGCTCTTTGCCATCCAGAGGGATCTAGACAAGCTTGAAAAGTGGACCCGTGTGAACCTCATGAGGCTCAACACCTATGTAGGGTAATCTTTGGTATCAGTACTGGCTGGAGGATGATATAATTGAGAGCAGCCCTGCAGAAGAGGACTTGGGAGTATTGGTGGATGAAAAGATGGGCACTAGCCAGCAATGTGGTCTGGAAGCCCAGAAGGCCAACCATATCCTGGGGACTATCAAAAGAAGCATGGCCAACAGGTTGAGGGAGATGATTTTCCTCTCTGGTGAGACCCCACCTGTGTTCCACATTGGAGTCCTCAGCACAAGAAGGAGGTGGACCTGTTGGAGTGTATCCAGAAGAGGGCCACACAAATGATCAGAGGACTGGAATGCTTTTCCTGTGAGGAAACGCTGAGAGAGTTGGAGTTGTTCAACCTGGAGAAGGCTCTGGGAAAACCTTATTGCAGCCTTTGAATATTTAAAGGAGGCCTTTAAGAAAGATGAAGACTGTCTTTCTAGCAGGGCCTGTTGAGACAGGACAAGGGGGTTTAAGCTGAAAAAGGGTGGATTTAGGCTAATTATAGGAAATAATTTATTTTTAAGTGAGTGTGGTGAAAGACTGACACAAGTTGCCTAGAGAGGTGATAGATACCTTATACCTGGAAATGTTCAAGATCAGGCTGAATGGGGTTCTGAGTAACCTGATGTAGTTGAAGATGTCCTGGATCACTGCAGGGGGGTTGGACTAAGTGGCCTTTAAAGATCTCTTCCAATCCAAACTGTTCTATGGTTCTAGGATTCTACGAAGTCAGTCATGGACACTCTCAGAATGTATCTGCTCAACCCATCTTACACTGCAGTGCCCAAATGTGGAGTTATTGGTGTACTACAAACCCCTGTCCCTCACTGGCTTGCTCCAGCCTTCACAAGTCTGTGCCTTTAACACCAGTGCAGTTTGGAAACAGTTTTCTGTGAGTTTAATGAAAGCATTGGGAAGCCTGGAGGCTGGTATGTGAAAAATATGCTGCCTTGTTCTTGAAAGTTTATTTGTTGAGTTACTTCATCACTCTAATGACAATCAATTTAATTTCATAATTGGTAGCTGGAGACAGAAAAACAGGGCTTGGCAGACTGGAGTTTGCTCAAAGATGTATTGCTTGGCATATTCAGCCGAAGTAAAAGAAGCCAGCCTTGCTGCTGGGGAGCTGCAGCTCTCTGAGTGCCAAACAGGTGAAACCAAACATAACAACACAGATCTCGGTCTCCATCCTGCTAGAAAAAGACCCTTGGGATGAGGATGAAATTGCACCTCACTAAATGTCTGGCTAATATGCCTGCTAATGCCTTGGGCTCCCTGCTGAAATGTGCAATGACAAGTTGTAGGCAAGGATGTGCTCTGTGTCTGCAGTTTGCACTGTCCATCAGTCTATTCCTGGAGAGTGGGCAGACCAGCAGGATGGTGCTCATGCACCCCACCGAGAAGAGAGGCTGGTTGCACAGTAGTGGCTCTGTGTGGTGGGTATCTGTGCCCATTACTCTGCCACATAAATCATCCATCAGCAATCTCCTGTCCTTTACACTCAAATGCTAGAAACTCCCTTCATGTCATATAAGAAGCTCTGCTGAGCCTACCTTGGTGTCTTCTCCTTCTGTGTCCAGGTTCCTACTTTACTATGTCCTTCTACGTTTGTGACTCAGAGAGGACCCTGGTGAGTTACCAACACCTGCCATGGTCTCTTCATGGGTCCACATCCTCAGAGCTCAATGCTATTTCACATTGCTAATACCTACCAGCAGCAAAGGAGTTACTCTGGTGTGGCTCTTTGCAGCTACTTGTACCTCTAGATGACACAGAATTTCAGCAAACTTCCACAGCATCTCCAACCTCATCCATGAGGCCAAAGCCTACTTGTGATAGCTTCACTATGAGGCACCTCCTCAGTGTGACACAAATCCGTCTCTCCAGGTGTCACATAAAGAGGGCTGACAGCTGCAGTGCACACAAAGTTGGGAGGCTGTCTACTGGACCACCATACCAGGAGCAATACTCCACAACTGTAAGCCTTTGGGGCATTTCTGAGAGCCCTGTCATTTTGGCAGGTGTTTGTAGCGAAGGTGGCTGGTGCCATGAAGGGGTCAGGATATTTGACAGTAAATCTTTTTCACCAGTGTGGTAATGGCTGTAGTGGTGCTTTTGAGGCTGTGATAGATGAGATGCACATCTTTTATGGATTACACATCAGAGGTAATAATGAATTCAGTTCCTCTGTGTCTATACACTAATGGCATATTGATCCTAGTAAATATCACACTGAGATTGAACAGCAGGTCATGCTATCCTGGTTAGTGTCATCCTGACATGTGATGTCACTTCTTTGGGTGTCACAGCTGGCTCAGCCTGGTCCCATGTGACCCACACAGCTTTACTGCTCTGGCCCTGGGCTTCACTTTTTTATTCCTCTGATTCACCCTTTACCTCAGTACAACTCCTTCTGTGTCTGTCCTTTGTCATGCTTAGCTGGACTCTGCCGTGTCTCTGCAGGACTCACTGGGTGGGAAGTGTTTCTCTTTTAAGTCACCAATAGGATTGCTCAGTTAACCATACTCTTGTTGCTCTGAGCAGGAGCAAAGTCTACAGCCAAAAGCTACAAATTAAAATGCAAGCTTAAAAACTGGAGGAGAGGTAAGAGAGAGAGCAAGAAAGGATGGCAGGATCCTAACGATATTTACATCTGGGCTTGCTAAGGAGGAGCAGACATTCCTCAGAAGGGGTTGCAGACTTTTCTTTAGAGGTCACGGGAGGTTTGCTAAGGTGCACATTTAAGTAATACATTGTCTCACTTCCTTCTAAACCAAGCAACTAGGCATTTACAGAAATCTGCTGTAGCAGTCCATGGTATTTGTTAGATTTTTAGTCCCATTTTAAAGAGAGTTCATGAATTTGGATATCTCTGGTTTTAGATGTCAGGTCTCACATCTCCTTAAAGGGAGAGGTTTCCCTGAACGAGCTGAGAACCTGCCTCCTAAACATCCCTTTTATGTGTCCCCAGCCTGGTAAGATATAAACAGCCAAAATCTCACACCACTTCTGACATAGTAAATTGGAGCACAAAGTTTGATCTTCTCTCCTGAAAGGGGATGTAGGGACAGGACAATTCATATACCTGCAGGAACCACATCATGCCCAGGGTATGATGCTTGTAAGGGGAAGCAGAGGTGCAGCGGTGTTGTACGTGCACATGGTGGGATTTATTGCTCTGTTCAGCAGCCTCCCCTGCTCTGCTTGCTCTGCCTTTGGGAGAACGTGCTGTGAGAGATATTTCATGTACAATTTCTTCCTTGGCCTTTGCCTCCCTCTTCAAAATGGGAGGAGAAAATCTTGTAGGTTGTTTTTGGCACCTTTATGCTGTGTAGGGAGGGAAAAATGGCTCCCTCTCTGTGTTTTATTTCAGTGCACCAGTGCGATGGGGAAGGAGGCTCAGGCAGAGTGAAGCGAAATACATTGAAAATGGTTGAGTAATAAAGTAACTGCTCAGTTGCGTTGCATTGCTAAATTGCCATGAGTCTTTGTAAGAAAGGAAGGGGAAAGACAGGGAGTTTCTTTCCCATTGTGGGTTGGCAGAGATTCCTGTGCACAAAGGAGATAGAAAAGTTTCTTAGGAAAGAGGTTCCAACCAAAGGCAGGCTTTTGCCCTCAACTGTGCCTGTAGATGCTATAAAATTGATGTGGGCAGAATTTCTTATACTTTTTTTTTTTTTTTTTTTCTGTTTCTGCCCAGCTTTCTCCCACTCATGGAGAGATTTACAGAGTGAGCTGGGATGCAGCATTGCATGTAATCATGGGCGACAGAGGCAGTCACCCCAGTGCTTTTGAATTGGGACTGTCACGTGCATGTAATAGGGATTAAATTTGCATGCCCACTGTCTTTTATTTCTGAATGGGAGAGTTTTAGCTTTGCTGAAGGAGCTGCCATTTCAGAACATGGGCTGACTTTTTTTCTGAAGAAGAGAAATTTGCCCTGGCCTGTGAGAAATAGTAGAAGAAAAGGTGCCTCATGTTACCAAAACACAGCTGAAACGATCCTGAAGAGCTGTGTTGCAAATTCATCATACTGCCACTGGATATAGTTTGTGTAAATGCTGGGAAATGCTCTCTGTATGATGGACTACAGCCAGACATGTCCCACTTGCCAGTGGAGCTAGTGAGGCTGTTAGAATAGAATAGAATAGAATAGAATAGAATAGAATAGAATAGAATAGAATAGACCAGGTTGGAAGAGACCTTCAAGATCATTGCATCCAACATATCAGCTAATCCAACCCACCTAATCAACTAAACCATGGCACCAAGCACCCTATCAAGTCTCCTCCTGAACACCTCCAGTGATGGTGACTCCACCACCTCCCCAAGCAGCCCATTCCAATGGGCAATCACTCTCTCTATTAATCCCTCTCACCCACCATAGCTCTGACCCAGCTTCTTCCCCTAGCCATCCAGCACCCAAACTAAAGACATTTCCGTATTTTTTCTCTGGGGAAAGTTTTCTGCTTCCTAGCCTAGTCCTGTAAAGTTCATTTTGAACCCTCTTGGATCACTTTTTTGTGGCCTCAGTCTGAAAGCCTTGTATCTAGCTCTGCATACACTTGCAGGATGTGTATACTGCAAAATTATAGAATAGTTTGGGTTGGAAGAGACCTTAAAGATCATCTAGTTCCAACCTGCCTGCCATGGGCAAGGACACCTTCCACTGGACCAGGTTGCTATATGTAGCTGGTCATAACAGAAGCAATCAGTATATGGAGGTATAACAGAAATACTCAAATTTTCATGCAGAATCTCTCAGTTGAATCTGCCTGCAGCCTGCTTTTTCCATGTTCACCTCTGTCTGCCCTCATATGCACATCACTGAATGAGATAATGGACCAACACAAATGCACTTGTTATCTGACTGGATCAGTTCAGTATCTAGAACCCCACACATTTCTGTTAATGAAAGGATCTCTTTCTTTGCACCAGCCCCAAATTTACTGACCCTCTTCTGCCCCTGCAGCACCCAGCAGAGAAGACTTTCCTCTGCAGCAATGTTACCACCCATGTCGAGCCAAACCACATCCAAACGCATGTGCTCTGCTCTCAACCTGACTTGCAAGGACTACCATCCCCATCCGCATGTGTCCCACTCAGCTCAGCCAGGACTGGAGCACACTGCCTTTCTGAGCTGCAGCTGGTGAATCTCCCTCCCTCTGCCCCCTCATTCCCAGCCCGAAACATGCCGCAGCCAGGACTTACACAGCCTGAATGAGAAAGCTCAGCTGCTGACTCCTGAGCCCGCTCCCAGACTCCTTGACTGAGTGACTGCGTGCTTGCTCCCCAATGCTCAGCCCGGCACAGTGATAATACAGGAACCAGACTTCTTTGGTTTACTTTTACGCTGACGTCTGTGTCTTTTCTAGCCTCCTCAGCTTGTTTTGGTCAAATGATGTCTTCAGGGTGAAGGGGAGGGGTCAGAAAGAGAGAAGAGTGAGGATGAGCTGGAGAAGAGCTTTTGTGACGCGGGCAACCAGTGGTGGAGGTTTTAGGGGATAATGCTGAAAGAAAGGGTGCTTCTGTAGCCCACTTGACCTTGGGTGTAGATAATCACCTGGACTTGGGGACATTGGAGGCCTGACCCTCACATCTGCACAGAGAGTTGCTTTCCAACCTGTACTCCAACCTGGAATGGGAGCATAAACCCTGCCTTTCCCCACTTTTGTCGACTGTTTGCACCTGTTCAAGAGGAGATGTAATGCTGAGGGACCGCGGGAGGTCTAGTGTCCCTACACAATGCCGCATGGACACAGCTGTGCAGTTGTGCTGCCTCTGTGCCTGGGCCAGGACCAATGTCTACCTTCAAGGGAATAGGAAGATGTTAATTTGAGTGGCTTTTGGCATCTCAAAGTATGGCCTTAAAGTTGTAGATAAGCATGCACCTGAACATGCCTGTCTGTGGATACAGACCAGCCTTCTACAGGCTTACAGGTCACAATATCTAGTATTTAGATTCCAGGACCTGAATAACTCACCTATCCCTAGACACCTGTAAGACTGAAGATTACTTGTCTCCTGTGGAGATCCTGCTCTGTCAGGTTAAGGCTCATAATTTTTTTTGCTGCTTGGCATGCACATCCATCTTCCAGCCCTGTGCACTTCCTGTGCAGTGGACATATGAATGGACACATTTTCAAGATATGTAAAGGGTTGATGATTGTGAGTTGTTTGGAAAACACCATCAGAAAGGAGAATCTGTGAGTGCAATTGTTAGTGCTGAGTTATTCACAGCAGATTAATCACACCTATGTTTAGGGCTTCTTGCTGGCTGGGAGCAAAGCCAGATTTCTTTACATGTCAAAATGATTTCCAGGAATTCTGAAGCAAGGCTTTCCTGCCCTAAATTCTGGTACTTTCCTATTAGATTTGTGAGTACTTATTCACTTGGGTAGTGTGATGCTGACATTTGAACACTTGGATCTAAGCATGAACAGGGAGCTTGCCCCAGTGCTATTGCACAAACCCAATGAAACCTGTGCTATCTCTGGGTATTGGATCACCTTTCTATACAGCTGTCTTAACAGAACTGGTCTGTCATCTGTTATTAGACCCTCTGTGCAACACCTCAACACAAACCATTCATTGCAAGGTCTTATAAGCAAATGTTGAGATTAGCTTGCATGAATCCAGGCACCAGCACTCAAGAACAGCCCCAACCAACTGCTGACATTGATGTGACTGGCTTGGTCTAGGCTTAGAAACTGTAGTACTAAAATCTTGCAGGGAGCAGGGATTATTAATGAAAAAGCATCACCTGATACCAACAGAATGCATGGGCTGCACTGGTTCATTTGAAAAACAGTAGTGAGAGAGAGTTTTTGACCCCAGTACTATCACTGCAGAGAAGAAAAGACACAGGAAGGGAAAATTCTTTGGTTGTTCAGCACACCCATGGCAGAGCCAAGTAATAAGTCCTGTTTCTTGGCCATTGGATCACACACTGTCCATCATAAATCATGCTAATATCTTGAAGATTCCGGGTGTCCTTGTCAAGACCAAGACATTGTTCATGGCTGAAGAAAGACAGAGTCTTATAAAAACCAGAAAAAGAGGTCCTCATAAATCACCATGTCTATACTTAGAAACGTGTTAAACCTTCTCAGTTCCATTGCAGAGCAACATAAAGTTGGTTTTTGTTTTTTTTTTTTTTTTTTAATACATTTTTCTGAGTTGAAAGATCCATCCAAAGGTCTGTCAGAAACAGGAATGAAGCTGCCTTTGAAACCTCAAGCTGCTGTAATAACATTTTTGGCAGTGAATGATAAACTTGAGCAGTTGAGGTTTACATGGCAGATAAAGTGAACATGCATTTGTCTATACATTAAATGACCCAGCAGTGGCCCCTTTTCAGTTCTTCTCCCAACCTATTGGACTATTTACAAATTTTTACTACAAATGGGCCTCCTGAACAGATGAAGGCAGGCCAACTAGTTCTGAAGAAATCATCACAGTGTAGCTGTGCCCACAAGCTAGCATTCCTGGACAGAAGTCCCGTTTCAGTGATAACCTCCCAGGTAGCAGGAATATTAACTCTTTGTTTACCTGGCAGGGATTTTTACAGTCTTTCATGGCTTTTGGAGGGTGTGAAGGGTTTTTCAAGGGCATCTTATGGTCATGAAGGTGTTGGATAGAAAGGGAATTGTGTCATATCCTAGACAGGGCTCTCAGAACTGTCTGGGGAATGAGATCTACTAGCCTCTACACAGACTACACATGGCTGAAGGTACTTGAAAGCCATGTATTCAGAGCTCTCAGTCTGAATGAAAAGCCTGGGTAGTCCTTGATGAGTGGATGGAAATAACAACCAAGGTGCCAAGATCTGGGGTCTCTTCTCTGTCATAGGAAGCTCTTGCTGGAGACCTATGTTGCAGTCCTTGCTCTGTTAACTCTGGAAGAGCATAGTCAGGGTCTGGTTCCTTGGAAACATCTGTGACATGTAGATACACAATAATGTGCCCAGTCTGTACAGGGAGTTCCAGTGGAAACCGAAAGGTCTTCTTACAAAGGTGAATAAAGGGACTTCATCTCTGGATATTTTAACTTGGTAACGACGTGGATTAGAACTGGACTTTAACTGGGAAATCTGCAGTGAGAAAAAGAGTTCTCTCCCCACTCAGAGTGAATTTCTGACCTGCTGGGTAAGAAAAAAATCTGAATAAGCAGGTCTTCATCCTTTGGTTGCTCTTATGTAGGGCTGGTTGTGCTGAGTTGCTTCCTTGGCTCAACTGCCACTGATCTCATTAAGGCTCAGCGGTGAGATAGGCTGGGTGAGCAGACTGGATCTGAAAACATAGGAACTTCTAGGCTCAGGCAAATTTCTTCAGGCTGCCAGTGAAAATATTGGCAGCCCCCCCCGCCCAAGATGCATCAGGGACTTCAGACTCCAGTGTAGCTAGTGGAGGAGAGGTTTAGGACCACATTTTTAGAGGTTTGTGCTTGAGGCAAGAACTAGGGAGACTATAGGCTTTCAACCTCCCCATAAGGATGGGGTTCCATGGGTCCTCTGCTGGGTGACTGCAGCCTGCAGGATGTTTTGTTCTTCAAAGCTGAATGGCAGCTCTCCAGGCCATGCAGGGTAGACTTGTCTGCTCCTTGCCTTTAGGATGTCCTGGTGCATATTCAGCCACTCATGGCTCCAGGCGGGAAGCTGATTTCCCCAGCTTTCCCCTTCTCCAGGGCAGGATCCCAGGCAGTGCCAGGCCTGTAATGCTTCAAGCTGCTGGGGAGTCTTATTAGGTACTCAGATGAGTGGATGCACTAGCCCACACTGTATAGTGGAGCACAGAGCAGCCAGGATGGTGTACATTTTAGCTTTGCACACTTGCACACAGCTGAGGAGCTTTCTAGTGCAGAAGGAAATATTCCCTCCAGTTCGCAGTGCAGGGAGCAAAAGTGGTGCTTGAAGATGACAGGAGCATGTCTTCATTCTTTGAAGACACAAGCATCCTGGAGAGACCAAGAGCAGAGTGGGACCTCTGCTCCAACAGCTGCTTCCAAACCACCACTGCAGGTGGGCAAAACTGCATCACTTCAGAAACAGCAGAGGACTCTATGGAAGTGATCATGCAGACATAGATTCTAACAAGGTTTCAGCACTTCAGGCTGCCAAAAAAATCCTTCTCACTCTGAGCAGGAGGACATGCCACTCTTAGACCCCTTAAGCACAGTGGGAGCTCTTTTTAACAATAGCATTTGCAAAAGGCATCTCTTTTGCACCCAACCTGCTGTGTGCTTCTGCAGAGCCAGGATGGGATACAAGAGGCAATGACATCAGAGCCAACTGTGGCACACAGGACCATGTTGCCATGTCCCCATGGCCAGTCCCCCTTGCTGCATGCCTGCAGCTAGCCTGGCACAATGAGCATAAGTGTGTTTTGTGACACAGATCTGCATGATTTGTCGTGGAGGAGGAAACCAAAGAAAAGTTTGAGGCCGGACTCAGGCTGCCCATATGAGGGCATCTGGTCCCACTTGAGATGCTGAAGTATAGCCACTGAGCTCACAGGTCTGCAGTAGGACCTGTAGGTTTTACTAAAACATCTCAGACATCACTAAACATCTGACAGCTACATTTAGTCTGATGTAAAGGCTCATTTACATGCTCAAAAGCATGTAAAGTGCTTTTCTCTCCTCTAGGTGTTTAGATTCCTGCTTCAGTCACTGGACATCTAGTCAGTATAGATGGGTAGTCTAAACAGAGCCTGTCACAAGCCAGAAGGGTCCCAAGTCTGTTGCCTACAAGCAGATATAATTTTAGAAGTGATAACTTGGATTCTGCTTGCCATTCTTTAATTGCATGGGATCCCATGTGCCTTAAGCGGGTGCCAAAGGACAATTTCAATAGTTCAAGGTGCCACCAAGTTCACAAGCAAATTGAGTCCTAGAATCATCTCCCAAACTGGATGGTCATTGGTCTTGTCACTTAGCCAACTGATCAATGTAAGGATGAAAGAGGTAAAATTTCCACCTCTTTTGCCTTCATTTAATGCCTTGTCTGTGTGTTTGGTGGGGTGTGTGTTGCCAGGAGAGAAAGCAAAAGGAACTACTAGAGGTCCTTCAGCTGCAGTGTTGCCCCAAATATCAACCCTGAAGGGAAAACTCCACAATAAAGTTTACAGGCATAAGAGACCAAAGCAGACAGCAAACGGATTTGTCCATGAAGACATTTTGACGCTGTCCATGCAGTTGTCCAGAGTAACAGCTGGCTTCTCACAATGCTCCTGTGCTGCCTTAACTACAGGAGGCCTCACTTCTGTGTTTTCAAATGTGTTTCTTCCTCTTGCATTGCAAAAGCAGCTCTTTGTGAGTGAGAGCTGGTCCATCAGCAATGGCTCATAAAGACATAATGGTTCATTTGGGAGCCTGCCAGGGGTTATTATTTCTCCCAGTGTGCTGTGCTTGTGCCTGAGCTGAAGGTTGCATTCAGAGGCTGTTTTCACAGAATCCTACAGTAGCTTGAGTGGGAAAGAACCTTAAAGATCATGAAGTTCCAACTCCCCTGCCATGGGCAGGGACACTTTCCACTAGACCAGGTTGCTCCTCATCCAGTCTGGTCTTGAACACTGCCTTGCTTTGCTGCTCACAGACCTCTGTGAAATGGGCTTGAGGGTAAGGATGGTGGGAACTTGGGCTGAGCTCACCTTATTAAGAGCTTTTCCTTTCCCTCCTTTCCCATATGGCTGAAAGTTAGATTTCAGACCAGACTCAGAGACATGTGAAACCACACCCAAGGAGTTGACTTACAAAACTGTCATGTTGCAGCAGTTGCCTGGATATATTTTTCGCTTTCTCAGTGACCAAGTGAAGAAGATTGAAACTGATCCACAGCTTCACTCATTCTCTCCTCAAAGCAATAAGCCTGTGACCTGAGCAAACCTTCAGGAATCTTTGTATCTACAAAAGCATTTTGGACTGGACTGCAATGCAATACCACAAGTGTATATGGTGGAGCAGCCTGGTCTCATGTGCTGCCTCGCTCTGTATTGGCACGTCTCCTGCTTTCAGTTCTGTAGGAACAGGCATCCCTCCCTTCTAGGCTTGCCACAGTAAACAGAGCCCTGAGAAATCACCCTTCTAACACCAATAAAATCTGTTATTTGAATAATTTTTTTTTTAAAGCAATCTGTTTTGGAGCTATTTCTGGGAGCTCTGTCCCGTGTAAAATTCCATGCCCATTTCAAATACCCTTACTGCATTTCTTCCATCGTCCTGCTCTTCCATGCTGGCTAAAATTAATAGTAAATATAAAAATAAAATCCCAACAACAATGTCCTGTACTGCTCAAAGAGTCTCGGACAAACTGGTAAAGCACAGCAATTTAAAGCCCAGTGGCACAACCTTTGGAGCCCCTAAGGCTAAACTTTCCATTAGTGAACAGGACAGCTCATATAGGTCCTAGTTCAACTGGTCAGGGAAGGCCCCTAAGTGCCCAACTGGCAAATGGTAGATCATCTGCTACTTGGGAATTT
The DNA here is from genome assembly GCF_014839835.1 of Dryobates pubescens. Classification (NCBI taxonomy): domain Eukaryota; kingdom Metazoa; phylum Chordata; class Aves; order Piciformes; family Picidae; genus Dryobates; species Dryobates pubescens. Next base: position 16,362,461 of record NC_071625.1, on the reverse strand, counting down.
TTCATGGTTTAACCTTTGACCGAGGAGATTGAGTTCTTGAGGGAACTACCTCCTCCCATCCTCTCATGCAACAGGGTGGGTGCCCTGCAGCATAATAGCTGTGCCAATACCAGTTGGATTGGTGTGCAGAGCCATTCCCAACTTTGACAGGAGTTAGTAGAAGCTGTATATCATGGCAGATCTAGTTCAGTACAAAGCTGGCCCTTTGTGCACTCGCACCTTGGCTACTTAAAGTGTGTTTGACAGGTAAAATACATTTCATATGTGGTTATTTAATCAGTGCTGAGCATCTCTGGTAAGGTTTGACCTTTGAGATTAGAGGGATTTATCTCAGAGCAGAAAATGGAGGAGAAAAATAGCCCTCCACTTTCATTTCCAGCTTCACTGACACGAGCTCTGCCTGCGCTGCTCTCATTGTGTCCTCACTGTCTCTCAGCCAGTTTGCTCTAAGGGTGCAGTGAACTCAAAGATTTGTGTCTGGAATGAGCTGAGATGTTTGGAAAGAAAATATCATGAATGTTTTATACAAAGTAGGACAGCCAGTGGAGGAATAGTCAAAGTCGCCTGCTAATGTTAGGTAGTTTCCTAGGCAATCTCACCTTGTTGTTGAGTAGCAATGCAAACAATCTGCACATTAATGCTGCAATCAAAGGGCTTAATCTTTTGTAGCCTATTTATCCATATTGAAATTGGTGGGAGTATTGTCTTTGGCCTTGGCTTCTAATCAGGAACTTCAATGCAAATTATGGTAGGCAATGTGTCATGCACTGTGACATGAATACAGGACCTGTCACAAGACTTTGTGTGTCTTTACATAAGATGCAGTAGCTTTTCCTTGGCTTCACTAGAACAGTCGTTTTGGGTATAAGCATTTCCCAAAACAATTTGTCAAAAAAGCAACCAAGCAAAACCTGAGCTGGAGCTCAGATGATTTTCATTCATCTTCTGCATAACCATCAGGATGCTCATATCCAAGTGTTCCTCCTCCCATGAGCAGGGATATGTGTATCTACTGAATGGCCTTGTCTACTCCTACAACTGGGGATTCCAGCAGCCTGCCTTGGAAAGGACTGTTCCTGAGTTGCAATTTAAAATGGTCTGCCAAGCTCTTATATGAATATCATAGAATCATAGGATTGTTTCATTTGGAAAAGACCTCTAAGATCATCAGATCCAACCAATATGCCAACCAATATGTGCAAGTGATCTGCTGCTAGAGACAATCTCGGTTTTGAGCTTAATTCTGAATCAGGCAAAATTTCCTATGTTGATGCAAAGGAGCCGAAAAGAGAATATAGATGTAGGGTTTTATTTCATGTCTGATTGAGTATGGAGTAAATAAAGATATGAACAGAGAAGGTCAAATGGATTTGGTAGTAGTGGCAAAATTACTGCTCCCAGGTGGCAGTTTTCCAGCAGTTTTGGATGCCACATCCTCCAGAGAGTCAGATCTCACTTTTGCTGGCTCTTGAACTGAGCCAGCCCTTACACTGAAATGAATGGAACAGGCTGCTATGAGAGGCTGCTGTGTGGGAGCACTTTGTAGAAGATGATGACAAGCATCCATCCACTCTGAAATTGCTTGTTGTCTATGGGTGAGCAGGAGTCATGCTTGAGGCATTGCTGTTTTCCTCTGCTTTGGTCAGAGCTCTACAGTCACCACACTTTCCCCTCCTACCCAGCTGCATATTCCCTTGTCCTGTCTGCACTGGGCAAATGCTGGCCTTGTGTTCTCTGAAATGACTCAGGGAAGTGATGTGAAAGGGTCTTGGAAAAATGAAACATTGCTTAGTCCCATGCTGGACCAGTTCCCTGGCCAGTCTTTCTGAACAAAATGAGCATGGGAACTCATGTATGCTAGGAAGGACTGGTCTTTCCATACACTTGGTGTTGTCTGGAGATGACCACAATGCTGCACTCTGTTGTTGGTAGGGACACGGTCTCATCAGTCATGACCCTTCTGAGCTTGGAAAATGCTCCTTTTCTGATGTGCGCTTGGCCTCTAGCACCATCATCTGTGCTTGATGGAGGGGCTGTGCGTGCTATAAGCTTGGCTGATGTGTACTGAGAATGTACCAAGCTCCATCCATCTCTTACAAAATTGGTGGTATCCATCAAACTTATTTCACCCTCAAGCCCATCGAGAAGATATATTAACACAAAAGGAGGCAGTAAAGTGCTCAAGAAATAGCTTATCCATTGGTATATTTTATAGCTTGTTGATTTGCACTCTGAAGACTTTCTGTGAGCTGGAGCTCTGAGCCTGAGGTCCTTCCCTCAGCAGTTTACTAGAACCAGACACACATTTAATTCCTGGAAATGATTACAGGCCTGCAATTGATTTCTTCCTATTGATGGCTTTAGGAGCTTTTGGCAAAAGATGGTAGATGTAAAAATGGGGGGAAAAAGTAGAGCTTAGCAACATACTATTTTGCTCTCATGCACCCAGTGGCTGTGTAGGCTACTGATAACTGTAAAGGGATGTTAATTATCCTTGGCTGCTGGCACATCTCTGAGGCAGAATGGTATCAATCACTGATGAGCAAACATGGGTTGTGTGGCTGCTGTGTGCTGTTATTGGAAATGGCCTCTGGTTGTGAGGTCTTCCAAGCTTGCTTCTGCCTGCTTTTGTTGGGGCACCATGATATGAGCATGCCCTCCCATTTAGATTTTGTTTGCTAATACCTACTTTGTATGTCTTTGATCTAATTAGGACTTTTCTGACACCCCTTTATTTGGAAAGAGTCTGTATTTGCAACTGATATTCTGATCTGCTTTGTTCTTAGTTTCAAACTCCATCAAAAGAACTTCTAAATCTCTTTCCAAAATATTCTTCATCTTAAAAGTGCTATCACTACACCTAGAATTCCTGGCTATGATAGTTTAGTAAATGCATCTGGCAAGAGAACTGATGGGTGCCCTTCAAGCAGCTCCTTGAGATGTGGCCACCTGAAGAGATGCATCTTCCATCCAAGAGTGGGCATATATGTGGGGATGTGGACAGACTACCATGTGAGCCATGTGTGCTCTATCTAAATTTACTTTCTCTCCCAAAGGGCAGAGACTACAGGCAATTTCATTTTGTTGTGCAACTTATGTTAGATAATTAGATAATTTCATTATCTAACTCTACCAGGGCTACTACTACACCTTGTCCTTGAGAACCATATCTAGATGGCTTTTAAATACATCCAAGGATGGCACCTATAGTTATTTACCAGGGCTAACATTAACAGAAGACACAGTGACATAGCTGCATGACAGGTGAGGGAGATCCCATCTGAGAATGTGCAGATGAGGAACCTGTTGCTCTGAGGGAGGACGGAAGGAAGCGGTGACTACCTGTGGCTTGACATTTGTCATCTCCTTTCTTGGCTTTGATGGCTCATCAGAAATAAGGACTTCTCATCCAGATTTCTCCAGAATCTAGAAACCAGCATAATCTTGGGAGCATCTGCAGAAAGAAATGTAATATTTCCATCTGTAGTCTGTGCTTGCACTGGACACACTGTTTCTTTGACTGGGTTTTGTGTTCTGGCCAATACATTTACTGCAGAATGCTGCTGCAAAGGCAGTATAGCAAGTGCTTGATCCACCACTTGCTTTGCTTTTTATGGGCTCCCCACTCAGTGGATTTGAGGTGCTTGACTAGCCTGAGGTCATCTCCTGAGGTCATCTCCTGAGGCAGTCAGATACTGCAAAGAAGTGCAAACTCCTTCATTTTGCCAGTAGAAAAAAGATTTATGTGGAAGGCAAGTGACTAGCCAGTCTTGAATCACACATCTCCATCTGTCTTCCACAGACAAAGTTTTCTTCTCTGAAGGAGGCCAAGTGTGGTGCCTTCCCCCTGCATCTATCAATCCTGCTCTGGCCTGAAGCAAGAGGGCTGATAACATTTTCCAAAGAACTAAAGGGAACAATCTGAATCACTTGATGACTCAGGTTTGGACAGTTTCCCCACAGACAGGCTTGACAGCTGGCCTAGCACCATCTCTATCTGATCACAGCTAGTGAGGGAAGAGCTCTTCTTAGAGAGGCTTGTATTTCCACACTGGTGCCAACCATGTTTTACAAAGCAGAAAGTATCTGGGGCAGGCGCATCAGTTGTCAAGTGCCATATTCCTGGCAGTTTTACTTGTGGATAATGGTCTACGTGCTTGATGATGAGATGAAGGGGGTCGTGGCAGTGTCTTGGGGGTTAGGAAGCCCTGTCTGTTTCTTGGCTCTGAACAACTGAGTTTTGCAAGCTGAATCTGCAATCGGATGGAGATGGTGGGTTTGGGTGTGTGAGAAACTAGCCAGGCATGGTAAGACACCAATTGCCCAGCGAGGGGTATTTAGTGGTATTTGAGATGCCTTGGAGATTTTTATGTCATCAATTGGTTCAAAAGGTGATGGCCCTCCTCTAGCTCCTGGGGGACCAAATCTTCCATCCCCAGATGGACCTCTCAGACATCATGGCATGAGACCCTTTTATATGGGCAGTGGTTAGACCCTGCAGAGGCTGTGGGATGGAGGGCAGTGACATCAGTAGAGAGAGACAGTAATTTTGACATGAAAATTAGATCTTGACCCTGATTGCAAAAACTGATCTAAGGCACAGACTCATCTTCTGAGATGGGTTGTCCTAATGTCTTAGCATGTTCCTCCTGGTCATTCCCTGTAGCTGTGTCAGGGAATCTAGGACAGGATACTCTAGCTTTCCATGGGTAGGGGAATGCCAGATGTATCTTTTCAGTATGTATTATCTTCCAGCTTATCATCACTCCTGATTGGAAAGCAAGTACAAGAACATGGGTCAGTACTTGCTCGTTGGACTCTTTTCTTGCTCAAATGGATTGAACCTTTGGGTTTAAGGATCAGCTTGCCAGGAATTACATATTATAGATATGCAGCAAACATAAGCCACAAAACCTGCTCTTTCCCATTCAATCCTTGCTATGTAATTTCCATGGTCCTCATATCCATGAAACCCTTTGGTCATGTGAGTGTGAATTCATCTCATCAGCTCCAGGGTGGCATTTAGATCTTGATGGAGACCAAGACATGTAGGAGTCTCCCTGTCTATGGATCCATGTGTGGTCGGTGTCTGAGGTCCCATTAGACCCTGTGGAGAGTTAGTTAACAGAGACCAGCCAGTAAGGTCTTGATTCAGTTGCAGATGTGCAGGCTCCTAGCACAGTGTGCGACACTCTTTACTACTCATTTGGCCTTCATCTGAGCACAGGAAATGCGTTTTCCAAGGCTCTGCACATGTTGTACTCAACTTTCCACCTCTATAAAACATTCCCATCCCCCAAAAGCAAGAAACCTCCCTCAAATAGGTCTCTCCAACTTTCCTCCAACTCCAAGAAGCAGAGACAGCACAGCCTGATCCCCTTGTCTCCCCCACCGCCTTTCTCCAGCTCTTCAAGGGAACGCCGTGGCCTGTCCTGCGGTGCTTCATGACACCAGTTTCTCCAAAGGCAGCACAACCGCAGGGCAGAGACGAGGAACATTCCTGATAGGACCAAGATAGCTTTTTCCCATAGCTCCCAGGCAGTGGGAACGGGGCACTTTTTCAAAGGATTGCTGTGCCTAAAGTTAAAATAACAGGAGGAACAGAGCAGGAGATCCAAGACGGATTACAGTACTTGGGGCTCGATTCCATCAAACGAAAAGAGAAAAGAGAAGACGACAAAAGGATGCACTTGGGGAGCTGCCAAAAGACTTTTGTGACCACTTTGATATCTCTCTGCTGTCACAGCATCTCGGGAATAAATTTGCCTGATTCCAGCTTGTACACACAATGTGAGCTGCAGCTTTGTTTTTATTAACAGGGATTATCCAGGCCTGTGGTTTTGTTGTTGTTTCCAAAAGATTTCTCCTGCTGTTGGGGGTAGATGGGTCCCTCTTCTTACCCACCCCTCCCCAACAGAAGAACAATATTGATATAAGGTCTAAAGCACTTAAAATGAGATGGACTGATTGTTGTTTTAGAGCTTCGAAGTCCCTAGCTGTCTTTGTCCCACTGATTTTTCCACAAGTTTACAAGCCATGGAAAATCTTGTCTGTTTTCAACTTATAAATCTCTATCGGCTACAGAAATGCCTCTCATGGGAAAACAAACAGATGGCTACTCCGGGGTCACTATGGTGTTGTAGGTGACAATCTTCGAAGCTTTCACAATGGAGCCTGTGCTGCCTTTGAGAGCAAGGAAAGGGGAAAATTACTCATTATTTTAAAGCTCTATCTTGAAAAACAGGAACTCGTGCCAGGACAGTTTATTTTGGTTAGAGCCAAGTTGTTCTGCAATTCCCCTGAGATGAGACTGAACTTGAAGGCACAGAGCAGGAGAGAAAAATACTCAAGGGGAGGCTTAATCAGTGCTGAGTGGTTGTTGATACTTGGGAGCATCAGTGACGGGCTTGGAACAGGATGAAAATTTTGTCTTCTCTGTGCATGTTCAGACAGCTATAGGCAATGGGGAACCCTGGGGACTTAAGTCACTACTGAATTCATCTTGTCCAGTACCTTCATGTCACTGGAGCTCAGCCTTGGGGCTGTTTTGGCTGATTGAGAGCAGTCCTGCTGAGAAAGACTTGGGTGCACCAGTGGATGAAAAGGTGGATATGAGTCAGCAATGTGTAGTTGCAACTCAGAAACCAGCCATACCCTCACCTGCATCAAAAGCAGGGTGGGCTCTTCTCAGTGGTGACCAGTGATAGGGCAAGGGGCAATGGCTAAAAACTAGAACACTTGAGGTTTCGCTTGAAGTTAAGGAGCAACTTTACTTGCATGTGACCGAGTCTTCTTCTCTGGCACCTTTCAAATCCCACCTGGGAATGTTCCTGAGCAGCCTGCTCTAGGCAAACCTGCTTTGCCAGGAGGGTTGGACTAGATGGTCTCCAGAGGTCCCTTTCAACCCTCACTATTCTACAATTCTATGTCTTCTGAGTTTTGGGTTAGTTTTACACATTTTTGTGTATGCCTCCATTACCTACTGTCCACTTGCCTGGTGCAATTTTTTGCACCCACAAAATCTTGTAGCAAGGATTTGCACAGTTTAACCATGCTACATAAGGAGCTGCCTTGCATTTGCTTTGAAGCTTCCTTGTATTAGTTCAATTAAAGCTCTCCATTTTGCATTAAAAGAGATCATGAATAATCAATCTCTGTATACTTTCTATACATTTCATAGTTTTAGAAATCACTCGGGTTTTATAAACCTCTCTCATCCCTTCTGTTACTCATCTTCTTTTCCAGCCTGAAAAATCCTGGCATGCAATTCATTCCCAACTTTCAGCTTGCTGAAACCTGAGAGGATGTTTTCATGGTGCTTCCAAATGAAGATCTTGTTCCAGCCCATCATTTTAATCTGCATTTTGAAACTCCACTAAAACCGTTTCCGATCATTCCCATATGGAACAGGAACACAGCTTGATATTTAGAGCAGCTAAATTTTTCATACAGAGAAATGTGATCATTTTATGAAGAAAAGGAAGTCTGAAATAAATGTCAATGGGAATATGTGGTTATTGAATGTGAGCAGCAAAAGCAATAATCACCCAAGCCCCGTGAGAATATGTGTCATCTGCTCCTCGTTCACCTGCCAGGAACATGGAAAGTGAGCAGCAGTGCAGGGAGGCAGCATGCACTGTCAGATTCAAAATCACATCCAGGGCTTCTGAGCCAAATCTCTGAAACTGTAAACTCCAGCCGTGCATGTGAGATTTGCAAACAGGAATCACCCTGGCTAAACCTCCTGGTTTCTTCCAGGAACATGACTGTGTAACCAGAGACCTGGGTACTTCTGCAGTATCTTCCATCCCTTTGCAGTCCCCTGGAGATTTGGACAAAATGGCTTCACATGGTGAGGGAGGAAGGCTTATCCCACTGGAAAGCAGGTGTGATGAATACAGCTCAAAGCTACCCTGAGACATGGTGGAAAGTGTTGGAGGTGCCAAAATGGGAAGGGGACAATAAGTTCTGAAAAACCTTAACTCATTTTACCTTTTGGATCAGGAACCAGCAGGGACCATTTTCTCCTCTTGCTCAGACTGCTCTTTCTCTGCAATGTTTGCAACAGTCCCCCTGACCTGGAGGAGCTGTGACTATGGTTGTTCCTGCCATCAGATGGGAGGAAAGCAAGTGGGGGGTGGGGGTGGGGTGGGGAACGACAACAATTCCCCATCCTACTGGGCTTGTGTGCCCACTTGCTGGATGCTATTCTGTCCAATCTGTTTGGAAAAGACTGTTTTCCTTTTTTTCTCTTCCTGAATTTCTGACTGGCTCAGTCCTAGCCCACTCTTGTTTGTCACTTCATGTTCCCTTGTTTTATTTTTACATTCAGGAGAATCAGTTGTTTGGAGACAGCTGGAGTGCCTGAAGCTCTGCATCATCTCATCTCTCCTCTACAAACTTTTCTGTCCTTAGAGAGTTTTCATTTCCATGATTTTTCAGACAGACAGAAAAGCTTTTCTGAGAATTGTCTGCCTGACACTGCCATTCCCTTCTTGCTGCATCTGCAGTGTCACTATCTCCCTGACTGCAAAAGGAGCATGTTCGAGCTGGCTACCATGGTCAGGACTGACATACCCTTGTCTGAAAATTGCTGGACAGGAAAGTACTGCTGAGAAGGCAGATTCTTGTTGCAGATAAAAATCTTCTTGTTAAGGACATAGGCAGTAAAAAGGATGTGGTTTATGGTTCTGAGAGTTAGCTACTGCACCCCTTCCCTTCCCTTCCCTTCCCTTCCCTTCCCTTCCCTTCCCTTCCCTTCCCTTCCCTTCCCTTCCCTTCCCTTCCCTTCCCTTCCCTTCCCTTCCCTTCCCTTCCCTTCCCTTCCCTTCCCTTCCCTTCCCTTCCCTTCCCTTCCCTTCCCTTCCCTTCCCTTCCCTTCCCTTCCCTTCCCTTCCCGTCCCTTCCCTTCCCTTCCCTTCCCTTCCCTTCCCTTCCCTTCCCTTCCCTTCCCTTCCCTTCCCTTCCCTTCCCTTCCCTCCCTTTATTTTTCTTTAATTACACTTTTGCTCCCTAAATAAATCCTCTGACCTTTTGTTTATTAAATAGAGACAGCCTCTCTTCCCCACATAACTGTAAAATTTCTGATTTTAGAATCATAGATTCTAGATTTAGAATCATAGAAATTTTTCTTGATAGAAATCTTTAGGATCATTAAGTTTAACCATGAACCCAACACTGCCAAGTCACCACTAAATTGTGTCCCTCAGCACTACATCTACATATCTTTTAAATCCTTTCAGGGCTACTGACTCCACCACTGCCCCAGGCAGCCTGTTTCAGGACTTAACAACCCTTTTGGTGAAGACATTTTTAATAATATTCAAGTTAAACCTTTGCTGGTGCAACTTGGAGCCATTTCCTCATCACTTGCTATTTGCTGCAGCTAGACACAATGAACATCTTAGCCAAGATTAAACATCCACAGGGGATGGCCGGTCCATAGGAGCAAAATGTGCTGAAGGAAATAAAATGGAGAAAGGCAAACTTTCTGACTCAAAACAGGAGGATAATTATGCTGAGGCAGCTCTCCTTGGACACTCCTGGCAAGGCAAGGGCTAGCTGAGAGGAGGATTTTAAAAAGAACAAAGGTGGCATTTCCAAGGATGTGGTCCCCTTGAAGGATGTGGCTTTGAGATAAGTGAAGAATCCTCATGTTTGGTCCATCTTACCCTGTATGACTGCTGGGTCCATTTCATGTTTAGCAACACAAGGAGGCTGCTGAAATCTGGGTCTATCTGGTGTTGAGGAGGGATGGGAGATTCAAGCAGATGGCTTTCTCTATGGGAAAGCATCTCTCAGGGAAATAGCTGGAAATTACAAAATGAGCCATGAAGTCAAGAGGCAGAAACTAGTCTTAAATAAATAGGTAGAATACATGAAAAAATTAGTCCCATTTTATTTGGTTAAAATGAAGGAGGTCATTGGTTTACTGGCTTATGTTGACTGAGTTGAGCTCAAATATCCTGGCTGTTATTGTCTGTGTGTCAGACACCCATTTGGAAACTGGGACAGAAAGAGGAGGGTGAGTACCACCATCTCTATGGATCTTGTGAATATAGATGCATAGTGACAGCCTCTGTATCCATGCAAATGGCTTCTGTGAAGGATCACTGATGGGAAGAGATGGGCACCCCTGTGGCATGCCCCTGGTGTGAGGAGGCAGTGTGATAGGGGTGAACAATTGAACAATTTAGGCTTGAGGTGAGGAGAAAGTTCTTCACAGAGAGTTGTTAGCTGTTGGAATGTGCTGCCCAGGGAGGTGGTGGAGTCACTGTCCCTGGAGGTGTTCAAGAGGGGATTGGATGTGGCACTTGGTGCCACTATTTAGTAGTCATGAGGTCTTGGGTGACAGGTTGGACTTGATGATCCTTGAGGTCTTTTCCAATCTTATTGATTCTGTGATTCTATGAGCAGCTTGCTCAGGGATGAGCTGGTGGGGGGCTAAAAATAATTTCTGTTGCAAATGGTTGTAAAAGTATTCCCACCTTGGCACAAAGGGATGGACTGGTGCCTTCTCAAGAGTCAGTACTTCCCTATTCTTAGCCTGATTTCATATGGAAATGGGTACCTGCCCAGCTTTCCCCATGCTGCCCCCTGGTCTAACTCTTCAGTCACCTGGAACTAAACATGACAATGGATTGGAGACCTCAAAGGGAAAATGTTCTGGCAAGTTTCTCAGCACTCAAGAGTGAATACCCATGTTGAGAGAGGATGCTACACCGTAGCTCCTTGCCCATTCTGTGGTCAGCAGGGATGTATTGCCTGGCTGATCTGCTCTGTGCCATCAGCTGGGGACATAGAACTGACCAGAGTTTGCCGCATAGTGTATACAGATGGCATTTATGAGGACTCAGTTGATGGAGGAGGGCAGGGGATGCAGCCATGGAGGAGCCATTCTTGCATGGGGAGAACCATGGGACATGGCAGGTCTGTGACATGCTCCTGGGCAGGGGGCTGGGGAAGAAAATGGGACTGGTGGCAGAGCATATTAAAGGACACTCTTCAGTGTTCTCTTTCCTGGTGCAGAAAGTGTGAGGAAATGCAGAGTTCCCATATAAGGAAGGGCAGGAGACAAGACATGAATCACCACAGGGCAGTGAGCTGAAGTATTGCAAGACACCCTTGCTGGAGAGATTGAACTGGGTGAAGCCACAGCCAGCCTGGAGCAGTGTGAGGTGCCTTTGGCCCTCTGTGGCCTTTGAGAGGCCACGAGATGGGGACTGAAGATATGGGAAGGAAAAAGCCCCTGGCACCCCTCCTTGGGTGGGATTATAAGCTTGCCTGCTCCCAGGGAGAGCAAAAGGAAGACTGCCAGGCTGTGTTCAGCTTCCATGGACTTGGCCCTGCTTCTTTGTGCATCCTCCATCTCTGTCACTTTGAATGGGGTGACTCCAACGTACTTGAACTTCTGTGTGGGTTCTCGTCTCAGTGTGGCCAAGGCGAATGATGAACAGGTGGCAACGCCAAAGAGACATCTCCCAGTCTCCATGCTAGGAGATGAGTCATCTGTCACCATGATATGAATATGTCCCAAGTCACTGCCAGACCAGGAGGAGGCTGCCTTGTGAGGCAGCGTGGCAGCATTAGGAATGGACCCAACCTGCCTTCACACTTCTGATTTCCATCCTGTCCTTTACATTTGCATTGCTTTTGAGATCGCAGATTGGCCAGCCCTAACCTTGTGGCACTGAATCCTTCAGTGGCCTGTGTTTACAATAGAGTCCCCACATCCACCACTGTAACAAATGACTGTTTTTCATTCTGTGCTGGCCAGAGATTGCCTCCCTTCCCTAGCCCTCTTTCCTGTTTGATCTCTTTCATCCTGTCAAGACTAAACCCAGGCTGCAAACCTCCAGAGTCATTGGCAGACCTTCTCCTGACTTCAGCAGCCTCAGGCTTTTTCATCATTGCTCAGTATATTGCCCAAAAATATTTTAGGAGGAATTATTAACAAAAAGGATCCTGTAGATGACTAGCTGTCAGCCATCACATGTAAGTCTCTGGAGACTCTTATTCATCATCTGTATTAACTCCAGATGTGCACAGATTGAACAATATGTTGAGAAGCACCTACTGACCTAGCAAATTGAAGAAATTTTCCCCACATTTCCCTTTTTGAGTGATTTGTTCCCATCTTTCTGGACATAGCTCTTTTTCCACAGATCTCTGGGACTGCAACTGGAGGTGAGAGAGCAGCTTGCTAGAATGGTATATGTTAACATTTTTTCCCTGTTCCTAGGTACAACTACTGACTGGAAAAACCACTCCTACTACTTGGAGGGGAGGAGCTCATGACAGAGCAGTGACACTTGGCAATTCCCATCAAGTGCAACAAAAGGTGTGCCAGAACTATGTGACATGTAAGGGTGGAGCATGCCCTATGCTACACCTAAACCCAGCTCTGAGTCCAGCTCTGTGCATGAAACTGTCCCATGATACTCAGCCCTGGGACTGTCCAAGGTCTCTGCCACCAGCAGAAGTTGTTTGGAGCCCAGTAGTTTTGACTTGGGAGTAGGGTGGGTCATCAGGGCAGGGACACTGCATGATCAAACAGCAGAAACCAGAGGGAATCAGCAGCTGCTGGTTCACATTGGTACACATCTTTGAGGGATGTAATAAGCACTGTTTTGGGAACATGGACTGTGCAAGGGCTTTGGATCTTTATGTTATGGCTTTGGATCTTATGGAGTCATGGATGGGTTCCCTTTAGTTGATGTCAGGATCAGTGTGAAGATGGATGCACACTGGCTGCAAACTATCTTTTCTGCTTGATAAGAAACCCAAATCTTACACTACAGTCACAGTTTTTAGTGAAATGTCACTTGCCATACATCATGTTTGGCTAGAAAAATCTTTGGTTTTGATATGAAGTTATCAAGAACTGGCAGATCTATCCCTTCCCATACTGACTTGTTTTAGTAGTTTATCATTCATATTGCTTAAAAATGCCCTTAATTTTTCTTCTCTATTTGTCTGGTTTCCTCAGTACAAGCTTGAGTCATGCTGTCACACATTAAATCTCTCCTGCAGACACTCCAAATGTCTGTGTTGACCTTATCTCACTTTGCCGGTAAGGAATCGCTGGGGCAGAACAGCAGATTCATCCTGATGTAAATCAAAGAACAAACATCTCTCTAACCTATTTTTATTTGGCCAAGAGAGATTACTGAATACAGCTGCTATTAAATGACCCTTGTGAAATCCAGGCTGCTAAGAGGCATGGATAATCCTGTGTGATTCTGCTATGGTTATCATGACCACAGCATGACCTATGTGGTGGGCACAAAGCCTGTGCAGGCACTTGAGAGGAGTAGGTGTATAAATACCCAGGAGTATGGGGAGCTCTGATATTCTCTGATAGCTTTCTCTGCTGAATCCAGAAAAGGTCTGGATGTGGAAATGTCACCACCCATGTTGACATGTCTCTGCCTCTGCCGTTTGGACTTGCAACCCTGTGGCTTGCACTTTCCCCAGGTTCACGTGGCTCAGTATTTCCCTCCAGCAAACCACACTGCATTTCTCAACCTCCTCCTTACTGGCCTGATGAGCCAGGGCACATCCTGACTAAAATCTGAGAGCATGACAGTGTGCCAGACAACTAGACAACTGCAATTTTTGCGTCAAGTAGGTGAGTGTGAGCCAAATTTGCCCCGTGTTAAAGTCTGACCTTTGTTATACATCCAGCACTTTCAACTAAGTCTGTGATTTTATTTTATCGTTTTATTTATTGCTGTTTTGAAAACCTGAGAATATCCATGGATCAGCTGTTGTTTTCTCCAACAACATCAGCCACAAAAGGAGCCAGCTGCCAAGAAAAACAAAAATCATAGTCTCTCAAAGCCTCTAGCAACGTTGGCTTTCAATACTTGCCCTGCTGAAGTGAGCACCTAACCCATCACAGAACAGAGGACATAGTCAAGAGGCAGAAGTCTCCTGTTCCCAGCTTTTGAGTAGTTCGTGTGGAGCACTCTGAAAGCTTACTCTGCACCCACTCTTATCTAAACATGCCTAAGCCCTAGCATGCGGCTTCAGCTGTGCTGGCTTTACACTTCAGGCTGTTTGGAAAATGAATTTGTAAAGTCATTAACATTATTTAAACAGTTTAGCCACAGAATTACCCGGTGGTGCAATCCAGCTGCCAGAAAGGAGACATAAGGCTCCTTTGCACTCTGGATCAAACAGAATTCGGCCAAAGCAAGTGAGCTCTGGAGGATGCCAGAGCCAGGGGTGTTGGGGGGAGTGAGAGCTTCTTGGCTTTCTGCTTTGTGGGAAATGTCATCAAGTGTGGGTTGTAATTTCTTATTTTATGAGCTGGTTTGGGTCCAAATCGGACCAGAATCAGAATTGTTTTTCTCCTGAATTTTCCTGAGGACTGGAAGGCATCAGGCCCCTGGATCTCCTGATGCTGTTGGCGTCCCAAGGAGACCATCTCAGCTGGTGAATCCTGGGCTCACATTAGGGATGCATGTGGAGCTTGCATGTAGAGCTTCTCTTGCCCTGGATCTCATGGCAGACTTCAACAACATCACCTCCTCTCAGGCAACATATTCCCAGCTCTGATTTACTCCATGCTGAGACACAGTTCTTTTACAGTGCAAAAAAAGTTGAGGAAAAACATGCTTTAGAATTTAAGGAAAGCCTGTGGAAATTGATTTTTTTTTCAGGCAGTTGCAGATGATTCATTACACCAAGCTAAACCTGCAATAAGGTTGATGTACAGTGGTAAATTCTGGGCTAGTGTGGGTCACATTAGCTAGGGCTTTCTCTAACTAGTACAGCAAGACAAGCTCCTTGCCCTATTGCAACTATAATAAAGATGAAGTGGAGAAACTGAGGCACAGAGATCTCATCTGATGTCTCTGAGGCTTACAGGGAGCTTCCAGCAAATGTCAAGCTATGCTCCTGCAGATATCCATGACACATGATATTCCAGGTAGGATCTTTCATGATTGATAATACAGGTGAGAGCCACTGTCTAAAAATATGCCATGGTCGAGGTGTTGACCTTGTAAAGGTGTTTGAATCAGGATTTTCTTTATTGCTTGTCTTTTGGCTGATGTCTTATGACGAGGCCTGAAATCTGACTTTGTTCAGAATCAAATCAAGTCCCAATATTCTTTCTTTTGAGTGCATTGCCTTAGCTGGCTATTAACTGGAACATTCAGACATGCAGCTGGGAGAAACAATAGGTATTGTTTTATATTTAGACTGAAATTTAAAAGCTAAAACAAGAAGAGACATAAGCTGCTGGAAGGGCTCAGACCATCAGCTCCCTCTGCTGACCTGCTCTGGAGAGAAGCAATGCTGCCAAATTTTAGGACTCCTCAGGCTGGAAAAGTGAGGACTGAAGTGACATGACAATATTATTCTAGCAGCACAGAGCAGGGGATGAGGGGATGACTCTTCACAATCCTTTCCAATGCAAGAACTAAAAGACACCAAAAGAGCTACTGAGGGACAAGTTCAAGAATAAAGAGGTGGTTTATCATATAGAGTATCATAAAACTGGAGTGGCTTGGTGCAGGAGGTTGTGTGTCTGGAAAGTTCATTTATGGTCAGAAAGAGTCTGGAAAAGCCTGGGGAACAAGTTCAGTGGAGACTCTTTTTCTTACCTTGGAAATTCCCAACCCACAGGTTGCTGAATGCTGGGAAGTGTTTTAAGGAAATATTGTTATATATTTGTTCTAAGCGCCTATGTTCTTCTTTGGGCGTCCACTCTTGGAAGCAGGATGCTGACTCACCCAGTTCATTCTCCCAGTAATCCCAGGGGATGGCTGAAGTGTCCAGAAAAGGTGATGTACACACATCTTGGTGCACTGGAGCTGAGGGAAGAAAGCATTTTGGATGGAGCTAAAGAATTCTTATTTTAGTGGGAAAATGGACATGGTTAGATTTTGTTATAGTCTGCCTCCATGCTGAGGTAGCTGCCAGTGTGGAGACATCTACATGAAATCAAGATGTTGCAATAGCACTGAGAATGTACTGACCTTGGGTTCAGACATGGCTAGGCAGCCTGATGACTCAAGATTCATTTTTTTGTGTGAAGCCTTCTTTTTGATCTACTGTGGACATAAGCTGATATGGCTGACCTTCAAATGTAGCCTTCCACACACAACCAAGAAAACTGTATCAAACGTGATTATCATGATTTGAATGGATGTTCTATCAACACTAGTGTAGTGAAGCCAGAGCAGGAATTAGATGGGCAATAGTGTCAAAATAGCAGGAAGACTAAAATGCAATGAACATTTGTAAACTCTGGAAAAGAAGGGGTTGTATTAGTATAGCATGGCATGAGGTGGAGAATGGTGATTCCTTTGAAGTGTCTCTTCAGAGAGTTAACAGACTATCCAAGCTGCTTCAAACAGAAAATCATAGAAACAAGACTATAGAGGGAACCTTTCCTGGCTAAATGATGACTCTTTTCTAATCTTCAATGTGAAGTGAGGTTTGTGGAGGTTTTCTCACTATGGTTTGGTATGTTCTGGAGGTCTCTGGATTGTCATATTTCTGCTAGGCAGATGGCTTGCAGAGTGGATAGCACAGAGGTCAGAGCAGAATGCATTGTTATGGAAGGGGACAATGGTGCTCAATTTGTCCAGACAAGGTGGCATTTTAGTCGGTAATACTTTTCTTTAGCATCAACAAGTAATTTAGGTAATTCTTGAAGTTTAGATGCTGAAGAGAGCATTCAGGAGAAACACTGGTCTGCCCTCATGAGCCAAAGGCATGGGTTTCTGTCAGATCCTTCAGAAAAGACAGCACAGTTGACTAACACTATTTCCAAAGTTTGTGGAATGACTTAAACAGAATATTTAGGTTTTCTGAGGACATATCTGGGTACCTGATTTTTTCAATGCCTTTGATCTCCATGGGGTAGCTGTGGATGGGATTCAGTTGTTGAAACACTCCTCGTTTGAAATGGATCCTGTGTTTTATCTACCAGTCTCCTGTGGATGTTGTAGATACCCTTAGGCATCTCAAATGTGTCTAGGTATCTCCTTTCGGACTAATGAATCCACCCCAAGCTTGGTATCTACTGTAGGTTGGAACGAATCGAGCCCTAGGCTTGTTGACTTCGACTCCAGTGACTGCAGGGAAATTCACACACCAGATTTCCATGGGAGCACCTAAACTCGGGTGTTCCAATGTGGAGGGAATCTCGATCAGCACTGCCTCCTAGGTAGGTTAATCAGGAGGGTGCCAATGCTAACATGACATGAATGCAAAATAGCTTATCCTCTTTTTCATTCTTAGACAATGTGTTCTCAGAAGAGAACACAACATTTGTTTGTTATTTAGAATATTGCCCCAACCTCTACTTGTGACCCTGTAGCCACAACTTCTAGATTTCTTTCATACCCTTACTTTGCAAAGTGGAGGGTGATAAATGATGAGTACAGTTGTCTTGGGGCTTTTCTTTTCCATTGAGGAAATGGTGCTACTCTTGTGACAATACAGGTCAGCACATTAGGTCTCCCTGGACTTTTCAAGGTCTGTTCCACTCTCCAAAGAGCCCTCTGGCTGGATGAGCAGAAGCTGTCTTTGCTCTCAACACAAAGCAAGGAAGAATTTGCCAGTTTTTTCATGGTTGCCCCAGAATTGCTTTGTTTACCCATGGTGACATCAACCTTGAGGATGGCTTAAAGAAAGTTATCCAGCTCTGGAACGACATTCTTTTCCTTTGAAGATCACTCAAGAAAAATGTTAAATTTGCTGGGAGATAAATCCTTTGCTTGAGGGCTTAGAATTCTGTTTATACAAGAGTTGGAGATGAATGTCTGAGAATCCAGTGCCCTAATACTTCTCCTGACTGCCACAGCTCAGTAAGATGAGAGCTCATGTTGCATGTGCCTTTGTCTTTCATCTTAAAAAGTATTTCTTCCTCTTTTCCCCAAAAGATTGTCAAGACTTCCTTCCCCCAAAATAACCCAACAAACCAACAACCAAAAATGAAACAAAAGAAAACCTAACAGTTTTATCTCCAAGGCTATCATGTCCTAATTTAAGATTTTCAGGAGAGAGGTTTTGCAAATAGACAAAATGAGAAGTAATTTCTGCCCCACCAGACTGCCTATGGGATAAAGCAGGTAAATGAAGAGTAATTACCCTTACAGTGGGAATATAATCCAGACCCTCTCATATCTTGGAGTATTGCATGATGCTAACATGTCAGCAGGTCTAGCTAGGCTGGTAAAGCTCCTAGCAAAACAGCCTGATTTTGAGCTGCCCAGAGCTAGAGAGATTCTAGGCTTCTTGTCATGCAAGCTGCCTTGGAGCCTGCACTCTATTCCTTTCCCTGAGCAATAAAGGCTCCAGTGTAAAGTTGTATTTGGAAATAATATCCAGATGCCACCTTCCCAGTACTTTCACTTTCCCCTGCACAGTGTCATGAGTGTGGCATAATGTTGACATGCATGGCCTCTGAAATCAACAGAGAATGAGCAACCACTGCAGGTTGGTGCTGTGTGGCAATGTTGTGAAGCTCCCAGCCCTACACCTGGCTTCCCTCATCCGTATCCTTCATCTGGCCTGATGGATCAGCTCAACCCATGTGTCTCCCAAGTTCTATCTAACATGGGGGATCTCAACACACAGGACCTCCCCACTGAGCACAGGAGAGCAGTGGTGCTCAGCAGCTCACCAATATACATCTGCCCTGCCGTGAACACTGCCCTGACCACCCACCCATGTGTAGGCTGACAGTTTGTGGTGGCACAGATGAGGTTAGGTCATACAAAGCCTTTGCAGGCAGAAAGCTGATGTACATGCACATTTATGGCAATCATGAATTTTCTTCTTCCCTTTTTGCTCTTTTTACCCCACAAGGCTTTCTTCTTCCCTCCCCCTCCCCCCCCCCCCCCCCCCCCCCCCCAAGCCCTTTGCTGTTGGCTAAACATGATCCTCCTTTGAAGAGAAGTAGTCTCCACTTGTGGCCAGAGGTTTTAAAGAAATCTACTAGGGACAGAGTAGCCCTAATTCCCCCTATCCTTACTGCCCACACACAATCATTAGTTCTTCTGAGGGCTCAGATAAATTGGTATCAGCTTCCCCACCTTGGAACCAGTCACTGTGGAAAGGGCAAAACATAGACAGGACTGAAGACAGGGCTCACATCATTGCTGTTGTAGACAGCAGGTATATGTCTTGACTTGGGTGGGCCAGGTAGGTTTGTGTGCTTCCTGTAACAGCTTTCTTAGGACCGTGTTGAGAAGCTTGTGCTGGGGCAGCTTTCTATAGCCAGCTCCTTTGGAGAGCTGCAGAGATGACAGCACTGTCATCTCCATGACTGGCAATGGATCCAGTTATCCCTGAATTCATTTCTACTTGGTGACCTGTGGGTCTGTCTGTATTCCAGCTTAGTGGGGGATGAAACCTATGAGAAGGAACATGCAGTTGTATCTTCCTTACATGGAGTTATTCCCCAGTTTGTCCCCAGCCTTTGCCACAAATGCATTTTTCATCACTAATTGTTACCTTATTATTACAAAAGGATTGTCAGCTCCTAAAGCCTACTTAGGCTGGGTGGAGGGCCTGGATATGGTCCAACTGTACGAGGCTGAGACCATGTGGATGTGTGAAGAGAATGTCTTGCTTTTCTACCAGAAGAATTGAGCACCTTCCAAGACATGGGCTTTGGGTGGAGGAGGTAGGCATGATGAATATAACCACACTGGGGCATGAAGAACATTTTCTTTGTTGCCTTGTCTTCAGATGAGAGATGTAGCTCTGTCTAAGATGAACACAAATCAATCCATATCTAAAAGCATTCAGGAATGTCCCCAGGTCTTTAACCAGTGTCAGGACACCAGGGCTATGTTTTCTTCATTCAGATCAGACCTTCACCTCCAATCCTCTTGCTGCTCTGTGGCTTTTCCAGCTAGCCATGCACTGGATTCATCCATCACCTCCACCATGGATGGTGGCCCTATGGAAAGTGAACAGGACTTGAGAAATGGAAGCCAGTGAATGGAACAGGAGAAAATCAGCCCATCTGTACACTGCAAGACTCCTTTGTATCTTGTACTGAGGTGACAAGGAGCTGTTGTCTGAACTGAAATTGGACAAGGAGCTGTGTTCTGGATTGAAAGTGGGCTGGATTGAGGTGTTCATTAATGACTCATGGAGGATTTAAAAAGTTACATAAGGCAACAGAAATACCATAACCCATTCCTACAGATGTAGGGAGTCCTGGCTAGGGCTCAGACCTCTGTGTGGATGGGAAAAAGCCTGGAAAAATCTTCCAGTCAATTTTGCTGAAGAAGTTATAACATGCATGTGTGCTGGTGAACATAATTTGGAGGTTCTTCTCATTGTCAGATGCCATCTTTTTTGTTCAGCACAATTTTTGCACATCTGACCCAGGGGGCATGAAGGAGAAGGAACCCAGGGCATTGACTGATGGCATATTCCGGTTGCTACTGGTCACAGGACACAGCAGGTGAACATCAACACTGCTGCTGATCTTAACAGTGCCAGAAGGTAGGGAGATATTTTGATGTGCTAGAAGCTTCAGCTTCCAGATGTGCATGTGAAAAAAGGCCATTTTCTGTAAACATAATGCAATTTTTAGCATATTTAAAGGTCCACTTCTTCCATGTTTGAAAGCTGAGTGCAAATAATTGTCAAATTCTCAGCAACTCATTCTGGACTTGATTGCTAACTTTCAGTAGACTGACTGAAATGTCTCTCTCAGGGCATTTTTACTGGCTAAAACTATTAGATGAAAAATGGCAGCTTGCTAGTCTGACAGAAGATGGTAGGTTTCATACAAATAAGTCTTTTCCCACCAAAATTTTGCAGATCTCTAAAATGTGGTTAAATTCTTTCCCCAGATTGGAAGGCACCCATGAAAAAAAATGAAATGAAGGCTGAGAACACAATTCAGTTAAATAACACATGCCAGGAATTTAGCCTCCTTTTCTGTTTTCAATTTGTCCCCTAGGGGATGAAGGTTTTCTTGATTGTACACGTTATTGGATGTTATTTTTCATCTAGTTATAGTAAATATTTCTCAGCTAGTGACAGTTTCATGTCTGGTTAACTTTTTGTAGGGCGCACAGATTTAACAGTAATGTTTTTGATCTTTGATGAGATTAATGACATTTAGGATGAGGACTGTGCAATGAAAATTAACCCTCCTGAAATATTTTTGAGTATTTATTTAATGTATGCTCTTTACACCAGCTTTCCTGCCAGAAAAGTAATCTGTTGGCATGCTCACTATAAACTCAGCAAGAGGGGTAGATATGGGAGTGGCAGATTCATTTCAGCTTCATTTTTTCCTTTGCACAAATATTTGCAAAATTAGGGTGTGTGATATTATTTTATATATATATATATATATCTTTGCCCATAACTGTAGAAATGGCACCCTGGATTTAAGCAAGTCAGCCCACATTTCTGAGTCAGACAGCTGGGAAAAACATGGAAGTGAAAGCAATCCATATATTCCTGGAAAAATCACATCGTTAAATGCCAAGAGGGTCTGACAGAGAGGACTGAGAAAGAGGCAAATGCCAGTAATTGGCCCCAACACAAACTTATTTATAGTAAGTCTAAGTAGGGTGAAGTCTAGCCCACTGGGTTCACCTCTCAGGATCAGGCCCTGGGTCTCCTGGGATTTAATTTCTCAGAGAAGCACAGGGATGGCAGATGGGAAAGACTTGTTAGGTCATCCTGTCCACATGCCCCGACAGGAGCAGAACGAGATTGTCTCTTTGCTTCATTCTCAAGTGCCTCATCTAGATTTAAACTGCTCCAGCAATACAACTGTTATTCCAAGAAAATTCCACTGCCTACATGTACTTTTGCAAAACTGCTGTTTTAAAAGCTCTTGACATCCATTTGTTAATTTTGCTTGAACTCCATCACAAACGAGAAAAGTAAAAGTATCAAATGTGGCCTTAAGCACCAAAACCTAGTATCTGATGACTTACACAGAGAATTAGAGCATTTATTGTAATGAGATGGATTTTGTGTGGACTTGCTAGAGGGCAGAGTTAATATTTTTTGCTATCCTAATGTTGCATTGCTTCACACTAATGCGCTTGAACTTCTTTGAATGTGAAGTGATTTTCCAGTGTTTGCAATGCTTTATTTCGGCACCTATATCCTGGAACTGGCTTACCTGAAAACTGCTGATAGGCATTTCAGCCTTCAACCTTGACTCCCTCTGGGCTGAAGCTATTTTAAATCTGTGGTTTTATCTCCTATTTCCAGCCCATCTCTGACATGAACTACTTTTAGTGGCTCTGTGGTTATATTACACACGCTTGGCTCTTGCTTGAGTAAGAGAGGTTGCATAGATGTCCATGTAAAATCAAGGATAGGCATAAGAAAGACCTAATGTAGCAAATGGAATAACTCCTTTTCTTTGCTAAAGTAAAAGGGTCATGGGAAAATACTAATTTAGCAAACGGAGAATTCTTTGTTTGAAAAAAAAGCTTGTGTTTAAAGTGGTTTTACTGAGTCCAAGGTTAGACGTCAGTGGAACCTGGCTAGGATTATTGGCCAGGATCTCTTGAACCTGCTGTTTTTTGAGCCCTGGGTGAGTTCGCTTAGTGATTAACCTCAGGAGCAGGGGAATGTGGATGCCACCAGCTGCAATGTAGCCCAATTGGGCTTTTTCTAATTTGCTTTTACTGGTTGTGGAACTCATAAAGTTCCAATTCTGTCGGGTGTGCACCATGTTTGGAAAGCTTCAGTTTCTAGGAAACTAAAAATTATACATATGCTGATTTGAAGCTAAATTGGAAAGGAATTATTTTTTCCTGTCAACCTGGAAATGGCTTTTCTGTCAGTCACAACTGTGTAATTTTGTCAGATACTCTCAGTCTAAAATTAATGAAAAAATCCTGTGCAATTTTGGCATTTTAGTTTAGTTGGTAATATAAATGAAAGTTGTATCTCTGGAGACGAACTGCTGCTTTATCCAGGTGTTTATAAGCTGCTGTAGAGCATTCCCTTGCATGCTTCTGAAAAAGCACTGAGAAATTATTTTTCAGTGTCCTAGTCTTATGAGGAGCAGCTGAGGTAACTGGGGTTGTTTAACCTGGAGAAAAGAAGGCTCAGAGAAGACCTTCTCACTCTTACAATTACCTGAAAGGAGGTTGTAGACAGGTGGGAGTCACTCTCAAGTAACAAGTGACAGGACAAGAGGAAATGGCTTCAATTTGTGCCAGGGGAAGTTTAGGTTGGATATTAGGAAAATTTTCTTCACAGAAGGGGAGGAACCCAAGGAAGTGGTGGAGTCACTGTCCCTGGAGGGATTTAAAAGATGTGTAGACGTGGTGCTGAGAAACAGTGGTGACCTGGCAGTGATGGGTTAATGATTGGACTTAGTGATCTTAAAGGTCTGTACCAAGTAAAATGTTTCTATGATTTTTGAGTTGTCAAAAGAAATATTTCATTTTGTAAATCAAGTCTTTCTTTTCCTGCAAGACACTGAGTTCTATGACGAATTCAGTCCTCACTTACTGTAACCCATGTTGTGTGGCAGCTATGGATTGACTTAAGGGAAAAATTTCCATCTTTATAGGAAGGTTTTTTAAGCAGAAACAGTTAACATCTGTAAAGACTCATGTACAATCTACATGTGATGGTCTGCTCAGGCACTAACAAGAGAAAAAGCTTAAGTAATGGCCTCAGATTTAATAAGTAATGGCCTCAGATTTAATGCCTAACTGTGGGATGCTTGCACAAAAGTAAAATTAATTTTGTGTCCTGTGTTCTTGGAGCAGGGGTGTCTGGGCTGTTTTCAGAGTCAGATTTTATTCTATCAGAAAACAGCAAACTACTGAAAGAGAAATTTTTCAGTAGAAATCTATGCCTCCACGACCATGGCAGACACTGAGATCTCGGCATGGCTAATGGGATGCTGCTGTCCCCTCTGTCATGCCAATGAGGCCAGGTTGCAGCTCACAGCTTTGTTCTGTGAAGAAGTGCCTGATTGTGCCCTCTCTTTGCTGTCTGAGATCCAGCTAAGGAAGGTCTTTTGTGGAAGGTTTAAAATGAAGATCTTTTGGGGAATACAAACAGCCAGAGGAGCAGAAGGTGGAATGCCCAGAAAGGCACAGGCTGAGATGTGTTTTGGAGCTCCTAACCCTGGGACTAAGGTTTTGGTCTTGGTTGTAGGTAGGAAGCCAGGAGAACAGGTTTGAGCAAGGAGGACAAGCAGTGGGTGACAGATGAAAAGAGAGCAGATCTTCTGGTTTACAGCAGGTGGAAACTGATGTGAAGGATGAGTTCCAGTAGCTTTTTTTGGTAAGTATACATGAACACTAGCAAAGTCTCTGTCTGTAACACTGACTTCTGGTCCCATAAGAAATAATCCTAGAAAGCTCTACAGCTTGAGTAATACTTAGGCCAGAAGGGCAGCAGATGCAATGCCAGCTCATCTGAACTTGCCACTTATGTCTACAATAGTAAATTCACCTGTGTCAGGGAATTTTCTACTACTTTGAGTGCAGTGAGGATGATCTAGGCACATCTGTACTGCTAAACACTCCACATATCTAACCTGAAGTGGCTGCATAAAGTTGCCTAATGGAAAAAGACCAGCACTAACTCCTGAATTTTGTGCTGTGGAATCATTTAGGAGTGTGCCAGTTGTCCCTGGTCGTGCCCAGGACTGTGCCAATGGTTTATTAGTATAAGAGATGGCATTACAGTGTGATCCCAGGGGCGTTTCCCTACACAACTATGTATGTTGATTTAGAAACAGCAATTGTTTGGCTTGAGATAAGAGTAAAAGCAGGATCAACTCTACTTGTTTGTGCTCTTGAGGGTTTTATGAACATCTGCAAAAGAGACCCCTTCCTAGTTATTCAGATGCTCCAAGTGTGTAATCAGGGATTATTCTGATTTCTTTGCTGCAAAGTTCACAGAGTGCAGCAAGGACTGACTGAGCTAAAGAGAACCAGCTGCCTTTTCTGTCCCTGGAGATTTTCCCGTTCCTAATGAAACCCTGCTGGTATAAGGCTGTGAGGCAAGACCTTCCTGCCCTGGATCTGTGAACTTCTCCAGGGAATGGATGAGTTTTCCTCTGGATTTAACTTCATGACATGATGCTTTTACATCAGCCGCCATGAATTGCCCGGGAGATGGGTTGGTGGGTCCCATGGTTTGGTGGAAGCAGGAGAGAGCACAGCTCTGATGGGAGCAGGGTCTCACTGGGGAATTCAGCAGGATCTGTTTGCTTCCAGCACTGGCTGAAGGGAACTGTGAGAGACTCTCTAATGAACAGCCAGTCACTCTTTGCTCAGAAGAAGAGAACCTCAAAGAAGAACAGAACAGCATTTGCCATGAGAGGAAATGGCCTTAGAATAAGAGAAAAGAGCCTCAAGTTGCACCAGGGGAGGTTTGGGTTAGATGTAAGAAGAAACTCCTTCACTGAAAGGGTTCTCAAACACTGGAAAAGGCTCCTCAGGGAGGTGGTTGTATCCCCATCCCTGGAGGAGTTAAGAAGATGCACAGATGTGGTGCTGAGTGACATAGTTTAGCACCAAACTTGGTAGAGATAGAGAATGGTTGGAGTCAATGATCTTAAAGTTCTTTTCCAACTGAAATTATTCTATGACTCTGATTAAATTTAATAGTAAATTACAATGCACCATGCTCTTCATCCTGAATACTATTAGCAGCTGCTTCTCCTGACAGGTAGGCTGGTCCTTCAATGTAATTTCCCCCCCTTTCTCTGCAGGTTCCCCCAAGCATGGAGAGCAGCTCATGAAACCTGGCTCTTGTTATTTTTATCCAGGAGCAGCTGACAGTAAAAATGACAAAAAAATTGATGGGGGAAGTGGGTCAGAGCGTGAAAAATCCGGTCGTAAAAGTCAGAATGTTTGCAATAAAATATCTATACATAAAGGGAGAGGAGGGAGGAGGAGCAAGGCTGGACAGAAAGCAGAGCAGTGAGCTGTGAAAAGTGATGTCTGGAACAGACAAAGAAAGTGTAAATCCAGCTGTCAATGCAATAATATCCCTTGGCACCTTTGTCTCCTTTCCCTTGAGGGAGATCATGGCCATGATGGTGGCAAACATTGGACACTGGTTGGACCCAGGAGGATGATAAAGTGCTGCAGGGTGAAGCGATGTGTTTGGAGTCTCCCAGGGTCATGGGAAGATCTGGCAAACCTCTCTGCTGATAGCTACAACTGCTACAAATGGTGTTTCTGCTTTGATGAGGAAGAACAGGGGTTGCGGTAGGGATTTGAGTTTGGGACGGTGGTCCAGGCTGCAACATGACTCATGGGCTACCAGGGCAGGGTAGCAAGCTGCATCACAAGGTCAGCACAGCAGGTCAGGATGAAAAGGCTAAGTTAGTTAAATACATTAAACAAGTGTGGTGTTAAACTGTTCCCAGCTTTCGGGAGCTGCTCTGAGCACTTTGTAGGGTGCAAGGCTGAGGAGAAACAACAATTTTCTCCAGTTCTGTTTGGGAACAGGGAGCAGAAGGAGATGGAGGAGATACCCAACAAAAGGAGGTGAAGTGGTTTTTTATATACATCAGAGAATAAAATGGATAGCATATAGAGCATTGTGCAACCTCCTGGTGATATTTCTCTTGGTGCAAGGAAGGAAATTGACGCTGAAAATAAAATGTGAGTGTCAGGACACCTGAGATCTGTCTCTAGGCTTGATCCAGAGCCCTCCTATCTGTGAGGTGGATGAGGGCTCCAAAGCAAGCCTGTCTGAACAGCAGGTACCTCTGCCATATAGCAAACTAATCCATGTTGTGCTGTAAACCCATGTCCGAAACTGTTTCATGTCTGTTTGAAGAATGAGCTCCAGGCCATGTCCTCTTCAGGAAAGGACTGGGACAACCATGAAAGTGGACAGCTTTGTTCCACTCCTAATCATCAAGCCTTTTCCAGTGAGAGATGTTTCTTCTGCATGGCACACTGCTGAGACAAATATTTGTCATAGGAACATGGCTGCGCAACATGTGCAACTATTGCAATATGACGGCAGGTCGGGCAGAAGAAACCTTGTCTGACCAGAACTGATGAACTGCAGTTCTACAGGCTGGGGAGACCAGAGGAACTGTCCATGCATTTCCAAACATTTTATTACCAAAGATCTGCAGACTTTATTAATGACAAAACATGGCTTTGTCTGCCATGTGAGAACATTTAATCTGAACTGGAGAAACTGAGAATTAGTTTCCTAAGAATCAAGGAATTTATGTGGAGTGTTGACAGGAGAAGGAGGTTTTAATGACTGAAGTTTTAAAGTCTTTACCAGTAACTTATGTTTATTTTAGCCTATCTTTATCCAATGAATAAATAACACTGGGAGGAAGGAAGTCTTTATTAAGGATTCAACCTTCTTTCCCTGCTCAGCTGAAGAATTTAGAGATTGCAGTAAATATGCTTTTGAATCCAGAAAAAGTTTTTCAGCAGAACTAAGGCAGGCCAACACTAACACTCCTTATGAAGTAAAGGCAGACATATGAAAATCATCAATCCAAACCCTTTCATGTCATGTTTCTGCAATGAAAAAAAATAAATTGGTAGGTATAACCTGAAAGCCCAGAGCCTTTCTAAACCATCTTGGTAGTGAAACAAAAGTCTGCAATGAGGATCTCTTTTGGGGTAGGTATTAGTAAATTTGTGTAGAAGTAGCAGGCATGTTTTCTGATGGTTTTTTTCCATCAAAAAGATTCTGATTTAATTGAAAGTGAAGCTTCCTATGGGAACATACCAACTTCAATGAAACGTCCAAATAAGGATTCTCAGGTTCCAGATTGGATTTGTGGTCAACCCCAGAGAGGAAGGGAGTTTGTGTGCCTTTTCGTCTGAGTCTGGTGGCTATGGAAATCCCATAGCACAGGCTTGACAGTGGCTTTTACAAAGTAGAGCAATTCAACACAGACGTGACAGCAACATGTCTGGGCACCTACTGGACTCCTTTCGCTTGACTGGGCAAGGTTTTGAGCAGCCCCTTGTGGCTCAGTCCAGCTTTGGGAAGGGTTGGTAGCCTTCTAGTCTGTATGGTTTTGCAATAACAGGGATAAATGTGGGCTCACTTTTGGTGGTAGTTGGAAGTTGAGCAGTTAAGTTGGACGAGGGTGAAACAGAGATGTGAAGTATGGTAGGCCGGTTAAGTGACCTGTTTATAGACTGGCCAAGCAAAAGTAACTACATCTACCCCAGTCTTTCTGATTTTCTGTGAAACACTTGGTTTTATTTCTTCTTCTTCTTTTTTTTTTTCTTTTCTTAGTCAAAAGTTCTTCAGGTGTTCTGAGAATAAAGAAACCATTTTATTACCTACTCCACCAAATAGAAGGGGAGAGACAATTCTGGGCAAGTACCCACTTCCAAGCTGCCTGCATCCTGCCCTCTGTGGCCCTTCTCTGAACTCTTCTCCTCAGATGGTGCTGGTCCTGTCGTGCAGAGGATTGGCACCACCTGCAAACACATCTGCCTGACTGGCTGGAGAGATGAGCAGGGTCACTAAGCACATCATGTCTACATTCCCTGAGGGTTTCCAGAAGAGAAAGGTGGACAAATTCCCAGAGTACTCTGTCATTGATTTATGTAGCTTGGATCCATAACTGCTAAACAATGAGTGATCAGGGTTTGTTTGACAGCTTGGTCTAAACCTTTGCACATGTTAATGTTAGGACATATTTTTGTACTGATGTAGAATTCCCTTTGGATCAGGCTGTACTTGCAGGGGCAAAGTGGGGATGGAAATTTCTGCTGGCTGTGACTAGGGCTTTCAAACCACCACAGCATAGAGCAGGTGATTATTATCACAGCAGGCAATGGCAAATGTCATGTCTGCCAGTGAGGTCACACTGGTTTCCTCAACCCAGCCACCTTCTAAACCTACTCTTCACCTGTGGGTGTGAGGGAGGCTGGGCTCCTATCTGACTAGGAGAATCATGTTTCCAGTCTTGTTTAGGTAAAAAAACCCAAACCTAAAATATTGAGCAGAGAAGGATCAGGCAGCAAAGTTGCATATTTCAACCACACTTTTCCATCTGTATATCCCCAGTGTGATAATAGGGACAACCCCAGCTTGCTGGCTGCTTTTCAAGCCAATACGTCAGAGGTTTGTGCAGAAAAAAAATTAGTTTTCTCAGCTAATGTCTTGAGAGGTCTGTTTTGTATCCAGTTCTGCTCATTATGCTGCCTGTGTCTGCACAGGAGGTGTTTCCATACGCAGTTGACAGCCCTGCTCGTGCTGTATCGCAACCCAAGCCAATGCATGGGCAGGACCTGAGTTACAGAGCTCACGGTGGGAAATCTTCCCACCCACTGCAGCAGGACAAGCCCTTTGGGTTGCATGGCTGTGATGCTGCATGGCCAGAAGTAAACTAGTACTTGCAGCCTGCCAGCAGAAACAGAACAAACTTTGTAAATCCAATTGTTGTTTACTGAGCAGCTCCATGACAGGTTTTGGGGGCACTGGGAACATACATCAGAGTGATGACAATGTTTACGGCCAGGCAGACTGTGGTGGATGCAGCCTGTCTCCCAGAGCTGGGCCCCCGGGAGCTCCTGCAGGGAAGGAAAAGGATCAGAGACAATAAAACTTGCTTAGCATCACTGCAAGGTCAGTGCCACAGCATGTAGGGGCAGAGACCAGTGACCAGAGACATGAGCATTCATCAGGGCTCTGTACAAGCTGCTTTTAACCCACTGGGATGGGGAATATCTATTAAGACTATTCCTTGATGGCTTGTGCCGTTCAGTCCTGATCTTGCACCTTCCATCCCCACTCTGTTCTGATGCTTTTTACTCAGCCATACTTTCATCTCTATCAATGGTTCTTTGTCCTGAACATAGTGATGACTGTTTTTGTCTCCTATCTATCACTCCACATTGTCACACAGTCATAGAAATTTTTTTGTTGGAAAAGACTTGAAGGCCATCAAGTGCAACCATTAACCCAGCACTGCCAGGTTACCACTAAATCATTATCTATCTATCTAGACAAAAGGAAACTGATAGGACAAGTGGAAATGGCTTCACTTTACATCAGGGGTGGTTTAGGTTGAATATTAGGAAAAAAAAAATTCTTCACAGGAAGTGTTGTGAGGCACTAGAACAGGCTGCCCAGGGCAGTGGGGGAATCACCAGCCCTGGAGGTTTCTAAAAGACATGTAGATGTGCTGCTTAGGCACGTGGTTTAATGCTGACCCTGCAGTGTTAATGGTTGGACCTGATGATCCTAAAGGTCTCTTCCAATCAAAATGATTCTACAATTTTATCTACCTATACTTCTCAGGATTTTGACCTAATACAGCAGAAAGTGCCTAACAAGGGACACTTCATAATGGATCATTGCACTGGGACACCTGCATGGCTCAGGCAGTCCAGCAGATACCAGCGATTAACATGAAAAAAACAAGCAACCAACACCCCCAAACCAAACCCCAAACAATTCAGAGATGCCTCGGAGCTTGCCTCTTCAGTTATTTAAGCGATGGAGCTGGAGATGGGCTGGCACCGCCATCTGGTGCAAGTTTCCAGGAATGAACTGTCTGTGAGCAGCTCCAGCATGAAAATACTCTCCTGGGATTTTATAGCTGGCCAGGCCAATGCTGGTATTGCCGGGCACAGCTGAGCATTGCTGGACTGAACGGTTCAAGGAAAGATGCCCTCATCCTTGGCATTTTCTAGCCTGATTCTCCCCTAAGAAATACTTGGGGCTTCAAAGAGTGAGTTTCTAAGTGCAGGGATGGAGAAAAGAAAGAAAAGCAATTGGTAACAGAGGTCCAAGCCCTGTTTTTCATCTGAGTCTATGGGTTTGCTAAAATTTGGCTAATTTTTGTCTTGGAGACAGATTAGATTTTAACTTTTGTATTTAAGATGTAGAGCTGAATGTCACCCAGGAACAAACAGTTTAGCTTTATGGGGACAAAAGACACTACACAAATCCTTATATAAAAGCCAATAACAAGTTTTTGTTTTCCTGAGTCTCAACACATTCATCTGCTTCTTATTTGGCTAAAGGGGTGGGCGAGCCACGTCCGCTGGAATCACCAGCACAGCTCAGCTGAAGCAAGGGGCTCCGGGTGTCATGGCACAAAGTGAGAAGCAAATCTCTGTCACTGAAATAATGCAAATGAAAGTATCTGATTTGAGTTTTCTGGGAAGAAAAACAAAGAAAGAAAATGGAATTACTTGAGCAAAACCAGAGCTGTTTCTCACAATGAAGTTTGAGTTTGCAAAACTTATCTTTCCTGCTGAGCAATTGTTCCTGCAAACAATTCCCACAGCCTTTTCAGAAAGGCAGGGGGCCACCAGCTGGCATCTTCTGGGCTGTATGGAGTCAATTAGTTCAAACCAATTAGTCAATTATTCAGTGTTACTAAACCAGAATTAATGTCAATAAATTGAAAACAGCTGAGTCATTTGGCATCAAAAAGTAAATCCAAAGGATATTCTCTTTCTGCACTTCCTTTCCCTGTGATGTTGGTCTTGACCTTGTGGTGATGAAAGAACCACATCACCTTCCCAGGCAGTGGTATACCTTCCATACAACAGCTAGAGTAATAAAAGCCAGAAATGAGACTTAGAAATGGGACTATCCCTGGCTTTACAGTGCAAGGCACAGGATGGGACTGTTTTCCCCCATGTTTCTAGGGAAGTTTGGAGAGTTGCAGTTGTCTAAACATTGGGTGATTTTTGGGATGTCTCTGGATACCTGAGAGACATACAGGGAAGGACAAATAGGTCATCCGTATCCTGCTGTTGGGACAATTGGTGGTCAGTGGGGATACCTCCTGTGGTATGAGAGACCTGTATTAGAACACTAGATTGCACCCCTAGCATGCAGTAAACACAGAATCATACACTGGTTTAGGTTGGAAGGAACCTTAGAGATCATCTACTCCAACCTCCCTGCTGTGGGCTGGGACACCTCTCAACTCAAGACATCATCTAACCTGGCCTTAAACACCCCCAGGGAGGAGGCATTTACAGCTTCCCTGGGCAGCCAATTCCAGAGTCCTGCCACCCTCATACTGAAGAACTTCTTCCTCAGAACCAGTCTGAACCTACCCTCCCTCAGCTTAAAACCATTCCCACTTGTCCTATCGCTGGACACCCTTATGAAAAGTCCCTCTCCAGCCTTCCTGTAGGACCCCTTAAGGTACTGGAACACAGCTATAAGGCTCCCCTGGAGTCTTCTCTTCTCTAGTCTGAACAACCCCAGCTCACTCAGCCTATCCTCTTAGCAGAGGTGCTCCAGCCCTTGAATCATCTTTGTAGTCCTCCTCAGGGCTTGCTCCAGCAACTCTGTGTCCCTCTTATGATGGAGACACCAGAATTGGAAACAATGTTCCAGGTGAGGGTCTCACAAGAGCAGACTAAAGGGGAAGAATCACCTCTCTTGACCTGCTGGCCACACTTCTCTTGATACAGCCTTGGATGTGATTTGCCTTCTGGACTGCATGAGCACCCTGCCTGCTCATGTTGAGCTTCTCATCAACCAATACATACAAGACTCTCTCTACAGAGCTAGTCTCCTTCTTCAGAGCTACATGTAGACACCTCCAGAGCCAATCTCCAATTGAAGTCCTCTTCTGATCTGTGCAGTCTTGGACACATCCTGTTGTACTGATCTTGGACTGGACTGTGGCTCTGGGAAGGTAAGGAGTTGTGCTGGTGGGACTGGAGAAGAAAGCACTCAAAAAGAACTCCTGTGCCAATGCCTCTGTAAGGATTGATCTGAAATACAGAGAGGTTGAGTTGGTGGCAGCACAGACCAAGATCTAGATATTTCCCAACACTGCCTTTGCCCAGGGTTTTGCCATGAAGAATTGGTTGCTAGCAAATGAAATATTTCTGTATCATAGGTGGATCAGATCCTCAATTTCTTCCAGCTGCTCTATGAGCTTTGGGCTAAAGTGAAGGACCCAGCTTTTACCCTGATCCTTACTCTCAACTCCCTTGTTCCTGTGGCTTGCCCTGGTTCCCAGAGTACTGAATTGCAGGGGCAGCAGACCTGACTCCCACTGTCCCTTTTACAAATGACTCGCTTCTTATTTAGTTGGGTTGCAGGGTCTTCAACTGGCCATGTGAATAGGTCCCACAAGATCCCAAACATCCTCATCTTCCTTCTGACCAGATGAGAAGTAATCCTTCAGATTTCTTTGAACTAATGTTCACAGTGGTAGAACTCGGTGATGCTCTCCACTGGGTAGCCTGTCTCATAGAAAACCTCTGTTGGCTAGACCAAACCTCCTCTTGAACAGGGTCCTTCACCTTCCCACAACACACCAGGCAGCAAAACATCTGTTGAATGCAATGACAAGGTGTTGAATGCAGGGATAAGATTTTGAATGCTTCTGAAGAATTTAGACTGCTCAATACTGAAGACAGGAACTTGTGTCTGGTCTCTATGTATTCATTTTTATAGAGGAGTCACTAGGGAAAAAGCAGGGAGGCACTGGAAGATAACAGGCCTCTAAATATGTACCAGCACAAAGCTGACAACAGCTAGAGCCACATGTGATATGCCTCTGGAATCCTACCAGGGTTGATTTATCTTGGTGTTAGGCCTAATATACTTAAAAGCCCTTTATAAATAACCCAGGACCTTTTGCACTTGCTATTCTACAGACTTGCTTTGTTTATTTGACTGGTTGAGCTGGGCCTGTCATTTTAAATGAAAATAAACTTCTTGTCAGAGACCTTTTCCTTTTGGGACCTTTGAAAGGACACAAAGAGCAAGTCTCTGCTTCTCCTCTGATTCCCAGCAGCCCCAATAGGTTCTTATCTTTTTGGCTTACGAAAGGCGAAGAGGTTTGGGGGAAGGTTAACTGGCCTCCTGTGGGTTATGTTTCTTCTGGCCTACAGAGTTTACCTCCAAAGTTGAACAATGAGGCTTCTTCTGTTGGCTTTGGCTTTTCTAAGCAGTAGGTATCTAACTTCTGGGAGAGGTGGAGTTCACCCTAAAGGTCCAAGGGGCATCCACAGTGGAAGCTGGATGACAGACAGACAGGTATCCTTGGTTATGGTTTGAAAAAGGTATAGGAAGGTGGATCCCAGCTGGCTCTTTTGCCACCTCATCTCCTCCCAGGTATTTTGGGCTGTCACCACAAGGATAGGTAAGGAAAAGGGAGCAGTGGACAACTTTGTTCTGTGAAGAGAGAGAGATGGAGGAGTGCAAGACATCTTCTACTCTTCTACCCTGGGGAATGCTCCATCCTGGAGCACCTCTGCTGTGAGGACAGGCTGAGGGAGCTGGGGTTGTGCAGCTTGAAGAAGAAGAGGCTCCAGGGAGACCTAATAGCAGCCTTTGAGTACCTGAAGGGGGCCTGCAGAAAGGATGGAGAGAGACTGTTTACAAGGGCCTGCAGTGGCAATGGCTTCAAACTACAGAAAGGCAGATTTAGATTGGATATTAGGAAGAAGTTCTTTACTATGAGGGTGGTGGAACACTGGAACAGGTTGCCCAGGGAGGTGGTTGAGGCCCCTTCCCAGAAGATATGCAGGGTAAGGCTTGACAGGGCTCTGGGCAGCCTGGTCTAGTTGAGGATGTTCCTGCGGACTGTGGAGAGATTGGACTAGTTGACCTTTGGAGGTCCCTTCTGGCCTGGACCATTCTATGATTCATTCTATGATTCTGCAATGCAAAGGGTCTCCAGATACTGAAGTGCCTCAAGGTACAGGCTGAAGGGGAAAGCTGCTGACACTGATATAAGCCCTTGCCTCCTTTCTCTGCTGGTGGTGCATGTATTAGTGGTGGGAAATGGGTCTTATGGGCCTGACCTGCTAAGGACAGACTGTACCAGCTGTGGCTGAAGGATCTCTTATCTATAACTGAGATAGCTCTGGAGACTACTGATTTAATGTATGAGTGCACCAAGGAAAGGGGGTTAGCAGCTTTAGTTTCTAAACCTGGGTGCTCACTTGTTTCCAAAGGTTCATAGGAGCTTCTCTACTGTGCCCAGAAGGACTTAATTTTAGTGTTGACAAAGGCAGGTGAAGGAGTGCTGCAGCCTGATACAGCTTTGTCTGTGCCAGCTCAAGACCTTTGTGCTGTTTTACAGAAAGACTGAGGTCGGTCTAATTGAATTGAGACATCAAATACTGGAACAGATTGTGTGGTCTTCATCCTTAGAGGTTTTCAGGACCAGACTGCAGAAAGTCCTGAGCAAACTAGGCTGATTGTCACTGCTTTGAGTAGGAGGCTGGACTAGAAACCTTCTGAAGTCCTTCCTAGCCTGAATTGTCCCATGAATCCAATGACATTTGCTTTGGTCACTGCTGGAGAGTCTGCCTCAGACTACTCATGGCTCACTCAAGAAGCTGCCACTACTTTTGAGCTTGTCCACAGATGAGGGCTTCAACAGGGAGGAATTTGGTGTTTTGAAGGAGTCCATACTCAGGTTAGGACTGCTGGAAGGCTCCTGCTTTGGGATGGTATTTGCCATATCTCCATTTCTCTCTATGTTGTTTTCACTTTTACCCCCTGAACTTCAGGTCATCTCTGTCTGGGATGAGCTGGTTAATATTTTGCTATACAGCTGTTTTCAGCCTGCACTCTACTTGGTTTTGGCACCAGCATTTCTCTACTCTAATGGAATGTTTGGATCAGCAGAGGGAGTGCAAGAGCAAGGAAAAAGAAATGCACACACTGAGGGCTGGTTATGACTGGGATAGAGTTTATTTTCTTCATAGTAGCTGATATTTTGGCTGTGTTTTGGTTGCATGCTGACAACAGTGTTGATAACACAGGAATGTTTTAGTTACTGCTGAGCAGTGCTCACATGGAGTCAAGACCTTTTCTACCCCTTACACCACTCCTGTACACCCAGACATTGAATTTTTCCATGGATGAGGCTTCTACCATCTCTCTGGGCAAACTGGGCCAGTGTTTCACCACCTTCATTAAGAAAACTGTCTTCCTTATATCTAGTCTGAATCTCCCCTCTTTTAGTTTGAAACCATCACCCCTTGTCCTGTAACAACAGGCCCTACTAAAAAAGTCTGTCCTTACCTTGCAAGGTTGTCCAGTGCAGTGAGAAATGGACCATAAAATGAAGCATGACTGTGCAAGACTGTGAAGAAATTCCCCAGTGAACTGCACACTTTCCTTTCAGGGGGTAGAGCTGGGAAATGGTTATTTTCCTTGGGGGGGGGATGAATTCACAGCTTGTCTACAACAGCAGCAAGGCTGGGCTCAGAGAAACTTCAGAACAGACACTGTTGTACATCACCCCTGGGGCTGGTGGTCCCTAAAACTATGCTAGTTCCAGTGATGCTTTGTGGCCTTCCAAAAAAAACAGTCATGGAGAGGGGTTGCAAGATCCCAGAGAAGGCTTTGCAAACTGAGCAGGGATGCTCTTGGCACAGCAAGCTACTTTTACACAACATCCTGTCTTTTCCTAAAGAAGTAAGATTTATGTGAATCATCCTGGGCAGTTTCAACCCAAATGCTGCTGAGTAGAAGAGCCCTCAAGGAGATTATGTTCCCTCCAGATTTGCAGGGGAATAGCAGCCACTGCCCTTGGGGACTGTGGCACTGAGGAGGCCCTCCCTTGTGCATGGCAGGATCCAAGGCAGAGCCTCCTAAACATGGAAGAAAAAGTGGGTTGAGCTGTGACTCTCCATCTGCCTTTGCCTGGTCACCATGGCAGATCCAAGCATAACAAGTATTATCAGAAGCCTGCCCTAAACTAGCAGCTGTCCCAGGTGGAAATGTGCAGACAGAGGTGGCATTTTGGGTCAGAAGTTCTGCCCTGGCTGGAGAGAGTGGGGGCTGGTGGCAGGGGCATGGATGTACAGTGAGAAGGAGACATCAGGGTGGGATGGGAGCAGTGCCAGGTGGCAAGGTGGCACCATGGCTTCGTGAAGAGGTATCACCTAGCCAATGGATCCATCAGAAGGTATGGACTGTCCCTTCATGATGTGGAGGAGAGGGCTGGCAGAAACCACATACAACCACATATTTCTCTATTGTCCTGCTGACAGCCTACTTGGCTTCATCCCCTGCCTCTCAATGTACCTGGCCCCTTTCCAGGCTTCTGCATGTCACACTAGTGCCACGGTGTCTCTGTGTAACTTTGCACTGGCACAACAACTTCTAAAGCTCTTTCCAGTCTCCTGCACTAGTGGGACCAAGGTATACGAAGCAGAGCAAGCTGAGAACCATCTCTCTTTTGTCCACAGCAGGACACCGATATCCACAAATTCTTTTTGCAGTTGCAACAGTCTGTTCTGCAGGAGGGGGCAGATTCATGGATTCACAGATTGTACTGGGTTGGAAGGAATCCTCAAAGGTCATCTTCTCCAACCCCCCTGAAGTGAGAAGGGACACTGCCAACTAGATCAGGTTGCCCAGGGCCACATCAAGTCTGATCTTGAATGTCTTCCAGGACAGAGCCCCAGCCACATCCCTGGGCAACCTGTTGCAGTATTGTACCACTCTCACTGTAAAGAACTTCTCTATGTCCAGCTTAAACCTACCCTGCTGCAGATTAAAACCATTTCCCCCTGTCCAATCTCTACAAGCCCTTTTGAACAGTTCTTCCCCAGCCTTTCTGTAGGTCTCCTTTAGATGTTGAAATGTAGCCACAAGATCTCCATGGAGCCTTCTCTTTTCTAGGCTGAACAGCCCCAATTCTTTCAGCCTGTCTTCACAGGAGAGGTGCTCCAGCCCTCTGAAGAAGAGCAGGTAGTTTTTCACCCAAGTTATCTACCAAACCAAAGTGGCGTTTGGTGTAGGGACCCAGGCCAGTTAGCCCTGCATGTCCATGATGAACAACATGGCTGAAGCCCTCCATAATCTAACAGGGGAAACCTCATGGCATCTCCTTCCACCATTGGCAGGATAGGGAGGCCAGGACAACATCTGATTCCCAACATGGGGACACTAATCAAATGCCCCTTTGGTTAGTCTGTCAGATGAGGCTGCAAACACAGTCATCAAATTCATTCCCCATAGGGGTCGGGGGGGATGGCTTACTGCCACAGGAGAAGATGGAACTGGGCAAGTCTGATTATGTGTGATGGGAGGAGGAGAATTGAAAGGGCAAGATGCTTGGATTCATCCTGCTGGGTTGTCATCTTCCCCCTGGATTTATCATCCGCTGCTAATTAGAGGCAGACGTCTCTGTTTAATGTGGACAAGCCCTGGCTGTGTGCTTACAGGCAGGGAGGGCACAGATTGCCACATCCAGGAGAAGGTCTCTCATATGCTTGAGCTCAGCTCATATCCTCAGGAGTTTGTGAGCTGAATTGATGGGGTGGTGGTGAAATATGAAGAGCAAGATCTGCTGGGGCAAACACAGCCCAGAGACAATCTTTTCTTCTGGTAGCTGGCACCAGACATTTGCAGGGACATGAATTTTTCTTTTAATTATTTTTCCTTTTGAATGTTCTCCCTGAAAAATGGGCCTTGAAGGGGAAAAAAATATTTAAACCTGTTGTGTCGTCTCTGGTCCTTCAAACTGGTCAGCCTCAAAAAGGTGCAGATGCTCTTGCGTCTTTCCTCACTGTACCATCTGCCAGGAGCTGCAGATCCCACTCTCTACCAAGCCTATTCCCTCAGGGACCTCCTTACTGAATGGAAGCAGAGGAAGCCACCCATGCCACCTCAAGGATCCCCTCACTGAATGGAAGCAGAGGAAGCCACCCATGCCACCTCAAGGATCCCCCCACTGTCTTTTTTGCTCTGACACAGTCAGGGTTATGACTACATGAGCTGTGGCGGGGCAGGGAGGAATCTCAGATGGGATGCAAGGAGTGGGAAGAACCCGCAGCAGGGTTTGGTTTGGCAGCCCCTTACAGACAATAAAAGGTCAGGCTGCAGAGGAGCTTGTTTTGTTATTTTATTTCCCTGGCTTTTGTTCAAGGCTGTGTCCTTAAGGATGGGGATTCTCTACCACGGTGGCAGGCTGACAGCATGGGTGGGCGGCTGGATCTTTGTGCTGGTGTTTCTTAGCATGCGAAGGATTTTGCCAGAGTGCAGGCTGCAGGAGGAGAAGGTTGGAATGAATGTGAGCTCAGGGACTGTGCATCAGCATCTGGCTTGGTACCAGGTCTAAAACTTGAAGCATCTTCTCTTTCACACTGAAGTTTTAAGGGTTTCTGGGGGACCCAGTGGATCAGGAATTCAAACATGTATTATGGAGGAGGCTGTAACGTGGAAGAAAATGAGGACAGCCCTGATCAGAACCTGAGATGTGGTACCAGGAAGGTCTGCATGGAAACAGTCAAGCAGGATTTGACAGTATGGTCCAGTACTCACAACATATTAGCTGCCTCACCCCTTGATTTTGGGTAGGGTTTGATGTTTTAGAAACAATGCTGTTGTTTCTCAAACTTCTCAGGGCAAGAACAGCTTCCTACAGTTGTACTTCACACCCAGCCTGACCCCTCTCTCCTGCAGCCTGAGGGTCAAAGACCACAACACACTGCTTTCATGCAGAAAGGGGTTTGCAAGGTCACCATGGGTGTGCATCTGCAACAGCCTGCAGAGGTGTGTTAAGCTCTCACACAGAGTTTCCTGACAGACTCCATATGACCACCTCCTCTACTTGGCCACTGTGCAAGGCCATAAACAGATGCAGTGAGCCCTCATGAGCTTAGTTGCTGCCATTATATCTGTCTTCTAGCTGAGCTTTCCTGAAACCTTCAGGTTGCAATAAGGGAACTGGTTCTTGAACACAGAGCAGATGTTATAGGCTTAACTCAAGTAAGACTAGAGTTTGGTTCTTTGATGCATAGGCCAATATCTTCTCCTGGGCTCCAGTACCCATACTAACATGGTGCTAAGCCTCAGGAGGCTATTGAGCAGCCCAACTGCCTTTTTGGGCCAGTCATGTCTAGAAGTGATGTCAGGCTAATAATAACAAGCTGATTGCTAATAATCTAGCTTGTTAACAATCTAATGATCTAGAATCTGATTCACAAAAGCATAAAGAACAGACATAGAATGCCAGACAGTGTGGGTTTATGGAAAAGGGGCGTGTGGTACCAACTTAATTTCATTCTTTTAGATGGTGAGGTTGGTTCATAAATATAACTGCAAAAGCAGAGTGCTTGTGAAGTATTAGGTTTGTACAGCGTGGCATTCCAGTGGGGGGAAAAAGCACCACACATGACTAGAGCACATGTTAAATGAGGTAAGAGTTGGCTGTCTGACAGATCTCGAGAAGTGGCAATCAGTGGGGAATCTCTAGTGACTGGATCTGTTTCTTCAGTGGAAAGTCCTAGGCCCAAAGCCATGCAGCCTTCTCCACCAGTGAGCTGGAAGTACAGGCAAAATTACTCCTGAAGAAGCTGGGAGGAGGGGGAAAAATGAGGTGGACAAGGACAGATAGCCACAGGGACTCTTGGTATGAAACTTTCCATGCAGATTTTAGCCCAGCCAGCTGGAAAAGGACCCCACTGTTGGGCTAGGAGATTGAAGTACAGTGGGCTGCAGCTCAACCTCTTCCTGGCATGTCAGATGACATGGTGACTGCTGTTGAAACCAGAGACATCTCTTTGCAAAATTTTAAGTTTAGTAAATCTGCATCCTGTGGTAGAAACCCCCAACAGAAACCAGATGACAGGCTGAGGGAGAGGTGCATGTAAGGGAATTTATTTAACTGTATTAGATGGAGTCTGAAATTGAGTAGAGCATACAGTTTCAGTGTCCACACTTTAGAGAGGACACTGAATTGATTGTGTGTGGAGCATGCTGTCCAGACATAATTCCCTTTACAGATATGGAAACCTTAACAATAACAGAAGGAGGTGGAGTAGACATATGCAGTGTTAGGAGTAGGTGTATGCCCCAAAGGGAGTATCTGTCTGGAGTCTCTTTCAGTGACCCAGTTTTGCACCCTAAGAGCTATAAGATATTTTTTTCTTATATTGACCATTGTAGGGCTATGGAATAATTCAGGCTGGAAGGGACCTCAGGATTTCTGCTCAAAGCAGGGTCAGCTGTGAGGGTCAGCTCATGGCTTTATCCTGAAACCCTCCCAGGCTGGAGACTGTAGATATAACAAGTTGCAATAAGAAGGACTCAGCTTTGCCTCTCAGATGTGTTACTTGGCTACAGTTGTGGTAGTTACAGATTGATGTCTCTGCACTACTGAGCTGGGTTGTCTCCCTCAGCCTAGCAGATTTGCAACCCAGTGAGAGCCCCAAGACATTTGACCCTACTATTTGGCAGTACCAGGTGAGTGTTCATGATAGCCATTTATCACAGCCCTTGTTTTGAGCGCTGAGCATCTGTTCATCCAAAACAAGTGCCATGAACCAAGCACCCAGAAACCCATCTGGCTGTCCTTCTCTGTCACCCACACCTCCCTGCTTGCTGCAGAACAAGCTGGTGTTGTTTGCCTTTAGGATCAAAGCTCATTTAAATGTATTGCTTCTCCCTGTCTCCACTTGATATCCAGACAAGATGCCCTGGTTCAGGTGAGTCAGTGTTGGCTGAAGTCAGCAGCACTGCCAACATCACAGTTATCTCTGTGAGGCGGAGGCAGCTCTTGCGCCGTGCTTCTCCCAGCGCTGAGCCAGCAGGTCTCTAATCATCTCCCGCGCCTGGTGCTTGGATCGAGCCCCAGCTTGGCCGTGACACGTCCCTGGAGGCTGCCTGGTTGCTGTGGGAGCCTCCTCTGCTCTGTGAGCCCCAAGGGAGATGTTGCAACAGAAACCAGCACCTGCAGCCAGGGAAGGGCATTTTCCACAGCCACTGCTTTTGCAGGGAACTCCTTTGCCTGCATGCAGCACAAAGGTCTCTGGTGGGGAGCGGGAGAAGCCATCAGCTGGATTTTTTCCTTTTCATTTTAAGGATGAGCTGACAAAGCTCCAGGTGGCTGTTTGGCAGCCACGCTTTCTCCTCGGCTGCTGACGCCGACAGCGAGTGACTCAGCCCTTTCCATGCTCTGCTTGAGCCTCTTCCCTTCCTGCCACTCAAATGTTTGTTCTCTCCAAGAATTAAAACAAATTCTGCCCTGAGGTCCACCCCAGTGAGAGGCTCAGGCAGGGCAGCACATCTCCTTGCTGTGTTCATGCCATGGAGCAATGATTTGCAGAATCCCCTTTGTGAACTGTGGGGGGTAGTCATAGAATGACAGATTGGTTTTGGTTGGAAAAGGCCTTTAAGATCGAGTCCAACCATTATCTAACTCTGCCAAGTCTGATGCTAAACCATGTCCTTCAGCACCACATCCCTGCATCTTTTAAACACCTCTAGGAATGGGGATTCAACCACCTCCCTGGGGAGCCTGTTTCAGTGTTCGAGAACCCTTTCAGTGAAGAAATTCTGTTATCCAACCTAAACCTCTCCTGCTACAACTTGAGGCCATTTCCTCTCATCCTATCACTTGTAAGCCTGGACAAAGGGTTTCTCCTTCCTCTCCTTGATCTGTTTGCAGGGAAAGCT
This sequence comes from Dryobates pubescens, assembly GCF_014839835.1. Classification (NCBI taxonomy): domain Eukaryota; kingdom Metazoa; phylum Chordata; class Aves; order Piciformes; family Picidae; genus Dryobates; species Dryobates pubescens. Next base: position 16,320,107 of record NC_071625.1, on the reverse strand, counting down.
CCCAGGGAAAACCTACCCCTGGTGCCCCACATTCCCATAGATTTGCCAGCAGCATCTAATTCCCAGCTTGACTTTTTAGCTCCATTTGTTGGGAACACTTTCCTTTGAGCATGAGAGTTTTCAGATAGCACAGTGCAAGCAGGGCAGCACCTCCCACCCTCTTGTACCTCATGCCCAGACTTAGAAGGAAGGGGGGAGGTGAGACCTTCACCCCTACAGTCTCCCATTGCTGAACAACATCAATTTGATTTTTGAAATCTTCCTGGGCACAGAGAGAAGCTGGAAGACCTTTCAGACAGCATGATGTCCTCAGGTGGAAATGTTGCAATAGGGCTGATTCCAAGCAGGCTGACAGGAGTAGTGATAACAGCTGTGCTGTGCCCAGGAAGAGCCAGTGTTGGCTGCAATAGCCAGCAGTGCTCCAAAACAATCAAGGACAGGTTTCATCATGGCTCATCATGTAGCAAACAGGGAGCAAGGTGGCCCTCACAAAGCACTTGATATTCAGTCTTGTGAGCCTGGACTATGGCTGGTCTAGACTTTACTGATGACCCTGCAATCTTTGCCTCCATGGCTCTGCAGAGAGCTGGCTTTCAGAGGTGGGTTAGTAGCGTAGACAGGGTGAGCTCTAATCATCTCTCAAAGCTTTGAGTGTCTGCAACAGGTGTATCTCTATGTGACCTGAGTGTTTGGGGTCCCTCCTTGGTGATGGAGCTCTAAAAGAAGTGTCCATGCCAGGATGAGATTGGTCTCTCCTAAATCTCCAGTATTGACTCTTTGCTTGATGTCTGTTGACTGGAAAGGGACCCAGAGATAAGCCCACACTGTGGATATCCACCTTGAACTGGGTGTATCTCACTGATTTTGGTGTTGGTAGGACTGAAGGCACTGCAATATGTGGTCGTGATAGGGCTTGTACGTACTCACCTCTTCTGCTGGTACTGCAGACCACGGCACAGATTGGGAAGAGATTCCAGGACCTGTGAGCAACCAGCATAGACCTTTACAGAAAATCCTAATTTGATGCACTTTCATAATGCTCCTCTTAGAGAAGACAGGAACCTGTTCATAGAATGGCAACAGTATAACACCAAGCAAAGGGATAAGCATTTTACCTGACTTTGAGGAAGGAGGAATGCAGGCAGGTAGGAGGCAGCATGTGCAGGCAGGACCACAGGAGGGTGTTTCTTCTGTGTTCAGAAGTCCCCCTGGCCCTCCTGCTTGGGAGGTAAGGCAGCATTTAGGTTGACCGAAGGCCCAGTTACTTATTGCACAACCATTGAAGCAGTGCCCCTTGCAGCTTGGTGGTTCAAAGTCTGTGAGCGGATAAGGATCTGCCTTGAGGAGAACTTGGGGAATGCTGGGGTGATCCAAGGATAGCTCTGGCCACGCCGCCCCGCTGCAAACCTTCCCTCTTCCAAGCTGGCATCTTGCTGAAAAGCCTTTGTAAGTCTGTATCAGCATAAGGGGAGTTTCCTCCCCTCTTCCCCACTTACCTCACACAATCCCTTGAAATTACTTGGGAGCTCACATAATTAGCATCAGTTTTCCTTGCTTTCCAGCCTGTTCATGCAGGGTCCAGCACCTCAGCCTTCATGGAGTCTTTTCCTTCCTGCCTTGGACATGAGGGGCAGAGTTTAAATCCCAAGTGGTTTAATGAATGAAGCTTGTTTTGGTGTCCAATGGGTGGTCTCTGCAAGTGATAAAGCTCTGAGTACATCTCCAATGGATGGAGTAATGTATAATGCTTCCTTTGGGTGGGCTCAGGTACTCAACCAAAGTTAGGTTGTGCTCTACTGGACATATCATTTAGGTCTTTCCTTTATTCACTATTCTCATTGGTCTTGTAGGAGAACAGTGTTGGTTGTTCTCAAGCTCTGTAGAGCTAAATTAGTCATTGAATTCAAATTCTTGGGGGAACAAACAAGCTGCCTCTATGGAGCTGTGGTGATTCCTAAGAGGCCACCTCTTCAGCAGCCTGGCTGGTAGGTTATAGAGCCTGGTTCCTCAAAGGCAGGCAGCAGGACACTTGTTCAAGAGGGATAGGAAACTAGTGGAGAGAGAGAGCCATGAGGATGATGAGGGGACTGGAGCATCTTTCTTATGAGAAGAGGCTGAGAAACCTGGGGCTCTTCACCGTGGAGAAGACCTATCAGTATCTAAAGGCTGGAGGTCATGAGGATGGGGCTTGGCTCTTCTCAGTGGTGCCCAGTGAAAGGAAATGGGGCAGCAAGTACAAACTAGAACGAATGAGGCTTCACTTGAACTCAAGGAGAAACTTCTTTACTCTGAGAGTGCAGGAGCCCTGGACCAAGCTGCCCAGAGAGGCCGTGGAGTCTCCTTCTCTGGAGGCTTTAAAAACCTGCCTGGATGTGCTCCTGTGCAACCTTATATAGGTGAACCTGCTATGCGAGGGGGTTTTGACTAGATGACCTCCAGAGGTCCCTTCCAACCACTACCATTCTGTGATTCTGTGATTTTGTGACCCCTCCATGCACTCCTCCACCATTCCTTGCCCAAAGTCTGGCTCTGCCTTTGCCTCCCCAGTCTTGCTATCTGTTCACCCCCAGCATTAGCAGTAGGTCAGCACACAGGGATGTACAAAACAGTGAACTCTTTTTATTTTGCTGCTGGAGTGTAACCACTGTAATTTCATAGAACTCAAAAAGAACAACAACAACAAAAAAGAGATTACTAAAAGGCATACATTAGTTTTTTTCTTTTTTTTTTTTTTTATGCATGACATAAGTAAACAGACAAGTTGGTTTTCTTAAAAAGGTTATAAAGTGTCAAGATCCTATACCTCATCTGCATATCCAAAGTGATGCCATCTGATACAAAAAGCATTGGGTATAATAACTTAGCTATGGCTCAGACCAAAAAAAAACCAAACCCCAACAACAACAACAAAAAAAAGTCATCTGGGCTTAATTTACATACTACTGTGACTGCCCATGGGCTTGAAAAGGAAAATAGGCAGTCCTTTGTTGCACAAACAGCAGGGAAGTTGGGAGTTCATTGGGAGATCATAGTCTAAAGGGAAGCTGGATGCAGTAAAACCTCCCCCTCCCCCGGCATGTCTGCTAGAGCCTGTGAGCAGGACCACAGCTGGCCCATGACCCCCTTGATGCACAGAGAAGCCAACCACATTTTTTATCCAGCAGACAGGGTCCCATCCAAATCCACCCACCAAACTGCACCTACCCAGCCTGCTGAAAGCAAATAAAATGTAAGACCCTGGAAACTGCAACCAAGTCACGAATCTCCCTGTGTGCTTTCCCACCAGGACTAATAAAACCCAAACAAACACAATTAAAAAAAAAATTAAAAAAACACAAATTACTCTTCTGCTGCAGATAGATCAGGATTTTCAGCTTCCTAGGGAAATCTGTTACTCACAAACCTCCTCATTCAGAGCTCTCGGCCCAAGAACCACAGCATCAGCCTTACTGCAAGACTCATAACAGGGATTTACAAAGGCAATGGCCTGAAATATGTATCACCAGACCTTTCATAAATAAAGAGCTGGTCATCTGCATTACCTTCCTTCCTTCCCACTGCTTTTTCCACCATGTGCTCCAATGGACTGGCAAACATGAAGTACAGAAGAGACACACAAAGCTTCTTAACAGAAATGCATGTAAGGGCACGTGTGCCACCAGCAGCAGGACACAACTACAAATTCTGGTTCAGATTTGTTCTCCTGCATGAGGTTCAGCCATGACTGATTCCTGGGAAAAGCCTACAAGCTCTCGGGTTGATGGTTAGGGCATCTCTGCTTTGCTATCCTTTGGGTCTCCAAAGCTCTTACTAGCAGTTTGGAGCTCTGTCCCTGTAAACTATGGAGGGGCTAAGGGTGGTGGATAGGGGTGAGAAGGTAGAAGACCCGGTTGGTGCCTTTGCTTCTGCAAAAAAGAGCAGGATAAGGGGGCTGGTTTGCAGCCAAAGCTGAAGGGCTGTCTATTCCCTATGATCCAATGCAGATCAGCTGGAGCATGACAGAATTTTTGAGGCTCTCCCTTCAACATCTTGGCACTTGGGGTGAAATGAGGACTAGCCTACAAGGCCATCCCAAAACCAGACCAAACCATGAGACTTCGGCTGCTTAGACCTTGTTCAGATGCTGTGTGTCTACTCAACTCCAACTCCCATTCTTCACCAATTGCCCTAAGACTTTTGTGAGGGAACTGGGCTCTTCTTTGAGATTTCTAATCCAAAATCCAGTTGGAAGACCCCTCAATTTCCCCAGTCTGTTATGCTTCTGTGACCCTCTTTAGGAGCCCAAGTCCATAACAAAAAACCCCCAACATTTGGCAGTCCAATCCAGAAAAATCTTGGTGCAGATTCAAGCCCTCCATGCAAGGATGGCAGCTTCTGGGCTGCTGGTGTCCTGTCCATGAGGCAGCATATGGGAAGTGACACCAAGTCCCAAGACAAAGCTAAGATATTCACTAAGAAAATAAAGAAATGTGAGCAATGAAACCAGCATAGTTTGGGTGTTTGTGGGTGTTGCCTCCCCCCCCCCCCCCCCCCCCCCCAGTGACTTATAAAACTGAAGACTATCAAGGTACCTCTCCTTTGGCCAGAGGCACTGAGGATTTGCTCACATGGATTGTACCAGGTCAAGGACTGCTCTTGCAGTAGAAGCTCCCTACTTTTAAGGTGGTTGGGTTGATGCTACATAAAGTGAAGAAGCACTGCAAAGCCTGCCCTCCCTGTATTCTCTCCAAGCAAGCCAACCAAGCTCAGCACCAAGCACTTTCACCATCGAACCCTGCATGGAAGAGTTGAAGAGTTCCTGTGACCAAAGCAGGCTGAATTCAAGCTTCTGTCCCCATTCTGACCCAGACTCAGAAGCATCATGGCTACAGCCCTGGACTTTTTGCCTTGGGCAATCTGCCATACAATGGTCCCATGAACACTTCTCTTTCCAGGGCAGAAAATTTCCAAAGCTTGCAAAGCAACAGTTCCCACTGCTTTATCCTAAACATGGCACAGCCTGTTGTGATCAGGGAGCACATGGGATCTCTTGTCTAGGAGGGATTGGGGCTGTCTCTCTTGCAATGCTGAACCACCTCCTACTGCTGCTGAGGACAAAGCAGGACTTCTTTTAGCAGCAGGATGTCGACCTGCCCGGTGGGACTGCTGCAATATAGGATCAGGCCTTTTTAGGAGCTCAGTTTCTCACTGTTCTCAGCCAATGGAGATCCTTCAACCACTGCTGCCATCCTCATGAGCTGTAGGAATCAACAGCCTGGAATAGGGCAGGAGGAACTCAAGGGGCTGAGAGCTGTCCCACAACCTGGAGGATTGGATGGACCCAAGGTGTGAGGTCTGACAACTTTGGAGCCATGTGTGGAGGGTCCCCGTGTCACTTGGCACCACAGTCTGTCCCATGAGATGGCCATACCTGTTGTGCAGTAGGGCTGGCTCCCATCAGGAGAGAAGTGGCACTGGAAACAGCTTCAAACTTCTCCTCTGCCTGTATGCGGTGGCATGAAGCTGTCCCCTACCCTTCAACAGATATTGCAGGTGCCTAGCCAGCATTCCTTACCCCTCATCCAAGAGATGAACCCTTTGAAGCAAATGTCTCTGGATAGTCTATGTTTCAGAAGGCACACAAACCTTTGAAGATACCCAACACAGGGCAGTGAAGGCTCAAGCTGGGCAGCCTAAAGCCACAAGATGCTGGATGACTAGCCCTCCTTGCCCCAACAACAGCAATCCTCTGCAGCTGAGGGAGGTGAACAGCAGTGAGCCGAAAAGGATACCTGGAGCATCTCTTTGGCCACATACATGCCTTGGTAACAGCGGATGGCAGCGGGCTGCGAGCCGGTGCCAGGGATCAGGCTGGGGTGCCCTGGGTGGGCTCCCAGGGCAGTGATGGGATAAAGAAAGGCCAGAGCAGGTGCGGAAGACACATTGTTTTACATTTTTTTTCCTTTAATTAGCAAATTTCTTCTTATCCTCATCAAAAGAAGAAACACCCCCATGCCCCCTACGTGCCCACCGCTCCAGCTGCTGCAAGCATTCAAAGGCAGAAAGTTGAGAGATGTTCAATGTCTTGGCCCAGGGGCAGCTCTAAGTCCAACCCACCAGGGCACGGGTTGGGGGGGTTTGGGGGGCCAGGCTCTGTGTTACAGATGTGGGGAAGGCCGGTGCAAAATTTGGTGATGTGCTCTTGCCAGGAGCACTCAAAATCCCCCAGGAATGCTGCAGCCCAGCCCCTCAACCAGCAAATGCAGTGGTGAAGGACATGGACCTGCTCTGAGATTCACAATGCATCCCCAGGGCTTGCAGCTAGAACTGGGGTTTGTGCCACATCTCAGTGTCGGGGACACAACAGGAGAGAACCCAGCACCCTATGCATTGAATTTGGAAGCTATAAATAAGACCATCCCACACTTTGGGGGCCCCAGTGCTGACCCTGCATACCTGGCAAAGTTGGGTGTCTCAAAGCCCCACCAAGGTACTCGAGTTTCCCAGCACCCCTGGTTTTGCTGCAGCAAGCCCCAAATGAACCCCATCTGCAGTGTCTTGGCCAGCATCACAGCAACAGGGAGGTGGTGAGGTGACAGGGGAGCCAGGAGAAAGGGCATGGTGTGGGGGGCTCAGCCCTTCATGTGACCACAAGGCCAGAACCAAGCTATGAGCCCTTCCTGCTACCACCATTTTCTCCTAGAGGCCATTGTACCATCCTCACCTCTGTCCCCACTGCTGCAGCCCTTATTTAGAGGGAAGAGGTGGGTTTTTCTGGAAGTGCTCTGGCCTCCTGCTCCTCATCCCTTCTCAGCTGGCACAGCCCCACCTGCACCACCCCAAGCCAAGCACCCTGTTCCCATCCTTCTCAGTGCAGCAGGAGAGGAAAGGGAGGAGGAGGAAGGCAATGAAGAACCATCACGTGAGCTCATTGCCTACTAACATCAAGAGTCAAAGGGCAGTGCTGCCTCCCCTTCTCGGGGCCGTAGCTGGATAGAGCAGCTTTGTTTGGGGTTCAGCAAGATGACCATGCTGTGGGTGCTGGAACATGCTGGTGGTGCTCCATGTCCCTCCGCCCCAGCCCTGGCAGTGGGGTGGTGTGCGGGGTGCATGGGGCTGGGTGAGGAGGTGAGGGGGTGGGATGTGTGCGAGTGCTCGGGTGTCTGTGTGCATGGATTTTGGCAAGAGGTCATTGAGGTTACATGATGCAGCATTTGTTCTTGTGGTTATGAGGGTCCTTAAATCGGAGTCTCTGCTTTGGTCGGTATTTTTCCAAGTACGTCAGCTGCTTGCTGTTGATGGCTCCTCTGCGCTTCCTGCAGGGACACAGAAGGGCCAATACGGTCAGTGGTGCAGCAGCAGAAGACCTCCCACTCCAGGCCCACTCCTGTCAGGGTGCTGAATCCCTGTGCCTGGAGCAGGAAGGGGTTTTGGAGGCCGCAGCTGTGTGCATCCTCTGGGAATGAGATGACCACTGACCCTAGCAGCTTTTCTTGCTCATCTACCTTGTGAGTCTCAGGACTTGGAGAGCTGGGGAGGAAAAGTGGGGCAGCTGCCAGAAGCAGGGTGTCTGTTGAAAGCCCCCCAGTATGGATGCTCCCAGCTGCTACCTCAGCCTCTTGTAGCCCTGATGCAAAGGCACAGGGTGCATAATGCCAACATCTCCCTTTTCCTCCTTTAGGAGAGAAAAGCAACTCCAACATCCCAAAGAAACCCTGGGACACACCTGAGTGCTCCATTCCCTCAGACAGGGACTGCCTTCTCCCCTGACACCCAAGCCTGCTCGACTTACTGTCGGATGAACTGGATGGCATCTTCGTATTTCATGCCGCTCTCGATCAAGGCCAGTGCAACGAGGACAGGAGCGCTGAAAGACAACGGCAGGGGTGGTCACAGCCCATCTCAGGACAGGAACACATGCCATGGGGCTGTGATGGTGGCACGGTGGGCAACTGCCAGCACTGCCTTCTCATTTGTAATTTCCTGCCATTTGGCTGCATGTGCTTCTGCCCCAAGGAGCAGCTGATTTTGGGGCCGAAACTTCTAGGATGGGGCTGGCAGCTGTTTGCTGTTTTTCTAATGAGCAGGAGGAGGCAAACGTATTGGAAAAATGGATGTAAATACACTGACCTGCAGTGGAGGGAGCAGTAAAATGCAGCAGCTTTCAAGAAGCATCAGCTCCTGGTTGTAGCAGGAGGCATTTTGCAACTGTTAGCTTCCAAGATGAGCTCTTAGCAAAAGCAAAACCACAGTGGGGCAATGGCAGGACAGCACTAAACTCCTCAGGCAGAAGAATCATAGAATACTTTGAGTTGGAAGAGACCTTTAAGGGTCATCTAGTCCAACCCCCTGCAGTCAGCATGGACATCTTGACCTAGATCAGGTTGCTCAGAGCACATACAACCTGACCTGGAAACGTGTCCAGGAATAGAGCATCCACCACCTCTCTGGACAACATATTCCAGAACTCACCATCAACATCTATTCCCATTAAAGTTTTCTTCATGCACAAACCCTACTCAAAGACAATCTGGGGAAGGGAAGGAGGACAGCAGGCATTGTTTTCCCTCTTCCCCTTTATGGGTGAGTGACAACTGGGGCACTGGGCTCTGACTTACCGTCCCAGACCAGCTACGCAGTGCACAGCCACGCAGCAGCCGGGGTCTTCGCAGAACTTTGTCTTCAACAAGTTGAGCCAATCTTCCACTATCTTGCTAGGAGGAGGCGCTCCATCATCGAATGGCCAATCCTGCAAGGTGGGGGCAAGGTCAAGGGAAGACAGAAGTACTGTCAGACCTTGGGGAAAAACTCAGGGGATTGCTTTTGACTCAGGGTGATGGTGTCTGGGACCTTGGGAGCAGGGAGGCAGAAGTATGTGCCAGGAAAACAGGCTTGCAGAGCAGCTTTGCAGAAGTGCAGTGCACTTTGCACTGTCCAGCATGAAGAAGTCCCCTGGCTGTTTCAGTTCAAGGTTTGCATCTATAGGACTCTAGGTCTGGCTGTCCTCTCATCTCCTATGAACAGGTCCAGCCTTCAGGAGCACCTACAGGATCTGCAACATGGTCCCCATGTCCTCTTGCCTCTGCAGACCAGTGACCATCACCTGCCTCCTCCTCATTTGGATGGCAACACTGAGTTTCAGGGTGATGCAACTCCCATCCTCCCCCTTCACCAGCTCCTGTCTAAATCCAGTGCTTGGGAGTGCATAGTCATTTTGTAGGAAGCTTGAGCAAAGGTGGCTTGGAGACGGTTGAAATCTTGGGGCTTGCTGTTGTGTGGAAACTCAGCTTGCTGCAGCACATGGAGGGGGAAGGTAAACACACAAGTCCCAAAGGGATGCTTTAGGGATTTCCTATGACAGCCCTAGAAAGAATCAAAGGGAAGGAGATCCCTCCAGATGGGGCCATCAAAACATCATCCTTCAGAAAAGGCTCTGAAGGGACCAAAATAAAAGCCCATCTTCTGAACTTCATGCTCATGCTGCAGGGACTCACCAGAGCTCAGTGACAACGTGGATAAAATGGGTCCTGCACTAAGTGCCCCTCAACTCTGGACTCTTCTATAGGGGAAAAGTGTCCCCTCCCCTTGCCTTTGAATGCTGCAGCGTGTTAGGGAAAGGATGGCCTTTCCCCATGGGCACTGGCAGCCGGTTGAAGCTGTACATCCCTCACCAAAATGGGGATTTTGCTCCCCAAATAGGTTTGGCAAGAGGAGCACTGCCACTGTCTAAGCAGCAGTGGGAGAGGGATGGGCAGGGGAGCACTGCTCAGATAGCATGTGGCATGGTGAGCCCTGGTAGGTGGAAGGCACAGGCCTGTAATTCTCATCTTTGAGGAGTGAATCATTAAGCTGCTGTGCTGAAATCATCCTTGGTGTAAGATGCCAAAAAAAGCTGCTGAGCTTCACTTCAGTGTTTGAACAGGTGATGTGATTTCAGTTGGGTTTTGCTAAGAAAGGACCATGCTGGGCTTCAGGGTATCCTGATGAGCTTCAGGCATCCTTGAGCTTCAGAGTATCCTGATGCTTGAGCCATCCCATCAAGCACAGACTGTCACACGTCCTACACGACAGTCTCCTCTCTGTGGTGCCCAGAAACCACTGCTTTAGTAAGGAGTGCATGTCACTGGGCTTGCACCAGGGATGACACACCATACCACTAAATGGAAGGGTGGAAGGCACCTTCGAATACCATTTAGTTCCATCTCCCCTGCAATGTGACCAGGTTGCTCAGAGCCCTGTCCAACCTGTCCTGGAACGCTTGCAGCGACAGGGCATCCACAAGTTCTCTAGGTAACCTGCTCCAGTGTCTAATCACCCTCATTGTAACAAATCTCCTCCTCATGTTCAATCTAAATCTACCCCTTCTCAGTTTAAAACCATTACCTCATGGCTGCCACTACAGGCCCAGGTAAAAACTCTTTCTCCATCTTTCTTATAGGCCCTCTTTATCTACTGAAAGGTCACAAGAAGGTGTCCCTGGAACATTCTCATCTGCAGGCTGAACAACCTCAACTATGTCAGCCTTTCTCCACAGCAGAAGTGTTCCACCCCTCTGATGATTTTTGTGGCCCTCCTTTGGATCTGCTTCAACAGGTCCATGTGTTTCCTGTGCTGAGGACTCAAAAGCTGGACACAGTACTTCAGGCAGGGTCCCACCAGAACAGAGTAGAGGCAGAATCCTCTCCCTCCACCTGCAAGCCATGCTTCTTTTGATGCAGCCCAGGCTTTCTGGGCTGCTAGAGCACATTGCCAGCTCATGTCCAGATTTTCATCCATCAGTACCTCCGTGTCTTTCTCTGCAGGGCTGCTCTCAATCATCTAGTCTGTAATGATACTCGGGACTGCCTTGATTCAGGTGCAGGACTTTGCACTTAGCCTTGCTGAATGTCATGAGGTTTGCATGGGCCCAGTCCTCAAGCCTCAAGGTCCCTCTGGATGGAATGTTTTCCCTGTGGTGTATGAAGCACACCACTCAGCTTGGTGTCATCTGCAAATTTGCTGAGAGTGCACTCAATGCCACTGTCTATGTTACTGATGAAGACATTAAACACTACTGGTATACCTAGTACAGTACATCTATCCTGCACCACAAAGCTTCCTACAGTGAAACTTGCACAGCATCAGTTCTCCAGCAAGATTTCTGCCCTGCAGCTGGCCACAGCATGGGATACTTGCATTTGGCACTATTTGGTGCCTGCAATCAACTTTAGGTATTGCTTAGGATCCCCTGTGGCAGATGGGCAAGCTAAAAGCAGAGGAGGCATCCAAAACACCCAGGGAGCATTTCCAGCATGGGACCAGCAGATGTGTAGGCACCATGGCTGCAAATGCTGGCACCCAGACACTCCACACCAGAGTCAGGATTCGGCTAGCTTCTGCCTTATCCCCAAAGAAAGGAAGAGGATATATAGATAGAGTCTGTATATATGTATCTATTTGACAGGTGCATGTAGAGATAGCTCTGTATCTATACAGATAAATCTATACATAGGCACATAGATCTCTCTCATTTTATATATGCTTTATATAAATTTACAGAAGCTATGGAGAATCTATACAGTGTCTTACACAGTTTTATATCTAGGATATAAAACATATCCTAGATACAGATATCTCTTCTGTACAAGATATGTACAGAGGGATGTATAGCTTTGATAAAGAAACTCATACTGGAGACTGAGAAGGGGAGAGAATTTGGTGTAGAAGTGAGCAGACACGATATCCATATATATTCTGTATGAAGAGAGCTACATGGAGAGAGCTGCTTGAAAAGGACCACCCCAGGAGACATGAGGCACTTCCAAAACCTTTCCTAAATAATGAGTCTCACTTTCCAGCTGGAGCTGAGCTCCCTGGCAGGGCAGTCATGCCTGACATCATCTCCAACAACTTATCAGCCAAGATGCAGCCCAGACAGATGCCTGCTCTGCCTTTTCTTGCTTGCTGCCTGCTCCCTCCCTTTCATCCCCCAGAGCTGCACCAGCCAGCTGCTAGAAGAGCAAAAAATCTGCATCCACCTTCCCTGGATGAGACACCACTGGGGATAACTGGAACCACGCGCATCTTCCATGTGGGATCAGGCACTCTCATCCCCTGGATGCTTTAAAGCCTGAGTGACTGGCAGGGAAGCAGCTGCCGACTCAACGCTGTGAGTCACAGTTTCGTGTGCGTGGGAGGCTCTTGGTTTTTTTAAAGCACCAGCCCCATCTCAGCCCAGGGAGCACTGAGCTTGCCCTGCCTTAACTTCAGCATAAAGCTGGGCTTCATATCTTGCTCCTGGGCAAGCAGGATGCTGCTTTAGTCTGAAATGTAGACCTGAGGGACAGGAATCCTTCAGCCCACCTACCATGACAGTGATGCCATCTTTCTCCAGAGGGGTCTTGTCATAGGTCACTTCACACACTCGCACAACTGTGGTGGCACCATACTTCTTCAGATCCTGGGGCCAGAAGGAGAAGGAGAGTATGAAAAAATCCTGCCAGTTGAACCTCAGTTAACTCAACAGATTCAAGTCCTGCTATGACCACGAAGACCACTACAGAGCCTAAACCAGTGCTGTGCCTCATCTCTGGACTCTCAAGCAAACCCTCCATAGTCCATCCAGCCCAGGTAGCATAAGGAAATATGAAATCCCAGGACACCAGTGCCACATGGCCATGGTACCCAGCACCTTCATGACTCATTGGAGTTACAAGCACCAACAGGGCCATTTATTTTTAATCCCTGCTGGCCAAACCAGCAATGAGTTTACACCCTAGGCAAAGAAACATCTGCAACATGGTCACAAGTCCCCCAAAGGAGAAATTGTTTGTGCCTGGCAAGGTCTCAATTCCCATTGCAGAAATGCAGAGAGGTGGCTGGGAGGTGTTGTAGTGCACCCCACCAACCATGCTCAGCATCTTCCAGACTGCCCAGGGGCTCCTTCTTGACCTCATTGCTGTATCCCATCACTGGTCCCAACACATTGCAGACTTGTGCAGAGGACTTGGGCTGTTTCCAGACTGGCTTATCGCTTGCTGCAAGGATTGCTCCTGGATTACGTGCCAGTGTACTGGCCTCACCAGGCACCATATGAGATCATCCCCTTCAAGGACCCACCTCCTTGATCCCTGCATGCTCTCACCAGACCACGGCAAACCCTCACACACTTGGCAGCTTGGCCAAAAAGCTTCCCACTGGTGCGCTCCCATCGCCTTGTGCAGTGTATGGGAGGGGTATCCCCACATCACAATCACCTCCCTGCAGTTCTGAGCTGGTGGAGCTCACACATGGTTTTTTGGGTATGTATTTGGGAGGTGTCCCTGACCTTGGACAGTGCCTTCTGTTCTTGCACACAGGATCTCAATGCGTTTTAAATCTAAGGCAAAAACCCTTTAACGGTCTCACATGCAGCCCCAGAACCCCCCACAAATGCAGCAACACCCCCAAAGGACTCCCCTTAAGCAGAGGCCACTTGTGCCAGCTCAGCTGAACCTGCAGGACACAATGTTTCCCCCAGGCACTGACAACAAGAGCAAGTCAAAGTCTTCCACTCCAGGCTGGGGACACACATCCATTAATCTCATCCTGACTCCCAACTGTTACCAGCGCCAGACACAGTGCTCCCAGGCAGGACACTGTTGCTGGCTCACAGAACACTGAGCCCTCCAGCTCCTTTTGCACCACCCAACATACTCTGGGCATTGGAAAGACGCTGGGATATATAGGATGAAAAGTGCTTACTGAGGTGCTGGCAGACGTAGGGGAGGTTGCATGCATCCACGTGCATCACTGCAAAGCCCCTTGACATGGGGGCTGGAGCTGGCAGGGGATGCCAAAGGAATGGGGAAACTGCTCCTTCTCCACCAAGCCAAACCATGCTGCTTCATAAAGCTGGTGGTGACTGGACCCACCCACCCGGATGTGACCTGGGGCTGTGGCACCACAAAGGATGCGCTGCTGCTACACACGATTGCTCCTTGCTGCATCTCAACATCTGCTTTTAGTCCCAAAATGTGGAGCCGGGCCATGGTCCCCCACTTCCAGCCTCCTTACCTCCAAGAAGGTGTTGAGCGTGGCATTGGTGGGGTTGTGAGTGATGAGGAACCTCATGTTTTTGTAGCAGACCTCCACCGGTGCGGGGCGGTTCATCCGGGCCATGATGGGATGGGAGGAGGGCGATGTGGTGCTGACAGCGGAGGGGAAAAAGAACCCCCACGAAAAACCGTGATGTGAAGGTGAGGAAAACACCAAACCCAACAACCCCTCTGCACTTGAAAACCGAAAATGAAACAGGCTCGAGAACTCAATATACAGATGTTGTGCAAATAATCCCAGCTCCTGGCAGTCCGCTGGCTTCCACAAAACACCGCAAGCCCCCCGCGGGAAAAGCCAGATGGGAAAAATAATATTAATGGAAATATTAATAATAATAATTAAAAAAAAAAGAAAAAGAGAAATCCCTTTGCTGTAGTGTTGGCGTCCTCGGTGTGTGTGCAACGGTGAGTGGCTGCCGCCTCCGGTGCCGTGCGCTTCCCGGTGCTCTAGAAAGGCCTCTGCATATGGGGGGTTGGTGGTGGCGGGAGGGGGCCCCCGTCACGTTACCCCATCGGGGTATGTGGAGTACTTGGGGGTGGCACGGGGGGTCGGGAGGCTATGGAGCGGCGTTGGCGGTGTCCGGCAGCGGTCCCTCGCTGGGGCGATCCATGCACGGGAGCCTTGAATGGTTGAGTTGGAGGGTTGGGATGCCGGGTGGGTTGAGATGAGGTGGCCAGGCACTGCTTCACGGGGTGGGCTGCTGGTGGCTGCGGGGCTCAGATCTCTTCCTCAGCACCTCCATAAATCCCAGAGGAGAGCGAGGCTGCAGGGGAGGGAAAGAGAAACGTGATGGTGAGAGTGTCCACCGTGCCAGCATGGCTCCAAGGAAGGTCCCACCTGAGAGGAGAACATGATGCCCCTGAATGCACCAGCACCTGCTGCATCCCTGACCATGCTCATCTTTGCAGAAGAATGTGGATTAAAAAGTGAGGTGGTATTTAAAGAAAAAGCCAAAATATTACCTGAAAGCTGAAAAACAGCACTGGAAAGCCATGGGGGCAACTCGCATTTCCCTTGCAAAAGGGAAAAGCACATGGCAGGGAAGGGGCTTGCTCTCACACCACCCAATTATCAGCATCTGGCTGATGTACTTAAGCACCCAAGCCAGGTGAGCTGACCCTCCTGCCACCCATCCTGTCCCATAAGACCTCACCTTTGCGTCCCTGAAACACACAGTGAGCATTTCCAGCCCGAATGCAGCTCTCTGCCTGAAACCAGTCACTGCTGTGACTAATCAGCCACATGCTCCCGGCGCTGCTGGAGCAGCTAATGTCCACCAAATGCACCTCTAATGCTCTTAGGCAAACTAAGCCACCCACAAATGAGCTTTCTCGGGGAGGGAGAGAGCAGAGGAGGGAGTTGTGGGTGCACGGTTTCACCATCTCTAGTGCTGAACGCATCTGCCCGCTTGCTGATCCGCAGCCCCACCACTGCCAGCACATTGCTCCCTAGCATGTACCCTGGTCTCACAATCGGGGGCATCTTTGCCTTCAAGGGTGGCAATAGGAGCAATTAAATCAGCTCCCGCGGTGGAAATGTGAAAACCCACGAGAGGATTGTCCCGAGGGAGAGGTGAGGGTGCTGCCAGCCCCACTTGGAGCTGAGGGAAACCTGGTGCTTCCCCTGGTCATTACCCACTGGACTCTTGTTTTGAAGCTGGTCCCTTCCCCGGGTCAGCAGCTGCTTAATGCCACGTGTCTGGAGCCTCAAAATAGACCATAAGCACATAAGTAAACTGAGTCGGGCCAGCGTGCACCCCCCATGCCGCTCCTCCTGATACCCCAGTGCCCAGAAAACTTCCCCTCCAGGTTGTTTTATCCTGATGCAACAGGACAAGGTGGGAGCAAGGAGGGGCACTGAGCACCATCCAGCTTCATTACACCACAAGGGGCTGCCACTGGGCTCCTCCATGCCTGAGCATCATTTACAATCCCCTCCCTGGCTCCTGCTTTGCCAGAGGTCCCTGAGAATGCAAAAATCAAACAGCAAGAAATTAAACAGCAAAAGGGAAAAAGGTGGCAAGGGGAAGCATGGCTGCTCTCCTAGATGTGCCCAATTTGGGATGTTTGTAGACTTTCTTGCTGGCAGGTCACTAGTTATTTATTGTCAGCAGCATGTGTAAGCATGGCACTGACTTGTTGCACAGGGGTTTACAGCTGGAATTTTGGAAAGGAGCTTAGAGTGGGCTAGGAGCTGCTAAAGTGACAAAACTCAAAAGGATTTCAGCACTGTGCCCTCCCCAGCTCATCTGCAGACCCTTGTACGTCCCTGTGCCTGAGTTGTCCCAATTCCCCTTGTCCCGTCACTCCTAAGTATTTTTTCCCCACAAAAGATTGGGTATAGCTACTCCAGAGTCAGGAAGGGACAGAACAGAACCAGCTCTGTGGTTTGTGATGGTGACTTGTGATTGACAAGTGTTGAGCTATGTCTCCTTCGGTCAGAATGTGTTGGTTTGGGATTTTTTTGAAGGATGCAGAAGAACAATATGCCCCTCACGGATGCTCAGTGGAGTGCAAAGCCTGTCTGGGCTGCAGGAGCTGAGCGGGACTGGGGGGCGCTGGGGGCATAGGTTCTGAATTTGAGAAAATCTGATTTTAGCAGCTGATTTTAGCAGCAAAGACAAACTTTCCCTGCTCCAAACAACCTCACACCCTATTTTAACCAGCCACAGGGTCAAGTGAATACCATTTGTGCCCATGTTTAACTGTGCCCTGGATTAAACCCACTCGCTGAGCAATCCTGTGGGACTGGGAGCCGCTGGGAGCACCGGTGCCAGCATGGCATGCCGGGAGCAGTAGCTCGCTCCCTATCATCATCCAACTGAACATGGTTCGTGCTCCACTGGTGCTCTGGACCCCATTTAATTTTTTATTGGCTTGGGTGCGCTCGCTGCCAGTAACGGAGGTTCGCTGGGAACGGCGTACGAGAACAGTGAGTGCTCCTTTCCCACAAGGGCTCCTCTCCCGTGGACACGTTTCAAGTATTTTGGCAATTGCACGTCCCGGCACTTCAGCCCTGAAGGCCCTAAATCCCTAATGGATATTCAATCAGAAACCATCCCCAGCGCGCCGGGCCGAGATGCTGATCCCCGTATTAAGCATGGCAGAACAATATGGAAAAGGCTATTTCAGCTGATATTAATAATCTGCCAAGTCAATAAATATCTGAGTAGAGCATTATGGAGGATCTAGATGAAGTACTTGAGGATACAGTAAGCAAGACCTAGATGAGGATACTCAGCTGTGCAGCACTGGTCTCTCAGGCTCAAACCAATCAGGGTGACACCAAATGAAAGAAATTCAGCATGGTTATTCAAAGGAGCTGGCCATCCTGCTGCCACTGTTCTGCTGCTGTGCCCAAGGCCAGAGAGGATAGGGTTCACCTCCCCACAATGTTCCCACCACTCCACCCCAGCATCTGCAAGCTCATCTCAAAGCTGCACCAGCAAGACTTGCCTTTGAATCTCCACAAGTGATGTGAAGGGCTTCTTCCTTGCAAACCCCTCAAAAGACATGTGCCATGTGAGTCGCTATGATCTCTTTCATCATGGCTGTAGAAGTTTCTGGTTCTTCCACAGTAAGTTTTGCAGCCAACAGCCCAGTGAGGATCTAGGGTGAACACACTCACAGTGTGGCAAGGGAACAATGGAGGATGCTGCTCTGGGGGATGGGGACCACTGAGACATCACCTCCCTGCCCACACCCCAAAGAGAAGGGAATCTCTCCTAATTATTCCTGTGCAATGTGGCCGCTCCATCACACATACTTTGGCCTTCCAAGCATTCAGGGACTGACCCTGCAACAGCAGGGATGGGGCTGCATTTCCTCCCTGCACTCCAAGGCAAAATAAAGGCCAGATCTTCCTTGTCACAGTTAACAGAAGGGTTTGGCTGCAGTGGTGAGCAGATGACAGACCTGACAGCAATGCTGTTGGTACTCAGGCTAGCAGGAGGCAGCTGGTGAAGTCAGCTTTTCCTAAGCATAGCAACTCCCCAAGCAAAGGAAAAGGAAGCTTTGCAGAGCCAAACTGTCACTCCATGTGGGCTTTAGCAGTGGGACTTCTAACAAAGGCTCTTACTCACCCAAACAATATGTATCTTACCCATATATAAATATAGCTATCTCCCAAATGAGCATGTCTGACATTCAAAGTTCACCTTCAGAAAAATCTAATGAATCGCCCATCTGTGTTACATTTGCTTGACCTCTCCCCTGGTTTCAGCCTATGAACCAAGACACCAACCAGCCCTTTCCCTTTATGGCTGATCAAGCCCTGCTCTCCCTGCTCCCCATCCCACATCTGTAGCATTTCCATCGTCCTGAAAAAGGAATGCAAGCTCCTTAGTCCCAATGACTACCATGTAGCAGCTCTGCATGTACATATCATTGCCACATATGACCATGGTGAGATGGTCTGTGAAGCTTGGCTGCATGAAAAAGATTCAGCAGCACTGCCACCCTGACTACTGCCACCACTGTCAGCAGTAACAACAGCATCAAATCACCACTGCCATCAGCACCAGCAGCACCACCACTGTCCCTACTGTCAGCAGTACCAACAGCATCAACATGGTCACCACTGCCACCAGCACTAGCAGCATCACTGCTACCACTGCCACCAGCACCTGCGGAACCACTGCCACCAGCAGAACACCAACAGTTCCACTACTGCTAGCACTGTACCAGCATCACCACTGCCACAGAGGACAGGTCCCAGGACACAGAGAGCTACAGTGCTGTCCCCATCCTGTGACAACAACTGAGACCTGGTCAGAGGAAAGCCAGCATGATGAGATTTCCTCTGGCCATATCCAGGTGGAAGGAAACAGGAAAGGTCCAGGAGGAGGGCGACAGAAGCAAAACACTGTTCAGGAGTTCATGTCTAGGGGCAGAGGTGTAAGCAGCCACCAGCACGTCCTGCTCCAGGTGCAGAGAGAGCTAGGAAGAGCAGATGGGGGATGTTGTGCAAAGGCTGTGCTGGGTACTGTGGAGAGGCGGTGGTGGCTGCAGGGTATCTGCTGCTGGGAGCAAAAAAGCACCTGGCACCATCTGCCAGTTTTTTCCTTTCAGAACAGTTATGTTTTTTGTTTGTTGCTTTTGCTGCAGGGGAGATGTTCTGAGCAAAACAGCAAGAAGGATTAAAACTGCATGGGTGAGGAGGAGAGGGATGATGAGCTCTCAGCAGCCCACCAAAACACACCTATAAGATAAACCAGGTCACACATCCTCCTCTGCATCCTTTTTGGTGCATGGTAAATGGTGACTAACATGTAAAATTGCATAGGAGAGCCAGGCAGCCCCTGATTTTATAGCACTGGTCAGATTTAAGGAGTTTGGTGGCATTTAGAGAGGGGGGGAAAGGTGTAAGTGGGATGTTGGCATGGAGATTTGCAAGCAGGAGGCATTCAGGAGACCAGAAGTAGGGAGGAGTGGGGAAGATGAGACAGCAAGCCAGCCAGGCAGCTAAAAAGAAGAGTACAGTCTCCCTAGCTCTGTGCACTGGAGGCCCTAGTAATATATCAACCCTTTTTTACCTTTTATTTGCACCTTTTATGTTTGAAGAGAGGCTGAGATACAGTGTGGAAAGTCCCTTTGAGAGGTGTTTTTCCCTCTTGCTCACTTTGGCGCCAGTCTACAACCCCAATGAAATATGGACAGTGCACTGATGTTAAGGATGCCCATGATGGCCACCAATGCCAGGGCTGCCTCTCTAGTGTTCATGGGACAATGCTCCAGAGGTAACAAGAGATGATCCAGGTAGAGACACCTCCCACTACACCAAGTTGCTCAAAGCCTCATCCATCCTGGTCTTAAACACTTCCAGGGATGAGGTATCTGCAACTTCTCTGTGCAACCTGTTCCAGTGTCTCACCACCCTCAAAATTAAAAACTTCCTCCTAATGTTGAATTTACATCTACCTTGCTCTAGTTTAAAATCATTGTCCCTTGTTCTATCACCATGGACACTTATAAAAAGTCCCTTTCCAGCTTTCTCCTTTCAAGTACTGGCAGTCTGCTACAAGGTCTCGTCAAGGCCTTCTCTTCTCCAGGCTGAACAGACACATGTTGCTTGGCTTGTCCTCAAAGGAGATATGCTCCAGCCCTCTGACCATCTTTGTGGCCCTACTCTGGATCGTCTCCAACAGATCCACATCCTTCTTGAGTTGGGGGCTCCAGAGCTGGATGCAGTACTGCAGGTGGGGGCTCACAAGAGTAGAGGGGCAGAATCACCTCCCTTGACCTGCTGGCCACTGTTTTTGATAAAGACCCTTTTAGCTGCAATTTCTGGTTTCATGCATCATATGCAATCCCCCCCTCTCTCCCTGAGTGGCCTGGATTTGGAGCATGCAAGTAAGACATTTGTTTTTAATCTAACCCTTTCTAGTACCTTAGGAGATTCAGTTACCAGAAGCAGCTCATAAAAAGCACAAAAAGGCACCAAATGTTCAGCATGGAGGAGAAGGACACCCCCTAGATGAACACAGCCCCCTGCTCATCCTTCCCACTCAGTCCCCAGCAGCAGATAACTCACAGGCAGCTGGTGGTGGCCCACTTGCCGTGAGATCCTGGTTTTATGATCTGGGATATCCCCTCCACTGCCTTCCCCCAGCAGCCACGGGAAGCTCACAGCCATGGTGTTGAGACGTCAGTGTCTTTGCCTGGCTTGGATTTGAAAGGAACGGAGAGGAAAAAGAGGGTGGCAGAAGAGGCCAACTCTACAGAGAAAAGCAAGAGCAGGCTTTGGGCTGGCTGGCTCCCAGATCTGCAGAGAGTGTGTTCCAGAGGGATTTTTTTTTAAGGGGTGAAATGCTCAGTTGTTTGGGGATGGCTGGTCCCCACTCTGCAGTGCCTAATGCACTGGGAAGTCAAGCACTCCAAACACTGGGGATTTCTTTTGCTCAGAGGAATATAAAGAAAAAGAGTGATTCTGCATCTGATGGGGCATTTCCAGGCTTCCTGTCTTGTCCAAGAGCATCCTTGAAAAGACAAAACTCCCAAAGCAGCATCCTTGCCCCAAACACACACAGAGGGGCAAGCTGATCCTAGTAGTCCCCCCACAAATGTCACCACTGCCAACTGCTCCCAACCCAAACCTGGTGTAGCTGAACATCTGCTCATCTTTTCTTGTGGTTTCTCACAGCATCTTGAGCAAATTTAATACTTGTAACAGGTGGCTCAGCAGCAAAATGCTGGCAGGGGGAGTAATGGCCCTTAGGGGGGAGGCATCAGGAGCATGGGAAGCGGCAGTGCCCTGGGAAGGGCACAGGCTGGGGGCTGCTGTAAGCTCCCTGTCAAAGTACAGGTTGAACGCACACCAGGGAGATATTTTTGAGAGAGGTGCAGCTTGCATTTAGTTCTTCCACTGCCTACCCCAGCACTGGTATTTTGGCTCCTGGTCTTCAAGCACCCCACTCTCCATCAGATCTGAACTTTACTATTTTGCATGTCTCCACTTGGTGGTGGCATCCGAATGTGAAGATGTCCCTGTGCCACCTGGGCCTACCTCCTTGTCAAGCCAACAGCAGCCTTGACCAAAGGGCACTGGTGGCCTTCTCTGCGTCACTGGCACGTCTTGCACAATCCCCAACGCCAACCAGCTGCAGTGGCTCCAATCGATGTTTGCTGACAAAGGGAACTCCAGGGGACTCAGTCTATACAAAGGGTGGATTTTGATGAGTACATAGCGTTGAAAGTATGCCCTGCCCCATGACATGCTAGGGATGGCAACACAGCAAAGAAAACATGCTCTGCCTGTGATGAGCTCCACAGAAAGGTCTTCCCTGGCATCATCAACATAGACCAGAGAAGCCAAGCTATGGAAAAAGGCAGCTCTTCCCAGTCAATGGCATTAGCATTAGGTGAAATGGGATTTGTGGATCCTGGAGCTTTCACCACTATCAAGACACTGTGCTCTCAGGGGTTGTCCTCTGAAAGTCTCACTGTTGCTCCTCAGTACTGGGTCTACACATTTCATCACATGGAGACAGGGCCACACCTATCATGACAGACTGCTGGGGAGTGGCAACCGGCTTTCTCTACTATACTGGCCACCACAGCACTTCAGAAAAGCAGCCACCAGCCCGGGGGGACAGCGCTGTGTGAAAAACCTGGGACGGCGCCTCCTTGGTCTCACGAACCCTGGCCACTGTCATCCCTCAGCAGAAATAAATCCTTGAAACAGTCCTACCAGGGATGTCTCCTTTACAGCAGGACAGGACAGAGATGCTGTGCACAGGTAATAGTGAAATGGCTACTAACAATGCGGTGAGACATAGAGGGAAACATGATGGGTGTCAACCAGGATAATTAAAAGCTGTGGAGCAATCAAAGGGAGAGGGAAAAATGCCCTGCTTGTGTGTGCAAGGTGCAACAGTGCCCAGGCCTGCTGCAGACCCCTGGCGTGCCAAGCTCCTGGCTCAACCCACTGCAGGTCCTGCAGAGGTTTCCTTGCAGCCCCCTTCCAGAAATCTCCTTAGCTCCAGCACAAAGGTCATGTCAGGGCCACGAGGAGGAGCTATGAGGAGGGCCTGATCCTGTACCCTCTCCAACTTCCTTGCATCCAGCCATTCCCAGCAACAGGGACAAAACCCTTTGGTCTGAGCCGCTGTTGTTCTTGCACAAAAACCTGGCACCAGGGGACACTGTGCTGGCGGGTGCCACAGTGTCCCCTGCCCGCCAGAGCTTGCAGAACAAATAAAAGTGGTTTTTCTTTCAAATAAAACATCAAAGGGGATGAAATGCCAAAAGCTGCAATTGCTCTTGCTGGTGGGACATTGGTGTCTCTGTTTGCTGTGCAAAGCATGCCTGTTTGCCAAGCCCAGGTATGTCCTCAGACCAATTTACACCCCATCAGCATGGCAAATGGATGAACAAATTGGAAGAAAAGAAAGGATTGAGAATCACTTTGAAGAAGAAGGCTGAGCCAGTGCAGACTTTTTACCATGGCTTCTGGTGACAGGACAAGGGGTAAAGGTTTTAAACTGAAGTGTAAATTTAGATGGGATGCAAGGAATTCTTTATGGTGAAGGTGATGGAAAGCTGTGGACGCCCCATCCCTGAAAGTGTTCAAGGTCAGCTCGGATGGGGCTCTGAGCAACTTCATCTAGTGAAAGGTATCCCTGCTTATCCCTTCCATTCCAAACCATTCTCTGATTCTATGACTGTCCAGTGGCCAGGTGATACTGCAGCCCTTTCCTGAGGCTGTCCCTGCCAGCATCCTCCCACCTTACCTCTTCATTGCACAAGTGCCAAACTGGATTCAAGATTTGCCAAGGATTAAAAATCCTCACTGGAATGGGGGACTCTGAGCTTTAGGAAAGCATGATGAAAACTCCTTTTGCAAGGGGTCCAGAGTCCTACAATGCTGCAGCTTGGGACATGATCTTGGGCTGCAAAAATGGCCCCTCCTATTACAAACAGGACACTCTCCTTCCAGGCTCAAAAGCAGAAACAGAAGGCAAGCCACCAGCCCTCTAGACAAAGCACCTTTTAAATCACATCCTGACTTGCAAAGCAATGGTACTCTAGCACACCAAGGATGCTCTGGATGCTGTTTGAAGCAAAAGCATCTCAAAAAGGGAACTGATGGCAAAGATCCTGGTGCTTCTTGTCACTTACATGAAGTGTCTTTTGTTACATAAGAGGAACAGAATCATCTAAACATATTGCTGTAATTCACAGGAAGGATTTCCAGTGGTGGCTTTATAAAAGCCAGGAAAATGCCATGGCATCTCTGAAAGAGGAATTGCAATGATCTGCATGAACAAAAAGCCTGCTCCAGACAGAGCTTGCACGTCAGAACTGCCATGGTATGCTGCTACTTGCTCCTCTCCCCACCCCAGCCGGGAAAGGAAAGAGAAGGTTGTGCAGCACAGCTCAGTTGATTGTGATGGACCATGCTCATGTGATTGTGGGGAGTGTTTAAGGAGAATGACCATCTTCCCAGGACAACAGTGGGAAGAGGCTGAAACGCATCCTACCTATATTGCTGCTGTGGAACAACATGTTGAACACCACAAGTGAACATGCCACATCCTGGTGGAAAAGTAAATTCAGTAGTAGGATGTTACAACCCCAAAGCACCTTTCCATATAGGTACTGCTTTTGGGATGGCATGCAGGTGGTGTGATCATTCCACAGTACCCACAGTCAGCAACACCACATTGCTCCTCCCTGAAATTCTGAAAGGTTTGCAGTAGCATGTCTGACTGCTCATGAAATGCCCAGGAACACTTACTCATGAGCACACTTTGGTTCTGACTTTCTTTTGTCGGGGGTTTTGCATAAAACCAGTGCTGCCTTTAGGAAAATGCAAATTCTCTGCAGAAAGAAAAGTGTTTGAACATGATGGATGCTTAGATGTGTTGTGCAGGGAAGCAATGCTTTTATCACCTGAAAACTAAATAAAGGCTGAGATGTAAAGCCTCCCCACCCTGCTCAGCAGGAAAACTTCCCCAGCTCCTATGGCCGGATCCAGAAGGGATGGGACAGGCAGGATGTGGTGTTTCATCCATGCTCTGCACATCCTCCCAGGCCCTAGGGGTAAACTTTGATGGCCTGGAGACATGCAAATGCTCTGTCTCTGCTCAGCTCTCAGATGGTTTCAGAGGCATTTTGACACCCCGGTGTGGGTGGCATTTCCTGGTCACCACTGCTAGACTGAAGCAGGCTCTAACTAAGCTGAAATCAAATTAATTTCCCTGGATAAATTAAGCTGCAGCCCCCAATCCATCATTTATGATGAAGCCAGCAGTCAGCTACTAGAGAAAATAAATGTTTTTGGGGATACACATGCACGTGCTCTGCCTCTTGCTGAGGGGAAAGGCAAAGGAGGAGAATGAAAAAGTAACCCCAATTACAATCAAAAAGTCAAAGCTGCTGTACAGTGGAAAATCCAGGCTACCCTACCACTGTCCTTTCATTTTTCTGACCCCACTGTGTTCATCAGCCATCTCTTCTTGCTGCTTCATAAAGAGCCAGGCTATAGTGCCAGAAAATGCAACATGATCAGAAAATACAACATCGAGGAAAATCTACAGAGATCTTGCAGAGGTGCAGAAATACGCAGTGCTGACTTAGGTCTGGATCAGTTCCCCCCTTATAAGCTCCTGTGGTATGAAGAAACAGCTAAATGAGGACATTTCTTTTAATATAGCTGGCTCCATGCTGCAATCTGTACTACCTCAGCAGAAAAAACACACTACAACACCCTATAGGAGCTGTGCACAGAACTCTTGCAGCAGCCAGAACAAAGGACGTTTTGCTGTTCCACAAATAATTTAATTTTGGCATTGCAGAAGACAACTGACAGCAAAACCAGCCCAGGGCTGGGCTGTCCCACCATGAATGAGCCCGATGGAGCAGACACAAGGGCCACTGAAGATAGAAACATAGAAAGGCTTGGGTTCAAAGTGACCTTAAAGATCAACTAGTTCCAATCTCCCTGCCATAGGCAGGGACACCTTCAGCCTGGGCTTGAACACCTTCAAGGAGTGGGTATCCACAACCTCCCTAGGCAACATGTTCCAGTGCCTCACCACCCTCACTGTAAAGAATCTATTCCTAATATCCAGTCTAAATCTACCCTTTCCCAACTCAAATCCATTCCCTCTCGTTCTCCAGTTACAGGGCATAGGGCTCATCCACTCCAGCATAAAGGTTTGGCTCAGCCCTGCTGGCACGAGGGCATGGAGACACTGATGGCCACCTTGGTGAAGGCACCTTTGAATTGATCTTGTCTTGGGGAAATAAAAAATAAAAAGAAGAAAAGCTTATTTTCAGCTTTATCTTTCCCAACCTGTCTCCTTGCAAACACGCACCCGTAGCGGCAAGGCACCATGAGCAGCACAAGGATAGGGGCAGGCAGTCAAGGGCTGCTAAATGAGCAGTGTAATTAAAGGCTGAGGCACAGGCTGAAACTCTGCTGTGTGATCCCAGGCAGGAATTTCCCCAGCATTTTATTTCATCAGCTGGTCAATAAAACATTCCCACCCCATTTCCAGCTCTACTGTAAGTGCTGTTCAGCAAACAGATGGAGCACATCCTCTCTGCTGTCATTAGCATGGCCTAGGCAGGCATTTGCTAGAAGCACAGCAGAAGGACTTTCCTAGAGCTCTATTCATGTGCTGGGTTTGCTGCACCCAGTGATGGGCACTTGAAGGACTTTGGGGACCTCACCAAAAGATTTCCCTGCAAGGTTTGGAAATGTTGACTGATCTCTCCCACAGAATCATCTTGGTTGGAAGAGACCTTTAAGATCATCTAATCCAACCGCTAACCCAGCACCACTAGGTCACCGCTACACCAAGTCCCTGAGCACCACATCTACAATGTGGGACTTTTAAAAGTCCCATCCAACCCAAACCATTCTATGATTCTATGATCTATGAAGCTGGACCCACAGCCTCTTCGGCTATGCCTCTTCAAGTGTGCAAGACTGTGGTGACCTCTATTTGGATGGACACACCCATGAAGCCTTCAAGTAACTCAACTGCAGAGAGGCACCTGCCCCAAATCTGCTCCCAGGAGATCGACAAAGCACACAAGTCTTCATAAGGGTAGGAATAGGAGATTTTGGCTAATTCTAAGGATTAACTCTGTGCTTACTGACTTTGCTGCTACAGTCTCAGGAAGGAGCATCATCACAGGCACCACTGCCTCCAAAGCTGGTGATGCTGTCTCCTCACCAGCAGCATCCTCCCAGACACAACCCCAAGGATGAGTCTGATTCCCAGCAGCTGGGATCACAAGCATATCCCTTTGATGCCAAGGTGCTGGTAAAACCCCAATCCTTGACCTATCCACTTCAATAAAACAAACAAGAGCTCAATGAAGTCTCTGCTAACTTTAGAAGATCCAATTTTAGAAGCCTGCAAGAGGAACTGCTGCCCAGCTGCATGCACAATGTTATCTTCGGGGTTTTCATCCCTAGTAGAGCTTCAGGCTCTGATTTTTTTAATGCCTGAAGAGAGTTTGGGGAGAATATACAACCATTTTTAAAGTAACAGAGAAAAGAAATCAGTATTTTGAAGGAAATGGAGAATTAGAGAAAAACACAGCACCCACAAAAAGCCCTGCCATATTAAGACCCGCTGACAAAAACTGCACCCACGTGTGGGACACCCCCTACCTAGAAGCTGTGCCATGAAAAGCAAAACCAGGACATGGGCTGCCCTTTGTCCCCACTTGTCCATAGTTCACTGCTGGCCTGGGCTTGCTATTGCAAAGGGAAAGGAGTAAGCATACGTGGCTGTCTGCTTTTTGCACGTCATCACTCAGATGGGCTTAAAAACATGGTATCCATTTCAACTTTCATTTCTGAAGTGATTTATCATGTCCCTCCATTTTAGCAAAGAGCAGTAAAAGGATGGAGGATGATCAAGAACAGTTCTGGGATCCACAGCTTTGTATCAGAGTAACCCAGCTTTTTAAAATACAAGATTTTGAGTAGAATTTTTAGTCTCCAAATCACGCCTTTTTCAATGAGTTCATTTTCAGGAAGCTGACCCATACACTTGCCTCAGAAAAATGTTTGGCTCTGGCTTGTGTCCATTAAACCAGATAACTGGGAGTTTATAAGTTCATAACTTGAAGTCAGAAAGTTTCATCTTTCATTTTCCACAGCTGATTTGCAGCCAGCCTGGCCTGAAACTGTGGGTTTGCTTCGAGTTCACCGTCATTTCAGAGTTCATTTGCAGTTTGAAGTGATGCTCTGCCCGTGCCTGGAGTCTCCTGCGCTCTCATCCCAGCTCAGTGCTAGTGTGTACCAGCATGGCTTGAAGTTCTTTACAATGACTGTGGTGAAATACAGGAACAGGTTGTCCAGAAATGTGGTTGAGGCCCCGTCCCTGAAGACATTCACAATCAAGCTTGATGGGGCCCTGCGCAACCTGATGCATTCTGTGATTCTGTACCTGCACTTCCCAAGGCCTGCATGGACCCACCACTGGCTGACAGAAATGTCCCTGGAATTGCTTTTGCTAGAAACACTAAGGGATTTAAATCAAAGGTTTTGGTCCTTGGGCTAATGAGGGCTGCCTTTTGCTGAAGTGATGATCCTGGAAGCTGAGAGAAGGCAGAAGAGCCAGGGCACACCACCTTGGATTTTTATTTGTATCCCTAGGGCAGACATTTAAGCTTTTCCAAATGGAGTTTTTTCCCTTTCTGCTACACCAGTACAAGAATTAGAGCTTTCTTCACTCAACCCGGCTGTTTTTCTGGTCTGCAAAGTCAACAAGAAGCACAGCCAGCTTTTTGGCTCTCTTGGAAACTTTGCAGTCCAAGAAAATCAGACGAAACATTTGAATACGCTCAAGCTTGTTCGTCAACAGTCTGATTTCTTAGGGACCTGACCCTGCGTTCAGGCCGGCCGACGCTGCACCGACAGCAATATTTTTGGGTACTGTGTGAAATACTCCTGCAATGGCCCTGCTGCCAAGTCTTGCAAAAGTTCCCAGGCTGAGGGGCTGCTGCTGGATGTGCAGAAGAAGCATCCATTGCAGAGTTCATGTGAGTTGCTGAAACAGATCACCCGGGAAGGGTCAGAAGCAAGGAGAGGCATTCACCGTGTTAAATACAACTCAGTAAAAACACCAGTGCCTGACATGTCTGACAGCTCCCACAGAGAGACTGAGGTTGCAAAGCATCACCCCCATCCTGCCCAGCAATAGAGGGGAGGTTGGAGCCATGGGCACCATTAATGCCTTGGCACCTTCATGGACATCCTACAGATGAGACAGTAACTGCACTCATATGTCTCCATCATACCTCAATAGACAGACTAGATTCCTGGTCCTGGCTGCCTGGATTGTGCTCCTCTCAGGAAATTTAGCATCTAAAGTACATGTCTAGCATTAAAGGATATAATTTTCTCTGTCTTTGCCCTTCCCAAGGTCACAGAAGGACACGGATCCACATGTAGGACTTCCCAGCCCGTTGTGGACACACAGGCCCCTTCGGAGCTCCAAACAGTACCAAATTCTTCTCTAAGGGCCCTCTGTGCAATGGGAAAAGAACTCCTCCACCCCAAAAGGTGGTAATCACCCCAAATCCTGCAAGAAGACCTGTCTGCAAAGCCTGTCCAAGGTGTGGCAGCCAGTCATGGCCTGGGGATAAGGCATCTGGATGAGCCCACAAGGTGGAAAGTTCAAGTGGCTGCTGTTTATTTGGCTTTGCGGAGAGCAGTCGCCCAGCCTGAACACTGGCCAAGCACCTTCCCCTTGCAGGAAGTGCCATGGGAGTCTTTAAATAACCACCAGTGGTCAGCGCTTTGGTTTGCAGCTTTGCTGGAGAGAAAACCATCCCTCTCATCATGTCTCCTTCAGCTCTTCCCTGAGCATAAATGGCATTTGCTCACCTCTTAGGTTTTCATGTTTATACCCAGCACACCCATGTCCTTCATGGAAGCCTGCTAGTAAGAGAAAAATAACTCTGATCTTAGGCGTAAAAACTCATATGGGTTCTTTGTCCCTTGTGCAAGATGAGTTCTGTGTTCCAAAGCCAAAGCTTTGCTTTGCTTCGATGTAAACTAGCAGCTCCCTGGGGTTCTCCTTGCCCTCCTCAGCGTGCTGTTAAGGTCCATACACCTCATCATACCTCAACATCAACCTGTAGCCTCTCAGCACCACTGTAACAGGTTCCTCACCTTCCTGCTGCTGGACTCATGCACTGCCAGTTCATATGGTTAAAACCAAGAATAAAGAACATGCCAAGATCACCCCCAAAAGGCTTTCTCATGTATTTCCCGGGGAGACTTAAAAGTCAGAAACCTTGCCGAGAACCTGGGCTGAACAGGTCACACAGCAAATCCTTTTTTACCAATGGAAAGTGCCCAAAGGCTGTTTGCTGGGAAGCCTGGTTAGTTTGGGATTTTGGCAGTGCTGGCTGGGGGAGAGAAATGAGGCATTTTACCTATAGCTGTCATTAACAGATTAACTCAAAATGATGGCTAGCAACAGGAAGCTCTGTAAACAAGCAGAAGAGTTTTTTACAGTTAGAAAACAAGACCTTGCCCTGACCTCCTTTTGGGCAGCCCTACTGGCACACAGCAAACCAGGATTTTATTTTAAACTGTGTTTGCAAAAAGTGAAAAAAAGAAAAGAAAAGAAAAAAGCTGCTTCCTTGATACTTAAGTCAGGTAAGGACACAGTGGGCTGGGCTGCCTTATAAATAAGCTTGCTCTTGTATACGTGTGTTTTAAAATAAGCTTATGAATTGTAAACACACAGGTTTCACAAAAAATAATTCAGCTTCACCGAAACTGTTTGATCAGGGCCAAGCCAGGCTTCCTTTGCTGCTTCAGAGGTCTGTCAATGCTGACTTAGACCCGAAAAACCTCTTAGAGACAGATAGAACCCTCTCACAGACACACAACTCCACTTCCAATTTTTGCAGTCCTTGAACAAGCATCTGAAAAAATATGGAAGGAGCCAAATCCAGTAGTTTTACTCAGGACCATCTCTGGAGATGCATTTCTGCCTTGGTTTTAAAAGATGAGGTTCTAAGGAGAGGTTAGAGTGGGAAAGGTCTCTTCCAAGCCATGTGTAGACATGGTAATTAAGAATGTGGTTTAGTGGTCATGGTGGTGCTAGGCTGACAGTTTAATTTGGTGATCTTAGAGGTCTTTTCCAGACTTAGTGATTCTATGTGTAGCGTGAGCACTTTCCACGGCGCCGGCCTCCTTGGCACCATCGAGACAGGTAATATTTTTATTTGTCCCTGTCCACTCTGCCCCAGGGGAGGAACTAACCACCATGAAATCTGAGCTGTAAAAAATAAAACGGTCTTGGCTTTAGAGGAGCAGGTGCAAGGGGAGAAACTATTTTTAACCTTCAGAGGGGAATGCCGGGACCCTTCTGAGCAAGGCTTGCCTGAGTTCAGGAGATTTATTCGGAGGAGGTGGTGGGGTCTGACTGGTGGTTAATCCTGGAGCTGGGCCTGGGGAGCAGACATCAAAGCATTCCTGCCTCTGCTGGGAAAATGGGAGAGGCGGCAGACAGAGGCTCTGCCTCTTCCCTGTGTGGCTGCTGGGGAAACAGGCAGCACAGACCTGACACTTGTGGCTCTCCATGACCCAGGAAAGCTGTAGAGATGTCTGAGCAAACTCCTGGGGATGGATCTTCCCATCTGATTTGCTAGGTTTCAGTCCTGCCACAAGAACAAGCCAGGTATATCATGAAAGGAGCTAGAAATATTCAATGGCCAATAATAGGACCCCAACAGAGACCCATTGCTGCCACCAATCACGGAAGGTGTGTGTGACTCCCTATCAGTTAGACCAGACAAGCATTCTTCAGGCTTTGTATTTGGTTCCCTCTCTAATTAACAGAGGGAGAAAAGGTAGTTGCCATGTCTGTAAAGCAAATCAACTTCTGGAGGTACTTCCCCATTCCTTATGGCACAAACTATGTAACTATGGCACAAACACACGGTAGCATCCTCCCTGATCTAAAAGGTATGGTAGGGTAACTCCTGGCCTTGCTGTGCATACATCAATTGCACTGGAAATATTTTATTTTAATCTGATCTTGCTGAGACTATTCTTATGTTTTAGGACCTATCCAACCACCCCTTGGCACCATGCTACTAATCAAAGTCCTAGATATGAGGATGGAGGGCAGTAACCTTGAAGAACCAGAGCCTTGGTAGGATGATACCAGCAGAAGGAGGGAGGCACAAGGAGCACACTCCAGGAATGGAGATGACAGAGCACTGCATGGGTAGTGCTGAGCATTGGTATAGGAGGATACTGCAAGGAGAATACTCTCAATTGAATAAAAGCTAGAAAATAAGTTTGCACTGAGGGCTGTTTAACGTCTTCTGCAATTGCTGGGGACTCACTGCTCCTCTGTGGCAGGAACACACTGGTAAATAGTTGGGCCATCAAAAACCAACCACCCAGGAGCCAAATAGTTGGTCTGTCAGCCCCAGAAGAGATTCAGAAAGGAACAGCTTCCTTGATGGAGAAGGCAAAAAGAAAATTTTAGGCATTTGCCCACCATGAGTGGAATACTAAGTGCTGATGGGTTAGGGAAGCTGCAGGATGAGCTCCTATCAAGCTCATGAGACCAGTGGCTAGTTTTCCTGTGTCTGTTCTGAGAGCCATGGTAGAAGCTTTTCCTACTGCAAGTAAGAGAGTTGTTCAAACCTCTTACAAGAAGGTTCTGCAGCAATCCAGCCTGGGAGATGAAGAATACATGACAGATTTAGCAGGACCTGACACCACATAAAGGGTGGCTAAGAGAACTTTGTCAAAGGCTGGCATTCAAGACTTCTCCATCCAAGGAGCCAAATGGCCCCAGGCAATCTGCCCTGGGGGACTTCTGGGTATACTGCATAATTCTCCAATCTCATTAAAGCTCCAAAGACCACAGAATCCTGCTCCTGACCTTCTCCAGAGCAGAAAATGACAAAACATTTCCTGTTATTTATAGCAGCTGGAGAGCCTGATGGGAAAACCCCACTTGTGAAATGTGGGCCACTTGCCATGCTTGCTCTGCAGAGAAGGGTCACGCCGCTCCAAACTCCTGCCCGATGGACTGCTCCACCCCCCCAAGGCCACTTCACCCTGGGCAAGACCCTGCTGAGACTCTGTGCAAGAGGAACAGGCATATGGATCTTGTTCCCATTGCCTCTCCAAGGCCATCTTCACATGGTACAACTCAAATTAGGCAAGCCTGAACATCCCAGGAGAGCAGGCTTCAGCTGTAAGGCTACAGGGACCTGGCAGTTCTTGAGGAGCACGGTTTACCCACACATGAATGTAGCTGACTTTACCTCAGAGGTGACTGTCAGCTTTCTAAAGAAACTGAGGAAATGGCAGAGGCCCTTTTCCTGCCTCCATGAGATGCTACCCACCTCCTCAAAGCATGGTGGGACATGCACTGGCACACTGCTTTGCCAGCAGCCAAATTTCTACCACCCTGGCGTGCATCAAAGGTGCTTTCCAGCATGCTTAGTGCAGGAACCCATGCAGCTCAAGACAAACTCTTCCTGCAAGGTGATGGGCTTTGCTATGGGTTCATCAGGCAAGAGCCTCCCAACACTGGACCTGTTAAAGATGAGTGTTTTGGTTGTCATGCTGTCAAGAAGGATTCCATAGCTTCTGTTTGGGCCAGTGAGGGTTTTCTGCTCATTTTCAGGCTGAGGTAAGCAAGCTGTTCATCATACATTGCTCTGAGACGCTGTGAACCAACCTGCCAGCCATCTCTGGAGCTTGCTGGGCTCAGCTGCCACAACAGCAGCTCTTCTCTGGATGAAATGCTGTGATGACACCCAGGGGCACGTACCAACTGCTACCCTGCCACAGTCTAAAATAAGCTGCTGGGCTGGAGGAACAGCAAGGTGACTGAGTGTCTCCCACACCAATGCAGTGGTCAGCAACTGATGGGATTTAGGACACAGCTGGGAACAGCAGAGGTCACATTTCTGAACTTCACCTTCACAGTGAAGCTGCTGCTCCTGTCATGGTAATGATATTATTGGTAGGATTCAGCTTGATAGCAGAAACCTGAATTTAGGGACCCAGGAGTCTCATTATAGTCATCACAGGATTACAGAATGGTTTGGGTTGGATGAGACCTTTAAAGGTCATCCAGTACAATCTTGCTGCAATGAGCAGGGATGTTTTCAACTAGATCAAAAGAAACCATTTCAGCTTGCCCTGAAGTAGTCACATGGTACTTGGCTTCCTGGTGGGCTCCTCCTTTGCTGCAGCTCCCCTGCTGTGAATCCCCATGCTCCTGTGGCTACTTTGGGAGACTGAGATCCCTACACACTGCATCCGCAGCAACAAATCCCCAAACCAGAGCCATGGTCAAGACACTGTGTGCATCTCAGCCAGAACTCCCAGGAGTTATCTTAGCCCTTGTGATAGAAAAGTTCCTTCTAAATAGCCCGAGGCAGTTTGCCTGCAACTCTGATTAATAATACCATATTTTATCAACAAAGTTGGATAGCAGAAATTCACAGACTTCATGCTGGTTAACTTTTTTCCACCAAACAAGCCCAGGGGTATTTTGACTCCTTGTCCTTGTGAAGTTTATTTTTCTAGGGCCCATCCACTTAGCAGCTTCCGGTAATGAAAAGACACACAAGGAGCATAACCACTTTCTAATAACTGGGGAAGGACTTTATGGCCTAGGCTCCTTGGTGCTGGAGCTGGAAAAGCAAAACACCTGCCAAAGCTGCCTGAGAGAGTTCAAGAGGCTTGCAATTAGCCCAGGCGAGAAATCAGGGTGAGGGCAACAGACCAGACATCACCCTCAGATGCAACAAGATCTTCTGCAGAAAACTTGCAGGTGCTCTTGTTGCTGGAGGCAAAAGGGGACTGGGGTTTGTGGAGCTCCAAAAGAACATCCAGCAGAGAAAGTACATCAGAGAAAGTTATCCTCACTTTCCGCCTTTTCCATGTCCCATCACCCAAGACAAGATGACCCAACACGAAACTAATTCAAGTTTCCCCAGTGCCTTCCAGCGCCCGCAATCATACCTCATCATCTGATGCTACCAGCATTTTGATTAAACAGCAGATGCTAAGAATGAGGTCAATAAAATGGACTACCTTAGCCTTTCCCTGGCAAGGATTTCACAGAATCACAGAATCTTTAGGCTAGAAAAGACCTTTAAGATCACTGAATCAAACTGTTAACCCAACATACCAGGTCAGCACTAAACCCTCTCAAGGTGGGGGGACTCCACCACTGCCCTGGGCAGCCTGTTCCAGGCCTTGACAACAATGACCAAGGAGGAAGACTTTTCTGCCTTCCTCCTGAGATCTGTGGGATGCATCTTTCACACTGGGACTGTGGGCTGCCACAGCTCACAGATGTTCTCCCTCTGGGTAGCCAAGAAACCTTCCTGTGATTTGAAAGCGTTTCCAAAAGGGATTCAGCCAAGACTCCCATGCTGCCTGGGCTCTCCTGGCAAAAGATTTTCAGATGCTGCAACTGGCTGGCGCATTCTACACCCAGACAGAACAAGCATCTGGCAGGCCCATTATTTATGAAGCATTACTGCCTTGCATGAAGGGTGTGTCCTGGAGAGCCCAGAGATTTATTGTCCAGATATAAAGCGACTGAGCTCTGTCCCAGGAGCACCACAAGGGAAAAGCCAAGAGTTTCTTCATAAAAGAGCCTGCTTATCATGATTGCAATTATTGGCACATGAAGGGGAGGACAGGAGGGCAAAGGCACCCCTGGGTGACAAGTGGAGGTAACACAGAGCTAGCTCCAGCGGGTGCTGCCAGTCAGAGGAGGGTGTCTGGTGTGGTGGAGGAATGGTCATCCTGGAAAGGGGTAAAGAAACCCATGCATTTAAATAGCAGTTGGGATAGTTTCTACAGCACATTCCATTCCCTCCAGCAACCTTGTGAGAGCCTGGAAAGATGAGTTGTGAAACCAAATTTCTCCCCACTGGCATCTCTGTGGGCAGAGCAGCCTTGCATGGCAGCAGGACTAGTATCCACCACTTATCTCCAAAGGCTAAGACACTGATAAATTACACTACATGGTGAGAAAGAACTTTCCACCAAGTACCTCCTCCCTGGCCTGGCCTGTTCCTGCAGCGGGGTGGACTTGGACAGAGCTTCTCAGATTGAAGCAAAGGATACAACACGTTCAGTGTGATGTG
Source organism: Dryobates pubescens (assembly GCF_014839835.1). Lineage (NCBI taxonomy): Eukaryota > Metazoa > Chordata > Aves > Piciformes > Picidae > Dryobates > Dryobates pubescens. The sequence goes on along the minus strand of NC_071625.1, from coordinate 16,284,426 downwards.
ATAGTACCTCTTCCTGAGACGTGGGTGAGGCCATGCATTTGCAACATGTCAGGCTGTATTTGCTCAGGGATAGAAAGTTAAATCCTCTGAGTTTCAGAGTTAAATCCCAGTTCACAGCAGTAGCTGGAAGAAAACCCTGGTGAGATGCATTGGTTCCTGGGTGGCTTCTTCAGGCCAAGCAGGCCCTTCCATGACGCCTGAAATCTGTGTCCATCCCACAGACGGACAGGACATCAGGTTGCATCCTGCAGCAGTTCAGAAGGACGGTGGTCACAGCCACACGCTGGGCTAAGCCATGAACGCTTCCTGGTGGTGCATGTCTACGTGACATCCCTTGCCTGCCTCTGGTTTAGATTAAAGTCACTAATAATTTTAGCAGGAAATCCCTGAACCAAGTGCATCTCATGGTGGGCTCACTAACAACAGACAGATGCGCTGCTCCTGTCAGGTGCTGTGGTGGCTTTGCAGGAGGGAACGAAGAAAAAAAAAACATAGTTATGGGTCACTGCCATCAAACCAAGTCTTCCAGGCTTAGGAAGACTGAACCACGTTAGTCCTGCTGTGTTGTGGCTTGGGCTTGGGTGAAGCCCCACAGGGCTGTCATGGTTCTATTTAGGGTATGCAATAACCTTTGGCTTCTATTGTATTTGTGTTTGCCAGAAAGACACTTTGGTCTGGCTGGACTAAAGCCGATGGTAATTACATGCAAATACCTCTGCTGCAGTGAGGAGGGGTTGAAACAGGAAAAAAACCCCATGTGCATGCCCTGTCATTCACCACTCCATGTAGAGACGGTCCCTCACCCCCCTGTGAGCAGAAATCCTTCTTGTCCCTGTGTTAGCACTTTGGAAAGTTATTGACGACACAGTCTGAGAAGGAGATGTGGAAATGGCTCCTGGTGCCAAAATACATTTTGTAAGCAGCAGCCACATCCCCTGAAGGACACTCTCTGCCTTGCCAAGCCATCAACCCACCAAGTAGCCTTCCCTGCTTCTCCCAGCAAATGTGCGAAATTCGAAACAGATGTTCCAAAATGCCTGGTCAAAGAGATCCCCTTTCATCTGCTAATTGCTGCTTATGAGGGAGAGGAGACATTAAGCATTCCAGAAATCCTCTTGAATGATCCAGACACCTATTTTTGTTCTATTTGGGAATCTTTGGCTTTGGCATCTGAGCTACCCTGCTGCTCCTTATCTGCTGCCCCCAACAGTTAAGGGTCAGCCTCAGCCTCCTCACCAGCACTTGCAACCATGGGGCTCATTTACAGCTATGGCTGCACTTGCCACCAGCCCTGTGCAATCCTACTGTAAGGCATACTGCAGTGCCACCACAATGGGCAACACTGCTCCCCCAGCATCATTTGGGCATGGCCAAAGGAGGTGATTCTCCCCTTTGACTCCACCCTGGTGAGACCTCACCTGAAGTACTGTGTCCAGCTCTGGAGTCTACAACACAAGAACATGGAGCTGATCCAGAGGAGATCATAAAAATGATCAGAGAACTGGAACACCTCTCCTATGGAGAGAAGCTGAGAGACTTGGACTTCTTCAGCCTGGAGAAGGCTCCAGGGGCATCTTATTGCAGACTTCAGTCCTTACAATTACAGCCTTACAAAAACAGCCTTTTAGCAAGGCCTGTTGTGACAGGATGAGGGGTAACAGTTTTAAACTAAAAGAGGGCAGATTTAGATTAGTTATTGAAGGAATTTTTTTACAATGAGGGTGGTAAAACAACAGCACAGGTTGCCCAGAGAATTGGTAGATGCTCCATCTGTGGAAACATTCAAGGCCATGTTGGACAGGGCTATGAGCAACCTGATGTAGTTGAATATGTACCTGCTTACTGCAGGGGCATTGGACTAGATGACCTTTAAAGGTCTCTTCCAAACCAAACCATTCTATGATTCAGGAAAGCTACTGTGGAGGGTGCAAAAATGATGTGCAAAAGGCAAAACTAAGATGTTATTTGCTGCAATGGCAGTGGTAACACCTCCATCTAAAACTGCATCAGGAGGACATGCCAACATGCCTTCCTCCTCCAGCTGCTATGACTATGCTGTCCCCAGTTTTCACTTATGCAAGCCTGAATTTAATTGAGGTACATTTGCACTGAGGATTTCCTCTTGTTGTCTTCCATCACTGTATTTCTAGCTTTGACAAATAAACAGCCAGTCCTCAAACCTTGGGCTCTTTATTGCTTGTGGTTCCTTCCCCTTCATTTCTAAGAAATGAATAACAGGAGCAGAAGGTTGCAAAACACATGCTGACCAACTCTGGCTTTAAATACAGTGAGAAATCAAACAAATGAGGAGAGAGGAATGAGGAAGATCAACTGTAGGGAGACAATGCTCAGCTGCACCCAGCATTAAGTGCTGGAAGCTGTCAGTGCTGATTTAGGAGGTGAGGAAACAGAATGTGATACCACCGACAGGTGCAGTGTGATGCACTCCTGCACTGGCGCTGCAGCTGTGAAGGGGTCCACGGGCTGCTTGGAAAAGACTTGGGGTGGGAAGTTAATGCCTGCTGTCAGGTACCAACCAACTGTGGCTGAAGAAGAGGAGCTCAGGGTGAAAATGTGGCAAGATGCAACGGGGTGTGCTGGTTTCCTCGAGGAATGTGTGGCTGATCCTCAGTGATGGATTAGCATCGCTCTCCCCGACAGCAGAGACGACCATTAGGAGGAATTGTGTTACACTAGCTGAGCAGCTTTGCTGGAAACTGTGGGAGATGAGAATAATCCTGCTAATAACCGCAGAGCCCAGCTCCTCAACGATGCCAATTTCCACGTTGTTTAATGAGGGCGCGGCATGATAGAGGGAGACTGCAGGGGAATATAAAATTCTGCCTGAAATGGACACATGCTAATGCTGTTTAGATTAGACAGGATGAAAAAAAAGATTAACAAAAATTGATTCTTATCTAAAAGAAAACTTGGAAGAAATAAGGGGCTGGAGCATCTTTCTTTCCATCAAAGGTACCAGCTGAGCTCTGCCTGCCAAGAAGGCAGGGGTCCAAACTGGGATGGGCAAGCCAGCATCTCAGCATCACTAGGAATAAGCACAGAGCTTCCAAAGACAGAACAAAAAGGCATCGACATGCAAACAAAGACGTGGCAGGGAAAAGTACAAGTGGGCAAAACAAGACCTCAAGGAGAGAAATTACCCTGGGATAAGGCAAACCCCTCACAGCTCTTCCTAAACCCAAAGAGGCTCCCACACACCACCCTGAGCACAGAGGTCACAAGGTCTCACAGAACCATTAAAGTTGGAAAAGACCTCTAAGATCATTGGATCCAACTGTTAACCCAACACTACCATGACCACTAAACCATGTCCCACCTGTGCTCATGCATCATGCCTCAAATTCCCTTGGTATGGTTTGATTAAAATGCATCCCAGAGGGTCCAGCATACAGAGAGGTTGAACACTGCTAAGAAGGCATATGCATATTTTGCTCTGATGAACCTAAGTGCTGTAAATCCACTTCAGCCTCTAAGCAAAGTGCCTGGCACAGCCACGCACAGGAAAGTTCTGCTTCAGACCAGGGCAGAGATTATCAGAAGATTAGCACAGCTGGGAGCATGAGTGGTCATGCTGCTACCCAAGGTTGCCAACCAGAAGAAGAGGGAAGGGTGTTACTAAAGGCAGCGTTACAAAAAAAACCCTTCAACCTCCACAAAAATGGCTTTTGCATTGCAGAAGATAAGCATTCTAACGAAGTTACATGATAGCTTGGAATCAGAAAGGGTGGTTAAGGTATTCTGCAGGCTGGTATCATCCTTGGTGAGGATGTTGAGAGGTGGCACGATGGATTTTCTTCAGTCAATAGGAGCATGAGCTGCAGTTGTGAATTGCTGAGGCTGTCTCCACCACAGGGATGGGGAAACCTTGCTGTCATGCTCCCCTTCATCCCCCCTCAACCAGGAGCACTGGGGTTATTTAGGTTGGCAGACACACAGCACTCAGCACAGCCTGCCAGAAGATAAATACCAGAGCAGGGAAAAGAATCATTTGAGCTAAAAGCCAGGGTGGGTACAAGAACAAGGCCAAATGGGTACAAGTCATCCACAAATAAATTTAAGCTGGAAATGAGAGCAGTTTGTATCCATGCGAGCAGCAAGACTCCGGCAGCGGCCTTCCCGGAGGACTTGCCAGGGTCAAACGGCTCATTAGTTTTAAGAAGGAAGCTGGCAGGGGGTTTGCATCACTGCTGCCTGTAGCGGCAGGGGGGGAACAGTCTCCAGACCAGCCAAAAATGACTGGTGGCCCTGGGGCTGGCTTTGGTGGGATGTCTTCTGCTGCAGCCTGTATCCTGCCCGGCAGGATACCTGTGCCGGTGGGGTACGGAGGGATGCAAACCACATCCGCCTGCTCTTGGACACAGGGAAGCTGCACAGGGAGAAACACAAAAAAGGAAGGGCTCCATTCTTCTGGCGGATGGGAGCTTAAATATCGGATGGGATTTGGGCTCAGGGCCCTCTGTGAAATTCAACTTGGCTTGTCTTAAGAGAGCAGTTCTACTCCCCAAGCACCCTACAAGCATTTCAGCAACAGCAGGGGGAATCAGACCTACTTGTCGAGCATGTTGCTATTTGTGCAAATGTTGTGTACTGGAGGGAAGCTTGAAGAACAAGTCCCCTTTTTATAGCGCGTTGGATGCTGGCAGCAAGCCTGCAAATTAGAAGGAATTCAGAGAGGAGCAACAACAACAACAAAAAAGCCTAAGGGGCTGGGGGGGGATTAGTTTTGGAGGATAAAAAAAAAGGAGAGAGAACTAAGTGTGTGGTCCAGTGTATGCAGCTTTGGGCTGGGACTGAACCCAGTGCTGTCCCATCCACTGCCAATGTCCCTGTGCAATTTGCAGGTTTCCCTGCCTGTCCTTAAGAACCAAGTTATGTTTTCTCTCGCTTCAGCAGACAGCTCTCCCACATCCACACAGAAATCATTAAAAAAATTACATATGTGACAGAAAGTTAATTAAAAGCCACCAAATCAAAGGACAGCCCATGAACAAAACTGCGGCCAACCCGTGGCAATGAAGGGTGTGCAGGGAGGAAATCCTCACAGCAGTGGGATATAATAGGGTGGTTCTATCCCAAATTGGCTCAGTTCATCCTCAAGCCCTTTGAATGTACACACAGAGGCCCTGATATGTCTCTGCTGTCTGCATTGCTATTACTAGGGTTACTGAGAGGGACAGGAGGTGACCCAGATCAAGGGTTCAACCACCAGCCTGAATTCAGCCTGGCTGTGCTTGCACTGGTGGCAGGGCCCCAGAATGGGGACTCTGGCAGAAGCTCAGCACTGTCCCTGCAGGAAAAAACACCTGGCAGTCCCCAGCTAGAGGTACCCAGCCTCGTAGGGACATCCTTGTGACCAGCAGGTTGCATCCCTTGGGATGCATCACCCCGGGGAGCATCAGGGTAGGGACACCAGAATCTTTCAGGGTGTGAAAGCAAGGATGAGATCTATTTTCCTGTTTCTTGACAAAACCCCCTGTTTTCCTGCCTGCGACACAAGCAAGCACAAAGCTGCAATTTGCCAAAAAAGGGGTGGAGAGGAGGGGACACAGAGGGTGGGACAAGCCTTCCCTTAAATGCCCCCTAAAGCCACCTTAAAAAATAATGAACTGGGGGCAGTGGAGGTTACTGGTTTGGTATGAGAATTTTCATAAGCATGAGAAGAAAAAAAAAAAAAAGACCACATTGCTCCAGAGTACTTTTTTTTTTTTTGTAAAGCAAGCTTCAGGGGCTCTGGGAGAGCAAGGCTCACTGCAAAGTTTGTTTTCTGTTGTGCCCATGTTACCAAGCAGAGCTGGCCGAGGAATGCACGGCAAGGGGCACCCAGCTGGGCTGCACCCCTGGATGAGTGATGGCAGCCAGGTATGATGCCATGGTGAGGGTCACCGAGCCTGGGCACTGCCTGCAAGCCAGGACACTGCTCAGCAAGCCACCTTCCCAGCTTAATGCAAGCTTCCAGCAGCGCTTCATTTCTGACTATCTTATTGCACACTCCGCCAGTAAAATAAACACAATCAATACGTTAAAAAAAGAGATTGTCTAGAGGTTGGGATAATCAGGGCAATTCCCCTGGTGCCTTTCCCCAGCATGCCAGGGTGCAGAGCAGAAGCCAGCTGATCCCAAACCTTTCTCTGGAAAAGTTCAAACCCGCAAATACTTGGAATTGCTCTTTGAAGGAATTTATTTTAAAGCCGCTTTAACGGCAGCTGGGAATTACCAGGGAGGCACTTTGCTCTGCAATTTCCCAGCTGCTGACCCCATTCACATGAAGGGGACCCCGGGTGGTCGCCCAGCTTGGGAACATGTGTTGAGCTGGCACTGCCCAGCCTTGTACCTGAATTTTCCCTCACCCTGTGTTGCAGGAGCAGCATGGAGAAGGCTGCTGTGAATGGCAGAAGCAAAAAAATTAACTCCTGTAACCAGCAATGAGGGTGTGAGCTTGCTTGGCGAGGATGTGGAAGGGTTATCTAAGACCCAGTTCCCACGAGGGTTGAAAATTGCACCCAGCCTTAACTGGAGCAATAGCAGAGTAGGAGGCTGTGACCCTCCAAAGAACCAAGCCAACATCTTGACTTGTTGGTGGCACATCGCTTTTTAAGAAACATTTTGTTCTTAAGAAAAAAGGAAGAAATGGGTTATAGAGCAAAATCATCAATGGAATGCTGTATTTCCATAGCTGAGCACTGGCAGGACTAGTCCTGCTTAAAGACTGAAAGACGCTACCAGTGGAGCTACTGGAACATGGAAGTTTTGCAAGTTCCTCTTGCAAAGCTTCTGTGGCCCCCTGCCCACTTTGTTGCCCTGAGAGGTTTATGAAGTCCTTCTTAGCTCCACACCTACACAGGGACATCTTGGTGACCCTGGCTGGGCTGACTAAAACCATAGAGATGAGGCGGTAGACCTGGAAGGGGCACAGGCAGGTGGCAGCAGGTAGAAGCAGCCCCATGCCCAGCCGTTGCCGGATATGAACCCACCTGTGCTGCACAGCCAGCCAGCTGCTGACAAGTCACCTGGAGCAAAGAAGGCCCCCAGAGCCACTGGCAAGGGTTGGGCTGATAGGCATCAGCCCCCCATATCACAGCACCTGTGGCCCCACACCGGCTTTCCTCTCTCTGCTGTCATGCTTGAAAGACATTTGTGGAACAACACAGCAAAAAACAGAGGATTTGAGTGGTAGGTTAGAAAAAGAAGGAGAGAAGAAAACAACTTGGCAAGAAGGAAAGGGCTGAAGGACACAGACATTTCCATTTTGGTGCAAACCTTCCAGGGGTGCCACTTGTGAGTATTTATTGACCAACTTGCCTGCCCTCAACAAGCTGGCCTTGCAAACTGTGGCAGGGAGGGATGCTATTTCTGGTCAAGATGCATATAGTGGCAACGCTTTATTAATTCTAACATCAACTGGTGACACACATAGAACTCAAAACACAGTCAGCAACCCACTTGGAGAGGGCTCTGTCTCTGCAGGCACCTCAATTCCATTGTCACCCCAATATCACCCCAAAAAATCCACCAAGAATTCTCATGCAATGCTTCAAAGGACCAAAAAAAGAAAAAAAAAAAAAAAGGAGAGAAAAAAAGAGGTGCAGTCTGCTTAAAAAAATCAAGATGTGAACCCCTGAGTCCAGCAATGTAACAGATACAGAGGATTGAGTTGCTTTTCTCCTGTGGTGGGTTGAGATTTCCCCCCAACATTAACTTTGCCAGACTAACTCAGCTGGAAGCAAATGAAAGCTGTATTTACAAGTAAAACTACAATCCACAATGAAAGGAAAAATAATCAATGTCACCATGAAATAAAACTACTAGATACAGCCAGGTAAGGTTCATTAAAGGTGAAAGGCAAGGCTTTGACTCCAAACCCAGCTATTCTTCCCAGGCTGAAAGGCTATATTGATAAAATCTTCCCCTGCACAAGTCTGTGTGGGAAGTCATCACCCCCCTCCCCATCCCTTGCAACATGGAAACGTACCACATTGCCCTCAGCTCTCAAGTTAAACATCTTATTAACTGCTGTGACGTAAAAGAGGAGATCTCCGAGAACTATTGCAGAAATGAGGGAACATTTGCCATCGATTAGCAACGATACCACTGCAGAGAGATCTTCACAGAGAAACACATCCAGCTCCTCCTTTTCCCACCCCCCCTTCCTCTAATCACTTAATGTCATGGGAAACTAAACCTGACATCCAACAGCCTAGATATGAGACTTGCAGTAAAAATACTTCTAAGATTGAAAAAAAAAGCTGAACAAAAAACCCTTGCCTTCCAGGAAACCATTTGGATTCAGACCCCGCACAGCTGCAGCCACCCTCTGTGTGGCATTCATCCCTCCTGCTTCTGCTTGGAAATCAGGCAGGGTGGGGAATAAAAGGGGAGAGGGAGGGGAAAAAAAAAAGGGAAAAAAGAAGTGATATTGCAGCTGATGAGCTGCAAGAGGCTGTTGGCAAAGTGGTCCAGCAATCATCTGAAATTCAGACAGTCACGTGAGGAGCCTGTCTGCAGCTCCCGCGCAGCCCAGGCTCAGCACTTCGCTGAACTGCACACGCAGCGATTTGTTGCGTCAAGATCTCCCGCCCCACTCTCACCCGCTTTCCAGCCCCATATGAAAACCTTTCAGCAGGTTTTTGCATTGCAAGGTGACCGAGAGCTTTGTGCCGAAGCTGCTCCAGCCACAAAGCTGGATTCCTGCCATGCAAGTGCAGAAGAGCATTGCTAAGCTGCAAAGCCACCCAGCAGGCACCAGTGTCTTCACCAGGATGTGCACAGGGGCCATAACCCCATTCCATCACATAGAGTGAGTGGAGGGTCCCACTGGCATGAAGGAGTGCCCAGGAGAACACGCTGTACCTGCTCCTGGGGCCAGCCTGTCCCTGGGCAACCCTGGGCATGCCTGAAACCAGTCCCCATCTTCCCAGGCAGCCATGGTTGCATCAGAGAGCAGCCAGGTTGAGCCCAGACACCTCCAGGGTGAGGTGGCAGCTGGCTTTTTGTTTTTCCTCTTTCTTTCTTTAATTTTCACCCAGGATGTTACTTTGTGCCCAAAGGATGCTTCAGCCTCCTTCCAGTCCCATCCTGCATCACCCCATCCTGCATCAGTTCCCAAGGACCCATTGTGACCAAGCAAGGTTCCTCTGCAAAAGCCACGTGGCTTCACAGTCAGCCTCACCATTCCACCCCCTAAAACCTTTGGGACAATGAAAACTTTTTTTTTTTTTTCCCCTCTCTGCTGCACCCACTCCTCACATAAATTAGGAAGAGTAGTTAAGAGACTTAATGCTCCATGCTTCCTCACCTTCAACATTCAGCTGAAGATGCATTGCATTGTGCTAAAGTCAGGCAGATACAGTGGGACTAAAAAAAGAGCTCGGGTTTTTTTTTTAAAAGCCAGATTGCCTTTCAGGGCAACTATATTTATAGGTAGAGCTGTTGAAATTTTAAGGGCTCCTTGCCACAGGAATCCTGTCTCGTGCTCACAAAGTGGTGTAACTTGGCAAAAATGTACATTCAATGGACTGATGTGTGTCACTTCCCTCCCTTAATTTCAGACAAAATCAGAGCGGGGAAAACAGAAAAGACGCAAAATGTGTGTGGGTGCTGAGCGTGCCCCCTGCCATGTGCCGTGATCCACATTTTCCAGGTTTGCAGCATAGCAAACACAGGACTTCACACCCGCCCCTGGACCAGCACTTTCCTTTTCTGTCAATGACTGGAAAAAAAAAAGCTTTTGTGGGTGTTTATTTTTGTTTTTGGTTTGGCTACCAGTGGCACACACAAAGCCTCCTCTGCAATTCACTTTATGGTTGAAAAACCCTATCGGGGTTCAGCTCCAGAGCAGTAAAACTGCCCTCTTTATCCGAAGCAGCACGGGAATGCTGTTCACCACCAAGCTGCGGCACACGATGCCCAGAAGCCACATAGGCTTGACCCAAAAGTTTGCCATTTCCTTACTCAGCACGCTATGCTGCTAAACTCTTGTTTCATTTTAATGTAAGCTATAAAAGCGTGTTACGCCATGTCCAAAGATTCTACCACCCCGCTGAGGACGTCTGGATACTAAACTTTTATTTCCTTATGGTAACGTCTGCCTATTTAAGACAAAACCCAAACCATAATTAAAGTTATTGATAGGACCCAATGTTTACTGTTTGCTATTTTAATATCAAGCGCTGTTGGATTTCAAGCCACTGATTTCCATTGCTTGCAGGGGATGATTAAGCTGGAAACATGCCTAAATGACAGGGTATATTTGATGTTTCTATGGGCACTTCTGCCATCAAATCAAAGAAATGCACTCAGGAGACCGATCCCAGAGGATGCTTCTCAACAGGGACTGCCTTGACTGGAAGCAGGCAAATGATTTGTGAGCTATAAAGACACATTTGGAAATAAAACTGCAATAGCCATAATGAAAGCTTTTTGCTTCTGCTAGGAGCCCTCCCCTTCAGCATTGCCAATGGGGCAAAGACTCCTGGGGCTCTGGTAAGGTGACTATTTCCAGCCTTCTGAAAGTTATCAGAAGTATCGTTTTCCCAAAGAAATGAATTTCAGGTTGGAGCACTTAAAAGTCTTCCTTCACTTGCCTATGTGCCAAATGTGGTGGCCCCTACTAGCATCTGATGGACCCAAGAGATGATTGCATTGGGGATTGTGCTGCAACAACCACTGCTAACCAGCACCTGGCTGGTTAACTCTGAAGCCTAGTAACAAGCAGCTGTGAAGTTCCAGGATGTATACAAATATTGGTGCAGAATATTCGTGGGTGTGCAAAGCTCTAAATCCACCTGCACAATTTTCAACACATGCTATAAGTAGCAATATGATGAAAAAGTTAGCAACCATTGTGATGGTGGAATTCAAATCCAGCTCACAAAAGGGTATGGAGATTCATGTTATTTAGTACACAAACAAGTCACCAGGCCCATTTATCCATGCTGCTCTTTTTCCACTGCTGTCAAATACACAACTTCATCAAGGCTCAGTTTTCTTGCTGATCCTTTTAGCAAAAAGGATGCATAAAACCAACCCATCTGCTCCAGACTTTTATGTCACCCCGTTTACGTTTCAGCTCCTTTGAGCAGAAAGATGAAGCAGTAACCAAATTAACTGGAAACTGGCAGGACAAACTTGCCAGATTCCAGTTAATTGCTTGGATTAGTAATTCCAGTCGCATGCAAAATCCACCTCACCGACGGCAGAGAAAGGCATTGCATGGTATGTCCTCCTGCTATGCAACCTGGCTGCTTGTGCAATGGGGTCCACAGCCTCACAAAGCCCCCAGTAGCCTTCTGCACCTGATGGAAACATGCTCAAATATGGCCCAGGAAAGGCCACCACTGCTGTAACTGCTGATGCAGTGAGCGGAGCCCCATATGTTTGACCCCGTTTTCTTGCAAAGAGGTGGGAAACATCCACAGCATGGAGCATGGGCTTCCCTCCTTGGCTCCTGCAATACCAAGCGAGAGTGATGAAGCCCCTTGGAGTCCAAGTGTTCTTGCCTGCTGATTTGCACCCTGTATCACACACAGCACGTACAATGTCTGTCGGGGTGCTCTGATGCTCAGGGCTGCCACGGTGGGGTGCAGAGCCCCCTCGACAGGGTGGGTGACTGCAGCATCGCCATGACCTCGCCGCTACTGCACGGTGCAGCACCGTGCATGACCCTCCTCTCCTGATGCCAGGATAGCTGCACTGTTCAGTGTCCAGCTTGAGCCCCATTGCTTCTACCAGTGCATCGTGTAAGCCTGAACGAGACTCCCATTCTCGGTACTGCCACCGAGGTTCCCCACGCAGCTACCGGCGTTACTGCACCGGGCACCGGTTCCCCTCGTAGCTACCGGCGTTACTTACCGAGCATCCCGCTCACTAATTGCCCCCCGTCGCCTCCGAGGTTACTGCACCGTGCAGTGGTTCTCCCACGCAGCTACCGCGGCTCTTACCCCGCTCACGGCCCCCTGTCGCTTCCGGGGCCACTGCACGGCGCGGTGCCGCGCACGCCGCCCACCCGCGCCGGGCCAGAAGCGTGCAGCTCCGGTGCGCGGCCTCCCCCGCACGCTGCGATCGCCCCACTCCCGCCATCCTCCTTTTCCCCGCCGCGATCGCCCCGTTCCTGGCCTCCCTGGGGTGCAGACCGCCTCGCACTCTGCAGCAGCCGGGGCCCCCTCCTCCCGCATTGTTGTGCGGACGACCTCATGTGCCGCTGCCAACCGCCGCCTCCCTCCATATGCCGTCCGGCCCGACCCAAGCACTGACCTGCTTGCCGGCTCCGGCCGTGCCGCCCCGCTTCGCTCGGCTCGGCTCCGCGCCGCGCCGCCCGCCCAGCCTCGCTCTCCGCCCTGAGCCCGCACATGCAGCCGCCGCCGCTGCCGCCGCCGGCCCGCGCGCGCGCTCCCGCTGCCCGCCCCCTGGGCCCGCCCCCGCAAAGCCCCGCCCACGAGCTCCAACAGCGCGCGTCCGCGGAGTCACATGGTGCCAGGAGAGCCAATGGAAAAGGGAAGGACTAGCGGGGGGCGGGACCAAGGGGTGGAGTCACGTGGTGGGTCGGCCCAGGGGAGGGTGTGTCCGCCTGCGGATTGGGCGGGGCCAGGTGAGGCGGCGCAGGGGCGTGAGGTGGGTGCGGCTGAGGGGGGAGACGCGCAGGAGGAAGGCGAAAAAGAAGACAAACCAGGGAAAAAGATGAACAACAATCATAGAACGATAGAATTGTTTTGGTTGGAAAAGAGTGCCAAGGTCATTCAGTCCAACTGTTGGAAGGGAAGCAAGAAAACGTAAAACAATAATTAAAATATAATAATAATAATAATAATAATAATAATAATAATAATAATAATAATAATAATAATAATAATAATAATAATAATAATAATAATAATAATAATAATAGAAAAGGAATAATAATAAGTGCACCTTGGGGTACTGTGTCCAGCCCTGATATCCTCAGTGCGGGATAGACATGGACCTGTTGGAGCAGGTCCAGAGGTGGCCACAAAAGTGATTGGAGGGATCAAACATCTCTGTCATGAGGACAGGATTAGAGAGCTGGGGTTGTTCAGCCTGGAGAAGAGAAGGTTCCAGGGAGATCTTTTTGTGAACTTTGAGTACCTAAGGGGCCATATAAGAAAGATGGGGAAGATCCTTTTAGCAGGGCCTGTTGTGACAGGACAAGGTGTGATGGTTTTAAACTAAAAAGAGGGGAGATTTAGACTAGATAGAAGGAAGATGTTTTTTACAAAGAGGGTGCTGAAACGCTGGTACAGGTTGCCCAGAGAGCCTGTGGATGCCCCATCCTTGGAAACATCCCAGGTCAGACTGGACAGGGCTCTGAGCAGCCTGATCTAGTTAAAGATGTCCCTGCAGGGGTTTTAGACTAGGTGACCTGTAGAGATCACTTCCTAAAACATGCTATGATTGTATGACAAGGAGAAAAAGAAGATGAAGATGATGGCAACAAGGAGAAAGATGAAGAAGACGAGGAGACCTGGAGGCAAGGGCAGGCAGGATAAGCCTGGGCTTGGTGTGCTGGTAACCCCATTTCCCTGAGGCAGCACAGGCTGAGCAGAAGCCCATGAGGTGTCCCACAGGCCAGACCAGCTGCATAGAGGGGGCCACTCATTCCTGAAGCTCTGGAAAGGATATATTGAATATTTCACCGTGAGCAGTCCTGGGTGTGTGCAACGCACAACGCTGTCATCCAGTGTGCCATTGCCCTAAGGACTGGCATCATTCAGGAGCTGCCATTGCTCAGCCTTTCCACTCAAGGGTCTTGCCTCGGGTTGTCCACCTATGTAACTATAAATCCCTTAAAGAAAGTGCTTAAAGAACTACCATAAATCTAACGAGAACAGAGCACTGACGTCAGTGCAAGATGCCTCTTTTAATTTATTTCTAATTTATTGGGGACTCCTTTAGCAGAAGCCACCATGAAGGCAGCCAAGGGCTTTGCAGACATTAAAGAAACAGTAGAATAGGCCTTCTGAGGACAGAGAAGGGTGAGGTGAGTCCTCAGGAGTCATACATAAATATGTAGAGATGAAGGGGAAGCAGCTGAGTGTTGGGAGATCATTTGCTTGCGTTTCAAGGATGTTTCTTCCTCTTCTCTGAAAGGCATTAAAATGATGCACTCTGAACCAGAACCATCTGACAGTGCTTTATGTTTCTGAGAACATACTTTGTTTAAAGGGCCAGGAGGCCTCCTCTTCGGTTAAGGGCTAACCTTTCACGACTTACAGCAAGTCCTCCATTGGAATTGGAGGGGGAAAAAAAGGACAAAAAAAAGGGAAAAAAATGGTTCATAATTCCTTGACATATCATGCATAAAAACTTAATAAAAGAAACAAGTCTATTTAACCAAGTTGGGGTTTTTTTTAATGTGATGGGTCTTATGCAGCTCCAGTGTGTATGTGTAAGTATATGAAATGGACCCTTTTCTGTTGACCAATTCCAAAAGATGTTAGAGATTCATAGATTCATTTTCTGCAAGTTTGCAAACAGCCAGATGGATAACAGGGATATGCATCAGCAGGTCTAGCAGTCTCCTTCCTCTTTCCCTTTCTGGGCAGAGGCATAGCATAAGCTTAACCTTGGTTAGACATCAGCATGTTCACACCTTGCAAAGGAGGTCTGCTGAAAACAGAAACAAAACTGTTACTTGCCTTGCTGATGACATTTAGGTTTTTGCTGTTTGACTCCCTGTTACTTTTTCTAAGTGAGAAAATGATGTTATTCACATCAAGATTTTTAATGAAATACTTACAGAGTGTGAGTTTTGGTGGTGTTAGAATCAGTCTGGCAAAGTATAGCAAAAGCTCTGGAGGGCAGAAATCCTCCTGCTATTGCTGGTGATGGTGAAACTGGCTGAGAAACCTGCCTGTGAATGCTTTCTTTAAAAGCAAAAAATTGAAAACTCAAACAAACAAACAAACAAAAGCTAGCACAAAGAAAAACAACTTTGCAGCTGCTGTACTTGGTTTGGGTATTTTTGGTTAAATCCTTTCTTGTTAAAACAGCATGACCCTTTTTCCTTCCATGGGGATTCCCAGGCATGATGGGGAGCTGCATTTGGCTCTGAGGGAATACGTTTGTTTTTCTGTGTCCTTTACTGTTTGTGAACATGAGAGACCAGCCTTTCTTTCAGATGCAGTGAATGCCAGTAATCTGGTTTTATTTAGTTCAGGACCTGAGAGTGGTGGTTGGCATGCTGTTCTTTGCTTACCATTTGAAATGTCACATGGCAAATTCTAACGCTCAAGCACAATCTCAGCTTGACAGGTCTGGCAAAAGAAAAAGGGGCAACAGCATGAGCCTCCACCACATTGCCTCAGAACTGTTGTCAAACCCAGCTTGATCCCTCTTGCATGGGTGAGGCTGGAGGCTTGCTGTGCCTAAGAGCATAGCTTCTCAGCCAAGGGTGTAAATTCATACCAGTTTTGCTGCTCTTTGGTAGGGGAACTTTTGTCCATTGTAAGCTGGGGGGAAAATAGAGGCATTAAAAATTGATGTGCAATGCAACTGAGGAATACCTTCGGGTCTCCTGGCAAGTCTGAATCCACTTCCAGTCAAGCCCATCTTCACTTCTTTGTATTTTAGCGAAATAGGCAGAGAGAAATGTTTCCACAATCAGGTCACTGCCTTAAGAGGATCAAATACGCTTCATGTTCGCTGTAATTTCCTGAATTTGAATGGATTTCCAGCACAAATATCGACAATCTCCTGAGCATCCTTGAGCACATTTTTCAGCGTGATGCACTGAAAAGCAATGTGGAAGGATTGTAACCTCTGAGCAGATACTAATCCCAGAGGGCTGTATTTGCCTCAGTATTAGTGGAAAGCCTGGCCATGGTTTAATGCGTGCTTGTCAAAGTGCTTATATTACAGCTAGGACACTTTCCTGGATCAAGACCGTGCAGCCTCCATCTTTTCAGAAGGGCTAGAAATGCACTCCATGCACTTGCTTTGTCTGAGTTTCTGCAAGCTTTTTTTTTCTTTCTTTCTTTTTTTTTTTTTCCCCCCCCCTGTGATCCTTTCCTACCCCTTCTGTTATTTCCATTCCAGCCAAACACAGCTTTCTTCAAGCCAGGACATCATTAACATTGAACTGAAGGAAAATATTTCTCTCCTTTTTTGCCACCTGCAGACAGCACGTCTCACAGATGTGGTGCCAGAGAGGGAAGCAGCAGGTAATTCTGAGTTGTAAAGGTTGCAGGAGGAATTGCCCCTCCAGGGTGGGAAGTGAAACATGGATTCTTGGTATGTCAGTGTTAATGTCACACTGATGCCTCCTTCCTATCCCCTGACTGTGTTTCTCAGCCACTAGAGCTTTTGTCTTGGACTCTCTATGCCTCCTCCTTTGCTGAAGCAGTTGTCACATCTTGTTTCTCTGGGACTTCAACATCTGGATGAGGTTTCCCATCATGAGCCCTGACACGTGTTCTGGTCATGTTAACCTGTACTACAAGAAACCTGGGTTTCTCCAGCTTGCAGAAGTCCCAGAAGCTGCTGTGCATTGACTAGTGGGAGAGATAAGAAAATTTAAAAAGCAACAAAATAAAACCAATGGAACCCCCCTATAAGGTAGTTCTGATTTTATTTTATTTTCTTTGAAGTTAGATTTTTCTCCAGGAGAAGCTTGAGATGGAGCACTTACCTCTTCCAGAAGAGTCATTTAATAGCTGGGCCAGCACTTGGAATTCACTTGAAGACACTGACTAACTCAGCGCATGAGCGAAACTGAAGTTCACTCATACATGGTAACACCTTTCTTTTCCCACACTCATCAAAAACCTTGTTGCCTACTTCACAAATTCCCCAGGTATTAATAGCCAATGAAGACTTCAGAGCAGAAAGAGCTGGGTGCAGACTGACGCTGCATTTGCATTCAAGAAGGATGGAGGCAGCTATAAAGGGATCACCACCAAGTGCTGCAGATAGCCTGGCTTCTTGCAGCTGCCCTCCTACACAGCTGAAGCTCAGCCCTGCTTTCTCAGGCACATGGCATAGTCCAGGGCTTTTCATCTGGGCTGAGAACGTGGTTAAATCCTTGTAGGCACCACAACATGGAATGGAATTTTAACCACATCAGGGAAAGCAGGATGGGTCTCCTAGGGCAGGGCTCCTTCACATGCAGTCCTTGCACTACTGGTGGTCCCTAGCATGCCTGAAGGTGGTCTGCAAGATGATTGCAATCAGAAAACACAAACCCATACACATTGCATTCCCATGCCCGAAGGCCAGCAATCAGAAAGGAGATGAAGTAACAGTGATAGATAAACGTTTGGAGTTTCAGATCCTGGTAACAGTTCTTTCAGTGACACTGTTGTTCTCAAGTTTTGTCCCTTTTTGTGTAAAAAGATGAACTGTTCATTTGGTTTAAGGAGGTTGTGGAGGGACAGCTGGTTGCCCCACTTCATCTGGCAATGGAAACCTGGGCTGGTATGTGCTGCAAGAACCCTGCTTGCTGCCAGAAATTACCTGCAGCCAACCCCACATACCTTGGTTTTGCTCATTAAAGGACATACTTGCATAATCTTCCTTGTATGATAAGGAGCAGTGCCTACTTTCTACCTCACACCCAGGCCTCCAGATGTAGCTAGGCCTAAGGAAAGGACTAGTGTGCATAACCAGCTCTACCTGGGAGTGTAGACGCATCCTAAGGATACGATACTATCAATGCAGGGGGAAGAGGGTGTGCCCCAGGCACCCAGCAAAGACAAGCACTGCAACCGACAGGCTGGTGTGGAGATGGCAATTGGGAAAGGGTGAGAAACACAGAATTCAGTAATATCCCTGTGCCTCAGAGGATTTTCCTCCTTGGTTCTGTGAGAAAAAAGCCCATCAGTTCTTTTGGTTGGCATGCCTTTGCTGTTTATCCTGGGAAAGACTTTTAAAAGGTGCCGCTGAAAATTGACCTTTATCTTAGCCTTGATAATGATTTGTCTGGATTACCAGCTGAATCTTGGATGACTTGACCTGGCACCATTCAAAGCTGCTAGAGTTCTGAAGCTGAATATTGAGTGACAGATCTCTGGCCTCAGTTCTCCTGCAAGATCCATACAATCTCACTTGACTAGGCATGCATTCATCCCTGTATGGATGCTCTTAGCAGAGGCAAAAGCATTTTGCTGGTCTTAAGTTTATATTGCTTTGGTAAAACCTAGACCTTTGATAAAAACCCAAGCACCTGGGGCAAGATCTGGCCTTTCCAAGGAGTTTTGGTTGCATTCAGTGATGGATGTGAAGGAAACTCATGGTTCATGGGTCAAATGGATCAGTTTGCAGTAGGGAGTGTTGAAGGTAGAAGGGCTGGTTTTCCCTTGCAGATGTGCTTCTAGTGATCCACCATGGGTCTGCACTGTTCCAGGAGATAACAGTGATTGGTCTTTAAGCTTAACTAGAGGGGTTCATATTTTCAGTCCTCACGGACCCTAATTTAATAGTGGCAATGGCAGCAGAGTGAGCAAGCTTTCTGCTAGTTGCCTCTCCATTTCACAGAAAGTGGAGGCTGACAAAGGTTAAGTGACTTTCCCAAGGTCATGTAGGAAACTGGTAGGGCTGGTCATTAGGACATCCTTTCTCCATAATATGACAAGAGAGGGACCAGAGGTGCAGAAAAAGAGCAGGACTTGCCCAAGGTTACAAGATCATCCCACCTTTTGAGACACTTGGCCTGGCAGCATGATTATCACATACTTCCGGTATCTCTACTGCAAGAGGTGAATGGGAAGGGGTGTGTGGGGGAAACAAGCCGGTTGCTATTAATTCAATTGAGCTTGACTGGACATGCACAAGCAATCTGGAGAAGGAAATAGTTCTAGTTCTGTCTGGTTCAGCAGAAACTCCACCCACCAAAGCTTTCCGGCAGGAAATCAAGTTACAAACATTACATGATCTGAGCAAATTCTCATACACTGATCTTACCCTGGGGACAGGACACTTTTGTGAGCTGAGTATGGAGGCTGTAGTTTTAGATACCTTAACCCTTTCTGGAGCATCACTTTGAGGGCATCACAGCTTCTTCTGCTCTCCAGGCTGTAGAGATCACAAGCAAGAAGCAAATGGATTTACACTTGTTGAGGTCATTCTTTGTCAATGAAGAAGTCCTGAAAGCTGTCTTTATGTGGAGGAAAGAAGAGAAGGGCTGAGAAATTTGTCTTCTCCTTGCTTTTCCCACTGAAAAATTGAGATTTGTCAACAATATGTTTCCTGGAACACCCTAAAGATGACCAAAAAACGTGTAGTTTCTGGCACTAGTCCAATCGTTCAAGTGAAACCTCTCAATGGAGCAAGGAACAAAATTGTACTTGGACTATTTCAGACCCATTGTTTCTATTATCAGCAATTCCTTAAAAACAATAGGAGAAAAGCTGCCATTGTAAAAAATCAGACACTACTGCTTCAGCTAAGGGTTAAGATAAGTTATAATCTGCATGTTTAAATGACTTAATGAACCTCAAGGAAGTAAATCTTGAAGGCTGCCAATAGCCCTGAGATTCAAAATGAAAAAGCACAGAGAGGGAGTTTTTCTTTTCACAGAATAGGAAGCAAAAAGGAGCACAGCTCATATTTTTTTCTTTATCCAATTACCAGTAATGTAGACAAATGTCTGACACTGAGAAAAGAGGAAAGGTGGAAGCTGCCTGCAGTGACGGCAAGGCTCTTTTTCACATGATGGCTGTTTCTGGGGACTTGCAGTCCCTCAGCACACTGCTGGAGAGTGGGAAGGTGGGGATGGCCCTTGCTAGCAGTGCTTCCTGCCAGTGCACAGGGTGTGTCATGTCTCAGGTTTCCTTTTTGTTCATCTAAGAAGCAGAGCATCTCCTGATGAAGGTCACAGCTTTGATCTCCACAGCTTGTTCTTGTGTTTATGGATGGCCATTATTAGTAACAGGCTACTGCATGCACTACTCTGTGTCTGCCCTTGTCTGACTGCAAGGGAGCAGGGACAGGATAACAAAAGAAAGTATAAATAGTCTTTTAAAAAGCCTGTTAAATAGAAATAGACTTTGGGGGAGAAGAGAGAAAGAATGAGGCGTGTTACTATAGTAACCGCCAATGGTTTATTTAAGAAGGGCAAAGAAACAAACACCACAAAAAGGCAAAGTCAAGAGCTGAAGATTGCTGAAGGAATCCATCAGGATACAGACACAGAAAGGCCAGGTAAGAGCAGTGTGCTTCTACTAAAGCTGTGCTGAAAAAAATCATTCCACTTTATTTCTTGCAAAGTGATCTGGAAAATATTGCTGTGAAAGGTGCATTTCTAGTCACAGAAATGGCATTTCTAGCTTTTTGTGGGGGTGAAAGGTGGGGAAGTGCAGAACAAATGGTAGGCTAGTGAAATCTGGAGGAAAGGGCTATCTTACATCTGCCCAACCTGAACCCACTTAGCATAAAGCCTAACTCATGCTTTTAGTTATCTTGGAAGAGGACTAGCAGAGGGCTTTCAGGGGCTCCCACAATATCAGCTATTAAAAATTGGACCTAAATGTCCTTTTCTGTGTGCACCAGCAACGTGGGAATTATCTTTATTGTTCCTTTTCCCCTGACATGAAAGCACTCACTGGGTTAGGAGAAAATACCAAAGACTGAAACTGTTGGTAGCTGTGGTGGACAAAAGTAGATGGCTGCCTTGCCATACCCCATCTGCTATCTTGCTTTCACCTCAAATTATGTATTTCACAGGTAGAACTGCTGACTGTAATGGTTTTCATTTATGCTCCCCATGCAGAGAAGGCTGCATCCTGCCTGAAGACCACCTTGCACTTCATGCTGCATGTTCACAGGATAGAAATATTCTCACTGCCTTGAAGAGCTCTTACTAAACTCAAGGAAAGAAACAGCAGATAGAAAAGCAGGTGTGATGGTACTTGGCAGCACCATAATGGAACTGTTCCATTCTTGACCTTAAAAGCTCAAATACCCCGCAAAGTCCCTGTGGTTGGGGTGTCTTTTGCTGTTTTGTTTTTAATCTTTTAGTTTCTAAATCAGGGTAAGGATTTCCCATTTTCTGACTCATAATTTTGGAAACCTCCGGGCATGTACCACTGGAAGAGTTCAAGCACCAGAGAAGCCCTAAAGAGAGAACAAGCTTCCCTATGATGAGAGCTAAGGACTGCAAAAAAAATAATGGTTAGTTTCTTGAAAAACTGCACAACTTTCTCATGGAAAGGGAAACCATTTCAAATGTCTCTGGTCTCTCTGCAGTGAAGGGTAAACACCACAGACATTTCCATCTTATTTTGCTTCATGATAAAGCAATGGTGTTTATTCACACAACAGAGCAGGAAACTTTCTCTTGGGTCTCTATCAAGAGGCTCCTTCCTCTCACTGAGAGGGAGGCAGATCTTTTTAAAACCCTGGACTATGAGCTGAAAGCCCTGTTTCTCCTTAGAGTAATCCAAAAGATTGTCCTCAATTTCCTTCTCCAACACCTCTCTGTTTAATGAGTGCATTGCAGCAGCAGTACCACAGCTCCTCCACATTACTGATCCCCTGGATGAAATTTGATGCACAGCTTGAAGGGCTAATGCTTCTGTGAGCCCATAAACACAGATGTGTTTGCCAGGGGATGGAAATGATTTCATCCTAAAAGGGCCCTAGGTTACCTAACTCGGGATGATTTTTGTGCAAACCCAAACCTACGGGTGGCAGCTTTATTTTTAGAGTTTGAGCTAAATTCTCTTCATCTTCTCCTCCAGAGCAAGAGGCTGATCAGAACCCAACTGCTCCACTTTCTACATTTCCCTGACCCTATGGAGAGTTATCCCATATGCCCACCCATGCATGAGAAATTCAGAGTGAGCATTTTCGGAAGGTTTCACACAGACTTTGATGTCTCCTAGCCTGGGAAATTGGTCCTCCTTCTGCTTCCCAGCTTGGAAGGTCTCACTGTGGTATCTGCTAGAGATAACGTTCCCTTTCACTGCCTGCACTCCAGGCCACTCAGACTGTTTGCCTCTCTGCTGCGGGACTGCAAAGGGATATTTCCCTCCAGATATTGCAGAAAGGTCCTCTTGGAGAGGATGGCCTGCCTGCAGAGCTGGGCAGTCCAGGCTGCTCCTCTCCTCTCTTCTCACAGAGATTGAGTTATGCCAGGCTTTGACCTAAGTAAAACTGCTGACAGTCACAGAGATTTGACTAATCTCCTTAGGTTGCTGTGAAATTTGTGATTCCTTTTAGGGAATAGAATTTTTTTTAATGATTTTTTTTTCTGTTCAGGCTAACTTGCAATGTAAAAATAAACTGAAGCCCACGGTGGGAGATTAATTTCCTCCCCAAACTCAGGAGGGCAGTCAGTCAACACAAGATCCTCCTGGCCCATCCCAGGAGGATGCTGCTTCTGGATTCATTCCTGGAGACAGATGCTGTCTGACCTTGCCATAAGACTTCCTTCCCCAGTGTTCTCCTCCTGGCCCTGCCATAGCCCCATGAGGTCTGAGAGCAGCCTGTGGGCACAGCCCAAGACATTTCCTTCCCTCCTGGCTCTGCTCTGCCTCAAAGCCCTCTGCTGGGGATGGGGAGCTGAAATGATAAAGTCCTTGTTTCTAGTGGTATTTGACCTATCCCCTGATGAAGTCTCCCCAGGTGTCCAGCCCCCAGAGGCTCCATCCTCATGGGTCAGGTCCTGTAGCCTCCTCCCAGAGTAATTGTGTCCTTCCTGTTCAAAGAACCCCACTCTTGTGGTTCTTCCCATCAGTCCTGCTACCAGCATGCTCCTGTTCTTTCCAGAACACAGGAAAGTTTGCACTATGCCTGTGATACAAGTCTTGTGAGGAGCAGTTTGGGGAACTGGGGTTATTTAATCTGGAGATGGGGAGGCTGAGGGCAGGTCTCTCTACAACAACCTGAAAGGAGGTTGTAGTGAGGTGGGGGTCAGTCTCTTCTCCCAAGTAACAAGTGACAGGACAAGAGGAAATGGCTTAATGTTTTACCAGAGGAGGTTTAGATTGGATATTAGGAACTATTTCTTTGCTGAAAAAATGGTCAAGTATTGGAACAGGCTGCCCAGGGAAGTGATGGGGTCATCATCCCTGGAGGTGTTAAAAAAAAAATGCAGACATGCCACTTGGGGAATGGTTTAGTGGGGCACGGTGGATTGATGGCTGGACATGATGACTCTATGATTCTAGTGTTAGCCCACCTTTCCTGGCTCTCTGATCCTTCCTGACCCAAATGATGTTTAAAGGCAGATTATAAACACCTTAAACACCCTGAAAAGAGTTGCAGCTTGGCACTGTGCAGAAGCACCAGATCCGCCTTTCATGTGTAGGTTTGTACGTGGGTCTTTGTGGTAGAGACCTCTGCAGACCCCTTGGTGCATATGGTTGCTGCACAATGCTAGTATTAGTCAAATAATTGAGAACTTCTCACACAAATGCCAGAGCCTGGCTCATTTTCTGGTGTGCTCCAGGGGTTCCTGTTTCTAGACATTCCCATGAATTAAGCTGAGCAAGCTGGCAGGGGAGAAAGAGTCTCTGAATGTTGGCATGAGAATCTCCACCACAAATTCAGCTGTCATTGTCCTTCTGCTTTGAAAGTTTTAAGCCCTTCAATTAGGGAGAAATGACAATACCCAGAGTGGGATTCCTTTGCTCTTATTTTGGCATGTAAAATTGAGATGTCTGACTTCAGATGAACTAGTCACCATTTTCTCCCTTTATTGTCAATGAAGAGAAATAGGAAGAACCAAAGTGTGATTCAATCTACAACAGTATCTGAGAGAGGTCAGATGACTCACAGACTGTGAAATAAACTGAAGCTGCATGGCCAGACAGAAGATTCTACATTTTAGATGTCTAAATTTAAGTGAAATGAATTCCACTCCTGTGACTCAGGTGGTCAGTCACACAATGCAATGACAAGCTGATCATGATGAGTAATGTAGCTCTGATTTCATGACTTACCTTCACTTCTGCCTCTTTTTTCTGCCAGTGTGAAGATGCAGAACTTCCTGTTGATTCATTTCTTAGCCCTTAGTGGCAGGACTACGCAAGGTAACATCTAGATGGCCACCAAGCACATACTTATCTTCTGGGGGAGCCCAGAATGTGGTCTTACCTTGTGCTTTCAGATTCCTGTATTTTCTCTCCTCCATGACAAGGTGCCTTTGAATTAATAAAAGTCCTAATGGGTGGGTAGTTGTAAGCAAAGTCTAAATAACTCAAGACTGCAATGCTGAGAAGTCAAGAAGAGGCTGAGACTTTGTGCTGGCTTAGGAAGCCAGGGAAGAGAGCCTGGGATAAAAGCAAGGAGAGGAGTGTGGTGGGGATGAACATGTGAACATGAGTCATTTCAAAGATGAAAAGCACCTAGCACAAGATAGCATGACAAAGCCCTAGAATTATAGAAAATAGGGCTGAAAGCTGGGCTTGGAGGTACCATATAGTCTACCCCCACATAGGAGCCCATATCTAGGTTTCTAATAGCAGTTAATGAAAAAGGGAAGTAATTTGCCAAAAGGGTGTAGGGACTCTCCTGCTTGTTTCCCAACGCCTTGGATCTGTGTCCAGTGTTTTACATAGTTTATTGTGCAATGAGCAGTGCTGCCTCCCTGTGAGTTGCAGTGCTGGGGATTTCATTGTCGCAGTGTAGTACTAGAAGTTCTTTCAAAGTTTTCCCTAGAATCTGTTGACTAGGTTATCCCTAGAAATCACCAGCTGGGAAGCAGGATTAACCAGCAGTTGGGTCCTACTTCTTTGACCCTAAAGGGCATGGTATTGACACCACACTGCTCTAGAACCTGCTTCCACAATGGAATTCTCTTTCTCATTCCCTTGATATATGGAAATCCTCTGCATTTGAGGTCTAAAATAGATGTGCCAGACTGTGACAGGGAAAAGTGCCTTGGGCTGAGCAGACTGGAGAGAGCTGGCAGCTACCAGAGTCACAGAGTACAGATGCTCTAGGGTGCATCTGTACCTCTCTTGTTCTGACAGGGAGAGGAGCACACAGATCAGGGCTGTGCTTTTCTCTCTGAGCTAAGGACATGGGGAAGCTGTACACATACCTCTGGGGATGCAGTTCCAGCTGTGCAGATGACATCAATGTACAGAGAAGGTACATGAATGGTGCTTGCTGTAAAGGAGACAACAACAGAATCTGTCTAGGTGTAGTAGGTACTGCTGTCCAAGAAGGGAAAATGGCTTTGTAGCCGACACCAAACCTGACTGACAGGCTTAAATTCTGATGGAACCTGCTCAGTAAGAAGCCTCTGCTAGGATGGAGATTCTCTGGTGCTGAATAGTATGCAGACACAGCCAGGTTTCAGATGGAATTGGAAGTGGCCTCTCTTGCTGAGTCCTTTCCTGTCTAATACTAGCACTGTCAGCAGGTCCTTGACATGTACCTGAACTTCTTTGCCTGTGGTCAGGGCTAGCTCCTGCCTAGAAGTCACAGAGCCAAGTAAGTGTAGTCATTTGCTTAAGTGCTGAGAGACAGGTCCTGCTGGGCCAGGCTGCTACAGACATCCTCTAGTCTGAGGTCCTTAAAAACTGCAGAACTCTCACTTCTTTCACAAAGCCTAAGGGACCTTGAATACTTTAAATCATACTAGCTATTAGTACAGCAATAATTAAATAATGATGAATGCTCCAGAGGGATGTGCTCAGTAGCTCCATGACCTTGCTGATAGAAACTGTCATCTTTTTGTTCATAAGCCTGGTGTTGCTCCAATTAACCTTTGAACTACTGAATAGATCCTCATAATCCCAAGGAGATTTACATGCCAATCTGGTGGAGAATTATGGGAAAGAGCAGCACCTACAATTCCAAGCTGGCTGGGATGGGAAAATCTCCTTTTCATTTCCTCATTCTTTGTAGCTTTGAGATACTGAATGTTTGGTGGTAATGCCTGAACTTTATCCTGAAATACATTGAGGTAAGAGAAGCATTATTCATCCCTACCTGCTATACTTGCTCATGTGGGCACACCTCACTTTGTTAGTGGGTGCTGAAGGCACACATAGCACTGTAGAAATTTGGATCCTGGAGGTATGGGTCAATCTCACCTGAAGTGCTGATGGTTTGCGGTATTCCACACTATCAATCAGTTTAACTTTAGTCACCTGTAATGTGCTCTGTTCTCAGGGCACTGAGATATTGAGAGCACCAAGAACTGAAGCCATTTTACCACATCTTGTGGTAGGCAGAAAAAGGACCAAGGGTCTCTGGAGGTTTTGGGCTTTGTTCCCAGGTTCTACAGTGGGCTAGGTGATGTGTCTTTACAAGGTGTCAAGAGCCTGTTCCACACGTTCTTGTCTCATACCAGTAAATTTGAGTGGATGTTGCTGGGATTGCTTTGCTTTCTACAGGAGAGCAAGATCTGGCCATGAGGAAGGTTGAGATAACCATCTCCACCTGAAGGTGTCAGCCCAGGAAGACAAGTTAAGCTGGCAGGAGAATTGGTTGGCGGATGGCAGTGAGTTTGCACGTAGATTTGTGGCAGTTCAGGCTGTGCTCTTGTGTGTTTGTGACTCCCCTCAGTTCCCACGCCTCTGCACTTCCTTGTTTAGCCCAGGCCCGGAAGCAAAACTGCTGAAATGTAACAAGGAAAGTTATTCTCATGGTGTTTCCAGCCCAAACAGAACCAGGATGGAGAAAGGAAATCTCATGAGAAAGCTTGACAGATTTCCAGCCCAGTCCCAATTAGGCCTTCTGGTGTTTCATCTGAGCCTCTGGGTCCAGTGCTTTCACATTTCCATGCACCTGGAAGTCCCACAGCATCAAAGCAACAGCAATACTTGTGTCCAGGACCTTCCTGTTCTTCCATAGATCTTCATTTTACTCTGCTGCAGCTCAGATTCCATGAGAAGTAATGTATTTGTTGCTTCTTCCTACCATGAGGGTGGTGAGGCTGTGGGTGACTTCTGCAAGCCAGAGATGTTTCCAGTGGAGGTGAAGCTCCTCCTTTCTTTCCACTCAGATGGAACATTGAGGAGGTAACCAAAGAGCTTGATCTAGATAGATAGCTCAAAGTCCAATGCTCTGTGCTGGAAGCAGTGGCACCAGACTTCCACCTATCTTCTTGGATATCTCCACATTTCACCACGTGAGATGTGTGGTTCACCAGGGATATAGTCAGGACACGAAGACTGTCCTGGAGCATCTGTTTTGAAAACAGTCCTAGAAGTTGGCACCAATGCAAGTCTTGTTCGTGCTTCATCACCTGTACATTACAGATAAGCCCCACTGACTGCATGGGATTGGAGAGTATCAGGGGATAACACAGATGCTGCACCCAGGCACTGTCAAACATCATGCTAGGATGTGGTAAGAGCAGGAAGCACCTGCTAGCCCTTGGATGGTGCTTGGTGATGTCAGGATGGTAAGCTCTGGTTATTGCTGTCTCACCCAGTGCAACCCAAATCCTGTTCTTGCTCAGGTCCTGGCCCATTTTGGTCTTGTTTCCCTTCCAGCAGCAGTCTGTGCTGGTTAATTGCAGATTGCATTCACACAAAGAGTGTTTTCTCATGTATTTGACTTTAAATTTATCACCACTGGTAAAAACGTTGGTAATTAGAAGTTCACTGCTTCCCCAGCTTCTATTCTGCAGCTCAGCCAATGCAGCAGCAATTAATCTAACAGCAAACACAGGGGAGGTGAGCACAGCAGTGCTGGGGACAGAGATAGTCCAGGGATCATTTGTAATTGCAAAGCCAGACTCAGAGCAGGAGAGACCTCTGGGAGTTGCTTTGCCTTTCATTTCAGATGGAAGACTCTGACTGATAGGGGTTTAGTGTGGGCTGGCTTATTTGTCCTGCCATTTGCATTGGACCACTTCCATTTTCTGGCACTGAGGGACTGGCTTTGGGATGAATTTTATCTGTCTTTAGGAGAACTGAACAGCCTGTATCTGAGCAGTGGGAGAAATACAAGCTCTGATTCCTCTGTGTTGTCATTGTAAGCAGTTAGACTCAAAGCGGTAGAAGCAAAAAACAAACCACCCAACAGAGCGGCTGGGATTCATGCTTCCCATCTTACAGATCCATAAAGAATCTCCAGGAGTGATGCTTCGCCTTTTCTTTGGTTGCATAAGGACTCTATAATGAGCCAGCTTTTAATGTAGGTGCCCCTGTCAACTGTGTTTGAAATTCCCCCAAGGCTATCTTAGCACAGCTCTCAGTCACATCACCAGGTACTGGGAAAACACACAGAATCATAGAATGGTAGGGGTTGGAAGGGACACCTGGAGATCATCTAGTCAACACCTTTGCCAAAGCAGGATCATGTAGGACAGGCCACACAGGAATTGCATTCAGGTGGGTTCTGGATGGACAGCTCTAGTCTTACAAAGAACAAGCAAAGGACAGGCAATCAAATGGACCATTTTACAAACACAGGATAGTTACCAAGAAGATGAATAGCAGTCACTAGGGGCAGGTCAAGAAGAAATTTTTGGACCAATCAATTTGTCTTTCTGGAGAGGGGAGGTGTAGTAGCTACCATGTGCCTTGGCTCCAGCAAGGCTTTCATCACTTATCTCTTAAAATGGCTAAAGCACATGACTCAAATGCTTGTTAACATGGTTTCCTAGATGGAAGGTGGTGTGAGAATGGTCTACAGGTTGAATAAATGAGTACATAGGACGATTATTCAATCTGCAGGACATGCAGAATCATGATGGACTGAGAATGGCAGTGGAAGATGAAACTGAGATGAAGGGTGGCCTCAATGTGTTGAAGGAACAGCCTCTCAAAAATAGGATGAGATTCAGTTGGGAGATGTGTGGGGCAGAATTAAGACAGAAACACCCAGCTGCACAAATACAGAATGGGGAACAATTGTTTTGGGCGATGGGTTACCAGAGAATGTGAGTCAGGAAATCCACCCTCTTCTGGAGAGAACAAAAAGCATACTGGGAGCTGTAAACAGGCCTACAGACTAGCCTGAAACTCAAAGTTTAGTATTTAGGAGTGTGGCAATGTATTTCTGGATCTAAGTCTAAGACGGTGAGATAGAAAGACCTGAGAAATCTAACCTAGAAGAAAAGGTTTAAAGATCTGTGTTTTTTAGCCTCAACAGCAGCGCAGTCTCCCTGGGTCATCCCAATGGTTTTCATGATCTAAAAGGCTGCTGTACACCAAAATAAAAATGTCAATGCTGTCTGTTGAATTTCTATTAAAAATGTGTGCTGAAATCTCCTGAGTTCAAATATAGCTCAGTTAATAGAAGACGACATTCTTCTGGGAACTGGGATCGTATACACTTAATTAATGATAATGAACACTGCAGGATATAAGAGCCTGCACGAAGATTTTGACTTCAAGGTGTTCCAGCAACACTTGACTCGGTATGGACATCTGCAATTTGATGAAGTCCTTATGAAACAGGGATGGAGAGAAGTACAAATTCCATAGATTACAATAACTTTTCTTCTTGCCTATGTTCAATATGATACTAATTGTCTGCTAAAACCTTTGGGGAACTTTGCTCTTTTCTTTTATTGAATCTGTCTGTTTAATGGCTACTAAACCAGAGCTGTATTATTCATTCTGAAATAGCATGCCCAGTAAATGAACTTACATTTTTCTTCAGATCTTAAATTGAGTCTGTTACGAATTAATTTGCGGTTCCAAATGGCTTGACCAATATGAGGCAATGTTTTGCTAGGTGGGTTGGTTTTCCACCTATCTGTGCCTCTGCGAATGTGAATAGATAAATCAGGGTGTGGAATGTGTGTCCTCAATGAGCATGTTAAATGGTGAGGACAGGGAGCAGCTGTACTGAGTATATCTGCCGTGAATAGTGAGTAGTCCTTTTTACTTACGAGTGCATGGTCTTCACCAAGGATACAAGCAAGGCCACCTCGGGCTGCAAATGTGAGGTCTTGCCCTCTGAAATAATTCTTGGCTGTTGTAAGGCTATCATTTCTAATGAAATGAAGAGGAATATGAAATGCTTACTGTGCTATGGACCTGATGCCCAAATCCTGCTCAGGTGGTGTCAGCAGAGGAGCGCCCCTTGTAGCCCAGTCTCAGGAGGTCTTTGTCATTTTAAGATACAGGGGGGTCCAACACCTTCTGATCAAGGATCATGTTCAAGCTGTTGCCCAAGCATTTGATAGCCTCACTGGGCAAGTGGTGTCTTGGCACTGGAGTGGTGGCAATGGCAGTAGATTCCTCAGGTGTTTGGGCTGCCCTGCTACCAGTCCTTCAGCCTCCCAAGATGACAGCCTTCAGATGTGTAATTAGGAATGTAACACATGAATGGTGTTAAAAAATCAGTGCAAATCAGTTTAGAGACATCTTTGTATCACTTTCCTGCACTGTGAGCTCTTGGGTCATATTTGTAGGAGGCTGACCTCAGCTGACAGAGCCAGAAACGCTGTCTGCTGTGGTGTGCCCAACACTAGATTCTTACAGAAGAGCAATGTATTTCCCAGGTGCTTTTCTTTCCCTTTGGAAGTTGACTTCACCCACTGAGCTATTCTGAGACAGAAACAGCAAAGAGAGAAGGCTCCAGCCACACCAGCATCTCCCATGGCTCAGCATAACAGCAATACTGTCCTCTGGCTTTTGTTTGCCAGTGGCACTGGAGAGGATTTGACAAAACCTTGGCCTCATCTGCCTTCTCCTCCTCCCATTCTTCATCCTCAGGAGCTGGGACTTCCTGTGGTTTGGCAGAAGCTCTGTAAACATGTTCTCCAAAGTGCATCCCCCCCTGCCTGCCACCACCACACGCCCTCACAAGAAAGGAAACACCACAGCCGGGAATGTGGAAGGGGATTTCCACAGGCTTTAATGAGGTCGACCTTCTTCACCCATCCACGGGTGGGAAATGCTGGGATTCCTCCTGCCTCAGCCCTGGGAGAGATCCTGCTCCACTTGGTGTAGGGCTGGGACAGCACCCAAACAAGCACTGGGGGGGTTCCCAGTATGGGGCTCCTCAACTGGCTCCATCCTGGCTTTGCAGCCTGGCGGCCGCCATCCAAAAGCTTTGCCTCTCCTCCTTTTGCAATGGAGTGGGAAGGCAAAAGCAGTCCTTGGAGGAGAGGTCATGTGAAGGAGACCTTCTGCTGGGGCAGCATAGTCTGGGGGGTGTAGAGCACCCTGGCTGCCTTACAGAAGAGGGGTTGGCCCAGGCAGCTCTATGTCATCTCTGACTGCAGTCCCCTCTAAGGACCCATTCCCTGTCCATGGACTTGTGGCAAAGAGTCTCTAACATCTATACAATTGTACACTCTTCTTGCCAAATCAGGGCTGTATCTCAGTGGGTACCTGTTTTCAAAGTCTTCAGGCCCCTGAAAGTGTGACCTCCTGAGCACTGCATGAGCACTGCTGGCTGGCATAGGTCATTGACTGTACAGAGCTAAACATCTGCATCTTGGACCATCTCTTGAGACCTTTCTCTTCTGGGTTACAGCCAAATACCTACCCCTGTCCTGCAAGCCATGGTGGCATGGATACTGTTCTCCTATTCCACCTCTTCCAAACTGAGGTATCTGATCCTGTGCTGCCAGCATTTTTCCTAGCACTGAAAAGCATCTTCAGGTGCCTGGACGATGTGACCTCCTGAGATTTCCCCAACCTGAGTCCCCAGTTTTCAGGTGTGGAGGGGGGAAAATGAATTTTCCATGTGGGAACAAGGAGAGGGACAGGCAGTAAATGCAGTGCATGGGTGACATCTAATGTCATATTGAGGTAACACAGGCCGGTTTTTTTGAATCTTTATTCTCCTAACTGTATGCTTTTGGATTGAGCAAAAGGATCAGGCCCATGTGATTCTACAGGGTCACCTTCTTCCCAAGAGAAAGAAGGATCTTTTGCTTCCAGACAGCAGGAAACAACTCCCAGCTTCACTCCCAGCTTCATGCCATGGAACTGTGGTCTCATTATTCTGCTCTGCACACAGTCTGTCTGCTCTGCACTGCTAGTGTTCTGATGGGATATGCCCCAGATTCTTCTGCTGCGGGGCCAACACTTTTCCTCAGGGATGTTTGAACATCTCTGTTACACTGAGGCTGCCTCCTCCTTTCCCACTTCTTCCACACCCCCATGCTTGCCAGCCCTTGCCACACACGGGCAGAAGACAAGAGACCTTATTGACTTATTTGTTAGGGAGGATGAGTTTGAGCAACACTCCCATCTCCAAAATATTTCGAGGAGGTAATAAACAGCTCTGAGGGCTTTACTTAAAATTTGGATGGCTTTGCACTTGGAAAGCTCATTTGTATTTGGAAAAAAAAGAAGTGTTTTGAAAGCATTGTAAGGGAATTTCCAGATTGCTGATATTTTACTTGATTAGATCCACTTTTCAAATGCTGTCACTGATATTTGACTTTTAGTCTTGATTTGTGAGAGGATGTGTACATGGATGCATATATGAAAAAGTATTTCATTTATAAAGCTCTTGCAAGACAAGAAAGAGCTGTGGAAGAGGACTCCTTCACAATGTCTCTTCCCAGGACTGTGGGAACAGTGCCTTGTCTTTACCACTACCACCTTGGAAGATGTCCAGGCAAAGGACCATTCTCATCTCTCTGCTTCATTAGGTCTTCACAAATAGACACTAATCAGCAAGACTATTTCTCTCCAGTTGTCAAATTGAGGAATGCAGTTAAATCTGAGCTGTGATTCCCAGCCTGCACTTAACTTGAACTTGTCTATTTCTCTTTCAAAGCTGCACAAAGCCTTTGATCTGTCTGCAGGCTCTGATGGTGGTGTGCTGCTGAAAGGATGCTGTGTCTACCTGCCTCTGATAACATCCTCCAGGAAAGGCTCTGCAAAGGATGGACCTCAGCAGATTGCAAACAACAGCATAGTCCCAGACTCCACTGTAATTTCTGGTAGAAACCACACAGATCTATTGACCTGGC
Source organism: Dryobates pubescens (assembly GCF_014839835.1). Taxonomy (NCBI): domain Eukaryota; kingdom Metazoa; phylum Chordata; class Aves; order Piciformes; family Picidae; genus Dryobates; species Dryobates pubescens. The sequence goes on along the minus strand of NC_071625.1, from coordinate 16,251,605 downwards.
ATCCTGCCTTCTGATGTAAAGACTGAAGATGATAGAGGAGTTGCTATTGTCCCAGGTAGAGAAATGTTTACTTGGGCACACTGCAGCTTGGATGCTCTATATTGTGACATCTCTCCACTTGTGAAAGGCCTGTCTGCCACCAGAAGTCTGTTTGCTTTGGATGAATTTAGTAATGTCCATCATAGGATCCTTCTATAAACCATTCCTGTTTTTCAGCCGGAAACTGGTTTTTGGCCAGAAGGTATATGACACATCTTGGCTCTTGTTCTTTAGGCTAAGTCTTTCCATCTGCTTCCCTTTCTCCAAAACTAGATAATTTCCTCCATCCTACTTGCATCAGGCAGGACCAATGATGAATCCACTTCCAGTTCTCTGCTCCTAAGCCAGGTGCTGCACCAGAGCACCCATGATGACCCTGCTTCTTCTGGTGTGACCAGATTAGATTTATAGAGCAAATCAGGGGGTGGATGGAAATGCACAGTGAAGCCCAAGCACTTCATCGGCTCAGAATAATGGCAATATCATTGTTATTTTTTTCTTTTCCCCAGCATGTCATGCTGAGTAAAGGCCAGAGCCTTCACTTTCCTGGAGGCTGCTGGAGAGCTAAATTAATTTGTTAGTGTTTATATTTTCAGAAACTGCTGCAGCACCTTGGGGAGCCACTTAGAGCCCCATCAGTGGCTCACTGAGCCCAGGAAAACAAGCACCATTAGGACCAAAGCAAACCCTGACTCTTCCTCTCCTGCATAATGATAGTAATTAGTGCTTGCTGGTACTCTGCAGTCATTAGGTAATTATTCCTCAGAGCTTCCTCTGGGAGGGGAGTTGCTATTTTTAGTGTTATACACACAGGGAAACTGAGGCAGCAGATTTAAGGTTGTTGCAAAAGGGATGGAGATGGAGACAGAAGCCAGCATTGTGACTACAGTCCTGAACTTGCTCACTGTGTCTCCCATTGCCCTAAGTCCACTGAGACAGACTTGCATGATCAGATTCTGTATTTACTAGTGCAGCAAGGCTTGTTTGTATTGGAATCAGCTTCTTTTTTCTTTCTTTTCCTCTTCCAAAATGGGATATTTGCCTTTACCCACCAAATAAAACTCTTTTTTTCTTCTTCTTCTTGTTTTTTCCCCCTTTCCTTCAAACTACCCATTTTTGGAAAATAAAAATCAAGGATATTTTTGGATTTCCCATTCCTGACCTCTTCTTCTGCCTTTTCAAGGCTAATCTGAAGAAACTGAGAAAAGAACACAACAAAATATGTCCAAATGCACACCTACACAAAAAAGGGGGCTAAAAGTGCTTAATGAGCAGAAGGCCACTGGGATACAAATGCCTGTTTCTTCAAAGCCTTCTGGCTGAAACGAGCTATATAAAGCTGCTTAATTCTTCCCTGATGGTTTCTAAGGAGCTCCAATATTTTGCAAGGCAAGTTTGGTAAGTTTTTGGTTGCTGTTGTTTTTTGTTTGTTGGTTTGGTTTTTTTCAGGCCAGTCATTTATAGCTCCTTATCTGGGTTTATTTGTTGCAGTTTCACTGTCCCATGAAGTCCTTTAGTTGCCAGAGAGGACTATGTTTGGTAGATTTGTCTAGGTAAGTGGAGGAAACACCTATATGCCTGATCTGTGAAGATGACAGGAACAACACTGTTGTGTAATTTCACTGTTAGTTTTGCAATGTATGAGGTTTTTCTGATACACCCAGCTCCTAGGACCCTCTCACACATGTTATTCTCAGGCTTCATGTTCACAAAGTTAATTCTGCCTGAGATTTGCAAGCTGGAAATACAGCAGAAAGCCAAGGGTAAGACAGCAAGGTTGTTTCTGCTGCTGTTATTATTTTTATTCACAAATGTCAAAAAGTCTTGTTGGTTTTCATGCAGGACATGTGAGTTCTAAGGCCTGACTCAGGGTTTTTCAGTGCCTGAAACTGACTGGCCTGCCCCTAAATACCAGTCACCATGGCAAGAGCAGTTAGCACAGCCTAGAACAGGTTTTGGTTTCCATCAGTTCATTTGTTACTTGCCATAGGCTGATAGATGTGACACTGCTGATCTTTAGTAAAGCATATAAATCCCAGGGTTCCTATAGTTAGCTGCAAAATTTCCACTGACCTGGGCTTGTTCACCAAACAAGCCCATGCCCTCAAATAGGGCTTGCTGCCTATTTCCAAAAGTGTAAAAGATTTTCTGTAAAATTAGTTTCTCAGTTAATTAACAGGTGCTGGCATTTTGCTGAAATTATTATACATGCAACACTGCCCTCAGGCAAATGTACTTAGGATTCTGTGTAGATATTTGTCTGTCTGCTCTCTCCTATCTGTGGTCTTCATATGTCTTGGATGCATAGGTATCTGCCAAAATCTTTGAATCAGACAAGAAAGATCAAGGCCAAACAGGGAGTCAGTTGTTTTATTTTCTTTGCAAGTACCTCGTCTCTTTTCGGTGAGCTGCAAAAATCCCTCAGACCTGAACATCTTCAAGGTACATTCCCTGATCATCATCTCAGACCTGAAGCCTTTGCTTTGGCATTGTGCTGGATTGTGTTAGCACTGATGAGACAAGAAGAAAGGTACAGAGCAGGCACATCCCTGGCTCCTCAAGAGATGGTGCTTCTCCTGTCCTGAAAGTGTTCTGTCTTCTCTCCTCCTTTCCCCTCTCTCCCCAGGGAAGTTTCTGGCTGGAGTTTAGATTATTTTCCCAGTCCACCTTAAGTACTTTGGTATCTGCCTGTGTAGAACTAAGCCAGGAAGAAGTCACAGCTCCTGGCTGTGATATGAGAGCTCCCATCTGCCTGCCTGCTCAGCCCACAATCAACACCACCAACTTACCTCTCTGGAATATAAGGAAGGGCTCTTGCTAGACACTCCTCCCTCTGAGTCTTCCCAAGTTTCCAAGACTTGCTGAAGTGGAGATGTAAGAGATCTTTACTTTCCTCATCTCTTGTGATCCACCCATTAGATGAAGCTCTTATCCCAGCCCTTCTTGTTACACATTGTGTGAGAGTTTTCAGCTGCCACCTGCTCCACACTCATCTTCTTGCCCTTTGCTCATTGCTGATGCCTTCTGTTAGGACCATGACCCTGATGGGAACAATTGTCATTTGGCTGCTGAACAGAGTTAGTTCAGACTGTATGGGCCTGGCCAGAAGGGTCTGGAAGAGATGCTGGTGTGATGCTCTGCAATGGATGAACATCTTGGGAAGACTTGTTGTCTGAATCTCTTCCTTCTCCCAGAGCTGAGCCACAGTGAGGATGTGGGGGGGGAAAATACTACTTTTGGGTCTTAAGTTGTTCCTCTTCTGTGTGTGAACAGAGGTTAGTGACCAGCCAATCACTGTCTGTGTAGACCAGTATGATTTTCAGTAAGATATTTAGCCATTTAAGAGCTTGTGTGTGGTGTTCAGAACTTCTGCACTGTGACAGTCTCTCTTTCTGCCCACTATCACTAGGAAGTCTCCAGATTAGACTTGTTTTCCCAAGGACAAAATTAATAGTTCCAGAAACTACACTTCTTCCAGGAAATCTCCCCTAGAAACTAACTGCAGCTCCACTGGGGAGGAGAAGAGCACCCTCTTTCTGGGCATCTTGGCATGTTACTGCTTTCCTTAGCTCTGTAAGGAGACTGGTGCTGTTTACACACCAGTGTGACCACCAGGGCCATAACTTGTTCAGCCATATGTGAACAGAAAATGCTAAACCCAAGCCCATCAACCACTGAATGTTTTTAAATGACTTTGAAGGGAGCCAGAACCAAAGAAGGCTGGAACTTATCTAAAGCTACAGAAAGAGTTTTATAAGAAGCATGCCTCACAGCCCAACTGTGCCTCCCTTTATAAACCAGCTTAGACTTTTCCTCAGAGTCTGAGCAATTCCTGCAATGTGCAGCTGAGAGACAGTGAAGAGACGGAGTATAAAAAGATAGGAGGAGTTGTTAAGTGAGACAGCAGCTCTGAGCAGACCTCTTGCAAAAAGACCACACTTTCAGATTTGAAGGAAGAATTGCCTAAGAGCTTCTGGTTGATGTTGCTTAGAGCTGGTTCTGCTGTTATCCCATTTCCTCTTGTTCTATCACTTGATAGTAAGAAGAGACCAACTCACACCTCATTCCAGCGTCCTTTCTGGTTGTTGTAGAGGGGAATGAGGTCTACCCTCAGCCTCCCTTCAGACTAAACAATCCACTTCCCTCAGCCACTTCTCATAAACTTGTTCTCTAGACCTTTCACCAGTTTTGTTGTCCTTCTCTGGACATGCTTCAGCAACTCAATGCCCCTTGTATAGTGAGAGGCCCCAAACTGAATACATTATTCATGGTGCAGTGATGGAGATGACTTAGAATAGCTGAATATGCCCATGACAGGGACCAAAAAAGTCACTGTTTCTCACAGAAATGTTCAACCACATGCCAGCTGGTAGCCAGCAGGATTGGTGGAATTGGGGCACAACACTTCTGGGAAGCTTCTTTAGCCTATCTGTTACTGAAGGATGGCAGCCAGTTCTCCACCTCTCCCCAATGCACAAAGGTCCCATTAAAAGAGCTGCACTGGAGGAAGGAATAAATTGGTTTAATGCTGTGATCTGTTTATCAGGTGTTTTTAAGTTCACTTCTCTCCACTCTATAATTTCTATTTGAAATGATAATTTGTAGTGTTACTCTGCAATTCAGTATTTGTCATTTTTTTAATCTCCTTTGCCATCCTAATTACATTCCTGTTTTGACTGCCTCATGTTTATAGATTATTTTAATCATGTTGACTTCCTAGTTTATGGGTTTGAGTTCTTTGTTCTTATTTTTTGAGCTAGGAACTACAGAAAGCACTTTTACTGTAAAATTAATCTGTTTATGTCTGTGTCTATATGGAATGTCCTTTATTGCTTTTATTTATTTTTTTTTCACACCTGTTTGGGTGTATTCTCAGATACAATCTGTCTAATTCTTCCTCCAATATTTCCTAATTGTCATCAATAGGTTTTTCACCAATTGCTGAATGTAAATCAAAATTCTCTGGGTTTTATTTATTTATTTCTTTACTTATTTTCTCCAAGGAATAAAGCCCAGCATCTTGATATGGAAAGCCAGGTAAGGATAAAGACACCTTCCAAAGGACTCATGTCCTTATTTATTTTAGGTGGAAAATAAGACTAAAAGAAGAGAAAAATGAAAGAAAAAACCCACCAGCTCCATTCTCCATTATTTTTCTGGCAACCTGCACAGCTGAGGTCTGGCCTTTTCTGTGCATGTGAAGGAGGAGGTAGAACGACAGAGATGAACAAGTAGTGGAGTCCACAGGGTAGAGAGGCACTCAGTGAGTGGGAGACAGGCAAGTTTTTGGCTACAAACTGAGGATGTCTAACTTCCAGGACAGTTTATAGATGTCCCTAGTGAATCTGTGAGCTATTTTTTGTATCCACACCTGTGTTTCAGAGGTGTAGTGCTGGATGTTTCCAGGTTGCTGCTGGAGACATGGGCAGCTGGCAAGCTGAGGCTGTGTTTGTGTGTAGGTGAACTGCGGTCCAGGATTATTCTCAGAGCAGGTTCAGGATTCAGCATTTCCAGCTAAGATGTTTTGGAAGGGGTACAAACTTTCACAGGCAAGCCCTGGATCTGTGCCCAGACATGGGGCTGGGTGGACGTCAGCAGTTTTGGTTCAGGGAGGAAGGTCGTGTGAAACTGCATCTCAGATCTGCCCACCCTTACATTTGCTGTCATTTGTGGCTGAACCCGAAGACCTAGAGTGAAGGGCAGAGTTTCATCTGTGCCATGCCCAGAATTTATATCCTTTGCTGGGAGCCTGTTCCTGCAGGAAGACCTGCTGATTGATGGGATGTATAATCATTTACCCCCACAGAGTACAGGCTGACCTGTTCTGTGTACCTCTCTGGTGCATAGGGTCTCTCAGGCTGGTCCTGCACGGCCCTCTCCTTCTCTGAGAAGATTTCAGTCCCTCCAGTTTCACAACACTGTATGTGTGGGTGAGTGCCTGCTGCACTGATTCGTGCTTTCACCTGTTTCCCAGAGCCTGTTTTAATGTAGCCAGTGGGTTTCACTGCAAACCTAGCAGTCACAGGCTAATTTGCTCCTTTACTGCGTACCATTGGTTATGGCTCAGAGTACTTAAGGAATAGAGAAAGGCACAGCAGCTGCAGGATGGATTCAAAGAGTAACAAACAGGGGATGCTTGCTGATTATGCTCTGGAATTTCAAGGCTTGTTGGTCATGTTCAAGACAAGAGACATGGGAAGTGTCCAGCAGGTCTAGGGAGGTTCTTCTCCCCCTTCACTCTGCCCTGGGGAGACCACACCTGGAATAATGTGTCCAGTTTTGGGCTCCCCAGTTCAAGAGAGACAGAAACCTGCTGGAGAGAATCCCATGGAGAGCCACAAGGATGATTAAGGGACTTGAGCACCTCCCCCACGAAAAAAGACTGAGAGACCTGGAGCTGTTCAGTCTTGAGAAGACTGAGAAGGGGATTTCTTCAATGTCTATAAATATTTGAGGGGTGGCTGTGACCCTCAGTGCAGAGAGAATGACTTAGATGGAGAGGACGTTGTTAGCATTAAATTACCCTGAACGTGATTGTGGTTGGACATAAGTAGCTCTCTCCTCAGGCCCCAGTGTGCACCCAAAGCTCTTTAGGTATAAGGAGTCCATTGTATTGTATGTGAGATTTAAATAACAGACTTTGCTCACAGACCTTTGCATGCTGTCAAAAGTGCTTCAGCATGGAAGCAATGAATTGCCATCTATGAAAGTGGAATCTTCAGCAGCGACCTCCCCACCTCTGGCACTGGCCCACATTAATCTGCTTAAAAGTGTCATTTTCACTTGACTTCCTGGAGGACATGGGGACCAGAGAGGAGAGACAGCAGAAAGTGGGGTTTAGATTTGCTGAAAGCTCAGCTCTCTGGGTTCTGTGCCCTTTTTGAGCCATTTTGATGAAAGACTCCTAACTGCTTTTGCTCTTTTTGATTAGTCATTTTATATATACCATAATCTTCTGGGCCACAAAATATACACAGGAACTCAGAGAAACTGCCAGTCACAAGCTGCTGGAGTTCCATCTCCTGCTCTGAGCTCCTGCCAGTCTCTTTCCTTGTCACAACTCCAATCTGTATAGGACGGGGATAAGAATTCTTTTCTGATGATTTTGCACCTGTCATTGAAGTGCATTTTGGCATCACCCCAGCCATGAAACATAATTTTTCACCCATGTTGTAAGACAAAAGGATTTCCAGAGGAAGGGGTTAATTTGCATGCTGGTATACTCGAAAGGTTTCTTGCTACCAGGAACTGCCTTGTCCCAGGACAGAGAAATTGAGCAATACTGAGCTTTTTTTTTTTTAAGCTGGGGTTTTTCATGCCCATCAACCAGCAGTCCCTCAAGTTCACCTTTACTTCAAGCATAACGCACAGATGGGTCTGGAAATGGCCTGGTTTTTAGGTCACAGATGCCCATTTGATGCTGACTCTGCAAACCACGTGTTCTTACTTTCTGAGATAACAGAGTAACACAGTATTTATGCTCTGCCTCCTCCCCTGCTGTGTTACGAGGCCATGCTCAGTATCCTAAGCTGCTCCGTGAAGCAAGGAAGTGAGAGCAATTACTTTAGCTATATGCTGGAAACCTGCTTGCCCTTCTGGATCCCAGAGGTGGTTTGTAAAACCTTCGTTACAAGGGTCCTAACTCTCCATCACTGTCTTGCTCTGCAGTTATTTCTGCCGTGTCAGAACAGTCACAGGATCAGCAGGGTTGTGTTTTAAGCATATTCTTTGCTGGTGAAAATAGAAAGTTTGTTTTATTTTTTAAATGAAGGAACATTGGTTCTTCCAGTAGTGATTTTGCTTTAATTCTAGAGGCAGAGTTGGAAGAGGAAATGGTAAAAAAATAAAAAAGAAATAAATCAACTGCCAGCCCATTTCATTGCCATTTCTTTCTCTGCTTTCTGAAATAACTCATTAATATCTACATTGTTCTCTGCAAGATTCATATCAGACTCCTCTGTGATCAGTTCTTCCAAACCTTCACAAAAGACCTCTTTCATAGCTCTTGAACAGTTTGAGTAATGTTTAATGTAGGCTTTTAAATACTTTCCAGCCTACTTGACCCAGAACTGTACATGGGATTGTAGTACAGAGGTTAAACCCCCTTCTTAGTCCTGCTTACATCTTCGTGCACCTGAGGATTTATTTATCGATGGAAGACTGCTCTGGTATCAAAATCCTTTGCAAGAGGCTCTGCTTTCCTGAACACAGCTCCTCTGCTATAGGGATGGCCCAATTCTTTGTGTCCTTGTCCTCCATGTAGAAGTAAGCAGAGTTATTTTGGACAAGCAAAATCAAATGTACCAAAAATTATACCCTTCCTGAAGCTGAATAGATGACTTGACTGAGAGGAGAGGAAGGAAGGGAGAGGAGCACACACTACTCTCTGCCACTGCCTACTCTGGGATGACTCTAGTTTATGACCCCAGAGCATAACTCATTGCTGCACCTGAGGACCTATTGATGGTCATGCAAGAGGAGGAAGGTGTGACACTGCTGTAGTGTATGTGACCCAGACATGGATGCAAGGCTGTGTGCAGCACTGTGGGCATCTTGTGTTGAGCATGTCCAGCTGGGAAGCACCTGCTCTTTGGGAAGATGATTCTATTCTATTCTATTCTATTCTATTCTATTCTATTCTATTCTGTTCTGTTCTGTTCTGTTCTGTTCTGTTCTGTTCCATGATGCTGGCCTCCAGAAGTGCTCAGCAGGGTGGGTTTTGCTAACTCAGATCTGCCTTCAAGCTAAAGCCACTTCTGCTAGCAGAAAAGGTGAGTGATGCAGATTTGCCACAGAGTGTCTGACATGCAGAAACTGGCACAAACAGCAGCACTGCATCACTTTTTTTTTGTACTCAAGGGATAACTAATAAGACAACCATTGCAGAAAGTGTTCCCAGTTGTTGTGCATGAGGTGGGGAGTTTGACAGAGTTTTATCACCCTGCTCCTGATGGGTGCTACGTGTGGTACTGTCACTGAGAGAAGATAATTATGACTATAGCAATAAATTATGTTTAATAGTTCTTATAACATTTAGGGGTTTTATGAATATGCTTTTGGGCAGCTCTAGCAGACACAAGGAGTTTGAGGCCAGACGTGCTAAGTCAGGTACAAATGCAGCACTGATGATAGGAAATAGGAAGGAAATGACCTTGAGGAGGTGAGTAAAGCTGGACAATGACAATTTTAAATGATCCAGAAGGCTTCATACATAGAATAGAATACATAGAATACATAGAATAAACCAGGTTGGAAGAGGACCTTCAGATCATCGCGTCCAACCCAACCAATCCAACCCACCTAAACTAACCCTTGGCACCAAGCACCCCATCAAGTCTCCTCCTAAACACCTTCAATGATGGCGACTCCACCACCTCCCCCTGCAGCCCATTCCAATGGGCAATCACTCTCTCTGTATAGAACTTCCTAACATCCAGCCTAAACCTCCCCTGGCGCAGCCTGAGACTGTGTCCTCTTGTTCTGGTACTGGCTGCCTGGGAGAAGAGACCAACATCCGCCTGTCTACAACCTCCCTTCAGGTAGTTGTAGAGAGTAATAAGGTCACCCCTGAGTCTCCTCTTTTCCAGGCTAAATAGATGAAGCTAAATAGAGCATACCACACCTCTTCCCTTTTCACCAAAGGGCAGGGGCTAGGAAGGATATAAAAGACATTTTCAAAACTTCTATTTGACACTCAGATTGCTTTACAGGTAAGCAACAGAGAATGAGAGAATTATAGAAAGCTTTGGTTTGGAAGGGACCTTAAAAGTCATCTAGTCCAAATCTCTGCAGTGAGCAGGGACATCTTTAACTTGATCAGATTACTCTCTCCAACCTGACCTGGAATGTTTCCAGGGATGGGGTACCTACCCCATCTCTGGGAAACCTGTGCCAGTGCTTCACCACCCTCACTGTAAAAAAATCCCTTATAACTATTCTAAGTGTTTCCTCTTTTAGCTGAAAACCATCACCCCTTGTCTTACTGTAACAGGTCCTGCTAAAGGATTGTCCCAACTTTCTTACAGGCTACCTTTAAATATTGAAATGCCACAATAAGGTTTCCCTGGAGCCTTATCTTCTCCAGGCTGAACAGCCCCAACTCTCCAGGCCTTTATTCACAGGAGAGATGTTCCTTTCCTCTGATCTTTTCATGGCACTCCTCTAAGCCTGCTCCAATAGAATCTGTGGATGGAGATTCTACCTCAGTTAGGAAAGGAGAAGAGACAGAATCTGTCTAAGATACTGCTACAGCTAAGGAAGATTTTAGTGTGCAGATCTGTAATAAAATCTGGCATCATAGTTTCCTTTAAGTAATTCAGTGATGCAAGTCCATCTTCAAATCAATATATTATTTCTTACTTTAACCTTATCAGTGATCAAGCTAGTTCCTATTTTATGCCATCTCTAAGGTTGTAGGAGTCCTCTGAACTAAGCTTTCAGTGCCTTATAGATTCTCTGACAAGGGGGAGAGATACCACTTTTTTTTTTTTGTAATGTCTAGAGGGTACCAAGATGCATGCCACATAAGCTCTGTAGCAGAGTTTGATAAGTAATGTCAGAGGAATAATTGTCTTGATAACTTGCAACAGTTAAACAAACTCCATCTATTCACTGAAGTAGTAAGACTCATGTCTGTCAATGCTACCAGTTTGGCAAAAGTTTCTAGGTTTCTGGATGTCACTTTCTTTTCCAGATGTTCAGACATTTAGGACAAGGCATGCTCTACACCACAGTGTATTCCACCAATTGTCAGTGTCATAGACATCCCTTCAACCCTTTGTAGGTCATCAGCTTGCTGCCATGATGAGCTTTTGGGATACCTCAGGGACAACTTCCCATGCTTTTGCTCCAGAAGCACAGATCCTCTATCCACTCTCCATTGGCATGTAACTGTGTGTGAAGTCTATGAGTCATGGTTAAGGGGTCCCATTTCTGTCCAGTGAAGGGCAGTGGTGCGTGTCTGCACCATTCAGTTATGCAAGTCTCTACCATTCCATTATGCAGCTGCGACATCATTCACAATATGCAGTGCTCTTCAAAATGCAGTGTTGGAGCCCCACTTAATCGTTTCAGGAAGATTCATTTTTGGAGGGTTTTACAAACTCTATTTAAATTAGAAATCACATCCACTTTTTATGCTTAAGGATTCATTATAAGAACGAGAGCTCCCAGGCACAAATAAGGACACAAGTGAATTTCTCATCATGAAATTACCACTGAGGTTATTATTGACTAGCTTTTGTTTTTCCTGATCATTAATGTTGTTCTGCTTCTCTGGACAGCTTATTGGCCAGGAGCTCAGTTAGGATCCTATGCAGCAAATACATGCAAGAGGCAATATAAATGTAAAACAAGTTAAGTGAGATGCTATTATTTAATGCAGACTTGTAAGCTTAAAATGTCAGGTAGGAATTTTGCTCAGAGAAAAGAAACAGTAACTGACCCAAAAGGATGGATTTGTTTGCCACCTATATTACACTTCATGGGATGATTTACATTGACACTGGGTATGATAATTTTTTTGTAAACATTTTATATTGTGGGGTTCTTGGGGTTTTTTTTGGATAGTGTAAGTGACAGTGCAAAGGTAGCATTCCTTTTCCAAACACTGATGCCTGGTGCTGGCTGAGATGCCAAATGGTGTCCAAAAATCTCTATGGGCCAGGTAGAAATAGCAGAGGACTTTTGAGTGGCCAACCTCTTCCTGGACTGATCACTCAAATGTATCTGTGTTATAGTGAATCATTCTCCAGACTCAGCTGGCATGGCTCACCAGTGGAAAGACTCGGTTTCATGGGCTTCTAGTGCCATATGACATGCCCATGGTTCCTAAATTCTTTGCACAGGTTTGGTAGAGAGAACACAGACCATACAGGAGAACTTTGCCTGGCTGAATGTGTAGTTGGAGCCAGACAGGATTGTCTAGGGCAATCTAGTGCTAAACTGACACTGAAGACTTCTCTTCATGCAACTGAGTGCTGCCCATAGTCTCTATTGATTTTACTGGGAGCTCAGACACCAGCACACAGGTATATAAAAACATCTACATGTGGTTATGCTAAATTTGAGTGACATTAGGTGACTGTGATGTTAGGTGACTGAGAAGGCTCTCTGCTTTCTTTATTCCAGGCTGGTTTTGACAGATCCTGATCCAAACCCAAATGCAATCATCAAAGGTCTGCACATGAGGCTAGTGCAGCATGTGTGCAAGTCCACCCTCAACTATGGTTCACATTGCTTATGTGAATGCTGAAATACAAGTGGTCTGACATGGGTTGAGGAGTATGTGAGGTCCAAGTTCCTGTTCATGCAGCATGGGCAGATGAAGCATGGGCCAAGTGCAGCCTGCAGGAAGGCATCATCTGACCTTGGCTTTCTTAATCATGATGCGTCTGTGCTTGGGTTAGTCCAACCACCTCCAGTGTGGACTTAGCCAGATTAAGTTCTGTGATTCTGTGATTCTGATTCAGTAAATCAGCAGCAGAACTGGGTTTTGTAACTGAAACTGGAGGGAGAAAGGTTTTTTTCATGAAATAGGTGAAACTTCCAGGCTTTAGCTAAGTATTAGGTGATAACTGTACCTAAACCACATCCCTATTAAGGAAGGTCTCAGTAATCATTTGTGCTGCCATACACTATATGCCCATACCCAGGTTAGTGTTACACAGTTCAGACACTGTTCACAAAAAGTCAATTAGAAAGAATAAGGCTTATTTTTCTTGGCAACAATGAGATGTAAATGAGAGGAATTCACCCCACTGAGAGACACTTGAGTGTTTCTCCCCATTTACTTGCAAATAGCAGCTTATTCAGTTAAGAAGCAGTGCTAAACCCAACCCCCTTCTCCTCAAGCTCTTTCTTGGTTCCTTCTCTGCGGTACAAGGGATAAGTGAAGACCTTTCCCCTTAAAACAGCCTTCTAGGTCAGCAGCATTAACTTCATTTTTATAGAGGCAGATCTGAAGGACACAGAGAGAACAAGCAATGTACCTCATGAGAGACACAAAGGGAATGGGAGGTGGCAAGAAGACCTGAAGCTGCTCCTCAGAGTGCTGGAATTGTCTGTCAAATCAGCAGAAGGATTTTAGCTTCCTTTGTAATTTGTAAATTGATGATAACAAGCCTCTCTGCATGGATGGCTGGACATTCCTGGAGGTGGCAGTGAAAGGGCAATCAATGTCCATGATATAGCTGTGTAGTGATGTTGTGCTAAACTGTGCTAATGCTCTCTTCCCAATTTAGTACATAGATCAGGGGCAGAACTTCACTGCTGATTGAGTATGCAATGGCTGGGAATAGAATAGAAATAGAATAGAATAAACCAGGTTGGAAGAGACCTGGTCCAACCTATCATCCAACACCATCTAATCAACTAAACCATGGCATCAAGCATCCCATCAAGCCTCCCCCTCAACACTTCCAGCGATGGCGACTCCACCACCTCCCCGGGCAGCCCATTCCAATGGGCAATCACTCTCTCTATGAAGAATTTCTTCCTAACATCCAGTCTAAACCTCCCCTGGCAGGGCTTGAGACTGTGTCCTCTAATGTAGTGCAAATGACAGCAGTGTGCATAGAATCATGGAATCATTAAGGTTGGAAAAGATCTCTAAAACCCATCATGTCCAGTCATCAACACAACACTAGCATGCCCCACTAACTATGCCCCAAGTGCCACGTATACATGGTTTTTTAACACCTTCAGGGACAGTGACTCCACCACATCCCTGGGCAACCTATTCCAATGCCTGACCACTCTTGCAGTAAACAATTTTTTCCTAATATACAACCTAAACCTCCCCTGGCACAACTTGAGGCCATTTTCTCTTGTCCTATCACTAGTTACTTGAGAGAAGAGACTGAATACCACTGCACTCTAACTTCCTTTTGTGTAGAGACAGCAATGAGGTCTCCCCTTCTCCTCCTCTTCTCCAGACTATACAGCCCTAGTTCCTTCAGCTCCTCTTCCGAAGACTTGTTCTCAAGACTCTTCACCATCTTCATTGCCCTTCTCTGGTCACATGCTAGCAACTCAATGTCCTTGTTTCTGAGGTGGAGCTGAGTTCAGAGAATGAAAATTAGTACCAGATAGGAACTATATCCCTATGTACACTGAGCAATCCCAGTTCCCTCAGTCACTCCTTATAAGACTTGTTCTCTAACAGTGACCAAAGGGTCAGATACCCTAGGAGATCCTGGCAGTTTGGCACTGCTGCAGGGCCAAGGACAAAACAGGACAGCCATTTCTGGACCTCATGGGGAGCAAATGAATTCTGGCAGTGGCAGGCTGGCTGTGCCCATCCTAACAGTGCCTGCACACCAGCAATGGTCTGCAAGCACACAAACTATCAAAGCTGGTTTTTTATTTGTGGCTTCCTGGGTTCATGCCATGTGTTTAAAAGTCAGTTTCCCAGAGGAGATTAACCAATGTCAGGAGGGAGGAAAATTTTTGCAGCTTCTTCCCTCTTCCTCGACATTCAGCACAAGAACAGATGTGGATACGGTGTGTGGAATATAGTGTGGGAATGCAGCTGTAATTTCATGTGAACTCACTTTTTATACCAGTTACCAGAGGGGAGAAAGGGTCCTTCTAGCTGCTTTTAGCAGATACCTTGCTGCTCTGTTTCCATTTGTTTTGCTTGTAGCAGACCTCTGAACACTTTTTTCTGTGCAATTAAAGACTAAAAGAGCATCTAGCTTTTTTGGCATGAACTGGGTGGATGGATGCAGAAAAGCTATGGCAAGGCAGGATGTTCTTCAAGCTGGAGTTTTTCTTGGATGTCAGCCTAGGATTTTCTGGAACAGGAGCCAGTTTTACTGAAAGGTTCACGAACTCTTGAAGACTGGACCCAGATTTCTGTCAGAGATCCACACAGCTCTACAGGGACAGACTGGAGCATAACATAGCTGTGACCATTCCAGGAGAAATTCTGCCCCTGCAGAATTCAGCTTTGCTGTGTTCAGGCCATCATTACTGTAGGTGAGATAGGCCTCCAGCACACTGGGAAGAGGTGTTGCAGTGATGGGCTTTAACTGGGAACTGGAGAATTAATGTGAGGTGCTGTTGGTGAGAAATAATCACTCAACACGGAGAACTTACAAGGCCTGGGGCTTTCATCACATTGTCTTCTGTGGTGTCTCAACCATTCATTGCCATTCTTTCACCCTTCTCTTTTCCCCTCATTGAATATACCCACTACTTCTCCATAGTCATCAGAACTTAGAATCACAGAATTGTTTTGGCTGCAAAACACCTCCATGGAGTCCAACCATGACCACTCAACCATGCCTCAGAGTGCCTTGTCTACATGTGTTTTGAATACCTGCTCAGGGTATTCCACCACCTCTCTGGACAACCTATTCCAATGTCTGACCACTCTTTCAGAGTGAGGATTATCAGATATGGTCATCTAATTGTCTTGGTAGCCCATAGGACATACTTTGAGATGCCACAGCTAGTCCTGCCATCATGGAATAATCTGCTGGCAAGGAGGCATTCCTCCTGCCCTTTGTTAGTTGAAGGTTACTACATGCCCTGAAGCGTGAGTGTTTCTCAGCCTTGACAGAGCTCTGGAGACTCTGCTTTACATCATAAATAACAGAAGTTTGTATTTTCTTGTTTCTCCTGTAGAATGGATTTCCAAAAAGGCCTGAGGCACTTTGGTGTATTGGCAGATCTACAGCATGTTCAATAGCAGGTGAATCAGTAATGGATATAGATGTACAAGCTTTTTGAAGTTCGGACATCATAGCCAAAAGTCTTGTACCAATCAGGCTTGTATTGCCACTTCTCTGGATATAATTTACCTCTTGGATTTCCAAGGTATTTTTTTCCACATGCTCTGTTAATTGTCAAATGGAGGAAATTGTTACACTATTCCAGGGAATAATAACCTCACTGCTCGATTTCCGTCATATGTAATACACTTTATAATTTAGGACCATGCTGAAGTTTTCTGCCAAATTATAGCTTTTCTGAGTAGAGAAAGGTGCAGTTTTCTGCACTTTTTGCTATAATATGCTGCCTTGCTGGTAATACTGCTTTGACAAATATGCCTTTCTGCTTTCCCTGATTTGATTGATTTTACAATCAAGTTCTAACTGTGTTGAAAGAAGTTACTCATTCTGGTAATAATTTTGATAAGCTTATCAAGAAATTTTCTTCCAATAGAGTTACATTTTTAGGCAACTCTAAATGATCTATTATCCTATGTTCCCTGGACCCCCACCTTACTGGAGGGCAGTAGAATTTAAACAATAATTTATACTGCATGTGAAGGTAGTTGCTGTAGAGCTGGCAATAAATATTAATCCTGCTATCCCAGCCTTCTTTTCCTTCTTGAGAATAAAGAGCCTTTTCTTAAGTACATTATACCTTTCCCATGTTAACTCTGTGTTAATCATGTAAGCCATTATAGTTTGAACACATGACTCAGTGCCTTGCTAGGCTTGTGTCTAAATGACACAAGCTATTTATCAAAAACATGTGCCTTTGGGAGAGAGATCTCTTCCATTTAAATAAGGATTATCCTATTGTTTGACAGATCCCATTAAGACCATCTACTGAACCCAATCAAAGACCTTCATAACAATGTGAAATGGTAATAACAAAGCAAGGTTCTGTTTTCCTGACTCAGCCAAGGAGATATAATTAAGTGAGCATCAAAACTTATTTGAGTGCTGTCTAATAATGTGACCTGTTTTGCTTCTCTAGGCTCAGCTGATTCTGCTCTCCTCTGGCTCAACATTTTGATGTAAATGTTAGTATTTGCATTTAAAACAAAACTGTGGTGGTTGTGGGGTTTTTTGGCCAGTAGTTTCCCCAGCCATTTATTCACTTTCTGCATGATACCAGCTTGTATGTATGCATGCATATATTTATGTACGTATTTATTGCTCCTTAGCACTAGAAACTCCAGATATTGAGCTCATCATAAGGGACTGCATTCATGGGAAAGATTTGGACTACTTTGGTTTTGTTCAGAGAAGTCAGTCTTTCCCTGGTTGTAGCCTGGTGGCAGGGTCTGTTCCAGCTTACTTCCATCATGTTCCTGGGCACTGAAGCGTGTGAGTATCATGTCCATTGTCTTTGTGTTGGATGTATCACTCTTCCTTCTCTTTCTCCTCCATTTATTGCTTTGAACAGAACTTTCAAGGAAACTCCTAATACGTTTATTTTCATCTCATATTGGTTAGTGTAGTTCTCTTTTACTCAGCCAAATCTTCTATCAAAAGGCAATAGGTATTGCAATAGATGACTTGTCAAGGTCATCTTCTTTCAGCTTTTTTTCCCATGACTTTTTTATCTTCATGTTCATGCCCATGTCCACGTTTGCACAGAATCTAGAATATCAGTCTGGCCTTGGTCTCTTCTCTATGCTTGTGTGGAACAAGCATCACCTGATAGTTGTGTTAGTCAGCTAGGAATTACATTCTGCGTAGGACACCAGCCTTTCTCTGTCTGATCTTCTCAATGGAAGTTGATACACACCATCAATGTTACTAGTTATTAGTTTAGTTGGCCAGTTTTGGAGTGGGAAGATGCATGTATTTTCAGTAATTTTAGTCAAGCTGGCATTTAAAAAAAAAAAAAAAAGTAAACTAGTATGGTATACTGCTGAAGGGGAATGCTATTCAATACAAGAATTTAATTCCACCTCTCTGCTGTATCTTGCTTGGAATTTTTGCCATGGCTCCATAGAGAAAAACATTCCAGTATCTTAAGGGGGCCTAGAAGAAATCCAGGGAGGGGCTTTTTAGGGTGTCAGGCAATGATAGGATTGGGGGAATGGAACAAAAATAGAAATGGGTAGATTCAGATTGGGTGTTAGGAAGAAGTTTTTCACCATAAGGGTGGTGAGACACTGGAAGGATTTGCCCAGGGAGGTAGTAGAAACCCCATTCCTGGAGGTTTTTAAGGCCAGGCTGGATGTGTCTCTGAGCAACCTGATGTAGTGTGAGGTGTCCCTGCCCATGGCAGGGGGGTTGGAACTAGATGATTCTTGAGGTCCCTTCCAATGCTAACAATTCTATGATTCTGTGATTCTGAATCATACCAGGAAATTGTGAATGTAAGTTGCATATTGCAATGTATAATTTTTTTGCCAGCCTATTTTCAGTTAGGGAAAACAGTTTGGTATCTAAAACAAGACATGGATTCAGTAATGTGTACAACAGCAGTGTCAATCAAGAGCCTTGGAGGAAGAGGAGATGTCTCAGTTGCCTGTGTTACTAAGTGATGTTCTAGTGTCCGGTGGCAACAAGTGAGATAGAGGAAACCGCTTGCATTCCCTTTGGAGACAAAGTGAGTCAATCTGCTAAACCCAGCCCTGATCTCTTACCTCTGACAGTTTCTGAAGGAGGAAATGACTCCATTCCTGATGCTTTGGCAGCAGTGTAGCGGTTCATGCCCTTGGTGCTGGGTTTCTATTTCAGCCCTAAGAAGGATTTTGCTCTGCAGCACAGCAAGGTCATTAATCAACAGATCAGTGAAAGCACCATGAAACTACTCCAGTCACATCTGAAATGTCAACTTTGGTTAATGGGCAGCTGGGTGCTTCCAGGACACAGGGCTCGTGTGAAGTGGGTGGCAATACTGCCCATTGTAATTTAGGTGGCTGCAGTCATTGATCTTGCTGCTGATGTTCCTCAGGGAATGAAGCACATCATGGGGCTGGTGGGGAAGTCCAAAGTGTGAGCTTGGAGGCTGCAATGCTGGCAGCACGTCTCTGTCCTCCTCTCCGCTCCCACATTGTGAACTCCCACAAATTAAGGGAGAAGAGCAAGATGGGCAAAACTGGGAGAGAGACATCTTCACTGCTCTGAGGGCAAACATGGTGCTTCAGCTAGGATCAAGCTCTATAAGCATTTCCTTACTGCTTCTTCTGTGCAGTATCCACTCTGTGGTTGTTTTTTTTCAGTTGCAGAGCAGATACTTGGGAAGTGTTAATCCCAGTCTCCACTAATATCCTGCACCTGCCTGCTGCCTCTGCTGCTTTGCTCCCACTGGGGACGCTTTGCTTTGGCAAGACCTGCCATATGTATGAATGAACCTGTAATTTCCAGGGGAGCTCTGCAGTCCTCGATTTGAAAGGTTTGAGAGGTTTCCTGGCTGAGCAGGAGAGGGCAGCAAAACATAGAGATTGAAAGAGAAGACGAGCAGGAGATTCCTCGGCAGAGCTTGCAGATGTTCATTTAACTGTTTCAGGAAGGGTGCACTGGTGTAGAGTGGGATATGGTGTTGTTCAGTGCTGCCAATGGAGATGTTACTACAGATTGGACAAAGTCCAGGGTACGTTTAGGTTAGATATTACGAAAAAAATTCTTCACAGAAAGGGTTGTCAAGCCCTGGGACAGACTGCCCAGGGAAGAGGCTTTGTCCCCATGCCTGGAGGGATTTGAAAAATGTGTGAATGTGATGCTGAGGGACATGGTTTAGTGGTGACCTGGCAGTGCTGGGTTAATGGTTGGACTTGATAATCTTAAAGGCCTCTCCATCTGAAACAATTCCAAGTCACTGGACCAGGCATTTTGCTAAGGCTCACAATCAGATCAGTCCTGTGGAAAGAGGTGATCTGCATCAGGCTGAAGAGAATGTCCTGTGGAAACCTTGATGCTTTGCAGAGAGTGATGATATGTAAGAGCCAGCTGCCTCAGAAAACAGCAATATTTTCAATAAGAAATATTAATTCAGGGCCTTAGAGAAGGAGGTATCTCTCTTCCTTCTTGTCCCATGACATGCAGACAAAAGATTCCAAACCACTGATAAAGGCAAAAGATAAGGGAGAAAGTTTCAACAACAACAATAAAAGATGGCGATCTTGGCAACAGTGGTAACAAACAGACTCAGTTTAACAATTGGTGTGGAACAAACAAGGAGTGTTGAGGAATGCAGTTACTGTGGCAACTTGGTAATAACAGATAACAGCAGTATAGAGGTGGAAATAAAAGTGAGAATAAGGAAAGCATCGAGAAATATGGATATGTGAGCCAAAATCTGGAGTAATAAAAATGTTGTCAGAGCATTAATACTGAAGCTATGCAACAGCATCATTATGCTGCTCGTGTTTTATATGGCAGAAGTATGGCCAGAGACAGCAGCTCCTGAATAAAACAGCAGCATTTTCATGCATTGAGTCTATGAAGAATATTAGGAGTTAAGTGAGGAGAAATGGTTATAGATCTGAAAGCACAGGGAAGATCAGGATGGATACCAGACCATCCTGAAATCACACTCCAGAGCATTAGAAAGCACCAACTGGGCTGCACAGAAGAGGGGTATTTATCACACTGGGACAGTGGTAGACATTAACAGAGGGATTCCCAGGACAGCATTCACATGGGATATAACATGGGACACTGTTATACACAGATCTGGCTTTCAGCTTCATATGTTTGTTATTAGACTTCCATGTGGAGAAATGAACTGCCTTTCTTGCCTTTCAGGAATCATATAACCAGGGCAAACCTTTAGCAAAGATCCCATTCCCACCTCACTAACTGGACAGATTTTCTTTATCTCTAATTACTAGGATTTGTTTGGACTAGGATTTGTTTGGACCTAAATCTGACATGAGATACTATGTGAATAAGACTGGTGGAGATACACCACCACTGTCCACTAACCCCATGAGGAGGCTGTTCAGAACCAGGCTGCTCAACCCCCTGGAGATATTTCTAGATGCACACCCTCACAAGGACTAGCATGAAAACTAACCTGTTTGCTGCTATGGCTTTCCATCACATTGAACTAGGAGTCCAAAACCACCTTTTGTGGACACTGTAGAGAAATAGTACCTGATTTTCTCAGCAAGCAGGCTAGATGACTCATTCCAATGCAAGGGGAAGGTTGTACAATGAGGGCTTGTACTTCAGCAGGAAAAAGGGGATAGCCATGGACAGGCAGCGGGCAAATTACTAGTCCTGGCAGATGAATGTGGCTAGGCATTGTTAGTGCAGCATTTTGGTTGTGATGGTAAATAAATGTTCCCTTCTGTGGAGGAAGCTGCCATTTTCAAAATTGCTTTTGTAGCAAATGGGAACTAGTGAAATGGGGGGAAAAAAAAGGCCAACAAAAACATCAGTGATTGTACAAACATTATGTTGTGAAGTAATCAATACTCTTCAGAGAAAATATGAAATATACTCATTTGCTTTCATCTCAGCATATTTTCCCAAGAAACTGTTACTATAATAGGCAAATATACAAACACAGTATTGAAAGGCTTGTAACATAAAATTAGGGTGAAATAAAACAGAGTAAGAAAGTCAAAATGAAACCTGTCTGCTTTACTGAAACAAAACATTTCAACACCAGAGAGAAATGAGAAAGTCAAAACAATCCCTGTTTCTCCAATTTTCTCATCAGATATTTCACTGAAATCAACATGTTCAGCACAATGTCTCTGTTCCCATGCAATGTTGTTTACAGATGGAAAACTGTGTGACAAGTGTTCCAAACTTGCTCTAAAGATGGCACACCTGAAGAGTGGCACCTCTGTGGCCAACAGTTGGACAACTTTTGGAAGGGAGTCATGGCTGCATTCCCAGCTCAGCTGCCTGTGATGCATATTGCACCTCAAAGGATCAAGGATCTTTGTGAACAGTCTTTCCATCACTTAGCAGCAGAGATAATGAGATAACAAAGATATTCCCTAGTTTCTCAGTCTTGGTGGACCCTCACTTTGCCTGGACATTGTGATCTTACACAACCTGCTCTAGGCAAACCTGTTTTTAGCGAGGGAGTTGGAGTAGATAATTTCTGAAGGTCCCTTCCAAACCCCACCATTTTGTGTTGCTATGGTTCTGTGACTTGTGTCAGTTCCCTGATCTGACATTTATAACTTGTAATAGCTTATTTTTTATTTTCTTGTATTATTATTATTATTATTATTATTATTATCATTATTATTATCATTATTATTATCATTATCATTATTATAATTATTAACTTTAGGATTCTGCACTATCAGCATTCATTCAAAGAAGGAACATGTTGAGTAAAGTGAGGAGTTTCTGTTATGGTTGGTATTATTTTCCTGCCCTACTCACTTGGAATTCAGCTGACACACTCTTCTGCAGCATTTTCAGGCAGGGAGGGAAGGACTGCCATTTCAGCAGCAGTAATATGTAAATGCTATCATTATTAATAGCAATCTATATTTCAATATAGCTTGGACGCCTCAAATAACATTAGTTGCTCATTATGTCAAGCTATATGTAAATACAGAAGTGCAGAGTGTTTTGTAAAGTAGCCTTTATCTAGACCAACAAGATGAAATAAAGAAGAGTGAGAGAAAAATATGCCTTTGAACTTATAGCAGGGGGAAAATTTAGATTAGGTATGACTATAAATAAAACTGGACAAAAAGGACAACTAAACTTTGTCTTCTTCAGACCATGGTGATCAGTTGTACTCTGAGAGCTTGATGATTTATAGAGAGTTTCAAGACTGTTACCTTAGAATAATAATGTTACCCCTCCTGCCCCTCAGCCTTTCCACTGAAACCAGCTAGAAAAGAAGCTATTCACTGAGGCATGCTATTTATATGAACTTCCTACTGAAATGGTTAGATGTCTGAGGAGAAAATTTCTGAGGCACAGTTCTCTCTGAATATCTGTATGGTGGAATCACAGAAGTCTGCTTACTTTCACGGAATGGCAGAAGAAAAATTGTTAGTATAGCAAACAAAGAAGGAGCAGTGTTCATTGCCTTTCTTTTGCTGTTTGCTCCCTTGTTTGGTTTTGGTTTTGTGTTCGTTTTTCATTGTTTTGGTTTGGTTTTTCTTACTGTTTGTTTTGGGGGTTTTGCTTGTCTGTTTGGTTGAGATTTCGTTTCTTTGGGTTTTTGTCTGGCTTGTTTTGGGCTGTTGCAATTTTTTTTTTTTAATTAGGTTTTGAATCACAGTAAAAACATTATCTGGAATAACTTGTATGCATTCTCCTCCCACCTTGGTCAATATGAACCCATGACAGCTTGAACTATTTGAAATATCTGCCAGGAACAGCTTCATCAGTTGAATTCTTGCAACTTTCAGTCTGGAGAAGAGAAGGTTCTGAGGTGACCTAATTGTGGCCTTCCAGTATCTGAAGGGGGCCTACAAGAAGGCTGGGGAGGGACTTCTCAGGATATCAGGGAGTGATAGGACTAGGAGGAATGGAATGAAGCTGGAGGTGGGGAGATTCAGGCTGGATGTGAGGAGGAAGTTCTTCACCATAAGAGTGGTGAAGCCCTGGAATGGGTTGTCCAGGGGGGGTGGTTGGGGCCCCGTCCCTGGAGGTGTTTAAGACCAGGCTGGATGAGGCTCTGGCCAGCCTGATCTAGTGTGGGGTGTCCCTGCCCATGGCAGGGGGCTTGGAACTAGATGATCCTTGTGGTCCCTTCCAACCCTGATTGATACTATGATACTATGAACTCCAGCCCATTGCATGATCAAAATCTCTTTATGTTTTGTTTGTGCTGCACAAAACACTGAAAAAAAAATATCCAGGCAAAAACACCCCAGAATCACCCTTACATTCCCACTTGTTCATCTTACACTGTGACCCTGCATGCATTTACTTTCTGGAGCAAGATTTGTGTCCATGAGTGCTTGGAACTTCTATATTAAATCTTTTATTTCATTCCTGTGTCTTACTCCATTCTGTCTTTGCACATGGTACTTGAGGCCACCTTAAATAAAGCTCTGTGTAGGTAGGGGAATGTAAATTCCCTTTCCTAGAAAAATCAGCTAAGCACAAGCTGCTCTGTTCCCAGGGTACATTGCTAGTTTTCTCTCATGGCCTTCTGTTCTTTGTAACCCAGCAAGTCAGGTTTTATGTGATGTGAGAACTTGATCTGGAAAGAGCTGAGCCTCCTGAAATGCAAAGAAAGGGTAAATCTTTGTTAAAAGTTCAGTCTGTGGCATGGATAAATCAGTCTTATTATTCCAAAATGCCATTAGATGAACAGGTAAAATGTTTAGAGATGGAGAGTGGGAGCAACTCAGTAGCTGTCTTTAGTGGCATTCATTAGAGCTGTGTTGCCTGCAAAAATTCATCTCTCTGAAGCTTTTCTTCCACTTAGGGAGAAATAGTGTTCCAGCATCTCTGCAAGGAGGGAGATGCAGGAACCATTTACTTTATAATCCTTTTCTATGTTCATATTTAGAACATGTTTTCTCCTGACCAAAATAACAACATCACCACCTGCCAATTCCTCTCTACGCCTCTGCTCCTCCAGCAGCAAAAAGTGCAAACTGAACAGGCCAGTTCTGAAACATTTTTTTCTGCTTTTCTAAGGTTGCATAAATCTCAGGTTTAAAGTTCAAGACAAACAGAGCCCAGAGACATGCAGGAATGAGAAAGAGGTGCGTGTGGAGAGACCAGCTGCTGGAAGTGGGGTTTTCATGTGTTGAGGCAACATTGCATAGTCACCCTGCCTTTGGCAGAGCCCTTTTTGCTATTGAAGGCTGCAGACCTGCTTCCAGCTCCAAGAAGACTCGGTAGCTGAACTTACATGACTTACTGAGCCCTATTGGGTGATTTGATAGCCAGATTCCTTCCTTTCCATTATTTACAAATACGGCATAATTACATCCCTTCTGTAGTCTTCTGGAAGGGGTGGGTGTGGGGAGTTGTTTATTGGTTTTGAGAGTATCTTAGAGGTGTTTCTATGCTGTTTCATAAAACTATAGAATCATAGAATAATTTGGGTTGGAAGGGACCTTTGAAGGTCATCTTGTCCACACACCCTGCACTGAGAAGGGACACTTTCAACTAGATCAGGTTACTCAGAGCCCTGTCCAACCTGACAAAAAATGGTTTCAGGCATAGGGCATCCACCACCTCTCTGGGTAACCTGTGCCAGTGTTTCACCACTCTCCTGAACCTTCCCTTTTCTGGCTTAAAACTTTTACTCCCTTTTCTTATCACCAGATGCCCTGATAAAAAGATTGTCCCCATCAACTTATGGCAAAAAGACTACTCAAGGCTTCTTATCAAGAAGCAGAACTGTTCAGGGGCTGCAGCTGAGATGCTCCTACTATAGGAGAAGAGGTGTAAGAAGAGCATGACACGAAATGATGGAAATTTGTGATGGAAAGCTCTGGAGGGCTGGACCTGCTACCCCACTTGAGAAGGGAGTGATTGAGACCAGTTCTGGGGAGCTGCCAAAGCTCTGAGTCTTCTTTCAATGGTAGCAGATACCCTGTTTTCCACAGCAAAAGCAGAGCTGTGTGGTATGTGGGGACACATACCTCTGTTTGGCTGTGGTGAAGGAGAGGAGGTGGAGAAGAAAAACAGGGGCTGGGAAAGTAGAGGAAGACAAAGTTTCCACAGCACTATTAGTACTCCTTCCTTTGATAAGCTCTCAAAAGGTTGTGTGTGGTTTGTTTTTGTTTTATTTTTCCCAAAAATCACAGCTTAAAAAATTTGAAACTTCTGAGCTGTCAAGGGGTGATGGATACTTAGAGAAAAAAGGAATCAAACCATGGCAGGTTAGGCTGTTCATTATGGACCCATGATGAAGGAAAACTGTTCAGAAACTGATGCAAAGCAACAAAAAGGCAGGGTATAGATAACTCAGTTGTTTTTCTTGTTGTTGGTGGTTTTGTTTTGTTTTTCCAAAACCCAGGAAAATATCTTGCTACAAACTCAGCAAAATGTAGCTGAGTGCTGGTATTTTGGTTTCTCCTGGGCTTGGGAGATCAGTGCAGAAAGCAAAGTCAATTTAACTAAGCAGGACAGAATAACAAGTTTATTCCTTAAGAAGCAAAACAAAATATTCAAGCTTATGGCTAGTAGCAATGGTTCAAGAGGGCTTGAATCCTGGTATAGTCTCTGGAGACAAAATTTTTCTGAAGAAACAAAAAATAGCAACAGGCAAGAATTTCCTCTCTACAGAGAAACAACACTCAATCAGTTTTAGTAGATAAAATGTTTTTGTAACTCCTGTGGCATTTCACAATTGATGAACGTTTCCAAAATAGAGATAAAACATTATCTCTTTCCCACAAGTCTTTTTGGCTTATATTCTGTCTTTGTCACAGTTGTGACCTAGGCGGTTTAAATTTATAATCTCACCTCTCCACCATTTATGCTGAGATGACTAATTAACGTGGCTGCCATGTGTAATTGCAGTAATGGATATCTCCTACCCTCACATTGTGTTTTGATATATTTTGCTATCATTTTGAACCAGGGATCCAAAAGAAGACAAATATTGTTGTGCTAGTTCAGTGTCTTCATTCAGCTGAAAACAGGCATAAATGATCTTAGGTTACCTTATCTCTGTCTGTAAATCAAAAATATAAGAATGATTCAGGATGCTTTTTTACCAGGTTGTCTCTTCAAAATTATTTGTGATTATTAAAAATCAGATGATGGCTTTACAAGTAAGATGGTCACAAAAGAAATGACCGGAGACTCGCTCTATTTTTTTACAGAATCTGAGAATGGAGTCATAGAACTGTTCTGATTGGAAAAGCCCTCCAACACCTCCAAGGACAGTGACTCCACCACCTCCCTGGGCAATGTATTCTAGTGCCTGACCACTCTTTCAGTAAAGACATTTTCCCCAATATCTAGCCTAAGCATCCCCTGGCAAAACTTGATGCTATTTCCTCTTGTTCTATTGCTTGTTACTTGGGAGTAGAGAGTGACACTCTCCCTTCTCCCTCCCCCTGCTCCCCCCAAATACTTTCAGGTAGTTGTAGAGAGAAATGAAGTCTGCCCTTGGCTTCCTTTTCACCAGACAAAGCAAGCCAGATTTCCTCAACCACTCCTCACAAGATCTGTTCTTTAGAACCTTCACCAGTTTTGTTTCCCTTCTCTGGTCACACACTCCAGCAGCTCAGTGTCATTCCCTAAACTTGTCCTCAAGGAAACAGACAAAGCCCTAGGGTTTTCTCTGAATAGTTCTCTGAATTAGTAACTCCAAATCTATTTTACAGAGAAAAGAAACAAAATATATAGGTTGGTGTTAAAATGATGCCTGCAGAACCAAGAATCTCTTTTCAGCCATGCCAAACACAGAGCTTTCCCCAAATTCATAGCAACAGTGTCACCAGAAATAGGACTCTTCACCGGCAGTACATGGTGTACAGAAACCCTCTGACACAAGGACTTCAGCTTAGATTCCCACTTTATTATTCCCACTTCAGATTATTGCAGATTTTTTTTTTTTTTTTAAATGTTGAGCTTGGGGGGAAAAAATGTCAAAGAGATGCCCAAAAGAAAAATAAATCCACCATATCTATACAGCAGAGACTTTTTTTCTCAACTAGAAAAGGGGGAAGTTTGGCAGGGATCCCTGAGTGTTAAGTCACTAATGAGAAAAACCATGTAGCTCTAAGATGTGCAGCTACCTGAAGATAACCTGGCAGTCCAGTAGAAATAGGGATATTTAATAATAAAAAAAATTTTAGAAAAGGGGGGGAATGAAGCATTGAGGCAACCATGCTATGAAAGCATTTAATCTGTCAGTCCTGGAGACAGTGCATGTATTTCATAAAGTGTAAGATTCCACCATATCACTATGAAACTTTATCTTTGTACTTTCCAGAGGGGATGCTGGATCTTTATTGACTGTGGACTGTTTTTTTTCCTCAATGCTGAAGGAAAGACAGTCAGGTCAAGAGGTAAAAGCCTGTCTGGCTTAGTGGGAAAAGCAGACATCCGGGGGAAATAACCTTTAGTGCTGTAAAGCTATTTTGCAGTAGCAAGCTCATGTCTACTCCCATTACGCAGGGAGGAAGTCCTTAATGGGCAATCTCTGTTACTTTACACACTTTTTAATTTATCTTACTGTCATGATGACCATCAGCAATACTCACCAGTGCTTTCAACATCTGGTCCTTGGCTGAACCCTATAGCCTATGCAACTCTGTTACTTGGAGACGATCTGCAGAGTACCTGCCTTACTTCTTCAGTCTCCTCTTTTCCATCTTTTCCATGTTGACCACAGCCTCGGTCAGTGGTAGCAACTCACTAATTGAAAGGACATTGTAGAGAGGCTGGTGCTGGTCTCTTCTTCCAGGTAATTAATGCTAAAACAAGAGGGAATAGCCTCAAACTGTGACTGGGTAGGTTTAGACTGGACATTATGAACAATTTTTTCAGGGAAATAGTGGTCAGGTATTGGAATGTGCTGCCCAGGCAGGTGGTTGAGTCACCAACCCTAGATATGTTTAAAGGTGATTTGGATGTGGTGCTTTGGGATATGGTTTAGGGGTGAACCTTGTAGAATAGGGTTATCTGTTTGACTTGGTGATCCTGAGCATCTCTTCCAACCTGAACATTTCTGGGATTCTGTGAAAACACCGTTGCTGTGTATTATCCTTTCACTGATATTCACTGCTTCCCATAGGACTGGTATACGAGTGGCACCCATCCAGCGAGCACACTGCTTTCTTGGATCTTCTGTTATTAAATGTATGGAATATGTCAACAAAGACTTGTGTCCTATCTTCAGGTAGGGAGGTTCCTAAAATCAGCATGGTGAACAAACCAGATTATGGGAGTATATATCAAAGAACCATTTTCTCTATAACCTGCTCTAATACCCCTCTTGAACTACCCTGTGTCTGCCATTCTCTGGGGTAGGACACCAGGATCCTGTACATCTTGGCCTATACAGATATTCTTGATCCCTTTGAAGGCCGTAGACAATTGGCTAGGCAATACTGTGAACCCAGTGTTCAGGGTTTGTGTTGTGTATGATGTGTGACAGGCATCTTGATCCTTCCTGCTTCCAAGAGGGACTTTATCTGATTGGAATCCATCCAAAAATCACCCCAAACCACAAAGTGATTTGAACATTTACAGCCTCTGGAGCAATGGTGATGAACAGTCAATAAGCTGAAATCTTGCTCATATGATGTTCATCTAGTAGCTCATTTTTGGAGAGTTTGAAATATAGCATGGCGTGTTCAACATTTTATTAAACATTATCCATGCTCAACATGAGCATCAGCCATTGGCAGAAATCTTTTCTTAAGACATGATTCCCCACTTTAAATTCTGAAAGAAATGGAAAGATTTGGAGCTGAGAGAGACATTTCCTTTTATGAAAATGCTGTTACTGGCAGTCCTTAAAGGTGGGATCAAGGGATTTAATAAACGTAATTTACTTTTTATTACTGCCAGAACTGAAGCTACTTTGGAGTGAAATGGGTATATGCTGTGGGAAAGAGCTTCCATAAATCTCTTCCCATCAGATGAATCTACCCCAGAGAAGTATTTTAGAGCAGTGTTTTGAAATGGGAAGGGTAAATCTAGGTAGTGATTTGCAGGAGTTATGTGTGTTCCTTTGCTTCTTTAGTCTAGTCTATCACATCTGGTTCTTATGACTCAGAAACAGTTGTCCAGCTGAATTGTCTGAAAACCATTCTCTCTCATAGCTTCCTAAAGAAAATTGATTAATTAACACATTTATTGAGAGTTGCTCCTATGCTGCAGTGGGTCTTTGTTGTGCAGAGGGAAGATAGGCTCTGTTCCAAGTAATTTCTTCAAAGCACCATCTGTAAATTCTAACTGTGTTAGCTAAAGGCTGCAATTCTCATGCAATCAAGAGTAGCTTTCTCCTTATTCATTCTCTACTAAAAGGTAATTTCTGCTATTTGTAAAACATAAGATCGTTCAGAAAAATCGCATTGTTACTAAACTGAACACTTGGGGAAGAAATGTCTCAAAGGAAATTTAGGTTAGCCAAAACCAGTGTCAGGATTTTTGCTGCAGTGGGGCAGCATACATCTTGAAACAGCTTTCTGAGTGACAGGCAGCAATGAGTCTCCAGGAACTACGAAATACATCAGGGCCAGGGAAATTCTGAACTTGTAAGGAGAAGTGGTAAAGAAAATGCTGAGAAAAACACACCTGCTACTGGAACTGCTGATCTGTGTCATTTGCAACATCCTGAGGAAGGTTTTGGTGTGATTTTTTTCTTTTTTAATAATCCCCCCCCATTCAGCAAAGTGCTCAGGAGCCTGCTTTACTTACAATGTGAATGATGTACTGGATGGAGGGCTACCTGTCAGCATTTTGCAGCTTCCGGAGTCCATAACTCCAGTGCTGATGGCTGGAAAATGTGCTTTCATTGTGAGTAGAAACTGATCCCCTTTTTTGAAAATTTGAGTGTCCCATGAAATTGCATTGGGTTTTCTTACATCTGCACATAACATAGGCTAGAGGTGGTCCACTAAAGTCATTGAGTCCAGCAGAACGTCTCCAGCCGTGCAGTAGAAAGCTGGTGCATAAGTAGTGTAAGTATTCAGTCTGGAACCTTCCACTTCCAAACATTTCCCAACATCTCACAAATTTACTACTTTTAGTGCCAAAAACATAAGCAATATTGATGTTGTCCAGGAAGAACGCAGGAGAGATCAAGAACATTTCCATTGCCTTGGGTCCTTGACATTGTCCAGAGTACCTGGGTTGTAAATTGCTATACAATCCTAGGAGGTGAAGTCTGATTCTATTTCCTTGAGCTATTCTGAAGACCATATCTTGGATAATCTGAACAGGAAGAGAAAGGGAAAGTAATTTCTTGAATGTCAATGCCATTTTTACCCCAGTTCATAAGGATACTTGAAAATCCCTCCAAAGACTTCTTTGCTTGAACTGGGACCTCTCCCTTTGTCTACGCAGCAAACAGATTCTTAGGCCACCTCTCTGAGGTGCTGAAATGAACCCTGACATGGTATCTTAAGAGTGAGAACATCCAGAGTTGTAAAAGACCTATAGAGGAATGAACTGGAGGGGTAACATGACACCAGCAGCATTTGTCCCATTCTGCGCAGTAGCTCCACTATATCCTGCTGCTTGCTGCATTTTTCCTTAAAGGAAAAACATGCACCTGTCTGGGGAAGTCTTGTTAAAAACCTCCAGATTGGCACTGATACCATACAATGAGTTTCATTTTAAGCTTGTGAGGGTTCAGACAGTGAGATGGATTTGTACTCTGAATGTTAGATCCACTGAAAGAATAAACAGATACAAAGGCTCAGGGTTTAGAGCAGGATGTCTTAGGTGGATACTCTACTTGAGTTTATAATGTCATGCAGATTGATGCTTACTGGTCTGTCACCACTCTTTGTAGAAAGATATCCAACTTTTGTTAAGGTGAAGATTTTTGCCTTCATCCCGTCAATAAGCTCCAGTAGTTAATTGTCCTCTGTTAAAATAAGCACCTCATATAATCATAGAATCATTTTAGTTGGAAAAGGTCTCTAAGATCATTGAGCCCAACTGTTGAGTCCAAACAATCTCATTTCCATTTCAAACACTGCAGACTTTCAGATTGAAGCTAATATCTAGATCTTTGTATGACTGATAAAATTCCTTCAGCAGAAAGCTTCTGTCAGGGCAAAGAGTTGCAGATCATCACAAAATCCTTTTCCAGAATAAAAATAAAGGTCTTGTCACCTAGCCTGCCTCAAGTACCTACATTAGTAGCAGAAAGGATTTCAGAAGGTTATAGTATGACAGCTCTAGACTGGAAGTCAGCTAGGCAGTGGTGGAAAATAAATGAGTTGATGATGATATTACTGAGGTGATAATGTGGTCTTTGGATATAGTGTCACCAACACACAGACAAGTGGTTTGGGGAGATGTGTTTGGAAAATGAACAGGATTCCTGATTTTAAAAGCTGTATTTTTGTAGGCACAGAATTTAACACAGCTGTCTCCAGATTTCTCTTTCTGTTATGGCATAAAAATAGGGCGTAGATGCAAAGATGCTTAACAGTGTGCCCTAGGAAATGGGCATTCTTCCCTTTCTGAAGAGAATTGGAGAGAGAACTTTGTACTGAAAAAATCAACTAATAGTAATGAAACCTCTCTTGTCCCAAATGCTGCTGCAATGCTGCAGTTGAGTAATTGGAGAGCTCAGAGGTTGTCAAAAAGAATATTCAGCAGTTTTACTGCCTTTTCACCTCATCCCTAATATATTCATTGCTGCCATTCAGATAACGAGGTGTTCTGATTACTCTTGTAGGCAGTGTACCTTGTACAAGGAGGGGACAGCTGGCACCACCTCAGAGCTAAGCTGCCTGGCAATCGGCTCATGAAAGCTGAATCCAATGAATGGCTTCCTTCAGATGGCTCAGAATCAGGCAGGAATGTAATTGAACAAGAGTAATAATGTACTTATTGATCCCTTCAAGGTCACCAATTTCCTTGAAGGCAAAAAAGTAATGAGCCTCGAGGAGCAATAATGTACCTGCAGTATTGAAATAATGGAGATCCCAGCTCTAAAATGTTTGATTCCTGCTAACTCTGGAAAACCACTCCTCCCTTTGGTGTGGGATAACAGCAATAGAGAAAATCTAAGCTGCACATAATCAAAGATTAGCACTTGTAGCCTTTATGTGCAAGGGCATGTGAGTTTATGGTCTGAGCACTTGATGAGAAATGGGAGGTGGGTACAATGAAGTATGGGCAGGAAGATCACGAGGTCAGACACAGTGGCTACAGCATCCAGGCTGAAAAAGTCATGTATAAAATGCTGAAGTTGATCTACAGCGATTGCACTTTGAAATGAAAACTGACTCCAGGCAATTAATTTGTTTCCTGGCTGCATCTAGTTATATAGTTTGTTAACATACCCATCTCCATGCATTGTGACATTTGGCTGGCCTTCCTTTAGCACTTTTGGTCAAACAATGCTGGATATTTGATGAACAGTAAAGAAAGACAGCCATGCTCCTTCCCTAACATGGTGTCAACTGTGTGCTTATGACTTCTCAAATGATTGCTCCTAGATTTGATTTCATGTTACAGAGGGTGATGATTAAAGGAGGATTTCCTAAAGACCAGGGAATGGACAAGATGAAGTAGAAATGGCACTGGCTTATTGGCTCTTGGCTTTTAAAAAGCCTTCTGTAAATTGTCTTCAAGCCCATCACCATAATCTGTATGTCCAATATCTGTCACCTTAAGCTGGAAAGTTTACCACTTTTTTCTCTTGGGTTTCTCCAGTGTCTAGCCTCTTGCCTGTACCCAGAGCAATGAGTTGCTCATAATACAGGCACTTTCCTATATTATCCTTCTGCACAATGTGATACCATCAAATAGAAGGAGAAGTCAGTCTTTTAAGACTACATGAATTTCTTCTGCATAAACCTCAAACAGACATATACTCCACCCTTCCTCTGGGATGGGACTTGGATAATAGCAGGCAGGCTGCAATCCTACTGAATTGGGGTGGTGTCTGATGATCCTGTGATTGACCAAGTCTTAGACATAGGTAGGAATGTCACACAGCTAAGAGTGCAAAGTGGTTACTCAGCTACTGATGTGAAGTTTCAGGGCTGATCATAGCCCATCATCTGCACCCAGGATGTCACTTGTAAGGGCTCTGAGCCATATGCTGTCATCTGTCCTAGCCACATAAACCATGAGATTTAACTACTCCCGTACTATAAGAATGGGAATCTGAGAATGACAAACCAGTTAGTCTTCTAAAACATGACCTGTGGTTCCTTTTGCTTTGTGAGACTAACTAAACCACTTGAGGTGATAATATTTTGAAGTGGTAATAATTCCTTAGTTAAAAATAAGGACTCTTCAAAAAACTGAAGAAAGACACAGTTTTCCCAACAGTGATTAGCTTTTGATTTTTTTTTGTTGTTGATTTTTTTTCTCTCTTGCCTGATATTGACATTTCAATTTATGCTAATTTATACCACTCAAAAAGCCCAAATAAATCACTCGGGTGGAACTGAAGAGAGGGTGAGTGTAAGGAAATTAAAATTATAAAGTTGATGTCTGTGCTAAGATAGCACTTGAGACACAAAGCATTTGCAATCACTGTAGCATGCATCCAGCCTGTATGATACTTAATTAGTTTTTCAACAAGTGGTACAAATTCCTTTGAAAATTTGTGGACCTTTGTTTACTGCCAAACAGCCTCCTCAT
Organism: Dryobates pubescens; assembly: GCF_014839835.1. Lineage (NCBI taxonomy): Eukaryota > Metazoa > Chordata > Aves > Piciformes > Picidae > Dryobates > Dryobates pubescens. Next base: position 16,217,673 of record NC_071625.1, on the reverse strand, counting down.
GTCCACACAATAAATAATCACAGAACCAGGGCCAGCTGGCAACCTGAAAACAGGATATTTTCCCAGTCTTGATCAAGCAGGATTAAAAAAGAAAAAGAAAAAGAAAAAGGAAAAGGAAAAGGAAAAGAAAGAAAAAGAAAAAGAAAAAGAAAAAGAAAAAGAAAAAGAAAAAGAAAAAGAAAAAGAAAAAGAAAAAGAAAAAGAAAAAGAAGAAAAAGGAAAAGAAAAAGAAAAAGGAAAAGGAAAAGGAAAAGAAAAAGAAAAAGAAAAAGAAAAAGAAAAAGAAAAAGAAAGAAGAAAAAGGAAAAGAAAAAAAAGGAAAAGAAAAAGAAAGAGAAAGAAAAAGAAAGAAAAAGAAAAAAAAATAAAAAGAAAAGGAGAAAGAAAAAGCAAAAGCAATAAGGTATCAAAAACTTCCCTTTTTCCTTCCCATGGGAAGTGTCTTCAGATAGTTGGTTCAATCCACTGGCTTTTTTTTTCAATGGTACCAACAATATGTTTACACCAATGGGCAGCAAGGCTGAAGGAATTGATTTCCAGATTGCTGTCTATGAGGCCACAGTCATTATTGTGAAACTGTATCTGAAGAAGAAATGACCATGGGCATTTGAAATTTGAAAGCACAGTCCCTGGAGCCAAATGTTTTGAGAAGGACTACTTTGAATTATTGATAACAAGACACAAAACTAGTCAGGTGCAGGCTGGGAACTGCTCATTCAAAAATTGTTCCAGAATGTGGTAATCTAATGCTTAGAGCAGACTGTGATGAGTGCCCATTGCCAAAATTTGCTTTTTGCCAGTGTTAAACAGGTTGCCCAGAAAGGCTGTAGAGTTTTCATCCTTGGAGATATTAAAAAATACATTTACAGGACAGGGTCCCAAACAGACCAATCTAATCTCAAAGCCCTTTTTTGAGCAGGGGTTTGGAGAAGAGGATTTCTTGAGGTCCTTTCTGAGTTTAAATTTGGTATGATTCTGGCAGCTATGTGGACACCTCTACGTAGAACCAAGAATCATAAAACTGTTGAGTTTGCAAGAGTCATCTGAAAGCAAGTCCAACTGCTTGCCTAGAACTTGCAATCCTACACTACTGTTAAGCCACTACCACTAAACCATGTCTTTCAGCACCACATCCACATGTCTTTTAAATACCTCCAGGGATGGTGACCCCACCACTTCCCTGGACAGTTTGTTCCAGGGCTTGACAACCCTTTCTGTGAAGAACTTTCACATAACGTCCAACCTGAACCTCCTCTGCCACAGCTTGAGGAGTTCCATTACAGAAAGTGCATGGAAGGACAGTATGGATGACAAAAAATACTGTGTCATAGAAGAAGGCTTTTTAGGTCAGCCACAATCTATTCTTGTCCCAGATTTCTTCAGAAATCATTTCTAAACACAAAACTCTCACACCATAATGAACAGTATTCTTATCCCATATAGATGTTTGCTTCTAGTGTGCTTGTACAGGTACCTGTATATATAATGACACATAATACATGAGGATCTGCAGGAGAAGCTTGTCACACTGGAAGGTGTACATAATTGTGAAAGATGAAGGAGTTGCCCTTTGCTGAGGCAACAAGTTGTTACTTAGTCAGTCAAGTGCTGGAGATAACACATGCAGAGTGCCATTTTCCTCTTCAAATGCTTGTTTTAATTAAGAGGAGTAGCAAGACTGTCACCTGAATAGGAAATAGATAAACCAGAGCTGGAGCAGAAAACTAAGTATGTTCTAATGACTGGGACAGCCTGGCTCTGGGAACAATGCTCTACAAGGATGCATCCTCCACAGTGAGTGGCACAGATGGAAAGAGTCTTTTTCAAGCTGAATAGCAGTGAAGTCTACAGGAAGTCAGATGAATAGAGGCACAGATGGAGAGATGTCAATGTTTGTAGATTAAAAATTAATTTTATTTCATTTCTTCACTATGATTTTTTATGAGCATTTTGAATTTCTTGCCACAGGACAGTGAGAATGTCAGGAGTCTGGGTGGAGTAAAAGAGCAGTGACTAAATTAAAAGGTGGTAAAAAAAAAATCCATCAAAAGCCATTAAACATAAAGATCATAGCTCTGTCAGAAGTCCCCAACACTAGAGAATGATCACTTGGTTCTGGCCTCAAGCCAAATAACTGCAAATTATACTAGGTCTTGCTCAACATTTTTGTTCTCTTTAGCTCTAGACCCTGTTAATATGTGGGTCTAGAGCTAACCTGCTGTGGAAGACATTACCCATTTCAGACCATTTTCTGGAAGTTACATTGCAGGCAGCACAACTCTGGAATCATTGCCCAGAAAAGCCCAGAGATGAGAGGTGATGACAGTGCTCTTGTTCCAGCACAAACAAGGAATTTTCAGTAGAAATTGCCATCTGTGGAGCTATGTCCAGGGCAAGCCAAGGATGACATGAATATAGTTCCTCCCCTTTAACATCTATGTATTGGGAATGTAGTGCCCCCATGCCCTGGAGGCTCTGGATGTTAAACTACTGCAGAAGGAACCTAAACTTTTAATCCCAAAGGAGCTGGACTGAAATCATCCAACTGGCCAAAGTGAAGCTGTATAGCAAGTCTCCTCTCTTACTGGCTTAGCAGTAGTGGTGGGATTGCAAGCTCTAGGTGAGCAGTTAGACTGGATAATTTCAAAGGTCTCTTCCAACCTCAATAGCACTATGTTTCTATGAGTCATTGTGATGCCTTTCAACAATATTTCAGCACAGAACCTACCCCCTTTACATGTTTATTAATCTCACATACCAGATCTGAACATACTTGAAAGCCTTTAGCGAGGACAACACAGCCACAGAGGTTGCCCTGTGGTCGAAGCCTGCTGCTGGGGAAATGAAATATTTACATAACCTTTTCTTTCAAGAATTTATGTGATGCACAAATGCATTAATTCAGGTTGCTTCTTCAGTTCTTCACTGAAGCTGCCAGACAGAGGAAAAATAATGCAGTGTATCTCTGGGAAATAACATGATTATCAGCCCTAAATAACATACTGCAGGGCTATGACGGGGAGTATATGACCCTGTTGCACCAGGGAGAATGCGACCAGATGTAGCCATCCCTCTCCATTCCCATGTTCTTATGATATGTCATAGGTATGACTTACATTGATTAATCAGTTCAATTGCTTGGTCGGTCTGGATGCTCTAGACAGCCTGAAGAATTGCAATCTATGGGATGTGCTCATGTTGGAGAAGTTCATGGAGGACCATGTCTGGTGGGAGGCACAGGATGTTGCCTTGGTGTAAGAATGTTTCAGGGAAGAAAGTGCCTGGACTCTTTATCAAACAATTTGCTTGTCTGCACTGCTAGTGTCTACTTAGAAGATTCTTCTCACCCTCCTTGCTCTCTTCCCATACTTTGACTTCCCTGGATTCCTTCCTAATGAATATTCCTATTTAGCAGGATGAAATTCGACCTCTGAAAAGCAGTCTGCCAAATAATTTTGTATTCTATGGCATAGTACTTGCTGCAGTGTGTTTGAGTGAGTTCTGAATTTTAGTGGAGCATGAGGCATATTTCAAATATTTAGGTAAAGAAATTAGTGCCCACAGTGACAGAAGGAATAGCACAGCTTCATGGCCATGGGTGTCATGAAACAAGGAACATGAGTTTTCACTTTGCTCTGTGCTTTTCTTTTGAATGAATCATAGAAACATTTAGGTTGGAAAAGACCTCTAAGACCATCAAGTCCAACAATCGACACAACACCACTGTGCCCACTAAACCATGTCTCAAAATGCCATGTCTGCACCTTTTCTGGAACACCTCTGGGGATGGTGACTCCACCACCTCCCTGGGCAGCCTGTTCAAATAGCTGACCACTCTTTTAGTAAACAAATATTTCCTAATATCAAATCTAAACCTCCCTTAGTGCAACTTGAGACAGGTTTCCTTTCATCCTAAATGAAAAAACAGATTGTTGGTTCCTGAGATTTGCACAGCAGTGCTGAGGATTTTGTAACAATTGTTCCCATTTAAATCTGTTTCCTGGCTATGAATGTTACCCAGAGAGTGGCTATCAGTGGATACATGTGTGCATTTACTGTTTCCTCTTGTTAAAATGCAAACAAACATACCCTTTCATCGTATTTAATATGCTGTTATACTTTCAGGGACTTTAAAAGCAGTAAGATCATTCCTGTCATATTTACTCTTCTGTTTGTACATGAGATTCAATAGTAATTTTGTCTTAAATGTATCATAAACACTCTAAGATGTGAGATAATCTTATCCCTGTCTGGTATTATATGGGATGAGTATATCTCCTACAGAAACATTTTCCATTGAGAATTTGCCTTGAAATGCTCAATTTATAGAAATGAATTTTTAGAATGAGAAATTTTGGAAGGCTACAAGGCATCCCAGGATGGGAAAGGAAAAGATAGATCACAGAATCACAGAACAGTAGTGATTGGAAAGACCTCTGGAGATCATCTAGTCCAACTCCCCTGATAAAGCAGATCAGGTTGCACAGGAACAAATTCAAAGGTGTTTGGAAAGTCTCCAGAGGAGACTCACAGCATCTCTGGTAGCCTGTTTCAATGCCCTTTCACCCTCAAAGTAAAGTTTTTCCTTGAGTTCAATTCAAGTGTTCAGCCCTTGGCATGTGCAAAACTGTGTGCATAATATTGCTTTGAGAACTACCCGGAATGATAATATGCTGTTGCTGGATGGTCTCAGATGATGGATTTGAGGATCAAGAGGGTGTTTCTATGCAGGTAATGTTCCTGGAAGGTCAGTTTCCTGATTCTCCAGGCAAGTGCTGAGCCACTCAAGCTACCAAGACTGAGGAAGACTAAAATACGATGCTATGTTGGTTCAGTGCCTGATTAACATGGAAACTGTAGTTGTGTGAGCAGGTCCTTGAGCACATAGGGTGCAGGCCATGCATTTCTAGTGCACCAGCATTTACGACTAGTATGCCTGGGCTGGAACACTGATTGCTTTGTTAAAAACATCATTTACTCAAGTTGTTGAGAGAGCCTGAGATGTTTGGGACATTTTTTTGCTCTGAAGCTTCCATGTAAGAAACTATGGACCTGTTGAAGATTGCAAGATCACTTTTACATTGTGATCAGAGGGAAAGAGTGTTTGTGCACATAAAAGCTTCAAAAAAAAAAAAAAGAGAGAATGGTTTTAAAAAATGTTCAGGTCAGACAGAATTGCCACACAGCTTCTTTTTTGTTTGCCCTTCCTTTGTGAAGAGGACACTGCTGATGGTTTGCTTAGCAGGTGAACGCTGCTTTTGACAGACTGACGGATCTGCCACCTGAACCAGTCAGAAAGCTGTAGAGAGGGCTGCTCATGCCTTCTGGGATGATACAGTTCATCGGAAATGGGATGAAGTGCCACTTTCAACTGTGAGGGGACAGTGAAGGCCCAAGAAAGAGGCAAGTTCAGAGGTGCTGGAAACTTGCTATTTACACCGGCAAAGACTCTGCTTGTACATATTTTGGGCTGGTTACATGAAGGGAATTGGTCGCTCACAGTGTATGGCAAACTTGACAGGAGTCCCAAGCACTGGGGCGAATGCTGCTTTGCAAGCCCAGTTCAGTTTAGAGGACATTCATCTGTACAGCTTTGATATGGAAAGGAGCTGAGGAAAGGTCACCTTTGGGCTCCTTCTCTTCCTGAAAGAAAACCAAGAAATATCAGAGCATAAAAGTGGAAGGGAAGAAAACCAAATCTCTATCTAGCAAAGCAGGATTTCACCCAGCTTGTTGGGTTGCTTGTGTCTGATGAGCCAGTGAGACACATCTGAATGGATCTTACAGCTTTTTGCTTTGGGACACAGATTTGCGATTTTCCCTTTTGTAGCTTCTGCATTGCTTCCCATCTGTTTGCTTACTCATGGAGGGAAAATGTATTCATTATTTACTTCTCTCTCTAAAATCGTGCTTGTGGACTTGATTTTGTGTCTTTGAAACCTCTCTTTATGTCCTGTAGCGCTCCAGACTCTTTAATATACATTTTGTTTGTCTTTGGAAACTCGGTCAAAAGTTAAACATAAGTCAAAAAAGTATGCTACGTCTAATCTGTTAGATGAACATAGGCAGCTGAAAATCTGAAGTTCCTACTGCTAAACCTCTAAAATTCCCAATATTGTACAAACTTATATGTGAGTCATTACACTGAAATACTCTTAGCGCAACTGCTCTCTGTTAGGCAGATGCGTATATCTGAATGCTTTCAAAAAAGCCAACAGAGCACAGATCTGGCCAAGGAAGTACCAATGGACTTGTTTTATTGAAAACTGCTCCTGCTCACTAGCTTGAAAATCACTTATTTAGCTAGAAGTCTCCTTCCCGACTCACCAGGTTTCATGGTAACTTCTTTTTTTATGAGAAAGCACTTCTCTCTTGGTCTTTTGTGGGGGAGAACTTCTCTTTTTATGAGAGACAACTTCCTCATAAATTTCCAGCAGTAGTGCAAAGCTCATCTTCACACATAAGAGAAGGCCAGGGCAAGGAAATATTGATCACCTCAGAAGAAATCTCTGCCTGGATAAAGAAATCAAGAGTGGGGATTTATGTCCAAAAAAGTCAGTATTCCCATTCCCTTATATTTCCTCATGCTGCCCTTAGGTACTGTAGTCCTCCAGCAAAAGCTGGAGCCTAGGACTGACCTTGTCAGAGTCATTAACCTTTTACCAAGTAGGATTTTTTGTTTGCTTGTGGCATATAAGCAAGTTAATGGTAAAGAAGTTGTACTTTGCAAATTCCAGAGCCTTCTACAAGAAGAAGACAATAATTTGGTTACAGCCACTGCAGTTTAGCAGTGTACTGAAATGTATGTTCCCTCCTGGGCACAAAGCCCTGTAGAAGCCATGAGCTCAGCCTGGCTGGAGCTCATTTGGAAAATTAAAATTTCAATGGAAATATGTACAGAAAGCCAAAAAAGTCAGATTTTGTTTCTCTCTGGAAAGCAGTGATATCTTGCCTTAGCAACTAGCCATATTGAAACTGCAGTTTGCAAACAGCCCTTATCCTCAGTTGCTTTTACTCTGTTTGCTTCTCCAAAGTGCCTGGATAGCAAACATTGGGTATCTGTGGGAGGAGCTCTTGGTCAGAGCATGGACAGTCACACTGAAGCCAAAGTGAGGACATGGCAAAGTAATGGCATGCAGCAATCTGAAGATCAAAACAGGAGCCAACCTCATGGCTCTATGGAAGGTTAGGAGAAGGAATTGAAGATGCTGAGAGCAGGAGCTATGAATGGAACTGAGCAGCCAGGAAGAAATCATAGCTATTTGTGCCACCAAAAAGCTCTGGTAATCCAACAGGGAACAAGGTTGAAAGAGCAGGTAGTGGATGCAAGGACAATGCTTGGATTTGAACAGAAGGAAGGGTAAAGGAGCTAAAAGTATAATTCTGGACCAAAATGTTTGTAGTTTTAGTTTTACACTACTTAGAATTGGTTTACTAATCAATGCCTTATCTCCTATTGCCATTAACACAGACCTACACATTTTGTTTGGATATGTACAGCTTCAGAGGGCAGGAGAGAAGGTTGTGGGCAGAAAATGGACCCAAGAGAATTGTGCAGATAGAAAGCTAGTGGGACAGTTAGAGTTCAATCCAGGTGCTGTACATGGAGAATGTAACATATATACCATAGTAACAAACCTCCTGTGGCCAGAGTGCTGCTGCATATGTAGTCCTCACCTGCCCATCACCTCTCAAGTGGCGAGGAGATGGGACACCACAGAAATACTCAGGTAAGCTGACTGAGTTTGGAGGCATATCATCACTAGTCAGCATGGGAAGGAACCACAGCTGCAGTGCTTCAGGCTATCATTCCTGCTGGCTCCAGTATGACTTTTGTGGTGCCATCTAAGTCTATGAAAGAAGATCTGGATTTGGTCTCTTTTTGGTCTTAACTTTTGGCGTGAAATACCACTAGGCTATTCAGCTAGGTCTAGAGTCTAATTTTATGGGTAGATAATGGTCAAAGTCCATTCTTTGGCTCAGAGGACACAGAGCAAATTGGCATGTGTGTGATTAAACACTCTGGACAATTCTTTCTGCCCTTTGGGAGCAGTCCCTAGCTGTGCTACTCTACAGATGATATTTAGACATTTTCTGGAAAAGAGTTACTTGAAAGCTTCAAGTTAAGATGGAGGCTCAGTACCCAAGCCTGTTTCCTTACCTCTCCAGTGCAGACAACTGTACAGCCAAACAGCTTGATGCAGAACAAGGACAAGTCAGAGCTTGCCAGGAAGCTTTTAAACACATTGTTGAGCTTGCAACAACCTCTGCGACCTCAGCAGCTGATATTTGATCTCCATGTCATGTGCAGTCTCTCCTCACTCTTGTCCTGTTCATAAATATTCTGAGCACGGACCTGAGTGTGTGATCTTACTGCAACCAGCAGGTGCTTGACAAGGTCTCACCTCCCTCTCCCTGATGAAAGAAAAGCATCAGAAAAGTTTGGGCCCTAAAATGTGAGGCAGATTAAAAATAACCATTGTTTCTGCACATAAAAAATGTATTTTTCAGAGCCTTGTGACTTGCCAGTGCCCTGCCTGAATGGCTGCTCTGCTGAGGCAGCTCAGATTGAGATGGAAAAGGCACAAATAATGGCTCAGGTCATGCACACAATTCCCCATCATCCTATTAATCAGGGTGGTTGCTTGCCCCCAATCCTCTCCCAACACACACATCCCTGACTGGGTTTCAGGATCTCAGAGATCTATTAAAGAGCCATTTTTAGGAAAAACCCAAGAAACCAGCCACATCCAGCAATGTCTCATGACAAGGAGTGTTTGCTGCTGTGGTGATGTTCACCATCAGAGTAAACAATTTCTTAGGAGCCTGCAGGAACGTGCTGCTACACCAGGGTGGTAATGATCACATTACGGTTCCCAAATGGGTAGCTTGGGTGTGTATTACACCTCCCTTCTGGCATGAGAAATGCGTCAATGACATTTGGTCAATCCTAGCACATATATTGCCTGAAGACATGGCTCTTTGAGAAAGAATTGGGGGGAAAAGCCTGTGGCAAGCAAAGCTTGAGTACTTTGTAAACTGTTAACTGTGATGCTCAAAGCCAACCAGTAAATGTTGCACTTGTTCCCTTTACACAAGATGCCTTAGGCCAACAGATTCTAAGACAAAGACAGTCCAAGTTATTGGAAGTAATTTTGTATCACAGACCTATTTTGGAGTTCATGCTGTTTCCTAACAAAAAAACCCATCTTTAGATAGATTTCTGTCTTTGACAGTGGTACAAGAGATTTCTTAGGTACTCATTACACCTCACAACAAAAATAGCATTTTATGAAGCAAACAGAGCTTTAAAAGCATCTTCTGGAGCGTATGTGTTGGCACTGGCAACTAGGGAAAAAGTGTAAGCTAGAAGGAAAAAACACAACTCAGACTTTGAAGCAGCAGAAGTTGGTTTTCTAGATTTATTTAGCTTACTCTTCCCTTCTTAAATCATGTCTCCTTGCTGTCACTTTCTTACCATCTCCTAGAATCTGAGGTTCTTGGTGAGGGACCTGAGTCCAAAGAGGTATTGCTGGGACTAACTTGGGTTCTGGTGCCACAGTCCCTGGAGTATCTGAGTGATTGAAATGATGCTGGAAGCTGAATATTGGTTGAATAAGGGAAAGAGAGGTCTGAGGTACTGGCGTGACACTGATGTTAAAGGTAGTGGGATGGAATGATATTGGTGAGAAGCAGTGGGACATATTGAAAGACCAAAAGCTGAGTGTTGGGGTGAAGGATTACATGTTTGTGTGTGCCCTCAAGGGAGGAGGGGATATTGCTTACATGAAAGGACATAGCACTCCCTAAGCTAAAGGAAGGACTTAAGAAAGGTTGTATTTGCTGTATTGGCTAGCATCCTGTTTCTGACAGTGGTCCAGGTTGATACCAAGTATAAGAACAAGCTAAGCATATATTTCCCTAAATTACTCTTCTGGCATCCAACCAATTTGCATTCCTGACCTGGAGGTGATTTCTATGTATTTTGTAGAATCAGTGGCTCCCTTGGCATGAATGTGCCCATGAATACTCATGGCTATTCATCACCTACAGCATCCTGTGGCAAAGAGCTCCCCACCTTCATGGTGAACCTCCTTGCGTTTTGAACTTTCTCCATAGGTTGATTTTAATCCTAAGTCCAATTCTTACTCTCTCTGTCTTATCACCTCCATTACAGAATAAAGTGCAACACAGGGAGAAGTATCTGATGGGACTAAGGAAGTGTGTGTTTCTCCAAGTCACCACAGAAGGATATGCCCAGCCAAGCCTTGTCACTATTGTTTTCTCTTCTAGAGACCTTGGGGAAGTCAGAAGGCATAAAGGAGTAGAGGGATAGAGGAGAGAAGGGATGGAGGAACAGAAAAGTGAAGACATGGAAGCATGAATGGAACAAGCCCAGTGGCCAGTCTGTTCCCACAGCTGCCACCTGTGTGCTCAAGCCATCAGGGAAACCCGCAGATAACAGCTCTCTCCAGAAGCTACAATTTTAAATGGTTTAAATTCCTGGTGACACATTCAACGGGCAGATGGCAAGACTGCTGATGATCTTTATGAACGGATGAAAGGGGTCCATTTCCTGCTGGATACTGACCTGATGGGAACCAGCCAGTGTTACTACCAGTGTTCTCAGGATTCTTTGGTTAAACAATGAAAGCATGTGCATTTTTATTTTCTTTTTTGTTGTTGTTGTTGTAATTGTTTTAATCCAGACCACATCCCTCTCCAGCTGCATATTAGCATTCTCCACATTCTTCTCTCTCATTTCCTGTCCCTGCTTCTCCTTTTCCTCCCTCTTCCACGGAGAGGATTATCACCACACAGCAAAACAGGAGGGACTGAGTGGACAGCAGAGTGGAATCATTGCTCACCACTGCAGCAATCAGAAGGGCAGATTTCTTCTTTCTGTCTTTCTTTGCTGTATATCAGAGCTGCTGTGCTGCCATGACTATTTTCCAAAGTGATACTGCCTCATTTTCCTTTACCTGTCACCAGCAACAGTGGTCAAGGTGTGTTGGCTTGGGAAATTGATAGCTCTGTGGGTGGTGCATGACAGATAACCCTTTACTGGGATATGTAATATAACTGGAATTTCCCCCTGCAGCATATTAATGGTGTTTTCCTTATGGCTCTGGCATTTACCTGATAGGACACTGCCTATAGCTTGTTACAAAGACCTCCAAAAGTGTGTGGTAAGTTACTGAAAAAAACCAAAAAGATGTAAAGTCAACCTGTTCTCAGCAACATGTGGATGGTCCATGGATGGTTGGAGCTCATCAGCCATATAAGGGTATATCACACTTTTTCTTTGGGTGATTTTACCTTCTTTTCTATTTGTGTAATAAAACATTCAATCATTTTTACTACCTTAGTTTGACTTAGGTCAAAACCATCTTTCTGGCATCTCATTATAATCTCAAAATATCAAAAATCATTTTTTTTTTCAGACTAGGATCACCCTTTTCTTGAGTGAAATTGTTAACAAAACCATCACCAACAACCAGGTTTTAGTTTTATGTCTTTCTGACAAGGAAATGGAACTTTAGGTACTAAGGATGAGCTGGTCCCTAGTTACAGAGATGTTGGCAATAGAACAAGAGTGTTTGTGAGTGTTGTTCTGTTTGCAGCCCTCCCCAGCAGGCAAGGCTGTAAAATCACAGTGAGAGCTGCAGCTTGTTGCACATCCTGGATGTAGTTTAAATTGAGGAATTTGAAGCAATCTGAAGTGAAAGGAAAATAATTTGTTTTGCTTCCTTTGTCTGCAGTGCATTTCTGCTCTAAATTAGCTGGCATGACAGTTCAGTCACTGAGAAAGGAGGAGGGAAAAAAAAAAAAAGTCTGGGGAATGTGTTGTTTCATTCTGTTTCATACAGGGCTGAGTTTCAGCTGGTAATGCTTTTGTCCATGGCAGTAGGGAACCTGCTCTGTGAGAGAAGCAGTGCTCAGGCGCTTGCATACACTGAGCTGCAGAAGCCTGTTCACTCCCTGGATATATGATGTATCACTTCTGACCTCTTCTGGGAGGCAGTCAAACAAACCCCCATGCAATGAGAGAAAGGGGTCTTTTTTGCCTTTAAGATCACATGCAAGCAGCTTTCTGGGATGCCTATCTCAATGCATGCCTGGGAGCTAATTCCCTTGCTGTCAACCTTTTTGAATTTAATATCTGATGGTAGGGACTTTTTGGTAATGCCTTCCTAGTCAAGAGAAGAGATACCAACAACTAGATATCGATTTGAATCACTTAGATTTGTATATATGGAAGGCATGAGAATAACTAGGCTTTCATGAGTCTGCATTGACTGAGAAATAAAATCCACAGAAATACGTGGGCCCTCTCTCTGCTGACACTGCCTTTCATTCAACACTTTTAAAACCTGGAAGGATGCTGCCATCTGTGGTGGATTGAATTTTCCACCCAACATTAACTTTGGCATTCCAGCTCAGTTGGAAGCAAATGGAAGCTACCACACCATCCTGGAAGTCCTTTATCCTATCTGCCAGCCTGAGATGGCTCAAGTGGTCTATTGTATATTTGGTGGCATGAGATGCATAGCTGTAGGTAAATGAATCTTTCACAGCAAGACCACTGTAGGTGCAGATATCTGTATTGCAGATACTTGCATTTGACATACTTACATTTGATACATTTAAATGATACTACAACATGAAATCCCTGTGTGCCAGCCCACCCATGATCTCTGAATATAAGCTACTTGGATGAGGAATAAGACTGGCCCATTCATGTGTCTGTATACAGTATATGTACACCTTTTAGCAGGTCAGTTGATACCACAAGATACAGAGGAATATTGAAGCTGCCTCCTTGTTCAGTGGAATGGTTAACAAACACAGCTGCCACCTTATAGGAGTTAATTTAACTTATTTTTGAAAGCTCTTTTTGAAAGTGAGGCTTTACACATTTCCCTGGGTGAACTTCTCCATTTCCTTGCTGCTTGGATAAACAGTCTGCAAAAATATATACTCTTATTTCCATGAGCTTACTTCAGGCAAGAAACCTCAAGGCTTGGTTCACCTGAGGTAATCACCAATGTAAAGCATAAGGCTACCAAATATTGTTGAAGAAGCAGCAGCTGGGACGATGCTTCTGCTACTTGACCTTTCTTCCTGCTCAGAGGACAGCTGTCACCTGTGACAGTTGTGGCTCTCTAGCAGGACTGAGTTTCTTGCCTCTGCTAAATGGACTCTATTTACTCTTCTGTTCATAACAGTGGTTAGCTGGAAAATGTCCAGTTTGGTGAGTAACAGCTGTTACTTTAAAAGTGACAGTCTCTATTCATCTCAAACAATCTCCAATCTGAGCTGTACAACCAACCAAATGGACATGTCCCACAGAAACTCTGTTCCTACAAATATAAGTTGCATTAAGAGAAAGGCAGAAAGCACTTGCAGTTTGTCAAGAAAATAAAACAGTTTAGGTGAACAGAATCTGAAGTACTAGCAGTATTTAGGCAGGTCTTTTTGCATCAAAATTTCTGTTGAGTACCAGCCTGGTCCTTAAGAGAAGCAAAAAAAGAAAGACAATGAGCTTGTATTGTCTTCATGAGGTTATTACCTTTTCTTCTATGACTTTAAGGAAGTCACAGTAAGGTAGTTTTCATTGTGTTGATATTTTAAATAATTTATTAAAATGGTCATCCTAGATCTCTGTGGCAGAGTGAGGTCACCTTGCACTGGGTGTACATTTATCACTCATGGAACCTTATTTTGGCCTATTGCAAGTGAGGAGAATCGTGTAATCTTAAACTTCCTTCATATTTTTTCATCGAGTGCCCTACAGTTGGTGGAGCTGCAGTAACTCCATCCTATATCTCGTTTGTATGTTTTCTTGGCAGCATTGCATTCTGTCATTACAACACTACATTTCTGCACTTCCTCTTTTCCATGGACTTCATTAAGCTTAAAAAAAATGAACGTATCTTTACCTCACTCTTTATTAGACAATTTCCCCCCTTTTCAGGTTTCCAGGGACAAAAAATGGTTTTATGCAATATATTTGTTGTCCTTTGCAGAGTGCCATGGATGAAAGTTACAAGGACTGTTACCTGTTTCTGTGACAAGGGTTCAGGGAAGTCTGGAAGCTGTGAGCCTACAGAGAGCTAACAGACACAGGGGAGCTGGCAAAACAACAGCTCTTGCTTAGATTTAGTGGCTTCAAAGACCAAGCTGAGAATATGATGCATAAAGCATTGAGGATAGGCAGGGGAGAGCTCAAATTATCAGCCTGAGCCTAGACACATGCAGACAAGGGGACAAGCAAAGTGACTTGTGATAACATGTAAAGAAAATCTGTCCTGACTTCCATCTGAGATTTGAGGGAGATGCCTGGCATACTCCTAGGCCACCAGCTAATTTTCTTTCTGAAACAGAACCTTGTGCTGACACTCATGTCATGCTTTCCTGTCTGTTAAACAGCAGCCCTTCCTAGGCTATGAAGTCCTGGTGGGCAAGGAAATCACAAATTACAAATGGCTTGCTACCTCTTTCAGGCTGTTCCGCAAAGGCAAATCCCAGAGAAAAATTTAAAGGGTTTACCTGTGCTTGTGTTTGATGAGATTTCAGATCTCTCTGGGCTCTTGCAGGTATTCCAGATGTTATAAATTCAGCAAGTTTTGCATTCCTGGAAGTGTGTAAACTAACAGTGAAAGATTATTTCTACTGACTTCCAGGTCCTTGGAAATCTGAGAGGGAGTTATTTTACTCAGGCCTGCCCTTGACTTTTCTAAACCCTTCTTACAGACTTGCCTGTGTTATTGCTATGTCCAAAGATTATGGGATCTTCTGCTGCCAGGACCTTCTCATGCTGTTTCCCCACTTGGTTACCCCCTTCTGATATTGCAGTTCAGCCTGGACTAAAAAAGTTAATCCATGTGTTTGTGTATTCATGTGGTGCATGCAGAAATCACAACCTTCTCCTCCCCCAAATAAATAATTCAAGGATCTTTCTGTTTACATACAGATTCATTTAAAGGAAATAAAAAACATGGACAGAACAGGCAAGGATTCAGAGAAATAATCTTTCCACTCCTTCATCCTTCTCATCTAGTTCCTATCTCTAGTGCCCTACCAGCATTCAGCAGTCTTGCACTGTTATACATGCATTTGGTCATTTTACAACTTCTCTACCCTTTATGAGGTTTTCTGCTTGCTGTGGTACAGCAGTGTTCCTCATACTCTGCTTCTCTAGGGATCCATTAGTGTTTCATCCCCACTCCTGAACCATTAACTATTAGTCACATACAAGGTATATTCACTTTTCTACCTATTAACTCTCAGAGAAACTGCAGCTAGTGATGGTGGTAAAAAGCCAGGACTTCTGACAACTCTTGAAGACAAAAATAAATGAAAGCAACTCACGTAATCAATTGGCTGCACTTACAACAACATTCAGCAATGTATGGCACACTGAAAGCCAGGCACTTTGAATAACTAAATTTTATTGAAAGGCTGCAAAAGTGTCTGAGAATTGTAAAAGTGTTTTTGGTTTGTGGATAGCCTCTCAAGTCTTTGCAATTTCCTGATGCTGTAATAATAAATTCCAGAAAGACTGCTCAGTCCAGCTTTTCAGATCAAAGTGATTGACAGGAAGACTAATTCCATGGAAACCACAAAATCTGCCCCCCGTTTTTCCTTCTTCTAAGACCCTTGTGCATGACTGAGTCTCATTTACCTCTGCACAATTTAGCATATTTGCTTCCCTCTAATTTAAGTAAAGCTTTTTTTCTGGCAAAGATAGTTAGAAAGATGAGATCAAATGCCTTATGGAAACTGTGTCTTTGTTCTCTGCACCATGGAAAAATACAAACTTCATTCTCCTGATTCCTTCACTATTTTAAATTCTTCCATTTCAATGCAAGTAGGAAAGGAACATAGTTCCTATCAGATACTGATTTTCTTCTCGGAATTCAGCTCCTCCACAGAAAAAAGGACACTGAGGTGCTGGAGCATGTCCATAGTAGGGCAATGAAACTGGTGGAAGGTCTGGAGAGCAAGTCTTATGAGGAGCAGCTGAGGGAATGCCTTCAGTATGGAGAAGAGAAGGCTGGGGGAAGACTTGCTCACCCTCTACAACAACCTGAAAGGAGGTGAGTATTGATCTCTTCTCCCTAGTATCAAGTGATAGAATGAGAGGAGACGTTCTCAAATCGCACCAGGGGAAGTCTAAGCCGGATATTTGGAAGCATGCTGTACTGGTCAGGCATTGGAACAGGATGCTCACCTGATGGAGTCACCATCTCTGAAGGTGTCAAAAAATGTGTAGACGTGACACTTCAGAACATGGTTTAATGGCCATGACACTGTTAGGTTGATGTTTGGACTCAATGACTGTACAGATCTATTCCAACCAAAATGATTCCATGATTCTATGAAATCAATATCAGAACTTATGGAGAAAATCAAGAATATTTCTACCAGTTGCATTGATTAAGGAAATGAGAGGGAAATTTGAGGTCAGGCAGGGGGAGATGTTGATTCTTCAATAATCACATGATAAGATGTTTTCAATCACAAAAGTAGTTGAAATGCACAATGCAGCAGGCTCAGCACACGCAAAGTGATATCTCATTTTTCCTCTCATCTTGGAAAGCAATGAAGTTCTTGTGACTGTTTTGTTTTGCAAAGCAGGTGTTGACAAAGAAGTCTGTATTTTTGCTAATCTGTGTGCTTTGAGTGGTATACAAATAACTACTAAAGAAGTCAATAAGAGCTTCCCATCTTAGTCCCCACACTCTGTGCACTAGCCATCAGAAAACATGCAGCTATGTGGACAGAGAGGGCAGAAGAGCACCTCTTGCACATTCATCACCTATTATTACTCTCCTAGAGACCTTTGGTAAAATCACAGGGATTTCTCCTGAGTCACCTGTGCCACCAGGGTCTAGGGCACATTGCAGCCCCATGGGGAGAAACCTCACAGATGTTTGCTTTGTGAAGAAAGTGGACCACTTTCGGGACTTGTATTTCTTTTTCCCTGAGGAAAATGACCAGTAGGAGACCAGGCTCTGAAGGCTAACCTGAGGTGTGATGACGAGTGAGCAGAGCTTTTAGCTGAGGTGCTCACTGCAAACATTGCTGTTTAGGAATTTGTCCTCTCCACCCATCAGAACTTTTTTGGTGCCTGCTGCTCATTCTCAAGGTTTTATTTCAGTCCTACATCATCCCCAGACATTATGAATGCTAACAGCACAACGGTCAATAGTACAGCTGCCCAGCAGGGGTGAGCTTATGGGCCCTGGGTGATGAATTTGCATTGCTGTAGCATCAGGGATTCTCATGAAAGGTTCCAGCCTATGTTTGGTGGGGATCTGCATGAATAAGTACCATCAGAGCTCTCAGCCTCAGGGATAAGCACAGTGCAACAGCATCTAAAACCAGTAAGAGAAAAGGTGTAGAAAAGGAGGGAAACTGCCTATTTGTTCTGCTTAGCAGCAGCTAAATTCTTGTGTCAGTCTTCCTACGCTGGAAAATCACAGACAAAATTGCCTTCATAAAAATGAAGAGAATCTAACAATATTAATGAACTGAGTTTATGATGGTTTAGCTTCTAAATATACTATGGTAAAGGTGAAGTGGGATGTGTACAGGACACCAGGAGAAGCTTGAACTCACTTTGGCTTTTAGTTTTAGGATTTGATTAACCGCTTGAAATCCATAGCACTCCTGGTTTTGAATGTAAGCCTCTCAGATCAGGTTTTAACCCAGTAAACCTGGTCAAAGGGACATCCAAGTGACCTATAAAGCCCTTTTAAATTACAGCATAGCTTCTAGGGCAGGGAAAAGGCAGTAGAGGGGATGCTACTTGAAAAATATGAGTGTGGGAGGCATGCTTTAATTTATAATAGTTAACATTGTCAAAGTTTGCTACTGTTGCTGTTACCTGAGCCATTCCTTGACACAGAAATTCCTTCATGTACAGCAAACAACAAAAAGAACAGTTTTTTGTTCTTTTTGAAAGAAAGAAACAAACAAAACCCCAAACCAACAACCTGATCTTTTTGCCTAGACTCCTACATGGTGAACAGAGCAAACCTCTCATTTTGCAGCCTGCATTGTAACACCTTTCCCTATGGGAAAATTACTTTCCCCGTATGAAAGTTGCATCTTATACCGAAGTTCACAGTTATGGAAGAGGAAGTTTGGATGACTTGAGGCCTAAGTTATGGCCACAGGTGTCCAGACTGTGTACCTGTCAGTCATCCTCCTTAGAGCAACTGCTTGGATATGGGCAATGCTCTGTAGAGCAAATGGAGCCATGGAAAACATCCTTTGCTGTCTTCTGCAGTTCTGACATGGCGAAACTCCATGTTCTTCTGGAAATCAAGTGTGCAAAAATTCCACTCATGCAGCTTCAGCTTTTTAAACTGGCATAGAGAAGCTGGAGAGTGCTGTGGAATGCTGTAGAAATGTTGGGCTAGAGAAAATTTCTAGTCAAGCCTTTCCTCAAGAGGAGGAGGAAAAGCTTGCACTCACTATAGTTTGATTGAAGCTATGCCAGTCTAACTTCTCTTTAAAGATTTCTACTGATTGAAATTTTGCAGCTTCCATGTTAATGATCAAATAATTCATGCAGACATTTGCTTTCTTTTCTTAGTTATTCTGTAAAGTTAAATGCTTTAACACTTTTGTGTTTCTCAAGCAATCCATTCCCTTTTTAAGTCTTCTTCAGTTTCTCTGTTTTGCCTCTATTGTCACGTGTTCAAAAAGGTGAGATTCTAGCCATGGCTACAAGTGAACAATGTGGTTATGGAACATGACCTTCTCTAAGAGCCTTGTATGTTTATCTAAAGAGAGAATCAGACTAATTATTTTTTTTTTCCTTTTAAAGTAAGTATATTTTTCCAGATCATTACATAGAAGAAATTTAATCTTCTAATCAGAGACTGCCATACATGTTTTTAGGTCAATAGTGTAACCCAACATCTGTTAGAATTATAAACTTTAGACAATTAATTGTCTGTAAAACTTCTGATTCAAAATTTGAGGTACCTTGTGCAGTTGTTTGCTGGTGAAATCTCAGATACCTGTTTGGGAATGCCACAGACTGGCAGAGTACTTACATTGTACTTTGATACTCATTGGGAGTTTAAAGAACACATCAAGAAATACTGGTATTTCTTTTATTTGTTTTGGATAATGTTTCCTTCAAGCTTGCTTTCTCTCCAGAGAATAACAAAAGGAGAGCAAACAGCCTGAGAGCCCTGTTACAAAATTCTTAAGGGATGCTGGCATGAAATTGTGACTGTGGTGAATATCCCATGGTGGATATTTGAAAGGTAAGCATGGCTCAGATATTTATGGCTTAGTGTTTTGAATCAGCCTTATCTTGCCTTCTCTCCTAGTGCCTGTAATGAGTCACAGCACCATTAAGGTTACTTAGATTACACTTTGAACAGATACATGAGACACAGTTGTCCTGGTTTGAGTTAGAACAGAACTAATTCTCTTCAGTGATTTGACTTCTCAGCTCAGTCTCTTCTCCGTGGTAGTACTTTCTGAAGTTAATGACATATTTTTGCAGTGTCTGCTTCTAGCAGTCTTATTGCTGGTGTTTAGAGTTGCTACCAAAGGTTAGTGTGCAGAAAGGCTCTTGCTTAGACTTGTTCTTATGGAGACCAAGTTTACTGCTAAATCTTGTATATCACATTGGGGTGCTGTAAGAGGTGGCACCTGCAAAGAGGACAGGACCAACTAGAGCTTCCATTTCATATATATAATCTTCAATATAAAGCCGAGGGATCCCAAGGGCCAAGCCTCTTCCTCAATGGCCTGTGTCCATGGAGGACTCTGTCCAATCTGCCTTTGATCCTGATCCGTGTGCTCCTGAATCCAGTTCCTCAATCTGGTTCCTGTCTGCTGGTGAATCCAGTCCAGGACTTCCCCAGTGCCTGCCCACAGCATCAGTGGTGATAGTGATATCATTGCCATCAGGGGGTTGGGTCCAGAATTGGGTTTGTATCCATTTGTATATATTACATTTTATTGTGATAATTTTCATTGAAGCTGTTATATATAATTTTTTTTTCTTAATCCATCATTTTCTCTCCCTTATCCCTTTTCTCTTTCTTTCCCTTTGGGAGTGGCATTAATAGAAAGTATTTGTCATTCATCTGATGGCTACCCCAGCCCTAACCCTTGACACACGGCATATCACATCTGTAAATCTTTCCTCTGCAAATGAACAATATTTTTCAACTGGCTCTCCTTTCCTATCAGTGTTAGATGCTGTCCAGGTAAACTGCTGACACAATGTTCAGTGTGAATCCTTAAAGCCAGTAAACCCCCTTGCTTGCCTTCAGAAATGTCACATTATTCTTTCTTGCATCCAACCACGAGATTTTCCATCTCTCCCATTCTGCTCCTGACTGCAGGATATATCTGGTGAATCCATTCATTAGCTACTTTTGGAAGAGCACCCACAGTATTCAAAATAAAAGAAATGGACCATATATGTTAAGTGGATAGCACCAAAAAAAGCTGCCTCTCTCCTATGTCTTTTTGTCTCTCAAGTCTCTCAGATCCACTGCAAATGTATCAGGAATGAGAGACACCATCCATTAGCACCTTGATATGCTTTGTACTTGATGCCAAACCTTGATGTTAATGATGGAGAACAACTGCAAATTTGATGTGTGCTGATCCCCAGGGTCTCAGAGGAATATTACTGCTGAGCAGGGAGGAGGAGTCACTGTGATTAGGAACGGGAAAACAGTCAGTTGGTGTCATTTCTTCAACAGCTTCATCATACTAGAAGATGGGAGAAAGCTGGACTATCTCAACTCTTTTCATATGGCTGAGGTATTGTGCTGTGCCAAAAAAAACATTAGCAGGACACAGCTGTGGAAAGTGCTCTTAAGACAGAACATACAGAGTTGTTTCATGAGTGAATTCACACCCAGCTCAGTGCTCTGGAGAAGTTTAAATTAGATTTATTGCTTGACCAAAGAGCTCTTTGTGAGGTTGGGATCTGTATATCCGGGATCTGAACTGTGATCCAACTTCTGCAAACAAATATTTTCTCCAAATTAATCCAAATTAATCTTCAGAGATCCCTACCAACTCCCACCCTTCTGAGTCTGTGGTTCTGATACCCTGGAGTCAAAAAGATGCTGCTGCAGTTTAATAAAGTAAAACACAAACAACCAAGGAAGTTGAATTTCTTTGATTCTAGAGAGGCAAGGCAGAGCTAGTGTAGCTAATTGGATGTTCAGCCATTGACTAGGTGTGCATGTTTTCTTTTTGAATGCAAATTCTTTCTAGGCATAATCCCCTAGCAGGAGAAGAATTAATGGAGGCACCTGGTGGTTTCTGCCTAGGCTGTAGATGATTTGAACCTGCTGCTGTCTTTTCCCATTCTTTTTTTTCCTTTCTTTTTTTTTTTGGTGCAGCACCTGATAGGGGGGGATCACTACTAAGTTGCAATTATTATTGTTAGTGAAACAGCATATAAAAATTATCCACTTCTAAGATCTGCAGAGACATTTTAATTTAAATAGTAGGCAGTGAATCTTAAATTGCATCCTTTTAATGTAAAAGCAGCTAAACTCATGAAACTGGCGGGGTGTAAAACTGAAAAAAAACAACATTCACAGTGAGCCACACCATTTCTACTTGGTAAATATGCAAATCACAAAATCCTGCACCACTCTGTCCATGGAAACATGATGTATTGACAGGAAACCTACTGTTGGTCAGTCAGGGAGGGAACTTATGTTAACTTTTAAATGGTGAGTTTGCACATTTTGGGGGGGTGGATGTTGGAAGTGTGGGCGGGTGGCAAGATTGTGCAATCAGCCACCTTATCTTTAACTTCTCATCCAATTTCCATTTTGAAAGTCTTTAATGGAGAAGCAAGGCATGTTTAATTGATTGCCATTAAAATCTTCAAAGGAATTGGCGAGATGAAAGTTGTTTCTAATTACTGCATTATGATGTAAGCTTAACGATACGACACTTCTCCAAATTGATTTTATTAGAATTTAAGATGAGGAATTAATTGAGTTGCTGTATTGATTCATTTTATTTTTCCACCATTTAACATGTCCTGGGAAAAAAAAGCTATTGAGCTGTGGAATAGTAATGAGGACTTAAGAAAGAAAGTCGAAGTGAAGATGGATTGGCCAATAAAAATAAGTTATAAAAACCATAATGTGATGGCAGAATATAGTGGCAGAGACCAATTTATCTCTAGGTTAATTAGGGTAAATTAAGGTTAATTCTTTTGTTATTTAACATTTTTCTTTGTCTCACTTCATCCTACCTGTTTGCACTAGAATAACTGCTTGTCCTGGTAAAACAATATTCTGCAAATCTCCTGCCAGTTCTGCTAAATTTGCCTTTGAAGATGTCTTTAGAATTACCCTCTCCTGTTGGGAAACATCTGTGCTAGTTCGACCTTGAAGGGCTTTCTGTTGTTTGTGTAGCAATGGGGTAGGAGTTGTGGGTGCTTGGTATGCTGAAGTCAAGCTGCCCCTGAGAAGGAAGGCAAACAAGATAAGGAGTAGCGAAGATCTGGGAAAGAGAGCAATTAAGAAATTCCATAGAGTAGTGAAAACAATGATGTAACCTTTTAGGAAGTAACCAACAGTGTGTGTTAAATTAGAATAGAATTAACTATGTATAAGATAAGGCTATAAATAAGGACGTGTGGAACAATAAAGTTGGATTTTCGTGGATCATATTGATCGTTTGCGACCCCTTCTTGCGACAAGTGGCGCCTGAACACGGGACCCCACAGAGAGGGTTCGACCCCACAGAGAGGGTCATAGGCTCACAGAGAAGTCTGAAGGTTCCTCGAGGACTAAGTGTACGTTCATGAGCGCGGAGGCAAGGAGCCGGCCCGGAATAGCAGTACCGGAGGCTGATCGCTCGGACAAAGAGAAGGAGGGCAGCCTGGGAGCCGAAGACGCTGTAGACCTGGAACTGCTGATATAGAGACTGTGCGCACAGGTACTAACGCTAGTGACGCTAGTATGGACAGGCAGGCAGCGTATGATTTGTTTAAGTGCTTTTTAGAAAAGCGAAATATTAAAGGCATTGATTTAAAGAAAGAATTAGAGCCTTTGTTAGAATATGCTGAGAAGTTGGGGTATTTTAAAGATCCCAACGATGTTTTTGATAGACTACGGTGGAAGGAATTAGGACAAGATTTATGGATGAAAAGTATAGACGATGATAAGGCTGCTAAGAAGAACAGTAAGCCATGGAGAGTGGTTATGGTAACATTCGATCAGCATGCTGCAGAACAAAAAGCTGCTATTCAGGCATGGCAAAAATTATCGGCGGGCCTGAGGAAAGGAGCGGCGGACACTGACGGGTAACAGCTCGCGGCAGTGAAGTTCGCGGCCGTCGGTGAATATGGAAGGAGAGGCAGCGCTCTCCTTATTGCAATGCTTTTTAGAAAAGCGTAAGGCGCAGATATCGCCCGAAGTAATTCCTGGGTTTTTGGCCCATGGATCCGCTTTTAGGGTATTTCCCAAGCGGAGATAGTTATTTTGATGAAACTTGTTTGGACTATGGAAACAGACTGTGGGACTGGGGCACTATCAAGCTGCAAAAGCCGTGGCGAGAATGCATGAACTGTATTAAAAAACGAGATGCAGCCCTAGTTCTATCTGAGTTGCAGCCGGACGATGTGTTTCAAAGTATCGGCCGATCGACCGGGGCCGCCCCGATACATCTTCGGCGGCCACATGGCGTTTTGCCAGCCACCACCACTACCGTCTGCACCCAGCGGGGAAAAAGCCGAGAAAAATCAGCTCAGTGCGCTCGATCTCGTTCATGAACACCTTTCTCTGATATCGCCAGCGAGGGCTCGGACTCGGAGGACCACAACACCGACAGCGAGGAATTCAAACAGGGCCGACTTTGCTTAACGGCCCCTCTGAGAAACAGCGGAGCGCTTGGGGGCTCGTGGTGACGGTGTTCTTACCACCGCACCCTGCCCGCCAGCCCTGCCGGCCCCCGCGGATACCGACGGCTCCGACAAAGGCAGTACCGACTGACGTACCACTGATACCGGCAGCACTAACAGCAGCAGCAGCTCAGCGGCGGCCGCTTGCCCGGCCCCCACCCTTTCCCCCGCAGAGGCTCGCACCAGCGACCCCCCTTCCCAGTGGCTTCAGCCGCGACTCTGCTCTGATTTAAAGCGACAGTGCTTAATTTTCTCATTCCTGGTTGTAATGTCTTTCAGAGATTTGCTATTTAGAGTTTTGCTAAGTTTTTGTAATAAGAATGGTGAATGGTACGCATTTGGTACTTGTGGGTGGTTAATACATAGTGATTGTGCTAAGGTGTGAAGATTTGGTATTTAGAGTTTTGCTGGGTTTTCCTGGTGAGCGTGATGAATGGTATGCATTTAGTACTTGTGGGTAATTAATGCATAGTGGTTGTATTGAGGTGTGCGTACTTAGTGATGAGTTCACCTTGTGAGATTTTCTTTTGGTTCGAACCTTCTTAGTTGTGTGCCTTGGCATTTCAAAGGAGCTCCATGTAATATTGTAATAATGTTAAGGTTTGTAGTGAATAGGTATTCATTTTCTAAGGTATTCTTTAGCTAATGTAACGTCTTTAGATTTCTTTCTTAGACATAGCCTACTGAAAAAAAAAAAAAAAAAAAAAAAAGGTGTGAACAAAAGGGTAACAAATGCAAAGAACAAAAATTTTTTAAATGGTAAACAAAAAGGTATCAAGTGCAAAGAAAAAGTTTAAACATACAAAATATTACAAAGGTACAAAAACTCTGGATACAAAAAATAGAGTACTAAATAACAGAATAAAGTACTGAATACCAGAATAATAAACAAGAAGAGCAACAATAAAAATAAAAATATTAAAACCAAAATATGACAAGCTAAAAAATCATAAGGTTTGCTGACAAAATAGCTGTTAACAAAAGCGTAAGAATTGCTAGTAATAAATAAAAAATAAGGATTATCAAGACTACTAGATTAAAACAGAAACTCTATAAAAAAAAAAAGGAAGACATCAGGAAGGTTAAGATGCACAATAATAATGAAGGGAATTAGTGGAGAAGCAGGTTGCAAATGTAGTAGAAAGGCAAAGATACAAAATGAAAATGGAGAATAGATTAAATGAACTAAACGTGCAAAAAAAAAAAAAAATTGAAGAATATAAGATCAAACAAAATAAAGGATTAAATACTGGATTAGAGAAAAAAAAAGGGTTTAAAAATAAAAGGTGATTAGAATAACAAATTAAAATACAGATTAAAAACTGCAGCAAAATACAAATAGTAATTAGGAAAGTAAACAAGAAATAAATTTTAAAAACAAATGACAAGCAGGTCGCCTCAAGCCTTCTTTCCTGCTACCTGTGATCATCGCAATAAACAACGGCAGAGGAATCAAGACCATGAGGACACAGCATCTCCCATGAAGCTGATCATCGATCATCTGGGATCACAAACGCCATTCAGAAGAATGTACCATGGCACCATGTGAATTAGGACTGAATATTTTGGTTGTTTGATAACTTTGTCTTCTCTCTTGTTAACTAGGGATAAAGTTTCATCTTTACATTTTGCCAAACAAAAACTGAACCAAAACAAAATCAAAACAAAAAAAAGGGGGGAAAGAGAGAATACCCCCATAGTATCATAAAAAAAAAAAAAATTATTAGCTCATGGTTACTCTAGAAGTGCTGTAACCCTCTCACCACAAGACACACAGCGCAACTGTCATGAAATGACAACCAGCAAACCTGCCTAGCAGTGACCTCAACTGTCACGATGATCCAAGACGTCAACAGAAAGCATCTAACTTCTGAGTGTCGTGACTGCTTAACTGTTGCATGAATGTTAAGAGATTAGAATTACTAGGATGAGCAAAAACACGCTATTTTGTGTAATTTTATATTGGGCAAGCAATGAAGCTCTTTTTGCTCTTGCTGTTTTCCTGCAGATTTCTGTCTGTGAAGCTAGAGCCTGGCCAGATCTACCTTTACAGATTAAGGAAATCTTGCTGCCATTAAACAATTGATGATTTTTGACCATCCTAGAGGAAATAAAAATGCAACATACCCCTAAAGCAGATTGTAAAAGATAGTGCTAAGGATTGCATTTGTGTCTTAATCTGTGTGCAATGTGTTCAGGCATAATCAAGTCTTCTCTGTCAATAAGTGAAATGTAAAGACTGGGACTATTAAGATCTAAGTTCTTCTTTACAATGCTTGTTATCTTTTACCATGTATTATGCTAGCCCTGTTAGAACATTGTAACTAGTTCAACTTAAGCTTTGTGCCTTGTATCAGTCTGTTAGACATGCTATGTTATGGAACTTTTGCTTTTGCTATATAGCTTAGCTTTAATTTGTTTGCTTTCGTGTATGCAAGTAATATCTTGTGTAAGATGAGAACAACTCTTATGACTAAATGCCAGTAACAAGTAGAGTGAGCAATCTGGCAGTGTAGGCCTAGAGCCTGATTAACAAAAGAAGCTTCTAGGTTTTTGGGTATCATTGTATTATTGTTAAGCCTGATTGTATTGTGTAAGGTGTTCGGGGTATGACCCTTAAGGCCTTATTTGTAAAAAATAGAAACGGGGGAATTGTTGGGAAACATCTGTGCTAGTTCGACCTTGAAGGGCTTTCTGTTGTTTGTGTAGCAATGGGGTAGGAGTTGTGGGTGCTTGGTATGCTGAAGTCAAGCTGCCCCTGAGAAGGAAGGCAAACAAGATAAGGAGTAGCGAAGATCTGGGAAAGAGAGCAATTAAGAAATTCCATAGAGTAGTGAAAACAATGATGTAACCTTTTAGGAAGTAACCAACAGTGTGTGTTAAATTAGAATAGAATTAACTATGTATAAGATAAGGCTATAAATAAGGACGTGTGGAACAATAAAGTTGGATTTTCGTGGATCATATTGATCGTTTGCGACCCCTTCTTGCGACACTCTCCATGCATATATTTAATCTTTTCTTAAAATCTTCTTAATGGTATTTAAGATTGCTTTCTGGGTCTTATTCTGTTAGAACTGATTCCTTTTACTTTTCTCTCTTTTTTTTTTTTTTTTCCTTAGGTGTCAGTGTAAGACAATTCCCTTCACAAAATGAGACATGCACTTTCATGTATGTTCTCCTCACTGTTAATTTTAATCAATTACTCTTTTTCAACTGAACCATAAGTACCAGCATTTGTTTGCTTGTATTAGAATCACAGTCAGGGTTGGAAAGGACCACAAGGATCATCTAGTTCCAACCCCCCTGCAATGGGCAGGGACACCTCAGACTAGATCAGGCTGGCCAGAGCCTCATCCAGCCTGGTCTTAAACACCTCCAGGGATGGGGCCTCAACCACCTCCCTGGACAACCCATTCCAGGGCTTCACCACTCTCACTGTGAAGAACTTCCTCCTCACATCTAGTCTGAATCTCCCCACCTCCAGCTTCATTCCATTCCTCCTAGTCCTATCACTACCTGATATCCTAAAAAGTCCCTCCCCAGCCTTCTTGCAGGCCCCCTTCAGATACTGGAAGGCCACAATGAGGTCACCTCAGAGCCTTCTTTTCTGGAGACTGGACGGCCCCAACTCTTTCAGTCTGTCCTCATAGGAGAGGTGCTCCAGCCCTCTGATCATTCTTGTGGCCCTTCTCTGGACATGCTCCAGCATGTCCATGTCCCTCTTGTAATGGGGGACAATGCATGGACACATCAACTCCAAGAGTGTGATTTAATGGAATGTGTTTGGTGTATGAGGTACACCCACCCATCAGATCTGCTATGGTGAAATGAATGGTAACGTGTTCTTAGAAACATAACCCATTAAATTATTTCTAACTGATAGCTGTTTTCTGTGTTGTACTGGCATGGCTATTCACAGCATCATATAATCACTGAATGGATGAAATAGGAACAGACCTCTGGAGGTCTAATACCCAGCTCAAGCAGGTTCACTGAGAACATATTCCACAGGACTGCATCCAGCTGAATTTCAAATATCTCCATAGATGGAGACTCCACAAACTCACAGGGAGTGCTGTCAGGCAAAATATATTCTGATAGTAAAATGGTTCTCCAGAAGTTCATTGCTGTAGCTGGAATTTGAGGAGTTGTGTTTTGTCATTACTGCTTGTGTTGGGCAAATTAGCTTTTATTTGAAATTTCAAAGTTCACACCGATGCTTTCTCTCTCTTTCCTATTGATTATGCAAACTGGAATTTTCCAGGTATACAGAGAAATTGCAATATAATTAAATACATGATTCGTGATTATAATTTAAGCTCTGGTACAATTTAGGAGAATCTGAGTCTATTTGAGCTATGAAGCTGTGAGTTCAAGGCTGAGTTTTGCTAATACTTAAAGCTTTAACACTGATCAGAGAGAAATGAGAATGGACATACTGGAGAGGTTAATTATAACCATGCCTGGTTTATCATTGGCATTTATATATCTTCATCAACACTGCTGGCTTTCCTTTGAAGGCAGAAATCCCCATATCAATCATGTTCTCATTCCTTATGCAGGGAGAAGAACACTTGTTATGAAAACGTATTTATTTCAATGGTCACCTCAAGAAAAAAAAATTGTTGTCCTGAAGGAATATTTCTCTCTCCCATTAGAAAGACCTTTCAGTAAAGGGAGAATTGGTGCCAACTTCCTACACAAGTGAGGCTCTCAAAGACAATTTGTCTCCTTTGTCCCTGAATAATTCACACATGATGCAGAACTAGTCTATTTGCAGCCATCGAGCAGATACTTAGCAAAGCTCTATCTAAATAGTTCCTTTATTAAACCCAGAAATAGCCTCTTACACTAAATAACCAGCTTTAGTGGTCATGACATTTCACACATTTACTAATAAGTGACATTAGCATGGATTAATTGACAAAGTGATTGCAGAAATGGAGTGCTGTATTCAGGAGAAACTTTAATGAGCTCCTAGAGGATTAAAGACTCTCTTGGAAGTTCAGATATTGCCCATTTCTGAAGTTCAAACATTCAACCAAACTGCTAGCATTTGGAGCACTGTGTTATGGGAGGAAGGAGTGTGTTCAATAATAATCCAACAAGGGAAATAAAAGCAAGCAGCAAATACCTCAAAATTGGCTTTTTAAAAAAATTCAGTTTTCAATTAAGGTACCAGGTGTAAAGCCAAATAATTCTACTGAGTTTTAAATGGAATGTTAATTATAGAAATCCTCAGTGAAGAAACAGACCTAAGATGCAGACAGAAAACACTCATTAAAGAAGTGCTGGCTTGGTAGGGTAACTGGGTAAACTTTAAAAAGTTTTCTCAGTGGTAAATATTGAATTCCTTTTTGTTTATATGTTGCAGAAATATAGTCTTTGCTCCCAAATGAGCAGATACCTGCCTCACCAAAGAGACACTGAACAGCTGCTGAATGATCACAAGTATTTCTTGATTGCTTAAAATTAAAAGTAAAATTAAGAGCGATGAATCCTTATAAACATAAAATGTAACCACGTCTCATTTACTCACCCTCTAGCCAAGGAAGAAAATGTGATGGAGCACATGAGGATTTGATTAACCCCATACAGTTTGCAGTGCCAATGAGAAAGGCTCCAGCAGAAAAGCTTAGAGGGTTGACAGAAAACTTTTAGGGGCTTGATTTTATTTTACCCCAAGCTTGTTGCTGTGGAGTAGTGAGACTATGCACTTATCTCTCTTACATTGCCATGGATGAGTGCATGCACACAAACTCGTATTTGTACAAGTTGCTTCTAAAAGAACTCTGGAAGCCAGGAAGAGAACTCTTTCTCTTTGTAAGTGTATCTGGTTTCATACATTGCATATAAAAGGTGAAAATAACACATCATTTTATGAGTTCTTGAATAAATTGCTGCAATTTATTTCACCACAGAGCATTTGACCAAAGAATGATGCTAAGTGCAAGCTAATGAATTCACCAGAGAATGAGAACATAGTAAATATGTTATGTGAAGGATCAATTAGGGGTTCCAGCCTCTTTTTCTTTGTCCATTTTACTCTCTTTCCCACTCATTTGTGGATCTTCTCTCTGCAGAGCAAATAAGGCTGCATCACTGCTCTGGAAATTGATACATGCTTGGCTAATGGAGCAGAGCAAGAGGATGACGCACAAGCAGTCTCTTATTTGTCTTGCAAAATTTTCCTGGATCACGTGTCTGAGCAGCCCATGCATTAATCTGTACCCGCTTCACTGAATTCTTGCACAGATTGACAGATTGCATTGGGTTGGAAGGGACCCTCAAAGGTCATCTTGTCCAACCCCCCTACAGTCCCCTACTAGGGACACCTCCAAATGTTTCAGGAATAGGGCCTTAACCACTTCCCTGGGCAACCTGTTCCAGTATTCTTCCTGTAATTAACTGTGATATGCTTGTTAAAGCATAGGTGGAAAATCCATTGAATATTTAAGTAAGTGGGTTTTGTGAGCTGTCATATACCTGAGATAAGATTTCTCTGACCTAACTCAAGCTTTTAAACATCAGCTCAAATGTAACTGTCTACATCCCCTCAAGAGTGGGTGGAAAAAAGAACAGGAATGTCTTCAAAGAATGAACAATTTAATCCTAAAATAGGGATCCTGAAGGAGCCTGATCAACTCATGGTAATAGCCACCTAAGCAGGGGATGGTAAGTAAATGGAAATGAATCCCCCATTCAAGTGACAGTGACTTGGATAGGGTAGAGTACTACAGTTAATTGCTGGTGTGTGTCCAAAGAAGAGCAATGAAGCCGGTGAAGGGTCTGGAGTGCAAGTCATTTGAGGAGCACCTAGAGGAACTGAGCTTGTTTAGCCTGTAGAAAAGGAGGTCTGGGGGTGATCTTATCACTCTCTACAACTTGAAAGGAGGTTATAGTGAGGTGGAGGTCAGTCTGTTCTCTCAAGCAACAAAAAAAGACAAAATGGTCTCAAGTTACACCAGAGGACATTTAGGCTGGACATTAAGTATCATATCTTCACAAAAAACCCTGGAACAGACTGCCCAAGGAAGTTGTGGAGTCACATCTAAAAGATGTGTAGATGAGGTGCCAAGGACACCTGGCAGTGTTGTGTTGGTGGTTGGATCTGATGATCTTAATGCTCTTTTCCAACCAAAACAATTTATGATTCTATGATTCCAATGCAACTCACATGCATTCCAGCAACAGAAGAGGGTAGGATGTAGAAAAATGGCTTCTTCTGACATCTTCTCCCCTGTCTTCCTCATTCCATTGCTTCGTCTGAGGTATCAATGACATCTCTGACATGGGAAGAAGTGACCAAGGATTTTCTAAATATTTTGCATGACCTCTTTCTGTCAGCAGTTCTCTAGGGAATGCAGTAAGAATTGGGAATTCAGCACAAGAACTGCACGACAGGAGCTATGACTTTTCCTCAGGATGCTTAATATTCTCACTATCTTGTATGCATACATATTTAAATGCTGCACGCTTCCTTTTAGGAATAGACTGCTAGTGGTTTAAAGTACCCATAAAACTGCTGGGAAGTGACAGTGCCAATTAATCTGTTGACAGATTTGTTGTTTAAATATTAACAGAACGTTAAGCAAATGTTGGCTGCTGCACTGAGGTCCTTTCAGAGTGCCTTCCTCTGAAGTGCTAAGCATTTCCAGACACTGACAATGTCCCACACACTGCAGGATGGGAAGAGTATCATAAATTTTTAGTCTCTCCTTTTTTTTTTTTTTCCTTCCCACAGTTGCTAAACATGCCATAAATATCATCTTACCCCTGTGGAAAAAAAATATAATTTGTAAAGGCTTCATGCAGATTATAAACCCCTCACAGCAATAACTGATTGAGTTGTGAGAGAGTGATTGCCCTTTGGAATGGGCAGCCCGAGGAGGTGGTGGGGTCACCATCACTGGAGGTGTTCAGGAGGAGACTTGATAGGGTGCTTGGTTGCATGGTTTAGTTGATTAGGTGGTGTTGGATGATAGGTTGGATATGATGATCTTGAAGGTCTCTTCCAACATGGTCTATTCTATTCTATTCTATTCTATTCTATTCTATTCTATTCTATTCTTCTGGAGGGTATAGCAGGGAAGGGCCTTGCCTTTGACTTCTTCACTTAGGCAGTTGATTATGCAATGGTGAAGCTCTGAATTTGTCATTTTGCTCAACGATATAGGAAACCTTGGAAAAGCCTTAGAAGATGAAGGTAATTTTGAAGGAAGCTCAAGACGGGCTCATGTCATATGACCCAGGAGGGTTGTGTCATGGTGAATTTGGATTCCTCAGTACTTGTGGATGTTGTGAGTTGGAAGCAGGAGGCTGATGGAAGCCAGAGTCAAAACCAGTCTAGCTTAATCTTGTCCATAAGTAAAGATTTTGGGTACACAAATCAGACATTGACTTCTTTGCTTCCCTGGCTGCATACATGTAGCTGAATACACATAGAGCAGAGAAGATTTGGAGTGCACAACTTACAGACCATGTGAACCTGAGCATCAACATGGCAGTAAAGAGGCTTCCTGCTGTGCAGTTTCAGTCCTCTATTTTAACTATTTCCTTCTTCCATCAAGCATATTCATGGTTTTAAAAAGTTTCTTATTGTCATTTCATCCTTTTACCTCTTTTATTCCAATGGGCTTCATATCTCAAAACTCATCCATCGCACTTCAGTTTCATTGTCAGAAACTTCCCAGTTTGGTTTCTGTTATTTTAAAATCTTACTAATACTCTGAGCATAATTTGTTGAGTGTTGCTAGATGCACATATTTTTTATTTAATGAAGGCTGTGATAAAGATGCCTTCAAAGATTCTGAAGTATCCTTTCTATCATCTCATTGCCCTTCACTTATAATAATAACTCCTTATGGACTTTTGCTTTGTAATAGATTCACTCCTAAATGTTGGTCATTTGTGTTACGCATTGCTATTCTTTCTATCCAGTTTTAACTGAAGATGGATGAAAATGGGTAAATTATTTCTGTTTATGCTAATATAAGATAAGACGTAGGAAAGCCAGGTAGATAACAAAAGATCTCCTCTGGAATTTGATTTTTTCTGACTTTGTAAGGCTTTAGTGACAAGGGCTGAAAGCTATTCCAGCCTGGAATGTTTACAGGAATCAACATGGACAAAATTTGTGTTTCCCAGGGGTCAGCACTGGGACCAGTTTTGTTCAGCATCTTCACCAGTCACCTGCATGAAGGGGCAGAGTGTACCCTCAGCAAGTTTGCTGAGGAAGAGTGCCTGACATGCTGTCAGGATGTGTTCTTGTGCAGTCTGCTCTGGGTGACCCTTCTTAAGCAGGAACATTGGACTAGATGATCCTCAGAGGTTCTTTCAAGTCCCCACCATCCTGTGAAAAAAACCTGTGTTGTTCCATAGCTAATTTCTTGTGCCTGCTCCTCTTTTCTGTACTGTATTTGAGCAGCAGCAACATATCATTTTGGGTTTGGTAATTTGGGTTTATTTGTGGTTTGTTTCTTTCTTTTTATTTTTTTAGGCTTTTCAATTATTGGCCCTCTCTCCCCCACCAATTAGAGGCACAGAACAACCCTCACTGCAGAAGAAGAAGCGGCTTTTGCTTGAAGTGAAGGCTGTCTTTAGTCACAGATGGCTCATTTTACAGTCAGGAGGTAGCATTCAGGTCTCTTGAGTCCCCATTCCTTCCACTGTATAGACATTGCTCGTCATCTAAAAATTCCATTTATTTTACTTCCCTTAAAAATAACTCATTGCATTTGTATCTTGTTTTGAAATTAAGTGAAAAGGGAGTGGATAGCCACAGAGAAAAGGCTCAGTAAAACAAGAAAGTATATAGGTTTCTGTGAAATAAAAGCCAATGTGCCTAATAATCCATGATAAAATATTGATTACAGTTTTTCTTATGAGATTACTATTGAGTCAGGGACAGCTTCAGTCAATAATACCAAAGATCAAAAATTCTCAAGCTTTAGTTTCACTGTAAAGGGTGATAATTGCAGTCTGGAGTAGTTTAAACAGATTTATAACTTCTCTTAGAAAAATATAAACCATGGGGGTGACTTATGTTCTTCCCTAGGCAGACAAGATTGGGATATTAAAAAAGAAATGTTGGGTGACATAAAACCTCATAAAATTCCCTTATTTTTTAGTTCATTTATGTGTTTACCCATATTTTAATTTTATTTTTTTAGTCTGTTTTAGCTGTTCTCTGATTTGCTACAGCAAAGGCAAATGTCATAACAGTGACAGTTTTGACAAGAAGGGCTAAAATGCACTGTGGGTTCTTTGATGTCAAGACTGGGTTCGTGGGGGAGGTGGGGAGGTGGGGATGGAATGGGTGCATTCCTGATGTGTCTGATTGTTTTGACTCATGTCCTTTTGATTGTAAGGGAGCATGAAAACCTAATAAAGAGCCTGTGGGAACAAAATGCAAGGTAAAATCAAAAGCATTATTTTCTTTATTGATGCATTCTTATGGGTGGCAGGGTCCTATTTTTTCATGATGACTGTGCCTGGTTGACTGTAAATGACTGTTACAGGCTCTATACACAGCTGTCTCATAGCATTTGAAATGCTTTTGGCATCTCTTGTGGCCTTCAGGTGATTTTGCAGAAGCGTTTGCATCATCAGTAGGTTATCTGCCATAGATGTCAGTCCTGTGCAGATGGCACTATATGCTTATGTTTAGGCAGTGAAGACATTGTCCTGAGCATCTTCCTCTAGCTAACCTTGCTTTGCGCAGGTGGTAATTTATCTTTGAATATTCTCTCTTCTTCCTTCATCTTTTTAATGGAGTTGCTAATTCCCCATCTCCCAGAGGGAAGATATGTTGGAGGAAGAAGAGGACTCTCTGAAGGTTGGATGTATGTAGGGATGCTTCCTACAAATGTGGCTTTCCTGTACTTCTGAGCACATCACCAGTACTCACTGGGCTTGTTTTTGCTCTTTTGTGGGTGTAATGACGCTGGACTCTCTCTGTAAAAACCAACTGTACCACTGTGACACAAGACACAGGGAAATTTATTAAATCTTTTCTACTTTTGGCTTGCTGCAGTGTGGTGATTCTCGGGTTTGTTGCAAGAAATGTTTTTTATGGCACAAGTAAGCACCAATATTTTAAAAAAGTTTACTTTCAGAAAAAAAAAGAATGCTTTTTTAGCATTTTTGAAACAAAACTTGTTTGACTTATAAAATTATTTATTTCATTTATAATGGTTATTTTTATTTAAAAGCTGAAAGATGAAATGACTAACTTCCCCTCAGGCCTTCACTGGTTAAAGCTGAAGAATATCCTCCTCCTGATAAGTCTCCTCAGGAATCTGAAGTGGATCCATCCCTGCTACATGTTTCTGATGAATAACAACAAGGCTTTATTATTCTGTTAACAAACCACTCTTTGGTTTGTTAAAAGAATTTCACCTTTTCCCTGCACATTGGGAACACCATGTTGAGATGAGATTTTCAGTCTCTTCAGTGTTTCTGGTCTGATGATTCTGCAGCTTGTTCTTGTGGTATCCACAATTTCTTAGTGGTTTTTTGTCATATGTCTTTATTTTCACTATCAGTTAAAATAAACTTACTATCCACTGGGACTCAGTCTTGGTTCTAACAACATGTGAAATATTTACTCTACCAGGAATTTTTAGAGTGAGACTCGCTAATGTTTTTTCAGCTCATTAAAATTTTCCAGTAGTAACTGGTAAATACCACAAAGGTGAAGTGATAACAGATTCTGCAAACAAAAAACCCCCAATTCAAATAAAAGGCACTAAGTCTTTAGATGGTGGGACTGAATTTTATAGAGGAGTCCTGAAGACCACCAAGAACCAGCACAAAGAGTTGCACAGCCACAGCAGAGCATGCCTTAGTCCCCTGCAATAACTCAACAGTTCTCCAAGATAATTTCTGCGCATTAGACTCACTGCTCTCTGTCACAAATGCATGAATAATGCATTGGTTCAGCAACAAAGTTGGCAAGCTGAGACTCATCAGGATTGGATCTCTTTCTTCTCCCTTTCCCAGAGATCAGAAACATCAAGTGAAGCTTTGTGGGAGACATCGATAGCGGGAACAGTGGGCAGAAACAATTTGTTCTTCACACATCACTCCAAGGATGCAATGTGAAAAGTTCCAGGGACATAATAAGCCAGCCAGGGAACTGGGGTACAGTTTTCTGGGTGGAAGCCCTTCTGAAAAAGATCTTCACCTCTTTGCTTTTTAATCAAAACTAGCCATTGTACAATTAGCATGTTCTGAAGTCTTTAAGATTTGCACAGAATATTTTTTTCTAGATCCATCTTTCACTGTAAAAGGTCAATGTTTTCTTTTGAAGTGATGATTTTGACAAAGTTTTGTTTTTAAAACATAAAAAACTGAGCATCCTAGAAATAATGCAACAGCCCAGTTTCTCATTTCAGAATACCTAAACTATCACTATTCTTGACTTTAATTGTCTTAACCAGACTTGTGTGACTCCTCTTGTTTACTGGTAGCTTTAATGGCCATCTATTACAAGCAACCATTTCCTGATCCGCCTGAGCCCTACATGGGTTCCTGACCTAAATGTGGTCTCCTGACTGTGTTACATGAAATGCAATTAATCATCAAGATAGGCTGGCCACATAGATTTCTGATAAATAGATATTTTTCAGTTCTTCAATTACCTGTTAAGAAGCTGGAGATAAATAGTCACTGAGTTCAGATTGCCAGAGATAACCAGCCTAACTTCTAATGACCAACAGAGTTAGAATGCCAGCTGCCTATTTAGAATACCAACCTATATTAATTTGATTTTACATATTAATTTAAGAAGCATAACCAAATCCTAGTTTTTAGAAGAGTGTTTTTCTACATGTATATGTTAAATTTCAGTAATGAAATGAGCTAGAAGCAGTCCAATGCATCAAAGCAAAATGGAATGCCTTGATTGAGATGAAAAAATTAAGGAATCTTTCAAGGAACTAAATTTTGTGAGAAATGTCAAAAATTGTCTTTGTTTTGCTTCAGTATAGGACAGCTATTTTGAAGATGTCATAACTTCCACAGAATGGAAATCTCAGGTTTCTATGAACTTCACATGTATTGTTATTGCATTTTAAACTCCTGTGAAAATGACTTCATGTTTATCCCAATAGATTAACTGTGAAATAAATGTATTTCTTTCAACTTGTGATTAGTGCAGCTTTGTTTGAACTTGTCTGATAGCTATTTCCCTTTCCCCTTTTCCTTTTTAATCATGTTTATTATTGTGTGGTTTGTTTGGTTTTTTTTTCAAATCAGTCTTCAAGCTCAGAGCATCTGCTCTCATTGGGCGTATATGGATAGCTCGTAGGTCCACACAGGTGCCAAATGGAGGCAAGAAGATATGGTATTTACACAGCCACAGGTATAGGAAGGTGGTGTGAATCAGACAGTGAAGTAGCCTTGAAATGCAGATATTCATCCTGACACTGTCCATTTTAGTAACTTTTAACCTCTGTTTTCCCAGAATCTCTCTTCTCTTTGGTTGTAAAACCAAATTGAAGAGACTGTTTCTCTTGAAAAAAACCCAAACCAACCAAACCAACCAACCAAACCCCAAAGCAACAACAAAAAGCCTCCAAACCGAACCCAGCACCTAGCACTATCGATTTTTCAATCTGAATCAGCAAATGAATTTGTTTTTGCCTTTAGATTAAGTCCTATGCATTTGAATAACATGGTTTATAATGGAAATCTCGTAATTACACTATTTTACTAAATTGGCATTTAATAAACAATAGCAAAGTGTGAATCTCCTGGCTATTGTCAATCCTTTTCTTCTACTGTGAATAACAAGTTGTTTATACAAGGACAAAGAAATTCTTATGACTGAGTGTTAATCACTGAAGACTGATAGAAAACAGTCACATCTGGATTTGCAATAAAGTGCCTCCTGGTTAGGAGCAAAATTAAGTTCAGGGCATGCTGGAGAAGAAATTCCCTATGTCCCTTAATGTCAAAGAGAGCACAGGAGAATTGTCTTTTGCAGAAAGCCTAATAAAATTGCTCTTTGGATAAATAGTTGTAGCTGTTGCTGAATAACAGCAAGACTTTAAGGAACTCTGGGTAAAAGCTGCACACAACTGTTTGCCAGAAGGAGTAGGTAGGCTGGTTTGTGGGGATTTTATCTCCAAATAGGTAATAGAGATAAATAAATATCCTTGAACTCAAACTGATTCTTCATTTTGTTCTCCAGAAATGTATTTAAGCATATGTTTTCCTCTGAGCATGCAAACGTTGCCACTGAAGTCACTGAAAATGACCCTAATGCTAAGCCAAACCATGCTGAATTGAGTTTCTCCTCTGTTTTAAAACCAGTTATTAAGCAGTTAACAGTGCTATTGCTGTAGCTTCTCTTCTGCTAAGACAAACTAATAAACATGACATTTTTAATGTATAATTTGCATAATGCTTCTGTTAATTTGTTATTTTCATTATGGTAACAGAATTAAAACGATATATTATGCCTATAAAAAACACACAGTGGTTCTAATCCCTGTAGTCATGATACTCTTAACTGAATTGCATCTTTTGCATGGTCATTATTATTATTTATATAGCCCTTTGATAAGGGCTCAGTGCAATGCAATGGGAAAGTTTCCTGATTTATCAAGTAAAGGAAAAAATACTAAAATGATGGAGAAAGTCAAGAGGTAGGTGAATTGGGAGCCAAAACATGAACTGAAGAATATGCTTCAGTACAGAACAACAAATGGAGTCCTCTAGAAATGAGGGATTTTTTTAAGAACTGTATGTGGCACCTACTTAATTTAACCCATTTGTGTTAGATGCCTCACATACACATGGTAAAGAATAAACCATTGTCTCATGACATCCCAGTGCAAAAGAATTCTGCATTCTGAGCATGACAGGGAGAAAAGAACAATTTTTATGTACAGTGAGCAGGGGAGGAAGCTGGCCTAACATATATGGAGTTGTCTTGCAAGGGTCCCTGTTCAGTTCTCTGCTCTGTAAAACTTTACTTGGCCTTAGAAAAGTCTTGTGCATCTCTACTTCGATCTCAAAGGTCTTTTCCAACCTAGTTTTCTATTCTATTCTATTCTATTCTATTCTATTCTATTCTATTCTATTCTATTCTATTCTATTCTATTCTATTCCTGCCAGCTACAGAATCATAGAATCATAGAATTGTTTCAGTTGGAAAAGACCCTTGAGATCATTGAGCCCAGTTGTTATCTAAGTCTACCAAGTTTGGTGCTAAACCACCTATGGCACACAGTGTGCATTTCAAAGAGAGAACATTCCTGAGCAGAAAAACGGGTTCACTCAGGCCCGTATAATGAAGGTCAGTGTGTATTTTATTTTAGTTGGATTTCTGTGTCTACACATGGATATTTAACATGGTTTCAGTGTCCTGAGTTACTCCATAGTTCTGCATATGGCTGGTAGAAATGACAGAGGATTAAAGGAAGACTCATACTTTCTGAGTAGCAGAAGCTGAATAAGATACCCCAGGGCATCTTAAGGCCTCCATATAGGCAGCTGAATCCATCTCCAGGCTCTGGTGAGAGTATTAACTAGCTCTTCAGGAGCTAAAAAGAGTGTCTGGATTTCTAGTGCGTGTTGCAGCACCAATATACTGACACCTGTAACAACTGAAGTGTTATAATCTCAAATTGTGGGTGCAGTTCAGTTACTTAAATACAGGAACTGAGTGGTGTTTTAAAAACCCTGACTCTGTTGAACTTCATGAGACCCATCTCTCAAGCCTGTCCAGGTACTTCTGGATGCCATCCCTTCCCTGCAGTGTGTTGACCACACCACATGGCTTGGTGCTGTCAGTAAACAAAGTGTATTTTTTTTTCTTTTTTATTTTCTTCTATTGACTGTTGTCTAATGTATGTTGGTCTCCCTCCCTCATCCTTTATAATTCACCTATCACCACTGTATCTATCTAAATGTCCCTTATCTCTAAGCATCATGCATGACTATGTGTCCCTTATAACCCTCTTTTTCTGTCCCTGTCCCTGCCTCATGCAGTGACTACTAAATGGTGCCATTAGTTACTGAATATTCACAGCAGTGTTGCTGTTTGAGGTTACACTTTTATTTTCTCCTGCACAGCATCAGGAGCTGGCTCACAGCCCTTTCTCAGAGGGAAAGCAAATCTGAGCCATTCTCTCCTCTCATTCTCAAATGTACAATAGTTAAGTACTATAGGAAGCTATTTCTTTATTGCTTTTGTGCTTCTGTTCCATTAGCCACCTACACAGCTGTCAGATGATATAAAACTGTGACAGACAAGTTGAGATAAATCTTGCTTCAGTGATGTGAGATGCAGCCACTTGTTTCCAGGGACTGTCACTTTGGTCATTGAGTCCACAGCCTGACTTACTTGATTAAAGTGCCCACAAAGATGCAGTGGCACAATAAACCTGGTTTGGATTGATG
Source organism: Dryobates pubescens (assembly GCF_014839835.1). Classification (NCBI taxonomy): domain Eukaryota; kingdom Metazoa; phylum Chordata; class Aves; order Piciformes; family Picidae; genus Dryobates; species Dryobates pubescens. Next base: position 16,177,328 of record NC_071625.1, on the reverse strand, counting down.
TTTCTGTGTCCTGACGGTACTGCTCATCTGAGGAGCAGCAGAATCTAGTAGTGAGGACAAGAGTGTAGCTGGGTGTCACCTGTGCCTGTAACCAAAAACATCAGTGCACGGGCCATGATCTGCTGGCTTCACCAACAGACTGGATTTTCCAGGTGGTGATGGCCTTGAAGATAGTAATACCATGAATTTCTTCAACAAAATGTATCAGTGGTATCAGAGAGAGAAATTTGAGAAAGCAGGGAGGAATTTTTGTGTGTGTGTGTACTCTGGTGGAAGTTAGGCTGCTTGTAATAGGGCAGTCTAATGGGCTGTCTGGAACAAGAGGCTGGTCTTCTCTTTGGACTGCTACTGAACACACTTTTGGCAAAAAGCATGTTACAACAGGTTAGGAAATCTCACCACAGAACTTGAAAATGAGTAGGCTCTGGGGAGACCTAATAGCAGCCTTCCAGTACCTGAAGGAAAGATGTACCTACAGGTACCTACAGGTACCTACAGGAAAGATGGAGAGAGACTGTTTACAAAGTCCTGCAGTGACAGGATGAGGAGCAATGGCTTCAAACTAGAGAAGGGCAGATTTAGATTGGATATCAGGAAGAAGTTCTTCACTATGATGGCGGTGGAACACTGGAACAGGTTGCCCAGGAAGATGGTTAAGGCCACTTTCCTGAAGATATTCAAGGTAAGACTCAATGAGGCCCTGGGCAGCCTGCTCTAGTTGGGGATAACCCTGCTGACTCTGGGAAGATCGAACTAGATGACATTTGGAAGTCCCTCCCAGCCTTGACCATTCTATGATTCCCTGGAGATCTCTGCAGACATGCAGACCCCAGAGACACCAAAAGGTGACCAGGAGGTAGGGGCAGATCTCAGGGAGGACAAGAACTTACTGAAGGGGATTGATGAACTGGTAGGGTTTGATGATGCTCAGAAATTCACTGAGTTAATTAAATGTCATACAAGGACACAGTGGGTAAATGAGTGTGATGTAGAAACATTTTAATATATTTTCTTTCTGAAAAGGATAGAATTCTTTTTGATAACAGTTTGTCACTACCCAGGGTAAAAGCTTATTAGTGTGGAGGTAGCTGGGCAATGTGTGGACATGTGTAAGGAACTATGTTACCTCAACTTAACAAGTTATTTCTCCTTAGGTGAATGTTAATGAGTGAATGCATGAACCTCACCTGCAGTGAGTGCAGAATGTGAAGTTTTGACTCAGCTACTAAAAGTTTCCTTTGGCACTTGGAGTTTGACAGAAGCGTCTTTTCTTTTGATGGCATAGGCCTAGAAGATTGCTTTTATCAATAAAGCTTGAGATGTGCTTTCCCTTAAATAGTTCTAATGGTAACTGCATCAACAATGTTCCCTGTATCCCACAATCCTGGCCTGGACTGTGGGATTTTCAGCGCATATGGCATGAAATGGAGGATGTACGGCAGGCACACTGGAAATGCTGATGAGAAGGACAGGGGTTTAAGTCCTATTGACCTCTCCTCCTCTGTTTTTATATAGGCCAAATGATCCTTAGAGGGGCAGGATTACCTGCTGGCAATGTTCTTCCTAATGTAGCCCAAGACACTGTTTACCACCTTTGCTGCAAGGGCATGTTGTTCTCATGATTGTCATCAGCTTGTTGACCACCAGAGTCCCCAGGTCATTCTCTGCAGAGCTGCTTTCCAGAGATTGGCCCCCAGCCTATACTGGGGTACATGGTTATTTCTCCAGAGGTGCAAAAAATTCCTTAGTCTTCTGTTGATCCTTTCCTCCAGACTGTCAGTGTCCCTCTAAATGATAACTCACCCATGTGGTATAACAACAGTTGTGTACCATCTGTAAACTTGCTGGGAGTCCATTCTGCCCCACCATCCATATCACGAAAATGTTTAAGTGTATTATCCCCAGTACTGATCCCTGGCACAGAACATTGTTCACTAGCTTCCAGCTGAGTTTTGTGACAATGATCACAAGACTTTGTGCCCAACAGTTCAGCTGGTTTTCAGTCCACTTGAGTCTACTTATCTAGTCCATACTTGATCACTGTGTCTATGATAATTTTATGTGAGACAGTGTTAAAAGCTTGCTAGTCTATTGGCATTCAGTAATTTTTATTAACATACACTAAAAAAAATCCCATTTTTATGGTTCCCAAGTATTGCATCTGCAGAGGACAGGAACTTGTCTACACAGTGCCAGTATAGTTGCATTTGGAGAGGTGCCACCACCACTGTGAACTGGGGCATTGGTTGTGTCAATCTGCAAATGCTAATGCATCCACAGCTGCCATGGTTCTTTTGCTTAGTGTAAGTGATTGTCTGTTGACATGATTTAAAGCATCCATGCTTTTTAGACATGGAAAATGCCTGATCTAACACTAATGGACTAAGTTTAACTTCCTGAACAAGTCTTTGCATGGTGCTACCCAGCATGACACTGAACCTTGATGAAGCATGATGCTTATGACATTTTCTCCTGCTGTTAACACTGGAGTTGACCAGCATGACAGCATGCCTGCATGAGAGCATGTTTGTAAATGCATCAGTAAAAAGCTGTGCTCCTACTGACATTCCAGTAAAGTCCTTATGCAAGGAGGTGGCACTAATAAAATTCATGGCATAACACCTTCCTAGCCCTCAGAATTTAGTATAATCATTTTGAAAGTAGAAAAAACATGAGGTTTTTCAAGACAGTTATCCAAGAGTTGTTGGGGAAGAAGGGAAAGCTGGGAAAGTGTGGAAGATAATCTGAGGTTCATTAGAAATCAGTTCCCAAGCAATTCTGCAAAGAAAAATCACCAGCTTAACTGTGTCATGTATCCCACAAACACTTCCCTTCTGAGTAACTCCATCTATATCCTCCCCCTTAATTGGTTTAAATGGCCTTTGCTCCTTTGTTTTTTAAGCTGAGGTCCATGTCTTGCAAGAGCTGGTTGTGTTTCTTTTGCTCATTACATTAACTACTGAGTTGGAAGAATTAATTAGTTGATTACGATAAAGTCTAATTACTGTTTGCAGTTGGATTAATTAACCAAATTCCCAGAGATCCTTTCTACTCCCTAGCTGTTTCAGTGTGAGCAAGAAGATGCATCCTCAGGGATAATGACTTGGTAAACTATTTAATAAGCAGCATCTGCAATACACACCTTTCCAAAAATCAAACACTGGAATTCAGCCTTTGGATGTACTTTGAAAGCTTGTCATTGAGTAGGACAAATGGGAGGATGGAAGGAAATATTCACATAATGATGCTGCATAACTAATGTGGAAGACTGTTGTTGAGATTCAGTTTTCATGTGTGAAAGACCTGCTCTGAAAAAAATAATCTGAGCAACACTGTGAAAAATAACAACAAAAAAGTGAGACAGTGAACAATGTGGTCTCGTTGAAGCCCAGTTTCTTTAAACTATAGAGGTATGACATGAATAGAGAGATGGGCTCTGTGGTGGCCTAGAGCAAGCTTCATCAAAAGTGTGTCCATGTGTTTATCAGCCTCTATCAGGCATAGCATAGTCAGTCTGTCTTCATTGCTTGTACATTAGTCTGGGAACCTTGGTGGCTGAGATGGGAACATATGTCATTTTCTGATAGCTGTGGCAAAATTAATGTTGGGGGAAAATTTCAACCCATCACAATAGCCCACCATACATGATGTTCACCTGCAGTGAAAGAATACTGCTGGTGCTAGCATGTTTTTATCCCCTTGCTGTACAACCTTGCATGCCCTCTAGGACTGTGAGTTAGTGCATGGTGTAGACTTAGGTGGGACAAACAAGCATATCTAGATGGAAAGCCATCTGAATCAGGTCAGATACCTACCTCAGGATGAGATGACTGTCACTGTAGAGAGAGCTATCACTATGCTTTGACTACAAGGGGAGCCCAGACAATAAGCTGGCAGACAGACATCTCCAGTTTCATCTATCCCACTCTTATGACCAATGAGTTCAGCAGAACTGCATTAAAATGGGAAGGAGGCTTGTGACTGTATCAAAGTGATACCCTAAGAGTGATAATATGCCAAAGAAAGAACAATAAAGAATAGGAGTTCTGGTTCCCCCTGACATCCAGCAAATATCTGTATGCCAGAAGAAGTGTTTTGTGATGATGCCAAAACCATTCCATGCAAAGCACTAACTGTACATGACAAAACCAGTTAAATGTAATGAAAAAATCAAGTTCTTATGAGAACAGGATAGATGAATGCTTTTTTTCACTATGAGGTTCTTTTTCCACTGTCAACCCCAATAATTTCAGCTCAGCAGTACAAAAATTCAAGGCTCTCCCACAGCTGCTGTTCACATGTTACTGTCTGGCAAGCCGGCTTCCTTTAGATTGATTTCCTTTATTGTCCAATTGAAATCTGCAAGTAACCCTTCCAGCAGCACACTGTGGAGAGAATTGTTGTGAAATGGATAATATAGATTATAGGATATGCAGTAAAGTGAATTGACAGTGGAGTCAACATCTGGAAGTAAACATGAAGAATGTCATTGTGTTAGGTGAAGGCTGTGAGTCACCGCACAGCTGCAGATAAAATGCAGAGAAGAAGCAATGGTTTTGTGGGAAGTTGAATGTAAATATATGGCAGAAAACAGGTGAATGAGAGGGGAAAAAACTGCAGAACAGTGCTTTGTGAGGTTAATTTAAATACTATTTAAATGCAATATAAAGGCTTAACAGAAAGCATTATTGCACTTTACAGACCTGAGATCTGAGAGTCAGAGAGGTCAGAAATCAGTCCAGTCACACAATGAGTCAGTAGCTGAACTGAGAGTGTCTAGAAGGGAAAGTTCCACTTAGAAAATTCCCATAGGGACTATTGATGGAATAGATCATAGAATTATAGAATGGTTTGAGTTGGAAAGGGGTTCTTAAATATCCTCTGGTTCCACCACCCTGCCATGGACAGGGACATCTTCCATTAGACCAGGTTGCTCAAAGCCCCATCCAACTTGGCCTAGAACAGGTTCAGATGAAGAAGGTTGCTTCAATGCTGTAGCCAGACGGATAACATTTGAAGTAACTCATGTTAGCAGAAGCTTTATGTAAAGAATTATCTACCCAACTAATCCAAATCCACCAGTAACAACTTGTAGTGTCTGCACCAAATTCAAAGCTAAGGTCTATTTCCAGCTTTAAATTCCATCCATACTACTTTTCTGGTTTGGACATATAATATGTGCAATTTCATTAGTTTCCTTTTATGTCATGCTTTGTGAACTAAATATGAAATTTTCTAAAGGAAATTCAAAGCATTGTTCAGAGAAGAGCCACAAGGATGATCAGAGGGCTGGAGCATCTTTCCTATGAAGACAGTCTGAGAAAGCTGGAGTTCAGTCTGGAGAAGAGAAGGCTCTGAGGAGACCTTATTGTGGCCTTCCAGTATCTGAAGGGGGTCTACAAGAAAGCTGGTGAGAGACTTTTTCAGGTGTTTGGTAGCGATAGAACTAGGGGGAATGGATTCAAGCTGGAGGAGGGGAGGTTTAGATTAGACATCAGGAAGAAGTTCTTCACCATAAGGGTGGTGGGACACTGGAATAAGTTGCCCAGGGAGGTGGGCAAGAAAGATTAAATATATAATGTGCCTTTCCTTTCACTGTAGCAGGAATCATTCAAATTATTTAGAGCTAGCCAGTTTAAGTACAAATGAAAAAACTTAGGTGATGTCTATCCCAGAGCAAGGGGGTCACAGTGGCCATTTCTGTGTTGAAAATATTGTTTGAATACTGAAGTAAAGCCTGCTTTGACTCTATGGGTGATTTCAAAGCAACTTCAAATCAGGACCATTCAAATCAATTTGAATGACATCAGTGTAGACAGGATTATGCTCTGTATCTCAGTAATTTGTCTGTTAATTTGTTCCTGAAGTAGAAGATCATTCTAGCATTTTATAAGCACACATATTGCAATTCAGGCTGCTGTTATTAGCAGTTGAAAAGTCTCTGCTGTCACTGTTTTGTCTGATTGGTCTTTTATGTATATTTACAAGCAGGCATGTATGATGATTTACAGATGTCCTATCTCAAGGTGCAACTGAGAAGAGCCTGTCCCCTCCCTCTTGACGCCCAGTCCTCAGATATTTATGAACATTTATTAAATCCCCTCTCAGTCTTCTCTCCAGACTGAAATGCTCCAGGGCTCTCAGACTCTCCTCATAGGGTGCATGCCCCAGTTCCTTAATCATCCTGGGAACTCTCCATTGGACTCTCTTGAGCAGATAGATCCCTGTCCCTCTTGAACTGGGGAGTGCAAAACTGAACACAATATTCCAGGTCAGGTCTCACCAGGGCAGAGTAGAGGGGGAGGAGGACCTCCCTTGATCTGCTGGATACTCTCCTCTTAATACACCCCAGGATACTATTGGCCCTCTTGGCCACAAGGGCACATAGTTGTCCCATGGATAATTTATCTACTAGGATTCTCAGGTCCTTCTCCACAGGGCTGCTTCCTAGCAGATTGCCTCCTAACCTGTACTGGTTCAGTTTACTATTCCTTCCCTGATGCTGGACTCTGGACATATCCCTGTTGAAACTCATTAGGTTCCTCTTTGCCCAGCTCTCCAGTCTATCCAAGTCTCTCTGAATGGCCGCACAGTCTTCAGGCACATCAGCCAGCAAACTTGCTGAGCAGACACTCATCAATGTCATTGATGAAGATGTGGAACAGGACCAGACCCAGCACTGAGCCCTGGGAGACTCCACTATTTACAGCTCTCCAGATGGACTTGGCACCATTGACTGCCACTCTTTGGACTCTATTTTGTAACTGGTTCCTAATCCATCCTACTGTCTGTTCTTCTATCTCACACTTCCTAAGCTTGCTGACAAGGGAGACAAAGTAGACTACATCCACTGGTCTCCCTGCATCTATGCAGATGCTTCTCTGGAACTGATAGCATGCCCTTTTTCTTGCCCCTATTGCATTCCTTGCTTGAGCTTACAGTGTTTCACCAAGCACGAAGCAGACAGTGAAACCTAAGCACTCCCAGCAGGTCAGCATCTCAGTGGCATGTGGTGCTAATCCAGTCTGATGTTGCTGGTGGCATTGATAGAGAATTAATGTGGTGGGTATTAGACTTAATCATGTATCAAAATGTGGCTTGTTGCTTAAACATGCAGAATTCTCCATCACATGCAGTATTTAGCAGAGAATTACTGTACCTGACAGATGTACCAAATGAATGGAGTAATCATTTCCTTTCATAGAAAGATGGTTTAAATGAAGCAGATTTTGCTGCTTTATCTGAAAAGTGCGAAAATGCTCCCTTAACATACCCAGTGCTAAAGGAGATAGTGAATAGATACAGGCCAAAAGGTACCTTTGGGTCTGCATGTCTTTCTCTCTCTCTCTCTCTCTCTCTCTTTTTTATTTATTAAGCAATATTTTCAGTATGGACATTTCTATCTTTATTTGCTCTGAATAGCAAATGGTGGCACAGGGGGCCACAGAGTCTAGGAGATTTTCAGTTTGTTTGAAGTAAGTTGGCAGTGGTAGTTTCCAGGGCAGGTAAATGATTGTATCATAACTGAGGGCAGGAGGGGGTGGGAGTAGGGGGGTGGGAGAAGCGTAATTTATATAGGCCTCTGGTACCTTCCAAGGAAAAAATATGACAGAATCATGATCAATAACTGCAAGTCTTCTAGTCAGTCCTGAGTAGAACATCTTTTGTCAAATACCTGCAGGGAGTCACAGGATGTTAATGGCATTTTTCCCTCTGCAGGGCTGTAGAGAATAAAGCAGTTGTTATAAGGGAAATTCATCTGTATTGCAGGGCTCTTCCCTCTGCCCCCTTCCTGCATTTGTTGTTTGCCACTGGATGCCAGATGCTTTTCTTTAAATCCCTTAATGGTTGTGAATGGAAACATAGCTGTGTGTGGCTTTGATGCTACCCGCAACCTGAGTTCATTCTCCATCTGTGACACAGATTCTGGGTGACATTAATCTCCCCCTGAGCATCCGCTGGCCTTTTATCCCTGCTGAATTAAATTCAAGTCTTGGGGACAAGGACCTTTCCCACAGTATGTGTGTTTGTATGTATGTAACTGCAACCACAGAGCATCCAGCATAATACATCCCTAGTCTTGGCTGGGGCCTCAAGCTGTTATTGTAGCACAGAAAAAGAGGGAGAAAGACAAATGCTTAGCTAAACAGCCAGATGAATGGAGGCATAGAAAATCATGACTGGGGACGATGGGCTGGAATAATGGGGCTGGTTCAATTATGAAAGAGGGGACTGAAAAAGAGGACAGTTCTCTACATTCTAACTAGGACCAAAAATTTTCACTCAGTTTTTAGGAAAATAAGAAAAAAATCTGTTGTGAAGAATAGTAATAATATCAAGTAAATGTGGAAGAAACACTCGGACAATCCATCACTGTCCACTTTTAGCCACAGCTTATCAAACACCTTTAGAAATAGTGGCGGTGTCAGTAGGGGCTTGAGAGTGGATTAGAGCTGTGCACCAACTGCCAAGAGTCAACTGCTTATATTTTGATATCTTATTGCTGGTCAGTGAAATACTGGTCTCTCTGATAAATGGGGCTGAGTGCAGGAGGATGGCAAGTGTTCCTTAAATTAGCAGGGAATGGCTTAGTACATATCACAAAGATTTAGAGAAGTGCCTGAATGGGGCCTACAGGAAAGATGGAGAGGAGCTATTTATAAAGGTCTGTGGTGATAGGACAAGGGACACTGGTTTAAACTAGAGCAGGGTAGATTTGGAACAGACATTGGAAACAAGTTCTTTACTATAAGGGTGATGAGACACTGGAATGGGTTGCCCAGAGAAGTTGTGGATACCTCATTGGTGGAAGTATTTAAGACCAAGCTGGATAAGGCTTTGAGAAACCTGGTCTAGTAGTATGTGTCCCTGCCCAGGGCAATGAGGATTGGAACTAAATGATTTTTAAGGTCCCTTCCAACTCAAGCCATCTCATGATTCTATGATAAGTTTATGAAATGCTGAGAAAGGTAATATTAGGTGAAAACCATCCCATCCTTCATGGCAAGGCAGTAAGCCAGGAAAGTGCTGGCTGCCTAATTGCTGTCTGAACCTCACTTTCTCAAAGGATGGATGTTTTCAGCTACAGCTATTAGTTACAGATAGCTCTCTCAGATGCTGCTGGTGTGGGAAAAGGAGTATCAAGGGAAGAGAAGGTGTCAGCACTTGCGGAGTAGAATATCTCTGGAGGTCTCCCCTATCCTTAATTTCTCTAAACTGTATCAGTGAGCTCTGCACACAGAGATTTGTGAAGGACTTTTTAATGTGATATGACTGTACCGAGCAATAGCAGAACTGAGCATGGGGAAAAAAGCCTAATAACAAGTATTAGAGCTCATGGCAAGACTAGATAGCCTCCCATCCAAAGTCACTTCTGGTTACATTGCTTTTGCCTCAGGGAAGACTTGTAGGGTAGGTTAGCACTAATTTTCACCTTTAATTTCCTATTAAATAGATTCCAGTAATTTAAAATTCAGTATTTCTCTTCTGATTGCTTCTGTATAGATCAAACCTCATGCCATAAGTTCTCCAGCACATTACAGAATTATTTGAAATTTATTTAACCTCTGGTTCACTAATCTTACCTAAAACTTAATTATACATGGAGCCAACCATTCTTGTCACTTCCCATTCATCTAACACATGCAAGGCTGATTTATTGTCACTCCAAATTCATTACTTTACAAATTATTCTATCTTCCTTAACCTCCATGGAGACCTTCCCTACTAATTAATATTTACCATAAATGTTTTATGAGAACTAAATTAAAAGGGGATGCCAAATAATTCTTTAAGCATCACCAACCACTTAGAAGTTTGTATCCAAAGGTAACAGGTGTGCATGTAGGAAACCTGTAACTCCCCAGTACTGTGAAACAAGACAGATTGCTCCAAAATGACCCTTTGAAAGTCAGCATGTTTAGTCTAAATTGAAAATCCTTAGATGCACTGGGGTTTCTAACTGTTGATGGCAATGCTTCTAAATATGTAAATTCCTAATTAAAATATAAATTAATCCTCACAAATGAATACCTGCTATCTGCAGAATGATGAGCAAAAGTTTTATGCTACTAATTAATGTTATCTCCTATTAGCTTTATTTACATAAGTATATAATTCATGGTGCTTTGTTTTTTCTGATATGTAGCAGGTTTCTTGGTGGTGGTTTTTAGTTGCAGTATCACTCTAAAATAATTAATGTCCTTTCAAACCTTTCCTGTGTATTTTAGGCTTTTGGGATTGCCTTTTAACATGTTAGTGAGTTAATTGAAGGTATTTTTCTATTATTAACCCTCTACTTGATGTCATGAGGTAGGAGGAAAGAGTCAGGAATTGCTTTGAAATATTCCAAGGTAAATACAAGTTAATACTCATTATATTCAAAGTCTTGATGGATTAGATAATTATTTACCATTCCCAGATTGGATTTTTTCATAAGACAGTTGAATGGAATACAACTGCTGAATTAAAAGATTATGAAGTTCTTTCTGTATTAATAAAGCATTATAAATGCAGTGGCATTTCTCTCATAGGTATGAATATGTATAATGACATTGCCTGGACTCCAAGATGGTTTTCTAAAGGGAAATAAGGCTTTTTGTCCCATTGTTTATATAATGTTACCAGGTAACAAATAATATGCAATGAATTATCAACAGTGGTGGCAACAGAAAGACAAACATTATTTATGAATAGGACTACAACAATTTCAATTGAAATTCATCAAGGGATGCTGTTCAGTAAGAAATCTCCTGCCATCAAATATCATTATTGAGGCAGCTTTTTAGTTTATATTTGTTAGGTGCCTTCTCCAGTGGTCCTTCTGAATGCAGCTGATGGATCAATTTTTCCTCTTCAGGTATGGGTGCTTGGAGAAAGATATCAAGCATTGTAAATTCAGAGCAATCCTGCTCTCTGAATTGGTGGTGTCTTGTATTTCTCCCAAGAGCCAGCCTGATGCTTGCACTAGATCCTCTCTCTGAGGGAAACATTCCCTAACAACAGATGGGGTAAGCAATCATTTGCCTGAGCAAATTGAGGGAGAGAATCCACTTCAGCCTTTCCCGTTGGGATCGATTCCCGCTTTCCGAATGCCACATGCAAAGCAAGTCCTGCCAGCTCATTGCCAGCTGCTGCTCCGGTCTGGGATTTGTTCCCCCACTGCCATAACTCATGGAGCCTGGCTTGTTCCAGTGTCCTGTTTACTGATACCATTAACTTTTATGGTATTACAGTGGTAAACGTTTATGGCTGTCTTTGCTGGATTAATCTTTAATAAGGTTTCCACTAAACACAACTGCATGCTTTCTGACCAGAAACTTATAGTAACCCACGAGGAATTAAAAAGCAAACTCATGCAACTCCTGACTTGAATTAGCTTTTTTGGGAAGAACTAACACTGGTCAAAATAACAATCAGTTGTTTTGATATCAGCTTAGTTCCCACCCAGGAAAGAATCTACCCAGGATGGGACAAATTGATAATGAACTATTCTACACAGAAAATTGGTATTCTTTCAAATTGTGATCATCTATTTAATGGGTAAAGAAATGAAAATGGGACTATTTGAGTTTATTAACAAGTATCCTGCAGGGTGTTATATCACAGTGCCTGCTGAGATCTGCAATTAGAGTAAAAAAGAGGAGTTCATTTCACAACAGGAGTTTGGGGGTTCTTTGTACAGTTTGGTTTGGTGTTTAAGAATGTTTATTGCCTTCACTATGGATGAGCTTGATTTGAGAGTTGATCTTATTTTAAAGTTTGCAATTTTATTTAAACTTATCTTTGGAATGTGGAAGATGCTCTGTGGAGAGTTCCTGAGAAAGTGGAAAGGCCAGATTCACCTCTCAAAGAAGAACTTAGGGTGAAGATTGTAATAAATAATACTGATCATTGTATCTTCCTCCAGACTTATTGCATCACCTACTTCTGCTAGGAGGTTTATACACCACTATTAATGCAGTGGTGCTGGCTGACTCTCCTGTCAGGGCCCATATGCTATGGGATCTCATGCATATTGGTTTTAAATCTGACTGCTGTCAGTGTTATGCTGAATTGCACATTGACAACTAAATCCAATTCAAATTCCAGCCCCTTGTTCTGGTGATTGCACCCTGCTGTAGCCCTCCTTATCACTGTGGTTCTATTGTTACTGTTGAGATGTTTGAACAGGTAGAATACCATGGTCTTCCTTTTCTCTTTTAGATGTTGCCTAGCCTCTCAACTGCTAAAAATCACCACAGTTCAGCTGACAGTACTGGAGCCATGCCAGTGAAAAATATTTGAAGAACTGTCAAATCTTTCAAATCTCTTTTAATGGGCTCTTCCCTTCTTATTTCTTCATTTTTGGTTTTTTATTATTTTCCCATAAGAAAACCAACAATTTTATTAGCCAAGGAATGTAGTGAATACAGTTGTATGGATTTTTGAATACAATCAAAAATGCTGCTAGGCACCATTTGATAATACGCATCCAAATGAATGACAAGAAATTCCCGTGTGTTGTACGTGGTTTGTGAGATAAGTGCCTGACTCTGTGAGTCATTGGTGCGCCTGGAATGGCAGTTTCTGGTTATAGAGGAAAGTTCCCCAAACAATTTCAAAATCTCTAAGTCTCATCCTTCACTAATGTACAGAAATCTCTCGAGTTGAATAAAGCAGCTGTTTGAAAGTACTCAGAGACAATATATAACACTTTAGGAGGCACAGTAAAAAACTTAAATCATCATTCACTAGAAATATCTAGAGGCATAAGTTATCTGGAAGTATCCACACTTGATCAGAATCTTCCCTTCTTTGGTTAAAAAGCCACCAAGAGAGGATTAAAAAAAATTAAAATACTGAAACTTTATTATGCTTTACAGTAGTTTTACTGCTTATATGGAGCATTTCACTTGGAGTTGTGAGAGTGAAAATAACCAGAAATTCTACCACATTTATTAAGGATAAACTTTCATTGGCCTGAATGTGCTGAGGACAGTAAGCAGGACTCTGTCATGTTTGCATAAAACCAACATTTCTAATTGTAATAATGCTCAGAGCACAAGTCTTGATTGTGTTTGCACAGAGGCAAAGGGTTCCTGTGGAAGTTCAATCAGGGTTCTGCTCCTTTTGGTATTTGACTATTTGAGGTTACTAACCTGTTCCATGCTTTGTTAGGATGATAAACCTTCTCATGGTTGTCTTACACATTTCTATTCCCCATTCCTATCCCCATGGATCTTATCAATGCTTTAAAGGGCAGGGGTCAAGAGGATGAGGCCAGACTATTTTCAGTGATGCCCAGCAACAGTCACAAACTAGAACACAGGAAATTCTGTATGAAAGGAAGAAAAGCCTTACTTTGAAAGTGGTACCCAGAGAGGCTGTGGAGTCTCCTCTGGAGATTTTCAAAACCCACCTGGATGTAATCCTGTGCAACCTGCTCTAGGATACTCTGCTTTAGCAGTGGGGATGTACCTCTGGATTCCCAGAGGTCCCTTCAAACCCCTATAATTTTGTGATCTGTGAAAACAACTACCTATGGCAAAGATGTCTTTTAATGCATTTGTTTACTGTAAGGCATATCCATGGGAATCCATGGGGAAAAAAAAAAAGGGAGGACAGAATTTTAAAGATAGGTTTTATGCTTTTGCAATGTGTAACCCTTAGCTGGTTGCTTACGCTGTCTTTACATGCAGTGGGGAGGAATGGGTGCTTCTAGATGTAGGTCATTGTGTGTGTCTTACAAAATAACCTTAGGGTGTCCATCTCCTACACAACAAAATAAGATGAAACTGTCCTCCAGTTTGCCCAGACACATGGACTTTTCCCCCTGCTGTATGTGTAAGTAGAATCCCTTCAGAATCCTCACACTGCCATCAGAAATGCAGCACATTTACACATGAATATGAATTCAGTGCAATGTTTAATGATGTAGGAAAGCTGGTGGGAGAAGGATGCAACAGACCCTGCTCGTTCAATCACAACTGTTTGAAATGACATTTGGAAGGTAGCAACAGGCAGCACTTAACATTTACAAGGAATTGCCTCCTTGCACTCCTGGGGCATTAAGTGTTCGTTTCTGTCTGTGTGGGAGGGGTGGTGTGTGGAAAGTGTAATTTGCAGTAAGTATTTACTGTTTCTAAAGGTTTGTTGAATGCCAAGAGATTCTTTCTGTGTTACTTCTGGAGAGGGTTTTTCAGTTGCAGAGAAAGATTTAGTTAAATATATGTAGAATAAAATGTGGAGCTGGAGAATCCTCTATTCAGAATTATGATGCTATTCTTGTCTCGTTTACCAGAAGGTACATGAACTCTGATGAAGTTTTTTTTTTCATTTACACATTTTGCACTGAAAACTCCTCTGTTTGACAGCTGCCTATACACAAGACTTTATTTCATGCTCTATATGCCACCAAGACTGAAGTCTTAAACAGAACTTTTATGCTCCATGTGAATAAAGCCTTGGCAAGTTGTATGCCAATGATCATTGGTTGAATTCCCCTAAACCATTCCAATGTTCTGGAATTTCCTAGACCCTGATGCTCATTCATGGTGAAGGAAGTGGATCTCTCTGCAATGGATTCATTAGAAGGCAGGCACCCTTCACATCATCCTCTTACAACACTTAAGGCTTTTTAAGGCAGAAAAATGGTATCATTTTCCTTGTGTCTGAATGTTTCTATTGCAACCTGGGAAATAACTGTGGATCTATGCTTCAGATTAAAATCCTTATGCTACAGAAGAGGGCAGTTATTTTTTTCTCACGCTGTGTAGTTTATTTGCGTAGAGGTTTAACATTTTTTTTACTCTGCCAAAACAAATTACTTTCTGTGGTGGGGATATATTCCCTCCTCACCCACCCCCCACCCCCTCACCCCCCTTTACAGCCTGGGCATTCATGTAGAAAAAGAAAAATGTAAAAAAAAATCAATGCCAGTTGAAAGATGGATATATCCTCTATTGAGTAAACAAAGTTACTGTCTATTGGCAAAAAGTTATCTGCATTGGATTCTTCACTGGACTCAAGTTGCCAGCTCCAATAAATCAGTATGTTGGACTTCTACTTACTCAGTGTTTCTAGACAGCAAGGCGAGAGCCTCATATGTTAAAGTGTAATGAATCGTATCAGTAAGTAAGTCTACTCCTAGCCTGTGTTAGAATCTATCAATATAACAAAGTGGCTGTCATCCTGATGTACAGACAGACAAGATACTCACCTGACAGATGCTGCATCCTTCCCTCCACAGTGAAAATACTCTCAGCTGGCTGAAAAGGAAAGTATCCCTCTTGTTATTTTTTTCCATGTGGCTTGTGTTTAAGGCATGTACATCAAGAGGAGAATGTTTTGTGGGAAAGGTATTTGAGAGATATTTTAACCGCTATCACAGAACAGTCTGACCAACTGAACAGGACAATTTAACCCCCTAAATCACTGAAGCTTGGAAATCCTCTTCTTGCACAGGCTGAGCAGGCTCTGATTTTATTAATTACTGTTTGTGACTGTGATTTGAATCAAAGGAATGCTTGAAGAGTCCAACTGGATTTGACTTTCTTTTTTTTTTTTTTTTTCAGTGGAATTTTATCTTAATACATCTAGAATATCTGAGATTAATTACATCTGGTGTGGGCAAATGATAACTGTGTAAAGTATTAATGTCTTTTGTAGACTACTGTATTAATCAGGATGCACAAGACTGGGCAAGACGAGCCCTCCATATCCCAAACATTATCACTATTTGTACAGACCAAGAAGGCAAGAAGTTGGAGTGGGGAGCAGGAAAGAGGAAGTCAGAAACCATTTAATTGGTCAACAATTGCTCACTGATGGACTGGTCTTTTACATGTTAGGCCATGCAATCTTTCCACTGGATGCAGAATGTCCATTGACTCCTTGTTTCCTTCCCCAAGAGTCTTTGAACAGCTAGGGTTAATAAAAGATCTGGATGAAGCTGGTGAATGCCAATTGGGAGTCAAGTGTTAATGGAATTGTAGAAACTTGCATGGATAATTTTTGGCACCTGTGTCCTAAAAATTTGGCATTGGATGGGGGCTAGTATTTCTTTTTAGTTTCCTGTTCAAAGTAAATAACTTCTTAGTGAAACTGGCAACCCCCCCTGTCTTCTATTCTAATGCATATTCCCTTGAAACTTGTTGATCCCAGCAAAGCTCTGCAATTGTTTTGATGTAGGATCAATTATCTCCTGCTTAATCAAATTGTGCTCCTTTTCCTCAGGCTCTGTGCAGGGAGCAGATGGCACTTTTGTGTTGTGCCACAAAAATGCTTGGCTTCATCATAAGGACACACTTGGCAAAAAACATGGTGAAGTGCTGCTGCAGATGGCTCAGTTGAGTATTACCACAGGAGATGCTCGAACACTGTTTGCTATGATCATTTTCTCAGGACTTTGTTGGAATAACCAGCAGGTGCCATGTTGGGTGTAGGTTGAGGTCCAGAGACATAGCCAACTTTTGTTGAGAATAGCTCAATGGCTCCTTTCACAAGACATCTACAAAAATCTGCTTTAAACAAAAAGTGGTGGTCATATGAGGATGGCCCTGAAAGAATAGATGGCTTGGAGAGCTAATAGCATTCTTGTGTATGAAGCAGAACAGGCTGAGGTGCTGATAATCCTTTTGCTTAAGAAAACTGAAGTACAAAACTGTCTAGGAGGCTCCATTGATAATTTCTAGGCTCATGAGTCTTGTTTGGCAAAACTCACATACCCACTTGGTCAGGGCATAAAATTCATAGCCTTCACCTTGGTTTTGAAGGCAAGTAATTTCTGAAGACAACATTTTAAGGGTGCTTCTTAGTGCCAGATCACTTGATCTCCTCTAGAAGACTGCCCCAAAGCTGATACTGTTATCTAAAAATACTTTGTGCTCAGACTTGCTCTGTGCTGCATTCTGCCCCAGAGGATCACAGCTGTTGCTTGAGCTCTGCAGAGAATTCAATTTCTTATGTTTCATCATTAAATTGTATAAAAATCAGAATGCAAACCTTGCACTGGCACCAGGAGCCAGTGAAAACCCAACTGCAAGATACAAGCACAGGCTGAGCCATGGAGCACTGCACTGTTGCAGTAGATACCAGATGGAGTTTTTGCATCATATTCACATTTAGCTTCAAAACAGTAAACCTGGGGTTTCCAGCCTGAAGCTTATAAACTCATGGTCCTTTATGGCTAAATCCTTGTTTGATTGAATGGGAAGCAATGCATTGGAAAACTAAGGGCAAAAGGCATTTTGGAAGCTAATACTGGAGAACTGTACTGGCCAAACAAGACCTCTTAGCTTCTCTGCAGCCTGATGAGGGAGAGTTGAATGATTCAGAAGGCAGCAAAGACAACATTTTGTCAATTTAAAAAAACCTTCTGTCATCTCTGTCAAGTGTTGCCTTCATTCTACTTCAAAATACCTCAAGTCAGAGGACCCATCCCACCCCATTCAGAAATATTTTTGCAGTGGACATCAGTGGACTGTATCAGCTCTTGGTGCAGACAACTGAGTTCCCCAATGACAGTCCTGATCCCTTGTGCCTCCTTCATAGAAGACTTTTTCCTGGCTGGTCTCTGAGGAAACTTCTTGACAACTGTCCTGCTAGATTTGATGGTTATTTTGCCAAACTAGTGCTGTGAAAAGCCTTGTTCTGTAAGAGAAGTGATAATTGACATATGGAGGTGTAACTGTCATTGGCTACCATTTTCACAAGATTTCAATAGCTGTTTCTTATGTCTGTCATTTGACACAAAATAAAGAAGATTTTTTTTTGTTGTTCCATGCATTTAATTTATTTTGTCTTTTGCTTTTGCTCAGAGCCATTTTCATAAATTTTAACAAATTTTAACTATATCCAGAAAAATGTATCCGCTCCTGGATGCTCACCACAGCTACAAAACTGGTCAGCTTAGTCAAATGGAGTTTTAAAGATTTTGTGACTGGACATATAAAACTCAGCTAAAGAGATCTGGACGAGGCTGTGAATGACTTGTTTTGAACTTTTCATTCAAATGGACAGCTCAATAGGATAAAGAAACTCTTTTTTTTTTTTAGTCTAATCACGAAGTCCTGGGTAGATTTTGCAGCAGGTGGAACACAAAAAGACCTATAGAATTCTTGCTCTCAGGAGACCTACTCCTGATACGGAGCAGAGAAATAAAGCAATAGTAAGGGAGAACAGCTCAACATCAGATGATTTTGATATGAGCTGACAAGCTTTAGGGAAGAAACATAATCTAAAAGGGAAAGGAAAGCATGTGAAGGCATATGTTCATGAGTGATTTCCTTCTGCTCTTCGCAGACTCATTTGTCTAAACATGAGCCTTTGATATCTTTTAATATTTTCTGGCATTCTCTCCAACTGCTGTTTGAGCAGGGCTCAATTGTTTGCAGATTCTTTATCACATCAGACTGGCACAGTAAATGCAGGTATCTTAGATGCATTAGGGTATCTGAAATGTCACTAAAAAGCCTCTTTTTAGGCATCTGACTGAAGCCCTGGGGCATGATTTAGTCTAAGATTGTCATGTTAATGTGGTCCTCTCAGCTTTCACTGCAATTCATTGAGTCAAGGAAGTCAGTGGGTATCTGTGATGATTTATCTCACCATGAATTACCAGTGGCTTCTGGAACTGAAAGCAGCAAAGCCCAGTAGGCCAAAGAGAATAGGACATAGCAGGCCTAGGCCTTATGAACCCCAGAGCATCTGTGCTATCTCTTCTCTGTTTTTCACCTTGGAAATACCTCAGGCTCCATGGGTGGGATTCAGCCATTTAACATTAAATATCTTCTGTGACATTGTTTACGTGTGCTCTAATTGTCCAGACTCTTTTTATACTACCTGACAAGAAATAAATGCTTTAGGGACAGACCGATCTCATGGATTTCAAATAGCTTGATAGATCTCAATGGGGATGTCCCCCCTTAATGCAGTGGGTTGGACTAGATGACCTCTAGAGGTTCTTTGGGATCAGTGCATTCTATGATTCTGTGATTCAATGCATAAAAGAGTCCAGATGAATCAAGTCCCAGAAGTGTGTATGATCCTAATTGATACATCCTTTTAAACAGCTGTAAAATTCTACAAAACTTCTAGGATCATTGTAGCTTTGAAATATTTACCTCTCTGTTAAACGTGGATTAAACCTTTAACAACCAGCAACCTGAGATGGCCCTGATCACTACAGAGGCTATGGACAAGACAAGCTTTGAGGGACCCTTCCAACCTGACACATGCTATGATTCTAAACCTTAGGGTTTGTTACTGCAGAACTGATGGACTAAAAGGAGGGAGTAAGATATCCATATGCACTGAAAGATGGAAGGACCCCTAAACTTCATTACCCATGAAACTCAGTGAAAAAATTCTGCAAGTGAAGCAACCATAAATACAAAGGAGACAAAGCCAATACACATTAAAGTTGCATGTAGTGCTCTCCCTTTTGGCTCTGGATAGGCAGATAAACGCATTTTACACCAGGTTAAAGTCCTTTTAATCATGGACACAGACTTATAAATCCTAGAAAAGTTTCCAAAGGAAACAGGGACAATTTCTTTTGTCCCATTATTTGTTATGCCATAGAGTTAGAAGAGCAGAAGATGTGTTATGGTCTAAGCCTACGCTCTGTTTTATATAGTTTAATGTGGCATTTAGTGAGCTCAAGTGCTTTTACTAAAGGAGCAAGCATCCACTCTTAAAACAAATGGCATTTTGTAGGGGTAATTGATCACTCAGAAATATCATATGGTCACAGCCCCAAAATGGGAGAATGGGAAAGAACAGAGGTCATTTGACCTGTCCTCTTGTATCTCAGCAAAAGATACAACATAGACGACGAAGACCAACAATGGGCAAGCAGAAGGTCAAAGTCTCCGCTATAATGACTGTGAAAATGAAACAAAACAAACAAAAATTGCAATTTCAGAAATTATATAATTTCCCAGTAGTCTCTCAACGTGCTATTATTAAAATTAGGAGTTAAAGAAGGAGAAAAACTGAAAACATCCCAAACCACCACCTGAGCTGTAGAATCATAGAAAATTTTGGTTTGGAAGGGACATTTAAAGGTCATGTACTCCAACTCCCCATGTTAAGTATCCACTTATCAAAGTGCATTGAGAGAAATTAGTTAATTAGCTGATTGCATGAAGGGCCTCAAAATGAGTTTCTTATTGTATATATGAGGAAGTCTTAGGTGTTTTCCAGTTAATCAAAACTTCCTACTCAAGAAAACATGAGTTACTGTTTGCATACTCAACCCTATTGTACCTAGAAAAATTGATGTGTGGAGAAGGAGATATTATTAACTTAACTGAGAGCCCTGCAGGGGGTACACATTTGCTTTATACTCTTTTGAAAATTAGTAGAGAGAAAGAGATTCCTGCAGATGATTTAGATATTTAGATGATTTCTTCCCTACAGGTCATAGGGAAAGAAACAGATGCTTGGTTTCATTTCTTAGGCAGGTAAATTTTTACCCCTAGGAAGGGTGAATCTAAACTCTCAGCATGCTGCTGGACTGTTTGTTAGTAAAAATGCTACATAGCATTTCTTATATTTTAATTTGAATGGTATCTTGCCCACATAAACGAATCCTTATCCAACCCATTTTGCGATCATCCACAAAAATGCCCAAAGGAACGTACTCATAGACGGCTTATGTTTTGTTTCCAAATGACCACTGCATATTTGAGGTGTGATCTACTGGATAGCCACAACTGCCAATAAAATTGGTGTGGGGTACATTTCTCAAAATAAAGAACAGCCAGGCCTCTTTGGGCCGGGGAGATATTTGCAGTAGAAATAAAGCAGGTTAGATGGTAACTGATTCTGAGTGTGGACAGGGTCTTTCAGATAGCCAGGATTATTCTGACAGATCTTCTTTAGGGGGAAGAGTAGATCTGCCCAGACAGAATGAAGATGTTGATGGTATACAATGCAAGTCTGTGCATGTATTTTGCTTCTGAAGTGAACAGAGCCTACCTTTCTAAATTCTTGTGTGCTTTCAAACACACAATAGTAGACGATATAATAAAGGAGATCTCACACCAGCAATTAAGTGCAGTGACTCTTTTGATGAACGTTAAGTAATAGCAGAACTATCTCATTGTGCTGCCATTTTATCTTAGTATCTAAGTGACATTTAATTTTGTTCTATCTTCAGGAAACACGTTGCTTTTGACAATCAGCCCTGTGTTCTGTGTTCAAACTCTTCCTCTAGTTAAGCAAACCAATTGGCATGGAAATGTACCAGTGGACAGGATGCAACACTG
Organism: Dryobates pubescens; assembly: GCF_014839835.1. NCBI lineage: Eukaryota > Metazoa > Chordata > Aves > Piciformes > Picidae > Dryobates > Dryobates pubescens. The sequence goes on along the minus strand of NC_071625.1, from coordinate 16,156,074 downwards.
TGACCACAAAAATCTGACAGCGTGGAGATAGAAAACGGGAGAGAAGATTCTGAGCCTTAGCACCCTCCACACATTATCCATATCTTTTATATTAAAATGTGATTCTTGAGTGAATCCTAAAAGCTTAGAGCATATGGATTCTCTAGAAGCAATGAAGCAGAGTTGTATGGTTTATACAGTAGAACAGTTGTACAGTTTCTACAGGTGCTTGCAACCTAAGATACCTTTGAGAATTTCAGGAATTCATATGCTTTCAGTTTGGGCAATAGTGTTGTTTGGTGACAGGTCTCTCCATCCAATCTTAATATTTACCATAAAGCACTGACCTTCTGTGAAGTGCCAGTACTGGTGAGATGTCTTTGGATATTCCCAGTTTATGGCAATCGGAATGAGAATGCTTTCTCATTTTCTGCTGCTGCTAGCGTACTCAAAGAAAGGTTCAGTAGAGCAAGGAAAGCCCCAGAGTAACTGTTCCTTGAACCCACAAGATGTTGGTGCCTCTAGTTTCTTTTTAGCTCTTTTATCTTTGGCCTCTGCAGAAACAAATGAACTGTGATTAATTAAAAGAAAAAAAAAAAGGAAAGAAAAAGGCAGCATTAAGGAGGAAATTTCTGATCTTCCCACCAGAATTATTGAGTGGAATACAGTCTGAGAAAATCCATTTAAAGCTATATTATATGGCTGTATTTTCTTCTCCATCTATATAAAGGGAAGGATAAGGGGCATTTGCTATTGGCTTTCTCTTCATTATTTAGATAGTAACGTAAGTAATCAAAGCTGTTGTCATGTCAAGTATCAGTTCTGTTAAACTTCACACATACATCTCATTACTTTAAACAGAAATGGGAAACAGCACGTTCTTTAACAACAGATATCAGGATTTCAGTTGCACTGTGTGCACTCTGGGTGACTTCAGCGTTAGCAACACTACGTGCCTCTTAAATTAAGACATGAGGAGTGGGATTGAAGAGAATTGAGTAGGATTTGCAAATTAAAGCACATTTTCCCTGGATCATCTGGTCATGACCTTTTCTTTCCTGACAACTCAACCTCCTGCACTTATCTCTGAGTGAGATATATTTTGACATGCTGTGTTCAGATGTAAAAAAATTTCCTCTAGAGTTTGGATACCCATTTCCATTTGTTCACAACAATTAAATCTGCAAGGGGTTGTAAACACAGGAATTTCTTGCAACACAGGACATTCCTACAGTACTAAGAAGATTTTTTTCAGGTCTTTCTCCACTGAAAGATGAAAAATGTTTTGCATATAAAGGCAAAGCTGTGATTGATGTGGGCGGAGCAATCTCTGAAGGCCTATGTGCTAAGGAAATGCTCAGTCCTGTATCTTTCATGTCATATGGAATCTTGCTATTGACTTCTGAGGAGTAAGGTCAGGCCCATAGACACTTTATTTCCTCATCTATGGCTCCACTCACATCAAGTCAATTTGTTCTCAACAGTTTTATTAATATCAATACCGATGCTTTAAAGTGTGCTTGATCAACTACTTTTTCTACTTTAATTGTGTAAGACATTATTTGTAAGGGTTAAAAAGCAATGGTTCCACAGGACTGGCATTGTCTCATGACAAAGCTACAGTGGTTTAACTGCACTTCTTGCATTCTTATTTTGATTATCTTGTCTCCTACTCAGTTTTGCAAGTCACAGTATCACAGTACATTAAAGGTTGGAAGAGCCCTCAAGAGATCATCAAGTCCAAACCCCCTGCCAAAGCACGATCACCCAGGGCAGTCCACACGGGACTACCAGTGGGTTCCAGGTATCCAGGTGGGTTTTGAAAGTCTCCAGAAAAGGAGACTCCCCAACCTGTTCCAGTGCTCCATCACACTCACTGTAAAGAAGTTTTTCCTCATGTTGAGGTGAAATCTTCCATGTTCAAGCTTGAACACATTATTCCTTGTCTTATTAGTGCACACTACTGGAAAGAGATTGGCCCCCTCCACTTAACATCCACCCCTCAGATATTTATAGACATTCATGAGATCCCCTCTCAGTCTTTTGTCAAGACTAAACAACCCCAGGGCTCTCAGTCTCTCTTCATAGGGGAGGTGCTCAAGTCCCCTAATCATCTTTGTGGCTCTCCATTGGCTTCTCTCCAGCAGTTCTCTGTCTCTCTTGAACTGGGGAGTCCAAAACTGGACACAGTACTACAGGTGTGGCCTCACCATGGCATAATAGAGGGGTGGAAAGTGGGTAACTTTTTTACCTTTGGGGATCTTTTGAGTATTAGAGCATAGAACTGGAGGGAACACCAAAATCACTGACAACGGTCCTTGCTTCAGAGTTTCCTTACAAACTCCTGCTGAGCTCAGAAAATAGCTGTGCGGTCAGGACATGCCAGGCCTCATGCTAAGTGGAAGAATGGAGATATTTTTATGCATAGAGAAAAATAAGAAAAGTATTTTTAAAAGGGATGCCTATAGTCTTAAATGCAGGACAAGTGGCAATTTTCCCCAATAATGAACAGACTGGAAAAGAAGTCTGTCAGTGACAGTAAACAAGGGATGTGTTACCTTAATTATCTACCAGAAAATATTTAATGAGAGCAATTTATAGAAAGATTTGCATTTGTAGGGGGAAAAAAAATAATTGAATCTCTGTTAATGACACCAGCTCATGCCTAATTTTCTGTCTAGGGAGAGGCTGGGTCCATAAGCCTTCAGGGACACTTCAACAGACTGATTTGTTTTCTTTGTTGAAAAGCTCCTAGTATTTGATTTTTTTTAAAAAGAATATTTAAGTTATAAAAAATTTAAATGGTTGTTTCCAGCACAGTAGCAAATGTATTCTGATGGTAAAGGAGGGGATAATGAAGATGGAGGCAAAAAAGGCAGGAGGGAGATGAAGTTTAAAGCCTTCCATTTGGAGTGCAGCTACAGCTGTTGTGCTGCACTGGGATCTCATGTTCTTATTCTGCTTTGTGGATAAAATATCCTGGCAGACTACATTTCCCATCACACTTTTCAAAGCAGAGCTGATCTCCTACCATCTGTTTCACAGGCTTCTTTTCCCAGTTGGAGCATTGAGTAACTCAATGCTATAGAAATAATAATAACCAATAATGCAGTGTTATCCTTTAGTTTGTTCTTTCTGCCTTTATTTTTTTATTTTTCCTAAATAGAAAATAAAGTAGAAAGAGTACTGTGATACTTTTATAATAGCTTGTCAGTTCCAAACTAATTTCTTGACTTATTTATACTGTAATTATCTCTCAGTAACATGAATGATGATGTGAAAATGCAATAAGTCTTCCTGATATTGGATTCTGTTGGTTCAGGCCATCCCAATGAAGAATCACTATTTTGAAAGGGGTGGGAAGAGAATGATTAATTTCTGTTTCTAAGCACAAAAGACATTACATTGTGTGAATTCCTTGGTGCTTTCACTGAGGACTCGTCAGGTAATTGTGGCAACATCTGCTGTATTATTTTTTACTGCTGAGATTTTTAGGGGTCAATGAGAAATTTTGATACTGATTGCATTTGTTGAAAGATGGGGTCTGAAAGAACAGATTTTCAAAGTTCAGAAGTATATGAGCAGTACTCTGCTGGAAAGAGATTTTTCTTGCAGGGCCTGAATTGGAAAAAGGAAATATTTCCATCTTCCTTTAACCAAGAATTCCAAGTGTCTACACTTCTGTGAGGTCAAGGTTGGTAAGAGGAATCAAATGTAATAGATATCTAAAGAAACACGATGGATCTTGAGAAGGCAGTTGGAGAAGATGGGCTTGTCTTTGCAAGCCACCATATTTTTGCATTCATTGCTTACTCTGATGTCTATTCAAGCTGTTTTCTGTTAGTTACTGCACTGGCCAGTGGCCTAAAAAAGTGTACAAGAACAGTACAAGTATGCATGAATCATATACATGAAGACACTTCCAGGCTGCAGACATGTTTATAGCCAGACAGACAGTTGAATTATGCTTAAACCCTGCTAGAGAAGACTAAAAAGTTATATAGCATGGGCAGAAATACTGCTGCTATTCCCCAGCTTTTGTACTACAGCAAGAGCAATGAACCAGGATGGGGAAGATGCAGACTGCAGGACAAACACAACCTAAAGGAGGTTGAATGTAGAGAGAGATGTGGGAAAAGGGAACAAAACATCCTTCCTAGAGGCTAGGCCAAATCACTTTTAATTAGTATCCACATTTTTACAGGAGCTCTTTGAGACAGCTAGTATAGCTCCCAGCCCTAAAAAGGTTTACTAAGAGATTTTACCAATGCCTATCTGATTCTGATGGCCTCTGGGTGGTTTCAAAGGTCCCAGAAAAGTGTTGGTCGGAAAGAATTGTTATGTGCTTTACCAAGGATCTTCTTAGGCTCTGAGGTCTGCGGGGATACAGGTTGGACTCGATGATCTTTGAGGTCTCTTCCAACCTTAGTGATACTGTGATATTGTGATATCTGGAAAGACTGGAGATATTTTTAAGAGTGACTTTTTTTTTTTTCTTTTTAATTGAAAAGGATCATTCAGCAACATGTGGTGGGTGAAACTGGGAAAAAAAATCCAACCCCAAACTTTGAAAGACTTTTCTTCTGGAAAATCTCCTTAAGCTTTGTGATACTTGATTGTGGTTTGTGATATTGATTGTGGTTGAAGGAGAGGAAAAATACTCAAGTCTTCCTCAGCAGCAGAGATCCTTAATAGTATAGTAAATCTCTAGAATCTGGAAACCAAAACTCATGCACTTTTACTAAGCCTGTATTAAACCAGGGGGCTTGAACTAACATCAGTCACATTATATACAGTGATGTGGTGCCTTTGTCATGTGGGTGGTTGCTAGCCTTGCCTATTACAAGTATTTGTTTTGATACAAAAAATGAAATGTGAACAGGATCGGTGAGAGGGTTATGAGGGAATTAGGCATAATTCATTGCTTGCAATTATATTTAACTGTTCATTTGGGATGGAAGAGCTCTGGTACTGGGGATACTGTCCAGAAAGATGTCAGGAAAGCACATGTATAAGCCTGATCTTTTTCAAATGGTGTATTCACATGGTAAATTCAAGTTTGATTGGAGCAGCTGAACTGAAAGGTTCCTGCAACTCGAAGAATTTCTTGGAGTAGGGATGATATCCCTCCCTTTCTCCTGCAGACAGCAGATTGAGATAGAATGCAGCAAATGCATGCAAGTGTTACCTTTCTATTTACTGCTTTCTCAAATACATCTTGGGACACAGATGAGCAGAGCAGAGCAGTTGATTGTGCCTGAAGAAGTAGCACAAGGGGAGAAGTTGTTGTCTGGAATCAGTTTTCTAGAGAATCATGATATATTTGGATAAAATCCCTTGTTATGATCCAGCTCTATATGTAATGAATCTGATGATGTGCACAGTGGATTTATGAATGGAGGGTAAAAAACCATATATGCACACTTTTTTGGACAGTAAGACTGCTTGCTACAGCCAAGAGTGGATACCACTCTGGATTACTGTGTGAGGACTGAAATAGACTGGTTTCTCTATTTTCATGGTGAAGAAGAGTGACTGTTAGACAGAAGGTCATTAGAGCATGCCTGTGTCTGTGTATCTCAGCAAATGAGGCTTCTGTGAGATGGAAGTTCTACAGACATATTTGCTGTATATTTAAGGTTTTGCTAGAAGACAGTAAATAATCCATGTATCATCAGTAGTATCTGTGGCACTGCCTGAGAGAAACTAGTACCAGCTGCCTCTGGGGAAAATGGCTCTTGATTATTTATTGAATATTATTAGTGCTGAAAAATGGATATTATTTGCTATCTCACTGCAGCTGCATAGTTTTTCACCGACATCCAAGCTTGTCTCATTGGGAAAATAAAGGTGCAAAGAAGGATTGAGAAGTGTGAAATAACAAGAGTTAAAAAACCAAAATCAAAACCAAAACCAAACCCCAAAGGGTAGAAGAGTGTGCAGGCAGAAAACACCTCATCTGAGACGACACAGTAATGAGGGAAATGCTGTGGGCATTCAGATATGCTTAACATTAGGACAGGGAAGATATTACAGAGAAGAGAAGTTTGGCCTAAATGGAACGAGCAGTGAGATATGAAGTGGTGACTATGATCTACATTATAAAGTAGATTGGATTGAATGATTGCAATGGTCTGGCCTCAAAGTTTTGTGTCTTTGGAGGGTTTAATTTAAATAATTCATACCAAGAGAAAATTATGAACAAATGCAGAAAAAAAATTCAGTACAAGCCTTCTAAGGACTTTGGGATTTGGTCTTCAATATCTGATCTCTTGAACTTTCATAATGAGAATACTAAAAACTTTTTAATTCTAAGCTTCAAGCTTCATTGCAGGCAATCGTCAATGATATATTCAACTGTAAAATTCACAGAGGGCTTCATAGTTATATAAATAATTCAATTAAACAGAAACTGTATCACATGGCTGAATCAACTGAATGGAGGCTGAGAGTGGGTTTGGTTTTGCAGTTCTCTTTAAAAGTATTGTGTGCAGAGATATTTGCTGTTAATTTAAAAACCGAAGCAAAACAATTAATAAAAGGATATTATACTGATGCATCTTTTTAATGAGAATTGTTTTCTTGTTTCTTAAATGAGTTTTGAACCCTCAGAAACCCCGAATGTGGCTTTTTTGCTGTGTGTTTCTAACTATCTAGATGTATGGGTTGGCTACTGTTTCTAAGAATTAGCAGTACATTTTTTGTTTGAATGGTGTTTGGGTGACAAAACATGAGCGTTGCTATGTCTGTGAGCAAACACAGACCTGCTAGCTCTGAAAAGTGTGCATAATTCTTGAATCATAAAATAATCTGAGTTGGAGAGGATCTTTAAAGATCACCTAGTTCAACTAGGTGACATGTTTAACTATGTCAGGTTGCTTAGAGCCCCATTCAACCTGACCATGAATGTTTCCAGGGATGGGTCATCAACAACCTCTCTGGGCATCCTGTTACACTGTTCTACCAACTTCTCTGAAAAAAAAAAAATGTCTAGTCTAAATAACCCCTCTTGTACACTACTCCTTGTCCTGTCATGACAGGTCCTGCTAAAAAGACAAAAACTGTCCCCATCTTTCTTATAGGTCCCCTTAAAGTACTGCAAGGCTGCAATAAGGTCTCTCTGGAGCCTTCTCTTTTCCAGGCCTAACAACCTCAATACAATTATCCATACTCCCTGTTACCCTTCTACCACTCACCTCCAGCCATCCTCACTGTTCTGCTTTCATGTAGTAGGTTCCTCCTGGCATCAGTAGACTAGCAAGCTCACATAGCAGCTTTCAGAAATTTGGTACCTGATGGTGCCATACATGGTCGTCCACTCATGGTAGTTCCTGAAAGACATCTTTAGCCACAGTGAATACACAGATATGCAGTAGCTTTGGCTCTTTAAGTGTTGTATTTTTTTCAGCCTGCACCCATTAAATTTGATAGTGTGACCTGGGTACTCCTCTTGGGTTATGATGCAAAGCAGAAGCTGCTGAGTGCATGCTGTCACACCCCAGATTCCTTTCAGTTCTCAAAAGGTTAAATACAGTTTGAGAGAAGCAAAATATGTAGAGCATGTGAGCAAGATGAATCGCACAGTGTTACAGGACCAATGGAGAGATGGAAAGAAATATGGTCTTCATTGTAATGATTGTGCTTCTATAGCTTGAGGCATCAAAAACGTGCATAGTGTTTATGCACACTAATAAAACCTTAGCAGTAATTCTTTCCAGCCTTTCCATGCACAAAACCTTTGCTACAGTCTGTCCTCTGAATCACCTTTAAGGAAATAAAAAAAATAAAAAAATTAGTACCTTTTAATTCCTCCTTAGGCAGAGATAAAGATTGCCCTGCTGTGAGACTCTGAATGTTAGTGGATAGCATATGATGCATGGGTCATCATGCATGGGAGATTCTGAAGGGCAAGAGAGAGGGAAAATTGATTGGATCAAAGGTTTCAAACCTAATAAGTACCTGTTTAAACATGCATCCCTTAATCATTACCTCATTATTATCTGAAACCAAAGGAAAATATTTCCCATAACATGAATCTGAATATGTGGAGAGTCAAATTTGTCTGATTAAAATGGCCTGACTGGGACTCTTTTCATATCTGATGGTAGACGTGAAACATTCAACCTCCCTTCTTCTAAACAGAACAAAGGTGAAACTGAAAAAAAGGCAATAAATAATGAAAAATGCCCTTGGTTCCATTCTTAATGATGATTTGGCAGCTATTAAAAGAAATCTTCAACTACCATCTGTAGAGAGCCTCTCAAACCCCTTTGTGACTAGTTTTCAGGGGTGAGTGGGATGTCTGGTCTTTCACATGAGCGAATTCAGAGAGAAGTCTGAGCACCATATTTAGTATCTGGGTGGCTAAATCTGCTCCTCAGTGTAAGACACTTCTGCATTGTGAACAGCTGCAAGTCTATAAATGGGCTTTGTTTGCAGAATCTGAGTTAAAAACAGTATTACCTTAACATCTGAAGTATTTGATCTATTTGGATTAAGTATATTATACCATGTAAAAATGGGGCCAGGAGCACAGGTGGCACTGATCAGCACTGAACTTAATAGTGTGGGGTTTAGAGCACTAAGTGAACTCCTAAGCAGTCAAGAGCTAACTATTATCATGAGGGATACCTGAGTGTCTAGCCTCACCTGAAACCTAGGTCTGAGAAGTGCTCAGCATCCTTAGCTGATCTCAGGATTGCACTGTGAAAAAAAATCAAGAAAAGTAAATATTAAGAAATAGTGGAAGTCAGCAGAAAGAGGAGGGAAGGAGAAGATACAGGATGGAATTTCCCAAGTTTAACACAAAGGATGGGATTTGTCTCATGTACATGTCTAAGTAGTCCCAGACCTAGTCACTATAGACAGTGAAGCACAGAGAGATTGTTGCTTCACTGATCTTGGTGCATTTTAGCAGTTAGCTCCCAGCCTTGGCAAAGCAGCAGCATAGCTTTGACTAACATGGAATAGCACCTTTGTGTCTAGTATCTCCTAACTTTGCTGCTGCTGCTTAACCTGTATGAACATAAATTTCTATATAACATAACATGGTATTACTCTTTTGACACTCATATAGCAATGAAGATCATATCCCATGTCTCACACCTCTATTTCAAACTCAGACCAAGAAAATCTTTATGTGTGCATCCTCCATGAGAGGAAAGAGAAAGCAGCTGGGATATACTCAACGCATGCATGTTCTTGTAGACATATAATTGGTTGCTGCTTGTGCTCTGGGGTGGAGCTGTAAATCAAAGCACAGTTATAAAGGTGAATGCTAATGTTGAGTGACACTTACACCCTGGAGGCTGCTAAGCAATAAATAAAGAGCTTTTCTTTCTCCTCACTTGGTGTTGATGTATAGGCTAATCCCAGGTCTGTAATTCTTCTCTCTATCCTGCCTGTGCTTTTCTCTCTGGCTCCAGATGCTGGCATTTTGTTTATGAGGGTCTTGATGGGGTTAGTTCTGCTCCTGGGAGGTCTCATCTGTAATTTACTGCAGCCAGATTTGGGAATCTGCTTAGGCAAAGTTATTCACACTCAGAAGTTCTATTAATCCTAGAAAAAAGGATTTTAATTAGGTGTAATGGGGTTCTGAATAGCCTCATTTGAGACTAGTAGTTTATGTTATTGCAAAATCACCTAAACATGATAAAAGCCCCAGACCTTCCCTTTTCAGCCATGGGCATTTTTACTACAAAGTGTTGTTTTTTTTTTTTTTTTAATTATTTCTTCCCATAATCATGAGGTGTTTTTTTTTTTTTTTTTCTGAGAAGAGCAAAACAACAAAACCAAACAACCTGACAACATTCAAAAGTTTTTGTTCAGTAGGGGCTTTTTCTAAATTTTTTTGGGTTAGTTTAATTAAAAATGCCTCAAAGCATTTTGGCCCCCAAATGGAATACTTCAGCACAAGGAAGTCTCAGCTGCTGCAATGCGCTGTCAATGGCTGTAACTTACCACCTATAAGATATTTTTTCAGATCTTCCTGATCTTTTTGTATGAGTTCAGGTTTGGGTCCTGAAGTTTGGGGTCCAGAAAGTTAATTTTCTAAGGGAGTACCCACTTGCTTCAATCATAGTTTCAACAGCTTTAAGAAAGCAAGACTATATTTGAATAAATGTCTCTTTTTTCAACCACCATGAAATATGAAAGCCAGCCTTTTGGGGGTCATATATTTCCCTTTGACTGTCACTGCTTCAAAACATTTTAAAATCTATTTTCTTCAAGTGATCTACTCCTTAGGAAGAGTGTATAATTCACCTGGCATCCTCTGTCACTTCGCTTGAGATAACATGTGCGAGTTGTGTGGTCAGCATTTGTCTTGAATATATTAACCAGCAACATAGTACAAGTATTTTCAGTATAAATCTTTATATAAATATTGTAGGTGATATAACCATATATTAACTGGCTTCTCTGTCTCTGAATTTTATTAATATTTTGATATAATATCACAGAATAGTTTGTGCTGGAAATAGTTTGTCCACCCAACACAGGCATATTTGTCTTTTACTGGATCAGGCTGCTTAAATCCCTGTCCAACCTGACCTTGAACACTTTCAAGGATAAGCTGTACACATCTAGGCAACCAGTTCCAACATCTGAGCAACATCATCATAAAAAAATTCCTTACATCCAATCTGAGTCTACTTCCTTTTCATTTAAAAGTGTAGCCTTTTGTCCTATCACTTTCAGACCTTGGTAAAAACTCTCTGTCTTATAACTCCCCTTTATATATAGAAAGGCTTTGATAAGGTCTGATTGGAGCCTTCTTTTTTTCTGGGCTGAACGTCCTCAATTCTTTCAGCCTTTCTTCACAGGAGAGGTGTTCTGGCTCTCCAACAATTTTGGTGTCCCTCCTCTGGACTTACTCCAACAGGTTCATGTCTGCTGCACTGGAGATTCCAGAGCTGGGTGCTCCAAGCTGAGACTCTAACAAGTGGGAGAAAGGGGTAGAATCATCTCCCTCAACCTGCTGGCCATGCCTCTTTTGACAAAGTCCAGGATTCAGTTTGCTTTCTGGCATGCATTGTTAGCTCATGTCCAATTTTTCATCCAGTGCTATCCCTGAGTCATTCTCCACAGGGCTGTTCTCAGTCCAGTCATGATACTGAGGCTTATCTCGATCCAGACTCAGGACCTTGCACCTGACCTTGTTGATCTTCATGATCTTCTTATGGACCCACTCCTCAAACCTGTCAAAGCTCCCCTGGATGGTATTTTTAAATTTAAGTGTATCATCTGCACCACTTAGTGTCATCTGCGAGCTTACTGAGGCTTACGGATAGTATCAGTCCCAGTACATACCCTTGAGAGACAAGGTTTCTGCGTGGATGTTGAACCATTGCCTGTAACTCGTTGGATGTAGCCATCCAGTCAATTCCTTATCCATCTAAGAGTCCATCAATCAAACCCACATCTTTCCAATTTAGAGAGATGAATATTGTGGGGGACCATATCAAAACCCTTACAGAATTGCAGATAGATGATTTAAATAGCTCTTCCCTTGTACATTGATGCAGCTTTTTTGTCTAGGAGCAGATCTACAGCAGAGTTATACAGGCCCTCTAAATGAACCAGGAAGAAACCAGGCCATAAACCTTTCAAATGTGTAGGACAACACTGGATTTTGTCTGTATTTAATTATAAGAATGTGGCATTAGCATGGCAGTAAGAATATAGAACAATACACCCTTGTCCTATACCAATAATGTGGTCGATGTGAAACAGAGCAAGGGCTCTGCTTTTAGGCTCTAAGCAATTTGAGAGATGTGAAGCATTATAAAAGACTCAGATGACTACAAATCACTGCTGAGATTCTTACGGGATGTGGAAAGCTGAGAGCCTGAAAGGACTGACTCATAATAGGCATTTAGGTCCTAAAGACTGATTGATACACCGTTTTGCCTGAATGCATCAATGCCAGCACGAAGGGCAAATCTGAAAATTATGTCATCATTCACTGGGGAAGTAGTTACAGTATGACATGCCAACCATCTTGATACAACCTGCCATCCAGCAAGCTGCTCATCGGGGTTTTTAATTTATTAAAATGGCTCTTTTATTTTTCCTTTTAAAAGGATTTTATAAACAGCCCATTTGAAGGCTGATATTGAGTGTCTTTTGCTTCATTAGTTTTTTTCACCACATACTATGTCTTAGAGCAAGGAAGGGAATTATAAGGCCATTATAAGGATCATATAACTATTGCTGTCAATAAAATATACAAGTATGAATTCAGAAAATAGTTTCCCCTGGGTCCAACTGGCAAATAAAGTTGGTTTATTTGGTGATCTTTATGTCTTTCTCTGCATTCTCTACAGAGTAGGCTTGGTCTACTCTACACCTAGGTTTCCAAGAATGTAGCATGTTTTCAAGAAATTTAGCAAAAGTTTCTTCTCCAAAAAGGTTGTTAAGCATTTAAACAGGCTGCCCAGGGAAGTGGTTGAGTCACCATCCCTGGAGATATCTAGAAGATGTGTAGATGTGCTGAGGGACATGGTTTAGTGATGGACTTGGCAGCACTGGGTTAACAGTTGGACTAGATGATCTTAAAGGTCTTTTCTGATCTAAGTGATTCTATGATGTTTCAACATAGTAATTTTATCTTAACAGGAAGAGGAGAAGTAAGTAATTTCTCTAGGATTTCTTGTCATTTAGCCACTTAAACAGAGCTACAACTAGCAAACATTTCAGACATCTAAAAACTGCAGACCAGCAAGCTGTGTATCCTATCATGCAATGACTCTGGCAAGTTCTGCATTCATTGATTTTTCTGAACAAATCACTTACTGGACAAATACTGGATGGCTCTGTTTACGATATAAGGTTCCAGGAAGTAGAAATTGGAGTCAGCATGTGATACTCTTGTTCTAAACTGCTGTGGCACATTGCAGTGTCATGTTTGTTTGCTCCTAGATACTAAGGCTCCTGGGATAGTGCTAAAGAGGTAGATACAGGAGATGCTATTGTGTGTCAGAATGGAGTCAATACTCTGTGACCCTTTACTTAACCTCTGTTACCTGGTACCTACAGCTGTGGGTACACCTGGTACCTTCTAGACCTATGTTCCAAGAATTTTACTGGATCAAGCAGCAATCTTGACCTTTACAGAAGGGGAATAATAATAATAAAAAAAGAGAACCTAATTGAGGTCATTTTGATTTTGACATTTCCTCTCTTGTGATTTACCTCAGAAGGTTTGTCTTCCAGCCCAGTCTTTGGCTTTCTGGCTTTCTTTTGAAACCTCCCTGAGGTTTCAGAATGCAGAATTAAAATCCAAATATTGCACTTGTACATTTTATCACTGAGGATGGTATCATTCTCATCATACTCCAGCTCATGTGAGATGACTGTGTTTTCAGAAAAGCAGTTGGCTCTCAGTCACTGATTTCACTGTGCAGTTCTTGGACATCTCGCTGAGCCTCTGTTGGGATAGTACTTTACTCACATTCAGAGCAGCTGATAATGCATCATGGAACCTGATTACCTGGACAATGAATTATCAGCATGAAGAATGTGAGTATGAAAACAAGAAGGAAAACCTAAAAGATCAGAAGGCTTAAAAAAAACCCAACCAAAAACCAACCTATTGATTTTATGTGTGACTTTCAAAACTCAGTTTCAGGGGGTGAAGGTCAGCAATGTCAGGGTAATTTTTGGGTGGGGGATACTTCATTCTGCCTATGATCAGTCAGGTGGATGGTGAGGCTGGATGGCAGCCTGTAACTGATCCTTCAGATTCAGTTATTTTCTTTTCTCTTTCATGCTTGCTTTCTTTTTATTTTTTTTTTCTTTGAACATCACACTTAGAAAATTAGATTTTTATCATGAAATGAAAAATTGATGATAGGGAGAAAAAGAGATGATATACTATCTTCTCCTTTCAAAATAAAAATCATTTCAGTGATTTATATAAGCATGAAAAAAAACCTCTCTGTATTGGTTTTAGAAAACTGAAGTGTGAAACATCAAGGATCCATTCTGTTGTAGTTGCCTTTCCATTCTTTCATCCACACACATTCCCAATCATAGAACCATAGGAAGGTAGGGTTTGTAAGGGACTTCTGGAGATTACTGAGTCCAACCCCCTCAGCCAAAGCAGGATCACCTAGGGCAGGTCACTCAGGAATGCATCCAGGGTCTTGAAAGTCTCCAGAGAAGGAGACTCTACAACCCCTCTGGGCAGTTCTGTCCAGTGCTCCCTCACTCTTACAGTAAAGAAGTTTTTCCTCATGTTAAGGTGGAACTTTCTGTGTTCCAGTTTGTATTCATTGCCCCTCATGGCTGAAAACTGAGCCAAAACCTATTTTGAGCACTTGCAACCAGCAGTGTTGTCTCTGTTCAGCAAATCCTGTGCTAGGTCACTCTCAAGAATTTGAGCTCTCCAGATCTGCTCTGGACCCAGTGACAAGATTGGTGTTTGGTCTCTCAAGGATGGTCTCTCATGGTATTGACCAAATCCACCCTCCCACCTATTTTGCCTTTGCTTCTATGTAAAGATTTGGTACTAAGACAAAAGCACAAAGTTTGAAAGCACAAATTCTAAGGGCTTGGTAGTTTTCCTTCCTCTAAAAAATATTTCCCCAGGAAATCAATAGGCTCCCAAATAGGAAAACATCCCTTTAAAAATCACACAGTGCTCTCTTTGTGATTTTGGGGACTGCCTCCTGATTTGTGTGCTTGGCAGAGGTAATGCTGATGAATTATCTGTTTAACTGCACAAGGCTTCAGTGAGACTGCTGAACAATGCCAAAGGCAGAATTCATTGGGTGACATTAAACAGTAAATTTTAATACGTTGAAAATGAGTTTTAAATTGATTAAGGTTTATAAACAACATAAGCTTGGGTTTTCAATTTTTCCAAGTTTGTTTTCACTTGTTCCTTATGAAAATTAATCTATTTTCTCATGTCCCTTTTTTTTTTTTCCTGGTACCTTTTATAGGTTGGCTTGATTGCTGTCAATTCATTTCTTTAATGTAAGCAATTAAACGGTTGATCGTTTTGCTGGCTTTCAATTATCTTCCTGCCTGACAATTGCTCCAGCTGTAACTAATTTTCCTTTTATATGTTCATAATCCCAGTCACATCAGCTGTGTCTTGCAGACAATGGGAATGTCAAGTGTTAGCTGAGGTGAAGGAGAGGGAGAGGAGGCAGTGGAGGATGGAGATTGGATCTCTTGCTTTGTGATCCTGAGCCTTTTTGCTGGGGTGAATTGAGACATGATCCCTAGGGTGAAGGACGGTTTGGCTGTCACTGTGAGCAGACTTCATGGCTGCGAGATGAAGTGACAGCTTGCTGGCAGCCAGATTGAGCAGAATCCCATATCTTGTTATGTGTTTTTAGGGAATTTGACTGGGATACCCAAAGCATAGAGGACTATGAAGCTTATGATAATTAGGGTTCAGGGCATACTAAAATGTCTCTGGAGACCTAGAATCTACCTAAGAGCTCTGAGGGAACAGAAATAACTTGTAATCTAAGGCCTCAAGTGTGGCATAAGGATTAAATTAACAGTCCTTCTTCACATACAATCATAGACTGGTTAGGGCTGGAAGGAACCTTTAAATGCCATCTAGTACAACCCTGCTGCCATGAGGAGAAGCATCTTCAACTGCATCAGGTTGCTCAGAGCCCTGTCCAACCTGACCTTCAGTGTTTCCAGGGATGGGACATCTACTATCTCTATGGGCACCCTGTTCCAGTGTTTCACCAACCTCATTGTAAAAAGTGCAATAATGTCTCCTTGGAGCCTTCTCCAGACTAAACAATCCAAACTGTCTCACCCTTTCATCATAAGGAGAGATGTTCCAGCTCTCTGATCATTTTCATGGCCATCCTCTGGATCCATTCCAACAGGTTCATGTCTTTCCCATGCTGAGGGCTTCAGAGGTTCATGCAGTATTCCAGAGGTAATCTCACCAGAGCAGAACAGAGGCAGAATAGCTTATTGTAGTGCCTGCAGGAATATGAGTACAAAGAGAATTCCTGAGCAACTTTAAATCCTGCAGGATTTGTCTTTTAAAGATTGTTTCCACAGAAAAGTTTTTCAGAAGGTATTTGCACCATGAAAATGATCTTGCAGTGGAAACACCAATGCATTAATGTTGGTGAATTTTAGGACAACTGCCTCAGAAGGATCCTGGTTGACATGGTCATTGTGAACTTTGACAGGAACTCATGGCAGATGGATCTGACAAGGGAGCTTGTATAACTCCACATTTCTGGGTATCTTCCCCATTTACTGCCACTCTACAGGAGAAAGTAAGAGGTTTCTGTTACAGCACTGGATCTTTTACTTCAGATTATCCATCCTGAGGTCAGAGGTTGAGCCTTTGTTGTTGAAAACTCTTCCAGGAACACAAAATGGTTCTCTATGTTTCAGCAAAGATAATTTTTTTCCTTTTTCTTTCTTTCTTCCTTCATTGTTCCCCCTTTTTCTTTAGTGTATTGCTTAATGTTAGAATACCTCAGTCTACCTTCATGCTAGCAGGCATTTGCTGCAGACCTCACAGCAGGAAAGTAAGAGGAGGTGTGAATCTACTCTTACATGGTGAAAGCTGTGGAAAGTTGGACTTACGCAAGCTTAATATTTTGAAATAGTCTTCTAAGAACTTGTTCATCCTTCAGTGATTGGAGTCACTCCCTTGTGACCCCAGTCATAAGAGTTCCATTTCTCTGGTGGTCCCTATTCCTAATTTGTTTATTTATTTCAGCTCTTTAGGGGGATGAGAGTATACAAATTATGGTTAAAATGTGACCTGATTCTAAGCTTATGAATCCAAAACATTGTGGCAATCCAAAGTGCCAAACTTGCTGACTCCAGAACCACAGGCATCTGTCCCAAGAGGACAAATACTTTGACAAGGCTAATTAATTGCCATAGGACTAATTAGCCAGAGAAGAGAACTAGCACAGATATCCAGTTTTCTCGGTCTTGGAGGGCTTTTCTTTTTTTTAGCAGCATGGAGCTCTGCCCATAGTCAAATCAGCATATTCAGAGCCAACTCAAGGCTCTCTAACATGTCACTGCACACTGTGATGGAGGCACATGTTCCACTCTTGTTTTCCTCTATTTCTCACCTAACTACCTCTGTCTGCTGCAATTACTCAGACACCCTGAGTATCTTTTTTCAGGGTAAAACATAAAGCGGTGCATCCTGAAGCCAGGAAACTTTGGGTGCTGGAAACACTGTTCACATTCATGAAGTTCATATGCTCATGAAGTTCATGTGTTGGAAAAACTTCATGTCTAGTTTGCTGACACTTAGAAAAAATTCAAAGGACTTTTCTTTGGGCTGTTTTTGTTCATCCTGTTTCAACTATGCCTGCAATGTTGTAAATACTCAGCGTTGAACATAGATGTTGTGATCGTTGAATTCAGCACTACACAGAGTTCTACAGGCAGAAGAAGCTGGCAAAGTGGAGCTTACATTTCTCTGATTTCAGAGCAACTGAGAATTAGGAACACCA
This sequence comes from Dryobates pubescens, assembly GCF_014839835.1. Taxonomy (NCBI): domain Eukaryota; kingdom Metazoa; phylum Chordata; class Aves; order Piciformes; family Picidae; genus Dryobates; species Dryobates pubescens. The sequence goes on along the minus strand of NC_071625.1, from coordinate 16,138,618 downwards.
CAACAGCTTTGGTTTTTCTACCTATGTGAGGCACTGTTTGCTGGAGACACCTGTGCAGCATATAACTCGGGCTGAAGGGAGATGTAGATAAACTTGTTCCTGAGAGCAACTTGCTATAAGAGTATCCTACCAACAATTGCCTCATGGAGAAATTCTTTTTCATCAATCTCAGAAGAACAGTTCAAGTCCAAAAATGGTTTTGAGGGCTTACTAAAGGATTTTCACAGTTGGACTGAACACTCCTACCTCCCATCCCAATACTAAAAAAATCTATTAAACAATAGGAGCAAAATGTAAGCAATTGGAGTGGGACCATGGGGGTTTCTGAGGACAATTTGTAAGAGTGTTTCACAGCCAGAAGCATGCCATTAACATTGTTTCTCACTATAGCACGGGCCATGGGAAAGATTTGCTAGCAGTAGGGGCATCTTCATATAGAATGAAGAAAGATCTTTTCTCATCAGTTTTCAGACAAATATGAATGTAATTTGTGTAAAATAATACATTTGTTTTGCTGCATTGAGTCTGGGAGAAATGCAGTGGAGACAGTCTTGCCATTTCGAATACAGTCAGACAGAGTACTCTACATGAGATCTATATAGTGAAGATAGAAAATAGAGTAGTAGCAATGAAAAAGCAGAAAGCAGCTGTTTCTAAAAAGGTGTCTATCTGATACACAGAGGTATCTCTCTGAAAACTAAAGGAGTGTCTGCCTTTCATCTGTTAACATGTTCAGTGAAATATTCTATGATAATGGAATATTTCCCCATGTAGCTCATAATAACTCATCTCTGAGACACAGCAGAGGAAAGTCAACCTCTGTCTTATATTTTTGCAATAATTGGGTGTCCTGCTGTGTCCAGAGAGCCTCAAGGAAGTGAATGGGGCAACCTGGGTTGCTTGTCTGCTCAGGGTTTTTATGTAATGAACACATTTTGTCAGTTCCATCAATGATGCTACATTTGCTAAAGACTATCAAAAAATGAATAGGTCCCTAGATGATGATCATAGAATCATTGAATTGTTTAGACTGGAATAGGTTGTTAAGATTGCTGAGTCAAAATATTAACCCAGCCCTACCAAGTTCACCACTAAACCATGACCCTAAGTATCACACCTACATGTCTTTTAAATATCTCCAGGGATGGTGACTCCACCACTTCTTTGGGCAGCCTTTATGACAGATGCCTTTGATTTCTTAATCAAACAAGTGGTAGTTTAATACAGGCTGCAAAGAAGGTAAAGGCCTAAGCCAAAAAAAGGTTCAAGAACTCTTCTAGTTCAAATTTGTTCTTTGAAAACTCACAAAGGAGCAGAGTGACACAGAGAGCATTGATGTATATGAGCTTGGAACACCACCCGCTTGACTAACACATGTATAGCAGGTGGCTTTTCCGAGACTTATTTATCAAGAAGCAAAGAAAGTTTTGGGTAGAAGGAGTCCCATGCATTGCTTTCCCATTGCATGTAATTTGACCACAAGCCAACCACTTTATTCCAGAAATATGGCAGCCTAAGAGTGCCTTTTTTAGCTCTCTTGACTAAGCAGCTTTAGCTGCATGGTGATGCTCTCCTCTTGAGCTGCACTGCATCTCCAGATTGCTCATCAAGGCAAAGATGCCTTTTAAAAATGGCAGATCTTTGGTATGCAACAGATACTACTCATAATCTTCTAGTATGGTAACTTTGAGCTAGTCTTGGTAACTCTGATTTGTGCCTTGGTAGTTTTGAAGCAATGTTCAGATGATTGTGCTGTGCAGTAAGAGCGTGCCTTGTTGTCAAACTTTGTTCAATCGCACTTTTACAGTGTCATATTAAACCCACTTTTGCTAGTAACTTTTAGAGTGGTTTTTCAGTGATCCAAATCACCTATTTACAACAAATTTATGCATCGTGGCTAGATTACTATCACTCACTGGCTCTGCTGGCATTCTTCACCTCTTTTACAGAAAAATGGGGATGTGCCAGCAGTGAGAGCATCCATGCAGGGTGTGGGCTCTGTTTCTGCTCCAGACAGAAACAACTTCAGGTTGTTTTGCTCAAGTCCTCACAAAGGGCCAGGGCTTATAGCCTTAAGACATAATACTGGGTGTTAAATGGGAACTTGTATTTAACTAAATCACCTCCAGCTCTTTCTGATTACTGGAGAAAAGTGAATGTGAAATGAATGTGTTTGTAACTCCTCCTTAGCCATTGAAGATACCTATGCAGCTCCTATTTTAGCTGAACTGCCTCAGATGCCTAGAATTCAGTGTGAGGTGTATGAGTTTGAAGTCAGTGGGAATTAGGTGCTAAAACCTTTGGTCACTTGCTTTGCCCAGTTTTTCCTATTTAAAATGAGCTCAAGTTACATTTGCTCTTCTCAAGAAATGTCAGTTGTATTAGGGACTGTAAAGGGACACTGGATGCCTGCACTGGCAGGTAGCATGGCTGGTATTATATAAAAAAAATCCTTCTTTTTCTTGTTATGGACTTCATTCACCTGGGTGACAACTCAGCAAGACAGACCACATTCATTCTTTACCTGACCTTTTTGATTTTTTTTTTTTCCCTGATGTCCCTCCTCAGCTATAGGTAGTTGTGACTTTCTTCAATGATCTTTCAACAAAAGCTGTGGAGAGAGATATTCTGGCAGTGTTACTGCCATGTTTATATCATTCAAGAAATATTTTCTCCAAATTAAGTGTGACCAAACATGGTTTGAGAGAAGATGCAAACAGCTTAATTTTGCCTCTTGTTTTAGGATCACTTCTCAGCTCTACTTCAAAAACAGAGTCTATCAGCATGCCTACTTATTTTTATTCCTAAACAAGCTGAGTGTGGCAAGATAGTCAGAAACTGAAGCAAATCACAGGTGTAGTAATCATCCATCAACTCCAGTTTTAGATATCTCTTTCTTCATAGTAAGACAAAAAGCCTTACACTAAGCAGATGCATTTTAATGACACTTGAATTAACTGAGGTGAGCTAGAAGGTGCTTAGGCAAGTTGCTGGGTTGTCATTTGTATGTTTGTTTCTTTTTTTCTACCCTATTTTTCATTGCAGCCTCTTTTATGCTATGTATTATAATCTGTGCTATGATCTTCTCCTAATTTATTCCATGTTGGAGTCCATCTGGTGTTTTAAACTCCATTATATGTTTTTATAAAACATGACTTACAGAGCTCATTCAGCAAATTTTGCTGGAAGTAGTTACTGGTTTTCATTGAACACTTGGAAAAACCTGAAGAGTATGGATAAAATATTCTCATTTTTGTCCAAGTGATGGATACATATATATTTTAGTCCTTTTGGTGGGGATGTGTGCAATGCAATTCTTCTACTGCTCACTTATATCAGTAATATATATACACACACATTACTATTCCAATAACACAACATATAAGTCATTCTGAGTTATTATAAGTGGATCCAGAAACCAAATACATAATTTTGGTCCTTTGAGCCTTCCAACTATAAATCTCTGAGTTGTTTGATATGAATATCTGCCATTTATTTCCCATAGAGGGAACATTTTGGCCCAGACAGGCCTAAAATGTATTCTGTCCATGTTAGAGATACCTGGAGAAACTTTGCTGAAGAAGCTCAGATGTCCTGACTGGAACAGAAATAAGTATTCTTATCAGGTTTGGTGTAGCCCTAATGATATTATCTGTGTTTGCATAACAAGAATGAAAATAAACACCATGTCATTGAAGAAATCCGGGTACATTCTATCTCTAAATTCTCAGATGGAAATCATCAAGAGTCCTTTACCCATCACTGGTTTTTCTTTCAGAGGCTGTTGCAGAAAGTGTTGTCACTGAGCAGTTAATTTTTTATATACAGCCAACCACCATGTAATAGGAGCTATGTGTCAGCAGGGTCCAGATACACATCACTAGTCTCGTTGTAATCCAGAAATCTTTAAATTGTCACTGTCTAATGGAACAAGAAATGGGTATTCTAAATTCATAAAGATTTATAAACACTCACTGCTGCCATCTGACAGATATATGCATCACCTGCAGTTTTCTCATTCTTCAGCTCTCTCCTATGAGCCATGGGAAAATGATGTTCCAGTACCCATACTGCAGGGGTGAGAAATTTTAAGAAGGTCAAACTAGAGAGTCTGAGTGAACTGGATGACTAAAAATGAGACACAAAGGAAGAACAGGCCACTGAAATTGATAAATCATCAGACAAAAAGATTTCATAGGAGCTTGCATTGTGCATAACTTACTTGCCTTGTGTATGACAGGGTAGTAGCTGGATGCTTTTATTCTAGGGAAGAGGGACTGTTGTGTTGCATTGGAGTCATGACAATGTTCTGGTTTTGAATAGTACAAAAAGCTTGTCAGAAAACACTTTTCCTTCCTTGTGTAAGAAGCTGGCTTTTCATTACAGAAAGCAATACTCTCTGCCCACAAACAAATAATATGTAAACCTCTTAAAACTGTATTTTGGGATACTGCCTTGAAAGAAGAGAGTTAACACTCACTCACTCATTTCATTGTTATCATGAATCTAGTTCAACATAATCCACTAACAGAAAGACTGTTTTACCATTAGAATTCACCCTCATAGCCTTATATTGACTCCACTTATCAGTGCTGGACTGAAATGACATCAAAGTTTGATGTGACAAATGGAGAATCCATCTTTTCCTGCAGGGAATTTGCTACAGTCTAATCATCTTCAGCCTTACAAAAAATGATGACTAACTTCCAAAGGAAAGTGGCTTGTATTTAGCTTCCAGCCACTGGTGTTTCATCTGTATTCCTTTTCCAAACCGAAGAACCTTATTGCATCTAATATTTCCCCTGCATAAATTGTCTTACTTACTCTAATCCAAATATATTTTATTCATATTTTTTAGAAGCTACAAGTATTTAATGCCTTTTACATTACTAATTGTGGGGAGTTTTTTCATCCCTCATAGAGTCAGAAGAGTTTTGGTTGGAAAAGACTCCAAAATCTTTGAGCTAACACCGGGATGGCTATTCAGCCATGTCCCAAAGTGCCATGTCCACACATTTCTTGAATGCCTCCAGTGGTGGTGATTCCACCACCTTGCTGGGCAACCTATTCCAATGCCTGACTACTCTTTCTGCAAAAAATATTTTCCTAATATCCAATCTAAACCTCCTGTGGTGCAATTTCAGGCCATTTGTTCTCATCTACCACCTGATACTACAGACAAGAGACCAGTCCCCACCTCACTCCAACCTCCTTTGAGCTGGTTGTAGCGACCAATGAGATCTCCTCCCAGCCTCCTTTTCTCCAGACTAAAGAATCCCAATTCCCTCGTAAGACTTGTTCACCATCTTCATTGCCGTTCTCTGAAAGCACTCTAGCAACTCAACATCCTCCTTGTAGTGAGGGGCCCAAAACTGAACCCTCTGTTTGAGGTGAAGCCTCATCAGTGTGGAGTATAGGGGCATGATCACTTCCCGCAGTATTCCTGATCTAGGCCAGGGTGCTGTTGGCCTTCTTGGATACCTAAGCACATTCTACATTCTACAGGATGTCAACCAACACACCCAAGTCCTTTTACATAGAATATACATAGAATATACATAGAATAAACCAGGTTGGAAGAGACCTTCAAGATCATCGTGTCCAACCCATCAACCAATCCAACACCACCCAAACAACTAACCCACGGCACCAAGCACCCCATCAAGTCTTCTCCTGAAAACCTCCAGTGATGGCGACTCCTTTTCTGCCAGGCAACTTTACAGCCACTCTATCCCAAGCCTGGTGCTTGGCTCTTTCTCTGTACAGAGAGTTTCATTCTGCATCTGTCCAGAGGAGGAAATGGAATCAACTTCCAGTTCATATCTATGAATTGCAGGATATTATTCTCCTGAAAGCCTAAGCAGATACCCTGGGTACAGGGCTCACATTCACTTGACATCAACACCTTCATTTCTGGGCATATAGCTGTGTTTGACTATATTGGAAGATGTGTTACTTACACAGTTCTGTCTGAGCCACTGATCCTAATTGCTCTGAGTCTAAAATGCATCTGTCATTTGAATGAGGAAAGAACAGTGATGTGCCTACTTCCCAGTCATATTCAGGAAATTGCTGTATGTCAGTCTTAGCTGAAATCACAGAAATACCACATCTTCCAGCCTCTCCATTAATCCTGCTCCCATCTATGAAAGATCAGCCAAGATTAGTATTGTACATTAACAATAGAAACAATGATGGTATTTATTACATGATCATTGATTTGGGTATTGAAGCAAATCTGTTTAAGAGCTGTGCAAGGCTTGCTGTTGGCTTTGAGATCCCTCAGTGTAGCCTGTCTTCAGTTTATGTATCTACAGTGCATAAGGACAGTCTTGCCCAGTTATTAGGCTCTGCAGTGTTGAATGCCTCACGCGGATTTTGCAGCATCTGTGCAGATGCTTTTGTTAAGAATGTGTAGATCTGAACAAGGATGTACACTTGCTAGTGTATACTTATAACTTTAAGTATACAGAGTTTGAATAACAGCAGGAGTTTGTGGAGCAGGCAATTGTTACACCTGTAGTACAGCTCAAGAAACTAGAACATTCATACAAGGAAATGATAATTCCTAAGTGAGGCTGAGTTGATAGAGCGCATTGGCTTTCCTAATTTCCACAATGACTCCCCTCTAAAAAAACAGATTCAGAGTCTGCATAAACTGGTTCCTCTGTACAGAAACACATCAGCAAGTGTCTAGCAATTAGACTCTTCTGACAAGACCTTGGTTTCAGACTAGATTCTTTAGGTTTGATAAAGACAAGACTACAAATGTAATTAGCTATAGAAGAGAAATAGAAAGTAGATTTCTAATGCATTTTTGGAAGAATTAATTAATTATCACCATTTTGTTCTATCCCAAACAAAACATATGGATGTGTTGAGGTTTTCTCAGGGTGTGTGTGCGTATAATTCCCAAGTAGTTAAGTTGTGTAAATGAAAAACCAAAAAATAAAGAAAACCCCTCACACAGTGGCAAGGTGAGACGGCCAATAGCAGATTATGTTAAGTAAACAACAGGCATCTGTGAAATGCATTTTTGACTGATGATCCTGAGTATAGCTCTAGATAGCTCCAGCAATTTGTGCTCAGTTTTAGCCTCTTGTGATTAAACTGGGTAAGTAACCAGCTTCAAGTAATTTGTAATTTTAAATTAGTACAAGACTCATGACATTTCTCTTTTGGGACTGTTCCAGTGAGTGGTTCACTGCCATCATCTACACATTTAAATAGGTAAAGCTGCTTTGCTCACACTCTATTTTCCTGCTATTTCCATGTAAGCCAAAAAATGAGACAGAAATAGAGTACAAAGGTAAACTTGAGTTCTCAACTCTTCATGTTTTCTGAGTTTTTGCTATTTCTGGTTTTCATCAGAGAGATGTAAGAACCAGTGAGTGTTAATGATTTATTTACCATCTTCGCTGGACTGGAGAAAGTGATTATCAGATGCACAGATAGAGAAAGTTGTGTGGAATTTTAAAATATTTTGATGTGTTTGTGTCAACTAGCATCTTCTCTGTTAGCAGCCAGTTGGGTTTTCAATGTGTGGAAAGGAAACCAGAAGGAAAACAAACTGAAAGAGAGGGAAAATTTCATGGGAAAAGAGAACAGAATAAACCAGGTTGGAAGTGACCTTCAAGATCATCGTTTCCAACCTATCAATTTGCCAACTTCATCCAGTGGGGATGACCTCCTGTCCTGTCTGAGGAGAATTTCTCCCTATCTTTCAATGGGAGACACTGAAAGCAGAGTAACCCCCTACAGACAGCCTGTCCCAGCTGTGGAAACACCTGGGACACTACTGGACAGCTGTCATGCCTATGGAGTGCAGGAATGTATTTGTGTGCAGTCCTGATTGGACCATGCATGGTAAGGTTGGAATAGATGTGTACCTCTGACAAATAGTGTTTCCTCTCCTTAGTTAAAAGAATGAGTGTTGAATTTCTTGTTGAGTGTACATGTCCTTCAGAAACTCATGAATGCACAATGACCACTTAATTATCCTGTGGGAAATGATACTGCAACACCTTAGCAACAGTGTACCTTAATCTGATATGTCCTAAGAAGAAATTAATATGCTCAAGAAACAACTAATTTCAGTCTGTCACGGAGATGCTTTTAAACAGCCTGCCCAGCACTGAGGCTCTAAGACAGCTCTATCAAGGTAGCTGTCCAGGATTGCTTTCAAGGATGTGGAGAATAAACAAATCAGCTTTGGAGATCCTCTCTCTGTTTTCTGTTTTCATCTGCTGGTGGTTTTGGATGTTTCTCACTATACTATCCTGGAGATGACAGCAATTAATCTTTTTATGCTGTCCCACTGCTGTGAGTCACCAGGATTTAGTCACTGCTTTTGTTTCAGAGACGTTTGTAATGAGAAATTGCAGGAAGTTCTGTGCTAGAATCTCAGTGACCTGCTACTGTAGGTGTCAGCAGCATAAGCCATTTTGCAGCCCTTTTTCATTTGATGCTTTGCACCTATACACTCGCATTCATAGCAGTATAAATATCTCTTCTACAATTTATCAGAGCTCTAGAATACTGCTGGACTTCTATTTTCTAACACTTTATAGTCACACTGGTACATGCTGGCAAAAGAGAGGTACTTCTTATGATTCATAATATTTAATCTCACAAATCTCCCAAAGTTCTGGTATTGCCTCTAGTTTTTCAGCAATATAATACAGTAAACTTCCCTCCTTCCTGGCCTGGGACCACAGTTTACTTCTTTCTACAAAATGATTTTCCCCATAATTCTGATCCAATCTTCATATTCTTTCTATTTTATTCTCTTCCTATTTTTTTTTTATGAGCTTTATGATGTGCCTTGTTACTTTCTCATCCTCCTTTATTCCAAGACAACCCAAAAAAAGCTTGTGAAGGAAGAGATGCTTGCAGATGACAGAAGAGACAAAAAGAAATCTTTGAGTATCATTAAAAAAGGTATTCTGTTCACTTATAAATAATATTCTAAATACACCTTTTGAGAGTTGTTGCAATAGTCTTTCACTGACTTTGTAGCCTACCTTGTAGGCCTGTTAGATATTTCAGCCGACACCAAACTCACCTTGATCCAAACTCCCTGTATGGCTTTCATAACTGGGTGTGGAAGCTGACCCTATCCTGAGATTGGCAGCAGAGTGATCAATGACAAATAGTTAGTAGGAATTCCAGTTCCACAAATCCCAGCTATGAGAAAGGGTGTTCAAAGGAAAACTGAGCTGTGCAATAATGAGGGAAACATTTTTAGTAAGCTCATATTGGTATGAAGAAACATAGCTCAAATATAATTTTAGCTGTTTCCTGTGATCTTTTGGGGAATTCCTTATGGACTTTTCCTTATTGTTACCAGTGTTCCTCTGAAGTTGACATGCTCTGGTTTTCCATTTTCCTGGCATTGCTACATTATGAAGCACTGTGCAGAACCCTAAGTCTGCATGATCATCTTGGTGGGTTGGTTGGATGTGGGGCCCCTTGGTGAGACTCTTGTGGTTGGCCTCTTTTGCACATGAGGGTGACATAAGGCACATGGTGGCCTCTCTGGACAGGTCCATAGCTGTTGGGCACATTCCAGTGTTTTCATGCCCCTCCAATTTGGTGCCTAACTCACCTAATGAACTTTTCCCACCCCAAACATATTGGGGTTTTCCCAACAGCCTTATGAAGTCAGGGCCCCCAAACCCGTTTTGTTATTATTTTCCATTCCCATTTAGCATTCAGTTATTAATTTATTTCTTGTTAAAGAATGTTTTAGTTATTGCATACATACACTTACATGGATAGATACTCAATTTAGGTATATTCATATATGTATTTTTACATGTTATATATACGTAGATAAATATATAGGTAAAGGGTGTCTGTATAAAATTTTTAGTCTCTGTATATTCTTATATAGAGAAAGGGAAATCTTGATTTCTCTTTCTTTGTACATATTTTTACACATGAATACTCCCTGGTCCAAAGGAATTGGGCAGCCAGTCAGAGGTGCTTTTAGATCATGTGGGCACCTGTCATAGAGTGTCTTGGATTAAAGCTGTCCTTACACAACAGATATTGAAGAAAAGGAGGAAAGATAGAAGGGACCATTACAAATATTATCAAAAGACTTCAAAGTAAAGCACAGGATGATGTTAGAAGCCTCAAAGGCATGAATAAAAGTCAGAAAAAGTTCAATCAGAGGACACTAAAAAATGCAACCTTGACAGCTAAGAAGAAGCAGTTTAAGGCTTACATGATTATTTTTTTTAGAATAGTGTGACAACCAGTTGCAGGTGCCTATGAAGGACAGCACAGGCAAGGGCATCTGTAGATTGCATGTAAGAGTATAATGACATCAACTCATTGAACAGGCAACTTGCTTCAGAATTAGGTTTGCAGAATTGGTCTCTCTGGTATCCTTTACTGCCACAAATGTAAGCAAGGCTTTGTGAATGTGAAAGTAAAATACACTCAGAGAGAGCAGTGATGCGCAGATACAGACTGGGGGCTGGACTGGGCCAGGGCATAGCTCATCCCCTCCTTGGCCTATGTACACCTGTTTCCTGATGATAGAAGCCAGCGTGTGCATGTGAATGGGGGGCAGAGCAACATGAGCTGCTACAAACCCCAAAGAGTCATTTTGGTCAGTTATGCTGGGAGATTTTTGGTCTATAAAATAAATGTTCAGAATCTTATCTGGGAAGTGAGATGGGACCTATCATTGGGCTCATAGCATGTCTCACAAATCTTTGTGGCTCAGTTTTGGCTCATAATGGTCCTGCCTTTCCTAACAGCTACTGCTCAGTATCTCAAAGACTTTATGAACATTTTTAAAACACAGCTTCAGTCCAACCCAGGAAACACTGAGCATGAGCTTGAAATTGTCTACAGGATTTTGCATCTTCTGTTTTTCTGTGTGAAGGTGAAGAATTAATAGAAGAAAATATGGGAATGAGTCTAAAGGTAGAGAACAATATAGAAAATTGTAAAGAGGGTAACGCCTCTAGTTATAATTTGAATCCTAAATTGTGAGCTGCTGCTTGTAACTGCAGCCTGGCCCTACTTTTAATTCATTTAGTTGGGCCCATCAAGGAGAGCAGACTAAAGCATTCATTAGCTTACATTTTCACTTGGCATTTCTGTGTCCATCAGGCTGTTTCAAATACCACAGAGTTGTTTCACATTTTTGACCATTTTCCTTTAAATTTGGCCAAGTCAAGTGGAGAGAATGAAAATTAACTATTCAATGAAAACAAAGGATGAAATGTGACCAGCTTTGGCTAGTTTGTTTCTTCCTTTTCTCCTCTCTAGGCACTTCATTTCCCCAGGCTCTGTCTACCACTTGTATATGGCATTTTGAAAGGCAGTGACAGATCATAAATTCCACCCAAAGTTGCTGAACCATTCAGTAGAGTCAAGGGAAGCCTGATGAATTTCTTTATGTGTCCTGCATAAATGTGTATTATACAGTTGTTAGCAATGTGAGTGATAGTCTGAAGTTTGTTGCAGTACAATCAATCATTGTATCTCTACAGAAAATCTCTGCACCTCCTGTCAGTTGCTTAGGTGTTATTCTGCATAATCTAGGATCCTTCAGGTAAAAGAAATCTTGGCTGTATGTTTATGATGTTGACACTAACATTCAGCTTCAGCAGTTGTAGTGTGTGAATACAGGTGCTCAGGACTGTTTGAGATGCGGTAGGGTATCTGAGACAGCCATGTGCAGTGGTTAGATATGGCTTAGGTTTGTAATAGATCAATGCCATCACTGTGGCAACTGGAGGCTCTTTCATATCATCATGGAGTGATAGATCTTTATCATCCATGGCAGTCTGGCATTTACTTAAAATAGCTGGTTTAATATATCAGAAATCTGAACAGGAAAATGTCAGATAACTTATACAGAAATGCCAAGGAAAGGCTTTGTATAAGTTTTGACTGAATTTTAGTCTTGCAGTTATAACAGAAAGGTATCCTCCTCTCTCTTCCTAATGGGATTAGACAAAGTGATTGCACAGAAACCTCTAGTTCCATGTTTATCACACAGTTGCATTCAGAAAGCTTGCCATTGTTGTTTTAGTATGTTTTCACTGGAAATTAACACACACACACACAAAACCACCATAAAAATTACATAATCTAGTTGAATCTGGTTTTCATATATTTGTTCAGAACAAACAGAGTTTTATCTATTCCGAGCTTAACCAAAAGTTTTGCTTTAATACTTCAATGTCTTCTCAGAGGACTTAGCTGATGAATTAGATGTTTCAGTGGTCAGAACATATTCTGGAATAATACATAGACATGTCCCTGAATAGTACATTGATATGGTAGAGTTTGTCCCTTGAACATCAGAATGGGACAGGAATTATGCCTGTACGGGTAAAAGAAATGTTGCTGGGACGTATTTGCCAACCCAGAATGCAAGAGCTTTACAGGACAAAACTACACCTGTAGCCAAGTCTGCAATGAAGCAGGCTGGGCAAGTAGAAGATAGTGCTGCACATTGTTCCTGCTGAATTTACAGGTGTACAAGAGTCTAGTTTGGTCTATATTAGCTCTACCTTCATCGCATTGGTAAAAGTTAAGGAAACCGAGGCAGAAACTCAACAGTCCTGACAGTATTATCTTTGTTAGGGTCTTTGACTACAAGGTGACAAAGAGAGAAGAGTTTGATTTGGCATCTTGCAGTGATACAGAGTTTAAATGTCAGCTAAGGAAAAATGCAGTAACACCGTGCAAATATCTGCAGAGTGTACACAGTTAAAGGCAGGGAACCATTATGAATAAGCAATTAGGAGTAAAGCAGAAGACAGTATAGCCTCTATATCAAGAGGTTTTCGTGGGAAGTGCTGGTCTCTTTTTAATGGGAAGATTTAATGACTGATATATAGATACACATGGCTTAAGGGAGCTATTAAGATTATCTGGACTAATTTCCTTCAATATTTACCCTGGGATGGTTAATACTTAGATGATATGGACAGGTATAAAGACTACTTAAAAAATCTTTATTATTTTCCTAAATTTTTTCCTTAATTATAGTTAAAATTAAATTTAGAGTTTGTAATTGTATTTCTTTCCTCATCACCTGCTTGATGTAGAAGCTACTGTTGTTTCATATGAGAGTGGTAGATTTGTATACCTGCACTCCTTGTACACTGGAGATGTGACAGCTTGTACTCAAATTATTGCCAAAGTAATGCAAGTGCTACTAGCATCAGAAACATGAAGTCTGGATGGATTTTAGCATGTAAAATGACAGCAGTTGTTGTTGTTTTTAACTCAAGCACACTCACAGGCCACTTTTTCAGACCACTCACAGACCAAAGCATTTTACATATAACTTCATCAGCCTAGGCCCCACTATCTGCCTCAGATGACTCAAAAAAGTCCAGAAAAGAGGTATTAGGAGGCCTGTACCCAGGACTGATATCTTTCTACTGTTATTGATCATAGAAACATAGAATCATACTGCTATTAATGGGGCAAAGGAAATCCTGGCAGCAACAATGGGCCATGAAGTGCTCTGAAACTGGAGTATAGGACATGGGAATGCCATGTAGGAATGTAAATCAAAGAGTACTGAAAGAAGCACTTCATTATTAACCTTGTATAATGTAGTAGTGGGGGAGATTATTCGCCCAAGTAGTGGCTTCCCCCCCATACTTCTTCTGTATTTTCATTATTTGCTAAGAGGCAGAATGACTTTCAAACCATTTGGGTTATCTCCCACAGAGATTAAACATCTCCTGAGAGGATTTTTCTGTGTGCACACCATCAGAACGTCAATCTTCCTTCACCTGTAACCATAGTATAGTATTCTTACTGGATGTCTTTATCTGGTCTCTGCTGACAGCCTGTCAAAGCATTCCTGGGGAATAACTCATTTGCAAATGGTTTTCCTATCTTCCACTTCTCCCTTCACTCTTTCTTTTGCTCTCTTTCTCTCTCTGTTGCCTAAATTGCATGCTATAAATAGCTTTTGAAGAAGGAGAGTTTCAAAAGTAATGCATTTCATATTAATCAAGGGTAGGATGTTGCCAGGGCTGGAGTTTCCTGCATAAAAAGGTGCATTCAAGATGTTTTTTGCATTAGTTCTAAGTATGACTGTTATAGTCAATCAAATCAACGACCTTTTCTGAGTGTCCCCGTGTTTCTGATGGTGTCTGGTTATCACACTGATCATTTTCCATGTCATTCCTAGGAAGAAAGCTTCTTTCTAATGCCAAGTATTTTTTTTTTGTTAAGCCATTTAGCTATTGTAAAACATGAAGACTGATCTTAACAATTTTTATCTTTCATATACATGGTGTGGGAACCAAAGTTAATCAGTACTAGGAGAAGAATTTGATATTGGCTGTTAATAGCACTCTGATATGTCTTCTGGGATGATGAAAGGCTTTCTTTGTATTTCAATGCTTGTGGCTGCAAGTTTAAGGCCTGTGAAGAATTGTGGTTTCTGCTGAAATTTCCCTTTTGCATCAGAAGTCAAGAGCAAGCCACTTTTATTAGACCCATTTCCACAGAATAGATATACTGTATTGCTGGAGAAAGATTACTGCCTTCTGTAGGGGGTATCCTCCATTTTCCTCCCACTTCTGTGTTCCTCCCTACCCTTTCACTCACCTCCTGACACTTCCTTGGAGGAGACCTTACACATAGGTATTTCAAAACTAAGACAAATTAAGACAAATTATCTGCCAACACTCTGCTCGCTCTTTTCTGATATTAAGTGATGTAAGACTGGACTAATCTTTTCTTTCTCACATGTCCATGCTCTGCAAATTGAGTTCAAATGATTTTGAGGAGTATAAACCAGTCTGGCAGCACTTTCATGAATATCTAATCAGCCTAAAGACAGCTTGAACCCAAGGCCTTTGCAGATGCAGTTACTTGCTTTTGGTGTTTCTGAATTTGTTATATTAAAGTTAATCAGAAAGAACAGTGCAAAGAATCAAGTAATAACCAGTATCTGTTATCTCCATACTGTGACAAGAACGCTACCAGTGATGCAGCTCATGGTGATTTCATACTTCCCTTATGCATATAGGCAGCACTGTGCTATACTTAGTTATTAATTGAAGCAGCCAGAGATGAATTAAAAATATATTAGCTTATCTGCCTAGTGACTTTCTTGCTTTATAATCTGTTTTAATTGGTGAAGGTTAGCTTTAGCCTTAGGAGGTGAGCTTTCCTTTATAGTCAGCAAAGAAGGAAATGACAATTCTGAACAAAAGGCTGACAGTGGTGTTGATAAATCAGCCTGACACTGTTTAAAAAGGAAGAGGGGATGAATGCTGATAAACATAGACCCAGCTCATGTTTTGGCTCTACAACTGGCTTTCTTGTAAAAATGTCATGCATCTAGTGAGATTGTAGACCTTTATAGGGCAGATGGCTTTCTTTTTGTTCTGCCTTTGTGATTAACATCTAATGCCACTGCCATATCCTGGAAAATTATGGTGTACCAGAGGTGACATTAAGGACATACAAGACCACAGGAAGCTATGCTCCTCCCAGTGCCCAAACAGATTGTGTTGAAGCCATGTCTAGTTGCATTCTGTGATCAGATAATTAACCACAACCAAGTGGATGTATTTGCCTATTCTAATTAACATGCGTGATTTCATGTTCTTGGCTTCTGCAGTGTAATTCTGTTGCCTAAAAATAGATGGCATTGCCCTTGGAGATGCTATATAGTAAGCCAGCAGGCCTCTACTGGCTACTTTCTTAAGATGTAGGTCTTCCACAGGTTCTGTATCACACTTACCTCATCTTTATGTATGCACTGTGTACCATAGTCTAGTGATTATTCAATGAGACTGTACCGCAAGCATCTACCACACTCTGGACTCTAGGCTGTCCAGACTTATTCTTAGTCAGTGAAGATCTGGTCCATGCAGATTCATCTGACCAAGTCAAGGCAGATAACTCAGGATAAGGCAAACAGTGAGTAATCTGACCTGACTCTAAATGGAGCCTGCAATGAGTTTGTAAGGCAGAGACTATACACTGTACATTTAGCCCTAGGAGTTCATCCCCTAGTGTTCAATGAAGGCATTCACACCCTCAAACCTCTTGTTCGAAAAAGCAATTTCTGGTTGCAGCTTCTGTCTGGAATCTAGTTCATTATCAAAAAAGAAGCAGCCACCAATTTTTTTCTTCAGCTTTGCTGGAACAAGGGTGATCTTCTGGTACATGGGGCCCAGAAGTGTGTCTCTCATGCCTAGTGAGTGTGACCCCCGCAGAGCTGCCAAGTGTCATACCGCAGTTCCCTGGACTGCCTATTCCAGACCACCACCTGTGCCACCACACTGCCTGTTGCACCTAAAACCAACACCAGGGTCTTAACTGGAATGGGTCTTCCCTTCTGATGTTCTATATTTCCTTACAATTTGCAACTTTTACATTGAATAGAATGTTGGGTTCAGCCACTGTTTGGAGGAAAGAGGATTTTCACATTTAATTATCTAGGCTTGGTGGGAAATCTCAAGAAAGCAGCCTTCCTGAGGACAGGATCTGGACCTTGTAAAGTGATATTTTTAGCAGTATGAACAGCCACCAGTGGCAGAGCTGTGGCTGCTGCCAGTACATAAGGACCAGCTGGGAGAGAGCACCTTCATTGGAAAAAAGTACCATTAAGAAAATCTACAAAGGTAAAGAGTCAGGGAGTTAAGAATACTGCTTTGTTTACTAAGCAGGGAAAGCAGATTGAAGACGAAAAAACATTTAGAAATTGCTGAGACCAAATCTGGAGGCACAAATAGTATTAAGAACTCAGTGAGAGCTCCTATTGGGCAAAACCAGTCATGAGTGAAAGAGGTGAGGCAGCAGTGAAAGTGTTGAGAGGCTTCATTTCACTTTGTGCTTGTTCAGCCACAAATCAAGTTAAACGGGAACATGATATTGGTGATAGGATGTCATTGTTTAATAAGCGGTGCGAGGAAGGGATTATTTAATCTGAGTTTTTAAGTGAAAACTCAAGAATGATCACTTTTGTCTGAAGAGACATGAGAATAATGTTATCTGCAGGTATTTACATTATAGGCAGAGGCTGTAAATATTCCAATAAATGGCTTATAGTGTTTAGGGAGACAAGTGTGATCTAATAAGGAGATAATTTTTTTACAGAGTCTTGCAGGCTGGAGTGCAGCTCATTTATTTCAATGTCATTGTGCTTCTTTTTTGATATATGGAAAAGGACAATTTACCAGGCAAAGTAATTGAGCTGTTCATGGCAGGACTCATCCCACATGACTGTGGACATCACTGAAGAGACTTTTGAGTGTGTTTGACTTCATCTGTCACCACAGAGATAAGAAAGAGTGGCACTTGCTGGTTGGATGTACATCACAGACAGCAGAGGTGGCTGCCCCCTCTTTCCTTTCAAGACTTGTCTCTCTATTTCTTCTGTTCCTCTGAGGGAGGTAGAACTACTGGTGACATTTCCTATAAGGAAATCCTTTTCTTTCTGCTTTTTGCTGACAGCATTGTGGCAAGGCAATGCATTTGGAGCTAGTCATGCTTTGCAGCTGAAAGAAAATAATAAAAGGCCTTAATTAATGTTAAAATTTTCTCTTTGGATATCTCAGAGAAAAAAAACCTGTGTGAGTCTCTAGAGAAAAAACAATATGTGGGTCCTTGGGTGGTTTGTGCCTTTGTTTCACAGGCCTCTGATCAGCTACTGTGAGTTATTTCACTGAGGATGACGTTCTCATTGTCAGTCTAGATGAGACTCAGGATCTACCTATAACACTACTGTGTCTTAAGCAGGTTTAAGTCAACCTGACTGCAGAGAAAGTGTACAAAGTTTGGTTTTGCCTTTCATCTCAAACCTTTGGCTATTTTATTTATCCATAGAAATTAATTTCACTGTGATTTCATCTGGCTAACCCTCACTTTAGAGGTGCCTTGTGACGGCCTGTTCTGACAGCAAATGGTTCACTGTCTAGGACAGCTTTTATTTCCCATTCTTCACACCCTGCTCCACCTACCCCCTTTTTTAGACTAGATTCGCTTTTCTTAATTTTTTTTTCATAAGCAACAGTGAACAGCAAAGCACTCAGTCATCTATCCATCCCATAGCTACTGAAACCCCATTTATTTTGACTAGGAATATTCCCGTGCTCAAATATGGAGGAACAGACAACTCACAACCTTCTACAGCCAAACCGGAACACTCTTTCAAGCTAAACTGTATCTTCTGCTTTAAAGTAGTCTTGCTTTCTGTTAATCATATCTGGTTTCCTCCAGCTGGGATGTAAGTTCAATAATTTTCTTTTCTACAGTTACTCCACCATCTGGTGCATTTTTACCATGCATTTGTTGGCCTACTGAGAGGAACTTTGAGAAATTTGTTCCATATTGCACTGTTTCTGCTCTGAGCAAGTTACTTTAAAGCCATGTGTTAATATGCTTAGAGGTACCTGCAGCTTCCTCCCTTGGTCAGCCTGAATGCTCTGCTCATCAAAGCAAAAATCTGTGTTTTAAAAAACTATTAGTATATCTTATACTCATATGAGATACATATTTTTAAAATTATATGGCTATACACTTAGAAATACTTCTGAAGTTCTATATTTTAACCCCAGGGGAGCATGAGGACTGTGAAATTAAAACTAGCAACAAAACTTTGTGTCACTTGATCCCAGACTTCTAGAATCATTAAATTCTGCAGTTATGATAAATTCACACAGAGGTGTCACAGCCCAGCAAGAAAACATTTTGTAATCATTTCCTCTGTACGCTTGTGTAACTGCCTGTTCACTCAGGCAACTTCTGTGTTTGTCACCACAGCTGACAGAATGACAGAGGTTTCCCTGTGAGTTTCATTAAAGTAGGTGGAAGGATAGAGAGGTTATTCAGCTGTTAGAGTGAGAAGAGAGGTTCAGTGACTGTCCCTTCTAAAATGGAGTCTGTAAGGAAAGCCCAAATCTTGTAGCAAATTATGGAGCCTGCATATGTAATACTTTGCTGGCTCCTCTCTTCACACAGCACACTGAAATTTCTGGTTCAGAACATTGCTCCCAAGCAGCCTAAACCCTCCATGACATGGCAAACAAGATGAACCACATCTCTGCCCAAGCTTGTGATTTTCTGGGAGGAAGGGAAAAAAACTCCAAACCCAAAGGTGACAGGATATCTCACTGAATCTCTCAAATTTAACATGGAAATGCAGTTGATGGATAAGGCAACCTAAACATAGGATGTGCTGACAAGATCAGAGAATATGACAAACATGGAAGACTTCTCCCATGTAAGGCCACATTATTTGATTTCTGAATGCAGAACAAAACAGGGTAATGCTCCCAGAGCTACCCAGAGGCTCCTCAAATTCAGGGGATGAATATTCCTATATAAAGACAAGGTGTTATTGTCATATGATGAAACATAAAGTCTCTTCCTAGATGCACACAGTTACACTGTCTTGTCTTTTGATTGTAGATAGGCAGCTGTGGCTGTTTTGCCACACAACAGCTATCATAGTAATCAGATCATGGATCATACAGGGAGTACACACACAAGATGCTTCCTCTTTGGGTCTTCTTAGCAAGAAAAAGAAGGGATGAACACAACCCACTGAACTGGGAAGGGGGAAAAAGGAAAATCATTGAATCATAGAATTATTTTGGATAGAAAAGACCTTTAAAATCCAACTATTATCTAGTCTATTCGACTCTGTCATGCCTGGTGTTACTTCAGGTAGCTTAGCACCACATCTCAGCCTCTTTTAAACACCTCCAGGGATGGGTATTCAACCATCTCTTTGGAGAGCCTTTTCCAGTGATAACCTTCCAGTGAAGAAGCCTCTTCCAATATTCAATCTAAGCCTCTACTCATGCAACTCGAGGCCATTTCCTCTCTTCCTATCATGTGTTACCAGGGACAAAAGACCAACATCCACCTTGCTAAAACTCTCTTTCAGGTAGTTGTAATTTCAGGTAGAAGGTAATATTACTTAGCAATGAGAGGAAGCAGAAATGCCCATAAATATGTATGCATGTATGCTGAAATGGTAATTATCACAACTTCACCACCAACACCCTCACTCCATTTGTGGTGAATGGGCATAGTGAGCACACCACTTTTATTTCAAGTATCCAGTTCACTCAGTTCACTGCCTGCTCCTATTCTTCTCCTGCATGCCAGGAAATCAACATGTATTCAGCAGTAACTGACATAAAATTGTTTTCTTTGGAATTTTTATATTTTTTTTCTTTCCCAGCAGCACAATTAGAGATTCATTACGTTGTTTGCACTCCCTTGATAAAGCTACAAACAGTTTGGTCTTGTTAGAAAAGGGCAGTCATATAAATAGATAAGTTAGGTGAAGTCCAGTTCAGACTAACTTGTGAGTTAATTTACTTGACTTCACAGCTCCCTCATGAGAATTTCCATGCCAAGAGTTCATCTCTTGGTGTGACAGATGCTAGTCCATCCTGTTTTCTGTATCTCTAGGATTTTGATCTGTAAACTTGAGTTTTCATTGGAAGTAAAACATTTGGAGAGAAAGCTACTGGGATTGGGCTTTGGCTATTCTTCCACATCTGCCCTTTGGAGCTAGGGAAATAGTTGTGGGGATAACTTCGGTAAAGATTTAGAAGCATTCAGATGGTGCAGGGATGGGAAATGCATTAAAAAAAACCTGTATAGAGAGATGCACAAATTGTGTTTAACAGCTGAGCCAATGAATCACTGTTGTTAGAATGCATTTGATTTTCTGTGTGCACAGAAATTAAAGGAAATAGATTGCAGGTGAATATAGAGGGGATAGATTCAGGTCTCTGCACAAAAATGATGGTTGATATAATGAAGATCTAATGAGAACAAAATTGAGATTCAGAGTTACAGATGGCATTCTTTTCCATTACTATCTGGGACATTATTTTGTTCAAGGATCTGCAGTACCATTTTTCTGTGGTGCTTTAGAACAGAAGCAGCTGTCAGTAAGGATGGATACATAAAATGGCTGGGGAGTGTGTTAGGGGATTACTCCATTTAATTTTAGCTGCTTAAAAGCTAAGAGCCTTGTCCCTTGTAGATTTGGTGGAAGTAAAGATGCTTCAAGAAGACGTCTAAATTCATCTGCTCTTAGCACCCAACACAAAGTATTGTTTTTTGCCAACACTGTGTCCTGTTTGTCTTTTTTTCTGTCAGTGGGCATGTGGATAACTTCTACTGCACACCTAATCAAGTTCATTAGGATTAAGAAACAAGAGATTCTTCCAGTTACCCTGTCTGTGGTTGTCTATCTCAGAACATACCTAAGTAAGACTCAGGTGACCACACAGTTTTAAGAATTCTTTTCTGACTTACAGCAATGTTTAGGTTACTTGCACAAGATACTGTAGACCGATTCAAGTCCTTTGTTATTGTCTTTAAAACCACAGTTTCACAAAGATTGGAAGAGACCGCGAGCATCATTAAGTCCAACCTGTCACCACAGACCTCATGACTAGACCATGGCACCAAGTGCCACATCCAATCTCCTCTTGAGCACCTCCAGGGATGGTGACTGCACCACCTCCCTGGGTAGCCCATTCCAATGATGAATGACTCACTCAGTGAAGAACTTTCTCCTCACCTCAAGCCTAAACTTCCCCTGGCGCAACTTGAGACTGCGTCCCCTAAACCATGCTTCCCACTTTCCATGAGAAGTCAAAAATTCATAAGTGAAACAAACATTCATATACTGAGTATTTCTCATTTCCATATTGTAAATCAAAGGGTTCTTGGGGTCTGTGAGAACTTTATATAGATGGACAAACCAAAAATGCTTGGACTAGCAGGATTATATTATTATCCTGGTTTTATTTTCAGACCACGAACCTCATACACTCTAATCAGTATCAGAGTGAGGAAAATACAAACTTTCTGTGTCTACCTCTGAGTTTGCTACACAGCTAACACTGGCCAAGTCCCTCTTTTCCACTCCTTTTTCTCAAGGAATGTCTCCTGTAGTCTGGTGTTCAAAAAGAATTGAATTTTCACATTTATGAGCAGCTGCTGCTGTCTAAAATCTGTGGAGATGCTTAACTCAACAGCTGTTTTGTGGTAACTGTCTTCACCTTCCTGTGGCTGCTGCTTCCTCTCTTCTTTGGGACTCTTGGAGTCTGATAGGCTGTGTGAGAGCTCAGAAGCAGGTTGTGGAGAGTACGGTTTTAAACTCCCTATCTCAATTATCAGTTGGAGCTTCATTTTGGCTTCTTCCACCCAGTGGGAGACTGTGTCTTAACCATGTACTGTGCAGTAGCAAGCATCATCTTAACAGTGTTTCTGACTCTTATTGGCCTAGCTGGTGAGGAATCCATGTCTTGGGCTGGTAAGCTGCTGTTTACTTTTCTAGGATGGTAGACATCAGCTTCAGATTTTGTTTGGATTCCTTGTAGTGATGCAGGTGATGCCACCCAGAGCATTGCCATATATGCAACCTTTTCTGTCTGTCTTCATCTGATTACATACCCAGAGTGGCATTTTTGTTTCCTACCAAGGCTCTACTTCTCCCTCCACCCCTTTAGAAATGTGAAAATATTTTTACAGCTCAAGCCATAGTAGCAGATGGCTCTTTACTTTCACAATCATTGTTTCAGTGTGGTCCCTTTCCCAAATTTTGGAACCACCAGTTTTTTGGCATCTTTTCCTCAGTGTTAGGATGCAAAACCAGTGGCAGGCTTGAAAACTGCTTATGTCCTACCCATGCAGAAGTGCAGAGTTCACTGCCAAGCTTAGTGCAAACCCTGGTTGAGGACTTTTTCTGAGTGTTCTAGTTTGTTCGGTTTTGGGGTTTTTTTTGGTTGATTTTTCTTTTGTTTTGTTTTGTTTTGATTGCCAACTAGTAGCACAGGGATATCAATACATATTTTTTCCTATCTGTCTTTGTTGCCCTGTCTGTTCAGTCTATGAACCTTTCATGATAGAACTGTCCTTCCTAGGAGGAGCTATGTACTGGGCAGGAACAAAGCAATCTCAGTTACAATATACTTACTGTAGGATGATCAATAGCACATGAACATGTACAATAGAAAGATTTAACAACTTGTTAAAGGTTCAGGGAAACAATCTCAAGGATCTCAGTAGCTCTAACTATTCTTTCCTAGGAAGGATGATTTCATTCCTCCTTGTCCTGTTCAGTGATCTTGTATTTCTGGTTCTGAGCTTGACCTGATCACATAGAGGGGATATGGTGTCACCTGTATCTTCCTGTCTGGGAATGTCTTCCCTTGTGCCATTCCCTAGTACCCATAGCAGGTGCAACAGGTCTGATTAAGCTTTCTGCCTTGCTGTTCTGCTCCTTTTTGGGGCAATGAGCATTGTGTGACAAAATAGCTGCTTTATGGAGAATCATCATTTTTTTTAGAATAAAGAAGAAAGCAGATGCCTGAAAGCTTTAGTGAAGCATACTGTATTCAAAGTTACCTTCCCAGGCAGGCTTGCCAATCCCTGCTGGAGGGAAAACCCAGCTCCATCAGACTGCTCCACAGAGTTGCTTTTTCTCTTTGTGTTTATACTTTCCACTTGACAATAGCTTATCAGATCTATATGGGACTTGTTGTTTTCCTTGCTGACTTCTAGGCTCATCACGCTCAAGAGGGGTGACTACCAGAAATCAAGCTTCTACTATATGTCTTTTAATCTATTTTCACTGTGTGCTCTTTCCTTCACAGTGCTGTAGGGGCAGTGGTCATATTTTAATAGTTTCTGGTCATATTTTAATAGTTTCTGTTTAAAATTAATTCCAAAATTAAAGTTTTATAAAATACCGAGGCCAAAACCACACTCAGGTTTTGAGACTACATGCAGAGAATATTCTAGAATACTTCTGAAAGAGGACAAAACTAAACCCAGCCTAACCCATTTGTCTGAGACAAGCATTGGATTGGATAAAGAGTGCTGCTGGTAAGGGGAAGAAGGCATTTCAGTAAGAATCTTGTTTTAGTGTTAACCAGACTGCAACTCTATATGAAGCTAAAAACAGAACATCTTTACCTGTCATAAATATCAGCTTCTTTCTAACCACCCTTTGTGGAGAGAGAGGTATTTGCTCTTCTGTCTGCTGTTTTTTGTAGCTGGAGGTTATAGTTATATTGTTATCCTGAAATAAATAGATTTACTCCATACCTGATGATTTGAGCCAAGTTAACAGAGACGAAAATCAAGTCTTCAGTGCAGGCAATAAAAAACCCAACAAACAAAAATTAGCTATATGGGTGAAAATAGGTGCTTAAAGGCTTCATTCACAAACCCAGGAAAACAAGTGAGAGGAGAAATGTTGAATGCGGTGAGGTCTCTGCAGACCTTTTCCTACATTGGGAGACTCTGAGGGAGGAACAAGCTGTCATGCAATTATTTACTCTTCTATTTATGGAACAAACCACACACATTTTCTTGCCATAGCAACTGGTGCAGCACTTGGTATTTACAATGCACACACAATTTCTATGAATCATCATTAAAGTAATCATCTTTGTGACCAGTGGACTCTAGCAAGTGACTCATTAAGAGAACCACTGGAAAATAATTAGCACATATACTTGTTTATATGCCTGTGTCTCTGCAGAGGTCTCGTTCTTGTTGTGGTTTGGTTTAACTCCAAGGGAATTCTGCTTTCAGTGTAGAACACTTGTTTCAATCAAGGTAATTACCTGAGCAGTATGGTTTTGTGTACAGTGCTTCCATTAAACCATCGTATTTATCATGAGAGTAAATGAAACAGTTATAGTCCGTTTTAGAGCAGCTCCTGGCAGTGGTCCAGCTCAGTGGCTTTTTTTGGGGATGTGTCTATGCTGATTTCAGCTTGAACATCTAAAATGGTGTTTCTCTAAAAAACTCATTACAAAATGCTTTGAATGCAGTGACTGCTGCCTCAGGTGCTTAGCAGGTTCTTCGAGGTCGCAGCCATCTGTGACTGTCTGTGGATTTCCTTAGAAAGGATTCCCTGATTTCACAAGTCTTGGTGTAGCTGGTGTACATGGGAATGGATCAAAGTGGTGCTTGCTTGTGTGTACAAATGCCAGTCTGGCAAATTCTCTTCTTTTTTAAGCCACCTTTCAAATGTGTTTTTTATCTGGAATCATTGTTAATTTCTGAGCCCAGTGTTTTTCAGCATTTGTTTTAGAAATTTTTTTACTTGCAGTGATTTACTTTGAGGAACTAGAAACCTGTTTATATCTTCTGTACAAAGGAGGAGTGGGATTAAATGGCTTGAACCTAAGCGCTTATTGCTGTTTAGGCTACTGCAAGGTATTCCCCAGAAAAGTATAACTTTCCTATTATCCACTATTGCAACTGCCAGCCCAAAACAGATGTCTTGCCCCTTGTACATGGGCAGCTGGGTCAGCTTCAGATCTCCACTGACTATAAAGAGACTTAGGATGGCAAGTGTAGGACTCAGTTATGTATATGGGCATCTAACACCATTTGCTTTGCCTTGCTATCTCCTTTCTGTCCTTTGAGTGCTCCAGGAGGGCTTGTATCTTTTGTGTGTCCTTTGAGATGTCTGCCAGCACAGTATAGATGTTCTGACTACTTTATTATCTCTCATGACACTGGATTTCTGCATTTAGACAACTGAATTACAACCTTACAGGAACCTTAATTTAAATACCTGAATCTTGGTGTCTCCTTTTCCCTCATAGAGTTTGTTCCTGGCTCTAATACTTTTGTTACTTGACTCAGCATTCAGTTTGGCATTTCATGGAAATATGTACAATGCATAGGCGTTGATTTCTTCAAAGATTAATGTTTTCTACCTGTTGATTTCTTCAAAGACCAATATTTTCTACCTGTTGAGGAATAGTTCCTGTCATACTTCATGTTTTGAACAGCCTGATTTCACAGCATTGTTGGAAAGCAAATTAAGATGCTGCGAACTGCACGCAAAATTAATTTCATTTAAGACAATAGATTGTGTCTGTTAACTGCAACAAGTCTGTGGGTGCTCAGTAACATCCACTTGGATCCACTCTATTTGACATAGGTCAAAGAACTGATATGAATACTTGGGGAATACATAGTCTAATTATATTAGGTATACTTCTGGAACAATGGGGAGCTGCAGGGTGTCAGTTATAAGATATAAGATAATTATTATTATACTAGTGAACTAGATGGTGTTAGTCTTTTGAAACACTGATGAAACACTGATGTTTGAGGGGATTTACTAGGAAGTGTCCAACTATCCTATTTAAAGATCTGTTCCCTGAAATGTTGCTAATGACTGGAGCTGCCCATGTTGATTAAATAATTAATCAGTTAAGAAGTACTTAATGAAGGCATGATGTAAGAACAATTTAAAATATGGTATTGATGGGAATGTGTAGGCTTGTTGGCCTTTTATGGTTCTTCTCCCTTTTAATGTTGTTTTAAGTCCTGATAAATTTAAATATGTTCTGTAGCCAGATAAAATTGAGAGGTTTTCTACTTTGTCATTTTCCATTTATTACTGTTTCTGTAAATTATCCAACTGCTAAACTTTTCATGTGAATTTATGATTATTTCTGGCCATCCTAAAACTACATTTATTGGCAGACAACATTTCAGCCAGAAGCATTTTTTGTTTTTTTTTCTGATTACAGTACTAAAACTCAAGAAGGGTCAACTCATGAATGGACATTACTCCCAGAAATCAAAGTTTGTGTTCTATGGAATGCAGACATATTACAGTGATGCAGGTGATAATGTGAGACATAACAATGGGTATGATATAAGAACTAAAATAGAGCAGACTGAAGGACTATCTAAAAACATAAAATTTCAGGAGCCATTTTCAAATAACATCCTGAAGGACAGACTGGATTTTATATCTCAGAATATGTCCAAACTGAACAATTCTGTGCAGCAGAGATAAAGACCATAGTTCTCAATAGAGGAAAATTATCCCCCAGGGACTCAAAGCTAACCTAACTGTTAGGGACCCAAGGTAGCTGATTGTTTCTAACCTGCACCTTACTGTAAAGGATATGAAAGTATATTTGTAGAGAAACTTTTATTTGGCAAAGGAGATACTATTTATTATTTATTGCAGCTGCAATCTACCATGCTGTTCACCATCAATTGAAACTGAAGGAAAAAAAAAAGGTCCAATTGCAGATATAGATTTTTGGATAGATAGCAATGGACAGCAGGTATTGTAATGATGCTGAATATTCACACTTGGGGTGGACAGAAGAAGATAAGAAGTCAGAGACCACATATTTTCTTTCTCTTAGTCAGCAAGAATTAAACCAAACTATTAAGATCACTAAAAACTGAAATTTGCTAGTGGATATCTCTATCCATGTATCCTATTTTAGAGTGGGACAGATGTTCTATTGCTCCAAAAGGGGCAAAAGAATAACACTCACACAAATGGACTGGGTAGTAATGGAAAGACCAAAACCCCTACACTCCCCTGCTCCCCACCTGGGCTTCACCAAAAACCCCAGGGCTCTTTCTCTGCATCACACCATCACCACCACCACCACCACCCTGCCCCATTGCTAGGCTGGTTTCAGTTTGCCCAGGCCTGTACTGCCCCCACCTTTTACCATGACATTAGGGCTAAACAGGCCAAGATTGAGCAGAGAGAAAAAAAAAGAGAAAAAAAAAGGTTACTCAGGCCAAAGAGGCCTGAGTCACTCCCCAATTTTTAGCAGGTAAGAGAGGGGGAAAAAGAGAAAGACAATAACTTTGCAGCCAGATTTATAAGAGTGCAGGATTTATGGTTAGAAATACATTATTTCCTGTGTCCATCCTCTGGGCTAGACACTCTAGACTCTGGGGTTTCTTTTTTGGAGGCCTAAAACAGCCTAAACAGCCACATCATGAGTGAAAGACTGTGTTGACCTAAAAATCAGTAATTTCCGTTGGCTAACACAACATTAGTTCCAAGTCAAACATCTACTCACAAATATTGTTCCTACATACCCATAAAATGAACTAAATATAATTCAGTCTGTGGTTAAGTGGTATGATTGATTTACAGGCATCCAGGTTCTGTGTCAGGAAAACGATATTAAAGAAAAAAAAAGAAAGGCCTTAAATCCACCTTTATATTCTGTTCTCTACACTTGTCATTTCTGCTGCATTTACTGTTTAAAGTTTTAGCTGAGTGAAAAACAACTTTTTTTTTTTTTTTTTTTTTTTTCCAAACAGCAAAGAAGAAATATTTGGTTTTGTGGTGTTTATGCTCTGATTTATGGCGATGCTGGGGTGTTACACTCGGTTGCGTACCCAATTCCATTCTGAATGTTGCTTCTACAATTTACAATTTCACCATTTGAAGGTGTAAATGTTAGACTCTTTCTCATCTATCCTGTGGTAGATTCTGGTTGTGGTGAAGCTTCTTCCTTTTTTTGTTTGTGAAAAGATTTTAGATTTTCATCAAAGTCTGTGAATGAAATGCCATGAGATTATTGAATGGAGGTTGATGATGGAGAGCTAACAGCTATAAGAAAGAAAACATTGCTTCTGGAAAAGCAGAGTAATTTATTAGATTACTGTCTTCATTATGATTTTTTTCTATTACTTGAAGAAGTTAGTATCTTCAGAGGCTATAATATGAACATCAAAACCATGAACAACTATACTTGAATCCTTAGAATCATAGAATCTTTTTGATTTAAAAGGCCTTTAAGATCAAGTCCAACTGTTGACCCAGCACTGCCAAGTCCACCACTAAATCATGCCTCTAAGCACCACATCTACAGGTCTTTTAAATACCTTCAGGGATGTTGGCTCAGCCACTTGCCTATGTAGCCCTTTCCATGAAGAAAATTTTCCTAATTTTGAACCTCAGCCTGCCCTGGCATAACCTGAGGCCATTTCCTTTTGACCTATCACTTGTTACTTGAGAGAATAGATTGACATCCACAAATATCTATTATACATTAGCCCGTAAGAAGTTAGGAGCTCAGTCTGTGTCTGGGATCTCATTAGTAAAAAGAGATATGCACTTCCACAGGTTGACCTATGCACATTAGACAAAATAAGGAAGGATTTATTTTGCAGATCAAATAACTGGAGCTCAGGTTTCCACATGCAGGTGATGACAAATGGACAAAATATCTAAAGTTTCATTATGAGCAATGGGCATCATGTTAATGCAGTTAATGAAATAGAAAGAGCTAGTCTATTGGCCAGGAAATAGGACTATTATTCAGTTCACTAAATATAGACATCTTGTATCATTCAGGTGCCCTAGGGAGATGTGTGGGCTGAGAAAATATGATGCAATCAGAGGATATCTACTCCCTTCTGAAGACTTTGTGGGATGTCCTATAAAGCCTAGAACACCAGTAAGTTCTCATGGTTGGGGAGCTAAATGTGCCACAGATGTCTCTAGAGTCAATCCGAGTTTTGCAACCCAATGCACATGAAGATATCTCCATTTAGGCATTTTTCTATGGATGCTCATCCTGTTTTATGATTGCATGATTTGTGCTCTGAAGATGTTTCATCCCTTGCATTGCTGAGACATAGATGACTATCTTAGATTAGACACCTTGTTTTCAGATAGCTGAAATTAGGTGCCATAAATTTCTCCTTCCCTTTCGGGCTTAAGGGAAAAACTTTACTTTCATTGCTAGAAATACTGTAGAGCCATTACATTTTATGAGCCAGGCACTCAGCAAGGAAATGTGATGTACCCTTAATAGCAGTTTATATTTGCATGTTTAAAAGCCTGGAAAGCCTGGTTGTACTTTCACAACTTTTTGTGACCGGTGCAAAACCATGCAGATGAATGAAATAGTGTAATGCAATTTCCATACACATAGAAGAAGAAAGATAGCAGTTTACTGCATCTTGAAGCAAAGTGGTTTCATGAAACCATATTCCAAATGTGACTTGGGTAAGAACTGACATTCGTTCATAGCACACAAAATAGGAGATAGTTCAGAGCTGATTGTATTGAAATTTCCACCCCAACTCCAGCATTGTGCTGAAGACCTTCTCTGAAGTCACATTGAAGGTTGGGATCCTTTCTAGATCTGCTTGTTGCTTCAACACTTATGCCCTGCAATAGCTTTACTTTGATTTGGCGATTATGTCCCTAACTAAAAATTCACTGAACTCAATCAGAATCAAATACATCAAATACATAGGACTATGGAATAAATGGAGGGTGCTCAGTTTCACTGGATGGGCTGTTTTGGTGTTATTTCCACAGATTTTGGTGCCTTTTTTTATTCAAAGTTAAAATCTTCCAAGAATTGCAATAGCAAATGAAAATAATACTGACAGGGACCCTCAAGGTTCTTCAGACACTTTCATTTTGCATCTCATAAGAGAAAGCATCAAGCTCCATTTGACTTTGGAAGCAATGGAGTTGTCTGTGATTGGGCCGTAGAGATTTGCATTAAATGTCTTATGGTGCCTAGTCTGGCTCCCTACCCGACTGCAGCCCCCTGTAAATGTGCTTGTTTGTTCTTTTTATTGCAGCCATCTCCTGCAGACATGTAAATGGCTGTTATCAAACACCCTATTGTATTCTTGCTGGCCAGATGGCTAAAGGGGCATTACTGTTCTCTCACCATAAACTGTATGCTTTGCTGCAGGCATTAACAAGGCAATATATTCTTTAGGAACCATTAAATACTTGAGATTTAGGTAGTAGCAGGTATTGCTGTGGTGGGCTTAAAGATGCTTTTTAAGTCCTTCACTTTGTCCTTAAAAATTCTGCTCAAATGAGGTTGCCTCAGGAGACAAATTAAAATAAATATAACCCTCCGAAGGCTAAGTTTGCTGGTGCTCCTGAGATCTGTTTCTGTTAGGAGTAGAATCTTGGAAGTTGTGAAATGCCTTTTAAATTTCCTTGTGAGAAGCAGATCCAGATTTCCATGGGTGAAGTAATGATGTCTTTATTTTTAATTTGTTAGCCTGTTTCATTTACAGGTGTCTCTGGTTCCTAACACCTCAGAAAGAAGCATCCCGAGCCTAGAAAATCCAATTAGTGTAACAAACCAAAGCAACCTGTGACTGTCATTTTTCTTGCAAGAGACAAGGCTGCCAAATCTTTAGTGAATATTTACTCATCACATACTCTGTGCTGGGTAATAACAGAAGAGGACTCTGTGCTTGTAAAACTAAACTGCTCTGTAGTTTGAGAGCCATTTATAGCTGCACTATAACCTTTTAGTCATTCCCACTCCTACTGTCAGCTCTGAAGTCTTCCCCTCTTTCCCTCCTCCAGTACTTGTAATTTTCCTTCCAAGTGGTGTGTATCTCCAGCTAAAGCTACCACCTGTGAAGTGTTCACCCCTAAAGAACCTAACTGATTTAATATGCAGGGAAGTGAAATGCTGCACACTGTAGACATTTCCTAAGCAGACCTCTTTTCTCCTGGAAGCCAGTGAGTGAAGAGCCCAGCAGTGCTTTCTCTGGCCACTGCACTTTCTTCTAATTACAATTTCTTCTAATTTCTTTATGTCTGACCTTCCCACTCACAACATCCCTCTAAGGAAAATATAATTTCCCCCATGGGCCCAACTATTCACTGGATAATTTAAATCATTAGCTCTATGCTACCTAGTACCTTCTTATCATGCCTGTGACTAAGCCTGTTTTGATTTGAAAATATGTAACTGCTTTTCCCAGCCTATAAGGTCTCAGTGATATCAGGAAGCTTCTGCTTTCCTTCTATCCATGAGACTGATGCTGCTCCTCCTACCTGTTTTTTAGGTTCCTTGAAGAAAGCTTTATATCTTCTCCCAAATGCATTGCTTTGGAAGGAGATATCTGTAAGATACCCATGGAACTACCTTGCTGTTCTTTTCTAATCCTTCCTAGTTCAGGACTGAATGATGGCTGTTAGGCAGTGGTATGTGAATTTGGCCAAGTTATGGATATTGCTTCCTTGTCTACATCCTTCTGCATCCACCTGCTGTGGGTTTGTGACAGTTTAGGCTGTGCCTTTAAAAAAACATTCTGAGCAAATCTACACTTGGGCATAAAAAGGAAAACAAAGATTATTCTAAACTAATTTCGTTGGTCAGATGTGAGATGTACCGTAGCAATATCTCTCACATTCTTTTTCTCCCAGTCTCACTCCGTTTTCTGTCTGTCTGCTGGCATGTATGGCTGCTTTGCTGAAGGACTCTATCAGCAAACTAGAGATAAGCATTTCTGACTTACTAACAATGCTTTTGAACTAACTGAAATTCCCCTAACATCTCTCCTCTTCTCTTTTCTTCTAATTAACCAGAGGATAAAGGGAGGGGAGAGGCTGGGAGCAGTGGGGCAGTGTTTTCCTGCCCAAGGAGGATTTCTGTGCTGTTTGCTTTTTGTAAATACCTGTATAATATTGTAAATACTGTGTCTTTTGTACATAGTCATTGCATTCCATTGTTGCTTGTAAAATACAGCTTCATTCGCTTCTCCAACTGGGTTCAGCTGAGCTTTTATTGATGTCGGTGGGTTAAACCATCACAGGCTTAGGCTTGTATGTTATATTGTTTGGTGAAAGGCTTATGCAACTTTCTTGGTTTGGGTTTATACGGCTTGTGACAGCAGGAGTAAGGACTGCAATTATTGGTGGGGGTTTGACCCACAACTATAACAAAAACTCTAGTAATCATAAATTTCTAAAGCAGTGACTCCCTCTGCGGTCCTTTGAAGACCATAGGTACATTTGCACTCTCAGGCTTGGGTAGGAGATGCTACCTGATATTTTCCAACAGCAGGAGAATAAAGTGAGTCCAGGGGTTTCATCATGGTCCTGTGCCTTGGCAGAATAGGACTTGGTTCACTACCTGATTTCTAGAGCATTCCTTGGCCTCTCCAAACCTTGCCTCTCTATATGCCGTGTAGGGATACTTGCATTGCCTTACATTGGAGAAATGAGGGGAAAACACTAAAGATTTTGGAATAAATTAACCAGAAAGCCAAAAAGAAACTTCTTGTTCTTACTTGCAGTGCCAGTTACCTCCTTTATCTACTGTTCTCTGACAACAGCTTTCCTACCCTTTCTTGCTCTGTTTTCAACAGTTTCTGTGCTATTTCTTTGCTCGTGCAAAGGTGCTAGCAGCAAGCAGTAAAAAAACCCCCCACTATTCTTTGTATCCTCCATAAGATTTTCACTAAGACCTGCAGAAAATTTCCAGTAGTCAGGCAGCTCATTGAGATAACTTCTTATCATGTTTGTGACCATATTTCAGTTTTTGTGTGTCTGGATCAGGCACTAAGGCAGTTCATTGTTCTTCTGTATCATATACTGCATACTAAGCAGACCGAAGTTTTCACAGGCATTTTTTAACATAATAAACCAATCACAGTAATTAAGATTACCTAGAGATTAAGATTACTTGCTGTGCCTGCTCTGGTGTATCTCACATTTTATGAATGTCAATTTAGACAGAAAATATTTGCCAAGCAAACCTGAAAGCTTCATGGTGTTCTAAGCATTGTCACATAATGTATATTGACCCAATACACAATGAAATAAGTAAATTTACAAACCACAAGGCCATTATTAGTTTCTGAGAAGTTTGCCAGAAACTGTTAGTCCATGTTTACATCAAATAATTTCAAGTAATGAAGAAATGTGAAAAAATCAAAAGCTATTAAACCCATAGTTTGCACACATGAGCAAGGAGCTAGATCCCTCTAATAAATTACTCAAGAAATAGTTTGCCTGGCCTTTTGCCACATCATAACAATGTGAACAGGAAAATTTGCAGGCAAATTTAATCAAATTCTCTAAGATATAGCCATTCTATTTCAAGATTATGCAAATACAAAACTATTTTTCTTGTCAAAATCAAATTACTGCTTTGGTTTTGAAAGCTTTGATTGTCTTTGCTTTTTAGCATGTCATTAATGTCACCTTATTTCATTTATATGAATGTTTTCTGTTCATTAGGGAAACTCAATCAAAAGTATGATTTTAGTAATGGACTTTTTTTGAGCCCGACAACAGCAAGCAGGTCAAGTAGGGGCATCAGAGCCTTAGAGAAGGGTTATAATTATTGTTTGTAATGCTAGGAGTTCATTTTTATCCAGGAGATCTGTTTTCACATTGCCTTATGATTTCCAGTTCAATTATCTATTTCATTTGGTGTTTGCTGTTACAATAGTGATACTGCTTTTGGCTGATGATACTTTCATATCATTTTTCTTACAAACTGTTACTAATCTCCAGACTTATGTGTGTCTTTTATCCATACCTCAGTGAGTCATACTCATATACATTTCTCCATGTTCCCTTAGAGATGTTTTAGTGTGAAGAGCTGGCACTGATTGAAAGTGTCTTTCAACTGTCATGAACAATGAGATATCTTTGCAGTCTCTGACCCCATAAACATTCATCCCTGATGTGAATACTCTTGTCGTGCACAAGTCTGAAGCTCTTTCTTGGAGTCTTTTACCATGAGCGGCTCAGCTGCACTTCCTACTTTTTCCTGTTCAGCATGAATGATCTCTCTGAGGTTTTATTTACACTGCCGATCTAATTTAGGGTTTCATATGTCCATACTACATGATCTTTAGAGAAAAAGTGGTTTTCATAATGCAAAATGCTTTTATTTTGTTATCTCACTCCATTTGAACTTTTTCTAAGGCAGAAAGAAAGAACAAACAGAGAAACAGGCTGGATGTTAGAAAAAAGTTCTATACAGAAAGAGTGATTGCACATTGGAATGGGCTGCCTGGGGAGGTGGTGGAGTCGCCATCACTGGAGGTTTTTAGGAGAAGACTTGACGGGGTGCTTGGTGCCGTGGGTTAGTTGTTTGGGCGGTGTTGGATTGGTTGATGGGTTGGACGCGATGATCTTGAAGGTCTCTTCCAACCTGGTTTATTCTATGTATTCTATGTATTCTATGTAAAAGAAGGCTCATGAAAATAAGGTAACTTGGGCAGAGACTTCAGCATCCACCTCTAGATCTTGGTCATCCTGAGTTAGCACAGTCTCTGCCAACACTATGTTGCTTCACTCTCTGAGAGAGATAAGCTGCCTTCTCCACCTCTGTTATCTCATAGACTCCCTTTAGACTTTAGAACACTCATTTAATCACTTTTGGCCATAGTGCAACTATATTCCACCTGAAGTCCCTGTGCTTTAGCCAGCAAAGAGAGGAAGGCTGAAGAGCAGTCCCTGGTTGCGTGCTCTTTAATAAGGTAAACAAGTAGCTATTGCTACCTACACTATCCTCTACTGAACATTCAAGTCAGCAGTGTACTTAAGGGATAACTCAGACAGCTGAAGAATTTACTCATCCAGTTCAAGCAGTGCTCATGCTCATGCATTCAGCAGGAAAAGGGCTTCTGTGTCAAATTTTGCTCAAAGGAGTCACGTCTCCACTGTTTACATTTCAGCAAAGCTGTTTACATTTCAGCAAAGCATTGGTTCTTTGTCAGGCTTCACCCATACCTTTGCACCAAAAGTAAATGTATTACAAGAGGAAATCAGAGATCAACTTCAAGCAAGGCTGAAAAACTGATACTTCCTCATTGTCTGTTTTGCCTGGAATCATAATTTGCTTTTGCAGAGGGGGCAGGTAATGAACTGTTTCACCTGAACTGAGTGCATGCTGTGAAATGACAATAATAGAGCCAATCCTTGAAAACAAGTATTCCACAGATAGTTTCAAGGTATATAAACATTTTTCTTAACTCTCAGATTACTCAATATCTTCAGTGGGTTATTTACTTACAGTCAAGTAGCTACCAGTCTGTAAAAAAAATCTATATAAAAAAAAAAAAAGGTAAAATCTTACTTTTTTTCCCATTATAGTGTTTCCAACAACTTTGTCAAAAGATAATATTTTTTGTTGTGAGGTACCCAGGATGATGCATGAGGTATTATCAGTGGCAATTATAGTTTGGCATCTGTTTAGCGAACTGTTATTTTTCTAATCTTCCATGGAAGCTCTTTCAATCAAGGTCAAATTCCTCTAATATTTTCATCTTCAAGGAGCATGTACAATGTGCCTCCTCTCCCCACTGAACACACAAAGACAATTGATATTGTCACTTTTCTGAGCAACCAACTGCAATTTGTGTGTGTGGTGGATGGAAACAACCACAAAGAAAAGAACTTTCACATTCAGAGGAGAACAACATGTCAAAAATCCTTAAACCATGATAAATGTACCAAAATCATCCAGCTCTTTCCAAACAGCAGTGAGTGATGGTGATTTATGACTGTGGAGACTTTTCTTAAGCTAGTAGTTTTTGCAGAAGAAAGAAAGGTCACTGTAAGTTAGGGTATACATACCTTATCTTGTTCTCTGCAGTTTGTTATTTGCTTTGAACTAACCCACACCAGATTAGAGACCTGTGCTAGGGGATTACCATTAATAACAATCATTGCCATCATAACCAAAAGAAAATAAGGGAGATATACACACACACACAAATACTTCACAAGCATTATTTTCATGTACAATTTTGACAACATCACATAAACAAAGCCAGTAGTTCATAGATGAGAAAAGCAAATCCTAACAGAATAAAAATAATAGCTGATCCCTAAATTGAGAAAACCAAACCAAAACAATCAGAAAACAAAATCAGAGAAGTTGAATGGAAAAAAAAATCATCAATTTGCACTGTGTCAAAGAGACTGGGCAACCATTCATAAGTAACAAGAGTGCAATCCAACAAATGATGATGGAAATTATTGCATGGGTGACAAAGTGGGGGAAAAAAATACTCTCCAGTAATTCTGGTCTCTTTGCCATAGGTATCACAGCAAACCTTGCTTTTCTGTTGTTCTCCTTAGAGATTACCTAGCTGCAATAGGCAATGGGACAAAAACACTTGAGTAAGGTCTGAGACCAAAACTTTGATTCATGAAGATCTCTGATATATCTCAGAACATTCAGTTTTAAGCATCCTCAGGTCTGCTGGTACAGAAATTATCCACAAAATAAACGTCTGTGCAGCCCCTTGTTTTTCTATTGATGGGCCAGTAACAAGAAGAGATAAATGATTAGAAAAAGATGCAGTGAGACTTCCTGGGAACAGCCACTTTCCAGTAATTCATAACTTCTTAAGCAACAGGTAATTTCATGAAAATTTGGTCCTGGCTAAAACAGAGTTAGGAGGAGAGTATGACTGGGGAGAGATTTAACAGATGTCTTTAGGAAGGCTGAGAAGGGGTGACTGTTAGAAATTTATATATCTCTGTGTATGACCTGGGTACATGAATTGTGTTAGTTTTGAAAGTAGGTGAATAACCATAGTTCTGAGGTATTTCATCCTACAATACAGTAGGATGAAGATCACTTTGTATAGCAGATAGTATATTATGCCGATAATGAGTTGAGACCTTCTTGTTTTCATTTTTTAACTTGGTTTCTGTAAAGAAGTGGATTTGACCTGGAAGAATTAAGCTGACTGATATTTCCTTGATGTTGATTAAAAAAAAGGCATTGACCTCAGATGGTAGCAAGAGTAACCAGGCAGACAGGATATACCAGGTGAAATCCCACCAAAGCCCCACTATTATCTGTTAGTATGCCTGGATAAAAAAATAGATGTGGTTGGAGATAAATAGTTGGGTGATGGAGACATGAAAATGCAAAGAGTTTGTAGACTGATCTAGTCAGAAAAAATTACAGTAGAAACATATCAGCTGTCACAACAGAATAGTGTGAAATAAGATTGGCTATTTATTGGTCTTAATCTTCTAACTCAAAACATAATAAGCTCCACAAATACCACCTTCTCAGTTATCTAATATTTATTTTAAAACTCTTCAGTGATGGAGATTTCTCATCCACCTCAAGTACTGGTTCCAGTTTCAGCTTGCTCTGACAGTCCTACAGCAGGTCTTACAGAAGATAGAAAGAGTAGGATGATACATCCCAGAAAACTGTGAATAAGCTAAAGAAAGAACAGAATGTGACAGGAGGTTGCAAACTAGGCAGCGATGTGTTTTCAGAAAAATAAATGTCTGGAACAAACTTCTTAGAGAAAGAATCGCTATGTGAACTTGGATTCACACAAACAAGCCAACCACTAGAAGAAAAATCAAAATACTTTCCAGATTATGAATTAAACTACCTGAAAAAACTTAGCATACCATCTTTTGGCTTAAGCTTTGTTACCATATTTTAGTTCACATGCAAAGCTAATTAAGATATTACACTGCACGAACCCAAAGGTTACTTCAGGACTTCTGGAATAAATTAAATTTCTTTGTCTGCATACATGCATCTTGTGGTAGATTGGATTTGGCTTGAAGCAAGACTTAAACTGTGACTGAAGTTTTTGTAGTGCTTGAGGCACCCATGAAAGTCTCTCTCCCATGTGGATTTTCCTGTGTATGCCAAGATTTATGCTTGTTTCTTTTCCTAGATTACCAGTGTGTAAGAACTGTCTTCTGCATTCAACCTCCTATTTGCATGAAATATAATTATCTGTGAGGCTTCAGGCTCTACTAATGTTTTGCTTAATACACTCAGAAGTTATTGGCAATGTACATGCAGGCATAGATAAGGTGACTAACACCTCCTAGACTTCATTTCCATTGCAAGCCAGTGTAAAAATGGAACAGTTAACCAGGACAGATGGATCATTTACTATAAGAAAAGCAAGAGGGTCAGTTTGAAGGTATGCTGCTTTAAAGGGATGCTCTTAAAGTGACAGTGAGCAGTTAGGGGCAGAGTTTGAGTGAAGGTCTTTCATACTCTGCAGTCAAAATTAAACACAGGATAACATGTGAAGCTTAGAGTAAAAATGGAGGCAAGGGATGTGATATGCAAGGTTTATAGACAAATCTGCTGTGGAAACATTTTCTCTTTGATGTAATGTGTGCATCCTGAGCTGGGATGATGGTGGACTGTCCCCACTTCACAGCACAATGGCAAAGGCTTTGGATCAGCAGGCAAGTGAGCAGAAAGAACAGAGAGGGACCCACACATTTATACATTCTTATATAGTAGAGCTGACTGATATTCAGCAGCATTTTATGTGGAAGGATAAACCAGACAGTCCTTAGCAGATTTAGTACTTTTTGGTGTGAGGTTTTGGGTTTTCCCATGAAAACCCAAATAAGTAATATTTGCTTTATTCTTGTAATTTCAAATCTTTGGTAGAAGAAACAAACAGAAGAACCATACGTTTCTCTCTATGCCCAGAATCCTGTTTTGATAGAAAAGAGCAAGATAAAGTTGATGTTATTTCAAGATTGTGATTTTCAGGGCAATCTGCAGATGGTATGAACACAGAGGAATCAGTCAGTCAGTCAGCATTTAAATAGTTAATTATGGATATTAATGTCTACTTAGCTACATTAGAAAAATAAATGTAATGGCTTTTCCTGCCAGGAGGGTGCTTCACATAATGGATCACTTTGCTGATGTGACTAAATACCTTTCTGATATTGATCCACACAGAGAAGAAGAGAAAAACCTAAGAACACCCTTCTGGGTGCTATAAAACAGCCAGGGAGGCAGCTCAGGGACGTGCAATATAGATCAGAATTTATACCTTCAGAACTGACACGAAAAGCACTTCTGAAATTGCTAAGTCTTTTCAGGAAGAACTGACAGACAAACAAAAGAAGCTGTTTTTTTCATTTTGTAGATGTCTGCAGCTCTACATATCTTTCTGGAAGAGACATTTGATTCTTGCTGGAACCAAGGAGAGACTTGTGATAATTGGATGTTGGGTGGACATCATAGTTACTCTTCAGCTGGACACTTGCTCTTAGGTGGTGCTAGGACTTCAGTCTATATTTGCAGACAAGGAGGGTCTAGCCTGGATACACCTGGCGCTCCTCACACACCCTCTCTTCATCCCAGGTAAGTTTGCTCTTGGGCCTGTTTGCTGATCTTTTGGCAGGTAGGATGCAGGAGTTGGATTAAATCAGTTACATTGGTTTCTCTAACATAGTGGATTTTCATAAATGCTTCATCTCATTCTAAAATAGATAGGTACATTTTTATGCTCTGAAACTCCTTGACCTTATTAACTGGATCTTAGTTAATTCTGAGGAAGCCCAGGGTTACTTGCTAGGAAGTCTACCCTGAAGTCATCTAAAAATAGATAATGTGACTCTTGTCAGAGGCTTCGAATGTCTTTAGCATTTCAGCACATATTTATTAGCTCTGGTAACTTACTATCCAATCACTTAAGGTACAAAATTAACTTGCTGAACTGGAGTGGGATACAGTTAGTTACAGTTACACTATCCTTGAGTTCGTGGTGATTTTTTTTTCAGGGGACATGGGTTTCTGGTCCTCACTATGTCACTACTTAAGGACGTGGTCTAGTGCAGACCGCTTTTCATCTTTATACCTCAGTTTCCTCTCCATCAAGTTTTCATTATTTGGACTGTAAACCTACCAAGTTAAAAACATTTTGTAGAGCAGGAACCTCATTCAGTATATGATAATACAGTAACAATTTTATTACATGCCTCTTTATAGTTTAATTCTGGTTTGTGGCTCTACAGGCAAAGAGCTTCATGATCCTTGTGACTAGCTGTGATGCCCTTAAAACAAATCTTGCCCTACTTGATAGAAATAAGGAAGCACTGATTTCTGTGAATAGCTTGGAGAATAGGAGCAGGAGCTCCTGTTTTTATTCTCTGATGCTTAACATTAAGCTACAAGCTCTGAAGCTTTAGGGACACTTAACATTTCTCTTGTATAGATTTCCAAGTGACTGACAGGTGATGAGCTTAGATGGCAGATTCCAGTTTCCATTGAACTTTAAAGAAGTTGATATCTTTGAGATTTCTAACTCTGTATCAAATTGGATTGATGCTGTTCAAGAAGGGGAAGAACCAGCGGACACATGCTTACAGAGTGTGATAATATAAGCTTTGCTTCCTCAACAAACCATGCTGAAAGTGTCAGTCCTTTTCAGAGACATTGCATTTTTGGTCAGTATCCTTCCCAGTCCTCTCTTTTCTGGTTTGTTTTTTGTTGTTGTATTTTTGTTGTTGTTGGTTGTTGTTGTATTTTTTTTTTGTGGCTTTTTTTTTGTTTGTGGGGTTTTGGGGTTTTTTTTGTTTGGGTTTTTTGGTTGTGTGTGTGTGCATAGCCTTGTGACAGTGCACTGAAGAGGACTGGAAAAATACACTATGCTTGGGAAAATAAGTTGATATAATTCATAATCCTCTCAGGACCATATTTCCAGTCTTTTAGATGCATGGAAGAAGGTGTCTTGCCTCTCAGGTGAAGAATACATTAGCTGTTTATCTTGCCTCTGGCTTCAGATCAAGCAGGCTTCAAATAAAGCAAATGCAGTATATAGAGAGTAGCACTCCCTTTTTAGATTATTTTGGCTTCTATTAGGTAAAGCTGTTGAGCACTGTGGGAATATTTGCCAAGTTGTCTCTTGGGAGCCAATTTGCAAATCAGTAGGGATGCTGGTGACATACTGCTATGTGCTTTTCTCCTGCAGGCCCTGGAGCACAGGTCTGCCTGGCAGAACGTAACTTGACAGCCATAGGTTTGCAGTGCAGCAACAGAGTAAAACAGAAAGTTATGCACTTCTTCAAGACCAAGTTTTCTGATGCCAGTGCTCTGAAAAAATGGGAGAAATAGAAGACTGAGAGAGACAGACACAAAGAGACATACAGATGAATATGAGCAAAAGT
Organism: Dryobates pubescens; assembly: GCF_014839835.1. NCBI lineage: Eukaryota > Metazoa > Chordata > Aves > Piciformes > Picidae > Dryobates > Dryobates pubescens. The sequence continues at coordinate 16,097,109 of NC_071625.1, read as the reverse complement.
GTATTTTTACATAAGGCCAGATTATAAAATTAAGTGGTAGTAGGGATGGGATTTGGAGAGTAAGGGGTCTCTTACCATTCAGAGGATGATGTTGTTTCTGTCATCCACATAATAATTCAGTCAGCTGTACATCTTCTGAGAGCTCTGATTTGAACACTCAAATCAAATTTTACTGGGTAGAGGCTCTAGGGAAAATGTTGGTTAAAAATTGTGTGGACATCAAATCCCAAATTTCCCTGTTCTCTTCTCACACAATAGGTTGCTTGCGCTGTTGTTAGTGAGGGTGACCTCATTTTGCACACGCTATGGCGCAGTCAGGAACATGCAATTCATTTGGATAATTAATGTGATTTAAATATTGAAGGAAAAAAACCCACCTTTGTGGAATCAAGATGACCTTCTCATCAGTATTGTTATTGATATTTATAGTGTTATTTTTTATTAATCTAACTCATCTTGGGGCCCAGCTATTCTGGCCAATATTTCAACATGCAAAACAAAGAGAGACTTTAAAAAAAGCTCCTCTTAAACTCAGTGGCTCTTCCTATATGCCTCAAAGTTGATGGATCCCCCTCTTAATATATAACTTCATCCTGAAATTGTACTAACATCTTTGACAAATATGATGGTTGAATGACCATGATTTGCTTAGGAGGATTAAAGAGAGTTACATATATATTCCTTAAATCCTCTTCTGACATATCTGCTCATAGACAAGCCATCCACAAAGAAAATTTTGGAGTGAATGAGAAATATTTTTGCCTTGCAAAGAACAGTTGGTTCTTGTTTGCTTTATATTTCTATTCATCATAAACTGTCTGTGGTCAGAACTTATTTTAAAAAATCCAATGTCTGCTTTCACAGACATCAAGCTTATTATTCATATTTTGAATGCTCTGAATTATCTTCCCATGAAATTTAGAGACAGTCTGTTTCTTTTGTTCTCATTCATACCATGGAACAAATGTGGTTCTTGGAGATATTATTTCCTTTTATGCTCATGGATGAATAATCTACTCTACATCAATGAATTTGCTCTAAACCTGAAACCAAAAAGAGAAAATATCTTTCTATAAGACAACCCTAGCTGTGTATTGTGGCACACAAATGCCATTAGATGTGCTCTGTATGCCCTTTCCCATTAAACACAGCCAATAAAATGGGAATTATCTCCTGAACTAACGGCTAAGACCTAGTATTGGGTGAAGATTTATGTCCAATTGACTCTGTGCTCAAAAGCTCTTGGTCACAGATCTTTTTCTCAGCCTTGCAGACAAGTACAGTGATACCTTGACTGCTGGACTGAACAAATAGATTGAATGTACAGAGAGGACAGCAATCAACAGTCTAAATGTAGGATTCTATTATTGTTTGAGGCCCTTTGAAGGAGCCTGTCTAGACTTCAACTTTATGTAGTAGACACACTCTGCTACTAAATACACATTCATTGGCCTGCTAGATGTGCTACAGAAGATGGGAGAGGTATGGTATTGTGGAATAGCAGGTGGAAGGATGAATGAATGTTTTACAACATCTATAATAACACCACACATATGTGTTTATGTCACTGAATTCCACCCATTAGGTTTCAGCGGGTGATTGTCTCAGGATCTCAATCCAAAACCTAACACCTCCAATGTGTGGCAGCTGTTTTTAGCTCAGCATTGCTGAAACTTTTCATCAGCTTATGGTTTGAAGACTTCAGAAGGTAAAATGTATCTCCCTGCCTTCTGTGTGTAGGGATGCCTGTATCACTGACACTTCTGACCATAAATTCTATTATGTTCCTTCTGGTTGCTGGAAAGAGCACTGGTCAAGAGTAACTGGAACTGAAGAGCACCAATGGAAGCCCATATTAAATTTAGAACAGCAGGTTGTGAGGCTATTAGATTTGTCTCAAAGAATGGTTTAGAAGATAAGTGAAAACTTGGTGTCTTGGGAATTCAGATACTGAGGTGATAAGCATGGCATGGAAATGTTACCAGAATAGAATGAAATATAGACTCACATGGATCAGTGAAGTCTGCTACTACACTTGCAAGCAAAATACATAGTAACTGTCTTACAAATCATTTGCACTAAAAAGTACCTGATGAATCTGGGTGTTAGTTGTTGTACATGCACTACCATCTACCACTATACTTTATTTGTCAGAACTAAGGAAATGTTAATCTTTGAATCTCCCAACATTTTTCTTTCATACCCTGCCACACATGTTCACAAATAGATATCCTATTTGGTTTTATTCTCTAGCACAAGAATATCAACATGCAGCCTTTGGCTTTTCAGGTAAGAGTTCTATACATATATATTCTCTTTTTTTTCAGCTGTAGAAGGATTTTTTCTTGTTTTCTTTCCATGAAGATTGTAGTTATAGCTTAGTCCTTTTATGCTAGAGCCAGCATTTCTAATGCGTGTCTCCTGGATTTATGTGGATCTAAATGAACAACTGCACTGAAGCATCGCATAATCTCCTTTATTTTCATTTTAGATTTACTACTAGTAATTACATGCTATGCATATAACAGAGGATCTAAAATCAATTGTGCACTTTACATTTTACTGGGTACTTATTAATTTCAATATCTATCTCAATTTAATTGACATTCCCTGCATAAATAAATGTAGCTTTTTTCCAGGATGCAGTAATAATCCATTAGAGACATTTATGAATACTTCTTAAATGGCTGGTGATTCTGTGACCTGAAAGAAATGAGGAAATATGGGATGATTGATGAGGCTCTCCATCTTCTCCTTGAAGCACTGACCTGTCACCTGAATTTGTTGCTCTCACGTTTTTGCATTATGAATCCCAGAACAACATGTTCTTGAAATGCACAAATGAAGTTACTATATTGGATTTGCACCCACAGCTTATAAAACAATACATCTGCAGCAAGAGCACAGCCTTCTGTGGTGGCTAGTCCCCTCATTTATCTTCCCTTTGCCATGGCTGGAGAGTTTTACTTGTGAACATTGATGTTACACTGGGATGATGAGTGCTCAAGGTCCTAGTAAGTCAGATGGAGGACACTGTTTCAGCACATGACTTGTGATTTCTGTGGCAGAGGGTAAGGGACATGTGGGGAATGTCACACTGCTGACCACATGCATTTTGCTTGATTTGCAGAGTTCACAACTTGGGTTGACCTTCCTCTGAATCTGCACAAAGATTAATATGGTGTTAATATCAGCTGCTAACAGTATATGGGAATAGCATTTCTCTTTTCATTGCTTAGGTGTAGGCTTGTTGGCTGTCTCTAAAGGAATGGAGGAATCCATTTGAGTGTAGATTTGGATTCATGTCTAATTGACAGTAAGGACTTACAGATGTGATCCTTTAAGTCCCAGTTAAAGGAGAAACATGAGTTCTTGAGCAGTGGGTCCATGGAAACACATGCACTCCAAGGATTCCTATAGGGACAGTTTATATTGCATTTTGGGCACATTTTTTCTTAGGAACTTTTCAGCAATGGCTGAGTATAGGCACGACTCCTCTTGCAAAGGTTTTCTGTGAGTCCCTTGTCTTTTGCAGCTTGAGGCTAGTTCACCACACTACTGAAACAGAGGCAATGTCCAGACATGTAGTGTGTGGAAGGGTTGTGTCTCATGGGAAACTCTGTTGTGCTTGTCACACTATAGAATTAATTTTCCCTTCCCTTCAAGTGTGTAGATGTAGGAGTGAGGGATTTGCCTCACCTACTTTAACATGCATACAGAATCTGTCCCAAATAAATTGTGAGGAAAAGAGTCTGTAAGGTTTATTTACTTTGTCCATTTTAGACAACCACTTTTGAAAAAGCATGTTAGATTGTGCTCTTCTGTGGGAGTTGGTTACCTGTTCTTTATTGACAAAAAAAATCACAGAAAAGAATCTGTGGTGGTTTGAAAGGAAAGGCTCTGCTTTCCCTCCCCCACTGAGAAAGAGACCACGGCTAAACCCAGTCGGAGAAATGAGAGTATATTTTACGAGGAAACAGATTATATGTAACACAACAAATAGAGGTATTTTACAATATATACAGGAATATACAGCAAATAAACACAATCAGAAAGCAGACCCCCAACAGAGGGGGCTTCCCCCTGTGCCCCCTTCACCCCCCTACCTCCCTTCCTCCCCCAAAGAGGTAGAAGAAGAGAAAAAAAGGGGAGTTAGTATAGCAGACACAGGCCTATGCACAGGGAGTGAGTTAGTTCTTATCTCTTGGCAAGAAGCCCAGAAGCAGATCCAGACGAAAGGGACAGCGAAGGAACGAAGACTGAGAGAAAGTTCCCAGCTCCCCTGGGTCCAATCTCACCTCCCCCCCTATACTTGGCCAATGAAATTAGTTTAGAATACCAAAATATTTTATAAACATTTAGCCAGTGTGCCCCTTTCTTAAAGGCACAGTGTCAAATGGCCACAGAATCATAAAATCATTAAGGTTGGAAAGGACATACAAGATCATCAAGTACCACCGTCTACCCAACACTACCATGCTTACTGCCATGTCCCAAAGTACTGTGGCTACGCATTTTTTTGACACCTAAAGGGATGGTGACCCTGGACTTCCCTGGGCAGGCTGTTCCAATGTCTGGCCACTCTTTCAGCAAAGATTTTTTTCTTAGTGTCTAATCTAAATCTCCCCCAATGCAACTTCAGGCCATTTCCTCTTGTCCTATTGCTAGTGACTTGAGAGAAGAGACCTACCACCATCTCAGTACAACCTCCATTCATGTAATTGCAGAGAGAGAAAAGATCTCCCTTGAGCCCCCTCTTTTCCAGACTAAACAACTTCAGTTGCCTCTGCTGCTCCTCTTGTTCTCCAGAATGTTCACCAGCTTCATTGCCTTTCTCTGGACACACACTGGCAACTCAATGTCCTTCTTGTAGTGAGGGACCCAAAAGAGTTTGTACAAGTCAGTCAGGTAAATATATTTAGTCAGATATATCTTAGATTAAATTATTAACTAAGGGTGCCCATAAATATGTAACACAGTCAGGAACTGAAACCATTAGTGCTGGGGAGGCACAAGAATCAGTAATTTATGTGGGTGGGGTTTTTTTTCCATGTCAGTAATAAATAGATATATTGAATATGTAAACAATACTGGTATTTCTAATTAAGCTGTCACAGATGCTCTTAACTCTACCCTCTCTGCTCTCACACAAGGTTAGTTATATGATCTTCAACTACTGTTTTTGTTGCTCAGACTTTCACATGCTGTCACAAGGTCTGAGAGATAGAACCTGTGAGTTTTGCAGCAGATGGAAATTCAAGGACTCAGATGTTGGAGTGGTTATTCTCAGCCAATTATTTATAATATAAGGCTCTTATCTCTTGTGTGTTTGTATTTCCAGTTTTCAAGCATTTGAGCTTAGTTGCTTTAATGGCTGCAGACAACTTGCCACATGCATTCTGAGGACTAGTCTCTCCAAGGAAATATGAGAAATGGCTGGCAATTCAACCAGGTTATGCTGAGAAATTATTAACTCACATCTTAATTAGTCACTCATTAACAAGCTGTCCTTGTCTCTCAATTAGCAGAATTAACAGAAATCATTAGTTTCTATCAGCTGTGCCCATATTTCCCAACATATGTAGGTGATATGCAGCTAGTTAAAAAGGAACTCTGAAATATGGAAGTCAGTTTGTAGATGATCAAGAGAAAGACAATTTGTCCCAGGACATGTGAAAAGGCAGCTTCATACAACATTTCACATTTCCACTGAAAGCAGATAAAAGACTGAGAGAAATATGAAATTTGTGGGTCCTAATTCATATCTACAAATCATCCCTTCCCCTGACTCATTTGATCCCTCTTCCCAGTCAAAGCTGAGTTTGGGAAACCTTCATTCAGGCTTCTGAGAGGTGGAGAGCAGCAGCACTTCAAACATAGCAGGGATGAAACCAAATGTCTCTGTGCAGTATTCCTTGGTCCATCTGCCAAATGCTGCAGGTAGGAGATTTGCTCTTTTGTTGCTACTGCAGTGCCTCTCTCAGCTGCGCTGTTTCATGGGGCTACTCAGGGCAGGGAGATGGCAGAACCACACCCAACACCTCAGAGCCTCAAAACCACATACAGGTAGCAGACTCTGCCACATCTACTTCCTGGCATGGGAGAAAAACCACAGAGAATGCTTCACCCCCAAAGTTATCACTACCAGGACCACAGGGAATGCACATGTGATAGTCTCAGATGCTTATGCAGTTTGCATGCACAAAGTTGTGGAATCCAACTGGGAGCTCATCATGGACCTGATGTTTTTGTGCATTACAGTACCCTAGATACCACCCCAAAAGTTTTTTTTGGAGAGAAGGATTAAGTTTTCAAATCTAAATGATGCTTTAGAAAACTTCTCCTTAAATTTGCTTCCACACAGCTTGTCTGTCTCCCAGTCCTTGATCTTAGCATCTCAGTATTAGTAGCACAGAAATCATAATCAAGAGTGCTCCACTCTAAGCCAAGATGCCGTAGTCTACTCCCTCATGGGTAGTCTCCAGGTGATACCAGTGATGATCTTGGAGTATGACAAATGCCACTGTTACTTACTTAGCTGAGATCTCATTTGTTTCAATTTACTGCCTGGCTCCTGAAGATTGGATACTGTATGACTCTCTTGACTGTGTTAGACAGCTTCTCTACCTGACAGCCTTCAGTGAGACTTGCCATAAGGTTATCCAAAAGCTACTCCCTGAAGCTTTCATTTTAATCTTAGTTCTGACAGGGAGACAGAGAATAGTCCATGACCCACTGTTCTGACTGAATGGAAATGGAGGTACCCTTCACTGTAGAGGGAAATACAAAGGGAAGATGAAAAAGTAGATAATGCACTACACACAGGTCTCAAGATTGAATGACACTGGTTTAAAGTTGTTGCTGTTAACACTGATCAGGAAGTTGTTTTCCACTCAAAGGGAACCAAAATAAGATCTTTCCCTGAGTATAATGAGTTTTGTTTCTTCATAGAGTAGTCTGCTGTTTCTGCCTGTGGGTATCCTCCAGATGGATCTGGAAGCCAGCAGTGTGTTTGTCATTCCTTTTGAAGATCTAATGAATGGCAGATCAAAAAATCCGGAACCAAAAAAATCCAGTCAAGGGCCAGAAGCCCAAAATTCATGATGTCTTCTCAGTGTTATCTGGAGCTGTGCAACATGTCATGGTTGATAATAGAGACAAAAGCTACAAGGGGAATGCAGAAGTCCTGAGCAGAATCTGCCCTGTTGGCATTTCTGCTGGCAGGTACCACATTCTTGACTTTTTAGGATTTGCCATCAGCTTTGATCCTTTCAACTCACCTGGGGCATGGCTCAAAATCTGGCAATATCTGGACTCAGTCTTGCTTATACTGCTGACAAGCTCTGAACTTTGTCTGCTGACTGTTGAGAACATTACATCTTGGCTTTGGTACCAGTCAGCCAAACCTTTATCAAAACAAAGTGGCAGGTAGTGACTAACTCTCAGAAGAGCAGGACAGTCGAGGAAAAGTTGTTTAGCAGTAGCTGTGAATAGGTCAACCCTGCAGGACTAACAAATCTTTAGGAATATGCTGACTTACAGGCTTGTGATTTTACAATCTCTTTTAGTTGTTCTCATCACTCTCACTTCAAAGAGATTCATGAATTTGTCCTCCCAAGCTTCCAGTGAAGGTCGTGGTGTGTGCAGCTATCCATACTTACCTGTATCAAAAGAAGCATTTTGTGATGCAGATTAACCTGAGGTCCATTGAAACAAAGCTCAGATATACAACTTGAGCTTTTTGTATCCCTGTGAAATGATTCCTTAGAGCTACTGTCTACATATCAGTTCTCAAGTCTGTAAGGCTTAGCATATTTAAATCTTGTACTGAAATATTCCTTAAAGAAGAGAACAATGGCTATTAGCTAAAGTGTTTGTCACACCAAGAACCTGCAAGGCTGAAGACATAAAGGTAATACAGACTTCAGTTGCTCGGACACTTTACAAAACAAAGTACTTCTTTAATAAACACTGAAAAATAAGTCCTTATCATGGAACTAGTTTTCTAATTTCAGAATTCAAGCATATAAAGTGTTTCTTCTTGGACCAAACAGTAGGATTATTATGGACAAAAAGGTTCCTGTTTGTAAAGTACCAATTGATGTACTTACAAACAATGCAGTGGGCAAGAAGAACTCCATTTGGAACGATTCCTGTTTCTCTGCATACTTCCTTCTGTTGCAGTGATTTGCAGAATAATCAAGAGAGATACTTAGCTGCTGGCACCCAGTTTCCCCATTCTTACAGCAGAAATGAGAGAGAACTCTCAGAATTTATAAAAACCATATTGTGACAGGTAGATATTCACTACTGTCTAATCTTTGATGGACCTTGCTAAATTTAGAAAGTTTGTTGAAATGTTGGGCAAAAAAAAGCACTCATGTAGTAGTCCTCACCTAAAACAAAGACATAGGGAAGAGTGTGCTTATTTCTTCATTAAATAAATGTATACATATATTTTAAATCATTACTTAAATTTATATATCACTCTGAAGATAAGAAAGAGAGAAATCATACTCCTCCTTCAGTTGGGTGATACAGCAATACAACTCAGCAAGACTGAGCTCAATTCTCAGCTCTGTGCGCCTTTTAACATCTCTTAACATTTCCAGCTGTCACTTCCCTGTGGATTAAATCAGATAAAATCCAACTCTTTTTCTTCTTGATGTGTTTTACCTTTAAGCTCCTCTGGGAAAACACTTCTTCTTACTCTAAATATATTCTGTAAGGAGGAGAAGGGTAAACTTGTAGCCTTAAACAGACATTCACAAACAAGAGATTTACTTTAGTTCATTATGTAGTTAATTTGGTTATATAATTAAAATGTAAGTCATTGAGAAGATACATCTGTGGCAGATGAACCAGCTTGTAGCTAACATTTATTGATACATCTAACGGTCTGTCCCAATCTGGTAGTGCCAATTTTCTCCCAATCCCAAAACAACCGGCATGAAATGGGCATAATATTTTGAAGATTAAAAGCTGACAGAGAAAGCCATCAATAAATCTGGAATTAATGTGGAGCAGCCTGGTTATCCTCTGGACTTATTTTAGGATTTTGTGTGCTTTTCAATGAATTGCAAAGTTAAGCCACTGTAGTAGCAGTTAGGAATGACAGAAAGGAAACACGTCATACCTCACAGTATAACTAAGGTTGGAAGAGACCTCGAGGATCATCGAGTCCAACCTGTCTCCACAGACCTCATGACCTTCCAGCATCTCAACATCTTTACTAACCTGAGGGGCCCAGAGCTGGACACAGGACTCAAGGTGTGGCCTAACCAGTGCAGTGTACAGGGGCAGAATGACCTCCCTGCTCCTGCTGTCCACACTCTTCCTGATGCAGGCCAGGATACCATTGGCCCTCTTGGCTGCCTGGGCACACTGCAGGCTCATGTTCAGCCTACCATCAACCAGCACCCCCAGGTCCCTCTCTGCCTGGCTGCTCTCCAGCACTCTGACCCCAGCCTGTAGCACTGCCTGGGGTTGCTGTGGCCAATGTGCAGCACCTGGCACTTGGATGTGTTCAATCTCCTGCCCTTGGCCTCTGCCCATCTGCCCAGCCTGTCAAGGTCCCTCTGCAGAGCCTCTCTACCCTCCAGCAGATCAACTCCTGCCTGGAAAAATCAAGGCCATGTTGCATTTTGTAACCATAAAAATTAATTTTTTGCTCCAAACACAAAAGGATGTTTCTCCACAGAGTTTCTAGGCTGATGTTACCCAGTATCTTCCAGAAATAATGGGGATGTGTCTTGTTTCACGAGAGGTTCTGAGTGCAGCGGTTTCCTGATAACACACCATTTGCCTCTTGCCACACAATGACTTATGCAGGGATTTGCACTCATCAGTCCTGGTTTGTTTCACATCCATCTATGGATGGAGGAGGGAGGTTGACTTTGACAGGTTGACTTTGAATTGCTTCCACAGCCTAGGTTGACACACGGTTTCTGAGGTGATTTATACAGTAGCTTGGTGGCAGCTTGTTTATAATGCAATGTAGTCTAAAATGATTTTGCTTGCAACTTAAAGTGAGAATTCATCCATCAACTCACTCATAGTCACTGTTCTGGCCCCTACAAGTGCATTTAGAAGGTGCTTTTTGCTGATAGGTTTCTCTGCTCTGTTCATGCACATTAGTTAAAACAATGAATTGGAAGACCAGATTTTCATCTGGTGTAACTCTGAAGAGGTTCATTACAAAGGATTTAAGTTTCTGAATTCTTCTGGAATTATAAATAATTTTCTGGGAAAAATCACTTGAACAATGTTTTAAAAAGTGCTTTTGGGTGTCAAGATGTACTAATTTTGTACTATTTTCTCAGACGTACTCAGTGAGAGACAGGTAAATATCTAGACACACAGTGAGGGACCTGGTTGTCAGAAGTATTAGAACTTTTGCAAAGTCCATTGAATGTTAAAGACTGCTGCCTAGTGGAGTTCTTGTTTGCCATTGTTTAGAAGACACTCTTACAAATTCAGAGCTTTCAAGTAATTGAGTACTTTGTCCAGTTCTGGGCCCCTCAATTTAAGAAGGACATTGAGATACTTGAGCATGTCCAGAGAAGGGCAACGAGTCTGGAGAGAGGACCTGAGCACAAGCCCTATGAGGAGAGGCTGAGGGAGCTGGGATTGTTTAGCCTGGAGAAGAGGAGGCTCAGGGGAGACCTTATTGCTGTCTACAACTACCTGAAGGGAGGTGGTAGCCAGGAGTGAGTTAGTCTCTTCTCCCAGGCAACCAGCACCAGAACAAGAGGACACAGTCTCAAGCTGCACCAGGGGAAGTTTAGGCTCGAGGTGAGGAGAAAATTCTTCACAGAGAGAGTTGTTAGCCATTGGAATGTGCTGCCCAGGGAGGTGGTGGATTTGCCATCCCTGGAGGTGTTCAAGAGGGGATTGGACATGGCACTTGCTGCCATGGTCTAGTAGGCATGAGGTCTTCGGTGACAGGTTAGACGATCTTTGAGGTCTTTTCCAACTTTATTTCTTCTATGATTCTATTCTATGATTCTAATTCACAAGCATTTTCAAATCAAATTGAATCTAGATGGGGCTTGTCATGGCAGAACATCATTCCTGCTTGAATGGGTTAAAGTCTGAAAAAAAGATGTAAGGAGATGGATAAAAAAAATTTCTTTAAGCTGGCCACCAGCTACAAAGAACAGCTGCCTGACACAAGATAGATAAAGCATTTGTGGGGGACACCTGCCCTGCAAATAGTCAGCTCAGATGGGATGTGATGAGCTTTCTCTTACCATCTCCAAGATCTCTATGTAGGTCCAAGTATGAAATACATAAACTCCTATAACCCTCATAGGATATAGCATGTCCAGTGAAGACTGGCTCAACTCTTTGTAGAAACAAAATGCCACTCTAGACTTGGAACTCAGCACACTGAAACTGTACATTTAAACTTACTCCTTCAGTTAATAATATGGTGGGCAGAAGGACAGAAGGTGCTTGGATGGTGGGAGATGAGTAGGGAAAAAATGTGTAGTATCTCAGTGGACTGAGAGATGAGTAAGGGAGGAAATATGGATTAAAGCAAATGTTATGTTTTTTTGGCAACACTTGTGAAATGCTGAAGCCCTGTGGTGAGGCAAGAGCTAATTTGCTGTGTCAGGCTCTAGTTAGGGAAGCATTACATTCTGTAACTGTACAGAGAAGAAAGTCACTGTCCATGCTCACTTATCAAAGGTTTCAGGCTTCTATCCATAAGGGTAGGAGCTTTGCCTCACTCCCAGAGAGCTCATTTGGCACACAGAGATCCCCAGCTGGAGCGCTGTACCTCCCTCCATTTTTACCTCAGCAGAAAGAATCAGAGAAATATCCTTGTTTTGCAGAGACCAAGACCTTCATCATTTTGTAAGAAACCCTGTGCAGACCATTTCTGAGCAGTAGAAAAGGTCACTGTTGCTGTTCAAAGCATCTTTCTCACAGATGTTGCTCTGTTTGTTTTAAAGACAGAAGGAATGTTATCCTTTTTGTCTTCCAGTTTTATAAAAAGAAGCTGCCCATTCACACTTAAGGAAGGTAGTTTAATCAATTTTTATTGGTTAGGTAGTTAATGCTAACCATTGTGTCTGCATGTCTTCAGCTAATTAAACTCAGGTTTATTGAAGTATATGGAATCCCTCACACTTTCTCACTTCACTTTTTCTGTGGGAACAGAATAGAATCATAGAATCACAGAATTGTTTTGTTTGGAAGAGACCCTTAAGATCATCAACTCCAGCCCTTAATCCAGCACTGACAGGTCACCACTGAATCACATCCCTCTGCACCACATTTACATGTCTTTTAAATACGTCCAGGGATGGTGACTCCACCACTTCCCTAGGAGCCTGTCTCAGGGTTTGGCAACCCTTTCTAATATCCAACCTAAACCTTCTCTGGCACAACTTAAGACCATTTCCTTATGTCCTGTCAGTTGTTAATTGGGAGAAGAGGCTGACTCGCACCTCATTACAACTTTTTTTAGGTAGTTGCAGAGAACAACAAAGTCTCCTTTCAGCTGGGGTTCCCTCATCTGCTCCTCAATATGATTTATGCTCTAGAACCTCTTGAATTGAACTGTGTTCTTCAAGGTGACTAATACCTGGGACGTGTTGTAACCTCCCATGGAGTGAATAAAGAACTGGAAAAATAAAAGATGGAGAAAAGGAAAAGCAGCTCTTCATTAACACTCCAAGACAGTCAGGAAAAGTCAGAAACTCAAATTCAGGTGGCTAAAGCTCAGAGTTTGGTGGGAACACACAAAATACTCAGATTGCCTTGATAAAACACTGCCAGAAATGCAGTGAAAATTAAGTTATTTTCTCCCTTGTGGATGTCTGAAAGGCTCATTTCAGGGTCCATAACTCATGGTGTCCCTGGTCACTCTGTGGACACAGCTGGGAGAAGCCAGTACTTGATCTAGTCCCAGAGTAGAAAGGGCAGTTGTCATTGGGGAGATGCCTACAGTAAGACTTTCACAGTTATCCCTACCGTCATATCTCTGCTTGTCCATTAATAACTTGCTTGATAAAAAATCATTTGTAATTATTATTCTGGCTACAAATACTAGAATTGTTAATCAATCTTCATTTTCACATGGTGATCTGTACTTGCTTCCTGGCTAACATTTTAAATTGGTATTGTCAATTTTTGCAATTATTAATAACGGTGTTGTTATTTGAGCATGATGATTTTGATTAGAGGTAAATGCAATTTCCCAATAGAAAATTATTAAGCTAAAAATACCAGCTTCATCAATTTCTATAATTTATAGGCACATCTTTGCAGTGAATTCAGAAAGCAAATTAAAATCTAGAATTTATAATCCAGCATTTGGCCAAGCACAAGCCTCCTCTTATTTTCATAAAAGCTGGACAGGTAACTAAGCAACCTGTTTTAAGAACCATACTTTGGTCATACTTTGGATCACTATTGACAGCTGATGTACAGAATCATTTTTCTTCTTGAACACATTATGTTTCTCAAGGAACTCAACTGTCAATAAAGAACAGAAAAGAAGTCCACTCATCTCATGCTCCACCTTCTCTTAACTTGTTTACCGTACTCCAGACCATCTCTGCAAAACTCTGCATCATGCAGTGACATCTGGTGTCTGGACCACATACTGCAAATAAACATGTAATTAAAGACTTAGCCCAGGATATTGGGCAAAGACCAGGATACTATTCCAGTTTGCATAAAATATGCAGTGAAAAAGGAGGAATCCAAATATTTCAGTGCTCTAAATTCATGTGGAAAATGCCTACTAATCATGGCAGAGATTGTTTCAATCTCTATGAGTGATTCTACTCTAATTTGCAGAACTACCAGTGCTTCCCACTCTTTGGGTTGAAATTTAAGAGTTTTGGGCAACCCATGCTTGGGCTAATCTTGAAAAGTTATTTTGAAATCTATGTTGCAGAAGAAAATGTCTCTGAAGACGGAAGGAAGAATGTAATAAACACTTCTCAATACCCTTTAAATATTTAGAAACCATCAAAGACATCTGGCTCTTCTTCATATTATCGAGTATTTCTACTGCAGCATTAAACAAAGATGATGACCCTTTTGGGATCTATTGCAGAGACAGCTATACAAGCATAGTGTGCAGCTTTAGATCTCAAAAGAGTTTAGATTCATAATGATAAAAGTTAATTGGTAGACAAAGTTTACTAGAAAACGGTACATAGAATAAATTATGTATAACAGAGCTGTAACAGGTAAAAGGATAGGACAGGTGGATTTATTTCATCAAAGATATCACAAATTGTATGAAAGGAGTAAAGTTTGTGTCATGTATACTGACAGTCACGTGTAGAACATTCTTAGACATACCAGATTCATAATGTCCCTTGTAACTCCCAGTCTCTGAACAGCTATTCAGACCCATTCCAGACATCAGATTCACTTGAAGTTCATCTTTCTTCACTCCTCCTTCTACTTCCATATGTGTGTTTAATATTTTGTAACAATTGACTGAGAGAAAGTTTAATATTTCCCTCTGCCACCAGCAGACTATTAAGTTTTCATTAAACATGTCAATTAGTCAATTCTTTGCCTCATCAATATGCATTTGTCACCAGAGGCACTCACTAAGCCAAACCAAAACACAATGACACTATCTAGAGAGTCCTTCAGCCTTGCAGCTGTTTGGGGTTTTTCAATTCCCTTGTAGGAAGCTTAGACAACATATTAGAGAAATTGGTTAATTAAAACATAATTCCCAGATACACAGTGATAGCTACTCAGGCTCACTGTGTTACCTCTGCTTGTTGGGCTAATAAATCACTGAAATGATATAATTGTTTTCTTCAGCATGTGTGAAGGTGAAATAATTTTTGTAGCTGATTTGTGGAGAAGTACTGTAGCAGGATGCAACTTTCTTTCTTTAAGTCCCAGTAACTTCATTTTCCAGGCACTGGACCTGAAACCCTGATTGCAAGTGGTCTTTTGAATGGAAGCAATTAATTTGAATGGGAATTAGGTTTAATTTATTGATCGACTGCATAATAACAAATTATGCTGACATTCGCAACTGCTTTTTGCCAGGAGATAACAGGTTGGCTTTGTTCACCTGCTCTTCAATCAGAAACCTTCCTTAAGAGCTCTCAGAATATATAAGTAGTTATTTTTGTGGCACTTTAGACATTTAAATAACTGTCACACACGATTTATCCTCTTTCAGGCACCTCAGCACAAACAGTAACTCTCATGACCACCAACTGTTTCACAGATGAGAGAAATGAAAGCTTAGAAGGTAAAGCAAGGACCTTAAAGCTGCCTACCAATTAAGCAGGAGAGAAAGCATCTTATTTTTCTTGCTAAAATGTGAAATCTTAAAAAAAAACCCAAAAAACAACAACTTGCATGGTAATGGTAATTATTAGTGAGTGGACTGAGTTCAAGAAAGATTGTCACTTGAAAGATGTGCAAGGAATAGAATGGAAAATACATGCCACTCCTGTGCTTAGTGAGCTATTTACATTTTTTTAACTTTTAAGTCAAAATTGGTATTTCCATTTAGGAATTGATTATTTTCTTTCAGAAAGAAAGGAAAATAGTTTCAAATAGTCTGAAACCATGATGCCATATCCCAGTTTTCATCAAAAAGAACATGCAGTTCATTCTGGCACAACTACAGGCCATTTCATTTTGATTTTGTCAAGAAACAAAATAGAACAAAATGAAACCTTTTTTTTGTTATTATTATTATTATAATATTTTTTTTTAATCCCTAAACACCAGTTGGCTCTCAAAATGAGATTCAATTATTTTTCTGGTTTTTACCAGTTCTTGTTCCATCAAAAGGATTGACAAATGACAGGTTTAATGTTTGATGTTCACAGTTGAAATAACATTCAGGTTACTTTCTAAAGGGATGTTTTTTGCATTGGATTGATGCTTTCACAATTTTTCCCATTCTGAAATTCAGATATGTGTAAATTATTTCCAACTCTGTCCTGTCCAGGGGTAGGTTTATAGAGGTTTGTAATTTCAAGTCCTTCCTCTTTGCTTGCTGATTTGGCAATTGTAAGACGCCTCTTCTCAGTGCGAGGGCCTCACTAGCCCTACTCCTGTCCTGGCACACAGCAAGGTTTGCCATTTATAAAGAAAGATGTTGAGCTGAAAGTTAATATCTGTGAAGGAGCCACTGGACAGCTATTCATCTTGGCACTGACCAAGCATGCAGCTGGGTCTGGCAGGGCCAGCAACTTGACACTTCATTTTTATAGATGCTACATAAATGATCTACCTAGTCGTCCTTCTTCTGGTTCACAAAGCAGTAAGAGCTCATATTATTTGCATGACCAGATGTCTTAATAGCACTGGGTACATCTGCCTGGATTTTATGTTCTCCCTCTTTTTAATGTGGGCCTCGTATCAACTCTTGTGTATTGACCTAAAAAAAAACAACAACCCAAAAACCCCCCAAAACTCCTCCATTTGTTATTCATCCTTTCGTCCTTCATGTCCTTGATTCTGCAAGAGGGTGACTGCACAAGGAGATCTTGTAGAAGCTTAGTAGAAGAGTACTGTATTTGCAACATGCTTATGACAAGAATCTTCACAGATTAATGACACACCATGTAAAGAACTATGCCTTTTTGTTTTAAGTTTACCTTGTACTCTTTAAGCTCGATGCTTCCTGGTGCTCCTACTCAATAAAAATAAACGTGATTGTTACTCCCCCTTCCCATGTAATTTCTAACTTTATGGGCTTCTATGTTGCCACAGAATTGTTTAGTCTGGAAAAGACCTTTAGGATCACAGAATCACTGTGGTGGGAAAAGACCATTAAGATAATTAAGTCAAATCTAACTCTAACAGAGCCACTACACCACCATATCCTTGAGCACCAACCATATCTAGACGGCCTTTAAATCCCTCCAGGGATGATGATTCAACCTCTTTCCTGGGCACCCTGTTTCAGGGTTTATTTCCAGAAGGAAATTATTTTGCCTCTAAGGGAATCACAAGTCTTTCTCAGAGAAAGGAATGCCAGCTACAAATTGAAACACTTAAAAATCTCCCATAGACATAGGTCTTGTAGAAACAGCCTGCACAAATTGGGATCTCTATGCATACAAGTATGTATGTACGCATTTATGATCTCTGTCTTGTGAGCTCAAGATTCCTAGTCCACTTAGTGGCTTCTCATATGAAGCACTCTCTTAATTTCTGTCTTTCCTACCTACCTACAATGCCTTTAATTTCTGTAGATTGCACTGTTTGCAAGTTGACTGATTAAGAAAATAGTATTGAATCTGTGTGTTTGCACACACAAGTGCTGTGCAATAGACACTCCATCCCATTGGTGTGCATCTTGCACTAAAAAACATACTTTTAACTATTACCATCAATAAGGAAAAGCCACAAAAACTGCAGTCTACTAAAGTAATAACACAAGAGACACTGTAAATACATTAATCATTGAGTTATTTTACTGATACTGTTGTTGACAGTAATTAATTCTGGGCATTACCAGACATGTGGCTATGTCAGGGAGCTGTGCTAATTCTGTGCCAACCTTACTAACCTACAATGATTTTGTGGAAGTGTGGTTGTTTAATGTATTTCTTTTAAGATTTTTTTCTCCAAAATGATAGATGTAGAACTAATCCCACAGACTGATGGATGCTGGAGCAATGGAGTGAGGGTTGTTCATTTTGACAGACTTATTCTCAGCTACTATATTTCTGAACTCACATTTCAACCCTGTCAATTATAAACTGCACTGCTCAGGGAGCTCAGAGTACTGTGAGTCCATACACTCAAGCCATGCATAAGGAAAATACTCTTCACTTTGAGGGTGGTAGATCACAGGAACAGGCTGCCCAGAGAGGTTGTGGAGTCTCTATCTCTGGAGGCATTCAAAACCCATCTGGATATGTTTTCTGGGTGACCCTGCCCTAGTAGGGGTTTGGACAAGATGATCGTCAGAGGTCCCTTCCAACCCCTACCATTCTGTGATTCTCTGATAAGAAGCTGCAAGATGAGAAAAATGGTCCACAGATGAGCAGAGATTTTGAGTGGCCAGTAGTTATAATAATCTTTCAGCAGCCGTGGACAACAGAGATCATTCAGAGTGGTAAACCGTTACTGACTGTGCTACGGGTTACTGATGGATGAGATTTTTGGAGCATTTGCCCAGTTCTAGCATACATGGACTCTAGTTGAAATTTACTCTTTTATTGCATTTGGGGATTGCTTTTCTCTTTCTTACAGGGTTTTTTTAATTTGTCAGAAGTGTTAGTCAAACCAGTTACAGTACCACCCTGGTTTTATATATCCCTTCATCCTGAGCATGCATGGGTCTAGGGGAGGCACTATTGCATTAGACCTTAGTATACATTTTCAGAACAGCAAAAATCTTTCTGAAGTGAGGGAAATGTAGCAAACAGTTTTATTTCATTTAGGTAGTATCCTCCAAAGCAATAGGAATTTTTATCATCTTCATGGTGCTCAGATGTCCTTGCTGTGAACTGAGGCTAACATTCTTTTCTTTTTGTTCTGAGCTCTCTTGACTCCCCTCTACATTCCTTTTCCCTATATTTCTCATTTCTGAGAACAATCAGCAAAACCCACTGGTGTTAGCAGGGCTGCAGCAACCTAACAGCGATATCTTGCCAATACCAGCTGTGCTTCAGTACCACGCAGTAAGGAGGCCCAGCCAGCACCCATGGATGATATTGGAGTGGATATCAATACTCTTCCTAACTAACCGGGGGGCCACCAGGCCCCCCGGCCTTTGTTGTCACCACCACCATCACCCAGTGCGCACCATGGGCACTCACCAGTGATGAGAGGAGGATCCCTCAGCCCAGATGGGCTCAGCTTAGGGTTTCTGCCTTTCCTGAAGGGGATTAAAAAGGGAAGTGGGTGGGGAGGGCCAAGTGGCCACACCTGGGGTGGGTGGAGACTCCAACAGAGCCCAGGTGTTCTGGGGTTTGAGGAGGAAAAAGGTGAGAAATGGGATGGGTGAGGGACTCTTGGGGTGTCAGGTGGTGATAGGACTAGGGGGAATGGG
Organism: Dryobates pubescens; assembly: GCF_014839835.1. Taxonomy (NCBI): domain Eukaryota; kingdom Metazoa; phylum Chordata; class Aves; order Piciformes; family Picidae; genus Dryobates; species Dryobates pubescens. Next base: position 16,078,088 of record NC_071625.1, on the reverse strand, counting down.
GAAAAAAATAGAAAAGGGTAGATTGGAGGTCAGGGAGAAGTTCTTCACCATGAGGGCAGTGAGACACTGGAACAGGTTGCCCAGGGAGATGGTAGAAGCCCTGGTTTAGTTGATTAGATGGTGTTGGGTGATAGGTTGGACTTGATGTTCTTGAAGGTCTTTTCCAACCTGGTTAATTCTGTGATTATTTACATATTGTGGAAATGAGCTATTGTACTCTTTCATCCTGAAACACATTTTTTTTCTTTTTCCTTTTTTTGGCATATGCAGATTGACTAAATTAATTAAAAAGAAAGAGGAAAAAAAAAAACCAGAGAGAAAAGAGGAGAAGAGGGAAAGAGGAAAGAGGAAAAGAAGACAAGAGGAAGAGGAAGGGAAAGAGAAGTAGAGGGAGAAGGGGAAGGAGAGGGAGAAGGAGAAGGAGAAAGAGAAAAAGTTTGAAAGAAGATTAAATGACCCAGAAAAAAAAAAAAAGTTTGGCTGTGGATGAATCAAAAATTAAAGAAATACAAATCAGGTAGTTAATCTGTCCACTGTAATTTATTCTCCGTGAGACTCACTGTATTGCCCTTTCTTCTCTCCTGTTTCAGCTGTCACCACACCATGTCTTCATTATCCTATGTTCTGGGCCAAGGACCATGACATTGTCTTCATTCTAGCATGGTAGTGTGAGGACACAAAGCACGACAGAGAAGGCAGTCTGCTTCCAAGCAAGACTTTATGCATGACTTTGAGATACAAACTTCTGGTTGCACACAACCACCAACTTTTCTCCTCTTTGTAACTGGGTTAGGCACTAAAACATTTGACAGCCATTATCGGTGCATGATCTGACATTTGACATCCTACCCATTGAGACTTCAGGAAGCTGAGAGGCATTTACCTTATTTTCAAAAAAGAGGTACTGAAAACCTAGCAAGGTTATTGCAAGGTCAGAGGAAATAGACCATGAAATGGCTGGTTTGGGGTATGGAAGTCTTGGAGGACAGGCCACAGTTTAATCCTGAAGACAAGGTCCTCTTTATCCATCAACAGAAAAACAAACAAAATGTTAATACACTTCTGTTTCCTCCTCATCAATGTGGCTTTGCTAAAACCAACAACAAGGGGTGTGGCTCTCCATCTGTAGTATATAATAAGGGGGTGTTTTACATTGGACAAACAATATGATTTATATCTGAAAAGAGAGAGGTGCCACAGATCTTTGTGCTCTTTCTCAGGGACTCTAATTTATTGCCTAATTAAACACTTGCTGCCAAATTGTCCATCCTGTCATTTTTAATTCCTGGTCTAATATTCCAGACAACAAAACACTTAAGGAGGATACCTTCTACAAGTGAGGCTTAAATGAAGAAAGATGTTAATGTGTGTTTCCTAATCAAAGTCAATAGTCTATCAGGAGCAATTATTCTTTAGCAGGTCTGTTCTGGCACCATGCAGTGTGCATGAGCCTGCCAAGGTCTGTTGACATCCTTATCTCTGTACTGTAGAGGCAGAATGCAAGACCAGCTACTCAAAACTAAGAAAAAACCCTTAGGAAGACATCCAGACAATGGAGAAAAACAGAATGTGTCTATTTATCCTAAAACTAGATTTGTTTCTTTCATCAAGTCTTGTTGGGAGTGAATGGTAACCCAGCTCACTCATCCTCAGCTTTTGTGCCTTGTGTCTTGTGCTCCAACACCAAAGTGGTTCCCTCTCTGTAGATATTGATCAGGTACAATTCACCTTTGGTAAATCTCTACTGGTTGTTCCTAGTCATAACTTAACAGACTTACTAAGGTTGGAAGAGATCTCAGGAGATTTCTAGCACAACATCCTACTTGAAGCAGAGTCAACAGGGAATTCAGATCAAATCACTTAGGACTTTGTCCAGTGAAGTGTTACAACCTATGGAGATATTTCCAAGCAGCCTTCTACTTAATTAATTAAATTCACCTTGAAGCAAATTATTTTATTGCTAACAGATTCTCCTGTTTCAGTTTTTGACTACTGTCTCCAGCTTTCCCACCAGGCACCACTGTGAAAAGCCTGTTAGTCCTTATTGACCTCCCTATAGGTACTACACATGCTGCTTTTACTGCCTCTCAAAGTCTTCATTTCTCCAGGGTGAACAAACCCAGTTCTCTTACCCTCTTCTCACACCACACATGACTACCTTCTTAGCTTTCAAGTGCTTGGAAATAAATTATAAAAGTCTTTGCTCTGTAATTGTCTCAGGAAATAAGATGAGACCAACCATCTTGTAGTTCCATGCTTCCTGTTTTGAAGATGGATTCCTTTCTCCAGGCATCAGAATGGTTGATAATATCTTGTCTTGGCTTTCCCTTCACTGCATATCCCTTTACCCAGTATCTCTATGGATACTGTATCCAGGATGTCAGAAAATGCATGTTCAATTTCCATGCCTCTTGAGTTTTGAGGTTGGTTACCCATTGCGAAAACCTATTCACAGATTCTCCACCTGAACAGGAAGGAGTCTGGCATGATCATGGCCATGACCCCACTTCTTTTTGGATTCAGCAAATCACAGCAGCAAGAAAAAAAAGTTTGCAGAAACTGTCTGCATGTTTAAGGACAGCACTCTAGAGGTAACTGCAGACGTTAGGTTTTTGTGAGGTATCCATCTCCTGTGTGTTTCTTCCCTCAAATTAGTGAAATGATGTGTTCTGCCTCTGTTTTGATTGCCAAGCCAGTATGAAAGCTGGGAATATGTAAATCTGATGTATGCTGCTCTAATTAGCATCCTTGGATGGATCCAGTATTATCACAGGAAAGAATTTATATCCCTATTATAACCAACCCTTATTCATAGTCCCTCTTAGCAATTGCTGCCTGTTGATTTTTTGTCAAAAAGGTGAGCAAAGGCATATGCCTTTGTGCCTGGGTGTGACTGTGTGTATGTGAACATAAATACAGGGAAATATCAGTATTTTCTTTCCTGTAACATTGTCTAATGGCATTTCAATATATAAAACAAATCTCCCCCCACTATTCATATTATTCTTGGTGACTTTTCCAATCAAAAAAACCTCTTCTTTCTTTTTTTTTTTTTCCCCTTTTTTTCCCCAGCAGAAGCAGAAAAAGCCAGCACCACTTTTATCTTCTTTATTAATGGTATGCAAAGGCTCTTTAAAACAGTGCTTTCTTTTGGTAAAAGCTTTAAAGAACATTAGTCTGGCAAGCCCTTTTTAGAGTAGCACTCTGCTGTATGTCCTGATCATGCAGTACATGTGCTTTCACCTGAACACATACAGGTGTCTTAGAGTGAATGAAACAGTCACTGGTTTGGTCTCAAGTCTATTGCCCAAACAATAGCGATTTGGTTTCTTTGAGAAGACAAGAGTGTCATCCCTCTATTTCCTTCACCCCAGCAAAGCAGGGGGTTGGGGAATGGGGTTTGTGGTTGGTTGTCCTCACAAGTGTCTCTGACGCCTTGTGAAGCGTCTCTGATGCCTTTTCTCCTCATGGGGAGGACCCCTTACACTCTTCCCCTACTCCAGCAGATTTCTTCACCACAGTCTCCATCAGAGGCTGCAGGAGACCATCTGCTCTGTCACCTAGAGCTGACCTTAGTGTATGAAGGGCTGTTTCTCTCACATGTTTTCACTCCTCTCTCTGATGGCAATTGCTGTTGCAGTGACCTGCTGCTGTGGATCCAAAAAAGAGCTTACTGCAAATGTTTTTCAAAAAACATCTGTGAAGATCAGGTGTTTCCTCCTCAGTTCTGCATGACTGCTGCTCGCAGATGCAATGAAAAGTCGCAGTGTTACAGCCCTACAGTGGATGGATGGATGGATAGATGGATGGATGAGTATTGTTCTAGTTGTGAGTTGTGAAACTAACAGGACAACTTACTGAAATTCTAAGCTCTATTTGCAACTAATTTTTAGCCCAGATGGTTAGCTTTATGTTTCTACCTCCTTTGACCACTCTGCATCACAAAAATCCAGACCATTAGAGCAGCCTTATATATGTCTGAATAGTGTTACATTTTGCCATGTGCACAGGCAAAAATATCCATAGGGGATAGGAAGGTCTCTAACTTCAGATGACCATTACTTGTACATTACATCCATGTTGCCTAGGCTCCTGATCTAGTCATGGAGAACCAGTTAATACACTGAATAGTGTTATGTTCAGTTCAGTTTACCTAAAAATATGTGAAGGTTAAGATGAGATGTGATGTCACTTTGTTGGATCTGTTGATTTGATGTTTGACTTCCTCAGATGAAGGTGCCAACATTGCAAACCACTGCGTTTAGTCACCTCAGTCATACCTTTCAGAACAAATACACTTGGGATTTGCTTTAGAAGGCAATGAATACATGAATTCACCTGGAACATCCAAATTAATTTTCCTGATGCCTGACTAGGCCCTTATGGGAGGGCTTTTCTTGCCTTTATTGCCAACTTACTCTGGAAGCGCTGGAAGGCCAAGAAACTGCTCCTCCTGTGCAGTCCCTGAGGGAAGAAGAAATCCTTTTAATGCTTTAAGAAAAACTACCTTTCTTCAATTTTGCCAACTCTTTATGGACCTTTTTTTTCTTTTCTTTCATCTTCCAGATGCAATGGCTGGTAAAGGAATGTCTAAATTGCCACTAGGCTTTGAGGGTTCTTGTTGTATGTAGTTCAGAGAGAAAGAATGCTGCAGGCACCAGATTTGCTGTGTTATAAATGATCAGTATTGAGAACTACACATTATCCCTTGATATTTTTACCTAAATGATGTTCCAAGGATAAACACAACAGATAATATTTTGCTTTTTTCCTCTCACCACTGAAATGATGCTCCACAGCCTTGCAAGGAATAGGATAATATGGATTGTAAAAAACAAACAGACTGCATAAAAGAACTGTGAAAATAGAGGTGTTAGGACTTGTGAGGTACTCAGAAAAGAAATGTAGTTAGAGAAGGACTCAGAGAAAGGAGGAGGAGACTAAACTGGAATTTGTTGTCCTCTGCATAACAGTGAGGAGACTAGAGTTATTGGTTTAATTTACTTTTGTGCTAATATTCCAGAGGAAATTCTTTTTGTGCTAATAGATTATTTTCATTCAGGGCTGCTACAATGTTTCACGCAAGTTTGAAGTACTAAAAAATGATGTTGTGAATAAGATAATCAAATATTAATAGGGTCTAAAGACAACAATTTAAAAACAGGGAGGAAGCACTCAAGACAAAACAATGTGACACTGCAGAAGTAAATTAAGTCTATGGAAGTTTGCTGAAAGTGTAGAGAAGGAATTTGAGCAGTTGGCTTAAACCTGAATCTGTGTAGCAACCACATCTAAAATAAAATGCCTGTAGTTGGTCATTTTTCTAGGCAAATGCTCCTACTCTGAGCCACCCAAAAGACATTCTATTCTTCCTTCCGATGCACATCAAAGCTTACACCCTTCCTCGGAGTTTCTCTTTTAGGATTTCCTTCCCAGACTATTGCTCCCTAACAATTTGCATCCATTTGCCTTCAAGATATACTGCAAAACTTAGTTTGATCAAATTTGGGATGAATGGATACAAGAATGGGACTTTCACATACTTGAACTGTACAATCATAGAATGCCAGGTTGCAAAGGACCTCAAGGATCATCTGGTCCAATTTGACAGTAAGTGCAGAGACATCATGAGCAGAATTTGGTGATAGTCAGGTTTAATAGCTCAGGTGTTGTTAAACTGTGTGGTGACATAGTTTTACTACTTCCAGTGTGGAATTAGTTGGCCAGACCTATCTCAGTGTCCTTTGGATCACCCAGATTAGACATCTTTGTATTGAAAACCATTGCATGGAAAAGATCTCTCCTATGTTTTTTGTTTGTTTTGTTTTGTTTGATAGGAAGCATGAACTTCAAGAAATGCTGCTTTTGCACTATGCTGTATCTGTCATGTTATTGAGAATTGGATATGTGAGAGGAAATTATAAGAATGAACTCTGAACCATGGGCTGGCCCCATGTATGTTTTTGATTCATGGACATTAGGAATGATGGTTTTAACTCACTGACAGACTCATGGAGCACCTCCCAGAGAGCTACAAAGATAACAAAGAAATAATAGATTACCCAGTCTTATGCAAAGTATTTGGCACTGTTCTGCACAACATCCTTGTCTCTAAACTGGGGAGACATCGACCACTCAGTGGATAAAGAATTAGCTGGATGGTCACACTCAGACTATTGCAGTCAACTGCTTGATGACCAGTGATGAGTGGTGTTCCTTAGGAGTGAATACTGTGATCAGTGTTGTTCAATGTCTTTGCTACAAACATGGGCAACTGGATCCAGTGAACCTCAGCAAGTTTACTGATGACGTGAAACTGTGTCATGCTTGCTACCCACCTAAACAACAGTGACAGGGCAAAGCTTGAGTTTTCTCTGTTGGCCTCACATCTGACGTAGGAAAAGGGGGTCCTGGAGAAGGGTGTGAGTGTTAGTCTATTGATAGAAATAAGCATTGTCATATCTAAAGTTTTAGGGCATGAGCTAAAGATCTAAAATTTGGTAGCTGGAGATATCCCTAAAATATGTCTGGGAAGTTCCTTCATGTGCACTAACAAGTGGACACACTGTATAAGCAGATAAAAAGGAACTGAGGGCTATAAAACTAGATTGGGTTTGGATCTGGATTTCTTAGTTTTAGCAAATTCTCCTTTTATACCATGTGTCTTCGTGGACCACTCTTGAGAAGTGTTAGATGAAGATCCTGATTCAGGAAATAGTCTGTTCATCAGGGAAGTCAAGCAGGTTTTGTAGCTGAGTCATGCCATGCCTGTGTATTCATACAAAATCCTAACCTGAAAGCCACATTTAGGAAAGCATGGGCTTGCCTTAGAGCAGCACTGTGGGAGTGCAAGCAGTTATTTGAACCTAGCCTGACAAGTGGAGGAGATCAGATTTTTCAGCCTCAAACCTCATTTCTCTGCAATTACTGACATGATAGCTCTGTGATTATCGAGACGTTGGCTAAAACCTACTATGCCATGAAAATGACACCTATTACACTCTACCAACTTCAATTTTGTGCTTTGTTCTCAGAGGCATGATGTACCAGGGTGCACCTCTGTTGTGAAGAGAAAACAGTGCCATTACCTCCTGGGTAAGAATAAGAAGAAAACAAACAGGCTGAAATATGAAGTAACATTATAGAAAGTGGGTTGATTATTAGCCTGTATTTGTTAGTGCAGTTACAGAGCTCAGTAGTGTACAAAACCAAAAGCCACAAACCCCAGAAATACAGCTTGTGGATCAATTTTCAGGTGCATGTTGGCAGTCCTTGGCATCTTTGTAATTGTTAGTGGAGTCCTTGTGGACCTGCAGCCTTGGACTTTCTTGGCAATAACTTGGCTGATCTGGAGGCAGTGGGTTGACGTTGATTTATGTGACTCTGGTCCAATTCTTAACTTTGTAAAATAAACATTTTGTCTGCAAAGCTGAAAAGAAGCTACCATTTTTCAGTCAGAAGTTTTTTGGGACAGAGTATTTCTCACTTGGCACCTAGCACAGTATACATTGATCTCAGATGGCATCTTGCTTTAATACAGTAATTAATGAAACAGTAACGATATTTCCTTTGTGCTAAGCTCTGTGAGCTGGTTTCCATAGCAACAGTCCATGCACAAGCTTCTTGTCTGTGGCAAATGTGAAGTTATTAGAATCATTTAAATTCTTTTAAAGAAAGAAGACTGGTGTAACTCAAATTAACTCAAATTTACTGCAGGAAAAATGTATACACAGGGGCAGTTACCTCTGGTCTGCTGATGCACAGAAACAATTTTCCCTGCCTTAACTCACCTATGTGTTTGAATCCTCCAAGCTACCATAGGAGCTTTTATCTCAGAAATATATTTATTTGCACTACATTTAACTTTTCTCTCTCTAGCCATTTTCTGCCAACAGCAACCATGCCTATTTTACACTAGGATAGCATTTTACATCAGATCTTCATCTTTATAGTCCTGGGAGAGAAGGAGAACATATTCTTGTATCACTTCTTCAGCAGTTGTAATGAATGAGCAGATAATCCTTTGGCTGGATATGAGGCAGAAGAAACAGCATGAGGAACTCTCTGCTGGATTATCATCTCTTTGCTTCTCCGAGAACTGAGGTCTCCCTTAGAAATAAAATCACACTAACCACCAGTTTTCTGAGGTGGAACATGTCACTGGAGTCCTAGGCTCAAAGCATGTTGGGTATATGAAGATTTGATGAAGCAGCTTTGTTTAATTTGAATGTGTGAAGTGAGACAGAAAATAGCCAAAGAACTTGGTATTTCCAGTCTAGTGACCTGCAATATTGACATACTAGTAAAATCTCTCCACTTGATTTTGCTGGCCCACTTCAAGGGCAAAGAAGTATGAGGGACACCTATAAGCACCATGATCCTTTCTGGCTGTTGACCATATCTATTCTGCCAAAAGAGATGTTCCTTGGGAACAAAAGGTGAGGAAGTTCTAAAAAGGAAAATTTGGGGTAATGCTAAGTATTCTAGACCCAAAGCTTTTTATCATTTATTTGATTTATCAATGTGTACTTTCACAACCAGAGAGAGGCAAAGATGCAAATGGCTTCTGGAGAAAAAGGAAAAGTGTTAATTGCAAGACAGATTTTTTCAGGCATGCTCTTTCTAATGCACAAGGATGTGATTCAGTAGATGAAGAGACAGTATCAGTACCATAATAGCAAAATCAGGTGTTTAATCAAGTTGAAAATCTTGATGAATTAATCTTTAAAGAGTTCACTTCCTATTTTTAAGGATAAAAACATCACAAAAAATCTTCACTTAATATTATTCTTGTATTCATCCAGCATCACAGTCTAGAACTGTTTCTTGGCTATATGTATAAGGCCTGTGGGGACCTGATTCTTTGGGCAAATCCTTCTTGCAGGGATGGGAAACATATTGAACTAGTTGGTATACGAATAAAATTATCTATTGATACCTGGTCTGTGATGGAGTTATTAAATTGGAGGATTGGGTAATCTAACACTATCAGTTGGTATCTAAAATAAAAGTGTGAATTTAACACCTTTGCAACTTGGGGGAAGAAGGTTCTTTTAGAATTAGAATTAGAATTAGAATTAGAATTAGAATTAACCAGGTTGGAAAAGACCTTTGAGATCACCGAGTCCAACCCTACATCATCTAATCAACTAAACCATGGCACCAAGCACCCCATCCAGTCTCTTCCTAAACATCTCCAGTGATGGGGACTCCACCACCTCCCTGGGCAGCCCATTCCATTGGGCAATCACTTTTTCTGTGAAGAACTTCTTCTTAACATCCAGCCTAAACCTCCCCTGGTGCAGCTTAAGACTGTGTCCTCGTGTTCTGGTGCTGGTTGCCTGGGAGAAGAGATCAACCTCCTCCTGGCTACAACCTCCCTTCAGGTAGTTGTAGACAGCAAGAAGGTCACCACTGAGCCTCCTCTTCTCCAGGCTAAGCAACCCCAGCTCCCTCAGCCTCTTGTGCTCCAAATCCCTCACAAGCTTTGTTGCCCTTCTCTGGACACTTTCCAGCAACTCAACATCTTGACCTCTCTGAATTGTAAGGACATCTTAGCTAAGTGTTGAATTCAAAGAAGTTAGTAGAGATCAGAGTGAGATTTTTGAGAATATCAGTTGATTTCTAGTCTGTGAATGATGGATGTTTTACACCATTGTTACTTCAATGTTTTAGTTCAGATCATTCCTAGAGACAAGGCACTGGACTAGAAGGAGAATGGAACTAAACTGTTAGACTAATTCTTCACCCACACAAGTCTGGAAATGTGGTCTACTAAATTTAGGCCTGGAGAAGGCCCGTGTGAAAGAGTCTCTGAAGAAAGCAGAAAGCTGATTTATTCAAAACCTCCTGCATGCTTTGTTTTTCAGGACCAAAAGTACTTTTATATGAGAGAATTCAAAATGCCTTTTGTGCTAAACACACAAATGGAAATCTCTCTGCACTACACACATTATTTCACTAAAATAAATATTGTTGCCTTTAATATTTAAAGATATTTTTGAAACACCCACGGAAGATGAAAAATAAAGCCAGCAGAAGTGCTCTGTGTGTCGGAGTCCTACAGAGGATTATTTCAATTTTCCTGCTTTAATTTCTTTAGCTCTCAAGGAATTCCAAGGTCTGTGATATGGCATGCTGGGCAGGGAAAACAGAGCTGTTGTCCCCAGGGTTTCTTTAGCTCTTTATTATTCACCATCACAGGAATTTCTGCATCCTGTACTCCTCAGAGCTGTTGGACTAGCGAATACACTATGTCCACTGTATCCCAAACACCAGCAGGCACTATCTAATCCTTAAGGGGATATATCCTATAAGGGGATATAGGAGTGCCTTAATTCTGTATGTGCCACCAGAGTTCAGGACCTGTTCAAGCTGGCTTTATCGGGATGACCAGAATTAGTATGAGCAGAGACTCTTGTCCTTCAGAGACTAATCTCAGGTGAGGTTCCTTGTCTTAACCCTATCCCAGAGCTGTGTGGCTGATCCTGCCAGACCTGTCATTCAGTGATGTTGAGGACACAGTCAGGATGCCACATAGTAAACATCAAATCTGTACTTCAAACACCTGTGCTTCCAGATGATTTCCATGGGAAACTCAAATTTTATATAGGTGAATGAAAAGCACGTGGGCTAATTCTCAAACAGTGGATGGCAGGCCAAACCCAACTGATGCTGAGTGTGACTGGTTGCAGTTACTGGACCAGAATTGCTAGCAAAATACCCAGCCACCTGTTCTCTGCTGGATAGAATAGAATAGAATAGAATAGAATAGAATAGAATTAACCAGGTTGGAAAAGACCTTCCAGATCATCAAGTCCAACCTATCACTCAACACTATCTAATCAAATAAACCATGGCACCAAGTGCCTCATCCAGTCTCTTCCTAAACACCTTCAGTGATGATGACTCCAGCACCTCCCTGGGCAGCCCATTCCAATGGCCAATCACTCTTTCTATGAAGAACTTCTTCCTAACCTCCAGCCTAAAATGAATGGATGACCCTAATTCATTTTATATTGCATACAGAAAAGGAAAGGAGAGATAACCCATTGCTGATTCTGAACAGGTGAACTATGAGAGCTTCCGCTATCAGAAAGAATATCTATTACTTTGGAGACTAAGAAAGTTAGGAATACCAATATGGCTCAAGTCCATGAATGCCTGCACATGTCTGTACATGTGATTGGCCATTTTTGAATTCTGCATTTCTGGATTAATACTCTGGGATCTGATTTTTCTTCTGGAGTTATCCCAATGTAACACTGGAATTGTACTGTGAGGAATCAGATCCTTTCTGTGCACAACATACACAATCAAATATAATGCATAACCAGTGAACCCAGGGCTGCATCGCAATGTCCATTTAAAGCAGGATGTGAATGCCTTTGCATCCTCGGTCTGTTTCCCAATTATTGCATTGCATTGTGACAGCAATTGTGCCACATCTGGCAGCACAGTCCTTCCCAATGATCATTCTGCACTGCCCTTTCCTATTTAACTGGAAATTTTCCACTTTTTTTTGAGCAGAAGAAGGATTGCCAAAGAAGGCTCCCTTGGAGGCTGTTGTTCTCCTTTGTTTTCTAAAGACTTACACTCTTACAAAGTCTTATTTTACAAGCACTCAGAGCAAAGAAGGTTGAAAAGATTCTGACAAGGTTGTCCACTCTAGCAGCCCACCCTAGGATAGGACAAATTATCTTTATGGACCATTTAACCATTCCTTCATGTAAATTTCTAAGAGAGTTTCATCAGATGGGAGCAATAGGGCCAAGCACACTCTCAAGAAGACATTCTACTGACATTTTCACTGTGACACCCCTTTTCCTCCTCAACCACTTGTAGATGCTCCAGCATACATCAACACTTAGGGATCACACATAGAATCCTTCTCTTGAAATTAGCATACAAGGGAGAAGGTAAAGTTTATCCTCATAATTGAATTGATTTGCTGCCCAAACCAGAATAGATGCACCCAAACTGCCTTTTGGGAACAGTCATTGTCTTGTGCCAGTGCTTCAAATTTGTGTAGAAATTGTGCAGGAAGAGGTTAGCTACTCTGGGCTACAACAGTGCCAGGAACTGTTGTAATGCTTTAGCAGAGTAGATAATTAAGTTTGAGTGTTTAACAGTGTTTATGCCACTGTTTATTCATAGTATAGTTCCAGCTTTAGATTTTTCTTTCACTCCACAATGAGCATTCTGATCTTGGTCTGTGCATCATTGTGTTTTAAGCAGCGCTGAGCACATCCATGTTAAGTCAGCATGTGGCTAGGAAGAGTTCCGTTTTGGTGAATACTCAGCTAATTTAAGATACAAAATGCTGCTTAAATCAGTTCTGATCACATTTTGCTGATCTGATTTTGCTGTGGAGCAAAGGAGAGGTGTTCACTGCAGAGCAATCCTGTGGTTAAAAAGGATGTTATTTCATTGGAAAGAGAAGGCTGACTCTGCCATGTACAGGGGTGCAAAGCAGGGTCTGAGCTGACTACATTGCAGGGGAATACTGTGTGCTGCTGATGTGACAAGGGACCAGGGCTCTTTGGGGATGGGGATGTCCAGGATGTATCCCTTAGGCTGCTGCAGCACCAGACATGCAGGGTTGCATACTGAGGCATTCATCAGTTCTTGCTGCATGACTATCTATATAGCAGCCCAGTCGCCCTTTTCTCGCCACTCTTTGATCCTTCTGCCACAAAGTGATGCCAGAGAGGGGCTCATCTGGTTATTAAGAATATTTTTCCTATTCTTCACCTTTTCTGCTAAGGGGGCTTTACTAGGTGAAATGATGCAATGAAATATCTTCAACCATCTTCTTGCTGGCCTCTTGGTGGTAGTCTTAACACAGCATATTCACCAGATGCTCTGGCTGCCTTCGACTAAAGGCATTCGTCTCCACCCTGCTCTAGGAGAACTAACATAACGTTTTTAAGTGGATACTAAATATATACAAAGTTTACGGACACGAAGCAAGGATTTTCCAAAGATACCGAAGCTGTGAGTCGCTAATCCACGCTGACCTACTTCAAGGCTTCACCTGCTATACAAAGCCCAGTGCTGAGATCTGTCAGATATCCCCAAAACACAGATGTTTGGATCCAGTGCACACAGTGAGGCAACAAAGGCAAAATGAATAGAGAGGTTGTAATTTGCATACTTAGCAGTCTGTTTATTGCCAGGCCACAAAAAAATGAAGAAAAAAGAGTCACACTTCTGTAAGGAATGTGCTCTAGTGGCAGGTTTAATTCAGTGCCCCTTTCTAAAGGAGAACTAAATGGATAAGGAACAGCCTTACAGAGGGAAACTCAGTGTGGGGTCTGAAGAATCCAAGCTGTGTGAGATTTGCCAGAGCCTTCCTGAAAACATCAATCCCATTTGTCTGAACAGAGCTAAGACCTATGCATATACTTAGAAAATCTCTGAGAAGCATCTATATCAGAGTGAGAATAAAGATGGTTTCAACTAGTGGTTAGAGTCAAAGTCTAAGAGTGAGATTTAATCTTGTGGCAAGATCTTAATAAAGCAATGACTGCAAGTTTGGCTCTTGATTACCAAGAAGACACTGGCAGATAAAACTGACCTTGAAGCTTGATTGGAATAAATGAAATTATACATAGTGTAATTTTAATATAGTTCGTTCAAACTGACTTAACCTTCCCACCAGCCATAACCTGAAATTGATTTATTTTTTGCTAAACATTTGTTGGTAGGTTTAGAGCTGGATTCACAGTGTGGATCTGGTCGCAGTTCTCTTTCAAAGCAGACTGAGCAGGCTATGCAGGTATGAAGCTGGATGGCCCTCGGTGCAGGCTTACTCTGCAAATTGATATGTTGCTGCACCTGCATCTCTTCTGGCAGATCTTAAGTCTCTCTTGTATTTCATCAAGTTGCTCTTTACAGATAACAGCAGATGAGGGTCAACAGCTTTTATACTAGTATCAGGTATTCCGAACTGTCAGATTCCCACATATTTCCCAAATACTTTTCCTATTTTGAGGTCTTGGGGAATAATTTCTCACAAGCTAGAAGAAATAAAGTCAGAAATTGCTATCATGACATAAGAACTTCACAAACAGAAAGTTAGAATTAAATGGCATTATGAATATACAACAGAGCTGTGTCCAACCTCTTCCCCTACCAAGCCCTTAAGTCAATGGTTTAAGTGAAGATAAGTGGTTTACCTACTTTGCCATTCTCTGAGACCACTGAAATAGAAAGTATCCAACACCTGATGCAAGCATATTAATAATCAGATGAAAAATTAATACCTACAAATCCTCAGAGTTAACTCTCCCCTTCAGCTATTCTCAATTAATAAGAAAGAACTCTTCAAGAAGGAAACAGGCCCTGAAGAGTATGTGCTCTAGGATGTCAGTTTAGAGATCATAATTGTTCTCAGGCTAAAGATTAGGACACAAGGATTTTGTTGGCTCCATAGTGAAGCATGGAGATCCATGTGTGAAAGCTTTACTCCTGTCACTAGAAGAGTGATGAGGTGTATAAAGGGACTGCAAAGATCCCTTTTTCCTTGCACATTGTAGGATAGGCCACTTTAGTGGCCCAAGCATCACATATGGGAGCCAGGAGACCTAGTTCCTGTCCTCATTTTGACACCGGATGGGTCATGTTGGCCAGCTGCATCTCAGTTTTGCTTACTGCAAATTCCTTGGGTAGGACATAATTTTCTGTAAATGCCTTATGTAGGACAGATTAAAACTGCTGCCTTTGAAAATTTGCCTCCTTCATTCAGCATAATGTAAATGAAAAATAAAGAGAGAGAATAAAAGTCAGAATTTCTGCTAATTTCCTGTTGGTGCTTTAATTCTTCACCTGTCCTTAGCTTAGTCTTGAACTTGAAATATTTTGTCACTGTCCCCCAGGTTTATGCTGCAGTGGCCTCCTTGGACACAACAAAAGCCCAAATACCAGGATCTCAGGATCATCTTTCCTTTCTCCTCCCCTTTTGCTGGCTCCATGCATCTCCCCTTGGAAATATGAAGAGCCATGGTGGAGGCAGAACAAAGCTACCAGGTTTAATGCATTATCACCCAAGAACCTTTCCTTATCTGCTCTTTGCAGTCTGCCTGTGTTGTCTTGGCACTCTTCAGCCTGTCCAAATATGAACAATATCATCATGACCTCTTTGGAGCATGGGAATCATTTCTACTCCATTTCTCTGGGGAAAAGCTCTTATTACTTAGTGATTATCTATTCTCTTCTGTGTCTCCAAAGCATGGAAACAGCTTTGAGCAAAGCTTAAAAACAAAACCTCCATGCTGCCCATCAACACACTTGGCTTTACTCTTGCAAGGAAACAGCAGCTGCTCTCTAGGGTCTCACTGGGAGCTGAGAAAGGCTTTATTCAGAACAGAATTGTGAGCAGTGTGGGGACAGAACGAAATCCAGTGACTTTGTGCATGCTCAGCTGAGCTGTTTTAGAAATGAAAAGTTGATCAAGCTTCATTCTTGCTCCCTCTAGCTTTTCTTTCTTCTTCTGGAACCCTGGACCTTAAGTAAATGGATGTGATTATGTGTTCCAGTTGATTTATAGTGGCAGAAGTGAACCAAACTGCCCAAGAAGGGTTACAATTGCTGGAATAATAGAATCAAAATATTATCTTGCTCAGGTACCTGCTATCCTTCACTTTGTGGCAGCAGCAATGTGAGTAAGTCTCTGCAGACTACCACATGAGAGAGCCTTCTCTCTCCATGCTTTGCAGATGTAGCACTGTGGAGGTGGCAGGCAGACCCTGGGATGCCTTGTGATGCTGCTGACAACTGTCATGTTTCTTCTGGACAATGCTAATGGCATTGAAAAGTTTTTTTTAATCAGTGGATGGCTATCTTGGTGTCTGCAAGTGAGATGAGCTATCTACCTTCAGTTCTTGGTTGTCCTACAAAAATCCTCATGTACCTGTAAATGGCATGTGCCTCAGTTTCTCTTCTGTGCCACAGAAACTCTCAGTTTCTCTGCTGCAAAAAAGGTGGAATAACACTTCTGTGGAATAGCACTTCTCATACTTTGCTGAAATTCTCTGAAAATGCTTTCAGAGTATGAGATGTGGCTGTGTATTATTATCAGGACTCTCTTTGGCTAAGGATTTTTTGTTTGTTTAATTTTTAAACTTTTTTTTGCCTACAATAGTGGGACTTTCACATGAAATTCCATTCTGGCAAAAGTATTATCTTTGATTTAACTCATCTTGGTGGGGAATAGTTAATCATGATGGAAGGGTCTGTCTGCACTGGGCACTCTTCAAGTATTGGTCATTTGGATGAATGAAGAGCTTACTGAAGCTTGGTACAGCTCTTCCAGCAAGGTAGGGCACATAAATATTGCAGCTGTAGTTTAGGCTGGATGTTAGGAAGAAGTTCTTCATATAAAGAGTGATTGGCCATTGGAATGGGCTGCCCAAGGAGGTGGTGGAGTCACCATCACTGGAGGTGTTTAGGAAGAGGCTGGATGGGGCACTTGGTGCCATGGTTTAGTTAATTAGATGGTGTTGGATGATATGTTGGACTTGATGATCTCAAAGGTATTTTCCAACCTGGTCTATTCTGTTCTGTTCTATTCTATTCTGTTCTATTCTTCCAGTTGTTCCATTTTTCGCTTGAGCTTGGTTTTCTGTAGATTTCTGGCTTGAAGACTAGCTCTTGTGTAGACTCTAATATATAGCAAGAGTTGAACTCAGTTTATCTTTTCTTACAATGTAGGAGTTAATAAGGACTTTTCCCTCTACCTGTCTGCTTATTTTCATGAATTTTATATTATAATATCTTTGAAGTTATCTCTGTACCAAATTGATATATATTCATCAACAGGTTGAAAAAAAAAGAGCAAGATATGCATACATAATGGTGGAGGGTTCATGTGTTCAAATCCTGGTGTATATAAAGGGAAAGAAAACCTCTTTGCATCAGATTACAAAGGAGGGAGTAAGGGTAAATGTCCCTTTGGGGGAAAAGAAATTTGATCCTCAGCACAGATGTCTAGGAAGATGAAGCCAAAGTCTTATCCCAATTCACAAAGCCGTGCTCCATGAAATAGCTGCTGTGCTGTCTGAGCAGTAGGAACCTGTGGTGATTGCTGGAGAGACAGCCAAACAGAACACAACAGGACAGTTTAAAATGCAGTTGATTTACCTATTCCTGTGGCCACATGGGCATCTCCTTGGTGGTACTGAGAAGTTCCCAAACATCTGCTTTTCAAGTTTTTCTACCCAGTCTTGCCCAGCAAGGACAACAGACCTCTCCCTTGAACTCTTAGAAACATAGAATTATTAGGGCTGGAAGGAACCTCAAGGATCATGCAGTTCCAACCCTCCTGCCATGTGCAGGGATACCTCACACTAGATCAGGTTGCTCAGAGCCACAGCCAGCCTGGCCTCAAAAACCTCTGACATGAGTGTATAATATTTTCTGTATCAGTTGGACTTATATCCCCAGTTGGGTAAAAAACTCAGTTAAATGTTGATTTAATACAATTTAACTCCAAACCTTAAAGAAGAGAGACAGAATAATTTGATAAGGCAGCTGGTGATAGAACTACTGTGACCATGATGTTGGCTCATAATGTTGATTTTACAGCAGCAAACCTAAATCAGTTATTAGTTTTTAAAACATACGTGATTGAGCTCCCAGGAATTTACAAAGCTTGTTTTGTTTGATAATGAAATCAGTTTGTTTGATTTTGCCACTTTTAGTACCCTTTCTTGGTGACTGTTTCACAATAGTGTAGCTGACCTGAGAAGCCAAATACCAACTGACAGTACTCTATGACAGGCCATGTATGCTATGGCTGGGTGTTCAGTGCATGCCATATCTGCTTTTGTACCTGGTCCATCAAAACACCTAGTAATCTTATGATCAAAATCCTTCTTTGGTAAAGGTCAGTTTTAATTTGTGGGTCCTCTTTCCTATATGAAATACTTAATAATGATCATAAATAAAATATAATCAGTGCAGACAAAGATGTTATTCAGATTCAGCTATGATCCTCCCCATCACTGATTGTCTTTTACTACTTACTATGGAGCAACTTGGTAAGAAAAGTGTAATCCAGTTATGAACTTTCCCTCCCTTTGCATTTAATATTAAAGTGCACTTCTGTGAGCAATTTGAAGGAATTAATAAAGGCAAGTTTGTGGACATATAGAGCTTCTGCAAAACCTGATGTTCCCAAACTTGAACAAAAGCCTCTAAGGAGCAGACCAGTTTAACTAAAATTCCAGAGTGTAAAAGAGTGTATCAGAGCAGTGGAGCCAGTGGTTAACCAAGGATCTGCTGCACTATTCTATGTAACTATAAAAAATGGCAAATTCTATTTCTCTGAGTGTCCTTTCATGGAAAGAAATGAGGCTGATGAGGCCAAGATGAATCACAAGAAGATTCGGGGACTGACTTCTGACCTTTGGAGCCCTTGGTTAATTCCCAGTACTGCTTACTTCCATAATTCTTTTATATTTGCACAAATGGATTTCTACATGTCCTGTTGATAGATGAGAAGAAATGGCCTGAAATGTTGCCAGGGGAGGTGAAGATTGGATACTAGGAAAAATTTCTTTGCTATAAGAGTGGTTCAGCATTGGAACAAGCAGCCCAGGGAGGTGGTGCAGTCACCATCCCTGAGTTCTTGTGCAAGAAACATGTGGACATGGCACTTTGGGACATGGTTTAATGACCTTGGTGGCCTTAGGTTGACTGTTGGACTCAGTGATGTTAAATGTCTTTTCCAACCAAAACAACTCTATGATTCTGTGTCATTCATGTATTTTCACAATTAAAAGATCCTTTTCCAAACTCCACCAAATCAAAGAAACAGGGCTGTAAGGAAAAACTCTTGTAATACCTGATAGAGGTGGGAACTTCGCATTATTCCAGGCTCATGCATTATTTCAAGGGTAATCACTGCTTTCCTTAGGGTTTTCTTATTTAAAAAAAACTTCTAAGATTTCTAAAAGGATATTATTATGCATCAAGACCTTTCTCAAAGATTCTTTACAGAAAACATTCATAGAGTTGTTATCATTTTCTATTAAACCCTGCTATTAAACTATATTTTTTTTTCTACCCTGGATTGTAAGGAAGCATATATATATATATATATATATATATATATGCACTGCAACCTGTATTGCAGTTCCTGTTGAAAGTATTTATAAATAGAATTAACTAAATCCTGCCTCAATTAGTGGCATATGGTCATGTGTGCTTGTATAGTTGGTATGCATTTGTACACATCATCTGTGTGTGTGAACATCCATTAAGCTCAGCAGATTCTAAAATTTCAGTCTCATGCCTTACGAGTTGTCCATTTGAAAACCAAGAGCAGTGTTCTTATCAGTGAAAAAGAATAAAATAAAACAATTCAAAATAATAACAAGAAATGAAGGCTTCAACAAGATCTCTGCTTAGTGATCAGCAAAGAAATCGTAGGGAGGACAAATCCTTTTACGTTTATTTTACTGCACTCATTGAATATACATATTTGCCTATTATCATCTAATTATAAACCATTAAATCAATTAAACTGCCTTCTCTGGTATTTGCCATCCGGGAAAGTAATCTAGTTAATCTGCAAGCGATAACTTGAGAATACCAATCGTTGCTTGTGCAGAAGACATTCCGTGACTTGAAAAACAGAAGTGTTTCCACAGTTGTTGACCTCACTTTATCACATTAATTCCCCCACTGTTGTGTTTCCACAAGAAAGAGGGTGAGTCCTTCCAGACCTCTGGGAAGGAAGGTATCAGAAGAGAGACTGCGTCTAAGTTTTATTTTTTTTCTGGCTCAAGAAGCTCAGGCTCAGCGCTCAGCTGGTGTCCACCATACCAGTTCCAGCAGCAGTGCTTTCAGCAGGGATTTTGTTCTCTCTGCCTATTTAGATTTTCTGCTGGGTCAAGAAAAACCTTCTGCTATGAGGAGCTGGGGCAGTGTTTCTTCACTACTTATGGTCATGGCAGAGCCAGCTGTATTAGGGGGAAAGTAAACAGAAAAAGCAGCAAAATCCTTACTCTTGGCAAAACTGCAAAACCTGCAAGGACAGGATTAGATCCATGCTAAATAATTCAGGCCTGAGTCCAGCTGTCTCTCATGTCCTGCTTTAGCAGAGTAGATGTTCTTCTCTATTCTTGACATATTGCTTTTAGGTGGTATGTTAATTATGATAAAAGGTTTATGTTGTCAGCAATGAGCAAAACTCCTGCAATTTTTTGATGCTTGGGTTTGAAGCATCGTCAGTCTGCTCATTAGCTCATGTAATTGTCTTCTGCTTTATGGGGGGAAATATTTCTTCAACCACTGATGAATCTATCTCTTTTTTTTTTTTTTTTTTAACCCTGTAGTAGATATCAGTGATTTTTGTGGTGCATGTGTTTCCTATTTTCCTCTTTGCAGAACACCATGAAAAGTGGATACAATAAGTTGTCCACAAGACCTATGTGTAGATAAACTGGCCTGCCTTTCAGAACGGGCAGGGAAAGATTGTGTAATTTAAAGGAAAGTCTGAAGTCACCTGTAAAATCAAATAGATGCAATAATCACCTGCTAAAAGTTCATGTGCTGGTTGTGCCAGTGAATTGTCAGTCACCAGGGACTGGTGGTGGGGTCACATGTAAGAGTGCTCTTTATGTGCTATTTTCTTTTTATAGCTTAAATCAATGAGCTGATTGAGCCAAGCTGAATCGATCCTTCTGAATTTTATTTACAATTATCCTTCAATTGTTAATACAGTAGTCTTCCATAAGAGAACACACTACAGCAATTGTTTCTGAGGCAATATATCTTCAGCTCAGTCTGAATCCTGCTAAATTCAGCATGTTTATAGCAGTATAGCTGTGCTTAAGCCCTTTGCCAAGTGGAGACCTATGAGAGGATTTGCAACTTGATAAAAGATAGCAACAAAGGCTCGTTTTAGTCAAAGGAGGACAGACACACAATGTTCCCTCATTAGTGGAGGGAGAAAGAGCTGCCTGCAGAGGGCAAGGCAGCGAAAGGGTAATTTTCTGATGGGACTTTCATTTGTTATTGGGTGAACCTAAGAAAAATCAGTTATGCCCAAGTTTAGTCTTTTGTGAACACCTTTCTTAGCAGATAGCTTCTCTGTAACAAGCAACCTCACCTCTCTTTCCATAAATACCTGGTCTATTTTGCCAAAGGCCACCTGCAGTCTTGTGTTGATGTGACAACATCTAGGGATGAAAACTGCTTGAGAGAAAAGGAGAGCAAGAAACCATGGGCAAGCATTAAGTCACTGGCCTTTCCAAAAGCCCCCATTGTTCTTGCCACCACAGAAGAAGCTGTTCAGGATGTTTCTGGGAAAGGGTTGCTAATCTTTCCATCACAGATCTCTCTTTATAAACTAATCCTTTATTGATTGAAATGCCAGGCTATCAATATTCTCAAAATGCAAAAATAGATTCTGATCTCATTTATATATAAAATCTGGGTCATGTCCACAGGTCTCTATTCCATAAATATGTGCTGCTGAAGATGAGACACTTGTCTACATTTTCTAGATATACAGGGATGAGAGCCTGAAGAAGTTAATGAATAAACACCTACTACTGAGGAGCCCCAAACTTCTCTGTAAATCTAAATCAGTTTATTCATACATACTATAAATGCAAGAGGCACAACAATATCAAGATATCAGGTATCAAACCCAGAATGCTCCACTTCACAGGGAATGAAATTTCAGGCTAATGAAAATCAGAGACAAACCTTGCCAAGCACCTTGCCAAGTACAACTTGCAAACCAATGACAGCCAAGAATAGACTCAGAAGGCCTAATCACTGCCTTTTTTGTTTTTTTTTTTTTAAAACCATTGTATCTGATGTCTCTCAGCAAAGGTGAAGCCATTCTTTATTTTCACACAGTGTCAAGAGAGATGAGTTTAAAGTACACTTAAATCAAAAGGAGTCCAACGCTCAGTTGGCAAGTCCTAGCAAGGCCCGTTGAAGTCAATGCAGAGGGCAGCTCACACGGGCTAATACCTCTTGGCAAGTGTAAAGCAAATACCAATTTCAGGTCTTTCTATAGGGGAGAAATAAAAGACAATCAACCTCGGTCATAGTCCTGTGGGAAAAAGACAACCTACAAAGGAGTAATTTCCCTTCACTTTCTAGAAAACCAAGAATCCTTCATGGGAATGTGTTAACTGTATTACATTTGATTGAATATTAGTGAAATCTTGCAATAACATAGATATATTTCATTTAGATTTCCTCATACATAATAATTGAAACTACAAAGTCAGGGTTAGGAAAATGCAATTCCTCTCTTTTTTTTTTTTTTTTAATAGTTGAAGTTTCACAGTTTATTTTCATTTTGCATCTGAACAGATGGCAACTTTTGCTCTTATAATTTTTCATCACAAAAGACTGATTGATTCTCTAGCTGTTAGGGCATTTACTTCTTATGGATAAAACTTAAGTTCAAATACTTGCTTTGAATCAAATGGGGCATGTTCTTGAACTTGTGTCTCTTTCTGTGATAACCTCTAAGTGATTTTTTTTTTTTTAATGCTATTGATTTCTTTATTTTTTTCCTGAGCTGGCATCCCATCTCTATTTAAATCTTGTCCTGTAGGCGAGAAACCTTTCTTCAGAAAAGTTTAACTGAATGTTGTCGTATAAAAGTTTCACTAAGATCTTTTCATAGAATCCTAGAATCATTTTGGTCAGAAAAGACCTCTAAGACTGAGTCCAACTGTCGATCTAAGGCTGCCATAGTCATTAAACCATGTCTGGAGGTGCCATGTCCACCTATTTCTCGAATACCTCCAGGCACGATGACCGCACCACCTCACTGGTCAGTCAGTTCCAATGCCTGACCACTTGCTCAGTAAAGAAATTTTTCCTATCCAGTCTAAACCTTTCCTGCCACAATTTCAGGCCACTGAAAGGATTGGAGGATTCTGTTTCACTGAATTGGCATGAACATGTAGATGTCTCTTTCTATTTAATAATATTTAAGAAAAAAAAAAATCAAAACCCTAGCCAGCTCAGTCCCTCTTCTATTTTCCCTATGCCCACAAAATTACAGCTTTCAGTGAAAATTAATATAAACATGAACATGATCTAGGAGGATTTCTGAACAACTAAGTTTCAAGCTGCAATTTGGTCCCATTTCTAAACCAAGGTCTGTAACTCATTAAACTAATTCAGGAGCTGAAAAAAAAATAACAACAAAAGGGAAATGGAAAGAACATAAGCAGGAAAATCTACTTCTGTGACCTTTTCATTTCACTCACTATAGCAGTTTTCTCCCTGCCATTTTTTTTTTTTAATCAAATGAAATATCTGATATTCAAGATTTAGCATTACAGGAATTCTTCTATCTGATGCTTTCACATTTTTTTCCCTGTCCTGCTGACATTATTCTACTATTCATCTACTTTTTCTTTTTTCCCCCAGTCCTTCCTCAATAACTACAAACTTTTCAATTATTATTGTGTAAGTGTGTGCATATAGCGACATTTTCTCAGCTAAATATCAGAAATTCACCTCAGCTCTTCCTTCCCAATACACCAGAGAATTATTAAAATAATTTGCTTTTGCTATATGCTGTCTATTTAATTATTAATCCAATTTCTAGCTTTATTTCTAATCATAAGAACTAGAAAGAAGTTTTTGCTATTTCTAAAAGGAAAGCGGAAAGAAGTGCGGTTTTTTTGTTATTTCTAAAAGGAAACTGAAATTCTTAAGTGGTAATTTTGGTCTTGGGAACAAAATTTATGAGATTTATAAAAATAATAAAGCCAAAGGCAAATAAAAATCCACCAACAATGATAAATCTCTCTACTGAGTTGAGATACCTTGTAAAGCTGCGTGAGTCTTCTCTGAACTATAAGGAATTTCTCAACATGCTCAAGATGTCCCCTTTCACAGAGGAACTGTTTGTCTCCCTGATGCCTTATATATAAATTGTCTAAAATAGGACCTAATATAAAGTCCCATTAGAAAGGCAGCTAGCAAAATTAGTCCCCAGGTCCTGCACCTGATCTGGTTCTACGGTCATGATGCATCACCCTTGCGGAATTTTTGACTGCATTAAAAGTGTCTTTGGTGTCTTTGATGTCTTTGGAGCCAAGCCTTTCCCCTGCAAACCTTGTTACTGATAAAGCAAGAGTTTTTACTTTTACTTTTACTTCCCTGTGTCAGATGCCTCATCTTTCCTCCTTAACCTTTCATCTTCTTTAAATCTCCCCATGCAGACCCATGAAGTGCCATGTGCCATGTGCAGAGCCATCAAGTATCACGTATTTAGCATAAAGTGTCATAATTCTCACATTACTTGCTAGCTTACTTTACGAATACAGATGGCTTCATATAAAAAAGAGGAACCCTGCTAGTGCTTCCCAAAGAATACTGCAAAGTGAATTCAATATACATAAAGCAGCACGGAATCAACACAACATGCTCCTAAATCACATGCTCATATTATGGGACATGAGTAAAATGTAACCACAGGACAGATATTTCTTTGTGAATCCCTCCCAATGAAGCCTCTAGCTTCAATAAATATCTAAGGTTTTGTTTCTTTTTCCCCTTTGGTTTGATTGCTCTCGAACAACATAGCAGCGTTGGTCTTGTCTTTCACTTAGACCATAGGAACATTGTTCTCTGGCTCCAGCTGCACCAGCTGTCTTCAGCTGCCACTTCTAAAAGTCTGTTATTTCGTCTTTTCTGCCAGTTGTGCTGTTTCAGTTTGATTTCTAAGCCTTGTCTGTCAATGTGAGCCACATTAGGATCCATCCATTAGCTACATGCCTTTTTTTTTTTTTGGCCACAAATCTGCGGAGTCAATGCAGTCAATGCACCACTCAGTCAGCAAGGGATGGTTGGGACATAGTATTCTACAGCTTTTGTGATACCACAAAGGAAATAAAAGAGGAAAGTGGTTAAGAATTAACTCATTTTGGGGTTGTGACTGAATTTGTTCTGATGCTGTGCTGAATATCATTGCTTAACTCCACCTCTTTCCTATTCACTACTGCAACCAACTGCAATAAACAGTGGAGGGTTTGAATTGTGATAGCATGGGCTGGAAACCAGAACAGGGTGGGGTGCAAGAGAGAAAAGTAAGGTCTACATCTCTTATCAAATCTAGGCTGCTACCCTATGATGTTTTTAGAGCTTCATCAGCAAGACAAATTGGGCAGATGAAGCTGTGATTACTGTTTCTTACATTGGCTGTCTGAGACCCCTCACTGGAAAGCACTAGATATGTTTATCCTGTTTTAAACCTATGGGAAGAAGTTTTCCCCAGCACAAAAATGTGGAAAAAAGTATTTATAATGTACTCCCCTGCTTTTTTGAGTCCTTTGGGACATGGCCTGCTTTCCATGCCTGTGATGCTACCTTAGACTTTGGATGTTGAAATAAAGACTGCATGTTGGATGCTGGCATAGTCAGTTCGAATGATTGATCAAGCTTATTTGCCTCCTGCTTAGAAACCTATCAAAAATGCCAAGAATTAAACTATGGGATTAGGAAGCCTGCCATTTCTAAGATTTGTGGCACTAGCAATCAACTTAATGCCTTGGCGGGGAACAGGTTGTGCATGGATTCACTCGTGTGGCTTCTCTAATTGTTTGTCAGGGAAAGGATTGCCTCAAATCCTTGTGAAAAACAGAGTATCACAGTGGACCTTCAGATTCAATCTGTGCCAAGCTTGAGAACACTTTAACTGATTATTGGATGTTTCTGATGCTTATGCTGTTGTACAAAGATCAGTTCACTAGGTTGTCATACCACGTTTGTGACACTTGTTTGATTGCAATTTTTGGGACTCGTTTTCAGAGGCAGCAGGGCAAAGAAGGGCAAGGTGAGGAAATGGTGGATTTAGGTTGTCAGACACCTGCCACTTATATGATTCACAGCATCTCTGAGGACAAGTGTTCTCTGCCTTCAGGGCTATTGCAAGGTGGAAATAAATGATTATAAAATTAGTTGAAACTGTGGAGTGGAATAGACAATGTCTGATTATATATATTTGCATCCATTCTGTCTTGAATTGACACCTGTTACTTTCTCTAGTCAAAGGAAAATCTGAAGAACAAGTTGGGGAGAGGGCTTGGGGTAACTGAGGGGGGAAAATCAGATCAAAGTGAGGTGTAAGTGGACTTTAATAAACTATTTCAGTGAAAACCACAATAGTAAAGTTTGTCTGGTGATATATGTGCCAGACCTCCCTGTCCATAACTGTAGATACATGAATCAATTTCTATTAATTTAATCTCTTTCTTGCAGAAAATTGAACAACAGCTACAGTGACAGAAAGAGTCAAAATGAAACAAGCTACAAAGAAGGCCAGAACAAATGTCTCCCAAACTGAGTGTCACTGTGAGTTTTTCTTCCTTCTTGGCTACACTGTGTGTATTTTTCTCCCTGTTTTCTGCTCTGATTAAGAACATTTTCATCTTCTGTGATGCTAGGAGTGTGTGGGTCTGTACAAAAGCATGCACACAAATGTATACTAAAGCTTCATCTCTGTTCAGCAGTGCTGGCAATTTACCATCAGTCTTGTTTCTGTATAACACAGAGAGAGAGAGAGAGAGGGGATGTATCTTCTCAGCAATCCAGGGCATATGCTTTCAATGATCAAACTGAAAGAAAGGCAAAGAGGTGAAAAATCTGCCCCCCCCCCCCCCCAAAAAAAAAACCAAACCCAACCAAACCCCCAAAAAACCCCAAGTAGAATTTCAATCCAATATATGGACATTTAATACTCTCACTAAGCTACAGCATCACAGCAAAGTTTCCTGTCATCATGAAAGGAGGTTATAGTGAAGTGGGAGTCATTCTCTTCTCCCTAGTAACAAGCTGTAAGATGAGAGGAAATGATCTCAGGTTGCATCAGGGAAGGTTTAAGTTGGATATCAGGAATTTTTTTTTTACTTACAGAGTGGTCAGGCATTGGAACAAGTTGCTCAGTGAGGTGGTGGAGTTGCCATCCCTAGAGGTGTTCAAAAACCGTGTAGACACAGCACATGGTTTAGTGGGCATGGTGGTGTCGGACTTGATGATCTTAGATATCTTTTCCAACCTTAATGATTCTATGATTCTATGTCTAGAATCACCTGAAATGGACATGTACTAAAGCATTGCAAATACTGACTTTACTGCATGCCTCATTCATCCTCTGATATTCATGACAAGTGGGACCTCAAGAATGAGTGTTTTGCAGTTTCACTTTGTGGGGTGCTCGTCCTGGTCTTGGAGGTCAGTGCATAAACTATGAAAAAGAACCAGGTTTGTCTGGAAAACACTCCTAAATGTCTGCTTTTAGAGTGCTCACCTATGAAGCAGGAAACCAATTTCCCCCCTCTCTCCCATCTCCCAAGGGAGTACCTTCCCAATGTTATCATTTAATTACTTGCCTCTTAGACACAGCTGATTAGGAAGATACTAGATTATTTAGAATAAAATTCCAGACTGCCTAGAGCTTCCTGTATGTGTTCCTTTCAAAAGACTAGCATTTGTGATTGCTAAGGGCACAATTATACATCCAGGAAGAAAGAGGACAACCTAACCTGCAAGGCATGGAAGAACACTGGAAAGTACATACTTGGCACAGTAGATGAACCTCTCACCACTCATTTATCCTTCCCAGGTCTGCAGTGCTAACTGGAAAACAGTGCTAATGAGAACTTGGGTGCACAGAAAAGAGTCCTGTGACAAGAAGTTGATGTTATTTTCCAAGCCTTAGCCATTTGTGGCAATGAGGACACCAGCCCTGGAAGTGACCCGCACATAGGATCTGCAGTCTGGCTATAACTCTGACCAGTGACCAAATTAAAGAAAAGGAGGTAAGAAAACCAAAGAATATACAGGAAAATGCTTTGATCACAATGTACAATTCTTTTTGCAAAGATAAATGCTGGATGGTAAAGAGTGTTTTAACCTAGCAGGGAAGCCTTGCAAGAAGGAGCAGAGGAGCAGCAGGCAGTGACAGCCAGGCAAACGCTAATAGCTGGCATGTTTTTAACAGTGGAGGTTATTACTCAGTGCAACAAACAAGCAAGTGAAGCTGCATGTTCTCTATCTTCTAGCATTGTCAAATCAAGTCAGAACATTTTTTGAGGAAAACATGATTTTGTAAGAGAAAAACACAAACCAGATGAAGTTAGGGAAAGAAAAAATAAGCAGAGCTAAAAAAAGATGCAGAGAAGGACAATTCACACTGCAGATGGAAAGAAGCAGCTGCTTTATGGAGAGAGAATATCAAGTTGGGGACTCTTCAGTTTGGAGAAAAAGGCTGAGGGGGATATGCTCAAGGTTATTAAGGTAAGACTGGTGGGAGATAAGATTAATTTAATCCACCAACTAAGGAAAATTTCCTGAAATTATAGGACACTGATCTAAACCAGAACAAAATCAAAGTACATATGCATATATATGTATAGATGTGTGTGTATATATATATATATATATGTATGCATTTAAATGGAGTAGCAATGAACCTTTGGAGTTTTGCTCTAACAACGATTGAGGGGACTGAAAATATAAAAATATCATGACCAAAAATGATGTAAAGGAATAGCTGGGAGTGTAGTAAATAGGCATGAGTTATATCCTTTACAATCTCTAATGAAATAGCTGTGGAAGTTGTGAGACTACAGGAGGATAGGGCTTCTGACAGTGGCCAGGTTTGTGTGTCCTGAAATATCATCTCCTTTTAATGCAGATTATTGGTCTAGCCAGAGCCAACCTAGCGGAATATGTTTTACATTCACACGTTCTTAGCTGCAGCACAACTTAATAATTGGAGACCTGACCTATTTCTACATGTGGTCAGAAGATGTTATGCCTCATGAAGTGTTGGCTGTTGGCCAGCTCAGGAGACTGAGGCTGCAGCAGACTACCTGCCTCCTGAAGTTGTGCCGTTGGGTTTTGTGCAGGGAGAAATTATGTCAGTGCTGAGACAGACTGTGTCCATTCAGACCAGGAGTGGGAGTCCTAATCTTCTACTGCTGTCTGAATTTGGCAGACAACTCTGCTCATGGTCTTTATCACATAAAGTAGATCTTATAAAAGCAGCAGTGCATCTTGTGTCAGCAGTAGAGCACAATGGTATCCATCCTCAGATGTTTTCCTCTTGTGCATCTGTCTCATGTAGAGAAGTGTTATGGGTTGACTGAGCCAAAAAGAACTCACCTGGAAGAGTATCCCTCAATTGAATGAGGAATTCAGGAGACTATAAGAGATAAAAGGAGGGGGACAAGCAGCCCAAAGTTCTATGAGGGACCATGCTCTCACTTCAGATGCCAAAATATCTTGCTAATACCTCATGGTTTTTTGCAACTTGTGTCAGGGAAGCCTTCTTGCCTTCTTGCTAACATATAAAATATTTGTTCTCATGTGAATGATTAAGGATTCCTTCTGATTTTAATCTCTATAGAACTGAGGAATGGAGAGCTTTATATTATATTGGTGTCATGTATTTAAATTGTATTTCTGCTTTCCTCAAATAAAATCCCAAACCAAAATAACAACAACAAAAAGTAAAAAAAAGACTACAAGATCATTCTAGCAACACACTTCTATTATCATATTAACTATGCAAGGAGAGGGCAGTGTTTTAGGTGTCCATATCCCTGCCAAAGGAGTCTTTCTCTCCATTTTGTCTATAGAATTTCAAGAACTCTTTGCTAACAACTTGCTTGCAAGCATCTAAAATAACTTGGTTTTATCTTCAAAGTCCATCAGGATTCACTGATGTTGTACTAGCACGATAACACGTGGCTGAGATTGTTTTCTTTTGTCTACCACAGCACCATCATGTCACATTTTGTTTCACATTAAACCACTGAGATGAAAAAAAAAAATTCTTGTGGATTAGCACAGGACTTAGCCCTAGGAAATGCTGGTTCAATTCCCATCTCAGTAGCTTATGCAGAAAACTGATCACATGTGTCTTGTTCTGTCTGGAATCAAATTCACTGGCAGAAGGGGAATGAAATCTGCAGGTCTTATTTCTCTATTTGTATAATGAAATGGTCATGATATCCTGCTCCCTTGGGGAGTCTGAGGATTATTCACCCTAACACCCAGGATATTGTGATTTTTCCCTGTTGAGCATTATATAAAAATGCAGAGGGGAAGACTAATCATACGTGAGTCAAACAAGTAGCAAATGGATTACATGAGAGTAATTCCATGTGCAGCATAGTCTAATAAAATTAACATTTGAGTGATGACAAATAGAGAACCTTTGGGGATGAGAGTCTTGGTACGAAGAAAATAGTGATTTCTAAGTGGTGAGAAATAAAGCAAAATGAGCTCTATTTTTCTCCCTGCCCCACGGTCTTACGATCAAGATTTTGTTTTCAGGTGCTGAATACTAAGTGATGTGGACAGAAAGAAAATCCATCTGTCTCAGTGCCAGGTTTCATTAAATGTTGGCCATGGAAGTAAATGGAGGCATAAAGAAGGCAGACTGGTAAATTAAATACAAACTACTGAATAAGGGAAATGACATTTTATCATAGGCAACATCACAAGAGGTAGTTTCCTCTCTGGAGTGGTAATGAGAACACTGACATCTTGACTTTGGATGGTTCTGTGAGTACAAGGCTCCCACAAACTGACTTAGAGCAGGAAGGAGAGATTTCCTGGAGTCAGAGGTCAACCACTGCACCTGATTTGTGACGGCTGGCTGTGAAAATGGCTGTGCAGAGATAATTAACAGAATCAACATGAACTCTCTCTCTCCCAAACTCTACAAGATCAGATGCTGCTTAGAAATGCAGAATTCAATTCTGTCAGAAGCTGAAGTCATCAGAAATTGATTTTGTTGCATATTTAAAGGAATGCCTTCTGGAATCTTGCAGGGAACGGACAGTTTGTCAAGAAAACGTCAGTCCATGTCTCCTTTTAGACATAAACACAGGGCAAGAGAGGGCTTCATTTCAGTCAGTGATCAAACAGCCAAGCCACTGGCTAATCTGTGTGTGTATCAAGGTTTACCTTCCAGAAAATAAATCCATGAAACAGATAAATCTTCCCAATTTCCATGTTTCATTAAAACATAACAATCTGAAAGAAAAACAAACAAACCAACCCCAAAGAAATCGGTGTTTCTATCCAAGCAGAACTGATCAGGCAGTTCCAGGAATTCCTAGGGAAGGCATAGGACTATGTTACCCTGTATCCTGCACAGCTCTTGCATAGTTACCTTCATCCTAGTTATACGATCTTAACTTCATCTAAGTTCAAACAACTTTGTCTTGCAGCAGCTGTGGCTTGAGTTTTGTGGAAGAGACTATGAGAACTGGTCTGGCTTTGTGAGTCATGGCACTTTCCCTAAACAAATTCAGGCATTTGCTCAGTGATGATGCTACTGCAGCTTACTTGCTCTTCATTGAGTACAGATGGAGGCCAGGTTGCCTTTTTTTTTTTCATATGTAGTCTCCTTTGCTGGAGGTAGTAATGGTTAGACCTATCACTCCTGAGGCATAGATAACTGCAAGTCATCTGTGTCTTTAAGAATCTCCTCTTCTGACTGCATAGCTTTAAATGTGCTAAGGGGCTCCAGCAAGTCTAGGCTCCCTGCTGAGACATCTCTTTTTGAGCACAGAAGGAAAAATGCACTAGCTGATGAAAAGATATCAACAATAAAGTGAAAGGTAAAATAATTTCAGCTCTACTGCAACATATCCAAGCTGTCTGGAATACTTGACTCTGATTGTGTGTGTATACTCAGTGATGTATTTACTTTGATCAAGATATTATGGCAAAAATTTACACTGATAAAATGTGCATCTGTTAATGAAATCACCTGGGCCACTGACTGGAGAAATTACAACTAGGTAGTTCAGGTATTCCCTGTTTTGTGTTCTGCCTCCAGTCACAAAGTCAAAGCAAATATTCATCAGCTCAGCAACACTTCTTCGTTGACTTTCCCCTTGAAACCGCAGTTTATTTGCATTGGGGAACTTGGCATCAAATGAGATAAGGCAAGCAAAGGTAGAAAAACATTCACTGTCCCTCTGCTTCCTTTTTGTGCTGCAAGGAACAAATGCACTTGAAAGAGTGACTTTCACTCAGATGTTGATAAAACTGCTGGTCATTGTTTCACTTTTTCAGGAGGTGAGGGAAATAATTGGAAATCCAGGGCTAAGGTAATTCCCCATAATCTCACTGCTGTACAGTTTGAATTCCAATGGGAGTGAGAACAACTTGGATTGTAATTTAGAGCTGCTCTAGATTATGTCAACAGCCACTTCAAGTGAGACTGAAGTGGAAATATCTTTGCAATTCCCATTCCAAAGTCTGTCATGAGAAGGATGAAGGTAGTAAATGGCACAACTCTTCAAGTTAAACCACTGGAAATCCATTCTGCTCTCTTAATGTTCACATTGTTGCAATATCAGAACAACTTCTAGGAGTGCATTAAGAAATATGATTAAGTATGACCAATATTTGTGGTGTTAATTTTCTGCCATATCTTTCCAAGAATAATTGTATGGTCAGCACAAAATCCCCTTTTGGGACAAACTGATTTTCTTCTGTATTTATGTAGGATGTTTGTACTTAGAGAAGTCAGTAAGATATATGAGGATCCCTATTGCTGTGGAGATCATTCTGTAGTCTTTGACAAGCTGTTCTGAAATCTCTGATTCTATTTACATGAGAAGGCAAAGATAGACTCACCCTTTCTCCACACTATTCCAAGCCAGCAGTATGGACACCTGGTGCCAAATTTCTGCTGAGGATCAGTAATCTTAGAAGGGAAGACAAATAACTTTGGTATAGCATGACAAATGAAAAGGATCTAATGTTAATATGTCAGGACTTGGGTAGATTAAACCCATTTCTGCCCTTATGCTCTTCTCCCTAGGTAGAAATATGCTTCTAGTTCCTACATGGTGAAGTCTTAAGCATGAAGTATTATGTTTCCCTTTATCACATACTGAGTTTGCTGATCTCCCAGAAAGATGACCACTTTCAGTTTCATTCAGTATTACGGTATAATGATACTGCAATAATAACAATATTGTGATAACAGTAATCTGTGATAATTCTGTGATATGCAGAATAAATGCTGCTGTGACTGAGTCTCCAAGTCCATCTTAACTTCTCTCTGCTTTTCCTCTAGTACTTCTTCATGTCATTCTTGGGATTGAGCGCAAGCAAGTGAGGAAAGTTAGAGTGGAATGACCACTCATCAAGAGCTACTTAATCTGCATTAGTATGATCTTGAGAGAAGATCATTAATATCAGAGGGGAAGACTGGCAGAGATTGAACATTCTAAACACCAATATTCTGTTGTCTACAAAAAACATTTATCTGTTGTTAAAGTTAACTTTTTCTCCCCCAGTATCTGCCCTAATAGACCACATATTATTTATTTTATTTTCAGAAAATTAAACCAAAGTGTGTTTGGTCATTTTCAGGAAATAAGTTAGTGAAGTATTTCAGTTCCTTCAGCATTTCTGAAAAAACCTGCAAAGTTTTCTTTTCCTTTTGCTTCCAGTGAGCATTTAGAAAGAGCTCTTCCATTCCTCCCAAAAGCCTTAAATATGAACAAGATACTAGTCCTTGGAGGTTTGGTCAAAGTGAAATTCCTAAATATGCTATCTGTTCTGGACATCTTCCAGCCAAAAGCCCAGCTGGATTGTCTTTGGACTAGTTGTTCTGCACTATAACAGGTTGGATATTCAAGATGAAGAGCTTTAATTATGGTTCATGAGGTAGGGCTTTCTGCAGGTCTGGGGAATAAGGAATCATGTTTTCACTGACAAGGGGGCTTGCACAGCTTTAGATCCTGACACAATAACAATATTATTTTAAGTCTCATTCTTATTCTGCCATCATCAAATAACCATGAAATTTCTTGGTGGAGTTTCTCAGGGATAAAAGTGTGAAGATATTTTTGTGATTAATGGCTATATGAATAATAACATAAATGCACACAGGATCCAAATTATCCTGTCACATTAGATTAACAATGTACTAATGATTAAGATTCATTGCAACATTCCCAAAGCTTGACTTAGTGACCATATCAACGTACTTTTTATGGTTATTTTTTGGTGTGTAATAATAATGTAGACAGATGGGAAAATGGGAAGAAATGGGAGTTGTTGGATGACATTCATTCCTGTTGACCTAGCTGCTTTGCTCCACAGTGAGCAGAGAAAAACAAGATTTTTATTCTCATACTTAAAAATCTTGCCTAGTAAATAAATAATGTTCCTCATTGTAATACATCTTCTACAGTCTCCAGTGCTCAAGCTCACAAATAAACAATCACTCAGATTGTACCTCAGTAAAGAAGGACTGAAGGGTTGACACAGATCCAGCTCATCTGCTGTATGTTCCAGTCAAATAAACAATAAAGCTCAGTTGAACAAAGATTGTTCTTATTGTTACTTAGGAGATACCTGACCAGGAATCTGCAATTTTAAGCATGTCAGACACTAATGAAGACTTTTCTCCTACAACATGCATGCATCAACAATGGGGACAACAGCATAGAAAAGTGATGAGATATTGCCACAGATCCCACTGCAAAGCAGTGGTGGACTAGGAGGAGAATTTAGGTGTGCTGCCTACCAGTCTTGTGTGCCCATCATTACAGCACATCTGATGGGATGCTCAAAGTTTGTCTTCAACCTGAATGGTTGAGAGATGTGCTCTTCTTTTGCAAGGAGATATGAATTATCTCCCCCTAAACTCACATCTTCTACTTAATGTCATGTTTCCTAGGAGGCTGGTAGGATGCTGCTTTGATTTTAGCAATGTTGGAATATTTTATTTTCTGGTCTGAGTCACAAAGCAGGTTTAGACTGCTAAAACACCTCACTGTTCTCACAGTGATCATCATCATCATCATCATCATCATCATCATCATCATCATCATCATCATCATCATCATCATCATCATCATCATCTTTACTTTTGCCAGGGAAACGTAATAAACAAATGTGACTGTGGGTGAAAGCTCCTTCATGAAGATACAGCCTGGTTTCCTGGCAGACTGAGGAGGGAAGAGGAATTCTTGGAATCCTTGTGGCACAGGAGACATCGAAAGTTACATACATAGTAGGGTTTTTGCTAACCCTGAAATAACCCTGCTCAAGTACTGCTCAATAAGCCCTAAAACCAACAGTGAGGCTGAGGGTGGGTGGTCCAGGGAATGAGGTGTTTAGTTTAAACAAACTGTTCTTAGGCCCCACATAATTTTCTTCCTTATATCCAGGGTGGTGACTACAAACTAAGCTTTGATGATGTGTTCATTTGTAATGTGAGAGGAGGAAGGTGAAATTCCGTTGACATGTGGAGACAAAAATCCTTGAGGGAGGATGAATCAGCCCTCCAAAAGTGCTGTCTGCATATCAAAGTCCAAATATCATTGCTTTAGCCAGAGGTCCTCCATCTGTATCTGTGGCAGACAGAAGGCAGCTAGAAAATTTTGCAGCAGGATAAGGTCTCCTAAATTGCAAGACAGCCTGGGGAACCCTTAAAACCTTCTGAGAAGCTTTAGTGAAACTTATTCATAGCCAGAAAACCCTTGCGTGTCAGTGAGGGAAGGTGTTTAGAGAGGTTGTCAGCCCTGAATAGTAACATTCAGATGGGAAAAGTGTTATTGGATCATGACCTTGGATCCTAACACAGCAGTGTCCCACAGAGAAATCCAAAGTGGCAGCTAGAAAAGAAGACAGTATAATCTCACTTCACCTTTGATTGTTTGGGGTTCTTTTATGTTTCTCTGCTTGTTTCCAATTTTGCTATCATGTTCCTAAAGCTTTTTTTTTGGGGCAAAGATAAATCTCTTACCATCCTTATGTTTGTCTGCTGTCAGAAACAATGTCAGGTGAATCTGACAAGCTCAAGGCCTCTCATTTCACCAGAAACTGAAATAAACCCTAAAAAACTAACAAAACAAACTCTCCAAAGAGAACTCCTTCAAACTTTTCTCATACGATATGGTTGAGCACTGACAAATCCGGGGGAGAAATGTTCTTTCTTCAGCATAAACCAGTGGACAAAATAGACAAGACTGCTCTCATTTCCAAGTAACCACATCTCTAACCAGAGAACATGATCCAGAGCCTGAAACATTATAGTGAGGAATAGTTTTCAGCTTAGAAAAGGAAAACTCTGTGTTTCTCAGACAGAACCAGGACCAATGTGCCATGCCCCTACAGAGCAGGAACAGCAGTATTCAGGGATCAGTATTGCTTTTGATTTGAAACACAATTCCAGTTTTAAGCTTTAAAGTGTGAACAGTATCACAGTATAACTAAGGTTGGAAGAGACCCCAAGGATCACCAAGTCCAACCTGTCTCGACAGACCTCACAACTGTCTTTATCTCAACCCATGAGTTTTATCACTTTTACCCTTCCTATTCACTCCCACATGCCACTAAGAGGGAAAGTGAGTGAGTGGCTGCATGAGGCTTCTTTGCTCAGTGGAGTTAAACTACAACTGCAGACAGCTTAAGTTAGGAGAAATGAAACTTGGCCTTCATCACTGTAGTTTAATTTGGTTTGATCTTTTGTATTCCCATGATATTCAGTGTTGCATATTTTCATCTGGAAGCAGTCATTCTGAGTCTTAACAACACGTTATAATCAAAATTACTAACACTCCTCCACCATTTCTTTTTGTGGGTTTCACATTAATTTCCTATGGTGATTTTGTTGTCATTCTTCTTATTATTATCCCATTTTCATCTCCAGGAAGAACCCTGGAGACCTAGCAGGAGAGAGTACAAGGAGAGGAGAAACAGAAGTACTGCAAGCTCTTGTTTGCAGCCCACAACAGACTGGAGAACACCTCTATATCTTAAAGTTGGAAAACAAAGAGATTTTAATCTGAAAAAACCTCTGAGAAAATCAAGCAACAATTCAATAACAGGAATTAAAGTCTGACACCCCTGAACACCACACTCTTAATCTAACCTCTAAGTCTTATCAGCAAAATACATAGCTAATATTGGTGTTTTGAAATTGTGTACTGGATTCATTGATCCACATAAGCACTGCAACATATCCCGTTTAACAGATTTGCTTTTAATTCTCCCCTTCTTAAAATAGCCTTTGTTCAGATTCAATGTGCCACAAAGCAGCTTCCTGGTGTGTACAAAGGACATCCTGCCTGTGTCTCTGCTTCTGAAAATGACTCCAAGAGCCTTGAGCTCCTAAAAAACGATGTGTGGACCAGAAAAATTTCTCAGGAGTATGAGAATCTCTTATTAAAGATCCTGTATTACTGGAGATTTCAATCTATGACCAGCAAGTCTTCAGGCAAACGTGAGTTCCCAGTGGTTGGACTACATAAGAGACTCCAAGTGCTGAAATTATAGGTTATATAATTGAAGAAAATAAGCAGAGATCATTCAGAAATTAGTTCCCAGATACAAACAGACTAACCATTTTTAGGGACAAAGGACAGAGGTTGCTAGCTCACTTCTAAATTTCCCACACACACAATTTTTCAGCCAAAATGTCTGCAAATATGAAAGGCTTTCTCAAGCCTTGTTCTTAAATTAACTGCCTATGTTGAGAGACAAAGTTCTTCAGTGATGTATTACTGCTTGATTTTTGTCCCCAACATCTTTCTTACAACATCCCAATCCACTTCTTACCATATTACATCAGATTCTTGTTAATTTTCATTAAGAGGAAGCGTCTGTGAAATCAAAACTATCTCTGTTTTGTTTCATGCAGCTCAAGGATTGGACAAGAGAAGGGATATTTCAGTTCACTGACTGATCTACAAACAAATAAACAATTTCAGTTTGAATTGACCAGAAATGAACAATTTTTCCACCCCTGTAGAAGTGGCTTTGTATCCTTACAATCAGGACAACGTCAAGGCAAGATCGACACACAGGATAAATTCCCTGGATTAGACAAGGGATTTTAAACCCTGTTTCTCATCAACAAATTTCACAACCTCTCACCTTTTGCTTCAAAAATAATTTTCCTTCTGAGCCATGCACATAATTCTTTCAGTCAGTACTTTTGAAGGACCTAACCCAAAATCATAAGTAGTCTAACTGTAGAGATTTACTTGATCAAACACACTCATTTAGAAAACTAAAGTTACTGAGCTGGTATGGTGTTTGAACTCAGTTGGAGGAGTTGCAGAGTTAATTTCCAAAATGCTACTTGAATGGAACAGCTGTTGATTAACCTCATCAGTTTGTTGTTTGTTGGCTCATCATGGTGTATTTTTAATATATATATATATATATATAATTAGTTTAAATTAGAAAGCATGTTGTTTTAATTAAAATAAATTTCACTGCTGAAAAATAAAAACAGATTAACTATAATAAAATGAAAGTACAAAGTACTTCTGTTTCCTATACATGTGGTTAACTTCCAAAGCTGAAGATATGGCTTAAACTCACTCGTTTCCATCTCCTCCTTCTTTCTACTGTTAATGAACACCATTTTCTTTCAAGGTAGATATGGCACAGCATCTTAGTCTGACCATTTCAAAGACTCTTGAAGAAGTTTGCCAACAAAGAGATAATCTGAACCAGATTTTTTTTCTTTATAGATAGATAGATAGATAGATAGATAGATAGATATATTGCTGAAGAAATTTTGGTTGGGACTAGACCATCCACATCAAGAAATTTTTAGTGCAGTCTTTATCAGAACACTTTTTCAGGAATGAATCAGTGGACAGCCTGGGACAGTTTGCTGACAGTGGTATGAGTTACCCAGATGGACTTAACGCAAAATGCTTTCCAGATCTTGCCTGTATGTCAGGGCACCTACACAAGGTTAATTGCAGACTTTGCTCTTCCTGTTTGTGAAGGCCAGGACTGCTGCTGACACTAGAATTCATTCCAGAGCAGTAGATCAGGCATAATCACAAGTAGTGCTGGATATTCAAGAGTTGCTGCTTATGCTGCTTCATGCAAATGAGATGTGTCAACAGGAGTTTCTTTACACAAAGGGGAGAAAGCATAAGTAAGAATTAAGGAGTATCTACTCTTGCAAAAAGACATATTTGTCAGCCTTCTCCCTTGACAGAGCCCAGTAAAACATCACAACTATTTTTGAAAGGGATTCTAGAGTGACTAAAAAATGTAGTCTTAAATTCACCACTGAGCCTTGATACCCTCTCCCACTTATTATTGCTTCAAAGCTTTCCAATGAGAATGGCTCTGCAGAAAAGGAAAAAAATTTCCTGTCTGCCCATCTGCATATAGAATTTAGTCTTTTCCTCCTTTAGACTAGTAAATGAGAGAGGCGATCTCTTAAGTTGAATTACTCTGAGCTGTGAGTCAGTTCACAGCATAAATACAGCTGGAATGTACACAAACGATTCTGCTCATTCCAGTGGTGCAATTTCCCATTATGCTAATTGAAGTTTCATCTCAAGAAAGCCTGTATCTGAAGAGATGTGAGTTCTGATCCCTATGAAGTGACTTGTAGGGCAGGCAAGAGTTGCCCCATTCCCCCTGCATAAACTACATCAAGCACTTCACTTGCACTACAGACTGATCCCTTTCCAGGATCTTGCTTCATTTATGTGAAGAGACCTTTCTCACTTCACTTGCGTGTAAGTGGGATTCCCCAAGCAAGTCAAGGTTTGTAGCACTTTCTAAGATGTTACCTGAAGAGGGAATAAAGCCAGAAGAGAGAGAGAGATTGCACCTGGGTGTGCTGATACATTTTTGCTATGTAGCAGGAAAACAAAACAAACACTTGTCAAAGAATCACAGAATGGTAGGGGTTGGAAGGCAACCTGGGGGGTCATCTAGCCCAATCTATCTGCTAGAGCAGGTTCACCTAGATCAGGTCACACAGGAATGCATCCAGGTGGGTTTTGAAAATCTCCAGAGAAGGAGATTCCCAACCTCTCTGGGCAGCCTGTTCCAGTGCTCTGTCACATTCAAAGGAGAGAAGAATGTTTAGGTGGAATTTCCTGTGCACCAGTTTGTGCCTGTTGCCCCTCGTCCCTTACCAGGTACACAAAGGAATTTTTGTCCCGTCTAACTCAGAGATAACAGATTCATCCATGCTGTATGAATGTTGTATGATCTGTCATGCTTTTCAAGACATACTAGTGCCTGTTTTACTGCATGCTGCCTGACAGCCAGACATGGGCTTGAGATTTGTGATGGCCATTATCAAACTTGATGTCTTCCTTGGATTACCTCTGGGGACTAGAATCTTGGTCATCAGAGGCAGAAACAGATTGTACCACACGTACATTTGATTCTCTGTGTTAGGAACCTACTTCAGGTAAAGACAAGCAAAAAAATAAAGAAAGAATACTAAAGTAATAATATGGTTAAGAACTTGGCCAATATCTCACTGACTGAAGTAGGAACACTCATAGTTAAAAGTGGGAGGTGGTACTACTCTTTTGCCAGGGCAATAACAGATCAAACCTCTGCAAATCAGGAACAAAGTCAGATTTTGCAGAACAACCCGTTGTAGGAACTGCAGGAGGGCTTAGCCTGCTGTGCATATCAAAGTTTCTCTTCTGTGCCTTGTCTCATTGCAGCTTTAAGAAATTCCTTAGGAAAGGCACTGCCTTAATAGCAAGTTGGACCATTTTTAAAGCTGCATTTGTATTGCTCGCACAGCAAGAGCTCTTGTCACATGGAAGCCATCAAATCAAAACACCGACATGGAAAGGGAATAAGGCGAGATAATGAAATGAGAAATTAAGAGCATGAAAAGTAGATGCTGGAGAAAAGCTGACACTTCATAACACTAAAAGTGAACACTTGCCTGGATTTCAA
This sequence comes from Dryobates pubescens, assembly GCF_014839835.1. Taxonomy (NCBI): domain Eukaryota; kingdom Metazoa; phylum Chordata; class Aves; order Piciformes; family Picidae; genus Dryobates; species Dryobates pubescens. The sequence goes on along the minus strand of NC_071625.1, from coordinate 16,037,357 downwards.
AGTCAACCGATAAGAAATTATTTGCTTTTCTTCTATAACAGAAATAGATAAAGGATTCAGTTTGGATAGGAGAAGATTCTACTAGGCTGCAATTTACGTATGAATACTCAATATTTAAGGAAATTGCTTCTTTCACTTTGTCAACTGGCATAAATATATGCTAAAGAGGGATTCATTAGAAAAAGCCATGGAAGGCATGAGCTCAGCTGAAATAATCCTGATCCTGCCAGGCAGGTGTTTTGCATCCCATCAGGAGACGGCACACAGAGCTGCAGGAGACTTACCACATGGATTGTGTTGTTCTTCTGTGAGAGGAGAACACAAAGATCTCATTACTCTTCCTTAAATGAAGTTGTAATTTACAGTACCCATGCTCACTGTGGAGTGAGTGAGTTAGTCATCCTACCTCACAGGCCTGCAGTTGTCTAGAGATCAATGTGCTTCAGTTTATACCCCTGTGAATAAAAGAGGAGCCATTAGGATTTTCTCCCCCATAAATGGCTCTGCAGGCTGCTGCAGAGGCACATTAGTGCATGATCACTATCTGCAGATGTTCCTTGTGACCCAGAGGAAAGCTGAGAGCCTTGCAGGACAGAGCTGTGTGTGCAACTGACAGCTCAGGAGAATTACTGAAAGAGCCAACTTTTCCCTGTTTTATTACAGCAAGAAGGCTTTGCGGAGATCTGAGGAGAGATCTATAAGTTGCACTTATGGCAGCTTACACAGGATTTATGTGTACAGATTTTAAAGGATAATCGAAAATAGCCTGTCTAGCCTGAGTAGTGTGAAGGTGTACATGACTTGGTTTCTCAGTTTCTGTTACTTGCTGTACATGCTTTTGTTGTCACCTTTGATAAGCGCAGAAGCTTGGTTTCTCTATCTTGCCTGAACTGTTTTAACTGATCAGAGTTGATCTGAGCTAGACAGTAGACAGGCCCTTATGCACCTGTAAGGGACTCTTGCAGGTTCCTAGAGGTTCCCAGGTCATCAGGCATGGAGTGTACCATTTGCCCTGACCTGAACTTTTTCCTTCCCAGTCACAGTAGAAAAGGAGGATTTTCACTCTTTTAAGCACAGCATATTGGTGGTTAGGTCATTCTTTGGGGAAATAAGTGACCTTGGTACTTGAATTTGTCTAGCTGTAGAGTTTGAATCCACACTTTCATTTCCAAGGAATGCTGTGTTACAGGCTGAGCTGATGAAGGTGCCCTGTTGAATAGCCCATAGAAAGAAAACCACAATATCTGTGGATATGATTCTCTAGAGGCAATTAAATAGCAGGATTCCTTTTTTGTCATACTTGGTGGTTCATCCAAGCCATTTGTAAAGCATGATGGGGATATGTCACTGTTCAGATAGCTAAGTTCTTATTTACATCTACTGGATGATCTTTTTCATGCAATATACTCATATTATTGTACAAAGAATTTAAGAAAGAGAATCCACAGGACTTGTTTTCTCTATAATTTTAGTGCTATGGCTAGTAATGTGGATACTTTAGCTACCTTAGACAGAAAATCTGATCCTCATCTTTTCTCTCTAAATCAGCTTCCCTAAGCTTTAATGAGCTGTACTTGGGTTAATTTGATACCTATTTCTATACTTGCCAAGCTGCATGTCACATGGATGACACTTTTCAAGTATAGCTAATACTACCACTAAGTAAGATGTCTGCATGTCCTTCCCCGGGCTACATGGTGTCACTTGGCTGGCATTCCATAGATGCAAGAAAATAGCAGGAAAACAGATAACTTTCTGGTAGTGGTCAGAAAAGGATGAACACCTTTGGAACACATTCAAGGAGAAGCTTTCATGCAAAGGAGGTCCACTGCAGGAGACTGCAACCTTGGGGAAAACAAGAACATCAGAGAAAGTTATGAAAGATTTTCATGTGATATGAGAATGTGCTTAGCTCCAGATCAGTGGCTCACCTGCTGTTTCAGATTCCCACCCAGAAAGAGATTAATTCAGGTTCAAGCTTAGCCTTAGTCTAATTATGGGCAGGTACATTTAACTGATTGTATCAAAGGATAAGTACCATTATAAGGGCATTAGAAATGCTGAGGAGCATTTCACTTAATTGCATCATGCAACAAAGAAGGCTTTTTCAACTATTCACTGAACCATTCCCTGAGAATAAGTTCTTTTATGACATTATGGTCCAATGGAAGAGTTTGAAGAGACAGCAGAAGAGAAAGATTCATGGGTCCTTACCAGTGATCTGCAGACATTTTTATTTTTCAGGAAAGACCTTCTTGTAGTAGGATATGTGCTATTGGCGTAGCTCTCAAAGAGGCAGCTGTAACTTGAGCTGAAGTGAGGGTGGGTGAGGAGTACTTACATTCAGGATATTTTGCTGTGACATTGCTGCTAGTCCTTGCTAATCATCCACATTTATTCTGGACAAAAGAAAAACTTTAGTGCATTGGTATCCTCTACCTTTCCCTGTTCCCTAACCTGTCGTTTATCACACTGAATCCTCCCACTATCTAGGGGATACAGTGGACACAGAAGATATTTTATTTGGAGTAGTAATGTGCCTTCAATAAATGCATCTTGATTACAAAAGAGGAAAGGAAAAATCAGTTAAATAAAATGAACAAACCCTGAAAATTTTTATAGGTAATGTGGAAATCTCAAACCCTACAGTAATTTCCCTGGCTACTGACAATAAAGCTGGGTCAGAAATTATTAACCTCATGCAGCTTTAGCTGCCTGAAAGGTAGACAGCTCTGAAACTGGTGTTGAGAAGGTGATCAGAAATGGAAAGAGAACTAGATTTTTGTATACCTTTAACATTTGTGTTCTCTTTTAAGATAATATTAACTCTTAGAAAGCATAAAAGCTCCACAGGTAAATGGTGTCAAATAATCAACAGAGTGATAAGGACCTTTATTTTGGTTTTTTGGGGGGCTCTGCAAAAATTGCCAGCACTTTATTTGAAGTTTTCACTGCTATACCAGCTTTTAGCAGATGCCTCTCATGATGTTTGTATTTGAGTTTTGTAATATCAAACACAGAGCACTGCAAAATGCCTTACTCCTGGCTTAGCTACATATCTGCCTGCAAGATATGACTGTCAGTCCTATTTCACCCAGAAACCTTGGAAAGAGATTCAGTGAGGAGGTTAATCAAAGAAAGATGATAATACTTGCTAGATGGAAAATAAAGTGTCCTCCCTGATGCTATTAGAAATGGCTGAGATTTAAATAGAAATAGGCATTGCTAGCTTGACTCCTGAACTTTAAATGTAAATTGAGCATCTGGAGTGCTTTTTACATGGGCATTTGAAGTACAAACAGCAATTATACACTTGGATGATTTTTATAAAGCCCTTTAATAGCCATTATTTTAATCTTAAAGTAGTAATTATAAAGGGAGTGGGTTGGGCAAAGGGTTCAAGAACAATTCTTTGGCTTCCTCATTTGTATCCTCTAAGTTATGTTCATCCCTTGGTATATATTGTCTGAATTTTGTTACTGCCTGGAAAAAGATGGATTCCTGAATAAGGTCCAGGAATCATATTCAAATTTAATTTCCAAATATAGCTATTATATTCCAAAGAAATTTTTCTTTTTTTCTTCCTGCCACAGGAGGGTTTGTGCTTAGGGACTCAGCCATATTTGGTCCATATGCAGAGGATCATAAACATTGATCTTTCTTTCTTTTCTTTTCTTTTCCTTCCTTCTTTCTTCCTTTCTTCCTTCCTTTCTTTCTCTTTCTTTTCCTTCCTTCTTTCTTCCTTTCTTCCTTTCTTTCTTTCTTTCTTTCTTTCTTTCTTTCTTTCTTTCTTTCTTTCTTTCTTTCTTTCTTTCTTTCTTTCTTTCTTTCTTTCTTTCTTTCTTTCTTTCTTTCTTCCTTTCTTTCTCTTTCTTTTCCTTCCTTCTTCCTTTCTTTCTTTCTTTCTTTCTTTCTTTCTTTCTTTCTTTCTTTCTTTCTTTCTTTCTTTCTTTCTTTCTTTCTTTCTTTCTTTCTTTCCTTTCTTTCTTTCTCTCTTTCTTTCTTTCTTTCTTTCTTTCTTTCTTTCCTCTTTCTTTCTCTCTTTCTTTCTTTCTCCTTTCTTTCTTCTTTCTTTCTTTCTTTCTTTCTTTCTTTCTTTCTTTCTTTCTTTCTTTCTTTCTTTCTTTCTTTCTTTCTTTCTTTCTTTCTTTCTTTCTTTCTTCCTTTCTTCCTTTCTTTTCCTTCCTTCCTTCCTTCCTTCCTTCCTTCCTTCCTTCCTTCCTTCCTTCCTTCCTTCCTTCCTTCCTTCCTTCCTTCCTTCCTTCCCTCCTTCCTTCCTTCCTTCCTTCCTTCCTTCCTTCCTTCCTTCCTTCCTTCCTTCCCTCCTTCCTTCCTTCCTTCCTTCCCTCCTTCCTTCCTTCCTTCCTTTCTTCCTTTCTTTCTTCCTTCCTTGTTTTTATTGTTCCATTCTTGCTTGCCTGCTTTTGGTACTGAAAAGAATGAGAAGGAAAAAAAGCTTCCCATCAATTCCAAAGCTTAATGTTCTTCGTTAATGGTTTACAATTTTCTGATTTGGTTGACAGGGGAAAGTAGTTGGAGGCTGCAAGTGTGTCTCACGTGTTGTTGTGTGTCTTTTTTCACTGTACAGTACTGCCTGCATGAAGACTTGCAATCCAAGCCATCTTAATGTCTGTTTACCATGAAGCAGGAGCTGTCCCCATTGTAAAGAAGCAGCAAGAGAAAGAGGACATTAAATTCATTCATCCCTGGCAGAAAGGAAACAACAGAAAAAATGTATAACCTGCTGTTACCCATGTTTGAAAATAAAGACCCACTCTTCATAAATACCTGAAAAGCAGGTACATTGCCCAGGGAAGTTTAGTAAAAGTGCTCCAAAGCAGAGTTGTCCATGCACATTGCTAGGATCAGGAAGACTTCAGTAATAAAGAACAAAGAAATGAATTTTTTAAAGTATTTCTAAAAGCCACCATTTGCAAAGCATCTAAATTATGAAGAACTAATATTCTCTCATTCAAGTTATACATTCAGATGATCTACAGGACCACCTAAAAGAGGGTAGGAAGACTAATATGAATGTTGCTGCCAGCTTTATATACAAAAGTCTCCCTGCATGAGGTGGTGCATGGAGAAGAAGTAGGAATAGCCCACAACAGGTCAACTCCCAGAAGATAACAGTATTGTTAAGGTTGTAAAACCTTGTAATATAATCAACTGTCAATCCACAACCACATGGCCACAAAACTATATCCTGACGTGCCATGTCTACACATTTCTTGAGCACCTCCAGGGATGGTGACTACCATCTCCCTGGACAGCCTGTTCCCACATCAGACCACTATTCCAGTAAAATTCCCTGATAGTGAATCTAAACCTCCATGGCATACCTTGAAGCTGTTTCCTCTTATGCTAATGCTTGTTACTTGGGAAAAGAGACTGACCCCTACCTCACTACAACATCCCCGCCTCACCAAAATAATGGGACAGAGCACTTCATACTCTGTTGTGGTATGAATCTGCATAAGACACACATATGGTCATGCCTATTGGGGTTTGTAGTGGTCCCTGTGGCTCAGCTTTACCAGAGCTGTCTCTGCTGTTTTGAGAAGCTGCAATTGAAAGCTGTTTGTGCACTTTGGCAGGAATTATTTTTTGAGTGCTGCCAACAGGAAGCATTAAAAAGAATCTAGTGGGATATTACTGAGGAGAGTTCTCTAGGAAATGAACACAAAAAATATTTAGAAATCTCTAACAATCTAATGTCATCACAAGATTCCCAGCCAAGCCTGTCCCAGCAGACACTGCCTATGGCAAATGAAGACTGGAGAAGGTTTTTTTTCCTGATTTGATCTGTATATCCTGGAGGGAACAGGCCTCAGCTGTCTTCACCCTTGTTAACCAGGAATCTTGAAATGTGGGGATTATGTCATGAAAAAGCTGGAGTTGATGGGCACAAGCCTCTTGCTTCTCCTTATACATCCATCTGGTGGTATGCTTGAAGATGAGTGTAGTAGTTGTGGCACAGTATTCTGCCTGAACAGATATTTTGCTGCTAGAGGCACAGTGTTATGTCTGTATAGATATTTTGCTGCTAGATTTTGAATGAAAGTATCCAAATATTTTATACACTTGCCAGGTGAGACCTTCATTAGCCAAGGGGTCATTCTTCTTCCTGAGTGCAGAAATCCCTTGCAATCTTTGTTAGTTATGTCAGGAAAATTATCTCCAGTCTAGCAGCTTTGGGATACCTGAGGGTTCCTCTGGTTCTGTTGCACCTTCAGGGTTCCTATCATCCTTCTGTTTCTCCTGGTTGCTCTGCTGTGCCCATCACCTCTTTCTTCCACTTCAGAGAAAGACCATGCACTTCTCAACACTAGGAAAACCAGCTGTGTAGTAGAAATGGGGCATTTTTGGGTGCTTGGGAGAGTCTGAACAAGCTCAACAAGGTGACTCGTTTCCCGTTGTTGAACTATCCTTAATCATCTACAAAGGCTTGAACTCTCTGAGTAGGGTCTGTCTTTCTGGCAGTGATATTTCAGCACCTTCATCAAAAATTCAGGGGACAAGAGGGATCAAATCAACCCAAGTCATATGATTAGTGATGCAACTGCTACAAGAGGGAAAATAATCACAACCAAAGCAATGAGCACTTCTAAAAACCCTCTTTGTTCAGTCAAGTATTAGGACTAGAAAATGAACTATATAAAAATGAATATTTACCAGTTTCCACTCCCCTGATCACCCAGAGAAAGTTATTTTTGACATTTCTCTCAGTGTTAGCATCTTGTAGATTCAGAGCAAATAAATTTGCTAGACATGAAAGCAAATTATTGCAGTGATTCAATCATTTTGGATGAATCATTGTAGATACTGGATGGGTCATGGACCAGGCTAGAAGGTTAGATGACTTGTCAAGGTTATTTCCAGCTAGATTTTCTATTTTTCTATGATTTGTAGCATTGGTTAATTCATGATTAGCTTTTGAATTTCTCACTTGGGTTGCCTTATGGACTTGGCAATATAATTTTTCTTTCTGTGTATGACCTTCAACAAGTTACTAAATCTCCCTGCTAACACATTTCTTTCATCACCATCAAAACCTGCTGCCCTGCCACGTGGAGAAGTTGGAGTAGATTCAGCCTTGGTTTTTTTTGTGTGTTTTTTGTTGCCATTGTTGTTGTTTGGTTTGGGGGGTTTTCTTTTTTGATCAAGGAGAGATGCAATTATCACCTGGGAAAAAAAAAATCTTTAAATTATTTAGTTCTTTTATTGAAGGATTATTTCTTATCTCTGTTTTTACTTCAGTCTTCCATGTGTTTTGCCTTTTTTGCCCTTAGCATCCCTCTGTGTTTATCATCTGGATGCCACACTTTGCTCTGCACTGGTAAGTGAAAAGACTGCATTGGATGGTCCTTTCTGAATGTGTGTGTTTGACTGCAGATGTTTTTTGAGGCAAATTATTTTCTCTCATTCATGCTCTCTCACAATGAGATACAGTTCCCAGTTCTCAGTCTTTAGGAAAAGTGGCACCTCTTTGAATTTCTGATGGCTGTCAGAGTCAGACAGACACCAGGAAGATGAACATCAGGAAGTCAGTGAGAGAATCAGTTAGAGATACTGAAAATCTTTTGAGTGTCAGGAAGTAATTTCTTTTCTCGAAGCATAATAAACCCGCAGGATAAACGTTAATCTCCAGTGATCACAGCAAGGTGGGGGTGATATCTGATAACAGACAAGTAGATTTTAGTGTGCAACAGAATATAGGTGGAAAGCTAAATAAAAAGAAACGCTTGGCATTACTGTCTTGACCAGATAACAGGCCAGAGCTTCACTGATCTGCAAAGGCAGCAGGAACCTTGGCAGGTTCAAAGGGAGTTAAATCTGAATATTTATATGAGTAATTTACAATGTCTTTCTGTTTTCCAAAAACCACTGTGGAACTTTTAAAAGAGGTCTGTGTATACCACAAAGACTTCTCTATACATTTCCAGTGTTTCTCTTAAGGAGTTTCACAAAAAATATCAATTCATCAGCCCTCCAGTGTTTTCTCTGAATCTTGTTAGGTTTGATGAACTTTGGTGAATTCAAGACAGGGTTTCCATGGAAACTTTGCTGTTTTTTTCATCATTGTGCTGCTGAGGTACACAGCTTTGAGGCAGATCATCTATATGCATTAACCAAGGATCAAGGACACTTTTCATAGAATCAGTGATCACAGAATCATAGAATGGTTTAGGGTACAAGAGACCTTCACAGGTCATCTAGTCCAATACCCCTGCCATAAGCGTGGACTTCTTCCTGTTCTTCCAACCATCTTTGAGGGCTGCTCAAAGCCCCTCCCAGTCTGATCTGTAACACTTCCAGAACTGGGCATCCACAACTTCTCCGAGCAACCCATTCCTGTGTTTCACCACCCTCACTGGAAAAAATGCCAAATTTAAGCCTACCTTCTCTCAGTTTAAAACCATTGGCTCTTTCCCTGTCACTATAGGCATTGGTAAAAAGTCTCTCTCTGTCCAAAAGTTTTTATCTTCAGAGGCTCCACCTCAGTGAGGTGCCCTCTATCATGGCAGCTCTTGAGAGGTGTTGGGCTGTTACTTTCCAAAGAATTAAGGGAATGAAGCTGGAGGTGGGGAGATTCAGGCTGGACGTGAGGAGGAAGTTCTCCACAACAAGAGTGGTGAAGCCCTGGAATGGGTTGTCCAGGGAGATGGTTGAGGCCCCGTCCCTGGAGGTGTTTAAGACCAGGCTGGATGAGGCTCTGGCCAGCCTGATCTAGTGTGAGGTGTCCCTGCCCATGGTAGTGGGGTTGGAATTAGGTGATCCTTGTAGTCCCTTCCAACCCTGACTGATACTATGATACTATGAACTGGGAATATATAGGGCTCAGACAACATATGTGGACTGAAAGCAGTTCAAGTGAAAAATAAATGGTCCCAGGTCACCTTTCAATTAATAGGCTTTACTAAGATGACTAAATGTCACACATCATTCAGTATTTACAGCAATATTCTGCTGTTATCCAAGTTTCCACAGGGCTGATTTTCCCAAGCTGTGTTTATCCAGGTGAATTTTATCAGTACTGAGGTTTGCAAATGAAAGCACAAATGCTGGAAAGAAAGTTATGGATCAGCTATGTCTGTCAACATTTATTTATTCTATCTATTATTTTTTTTTAAATCACACTTCTAAAGTCTGTATTCATTTTACTTATGGACAGTCAGCTTCTCACTTTTTAGTTGGAGTATGCTGGATTAGGGAGGTTACTGATAACTGATGTTTTCTCTGAGTGGAGTTACTGGCTTACAGATGAAAGGGAGAAGAAGAAGGATTCAGAAGACTCTCATACTAGAGAGGTCACTTCATGGGATGAAATGAAGGTTAGAAAACATGATTGAATCAAAGAGAAAATAGTGTTATGATAAGGCTAGTGTGTGTTTTCAAAGCAGTTTCTGATGTACCAGTCATATGGAAATTATAAAGTCCCAATGCCACACCACCATGCCTGAAAGACCATCCATAATGGTCTCATAAGGACATAGAGACTGTATCTGTGTGAAACAAGCTAGAGGACAGTGGGCAAACTTGTCTCTGATGCTCAGTTCATTAAACTGGGAACTTTAGCTGAAAGCATAGCCTGTAAGGAAAATGGTCAGTATTTCCAGTGGCCAATGCAATCCACTTAGTACCCTAATTATAGACAGAGCATAACATAACCCTGTGTTTGTTGGGTAGGATGAATTCAGGATATATTTTGAAGGAGGAACTGTGTTTAATGATGTGCTATTCCATGGGGAAAAGCTGATTAGAACATATAAAAAGGGGAAACTTGGAGTATTGTGTTTACCATTCCTATGTTGCATTGGAAAGTACATGGTAATACCCTCCCTCATTTTTAATTGACAAGTTAATAAACAAACAATACTTTCTTGAATTAAACATTTTATCCTCAAGAAGCAGCACCAGTGACTGGCAGCGAGATGATGGTAAATCTATTGCTGTTCATAGTAACTGACTGTTAGAAGTTTTCTGTTTCTTCAGGGTGTAGAAGGATCCAGGCTTTCTGATTTAAAAAGCTATATTGACTTAGGAAGTTCATTTTGTTATTGAAGATACAACACTTAGTAGAATATAAGAGTGATGCTGGAGCAAGTAATATTTATGAAACCAGAATTTACTTTTCCACTGAAACTTCCATATATTATCTCAATCCATTTCACTGTTTAGACCCATAAGCAGTTGGTCTGGCATAGCTGGCATGTTGTTGTGTGTAAGTGGGAGTGGAGGGAAAGGCAAAAAGTGGGGTCAAGAATAATTTGAAAGAGTTTCACAGCTGAGTGCTTTGGACTGTGAAGCCATGGCTCAAGCTGCAAATGAAAGCTGTGTTACTACTACCTTGGGAAAAGTAGTATAATCATGTCAACATAGTCTGAGCTCTTTTGGTCTAAAGTGATTGTCATAATGCATTTAAGAAATTTATGTCAATAAAATGCAACTTTGCATAGTATATTGCATTTCTGCAGAGGCTTATGGAAACTGACACTGTAGCTCACTTACAGTCCACACCTCCACAGTAGTCACACCTTTGGATCCATTCTTGAACTACAAGTAAACATCAAAACATCATTTCAGATCTGAAGTGCATCATGAATATATGATAATTTGTGGAGGTAAAGGCTGAAGGGAGAAACAGTTAACTATGACACAAGCAAAGACAATCATTACTTTCAATTTATATATATATAAGCTACAATGCTAGTGTAATTAGGTAAATTGGTGCAAATACTGCAGGTTTATCAGACTTTGTATCACCAAAGCTTTTGAGGTTTTGACAAGCTGTCCTAAAACCAATAGTAAAATTAAAAAAAAAAAAATAAGAAAAAAAGGACTAAAATCTGTCATCTGACTCACATTGGTGTCAGAGGCATTTTCCCAAAAGGGTAAAGCTCACTACAGGGCCAAAAGGAGCCTGAAGGTTTAGCATCACTTTAAATCCCCCCCACCCCCCCGAAAATGACAGAGCAGGCTTTTACACAGTGGGGATTTTCACAATTGTGGATGTTTTATTCTTTTGTACTTTCTCAGTGACCTTTGACTAAATGTGTCTTTTCTAGAGCAATCAAGCAACATTAGGAATATAACAGGAAAGAGGAAAAAAAAGGCCCTAAGGACATTTGCTTTTATTGTGAGGTTTCCCATTCCCTGCCATCCTGGGGAAATGGAGCCCGGGAGGGTTTGCTGTAGAAACAGCACTTTAATGAATTGGCTCTTCCCTTTCCCATGTCATAACAATTAAGTGCAAAACACAAATTTTAAACACCTAGGCAATGCATTTTGGCACAAATACACATCTTTAAAAAAAACAACAAAGGGATGTATCAATTATAAAAGTGATTTGCCAAGCACAATGAATTTTGTCATCTGTCAGTTTTATGCACGCATACCTTCTCTCTCTCTATTTTATGCTGTCTGTTTGCTAAATACTCTCATGAACCTAGAAGAAATTTCACAGGATCTGACAGCCAATGAGTTTTGTTAAATTGTTTTATTTTAATTGTTGTTGTTGTTGTTATAGTTTATGGAAATAATTCAATTCTTTGTTTTATTCTGCTTTCATTTACAGACATTTGCAGCCAGTCACCTTGGATACTTGTCTTTTACGCTATTTATCATCAGATGTGTCACGATGCTTAGTGCCAGAAACGGAGAAAGGTTCCCACTTGCTATTTGCACACACAAAATAAGAGGAAATACATTAATTCTGTTTCAGGCAATACCATAAATTTGAATCTAGACTGAACTCTTATGTGATAAAATTCATCTTTATATAGCCCCAGTGTTCTGTAATATCCTTCAGTCTCAGAACAGCACAGGTCTAAATGGTTTAGAGCTCAAATATTCACAAACATCTGCCATTCTTTCTTGCATTTATTTTAGTTTTGCTGGAAGAGGAATTGGAGATGTTAGGACTCCACAGAAAAATAGTTTTTCTCCACATTAGTGAAACTAAGGGGTTTTGGTGCTGGACACTTCTCTCAAAAAGACAGACCGTTAATAAATTCCATAATGGACTGTATTAAAGAAATGTTACCCTTTTGTCTTTTTTCTTTAAAACCCAAAACCAAACAAACAAAAACAGAAAAAAAAAGAGGAAATTAAAAAAAAAATAAAAGAAAAGGAAGTTAAGACCCCCAAAGATAAACTTACAAAATGTAACTCTCTCGGCTGTCAAACACTGTAACCTAGAAATACAACACAGAGATTTCACAGAGGTCACATTTATAGATATTCCTCAGCTTAAGTTCTGTTTAATATTATCGAAACTAGACAAGCCTGACTTTCTCTTTTTGAGAAAACAGTTTAGAAGCAGCAGCCCTTTTGCTGCCTGTCTGAGATTCTTCTGGCAGCCTTAACTGATGTCTCAATGCCATTTCATGGGACCCTATTGTCAGAAAGTGAAAGTCCCTCTAGAGGTAAGTGCAACAAGTCATGTTTGAGGAGAATCTGGTATTGAATGCAGAAAATCAATGAAATGTTATTGAGTGACAGATTTATTGATTTCCTCAACCCCCAAACTCTGAAATCAGCCCAAAATAATTTCAGAATCACTTCATGACCTGAAGATTCTGTGAATCATTTGAGTTTTTATTCTAAGACAATGGGTCTCAATATCACAACAAATACTGGTGACATTGGCTAGTCCAGCCTAGGCCCAGACATAGCATCTTCTTCCATCCTTGAATATATCCTTTCAGAATAGATATTGGAGAGGTAGCTCAGTAGCAGGAGCACATAGGTGTATTCCACCTGCCATTTCTGAGCCTCTCCTTTAGTCTGCTTTCCTTCCACACTGCATTGCACCTGTAGATGTGAAGATGAGATACCTCAGAATGCGAGTCAAATCTTTCTGTTTAGGTAGAAAATGTGAGATCTCATCATCTACCTTCCAGAAGTTTGATGCCTAAATCTATTCCCTCAGAACAGAGCTGTTGTTTCCAGATGTCTTGCAGAGAACTCAGGATACCACAATTTTGTATCATTCAGTATTCACCTCATCCCATAGCTTTGCACTGTCCAGTTCAACCGCTACTAAGTAAATTGTTTTCTCAGCTTTGGTGAATGTGGACAGGTTTTGCCAAAGAGGTTTGCCTACAGAAAATTAGTCTCCAAATATCCTTAAATGCAGCTTGATGCAGGGCAAATTTTGTCTGTTTGGTAACAGCTACCTACTTAACTACAGAGATTTACGAAGAGAGCAGCAGGGGAAACGTGTGCCTCATGGTATCTCTTCCCTGTAGTGACTCTAATTGTACCAAACCTCTAGTGGCTCCATTACAAATACTAAGTGATCCTACTGCTGAAAAAAGGTGTTGATTGAAGGTAGAGAATCTATATAAGCCAAATACATCCCCCTCATAAAGAGCACTCAAGTCAATAAAGGGTTCTCATCACAATTAGAGCTAAACAGCTCATGTCCAACATTTAGCTAAGCCATTACTTTAAAAAAGAAGACTGGAGCAGGAGGGAGAAGATCTTTCAATCCTGAAGGTAAAGGAAAACTCAAAACTTCAGGACATACTGACTGAAAGAAGTTTGTCTGAAAGGCCTTCTTTAACCAGTTTTTAGTATTATTTAGACATTAAAATAGACTAAAATTCAGGGGCTAGGGCTAATGAAGTTTGAACTTGTTATTCCAATACTGTCCCTGAAAAAGACATCTCTGCAGTGGAGCAGGAGAGAGTAGAGATTAAAATGTACATTCCCCTAATGCTTTTGAGCATAAAGCCTTAAATTTCCAACACCCCTTCAACTAACCTCAGCAGATGAGATGAAATATGGGAAGATCTTGAAATTTGGTACTTGCCTGTCAAGCTTCATTGAAACTGGTCTTTGAGGAGAGCAATGAAGGAAATTGATGCCTCACTGAATGTTCTTAGGGACACAAGGACATGCAGGAGAGGTTTTATGAGGATATCCTGGGATCCCAACTAACTCCACTCCATTATCTGTGGTGAAAATCTGATTTTAGAAATTTGACTAGATTCCACTAGCTTGGATTTGCTCCTTGGCCTGACCTAATATTTTGCAGAACTCATACTCAGTATTTTCAACAGCCTTCATAAAGACCTTTGTTTAGAAATTACAGCATATATTGAGGAAGACAGAGACTTAAGGAAGCAAAAAAGAATCCCTGTTTTTCCCAGGATCTAGTGCACACTTGTGGCTAGATTTTCAATCTCTGTGCTATTTCAGCCAAAATAATTACTGCCATTTTTGCACAGGATGGTGGTAAACACTTGAGCAGGAGCAAGAAGGTGTTAGATAGTCACTTTAGACTTGGAATGCTGCTACAGTCTAGATCAAAATTTTTATTGTCAGGACTTCTTCTGCAACCCAGATATCCAGTTGCTTTGCTTTAAGCATATTTGGTGATTTTTAATGTTTTTATTGATATTAGCACCACATAGTCAAGAAGAGCCCCTCAAATGTTGTCTTTATCCTAGTGATAGGCAGTAGATTTTTTTTGATAGCATCAGCTTTTAATAAAATGTAAATGCACAGGACATACTTAAAGAGCATGCAGGGAACAACGTGAGATACCATTACAGGTGATTATGAGTTCCCATTGAAGCTGATAGCCAGTGGGAAAATCATGAGCAGTTCCAGTCTGAGTATATTACAGGTTAGCTATTTTTGTTGTTGGTTTTTTTTTTTTTCCCCCTACAAGAAAACACTAAGGTTTTTAATTCCTCAAAATAAATCAGTGTGAGCATCAAGTACAGTAGACTAACACTACTGCAGGCTAAAAATATACTTGGTTTCTGTGGTATAGCCCCTGATTTGGGGGTTGTAAAAGATCTTTAAGACTGATCCTCAGCTCTTGAATAATTTTCTGTGGGGTGTTTTGCCAGGCAGACTGTGGATTGTGACTTCTGTCACAATAATAAATGCCAGACATTTTTCATGCAGATAGTGTTTCATGAAAGCTCTTTAACAGGAGAAATGAAATTCTAAATGTATGGGCACTTCAGCTGAGGGCAGGAATGTTGATCTTCAGCAGAATACAAGGTGACCCTGTTTGTCTGATGAAAGTTGAGATTAACAGAATGAAAATGTTTGCTTTGTCTCTTGTTGGTTTTGCGTTCTTTTGTTGGTTCTTTTTGACCTTTTTATTTTTTTCTCTCTCTCTTTTGATCTGTATTTTAAGACTGCACTTTCAATGCAGAAATTTAATACTTGTACATTTTCCACATGATTATGTGCTTCAATATAACCATACTTTGCAGTCAATGGAAGCCATATTCCTCAAATTGCAACAATTTGGCAACCTTTCCCAAGATATTGCTTGGCAAGGGTGAAGCAGAGGCATTTAAGATTTACTACAAAATGTACTCCCAGGAGGTATTTAGTGCTGTAGGATTTTGCTCCAGACACACCTGAATCTGGGGGGGCGTGGGGGAGGGAGAGGATTATTATGATGCTTTCATGATCTTTGTAGAAAGAAAAATCTATAGCTGTAGAAAAAATGACAACAGATGCCATGAAAAGTAGATGCTACTATAGTGTGCCAAGAAGAAATGTAATTTGTAATCACATACTGCATTTTGTGACATTTCTGACACCATTTATTGTCATATTCTATAGTATAAAGTAATTTATCTTCTTAAAGGAAGGGGATGTTTTTTTTTTTAAATAAAGATTCTGGAAATAAAGCCCCACCTCAGCAAAGGACTTTACACAATCCCAAATACAGTTCATATAGCCAGTTTACTGGGATCATTGCCATATTTGAGTACAATCCTTTTCCACAGTTTGAAAACTTCTGCTATGCAATATAGTGGAGTTTAATTGCATCATATTCAGTCAGCCACAGGAAAAAGCAGTGTCTAGGATTATAAAAGGAGAAAGGCATGAAAGGAGGATTCATAGAGTGGGAAAACCAATGTTTTATGTAGATAACAGTATGACCACAGCAGTACCTACAAGAATGGGTTTGTACCCAGAAGTCATTCAAGTTCTATTTCAAAGAAAATGTCATTTTTCCTCCATCCTCAAAGCAGAGGTAAACGGGGCGGGGGGGTGGTGGGGAGAGAGAAAGAAAAAAAGACATCCCTTAAAGGAATCCTATAATTTCAAACTATTTTGCTATTAGGAGATGGACTAAGTATATGCTGTCTCCATAAAATTTCCAAGGAAATTAAATTTTAGAGGAAAAACATTTGATTTGATATATGATAACCTTTGGAACTGACTTAACAAAACTTAATTTCTTGTGCACCAAAATTGCATTTCCAGCTGCTTCATTTCCTCTTTCTAAAGAGGATTTTAACTTCCTTTTCTTATTTCAAATGTTTTCATTGAAATGAAAATGGAAGTGTGTGATGAAAACAACTTAGGACTAAACAGGCTGACTATTTCAGAGAACCTTGGTAAGGCTTTTGAAAGTTTCATTCCAGCCCACGCACTGGAGAAGCTTTGTGTGAGCTCTCTTTAGAGGGTGAACTGAGGAGCTTGGGTGAATAACAGTAAATTAGACTTCCAAATCCATGCTATCACCCTCCCCAGCAGGTTAGGGTTTTTTTCTTTCAGAACCCAGTCCTTTTAGTCAGATGTCTGTCATTGCAAAATGATATCTGGAGAACTTCAAATTAGCCACAAAGTGAAGCTATTTGGAAAGAAACAATTAAAATCTTGGTTGATGTGCAAGGCAGGATACAATGTCAGGAAAACTGGAAATGTCTTTTCTGCCATTGGAGGTACATTATTCAGGTCTGAGCCACAGCCTTATCATCTGAGAGGCCTGCACATGTGTACATGAATCCCTTCCACCTTTCTAAGGAAAAAACAGAAGAGGAATTGAAGTAAGCAGGGAAAAGTTTCCTGCCAAGATGTCAGTCCCTAGCAATACAACAAACTTGTTCTTTCCCAGCTACTATAAGATTACATAGCTGTAACAGGTGACCTATTCAGTTGAGGCTGGTCAGAAATGCTCTACTAAAGTAATTAGTAAGATAATGATTATTTTTTTCAGTTCAAGGATGTTTTTCACAAATTATTCTTTGCTACTTTTGTAAAAAGAACCTAATTTGTGGGTTGTATTTTTGAGAGGATTTTTTTTTTGGGGTGGGGGATGGAGTTTAGTTGTTCAGGGAGGCAGTGAGGCGAGCTGTTGAGGTGTGTGTGTTTGATTGTTTGTTTGTTCTGGTTGTGTTTTGTTTCAGTCACATGACCCAAACATGTTCTAAATTGCTGTTGCTTCCAGGAATGAAAACAGTGTCAATCGTAGGAATCTTCAAGACAGGAGTTTTTAAATCCTGTGAAAAATGTATTTGAAAGTAGCAGTTCATCAGAATGGTGACTCCTCGTGAAGATGTATAAAAATTACCAGAAAACAAGAAGTTCTCTGGTTTAGGATAGAATCAAACTAAATGGTCCAGGATACAATTAATCTAAACTAAAAGAGGGAGAGAAACCCATCCCAGGAAAAAAAAAAAAAAAAGTGCCCACAGATAGTGTGAGTATAGTATATCTGGGTCTGGGTCCTAAGCAAATTCCCTTTATTCCCCCTGTATTTGTATAACATAGGATGTATGAGACAGAGAACAAATAGAGGGGAAAAAAAGACTGCTATTCCTCTCAAACCCAGCTCAAAGGCTGTCCGAATTAGTCTTTGAAATCAACACCCCCACAATCTAGATTGTTTCATGACAAATTCTCTGGAGCAAGACAGCTGCATTTTCTGCTATTATCTCATGTTCCATACAGTAGATTGACAGATACGGAGTAACTGAGCCACACCAGAGCTCATCTTGTTTTCCAGTCTAATTCTTACTTTCTCAGATGCAGCAAGAACTATTTTTCCCTCTGCAAAAGTAAAATCTTCCATAGCTCTGGGTCTGGAATGGCACCACCTAAACCAAAATAATCACCTGCTTCTTTCCTTTACAAACTGTGCCCCAGTGAGAAACTCTTCTGTTATTTTAAAGATTTAAATACTGTAAGAGTACCTTTGTATGAGCCAGAGACACTGCTTCAGAGACTAACTGCCTGTGAAGCTCAAATGCTGATCTCCTTAGTCAAGCTAATGATAGCTTCCAGTTCAAGGAGAGCTGTTCTTTTTATTGCCACTATTACTGTTAGTGTTGTAATTATTTTGTTCATCTCACTGTCTCTAGAAAAATTCTGGTGAGTTATTAATATCTCAAGATACAGCTAAAACTTTCATCAGCTTCATTTGAAAGGGAAAGTGAGGTTTTTTGTTTGCACTGAGCTTGCTATCCTTTTGCATTTGGGTTTTAATTTCACTAGAAAGTGTTAGGTTGCCATGGCAAAGCTCATATCTTCATTTCCCTGTCTCAGTAGGTGCTTTGAAGAGGGGAGGTGGTCAGAACAAGAGGCAATTTGTGCTAACGAATGGCTGTGTTGTAATAATGTGCTCCTACTGGGCTCACTTTCAAGTTCCTCCCAAAAAATACCCCCACAACAAATTCAGTATATTCTCAGCACAAACAGCCAAGGGGATGCACAGAATTTTGCAGAAAAATGATTTCTCTAGGTATTAAAAGCCTTGGATTTGATATTCCATCTTCCACACTGATAATAGCAAGAGTAAATAACAGAACCAGCAGATGAAACACTCAGATCTTCACTAGTCTCTCACTGAGGTTAAGGCAAGGGCTTGTGCAGGGCACCGAGCTAAGCCTGTGGTCTGAGTTAATTGGTTAAGTGATGCAGCAGAGAAAGTCCTTTGCCATACTGGGTTCATGTAGAGTCCTGACTGCCAGAAGTTCTGCAGTGAAGTACACATTTTAGGGTGACTTCCAGCACTTAGCTGAAAAGAGATAAGCATCAAGCAACTTATTTTATACTTAGAAGGAACATCTGGGTAATGATTCAACTTACCATGCAGTGCTGTATGACTTAGATTGTAAACCCTGGAAGGCATGGAATTGCATTTAGAATAAGCAACATTGGAATTTGTATGTATTTTGATTTCTTCCAATAAAACTCCAATTGTATAAGCTAATGCCTGTCTCTCAGGTAACTTTCAGTTGAGACTGGGATCTCTAGTAATACTTTCTACTTGGGCATTGTGTTCTCCACTCCTGGGATGTTTATGTTTTACTCACTGATACAAGTCATAGGATCACAAGCAGAAAAATATGTTGGGGGAGCTTACAGACAAATGGTGCCACTGCAAGGAATGGAGAGCCAAACTCTTAGCAATGTTGATTTGCTGAGTTACTCATCAGACCAGTGTGGGAGTGGAGACTCATCTAGGTTGGAATGGACATCTGGAGTTTTTCTAGTCCAACCTTCTGCTGAAAACAGCTGTTTTCCAAGTTAAACCTCCTTCCTCATAGACTGGTATAACCAAATTTGAAAATACTTGAGATGCCACAGGCTCTCCAACCCCTGTATGGATATTGAATGGTTCTTGTGATGAAGAAATTATTTCTGGATTCCCAAACAGTTCTGACATTTGTCCTTTCATGGTGCACCTCTGAAAGGAGCCTATATCTCTCTTCACTGAGAGATACCCTCAGCTTTCTCTTCTACCTAAGCAAATCTGTCTTTTACCCTCCATAACATCACTCATAATCTCCAGTTTTCTCACCGTTCTAGTGGACCTCTGTTAGATGCTCTCCAGCTTTTCAATGCCTTTCTTCTAATGGGACAGTACTGCAGATGTAGTCTTACCATTGTTGGATGGAGGGGAATCACTACCATACCCAGCCTTTGGGCATTTTTCTGGGGCTAGAATAGTCCTGTATGCAGCTAGCTTTCAGTGCTGCAAGGATATATCTGCAACTTGTTCCCCACCAGAACTCCACAGGAGAGAAGAAACCATCCTCCCTAACTCTCCTTACAAAATAGTCTGTCCATTGTGGTGGTTCAGTGATGTGTGTTTCCTCCAGATCTCTGTAATTCCAGTGTCATAGCTCTGCACCTGCAGATAGGTTTCTTGTTCCTCCTGTTTGTCTCTGATGCTGAATGTGTTCGGATATAGGTACTTGAGCTGCACTTTGTCAGGGGAGAGTCAGAGATCATCCTCTGCTGCTCTGTGCTTTGCTTGCTTCCTCTCATTTATGTGCTTTTGCTTACCCCAGGGTGTTATTCTCCAAACCCCAGCAATCATAGTTCAAAACCCTCCTTGCCATGTTAGCAAGTCTCTTGGCAAAAATCCTGTTTTCTGTCCTTGGTCTTTGAAGCAGATCCAGTTGTTGCAGTCTCAGTTGTTTAGGGAAGACTGTTTCTTTCTATTTTTTTAATTTCTTCTTCTTCTTTTTATTTTTTTTTCTATTTTATTAAACTTCTGTAAAAAGCATATATATATGTATATATATATATATATATAATTTCAAAGAGTGGGGATGAAGTACAGTCATTAATGACTAATGAGCAATTGAGGACTGACCTGCAGGAGACCTCTAAATTGAATATTTTCTCTTCTGATTTAGCATGATTAAACAAAGCACTTTTGTGTCCAATCCCTAGCTTTACTAGAGAATTATTTTCCTGCCGCTCTGACCAAACTAGCAGAGGGTAATTTAGATATCATTAATTGGTAATTTCCCAGATCAAGGCCCTTAATAATATCAATAAAGATAGCTGCTGTGCAGTGTACTGATTATCATTCATAGACATAAAATGCTATTTGCCATGTCTACCTTGATAATGACATCAGAGAAATACCAAGGCCAACAAGGAGTGATGTCCTGATACCTTAATGAGTTGATAGTGCAAGCTGCTTGTCTAAATGATTCCCTTGCCAGAGCACAGGAGTTCTCATTGCTGTGGGCTTCCCTTAACTCCAAGATTTATTGGTAGCCTGAACATATATAAATTACTGTCAACAACCTTGGTAATTATCTCTGTAAAAGTTGCAACTCCTATGGAGATATTCTAGGGGTGAGTTTATTATTTGGTGGTGGAGAAAGGGAAGGAGCCGGAATGGCTTAGCAAGAAATGGTCATTTATCTTAAGAATGAGTGGTGCAAAAAGCAACCCAAGTTATACAACAGGAAGCTGCATAGCTCCATGGTTTTCTATGTCAACACCAAATCTTGATTTTTTTGCCTCTTCCAGGGGAAAAGTTTGGTCTAAAAGCTGTTGGTTTGCTGGCATTTACTGCTCCTTGATATAAATTCCAAAGAGCTAATGCAATGAATCCAACTCTCTAAACCTTTTAGAGGCAATTGACAGGATTCACAGGGAAGGAGGCAAAATGAGATTTTGCAGAAAGCTGGTGAAAACCACAGCTGCCAGAAACATTTTGTACCCTGGACAGGTTATATGTCACATTTTCTTCGAGGTTCATGGGCCAGCTGTCCCATTCCTGCTTAACCTGCCTTCAAGATCAGTAAGGGTGCAAGGTAGGTGCAGTGTGACCCATCTAACTGTGGATCCTCCAGTGGAAGGTGCTGGAAAGATGTGGGTGGGAAACAGGCAAATCCATTGTCCTGTTCCCCTCCAGCTGATGAAGATGAAGGCCTGTTACTGGAAAAACTCGTGTACGACACAAAATTCTTCTTACAGGTGGACTCAGACACAGTTTACTCAGTAGCTGCCCTTCAACCCTGGTCTCTTCAGCTGTGTTTCTCACAGACACACACAGAAATAGACCTCCCTGTAAATCCTAAGCCTCCATGGCAGATTTGCTAGTGCTCACACCCTGCCTTGCATGCTTGTGCTCATTCCAGTTGCTGGCGGGGTAGACACAGACTCCTCCACTTGTTACACCGAAAGTCCTGTACACAGACATGCACACAGAATGGAAAGTCATTCACATAAGAAAATAGTTAGAAAAGGAGATTAATGAAAGGACAGAACAGGTGCAGAATAGGGCCTGATAAGCAAACTTTTTGAATGTAAACCTGCACTTTCTACCCCTTTAGATCTATTTCCCCACACTAATTCCTCCCTGGTTTAGGGTGTTTGTCACTTAAACACACTACAACAAGCCTTGTGCAGCTCAAAAATTCTCATTTGCCTCTGATAAGGTCCTATACCCTAAGCAGTGACTCCCTTGTATCTATCTGTAAGGTGTCCCAGAGAACACCTCCCATTGACCCATCAAATGGCTGTCTTGTCACCCTATGAGACTAGTGCTCCCCTGGGACAGTCCTGGGGAGGCTGTGGCAGGGGCTCCTGTCTCTGACCAGGGAATTGGGCCTGTTCCTTTGTTGCTTTCTTTGTGTGTGTGTATGGGACTTTAAACAGGGTGATGGCTTCTGTGATGGACCTAGGAATAGCTGTTTGAGTTTCCCCAATTGCAGTTGCTCCTCTGCTCTGTGTGAGCAGAGACAAGATTTTTATCACACAACCTTTACTTTTTTCTAGATTCAGCCATAATCCCCAGCTTCTATACATGGCTTTCCACCTTTCCATCTCAAATGATGGCTAGCAAATGTCTAAGCCAGAAGCCAAGGAAGGAAAGGAAAGATCATCATCCATGGCAAGACTCCTTCATTAGATCCCAATTCAGAAACCCCCCTCACACAATACATCATCCAGTTATTAATTAATTCTTTATCTAGCCTTCCATTTATGAACTTGTCAGTGAAATTCCTTGTTTCTTTGGCAAACATGCACAGGTAGAAAAAAGTGTCTTTTCTGCTTAGTTTGTGGATTCTACTTTTGGGAGGGAGGGAATCAACAGCCCCATGAGGACAGGCTGCTTGCAACATGCTTCTCTTGCAGCTTTCTGTCAGAAATCTGACAGCTTTAGTTATTGTGAGGGAGAAATAATGAGGTGAGAAAAGAGATGTCAAAAAAAAAATTATTATCTGTACTCTTCTTCCAAGGAAGTAATTTACTTTCTATGTGATTTGTGGCTCCTAGAGCCGAGGAGATACCTGTAAGATCCCCAGTTCTAGGCAAAACTCTGTATTTGTCTAAACTAAAGCAATTACCAAAATAAAAAACAAAAGGCAATTTGTCCCCAAAAAAGACCTATTATTTATGGTATGATTCACTTAAATAAATTTGGATGTTAACATTAGGCTAGGTAAGCAAGCCACCATGAGTTACCTTTGTAGGTAAGGGACAAGAGTTACCCTAGTGATTTTTCAGGTTATTAATTGTCTGGAGGCTATGGACTGACTGATTAGTTCTTCACTGACTACAAGGCAAGTTTCTTCACTGATGCATATATGACCATGCACACATAGCTCAGCTTATGTGATACAGAGATGGGTCTAACCCCTGAAAATTAGTTCAGATGAATCACGACCCAGATGACTGGATCAGAATAGTTTCCTAAAAGTTATGTGGCTAAAGATTAATGAAACACTTTAAAATTTCAGGAGTAGGTTTTAAAACAGATCCAATTTAGCAAAACAGTCCCTTTATAAATCCAGTTATTTACATGTGTTAACTCTGAGATTCCCCCTTGAGGAGATGGAAATTACATTCTGTGAAATGTAATCTTGGATATGTCGACATCTTAAATGGTGCTTGTATCTTCAGTCATGCTCCAGTGGATTGCTACTGCTCCATGAAATGATGTTACTGAAGGTAGTTAGATTCATATTTTGAAAGAAGGTCCAACACTTTTTTAGCATTTGCAACACTGAAAGTGCAAGACAGGCACAGTTTTTTTTTTGGATCCTCTCAATTTGGCATGCTATATATGGAATGAAGATACACTTTTCATGTACAAATGAAGAGCAGACAGCTTTGTACGTGCATGTTTTCCTACATATGTGTCCAATTTTGCACAAGCATGGCTGGCAGAATCAATCTGCCTTCCTTATGCAAACCTGAGACTGCCACTCGAACTCTAAACATTGCCTGATGCAGTGTTTAGAGTCCTGTGACAAGCTGATTGTCACTGTTGTAGAATCATAGAGTTGTTTCAGCTGGAAAAATGCTCTAAGATCAATCCTATGATCAAGTCCCTACAAACCTTACCTACAGCCAAGGGATCATGGTCAGTGGAAAGATGAAAATGTTTTCCTATGCCACACCAGCATGATGAATTCTGACTGGACTCTCCCATTTCCACTTCTTTTTGTTCCAGCGCCTTTGTATTGATTTGGCTGTGTCTTTGTCCATCTCTTCTTCAAACACAATGTTTTGAAACAACCTAGGCCACAGAAAGTCAGTTGTCCACATGCCATTTCAGCATGTTACATTTTCTGATGTCTGTGATAATGAATATATGTTATAATGTAATCCCCTGTATTATTGTTTTGTCATAAAGAATGTGCCCTCTTTCTTTCTTGTCATAGTTGTTGGCCCCTTTGAAAACTATGTTTCTGACTCAAATTGCAGATCAGAGTATCTGCTTTGAACCAGTTGAGTATTTCCACTTTAAACAAGGCCAGGCTGGAGCATGTCAACACCTGATTCTCTTTGACTTATGGTGGTCTGTAATTGTCACTAGCTGCAGCTGGACTCAGGCTCATATATATTTGAGCAAATCAGTATGCAAGCTCTGGCTGAGGTTACTGATGCAATGAGTTATTTGGTGTCACACAACACATGGTCTCAGCTGCATGGGGAACTACACTGATCAACACCACAAAATCACCACCCACATGTCATCAGACAGTTCCTGTCAATTTCTTCCCAGCTAGAGCTGAATGTGAACTGATGACATGTCTGAGTTTTGCTACTTAATCTTTGGAAACCAGTTTTATGCACTTTTATGGATAATTGATGGGACTGTAAGTGACATTTCTGTTTCCATTTTTAATTTTTGTTCCTCCTCAGGTTTACTTAGCTGCAGTTTTGGCAAATGTTAAATGAGCCCAGGAATGAGAGATACCTTTATGTTCCAGTTACCTGACTAACCACCCAGCAGCATAGCTTTAAGTGATATTACACTGTAATTACATTAGTTTCACTATTGGACGCTCATTATCATGCCTTAATTGTGCAATAATTTTGATCAATGTATAATTTCCTTCGTGCTGACTGTTGTGATTGCAAAATACAAACACAGTTTAGGATCTGTTGCATGTACATCTGCTTAATGATCCCTTCAGTGCTTTTGGTTATGCACACACATACACATGTGTTTGTGTGTGAGAGACGGAGCTTGAGCAGTCAGGGCAGCTGCCTGCCAAAATGTTCCCTGCTTGCAGCTGGAGAGAACTGACAAAGGAGCCCTGGATAATCTTGCTGCAGTGGTTTAGGAAGTCACCTCTCTAAATCATCAGCCTGTGATCAAGTCTGTCATCTCAGTGGCAGTCAGAAGGATGGATGCCTGTGTCAGTGTGAATTTTGGCATTCTTTTCTTTGCTGTCTGCTTGTAGAATCACAGAATTGTCTTGGTTGGGAAAGACCTTCGAGATCACCGAGTCCAACTGTTAACATTGCCAGGTCACCACTAAACCATGTTCCTAATCATCAGACCTAAACATCTTTTAAATACATCCAGGGATGGTGTATAACCAGTTTCTCTGGAACACTGTTGACAACCCTTCCTGTGAGGAATTTTTTCCTAATATGGAATCTCAACATTTCCTGGTGTAACATGAGCCCATTTCCTCTTGTCTTATCATTTGTTACTTAGGAGAAGAGACTGACCCCATGAATAGCTGTGTCTTGGAGGATGGACTGAGACAGAAGGGCAGTGCTGCAAATCTCTGTTCCTTGTACCCATAAGCCCTGCTGTGGGTGCAGAACAGCAAAACAGGGTGGTACCATTGCAAAAATGGTTGGCAGAGCTCAAAGATATGATGTAGTAGTGGCCCTGGTAGAGTTAGATAATGGCTGGAGTTGATGATCTAGAAAGTCTTTTCCAGTAATGGTGATTCTGTGATTCTGTTGTTTTTCTGTGTTTCTGGTATGTTCAGGGAAAGCACTGTGTCCATTTGTTATGCTTAAACCTAGGCAAAACCACGAATAGCAGAGAGAGGAACGTGCAGTAACATAGAATAAATGATGGTAGATGCTACAATAGGATAGATGCAGGACACTGACCTGGAAGAAGTTGAGAACCAAACAGGATAATCAGTCAAGACTGGCTTATGCTCTTTGCATAGGGTGGACTTGTTCTTACCTACTGCATCTTCTCTACAGAAGGTCAGTGGTATCTGCTCAATTACAGCATATTCTGTGGCAACAGAATGAGAATGTGACTATAAAAATGTTCTTTCTGATGGAACTGCACCTCACTAGATCTCAGGATGATGTCTGAAAAAGGAGCAGCATCCCTTGATTAAAACATCCCACTTCCCCTTAAACTAAAGAGCCATCACAGATTTCTCAGTCTACTTATTAGAGAGAGAAACTCAGAGTATCCTTTGAATGATAACTGCTGATCTGTTTTGAAGCAAATCAGCATTCCAGACTGGAATGAATGTTTACAAATGAAAGTATAAAAATCCAAAAGGGAAGAAAGAAAGATATTTTGAAAACGTATGGCTTTTTTTTCTCCCCCAATTTGAACTTTGCAGCATGATAAATTACATCCTTACGTGTGATGTATCATAATGAGCAGCACACATTTCAAAATGAGAAGTAATTACAAAACAAAAGCAAACAAATCCTGCAACGAGCTGTTAACGCTGAAAATCTCCCAGCACAGCGTTTTCCAACAGCTGTAGTGCTAAATTGCCTTTTCCCTTGATATCAAAGAATGGATAGAAAACTCCTGCCAGAATTTGGCCAGTACAGCCTCAGGTAATGTGCAACCACCAGAGAGAAAGTGGGAAAGAAACAGCTGTAGAAAACAGGGTAGGCTGATCAAACACATGGACTTGAGCCCAGGTGCACAGGGGTTACTTGAAAAGTGACATCCAGTGCAAGAGTGGAAACCCTTTTAGAAAGGAGGTCACTGATATACATTAAAATAGAAAAATAACAACTGATATTTCTTAATCCAGAAAATAGATCTTTTTGAGGTCCACATTTAAAATGACTGCCTCTTCATTGCTTACAAATATCTAAAGGGTGGGTACCAACAGGTTAGGGCCAGGCTCTTCTCAGCGATGCCCAGTGGTAGGACAATGGTAATGGGCACAAACTGGAATGCCAGAAATTCTATCTGAACGTAAGGAAAAACTTCTTTACCTTGAGGATGCTGGAGCACTCAGGCAGGCTGCCCAGAGTGGCTGTGGAGTCCCCTTCTCTGGAGACTTTCAAAACCCACCAGGATGTAGTCCTGGGCAAGCTGCTGGTTGGACTAGATGATGTCCAGAGGCCCTTACTAAGCAACATAATCCTGTGATTCTCTGCTGGAGGGATTTGATCTCCAGATGTCAGATGTAGGTGTGTGCCATCGATAAGAGCCCCTGCTTGATTCTCTGTTGCAATAACACCTTTTACTATAGGGAAAGTTACTCCCTCACTCCAGAGTGATGGATGCTGCTCAGACACCATACTTTTGCTGTGCCCTAGAAAACATCAACAACTGTATGAATGAGCTTCATGGAGAACAATGGACCAGATAAATCAGAACAGAATTAATAATGCTAACACTGAGAGTGAAATTTCATTATTACCAAAGACATCTGAGCTGGGAGAGCTTACATCAAAAATGGAAAGGGAGAGAAATAAAATCTTTCATCTCTATTGTTTCACTTGGCAGGGCCTTTGTTTTCAGCATGGGCTAATGTGACAGGGAATCAATGTAATAACTTCCTGGAAGAACATTTTCTTTACAACAACAACAAAAAAGAGGAATGTACAAAAATGAAGGCTAAATTTTGTGCAGACTGTATGATTCATGTGCTGCATGGTTGTACTCTTTCATCTCTTCCTCCAAATCCTGACCCTTTTCAACTTTAGTCTGTCTTCTCACAACTCTCAATAACTTTCTGGAATACCTTTGATGGGCCTGTAGTCTGTCCCTCAGGGTTTTCCCAGGTCTCCATATAGGTTTGCAAGATTCATCTTTCTGTATCTTCCTCCTGGCATCCCTAAATGCAGTCACATACACCCACTATTCTGGGTCCATCTCAATACCACACTTTCCCACAGTTCAGCCTATCCTTAGCTTAGCCTATCCTTGACATTTTGCTTTCCATTTCCAGCAAGGAGATTAAGAGCACTAATCTCAGGTCTCGATTACTGTGGATTTCTTTTTCCCTACTGAAGTGTTGAGACTCCTTTCCACTACTTCCAAAACCAGCACTAGAATTATCTAAGACCAGAAATACATGATTTAGGTTCATATTCTAGGAAAACAAACAGGAAAATCTCATGGTTGTTTCCCTTCTTTTTCTTTTACTTTCCATCTTTTTATATGGCTATAAAAAAAAAAATCTTTTATTTTGAAAATGCACATTTTCTAAATTTCTTTTGTGGGAAATGAAAACTTTGGTATAAAAGTGATCAAGTGGATTATTTCTTTTTGTTTCTTTTTGTTTTGCTAAGGTGAAGCAATTAACCTGAGCTGTCATGTACTTCTGATTTATGTTTGATATAATTGCAATGCTATATTCATATATTGTAATGAGAGCAACATCAGTAGTTAACTTTTTTCTGGTCCAGATGAAAGGAAAAATTATCTACCATTGCCTCCTGATATATTTCCATTTTTCCAAGTCACTCTCACCCTGCGCTTACGATTTTGTCCGTATTGTCGGTACTTTGCCTGCACATCCTGATGTCCAGCCAGGACAGATGGCAAGGTCTTGGAGTTCCTTATGGTATGAAGATTCAGTTTTCTAACCACATTAAATTACAGTTTTCTCTCTGACCTAACTGTCTGATACTTTGTCCTCTCAGCTTCCCTCAGACCCTCTGCCTACAATATCTTTACGGCTCATTGCCCTGATTTTCTAACTCCTCTAATAGGGGTTATGAAGGGCCCTTATATTGGCTCCTGATACAACCCATCAAAGATTCTGTTTTCCTTATTATCTTGAAGGAGACTTTTTTTATCCTTTTATTTGTTTTATTAAGGAGATGCAATATGTCTCCTGATAGTCTTCTCATAATTTCTGTCTCTATTTCACCTTCCCTTTTTATTTTTCTGTAGCCTGTGTGTGCAAGATTCTCAGTCTCAGTTGGCAAAAGTCTCCCAAGCTGCCTTTGAGGAGTCTTAAATCTCAGACTTTTGCCTTTATGCATTTTCTTGAGCATGGATAAATAATAAAAATCTCAAATAGCCCAAGGAAATAAAGCACATGATTGGGACCACATTTTTTCAGGTAGCCTTTAATTATGAGATCACATTAATCCCCAGACTCTTACTTTATTTTGTGCACAGAACATAGTGGTAATTTTGAAAGAAGACAGCCAATATGTTGTTTTTGTTTTCCTGTTCAGGGACTGGCAGCAAGTTTATCCTTGAACCTTATTCAATTCTATTCTAAAGATAGAGTTAAAAACACCATCTTGGGCTCTTCTCTTTTGTTCAACACTGTGTCTTCTGAGGAGACTGCAAATTCTTAAAGGCTCATATTCAAAATGTTACTATTTTTGTAATCATGCTAATTTGAGAGAGAGATATCTGATGCACAGAAGCCAAATATTTCCTCTAATTTTTTTGGTGCTGAATTGTAATAGCTGTCCTGTTGTGATAATAATTGTAGCTGGGAATGCAAACTAATAAGATGCCCAGCACAGTTTTACTGTGCCCCAGTGACAAAAGAATTGGTTCCTCTGATGTGTAGGAGCCACGTACAGAGCTGTCACCAGAACATGAGGTAAAGGACAGGGACATGTCTCTTCCAGTACAGATGTCTTCCAGGCGCTGAAAGCTCTGATATCCAGAACATAAGAAGTTATATTCACGAACCTCACATAAAATAGGAAGCATTTGCTACACTGAAAGTGAAAAATCACCAGAACCTTGCCATTTGCTATTTTCTATGTTAAAGTCTGGTGAAGACCTTGAAATTCAGGGGAAGGTGAACTTTACTCTCTGTGTACTGAGCAACTTAGTAACAATTGGAAGAAATACTCCCTTCTGCCCTTTGAAAAAGCCTTTTTGCCCTAGTCAGTTTATTGATCCCACATGGATGATGAATACACCTCCTGAGGCTTCCAATCCAATAAGTAAAGTCATTCACAAGCAATTCCCACTGGACAGAATTTTTAACAGCTTGGAAGTGATTTAGGATACAAATGCCAAGGACAAATTGAGCAGAGAAGCTGTGCAGTCCCTATGTTGTCAGAGGGTTTCAAGACTGCATGGGATAAAGTCATGAGCAACTGAGTCTCACCTCAGAACTGATTCTGGTTTGAATAGGGCATTAGGCTACACATTTTAATTCGTTATAATTTGTGGAGAAACACATTCCTGCAGACAGTCAGGAAACAGAAGCTTTTCTTCTACTTGGAACCAGCCTTGTAAGAAATTCTCTTCCTGGACTATATAAGTAGCAAAGACTAAAGTAGCCATTGCAACTATTTCACTCAGATATGCTTTCATCCTATGCAGTTTCACAGAGATTAGAAATTAGATTTCTCTATTTTTTTAGCCACTGTGTCAGTATTTTTGTTCTGGTGTTCAGAAAGTGCAAAGGAAATCCTCTTTACTCAACAGTTCCCAAACAAACAGCATCATTGTATTGTTGGAATTAACTTTCTCCATAGAACACTAGAAGCAGTTTCCCAACTTATATTCTTGGAAAAAGGATATGGAATGTTCTTTGTTTTCTCCTGTTTTCAATAAGTATTAATGGATTATACACAAAATTTGGACCTAGGCATATCTCTTCCTAATCTCTTTACAAATCTAGAGCTCAACAGTTTCTTCTTGCAAATCACGATTTGAAGAATACTCCAAGGACAAAATTCCAGAGATTTTTTTTTTTTATTCATTCTTTCTTTTTTTTTAAATGTCTTTCATTTGATTTCCTCTGGAAGAGGCCCCAGCTAGCTTGTCTCCCCATTTGGTAACTCCAGAGGAAATTTTCCTAAACTTTAGTGCAGTTCTGCATCCTGTCAGGAGAACTGAGTGGTTTTATGCAGTTCCAGTCCTTTGTTATCCTAAGGGTTATAGCTCTGCTGTACATAATTGCAGTAACTGATGAAAATAGACAATTTGCAGCTTCTTGAGAGAACAACAGAAGGAATAAAAGGAGTAATGACAACAGGCAAGTTTTGTGGCCCAGGGAAAGGAGGGTGACATCATTTTCCTATATTCAAAGTTGGACAACATGAATCCAAATTTCTTCCTTTCATCATCAGCAAATAATTCAGATGTTTCCCATTCCTTAATTGTGCTTTTGTTTCCATGATGAGGGGAAATCATCTCCGTGATCTGTTGGCTAAATTTTCCCCACATCTGCAGAGTGTTTCACCAAACGACACATTTCCCCATAACAAACAGGGAGTTTTGAATTCTCGAGATGGAGCCTATACTACAAGGGTGGGAAACATAATTCAGAAAGCAGCCCAGGTTGGGCTAGGAGATAGATTTTGTAAATTCTGTTAGAATCAAGGAGAATGATAACACATACAGTTGTCCTTTGTGAATCTTGGTGAAATGATGACATGGTTTTGGGACCATGAGACTTTTCCTTCTGGTGTTCACAACAGGTCAGTGTATCATTCCCTGCTTGACAAAAAAACCTTGAGGATTTTACTTAGCTGTCACTCTTAATGCTGAAAGCCACCTTCAGAAAACCTTTCAACAGCCAGCACAGCAACATAATGTCTCAACATCTGCACTATTAGAAAGCAAAGCAACAAAGCTGTCCAGGCTTAATTTCAGTCACCAGGGCTCTTACACATGCTTTTCATTTATCTACTCTGGGACAAGAAAAGCTGGGTCAAGGCAAAATTTTGGTGATCTGACTCCTGCAGTCCATCGCTTTCTAACTTCAGAGGCACTGGAGAGCCTTGGGAACACGCAGGGTGCCAAGAAAAGGAACAAGAGTCTGGAAATTTGCTACTAGACAGGGCTTTAAGATGTTGAATCCATTCACATCCACCTGACCCAGTCTGCAGGAAAGGGTACACGGGACTACACAAAGGCACTGGCCAGACAGAGGATCCTGGCCAATGTAGGGATTGCATACTCAATCACAACCTCTTTTACAATTTATGAACAAAGTGACTCCTTTGAGCATGTGATACAGTTGCTGCACAAATTAGAGCTTCAGTGAGAAAGTCCCTTTGAATCTCATTCTCTTGATCAATCCGTGAGAACTCATACAGCAATCCATACTGCATCGTTATGCTAAACTGGAGAGACTGGGACATTCTCTGGACCAGAGAGATATAGGGGCATACAAACACAAGGTCCTGTCTGGAATTGCTTCATGCAGGCAGAATTTGCCTGCTATTTTAAACTATTTTCAAGCCTGAACAAAAACTTCTCATGGTTAAAAAGCAAGTAAATAAACTAACCCTCTGTGTGTGGTATTTTTCCATGTTCTCTTTTGGGTGGCAGGTGGTTTTGAAGTCATAATAACATAAATTAAGAGTTCAAAGAGGCAAACATTTAGAATCATGGTCTCCATCTCTGCATGCCTTTCATTTGTTCTCTAGCCCTGGGATATGAAGGAGTATTGTCTGCAAGAGATGCTGTGCCAGCCTCCTGCATGTGGATTTGCAACTTGGGTTACACATATGGATCTTACATTCTGATACTCTCTACAGGATATTGCAAATCTTTCCTTTTAGGTTTTTAATAAAGTAGGATATCTTGTATATGATTTACACACACACACACCCTCTTTATAGACCTTAGGTAAGTGTTTTGTCATTTCAGAGACTTGAATTGACATTTCACCCAGGAGGGAAAAGTCATGGGAAGTCATTTATGTCACGAGAGAGAAAAAATAATTTCCTACTGTTTTAAATTTGTGAATCTTTCTTCATGAGTATCCCAGCTGAGTTTCAGTTTTTCAGGCAGTAAAAATTGCTTTCAGGTATGTCAGATCCCAGACTTGTATCTTCATCAGGATTTGAATCCAAATGCTTCTCTGAATCACTGCTGTGCAATGAAGACACATATTTGGCTCACGGAGCAAATAGGCTGCCATCCTGCAGCAGAATGATCACAATAAATAAACATTCTATTCACTCTGATCATCTGCACTCTAAATACATCCATCCTGTTAAATCTGTGAGTGTTTACCTTTGAATTTAGGAATGGCAACCCTAAGATCCTAGTTAGCAATGAACCTCTTATTGATAATGAATCAAAAGTCTGCTTTTCTCTTACAAAGCTTGCTATCTAGAACCTTAGTGTCAACATTTTAAAATTCATATTTTGGAGTGTTTTACTCTAGCACGACTGGCAGCCTGAAAACATGACCACATTCTGACTTTGCAAGGCTTGATGAATCTCCTTTACCTCGTATCGGCTCAGTGTGTGACTGGTGGGGACACAAGTAGAGGCTTAACTGGGTGGTGGGATGAATTTCGGGCTGTGAAGGATACATATACAATGTGCTCCTCAGAACTTCTTTATTATTTCTTTCTTTTCAGGAGGGCAGATAACACCACAGCAACTGTCAATGCACATAGCATACTCGTTGCCGAATAACACCAGATCTGAACAGAACATCTAGAGATGGCTGCCTTCCAGAAAATCTGTCCCAAATGAAGCTTCTCAGCTTACATCTTTTCCATGGAAAAGTATGAATAAATTTAGACTATTCTTTTCCACTGCTTAAAAAGAGATGACTGGAAAATACCTTATTAACAAGGAATGTGACAGAAGTTTATGAACTTATGAATGATGGAAAGAGAATGATCAGGAAATAATTACTCACTGTCTTACTCCCTGCAAGAATTAAGGGCTGACCAGTAAAACAATCAGACAAAGAAAAGAGAAGTAATTTCTCAGGCAGCACACAAGTGATATCTGCAACTTTTTCCCACAGAATGTAGTGGAGTACAAAAAACCCAAACAACTCTTCTAAATGAAGAAACAGTCTTAAAATTGATAATCTGTGTCTGGCTGCTAAACATTGAAATCTCAGTGTGACTTGTGCATAGATGAATTATCTGCCAGTAGGTGGGAGGAAGAATTACTCTGTTGTTTTCTGTTTACTATATGCTTTGTCAAAACAGCCCTTCCTGTCTTTTATTGGAGAAAGTATGCTGACTGGCTAGACCATTGGTCTATGAAACACTTGTATTTCCCAATGTAATTCATTATGCCCTGTGTGATGGTCTCACCCTTCCATGGACAAAGCACCCTCACTACCTGACAGAAGTCTTCAGAGTCCACTGATGGGAAACACTGGGTATCTATGACCACTATGAGCCACTAAACTAGAAGTGAGGAAGTCAAACCTTTGTTTCTATGACTGAAAAAAACACATAAAAAATATTCCAGTGCATAAAGGAGTGTGAAAGAAATGAGACAGAGGAAAATGAAACTCTAGCTCCTCAGTCACTGGAAGCTAAATCATAATCATTATCACTAATTACCAATATTTAAGAGTCTTAGTAATGAATCATCTTGTCAGTAGCTCTAGTGGGCTGAATGGTTGAATGGCAACAGATCTAAAACTGAACATCTCCACCTGTTCTGGTCTTGTTCCTTCCAGATTAGGCTGGGCTGCATCTTCTGGCAGTAAACCTTTGCTGCGGATAAGCAAACATCCTCCCTTCGTTGTCATCCCAGATATTTTAACAGCATTAGAGTAATTTTAAATTAAACAAAAAAAAAAAAAAAAAGAGAAAGAGTCTACAAATTAAGACATAAAAAAACCCCAACAACCCACTAACAAAAAACACCAACCCAAAACTAAACAACATAGAGGAAATCAATATTTGGAATGAGCTGATTAAGCCAGGAAAGAAGAGGCTCTGTGTATTTGTAGCCACAACTGGAAAAATGCACCTACACACGTGCACACACCAATAAATTTGAATTGTTTAAGGAATTAGAGTGTAAAGAAATAATATTTTATAGTACACCAAACTGCCAAACATGCAATAACCCTGTGAAAACCACTTATGCTTTAATGGCTGAAAGGAATAAAACTGACAAAAGAATAAATTCCTTGTGTACTCTGACATCAGAATAAATTTCCTATGGAAATGCTGTTCTCCTCCCTGACTTCAAAAAGGCCACTGAATAGGATGACTTTAAAGGTAAGTGCACTTGGTTTGGTACGGCAGTATATCTTCTCTTGAGGGATGGGGAGCAGCTGAGAATAACAGAACACAAGAAGGATTCTAGAGGATTCTAGGGAAAAAGTCTTAGGAGGAGGCTGAGGAGAGACCTCATTCTCTACAACTTCCTGAAAAAAGATTGGAGTAAGGCATGGGTAGGTCTCCTCTATCAGGTAACAAGCAACAAAACAAGAGGGAACAGTCTCAGATTGCACCCAGGGAGGTTTAGGCTGGACATTAGGAAAAACATCTTCCATGAAAGTGTTTACAAGCTCTGGAACAACCTGCCCAGGGAAGTGGTGGAATCACCACCCCGGAAGCATTTAAAAGACATGTGGGTGTGGTGCTGAGGGACATGGATAGTGGTGACCTGCCAGTGTTGGGTTAACAGTTGGAACTGATCTTAAAGGCCTTTTCTAATCAAAATGAGCAAGATCTTAAAGGCCTTTTCTAATCAAAGTGAGCAAGACAGTGCTGGCACCATGGTGGAGCAGGTGGGATACCTGCTGTGGAGAATTTTGGCTGGTAATTGCCTGGGGTAAAATCTGCACATGGAACAGAAGTTTATTCACACCTCAGTGTGAAGCAAGCAGGATGCACTGAGAACATTGATTTTGGACTTTCATTTTCAATAACCATAGATTTGTAAGGTGGAAAATGGCCAGATGCTGCTAGGATGTGATGCTTGCCCTAAGGAAAAGGTGACCCCTCCTTTCCATCTGTTCCTCAAAATTCAGTGTTCTTTGGTGTACAATATGGGTTTGAGGTCATAATAATATGATGGGAGGAATAAAGGACATCTTTAGTCAGAGAAGAATATTCTTCAAATCATTAAACGTAGACGTCCCCGTTAACCTACGCTTACCTGGCAGTCAGTGGAAGGATAATTAATAAAATCCCTAGAGCTAAGGATGAGAGCCGTGTCTTCCTGAGGTTTAACACAGGTCACAGGGCAGATGAATAAAGGCCTTAAAACACCTATTTCTGTCCATTCACTATAGAAGAAGTCAAGGGTGATGAGCTCAGCAGCAGATTTTATATTACAGGCATCTAAACTTAAGTGAGATGAATCATACTGTAATGCTCCAACAGTGAGGACACTCGTTATTCTTACATGGAATAACTGACCATGTAAAGAGGGAGAAACCTGCCCACTGCTTGATATCTTTAAGCAATGGAGACAATATCCTACAGACAATAAAGCTACAGACTGATCTCTGATTTTTATTACATTATCAAAGCAGGTGAGACAGTATGTTGGCATTATATGAGCCTTACACACATTCTTCGTATTTTCATGGATTCATAGAATGGTTTAGGTTGGAAAGGACCTTAAAGATCATCTGGTTCCAATGCCCTGACATGAGGAAGAACACCTTCCACTAGACCAGGTTGCTCAAGGCTTCACCCAGCCTGGCCTTAAACACTTCCAGGGAGGGGGCATTCATGACCTCCCTGGGTATCCTGTTCCAGTGTCTCATCACCCTTACTATAAAGAACTTCTTCCTAATATCCAGTCTAAATTTACCTTCCTTCAATCCATTCATTCTCATTCTGTCACAACAATCCCTTGTAAAAAGTCCCTTCCTGGCTTTCTTGTCGGCCCCTTTCAGGCACTGGAAGGCCACTGTAAGGTCTCCCTGGAGCCTTCTTTTCTCCAGGCTGAGCAGGTTCATCTCTCACAGGCTGTCCTCGTAGAGAAAGTGCTCTAGACCTCTGATCATCTTCATGTTCCTTCTATGCTGGGGACACCAGAATTGGACTCAGTACTCCAGGTGAGGCTCACAAGAGCAAAGGTGTTTTTTTTTTCATTATTTTCATCCCTGAACTGACCCAGTGCTGACAAGGTCTGAATAAATGATACAATAGTATTTATGCTTGCAATGCTTCTTTCATCATCATGAGGAATTCCTGAGCTTTTCTATAACTCTGAAGATCTGAGAGGGGCTTACCATGACATCCTGCTATATAGGAGTGCAACCTGCCTAAACAATCTTGCATGACTTATTGGTCTTTAAAGCCTTGTTTTCTTTTGCTTTACACAGTCTCTGACATGGGTAGCAGAGCTGCAGGCAGAGGGTACTAGTAAGAAAGCAGGAGATGGAAGTGTTGTCTTCACTAGAAATGCATATCTTAGTCCCTTTTCCACATAGAAGATGCAGAGCCAGCACATCAGCACCTGTATGGCTCTGGGGCTTTCCACCTGCAGTGCCATTTATCCTCCAGTTTCATTAAGATTAAGAGCACTGCCAAAAGACCAAACTAAAGGCATAAAGTAGACTTCAAGGAATTAATCAACATTTCTTTCATCAGTCTTTTTATTCCCCCTTGTCCTTATAGTTACAAGTACTACCTCTTTATTCATCTGTCTATTCCTGCCAGAGTCAGGATGCTCATGTACTATGCAAACGTAGGTATTTTTGTAGAATGATTGCACTGATATGCTCAGTGGTGGCATAAAGTTTGGCTTTGAGCATAAGTTAGGAGACCAGTCTTCTATTTCTGCATCTGACAGATGTCAGGTCACAGTCTAAAATTTGTTTCAGCTTCTCTATTTCACCAAAAGAAAATTATTTCAGAAATGCTCTGATGTTGTCAAAAGCTATGCCAGTGCTGCTGGAGCTGCCAGCCCTGTGCTTATGATACTATGACACAAATCATGTTTCAGAAGATTGGGTAATGGTTGTCGAATTATTTGTACAGTTGGGTGATGCAAGGGAGCCGAGACTACCTGATCAGTCAATTAGTATGTGGAATTCACTGGTGAAAACATCTTGAAGATTGCAAGTATCCTCTAGGATTTCAAAATCTGACTGTTCTACAAAGCAAATGCTTTCATCTTTCTTGGTATGGGGACACTCAAGACAATGCCATGAAGTGTGGTGTTGACCCTAACCTTGCTTCAGACATATGAAGTACATACAGTGTGTTGAAGTACATACAGTGTGTACATACAGAGTGTTGAGTCCAGTGCAGGTCATCAGGCCCAGAGGCTGCATCCATATCTCTACCACATACAATACCTCCCTATTTTTATCAGTATTGTAATTCTGGATTTACACTTGGAAATTAGATCTGAATGGTGGTGTGTCTCAAGATAAAAACCAGTCCTGCTGCACTCTGCTACATTCAGGATTTCTTAATATATTTTTGCTGTTGAAAGAAGAAAATTTACACACACAAAGTAGGGCAGAGTAGCAAAATGTTCTGAGAAGACCTAGGTAAATAAATAAGGTTGGACAAATTTGATATTTTGGCAGCTACAGGGCATGAAAGCAGGCCTAATGTAAACCAAAACAAGAATACACAGGTACAGCAGTCACTGCAAATAGATCTGATAAAAGAAAGCAGTCTTGAAAGTAGAAGAACCCTTATCAAAGCTTTATAAAAGCCAACACTAAGGTGCACCTTATAGGGATTTCTCCTTCTCCTTCCCTGATCTTCCAGTGTAATAATCCTGTGAGAACTCAGCTGAGTTATGCTACTGTGTGTTCCCCCAGTAATTAGGAATTTATAAACTTTCTAAAGCAGCACTCAGCTATCCTCAATTTCCTTTTCTCCTAATATATGTATATGCATATATGTATATTTCCTGCCAGAAAAGCACTGCATAACACAGACTCACAGAAACATTCAGGTTGGAAAAGACCCTTGGGATCCCCAAGTCCAACTGATAACCCTACTTTACGAAGATCGGCT
This sequence comes from Dryobates pubescens, assembly GCF_014839835.1. Lineage (NCBI taxonomy): Eukaryota > Metazoa > Chordata > Aves > Piciformes > Picidae > Dryobates > Dryobates pubescens. The sequence goes on along the minus strand of NC_071625.1, from coordinate 15,998,711 downwards.
CTAAACCATATCCCCAAGCTCCACATCCAAATGACTTTTAAACACATCCAGGGTTGGTCACTCAATTACCTCACTGGACAGCCCATTTTAATGCCTGACCACTCTTTCCATGATTTTTTTTTTCCCCCCTGATGTCCAGTCTAAACCTACCCAGTCACAGCTTGAGGCCATTCCCCCTTGCTCTATTGCTTATTACCCGTGGGAAGAGACCAGCCTCTCCATAATATCCTTTCAAACCAACTGACATAAAATAAGTGGTGTCACTCAAACCAGAACTTTTGGGAGAGTGAAGACTGAATAGTCAGAGAGATGCAAGGTTTCACTGAGGTAAGTTTCCACAGCTATAGATATACATTATGGTATATTTCTGTAGTGAGATTTCTTCCCTTTAATTTTTTTCCACTCATTTTCCCCCTACATTTACTAAAAGGCTGCATTTTCAGTCTTTCTTAAGAGGCTAAGATACTAGAAAGTCTTACATCTTTTGATTCAGTGTGCATTATAGATCTAGGGTACAGTATTGCCTGGTGGAGAGCTCTGCTTGCTTCAAATAATGTTTCATGAGATTATAATCCTTGAAAATCTGGCATTTCTAGAGAGAATGTTTATCGAGTACATTGGGAAGATCAGTGAACAGATTTCTGCCTTTACAGAAATATTGCAAGATGTGGTACTATAAAGGAAAGCATTATGGTATGAAGATATGTCTCATCTTTCTCTTAATGCATGAAAATGTGTATTGCTCTGAGATCATAGCAAGCTGATTCCCTTCCTGAGCCAATCTTTATTTGAAGAGCAGCAAGTAAGGAAAGTAGTTGAGAATAGGCTTGGACAATAGGCTTGAGTATTTACCTCTGTGACCATGCTGACATAACCAAAGAAGCTGGAAAATGTGATGATGCTATCGCTGGAAACATGCAGAAAAGGGCAGGAGAGTGAAGAACTTATGTATTGCTCTCCTCCAATTGATAAATGAGGCCCTGCTCCAGATTTTTTTGGAAATATTTGTTTTCAGTGGGGATGAAAGAAAGAAATATGATTTGCTTTTATGTGTGAATAACTTTGGGCAGGATTAAAGCCAGGAGCAGGACAGATCTCATTATGGGATCACATGTCCACATGCATCCTTACTGTGCTTTGATGTCCAGCAGCTAATCAAGTGTGAGCAGTACTCCACTGATGGAGGGAAATCCCATCTTACTGAGTCTGTGCTAGTGGCTGTTGCCTTCTCAAGACATGGACTGCAAAACACTTTTCCCTCTGAGGTGTTTGGGGGGTAGCAGAGCTCATCTTTTGAGCTCAGGTCTGTTGCAGACTGTGACAAATTTGTTCCCTGAATCCATACTCTTTTTAATCTAAATGTCAGGTAGGAAATTAAAGCCCTGCTGAAATGGAGTGTATTACCAGCATTTTATTAGATCACAAACAATTTAATAACCAGATAGAGGGAGAAGGTCATTTTGTTGTCAGTCCAGCTTATCTCATAAATTAGGCATCAGGTTTTGTACAAAAGTGTCTCTCAGCAAATAAAATTATCTGGTTTGATGAAGGGCCTCTGTCCATGGAAGAGAGATAACACAGATGAAAGAGGGAGTCCTGTAATAAAATTATTATCCCAGAATGAATGAAAGGGGATGGATTCTTTAAAAATACTTATCATACATTTACCCTATACACAGCAAGTAAATGCCAAGGTAAGGACATGCCTTCCTGGTGAACTCATGTGAAATAGTTTCAAGGTCAGTAAAGCAAATGAAGATGAAACATTGATTATAAATAGGGTAGCTCTTAGTGACCTCACTGCCTGAAAAGGAAAAAACCTAGAGCATCATCTTCTCACTAGAAATATTTATGGCCTAGAAATGACAGTCTTCTAAGAAGGAGCAAGACAATAAATGATGTGCACCAACGTGATGTTGATTTCAACGTATCATGCCTGTATCTGTTCCTGGCGTGTTTGAAAGGAGTGAGAAGGCAATGGTTTGGCTCAAGTGGTTTTCATTTCTGGGCATATGAAGGCCTGGTGTTGTTCAGGTTTGTCTACCATCAGCATTCTGAGGCCCAGGTTTTTCTAAGCTCTTGCCTGTGTCAAGCTGCCTTCTGTCTTTTAGGGTCATTAGAGTGAATATAGGCTTGTGTGTTAAATGTCCTGTTGAAATGTGAGGACAAATAGCGGTGCTTTATCGCCTGGGAGGCTGCAAGGCAAATGTGGTGGCAGCAGCAACTTCTTACATTACAGCTCACTTCTGCCACCACGGTGAGGATAAGATGTGGCCTTTTGCTCCTGTGATGATTAACTGCTGACTTGTATCTCTTTTTCTGTTTTCTCTGCATAAAGTCACACTGATTTATCCTCAAAATATAGCCATGAAAATCTTCTGTTCCTTCTCTGTGTAGGCCTGGGGGATGCAAAGAACCAGTGGCCTTTGGGAAATGAACTGGAACAAAACTCTGCAGAAAAATAATTTAAAAAATTGCTGCTACCCTCTGATAAAGTAGTCTCTGAACTCAGTATGCAAACAAATGTTTGCTCTGGAAACCTCTTGGTGACTGTTCCTAAGAGCCAGGTCCAGTTCATGTGCCAGAGCTCTCAGTTCTCCTAGAAATGCCTGTCTATTTCATTGTTCTACTTACACAAAAGTCATTCTGATTAATGATTACTCTGATGTGATTTTAACTGCCCAAACTCAAGCTCTGAAAGCACCACACATAATAGTTTAAATTCTATTTTCCTTCGTGCAATAAAGCTGGGACAGCCTTACCCAATGTTCCTCTGTTCATCACAGAATCGTTTAGCTTGAAAAAGACCTCTATGATCATCAAGTCCAACTATCAACCCAGCACCACTATGCCCACTAAATCACACATCTGTTTTTTGAACACCTCCAGAGATATTGACTCTACCACCTCCGTGGGCAGTGCTTGTCAATGCTTGACAATGCTTGTCAACCTTCAGTAAAGGAATTTTTCCTAATAGCCAATCCAAACCACCCATGGTGCAACTTGAGACCATTTCATCTTGTCCTAGTGAACTGTCTCTGTTCCCCCTTCTAATTCTACAGTGCATTGCTGATGAGTCTGGTCTCGCAATCACTTAAAACAGACAAACCAGGCACAGGCAGTAGAAGGATTATTTAGAAAAAAGTCTGGAGAAGCTTTTCCAGTGCATGGATCCCATCCATGTGAAATCATCCTACTTCCAAACATTTTGACTCTTTTCTTGTGCAGCCCAACTTGAGAGAGAAATGTACTCTTGGTAAGCTGAGAGAGGGAATAAGGACAAAGAGAGGTTGGGGTTTTTTTCTCTCATCTTGATAAGGGCACAAAGGCTGCTTGGAGAAGAAACAAGAATACTCAACTGACATCTACTTTGGCTTTTGGAATTCCATTTTGTCTGCTGACTTAACAGTCAGAAGCTGGCCCTACAACTAGCTGTGGGTTTCTAAAGGTTTACCAGTGTTATTGACCCAATGTCATCCAATTTTTGTGTAGCTAATGAACTACAGCCTTGTTCCTCATAATAGTTTAGACATGATGCATGGACTGATGGGCTGTAAAATACTAGGTCATTTGTTCCTAAAATATAAGATCTCTTAATGTAGAAACCATTAGACAAGGGCAGACTTTTTATTGCCAAATGCAAAGGGATATGCATTCCCTGGACATGAAATGGTTGGCTATCTTAGGAGGAAAGGAAAGCCATGTCTCAAGAGAGATTTATTGACTACTCAAGGTTAAAAAGGAGAAAAGCTCACAGTGTGGTATTTCAGCTGAGCATTTAATCCAGTGCTTGGATTTATTTACTGTCTTTGTATACATTACTTTAGCACTGGTGTCAGCAAGGCTGTAGACTTCAACAAGGACTTATAAACCTATTGCTGATGAAGTATGCAGTTAACCAAAAGACTTTAAAGAGGAAAATAAAGATTGGGATAAGGCACACACTACATCGTCTGGATCCATCGGTAGATGGAGTACATAAAAATGTGGTTTAAAGCCATCAAATGCAAACCCATTTATGTAGGTAGAACAAATGCAACACTTACTGACTGGTCAGGGGATGGCACAGTTTACCCAGAAAGGCTGAACAGTATTTCTGAAAAGATGACAATCTGATATACACAAAATCCTAGAACAACTGAGCTCCTATTCAGATGTTGTGGCTAAAAGATAACATCACCCATGACTTTATTTGAAAACTTTGCAGAACTGGGGTGGACAGAGGATTTTACCTGTGTTCCATGAAACTGCAGACAAGGGGGTGTGCAAATCGTGGAGAAGGTGCATGGAAGATTGACAAGGTTTTTCTCTCAAAGTGAAGGTCTTTACCAGTTATCTTTCTGCAAAAGTAATAAGAGCAGATTTGATGGTACTGGGGAGAAAAGAGTGGGCTCCCAGTACTATTTAACATAATGGGAAAATCCATAATTTTCATGTCAGACAAGTTCAACAGAGGAATAGAGTTCTTTTTAAAATGTGAGGAGGATTTGTTCCAGTGGTTAAACCACCACAGAAAGTAATGAAATTGCCATTTTTTGATATCTTTTCCAAAGGTGTACAGCTTTGCTATGAGGCGACTCTGTTACCAAACACCTACTAGGAGAAGCTTGGCAAAACACTGTGTACTGGATATGTGAGGTGAGATTACATTGCCAGTGCATCCCTCCTGGCAGTAAAATCTCTGCATCCAAAAAATGTTGTCTGATCCAGGGCTGTAGACTTTACATCCCATGGAGAGTGGTACAGGAGAAGGAAACACACTCAGAAGCTATTCTTGCATAACGCAATACTTATTCTCCATGTTATCACCTTGGCAAGAGATCATACAGCTTTACTCTCCAGGGTTTACTCAATTGCTTTTTTTCTTTTTTTAAAACTGGGGTTTTCTATTCTCAATTTTTTAATCTCTGCTGGATATAGACATAAGGATGGTAGATGTTAAGGTATGTAAGCAGAGAACTAGGCTGTGGTCTAAGGTAATTGAAGTAGTTGTTCAAAAATTTGGAGGTTACATGAGAAATTGGCAAACATAACCTATTACAGGTAGAGGAATGGCCAAGTTTCTCAGAATTATGTGAAAGGCAAATTTTGCAACTAACTAGAGGGGTGTATTGGGGGTCTTACAAGACCAACAGTGTCTAGATGATCGTATCAGCAATAATAAGTAAGGCTGTGATCACATAGGTAGTGGTATCAGAAGCACCAATTCTGGATATGGCTATAGCAGACAAATAGAGAAAAAATAATTAGAGGTGAGTTTGTTTGGGAGAGCACAAGGGCAAGAAGAAGGAAGCATCAGGATGGATATAGAAAAGAAAACAGGGAAGAACAGAGATGAAGTGAGGGTAAAGAGCTGGTTTCATGGAAATGGTTCAGTAGACCTGCCTGGCCAAATTGACCACCAGACCATTGTTGCCTGTCCTATTGTCTATGAAATTCTGTTCCTGATTATATTCCTGTATGAATGTGTATAGGTGGGAGATAGTTAATTGAGGCACCTTAGGGATTGTTTCAAGGTGATTCAGGAGGGACAGCAGTAGCTGGCTTTCAGATTTTATCTGGAATGAAATCCTTTGAATGGGAATTCCCAGATTCTGGACATTAAATCAAATGGACCAAGAGAAATCCTTCCCCCGCCCCCCGCTCCTCTGAGAAAGAATTCAAGTGAAATCCAGACCTGTGGTCTCCTACACCTAGTTATAAGCACAATCAGCATCAGATCAGATGCCAGTATCCAAACCCTGACAGTTTTGAAGAACTTCAATCCATTAAACAATTAGATCATTTCTCTATTTGAGACAATACAAAGGTCCAGTGTCTGACCTTGCATAATATTGGGAAAGATTACATTCTGACCAGTCTCAAGAGTCATCTAATTAAAGGCTAATTAAAGTAATGCTGATGAAACCTTTTTTAGTTTGTTCTACAAACTAAAAATGTTGGTAGCACTTTGCCTTCAATGTGGTACCCATAGTGAAGCTGGTTAATTACCAGGGCTTATTGCTGCAGATGTTTGATGGGAATGAAAGGCAGAATTTCTGCTAGATTTATAAAACACCCTTCTACTGTTGTTGAAAGACAAATACTGAAAATCATAAGAAAAATACAGATAGATGATATTTAATAAAATGGCCTTTTTGAAGATCTGAATTTCCATTCCTGTGGAGGCAATGGTTAACAGGATAAACAATTCAATCCATCTCAATCCATGCACTTAGCCAGAGCTATATCCCTGACGTTATTTACCCGCTCAGATTTATCTTTTTATTTGCCCTCTTATTGGTACATATATCTCTCTCTATCATGTTTCTAAAGCACTTGTCATCTTGTGATCTGAGTGCTCAGCTTCTGGTTTTGGGATCATACTACACAAAAGGAGACACAGAGTCTCTAAAAGTTGTAACTGTGAGGTAAAGCTCCATGGTGCTAATGGAGATGAACCTAGCAGGGGTATCTCTAAGAGTTTTTTAAACTCAGGATTCACAAGATGAAAAGAGGGTGTGAATCCTGAGTCACCGTGTTCAACCCTTTCTCTGACAGACACACACAACACAAAACCCCATCCAAAACTGAGCAAGAATTAGCAGAAAACTGTTTGTTTGGGGCTAAAAATTCTACAGGGAAGCCTTGTGTTAATAACCAAAAAGCAGTGTATTCAGGTTAGCTCTGTATTTTTATCATCTCCAGTTTCTAATGATCCTGTGTACTTATGGATCCATATATTTGTCTGGGTTTTGTTTTGTTTGCTTTTCTTTTCCATGAGACATTTTCACCTCATCCACTGTATTCTCCTTTGATCTCATGACACTGCTTTCTTATGTTCAAATCACTCTTTTACGCTATAGTAAGCAACCATTTACACCTCACAAAAACAGCACCAGAAGGAGAGGACTTTCTTACTATGACTATATGGTTAAACAAGTTGCTTCACATATCAACTGAAGAAGCCCTACTCTTTGGTGAATGGAGTGAGCAGATGAAGTCATTGAATGTCTCAAAGGTGTCTTGTAGCAGAAAAAGTGTTATGTACAGTGACATGAGGTCCTTAGCTCACTGTGCCTCACTAGGGCAGGCTGCAGCAGCTACCTTCAAAATAGCAGTTCTGTGTATCTGTGTCTTGAAAGCTAAACAAAAGGAGTCCTAGATTCTTTATAAAAGGCTTATTGTTGTTATTATTGCCTGCTGCAGCTTCTCCCTTGGGGCTTCCTTTATCACTCAACCCAGGCAGCAGAGTAATTCTCTCCTAAATGCAAAATCTGATGACAGTTTTTCTATAAATCAAAACACTATCAGGGGATTTACTCCAGGACAGTATCTCTCAGCCCTGACTGTACAAAGATTTCAGTTTAGAAAGGTTTCCAGTGGAAGCCAGTTCCATCTCCCATACTACTCAGTAGCCAGAAGGCAGTGCCAGTGAAATGCTGTGTATGACAGTTCCTCCACAGCTGGTTTTAGGGTGAGAAACAAGAACAGATGGAGTAGCTATGGCAGAAGCAATCTCCAGGGTGGAAAACTCATGTCTTCTTCATGTAAGCTGATGAACTGAAGCTGGTGCCTGTGTCAGATTTTTTGTCTCCTGTAAAAGTAAAATCAAGCAGTGGACATTAAAGACACATTTTTCCAAACCTGTCCTTAACATTGTTCTGAAGAGAAGATTCTCCTTTAGGAATTGCTTCAGCAGAGATGACAAGTGTACCTGGGGAATATCATGGTAATGGCCTGTCACCATGTGAGGAGGACCATGCTTGCAATATTGCAGTCCTTATCCAGAAGGAGTAGAGTGTACAGGATAAGGAATTATCAGGTTTCCAGTCTGTAGAAGTTAATGAACCCAAGCATCATTTCAAAATTACATAGTTTATGATAAACTATATGTACTTTCATCCTACCTCACAGAAAAGATGCTGCATAGCTGTATCACCCCAGGAGAGCAAGCTAGCATGCTCACAATCATATAGTTACTTCCATTTCTTTTTGTTTCCCCCAACAGACACAAATTTCCCATTCTTCTCTGGATTATGAGTGCTATAAGACCTGAAAAGAGGCAGAGATGTAGCCCATCAGAAAAAATAAAATCAATTTTCTTTACCTGGGTTGGTGTCCTAGGAGGGCATCCCTGAACCTGATGGGCTTCATTTATTGTTGTCAAACAGCTGTGTCATCAGGAGTAGAGTTAGGTTTGTAGTGAATAATTTCTGGTACAGATGTCACTCTGGCTAGAAAAATGGCCTTTCACAGACACAGTTGCTTAATATCCAGCATTACAGAAAGCTTGGTTTGAGCTTTCAGTAATTCTGAAACAAAACTGAAGAAACAGAAGAAGAAAGATTTGAGCAGGAAGATGATTTCTGATTCTTGTTTGAGGTCAGAAGCAAATAAGCATGCTGCTGATGAGCCAGAATGATGGGGAACAAAAATGGGTGCTGGAAATTGACTGCTAGAGCTGATTGCATTTGATTGCTTTGGGTACTTACTACTCCTGCAACAAGAAATGCTGAACTGCTGGGAAGCTGCCTCAACATTACTCTGGTTTAGCAGCCAGATGGATTTATCATAAACCATGGTCAGTGATGATTTGTCTTATTAAGAAATTTGTGATAGCACAAGAGCTGATTTCTGCTGTAGATGAATGGTGGAAGGAGCCTTTGGCTAGTGCTGAGTCTTCATACCTTGGATTATGCTGTGTTGCAACTACTCCAGCTGTGAAAACTTTTGTTCACATGAGCTCTGATAACTCCTGTATGTCATGTTGAATAGCTGGTAAAAATAGAACGTAAGACAAAGTATGGGTTAAAAAATTCTCTTCACAGCAGTTTCAGAACTAAGAAGAAACTAAAGGAATTAACTCCACTGCAAACAAAAAGAGAGGAAGCACCTGCAGTTATAAAACATTTTTATTTTTTTCTGGTTGTTGGAGGAAGATAAATATTTCCTTTTGAATATAATTTTTTAGGTTTTTTTTTTGTTTTGTTTTAATAGGCAAAGTTAAGCAAGGTATCACAATAAGGAACAAAATCAGTTGCTTAATCAGATAGTTTTTGCAAGTCTATTTAAAGAGCTGGAAGAGAAGATGCACTGAAATGAACATTGTCTAGAATGCCACTGAAGGCACAAGCAAAATGTCTGGGATATGCTTTTAAATGCAAGGCAATTATCATTGATTTTATGTTTCAATTATCTCAGACTCATTTACTCCCTTATGCCTTTAAAATAAATATATTAGGTGAAAGTCCTTTGGGATTTCATGCATCTTGAGATCAACTAATGTCCTTAACAAGCCCTTTCCCTTCAGAATCACTAGCATGAGCAAAGCTCAAAGAACTGAAGAGGGAAAAATTAGTTTGATTAGGAAAACTGGTCAAAGAACATAATCCCCTCCTGTGCAAAAATAAGTCATTTGGAAATTGAGTAAATTAATGGCATGTGGAAATTAAAATATCCATATAGATTCAGATTTAGCCACCTTCTCTCTATGCTCAAATTATACTTCTTTAGAAGGATTTCAGTGGGCTGGTTGAGCAGTACTGGGGCAGGGATGATAAGAAATCATGCAGCTTGCAGAGATGATAGTGACACCAACTTCATTGACACGTCTTCCTGATTTCCTTTGAGTCAAATAAGCCAAACCTGTGGATAGTTGTGTTGATTGCTGAATAAAACATGTGCCCAGCTGTTGTGTCATGTGGCCACCTTTGACAGAGGGTATAACCCATCCTTGTAAGCTGCATATCATTAGAGTTTGTGATTCCCATTTGAAAAAGACCAAATGAAAAACCTGTTATATAAACTGTCACAGTATAAGCTCTCATATTTCTATCAGTCAAGAATTTACAGCTCTTTGATACCAACCAGAAAGCTGTATGTAGGACCTTTAATCACATTTTGGAAAACTTTCAAGGTTTCTTTGTCACTTTGCATTTCTCTTTCATAAATTAGATGCTTGGTGGAAAAAAAGGAGACAGAGGCTTTTCTGAAACACTTGACTTTTCCAAACAGTTCATCTATGACATCTTGTCCCTGAGTGGGTAAAAGCTTCTGTTGAATTAAAAACTCATCCAAGGGCAGAAGTTACAAGCTGCTGACTTTTGTGATGCCTTCAGAAGATATTACAGATGCTGTGGGGTTTTTTGTTGCTGTTTTGTTTTGTTTTTCCCATTTAAAATCTGCCTGTGTACTCTGCCCCTACCTTTCAGAACTTGGATCCAGGAGCTGGATGCAAGCTGCAAACTAACAGAAAGAGAAAGCACAAAAATAGGTAGCAACCGGTAGTCACAGGGGCAATAGCTATTTGGACTAATATGGAGTAACAGGAAATGTTCCTGCTCAAAGTATTGTTGTGATAGATGTAAATGACAGAAACAAAACTTCTCCGGCTTTCTAAGTTATTCCCTGGTAATGTGTTTCTCCTGCTGCTTTCAGAATAATGATTTCTTTGGAAGTCTGGAACTGAGCTAATCGTACAAGAATGCATCCAACTGACAAAGGGCATTCAAGCAGCTTGCTTTCTCAAGTTCCTTAAGAGAAAGCAATGTAAGCAAAGAGGAGAAAAGCAATTATTTCTGTTCTCATGGCATACTACTGTAAAATATCAGCCATTGCAAGTAGGTTAATTGGGGCAGACATAATTTGGGCAAACTTTGATATAATCTTCAAGATTCATTTCTACCAAATGAAACACAGAGCAGTACATTTCCTACCTCAGCTGAAATGCACAAATTGAAGGAGAAGGAGTAAGTTCTTCTAGCTCAAAAATAAATTAGTATATTCTCACCATATTTTCTATCCCATCAAACTAGATAACTGAATGGGAAGTGGATATTTAAAGAGATTGTAAGAAGGTGGCTTTTCAATTGATTGCTTATTTGGAGTTCAGGTGTGTTGGGTTCCTGTCTGAGATCCACATCTTGGACCTACTTAGTTTCTTTTTTTGGCAAAGTTGGTTTTCCTTGATTTCTCCTTTTTAAAATTTTGTGAAAGGTATGCTCTGAGTCATAGGTTGGGTAATTTAAATACAGATTTTGTTGTTTGTAACCTGTATGGTTGCTCCAGCTCAGGGACGGTAACTGGAAACCTGTCTTTCTCTCCCAGCATTGTCTAAGTGGCAATGCTTTTGTATTCTTTGATAAAACGTCACAGAAGAAAAATAAACAACTGCTATGAGAAAAGTAAGTAAATAAATGAAATTAAAACTTCCCATCTGACAATTGTATATGATACCCATTGAAAAAACAAAAACAAAAACAAAGGAAAAAAAACATTCAAATAACCTAATTGCATAATTTATAATAAGAGAAAATTCCCCCCTTGTTTTTCACCCTTTTATTAAAAAGAAACTAAGGTGTCCATGTGCCCAGATCAATATTTTAACAAACCTTTCTGTTAGTAAGTCTGCTTTTTGAATTGTTTTTGTACTCTGGCCCCCATGCAACAAGATGGCTTGTGAGACTTAAGTGTGTTCTTAAAGTTAAGTGTGTCTTAAACATAATTGTGCTCAAAGGAGGTGAAAAAGCTTGTGCTTGCACACCATGTAAAATTTGAGCTCTGACTATCCAGAAAGAAGTGTAAAGTAAATATGTCATTTTTTACAGAGTGCAAAATGATTAACTGGGAGAAAGGTAAGGGTAGGAGAGGGGATCTGTTATAAATTACAGTATATAAGAAATAGTATTGCTTTAAAACTAGACTCTAAGGCATTTTCAGCTTCTAGGTTTCTAAGAAACAAAAAAGGCAAAAAAGTGCTTGGAGATATGGTTTGAAAAGCTATTTCTTTACCTGCACTCAGATCAAATCCATCTATTTATTTATCTGGATTTGAAAGAAGCTGACAAATTCAAGGCAATATTAGAATGCAACAAATTTCCAATGAGCCTTGACAGAATTAATAAAAATGGTGGCCCACCTCTATCTGCTAAATTTTTCACCATCTTGGATTAAATTAATGGACACTAATGAGTAACAGAGGAGAACAAAGCTTTAGAGGTATGATGGGTTCATGCACTCAAGGACTTCATCTGTTGTTAGGTAACAAAGCAACATCCACATATACATAAAGCAATTTGAGACAATTAAAAGCCAGGCAGATGTGGTGGTGGTTGGTGGATTTTGGATGTTTGTTTGTTTTCTTTGTTTTCTTTCCCTTTTGCCATCAAAGGTGTTAGGTTTGATATTGGCTTTGTGTCTATTTGTATCTTTTTCATTTTATTATTATATTCATTAAAGTGGGTTTAGTTTCTTTCTGAACTCATCAGTTATTCACTTTCTCTTCCCCTTTGGAAGGGGAGGGCTTCATAAAGAGCATGTGTCACTCACTGGCTGACCCAGGCCTAATCCTTGACAACCTGTTAAGTCAAGACACCGGTCTTAACCTAAAAATACTAGGCTAAAAAAGACTAGTGTGTGATTGAACTACAGAAATTAGTATTGTAGTAACATTTTATTCTCTTTATCCTGCTATTACTCTTTCTTCTGCTATTACTCTTTCTTCTGTTCTCATTTGTACTTTTAAAAACTGTACGTGCACTTTGCTTCAGTCTATTTTAAGCAGCCATGTGTGCCAGCAGCATGGGTTCTAAGGTCAGCAGAGAAACACTTTCAACACTGACATAGTGAACTCTGATGAGACCATCAGAAGCAGCTTCACTCTCTCCTGCTCATATACAGAATGCTTCATTGAATTTGACACATATTATCAAGCTGTAATTCATTTAGGCATTTTCCAAGGGATAACTTCCATCATTTAAAGAAATTAGTCTTCAGAAATCTGACAAAGACATAAAATCAAAACAGCACAGAAGGAAGGGGTGCTAATGCCAGTGTGAGTGTAAATGGATATTGTTTAATCAAGGTGGAGATGCACAGAGATACATATCAAATATTCTTTTGTCTGGAGGAGCAACAATAGTCTCTAACCTGCAGTGATTTTAAGGACAAGAGAGAAAAACACAGGGTTTTGTTTTTTAATAAGGCCTGTGAAAGATGTTCTTGGAGCTTATTCCTCAGCACGCTTTTCCAAAAATAGATTCAGATGTTGGGGTATCACTTGTTTGTGTCTGAAGAGTGATATGTTCTTGAGCTAAAATTGAAACACTGAGCAGATGCTGACTTGAAGCGACGTGTTCCTAAAAGCAGGCGAGTTGGATGCTGTCAACAGTCAATAAACATGTGCAAACAAGAAAAGCAAAAAAGAGGAAAAAAAAGGAAAAAAAAGGTAGTAATGAGGCATAACACCCTCTGACAGAGCATTAATGAACAAGATTAATTAAAAAGGTGTTGTTAACCCCACATACCAAATTCTCATTTCCACTTTACAGGTGAAGAAAGTAAGACAAGAGTTGGTGTCACCTCATGCCTCATTAGGGGAATTAAAGTGTTTGCCTCTCAACTCTCTCCTCTGTAGACATGTGGTTTTTCAGAGCTTTTCTTGATGCAGAAGGCAATTTCTCTTCTGTTGATCAATCTGCAGACGTATAGTGCCCTGTGGGCTGCAAATGTGTTAGTCATGCATGTCAGGCAGTCAGAGATAACACTGGAGTCCAAGATTCAAGTGCAGCCCATACCAGAGTTTGGTACAGGAGAGAAATGGAAAGAAAAGAAACAAAACTAAAGAAGGGAATGGTCATTTATATTCCTCTCTTGGTTTTTCTTCATGTGCCCATATTGAGGGGATGACACTGCTTTGTTTCTCCTTCTGCTGAGCAGTGAGCTATACAGACAGATACTCATGGCCTGGTCACAGAGAATCAGGTACTACACAGTGTAAAACAACAAACTAAAATGACTAGGAGACCAAGCCATAATCTCCTGTGTGTGAGATTTTGGAAGAGTTAATCTCATGGAGACAAATAAGTAGTAGACCTCCAATGCAGTTATAAGAAATGTCATAAAAGCTTGTAAAAATAATTTGTTGTTAAAAATATTGAATAGGAAACCTGGAAGAGAGTCTGAAACTCTGCTGCACTTTATATATTTTTGCAAAATTTGCTGATCCTGCAATTTCAGACCAAGACACTTTACCTGTGTGAAGGTCACTGGTCATCTCACCTCCATCTAAACTTCTAAAATAATTTTCTTCCAGGCACTGCTACTTCTTTCCTCTTTTTTAGAATAATTCTTCCACTCAGGATGCTTCTATATTTTCTTATCTTCACAGTATAGATTTGACATTGCACCTTCAAGGACATACACATTTTTATAAGCTTCAGTTCTTAACAAAACTATTTCTATTCTATTTCTAAAATTTTTCCAGTCTTTGTTTAGGTCTTAGCAGCTAAATGAACTGAGGAACTCAGATTAATCTGAAATGTGGTTATCCATTGTATCTCACTACTGTGTTATCATTTTCTCCTTCTAGGAAATGTGTAGCTGCAGAGAAGTTTTGCTTTTCTTCCTTTTTGCTTTTTACTTAATTGCTTTAGTGCTGCAAAGTGTTTTGTGTCTTTGCAATATCCTATAAGGATACCAAAGAAATTTAATTCCATACTTTTTTGAAGTAAGATGTTTAAATAATTTAAAACAACAACCATCTTTACTTGGGAACAAAAATTAAACCTCTTTACAATGACTGACTGATGCTCTCAAATTCTTCTCAGATGTCCCATCATTAGGTGCAAATTTAATTCCAGTCTATTGAATTTTGGACTGTTCTCCAAGGAAAGCATCCGACTGGCAAAGTAGGTATTAAACCAAAGATGACACTTTCTACAAACTGTTAGGAAATTATCATGGATTTCTTTGTAACTCTTTATCAAAAGCAAAACTTCAAAAGAAAAACAGTATTTTGGGCAGCTTTAGGGGAAAAAAGAACAATAATAATAATAGGTGAGATAAATAAATATAAGGGGAATGCCTTAAGATCAGACATACTTACCTTTTCTGTATAACAAGCTATTCACAGTCATCAGTACTTACTCACTCAGAAGCATTTGGCTCTTGAATGGGTATAGACTAAGCAGTTTCATAGCTTTCTTTTCAAAATCACACAGTGCACTTACAAAGACGTGTCTCTCTGCTTTTGTCCTAGTTATGGCAGTAGCTGGTATGGGACTGTGTTTTGGATTTGTGTTGAAAACAGTGTTGATAACACAGGGATGTTTTAGTTACTGCTGAGCAGGGCTCACACAGATCGAGGCCTTTTCTGCTTCTCACTCCACTCCCATAATGAGTAGACTGGGGGTGCACAAAAAATTTAGGTGACACAGATGGGACAGTGACCCCAACTGACCCAAGGACTATTCCATACCATATGACATCAATGGGAAAGAAGAAGGAGGGGAGGGACATCGGGAGTGACTGTCTTTGTCTTCCTAAATAGTTATGCATGATGGAGCCTTGCTTTCCTGGAGATGGCTGAACTCCTGCCCACTGAAGGAAAGTGGTGAATTAATTTCTTGTTTTGCTTTGCTTGCATGTGTGCCTTTTTCTTTACCTGTTAAACTGTCTTTACTCATGAGCTGTCTCATTTTTATCCTTCTAATATTCTATCCCACTGTGGCAGGAAGAGTGAGGCTGTGGTGTGGAGCTTCTTTTCCAGCTGGGGTTAAACCACAACAGTCATTTATCCTGGTCAGTCATTCTCTGCTCTTCTGTAAATGAATGTCCCTTCTCTCTACCCACAGTAACAGTCACATCATCAGTTCAGACTCCTTGATTAAATATGACAAGCAATTATTGAAGTGCCATTACAGAGAGAGAGAGCACATGCTGGTACATCCCCAGATAATGCTGTTAAGGCTATGCAGCTTGAGCACAGCTCAGGTTTATGGTAAGTGAAAGGTTACAATACAAAGCAAATATTTATGGATATCATAAATGGATAGACATCATGTTCTACAGTGTATAGATTAAGTGATCGGCGTGTGATGGAAAAGCGGGAGGGTGTAATTTCTGGTTTTGAATTAGAGTTGATTTAAAAAACTGTAATCTCTTAAGGAAACTATTATACTGACATGTGTTACGTTTACCACAAGCTACAATTAGAAGTCTACAAGTTGAAGGTTTCAGCGGAATGAAAAGCTTTCACAAAATTGATTGAGAACACAACTTTTCATCTCAGAGTCATTTTCTCCTCATAGAAGCTGTAGTCCTGGCCAGTCATTCTCCTTTCAAGCTTTATGTCCTGGCCAAGGTAGAACTCTACAAATCCTCATCTTCAGTGGGCTCCCCTAAAACCTTTGTGATACATTTGAGGAGACAGTTTGACTTTCCCAGTGGAAAATGTTGGCAAATATTACTCTTTCCTTCTAGAGCATTTTTATTTCAATTGTGTTTTTTTTTCCCAGTGGGAATTTTCTGGCATTTTTCAACAGGCTCTGTATAAAGTCAAAGGTGGTTTTTAAATGATGATCACAAAAGAAGATGTACTCCATGCCTAAAGGAGCCTCCATTCTGATGTCCAGACCAGTGACTTAAATTCTTATAAAAAATATTCAGATTTCCACTAAATCATGCCACATTGCTTTTTGGAGGCAGGTGGGTGACATGGTAGAAATAAATGACAGGAAGGGGGTGAAGTCAGGAAACAGGCAGACAGTGAGGAGAACAGGGTTATACTAAGTTGGCAGCAGAGGGTTAGTGAATCGAAAGAAATGGCATTAAGCACAGATTGATTAATGGCAATGACAACAGAGACAAACAGCTTACAGGCTAAATCCTCTCCTCTGTGCCTCTCACTGTTCCTCTGCTGCACAGTGCAGAGATGTCACTACTTCTGCCTGCTGGCTGTTTATCTCCTCTTTTCAGTTCAAGTGATGAGCAGTTGTTGGCAGAGATGAGATGTCAGCAATCATTCAGCAACAGCTCTTTGGGTGATCTCTTTCCTTTCCCCAGCACAACCACCAACACATTCAAAGAAGTAGTGGAGGAAGGTAAACAAAGTCATAGATATGAAAGATCATATAGAGCTTCCAGTGTTTCTCTATTCCAAATACCTTTCCACAGTACTGTGTTTTTGGCCTATTTTCTTAAATAGGATGCAGTGCCATGACCAACAGAAAAAGCAAACAATTGCTCTAGACAAAACATTGTAGCAACTGGAAGACTCTCCATCTTCTTAGACAACTGCAAGGAAGAAAAGTCTCTGCTTCCTTGCCTTGCAGAGTGTGGTCTGGCTATAAGGGTGAGTTTCTTCCACTCCTTCCCTAACCTGAAGTCTTTTGCCTCAATGAGCGTGGGTATGATGGCTACATGGAGGGCTGTGAAACTCTACTCTACAACTCCCCAGTGTATCTCCTCAGCTCAGGATCTGTAAGTCCTTATGTGCACTTTTCCATAGATATGGGGAAGCGAAAATTAATTCTGGTGAATGTCTTTGTTTTGTTGGATGGGTGGGGAACTTGCTAAGGACAATGACAGCCATGTGTAAGACAGCTTTATAGTTTGATATTAATCTGTTTTTTCTTCAATGTGCTTTTCCTTGTGATATTCATGAAGAATCTAGTGGCTGAATAGCATTGTACTTTCTTTTTCATCTGAAGAAAAGCAATTGCTCTTGAAAGAAATCTCTGCTAAACAGCACTGGGCAGCCTGCAGATGGGAAACAAAACTTGACCTTTGAGAGGACAAACTGAAGCCATGAAGACCCTAGCCAAACAAAGCCACAAAGTCCACACTTCAGTCAAATAGTAAGACTACAATGATGCATTTTAGACCCAGTAAACATTTCACAGATATTTCAAATGCTTTTAAATTGGATTTTTAGTCTGTAAAAGTCATTTCTTTTGAAAGCTCTGGCTACAAAATTATATAAAGAGAATGGAAGAAGTGACAGGATGGGCTTGTCATTTGAGGTCTGAGGACTGCACAGTGCCAATAAATCAGCAGATTAGTGCCTAATCTTACAGTAACCAGCCATGTGTCTCTGCCTGCAGCAGATACATGCA
The DNA here is from genome assembly GCF_014839835.1 of Dryobates pubescens. Classification (NCBI taxonomy): domain Eukaryota; kingdom Metazoa; phylum Chordata; class Aves; order Piciformes; family Picidae; genus Dryobates; species Dryobates pubescens. Next base: position 15,980,835 of record NC_071625.1, on the reverse strand, counting down.
TGTTAATGTTCATAACCACATTAGATATTTAGAAGTGATACAGCCATGTACAATACATTCTATAGAGGGCACATATTATATTGGCTTAATGCAGTTGTCAAAATTAACATTAATGAATATCTGAATATATAAAGAAGTTCCTTATTCTTGAGATTCTGAATCCATAATGTGTTTCACTTAAGTTTAGCTAGAGTGTGAGGTGTTTTTCAATCTACAAGGCAGTTTTACTGATACTGAATTAGGGACTCTTTATCATAAAGTAGTCAGTATAGCTGTAACTGTTGATTGCATTTGTGGTTATTATGGCTCCAAAACCAAAACCAAAAACTTAGAGTAAAACTAAGTCAGGATAGTGCTTAGGTATGAGACTATTTGTTGAATTCACTATAATGCTTAAAATCCCTGAGAATGTTAATTCTGGTTCAGAACACTCCCCAGGACTCATATTACTTCTCTTAGCTGTTGAAAACTTAAGTGTTTCCACACAACTTTGGTACAGAGACAAACATCTCCAGATCACATTCCACTGTATCCTTTTGTGCTGAGGAAGTAACAATTAGCTTGCAGGGCTTAGAGGAAGTACCTCATTTTCAGAGAGCTAAACTGAGGTCAGAAAAATCCTGCCCGCAAATCAGAAAAAAAGCCAACCCGAAATCCCCCATTTTAACTTCTGTCTAAAGAAACAATGTGTTTAAAATAATCACTGTTTGCTAATAAACTGCTTGAATTTAGGTATATGAAGTACTGAACACAGTCTGTATTTACTACATATCTTCTACAGTTTACAGAACTATGAGTTTCCATGGCTGTTTATGGAAATACGTTGAGATTTTTCTTAAGAATAATTAAGTGCTTTGGTAGGAGAAAGTTAAAAGAAACCTCAGCATCCATCTGACCTTATTACCTCCTGAGAAGCATTTCTGCTTTGTTTAAGTGTCTCAGACTTGAATCATTAAAAGGTCTAGTCAAACATGTAGACAGAAAAAGGACAACAGAGCAAGATAAATGCCCAAGCAGAGCAAAAATGCTTTAGTACTGAAAACCCTATGAAAATGCCATTGTGCTGAGAAGAAAAAAAAAACAAATAACATATTTCTGAACAGTCTAAATATTTTAAATATCTATAAATATTCATTATGTAACCATCCCCCATACATATTTAAAACCCAATGTCTCTGCTTTCATTAAGTGAATGCTGCTGTAGATAAAAGTATGCTTAAAAGAAATAGAACAATTATTGCTGGACCAGCTGTAGTGATAAATCACAGCCAGGCAGGGAGATTAAGTTCAAAAAATGGAAATAAATGCACACTCACACTGAAGTTCCATCAGAGAAGGAAAGCAAGACAGAGAACAGAGGTTTGAAATCCAGTGCTATACAGCTGAAGAACTGAAAACAGAGGATTGCAAAATGATGGACAGAGTTTACTTTAGGCTGCTTTGGACTTTGACATTTTTGAAAGCAGAAAGGGAGGACAGGCAGTTTAAGTTAATTAATGATTGAAATTACAATAACCACTCAGGACTTTAGGCTATGCACTGCGGCATTGTTTCTTTGCTTTTCTATCTGTTGTCTGCTGTGTGAAAGTAATTTCAAGACAGAGTCCATTGTCCTGTTAAAAGAAGCAACTTTCTAACTGGAGATGAGTTTCTGAGCAACCACCACTTTTCAAGCTTTGCAACTACTTTGGCAATACTGATTAATAGTATTAACAATCTCACTTGTGTGTATGTATTAACAATCTCACTTTTGTATGTAGAAAGAAAAATAGATACCTGTTGCAAACAACAATATGGCTTATAGACATGGGTGGAAATCATAGGAATTTGTTTTACAATAATTGTTCCTCCTAACCTCCTTTTCTACCTAGGCCCCTACTTCCCATGAGCTCCTTTAGCCTCACTCATGGTGATTCCTATGGTTACAATACAGGTATAACAAAACCCGGACACCTCTACAACAAAGAAAACCAGCAGATAAAATAGAAATCAAGATGGAACATTTAAGGGTTTGATCTACTGTGCCATTTAAAAAAGGCAGCCAATAGATGCAGCAGTCTGTGCAGGAGTTTGTGCAAACGGATACAAAAAAGGGATCATCTTTGGTCAGGGTGACTGGGGGAAGTGCCTAAAAGACTGGAGGGAAGCAAATATACCCATCTTCAAGACAGACAAGAAGGAGGACTCAGAACTACTGGCCGGTCAGTCTAACTTTGATTCCTTGGATGTTTTGGAGGAGCTAATCCTGGAAACCATTTTCAGGCATATTAGCGACAAGGAAGTCATTGAGAGTACTCAGAATGGTTTCACTGATAGGAACTCATGCTTGACCAACTTGATAAAAATCCAGGAAACACTATTTTACTGTGAGGGTGATGAGCACTGGCACAGGTTGCACAAGGAGTCTGTGGAGATCCTTGGAGGCGTTATACAAAAGTATCTTGACTCAGTTCTTGGGAAGTGGTCCAAGGTGGCCCTGCTTGAGCGCAATAGCCCCCAGAGATTCCTTCTAAAGTTAACCATTTTGTCATTTTGTGAAAATCTTCCTGGGTCAGACTAAGGTACTTCTAAGTTCATGATTTGGTTTCTAGTCATGCATAATACAGACACTTATGGAGAAACAATAAACACAGCAAACATAAATTTCTCTCCATACTCGTGCAGTATCTTGACAGCTGCACCTAGGACAGCTTGAACTGTGATGGCCTTGTTTATTTTTGTCAAATTCAGATGTGTGACTTTCCTTTAAAGCTGAATCTCAGTTTGTTGAGGAAGGAATCTTTCTGATACTACACCATTATGAGTTGAAAAAGCTCAGTGTGACACTGTGCGGATTTATTAGCTCACCTGTACTGCCCCCCACTTAGGGGACCACTCTTAGTAACTGCCCTAGAAAGCAGATGAGAGATGTGGGAAGTTCCAGAAAGGCAGATTACTATGAATTAAAAATTCAATTGAAAAGTAATGTTAAAATTCTCTTAGTATGAGAATTTCGATGTTACTCACTTTATTTAGACACAGTGAAATAATTTTATTGAGAATTAAAGAAAAATGATACTTTTCATCAAAGCATCTCTCTGATTTAGGAGTTATGAACTGGATGGACTAATGTTTCTTTTTTAGCTATTTCCAACATGTAATAACATTACTATCATTAATGCTAACAATTATAATTATCAAGCTTCATTTTCATACATCTAATGGATTTTTTGCTGCATTTAGAAATTCTGTGAAAATCAATTTAATTTTCAAAAGCAAACAAGGGTCATCTGAAACTCAAAGCACTGTGAAGCATATGTTTAGTCAGAGTATTTGGGATTTCTTTCCTGATCAGACTCTTTAAAAAAGATTTTATAGCATTAAAGGCTTATGATAAGCACTTTAAAAGTTGTGGCAAAGTGGATTGGATTCTGAATATTATATTAGTTATGTGATAGGTCAATAAATAAATACATTAGGAAATATAATCAAGAAAATGTTACTGAAAGAAAAAAGAGAGGTAGAGAGAAACTTATTTAATAAGTACAAACTACTAGTTGCTTTGTAGAGGAAAAAAAAAGCAATGTTCAGAGCAAAAGGTAAATTTGCAGCCTCCAAATAAGATGGACGTTATTCCAGTGGGGTTCATGTTCTCATACCAAAAATGGCTTGAACTCTACAATGTGAGGAAATCTTACCTTTCTATTTTCTTGATATGTCAAGAATATTTCATTTGCTGCATTTTAATATCTTCCTCTTCAAAGATTTGTTCCTGTCATATATAACAAAATCCTTGAGAACTACTCTAATGGACAATAGGACTGAAAAGTGAAACAAAGCATCTCTCTATATGGTGCTAGAAAAGGAGTAAGTCTGATTTCCCATTTTGAGCAACAAAATTGGTGCTTGCTGACAGATGTGGCTCTGATGTCATCACCATGTCATGAGAAAAAAATTCTGGTATCTGAAGGACCTTCTGGGCTACCAAGTGTCATTGTGATGCTTACCATAAGTTACTTGGGACAGAAGAAAGAATGTGTGTATGTAGCCCTGCAATATGCATTACTTCTTGTCCTATCTCTATATGTTCTTGTAAAAGTCCCTCTCTAGACTTCTTGTAGGCCCCTTTTAAGTATGTAAGGGTGCTATAAATTTTTCCCCAAGGTTTGATCCTCTCCAGTCTAAATTATCACAACTCCCAGCCTGTTGGCATAGAACAGGTGCTCCAGCCCTCTGACTGTCTTGGTGGCACTATCCTGGACTCTGTCCAACAGGTCTGTGTTCTTCTCATGTTGGCAGACCCAGGACCGGACAGACTATTCCAGATATGATCTCATGAGGATGGAGTAGAGGGGAAGAATCACTCCCCTTGACCTGATAGCCATAGTTCTTTCGATGAAGCCTAGGATGAGACTGGCTTTCTGAGCTTCAGACACACATTGCCAGGTCATGTTAAACTTCTTGTCAACCAGCATTCATCCTACTTCACAGGACTGTTTGCAATCCATTCTCTGCCCAGCCTGTATTTGTGCTTGGGATTGTCCTGACCTGTGTGTAGGACCCTGAATTTGGCTTTTTTTAACTTCATAAGATTAACATCAGCCCACTCATCAAGCCTGTCCAAGTCCCTCTTCATGGTGTCCCTTTCCTCAAGTGAATTTTGGTTTTACTAACAGTGGGTATGCTTGGTTTACTCACAACAAGCAGAAGCTTGTTACACTGTTTTGTGGGTTTGCTTGGGAACTAATGGATGACTCAAATGTCTGAGTTGTCTCTGAGGATTGGGTCATTTTGGGAATGTGTTTATGGTGATTCCCAGAGTGGGCCATGTGATGTACTCTCAAGAACATCCACAAAGAGATGAACTTTTTCTTTACTAACAGCAGCAAACCAAGCAGCAGGAAAAAAGGTGGAGCAGCACTTTCATTGCAGAAGCAATAGCAAAGCCCAACCATATAAAAATGTACTATAACAGATACAACCAATCCTGGACTCTCAGTAGAGATGGTAACACAAAAATCTGCCACCCTAACTGAATCTTCCCATCCCAAAATATATTTCTATCAGGTTTTGGGTTATATTTTAATTCACATGTCTGCTCTCTCTCAGATGTACTTGTGCCACCCACAGAAGTTGGCTCCATCTAATGATCTATGGCTGCGCCTTGTGAAAATATGCTTTCAATCTGGCTTCTGAAACATGGATCAAGTGATACTGCCAACACAAATATCCTTTGCTGTCAAACATGTTTCTCCTCTGGAGAGTGGAACACCTGCACAGCAGCTCAAAAGAAAAAGAAATGAAAAAAAAAAAAAAAGAAAAAAAAAAAAAGAAGAAAGGCTTTATAGTGGTGTTTCTATTTGGCTTTCATTTCACACTTGAGATTCATTTGGCAAATAGTTGAGGCAGCTGTGAAATGCTTGGTATTACATGTTAACTTGCACATGCCAAATGGGCCAAATGGACCTAAGTAAGTTTGAAAAGTGGGCACATGTGAATCTTATGACATTCAACAAGACCAAGTGCAAGGTCCTGCACCAGGGTTGGGGCAAGCCTTGGTATCAGTACTGGCTGGGAGATGATGGGATTGAGAGCAGTCCTGTAGAGAAGGATTTGGGAATACTGGTAGATGAAAAGCTGGACATGAGCTTGCAATGTGCACTCATGGCACAGAAAGTCAGCTGTATCCTGGGCTACATCAGAAGAAGGGCCAGCAGGCCAAGGGAGATGATTTTATTGTTCTACTTTGCTTTGGTGAAACCTCGCCTGGAACACTGTGTCAAGTGCAGGAGTTTTAAGCACTGGAAAGACATGGACCTGTTGAAGCAGGCCTAGAGGATGCCACAAAAATGATCAGAGGGCTGCAACTCCTCTGATGTGAAGACAGGCTGAGAGCATTGGGGTTGTTCAGCCTGGAGAAGAGAAGGATGCAGGGAGACGTTATTGCTGCCTTTCAATATTTAAAGTGGGCTTATAAGAAAGATGGTGACAGTCTTTTTAGCAGGGCCTGTTGTGACAAGACAAGAGATAATGTTTTAAAACTGAAACTAAACTAAAAAAGATGTCATTCAGACCGGATGTAAGTAAGAAAGTTTTCACAGTGATGGTGGTGAAACACTGGCACAAGCTGCCTGGAGAGATGGTAGATGCCCCATCCCTGGAAACATTCTAGGTCAGCTTGCATGAGGCTCTGAGCAACCTAATCTAGTTGAAGATGCTCCTGCTTGCTGAAGGGGACTTTAAAGGTCCCTTCCAAATCAAACCATTCTGTGACCAGATTCCCAGCTGGTGATTTATACCTGCTGGATGACTGGCCTTGCATGTTGCATTGCTAAGGAACTCTTATAGCCATGTCACCTCTTTTTAGACCATGGGCTGTGATCCTTTGATTTAAACCATGCTGGCAGCATGTCTCCTTCTGCCTTTGTGTTGAACCACAGACCTGGGTCAGTTAGAAACCAGAAACACTGAGAAATACTTTAAGAATTGCAATTGATATTTGTGGTTTCCCAACTTTCCAGAATTAAAACTTAGAGCAACCACACACAAATTTCTGATATGTAGGTTGTGTCTAACACACAACTCAGCTTTCAGACTGAAAGCACTTTACAGCTTCTCCAAGAAAAAAAACCCCAACATTAGAAAAGGGTCAAAAGAAGGGATTACAAAGTACTATTGATCAAAAATCACTATGATAAGAAAATAATGGTCATTCTCCCAGAGAATCCCCTATTTGCTTGAAGTGTTACATATTGATCCACAATATATAAATATACATATATTCACTGGGACACACACGTATTAATTATATATGTTCTGTATAATATAGTAATGCATATAGTTGTATGTGTAATAGATATTACATTATGGTGTGTATCTGTATATCAGTATTTATTGCCTGGGCCACTCATACCTTAAGAATAGGAACATCTGTTTCTCAACCATTCTACAACACCAGCAGGTTATGGCAGGAATAGTCTCAGCTAACAATTCTGCATCTTGGACTAAAAGTTGATCCACAGCTGTTGGCAAAGCTGGAGCCTATGTACAAATGGAGCCTGGAATATGGGGTGGTATTATGCAGAAGAATCTACACATTTATTTTCATTCCACAAGCGTGGCTGAAGTGGACAGGATGATGCAGGGTAGGAGGCTGGAGGCTACGTTGTAATTGATAAATCTTTGTATTCCATGGAAGCAGGGTTATACACATGTAACCAAAACATGACTATATGAAGATGTTGTTGTGATGGGTGGAAATTGTCATAGAATCATAGAATCAAAAAGTTTGGAAAAGACCTCAAAGATCATCAAGTCCAACCTGTCACCCAACACCTCATGACTACTAAACCATGGCTTCAAGTGTCATGTCCAACCCTTTTTTGAATGCCTTCAGGGATGGTGACTCCATCACCTGCCTGGGCAGCACATTCCAATGGCCAACAAGCTCTTTCTGTGAAGAACTTTCTGTGTCTCTGAAAATACTTGTCTCAAAAGTTTGTCATGATTAAAGCCAGAATAACACATTTCTATAGATAATATCATATAAATGTAAGGACTTAACTCTCAAGGTATGCCTATTTTGTTAGGTTTCCTTCCACACCTGCAAATTCTCTGAGCCAAAGTGGATTTAAGTGGTTTCCGTCTTTCCCCACTCCCAGTCATTTGTTCCCATCCAGGACTATATATTACCTACTCCTTGTCAATGTCACTGTAGGTCAATGAAATAAACCATCTCTGAAAATGAAAGATTGATGTATTTTAGTGGATTTGTGAGTAGTTTATTGTTTGTTCTTCTTCCATTGAAGGGGTTTAGCTAATTCACTTTGCAACATGGCTCTTTGAAGAGCTGGAAATTAAACTGTGTTTTACTGTCTGGGAGTTTTTGACACTGATTGTGCTGCCAAACATGCTAATATGGACAGTGCTCTCAGGCCTGCAGGGATGGAGTGCTGGGAACATCTGCTTGCCTGTGACTTATTGGTTGAGAGACTTACCTCACCATGCACACACATGCAGACATTGGCTGGCAGTTAGGGAAGCATTGCTAACTGGGTATGGACTGATGACAATAACCTTTAGGGCATGCCTAGTAACTGCCAGCTCCTATTATAGGTTGTTTCTGGCCCCATCAGTTGAATTATCTTGCTGTGTTCTTTTGTGTAGAGACACAGCTGGGGTATTTTTAGAATCATAGAACTGTTTAGGTTGAAAAGACCTTCAAGATCATTGAGTCTGACAGTTAGCCCGGAACTAATAAGTCACCACTAGACCATATCCCTCAGCACCACATCTACACATCTTTTAAATATCTCCAGAGAGAGTAACTCCATCACTTCCTTGGGCAGCCTCTTCCAATGTTTGACAACCCTTCTGGGGATGAAATTTCTCCTATTATTCAACCTAAACCTTTTCAGATTTTGTCAGTGTCTCCTTTTTGCTCTTTGCTTTTTCATTTGGACCTAAGTTACAGTTTAGTCCCAGCAGCAGTAAGATCTCCCTGGTAACCTTGGCTATTCAAATTCAGTAGTGATGGTCTGCTCTTGTTGGAATCAGAAACGGTAGCCTTCATATCCTTACTAAATCCCCTTTGCTTTGTTTCATTATCTCTATCTGATTTTCCATCTCTTGTTGCAACAACATAAAAATATTCCTCAGTTCCTATTCAAGCTGTGCTGTGGAACTACTGACCATCCTAAAACATCCTCCTGGAAGCAGCCACATTCCTGCAGCACTAGTAGAAAAAATCAACATCATACTGAAGTTGGTGGTGGTGCAATAGGACATATGAAAGACTGGATGAGAGCACTGGATCTTGTCCTCCAGCATCCTGTCTCTGATACTGACCTGTTGCAGGTGGTTAGGCAGGAATATGAGAGGTCAGTCAAGTGCTATTTCCCCAGAATAGCCTTCCAGTCTCTAACACCTTGTGGCTCTTAGATTATCTGAGCAGAGATCTCCTGTGGATCTTAGTGGATTTTTCTTCTCAATTTGCCCGGTTTTCTGAGGCTGGAAATACTAAAAAAGGGCATTCTACTGTGTACATGGGAGAAGCTTTCCTATCCTAGAAGGTGACTGAAGTAAAATTGAAGTTGGGAATTTTTTTTCACTAGTTTTTCTCTATCTTCACTATATTTCATTTGCTTTCCTAGGGAACAACCAATTCCCTTTCAAAGTTAAGGCTTAACTGTCACAAAGCCATCATCCTGATTGCTTAGAGTGTTCAGGCTAACCTAGAGCAGGGTCACAGTTTGCCCTTATCCTGAGAAAGTGGATTTCAGGGTGAAGCTGGGGGGAAGGTTAGGCTTTTATGCTTATTAAACCTCCCCCAGACTTCTAGGTCTGACAAGAAATCCCATTAAGAGGCACACTACACACAGAAAACTAGGAAAACAGCCTCCCTTCTCCCTTCTGCAAGGTTGTGTCCTTGAGAAAGGTCATGGGAGACACCCTTAAAAGCTGTGACATTTGTGCTCAAGCAGCACCAAACTCAGGCTACTCCTTCAGCTGAGGAAAGATGCACCCTTTCTGCTCCTCCCAGCAGACTGGCAGTTCTCAGTAGTGAGCAACATTTTGTAGTCACCATGAGTAACACCAAGGATGTATTCCTTGTTAAACAACAAGGCCTGTCTCAAGTTCCAGAGATCAAACCCAGCTTCTGCAGTTCATGGCTGAATACAGACTGGTAAACTCAAATAGTAAGGACAAATACCCTAGAGATTTCTCCTTCCCTTCCACTCTGTAGCTTAGAGATATATTTAAAAACAATAAAACTTTCTGTTGTTGTTGCATTTTAATTACATTGATTCCCAAGGCTGGTACTGGAGGGTGGCTGAGTTTTTTTTCCAAAACCTGTCCCATTTTCAAAATGGGAACTTAGGAGACTGGTGGAACAGATTGCAAACCATTTCCATGACTAGTTTAACTGCTTGACTGCCAGACTGTGTAACTAATTTTCAGTAGGCATTTACTTACATACACAGTTCTCTCTAGTTTCACATTGCTACTGGGCTGCAACTGCATCAGAGAAAAAGACTTGCTTATTGCTGTGCACAGACGCAGATGAGATGCAGGGAGATGACTGCAAAAATGAAGGTTCCTGCACTCCCCATGAGAAAAAAATCAAACAATCAACAAACACAAAACAAACAAACAAAACTCAAAGTAAACAGTCTGCAAATAAAATAGTGAAAAAACACAATCACAGACTTACAGAATGGTAGAGGCTGGAAGGGATCTCTGGAGATCATCTAGTTTAATCTCACTAGTGAAGCAGGATCACCTACATCAAGTTACAGAGGAATGTTTTGAGATAGGTTTGGAAACTCTTCAGAGAAGGAGACTCTACAACTTCTCTGGGCAGTATGTTCCAGTGCTCCGGCACCTTCAAAGAAATGTTGGTTTTTTCCCTTATATTTAGGTGCAATATCCTGTGTTGCAGTTTCTTCCTGTTGCAGTATATCACCTTAATAATCGCACGTGCAACCTCATTGGCTGAGGGAGCTGAGAGAAAAGGAATGTCAATTCTAAACAGCAAGTGTTTTGAATTTCGTGTACATCTCTTGAATTTAGGTCTACTGCAGTGAACTTTGTCCAGGTAGTAGATAGGCATCTGCTGTAACCTAGACAATAGTTTAGTCCTCAGCAGCAGCTCACTGAAGGTTGGGAATGTTGTCTGCAAGACAAATGAATTTACTTAGCACTGACACTGTGCTCCAGAAGTGAGTTTCTCTCACCACTGACACTTATGGGTATTTAGTTACTGAAAGATATTGTACAAATTATTCTTGAACTGCTGAAATGGAGGAAGATGAACTTTTCCATAAGTATCTCTGTCAATCTTGCGCCCTTTTGTAGGGAGAATGAATTTGACAGCAACAGCCTAGTCTAAACCTGGAGGAGCTCCAAGCTTCATCTTCACCATTGGGCTGTAGAAATTGTCTGCCCACTAATTTCAGAGTGAGACATGTGCAACACGTCTAAATGGTGGTGAAGCAGTGATTCAGGCTGTGGTGGATATGTCAAGAAATGGGTATGCAATGTATTGCTGTGGGACATATGGCACATACCAGAAAACTTTACACAATGTTACAGTAAACTGATGAAGGCAACAATTACATGGATTCTGTGGAGCTTGCTTTTGAGGAGGAAAATAGAGGCTTCTTTTGATCTTCCAGATCTTCCCTTCTCACAGTCCTTCTATTCACCTTTCTTCATGCATAAGCAGTGAAGGTGAAGTCAGAGAAAATAAGAAAATCTAACTACGGTGCTGTGTGAGTAATGATGTTAATGTAGATTTAGTTTGGCTTTCAAATAAAAGAAACTATTCTTACTCCATTACATTCCTCATCACTACATACCTCTTTGGAACTTTATCCTGTTGAGGGCCACCTGTAATAGTGCTGGTCTCTCAGCAGACATTGCTGAAGCACAAGATAATGATTTCCCCGGTAAGGAGAAAAGTAAATTTTGAATCCCACAGGCTCTTATGTGCTTTATCAACTTGCTTTAAAATTTCCAGCACACAAAGTGTGAGCACATGAAGCAGGAAGAACAATTGTTTCTAATGTGAAATTAGTCAGAGAAACAGGGTGAAAACTAACAAAGCTATGAACAACTGTGCCAAGGGAAATTTCTGCCTTCTGATACCAGCCCTCAAACAAACCTTTCATTAGTTGTAAACACTTTTCAGCTTCTACAGTTCTCAGTCTCTATTTTTTTTCTTTCATCCTGCCTTATAAAACCAGAACTAGGTTACAAAATATAAATGCAACGTGTCCCTTTACTGGGGTCTTCCCCAGTGCAAAGACACTTTCTGGATTGCTTTCTTTCTTATTTTCTTTACATAGTCATTGCTTTCTCCTTCAATAGTTTCCTTAGTATTCACAGCTTTTTCAGGACTGTCTTTTAAAAAGTCTACATCATGATAACATGCCACTGTATATATTGTATAATACTATCTTTAACTCAGAAGCAGTTTCTACAAACTGAACATATAATAAAAGCAGAACTGATGTGATGGATGGTTTAAGTGTGTGGAAAACTTTCTCTTAACTCTCCTATGTACTGTCTATCAAAGAAATGTTACCACTGCTAGAAGCAGCCACTATCTACAAAAATATGCTATAAGCTTCAGAAAATGAAGTTACTTAGAAAAGACTTAACTGAAAATTAAAATCATTGAATAGAATTAGTTCTGTTCTAACTCAAACCAGGACAACTGCTAAAAAAATGAGGGTTTAGAGGAATAAGATTAAGTTTCTTTGAAAACAGAACACTTATAGTCCTGTAAAATGGATCTTGAAGTGATTTCAAAAGGGGATATATTATACATGAAGCAGATATTGGCGATGTAGGACGTCTCTTCAAGTCATCACTCTTTCCAAAGAAGAAATGTTAGAAGACTGTGTCTGGATCCTATAATAACACTGTGAGCAGTGCACTTGCATATATCCTTGGGAAGATCCAGAATTCCTTGAGCAGTGGAAAAGATGATCATATTTCTACATTTTGTTACACCCCTGACTTCAGGATTCAGGTGGAGTGTTTCTGTGCCTTTAGTCTGCACACACAAAGCCTCTGAAAGCTGCTCTCCCAACTTCTTACTTTTGGAACTTGCAAGAAATTATAAATGAAGATGACAAAATCTCTTACTTGAAGGATTATATATTTCTCGTTAAACTTTAACTTCATTTAAAATCCATCCTTGATCCTCTTAAAGTATTTGCGTAAGTGAATGAGGGCTGTAAAGCATGACTGAAGCTTTCCTCCTTGGGGAAGCAGCTTGACCAATTTACATATTTATTAAATATTTTATATTTCACCAGATTGTACGCACTTCAAAATGTCACATCTTATTTTTGGTCTGAGCACTGCGTAACAGTAATGGCTATTTCCAGTCCTTGGAGAAAAAAAAAAAAAGAAAGAAAGAAAAGGGAAAAAAAAGCATCTTCTGATTTGACCACTTCTTAAGCATATGACTTTTTTATTTTTATGGTATATTCTGCTCTGCAAAATTTTAGCTTTCACAGTTATGAAGTTCTGGTAGTTCTGTACAACTGCATCTCCTGTGGATCTACACAACCAGTCTCTCTTTTTTAATCTGGAATGAGATCCTGCTTTCTGTGCATCCAAACTGAACTTCCAAACCTGTTTGATGGTAATAGTGCCTTTAAAGAAAATAAACACAAAGCTATTGCAAGCCAGAAATGCATAAGATGATGTGTTTTCCCTGTAGGTACGAGGAGCTATCAAAGGAGTGCTGATATTTCCTGTATAATATCCCCCTCACATCCCTTCCCCCTTAGAGTTCAGCTGTCAGCATCTGGAGCAGAGACTTTTTTCTTTGTCAATAACATACAAGACTAGGGCATGCATAAGATATCACAACTATGGATTGCTATGAACATGTTGGAGTCTGGAGACAGAATGGAGTAAGACTCTGAATAGGATGCCAGGAGGAATTTCTGTGACTATCTTTCCTGACCACCTCCATAACACATGAATTCCCTGGACCTAACCCTGATTCAAGTACATTTATTTTGCCTGTAGCAGGACACATTCCTTTGTGGAAGAAAAAAAGAAAGAAAAAGAAAAAGAAAAAGAAAAAGAAAAAGAAAAAGAAAAAGAAAAAGAAAAAGAAAAAGAAAAAGAAAAAGAAAAAGAAAAAGAAAAAGAAAAAGAAAAAGAAAAAGAAAAAGAAAAAGAAAAAGAAAAAGGAAAAGAAAAAGAAAAAGAAAAAGAAAAAGAGAAAAAGAAAATAAAAAAAGAAAAGACAAAAGAAAAGAGAAAAGAAAAGAAAAGAAAAGAAAAGAAAAGAAAAGAAAAGAAAAGAAAAGAAAAGAAAAGAAAAGAAAAGAAAAGAGAAAAGAAAAGAAAGTGAGAAAAGAAAAGAAAATAAAAAAGAAAAAAGAAAAGAAAAAGAAAAGAAAAGAAAAGAATAAAGAAAAGAAAAGAAGAAAAGAAAAAAGAAAAGAAAAGAAAAGAAAAGAAAAGAAAAGAAAAGAAAAGAAAAGAAAAGAAAAGAAAAGAAAAGAAAAGAAAAGAAAAGAAAAGAAAAGAAAAGAGAAAAGAAAAGAAAAGAAAAGAGGAAAAAAGGAAAAAAGGCGGGGAGGAGAAGAAAGTAGTAAAAACTCAGCCCTCAACACACTAATATACAGACACAGAGAAAGAAAATCTAACAATGACAGTATTTGGTATATTTTTCCAGTGGGCAGTTATTTTACAGTAATGTTGGTCTCATCTACATTTATAAGCTCTGGATTCTTTTGTATTATCCTTTCTGTAGAAAACAGTATTACTATTATCATTTTGTACCCATTTGCTATGCCATTCCTTGACCTCATCCTAGCAAGAGAACAAGTTCCTCATTGAAATCTACTTTGTTTCAAATGCAGGACCATAGAATATTTTAAGTTGTTCCAGCTAGGTAATATCCTTGAAGCATAAATATTGCTAAATAGATAAGATTCTTTTAATTGCAGCCACAGTAGCTAAAACCTTCCCTAACCTTAAAAAATATAATTCAAGCACTCAAGGGACCCACTGCCCTTTTATTCATCATACTTGTGTTTTGGGGGTAGAAATTCTGGACACATCCTAGCTCTTTGGTGGAATAAGCTGTGGTCTGAAATACTCCTCTTTGAAAGAAAAGCCAGTCAAAGATTAGACCTTGTTACTGTTTCCTCAGTGTGGCTTAAGTAGGGGCAAATCTTTTTCAGAGTCATATCTTCCCTGGGGAGAATCCACATTATTCATCCTTTCCTCTTCATGGGTTCTCTGACAGCCTTATCAGTAAGGATTTCTTCCAGGTCACTGCACCTTGAGCGCATAAGACAATCTTTAAGGCACCACCAGAATCATGCCATGCTAAAAATAGTTTTGCATTATAAATGCAATACATGAATTATCTGATGACCAACAATTGCTCCATCTGATCTGTGTCATGTTGCTGTCTGAATTTGCCACGAAATGTCCAACGAAATGTCCCACAGGAGTTAGGTATGAGATGTGAAAAAAAAAAGTCCTATGGGGTGATACTAGTGATCTATTTATCCCAGGAGCATGTCTTTACCAGAGGCAGTCACAGATATCATTTAAACACCTATTGTACAGTAAGCTCTATTAGTTTTCTCACATTATAAACTCACATTAAATTGATGGTATTTCTTTTCCACAGATTTATTATCTTGCTATTATCTGTCTTTAACTACAGCTGCTCCATGACTTTGACTGGAGCTGACACAGGTCTTTTAATATAAGAATTAGTCAGGTGTGGATCTATAATCACAGTTCCTTTCAGTGATAAAGGTAAATTATATGTTAACTGAGCAGAACCACTCTCCCACAATATCAAGGCAAGTAAAAGGAGAGATTGTTTCAGAAGTTCCCTTCCACCACCTCTTAATTCCCTTCAAGATGATATGATAAGTTGTTCTCAGGAGCTAGTGAAGGACAGGACAAAAATGTAGGCCTTCTTGAGTATACGAAAGCACCTAAGCTATTTATGTGAAAAGAAGCCATGCAGGTACTCTAAGGACCTGTGGTTATGGTTAATCTGCTTGTTAAATGCTATCTAGTTATTTGAGTCAATATATGATGGAGCATGGACAAAAAGAGATATTGGCAAAGATCACCTCCCAGGCAGTGCCGCTATGGAAAGTCTTAAAGGAATGTTGCTGCCTTCCAGTTTGGAGAAGATACTATTGTTTTCTCAAGGTTAAATTACCGTCTAATTGTGTCCTGCACCTGCCAAATACATCAATAAATTCTATTTTTGGAGGGGATTTTTTGGTTGGTTTCTGTTTGTGGCAATTCCCACAATAGATTTTGACAATTCTCCTTTTCACTGACATCATACTTAGCAATCTTCCATTGCTTTAGTGCTGGCAAAAGCATGGGCAGAAAATGGACAAACAGAAGCTGTGCATATGTGCCCTCCCCGCTCTGACAGACAAAGCAGCCTCAGTTTGTGAGTTCAGAATCAGAAATCACTTCCAGAAACACTCCTGAAGTGACTCCCCAGTGTCATTTAAGAGAAGTTTTTTCTTTGCATTTAATAACTCAGTGTTAGCAGAGGTGGAAAGATAGATTTTCATTAACCAGTGAGTAAGCAAAAAGGACACTATCTTTTAATGAATTGGGTAACAGAACTGGGCAAGCATTTATCCTTGATGAAGTACATAGCACCTGAGTTGTGATCCTTCCAGGTGATGCTGGTGGCACACAGCCCTGAAAATGAGGAGAGATTTTGGCTCTGAGAGTTGTTTTCGTGGCTCTTCATATAGGAATCTCAGTGCTTCCTACTCACAACACCCTCATAAGGTCAGGTCCTAGCAACCCTTTCTTTGGGATCTCTAATACTCTGTCTGACAATCAACATTTAGTTTGAGCCATTTTAGAATGTTTGAGACATCTCTATAGAGGTGGCAGGTAGAACATGGACTGTAATGGAGAATAGTCTTTCTGGGTCACTAGTGGGAAGAAAATCAGAAAATATAATCTTGAGCACTTCCAATGGCTCCAGAGAGCTGTGTTTAGGTGTATGAATCATACCAAGGAGGGACTAAAATCAGCACAGAATTAATTTTCTGCCATGTTGTACACCTATGGTGAAATTCATTGCAAAATGAGGGTACTAGAAGTTTGTTCTTTCCACCAGCAATGAGTTTGCAGCTTTAGGAATGATAAAATGATCTTGTTTGGCCCCACAGCCCTATGCAGAGGAAGCACCTGAGGTTGTGGTTGTGATCATGACTTCTTTTGGGCTTAAACTTTACATGACTGGCATTGAAGCTATTCTGACTGTCAGTTACCACAGGTTTGGAAAAGGAAAAAAAAAAAAAAAAAAGCAACCAAAAAACCCCCAGAAAAGAACAGAAAAAGACAAACAAACAAAAAAAACACAAGACTACAATACATCAATACTAAATTAAATTATTATCCTGATTTAGGAAAGCATTGACATATTTCTGTGACAGCAATCAAGCCAAAGTGCCTAAAGGTGTGCAGCTACTGAAGGAAGACATGAATTAGGGATTATTAAATAAATCTGGAAATTGAGCACCAGTCACTCATGTAAACTGTCTTCTCTATTGTCAGGAGTTTTAGTCAGCCTGAGTTTCTCCTGCAAACAGCAGACTGGCCAGATGCTTTTCCTGACTGAGAAACATAATTAAACTCTGCCATGTCTCCCAGCAAAGCACTGCCACTGTCCCTCAGTGTTCATTCTCTGATGAAGATGAACACTTTACTTAGGTTCCTCAGGTTTTTCTCTATAAATAATACAAAGAGAAGTTGTATCACCTCCAGCTCTGGAGAGCATATAAATGAAATGTCACTATATCACTTGATTTTTCTCCTCATCTGACTGAAAAGCAGCCAAGACTTTAATAAAGGGATCACTGTTTTCTGCTTTGGAGACCTCTTCCAAAACTACCACCTTAAAGTCAGAGGCTATAAAATGCATGAACTGTTTATCCAGTCTATCACTACCCTGATGAGCAAACAAAATCTGTGAATATTGGAGAGGAAAATCTTCTTGCCTTAATCACATCTACCATGTTATACAGGCTTGCACTGAAGTGTCCTCAGGCTAGCTCAGCCTGCCTTCATAAGCAAAACTCCACACCAGATGATGAACTCTTTTTCCTGCTTGGTTTACCCTTTCTTTTTTTTTTTTTTTTTGTAAGGCACTAATATTGAGCTCAACAAAATGAGATTGAGAAGTTGATCCTGTTACAGCTAAATTTAGGGTAATTGTTTTTTCTAGGACTCCCTTGAAATAATGATCATATTCTTGAGAAACAGGGTGCTGCTGGTAGCTGATCTTGCCTGTAGTGTTTTCAGGCACTACTGCCAATTACTCATGTGTATTTGCATCTTTTTTATCTACGTGTCCTGGTTTTGACACTTAGATAAAAAAAAAAACATAAATCCAAATCTAGACACAAATTCAAAATCTGCATATCAGTTGCATCACAAGTGATGTTTTTTCATGCCCAGGAGTGACATGATATGAAGATATTAATGGTCAGAAAGTGTGCACACAGAGCTTTTATGTGTTAAAGTGTGTTTTGAAAACTAACTCCAAACATCATTGTAGTGGTTGCTCTCTCTGTTCTCAGTTTCTCTAGCAAATGCTCTGTGACACACTCAGTTAAATCTGGTAATGAAATATACTCCACTAGGATATCTGACATGCTTGAAATCAACCCCATTTTGAAGGATTTCCTTAGCTCATGGATCTTACAAATTCATGGTGCTCACTGTCTTTCTGTGAAAGGTGCAGGAGCTCTGTAATTTCCTTGAGGTGGCTGCTGGCATTGAGAGAAACACCAAAGAACTCACCCTTAAAGATGAAATAAAAAACACCATGAAGTAAAAGACCCTCATACCAACATCACTGGGCCATCTATTTCATTCCTTAGTCAAGCCTGAAGTTGTTTCTGCCAGAATACTCCCTGGTTCTGTGTCCAGATGAGTTTTAAATGCTTTAAGTGGTGATATGCTCGCGGCTTCCATGGGGCCATCATCACTCAGGATGATAGATCAGTCTAATAGTGCCTAATGCCTGTCAGCATAAGCTGTGTTCTCAGTTTCTTAGCCTTATCTATGGTGAAAAAAGATGTACTTATCCTTTAGCCTTGCTAGTGCTTGACAGGAAGTTAATTAAAGGCAGAAAAAAATCTTTTTCCCAAGAAAGTTCACCAGACATGGTTTTGACTAAGGAGACCAATGAATACTTTCAACACTCTCCATGTAGGCAAAAGTGCTGAAGTTTCTGATACACATATTTTTGAAAGGAAGCTTCCCTTTCAGTATTAAAATGTGCATGAAATTGCAGGTAACATCTCAAGTCCCCCAGGAAAGCAGCAGTCTGCAGAATCAGTGTATCATTGCTAAAGTTCAAGTTACTTCATCCACTTCATCTACTTTCTGAATTGCATTTTTAAACTGTAACTTCATCTAGCTTGGCTGTAAGCATGATGCTGACACTGCATGTGAGTCTGCTGGAAGAGTAAGAGGGAGCTGGGCTACTTGTAAGCATCTGTAAGAGCTCCCAGGACTGGTGGTTCAGGACAGCTGCAGCATCTCAGTCTCATTTTCCACAGAATTGTAGAATGGTTTGGTTAAAAAGGAACCTTTAAAAATCATCTTGTTCAGCCTCCTGTAGTGAGCAGGGACATCTTCAACCAGATGAGGTTGCTCAGAGCTCTGTCCAACCTGATCTGAAATGTTACAGGGATGGGGCACCTACCACCTCTCTGGACAACCTGTGCCAGTGTCTTGCCATCCTCATTGTAAAAACTCTTTTCCTTATATCTAGTCTGAATCCCCCCAATCTTTTAGTTTAAACTCATCACCCCTTGTCCTGTCACAAGAGGCCCTGCTAAAAGGATTGTCCCCATCTTTCTTATAGTCTCTTTAGGTATTGAAAGGCCACAATAAGGTCTCCCTGGAGCTTTCTGTTCTCCAAAGTGAATAACTCCGGCTCTCTCAGTCAGTCCTCCTAGCAGAGATGTTCTATCCCTCTCTCCAATTCTGGACACACTTGCCTCTTCCCCTGGACTCATACCTCATGCTCTTGTGCTGTAGGGCACAGTGTAGTAAGTGCTTTTGTAGCTTGCAGGGCAGATGTGGTCTAGGTAGTTACTACATTGTCCCTCAAACTCCCTAAAACAATGCTCAAGTCTTGGGCCAGCCTCCCATTAGTTGGCTATGCATAGAAGAGAGATTAATTTTCATTGTTATCAAATTATATTAACTTTTCAAAGACATGGCAAGTTGTCTTGTAAGGCAGGTAATAGAGGTGGAATATGATGTTCTGGTGATTGAATTGTTCTGTTGGAAATCAAGGAGATTTGAGCATGATTTGTTCTGTCATGGAAGCCTGTGTAACCTAAGTTAGTTGATATCTTGAGTAACTCACATTGTATGAGTACTCATAAGATTATTTTCTTGGTTTGTTTTTTTTTTTTATGTCCCAAATATATTTCTTGCTATGTACTCCCACTATGCATGTATTCACAGTATGCAATAGAGAGCAGTCACCTTCTGAAGTGTTACAACACCACCAGTGCACAACAGATTCCCTTTTGGAAACCATGTCCATCCTGTAGCTGGAAATAGTTCTGCCAGACTGAAAGAGCAACAGGTGGGAAATAGGCAGAACCAGCAATCCTTCTGCAGACTGTGGTCTTCACCTGGAGCTGCTACCACAAGATATATTCAGATATATTCAAATTGATTCAATCCTACATTGACTCTCACCAAACGCCTTCCAATTGTTTCCACTATTTGCACTTAAGAGAAATGAGGTGCGTCCTCTCCACTTTCAGCTGAGAAAGCCTGAACCACCTGTACAAATGGGATATTTTTGTGTGAAAGAAGAAAAGGGCTTGTAAAAAAACCCAAAACATTGTGACAGAGACATCAAATTGACAGCTGAGACCTTCTCCTTGAAGGGGATGGATAGCAAAAAAGTGTAATGAAATCTTTATGCTTGATACCACCTGGGAAAATGTCACTGATATCTGCCTTGGTTTTGCAGCATCACTGTCACTCTACCAAACTGCCAAAAAGTGTTTTTAAAAAATAGTCAGGGCTAACTGTGGCCTCACAGGAATTTGTTGGATTCAAGTGCAAAGAGATAGAATGTAGGTGCTGTGAAAGAAAAAGGGGCAGAATAAAAGTTACAGAGGTTTATCTGGGAAGGATTCCTCACATAATCATAAAATAATTTCAGCTGGAAATGCTCTCTAAGGTCATCAATTTCAGCCATCAGTCTAACACCGCCACATCCAGTCCAACACCACCACGTCCACGTCCACTAAACCATAACACAAAGTGTCAGGTCGACACATTTTTTCATCACCTCCAGGGATGGTGACTCCACTATTTCCCTGGAAAAATGATTTATTACACTATGGTACAGTTGGAAGACAAAATTTTGCCTGAGGATGTTACCTGGGAAAGTCTGATGGAGGCTGAATAAAGGCCTGTAGGGATGTAAGCAACATCTGAGGCTTATACCATGGAGAGGATGATATAAAATGTAGGAGACAGGTATAGTCACCCAGCACTGTCTTGTGACCAGTTTAAGGCACACAGCCTGGCACATACTTTCAGTTTCATGCAAGAAATATATGGCACCAGTATGCTGTAACACAACTCTTCAGTTATTTTACACACTCTGGACTGAAAGTAAAACAATTAGTAGATTAGTGTATCATGCAAAAACCTGGCTATGAATGATGGGAAAGTGAGAATGCTCCACTGTCAGATTTGAGGGTCATCAGCCATCCCTCACCAGCGCCAGAACAAGAGGTCACAGTCTCAAGCTGCACCAGGGGAAGTTTAGGCGTGAGGTGAGGAGAAAGTTCTTCACAGAGAGAGTTGTCAGCTGTTGGAATGGGCTGCCCAGGGAGGTGCTGGAGTCACCATCCCTGGAGCTGTTCAATTTGGGATTGGACATGACACTTGGTGCCATGGTTTAGTAGTCATGAAGTGTTGGGTGAGAGGTTGGACTTGATGATCTTTGAGGTCTCTTCCAACCTTATTGATTCTATGACTCTATGTGGCTGAAGTTAAACTGTAGACAAGGACCTAGTCAAAGCCAAACATATTTTGCAGCCTTTGTAATAACCAGCCTTTGTGCTATCCCATTTTGGTATATATTTATTTGCCTCTTTGTCCCCATGTGTATAGACAGAACTTTGTAAAAAGTTGTTCATCTATATTTTTTAGGGCATAAAAGATCCCCTGTGTTGAAGTGCTGCAATTTCAAACTGTAAAAACAGATCAAACCCCAATGCTGTTTATTTTCATAAAGGTTGTCTCATTTTACTAAATTATTTTAATCACACTATTTTTGTCTCAAAATTATGTTTAGCATCACTTCTTTTTCTGGATTAGCTGTAATAGTCTACTTCACAAACTAAAAACGTTTGATGGGTGAGTAAGTTTTGATGAGCAATTTACACTATGAGGTAAATTGAGGTAACTTGAAATTTTCTTTGACAAATGAAGAATGCTTTCTGAGAGGCTGAAATTTCCCAAAGGACAGAAATTCTATTTCCCAGCCACCTCTGCAGGAAAACTCATGTGAAAATGACAACTTTCCCTGCACTGTAAGAAGACAGTAAATCCCTTCTCTGCTGTGTCTGGTTCTAGAGCCCTTAGTGCAGCAAAGACATGGACTTGTTGGAATGGGTCAAGAAGAGGGTACACAAATTCTCAAAAGGCTGGAACACCTTTCCTATGCAGAAAGACTGGGAGAGTTGAGGTTGCTGAGCCTGAAGAAAAGAAGACCTTATTATGACACTTCAGTATTTAAAGTGAGCATATAAGAAATTTGGGGACAACATTTTCATCAGGGCCTATTGTGGCAGGATAAGGGATGATGTCTTTAAAGCAAAAATGACAAATCTAGAGTAGGTGGATGGAAGACTGTTTTAGAATGAGGGTTGTAAAACACTTGCACAAATTGACCAGAGAGGTGTAAGATGTCCCATCCCCAGAAGCATTCAAGGTCAGGTTGGACAAGGCTCTGAGTAACCTGATCTAATGGAAGATGTCTCTGCTCACTGCAGGACTAGATCATATTTAAAGGTCTAAATCCATTCTGTGACTCTACAATTCTGTTTGACTTAACTGTGTGAGCTGATAAAGTGAATAACACAAGAATGTCCATATTTAGGTCAGATCAAATGTTCATCTAGTCCAGCATCTTTTCTCCAATATGGACCAGTAGTAGCAGTTTCAGAAGACAGTATAAGGGCATAAGATCTCCATCTAAACTTCTAGCAAGTAGTGACTTGCACCACAGTTAAACTAAGATAAAGCAGAAAGAGCAGCAAGAAATTCAGTATCTCCTTCCTTTCTCGAAGCTCCAGTTGTTTTATTTCACTTTATTCCCCCTTTCAGGGTGAAACAGTCAGTGAAGAACATTTCTTACATTTATTGGTGCAATCCCAACATTTAAAGCTTCAATTCAGAGAGTGCATAAGCACCTACCCAAGTCCCAGTTGTATGCTCAGAGTGGAGCTCCTGCTCAGAGGAGGTTTCCATAACTGGTGCATGTAACAGAGGGAATGTTCATTACATGGTCTGAAATGCTTACAAGTCAAGAAGGGGCAATAGTAAGAAAATAAGTGCAGAGACAATGTTTGTAGAAGAGAAAATGAGGAATAAACTGCCCATGAATAAATTTACGTTAGCAATTAGAAGAACATTCCTAATCATTAGCACACTCATGTTCCAGAAACTGATTTTCAGCAGATAAAATGGGACAAAAAGAAATAAAAATGGGGCTTCATGGAGCTCGATAAATGTGTGCAAGGGGTCAGGTGATACAGGCATGCAATAAGAAAACTAGAATTTGTTAGCCTGAGGATCTCAAGAAAGTGCCAGAAAATTCACAAATCTCTTGACGCAAACCAAGGTGGTAGAACACAGTACCTTGATACTGAATGTGCATCAGCTGAGCTAAACTTCTGTACAGCTAGAAGTGGTAACATTCCACATAAACCAGCTTACAACAGCTGAGGATCTCGTTCTATAACTTAAGAGTTTACAGACCAAGTAACATTGAAAAAGAAAAATATGGAACATGTTTCATTGAAGCTTTACTGATCTTCAGCCTTGTCTTAACTGAGTAGCCAGTACAGATGGCACCATAATGACAGACGTGGGGGAAACTGGTGGTGGCTTGGTGTAGAAAATAAATTAACTTTCTCGGCTCAGGATGGTTGCTTCTGAAGTCAATGATTTTTTATTTTTTTTTAAACAATGACTCATGGGACAGTAGGGAAGAAGTAAGTGTCATTTGCCTTCATTCATCTTACTCCTTAAAGATTTGAATGTGGATTTTGAAAGCATAAACATCAAATACTGAAGTTGGATGTATGCCTAATCGTCTGTCAAAAATCACCCACCTCTGTTTTCTGGGGGAGTAGCCACTCATGTCTCATGTACATTCTGTTATTTTTATTAGTTCAAAACTGTTATTTCTTTCATACATTTATTCAATCTGTCCTGAAGCTCACATATCTTTTGCGATGACATCTTATATCAAACCATTCTTTGGATAAATGATGCATGTATGTAAAGGGGGCAGTACATGGCTAAGAGTGTACCCAAATCACAGCTCAGAATCACAGAATCAAAGAATGAGAGAGGTTCGAAGGGGCCTCCAGAGATCATGTAGTCTAATCTCACTGCTAAAGTAGGTTCACCTAGAGCAGGTTGCATATAAATGCATCCAGGCTGATTTCAAAAGTCTCCAGAGAAGGAGATTTCCACTCCACAATCTTTGTCTTTGCACTGAGTTTCTCAGCATGAATCTCCTAAGAAACTTTTCCCGCCTCCCCCCCCCCCCAGCTGTTCACCATTACAGAGTCTAGAAAGATAAGCTTCTGTTATCTTCAAAGTGGTACGTGTGAAATTCATATTTCTGGAGCCCAGATGTCTTAATGGCACTATTTTACATTCTCTGTTTCTTCATAAGCTGTGTAGTGCAATGTCTGGTGGTAAAAAGTACAGAGAGATTTCAGGAGCATCTGATCACACTATGATCAAAGTGACTTGAGAGCCATTATAAAGTGTACCATGGAGGGTCATGCCCCAAGTCACTTAATGAGCCTGAGGAAAAATCCCGCTGCAGGCCAGTGCTTTGTCCTCATTGCTGCAGCCTCTTTCTCTCCTATGAAAAATCCTTTTGCTCAGGATTAGAAATAAATCCCAGGGTTGTGTGGAATAAAGCTATCATGATCACAAAATGCACACCACCTATACTTAAAATCAAAACCATAGCAGGTTTGCTTAGAATGAGATTATTTTACAGGCAAATGCAGTACCAGATAAAACTTCAAATTCCCAATAGCCTCTCTAGCTTAGTTTATGTATAATTCCTCTACTGATTAGTAGAGTTAATAAAAAATAAAATGTCTCCCTTTAAAGCAGGAGGAGACTCATACAGTTGCATATACCTATATCCAGGATAAAGATTTAATTACCTTGAGAAAAAGCTGGGAGAAAGATGAAACTCAGACACCTGTTACAGCTGGGAAGAAGGTAAGGAGGGACAGCATGACATAATTAAATCTTTATCACCCAGAAAGGAGTCTACAGCCTGCAGTGTCTTCCTGGTGAATATCACCATGTTTATTTTTAAACTTGCTCCCTGCCAGCATGTCCCAAAGCCATTTCATGGGAAGAGAAAGCCTGGAGTTTGAAAAAGCAAGATCTAACAGGAAAAAGAAAGGGGCTAGCAAAAAACTTAGCAGAAAAGGGGCTGGAATGGAAGCCATCTGAGCCCAGCAATCGGTGACCTACATTTTGAGACCTGTTTGAAAAAACGCTAGATTTTCCAGATCTTGGTGTCCCTCTTTCTGGAAGGTGCTGTACTTATTTTTACTCTTTCCTTTCCAGTTTTTCTGGAAATTACAGAATCACAGAATGGTAGGGGTTGGAAGGGATCTCTGGAGACCATTCAGTCCAATCCCCCTGCTAGAACAGGTTCACATAGGGGAGATTGCATAGAAACTTGTCCAGGAAGGTTTTGAAAGTCTCCAGAGAGTGAGACTCCACTGAGCATTCTGTTCCAGTACTACAGCACCCTCATAGAAAGTAATTTTTTCCCTTATGTTTATGTTGAACTTCCTGTGTTCTAGTTTGTGCCCATTGCCCCTTTGTCCTCTCAGCCTCCATCCTTTAAATATTGATAAGCACCGAGAAGATACCCTCCTAGTCTTCCTTGTTTGTGCTAAACAGCCCCAGGACTGTCAACCTTTCCTCTGTAGAGTGATGTCCCAGTCACCTCAGCATCTTGGTAGCCCTCTGTTGGACTCTCCCCAGTAGTTCCCATCACAACATTTTAGATGAAGAGAAGATATGAGTTTAGGGATTGATCCCTTCCAGAGGAGAAGCAACATCGTGGCAGCTGAGTGAATTATGCAAATGGTGAAAAAAACTGGTCAGAGATCCTTTTCTATGTGTGTGGGCAATTGCAGTGACTGCACCATATGGTCTTGTCATGCTCAGTGTTGCCTTTCCCAATATGCCAATGTAAACCTGATCATCTGATCAGTCCACAGAATTTTGATCTGTTGGTGATCCTCTGCTGCAGCTAGTCCCACAGTCCTTCAGTTTCACTTTGATCTGTGGACTGGGCTTCTTTTGCACAAAAGTATAAACTGTGGGAAACTTAATTATTCTGCTGATGTGTATAAGAACAAGTGAACACCATTCACATTTGTTTATTCGTTTGTTTGTGCATGTGTGTCTCTCAGAAGACATGGAGCTATGTCTGTATGTACATTTATGTGTAAAAGTATGTGTTTGTTTAAAAACGATGCCGGAGAAGTCAGAGTCATTGAGTTGCATTAAACAGCCCAATAGCTTATAGCAAAGTGTGACACTAATCCCTCCCACTCACATTTAGATCCTCTCATAGAACCAAAATGCACCAAGGAGGAACATGTACTGCATATAGCTTTGAGGTCTCCTCTACTTCAGTTGACAGGTTGCATAAGAAATCTCTTAGAACCTCAGCTATCTGAATCTCTGGCTGGCTTTTGATCAACAAAATTTGTGTAAACTACAAGGGAAACTTTCATAAAACTACATGGGCTGGAGGGACTGCTGGAAAACTGGAGAGCAGCCTGAGCATCTGAAACTAAGCCAAATAATTACCCCCAAATTTCTTCTGGTACCTCCTTATTCTTTCCTCCTTGAGTACATCTCTCCTTCCTTCTAGGATGCTTGCTACAGATAGTGGGAGGAAGATCCTAAGGCTGTACTTAGATTCAAGCTGCAAATGGCCCCATGGATGTCTGATAAACCTCTATGGTGAGCTCTTTGTCCCCACTCTAGATTGGTCTGGGTTTTTTTAACTCACATTCCCTCCCTAAGATGCATGCATTTGGTTATGATGGGGTTTGGAAGTTCATCAGGTCAAGGGAGAATCCCTTTTCTTTTTACTCTGTCCTGGTGAGACTGTACCTGGAGTATTATGTCTAGTTCAAGAAGGACAGGGAAGTACTGGAGAGAGTCCAACAGAGAGCCATGAGGATGATAGAGCATCTCTTACAAAAAGAGGCTGAGAGAGGCTGATTAGCCTTGAAAAGAAGAGACTGAGAGGGGATCTTCTTAATGCCTATCTATATCTAAAGGGTGGAGATCATGAGGATGTACTTGGGTTCTTCTCAGTGGTGTCCAGTACAATGGAAACAAGCTAAAAACACAAGAGGTTTCACTTGAACTTAAGGAGAAACTTCTTTCTTTTGATGGTGCTGGACCCCTGGAACAGGCCACCTAGAGAGGCTGCAGTCTCTTTCCCTGGAGAGATTCCAAACCCATTTGGCTGTGTTCCTATGCAAGCTCATCTAGGTGAACCTGCTTTAGCAGTGAAGGTTGAACTAGATGATCTCTGCAAGTCCCTTCCAACCTCTACCATTCTATGATTCTATGACTCTATGATTTATTTATCTCCCTAACAGAATGATAACATACATTATTTTTTAAAGTGTTTTTAAAAAGGATGATCAACTTACAGATTTGAGGGGTTAGCCACAATCCTGAGCACACATGCCAAGAGCTGAATATATATTTAAGTATAGCTGTGCTGTTCTGTTCTTTACCTTTCTCAGCATGTGCGTGTGTGCGTGTTCTGCAGCAATTAGTCACGGATTCACAAAATGGATTTTCTCAGAAAATATTCTCTCTTTGCCTTTTCCTTTTGACAAAACTTCAACATTTTTCAGTATAAATTTTTTTCTCCTCCTCTCTGTACATTCGTGTGTGTGCGTTTGGGGGTGTGTATAAATATGTACATATTTACATATGGGTGGATGGAAATAGGAAAATCCATTTTCTTTAACAGTCATATCTCTGAGAAGCAGACTCACAGAAAAGCTTTTAAGTACTGAATGAAAAGACTTGAACTGCTTGGCTTTTCTGGTCAGCTACTCCATAATTCTTTTCTGTCTCCCTCTTGCTTTCTCTCTCATTCTTACCTCTGTGCTGAATTTTTTGCTTAATTAGGGAGAAAGAAAGTAGCTACATCGAGTCAAGGACATAATCTCTTTCCAACCTGGGAAACTCAGAGTTAAATACTCCTGATATAGTCTCTTCCATAAAAAAAAGGGAAAGTTCCCTCTTAAGATATGAAGCTATCTTAAGATATGAAGCTAAGACGACTCTTGAAGACTGTGAAAACCTTTCTTTCTGTTTATATATGTTGTTTTAGATGCTTAATCTCTTTACTGTCCCCTACTGGAACCTCTGGAAGTTGAGAATTGACAGAGCCAGAAGGTTTCTCCTGAGATGCCTGTAGGATCTTGGTATCAGAGGGCATAAGCTTTGTTACTGTATCAGTAGACCATTTTTCCTTAAGTAAGCTCATAAAAATATGATTCAGCCACTTGACAAGGTCAGGACTGCACTCTGCAGTCTTCTGTCTTCATAGTGGGAGATGGGCTTCCCCATTTACTCAGGCTGTGCTACAGCATGCTTTTTTTTTCCTTTTCATTTTAATATCCTCTGTTTTGATTCATGTTCAAATTTTCTCCATTCTGAGTACAACACATCTCACATCACCAATGAGGAGTCCAGGATCTTGCACAATGTACCTATACTGACTTCAAGGACAACATATTTTTATTCTTAGGCATCCATCTTTAGAAGAGATGGTTTGCCTGTAGCACTCTTGCTCTCCATTGCTGTCAGAGTGGATCTTGAAACCTACTTTAGATTAGATGTAGATCTTTTAATTTTCTCTAACTAGATAAGACACTATCACTCCATGAGAGAATAAGGAGCATAACCTCAACCTAGAACTCCATGGAGAAAACACTGGGCGATCTCCTCTCATAATGGTCATGTGAAGAGGACTCATGAGAAGCAATGACAGTATCATGATTACACCTTGTGCCTATAAGACAACTTCTCTCTGAAGTCTGCATGACAATTTTGCATTTCTGAATCATGAATGCTTTATCAGAAAGAAAATGGGTGATATACTCTCTTGACTCTATTTGCCTCTAACTTTGTTGCTAGAAACTGGCAGCCATAAGGTGCCCATATCCAGCAAATGACAAATGACTGCAGTTGCTGTTTGTGAAATACAGCAAGATATTCTGTGTACTTCCAATAGATGTCAATTGTATACAGCATATTGAGGGCTTCACCTAGGTGGATGCTGTGAGCAGGCAGCTTGTAGAAAGTATATTGGACTCAGGTACATAGCATGGAAGTCAGAATGACAGTGAGTCTATAGAAAACACTTACTTGTACTAAAATGCAGCTATTTCCTCTCTTCAATGTGGCAGCTGAGATCACGAAGCAATCGTTTCCAGGCAGAGGAGTGTGGAACAATGTCCCCAAATAAAATTACAGCTTGAGGAAATGATTTCTTTGAGGCAGGATGGAATGTAATTACCCAAGTTGGACTTTTGCCAGGACACTGATGTTAAAAACACTTTCAGCTCTTGTGGAAAGTGCCATAGGATCTTTTAATGATTGCAAAGGAATGGGCTTTGGCATTTTTTTAGTGTCTCATCCAAAAGGCGGAATAACAAAACGAGAAGGAAAAAGCTATCAAAGAAAAAGCTAATCTTTGCAAAGTGATGGAATATGTAAATCCTACTTTGAAATGGTAATTTATTAACTTCTTTTTAAGATAAAAATGCAATTAGTTTATTCTTTCATTTCCCCCATCCCCCAAAAATGCACATATATTGTTATCATGTCTTCTGCTCTTGTGTCAAATCTGTATCATTTAATTTTGTTGCAGTGAAACTTGAGAGTTTTATAAAAGGGACTGGGGTGGGAGGATGGGTGGGTCTGCCTCATTTCAATCCTGACTGTAAATAAAAGACATTTCTGACTGCAAATGAAAGAAAATATTCCTAAATTCAGAAACTATTGCTGTCAAAAATCTGCACTTTGTTACATTTTATAACAGCTATGGGCTATTTTTATATTAGGTGCAATGTCAGTAAAGAGTAATCAGAGAGTGAAAGAGACTTTTTATCATTTCCAGTTTATTCACAGAAATATTCTCTTGAGCTCTGAAGGGGAAAAAAAAGAAAATATGTGTTATAGAAGAATAAGCATGCCTTATTTTCCACTTGATCATTTTTGGTAAGGAATGAATGTAGTTGCATCCATATCTATGCTTCTCTATACATAGCACACTGATTATTCCTAGCTAGTCAGTCCAACATAACTTTTCCTGATTCCATTATAATTTCATCACCTTGGTTTTACCTTTAGTCAAGAACAAAGTTGGATTTAATTGTCTGATCATCTATGTTTGGGTAGTTACCTGCAAATATTAAATAAAAAGGTACAAATAAATGAATGTTAAATAAATAAAGGATAAATAAGAAATGATTGCAGCATTGGCAGACTATATTTGATAACAGTAACATCTGCAAATTCCTGTACTTAATAATTGACTAATGGAGGGTATGGTAGGTATCAGCTGGGACTATTTCCTGCCTGAACTTTAACTCACTTCTGGCTCTAAAGAGAGACCTGTCCTCACAAAGCTGTTAAATAGTTTATGTTACTGCTTTCATAGTCCTTCCTGGCAGAGTTGCTTCACATTGTTTAGGATATTTAAAGAGATGCCAAGCATAAAAGAAAAAGAGTGAGAAGGAGGCACTTGTGAAGAATGAATGCATTTCCTGAGCAGTTCAGCTCCCCTTTTTTTAGGTGTCTATAAAGAGAGCCCACACTGTGCTCAGGTCTACAGAGCCTCTATTTCTTCAGTTTACCCCCGTGAAATGCTTCAAGAAAACTTATGTCTTCCAACTCATCCTGATGTTTGAAATTGATGATCCTTCTGTTCTATCACATGATAATTGCCATTTCTTGGAGAGGATTTTTGACTTCCAACGTGATCTAAACATCAGACTCCTTATGGTGGTGTGACTTAAGTCAGGAGATGGCATGTCTGACAGCGAGCCCCTAAATTAAGGGTGAACTGGCTCTAAGGCTTGTGATAGTATTTTAGTAATTGCCTCACTGAGGAGATGGAAGACAACTTCTGGAGCAAGGATACAAATCATTGAGTATCCCAACAGCTCTAGTGGTGATGAGAGCTTGGGTTTTGTGTTCCCCTCTCTCATGAATAGCATTGCTGGTAACCATGGTGTCTGAATGCATGTGAACAGAGCCTGGCTTCTTACATAATGCTTGCAGCACAGTAGCACCACCAGACTTACCAATTAAAGATTTGTCTTGGCGAGCAGGGATTAAATACTTTTCATTAGCAAATTTAGAGATTCTAAAGCCCTATTATAGAGATCTGCCACCCGCATTGTGAGCGAAGCAGCTGTACAATGGGCGATTATAAAGCAAGAAGATGAAGTGACGTTTTGGCTAGGAGCTTTATTGTCTCTATAATCTCAGCTCTACAATCCCACAGAAACAATTGTGTTTAATAAGAAGTATTGTTATTTCCTTCTGAGCAGGTGGGCTATTTCCGCTGTCTCCCCATAAAGGTTAAAAATAACAATGCGTGACTCTGTGCTTTGTTAAGATACCTTCACTTTCCCATCTCATTCAAAAAGGATAAAAAATCCCCACCACATAGAATATTCATAATATTGTGCTAAGTAAAGCTCAAGACACAGAATTATTATTATATATTTTTATTATTTAACTATTATCACTGTGACAGTTTCTAGAATAAAAGTGTGGCAGTAAACAAAAAAAAGGGGGGGGGGGAATAAAATAAACAGCCACATTCTTTCAAAGTTTGACTCCACAGAGCTTTCATTCCAATCAGCTGTAACAAAACTGATGGCAGAAGGGGCTTTCAGCATGTTAATAGCATAGCAACATGCCGAGTGTACTTGCAATTCCATTTGATTTGAGATGCTTTGATCACTTAATATTCAACATGGGGGGAAAAAAGTGGTTTATGTAGGAAACACCCAGTACATGAAAGAAATAAAAGAAAATCATCTCCCTCACTCCATTCACTCATCAGAATTTATGGTCACCAGGAAATCCTAAGGTCCAGAGTTTTGCAAGATTCATAGGCAGCTGCCAGCTCCTGTGCACAGCAACTCAGCTTGTTGTTTCAACTGCTGCAACATCTATTTAGAAAAACATGCCAAGCAGAATAGGTCATGGAATCATAGAATTGGTTTGGTTAGAAAAGACCTCCAAGATCACTGAGCAAAACCTTCAACTCAACATCACCTGTTACCAGGGTGTCCAGAACCCAGGCCCTCATGCAGTGATGTTCAAGGTGTTCTACTACTATAATAGGAAATGAAACGTTACTGGGCACTGGAATTTGCTGATAAACATTTTTGTTATGATTCCTGGTGTGGTTTTAGCCTGAGCACTATCCCTACAATTCCTATACACCAGTTGATAGCTGGCACAGTTCCCAAACCATTCCCAATAGACAGTCTGGATAACACAACTTTGCTTCATAGGCTAGGAGAGTTTAATTGTGTAAACGTAGGTCATTGCTGGCCTCAGTGCTGGAAAATGCTTTCAGTCCTCCTTAATTTACTTGCCTCATCAGAAAAAAAATAAAAATGGTTACTAATTTATATACATGCAGGACACAGTTTAGCTACAGCCCTTGGCACCAGGATATGCAAAGTCATTACAGCTGGAACTGGCACAAAGCAGGGACACTCCCTTAGTGCCCAGGAGGAGTTGTAAAGAGCTTGCTTCATGGCAAAAGTCAGTCTCCAGTGACAGATTTTAGAAAGTTCTTTTCCTTCAGGGGCTGCTGCTTTGGAGCTGCCTGCTGGGAGATAAAAGCCAAGTGTGGGGGTGTATATATTTACAGCACTGAGATTTACTGTTGGGACATGGAGCAGTACAAACTGGAGCTCAGCATGCAAATAGGGAATGACAGACCTTTTTTCAGCCCATGTTGTCTCCAGGGATGAGATGGCCAGTGACACAGTGCACTGCACTCACCCTCATAGACCTTAGGTGTTACCCAAGGGAAATGACCCTCTCAGTCAGGCTTATTAACTCGGGTTTAGCGATGGTAATGTGGGGGGGACCCGGAAAAGAGCTGACTTGTGTTTGATCAGCCTGCAGTGAAGTCAAAATAGTTGCTCAGTTCCCAAGAAATGGAATCCCAAATTAGCCCAAAGCAGGACAAAAGTCCTCACAGAAAAGCTTACACTTTTCATTTTAGATGTGATGCAGAAGGTTCAATAGGTAGAGAAAAATCAGTTCATCCTATTACCCGAAAGACCAGGTTTTAAAGGCTACATTGGTTCTTAACCTCCTTTGTTTTCCATTTCTATAGTGATATATCTGTCCGGAATACTCCTAATGTTCTTTATTTCAAACAGAGACAATAAAACTAAAATGTAAAAAGAATATGATTAATAATTAAAAATCAGTCTGAATTTGAAGAATACCAAAGAAATATCATATCTACATTCCATCCTTCACAAGGCATCAACGGTGACATGTCTTGATCTCTGGAAATAGCTCTTTCTCTCTATTGCTTATAATAGACTAAGAGTCTATCAGATTTTTAGATGTCTAAATCTAAGCTGCCTTTATGGTTATAAAAGTTTTAGTCACAGTCAGTGTGCCTTTGTATTTGATTAAAACACACAGTACTAGTTGGGGAAATAAGGAATCTGTTCCTACTCTCTAGTGACTATAGGAAGATCCTAAGATGTGTTGTGCATGTTAATGCCTATGCAGTAGACACCACATGTAGTCATTTGAGAAAGAGACAAGGTCCTAAAAATCTGCTCAGATGGCCGTCACTAGCTGAGATGAATTTAACAGAAGCACTGAATTCAGCACCAACTTGACTTTGAATGATGTGAGAATATTAAGACATCAAGACAGCCATATAGGGTGCAGTATTCAGCCTATCCTTATTGTGGCTGGTAATAGATACTTAGGGAAAAAATGTATAGGAAGCAAGGCATGTCTTGAGCATAATATTCCTTCCTTGGTGTAAAGCCTACCATCTCCTGTGTACAAATAGCTCAGAAATTTGTGGAGATAGGATTTCCTTCAAGCCATGATGTTTAGTAGTCTAAGTATCTTGCCCTTCACTGTACTTGCTCTTCTGCACCCAGACATGGATGGAAAATTATTATTGTCATCTCAAAGATGCACAGAAATATATTATGTGTCTTCATTTAAGGGGCATTAGAGCAGCAATAAGTAGGATTCAAGAGAAGTGAATGTGAGTGAGGGAAGTTGGGATAGATTTGAGACAATATGTGTGTTGGTGGCTAAGAATCATAGAACCATGGAGTCATAGAACCATAGAATCATGGAATGCACTGAGTTGGAAGGGATCTCTAAAGGACATCCAGTCCAACTCCCTGCAGTCCAACTCCCTGCAGTGACCAGCGACATCTCCTAATAGATCGGGTTGCTCAGAGGCCCATCAAGTCTGACCTTGAATGTCTCCACAGACAGGGCCTCCACCAACACCATAGGCAAGTGCTCCAGTGTTCCACCACCCTCGTAGTAAAGAAGGATGAGTGGGATCTAGGGCAGGTAAAGATGCTGGATTTTATCACTCTCTTTCCTTTCCTTCTGCTCCCCAGAATGACCTTTCCCCAAAATCTCGCTTCCATGTTTGACATCTCTTCCACTGCAACTTGGGCATCATCTGCTCAGCTGTTTATAAAAAGTAGAAATAAGTCTGCTTATTGAGTCATTTTACAGGGACAGTGTGATTTGTTGGTCTTTCTTTGAGCTGACTTATGAAATCAGAGATGTGTGGCCTTAAGTGCCAGTATTATTGACTGTGTGTAAGGTGTTAGAGACAGATGTATGGTTACATGCACAAGAGTTTGTTCTGCCTGCCAGGTTTAGTTAGGTGTCTACGCGTAAAATGTGCCTAATGTGTTCATTGCATTTGCTTCCTACTTTGTGCAGCAGCGTTAAGGAAAACAGTCGATACTTCAGGAGAGGGGAGGTTTGCAGTACGTGCAATGTATCCCATTGCAAGACCAAATGGTTTACATCCCTCACTTTGAGTGATTACCCTCTGCACTTGGATCTATTTCGGTTCAAAATTATGATTTGAATTTTGCTAACACTAAAGGCATGGTCAGGGACAAGGCTGCTGTCATGTTGGGTTCTCTACAGACAAAGGAAAAATAAAAATAGTCTTTGCCAGAAAGATTATTTCCAAATGCATTTTCTCTATTGGAAATCATGTTCTCAGTTATTTTCATCCAATTAGAGAACACAAGCAATGCCATGTAAACTGTGATGCTAATCAAAATAAAGCTCCGATTTTATCCAAGTTGGTCGCATGATTGTAAGAGATGTCATTATCAGCAAAACTCTACAGATAGTTACACCACCACAGCACATGGAGCATGAAAATGCTCTGAATTATTTATAACAACTGGGTCAGCTTCTCAGCAGGAGAAAAGTGGCAAAGCTAATTAGCTGTTATACCCCAACTGATGTTCCACTCCACATTTGAGGAAAAACTCCAAATAACAGAGATACAAGAATATCATAAGCTGCTTTGCTTGCTGCTGACTGCTAGCTCAGTTTTGCTATCAAGCTTTCAGGAGGAGTACATGGCAGGCTATAAAGAGCAAGTTGTCTGAGTGGTTTGTAACCAATATGCACATGTACAGTTCTGCACTGAAGGAAAATGGGATGCATTACATTTGCCTTCTCTACCCAACTACAGAATAAACCTCAAGTACTGAAATAAAGGCCATATTTTATAGCAACTATATTGCTAGGGTCATTAGCTTTCCCATTTAGCTTCATCAGATGACTACACAGCACGATGCATTCCAAATTTATTTGATAGCTTGTCAATAAGCAGCTGCCTTTTAATAGCTCTTAACTTCATGGACTTGAAAAACAAAATGCCTCACACTCACATTAAACCAAGTGATCCATCACAGGTATCAGTTTCTTTCTGGCATACAAGGCAGTGCTAAAAGTACCCTCTGACTCCAGCTTTCACCATAGGTTTTCTGAACACTCATCACCAGGGAACAGAGAGAGACAGATGTGCTTGACAGGGAATTATTGTAGTCAGGAGAAGAGTGGTAAGCTCTGCTAGCTATGGCTAGACTAGGAAGTAAGGCAGGAAAGAGTTGGGTCAGGAATGGGGACTTCAACAAGTCTTGTGAGGAGCAATTGAAGAAACTTGGGTTGTTTAGTCTGAAGAAAAGGAAGTTGAGGGGAGAGACCTTCTCACTCTCTACAACTCCCTGGAAACAGGTTGTAGCAAAGTGAGGATCAGTCAGTCCTTTTCTGCCCAGATGTGTTGAGCCATCACACTAATGCAGTTCCCCCCCATCTGTGAATTAAGTACAGGCACTAACCCCTTCAATAGTAAAAGCCATTTGCAATCAGATGAAAATTAATGCACGATGACAAAAGTGTTATTTTTAAAATAAGTATCACATCCCCATCCTCTTCCTGTCATAGCCAAGGAATCAGTTATTATTTGCCCCACAGTTGTAGCTCCAAAGATATTACTGCATGGCCTGGTGGCACAGGGCTGAGTGAGACCTTGGCAGATACAGAAGTGAAGAAATAAGAAACATGAGAGTATAGCTCAGGATGCATATGAAATCAGAAGAGGGGAATTATCAAGATCTTTTAAAATGGTATATGATTATTCTTTTTGTTCTGCCTAAATCATCACCTAAGATTATACAGCATCTGTTTTTCTTTCAAGCTGTCCATCACCTCAATTTCATTATGTTTGTTCTTTTTTATTATACTGTGAATTTTTATGACCCCTTTAAAGTGACACTGAATACTCTTTATCTGAAAGTATAAACTTATTCTTATCTATGGATTTATTTGTTGGTGTATTTTATACCTTCTAAAATATCATCAAATAAAACTCAATTACGCTTCAAAGCAATTTATGCTGTCTCCTTCCCATGCCTCTGCTTTGCTCTGTTCTCTCTTTCCAATTCTTGCAACATACCCAGAGGCAAGGTGTATACTACTTTGCTCTGGCAAGGTCTTGCCCGAAATACTATGTCCAAGGTCTGGAGCCCTCATCACAATAACAACATGGACCTGTTGAAGTGGGTCCAGAGGAGGCCACACAAATGATCAGAGAGTTGGAGCACCTCTGCTATGAAGGATGAGAGTTGGGGTCATTCAGCCTGGAGAAGAGAAAGCTCCAAAGAGACCTTATTTGGGCCTTTCAGTACTTAAAAGGGGCCTTTAAGAAAGATGGGGACAATCTTTTTAGAAAGGTCTGTTGTGACTGGACAAGGGGTGCTGGTTTAAAACTAAAAGAGGAGAGAGTTTGCCTAGCTATAAGGAAGAAATTTTTCATGAGTGTGGAGTAACTCTGGTCCAGGTAGTTCAGTGGTAGATGCCTCATCCCTGGAAACATCCAATATCAGGTTGGATGGGGCAACCTGATCTAGTTCAAGATGTCCCTGTTCTTCACACAGGGGTTGGACTAGATGGTCTTTAAAGGTTCCTTCCAAACCAAACCATTCTCTGATTCTCATCTGCTGTAACCAGCGTTAATTTAATCATTAATTCTGATGGGTTTCGACAAAATAGGAAGCACATAGAGTAAACAGGCACAGATCAAAGTGCAACCATTGCAGCTCATAGGTGTAGTTTATACCATGTCCTTCCTTTTTAGGAGAGTTAAACCCAAGCAGGTACCAGATGTCCAGTGAGGTTTCAATCTCTCTTTGCTTGAGAGCAAGTTCATGACTGTTCCAGCGGAACTGGTTGGAGAATATTTACAGTGAATCATTAAATTTCCAAGTAGAAGTGAGTGGCTTTTCCCTCTATTGTACATTGTGACACAGGCAACAGAGAGGCATCACTGAGCTGAAAAGCAGAATTCTTACAAGGCCCTGCCAGAGGGAAAAGAATAATGACAATATTTATTAGACATTCCAGCAGCTTGTTAAGTCAGTAGGAGAGCTGAGTCCCAAATAAAATCCAATTAGATTCAGTTTCAAAATGAACTATCCAACAGGGAAATACCACTGGTCATGGCATGGGCTTCTTTCTTAGGGAACTTTTTTAATCCTTTGTTATCTGTCATTAGCTGAAGGGTTTTTTGACGATACTACAGGGAGTGTCGCTATCCAGAGATGTGTTGCACAGACACATAGAAAGTGCTTGTTAAAAAACAAAACAAACATCCACCACCCCACCACCACCCCCTCAAAAAAAAAAAAAAAAAGGATAACAATATTTTAGTGATCATAAGATAGAATTCATGTTGGAAAACTGTTCTCCCACAGAGGAGAGTTAGCTGCTGCATAGATGGGCACAGATACTGCTTCAAATGTCCTTGAAGCATCTTCAGCTGGATTGAATGAAACATGAAGTTTTTGAGAAATTGAGGTGTAGTCCAGAGAAATCCAATAAGATTTCCTTTTCTCATTTTACAAGGGGCAAAGCAGCTATCCTGGAACTGCAGTATTTGCTGCATGAAGCTTATGTGATTGTGGTGGGTTGAAATTATCCCCCAACTAATTTGGAGAAACTACCCCCCAAAATAAATTGCCAGGCTAGCTCAGTTTGGGATGGAATTGAATGAAGCCGTATTTACAAGTAAACTAAACTCTAGAAATATGAAATGCAATGAATATGTACAAATACGCAATATATGAAAAAAAATTAAATATAATTAATTTATAATTAACACAGAAACTCTTCAGAACTCCCCTGAATGGATTCAGGGGACCCATTCACCACCTCCACCACTCACTCCCTCCCTCCCCCCTTCCTATTACCTCACACAGTAGTCAAAACAGAGATACCCCTGGCAAGGCCACAGGAGAGAGAGAGGAAAGTTGCAAGCAGAAGTGACAGATGAAGAAAAGAGAGAAAGAACTGTTTATGTCTCTATATCCTATTAGCAACCCAAGGAATTATGTAAGCCTTATCATTATTTTCCTTTTGCATCCAATGGTAATTTATTTCCAGTCTTTGCAGTCAGGATCTAGGCTAAAGTTCCCCCCTCAAACTGTAACAGTGATGGAGCAAAGATCTCAAAGAAAGAAACTATCACAAGACATCTGCTTTCTGCACTTTTGGAGCTTTGATGGTAAACATAAGACATATTAAACAACAGGGATCAGAACCCACTTGCATTTTCTTTGGAGACCACTGTAAATTAATTGCAAAGGAGATAGTTGAGGGAAGGAGGACAGAACAAAGTAGTAAAACTATGCACCAGAAGAGCTATTGGGGTGAAAAGTCACCACTTTGCTAAGGTACTTGGCAGAAGTGATACTCTGTATTAGTAGGACAACTTAGGCACCCCCTAGGGTAAAAATAAATAAATAAATAAATAAATAAATAAATATTAGAAAAATGTGTTGGGTTTATGATTATTATTACTATAACTATTATGAAATTAATTAATTTGCATTAGCAGCTCCTTCTTCTAGTGTTGACAGTCTTGTTACTGAATCATTATTATATGCATGTCAACAGTCAAAAAAATTCTAATAAGAATTTTTGTGCCTTGCTGCCTAAAAAAAAATCACATTTTCATCAAAACTGCCTAGATCACTATGCCAAAACTTATTCTGTTCCTTTGAACATTTAATTCTATGTCACTTTTGAATGTAAAATGTATCCATTTCAGCTATCTAAACCTTGCACTGCAGACTGAAGCTGTAATGAATAAAGCTCATGTTTATACAGTGGGCACTTCAGATTCTTGTACTAAATATAAACCGAGGATCTATACTCAAACTTCTCTTTTTTGACCTTTCATTTACATTGTCATACCCAACCAACTACCATAATAAAGAATAAAAACCTATATTACTTGTGGAATGTTCACATTTTATGATTCAAAAGAGTTTTACCTTACCACAGGAGTAAGTATTTAAAACACAGATTGAAAACCATTTCTTTGAAATATGCTTGTTGAGACTGGTTTATTCTGTTCCCTTTCTAGGAGCATAAATAGAAAATACAATCCACCTGGGAAAAAGATTTCCTTTGACAGCTTCATTTAACAGTCCCTTTACAAAAATTCATGTCTTTTACAAATCAAGTTCTGTTCTTTGATGAAATCTCCAGTTCATATGTTCTAAATTTTAAATGTGTAGATAAACAAATCAGGACTCTTCATCTTCTCATGCTCTTTGTATTTTCCTTTTCCACCTCTGACCTTTTCATGCCTACCAAATGTGATTATTGAAATAATCTTTTTTTGATATGCATTATTTT
Organism: Dryobates pubescens; assembly: GCF_014839835.1. Lineage (NCBI taxonomy): Eukaryota > Metazoa > Chordata > Aves > Piciformes > Picidae > Dryobates > Dryobates pubescens. The sequence continues at coordinate 15,940,662 of NC_071625.1, read as the reverse complement.
CTTCACAATATTAAAGCTATTTCTCTAGAGGGAGTTTCCACATTATGTCATGTTCAGAGTGAAGAAGTTACTGTACTTCCTTCTCCTTTAGACAATGATTTCTGAGGAGGGATGAATAGGAAAAAGTAATAATAGTCTTTGTGGAAGGGAAAAAACCCCAACCCTGTGATCCTGGCACCAACCTAGTAAATCTGAATTCAATTTAACTCTTCTAGCTATTGCTTGTAGAAAGCATCAGGCTGAATTTGAGCTGCCTGATGAGATGAGACCCCAAGTTATATTATCTCTATGGCTATTTTAGCCTAAGTTAAGATTTCCCCCCACTCCTGATAGCATTCATAGCCTATGAAAATTTGTCTCCGGCATGGCAAAACAGAAGAGAGCAAATAACAGAGCTTTTCCAGCTCCTCTCTAGGGCCTAATCATTTTTCTTACAATCATCTTCTACTTTTGGCACATTTATTTTCTCCCCAGGATTTTTGTCCCACCTTTCACTGCTGATTTCCCTGAAATATTGCAAGGCCTTGTAACCTCTCTCTCATCTGCTGTCTGCATCCCTGGGGGTTTGCTGCAGCTTGAGGTGGATAGACTCCAACCTTCAGAGCACTGACAAAATGTGCTAGGACTAGATGAGTCAATACATTATTGAGATGAACTCAAGGTACTAAGAAAGAGCCCTGATATAAACTCTAGAACATAATAACAGCAGACCAGATAGTGAGGAATGTAGATGAGTTGCAAAATTCCTCGTGGTCCCAGGACTGAAATAATAGTGAAACTGTACAGAGAAATTTATTTGTCTACTTCACCAGATTACAAATTTGCAGAAATAAATATTGAAGTCTTTTTTTCCCCTCTCCCAGTTGCTGCTGCTGCTACTTTATCCAGAGTGTTTAACCAGAGTGAGCTGCTGCTTATTACCTTGAATGTTGTAAAGATTCTTAATCCTGTTCACAAGGTGGGAGGATCCTGTCCCAAATAGGTAGCATAATTCTGCTAAACCAGGCTGGAGACTCCAATCCCATAGTGAACAGAAGTTAGCAAAATTATTTGTTTTGATTGTTGCTGTGCTAAGGTTTCCGCTTGGTTCCTCTAAGCTACAGTAATGCAAGAGGAAGCCTTCTGGAGAGCAGAAGCCTGAAAGGACTTGGAGTATATTATTATTTACTATTTACTCAGCACCATACATAAAATAAGTTTTTCAGTAAGTAGCAGAGCAATAATTAGCTGCCTGTTCTAAGTTAACATGCAATTATGCAGAACTACATTCACCTATGTATTATTTTGTTCTGGCTATTATATAACAGGGTACCGCATTCCACAGCATCCTTTGGTATCTGATTCAGCAAGTTAGTAATAATTTACAAGAGTTGCTATTTCCAGGACTGCAACTGCTTTTTTTATTTTATATTTGTACAGCATCTTGCACAAAGACCTGATCCCAAGATTGGGGTTCTGAGTTAGAGAGAAAATTGATCTTGTTTATTTTACTTGCAACACAAGGGCTAAAGAAGAATTTGCCTCTAGGCATTTGTTGATATTGAAGTTTTTTTATGATACAGTTTTTCACTGTTTCTCCACAACAAACATGTATTGGTGAACTCCAAATGTTCTAGATAAATGAATTAGCATTACAATGGAGCTGATGTTTACAGTTTTGCTCTTGCCAGCAGATAGAGAAGCTGTGTATATTTCCTGGTGAGTTGATTTACTGCTGGAGATAACTGAGAAATGACCTTTATTCCCTCATTCAGCAAGTGAAAAAAAATATTAATTTCATCAGTTTTGGTTTATGGGGAAAAAATATAAATGAATTTAGTGACAAATAATAAAATTTGGAGTAAAGTGATAGATATGCTTTTCAAAGCAGGTTATGTTTTTTCAAGCACTTGAACGCACATATTTTCTCTTTTCATGTTTATTTAGACACGGGACTTTTTTTCCTTTGTGTCTTCCATGCTATACTTCCCTCCTCAAATGCTCTTATCAGCCCTTCAAGAAAATCAAGTCTTTTCAAACAGCACTGCGGTACCTCTGGGTATCTGCAGCTCACGAGAATCAGAGAATCATAGAGTGGTAGGGATTGAAATGGACCTCTGCAGATCATATAGTCCAACTATAGTCCAACTGCTAAAACAGAGTCACCTAGGTCAATTTGCACATCCAGGAGCACATCCAGGAGCACATCCAGGCAGGTTTTGGAAGGTTGCAGAGAAGGAGACTCCATGACCTCTCTGGGCAGCATGTTCCAGTGCTCCATCACCCCACTCCCCTTCCACAGTAGTCACACAGCTTCATCTGTGAGACATCAGCTCTGGTAAACTTTCAAGAAAAACTGTATTTTTTATAAAGATATTTTCAGTCAGGCTTATATTTTTTAAAAAACTTTCTGCTGAGCTATCCAGTGTGGATTTCTGACTCTGACTAATACTCTGTCTTGGGATATTTCTACTTTCACACTGTATGACTGGGAAGGGAGAGAGCATGAGAGAAGGATTTGACCCTAGAGACACAGGCAGATCTTCAATCAATCTGCTTTTTTTTTGTTTTGTTTTGCTGGTTTTGCTTGCTGAGTATATTGAGCTGAAGATTGCCTGATCAGAACAAACTCATATTTCCACAACCAACCTTATTGAATAAGGCTCCAGACCTTGAGCATATGTGAACCTGGCAATGAAATTATGAGACATTTTAGGAATTTTTAGTAAAAATGATATTTAGTTGTCTCTAAATCTTTGTTTGTTTGGGATTTCGGAATAGGTTTTTTTGTTTGGGTTGGTTTGTTTGTTTTTCTCAAATAGTGGAAGAATCTTAGAGATAAAAGTCTTGTGCAATTATGAAATTCTAGTCAGTTTTGTAAGAAACCTGATAAGATCACAAAAAGTGTTGTTCAGAGTATGAGGTTTCAATTTTGTTTCACTTCTCTAGATATAGAGAATCAGAGTGAACTCTTTGGCTCGGTTTCCTTTAACAGAGATTTCTTGCAGGTAAGGTGACTGCTTAGCTTGTAGATTATACTTAAGGTATCAGACTGTTTCTGATTGATGTTCAAGGGAAAAAACATGCAGCTTTTCTGCCCTTTGCATCAGACCTAAATTCACAGTCAGCAGTGAAAAAGAGACATCCAGAAAGCTGGGAAAAGATGTTGCACACCTCATTGTAACATTAACCAGTGAAATATTAACAAATTTATTGGGCTTTTTCTATTAAAAAAATATATATATAAAGGAAGTTCATTATGCTCTGTAATCCTGCTTAAATATTCATCACATTGTTAATGAACCACATTCATTTTTAAAATGCTCAACCTGAGACGCCATCTAACATGATTTGATAATAATATAATTTCTGTATAACCATAAAAGGGACAAGAACAGTAAAAATAATTGTACCTCTAAACATCCTACCCAGTTTTCTCCTGACTAATGAGCAGCTGTTTTTCATTAGCAGCATCATTTTATCTCTAGCCTATCAACCGGCACAGCTGGGCATATTAGAAATAGCTCAGTGCGCTGTGGAACGTATGTTCCCTGAATTGCAGAGACAAATGAGAAGCAGGTATCCAAGCTCTTTAAAACAACAGGTCAGGGGCGATTTCTCTCATTCTCTATTATTCATCATGGTGGAATATCTGGAGGCTTGATTAGAGAAATTGCAGAATAGTAGAGGTTGGAAGGGACCTCTGGTGGAGATCATCTGGTCCAACCTCCCTGCTAAAGCAGGGTCATCTAGAGCAGGTTGCACAGGAATATGTACAGGTAGGTTTTGATAGTATCTGAAGGAGACTCCACAATCTCTCTGGGCAGCATGTTCCAGTGTTCTGGCAGCTTCAAAGGAATGACTGACTTTATGTTTAGGTGGAACTTCCTGTTTTCTAGTTTGTGCCTACTGCCCCTTGTCACAGAATCACCTAGATTGGAAGAGACCTAATTTAATGCCATCTACATACTTGCTGAGGGTGTATCCAAGGTTTTCACCTTGATAAGAATACTGAAAAATATTTCCTCCAACAACTCTTGGGTTACAATGATTGTTGCTGTATAAGACCTGGCACAGAGTCAGATGTAGGATGAGATATTCCTACACAATGGAAGGAAGGACATCGAGACACTTGAACGTGTCCAGAGAAGGGCAACAAGGCTGGGGAGAGGCCTTGAGCACAAGCCCTACGAGGAGAAGCTGAGGGAGCTGGGGTTGTTTAGCCTGGAGAAGAGGAGGCTCAGGGGTGACCTCATTGCTCTCTACAACTACCTGAAAGGCGGTTGTAGCCAGGAAGGGTTTGGTCTCTTCTCACTAGCAACCAGCACCAGAACAAAAGGACACAGTCTCAAGTTGCGCCAGGGGAAGTTTAGGCTCGAGGTGAGGAGAAAGTTCTTCACTGAGAGAGTCATTTGTCATTGGAATGGGCTGCCCAGGGAGGTGGTGGAGTCACCATCCCTGGAGGGGTTCAAGAGGGGATTGGACGTGGCACTTGGTGCCATGGTCTAATTATGAGGTCTGTGGAGACAGGTTGGATTCGAAGATCTTTGAGGTCTCTTCCAACCTTGGTGATACGCTGATACTGTGGAACATTTACAGTAGATATACTTTCAGTTTACTTTTCAATGCACTTTAAATGACAGTGTCAAGGCAAGACATTATTCTGCAGTATTTTGGTCCAGAATAAATCTGTTAGACAACCTCCCTATTAAAAAAAAAATAAAGAACTGTACCCCCCAGTAACTCCTCTTGCTGGATGTCTGTTTATTATATCAGTGTGTGAAGCTAAAGTCTCATTATTTACTTAATCATTACTTGGTATTCCTATCTTTAAAGATAAATACATTTTTAAAAGACCTTGAAATACATCTTGTGTTTGCACTCAGAATTATATTGTACTTGTCTCCCTATACACTCCTTGCTCTAGAAAAGCAATCAAATTTCACTTATACTGAGTTAACTATCAGCTGCCAGCTTGGTTGACCTTATTTGCTTGGAAATTAAAAAGCAGGTCATGGCAGAGTCGAGCCAAATAACCTGGTAGCACAAAGAGACAGGCAGGAAAGTGTGCTGCTTATTTACAGAGCATCAGGAAGATGACACTGCAATTAGGCACTGATTTTGGATGGGAGAAACATTTGAAATTGGGAGAGGAATGCATAAATTTTCTACTTGCATGTGTTTTGAAAGAACAGTGCAGGTGTTTTTGTTTGGTTGGTTTTTGTGGTTTTTTTTTACAAAGGACTAATTAAGCTGAGTTTATGCTGGGCTTTATTAGCACCCACTGGCATATATCTATCTATCTATATATACACACACACACATGAGCTGGCATCTGATTCCCTTTTTAGTTAGAGAGGTCTAACTGCCACAGCTAAGGTGTAATGAGATACAATACATCTTGTTTTAAAATTGATGTGAAAATCAGGTTACATTCTGAAAGGATATAGTTCTATCCATTGCTTTATAAAATGAACCTGGGTTGACTGGGTCAAGTGTAAATATCTGTATTATATGCATGTGATGTCATGTTCCAGTTTATCATGTAATGTCAACTTTTCTCATCCAAGGTATCCTCTTATATCTGCTTCTCTCTGTATGACTTGGATCAGTGGCATCTGGGGGCATTTGCCATCTCAGAAGAGTTATCACTTGGGAAGGTCAAGGGGTTAGTGATGGTACTCCACGATGATAGGCCCCATTTAAAGAAAGCAAAAATGTTCTGTTTTGTTTATGTGAAATGAAGGAAAGGATGATGGCTTGTATCAAAAGACAGAAGGAGAGAAATGTAGCAATGAATCACAGATTAAAATCTTTCTGGAATAGGAATTTCTCCTAAAAATCCCTGAATGATATTTTCCAATAGAGACTCAGAATAGTGGCTAAATCCTCTTTAGAACTCCCACGATCATTTTTTCTTTTAGATGAGTAAAATCTTCAGTACAGCAAAATCTGCAATGATTTAAAATTACAAATATACTGAATATGCAGTACTCTGATGCAAACATTTTTGTGGTAAAAGGCCAGGTGTTACATCAAACAGTGTTTTAGGCTGATCCCTATGGAAATATTCCCTCTAGAAATAAGACAAATATTTCATTTTACAGAAATTTGTGAATTCTGGGGAACTGACTATGTACAACAACTACATTCAAAGGCCTATGCATTTTGGGTGAAAGATGTGAAATTGTCTCCTGCTTGACAAGTTTATATGGAGACCAATTTTCCTCTGACCTTTTAGAGTTCCTTTCAATAGCTGAATGCAAGACTCCAGACTTCATCACTGGTAAGTTTTGAACTGTGATGTTTAATTGGAGGTGATGTCTGCTCAGTCCTGGCTGGAAATATTGATTATATACAAATATGAAGACTGAAATTGCCAATTAGTCTATTCATTATTAGAGATAATTCTGTCTTTTTGTTTTCACAGTGTATGTACTTTACAGCTATGCCTACCAGAAGAAATATTGCCCTGAGCAGTGATATGAATGCTCTATAAAAGATCTTTCTAAAGAGATTATATTAAAAGGCAGACTTATGATCAGTTCTTATGCCATGTTGCCTGTATGGCTTGCTTAGCTTCAGAGAAATTTGATTTTCTTGGAGAAAAGTTTATGAAAAAAAAAAAAAAGTTCAGAACTGGAGCATATTTTCCTTTAACAATGCTAGGGAAATTTCTCCTGATGGGTGTGTAAAATACCTCATTCATTACCAGAGCATTTTCTGTCACAGAGGTGAATGGGGCAATGCCTGGGTACACACTGAGTCTGGATACTAAATCCACCCCAAAACTCAGTCTTTGACGTTAAAAGAAATTATCCAAAAAATGTCAGAGATAATGCATTTTTCAGGAAGCCTGACACTTGAAGTCCTGGGAATGAAACACCACTCATAGTAACACAGGTGTTTCCATCAGTGTTTATCAGTGCATGAGGTGTTCACTTAGGAACACATGGGATTAGCTGGGAGGGATGAAAGTAGAACAAGAGCTTAAGCTTCCAATTGGTGTTTTTAATGGTGTGTTAAGTTCTCATACCTCTGCTGTTCTCAGTAACTGACTGCAGGCAATCACAATGCCAGGCAAAGACAGGAAGATTCACTTTAGCTTAAACCTCTTGTACTCTCACAGAATACATGGGGTTGGAAGGGATGTTTAAAGGTTACCTAGTCCAAACCTGTGCAGTGAGCAGAGACATCCCCAACCATAACAGATTTCTCAGAGCCCCATCAAGCCTGACCCTGAATGTCTCCACAGATGGGGCCTCCACCACCGTGATCTAAGAGTTCATGTTATCTCACAGATACATTCAGAGAATTTCTGCTAAACAATGACAGTTTGGTGGTGGATTTAAGTGCTCTGTTTTCTTTTCCCATGGAGGTTGCAGGATGAGAATTTTCCCTTCTCTGCCTTGCCAGTGATTCAAAGCTAAGCCTGGTAGAGGATGGGGAGGAAGGCAAGGGAAAGCTAAGTACAACAGTATTGTCTCTTGAATGGCTTGGAATTGTTGTCTTAAGTAGGAGCATTTTTCAATGACCTCTTACTTGTTCTCTTTGGTTTTTAGTCCCTAATCACTTGTCAGAAAAAATGATGAAAATTCAGCAGGCACCATGGATCTGATTGCAGCATCAATTGTAAAGCTGAAGCTGATTGCAAGATCATCATGAAAGCCTGGATTGAGACTGACCTGTCACTCTCATGAAGGCCCTGACCTGCAGGGAAATCATTTGGAGGGAGTTGGCATTTTTGACAAGTTAGTCAGAGAGGTCACTGTTGAAACCTTCCTTCATCAGTCCTGCTTTTCACTTGTCTGTATTATTTCCATCACAGCTGACCAGAATGTTAAATCTGTGCTATCCAACCAATGACATTCAAAGGGAGTCCCCTAGCAGCCAAAATCAGCCAACAACTGTCACTAAACTCTGTGCCTCAGCACCACATCCACGTGTCTTTTAAGTCTCTCCAGGGATGGTGTCTCTACCACCTCCCTGGGAAGCCTGTTTCAAAGCTTGATAGCCCTTTCAGTGAATAATATTTTCCTAATATCCAACCTGAACTTCCCTTGGCACAACTTGAGGTCATTTCCCCCTGTCCTGTCACTTGTTGCATATAAGAGACTCATCCCCCACCTCATTCCAGTCTCCTCTGATATAGTTGTAGAGTCTCCCCTCAGCTTCCTTGAAGACTAAACTACCTCAATTTCTTTAGCCATTCCTCATAAGACTTGTGTTCAAGGCCTTTCACAAGTTGTTCTTCTTTGGACATGCTCCAACACCTCAATGTCCTTCTTGCAGTGAGGGGCCCAAAACTGAACAGCAGTATTCAAGGAGTAGTCTTTCTTTCATTTGGCTTTGTCTATTCTATTCTCTTTTCTTTTCATTATAAGAAAAAGAAAAAAGAGAAAAAGAAAAGGAGAAAAATTAAAAAAAAAGAAAAAGAGAAAGAAAAAGAGAGAAAAAAAAGAAAAATAAAGAAAAAGAGAAAAAGAAAAGTCACCTGTGGGTTCTTTTTGTTTGGGTAGTTGGGTTTTGGTTATGAGGGTTTGTTTGTTTGTTTGTCATTTTGGGGATGGCTTTTTGATTGGTAGTTTCTGACAAACATTGGTAATGCTAGCTTCTGAAGTCAGTCACATGGAGTGTGATCCAGGCTTTTGAGAGAGCTGATGTTTCTCAGCAGTTCTTAACTCCATTTCACAGACTGATGCACAGATGCTGCAGTCATACAGATTGCGTGGGAAAGTGAAGCACTTACAGAACCAGTGGAGAAACTGCTCTTCCTGCTGCAGATGTGCACATATTGTCTACCTTATTCTTAGATGTGCTCATAAGGCTTGCACATGCTTTATAACTAAAAGCTCAGATGAGTGGAACTTGTCAGCTTTTAGCAGTATTTTAGCAGGCTTAAAAAAAAATATTCAGTTTTAGTGTTGCAACTGAAGTGACAGATGGTAAAAGAGCAGGAGGGTTAACAGGAAGAATATTGCAGGAGTCTGTGCAGGTATAAATACTTAGCCAATAAATAAGGTAGAGATAATAATGCTTGTGGATGTAAAAAACAAAAGCAAAACCAAAAAAAAACCACCAACCCCAACAAAATCCAGCAAACAAAATAAAAAACCTGCAAGCAAGCTTCTTAATATCTCCTTTTTAATAATAATTATGCCTAAATCTAGCAGAGCACTTTTTGTCAGTATATTTGATGGAGGAATTACTATGTGTTGCCATGGTGTCAGGTTTTCTTTTTCAGGGTAGAACCATGCATTTAAAAAAGAAACCTTTACCTTGTTGCTATGCATACACTACATTGTGTTATTACAACCCCAGAAAGCAGCACAACAATACTGCAAGAAAGTCAATATCCTGAGATAAGAGAAATGCTCCCTTTCTTTGACCTTTCACTCAAATGCAGTGTTGCAGTAATACTTAAATCTGATGAATCCTCTGAAAGTCAGGCTGTAAAATTTCCAGTGTGCATGTCATTCATGTAAAAGTTTACCCAGTAATGTCCTACCCACAGATGTTTTCAGACTCAGACTCCAACCTTGTGATAGAAATGGTCCCTCCCAAGCAGCAGACATTGGTTCATGTTAGACAGGATTTTGTTCCCAGTGGTTGGGAAGCATCTCTTGTTAAATAAATAAATAAATAAATAAATAAATAAATTTGACGGTCCTTCTTAACAACAGCTTGCTGTTGTTTCTGTATGCAGCAGCCTACAAGGCAGTGAAGTGGTTGCCAGCATATCAGTTGTCTTGGACTTCCTCTGCCATCCATACTGAAATATGTGCAGTGCCAGTCAGCATCTAGTTCTGGCCAAATCTTTGCACCTTTATTCCACATCCTAGTTTAGATGAAAGATAAAATTAATGATACCAGCTTTTACAGATTTTTCACTAACTTATGTATGAGAGACTTATAATACTCTGTGTGTGACTAGTGACTGGGAGGTGGGTGGCTTGTTAAAGTTCCTGGGATGGCAGATGACTGGTGGAGAGGGACTGTTTAAGCAGATGAAGTTGAACCAAATCCTCATTTGAACTCAGCTGAATTATTGTTTCTTTAAGCCTGCTCAGATGAGAAAAATATTTAGCCTGAAGTTTGGTTCAAATTCTTGATTATTAGAAATGTAGAAGAGCAGCTGATACACAGTATCCATGCTGAGAAATTAGTTCAGCACAGATACAGAAAAAACATTTCTAAATGTCATCACAGGATAATTTTTCCAGCAACCCTTTATAGGTGGAACTCAAGAGAAACTGGAGCACTTCCTCCTTTTCCCATTTATAACATGAAGAGCTATGTCGTACAACATTTGTTATAACACAACATCATACTACATCATGATGTATCTACCAGGGCAGCATGTCACAAAATGTGTCACCAATTATCCCAAACACTAATTACATTTTTTCCTCTTCCTTTGCACAGGGACAATAACCATGCTATGAAAAGAAACATCCTACTCTATTTTAGGAGTTACTGAAAGCAATGAATGAGATTGGTTCCATAGCCAATCTCCTTCGATTTACTTCATTAACCAATGAACTAATTAGATTCTTTCCTTCTAAAAACACTTTCTGAGAGTCTTATTTTGGTAGTTACAATGTCTGCCATGAGTATTTCAGAGCCTTTTTAACCCATTTAAAAATGGATTAACATTGAAATTGTTGAAAAGAATAATCAGTGGCTAAATGGGAAATATCATCAGCCCCAGAAGTTTGAAGCTTGCATTTCATCCAGCTCTTTTTTTCCCCCTTTTTTTCCTTTTTTTTTTTTTTCTTTCTTTTTTTTTTATTCAGGGCAAACGTTTTCACTGTGAGGTACTTATTTCTCTTTCACATTCCTCTGAAATGTCTGTTCAGACACATCATAAGACTTGTTGAGCTGCTTATCTGAGTTTAAGTGGCAGCTGTTTTCTTCGGAAAAAAGACTGTAAACATTAGAAATTGAATTTAAGCCTCTAAACCTCTATGTGTTTAGATCAACTCTCTTTTCAAACTGGCTACATCTCGCTAGTCCTGAAATGACCTGCTCATGAACATGGTATTTCCAGGGACAGCATCTCAAAAGCCATTCTTCCTGGTAAGTTAATTCTAGTAAATTGCTCTTGGATGTCATTGCTCTTAGGATCTCAGCAGTTTTAAAGGCAAGACAAAAGCATCAGTTTCTCTCAGCTGAAAGCCAGGGCAAGATACAGATTTGCTATAGCTGTGTAGGCTGGTAAGCTCTAGTAGGCTTATTCAGCTATGGAGCCAAAACACAAGAAAATGATCCTTATCATCTTTCTTCTATTCATTATGATATTTAAAATGAACAATATCATCACGTACATGCCTTTAGGCATATGCCATCTATACAAATGTCAAATGTGTTTCCAAAGACACCTCCTTGCAGTCCAGCTCCAGCACCATCATTAGACAAAGAGACATTTTGTCATGTTGCTGTCTGTTCATTAAGACAGTTGTGAAGTAAGATGGCAGAATATATAACAATCCAAATAGAGCCATATGGCAATGCTTCTTACTGGAGCTGATGAACACAGAGGAAGGTCTAACGTCACCCAGCCCCACGTTTCTCAACTTTATTGATTCAGGCAGTATCTGTTTCTTGCCATTCTCCTATATGATTGACCTGATATTGGCTTAACTGAATAGAGTTCAGTTTAGAAAAGAATACTAACCAAATGTTCAGAACCACCAGTGTTACATCTAATTAAAGCTGTGGTTTTGAAAACAAATCTCTCTGTACATGGTCTAGCAACATTTCTATGTAAAGGACAAACAACCCAATATATAGGAAATCTTAAAGTATGCTCAACATATGGGGTCAGCAATATCCTCATAAGTGCTTGACTGCCTGCATCAAGAGCTAGTCCCATTGAATTAAACCCATCAGTAGCAACTTTTAAAGAGTGCCCATCTGAACATCAGTTGTGGTGCTCTCTGAAAGGACTGGTAACATTTCCTTTCCTCCTCACAGGAGAATCTGAAGCTTTTGATATGGCATGAAAGGATTTATTTCTTCCTAGTCAGGAGCGGCATAACGTACATCATGGAGAAATTTCAGTAGAAATCATATGACAAGAACTTGATTTTGAGATGCTAATTGCAGTACTGCAGTATCCATCCTGTAGATAAGTCAGTGGCTACTACAAAACCAGTGGGGTATTTCAGTTGCATTAGCCAGAAGTCTTAAATTGGTGCTCTGAGCTTATTTTGAAAACAACAGATAAATAAATGCAATTGTGATACAATCAGATAATCCATAATAAGAAAATTACCTTAAAATTGTGCTTACGGATTCTTTGAAATCCCGTTTGGTTATACTTCATTATAGGATTTTATTTTGTGGAACATCAGTACTTCTAATGACTGTAGCTCAGCAAGAGTCAAGGAAAGGTTTCATGGCATTTTCTCTAAGGTTGTCAGAAGCATCATCCAAAATCTACATGATCCAGACTGTTCTCAGTTACACTGTGCCCAGAGGAAAAGCTTGTCGCTTTCTGAAAAGCCACTCTTGTTACCAAGCACAATGTGTCAGCAAGGATACACCATCCGTGCAAACCCAGCAATGATCCAAGTCTGCTAATGAATGCCATGATGGTAAAATGATCTGACTCTGTCACGGCACATGCATACTGATGTCAGTGGATTTTCTAGCTTTCAAAACAATTCCTTCAGGTGCTGTTATTTGGGGTTTTTTTATAATCACTCTACTCATGAAATTGAAGCCTATTTAGAAGACAAAAAGCCCTATTCAACAATTAACAAGTTTTCCTTTTCTGTAGGAAGACAAGAAGAAGCAGCTTCTGGTACTCCTGCATTGTATATTTCAGCACTGTCGCAGCAAAGGTCCAATGATGATAATCCATCTGTCATAAGGAATTCCTCACCCACTAATGGGTACCATCAATTTTTAAACTACTTTGACCTTATAGTTCAAAGTTAAGATCTTCTTATTGCAATTGGGTTTTCAAATGTGCTCAAAACCTGAGGAATGACATTAATCCTGCAACCTCCAAGCAAAAAGACTGGACTCTCTGAAGCCCAGTTCTGCTCTTTATTGTATTCAAGAGTTTTTTTATTTTTTTTTTTTTTGTTCCTGGCATTTGGAAGAGTATTGTGAGATAGAAATGGAAGTATGCTTTGGGGAAGAGACTTTAGTCTCTGATGATTCTGTGACCATCAGACTGATAGGAGAGGCACAGTGATCAATAGCGGTGCCTGAGGAGCATAACAACAGAGATAAAGAGAATGTACTATAGTCTGTACTATCAAATAAAGTGAACTTTAAAGCCCCACTGCTTACTTGTACCAAACATGTCTTATGCTAACTGTTAAGAGATCAGATTAATCCTGCTTTAAGTCTTGTCACATGTGTAACCATCTGGCATGGGGACAAGTGCCAAAACATGACTTGCATATTTGCTGTATTGGGAGAAAGACATGTTTGACTGTGAACTGAGCCAATTTATTTGTGATATGTGCAAATACTGCTTCTCCCTACAGCTTGGAGAACACAAGATTTCATAGAGCTTGTTAACTCAATCCTCATCCTCTGCATTCTGTCCCTACTCTGAGCTGTAAAAAGTCTTTATGTTTGGCAGGTCAGTAAAAAACAGAGCATCATCCTGTTTATTTTATAGCTAACTTCATTAGAAATAAACAGCAAGGACTGAAATACAGGGCTGTAAAAACCCAGCTTAGGTTTGTAATGTAATGTAATTCAAGTAATTAGTCCACTTAAACTTTTTTATGTGGTCTCTGGATTTCCAAAGTGCTAAAAATGCTTTGTAATGGCTGTTCCACAGATTTTAATGGGATTGGCATCCTGGTTTTAGTCATGAAAGAACAGGCCATATCTTAGTATCTCAGGCTGTTTTGCCAAAATTTCAGCTGGTACATGTGGACATGAGACCCACACAACCAAACAAAATATGTCATTTTTTGGAACCTTGTCATGCTTGTCGTTAACAAGTCCAAAAGAACTTAGCTATACTAGTTCACATTGTCTTCATTTTTTTGCTAATAATAGAAAGCAGTGATCTCAAGAAATACATTCATAACTTTACAGTGAATTGCCTTGGATTCATGTCATGTAGTTCCTCTGGATGTGTTTAAGATATTTGAAGTTTTGATCATTAGACATAGTAGATCAAGCATGTGCTGGAATTTCTGAATTTATCCTAATCTAATGTGCCTTCCTGGCCATTCACAGTGAGAGCTGACCTGTGATTTCAACTGATAACTATAGGCAAGTGGATAAAAACTCCAACCCACACTGGAAAACGTGGTCACATAGAAGAAAAAGTAGGTATATGCTAATATCTGAAGTGGCCATGCATATAAACATTATTTAGGGAAAATTTCACTAAAGTATAAAACTAACTGAAAAAACAATCCACAAGATGAAATTATGGTTTATTTCACTCTGATTGTCTAAATTAGGTGTTCCCTAATATTCCACATACATTCCCATTTAGGCAGATTAAGGATGTGTAGACTTCTTTTTCCTTAATGAAACATTACTTACATGTCAAGGCCTTTAGGATTTAGAGTTTCAGGATAGCTATCTCATGAGAACATTTTCACGATTCATGTGTTTTATGGCCAGGAACAACAATCATCTTATTTGAGCTCCAGTGTAGAACAGATTGTAGAAATGTTCTCTTATATTTATGGAACAGCAAAAAAAAAAAATCCCTTTAGAATGTTTAACTCAATTAGACTATGTATGTTAAATATGCTGAGGGTAGCTTTGATATTAATTCAACTGCAGACATATCCATTTGATTTTCTCCTAAGTCAGTTTTAGAGAGTCGATAATGAATGAAGGGCTATAATTGTACATGATATTGATTCTGTGGCAAATTCTTTCCCTATGCAATGTTTCAATAAAACTGAATTTCTTATGTTGTTTACTCAGAACAGTCCAGAAAAGAGTTTCCATTCTCTGGGGGAAGGAAAAAACAACAAAGCAAAGATATTTCAATGCATTTTCTTTTTAATAAGATTGAATCTTGTAGAAATTGCATGCAAAGCTTGATAAGAAGTGTTAATCAGATAAACATCTGATGCATCTGAAAAGCACTTTAAAGTGTTCAAAGCATCCTTCATAGCCTTTGGAAAAGTGTGAGTAACTTTTAGACAAATGGTTTGCATGGGATTCATGTCACCTAACTTTGTCTACTAAGAAGATAAGTCCTTAGGCTAAACTGAACTCTGTCTACAGAGGAGAACATTATTGTTATTGTGATGATGAAGATACAAACAAGACAAAGTTTGTGAGGGGAGGTAATATTTTTATTATGTCATTTTATGCATTTGGAAAAAACTGAAAACATCTTTCCATTGCTTACAGTTTTCTTCAGATCTGAAACCAAAATTGGAGAAAGAAATATACTTCTAGTGGATGATTCATCCCTTCATAAGATAGATAGGATGACTCATTCTCTGTAGGTACCTATTCATCTCTATTAACCATAGAAGGATTCTGGTTGACAGGCTAACAGTAAACACCTCACATTAAGATAGAAAAAAAATAAAATAGATAGATGACATGTAGTCTAACTTACAGTTGTAGGTGTTTCTGAATATGAACTTTCTTCCTTTTGTTTTTTGGATTCAATTCAGGTGCAAATTCTGTAATATTTACAATTCATTTCTTTAGATCCATATATTCCCCTCTCAGCTTCAGTCAGAGACGTTGTGGTGTTCAGAATGACTGAATTATCTGTCCTCAAAGAGGAATAGCAGCCTTTTTGTTCTCTAAACAATTCAGAGCTCTCCTGGGAAACAGATGTAGAGAGCTTCTGAGATTAAATCTCATATTAATATCTGTTTGATTTTAGTTGATGGTAAAATGACAATGTACTTATTACTACAGGATGATATAGTAAAAACATTCAGCATATGCTGAATATGTGCTCTTGATCTTTCTGAGATTCTCAATATATTATCTCATATTTTCCAGATGACATAAAGATATAAATACCTTTTCTTTATAATATCGTGTACCACTTGAAGAAGACAATACTTTCTGGAGACTAATCCTAAATCATTTTGGCATATTACGCTGAGCATTCATACACGGTAAATAAATACATCACTGTGGATGAAATGTCACCCTAAGTGAAGACATCTCCAGTGTGTGATTATGGAAGTATGGTCACTGATAAGGGTTGATGTATTGTCAGAAGTGGCATCAGTTCATTTAACTGGTCTAGAGGCAGAGACGTACCCTTCTTCTCCTTGTGGAGATGCTGGGCCTTCTGAAAAGAAGTCAAGATGGTGGGTAAGAGGATTAGTAAGGCCAAGTAAGAAAAATTCAATGCTGAAAAGAGACCGGAAACATTAGACTCTCAAATTTCCCAGAGGCATCCTTAATGGCTGGCTCAGGAACAAACCAGATGTGGGTTTTGAAGGCAGACCAGACTGAACTGACTCAGCAGAGACTGTGTATTGAAATACATCTTGTGAAACATAGACATCTCCATCTTGTCACAAGCAGGTTCTTTTTATTTTCCAATATTTATGATAGTTTCTCCCTCTGGTTGGTTCAGTCCCCAGCTGCTGACTGAGCACTGAAAACATCCTCTAAAATTTCAGCAGTTCTTCCATGTAATGCTTGGTAACTGCTGTATTTCAGATTCCTTCTAGGTATCTTTGCTTACTCTGAACATGCATGATAGAGACAAAGTTGGTGAGGGGCTCGGAACACAAGCCCTATGAGGAGAGACTGAGGGAGCTAGGGTTGCTTAGCCTGGAGAAGAGGAGACTCAGGAGTGACCTTATTGCTCTCTACAACTACCTTAAGGGAAGTTGTAGACAGGCAGAGGTTAGTCTCTTCTCCCAGGCAACCAGCACCAGAACAAGAGGACACAGTCTCAGGCTGTGCCAGGGGAGGTTTAGGCTGGAGGTTAGGAGGAAGTTCTGCACAGGGAGAGTGACTGCCCGTTGGAATGGGCTGCCTGAGGAGGTGGTGAAGTCGCCATCACTGGAGGTGTTCAGGAGGAGACTTGATGGGATGCTTGGTTGCGTGGTTGAGTTGATTAGGTGGTGTTGGATGATAGGTTGGACATGATGGTCTTGAAGGTCTCTACCAACCTGGTTTATTCTATTCTATTGTAAAGATTGAAGGTTAGGGAGAATACATCACTCTTTATGGGATTGAAGACAGGATTATATTTTGAATAGATGCTGGTGAAGGGGAGAGAAGCCAAAGCACAGTAGTCAGAGTTTCTCCTCATCTCTCATTAAAGTCAAATGTCTCCACTCTTCCAAGCATGCTTACTGGTATGCATTCACTTCAACTGATCAGGTTCATACACCCTAACTAATGTACCTTCTGAGAGAAGCCAAATGCTGCAGACCATTATGTGGTTCACTGGAGAGCCAAGCCTGGCATACGCTGCCTGTAGTGGGCCCATTTGTAATTTGCTCAGTTTTCTGAGTGTTGTGGATAGGTGCCAGGTAATTGCTAAGGGGTGCATGTATATTTGAGGTTGGCAGAGTTAAGGACAAGAATTCTGTGAACAATTAGTTAACTTCAGTCCTGACTCCTTATAATTGGATAATTAGCTATTAGTGACTAGGTACCCTGACTGGTGTCTTTTTGTTTGTTTGGTTGGCTGGGTTTTTTTCCACTTTTTCCAGTCCTTCCTGCTATCTGTTAAGCTCTGAAATGGCTGTGTTTTGCTTCTTCTGCAAATTTCCCTGAAATTCAGAATGTATGCTTTGCCAAGCGTTGTAGGAGCAAGTAAATCTATAGGGAAGGTATGCAAATTGTGAGCTGCAGAGCACAGCTGTGAGCAGAATGGCTTTGTGGTTACAGTTCTGGCCTTGGACTCAGCAGGGTATTACTCCTAACCGTGCTTCCTATCTGTGTTGTGATTATTGGCACATGAATTAATCACCTCAGGCTTTCTTCTGTACCCAAAGCAGTAGATTGTAAAGTATATATTTTTCTAGGTTGTCTTCACTGTTTTCATCTTGTTTTCATCTTCTTTTATTCAGCAGATGCTTGCCTTTTTCTCTTGCTAGTGCCTACCCTCCTACTACAATCAAAATCACAGTGTAACCTTTTTTACTCTCCCAACTGGTACTCAATAGTTCTCTTTTTTTTAATCCCAGGTATGTATTGAGTTCCCATGAGGGACACAGGAGTGGCCATGATCATCTTGTGGCTACACTTTCAGGTCATATTATTTAAAACACAGACAAGATTGTTTTGTCCCATTCATGGCCTCTTTTAATAAAAATTGTAACCTTATCATGTTGGGAGATCTCTTTATTAAGTATAATGACAAAGCCTCACATGAAATTCTTCAAGTGAAAATATGTCAGAAATATCCCATTTAGAGCTTTATTTAGATAAAATTAGAGAGTTTGGGAGATTGATCCTGTGCTTAAGAAGCTTACCCTTCTCCGGGCACACTCATCTAAGACAAGTAAAATAACAATTTTTCTGTGAAGACTGTGAGAATGTATAGTAATTCATGACCAAAAATTCAAACCAAATCAACCAACCAAATGAAATAGAAACAAAAATAAAACCAAACCAAATGAAAACAAAAAAAACAAACACAAAAATACCACCAACCAACCAAATAAAAACCTCCAAAATATGAAACCCAGACCACAGTAAAAGAAAAAAAATGTCTTCTGGGTTTCTTGCATTTCAGATCATCTTTCAGATTTGAATAAGCATTTTTAAAAGATGTGGTAAGGTACAGGGTTTAGCACCAGGATTGGCAGATAATGGTTGAACTCAGAGATCTTAAAGATCTTTTCCAAACAACATGATTCTATGATTCTAAATACATGAACACTTGGTATCTGCAATCAAGCTACTGATGGCCAGTCTTAGATTCTCTCTGGCACCCTTTTACAGAGGCCTAAAACTCTCTACTCCAGCTCTTGTTTGGGCAGAAAATCCAGATGTAGTCATAGGCAACTACAGTCTTGCTTTACACATGTGCTTCGTACATTTCATCAAAGCTGAGGGTAAAGCCTCCACCTGTGAGGAAAGTCCAGTGATCAGGATTCACTGATCTGTCCCTCATCCTTTCATCGAGATGAAGACACAGCTCAAAATTGTTTTGGGCCCCAGTGAAATACCAAGCCCATTTATGTCTTTGATCCTGAACATCAAAGTCCTCCAGAGAATTAGCCCATTCCAGCTGAAGACTCATTTTCCTTCAGCAGCTGTATGTTTTCCAAAGGCTTGAGAAACATCACTTGGGTGATGGGGCTGCTATCAGAGTGCTAACAGAGTGCTCCATTATTTCTCAATCAACATAGTTAAATAGATGGTTAAATGTGTGTTCCACTTGGCTAATTACAGAGTTGTGTGTGCTCTTATGGGTATTTATCTGCTTCTAGGGAATGTTTTTTTTTCTGACCCAGACAACATCTCTTGATACATGGCGTTTCTGTCACATAGAACATGAAATATATAATCTCTGAAATCAGTAGGCATGCAGGGCTACAACGGGTGATTAAAAGCCGGAGAGTCCTGAACTGGACATTACTGACACTGACAGGGAGAAACACAAATTGCTACACAAATCTCTATGTCCCAGGGTCCTATGCTGACACAGGATTTGTGATCCCAATGTCACAATTTGAGTCTACTGCACATTATCAAAGAGGTGTTGTTCCCCAGATTTGGCCCTCAGGCAGACAATCAAAAGCAAGAAAAGAATATATTTTGTTTAGAGACATCTGTTTTGAGATATTAACTAGTAAATAATGCATAAGTTGGGATGATGTTTTGGCACCACAGCACTGCATTCCTGAATAAAACAAGTAAGAGAGCCATCACTGGATGTATGCTTGATCCCTTTCTTGTCAATCAAAGCTGAATAAGTCTGGTAGACTAAGCAAAGGTGAAAACAAGTTTTGTTTGCTTGTTTGCTTTTTTTCACAAAGCTAGTATTTCCCTATAGCATTGAGTGGTCATTCTCAACAAAGCAATGTGAGGGTCTTGTACTATCTGAAGAGGAGTATCATGGTGTAGTTCACCAGCACATTACCTATCCATCCACTGGGTTGGAGGGAAATGTAGGGAGACAGCTGGAAGCAATAACATTCTCATCCTCCTCTAGTAAAGATGGAAGTTAAGGTGTCCTTTATTACATTTGTTTCATGCAGGAACAAACTCTTCCTATCTTTACAAGAGCTGAGTTCTCATCTCCATCAGTTGGCCCAAATGGACTTGGAGTTTAATTACAAAACATTTTTTCAGTCAGGAGAACTAAAAACTCTGCCATATTCTCTAATGAATTTGGAACGGGATCAAAATGTCTGGAATGGTGTTATTGGCTTGGGTAGAACCCAGATTTGGTTGTTTTTATATATTTGAAGGCCAATTTGCAAAGTTACTCAAGCAAGCACTTCTCAATATTTGGGTTTCATCAGAAAGATTTCATCTGTCTCTCTGTAGAACATGCTGTGGACATGGCTGTCCCATCATATAGCCAGGGATTGCCTTTGTGCTTGGCATAGTGGTTTCTTCAGTTAAAAACTCACCTACAGATTCCTTTCCTCACTGCCATATGGTCTTCACAATTAAAGCACAGATTATTTATCATCTATATTACAGTGGCACCCACAGCCCCACTCACAGTGAGTACTATTGACCTACCCATGACCACATTTCTTATTACCAGTTTCTGTCTCTGAAAGCTTTTTTTGGATTCTACAGCAATACAAATGGTAACATAAGAGTGGATGAGCTTTCTTCCCTTGCAAAATGGGAACTCTATCAGAGATCAAAGGGAGGTCAGCAAAATGATACTAGTGACTGTGCATGCATTTCTAACAACAAATGGAAAAAATTGACTTCCCCAGGGTATGTCAAAGGTTTAGACAGGACAGTGCATGGTTAAACCACCATGATTCACAGACCACCATGGTAGATGAGGCCACGATGTGTGTTCTGCAGGTGTTTCCTGGATATGACAGAGTAGAAACATTAGCAAGTTCATGAAATAAATCCTTTATGTCAAAAGTTCATATTGATCTAGTAGGAATTTTGAGCACTGATGGTGCTGGTCCAATAAGCTAGGAAATTGTCTTTTAAATCATTGTTGAGTGCTGCTTGTCCCCTCAGAAAACTTTTCTGAATCTTGCCTGAATGGATTTCACTTGGATATCCACAAAATAATATAGCCTTTAAAGAGAGAAAAAAGATATTCAGATCCCAGGTGTTTCCAAAATAGGCATCCTCCTCTCACCTCAGAATATTCAGTGAAATGAATTTTGAGCCAGATTTAGCCACAGTAAAAATGAACAACAGCCCAAAGTCTAACTGCAGTGCAGACTGTAGTCATGCTAAACACTATTTTTCTGCTTGTCCTTTCATTTCAAACAGTCTCCTTTCACTACATTATATCAATATTGCTAAAATGCAATGTCCCTTAAAACATGCAAAACGGGATTAAATGAATTTATCAGATCTGAGGATTTTTTGCATTCTATAAAGATGTAATATGTCCCCTTGTGTATAGTATCTCTCGCCCATTACCAATCCATCATGTATCTATAAGAATTAGTAAATCTCTTTCATTTACTTAGAAGAAAATGTTCAATAGATGCCACATGAATTTTGCACATTACTCTCATTCTGAGGCTCATTAATAGGACACCATGTAAAATACAGAGATCATTTCTAGTCTTAAATTTGTGTTCTCTCCTTAAATCTGGGGGAAAGATGGAGGGTCAAGGTGTTTTCTTATAGCCGTTTTAGACATACTTAATTGAGCTTCATATTAAAAGTGAAGCAGAAACATATTAAAGGATAGAGATGAGTGTGTCATCTCCATTACATCTAAAGGACAAAATGGTACAAGTCTGTAAAAGCATTTGGTCAGTCTCAAGTTGCCTTGATTAAAAGAAAGACTGAGAAACATTTTCATTATGTAATTTTAGGCTAAACATCTAAAATCAAAGGAGGTGGAAAATAATCTAATAGCCTTACTCTTCAGTGCTGTATCTTCCAACCGTGAAGGCTGACCAGCTAACATTTTTTGATCGTGAGTTACCATTTAAGTTAACATATTTAAACGTAGTTCCTTTAAAAATTTTATTTGTCTTTAACTGAAATATGCGAAGAAATTCTTTTAATTCATGTAAATGGTGCCTGATGGGTATTTATTTGAGTCTTTTATTGCTGGTAGCAACATTTAGCAAAGCTTAGTTGAGAAGTAGGAAATTTCACTAGCAGGTACCCAACTCAAACCAAACCTAGATTTGTACAGACTCCAAATTCTGATAACAGAATAAATGTGTTTGTGGCATAAAATTTGAGACTAATTAGCACCAAATCATCCTCTTTTTAGTAGTCTAATAAAAAAAGGAAAAGTTCTAATTCTAACCTTGGAAATTGTACTGAATTTCTGTCATTTTTGTCCAAACCAGGATCGAGCCCTTCGGCAGGGCATAAATGAGAGGTTTGATAACTGTTGTACAACAGGAATTTATGTGAGAAATTTTCTTCAGCATTTATAAATACATTTCTCTTCCAAGAGGACAGAAGGGAAAAATTATTTGGAGTCAGCTGTAAGACCTGGTAGATCCTGCTTTACTTGAGGTATCTGGTAATTTTTACCTCCGTGATTAAACACATAAGCAAGATCTGCTGATTTCCTTTCTGGTGAGCTGTCAGGTGTTATAATACATGGTCAGTCAGTTGTTTTTTTTCAGAGAGGACTGAGAGAGGATAAGGGAAATAAAAGATCTTCACAGTTTCTGTAATCCATATCAACCTGGAAGGATTGCAGTTAATAGTAGGATAACACACACATGGCTGCAGTCTATAAAAGCTCCCCTGTAAGTAGACAGCAGTTCTTAACTAGTTATTTAAAGTTCCCCAGTGATCACAAAGCAGGGACTGATAATTCCAGAGGGTGATTCATCCCAGTCTAAGATAGATGTCTAACATAAGTGGGACGAATAACTCAGCAGACGCATTATCTTGCTCTAGTGCTACAATGGAATCAAAACAAGTAGATAATTTAGAGATCTAATACAGATCATTGAAGATATTTGAAACAAATCTGCATCCTAACACATATTTAGAAGCTCTGGAGTAACAGTTTCTTGAAATGACTGAATAAGGAGGTTTAATAGAACTGAGTTTTATTTTGAAGATAAACCTCAGGTAAGAGAAAAACTTGGTGTGACGTAAGAGACACCTTACTACATTAAACCTCACCCTATTATTCAGCAGCCAATTTAAATATCTACAGAGACCTGCCAAAGCTTACACAATCATCCACGATTTCAGAAAACATGTTCCTCCAGAGAGAGAGTTGACCTACAAATTTCCAATGAACAACATACCAGTAAGATTCTTTGTATCCTTCTGCTCTTCAGACATCATGAAATGCACAGCCATATTTTTTCTTCTATGACCTAACAAAGCTTTTTTATAGGTTGACTTCCCTATAAATACCTAGAGATTGTTAGAGTATACAATGAGCTTGGCAAAGAAAACAAACAACAAACAAACAAAACCCCTTCATCTTTCAAATTGACCCCAGAAATGTGGACATCAGGAAAACTTTTTCACCATTCTAAGGATTATTTGTGAAATTTGAGGTTTGAGATCTGATCTATTTTTCTGTCACTTTCAGTTACTTGCATGTTTCTTCATATTTTATACTAATTTTAAATGAAAAAAATTAGCCTTTTTCTGGCAAAGACTTTCCTGCCAACCAATGAAAGAAGCCACTGGAAAATTATCTTATAAAATTATAGAATCATTAAGGTTGAAAAAGACCTCCAAGATCATCAAGTCCAGCCACCAACAAAACACTGTCATGACCATGAAACCATGTCCTGAACTGCCAAACACCACCAGGGATGGTGACTCCACCACTTCCATCAGTAGCCTGTTGCAATGCCTGACCACTCTTTCAGTCCAGAAATGTTTCCTAATATCCAATCTAAACCTCCCCTTGCAGAGCTTAAGGTCATCATTCATAAATGTCCCTTTTATTTATCTTCATATTTCAATATTCACTACAGAGTAAAGGATTATCTTGTGCCAACAAATAATTTTAGATTTAGTCACTCTTCTGTCATTTTTTTATTCACATGCACTCCCCCATTAGCGATTTATGTTCACACAGTACCTGAGCTTGCACTGATTTTTATAGTCACTATCTAGATTGCTCTGTGTCATCACATGTTATCAGTCATCCAAATAGATGACAGACTAACTCCTCAGGAATTTCATGAGTGTGAAAATAATTAGTGCAAATAAAGTTATATGGGCTGAATTTCACTCTCAGGATTTATAATTTCCTTTCAAGTTAGTTGCAATATATTTTCATTTAACTATGTGAAATATATTTTAGTGGATACTTTCCATCAATAAATAAATTTTTTACTACTTTGATTCTTGATATCTTGAAATGAGGCACCCTGCCTCAGTGACTACAAAGATGTTTTTCAGATGACAAGGTTTCTTGATTTATATCTAAAATCTCTCCACTTTTAGCAGTCAGGATCACCAAACTTATATGTGCATAAATGAACTTTATTCCACTGCTGGGACTCTAATTGCACTGGTTATTTTTGCTGCTGAATAGCTTTAACTTTGCTGGATGAGATGAACAAGAGGACACAGTCTCAAGCTGCACCAGGGGACGTTTAGACTGGATGTTAGGAAGAAATTCTTCATAGAGAGAGTGATTGCCCATTGAAATGGGCTGCCCGGGGAGGTGGTGGAGTTGCCATCATTGGGGGTGTTTAGGAAGAGGCTTGATGGGGTGCTTGGTGCCATGGTTTAGTTGATTAGATGGTGTTGGATGATGGGTTGGACATGATGATCTTGAAGGTCTCTTCCAACCTGGTTTATTCCATTCCATTCCATTCCATTCCATTCCATTCCATTCCATTCCATTCCATTCCATTCCATTCCATTCTATTCTATTCTATTCTTACTGGCCATAACTTGACATTTGGGTTAGTCCACTCGCATACTCCCAGTTCCTGGTTATGCTTGACCACACAAGGTCCAAAATTTGGAATTTGAAGACTGAAAAATAAAATAAATTGTGAGCTTCACATGACACAACAAACCACTAAGGAAATGCTGTATCTTTTATTTCTGTGTACTTTCATGAGGTTTCTTGCTGAGCCTTAGTATTCTTTCCTTTTTGTTTCCTATCCAGTCAGACTTGCACAATTCCCATGGGCAACTGAAGCTATCTAAGATGTGAATCACTCTGAAGTGTAGATTTTTCACCTTTGAATTTAGATAAAAGATAGAGCATTATCTCTGTTCACTAACTGATTTATTAAGGTACTGTGGCAGTTTAGGCTGGGTGCCTCCTGTTCCTGCCACATAGACTACACCTCTGGTGTCCAGAGGATCCAACCCAGTAGGTGGACACAGGAAACAGCATATTTCATACCTGTAATATCCTGCAGCCTATAAATCCATCTACAAAGTCTTCCTTCCTCTTTCTTCCTTCTATGCTCTGCCTAAGAGGCCTTGAGATACACCCCCACTGTTACGAAATAGGGACCATCTCCCTTGAGAGCAGAGAGGGAAGAAAGAGGAAGAGAAAGACAGCAGATGGATTTATAGGGCACAGGATATTACAGGTATGATATACGCTGTTTCCTGTGTCCATCTACTGGATTGGACCCTCTGGACACCGAAGGTATAGTTTATGTGGCAGGAACAGGAGGCTCCTGACCTAAACTGCCACAGGTACTGAAAGTTAAATGGGATTAATATGTGTCTGAATAATATTTTGAGTGCTAATAGTTTTCCAAGCACTGGTTGTTGGACAGAAAGCCATGTTAGATAAATAATCTAAGTATTTGATCTCTGAAGGGTAAGTCTATTTTGATTTAAAAAATATTTTGATAAGTTCTGACACCCAAAGAACCAGTGCCTTATTCATTCTGTAACTTGACAGTGAAGCATCAGTGAACTTCATCAGTTCTAAGTTGGGCTTGGACTAAAATACCAGCTCCATGGATTACCTAAACTTTTCTTGTCCAAATTGCCATATGTCTAACATTTAAGAATAACTGACTTCAGATTCATTTGAAACCTCACCATCAGCTCTAGACGTAACAAATATTGGCATACACATAATGCTGTCCCTGTTTCTCCAAGCTCTTCGAAGAAGTTCAAATCTTTATGTTCCTCTTTAGAGGGTTTTTTTCCTCCACAGTCTTCACTGTGATGATGTCATCCTGTGATGCCATTGTCATATCCTGTCATCCTTCTCCCTTTCTTTCCAGCCCTATTGCTCCCAGAAAGACTGTGACTAGCTATATATAGGTGTTCTGTTTATACAAATTATTCAAGTAGATAAAATCAATGGCCTTTGGTTCGACATCTTCATCATTTAGTAATACTTTTAGCTTCCTTTATTTCTCTTTTTTCTTTTTTTTTCTTTTGTCATTGTGCATCAGCATATAAGTGCTAATACTTTACTACTCACCTTATTCTGAAAACAAAGGAAAAAGAAGAAACATATTTGGTATGTTGACATTTGAAATACAAATAATTTTATCTAAGCTTAGAGAACACTTCCTTTTTTCCTTTCCTCTCTAGTTTAAATCCTGTTGAATCTATTGGTCTTTACTAATTTTGCATTAAAAGATTTAGTGTTGCTGCTACTTATACAGAAACCATTTAAACATAGACACTATTAGGAGGCTAACTGGAACTTGCTATCCTTCAATTTATTTTAATACTTTTTTCTTTTGTTAAGTGGTTTTGGTTTACTATTCAGGCTCTAAATTATTGACAAAGGTGTTCAGTAGGGCCTAGGGGGAAAAAAAAGACATGTTCAGGCAATTTGAATACTATTGTTAAAATACTTTTCAGTTTTGTGGAGGAGGGAAGACGAAGATGGGAACACTCCTGAAAGTGTCACTGTCTGAATGTTTGGTCTTAGCTAAATTATTTGATCCAATATATTCTGCTCTGCATGACTAAATAAAGCCATCAAAAAAGGACTTTGGTTTTCAGAGGTTCCAAAGCTACTGCTCTTACTTTACTCAAAAAGTAAACAATCCTGAATAAAAACATATGACTTTCAGCACAGAAGACCAATGGTGTAATCCATGTGTCTCTGTTTTGCCCACAGTGCAAAGGTTGTGCACTATAAGCAATAATTCTTTTGCAAAACCCTAAAACCAAAGAGATATGCTACACTTTGCTTATTAACATGTCCAATTCTGGAAATATTTCTGTCACTTAAAATTCTATCTGGAATTCATCCAAATTTTTTCAGTTTTTAAAACTGATGCAAAACTATTTTCCCCTGCTGTATTTTCTTTCTCAGAAGTAACTTAGTTTATGATTCCTGAAGATGGTCTTATAGACCAAACATAAGGGTGCTTTCCCATTAATTTCCTGTGAAGTAATGCTAGAAAAGTAATTCTGTTGTGATTTCCATGCCGAAGGATTTATACCAGAATAAACAGACATATTAGTCTCAGAAGGTATCTGTGATGAACTCAAAATTCTTTGCAGATTAGCTGGCAAATGCAAAAGAAACTCAAACTGTTTCCATTCTTGTTTTTGTGGTGTATACAGCCTATTCTTCTTGTTTTCCCATACAACAATGATTCCATTATGTTATGATTTTTACATCTCTGAACCCTTCAAAGACACCTAGTAATTCATAACCTCTACAGCACCTAAATTAGGATGCACTTCTATATGAAGTGTGACATACACTTTAGGTAAAGAAAATCATTAGAAATCTAGATTTAGATTTAGATTTAGATTGGGAAACTCAACCTAGTACATAGATGAATGGGGCACTAAGGTTCTTAGACTTGTCACATGAATGTCTTAGTGCTGTTATTTGCATTCCAGTCCATAAAATAATCTAAGGATTCAATAGATGTACTGTTAGGTTCATATGAGTGAAAAGCAGAGAAACAGAAATAATAGGAGGTGTCTCAGCATTTCAGGAAGCAGCAGGAGTAGAGGCCTCCAGGGTACTAGATCAGTGTATTTACTGTACAGCCATAAGCCCACTCATTAAAAGGCCATTAAGCAAATTAGAAAGTGGGTAACCACTCCTCACAGCCTGTTGTTTATTTGCAGGTCAATGTAGGCTAATAGAGCTTTTTGTTCTTCACAAATGCTTCTCGTGACATTAACAGATTCCAGTAAAAATCTAGTTCATTTATTACCATTTCAGGCTCACTGGAAGAGATAAATAGGACATTAAACATGTACAGAAGTTTAAATTGGCAAAATCCCATCTGTTCTCATCCTTCCTCTAGAAATGCGGGAGTCTACAATCCATCAGTCTTGTGGCACCAGCCAAGTAATTAAGGCTGCTGACACAGTTCTTTCAGAGTGACATGTTTGTGCTGAATGCAAAGTGAATTTCTGTATGCAGTGCACACACTGTGTGGATGAAGAGCAAAATGACACAGATGTTTTTTCAGCCCTTTTGCACCTCAACAGAACATTGAAGTAGCAATTTTGAAGCCAGGCTTGCCCCTAAATCTGAAATTACTGAGTTTTAGAGCTGAATCCAACTCTCTAGCAATAATAAATATTTTTCTATGAAGACATAATTCTGGGGCAAAATATTCCTGACATTACAACCCATACACTGAAATTGCCGTGTGACTGCAAACCACGTGGCAAGTATCACATATGAAGGAGAATCCAAGGCTGAAACAGCTACAAGAATGACTTTAAAATGGGCTAGATTTACTGTAAACCCAGCAGTCCTCTGTGGGATTATGCAAGACTTGAACATCCAGCTAAATCTCAAGAAAATCAACCATGCTCACAGTTGCATATTCTTGCTGGCATAGTTTCCCTGATAGCTGGGCACTGGAATTAGCAATCAGCACCTTGCCAGTGCATGAAATAGCCTTGGGAGCTGAACTTGAATAGCTCAAGTGCTAATATATTTAATTCCAGTCAGGGCATAAGTCATGTCACATAGAATTATGATTTCTCAATTTGGGAACCTTTATTTACCTTTCTATAAAATTTTCCCATGCTCAATTAAATAATCTTTTTCCTAAGAACAAGATTATGGAATATTGTTCCTAATGTATTTCTGTTAAGAAATAAATACTGTCCAGATGATCTGATTTGCATTGATCTGATATCATTTCACCATTTTAGTTCCTCTGTTCTTTGGAGGGAGGACTTGTCATCTAGTGGGTCACCTCTATCAGAGTTTTACCTGTAGTTATCAGGTGATGAATTGCCAAACATAGTTAAATCATAAATCTTTAGTTAAAAATATACATTAGAAGTTGTACTCCAGCAGAGGAAGATGAAGGAATGGGGGTTAAGAACTAGGTATTGGGACAAAAGAAGAGAAGGTAGCTTGGAAGTAGGGACAGACTTCCAAGCAGAAGAAGGCTGGTGAAAGGAAAGAAAAGAGGAGGCTCAGGGGGGACCTCATTGCTCTCTACAATTACCTGAGGTGAGGAGAAAGTTCTTCACTGAGAGAGTCATTTGTCATTGGAGTGGGCTGCCCAGGGAGGTGGTGGAGTCACCGTCCCTGGAGGTGTTCCAGAGGGGATTGGACATGGCACTTGGTGCCATGGTCTAGTCATGAGGTCAGTGGTGACAGGTTAGACTTGATGATCTTTGAGGTCTCTTCCAACCTTGGTGATACTGTGGTACTGTGAATCAGAAGAAAGATTGGTTTGATGTAGCTTATGGTAAAATGAGCTCACAGTACCATTCCATCAATGAAGGTAGAAGGTTCCACTGGCTTCAGGTAAAGGTCATTTTGCTGTGAAGTGCTTCAAGATGGCTTATGACTCCTTCAGTGTTTGGAATAACTGCAATAGATTAAATTCTTATCATATTAACTTATTCTCTTTGTTGGTTTTTACTTATGAAAACAAATTTTCAAGTATCAAGGAGTTTCAAGGACAATATTCAAGCATTCAGTAGTTATGAAGTATCTGAAATAGCATTGCTTCTGTAGTAAAAATATGTTTCTCTTCTGAATTTCTATTATGATTTCTTCAGTGATGATACAGTCATAAGTGTGCTGCAGTTTCTCTATTGTTTTCTAGCACAAAAGTAATATGAGGAATAGGGGGAGTGAGATTTTTCCAGGTCTTTTGTCCTTACTCCCATGCAAAAATGGTAATTCTGTTGTTTGGATCTTTTCTCCACCAGATGACCCAACCATTTTCAAGTCCAGCAAAGAGAGAAACAGTTGCTATTTACAACCTATAAAGGAAAAAAAAATCTAATTGCTCAGGATGTTTTTGAGACAAATTTGAATTCCCTTTGCCTTTGAAGATGTTGACAAATCAGGAAAGTGATGAGGGAACTCCAGGCAATAGGAAACTGATCTAAGGCTGTCTGCTACTTCAGACAGAAAAACTTTGACTCCCTGTAAAGGCGAGCTAACATATGAGAGCAAATGATAGGATTTCAATAAAACTATTCAAGAATAATACTATTCCTTTTCAACTTGACCTCATAGGTAATACCAAAATAGCCAGGATCCTTATTAGGTGACCCATTCAACTTAGAAGTTTCAAATGCTATTCCTTCTTTTATAGTTTGAAGTTAAATTGTCAGTGCTGTGAGAAGTGGGAGATATATTGCAGTCATACCCTGACATTGGATGTGGTTATGCTTCTGTTGAGTAAGAAGGTGGAATCCATCTAAAGAATTATTGAATGCTGTTTACAGCGGAACAAGCCATCTTTACTGCCAGTGAAGAGCTGGGAGTTAACTCAGTTGGGTAAGCCCTGGTATTTAGCAATATCTAAAATGCTTTAATGTACCAAAGACATCAGACAGATAGGATGCCAGACCTTTGGGAGACTGAAGCTCTTCTGGACTCCCAAATGAACTCCAAAAGACATCAGACAGATAGGATGCCAGACCTTTGGGAGACTGAAGCTCTTCTGGACTCCCAAATGAACTCCAAAAGCAATATGCTAGGACACCTCCAATTGCAATGGATGTTTTTGTTTAGATATCTTAATTAAGTCTATAGTCAATAGAATTGATAGATGTTATTGTGCAACTTAAGTCTTCCAAATGTAGCTGCCTACATACGGAATCAGAGGAATTGCACCCTGCACTCCGGCTGTTCTGTTGACTCAATGTCCTCCAGCTACAACAGACTATCAGATAACTTGATTTAACATGGACATCTGCACTGTAGGCATCTGAATTTAGTGGTCATGAATCCTGCTTAGACTGAGTTAAAGCAGTTCAAATAAGTCTTTCTGAACAACAGTCAAATGGAAAGCTCAGATCTAACACCATCATTTTGGCTCTGGCTTGCTTATATTGAACTCCTTTGGTTTTGCTATTGCCTGTTATTCTTGGTGGATGTCCTGCGACTGATATGGAAAAACGAAACCATTGCTGTGATTAACTTATCTAATTCAAAGGTTTTGGCTCAGTACTGTTAGTTTTTCTGCCAGCCCCAAGCAAATATTATAAAAGATATGGTGGAAACAGTGCTGTACCCCATAAAATACTGAGCTTCTGCTTCATACAAAGCACATCTGAATTGAAAATATTGGTCTTAGATAGAAACTATATTTCTTTCTTCTACCTTGCCACAAGCAGGCTTAGAGAGATAATGACCCTGGCCTTAGAAGTCCACATTATTCATCTCAAACAGTAACAAGTAATGCTGTTTCAGTGTGCTAACTGTGCTGATTTTAAGTCCTAAATTACCTAGCAAACATAGATGGATGAGCAAATGGTCTTCTGTGTGAATTGATTCTCCCTCCTGGAGCTTTGAATGTTTGTTTCTGTGTATATCCATGTCTTCCTCCTTCCTACTGATTACTTTAAAAAACAAACCCTTTTTTCCTCCTTAGAATAGCACAATACTTAATATCAGATGAATGCAGAACTAAGGGGAAAAGATTTTTAGTGTTTGGGGTTTTTTTCTGGGGGGGAGGGATGTAAGAAGGAGAGCAATGACAGAGTGTCAGAGTCCATCTCCTGTTCCCTGGAGCGGGTGTATGAAACATCCACATTCCCTTGTATCATCTGAATGCATAGTTCAAGTCATTGTGTGGTGTTCCCACATGCTCACAAAACCCAGAGCAAGCATCAAAATGGAGTTACATAAAACAGTGCTGAAGGGCAAGTCTGGAAGGAGATGTAAACAAAAGGAGGTCCATAGTTTGTGTGCAGCCTCCATTTCTATGGGTGCACCAAGGGTCAAGCACATGGACTGTTCTTTGGAAGAGCTGACTAGAGAAAGTGCTAGAAGACAGGTGGTCATTGAACAACATCAAGGCACTGACTACACAGAGAGCTGAGGTGGTCATCTAGCACACATTGGATGGCTTATAGTGTATTATTTTCTCAGTCACACAGCCGTGTGCTGTCTTTGGACAGTGTCACTTGAAAAATAAAATGTGGAAGTATCCTCATAACTTTGGAAAGATTGTTCTTTTGAGGTGGGAGCAGCTGAGTATCAGTGATACCCAATACTACATGTAGCTACTGTAATATATTAGTCTTCCACCTCATAAGAGCTTTATATACTTTAGTAGAAGACTTCATGACTGTGTCTCCACCATTCTGAAAGACACATTTCCAAAATGATCATCAATCCTTTGAGTTCAGTCTTGCATCCCTGCTTCCAATATGCATTTGTGTGCAACATGTACTCCTAAGTTTAAAACAGCAGAGTCAGCTATTCATGTTTCTTCTTCTTAAGTGAAAATATGTTAAAAAGTATATTCTGTGATAACATTTATTCTTGGCAGCTGGCCAAGAAGCTCTGAGACTGTGAGCAAGGTCTGCATAGTGTGAAAGCAGAACTGTGCATGCCAGCACTGTCAATCCTTTTAAAATACTCATAATTCCCAGCAATTATGCCTAAATTCTCACCCAGCTGACTCTTGGCAATTATCTCCTGCAGCACTAGTTAAATGCCCAGCCTGTTCAGAGGTTGGCTTCACTGTTATATCTCAATGGACTTTTCATCATATTTATGGCAATTGTCTCCTTTGGATTTTCTCTAAAAATAATGAGGGTAAAACTGAAAATACAGTGGGAGCTGTGGTTATCAGAACATCCTTCTTATCTAAGAGCTCTTGGGATCAGTTATATGACTATAAAATCTGACATGTGTTGAAAATTCAGTGCATTTATTTATAACTGTGGGTATCCATACAAATCCCCTGGCTCCAATCATGTTCAGATAAACAGCCTGAGGCTGCATTATTTTGTTTTTAAAACTATGACTTGCTGTTCAAACACAGCCAGGAAAACAAGTATTTGCTACTTAATTTTCCTCCTTAAACTGCTGGGAACATTTTAGTAGGGGTTACATTGTCATTACCTTGACTGTTTGTTTGCATTAACAGGGGCAGAAGGAAAGGAGAGGGGTGGAGAGGAGCCTTTGTGCACATTGGAAAGACTGAAGTGAAACATCTTTACTCTCATTTTTTCTAGAGAATAAAGGAAGACAATCCTATGGCTGAGCCTTCTGCTTCTTCTATGGAAGGAGAAACAACTTTGGTGCAGCTGAGCCTGGGCTGATGTCAGCTAAATTAATAAAGAGGCATTGCTGATTTTGAAGAACCTTAGATGAAGAGACTATATTTTTCTGTCTCTATGGCTGTATCCATATCCCTTAAAAAAAAAAATAACCTCAGAGGACATTTTAAACATTCTTAATGCACCACATTTCTTGCCACATCCTGCTAAGAAGGCAGCTGCTCAGGTTTCATGTTGACAGTTTGCAGCCTGACACACTCCAGGGAGATGTTCTGTTGTTGCTGGTGATTTCCAGATTGCTTACTGCAAAAGGGAAGGCTGTTAAGGATCGCATGCAAGATGTGGTAGAAACACAGCCACTAGAAACACAAACTCACAAAGGCTCACAACAAGCAGCCAAATGATACCATGAAAATAATACCATGATACATTTCATGGCCATTATGCTGAGTTGTGCTTCTGCTGCTTAGTATTTTCCAGATGCATATTCATACCTGTCCAGCACCAAGAACAGATAAAATAACCAGGATTTTTTTCTCTAGAATGTGAACATGACAGAGTTTCATTTCTTAAAAAATAAGAGTATTTTTCTCCAAGACTTGAACAAAAAGTTATTTAGTATAATCAGCTATGCATCATTAGTGTGCAGTATATTTTATTCAATATTTTCTGCACAATAAATAGAAAGGACTGTGTACAACAACAAAGGGATATTGAGAGGAGTGGTTTTGTTTTATTGAAGAGAAAAATTTTTTACTTTGTCAAAACAAAAAAATGAGGAGCTAATGATTCATTTTATCATTTTTGTGTTATAAGTGCCGCTGAAACAGTGCACATTACTTTGAAAAGTTTTGATTAAATTGCACTTTCTGCTGAAAATTTGTCTTGTTAATTTTATTCCTGGCTGATTTTCCTGCTCCTTTTTGACCTGTGTGTGTAAGTTTCATAAGCCATCCTTTGCACATAAAGCTCTCCAGATTTGGAGTAAGGATTCAGTAAGGAGAAAGAATAGCTCTTAGTGCTGTTACTCCTATAGTACACAGCTTCAACTCCATGACATGAGAAAAGTTTTGCACAGCAGGCATTCCCATTACATTTTAACCTAGGCTAACTGTACCAAATGAGATTCCTAATTTATAATGTCCAGATGTCCTGGACTGGGAGGTCACTCTCCAAATAACTTGTGAGTATTGTTGTTTATACCCACTTCAGCCATACTTGAAATATGGGCCAATTTCAGACAATTTGAGAGGAAGAAGTCAGAAACATTATATTATTAAATACCTTGTGAAAATAGCCTAACAGAAGAGAGAGATGTGTTAATGCCCCTGCTTAGAGAGAAAATTGCTCCATAAACTGAACTCTTAACAGACATCAAGGGATCTCTCTGGGATCCATAAGTCCAGTAGGAGCCTTTGTCACATTGTTGGTTTATGAGCCATTTACCAAAAAGCACAAGTTAAACCAGTTCCCCAAATGCTTCTATTTATACAGAAGACAGACTGTCTAATCTTCAGAGTCAGGAATGTCATATTTGCTCTTCCATAGTTGCATAAGAGTATAATTAAAATTGAACTCTGAAGTTAAACAATAATGTATGCCGAAAATTGCCTGCAAAGTTTTAATATTGCAAATAACATTCACAAGTCCAATAGGGAAGAATAAGCAAGCCTCAGGGGTGTCAAAGAGTTTCCAGGATGTTTCCAATATTTAAAAATCTTCCAGACTCACTACTATGCCATTTCATTTAATGAAATCTTGCCATGAACAGCAGTGCTTCCTCCCCATGACAACTTAAAGGTACGTAAGCAGATCAATGATACTTTGTCCAGGCAAACAGGAGTGAACTATCCTGACTAAAAATCCCACTGATAACAACTTGAAGGGTAAATAAAGGTAATGAATTTTGAGTCCATTTACATGCTAGAAAAGGGCTACAACATTGCAAGAATAACATAGAATCACAGAATGGTTTGGTAAGGAACAGGCCTTTAAACATCATCTAGCCAAAACTCATGCACTGGAGGTATATGACATGAACCACAGGAAAAATGAAGACTAGTGGGCAGAAGACTGACAAAAGTGGGAAATATTTGGCTATTGAAGCTAATGTATTTTGTCCCCAAAAGGTAGGTTCACAGCTTAACAGATCATTTGTGGGTTTCCTGAGATACCCTGAGTGGGTAAGAAATCATGATATAAAAGATTAATCTTAAACTCATTTTGTGCACATCAGCTGTGTGCATGCTCACAGGAAATCCCATTGCAGAATTTGCTACAGGAAAAATCATCAGGCTTTCCTGTATGAAACTGAACACAGTTCCCTTTGTTTTCTGTGCAAATTTATAGGTCACTTTGGCACAAATTAAGTGATCAGGTAGTAGAGGTGAAACTATTAAAAGAACTTTAACACAGAGTTTTACATAGAATGAATAATGTACATACTTTCACCAGAAACGCATGACTCAGTCATGGAAATCATCATCAAAGGCTGTTATGAATGGCAAATGTATACATAGACTCAAAAAGGTTTTTAACAAATTCACAGAGAAAAGGTATTTCAGCAGGTGTGATATATAATGATTCAGATGGAATAAACTTCTTGGTCAGGTCTAAATCTCTGATTTATACATAAGGTAATGTTAATCTGCTCTTGCCTTCTTTCTGATACTATTTCCGTCAATATCTGCTACATTCTGCTCTCAGAGACTGGGTACTGGGAAAAAATGAGCTACTGACTGATCCAGCTGAGCAGTTCTCACATAGTTTTATTTGCAGATGTAATCCCTGGAATTAAGAGAAAGAAACAATTTTATGAATAGAGGCAGCATGACAGCACTACAGCTAATTGTGAAATGTTTTCCACTAAAAAGCTGAAAATTAAGAGCTCGGTTGTTTGCTTGCTAGTAACTAAATGTTCACATTTCAGTTGAAAGCTAATTAAAGACAGAAAAAAAATCAATCATATGAACTAGAGAAAAAGTTGTTTTCCACACATTGTCCCAAAGTAGGTTTTTTTAATGCAAAAAATAAGAAAGCCTCAACAGAAAGAGCAACCATATATATTTTTTTTTTTCATGTAAATACCTGACTGAAGTAAGAACAATTCTACACTTCACACCCCTCTCTAATGGAATGTCAAAGAAATATGCAAAAATGAAATAATCTTTATTTCCAGACAATAAGGAGACTATTGATTAGAGACAGCCAGCATGGCTTCACAAAGGCCAGATCAGGCCTGACTAATCTGATACAGTCCCACACAACATTCTTGTAATTAAACTGGAGTGATGTGGGTTTGAAGGATGGACTGTTCAACGGATAAGAAACTTCCTGGATGACACATCAAGCTGGAACAGATGTCATATGAAAAAAAGTTGAGAGAATTAATCTTATAGTTTGAAGAAAGTTTGCAGGTTTTCACTGTAGGAAGGGGGTGTAAAAGACAGATTTTTTTCCTCAAGTGACAGCTCAAGAGGTAACAGTTTAAAACCAGATGAGGGTAGATTTAGATTAGAATAATGAGAATGATGAGGCACTGGAACAGGTTGTTCAGAGAAGTTGTGTCCTTACCTGGAAGTGTCAACATCAGGATGGACAGGGTTTTCAATGACCTAATCTTGTGGAAGGTGTCCCTTTCCATGGCAGAGAAGTTGGAACTACATGATCTTTGAAGGTCCTATCTAACACAAATTATTCTATGACAATGATTCTAACACAGATGTAGAAAGTTGTTTCTGTGAGGGAGGTGAATTCATGCATTGAATTAGATTCTTCATAGATGGAATTACATCTATGATTGGTGGTTTGTAGCCATGCATCGATAGTTGTTGATGAAACCTCATAAGAGATTACAGAGACATCAGTTAAAATGCCCGAAGGCAGAAGCTGTTCAGACACATAATTAAGTGCTCTGTATTTCTTAATTCCTAGTTAATGGTTCTATATTACATAACTCAACAGTAATTGAAAACCTGGCCTTCAGGCCTCACTTGACCCTTGCATTTTAGTAATCAGTGAAGAAATTAAAGAAGCACTAATAAGAAAAACTTCAGTGATTATAGAAATTAATAAATAATGCATTTATATCTAAAAAATGGAATCTTACACAGAGAGATACCTGTAATTCCAGTGATTAAAAACAAAACAATTTTTGCATTTGACAGTCAGAGGAGAGTGTAATAGTGGAGGCTATTTGGTTTACTTGGGAAAAATCCCTAAGGAAACATCTTTCTGTCAACAATGGGAAAGGATTCCAAGGCATAAGATTCAGGCTGATGAGATGCAGCCACAACAGCGTGATTGTGACAACACAACTTATAGAATCTGTGTGCTTGCTTGTGAGAACCCCAAGGGCTGCTATCAGTCTTTTGCACTGCCTTCCCTCCAGCCCAAGTGTGAAGCTGGATCAGGGCTGTGGCTCTGTCAGGAGAAGGGCAACATCACAAACATCTAAAAGACATCAGGACTGTATGCTGTGCAATCCCCACACTGGCTGGCGATACATATTGCCTACACAAAATGTTTTAAATGAATGCTTTTGTTGTTTAGCTGACCATTTGAAACAGCGTAGGTTTTGAAGAGTGCCCCTTCCTTCCATGGACAGTTCAACATGCTCCTGTGGCAACATCTTGCCTTATCTGTATGCATCCAGAAGAGGATTCTCCAAGCCCTGAATATTGCTTAATTCTCTTCCAACATAGCCCTGCTCCTGAGGGACTCTGATGTGTTAATCCTCATTTTCTTTACAAATCAGTTTTATATCAGTTAAACTCTCGAGAGGACTCCAGGAGATGGCCTTCAATTACTAGAACATTTTTTCTGGCAACTCTTTTTCAGTGTTCTTTCAGGATATCTCAGGGCACCCATTTGGCTCCCAAATAGAGTAAGTGAAGGATATTCAGAGCAAACTTTCATCTTCTACTGACTCTGCAAAAGAGCCACTGATCACCTCAGCTACTTTTTAGGAATGTAAGATATTATTTTTTCTAGGTGGCTAGAAGAAAACAATTGTTAGAATGAATTTTAAACAGTTTCTTACATTTCTAAACTCTTTTAAATTTTGCAAAAGCCAGCAGTCCAATAAATCCATCCTAGTAGCTCTTCAGACTCAAATGCCAAAGGCATTCTTTTCAATACTTAGTGAATCTTATAGTTTGGGACTTTGTCCAGGAGTTTGTACTTAATGCTTTATGAAGTATGACCAAGAAGGACTCGTGCTGAGGTGGAGAGTTTTACAATGGACATGAGATGAGTAAGATTAAGAGATACAGTGCAGTGTGGCAGAGGGAATTCAAAGCTAAAAATCTCTAGCGTAGAGGTCTCACAGACCATATGAATCAAGAACATCTAAGTACTGTACTGGTAACCGTTATTCTAAGGTTTTACATGCTTTACACACTTCATGATCAAGATAATTCTCCAATGAGAAGAACATGAAACAATTTTTTGTTATCTTATGGTTCTTCTTTCTGTTCCTCGTTCTATTATCCTTTCCATGCTGACATTCAGCATTTGTTTCTCCTTTGGGATTTAACATGCTTCAGCATCCCAGTTTCTTGAAAATATATTTCAAAGAGAGGTAATTTTCACTTTTCAAAGCATGCTGAAACCTGAAATGGGACCTTTATGCACAATACCATGTTCTCTTCAAGATGAATCAACATTTTCAAACATGGAAAACATGCATCAACAAGCTCTGCCTAGAACAGTGAAGTTATTGGCGTCTATTTTCTACTACGTTTGGGTCTTAGATTCTCAGTTACCTAATAAAGCATAAGGACTAATTAAGTACTTTTTCTCATGATGTTTGGGATATTAATAAAGCCTGTATGGATTCTGTTAATTAAGGATGATCAGATATTGTATCTTTCTCTGAACAGGAATGTTGATAGGAACTCTTTCCTCTCTTTTAACCTTTTCCCATGTATTTGAAGGACCTAACTTTAAGATTTTACCCCTCTGCCAAACATGTCTAGACAAAACTGATGATTGTGGAAGAAAATCATTTAGGAAGAAGGAAACAATAGACTTAAAGATGCTTTTCTAGCCTTATTGTTGGCATTTCCTGTTTGTGGAGAAAAATCTTCAAAAATACGTTTCTTCATGGAACAGATACATGACCTGATGCATAAGAACCAGCAAGAGTAAGACATAGAAGAAGAAAAGTAGTAGAGCTGAATTCCTTAGGTGATAAATTTACATGGTTCCATTAAAATCAATGATCTGGGGGCAGCTAGCTTTGAAACTTTAATACAATCACACACTCTCACATGCCTAACCATCTGACAAAGCTAGGGAACAACCTTTTGTTAAGATTTGATGCATTCCCTCCACACTTTAGGAAATAAAGTCAGATGTGTAAGCTGTTTGTGATATCTATCAGACATCTTCAGAGGATAATTCAGATCAACTGGGATAAAATACCTGCTGGAAGTGCTTGTCTTCCTTCTCTGAGTCACTGGGAAATCTAGCTAACTAATTTAGTCTAGACACACCACAATTAGTTGTTCAAAGTCAGGTGAGCTAACTCTTTCCTAAGGTAGCGCATGTTTTATAATGAGCCACCTTGTATATGCATAGGAATGCATATCCCTCAAGGCAAGAAATTCAAAACAGGTGCTAAAAACAACAATTTATCAGCCTGTTATCCGTGACTTAGAAGGAGTGCACATTACTATTTGTATCCGAGTTCCCCTGAAGAAAAATTTTATAAGCAATTTATTTTGTACAGGAAGAAGTAGTTTCCTGACACAGCTTGAGGGGATGACAAGGATTGTAAGATATAAATAATACAATCTATAAAGATGAAATATTTAAAGGTATTAAAAATTCAATAAAGGTCCAGAAATAGACATTTTTTTGGCATGAGAAAGGAATTTTACATTCACTTTTTTTTATATGTACAGATAAAATGTGAAGTCTGATTCACCACTCAATTACTGAAGATTTAGGCTCCTATTGAGCGAAGTCCTTAAGCATATGGCAAACTTGAAAGACCTGTATGATGCCACCAACAAAAAGAGACACTTGTTCTTTTTCATCAAATGTGACTTTGCAGTAAGAAAGGTCTAAAAGGTATCTCAAGAGGTTGTGTAGTTCAGCTTTGTCCAGCTTGTGAACTGCGGATTCTATGAATTTTGTTAGTTGAAATGTGATCTAAAAACCAAACACAAGTATTTTAAATACTGGTGTGCACACTCCTGTATACAAGGAAGGAAGCAGACAGAATGAAGGTGAAAGATTTAAAAGTAAAGAATGAACCTTCAATATTCAGCACATCTTTATTTAGTTGGATTGATTAACCATATTGGTAACACAGCATAAGGCAAGCTCTTTTTCACTCTCTCCAGAAATGCAATTCTCTGTACTGAGCTTCTTCACCTCTTGAAATTATATTATCCATAGTTAAACAAGATGTAGATGCACATCTTATCAAAATCACCCATGATCAAGATTCAATCACCTCCTAGGCAATCTCCTGTGCACTTAACCATCCACACCAACTGAAATATTTTACCTAGCTCTAACTAAATGTGTGTTAGCTTGTATTTTCTTTTGATTCTCCCCATTTTTAGCAAAATCAATTCCATCTCTTTCA
Source organism: Dryobates pubescens (assembly GCF_014839835.1). Classification (NCBI taxonomy): domain Eukaryota; kingdom Metazoa; phylum Chordata; class Aves; order Piciformes; family Picidae; genus Dryobates; species Dryobates pubescens. Next base: position 15,899,612 of record NC_071625.1, on the reverse strand, counting down.
GTATTCCCTTAATGGTCATATATGGTAGACCTCTGATCACTCCTAGTGCTGTCTTCTGGATCCTTTCCAGCTGATTTACATTTTTATTGAAATTCAGTGACCAGACATGAATGCAGATGTTGAACTGACAGCTTTCCAGTGTTAAGCAGAACGGAAAGACTAGCTCTGATGTCTCCACTTCCTTGTGACAGCATGAAATTCTGATTCCTGATAAGCTTTTGACCCACTTTAAATCCTAAATCCTTCACTGACAAACTGATTCCTAGGGTGTCATACAAACCAGTGGGAAATATCCGCTCTATCAGCAGCAGCTCTGGAGTAGCTAGAATCCAGCAGCCAAGTCCAGTGTAATGTGCTTGCTCGTCTGACCAGTCATCCTGGAAAGACTTAACTATTTCAGAGGGTAATACTATTCCTTCCTGTGACAGGTATCTTAAATGGGAAGGCTGAATCATTTTCTTGAGGAGTCATTTTTCTTTGCTTGTAAGGGATCCAGATGACCAAATTGCACTAGAGTCTTAACGCTTTGGTGGTTCATATAACATCTGATTAAGTCCAAACTCAGTTGCATTCTTTTGTTCATATCCTTACTGAATCATTTTCTTTCTTTCTTGCACCAGCCCACCAAGGTGATTTTGAATTCTTGTACTGGTCTCCAAAGTATTTCTAATCTGGCATTGTCCATGAGCTTAGCAAGTAGAAGGGGAACAAAACTGGTGAAGGGTCTAGAGAACAAGTCTTATGAGGAGTGTCTGAGGGAGCTAGGATTATTTAGTATGGAGAAAAGGAGACTCAGGGGAGACCTCCTTGCTCTCTACAAGCAAGTGAAAGGAGGTTGCAGTAAAGTGGGGGTGGATCTATTCTCCCTAGTATCAGATGACAGAACAAGAGGAAATGGCCTGAAACTGTGCCAGGGGAGGTTTAGATTGGGTATTAGGAAACTTATGTTTCCTGCAAGAGTGGTCAGGCTTTGGAACAGGCTGCCCAGAGTGGTCGTGGAGTCACCATCCCTGGCAGTGTTCAAGAAACATGTGAAAATGGCACTTTGAGACATGGTTTAATGGCAATTGTGGTTTTGACAGTTGGCCTTATTGCTCCTAGAGATCTTTTCCAACTGAAATAATTTTGTGATTCTATGATAAGTATGCTTCATTTTCAAATAACCCACAGAACAAAATACACAATGTTAAGTGGTAGACCCAGCAGAGAACTATAGCATTCACCCTTTTGTTTTGACAAAGAATCATTGCTAAGCCTTTCCATTCCAAACCAGTTGCATCATGGAGGTGATCTGATCACACACGAAACAAAGGATGACTGCCCAGGATATACCTTAGAAATGTGTTTGCTTTCTCTTCTCTCAGTCCCATTGCAGCTGACTTGCTGTGTAGGGGAGGGTGCATATCACAAACATAATGCCCTGGTTTTAAGCACTCCTTAAACAATGGTATTCCTTTAATAGAGAAAATAACAACCTCAGAACTGTCAAATATATGTATTTTAAACCAGCTATATAAAAATAAATCTCATTTTAATAGTGCCGGAGTCTTCCTCTGTAGTACTTAATCATGGCTTCCACAGCATTTCTCCTATCAGAAGAGCTGCAGAACTGGGCCTGTAGACATCAGTCACAGGTTGGTGTTGTTCTATTATTCATTTTTAGATAGTCAGTAAATTGCACAGAAGAGATGAATGCCTCATTTTATGAGGCAATAACAGTGTGGGTTTTAGTGGAGAACAAGTCACTTTGTGTGGATTTCAGGCAATATATCAAGGCCTAGTTATTCAGCTATTATTTATAATATGTTATGGATATTGCCAGATAATCCAAAACTGTGATTAATGGAACCCACTTCAGAACCTCTCCATTGTGCCAAAGCAAATTAGCAAGGGTCTGTTTAAGGAGGGAAAGTTGTTGTGAGAGAGTCCATCCTCCATTTCACCTTCCTAAGGTAATAGAACAATCTTAAATATCACAGTATCACAGTATCATAGTATAACTAAGGTTGGAAGAGACCCCAAGGATCATCAAGTCCAACCTGTCCCAACAGACCTCACGACTAGACCGTGGCACCAAGTGCCATGTCCAATCTCCCCTTGAACACCTCCAGGGACGGTGACTCCACCACCTCCCTGGGCAGCCCATTCCAATGACTAATGACTCGCTCAGTGAAGAACTTTTTCCTCACCTCGAGTCTAAACCTCCCCTGGCACAGCTTGAGAGCAGTATCACAGTAAAACTAAGGTTGGAACTAAGTATACACAGTATAACTAAGGTTGGAAGCTATGTGTCTTCTAAGGATCTTCATCCAACAGCCCTGAAAAGGAGATGGGAAATCTTGTGAAGGGACTGGTCAGACACTCACTGGGACTTGTGGCTTAAGGACTTAGTTTTGTTTGACTTTGCTCTAAGTGTTTCTGCTCTGGAAGTGTAAGTCATTGTATTGCTTTCAGTGGCACATAAGAGGTATACATCCCTTCCTCAGATTTCCTCCTGTCTCTTTGCAAGTGACATAATTCCAGCTATTTCTTCTAGATGAACTTTGTACTTTGAAGATTAATACAGTATTTGTCCCAAAGTCCAAACATACACATGGACAGACTGATCAAAATCTTGTAGAAAACATGGGCAGTCAATTTTGCTCCAGGTGACAGCATTATTTTCCTGAGAAAGACCATAGATGATGGAAGAACCACCTTTACTTTACTGCTTGAAATTTGCAGATCTGGGATAAAACTTAGCAAGTCAGTACTTTGTACTTCTGTCAAAATGTTTGAAGATTTTTTCTGGAAATATTTTATATTCAGATACTCTTTTGACCAGTGAATGAAACATTATTTTCAGGAACTAGTTGACTACAAAATAGATGTTTGGATGAAGCAGTATTTTCAGGACCTTTGGCATGATATCCTCAGAACAGTTTCTGAAATATTATGGCAATGGGTTAAAGAAATGTAGGGTTCTTTTGTGAGTCATATGCATGTTTATATTTTTATATACTAAATAATCATATATAAAATGTATATGTATTAAATGTAAGAATACATAACAATTTTATATATTTTATTTTTTTTTAGTAAAGATTTATATGTTATATAATTATATGTAACATATTACATTATATATAATCTCATTTTATTTCTGTGTATACATAATAGATGTTCTTTCAAAGAATCATGGTAGATTTTTATTGGCATCTTGTGTATTGGATTCTGAGCAACTTTCCTTGTGGCATTTTATAACTATGTATACTGAAGCATATAGGAAAATAAATAATATGAATACTGATCTTAAATTCTTGTATGTGTTTTTCATCTGAATGGGCTAAATACAGTCATCAGTGCAAAATACAGTCATCAGTGAAGTGAAGCCCATGGCACTGAATTCAGCAAAGAGACTAAATCTTTAGCAAGGGTAATTACAGTTAGTTGTTCCACATTTGCTCACTAATAGCTTAATTGAATGCTTGGGACATGTGATACTTACAAATTCATCATTCTTATAATTGACTTTTCTGTCTGATTCCTTCTGCTATTTCATGTGTTCTCTTAGGCATAGAGGTGAAACTTACTACTTTTCTTTTCCTTGCAGCGCTCTATGCCACATTTGAACAAAATTCTGTTTCTAGTGCAACTGTGTACATGTCAATAGTATTGCATCATTCAGTGAATTACAGATGTGAAATGAAACCACAAACTACACTTACTAATAGGATAGAAAAACGCTGCTGTGACAAGGGCTGGTCACTTGTCATTTGCACTTTCTAATTTCATATTCATATTCAACATGATTTCTTCTGAGTAAATTTGAAGTTTAGTTACAGGAGTTTGCCTTTCTCTGAACACCTAGGCTAGATATATATATAACCAGACAACTGTCCCAGAGGAGACACATTTTCTGTGTACATACTTTTATTGACTTGCAAGAAAATTTAGCCATTCAAGCCATTCCTTTTCTCACAGTTGGCTGTTTGTTTGTTTGTCTTCTTTGGCAGAGAAACAATAAAAAGGGGTTGAAATTTTCTGATAGAAAATTCTGCCATTTGAAAATGTCAATAAACCAAAATGTGTACGAAAATGTACTCATTTTAGCTATTTCTTATAGGCTATTACCTACATACTTTGTAAACAAGGTAGTTGCTTTGATTATAACATCATAGAATTGGAATCACAGAATTGTTTATCTTGCAAAAGAACAGTAAGATTCACGTCCAACTGTTAACCCAGAACTTCCAAGTCCACCATTAAGCCATATCCCTAGGCACCACTTCTACACATCTTTGAAATACCTTTTGGGGTGGTGACTCCACCACTTCCCTGGGCACTGTTCCAGTGTTCAGCAACTCTTTTGAAGAAGAAAGTTTTCCTAATATCCAACCTAAAGAAAGTGTTCCTGGTATAACTTGAGGTCATTTCCTCTTGTCTTGTTGCTTGTTATTTGGGAGAAAAGACTTATATCCTCCTCACTGTGATATCCTTTCAAGTAGAATAATACAGGTGCCAGGCATCCTCATCTAATATTAGACAACCCTGCTTTGCCTTTTGGGTTGGAGTAGATGACCTCATGAGGTCTTCTGTAACCTAAGTTAGATTGTGTGTCTAAGATTTGCCTAACTACAAGAAGAAAAAGCAGGTAAAATACTGTTGGAATAGTTTTCTTTGGAGTCATAGCATTCAATTTTTCAATAAACTACTTTTATGAACTGAAATTTGAAAATGCCCATAATCCTTTTGGAGTATTATGCAAGCATAAACAGACAGATTCCATTTAGCTTTAAAGGATTTTGGGTATGATTTAATCACATTTTTGGAGTATATTCACAAAGGGGAAAATACTTAATGTTAGAGCACACTTTAATAGAATGCATCAGAAGCCGGCGCATTGAATAGACATCAACAAAGAGAAAATTGAGGCAGTACTAAGTAAATGGAAGTAAAATGCACATTGTTAGTTTTCAATAGTACTGGTAAGTATAACTTCCAAGGACTGTGGATTTTGGTATCATTTTGTGTCCTTAAACACAGATTGTATATCTTTCTGTTTAAAAAATGTATCTTCTGCCTTAAAACTATGATGATAGGGTATATTCAAAGGCCACAGTAAAAGGCTCTATGTTGTATGATATACCAGGTTGTGGCTATTTATGATAATGGTCTCTGCCAGCCTTTAAAAAGTGCTCTTTCTTTGAGACATAAAGGCCTACTCATTCAAATGTATGATATCCATTTATCTACCTGAAAAAAAAAGGGGTTTGGAAAAAGCTTTATGAAAAAAGGAAGAAAACTTAATTTTTAAAGTCAATTGTATGACAACGACTTCCCTCTTTTTAAGCCTTTCTTCTGATCCAATTTGTTATTATTATTCCATGCCATGCTGTATTTCACACCATAAGATGTTTATTAACAGCAATGCGTGATGTCCCAGGCAGCACAGGAATCCATAATTTACTTACTCCCTTTCTTTCCAGTGAGCATTCAAATGATTTGCCAATTGATCTCACAATGTTCCTTGGTGGCCTTTGTACTAACCTGATTAGCTGCTTGTCCTGACAGTGCCTGAGGTTTGGGTCAGAGCAGTGAATCGAATTTGTCTAAAACTCCTATTTCTGTGAGCTCATCTGATACTTCTAACTTTATGTATGCTCTGCACAGATTGTGTCTACACATAAGAAGCCTACAACTTCTATCCTGATTACTGTTCTCAAGCTAACAGGCTTGCTGCCTATTTATATCACTTCACAGGCTGCCCTTACAGTCAAAATCATCCAGGGACTCTGATAATACTTTCAACCTTTTTGTTTTGCAAATTATTTTCCCCAGGGCTGCTTGGAAGAAATGGGTTGGAGTAACTTCAGAAAGGCTGGCAAATCTTGGATAAGTTAGGGATTGCTCAACTGATGAGGCCTATTTAGTGGTAAGAAGGAAATGCAGATACATCTTAGAGCATCATTCTGCCCCCTTGTCTCAGTGCGTCAGGCAAGTCCAGAAAGAAGGCTGTGACTGTGTACAGTGAGCAGAGTTGAAGGGCTGCCTGGACTCGTTTATCTGTATAATAATTTATTACAACTGGACCTTAAACTGGTAATATACAAGCAGACCCTTGCATTTAGGTGCCTTAATCTCCACCAGATTCCTACCAGAAGGCGTCAGCTTCATTGAACTCATGGATGCCTAGTGCAACTGGAAATGCCATACTGTGCCTAAGGAATCTGCACAGAACAAGCAGATATGACGCAGGACATTTGGGAATCCAAATGTTGTGGACAACGAGATGGGAAACCAGGCAAGGTGTTTTCTACAGGGTGAGGCTGTGATTCCACTGGCCAAATGCAGGCGTCTCCTGTGAGAGCAGATACATTCTGTCTAGACTTCAATGACTTTATGACTATGTCTCCTCAACTATAAAAAGGAACACAGAGTAACTTGTTTAAAATGTGATGCCCACACAGAAAACACCTACAGAAATTCTTCCCTTCCAGTTTTGCTTTTTCTTTACTGTCAGTGAGGAGAAACAGACACCTTGCCTGAGACTGGAATGAACTGCCATCTGGAAATGTTCATCTTTATCAGCATTGACTGTAGATAAAGCCAGAAACTTTCTTAGACTGTAGTATAACGCTGCACAAAACTCCAAATGGATAGAACTTAGATTTTATCAGCAAAAATATTTGTTATGCCCTTTTTTTTTTTTCTAGTATCAGAAATATCAACATATTTCAAGGATGCTGAATTTGAGATGAATAATTGCCACACTGTGGACCCCCTGGGCTTTTACCTCATCAGCTGATATAAATCACTGGAGCTTTTTATAGATATTCCTAAATATCTGCAGTCAAATATCTTCTTCTTATTTTTTTTCTTTCATTTTCCCCAAGAAAATCACGATTTCTTCTTTTAAGTGTGAACTGCTTTAGGAGTACTTAGCAAAAAACTTCAAGGAAGGTTTTAATGAGATGAATATTAATACAATAAAATAGTGCTAATACATTAAATTCATGTAAGGTTGACTTGCAGTGTGCTGTGTCTTCTCATTTGTTTCTCAGATCAGACCAAAGTGAGTTTATATACATTACAAATTCACCTTCAAAGAGTTAATGAGCAATGTATCTTGAAAATATAGTGACATCTGTATACCTCATTGATTTCCATCAGTTTTCCCAGAATAACTTCTTAATTATTTTTCTAGTAATCATCCTGAAATCCAATTATAAGATCTAATTTGTAAAAGTTCCAGAGCTGGTATGCTATTATTTGCCAAAAAAAAATTTAAAAAAAAAAAAGAAATCAGGCTGGCAGGCTAAGTTTTAAGAATAGATGAATTTGATGGTGAATTCTCACTTAAAGAAACCCCTCAAAAAAACAACCCTGAGTTTTTGGGTTTTTTTCACTTTTCTTTTATTGTAACATTATTGAAACATTTCTTGAAGACCACAGTCCTTATTCCACACTGAAAGACAGATACCTGAAAGCAAATTACTGAGGGATGAATAGGAGGTTAGTTCTCAGAAGTGAAAACTCTTAGACTGTTATTCTTTTATATCCAAAGGAATTTCTATTGCTTATTGTTTCAGAGTGTGTGGGAGATCCTTTGGGAATACAGTGCTCAGCTCTGCTTCACTAATGGAGCATACCATCTCTGTATCTACCCACCACCACTACAGGCAGGTAGTTGATAAAATCAGTGAGAGCTTCACTTCTCAAAGAAGAGAAGATATATCCCTTGCTCTACAGTTTTTGTAACTCATGGCATGATTCTGAGAGGATGCTGTAGGTTCATGGACCATCTTGCCAAGAAAGTTGCTATTCAAGTGATAAAATCTGTGACCTGATGCCTACTGTGTAGAAGATGCACACAAAAGGGCACACCATTATTAGACTTAAGCTTTATCTGCAAATAAACATCCTTGGGACCTCTAAGAATAGGTCCATGTGGTGAAGTGCAGAGCTTGAAGGATGAGCTTGACAACATGGCACTGTGTCCCCCCATTATTGCTGCCTTGCTGTCCTTATTGCTGTTTTTCAGGGTGGCTGTAGCAGAGGATGAAATCATCCACGTTGTGTCTGGGAAAAGATGAACTAGGTAAATCTCACAGTGTAGCTGTGTGGTTAAGCTGAACTCTTACACTGTTCTTACCTGCATGCATGAAAGTTGGACCTCAGTCAGAAGATCAGGCTCACCTCCTACAAGTAGTTCTGGAAGCTCAGTTAAAGTAATTGCTGGATGTAGACTTATTGTGTGGGAGAAAGAGAAAAAACTACTCTGGAAAGAGGCCTGAAACTTGCCTCCCCTTATTGCTGTAAAAATACCAAAATGCTGAACTAGATTTTTGAATATCTGAATTCCCACTTCTATCAAACTAGATGTTTCACTGAAAGGTGGTAACTGCTATCTCTGTGCTTTAGGGTTGTCTGGATTTTTTTGTGGTTTCTGCTTGTTGGGGTCTTTTATCATGATGTTGTGCAACCAGGAGATGCTTTGATAAAGATGGGGATTTGAAGTCTATTAGAAAAAGCTTCTGTCTTAACATTTAAACTAGCCCACTCACTGGGACTAGAATATTACTGTGTAGTCTGTAAATTCTGGGAGGAGGCAGAAACAGCACAATGAGCATGTAGTTAAATGGCAAAACATGCCTTATAATCCACATCACATGAAAGTTTTGTGGCTTTTTTTTTTTTTTTTTTTTTAAGGCAGCTGCTGGTGCTGTCTCATTTAAACAAAAATATATACAAAGAATAGAAAAAAAATGCTATCAAATTACTTTCTGAACCCAAACCGAACATAGGAATTTTAGAGAACTACAAAAGTATTTATTTTTCTAGTGCCCTCTCGTGACAACCTTTTGCAGGTAAGTAATACATCATCAGAGGTCTGTGCTTTCAACAGCACATCTATTACAGCAGATTGCTTTGAAGGAGCAGTGTAGAAGGAGGGAGCCACAGTCATCAATTACAACTGCTCGAAATATGTCAACAGGTTCACATGCACAGATTCCTCTCAAGTCTCAGAAAGAAAGAGTTAAAGAGCTCTACCAGCTGCAGCTTCAGTGTCTTTTATACAGCAGAGAACTTTAGAATGCACCTCAGCTTTCTTGCTAAATATAAAGTATTTCTTACTGGAGTTTGGCCACTGCTTTGGGAAGTGATCATACACTCTTTTCAGGTAAATCAAAACAGTCCTCTTTATAGATTGCCCTGTGAAGCTATTATGCAGGGAATCCAATTGAAAAGTTTCTGCTGAAAGTGATTTAATTTGTTTTATGGTAGTCAGAGGGAATTTCCCAACTAGCCTGTGTGCTGCCGGTAAAAGTCACGTTGGCTGAAGTGAAGTGTGGTTTATGAGGAGCAGACTCATTTCCTTGCAAAGTTCAGAGGTTTTTTACTGAAAAACTCCATCTTTCATGGGCACAGCACCGGAACTAAGTGTAGGAAATACTGAAATCCCATGGTAAATCACCCAATTCTTGTACATTCAATTAGGCATCCCTGAACCTCTTAAAGCATTACAGATTTGCCTTTCCGGTCTGAGCCTCTCAGTGGATGGAGACAATGTACGATGAAGATCTTAAGCATATACAGAATTAGAATCTGTGACAGATGAAATTCAGAAGATGTTTATAGCAAGATGTGTGATGAGTAAGGGGACTTTACAGCTAGACAAAGCTCAAAAAACCTTGCATTTTCTCTTCCATCATATCTATGAGCCTTTTTTCCCAACCTGAGAACCACTGAGAGTCATCACAGTCTGAAATAAAAGCCATGTTCTCCAATTGTTTTAAATGGTACCTATTCAGAGGATAAGAAAGTCAGGAATTTCCACTTTTGTTTAACCAGCAGGACTTTCTGAAATGAGCTTTTAAGCTTAGCTGGAATGCATTTACAGAAAGATTTTCATTTTATTCTGAATAGCCAAGGCATCTGTGCTTCAAAGGCTATTCCCTTCCCAGTGCACGGTAAAGCAGTTTTCAAAGTCCTTGACTTACTGAAAAAAATCACTGCTTCCCATATGCACTGGAATGCTGATTGAGATGACCTTACATATCTGCAGCCCATCAGCCTTTTCTCCTTTCTCCTGGGAAGGAGACTTGTTTATGAAATTATGTTTTCAATAGCAGTAACAGGCAGAATTCTGATGAGGCTAGAGGTTTGCCCCTTAGAAAAAGAACAAGAATGACACAGGAGCCAAAGTTTTAATTGCATTGGCAATTTCCCCCATTCATAAAATTTTATCAGGACAGGGTCACATGCAAGTGTGCCATGCATATGCAGATCTGTTGTGTACTCTATTGTTTAACAGACTTTATTGCAATGTATTCTTTTTCTTATTTGTGTGCACTTCTATTAATACAGAAAACATTTCTGTGAGCCACTTACAGATTACCAGCTTCCTTTCCAATATATAAAGCATGAAGGTCACTTGAAGGCACTTCAATGAATTTCAGAAAAGCGTGAGTGACTTAGCTGTGATGAAAACTCTACTTGTGCTTCATGCTGTGTGCCTATGTCCAATTCCAGGGTGCTGTGCCTATGAGGACACCTATCCCGAAGGCATTATGAAAAATGCAGGGGAAATGTGGTTGTTATCCTCTCTTCTCTTCTGAGGAGAACTGAGAAAATGTATTTCTTCTGAAATAAAAATAAGTATCAGAGCAACTTTGGGCATCCTGAGCTCACGTATCTGCTACTCTCATTGCTAGCTGGCAGCCTCACCACATTCTCTGGTCTGATGGATTCACTTTGGGACAAAGAGAATCTAGTTTCAACTGTGAGAGCTGGATGGCAGACCTACCTTGTGATGACCCACGCAAACTGTGTCAAGATGAAATGGGTTGTGAGTGGACTTTGAATCTTCCTACATATAGATGTCCTCTGTCTGGGCACTGTCTCCCCATGAGAGGGGATGGATCAAGGTATGTGAATGGCATATGTTAGCTGACAGTATTAGCTGCCATCCAAGAGATGAAGGCAGTAGTCTCAGTATGCATTAAGTATCTCTCTTGAAATCATTATGAATCAGGGAGTTACTGCTACAGCTGCTGTCATTAATAAAATATCAACAACCAAGTGGCATTAGATAAGGTCTGGAAACAGCACGTGTTATAACTTTACATGAAAATGCCAGTTATTTACAGTATATTTAAGATTTCAACATGAAGCCTAATGCAATTAGTCAAAATCATTTTGAAAATAACTAAGAATCCCTAGGATGTCTCAACAGGCTAAAAGAATCTAAGCAGAGTTTAAAAGTCACTATTAATGACCCTGCTGTGAGGGAATAAAATAGAAGCTGCTGCTCCTTGCTAAGCAAATGCAACTAAAGGAACATTACTTAATTCTATGGCCTTAGTTCCTAATGGAAATTTTCTGATTTCCTTTCCCATAAATACATTTTCCTCCTGTAATTTGACTTGCATCTTGAACAAAGTGACAGTTTTCTTCAAACAGCTCTATGTTGGTTACAGGTTACTCTATAATTTAGTCAGAGCTCTTATATGTTCCACTTGGAGTGATTTTTTTTCTGTGTTGTGGAAAACAAGAGTTTGCTTTTGGCTTTGTAAAATGGGGCAACTGAAAAGTTCATATTTTTTTTTTTTTACTTATTTGGGGAAACTCAGTTCTGGGCCCCTCAGTTTAGGAAGGATGTTGACTTGCTGGAATGAGTCCAGAGAAGAGCAACAAAGTTGGTGAGGGGTTTGGAACACAAGCCCTACGAGGAGAGGCTGAGGGAGCTGGGGTTGCTTAGCCTGGAGAAGAGGAGACTCAGGGGTGACCTTATTACTCTCTACAACTACCTGAAGGGAGGTTGTAGACAGACGGATGTTGGTCTCTTCTCCCAGGCAGCCAGTACCAGAACAAGAGGACACAGTCTCAGGCTGCACCAGGGGAGGTTCAGGCTAGATGTTAGGAAAAAGTTCTATACAGAAAGAGTGATTGCACATTGGAATGGGCTGCCTGGGGAGGTGGTGGAGTCGCCATCACTGGAGGTTTTCAGGAGGAGACTTGATGGGGTGCTTGGTGCTGTGGGTTAGTTGTTTGGGCGGTGTTGGATTGGTTGATGGGTTGGACGCGGTGATCTTGAAGGTCTCTTCCAACCTGGTTTATTCTATGTATTCTATGTATTCCAACCTGGTTAATTCTATTCTATTCTTGTACAAGCCTGACATTTTAGTCATATCCAATACCTTAATAATCATCACCGTGCTACTTAACAAATGCTATATAGACTCTGGGTAAAATCTTCCAAAGCACATCTATGACAATTCATATAACTGCCACTAAAATACAAAGAGATACATTTTGCAAGAAGCTCCAAATACCCATGTACACCAAACAGTGAGGTATGCCTATAAAGCTCTATCATTCCTCTGCTGTGATTTTCTTTATTTTAAATCAAGGCTTGCTTTCTCTTCTGGTGCTCCAAAACACATACCTAACATTACAATTCACATCTCCCAAAAATCACAGAAAGAGCATCAGAAGAGAATAGAATCTTAAACTCTATTTTTATCCTGATGGCAGAGAAAGTTGGTTTTCCTTTGTGAAGTGACAGAGGCATTGAGCAGAACATTGGAATGGGCTGCCCAGGGAGGTGGTGGAGTCACTCCCTGGAGGTGTTCAAGAGGAGACTGGACGTGACTTGGTGCCATGGTCTAGTCATGAGGTGTGTGGTGACAGGTTGGACTCGATGATCCTCGAGGTCTCTTCCAACCTTAGTTATACTGTGATACTGTGATACTGTGAAATAAAGGGCTGTGTGCTAGACACACTTGAGAGAAGCTTGATGGATCAATTTATAGGAAACATGTTTGAGGTCATTCAACACATTTCAACATGTACTTCACTTGAGTTTCTTAGTATCTTTCTAAGGTTTCTGTATTTTCACCTAGGTATACAAAAATAATTTGCAGTGTGGGCTAGGGGAAAATACATTTAAAAAAAAAAAGAAAAAAAAAAGTTTGCTTCACTGTTAACAGTTTTTTTGCAATCAATGCAGGGGTTTGGAAGTTGGCAGGATGTTTCAGATGTGTGACTTTTACCCCAGAGTTCACTGAAAATTAATTATGTTGAGACAATTTCTAAGCTCCCCATGAAAAGACCAGAGCTACCAGGTACTCAATTTCCATTATCAAGTGGACAATAAGTCCCCATAATCTCTACATGAACACCAGTGTGGTTGCAGGTACACTTTCCATTAAAATCCTACTAGAAAAACAGAAAGGACTAATTTTCCCCATAGCTTGTCCAGTAGTTTGATGGTGCTTACCTCTTAGAAGATGGAAGAAGAGCCATGAATAGATTGAGAAAAAAATAAAATCACAGATGGTTTGGTTACAAAAAGCAAAGGAAGCAGAGTAAAGGTTGGTGAAAGGGAGAGAATAGTTTAGGGGAAATAAATAATTTAGGTAGTGGGGCAGAAGGTGGCACCCCTTATATTATGAGGAGGTTTTTGTATAGCAATGAATTCATCTGCTCTCCCTTTTCACTCCTTTGGAATGGGTAACATCTCCAACACATGCATATATAGATGTAGGTCTTGTGCTGTCAGCCTAATTATGCTTTATGATATTCTCAGTAATTAGATGGCTTCTTGAGTTCTTCCACAAGATCCCTGGTGTCTTCAATGGGAAATAAATGAACCAAGTTTGGAGATGTATCAGGGACATATACTAAAAGGTTTGTTGCTTTTGAGATCCTTGTATTATTTAATGAATGTGGAGTTTCAGTAAGGTGTTGGAAAAAATAAAACATACAGGAAGAGAGGGTCTGGCTTCTATGTATGAGAAACTGGAAGATATCCTGAAGGATGAGTTTGTTTTCCTTCCTCTGCTGCTAAGCACACTGGTTGAATTGCCAGCTACAACAGAAACTCATTGGAATTTGCCTTTAAGTATACCACATTGCTAAATACTCTGGAAAATCAATGCGTCAGCCTCTCAGGCTCAGTACAACAGACAAGTGTTGTGTATTTATGAGTATGACATTAATATTACCCTCCCCAATGCTTTCCCACCCATGCCTATGAGTGATCTGGCAGGGTTAAGTCAGGAATAGCTCTGAGAAGCTGCTGAGTGCACTTTAGAAACAGCCTTGGGGAAATAAATGGGGTTGCAATCAACACAGGAGCTACTTAGTGAGGAGGAACTGCCTCAGGATCAGTCTCTACCTATCCCTTAGTTGCCAGAGCAACTTTTTAGAACGTGTGACCAGACAAACACTTAGTTTGGTTCTGCCAGGACAGAAGAGGGTATAAAAAAAAAGCTCCCAAATATCCCCCAAATCCAAATGCCATGTCCTACCCTGTATTTTTCTGCACTGTTTAACTAGTCCTAAAGCTCCCACTCCAAAGTCCTTTTCATGGTTCTGCTTTTTGACCTGAAGATAGTGTCTACATCATCCAGTCTGGCTCAGGATAAAGTTTCTCCCCATTTCAGTCTACCAGGAAACACCTTTAGGCCACAGATTTGTGTGTCTTGCATTTTTTTCTTGGCAATTACCTTCTCTGTAGTGTTATGTGTGTCTGAGCAGAATGAACTCTTTCCTGCAACTCTGTACATCTTCTAACTGAGTCAATCACCTTTCAGGAGGGCTTTCCGTCTTCTAGCAGGGTGTGTGGAACAGGTTCGGTGCTGAGATGGCAGTGCTCAGAGCAGTGAGGACAATGCTGAAAGGCAAGAGAGGATTCGGTGGCAAGACATATCACTGTGCTTTCATATTAAATACCTGTCATTGCTTCTCTTTTTAATTCTTTTTCTCTTATCTGCAATTTTTGTTATCAGAAAGTCTACAGGAAGGCATGAAAACTTAAAATATAATCAGCTCACTACTTTCAGGGAAGTTGTGGCTTCTCTTTTTCATTTCATGGTGTTTCTGTGGACAGGGCTGGTTTGGGAGCTACTGTCTTACACCGAGTAATGAACTGAACTTGCAATTCCAGCTGTCAGAAGAAACTTTGCTCTGACTCCCATTGAATCTGGATCCAAAAACGACAGTAAATACCCTAACTCCCTGTGCACCCTTGTTGCCATTTCCCGTGAGGAACTCCTCTTCAGGTTACTATTTTCAGCCACAAGTCACCCCACTTTCACTAGTTCAGGGATGTTTAGATGAGCTTGTTTTCAGGGGTTTTTGTTTGGTGGGGTTTTTTTTTCCATTTTGGGGTGTGTGTGTTTATTTGCTTGTTTTTGTTTTGTTTTTGTTGTGTTTCCTTCTCTTAGCTTACTCTTTTTTATTTACATGTGGGCAGTTCAACAGCTTTGGAGCCCGTCATCTCTGTGCCTGCTGAGGATTTGGTAGTTTAAAAGCCTGATGTCATATCTGTTCGTATGAAATATTTCCCTTTAATCTTCCCATTATTGTAGCAAAAAACTTATTACAAAGCCAATTATCCTGATGATCAGGAAGACAATAATCAGGGGCAAAAAGCCATGCACAAACAAGCTGTTCCTCAAATGGCTTTCCAATTTATCACCCCGGGTTTCTGACTAGGAGCCTGTATAAACTATGCATATTCTGACAAGGCAACAGTGCTACTGAAATCATGCAAGTACAGCTGCATGGACCCACATTTCTGTTTGTGTGACATTCATTATGTAATGATCTTTTTGACACTTTCTACTCTCTATAAAATTACCTCATGGGCTATGTGCAAGTAGATATTTCAAAAGACTCTCCAAAAGAACATACTAAAAGAAGATAGAGGAGAACAGGCAAGTGATCTTACAAAGAGTTATGTTTAATTCTATTTGTATTAAAACTAGGAAATGTGGAGAGTAGAACAACAAGAAGATTAAATCTCAAGAACAACTTCAACATGAGAAATTATTGAGCAGCCTAGACATATTCAACCTGCAAAAGAAGTGACTCAAATGAAAGATGGTACAAGCCTCCAGACATTTGAATGGCACACAAAGGTTTTGTAAACTATGTGAGTGCAGACTGAAGATTGCTTTATTTCTTTAGGTCCGAGGAAAAGTGAATCCACTGGAGCATTTATTACCCTGAGTTTTCCTGATTGAGGTTTGCAATATAGGCAGAATTAAGAAGAGGTTGTAATAATTGTAAAAGTCTTCCTCAGGTACTGGGCAACACTTATTGATTTCATAAGCAGATGTAGGAGTCATTTACTGAAATGTGGATACTTATAGTGTAGGTGTCTACATCTGAACCATGTTCCCCTGAAGTTTGCTTTATAGTGAATGGAGAGTGATTCAATCAGCTTACTCAAGTCTGACATGACTCATCTCATCCTAAAATACGCATATTTATATATAACCGATCAGACTGACTGTTCCCTCAGCAGGCCCATTTTTTCCCATGAGTTATAAAAGAGACCAAGGTTCAGGTGTAGAAATCTACACTGTAATTAAAAGCAGTGAGGTCAACCTTTCCACTGTGTCTGACAGCCCTGGAGATGGTTTTGTGACTTTCACTGGCTATTTAACTTCAGCTGCCCTATCAATTACATGCATAGAATAGGAGTTATGAACACCAAACTTTTCAATGTCTCCTTCGCTTCAGTCAAGATGACTAATAGTGAGTGCTGTTAGTTGTATGGTCTTCCTCAGTTAGAAGGTTCTCTATGATCAGTCATATTGTCCTGACTAAGCCTGATTATGAGGTTGTACCACTCCTTCCATACCACTTTCTTATCACCATCTTTCTTGATATCCTTCTCCTCTGATACAAATCATTGTACCTTCAGATTTTTCTGTGTAACCTCCCAGGGTGTTACTCTCTGACTAGTTCTGTCAAAAAGTCCTGGATCAGAAAACTCAGCAATTAAAATTGTCCAGTTAGCTGGAGTGACAACACTCAGCCAAATTCAGAGGGAGCATGGCAGCATTTCTGATCTTTAGTAACTTGCCTCTGTCATGTGTCTTTTAAATACATGTGTGAGCATAGCCGAAAAACTCAGACAAAAGCAGTATCAGCACCAGAGGGAAGAGACCATCTGCTGTCAGTGAAATCTGTCTTAACAAACTCTATGGAAACTGCTTTTCCTTTTTCATATGCATGCTGGACAATCTCAAAATCACAGAATCCAAAAGCTTTTGAGTGCATATTCTTGGAAGGTAAGAAATGTGCTGTGTTACTGAGATGATAAATGAATATTTCAGACACCTGACATATATAATTGCACATACAGACAAAACAATAAGCTGCATTTAGATCCAAATTATCACATTTTGTAAGAAAATAGTGCTCTAATTTGCACTAGGGAATAATTTCTGAACTCCTCTTGGGCCTGCAGCCTACTCCAGAGTAGGAATGTCAGGTAGCAGCTAAATCATAGTTTATCTCTACCTCCAAAATTTGATTCTTTCAAAACCTATTCATTGCCCTTTGAAGATCAACATCTGTTGCATGCAGATGGCATAGTGTGTAGTTTCTCTTGCCTTCATGACTGACTTGCAACCCAAGAGCCAAAATTCAAATGTTGCAGAAGAAAAAATTATATTAATCAAAGTGGTAGAAAGGAAACATGAGTCTCATTTTCTAATTAACATAAAGAGTCAGAGCAGAATCCACAAAAACTTGAATATGAATGTAAGAACTTAAGAAAAACAGTGTGAAGATTCCAGCATTATCAATAACAGAGAGCTTCTCTGAAACACTCTTCTTTCCAGGAAAACCTTATTGAGTTCTTTCAATATAGAGATGCCGTATATAAGAAAAAGAGAGATTTTTACCAGGACCTGTAGTGGCAGGGCAAGGACCAGTGTTTTTAAACATAAAGAGGATAGATTCAAATTGGTGGCAAAGAAGAATTTATTTACAATGAGAGTGGTGAGACGTTGCAACAGAATGTCCCATCACTGGAAGTTGTGGATGCCCCATCATTGGAAATGTTCAAGGTCAAGTCAGATGAGACTTTGAGCAACCTGATCTAGTGAAAGATGTCCCTGCCCATGGCAGCAGGGGTGGGCTAGATGATCTTTGAATACCCTTTCTAATGTAGACCATTCTATGGTGCTATTATTCTTCCAAAAAGATCTTGAGTGTTATAAGTGTCAGCAGGGTCACTGCACCTAATATCACGACAGCTTATCTTTATATCAGGACTCAGTTCTGAGAAAATTTTTCTAGCTGTTTAAAGGTTTTCCAAATAGCCTTCATCTGATTTAGCTCCTGATCAGGTCAGGACCTTAAGGAACAGGAGGTAGCAAAACCTCAATCTTTCTGTTCTAGAGAAGAAATAGTCTATTTTTAGTAAATGTATGTAGTAATAATTGCTTACCTTTTCTTGTTATCTGTTAGGCTACGACCAGAGCAAAAGAATATATCGTTAAATATCTAACTTTCCTTTCATTTAATGGGCACTTTTATTTCTTCATTTCAATGAATGACATATTCAGGTTCCACAGCATCTGAAAGTTTCCCTGCCACAGATTAGAATATTTTGAGATTACAGATACTGCAGCATGAGGAATCAACGATATAATCCACCGACTCTTCCCTGTAAGAGAGTCTAATGATGGATCCCAACAGGTTCTTCTTTTATTTCATGCTGTTCTGAGGAGGAGGAATCATGCACTCCAAGGCACTTTTAAAAATAAACTTCCAACATGCTGAAGACTTAGTGCCTTTCCAAACTTTGAAGTTAGTAAAAATTTGTGCAAAATAATGGCAGTCACATCTACTCTAAAAGTCTATTCTCAGCTAAAATTAGTCAATAATTCAGAGCATCAGATTAAATTGCTACCTGTTCTTAGTGACACAGCTTCTAAACAGAGTCTTCAAACTTGTCAATCTGTGTTAATGAATCACAACTGGAATCACTGGGCCAGATTGTAGCTGGTGGAGGATTCAGTCATGCTTAGCTGCTTTACACCTACTGAAGTTCTCTTTGCCATACCACAGATGGGTTGCAAACTTTTCTGAACATGTCTGGTCTCTCGTCATTAACATCTTTCCACAGTACAAAAGTGGGTGTCTGAACACTAAAGTGTGTCTCTGTGCTTCATTAACTGCTATTAGATAGTAGTAGATAACTGCTATTTCTTTGTTCCTAGTAGTTGCTTTTTATTATTATTTTTTTAAAATGCCTGTTTAGTTTTCTTTCCTCTGAGACATCTTCCTTTACTGTGGGGACTTTCTCCATCCAGAGACAATAATTTAATCTCTTATCACTTGAAGTTGTCTGGGTTCTGTTGGGTTTCAGCATATATTTTCATATTTCCAACTGGGTTTGGACTCTGCAGAGATTCCTAGAAGGTGGTAACAGTCGGTGAGAAGAGTTTAAGACCATATGTTGCTATAAAATTAAAGCAGTAGACACAACCCAGCATACAACTGTGCTGCATGGTGTGCAGACTTAAAATAAAAGCCGAGGTGTAGCCTAACCTTCTCTACAATTTACATATGAAAGACAAATTAACAGCACAAGTGAATATAGTTCTGACGAGTGATTTATAACTATGATAACCTTTATAAATATCTCAAAACTCAAGATGCAACTACTAATTAGCACTCCTCTGGAAATAAAGACTTTTAATTGTTGATTGCTAACAGTAACTGACCTAATGGTCACTACGTGGGGAGCTGTACTCCTGAGGAAACAGGAATACTGGAAAATTCAGGCTTGTAATATTTATATGTATGGAACAATGTGTACAATGCATTCACTAAGAACTTCAGTTTCCTGAGCAGAGCAGTACCACTTCTGGCCTGGAATCTGTGGAGTGAATTGCTAAGAAAAACACTAAATGAAAGGGCATGAGAGGAACTTTCCAGAAATTAAGATATCATTTTAGTGTCATAGAATTGTAGAATCATAGAATTGTAAGGGTTGGAAGGATCATCTACTTCCAATGCCCCTGCTGTGGGCATGGATACCTCACAAATTATCAGGCTGCTCAGAGCCCTAGCCAGCGTGACCTTAAAAACCTCCAGGGATGGGGCTTCTACTACCTCCCTGGGCAATCTGTTCCAGTGTCTCACCACCCTCATGGTGAAGAATTTTTTCCTAATGCCCAATCTGAATCTACTCATTTCTAGTTTGCTCCATTCCCCCTAGTCCTATCACTACCTGACAGCCTAAAAGGTCCCTCACCAGCTTTCTTCTAGGCCCCCTTCAAATACTGGAAGCCCCAGTAAGGTCCCCTTAGAGCCTTCTCTTCTCCAGACTGAACAGCCCCAACTCTCTCCATCTGTCTCCATAGGAGAGGTGCTCCAGCCCTCTGATCATCCTCGTGGCCCTTCTCTGGACATGTTCCAGCACATCCAGACCTTTCTTGTAACAAGGGCTCCAGAACTGGATGCAGCACTCCAGGTGGTGTCATTCCTCCAGATTTCACCTGAGTCCTAGCTCAGCTGCAGCAGCTAGACAAGTGTCTGACCAAACCCCCTGACAATTATAAATGATTCTATAGATCTTAATGCACTTTAGGTTACTCTATTTTATCAGTGAATAATTGTGTATGCAAACTGTAGTTATTAACATTTAAAATAAGTCTGGCATCACTTAATAAGTATTAAAAATCACTCAAGTGTTTACAGTTAGCCCTTCTGCTGTCTGTCTTCTTGTTGGTTTAGAATCTATGATTCAATCAGGCATGAATCTTTTCTCATGTGTCTTGTTCTGCTCTTATAAATTCAGTATTCTTCCTCTGCTGCTCTTGGCCCCATTTAACAAGCCTGGAAGTAGTTAGGTTGTCTAGAAAATTCAGTATCGTTGCACACATCACCCTCTGTAGAGCTGAATCCATATATTTTTTTTCTGTCTCAGTATCATTAACAGCAAAAATATTTCATATTTCTCCTTGTATACATGCAATATAGACGTGCTCACCAGCTCTCTGCAGAGTTATAAAAAGCCTCCACTTGCCCATTTTGACCTTGTCACCACAGATTGCTTTTAGATTCTGTGCCATTTGAATAAACACAGCAATTCGCTTTCATGTTCCTGTAAATGCCAACGGGAAACGCACACGCACACAGAAAGGACTAAATAAATAAATAAATAAGTTTTTGAAGGTGCTACAGTGTACAGTGTATGTCCAGGATCATTCTCACTTTGACATGCAGTTTTCCTCAAATCCCTTTGAGGGTAAAGTTCAAGGAATTCATGCTACTGACACACAACTGTATCTGTTCAATCATCCTTGATTGGAAACATCTGTTCTGCTTGGGCTCAGAGAATGAAGCTGTGCTGTGTTTGGAAAAGGAGAACGCAGATGGATTTGCTCTTAAGTGAAGTTATCTCAGTGAACTGGTAAATGAAGGGCTGCTGGACTGAGTTGTTATAGTGTGAGACTGAAAGCAAGACCACAAATGTTCCATCTTTATGTTAAGCCATCTCCCTAGACATGTTTGTAAAATACTATCAGGAAATTTGGTCTATGACAAGGCACCAAATGAGTTCCTTCTCCAGAGCATGACAGAGCTTAAGATAAAGCCACCTTTGAGCAAGAACCTGAGGATTTTCAGGGTTGACAGCAGAAAGATCTTGGTGACAAGCTTGGGGTAATGGTTATCTGAATGAGTTAGACTTTTCTCTCTGTGCTGCTTTGAATTAATCTAAGGACTCCCAAAATGCTAAGTAATATGGATACTTTACATATTTGCTTATAGTGTTGAAACCTATCATCTATGTGAAAATGAAAAATTATTTGTGTTAGAAAGTTTATTTTGCATTAAAAAAGCTTAGGTGAAAGTGAGGAAAGAAAAGCTTGAGATTGCAAAGGACAGGTGATTACCATACTCATACTGTTGGTAGACCTGGACAGAGTACAAACCAGGCCAGCAATGGTGAAACATGGACATGTACTTCTGACAGTGGAGTCATGTCAGTGCCATGGCTTCCTTTCACAGCTCTACTCTACATTGACCTGGATTTTTTTATTGCTGCTTTTAGCTCTGTTTTAAAGACTGTCTCTTCACTGGCTGAAAAATTGCAGCACAGAAGCTCTTGAATTGCAGGGTCTGTTTAAGCTCTATGACTGAATTTAGTTAATGCATTAATTAGTTTGCCAGAGCAGAACAACCTCAGAGCAGCAATACATCTCTATGCTCACCAGCCATATGGGTGTCTACGCATACTTCCCTGCTCTGCATGGACACTGCAACCTGGAGTATCAACAATGTCCTCCACTGTCTAGTGGACACATAGCATTAATTTCTCATCTAGGAAAAACATGAGGATATTAGAAGAAACTTCTTTATTGAAAGGATTTACAAACATTTGAACAGGCTCTCCAGAGAGGTTGTTGAGTCACCAGCCCTAGCAGTGCTTAAAACATGTGGAGATATGGTACCAAGGGACATGATTTAATAGCAGACTTGGTAGAGTTAGAGAATGGTTGGCTCTTTTCCTAATGCAGGTCTTTCCCAAATGAAACATTTCTATGATTCTGTGTTTCAGTATCGCTTTGCCTGTGATTCGGGCTGGATCAGTTCTCCATATATGTGCTCCAAAGGAATCCTGGGAAGTACTGATTCTTTCCCCTTTCCTGTCACAACTTCAAATATTCTTGGCATCCTCCTGTGATTATACCTTTCTGACTCAGGATACCTAACTACCAGACTTATGTTTCTTCAGCACTCAAGGATTTCCTAAAGATGAAGTTCAGCCCAGATTTTTTGGCTGAGAGGTACAACTTCAGCTACCTGAATGATTCAATGCACCTAAGACCATCTTGTGACTCTCATCAATACTCTGTCTAGCCCCATATTCCATGTGACAAGGGGAACAGGAGATGTTATCTAGGAAAAACACATCTGTATACATTTTGTCATTCATCCACCTTGTGTTCTCTGAGCATGATGTATTAGGGATGCTAGAGGCTCTGTCTCCACCTAATCTTTTTAGTATCCATTTATAGACCAGCTGTCCATCAATTTGTTTAATTTCATTTTGAACTTCTGATCCTGTCTGCCCCTATTCCGTAGCAACAAACTACAGAATCTCACCATACACTGTACTATAAAGTACTTTGTTTTGCTTAGTTTTCCTCATATTATTGAGTGTTCCCAACTCTAATATTGTGGGATTTGTTACATTCAGTTTATCTTCTATCTTGAATCATTTACTTTCATTGAATCATTTACTTTCTTTGCCTTGTCCATTCTAAATTGAAGGATCTTAGGCTCTAGCGTCTGTCTTTTTAAGGTATCTATCTCTATAAGCCTCTGCTCCTTTTATCATTATGTCCATCATTTTCCTTAACTCCACTGTAATGTTCAGACAAGAATCAAATAATATCCAAGATAAGGGCACACCAAGTTTTTATAGTGACAGAAGGACATCCTTTGCCTTGTCTAATGCCTAAAATTTTGGGGACATGTAACTAAGCTGCTCCATAAGCTCGTGATTTCAGAGATATTGTTCCTGGATCTTTAAACATAGTCCTTGAGTTCAGCATTTTGTAAACATGGCTTATGTTATCTTAATTGTTTTGGGTTTATGTCACAAGGCTTTGGTAGAGGGGAATTGACAAGGGTGGCATCTCTAAGAAAAGATCAGAAGCTACCCAACTGTTGAGCTGAGTCAGTTCTAGACAACTCCAAAATGGACTCACCACTGGCCAAAGACAAACCCATCAGTAACACTGATGGCACTCAGAGATAACACACTTAAGAGAAAGTAAACAATGCTACACAGCAGCTGTGAGAAAAAGGAGTGAGAAAAATGTGAGAGAAGTAATGCTGCAGACACCAAGCTCAGTAAAGAACAAAGAAGGGAAAAGATAAAATTGTGAAAGAGAAAGGCTAACCTTATGTTCCTTCTTTTTTTAGGTCCCATTGCTTTCTTTGCATCTTCTACCAATTGCTCTTACATTTTTCTTCCTAGGCATACCATTTTTTATTGCAATTCAAGCTCATTAAATAGGTCAGAAAGTATAACTGATGATAGAAATTCTAACACCCCCCCAAACCATCAAAAAGGACATAATTAATTGTCTATTATAAAAGTACTTAACACCTGATAATTATTCTGGCTTAGATTCTGGTACTGAAGAGAGAAACTAATCTGGAAGCCCTTGAGACTAGGTTAATTTATGTTATTTAGATAAAACCTGTTAAACTTTATTGGCATTAAACTTTGACCTTGTTAGCATAAATAATTGAAATACGAATTCATTAATAAATCTCTGTGGAATCACTTTAAAGAAAATAATTCAAAAGTAGGATATTTGACCTTCTCTAATATGTTACAGCAATGTCTAGATTCTGTTGTCCATATGTGATCTCTGAATTGTCTAGGAGTGAGGAAGTAATTCATGGCTGGCTATGATGGCAAGAGGAAGAATGGCTGCTGTGTGTTGGACTAGATGGCACACATCAAACTTCTCCTTTCCTGTGGATATTTTCATAACACAAAGGAAAGCACAGATTCTCTGACCTCTCCAGTCTGGGCTACACTTGCATATGGATGAAAAAAACTACTATGTATCTTAAGATTCCTGCTTAGATTGGGAAAAAAAAATAATAAAAGAAAGAAAAAAAAAGATGCTGAAAGTTGTTAAAATGGTTACAAAGAATCGTGGAAATTTGCTATATAAAGGCCACACTAGAGGAGCCTTGTGCTTATACTTCATTTAAAAAAATAATCAAAACAAAACAAAACAAAAGCACAGCAGCTAATTGGAGTTTAGATCCAGTGCATCCTCAGTCTTCCCCAGAATTCTTGGTAGTATTCTGTTATTGGGACAATTTGTGTTCCTTTACTATCCCAGGAGTGTGTCAGGTGTAAAGGTTTGAACAGAGAAGAACAGACTCTGCAGATTGCCATGCCCATGTGGACAGAAGATTACTCTTTAATCTTATCACAGACATGCATATGAAAAGGGTCCAGAACTGTAGAGTCTAAGGGAAAGTCTGAGTCAGTGTTTAAAGACAGTTGTCCAGTTATTTAATAGAGGGGCTGGTATGGCACTATTATAGCTTCTTTTTACCCTACACCTTTGACTTTTCTTCTAATGGGAAATGAAGGATATAATGTGTGGGAGGAAGGCAACTAAAAAGCTCCCTGAAATTTACCATCCTCAGCTGAAGTGAAGAGCCTTATCATACCACCATGGAGGATGAAGAAGAGGCAGTATAAAGTCACATTACAAACTTTCTGTTTTGAGCTGTTCTTTAGATGCCTGCCTTCCTTTTGGAAGTATTTTGCCCAGTTTATGGAGTGTTATTACAAATATTTTTCTTATCCCATTGCCTGTAATATCAGTTCCCCTTACAGCCTTGAAAACTCCACACAGTTCCAGAAAAGAAAAATGTTAACCAATAAATTGCAGAAACCACTAAAAACTCTGGATTCTTATTCACCTTAACTGCATCTCAAAACAACCTTAAAACAAAACCATAAAAATGGGGGTGCTGGATCTACTTTTCTGTAATTCCTTTAAAATTATTTTCATTATCATTTGTCCTTTTTATTTCCTTTCTATTTCTTTCTTTCTTTCTTTCTTTTTTTTTACTTTTTAATGTTGAACCTTCAGATTTCATTCATTAGCTTGGTAAGCAGCTGGGGGATAATATTTATCCAGAAGGAGTTATGTAGGATACAACATCTTCGTATGCTCTTGGTGTGCAGAGAATTTCAGTACATTCATTATGCACCTAACACTACCATGTAATTTTGAATCCAAGACACAGTACAAATGTTTTTTCTCATTTATGGCCTTGTCAGAAAGCAATGTGAAGTCTGATTGAAAATGACAAGGACACAAATCTTATATCAAAGTGATTTCAAATTAATTTTTTTAGCCATCAAAAACTAAGGGTTTAACTAGATGACATTTCCCAACAAAAAGCTCTGATTTAAGCAGCAGGTTTTTTCCCTGCACACAATGGCTATTTCCATGTATTTAATTTGATTATTTCCTTTCACTGTCCAAGCCCTCAGGCTAGTCCTTGGCAGGAACACAAACCTCAGGTGCATCTTCCTTGAAGATGTTCACACATAATCAGTGATTCAAAGGCAGAGCTTATGTCAGAGCAAGGGAAAGGCAAGCTGTACAAAAGACAGGACTGTCAGAGTGATCTGTACACACCTGATAAGCAGGGAAAATGAGGATATTAGGAAAATCAGAGAACTGGTAAATGGCCAACCTGGAGCTCTCAGTTGATGGGAAGATGAGTCTGGTTATTAAGATATCAGACAAATCCTCAAGGGAGGAGTTGTCCCTAGGCCATTCAAGAAATTTATTAATGACTTCAGAGATGTGTCTGCTTGTTGTGTGACTCAATTTCCTTAAGGAGAAGTTGCATCAATAAGAATAAAAATTTTTATTTCACTTGGCCATGTTTCTGTTACCAAATCCTGCCTCTTTCAAAGTCTCCATAGTGCCTGGCAAGGAAATAAGAGGTAGTAGTACTGGGGACTACTGCTTGGTATTTCCATAAGCTCTAAATATAGGAGAAAAATACGGTAACAGGAGAAATTGAAAATTAAGCAATTGGATAGCCAAGCTGAAATATCTTTTGTGATGATGATAGGAGACAGAATTCTGTGGACAGAGTAGGATTACCGTATTTACTAACCCCAAGTTCCAGGGTTCAATGAATCCAAAGCTCCAGGAGCAGGTTATCAGTTGCAATACCCACACTGCCCCAGGGTATATACAGAAAAGACATTTCCAAGCGAGTGGGGAGCATAACTCCAGTGAAATCCAGAGTCAGAGGCTGAAAACTGAGAATGTAGCCCTAACCTTTTGTAAGGAAAAAAAATGCAGCCATGCAATGCTAAAATAAGCTTCTCTTGCTTTCTGCAGAGTCTGCAAGTTTTTGGATGTATCATCCTGTGATTAGGTACTCCCTGGACCCACTTTGGTATTCAGAGACAGCATATCCTGCAGGAGCAGAGAAAACAGAATTAAGTGAGGGAGCAGAGACAGAGCCCTGTGTCTAACCGGCTGCCTGAGGCCCCACTTGTTGGGATTGCAGAGGATGAGGAAAAGGGAAAGGTCAATTTAATTCTACAGCTGTGTCCCTGCCTTACAAACAGGCTTTTGAAGAGAGAGAGAGGGGTAGAATTGCTGTTTTCTTCCCCTAAGGTAAACATCCATAGATAAGAAAGAGAGGCTGTAGGACCTCTATCAGCTCTTCTACCCTATCAGAACTGTGAGGACAAAATTTCACTTTTAAAGATGTTGATTAAATTGTTGAAATTTCCCAGTAGCTTCCTTTTCTTTTAATATCTTTCAGCGAAGTTTCTAATTCCTGAGCTTCAAGGAATATGTATTGTAATATCAAATGTAATATTGAAATGCCTGGAACACAGGATTTTCTATAGCAGATCAGGCCATGAAGTCACAGTAGTCCATAGCCTGCCTGAATCAAGGCCAATACTTTGTAGTTGAGAGGAGGCAGTAACCAGGCAGACAATCTAAATGCTGAATTCTGAAAATAGCATGAACTTGCCTCTGGGCTCCAAAGTTGCAAATATCTATTGATATTTTGCTTGCCACTGCTTTTACATTTTTGTTTTAGCCAGTCATCTTGGGTAAAAGTTTTATACTTCAGAGTGCAGCATTGAAAGCGTATTACACCATCTGATATATCTATACCTACATCTCAGATAACTCTCATATTAATGTTTTGGCAACCTCCTACTTCTTTGAGGATTTTATATGCTGACTTCTTGGTTTGAATTTTTTGAAACTGCCATAAATATATAATCATGCAGAGTAAGATATGAATGTCTGAAGGCATATAGGTGTGTGGATTCTCATCATAGGAACTCATATTACTTTTCCCAGTTTCAAAGCCAGCATCATACGTTGCCTTAGATAAAATATATCTCTTTGCAAAGGACATGGTCTTTGGAGGATAGAAGCATATTCTTGCAATATGTGGCACCTGAAGTAAAAGATAAATATGTGTTTAGACAAATATGTGTTTAAGTGTTTTGTCAACTAAGCTGGGATACTGATTTGATGTCTCAAGTGTAAGTCACCTTAACAAGAGAAATAATGAACTTATATGAGATTAAACAGCATAGTGTTTATTAGTCACTAGGTATTTGCCATAATCCTTTTCTCTATTTCAAAAGCCTTCATCAGCAAATCAAGGAAAAAAAAAAGAGTGTCCCTTTGCCTGTTGCAACCATTCACACAACATGAGGAGCAAGCATTGGGAGTAGGTAGTGTGAACTAGGTAGAAGATCCCTTGCAAATATAATCCAAGAGACTTTCTTATCTAAGTGAAGCCTCAATGTACAAGTCATTAATGTGTCATTTTGTCTGACCAAACTATAACAAAACTGGAGGTGTTTAAATACTTAGAAATTGTGAGTTTAGCTGCAGCAACTGACCGCACGCACATTCTTGGCATCCAGGGAATATGAAATAAAGCACATTAACTTGAAACTCAGTGAGAGAGAATTGAGATACAGTGAGTCATCACAATGTTTTGCAAGGAGAAAGGAGTGTGTTTAATCAGTTACCCAGGCTCAACTAACACTCAGAAACCTGTTACTCTGTGCTGATTAAATTGTGACATTATTGTAGTTTAAATCCAAGTACTGCAACCTTAAATGAAAAACAAACCAAAACATTATGAAGATAAGAAACTTTTGTTTTGTTTTGTTTTGTAATTGGGACAGTCAAGCAGAGGAACAAGTTGCTCAAAGAGGTTGTGCAGTCTTTTTTGGGAGGTTTTCAAGATGTGATTTCTCAAAGTCATGAGCAAATCTGGACATCTCATAGCTGAACACGATTACATTAGAACCTTTGACTGCAGATCCTCCATAACTGCTTTCAGCCGTTGTTCCATTGATCCTATAATGATCCAATGAAACTGGATGACGAAGGTCACCTTCATAATCTCACTCAGACTTTGGGAAACAGACAATAGTTCTAATACTACGGAAAGCTCTTTGACCATTTAAGAGGATGAATAAAAAAAGCAGCAGACTGTGATCTTCTTTGAGTGAGGCACTAAAACAGGTTGAGGTGCTCTCTAAGGGTTTCAAAAGATATTTCCTGTCTTTGTTTAGTGGCTAAAAAAATTGGTAGGGTACATTTTAAGGTTGATAATACAATGAAATGATAACATTATAGAATTTAGGGCATTCTTTGAAACAAAGTCCAGCACTGTCATTGCCAGATTTCAAATTTGAACTCAAATGGATAGAATGAGCAGAGGTTTCTGAAGAAGAGGTCACAGGTATTGCACAACTGTGAAAGAAATTTAATTTTCACTGTAATGTGGATTCTGTGATGAATTTGAACCATTTTATCTCAAGTCAGAATAATCCAGTGTAAATTAGATATCTGATACAGAACACCTCAACAAGATGGAATTAAACCCACTTTCTCTAGCAAGTAAAATTTCAAGTCTAAATTATTCCTCTAAATTCCATGCAGCCTGGGAGAGAGCCAAGGGCACATTCCAATTTATGTGGGTATGCTTTTTGAGATGAATCATCATCTGGGACTGCTGTTCCCTCTATATGCAGTATAGAAGGAGCTTACCTACAAGTATCTTGATACCTAAAGTCAAGAGGGATCCATCCTTAATTCAAATTGCTAAAGGTCTGCAAAGTCATAAGCAAACAAAACCAGTTTTTAACTGAACAGATAGCAGTGTCTTCCACCATGAACAATAGTATCAGGTCCAATTTTCGTATGAAGACACACATATATTTGCACAGACTACTACCATAAGCCATCTGATTTCTTGGTATTTCATGTAGCAGTGAGAACAATTTCTTCACTTAGAGGGTCATCAAGCAGTGGAAAAATATCCCCAGGGAAGTGATCATGGCCTGATGGCGTACAAAGAACATTTCAACAAAGCCTTGTATGGAGTCAGGTGCTGGACTCAATGATCCTTGCCAGTCTCTTCCAACTCAGGATATACTAGGATTCTAGGATTCTGTGATTCTATTGCTTTGAATTAAAAAAAAAAAAAAAAGAAAAAAAAGAAATAGTTCATCTTTCATTTCAAGAAGCACTGCCTTATCTCTTCCTACTGACAGACAGTAAAAAGCAATGCAGTGATTTCCTTTCACCCCAGTTTTGTTGACTTGTGTTCACTTTGCAGTTGCTTTTCTTTCTGTTGTTCAGATTAAAATCTTACAGTATTTATATATATGTGTGTGTGTGTGCACATATATATACTTAACTCTTTTTTATTTATGATAATTTTAAGCTGAAATAAGATACATAAGACAAATTTTGTGTTCCAAATGAGAATATATCACTGGTTTTAAAAAAATAGTATTATCAACTTCTTGGGACATTTTCCCTTCTGTTTGCTTATAGAGGTTATTTTGTTGTTATTGTTGTTGGGTTTAATCTCTTCAATCCACTGAGAAATGTACTACCAGAAATGGTATGAATCTGACAACTTACTCTGAAGTCAGTAGAGGTAATTCAATTTGCATGAACTGAAACTCTTGCCCTTTCATATTATTTTCATATGTAATTATGAGTTTTGCAGCACACACTGTGTTGCTCTATTTGTAATTTTATTTTGGAAAACAAAATTGGCCCAATGTGTTTACATTACAATACAATATCCAGCTTCTGTCGACACCAGTCTTTGAAAAGCTTATTGATACTTGAAACTACTGTCATTCTTCTCTCTTTCTTTTAATTGATCCAATTTAGAAAACAGAATTAAAAAATTGAAGCATTTAACTCTCTCAAGAAGAAAATTATAATGCACAGGATATTTATTCTGTCAAATGTTGCTGCCAGCTAAAGCTGCAGCTGAGAAGTGGCTAAATCTATTTTGGAAATTTCTTCCCTGATGTATCTGACCTTTATTGCGATTTTGTTTAAATCACATGAAGTAATTCTTGACTTTTTAGAACACCAATAGCCAGAGGTTGGCATTAATGATAGATGATGGTGCTGCGCCGTAAAGCATCTTGCTGTACAAATGTGATAGAATTGCTGATTTGCCTGTATTTTACCAGGTTCTGCTCCAAACCCTCTGCAAAATCAGTTGTATATTGTTCTGGTGGATTTGAATCTAGTTCTCATCTCCATGCCTGATAGAGGCTTACACAATTCTTCTTTCCTTAAAAATGTCCTGATTTTGAATTGACAGTGCACAAAACCAGAATGGTGGTTTCCACTCTTCTGTTTTTCTGTACCCATGTTGACTTTACTATTAAATCTTGCCCAAATTCCTGTCAAATGTGCAATAACACTCTCAGTGAAGTCTGATCAATTGTCAGCTTCTATGAAAAGATCTCAAATAGCCTCCTCTCTTTCTCTCATTTATTGCTTTCCTATCCATTGCAGGGTAAGTTGTAAGGACAATTTTATAACACTGCAATCAACTGGCATTAAGTATCCTTATTCTTCTGCATTAAAGTATCTGTATACAAACTGCATACTGGGACCAGTTTAGATCAGTCCAGAATGATCAAGTTCCATTGCTGACAATATTCTCTGAAGCAACTGGATTCTTTCTTAAGAATATTACAATATGGTACAGCAAAGATCTTCACTCTTTGATTTTCTTTTCTTTGATCTGCAACTCTTTAAAGTGTCTTCTTTCCATTGTTACTTCACAGTATTCTCCCAGTTGCTTGGAGAATTCAGATGTTTTCTCCAAACTGTTTCTCCAGATAGCATCAAGCATGATGTTCAGATTTGATCCACTCCCTGAATCTTCTTCAGCCATCATTTTTCCAAGTCCATCAAGTGTTGTGCACTAATCAAGAGCTTTGTTCCCCTGTGCACCTCTTACAGACAGACTCTGAGCTTTCTCCTGTGGGTAGTGTTATGCAGTAGCTGGGGTCATGCTTAATTAATAAGGCCTCACTTTACAAGGGGCATCTCTTTCACACCTTGAGATGAGATGAAGGTCCTTGAGCACCCTCTTTCCAAGATCTCCAAAGGCAAGAAAGCCTTGTTCTGGTGAGAGGTTTTTCGAGAATGCCACAATGGTTGTCTGAGAAAGTCTAGCAGTACCTCACAAGGCTGTACTAATGGGCAGATTCATTTGCATTCTCCCATCTGAACCAAAACCATCAATATCTAGGTAGGAGATGGGATATGTTATTGCATGAAGCTCATGGGACTCCTTTAGTATGAAAATTGCAATACAAATATATTATGGTCTATCTCAAAATACACTGAAATAATCAGTCCCACACTCATCACCATGGTATCTGAACACCTCTGGGATGATACAATAATGTAATTGATATAAAAAAGGTAGTGTAATTATACCTCTGCTGCAATATTTCACACATAGAGACTATTCTTAGTGAATAGTCTTTTACTTACTTTTTGAAAGAATATTTTCTTCAATGAGATACAGAAGGATAATTTATAGACAGGAAAGTTCTTCAATTGGGCAAAGTATTGGATCTTAAATGAGAAGTTCAGTGTTTACATTTGAGCAATTGATTGACTCCTTGCACCTCAGAGCTCCTCAACAGAAAAAGATAACGAGGCCCTTTTTCACTCTGATGTGTTTTCTCTGCTTGGATGCTCAAGACCTAGAAAAATGTTCATTCTGGGGACTCTTCTTACCCAGATTTACCAACTGAAATGTAAGCCTCTATTCCAAGATTGTCATCCTGACTCCTTCTGTACTCAAAAGGTAAAAACTGAAACCACCAGAAAAGAATGACTTATTTCATAGCAAGAAGGGTGTCTGATAAGTTGGATAAATGACCATGGTTACAAGTCCTTGACAACAGATGGAATCTAAATAACCAATCAAGACTGCTTCCTGAATAAATGCAAGCTCCTCACTACCTTTGTAAAGTTGGATTGTAGTGCACTAGGGCATAGATTTTCTCTTCTGCACTGCATTTTCTTTTGCTCTATGAGAAGCCCAAGAATTCCACAGGGCCTGAAGGCACAGTTTTATGTAGCATATTTATTTATACATATATATTATATATACATGTAAATGTATATATATACACATATATAAATACACATGTCATAGTCACTAATTATAAGAATGGAGTGATGTTACAACATGCATACTAGTCTAGTATTGCAGTGCTGAAAGGAGCACCATCTAAACTTCTGCATCTTAAGCAGCAGAAACAAAGGTGTCTGAGAATTCATTAATACAAAAATATGTGCCTGTCTCTGCTGCTTGCCTTAAAAATGTATTCCAAAATGAGGGGGGAAAAAATCTTCAGTACAAGCTTGAATCCTTGTTCAGGAAAGTATTTAATGGGAGATTATTAAATGCATGTATTCTAGCCTTGTTGCCTTCAGGAGAACAGAGAAACATGCCAAAGTTAAGTAAATGTCATGATAGTAAACTAATGCATCCATTGGAGAAAGTGAAATGATGACTACAATTGATCAGACTCCTCTCAAAGGTCAAATTCTGCCAAGCACTGATATTTGATATTTTTGTTAGTTGTTTCTTCAATTGACTTGACTTTTGTAACACAACTGGTTGTTTTTATATATTTTTGCAACATTTTAATTCACAAATTTAATTACAGTTCAAACACCTGTAAGCAGCTATTAAAATTTCCCTTTAACCAGATTCACTTATATTTAATGATCCTCACACACACACACACACACACAACCTTAATTAAATTCTGTTTGTTTTTATGCCCAATTTACAATTTCTGATATTCACTCTCTTTATTAATTAGATAAGAAAAAAGCCATAGGGTTTTAATTACTCAAGATATGTGTGAGCACATCTTCATTTTCAATTAAAGGTGAGATAGGATGTTTGAAGAGATATTAACTAACATAGTAATTTTTCTTTTATTATCCTGACAGAAAACATATACATCATGAGATGCTATCAGCAGGCCTGTTTGCACTTCTTGGGAGTCTCTTGGGCATATCTTAAATTGAAAGAAATTCAATTATAGGAGAAGGAAATAAAGATCTAAATCTTCAACAAGACCTGTGAAGGATTGCAGCATTTCTGACTTCCTTTATCATTCCCAGTTAGACATAGCCTAATTTCACTAGTGGATTTTACTGGGCTAACCTGGCATTTGGTGTACATACCCTCCAGTGAAGAAAACACTGATTTCAGAGAGTTTGAAGTCAGATTTAACACATAATGTAGTCCATCTTCCTAATTTTATGGGCAAAACATGTATATGAATGCATATTAATTGCTCATAAAGAATCTGTCTAAAGGGAAAGAAGAGTCAATTGAATGATAAATGTTAATGAGTGGAGAATAAATATACTGGGAAAGACCACAGGTAAAGTCCATAGTAATTCACTGCTCAAGCTCAAAATTAAAGAGCTGAATGAGCTGTGGGGGTCTCTAATACACCTTTGTTAAGAAACAGTCCCTTAAATTGCCAAGTCACAGTCCTCACTGTCGGGTTCTGAAGAGCTGGAGAGTGCCATATCACAGCAGTCTGGCAAGTCTTAGGGTGACTTCTCTAAATTATTTATTTTTCAGGAATGACATCGCCTCTGCCTTGTCTTCTTATCCCTCTCTTTTATTGTGCACTATACAAAGCCTTTCAAACTTGTCATTTGTTCTCTGCTCTGAATAATGTAGAAATGGATGTCTACACCAAAGCTGTCAGAATCATTTAGAGATAAATAAACTACATCATAAAGGAAAAAAATCTGTCTGTGCTAGGGATTAATTTAACCTGATTTGGGGGAATTGCAGCTATACCCATGACATTAAATATATTTTCTTCCTTATAAATTATGTAAAGAAGATAACACCAACTTAAATAGAGCCATCTCTCCAAAATGAAATAATCTCAGATCATCAACACTGAGCGCGTTCCATCAGTTCCACAGACAGCTTTCCCTGTTTTGTTTTGTTGCTGGATGTTTTTTCTGTTGTTGTTTTTTTGGGGGTTTCATTATTATTGTTGTTAGGCTAGAGATCTTATGAGACTATGGCTTTAGATTTGGAAACTCACAAGTGTAAATGGAAAATGATACATACTGTCATTTCAGCATATTGCAGCACCTGAGTTGTAATCTGCTTAAAAATTAAAAATGATAAAACAGAGGCAACAGACATAGGTATGAAAGCTGTTATGGCTCTGAGTAATGCAATGGCATCTTCTGTGTTAAGTAGCCATGTGATTAGGAGCATGAATAGCGCCCCAATCTTTCTGAAACGCCATTTAACCTTAGAACTTATCTCAATTCTACTTTTTAGCTGCAGGCAGTCCAGTTACCTAGGTAATGCTCAAAAACCTTCTAATATTTGGAACAGTCAAGATACAGAAATTTAGAACCAGTAACATGATTCTTAGCTTTGTATTGTCACTGTAGTCTACAGGGATTTAAGATTTAGAAAGTCTTAGGGAGAGCACTGGTCTGGACACAAAGGCTGTGTAAATTTAACAGTGTTTGGGCACAGACCCAAGCAGGTGCAGTATACCGTTGACACTGTTAAACTATTTCAATGGTCCTTGGACAACCTTTGGGTCTCATCTGCCATAGAGACTCCTAAATAACAGCAATGTAGAGCTAAGGAGTTAACCCAGTCCTGAACTAATAGTTAGTTTGGATATGGCTATCATGTTAAAGTCATGGAGACTTTAATAATTTGCATATAATGAGACTATTTGAGTGCATTTCAGAGCTGGAGGGCAGTCTTAGAAAGCTCTTAGGTGAGATGCAACTAAGGTAATGATGAACATCTCATTTAATCTACCTTAAACATTTGCCTTAGATGGGGATCCTCTGCCCTGAGGGGTGCTTGGCACTGTCAACCAATAATAGAGGGAGCCCAGGTGGTTTGTTCAGACTTGCCATGTGAGTTTAAGGCTAAGCATAAAGGAGTTGTGTAGGACTCCATGGGTCATCTTGCTTAAATCCTTTAAACTTTGTGGGTTTAGTTTTTCCCAGGTACAGAAAAAAGACAATATCTAGTAGACTTTGCAAACATCCAGGTTAAAAGGATTGTAAGAGGAGGCTTTGTTATAACTACCATTACTACAGTTTTTGATGGCTTGCTTTATTAAAGGCCACAGTCCTGGTAGAGATAATTGCAGCCTTTCCAGATCTAGTTCATTAGCACTGTGCTACCAGTCCTAAAGATTATATTTTCAGTGGGGAGAGTATTTTGCTCAAATCTCCTTGACTGGTTCTGCAATCTATAGAGAGTCATCTAAAATACATGGCCTGATTTTCAGAGGACTGAGCATTTACCACTGCTGTTTTAAATGAAACACTGAATGCTCACTGCCATGGGAAATGAGAGCATTTAGCTGTGAAGTATCAATGAAGCCAGAATTTCTGAAAGACATTAATGATTTTGTGTGCCTCATTTGTAAGGTGAGGCATTCAGACACAGACATGACAAAGGATTTTGATTTCTGAAAGATACCATGAAAATGAGGTCTTTGCAAGATGTTCCAAGTTAGACACACAAAATAAAATGTCACATTTGGAAATCACCAAAGGTACCCACAGGCAATTATCACACAGAGAATTCTCCAGTTTAATTAGCAAACAATGAATCATTCTACAGAGGGTGAGTTTAAAAAAAAGATATGCAGGGTGGGAGCGAGGGGAGAAATCAAATTAGATTTCACTAATCAACAAATCCTAGTTCAGGTCCAGGAAATATAATTATTGGAAATTATATTATATCCAAAGTGAATGACAATGCCACAATGGAATTTGGTTTTCCAGAACGCTTTTCAAGCTCAAGGTAATCAGAAGCCTCATTTTTTAAACCACCACCACCCCACCCCCAACTAAATACATGAACTGCATACTTAACTGTCATTGAATGTTGTAAAAAACATTTATGGATTTATTTGGCAGTTAACAACATAGCCTATAGCAATTAATACTTTTTATTTACAGAACTCAGTGTTGATAATGGACAACTAATAGGCATGCTTAATTGGCTTTTAACTACTGGTATCTTGTTATAGTATTTTCCTCTTTGCCCAATGGCAGCTACATTTCTGAGAATTTCAATGTGAGTTTAATACGTTGCTGACTTTTAATAACAGTTTTATTGCTTATGCAAATGCACGCTCATTTGTGTTAAGGCAGGGGTCAGTAACAATGACAGTTCTGACATTTTTCTCTACTCAGTGCAAGCACTCAACAGTGTTCTAGATGCTTCCTGTTCAGTTTTACTCAGTGCAGAAGAATTGATCCCCTTCGCCAACTCCTTGCAGAAAATACCCAAACAACAGAAGAGTTAACATCAGGAATGCAGACATCCTGACTAGTGGATGCTGATGCAGGCTTTGATTGAATTATCAGAGTAGAAATTGTTCTTTTTGCAGGCAGCAGCCATAAAGTAAGGCTGGCATCACCTTGAGTTACCAGCTTGTGTTTATTAGCTGACCAGATGAAAAAATGTTGGCTAGGCAGAGAGGGAAATTACCACTGAGACTATATATTTCTGTCTTCAGAGTTGAAGGGGCTGGCACTATTACCTTATGGTCTAATTTTCTCTCCTCTTTCCCTACTTTCTTGCAAATAAAAATCTTACTAGCAAGGACAAAGCCAAACCACTCACAGAAAGTACTGCCTTGGCCATAGCTGCAAAAGTAATCCTCTTTTTGAATTCAGCAGCCAGTTGAGGCTGAGATATGTCTCCATAGACTTTTTAAACAAATAAAAAAACCTTCTACATTAGCCCACAAAGGAGAGAGAATGAAAGTTTAACATGAAGAAAGACAGATATTCAAGAGGCTGACATACACATCTCCAAGGCCAAGAGAAGATTCTGGATCAATAGGCATGTTCTCCCAACAGCCTTCCACTCCCTGATACATGTAGCCTGTTCCTGAGAAGTGGGTAGTCCTCAGAGGGAACCCTCATCGGTGGCTTTATTGGTCTTAGTAGAGTACTTTTTTAATATCAGTAGATGGCACTGTTTCTATGAACTACTGACATAAACAGCCAGAAATGCAGCTTTATCTCCTTTGTACAGACAGAAAGCAAAACAAACAAAACCAAACAAACTGAAAAAGAACAAACTGCGTCCTCTTCCCCCCCATCCCCCAACTTCCCCCCCCCTCCAAAAATAGTCACTACTGAACGTTTTTTACAATTATAAAATTAGTATCTCGAAGTTTGAAAATGCCTTAATTAATCTAAAGTTGCTCATTGCTTTATCTTACCCTCACAGTCTGTATGTGGTATGCTACAGAATTTTCTCATCGGCTCACATTCTTCATTTACAAAGGACTGTTTCCTCAGTTAATTCAATGAATATAGTGGATTTGAGAATAAAATATACCTCTGGGATAAAGAATAGTGTTCCTTATGGAATTCCAGACTTCATTGGTCTTGTGTACTAAGGAACAAGTGGAGGCATTGCATTTCTATCTGAGAAAGGATGTTTGTTGAGTTGCACATGAAGAGTGAACTTGTTGCATTCAGGTTGAGCTGGATGCAATGTCTTCATCTGATTCTCTAGCCACAACGGTGGATATTTGAGATATCCAAATAATGAAACTCCTGAAATGCCCACTGGGCAAAATTTCTGCACAGGATAAAAAAGGAGATTCAAGAAACATGTCTTGATTGAGTGGGTATCCCATAACAGGGACCTGCCAAGATCCATCTCATTGAGATGTCTGTGGTAATTGCTTACATGGTTAACATTTATAGTCATTTAATGTGTTCTCAAATGTGGTTTCCTAGTTTAACATTTGTATTTTTCATCAGATTCAGAAATACAACCTGTCAAGCACAAGGAAAACCTTCAGCCACACCTCCTTTGTCCATGGTTGGTTAATGTACCAGCCTCTGCCACTTGTACTACCAAACAGAAATGTTTGCCAGCCATGGGGAAGCAGCACAAAAATGAGGTGAGATACTTTCATACACCTGACCAGAAAGGAAATCACAGCACTGGACTCTTTAGAATCCCTTCCTATCTGTGAAGCGTTAACAGGTCTCAATGGTAGCAAATTCTCCCACAAATTTCATTTGCTTCTGCCCTCACCCATTTTTTTAACTGCCAAAATAGCCAGTCTTTGGTTTCAGCATTGCTTGGACATGTTCCTTAGCTGAATCATTGCATGTTTTCTCAACTAGTTCTGACTCTTACTTCCTGTCTTACTGTGTTATTTCTCTCACTTTTCCCTGCTAAATCAAATCCCCCATATCAACGTTTAATCTGTCCCTCTGCTCATTCTAGCTTTTCCCTTCCCTTTCAATTTTCAGTTTTTCACTGGCTTACTTCCCTAGCATCCCTCACCCCTTTATTTAAGTATTTTAGTCCCTTCTGTGCTACCAAATGCTATTTCACCCTGATGCTGAAGCTCCTGTTGGACCTTTTTTTTGGAACTCATTCTTTCCAAAACTCACTCAATTTCCAGTCTGTCACAGCCTTGTCTATCCACCCAGCTAACCATTCCCTTCATCATTGTTTCAGTCTGATATTCTTCAGTCCCCTTCATGTATCTGCAAGTTCTTAATTTTAATCTACTGCCAAGTGTATTCTCTTATTCTTGTTTCTTTTACACTTGCATCACAGAATTTGTTCCTTTCTGTGTCTTTTCCCTGTTATTTCATGGGAGTGTGGAAGGTTGGACATCAACAGGACATGAGAAAAATGGTCCTTTGTATCCCTTGATACCAGCCAGCCCACAGTAGGTGGGAAGGTGAAAGGAAACTGCAGTCAGTTCAGACAAGCCTAGCCACTCTGCAATGATCCTGGATGAACCATCAAGCAAAAAGCAGAACAGAATATGTAGGGACTGTAGAGCAAAAGTGATTGAGAATATATTCTTCAGATCATTTTCAAATGATTTTCTTTTCTGTTCACATGGTACAAATAACATTGGTGATGATCCTCTACTCTTTCAGAGATCCAAAGGCTTTTTTTAGAAGTGTCTCAGAAATATACAAATGGTTATTTAAAATATTTCTAGAAATATTGAAGGTAGATATGTGGTAAAAGAACTGTTTGTCAAATGAGTTATGAAAGTTATGAAAGTTATGAAAGTTGCCAGCAACCTAAAATCAGCTTTAAAATTCATCCAAAAAGACTGCCTTATTATGGGTAGAATTACAAGTTCCTGTGGAAATGCTAATTTCCTGTACTTTAACAATCTTTGTAATTTTGTATGAGAATTTGGTGTGGAAAGGGAAATAGTAAAATGAGGGATGCTGTGGGGACAGTTAGAAGGATGCTCTCCTTCCTTTCCCAGAAACAGTTTTCTTTCTGCTTCCTGTAAGCACAAAGTTACTTCAAACTCAGCATTTCAACCTTTAAAGCATCTCATTGGAAACACCTCTTTGCTTTAACCTGTAGAGTGAAAAGAAATGGGAAAGAAACGAGTCACATCACCTGCTGATTTCCAGCTTTCACATCCAGTGCTTCTCAGGCACAGTATTTTTCTAAAGAATATATTTATCATTGGCATCCACTTTTGATTTTGTATGCTTCCTTTAAAGTGCTGGCAGCCCCACCAGGGAGTATTTCTCTGTAACACCAGTTTGGAGTGATCTCAAATGTTCCTTGCATTTCAGCAGCTGGGAGATCACATTTGTAGCATTTTGTCTGAAAGCTGTCAAACCTCTCTGCTGTTGGCCTTAGTCCAATTGATTTAATGAAATTGTTATCAGGGAAAAGAAGAGAAAAAAGGAAGAAAAAAAAGTACTTAGCTGATAACCTTGAATGTGAAATCCCTTATTTGTCAATGAAACCACAGTGACACCACAGAGGTTTGCATTATCTGCACTAAGAGAGGATGCCTTCAGGCTCAGCAAACACCTGGGAGACCCTGAATCCTGGCTGGGTAAGAAATTTAGAAGCCATCACAGAAAACACTGGCCTTGATGAAGTTTCCTAGAAATAGAGATGCTTTAACTGTAGAAGAGATCAATCACAATCTGAGGAAATTATGTTTTCATGCTTTCACATGAGGATCTAGCCCGTTTCCTCTGCTAAACTCAAGAGAAGTCATTGCTTATACCCATCTAAACACTGTGTGATTAGTCCGTGATCTACCTGCTACTTAAAGTCAGTGTTGATCTTTATTTTTTTCAGTCCAAATCCTGCTTGCAAACCCCCCTCAATCTCCATATTTTGAACATGTAATGCAAAGAGTAATTGGGAAAATATACTTCTATAATACCTTACTTTAAATAATGCTGTAAAATGTTCTGGGCTTTCCCTAAGTCCTCTAGTAGAAGTGTAACATAAAACTTTAGGATCATTGTAGTTGAATATTAGAGAGGTCTTTATTGCATTTTTTTATGGCAGGCTGAAAGAAGGAAGTGCACTTCACTTTCTTCCTTGCAAAGCATTTTGGAATCTATGGATTTACAGAGCTATTGAAGAGCTGAGTATTGCTGTTATCACTGTGGATTGCTACTAGGGAAGACACTGTGGAACTGATCTTTTTGAAGGATATTGTACTCAATTACTACTTATTCTAGTATTACTCCTTACTGTGTTTCTATTTCAGTATGGTTTTTTTAGAAGAAGGTGATGGTCTAAGGAAAGGGAGAGGCATTTTCCCTGGTAAATCAATTAACTTCTCCAATCCAGCAAACTGTGAAAAAATACAATAACTCTCTTTAAATGTTCCATTAGGGTCCAGTAACAGCTCATTAGATTATACAAGGTATGTGTAATTGCCCAGAAAAGATGCACTACCTTCCTGCAATGCTTAATTTAATCTCCACTCTTTACATACAACTATAACCACCCACTAAACAAGATTCATGGCCTCATCCCAATGGTGTGTGTGTGTGTGTGTGTGTGTGTGTGTGTGTGTGTGAGTGTGTGTTTTAAACATAACAACATGTTTAAAAGTCAAAACTGGAATGGCTTTATTTCCAGTTGCTTGCTATAATCCTACAAAACAAGGCTGTGGAGGACAGGCATTGCCCACGCAGAACATTTTCCAGTTGGTTGGAAATCCTTCACTCTCTGCTGCTTAGAGGAATTTTCCAGCCAGCTCTCTAGCCCCAGTTCTGATAATGTGAGGTCTAGAAGCCATGGAGCTCTACCGGTGAAGTATATATGGAGGATAATAAAGAAAAGAAGGATATATATGGAGGGTAGTAAACATTTTACAGGGAGGGGACATCTGCCCAGGAAATTTGTGGATTCTCCCTCCATGGAAGCATTCAAGGCCAGGCTGGATGGGGCCTTGAGCAACCTGGTGTAGTGAAAGGTGTCCCTGCCCTTGGCAGGGAGGTTAAAATTGGATGATCTTTAAGGTCCCTTTCAACCCAAACCATTCTACAATTCTATGATAAATCTATAAAAATGAGATATATCTCCTGTAGCATGTTAGAATGTTATGGTTTTCTGTACTAGAAGTCTGTCTTTGTTTTTTTTTTTTCTTTTCTTTTTTCCTTATCTGCCATGTTAAAAAAATGAATAGACTTTAAGTTTTCCCATAAAGCCTTGGCTTGTCTTCTTTCTTTCTTTCTGCTTCTTCTGCTTTCTTTCTGCTCTTTCTGCTTAATATTAAAATATTAAGTAATTAAATACCCTTTCCCCTCCCCTCCTCCAGAGAAATGAAGCTTCATAGTTGAATGTTTGATCGCCCCTGAGACCTTAACACCAGGGCAGCTCACTCTTCCATGCTTTACAGTCCAAAAACTTCCTAAATTCTGATTTAACCTGAAGGTATAACTGGTGTAAATTCCTGGGTTTTCCATATTAAGGACTCTTTCTTCATCTTCAGGTGACTCAGGATAACAAATAATATTTTCTTGGGGTTTTTTTCAGTGTTTTGTTTTGAATTCTCACTTCATTGCAAGTATTTATGACAGACACAATATGGCAAAACAAGGTGTGACCGTTTGAGGCTGTGCCTTTAAGAAAGGGACAGTGCTGGGACACTATGGCTGAATATTTTTGTAAATATTGACAGCTGGGCCTTCTCTCTCAACTCACCACATGAGGTGAAATACCAAATATTAGCACTTGTGCTGATAGCTCAAGGATAGGTAAAATGTGAGATACAAGGGGA
Source organism: Dryobates pubescens (assembly GCF_014839835.1). Classification (NCBI taxonomy): domain Eukaryota; kingdom Metazoa; phylum Chordata; class Aves; order Piciformes; family Picidae; genus Dryobates; species Dryobates pubescens. Next base: position 15,856,801 of record NC_071625.1, on the reverse strand, counting down.
AAAGAAATCATGAAAACCTGTTTCTGCTGTAGCTCAAACCTTGCTGTGAAGACCTAGACTATCCAAATGTATATGGGGGCGGGATTATCTGGTCTGGAGTTCACCTGGGACTATTGACACAAACATTAATTGCATCACTAAAAACGTCTCTATATTTGAAGGGAACTGCTATCTAAAATACACAGTCTATCAGCACAACACAGTACTTTTATGGACAGGTAGGGATCTTTGATACGTCAACCCAATATCACAAATCCTACCCAAAACAGATGAGAACCCTGATCCTAGAAATCTCACAGAAAAGCCTGGCAAAATTTTGAATGGCCAGGGCTTCAAATCAGTGCAAAAAGTTGGTAGAAATACAACATGTTTCCAGTGCCAGTTCTCTGAAAAGTGTCTCCTCTACATGCCATGTTTTTCCCTTACTGGTATAAGGCCATTTTTCTTTTTGTGCCAGACTGCACAGCACATCAACCCTTATTTGTAGCTATCATAATTTCCAGACTATTGGTTTATAACAAACAAATAGAGGCTTCAAGTTCTCCCTGATGTAGAATTCATTGGACAGTCATTAATTTTGCTGGGATTAAGAATGTTAAAATGGCAGTGGGGCAGAAAAAATAGTACTTTGTAAAGTGACATGATAGGCATATATCAGCCATACAAATGGGGAATGGAAATTAAAACAAGCCAGAGAGTATTTTTTCTTAACCTCAAAAAAGAACTCTGCGAAAGCTTAGAACCTTCCTTCAATTTTTCATGTAGTGATGGAGGCACTGTGAAACGTTTCTTCTAGATGACTGAGATTTGCTGAAACAGAGCCAGGCACCTGTACAGGAAAACACACTCCAGCAGCATTAAGGGAAAATGGAGTGAAAATGAACACTTTCCCATGCCCTAGCTGTGAATATTTTCAGATATCTCTGACATTTTAATTTACAGACTCTATATTGAGAGGTAAGGTATAAGAAGAAGGCTGACTTGTAGAGTCTTATTATTCTGTCTGGGCACCTCAAAAATTTCACACTGTTCAGTGAGCACAGATGTTTTTAATTCCCCAGTCGAGCTGAAAATATGGGAAAAGGAGGAACTACATTGAAATATACGCATGAGATGAAAAGATTTGCTGTTAAACAGTCCCACAAAATGAGCTTTCTGATTTCACAAAACCTTTTTGTTTGACTCCAATAGGAGCATCTGGGTTTAGTGTTGTTTTAGAGTTGATAAGTCTTTAAGAAAATTTTGGAAGGAAAAAGCATTTCAGAAGTAAATTACTAAAGAACTTAATTACAAAAGTTCTTCCCTTCCTGCCACCCTGTCTTCTTCCTTCTCCTCCACCTCCTCCCCTTTTTCTTCTTCCTCTAATTTTCTTTTTCACTTTATCTCTTTCCTTTGCTCTTTCTCTTAATTACTAACGTTTTTTAAGATCAGCACAGAACTTTATATTCCAACTATCATGCAAAAACCCCCAAACTGCTCTGAGGTATTATGTGGAAAATAATGTACAAACTCATATGCTAAACCAGAAAGAAAAAATGACTTGGCAAAATTCACACAGGAAGTTCTTTCTAGTTCCAGTTTTATGTGTGCATGTTTTTCTTTTCACCCTTGCTTCATACACATCAACAGCACTGAGACCAGTGAATTGGAGTGCAATTTTTAAAATCAATATTTACATGTTTGTTGCACTACACTTCCTCAGACTGCTGTAAGAGACTAAATCTTGTCTTTCTTTATGTGAATCAAGAGAGATGAAATCACCTTTGCTCCTTGCTCAGACAATAGCTGATGTGTATTGGGCAGATGCCACTGGATAACGACTCTCTGGAATGTGCATAGACAAGATCATCTCTACCCATCAGCTACCCCGAAAGAGAGGATGGTGAAAAGGACCTGGACACATACCTAAAAAACTGTATAAAAGACCTGAGCAACTACTGGCTCATAAGAAGGAAAATGCCTGGGCAATGCCGCTCTGAAGCAAAATGAAGAAAATACCAGGAGAGAAAAGGACAGAGACATCACTGTGTAGCCTGGAAGATGCAGACCAGGAGGAACCCTCTCTCTGTGTCCTAAATTCCACCTGCTGCAACTCATGGAGCTGAAGAGGCTGCTTAGAGAAGGACTTGGACTTGGACTTTGGGATCTCTCCCTCCCCTTCTCCAGCAGAGGACAGCACAGCCAACAAGGCAGCATCCTTCCTCCACAGACCCAAACCATCTTGGCGGGTGGTGGGGTGGTAATATAATTCCTTTCCTCTTCTCTCTCTCTCTCCTTCTGTTCTGTCCACTTTATTCTGTTAATAAATAGCCTCACTGTTGATAATTTGGCCTCGTTTTTGCCTCTAATTTCATAACACAGGAACATTCAAAAGAATTGAGTCTCTTACTCTCTCTGGACTGAGACAACTGCACAAGAAGAGACAGACATTAGGCACTTCTACATGGAAGGTGCTTCTGTAATCCTTTACTACAAAAATTTTGGGGTCTCTTTGGGTCTAAGAAGTCATCAGAGTGTCACAAGGCTATCAGAGAATTTCCATTAGTACCCTTGTAGTGGTTTACTGGATGACCACTGCTCTCCTGGGGTGAACCATCCATGAATAACCTGTGCTGCAAAATGCAGCATTATATAGAGTCCTTACCTAGTAAGAGTTTCAAAACTCAGTTAATAAATGTAGTGAGAGATATAGTAACTTGTTACTTATTAACACAACTGAAGAATCCACAAAGTGTGTGGGTCTGAGGTAGCATGTTTCTGTCCCTTGAATTCTTAGCCCACAGGATAGTGAAGTAGAACCAAATCTGATTTCTTTGAGGAGTGGAGATAAAAATTGATTGAGGAAAGCATCCCTCTTACACTCTACATTTAAATGCACTCTTTAGAGTGAGCATAATCAGACAATCCCTATCTGGTAGCTTTTAAAATGAATGTTATGACAAATAAAAGGATTATTTTATTTTTCTTCTGAGTTATTAATTAATAATTAATGTATGTCTCATTACTAAGGTATAAAGAAATAGGACACAGAAAATTATCTAACTCTCACATAACCTATGTGAAAGGCCAAGGCTACTCTGCCAAGGCCAAGTAGCTCTTGGCAGTTTCATATTGGTTACCAAAATCACTCTTAAATTAACTCATAATCCTGGACAGCTATAAACCTATATATCCTGCAATGCTTGTTAGTGATGTTGCTTCACTTCAGACCAAGTCTCATCAGAAGTAATAAAGCACAGCAATGGAGAGATTGTTCTCTGTTGATCTGAAGAAAACTTATATTTCCATGCTTGGTATAAAAATACAGTGAAGAAAAAGAAAAATAAATATTTGGAACATAGTGGTGGCAAATTGAACACCATTAGGAATTAAATGTTAGTGAGACATAGGAACTGACACAATTGAAATGAATCTTTAAATATGGCTTTACTCATTGCAAGAGGTGTTTGGACCTAAATCAATTCTTTCATTTTATCTGACATCCCCCTCCCAAATGTTTAAGAGTGCTCTTTCCCAGCTCTATGGGAGCACAAAAATGTGAAGATATGTATGCAGGAGAAAGCTTAACATCTATGTTTGGCTAAATTCTTCTATAACGCCTCAGCACCTGTATTATTCACCAAACTGTGAGTAAGCAATATCTTGTTTCTTCCTTGGTAGAAAACAAAGCCCCAGACTGCTGATGACTTAGAGCATTATGTGACCTAGGATGAATAGACAGATGAACAGAGTTCCTTGTGGGAGCAGTTTTAACAATTACTAAAACTTGTAACATTTTTTTCATCACAAGCCCTATCATCTACTACCAATAATACTAATGCAAGCACTTATGCTAATAATAGCCCAAATTTAATAACAAGGCAGCAGTAGTAGTTTGCTTTGTGTAGGTGTTCAAACCACTGTACATATATTAAAAAGTCATGGATCATTTGAAAGTGCCTCAGGGAAAATAATGTGGTAAATGTTGTAGGAGTATTATCTTGAAGTGTTGAACCCATGCACTATGAGCTGATGCCACTTCCAGCTCATATCCCAACCTAACTGGTGAAAAATACCAGAATAAGGAATTTTAAGTGAGCCCTGCATTACTTTGAGTGTGCATTTGCAATTCACACATACAATTAGGGAGCAGAAATGCTGCAAGTGACCCTTATCTCATCAGAAATTCAGATATCATGATGCTGAATGTGAAAACCTTGCAGTACTACTCCCCAGAGAGACAAGTACTGTATTACAAATCTCACTAAAACACACTGTTCCAAATGTAGAATACCTTTGAGACAATTAAATCACCATTTGTGATGAGAAGACACAAAGAAAGAAAAAGAATTTAAAAAAAAAAAAAGAAAACAAGCTAAGCATCAAATAAACCACTTGAACTGGGACTCCATGATTTGTTTGGGGTAGGTATCCGGTTACACAAGTGGACAAACTCAGGTACAACTGAGAGGACAGCAGCATTTGCAGAATTGTGACACTTCTAAATGGAGATCTGATGGCAAGTCCTTGAGAAGTGAAATATCCTTCACCATCAGAGGACAACAGGGAGTTAAAACTCTAAGTCATTTCAATAGTGCAGCCTAGGTCTCCTAGCACAGTTCTCAGTACATCAGCCACAAGAACTACATACTTGTTAGTCTAATTATTTCCATTGGTGTCCTTGAGTTTGATCAAGATCTGAGTTATGACTTTATGTATTGTATGCTCAGTGGTGGACCATTTATACAATTGGCTAGGGGAGCAAATAGATACTATGTGAGTGGAAACTAGTTTGCAGTCTTACCATTTGACTAAAACACTGAATCTACAGTACACTGACTACTGAGCATTGTGTAAACTCTTCCAAAGACAGGAATTCAAAGCCTTAATTTTTAACTGCCTTTCTGGAGTGGGTGGTATGGGTTTTAAGTTAATGAAATAACAGGAGAGCCACATGGGAGCCTAGATGAGTGTTCTCATACGAAGAAGTTTTAGCAGCATGTTTTGTGTTTGGCTGTGTCTGAAAAACAAAGTAGTCAACACTAAATTGGAGGGACCTGTTGCTTGATGTGCCTTGGCTGTGTCTTGAGAAATATCTGAGGTCCACGTCAGTTCTCTTTCCCTTCTAATTCATCTGCCTAAGTAATCTTTCCTTCTCTCTTCTAAAATGAGAAAGGAAACATTGTTCCATTTTTTATTCCCTTTCATTTTGCATTAAGATTTGTACCTTGGGGATGATCAAGCTGAAAGAAACCTCCAAGTCATCACTCCACAGCCTTATCTGATGTAAACTGGCACATCTTTAGAGAATGTCTTCATGACCTCAAAGGCCATCAAACAGAGAGGACCAGCTTGCCCTGTAGTGTAGAATGAGACAACGAGGCAGTGAGGGTTTGTCATGGAGAAAGCCAAATGCCTAGCAGTTGTGGTTCAGTAAGCATTATTTTTCTTAGAAACAGCTGTCAACAAACGAGACAAATTTACATTGACTGGTCTAAGACACATTCTGTGACTATTTTTTAACTCTTAAAATAGAAAGAATGGCAGAATGGCACACATTGTGGAGTAAAGAAAAAGCTAGGTTTTTTGCCACCTTGGATAACTGAGTCAATAAGATCCTGCACCTACCAGGCAGTCCTAGGTATCAATGCAGGCTGGGAGATGATGACATTGATAGCAACCCTGCAGAATAGGTCTTGGGAGTACTGGTGGATGAGAAGCTGGACATAAGCCAACAGCATGCACTTGTAGCCCACACATCCTGGGCTTCATTAAAAGAAGTGTGGCCAGCAGATCAAGTGACATGGTTCTACCACTCTGCTCTGGTGAGACCTCATCTGGAGTATTGTGTCAAACTATGGGAACCCCAACATGAGAGACATCTGGAACAGGTCCAGAGAGAGCCACAAAGATGATCAGAGGGATGGAGGACCTGTCCTGCAAAGACAGGCTGAAAGAATTGGGGTTGTTCAGCCTAGAGAAGAGAAGGCTCCAGGGAGACTTACAGCTACATTTCAAGATCTAATGGGGACCTACAGGAAGGCTGGGGAAGGACTGTCTAGAAGGGTCTGTAGTGACAGGACAAAAGGCAATGGTTTTAAACTGGAGCAGGGTAGGTTTAGGTTGGACGTAAGGAAGAAGGTCTTTACAATGAAAGTGGTAAAACACTGGAACAGGTTGCTCAGACGTGTAGCTGAGGCCCTGTCCCTGAAGACATTCAGGAGCAGACTTGATGTGGCCCTGTGCAGTCTGATCTATTTGAAGGTGTTCCTGCTGACTTGAAGGAGGGTTGGACAAGATGACCTTTGAGTATCCCCTCCAACCCAATGCAATCTGTGAATTAACCAGCCGGTCAAACAACTACTGGGAGGAAATTTACACAAACAAGTCCAAGCAATCTATAAGACACAGCAGAGAGTGGGATCAAACAGCAGCACATGCTGTTTCTGCTGCACTGGACTGCTCTGGTCCATGCTGCTGGCTGTAGATCAACATCAGTGAACTTTGTTTAGGAAGAAGCAAAATAAGGCTCTTAGTAGGGGACTCTGTTCAGCTTATTTTATTTCTAGCCAAACTATTTGAGCAAGAAGTTATCTCTGGGCTAAGATGCTGCATGCATTTGCCCTCTCTCCATTTTGGACCAAGTTGTCATTCTGGATTCTTCTTATGTATGGAGTTGTGACTTACTGAGTGTTTTCACATACTCGTTGTCTTCTAATTTAACTAAACCTTTTATTTTCTGAATAGCTGCACAGATGGTCTTTCTCCAGTCCATCCACGTCTTAGTCTCATATCTCAGCAAAGTCAAATGTACTTTTTTGTTATTATTTACTTGATTATGATGATGATGTACTTTTAAAAAAAAATATTATTTTAAACTGAACAGAATGCCTTGGAGTTACCTTAGGGTTTCAAGAAACTTCATCTATATCTGAGCTGGAATTTAGGTGCCCACATAGAATTGTCTAGAGGCAATTTAAAAGCCCTCAGTATTTGCTAGTAGTATGAAAACTGCAAGAGACCTGTGCTGCATTGAGTTAGCAAATGGATGTCTGGCAGGATTACACTGAGACATTTCAAAAGTTACCAGAAACCTATATTGAGACATTCAGATTTCTTCCCTAGAGGAACCAAGCCACAAAATATAAATTTATAGCTACACAAGCAGCAAAAGACATTAAACCAGTATTTCCAGTAAAACACAGGAATTATTTCTGTGGCAGTGTATTGCTCTATGGGATCTCTGAGAGTCAAGGAGGACATACATTTAATGAATCCCACATCTTTAAGATACTCATTTGACAGGCAGCTAATGCAAGATGCAGGGGAAAGGCCTAAGTCCCTGAAAACCAAGTAACAACTGGAAGGGTGACCAGAGCTTTTTCCACTGTTTTTCTTTCTCCATGTAATCTAGCCTTCCTATCTTGGTGCGGTTAAATATTCAGTACTTGATTTCATTAAAGCTGTCTTGACATAGATACTGCCTTCAAAACCTGGCATGCCACTTTATGATCTGTGATCTCAGTTCTGCTCCCTAACTTGCTGTGGGTTTGGGTGCAGGGTCATAAGTTGTAGCCACTACAGGCTCATGGCATTTTTATTTCATCAAGTAGGAACACTTCTACTAGGCAAAGAAATATATCTCTGTTGTAAAGAGAAGCTAGTGATGAAAATAAGGTTGTTGGGGAGCAGTGTGTTTCTAGGAGGGGGTTCTCCCACGGGATTTCTTACTTTGTTTGTTTACTGTTGTAGAAAACTTTCTGAAACAAAGTGAAAGCAGATAGAAACAAGGAGCGGGAGTGGGGTGAGCATTCTTAGCAATGCCACAACCGCTTAGGATGACAAGGTCAGGTTATATGTGCTCCCTTTCTTCTGTTTGTGCTCTGATCTAATCAGCTGAATCTAGCAAGGGGAAAGAAAACATCCCTGCCACAAACACTCAGTCTGTAAACTCCTGCATTTTCTCTCAGCCAGTGGGGAATGCTATCTGAACTGATAGGGATATTTCCAGATGCCAGGATGCATGTCGTCATTGCAAGACCTTAGTTTTCTTTGGTTCTGTGTTGGGAGAGAGAAGAACAAATGGAAATATATTGTGGAGAAGGAAGCCCTCAGTGTCTGTCTACAATTTTGTTTAACAAGAATCCGAACACATTGAGGTTCAGGTCATGGTAGAATTATCTTACTCCTATTTTTACCCCTGTAAAGCAGAGTTCTCAGCAGAGTCTGAGGACTAGCCATTAGAAATACTCTATTCTTATTGTTTCAAAGGCCAATGAGTGAAAAATTTTTACCTCAATGATGGGTAGCAGAATTGATATATTTTTCCATTCTATATTCAGAAGAAGTGGGGTTGCACTGTTTTCTGAGAAGACCATGATGAAGGGCTAGATTCTGTAGTTTTCCCAAGAGATACTATTCTGTAGGGTCAGGTCCTTTTTGTCGTTACCTTGCAGTACAAAATTATGAGTTATTCTGTTTAGGCTGAAACAGACTTCTGGAGGTGAACTAGATTGACAACTTCTCAAAGTATGGGTAGCTTTGAAGTTATATTGCATTGATTTGCATTTACTTGGTCAATCTTTTAAAAATACCTCCAAGTCAGTGTATGCCTCAGGAAGAAACATGCAGATACTAAAAGTCATTATGGGGTCTTGCTGACAGAGCTTTCCATCTAGTGTAGGGAAGCCAGCGGGTTACAATTAAGAGGTCAGTCACCAGAGTTAGTCACAGAGAGCAAACCTGTGAAAGAGAAATAGAGAGTTGTTCTAACAGAGTCTTTTCCTCACATTTAATTTATGAATAACTTGTCCTCTTATAGACAAACACCTTAATGAAAGGTGACAACACTGCACTTTAATCACTGGAGCAAGAGATAGGGCAGATGGCAAGTATTGAAGCAAGTAAGAAGCAACTGAGCAATAGAAAATTGAACTTTACAGCCAATTCCAAAGTATAGAATGTGAGAAAGTTTGATACAGGAAAAGGTAGCTCCTACCGTGTGAGGTAGGCAGTATGAGAAACTGTCAAGACAACAAAAAAAAGAACTCTAGTACAAGCATGAATGAGATTAATCTCTTACTTCAGCCGTGAGATTTTTGATTTGTGTCACCTTATAGAGACCTTTACACTTGTTCAGTTGAAGCCCAAATAACAGTTTCTAGCACCAAGATCAGTACCAGGCAATTCAACATCTCAGAGTCAGACACCTGCACTGAGAGCTAAGAAAATATTTTTATAAGACTAACAATATTTTGTTTAGACTATTAATGGATAGGGAAACAAGAAATTTCCTTGGTCTGTATATAAGTTGTGCTCCCTTTCTGCACATGACAATATTGTAAGGTCCATGTATTGTAAGAAAGATTTGCTAGTCTTTTGCCAGTCTTCCTTCCTTATATAGCCCCTTTTTGAACAGCTGACTTAAACTTCTACTTCTACCGTATTCATTAATCGTATTTCATTGAATCTTAAGATATCTCTTGGATTCCTTCACTGGTTTCATCCTAACCTTCCAAATCATTTACAGTTCAGCCAACCTCATTTTGACTCTCATCCTGTTCTGTTGTCTGCTTTGTGATTTTAGATTAAATCAATTTTTTCCCTTATTTCTTATGCTACTTTATCATCCTGAATGACTTGTCTTCTATTTAGCTTCATGACAAAGTTTGTATTCCTGAGCTTCTTGTCATTCAAGAGTTTAATCTTCTGGATTTTCACTGTATTTGTTTGCATATGGTACCATTGAGCAAGGCAAATAAATACAACATAGGGATTTCTGTTATTCGTTCTAAATCATTGTAAATACAGGAGTTTTATTCATAATTTTGACACCTTCATGGCATTGTTGTCCAGACTATTCATGAGATAATATTTTGAGCTATGTGGCAGCTCTGAAGAGACAAAAATCTAACTAGAATACAGAGACTTATCAGAAATATGGGCCCATGCTAGCAACATAAGATGATAAAAAGATGTATTTGATTGACCAGATTAGAGAAGAGAGGATCTCTTTTATATGTGTTAGGGGAATGCTTCCAGTAAAAATGTGAAGGCCTAAGAAGAGAGACTTTCCTGACTATTCAAAGGAAGAAGTACACTCAACTCATGAGTCATGTTCAGTAGAGCAGAATGGAAAGGAATGGCATTTCCTGTGCCATTTGTGTGCTTTCAACTCTCCTCCACCATACTTCACTTTCCTGCCTGAATAAATCATTTTGGAAGTCCCACAGCAGGAGAGTGATGAATGGGAAAGGAGAATTTGCGTGAAAATGAGCTAATCTCTCCAACACATTAGAATAATAACTCTTTGTCAGGCCCTAACATTCAATGAAAAATGAATCTTGCTAACACATTAGTCTAGAGAGGAGGTTTTGATACTACAGTAGTGTAAAGCTAAGACATTCATCTTTGAATCGAAGGAAAACGAGAGGATTAGTGGATCACTTAGAATAATTCAGATGCAATGAAATACAGTTCATGGCAAGAGCTAACACAATAGCCCCAATCAAATTTGATTTAGGCACAGTTAGAAGTAGTACTCTAATTACTGGCAATTGATTTAAGTAAAGAGTTGCCTGCAACTTTGTCACAGAGTGAAGAAAGGGATTGTTGGTTTTTTTAAGCAATGTCAATCATGCTTTTCCAGTGGTTTCTTGGTGCCAAGGAAAAGAATTAACAGTTCAACTGAGAATCTTTCAAGGAATAAATCAAAGACATTTTGCCATCAGTAAATCAGTAGGCACAGAAACATGTTTCCTAGAAAGACACTTGAAATTGTCTGTGAACAAGTGTCCTCAAGTGCCAAATCACAGAATCATAGGATGATTTGGGTTGGGAGAGATCTTAAAGATCATGTCGTTCCAACCCCTCCCTGCTACACACAGGAAAATTCTTTCACTCTTCTCCAGACTGCACTACAACACCCTCAACATGATTTCATAGGACAGGTGCTTCAGCCCTCTGATCATCTTTGTGACCTTCCTCCAGACTGTCTCCAACAGGTCCATACCTTCTGTCTTCTTGGCCAGGTGGCCTGTAGCAGACCCCTACTGTAATGTTACCTGCCCTTCCCACCTCTTTAATCCTGATCCATAAACCTCTGTTCCACTTCTCATTCATCTCTAGGTAGAACTCCATGTGGTCTAGCTGTTAACTCATATAGAATGTGACACCACCTCTTCATCTGCCCTGCCTGTGCTTCCTAAAGAACCTGTATCCTTCCATTACAGCTCTTCAGCCCTAGAAGCCATCCCACCATGCCTCTGTGATGCCAATAAGATCATAGCCCTGCAGGCATATGCACATCTCTAACTCCTCTTGCTTATTCCCCTTGTATTTAAATATAGATACCTAAGTTGGGACCTTGAGGACCTGACTTACAGGATGCAGTAGATGGAATTCCTTTTTACTACTTTTCAGAGACTGAGGTCCTCTTCACCACCTTGGCAAGCCTATGACTGAAAGCAATCTTCCTCTTTTTTAACATATGGATCCTATCAGTCCCCAGGAGAAATCAATACCACAACATTTTCAGTCATGGTATTTAGACACTTCAGAGTTCTTTTTCTTTTTCTTTTTTTCTTTTTTTTTTTTTTTTAAGGTAACACAGATTCATGAAACCAGATTGGATGTTGTGACAATTTTTCAGAGGCTAAGTGGTTTGAGTGGGGAGTTTGTCATTGCTGACACACAGTGCCCTGAGTTGTAAGAATTCCTCCAGGAAATATAAAATATCTGCAGGGAGACAAGCAAGAACACTAGAGGTCTAATTGTCCCCTTGTGTATATAGTTTAAACTAACATGCCTTGTTCAATTTATGGGAAACTGGATGCTTCTGCTACATGTCCTCACTGCAAGGAAAGCAGGGAGTCTTACAGAAAGGGATCAGGAAGCAGTAGGCTGTTAGAATTTCACCTCCATCCCATAACACCTAAATACACAACATAGGTATTGTGAATACCTAAGATAAATTATGCCCTTTGCAATCTTGAGTCTAGATGCATTCCAAGTTGAGAGACTAAACAAGTAAATATCTTTTATTTTTACCCTTAGACCTTGCATTACCTGGAACAAGCAATCCAAAAGTACTTCAGATAGAAGCAGCAATTTTGAATAGTTGTAGCATCAGTTGAAACAACTTGATATTGCGCTTCTGAAATTAAGTGACGTGGGAGATTTGTGCAAATTTATTATTGAAGGGAAGAAACACACATGTACTTTGAAGGATGCTGAGTTCTCCATTCCAACACTGTCTTGAATAGCAAAGCCTGGTGGGCTCTTCACAGTAAATAAGTCATAAATGAATCTTGAAATTAATGAGCTGGTTTAATGATGATGAAGGAATTATGATGATGCTCCTTACACTGAAACATCATTGGCAAAGAGCAGAACAATTAGAAATACTTTTACATAGGTTAAAAAATATGACAAGATATATTGTGTCTAGCCCCTTCCAACCCAAAGCATTCTATGATTCCATGTACATTAGATCATGGTGCTAACAAGATAGTCTTCAGGATGTATCTCCTTGAACTCTTCTTTTTTTCACCAGTATCACAAGTTGTTTGAGTTTTACTGATTTCATCCTTGGGAAAGGCTCTTGGCATTGCTAATCAACATTCATTCCAGACTGGCCAAGTTTGTTTGTGATTGGAAGTAGCTACAACCAATCTACATTCACACAGTTGTTTTATCACAGGCACACTTCCAAATAATTCAGCTGCCAGAAGCCACATACAAACGGCACCATTTCAAGCCTTATACTAACCTTAAATCTTTCCTTTTAAATAAGCGAGAAGGTAGCTCGAAGAAGTGGGCACCTCTACTTTGAGCACAAGATGAAGTAAAGATCAAGATAATTTCTAAATTGTACTAATCTCATGCCTCAGTGCTTTGAAGGAGTCCTTTTGAGTTAATTTACTCTTTGACCATTGACTAAAATCTAATAACTTTGGCAGCAAATGAGGCGTGAAATGCTGTCAAAAGCACTTCAATAATAGGTTGTGTGGTACTAAACATTTTCATCTCGGTGGTAAGTCTGTAGAAAAAGCTACATTTTATCAGTTGATGGCTTTAGAAATCAACACAATTTTACAATGATTGCACTGTCAACCATGCCTTAGATTTAGAGTCCAAATCAAGGAAAAATCCTCCAGGATGACAAACTGATAGATCATTTTGTGTTTTGTCTTCCGGAATAATATATACAATCTCTAATGAAACAACTACAATACTTTGTAAATACGGTCTTCTCTTTACCTAAGGTCTTCCAGAGAGATATTAAGAGTTAGTACTAATATCTTAGATTTTTTTGTTGTTGTTTTATTTTTTATCCCAAAAATTTATAAGTGCCTGCACTATTCCCCTGTTTGTTTTTTTTTTTCTAAGGAGATAACAACTAATGCACTGTAAACAGCAAAATCCAAGAGTCATCTTCCAGATTTCACTCTGTGGCCAGAATTATCTCTTGGGGCTGCATGTATGTGTCAGTTTGCATGTAACATGAATAGAAGATTGATTTTTCTATTCAGAAGTTATACTCCTCACATTTAATGTGTGACTGGCTGCATTTTCTGACATATTCAGTTTTCAGCATCTCTGAAACTGAAGAATAACACTGTCTCTCTGGCAGTGAAATGGATGATTTGTGTAAGTGCAGACGGTTGCAGGCATTCAACTAGGTAGTGTCTCAAAATTAAAACTTTCATAAAAGTCCTTCAAGTTTAAAATTGCTTTTTTCATTAAAAGTGACACTATTTTTTTTTTTATTTTCATTTGCTCTTAACTGAAACGTTCTCTTCCTTCTGAAGAACCAAAATAAAATACGACTGAAAATTTACTTCCTTTTCCTCTCTTCATTTTATATTTCCCCTTCTTTTATATAGGTCATTAATACTTTATACCTCTGTCTGAATTACTATTAGGACTTGGAATGTAAGGCACAATGTAAGCATGAAGTACTAGCTGATGTGTATTACAATTACAGTATCAGGCAGAACTCAATAAGCAGAGGGCATATCTGATAATGTCTCATATTCTGTCAGAATGAGGAAAAAGTACATGATAAAAAAAGCATAGAGGTAACCCACAGGGAAAGTAATAACTTCTAACAAGTCAAACAAGAAAGAAAAAGATGAAGAGAAATTAAAGAAAAAGTTATGTCTTGTAAAATATTTAGAGAAACTAGTTATTTCTATAATGAAGAAGATAGGAATATTTAAAAGTAATGGCATTTTAATCCTATTCTTTGGTGTCTGTCCAGATAAAAACAGGAATCACAGAATGAACAAAAGCTGTATTCCTCCCCTTTGTTAGCAAAAAGAACACAAGTTTTGCAGCTCTTTTGTTCCTTCTCTTTACTTTACCTCCATATCTGAACAAATACGTATGGCAGGCTTTGAAAAACACTGACAATGCATTTCTTTTAATATTAAACACAATCATGTATCAGTTCTCAATTCCTACAGCATGCAGAAGACTGAATTCTCAGGTGTAGCTCTTGTGTCATAACCGTATCCAAAGATTAAGGTGATGTACCAGCTAATGAAAATAGAAACAACTTTTGCTGCTTAATAAAAGAAAAACTCCTATTAAAAGCCTTCCAAGAGTATACTAAGCATCATATAACCAGAGAGAGAAACTGGCATAAGCCAGGTCTGGGAGGTGGTACACTGCATGAATAGAAAGAGGTCATAGAGTCTTGGGGAAAAGAAAGAAAAACAAAATCTTTACCTAACATTCAAAGATATAGACCAGGGTGAGTATGAATGAATGAACTTTAGAGTTCTTGTCTTTGGAGAGGTTTTGAGATCATTCCTTGCTACTTATGTAGGTGCACTCAACCACTTTTTTGCTTATGAATATACATGTCACAGATTGGGACACTAGATGCCCAAATTTGTTCAAGTATGATTTTCTACATTAGCCAGTCTGATCTGCTGGAAAAAATTCTCCTTCCTCCTCTATGTGTAGAATCATAGTATGGTGTGAAACAGAAAGATGGCTATGCTCAAAAAGACAAACAAAAAATCAGCTCCGTGGACTGCCCAGATCTCAATGGTTCTCTGTGAGAAGTTAGCTCTGACTGCCTTGAGGAACAGAAGTGGCATAACTGTGTGAAACACCCTGTTAGACTTTACTATTATTATTATTGGTATTATTATTATTATGGAAGAAAGTACATTGAGCTAAGCACACTATCATGCTGATGTTGCTAAAAATGCTGTCTGTACCCACAGCAGCACAGAACAAGATGGGCTGTAATATCGTTGTGCAGACCAACTCCTCATGTTATGATCTGTATTTCAGTTCGTGAAGCTGTCTCCCAGCATTCATCTAGTTCCTACTAGTATCACCTTGAAATGCGGTTTCAGCATATTTCTGTCCCTATTATTAGTGGGTTTTTGAGGTGATTCAGCTCATGCTTCGCTTTTGAGAAGCTGGCAAGTCTGTTACATGGAGCCATGGTTGTATGAGATGGAAAAGACACTTTTGATCAAGCTGTGGCTTCCCTCACTCCTCCCTGTTGTACCCCAGAATGGGGTCTCTTGTGTTTCAGTTTCCCAAGAGGTAACACTGTCACTGTTTCTCCAGTGAAGATGCTTTATAGTCTATCAGGAACAGTTCCCAAAATTGAAACATCATCTTTATTATAAATTCATTCAGTTGTTCCAGATTCTAATTTCTAATGCATATGGTATTTTTTTAAATAATACTGCCCAAATTTGTGTCTGCCTCTAGCAGACTCAAACGGAGTCCTTTAGAATGATTAAACCTTTACATGGATCAGGTCATGATCCTGGCAAACAGTTAAGCTATTTCTTACATATGGGAACATGAATAGTGGCCAAACCTGGAAAACAGAATCATAGAATGGGTTGGGTTGGAAAGGATCTTTAATTTACATCATCTAGTCCAATCCTCCTGCAGTCAGCAGGGACATCTGCACATAGATCAGGCTGCTAAGAGCCCAGCCCAACTTTACTTTGCACAGTTTCCACAAATAGGATATCTAACCACCTCTCTGGGCAACCTGTGTCAGTGTTTCACCATCCTCACTACAACACCAAACTAAACAAACAAAAAATATTATATCTAGTCTAAATGTCTCCCCTTTTAGTTTAAAACCATCACCCCTTGTCCTGTCACAACAGGAACTGTTAAAGACTGTCCTTTTATTATGTTACTCTTGTCTTAACTATCTTAATTTCCTTTTATGACAAGGTGGCAAGGGGAATCCAGTAGATGTGGGTGTTTTCTGGATTTTAGCAAAGTCTTCCTGCCAGTGCATTAAATATTTAGTGTTGTCTTCTGCTTCACTCCACCTTATCCAATTTAATCTCCCTTTCCCTATTCATACAACAATTTAGCTGGATTAAAAGAATCTGACTGAAGATTTCCCAGTAAGTCAGGCTGCAAAGTGACATAAGGGGCATCTTATGGCTGATAGTAGAATCACCTGTGTAATGGGTTGGCCAGCTCAAACTACAACAACCTGAGGAAGTGGCACATCTTTCAAAACTTCTGCTATGTCAGGATTTCATAAAAGCCTCTCCCTGTTCCCATAGAGCTGGATATTTTCAAAGTAACACAGTACATTAGTTATGAAACTTAAGATTGAGAACCACAAACCGAACAGGTTTCTGAGAGCTTTTTAAGTGTTTCCAAAACAATATCTGCTCTGCAGCACTTTGAGGTTGAGTAGCATATTCCCTGTGTAAATTTTCTCCTGAAAATATTCTACCAAACATTGTAACCTCAGACTTATTTGAAAGCATTTTTAAGATGGAGTTATTTGGAAATATCAGTACTATGAATTCAGTGATCAATATTACTGTTCTGCCATGGGGAAAAACTTAAGATGAACTATTTCTAATGAGGCCATGGGAGAAGGATGCAAAAATGATTGCTTTGCAAACAACACTCAGTCATTTTCACCAAATGCTTAAAAGAAAAGGTATTTCTTTGACAAAAAAAAAAAAAAAAAGAAAAGGAAAGAAAAGAAAACACTACCAAAAACAAACCAACCAAAAAAAAACCAAAAGAAGGAATGATGAGCAGGCAAAACTATGTTAATTTCATCAACTTCAGTGATAATAATCAGGCCTCACAGATTTGAATCTCAGAAAGTAGTGCTTATACATCTACTCTGAATATTCAGTTGAGCACAATGTTTTCACATCCTGAGCTAAGGACTGGCAGTGCTTACACAGATTGAGCACCAAACAGCATTAGGATATGTCATTATTTTGTCCCATTTTGCTTGACAGATACCTTGAAACTTCCTTTATTAATCATGTTTTATAAACATGTCATAAACTTTCCACTCAAAAGAAATGATTAAGTAATAAATGTTCATATGGCTGCATTAATTTTGTTATGTGAAATATCAGTGCTAGGCTTTCTAATTCCACGGATAAAAAACACTTGCTTACAAATATTGTTAGGCTTTATATTCAAGTAGTGTTTGAGTACATGTGCAGAAGTAGCCAAGAAATCTATTTGATACAATTGTGTTTGCCTTAGATGTCAGTCAGGTTCTCTTAGTGCAGCTAAATTGTATGAATAAGGAATGGGAGATTAAATTGTTGATACACTGGAGCAAAACAGAAGACACTCAATATTTAATGCACTGAATTTGAGAACCTTTTTCTCATTGAACAAACATTCTGACTCACCCTATATGTAGTCTGACATGCAATTATTTCTGAAAAAAAATGTATTGCAACATTCTGATTAGCTACATAACTCATGAAAAAGAGCTATTGGGAAGGTCTTAGGGTAAAAGTGTCCAGCTTCATTCTCATATCTGAAAGAAATTCCTGTGCTCATGAAGATGATGATCAAAGAAGCTTCTCAAAAGTAGCTTCTTAAAAACTGGTCATAGTCCAGTTTACATGAAATGATATCTTGTCTTCAGATTTCACCTGATTCTACTAGCAGTACTGATGGACAGATTGGGAGTTTAGGACACCACACTTTTACTAAGTGATCTCACTTCAGAGCTCAAGATGAATTCAGGCCTTCTGAGACTCAATACAGCCTGAGGAACACTGAGTATGTTCAAGCTTCAAATACTTTGCATACCACAACATTGTTCAAGACCTGTGGCAGCAATTAGCTTTAGAAGCAAAATAATACATTACTACTCCAATCTGCTACATAGGCCCAGATGGATAACATTTTGGTCCCTCTACGGAAAATGATCAAAAAATCCCTTTTGCTGATGTTTTTATGTTTTTGGCTTTAAAGCAGTGACAAATGATCTCTTGGGAATTGCCTATGTTCTCATTTTCTCCTTTGTACTGACTAACCCAGCTGGACTGTACTTTCTGTAGTATTTTCAAGTTTCTTCCTGCAGCATTGTGTGGGAGTCCAATAGCTGCTCTGCACCCAGCAAGAGTTTTCTTAGCATGCTTAGAGTAGATTCTAACAGGACATGACTTTCCATGGTTGTTCAAGAACCCATGTGGAGATCTTGTCAGTTTTATCAAGTTTCATCTTTTTTTTCCCTTTTACTAGTTGTTATTATTCAATGGGTTTGTGCATGTTCATACAGCTCACTTTCTCTTAGTACTGTCATTTTCCCATAAATATACATTACTGTCCGCTGTTGGAGACAGGAACCCCAGGCTGGATTAATATTTCATCTAATCTAGTGCAGTGACATCTGCACCTCTCTTCAAAGATGACAAAATGAGATTATTATCATGAGTCAAGAATTGTATCTTCTCTGGACTTCTTCCTCCTGAAAGAAGGTTTGGTTGCTGTGTTTGTTTTTTTGTTTGTTTGTCTTTATAAGCTTTTGTTGGATTTCTGTAGGTCATTTATGCATGAGAGGGAGGGGACAAAGAGATTCATGCTTTATTCGGAGCAGAATATGATGAGCTTCATGTGTATTTGTTGCCGCCACAAGGCAACCCTGAAGAAACCAATCATGATTACAGAGTTCCCACAAAGACAAACTTCTGGGCAGAATGTGAAAAATAGAGCTTCATGGTGAGGAAGAACCATACTACACTTCAGCAAACACCTCAGAGGTTATATTCCAATGAAGGTATTTGGTAATGGTTTGAAGTCCTGCTATGGGTATTCAGGATTAATGTTATAAAATAGCTCACAGTTGAAGAACCTATCTTTCTCCATTAGATGTTTAGAGACATGAGACTCCTAACAAACACACCTAAATTGAGCACACACAACTAGACACTTTTTCATGAAAACATCAGAGTCAGTAATTTAAAATAATCTTATTCTGGTCATTCTTCCTTTTCTCTTTAAACCTTTTCATAAATGACACAAACCAAGCTAAAAAAAAATAAATTAAAAACAAGAGTAATTTTCATTCCAAACTAAAAGCATTCACAAGTATAATTATTATGTTTTCCTGTGAAAACAAGGACTGAAAGGGGAAATTAAATGTCTGAAAGACAGAGGAAATTTATCAGCCATTGATTTGTGGTTATTAATGCTCTTTCTCATT
The DNA here is from genome assembly GCF_014839835.1 of Dryobates pubescens. Taxonomy (NCBI): domain Eukaryota; kingdom Metazoa; phylum Chordata; class Aves; order Piciformes; family Picidae; genus Dryobates; species Dryobates pubescens. The sequence goes on along the minus strand of NC_071625.1, from coordinate 15,837,339 downwards.
ACAAGCAGGTGAAAGTTCTACTCTAAACAGTATCAATGGGTAGACTTCAGAATAATTTATATTCAAATGTTTTTCTGTTTGAAGATTTCTTTCATAGAGATTTATGCAAAATAGATCTGTGCCTGTTCTTCACTCAGTAAATGAGTTTTATAAATTTCAGTGATATTTCACTATGCATTCCATTTTGCTGACCAAAAAGGTGAATACATATACACAGTATTTCCTTGGAACAGATCTAAGTGTAATGTCATCCAAAATAAATTCTACTTTGCCAAGAACAGACAGTGGAGAAACATTCTCCTCCTTTGCTGATAGCTAAATGGGGAAGAAAATCCCAGCTATTTGTAATGCTTCATCCAAACTAGGGCAGTAAAAGAACTTGACATTTCTTGCTATCTACCTTTTACGCTGGAGGTTAGAAGTGGAGCAAATCCTTCTGCACAAAACTTCACAATAGATTGATCTAAAGGCTTGACATATAAACTTGGATTGGAAAAAAAGATTCAGAAAGTTTTGAAAACTAATCTGTAGTTCTGGAATAAAGAAAAAAGAATTCCACCTCCACTCCCCATCTGATCATACCCTCTTTAAGACCTGACTTCTGGACCTGAGGTGGACATTGCTTTATTGTGTGACATTTTCTGGTCTTCAATTAATCACCTGAGCGGGCAATGAAATACTTAATATTTTGTTATTATACATCTCACTCAGTCATGAATTCAGTGCCAGTGAGGAGATGCAGATTAGTTTTGTTTTCTGGGTGGAATTTTAGCCTCTTTGGAAGCACTGATGTTCCTACACTGTATACCCACTGGTCAGGGAGCAAGACTGGATACATCGGGCATATGGTCTGGTGGGATATACTTCTGCCAGACTGAACAGCTTGGGAAAGGAGACAGGTGATGCAGTAAAGCTTGAAGTGGCTTTAATCACAGTGGTACAGTCTCATAATTCCTCCTTCATCTCAAATCTGAGACATCCCTGTGTTGGGAGGTATGGGCATACATCAGCACACATGCACAAGTGCAAGGAAGTCCTGTATTTGGAGTACAGTAAGGAACTTATCTCAGATTAAGTTTCTTAGAGCATCTAGAAGGATACATCATGCTTTTTTGTCCTATGCTAAGCACTGTATACAGGAGTCTTTCATAGAGTTACCTGTCTGTTATGAACTGCAAATAATAAATATCAGTTCTGTTATATGAGAGCTTTATCTTCCATATTAAGTTGCTGTTCAAAAAATTCTATTGCTATTTGAACTGGAAAAAGCAAGATCCTTCAAGCCTGACAGTGTTCAAAGCCAGGTTGAATGGGGCCTTTCGCTACATGGTCTAGCAGCAGATGTTCCTGTTCATGACAAGAGGTGTTGGAATGAGACGATCTTTAAGGTCTCTTCCAACCCGAACAATTCTATGGTGCTGTGGTGATAGAAGCATACACAGCTTTCACTGAGGGGACACAGATCTGCAATTCTAGGCCGGGAATCCTCTCCATTCTCCCATGTACACACACAACTCCAGCTCATACTCCTTGCACACACTCTTCTTCCCACCTCTGTAATTTAAAGACTCAGAAGTTTTAAGTGAAAGTGACTATAAACCCTCTCAGTGCTCAGACCATCAATCAGCTTTTGTTCAGCCCTGAGTCTAGACAGAGGTGTTTGGAAACACAGAGCTGTGCCAGGCTGTAATTCTGTCACACTCAGAACTGAGCACAGCAGGAAAGCAGAGGAGTCATCCACTGTAACTTTGGCCATATCAAGTTCACTGAAGAATTATGTATTATATGCCTTACTTAGCAGCTCACAGGTTTAGTTCCTCTACACATGCTTTATAACAAATTCCCTGGAAATGTCTGTGGTTACACTCGAAAGTATCACAGTGAATTCAGTAGCCACTTCTGCTTGACTTTGTTTTGAACAGAAGCAGAATCACTTTACATTGGTGTTATCTGTACCCAGACATCTATGGCTCAGCATTGGATGAGGTGGGGATAGAACACTTTCTACACCGTACTGAGAAGCCAGGCACACTGCTCTTGACTCTGCCACTTGTCTCTGGGCTAATTGTGAGCAAAACGATTTGAGTACAACAAAAACTGTTTTACATTACATATCTAATTTTACATTGAATTTAACTTAGAAATTATTTTTAACCATATAATTATAAAATAATAAAATATTTTAAAATATTTTTTTCAGATTAGTGCCTAAGCACAGACAGGCAGGGGCTGGTCTCTCCTCCCAGGCAACCAGCACCAGAACAAGGGGACACAGTCTCAATCTGTGCCAGGGGAGGTTTAGACTGGATGTTAGGAAGAAGTTCTTCATAGAGAGAGTGATTGACAATTGGAACGGGCTGCCCGGGGAGGTAGTGGAGTCACCGTCATTGGAGGTATTTAGGAGAAGACTTACTTTTCAGAAGGAGATCCTGGGGCTCTCATGCATCCCACCAGGGAATGTAGAAATAAGCAATTCAAGAAACATCAGCATTAGACTGAACTCTCAGATGTTACAGATCTTAAGATCTTGGTGCTTAGGCATCTGGATTTGGACATTCTTTGACCTCAGCATTGTAGGAGATTGTCCTTCAGATTTGGGCTACTACCCAGTTCACTTAGAGTGACAAACCTTTTATCCAGATTTTTTTAATAGAATTATTGGGCATGTCTGTCTCTCTCTTTCTTTCTTTCTTTCTTTCTCTCTCTCTTTCGCTCTCTTTCTTTCTTTCTTTCTTTCTTTCTTTCTTTCTTTCTTTCTTTCTTTCTTTCTTTCTTTCTTTCTTTCTTTCTTTCTTTCTTTCTTTTCTTAAAGGTAATGTGAAGAATTTCCTTCAGTTAAGAATTCATACTATTTTGAAAACAGAGTTCAAGCCTTAGAAAATTGTATATCTCTCCTAAGACTGACATTTCTCCTGAAAACCACCCACTAGCTGGGTATTAGTTGAGGTGTGTTGACAGTATGGATCCTAAATGCAGCTGCAGGAGTCATAGAGCACCATAGAGATGATGCAGGAGAAAGGGTTTTAAACTACAGTTTCTCCTGTGAAGTTTTACAGCTTTGGATGGGAAGGAAGCATTTGTGTATGAATGGGTGGGAACACACAAGCAAATCCATCCATTCCTGTATAGCAGATAACTTTCCTGTATGACTCATAGCATGTGTCTTACGGCACCTCTCCTTTCATCCATGTACAAGTTGTCCAGGAACACAAAGATTGTTATTAGCCTGGGTTTCACACTGCCCACATAATTATATGACAGTCTTCCAATTCATTACTTCCTTACCAGGAGTTATAGTCACGAAGTACCTAAACTTAGTGTCAAAACATTTTCATCTTATTTCTAGTTTCATGGAGGTTCCTGGCAAAACCTCCACTGATCTTGATGTAGATCTGGGCTATCACAGGTAAAGTACTGTGAAAGCAAATAGTTACACTGCAATTCCTGCTGATCAATTTTGCTTCCCAGTGAGGATTCACCAGAAACAAAATTAACCTCCTAAGCACACAATATTCCCTGGGTTAAGTAACAACATTAAGACAACAAAATATTCCCTAGTAATTATCTTACATTACATTCTGAGTTTAAGTAGCTTATATTCTTCCAATTTGTTTCCTTGCAGCCTGGATTTCTGAATAGTTTTTGGGGGGGAAGCTCTCCTCTCTTTAGCATGCCTATAGAGTATACACTTTCCTAATAGTTTCTGTTGCTGCAAGTGCTTCTGTATACCCTGTTTCTGGGCCATAAATTACATACATTGCATTTGAAAATTACTGTTGAAAGGAGTCTTAAAACATGTGCTTGTGTTTGGGGTGGGGTTTTTTGTTTTTTTTTGGGGGGGGTTGTTGTTTGGGGGGTTTTTTGTGTTTGTTTGTTGGTTTGGTTTGTTTTTTTCCTCCTCCCCACATCATAAGACTGGACTTACATGATTTAGGATGTTCCCATGTTATGTTCGTATCTGATAAACTTGGTGGTTTTTTTTCCTACAGAGAAGGGTTTCTGCAAATAGTTCATTGTATGGCTTTATTAATAGACAGAAGAAAAGCCACTTTGGATGGCATCCCATCCGTCAGACTTATCAACCGTACCATTCATAGTTTATATCATCAGTCAATAATTTATTCATCAAAAATAATTATAGGAAGTCCTACAAAATGTTTAAAGACATCTAAAATGTGGCATTGGACTTTTCCCTCTCTTTCTTGGCCTTTTTTAAAGCCCACATGTGCTCTGCTTATTCACTGCTTATCAGTTCACAAATTTATTCCAGCCTGCGAGTTCCATCGTGGTGCCAGTCCATTTCTAATTCCAACTTCATTAATTATTCTATGAAAACTGTGATTGCTTACTGGTGATACTATATGGAATCAGGCCATCCATCCATGTTTTCTGCTGTCTTACAGAGAGAAATTTGAGGAGACATTGAGGGGAAAAGCAGCAAGAGAAAAAGCAAAAACATTCATATTGCATACAGTTGATTTTACATTAAGGCAAATGAAAAGAAATTCAAAGGGCTTTTCACTGGTGAAGGAGATAATGTAAGAGAGAGGTCATGTGCTGCTTCATGAATTTCCCTTGCTCATTAGCACTGGCTTAATTCATTTTCTCTCTTTTAAATTTGTATTAGCTATTTGCTACTCCCCAAACTTCACAGACTGGCAGTGGACAATGGGTATTTATCCTATTTAGTCATGGAATACCTATTCCTATCTCCCATTAGATTAATGTTTTCAAATCCTGTTGCAGTAAAGTAATAACCTCAGTCTGCTGGTAGCTTTTGCACATTTTAAGCATTTTTTCTCTCTTGTCAAGACATCAAATTAACATTGTAAAAAAGAAATTTAATGCCCAGGAAGTATTTAGACAAAGAAACAGAAAATTTATATCTAATCAGTCCCATGAGTGATTTCATTAATTCCTGTTATAGCACTTCAAGATGCTGTCAATCATTTGTTTTTGATTGAAATCCAAGTTCATTAGCTCTGTATTTTTATCTGCTTCAGGAACTTTGAAGCCAAAAAGTTCTCTGAAAATAAAATAAATCAACATAAAAATAAAGTAAATAAAATAAGGTGGAATTATTAATTTAATTTCTGATTGAATGCTTCATCCATGGTATTTAGAACTTATTCCAGATACAGTGTTCCCTGGTGAATGAAAATCACTTCACACTGTTAGCCAAAACAAACTGATGAATCATCACTGTCTAATTACCTTGGTATAAACATATAAACAGAGTTGATGGAAGTTTTATAGTTGTGTGGCACAATTTGGTTAAAGCAGATTAGGAAATTTTGGGTTCTCACAGTTGACCGGGAAGGCATTGCTCCTGCATCTGTATGACGGTTTGGAAGATCAATAAAACTGTACTTCATCATTCATAAGCAACATCTGAAACAAACTGCAGGATACTCCAGAATTTATGTTATTAATAGTGTCTCAAGATAATAAATTCTTTGTGGAACCAGTTGGAATTTTTATTTATTTTTTTCAAGTGTATTGGGTCTTCGTTTCTTCGTTTTTCCCATTCTTTTCAAGGTCATCTGAAAGCTTTTTCAAATAATGTAAGAAATGAATTCACTTTGGTTTATTTCTTCCCTCAAAAAATATATAGACCAAAGCTACTACTTCCAGAAATCAACTTGTCCCTTCCTTTATTCAGACTGAGAAGCAGACTTGCTCAACAAATAGCTTCAATTTATGTCCATCATTCACAGTGTAAGGCAGTTGTCAGTGTGGGAGAATATGATATAATACAGCTCTGTCTGCTCCGATTCCAGAGCTCCAGGGGCCTTTTTGTGGTGCTATTGACCTTGGCAGAGCTGAGAAGTTTTATTTAGTGTTGCTGTTTTCTTCACTGAAGTTTACATATTTTAACTGGCTCAGAAGATGTGTGTGTGTTTCAGACAATAAATGACTTCAGGCATTCGATTTTATCAGTCAGTGAGATATATCCTCCCCTGCTCTGAAGGCTACTACAATTTATAGTGAAACAGCTGAAGATTTTATATGCCAGTTGTACTGTTTGACAGAGGTGTGTTGCTAGGAGAAATTGGAAATGCATATTATTTCAAGTCAAGTTTGTTTTGGTTTGTTGGGGGGTTTGTTTGTTTTATAAAAAGGATTTAATCATTTTATGGGTGCTCTAAAAGCCCTGCTTTTTATCCAGTTATTATGTGTACTCAATACAAAGGTAGGTGACTAACTCTTAGAGTTAATATTCTGAATTTTTAATTAGGTATTAGAGGTTTGTAAAACTAAATATCTAATCCATAAATACTTTTATTTTTCAAGGGTTAAGTAAAGTAAAACATAAATACAGGAAAGAAGTGCTTGTCAATAATCTTGTATGGAAGATCTTCCCTACAATGACAAACTGCTGTATGCCAGAAACAACTTGATGCATAATACAGTAACCACAAAGAAAATTCCTGTAAGATTCAGCCAACAAATACTATCTAGCATCAGTCTATATGAATAGGGGACTTTAAGAATATGAACATAAACAGTGATGAACACATATTAAAAAGAAATCTTTACCTAATAATATGTAAAAATAACTGTAATGTCTGCTTATCATATCTGGAAAGATATTTCCTTGTCTGACAAAAACATAAGACAGTTATCCACAGACCTTGGATATGTTTCTACAAAATCTGTGATGTCTTTAGGTGTCAGATCAGTACTTGGCCACATACTGAACACAGCAGATCTGTAATGATTTTGGAAGGGGAGTTTTTGGCTGGAGCAAGATTGTGACTAAATCATTTCCAGAACAAAGAAGCCCTTGCTTGGCCCTAGAGCTGTCTGTTAATTATAACCTCCCAAGCTGTTTACAGCCTATGAAATGGACAAAGAAAACAATTGGAAAGTGCACAAAGGGGAACAAAACATTTCTTCAGTGAAATGTTTGAGGTCCTGAAGTGTGAACCATTCAGTAACCAAACACACATAAGTGTTTAGAGTACAGTTTTCCAATGCAAGAATGATTTCAGGTCTGGTTGTGTCCTTAACTATTAATGAGCTTATTCCAAATGGTCTGAAGCAAATATTTTCATGTTTCAAGACAGGTAGCATTGATCACAGCACAACTGTCACCCTCCCTGATTTTGTTATCAAAATATTCACTTTCAGCTATCATTATCTCTGAAGAGGAAAGGTGCCAAAGATATTTCTAGGAAAAATTACTGTTCTGACACTTCCTACCTGAGGTGCAATACTGGTCTTTTTGTAGCTGTGAACAGAGGTGAGACAAGGTCAGCAGAAATAGGAAATATCTTTTATGATATCCTTGGAAAAAAACCCCAGTGCTTTTAAGCCCCTTTCTTCAGATCTCAGATAGAAGCAGCAGACTTCAAGATAAAATCCAGCTTGAAAACAGTACTTGTGAATTTCACTTGTTTGTTTGATTTTCAATGTCTCCGAGGCTTTCCTGTAAAATTGGGCAACATACCTGCAGAGGGACCAGACACTCAGTAGTTTTTCTGCTGTAAAAACTTTGGGGTGAAGATATATTACTCTTTTGAGACTCAGGGCAAATGGCTTGATGTTTCAGTGCTTGGATCCTTCTCCTATCTTTAGTTTTCTCTACTTACTACAATGTGAAAACACATCCTTCATTTTCTATTTCTAGTGTGTTGATGTTTCCATCAGAGTTGAATCATCTCACAGACAAAGCAGAAAGAATGGGACTTTAGAGTACAAGTCTTTTGACTTATATGTCTGTTTTAGGATGAAATGAGTCACACTTGATGGGCCTTATTTTTCTCCATTTCTTGCAGAGGGAGTTCAGAGGACTACATCAGATGTAGGTGTCAAGATGGAAAAATTGATAGCCACCGTACTAGGCTACTTAGGAGACTATCCATCCGTTCATATTTCTGTGCACTGTGTTTGTTCAGTGATCACACTACAACACTCAAGAAGTCACAGTGCTCATGCTTCACTTAGAGGAGTTGTAGGAAGAACAAGATTTTATCTTTTTTCTGTTATACATGTGATTTTTTTTACTGTAGAACATTTGATAAACCATTTCACTGTACACTGAAGATTTTGTTAATGGCAGGTACAAGGCAGAATCCACCAAAAATATGACATAATGTGTTCAGCTCCATCTGTGGGACTAGCAGTATTTGGAACTATTTTCCTAACTAATCTCAGTGATGTCTCATCCATAGCCTACTGGCAACCAGATAGGGTTGTTTAGTCTGAAGAAAAGGAGGCTGAGGGGAGACCTTATTGCTCTTTATAACTATCTGAATGGAGATTGTAGAGAGGTGAGTGTTGGTCTCTTCTAACAAGTCACAACTGACATGACAAGAGGAAATGGCATCAAATTACACTAGAGGATGTTTAGATTAGACATTATCAAAAACTTCTGCACCAAAAGCTTTATCAAAGACTGAAACGTGCTGCCCAGGGTAGCGGTTTAATCACCATCTCTGGATGTATTTAAAAGATGTCTAGACAAGGTGCTCAAGGATATGGTGTAGTAATGTCTCTGGCAGTGTTAGAAAATGGTTGGACTTCAAAATATTGAAGGCCTTTCCAGCCATGGCGATTATGTGATTCTGTGAGCTGTCACGATGTTATCCAAATGTATTTCCCTGTCCTGAGGTGTTTCCCTATGACCAATGCCTTACTTGACCCTTGTATGCTGTAACAGAATTCCATGGCATTCAGAGGTCAGGTAGGCTCCTATGCAGAACGAATAGCTAAACTTACAGTTCCAAAGAAATTATTATGACTACAACTGTGGTTAAAAATCAAGCTAAGTTTCAGAGCCCACCAGGATGGGCTACAATAGCAGGAACAAGATCATTTGTAGGTAACTTGCATAAATGTTACCTCCATTTTCAAACATTTATTTCGTTAAGATTTGTGATACTGATACACCTCAGCTTTGTATCAGACTCTCTGTGAGCAATGGAGGAAATGTTTTGCTATTAGGGCAGGATTTGATATTTAACCACTTGTTCGAACCTCTCCTGGGGAAAGGACAGGGGAGCAGATAACATCTACTTGGTTGCAACTATTCTGTATTATGCTTGTTGCCTACCCTCCCTTCTCCTTATCCATCCTGCACTGAAATAGCATCTTGATTAAAACAAACTAAACCAAAACCAAACCAAACACACAAAAAAAAACCTCCACAAAAATTCATTCAGCAGTTCTTGTGCTAAATTTAGCAGCCTGCAAGTGGATTATAGTCTGTCTTCAGAACAAAAATGAAAGAACACCACCAAACCTCTCAACCTCAAATTTGTGAAGTTCAGGTGACAACAAATTTCCCCTCTTTCATCAGGTATCTATCTGTTCCTCTGGATAACTTACTTTCACTGTCAACTTCCCAAACACACACAAAATAAAGAAAAATAAATCATTTTCATCTTGAATTTCGCTGGCTCTGACTTCCTGCAGCCCAGTTTTGTGAAGTAGCTATGTGCTTGTTAGAGAGCCCTTTGGCATCAGTTCAGAGAATATCTTTCCCAAATTCAGGTATTGCTGTACATCTTTCAGAACTGCACATAACAATGACATGCTTCATCCCGAATTTTAGCAGCCCACAACCTTGATGTTATGCTTTAATTGAACTTAAATTACATTCAATCAGAGCTTGAAATTTCTGATTTGCTCAGATGCCTTTGCTTTCACACACAAAGATCTTGCTCTGTACTTTTTTCCCCCTCACCCTTTCCCGCCCTGAATTATTTAGCATTTAGAAGGCTGAGCTTTGACACTTTTATTTCCACCCCCAGTTTTATTGCTAAGTGATTTACAAATCAAGCCTTGAATCTAATGACACTGTGTATTTCCATTTCCAGTGCTCTTCTTTATTGTCAGTTCTTGTTGTATGGGGCAAACCTCAGACACAAATAACTGAAATTAATGTCAAATTGCATCATGTGCAGCTTGAATTTCAATTATGAAATCTGTGTAAAAATGTGTGTTTTCAGCAAACAGCAATAGCATTGTGAATCTCCTGGCCCCAGAGAGAACATTGCTAGAAAGCATCCTACTCAAGACAAAGAAGCAAGGCTTCAAAATCTTAAAGCAAATCTGTTTGGCATTTTGTTAAGGCAAATAAGCTGTGAGAATGAACCTTCAGCTTTCGTATCCTCCACCCAGTGGTATGTCTGTGGCTGTTAGAGCCTGAAATAAACTGTTTTCTTCCTGAGTAATATAAGGGGAGCAGGGATTAATCTAGCCCCAAAAACTTCAGAGCATCCTAAATGTGTGGAAGTTTGCATATAAGGCTTGTGGCTCTGCCCATCTCTAATTCTGTACTCACTGAAAGGCCTTGTGCAAGCCTTCCCTACATAGGAAAGCTTGTGACTTCTATCTTCCCATTTAAGTCACAATGGAAAGATACATTTCTGTAGTTGTTATTTGTGATTCACCTGGTGATACAAAGAAACAGAACATTTTTAGGCTTGTGTTACAGTTGGTGAAAGAATTATGTGCTTAAAGGGCAGATCCATTTTGTCTTCATGTAGATGTCTAGATGGGTCAAAGGAGTCATTCCCACACACCTTTTCTCTCCATTGCCTTCAAAGGACGTTGTGGCATAAGGTTATATTTAGAGCCTACAAAATGCAGTGCCCTGTCACTGCTGAAATTTATGTGGCTTCAAAAGCTTCAGCCAACTGAACAACCTATATATTCCCTCCAAACTGGAATATGGTGATGCAGATACATGTTTTGCCTCTTCAATTTCCTGAAGGAAAAATGTCCCTTTCATTAGGGATTGACTGAACCTTTTGTATATCCTATCCAAGAGTTACAAGACAAAATCTTGCATGTTCTTTGCTCTGTGAGCACTTCCCTTCAAAGACAGAGGAAATAACATTCTATTAGCATAAAAAATAGTTTTTTTCTGAATGCTACACATTCATGTGAAGCTAATAGCCAATGCCCAGTGATCACTTGAAAAAGTCAGGTAGATCACACCTATTTGGGCAAACACTGTTGAGAAGCTGATGTCCTCTTTTAAATGACAGCAACCTTGATTACAGGAAAACTGCTTTCTTAGAATCTAGTGCACATCTTGTTGTCACAGCCAGCTCTAAAAAGACACTACACAGCTACCCAGCAGATTATTTAGTCAAGCGAACTTTACAAGTGTTATTACTTTAAAACACAAAGAGATTGCACAGAAATATTTAATAGAAATGGGGATGAGGGTTTGTGTTAGATTCTTAGAGATTAAGTCTTCCCTCTATCTGCGTAAGAGAAAGAACAAAGATGGATTTCTATAATTATTCCTCTGAAAATGCATTTCAGGCATAGGAAAGAGATAGCAAGTCAGTTTCCACTGTGTCCATCAGCTTTCAGATTAGTATGTTGACTTTTGCTGGCCAGTCAGATATTCAGACATGAACTGAGGGCCACAAACTCCATGTGTGTGCCCCATCAGATGCTTACAGTCACAGAGTCATTTACATTGGAAAAGACCTTTTAGTCCAACAGTTAACCCAGCACTGCCATGTCACCACTAAAACAATCATGTCCCTTCCACCACTTACTGGTTACTTGGGGATGTAGAATTGGAAGAGACAAGGCCAGTAACTCTATCACTGTAGGGACCACATCCCACAGACCCTGTCTTTCATGTGCTTTAATGCTTCTGTGAGCATGATGGTTTGCCAAATGCAAAATGTTTGTACCCCCACCTCTTTGCAGGGCACCAAAATGACTTTGAATGAATTCAGCTAAGCTGCAGCTGTTACTGTTAGGGCTAAGTGTCAGGAAATGGATTTTTTTTTCCCCATTTATTGTAGCTGTCTAAGAGTAATGTGCCTGGTCTAAGTTAGTGAGCTAGGCTCACTCTGTATCTGCTGGATTGACAGATTCAGCACTAGAAGGTGCTTCATCGTATTCTGAGGCAGATCTGATAATAACTATACAGGAAGCTTAGACAACTGGCTTAGATGAAGTATTCAGCTTTTAGATAGTGAAGTTAGGTGAAAGCAAATTCAGCTTCCATATGAGCTTGCAAACTTGCTGACAACCAAGATTAGGCATGTTAAACTCAAAACATGCAACTGTAGCAAAAAAGACTTTATTCTGAAACTGTTCCTGCAGAAAAAAAGGTCTATGAGGCATAGTGCTTTACAGAGGAAGGTAGAAGGGGCAAAGCAGTGTGTAAGAACTCTTTTCCATGGCCAAATAAAAAACAATGCCAAGGACAAAACAAGCCAAGGACAAAACATTTCTGCCAGGTTCCTTGGTTTACTTCGGGGTTTCTGAAAGCCAGCAGGAAGGTCATTAGAGGGACAGACATTTTATAGAAAATATTTAGACTGGCTTTTATTACCAAAATGTAAATGAAAACTAATTACAGAATCATATTAAATATAGGCAAAGGAATTAACACTCCCAGAATATAATGATCATTACTAAGGATGTGTATTGTCCAGTTACTTGCCTTTTTATAGAGGGAGGAGAAATAAATTAAGTTTAACATTTAACTGCCTTTTAAATCCTTGCAAAATTGATTTTGAACAACATCAAAGATATAGAAATAAAACAGGGGGGACAGCAGAGCAAAAAGAGGATAATAGATAAAAGATGATGTACAACGCCTGTAATCCTGGTCTGAAAAAAGCAAGCTATTGTTCTGCTTGGGGAGATGGGTTAAACTCCACTGCAATGCTGACATGTATTGTCTAAAGGTACACACACACACATGACTAGCCACAAAGTTGAACACAGAGAGCAGCACCTTTATCAACACTCTGTAAACATACAGCACCCACATTAATAGCAGAAACAATCCCATGGTGTCCTCCTCCCTAGCTGACCAGGACTGAAGCTGCTACAGAAATAAGCACACACAGAGTATAGGTTTCACCAGTAAATGGATTTACTTCATCCAGCAGATGGGCCCAATCCCTCCCAGAGGCATGTATCAAGACCCTCAAACACCTGGGGCTGCTGTCCCAAATCTAGCAGGTGACACAGAACCTCCTGTCCTGCTCACAGACAGCCTGGCTTGCAGCTCATCATGATTATATACTGGCTTAGTAAAACAAGTTGACTATCACAGGAGACAACAGTAAGCTTTAGAAGTTAGAACAGATTATGGTGACCAAGGAAATGGCTCAGGCAGACAAACATACTGACGAGCAGCTTGTTTGTCTTTGTCCTCTGTTTTCCCATTCTTTTTTCCATCCTGATTCTGCCTGATCCTTCCTCCCTTCTCCTACCTTTGGTCCTTCTGCTGAACATTTCATCTGCAATGTTGAATATTCCCTCAATCTCCTTAAAACCTTTTCTAATAACATTTTTAAATCTCCAAATACTTTCCTCCTCTGCATCCCATAATAAATCCTAACTTCATTCAGGCAATAACCCCTCCAGTTTGCAGGGCTCCTGCAAGAAGTGGTTTCTTTGGCTGATTCATCCACCAAAACAGATTCACTGATTAGGTTACAAAGATTCGTTGGCCTCCCTGGGTCTTTGTGTTCAGAGAGATTAGCCCTTAATCACATAACCTAGAGAAGAGAACATGACATTTCTTGCAGATCTTTTCCTGTACTTTATCTTTTTTTCTTTTCACTTGCCCTTTGTGTTGTCCTCCATTCCCTGCCTTGTCTGCCAAATAATAACCAAATGTCAGCAGTTTCTGCAAGAGGTGGAAACTTTCTATACTCATTAACCCATACAGGGAACTTTCCTGCTGTGTCATGGATCATTGCAACATCCAGTTGTGTCTCATCAGCCCATGAAGTAATGTCATTAACCCATATATACAGCAAGGTTTTATGTTCCTGTGAGTCAGCTCATATTTCTTATGAGCAATCAAAAATGAGTCTCCAAAGGATCACAGATTAAATTGAAATACAGTATTTGGAATGGAACATTGATTGGTTGGTTGGGTTTTCTTGTTGTTTGATTGGTTTTGGTTTGATTTTGTTTTAGTTTTGCTTTTTCTCCCTGAGATGTTCCTGTGGACCTGCAAGGATGTGGGAAACTTGTCCTGTTTTACATCTGAAGTGAGTGCACCTTCGTGATCCCAAGTTGAATGTACTGGGTTGGGTGTTGGTCTCTTCTGCCTAGTATGAAGTGATAAAACAAGGAGAAATGGCCTTAAATTGTCCCAGGTGAAGTTTACATTGAATATTAGGAAAAATTTCCTCACTGAAAGAGTGGTCAGGCATTGGAACAGGCTGTCCAGGGAGGTGGTGGAGTCACGACCTCTGGAGGTGTTCAAGAACATGTAGACATGACCCTTCTGGACATGATTTAATGGCCATGGTGGAATTTGGTTAACATTTGTGCTCGATGATCTTCAAGGTCCTTTCCAACTGAAATAATTCTATGATTTCATGATTCCACATGTTTATTCAAGCATAAAACCATACACATGTACACCAACACATTCACTCAGATTCATTAATACTCCTTTATAACTGCCCACATAACTGTCTACAATCCACTACAGAAATATTTATCAAACGTTTTTCTTTTGGTGGTATTATGATTTTGGGAACAATTATTTAAACAGATAGTATATTGTTTTTAAATTAGCAGTATTTATTTTTGCCCCTCCCCTTTAATTCTATACAGATCTCATATTTGTGTGACTATATTAACCCACAGCAGGTTTTTTTCTCTGCAATGGAAACAAACTACTTTGCAGTCCATTTTTTTCTTTTGGTCAGTGTATTGGAAGCTATACATTTAGTGAGATTCACATCAAAATCTAGTTAGGCCTTGGAGCTTTGTGACTTGGAGATGGAAACAAATACAGATATGTAGAAATAACATGATCTAATCTCAGAATCTTTCAAAACACAGATTTTGGAGGTCTTTCCCAACCCCCAGCATTCTGTGATTCTGTGATTTTTGTAGCACACTCTATGGTGGGTTGAACACCAAAGACCACTTTGCTGTGGCTTTGGAAACGAGGAAAATACATTAAGGTTATGGAAGTATTTCCCACAAAAGTAAGTCATTTACTGGAGACACATACTAATGAAATTGATGAGTTGGAGAGAACTCTGTGAGATGTCACAGACTGGTTTGAATGGAACAGTGAGACTACCTGCAACCCTGAGCTCTGTCCATATAAACTGCTAACATATCAACAAGGTAGCTTGACAAGCCAAGACTCCAATTGCACTTCCAACTTTTCTTAAATTACAGGAAGGGTAAGGAAAATGTCAATCTCTGCTTTGTTGTGATTTGGAGCCTGGTCAGGCCTCCAGACTAGGATAATCCGTTCCACTCTATTAAAGAAAATGGAAAATCCATTCCATCGCTGTTAATACATTCCATCTCTATTAAAAGAAATAGAAACTGGTTAAACAGGAGGATTTTTATCTCTCTCTCCAAAGCAGAGCTCTTAGAAAAGCTTGCAATCGGGGTTGGAGAAAGCAAACTGAAATGTGGGATCTCTTCACCCTTCTTTTTACCTTCTTGCAATCCTAAAAGTTCTATTTAAACAAATTACTATCTCTTAACACAAAATAATCCTTCAAGATGTATATGGTGTCTTCAAGAAAGGTCAAAGGCAAATCTTTTTAATCCAGCTATAAAATTGGTTTAAAGACAATGCAATCCTATTCCTCTCTCAATCACCTATTACTTGCATTACAAGGGACAAGGAGAATACAGGTCATCTCACCAGTTCAAAAATGTCTTACCATATCAGGTTCCCTTTAAAACTCTCTAATTTTTGTAGCTATTTAATTTAGCTAGGAAACCTTCTGAAATATCTGCAAGCCACAAGATTCTTCCACATGAAGTGAAATGCTGTCCCATCCCTTACATCCCATTGTTCATTCCCATTTGTCCAGTCCAGGATTCACAGGTATTTGCCATCAACTTCTCCTGAATGCTCACCCTAAATGGGAAAATTTGTGCCATTGTCTTAATTATACAGGACTTTGTCTCTCATTCTTGTAAGAATTCAGCTTAGAAATGTAACTCTTTTTTTCCCTCTATACATTAGAAATTGTGTCTTGTACAAAATAGTCAGAACCTCAGGGGCAATTAAAATACAGATGTTGAATATTTCCATGCATCCACTTCTATTTTCCTGCAGACAGTAAAACATAGCTACAGCCCAAAGGCTAAAGAGAATTCATTACTGTGCATGTTGTCATCCTCTAATGTCATCATAAATTAGTTGGAAATATTTCCTCCCAAGCTAAAGATCAAAAAATTCCTTTGTGGTTAAAGTTTTTTTGCAACAAGATGTCCCCAAAGCATCCTTCTTTCAGAGACTCTCCAGGCTTGGATATATCCCTACATGTTACATTAGGACACCGAGTTTCACCCAAGAAAGGAAGCTTCATTGTGTTTAATATTGTGATCTAAATCATAATAACAGAAAATCTTTTCTCATAGAGGAAAATAATCTAAGATGACAGTTTGGCAAAGGACAGGACTAGCATTTCCAAGAAGACTCACGGCTAACTTGGTACAATTTAAAGTATGATACGTTGTCCCACCAGACCTCCAGCCACTGCTCCAGAAAGTAGAGACTCTCTTGTGGTTCCATTATCATTTGTACTAGCCCTATGGAGACATTACAGACTGCCTGCTGGCTAGAAGATCTCAGACACCTACAAGTAGTAAGAGAAATTGAGGTCCTATAGTGGGATACAATTCCACTGTAAGACATCTAAACATAGGTGCATATGTGAAATTACCTGTTTCTGTGTGAGGTGCCCAAGCTCCAAGTACAGAACATGCAGATCTAGTCAAAGCAGTAAATATAACCTAAAGACTAATTCAGTTATAAACCAGTAGGTATTTGTTTAATGGTAAGTATAATTTTCTTCAGTCTTTATTGACTATTTCTACATGAGTACCCTGTAATATCATTTTGGATATTGTACCTGGCCTCTGGCTCTGTCCCAGGAGGGCATTCATTTACTGCAGTTCCTTTGTCATATCTGCTAGACTTGAAGTCAAAGGTACCCTGTAGTAGTTTTAGACACATAGATGTGAGATATTGCATTGAATCCTAAATCAGCGTGGACTTAGATACCACACATACCAGACAAACTGAATCTCACACAGAATCTGTATCAAGCTAAAGAACTCAATTCCTCTCTGTCACTTGTGCTCTAACCATGAGACTTTGGTCTTGAACTTAGCAACATCTCACATAATCACAGAATGATAGGGGTTGGAAGTGACCTTGAAAGATCATCTAGTCCAATCCCTTGATAAAACAGATTCACCTAGAGCAGGTTGCACAGGGACACATCCAGGTGGGCTTTGAAATTCTCCAGAGGAGGAGACTCCACAACCTGTCTGGGCAGCCTGTTGCAATGCTCCCTCATCTTCAAATAAATTGCTCCTTAAATTCAAGTGATACCTCCTGTGTTTTAGTAAGTTAGAACAGAGTTCTGTCCAGACACTGTTTTTGTTGCTGGCAGTACATCCATAAAACATGTAAGGACAGCAGAAATGTATGGAGATACTTCAAAGAATAATCCCCCAACATTTCTACTTTTTATGGCATTAGCTCTTTATGATTCAAAACTGTTGGTTCTGATTGTATTTATTTTTTTACATTAATGAATTTTCATGTTAGTTTCTGGAGCACTTTTCTAGTATTGTTTATACCTCATTGCTTTTTGTTTGTTTCTTCTCCCAACTTACTGTACTTGTTTAAGTCTGTGTCTCAAATCTCACTTTGGAGATGGGCATGTTTAAGCCTAGAATTTCATTTGCATTGGGTAGTGTATCCTTTGGGGAATTGTAACACCCAAAATACATACTGAATAATTTTTTAGATGTTTAAACATAGCTGATTGCAGCAGCATGATGCCTCTCTGCCAAAAACTACAATCTATCAACTCGATGTGTGAAGGTCATATAGAGGATGTTCAAAGGACTGGTGATTTGTTCTGCTTCTGACTTTATTTTATTATTTTTAATGTGTAATGCAAAACAATTTAGAGAGATCTGATTTTCAGAAAGTGTGAAATCCATCTATCTCTTCAATTTGGGTGTTACATTGTTATCTTGCTGGTGTCTTTGATCAGACTAGCATAGCAAAAATGGCACTGCAAGAGTTTCTCATGTTTCCCATTGACTGAAGGAGTACAGGATTCAGTATTTTTCCTGATTTAAGATTTTTTTGCCTAGACTTTGAGATAATATCTGCAACTGAAGATAATTTCTTATCCAAAAAAATGCCTCTAGGATTACAGTTTCAGATCAGGAAATAATAATGGGAATAATGTACTGAAAACACAAAGATGAGTTTTCTGCAGCTATAACCATCACACACTCTAGCAACTTCTACTGGACAGATATCTAGGAAATAGGTTAATCTGAGTATATAAGGTTGTGTTACATACTGTCCTTTTTATCTGTGCATCTAGTTGGGAGATCAGAAAGTGGGTAGCACGCCTTGAACCTGGAAAAAAATTGTTCCTAGGAGGGAAATACAATATATGAGGATTAACTTATAGAGCAGCAATTTATTTCTTTGTTTTCTTCCTGCAGACTGAGATACTGATGCAGTTGGTGACATGTACAATTAGCTCACAGATGCCTCTAGAAGTAGTTGTTATTGCTCCATGGCATCACACATCTTGCCTATCTGACATACAAGAGAGGAGAGTGCTCTTAATTCTGAATGTATAATTCTGGCAGATCTCTGTCATAGTTATTCTGCTCCTCACTACACTTGTGCTTAGATTTTCCTAGATGATTAATTCCAGTTTACTTTTTGCTGGTGGCTCAAGGAAAACAAACCAGTATTTTCTGATAACTGTATTCTTAAAGCAATTAATTTCAGATGAATTTCAAAATTTTCTTCTAAAAGAGAGGTGTTATCTGATTATTTTTGCATTCTGTATCTTTACTGTTGCAACAAAATAAGCTTACTGGGGTTTGAGGGGTTTTGTTTAGTTGGTTTTGGGGTTTGATTTTCTTTAATTTTATCTTGTAAGCTCTCATTGCCATCACTTATCTTTATATTCTTTGGCCACACAAATCCACCTTCAAGCACACCTTCAAGGAAACATTACTTTCAAGGTGTCTGACTACTGATGATCTTGATTATAGTGCCCAATGTTGAGATGTTTCAGTGATAATGGAATGAAATTATCAGAAGCCTTTAACCTTGATACTGCATTTGATGAAACACAGGTATCTTTGGGGGGAAAATAAGGGATCCAGTAAGGTTCAGAAGCCTGGTAAGATAAACATGAATCTTCTAACTTATACCAGAATGCTCTGCTTTATAGAATATTTCAGCCCAGCAATTGTTGGAAGTGTGATGCTATTATTACAATACATGTAAAATAAATCAACAGAATGAGTTGTTAATAAGGCAAAAATATTTATGAAGTCATTAGGAATGAGTTTGGGTTTGTTGTTGGTGGTGTTTCTTTTCTGCTTAGATACAGAATTAAAGAAATCAACAAAAAGAAACAGGCATTTCTGGGATGTGATACATCTGACTAAAGTAGACATCAGAAATAGATCAGATGTGCAGTGTCTGTTGCTATCCACTGGCTCCATAAAAGGAACTAGAGATGACTTCTGCATTGCAGAATTTACTTCTACTAATTTTATCAGTGTAATCCATTTTGAGATAAAGACATCTATATGCCTATGAGTATATTAGGGGTCTACCGTATCATATCACAGTAAAGATGAATGTGTAGGGTAAGGGAAAGTCTTCTATTACAAGACCAGATTGGGCAAAGACAAGACTTTCTGCATGTTCCTTTTTAGGCTTGAATCAGAAGCAGAAAACAGTGAGCTGAAGAATAAATGGCTGTGACAACTTAATTCTGTTAATCAATTAGACAATTCAAGAGAAAAAAAAGGTGATTACTGAAAGCTGACAATGCACTGCCTGCAGAGAAAGACATAAAAGCAAACAAATAATCATGCTTGCCAATTTAGCCTGGAGGGAACACTCACATTCTCCTCTGACCCCAAATCTAAGTAGCAGTTGAACTTTGAGCACAGCAGCAAGGCACATCAAACAGCTGCTTTCTATTCCTCACAGGATTTCACTGTCCAGTCCACTGTCTCTAGCCTGAAAGATGTGAAGATGCGCTTCCAGCAGCCATTCATCAATTTTTCTACTCTGCTGCAAGGATACAAAATGCTGGAGGTGTGCAGTTTATTTTTGATTCCATACCTGCCCAAAATAGAGAGAATGAATAAGCTTTGTTCAGCACCCAGACTGCCAGCCCAGTAACTGGGACCATTGTTTTGAAGGTTAGAGCGGGTTGTAGAATAACACATTTTGGCTGCTGTTTACCAGATAATAGAAGCCATCACAGAAAGAGGAAATTCCGAGTGGCACTTTCCTGACAGCTAATCTCTGGCAAGCTGTCAGGTGCAAACTGTGTGGAGTGCTTCCCCACCATGTGAGCAGACCTTACCAACAGTTCAATGAGCCATTCAAAGCACATTGCTCTGCAAAAGCTTGACATGCAAGGCGGTCTCCTATCGACTAGCCTGATGTGTACTAATTGTGTACCAAAAGTATTAAATTAGCAAGGCAATCGTCTTCCATTTGCTTTTTCTCCTTCTCTCTCCCTGTATTCTAATTTGCTTGAATCATGCACTCAAGAGGAATTTTTAGACTAGGAAGCTTGTTAGCTAAAATATACTTCTCCATTCACTTGATTTCATCTGCCAAAACCCTCAAGCAAAAGTGCAAGTAAGGACAGATAAAAGGATAGTAATTAGAGCATATCATGATTATTTTTTTTTAATTTAAGATAATTTATGTTTTAAGCTCAGCATGACCCAGCAATGCGCACTTGCAGCCAAGAAAGCCAACTGTAATCAGGGCTGCATCAAAGCAACCATATCCAGCAGGTTAAGGGAAGGGATTCTCTACCTCGGTTCTGCTCTCATGAGACTGTATCTGCTACAT
This sequence comes from Dryobates pubescens, assembly GCF_014839835.1. Classification (NCBI taxonomy): domain Eukaryota; kingdom Metazoa; phylum Chordata; class Aves; order Piciformes; family Picidae; genus Dryobates; species Dryobates pubescens. The sequence continues at coordinate 15,816,464 of NC_071625.1, read as the reverse complement.
TGCATTCAACTCTAGAGCCACTAGATGAGAAGAACTTGGACCTGTTGGAATGAGTCCAGAGGAGGCCACAAAGATGATCTGAGGGGTGGAACACCTTCACTGTGAAGACAGGCAGAGACAGTTGGGTTTGTAAAGCCTGGAGAAGAGAAGGTTCCAGGGATACCTAATAATGACCTTCCAGCATTTGAAGGGAGCTAGAGGAGAGCTGGAGAGGAACTATTTATGAAGGCATGTAGTGATAGGACAAGGGGTAATGTTTTTAAACTAAAAGAGAGGAGATTTAGATTAGATGCAATGAAGAAATTCTTTGCTATGAGAGTAGAGGTGCAATGGAATAGGTTGCTCAGAGAGGTTGCGGAGGCCTGATCCCTGAAAGCATTCAGGACCAGGTTAGATAGGGCTCTGAGCAATCCAATCTCATTGAAGATGTTCCTTGCACATGGCAGGAGGGTTGGACTACCTGATCTTTAAGGTTCCTTCTAATCCAAACCATTCTATGACTTCATGAACCTACATGATAATGAATGTATTTTTAGTGCTACTTATCTTTGATTAGGGAAAGGAGAAATAAATGATTCCACATCTTCCGACCTCAGGTGTATGAAGCATGAATATTCTTCTTGATGTATAGCTCAATGAGATGTTAATAAAATAATTTTACTGTCAACTGTTCTTCAGATGGTTGTACCTCCAGCAGTGAGACATGCTCCCATGGGCTTAATGCAGTGGTCAAAGATTTGGAACATCTTCCATCTTTTCTAGGGTAAATAATATCTACAGTGAAATCAAGAGACAGCATGCTATATATGCAGTGCAGTCTGTATATGTGCCATATATAACTTAGCATAGATATGTGAAGTTTCTAATGAATTTCCTCATTTTGTTGTCTTTCTTAAGCTCAAGATGGATATGGATTCTTCTAAAGGTAAATAAAATACAGTGAAAAAAAGAACCATAGGTTTAAGAAAAGCAAAGTCCTAACCTTAAAAAGGAAAATAAGGAAAGGAAGAGGAATAAAATTTGTGTGTGAGTAGACCTCCTTGCACTCATTGATTCACAGGCTCAATGTTGTAGGTAAAGAGTGATGCTGAAATATTTTTTCCTTAAAGAAAAGCATCAGAAGATGAAGTAAAATCAGAAGGAAAGATTAATTGTACTGATATTTTTGTTATTTCATCTATCTCAAATTTGATGAGACACTTGAAGTAAGCAAAGACTGGAATACTTTAAACACAAAGACTTTAATTTCTGTAAAAAACAGCTGTGATATGCAGACAGCTGTCTGAATTGGAAGACTCCTTGTTCAAAAAATGGTAGGCTGCTCCCTGATGTCAGTGAGGAGTTTTTCACCCATCCAGACATCTGACAGAAAGCCAGTGCATCATTGTGAGAACAGCACAGTGAGGTTCTGGGTGCTCTTGGTCAGAGTCAGATAGCAAAGGGTCAGTCAGAGGTAGTCCTGCCTTTGAACTGCTCACAAACTGCGAGGAATTGATGGCAAATGTGGCCGTGTCAGTGAGCATGGGAAAATTGAGACAATGCAGTGCAAGGCCTGGAAGGAAAGCAGAAGAACCTGGTGTGGACTTAGGAGAGCAGATTATGATTTACTTAGGGAATTCCTGACAGAATTCCCTAAGAAACTTCAAAGAGAGCTAGCTGATTTGCAAAAGAAAATCATAGAATTGTTTGGGTTGGAAGTGACCTTTAAAAGTCATCTAGTCCAACCTCCCTGCATTAAGCAGGAATATCCCCAGCTAAATCAGGCTGCTCAGGGCCCCATCAAACCTAATCTTGAATGTCTTCAGGGACAGGGCCTCCACCACCTCCCTGGGCAACCTATTTCAGTGTTTCATAACCCTCATATTAAAGAAGTCTTTCTAATATCCCAAATGAGGAACAAATATCCGATTATGCAGGAAGCTTAGGAATTTCAACAGAAGACCCTTGTGGCTAAGCAAGACACTTCTCAATGACCTTAGACACAGAGAGAGATCATGGAAGTGAAAACAGGTGGCAAAAAAAAAAGAAATACTGGAGCAGAATTTAGGACTTCAAATACGATATAAGGAAGCTAAAGGCTAGATGAAGTTTGGGAAGCAGAAACCACTGGCAAACAATAAGAAGTTCAGGAACTACAGAGAGAACCTTTACTTTCCTGTTAAAGGAGAACATTATAAAACTGAAGAGGGCCAGAAAGAAGGCTGCTAAGATGGTCAAAGACCTAGGGCTTATGAAAAGTGTAAGGAAAGGCATAAAGGGGGAATATAATTTCAGCCTTCAGCTACCGGAGAGGCAGTTACAGAGGCAATGGAGACAAATTGTCTTGTTAGTCACAAGTCACAGAAGGTAAAATCCAGGACAACCTCAAATTACAAGGTGGAGTTTCAGAACAGACATTAGGAAGAAAGTTTTCCCCAGTAAGGTCCTGGAGCAGGGCATCTGAAGAGTTCATGGAAAATCAATCCCTGAACTTTTTCAAGATGTGGCTAGACAAAATTGCTTTCGTCTTTACTTACTGTTGGCAATGATTCCACTTAAAGTGAGCTGTTAGACTGGTGACCTCTACAGGTCCACTACTAGACATTTCTAAGGAAAGAGAATAGTAGTCTTGAATCATTTAAATTGAAAAAGACCCTTAAGGTCATGAAGTCCAACTGTAGACCTAGCACCACCAACTCCGTGCTACACCATGTTCCTGAAAACCACGTCTCCACATCTTTTAACTAATGGTGATTCAACCACTTGGCTGGCCAGTCTGTTCCAATACTAGACAACTATTTCAGTGAAGAATATCCAGCCTAAAACCTCCCCTCGCATGACTTGAAGCTATTTCTTCTTGCCCTATTGCTTATTACTTGGGTGAAGAGACTACTTTCCCACTTCACTAGAACCACCTTTCAGGTAGTTGTAGAGAGTAAGACAGTCTCCCTTGAGCCTCCTTTTCTCCAGGGTAAACGACCCAAGTTCCCTCACCTGCTCCTCATGAGACTTGTGCTCTATACCCTTCACTAGATTTGTTGCCCTTCTCTGGACCCACTACAGCACCTCAGCGTCTTTCTTGTAGTGAGGAGCCCAAAACTGAACTCAGTATTTGAGGTGTGGTCTCACTAGTGCAGATTAGAGAGAGATACATTTGCTTTTCAAGCGTTGCTGGTGTTAGTGAAAACACCAATTCAATGTGTAAAAAACAGAAAGATATCCAGAGATTGTAGTCTACATTGCAATGCTTCTATAGGAACACTAGGCTGATAACAGTGTGCCTTAATAGCTAACAAAGACAGATATGGAAACATTTCAGACAGACAAAATACATAGACATCTTTTTTCCCGCTTCCTCCTTGATAAATTGTCCTCGGATGGATGTACAGTGCAGACTTGAAAATCCAGGGCACGTGATGACATAATGGGTTCAGTTGAGCTTGTCTTCTCTCTGAACAACAAAGAACGTCAGTGTATCTGGATTTCTGGTTTCTGTTTCACCAGACAATTATTTGGTTCAACAAATACTTGTTAGGCTAGACATCAGGAAAAAAAACTTTCAACCAGCAAGCTTTTAAGAGCATTAAGTCTCCCTCTGCCCTCACTGCAGGTTTTAAGGATGGGATAGTCAATCATATGTCAAGAATGATTTAGATAGAGTTTGACCCTGCCTTAGGTTGGAAATATGGAAGCGATGGTCTTTTGAGTTCTCCTCCAGAGATCTGCATCTATGAATCTAAATTTGTACTGTTGGATTTCTATGATTTTCTATGAATATTAAACTACTGTCTAGGTCCAAGGCATATTGAGATAAAAACCGACATTCCTGGAGGGTGATTCAGTCCATCCTAAACCGAAGTGAGCATTTTACTAACGGAAATCGGTAAAGGTGAATAGATCTGAAAAAGATGCCCCAGAAAACTGATTTCTCAGTTCATCTTTTTAGCAAGAACCCATGAAGATGTATTGAATCATTGGGATAAGTTGTTCTGCCATCACAAGTATTTTGAGTTATTCAAGATAAAAAAAGCTGCAGTGTAACTAAGAAACCTTCCCCCAAAACAATTCTCAAACAACAGGGAAGGTGGAAGCACTACAAAGAAAAGTCAGTGACTGGTATTTTCAAAATTATGAAATAGTAGCTTTATTAAATTAAAGTTGCATATTAGCTTGGATTTATAACAAACAAATATTCTATACCATAAGACTTAGCAATTTTCCTTGTAGTTGAATCTAGATGTCCGTAGTCATTCTACATTGGAGATAGAGTGAAAAAAGGACTTCTTAGTGAACAGCTTGCTTTTTTTTGTTATGTTTTTTAAAAATCTCTTAAATAATTTCAATCATCTAAAAGAGGGGAGGAAAAGATGTGACACACACCCCCCCAAGTCATATTTTATTTTTAATAAAGAAAAGGAAAGACATTTTTATACCATAAAAGAGATTTTATATGTCAGAGTAGGAAACGTACAGCTGGTGTCTTGATCACATCCAGAACTCACATGAAATGCTGTTAAAATGTCTGTAAAGATTTCTACTCTCTTCAGCGATGGAAGTGGATGTGTTGTGTCGCCTTTAAAAGCATATTAACAGAAGATGACCTTTCCAGACTAAATTTTTCCATTAATTAATGTAAAATTAATTTCAAAGAAGTCAGCCCATGGTAACATGGCTAGGTTTTACTATCCCTTGCACAGTATTTGAAAGCAGCTACTATTCACCAGTTTTGCTGGTCAAAAAAGAGAGCCCATAAGTGAGCCCAACAGTGCCCTCAGAGAGAGGGTAAAGAAGTAATCACCATGTTAGGACTACAGTATCTAAGTTTGTCGTGACACTACAAAACATAAATATAGTGTCACACTGTTAGTAATTGCATAGATCAACAGTAGTATTGAATTAATTGAACATCTATTGCATCTACACAAATCTTTAGTTAAATATTTGGTCAGAATTTATGCACTGCAACAGAGTAATCCTTTTTTTTTTTTTTTTCAGTGTTTCTTATAATCTTGTGCTGTTCTTTCAAGTTGCTAACTCAGCACCATTTCTTATGTTCTTCCCCAGTCTTCAATCTCCATTATTTAGTTTGTACACTTCTATGTTCTGCTGGGAACTACTATCTTCTACCTCATGAGAAACTCCATCACAACTACCACAAGGTACTAACCTTGATTTTGTATATTTCACCTACCTGCTGGAGTCTTCTGACTGCCTTATCACTAAATTGGGCTAGATACAACCAACAGTTCTTGTTATAAATGGAGACCTCTTTTTTTCAATATTTGCATCTCTCAAGGTGGATTGATTGGGGTGGACAAAGTTAAGCAGCATAGCAATGTCTCTCACTGATCATGTGAAAAAGATTAATTCTTATGGCCAGTTGCAAAGGTCTTCTGAGAATCTTTGCCTGAAATTCAGTTGCTGCCTATCCAGATGCTGTACAGGTACAATATGTGGTGCTGTGCTCAAGCTAAAAATCCTCTTTCAAAGTCTGAGTAATGTTAGGTCAGTCCTAAAATCACACTAACCATCTGATCATGCAAGGCTTGTGTCCAGTTGCATCACTGTGTCATCAGCAAATGTGTGCTCTTTGTGTTTTCTGCACATTCATACCCTTTAGCATACAGTTAATTAAAAATGGTAAGAAAATTGAATGAGTTTACATAAGGAAAAGTATATAAATTATGCATAGGTGCTGGCAAACTGAAAAGTAGTGATCCTAAGAAATTAATATTACTAAAATATAAATCCTTGTGGTCAAAGTGTATAATTATGTAAAACTTATTTCCAATGTAATGCTTAAACAAGAAAGGACCATGCCTCCTCCACACATCTCTGCTCACAACTTCTAACCCACACATCCACTTCTTAAGGTATCATCTCATCAGCCAATGCCACAGCAAACTGGAACAGGGAGAGGGAAGTTCATGCCATCAGTATATGGTATGACAGAGTCAAAATCTGGACTATAAAGTCTAGTTCAGGATGGTAAAATCAGACCAAAAGAAAGGTCCTCAAGCATAATAAAAGAATAAATACTTTGATACTGAAGATGAAACTAATTATAATTGAGCTGGAACCTCGACTTGTAAGAGCGAGAACAATCAGTCATCGAAATATGTCATTAGAAATAATCAGACTTAACAGCTTAAACATTTTCCAGTGAGAACTGAAATACATAGCCTGTTGTTTCAAAGCTCAATAACTCTCATATTAATGAAGCTGATTTTCATAGAAGCATAGAATAGTTTGGAAGGAATCTCAAATATAACAAAATCACAGAATCTTAGCAGGTTTGCCTTAAGGATTGCAAAGGAGCACATCCACATGGGTTTGTAATCTCTCCAGAAAAGGAGACTCCACAACCCCTCTAGGTAGTCTGTCAGCCTCAAAGAATTTTTTCCCTTATGTTTACATGTAACTTCCTGTGTTCTAGTTTGTACTTGTTTCCCTTTGTCCTATCACTGGGCACCACTGAAAAGAGCACAGCACTATCCATCCTCTTTATATCTGCACTTTAGTTATTTATAAGCACTAATAATCTAATTCCGGCCCCACTGCCATGGGCAATGATACTTTCCACAGAACCAGGCTGCTAAAAGCCTCACCAAATCTGACCTTGAGTACTTTCAGGGACGGAGCATCTACAGCTCCTCCAGACAACTTGGTCCAGTGTCTTACCACCCACACACTAGCAAATTTCTTATCCTAAATCTACCCTCATGCAGTTTAAAGCCACTACCTCTTGTCCTGTCACTAGACTCCTTTATAAAGAATCCTTCTCCATCTTTCCTGTAGATGCCTTTTATGTAATGGGAGACTGCTATAAGGTCTCTCCAGAGCTTTCTCTTTTGGTTAAACATCGTCTCACTTAGCCCATCCTCACAGGAGAGGTTCTCCAAAAAGCTCCTAACAAGGGTGTGGTGAGAAGCTGGACTATAAGACAGGGTAAATGTAATATAGAGAAACCTCAGCTATATCCTCATTAGATAGATTTCCATTAGAACGCACGCAGTAAGGACCAAATGAAACTAGGAGAAGCTGGATGTGAATATCTGCAGGTAGAACTGTCCAATCTCTGTGTTCACTTCACTCTCATGCTCTGAGACTTGTAAACAAGACAGTAATAAATCCCCATCTTAGACACTAATCCCTGGTATTATTTTCCTTGTATTATCTTGCCTGTAGTGTAAAACTGAATCCTCAATTCTTTTCTCCCCACTTTGAGAATGTCATTAATGCTAATTGTGAACTTGGCTGTGATTGCATATTGCTTAGTTTGATGCTAATGAATTTCAATAGTAATTTGTACTATATTGAATTAGCATCATATCTCAGAGACCACGGAGAATTGAACCCTAAAGCTTTAATCATCCCTTTCTTCTCTCTTTACCAGCCAGCCCTTGTAGCTTTTCTGCTATTTGTAAATCATTTAACAGTCTGCTTACTGCTCAGCTAAGATGAGATCATCACCACTGACAAGAGCACTGTAACATCTTATTACCAGCTAAATATAGACTCCTTGTTTAACAATCGGAATGAGTTAAGTTTAGTGCTAGTCTTTGGAATATGTTCATATATTAATTATGATGAAAATTTGTAATCATTATGTTAAATATATTTATGTGCAGAAAACTCATGCTTACCCACAGAATTCTAACTGCTGCACAGTATCAAAGAGGCTTGTTCATTAAGGTCACAGTTCAGAAGCAAATTAGCCTCTTGATTTTACTTAAGTATGTTACATGTCCTCTGGAATTACTTCAGCAAAAGTAAAATTAAATGGCATAATATAAGAACAAAATCAGTGTAATGACATTATCCAGTGAGGGAATATGACATAGGCAAGTATCAGTACTAAGAAAAATTACAAGCTTGGGCAGAGGTTCTAGAACCAGGTGGAAAATAAGTGATTTGGAACATTAAAGATCACTTCTTTTTTTTTGCTAAATCTTTTGAAAAAATTCCCAATAAACACAATTGTTTCCCCAAAAGTGAGAAATTCCCAAATAACTCTAATCCTGATTTCTTTTATCTTGGAGTCACTGGAGAGAGATCTGTTCCACAGTGCCTTTGTACTCGGGGACCTCCTCAGTCCCTCCTCACTGTAGTCTCAGAGCTGAGTGACATTTCATACACACGTTAGATGTGTAAACCTGATATTTTCTGTGACAAAGGTAAATAAAATGTTTGGACTCACTGGAGGTTTTTTTGAGTGTATATGAAGGAATTCACTGACTAAATTTTACTGGATCATAAATATGCATGCCTGTGCATTTTTAAGGCATTTCCTTTACTGACTAGAAAAATAAGGATACCTATGAGCACTGAGCAAATTCATGCTCTCTCCTTTCTCAAAGTGAGATACACAGAAGAATCAGCCTGATTGAACTGGCAGCAATGTCAAAGTTTTCATCTTTTTCTCCTTGGATGTAATTTGCCATGTTAATTTGCCTACCATCATATTCACCCTGACATTGAGTCTGCATTTCTCCATGATAACTTCACCTGACTCTTTGTTTTATGACCTTGAACAAGTCTAAGCAATCCTCTGACAAGCTCATCACAGCTTCATGATTGTTGCAGCAGAAGCAGAAACAGTAGCTGAATGCAAAGACTAAATTACACAAGTAATCTATGCAATATTTTTCCAAGCCTGAATCCTAGCTTCAGGCTGAAAAACAAAACAAACAAAACCCCAAACACGCTATGTTTTGATGATGCTGTTTTATTTTTAAGGTAACGAAACACCTTCCAATTAACTCCTGAATTAAACAGTGAAGTTCAATATGTCCAAAACATCTGTGATATTAATGGACCCATTTTAAATTGGTCCTGTCTGGAATGATTGTAAGTCATTGAATTAAACCTCTGAAGGATGAAACCTGAATTTTACCATCTGAGAATCTTAGCTACATAACCCATTATCAATTCCAATGTCCTCATCAAAAATTAAAATACATTTGGCTTCTTTAATCACATTGTTACAAATACTTGATTCTGCTATTTTAAAGCTGAAAACTGAGTAGGACAACTTCAGGGAAGGGAATGAAGTTCAAAGGAAAGAGAATCAGGACAGTACATCTGTGTTGTAGCAAGGTGGGGCCTGGTCTCTTCTCCTAGGTAGCAAGTAATAGGACAAGGGGAAATACCCTCAAATTGTGTCAGAGGAAGTTTAGGATGGATATTAGGAAAAATTTCTTTGCTGAAAGGCTTGTCAAGTATTGCAACAATCTGCCCAAGGAAGTAATTCCTGGATGTACTTAAAATACATGCAGTTGTGATGCAGAGGGACATGGATTTGTGGTGGACTTGTGTGGAGGGTTGAGATTTCCAACCCCCCACCCCTCACCCCCCCTGCCCCGCCCCAAACATTAACTTTGCCAGACCAGCTCAGTTGGAAGCAAATAGCAGCTGTATTTACAGGCAAAATGACACTCTACAATGGAATGCAATGGATATGTACAAAATATACAGTATTTTACAATATTTACAGATATTTACAATTAACAAACAACATGAAAACCCCCCTGGGTAGAGACCAGGGAAACTGTCCCTCTGCCCCCACCCCCTGTGCAAAAGGGAGAAAGTAGCAGTTAGACTTAACTAAAATAATGCAGCCAAAGTCAGCATAGATAGGTTAATCTCCCCCAAGTGAAGTGAGCAAAGAGAAGCCCCCAGAATGTTTTGGTACAGCCAATCTTATAGCAGATATTTCTCCAATGGAATTGATTAGAATTATCTTTGTTTGGGTTTTTTTTGTTTGTTTTTTTTTTTATTTTTTTACACCCAATAGTGATTTATTTATATTTTTCTACTTTTCTGCTCAAAATCTGTAACAGAATTTTAAAGGCATAGCCTAGAACTACCACAACTTGGCAGTGTTAGGTTTATGGTTGGACTCAATGATTTTTAAGGTCTTTTCAAACCAAAATGATTCCATGAGTCTAAGAAAGCAATAGAGGACTGGAGTCCTCAAATATTTGATATCAAGATGTCCCCAGATCATTCTGCCAGAAGGAGGTTTGGAAGCATTATGCAAGGGCTTAGTGTCCAAAAGCATTAAATATTTTAGTGGTAAGGTTGGCTTCAAGACTGGAAGTACCTGCAAGAAAAATGAATTTGCAATGCAGCAACTTCCTGGTAATAGATGGGAGGTAAGAAATAATACTTTCTCTTCAAATTCTCCTCCTCCCTGGATATGTTCAAGGCCAAGTTGAATGGGGCCTTGAGTAGCCTGGTCTAGTTGAGAGGCATCCCTGCCCATGACAGGGATGTTGGATTAGATGATATCTAAGGTCTCTTCTAGCCTAAGCCATTCTATGATTTCTCTTCCACATGGCCTTTTAGACCACCTCTTTCTGGAGGACTTAGCTGAGTCTAAAGTGCTATGTGGAGACATTCTGAGTTCCCCATTATTATATACTCCAACCGTATCACGATTCTCTCCTATTCCACAGTGCAGAATTTGCTTCCAAGATATTGAAAGCACCTAAGAGAGGAAAGGGTCACAGAACAGTAGGGCAATGTGAGCCCAGGCTCAGCCCTAGCATGAAATCATAGAAGACAGAGAGGGCTCCTGAATCTCACAGCTCAGGAATGTTTTTCTTAATGGACAGTACCATAAGTTACTGCTTTGATCACCCATGCTTTTGCACTTTCATGATAATATAGCCAAGTGGGTTGAGCCTGAGGCATGAGAGAATTCTCCACCTTAATCTTGCCTTGGTCTTGTGTATTAAATTTTCCAATATATGTTTTCTGACTACTTAAATAGCATTCACAAATTAAGGTTCTGTTTTATCTTTTTCTTACTAAAAATTAACTATAATACTGCCCTACCTCATGAGATTGAAGATTACTAAATTGAAATGTGAGAGCATATTTAATGTATCATAGCTGCATTTAGAACATGTGCTAGTACAGGACTGGGGAAATTAACCTGAAGTACAGAACACATCTCCTTTGCCCTGATTTCCAGAAGGCTATTTACCACAGTTCTTCAAGCCAGACTGCAATATGGTGATAAATATAATCACTGAAGATGTCATACAGCAAACAGCTATTATTAATACAATGTGTGGCATCAGTGGAAAAAAAATAATAAATTCCACCCTGAAAAAAAAGAAAAAGGAAAATTAGTTTACTGGAAAGGTCTTGGAAAGCGGTAATACCGCTTCCTTAGCGTGTGAAATTTGAGCATGTTGAAGAGGAGACTTGCAAGAAACTTAAGGTCTAGGAGTGTGTGTTAAGATTTCTTCATTTAGGAGAAAAGATTGCTGTTACATGATGAGTTTGTATCCTGCAGAATGCAATATCCAATGAAATAGTTAAATACAGGAGCTAATATCTTTCAAACAAGATAAATTCAGATTTTAAGAAACACCATATATTCAACAGGGAAAGTAATTCATCACACACAGATGCAGTTGACTCACTCACCTTTGTATTAAGAGACTGGTAGTGCAGACACTCAAGAACAGAAATGACAGAACATAAGTATTATGGCTTGCGTTATCATAGAATCATGGAATGTCTTGGAGTGGAAGGGTCATCTAATCATGGTGCAGTGAGGGACGTTCAACAAGATCAGGTTGCTCAGAGTTCAACCTGACCTTGAATGCTTCCAGAGATGGGACATCCACCACCATTCTGGGCAATCTGTTTCCCCACCACCATTGTAAAACTTTTCTTCCTTAGATCTAGTCTGAATATACTCTTTTTTAGTTTAAAACTTTCCCCCCTGTCTTGTCACAACAGGCCCTACTAAAACATCTGTCCCCATCATTTGTCATGCTATGCAAGAAAACAACTTAGAACAAAATGATCCTATCTGACTACATAAATATGTATTACCTATTAATCTATAAATTGAAGTACTCCCATGTTGTATTTAACGATACCACAAATGACCTGTGTCTTAGTTTCACCAGCATGATCATTTATTACCATCTGTAACAGAGAACTGTGCAGAAACACTACTCAGATTTGGGGTCCCTTTCTGCTAGACAAGAACCAAACCCATGGTTCCTGACACCAATTAAGGAATGTCTTTAATCCTAAGTGGCATCTTTCTGCTGCAGGTTTACATCTGGTAGCCATAAAAATTCTCTGATACATTTAAGATCAAAATGAGAAATTAATCTGGGATGAATTTATCTCTGCAGGCATAATTCAGGAATTTGACCATATAAGCCTTTTGTCAAGTCCGTTTGTCACAAAATGGCATTTCATACAAACAAAATAGTTTGTTTACAGAAATAGCCTTAGCTTTAAAGTGGGGGGGGAAAAAAAACACCTTGGTACTTTGTTTGCAATACATTTTTAACACAGAACTTTTTTTTGGTATTGGAATTGTCTATAAAACCAGAGTTTCTTTTAAACCAATAAGCACCAAAGAAATCTTGTTAACTGCTATAAACTGCATGACTGTTTGAAGTTATAACATCCAATAAATATTTAGAAACCCAAGCCATGCATATCTCAGTTACCACTATATTAAATCTTCCAGGAATAGGTAAAAAACACAAGTTCTTTGATATAGTGGGAAGAGTAATAAATGTTATTACAAGACAAAATATTTTAAGATACTTAAAGAAATGCAAACTAAAAGAGTGGAGTATGTCTGTGGAAATAGGTCTTCCTTCAGAATGGAGATCAAAGTTTTATCAGTGTCTAAGTGGCATAATCCAATAAAATATCTCATTTTCAACACCAAGAAAACGGTGTGGCCATCTCTTGGATTCTCAGGGTGCCACTTGGAAACACAAACATTATGACTGGTCTTGGATGCAAATTTTAAACTTGCATTTAGATTGGTCAGTAGGAAACATTTTTTTACTGAAAGAGTGGTCAGGCATTGGAACAGGCTGCCCAGGGAGAGAGTGGATCCCTGTAGCTGTTCAGAAAGTGTGTAGATGTGGTACTTCAGAACAAGGTTTAGTAGGCATGGTGGTATTGGGCTGATGGTTGGACTCAGTGATCTTACAGGTCTTTTCCAGCTGAATAATTCTATGCTTGAATGTTTCTGCATTTTGACTGAGATATCTTGAAGCCTCTTTAGAGATATCTTCTACTTTCAATATAGATGTAATATACCGATATCACAGAGAAGACTCCTGTCTTTGCATTCGTTTGTCACATGCCCATACTCAATGATCCATTTGTCACTGGATACATAAGGTGAAAAAAACACAATACTAACCCTTTCAAATTAAAATGGAATGTATTCTCTATTATTTTTAACCCTGGGTAATGTGACCAGACATAAAAGCACATACACTCTGAATTGACAATGTGTCTAAATACAGCTTTCTGTACACATATGATGACACTAAAATTATACCTTAGGAACATACAGTTCACATACATGAGCATGAGGCTAAGTCACATATCATTGCTGAAATGGATGCAGAGTGTTGCCTCTGCTCAATAGGTACCCAAGATTTCAGATGTTCACTCATGTTTTGTGAGCTTTATTATGATAGTAAAGCATTTATCAATGACAAAAAGAAAATCACTTTCAGGTGGACTTCAAGGCTAGGCATTCACTAGCAAATAGAAGATCATAAATCAGCTTAAAAATATTACCATTCTTCCATGAAATAATTTATTCTCCTGATGTATCCAGGGGACTTTTTGACTCCCTTAAGCAGAACCGCAAAATAAATATTGCACGCTCCTTTGTCAAAAGGAAAGGCTTTATTGGAACAAGTTTCATGGGAGAGACTTGTAGCCAGGATGGGGATTCTCCTCCGATTAAAGATAATCAGACTACATGAGAAATCTCGCCAATCCAACATCCTATCCAGTAATGCTAAAGGCTCCAGGAAAAGTGGTAGAATTCACACTCTTGATGATTATGGATTAAAATGTCTTAACAGACATAGAAAGAACCAAACTGTGAACTCTGAAATTAACAGTCAAACAAATCAGTAGCCAACTGAAAACAAGACCTAGATTTTCTAGGTCTTGGTACCATATCTTTTCCATTAGTGTTTATTTTCAGGATATTGTCACTACAACATGAATATCAGTCTCTATTTTTCACTTCTACACTGAATAGAGATTCTGGGAACTAAAGAGTAGCAAACCCTGGGCCTCTATCATATAGACTGAAATAATCATTGAACAGAGAAAAACAAATGTATCAAATAGATTAAAATGTATAACATGATGTGCTATCAGTTTCATTCTCTGATGGCAGTGGTAACTTACTAGTCTTTCATTCTTTATACATGCTATGAGTGACACACCAGCTGACCCATAATACTTGTTGCTGGGCACTCCTATGCCATTCCAAAACATAGTTAATTCACTCTTTTTCACTGAGGAAAATGAGTGGTTTCCTCAGCATGATCAGAGCCTTTAAAATTCTTCAAAGATACCATGAAAATGTCAAAAGAAACTCTATTCTATCAGGCATTTTGGTTTGTAAGGAGCCTTTGACAAGGTCACACAAAATGCACTATTAGAAGTATCTTCTAAGTAGTTATCACAGAAACATTGAGGTGGGCAGGTGGCTCTGGAGATGCTCTAGTCCAATGACTCTGCTCAAAGAATACAGGATCAGCTGGAGCTGGTTGCCCAGAACCATGTTCAGTTAGGTTATGAATATCTGTGAGGATGGAGAATCCATGATTCTCTGTAAGATTCAGCACATCCTGACATTGGTCGGCAGAAGTAGTTCAGGATTCAATTTACCAGATCTCCATTGCTTGTAATAGGAGCTATGAGAATTATCTTAGATGGAGATTACTAAAGGATATCTAAAGGCAAAGAAAGAAAACCCCATTTTGCAACTCCATAAGTCAAACAGGATATCAATAGGCACAAGGAGTGAAATACGAAGTAATGCCCTAATGCTAATCAGTAGTGCAGCTTCCTTGTGATGGACCATTGGCCTGGTGAGGGCAAGTTGAAGACAGAAACTATGTAGAGATGAGGCTGGACTGAAGCAGTGGGAATTACTAAAGAACTGAAAAAGCATTTGCATACTTCAAGTGAGGGGAAGAAAAAATGTCACAATTTAAAAAAATGAATACAGTAGGTATTAAGAAAATGAATTATTAGAGAAAGTATGGGTCAAGTGTGTGTTCTCTTTCTCTCAGACTGAAAAAATGTTGGGGAGAGAGATAAAACTAACTATTTCTGGTTTTGGTTTGTCTTTTTTCCCCCAGATAATCCTAGAAGTTAAGTCTATTCAACCTCTGCTTCCACTGTGAAGAACTTTGCTAGAGTAGCTCCTTAGGGATGGAAAGTTACTAGAATTAGACTACACTAGGTTCACTCTCTTTTCCACTGCTGTGTGGCTGAAGAGACAGGGTTTAGTGTTTTGTTGATGAAATTTCCTTGCCAGTAAATTTAATATTAACTATTAAGAAATATTCCAACATTCTTTCACTATGCTTTTCACAATGCTGCTTTCTGCACCAGCATGAGTGGTCATCATCTTCTGAGCTTTGTTACTGTAGCTCAGACAAACTTTGAGTCACCTTTGTCCAAAAACATGCATTTCACAATAAAATAATATTGTGATGAGTTCAATGATTTATGGATTTATCTTTTCAACAGTAGCTGCAGCAATCTGGTGAAACTATTCAGCAGTGTTTAAAGTGTCTGTTCCATATCTCCACATTGTCTTGCTGTTTTCTCCCTTTAGCTCTATCCTCTCCCTTTACTGCAGATTGGTGATTGGATTTTTCTAGCTAGATTTGTCAGTGCCACGCAGTGCAATTAAAATATTTTTTCTTGAAATTAAAAGGAACCACTGTTTGCTATGAGTAAAATGGAAAGGCATCCCAGGTATCCTAAGGGAATGACATGAAGGGGGAGGGAAATTGAATTGCTGCATTATTTTTTTTTCCCCCTTTGGTTCTGTGTGTCAAAGTTCAAACAAATCCCAGCTGGCAGAATGTGCTTTAGAGCAGAGCTGAATTCAGCCACTACATTTCCTCATCCAAAAATCAATGAGGATAATTAGCAGATGAAAGATCTACTGGAAACGGATAATTTTCCATGTCAGCAGGTAGATGAGGAATCAATGAGGTAGTCTCGTTCCTCTCATTTCAATGAATTTGTTCCCATTAGAAGATGCAACTCAGCTTGCCTAACCCAAAAAATGTTTGTTTGGAATGATTGTGTCTATCTGCAAGGGGAAAAAACACACAGTACAAAATATCTGGAACCAATAGGACAGTTCCCAAGTACAAAAGTCCTTTTTCTCCCTCCACTTATACTAGACTCAGGATCTGATCCAAGATTCACTAATCCCAGACACATCCAGTTGTTGTGAAACTGGGATCCTTCCTACCCTTTTTCTGAATCAAAATTTATTCAGTCAGACTGCAAAATTAGGTATGGATTATGGAATTTTCTTTCTAGAATTACATAATATATTGGTAAGACAACTTGTCTTTGAGTTATGACTTCAGTGTTTCCACTACCTACACTTCAGACAAAGACTAACTTTCCCTCAACAATAGTATTGAAATAGCCAAGCCCTTTCCACAAATTCAGGGGGATTTTAAAGGGTTCTTATGCCAATAATTTTCATTCATTCTTAAATTTCATGACATCATTTAATTTCTGAAGTCAGTATACAGAAGACCTTATTTTCAAAATAAGTAGCTTCAAAATCCATCAGTTCACCATAGATACCATATTATTGTTTTGATTTCTATGTACGGAAAAAATATAAAATTAAAATGCCTTTAAAGGTGTTGGCTTGGTGGAGTGGAAGGGGACCTTGTCCATAGCAAGGGGGTTGGAACTAGAATCACCAGAGTTGGAAAGGGCCTCTAAAGGTCATCTAGTTTAACTCACCTGCCTCCCCCCACTTCATGTTCCCAAAGCAGCCCCTGCTCGCTCTACACCATCTTCCACTCTGCCTAGACAGCTCCTGCTCTACAACCACCATTTGGCACCCACCCCAGAGCTAAGGGCAAGATCCTCAAACAGCCAAAATACAACACAGAGGAGCTCAACCCAGTAAGGAAGCCCAGCCAGCACCCGTGGATGATATTGGAGTAGCAATGAATATTGTCCCTAACAGCCGGGGGGCCACCAGGCCCCCCGGCCTTTGTTGTCACCACCACCATCACCCAGTGTGCACCATGGGCACTCACCAGCAATGAGAGGAGGATCCCTCAGCCCAGATGGGCTCAGCTTAGGGCTGCTGCCTTTCCTGGTGGGGATTAAATAGGGGAGTGGGCAGAGAGGACAAAGTGGCCACACCTGGGGTGGGAGGAGACTGCAACAGAGCCCAGGTGCTCTGGGTTCTGAGGTGAAAAAGGGGGAAAATAGGGTGGGTGGGGTGGAAAAGGGGCAGACTGTGAAACCAGTGCTCTTGAGAAAGAATGGATACTAAAATAATATTCAAATATGACATCTTGACTTTTAGTGATTGCTAGATGCTTAATATGGCTAATTTCAGGATGTTCTACCACTCTTGGATAATAGATAATTTATTGACAAATGCAAACGTGATTTTGATAGGCCAATATTAAGTTCTATGAACAAAAAAACCCACACACACCTTCTGCTAAGGTAATTTTACAGCTTATCATCTCAGTAAACTCTTTATCTCAATCCAGAGGTATCCTAGCATTCTTTCCTGCTTTCCTCTTGGTGGATATACTTTGGTCCTGGGCACAGAGAAGGTGATCCTTGAGTTGTCATGAAGAAGGACAACAGACTGCTGACCTTATTCCTGCTCCTTGCCTGCATGCATCTCAAGGGTTTTGGACTGAGGGTTTGGGACAAACTTCAGAGATTGCTGGATTTGATCATGACATTGGACAGCTGCACGAATACACTCCAAAGGAGTTCAGAGGGTCTTCCTCTGCTCATCTTGACCAGAAGGTGGTTCTCACCCTCTGCTCTCATGGGATCTGACCTGCAGTGCTGCGTCCTGCTCTGGAGTGCTCAGCACAGGAAAGACATGCAACGGTTGGAGAAGATCTAGAGGAGGCCATGAAAACTATCAGAAGACTGGAACACCTCTGCAACGAGGACAGACTGAGACAGTTGGGATTGTTCAGCCTGGAGAAAAAAAGGCTCCACAGACACCTTACTGTGCCCTTTCAATACTAAAAGGGGACTATAAGAAAGATGGCAACAAACTTTTTAGAAGGACATGTTGTGACAGGACAAAAGGTGCTGGTTTTAAACTAAAAGATGGGAGATTTACATTAGATGGAAGGAAGAAATTTTTCACAATGAAGGTGGTGACACAGTGTCCCAGGCTGCCCAGAGATGGGGTAGACACCCCACCATTCCATGGTATGGAATCATTCCATGTCAGGTTGGAAACGTTTCTGAGCAACCTGATGTAGTTGAAGATGTCCCTTCTCAGTGCAGGGGGTTGGACTACATGACCTTTAAAGGTCTCATCCAATCTGCACCATTCTACAATTCTGGAAGGATGAACTTTATTAGCTAACAGTAAGAGAAAAGATCTTTTCTTCCTGCATCACTGATTTAAATGTAGAAGTTTGCTTTCATCAGCGACCGAAGACTCAATCTTTTGGAGTCATTATCATTAAAGCAATGGAAGATGTTTTGGTTCCACAGTTAATCTTCGTCTTTGTGAATGTGTGTCTTGGATGTTTGTACCCTTCTCTTTTCCCAAAGGCAACATATATACACTGTAATAAATGGATATGCTTATTAAAACCTTACCCAAGCCAGACTTTTAAAAGATCAATTTTCTATTTCCCCCACAAGTTTTTTAAAAAGGTCACAGGAAACATACTTTATTTATTTATTTATGTACTCTTACTGCTCTGCCAAGAGAACAGGGAGCTTAATTGCAATTATCATTATGAGCAGCACAATTAAACATACATATGCACTGTATTTACATTTACATAAACTGATTACTTTTAAAAAATAATTTGAAATTCTGAGTGAGCACATTTCCTTTGTTCAAAGTAAATCCTGCCCTTCTCTTCTTGAGCAAGGACTTTGCAAATAACTGTTAAAGCTACTATTTCTAAGAGGTCTGACTTCATGATTCAGTCTCCCTCTCTTTGCTGTGACTTAATGGCAGGTTAAAAGAGAAGACAGCTGGACATGGTCCTCTCTTTTCCAGGATGACAGCGGACTTTGTGCAATACCCCCTCCCCATCTCC
Source organism: Dryobates pubescens (assembly GCF_014839835.1). Taxonomy (NCBI): domain Eukaryota; kingdom Metazoa; phylum Chordata; class Aves; order Piciformes; family Picidae; genus Dryobates; species Dryobates pubescens. The sequence goes on along the minus strand of NC_071625.1, from coordinate 15,797,352 downwards.
CCTCCCCATCTCCCCTCCCCATCTCCCCTTCCCTTCCCTTCCCTTCCCTTCCCTTCCCTTCCCTTCCCTTCCCTTCCCTTCCCTTCCCTTCCCTTCCCTTCCCTTCCCTTCCCTTCCCTTCCCTTCCCTTCCCTTCCCTTCCCTTCCCTTTCCATTTTACATTACAGAAATACAAACGATTATTGAAACAAAGGTACTGAATCTTAATCAAGGTATAATCTGATGGGAGCATTACACCATATATATTTTTTTTAGGCTTTATAAACAATGTAATTTAGACTTCAAGAAGCAACTTCTTTGCTAGAAATGAAACACTTATTCAAAACACTTCATTTAAAATTTTCCAGGCAGATTTTTGATTTTCCACTGCTGGATTTCTGTCTTTCAAGTGTTTTGTGCTTAGAAGTTGGTAAACGTTGTCTAAATGGGTGAGAATCTGCACTTCTGATGAATGTTGAGTCCCAAAATAGTTCTGACAAGGTGCTCTTAACGCAGGGAACTCAGCTCACATAAAAATGAAGCCTTTGACATCGACTCCAATGGAGACTGATGTCTAGAAATGTGATGTCCCTAAAATTAAATTTTAATTATGAAACTCAACTTGTTAGATTGATCAGAGTGTTTCCACTCGAGGTAGATCAAAGAATAAAGGTTATTTAGATAGCCTTCTCAACCTTGACAACTCAATACTGTTGTGTCTAGGTTTGAGGACCAGAAAGTTAAGCTGGCAACAAAGCAAACCAAAAATATTCCAAGTTTTTTCTTGTTTCACACCCCAAGATGGGGGAAAGGCGATATGGAAATGAGAAACTCAAATGGAGGAAAAATAGTCAGAAAAATAAAATCAGTTATTTTCCAACATTTTCAGTAATTAATGCATTGCCTTCTTGCCAGTGAAAACATACAGTAGTACATGTTGGTGTGGAGCAGAAAGGAAATCCAGGCCTAATCCTTGAATGAAGCCTGCTTAGGATTGCTTGTCTGCCTATAGGAGCTATCACTCTTCACAAGTACAGACACGTTTGTCTCCATTTTCCGACCATCAGTTCAGGTTGTCAAAATTTATTCTCATGCCGTGGTTCTTGGCACTTTCTTTGCAAACATACCCATTCAGTTGCTTGCTGTTTCCTTCCCTTTATTCTTTCCCCTTCCACATTTATGTCAAGAAATCAAAAAACTGTCACTGGAGCTGTCAGTCATTATTCTCTAAAACCAGCTTGTTCTCATCACACAATCACAAAATCGCAGAATGATGGGGGTGGGAAGGCACCTCTAGTGATCACATAGTCCACCCCTCTCCTTCTAAAGCAGGGTCATCTAGATCATGTGCACAGGAATGCATCCAGATGGGTTTTGAAAGTCTCCAGAGAAGGAGACTCCAGTGTGCCATCATCCTTACAAGTACGTTTTTCCTTATGTGTAGGTGGAACTTCTTGTATTCCAGTTTGTGACACCACTGAAAAGAGTCTAGCCCCATCCTCTTGGTTTGCACCCCTTAGATACTGACAATAATTGATAATATCACCTCTGAACCTTCTTTTCACCAGGTTAAACAGCCCCACTCCAGTCCCATGTTCATCTGTGTAGTCTCCACTGAACCCTTTCTAGTAGTTCCCTGTATTTCTTGGATTGGTGAACCCAGAACTGGACCCAGTACTCCATATATGGCCTCACCAGGACAGAGTAGAGAGGAAGCACAACCTCCCTCGACCTGCTGGCCACACTCTTCTTAATGCACCCTAGAAGACTGCTAGCCTTCTTGGCCACAAAATCACATTGCTGACTCATGGGCAACTTGTTATCCACCAGCACTACCAGATCCTTCCTAACCTGTACCGGTGCAGTGGGTTATTCCTCCCCAGGTGCAAGACTCTACACTAGCCCTTGTTCAACTTTATGAGGTTTCCCTTCCCCCAACTCTCCTGCCTGTCCAAGTCTCACTGAATGTGCATAAGCCACTCTCCCTGTATTCTATCATCAGCAAACTTGCTGAGGGTTCACTATGTCCATTCAATCAGGTCATTGATGAATATGTTGATCAAGACTGGACCCTCTAGTGACTTCTGGGGAACAACGCTAGCCACAGCTAGACTCAGTCCATCTTATTCACATTTGTAGTGAGTTGCTGGGCAAAGAGGATAACAGTCCCTGCAGTAACATCAGCATTTCACCAGGAACCATTTAGGCACCATCTGAGCTCTGCAGTGTCCAAGCTGTATGTGGTACTGTTTCCCTCTGAGGGAAGTATCTAGAGACCTAGCAGATGTCTGTGTGTGACTGAGAAAAGACTCCTTGAAGCTAATATTGGTAGTGCCCAAGAGGCCTGAGATGATTCAGCAGCAGGTCTGTGCAGACAGTCAGACATAATTTCTGTGTCTCTCCTGCCTTTTACAAAGATAATATTTATTCTTACTACACAGATGCTCCCCCAGAATCCTGTTCAAGCCTCTGGGTTTTCTATTGATAAGTGCAGCACAAAGAAGAAAAGGGAAAAAAAGACAAGACAGCTCTGTCCCCAAAGAGTGTTGAATGAAAACAGACAGGCACAGATGGTGGACGAGGCAACTGTGACACCATGACTCACCCAGCTCACACATGGCTAAGCAGCAGCATAGCTGAAAACAGCCCCGTGGTTTCCAAAGCACCATCTCACTGTCCCACCCTGGGAACACCAGGGCTTTGCCTGCACCTCCAGCCAGCCTGGTCCTCTGACAGCTCATCCTTCCTGCCATTGATGGCATCAGTCCAGCTCCTAACACACCAATGCGTGCTCCACAACTTGTTAGCTCTAATTGCCACTAATTGTCACAGTGGTAACTGTGCTGCTCTGCTGCATCTCAAGCACTGGTGCCAACAGAGGTCCCATGGCATTAAGCCACAGCTGCTGCTAAGGTGCCATCTTTGTGCTGTGGGGAAAAGACTCCTCTCTCTGAGGATGGCAATACAGGCCTTTTTTGTAACTCTTCATGAGTTAAATGAAAAGGAAAAAGGGAAAAATAATAAAAAGAAACAAGAAAAAATAGGACAAAAAAAATTCCACAAAGCAAAAAGAAAAAAGAAAGGGGGAAAAGAGTCAAGGCAAGGAAAAGGAAAGCAAAAGAAGGAAAGGGAAGGGAAGGGAAAATAAAGGAAAAGGAAAGGAAAGGCAAGGGAAAGAAAAGGAAGGAGAAAGAAAAAAATAAACAGAAGGACACACAGGAAATAACTGAGAGACTTGCTGCTTTTTCAGCAACAGAACTGATATTTGGATGAGGTTTATTTTATCAGCCCTTTGTTTGTATCTGGAGGCACAAATCAACTTCGTTTTTAAAAGATAAACAATTGCTCCAGTGACTGCCAGAATTTGTTTCATTTATTTTGGATTTAGCAAGCATCAGAGACAAGAATTACAGAGGGAACTGAGTGGAGACTTCTCCAAGTTTTACTTGCCTCTCGGGTGAATAATGGAGAGGAGAGAGGAGGGGAGAGGAGAAAGGAGAGGAAGAGACAGAAGAAAAGAGGAGAAAGGAGAGAGAGAAGAAGCAATCTTTGCCCCAGACAACAGGTTTCAATTTTAATAATATTCTCCTGGCCTGTGATTACCATCAAACTTGGGATAGGACTCTTTCTGAAGGATTCAGGGCAATTTGTACTGTAATCATATGCTTGTTAATACGACTGCTTGAAAATTTAATTCAAAGGATTTTTGCTTCCTTGCCCTGGAGCTGCTACCATCAAGGTTAGAGATGGTCTCTGTGAAACAATCTGTTTCTCAGCACTGTGCCGAAAACAGCAAGATGCTCTGTATCTTATTCAGAAAAAAGATCATTGGAAACCATGTAACAAGAGATGGTCAAACATCAGAAGGCTTCCCTCTCCTGTACAGTAATTTTGGGCCCTTTGCTATATTAGATCAAATTTCAATATTAATGAAAGATTCTTGATTTATAATTGAACAGACTGGAGTACAGCCTGACTTAGTACCTACTACACTGGCAAGGTGGGAGGATATATTTTTGGCTCTATCATTCACTGGAAATGTAACCCCTTCATTATACCCTTGAGCAAACTATATCTTTTCCCAAAAGTAGAGTCAAACAGAAATCATCCCAAGATTGCAGTCCAAGCTAAGTTCTATCTTTGTTCTTATAATTCACCCATCTTTGTGATAAGAACTGAGGTGAAATAGTTTCTAATCTGGAAAACTGATCAAAAGTATCCCATTATTTAGGGTGCATTTACTAGTTATGTGAGAAGCCCTTTCTCTTTGTGTAAGTAGATCTACTTCATCATCCTCACAATATCCATAGGACATATAAAGGAAGCATCATAAATATTTCTAATCACAGAAACAAAGTCACATTATTTCTGACCAGGGACTTATATTATAATTTAATGCTATTCACTCGAAGACCGATAAAATACAGAGCCTTACAGCAACCTCTTGCTCTCTCCGTTTACCCCATATTTTCCCCTGCTGCAAGCCACCAATAGTTGACACAGCCAAGTTTATAAAGCACTGCATGATATTTTGCAAACCTAAATTGTTGAGCAGCACAGAGATCAAACCTCCCACTGAAATGTCAGCACATTGAAACTACAGTTTTAATGGGGAGCTTTCCAGTAGCAGCTTTCACAATATCAGTTGTGCCTCACAGCAATAAAAGGCAGTGATAAAACAGAATTTAAAAAGAACTGTGTCCATGTGAGATGAAGGTCAACTGGTGGGCGACACTGAGTGAAATCTCCTAATCAAATCTGATTCTCAGGCACTGTGGTTGTTATTGTTACTTTTAGCATTTTAATATTTTTATTATCAAAGTAGTTAAAGGTTCTACTTGAGATTAGAGATTTGTTTTGGTTTGCTTTTTGGTATAAATTCTGACCAAGTCAGCTCTGATCCCAAGAATTAGCAATCTGAGGAGATTAAGAAAGAAGCAGAAGCAGAGAAAGCAGAGTGATATCTCCCAAGCCACTGCATGACTCCAAGATAAGAACTCTGCAGCAAATGGGATTTCAGGTTTGGTGGACAAAACGGGGGGAAAAACCACCCAAACCCACCAATCCTCCACATTGCCCTCATGCACACAAATCAAAATAAATCATTTTGGGTGCAATTTTTCACATGCAACTCACATATTTCATGAGGAAACAAACACAATGATAAATAACAAAATTGTTTGTAGGAAAACAAATGATGACACAATATTTGTTAGGCTATTTTTTTTTTCCCCAAACAATATCTGTGTTCACTTCAAAGCAGAAGCATTCTTTCATAAGGAAATATTTGCATTTTTCTGAAAAAAATTAATCCTTTTATTTTTTCATTGTGTTTTACAAACACTCTCTCTAACATAACCCCCTCAATTTCCAGTGTTATAATCCACATCTTTTATGCTTCCAAATATTTTTCTAGTACTTTAAGACATCTGTGAAACCCTGATGGCCTTTGATGAAAATTGTCATAGATGAAAATTTTACTGCTTCACATGTTTATCTCATATCTAAGAAAGTCCCAAACTTCTGCAGCAAAAATAACAAGAAATCTGCCATTGCTTCAGGAGAGCAAACAGAAGCTGTGTGTTTGAGGTTTTATAATGACCTTAAATGTACAAATAGATAGAATAGGGTTGAGCTGGATCAGACTTGTAGTCTCTAAATACATTAAAAGAATTGTAAGGCAGTGTTCTTCATCTGAAGACACTCTGAGCTATTAAATTAACTGATTTATTGTCCCAACATCAACAGATGCTCCTGGGTTATATAAAATACTGAATGCTTTCTCATAGGTACTTGTACCGTGGCTCTTTTTAAAGGTGGATTGCCGGCATGGGCACTGTATAGAGGAAGTGGTGAAGGTAAGGACAGTCTGCTGGGCTGGGATTTCTTTCCTTCTTTTTTGAGAATCTGATGGTATATATTTTTCCTCTCCTTCAATCTTTGTCATACTGTAGATTTGATGACCCTTTTGTTCATGGCAGTGCAAAAAGCCACAATGAATGAATGAATAAATAAAAAAGCTTTCTACCTCCCTAGGGTATAATTTGCAGAGCCTGCACAAAAGAGGGTCAGACCTCAAACTGGGGTATTAAAGGATAGAAATGTATTCACTTTTACTAAGAAATTGAGGGTGGTTCCCTCCCGCTCTGCCCCCCTCACCCCCCCACCCCCCAGTTAGTTACCTTGAAAACAAAACCAGACAAATGAACAAACCCAAAAACACACTCCCCCCCCCAAAAAAAAAGGTTTGCAGAAACCGAAGCTTTCCAGAAAACAAAGGGGAAGAACAGGAAGCTGCTTGGCAAGGGGCAAAGCATGGAAATATCACCTCTCTTAGTACAGCAGACATTTACAGCCTAAGACACTGGAAGAGGCAGTGAGATTGTGTTTAAACTGCCTGCTCTGTGGGAGTTCCCCACATTCGCAAACAGCTTTTGAATTTTTGGGGTCTGCTCTTTATGAAAGTCATAGCCTTTGGCTGGTAGTAAAACCTGCAGAGAGGCAGTCATGGAGTACTGACTGGTTGTAGAAATTGGAAATGGCTTTAGCCCTGCCCTTCCTTCACTAACTTGTCAAATATCCAGATCAAAAGCTACTTCAGTCTGGTGACAATGAACCCAGTTCTACTGTGAAGTATCCATCACTTTTTGGTCCTTAGGCCACCGCTTTAAACTGACTGTTTAACACCGGTCCCTTAGAAGCTGGATGCTAACCAGGGTAAGAAGTGCAAGATAGGAGGCTAGGGAAATTTATGCTCTTTCTGTGTATTCTCCTTGCCTTTTCTTCTGTGCTATGAGTAGCGACAGCAAATGAGTCCTAAGTCTTACAGCATCTCATGACAATATCAGGACAGGTGGAAAGATCTAACCCCTCTATAAGAGCATTGAGTCTTGTAACTAAATGAATAAATTCTACTGAAAGTGAGAGGGTGCACTGCTTAGCAAACTGCACTCTGGGGGGGAAAAAAAAAAATCATCCCATGGCTGCTTTTCTCGGTCTTCTGTTAAGGGCTGGTTCTCAAAGTTTTGCCAGTGTCTCTGAGGAGACTCCCCAGTCTGAAGATCAAACCTTGTTCTCTCAGTAATCAGGATGATGTGGTTATGCTTTGTCTAGACTTGTAACTCCCTGTATTTTATTCTAGCTGTGTCAATAGTTTAGTTCACTTACAAAGCATTTCTTTCCCCCATTCTTTTGTGGCTAACCTGCAACATTTTCTTTCCCTATAGTATAAACCTCAAGCAATCTTTCCAGTAAACTTAAATATTTTGTTTTCAAGGGAGTGTTTTTTATTATTTCTGTTTCTTCCTTTTTATTACATTTAGGCAAAACTTGGGAAGAAAACTCACTGGGGAAGACAGAAACCAGATTATTATTTTTTTCTTTTTCCCAGCAATAATAAAATGTTTCAGTTTCTACAAATTTCCATGTTGTGTTGTGTGTGTTGGTTTGTTTGGTCTTTCCATTGGTTGGTTTGGTTTATGTTTTTATTGTTGTTGTTGTTTGGGGGGGTTTAGGTTTTTTGTTTGTTCATTTGTTGTTGTTTAGTTTCCCACTGAAATAATAGTATCAGGAACAAAATTAACAGATTTTGAGGAGTGGGGGACATAAAAGTAATAACTTCAAAACAAGGTCCTGCTCCATAGAAGTACTCAGTAAGTAATCTATAAATCTTGTTTTAACTGTCATTCATTTTAATGGCTTGTGAATTTAGATAGGAATTGCCAGCTTAAATATGTTTGAAAGTCTCTGCCTTTAAACTTTGGCCCATGGATAAGAACTAGTCTTGTTTTATTTTGAGAAAGGATTGTCTTCTCCTGCTCCCAGGAGAACAAGGTCATGCGGGTCCTTTCCTTTGTTCTCCAAATAGTGATGTATAACAGAGATCTTTCCCTGAAGGGCAGCTAGGAGAAATGCATGCAGACAGCAAAACATGTTTTATTCATGGCACTTGCCACATGTAAGTTCAATTATCTTGTATTTTAGCTACTTCTTAAGCCATTCCTACAGGCCACAGAGTGAATTCCATTTACCCCCCTCAGCCCATCAGTTACCTCAAAAGCAAAAAGGGACAGCAAGTTCATATGATTTATCAGCAGGAGATTTTGGCTCAGGTTTTTCCCTTGATGAAGTTTGTCTATGCAGGAAGATCGTAAAGCACCATCTGTGTCAGAAGAACCTGACAAGACTGGAGTGTCAGATCTTGGTGTTTGTTCTTCTACACTTATAGTGGCTTAATACCTGTTTTGTAGTTCAAGGCTCTTGCTGTTCAGTAATTTCTTCTTCTCTTATTAGCAAATCACAAGTCATCTTGCCCTGTGCTGCTACATTGTTCTTATCATTCAGAGCTCTCTGAAGGCTGAAGAATGTCTACTTGAAACTGATTGTGTCTGCAATTAGCATGAGAGCAACAGAGTGATTCATCACTGAGATGCCAGCTAATTTGTGAACTCTGGAAGTAGGTTGCACTGGTTACTGGAGTATATAGTGCTAGAAGGACTGTGCAGAAGCCAAAGGTTTCATTCCTCAGGTCAGTTATGGCTTGCCAAGATTCACAGATATGATGGGGATGTGCCACCACAGTCTGTGACTGAAAGTATGTTTTTTTCCAAACTAATCAAAGATATTGATTCCAAGTGAAGTTGTAACTTCAACAGAATGAGATGTTTGGGCATACTGCCACATTAGAGTTGTCTCAAATCCTGTCACTGGAACTCTGCTAGAAGGAATCCAAACCCTGAAATTCAAGGTCTCATTTGACATTCTGAGGTGGAGTGATTCATTCTGCAAGAAAAAGGTCAGAGACTCACATCTACTTGTTGCACCAAGCAAGATTTTTTTTCCTTAGATGCTAATGTGATTTTAGATTTCAGTGAAAAGAAACACGAAGAAATATAGAAACTGCAAATAGTGCCAGAAAGTGAAATAACTGTCCTTTGACCGGCTCTGTGCCCATTCTTTGAAGGCAGTCCACATCCTACAATTTGAAGCAAGAGATGCTCAAAACAACCTCTCTGGATTCTCTGTATACCCCTCCCCCCCTCCCCCCATTCTGTTCTTTGTGTCCTTTACAACAGTTGGGTGAAAGCTGTAACTTTTGTGGGAAAGCTTGTCATTAGCAATTAGACATAAAGATGTCTGATTGATGAGATCTTTACAGCTGATCCTTCTTTCTCTCAAAGAGATAGCAGAAGAAAGTTTTGAATCGCAGGCAACTATTAAGTTCTATCTTCAAGTCTTTTATTTTGTTCTGATCAGCAGCAGAATCTCAATATACATAAAAGATTCATAACTCAATGTCAAGATTGACCTCTGTGTAGCCAGAGTTCAGCATTTCAGTCAGGCTTACTGATGCATAGTTTTCCTTTTGTTTTGTTACATGCATATTTTCACTTATACCTGGTAATACACAGGTTAGTACAAAACAAAAGCTGCTGAGTCAAGCAAATCAAAGGTGTTCAGCCATCTCCAGAGGTCTATCATACAGAATGGCTACTTGAGAAGACAGGCACCATCACTCTGAACATCCTCCCTTCTTGTCATTCTTCCTGCATGTTTGGTTGCTGAGGACAATGCCATATGGTATGGAGTAGCCCTTTGGTGAGTTGGGGTCAGCTGTCCCATCTGTGTCCCCCCCCAACTTCTTGTGCAAACCCAGCACTGGTGGGATGAAAAGCACAAAAGGTCTTGACTCTGCATGAGCACTGCTCAGCAGTAACTAAAACATCTCTGTTTTCCTCACAAATCCAAAACATAGTCTTATACCAGCTACTATGATATAATTTAATTGTATCCCAGCCAAAACCAATACACACCATCATCATGCTTGATTCATGCCCAGATTTGTTCAATAATTATTTCCTAATAAATACATTTGAGAAGATTGCTTTTCTGTATAAAACTCTGACACAAAAGGAGATGAATTTCCCAGGATGGTGATTTCCCAGAATAAAATAGGTTACATATTAAGATTTGGGTGTAATTAGTGCAAGCAAATATTAATCTGATTGGAGGAGAAAGAATATTTTCTGTATCTAGCAAATAGAGTTTTGAGTACTTTGAGATAGTTTTGTACATACTATAAACTCACTGCACAAAAGAGGCCAAAGGACTGCAGAGACAAAGAGGAAGAAGAAAACATTGACACTTTCAGTGACAGTAATGAATGTGATACTTTTCCAACTCATGGCATTTGAACTCCTGGAGGATGAACCTGTGGAAACAAGCCACAACAGAAGAAAGCACAGGCCAAAGGCAAATGGCAGTGATGGCAATATAAACCCAGAAGACCTTGAGGGTCAGAGAAGAGGTTCACTGTAAATAACTCAAACCGTAGTGATGCCAAATGTAACTTGGATGGATTTCTTTGCTCCTTCTAGTGTACTTTCTATTGATGAAGTTTGTTTCCAGGAGCCTTGGGTTTCTGACTTATCTCCCTGACTTACATTTAATGTACAAAGATTCAGAAGGAACTATTTTCCTTACCATTTCTCTTCTCTTGCTCGTACACATTTCTTATCAGAGGTAAATGACAAGTCACTTTTCTATACTGAACATTTAGCTGCTTTTAAGTCAAATATATTTGAGATGATGTTCAGTACTGCAGAGGCTACACCTCAAATACTGTGTTCAATTTTGGACCCCTCAGTACAAGAAGGATATTTAGGTGTGTCCAGAGGTTTAAGCTATATGTAAGGAAAAATTTCTTCACCAAAATGCTTATCTGAAAGCGGTAAAAGTCATCATCCCTGGAGGGATTTAAAAGCTGCTACATATGGTGGTGAATGACATAGTTTAGTGATAATCTGGCGGTGCTGGGTTAACAGTTGAACTTGATGATTGTAAAGGTCTTTACCAACCAGAACAATTCTATGATTCAGTGGGACAATGCTGCCCAGAAATTTCTCCTGACTTTGCTTCTCTGCTGCTAAAGGACACCGAGTCCCTTTGTGAGGGTTGAGCCTGATGTGACTGCACTGTCAGCTCCTGGTAAATTCATATATATTTAAGCACATTAAACATCTGCTGAATTAGTTCTAGGAGGACTGTTCTGTTAGGCAGGCCTTCCTGCCCTTGAGAAACAAATCACAAGACAGCTTACACTGTGCTCTGACATTCTGTGCAACTAGAGGCAACATTGCCCTCCTGAGAAAGCATGGAGGAGACCCAACACTATAATGCAAATTGCTGACATTATATGTCCTAGGCAATATAATGAAGCCTTAACCTTGCAGAACTTCTTCCCTCGTGAACAGAGATATATCCAATTAGACCCAGCTATGCTCTCCATTCTCCAAAGAGCTGAGCATGTCTGCTTGCTCCCAACTCTAGGTGGAAGAGGACTATGATGCATACTATTTGCAAGGTGTTTCACTGTCTGGGAGAACCTAAATGGCAATGAACATGTATTCAGTGCTCCAGGGTTTTTAAACCTATACGGCTACTATGTAGACTTCTGGGACACTGCTCTTAATTGCTGTCTTACTACTCTTGGAATGTTGAATGGTAATGATAGATGGATTTTTTTTTCCACATTTTTACATGCCTATTTCTCTGCTTCATGAGACACTCAAATTCTCTTGGAAATATTGTCCACAGACATGCTTGAGATAAAGCTGACAGAGAAGTGGTACCAGGGAGAGACTGGCTAGGCAGGACAGAAAGGTGCAATGTAGGCTGACTGTGAGTATTTAGGGGGATATGACAATCATAAAGAGTTATTTTGCATCTGTGCCTTACAGCAGCAGAAGCGCAAGTTGTGCAAGATGCAAAATTAACAGTCATCTGAGTTCCCTGTAAGTGCTAGGGTAGTAGCTTTGCCAGATGTTTTCAACAGCTGCACATTCTTTAAACACCTGGCAATTTAAAACCTTCTTTATTAAAAAAAGATAATTCCAAAAATAAGTGGAAAAGCTAATACTGGTTTTTTTTTCCTCTAAAAAAAGAGCTAATTTTGGGCTCCATTCAGATAATCCTGTAAGTGCACATGAATATTCAGTTGGTGCCACAAGGTAATACACTTGAAAAGCTCATCTTCACACCCACAAAATACCAGAGGAACAACCGGAGGCATTATCCTGCCCACTACCCTGTAGCCATCAACTCAGCAAAGGCCATTCTCTCCACAAACAGGGTAGTCAAGAGAAAAAAGGGCAGCTGGGGAGGCCCCCATGGCCAGGTCAGAGACGTGAGTCCTTGCTTTGAGACCCCTTAGGGCTGTCCCAAGACCACCTCAGTCCCATTAGCTTGGGGTGAGGCAGGGGGAACCAACCAGTAGGTCAATGGGAGAAGGTCACCTCACAAATTAAGAGGGGTCATTGCCTTTGGAGTATGGGAAACATTGTGAGAAAAAGGACAACTTTGCCATGTACTCTGAACAGATGTTTTAGGCAGGTCTTCTTTCCCTTCAAGTAATTTTTTTGTAGCTCACATTTCTCTCTCTTACAGATGGGAGTGTCGTGTCACACAGTTACAAAGCTCCCCTGAAGACAAGCATTAAAGGCTGTTCCCCCTTTTACAATGCTCCAACAATGTTTCTTATCTTGCCATACAAGGAAACTACATTGGTTTGTTCTTGACAAATCCATCTCCTTGTCATTCTGTGTGCTTAGACCTTGTCTGCTCAATGTTGTTGTCTTGGATTTTTGCTAGGGACTGAATCTTCCTTTTTTTTATCCCTTTTATAAAGACAGGCTTTGTGCATTCTCTTTTTTGGTCTCTTTTTCTTACCCAAGGTCTTGAAGATCTGAGATAAGATCAGCCAATGGAATAAATAACCTAGGATTAAGTTTAACACATCCAGTTGGTTCAAAAGAAGTTGAACTTCTTTGACTAGCATTTACTGTTCTTTATTATAATCTGAGAGTTTGGTTTATTGTATTGGTGTATGATAGCTACTGGCACATGAACCTGGTGAATAGTATAGAGAACAACTCATGAGAAATGGCTGAGGGAACTGGAATTGTTTAATGTTGAGAAAAAGAGGTTCTCTACAACTACCTGAAAAGAGGTCATAGTTAGGTGAGTGTTGGCCTCTTCTCCACAGTGTGAAGTGACAGAATAGAATAGAATAGAATAGACCAGTTGGAAAAGACCCTTGAGATCATTGAGTCCAACTTATCACCTAACACTATCTAATCAACTAAACATGGCACAAAGCACCCCATCCAGTCTCTTCTTAAGCACCTCAAGTCATGGTGACTCCATCACCTCCCTGGGCAGCCCATTCCAACGGCCAATCACTCTTTCTCTGAAGAACTTCTTCCTAACAAGAGGAAATGGTCCTAAGTTGTCCTTGGGGAGGTTTAGATTGGGTATCAGGAAAAAATTATTTACTAAGAGTGGTCCGACTTTGGGACAGATTGCCCAGGGAGGTGGTGGATTCAGTGTCCCTGGAGGTGTCAAAAATGTGTGGTCATGGAAGTCAGGACATAATTTAACAGCCATGGTGGTTCACAGTTGGGCTTAATCATCTTAGAGGTCTTTTTCCAATCGTAATGATTCATGACTCTATGATTTTATGATTTATTGTACTAGTCACTGCACACAGCTCACTTTTTAAATGAAGACTGATAATGCATAAGAAGAAAACACTAACTTTTCTGACACATTCTGCTGCTGATTTCTCCATGTCACAGAGAGATTTGAGCATAGTGAGCCCTTCTCTTATTCTTTGTACTGATCGTGCACTCTGTAGGTTTTCTTTTTTACCCCATGTCCCTTGGCAAATGAGCTCATTTTATCTCTGGGTCTTTCACATTTTGCCCACTCTATACTCAAGCTATAAGGAGTCAGATTGACAGAGTGTTCTCACAATACTATCTTTTCTAACAGTTGTGTTTCATGAATCATCTCATAAAGCTAGGCTTTTCTTGTCTTTTTTTGTTCTTTCTGCTGTGCCTGGTAATGTATCCATAAGCTCTTGCTTGGACTCCCTTTCTTGTATCACATTATTGAGTTGTTCACCCAGGAATGAAACAGAAGGATCAGTTGTGGAAATCTTTTACTGATACTTTCTATTTCTATAGTAGAAAATGAAGATACACAGAGTGATAATGTTTTGGGTGGGTTGGTTTTTTTTTTTGGTTATGATATTTTGCCTGGAAAACAATTAGAGCTCCTTGCAAAGAGTGACACATTTCAGGAGTATTAAATTTGCTCAACGATGTTATCATTGTCGTGGACCACATAAGAAGCATGAGCCCATCACAGTGTGATAGCATATTAGAAGTTAGAAGGAACCACCCGAGACCACCAGGTCCAACCTCCCTGCCAGAGCAGGATCACCTAGGGTAGTCCACACAGGAATGCATCCAGACAGGTTTTTAAAGTTTCCAGAGAAAGAGACTCCACAATCTCTCTGGGCAGCCAAGCAGGAACATGCAAATATCTCTTTTGCCTGTGTTTGCACTGAAATTAATTAAATTCATATAGTGGCTTGATGAAAGGGAAAGTCTTTCCAGGGCTGAGCTGATAGGAAGACGGGATATGTTTTCTCTAATCACCTCCCTGAAGAACGAATTTCAGTGAGGAGTGGATTCACTGTTAAGCATCAGAATATAGACGATTTTATTATCTGAGAGGCTCTGATGTTCAAAACTCCAATCTTAAATCATTATATGACACACCAAATACTACCTGTCTCTGCTTTTGCCTTCAGTTACAGAGAAGAAAAACTGGTACCTGAGAGCTTATGTTTTGGAAGGATCTTCCCAAGACAGTACAGTAATTGGGATGTTGCTCTTTTTGGTATTCATAATTTGTACAGTAAACAGAACTGTAAAATCCTAGGCCGTGACCAGAGACTTGAGGTGTTATAATGCTAAAATGAAAAGAGTGAAGCCAGCTGTCAGACAATCTGTACGCTAGGCTTCATAAGATGCAACTAGCAATGAGATTTAGAAGCGCACAAAAAATAAAACTAGCCAGATCAGGTCAGACCAAATAACTATTCAAAGTGGATTCTTACAGGATAACAACTATACTGTGATATTTCCTCAAAAACCTCCCCCAAACAACAGCAGCTTGCAGTTCATGGACTCCCCGAGCCAGATTTGCTATTTTTATTTATTAATCCTTGGTGAACTGTGATGAGAGGGTGAACAATAATTTCAGATAATTTGAGATATTATTATTGATATACATTATTGTATCATTACTGCTAGTAAATGTTCATTCTTCCTGATCCAATAAAAGAGGTCTCTGTAAACTACACAAATGAATATGCATTATGAAAAATAATGGCCGTATAATCATTTCCATCTTATTTCATTTCTTAGCAGGGCTTGGATTAAGTTCATCATTCTACAGAGAATGGTATTCAGAAAAAGAGTGATAGGCTTCCAACTGCTCTTTTTAGCATTTTCCTGTGGCACTCAGCACAATAGCATCCAATTCAGATTTTGCGATACTATTGTGCTAATAAATCATGGTCCACATCCCTTTCACTCCATCAGGGACTCTTGCAAAAACCAATCACAAAAATAGATCAGAAAGCCATCTTTATTTCCCTCCCCACACCCCCAGTAATCATTTGACAAAAGAGAACATTTCAGATTGACTCAGAATTGTTCTTAGAAACCGCATTTTGTCTGAGGAGAACCTGATGCATTTTCACATAAAATTGATTCTTGCCCTAAGAAAAATCAAAAGTCAGTCATTGTTCGTGCAAAAAGTGTTGACTATTTTCAGCTCTGCCATAAATGTCTCCTCTTGTTTGAGACAGAAAAAGATTTTCTTTTTCTCTTCTGTTATTGCAAAGGGCCTGGAGAACCTAGACCTTCGTGTGTCCTTTCCTAGAACACACTGCAGGATTAGAAGGGATGAAATATCACCAAACACACAATATAGCACACAGGTAGAGTGTGAATACTATGCGCAATAAGCATAGCCAAAGGATTAATTTGATTTTCATAGAACTATGCATTATCAAATAAGTCTAAGACACTGCACTCCAGTAGCTGATGCCAAAGGATTCCCTATATTCCTAATGCAGTTTTGAAGAGCTGTAACACTCACAACAAGGCAGGCTGGTATTCATGCTTTACTGTCTTGCAGACTTTGTTTCTTCTGCTTCATCTATCCTCAAAGTACTGAAAGTAAAACATATTCTAGTCTCTATATGCTTTATGTTGACTTGTTTCACAAATTTTGCTTTGTATTTCCAAAACATTTCACCACATTCCTTCTGCAGGGATAAGCTATGACTGACTCAGTTAAACCAGTACAGCTTTTGTATGCAAACACCGAGCTACCCACCTAGCTCTAAGACAGCAAAGACAAACTGCCACATGCTGTTGAGTCAAAACTAAGAATTGCCAAGGAAAAGGATGTGAAGGAACACCTGATTTCTGCACCATAACAAGTATGGGAGTAGTAGGCAGTGAAAGAGGAATAATGGAGGCTGAACTCTGACCTGTGAATTGACTGTAATATATATTTGGAGAATTAGGCTGGATTTCCTTTGTGACACATTTCTCTGGGTGTTAAGAAGTACATTCTGTGACTAACATGATCAACCGTTTGTCTGAACAGCAACCAGAAAAAACCCATACCAAACCAACAAACAAAAAACAAACCAAACAAAAAAATACACAGCCCTCAACCCCCTTTCCTCACCCACCCCCACCCCCACCCCCCCCCCCCCAAAAAAAAAAAAAAAAAAAAGCGAAAAAAAAAGGCTTTCCTGTACTGGTATAATTGTGCAATTGCCAATGTGTGATACATTTACTCCTCTGGTTCAGAGCACAGTTGGTTTGCATAGCTGCATCCTGTTCTCAGAGCTCTCAGTCCATCACACTCCTAAAGTATTCCCCTAAGTGTCGACATTATCATAGGTGTGGGCTTTTGGAGAAGGAAGAGTTCACTCTTAGTTGGAGCTGCAATCTGGGCTGACCTCCTCTGCTCCCTCCTCTGGCAGTTCAAACACTCTCCACTACCTGCACTTCATGAGAACCAGTTAATTATTCATCAAGAGCTAAGGCCTTTAAACTCCATTGATTTCTTATGTCTGGCTCTTGATTGAATCTGGTAAATTCATTTCTGTTTGATGACATTAAGTATTTTGAATAATTAATATGGTAATTTATTACAGACTGAGGAGTAAATGTTACCTTCTGCTGGGAGGAGTGTTAGGAGGGGAATACTCTTTAGGGCTCTTTCCCCAATTCCTTTAATGTCAACATGGTACTTAATGTAAATGCCTGTCTGACATCTATTGCTTCTATGAGACTCCAGTATGAGCACACCTGGGAGAACAAGTACTACATGCACAAGCATCCATTCTTACAGTATGATTTTAATTGACTGAAAAACAATCAAAATGTCTAAGAGATATCAAACATGAGGGGGGAAAAAAAAAATCATTGTCTTCTCAGCTCAATGGAGTTTTTGTGTGTGTGTGAAATCTTCAGGAGCAGAAATGAACTCTAGGATCCAAATCCTGCCAAAACCAGTATTTTACAGTACACTTTGGAGTCTTAATCCATTATGGATTGAATAGGACAATAATAATTACTTCTGTGCCTTTCTTTCCAACCAGGAGGAAAGTAATCCCCTCCTTAATGAGTATAAGCATAGGGACATATTTGTCTTTTCTCACTATTTCCATTATAATGCACCTAATAATCAGAATCATTCACTACTTATGGTTTTGCTTTCTTTCTATCCCATTAACTTCTTTTCTAGACTGGTATTTATATCCCTCAGGTGCTAAGATCATAATCTCTAGATTCTGAAGACACCAGCACACCAAACTTACATGAACCAGTAAAATGCCTTAAACCAGGATAACTCTTCCTTTGATCTGCCTCTGACGAGGAAGCTTTTTTGCCTTGTGAGGTCATGCTAACACTAAGCATTCAGACACTGGAATAAAAATCATAAGGACAAAGAGGAAATGCTAAATCACTTTTCATTAGAAAGGTATGATAACGAATCAAGAGATGTCCTAAACAACACGCTGAAATAATCAGTGGTGATTATATACAAGATAAGGCTCTTCAAAGTGTTTTCCACTGTTTTATGATTTCCTTTTGTGGATTTGACTTCCCCTAGAGGGATGGTTTTTTGTTTGTTTGGGTTTTTCTCTTGGTTTTTGTTTCATTTTAGTTTGTTTTTTAGTCTAAGTTGATCTCATCTCCTCTGCACTTTTTTTTACTGGAACTTGAGTCTATTTCTGATCCATTTTCTTCAGGACTGTGTATAGTTTTTAAGAGCAGGCATAAGAACTGAAGAGACTATTCTTGCAGAATTATAGAGGTGGAGGTGATTTAACCTTCCTTTCTCATCAGGTAGGTTCTTTCAGATAGGATTTGAGCTGTATTATTGCTGAAGTTAGACAGCAATACTTCAACAACAACCATAAAGCTCTGATGTTTGCCAGTGTCTAGACAGTAGTCTCAGCCCTACAACATGGCTTCAGCACAGCTAGACCTAGCACTAAATGGTCATCTTGTTGATCTAGAGCTAGCTATCTAGGGCCGCAAAATGGTGCAACTGCTGATTACAGACAATAGTTTTAATTCATGTTTCTTTTGTCCTTCCCGGCTTGTTATATTGCTCTTTCAGCTCATGCAAACCTCCATTCTATCACTACTGTTATCCAGAAGCAGAGGGAGCCAATCAATGACAAAAATACACAGCAGATTTGGGCAGATCTGAAGGCATCTGTGTCTCCAGATATCTTCCAGCTTTGTTTCCTTACCATAGGATGCCCATTTCTTTCCTGGCATGCCTTTTTCTAGCTTTGGAGATAGATTCTGTTATATAAGCAGTTGAGCTGTGAGGACACAGTCATTAGCTAAAATGTCCTGGGGCTCATATTAGAAGATAAAAAATTCTGAAAGGCATTCATTTGGCTGTTTGCCAACAATTCAAAGCATTTAATATCTAGTGCTGTCTTTAATAATTCATTAGCTTTCAATATACCTAATACCTCTGCTGAGAGTGGCAATAAAAGAGGTTAAACGGGATTCCTGCTGATCTTTTGTACTTTTGTTGGTTTAAACTCTGATAAATATATGTTTTACCAGACACAAATATAACATTAGGTAACAAACGCCTTTTAGTCAGTGAAATGAGTGAGAGGCATTTTGCTCTCCCTGTAACAGCAAAGGTAGCCTTTCCCCTTTAAGCTGATATGTTTCTTTCAATTACAGATGGTGAGTTTGTATGAGAAAACTGTTCTTAAGGACCAAGCTGCAAGGATCAGCTCAATGCCTTCAAAATTCAACTTAGAAGACAGATTTGGATGATATATGACTCTGTGTGCATATTTGCTTGTGTCCTGATAAGCAGATAAATAAAATACATGTCTTAAATTAGGAGGAAAAAAAAAGTAGGAAAAATAAATTTCAAATAAAGATAAATAAATAGCTCCATACCTTCAATTTAAGAACATTTGTCCCACCAGGTACTTAGGATTTGTATAAATGAATATACAAACATTGACCATGCAGCCTGCAACTGCATTTTTCTATAGTTTGTAGGTGTCCAGAAGGAACATAATAACTGCAGATGATGACAGTATGAAATATTTCCTGTCTCTTAGCCTGTGCCCCTCCTCAGTGTCCTTAGAGCTTTCCTAAGATGCAACATGATTCCCACACAGGAAATTTATTAGCTCAGTGTGTTGTTTCTGATTTCCCACATATTGCTCGTAATTAAATCTGACTCCAGAAGAGAAGACAAAACATCCTTGGATGAGTTCACTGGGAAGACTGAGAAGCACAATATATGAGAGAATAAAGAATAATTTATGCTGTAAAGGAGCTCTGTAGATTTTCTCATCTGGGCTACACTACATAGTCTGCTCATCTCCTGTAGCTCCTTCACTTGGCTACTCAATATACGTATTGAGTGCACCTAATCTGAGGTGCATCTCTCACTAATGAAGCCACCACTATCTCCAACATCAGACTGAGGCACTAAGTACTCATTCCCTACAGCATTAGACTTCATCTACTGTATCTCCATCCAGAGCTTTGCCTGAAGCCAGAAAGGAGTTTTCCAGTGGGAGAAGACTGGAGAAGTGGTTCCATCTAATGCTGGAGAACATGTCTATGTAGGCTCCTTCAATCCCACACTGCCTTAATGAGTAATTCAAGGCCCACTGTAAAACTGATTGTCAAAATCCCTGTTAACCAGTCCTGAGAACAGTGCTGATGCTCAGCAGTTATATACCGGCTTCCCAGCAGCAGCTGGATAACAGTCCTGATACTATCTAATGAGGAACTACCTCAAGTGAAAAAGGGTATTGCTCTCAGAAAACAGCCAAGCAGAAAACTGCTAGTATGATCTGTTAGGAACATTAGACTCTATAAGCAACTCTATAATTTGCAATTCAACTTTATCTGTCAGAAGCAAGCAATTGTTGTGTTACCTGCTAAAGTTCTTAACTAGTCTTTTTCACCATACTGTGCCTTACAAGATGCTTAAATGCATAACACAATCTATAAGAGCAGTTCCTGTTCCACAAGCTATTGAAAGACAACCTTCAAGTTGAACTGAGTTGGGGCTGTTCAGTCTGGAGAAGAGAAGGCTCCGAGGTGACCTAATTGTGGCCTTCCAGTATCTGAAGGGGGCCTACAAGAAGGCTGGGGAGGGACTTCTCGGGATCTCAGGTAGTGATAGGACTAGGGGGAATAGAATGAAGCTGGAGGTGGGGAGATTCAGGCTGGATGTGAGGAGGAAGTTCTTCACCATGAGAGTGGTGAAGCCCTGGAATGGGTTGTCCAGGGAGGTGTTTGGGGCGCTGTCCCTGGAGATGTTTAAGACCAGGCTGGACGAGGCTTTGGCCAGCCTGATCTACTGTGGGGTATCCCTCCCCATGGCAGGGGGGTTGGAACCAGATGATCCTTGTGGTCCCTTCCAACCCTGACTAATACTGTGATACTATGCCCTTAATGTGCTTTTTTCAACACCCAAATCAATCTCCTCCAAAACTGGAGTCAGGAGGATTGCCCATATAAAAGTACCTCATGCAGTCTGAGATGCTTCAAGGTAAGAGAAACGTCAGCACAAGTGCACCAGCCAGGAAAACAGGACTTAAAGAGGCATGGACACTTCTGAAGCAAGAACAAGGAAACAAGCAGAAAATTAGAAGTAGGTGTCTTCTTACAGCACTGAATATCACCCCATTCAAATCGGCAGCATTCCTTGGAAAGTCCAGCAGAGAAACTACAAGCTACAGAAATTTGGCTGTAGGAACTCATAGGTTGCTCTGGGAAATAAAAATTAATTTAGATTGTGAAACCACTTTTTATAAGCAAGCTGTCATAGTTTCTCTCTGTGGTTTCAACATGCTTTAGTTTGTAGCTTAATCATAAATATTTAGGTATGTGTTTTAGTGGTAATTTAGAGGATCTGTGTATGCAAAATTAAAATATTGCAATACATAGAAGAAAGGTCTGCACCATATTAATATGAACTACATAACACAATCTGAATGCTATATCCATTAGATGTGTATAAATAAATGGTATCTGTGTTTCTTGTCCATAATCTGTGAGTCACAAGAGAGCTTTGTTGAGTTTTGGTGATTCCATAATCAGACAAAAATATGCTATGCTTCTGAGACTGCTGAAGCATAACCCACCCCACAAAAAAACCCAACCAGTTCAGTCAAGTTTCTCGTAGGCATATTTAAAGGGGAAAAAATTTTTGAGAAGACAAAAACAACAACAACAAAAAAAGGCATGTTAACCATGTGAAGAAAACATTTAGCAAACACAAAGACCTTTTTTTCCTCATATGATTGCAGTCCAAACAGAGAAGTCAAAAAGCGAGACGTGATGTGACTGTGCAATGCCTCATAGTGTTCTTGAGTGGATCATACAGTGTCATACCCATTGTACAGTATAATAGGGAAAATACTTTCAGTCCTCTGAGACTTGAGTCAGTTCTAAAGCCAAGAAGCAGTGCACAGAGAAGAGACAAATATTAATTTATTATAATGTTTCAAAAATTTAAAAAAAAAAAATGCAATGTTCCTAATTTTTCCACAAACCATAACCTGTCCTTGGCCAAAATCTGATGAGGTTAGTGATTTTATTTATATTGTTTCCATAAGCTTTTCCTATCCAAACAAAAACCCTGTTCGCTAGAGTATTACCACAGTACTGCCAGTAAAATTTGCCAAGAGCAGGAGCTAGATAAAAGAAATCATTTCACTCCTGTTTTACAGATAATAAAACTGAGGTTAGGAAGCACTGGATGTTTTGCATGTAACAACACAGAAGATCTAAACAGGGGCCTGAGCTAAGAGCTCTTGAATTCCCATTCAGTAGTTAAAAGACAAGTAAATATATCAACAAAACCACTTTCAGGAAGTTATTTTCTTGAAACTTGTTTAGCATGGAGACTAACATAATTATTTTGTTTTTAAATGCTAGTAGGAGAGTGATTTAAATCTCGGTAGGGTTTATTTCAGTGTTTTAAGCATCACTTTATGAGAATATTTTCTAAAGATAAAATTTCTTTGACTGGTATCTAACCTTACAATATTTTCATGTCTCATAAAATAAATTTTTACTCAAAAATATGTGCTTGCATTTAAATTAGATGTAAATCAATGTTTATGATCCCATCCAAATACAGTGACATCTTCAGTTCTTTTGCTACTGTGCTGGAATAAACAGGCTAATTCATACCCCTTGAAAAAGCAATTTTTTAGCAAAATGCTGATCCTAACACTATATTTGCAGAAGCTCAACTGTTTATCTGCTTCGCCCACAGACACCATATGGGGCATATGTAGGACACATTGAGTGGCTGGAATTAGAAGAACCATTTGTGAACTGCATATAAATGTATAATTTGCACATAATTCTCTGAGGTAATAACCAAATTAGAGAAGGTGATAGCACCATCTTTTCTGGTGGTGGTTTTTTTTTCTTCTCCAAATTGGTGTTTATGGAAATGATTACTTCATCCAGCTCTGGTATGTCTCAGGGCAGAAATGAAATCAGAAATAAGTTGTATTAAGACATGACTAGAAATAAATGGTCAAAACTCTAAAACTCAGTATATATTAGAGCAATGGAAAGTTTCTTTTTGAGGACGGGAAGGGATATTTTGCTTTCACCCACTCTTGTTTTAAACACTGATTAAACACTTCCTTAATCTTTTGGATGTCAGTGGATCTAAGTGCTTGCTGAACTGTTACCACGTAAGCTCTTCCTTAACCTCAAAGGCATTGTTGTGGTTTGGTGCATGCTAAAATGTGATCACATCTTTGTTAAGAATGTTGGAGTCTAAATGTAATGAGAACCTGGCCCAAGGAGACCAGACAGCCTCAGCACAGGGAAATGAGTAGGATAAAAGCTTGACATGCCAGCTCAAAGAACATCTGTTACTGCATTTCAGAGATAACTGAGCAATTTTAAAGGCAGTGAAACCCTTTGTCAGCTTCCTGTTTAGTCCATAATTGATCTGTAAAAGCTTTTTCAAAGTGCCACCAGAGGAAAGAGACAAATGGGTTCAGAATTTTTATGGTGCTCTAAGTCCTCTTGTGGAAATTCAGCTGAACCCTGTTCAGAAATCGAAGCACTCCAGGACTAGCTTTTTTTCAGCTCAAGAGGAAAATATGGCAGCAGGACTGCTTCCCCCTGTTTGTCCCACATCATAGGTCATCACCAAAGAGCACAAAAGGAGCTAAGGCTTCAGATACAGTAGTCAACATCTCCACTTTCTCCAAGGACCAGATGTAAGAGAAGAGCAAGTGCAGACTGTGATTACTGTCTGCAAAATTTTAAGATGCTTTTACTTTCTGGCAGCAGCTCAGTTCCTTGTGGGAGTAACTGTCAATACTAGCAGATATCAATTATAGTTGCTTCTCTTCCTGAATCTTGAAGAAACTGAGCTGCTGCTTAGAATCATGCTGCACAGACACAGACAAACCAAAAGAATTCTGTATTTCCAAAATCTTGAGAAACATTGGCATAGCATTAATCACTGTCATTTGCTAGCAGAAACAATCATCCAAGTGTAATCACTTCTTGATTGCTAAAGACATTTTCCTTTGCCTACAAACCCAAGGTTTGATATTTTTCATCAGAAATATCTGTTGCAGCTGCTGCTGAGAACCACAACTGACAGCAGAAGTAGACAGATATTTGTGATATTTTGGTGTTTCTGTCTACAAACGTAAGCCCAGAAAGTCAGTAAAAAATGTGCTTAGCACAGAATATAGTCATATATAAATATATATATGTGAATATCTCCTATATGTATATAGTCATCTTGATGAATATTTCTCCCCTGCTTGGACCTAGAGAATCATGAGAAGAGTAGCTATATCACTCACGAAAGACCTGTCTTCATCTCACTTGAAGAATGCACCATTATAATCTCCAACTTTCCACAAGATGTGGGTCAGAGGCAGGGATGCAAATGTGATAAGCGTCCTTAGAGTCAGACCTCCTCTTTCTGCTATATTTTGAGCAGTTGCGCCTGCAAAAACAATTCTGCACCGTGAACAAGTAATGTCTCTGTGAGATTCTTTACCATGAATCTTCACCAGGCAGCTATTAATCTTAAATCATACTCTTATGAGGTGTTTCTTCTTTATTCCCTCCTGGCTTTGTGATATTGATACCATACCTGTCACAAACAAGACAAATCACATATTCTCCATTGCTGGAAAGAAAGATGTCTGAGAGGAAGTGACTTAGAAGGAATTCAGAGATGACGTTTAATCTAGGAATGAGTGAAAACACCCAGCAAAAAGGTGTTATGTTCCCATATCCATGTAGATATCTCTGTGGCAAAGAAGACCAGAACAAATACGCTATGAACACAGTCAAACAGACCCATAAGGCTGAATTATTAGTAAAATCACACTCCACAGCTGAACAATACCAGCTTTATCTGAGAACTCCCCAAGGGTGTGCTTCAGTGCATGCCAACATGGAATAAAGTACTTGCTTTTCTGAACACACCAGTGGTCTGTTTTAGAGTTTGAAGGACTAAAGAAGCACATATGAAATTATTGCACCTCTGAATGCTTGCAGCTCAGCTGTAGGAAGTTATCCCTAGCACGTACGTCAATAAATTACAAGTGAGGGATTGCTTGCTTCTACCCCTTACCAGTATTTTGATATCTATTATAAGGAATTAGCTTCCTACAGCAACAGTAAATAAAAGAACATGAAGCTTGGGCTGGTTGTCAATGACCTACAAAATTAGGTGTCCTCCCACCCACTTTATCTGAGATGCAAAGCCAATTACTGAGGTAATAGGTGGAATGAGTTTATTCCTCACATGAGATTTCTGTCGTGTTAGTAAAACAAAAGTGTGATTCAGGAAGGTTTCTTTTCCTTACCAGTGCATATCCTAGACAGCATATCATTTATCAAGGAATAAATTATATTCTGCTGTCACTCTATCAGCTAAAGAAAAAAGAAAACAAACCCAAACAAACTGTAATGTGTAGATTCATCTCTCAAGTTAAAAAAGTGAAAGGGCCATAGCATAGAATCAGAGAATTAATTGAACCAAATATCAATAAACCAATGATGATGGATACTAGTCTCTATGGGACTTTGTGATCACATAACAACAAACAAAGTACCAAGAGCTGAAGCTGGATGAGTGGTAATGAGACATAGATACAAATGCTGATGGTGTCAGTGGCATGAATAAAGGAGTAAACAAATGGAGTACTAGAAATATCTTTAGCTGCTTCTTTTAGTTTTATTTATGTTTTGGAAAGAAGCTTTGGAATACCAGAGGTATTTGCTTGCATGTCTCTCCCAGTAATTTTGTAATCATTAATCAATTTTAAAAACACTCAGAATAACTTAAATTTTATCATTAAAATATAATTAAAAATACATGGCTAAGAGACCTGAGAATTTCTGTTCCCAACAGAGGAAAAATCATAACATGAACCCATACCTTTATAATACATTTGAGAACTCATATACGATTTCTATATATGGTTATATCATTATTTTAACCATAAATTCTCATTATCTGCATATAAGAATAGATTGTCCCAGAGGGACAAAAAGCCTCAAAAATGCTTTTTGAGCCAGACAATGGGGCAGGAGCCAGTAGGTCTGGTTTTTCAGGAAAATGCTCACGCTGCACAGGCTTGTCTGAACATGTCCTGGAGTCCAAGTGGGCCAGGTGTGTGTGCGCCTTTGGCCATACTTGAAGAAAACTCTTTCTATAGGTTACAGTGTCAGGGTTTTACCTCTCAATCTGTGTTGTCACTGGCCATTATTGTATCGGGAAATCTATAAGTACCAGCCCAAAGAGCCAGAGCCTTGCCTTGCAATTACCCAAGCTCTGGGAAGAAGCACAAGCCTCGCTTGTAAGCCAAGCTGTGTTTCAGTTTAACCAGAAAGGACTGCAGAGACCCCGCACAGTATAGCGTTGTAAAGCCCAGGAGCAGAGCGGACATGTCTTGCTGGGCCAAGAGGCGAACGCCCGGAGGAGTTGAGTCCCCAGGACAGTCTTGTTTTATTGGAAGAGGCGATGAGTGCCACTGCGAAGAATTGCAGCAGAACCTCTTTTCTACAAGGCTTTCAGCTAAAAAGCCTTCGGGGATAAAACCTGGATGTGTCTCAGCAATAAGCTGCGGACGCCAACAGAAAGTTAAACTGTGCTCCTGAAGCTTCCACGTGGTCCACACCATTTTAGTTTTGTTTAAATCCCCATGTGTGCCACGGGACACCACCATCAGTGAGTAATTATGAAATCTGATTTTTTTATAAACATCTATTAATGGTCTGTTGCCCTAGGGAATTCTGGAGTTCCCCTCCCCTTGTGGGCAATCTCCGGCTTCTTTGCCAATGTTCCCTTTCTCCTTTACAGCTTAAAGTGCTGTTTGTTGTTTCTGGATTTTTGTTCATATTGTTTAAACTGTTACATGTTCCTGCTGGTGACATATCTGTTCCACAACCAAATATTTCAAACCAGTAAACAGGTTTTGTCAATATTTTCCATGGGATTTTTTTATGATTATTAAAGTTATTAATATTTTTATTGCTCGTTCTGCCTATTGAATACTGATAGCCTCCTTATGATCACAACACAAAGATAAAGAAAGATAAAAATGAATATGAACACACTTGATAGTCACTTTTGCTTAAGACCTGTCTTAGAACTCAGTTTTTCTCTGAGACCAAGATTAGTCAGTCCTGACCCACAAATATGTAGCATAGCAAACATCATTAGCTCCAGTGTTCACAGAATAATTGATAACACCTGATTTTTTCTTATCAGGAAGACCCTAAAAGAAATGTTTCTTCCTCTCTATTTCTATCAATGATCACCTTATCCTTCCTGGACCTCCTCTTCTTCTGAGCTTCCGGGTTAATCAAAGACATCTTCTCTTCCTTACATGTTCAATCTCCTTTAATTTAAATTTTTTCCCCTATTTTTTATTCTTTATTCCTGGTCTCAAAGACTTTTCCTGAACTCTCCCCTCCCTTTGAATTCTAACTAAGGAAATTACTTTGTCAAAATGGCTGAGTGCAAAGAGGGGGAAAAAAATAAACAAACTCTTCCACAGAAACCTTTGCTTTAAATTCAATATGCAATAAATGGAAGATGGATGACATTCCAGATCACATCCATTATATTTTCATTATGATGACAGCATACAAAGCTCTGACAGTTCTGGACTGGAGTTCATACATTAATCAAATGCTGTCTTCATTTTTTCTCTTGCACTTTTTCATTAAAGCAGTAGCAATTGAGCTATGGTCCTGTAAGCTATTCCTAAACTTGCTCCTTTTCAAGTACAAATGCTATCCAGCCCAGAAATACCTCTATATTTGCAGGCATCTCAATTTTTAAAAGCACAGTAAGGAGGAAATAGCAGTAATTATATCTATGTTTAAAGAGAAAGACAGAGATAGTGTGCCTGACAGCTTACTGTAATTTCTCTAACATCTGCATAAGCACTTTCTTACCATTTTCCCACATCCTTTTCTAAACTCAACCCTTACAAAAGAATAGGTTTCACAGCAGAAATGGTGAAGAATTTACTAGAAGGGAGCAAAGGTATAGGAGAAATAACTTGCACAGGAGAACGAGACAAGGAATATAACTGGGAACTTCTCATGTTTCAAACTATTGCTTCAAAGAATGGGGAAACATTTTCTCAAAGTCTAGCAAAGCATTCATGAATTAACCTAGATCCAATAATATTGTCATGTTCATTTTCACTGATGAACAACTCTCAATTTTTAAATCAATATTTATCAGTTCAAGTTTACTACACCTAAAGACGTCTGCAGCACTTTAGGCCAGCACTCCATCTCTGAGAGTAATCTGTCTTCAGTTTGGGAAATAAGCTGACAAACAGGACAGAGTACAAGAAAAGCAAGTATATAATACAGGATTAGAATAATTCAGTTTGGTGGAGATCTCTGGATATCTCTGATCCAAAGTCCTACACAAATAAAGTTCAACTTTTGAGATCAGTCAGGTTTTCCAAACAAAAAACGCAGGTTGCACAGCATCTTTAGAGGACCTCTTCTAGTGCTTTACTTCAACTTCTTTGCCTATTGGTAAAGACTTCTCAGATACATCTTAAAACTTCCTAATGAAGATTTTTTTTAGGGACCTGTCAGTGTTTACAGTAGCCATTGAGCATCACTGCAGTCAGTGATGGAGTAAAATAGGAAGTCCTTTGTCATCCTTAACTGTAATCCACATTATCATGTTATTTTCCTAATATTCCCATCTGTCTCTATTTTTACTGTCAGTTCTACCATTTTCATACATAAAGGATCATTTTCCCATCAGCACAGGCTGGCAAATTATCAGTGTGGCCTTTCTTGAACTGTCACTTCCTGAGCACTTCTAGTGCTTAATTTTTCATTTTTTCTGTATATTGCTTTTTATATTTCTAAAGCAGATGGAAGCAAAATAAACAATGATTGTCTCCTTGTATTAAATATGTCAAATCATGGGTCTAGAATAAATGCATACACACTGACCTCAAATACACATTCTTCATTCTCCCATATATTGAAATAATTTCAGGACAACCAGCTGCTCCTCTAATGACAGGACAAGAGGTTCAAGTTGCACCAGGGAAAGTTTAGACTGGGTATAAGGAAGAATTTCTTCACTGAAAGAGTGGTCAGGCATTGGAACAGGCTGCCTAGAGAAGTGGTGGAGTCACCATCCCTGGAGATGTAAAAAAAAACATAAATAAGTAGATGTGGCACTTCAGGATACAGTCTAGTAGTCATGGAATTGTTGGGTAGAAGGCTGGACTTGATGATCTTAGAGGTCTTTTCCAACCTTAATTATTCCACTAAAACCACTAAGAAGAAAATCTAACAAGTTATTAAAATTACAAGAATGAAATAATTCTGTGTGCAGAAAACATTCTTCCACATTCTCAGGAGCAAAAGCACATCATTATGGAATTTACATCAACAGGACCATAACAGTTTGAATATTACAATCATTGTCTCCCATGATTTGCAAACTTTGGCCACTGTATGTAACTTATCTCCTGATTCACTGGGGTGTCTCTTTCAGCCTGTGCTGTGGGTGAATCCTGGCTTGCAACAATTGTCCTTCCTCCTAAAACTGAAGCATCACTCTGCAGGCTCCTGAATAGACTGAAATATTTAGGATGAACCCAGAAATGGATGGAGAATCACAGGCAGAGATTCCAAACACAAACCTCTGCTTTGAACCCTCTTCTATCGTGAAGCCTAAGGGCTGGCTGTTTCCTGAATGTTTTGAAGCAGTCACCACTATTTGCACTGGTTTGCAGCATCCTGCTGTTCTCCTTGGGCTCTCTTTCTGGGCAGCTCCCAAGACCATTCCTTGCATCTGACGTGCTTCAGTATTGAAAGAAATGCCCAGTTCAGTTTTCCACAAGCAAGCAGATATAAAGAATTTCAGGCAAATATGCCAGTTCTTACCTCCCACAGGTCTAGACTTAGCACAATACAAGTTCGGTTCAATCTCTGAAAGATGAGAGACTCCTCAAAAATGATTCTGAAACTGTGCTCTCCTCCTCTCTTTACCCTTCAGGACGCTTTCCACTTTCACCTGAAAACCCTCTTTAGTCTTTCTGTTTCAACTCTCTACAGCCCTGAGAGCTTCCTGCGTTATGTCTTCCCAGTTAACAGAAAACTGCTAATGGCTAATAATTTTCCATATAAAAGAGGCTTGCTTCCTTCAGCCTTCCTTCAGTCTTTCTTCACCTTAGTGACTTCATCTCCCAGGTAGGGACACTGAGCCAAGTATATCTGCAGGGAATTTTTTCCACCTTCTTTCTAAAGAAAGCCCATGCATATATATATATATATTTCACAATGTCGTTCTTCAGTCCATGTTAATGATGTTTTACTCTGCTCTGCAATTTCAACTAAATTCAGTAGAAAAGTATAGCTCATGAAGGTAACAAATATAAAAATAAATACATTTTTAGAAGTGTGATAATTGAGGTCAGTGACAGACCCAAACTAAGGTCCTCAATATACTATGAGATCAATCATCTCAACAGACACGACAATCCATGCAACAGACC
This sequence comes from Dryobates pubescens, assembly GCF_014839835.1. Classification (NCBI taxonomy): domain Eukaryota; kingdom Metazoa; phylum Chordata; class Aves; order Piciformes; family Picidae; genus Dryobates; species Dryobates pubescens. The sequence continues at coordinate 15,766,865 of NC_071625.1, read as the reverse complement.
TAAGAACAATCAGACCTCATAGTTCCACTAAATATATCACCATATTTTAAATTTCATTAGAGTCCATCCCTTTAAGATTAAAGATTAGGGTCAGAACAAGCACCTCCTTAAACATTGTAAAATCATTTGTTTACTTTTATGTGAGGAGTTGTAGTCTCATACATAGCTATTGGAACGGCCTGCCCAGGGAGGTGGTGGAGTTGCTGTTCCTGGAGGTGTTCAAGAGGGGACTGGACATGGCACTTGGTGCCATGGTCTAGTGGGCATGAGGTCTTGGGTGACAGGTTGGACTTGATGATCTTTGAGGTCTTTTCCAACCTTGTTGATTCTATGATAGGAAATTTACAATGCAACAGTACAATTCTGTGAAGAGAAAGAAGGGATTTCATTTAGTTATCCTCCTAATGAAATCAGTGATTTAAGGACTGCTGTATTCTCCTTTAAACACCGAATTCTTCATTTCAGCTCCTGCTGAGACCATGGAGAAATGTATTTGTGAAAGAATACTGCTATATTGGAGAAGTAATAGTATCCCATGAACCACCAATAAAACAAAAAGCAATTATTGATCAAAATATTTTTCTTCACAGCATTAATTTGAGAGGATGCGTGAGTTTGATTTTGACATACATATTATAGAGGGAAAAATTTAATGTTCAGTAACACAGTGAATGAGGAACTGAAGCAGAACATCCATTATCCCCCTAAACTGGCTGGTAGCTCATATCTACAGGGCTAAAAAAAACCCACCCCATTATAATATTGATTGCACTTTGTTATTCTGCTTTAGTGATTAAATACATCAGCCACACCATCAAAGCATTAAGTCCTGATTAATCATTCTCAGAACCCCAGGAGTAAGAGTGTTTATTTAAAGTGTAGGTAGAAAGACCAGTTCAGGATTTATTCTCCGATGAAATGGAGGTCGTCCTTTGACTTTCCTTGGACTTCAATTTCTTTTGCTTTGATTTCTTCCAGTTCCTTATGGTTCTCAAAACTGACCAAAAAATAAATTACCTTGGGAACAGAATCTTCAGCTCAGGAACTGTGAATGTATTTGAGGTGGAGGTGCTGTACTGGTGTGGTGGGTTGCTTCGGCCAGCTGCTGCCTGCCCACCCAGCTGTTCTCTCCCTCCTGCTCCTCAGCTAGTCAGGAAAGAAAATGAGGTGAGAAAGCTCGTGGGGAAACACTGGAAGCTCAATTCCCAATTATCATCACAGGCAAAATAGGCTATAATTTTATTTCTGTAGGTTTGAATGGAATCATAGAATGGAAGGGATTTTTAAAGGGTCATCTAATCCAACCACCTTCAGTGAGCAGGGACTCCTCCTTCAAATAGATCAGGTTGCTCAGAGCTCCATCCAATGTGACCTTGAATATTTCCAAGGATGGGGCATCCATTACCTCTCCAGGAAACCTGGGCCTTCATTTCACTATCCTCTTTGTGAAAAAATCCTTCTGTATATCAAGTCTGAATCTCTATATTTTTAATTTAAAACCATTACTCTTTGTCCTGTCACAGATGCAAATACTATCTCTATCTTTGCTATAGCCCCCCTGTAAGTACTGAAAGACCACAATAAGGTCTACCAGGAGCCTTCTCTTTCCCAGTCTGAACCCCAACTCTCAGCCTTTCATCATAGGCATCAGTCACAGAGATTTGCTGGAACAGATTCTGCTCTCCTTTGCAGCACTTTGCTGTTTCTTTCTTCCCCTGACTTTGAACCTGTCAGTCCCAGCTCCGGTATGTCTATTTACTCCCAAGTCATGCAGATTTTTATCAGAGAGTTAACCTCCTGTGACCTGAAGAAATTTATTTCATTAGAGAGCTGGGCAACACTAAAAATCTTCTACTACTTTTCTTGAAGCTTTTATTTTAAAAACTTGGAATATTTTGAACTGAAAACAAAAAAGCAGAAGAAATTTGGTTATCATCTAAAATGACAATATGGAAAAATGCCATTCAAATAGCAAAGTAAGTGAGGCAAGAAAAAAATCATACAGACATTTGTGAAAAGGTGAGGTGGCTTTTTCTGTCCTCTAGACCACTAAGATATAACCAAGCTCCAAGATATTAAAAAATGTTATCATGAGAAAGTACTCAAACTGGTAAATCCAGATTCTCAGTGGTGTTTATAACCTTGAGTCCATTGCTTCATTAACTTGAATACAGGCTCAGTATCTGATGGACATCCAGTCATCTATGATCATGGGAAGCTTGAAGTTCAGACTTTTCTGAAAAAGATCTTGTAAAGATCATGTAACACAGAGAGGAAGAAACAGTGATATATGTAGAAATTGTACAGGGGGTGGGGGTGAAAGTTGCAGTAGGAATTTTCTTGCTAGCCTCACTGTCGTTAAACGTTACTTCCAAAACAATTATTGAATAAAATGGAAATCAGAAATGCTATTCCTTGGCAGTGCAAGATTAAACTACAACACCGAGTAAGAAACATATTTCTGAATGTAGGACATTAATGGAAGAACAAACAGACAGAGTCTTTTTGCCTTGGGGATATAGTCTTTGTTTTGGATAAAATGAGCACAATCTAAGCTGTGAAAGACAAAATAAGCCAGAAGGAAATTTCAAAGAAATTCTCCAGATGAGTGAGATGACAACAAATCCAGAGCCACCAAGGAGTTTTTGGTTGTCATTATTCTACACAGTCTAGCATTTTCACAGGGATGCATTCAACGCTCTGTCTGGCAGAGTTCATACTTTCTTCTCCCTTGCTCATTTTTCTGTGTTGTTTGTTTGTTTGAGTTTGTTTGTTTGTTTTTGTTGTTGTTGCTGCTCTTTGGGTGGATTTTTTTTATTGTTTTGATTTTGGGGTATTTTTGCTGGGGGGTTGGTTTGTTTGTTTGTTTTTTTCTGGTTATTTGTTTCTTTGGTTTTTTATAAAGAAAATAACCTGTGAGTTATTCTAGACTTACTGTTTGAGTAGCAATAATTGCACATGATGAAATTTTAATGTGTGAATTCAAGATTTCCAAGCCTATTTCTGTACCATGCAAGGAAGTTTTCCATGTCACAAAACAGCTCTGCCTCTCCTGTTTATTCAGAAGAAAGGACTAGGGCACACATACAGTTAGACATATTTATATAGGCAGATGGATGTGTTGAAGAGTTCATGCTGAGATCTGTACTCATTTAGTTGTACATCCTATGTAGTCCTCAAAGTAAAGAATCACAGTATGGGATTTTCAGTCCTCAAAGTAAAGCAGTAAGAGAACACCAGGGTGGGATAAATTCCCATCACCTCCTGACCAGTGGGATGGGAAAGGAGGAAGTATCATAGCTTAGAGGTAACCAACAGTAAACTAAGACTAATTAGAATGGTAAAAGTCCACCCCTAAGTGGAGATAGAATCATAGAACTGTTTTGATTGGAAAAGACCTTTACGATCATCAAATTCAACCATCAACCTAGTACCACTATGGTCATTAACCCATCTCCTGAAGTGCCATGATTACGTGTTTTTTTTAACAACTCCAGGGATGAATACTGCACCACCTTCCAACGCCTGACCACCCTTTCAGTAAAGAAATGTATCCTAATATCCAATCTAAACCTTTCCTGGTGTCCCTTGAGGCCATTTTGTCTCTTTCCATCACTTGATATAAGGGAGAAGAGATCAATAACCACCTCACTACAACTTCCTTTCAGGGAGTTATAGAGAGCGAGGTCTCTCTTCAGCCTTCTTTGTTTATACTAAATAATCCCAGCTCCCTCAGCTGCTCCTCAGAAAACTTGTTCTCCAGGCCCTTCAGCAGCATTGTTGCCCATCTCTGGTCATGCACCAGCAATTAATTGTCTTTTCTTATAGTGAGGATCTAATACATTAATGTCAGGCCCTCTGTATATAATGAACTAGTCACTAATCAGAGCATGCCCAGGAGGGCATTAAGTGACCAAAGTATAGAGTAACTTTTCCTTGTTGTGAACTGTATAAAATCCCACAACTCCTCTGAGGGTGTGTGCTAGCTTTGCACATTACCCCCTACCACCCTTTCTGTGTAGAAATGGAATAAATCAAATCTCTCTACTCTGTGTGTGTCAATGTTGCTTCAATGCCGAGTGAAGTCTTGTGCTGCACCGGCAGTCTAAATATATCCTGTGGTTAGAAATGCTTTCTGTGACATATTTTGTTCTGAAAACCTTTGATTTCATCCCCCTAGAAATGCCTGCATAGTTACATTAATTGCCTGGCAGAAGAAAATGATGTGTCATATTCTTGAATTCACGTAGGCCTATAGGAGACCAGGTTATTCAGCTCCGGTAGTTCTGACATGTATGTTTCAAGGTGCAGCTGGGGTAGCTTCCAGTTTTACATGCTGACATGCCACCTCTGTGGTATGGGGAAACTTCAGTAGCCAGTTCAGAATGAACACCTCTAGGCAGGAAGGTGTGGAGAGATTTTTTGCTGCAGTTCCAAATTTCTATTGCATTTGTGTCTGTATTGATGGAGGTATTACTGTATAGCAGGTGGGAGGCATGAAAATAATTATTTTCTGTGCCTTTTAGCTCTTAAACCAATTGTATCCAGAGTCTGAAACAGGTAGAGATTATCAGACCTTGAATGGGCATAATTTCAAATACATTAAGAGCAAACAAATGTTAGCTTCTGATGAAAAATTATTTGGTAATTTGATAATTTAAATGGAATCACAATAGTGATTTAAACAACGTCCCTGTGAATAGCAGATGGTTTTACCATGATGGATGTCATTAAAATAAATGATAGGAGCACTCCTGCAAACAAATAAACATTAACTGAATCTTTATTACAGTATGGGGCTGTAGAAAAACATATTAAACATGTCCAGTATGTTGCAAAACGTTTTTCTTCTCAATTATTTTGGTACTAAATACTAATCTTTTAAAAATTTTTGTTTCAGAGTGTATAGCTAAGTTAGAAAAATAATCTCCTGAATGCAGATAATTTCTTCATTAGCCTCTGGAGAAAATTATTCAGTCCCTGGGGATGAGTAATCTATATTCCTTCCGTTCTTCTGTAACGAGATTGTGTTTGCAAATACAATTGCATTAATAAGACTCCCACTTTCTCAGTCTTGGATAAGTTTAAATATAGCTTTTTGGTAGGGCTCTTATGATGACTGTATCTATTGCTACCGGCACTCCAAGACCAATTTTTCAGAGCTATCTAAGTATAGCTATTCAGGAAGAATGTGTTCACTGTGTCCTGAGAGATTTCAATGAATAATGTCTGCTATTTTCATTTTAAATTAGGTAAATTGTGTCCAGCTCTGTGACTCCCAACACAAGAGAGACATTGACCTACACGAGCAGGTCAAGAGGAGAGCCACAAAGATGATCAGCGGGCTGGAGCACCTCTCTTACAAAGACAGGCTGAAAGAATTTGGGTTGGACAGCCTGTTCCAGTGCCTCCTTCAGAAAAGTTTGTGGGGTTTTTTGTTTGTTTTTCATAGAATAGAATAGGAATAGAATAGGAATAGAATAGGAGCAGGTTGGAAGAGACCTTCGAGATCATCATGTCCAACCCATCATCCTTCTCTTTCTCTCTGTCATTTTGGCAAAATATGTCTAACTAACTAGGTAGTGAGCCAGGAGCACACCCCTCCTTTCCCAGAATCCCAATAAAGTTTTAAAATTGGGGAATATGCACTTTCTTTGTAACTACTACAAAATGGGTATGCAGCTGGCAATAATGATCTTGAGGAATTTAGTGTAAAAAATAAGTAGCAACTGTTGCTGGATTTTACACATTCAGTATTTTCACTAGGAATGCAGAAGATGGAGTTGGAAAAGCACTTCTGGCATTAAAAAGAAAGAGGTAATGAAAAGATTTAAAAGGATAGGATTAAAATTCAAAATGATCTTGAGAAATTAACATGTGGTGTTGAGATTGATAGAGCAAGTCTCTTAAAGCAAAATGAAAAACTCTCCTAGAGAAAAGCAATCCAACACAGAACTTTGGCATTGAAGCCAACTGGAAAAAGCAGTGAAACAGGGGGCAAAGAGATGGCATATGTTAGTGGAGGAGGTATTAGTGTCACTTGTATTTGTGAGAAAATACAGAAAAAGTTGGTTATATGTCTGCACACTGATCTGGATGATGAGATGGAAAGCACCCTCACTAAATCTTCTGCTGACGCTAAACTGAGCAGTGAGGTGGACATGTCAAAAGAGAGAGACATCTTGCAGAGGGCTAGCAAAAAATAAAGACAAGGGTGAAGTCCTGCACCTGGGATGACGTAACCTAAGAGCCCAGTACAGGCTATGATGTGTGGGATTGGGGAGCAGCCTTGCTGAAAAGGACCTAAGGGTTCTGGTGGGCAACAAGCACAACAGAAGTCAACAATGTGCTGCTGCAGCATCAAAGGCAAATCAGATCCTGGGCTACATCTGCAGGGTTGCTGCTACCAAAGACAGGGATGTGATAATCCCACATTGCTTAGCCCTTGTCAGGCCACACCTGGAGTGCTGTGTCTACTTCTGGTGCTCATAATTCAATAAATAAGTGGACAAACTGCAAAGGGTCCAAAGGAGGGTCACAGAGATAATCAAAGGGCTGAAGAGCCTGCATTTTAGGGAATGAATGAAGTTGCTTCTCTTCCCTGTGGACAAATCTCAGAAGTGACCTCCTCACAATATCCCAATACTTAAACAGTAGCTACAAGGAGTAGCCCAAGGAATCACACAGAGAAGGGATAATGGGTACAAGTTACATGAGGAGAGGTTTTATGTAGATATAAGAGGGAATTTATTTATAATGAGAGCAATAAATGAATGAAACAACCTCCTTGGTGATGTGCTAGAGACCCCATCATCAGGAGTTCTCAGGATGCAACTGGATAGATAACCTCATCTATGCCCCTTTTCCCATGAAAAGTTGGACCAGGTGGTCTTTCAAAGTCCCTTCCAACCTAAGTTGTCCTTTGAGTGTGTGAATTACTATCTGTCCTGCGCTATTTTTTTCTTTCACCCATTCCAAATCCAGAGTGAGATCTGGGAGCAGGATGGCCCATATGCTTTTGTGAGATTTTTTTTTTTTCTCCTTAGTGTGGCTGTTTCTATCTATTTCTGTTTGGGAGGACAGGTTGCGTGTGTATATGTCACATACAAATTAAATTTGCTGTGACCCTTTATACACCAAGCTATCTGTCTCACAACTAAGTTCCCCTCCTGCTGTTGTCAGTTTTTCTCTTAAAATCCATAGCAACAGTACCACCTTGTCAATCAAATATTTCACAAGTCTTGAGGCCTGAAAACATTATTAAAACATTTTCTCTGGCTTTGTGAAAAATACAAGCCCAAGAAATTTGTCCTTTTTTCTCCTATGATGAATCCAAAACCTACATTTGTGAGATATGCCTTCCAGACAAACACCTGTATCTGACCTATAAAGCTCAGGAAGATGGAGCATTTGCCAAGACCATTGATATTTTTTGTTGCTGTTAATTTTTTTTCTTCTGTATATTTAAGAATTCATGTCTTGTTTCTCATTTGAATTTGTATGTTTTTTGCTTCTGGGCTCTGTTTCTTGTTATGTCTTTCTCCACTAAATTAAAGATCCATTTACTACCTGGTATTTCTCCCTGTGGAGATATTTAGGCTGTAATAGAGTCACCTCTTGATTGCCCTTTTTTAAGATAAACAGCCTGAGTTCTATACATCTGATTAAATAAGTCTTTGGGCACACAAAATACCCAACAGCTGAATAAAAAACCATAAAAATCATCTTCTCTCTTCCTTAAAGAACAAAAAGAAATTATATGGTTACTCAAAAGGGAGTCTCATGTGACAATATAATAATCTATACAACAGTAATTAGTTAGAATCCAAATATAGAAGATAGGCCAATATGGAGCATTCTTTAAAAGATAGCTGAGAGGAGAGATATGATATAAAGATAAAAGTTCAGGATATAGATTTCTGATAATTAAAGAGAAGATGAACAGCCTCTGTTCAGCTAAAAGGCTGTAGTCACTTCTTAAAGAATTGGTATAGAAAGACCCAAGCATCCCTTGTAGACAAGCAGTCACCACAAACAGAATAAAGCGTGCTGTGCAGAACCAGGGAGACGTCACCAACAAGGGCTTGAGTGTAACATTACAAGAAACATCATAACTAAACAATCATTCTGGGATTAGAAGCAATTGTCAGCAAAGGTTGTGGAATTGCCATCAGAGGAGTTATTCCAGTCATATTATAAGCTTCAGGATAACACAATGTGATAAAAAACCACAGAGAATTATTGGAAACCACATAAAGTGCTTTTTGAAGCTAGGAATGCATGCTTAACTATTTTAGGCCACATCAGGCAAACTTCCCTAATTTGGATATTTAAAAAGAAGTGGTGCTGTTGTAATATCTAATGAGTGACAGTAAGCCACATTAGAAGTCAGTGTTCCAAATGATCTGAAAAAAAAGTTTGTTTATTTTTTCGTTTGTTTGTTTGTTTTGGTTTTGGGTTGTTTTTTTTTTTGGGGGGGGGGGCTGGTTTTGTTTGTTTGCTTGCTTTTATTTTTCATTAAACCCCAGTAAATCAGCATCAAATTTAGACAATTCAATGGGGGAAACTGCAGTCTAACCTTTCTACTGTAGCCTGGCCATATTGAGTTGAATTAGAAAATATATCTGACAGTGTCACAGTAATGCCAGATCAGCAACTGTCTTACCACTGGGCATTGCACAACTGTTAGCAGTATATCAGTGGAAATCAATCAACTAGTAGAGATCGTTAGGGGAATTCTATATCTGCAGTGTTCTAAAACAAGAGGCTGGCTGTGAATGGCAGAGAAAAGGACATTGCTAGTTTCTTACACTGCTTTTTCTCCTGCTTTGAGGTAGAATAGACATAAGTCTGTTCAAAGATTTGACTTTCCATCTCAGCCTCTTCTCAGTGACAGCATTTTCTGAAGTTAAGGGTATGTTTTCACAACTGGTGGGTGCATTTAGCAGTGAGAACACTGATAGGTGGGTTACTGGCAGGGATTGGGCTGCAGAAAGGCTTGGACTAGCTCCTTCAGAGATTAAGGTCACTGCTAGATCTTATGTACAACATCGGGGATGCAGTGGCACCTGCAGGGAGGAGCAGACAGGACAGGGGACACTAAAATGACCAACAAGGGATTTCATCCCATGAACATCATATTCACTATAAAGCTGAGGGATTGCAAGAGTCAAGCTCTCTTCTTCAAAGGCTGGTATCTGAGGAGGACTGTGTCTGCTCTGCCTTCAGCCCCAGCATCTGTGCCTCTCAATCCAGCTGCTGAATTTGGTTCCCAACTGCTGCTGCATCCAGTCTGGTACTTTCCCAATGCCTGCCCACAGCATCAGTGCTGACAATGATATAATCACCATCAGGGGGTTGGGTTCAATATTGATTTTGTAACTATTTGTATATGTTTAAATGATACTACTTTGATTAAAGCTGTTCTAGTGTGTGTTTCTGGTCCACCAGCCCCCCCCCTAATTCCCTTACTCTTGACTTTGGAAAGAGAAATAGGTTCATAGAAAGAATTTGTCATTTGTAATCTAGCAGGTATCCCATAGAGGGTATCCCTGAAAGAGGAACAGCTGAGACAGAAATGCAGTGAGGCATCTGTGGGTATTAAGAGTAGATCATTGACAATTGAGATTAAACTGATGAGGATGTGAAATTCCAGATTGCCAAAGACTGTAGTTCTGTGTACAGTGTCTAATAACATTCTTTTTTCCTTTTAGTTTAATTCCTTGGGATTATATTAAAGGATTAAATGGTAGTTGTCTTTCCTTTGAATCAGGGCTTTGTTCAGTCTTTCACCATGTGTGACTACCATAATAGTAACCCCAAACAAACAACCACCGATAAAAAAATCCAGAGCCATTTATTTTGCCACTTAAAATAGGACATGGCTTCCTGAAAGCATTAAATCAAGATTTAACCAAATGTTAACAGAAGCTATAGAATATAACATGTTGCTAGGCAAATCATTGCTTTTAATACTACAACACAGATACCTCATCCAATTCAGAGAAAACTACATCAAGGGAGGAATGGATTCCCAGTAGGAAAGGTGCTTAGCTTTTGCCAGAACACAAGCTCTTTGGGACGCTCACACACGTGAAGTATTGCATGGAAGAAGTGTACCAAAAAACCCCAACCCAAAGACCACCACCACAAAAAAAACCAAAGTCAACAGCAACAAAAACGTTGACCATAATATGGGGAAGTACTAAGAAGGTATTGAACTGGTTTAAATTATCATGTTCCTGAATAGCTAACAAGTAGGTCCTTTCTAACATCATGTTGTAGCATATAAAGGGCACAGACCCCTGTCATTTTCAAAGACACAAGGGCAAGATGAGCAGATAAAAGACTTCTGTATTTATTTTCTGTGTTAGAACTGCATTCACCATTAATTCATCATCGCTGTCTATATCTTGTCACTCCTTTTCATCCACACCTCCCTCTGAAGGGGATAGCCACAGAAGAGTTGGCTGGATGTTGCTTCAAAGTCTGCTTTCTTTATGCCTGTGGTTGAAAATCATTCACTAGCTCTTCACCTCTCACTGCTTCCTTTGGAAATCTTGCACCTACATCAAATTTATATCAGAAAAGGGAAACATTATTAAAATTAATAATATTCTTTTTTGCTTTTGTTATTGTAAAGTCATTCTGTTTAGGAAGCGTTTTGAGAAGAATCAGAAAGAGCCTAATCTAAAGTCAACATCACTCCTTATTTCATCAATGCTTTTATTTGAGATGAAATGACTTGCTTAAAACCAGTAGAAGTAAAACAGTTTTAAATCCCAGAAAATGGATGGTTTCCAGTGTTCTATACGAGAGCAAGCCCCACGTCTCTGACTTGTACTCCTCAGCCAGACTCAAAATAAATGGCCCTGTGCATGGCCTGTCAACTCTTTAGGCTTGACAGAACTCCTTACATGTTCTGCATTCTGGAAAGTTGTCCTATTTCTTGAAAAACCTGTTTTCCTACCAGGAAAACCATCAAGAAGGTATATTGTGAGCCCATGTATGTTGGTGTTGTGAAGCAAGGGGAATCTGCCAAAATCTAATCTCCCTGCAATAAATTAGAACAGTATTTTTCGTTGTTATTTTTTAGGTAATTATTTGGTCTCAGTTGTCTGCATCTCTAGTTACAGCAATTAGTTCAGCTTATCACAAGTCTCTAATTTCATACATCAATAAATGCTAGGTCAGGGCATGACCACTATCAAACAGTCCTTGTTTACAGCATATCCATCTTCATAACCACTTAACTATAAACAGAATACCTTTCCATTGAGGTTTGCTTAAAACTGTTCATCAGTATGCCTTAGATATACTGGGAAGCACTGGGGGAGGAAAAGCAATAGATCTTCTACAAAATTAAAAAGCAAAACATCAGTGAAAGGCATAAATTGTCTTTTACTAGTCAAGTACTTACATGAAATAGAAACACAGTTGTGATCAGCCTTGTACATTTCTGTCCCAAAGAAGCTGCTGTTTGGAGAGGTAAGGGCACAAAATATGAGAGAGGGATGAAAACTATTGAGGGAATGAGAGAAACAAGAATTTCACAGGAACTTAGGGGTGAAGATAGGAATATAAATCCAATGCTCGCCTAGAAATCATTAAAGGACAGCATAATTTGGTCTCCATCTTACACAAAAGGTGTGAAAAAGGAAAAAATCCAAGGGAACTGTCACTTTGACTGCCTAACTGAAGATCTTATGTCTCTCCTTTACTCAGATGAGATACTGACTCTACCAGAGTTTCCTATGAAGAAGCAACTACTAGAACATGGGAGAAACTCACACTGAGGGTAATGAAACACCACAGATACCACACACCTCATAGATGGCTCTTTGATACTGGTGACACTAATACAGCGCACCAAAGGAAGAACCTTGTATTATGAGCATACATCATTGAGTGGGACTACTGCCACAGACTTCACTGGTAGTATTTACTTATTTTCAGTTACACTCCATGGATTAAAAATAAATTTTAAAGTGTGTAGGGAGGACTCAGCTATTCATTTTTATATGGCAGGAAGAATAACCAGTGTTTCAGGAGATAGTTGTTAACAATAAATAGGACTTAGAATACATTACTGGCAGATCTGGGATGCCACAAAAATCCTTCTGATGCCCACTGTTTTGCTGTTTCACTTTGAAAACACCAGTTTGGCTTTGTTTCACATTTTTTTAAATGCAAATGAAAAGCATACTTGAAGACAAGCAGACATTTATTCCCCCCCTGCATTCATTAGATGTAGGTAACCAAACTCTCTGGGTGTCTCAGCAGGTTCCTACTCCAAATAGCTGTATTAGGAAAGTTGCTCATTACCAGAAGGGACACTAGAAAAGAGGAAACAGAAACACTTATGTGTTTCCTGTTTCTCCTTCTCAGATGAGGAAAAAAAACTTGTTACATTGACATTTGTGATAACATATTATGGCAGGTGAATTAGGCAAAGAGCTAATTAAAATCTGAGAGTTAATTAATGAGATCCACCACACATTAAAGATCATTACTCCATCTGAAATGAGTAATTAGAGACCACTTTCTGGTGCATCTTATTCTCTGGGGTGTTTTGCTGACATGCCACATAAGTCATTCAATGTTAGGCAAATAATCCACTGGTCTCTGTATTTACTGTGATTATTACAGAATTGTGGCAAATTGAGCTGTAGATGGGAGATTCCTCTAACAGATTTCCTCCCAGCCACCTATTCATCTGTCTCTATCTGGCTCCTTATGTCCCTTAATTAAGTCATTTGTGATAATCATTTCCAATCCCATTTTAATAGGTTGCTTTCATGTAGGAAGCTAAAGAGTTGGGGTTATTCTAAATCCCCTGAGAGCATGAGGCTCCAGAAAGCTGTCTTACTGGGCTGCTGGCAGTTTGTGTGGCCATGGGCAACAGCCGAGTCAAACTGGTTCCTGAACAGTTGTCAACTGACACCATAAACTTTTGCCACAAGACCTATCTGGCTGGGATGTCAGTCAGCAGCTGCAGTAACTACCTACAGGGATAATTGAACAAATGCTTACTAGTCAGTGAATGATGTGTGTTGCCATTAGGTTTTTTGAAAGATACAGCCCTGAATCAGCATTAATTGCAACTGTTACTGCTGACCAGTGCCAAGGGGATTGACATTTGTATCTCTGGTTGTACTAATTCACCCTACATTTTGCAGAGAAAGGCTTTGAGACAGGAAGTTGTGTTTGCCTTCACACACTGGCATAATGAGGAATTCCATCTCACTTTTGGCTTCATTAAGTTTTGCCTGATGGTTGGTTGGGCTGCCTTTATTCATAAATGCCCTGGAAGAACATTGTTGCAGTTGAAACTTGACATTTCATGTCTTACCATAACCATCTGAGAGCACTGTTCTTCTTTCCCTTTATGGGTCTCATTCATGAGCTTGAATTTCACAAACATGTTTTTCTACATGTCTCCTCCACCTCTGTACCTCGTCCAGACTCTGCACCTTTTCCCTGCTCCGCCCTGCTCTCACCTTCACCTCCAGCCTTTTCGACCTTTCTAAATCTGCATTGCACTTCCAATTTTGCCAGATGTTTTCCATCCAGCATACTCCAGGTCAGGGGCTGTTGGCTGTAAGACTCTGAAGTTGCTACTTCCTTGTTTAGCTTCACTAACTAACCTCAGGACTTCTGGTTTGAGTGAGATAGGCTCTTCCTGCAAGTCTTTTTTCTTAATACAAAGACCTCTTCAGAAGTCAAATTACAAATCAACAGAGGCCAGACTGGTAAGCTATCTTACTCTAAATCTTTCACTTCAGGCATCAGTTTATTTTGTCCCTCTCTCCTTATGTAGCAAAATTCAGAACAGTTTCTTCTCAATTTTAGTTTCAGGAAATATTTTTCTTGTGTCTCATCTAGGAGCTAATAGTTGAAAATGATTGCTGCCTTCTCTGTAGACCAATGATTTCATAATCTCAAAAACTGATGATCTTCTATGAGCTTCTCACTAGTAATACAGTGCTCTAAAGAGCAAATGGAAGCCTGCTGCCAGCTGGTGTGCTTCTTAGGGACTATGTCTAAAAAAAGTCCTTAAAAAGCCACAAGTATGTTCCTCCATGCTGCCCTAGTGCTCCACAGAAATCCACTGACCACAATTTCAAAACCTTTCCCGTGTGCTGCACATATTCTGAGGATTAATGGAATAAACAATGGCAGTATTATTCACCTCTCATTCAAAAAATAGCATTATTTAGATCATGGAAACATAATGGAATCAATTTCCAGGTATTATTTGACTTTGTCTCACAGTTTCTGTTCTGGTAAACTTGGTCTGTTTCTCAGAATTGGATCTCCAGTTTTTCAAAGGGATCTCTGATTGTACCTACTATTTTTGTTCTGCTTCAGAAAGCTGAGAGCTTGATTTGAGGAAAGAGAAGATCTAGTAAAACATATCAGAAGGGCAGAAGCAGCAATATTTACTGACTAGTAAACATGTGCACGACTTACTGTAGTTGATGGCTCATCTGAACTAGAATCCTCCTTTCATCCCTCATTATCTGCCTACCTCCTTCCTGGATGAATCTGATGGTCATTCTGTATTAAAATTTCAGGGCATGCTGAAAATTAAATTTTTTTTTTTTTAAGGGCAAAGAAAAAAATAAAAACAAAGACAAGCAAATAAACAAAATCAACTAAAAAATAAATCTCAACACCAAACACAAACAAACAAAAAGCAAACAAACCAACTCAAACTCTGGAATTGACACAGTACTCAAAGTTAGAAGTCTAGACAAAAATCTAGAAACTATATCCACACAGTAGAGTGACAACTCTTCCTGAATGTATTAAGCAGAGACATCATGGCACAAATGGTTTGTAGAATCATAGAATCAGATAGTGGTTTGGGTTGGAAGTGATGACCTTTAAAGGTCATCTAGTTCCTGCCAGGTACATCTCCCCTCCCACAGACATCTTCACTAGATCAGGTTGCTCAAAACCTCATCCAACCTGTCCTTGAACACCTCCAGGGACAGTGCATCCACAGCTTCCCTGAGCAACCTATTCCACTGTCTCACCACACCCAAAAAAAAAAAATATGTCTTTATACCCAGTCTAAATCTACACTCTTCTAAAACTGTTACCCCTCATCCTGTCTCTGCAAGCTTTTGTAAAATTCTCTCTCTGTGCCTTTCTTATAAACTCCCTTTCTATACTGAAAGGCCATAATAAGTTCTCCCTGGAACCTTCTCTTCTCAAGGCTGAACAACCAAGCTGCTGCTCTTGCAATGGGTAGCACTCCATTCCTCCAGTCTCTGCCCTGAGAGTCAGGAACTCAATAGATGTGGGAAGTGCAATTTTCAGTGAAAACTGAGGTAGAAAAACTGAGTACCTCAGCCTTTTTCATGCCAGTTATCACAAATTTCCTTCTTTCATTTATTGTGAGGGTACATTTTCTTTAATCTTCCTTTTCTGATTAATGTACTGTAGAAGCCCTTACCATTAGTCTCCATGTACCCTGTCAAATTTAGCTCCAGCTGTGCCTGGTTCCATCCTTACACTCCCAGGCAGTATGTTATTCTTGCCAGGATACTTGTCCCTGCCTGTGAGTTTATTTAATGTGTTTCAGTATGATCAGGAGGTTCTCACCCATCCATGCTGGTCTTCTGCCTTCTGTACACAATTTCCCACACATTGCAATTGAGAGATCTTGTGCCCCAAGAAAAATGGCTTTGAGTAGCTGCCAGATCTCTTCTGCTACTTCGCCCATGAGCGTAGTTTCCCATGCTAGCTCCCATCTTGCCCCACCATAGTCACGACACAGCCAGGAATGATGTACTCAGTCCCAGAAGGGAAGATTTTTCCCCTCTCCCACAGTGAAGAGGCAGACTCTTTAAATTAAAAAGCTTCATTATTCAAGGGATTTAGTAGATGAGGTTGTTCAAAGGATTTAGTACTTCGTGAAGGTTGATTTACAATCAATTAGGTCTAAAGAAGAAAGAAATAATTTCCAAACACAATTATACAAGGCTTTCCAGTGCATGTGGATTATCATCTTTCAAGATGAATCAGATCCCCAAATAATGAAGCAGCAGATAAAATGTACATTTTACTATCAGATCACAAAAAAAAAAGAACCCAAAACAACCCACCAAACAAAAAAGAAGAAAGGATAAGTATTTCAGTCAGTTTTAACATCACTCTTTCCATCAGTTATGCTTCTGATAATATAATGAGCACTTAAAATCATGATGTTTTTGTGGTATTGCAGAAAGCTATTGAAGGCTATTAGGAGGCATCTCTAATTTTGGAAGTTCCTTCAAGGCAAGTCATCATAGACTGAAATACTGTTCTAGATGAGTATGACCCAATTCTTACTCTTTTCTTATACATGTCCCTAGGAAAATGCTGTTGGTCACATTCAGGCACAGGAAATGCATTAGGCAGATTGTTTGCCTTACCTAGTGCAGTTGCTCTCATATTATACTCTTCTTTACTGCCTGTGTGAAGCTTGGCTGCCCCAGTCCAAGCCAACAGCTGTAGAAGCTAGGACACTGGAAGATGATAGAATAATGCTTAGAAGCTGGAGAGGTAGATCACCTCTGCATATGAATGTAAGGCAAGCACTGAAATGTCTGTATTTGCTCTTCCACACATGAATTATAATCCAGTCAGTGAGCAGAGGTCCTTGAACTCCTTATCTCCCTGGAAATACAGCAATGCTACATCATGGTACATGAAACTACATGACTTCTCATGGTAGGATAACATAAGCAACACTGGAGCTTGCCTTCTTTTAGCTTCTCAGTCAATAGGGATGGGTCATGTTACTCTTGACATGTAGGTTGTAGAACCATCTTTACAGAATGCAACATCATTTCTTCCACATTCAAAAAGGAGTAAATTAACTAAAGATTATTATGATTTTGTGGGAATGAAGACAGAAAGCATTCAGTATGGCTAGACAATGTCCCAGTCCCTAAGTCCTGCATACAGTTCTGTCTGAACCTCTAAGATCTAACTGAACATTTTATGTCCATAAGTCCTCTAGTAGCTCTTTGGCACTAAGCAAGACTGAGAAAAGTGATTGCTGCCCAGGCAATGCAAGTCCTAAACACCTTACCACAGACATATTGGCATCATCTATTACCACTGCCAAGGCAAGACTCTCTTGTCATCCAGCTGATGAGAGAGAAGCAGTTAATTGGTTCTGAAGATGTACCAGAGAGACAGGATATAAAGGAAATAGCATAGAATAGAACAGAATTAACCAGGTTGAAAAAGAACTTTGAGATCGAGTCCAGCTTGTCATCCAACATTATCTAATCAACTAAACCATGGCACCAAGCACCCCATCTAGTCTCTTCCTAAACACCTCCAGTGATGGTGACTCCACCACCTCAGCCATTTCAATGGGCAATCACATCACTCCCTCGTCCTGTATATTTTCATGCATCTGGCTGTAAGCATCCCTGTATCTCTAGAACTACGCTTAAGTGGTAAAAAAAACCCACAAAAACCAATCAACCAACAACAACGAAAAACACTCCAAGAAAAGAACAAACAAAACCACCTTAAAGATGCTGACTTGGTCTAGTGGAAGAGGTCCCTGCCCATGACAAGTGGGTTGGAACTAGAGCAGAGTCACAGAATCATAAAGTCACCTGAGTTTGAAGTGGCCTCTAAAGGTCATCTAGTTTAACCCCCCCCCCTCACCCCACTTCATCTTCCCAAAGCAGCTCCTGCTCACCATCCTCTACCCTGCCTAAACAGGTCCTGCTCACCTTCACCATTTTTGTACCCATTCCAGAGCTGATGGCAAGACCCTCAAGCAGTCAAGATACCACACAGAGGAGCTCAGCCCCAGAAAGGAAGCCCAGCCAGCACCCGTGGATGATATTGGAGTAGCAATGAATATTGTCCCTAACAGCCGGGGGGCCACCAGGCCCCCCGGCCTTTGTTGTCACCACCACCATCACCCAGTGTGCACCATGGGCACTCACCAGCAATGAGAGGAGGATCCCTCAGCCCAGATGGGCTCAGCTTAGGGCTGCTGCCTTTCCTGTTGGGGATTAAATAGGGGAGTGGGCAGGGAGGACAAAGTGGCCACACCTGGGGTGGGAGGAGACTGCAACAGAGCCCAGGTGCTCTGGGTTCTGAGGGGAAAAAGGGGGAAAATAGGGTGGGTGGAGTGGAAAAGGGGCAGACTGTGAAACCAGTGCTCTTGAGAAAGAATGGATATTAAAGTTATATTCAAACATGATGTATTGACTTTTAGTGATTACTAGATGTTTAATATGGCTAGTTTCAGGACATTCCACTACTGGAACATTAGGTAATTTTACTGACTAAAGATTAGATAATTTACTGACAATCCCAAACATGATTTTGATAGGCCGATGTTAAGTTCAATAAACAAAAAACCCCACTCACCTTCTGCTAAGGTAATTGTATAGCTTATCATCTCAGTAAACTCTTTATCTCAGCCTGGAAGGGTTTTCTGGGGGTTGTTTTCCCACTTATCTGTATGTGGGGGAGAGGGCTTGCTTCTGAGAGCAGGCTGTGTAAAGCCAGGACACTGCTACGCTGAAGATGAGCCAATGGATTTAGCTAGCAGAGTTGAACTCTCCTACAGCTAAAGAGGAACAGTACATGCTATAACGAACCCTGTGGTCTCTCCTCTGTGAGTATGGAGACAATAGGAGTATGAGATGGAAACCCTTTGTTCTACAGTGCATGAGTTAAAAAGACAAGTAATGAGAAGAAAGAGTTCTTTCAGAAGGAGAGCTGCACTAGTGTGCCATGAGCGGTTCTCTGGTCCTAGCACATGGGCATCAGATCCAAATTTGAGTAGGGGACGATCTCAAGAACTGACTGTATTGGAGGCTGAAGTAAGCATAGAATCACCAGTTGCTCATAATCCATCTGCTATCCAAACTCCCAATGCTTAATTTGCAGTAAAATCTATTTGTCTTCCAAATGTACCTGCTTCCTTTCAATTCATTTTCTTCACCTAATTTCCATTTATTTCTTTTTTCTAATTCAGATAGAGCTCAAAGCCTGAATTACTTATAATCTTCCCATCTCTCACATCTTTACTTCTCAGATGGAGGCATAGCTCTTCCCAAGTGCAATGGCTTGTAAACAGTGCCAATTAGACTTCTCTTCTGTTCCAAACCTGGGACAGAGCAGAGTGAGCGAGTGAGAGATGTACTGCATCACAAATGGAACTTACTAAATTACACACGCCAAGACTCTGTAAAAGCCTTATCAAACAAACTCAGTGAGGGGAAAGAAAGTAAGCTAATTATCAGGCTGTACCAGTAAATCAAAAGGAGCAGCCAAATGTATTTTAAAGTCAGATAATTAAGCTATGGTCTAGTAACAGGGGATTCCTGCCTGCATATTCAAGACTTTTTTAACCTGAGATTAAAGGGGAAAAAAACCCCAAACCAGTGCCATATGTAAGTTACTTTTATTATTTTGTCCTCTGCTGAAGAAAAAAAAAAAAAAAGCACAGCAAAATTGCTTGAGTGCTTTACAAGAAGACAAAATGCAACCTGATATCTTGATTGTCTGATAATTTTTAAGTGAGTGGTTCTGGCAAACATGTTGGAAGAATTAGACAAAATGCTTTCCTCCCTGTGGTTCTTTGATCTAAAACAATGTTTCTGGTGCAAGGGACATTAAAAAAGCCCAATTTGCTCATCAGTCAATGTATCAAGGTAAAACTGCTCCTATATCACTTAAACATTCGAAGATATGAGCATCACTGACCATGAAAATCTGTTTGTGAATGCAGATATTTTCAGTCCAAGCTTTCACTCTGGATTTTAAGTCCTACTTATGGGACACTGGGAGAAGACAGAGGCTAAGAAGAAGAAAGAAAAGCCCAGAGAAGAGAGATTGAACAGTGCTTTTAGGGGATATTCCTTCTCTTCACTTTTTCAAAGCTACCAGTTCCTTAGTGTGGGTATGTAACAACACATCTGACCTAAATGTGCACCCCACAGCCCACCCAAGCACATGCAGTAGAGCTGCTGCATTCCTGATAATTAAACTGACCCTGCATCAAATGTATCTTGGCAATACTGGTCACTTCTTATGTATTTCTGCTCTCTTGTCAATGTCAATTTTTTATACCTCCACTGGGCAGCTTGCTCCAATGCTTGACCGTAGATGACCTAGAGATGTGTTAATTTAACAGTTAAGCATCAAAATATGTCTCTTTTTTCCCTTCTATAGGTTATACTTACACGTAATTGAAAATATCTAGAAATGTGTTCACATTATAATATGTTGAATAAACCACATTTTGTTATAGTCTGGACACAGAGAGTCATATTAATTAATTCCATGAGTAGAGGAGACGAAAGATAACCTGTAATATGAATCAAAGTACAAATAGTACTTTATTTTCACAGTAACCACACCAAATCTCTAGACAGGCTGAAAACAAGAAGCAGTCATAGAGGTGATTTTGACTTCTGCTTTGGAGAAAAAGGAGTTTTAATGATATACCTTGTGACTTCGAAAAACAGTATAAAATAAAGGTGACTGAGGATTTTCTATGACTGGGAAAGGAAATTGCTTATGGTAAGGCTTTATCCTTCATTACACACGGATAACTCTCTATAACAAAAGTAATTTTCAATTTTTACCGCTGATAACTAAACTTAATCCTCATCCATGCTAGCTTCAGGACATCACTTTATAAATTAAACTACCTCCCCCTAAACCAAACAATCAATCCACACAACCAAAAAACCTCCACACCAAACACACATTAAAAGTACCCAAATAATAAAACACATTCAAGTCTAGTTATGGTCACATTAGTAAGCCCAACTCTTTGGAAGGATGGTTTTCTCCACCTAAATATTTCTCATACTCTGTTAAGAAGTTATGTAGATAATTAAATGTAGAATTCTAATTCTATCCATTCTCTGTCCCTGATTTATTGCCAGCTCTACGGCAAAGCACTTAACTGCACAAAAAGGGGAGGTTACTGAAGTGAAGCTGCAGGTTGCCAGTGCTAAACATCTCGATCATTTCAAGAGGATCTAGGACAAGAGCATGGAGAAGTGGTTCTGCGCTGTCTGGACTGCAGAGAGGTCTCTTCTACATTTGCTATTAGAATTTTTTGTCACTTGCAGGTCAAAGAGCGAACCTTTTCAACAATGAAAAAGACCAAGATAGAGAATCCACGTCTACTGTTTCACCAATCTCCTTTATTCCTTTTTTGTTGTTGTTGTTGTTTAAATGAGAATTTCTGTGCTCAGTTTGTGTCCATAGCCTCTCATCCTGTCACTTCAAATAAAATCTGAAGAATTAATTTCCAGATTTACCCCCCAGAATAGCTCCAATTCATGTGAAATAAGAGCAATATTCTGTAGTGAAGTTTATAATGAATTTCTGGCAGTCTCACTACCACTTTGATAAAGATCCTTTTATTGGATTTTTCCCCCCTCTTATTTCTGATTTTTTTTTCCTTTTTTTTCTATTTTTATTTTTAATATTGAGATCATAAAGAAAAAGGACAAGGTTGACTCTGATCCTTGTCTTCCTTTCCTCAAAGAAAAAGCCTGAATATCTTGTGAGTTTAGAGGAGCTAAATAGCTTTAAATACAAAAGATTTTAATACTACCGAGACAATTTTGTCTCCAGACAAGAAGTTCTTTAACTCACAAGACAAATGTTGTAGACAAAGGCAAATAGAGCTCAATACAAAGAGAAAGAGGTTGTAGCAACAGAAGGCACTTGCTGAATTGCTGTAGGAAAGAGGTTGGAGGGAATGATTCCAGAGAGTTTTTTCTTTTGTCTGAATTCACTTAATGACACTCTTGAATTTGGCTTTGCCTTCCAATCCCATAAGCAAGACTGTACTTGTGTCTATACTTCTGTGAGATTTGTGCTCCGCATCTAAAATCAAACCCACAAAGGTTTGTATCCAGATTTTGCATAACAAGATCATTTTCACAACACAAGGACTTTTGGTATCAGTCATTTTTATCTTCCTCCTAGGCTCTCCTCTTCGCTCCCCACTCTGACCTCTGTATCAAGATGTTGATTCTGCATGGCAGTCTTCTGAAGGTGCCACTGATGAACTACAGACAAAAAACACATTTGCGAGGAGGAGAAGAGAAGGGGAAAAAACAACAAGAGACACCAGTATTAAACATGGGTTCAAATACTGTGAAATAACCAATTCAACTGTGTTTAGTCATGATCTGCAGTGGATCAGTATCATGAGGAAAGGAGAAATGAACAAGAGTAATTGGTAAGTATCTTCACTGTCCAGGCTTTAGTTCAAGAAGCAGAGGCAGAGGGCAGGAATCTGACTCATTGACAGGAAATTATAACATTGCTTATTGACAGAATGGCTTCCCTAAATTTCCCCCAAAGAAGATACAGAGCAGAAATTTTACTTTGCTGCTCTGTTGCAGAGCACATGGGGAGTTTTCATGACATAGTGCTGTGTACACAGTTTCATCCACTGCTCTTTAGGGAATAGGAAAAAAAAAAAAAGGACAAACAAACAGAAGAAAAAACCATAAAACAGCTGAGAAACTCAACACATCAAAGTTTATTTGCCTGATTGTTTTAGGAAGAAATTCTTCACAGAGAGAGTGATTGCCCATTGGAATGGGCTGCCTGGGGAGGTGGTAGAGTCGCCATCACTGGAGGTGTTTAGGAGGAGACATGATGGAGTGCTTGGTGCCATGGTTTAATTGATTAGATAGTGTTGGATGATAGGTTGGACATGATGATCTCGAAGGTCTCTTCCAACCTGGTCCATTCCATTCCATTCCATTCCATTCCATTCCATTCCATTCCATTTTTATAAATATACCCACAAATGGAGAAACTCCTCCTTAAACCTTAAAAGGTAGCTGGTTTTAAGCACTACTTCAAGTGGCAAATCTTGAGTCTTAACTGCTGCCCCCACATTCCTCAGGGGTGAAATCTCACATTGGGTTCAGGCTTTAAAAGTCTTAGAGACCCAAGTGTTAATTACTTTTTAAAGTTCAGGAATGAGTTAAGTACCTGTGGAGTCATAATCCCAGAGAAAATCCCAATGCTGGAAATGATCCCTATTACTGCTCCAGCTCAAGCACAAAGGTTCTGTAACAGGGTGCAGCAAGGTCTGTTATCAGCTTGGATGGTTACTCCGTTCCTACTCTTTGCACACACTCAGCATCTTCCCAGAGGGATTCACAGTTTAAAAAAAAAAATCACCACTGAGATTAACTATTTTGAATTATAAGATAACACAATATGTATGTGATGGAGCCACCAGCTAGATGAAGGCATCCAAGCCCTCATTCAAAGTGTAAATAACAACCCAGAACTACAAGACACAAAAAAGCTATGTGCAGAAAAACAATTTTCAAAGTGCTAGCATAAAAATAATGAACCCAGGGAAAACAAAATTAGAAGCTGAAGAAAAAACAGAGGGGAATGTAGCAAGGAAATATCACAAGGATGGGAGAGTCTAGTTAAAATATATTTTAAAATAGTTTAAAGCTCCTAGAACTTTGTAGGAGAAAAACATAATGATAGGAAAAAAAGGAAAAGCGATACACAAAGTGAGGGCTGTGGACATGAAGTTAATGTTTGAAAAATCATCATATGGTTACACTTTGCATTGAAAGAAAGCCTATTTCACAAGTTACAGCACATATTCAGAGAATATTCACCACGGTATTTATGCTGAGGTCAGGGACCAAAATCCGCATTCTG
Organism: Dryobates pubescens; assembly: GCF_014839835.1. Taxonomy (NCBI): domain Eukaryota; kingdom Metazoa; phylum Chordata; class Aves; order Piciformes; family Picidae; genus Dryobates; species Dryobates pubescens. Next base: position 15,743,159 of record NC_071625.1, on the reverse strand, counting down.
CATGTAATTGTAAGTGGGATAATGAAGCTGTAAGGTATGGTTTAAAACTCTTCGTTTCATCTCCGGTGAAGGTATCATCTTGTCTGTCCTGCTGTGTGGTGCTTAGCAGAATTTTCAGTAATGATTTATTTGGATTGGTAGAAACATTTCATAGCATAATAGAATCATAAAATAATTTTGAGTGGAAAAGACTGGTAAGGAAGAGTCAGAAACATGTCAAAGATACCAAAGCCAAACTCAACCTATTCAAATCATTTTTTACCAGTGATCACTGCATGAGATCGTCTGTGACCATGGCTCGCTGACTCAGGAGTCATGTTTTAAATGCCCTCTGTGTCTTCTTTGCATTTGTCACTTTGACAACAACTTAAACTAGATTAAGCATGAATTAATATACATGAAGTCCAGGCAATTATTAGGTAAGAAGTGTTTCTGGTATAGAGGATTAATTTAAAGAGCAGCAGTGTATGTGCCAATATAATTAATGAAGTAATGCCATCACACCAGTTAGTACTTTCCTGGAGTAAGAATTTTATGCTGCTGCATTTCAGTGTGGAAAAACTAATTTACTGCATGTGTGCAACAAGCAACAATAAAGCTCATGTCTGTTTACAAATAAATCTTCCAAGAAATGAAATGCTTGGGAAATTGCAGGTAATGCTTTTCCATTGTTGAATGCATACTGAAAGCTATGATTTAGGGATTACCATGGCCTTCCAAAAATAGCTCACAGAGTGGAGCAGGAGTTGATCAGCTACAACAATAACTGAAGCATCATCTCTGAAGCAGGGCTTGAGGTAGCAGGTGTGTTTTAGAAACTGCAGAATGGTCATCGTTTCACAGTGGTCAGAGGTGGTGGTACATGGAATCATAGAATCATTAAAGTTGGAAAGGACCTCCAAGATCAGTGAGACCAACCATCAACTCAACACCACCATGCTTACTAAACCATGTCCTGAAGTGCTGTGTGTACATGTTGTTTGAACACCTCAAGGAATGCTAACTTCACCACCTCCTTTGGCAGCCCATTGCAATGCCTGGCCACTCTTTCAGTAAAGAAATTATCACAGAATCACTTAGCTTGGAAGAGATCTCTATGATTATCAACACCAAGGGTTGCTGGACTAGGAGATTTGCATTATGAATGTAACAAATATGCTATATTTTTGGTCTAGCATATACATATCTCTTCAAGTTATCCTGTGCAGTAACAGTACATTTGCTTACTTGATGATACAGGCATAGGATATTTGAGCATGAAACCATATTTTAATCAGAATAATATTCTTGCTTATCATGACTCTGGTCTTACACAGACATAATTGTCTTGGGTAGCTGAGTCCTCAAGTAAGTACCACCTTTTATTAACAGGAAAAACGAACGTAAGGGAGTCCATTCAGTTATATAGATTCTTTACAATTCTTAATTACTCTTAATACAACCATTATTTCTTGTTAATAGCACCACAGATACGCATAGCACACACACAAATTAAATTTTAAGCCATTTCTGAGATGTTGATAAGGTAAAGCACTATGCTGTCTTCATAGGTTCATTTTTTATTTCCTCACTATATTGCTGTGAATCCTGGCACTGCCACAAGTTGCCACGAAACCAGAGAATTAAGGGGTGCTTGATTTTAGCATACATGTGGAATCAATAGCGCTCTGAAAATTCATCCAAGGAAATAATGTGGTGCTTTGCATTTATTACTGCTGAAGGAATTGTGCATTGAGTGTTGCTATAACATTCAAACCATAACATTCACAAGTCCCTAGTTGTGCTGAATCTGTATGAGGTGTGGTGGTGGCCTGTGAAATCAATGTTCAGATGTGGTACACCTCAAACAGACAAGCTCACAGTGATGTTTCTGCTTGCAATGGATAAATTCTTCCTTTGACATCTGTGCTCTCATAGAAGATTTCTGGAGGAATGTTCCTACTAAAGGAAGTCCTGAAATGGCTGTGCTCCTACCTGCTGCTTTGCAGATAGTTTATCCCATGGCACGAATCTCCTTAGAGGCACCTTACTGCTGGCAAGCTTTGCTTCTTAATTTGTCTTCAATACTTCCTAAATCGATAGTAATGAGCTTAAGGAGTTGTCAGGGAAAGAAACAAGCAAACTGTGTTTCTGGATCAGTGCCAAGGTAAAATGGTGATGTGCGTGTTAAGAAAAAGTAATCTACATAGATATATAGAGGAAATTAAATACATAGCTCAAGAGAAAACACTCTTGGAGAGAAAAAAAACCCCAAACAACATTGAGACTGGGTGCTCATTATTTCTAGTTCATTAAAAAATAATTGTTACATTTTATTCTTCTTATAGAAGAAAATTCTAAAGTACTTTACAGGCATTAGCAAATTAACTTTCCCAACATTGCAGGGAGAATATTAAGGATTAATATCTGAACTAAATGCATGGAGAAAGAGACTGTAGATTCTTTCTTGGAACTCTCATTTATACAAAAATCTCCATATATATATCCATGGAAATCATTATATACAAAATCCTAGAATGTTTTGCTTGGAAGTCATCTTAAAGATCATCAAGGCCAACCATTAACCAGAGCACTGATAAATCCAACATTAAACCATGTTCCTCAGCACCACATCTACATATCTTTTCAATACCTGCTGGGATGGTGACTCAGCCAATTCCCTGGGCAGCCTATTCCAGGGGCTGACAAAACTTGCAAAAAAGTTTTTCCTCATATCCAATCTAAACCTCTCCTGGTGCAACTTAAGACCATTTCTTCTTGTCTAAATACTTTTTACTTGGGAGAAGAGATCAACCTTCACCTCACCACAACCTCCTTTCAGGTACTGGTAGAGATAGAAGGCCTCCTCTCAGCCTCCTTTCCTCCAGGCTAAACCACCCCAGTTCCATCATTCTTCTTTGGATGCACTTCAGTATTTCAATGTTCATCTTGTAGTAAGGAGCCCAAAATTGAACCCAGTATTCAAGATGCATCCTCACCAGTGCCAAGTACAAGGGAACAATCACTTCTCTGGTCCTGCTTGCCACAGGGATTTGTATTGGGTTGGGATTCAGTGATATTTTGAGGTCACTTCCAACCTCTAATGTACTGTGAACCTTTGTTTCCATTTGTCTGAAGATTCAGCTACCCATTATTTACATGTGAAGATATTCTCTAACCCATGAGAACTAGAAACATCTTCCAATTCCTCCTTAGATGTAGACGGTAGTAGACTTTATATTTCATAATATGGGATAGCTTTCACTTTTTCTGGAAAATTTTAGCTTTGACTAACTTCATATGCACGTGAAAAATAACCTGGAGCTGTCAGCCATCTTGCCAGAAACTGCAGAATAATTAAATATATCTTAAACTTGCAAATTTTCAGGCTTGTCCAACAAGACACTGAAAACTTGCAAAAACCAAATCGACATATGGCAGTGAAAATTCATATTTTCTTGAACTTTTAGTTTTATGCCCAAGTTCAGACATGGAATGCATAACCAGTTCTGCTGAGGACACAGGTCAGTCTCGGTACAGGTATGGGCTTTGCGTGACTTCGCCGAGCAGCAAGACCTTTGCAGTAGTTACACTGCAGAGGTGACAGACTGTTGCACTTGCAATGCTGTACTTTTAAATGCAGAATCAAACTTCCACATGTTAAATCAAAGATAATCTGAAAAAATAAAATATATTAATTCCTACTTCTGCCTTCCAGCTCAGAGAAGCAGGAGAGAATTTTGCTCATCTTCGGCACCCCTTTAGGTATTAAAACTAAATAAGAAATAGATAAGATGCCTTACAAGGCTAACCTGAACAAAGATTTTATTTTTTTATGATAGATATTATTAACCAAGCAAGACTGCTGTTGGGGAAGATCCTATGTATGAATAATAAAAGGTCTCCTTTTGTATTCAATTTCTAGATGCTTTGTGATTAAATGGAGGTTGTTCATGAAATACTAATAAAAAAATGCTGACAGTGTAAGTCAACCAGAACCAATCTTCTGCTTTCCCAGGCATTACTGTAAGAAAATTAATTCTCTGCACCCAGAAACAAGCCCTCTGTCTCAAAGTAAATTGATAAACTGTGTTTCAGCTCCTGTGTAATTAGGAATAATGGTTCCCATTCTTCTGAGTGAGTGGCAGAAGTAGGACTGATGAGTTACCATCGTCTGTTGGTGAGATACATGCTTTGTGTTATCCCCAGCTTGTACTTCTTTGCCATATGAACTCTCAAAAAGTAAAGCAGCAACTTTTTATGTGGTCTTTTTGAGAGCACTTGACTTTCATCAGCCCCTGCAGTTCCCTTGGCTGTGACACAAGGGAGTGCATTGTGCTGGTCACATCACTGAGGGCTTTTCTCTTGCACATCAAGACATGGTTACAAGGCATGAGCCCAGAGGAACAGCAAGGTGTATCTACCTCCTTCCCAGTTTGTGCCATACAGCCCTCAGGCAAAGACAAATTGGACAGGAAATTAAAGCATCTACTAACCTGTAGGCTTGCCCCTGTATTCATGAAGCAAGAGAAGGAATATGGCATTATGCTTCCAGTGCATCAATTCTGGATGATGTGAGACAGAAAAATGATTGCTGTGCTCACTGTTGGTGAAATCCATGATGATTTCTGGCATTTGTACACATAAATATTGAGGCAGATGGTGAGGGATCAAGTTTTCTTCTATCTCCTCTTCAGCACTGAAGCCCATATAATATGGAACACTGACCAAAGGAACTTGGATGATTCTTCTGGTGAAGTTACACAAGCCCATGTGTCACATGCTCACTTTATCTTAGAAAAAATAATCAAACTGTGTAGAATATAATTCTTTCTATAGAAACCAAGTCAGCTTTCCCTGTCTATGTCTGTTTTCAGAAGGCTATTTGAGCAATCAAAAAGGAAAACTTTCACTATTCTAGAAATGAAGGCTTACCATCTGAGGATCATCCAGCAACAAAATCTATGGGAAGCCCATGAATTCTAAATAAGATTGAGATTGTAAATCGTCACTAAACCACTCACTTAGGTAGTAAATTCTGTCATGAGCACGGGGAGTTTGGACTGGGTCTTTACTTTTTAGTTTCCTTGTAGTATGGTAAAGTACATTTATGGGACTCCTTAAAGCCACAAAGGCCTTGTATGTAGTAATGGGGTTATTGTAAAACTTCAAGGTGTATTTCCTTCTACCTTTCCCCACTGGTTTTCAATTCATTTTGCCTTGTGGATTCCTGAATATTTTGCAGTAGAGTCAGTATCCTTCTAAGGATGTCTGACATATAGATTGTCACATGGCAAAATTTAATCTGAAACTCAAAATAACCTGTTTTTATTAATGCTATCCCAAGTACTTGTCTTCAGACATGGCTTGTTAGAAGACATCATCTAAAGTCTACAAAATATTTGCAAACCACTGCTAATGGAGTAATTTTTTTTTTTTTTTTGTTAGAAGCAACTGGATATTCATATTTTTACTCTTGCTCATATACTTATTCTCATACATGACTGGGAAAAAATAAAGAAAATCATATTGTTACAAACCTTAGGCTAAAGATTGATTTTATTTTTTTTTGTATAGTAGCATCAAAAAGGTTGGAAAAAAATAAAACAACCTTTCAAACCAATTGTATATGAATCAAGGTAGTACATAGTCTATAGTTTCTGAGACTCCCCAAGCTACAGACTATACTTCAGAAATGGTTGTCTATAGTCAGCATTGCTATGGCCTTACCTCAGGCACTGGGTGCAATTTTGGATTCCACAATATACAAAGGAGAGGCAGCAAAGATGGAGGGAAGACTAGATGGCATGATTTATGAGGACCAGTCAAGGAAAACAGGTTCATCTCAGGAGAGTGAGGGGTCTATTCATTGCTGTCTATGACTTTCTCACAACAGTCAGCAGAGATGGAGGTTCTGAGCTCTTCAGTGATAGGACACGAGGCTTAGAGCTACGCCTGAGTAAATTCAGATTAGATATTAGGAAAAACATCTTCACTGAAATATTGGTCAAGCAGAGGAATAAGCTTCATGAGAAATAAGCTTCACAAGAAAGTGGTCCTGACATCAAATCAATTAATATTCAGCAAGTGCCCATTGGTTTGGGCAATGCTCTTAGATGTATAGTTTAAATTCTAGTTTGTCTTAGTGGTGTCAAGAGTTGGACTTGATGATCCCTGTGGGTTCCTTCCAGTTCAGGATAATCTATGAAAACATGTATGAGATCTTTATCTTAAGTAGCTATATGTTTCTTTGTCAAACTGCAGTTCTAGTATGTTCTTTGAAATTTTTGGCATTTCACTGCTCAGGTTATCAGCTGGACCGAGCTCTCTTGCAAATCAGGACATTAATACGCCTACATATAACAATTTCCTACCAAAGCCTTCTGCTGTAGGATCACTGATGTAATTCTTCCCAATGCTGGTGTTGAAATAAGCAAAGCAGGCAGCAGATTGTAGATGAGAGATAATGAAGAAAAGCTTTTTAGATACATCTGCACTGTAATTTTTCCCTTTCCATTTGAAGCTGAATCAGCCCTCTGACCTTATCATCTCCATCTGGGAATTCAGATGATAAACAGATGAGATGGTTGCATAAAGTGATATTTCTATCAACTTGAAAAGAAATTGTGACAGGAATTAGACCTGAGTTTATACACAATATACCTCAAAACATGCAGCTGAGGCAAATAATCTAACAAGATCATGTCCAAAAAAGGACACTAAAAATTAAGATGTGACTCTCACTTATAGTCCAAGGAGCAAAGATGTTCAGCTGTAAGATAAAACAAAGTTCCTGAGATTTACTGTTTCAAGGTGAAGAAGCTTGCCATGGGGATTTCTTAGGCTTTGATAAATAAAAGCCCATTAGGTTTCTGCTGGTGTCTAGGAGAGATTGACTGATGATGTACAGCATAATGGAAAGCTGGCTAATCAATACCATGCTATTTTTCAATTTAACTCTATTAATTGTGCACACTGTTTTCATTTGTGTCTGAAAGAGAAATAAACAGGTGTGAACATTGATTCCTGCTAAATAACAACATTATGGAAGAACATTATTTAGCCACGTCTCAGTTCCTTGCTATTGCTCTACAAAGTCAGCATGATGTAGAAGCCTGTCCTGCTCGTTACCCATGAAAATGAAGACTTGCTAGCTGTGATGTCCATCATGCTCTGATAACATGGCAGTATTTCCATCTATCCATGATGGCTGAGTGACTGGGACAGGTAACAAGGTGGAAAATTAGGCCATATCTCAGTGGATAGTCATCACTTCTTGGCTGTGGACACAGAGGAAAAACTCATCCTTTCCAGCCCATGGAAAATAATCCCAACAACTTAAAAGTGATGGTCTCCTTGTGTCCAGAAGGCAGCATGATATACCAGATAGAGCAGCACCTGCTGATAGATTCCTTCCAGCCCTTTCTTACTGCTTGTTAAGAAGTGTGCAGTAAGTCATTACTTGCAAACTTTCCCCTTTTCCCCACCCCAATCCATTACATACATGTCAGAAATAAAAGAAGGAGCCACAACTCATACATGCTTGAAGTTGTGGTCAGAGAAAACTCCTGAAGATAAGCTTTTGACAGGTGAGATTTAACAGGTCATATCTCATGTTTTCAGTGAGAGATTTGTATACCTGAACCCCACATCAACCACTGATACATGAGCTTATACTTCACTAAAATCTCTCTGACAGTTGCTCCATCACAAGACAACTCCAGCTTGCTACCACCTCCCTATGCACCAGACGGGTCCCAGTCATTATCCGCAGCGTGGCACTGTCTAACTATCAGTCAAAGATACACAGCAGATTCATTATATCATGACTTTCAGGATGTGAACTAATGAGGTGTCTTGAAAATGTCATCTGAGCTTCCTCGTATTTCCATTTTGTTGCCTTGGGGCTATAATGTGAGTCTCCAAAGCCATTTATGCAAAGAGGATTCATAATATCTGAAGAAATAATGCTGATAATAAATAACAGTAATAATAATAAATTACATACTAATAACAAATAGTGACAATAATAATAAATAATGTCTAATAAGGTAGATGCTTATGTGATGCTTAAGCAACTTGATCTAGTGGAAGATGTCCAGGACCATAACCAGGAGATTGGAACCAGATGATCTTCAAGGTCCCTTCCAACCCAAACTATACTATGATTCTATGATTTTAATGTTCACTGCCATTATTCCATTGACATCAGTGGAGCTGCACCATTTTACATGGCTAGGAATCTGGCCCACAGATTCCATAAAAGGTGTTGGAAGTACAAGGTGACATTGTAACAGGACAACAGCAAAGGCAAAGATATAAGACAGGGAGTCCTACTGCTATTAAAAGTATGAAGGAGAATCCTTGACCTAATGATACATTAAAGGCTCCCTACTTCAAGCATTTACTCACCCATATGCCTTCTTTCACCAGACAAAGTCAGTTTGTGGATCCACCAACTTCATGCAAATACCTTGAGAGGAAAAGGAAATGTAGTAGAAATTGTCATATTAGACAGGAGTGAGAAAAGGTCATTGTCTCAAAATGTCAATCACCAGAACAGAGAACACAAATTAAAAATGGATGAAATTACATACCAGAACATAAGGAGGACAATGCACAGGATAACTAAACTGCTTTGCTTCCAGCAAACAGACCATGATCTTGAACCACAGTTCAGTGTTTTAGGTACAAGATTGCCTGTGGGGCTTTGCAACCCTCTTCCCAAGCACTGGCCATACCTATGCAATTGTAGAGGAGAGAGACTGAACTGGAGCCATTAACAACCCAAATCACCTCACTGACACGCTTCTCAAGAAGCGTTTTCAGCCTTCTCCAGGTGCTGAGTAACTTTTACAGAAAGGAAATTCCTGGAATTTTACATATATTAGCATAATTCACATACATTGTGCAGCTTTCCCTTTTCTGATGCTAACACAGTCACACCATATGCAGCTCTCTACCTTGGATAAAGTTATGATTTATTCAAAACCTTGCACCAAATATTGCTGTAGGACCTCAGGATGTTTGTGTTGGGTTGGGAAGGTTTTATAGTTGCTGTCCCTGCCATAGACTCTAAAGTCCTATTATTTAAAGTCTCTTGTGACTGATGATATTTGGACTGACAGAAAAGTTAATTAGTCTGAAGTAGCTTCGGAGCTTTTCCGCTGAATTCAGAAGGCTTTGAGATCAATCAGGTGGGCTTCATGCTGCCAGCAAGAGACACTTGCCCTGGAGTGCTGTGAGTGACTATTTCAGTATTGTCTGAGTCACAGCATTAAATTTGCTCTCCTGTTCAATGACACACAGGTCTGTCTGTCATTTCTCATTGTTCTTCTTCATCAAACTTTTGGCATGCTCTTCTGAGGAGACAGGTGTCCAAAACACATATTTGAAAACCAAGCTCCATGAAAATTTCAAATCTTAGCAGTTGGCCTCCACCTAAAAAATTAAGCTTTCATTTCCTATGCCCTCTCAAACTGTATAGCCAAGACCAGCACTGCTCCCAGTCCTTCTCTGATGGTGGTTTCAAGCTGCATGAATTAATTGTTTTCCTGGGTATCCCAAGAAACAGGTCATATATTATTATTATCCTTAAATTAAAATGTGTAAACTGAGACATAGCAACATCAAGTGAACTGATTTGCAAGACCAAGATTTAACAATCAACTGCTAGTCCACCACCTTTTCAAAGGAAATAGGTGAAACTAACAGCTGCAGGCTAATCAGACCAAATAACAGAACCCTTCAAACCCTATGCAGGATGAGATGGGCACCCACATCACCTACAGCTTGGTTTGCCTCTGTGTGAAGCAGATATGATAAATAATGTGGAAAAGCCATTTGATTGTTCTTAGAAAGAGAATATGAGGAGTCAGATGTCCCAGGCACTGTACAAAGCATCTAGAACTGTAAAGGGGAAATCACAGTATCTTGAGAAGAAAACATAAGCCAGGAGCACATCCCAGGAATCTTTAATCTTCCCCTGAGCACATAGGAGTGTTTGGAGCACACAACCTCTCATTTTAAAATTAAGATAATAGCAATTTAATTACTGCTATAGATTACTATTTCTACAGTGGTGTCATCTTCGAGAGCAGCACTACCTTGGGAGTGCCAGAGTCAAGGATAAGACCAATTGTCTGAATTTATGTTTCCCTTAATCACAATAACTGAATTGAAATGTTGTGACTTGTGGTTTTATATTACAGCATGTCCAGAGAGCTTTCTTCCTCATCACCTATGTCAACACACAGATCAGCTTGGCTCTTATCTATGTGTGGGTGTTTCTAGGCCACCTAAAAGAAGGTTTAGGTGACATGTGACTGGCCTAGAGCCAAAGCACCGACATGGGAGCTTGGAAGCACCACTAAGCCAGTTCTGATGTTTAGTAGCCATCCGTGCATTTCCTTTGACCAGTTATACTTAAAGGCTGAAGTGCTGAGATGCTCAGCCAGCTTCTTCCTAGTCAGCTTTTTCTTCCTCCTTTTTTTCTTTTTTTTTCTGTGAAAGATATAAGTCAGTGAGAGGAATTCTTTTTAAAGAACAGCCATCAATCAGTAAAAGACCAACAGAGCATGAACATGTAGAAAGCAAGATATCAAAATAAAGTAAGATCAAAGAACAGAAGTGTCAAACATGTAACCTTCATTGTGAGTGTTAATCCAGCAAACCCTCCTTTCCCAATACTCTTATTGTTAGCCTGAGATGTGTAGGCTTAAGGAAAGTTATGTTTCTGTATTTGCTAGACTTGTCACCGAGTCCATTTTGATGACTGACTGAGAAAAAGAAAAGAGTTTTTTTCAGCTGGTCTCCAAACACATTTGGACAGCCCAGTGTGAAATGCTCCAGTTTCCTTGCAGAGCTGTTGCAACATCTTTTAATATGATGTCTGATCCCTCATAATCAAGGGCTGTTTAAGCTTTAAAAGTCATATTACATGATATGATTTAGATTTAATAGAAAAGGAGCAAATTGCCAGAGATAAATCTTTGAGACACAAATGGAAAAACAGTAATTTTCTATCACATAACTTGCAAAGACAACCTCTGTTTGCCCTAAGAGACATTTTAAAACCAAAAAGCTACTTAAAGTTACTCCAAGGGTGTATTACTGAACACCTAATTACATCATCTCCACTAATGCAACTCAAAAAAGTAAGTATTCCAGAATGCTGAAAAGAGCTGACACCCTGAGAGGAGTAAGGGGCTGTAAAACTAACAGTAACTGCTGGATCTGGGGAAAGACAATGCTTTACCAGTCTCTGCTTTTGCAGCTTGTTTTCATAAGTATGAAATTCAGATGTCTGAGCTATGGATCAGCTTAACACTTTCCATGGAGAATAAAAAAAGTCTGCCTCTCAAAGCAGCCAGTCTTCCAAAGACAAGATTCCAGCTCTGGAGCCCTTAGCCCAAGAAATATGTGAACCTGTTGGAGTGAGTCCAGAGAAGCACACCAAACTGATTAGAGTGTTGGAACACTTCTCCTATGCAGAAAGGCTGAGAGTGTTGGAATTGTTCAACCTGAACAAGACTCCAGGAAGACTTCATTATGACCTCTCTGTACTTAAAGGGGGCCTATAAAAAATACGAGGACAATTTCTTTTATCAGGGTCTCTTGTAACAGGACAAGGGGTGATGGTTTTGAACAAAAGCAGAGAGATTTAGACTACATAGAAATGAGAAATTTTTTACATTGAGGGTGGTGAAATACTGGTCCACGTTGCCAAGAGAGGTAGTAGATGCCCCATCCCTAGAAATATTCAAGGGTAGGTTGGTTGGGACTCTGAGCAACCCGCTTTAATGGAAGACTTTCCCACTCACTTCAGGAAGGTTGGATCAAATAAACACTAATGATCCTTTCCAACTCAAAGCATTCCCTAAGATAAAATATGTACATGTAATGCTGGAATTGCCCAGATTCTGGGCTGCAGGAAAAAGGGAAGATAGGAAAACTCTGCAGCTACTGAACTCGATCAGATGTGCTAAGAACACCTGTCTTTTGGCAGCTCTTCTATTTAGCTCTCATTAGAAATTTTTGTCTCTGGGTGGTTGTTAAAATTCAAAGGAACTGATAGTGTTTTGCATGAAGGTGACAGGTTTTAAGCCATAAAAAGCCTAACTCTCAGTTAACTTTTTTGATAAGATCATAACAAATGAGAATTTGTGGTAATTTTGGAAGGGAGAAGTGAGCCATGTTTCTGGGTATTTACCAGAAAAAAATGCTCTCAAGTGTGGAATTTGGCATAAAGAAGAAGTACAAACTGTCTTCAAAAGGCATCGAAGGTAGGAGGTGCCATTTCCTTAACTCAGGAATGGAACAGGTACAAAAACTTCAAGGTATGACAATGACCAATAATTATGCTATAATTATTAATCTGTTGGCAGATGGGTAGGTATAGTCCCACCTCAAATATTTATTTTCTGGATGAAACTATTACCTCTCTTGTTGAACTCTCAAGCTCTAGGTCAAATCCAACCATGTCTTAAGAATATCATCCATGTCCTGGAGGCCAAGATAAATGTTAATGAGGACTCCTGAGATGGTGGATTTTATCATTGTTAGTCCAAGCAGAATTTATATGGGTGTACTTTGATAGAGTAAATCTTAATGCTCCCTGATAATCTTTCACCATCTCTGAGATGAAGTTGTTTTAAAATCTGTTCTGGTACAAAATTAGGTTAGGAAAAAGTTCTATACAGAAAGAGTGATTGCACATTGGAATGGGCTGCCTGGGGAGGTGGTGGAGTCGCCATCACTGGAGGTTTTCAGGAGGAGACTTGATGGGGTGCTTGGTGCCGTGGGTTAGTTGCTTGGGCGGTGTTGGATTGGTTGATGGGTTGGACGCGGTGATCTTGAAGGTCTCTTCCAACCTGGTTTATTCTATGTATTCTATGTATTCTAAAATCATTGTCTAGATGACGTCCTTTGCCACCAAAAGAAATAAGAATCTGCAAAGAACTTTACATTATGATATTTATCTCAGACAATAATTTCAGGATTGATGAATCACTTTTCCCCCTTTGATGTACAAGGCTATGGTGCTTACTTTCAAACTTGACTGTTTGCTTCTGGATGACTAAGGCTGAGGGAACTGGGTCTGTTTAGTCTGGAAAAGAGGACGCTGAGAGGAGACCTCATTGTTCTCAATAACTACCTGAAAGGAGGTTGGAACCGGGTGGGGGTCAGTCTCTTCTTCCCGATATCAGGTGATATAATGAGAGGAAATGGCCTGAAATTGTACAGGGAAGGTTTAGGTTGGATAGTAGGAAAAATTTCTTTTCTGAAAAAGCAGTCAGATATTGGAACAGGTTGTCCAAGGAGGTCATGGGTTACTATCCCTGGGGGTGCTCAAGGAATGTGTGGACGTGGTACTTTGGGACATTTTTTAATGGTCATGGTGGCCTTAGATTGATAGTTGGACTCTGAACTAAAAGGTCAATTCCACCGAAAACTCTATGATTCTATGATTCTAGGTTAATTAAATTATACTTCTGTGTAGGTTAAGCCTTTACCACATATTCTATTATTTCACAATAAAGCTACCAATTCTTTCTGAGCCTCTGAGAGAGATTTTAGGAGAGAGATATTTTGTCTATTTATCATCCAAGCTTTTTGAAGACATGTTTATTTTCTATTTCAAAAGCACTTTTCTTGATGCAACCAGTGTGGTTCCCCACATGGAAATCCTGTGTCTTCTTCTGAACAGTAGGAAGGGGCATTAACCTTTGAAGACTGGGAAATGTCCTTAAAACATTCTGATTTTGCTTTCCAGCCTCCCATTTCCAAGCATTCTTGACACATTTTCCCCTTGCTATTTCTAGAGCTATGGAAAAATCTGAAGGGGAGGGAAAGTACAATACTTGTAGACTAAAATAAATTAGGACAGTAAGTGTTTGGTTCACATTTCTTCACGTTCATTCCTCCAATATAAAGGTTTATGATTTAAATAATAGTAATATATATAAAACCAGCAAAACCTCTGAAGCTGCACTTTTATAGATTTGCATATTCTTGTTTTTGGAGGAAGATTCACATCAGGCAACAAAGAGGGAGTAAATCATTAGGTAGAGGCAGAGGAATGCTTTTAAAGATGTGATTTGCAACAGATATACTATAAAACATTACCCATGGCAAATGTTGGATCAGCATTATATATAGAGCTGCCACTTATGAATTTTATGGGCTTCTTGGGAGGTTGCTTAGAAATAGTAGTGTGGTCTCTCCAGCACAGGGCTACGAATCAGAAGATCTGGATTCTATTTTCAGCTAAGTCAATGCCCTTACACTGTCAGCTAAATAAATTACTCGATTTCTCGCTTTGCCCTTGTGAAAATGAAAGGGAGCCATTCATTCACATAAATTTTGAATCTTACTTAGGAATATACTTTGAAATCTTCAGGTAGAAGTTGCTACACAAGTGCAAAATAGAGCTTGTGTGAAGTATTTTGAATTATTTCTAAGGTAGAGGAAATGGGAAGTAATTTAGAATTGTGTGTACTCTATGGCAAAATGCATTCCAGTTTTACTGGGCACAAAATGACAGTTTGCAGAGGAATGGTCCATCAGAGGGTATGAAAGTCCATGGATTGGTTTGTAAGCAGATTATGTGAATAACAGAACATGTATTGCTTGGCTTAATTTTTTCTGTTTAGCTCTAACAAAACCAGAAGCAAGAAACTTGCTCCAAACTGACATTTTTATTTCCTTTTCTACTTGTTTTTATTTTGAATGGGAGCATTAAGGAAAAAAAAAAAAGGAAAAAATAAAATCTGAGGGCATTCCAGCCCTAGACAGCTCATAATTTCTAATCCACCTAGACTGAAGTGATGGAGGTACCCATAACATACATAAAGTGAAGTTCTGTGGGAGTTTCCTCAGGAACTCTAAGTAAATTGGACATCGGTTTTATAAAGTTGGTTTTATTTTGTTAGCAGACATCTCTGTGAGGTCTGCAGTAGCTCTGAAGGAGACTGGAATCTCTTTTCACCTTGGGAGCACATTATTGTTTGAAACCTTTCACCACTTAGGTATGTGGTTTAGGTCAGATATTCTCCTTAGCTTGGAAATTGTGTTTAACTCAAAAATCTGCTTCTGCCTCTGGCCAGAAACCATTATTAGATGACTTTCTTACTGATAGGATTTTTAAACAGGTAATTTTGTTTTACAAATGTGAGGTTGTTTTGCTCTTTAATTAACCTTTAACTTTATTGTCATAGCTCCTAACCAAAGATTATAGGATGAAAGAGTGTCCTAGCCACTACTTAACTGCTTTGTACATTTCATGGTTTATGTTTTATATATTATGTTTTACTAACTCTGGTGAATCATGGGTGTAAGAAACAAACCTAAATGCCTTCTGCTGTTGTACATATCAGCAACACTTCCTCCCAGAGGGGTTTATTATTTCTCTCCCACTACCATGTAAACAGTGACATATATTGAGAGATGGCTCACATTAGCAGGCTAGAGAGCAGGCAGAGCAAGTCTGTTTGGATTGCAAGATAACACAGAGATTCACCTTTTAGTGCTGAAAGCTGCTGTGTCTATTTGCCTTGAAGAGGGTAGATCACAGAGTTTGGGGACAACTAAGAACTGTCTCCATCAGTAGTCTGGGGCTATGTGGCCACAATGCCAAAAAAAAAAAAAAAAAAGAAAGAAAGAAAGAAAAAAGAAGTAGAAATTGCTAATACAAATGCACCATTTCACAATCTGAAGAAATCAAAATCACCTCTCGCACCAGAAATCTGCAGAACTGGATGGATAGTCATTAGTAGGGTAGGAGACTAATTCCTCCATCACTGTTGAATGATTTGGAGATCAATGACAAGCCTAGAACTTCTGGGCTTCTCTTCACACAAAATCTCTTTGTATTTCTTTAAACTAAAACACCTAGCTACAAAGGAGATATGCAGACCTTGAGATGGTTCCAATGCAGCAGTCTTAAATCCTGAGAGGCTTCTGCAAGAGTGGAAGTTTGAGCATCTCCCTTATGTCGACTATGTATCCGAGTGCTGTTCTCATGATGAACGAGTCTCCTGTAACTCCATATGTTCAAGTACCAAAACATGCCCTTGCTCTTCTGTTCTTACACAGGTCAAACCTTTCCCTTACCATCATTGACAACATATCTCCAAATCAAAGATGAATGGTCTCTTTGTGATCAGTGTTATCACAATGAATTTCAGGAGAAATTATAATAATGGAGCACTTAAAAGTAAAGAGCTAGCACTTGAACTAGCTAGCTATTAATTATAAATGTCAATCTCTATCAGGACTGGGGTTTTTTTAATGTAAAAGTGATTCATTCTGAGTACTATTTCAGTGTTAGAAGCAAAGATGAAGTGCTATCCAATGATGAGCACTCATGGCAAGGTCTGCTGACCCCTTGTGCTTATTCCTGGAGGTGCATTGGTAGAGCCTTTGGCATCAGCAAATACATTTAAATTGTTAGCATTTTTGGCTTATAGTCTCAAATTACTGTTAGGATGACACTTACAGAAGTATTTTATTCCAGTAAAAGTGTCTTTAAATGTTTAGCTGCAGCACAGAAAAAAATAAACTTCTGAAACAAAAAGGTCCAGATTTTGAGTAAAGATAGAAAAAAAATACTAATGGAAAGCCTGAGAAGGGAAACAACCAGACACTGAACAAGGTCTTAATATCTTTTGACAAGGCATCCACAAGCCAGGAAGAAGGGAGATAATTTGAACATATTCAAATGAACTCTCCCTGAGCAATCTCTATTGTCAGAGAAGCTGACAATGGCATTGAATGTCACAGATGACAGCAACCATTCTGTTGCCAGATCCTTGATCTGTGAAGACTCTGACCCCTCTTTCTCCATACGCTCATCAAGAGAGCCCAATCAGTGCTGCAGAAACTGTGGGTCAAGCTACAGCAGAAACTCACAGCTCTTCCCAGACCAGCCTGGCAAGATTGTTTTTCTACCCTGCAGGCCTGAAGGAAGGGTGATGCCGTACAATGCTTGTTACTGGTGTCTTTAGGACCTGGTGGAGGATTGCACCTTTTTTGATCAATTGCTGTACAAATGTCAATGGTAGGTCAGATTGATTCAGGTGGTATAAGAAGGCTGAATTATAAAGCTGATTTCATCTTTTGACTAGAAATAAACCAAATCATAAACTTTATTTTGCTGCAGATAGACATTAGTAAAAAGCATCAGAACCATCAGAATGAATTTGGTGCTGAATCCTTTTCTGAATCATGGCCAGTTTCACATAGTTCATATGAAGGTGTAAAAAGACTTAATTATATCTCACCCACGATAAAGCCTTTTAAAGTTCCTGTGACTTGTAAATCTAACCATTTCCTGAAGTTCTCTTGTCTTCTTTAGAAATGTAATCAGATAACTTATTAACTACAGGAAAGTGACCATTTACTTTAAAAATGTTGTCTACATCCAGGGTCTTGAAGACTGGGATATAACCTTTCCTACTTCCTGAATTTTCCTAAGTATCTCTTTAATTTTCTCATGCATGAGAATGAGCCTCATTTCTTTGCTGGCTGATGCCCTTATGTCTCCTTTTCTGCCATTAGTGAACTAAATGTTTGGAGAATGTAATTGTAAAAATCATTCTTTAATGTAAAAGGCTCTAGAGACAAATGTCAGATTTTATTTCCGCTACAGCCCATAATGGTACTTGACAGAACCATTTATAATTTCTTAAGAGGGAAAAATAATTCTCTTTAGCTGATTTATTCATATGAAGCCATTTACTCTTTCCCTGTATGCAGTGGATCAGACTGAGTTGTTTCCTAATTGCCTATTGATATGTGGGGGGCACTTCTAACAATGCCCACCAACGTCTTCTTTTATAACCAGTGATCATCAGAATGGGCCTGAGACCTTCGACAGACCAGCTGGAGACCTGATGATATCTTCTCTTATTCTACAACCTCTTAAAATAAAGTCATTCTGTACAAAAGAGCTATAAAACATTCAGGGAAGTTGAAGGCAGTACTCCCTCCTGTCCTACTGGGATATGTTCTGCTTTGGAGAACTGAGGGCTTTCAAAACCCACTGGGTGCTGACCTCTTGATTACTGGTTCACCCCTACTAATGAAACCACTGACTTGAGTGTCCTGATTGAGAAGACCTTTGCCAGGGAAAATGACCCAATGGCTACATGTCTGAAAGGAATAAAGAGGGACACTTTGACATCTTTGCTTTATAAATAGGCACAAAGCATGGCAGGGAGGTTTTAAAAATAGCTTTCTTCTAAGAGAATGGAAGATGAATGCTGAAGATGAAAATTTTACCTTGCTAAAGTCAAGGGAAATTTTCCAACTGATTTCAGTTGGACCAAGACTTCATCTAAAGCACTGATCCATTTTGATGGGCTTACAATAGTTGCCCAAAGAGGGCCTTTGAAATAGTATTCAGTGCTCCAAATCAGCTGGGAAATCACCAGGCTTAGAAATCAGGGAAAATGTCACAGCAGTGTTGATTAGTTCAGGATCTGTGGAATTATAAAGGAAAGTACCTGAATCACATATGCTAACTCCTGCTTTAGCCACCTCAAACACTGCGTGGGCTTCTATACATGTTTGCATCCCTATAACTTTATGCTGCTCTTGTTTTTTGGGTGCAAACAGAGTTTATCTGCTGTGTTTTCCCAAGAAGCAGATTGATAAAGCAAGTAGGGATTTTTCTTCAACACCAACTGGTTATGATATATAGAGTCATAAAACCACAGAATAATAGAATCACAGAATCATAGAAAAACCATAGAAACATTTTGGTTGGAAAACACCTTTAAGATCATCAAGTTCAACTATTACTGCCTATCACTGTCCATAAAATGTGTAAATATTGTGGCTTTCTTGCAACATTGCACTACATGCTAAAACAATTCCATTCATTGCCTCCTGAATACGATGACTCGAGTAAATGTGAAAACTGTTTTGTTAAGGGAAGGCAGAGACTGCTGCCAATAGCTATCAGCTTAACGTGGATGGGTGTATGCCAATTTCTACTAGCTGATGATATCACTATTGCAGTATATCCTTTTTTATATAAATGTTTAAATGCTTGTATGGCTTGCTTTACTGTTTCACTTTAGGTGTATCACTGCCACAAATGTAATACACAATTCTCCTCACCTGAGGAGCTATCCCCATACATCCCCGTACTTCAATACATACTCTTTTCTTCCAATGACTCTTTTCCCTGTGTTTTATGGGAAAATATTGCCCTTCTCTGAGTTTCTGTAAAGCCCACTGATTCTCTCTCCTTAAGCTAAGTGATTCTCAGACAAGGTTTGCACCAATACAATATTTAACTTTAATGGAAATTCAGCAAAAAAAAAAGTCCCTGAAAGATCTTTGCAAACTCATCCTTTGGCTTTATAATTGCTTTCTATTGTTCATCTCATAGTTTTTCTGTATAAAGTTCTTCCTGGAGTTCATCACTAGACATTCTCCGTGTCTGCTCCTACTAAATGCACACAGCTCCTCATCTCCCTCTGTTTTGCTAGATACTATGCCTAGCTTTCCTACCCAGGGTTATAAATCTGGAAAGGAAAAATACTTTCTTTCATCAGCCATCATCATTTTTGATGTGTTGAAGTAAGATGGAATTATATTTTTTTTTAGAAGCCAGGAATCCAGTGATAGGGAAAGAATAAGGAAATTGAACTGGCAGAGAGAACTGAATTAAAAAATAAAGTTTTATTAATATAGGAATATCCCTGTGTGCACAAATATATATTCCTATACTTATCCTCTCTGCCAAACCCTCCTGATTTAATAACCCACTGTTCAGACTACAACTCACATGTGCTCTGCCTTCTTTTCTTAGGAAGGGATTACGCATCTGATTAATGATGCTGTGTCAGACAAGGCTGCACACTTGCACATTTTACATGCCTGGATTCCACTTGCAAGATTGCAATTATTTTTAGCAACTAATTATACACCCTGTACTCATGGCAGTGGAAGTCTACAGCTGTAGCTTTCACAGTATCACTGAACCTTTGTTATCAAACTTCAGCCTGGTCATCTGCACACTTTTGATCAAGTTTTCAAGGCTGGATTCATTCTTCCACCCAAACTCCAGGTAGTCCCCAAATGTATGACAGGCACCACAAAACTGTATTGATATTTCTTTGCTGTATCCCAACCACACTGATTAAAACTTGTAGAAAGAGTAGCAGTGATAGCTGGGGAAATGGTACATCCAGGAATATTTGAGATCAAGTTCATCCTTGCAGCGCTGGCAATGTTTCCTATATGTGACTTTGGCCAATCCACTTGATCTGTTTTGTGCCTTGCCTCGCCTCTGTTTACGGATAAGGAATTCACATTTCCTTCATGCAGAGAGATTAAGATGTTTTAGTATGAATATGAAGTCAGATATTACAGCCTCCACCATGAGGAAAGGCTGAGAGAGATGGAGTTGTTAAGCTATGTGAAAAGAAGGCTCTGGGGTGATGTTATTTTGACCTTTCAGGACTTAAAAGGGTCTGTAAGAGAGATGGGGAAGGACTCTCAAGGAGTGTAGTGATAAGGGGAAAGGTAACATTTTTAAATGGAAAGAATATAGATTTAGTTTAGACATTAGAAAGAAATTATTTACTATGAGGGTGGTGAGACACTGGAACAGGTTGTACAGAGATATTGTGGACACCCCCTCCATGGAAGCTTTCAAGGCCAAGCTGGATGGGGCTTTGAGCAGCCTGGTTTAGTAGCAGGTGTCCCTGGCCATAGCAGGGGGCTTGAAACAAGAAGATATTTCAGACCCCTTCCAACCCAACCTATCACATCATTCAATGATCAGTAAGCCATGATGTCTCAGCACTCAAGTGGAAGAGTGCTTTAACATTTCAGCTGTTATTTGCACATTCCTGATCTGATGCAGTAAAAGGATCTTATACAGGAAAAAAATCCAGACCCACAATGCTTTTTCAATTTCCAGTTACCTACGAAGTGCGACTAAACTGAATCTAGCTCTTTAAAGTTACACTTAAAAAGTGCTCACAAATATCTGTAGACCACAAACAGGGAGGGCAGAAGCAGAACAATGCTGAACAGGTTAATATGGTAAGAAAAATCATTGTAAGTGTAAGGTGGATATTAGGACAAGATGTATGGATAACCCATTGAATCCTGATAATGTTCTTTGTATCCATGGTGGTGAGAGTTCAACAACTCACCTTGAGAAGCAAAGCACTACAAATGTGAATTTTCATCAGTGTACAAAAACTACCTAGTAAGTACTACTTTTCAAGACTATTTACTATTAGCAGCTGGGTGGAAGTCGAAGTAAATTCCGTGGCTCAGAATAGTCCATATATATTTATAAATCAAAAGAAGAAATGATAAATAGGCCGATAGGCATTGAAACATTTGGGATACTTCCCCAGATTAAATAAATAAATAAATAAATGGCATCCTGGCCTGCATCAGGAACAGTGTGGCTAGCAGGAACAGGGAGGTCATTCTGCTCCTGTACTCAGCACTGGTTAGGCCACACCTTGAAGCCTGTGTCCAGTTTTGGGCCCTTCAGTTTAGGAAAGATGTTGACTTGCTGGAACATGTCCAGAGAAGGGCAACAAAGCTGGGGAGGGGTTTGGAGCACAAGCCCTATGGGGAGAAGCTGAGGGAGCTGGGGTTGCTTAGCCTGGAGAATAGGAGGCTCAGAGGAGACCTTATTGCTGTCTACAACTACCTGAAGGGAGGTTGTAACCAGGTGGAGGTTGGTCTCTTCTCCCAGGCAACCAGCACCAGAACAAAAGTCTCAAGCTGCACCAGGGGAGGTTTAGGCTGGATGTTATGAAGAAGTTCTTCACAGAAAGAGAGACTGGCCATTGGAATGGGCTGCCTAAGGAGGTGGTGGAGTCACCATCACTGGAGGTGTTTACGAAGAGACTGGATGGGGCACTTGGTGCCATGATTTAGTTGGTTTGACAGTGTTGGATGATAGGTTGGACTTGATGATCTCAAAGGTCTTTTCCAACCTGGTTAATTCTATTCTATTCTATTGGAAAGAGAGCTCAGAAAAATGAATTAGTTTGTAAGTAATTTGTGAAGAAGGGGAAATAATTAAAAGCTACTTCAGACTCCTGTACTATACACCTGCTAAACCTGCATAGCCAACCATTTCTTAAATTAACTCAGCAGAAACTTTTCTGGTAAGAACAAAAACATCAGCAAAGAAATAAACACAATACCCTGACATTCATGAATAGGCTGTACCTTGTGAAATACAAGGTCAAGTCTAATTTGGGAAATGTGTTCTTTTAGTTCTGAAGCTAAGTAGAATTGAAAAGAAATTACACCATGCCTTCCATTTAAGGAAAGAAAGGGGGGGGAAACCACACCATAGATGTGTTTGCAAATGGAATTTAAGAGCAAACAATGGAAAAATAACTCAGTAGTTATCATAGTTAGAAAACACAGCTTTCAAATTTTTTTAGCTTTCATGAATTTCATGACACAGGACTGAGGCAGAGAGCTGAAGTAACTGTACATTTCCTAGTGGATATTTTTGAGAACTTATGAAATGCAGATGAGTTCCTAGACAACTTGCACAAAAAAATCTGAATATTTCTCTTTAAAAGTTAGAGAGAAGAGAAATCCTGAGGAACTCTAGACCAGTCACCTTAACTTCAGTTCCTGGAACAATACAGGAACAAACAATCAATCAAACTATCTGTAAGCACTTAGGAGACAACAAAAGGATAAATTGCAGCCAAAAGAGATTTGTCAAGACAAAATTGTGCCTAGCTCTCTAAAAACATACTATGGCATTGTAAAAGCCCTGCAGATATGGAGAAGCAATAGACATCATCTGTATTAGATTTAGGAAGGCATTTGACACTATTTTTTGGAGTATCCTTTTTTGGGAATATGATCCAAACAGAACTGCTGCGATGCAGGTGCATAAGTGGTTGAAATACCATTTCATAGTGTGATTATCAACACATCACTCTCAGAGGAATCCCCACTGCTAAGTCAGGGACCACAGGGAGTTAGAATATAAAGTAAGATTTATGCTTATCTGCTTTGCAGACATCACTGTAGAGTCCTGGAATGTTTGGGGTTGGAAGGAATCTTTATAGAATATAGAATAAACCAGGTTGGAAGAGACCTTCAAGATCATCACGTCCAACCCATCAACCAATCCAACACCACCCAAACAACTAACCCACGGCACCAAGCACCCCATCAAGTCTTCTCCTGAAAACCTCCAGTGATGGCGACTCCACCACCTCCCCAGGCAGCCCATTCCAATGGGCAATCACTCTTTCTGTATAGAACTTTTTCCTAACATCTAGCCTGAACCTCCCCTGGTGCAGACTGAGACTGTGTCCTCTTGTTCTGGTACTGGCCGCCTGGGAGAAGAGACCAACATCCGTCTGTCTACAACCTCCTTTCAGGTAGTTGTAGAGAGTAATAAGGTCACCCCTGAGTCTCCTCTTCTCCAGGCTAAAATCTTTTGCGCCTGCAGTAATCAGAGACATCTTCAACTGATCAAATTTCTCAGAGCCCTGTCCAACCTGATCTAGAATGGTTCCAGGAATGGGGCATCTACCATCTCTCTGGGCAACCTGGGCCAGTGTCTCACCACCCTCCGCATAAAACATTTCTTCCCTCTGTCTATTCTGGCCCCTACACTATGCTGGGTGAGGCTACCAGGAAGCCATGGTGGAAAAGACAATTAGCGTGAACTTGACAAAATTGTCTTGACAAACTTGTAACAGTCTCAAAAAAGATTGAATTGCAATTTGGTAAAGACAAATGTGTGATTTTATCCTTATGCATCAATAATAATTTTATTTAGGCACAGTTAAGAAATGATAGATTAAACAGTCATTCTGTGGCAGAGAATCCAGACTGTTATTGGTTCACAAAATTAATAGAAGTTCAGATCAAGTCCAATCATCAAACCAACAGCACCACAGCCATTAAACAACGTCCCAAAGTGTCATGCTTATATTCACTTAATTTAAGTTTCTATTCTGGTGAGACCACAGTTAGGGAGCACAGACAGCATGTTGCACCAGCCTAGAATAGATCCTTACTCTGATCAGCTGAAGGATGTTCTAAGCTCCCTTAGCCATGTGACTGATTTCCAGTGACTGTAATGGAAACCATAGGCATTTTTCATCTAGAGTAGTGCTTCTAGTCTTCAGAACAGCCAAGAGCTTCATCCCTAGATAGGTCAAGGAGGATCAAACAGTGGCAAGAAAGGGTTAAGATAGACATTAGAGGTACAGCTCAGTGACACTTGTAAGGCATTTGGCACCTCTACTACCATTTGAGATTTTTCTAGGGTGTATTGCCTGGCTTCCATCCCATTTACGGAAGGCTGTGAGTCTTCTGTGGATTCTGTGTCATATCTGTCAGCCCATGTGGACATTTTGAATACCTTAGGATATTTCAGACAGTGCTAAATGCCTGTACTTCAGAGACTGAGATGACAGTTACGTTTTAGTACGTCCTAAGGAAAAAACATAAGGTCTTGTGGCAAAGGGTAAGGTTCATGGAAGATTTCACAGACTTGACATACAGACTTCATGGTTGGATGTTCCTAGAGAAGCAGTTAGGCAGACACAGGTTATAAAAAGATGCAGCAGGGCTTATGTTGCCTTGTGACAGAAAGAAGGGCTGGGTGACAGTAGAGTTTTCTTCCACTCTTGTTCTTTGTGTTGTTGTGTGTGGTACTGAAGATGTATGTTGCTTCCTCTGTTGTTCTGGAAATGAGCTACAGAACATCTGATTGCTCACTTACCAGCTCAAATGTAGTGCAAGCTGAATGACTGCAAAATCTGTGCACTGCCATTCATACTTGTTCTTTTACCCTTTTCTCCTCAGTAGTGTCTCATTGTGTGAGTGTCTGTTTGGGCTGTCTAAGTATGTGTGAACTCTTTTTAAATAAGGCAATGGATTGTTAAGAGAAAGTATGTACACTTTGTCTGTCATCTGCATACTTCCCTGCATATCTGTGGATCATTGCCTGTTCTGTGGTACCTATCTGTCTTCGTTCTTGTATATAGCTTTTCCATCTTCTTGTTCAGCCAAAATTAACCTGTTTATCAATTCTTGTAGTTCCTACATCTTATGTCCATATATCAAAATTGTTCATAAAATCTTCATCATTGTGGCATCCTCCATTTCACTAAAAATAAATTCTCAATACCCAGGGCTAAGCAAGATGTGGACACATACCAGATGGCCAAGAAGGCCAAGAGCATCCTGCTGTTTATCAGAAAGTGTCTCTCCTCCATAAGAGCAAGTGATCGGACAAGAAGAAATGGCTGCAAGTTGCACCAGGGGAGATTTAGGTTAGATATTAGGAAAAATTTCTTCACTGAGAGGATTGTAAAATACTGGAACAGGCTGCCCAGGGAAGTGGTAGAGGTAGTGAAAAGATGTGTAAACACAGTGCTGAGGGTAATGGTTTGGTCGTGGACTTGGCAATGCTGGGTTAAAGGCTGGGCACAATAATCTTAAAGGTCTCTTTCACCCAAATGATTCTATGATTCTATGACACCAGCTCTGCTTCTGTGTTATCATGTATTATTTTTTCCACTCCTCTTCTGCTTTACAAACTCCTTTAAATACTATGAATATGATGGATGGTCTGAGAGTCCAAACTGTCTTCTCTATTTGTTTATAGTCTCATCTTTCATGACAGCTGACATGATCTGTAATTGACTCCAGTTTCATGAAAACATGACAGTTAGTCCTATGAACAATAAGAAACCTTCAGTTTCTGCAATAATTGCAACTTACAGATGCCTAATGGGGTAGTTTCTTTGTTGTGATTGAAGAGTTGTGGAGGTTTCTGGGTTCAAAACGATGTTACAACTTTTTGTTAGAGATCTAATTATAAAGAATGTTGAAAGCATGCCAAAATTACAATGTTTTAAAATCCCCTTTATCATTTAAATTATTATCTGACATTTTAAAGACAATGACACTGCATTATAAAAGGAAACATAAACAAATGAAAAAATCCAAACAAACTAAAAATATGAGACACTTTGCAGAAAATATGCCAGCCCTTCAATTAGATCAGTGGAATGACTATTGAGTCATTAAACCTTTTTCTGACACACTTGTCAAAGTAATATATATAGTGATGTCCTCCAGTCTGCCAATCCAATTGACTTTCTTCAGTATGAAGATGTGACTACAGTGATAAGAAGCAGCCTGCCAGAAAACAAGCCAAGATCCACATCAAACAAGTGGTAATAACTAAACAAAGCAAGAAGGGATCAAACCTATCCCTTTAAAGACAAACAGATTCGGTCCCAGCATCCTCTGTCCCTTTAATGTGGCAATCCAAATACTTTGAAGGCTGATCAGGTCCACTTGATACTGTAAATCTGACATGTGCCTGAGCAAACTAACAAAATAAAAGACAGGAAACCACAAAATGTTAATCAATTGTGAGCCAATTTCCACATTACCTGTGCCTCCTGCAGCACATGGCCCGAGGAGCTTAATTGGCAAATCATAAAATTCATTTTTACTTGGGAATTTTGGTGTAGCCCAATCTTAACGCTCAAGCAAAAAGCCATTAGTGTTTTGAATGCATATTTAAACCAGCAAAGCATACAATTGTGAAGGCAATATCCACAAAAAAATGACAAATAATTCTTGTTTTAATAACTTCAGATCTCTCAATTAAGGATTGTGGTTTGAAGTAATAGTAATATTTCACATATAGATGGGCCTTTCATCTAGAAGGAAATACATTCCTCTTTCTTGGCACAGGTACACACACACTGGTTTAATTGCAACTGCAGAGTTTGATTCAGCGGTCATTCAGGTAAATTGAGGTTATTGGTGCTTCTGTCATACTGAAAATTTAGAGTCCTCAGCCAGAAAGCTGTGCTAGCAGATGCATGAATTAATTAATACAAAAAGTATTGTGTAAGCAAGGATAAGGAAGGAAAGAAGCAGAAGAAAACATCCTCCTCAACATATATATAGTGGAGGCATGGAGGTAATTGATGATAATCTTGGTTCACAGAGGTAAATAAGGACTTTTTGCCCTAGCATATTTGTCTACTTTCTCATAGAACTTGGAAAAATGTATAAAACTTTTTAAGAGGTATGTCCCAAATCATTCTTGATGGTTTTCATGATGGAATACCTGGCAGAGTAAGTATTATCCAAGTCCTTTGTGATGCCATCTTTCCAGCGTAGTCAGTGTCAGACTAAGCAGGGTGTTGAGATTTCAGCAGCTGTTGATCTTTTACTCAGAAATTCTACATGAGGTGACCTGCAACCTGTGGTACAGGAATTCATTTTCTGACATTGCCATGGTCCTTTACAATATAATCTGCATGGGAGTTTTTCCCTGTCTATAATTGCCTGCTGATTTGCCATTTCAAACAAAAGCATTAAGCTGTTGATTAAAATTATAATAGTTAAAAAAATCTCAATAGCTTGCTTCAGAGTCAGAAAAATGTGACATGAAATGTCAAGCAGACTCTGTAGGATATTCTTCTTTAATACCAGTTAACTTTTTGTCATCCATAAAGTCACTTTCCCTGTTCTTCTGCAGTATCAAGCCTGCATTGATGAAGAGATATCGATTGTCATCTTAAAAAAAAATACTATGAACTGTGGAAAGTTTATTGAATGAGCATGACCCTGGATCTCCAACACATTAAATGTATATAAGCTGCTATTTGTATTCCATTGATTGACCAGTGTAAGACTCAGATATTTTAAAAAAGAATGCTTGTATGGTGGATTTTCACTAGGGACACTTTCACACACTAGCCCATGGTATGACAAGCTAAGCAGTGATAAACTCATAAAGCAGTCTTGCTGCATTTTCAGACAGATGTTATTACTCAAAGTCTGGTTGTAATAGACTGGAGGTTAAATAATTGAATGTAGAGCACACAAATGCCCAAGCAGCTTCTACTCTCTGATGGAGTGTGTGAAGACAAGACAAGAAATCACGCTAGAGATGTTCAGAAAGCACAACTAACAGAAAAACTGCATAAACAAATTTTGACCTCTTAGCTCTGTATAGGCTTCAATAGCGTTTAAGGTGAAGAAAGACCCAAGATTCTTCAAATGGAAGCAACATGCCCTGGACGGGCTGAATACAAAAACAGGTAAAAGATAAAATGTCAGTTACACATATTGAGCAGCACTTTATCAAAATAAAAGGTAGTTATTCTTCTTAGGGCCTTTTAGTCATCTATGCACCCCCAAACTAAAGCTAAACCTGCACACAGCAATAGTGTTGGGTTTAACTCCCTGAAAAAAACCCAACCAACAAACTACCAAAGACTTATAATGATGAATTCAGCTCACCTAAATCCAGATATCTACAATGAGGTGCCCTCATCAGTTCTCCAAGCTCTTATAGGCAGAGAAGAGCTGGTCAATAGAATTGATACTGAACTAAATGTAGGTGTCTGTTTAAGAAGATGAATCACATCCTGAAGTCAGTAACTACAAAAAGCAGCTCTCTGTTATCTATGACAGGAACCCAGGGTGAATATCTCAGATGTAGACAGCAACTTCCCAAAATCCTAATTTAGTATATTATACAGTCATACTGATTTCTCATTAAAGCTCTTTCTTCCACTCTTAAATATAAGATCCATCCAGATTTCAGATACGAGCTTGCAGCTCTTCCATGTGCAAGACATTAATGAGCAAATATTACTCAGGAGACATAGTAAAGTTTGGTCTGTAAAATATATAGGTTGGAGAAGTGAATGTAGTTGTTTCTATTTATGGTTGTAGCAAGTGAAATATCTCAGTGACCAGCGTACCCATCTTGTGGTCAGTGCAGACATCAGTCTTATAAAGTTGTGTTAAAAAGGTCTCTTTCTGATCACTCATTAAGTCAGTACTAACTTCCCTTCAGTCAACAGAGTCACAAGAGTGTAAAATTTATAGGGAATGGAAGCTGCAAGAATAAACTTTTTTTCATGTTTTGTAAGCTGAAGGTCAGTTTGTTTTGTGAAAAAAAAAAAGGGTGAAGAACTAGACTGATGAGTAAGGGAGTGAATAAAAGGGATTTGATGTTATGCTGTTTATCAAGTTCAGTTAAAACTGAAGGCAATATAATTAAATAAAATATTTTGCAGGTATTAAGTAACTTGATCACAAGTGACAAATCAAACCCACAGATATTTGCTCCATAGTGCAAATTGACAACAGTTACAACAGAGCTTTCACCAGGAAAAACCTCATGGTGATTTAGGTATTATTTTTAAATACAAAGTCTATTTTTGTCATCTTATCTCCACTTGAAGTTAACTTACATATTAATTTGCCATCTGAATGGCTAGAATAATTAATATATCGTTTGCACATATGATATTCTAATGTACCTCTGAGGAATGTTATGTGTTAAATGGGAGTAGTAAGGGCTACTTCCTTCAGTCTGTGAACTCTTCTCCAAAGGTAGTCCCTGCCTGCATGCATCCTCTCCAAACTGGAAACATTTACATGCTTTTATATTCACCTGAACCATTTTTATCCAATTTATGAACAAATTGAACCCTCCTATTGACTTAGGACTAATGATGCACTCTTTTGTTCTGCCAATGGTTGATGATAATCATATGTGACTTTGCTCACTCTAAGAAATGTGAATGAGATGTATATGTGGGTATATGAATTGCATTGAGCAATGAGATATGAGTGAGTGCAATACCTTCATTACATAGCAAGTGGCATAATAAGTCCCAGAAAAGACAGTGTGTTAGCTGGAGAAAACAAAACAAAACAAAATTAAGTGACATCCAGGCTATACATGAGAGTTGAACCACATCCAGGAATCTCTGTAAATGTCTTTGCATGAGTTTTCAAATCTACTGGCTTTGTTTGTTAAAAGCCATGAAAATCAGGGAAAAAAATGATAAAGCGAGTAAACTCCCTCATGAAGCAACAGATAAGGTTAGGCAAATAATGGATTTCTGTGGATAGTGAGAAAACAATTGAAAATATGATGAAAGCACAAAATACAAAAGATTCAAGTCCCATCACTGATAAATGATGTCTGCGGATCAGAACAACATGAGGATGTAAGAAAAGCCAGAGTTGGTCAGTACAAGGATCCACCTAGCTCAGTGTCCTGTCTTCAATAGTATCAGCTTACTAGAGAAAGACTAAACCACGGTACTTAACAAATGAACTTTCTGTGTGCCCTTTCCCAAGAGTGTCTTGAACAATTTAATTCATTCAGAATAGGATTCAGTTCAAGATTCAGATGTTGAAGTGTAAGTATTCCTGTGTGAGCAGGTTCTCCATGATAATCAGGAAAGTTATCCATAAATAAAGCCAGTCATTATCTGTTTTATGATGAGCTTTTTCAACTTCTAGGAACCAGTGAATGCATGGACCAGCTCTCTACTGAACATCGCAAGAGCTTTGACACCTCATGCACATGTAAACACCTATAAGCAAAGGTCTAAGTACACATGTCCAAACCTACACACTCAGAATTAGCAAGCAATGCCTGTGGACCCTGTCTAGCTATATGATCATCAATAGGAAATAGGGTTTCTGTTCTTCTCATAAGAGAAGATATCACTTTGGTGGTTTGTGCCTCTCTCAACCAGCACTCGGTCCTTCAGTTCAGAGGTCTAAGGCCATCCTAGGAGCAACAGCTGTGATCTGAATAAACCTTACTATACCCATTTTTAGTGAGTAGGTAGTAAGCAGAAAGCAGTTGTTTATTACTTTTTAATAAAGACTGAGTACTGGGAGGAGCACTCTGTAGGGCTTGGGATCTGCTCCAAGATGTCATAGTTCATTATCAAGCATCACACTTGTTGCATTCTTCTCACAGAAAGCTTCTAGATCCTGTGGTCAAGAGGGCAGGTTACTGCTTGAAAGCAAGACAACATTCATTCTGTGCTGCCACCAAATCTGGGCCATGTGAATATTCAATGTCTAGTCTAAATTAATCGTTGAGTTCCCTCACTACACAACGGAAAGGGAGAAGTGCCTGCAGTGTGAGATTCATCTCAGCGTTAGAGACCTATTTTAGGATGGGGTAGAGGAAACAGGAGCTCACACATGCTTTGCTTTTGACAACTCAGCCTGTCTGTTTATCCTAGGACTATCATTATGGTCTCTGCTTTATTACATTAACTCAGCAAAAGTATACACATGTGTCAAGTGCTTCACTGAATAGACTTAAGCACATGATTAACTTTAAGAGTGTGCTTAAGTACTTTGCTAAATCAGAGCTTCTATGTTTCTCCCTCTCAGTACATCTGGCCGATTTGCATATATTTTCCATATAAAGAAGTTCATATTCAGAACAAAATGAAACTATTTCCATGCTGCACATTCAGTGGTACTGCTGCTGAAGCTAACTCAACAAATTCCCCTTCAGTCTCTCTCCCCTGTCCCACAAGTTTTCAGCTGGTTCTTCCAACAACTCTTTAAGTGTTGTGCTGGAATATCTCCATGGGCAGCCGTTTGGTGAACTGGATAAAGTCAATATTTAATCTGAAGAATATGTTGAGTTGGGTGAGTTGTTTTATTCTCAATTAGTTTGTGATGTGCTGTATTACCTGGATGTACAAACTGTTGATAAAACAGTTATTGGAACACATGATAGGATTTGGAAGGTGCTTAAACTAGTATGAGCCAAAAAAAAAAGGCAGAAGAAACTGTTTCATTGCAATGTTTTGTGCTGTGACAGATTCAGAAGACACTGCACTAAATGCTCCTTGCAGAACAGGATGCTTTTTGTATTAAAAAAACACACAAACCAAACCAAAACAATAACAACTTGTTTTCAGGTGTTTCAGAGACAATAGCAAAAATTAGTAGGTTAATTTTCAGCCACATCTCTGAAATAAAGAGCATGCAGAGCATCATGCACTACATCCTGTAATTATTTTAATTGCATGAGCTTACACATAATGAGAAAAAAAACCATGAGAAAAGTCCTGTTTAAAGCCAAATGGACTCTAAATCTAATACATTATTTTTATTTTTCCTGGGTTAGATGAACCACTTTTCCCACCATGACAAGTTTGTTGTGTCATCAAAGACAAAAGAGCAAAAAAATGAGTGCTCTTAAAGGTTAATTTCTGTCTCAAGTTATATGTGACAAGGTTGAGAACATTAATCACTGTAGAGAAAAATGAGCATTCAGTAGCAGTGTAACTCTTTCTCTGCAATAACCTAAGTCATCTGGATCAACAAAATATTATTGGATTGGGACAGTTCATGAAGGCTGGATAGGTCTAAAGACCTAGCATTCTCTATTGTCTCTGTAGAAGTAAAAGGACAATATGCAGCTCTCACAAGTCTCACTTCCTTGACCTATAGTGCTGCCCACCCAGAGACTGCCTTTAAAACAGAATCTAGCAGCCAAATGTCCACTCCTTTTTATGAGAACATTTATCCTTGCGGTATTTCCTAGCTAAGAGAGGATCAATAAGATTAGACACGATTAGATGCAAAGCTGATGGAAAAAATGTTGCTCAGTTTTATTGTTTGGTGCTAATAATTAGTTTATGGTCTAACAGACTATTATTGCTCAATGTTTCACTTTTCTACCAATTAACAAACAGGAACTCCTTCAGCAGTGACACATGAACTTATTCTAAAGCTTCATGTAGATGTGACTTGGAACTCAAAATATTTGTACAGAGCCATTACACTGCTAATATTGTAACTCTGGAAAATTAGACTTAATTCTCATAGGAATCTGTACTGTTGAATAAGAAGTGCATTTCTTCATTTGCTGTGCTAGATATTTAGTTGACTTCCTGACTTATTTTCTGATATCAGAAAAGACATTTATGCCAAAAATGTGAAACCTAGACATCTTTTGGGGAACTTGAATTTCAGTTTCAATCATCCTAAGGTAACATTCTGTCTCTTAGAAGTTCAGAGTGACTATGCCCCCCCACAAAAAAATAAAAGCCTGACAAAACATTTAGTGCCTGGCTAGGATAACAGGGGGTTGCACATGATTAACTTACTAGAATCTGTAAAACCTGAGAATGTTCCATCTAATGTATATATTATGTTTAAGGTATATAAATTTTTCCATTGTACTTGCTCTCATATGAATGGAATGCAGATATTTTTAGCTGTTGTTTTTAATGTGTTCTTACTGATCATTTACCTGTGTTATCATACAGACCAAAGAGTCTTGTATCTATGTTGTGTCCTTTATGCTAAACACTGTACAAAGACCAGTACAAAATTCCTACACCCATAGCTCAGAGTCCAAGGAGAAATTATACTTATATACCTGTGTCCACCCACTGGGCTCAACACCTGGGGCACCAGAGGTGCACCCCATATGGCATCAGCATGAGGCACCCAGCCCAAACTGCCACAAAATTACAAAGAAAGCCAGAGAATATCACTATTGTTTTATCTTATGATTAAGCTCATAGCACTACTAGCTAAATTTCCCTGGATTTTATATTTTTGTTTGCACATCATGTAGAATTCATCCCCTTTACTGATTTAATCACCTCTTGTTATGTTTGCGCTGACATCATTATGAGATGGTAGAAGAATGAAGACTAGTGTCAATTACTTTCAAAGACAATGGAATTAATCTACATGGATAATGGAAATTAGCACAGGTACCTCAACCCCTAAATGGGTTATCCTTTTAGATCCTTGAGTCATAGTAAACAAACCGAGTTAACACATCGTTATTTGGTTCGGCTCAATTAGAGTCCAAAGTAATTGCCAAGAATATGCTTTACATGAAGCAACATGTGCTGCAGGATGATATTAACTTCCAACACTGCAACTCACCAGGAGCAATGAAAGAATCAGAAGGACACTAACATACTGTGTGAATCCTGTGAGTGAAAATTGGTAAGCTTTTCACTCCTCTTCCAAATCAGTTTCTCTGAAACATCCAGAAAGGATAAAGTCATGAAGACACTACAGTATGAGCTACTGTATGCTTCTCAGGTCAAGAGAGGCAGGGAACTACTGGAAAAAGTCCAACAGAGGGCCATGAGATGCTCAGGGAATGGCAGCATCTCTCTTAGGAGGAGATGATGAGAGACTTAGTGTTGTTTAGCCTGGAAAAAAGCAGACTGAGAGGGGATCTTATAAATGTATACAAACATCTAAAGGGTGGATGTAGTGAGGGTAGGGCTGGGCTCTTTTCAGTGGTGCCCAGGCAAGGGGCAATGGATACAAGCTAGAACACAGGAGGTTTCACTTAAACCTAAGGAAAAACATTTCCTAGGAGGGTGATGGAGCAGTAGATCAAGATGCCCAGAGAGGTTGTGGAGTCTCCTTCTCTGGAGACATTCTAAACCCTCCTGGACATTGTGATCCTGGCCAATCTGATCTAGGTGAAACCACTTTATAAGTGGGTTTGGACTAGATGATCTCTAGAGATCCCTTCCAATGCCTGCCATTGTGTCATTCCATGATACTATGCACAATAATGGTGCATTGGCTGTGAGAGTAACACCTACCTGTACATTTGCTTATAATTCCTTTCAGTCTTGCAGTTCTTCACAGGCAGTCTAGAAGGTCATTATTTATGAATACCTCCCCACTGAGTTAGAGCAGATGAAGTTCTGTAGGATGACCCTGAGCCTCCAGGAAAAGTTGCAATGACAGTACACTTCTAAGTGTGTGAACTGTACTAAGTAATAACTTTGGATCTTTTAAAAGCTGATCTCTGATTTGCTTTGGGGTACCAAGAGTCAGATTTGTCCCTTTGAAAAACTGGATCCATTCTGTATCTCATGAAAGACAAGAAACATCAGAGACTTAAAAATCACAGGGAAGGGAGCAAAAAGTTTGCTTGCAGTTCTACAGAAAACAACAGAAAGGGAAGAATATACATTCCTGTGCAGTCATTTTCACTGTTATCAGTAATGTTTGGTTCCTACTTCACCAGTAAATTTAGAAAGAAAGTCACCAAAACAAAACCTTGACATAAAATGTACTTAAATTACAGGAAATTCCAACTGCATCTAAGTTTCTGGTTGGTTGCTTTGGTTAGTGGTTTTTTGATTTGGTTGTTGTGTTGTTCTTTTGTTTTAACAGCTTAACCCTTGATGAAGCAGAAAATGACTAAACCCTGTCAGTTTCCTCTTTGTCTTGTTTATTTGGTGTTTAGACTTTCAAGTGTCAGTGAATCTACATTTGCCAGAAAGAGAAAATCTCATTGCAGTCCTCATCTAACTTTTATTCCTGATCTTCTATTCTATACTAAATTGTCTCCTAAGAGATATCCAGAGGAGGGCCATAAAGATGATCACAGTGCTGGAACACTTTGGTGAAGACAGGCTGAGAAAATTGAGGTTGCTCAACCTGAAGAAGAGAAGGTTCTGGGGAGATCTTGTGGCACTATTTGAAGTGGGCTACATAATAGCTCTAGATGAACTTTAACAAAGGCATGTAGTGACAGAACAAGTGGTAATGGTGTCACTTCATTAAGATTTAGATTAGATATTAGGAAGAAATTCTTCACCATCAGTGATGAGACATTGGTACAGATTGCCCAGAGAAGTTGGGCAGATTGGTCTAGTTGGAGCCATCCCCAGTCACTGCAAGTGGGTTGGACAAGATGACCTTTGAGGATCCATTCCAACCTGATGCAATCTCTGAATATGTGAGTCTGTGAACTGTGCATCAGGACATCAACAGGACATCAGTCCAGCAGAGTGGCCGCCTCCATATTGCTAATCTACCAGA
The DNA here is from genome assembly GCF_014839835.1 of Dryobates pubescens. Lineage (NCBI taxonomy): Eukaryota > Metazoa > Chordata > Aves > Piciformes > Picidae > Dryobates > Dryobates pubescens. Next base: position 15,707,510 of record NC_071625.1, on the reverse strand, counting down.
TATAAGGGGTGTTGGACAAAGGTTCAATGAAAGTCCCTGCTGCAGGGTTAGAAATAATTTAGTCAGAGCCAGTAGCACAGCAATGCTCAAATGAAAACATGAAGTTCATTTCGCTCTGCCAAATGATGATAGAGAAATAAAGCATCTTTTTGTTCCCAAAATTATCCACCTCCTTCACAAACACTGTTAGGAAATCATCAGAGGAAAATACACTGACCCTGGCTCATATTTTATAGTGTGTGAGTCACAAGCTATGATGCTGCTTTTAACTTATGACATTTCTCATTCTGAAACATTGAGAAATACATTACAAGGATACAGCAACCCTTTCACACTAACATTCAATAACCACATGTCAAAATTTGCCAATATCTACTCAATTAATTTGCATTTAGAGTCTAGTTTCCACTTTTAAAGAACAAGTTTTCACAGACAATGCAGGGAACTGAATACTGCAGGTAAGCAGGAACTTGGAAATCACAAAAGCACAGAGTAAAACAAAATCCCAAGTAATTAATAAAATTGCCTTTGGAAGTACATTATGAAAATGATCAGGTTTTAATTCTTTTAGATATTTCTGGAAATGTGGTTATTTAACTTCTGGGAGAAGAATTTCATAAATTATTTTAAGGTTTATATTTAGCAGCCTAAGAAAATTATCCACCTCCAGCCACAAAAGCATCCAATACATACATAGAATACATAGAATAAACCAGGTTGGAAGAGACCTTCAAGATCATCGCATCCAACCCATCAACCCCCATGGCTCACAGTCTGCCCGGATGCAGCTAGGACACTGCGACAGGACGGGCACTTACACAGTGGGCAAATGTCAATCAGTGCTTTAATGAACTCTGAAAAACATGAAAGGAGTTGTCAGCAGGAAGATACTGAGCTATAGTGCACCTTGACCAAATGCAAAGCTCACAGATCAGACAGGCAAGGCAAATGTGAAGGGAAGATGCAGTGAGATTAGTTCCCCATTCAGGAAAAAAAAATACCACTCTCTACAACTACCTGAAAGGAGCTTGTAACGATATGGGTGTTGGTCACTTCTCCCAAGTAACTAGCAAAAGGAAGTGGGATCAAGTTGCACCAGGGGAAGTTTAGATTGGGTATTAGGAGAAATTTCTTTACTGAAAGAATGGTCAGGCATTGGAACAGGCTTTCCAGGGTGGTGGTTGAATCACCATCCCTAGAGGTGTTAAAAAAGTAATCTTGAGAGAACTGGAATGCAGTAGAGGAAGAGGACAGCAGAGGAAACCAATACAAAGAGCACACAGCACTTCAGACTATGGTACACAAGGACCTGGATAGCGGGACTCAAAGAGCCCTAGAAGTCATGTCATCATGGCTAATCATAAGTTTTGAAGCAGCCTTGAAGTTTTGGACTAATTTGGGGAACCAACACTTTGATGCAGCATTATTCACTTCAGTCTGGATCTGTTTATTATTGGGGTTTTTTTAACCTAAACATCTTTACAGCCTACCTTGTAATCACCTTGTAATTTTCTGGGGATTTCCCATTCATTCTTGGAAGCTTCATCATTTGAGATATAGGTTCAGTATTACCTCCACAGAGACAAAAATATACTCAAACACCATACACTATGACTGTTTCCCAACTGTTGTATAGAAATGACTATTGTAAAGTGTTTATCACCACAGGTTTAGAAACTCACAAATACCACTGGCTGTACAAGAAGCATCTCCTTGCTCATGTGTTGCCTTCTCTGCTCATATTCTTCCATATAAGACTGTCTAAAAGATGAGATGACAAAGGAAATACTAGGTAGGTAAATACTGATGTCAAGAATTGAATCCCAGAAAGTGGTGTAGAGGTGTTAAATCTCCATCTCATGTCCCATACAGAAAGTAGATTCATAATCACCTCTTGCACACTACTGTAGCTGTGCTGTCAGTTAACTGAACATCTAATTCTCAGAACCTAAGCCCAAGAGGAAATACTTTGATGAACAAGCATAGCCTGTAATATAGAAACAGAATTTCACACAGTCAAGAACAGTCAAAACCCAAGAACAGAAACAATAATTATTTCCTGAAACATAAGTAAACAAGATCAGTGCAAGACCTTGCTGTCAAATTAGAAGTGGAATAACTGACAGAACTTCAGCTGAAGTGAGGGCAACATCTCTACAGACTAATACAAACTCAGTTTTTATACTTGCTGCCTTTTAGCTAACAAATAAAGACAGGACTTAGTTACATTAAAAGAGATTGCTATATATTTTATGCCATGCATTAAGAATATTTTACACTGGAGATTTTAAACAGCATATTAAAAAGTACTGAAATCACTTGTGTCAATTGGCTATGGTATAATTGAGCTCTATAAAGATTATTGGAATACTTTTGCAACTGTAAGAAGCAGTATAAATAATAAGGTGAAATAAATCTTCTTTCCACTTCCCATTCTAGAAGAAACAAACTTTTTAGCACTTGCTTCTGCATCTTTGCCAGGCAAAACCATCCATGCAGGCCCTGAGAGTGAATTTTTCTAAGAGGAAAATAAGAATATTTTTTTTTTCCACATTTGCATTTTCAAAATTCCTCACTTCCTACTCATTCCTTACTAGAATTCATTCCATTACATTTTCTTTTGAGAGGGGTGTCCACGTAGGAGTAGTACTATACTCAGTGACTATATAAGAAAGTTTTAGAGAGGGCTCATTTTTTTTTTGTTCTGTTTTGTTTGTTTGCTTGGTTCTTTTCATGGTGGTGGCTTTGATGCTAGCTAAAAAGGACATATTTCAGATTTAGACCTGAAGGGAACTTGGTATTTTAACCCATACACCAGCAAACATCTTCATTGGGAGGCTGACAAGGCTTTGCTAGATGTGACCATGGGCTTGGGAAAAGACACTTCACTCTCTGAGAGACAGATTCATCCTTTCACTTCAATGATGGCAAGGGGACTCAGTGACCTGACAGGTTGGGGTGCCAATACATTTCCATAAATGACCCAAACACTGCTCCTGTAAAGCAGTTATACCAGGCACACACATACATAATAACAGAGGTTCTTTACACCCACAAATAAAATGTCATGGTGGCCCTGAGAATTCAATACCCCACCTAATATGCTCCTGCAAGCCAATAGATTTCATTTACAGGCCAATATATTACCCAATTTATAACCAATCTGTCATGCACGTGAATCAATACAAATCATGAAAACACACATACATAACACATTTCACATAATTGAATTTTGTGCTCCCCAGCTTCACATAACCCTGCCACAAACTGCTTGAAATAAACACCTCTTTTTACTTTCAAGGTGCAAACACCATCAGGGACACCAGGCCAGTACTACACAGCTTTCAAGCACATATATAATCGATGATCAGCTTTCAGAAACACCATGAAACCTGGACAACAAAACTATAATTTGCAAACTGGGAGAGGCTTTTCTCCATGTATATTAGCATATCATTCATTTTCCATGGGGAAAATGAACATAGATCACTTAGACTGAAACAGTCTCCAGTTCTTAAAGTCTAGTAGAACAGAGACTTGCATGATTGCACTCAATGTCACCATGAATCCCACCTGACCGTATCACATCTGTGTGAATGTGAACAGTACCTTTCAGTGCACGTCGATCAATGATACTGCTCCTGTCAGGTTATCTGTGTAGCTCTTGGTTAGGATGGAAGTAAATGTCCTGAAAAATCAATCGCCTCTGTGTGCCAGGTTACACCCAGCCCAGGAAGGGGTGGGCTGAAAAGAACCTAGCCTCAGGTGGACAAAGAAACCTGACCCAGGTGGGCAGAGAGACTTAGTCCCCCCTCCCAGGGGGAGGGGCCCCCAGGTCAAAGTTATTCCTACTTCCTGTCCCTAAGGCTTTTTAAAGGGAGACATTCCTACAGGTATTTCAAAGCCATGTAAATGTGGTTCTGAAGGACATAGTTTAGAGGTGACCAGGCAGTGCTGGGTTAACAGACGGACTTGATGATGTTAAAGATGATTCTATTATTTTGGCCAAATGGAAATTGTTTAGACCATCTTCCTTCCTAGTATAAAATTTGATATTGCTGCAGTTGCTGACTGAGGCAGTGTATCAGATTCAGAATTTAAGCATACATACAGATTTATTGAGAGTAGAAAGCATTTGGTTCTCACTAACATCACTTTCCATTTGAATGAATTTGCTCAATTATCATTGGCCTTTGATTGGAATTGCAGCCCCCCAAAAGGCAGTCATAACATAGTAACTTCTCTTTGTTTCAACAGCGGGAAGCTATAGCCCACTAAAGATAACAACACAGTAGAAACCACAGTTGAAAAGGCATGAAGTTCATTTCTCTCAAGTAACTAGTGGCTGGACAAGAGGAAATGACCTTGAGTGGCATCAGGGAAAGTTTAGATTGGATATTAGGAACAATTTATTTACTGAAAGAGCGGCCAGGCATTACAAAAGGCTGCCCAGGGAAGTAATGGAGTCACCATGCTTTGTAGTGTTCAAAAAAATGTGTAGATGTGGCACCGTGGGACATGGCCCAGTGGTCACAGAGATGTTGGGTAGAAGGTTGGACTTGATTATCTTAAGAAGTCTTTTACAGTCTTAATGATTCTGTGATAAGTTCAGTCAGCAGCCCCAAGTACAGATGAGCTTTCCCTGATTTTTTTCTGACGATTGTTGCTACAACCAATTTCCTCACTAAAACTGAGCATACTCCCTCGGTTAAGTACGTCAGCGCTTCACACTCTACAATTTGATATGTATTTTAATGCAAGTTAAAAATGGGGATAGATTCTACTTTTGACATTTTTCCTCACCTTCTTTCACACAGGACAGGCTTGGGATAACTGAAGAACAATATTGTTCTCTTTGAGGATATATTGTCCACTCAGACATACCAAATAAGAAGGAGGTCTCTTCTCAGAAGTGTAAAGTATGTGCTAGCAATTGAGAATTAAACTGTTACCTTCTGCTGTATTTGTGTTTCTGGAAGAATCTAGCTGCTATATAAACATGACAGGCATTTCCAGGCATCTCATGTATGGATTCTTTTTTTCAAGTCTTTTTGAAGCCTTTCTCTTAATTAGAGTTTTTGCAGTCAGTTCCGGTGTATTTATTTATTGCAATAAAACAAACAAAGAAAGGACAAACTGTACTTAAAAGTCAGCAATATCAGAGCTCCTTCTGACAGGTTTACATGTAAAATCCTCCAAAAAATGATTATGCTGCATTTATGTGTATGTGGTTAGAAGCTGGTGAACAACACTGGATTGACAAGAGTGGAAATTGAATTTCTCTATCTAAAAGCAGATAGAGAGCAGCCAACAACAATGTAGACTTCCTTCACAATCCTCAGCCTACGTGCTACCCATATGATGGTGTCTGGGGCTGTAACATGACAGCTCAACACCTATTTTGTCCCTATTCCTTGCACTTCTTCCAAGTAATTTTTTTGGTACACTCCTTCTCTGGTTTTGTACCTTCTCCTACTCCATAGCAGGAGACAGCAAAAAAGATCAGACCTACTCACTCCTATTTAATTTATTCTCTTTGCTTTTTCCTTGAAAGTACTCCCTTGCAAGTCTTGAGGAATAAAAGCTTGCCTCACTCCTATGAATGGCACTGTCTCAGCCTGTCATTTGTCAAGACTACTTTGGTTCCCTGTCCTCTGTGTTCTCAGAAAATAAAGAGGAGTAGCTGCTTATCTCTTACTTTTAATGGCTTCCAGCAGCTATTCCAAACATTTTTGCTACCTTAGGATGCAATTTCAACCTCTCTGCAGATCAGGATATTTCATGTAGTTGTCCCATGTCTAGCTGTCCAAAGCAGCTTCCCTATTTACCTTCAGTATTTTAGTCAAGTTGTATGGCTGAGATAGTTATGTGAGGTCAGGAACAGACAAATACATTATAAACTATATATGTAATTAATGATTAAAAATGATAGGAAGCATATCTAGAAATGTACCAAAGAGTTTCCTTGTGCCAAAACCTCACATTATTTCTGGTTTATACAGCAGCCCACAATGTCAAAATGCAAATGTTTGGGTTTTTTTACCATCAATGCAAAAAAAGTCAACCTAGCCAAAGTGAAAAATCCAATTTATGGCTTAGAACGGATGATAAAAGTGCTGCAGCCCTTCCAAAATTGATTGTGTATCTGTAAGAGAAAGTAGCACCTCATTTGTCCGTGTTCATTTCAATCAACTCAGAATTAGTCACACAATTTAGCCTCAAATTTCAATGTGTTCGCTTATAATGGTTATGGCAGTAGTGGGTTTAGGGTATATTGGAACGTATCTGATCACATTACTCTGAAGTTTCCATTATAACCCTGTGAAACAGGTACATATTAATTTTGCTGAGCTTCTTAACCCCTTTGCTTACTGCAGCAAGCAGTGGAGAGCTGAAGGAGTTTCAGTGCAGTAGAGTTGACTAAGTGAATCAGAAAAGGATAAAGAGTTTCTTAGGATTGAGGTTTTTTTTTTCCCATGTGTCTGTAACTTTGTCAGACCAAGAAGGGCTTGCAGTGGGGCTGAGCTTTGATGAGAAATTTCTTTAGCAGATCCAGAGGTAAGTGGTAGCTTTACAGCTCAGGAAGCTAATCAAGTCACAGCAGCATAAATTGCACCACCACATAGTTCTGATCAAGAGACATGAATGAGGCATAAAGATTTTCTTTGTTGTATTTTTTTCCCTATGCAAAGGAAGATTTCCTGCATTCTTTGCAAGCATAGCATCATTGAATTTTGTCTTCAGGTCAAACACAGGTATTTTAGTTTATCCAGCTTAGATTCTCCTTGGAATGTCAAATGGATATTATACTCTTCAGGCCTGGGCTAGTGAGAAATATCACAGCACAGCAACAACAAGCCAGAAGAATTCACATGCTAAGGTCACAGGTGAAAAGTCTCATATCTGAGCTGTAGATCTGGAGATGTAGTCTTAGAGCTGCCTGTATTTAATATAGCAGACTCGTTATTATCTTATCTATCTGGACAGTTGGCAGAATTCCCTTCACAGCCTAAGCAAAATCTGAGTTGCAGGAAAAAAACCCACCCTAACCAACCCCAAAGTGGAAAATAACTAGTTTAGAATGCAGTAGATGGCCATAGTTCAGACACCTATAAAAGGAAAATGTGGTGTCCTGTTGCTTGTACTTAATACACTACCTTCACAAATATTTTTGTATCATTTAGAGCATATTAAAATTCATACATGTCTTAAGCATTTCAATGTATTTTGTGTTACCATCTTTTGTTAACATATATTACTTGGCAATCTGGAATGCCACATTGTATTTAAATAAAGTGACTAGAAAAGCCATCATAATATGGTTATTATTTTTATCCTAGGGTAAGTATTGGTGAGTGTTCCTGCCTGAAAATAGGACTGTTAGGCAGCCCTGAACTTACTCTGGAGAATGGGGTATGGTCCATGCTTTTGATGGAAAAAAGAAAAGAAAAAAAGAAAGGTCAATTTAAGAAGCAAAGAGCATCATCAGATGGAAATGAATACCCAAATGCAAAGCTTCACAGCAGTTTTTTTCCACCAGATTCACACAGCTCAGCTTTAAAGAGCTGTGGATGAGGTCAGAATCCTGACATCCCACATTCTCCGTAATTTATCCTTCCTGCAGAAAATAAGACATTTATAATATCTTCTGACTGAAAGTTCATCCCAGCTCCCCATGATTCACGTCATTCATACTACCATGTGAACAAATCACCAGACAAGTTGGCCAAACACTCAACTCCTCTACCTTTCAATCTTCCCATCTCTAAAATAAAGTTAATCTTACTTGCAATGTTTGTGGGACTAACTGCAAATTGCTTAAACATAAATAAATCTCAACTCAGTGTATTATTAATATTGCTTTAAAACCAGAAGAAATACTCTCATCTTTAATCACACCTTGAATCATAAAAGGCAAAATAGGAAAAAAGTTTCAGAAGTGATATTTAGCTGGATGAGACTGAGAGCAGCATGAAATATTTTATTCAGTAGTAATTTAAGTAAAGTCACTAAAAGAGCAAATAAGTGTGGTAACCAGATGCTAACAAGAGTCACTGTACTCTTTTGAGACTGACCTACTGTGCCAAAGTTTCACTACATTTCAGTTTTTAGCCTCAGCCAGCACTATCCCCTTAGAAAAGAAAGGCATGGGTTGTCCCATATAATTCCTGAAAACAGCATGTAATTGAATTTTATTTTCTTAGTGAGTTTTCTCTTGGACACGATAAAGGGCACCGGCTAAGCAAAGTGAGTTTGGTGGTTGTTTCCCGATTTCTATTAATAGAATAGGAATGAAAAAAAAAGTAGAATAGAATAGAATACAATAGACCAGACCAGGTTGGAAGAGACCTTCAAGATCATCACATCCAACCCATCATCCAGCACCATCTAATAAACTAAACCACGGCACCAAGCACCCCATCAAGTCTCCTCCTAAACACCTCCAATGATGGTGAATCCACCACCTCCCTTCTTCCTAACATCCAGCCTAAACCTCCCCTGGTGCAGCTTAAGACTGTGTCCTCTTGTTCCGGTGCTGGTTGCCTGGGAGAAGAGACCACCCCCCAACTGCCTACAACCTCCCTTCAGGTAGTTGTAGAGGTCTCTACAAGGTGTAGATAAAGGTGTGATAATAAACAGAGACTCCAACCCAAGAAATTAGGAATGATTTCTAATTTGAGCTTCCCATCCTCTATTTTGGATGATCTTCAAAGGATGAAGGATCTGCTCCTACAAAAAAGGACAAGTAAAGGAATAGTAAATCCTTCAGGAAAGATTCATGTCAGACTTGTATGTCAGGAGGGACCCTTCTGTGCTCAGCTCTTGTGACATTTAGTGTGACATGGTTCATATTAATTCAACTCCAGCAATTCTGGTCTTTAGCTGACTCCCCCAGCCAATTTGCAGTGAAAAAAAACAGTCCTCTAGTTACAGGACAGTGCAGATCTAGGAACATCAGCCTGACAGTAAATGCAAGCTGGAAAATTCAGAAACAAATTTTAAACTCTTGAGCAGTAACATTCTAGGGTGGCCTCTGACCAGAAGCATGGCAGGAAAAATTCTGACTGCCTTGAGACAGAATGTGAACAGTTGTCAACAGGGTTATACGAGGTAGTTGTCTGCAATAATTGGCTCTGAGTTTGATGACACTGGTAATTTTTCCAGCCTTATGCTTTTAATTAATGCTGAGTCCCACGAAGGGCGCATGATGAAGACTGGAAATGCTTTATATGAGAAATTAATCATTGTTTTATCAGGCAGCATTCTACATTTTGACATGGCTGGAAAAAAACATTTCTCAGTACTGATGGCAACTGAAACAGTTGGGGAAAGGGAAAAAAAAAAAAAGAGATGCTTATTAATAGCTGTTTATTAATTCCACATACACCAAGAAGCAATGCTATTGTTGAAACGATGTGTGCTTCAACGACCAGATGTCTTCTGCTGTATTTGCACAATAAATTTATTCTTCGAGATCTATCTATCTTTAGGCACACAATGGAGAAAACTCAGATAAGAATTTAATCATCCTGCGCTCCTTTTCTATGTTTTTGGAAAGAGGCAGGCACAACAAAGGATGAGTCTGTTCACCCTAAAGTTGGGATTTTCCTCCAGAAATCTCTCTCTTCTCACCAAAACTCAACAGAAAATGCTGAGTTCCATTAAGGTGTGCTCTAACTCTGATCCGTTCTTCTCTTCCGAAGGCATGGTGGTCAGATGAACCTTAAACAAATTAACAAATAATCTAATAGGTGGGAAAATGAAAATCTGACACATCCAGAACTCCTTACGGTGAGAGACTAAAAATCTTATCTCTCCCGATGTGACTCAACAAAGATAAAATCACCTTTGCTGCTGGTCTAGACAATGGACCGAGGCCACGGCTATTGATAACTTTGGGAATATGCATAAGACATCTACACCCATCAAGTACCCTGGAAAGGGAGGATGGTGAAACAATGGATTCACCACCTGGCCCCTGATGTGTATTGGGTGTGTGGGCAGGTAAATGGAGAAGGAGAAGGTGGAGGGCACCCCCCTTCCCCCCGCCTCCCAGACCCCTGTCCAAATACAAAGGAATACACAGGAAGATTTCCTGGGGCACAATACTTGGACGCATACCTAAGAACTAAAAAACTGTATAAAAAGACCTGAGCAACTACTGGCTCAAAGGAAGGAAAACACAGGAGGAAAAGACCTGGACAATGCCACCAAGAAGGAAAAATGGAGAGAATACCAGGACAGAGACATCACCATGCAGCTTGGAAGAAGCAGACCAAGAGGAATCCTCTCTCTGTGTCCTAAGTTCTGCCCGCTGCAACTCATGGAGCTGAAGAGGCTGCTCAGAGCCAAAGCTGCAGCACCCTTCCTCTACAGACCCAACATCTCCTCTACATCCAAAGCTGCAGCACCTTTCCTCCACAGACTCAAACCGTCTTGGGGGGTGAAGGGTGTGGTAATATAATTCCTTTCCTCTTCTCTCTCTCCCTCTCTATTTTCTCTCTCTCCTTCTGATCCATCCACTTTATTTGTGTAATGAATAGTCTAGCTGTTCATATCTTGGCCTCGTTTGTGCCTCTAATTTCATAACATGAGAATATTCAAAAGAACTGAGTCTCTTTCCCTCTCCAGACCGAGACACTTACCATATTACTAAGTGGGTACTGGTGGATCAAGACCTCCATGATGGAATAAACCAGGTTGGAAGAGACCCTCAAGATCATCACGTCCAACCTATTATCCAACCCACCTAATCAACTAAACCATGCAACCAAGCACCCTATCAAGTCTCCTCCTGAACACCTCCAATGATGGCAACTCCACCACCTCCCCGGGCAGCCCATTCCAATGGGCAATCACTCTTTCTATGTAGAATTTCTTCCTAACCTCCAGCCTAAACCTTCTCTGGTGCAGCTTGAGACTGTGTCCTGTTGTTCTGGTGCTGGTTGCCTGGGAGAAGAGACCAATCTCCACTCATCCACCACCTCCCTTCAGGTAGTTGTAGGGAGCAAGGTGGTCTCCCCTGAGCCTCCTCTTCTCCCAGCTAAGCAATCCCAGCTTCCTCGGTCTCTCCTCATAGGGCTTGTGTTCAAAGCCCCTCACCAACCTTGTTGCCCTCATACAGACACATTCGAGCAAGTCAACATCCTTCCTAAACTGAGGGGCCCAGAGCTGGACACAGTATTCAAGGTGTGACCTAACCAATGCAGTGTACAGGGGCACAATGACCTCCCTGCTCCTGCTGGCCACACTGTTCCTGATCCAGGCCAGGATGCCATTGGCCCTCTTGGCTGCCTGGGCACACTGCAGGCTCATGTTCAGCCTACCATCAACCAGCACCCCCGGGTCCCTCTCTACCTGGCTGCTCTCCAGCCACTCTGACCCCAGCCTGTAGCACTGCACAGGGCTGTTGTGGCCAATGTGCAGAACCTGGCACTTGGATGTGTTCAATCTCATGCCGTTGGACTCTGCCCATCTGTCCAGCCTGTTGAGGTCCCTCTGCAGAGCCTCTCTACTCTCCAGCAGATTACAGATTTTACTCTCAACATCACCAGAATCATTGGAATTAGAACTTTTCTCTCATTCTTTGTAACCAGAAACTTCACCTGGGAGAAGGGGTGGTGGGAAATAACATTATAATAAAAAAATTAAAGTTGGAGAAAATGTACTTGAAAAGAATTTGTAATTTTGGAGAAGCTTTCCCTGTGACATTTTTAAAAATAGATTACAGAAGTTCTAGAGAGGAATTGACATTATTAACACTAAAAATATGACAAGAATCTAATCCTGCAAGATGCTGAGTCTATGGGAACATGCAGCATTTGGCAGCTCTCAGGAAGCTCTCAATAACTCTTAGATGCAGCCTTAAAGTGCTGTGATCCTGAGTTGCCCATAAGATGCGCTAAATGTTTCCACTAAGGGAAGTCCCAATTATGTGTTTTTATATAGAAAAAGGGAAAGTTAATGAATGGAAATGTAGCAGCTCTGATGCTGCTGCTGAAGCACTGAGCTGTCATCCTCATAACTTTCCCAGGGAGATAAATACGCTCTTTCCAGCCTCTCAGAAGTTATTATTGCATCTGATTTACAGGCAGTGTAAAGGGAGGGAGGGGGAAAATCAGTGGCAGCTTTTTGAGGTTTTAATAATGAACATTTTAAGAGAGTCTTTTAAATGAACAGTAGGGAAATTTTTGTAAGAAAACATGGATTATAAACCTGCCTGTACCTAATAAATCAGTTGTGTTGGTTAACATGACAGCACATCAAGCCAGAAAATTCCTGTGTCCTTAATTTCAAGTCAGACTTTGGAGGTTCTCAATTGTCCTGCAGAACACTCTAAAGCCACACAGTTTTTACCCCCTTGTGACCCAGACACACTGGAAAGGGATAATATTAGATGCTGAATTTTAGATAAGTTGTTACTGAAGTACATGCAATCCCTGCCCTGCTTAATTTATCTGTATTACAGTGAAAAGATTCACCTGGAAGTTTCAATCTCTTTCAGTTGTCTAGTGAAGACCTTGTTTAGGTTAGAAACCCAGCTTTTATACAATTAGAGTGTATTAGGTTAATGCTACTTATCCTTTCTGCTGTATCCACCACTGTCTCGTTGCTTATTCCCCTCTATTTTCATGTTCCACGTAGTAGACACATAAGAGCTTCCCCATTTCCCTCTGTGGTCTTTTGCTCTTGCTCTGATGCTCTCTCTGGTGTGCACATGCACTCTATAAAATGCAAGTTCAGCCCCAAGGACTGTTCTGATCAATTACAACAAGGAAGGGTGGATGAAAAAGTAGCAATGGAAGGAGAAGACCCTTCAGGTACCTGAAAGGGGCTTACAGGAAAGATAGAGATGGACTTCTTATAAGGGCTTGTAGTGACAGGACAAGGGGAAATGGTTTTAAACTAGAGCAGGGTAGATTTAGATTAGAAATTAGGAAAAAGCTCTTTACTGTGAGGGTGGTGAGACACTGGAACAGGTTGCCCAGAGGAGTTGTGGACACCTCATCGCTGGAATTATTTAGGCTTTGAGAAACCTGGTCTAGTAAGACATGTCCCTACTCATGGCAGGAGGGGTTGGAACTGGATGATCTTTCTATGATTCTATGACATAATTCTCAGGAGAATCAAACCCAGGTTCCTTGCTGTCAAACCCTGCAGACAACCCAATCAACTTCCACATCTTGATGCATCCCCTGGTCTTAGTGTCACAGAATGGTGGGGGTTGGAGGGGCCCCCTGGAGAACAACTAGTCCATCTCTCCTGCTAGAGCAGGTTTGTCTACAGCAAGTTACACAGGAACAAGCGGGTTTAGAATCTCTCCAGAGAAGACAACTCCACTCTCTGGGCAGCCTCTCCCAGGGCTCTATCACCTTCAAAAGAAAATTTTTTTCCTTATATTTTTTTTGGTGGAACTTCCCATGTCCCAGCTTGTGTCTACTGCACCTTGTTCTGTCACTGGGCACCACTGAAAAGAGACTAGCCCCATCCTCTTGATCCTCAACCTTTAGCTATTGTTCACCACTGAGCAGATCTCTCAATCTGCTCTTTTCCAGGCTAAACATTCCCAGATTAATCACATCCTTACATCCATCAACTTTACTGACTAGAGAGTCTATAGCCTGTTAACTATAATGAGAACTTACACCCTCAGCTCATAGAGAGACAGTTGAATTGTGCACTTCCAAAACAGAACAGAATGTTGGATCAAGACCTGAGCATTTTCATCTGTACAAGTTTCATTAACTTGATTTCATGTGTTCAGCTGTCTTGTTTGATTTCATGGAGAAAGTATTTAAGAAAAGGAGGTTGTTTTGTCCCATACTTTGCAGAGAGCCCAAATCAGAAAGTGGAAGTGTACAGGTTTTATACCATGTGTGTCTCTTGAAATATTATAACTACCTCCTGCAGAGGTAGTTTGAAATACTTTTTTTAAGCAAACCCAGCAGCAGATAGGGAGCAAAACGTTGGAAAATGAAAATAGGCACAGTTACTCAGTGTCTTTATCTTTTCAATTACCACATTTTAAGCATCCAGTCTTGGCACATAAAGGGAGAAACAATTACCAATACCTAAAGAAGTCAAGTGTTCAGTGTCCTAGTGTTTGATTAGTAGCAAAGCCAAGATGCTTGGCAGGCAAAAATGTTTATGGATCAGATTGTGCTCTTGAAACACATAATGTATCACTCACACAATCATTTGAAGTCTCTACCTATGACAAAGAGATCAGGAAATGCTCATAAAAGAAATTTGGATGAAAGAGGATAAAGCAGTAGTTTTCAGTAGGAAAGAAACAACATGACTGCTTGTTGCTGTACATGGTAAAGCCCTTACAGATAAAAGAACAGAGATCAAAAGCAGGGGGGAAAAAAAAAAAAACCACACCAAAAGTGATAACTTAGCTACTCCACAAAGCAATCTACTTTAAGGTTCCCCTATTTTTGTGCTCAGTTCATATCTTCTGTTAAAAGGTATCTGGTGATCATGTTAATATGCAACGTGCTGTGAATCCTAACGGGCAGAGTAGGTTAGCTGAATATAATTTCAGATCTGTGAGTTTTCCTTACAAGCTTAAAAGTCCCTCACTGCCCCGAGCTTCCCTGCCTTGCAGCTACCTCTGGAAAGTATCAGCAATTACATAAAACCTAAAAACCATCCCAGCAATGGCTGATGTATTAAAAGACAAGGCTTTTTACAACAAACACTAATGAAAAAAGAAACTGTCTATTCACTGGAGAAACTGTTAGATTTTATAACAGATGGGATAATGCATTGACCTTGGACATAGAAGTGAAATGAACATATAGAGGCTGGGGATTCCTATAAATGGACTAACAAAAGACAGTAACCTTGTAGTAAATTCCTGTGCTCCTTTGATAAATTTTTGTAAGACTATGAAGATGTTTTAACATCAAATATCTTTGAAACTCTAGGTATGTTCTCAGGTATTTTCAAACAAAGTTTCAGAATATAGTCATAGAATCACAGAATTGTTTTGGTTGGAAAAGCTTTTTAAGATCATTGAGTCCAACCATTATCTAACTTTGCTAAGTCTGTTGTTAAACCACATCCCTTATCATCACACCTCTGTGTTTTAGAAACACCTCCAGGGATGCAGATTCAACTACCTACCTGGGGAGCCTATTTCAGTGTTTGAGAACCTTTAAGAAACTTCTTCCAATATCCAACATAAATCTCACCTAGAGCAACTTGAGGCCTTTTCCTCTAATCATAGAATCACAGAATCACTAAAGCTGGAAGAGACCTCAAAGATCACCAAGTCCAACCTGTCCCCACAGACCTCATGACTAAACCATGGCACCAAGTACCACATCCGATCCCGTCTTGAACACTGCCAGGGATGGTGACTCCAGCACCTCCCTGGGCAGCTCATTCCAATAGCAAATGACTCTCTCAGTGAAGAACTTTCTCCTCATCTTGAGCCTAAACTTCCCCTGGTGCAGCTTGAGACTGTGTCCTCTTGTTCTGGTGCTGGTTGCTTTGCCACTATTCCTTTTTCCTTTAACCCTGTGAAGAGTTGCCCATTTCTTGGATGCCAGCTGAAGTTCAAGTTTCGTGTTTGTTCAACCTCTTTTTGCTGGATTTTTGGATTGGTTTGGTTTTTGCTTTGTTTTGCTTTTTCTTAGGTTTCCTGAACCAAGAAGAAACTGTAGAATAGTTTATCACCACATTCAACACATCTAAAATTCAGTAAATACCATATGAAGACTGACTATTTCAGTTCTCATAAAGTAAACAGTACTTTACATTTCACAGGGAATTATCCTCACTCTTACTTGACCCAAATTCTGAACTCAATGATCTCCAGAGCTCCATTCCAAGCCCTACCGTTCTATCAGTCTATGTGCTTTAAGCATATTGCTGAATATAGAATAAAAAAAGAGCAATGTTTTATTTTTCATTCAAGTGAAATAAATAAATAAGATGGCTTGCTCTGTGAATAAAAAGACCTATCCTTAGGGATACAGCGTGGTTTTCACATAATTATGGCATTAGCCTGAAGGCAAAATGCTAAAATGTGGAAGATTTTGTCTCACATGGGTTGCTTTACAGCATAAACACAGTTGTGAGAAGGTCCAGGCAGCCATGTGGTCTGAGACTTAATTACTGAATGAGCTAGGCAGTACCAGCTACTCAATTAAGGAGCTATTTTCCCTGGCCCAAGGAGAGCTTCTGTCTAAAACCTAAGGACTCTGTGTAGGCGCTCCTTGAACAGCAGTGGATGTATCTACCTTTCAGGAAAGAGAAGGCACTGTGGGAATAGGGTGTAACAAGTAATAGCTTTTAACAGGGTGGAACTAAGACATTAATTGCTACCTCCAATGGTGTGCTACACCAAGGAGATCCAGATGCTAACTCATATGGGAAGACATATGTTTTCTCTGATGAATTAGGTCTGCTCCCACAAGGAAATAAACTCTCTTCCTAATATTACATTAAAGATGCTAATGCATCTTGCACAACGATGAGAAGTGATCTGCTTTGGGAAGAATCTTGCATAATTTCTTGCTCCCTGATGTTGCTATCCCATTCTTTATTATTGTGATGATTTATTGTTTGTTACTAAAGCCCTTTCCATTAAAAACCTCCCACCTCCACTGTGGCTAAGTGCTTTAACTGATTGATTTGGGGATTTCCTCAAATTAAAGTAAAAATAGAGAATACATCAAAGCTAAAATTAACATTTCTGTACTTGACTATCTAATGGTTGACATGAGGAGCTTCAGATGGGTCTCCAAAAGTGGAACTGTATTGAAATAGGTCCATATAGACAAAAAATGTTATTGAATAAAATATTTCCAGGCTGAATCTCCCAGCAAAAGTGGAGCTGGTTGTCAAGGGAAATGACTAGGATTAGACAATTCCTCTTCACAGCCCATTTTGGGATTCACCCATTATTAGTTCTGACAAACCCTTTTTCTCCCCAGCTCCAGGGAAATTCAAAATTAGAGGCTGCTGCTTTGTTTAGTGCATTTAGGGAACTGTACCCTTCAAATCCATGTTAAGTGCTCGTACATAATGTTGAGCCAGAAAAATTAGAAAGCAAATTAACTGCTCCGTGAGGGAGTGCTACAGATTTTTACTTTATTCTGCACCCCCCCCCCCCCCCCCATTCATTGATTAAAGCTGCAGAGGACCACACAGTCTGTGCTGGTGGATACCTAGGAGAGCTGTACCAACTCAAAAGAATGCCTAATTACATATATTCTTTAGCCTGTACGACTGTAGGTTCCTTCACCCACTTGAAAATTTATTTGCTTTACATTTGACTGGATGGGAACAAACCTGGAAATTCAGCCTGATTCAAAGAGCAATTTGTCAAAATTTTCTAGACTGGTCACCCAGCCCCCACCTGGCTACAACCTCCCTTCAGGTAGTTGTAGACAGCAGTAAGGTCTCCTCTGAGACTCCTCTTCTCCAGGCTAAGCAACCGCAGCTCCCTCAGCCTCTCCTCACAGAGCTTGTGCTCCAAACGCCCCACCAGCTTTGTTGCCCTTCTCTGGACACCTTCCAGCAAGTCAACATCTTTCCTAAACTGAGTGGCCCAGAACTGGACACAGTACTAGGTGTGGCCTAACCAGTGCTGAGACCTTATTGCTGTCTACAACTGCCTGAAGGGAGGTTGTAACCAGGAGGGGGTTGGTCTCTTCTCTCAGGCAACCAGCACCAGAACAAGAAGACACAGTCTCAAGCTGTGCCAGGGGAGGTTTAGGCTGGATGTTAGGAAGAAGTTCTCCATAGAAAGAGTGATTGGCCATTGGAATGGGCTGCCCAGGGAGGTGGTGGAGTCACCATCACTGGAGGTGTTTAGGAAGAGACTGGATGGGGTGCTTGGTGCCATGGTTTAGTCGATTAGATAGTACTGGATGATAGGTTGGACTTGATGATCTCAAAGGTCTTTTCGAACCTGATTAATTCTATTCTATTCTATTCTATTCTATCTAAGGTTGTGTTTGAAGAGTGAGAACTGGAAAAGATGACACTGAGGGGAGACCTCGTTCCTCTCTATAACTACCTGAAAGGAAGTTGGAACCACGTTGGGGTTGGTCTCCTCTCTCCTGTATCAGGTGACACAATGAAAGGAAATTGAAATTGTGCCAAGGGAGGTTTAGGTTGGATATTAGGAAGAAAAAATTGTTACTGAAAGAGTGGTCAGGCATTGGAAGAAGCTGCCCAGGAAGGTGTTGGTGTCACCATCCCTGAAGATGGTCAAGAAATGTGTGGACATGACACTTTGGGACGAGGTTTAATGGCCATGGTGGCCTTAGATTGACAGTTGGACTCACTTATCTTAGAGGTTTTTTCCAACCAAAACAATTCTGTAATTCTATGAAGTTGTTGCTTACCTGACTATCCCTCCCATCAGAGTCTTTCTAATGTAAAAATGAAGTGTAAACATTCCTTCCTGAAAGGGTGCACATTGCTTTCTACCTATGGTGAAACCAGAACAGTTTAGTCCTTTTCTGTCCACAATGTCTGTCCTGGGTTTGATTAGGATGGGGTTAATTTTCTTCACAAGAAGCTGGGAAGGTCCACACCCAGAATAGCCAGCTGAACCAATCAATGGTTGGATGGGACAAGACCTTCCCTCAATTAAAAAAAAAAAAAAAAAGTCTAAAGAATCTCACAATGTTTATGGTTTTATTAAAGCTTCTTTGCTTGTTTCTTAGAATCCAAAAGAGATGGAATGCACCAGAGCAACATCCCCAGAGACTGATGCCCCCATTTACCCCCACAGCTATTAAAGTAGAATCATGGAATCATTTTTGTTGGAAAATCAAGTCCAACCATTAACCCAGCACTGCCAGGCCACTACTAAACTATGTTCCTCAGCACTACTTCTACTTTTAAATCCATCCAGGGATCATGACTCAGCCATTTCCCTGGGCAGCCTGTCTGTACCTCCGTTGGACTGGACAAATCAACATGCTGGGTCCTGCATGGCCCTTCTCTAGACCAGCTCAAACTGTACTGTGCCTAGTTTTCTATTTCCCTTCAGAAAGCATCAAACCTAGTGCCAGCAGGGTATTTTGATGAATGACCACTCATATTTGGATTAAACCCACCAAGTGCATTTTCTGTAGTGGAGCCAGCAGGTAAGAAATGAACTTTGGATACCACTAAACCAAGACAAATGAGAATAGATGACTCAGACCTGGAAAGTTATATAGCTCATCAATAGTCCCTTGGTACCATCTAGTGTCATCATCTACCAGTTGCCCTCAGTACAAAATTACTTTAGCAAAATAAGAACGCTGCTGTATTTTGAAGAATGGGGGCAATAAAGAGTGGCAGAAGCACACCAGAAAGCAGTAAGAATTTACAGAAATACCTTCAAGCCATCAGCAGGTGCTGAGAAGTTTGCATTGTCAATGGTTCAGCCTCTTCTCCCTGCACTGTTGGTGGTGATCCAGGAAGCTGGTGAAGTGTTCCATTATGGTGCAGAGATCTTCACAGAATAAAGAAAGAAATAAATGAAATCCCAACGTTTATTGAGGATGTGATGTGGTGATTCAGGGTGAGTTTTGAAGACTGACATTCATGTCTTTGCCCAAAAGCATATTTTCCAAATACCAATGAATCCCTGGACCAAAAGTACTAGGCTCTTTACATTTACACCTATTCAGATTATCTTGGTGAGGTTGTCTCCTGCACCTGTTGAAGAAAATATTGCCCTGAATCATTAAAATCATGCTGGGGTCTCCCATTTTGGAGTTTCTTCTGTTGCTTTTGCATCTATTGTCACATTCTACAATGCCCTTGATGACAGTTTTGATCTTACCCTGTTCTGTCTCTCTCAGCCATTCATGCTCCATAGAAAGTGCAGCTCTTGAGGATACACAGCTTCATTTCCCTGCTTTCTTTTCTTATCAGAAGTGAGATTGTTGAAGATGTCAACAATACATCAAGGTATTGATGTAAATATATCAATAGTTACTCAATGTCTTCTTGAAGTGAATAGGAGAGTTTATGTACTTCTAAGACAGTGTTCCATGACTTTGCAGTTTCAGGTGTTCTCTCTTTGTTTGGGGATCTTGGTACAGATGATGAAGAAAATTTTAAGTCCAGAGTGACAGGTCCACCCTATAATATCTTTTCTGATTCAAACAATAATCCAGCCCTTTTGGAGGCTGCAGGTTTTAAAAACAGTCTTGGCCCTCATCCTTTTTTCTCCCCCAAAAGGTACAGCTTTTACTCATAAACCTCTGCTTCTCTTAAGTGAGGCATGATAGTGACCTCAGGCAGCAATGATTATTCGTTACCTAAATATGTATGCCTCAAACCAGCAATAGAAATATGACAAATGAGTATCAGTGGAAACCTTAACCCCCAGCCTCCCTGGGATACAGCAATGTTCTTAATGAGAGAAACAATAACCATTCAAGTCCTGAGAGAGTTGAAGATAAATGACTGTCTAATGTTGCTATTTTGATCTATAGGACAAATATGGTGCTTCTGTTGGGTGTGTTTATATAAAGCCAGCTGAAACCCATAGGCTGCATTTGTTGCATCTAAATCCACTTTATTTCTACAACAGAGAGAAGCCCAAATATGTTTCTAAATCACTACTTTCCTCAGGCTCAAAAATGTCCTTTTTTCCTTCTTCTTTTTAATAAAGAATCACCCTATGATTGGAACAGTAACTAGAAAGTCAGGTCACAAAATTCACAGCTTTCTCTTTAACTGTCTTCTTGACAGCCATGCTCTCAAAGCCAAAGTTGTTCTTTAAAGTCAACAAAATATTTTAACAGAAAAAAAGAAATGTACATGCAAAGAGACAGATTCTAATGGATTTCAGAGACAGAATTACAGTAATATATCCCAGTATTTCCAGCAATATTGCCACTTTTTCCTTTAGCTTTCAGACTGCATTGTCAAACTCTTGTAACATAATATCGTTATAGAATGTAAAGACTGTAGATCATACTTGCTTTAATTAACCCAGACAACTCACTTCTCTCTGATGGGAAGTTTCTTGGTAGCTAGGATTGTGTCAAAAAGAAAAAAAAAATAGTTCTTATCTGGAATAGAGAATCATGACACTACTGATACAATGCTGTTTGTGGTAATGAAGCAACATATGAGCTCATGAGGGGATGAGTTGTTTGCTCACTTCTCTCTGGTGGGATGGTAAAACTGAGAAAACTCACGTGTTGAGATAAAGACAGTTTAATAGGTAAGGTAAAAAAAGGAATTCACTCACCATCAACAGGCAGGTGTTCAGTCATCTTTGAGGTTCCATCACATGTAATTGGTTACTTGAGAAGACAAACACCATCACACCTAAAATCCCTCCTTTCCTTCTTCTTCCCCTTCTTTATATTGCTGAGCACAGCATCATGTGGTGTGGAATATCCCTTTGGTCAATTAGAGTTAGCTGTCTCAGGTGTGTCCCCTTCCAACTTCTTGTGCACTTCCATTCTGCTCACTGGTGGGGTGACTGTGTGAACACTGTTCAGCAATAACAAAAAATATCCTTGTGTTATCAACACTGTTTCCATCACAAGTCCAAAATGCAGTCCCATAGAAGCTACCATGGAAAAAAAACCCTAACTGTACGCCAGTCAAAACCAGAACAACTTCAAGATCCAGCTTATTTGTAAGTTCCCTCCAAAAAGTTGTGCTGTTAGACCTGCTCACAGCATGCAGACTCTCTCTGGCACTATCTAATCAGAGGGAACCAATAATAACCAGGAAAATCATTAGGATGCCGTTGTCAAGGGGGGAGGTATTGGACAAAAATTATGAAAGAAAAATCCTTCCAACCCTACCTAAAAAAAGATCCTCTGAATCTGGAAGCTTGCAGAGGCTGAGATAGTAGGGAGGGATGATATTTTCACAATGGCACCTATAACAGTTTTCTAATGAACTTTCATCTTAGTGCCATCCTATCCCATTTCAATTCTCTTTCATGTCTTTCCCTTCTCAGTTCTGCTTCCAAGACCTGAGCATTATAATTTCTTTAAAAATATTTTCCTGTTAAGATTTTCCCACTCTGAAGTTCAGATGTCAAGGTTTGTCAAGCAGCAAAATTGACAAGGACTTTAATAGTTGTGCTTAGGTTTGTGGCAGGTTTCATCTCAGGCACTTGATAAATACAATAATGAAAATAAAATAATAACAATAAAATAATAAAATTATAATAAAAATCAAAGAGGGAAAATAAATGTTAAAATAAGTGTTCTTTATAAACCTCTACTTTGTAAAGCTACTTTAGCACAGAATTGGTTGCATGTGATGCAAAACCAGTGAGGTTAAGCCAGTAGTGGAGTTTATGGGGCAAATTAGGTCTTTCATTATACACAAGCAAGAGCTGTGTGATCAAGGAAGAAACACTAAAGGACTTTCACCAACACAGCTGAGACTTCTGTGGCTTACCAACTAAATTATCTTCCTTTCCCTGGATCTCATGACCCACTCCAGGGGTTTAGCTCACCTGCAATCATCCCTTCAGACCTGCTGACATGACCCAGCCAGTTTGCCTGGTTTATATGTTTTTATATTCTATTTATTGGCTGTGATAGAGACCAATAAAAGACCATTCTCCACTCCCAACCTCCTGCCTCCATGTAACTTGTAATTGAGTTGTGGTTGGGGAACATTAACTCTCCAAAGTTATATGGAAATGTTTTCTCTGACTGGTGATCTGGGAGATTTTATTGTCATGATTACCATCTTGCTTTTTCTATTCTTAGCTCCAGTTCTTGATTTTACTGTCTGCCATATCTCAAGAGGTTTTACAGAGACAGAAGCAATTTTCTGGAGAAGAATGTGAAAGTTTCTATGTGGTACAAAGTATGAACAAGGGGCATGGTCAAGAGAATAAGAAATCAAAGACTGTTAAAACCAAGAGGAACATTATTATTTAACTGCAGGGGCTTTGGGTCCTGGGAGACAGACTATATCTTATAATGCCACTGCTTAGTGTAGTGGGCAAAAATGTAAAAATATCCCAGTTGTTTGTGGAGAACTATGTTTAATAAGTGGGAGGGACTGCTGAGAGCAGGAAAACAGCATATTTCTCACTTCTCCAACATATTTGGGCCTTCTAGCTATAAAGAGGTTTATTGGGAGATTAAATACAGTCCCTAAGTCCTTTAGTATCAACACAATCTGAATCCAGAACAAACAATCCATAAATCAGTGGCAAGCCTTTGCTCCTGATCAAGTCAGGAATTAATGAGATAAGAAACCAGTGCCAGGATTGCCTCTCTTGACCACATGTAAGCTCTGCTCCCAAAATGAGCATCTGTGTTCTTGGTTGGACAGATCAAATCACTAATTATGCAATCACAAGCTTGGGGGAGATCCATGGGAGAGTGTGAAGAGGGAAAATAATTCAGTGTGGTAGACAGAGTGGTGAAAGAGAGGAAAAGTGACTGTTGAATAATGCCCTTTTTCAGAGATGACTTTTCAAATCTTTCCAAACCTCCTCCCTGGTTCATACTCCAAACTCTTCACTCCACCCACTGTCTCCCCTCTGCTGTTCTGCCTGTATTTCTTGGAGGTCTGGTGGCATCCCCATATTTTTTCCCTGGTATTGCACTAGTTCACACACATACACAAATATACTGCCTTTAAGGACCACAAATGAGAATGAGGGTCACAGGTGGTATCAGTCAAGTATTTTGCTTCTGAGGGCCACCTGGCAGCTAGCTTTTGTTACACCTGAGAAATCAATGATCTTTCTGATTCAGTTACAAATCCCTCATTTCCCCATTTCTTTGAGACAAAAAAAAAAAAAAAGAAAGGCAAAACCAGCACCAAAACCAGTCAAACAAAACACCCACAATACTCACCAGTGTAGCAGGCAAAATCAAACTACTTTACAGGCAGTGATTCAGTAGCTGTGGAGAATATGAGGATACCATGGTGATGTGAGGTGCAGTGTGGCTGTTCAGCACTTGGATTGCTGTCTTTCAGTCTTTGGAAATTGCCCTTGACCTTCAGAAGGTAAATTCAAGCCTTGAAGAACGGTACAGTTAGGATAAAGGTAGAAATATTTACCTTTAATAGGAAGCTGACAGATGTGAGGTGATCCTTCTTTTCACCATAATTATACTTCAGCTTCTTCTACAAAAGAAACCTTGAAGAAGAATTTTAGCCTGGGGATATTAAACAGCCTCTGAAGAGTGGTTCTTGACTGGCAGAGGGATGCTATACATCATGTGTTCTAAAGCACAGACAGGTTGGTGATATTTGCTGTCATTTCTTAGCAATGTCATATGGGGTCAGACTTGATCCTGTTTCACGTGGCTTGGAAGAACCAGACTCAAACCCCAAAGAATTATCAGTACTTTCCACACCAAACTTATTTGCATTTTTCAGTGAAAGAACATGAAAGACTTGAAGAAGTTTGTCATTACTAGATGTTCATATAATCTCAATTCTTTTAATGAATGTTCTGTCTTTTCCACACAGATGTATCTGCCATCTCCTAGTTGTTGCAGTAAGTCTTTTCTTACCATCCAGCAGTAGAGTTTTGCAATTGTCCCCCCATGGATATCACATCTCTGGCACTGTCTCTCTGGCAAAGCTCTTCCGAACAAAATTATCTGATTTTGAGACATAAGTAAAGCCATTTATGAATCTTCTAATTGCCATGAGGAATGCAGAGTGACTTTTCTTCAGTCTTTGCATTGTGTCTGCATTTTATCCCTTGAGGACCATAAATATTGCAAGAACCTGGAAGCATTTACAAAGGTTGCCTTCTGTTGAGTATTTTATTTGGTCTTATGTCAAATGAAGGTGCCAGCTCAGAAGGTTACTAACACTTAATAGTACAGGAAAGATCAATATGGGATTTGGAAAAAGTGGGAAGAAACAACTCTGATGAGACTTTATAGCCCACCAGAGAGAGGTTTTGTATTGGAGCATTGTGAAGGGAAACTCAGCCTAGACTCAACTCACCTAACTGAAGCTCTAAATTTTGAACACACCAAGCCTTGGGAAACATAAGCATCTCTAGAGGGTAGTACAGCCTGCCCCGAGATCTCTTTCCACTGACTATAAATGGAGCTGAAAGTTGCTGTGCTTCTTTTTAGATGCTTAAAGTAAGATGAGGCAAATCTGGCCTCAGAAGCAAGTTCATCTTACCTGTAAAGAAAATGAGCTCTAAACCCATCCAGGTAGATTTAAGAATTGCTGAGTCTGTGCTCTGAATGTGCAGGGCTGGAGGATCCTGGCACAGGCTTTCCAGCACTTAGCATTACTGCTGAGACTGTCAGAAACACCCCAGTGGAGACATAAAGCAAGAGGGGCAAAGGCAAAGGACGATGAGGTCTCAGGATTGTCTGGTGTTTTCCTACCTGCTGCTGTCAGAAGTGTCAGTCATCACCGCATGCTTCTGCCTTCTACTAACTGCCTGTTTGCTGTTCACTACAAAACCTGTTCCAGTATGCCAACATGCTCCATGAGGTTGGAGACTTTTTGTTTCTTTATCTAGTGTGACAGCAAGCTGGCTACTAGGAAGTTAGCTCCATAGCTAGACAGACAATTGCAGTAATGATTCCTGGGGTCCTTTCTCTGCAAACACCTTTCATGATCTCATATTCACACATTATCTTCAGCCAGCATCAGCCGGAACAGAGTCTGCCAAGCTCTCCATCTTGTCTCTACATGTGTTTTCTTCTCCCTTCAGAGTTAAAGTCCTGCAGTGGTGCTACTACACACCTTGAAAGCAGACTGTGCAATGACACAACTACATTCACATTCTGTAGAGTCATGTTCTCAAGCTCACCTCCCATCTATTCCCTGAGCAGTCGCTCTGGGAGCAACATGCAAAGACCTTATGTATTCACTGTCCCAACAGGTTTCATTCAGATCCTTCTTAAGCAAAATTTTCTTTTGTGTTTTCCTGCCTCATGCCTCCTCTGTACATTGTCTTGACTATTCTAACATGCTCAATACACACCTCTGCTTCCTGTGGTAGTATTGGCTCACATTTATGGAGTGGATGCCTGCTACGAAGTCTTTCATCATGTTTACAAGATCTGTGAAGAAAGGAAGGAAAACAAACTTTTCAGTGTTGCCTATCATGAAATTTTCAGCTTTTTCCTTTGTCAAAAAAGAACCCAAAAAACCCCAAACCCAACAAACACTCAGCACTGGGATTATTCACTATATCCACTGTACTGGTGGTATTCCTGAGCAGGAAGAGATTACATTAGGTTGTCAAAAGGATTGTTGAAGCAACCAGGCAGAAGTTGCAACAAGGAATTGAAAAAGCAAGCAAAATATTTTGAAAAGTGATGAGAAGAGAAGAGGAAAAGAGAAGAGGAGAGAAGCAAGTCATAGAGTGAGGAAGGTAAAAATATCAAATGAAATTAATATAATAAATATTTTAAATTAGAATTCACTTTCCTACACAATTTTGTAAAGCCTCATCACAAAAGCTTCCTTGCCTTCTTTGTATCAGCCACAAAGCCTAACATGTTTACCTTGCTGATAGGTGATCTCTATTTAATTAATACATGTGTCTGTAGATGGTATGATTGGTAGTGATATTGGCATCAGTCATAATGCTGTTTCACTGAAATGAAGCTTACAAAGCAGCAGTGACTTATCTTCTTTCCTAAGTGGCATCTCAAACCCAACATCTCAGTTACAGCTTCCAAGGGTCAGGAATCCCTGACTTTTATTGTGAAACGTGCCAATTTCTGCTATTACTTTGTATAATCATTAACTAAATTACCACTCATCACCATGTTTTATTCATCTCCCTTCTGTGGCAAAGTGAAGTGGAGTTGGTTCACTGTCCAAAGTAAATGATAAATTCTAGAATCAGTAACACTAATAAGAAGTCACTTAAAGTATCTTGTTACATTTTACTAAGCTGCTCCAGACCCATTATAACCATTATTCTTTGTGGTCCAATTAGGCTCAGCTCAGTTCTACCATGTGGAAGCCTGTAATGAGTGAATACACGAGAAACACAGCTCAGGCAAGGGATCATTAATATGCTCTGGGCTGATGCTTTGAAAGAGGCCGCACCTCGTTAACGTGGGTTAATGCAATTAAACCAAAGGGGTGAATTGCAGCCATTTCCAGTGTTCCACAGCCTCCTTAGACCAACAGAAACTGTAGATTAGGAAATTGTTAGATTAGGAAATTGTTAGAGAATGATCTGTCGACCTGACCCATCATTCTTCACTTTTACTCCATATGCTTCTAGAGACATGAAATGCTAGAGCTGAGAAGCATGACAGTCATTTCCATTTCATTTTTTTGTTTGCTTTCTTCTGCACTTGCCCATGAAATGATCAGCACTGGTGAACATCAAAATACAATGCCTGGTATGTACAATAACTTCAGCAGACTTTGGATCAAAATGCACCATGCACAGAAGACAACAGATGTCTTACTTGCACAGAACACCTTAGATAAAAGACTGACTTCCTTTCAGCTAACTGTTGCTGTCTAGAAGTCAGGCATACAACCTATAGCTTCTGTTTAAGATACTCCTTTAACCACCTGAAAGAGTAAGTCATGAAGACTAGGCAGGTTACCTAATGAAAGGCCAAGTCACCTGAGACTATTCACACCAAAAAAAAGGACAACTGAAGGGGTATATAACAGAAGCTGCAAAACGATGATGAAGTGCATTGAGGCAGACTAGATACCTTTTTGATGAAAAAAAAAAGGGATGTGCAATTACAACAGTAGAAGCCAAATTCTATGAAAAAAACCCAAGCTGGGCCTTTTTGGTTTTCTTTTGTTTTCTGTCTGCATTGTTAATAGACCTTTGAAATTCCTTCTCAAGCCACACCATCCACAAGAAATCCCCTCAGATCTTTCTCCTGGTTAGCTCAAGCAGCCATCTTCCCAGTACATTTACATATCCCATAAAAGTTTTCACTTACATCATAAAAGGGGCTGAAAGGTCACAGAATAGTTGTCCAGGAGATGGAATTCACAATGCAATTAGATTTGACACCTATATCCTTTTCCAGGCTTAGCTTTTGGGAACAATCTCCATTTGCAAAAAAACTCAGATCTGAGAAATTTCACTGGCTCCTGAATGTCTTGTCTGTGACAGCAAGAGACATACCAAATAGGTTTGTTTTCTCATGTTCATGCTTGTCCTTAAGGCACTAGAGATAAAAACCGCTTCCTATTCCACTCCTGAGTAAGAGGATCTGACAACTTAATAATTGAACTGGGTACTTAGCTCACCATGTTTCTGATGTGCCTCTTTTTAATTTATTTTGTCAGGATCTTTTTAACTTTTCTGCCACTGTTAACAGCATGCTCCAGCTCCTCATTATGCCCAGGAAAATAGGTTTTATTAGAATTTTTCCCTGTCATATCCTGTTCTCATATTAACCCCCTACCCCATAGTGACTTACAGGATCTGCCCAAATTGAACTGCCTGCTGTTGGAAAGCTTTGAGCTCTGTGTCTCTGCCTGTGATAAAGAAGAAAAATCTATGGCAGTATTTTCATCCAGAGCATCAGTAGCATAAACAGCTGTTTAATGGCACTGTTAGATATACTTGCCATGAGGAAGGAGAAGGAAAATGTGCCTATGAAGTAAGTAAAGCAACAGAAAACTTATCTTCAGTTGCACTTGTAAGTGAAGTTCCAGTCAATTTTGCAGTCAATGGCTCATTGTCCAAATGGAGGTTATGACAAGAGCTATCCCTCAGGACTCTCTGTATCAGGCCCAGTGCTACTTAATATCTTTATTAATGACAGAGCACAGGATTGAGCGCAACCTTCAGCATGTTTGTGGATGACATAAAGCTGAGTGGTACAGCTGACACATCTGAGGGATGGGATGCCATCCAGAGTCAAAGCAACCACCAGTATTGGTATAGGCTGGGTGATGAATGGATTGAGAGCAGCCCAGTGGAGAAGGACTTGGGGAGACTGGTGGATGAAAAATTGGACATGAGCTGTCAATGCACACTTGCAGCCCATAAAGGCAATGGTATCCTGGGCTGCATCCAAAGAAGCGTGGCCAACAGGTCAAGGTAAGTGATTCTGCCTCTCTGCTCTCATGACAGCCCACTTCTGCATCCAGCTTGTGGAAGGTTGACTCTGTGCCAAACAGACTTGACCTGAGGAAATTAATTTAATTTATTGACAGTCAGAATCTTAAAAGGGTATGGTCAAATAAAGAGCAAATCTCCAAACACCTTCCCTCCTCCCCTTCCTTCTTCCGAGGCTCAACTTCACTCCTGAGTTTCTCTATGGCACAGGGGAATGGGGTTTGTGGTCATTTCACATGTCTCTGCTACTCCTTCCTCCTCAAAAGAAGGACTACTCCACTCTTCCCCTGCTCCAGCATGGAGTCCCTCACATGGGAGACAGTTATCCATGAATTTCTTCAACATGATACTTACCCACAGGTCCTATCAGCAAATCTGCTCCAGTGTAGGGTCCTCTCTCCAGGGGGACACAGGAGCTGCCAGAAGCCTGCTCCCATTGAGGTTGTCCTCTGTGCAGGAGGTCACAGCCTCCTTCAGGAATGTGCCTGCTCTGGTATGGAGTCCTCCATAGGCTGAAAATGGAAATCTGCTCCACCATTAACCCACACACTCTGCAGGAGCACAGCCTGTCTTACCACAGTCTTCATTCATCAAGGGTCTGTATTGGGACCGGTGCTGTTCAGACAGTGAGACTCAGTGCACCCCCAGCAAGTTTGCAGATGAGGCAGCTTCTGTAGTTTTCAGTTGTGAAATACCTCACCTGGGTCATCGGTTTCAGATGCATCTGCAGTGTAAGCTGGCTCATTGAAAGCTCCATCAGTTTGTCCCTGCCCTGTATCATACTAATGAGGTAATCACTGAGCTTCTAATGAATGGGATTAGCGAAGGGGCAAGGATTGTTTGTTCTGGATCCCTTGTTCAAATGCAGCTCAAAATATTTGCTTGCAATCAGCTACAAGCTGGGTTCATTTCAGCTCTTACTAACGAGATGAAAATCATTTTCATCACTACAGGATTTGCCAAATGTGCTGATAAAAGCAGTCTGAAGTTTGCAGTCGAGTCAGGGGCTCTATTTCAGGAGCAAACTCTATGTAGTAAGGTAAAGCAGTGGGTATCTTAATTTGTAATTTCATGCCAGCACTAAGCTCAGTTGGAATAAGAGTATTGTTCTATTAATTAGCTTTCCTTAATAGGAACTAATGAATATTTAATATTGCACATAATCACCCAGTTAGGTAGATTTTGTAGGATAGATCCAGAGAAAAAACACCAGAAACTATGACTTTTGTCTCCTCACCAAACACAACTGCATTGATTTAAGAAGTTTTACAGTTTTGACCCTTTGAATGAGCTGAAGAACGTGCAAGATTTCTCTGAGCGTTTTCTGTGCTCAACCCTTACTGACGAAAGCTTTTTGGAAAGGACGCATGTAATGGAAATCAGTGCAGGTAAGAATGTAGTTAAGCATTTGTTATTCTTTGCTAAGCCTTCAGAGTAACTAAAAATCCATACCACAGAGAGATAGCTGATTATTTTTTATTTAATTTTTTTTTTCTGTTGAGAAACATTTTTGTAAAAGAGGCAACTTCTTAAAAGAAGGGAAAAAAAATCAGCTTGTGAAGTTCTCTTCAATAATTCCTATGACATTTTAATTAAAAGCATTTTTTTAAATGCTTTATCTACTGGAGGAAAACTGCATTTATAGTACATGACACATTTAAAGAAGAATTGAAATGGCATTTCCAATCGTGTTTTCGGCAGAAAATATTGTGGGTGAAAATGGAACAAAATCCTAAGTGCTGGTTACAGTGAAATCTATGAAGTGAAACCTAATGGAAAATGTGACATTTTTCATGAGATGCCTTGCCTGATTTTTTTTTTTTGTAACAGACTAAAGGTCTTTTTCTTTTCTTTTCTAATGTCTGTTTATTTGTCCTGCTCCTTTACTAGCGTTCCTCATAAATACGTGTGGTGTTCCAAGCATACAATGGGATCAAATAAGCATCTAATTGATGTGTTTGCAAATGGCACATATAATTGTAAAGTTGCTATAGCTCAGATCCAGCAGAGCAAATTCCAAAGCAGCAGAGCACAGTATGAGAACCTGAGCTAGATTATTTCTAAAACGTACAAAAACAACAACAAAAAAGAATCAAATGAAGCATTTTGAGTTTCATGTTTTCAGTGAGCAGATCAGGAGCATGCTAAACCCACAAATAATAAAGATGAATTAACAGCTACATATCTTACAGCACATTTTATACCAAATCTGGAGGCAAAGAAACAGTGTTCTCCAGATACACAGGGGACGTAATCAAAATCTGTAACATAAAATAAAATACGTCGGCAATGAAAGATTAAAAACAAAGGACAAATTATTCACAATTGTAGCAACACACAGTAAAAAACTTAGCTTTTCTTTCATACAGTTAGTGTTTGTTGACTATAGCAATTTTAATGCAATGTGACCAGCAAAGCAGACAATGATGTAGAGCCTGAATGTGAGATGTCTGGAGAATCCATTCCACTTCACGGGGTGATCACAGGGTCTGCAAAAGCAAGAATAACTGGTAAGTATTCACACAAGTCCTTAAATTTGCTGATGGAAATTTGTTATTTGTTGAAGGGTGACTACTCAAAACCCACAGTCAACAATGAAGCAGATATTATCTCAGAAAAGTGTATTTGCATGGAATCCAGTCTAAGGTAACTGTGGAAGGAGAAGTAGTGGAAGCCTGAGAGTATAGGGGAAAACCAAATTTATACAGAAAATACAGCATAAAGCCTTCTGCAGCAAGCAAAAGAGCAGATTTTGTGTTCTCTTCCATGCCAGCATTCCCACACCCAGACAACCATAGAATCACCAAATTGTTTTGGTTGGAAAAAACCTCTAAGATCATTGAGTCCAGCTGTCAACACAACACCACCGTGGCCATTAAACCATCTCCCAGAGTACCATGGCTCCAAGTGCTCTGAACACCTACAGGCACAGCAACTCCACTACCTCCCTGGGCAGCCTGTCACAATGCCTAACCACTCCTTCAGTAAAGAAATTCCTCTTAATATCCCCTCTAATCCTCATCTGGTACAACTTGAGGCCATTTCCTCATCCTGTCACATGATACAGGTGTCGTATCTAGTTTGAAAAATACACTGTCCTGAAACACAGACTAGAGGTAGAAGCCAGAGTATGACATTGATGCACTTTGCAGGAGAGAATATACCTAAGAAATACTTTTTCGTACACTTTCTCACTATACCATGTGTGGATCTCTACTCCATAAAATAATTACTCAATGTTAATGACAATAAAGAGGCTTTTTTGTTTGTTTGTTTTATAGAAGTGCAAGTTTCTTTCCAATTCCTGTAAGAACTGGAAAGAGAAGAGCTATTGTTTAGACAATGTTTTTGTGCATTGCGCTGCATATACAAAGCATAGAAGAGTTCCTGCATTGCATTCACACAAACATCACAAACTGCTAATAGAAACACTCTAATGAGAAAGGGTTATCCTTCTGAAGATGACATTCCTCTCAGCTAATTTAAGGTGTAACTATCTTCATCACTCCCAGGCTCCCAGACGCCAAGCTCCTATTACAATAATTACAGGTCTAATCAATACAACCAATGGGATTTTTGGGTGGGGGTCATTTGAATAAAGTTACCTACTTCAGAATGCCCTTATTTTCACTAACTGTTATTGACAAGTATTAATGACAAAGGGATCTTCAGGATGACTGTCTCAGGTGCTGAAATGTGCGCTGTGGACACCTAAATTCAGCTGCACAAATTTATTAGTAGAAGCCCTTCTAATATTGCTTAACATGATTTGCAAGAGTAACTCAGAATAGTGGAAAGGCTCTGGAATAGGGATGGACATCACTCATTATGTAACATTCACTTTGGAACCATTCTCACTTTCTGGTTCACTTAATATTTCATTATCATTTTTCAGAGGAAAGGCTGTAAGTGGAGTGAAAAGAAAACTACTTGAAAATGAAGGAACATCTTGTTAGGCTCCAATCAACAATATATTCACTGCCTGTGCAAGTCACAGAATCACAGAATGGAGGAGGTGGGAAGAGGTCTCCAGAGATCATCTCATCCAATTACCAGCTCAGATCAGGGTCAGCTGAAGCAAAATGGTCAGAGCTCTTTCAGCCTTTCCTCATATTTTAAATACTCACATTCCTTAATGAATCTCATGGCACTTTGCTGCACTCACTTCAGTATATCCGTGTCTCTCTTTTGTCCTGGGGAGCCCAGCACTGGACACAGCACCTCAGATGTTTCTCACCAGTGCTGAGGGGAAGGATCACTCCACTCAATCTGTTTTCAGTGCTTTGCCTAAGCTCAGTATGACAGCGTCACCCAATTGCAAACTGTTTGCATGATGTCAATTGTATGAGGTCCTGCACTTGGGTCACAACAACCCCAAGCAATGCTATGGGCTTTGGGAAGAGTGGCTAGAAAGCTAACCAGTGGAACAGGGCCTGGAGGTGCTAGAAAAATTCCTCTCTTGAAAGAGTGGTCACATTGGAATAGGCTGCCCAGTGAAGTGGTGGAGTCAGTGTCCCTGGAGGCTTTCAAAAAATGGGCCATGGTTTAGTGATTGTGATAGTGCTGGGTTCATGGTTGGACTTGATGACCTTGGAGGTCTTTTCCAACAAAACCAATTCTATGATTCTCTATGCCCTCAGCACAGTTTCATTGAAGCCAAGCAATCAACTGTGTGATGGAAATGCAATTATTCAGTAAATGAGAAATGCAAGTCAATCTCTAACAGATGCCCGCCTTAAATAAGTTGGCCGTGCTCCTTCATGATCAACATGTGGTGTGTGTATGCACATGTGTGTTTGAGTGAGTGAGAGAGCTTAACTGTAGGCACACACATGCCTGTACACAGGAGAGAAAGAATGTGGTCCAATCAGATCCTGCAGGCCTTTGATAGGCTTTCTCTCCAAGGACTGGGATGAAGGGCACCATATGCTTGACATGAAAGCAAACTCTACTACAGCACAGGCCATTACTCTTGGCAGGGTTTGCAGCTACTGGGGATTATGAATCTTGATTTGCAGGCAGGAAAAATATTCAACATTGCAAAAGTCATTTAAATTAGAAAGAGATAATCTACAGACTTGTCTCTTGAGTGTAAGAAGAGAGACTCTCCAGGCACAATCTAACTAAAAGATATATTGGGCCAACAAATCGACAGACTTAATGTATGTTTCTGGTTTAGTTGAAGATAAAAATGAGTTATTCTGACTTGCTGAAAAAGAGTTTGAGTTCTGTCATACTCTTGGATTTTTACGAAAGAGGTTTTCTTACTGTTTTCTATAGTAATAGTTATGCTGAGTTTAGCAGTTCCTGCCATGAACTATACAGTCTTATATTGGTTACTATACAAATAGAGAACAAAATTACAAATTTGAGATGAAAGAATAATTAAAAAGCTATATTGGGGTAGATCTTTGGGGTTTTGTAATATCTGTGGAACTTTACCAGTAAACAGGCATATTTATCTTGATTTTTTTTTCATGCATAAAGAGAGAGATCTGGAAAGGAAAAGGCAAATGAAAAAAGATTCTGCTGTTATCAGCTGCTAAAATTACTCTCCTGTGCAGGCTAACATACATTTTCACTGTGACCTGCAAAAAAAGACTGCAAAGAGTTCCTCCAGGCACATGGTAGCTCTAAGACACAATAAGAACCCGATATAAGCATCTGTCCTACAGCCCTCCTTGGCTTCACAGAAACCTCTCTCACCTGTTTCTGACTCTGCTCATTCATTTAGTCCAGGGTGTTCTGCCTGAGAACTAAAGAGCTAGTCTCACGGGAAGATAAATTCTTCAGAGTAATACTAATTTGATCCTACCTGCTGTTGTTTTGAATCAAGCACAATCTGTCTTTCTTCCAAGTAAATGTGATGACACACATCACACAAAGTCCTGATGATACAGCATTGGACTTTTTAAAATGTATACAGATTTAAGGCTTTTCCATAGACATTAAGCTCATTCAAGTAAGAAGGCTCATTCAGGTAAACTGCAGTCCATTATTAACAGCAGTCAACCATTATGTATATGCAGAGAGATTTTTGGCCAGTGGAATGATTCCTTCATAGTACGACACAACTTTCATTGTAAGCTGAATAAGATGATCAAAGAGAGCCTCTGAAATTATCAAGAGGAAGTTTGCATCATAAAAAGAGGGTAGGTGACCACTAAAGACAGTGCAAACCATCTCACTCATCCAGCTTTGCATCAAGTCCATATGAAAGTTGTTACAGTTGCCCTGCAAAGTCACAGTCTATAAACCCAAACTGTTGAAGTAAGTTTGATGGATTGTCCAAAGGATGAGGAATATGTGACAGAATAAACAGGCAAATTTTGGTACTGAATACAGAAAGCATGGACATGGAAACAGCTCTTCAAACTACTTAAAGCCACCTTCTCAATATGCCAAACCCCCTCAGGGAGTGACCATATGCCAGAGCTGGACCCTCAGCACAGGTATCCTGAGCTGCAGACCACAAAAAAGAAATATTAGGTCCTCGTATTGATTTTGACATTTTTGTTTAATTCAGGGGGGGTTGGATTTGTTTTCTTGTTTAGTTTTTCAATCATTGTTCCAGCTCATGTTCTAAACCTATGCCCAAGCTGCAAATGTTTTTTGATTGTTTTGGATTGAACCCTTCACCTACACAATTCCACAATGATTAAGTCAATTTCCTGTCAAAGCATATTGTATTTATCTGCTTTCCTCTCAACCTGTTGTATATGTAGTTGGAAGCTACTTATATGACAGAGCTGAAATGCTGCAACACCATCTTGTTTGTGATAGAGAACCTAAGCTTACCTGCAAGGCTGCGAGTGGAGATAGCACCTTGTAACATGAGGATCTGTTTTCTGTTTCTGAAAACCCGGAAGAGAATGTTGAAGGGAAAGTTGGAAACTCCTGGTTACATTTTTCTATCTCTAGTGACTTGTGGTTGCTAATATTCTTTTTTAAAAAATGACCTACTAGAGAACTCAGCATGGTGTTTCTCAGAGGTACAGAAATCTCTCAGATTTTCCAGGCAAGTGCGGTGGACTGACCCTGGCTGGACACCACAGTATCACAGTATCACCAAGGTTGGAAGAGACCTCGAGGATCATCGAGTCCAACTTGGTGCCATGTCCAATCTCCTCTTGAACACCTCTAGTGACAGTGCTGCCACCACCTCCCTGGGCAGCCCATTCCAATGGGACAAATGACTCTCTCCGTGAAGAACTTTCTCCTCACCTCGAGTCTAAACCCCCCCTGGCGCAGCTTGAGACTATGCCCAGCACCAGGTGCCCACCAAGCCCATCTAGCACTCCCCTTCAAAAATCTGTGGTGTTTTCTGCCTCTTTGAAGATGAAACTAATCAGACACCAATTTGAGAATTACATCACTGACCCTGTGGACCTTTCAGACCTAAGTCTTAATCTGGGGTTTTGTTCAAAGTAACTGTATGATGATAAGACTTTTGTCTTCAGTAAAGACTCTTCATCAAAGTTATTCCTTTTTTTGAACAGTTCTTCCCACTGCTTTTCTAGGGAATTAAATTATATTTGCTTTTCATTATGGAAATTAGACATTTCTGTACTGCACAACAGCCCACAGCAGAAAAGCTGCTGTTCTTGCTCAGTCACACTGGCCATTTCTGCCTATACTGGAACTTTAACAACAGCTTCTTAAAATAGGACAGACCTAATAACCCAAGAGTCCTCTGTCAGAAAAAAAATGAGATTGCAGAGTGATGATATACCCTGTGCAATATTGCTTCATATTCACTTAGTCACTTATTTCTCCTGTGCATTCTTTTAACTGCATCAATGAGGCCCAGCAACCACCTTTGATTCCACATCACTGAAATAATTTCTTTTTTTCAGTTTAGAAGTATGCCCCTGTTGAAATTCTGCTCCTTTTGAAGTGTTGAGGCCTTCTGGATTCTAATTTGGCAGCTGTAGATCACTGGTAATATAGAATTTTTAGAGGCATATGTTAATGCAAGTACCACAAGAATGTAGACAAAGTTGGTGAGGGGTTTGGAACACAAGCCCTATGAGGACAAACTGAGGGAGATGGGCTTGCTTGCCCTGGAGAAGAGGAGTCTCAGGGGAGACCTTATTACTCTCTACAACTACCTCAAGGGAGGTTGTAGATAGGTGGAGGCTGGTCTCTTCTCCCAGGCAACCAGCACCAGAACAAGAGGACACAGTCTCAAGCTGTGCCAGGGGAGGTTTAGGCTGGAGGTTAGGAAGAAATTCTACATAGAGAGAGTGATTACCCATTGGAATGGGCTGCCCAGGGATGTGGTGGAGTCACCATCACTGGAGGTGTTTAGGAGAAGACTTGATAGGGTGCTTGGTTGCATGGTTTAGTTGATTAGGTGGGTTGGATGATAGGTTGGACACAGTGATCTTGAAGGTCTCTTCCAACCTGGTTTGTTCTATTCTATTCTAGATGTATCTTATGGATAGTATAGATTGATCCTAAAGCAAAACAAAAATCAAGAAATGAGAGCAACAACAGAAAACAAACAAAACCACAAAACCCCCAAATAAACATAACACCCAAACCAACCAACCAACCAACCCAAACAAATACAATGAGCCCAACACACAAAACCACCCCAAACCGAACAACTCAAAACTCAAAATCCCAACAAGAAATCCCATGTCCATACTACAGATAGCCCTTGATGGTCCAAGAAATATGTTGTCTCTTTAAGACAGCTCCTTGAGATACACTACCCTAAAAGATATATAATTTTCCATCTTCATGCTTGAAGATTGGCATGGGCCTAGGAGGAAATTAACCCCAAGCACTTCTACATCTAAGCTGTGAAGATTTGTTTTGTCAATGCATTTCCTATCAGTGTCACAGCACATGGCAAAGTTTTTAAGAAACAGGCAACAGATAAGGTCATGTAGACCTACAGAAAAGGTCTCTAGCAGAGCCAGAATCTTATTTTCACCTAGGAGCCAAAAATGCAGAGTATGACATGAAATGCAATAGGTAATATCACATTTCAGAACTGAATATTGCTAGCTGAAATTTGGGGATCATGAGAAAATCCATTTCACAAAGATGGAATGTCCAAGGCCTTTGAGATGATACAATATGAATGAGAATAGGAAAAGAAGCAGTAGTTTTGCCCAATCTCTTAAAATCAAATGCTGCTGTAGAAGTAGGCACACTATGTGTATAAGGATAACAACATCGCACGCTCACCGCTGATTAAATGGCAAGTGAACAGCAAATCTCAGCAGCATTGTCTTATCACATTAAAACAAGGGGAAAAGCTGAGCTGACTTCGCTGAATGAGCTGACTAAATTTTTTCCCTTTTGGCACACTGTGCACAGCAGAGCTGCATATGATTGAAAAGTCATTACATAGTTCTTTAACATGAAAATGTTTAATCTAAGACACAGCTCCTTTTCAGCCTCCAGTAACTTCTTATTATTGGAGTCATACCGTTGACATAAGGTATTAATGCATTTTCTGAGGTTGTGTGAGGTGCAAAACTTGGGTTCTGACAAGTTCTTCCAGTTAAGTTCTGCCAGGAATTCCCAGGAGCTTCCTGAAGCAAAAACTTACAAACTAATGAAGGTTCCATGACATTTTGCTATCTTCTCTCTAGCTATTTGTTTTGGTCCAGAGATCTGTGGCCCAAAACAACTGTTTTTCTGTACCTCTTGCTTTTAACCATTAATGCTGATCACACTGCAGATGCTTCACTATCTTATAAATAGGTTCACATCTGTGTTACTCTAGCCCAGAATCCACTAAGACACCCATACAGTGCTATGGCAATGCACTGGTGAAAAGGCAAAAATGAAGATACATCCAAAGCTGACATATGGAAATATGTAAACAAGGTATTCCATCTTCTGAATGAGGTGAACTTAAGGAACATCTTCATTCTCACACTAAAGAACATCAGGAGAGAGAAGGAAGCAAAAATCACTTAAAAATAAGGCCTTGTTTCTTTGCAAGATATTAACTCACAGGAGATGCTTCCTCCAAAAACTGCCTACTCATTTTCTCTTCATATGTTCTTTCTTGTAGAAGAACTGTCCTCCTACATCTCAAAAAACCCCCCATCCTTGTCATTTGGGATTTCCTTCATAACATTCTGACAGCTAAATAAACTTATCTGGAACCATCTCCAGAAGAATAATGAAATGAGGAAGGGTGAGGCTCAGGGTGCAATAGGGTTATGACTTCATTTTGGTGCCTTGAAAAAAAAAGGTTAAAATTGCCAGAAATACATGATCCAAATCTAGGTGACATTAAACAGATAGCACTGAATGACCAAGGAGATAGCATTTGCCTTTCTCCATCTGTGAGCTCACTTTATGCTTTAAGCTGCATTAACTTTGCTTAGCTACAAGCCACAGCCTTTTTCTTGCATCAGACACTGTGAGAGAAATCCTCTTTCTCATGAGGGGGAGGAAAAGGAGAGCATAGATGCTAGAGATGAGATGATGAGATGCTAGATTTGCTGATGTCTCAGGACAGCATGTTTCTTCCTGTTGCCACTTGGAACAAAAAGGTGAAGGATTTTGTTCATCCTTTTGCAAGTGGTATAGCTGTCACGTACAAGCTGCTAGCAGAGAACAGCAGGGACAGTGCTCCCACTGCACCTCTTTAATCAGACTTCTACTGCAGTGGGTGTATTTTGAAGAAGTTATGTTAAAATATAGGGGTACCATCACCCACGTGGCCTATTTTCCTTACCTTCAGAGTGCTCCTGGGCAAACTGAACATTCATCTATTTTTTTTTTTTAACATGCTTTAACCTCAGTGTTCTCATCTGCAAGTTAACATTTGAGGCAGACCATGCACATCTCCCTCAAACTTCATGAACAAGTGATGAGAGTCTCACTTGCCTTCAAACAGGCCACATCTTTTTTGGTCTGTGCAGTCACTGCCTATCTGTCCCTAGACTCACTAGGCAACTCCTGTTGTGTGAAGGGAGGAAGGACAGAGATAAACCAACTTTATGAATATGCTGAAGTATTCTGGGAAGCACTCAGCATAACAACAAAATGAGACACACAACAAACTGGCTGGATAAGAAGAAATCTGTGTTGGAGCTAATAGACATTAGACAGCAGACCACCAGTTTGCACCTATGTGATAAGTCTTATGCTCCTCTGGGAACACGCAGAATTACCAGCATTTGACTTTCAGCTTGGATTAACTATCAGTAAGAAAAATGCTGACTCAGATTAAAATATGTCTAGTTGCAGAAAAAAGACAATTTCAAGGAGATGGGTGCTTAAGCACTCGAGTGTGTAGCCAAGGCTGCCCACTGTGTGAATCACTCGCTACCCATTCAGCAGGTCATTACAATTTCAGCATATCTGAGAATCTTCCAGGAACAATAGCTGGTAGTGTTCAGCCAATGATTAGACTTGATGATCTTAAAGGTTCTGTGATTCTAATAACATAGTTTGTGCAGAGCTAGAGAAAATGGGAATTGAAAAGTTCACTTATTAGGAAAGGAAGATACAACAGGAGACAGTGTACACTGCACAGCAGTCTTGTCTTCTACACTGATGGAACCTTCAGTGCAGCACCCAGTGCATTTAAATGCAATACATTTCTGCCTCAGGTTTTTATTTCTTTTTATTTTTTTTTCTCTTATAAAGACTACTCAATTAGAAAGGGATCAGAATTGATTGCAGTCAATGAGGACAAAGATGGAATGGATAAAACTCCTAGCACTAGAATTAGAACTGCAACTTCCAATGTTTTCATTAAGACCAGCACTGGAAATAGATTGCTGCAGAGGGAACTAATTAAAAAAGAACTAATAAATTCCATAGATGTAAATATAAAGCAATTTTTTAATCCATCTGAACACCAGCTGCTATTAACTCCGGGTGATGCTGGGTTTATATACATATGTTGGTGTTATTCATACAGATGGTGCCAGAGCTTAAGCACTGAATGGAAGTATGCTTCGTGTGGTTGCTCCACTTAGACTCTAGCAATAAATACTAGATTAATGAAAACAATAATCCCATCAGAAAGGAGTTATCTTAGTAGACACCCAGAAGACCAAAGCAGTTGGTCCTTGCATCAGAGCAAAGGCTTGTGGCAGGAAAACACAGATATATTAGAGAATTCATGGAATTATTTTGGTTGGAAAAAAATCTCGTCCTGTCAAATTGTCAATCCAGCATTGCCAGGTCACCACTAAAACATGTCCCTCAGTACCACATCTATACATCTTTGAAAGACTTCCAGGGATGGAGATTTCACCACTGCCCTGAGCAGCCTCTTCTAAGGCTTGACAACACGTTCAGTGAAGAAATAGTTCCTAAAACTCTGCTAAAGCAATGTGAGGCAGTTTCCTCTTGTCCCATTGCTTCTTCCTTGGGAGAACAGACCTGCCCCCACTTTGTTGTGACATTCTTTCAGGGAACTGTAGAGAGCAAGGGGATCTCCCCTGAGCATGCTTTTTTCCAGGCTAAACAACCTCAGTTCCATCATCTCCTCATTTTGTTCTAGCAAAAGTAGTTGTCCCTATGTCCTCAAAATCACCTTGGTCAGATTTAGCAAGTTGCCACATCTATTTGACTCCTCTCTGTTTATTATCACTATCATGAACAGCATCACTAAAGGGATTAAGCAGACTTTCAGAAGTGTGTTCATTTTCTTTTGATGAGAAACAGAAGTTTGTTGGAGAGGGAAGATAATCATGAATAGTCACTGAAGAGCCAGCTATACATTCTGTATTCTGCATTGTGCCTTTGGTTGCATTTGTGTGAACAGAAATTATCAAGATTTTACTTACTCTTTAGTGTGCAGTGTTCTAAGGGATTAACAGACAAAAGAGGAGAGATGAAGTATTTAAGGGCTCCAGGAGACACAGAGAGAACTTTTGGGTATCAAAGAAGCCTTTATATAGCTAAAATCTGTTAAATAAAAGGCAGAGGAAGAAAAAAAAAGGGATATCCATTTAGGTACTTTTAATAGATCTGGTAGACCACAGTGACTGAGGTCTTTACATGCTTAACATAAAAATGAAATACTAGTCTAGACAAAATACAAGAGAGTAAACTGTAGGGAATTACATAAAATTCATGGAATAGAAAGAGACTTTTCAGTTATCTTTATGTCTCTAGAGATGTTTGTAAAGCAGAATAATTGTGGTAGCTACTGCGGAGTCTTCTCCATCTGGTACAATTGAGATCTCCCAGACAATAACAATTAGCAGTGAATTTTGGCACTGTCCACTGCCTTTTTTGGAATAATGTTACCAGATGTCATATTTAGTATGAATGAGCAGAAGCCTACAAAACCTTACACAGAGCAAGCAGAAGAATCACAGAATCATGGAATCGTTTTGGTTGGAAAAGACTCTTTCTCATTCTCTAACTCTACCAAGTCTCGTGCATGTTCCTCAGCACTACACCTCTCTGTCTTTTAAACACCTGCAAGGATGGGGATTCAATCACCTCCCTGGGGAGCCTGTTCCAGCATTTGAGAACCCTTTCATTGAAGAAGTTTCTTCTTCTAAACCTCACCCGGTGCAGCTTGAGGCCATTTCCTCTCATCCTATCACTTATTACTAGGAAGAAGAGGCCAACACCCACAGTTCTTTTTCTTCAGATACTGAACTCCACCTTTGACAACATTGACAAACAAAACAAGCAAAGAAATACTAAATCCTTACTACTTAGAGTCAGTTCACTGCTTTGTTCATGACCTGCAGTTGAGAGGATCAGAATACCCTCAAATTATGTTTTGCCAAGTTTCTCTTTAGAAGTCTTCAGCCTTCACTGCACTAGATTCCTACTTGTTTGGAGGTGGTAGATTCCTGAAGCTTTACACCCCAGTCCATTACTTCAAGTGACATCTAAAAGCACGTAATTCCCCTCGCTCTCCCCCCTCTCAATAATGCAATACTGCAGCAGCATCCTGAAATAAACAGCTCCTTCCTCTTATGTAACAGATGGTGCTATGCAACCCAGAGCACAACCCTATCTGTAGCAGCACTAATGAGGTAGGAAAGCTAGGCAGATCAAGGTGGAGGGAGCATACACATTCAGGAGACCACTTCGCCTTCGTTATTCCCAGCGGTGAAGATGAGGAGATGTGAGTCATTATGAAAAAGATGGGAACACTCATTGACATATGCCAGGCTGTATTTTACATCAGCTTCATCTTCTCTTTTTCTTTGGTGAGAAATAGTAAATATTTAAGGGGAAACCACGATGCTACTTAAAAAGCACTTACCTAATTAAGCCTCAATGCAGAGATGCACTCTGTGATGCTCACCACCTAAGGCTATACCTCAACCATATGGCACTTTAATAGATACTAGTGCAGGGAGCCCTTTTTATATTTTAACAGATGGGTGCATGCTAGATACTGGGGTTGGAGCACAGAGGAGAATGAAAAAAACAATTGTAAAGAAAGAGAATCAAGAAAGAAAGACAAAGGTCAAAGGATGAATTCTTACTGAACCCTTCCATTTCTGATCAAAACAGATGGAGGTCTTGTTCCTTTCCTGGAAAGAACTTCTGTTGTGTCCAAACCCTTGGCCTCAGACTCACTGATCACAAACCTTTTTCATAGCAGAGTTCCTCTATGAAGGGCTGGATTTACAGCAGAAATACCACTGCTCATTTCAGAGCTTGCTGGGCCAACCAATAGTTTCATGACTTTAGGAGTTAGACTCAAGTTTTTGTAGTGTTTCTTCTGCTGTATATTTAATTCTACAGAATTTAAACTCCAACAAATAATACACAGAAATGTCTACATGTTTCTGTTTGTTTTTTTTTTTTTTTTCCAAATTAGTTTTCCCAGACTCCCTGTAGATCTATGTCAGACTTGAATGCCTGCATGGGGAAATTAGAGCTACTCATTGCTGTCACTTTCAAGTTTCTTAATGGGCCCAGGAAGTCATGCTGGACATGTTATCAAATTAAATCCTTAGACAACTATCAATTCTTATATTAAAATAGTTTTTTACTTAAAACATTGAAGACTTTTGACTGGAGCTACCAGCCTAATTGGTTTTGATCTATTTTATTTCATTGTGTCAGTGACTAATCTAGAGTTTCTCACCCAAACATTCATGATTTTCTGTCAGATTTATTTAACAACTTCTTAAAAGAGTATCATTGGTATGTAAAAGTACATCTGACTACTATTTTCTGTCGTCCTTCAGCTCAAACTAAATCTATTACCTGGCCTGAGATCAAGCTTTACTAATAGCTAGAGAAATTTTCCAGAAGAAAGAAAATACTGAAACATGACATGCTATTCAGGGCTCTCAAAATTTTCCAAGTCATTGATGAAATAAAATCAAAGATTAGGCTGTAAATGTGCCCAGTGACACAAGGTGCACTCTTTATTCAGTTCTACATGGAATGTAATAGCGGAGAGGTATGTCCCTGAATGGCCAGCGCTGTTTTAATTATCTTATACTCAATAACTGAGAAATTGTTGTGCATCACCCTAAGACAGGGGTAGGATATCCCTAAGTCCAGTGTGGAGCTGATGCAGCCAGAAATCCAGTTTCACCAGTACATTTGATTTTTTTGTCTCAGAAAAGCATTTTCCTTCTGGCAAGATTCTTCTTGTGGATCTTTTCTAGCTTGTCCAATATTATGCAGACTGAAAGGAAGAATCATTGCAGAAAGCAGCTTTCACAGACCCTCTGTTAGAAATGGGAAAGCATGTATTGTTGGAGGAAGCATTCTACCATCTTTGTGAAGGTGATTCTAAACCTGCTGTAGATACAGAGGGTCTAGTTCTCACACTGGAAACATTTTATGCTTAATGTAATTCAGTTTATGGCCCCTGTGCACTGCAAGAGTGGTGTAAAATGGCATTAAAGTTAATGAGAATAAGGCCTAGGGATTCAAAGATTGGCTTTCTGCTCTGATTGATATTACTTCCGTTGTTTTATAGGAATGTTTAAAAG
The DNA here is from genome assembly GCF_014839835.1 of Dryobates pubescens. Taxonomy (NCBI): domain Eukaryota; kingdom Metazoa; phylum Chordata; class Aves; order Piciformes; family Picidae; genus Dryobates; species Dryobates pubescens. Next base: position 15,662,576 of record NC_071625.1, on the reverse strand, counting down.
TCAGGACAGAGACATTAAAAATAAATACATAATCATAGATTGGTTTGGATTGGAAGGGACCAGAGATCATCTGGTTCCAATCCCACTGCCACGGGCAGGGACACCTTGCACCACGCCAGGCTGATTGAAGCCCCATCCAACCTGGCCTTAGATACTTTCAGGGAGGTGGCATTCACAACTTCACTGGGAAACCTGTTCCAGTGTCTCACTGCTCTCACAGTTAAGAACTTCTTCCTAATATCTAGTCTAAACCTACCCTCTTTGAATTTGAATTTGAAACTCTTATCCCTTGTCCTACCAGTATACTCCTTGACAAAGCAATCAGTCTCTATCTTTCCTGTAGGTTCCCTTTAAATACTGAAAGGTGATATAGGGCTTCCCTGGAGCCTTCTCATCTCTGGGCTAAACAACCCCGATTCTCTCAGCCTGTCATCAATCGAGGAGGTGCTTCATCCCCCTGATCATCTTTGGGGCCCTCCTCTGGACACACTCAAAACAGGTTCATGCCTTTCTTATGCTAATGGCCCAGAGCTGGACACAAGTCTCACCAGAGAAGAGCAGATGTGGAGAATCACCTCCCCTGACCTGCTGTTCATGCATCACGTTCTGGGCTGCAAGCACATATTGCCAGTTCATGTTCCACTTTTCACCCATCAGTAACCCCAAGTCTTTCTCCAGAGGACTGCTTTCAATCCAGTCATTGCCCAGCCTGTATTTCTGTTTGCCCTGGATTGCCCTGACCTAGGTACCGGACCTCACACTCAGCCTTCTTGAAATTTGTAGGAAAATTCCATCCATCAATCTGTCCAAGCATCCAAGAGAAATACAATGCAGTGCTTGTTACAGAATCTAAGCCTTGACTGAATTACAAGTAGGATTAATCTGGCCTTTTAGAATTAGATGTTGATACAGTAATTTCTTTAAATCCATACCTCTCAATTGCTTCAGCAACATTTTATTCAAAAGCAAAAGTTTTCCTAAGTTTCACTTTACATTTCTTCTGTGAGGAAAAAATGACTTAAGAATAACACTGATAAACTTAAATAATGTATTATGAACATGTTTCAAAATGCTGACATTGAATATTTGCCCTTGCATGTAAGAAATGCTTGGGGAAAACAGAAACAGATATTTCTTTTACCTTCAAGTGCAATAACCTTTTTAATGACTTGTGAGCCACCTGATTGTTTGTGATGAAAACTCCCTGTTTCTGCTTATGTAAGGATTTTATTATTATGGCAGTATTTGGCTTTCAGTCTCCGAAATACATTGGAGCCCAAAGGAAAGTATTAAAAAGAAATCCCAAATTTAAGATATTTCATCATTTCAACAGTTACATTATGATAAATATCCAGATCTCTCATGTACTCTCTGAGCTGTACTTTGCAGAAGTAGTGTACTTTGACAAGGCTGGAGAGAAACAGAAGATATATCCAGTAATACAAACACATTGAAGCCATCCTGCTGTTTGGAGGATGGTCTGTTCTATGAAAGGGCAGCTGCAATGCATCCAGGTATTCAGTGCAGGTATCGTGGCATTTACTTACTAAAAATGAACACTTTTACACAGACCCAAAATAAAACCACAACAAAAAAAATTCCTTGCAGAAAGTGCTGAAGCACATCCAGAGGAGGGCAACAAAGCTGGTGAAGGGTCTGGAGAACACGTCTTTTGAGGAGCATCTAAAGGAACTGGAGTCACCTAGTCTAAGAAAAGGAGGCTCGGGGAAGACCTTGTTGCTCTTTGCAACTACCTGAAAGGAGGTTGGAACCAGGTGTGGGTCAGTTCTCCCAAGTAACAAGTGATAGCACAAGAGGAAATGGCCTCAAATTGTACCAGAAGAGGTTTAGTTTGGATATCAGGAAAAATTTCTTCACCAAAAGAGTTGTAGAACATTGGAACAAGGAAACAGTGGAGTCGTCTTTCCAGGAGGGATTTAAAACCTGAGTAGATGTGGTGCTGAAGGACATGGTTTAGTGGTGACCTGGCAGTTTTGGACTTGATTACCTTAAAGGTCTTTTCTAACCAAAACAATTCTATGATTTTACAATTCTGTATTGTTTTGAAGGCAAAAGACATCAAGCAAACCTTCAACTGATCAAGGCATTTGGAAAATTTCTTGAAATGTGTTGCCTGCCTTGAAAACCATGTCACAACAAAAGTAGCATTCAAGTGACATGGTGAAGATGTACTAACCTTTACATATACCTATATATTCTTACTTTTTGTGCATTTCATAGATATTTAATGTTCGTGATTATATGGTATAAAAATCCTGTTGAAGCAAAATTTTGCAACATGGAAAAGTAATTTGGGATTACTGTAAATGTTAGACTACATGTCACCTGGGAACCTAGGCACAGCTCAGTGACAAAATAATATGCCTCTGGATTGAAGCATCTTCAGTACAGTGGGAAAAGGACAGATAGCAATCCCACAAGGAGAGAAAAGACCATATGCAAAAAATGGAACAGATGTTTTGGAAACCCAAGCAATTCTCATTCAGTCCTTATCAATTTGACACACCCAATGGTTAGATTTGATCTTAAAGGTCTTTTCCAAGCAAAATTATTGTATATATTGTATAAATTGTATATATTGTATAAATACATGTAAATTTAATTCCTTATCTTGGGCTAATTGTTTGGCTAGGCATTACAAAGCATATTGTAAGAAAGGAGTTGAAGGAGAAAGAGGAAGACTGCAGAAATCCTCTCCTGGTGCTAATGTATGCTTCATGCCTTGAAACACAAAGGTTGATAGTTACAATTTCTATTTAGAAGTTGTTGCAACTTTCTCCCCTTCAATATATGCCAATCAGCTCTGGAAATGTCTAACATTTGTGCAATTTGGTGGCTTCTCATTTTTCAAACTTCCCAATCAGGAGGTCAGAACACACTCTTGCATGGTAATTTTCTGTCTTTTCTTAAAGCATTGTCAGTGGAAAAATTACATTCCCTGCACAGGACCTGTTTCTAAAATGAATGGAGGGATTTCCAAGCCCTGTAAAATCACACTTCTTAAAATAATAGCAATAATTTTAAACCCCCCAAAAATTGCTGTGGCAAATTATCCTTGGACGAATTCACAACTGCATGGGCTACGCTCACCAGAGCATCGCACCTTGACATAATCATGAAATGTTACACAAAGGAAAAGCTAAATATTCCTTCACCAGCATATCCATAGTCTTCTACCATATGCCATTTCCCTCCTCATATTTGCATTTGAAAGCCTTCTACTGTATTGCTTTCATTTAATATTTGAGTAAGAGACCTCAGAAGAGACAGCTTGAAAGAGAAACATCTGTCATGGGTGCTGGTATAACATGCTAGAAGTGGCTTTGTGGAGTTGGCAGTACATTTGGAGTTGTCAGGAATATTTTTGATGCTTTCACTTGCTTTCCTGCACTGCTTTTGCTGTGCCATGAAGCCTTGATACTCCACACACTTTTTTAGCCTGTGGACATTAAATATGTATCTCATTCTACCATTTATGTGATCCACATCTGAACGTGAAAACTCACTGATCTTAATGGTTGGAAGGAAGTCTGGCCATTGCCTTATCTCTGAGGAATATAACTCCTTATCTGCTACATTTGTTTTAGGAATAGGATGGGCTACCACATGAAGAAGGACCTCATGGAATCTGGAATGACAAACTTGAAACCAAAGAGTACAGATCTCAAGTGTTTCAGAATTAGGAACACTTACAGTGACAGAAGGGCTTTAATGATGTTCAACAGAGAGCTACTAGCCCTAAAATTTGTTTAGAATCATAGAATCAAAGAATATCTGAAGAATATTTTTGCTGCCAGCACATGTTATGGACTCATATTCAACTTGACATTGGGCAATGGCAACAGTGCATGCCATTAGACATTTTGAGCTAATAATTTAAGCTATGCATGAGAAACAGAGCTGAGGACAGTTATGTCAAATCCATGGTAGCAGAAAATTCCAGCTGAAAAGTGGGGATGAAAAGCTGGAGTAACTAACTCTCCAAGGATGTAATTGCCTGAAAACTTTTCTTATCTGACTTAAAAGCCTCTAAAGTCCTGCTGGATGAGGATTTGGTGTGACTCCCAAAATATCCTTGGGGGTATTTTTGCTTTTAAAATGAGTGCACAATGTGGGATGCTTTCATCTTTTCATAAAGCATTTGGAAGGAGGAGAGATCAGAGCGCCTATTATGTTTTCTCTTTCAGCAGTGTCTTCTTACATATAAAGTCATTAAGAACAATTTAGTAATAATGCTGAACATTTTAATAATTAAATTAGAAATCTAAGAAAGTAAGGGAAATGTGTAACTTGTGTAATTTGCCTCCAAATCTGCTGCTGCTATTGCTTTCTGTAGCTTCATCACTGCAGACTGTGTGGTCTGTGTGACCTCTACCTTGGCACCCAGTGGTCAAGACTTACTTTGAGTTCCACTCCATTAGTGAGAATAAATGAAAACTTACTGGATTTCAATATTAAAATCCCACTGATAATGGGCTGGATTTGGATTTGGTTTGTGCTCAGTTCAGAGAAGGAAGACATGCTTTTTAAAATGACAAGAAAACATTAACAAAACCCAACAATCCAAAAAAACCACCAAAACCCAAACCAAAACCCAAAACCAACCAACCAAAACCAATCACAACTCTTTAATTACATCTTGAAATGAAATTATTTGGGATAATTCATTCAAATACCCTTTTGACTGCTGAGTTGGTAAAATTTGCAAACATGTGGAAAATGCTGTGCTGCACAAGTAGCACCTTTTTTATTTCCATTCTGACAGCTGAAGGTATAGTGACCAGCCGTACTAGAGGAGAGGACAAGGAGCAGTGGGGGTTTTTTGAGACCTTTTAAAAGAAGCAAAGAAGTGTAGCTTTTGAGTTCAGCTCTGAAAAAAAACTACTTGGGTTTGTTGTGTCTGCAGCATCACTCAGAACTTCTGCCATCAAACACCAACTAACTGCTAAGTTCAATAAAAAATACTGTATGATAAGTGGTTACATCAAACTAGTCAGTAATGGGACTATTTTTTTCTTCTTTCTTTTTTTTTTACAATAAAGCCCCCCCCCAAAAAAAAGACAGAAATTTAGCCAGATGAATATTTCAGCACCTGGTTTACTTCTTCACTTTGAACACAAAATGTTGCTCAAGCAGGACTAGAAAACAGGCAGCCACCTACAGAAACTCCTCAGGCAGAAATCATAAGTATTTTTTGAAGTTAAACAGAAATAGGACAGTGACATTTTTTTCTGTTTTGTTCCCTTAATTGCCAGACAAAGTGCAATTTTCTGTTCTGTTCTATCAACCAGATGCCCTTGTCAACCACCATCATACTACGGTAATGGAACTTGACGTCCTCTTTGTTTTTTTCTCACTGTATTTGTGTGACTCACTGTGCAAAATAAAAGCGTACTAAGAATAGAAGAGGTTTTGTTAATGCCAAAGCTATGAAATTCCCTTCATCTAATTGCTTTCAGAATTTTTTTTTCTCACTGTTAAGGCTCTTGAAGTTGTCTTGATATGCTATGAGCGTTCAGCCGTGAAGCTATGCACCAGTCCAACACATCAATTTCAGGAGAAATCCTGATAGGGTAAAGTTTTCAAAGGTACTTTGACACCTAAGGGAGTAAGTACAGACCTATGCAAACTTCCCAAAGACATGAAGGCTGCAGAATTGCTTTTGAATACTTTATACAGTTGAAAAGCTGTCCACAAATGACAAATGGCCACAAATTATGCTGGAGTATTACAAAGCAGCTGAAGCTGTGATGCAAACCACTTGAGATACTGAAGCATAACAACAAATTAGGTGGAAAAGAACTTACTGTGCCACAGTTGAAGCTATACTACACAAAAGAGTAGGAGAAATGCCTTTCACTTTTGTTTTTTTAAAATTTATTTTTTTGAATGAAGAAAGGAAATCAGCCATTCCATGACTGCTTTAAAACTCTACAGCAGAAGAAACCCCATCAAAACAACATTTGTTTGTGAGGCCAGTAAAAGACTGAGAGAGTAATTTTATTAAGATGTGACATTCTGAAAGAGGAGGGGAGAGGAGAGGATGGGAGAGGCTGGGAGAGGAGAGCCTTGGAGAGGAGAGGCTCAGAGAGGAGAGGAGAAGCTCGGAGAGGACAGGAGACTTGATCTTAGAGGTCTTTTCCACCTGAACAATTCTATGAATGTACAACTCTCTGATTCTATGAAAAGAGGAGAAAAGTTCTCCTCTGCACTTCTACTCCCACAATCAGCAAATGATTTCTTGAGTAAAGGACTGACAGACTTTCATCCCAGTTTATCACAGATACTCAATCACCAGTTATCTCTAAAGAGCAGGGTGAATGAATCAGCTTTGTCAAAATCTTGGCTTTTGTTTGCCTTCTTTTTGTTTTACTGATTCTTCTTTTTTCTTTTTGCCTTCCTCTTCTCCAAAGTTTGTAATGTGCTGGTATATCCATTACTCTAAATAACCTTAGCTTTAATAGCCTCATTGATAATGCTATAAGGGGGCACATAACTATTTAAATAAGCTTACCCAGAACTACTAGCTGCCAGAAATGCTTGAAATATCATGTGCATCTTTACCTCCCTTTCAATGAGGGTCATTCTTTCCTTGTTGATTACCACAGATCACCTTATTGAGATGCAAACTCAGTAAGCTGATGAAACTTCATTTTTTTTTTCCCCTAATACTAAAATATTCTTTGAATGTTTTGCTGAGAAATTCTAACATAACCATTTTTCAAATAGGCAACGGATACTGGAGATGGCTTTTGTCATTCATCTGAAAAAATAAATCTGGCCAAGATGCAAAGCTGCACTTGCTTATGCTCACTGCAAGCATAAGCACTTCTAAAATTTTCAGGCATTTAAAATTCTTTAGACATATTACCTGCATGAAGCATGACCCATCCAGTTGGTCCTGCCTTCATCCCACAACCTCAATAAATGTAATCAAAGGTATTGCTTCCTCCGTGTTTCCCTTGCCTTGCATTCACAAACCTTTGGTTTTCTCCAAAGCTTCTGGACATGCACATTTGGTACTAAGATCTGTTCTGAATATGCGATCACCTAGCTCAGCTTTCTGACAGACAACAGGCCATAAGTGTGAATAATTTGGCATCCAAACACCAGCAATGACTTTGAATAGTAAAATCTCTGCACTTCAGGTTGTCATTAATAAAATCTGAACAAAATGTCTTTCCACATAAAAAGGACATTTGGGAGAGAATTTCAGGTGTCATAATTAAGTGAGATGCAGAAGCTCACAGTGAAGTGATTAACCTTACGTTCAGAACAGAACTTGACTGGTGTGCAGCAAATATGACATGTTGGTGAAGATGAGAAGGACAAATGATTGTTCACTGACCACTCACTATCAGGAGGTCAGGCGAATTTGATATCCACGTGTGAGGTGGACCAGTTGTGTGCCTTGGCTGGCATCAGGGGGGGAACAACCCAAACCAAAACCACAACAATGTTTTGTGACCTTCTGAAAATACATATTTGTGATGCCACAGATGGGGAACTGCATAATGCCACTTAATAAAGTCACTTCCCACGGTATGCTCAAACAGTATCTAAGATATTGAACTATTTCAATAAATATTAAGTTTTCTTTCTTTGTTTGTTTGAATAAATACATTTACAGACCTTCATGAACAAAGAATCAGGATAGAGTGACATGCTATATGCCTCCCTCAATCTCCAGAATATGGACCTATCAACATCTTCAAGGTAGGGCTGGTAAGTAGCAAGCCAGCAGAGACAGGACCACGTGTGCCCCATTCTCAGACTATCTCATCCATTGCAGCTCTAACAAAAAGAACAACTCCTGCCAAGATGAACTGTGTGAGAAAATACAAGTTAACTTTACTCCATTATAGAAGAGTTTGGGAGTACAGTAGCTGAGGTCCTGACACAGGAAGGCCCACAGGCCAACAATAGCCCTCAAATGTATCATCATATACAGAGGAGGTTGTTTTATCTGCCTCCTGCCAGGGAGGCAAGGAAGTAGAATTTAGCAGCACTTCTTCTAAAGATGCCCAACAGAAGCTTTGCTGCAAATATTTAGATGAAAGCAATACCACCCCTCAGCACTGCAAAGTCCAGTTTGGTGGCAGTCATTCTGCAGCCTCTCTGAAGCAAGTCAGTGGTCTCATTACCATTCCTGAGAGACCTCGATTGTTAAAGCTACCAACGACACTGCTCATGCTGCTAATATCATCTGGAAAAACGTCAAATGCTAAATGCTTTCTATGTCTCAAATGTGTTTGGACCTTACCCTGACAGGCAGCATAGAGACTTTCATGATCTTAATGACTTCCTTGACTTTTGTCAACAGTATATGCACTTATATATAGGCATTTCAATTATCTGATTTATGTAGCAGTTTGAATTTGGGAGATGAAATGGGGAGGATGTGAATGAAGATATGAAATAGGTCCTCTTGAAAGGCACAATGTTCATACATTGAACTGAAATCTGGAGCATCCTGGAAAACATCCTTTCTCCTCTTTCTCCACATTTCCCTGCTCTTTGTGTAGTACTTCTAACACTTTACTTCACTCTGCTCTTTGTCCCTGGAAAGGAAACTGGGTTACCCTAGGCTCTCCCACTGTGCATAAGAACATTTTTGGGTGTCCCTTTTTGCAGGCTATGGATAGCAGTAGATGTGAGGGCTGCCCAACTACAGGTGCAGCACAGCTGGTCCCTCGGGACATGGTGCTGTAGACAAAGGCATCAGGAAGCTCTTCCTTACTCCTCCCATATGAGGTTCATTAAAACCAATATTGCATCTAAACACCATAGCAAGGGGCTTTTTGTGGGCACAAAGTTAAAGCTGGATTTCTCAAATTATTAAGGATAAAAATAACTGTTGATTCTCCTTGTTCTATTTTCCATTCTGAAGACAGGAGTGAGAAGAAAAACACATTTCACAGTATCACAGTATCACCAAGGTTGGAAGAGACCTCAAAGATCATCAAGTCCAACCTGTCCCCACAGACCTCATGACTAAACCATGGCACCAAGTGCCACGTCCAATCCCCTCTTGAACACCTCCAGAGATGGTGACTCCACCACCTCCCTGGGCAGCCCATTCCAATGGCTAACAACTCTCTCAATGAAGAACTTTCTCCTCACCTCGAGCCTAAACTTTCCCTGGTGCAGCTTGAGACTGTGTCCTCTTGTTCTGGTGCTGTTGCTTGGGAGAAGAGACCAACCCCCTCCTGGCTACAATCATCCTTCAGGTAGTTGTAGACAGCAATGAGGTCTCCCCTGAGTCTCCTCTTCTCCAGGCTAAACAATCCCATCTCCCTCAGCCTCTCCTCGTAGGGCTTGTGCTCGAGGCCTCTCACCAGCCTCGTTGCCCTTCTTTGGACACCTTCATTTCTGGATAGGTCTAAGCTGTCTGGCTGGTGGACTTCACTATATATCATCTATATAGCCATTGCTTTGTTGTTTTTAATTTTTTTTTTCTAGATAGCAACTTTTTTTTTTATTTGCAGTTCTTCCCTGAAGCTTTCATTAATTTATCAGGATTCTTAGTCATTAAATATGAAAATTATTTTATTCAATTTTACAGGATACTTTTAATTTCTTGTCCTTTCCCTGTTGTTACAAGCTAGAAAAGTATAAAATGCTTCAAGAGAATAACGGTACTGTCTTAGTATTCAATGTATATAAACAAGAAGGCATACCCAGAGGTTATCATTGGGCTTGAATGGTGTTTTTCCCCTGAATTTGTGGATGAAAAAGAACTAATAAATCAAAATCTGTTAACAACAAAACCAAAAGGCACTGGGGCTTTGCCAAAATTAAAATTTAAAACAAGTAAATTAAAAGAAGCAGGAAGATAAATATTTGTGCTTTGATGTTTTCAAAAGCAAACAGAGGGAACTAGAAAGTTAACCAACTCAATTTCCATTTAAAATTTCAAAGTCAGGAAATGAAAGTAATGAAAATTAAACTGAAAACATTTAGCTTGACATTTTTTTTTTTTGTAGTCTTCTTATAGTTCTTAGAAAGACTTAGAATTGGTTTGAGGATTTTTTCCCCCTGCTCATTTGTTTAGATCTGTTTGACATAAAAATGGCCAGGATTTGCACAGATGTTGGAATAATAATCGATTAAAAACAAGACTATTAAACAAGAGGATGAGTAGGATCCCCTACCAGGAAAAAAAGCTTTTCTAATGAGCTTGAATAAAATAAGACATTAAATTAGGAAAAATTAATTTTCTGCTGAGCTTTCACCACCACAATGTCTCTGGGACACGGATTCCTACAGATGCTAAAAACATGAGGTTTCCAGCCATTTAAAAAAACAGACTAGATACAAGTATTGATTACCTGTTATATACTGAAGTTCAGAAACACGACACAATTCCAGTGCTAGGAGAGAGCATTTTCATGGAGTCAGTCCTCCAAACTGACCTGTGAATGATCCCTCATTTTAAATTCACTGCACCACAAGATTTTTTAGCTATAATCTCTGTTGCTTATTTCTTCACTCACTGGAAATGCTGCAGATAGATGCATTTTTTTCCTGGACATGAGAGTAATTCTCTAGTTTGATGTGTCAGCTGCTGTGTTATCAAGACTCATTTAAATAAGTATTTGCTACAGAACTCCTCTTGACACCTCTCAAGCTATTCCAGATGTCCTACAAGCTATCTTCACTACATAACTAAAAAAGTTGACACCTTTTCTTTACAGCACTCTGCTTTAGACATTTGTGCACTATTTTCATAACTAAAGCCTTCCCTTTCCCCGTGAAATCACTGTGCATTTTGTCACTTATTTCCATGGTCACAGGGCCTGGGCTGGAGGCTTGACCACACAGATCTCATTGTTGGTGACATTTGATCGATGCTCTAATGCTGCATAAATCTCTGGTGCCCTAAAACTAAGGCAATTCTGGGAAGCCCTCATTAATGTTTTTTCCATGGTATCACTCCTCTAAACCTTAGGTGCTTAAACACAACATCTGTCACAGCTGACTCAACTAAATACACAGGAGCAGCAGTTCCATGTCAGGGGCTGGAGAGCAACATGATTCCTAAGTGCTTTAAAACTTCACTATAACCTGGTCATTTCATGGCATATCATTCTCTCTAAGAGAAACCCAAAAATATTAGCCTTTTTGGTTTTAATTTCTAGACACCAAAGGTTTGTGATTTTTTTGTTTGTTTGTTACTTTGTTGTTTTCCTTCTTAATGCATGAGATAATCTACAATAGGTAATAGCAACAAAACCATCTTTTAACTGCTTATGAGTACTTCTCATCTTAGACATGAACAACATCAAATAGAGGTGAGACACTCATCTTGCCCTCACAAATGCTCCAAACTCAAACTGTTTCCAAAAGGCTAGCAAAATGCTGATCAGCTGATAGCAACTACAAAGGTGACATTAGGTATTCAGAGGAAGATTTTCCACAGGTGCACAAATACAGCCTCCTTCTTACTGAAAGCCAATGACATATATCATTTTATATGCTCTTTGGACCTTTGAAGGGCTCTTCATTATCCATTAAAACAATTATCTTTCTACTGAGTCACTCCATGCATTCCACTGACTTTTGAGGGTCCTTTTCAACCCAATGCATTCTATGATTTACAGAATCACCAAGGTTGGAAGAGACCTCAAAGATCATCAAGTCCAACTTGTCACCCAAGACCTCATGACTAAACCATGGCACCAAGTGCCACGTCCAATCCCCTCTTGAACACCTCCAGGAATGGTGACTCCACCACCTCCCTGGGCAGCACATTCCAATAGCTAACGACTCTCTCAGTGAAGAACTTTCTCCTCACCTTCAGCCTAAACTTCCCCAGGTGCAGCTTGTGACTATGCAGATCTCTTACCCAAGTAAGTCCTAAAATTCAGCAGAAATCCACACAGGTAAACAAATTCATGTTTACGCATCTGCCAAAATAACTGGGATTTCAGAAGTTATGCTGAGACCACTAGCATAGATAACACAGCATCTAGGCAAATGCATCACTTGCAGACTAAGAAGGAAAAAGACTATGTGATTCCTCCTGAACCTCAAAACCTTTTGGGCTCAAATGTCCTTCGAGGTTTCTATCGCCTCTATTTGTACCCGAGGTATTTCTGAATTCAAGCCAGCTTTGTAGGTAGCTCAGCAGTAACAACCAATAATGAAGAGCCACAAAATTATGTGAAGAGAGCACTTGCAAAACCCATAACCCTGGAGAAAAAAAGAGTTCCCCTAAACCACTTAGCAAACTCCAGGAATTTACAGGGTTTAGTGTTGTAGTTTTGTTTTGTTTTTCTTTTTTCTTTTTTTTCCTTTCAATGCATAAAGAAGATGCACAGTGTGCTATCCTTTATTGGGCATTCACTGATTTGCACTCTTCTCCCAATTCCTAGGGTGTGTTTAAAGTGAAAAAGATATTGCCTGAGTGGAGTGCTGGCATTTTTCCCAGCAAGGATCTGAGTACTGGCAGTTTTCCTGAAGTAAGAGGGACATTTCTATTTTGTCCTTTTCTGCTTCACTTGAAGAAGGATAAAAAATGCGCAGTGATAAAAAGGAATCACGAAACCAAGTAATCCTGCAGTTAATTCTACTTCAGAGTCTGACTTCTTCACTCAAACACACGCTCTAGCATTCAAGCCACTAATTTTCCTGGCTTGTCTCCGCATAACATGTGTATATATTGTAGACCAGGTGGTGAGTGTGGAGAGCAGCTGTGCCCAGGCCTGAATCTGAGTAAGCAGCTTCATTATCAAATGGTTTGCATGGGATTCCTTCCTTAGTTGAGATCAGCTTCATTGCCTTTCTGTGTGGTTAGTTTGTTGCTGTAACTTCCAGAGGCAGAGCAATTAGACTGGCATGCAGCTTTCTGTATGAGTTCATGTTGCCAGTTCATAGGCTAGCTTAACACTGCCTACTCCTTTGTTCTCAAGCAATTTCCTAATAATTTCTATCATTAGATAGAAGGAGGATGGAGTCAGGCTCTTCTCAATAATGCTCAATGCAGGACAAGGGGCAATGGGTGGAAGTTGAGGCATAGGAAGTTCCATGTAGACATGAGGAAAAAAATATCACTGTGAGGGTGATGGAACACTGAACAGGCTGCCCATGGGGGGGTTGTGGAGTCTCCTTCTCTGGAGATATTCTAAATCCACCTGGATGTGTGCCTGTGTGGTCTGCTCTAGGTGACCCTGTTCTGGCAGGGGGCTTGTACTAGATGATGTGTAATTCTGTGACATTCCCATTGCCTCAGTGGTATAAATGATAAAATAAGAATTTCATTAGGGCAGCATGGTAATAAATATTGGCCTCATACTTTAAAAGTGAAGTCACTGAGAACTAAAGTCGCACTCCTCAATTCCTAACAGCACATGCTTTCGCTTTCACAATATAATTTAATTTCAATTGTGATGAGTATAGACTTGCTGCTTACTGCTGAGGCTACAGTACAATAAATAAAGGGTACCAAAAAAGTATATTATCATAGAGTCATAGAATGCTTTGAGTTGGAAGGGACTTTCAAATATGAGCAAAGACATCTTTAACAAGATAAGTTGATCAGAGACCTGTCTAACTTGACCTGGAATATTTCCAGGGATAGAGATTCTACTACCTCTTTGGACAACCTGATCCCAGTGTTTCACCATCCTCATTGTAAACATTTTCTTCCTTATATATAGCTTAAATCTCCCCTCTTTTAGTTTAAAATAATCACTCTTTGTCCTGTGACAGAAGGCCCTTCCAAAAAGACTGTCCTCGTGTCTTTTATCTCCCTGGTTACTCAAAATTTGTCTGTCTGTGACTAGCTAAAAAGACATGAATATGCCTTGATGTTTCCTACTGTACAAAATACTGTCTGACTAAAAATAAAGGTAATCATCATTTTCAGAGGCAACCATCTACTTCAGAAGAAATGGGTTCAGGCTTTCTGTGGAGGGTTTTTTCCCTAGTTCTAGCATAAACAAGTTACTTGTGTACGGTGTCTATAAGAATAACTGCAAACTGGAATAGAATTTCTGAACTCTATTTGACAAACACTGATTAATTACCTGAAACTTCAGCTCTTGGCTTTCTAATAATTTTACTAGATCCCTAGGATGACTGTGGAAATGGAAAAGTATGTGATCAGTCTTCCAAATTTGTCACGTTTTCAGCTGTGTTCATGAAAATCATATTGGGATTGGAAATGCTCAGACAAAGCTGCTACAAAAATAACTTATTGAAATGTATTTTTTTTTTTTTTTTAGTTTGAAGTTGAGTAATTGTAATGCCTTGAAATGACTGGTTTTGTATAGGTCTAAATCCAGAACTAGAAATCATGTTCAGATGTCATTAGACTCATAGAACAGCCCAGGTTGGAAGGAACCCTGAAAGATCATGTGGCCCAACCTTTTCTGGGAAAGGGAGCCTAGATGAGATCATCCAGCATCCTGTCCAATCACACCTTGAAAAGTTCCAGGGATTCTACCTTATCCCTGGGGAAGTTTCTCCAGGGATTGTTTTCACTGCAAACAGTTCATCTGTATCAAGCCAAAACTTTGCCTAATACAACTTGCACCTGTGGCCCCTTGTCTGTGGCTGCTGAGAGGCCTTGAACACAAGCCCTATGAGGAGAGGCTGAGGGAGCTGGGATTGTTTAGCCTGGAGAGGAGGAGGCTCAGGGGAGACCTCATTGCTCTCTCCAACTACCTGAAGGGTGATTGTAGCCAGGAGGAAGTTGGTCTCTTCTCTCAGGCAACCAGCATCAGATGAAGAGGACACAGTCTCAAGTTGTGCCAGGGGAAGTTTAGGCTGGAGGTGAGGAGAAAGTTCTTCACTGAGAGGGTCGTTAGCCATTGGAATGTGCTGCCCAGGGAGGTGGTGGAGTCACCATCCCTGGAGGTGTTCAAGAGGGGATTGGACGTGGCACTTGGTGCCATGGTTTAGTCATGAGGTCTTGGGTGACAAGTTGGACTTGATGATCTTTGAGGTCTCTTCCAACCTTGGTGATTCTGTGATTCCATGTGGCTCCTCGTGAAGAGAGAGCCCTCATCCTCTTTGTAGCTGCTCTTTAAGCACAGGAATAGTGTGAAGAGTCTTCTCATCTCCAGCAAAAGGAGACCCAAGTCCTTTGATCTTTCCTTGTTATTTTTCTCATCTTTAGTTTTTCCACTTTTATTAGGATACCAAGGATATTAGTATCCTAATAAGGATTAGGATTAGATATTAGGATATTAAGTCAGCCTATATTTGATATCATGCTGGTCCTATTGACACCTCTGTAAATGTCCTGCCACCATTCTAGAGACATAAATACATATTTATTGTCTTGCTCTTTTTCGGCCATAGGTCCATCCTGACCCTGAAAAACTGCTATTAATTCAGCATCATTTCACACACCATGTGTATCTCTTCAACTTGCAGGGCTAGCTTACAACGTTACTCTCCTTCCAAACATCTCCAGCCTCTCATACTAAGTGAGATGTGAAATTAAGACGACTTTGGGGAGGGTTTGTTCAGCTCATATGCTCTGCAACCCCATCTTTTTGCATGGAATGTTAAATTTATGCTAATTAAAGGTGAAAAACTGATTCTGCTGCAATTGAGTGCTTCAGGATCCTTCTCCTACTGCTTTCTCTTTTTTTTTTTTAGTCAGAAAGTACCAAGTTTTACTAAAGGGAGAGGTGGAGCCCTTGCTGAAAGAGCTCCATCAGGGGTGGTGTGGGTGTTTTTCCAGTTCCCTAGTGAACCAACCAAGCTGAATAGCTTTACATCATTGTGCTCTTACCACATCAAACTGGAATCAATATTACTTAGGACAACATCTTATTAGAATTTTATGCTCCTAATTATAACATATACTGCAGCTATTGGACTGCCTGCTCTTTGCTTGTCTATTCAAGTGCCCTTGCCAAGGTAACCTGTAAACTGCATTATATAGGATTTATTACATCATTTCCTTTGTGAATATAAGGTGATTATCACCTTCATTACTAGTCATAGATGTATGCGCTATTGTGCTTTAAGTGTATTAGAGCCTTCCACGTGGCACATGGTAATTTACAATTACAATCACTTCCCCTTAATCGTTATACTACAGTCTATTAGCAAATTGCATTTCCTAAGGCCTAGAAACATTTTTTGGTTTATTGAGATCATCCTTGAAACACAAGGGTTTTGGTTTCTTAATGGCTGATTGCTCTTTTACTTTTATACCAACTCCTAAATGTTTTTTCCTAGCCTGCTACCATCCCTTAAAAACAGCATGCTGAAGGTACTGACCCTGCAATGCCCACATTCTTATGCTGGAAAACACAAAAATACCCAGACCTTCAACTTAGGATGACACTGAAAACCACCAAAATTACACCACATTTCCTCTTAGCTTACTCATTCAAATGTAATTATTTTATTCTGTGCAGGCAGTATCTCAACTCCAAAGCATCCACAAAGCCACTTTTAAACCTAATCTAGTTGGGAGCGAAGCTGATGCTTCATGCCCTCCAGCATTTTTTCACAGTACTTCTAAACCCAATGCTATCAATTAATCATCACTGTCATCCCAGTGACACACTCTGTACACATTGCCACTATGCTCATTGTTAAAATGCAAGCCCCTTCCCAGTGAATACAGGAGAATATTTCTCTCTCTCTGTGCTAACATATTTGCTCCCCTTTAACTTCTTCGGCTTTCTGCCCATATTAGAAGTTGGCTAAGATAATTTTTATACTTTCCTGTGCAAATGCACTCTTTAATTTATCAGGCCAGATTTGAATTGTCTGTAGACTTTCTGTTACTCGGGGGCTTGGATCATGTTATAGAAGTTAAAAGAAAATTTTAAAAAGCTCTGAGCAAGGAAAAAAAAAAAAAAAAGAAAGATAAGCAGAATATAATTATCAGTCTTCAAATTTGATCCTTGGGAAAATGCTCTGGGATCTCTTAATCACTAACAGTTTGATGATTCAATCTGAAAACATTAAATTAATATGAAGGAAGAAGATCATGTTTTGAATCAAAACGAATATTCTTCTGTCCATTCCTCTCAAGGCTTTCTGGCCAATGACAGAGAGGAACAAAAAATAAAACAAACCAACCCAAAAAGATCTAACCTGAGGTAGCATTAAGTAACTCCATGTTGTAAACCCAGCTACATGCTAAGAAACCATCTTCCGAAGCCTTCTACATGAGAGTGAATAGACCTTCATTCATGAGAATGGTTTGGAAAGTGATGGCAAAGCTGAACAAACTGTGAAATTTGTATTCAGACCTATCAGAAAGGTTCTGGATGAGTGAAGATGAACAAATAAGTCCTGAACAGATATTATGGTTCACTTATCTCTTTGCTGCAGCCTTCAATTAGCTCAATAGCAGATTTTCTAATCTCTGTTTCACCGGTATTAACGTCAAGGAATGATGGGACACTCAGTGAAAATTGCAAGGTAGCCTCTTCCTTTCTCTCCCTTTGACATTTAGAGATTTAATCCTTCCCAATCTATGTGTGTCTCACTGTCCTCTACAAGCTGGTTTAACCCTTTTCTTGTCTCATTCATTTTTTTGAAACAGGACTGAAAACCAGAAAAAGCAGTTACAGAGTCCGGACAGAGAGCGAGTTCATGGACCATCTAATGGGCTGTAACACACACATGGAAGAGAAAGGAGGAGAAATTATATACAAAGGAGAACTTGCATTCAGGCCTGTAATGGGTTGGGGCACCAGAACAAGAGGACACAGTCTCAGGCTGCACCAGGGGAGGTTTAGGCTGGATGTTAGGAAGAAGTTCTATACAGAGAGAGTGATTGCACATTGGAATGGGCTGCTCGGGGAGGTGGTGGAGTCACCGTCATTGAAGGTGTTCAGAAGGAGACTTGATGGGGTGCTTGGTGCCATGGCTTAGTTGTTTAGGTGGTGTTGGATTGGTTGATAGGTTGGACGCGATGATCTTGAAGGTCTCTTCCAACCTGGTCTATTCTATTTACTGTTATAGGAACTGAATCTGCAAATCCTTATCAACAGGAATCCCCCTTGGAACAGAATCCATCTTCTTGATAGATTTACAAAAAGTACTTGTATCCAATCCCTGATGTAAAATGAAACAACACAAACACTTTGTGGGGGTTGCTACATTTATTCACACACAGGAACGTGGAAGTGCTGAAAGACAGGACACAATCACTTGGGAAAACCTTTGAAGAAGTGACCTACATTATTTCTAAATCAGATCAAGTGCTCCAGGCCAGCAAAGAAATACATCACTGTTTATGGTCAAGCTGAGCTAACTCAGGTTCCTCTACAGCTCCAACTGCATTGTAGAAGAACCTCATGAATCTATTCTAAGACAAGAACTCCACCCTATTAAAACTCTTAATAATCTGTTTCTACCTCTATCCTCCTTCCAAGCTCAAGCCTGTTTGTCTTAACCACAAGTACATGTTGCATTCCAGAAGGAAATCCTATCATCACCTGTACAATGTAATTTTTGTTTGTGTATTTCAACTGGAAATGGATTAGATAGTAAACCCCTCCTGAGTACACCACATCAGTGGCTCAGCCACCCTCTGATCAGTCAAGTCACTAGATAATGGAAGCAGGAGTGGCATAATTTCTCTGAGTGTCTTCACATTTTACTGGCAAAAATAGGCTTCATTTCTCTTAAGTATCACAGTGAAGAAAAAAAGATGGATTCTACTCTGCCTCTTATATAATGTACACTATATTTTTGTCTGAGTACCTATGACAGGATGTACTATTAGTAATGACATGTGATCCAGAAAGAATAGGTGGATTGTCATACACCAGGCATGATCTCCTCTGTAGCGAATAACATTTTCAACTGCCAGGCAGAAATGTCAGCTCATTTTGTAGGAGTGATTTTCCTTTCTCTTTCCAATGGAGATTTGCTGCTTGGGATTTCACTGCAACATAGTGTCAAACTCATTGTAGTACTGAAAAAGCAGGGAACAGGAATGGCAAGTGAAAAAGCTAAATGGCCATTAGTCTTGATGTTCTGATCAAATTGTAATTGAGGAATATTTTTATTTTCCCTATTCTAAATAATCCTCTTCAACATTTAAATAGTAGGATAAGGCGAGTAACAACCTGTTGTCTCTCTGTTCCAGGAGCATCCTCAGACTTTGTGAAGAGACAGAGATTGATAAGTATTTTGTAAAGATAAAGAAGATAAAAGGCACTATAGAATCTATATGTTGCACAGCTGCAGTTATTTCAGAATAGAGAGAAGACCACCATCCAAGCAGATGGTTGGTCAAGGTCCTAAAAGTAAGAGGGAAGGTATTGATGGACTGCTAAATCCATTCTCTTACATTACAAGATCTCATGAAATCTGGAGCAAGTCACAAGTTGGTGTCATTTTTCTCAATAAATACCGGAGATATTAATTAAATTCTTAATAAAAAAGTACTGCTGAGTATTCCTGACTGAATGTAAGGAAAACCCAATTTAAAATCCTGGTGCAAATGCAATCAAAATTGATCTGTTAATGTTCCAAGACCAAAATCCATAGCTTCTTCCGCAGGAGAAGGCAGCCCTGTGCTGATTGCTCTTACAGAATGGCAAGGATCGGAAGAAAAGACCAGATAATAAATGTGAACAAATGCTGAACACTAAGGAATTATCTCTTTACAGAAACCGCAGAGACTTCTTTGCTTTGTTCCTATAAAGCTGGACTAAATCAACAGTAAAAACAACCTTTTATTTTAAAGCGTAATAGAACAGATGTTCTTTTTCCACCTCTGATGCGTTTTCAAAACAGGGTTGTGTGCAGACAGCTTGTAAGTAAAGGAACATCCAGTACAGCACAAATATCTTGTATGGAAATGCATGTTTAAGAAGAAAGACACCGTATATAGTAGGATTATAAAAGTATTGAAGCTTACATTGTTATCACTGTTTCTTAGTCAAAATAATTGGGATGTTTTGGAAATACACAAAAGACTCTGTCCTCCTTCCCTACCAAACCAAAACATTATCCCTTTAGACTTTTATTTTTGACTCCTAAATCCCTATTTCTTTGATACCCCTGTTTAAGAGATTAATTTCTTAGAGTAGTAAAATCTAATGACTGAATTTAAAAGCACTCCTGACTTTATAACACATAGCCCTATGTTTGTGCTGGTGTGACCCCCTCACTCCCAGTTTACTCTTTCAAGCTATCCCAAATTCCAAAGTTCATAAAAAGAACCAAAATCTGAGATAATTACAATTGGTGGAAGTTGTACAGGTATCTGAAAGAGACAGCTGAATTCTAAGGAGTTACTGGAGAGGAAAAGATGATTACAGCAAATCTGAGCTCTTTGAGCCAACACATGTTGCTGGGCAAGAGGAACGAGGTGGAATCATTTTTGTGCATTCATGAATTTATTTAGATTATGTGGGCTGAAGGGTATTGAAAACGCTGTCCTGGTTTCCTGCTGGCAGGCAGAACCATCCCAAGACAATTAACTCCAAAATCCATTTAATAAAACCACAAATCGTGTATAAAAGCAGCACTAGGTCTCCCACATACCCATGGAGCCAAATACAAAGCACAAAAGCCAAACACAGATAAAGGAATTTAGTAAAGGAAGTTCGTGTCACTGCCTACTTGCTAATGAAATTTGTGAGAAGCTACAAACTTGATCACACTGCTGTTTGAGGATGTTTGGCTTTTCTAGGCAACCACGTGTCCAGTTTTCTTTCTCTCTAAATATAATTCTTTGGAATCACAGAATCATGGAATGGTTGAAAGGGATCTCTGGAAGTCAGGTTGGATGAGGCTTTGAATAACTTGATCTAGTGAAGGATATACCTGTCCATGGCACAGAAGTTGGACCAGATGGCCTTTAAAGGTCCCTCCCAACCCAAACCATTCTATGGTTCTACAAGATCCACTTTACTGCTCAAGCAAGTCCACCTACATCCTGGCTGCCCAGGACCATGACCAGAGAGCTTTTGAATATCCCCAGGGATGAACACCCTACCAGCTCCCTGGGCAATCTGCGCCAGTGCTGTTACCCTTGCCGTAAAAAACTGCTTCCTGATATTCACAAGCAGCCTCTTGTGTTTCAGTTCATGCTCATTGCTTCTGGCTCTGTCACTGGGCAGCACTGAAAATAGCCTGGCTCCATCTTTGCTCCTTCCCTTCAAGTATTTACATACATTAACCAGATCTGCCTTCTCTTCTGCAAGCTAAACAGTCCCAACTCTCTCAGTTTTTCTTTATAGGAGAGATGCTTCAAACCCTGGATAATCCTTGTGGCTGTTTGCTGGATGCTCTCCCTCTCTCATCCATGACTGTCTTGTACTGAGGAGCCATAGTACATAGTACTCCAGGTATGGCTCTAAGAGTGCTGAGTAGGGGAAAAGGATCACCTCCCTTGACCTGCTGGCAATTGTTTGTCTAATGCAGCTGAGAATACCATTTGCCACCTTTGCATCAAGGTCCCATTGCTGGCCCGTGGTCAACTTGGTGTCCACTGGGACCCACAGACCATTTTCTGCCAAGCCACATTCCAGATAGCTTTTTCCCTACACAAGCAGAAGGACTGGGTTTTCCTGAAAGGGACAACATTTCCATTAAAGGCATCCAGACATTGGTTAAAAAGTCGGAAAAATGCAATACTTGAGTTCCAGATTGGAAAAGGGCAGTAAGACAGCCAAAGTGTATAACCATGTGAGAATGTGAAGCTGTGTGAAATGCATCCAATGGGGTTTAAACCAAGAAGGAGGGCAACTGTGTGATGGTCAGCAAGATGGTTGGTTTACAGACAGGCATAATCACTAACCCATAAAATCAACACCTGTTCATGGCTTGTGAATTTCCAGCAGTGTGTGTATAGTTTTGATCCACCAATTCTGGGCAATGCATTAGGCAGAGAATACCTCACCTTCTTGCACTCATACTGGGAAATAACATTCTATTTGAGAGTATTCTTACAGGAACCTCATTAACATTATATAAACCTTGATAAATTTTAAGCTATTGCCTTATGACCACATGTGATATGGTTCATAAGTGTGCATGGCTTCTCCCCACAAACCACATTAAATTGACAAAAATTTGTTTTTAACTCAAGTAGTGTGCTCTATCCTCAAAATTACATTGCTCCCAGTTTTAAATACTGGCTGCATTAGCAGACAGGAGACAGCAAGTCTAGCTGCTGGAGAAGGCACTCAGTTATTTGTTGAACATTATTAAACTATTTAGCCATTACTGGTAATACGATTTACCATGCTATTATGGGCATTATTAACAGTATTTATGTTGCTCTTGGAAGTTCAATGCATTCACTAGGCTGGACTCTACCTGAATGCACAATGTTCTCTTCCAATATGTTCCATAAGCCCCCTTGGGACACAGGTACTGCAGTGGAACACCATAGGCTTTCTAAATTCCTAGCATGATTTTGGTTTAGGCCAGCTAGTACTGTCTAGAAGAGCTCATGACCATGGCTGGACAGTAGCAAGGACCAATGACATGGACCAAAACCTGAACACATGAAGTTTCATCTAAACATAAGGAGGAACTTTGTTACTTTAAGGGTGGTAGAGCACTGGAACAGGCTGCTCACAGAGGTTGTAGAGTATCCATGTCTGGAGTCATTCAAAACCTTCCTGGATGTCATTCTGTGCAGCCTGCCCTATGTGAACCTGCTCTGGAAGTGGGGTTGGACTGAGTGATCTGCAGAGGTCTTTTCCAACATTCTGTGATTCTCTGACCCTTTGCAACATAGATAAAGAAGCTCCCTGCTAATTAAATCTTGACATGGTTTGCTAGATTGGATGACACAGGAGAGCTTTGCTCTTCCAAATCTAAGAGACAAAAGAGGAGGCATATTTATGTGCAGAGACATATTTATGTTATTGACTTCACTGCCACATGAGGGATTCTGCTGATGGTAGATATGGGTCACACAAATGCCCCTTGGGAGGGGCAACCCTGGCTTTGTAAAAAAACCAGTCTTTATAACAGTAAGAAAGCTAACCAAAGAAGGAAATGTGAATGTTTGCATTAACAGTAGTACACCTGCTATCCTTTATTTCACCTTTTCCTTCCACTACCATGAAATCCAGATACCTTTTGCAAGCTGGGACTGCTAAGCAGGACTCAACTGAATTCACCTGAGGTGGTGCAGAGCACTGGTTTTGCAAGCTGGCTGATCACAGTGAACCCACTGTGGATGGCCCCTCAAAAGCTCTAGGGATACTTCAAAGGAAATACACTGAGACAGGGGAGGAGGATGGGGAGGAATTTGCATTTTAAATGTGACACTTGAATGAATGAATAATAAGGGATTTGTAAGGCTGGCCACCATGAATTAGAAGTTAAAAAAACCCCACCTCTTCATTGGTGCTACAGCTAATTCTCGAGGCCTGTTTTCCAGTGATAGTAACCCACAGTTTCTTCCTGTAGTAGCTTTGTACAATCAAAACAATTAAGGAAGACCACCAGTTAACTAACAAGACCCAAGGACTAAATCTTATGACACTTTGGAGGTGCCAAAGTGGATAGCTGGACTTCCATGTGAGGTCTTCTGGTATAACTTAGGAGAAACTCAGGAGCACCCACCCTGTGCTTGGGAAGAGACAATGCTGGACAATAATCTGAAGGAAATGAGAGGATCAAGAGGCACATCCCCTGTGACACTGTGTATCTTTCATTAGCAGTGTCCTTATTATTGTAAGCATTTTAATAACCTACAGGAGACAGGACTCCTTGCCCTGTATCATTTACATTCCCTCAAATATTGGCCTTTCAGCAAACAACTTGCCTATGACACTGCAGTGATGAAAGACAGAGAAGGAACCCCATCAGAAAAAAATAATAAAATACCCACTTCTTATTTGTGAGTCTGAGGCAACTCCTCTCCTCAGGGGCAAAACTGCATCCTAAAACTATGTTCAACTTGAAAAAGGAAAGATTCTCTCTCTCCTGTCATCATGGTAACAATAAAGGATGGATTCATCATTAAATCACATCTAAGCAAGTGCAACTAGGTGCAGGGAATTCAGCTAACACAGGATGGAAACACTACAGAGGTTACAGAAGAGCTAATCACCTAGGAATGAAGCAGGAGGAGATGTGGTCCAGTGCTTAGCTCTAGTGTGGTGTTTCACTGTGATACTGGGAAAATCACTTAACTGTGTGCTGCTGTAACTTCAGTTACTAAAGCACATCTAACATCATGTGCTTTCAAATGCATTTGGAGATCTCCAGATGATAAATTGCTGTACAGAGGCAGACCGAATGCTGCTCCTGTTGATTATTGTTATAGGAGAGAAAAAAAAAAGGGGGGGGGAAAGACAGAACTAGGACTGTTTTCTCCTCTGTAGCTTCTAGTATCATTTAGAAAGTTAAATAGAAATCCATTTCTGGATTCATGCAAGGCATAAAATAAATAGCATAACTAGTATCTCACCTGAATATCAGATTTATTTTTCTATTTCAATGATTAAAAAAGAAAGAATTATCAGACCACACAATTGTGTGGTTCCAGCTGCATTTCCAAGGTAAAGTTCAAAGAAAGAGATCTGAAGCCTAAGTAAGAATTTATTTTTAGACACCTTATTCTAATATTTGCCTTATTTTTATCTTTCTAATATAAGAAGGAATATAAAAACACTTTTCTTCAGAAGGACTATTTGCTTCCTGTGAGCCTGGATTCCTGTTCATTATATTGAGAAGACTGTAGCTGTGAATCACATTAGAGTGAAAAAAGCAGAAGTCCTAGTTTCAAGTACAAGCTCCCTGAATTTGGAGCTGAGTTCTGTAAAATATTTAAGCATTCAGTTAAAGTATCTTGAAGCCAGTTTAGTAGGCAGTAGAATATTGCTTTTAGTCTCCGGTCTTTTAGAAAAGCCAAAAAGAAATGAACACAAAGCACTGGAACAGCCTAGCACAAACCTGAACTTCACACTGGCCTCTTAGAGGTATTTAAGGGCTATTTTAAAGAAAGTATTACTTTTGGCTTACCTGTTATCCTGACTGTAACATTAGAATAAGGAAAATGGACAATAATTTGCAAATCTCAATAAATTAGGTAGTCTTTTTTGTTATTGAATATCTACCTGCTCTCCAGCCTGTACCTGCCACCAGTTTCTCCTGCTCTCTACTTTTTTTCTTCTGTTTTAGCAGTGGGCTCTTCCCAAAAGCCTGGGAGCTACGATAACTTTATGGACTTCACCAACTTCACTGTCCAGTTAGGTCAGGCAGTGACAGAAAACACAAAAAGTTGAGTTAAACCCCACAGTCCAGTTGTTGTTTTGGTTGGTTGGTTTTTGTTTGTTTTGTTTTCAGAATATGCAATGCTCTAATTTGTTTCTTCAATACTTCACTTGGGTGTTTGTCATTCATTTTCTTTAAGATTCCTAAATAGTTCCCATCAAAAATGAGAGTGATTGACTGGATGGGTTTCTCTTCTCTTTTTCTGAAGGGCAGTTATCCAAGCTTGTGTACAGCTAGTAGAAAAGAGCAGGCAGCTCCTACAGATGTTTCATCCTCTAAGGCAATATTAAAAGAAAGTAAAGACTGCTCAGCTGCTGGTGAAATCTACAATTTTCTGACTGCATTGAGAGGAGTTCAGAGAGCTCACGTAGACTAAAAGCCTAACTCTTATTTGGATGACTGAAAGAAGATAGAACTGGTTTGGTTTTTTTTTTCCTTTTCATTTGACTTCAGTCTGCCTCTTCTTTGTGAATCCTTACAGATGAGATTGGGGTTTTTTGTGTGAAAAGAGGAATAAGAAAGAAAATATGTTGATGTGAAACTTCAGCACCTTTGTCACTCATGGGTGAGTCACCAGCAATATTTAGCCCAGACACAACAGTGGGAGTATTGGCAAAGGTTGTTGTTGGGGGGATATGTTTTCACCTGAAATATCTTAGACAGCAAAAAACGTAATGGAGTAGAAAATAATGAAATGATAGAAAAACAAAAGAAATTGTCGACATGAAGACAAATGACCTACTGCCACCAAATACAATCTAGTAAATCTGTGCAATCTATTTTAAACTAGTGCAGGGTGCATTTAGGTTAGAGATTAGGAAGTAGTTCTTTACTGTGAGGGTAGTGAGACACTGGAATGCATTGCCCAGAGAAGTTGTGAACACCTCATCCCTAGATCAGGCTGGATGAGGCTTTAAGCAGCCTGATCTAGTGGGGGGTGTCCCTGCCCATGGCAGGGAGGTTGGAACTAGATGATCTTTAAGGTCCCTTCCAGCTCAAGCCATTCTATGATTCTATTACACAGCAGCTCAAATAGATAGGTGTACTGCATATCAGAGGGGTGCTTGGAGGAGTAAGCTAAGACCAGCTGGATGAAAGGCATGCAGGGCTGTTACTAACATCTGTATTACAACATCTTCAGCTTGGCACACTGTCTCACAGTCTGTTATGAAAGGCATGTAGCGGTGTCAGGCATTCAGTGCTTCAGTCTCTGTTCATTCTAATGAGTTCACAAAGAACTGACAAGCTAGCTTCACTTAATGACATTCTCCACAATATTATTTTATAAACCCATTTTTAATTTATTTATTTTTATTTTTCCCACACTTGGCACATGCAGTTTTACTGCCTGTAGCTTGAGAATCAAGCCCTTGCTCTAAGCCTTTGCAAAACCTGATAGTGTATTTCTCATTATGTCTACAGTAATTTCAATTATTTTCCTTTGTCCAAGACTTCTATTATACTTTGATGCTTGTGGACATTTTAACTAACTACCTTTTTTAATAACTGACTCAACACATGACAGTAGATTATTCTGTGCCCTTCTTCTCTTGAGGTCCTTTTATCAGCCAAAGTCCTTACGTGCCCTCTTTTGATGTTACCATAGTATCTACAGGGGTGGAAGCACCTAGTGAATTTACCCTCAGAACACACCTTTGTGCTAGGGAAGGTTTCTATTCATTTTTAGCAGAAGAATTAACCATAATATTGTATAATTGAAACAGTCACTTAGTTCAAACACTATTGTTCACATTTAGGAAAGGAAAACTGAGACAAAAAAAGGACTGAAGACATATCAGAATCATGAACTGAACTAGGATCCTCACTGCTCCATCCAGTAGAATCACAAAATCATCAACACTGGAAAAGACCTCTAGGATCAAGTCCAACTGTCAAACCAACACCACCAAGCCATGTCCCAAAGTACCATGTCTATCTCAATACTGGAGATTTGTTCAAGTGAAGACATACAAAAAGAAACAAACTCCAGTAGGTGGCTTTTCCTTCACAAGACAAAAAAAAGGAGAAAACCCCTGACACACTGAAAAATCCTTAAACCCTCAGATAATCTTCTTCAAAATCAAAGCCTTCAATTGCTTCCACAATAACATCCACACCTCAAAATGGGCCACAGAATAGGAATGCTGTCTCAGGTTCTGGGTACTGTGAGTTTAAAAAAAAAAAAGAAAAGCTGAAACTAATATTAACTTCAGAACAAGGCTTAGTAATCTCACTAAATGCTAATAGAGTTTTAATGCTGTTTTCATTAACTTTGTGCCCTTTCATATAAAGCTGGAGGGCTACTCAATGATAAGAAAGCCCCAATGATAAAGTCATGTGAATGGATGCTGTATGCAGATTCTGGAAGCACTGGGCAATGCTCACAGCAGGGCTTTGACAGGAAAAAGATTTTATGGAGTGTCATATCAGGGCTTGTTGAGTAGGCTGAATGTCAAGAGTAAAAGCAACAGCAGGAAAAAAAATGAAAACAAGAAGATCTCTGAAGTGATGCTTTTGGTTTGTTGGTTTGGTGGCGTGTTTTTGTTCTTTTTTTGGTTGGAAACTGCAATTAAAAAATCAACTGTCCTCTATAAGAAGCTAAAACGCCAACAGGAAGCTCATCCAAATGAGATTAATAAAATATATGAAAAAAATCTGACAGAGAGCAAAACCCTGCCTTTCACTGCAAAGCCAGAGACAGGATGACAAAATAATTCTAGCAGGCCTAAACTTTTCCAACACATTTCAGCAGGGGATTTGGTTATCTCAGCTGCAGCCTCAAGTCTAATACTTTGGCTGAGTTGGTCTGTTGGTTTTTTTTGGGAGACTGAGTTGTGAAGAACTTGTCAGCAGACTGGAGGGAGAGGAAGAACTCTCACGAACAGGAAAGCCTGACAAAAAGTATGTCCCCATATAGAAGTCCTGATATATGAGGCAAAACCATGGGGTTTATACCCAGTTCATTCATGGACTCACTCTTACTTGGTTTCTTATTCACCAAAGTCTTATTATTCTTATTATATGGTTTCTCATTCACCAAATTCCCTGCAGTGAAACATGCACCTGAAACTCAGGAGCAGTTCCACCAGTTCCCAAAAGACACGAAGGTCTGCTAAGTATTAAGCATGGGATCAAGGCTCTGCTTGAGTTCTTCCTTTCCTAAATCATAGAATCATAGAACTGCTGAGACTGGAAGAGACTTTTGAGATCACCAAGTCCAACCACTCACCTAGAGCTCAACAATACCACCACTACTGCTAAGCCACTGCCACTACCACTAACTCACATCCTAAGCATCATATCCACATGTTTGTTAAAAACCTCCAGGGATGGTGTCTCCACCGCTTCCCTAGGCAGCCTGTCCCAATGCTTGATAACCCTTTCTCTGAAGATTTTTTTTCCTAATATGCAACCTGAATCTCCCTTGGCACAACTCAAGCCTTGTCCTGTCACTTGTTGCACATGAGAAGACATTGACCCCCACCTCGCTCCAACCTCTTTTGAGGTAGATGTAGAAGGTGATGAAGTCTTCCCTCAGTGTCCATATCTGAAGACTAATAATCCCAGCTCACTCAGTCAGTCCTCATAAGACTTATTTTCCAGACCTTTTACCAGCTTTGTTGACTTTCTCTGGACACACTCCAGCACATCTACGTCCTTCCTGCAGTGAAGGGCCCCAAACTGAACACAGTATTTAAGGTGCAGCCTCACCCGTGCCAAGCAGAAGGGGACAGTCACATCCTTAGACCTACTGGCCACACTGTTCCTGATGAAAGTCAGGATGCCATTGGCCTGAGTACACTGCTGGCTCAGATTCATGCAGTCACTTTCCTTGCCTGTGAATACAAGTGGGTCATTATACCCATTTCCAACCGTATTGCCCAACAACACAGAGAAAGCTCTCTCATCATGAATATTAAAGCCAGCATTACCCTCACTGATCTCAGTTGTTGTCTCTCTATATAAACATCCCAAGAATTTAAGTTCTCTAAAATTACTGTGAGTGTTAAAGACAGAAGGATGCAACGATGTGGGAATAGGAGATATGACAAGTGACAAGCATGGCCTTCTGAACTGAGACTTGAGATCTGGATGACACGGCCTTGGGGAACTCAAATGACAATAGACATACATGTGCGGACAAGTTCACTGACACCTTCCAAGTGGGCAGATGAATTGCTGGCCAAATCTTCCCTGGCTCTAAGGGGAGTTTGAAATGCCTGGCTCTGAAGGAGGTGCATTAACACCACAATAGCTGTCTAAATCTTGAATGTCATTCTTACTGAGGATGAGAGAAGAAAAGTGGTGGAGTGACTGGAAGATGGAAATTTTCTTCTCTGGCTACTGAGGAGGTTTTCTGTACTTCCTAAGTAAAAAGCTAAAGAGAAAAAAAGGATTATATGGACTCAAAGTGAGATTTTCTGTTCCCATGGAAGTAAGCTCATTAACTTCCTGGATGTTTAGACAAAAGAAGCCCTCATGACCACTCATTACAAGTAACAAGTATAATGGTCATCTCTTTGACTCAAAAACATTTCCAATGAAATGGGAAAGCTTAATTACAACAGAAAGTAATCTGAAAGGCCTTTGTTTTGTATTAA
The DNA here is from genome assembly GCF_014839835.1 of Dryobates pubescens. Lineage (NCBI taxonomy): Eukaryota > Metazoa > Chordata > Aves > Piciformes > Picidae > Dryobates > Dryobates pubescens. The sequence goes on along the minus strand of NC_071625.1, from coordinate 15,632,772 downwards.
GCAATTGAAAACAATAGTATCCAATTAACAAGGGTTGTTTTTTACAGAGGTACTGATGTGCATATGAACAGAAAAACATACACACCAGATATATACACAAATTCATGCTCATAATGTTCAGGACTGTCAGTACTTTGTCCTTCAGTTCCATGAAAATGGGAAAGAAGGCTTCGTTCTTCTGTCCCTCTTCAGAACAAACAAACAAACAAAATCACCACTTATATCTGTGACTGTAATAATTTTTATGGGCTTGTTCTACCCTCCCAAGTTCGGGTTTGGGGTTTGTTTCTGTGGCTAAATACCCCAGGTTTTGGTTGCATGTCTGTGCACGTACATGTCTATGTGTGCTTTAGCAAAGAATGAATGTGTCAACTTTACCAGAATTAAATTCTCACAAGAGAAAATTGTATTGAAGTTAGCACTTGAGCATGGCATGCAAAAACAAAGATGTCAACAAATTACAAAATCCAGTATAGCCACAAATTTAGAAGAAATAAAAAGTGTCCTAAGATGACTACCTTTCCTCGCCTACATTTGTCAACAGTTGAATGAGACTCAAAATTTTGCTGTATCCTTGTGGAAATGAATGACAGGAATGAGAAATGACTGTGCTTTTAGAGTACTCTTGAATGCTGTCACATTGGATCCTCTAACCACACAGGAAGAGAGGAAAACAGTTTAGCATTCCTCATAGTATACCTTCTGGCTTTAGTCTTCTGTGGTTAGATGGGAATGCAAATCCAGATAGTGCCCTAAACCCAGAATCGGGATTTGAACAATGGATTCCTATCATAAGTCAGGAGGGTGAAAGACATGCAGGAGGTGCCACCATTTAATCTGCTTGGTAGTTGCTCCACTGATCCACTGCTGAGACAGATATTAAACATGCACAGTTGCATCTGCTGTCTACAACTACCTGAGGGGGGGTTGTAGCCAGGAGCGGGGCTGGTCTCTTTTCCCAGGCAACCAGCACCAGAACAAGAGGACACAGTCTCAAGCTGTGCCAGGGGAGGTTTAGGCTGGATGTTAGGAAGTTCTTCACGGAAAGAGTTATTGGCCATTGGAATGGGCTGCCCAGGGTGGAATCACTGTCACTGGAGGTGTTTAGAAGGAGACTGGATGAGGCACTTGGTGCCATGGTTTAGTTCATAAGATGGTGTTGGATGATAGGTTGGACTTAATGATCTTGAAGGTCTTTTCCAACCTGGTTAATTCTATTCTATTCTAATATCAAAGCCAAATATCTGATAGCAAAGGCACAGTAATGAGAGTAGTATGCTCCAGTTCAAGTATTTATTGATGAAAAGACTAAAGTTTTCATTGAAAGTTGAAAAGGCATAAGAAAAGGAAATAGCCAGATTCCTTCCTCTCCCTTGTGTTTGAGTTCAGTTTCTCAGATAATTTTTATTAGATGTCAGGTAGCATTGTTCTTTAGCTTCTTGTCACATCAAAATCAAGAATGCATTAGAGAAGGAGAATCATAGAAGCATGAGGTTCGAAGGGAGCTCCAAAGGTCTTCTAGTCCAATCCCCCCCTGCAGTGAGCAGGGACATTCTCCACTAGACCAGGTTGCTTAGAGCCTTGTTGAGCCTGACCTTGAATATCTCCAGGGACACGACCTGCTGCAAAAAAGCCATCTGTCTGCAGCAATGCAACAGATAGATACTGAACCCATATCTGCCACAGGTAAGGCAGGTAGCCTCTGGCTCAGTGAGATACTGAGCAAAGGGCAAGAGAAAACTGAGAGTATACACTTCAAACTCAGCCTGGAAAATGTGCTCTCCAGACTGGTGAATTTAACCATATGCTAAACTGTTATGATAAGCTTTATTTATATTAAACAATATACTATTAACAGTTCCAAAACCTATTTTAAAGAATTTTACTAATATGATTACCCTATCAATGAATAACAAAATGAACAAACAAACCAACCACAAAACTAGCCTAATTCCTTTTTACTCCTTTTTACTTCTTGTGTGTAAATCAAACCTGCTCTGGGCTGCACGTCACAAAATCAAGTTACTGAAAATTTTTATCACATGTATAGACCAAGGGAAATTTATATCCATAAAGCAGAATGAATTTTCAGCTCGTTGGATCAGGAGTTCTGAGATCATACCAACTGGTTCTTCTGACCCAGGAAAAGCATATGTAACTGAATATGTGTCTGACTGAAGATTAACATCTGCTACTGGTGATTAACACCCATCACTAAGCAGCTCACCATAAACACAGTGTCAAACTATTTAGGACCAAAGAAGAAAATCAGAAACTATTGCCAGCAGTAGATGGCAGAGAAACATAAAAAAACAAGAGGCAAAAATGGCTGTTAAAATATATTTTATACTTATAAAATTAGCCTTAATGAACTATAAAATAAACAAGCCTTAATGAACTATAGCAGCCACTTCAAATTATTTCTGTACTAATACGCTTGGAGAATATATTTGCCATATAGTGGTTATTAATAAGATATCTGTTGGAATATATAATTGAATAAAGGAGAAGTTGCTACAAATTAAAGGGATTCCAGGAAATTTGTGTGGCTGTCAACCCACAGCAATACTTGAGTGTCAAAAGAGAAAATTTCCTAGGTCAATAAATACCCGAATTTGTTCATACAAGCTGAAATGCAAGTTTTATAGCTTCTCTCTTGCATTAAATTGCTCCTCTACAGCCTTTTTAATGCTGTGTTCTGGAAAGAATATAAATAAATATTGGTCATTGGGATCTGCTTTGTACAGAATATTTAATAGAAATCCTTAATTGCATGTTGTAAATGTAATACAAATGGCAGTTGTAAAACTAAGAACGATTTTGTTCAAAATAATCAACAGGAATGCCTCTTCGTGTAGCAAACTCTTGCAAAGTACAGCACTAGACATCAAAAAACTTAATCCTTCCAGCAAATGAAAAGGAGAAAGCAAGAAATGCCTTTTTATTCTGAGGGTGGCCAAACACTGGAATAAGGTGCTCAGAGAGTTTGTGGAGTCTTGATCAAAAAGTACCTGACCAGACACAGCCTGAGCATCTACTCTAGGTGACTGCTTTGTGCAAGGGATTGGATCAGATGATTGTGGAGGTCCCTGACAACCTCAATTATTCCCTTGCATTTGAGAGCTTTGGATTTATTTAGGTAAAGAGATGCACAAGCGAAAATCAAAGTGCAATGCAGACAGTGATCATCAGAGCCTAAATTTGGCCAAGTTTTCTTCTACCCCCATTTCAAAACTTTCTCCAATCCGAACTTCTGTGGAGGGTGCTCGAGATATTGCCATTGCACATCTCTTCTTCTGTAAGCGCTCTAGAACTCCCAAACTTCAAGAAGAAAAAGCAGATGCCTTGAAAACATTCTACAAACAATGTGGTAGGCAGACAATCAAAAGGGATCCAATTACTGTTGTTTAATGAGTTACTGCTTGTCAGATAAGAGGCAGGAATGGGTGGGATGTTATTCTCAGCACATTCTGATGACACGACATCAAAACTAATGCATTTTACTCAGCACTCTCAGCAGGCTGTACATGGCCAGCTATAGCAGTTCAGCTAACAAGAGGTAATTCAATCAACCACGGTAATGTGAAAATTGAAATGATCTACCTCCAGTCCACCTTGTTCAACTGTGTCAGTGACAAGAAACTTTGCCTGCCTTCTGAGCTAGGAGGACAAGACTCATTTGAGATGCACAGTTGTGAATACGGTGTCTCTTTGTGCAAGCCCTCAATATTGTAATTCCTGATGACCTGCTTGTGAGAAATGAAATGGTTTATGCACTATATAGCAAAGTCATTCAATACTGTAATGTAAAAAGCCTGGTTTGGCATTAAAATATGGCTATTAATTAGAGAATTAACAGTCTGTCAAAGCTCAAGCAACCTCCTTACCAAACTCAGAAGTAAAAAGCCATCTCTCCAGCATTTTTTTTAGGAGATAAAGACAGTTATTTCTTTAATGACTACTAAAGTCAAAAGGTTCCTTTTCCAGATACATCTAAAAAGCCTATTTTGAGAGCTGAAACATTCTGTAAATGAAAGGTTGTTGTGAAGCAGACTCCAACTCCTATTAAAGCTTAATGAAACTGCAAGGGATATTTCAGAAAATTTACTGAGTATGATGGAATTATAATTCTCCTTTTAAAGATGGTTTGAGAATCTCACAGCAGAGGGATAAAGGCAATTAGGAGTTTATTATTTATATATTGACAATATATTACTGAAATGTGGATATTCTAAGATCTACCCAAGGAGCTGGATAGCTAATAAAGACATGGGAACCACTATTTTATAACTCAGTCAGGTCTGAAGTTATGTGTGCTTTTTAGACTTTTTTATTTTCATGTTAGTGAAGGCTTAGGCATAAAAAGAGGCCACAGAAAACAGCCTTGATTTCACTCTTTGGTTTGAAGAATATCTACCAGATCAACTGGGTTGCTTGGAGAGAGAAATTTGCTTGCAAAGGAGAACATAATAAGCTACAGGACATTGTGAGAAAGACACCATCTTCCGACTAGGTTGACCACCACCGGGGCTTCATTGGAAGTTGCTGGGATAAAGCACAGCACTTCAGTGAGTATATTTTATTACTTATGATTATTTTAGTGTGACATTGAAGTGCTAATCAACATGTTGAATGTCAAGTTATTCAGGTTGCAATTCCCTAAGATAGAACTTAACTTATTGGCAATGAAGAGACAAAGCAATCTTCTCTTCTACATGACTGTTTGTGAACCCTTTGAGAGGCATAACTAGCATCAAACACACTGTCCTCTCTAAACACATCTTTCTTCACAAACTGTGATAATCACAAATGTACTGCTCTTCTAAGAATCTTTCCTGCTGGGACATTGGTTTCTTTCACTAAACTGCCAAAATATTCCCTCTTTAACACACAGTTACAAAAGAAAACCTTTTCTGCTGGTTTCTAGGTTTTCTTCCAGAGAATACTGATTGAAAATTGCTTTGCTTTGAGACCACCGTGAAGGATAATAATCATGTAACACTTTCAAGCAGCTTGTATACCAATGAGAATCACATCCTGCCATTTAGTGAACACACTGATTAACTCTGTGCTGCCCTGTTCCTGAGAATGTCTATGAAAGTCTCAGTGGACAATTTTTTCACATTTACATCTCTAGAACACAGATAAGCAGAGGACCTAAGTGTATCAAAACCCAGTGTCTTCAGAGATTTCATACAATACTGCAGTGTGCACATCCACAGAAGAGGAGAAACAACATACAGATTCTATTGTTGCTGCTGATTTTGCAGATAGAAAGAGGCCATCAGTACAGTGTCTGTGTTATTTCAATACAAGAAGTTTAAGATTGGATTTCTAAGTTACTTCAGGAGAACAAACAAGGAAGGGTAACAGCCCTTTAACATCATGAGTATGGAAGTTGGATACGTGTATTATTTGCCAGCATCAGACTTCTCCTTTTCAAACTTTTTCTTTCACATACAAAAGATGAACATCACAGAACCTGTTGTGACTACAATGGTGATAAACAGAATTTGTGGCTTTTGTGGGATCAATATGTGCTAGCACAGAACTGGCCAAGCTCTGCACTCATTAGTAGCAGCAGCAACCTTAGCCATCTCTCCATCATCTCCAGGTCAAGAGGAATTGCTCTTCAGAGATGAATAAGCTGCTTTCACCTTATCAAGAAGGACCATACACCTTCCCAAACAGATTTCCACTCACCCAGAGCCAAAGGACAGCAGGATCAACAATGGTTTTCCTTGGGCTGCTCTTCTCTGCTCTTGTCCCTCTCACAACACCATGGTATCACTGTATTTTGGGGGCTTGATGAGGCAGATAATTCAAGTATTGCCAACTGAAAATGTCAGCTATCAGTGGTGGAATGACGTAAGAGCACTTTATAGATCTGTGTTGCTCTTATAAAGAGTCTAATCCTCCCTCCTCCTGGAGGCTACTGATTTATGCCTCAAAGAACCCTTCTGAACCATTAATCATACTGTAAACACCAACTGCTCCCTCCACCAGACATCACTGCTCCTGAGAAAATGAGACTATCCATAGGGAAGAATACACTTGCCACTGACTATTTCAAAGATTTTTGACATACACTTAAGACAATCTTTTCCTAGTTGGAATCTAGGTTTTAAGCACTTAAAGCCATATTTACTAATCTACAGGAATTACATGTGGTGTCCACAATTCTAGCAGATATTTCTTCCTTTCACTTGGTGTTTCCTCAATTGCCTGTGAATTAAGTGTTTGAGGCCAGAGAGACCACTGGTCTGAATTGGTATGGCCATTTTTGTGTTGTTTCACAGAATCAGAGAAAACATCCAGCTGGAAGAGACCTCAAAGATCACCCAGTCCAACCTTTGACCCATTACTGGGGGTCAATATGAAACCATGTCCTCAAGTGCCAGGTCCGCATGCTGCTTAAACACCTCCAGGGATGGTGATTCCACCATTGCTCTGGGCAGACCATTCCAATATTTGACAACCCTCTCTGTGAAGAAGTATTTCCTAGCATGCAGTCTGAACTTCGCCTGATGCAGCTTGAAACTATTTCCTCTGGTCCTGTCACTTGCCACCAGGGAGAAGAGGCTGCCCCCTTCTCACTCCAACTTCCCTTCAGGTAGTTGTAGAGAGTGATGAGGTCTCCCCTCTGCCTCCTCTTCCCCAGATACAATGCACATAAGATCAGGCTCTTCTGTCAGGTCCTTAAAGGTGTGTCATCATGGCTAAAGTTTGAAGGCATTGCAAAGCATAAATAATTGATATTTGCAGATTGGTTTGGGAAGCTCAGATCAAAGACTTGCCATCCATCTGAAGGGTCAGCACTGTGCACAGCCACTCAGTGGGAGTACTCAAGTTTCATACTGATTGCAAAGCAACAGTGTAGAAACTTGAGACAGGATGAAGAAAGCTGATGACTACTCAAAAGTCCTCTCCTGACACTGGATTCAAATCAATTGCTCCAAGTTACTACTCGTTAATTGAGCTGTTTACATGTGGACTCTCAAGCTAAGGCAAAGGTAATACATACTCCCTCAGCTCTCTTTCACAGTAAGATTAATGACCTGGCATTATGTGATAGGCACCAAGCAAGGTTAACCTGAAATGCATTCAATCACAGTAACCTGATCAAGTGATGTCCCATCAAAACATTCATCTGCTTAAAAGTTTGGAAGAGGTACAAATGGTGAAAACTCATTGAACTTCTTAAGAAATTAAGCTACCTATTTCCTAGAACTTCTGCCTTTCTTCCTCTGTTATTTGAAGGAAATATTTATTTTTTTTTTTTGCATAAAGCAGATGCTTGTCTCTTACAATTTCTTTTTCTACTGGTAGTCATTTCTCTGTTCCACACATCTGTATCATGGACTTTAACTTGCCATCAGGGAAATAATTTAGCTAAGAGAAGCGCAGACGTGGCCATTAGAATGAGGAAAGGCTTCAAGAATATAAATATTAATTTAAGAAATTGGGCCAGATCTTAAACCCAGAGCCATTATCTATTAATCACTGAAAATTTAGATCTCATTTTTGGCTCGTTTAAATCTGAAGCACAAAAATTACTGCAGAATCACGATGCACCTCAGTCTTCTTGCCAGAGCAAAAACGGAGCAAGGAAACCAGGATCCAAGCAATTAAATATAGACTAAAAGGCAAGAAGTGACACCCGACTCTAAATGTGGGGGGGAGGGGAATAAAAAAAAGAAGGAGGAAAAAAAGTTATATTGCAGATTTAATTATTCCTGATTGTGCTGGAGAGAAAACATGGCAGCAATGCCACAGCCAGGGCACAGGGGTGAATTATTTTAGAATCTGAAGGACAGATGTCAAAAATATTATGACCCTTGCAGGGCTTGAGAAACTGCAACAAGCTTGAAAAATAAGCCACTCGGAGTTATTGAGCCATATATAGATGTGTGACAAAACCAGAGATGTTAAGTAAAGCCAGCCCCCTGATAGCATGTAAAAGGCAAAAGCAATGCCATAAAACAAACCTGTCTATGTTTTGCCCTTATTTACAATGTTCATTAGGTTGAATTATTGCCCTGTTCAACACTGAGTAGGAACTTCTGTGCTCTTACAACCTGACATTGCCAGGCAAGAAAGGCACTGGGCAAATGTCAGAATTTCCAGTCTGTGTGTGTGTGTGTGTGTCAGAAGAGGGTGCCTGGACTTGTCTCCTGCTGGAAGGAATGACAGAACTGTTAATGCCAAGTATCACAAAGCTACTTGTCAATCTATCCCTCTCTGCCACCTACAGCCCTCATGATCCTGACATGTGGGCTCTGATTGCATTTATTGGTGGCTTATTGATGCATCCTGCCTTGGAAGAACTTGCCTTTAGTTCCACAGGGTACTTCATGCCCTACTTGGATGTGTACTGCTGTGAGGGAAAGGTGCATCATTAATGACATCAGAAAGGGCTGAGGCTGACCTATCAAAATCCCACTGCAGAAAGCTCTTCTGCTATCCTGAGATTTAAAATTCTGAGATGAAGATGTTCTTTACTTCCCCAAGCCAGATCATGTGAGGGCGTATTTCTCTGCTCCTCCAAGCACACATGATGACTACAAGCGGAGGTTTTGTGATTCTTACTGCGATGCCAAGACTCTGAGGTACAGCACACAGGGACACTAACGCATAAGTTACTAAAAATTCCCAACCTTAACTCAAAAAGCTTGAAGTCTGAAAGCAAGGTAAGAACAAACACTAAAGACTGATTGCATAAAATCAGCTACCTGAACCTCAACCATATAATAAACCCACAAATTAATTAGGCAAGGAAAAGTATGATTGCAAAGAAGGGAAAAAAGAATCTAAATTAAACCAGCATTTTCTAGCTTTCCATAATAATTAATTCAATTTTAATTCAAAACAAGAGAGTTGCATAGCCAGGAAACAGATACCTGGAGCCTAATTATTGCTTTTTCATATTAAGTACAGTTCTGCTCTGGAGATGATGGATTTTTGGCTGTATCTAAAGATTACAGGAAGAATAAATAACTACTTCCTGGAAAAGGGTGGCTCTGAGCTTCAAGTTATGGAAGGCTAGGAGAATATTCTGCTGAAGGACCACTTGTACACTTGTCTATTGTCCTGATCTTCTACAGCCGAGCATCACTGTTAACCATTGCATCAGCTACCAAGAAGAGTAACACTCTCTTACTCCTCTGGGCTCTCATGACTTTATTCACTGGCAGATTCTCCCCTTACAGTATGCCTACAAGGTTTAAGGATTCCACACAACAAAGTCCATGTACTCAATCTAGTAACCTTCATCTGACTGAAGTGTGTCTTGTGACAGGGAAGGCACCTTCTGCTGCAATGACTAAAGGCCACAGGGTAATCAAGTTGCCTTTCATTCTCTCTCTCCAGCTAACTAGGTCAAGATGATTAAGTTGTCACTGGAAAGTGTATTTTCCAACATTCTTCCTCAAAGTTTGTCCCCTCTTTTTTCCTGTAAATTTTTGCACTCATCCAAATTGTCAAGAGGAGGAGGACACAGAAGGTCTATCTAGGTGAAGAAATCTTGACACTACGCAAAGATGTTATTAAAGAAGGAACTTATTTCAGTGTCCTGCTGTGACACTGTCCTTTTAAATGGTTACTGATGTTGTGCCATAACATAAAAAAGAGCAGCTGCAGTGTTGTTACAATGTGAGCAATGTGACCCAAAAGTTCCTGGGCTATTTTCCTAAGGTGTCAGCAAACAAACGTACAGACATAAGTCCCCAGGAATTTCTCTGCATCCTCCATAGATGCTCTTCTCCCTGTCAGACAAAACTGCCCCAAGGGAGCAGTGACATACTTATGTCAGGGGCCTCAACAGGCAGAAGTCAGGGCTCAGAGCTCTCCTGAACAGCTGGTCTCTCTGCATGCACTGAGCCAGCAGGCAGTGATGCCACAACTGCTTGAGAAACTCACAGGAAAAAGTGCTTTTAACTTTTTAAGATTCAGAAAGTGATCTTTCCTGTGGAAGGAATGGGCTTGTCTGTCAAAGTCATGGCTGATTTATGGTGGGGAAAGAAAAAAGCAAGCCTTTTTTTGTCTGTTTGAGAATAGTTGATTCGCTATCATTATTGCAGAAGTAGAAACCAGAATACACACACACAAAAGACAATGATTTTATATGTTAGTAATTCTAATGATCATCACTGATCATAGATACTAATGGCATCATTTATTTAAGTCACTGAACAGTGACCTTCAGATATCTCACCATGGCTCCACTCATGAAAGCGAAAGGAGCCTACCTTGAATGTCATGCAAATAGGATATACAGCAGTTCAGTGGGGTGGCTGGTGCCGTTTCTTTAGGCTCCTTACTGATCCAGCACAGAGCAAGCTCTTTGATGACATGTTAAATGGAAGTTCTGGGCAGTCATTACTAAATTTGGCTTTTTATTCAGTCATGTGTCCTGTGCCAATTGGAGTATTTTGTAACTAGTTCCCCAGCTTGCTTTTGCTTCCCTTTATTTCATCTGAACAGTCATGTAGAGCTGTTAGACATTAAAACCCAGCTGTTCTCTATCTCCCTCAAGTATGTAAGATAGTTTTATGTGAGATGCTTTGTTGAGGTAGTTGAAACTCTAAATCCACTGATATTTTAAAAATCCATTTGTGCTGCAATTCAGAATAGGGGAAAAAAATAGTTCACTCAGGAGACAGAAATTCTGAAAATGTTCTGGTTTGGAAATCTTCAAAATATAAGTGTGAAATCTGCTGCACACCATTTAGGGTCAGCCTAGATGAAGAACAGTTAATAACAATCAGTGTAGGTTTTTCCTACATTTGTACTGCTGCCCAGTAACTCGTGTTTCAGGAGCTTAATAGTTAATTTCTCAACTGATGATGAAAAGTAGAGCATTACAGTTCCTCTAGGACCTTCATTATTATCTCTAAGTTCACTTTCCTCAAGACATGGATCTCTTAACAGAGGATTAAGTCTAGTTTTCCAGTATTATTCTAAGAATATTTTGGTGCTCTGATTTTTTCCACTTCAGGAATTTAGATTAAAATATGTCTAGATTTGGTCCACTGTTAGTGAGATTTGCAATTTCTAGTAGATAAGAATATTTAACTACATATAAAAGACATTTCATTCTATTATAGATTATCATGATGGATTACAGTCTCAAACCAGTTAACACAGAGTAAAACTAGACTAATGCAACTAAAATTATGTAGCTGCTCTAGATTTAAATCAGCAGGACAGATCACTATCTGCACCTGTAAGGAATGTCTCATATTTTCAACCCTCTTTTACATAAATGTAGAATTTTTATCTGCATAAATGCATTAGAATATCCATACTCAAACAATCTAAAAATCCATCTCTCAGATATCATCTTTATATCAGTGCTGGACAAACACCCAAATAAGTATGCAAGCACAGTAAAATATTTCCAGCTATTTCTCCAAGCCATAATGTTGAGTTCATGATCATCCTCATCCAAAACCACTGAGACGGTACTTGACATCCTTCAACAGATTTTTTTCTTTCATAAATGTATACAAATTCTTCTTGTACCCTAATTTTGACATCTACAATGTAATGCCAGGAGGATTTCCAAAGCTTAAATACAATTTTCTTATAGAACTGTCTTTCTGTGATTATTTTGAACCAATTCCTGCTAATTTCATTTGACAACAGCATGTGGAGAGAAGTCATGTTAGAGGTCAGTGACTTCATCCCATGGCAGTGGCAAGACAGACCTGGAATGCCAGAGCTCTTTGGGTGGTAGAAATTCTGTAAATCTGATAATCTCTCCCTGAATAATGGCCTGGAGACCTCCTAAAGAAGCAGACACCCAGAAATGTTTTGTAGCAGACAGAGATTACCAGAAATAACTTATGAGTCATTCTCCTAGGAGAATGAGGCAAAACAAAAAGGGAAATAAAAACTTCTTTTGTGTCTTATGCTTTATATTTAAAGCACATTCTTTACAAAGAAAACACACTGTAGCTTAAACTCCACTAGTAGAATTAAAGTGCTTTGATGTCTCAGTTACGTTGGTAAAGTTACAGGCTAGTCACCCTACTACAGAGCAATATTCCTTTTAAGGATGTATCCAGAGGAAGATAACCAGAAATCCGTTTTTGGTTTTGTTCATACTGCAAGCTCCAGTTGCTTGTCTTCCTGCTTCTCAGGAAGGTTTGGCTCCAGGGTTTCTCTGGAACATTTCAGAACATAGGTGTACTTTGGAATATCTCAGCATGTCTGTGAGATGTTGGACTGTGCCAAACTCTGCTTCAGTCTGAGATCTTTACCATTGTTTCTACATCTCTAATTCATGTGGATTTAGGATTTACTAAATGACATTGCTATAAGAGATATAGAAAATAAAATAAAAAAACTCACAAAGGGTAATAAAATGTTCTGTTTGAATATCACCATGGCTTACATTTAAGGATCCACTAAGGGAGTTATTTCTGAACTCAAACACCCTTTAAGAAAGTTATTTTCATAGGCCAGGCCTGAATCTGAAAACTAGGATAAATTTTTCTTACCCGAATCAGCTTCCTAAACTGACTCCCAACCATCTTACAGAGTATCATAAAAGATTTAGTTTAAGGCTTTTACCTGTGCAAACTGGAGCCAGATCAGTGCTTGACTGAGACTGTGATGATTATGACAATGAACAGCAGAGCAGCCAATGCAATAGAGAGAAGGCAGCACTTCCTCTTCCTGGCTCGTAGCTAAGAGAAGAAAGACAAAGAAATAAATATGCAAATGTTTAACAAGAAGGTCAGGAGTAAATCCATGCTATGTTTCCATTGGCATTTGACTAGTTGAAAGAATGTACGTTTATTTTTGACTGACTCATCCATCTGGACAATCCAGAATCTTCCTTTTCAGTGGTAATCTCCCTTAAATACAACCACCTTTTCTACATTACTTTCTTCCTGCTTAAATCATTGTGTCACACTGAATTTCCACTCTGCACAGAGGGATGGACTTGGGCAGGGCTGTTCAATTTGGTTTTGGTCCGCAGGTGTCACATCTGCTTTCTGGTTGCCAGGAGAAGACCGCCTCCTGTAAGACAAAGAGGTCTCTCTCCACCCTGCTTTCCAATGAAATGTAGCCAAGGAATATGGCAGGCTGTTTACAGTGTAGGCAAGTATACCTTTGGTATTAACCACCCTGATCTTAGTCAAATTAAGATATGATGAAAGAGTCTATTAAAATTTTTAGTTCTGATGTCTATTTCTAGTTAAACCCATCAGCCTTCCCACTGACCTCCACTGACATAGTATTTTTGCTTCCATTTTAAAATCTTTTGCAGACAGTTCAGTTCTTCTTCCCCCTTTTGAATGGATTTAAGAAGAGTGTTTTCATGATCCTGCAGTGTCAGTAATCCTCTTATCCAATACACACACAAAAAAAAAGTAACTTCAATGAAACAGAGTGAAGTCAGCAATTTTCCCTGAGACCATATCAGCCAGTCCTCCAGCCACTAGACTTGATAACACCATCTTGACATGATAAACCAATTGCTGTCATCCAGAGTTCTTTACCTTTCTAACAACTGAAGCTGCACTCTCACAGAAGAGATTATGTTAATATTACTGCTGTTACCCACTTTTCCTTCCTTTCTTCTCCTCTCTGCTGTAATCAGCCCTCCCAGTCTGCCTTACATCCTTTGCTACCTGGTTTACACCACATAGCATTTCCCATTGAGCCATGGTTCCCCAGCTCTTTTGTTCTACAGCTGTTTTGGCCTCTTATACTGCAAATAACAGGGGACTCATCTCTCCCATTGTTGCTTCAAAGTCTAGTGCTTCATTCCCTCACAAATTGGTTTTGCTGTGCAGAGCTGGGATAGTGCTTCCAGCACTCAATTTTGATGCATGACCTGCCCTCTCCTCCATAATCAATCACCAACCAAACAGATGTTTTTTACTAAAGCATGGGTTTCCTGATAATTATTTTTTAACAAATTGAAATGCTGTGTTGTTTTGCCTCCATAAGCTGACAATCAGTGAGTCATCGTAGGTCTCCATTTGCTTTTCAATTACTCACACAGAAATGTTTTCTTTGGATTTGGGAAAAAAATGGTGCTTTAAGTACATTATTCCATACGCATGTGTTTAAAAAGATATTTTTGTCAGGAATGCTAGGAAGGAGTATGCAACAGAACTCTACTCTCTCCCTCCCCAAACTCCTACTTGGAGACAACCATTTCCTCACACTTTTTACCATGACTCTTGGGGAAGAACATAGGTGCTTCAAGGCCACATATCTCTTTAACAAATGCTATCACACACAAAGTGATGTTTCCTCAAAGTGGCTCTGCACCTTCAGCATTCATTTCTGGAGAGGTAGCTACAATGCACTCTGAAAGCTGAGTGCAGGAGTCAACAGGCCTGCTATGTTCTCTTAACCCTGATTAATTACAAGCCAAACTGGGAAACCTCTGCTTAAAACTGAAGCCTATCTTAAAACACCTAAATGTGCTTGCCCAGTTTCAAAATGCCAGAGACTGATTTCGGTCAGCAGAGGATGCTAATGGGTCGTTTAGCTACAGCAGTACTCTCAAATACTCCTAATGAGAGTTTCAAAGGTTGCACAGGGATCCCTTAAAATGGCTTTCCTATCAGTCTCTTTGCAGAGAGATTCCTTTGGTTGGCTCTTTCTAGCATTGCAAAGTCCCATTCACTCTTGTTTTGCACTTTATAGCCTCTCCCCTCTCCTGTTTTTTCTTGTTTTTAACCGGTATAAAATATAAAACTCCACTTTAAATAGACTAATCAGAGGGTAGGAGAGATGCAGCCAAGCATGTATTTTGATATTTGGTTCACATTTTATGACCTTGTCCTAGCTGGTAAGTCAGGATAATGATTCCTGTTCTGTTTACAACATCTCTTAGTGGATTTAGTATTACTGTCCATCACAGCCATATAATCTCTATAATTCCTTCTTTCTTTACTTTATATTTCAATAAGGAAAATGGTCAGTTATTCAAGGGCCTTTAGTCTCCAGTCATAAATCTGCATGCTAGAGAAGCAGTAGAAACATAGCTTCTGAGCCCTACCTGATCATACAACCTTTTCTAGCCACACTGAGGATGAGTGGCCATATAGCCCAGCTTCTTTGTGTCACTTGGGTGGAAAATTACTGACCTATGAGCAAAAGGCAGCAGTTTTTCCTCAAGGTACAGATGCACATGCTGCTTAGGAAGAGGCTATACAAGCATCCCTTCACACATGGCTTGACACCCCACTGAATTCACCAACCCTGCCCTGTGAAAAGGACCAGTCTGCATTTTGTTGAGCTCCTGCTCATATCAGAGGAGAAAGATGTTAGCACAGAGGAGGTTGCACAGGTTGTATTGTTCACAGGATAGGATCTGCAGACTGCAGTATGGGTACCCTCAGCTGAGTAATACATGAATATACACTAATAAACAGCATAAATAATAATATCATATATAACGAACTCTAGTTATTATCCTCAGTTTAGATTAACAGAACCTTATTGCCAAATTGAAATTAGAAGTAGTGTCTTAATACCACCACTGTCATTATTGAGGGAAGTTGGGGAACACACAGAAACATATCTTTGTATGTTTAATAAGCCCAAGACACCCATGGAAGGACATCAACATCAGACAAGCAAGCAACATTCAAAGCTAGGAAATGCTAGAGTTTTTTTCCCAGATATGAATATACAGGTATTATTTTTACCCCTCCCTCTCAACCAGGGTCTCTGCCTTCTTCAGTAAAGAGGCAATCACTATGTTATGTACATCATGTATGCTTATAAATTTTACTTTTTTACTCCATTTTTCTTGGGATGACCATCTAAAGCCACATTCAGGTGGGACCAGGCAGACCTTTCACTTAACATAAAGATCCTAATTTTCCCCTGGGACTTCCACGACAACTGAATCATATAATTAACACTTTCCATCTCAAGTATCAATGCAGTGATGGGTTTATATCCATCTTAAGCCAAAGAAGTGGAGACACATGCCATGGCTGGAAGTATAACTGATCTCAAGAGAATTCCAATTCTCCAAAGGGAAAAAAAAGGAGGAAAAATTGTGATTCACAATGCCATCCCTGGAATGGAAAGGAATGGAATGGAAAGGAAAAAACCAGGTTGGAAAAGACCTTTGAGATCACTGAGTCCAACCTATCATCCAACACTATCTAATGAACTCAACCATGGCACCAAGCACCCCATCCAGTCTCTTCCTAAACACCAATCACCTCCAGTGATGGTGACTCCACCACCTCCTTGGGCAGCCCATTCCAATGGCCAATCACTCTTCCTGTGAAGAACTTCTTCCTAACATCCAGCCTAAACCTCCCCTGGCACAGCCTGAAACTGCGTCCTCTTGTTCTGGTGCTGCTTGCCTGGGAGAATGAAGTTTAATCTATGCTTAACCATTTTCAAATCTGTAACAGGATCATTTCTCACCACAGCAAGTTCCTTACTGCCAGGAGACAGACACTACTAAGTTTCTGCCTCAAAATTAGTAGCTTCAGAACAGCAGAGCCATAGCTACAGAAAGTTTCAGGAGAAAAGAAGAAAACCCTAACAAAAAAACTAAACCACCTGTAAAATGAATCATTTATTTTATGACATAATTCTTCAGGGAGCTTTGCATTTTTATAACATTTCCCACGCATCCGACTAATCCGCAGTTGATTTCACTCATCATTTTCCAGCTCTTTCTCCCCTCAACTGCTGAAGATCTGGTGGGTTTTTTCACACTGTGCATTAAAATTAATTATTATTCTCCTTTCCTGGGCTCCAGCACAGGAAGCTCTGAGGCAATATGACCTCCTCTTAGTTCCTGCAACCTATGCCCACAACTGGTTTCAGGACCAGTTGTAAGATCTTTGCCCAGCATCTTCCACTTACACTTGAGACACACTTAGCTGCTTAAGAGGGAAAAGATGTACCTAGGACTATTGACACAGCATAGTTATCAACAGCTAATACAAACTGAAGTTTTAAGGTGGTCTACCCAATTTCAAGGAAATGTCAATAAAAAATGAGAGAATAAGGTTTGGTTTTTTTGTGTGCTTGGTTTTGGTTTTGTTCCCCACCCCAAGATTTGGAGGTTTTGCCAAACACTCCTAGAGGTGACAAAAAGGTATGGCTGCTTTCTCCTTTTCTTCCTTATAAATTGCAAGGCTCTGCTCACATATAGGAGGCATTAGAATTTAACAAAACTTCCTAAAAAACATGTTTCTCCTGGGAAAAAAGCATTTCCCAAAACTCTGTTTTGGAAAACATTGACTCCCTTTAATACTTCAAATTGGAGTGTCTAAAAAGGCACAGAGAAATCAACGCGACAAACAAAACTCCAAGCTGAATTTGGGACAAGTTTAAAGCTACCAAAAATTTATTATCTTCTGCTAGAAAAATGTCTGACAAATAATTATAAGCAGTACTATCTGATTTCATTATAATTATATTCATTTACCCTGAACCTTGAATGCTATGCTGATGCACTGCTCTGGTTTTTACAGCTCCGTCCCAACCTGTTGTAAGCCCTTTTCCCATAACACCTAGAATCTGTTGATTAAATTTGAGCTAATCTATTTTCATTGTACACATTTTGCCAAGATGAAAAGAATGCAGCATGGGCAAAAAAAAAAAGGAAAGAAAGGAAAAAGTAAAGATCCCTAATCCTGTAGTAAGATGTAATGGCTTTTTACAGTTCTTTTTGCTAGCCTCTCAGGGTTTTTTAGTCAAATGGTACAGGTAAAGAAATATTTTAATCCTGACAGGAGCTCTTTAAACACACAGGCGAAATAGGAGTGAAAAGCAGGGAAGGAATGAGCAAGGCTATTCAGGGACACAGCTAAGAAGCACTTTATATTTGCAGGCAAACTGGATGTGACTGAGCCGGCAAGAAGCCTTTCCCTCATTGTTTCGTAAAAATAAGCTGCAAGCCATATTTTGCAGCCTAGAAGATATTTATTTCTTGAGGGTGAAATGTTGAAAGATATTTTAATTATGTCACAACAGATAGTTAAGTAATTAAAACCTATTAAAGCCCATTACAGCCCCAGGCCCAGAAAAGCAAGTTTCATCCTGGAAATTCCTAAGCAAATGCATTTACAAGGAGGAAGGAAATGTTTTCTTGCTAGGGATTCAGAAACCAGCAAGGCAAAGCATAAAGAATAGGGGAGGAGAGACGAAACTGTTTTTCCTCTCTCTATATATACAGAATAAAAAAAAGAAATTCACATATGGAAAAGAAATATCAAGCTTCTCCCCTCTCTATGGGTTGGTTACACCATAAGCTGCAAGGCAGGAAGGTGGAGATTTCACAACCACCTTTACCAAGGAGGTGAAAAGCCCTAGAAACAGGCATTTTATTTCGGGCAGGGTTCTGTACTAGAACAGCTGCTCTACTCTGGGAAGCTCAGGGCATATAACACTTCTTCAGAGTAAAGACATACCCCACAACTCCACAGTTGTGGCATTTCCTAGGTCTCCAGCAGGACAAAAAAATGGAGTAAGTTGGCATCATTAGCTAAATTAATGTCCTAAGTTCTTATTCCATCTCTTCCTGTTCTTAGCTCTTGGAACAGAATAAGGATGATGACAGAATAGAAAGAGCATTGCTGAAGATGGTTGATTCAAGAACATGTCTCTGCCACTCCCTCCTGCAATACCAAATAATATAAGCCACTGACATACTCCAGGCTTTTCAGGTGTGTTGTACGAGCAAGAACCTGTCTCCTAGGAGAGAAGGTCCATTTCTTAGTAAGGCAAAAACTACCCTGTACTCACTAGTGAAAGGCTCACCCAGTAACACCACTCATTTCTTACCTACAGAAACACTAATGTGTACTTTAACCAACAAATCACAAAGCATTTCCCAACAAAGCCAGGATTACAAGACTTTCTAAAAGTACAATTCCACTACTCCAGCAAAGAAACCAGTAAAGATTAATCTTCTGTCGAGAATAGCTCTCTACTCTGCCCTAGTGAGGCCACATCTGAAATATTGTAACCAGTTCTGGACCCCTCAGTTCAAGGACAGAGAATTGCTTGAAAGAGGCCAGTACAGAGCCACAAAGAGGATTGAGGGAGTGGAGCATCTCCCTTATGAGGAAAGGCTGAGGGAGCTGGGGCTTTTTAGCTTGAAGGAGACTGAGGGGTGACCTCATTCATGTTTATAAACATATGAAGGATGAGTGCCAGGAGGACGGAGCCAGGCTCTTCTCATTGATGGGTTTAAGATGGCACATAGGAGGTGCCACATGAACATAAGGAAAACATTTTTCACTGTGAGGGTGACAAGACACTGTAATGGACTTCCCAGAGAGGTTGTGGAGTCTCCTTCTCTGGAGACATTCAATACCTGCCTGGATGCATTTCTGTGTTACCTACTCTAGGTGATCCTGCTATGACAGGGCAGGAGGTCCCTTCCAGCCCCTAATGTTTTGTGATTCTGTGATCTATTTCCTGCAAACCCATCCAGCAAATAAAAGCCCAAAATGATTGAATTTAGAAACCACACAATAATTGCCTCCAGTTATCAGGTCAGGTCCTTTTAAGGGCCTCTGCTGGGCAATGAAAACCCACCTTGATTAATTTTCCAAGTACTGTTCCCTTCATTGTAAGATTAACAAATCTGTTTGACATAAAATGGTACACTTTATATGCAAATCTCTGTAGAGAGAGTTTTGTGGCATTAAAGAGCTTCATACAATTTTGTTCACCCTGCCCTCAGAGGTCATTTGGAATTGCACAAAAACATTTGTCTGTGCCCTTAATATGCATTTTGAAAGCTAATTTGAGGTCTGCTGGATGGAGAGACCAGGTCCTTAATTACGTTTGGACGTGTTTATACAGAGATTGTATTACGAATCTCAAACTACTGTCATTCAAATATACCCCAGCAGAAACTCTGCTGAAGGTTGTGGAGTCCTCAGGAGGGGAAAAAAAAGGAAATATTGGAGCAACACGGCAGAAAACCAGACCTTGTAGATGTCTGTTTACCCCCAAGCATTATATAAACATACAGAAGGAAAAACACCCCCTCACACTTGTACTGGTGTTTTCATCATTATTTTGTTTTATATTCCATTTACACTGACAAGATCTCTCAGCTCAGACATACACAATCATCTCTGATAAGAGAGTAAACACACTGTTATTGCAGTGGAAGTGAGAAATATGACCTTTAACGTGTGTACAAATTAAAATGCACTGACCAAATTTGGTGACCTTTATGGTAAAGTTTCCTTATAGAGTAACAATGAATTCACTATTAAATATCACTGCTTCTGCAGACAAGCTGCAAAAGGCCAATAATATTATTAAGCACTTTTGCTGTTCCTAAACAAGACAGAAGCAGACAAGTTGCATGTCAGTAAAACCTACAAGATAAGGGAGCAGAGGAAAAGGCTGGCCCACAGCAGCAGGGAAATAGCACTTGGCTCTGACATGCTGGTTTTGTGCCTTTACTTCCTGGCCTATTTCAAACTTCCCCTTATGACACCAGGAAGGGGTTGGTCTGTTCTCCCAGGCAACCAGCATCAGAACAAGAGGACACAGTCTTAAGCAGCACCAGGGGTAGTTTAGGCTCGAGGTGAGGAGAAAGTTCTTCACTGAGTGAGTTGTTAGCCATTGGAATGGGCTGCCCAGGGAGGTGGTGGAGTCACCATCCCTGGAAGTATTCAAGAGGGGATTGGACGTGGCACTTGGTGCCATGGTCTAGTCATGAGGTCTGTGGTGACGGGTTGGACTTGATGATCTTTGAGGTCTCTTCCAACCTCGGTGATTCTGTGACACTGCTCCACGAATTCTGCAGAATCTTCCAATTCTCCATAAGTCTGTGATTCTCTTATTCTTTGACCATACACCCCAGGTGAAGCCAACTGCCATCCATAACTTTGGTTCCTCAGCATATCCTCTTGTAAGGCTATTTTCTGCCACACAGTTATTTGGTCAGTGATAACCATTCAGGTTTACATTTTGCATGCCTGCAATCTACCTCTAGCCATTTAATTTTAATGAAAATATTACAATAAACAAACAAACCAAAAAGCCCAACTGCAAACAATGTCTAAGTGTTCCATCTTGTCTCTGAAGCCTCCATGCTTTGGTGGAGAAATAATCTTATCCTGTTAGTGAGGGTGCATTTTTTAGTGTTACTAGGAGATCTGGCTCATTTTGTGAAAGGTATGACTTCTCTCACACCCTAGCTGATGTGATGCTAAGACTCTACACACAGATTTAACTGCTGCATTTTCTAGCTTCGGATTACTTGAACTAGCCATATTAATATTCCCTTGTTTTTTTTTTTAATGGCTGAGACATCATTTGTAATAGCACATGATAATGGCTTACATTTCTATCATGCCTTTTAAGGCAGCAGGATTCTAATGTGATTTACAAATTCACTATTAAGAGGATTATTTTTTTTTCTCAGCCTTGGAATGAATTGACCTACCTCTGGCAGCTGTTTAAATGCTACACAAAAAAATCCA
Source organism: Dryobates pubescens (assembly GCF_014839835.1). Taxonomy (NCBI): domain Eukaryota; kingdom Metazoa; phylum Chordata; class Aves; order Piciformes; family Picidae; genus Dryobates; species Dryobates pubescens. The sequence goes on along the minus strand of NC_071625.1, from coordinate 15,611,311 downwards.
GCCAGAAGTTTAAAGCAGGTAATGACTATTGTGTGAACCTGAAACACCAGAGAGCCCGCATTTTCCCAAAGCAGCATTTGCCCAAGGGAACAAAACAAATGCCCTTATAGTTTTGCATAAACACAGAATCACAGAATGGTAGGAATTGAAAGGGGATCACCTAGTCCAACCCCCCTGATAAGGCAGGTTCACTGAGAGCAGGCTGTCCAGGATCATGCCAAGGCAGGTTTTGAGTATCTCCAGATAAACACTCCACAACCTCTCCCGGGCAGCCTGTTCCAGCACTCTGTCATACTCAAATTAAGGAAATTTTTCCTCACATTGAGGTAGAACCTTGAGACATTCAACAGCCCAGCACAGTCAGACTGAGAGAGACCTTACTCCTCCAACACTTCAAACCCAGAAACACAGCTGCAAGGGAGCAGAGGAGAAAATTATCTAACCACATTAAAGCTGTGCTGTGCTCAGAGACAGTCTTCTTCCTGAGCAGTATTAATTAGAATGATTATATTATCTTAGGAACAGGACTACTCAGCTGGGTTAGAAATGACAATCTTTGGGTCCCCAAGCTGCTGATCTCAACCCTTCGAGCCCAGCAGTTCAGCCAGCTTTCAACCTTCCTCACCAACCTATTCTAAATATTTTCACTTCTTCTATAAGGGGCCGGTTCAGTACAATTTAATTGCAGAACCATCTGAGGAAAGAGTTGGCTCATTTTCTGTCCTGTAAAATGCTTGGGCTTCCCAAGTTGGCTCCTTATACCAGTAACAACTGGATTGAACTTTGCACAACCTTATATGAACCAGAAACAAGGAAAGTATGTAGCCTGGCTCAACTTCATTGATGTTAACAGAACTACTGCAGTATACTCTTAAGAGATTCTAGTCTAAAAGAGTTCATGTCTTCTTGGTACCATGCCTGTGGCTATATGAAATATCTTTATTTGAAAACTCAGATAAAAATAAAATGCTTTGTAAATTGAGGAGCATCAGGATTTTCAAACCATTCTCAAGCAAATGCAAGTGTCAGATAAAGAAAACCAAGGCACTACTGGAGGTAGAAGAAAAATCATATGACAATATTTTTCACACTGGGACTGAAAGAAAGGTGTGCTTTTTGGTTTTTTAATCTTCAAAGCACAATGTTCTTGAACTAAGGATAGCCTTCAAATCTCAGCAGAAATTAAGACAAATTACCCTCTGTGTAAGTTTTCAAGCACCAAAGAGCAAATTGAAGGTTTAAACTGGTCTGATTCTATCACCAGAAGGCAGCTGTGCTTATAAACATCAGTCAATACATTAAAGATCCACACAAAAGTTCCTCTCAGCCCTATGAATCATAAATAAAACCAGTTTTTGGAAGAGGTGCCAGGAGGTCCTGTGCCATCAACACCTCAGAAAAGTCAGTGTTAGGAGCTGATGAATCTGAAAAGTGGAAAATATCACAGAACTATAATAGGCAGTATTCTCTGTTTGCATTTTCCTTAGACCAACTGACAGGACTGAAAAACAACCCAAAAAAGCAGGAAAGAATTGTGCTACTCGTTTAAAAGTCTATTTTTGTTTCTTTGCTAGGCTCTTTAATACAGGACATTCTCTCTTACAAACTTTGACTGCTATCTCTGGACCATCATTTAACAATAATAACAAGATTAAGAGAATGTTCCTCAAAAAGAAAACCTCAAAAGAATCATCAAGTTTTTGCAACCAAGGATATTACTAAAGCTCAAGACTGATGTTTCCTCCTAGGCATGCTATGTTTCACCAGTTTACAAGCATCCACCATGTCACTGCTGCTCCTTTGCGGTATGCAGGCTACTTGGGAGCAAAGTGCTAAGTAAAAGTGAGTAAATTAAATCAAGACCAAGAATGAAAACCTTTCTTGGAAAAAGCATCTAAAGGAATGCACATCTCCACACTTTTCCTAACACAGCTTAGTTTTACAGGCAGACTAAAAGCTATTTTACAGCTTCTTAACCCTACAAATACCTCTATGTGGGTCTTCATCTATTCAAAGTAGCTCTCATAGAGACAAGTCTTAAATAACTTCAAAAGGAGCATCAATAAAGGACAAAAGGGTATTTCCTTTCAACTAGTTACTAATATCTGTCACAAGAAGAACACACATCTAATGTAACATTGTGAAACTAAGGGGAAAAAAGCAGTGCCTCCACATCATTTTATTGGGTAAGACAGAACTAAATTTGAGGCAGCATGGTATTCTGTAGAAGCCATGCAGAATTGGTTAGGCTAGCAAAATTCCTGGTCTAAGCTTTTGTTTAAATCCAAACAAGTTCTTCAAGGTTTGAATAGTATTTTTACTCTCTGATATTTTTTTTCATTTTCACATTGGCTTATGAGCTTTCAGTTGGCTGATGGATTAAATGCACAAATGCCAGAAGGGAGCCTGAGTTGACACTGAACTTCTCCCTCCATGAGAAAGCACAAAATATTGGAAAATTTGGTGTGAGAGAGTATTCTCCTGAGGTTTTCTGCTCAGTTTTGCAGATGGAGATCCAGAGAAAGTCAAGCAAAGAGCAGAGCTCAGGACTTGTAAGAAAATCATTCAAATATAAAGAGTCAAAAAAAAAAAAGGCATCTTAAAATAGCAAGCAATGTGAAGAACTGTACAGGCAGACAGAGCATCTATGCCTCCTTTTCTCATTAAATTATTTTGTGGTCTTTCATAAGTCATTTAACTTCTTTGTTCTTCAATTTACTGTTTTATGAGTTTAGGGATGTTACTTGATTAAATAGAACAAAAGCAGGGGCACCTGTGATGATGGATTTCATTATTTGCTAGGATCAACAGACAAGCACTTTTGGGTTTTTTTAATACCCAGTTTGTATGTGAAGGGTTTTGTTTGTTTGTTTATTTGTTTTAGGTAAACCAGTTCAGCAGTCTCTAGGGTAAGAAGTTTTAACATCTTCCTGGATGACAGCACTTCTCTTTAATTATGTAGTCAATAGAGGACGAGTTTAGCACCAGAGCACATAATGCAGAGGAATGAAATATAGTCACTTCCTTCACCTCTCAACCAACCATTTGAACCTCACTGCAGCAGTATCCTTAAATACATGTTCCAGTCCTTATTTTACTCTGAACTAAGGTAAGGTGAACAATGTATGATACAAAAGCTAGAAGAAGCACAGGTCTAACCATTTTATTGTTCATCAGTTCCCAACAATAAGACAGTATTCAGAAACACGCTGCCATCAAAGCTGTGCATTTCCTGCATCTATGTCAAAACCCTTGTGTATTTACAACTAGAAATGGATTCTGGATAAAACAGATCATTGTTAGAAATAATGGAGTATCAGCATTCCTTCACAAATGACCCTGGATTCTGACCTCATTGGCAAAAAACATAAACCCCAGGTCTAGGCACAGTCTAGGCAGCACTGCCAACACAGAGGAGTTTTTATGTGAAGTGTGTAATAATAATTCAACTGATAGACAACATAACAGAGCTCTGTGAATGTCACAAAGCACAGTGCCAACAGTCTACCCTACAAAGCATATCCATTACTAGCAGCAATGAGAGGACTGCAAAGGAAAGAATTAAATGATATTATGCATTTTTAAAGGCAAAAATAATTTTCATGTTTGAATTTTATCTGATTGCAAGGATGGAAGAGGGCAGAAAGCTACTAAGTGTATTAAATCTACCGTATCTTTGCATGTATGTGCATGATTTCTGTCATTATGCTAATCTGTAGCCAGTCTGCAAGAAGCTGGCATTACAAAGTAGGTCTACACCATCCGTTTATGCTGTTAAAGGGAAAACAATCTGTAACAGGCCAGCAGAGAGATGTGCTTATCCAGCATGGTATAAACAGGGGCATTCAGCCAAAAAAATAATACATCACTCAACTATAACCAACTTTAAGTCAAGAAAAAGAAATTTCAGTTACATACAATCTAAAGAAATCTTTGTAGAGATGGATGGCCAAAAAGATTGATAAACTGTTCAACCAGGCCGAGTTTGAAATGTTTTTATGTGGTCCAGATCTTCATGATATGGCTCTCTTAAAGTTATGCTGCCAAGAAGATGAGGATAATAACGAGGTTTCAGGATAAAGCTTATGTAAAAGTCCTCTTCAAGTCCTGAAAACTGAACTGAATGACTGGTTTGAAGCTGGGAAAAAGTTTCTAAAGTAGTTCTGAGCACTTCTACTTAAACCGAAACCTCCATGGGAGATTATGCACTGGTGCTATTTGGAGAACAATTCAAAGGCAGGGATCTCCAAGGAGGTCCAGCTTGTGGAGCTTTTTGAGGTTGACATTCAAGAAACCAGATATTTTTTAAAGACTCTGGAGAAGTGAAGGGAACCTCTGAACTTGCTAAGTGTCCCAGCTTTTTTTACATGCAGCTGATCAAAGCTTTCAACTCTCTATTACTTTTTTTCCCTGGCATCTATGACAAGAGCTTAAATAGCTGAGCCCCACATGGGAAAAAAACACACCATATAGATATCTGTAGGGGGGTGTGTGTGTGTGTGTATATTTTCCCCTTTCTGCTTGTTTAAGCCTCTGTACTTAACATATTAATCTACTGAGTTTAACTTTTTAATGCTAGCTCCTTTAAGTCATTAGAGCTCCCTTTTTCATCATAATCCTCTTATTTGGTAATCAGTCTGACTCGGACTTATTTTTATAAAAATGTTTTAAAGTTTCTGGTGGAGATCAAGGAAAGTTCTCTCCTGCTCTACTTCACAAACTCCAACTTACTACTAGTCAGTGGTTTAGTGGAACACTTAGGCTACAGTTGTTTTGTTGCACTTTATTTCTTGTATTGCCCTTTATGAATTGAAATGTTATTTCTCTTTGAAATGCATTATGGCAGTTGAAAAACAACCAGCCGAGAGCTAGAGCAGTTAAAACAGATGTGGGAAAGATCCTAATAGCTACTGTAATGTGCTTCAACTGGAAGAACCACCAACAGACTAGTGAGTCATTCCTAAAATTGGTCATAACACATTCCTTAATGCTCTTAATTATTTGAAATGTAAGACTGTCTTTGCACAAGAGATCTGAGAACACAAGCACCACTCAGGACACCAGGCAGATACTACATAACAAGCGACAAACTCCCATTCACCGCTGACTCAAGTTTCTATTTCTGAAGATAAATAAACTCACCTCTCACCATTACCAGCCTTCCTGCTGTTCACTATATCTACTTCAAAAGGCAGACAAATCAATAATGCAGAGCAAAATCATATCCCAGTTCAAATGTATCAACCACAAGTTCTCACAATCCCTTTGCAAAGTTAAAGTCACTGAAGCAATGGGCAACAACAGATTCTTAACAGGAGTTTAACAGCTCTACTACTCCTTCTGTGATCTTTCAAGCCTTATTTAAAGATAGGACTGCATTTATCCACCTCAGCAAAAAGCTGTAGACAACAGGCTGCTTACCCTTCTTCCTCAAATGCAACGCTCAGTGGGAGAGGAAAAACACAAAGAAATGAAGTCAGCATAAGGGCAGTCCCACATCAACTAATCTCTGCAGTGAATTAATTAAACAATTATATTAGCCAAGCCTTCACTTGTGACATGGCAGAGCTGACATTAATTGGGCCACAATCAAGATAGTAATTCAGGTTAATTGGATTTCCACTGTCAGCAGCTATCAGCTTGTTTCAATATGTTGCTGTCATTTAAGAATAATTAATCACGGATGACTTTATTGGATGGCACTGGTTGACAGCTGATGGTGCGGTGATGCTTGAAAAAGTTGGTGATTGCTGCAGGCCTACTGAATAAGAAAGTTGGTTTCTGTTGTAGAGATCATTCTACTGTCACCCCATGTTGAGACCCAAAATGTGCTACATAAAGTGTTGAGAGAATGATATTTGCTGACTCCTGCACACATACAGAGAGAAAGAAACAGCCATTCCCATTGAAACAGCACTGCAAAAGGTCAGATGCATGTGCATGTTCCACCGCAGCCTTCAGGCACACAGTTATTGTTTGGTTATTGCTACAGCAACAAAGGATTCAATAATACAACAGCTCACATGCTGTAAGAGCTGAAATGCCAAGCTTGATCTAGTGTTATTTGCTTTCCTCCATTCATAATAGGCCATTACTTTGGTTAACATCTGATAATGTAATTTATTCTATCTATGGCCAGAATGTCTGTAAAAATGGCAAGGAACTTATGAAGCTAAGTCTTTATTTATTAATAACTGGGGGGGGGGGGGGAGGGAGGGGAAAGAAAAAAAAAAGAGATGAATCTGTTGTGGGTAAGTGGGGGGTGGGGAAGCTAAAACTTAAAGTATAAAATGAAAATATTTTAGAGTGTTCCATAAGGAGTAGTAGGCATACATAATATTTTTTAACAGAAAAAGCAATTTAAACTTCAGGAAAGAAAACCCCCTAACACCAGTTCTATTAGACTATGTAATTATTCCCCAAGGGGTAAAATGTACATATATATTTAAAATTAAAGCACAGTTTTAGATTATTCATGACAGAGTGCTAAAAATTCGTATCACAAGTGGCAACAGAACTTTGATAGCTGGACGGGAATAAGATGAATTTATTCCGTAACTTCCGGAAACCAGTTCTAGATGAATGGAGTACACAGAATCAAAGTTCTCAAGGAAAATCAGACCCCATGGCTGATGAATTTGGCTCCCTCTGTTTGAGTAAAGCACTGGGCAGAACTGCATGTGCATTACACAAGTAACAAAGCACCAATTATGACTTTTGAAGGTATTTTCTTGCTGTCAGCCAAAGAAGCCCGATTAGGTAGAAGCATCCCTTAACCAAAACAGGAGAGAAGAACTCATTTATCACCTCTTTTTCAGAGTAGGTCTGACAGGTGAGCAACACACATGGAGTCCATATCCTGTGGGGCCTTCAAATCAGTGAATCTCTCCAGCTTTTTACTTTCAGGTATAGCCAAGACTTTGTCACCTCCTTTGTCTTATTTTCATGGGAAATTCTCATTTTCAGAAGATGCTTCTCTGTTCGGATGCAAATACAGCAGTATTTGCCGTATACAGAGGTACATAGAAGGATCCTTGCTGAAATTCGACCAAATTGGGGTGCTAGGCAAAAACATCTAAATCATAAAATCATAGAATGGTTTGGGTTGGAAGGGACCTTAAAGATCATCCAGTTCCAATCACCCTGCCATGGGCAGGGTCACCTTCTACTAGACCAGCTTGCTCAAGGCACATCCAACCTGGCCTTGAACACCTCCAAGGAGGCTCCACCTCCCTGAGCAATCTGTGCCAGTGTCTCACCACCCTTAAAGAATTTCTTTCTAATCTCCAGTCTAAATCTCCCCTCCTCAAACTTCACTCCATTCCCTCTCATCCTACTACTACAAGCCCTTTAAAAAAATTCTCTCTCCAGTATTTTATAGTCCCCCTTTACATACTGGAAGGCTGCTATAAGGTTGACCTGGAGCCTTCTCTTCTGTAGCCTGAACAGCCCCAACTCTAATAGCCTGTCCCTATAGGCAGGGTGCTCCAGACCTCCCCTATGGGGAAAGGCAAGGTTTTAGTGAGTTTAAGCTGGTGAAGGGTCTAGAGAACAAGTCTTATGAGGAGCAAGCTGGAAAAAAGAAGACTGAGAGGAGACCTTCTTGCTCTCTACAACTACCTGAAAGGAGGTTGGAACTAGGTGGTAGATGGTGTTTTCTACCAAGTAAAAATTGATAGGACAAGATGAAGTTGCACCAGAGGAGGCTGGTTATGTTAGATATTAAGAAAAAAACAACCTCTTCAAAACAATTTTCAATCTCTTTAACAGACTCACCAGGAAAGAGTTTGAGTTAACATCCTTGGAGGTATTTAAAAACCATGTAGATGTGGTGCTAAGGGACACGGTTTAGCATCGTCCTGGCAGTCTTTGGGTTAACAGCATGACCCGATGATCTTAAAGATCTTTTCCAACCAAAACCATTCTATGATTCTATAATTCTATGTGTCTGAGTCAGACTGAGTCCAGTCATGCAGTAGGTGGTTGCTATTTAGAAGATGACTGATAGAGAATGTCAGTGAACTGTTTTGTTTTGTTCACTGATTTTCTTTCAATCCACTCTGCTGCTAAATCTTATCATAGGCTTTATTAAATGGTGGGTGTAAATTAGTTCTATAACCAGGGAGTCCATGAATAAATAGACAGAACACTGTTCTACAAAGGTACATTACAAACAGTGTATGATTATCAGATTGCCTCTGTGATCATTGCTGACTAAAAAAAAAAAACAAAAAAGAAGCAAAACTATGTGCTTTTGAAATCTTTTTTTTCCTTCTAAACATATCCTCTTAAAGCAGGATTGGTGTCTCCTGCCATTAGTCCTGTAATTTGCAAGAAGGCAGGTATCCTGTTTGTCAGTCCCTGTCCTTGTTCCCAAGAGCTTTGAACTTTGCCAGATTCAGTAACATCTGAGAGAGGAACAGAAGGCTTTAAAATACTTCTATTCTCATGATACTTAGAAAGGAGAAAGCCACTCCTTTGGTTTGGCAGCAGTTAACTGGTCAAACAGCAAACACTGCAGTTCCTGGAAACACCACGTTTTTTTCAATTTACATATGGCAGAGTTTAATCAAATGAGAGAGATGTGAAAAAAGAGAGAAATTCAGGGTGACAATCGCCACAGCTGACAGCAGATTAGACATCATTAATTTCTGCTGCTTGCAGAAAACCTTGGTTGTCAGAAAGTGCTTCTGTGATGCCATGAAATGTAATTGGAAGTAAACCATGAAAACCACTGCCTGGCCAAAAGGCTCAGTAGGTTGCAGTGACAATATTTGAAGAAAACCCTGGAGCAGGCAGAGATATGATAGAATAATAACTCATTCTCAACTCTCCTATTCTACTTAGAATGTGAAGGTCCCTTTTGAATCTGGTCTCAGCTTCTCTAACCAGGAAATATGTGACACCACAAAAACCAGTTGTGCCTCTCAGTAGAGGACACAAATGTTGTATGAGACTTTGGTTTGACTATCTGCACTAAAGGTTTTGCTCCATAGTCCCAGTCCACCATTTTTCACAAGCTCTTAAATTAATAACTACATTTAACAAATAGAAGGAAAAGACTAAGCAAATAGGTGAGCTAAATTGAATAGGAGTCTGTTCCAGCAATGTCAGAGCTAAGCGAATGACGAGTGGACATAAAGCATGCCCAGTGGAGTTGTGGTGTTTTGAACTGCTGTTGCCTTTTAACTGTCCACTAATATCTGATCTCTCATGCTTCAAAGAACTTGTAGGTCATGCCAATGTTTCAAAGGGCTGCCACCTTTAAAAACTGTCGTTGGCACTGGTACCGAGAAGTGGGGGAAAAGGAACACCCAGCAAAGCAGAAGCTGTAACTCCAGTGCCTTTCTGGGCATTAATCCATACACCTTGTTCCTTGCTGAATTTGATTTTATTTTTTCCTCATTGTTTTCATGCCAAGATCTGTTCACATTTTTTTGTTGTTGTTTAAATAAGGCTCAGAAGACGATCCAGATGGCAGACAAGTGAATGTAGTGTTGTTATTTATTCATCTTGGAAAGACACACAGATGATATTTCCAAGAAGGAAAAAATACCCATACCTTTTGCTCCACCTGCTCAATGGAACAGAAATGATACTAACAGATTGGCAGAGACATTTTTCATTATTTGTTTGTCTCACACAGCTAAACACCATGAGAGTGGAATATTTAATTTTTTTATAATTGTCTGCATACATAGTTTAATCCCTCAGAGCATATTACCATTAATAACAAAATGCTCAGAGCTTTGAGGTATGCAACACCAGGGAAAAAAAAAATGATGTGCTTCTCCTTGGATGATTATGTAGAAATACTATCTGATGTAGCTTGCTCTCTTTTAAATATGTGAATGTATGTCTCACATTTACAGGTACCTCATACCTGGATGCTACTGTAGACTGAAGAGACAGAATCAGGCTCATCCTTTTAAGCTCCTGTTGGAACAGCAGCTTACAGGAAGAAGAGGTGGGTAGGGCTCTAGCATTTTCTGCGGTGAGAAGGAATGTCTGAAGCTCCACTCAAATTCACAGCCTGCAAGCTTAGCCTGTAAAATCTCTGCAGCTAGAGCCTTTTCGGATACATCAGGCTGTGATGTTCAAAACCCAATGGATTTGAAATAATTACTGTCTTTAGGTAATTATTTCTGCTGATCTCATTACTTGGACTCAGGTGTTGATCTATAGATTGTCACAACTGGCATGAAACAATAAATGAGTGTGTGGATGTGATGGTAGGGGAGAAGTGAGACATTGAATGCTTGTTTAAGAAAGTGTCTCTTTTTCTTAGACCTCTTCTTTTTTTTTTCACATTGCAATGGATAATTCAAGTCTTCAGTCCTGTTTTCTCCAAGAGCATAGAAGTTCTGGGTAAGCAAGCTCCAAAAATCTGAGTCTTCCAGAGGGAGAAAAATCAACTCATAATACAAGTAACAGCATTTCCACAAATCCACCATCTCCTGTCTCACCTTGAGTTGGCACTGCAAGAGAATTACACATCAAAGGAGAGGCATTCTGAGCCTTTGGCCTATTTAATGTTTAATCTTCAACAGGACAGCCAGTGAAGATTCTGATACTGTTCTTAAACAGATTTTTGTGGTTAAGGAATTGGCTTTTGTTTGTGTCCAGCTTTTCCCCAGGCAGCTCAGATGATTTGAGACGTAAGAGCTGTAAAGCAGCATTGAATTTTGAAGTGCATCTCCACAGGTGACACAGAGTCACATCATAAAAGGCCAGAGATGTGTCAGATCTAATACCATGACAGAAACGTATCATTGTGTGTTTGTTACGCACATTCAAACATTGCTGCTATAGAGATTTAAAGCACTGCAACTTGGCAGATGGTGAGCCTTTTCTTTGGAAGGTGAGGGTGTGGCTTATGAGGGGAGGAGGGCAATGGATTTAATATCAATAAGGCCTCTGGTGAGCTGGAAACACATTTGGGGATTTTTACCCCTCATCTTTCCCAGAAACTCAGTATTTGGCCTTGCAGGCATCCCTTGGTTTCACTGCAGCTTTGTGTTGTTACTTGTAAAAGTGCATCCAACACATGCAGAGGAAAACTAATCTTTTCTAGTTGAATGCTGTCCAGCCAACCATGATCAGAATGCAAGGAGAGAATGTGTAAAAGGCAGATGCACTGCAAAGCTTAACTCTACAGCACTGAACTGATCAACCTGGCATTACAAAGAATGCTTTCAACTTGCTTCTAAACTTCTACTGGAAGTCCAGAAAACAAGAAAAAGAAACTGGACAATCGGTCTCTTTGGAAGACCAGAAACAAACCACTTCTGATGCCAAATACTGTCCTATTTAACAAAGCTCAAGAAGCTAACAGACATGGAGAAGGGGACAATAAGATCTCTTTGTCAAAGACACTGTTTCTTATTAAAGAACTATTAATAATTCAGAATTGCAGAATTATTTCTGAGCCATTATTGCAGAATAATTCATCATTTTGAGTATGCAGTGCTAATAAGTAAAGCCAGGGAGCTGACATAGTGGTGTGGATTTGTTATAAGTATCAAACGAAAGCAGAGAAAATGAAGTGATTCCTTAACCACCTGCCTGTTGAGAGATGATTAAAAAATTAAAACCAGAATCTATGTTGTGAAGGGAAATTTCCATTTGTGAGGAATATGATTAAGGTTGAAAGAAGCTACTAATAATGCATAAAAAGTGCATCTGCTACGTTTTATGTCAGGCTAGGGTAGCCAAGATAAAGTGACTTGGCTCCACCTGATTATGATGGATATAGAGGAACTACTCACTGGATTGGAAATCCAGAGTTTCCAAATGACGAGTGAAAATGATTTGATTCAATTCAATATGAAAAACTGAATCAGTTCTCAATCAGTAGTATCTTATGTATATAATTGGTGCCACAAAAGGGCACCTCTACCAAAACTGAGAAAATTCTCAGAAAAATTCACAGCAGAAAGCATGTAAATAGAAAAATGAGAAAGTAAATTGAGAGAACTCAAAAGAACAGCCTATTAACTGGCCAGCATGCCCTGATCTCATCATTGAAAAATTGAGAGTTTTGCTTAAAATTTTATCTTGATTCACTGATAAAGTTTAGGCAGCAATTAGTAATTCAAGGAGTTGTGCTGTGAATGGGGAAGGAACACCCTCTTCAATTCTCTGGTTTTATGCCCATCAGACTGTATTTTCCCTGCACTGGTAATCACAGCTCTTACAATCACCAATGGCACATCCATAGGTCTGAATCCTCATGAGAGATATCCAAAATTCACCCTAATCTGCAATATCCCCAAGTCTCAGTGATGACAGATGCTGACTGACAGGTTGAGTAAATACATCTCATTTACTAAAGAGATGAAACTTAAAAAATATAAATGCAATATAAATATATAGAATGCAACACCAGCTACACATTACAAAGAGAAGACAAAGGCATCGGGAGAAACAATTCCTGGCCAGGCTACAGAAATAATTTGGGGGATTATAAAGAGAAAGAAATAAAAGAAATTGAAACAATGTTACAAATCAATTAGGGTGGAGAGAAAACACTGACATTAAAGACACTAAACCACAAAAACATTCAATAAACATTTTGGATGCATATTTGGGTAATGAAGGATGTAGCATTCATATCCCTTTATGCATTATATCAGGAACACAAAAAGATTTTAAACAACTTCTGCAATTGTTCATCAGCAATTCTGCACAGCCTGTTCCAAACAGCACCCAAAAAGCCAGCCATGTAGACCCATCCCAAAAGTGTCTCTTAAGTGCAGAGGACTTAAGAGTCAAAGCAGATAAACAGCTCTAGATGAGCTATCAGTGCAAGGTCTGAGGCAAACCTTGGCCATGCACTGGGACAACTAGGAGGGGGAGCCTTCATGACAGTGTATAACATTGAGGAGATTGGCACTAAAGTGGTGAATACATTTCCATTACTCATGGTTTAAAATGGATGTTAAATAAATCAACACAGATCAGAAAGGTCAGTTTGACCAATGTAAGCTTTGGAAAACTACCTTTTGGTGAAAGACAGAAAATCACAATCTGTAAATGTTTCCAGAGACAGAAAAAAGAAATCCCACAACTTGATGGAAAAGACTTTGAAAGAGTGTGTAGTTGGAGGCAGACATCAGTTACCTTCCAATCAGAAACAAGGTACAGCGGTACAGTGCTTGTGAGGTTGGTTAACCACTGGAACAAATGGTATAATATCCGAGTCTGGTCTGCTAGTTAAGCCTGTACTTTAGTGTAATAGATGTGTTTAAAAAACACAGTTATGGGACTCAATGGACAAGTAATTGAGCTGATATATAAGCAATGACACATATAATCTAATTACTCATGAAAATTGAAGCATTATTGATGTCATATACAAAGTTTCGGAAGCGTAGGCTTCACCCCTTTAACTCAAAAGGGAAAAAAAAAGCCTTTGAGGCAGCAGGGTTATGTGCTTGTGCAAATTGGAAAGAATCTGTATTGCCTAGACAATCAAAACTATCTAAACTGCCTAAATATAAAATATGTAATCTGAGATAAAACTCTTTATTTCTATTCACACTAAATTTCAGATAAAGCACTCTAGAAACATGCAATTTAGACAGATCCATGTGAAGTGTATTTATTTCTTAAGTGGTGTTGTCTGCACTGCTACATTTACAAAGAGGATGCATTGCATTGGGGAAAGATGACAAAACCACGTGGATGTGTAAACAACAGAACTCACTTACCGAGGAATTACAATCACAGAAAGCATTTATTAGCTATCCAGGAAAGACAGCTGACACCATACTACTTTCTTTATAGGTCAAGTACTGATCTCATGAACAACCATAAAAAGGCAGGTGTTTCATCCACACAAACCCCCACTGTCTTCTATATGGATCCAGATCTGCACTCCCTTGTTACAAGATCTCTCTATCTCCACAAAGATGATGGAAAATAGCATTCATATAAGATGCAGAAATGAATGCACATATAGTATCAGTAAGGAGAAACATACCAAAATGAAAATTAGCTAGAAAAAGGGCAGGCATGGTTTCTGAATTAGAAAACTTTCTCGTAAGGTTTGCCACTCTAAGACTGACAACAGCAGACAAAAAGGCAAGGGAAATTCAGTTCATTTCAATGAGGATAAACAGCTGTGTAACACAAGTGCCAAAAATCCCATACAGACTCTGCTATCACTGGTACTGTAGCTAGTGGCCTGATTGGTCCAGTCTAGAAGATACTCTTCTGCTTTAATCACATTCTGTGAAAAGGGGGAAAAAGCAGATGAATGGGGAAATCAGCAACAGCAACTTGCAAACAACTTGAATAAACAGGCAATCTGAATTTCTCTTCCTGTGAAAGCATGTCAGAAGACAAATGGTCATTGCTTGCCCTCCAAAAAGCCATTGTAATGTCAGCCCATGGGCATGTTTTCAGTTGTTATTCCATTTCCTGCTCTGAGAAAGAATAGTGGGGTTTCTTTTTCACTCGTTTTCATGTCACCTACAGCAATTCAAGTGGGATGTAAGGAGAAAACCAGGCCTCTTTTTCCTTCCCTCCCCTCCCCTAACAGTGTTCAGTAATCACTTGGAGCCAAGAAGGCATCTGTTAGCTCCAGAGCTGGCTGCAAACTCTCAACAGTCATCTGCTCTCCACATTGACCTCAGTACCATCATCAGGAATCCTTTTTGCCCTGGAAGACAGCTGGTACCTGCCTGCATCTGTATCACTGCCATATTGCATCTGCTCAAATAGATAACTCTGTACAATGGCAAGACTACTTGTGAAAGCACGATTACATGCAAGCACTGCTGCTATCATAAATAATTGAGGAGGGGGCCCATGTGATCTTCATGAAGTTCAACAAGACCAAAGTGCAAAGTCCTAGACCTGGGTCAGGGCAATCCTTGTTATCAGTGTAGGCTAGGTGATGAAAGACTGAGAGCAGCTCTGCAGAGAAAGACTACAGAATGCAGTTTATTGAAAAGCTGGACATGAGCCAGCAATGTGTGCTTGTAGCCAAGAAAGCCAAATGTATCCTGGGCTGCATCAAAAGTAACATGACCATCAGGTTGAGGGAAGGGATTCTGCCCCTCTACGCAACTCTGATGATGCCATGTTGGGTATTGTACCCAGCTCTGGGGTCCCCAGCACAGGAAACACATCAACATGTTAGAGCAGGTCCAGAGGAGGGCCACAAACGTGATCAGAGGGCTGGAACACTTTTCCTAAGAAGAAAGACTGAGAAATTTGGGTTGTTCAGCTTGAAGAAGAGAAGGCTCCAGGAACAGCTTACTAAAGCTTTTCAATACTTAAAAGGGACCTATAATAAAGATGCAGGAAAACTTTTTACCAGTGCCTGCACTGACACAAGAAGGGGCAACAATTTTTAACAAAAAGAGGGGAGATTCAAACTGGACATAAGAAATTTTTCGGCAATGAGGGTAGGAAGACACTGGAACAGGTTGCCCACAGTGGTTGTAGAAGCCCCATCTGTGAAACCATTCCAGGTCAGGTAGGATGGGGCTGTGAGCAACCTAATCTAGTTGAAGATGGACTGCACCCTGTAATGGGGTTGGACTAGATGATCTTAAATGTCCTGTTCAATCCAACCCATTCCATGATTCTATGATACTCACAAAAATCACTGTAATAATGCAATGACCATTTCAGACACTTTTATGTTACATCTGGCTCCTCTCTGGTGCCATTTGTTTATTCAGTAGTAATCCAGTGCCAAGATGTCTGACCGTGATATACCTGGCAATACTGTGCTCACTGTTCAACAGCCAGTTTCAATTGGTTCTAGAGAGAAGGGCTGAATGTTTCTGAAGAGAGGGAGTAGGCAGCTCTGCTCCATTGACCATTTCCAGTTCTCACCTTCTCAAGGAAAAATCTAAGGCAATAATACTCTTCAAGTGGAGGGAATGGACACAAATGAGACCACAAATGAGAGACTTAAATATTCCACATTGCAACACAGGAAAAAATTAGTGAGAGGAATTGAAACGCCTGAAGTCAACTGCTTTGGGCAGAGAAGTGCTGGCAAGTTCCATATTCTATTTGAAAACAACCAAAGTCCACAATGGTGCAAGCAAAAGGGAGGAATAGTTTGGAGTCTGAAAAATTTCAGTCTACTCACCTGCCTTCAAACCTCTAGAAGCATTAAGCAGGAGAGGGAAGAGGTACTGCCTGGGCCAGTTTTCAGTGGCACACTCCTCTCAAAAAATGGTGGCACCTCTCCATTTAAAAGGAGCCAGTGCCACTGCTGGCGTTACTACATCATTTTCCACTCTGCTATTCTGAAACAGCAAGAGTAATCAATCATTTACTTATCACAGGAGCAAACCAGACTTTTCTTGGAGGGAGTGTAAAAAGTGCGACAATAAAGTAATTTTGCCAATTTGAGTGTTCCACTTGACAACTATTTGCATAATAAGGTTTTGCCAAGATAAGAAGATCGGTAATTTTCAGCAGCATGGAAAGGATTGAAGTTTTTAAGCTTTTTTGCCCACTATCTACACACTCACAGACCTCCGCTCTTGATGTATGGTTCTTTTTAAAATCCTCCATCTGTCTGCGTTGTGTAATGAATTCTGTCACTCTCAATTGTGCTCCTGAGCAGCGAGCAGGGGAAGGGAGTTTGCATTTTGATTATAAAAAGTACCGTCAGCTCTTATTACAAAGGAAAACCCATCTCCATGTGAAATTTTAAGGCACTTATAAGCTTAGTCTCCTTCTCAGAAGCTTCCTGTAGATCACGCTGTCACCATCTGACAGGGTGTGCAGGAGAGCAGTGGACTGGGGTGTGCTGTCAGAAGAGAACTTCAGAAATATGGAAGTAAATCCAGTTTCCCCCCTAAGAAGCTCATGGGAGAGATACAGCAGTGCAAACACTGTCATGTAAAAGTTGTTCCGCATGCAGCTTGTACTGGAACTCTGAAGGGCTGTCTGGAGGAAAAGGATGGCATGAGGAGATCAAGGCTGTCAGTTTAAGTCTCTTTCCTTCTCCTCACCCTCATGAGCCAGTTTATCTCATCCTTAGACTTGTCAGCAGTTTTCTATTTGGGATGATGGGAGGGCAGGAGGAAGATAAGCTGAGCTTTTACAGGTTAAGTATTAACATACTTTTAGGGGCTTTGATAGCAAAGTACTCTAGAAGGCTTAGGATGTGAGAGAAAATGTAGAACGTGTCTACACCACGTCATGGAAAGCACTGCAGAGATCCTAGGCTGGCAGGAATAAACCTGCTCAGTACAGTGCTGTGTCAGCTCACTCCAGGATTTAGACTTGTGCACAGTGCGATCCTCCAGCTAAAGGTCCCAGCAAAGACAGCTGCAATAAATGAGTTTTGTCTAAAGATCCTGGAAGCAGATTTGCAGTTTCAAAGGGTCCAGTGTCCAGACAGCTTGACAGGCAACTTTTATCACAAATTACATCCAAATGTGGTTCGGGTCACTCAGCTGGATGAATCAGACAAGTAACAATCAGTAATAGCCTTGGCTGTAGTGAGCATTAGCTGGTGTGGGTCAAAATCCCCAGAGGATAAAAAGGCAGGCCCAGGGCAGACCCTCAACAGAGCAGGTTTTGACTTGTTAAGGGAACTAGTGGGTCAGTCCCACATGAGGCTGCTCTGAAGGACAATGAAGTTCAGAAGAGCTAGCAGAGTTTTAAGGACAAAATCCTCCAAGTGCAATAAGGGTGGCAATGGTGCATCTCAATACTCAACAGGAAACTGGATGTACCAGTAGACAATCCTGGCTATGCAGAAAACCCATCACAGGGCTTCAATGCAGAAAGGATCATCTGCACTCAGGATGTAGAAGCAGCAGGCTTTGCACAAGTGGTTGAACTACAGACCTGTTGAGTCCTGTTCAGTCTGAATGGTCATGTGCTCTTATGTCATTCCCTAGTAACCAATCATCACTCTGTATTTTACCTACCAACTCCAAATTAAGGGCTTAAAATTTTTGAAAGATAAGACACCATTTTATTTACAGTTCAGGATTTATCTGCTCCTGGTCTACAATCCTTCATCTGGGGAGGAATAACCCCATACACCACTATGGGCTGGGGGCTGACTGACAGCAAAACGGCTTTGAAAAGAAGGACTTGAAGGTCCTGTTTGACTCTAGGGAGTTCAGCTTGGAGAAGAGAAGGCTCAGACATGCCTTATAAATGTTTATAAATACCTCAATGGAGGAACTAAAGAAGATGGAGCTAAGGTCTTCTCAGAGTTCCCCGGTGACAGACAAGAGGCAATAGGCAAAAATTGAAATATGATAAATTTTACTGAAACACAAGAAATAACATTGCTGTTGGTTTTGTTGTTGTTTCATGAAGGTGCTCAAACAGGTAAACAGCTTGTCCAAATAGGTTGCAGAATCTCCATCCTTGGAAGTATACACACAGCAGATAAATACAACCCTGAGCAACCTGCTCTAGCTGGCCCTACTTTGAGCAGAATGTTGGACTGCAAAATCTGTCAGAAGAACCTCCTGATGTGTACCCCTTCCTAGCTCACAGACAGACACAGACTTCATGGTCTAGACCAAACAACATGTTTTTCTTTGTCATCCCTTCTGTCTTCTTATTGCAGGAGCCCAGAGAGAACCCTTAACTGACTGCAGAGGAGCAGTATGTGGAGAACTGCACAGCTGAAGAGCAGTTCTACCCAGCGAGCAGGCAGTGCAAGACCACAGATCAGAAGAGGCAAAACACTGTGTAGACTCTACAAATGCTGCTGCTGTTCACTGTTCTTCAGTCTGCACTACTAGCTGCCATATTAAGGTGGGAACTGGCATGCTTACAGTGTTAAAACTCTATCTGTCCCTCCTAACCAGTCCTCAAACCCTTCCCTTCTAAATCCCTTTGTAAAGCCCACTTTATAGATGACAGCCTCTTATACACTTAGCAATAAAGAGCTTTAAAAGAAATAAGCACAATAAGTAACTAATAAACATTTTTCATTATTTCAAAGATTATAATAATCCTTAGCACTTGCCTTGCATTTTACATATTCAAGCACTTTATAATCATTAAGTAATTAGTCCTTGCAAAGCTCATCTAAATATTATTATCCTGTTAATGCAGAAAAAGAAGCTGTAACAGAGAAGGTAGAGAATTTACCTAAGGGCATATATCAAGCCATTTGCAGAGACAGGAGTGGAACTCAGCTCCTCAGCATCCTAATCCTTGGCTCATATCCCTCTTGCTGTCTCTGATAATATGGGCTAAATTATACGATAGTAGGATCATTTTCTTTAATATTCATCCCCAAATGCATGGTGTTGAATATTGCATTTCATCTCTTTGTTGCCCTCAGAATTACTTATTTCTTTCTCCCTCCCCTTCTGCATTGATATTACCTCCTGCCTTTATACTATGTGCAAACATTAGTAGCACCTAGGGTGTAGCTCCCGTTTCTGCAATAGTAGTGGGATAACCAGCTGGGACATGTTATCTAGTCAGTACACAGTACACAGTGCAAAATTCAGATATGCACCTTTGAGCAGGGGCAGGAAACTCTTGAGGAAACAGCCTTATTGATTGTTCACAGACAGAAACTCCATCGTGTGCAGCCCTGTGTTCTTCTGGTGCCTCAGCTTCACAAAGAGGGGTACAGGTTCATTCACCCCAATGCTGTTTCTACTTCCAAATTAGTGTGTGGATCAGCTCCTTTCCATGTTCTTTTTGGATAAACTGGGCTTGTGGGGGTAGTGTTGTTGGGGATTTTTTTCTTGGGGTTTTTTTGGTGTTTTTTTCCCCCATCCACATTATTGATACAAAGAATGACAGACTGAATGCTTGGAAAGTGGTGTTAGGGATGTATCACCATGTGCCTCTCTCTATTGTGCTCCAGCAACATTATGTGAAGAAAAATCAAGTCTTCAAACTCAGACATATAAAACCTCAATGCAGAAACTCTACAGAATTCAACCAACTTCGAGGTAGTTTCTGATTGACTCCTGTGCTCTCTCTCAGTACATTCTCGCTCTCATTTTATTTCTGCAGCTGTCATCCTAATTCCCTAAAGTCATTTTGGTTAATTGAAAAGGAATGATTGCCTTGGAAGGCACTGTTCCTAGTGAAGTAAATAATGCTTTCCCCTTTACCTTGATGTGCCATTGGATATGGTTTAAAAGCATTTAGTTTGTTTTAATTATTTACCTTTTTTAATTGAGAGAAATAAAAATAAATGAAATTATTATTTCCCATGCCTGTAGGGACAATCCTCCCAAAGAAATTTAGGACCTGAGGCTCAGCAAATGCCAGTAGCTTGCAAGCGTGTGGCATAATGAAGTTGGTTTGTGCCTGTGACCACTCTCTCTTCCACCCACATCTGCAGTAACATTCAATGTGCTCTTTAGCCTTCCAGTACAGCCCTTCTTTTGCCACTGACGAGGAAAAAGAGATGAGACAATCATCCTGAAGCCCTCAGGACTAGTTCTATTGGGTCTATTAGAACTACCGGATCATTTAGTGTTCCAATTTGAATCTGCCATCATGTTTCTCTTAATTAATCAGTGAGTTGCTGCTCATTCTGTCTTCATGTTCTATCTGCTTCAGTAAAAAAGTAAAAGTAACAGGGCTGTAGAGCCCCTGACTTGATACAGTTTGCAATGGCAAAGTTACTCCGGCCAATTTTGGAACAAATGTTTACCAGATGGGTGTTTTCAGACAAGGAGTGCACTACATTGCATTGACACAGGCTTTTAAAGCTGGTATTAATATTTTAAAACATTTCAGAGCCACACCTTGAACTTTTCTCTAAGTTACTGTGTCCCTTTCTTTGAAGATCATGTGTATATTCATTTTACTTCCAATGACTCACTGCATATAATGACAGTAGCAGCTAGTTCCCAGGTAAGCTCTCCCCAGTTTAGTTACTGTATTTAAATGGTGTGGATTTACACCCAGAGAATATCCAACAGAGCTAATCTGCTATCCTCCACCAACTCTTAATGAACCACTGGCTTTAGATATCTCAGCTACCTTGTGAGCATCCATTAAGGAGCATTATATTTGTGGCTAGATGCCTCCTTTTCATAGAAACTAGTGAGTTTATTGTTCCTTATTTGGTGCTTCCCCAGCTAAGATGCTGTCCCTGTTACTCTTCACACTGGAAAGAACCAGGAATGTTAACATGTTCATTTATAGCATCTCATCTGAAAAGTGTTAATTGGAAGCTGAGGTGTGGTAGCTTTTTCAGCTGCTCTAACCTGACTGTGAGGTTATATTAAACTGGTATTCCCCCTAGAAATGGAGATCTCTGGAACTGTGCATTGGGTAGGACTCAAAATGCTTGTGATGGCTTCTAAAATTCAAGGTTATACCAGTCAGCCCCAAGCAGTTTACAGAAAATGAATCTGTGATGAGGAGCAGTAGGCAGATTGGCAAAATTGCATTATTTTGGAGTCGGTGCATGTTTCCCATCATACTGGGCTTGTAATAGTTAAATGCATTATCTCAACTAAAATCCATACCACTGTGGAGAAACTCTCCATTCCAGTTCTGAATCACAAACCCTACGTTCACATTCGTGCTCTGTGGTGATGTTCATACCACCATGGACAATTTATAGAACCAATATGATTATCTTGAGGAATTTTGGTGATGGTTCTTCAGTGGGAAAAGGCTGTTAAGAGGAGGGAAAGCTGGGGGAAGAAAGCTGTAGTAGCCACTGCAGAAATTAATATATTCAAGCCAGTGGGGCTTCTGATTGCAGATGGGACAAATTCCTTTTCTGAGCTTCTGAAGCATTAAGCCACTTGACTTTTTTTGTTATAATAGACCTTTCTTTATTTGCCTCATCAAATGTCTTAGGGTAGCCTAGCTACCACATGTACCATATATCTCAAACATCAAAATCATCTCATCAAAATCTCTAATTGGAGGAGGAGTCTTTCTCTTCTCACTAGGATCCTAGATGACTTAAACTTGATACATCATATTTAGATGGTTAAAGTTAGCTACAGCAAACCCTACTGCTTTTTACAGACAATTCATAAACTATTTCCTTAAACTGAAGTGACTCTCCATATATTTTAGCCTCTATGAGGAATGTGTGAGTGTGCCTTTGCATACTACATGGTGTGACCAAACCGACCTTTCTTGAAGTCATTCAGGTGGCAACAATGACCAAAGAATTTTGGTCATTCACACCCCATTCAGATTTCTGAGGGATAGATTTTATGCCCCATTTCTTGTGGTCTGTTTATTTAAGAGCAAGCTGCTAGGATTTAAAGATGAGCATTTTTCCAAGTGGGCTTGTTACAGATCAGCTCTTTAATTACACCTACTAAAGAAGTAATGCATAGTGATACCCTGAATTTGTCCCTAATTAAAAATACTGTACTTAAAGCTTGCATCATTCCCTTCTGCTGAAATCTTTAATCAGTAGATAGATAAGGCTCTGGAGCTGTGATTAATAATAGGACCAAGTGCTCTGCAGCTGAAAATGCCAGGGTATGAAATTGGAGTCACCTAGTGTCCCCATCTAACAGAGATCCTGGCAATGTTACTTATGCAATCGTACAGAATAATTGAGGCATAAAGTTACAAGTCCCAAATGAGAAAAATGATACTAATTCACTAGAAGACAAGTCTGATGTGGATGTGGGCACTAATGTAATAAACAAGATACCTTTGTAATTGCATCATTAAATAAAATAAATGACTTTCTTCTAAGTATTACCCATGAAATCTAATGCACAGGTAAGATGCACTGAAAACCCAACAAATCAAAGTACATGGGAGCTTGGGAAAAAGCAGAGGTAACTATTCTAAACAAAACCCACTCAGATATGACAGTCTTGAAAGTAAGATGAATTTTAGAAGTAACAAATTATGCCAAGAAGAAAAAGGTGTCAGATTCTTTTACTAAACACTCTGGTTTTTAGACATACAAAGACACAAATCAGACATAATCCAAAGCTCATAGAATCACAGAATTGTTTTGTCATTTATCTGAGCCACATTTTCTCTAGGCTGGTTTGAGAACAGCTGGTGGCAGAACAGATTCACAATTCTCACTAGCTGTGAACAGTTCAAACCACAATATCAGGAAAAAAGTACCTTCCTGGATTTTGGGGTACAATCACCTCTTCTTGAAGAGAACTGTGTCATATAATCAAACACCTTGGCTATTTTACTGTACTTAACATGAAGAGAAATTGTTACTTCAGTGCATAAAGGAATGAAAGTGTTAAGAACTAATTCCACAACAGGTCTCAAATACCAGTAAAACCATACGGGTAGCACAGGGGCCAGAAGAATTAAGAACTGGAGAGGGAAGCTCAAGACATTTTTCTTGCAATGTTTGTTACAATGATGTTTTTAGAAGCACATGCTGAAGGCAACATTTGCATCGGTACTCTGTTCCCTGCTACTGCCAGCTGATCAAGGTCCAACTGAACCCTAGTCAGATGGTCTTCTTGAGACAGACCTAATTCAAGTTTAGCATGAATTTATTCATGAACATGTTATAATTGTTTATTCTTACAATATTATTGATCTCAGGGATAAACAGTTCCTCTCGTCTTCTCTTTTCCAATGCCACCATGATGTATAGAGCCAATCTTAGCTATTACTGGCTCTGCTAAAGTGCCAGGCACAGGAGCTCTATTTATGGGATTTTACTCTGGAAAAAAAACATTCATTTCCATGCTGGGACTTTATCTGTGCACTGCCAGTATTTCCATTAACTGAACTTGCCCATAAGAAGCCAGCTAGCACATTTCAGTGGTAAGCTGCAAACTGCAGTAGGTATAAATGTATTTCTTCAAGTAACATCTCCCCTCTCCACATGATGTCGGTAGCTCTGTTAAGTCCTGCTCTTACTTTAACTCACTCTTGTTGCTCAGAATGACATACAGCACTCTAACTGAAGTCCCCACAGTATCTGGTACAACAGCAGTAGTCCCTCCTTAGCACTAGAAATATCTTGCCTACCACATCCTATGGCAACATGAATCACGATCCTGTACATTAATAATTTATTCCCACCCTGAAATGCACAAGATTTTTTTCTTTCTTACTTTCAGCTGATGAGACATCATTTTACAGTGGAAATTATTAATCCTTAAGTGAATAACCTGGTGCTTGCTGTTAGGAAATGCCTTTGCTGCTTTACTAACATGGGTAAAACTATTCTTCCTGAGTGATATCCTTTTCTCCCTCTGAACTTCCAACACCTCCTGACTGTGCACCAAGGTAAAATGCGTATTATGAAAATGCTAAATCAGATTAGTCCCAGTTTGTAGTGCCAATTCAAATCCAGCAGCTACTGATCATATCTCAACATCTCCTCTTAAATCAGTGTCTTACCCACTTTTAAATGTCTTCTGTAATCTCTAGCTTTTTCAAATTAAGTATTCACTTTCCATGTGATAATACATCAAAGAGCTTACTGACTTTTACATGCATCCCATCAGCTTAATTTCCTTATCTAAAAATGCTTGAATGTTATCATAAAAATAAATACTGTTATAGCTGAGTTGGCAGTTGGATGTTGCTCTCTAAAAATAGATTACATTGAAAAAGACAGATAATATGATTGTCACCTATAGTTTCCAGGGAATGATTCCACTATCGAATGGTATGCAAATTAAACACTTCTGGATGTCACCCCAGAAGCAGCTATAAGGATATGGTGTAGTAGTGGCCCTAGTAGTCACATGATGCTTGATGATCTTTGGTGTCTTTTTCCAGTTGTGGTGATTCTATCAGCAATGTGGCCTTGTGGACAACAAGGCCAATGGCATTCTGGAGTTCACCAAGCAGTTTGAGGAAGGTTCTCCTCCCCCTTTATTCTGCACTGGTGAAGCCACATCTAGAACACTGTGCCCAGTTCTGTGATCTCTAGTTCAACACATACAGGGGCTTGCTGGAGAGGATACAGAAAAGGGCTGCAAAGTTGAACAGGGAACTAGAACATTGAGTACTGTGTCCAGTTCTGGGCCCCTCAGTTTAGGAAAGACATTTAGCTGCTGGAATGTGTCCAGAGAAGGGCAACAAAGCTGGGGAGGGGTTTGGAGCACAAGCCCTATGAGGAAAGGGTAAGGGAGCTGGGGTTGTTTAGCCTGGAGAAGAGGAGGCTCAGAGAAGAGCTTATTGCTGTCTACAACTACCTGAAGGGAGGTTGTAGCCAGGTGGGGGTTGGTCTCTTCTCCCAGGCAACCAGCAGCAGAACAACAGGACACAGTCACAAGCTGTGCCAGGGGAGGTTGAAGCTGGATGTTAGGAAAGAGTGATTTGGAAAGAGTGGAAAGAGTGATTTGCCATTGGAATGTGCTGCCCAGGGAGGTGGTGGAGTCACCATCACTTTAAAAAGAGACTGGAAGAGGCACTTAGGGCCATGGTTTAGTTGATTAGATGGTGTTGGATGATGGGTTGGACTCAATGATCTTGAAGGTCTTTTCCAATCTGGTTAATTCTGTATTCTGTATCTCCCTTATGGGGAAAGATAGAAGACTGAAGGGACATCTCATAAATGCTTATAAATACTTAAAAGATTGATGTCAGGAGGAGGGGACTAGTCTTTTTTCAGTGGCACCCAGTGACAGGACAAGAGCTAACAGGCACAAACTTGATCATAAAAAGTTCCATCTAAACATAAGGAGGAATTTCTTTAATTTAAGAGTGACTGGAACAGGCTGTCCAGAGAGGTGGTAGAGTCTCCATGTCTGGAGACATTCAAAACTTGCCTGGACATGTTCCCGTGTGACCTTTAGAAGAACCTGCCTTGGCAGGGGTTTTGGACTTGATAATTTCTGAAAGTCCCTTCCAACCCTTAGCATTCTGTGATTCTTTGATTCTGTAATTCTGTGTGATTCTGTGATAGCATTAGCGAGGGATGCAATCTTTGCTCATACTCCTCATGACTCCTGGGAAGATAGATGAATGGAAAATTATAGTGAAAGCAGTTGCAGACAAATAAAGAGATAATTTGTGACTTCATCAGCAGAAAATGAAGTGCTATTGAAAAAAAGGTGTGTGTGTGTGTATATATATATATATAATTGTCTTGGTGTTGCAGTGTAATAACTCTCATGTTGTTTTGGCTTAGGTGGAATTTTACTTGAGATGCATGTTTTAAAGACCATGGATTTGTAAAAGCCTCATGAAATGCATAATATAATGTGCAATTATAATAAGTATTGTTAATCATGCTAATGGTAGTTCTCACAGGCCAGGAAAAGAAGGGTTCTGTAATAGCAGGCATTGTCCAAATACTGTCAGGATAGTCACTGAAATAGGTGAAACCAGCAGAGTGGGAAGAGTCAGCTTGGTGTGTGGGACAACAAAGTGGATCATCACTACCTTTCCCAGTACTGCTGTAAGTCATAATGCCATGTCAGAGAACAAACCAAGCACTGTGGATCCCCTTGACACTCTCTTTCTGCATGGTACCATGTAGGTCTCAGATCTGAGGTGGGACATGTGGACTTAACCTGCCATAACATGCCCACCTATTGTCTACCATCTCTTACTGCCAGGCTGCTAAGGCCCTGTCAGTCACTTACAAAATTCCCTGCCTATCCAGGCAAGAAATAATAAAAAAAGAGGAATTACATAAATGTTTCTCCCAGACCTTGCTTATAACTTTTAATAAGAAGTGAGTTTTACGTAAGCAAATTTATTTCTGTTTCTTCACTTGTATTTTCATTGTGAGGCTTAAATCAATGCCAGATTAAAGGCTGAAAATATTCTACTCAATAGTTATTACTTCTATTTTATTTCTCTCCTTTTTTCTTTTAATGCAGTGAGCTTAAATACATAGCTTAGTGACAAATTTGGGCCATTTTTAGGTCTTTAAAGTGCTTGCAAAGTGCAGTAAATCTGTAAATGGCTGTGATGAGAAATTCACATCAGAAGTCCTCTTAGGAAAAACCCCAAACCAAACAAAACCCAAACAAACACATACACATACCCCAGAAACCAAACCAAACCAAACCAAAAACCCCAAACTGAAACTCAGCCAATAACTAAACCCCCAAACAGTCTATTTTGAGTTGCCAGGAAAAGAAATTCTAGCAAAACAACCTCTGATCTTTATTGCAGAAAGTGAAATATTATGCTGCAAAATCTCCTTAATTATAGCAGCTTGTGCTTCAATTTAAGCAAGGAAAAAAGTATTGATGGCTTCAGGAACATCATTGCTCAATAAGGAATTAATCAGGTTATGAAGTGTCAATCTACAGTACAGGTCATGGATAAGTAAGAAACAGACAGAATCAGAGGGAGGTTTTCCTCAATGCCTCCAGTATTTCGGTTAAGATTAGTTGTGGTATCTTATGGATGCTTCTCTTTCTCTGCCTCTGATTCTCTCCTTTGACTCAACCAAACCTTACTGACTGAACCTCTCTGACACAGTGATTTTTGCACTCCTGAATCCCTGGGGTATTACTTCAGAGAAGAATGGTGCAGTGGAGGGATACAAAGGTGAGTGAGCTCTTCTGCACCAGAGAAAATCCTGAGCTGCTCCTCTTACCTACATTTTCTCAAGCACCTCTGCATGGTAACACATTACAGCATGCAGGTATTTCCTTAGAAGGATTATTAAAGTTACTTAAGTCTTCCTACATTAAAAACTTTGTCTCTTAAATCCCAAACAAAACTCAGAAAAATGTATTGCCCTTCAAGACAAAGCCTTAGCATCACCCACACAATATTTCATGTCTTTTTTTAATTTCAGTTTATAACATTGTGTTTACCTTTTGTTCCTCCATTACATGTCAGGACTCAGACATCAAGAGAGTGGGCATCAAGAGAGTGGGACAAAGGCAAATCCTGACATTTTGGTGACACTATGAGAGCCTGGAGAGTTGAAACTCATAGGAGTTTTCTTGGAAAGCTTAGCCACAGATTTCAGTCAGGAGCTAGGCTGAAGCTTGGCTAGTTAAAAATTCCCCCAGTATGTGCAGGACTGTATTTTGTCTGACTTAGATCAGATCATAGTTTATCCTAAGATTCTTAAGGCTCAATTAGACAAAACAAAAAAATAATTAAAATCCCATTACTGATGGAATGGAATTACTAATTCCATTACTAATTTCTGCTTTCAAAAAGGAAGAGGAAAAACACTCAGATTTTGTTCTATCTCAGTGTTGCACATTAACTTAGTCCAACCTGAATTAACTGGGTTTTTTTCCTAAACAATGTGTCATCTTGTCACACCTCCTCCAAGGACATCAGGGTATAATCATAACAACATGATGAACCACAGAAAGCGCATCTTTGGTTTGGACAGAAAATAATCACAAGAAACTTTTCCACCGGACACATGCAGCACCTTTCATCAACTGAAATTGAATTTCCAGTGTCCAAATTACAGACCAAATATCCAAGTGTGCCTCCAAATAAATATTAAATATTTTTCTAAAACAATAAAAGGCTTTTTTTTTCCCTCCAGAAGAGAAGCTAAACATCCCAGGATTTGACACTGCAGTTGGCAGAGCTGAGATAAAACAAGTTGTTTGTAATGAGAAATCTGTCTGTTCTAATATAATTCTGTATTACTCACTTAACAAATTAATAACCTCACAACAATTGAACTCTCCATAATGAATATGCAAGTATTGGAGAAACTAAGCAATTTAAGTCTAGTTTTAATACATGCATTCTTTCACTATGATTTTTTTTCCCCCTCTCCATTTTTTAATACTGAACTTAGTCCTGTCAGGAATGCTTTATTTCTCTGCTTGTTTGCTTACCTGACTTATGGAAGTGAATTTCCCTTATAAACTTGCTACGTTCCCTGAAGATACAGTACAGATAACGTCAACAAAACACTCTCCAAGTGTTCAGCGAACTAGAAAGCAAGATTTCATACCTTAAAAATACTGTTGTTGGAGTGTAAACTCCTGGATGACTACAGAAGGTTAAGTAATGTGAGAGAGACTGTCAGTTCTACAGGGGCTTTGCTTTCAGTACCTGTGAGTTTTACTGCAGACCACAATAACTCATTTAAGGTCAGATGATTTCCTTCACATTTCCTTCACATTTTAGCCTCTGAAAAGCAGAAAGCAGTAAAAAGTCACACAAATGAAGATCTGCTGTGCTTTGCATTTTGGTATGAAATCCTATGTCTGGGAGAGAAAACACTGACAGATAAAGCTACACTGCATGCTTTTCTTGTCTCTTTTCCTTTCTCTCTCTTTCTGTCTTTCTTTCTGTCTTTCTTTCTTTCTTTCTTTCTTTCTCTCTCTCTTTCTTTCTTTCTTTCTCTCTCTCTTTCTTTCTTTCTCTCTTTCCTTTCTTTTTCTTTCTTTCTTTCTGCCCTCCTCTCTTTTCTGTTCTTCTCTTTGTCCTTCTCTTTGTATGACAGATGCTTATACTTGATTAGATGACCTCCATCTCAAGTGTCAGGGATATAATAGGAACCTAGACACCCCAGTACAGACACTGCCACTATAAGCACCTAAATTTAGGTCAGATATGCCCTATTCACCATGATTTTTCTGAAAATTGCTGCAACATATGGTAGGTTGGAGCTGTCCTGGCAACAGCCATCTTTGTGACCCTTCTAGCCTGTAGGCACATTCACGTGGAAATCCCTTCTCTGTAGACCAGAAAAGCATCTGTGTTTGATGATTGATTCTGCAATTATTAAACTCTTAACTCTTAAAACGTGCTGTGGAAGAGCCCCAAGCAACCATGCCTGTTACATACTCTGCAGACCATGAAGGCAGCACCTTTCCTTGCAAAACAGAGCAAGATTTCTCCCACTGCCTGATATCAAATGGTTATGGAGTACTGGAAAGAAGTCATGAATACGTGACAATGCCTGCCTGCTCCCCTCATAGAGTAATTTGAAATGTGCAACTTTGCTTGCAGAATGTTGTCTTTCCATCCCCTCTTGCCAATTACTGAGTTAAGTGGTGCATGGAGCCTTTTAAAGACCAGAATTATATTTTAAAGAGTAAGAGAATGTGAATCAAAAATGCTCATTATATATTCTCCTAACTTAGATGGTGTCCTCCACAGTAGGCTGCAGCTACTGGTTATTACACTTTTTTTTTCTTTCTGTTAGCAACAAGAATAAAAAGGCTCTGAGCCAAAAACCGGAAATATCCAACAAGCAATTATAAAACCCCATTAGGAAATAGCTGCTGGTTGATTCTGCTTATTATAGCAACTCCTAATAACAACAATGTACTTCTGAAGTCAATTTGGGCACCTTGCACTGGATGATGATGATATTTAAAAACACATTTTGGAATTTTCCAGGATGCCTTTCGTTCTTGGATGCAGCCACAGAACATCCTCCTGAATTAACATCCCTGTTTCACTTTTATAGCTGTTATAGATGTATGGAGAGATTTAATTCTACCAAAATAGAACCTACCTATCTATCTGTTCTAAATATATATAAAGTAAGTAAGTTTTTCTGCATTAGATCATCTTTTGGGAGAAATATACTTTCACTTTACACTGAGCAGTGGAGTCAGTGATCTATTATTGATCATGGCACAGAGAGCAGAAGTTTAACACACTAGTTCTGCAGTTCTGCTACAGACAGCTCATTGACTAATTGCTTAAAGCTACACTATTAAAAAAAGTCTGTTAATATACAGTCCTAAAAAGAATTAAATAATCTCATGCAGATTCTGAGCTGGAGGAAACAGTCATACCTCCCACAGACTTCAAAGGCTGCTTCATGTTCCTGAACTAGACATACCTTTTTTATCTCTCTGGTATGCATTTAATCCTGTCTCATCTTCTCTGTAGCTTTAGCTGAGACCAAACAACACAAAATCAGCATATTAAAAACATGTAATTTATGCTGAGTATCCCTGAGATATGTCAGTAGACATGTTCTTATTGAAGATGAGGAAATTGAGAAAGCTAGCAAAGAATTTCTTTTCCCATCATCTCCTTCTTTTGTCTTGTTCTTACTAATAGCCAGCCATGGATGAAACTACTCTATTGAGCTATTTCTAATCTTTAAGGCAGAATAATCTGTGGCAGAAGATAGAGATATGTGTGTGTGAGTATAAATGACAGGATTTTGAGATTTTCCTCTGGAAAGCAAAAGGAAGAAACAGCATGGCAAAGATCAGCTTGCAGAAATGGTCCTGATGAGCAGAAGTGGAGTTACTGAAACAGACAGAGTTATCATCACCCGGTTTGTTGGAGGGTGGGGTCTTTTTTCAGCTGGTTTGGGACTTTTTCCCCAGCTAGGGCTCTAAGGAAACATAGGACTTGAAGTCTCCAGATGTACTCTTATCTAAAGCACCTGATGAGTTTACAACAAAAATACACAGGTAGCCTTGAGCTAAAATGTTCCTCTCTCTCCAGAAGAAAAAACCTTTATTTTGTGTTGCCCCATGATTTCCCTTGAAAAGGGTGTTCCTTGAAGACTTTATTCCCCCATGGGTCTGAAATATCAGCCCCTTTAAAGGAACAAGAAAGACTAAGTTGAGTAATGTATGGGGGAATAAATGAGAGTTGAGTAATGATCCTAGTTCATGCAAAGCTCCTAAAAATATCCTGAGGAGCTCTGCTTCAACCACCAGGAGGTCCTTGTTGTACTGGCTTTACATTCAGTTGTTAAAGCTGTGGACCTAAGCAAGCCTCTTCATCCCCAAATTTATAGGCTTATGTATTTAAATTTGATCCCACGTCTCATTAGCTTCAAGCTAATGAGCATAATTTAAGGTCTTGGAAAACTTATTTACATGGCATTATTTGTAATTGCTGATAAATCCCTTGAAAAGGGACATCTGTTCCATATGCCCGGTGGGAATCAGAAAGTAACATACTTTATATGTAGGTAAATCACAGGATATTAATAGATATCAAGAAAGAACTGGCTGTTGAGGGATGGGGTGGAGGGAAAGAGTGGGCTGGTGAGATACAAGAACTTAACCATGAAAACTTAGAAATCATCACTAATTGCTACTTCATGGGCTCAACTGTTGCACACAGATCTCCTCCTTTGCTGCCCCTTCAAGACATGGCATGTGAATTACTAGGCAGGCTCTGAAATGAAGCAGAAGCTGACTCCAGCCCTTGGCAAGAGACTCAGGCAGGGTAAGCAAAGCACTGGTCTCGCAGGACAACTGGGTCAAGGTAGAGGTTGTATTTGGGAAGTAAGGCAAGGCAGGAAGGTGGCTACTTGCATTGCTGTTTTTCATTGGACATAAAGTGGTGTGGGTACTCCTTGAGTCTGATCCTATCTACAGGTTTTCTAGATACTCTATATAGTGAAAGCATAGAGATTTTGAGAGGAACAGAGAAGAGGATACAAAGCGATACCAGCATGACCAAACTTGTCAGTTCTCCCCCACAGGCCCAGGTCTTTACTCTCTCCAATGCAAAAAAACTATCCTGGCATCATCTGACAGATGAAGACTAGAAATACACCCCATCCCACGCTGCCATGAACATCAGAGACTGCTCCACAGTTAATGCTCTACCTTCAACATGTGGAAAGTATTCTTGCCACCACTTCTAACATTTTTAAATTCCCAGTGCTCCAGGAACCCTTTAATTTGTCCATGTGAGCCCACCAACACCACTTCACACCACAATTCTACATCCTTCATCAGAAATACCCCCTTTTCCACCCAGCAATGGGGAGAGTTTCTTCAGTTAAAGCTTGACAAACAGCTTGTTGAAATATCCCTGTTCAAAATGTAGTGCTGGGTGTAGCATTTGCAGTTCTGGTTCATGCTTTATTGTGCTGTTTTGACTGGACTTTTATTTTTCCTTAATATATATTTCCAAGCCCTCCAAAATTGCATGCACCGCCTAGGATGATGTGAGTAGATGATCAGTATGTCAATGTCTTTCTGGAGCCATTTACCATCAGGAGAGAAACATGCATCAATAGGAGACAAACCCAACAACCGGCTTTTAGCGTCTTGCTCTGTGGCAATCAATCCTTTTACACTCTGAAATATATATATGAAGATTTAATATTCTCCATCTGTTAAAACTCCAGACCTGCAGGAGAAGGCACTTATACTTCATCCTGAAACAGTAACAAACCTTCTTCTTCTCAGCTGTACAAAAAGAAAAAAAAGAAAAGAAAGAAATCCAGGGGGAAAAAAAGGAAAAGAAAAAAACCCAACACCTAAAAAATACACACCATCACCCAAAGGGGATCCTGTGACTAAGTGTGTGTTATTCTCATGAAAGCCAAAGGCAAAGGGCTATTAGTGTACACTTGAGATCACTTAGAGAAGCCCACGGGGACACGCTCCAGTATTAGTGCCAAAGTAACACAGAAAGAAACTATGCCTCTGAATACCCTGCAGGGATGAGAAAAAAAATGTTTAATAAATGAGTTCTTTCCAGAGGTCAAATATTAACGATTTGTGTGTGTGTGTTTTCTGTTGAAATTTCATTTTCTCTGTTCCAGCCCAGACAGGGAAAAAAAAATATCAGGAGGCGAAACTTTGATTAAAATAAACGAATCAACACAGAGCTGCGTGCCCTGGTAAAGCTAACGCAGGAGATTATAGAGTGAGACAGATGCAATATTAATAAGGTGAAGAAGAGGGAATAAAAGTGATAGAAACCTCCAGACTGATTTTATTTGGCTTGATCATTCCTGCATTATCTCTAGTAAAGAAACCAGGAGAGTTGGACAAGGGTTGATCTCTATTGTTCTGGAGATTTTTATTATTTTCTGTTCCTCTAGAGACAGAGAACGGAGGGTGGAGGGGAAGAAATTAAAAACTAATCGAAGGAGAACAAGAGAAAAATGTGGGAACAGGCAGTATAAAAGTGAGGTCAGAAAGAAACAGAGGAAGGCTGCAGTCTGGAGATAATCAGGATGACAGGCACACAGCAGAGGAGAGAAGAATGCTGCATCTGAGAAGACTGACTTTACAAAAACTCATCTCACAGAATCATAGAATAGTAGAGGTAGGAGGAGATATCTGAAGATCATCAACTCCAAATGCCTCACCAGAGAAGGATCACCTAAAGCAGATCACATAGGAACACATCCAGGCAGGCCCTGAAAATGTCCAGAGATGGAGACTCCACCACCTCTCTGGCAGTTTGTTCCAGTGCTCTGCCACCCTCAGAGTAAAAAAGTTCCTTCTCATATTTAGATGTAAGGATTCTTGAGGAATCCTTCCTCTACTTGGTACAGCTTTGTTCATGCTAAGTTACAGCTACAAGATTTGTGGCTGCAGAGGTCTGACTGGCAAGGTCTCCTTGTACCCTTGGCACTGCTTGGCAATTTGTAATAATGAGATTCATTAGTACTATATGCTCTGCTGGAAAGGTTTAACTGGAGCCACACAAATGACTATTTACTTAGGTAGCACTTCATTAGCTGCTCCTGCCCTGCTGTGTAATAGGGTATAAATTACTAGCTGGTGTTGCCAGCATCACACCCAGACTGGCTGTCTTGTTCATTGTGCCACTGTGCTGGTGACCGGCTAAAGAGGATTCTGCTTCTAAGCTGGAAAGATACCACACCTGGCCAGAACAAAAAATATCCTAAAAGTCTGTAATATTGCAAGTTTCAGGCACAAAACTTCTGGCAGGTACTGGAGAGCAAATTAAACTTTCTATGCATGACATGAAATTTTTCACAAGCCTCATGAATCAACAGCACTCACTAAACACAACTGCCCTTCACAGCCCCTCATCCCTTCATCCCTTTAGGTTTTGTCCATTTCCTTTGTGGAGATTCCTCTCAACAGCAGTAAGATCTCAGATGCTGAGAGCAGGAAGAAAGAACAGGGCAGGTAAGTTCCTCTTCAGTTTGCAAAAGTCTGAGACCCAGAGCTTGGATTTGTGCTGTTAGAGGGACTTGGGAGACAAATCTATTTGATGGTGGGGAGCAGAGACAATGACAACATTCCCTTTGTTTCTCTGTTCCTCTAGTCTTAGCTGCTCAGCTTCAAAAGAGGCCAGTCCCAGCTGTTGCAGCTACAATCATGCTACAGTCATGCTCTGATACACAATGAGCTGTTTTATACCAACAGGTTAAAACTGAATGTCAAGACATTTCCTTCTCTGATGAAATGCAGCTGTCCCTATGTGTATAGCTAATGCTGCGTGGTGCCCTCATGTGAAGCGTGGCACATTTCTTGTCATTTAAACTGCAAGAAAAAGCATAGGAAGGAGGGGGTCTTTACATGAAGTCTTGGGCCAAGACAAGTAGAAACTCCAGTTCTCGCAAATTGCTCTCTGTGGAATTTCTAATGCCTAATATCACACAGTCTTTTGAAACTACTGAAATATGAAGACACAATCACAGCCTTGATTATGTATAAAACCTATGGAATACAGGTGAAAATTTTCAGCAGGCAGCAGTCCTCTCTTGCTTGAATCCACAGGGAGACCCTTTCTGAAGAGGTAGTGGTCTGGTAGACATACAGCTACGAGACCTGCAGTCCTCATGGGCTTGTCAGCAGGGTCCATGGGTAAGTTATATGTGCTCCAGCAATGCATGGATCCATTAACCTTTACATGAGGGCACAATCAGAGGGGTGTGTGAAATCCTGATGTGTATTGAGTGATTTTCCTCACAGCACCAGCTAATCACCCCTGCTATATACATAACTACTCAAGCATAGGACTCAAACATTTCCTGAGGCTCTCGCATCCCAATAGCAATTTTGCTTTAGACTGATTAGCTGGATGAGAGGAGACCACAGGACAGCCACAACCTGTCACATAACTCTCTAGACTGCTTCACTTAGCTCTCAAGGTCTGTATTTCTGTGCTATTTACACAGGATCTTTGTGACTGTTTCTGAGTGCTGCATAGTCGCTGACAATCTTCATTTCACAAGGGACAGAACTGACTCACGGCAACCTAAATCCTATCTTAAAGACTCAGGCAACTGTGAAGATTTGGTGTAGCATATTCAAAGCCCCAAAGCAGGAAAGTGGCAAAACACTTTTAAAAGTTGTGGGAAGCTAGTCCCTATTAGTTATCTTTTAAATGCATGCTCCTCTGGCTTTACATTTGTTGGCTTCTGCCAGTAATAGTGTGGCCAGCAGGACTAGGGACCATGCCCATATACTCATCACTGGTCAGGCCACACCTCAAGTACTGGGTTTAGTTTTGGTCCCTTCACTACAAGAAAGACATTTAGGTGATGCAGCAGTTCTAGAGAATGGCAGAAAAGCTGGTGAAGGGTCTAGAGAAAAAGCCTTGTGAGCAGGAGCTGGGGTTGTTTAGTCTGGAGGAAAGGAGGCTGAGGGGAGACCTGGCTCCCTACTACTTGCTGAGAGGGGGTTGGAACAAGGTGGGGGGCAGTCTTTTCTCGTAAGTAAAACAATAGGACAAGAAGAAATATCCTCAAGTTGCACCAGGGGAGCTTTAGGTTGAATATTGGGGGAAAACCAGTTCCAAACCCTGGAACGGGCTGTCCTCGTGGACTCCACCTGGAAGTGGTTGAGTCACCATGCCTGGAGGGATTGAAAAGCCACGTAAATGTAGTGCTGAGGGACATAGCCTAATGGTAACCCAGCAATGCTGGGTTAACAGTTGGACTTGATGACCTTAAAGGTCTCTTTCAACCAAAACTATTCTATGATTATATGATTCTATGTATGCCTCAAAACTGCAAAGTATCAAATGATTTAACGATATAACAGCAGAACATCTCACTAAGCACTCCACCCCTTGAAAGCCTTCCTACATTTGGTAAGCCATCTTTTCTCACTTCTCTTTCTTGTCTTGCAAAAATATGTCCCAAGATTCCTTATTTAGTCAAACCACTGCTACATGCACAGTCTTGTATGCAAATTATTTTGTTTATTTTTATGATGTATGCAAATGAAGTCTTTACTCTGAACATTCTTTATGATGCTATAAATGTAAGAATAGATCTTGAATTAGCCCTTTTCATTGTCAGAGTGGCACTAAAACCAGCTGAGGGATTCAGAGGCTTAAATGTGTAAGCAGTTGGATATAAAACAACTTTAATATCTTGTAAAAATTAAGGGTCTGGACTGAGGTGTTTGGGTATTAAAATAAGATCTCTAAGAAGTTAGAAAAACTGCATGTTTTTCAGAGTTAAATGAAGATTAAGACAGGAAATCACTGAGTCAAGCAACCTGTGGTTTAACAACCTCTTTCTTTCTAGTATTGCATTTCCTATATTAACTGGGAATTTCTAATGGTGGCTAAAGATGGCAATTACCTATTTCAGCAGGAACTGAGTAGCGTGGATGATATTGTATCACTTTTGTTCTGCCTTGTACACTCCATTTGCTGTATTTTCACATGCTTAGTGTGTACCTTAGGATTACATGGCAGATATTACATCAGACAATCTCCACTTTTACACAATTAGGAAAAAAGGAGGGAGGTGCAAAAGTAGGGAGGAATCAGAAATAGGGAAAAACTGGAATAACAGGGGTGGGTGAGGGGAGACCACAGACAAGGACTGCCCGGGAAAGGGGAGCAGTCAACCCGTGCTTGACTTTACCTCTAATTCTGCGTTACTCAGGCTGATGCCGAAATGCACTTTCCCTCCC
Organism: Dryobates pubescens; assembly: GCF_014839835.1. Lineage (NCBI taxonomy): Eukaryota > Metazoa > Chordata > Aves > Piciformes > Picidae > Dryobates > Dryobates pubescens. The sequence goes on along the minus strand of NC_071625.1, from coordinate 15,573,875 downwards.
CCCTGCTCAACTTGACCGTCCTCTTTGCGGAAAGATGGCAATTAAATCCTAGCCTTATCCCACACAGAAGGGTATAAATTTCTGCTGTAGGGACAGTGGAGTACAAAGAAAGAGGCTCTGAGGAGAAAAATTCCAAGTTGCAGTATCAGATGAATAAGCCACATATTCTTTCAAGCAGATTCTATAGACTTAACAAGCTCTTCTTTGGTGAGTGGAGAAAATGATGTAGAAGATGCAAGTAGTTGCACAGTGTCATTTTCCATGGTTTGCAAAAATAGCTGCTTTTCTGTAGTGCCCAGTGATAGGACAAGGAACAATGGGTACAACCTAGAGCACAGGAGGGTCCAGCTCAACGCCAGCAGACACGTCTTTATGATGAGGGCGATGAAGCACTGGAACAGGCTGCTTGGAGAGGTTGTGGAGTCTCCTTCTCTGGAGAATTTCAAAACCTTCCTGGAAGCATTCCTGCCTGCAGCCTGCCCTAGGTGATTCTGCTTTGGCAGGGGAGTTGCACCTGATGATCTCTGGAGGTCCTTTCCAACCCCTAACATTCTGTGATTCTGTGTGATTTATAGATATGGATAACTATTTTCTCATACTCTGCTGATTCACAGTGAAAATGTAAAGGTTATTCCATTCAAAACTACTCATATATTCACAGACCCTTAAGAGCATTGTTGATGGTTATTTTCATAATATAAAATCACAGAATCATAGTTATTCCAGTTAGAAAAGACCTCTAAGATCATTGAGTCCAACTATCAACCTAACAACACCTTGGCCATTAAACCATTCCCTGAAGTGCCATGTCAACACATTTTTTTAACACCTTCAGGAAGCATTTTTACATCTACTAACATGACAAAAACAAGAAACTCACGCCTCTAACTTTCTTGAGGAATAACAAGTCTACTGTAACGTTGTACCACTGGTCTTTTTCATGAGCACAATACACCAAAAAAATTAGCCTAACATATGTAGCAAAGAAGAGGAGAGATGAAATGAATCTTTTTATACAAACACTTTTCTCAAATTGTTTGAAGTAGCCAGGAAAGCTCTGTGAAGACAGAATTGATTGCCTGTGTTTAGGCTTTAACTACTCATACCAGCTGGGCTAAATCTGGTGCTGGAACTGGAAAACTGCTTGCTGTGGGAACAGGTTTAGCACACAGTAAGAGGGAAGGTACAGAACAGCCTTGACAAGGGAAATAAGTTTAAGAGCTGTATGAAAATGCTTGTGCTGACACAATGCCACAATGTCCCCCTATGTCACTTTGAAGGAGTAAATACAAACCAAAGTTCCTCTGAGGAGAATTAATCTTCCTGCCAGATGTGCAGTTGGCAGAAATTTGCCTTTACATGTTGATAAAGTCTGAATGTGGTGCTGTAGGATCTAGTTTAAAAATAACAAATAAATAAATCCCAAGAAAATAATTCAATGCTTATGTACACAGTAGTTCTAAACCTTCCTGTCCCATTATGCCCAGTTTTTCATGTCTGCTTTGACAGCATTATAATTTCCTAGGAATCTTGCCTTTTTTTGAAGCACTCCATGCCATGATGCCTTCTGCCTTGATCAACAGAACTCAACACACTCCTGCTCATCTTCCCAAATAACAGCCTTTGTCTATGGATAGTCATTAGAAATTCACTGAGATTAATTTCAGTTTGATTGTGTAACCAGTTACAGCCACTCACTTCCTTAACCCAAGGGAAGAGATTAACATATCTTTGCTCACACAGTAGTTGCTTCTGAGGCCAGCCCTAGAGAAGGACAACTCAATAATGTCCTGTCTACATTCACGCTGCTGGCCTTCAAGATGCTGTTACTGTGCTCACATCCCACCTACACTGTACATACTACAGCATCCTGCCACGCAGGACAGAAATCCCACAGCACTGATGAGTGAAGAGGCAAAAGATCTGCTGAGAAGATTCTCATGTGATAAGGCCCTAGAGGAAAGAGAGGCTCAAGAAAGCTGGTTACTATTCAAGGAACACCTCGTATAAAATCAAGAGGTCTTCCATCCCAGTGAATAAGAAGTTAGATTAGGAAATTTTGTTTTGCTGATGAAGAATAAAAGCACAGTGAGGCAAAGCATCTTATTCAATAAGTCTCTGTTCCAGGAACTGACCTGAGCTCAGATGTAGATTATCTCTATAGTGACGAGGAATCTTTCTTCCATGGAACTCCACTCCCCTACAATGAACCACAAACCAAAACAAAACTGTTCAGCCTAAGATTTCTATACAGCTAGACAGCCATTCCACCAGTGTGACCACAGAAAATAAGTGAAGAGTTTCCCTGCTGAACTACATCTCTGAGCTTCTAGTACTGCTGCCTTCAGTAGCCCATTTCATATTCTCAAATTCTTCAGTTCAGAGTCCAAATGTGGAGATTTCCATGAATATATCTGCCACTTCCACAATGGCAGTTGAAAGAGAAAAGAAAATGGCATTGTACAGAAAGCATGGGACTAAGAATAATGCTGAAAGTAGCACAATGCCATTATAGAATTTAATGAGATGCCCTCACCTTGAATATTGTGTTCAAGTTTGACTGTATTGCCTCAAAAATGAAATGAAATTAAATTAAATGCAATGAAATAAAATGCAATAGGTAGAAGGGGAGGAGGAGGCAGCAATAGGCAAAGAAAATGATCAGAAGCCTGGGAGGACTTGTGAACAATACAAGAGACAAAAGAAGATCAAGCCATTTCATTTTGAGCAAGAGTATGACAGAACTGTGATTGGGATATGGAAAGTTGGGCAAGTATGAGAATGAGAGGATGGAGAGGGGAAGGGAATCTGGGAGAGCTAAGACAACACAGCACTGTGAATGGAGGACAAGGGACAGAAGAAGGATGGGTATTTTGTGTTACAGATCGCTGAGTATGTTTTCTAAATTACAGCTTATGCTTTTGTTTTGTGGAGGTTTGAAAACCTCTTGTCTCTCTGCATTTTAAATAAGCAGATGAGACAGATGGAAGATGTTTTACAAGTGTGAATTCTTGTAAGAAAAGCCAAATGAAATTAATGGAATGAAAATAATGGTAGGGAAGAGAAGCATCTATCTAATGCACACGACTACATTGTTCACATACATCAATGATGGAAATAAAGTTTTATTGCAAATAATAATATGGCATCATGAGACACACAATTAACCTGAAGACTTCTGGCCTCAAGGTCTCCCAGATTTCCTGCCAGGTTTTTGTAAGTATCAGTAAAAATCTGTCTTCCTAGGCCATCCAACTAAGTTCTACTTTTTGTTACTGTTAGAGTATTTCAAGAATTTAAGGAAAGACCTCTCACACTACAGATCACCACATCTTAAAACACCCCATAAAGCTTTTAATATCTTCAGCCAAGGCCTACAGCAAGCTGCAGGGTACAGAGGGTTAAGAAAAGTCAGTGCATTGCTTCCCAAAAGAGGAGTTTGGAGACATTTAAGTGATTTCTAGGCTTTGTAGATGACAATTGGATCAGAAGTAAATGTTTCGCCCTTAGTGCACACAGAAGAATAAAGCCTTGGTGCTGGGAGTGAGCCCCATGTGGGAAATGTGGGAAAGCAGAACCAAGCCTTTGTGACAGACTCCTTGTTAATCCTGTGTTTTCATGTTCCTGCTGCTCCTGATCTCTGCTAATCAACATGCTGATTGTGTGGGCAATACTGTGGACATGACTGATATTTCAGGCCAAGGACTCAGGCTTGTTTCTGTTGTATGACCTCTGGAGTTTACTTGCACAACAATCACCCACTGACTATGAACCTGAACCTGTGCTAAGGTCATAATTAAAATAAAAAAATTCAGCCCTGAAAATAGTAAGTTATGGACAAGGTAGAGCAGTTCAAACGTCTCAAGATGTGCTTTGACATGTTGACATGACAGCCTTGACTGCTGTATGTCATATTGTCAGACGTCAGCGGTGTGGCTGGCTTTCTCCTACAGTGCTAAACCTGTTTGCCAGTGGCACTTGAGGCTTTTCAGGTTGTGCTCACCCTGTGGGAAGACATTAGACTTACATCTTCCCTTCATCCCCCTTTCCCCAAGCTGGAACCAGTGACAAGAAAGCTGGAGCTGGGAAGAGGACACTGGGAGCTTAACAAACTGTTCTGCCACAGGACTCTATTATGACCATATTTACACTGTTAAAAAGTGTCTGCTCTGGGATTTTAAGTACATGGTAAGAGTAACTGTACCTATCCTTTCTTGAACTGGCTCCTCTGAAATGGATCAGCAGGGTTCATATGCCATAGCATTGTGGCTCTGGACTTAGTAAAGCGCCCCTATAGCTCCAAGATAAAATTGTCAAGTTTCATCTGTTGGCTTTATTAATGGAATCATAGATTGTTTTGGTTGGAAAAGACCTCTAAGATCATTGAGTCCAACCATCAACCCAACAAGACCATGGGCATTATACCATGTCTTGAAGTGCAATGTTTACATTCTCATCAAAGCAGCTTGAAACAGATGAAAACTCTGCTGCTGCCCAGCAAAGTATGGCTTTATGGCACAACTGTATGAGAATGGATTATGTGCCTTGATGTTGAAAGTGGACAGCCTAAGTCTAGTGGAGTGTTGGCTCTGGGTGGTGCAAGGAGTTCACTGAACCTGGTGTGTTTCCATGCAGATAGATGTGAGTTATCCCACATCCAGGTTTCATTTTTGAGTGGACTAGTTGGTTCACTTCAAAAAGAGTGGACTGGTTGTATTGCCCAGGGATAAAAAGAAGCCAAAAAAAAGGCAAAGAATTAATATTTATGCAATGCAGATGATACAGGGACATAAAGAAGTGGGAATTATTTGACAATGTAGATATATCTGCTGTGGTTGGCTTTGTTTGTTCCTCCATCCTTTATCTCATACAGCTATTTACAATGCAAGCTTTCTGAAGCAGGAACAAATTCTCCCTGCGGATTTGAGTAATGCCTAGTATGAGAGGTCTGTGATCTCAGCTAAAAGTTACTGTCATATCAATTTCAACACTCCATCTTATAGATAGAAGAATCTCACAGAACATTATAATTTTAAATGGTTTACATAGAGTGGGATTGTTCTATCTACTCCTGCAATGCCGCAGTCTCTGGGGGAGAAGGTACTGGCCTATAAAGAGTACACAGACACTGCATGAGGGAATTGGGATTGAGTAGTGATATCTTTCTCTCTCACACACAGAAACTTGTTCCTCAACTGCCTGCACTTAAAGGAATTTAAAATGCAGACAATAAAATAGATGCTAAGTAAGAAAACCAGCAGCCTGCAGAATAGGTTGCACACACTCTACAAAAAGCTATTGAGGGAGAAATATTGTCATAAATTGTGTTAAGTACAGTGTGTTGAGTCAGAAGCACTGTTTTGATGAAAACTACAATAGCAGTTTGAAGGCAAGCCATTTTCTGTCTTGTACAATGCCAAACAGTCCATACGAGGTCTGCTTGATGGACTTGGCAGCAGCAACTACTGGTGTTTTACTCTCCCACAACCGTTCCCCAGGAGGTGCTCCCTTGCTGGAAGAAATTTGGCCCAGTTTGAAGAAAGCAGATGTCAAAATCATACCTACTGAAAGAATCTTGGGGTTGCTTTTTGATCTCATTCCTCCCAATTCCGAATCATACAATGATAGAATGGATTGGCTTGGAGCAGTGAACAGGGACATCTTCAACTAGATCAGGTTGCTCAGAGCCCCATCCAACCTGACCTGGAATGTTTCTAGGGATGAGGCTTCTACTGTCCCCCTGGGCAACCTGGGCCAGTATTACATCACCCTCATTGCAACAAATTTCTTCCTTTTATCCAGTCTAAATCTCCATTTTTTAACCATCACCCCTTGTCCTGTCATAATAGACCCTGCAAAAAAGTCTGTCCCCAGTTTTCTTATAGATGTCCTTTAAGTACCGAAAGGCTGCAATAAGGTCCCCCAGAGCTTTCTCTTCTCCAGGGTTGACAACCCCATCTCTCTCAGCCTTTCTTCATATCAGAGCCTTTCTTCATTGCAGCCCTCTGATCACCTTTGTGACCCTCCTCTGGTCCTACTCCAGCAGGTCCATGTCTTTCCTGTGCCAATGACCCCATAGCTGGACACAATGCTCCAGGTCCTCCCTGGAATTGCTGGCCATGCTTCCTTTGATGCAGCTAAGGATGCAGTTGGCCTTCTGGTCTGCAAGCACACAACTTGCCCAGGTGTGGACCCAGCCTCTCTGTGTTCACTTTATGGTCACCTACTTCATGGTTATCTGTTTCGAGGTTACCAGAACAGACCAACTGGTGGGAATGCCAGCATCCATCCTTCCTCATGAATACAGTCAGTGACATAAATGCTCACCAGATGGTTGCATTTAGAGCTTTCTGAGCTGGACCATTCTTCATAGCATCAAAGCAACACTTCCATGGCTTTGTAGAGAGGCAGGCTTTTGCACACATAGGTAAAAAAAATAAATTAATAAAACAGCTGTCATAAACTGCCCTGAAAATGTACCAGCTCAGCCTCAAACTGGATTTGCTTCCCTGTGCTGCATTGATGATAAGGGAAAAATATTTAGAGTAATTTGCAGTTAAAAGGTAAGGAACTTAGCAAGCTCAGAGCTTCTTGAATACAGAGAGAATTGATTTTTCCCAAAAATAGCTGATGGGGAATTTCTCTGCCATTTATACAACTCTTGTGCCGGATGACTGCTTCTAGCCTGAAATCTGCTAAGGAAAGGGCAAATAGAAGTGTGACAAAATATGGCTCTGTTGTGTTGTTTCAGCAGTGTCAGCATCTAAGTGCAGCAACCATCACCTTATGGTTTATCCCCACATTTCAGTCTTCCCATTTTCCCTGCTGCTGAATTTACTCTCAGACCAGAAGCAACTAGTCCCTTCTCGCAGAGACAGTAGTGAGCTTCAAGGCGATCATTTAAACTTGTCTCCTCTGTACAGAGTGTAGGGATGTGGATCACACTGGGGGATGCTTCTAAAAGCAGGTCAGAAAAGGATACAGGGGGAAAAAAGGGGGGGAGGTGTTGGGGGTGTGTGTTTGGAAGCTCTGACAGCAAGAAAGGTCATGTTGACTCAGGAGCTCCTAGCAGATTCCTGGATAGCACCTTCTTTCAATACTAAGCACATTATGGATTCAGCATGCTATTTTTGGAGGTCAGAAGCAAAAGATGAACTTAAACCAAGTATAACTGGATTTTTTTCCTTTGATTCTGATTCAAGAATAAGCTATGTTTAAACAAATCTGATTTTGTACTACAGACTCCTTTTAGTCACCAATATTCTTGCCATCACATAAGTGACTGATTTTTCTTCATGACAAAACTAGGGCTGCTAGTCAGTTTTCTGTCCTTTTGGTGGAAGGAAGCTTTTACCCTGAAGTAACTGTCCAAACACATTTTGCACTGGGCCATAATCCTCATTCAGATTTGTTTTTTTTTCCCCTTTAACTGATAGATCAATACAGAGAATTCAGAAGCTGGTAAAAATAAATAAATGTGCAAGCAGGTTTCAGAATCATAATGCATAAGGCATGTGTTTGCCCCCTGAGCAGCAGACAGCCAGGATATAATTGGCAGATCTTTTTCTTCTTCATGCACTCTCACTTTGCCACAAGCAAGCTGACAGGGAAGCTGAGAGAAAAGAGAAAACTTCTCAGGTTTCAGAGGAAATGATGGCCTGCAGCTTAGCCCCATCTTACAGAGAGTATGTAAGTATAATGTTAGTCATATTAGGAAGGCCATACTGGTCTAGAACATCAATCTCCTTGGGGGTGCTGTAATGAAAGAAATGTGAATACCATCTTGTCTTTGAACCATGGGTGCACAGATCTGAGACCTGTGGGAGAATGAGCAACAGCCTTCCTCTGGAAGGGATGGCTTCACATCCTGCTGAGCAGTCCTTAGCAAAGGAGAACACATGAAATTAGAACAAGCAGAGCCAGTATGATCTAGCCCTAGCGCAGACAAGTTAGCAATTAGCCCTGTGGCTTTCCTAAGGCGATTTGAGAATGTAAGAGCTAACGCTGTGACAATGCAGGACAGGACAACAGAGGAAGATGACAATGGATAAATTTCTGTACCATCACATTCTTCTATCACCTGTGCCAAGTCATACATTCTCCTAACATACTCCATAAGCAAGAAGGAAGCAGACAGACTCTGCAGGACCATGGAAGTGGTTGTTGTTTGGGTGGTGTTGGATTGGTTGATGGGTTGGATGCGATGATCTCGAAGGTCTCTTCCAACCTGGTTTATTCTATGTAATTCTATGTAATTCTAAGTGATCGTCTCCCTGTACTCAGCACTGGTGAGGACACGTCTTGAGTACTGGGCTCAATTTTGGGGCCCTTACTACAAGAAAGGTGAGGTCCAGAGGAGCAGGTCCAGAGGAGGGCAACAAAGGTGGTGAAAGGTCTGGAGAACAAGTCTTATGAGGAGCAGCTGAGGGAAATGGGGTTGTTTAGCATGGAGAAGAGGAGGCTAAGGAGAAACCTTCTTGCTCTGTACAACTCCCTGAAAAGAGGTTGTAGCCAGGTAAGGTCTCTTCTCTCTAGCAAGAAGTGATAGAATGAGAGGAAATAAGCTCATGTTGCAACAGGTAAGGTTTAGACTGGGCATTAGAAGAAACTTCTTCACTGAAATTCTTCTTGAACCCTGGAACAGGCTGCTCAGAGAAGGGGTTGAATCTCCATCCCTGGAAGTGTTTAAAAGAGACAGAGAAGCGGTGCTGAAGTACCTGATTATCTTAAAGGTCTTCTCCAACCTAAATGATTCTATGAGATCCTGCTCCATGGTTTAATGCAGTGAAACCAATCCTGTAGCTTGAAAAATCTTTCTGCATATTAATGATATTTCTCACAAAGAAACTGGACCAGTTTGCACTGGTGTCAGAAGAAAATCTTCCAGTTAACCCTTTTAAAGTCATTACTACTTCTGAAGGAGCAGTGGCACTGTCACAGAGCAGAACTGTGAAGTCTTAAAAGTGGTCTGTGGCTTGGGAGATTTTGACTATGGGGTTTGTTCCACCAAAACCAACTTCAAAACCCATGAGTGGTGTTTTGAAGAAGGTGTGTTTCATTTTGTGTGCGTGTGGGTATACTACTTGTGGCTGGTTTAGACTACCAGAATAAAGGCTGAGAAAAGGTATGACCAATATCTATAAATAAGCAGGGGAGTAAACAGAAGGGAGGGTGAGAAGCTAGTTAAACTAACTGAAAAAGTTGTCACAAGGACAAATGCTTGTAAACTAACCATAAAGATGTACAGACTGGAAATGAAAAGGCTGTCAACATAAAAGTTGTGAAGCTCTGGAACAGCCGGAGTGGGAAGTGGTGTGGGAAGGAACAAACTGATGAGAGTGAAGATAGGAACTGATGCATTTATGTTCCTAAATAATGAATAAATAATGCTGGTTTGATGGACTAAGTACCAACCAGCTCTCCTCTCCCTGTAAGCACACAAACTTTGGGGATACAAGCAGAGTTTCATTTTTAAAACTGGCTTATTTGCAACAGGTTTTTCTTTTGAGAATGAATAAATAAATACCTCCATAAATAATAGAGGTGATGAAAACAAAACAAAAATAGAAAAGCATCTAGAAAAAAAACAGAGAATGAACCATGCTCTAACCCCAGAAGATCGAGGAACTCAAGTGCTAAGAAAACTCACCACGCTCAAGGACTTCATGTCCCTGGAGCCCTGACTCTGAATGTTTCATCTGTCCATACAACTAGAAAGTAAGTACATTTAACAAACTATACTGTGTACACAGATCAAACCCACTGACCTGTGACAGACATATCAGAAATATTTGGTTCAGTTGGGAAAAGAGCAAGAAACTGGGATTTCTTTTGCTGCTGTTTCTCTTTTTCTTTAAAAGGCAGTCATTAAAAACCAATCCAGGTGACTTCCACAAAAAGGAATGTACCTAGAAGAAGATTGGCCCATTTAGGAGTGTTTTTAATAAATCTGGAAGACCTGGGAAATTTAAGAGACTGGAAAAGTGAAAGCAAATAATACAATCTCATTTTACTCTGTAAATGGTGTAATGAAATGAATGCTAGAATACTACTGTCCTTTAAGGAAAAAACAGAAAAAGTAGGTAGTGGGTGGGAAAGATAAACAAGTACCATTTTAAAGCTTAAGGATATGCAGTGCAAGAGCTAAATTGTTTTCTTCGGATAGCTTTCTGTTTCAGAAGAAAAAATAGAGCAGGCTATGATATGTGCCTGTGAGTATGACACAATCCTGTGCCACAGATTAGTGCCTCTGGATCTGTATTCAGGCTCCACTTTCTCATCTCTGCTTGTAACACTCAGTTTGATCAGTTCTGCAATGTTCTGCTTTGCTCTGAATAGCAACAACCTGATCCTGCCTGCAGCAGCACCTGGCTGGATCTTGAATGGTTTCTACATCCTTTACAAAGACATTGATGCCAACAATTTCCTGCCGTATTTACACTCCAGAGCATAAACAAAGGAAGTGCATGGATTCATCCATAATATATAAAGAACTGCCCATAATTACAATGGCCCAAACTAGCTTTTCTCTTCCTCTAGCAATGGGAGTGGAGAGCATCCCCTTGTTAGTTCTTCCAGTGAAGGCTATTCCACTTTCTTCCTAAGATTTTCTTCTCGTGGTAGCAAGCACAGAGCAAAGTCCCTGTTTCAAGGAAAACTTGCCAGTGTTTCTGTAGCAAATGCAGCAGTATAACCATCGAGGTCCAGAAATAGTGGAGAAGTGGGAAGAAAAGGGCTGAAAAGTGCCTACTCATAGGCTCCCTACTGATTCCTCCTGTGACTGAGACAATGCCTGAGGCAGAACTGGTGTCTAAATGCAAAGAAATCTTCCATCAAAGTACTTCCCTGCCTCCTTTGGAAGGGGAGATGAACACTCTTCAGACTTCATCTTTTACCTCACTGTTTCAACACTACAATTGCTGCTGATTTTGTAGACAAGACTCTTTGTTTTACTGTCATTACACAGTGTACACAACACAACAGTGGAAATCAAAAGAAAAAAGCAAGGAGAGGCTGTAAGTTGAATCTTGCCACATTTATTGTCACTTCATGGGATGCTAACTGAAGAAGAGACTTCACAAAGCTATTAATTTGCTCAATTATGGCTGATAGATGCTAGCTCTTTCATTCTCAAGAATCCATCTCTTGCCTTAAAGGTTGTCAGCAAGTCCCTGAGTGGCACTACAACCTTCACCAGTGACAGATTTCAAGACTTCATTATAGGAGATTTTTTATATTGCTCAATGATTTGTGTGTGTTGGTAGGTGCGATGCGCTCACACATCTGTGTGCACAGACAAGACAATGAGACAGTTTGGTTCCTTAGCATTTTCTCCAGTGGAGCAAACAAATGTGTTGTTCAGTCTTCATAAAATGAGAGCTTTGGTAACTCAGTCTGTTTTCAGTAACTCTGACCAGCCAGATCTAAAATGCTCTTTAGCTGGTTTACTACGTGACAAATTTTCTATCTATTACAATACTTTAGGTAGGACCTTTCCTACCAATTGCATCCATGACATGGTCTAGAGTTAAACAGAATGAGAATCGTAGAATGCACTGGGTTGGAAGGGATATTTAAAGATCATCCAGTCCAAACCCCTTTCAGTAAGCATTCCCACATAGATCAGGTCACTCAGAGCCCCATCAAGCCTAACTTTGAATGTATCCAGCAATGGGGCCTCCACCACCTCCCTGCACAACCTATTCCAGTGCTCCACCACCCTCATAGTAAAGAACTTCTTCCTAATGACTAACCTAAATCTACCCCTCTCTAGTTTAAAACAATTGCCCCTTACCCTATTGCTACATGCCTTTGTAAATAGTACCTCCCCAGCTTTCTTGTAGGCCCCCTTCAAATAATATAGTTATAACTAAATAATAACAGAGGGAAGTAGAAATTAACTGGCTGAAACTGGAGAGATGAGTAGTTTTCAGCTTATGTTTGAGAAGAGTCAGAACAAATGGGGTACAAGGTTATTCTTGTCAGAGTTGTAGGGAAGACTTGCCAACAGCAGAAATTCTCCAGGAGATGCCTGCTAATAAAGAAAGCGAGAGAGGAAAATTGTGGCAGAGGCTGGTCCCCTTTATGGTGGGTTTTATGACACAGAAGGGTAATTTTAAACTGGATGGTGCAATGAATGAGGGAGTTAAGAGGAAATGTCTAATGCTGAGGAGAAGGTGGGCTCTGTCTTTTAAATATGTAGATAGTAGCAACAGCATCTGTGCTTATGCCTGATTAACTGGTGATAGCAGTAATGAAGACCAGAGGAGAACTAATTAAATTCAATTTATTATTATTACTCTCTATTTTGCTGTGTTCCACATTGATTTTTATGTATCTATTTCATAACTATGCTCTTCCTGCTGTGCTGATCTCTACTTGGATATGCTGCATTGACATGGATTTTTGCCTGCATTGGGAGTTTACAGGATGCAGCAGGTATTATCACTTTGTTTGGGCTAAATATTCAGAGTGTAAATTGATTGATAAATCCTCCAAAGAGAAGCTCAAGAGTTAGCCCACAGGGAACTGACTGATTCCTAAGTTATCACAGAAATCCAAAGTAACAAAAATTTGAAATCTCCAGATGGGGCACACGACTGAGGGTAAAGATACTTGTGTTGCACAGGAGGTGGAGGATATTTGACATGCGGTCTCGTATTGCTAAAGATTGCGCTCGACCTACAGAGATCCCAGCAGCTCTCCATCAGCCCTCATAAGCAGAAATCAGTGAGGTGCTGGAGCATTACACAGCACCCAACAAGGGCCAGGAGCAGGAACTTCCTACCACTGGGGAAAGTCTCCTATCTAGACTAATAGTCAAACTGGTAGGAAAATATGGTGAACCATAAATCCACATGGAAAGGCAATGATCAGAATACACCTTAACCATTCACAAGCATGCTCAGCTTGCTTTGCTTTTTTAATTAATTTTTAATTCTATTAAGCAAAATTCTTAAATGAAGGAGAGAAACATGATTGGATTCAATAAAACTGCTCCAATTTATCCAGCTGAAGGTTTGCCTTTCTGCTATGTTCAAGCATTATCTTTCTACTTCACTACCCTTTATTATTTGATTCATTCCCTGTAGACACCATGGCAGAAATAACTCTTAAAGAAAGAGGTGAATGTGAGGTATGGGACATGTTGATGTATTACTTCACAGTAGGGGTGGGATTAATTTAATCTCACTTTAAGGATGTGATACAGGCATCCCACCTGAGTTTCTTGTCTAGCCTCCCACTGAAAACACTGGAGGTAGTATAGTCAATGGAGTTCACAGCGTGAGTCATCTGACCAAAAGTGGATGCCTATTTTAGGATGTAAAATCACGCCCTAAGCTCCATTGACTCTGCTGACTCACTCTCCATTGAGTATGAAGAGACACTAGGGCAACTTGCCCAGATGCAAGACACCCACGTTGCAGATATCTGCAGTTAATCAGATGACTCCCACCAAATGTGCTCTGGGTGAAGAATGTGATCTGTAAGATGTTAGGTGAAGGAGACAAGAGAGAGGTGGGACAAAGAGATGAAGTGGTCCTTCCACAAGAAGCAAGATCTATACAATTATACATGGTGGATGGTGGGAGAAACTTTTATTTTTCTTGTTAATTTCTTTCTTTGTTTCAAACCACCTGGATTATCTCACTGGCAAGGTTTTCAGTGTGATCAAAGAGCAATGGCAGCAGCACGAGAAGAGGGATGAGGCATTGCTTACTGCAGTGAGTTACGGCGTAAACACTGCACCGGAGTTTCAGTTTTAACATAGAATCATAGAATGGTAGGCAGTGGAAAGGACCTCTGGAGATCATCTAGTCCAATTCCTTGATAACACAGGTTTGCCTGTCAGGTTGCACTGGAATGTCTCTAGGTTGGTTTTGAGCCCTATTCCAGTGCTCTGTCACCCTCAAAGTAAAGAAGTTTCTCCTTTTGTTTAAGTGAAACCTCCTGTGTTCTAGTTTGTCCTATCACTGGCCATCACTAAGAAGAGGCCAGTCCCATTCTCATGACCTCCACCCTTTAGATATTGATAAGCATTGACAAGATCCTTTCTCAATATGCTCTTTTCTGGGCTAATCAGCCCCAGATCTCTCAGCATCTCCTCATAAGAGAGATGCTTCAGTCCCCTAATAATCCTTGTGGTCCTGTGTTGGACTCTTTCCAGTAGCTCATGAACTGTGGAGCCCAAAATTGCATACAAGAAGGATAGGATAGTATCCTATCCTATAAAACTATTGTTGTCCTTCTGATAGTATTATCCCAGGGATGTTTTGCTTGTCTTAGCAAAGAAGGTAACCTGTGATTAGATGCTGACGGAGATAATCTTAATAGAGGAGATGGGGCTGAGGTTGGCTCACAGGAAGAATGGTTTCAAAGTATTTTGTGAAGGCAGAGATATTGAGTTAGTTGGGTCTTGAAGATTTTGCAGGAAAGTAGCTGAATAAAACTGAGTCATTAGTGATTATCTTCAAGAGTTTCTTGAGGTTTCATAAATACCAGAGTACTGAAGAGGGACAAATATAGAACCTGCCTATGAAAAGCAGAGTTGATGGCTGAGAAATTACAGACTGGTAAGCCTAACTTCAACTTGTGGGCAGATGCTACAAGAAATTATTAACCAACCATTTGCAGATATGCAGAAGATACTTCTGTGATTCTTTATCTTCTGTGAGACTTCATCAAAGAGAAATAAATAAAATATGAATGTACTGTAGAAACAATTTCAAATAACTTGATTTAATTTCTGACTTAGTAAAAAGCCAGGTGAAAAAGAATCATAGAGGAGCTTGAGTTGGAATTGATTTTAAAGATCATCTAGTTCCAGACCCCATGCCATGGGCAGAGAGGCCTCACACTAGATCAAGTAAAAGAAGATGCTATATGATGCTAGGAAAGAGTTTTTAAGAGTAAGTTTAAGAAGATCTAATTGTAGTAAGATAGAACTGGTTGGCAAATTGCTTTTGAAGGGAAGCTGTCAGAGGATTCTTAGCATCAAATGAAAAGGGGATCTTGAATGAGGCCTGGTTCTATTCAAAACACAAGCATAAAATGTATAACCATAAATGCTTGTGGATGAGAGCAGGCGTGAGTACAAGCTTGTACAATGTACAAGCACTTTGGAGAACAATGGTGGAATCTAAAAGGATTGTTAAAAAAATATAGAGATGTGAAATTAGGAGGAAGTCATGCAGTATGCTGTGCCAGGGATGAGGAAGTTACATACACATATACAAAGGGCTATGAAGAAAGGCTGAGGGATGGATCTCATCAATACTTATAAATACTTAAAAGGGTGGGTGTCAGGAGGATGCAAACAGACTTTTTTCAGTGGTGCCCAGTGACACAACAAGAGGTTATGGAAAAACAACCTTGAACATAGGAAGTTCCATCTAAACATGAGAAGGAACTTCTTTACTTTGAGGGTGGTAGACCACTGGAATAGGTTGTCCAGACACATGGTGGAGTCTCCATCTCTGGAGACTTTTGAAAACCCCTTGGACACTTTTCTATGCAATCTGACCTAGGTGAAGCTGCTCTGACAGGGGGGTTGTACTAGATGATCTCCAGGGGTTCCTTCCAAACCCTGGTAGGGGCAACAAGAATGACAAAAGGGCTTGAACACTTCATATACCAGGAGAGGCCAGATAAATAACTCTCTTCTTCTGTCTTGTCTTGACTACTGCAACTGTTTCTCCACCTCTCAGAAAATTCTCTGGTTCTCAGAGATAAAATGATGCCATACTTGATGCTTTCAACCATCCTGACTTCTTCCTTAAAGACCTTCTTCAGAATACCTGATCAAAATTCCTTCTTGCTGTTTTCTAAGATCACCTGACTGTCTCTAACTTCAGATCCCCTCTGCTTCACTCTTTATAAGATGAGGATCCCTTCTGCAAGCTGCTAACTTAATCTCCTCCGGGCAGTCTTCCATGCTTCTTATGCCTGACTGGAGTGAAGAGCGAAGTTCCTCTAAATTCCAGGAATCAAACTCAAACATCTTAGTGCAGACCTACATCTATTGAAACTACCTCTTGGTCAAAAGAAAAAGAATAATTTGCCCAGGGAGGTGGTGGAGTCCTGGTGGTCAAAAAAATGTGTAGACATGGCATGCTTTAATGGCTGTGGTGGTGTAAGGTTGATGGTTGGACTCAATGATATTTGAGGTGTTTTCCAACCAAAACAATTCTATGACTCTTTGATTTGATACTACAAAGATCTGAGCCCTAATTTGGGTACCTCAACTAAATGCATAAAGTCAAGTGCTGTAACTTCACCTGACAATGTCCTTCCTTAAGACATCCACAGTGGCCTCACACCTTCAGTAAAACCTTCAGAAAAGTTCATTTTTTTACAGTGATGCTTGCAAGAAATCCTGAATGTCATAACACCACTCAGCTTGTTCCCAAGTCCCTTAGTAAAAGTGATAAATATATAATACTTTCCTGCCCTAGGATCCATGTAACAGCCTTTCATTTAAATAATAAGAGGTCTTTGAGACAGGGAGCTTTAAAAAACCTGACACCTCAGAAGTATTATAGAAACATGTAATAAACAATCAATTTCAGAAATTCCAGTTTCTCCCTTATCTTTCACATTCTTGTCTCCATTATGTATAAACTGTTTTCTATTTCCTCCCTATAAAAGATTATTTTCCTTTACAACCCAGAACATGTGATTAGACATAGATTTCTAACAATTTCAGAATAACCACTCTGAGTTACTGTAAACTCTATTTATCCAACCCTTTACAGTAATCCCTTGCTCACAGATCCTGAGCTTCTCTGATTCAGAAACTGCTCTCCAAAAGCTTCACACATATTTCAACCCCTCCCTGTGTTTCCTACCCCACATTTTTTCCAAGTGCAGTAGAACGACATTAATTGTGCGCACATACTTCTTCATCTGCAGTCTTTTCATCCTCAGCAAGAAAAGCAGCCTTCTGGACATGGAAAAGTCAGGTTCCCATCCCAGTTCTGCAGATGATTTACTGTCCAGCCACTTGGTTAATTCAGTTATAGTCTTGCTTATTTCCTGATGTGTAAATCAGAAGGGATATAAGCTTAAAAATCTCAGAGGGGGTGGGAAGTCCTTTGTGATAAAGGAATTATAATTTCCACATTGGCAATACTTCCATCCAGTTTTTTGTTTCAGCTATAATCAGCAGGATCTGAACTAGATACCAGTCCAAAAGCCACCAGAATTAATGGTTAATTTTAATTCTCCCCTGAGCTTTAAATCAGTATATTCAGCACTGGAATGTAAAAATCTGATTTTGAAATCCAATTGTGGCAGGAAACAGAAAAAGTTCAGAAAGAAAACAGACACCACTAGCTAAGCATGTAACAAAGATTTTCCTAAACTTTATTCTTCAAAGTAGGAGCATAAATTGTAACTAAACTGCATTTTTATACCAAATTGTTATTTGGAGCCCTTGCTTTAAAAGGACTGAGTTTCCATGACTCTATTTTCAGTAAAAATCCCCAGGTATTTTCAAAACAAGGGGAAAGAAGAAGAAGAATATAAATCACAACATAGGAACTGAAGAAAATTCCTCAGCTGGTGAAAATCTACGACTGGCAATAGTAGAGAAAATAAATAAGAGTTTTTCCAAGTATGACAAAAGAAAAATGCACCCTAAACTAGAATCCATTATTGCAGCTAAAATTAAAGAGTGTCAATAATAGAGCTGGAAGGAAAAGACAGGTGAATGCATTCAGTGGATTTTTTTGTCCATTATTTGGTAAGAAGCCAGATGATGCAGTCAAACTGTAAAAAAGGATAACCCAGGCAATTAGGGGCTTGCCAGTCTAGTACTGATGCTCAAAACAATGGAGCAACTAATAGAGGACCCTACAAATAAAGAATTAAAGAAAAGGCATTTAAGCCAGTGTCAATCATGACTGGCCTCTGCAGAAAAGATCTCATGAACTAGATATTGCCTCTCCTTTGGTGAGGACACATTACTAGTTTGTGTGATGAAGTTAATTATATAAAATCAGTGTCTGAACATGCATCCCCATGACACATATACTATGAATCAAAGGATGGCCGAGCACTCCGGTCTCTGGCTGTTCCAGTAATGAGGAAGATACCCCATGAGAGAACATTTTTATGAACCATTACTACAGACAAACTGGTCTACTGGGCCTTTCTATTAGCAACCTGACACATACATAATTTTTAATTGGAATCCTGCGAGATCCCTGTTAGAGAAGTATTAAGAGTCTACCTCCATAAGATGAAGGCAGCCACTGGGGCCAAACATAAATCCAGACATAGGGGAACAAAGAATTCAGGCCATATTGATATGATGGGTCATGATGGGGATTCTTGTCTGGGTGACTTTAAAAAGACTTGGGGCTCTGCAATTTGCATCATCCATCATATCAGAAAAAAATTGAAGTATCTCTCTAATGGCACAGGATATGGTTGCTTGGAGGATGTATCTTCAACATAGGGCCTTTGATCTAGCCTATAAGAGAAAAGTAAAATCCCATGGTAGGACTGATAAGATGGACAGATTCACTTTGGAGAGCCAGCATGGAGGGTAAGCACTGAAGGGAAATACCAGTGGAGAAGCACTCTCATAATTCAAAATTTAAAACTGTAATTCCTCCCCCTACCTCTTCTTTTGTCTCTGAGGTAAATTACTTCAAGAGAAACCTGATTTTGGGGAAATTCACTGGCTAATGGTCTGTTTATGTGAACAGAGCAGTTCTTTCTGCTTTCATCAACTATGGCTGAATCTAATCACTGAACAAAAGCTTCCTAGGTACTTCAACATGTTTGCTCCCCTTGTGTACTAAGACATCTGTTGCTGGGTGCACAGCACAGTGTTCTTGTTATTAAAAAGTAAAATTAAAGGAAAGAACAGCACAGACCTTCCCAGGTTGTATTTGCCTCACACTGATGTGTGTTATTTATCCCATAAATTTGTTATGTCTTCAGCTCCCAAGCTTGAGTGAACATTCATTTTTCCTCTTTTACATAGACACCAAAACAAAGCTGAGCTGTGGGCTGGCAGTAAAGAAAGGAGACTCACATTATTGGCTTTGCATTAGGTTTGTTTATAAAAGACAAGACATATTAATCATAGATATCTATACTGAGAGAAGCATGCAGCTATGCAGGATATGTATTCATTACAAAAAGGAGGATGTCAAGCACACTAGGAGGTGCTATGGATTGATGCACTGGCTTCCTTCTCATAAAGCAAGCTCAACCCGATTTTGTCCTAGCCCAGACACAAAACACAAATTAACCCTGTCCATTTCTGGGTTCCCAATGAGCATTACAAAGCAGGCTTTATTCTTGTGAGTTGTCAATTAGTTGAGACTTTCCACTGGTGTGGCAGCCGGTAGGTGATGTTTAAACAAAGGGCTGCTCCAAAACATGGTCCCCGTAATACTCACAGAGAACACACCTTCCCCATGTCAGTGAGGCAGTTGGCAAAGGAAGGGACAAGCTGGCAAGTCCATTTCCTTCAATTCTGGTTACTTCAAATTTAAGCATTAATTTTGCCTTGACTTTTAATTCCATGCAAAAAATTAGTAATACTCCACAGGGAAATAACTGCAGAGAGGGGAACAAATCTGTCATTAAGGCAGAATTTTTTCTTAAAACCAGCAGTAAGGAAACATCACATCCCATACAAGGCAAAATTACTGGAGAAAAATATTTTGGTACCAGTCCAAAACAAAGTGTTGACTGCTATTAAAAGGCAGCACTATTTGTGAAGTACAAATTCGAGTGAACAAAAAAGAAGGAACTCTGTCTAGATGAGTTTTGTTGTTTAAAAATTTAGCCACTAGGGGAAAGTTCAGTTTGAAAAAGCTTCAGAAGAACTGTGTAGGAAACCTGAATATATACTCCCAAAGAAGAGAAATTTGATTGAGGACAATTGAGTAAGGGTGCTCACCACCCAGAAAACCAACTGCATCCTGGGCTGCATCAAAAGGATCATGACCAGCAGACCGAGGGATGTGATTCTGTCCCTCTACATCATTCTTTTCAGAACCCACCTAGAGCACTCTGTCCAGCTCTGCATTTCTCAGCACATGAACCTGTTGAAGTAGATCCAGAGGAGGCCATAGAAATGATCAGACAGGTGGAACACCTCTGCTGTGAAGAGGAAGGTTAAGAGAGTTGCGGTTGTTCAACCTGGAGAAGACTTCAGGGTGACCTTATTGCAACCTTTCAGTACTTAAAAGAAAGATGGGGACAGACTTTTTAGCAGGGGCATATGCAACAGGAGAAGGAGTGATGCTTTTTAAACTAAAAGAGGGGAGATTCAGACTAGATCTAAAGAAGAATTTTTTTGTGTGGAGGATGGTTGTCAAGAGAGGTGGTAAATGCCCCATCCCTGGCAACATTTAAGGTAAGGTTGCATGGGGCTCTGAGCAACCAGATTCAGTAAAAGATTTCCCTGCTCACTGCAGGTGGTTGGACTAGATGACCTTTAAAGGTCCCTTCCAACTCAAACCATTCTATGAGAATTCTACGATCTTTAATAGCAACTTATTCCTAAATTACTTCTCCTCCAGTTTCTGCCTAGAATCTTTCAGAGGCTGTCACCTAGCTGCACAGACACCTTCCAGTGAATGTGTATGCTGTCCAAGATGGGTTAAAAACATGGTGTATTGCATTGCTAAAATGGGACATCTCTTCAAAATGCTATTGTGCTACCATGTGGTGGTGTGTCATGGTGATACCCCATAAAGCCTGGTTATGTGTTTAGCATTGCATGATTGAGAAAAGCAAGACTGACAAAACCCCAGGAGAAAATGGATCTCATTTTGGTTTTATGAGTTTGGCTACATTCAGTGACCCTGGAGCTGTTAAGAAACAGCTGTTGATAGGAAAATAACACAGAGAATGGGTGCATGACTGTCCTGCATAGAGGTGATCTTGGGAAGGCAGCTACAGGGTATTTTTGTAATGTTACAGGGGATGCCACAGGCTGGCAAAGCAATGTCCTGAGGTAGAGAATTCAAAACAGATCAAGAAATCCAATGTATTTCAACCAGAGGAAATGAAAAAAGCACCCCACACAGAAGAAAGTAGCAGAGATCTCTGTATTTGTCTCTGTGTAACAGTTGTTAACACAAGCAGCAGACTGCCAGCTGACTATGCCCCTCCAGAGTTTGAACATGCCGAGAAGAAATGGTTTTGGTGGAGAAGGGAGGTGGTGTGGAATGAATTAACAATGGATTCCCTTCTCCAGACAAAACTCTTGCATGTGAATATCAATTCTTATTAATTTAATTATTTCAGATCAGACAGGATCTTGATCTTGTCATGCCTCCAAAGTGCTCTGGAGGATTCTTCTCTCTTTCTTTATAAAAACCAACTGTAGTCACAGAACATGGAGGTTTTGATTGGTCATCTAGCCTTGAAGAGACTATTTAAAGACTATTCCTTTGGGTATGACATGAAATTTAAAAAAGGATTGAAAAAGCAAATTAACTTAATCTTCACAGATAAGGCATGTTGCCCTGTAGGAATCCAGAACATGCCCTCTGTTTTCTCATGCTAAGCTTTAATGGGAGAGCACCACACAACATATTTGACCTAGCAGCCCCAGAAGTTCCAGTGTAACATGGTTTCTTTCCACAGTGATTGTTCTGTGATGTAAGTATAGACAGAAGAAACAGTCCACAGGACAAAAAAGAAAATACTAAGTTCCTCCCCACTGGTTCAAACCCTCTCTCCAAGCAGGATCACTTAGAGCCACTTACCCAGGACCACATCCAAGTGGCTTTTGAATATTTTTAAGAATGGAGATTCCAAAACCTTCCTGGGTAACCTGTGCCAGTGCAAGACCACCCTCACAGTAAAAAAAGTGTTTTCTGATGTTGAGAGGGAACAGCCTGTGTTTCAGCTTATGCTCACTGCCTTTTGCCAGCTCAGTTCTCTTTGGATCCTCCCTTAATGTTTTTTGTATGCATTAATAAGATTCCACATCAGCCTTCTCTTTTCCAGGCCAAAAAGCTGCACGTGTCTCAGCCTTTCTTCATAGGAGAGATGTTGCAGACCTTAGTCATCTTCAAAGCCCTTTGCCACACTTATTCCAGTTTGTCTGTGTCTGTCTTGTACTGAGGACTCCAGAACTTGTACACAGTACTCCAGGTGTGATCTCCTCAGTGCTGAGTAGAGGGAAATTATCATCTCCCTTGACCTGCTGAGAGTACTTTATCTAAGCCACAAATGATGCCATTTGCCACCTTTGCATTAAGGGCGCATTGCTCACTCATGTTCAACTTGTGTCTGCCAGGACCCCCAAGTCCTTTTCTGCCAAGCTGATTTACAACTAGGTGGTACCCAGCACATATTGGTTCATGGGATTGTTCCTTCCTTGGTGCAGGATTTACCATTTCTCCTAGCTGAAGTTCATGAGGTTCCTATCAGCCCATCCTGACCATCTTCACTTTCTGTCCATGTAGATTAAGATATAAGGTAGGTAATGAATTCTGTCCACACAGCTCATTGTCTGCCCAGGACACACAGTAGTTTAACTACTCATACACAGCAGTAATGCCAGGGATGCCTCCTCAGAAACACAAAACGTAACTCCCACCTATGTCGGTGCCCTATCCCTGCTGAAGGTGAGGTGGAAGTGATGCCTGTCTTCACACCCTGTGATTTCAGCCCCCAGTAGTCCAGGATTTTCTTGATCCAGAGATTAAACTAAAAAGACATCATAGCACACATGGCCTGACAGCCACCTCAGCAGGCCCAGCCAAAGAAGAGGGTGGTAGAACCACCAGAAGAATGATTCACACTCCTTCTCCTTCACACGCCATACAGTCAGCAGCAGCTGCAGCCCAATTCAACTCAACAGTTCACAGGTGTCTTCAGGAACAACTGTCATAAAAAGCTCCTAAAATATGCACTTTTTTTCTTGTTTTCTCTTTTTTTTTCTTTTTTTTGCCACTCTTTAAATGTTGTACAGCAACAGTTGCCCAATGAAAGCAGGAATTAACAGAAACGAAGGGAAATGAGAGACACTGAAGGAAAAACAAACATAATCAGCTTCAGCTGCAGCTCAATTAAACAACTCTTCAGAGAAAACGACTCATTCACAATTTACTCACAGAAATCCACTTTCTTACATTCTCTTCAGGATTTCACACAGCAGCACACAACTCTTCAAGGTTCCTTATGAAGTAATTTAAGCCCCTCCATGTTGCAAAGGCAAATGGCAGCTGCTTCACCAGCAGGCAAGAAGTGCAGTCTAGAGGAGATGTCCTGCTTGTACTCAAAAGGAGCCCAGAATCCACATGGGCAGAAATAAACCTGAGTTTCTTCTGTTCAGGTGTCCCCAGGTCTGCCTGTATCCTTCTCTTTTTTTTTGGCAGGAGTGTACATTCACCCCTCTTTTTTTCGTTTCTTTTCTTTTTTCCCTTCTTAACCGCTTGTCATTATTTCATATCTTCCTTGTCTGAGACATCCTGATGTTTCCAGGCAGCTCCAGAAATGTCCTTTGAGCCCAGTGTGACCACACTCACTATGTCCAGATGGTGCTGAACATCCCAGGAGCATAATTTAAGGTTTAAATACTTTCTTTTCTTACTCTGACATTCAAGTATTTGTCCCTCCAATGCTCTTCCCAGGAGATAAACACCTGCTGCTTATGTAGTTGCTCTTCATGTGTGGTGGGTCCAGAGGAGGGCCATGAAGATAATCAGGAGGCTGGAGCACCTCTCCTAGGAAGACAGGCTGAGAGAGGTGCAGTTGTTCAGCCTGGAGAAGAGAAGGTGCTGGGGAGGCCTTATAGCAGCCTTCCAGTATTTGAAGGGAGCCTGCAGGAGAGCTGGAGATGGACTTTTTACAAGGGCTTTTTAGTGACAGGATAAGGGCTAATGGATTCAAACTGGAAGAAACTAGATTTAGGTTAGCTATTAAGAAGAAATCCTTCCATGTGAGGTTGGTGAGGCACTGGAACAGAGTTGTGGAGGCTCCAAGTCTGAAATCCTAAAAGTATTCAAAGCCAGGCTGGATGAGCCCTTCAACAACCTGGCCTAGCAAGTAGAGTCCTTGCCCATGGCAGGTGGGTTGGAACTAGAAGATCCCTGACAACCCAAATCATTCTATGATTCTATGATTGTTTATCTCATTACAGGAGATACCAGCTTTTATTCCAGAATTAGTGCAAATTAGCTGTGCAAATAGGAGCCATGAGAACTGCCAAACTGGAGAAGGGCTCAAGTACAGTATTTGTCCTTCTCATTCTAAAGCCATCTGCAACTCTAGACTACAGTGTCCTTCAAATGGTCCTCATATTGCCCTCTGTGGGTAACTGATCCAGTATGACAGAAGATGTCCATCATATTATTTCCTTGCAGCTTTCAGGTTTGTTGGGTGTTTTTGTTGGCGGTGTTGATTGTGTGTTTTTTATTTGTTTGGGATTTTTCTGTTTGCCTTTTGTTGTTGGGGTTTGTTTTTGGTAAGCTAACATGGTTTGTAAAAGCACAAATTCAAAATAACAAGGATGTAAATAAAGTTCTTGAAAATATTTGTCAAGAGCAAGTATCACATCTTTGAATTTTAAAACAACTTACAAAGGTTAAAGAAACAATAGAGAGAGGGGAAGAGAGAAATCGTCTCATCTAAAATCTCCCTGTCACTGAAATATCTGTCAAGGCTCACAATACCATTTGTGTTTTTGGAGAAGGAGGGAGGTCACTAGATCATTGACATGCTCATGAAAAGCAGCCTGAGAAGACCAAGACTGATGGGTATTTCCAAGGTGATACCTATCTATCACACCTTCACTTCCAGCCTCTAGGAACTAGATACCACTGTACCTCTCCTCAGCATGATACCATGATTTCTCCAGTAAAGCATAACTGCAGTGACATTCCTTTCCTCCTGCTACTCACAGATAGTGACTAATGAGGTTTTATACCTATAATTTTACCAGAGAGCAGCAAAAGCTCTAGTCCACTTACAACTATGAGGGAATAAAGGAATTATTAAAGATGAAAACAAGACATTCACTGCATAATCAGTATAATTACCAGTATTTGGAACCTCAGTTATAAAGACATATTTGTGCTATTTTCAATGTCTGAAAACCACTGAAGCCTGAACACTTCTCTTCTTCCAAACCCTACATGCTGAATTACATACTTCTTTCATGACTGAGCACAATTATCTCAATTACAGAGCAAGATGTGGGAGCAAATATTGTGTGCTGTTTCCCTACTTTTTAAGTTCATGTTCACTAGGGAATGGTGTTGAGGAGCGCAGCTATATGCTGACTCTATGCATGGGCCAATGAAGAGGACTTTCATCAGGGTTACCTACCAAAATATACCACCATGCTTCAGGCATTTTCCTTTAAAAATACATCTTCTGTTGCTCTTCCTCACCCTTTTTTAGTGGATAAATCCATTTGAACTATCTGTAACCATTCAACCTCTGGTGAATTGCTCCACAGTTCAAGCATGCAGCTGATGTCCTGCATTACATGCTAACAGACCCTGGAGGAATATGCTGTAACCAAATGCACCATGAGAATATCCCCATCCTCAGCCCAGCCCCAAGCCTTGAACTGATGGCTCCCCATGAGTTTCTTACCAGCAGGCTTGCAGGTGGTGTAGGAGAGCTACTTTGTCTTCCTCTGATGTTTTTCATCAGTGTAGCACTCAGGCTATGGGAGATTCAGGTCCTGGGCAAAAAGCACCATGGGATTGTTTGAAGTCATTTATCTGACTACGGTGATGGAGACAAGGGCCACAAAAATGATTGGGGTGATGGAATGTCTTTCCTATAAAAGGCTGAGGGAGCTGGGGTTGTTCACCCTGGAGAAGAGAAAGTTCCAGGCAGAACTTATTGCAGCCTTTTAAAGGGGGGGGGGGGGGGGGGGGGCGGGGTGTGTGTGTCTGTAAACAGTGGGAACAGACTTTTTAGCAGGGGGCTGTTGTGACAGAAGAAGGGGTGATGTTTTCAAGCTAAAAGAAGAGAGATTCAGGCTACATAAAAGGAAGAAAGCTTTTACAATGAGGATGGTGAAACACAGGCACAGGTTGCCCAGAGAGGAGGTAGAAGCCTCATCCCTAGAAACATTCAAAACCAAGCTGTTTGGGGCTCTGATCAATCTCTTGTAGTTTATGTCCCTGCTCAGTCCAGGGGAGTTGGACTAGATGACCTTTAATGGTCCTATCCAACCCATACCTTTCTATCAGTCCCCGATTCTATGATTTATCCCATCCATGTTCACAACTGCAGTCCGTGGAGAAGTGGCTGCGTTGCCTGGCATGCTGACCCACACAAAAGTGCTGTGCACACCTTTTTGAGCTCTGTAAGTGATAGCTAAATATTAATAATAATGTGACTTAACAGATGTTTTTTATCTTTAACTACTCTGCTTCCATGCAGTAAATTGCAAGACCATAAAAATGATTGGAGTGAAGAGAAAATTTAAAGAGGCATTATCGATTAATATTTTGGCATGAAGAGCTGAGCAATTCTTGGCAAAACCTCTTACTTTAATTTATTCCCTTTAAATTGCATTCAGTGCTAGTAGAAGGTAACCAGCTGACAGCACTGGAGACAAAACTTCTGAGAACTCTACCTTCACTAGAAAATTTGTGTGTACCTAATGTGAGTTAGCAAAAGGGAAAGTGTGGAAGACTATCTAGAAGGCCAAAATAAACCCAGGATGACTCCGCAATCACTAATCTCAACTCACAGCTGACCATTCCAATAAGGCTTTTTTTGTTGTTGAGTGAAGAATCTGATCCTTCTACTAAGGAAGGAATTCATGAAAGTATGCACAGAGCCAGAGAACTGGGCAGAGTCTGTACAAGCTCCCACAAATACACATCTCCATAACACACCTTCAGTGTCATACAGAGGGATGATGCTTGAGGATAAAAGGATAATCTTACCTTTGCCATTTCCAAGGAGGATGGGGTGTTATCATCATGGACCTTTGCTTTCAGACACATATTTTTCTCTCCCAGTTTCCCAAATAAATTGGAACTGGTGATAAATCAGGTTCTAGGTAGCTCAACATGGCTCAGGCAGGTGCATAAACCTCAGTAGCCTACATAACAGGGGGTGGCCTCTTTACCAACTACAAACTAAATACAATTATACCTCATTTTCTTCACCAAACTGCACCATATACTGTCAGTCAGTTCATTGCCCTTCTAACTCTCCATGAACCATTGCTTGCTTTCCACACATCCTACCTTGTGAAGGCATCACAGTATGTACAGCTCTATGGAGGGATTCAATCCCAGAACATGCCTGAGGGGCATTCTTAGATCTGCAAATCTCTTTGCCAGTAATATCTGTTGGACATATTGCTGCATTTGTTGCTAGATGACGTGCAAGACATACCAAGCAACCTTGGTTTGTCTCAGTTTTCACAGGCACTGGTATCCTTGGCTGTGAACAGAAGCTGAAGCAGCAGTTGCTGCAAAAGGTGCTCTTCTCTTTACAATGCAGGTATTGCAGTAGGCACTTAGGACTTTGCTTAGGACTTTCTAGAGACCCACCAATAAGATGGCCCTTTTCTAAGGAGCACACAGTTCCATATATGTGACACACAGTGTGTCTGTGATGTAACTTTTCCTTCATCATGTGAAACAGAGCACAACACCTTGCACATTGTGGTGCAAGTGGAAGGGACCACCCACTTTAGCTCTTTCCTTATTAAACTGGCACTTGCCAACTCCCAAGGAACAAACTTTGGCATAATGACTGCTATTCTACACATTTTGAGCCTAATTACTATTGCAAAATAGAGCACACGTAGTTTCTAAACAGCAATTAAATGTGGGAAAAGCAGCATCTTTGGATGAGTGCATGAAGATTGTCACAGAAAAAGAGGAAATGGCCTCAAGTTGTGTCAAGGGAGGTTCAGGTTGACTATTAAGAAAAAAAAATAAATCTTTACATAAAGGGTTATCAAGCATTGTAACAGGCTGCCCAGGGAGGTAGAGTCACCATCCCTGGAGGTGCTCAAGAGGGGACTGGATGTGGCACTTGGTGCCATGGTTTAGTAGTCATGAAGTCTGTGGTGACAGGTTGGACTTGATGATGTTTGAGGTCTCTTCCAACCTTATTGATTCTATGATTCTATGTGTTGTTAAGTGATGTGACCTACTGGCAGTAACAGCAGTAGTGGTAGGATTGTGAGCTCAAGGTGAACAGCTGGACTTGATCTCAAAGGTCTCTTCCAACCTCAACATTTCTATGATTCTATAATTCATGCAAGTGGCAAAATCAGTATGTTGAGTAAATTCCATGAAAAAATATCAAGCCACCAACCTCTCATGAAAGCTGCAGTAAGGTGCATAACTTCAGATAATAAATCCTTCCATAAAAGCATGGTACAAGTTTAGGTGCCATATAAATCCTTGCATTCCTGCACAACACATTATTATACAATGGTAAATTGGGAAAACCAGTGGATCTGAGAGTTTATAAAGAATCCCTTTAAATTTAGTCAGGGTTTCTCAAAATGCTCCAAAACAATCTTTGTAAATATTCTATCCAGATGCACCAGATGAAAAAAAGGCAGAGAGCATTGCCTGTCCCACCTCATTCAAGTAGCAGTTGAGCCAAAGCTGCCCCTGTGTAAACATTTTCAGATGTTGCACTTGGAAAAGCAAAAGACAATTTGTGAACATGAATGAATGAAAATGGAAATTACAAGGCTGCCTTGCAAATAAGTGAGAAACAATGGGGCAAAAAAACAAGTAGAGAAAGAGAGAGCAAGAGAGAGCTAATGATAAGGCGAACTTTTCCAGATGTGAAAATCAATTTTATTCTAAAACTTCCCAGCCTTTTCATTTAGAAAGCAATAAAATTCTATTTGTCCCCTGTTCATTTTCCACATAAAATGCCACTAAACTGTTAGCTCTCGGCAACCACACAAAACGTAATAGGTTAGGACTGAAGCCTTAAAATATGTTAGGGTTTTTTAATGAAACCAATTTATATCAGTTTGAGCCAGTGAAAGGGCCCAAGCAACTTAATTTAGTTTAATTTTCCACACATTTGTGGCCAAAGCTAGGATTCACTTATTTCTAATTCAGCCCTGCTTTCACATGCCTGCCTAAGCTGTTTCTACCTGATTCAGCGGGTGACCTCTATTAAAAAGCCAGGTGTTTGGCCCTATTAAACGGATAATCTCTTGGTACCTACACATCACCGCTACAGCCACCTCCTCGTTTGTACAATTTTTATTTGCAAGTCTGCTCAGTCAGAGAGCTGAGGACTTTGTGCAAGTGAGGTTAAAAAAAAAATAATATATATATATAAAACCACAGTC
Organism: Dryobates pubescens; assembly: GCF_014839835.1. NCBI lineage: Eukaryota > Metazoa > Chordata > Aves > Piciformes > Picidae > Dryobates > Dryobates pubescens. The sequence continues at coordinate 15,544,582 of NC_071625.1, read as the reverse complement.
TGGACTATTCTTGTAGGTAAAACCTGTCTCTCTGTCAATGCTGCCTGCAAAATCATCATAATACGATTTAAATATGAAAACAAAAATCACACATATTCAGGGCCTGATAACTGGTAGGAAGACCAGTTATCTTTCATTAAAGCAATGGAAACAGCTGAGAGAAGAGGCAGAAAGCTTCCAGGCACATGAACAGTTCTTCAGGTCACTCCAAGGGTTTGTGCTCCTAAAAGACTCTGGGGTTTTTTGTTTGCTTGTTTGTTTGTTTCATGTGTCAGCTTTAAAAATAGATAAGACCTTCACTACAAAGACTGCCTGGCTTTTATCTCAGCTCCATAACCACAACACACCTAATGCAGAATCAGGTGTCTACTGTGTAGTTGGTCCATTTTTTGCTCGCTCTCTGCTCTAGTAATGGTGGCTCATCTTGAAGCTTACTTCAAAATGAAGTAACTCAGAGAGCACCAACACTATCAAAGCTGTGCAGGTCTTCTGCTTTGTGGTTTATTTCACATCTAACAGGGAATGATCTTGCCCTCTAGCCATTCCCTTGATGGAGGTGTTTTCTCTCCATCTAGGAAAAGGTTTTTATAAAACTTTGTAGGAATGGAAATCTGAAGATTTACATTTTAGCCACTTTGATAGAAACCAACCAAATGGTTGTAATTTATATAGTGCAGATATGACACAGAGATGAATAGACCTTGAAAAGTTATGGGCATAAACCAAACATGTCTGTAGACAAGGCAGAATTGAGGTGATTTAAATACAGAAAGAACCACCCTGACTTGTAATGGGCACAAATTTGAACACATGAAGTTCCATCTAAATATGAAGAATTACTTCTTTTCGTTGAGGGTGGTGGAGCACTGCAGCAGGCTACCCAGAGAGGTGGTGAAGTCTCTATCTTTGGAGTCATTCAAAACAAACCAGGATACCACTCTGTGCATCCTACTCTAGGTGAACCTGCTCTGGCAGGGGGTTTGGACTAGATAACTCCAGAGGTCCCTTCTCAACCCTATCTTTCTTTGATTCTGTAATTTTGTGAATTCTACAAATTCAAACCCCAAAGGCAAACTGGTTGGAAAAAATGACGGGAGAGAGGCCTTTCCTTTTGTCCTTACCTATGTGAAACTGTCTTGGCTACAGGGATTAAGAGATCTCCATCCAATCACTTCTGTGGATCTGTGGAGACTGTTTACATTCATAGTCAGTGGAAAACAGGCAAACAAACTCCTGTGGACTTTTCTCAAGGAAGCAGTGAAATAATTAAGTTCTTTCACCTTTCTGAGGATGTCTACCTGGCCCACATTCCATAATGAACTAGGTTGGAACAGCTTGGTTAGCTGTTGGTAAAATTTAGTATCCTGAATGCAGTGTCCAACAAATGAAAAGGTTTTGAAGAGGCTTGATTTCACCAACACCTCGGAGCATTAGCTATGCAAATGAGCAATGCTTCCCTTGGAGATTTTTTTTTTTTTAGTTGGTTTTGACAGTCCAAAATTAATATTCTGTAGTCTGGGACTACCTACTTGAGATCAAACTTGATGTCAGGAGACTCTTTCACACTGCATTTTATTTTTTTTTGTACATTGAAATATCAAGTGTGATGATTATCCTCTTTTCCCTTCTACAAAATGGGAACATTATAGTGAACAGCTTAAGGTTACTGCTACACAGACTGAATTCTGGTCATGTCAGAGTGCTAAGAGATTCATTTCATTCAAGTGCCTGTTCAGTGTGCTTGGAAGGGCAATCCATAGCATATTTGGCTGTAGTTAGACTGATTTCCTATGCAGAATGTGATTTTTAGTAGTTCTCTGTTATTGCTGTTGCAGTCAGAAAAGTGACCATGAATATAATCATTTTACTTTCTGCATTTTTTTCTTCAGCCAGGCTAAATTCTGTTCCTCTATATGGCAAGAGCTGTCTTCCATGAGCCGATGTTATAAACTTCACCAGGGATTTGATATCTCAATGTCCGTCCTTTCTCCTTCACGCACCCTCATCAGTCACAGAGATGATAAAAAAGTATTTAATGATCCTGTTGCTTTTGATGCACAACCCAGAATACTACAGCACCCACCCTGCCATGGCATAGCTCCATCACAGTCTGCCAAGCTAAAGGAAGTTAGAAGAAAGCTAAAACTCCGGCAAAATCAGAATCAACTTCACAAAGACAAGACCATCAAGTGCTCGAAGTTGACGCAGTGCCATAGGCTGAGCCTTTGTCAGTCTTTGCAGCTGGAAACTCAGTCCAAAGGGAAGAAGCCACAGATGCAGGATTAAATATTGCTTTATCTTATATACGGTAGTGACACTTCATTAAATCTGAAGGGATGGTAGTGAGGATGTCAAACCTGATATGCTGCTGCTTTTGATTAAATCTATATGAAACGCTGAAAATCTTAGACTTACTTTTCTTTGAAAATTAAAACTGTCTTTAAAAACTCTCCCAGTCCCTCTAGTTTTACTGGCAAAATACAGACCTCAGCTTCAACAACTCTGGGTTGGTTTCCCTTCATGCTGGTTTAATCTCACTTGTTAGCCTTTCTCCTCACAGTACAGCAACTAACTTCAATTAAAGCTTCATTAAAACAACATTGCTATAATCACCATATGTTACTTACATATTTTTAAAGCATAGCTGTTACCAACTGATCAAAATACAAGTGGGCATTTTCTATATTATATAGTGTACATGTACTATTTATGGTACACTTAAATTTTCACTTCTTTCAGCATGGACCAGGAGGAATTGCTGATGTCATTTCCACATCCTGTTCACAGTTACATCCATTTGTGGCCCCTCAGTTTTGCAGTAGCTGTGCTGCAATTGCTGTGGCTTCAAGTTTCAGGTCTCAGGTAAGCAGCAGATGAGAGGGGGGAAAGATAACAAAGATAAAATCCCCGGCTTTCTAAGTAAAAGAAAATAATTCCTTTGATCTCAATTATATTGAGGCAGAAAACTACTGACAAACAACAGTAGCTCTTGTCCAACTGGAAAAACATCTCTATAGGTTTATTATCCTCAGGGCTGAGATTTGGGATCAGTTCTGCTTAATAACTTTATTGATAAGATGGATAAATGGATTGGATGCACCCTCAGAAAGTTTGCAGATGACTCTAAGTTGGGAGGGAGTGTTGATTTGCTTGAGGGTAGGAAGGATCTACATAGGAGTTTGGATAGGCTGGATCAATGAGCTAAGGACAATTGTATGAGGTTCAACAAGGCCAAGTGCCAGGCTCTGTACTTGGATCAAAATAATCTCCTGAACACTACAGGCCTTGGGGCAGAGTGGCTAGAAAGCTGCTTGGTGGCAAATGACCTGGGGGTGTTGGTTGACACCGAGCAGAACATGAACCTTTGTATGCACAGGTGGCCAAGAAGGTCAAGAGCATCCTAGCTTGGAACAGAAATAGTGTGGCCAGCAGAGTAGGGAAGTGACTGTCTAATAGTACTTGTCCCTGATGAGCCTGCACCTCAAATACTGGGTTCAGTTTTGGGTCACTCACCTCATGAATACTGAGGTACTGGAGCATGTCCAAAGAAGGGCAATGAAGCTGGTGAAGGGTCTGGAGAACAAGTCTTATGAGGAGCAGCTGAGGGAACTGGGGTTGTTTACTTTGGAGTAAAGGAGGCACAAGGAGGACCTCACTCTCTACAACTGACTGAAAGGAGGTTGGATAAAGGTGGGACTCAGTCTGTTCTCCCAAGGAACAAGAGACAGGACAAGAAGAAAAGGCCTCAAGTTGCACCAGGAGAGGTTTAGGTCAGATGTTTATAACTACTGCCATATTCACTTTTTTTTCATTTTCTTGGAGTCTGAATGTCGGAACTCTTGGACCTGAATTGTTAGAATAGGTCTGGAGGAAGGCCATGAAGATGATCACAGTGATGGAGCACCTTCCCTATGGAGACAAGCTGCAAGCGTTGGAGAAGAGAAGGCTCCACGAAGACTTTATAGCAGCCTTCCATTACCTAGATGAGGCCTACAAGAAAGCTGGGGAGGGATGTTTTAGAAAGGTTTGTTGTGAAAGGATGAGAGGAATGGCTATAAACTGGAAAAGGGCAGATTTAGACTGGATATTTGGAAGAAATTCTTTACAGTGAGGGTGGTGAAACACTGGAACAGGCTGCCCATGAAAATTGTGTATCCCTCTCCCTGGAAGTGTTCAAGGCCAGGCTGGACAGGATCCTGAGTAACATGATCTAGTGGGAGGCATCCCTGCCCATCGCAGGGGGGTGGATCTAGATGATCTTTAAGGTCCCTGCAACACAAATCATTCTACAATTTTCCTTTTTATCCAAGAAATAACATTAATTCTACACTGCTATGAAAATGTCAACTGCATTCACCATGTAAAAGCATTTAAATGCATGAACAGTCTGGGCTCAGAAACAGTTAATACCAAAGAAATATTGGCTTCTTTTCTTTACTAATGAAGGTCATACAATACAGTCCTGACTGTGTCCTGCTGGTCTTCCAAAGATTCAGTAAATGACACATATGAATTATTCCACTGCTAAGAAGAGTAGATAAGGATAGGGTTTTTTATAACCTGATAACTTGCTCTTGCCTCTGCTGAAAACGGGTATTACGTGCTGTATCTAGATTCATTGCTGGTGGAAAGATGCATTGTATTCAAAGTGGAAATTTCCAAAGATTGCTGGGGTAGCAAAAGAGAACATAAATATGGGAGAAAGAGATAGACAAAGGAAAAGAAAAAAAAAAAAAAGTAAAAAAGCCAGGAGAAAACAACAAGTAAATAAAATCTGGGACAACTAGTCCTTGATTTATTACCTGTAATTGCATTTAGGCACACATTATTAGTACTTAGTGTTTGTGTTCCAAATAAAACACTAATAGATAAATTAACACTTTGTATGTTTTCCAAAACTGTATTAAACAGATGAACAAGGTACTTGCTAAGGCAACAAAGCTAATTGAAAGTGTTCTTCAGATTAACTTCACAAAGCCTAATTGCATAATTTTTCTTTTGCATAGTGCTTCATACTGGCATCACTGCAGAACAGCTTGAAAAGGTTCACTGATGCAGGAATGGCCCAGAGGATGGGTAGACCCATTCACCTCTTTGTTATTCTTCTGCCTCAGCAGCACCTCCAGGAGGATCTGCTCTTACTGGGCACAGAGGTGAGACTGAGTGGCCTATAGTTCCCTGGTCATCCTTCTTTCCCTTTTTGAAAATGGGGGTTATGTTTCCCCTTTTCCAGTCAGTGGGGACCTCCCTGGACTGCCATGGCTTTTGGGATATAATAGAGAGCAATTTAGCAACCTCATCCCCAGTTCCCTCAGGACCTGTCAAGTCCCATGGACTTGAATACTTTCAGGTTCTTCAGATGGTCACGAACCTTATCTTCACTCACCATGGGCAGTTCCTTCTTCCAGTCCCTGCCATTATCTTCCATTATTCTGGGAGTGCAGCTGGAGCCCTTGCCAGTGAAGACTGAGGTAAAGAAGTCACCGAGAACCTCAGCCTTCTCCATGTCACTTGTCACCAGCTCACTCGTTTCCTTGCCTGTGGGCCTAGGGGCCCCACACCTTCCCTAGTCTTCTTTGTACCATTAATATATCTATAGAAATGTTTACTGTCCCACTTTATCTCCCTGGCTAGATTTTAATTCTAACTAAGCTTTAGCTTTTCTAACCAGGTCTCTTGCTGCTCAGGCAGCTTCCTTATATGTCCCTCATTCTGGCTGCCCTTTCTTCCACTCCTTGTAGAGTATGACAGCATGTCCAGGAGCTCCCTGCTTATCCAGGCAGGTCTTCTAGCATTCTTTCCTGTTTTCTTCTTTGTGGGTATACTTTGCTCCTGGACACAGAGAAGGTGATCCTTCAACACTGACCACCTGCCCTGGGCCCCTCTTCCCTCTAGAGCTTTGACCCATGATCTTTGGCCAGCAGATCCCTGAAGCGATCAAAGTCTCACTCATGCTCAGCTCACTTTCCACCAGCATACCCCATGAGATTTTACCTGGAGATGCTCCTCAGCCAGTCAGTGACAGTGTGTTCAGCTGCAAAAGATTAATCCCTCTCAGGTGCAGGACTTTGAATTTGTCCTTCTTGAATTTTGGCATATTCTGACCAACCCAGTCACCCATCCTGTTCAGGTCCTTCTGGATGGCAGCTCTGTCCTTCAGTGAACTAACTGGTCCTTCCCCAATTTGGAGTCATTGGGAGAGCACTCCATCACCTCTTTGATGTTACTGACAAAGATCACAGAACTATAGAAGGATTTAGGTTCAAAGGGACCTAAAAGATAATCTAGTCCAATCCTTCTGCTATGGAGAGGGACTTTCCACTAGATCAGGTTGCTCAAAGCCTCATCCAGCCTGGCATTGAACACTTCCAGAGATGGAGCATACACAATGTCTCTGAGGAATCTGTTACAGTGTCTCACCACCCTCATAGTGAAAAATCTCCCTCCTTTCGATTTAAAACTGCTACTCCTCATCCTATCACTACAATCCCTGATCAAAGAATCACTCCCCATCAAGTACTATCTCCATTTAAGTACTGGAAGGCTGCTATAAATACTGGGACCTTCTCTTCTCCAGGATGGACAGCCTCAACTTTCTCAGCCTGTCCTTATAGGGGAGGTGTTCCAGCCCTCTGATCATTTAATGCCTGAGAGGTGTTAAAGGGGACAGGTCTCAGGACAGCCTTTTGCACTCAGCTTGTTCCACATTCTCCAGGTATACTGGGGCCCATTAATCATTGCCCTCTGAATCCAATCATTCAGCCAACTTTTACCCATCAAGAAGTCTACCCATCAAGACTGTAACAACCTAACTTGGATATAGAAATACTGTATCCAAGAGAGCCTTGTGAGAGTTAAGACATCCACTTCTCTCCCCCCAACAAATCCAGTTATTTTATCATAGCAGGCAATCAATTTGGTTGGACATGCCGTACCCTTAGTAAATCCACGGTGGCTGTTACCAATCACATGCCAAGTGGAACATAAAAGTGTTTACCACCCATTCTCCCCTTGAAATGAAACATGACAGTTTTACAGCCTATCCATTAGCAAATGCTTCTTTATAGCAGTGCTGATAGAACATGAGCTCTGCAGATCTTTGCCTACACAATTATCCAAACTATGTCAAATCAGACACTCACGCTCCTTGCTCGTCTCTCTCATCCCACATCCTCTAAATGCAAACAGTTCGATGCCAGTTGTTAATATATTTCTTGTTTAGAAACAAACTGCAGTTTAATATAGGGTGGGAAGTTATTTCCTTTGTTTGCACAGAGGCAATGATGCCTGTCACATTCAACTGTGTAATCCATAATTATAGTCAGTGTGATAGAAATAAAAGCCATTCACAACCAAGCTACAGCTCTGAGTTCATAGTTCAAAAGAGGTCACAGAAAGACAACAAAGGGAATAATCAATGTAAACCAAATCCTGCACTTGAAGACTGGCTTTCCTCATAAGGCTATGAGCAGTCAGACAGAAAATGGAGTTAAAAGGTCAGTTACACAGAAATTAATGCAGAGAGACTGAGGAGCAACTCTTAAAAGTGGAGTCACCTCTCTTCTCCCCCTTGTACTGAGAAACTATGATGCCAACTTCAAGATTTCAAAAGCTAATGTGGTGCCAAGTTAAGAAAGTTAGGCATTGAGAATTGTATGATAGGTACAGGGCAGTCAAGGGTTAGGTGTAGGCTGGCCACTAAACCAATAACAGATGCTCTCTATAAATCCCTTTTCCTTCTCAAGGGGGAAGAGAAAGGGAATAAGGGAAAGAGACTTGTTTGTCAGTTCAGGGTCACCTGTGCTCTTTAACTCTCCTGCAGGTCCCAGCTGTGACTTACTGTATCCCAATCTGGAGCACAAGATGTGGCAGTGCCTTTGGTCTGCACAGGAGCAAGTCTAAGCCTAAGCCTTTCTGCAGCCCAGCATGGCAGTGACTCTCCCCATCAGTGTCCTCACTGCTAGAAGAAACCACTATCTGTGCAAACCTGCCTGAACTGCAGAAAGTGCCCTCACTGAGCAGAGAATGAGCTGAGAAGCCAAGTCACTGAACAGAATTAGTTCTGGTCTAGCTCAAACCAGGACAAAGAAGACACAATCCAAAACCTCAGGAATGTAGTACACAGAAAAGTAACTATGCCATTGAAAACTGTGACATCAGAGTGTCAGGACAAAGTGCCCATAATGTTTTTTGTTAGCAAGGTGAGGAACACTATGTCTCTGACTAGTCAGACCCTCAGGCAGAAGCAAAAGGAAAAGTTGCAGAGCTTGAATTCTGGGGCTCAGTTCAGACATCTAAGAGTCTAGTGTCACCTGAAAAGCTTCAGGGCATCCCACCTGACCTTCAACTGCTGATTCAGAAGGACATGAGTCTGCTCTAGATCCTGTATCTCATCTGACACAGAAGAATAAAATTTGGGGTATCTTGAAACCACTGAAATGTCTTGAACATTCAGTTCCTAAACTTTTGTTTAGGAACTGATCTTCAGTGGTCTATGTCCTGGACTGCTCTGATATTGAGGAGACAAAGTAATCAGCATAAAATGCCACTACATCTCTTGATAGCTCCATTCTTTTTCAAATAAACGAGAAAAAACAAACCCCACAAAATACAAAATAGAACAACAGAAGTACAGGCAAGAAAGAATCATCGAATCATAGAATGGTTGAGTTGGAAGGGACCTTTAAAGGTCCAACTTGCAGTGAGCAGGGACATCTTCAACTAGATCACAGACTGATTTGAGGAGATGTAAGCTACTGACATACCACACACATACTAGACTCACTGTCAACTGCCCTTTTCCCTTAACGCTCCCCTTGCCTTTGTAGAAAGAGTTGGAAAGAGCTGATCTCTAAACTGATGTCTACCAGCCCAAACTGCATCAAAATGTTTCCAACAGCAGCCAGAACTCTCATCTCGGCTTGAACCCAACTGGCTGAAACTCAGCCTTGAAGCTTTTGGCAGAATGTATTTATTTTGGATTTAAGAGATAAAACTAATTAATTTTTAGACCTTACTGAATGTGAGGCTCTTCCCCTTATTGCTGGCAGTATTTATAAAGGATATTTTAATGCTTTTTACACTGACCAAAAAAAATAAATATAAAAAGTCATCCTCACAGCTTCAGCTGAAGAAGGCACTTCCTAATGGTGATTCAGGACCTGGAAGCACTACAGCACTCGTGGAGTAGATACACAAAGGTCAGGCTGTCTTAAGAGCTTGTATGCTGTCAAACTGTATTTGTTCTTGAATGTATACATCAGTCCCTTCCACCCCAAGTACAGAACTCCAACAGTCCTACTTAAGAACCAGTTCCTTTCTTATTCTCCAGTAAAACAGGTAAATAAGGGCAGTCAGGAAATACCAAGTACAACTCAACCACTGTGTACAACCACAGAATTGCAGAATGGTAGGGCTTGGAAGGGACCTCCTGAGAGCCCAAACCCCCTTCTGTGTTTGCACAAGAAGAATTAGAATGCACTGTTTTGTGTTATTTCTGTTTAAACACCACAACAAACAAGCAAACCAACCAAATCACACAGAACTAAACAAAAGACAAGAAAGAAAGAAAACAAACCCCCAAACCAATCAAACAAACAAAGCCACCACCACAACAAAGCAAAGCAAAACAAAATTGTTTTTGTCTTTGGTTTTCCCCATAAATTCCCAGATTCAGGATACAAAACAATTTGTTCATCTTAATTAAGACTGTCGCTTTTGCATCACGTTTCCTCTGCATCAGGTACAAATCACTTTAGAAAAGGCTATCACTGAGTAAGGCAACCACCATGGACCGGAAAACATCGGCAGATGAAAACCCTACTGCTCCTTTGGTAAATTCCATCCAGTTTTCATTACCCCTACTGTTAGAAATAATGAAGGAAATGCCTTCCATCCACCCAGAAAGTGTTTGCCACCAGCTTTGAGGCATCGATTCTTTCTATTGTTTTTTTTCCTGTTACATTTGAGACCCAGGAATGTTTTCCTGCAAGGACAGTAGAAGCAGCATGTAATAAAGTTTTCTCTAAGTCTGCATTCTGATAAACTACATACACTTCTATTTTTTTCATATATGGTTTTGTTTCCAACTTGGAATTCGTCCACATCCATTTTAAAATGTAGCAGAAAGAGATGTCTGTTCTTGAACATTTCAATGCAGAATTAAAACCTCCTCCTACATCTAAAGGAAGACTTATTTGTCCTACATCTCTGCAAGTTGGAAGCCTTCTTCAGAACCAGTCAATCCGGGTTATTTTTTGGTCAGTGGGAAGAAACAGGCAATAGCAGGCTAAGCTTGCTGTGGCATCTCTCAGCCAAGGATAGACTGTTGAAAACAGATGGGACAAACTGCATCCTGCATGCCTGTTTCTGTGCACTGATTATAACAACATCATCTGTAAATGTGAATGCAGACAAAGAAGGAAGGAGACCTTAGGAAGACCTTACTTCAGCCTTTCAATACTTGCAGGGGGACTATAAGAAAAGTGGGGACAGTCTTTTTTTAGCAGAGGCCGTTACAATAGGACAAGGGGTGATAGTTTTTAACTAAAAGAGGGGAGATTCAGACTAAACATAAGGACAAGATTTTTTACCATGGGGGTGGTAGAACAGGTTGCCCAGAGAGGAGGTAGTTGCCCTATTCCTGGAAAAAAATCAAGGTCAGTTTTGATGGCACTCTGAACCACCTGATCTAGTTAAAAATGTTCCTGCCTGGTGCAGTTAGGTTGGACTAGATGACCTTGACAGGTCCCTTCCAACCCAAAACATCTAAATTCAGTGAGATACATAGAACCCAGCTGACAGTAGTCAAGGGAGTCAGTTTAGAGACGTAGGCCTTAAGTTACAGTAACATAAAACCAGATAAACAATTGCAAGAAAACATTACACTCAATAATAAAGTTGGGCACTTGAGAAAACCACCTCTTCCCTTTTACCGTAGCACAGATGTGGAAAGACTCATTCCCCAAACTACCTCATTAAATTAGATGCTTTAGCTGAGAGGCAATTAATCCTTGTGAATGTAACATTCAGGATCAGGAACATCATTCCCAGCCAAGAGCATTTATTCCACTCATGTTTAAGCCACATTTTCTTTGGGGCTCCCTTCTAAGGCCCAAAGTCCCTTCTCAACCATTCTGAATGCTTAAGCCAAGCAGATCTGGTAATTCAATCTCCACACTTGCAATAGTGCTAAGTTGATTATCTTCCCTCACAGGTTTGGAAAGGCATTATTTAGCTTTCTTCAAACTTTAACTCCCTCAAATTGTATGAGAAGCTGCTCCTTTCTTCAGCTATTTCTGTTACAGCCTGACAGGAACAGTAACTAAAGTGCAGGTCTATTGATTAAATATCCTCCTTTTTTTTCCCCCTGTAACAGCATAAGGCATTTAATCAATATGGCAATGCCCCATATCACGAACCAAAGGCACAATATCCAGTGATCATAAACTGCCTTGAAGAAGTGGTGTAAAGTGATTTTATGACCTGACACCTGCTGAAATGTCCATTCATAGTGGGGCAGATACATACATTTCCTTCTGCAAGCCAGCTACATAAAAAGAATTAAGCACTGAAAGGAGTAGCTGTTTAGTTTCAGCTTGACAGAAAAGACCCCTGTGATACTGTGGTTTCACATACATCAAAAGGACACAGATTCTGCAAAAGCACATCTATACAACATTCTATGTATTTCCTGAAGGTGATGCACAAACACATCCCAAGAGAAGAAGAGCATGGCAGTCTATCTAACATACTTATATGGGTATTGCTCCTATAACATCTAAACTGCTCACAAGCTTCTTACTCTTTGAATGCTATTCTCCTCACCACCTAATTTTTGGGGGACTGGATAGTATATTTATCACGTGATCTGTGTCACAATATGTTTTCAGCAAAATAATGCCATTTATGGTCATTATTCTTGGAGCTATGTAGATGCTGGTGAATGCATTACTGCAGATACACCTATATTTAAAAAAAAAAAACATGCAACATAAATACTAGCATGTGGTGCAGCTAACTTTTAAAGGCATAGCCTAAAACCACCACAAAGCACTAATTACTTCACTCAAGAAACCACTAAGTACAGAAAGCACGGTTCTGTGACTGTGAAATACATTTCCTCAATGACATGCTCTGAGTAAACCCACTTATTCCTCCATATATTTGCTTATCTTCAAACAAGTATAAAGATAAATTATGTACAAATCTTTTCCAATGAAGATCTGCTTCATGTCACTAAGGTCAACAAAGACTGTAGTACATAAATTGTTTGAATTAAATCCTCAAAACTTAACACAGGATTACTCATCTGTTTTTCCTTATTTACCATTTCAGAGCAAACCCTCTTTGGCCTCTGTAGATGACATTATAAGTGGAGCAAATCATGGCAATAGGACAGCACCAATAATTACAAGTGAAGGTGCCTATAAACAAAATATTTTTACACTTTTTTTTCACTTAGAACACGTTAAAGAAACATTTTAGTGCCAAGGTTTAAAATCCTGTGGCAAGAATTTTAAGTGGGCAGAGGACACTGACTTTTATCAGTATCATAATTTGCTTTGTGGGAGTTTGGCAACTGAGACTGTTAATTATAAAATCTCAGTGGTCATTAGCAAAATTCAATATTCATCAGCTCCACTTTCTCAAGTGGTTATGAAGCAAAGCTTGACAGCTGGTTAAGCATAGTTTCAGAGTGAGATATATGCAGCCAACCTAAACATCCTCAGCTCTCTTTATAGCCAGGAAGAGGAAACAGGCTTTCTAAGACAGTGATGACTCTAATAAATTTTAGGTATCTGCTGTAGGGTGAGATGAATTTGCAGAGCTTTGTAGCAGAAATATTGAGTGGTTTGAAAGACATATGAATGAAGTTTCTGTGATGGAAAGTACCAAAGCAAACACTAAAGGAAGGATTACAGAAATGCTACATGTTGATGACCAAGGGCATAATGGAAAACAGTTATAGTGATAAAGACCAGTGAATGTGTCTTTATACCAAAAAAGTGTCTGAACATTGTCTTGTACAGGAACATCAGACACAGAAAGGGCTTAAGGTAGTGCTGTTTGTCCTGTCCTATGCAAGTCATCATGGCCATGCTACTTGATGCACAGATCTTGGTGATTATGGGATTATGATTATATGAACGTGGGTAAGTAAAATCTGAGATAGTCACTATGAGTGAGAATGCATCACTGAGATCAATTTTGTTTCAAATAAATATCATGTCCATGTTTTATTGCACTGATTTCCACCAAATCATGCTGGAAATGTGCCTATTTCTGTCCCCTGATTTAAAAAGAATAGGTAACTGCTTCAGATGGAGACACCTACCTGACTATGTCTGCTTTTGGCCAGTTTAATCCCCTAAGGGAATAGATCAAAGGATCATAACATTGTTTTTGTTGGAAAAGACTATTAAGATCATCCAGTCCAACTGTTAATCCAGCACTGTCATAGCACCACTAAACCATGTCCCTCAGCACTACATTTACATGTCTTTTCAGTCCCTCTGGGGATGGTGACTCTAACATTGCCTTGGGCAGTCTGTTCCAGTGTCTGACAATACTTTCAGTAAAGACATTTTTCCTAATCACAGAATCGTTTAAGCTAGAAAAGACCTTCATGATTATTGAGTCTGACTATTCACCATTACCACAGTCAAGCCTGCCACTAAACCATCTACACATCTTTTAAATCCCTCCAGGGATGGTCACTCTACCACTTCCCTGGGTATCCTGGTCCAAGGCTTGACAAACCTCTCTGAAGAAATTTTTCATAATGTCCAACCCATACTTCCCCTTGTGAAGCTTCAGGCTGTTTCCCCTTGTCCTATCACTTGTTACTTGAGGTAAGAGACTAGCCCCCACTTGGCTCTAACCTCCTTTCAGGGAGTTGCAGAGAGTGAGAAGGTCTCCCCTCAGCCCCCTTTTCTTCAGGATAAACGGCCCCAGTTCCTTCAGCTGCTCCTCACAAGACCTGTGCTCCAGACCCTTCACCAGCTTTGTTACTCTTTTCCAGACATGCTCCAGCACCTCAATGTCCTTCTTGTAGCGGAAGGCCCAAAAGTGAATGCAGAATTCAAGGTGTTATATATGCAATTTTCAGGCTGGTGTCATATGAAGTTGGAAAATGGCATACAATACATTTTAATTCTACTTGGAATGATCACTTTCTCTGTTAAACATTTTGCAATAACTCAACCATTCCCTTTCCACTCTACCCTTATCATTATTGTGAAAGACCACAGTGGTTTAAATTTTTATTCAAGGTCATTTTCCTTATTTTGCATTAATGTCAGCATGTAATGGAAGCTTCCAACTATTCTATGTGAGACCAGAGGGACAGAGGCACATAGATTTCAAGAGACTTGACAGAAAACCAGCACATTGCTTTTAAAGGGGGAAAAAAAAAAATCAATTATTGAATTTACAGCACAGCAGGATGGTGCATAATGCCACAAAAGTACAGATTTATAAAAATCTGATCAACTGAATGACATTTGCAAGAACACTGCCTTCAGGGGAGTGCTGAGTTGTTAAGGCTCATTGTAGCCCTTAATGAAATACAGTCCCTCATAATTTAATCTGATGCACCTGAAAAATATAAGTGTAGGCACTTTTGGTGGGTGGTTGTTGCTAATCACAACAGGTGAAGTTCTGCTTTCACTGCCCTGAAGACATAGTTGGAGTAGTACTAATGTCAGCACTTAGTCAGACTTTGCAGTGGAGAAGTTGGAGCTGAATTTCTTACAGTGAAACAGTAACTTAAGCCTCCTTCTCTTTCTTCTGTTACTCTTTCCTCCAAAAAATCCTTCACATTATCAACAGGGAAAAAAATAAGCAAACCAAAGCAAATGAACAAAGTATCTTTGCTACTTGGATTTATTCTGGATTTATTCCAGATGGAAACTGGGAAGACTGAAACCAAGAAAACATGTGGAAAAGGACCTGGCTGTGCTGGTGGACAAGAAGTTCACCTCGAGCCAGTAATGTGCCATCATGGCTAAGAAAGCAAATGGTCTCCTAGAGTGTGGTCAGCAGGCCAAGGAAAGTTCTTTTCCTCCTCTGCAGTAATGAGGCCACATCTGGAGTACTGTGTCCAGTTCTGGGCTTTCCAGTTCAAGAGAGACAGTCCAGTGGAGGACCACAAGGATTATTAGGGGATTGGAACATCTCCCTTACAAGGAGAGGCTGAGAGAACCTGGGGCTCTTCAGCCTGGAAAAGAGAAGACTGAGAGGGGATCTTCTCAATACATATAAATTAGTAAAGGGTGGAGGCCATGAGAATGGGGCTGAACTCTTCTCAGTGGGGGCCAGTGATAGGACAAGGGGCAATAGGTACAAACTAGGAGACAGGAGGTTTCATTTGAACTCAAGGAAGTGATGGGAGCACTGGAACAGGCTTCCCAGGAAGGTTATGGAGTCTTCTTCTCTGGAGACTTTCAAAACCCACCCAGACATGTTCCTTTGCAACCTGATTTAGGTGACCCTGCTTTATCAGGGGGGTTGGACTAGATGATCTCCAGAGGTCCCTTCTAACCACTACCATTCTACAATTCTGTGAATAATTTACCTTCATTTCAGCTCTAAATACAAGTACAGAAACCATCGGTAGTTTCCTGGTCACTAGACCTGGACATAACTGTAAACACCTCATCAAATAAAGAGAAGGAAATACTTTTGAAGCCTGCCTTTTCTGGACCATTGTTTGTTGGAAGGCAAGCTCAGCTGGAAATAGTCAGACTTGGGTTTTTAGATATGAAAATAAGCACAAGCAGATATAAATATGGAGTTTGTGCAAGGAAAGAAAGGAGCTGCAGGATAAAAGAGAAAAGAGCAAAGAGCAATTGTTTTAATCCTATTAAGAGCCTGGTTGATGCAATTAAAGAAACATATTTTAATTAGTCTTTGTTTCAAGCTGCTTTACTCAAAGGCATTTCTCCTTGCAGTACCAGCCTTTAGCAGACTAGAAATGACATTGAGTTTTTCACTGGTGGTACAATCTTTCTGTCCTACTTAATCCAGCAGGAATTAGGTTCTGTCATGATTTTCATAATTTAGGCCTCTCAATTTAAATATGGGATTTCAAAGGTGAAGCATCTTGACTATCACATGAACTCTCCCCCCCTTTTTTTTACAGAGGTAAACATCTGTAAAACTTCTCTAAAGAAAGAATAAGAAATGGTGATTACAAGTGTGATAAAAAGGTGATAAAATGCTATCAAGGAACTTCTTTCTTCTTAAGTGCTTCAAGAAGGCACATTTTGCCATTGATTCATCATGTTCATTCCTCAGTTTGAAGTAGATTTGAGAGTAAAAGCATGAAGGAAAGGCAGCTTTTCACACTGAAAAGCAATTTTCTGTTTGTCTGGGGTAAAAAAAAAAAAAAGAAAGAAAGAAAGAAAACAAAATAAAGTCAAGAAAGGAAGAAAAGAATGAGCAATAAAGCCGTGTACAAATTTAGCCCCAGACTACACAGACCTGGGAATAAAAAAAAATTAAATGAACCACTGATGTGTTCTGATGGAGAATGCTATGGAAGAGAGAAAAAATAAAAGCAAAGAAACAGCAATGAGCTTCAATGGATGGTTGGCTTCTTGTCAAGGGTAGCATCTGCTGCTGTGCAAGCAGAACAAGAATTACAAGGGCTACCTCATACTCAGTGCTTCTGGGTACCGGATACTCACCAGCTGAGGTCATGAAGATATCTTTCCCATAGGGTATGCTCTAGTCATGGATGTGTACACACGGATCTCACTGGATTTTCACGCATTTATCCAGAAAAGATAATTTCATGAAAGAATATATTTGTTCATTTTAGGCAATCTAAAAGTGTTGACAGCTGAGCAGAGGCAGAAGTCTGCTCAAATAAAGAACTACTAGAGTTAGTCATTCTCCCCTCCTCTACCCCAGAGATGATAAGGATGGCTAAACCTTTTAAGAAAACAGCACTTGACTCAGAACCATAATGGCAATGCAAGAAATATGACATAACTGCAACCTGATCTAGTGGGGTATGTCCCTGCTTACTGCAGTGGGGTTGGGCTAGATGACCTTTAAATGTCCCTTCCAACCCAGTGCATTCTCTGGTTCTGTGCTAATACACCACTGGGGTCATGCAGCGATTCTAGGCTTGGGGAAGCTTATCTACTATACTGCTTTAATCTGCCCACACCTACATATCAATAACTCACACAGTTTCACATGGTGTATGTGGTGGGACAGTGTCCCATGTCACGATGCTTTTCTTTCTGCATCTGCTGCCTTCCTACAAAACTGGCATGGACTTGATTCATTCTTCTGCTTTCTTTTTGAGCCATTAAAGGGTCAAAGATTGGCTTTGTATGCAGACAAATGTGTTTGGAAGGGACCACCTGCAGTTATAAAAAGGTTTTGTGAACCTGATCTACTGCAGATGGAATGTTTAGGAAAAGACTGGAAGAAAATATGGCCTAGGGAGACAGTTTAATTACCTATAAATACAAAAATAGGAAAAAAAAAAAAGGCTGTGAAAAAAATTGTTTTATTAGTTAGTGAAGACAAATCAACAGACTAACATCACAGCAGAGAATATTTAATGATTCACAAAAAATACTCTCAAAAAGCCATTCAAGCAATTGATTGGGCTGCCAGAGAGGAATGAAAAATGATTTTCACAGGGAGTATATAAAATCCTCATCCTTTTCTATGAAACATGGAGAACATCAAATCAAACTAGCTAAAATGAAGAGAGAACGATGTCAGCTAATGTACTTGGGTACTGCTAAATCATTCCCAGTTTGAGGTGACCTCAAGCTTTCACAGATGTTGATGAGATGGGTGGTGGGCTTTGCAAACACAGTCCTCCTCAGCTGGCTGCAGAACAAACAGAGCATACCTGCATATTTCTATGTGACTATTGCCTTTAGCCTTCTCGGAAGCGCAGTGTGTATAGCGGCCCAGTGTGTCAAACCAGAGCGAGTGCAGCAGCAGCAGGATCCAACTTAACTGCAAGCAAATGTACTTAGTATGTTGGAAGACTTAATGAACCTGCAGTGAGCTCTGTGCCAAAGAGGTTAAGATGCTGATTTGGGCCCTTGTGGTGAAGCACTTCTACATTATGGTGTTGTCTGTTATGCAGTTAAAGCTACTCAGATTTTGCAAGCTGTACTCAAGTTGTTTTCTGATGCCTCTCTACCCCTACCACATCCCTCCCCATCTTTCACCTTGCTACTGGTAGGTTAAACCATGTATGAGGTTGCTGATGTCAAGGAATCTGTAGCTATCTTGGCTCTCAGTGGAATGAATCCAGGCTAAGGCAGAACTGATACTTCAAGGGTTTATTTGCTTTTCCTTTCCTTCTAGGTAGACATGAGAGAGGAAGTGAAGTGACTAAAAATCCTTATCTATGCTGTCCATATAATGGTAAATGAGGAACCCAAAGGAAAAGAAAATTTGCTACGTCATTAAAATAATAGGTGGGAAAGCAGAGAATCAGAGAGGATAGAATAAAAAACATGTCTTCCTTTCCACCATTTGAGTCCTTCTTCTATTGATCTCCAGCAGGTAGATCTGAAATGATCTGGCATTTGCCTTCTGGAATTATTATGAGGAAAGACTGCTAACTCCTCATGAAGTCTTTAGGCATTGGAAATGTATTCAGAAGACAGACTAGAAAAGCCCCAGTCAAGAGGCAAAGTTTTGCCTTGGAAGTTAATGCTTGTTTCTCACTTAAGAGCCATCTGTGGATGGCTACATGGTGGCCAGCAAAGAATGCACACCAGAATTTTGTGATCTGTTTGAGAACAGCCTTTCAACAACCGCTTTCCATTGTTCAGTCCTAATTAGCTTTGGATGCTAAAATGCAAAGGAGAACAGCGTCAAGCAATAAAATGATCCCCACTCTGTCTTGTCACTGAAAGCAATGTGGCTGAAGAAGACTGGGGATAAATGCTGTAGAAGTAATCAAATTCCTGGTAGCTGCTGGCTGTATATGGCAATGGTTATTGATGCAGTAGGCTGCTGTGCAACACAGCATGCCATAGCCAGCAGGTACTGCTGGCATTTCACTACAGCTTTGTTCAGCAAGACAGCACTTTGAGGGTAAAGAAAGCAGAACACATCACTCACCCAGTCCAAAAGCAGTATCATCAGAGTGTGGGATATATTCTGCTCTTTTTTACACCAGCTGTTTCTCATCCAATTCCAGGACAATTCATAACACCACCACCACAAACAGAACCTGACTTTGTGGCTCTTTTGTTGGATGCTAGAAAGTGCTCCAAGTAATTAAAAAGAATTTAAAGAAGAAAAAAAAGAAAGAACAACAAAAAAAAGTAGACTTCGAAGTGCTAGGCTTTGCCTCTCACCTCCTTCTGCTGCTTTGTATTGCTCTGTGGTCTTGTTACTGCACTGATCAATCGGCTGCCTGGTCTTGGGCATGCTGCTCTCATTTTCAAATCCTTGGACTTTTGGATCTGACTTTATTGCATGCTGCTGATCCTTTGCTACGTTTAAACCCTCTCTACATGCAATACCCAGAATTTAATGTTCTCCCCGCCAACACAATTTGGCTTTGTGCAATCAGTACCTACATTCAGCATTCCTTTTGTCTCTGAAATGGATTCCCAGGTAGGTACAGAAATATGTCATCCCTCCCCT
Source organism: Dryobates pubescens (assembly GCF_014839835.1). Taxonomy (NCBI): domain Eukaryota; kingdom Metazoa; phylum Chordata; class Aves; order Piciformes; family Picidae; genus Dryobates; species Dryobates pubescens. The sequence continues at coordinate 15,524,938 of NC_071625.1, read as the reverse complement.
CCTCTGTCCTCCAGCATATGTTTTCCTAAAACCTGTGAACTCCAATTGCCATTTATAGGGGCTTACAGCCAATTAATGGCCATCACCTTCATGATCATGGTGGAAAAGATTTGTCTCCATGTGTTATTTGGAATAAGTCTCTACCACAGCCTTAGGGTCCATGTAGTGCTTCAGTCACCTCTTTATGCAGACTCTATTATCTCTTTTAGCACTGAAAAAACACCCCTGTCCTATCAAATCAAAAATTCCTTTAAGGCCTTGAGAAAGTATCATCAGAAGTAAACCAACTATGCAATATCCATACTTATTACACTGAAACTATTCCTAAATCTATGGGTAAAAAAAATGTTTCTTCTATTTATAAATACATCCCAAAAAAGCAAAGCAGAAAAGTAAAACTGCACTGCATCATACAAGACCCCCAAGGAACACACAAAGTTCATCTCTGACTGGACCAACAAGAAAGAAAATTAGGTATCTTGTGAGCCACAGCACAACTGCCATGTTGTAGTATAGGGCAGCCTTTCTCCTGCACTGCCAGAGTGTATACAATATAATTGCATCCTTGTGAACACTGGGCTCAGCTTTTTCAAAAATCATTCCAAGTGCTGATGAAGTTTATGCACCCCTCAGACAAGTTTTATTTCACTAGAGGCCCTTAAGTTGTCAGGTAGCTGCAAACACCAGCTGGTCTCCTGGGAAGGGCAAGCCAGGAGACAAGATGACAGCAGGGTGAGTTGGGACAGCACCATCAGCAACAAGGGTTCAATTCCACAGCACTTATGCAAGAGAAAAGTAGGTCTAGTGACCCAGCAATCTGGGTCAGCCAAAGGGTCAGTGACCTCTTCATGCATCTGTAGAAACAACACAGATCTGAGGCCAAGACAGAAAGTCAAGACAGTGAGTTGGGTCAGGTTCAGCACAGAACAGTGCCAGGCAGAGTAGAGCTACAGCATAACACAGGAAGGGATCAAGAACAAGAGTCTGAGCTTCATTGTATCTCCCAAGCAAAACAGTGCTTCTGCCATGGAGGCATCTCACTGCACTTTCTCACAGCAGTGTAATCCAAGGATACAGATTAGTGTACCTCAGAGCTGGCCTAAATCATTCTCATCAAAACATTTGGGGCAAGGAGAAGATAGGCTGATAGTGCACTCAGCCCCCTGTGCAAACTTCAGCACAAAGCAGCTACTTCTATACTCATAACTCAAAGACAGATGAAGCATAGGCTCGAATGCTGGATCTCCATCACCCATGCTTACTTTTTGATGCAGCTTTGTCCTATTCTCCCAAGAAATGATCCAGGTCACTGGTAGCACATACCAGTGACTATTCCTAATGGACAATTTGGAGAGGTCCCTGCCCATGGCAAGAAGGTTGGACTAGATGACCTTTAAAGGTCCCTTCCAACCCAAACTATTCTGTGGTTTTATGATTCTATAATTTAACCATGGAGACATGACCAGACCTTGGATCCACAAGGCAACCCTGGCCTTATTTTACTGAGTAGTATGATGCATTCCCTTTTCAACTCTACCAGCACATTAATTTTCCCTCTTCCTATAAATCCTCCTTACTTCCAGCCCGAGTACTAACCAAGCATAATCCAGCATCTTGTTAAAGTGAAATATGATGATTATCTGTTACTGTTGAAGGAGAGAGCAATGACAACCCACCTCTCAGATGCCTCACCTTCAATGTCTGCATGTCCCAACTATCTCATCTAAAGGACTACCAAGAAGAAACACAGTGATTTTATTGACTCTCTTTTGTGGAAATAGCTTGGAGAACAAATAATTATTGCAAACCAAATCCAGGAGACCTGAAAGCCAGGTGGAAAATATTTGGATAAAGCAATGTGCTTTATGGGATTTGCACCCAACAGCCACTCTAACCAAAGCTGACAGAAAATGCTGAGTCTCATCACATCTGCCGAATTAAATCAGCTATTTTGGTCCCTAAGGAAGGTGTCTAAAAAAAGATAATTTCTTTTTGGTGGTGGTGCTGTTGCTGTTGTGTTAAGATTTTTTTGAGGGGATGAAGCAGAGGAGCAGAAGAGGACGGGAATGAAAATCAGAGAACAATTCATGGTTGCAACATTTTCTGATTAGATAATGACAGTTTGTGATACAATATGAACATGTCCTGTTTACATTGCACTTGCAGTGTAATCTGACAGGCAACAGTAAAAGCAATTATACAAACACCATTCCTGAAATATGTTTCACTAGATACTGTTACAGATATCCAGTGCTGGAGACTCTAAAATCTCCCCAGAAAGTGTTTCAATCTCCTTATCATTAGACAGCTTTTCTTAATAGCTACCCTGACTCTTCCCTGCTGCAGTTTAAGTCCATTACTCCTTGTTCTTCCCATCTGTAATAAAAAAAGCAGTGACTATTCTTTTCCTTTTTGCAGCAGACTTTTATGACTGTTATCTCCACCTCCATCTTCTCCTTGTTAGCTTAATGAACTCATTTTGTAATCTCTCCTCTACAGTCAGGCTTGCAAGATTGCTCCTGCTGCTTTCCTGTGAACTCTCAGTCACTGGCCCATGTCTCAGAATAAGTGACCAAGACCAGATAGCAGATAAAGTTGTCCTCCTTTGATGTGATGATGACTCACACTAAAGCCACATTGAAGAATGATTTTTAAAGAATCTAATCATATAGTCTCAACCCAGACACCACCTACCACTGAAGTAAGAATTTAGACTCAATAATGTGGCATAATAAACTGCCCTGCAATAGGATCGGTCCAGCAAAGTGTGACTTATAATTAAGCTACCTAAGCACAAGCACCTGGATATGAAATATCCTGTGATATCCAACATCCACATGGACCTGAGTGATAAAGCACAGACCACGTTTGGGACCCACAGCCAATGGAAGTCTGTGGCACCACTGATCCCATCTTTGAGTAGACATATACACGCATCACAATACTTCTGAGTTCTCTAGTAAATATGTAGGGTGCCCAGACAGTACACCCAGTGATACATTCCTAATGGATACACCCAAAGTCAGTTGAGATGACTCCCATCCCATGCATCAACTGAACTATAATGAATTCTACCTTTTTCTTTGCTTGTGGCAAAGATACACAGTTCTCAGATTTTCTTTTGTTTTAAGATGTAGGGAAACATGGTTAAGATGTGAGATACTGCACTGATGAAACCTGAGTGCATGTCTGGTGATTCAGCTCAGAGCTGACATGCAACTGTTTGCCAACCAGCAACAGACCATTCTGATTTTCAGTCTTGACTCTGTTTTACACAAATATAACATGGGCAAGAGTCATAAATTAATTTCAATGGTTTCTCCACTAGTTTACTATTTACAAAGAGAAGCACGGCCCAGTAGTAGAAGGCTTTCAATCTCGCAGATTAGATTGTGTGGATAAAACAATAAAGCAGAAACAAAAAAGGTTTAAAGCAAAATAAAAGGGTGTGCAGAAGCAGAAAGTTATGTATTAAGAGAAAAAAAAAATTACTTGCTATGCATCATATTATTTGGCATGATATTGCTGAGTTGATCTGGAACAGGAAGCGAGGTTTTAGTTTGTGCCTATGGCTGCATGTTCGCATGTCCATCAGTATTACTGAAGAAGAACTGGAAGAAAAGCAAAACCTGAGTCTTTGAACCTGAAATCAATGCAACTAGAATGAATTTCATGGTAGTACACTTTTTTTCTACTTGAAGGTTTCTTATACCTTTCTCTGAGGCATTTGTGTTCAGACTTGTCCTACTGAACTTGAGATGTCTAATTCAGGAGCCCAGAATAGAAAGCTTACACTCCCTCTGAAAGCAGTAGAGAGAAACAGGCACCTCCAGACAATGGCTCAGCCCACATAACATCAAGAAGACAGAACGCTTTGGAAACATGGGACATAGAAATAAAGTCAGAAGGTACCATTTGCTCTTTCTGAGTCTTGGGGATATATGTATTGTGTGCTTTCACAGTAAGTTATATCCAGTTACATGAATACATGGCATTCAAATTCCTTTTAGGTCAAAGAAAATGGAACATAAAGAAAAATGTCATCATGGCATTATTTTCTTTATTATATTGATGATAGCTGAAATCAGCTGTTATTAAGTCCCTATACTCTGAAATACTCAATAATAAAGCCTTTATCTTTTAAAGGCAAGGAAAGCTTGGAAACTATGAGTAGAATTTTTCTCTGTTTGGTAAAAAAAATAAACTTACCTGCATGTTCATGAATTCTCCCCAGCACCATTAAATCAGCAAATGTGACCTGCACAGTGGGTAGAGCTCTATTCTACTTCCATTAATGGCAATGAGAAGTATGCCTTTGACATCAGTGAAAGCCTGAAGTTACAGACAATTTTCTTTTCTTTAAACTCTTTGAAAAAAAAAATAAATGTTTCAGGAAAAGAGTAATATCCACTGGGACAGACTCTTAAAGAGTGAAGATAAATGTGAAAAGAGTTTATTTTACTTTTTTATATGTTTCAGATCGGTGTAAGAAAAATGTCTTCTACAGTAAAAAGAACTGATGCAAGAGTTTTCCATAAATGGACAGCACCGTTGCCTATAAAAAAAGGATGATACATTGTCACTTGCTACACAAAAAGAACAAGCAGGCTCTGGAGAATATACACAGGATGGACCTACAAAAATGAGGCTGCTGCAGTATTTATTATGAAATAAAAACCATCATGAAATTTTGACCCACTGTATAAATTGTTTTTTTTCTCAAGAGTCATCTTTAAAAAAAAAAACAAAAAAACCAATGGAGCTGTGGTTTATGAAGAGGGCTTGGTTCCTTTAGATGTTTCCTCATCTACTAAAATCTTTCTAAAGAAGTCTTTAATCCCAGTCTGCTCCACAGTCTGCCCAGAGACTATCCAGGAAGACATTTGGACAGCAGTAGGGCACTCTTGCACTGAAACTGCCTCCCTATGAGAGGGCCAGGAATTTACTAGCCACTCAATGTCTGCTCAAGAACACATTATTTGGTGGCCTTTTCTGTTCCACTGAATCATACAGCAACTCACCAGCCTCTCCAAGTCTACTCAAAGGACACCACATTATTTGCTGGCCTTTTCTTTTCCAATGAGTCCTCCAGGCTGAGCTTCTGTAGGATCAAAAGAGTTCTGATGTTGGTACTAGGAGGATATAAGAGTGCTCAGTCTGGACGTGGGTATTGAGTACTTGGTCCTCAAAACTTGGAGGCATCACATTTCAGTCACTGGGTAGTTTGGCATGACCTCCTCTCAAAAATCAAGTTTGTGAAGAGAAAGAGAGGAGACAGACAAAATTAGTTTGTGCCACCCCTTGCTCCAAACACTTCCATCTCACCTGGTACAGACATCTCAGTTGTCTTCAAATGCATTTGTGTACTACAAGGCACTTACTTCTCTTGCTCATGGAGGGAGATCACGGTATCAGAACATGAACCATTGACATTTTATCAACATAACAAGAAGTTCCTGGCAGCAGAACACTCAAAGAGCAGTGCTTTTCTTGCTACTGTACTTGTGAATGTAGGAACAGCATTTGGGAGATTTGCTTCTCTTTGGGCTTTTTGTGGATACAAATGTCTTTAGACTTTAGAGGCCTGCTTCATTTGACAGGCTGTGGGGACAAAATCCTGGAGCTTAAAAAATTCCTATTTGTGTATAAGCCTCTTTTTCTTTGCTTATAGGATATTCTGTAATAGAACAGGAATTGATATTAATGTACATAGAAGCTTAACTGTGGACTGTCACTATTAGTCTAATATTGCATTGGACAGCTGTCTAACTCCTTTAGAGATAACTTTGCCAAGAAAGAATCACCATCTCACCTTCTCTATAGCCTTCACTTGAATGCTGATATATAGAAGGGATGATTGGGACTGTTCTGCTTTTTAACCTGAGCCAAATTCCAAAATTGTAGTTAGGACATCATCCACATCCTTACCACCACCACCACCACTATCTTCCACCACTGCCAGAGGGACTTCAGACTCTTCCTGTCTAGTCAAATCACTTCTCAATCTACATCTTCAAAGTGCCATCCAATGATCGCCCTGACCTGCAAACTTTTCCATCAGCTTTTTCTTGTCTACCTTTCTTTATAGAAAGAGAAACTGGGGACAAACTGTGCCTGTGCTCTCCCACCTTTATTGTGAAAAAATTCTTCTTTATATATCTAGTCTGAATCTTCTCTCTTTTAGTATAAAACCATCACCCTTGTCGTATTGCAACAGTCTATGCCAAAAAGGATTGTCTCCATCTTTCTTACAGGCCCTTTTAAGTACTTAAAGGCCACAACAAGGTGTCCCTAGAATCCTCTCTTCTCCAGGCTGACAACCCAAACTCTCTTACCCTTTCTTTACAGGAGAGGTGTTCGATCTTTCCAATCATTTTTGTGGCTGAAGACTCTACAGTTGGACACTGCTCCTGGTGAGGTCTTACAGAAAGTGGAATAGAGTAGCAGAATTATTTCTCCCAGCCTCCTGAGCACACTCCTTTTGATGCACCCCAGGATATGGTTGGCTTCTGGGCTGTGAGTGCATATTGCTCTGCCCAGCTTCTCATCCACCAGTTCTGTAGCAGATTAGAGGATCTACTTAGACTGTCACTGTGAAAAACTGATGCTTATGAGAATGAAGTCAACTCTCAAGGCACAGATATCAGAACATAAATCCTTACACTGGAATTCAACTATTAGTTTCACTGCAGCTTTGAAAACCACTATGGCATCTTCACTGACAATAATTACCAATACCTGATGAAATGCCACCTCAGGAATGGTGGAACTGTTTGGAAGGTGTCCCTGTGCAAGAAAGGAGTCACTCAAGAAGTGAAGAAAAAAACACTGCTGCCTGCATGTGAAGATTTTCAGCAGAGGTATCCAGTGTGAGCACTGACCAAGTCTGACCACTTTGCAACTTGATGAGATGTGACAAGCTCACAGCCCAGTGTAATACCACTTCAGGCTATGCAGCTGGGACTCAAAGTGGGATGCTTAGTTTCTGCTCCTGGGTTTCCTCAGATCCAGAGTAGGTATTTATCTCCAGTGCTGGTATTCCTCAATTCCTGGGGTTCCTGGCCTATTAAGAGGCAAGTTTAATATAATATCTCAAATCTTTGACCTTTGGACAATGCAATTGAATGTATGTGCTGCTACTGGGCACAAGGATGGTTTTCCACTCAGTAACCAAGGATTTTGATTCACTCCCTGTTAAATGAGACCATTAAGAGAAATGTAACTCACTAGTTTATGCTGCTGTCAGAGAGGAAAAATTGCTTTTTAATCTCTGACCCTACAAAATGAAATTGTACCCTGGAAAGAGATTTCATTAAACAAATTAAATAGAACAAGAAAAGATGTATGTGATTTCCTTCTGCCACCTCTGAATTGTCACAGATCAGACCCATGCATCTTTCATGTACAGAAGTCTTCCGTTTGAGATACCTAGTCCAGACAATCATGCACAACATAACCAATATCTCTAAATCTTGACTTGAAACCATCCTTCTACTGCACGCCTTCAAGATGAACAGTTAGCAAAGACTTACAGTCTACTCACTCAGCTTCTCACCAGCCAAAGAAGCTTCATTAGCTGATCACCTCACCACTAAATTTGCTCACAATCGCTCTTGTCCTTTCCATCTCCTCCTTGAGTGATTTGTACTTGAAGTGAGCTCTCAACAGATATTTTTAATTTTTTTTCTTTCAAAAATCCTATTGGGCATTGTTTATAATAAAAGAAAGATTAAGCTACCACCTGACTGAGTCAGCTCTTTCTGATGCTTCGTATTAAGAGATGTTCAGTTGTGATTACAAATAGCCTGAAAGATTGCACATTCCCATGCAAAAGCACCCAATTGCATGACATCCAAAAACTCAAAAAAACCCCAAACAAACCCTTTCCTAATAAATATTTGATCCCACAGACCCATTATTTATGGGAAACAAAGACAGACTTAAATAAATGTTACGGTTCAGACCTGACGGAGGTTAAGTCGCTGCATTCATGCGGCACATTCATCACATGGACTGCCGCTGACTTGGACACCGTTTCCCAGGGTAAGCAGCAGGTTTGTAAATAGGTTGCATTAAAATACAGTAAAAACAAACATGCACAAATAGAAGTACCTTCAAAATAAAACACTCTTAAATCTGAAAACTCAGACTGTGGAGCCAGTGGAGTAAGGCAAAAAAGGAAGAATGTGTTTTATCCCAATCCACCTGCTGCTGCCTATTTATTGAGGGAATATAAGGGGGGGGGAATGTTTCAAAGCACTGCCCCAGACAGCCTTGCTTCCTGGCCACAGCACACTTCCAAGACCAAAGGAGTCTGGAAGTAGGGGCAGGCATGCATCAAGATGTTACTTCAAAGCTCTGTAGCAATACAGAGCAGGACACATATGACAGGCAATACGGACAAACACCCCTATGATGCAGGTCTTGAGCAATCTGGGCAAATAAATTAGAGGGATCATTATTAGGGAATGAATGGTTTAAGGCAGCAGTCTTGCTGGCAGCCATGCAGCGACAGGGGAGGACTGAGAGATTAGGATTCAGAATGAAAATGAAAAGATCTGGCTTAATAGGAGGGGGGTGGTGGTGGTGGAAGAAAAACAAGTGCTATGGTGAAGAAATTGCTTTGAAGTTGAAGAAATGAGTTCTGAGCGGGAAGCCCAGGCAGAGGGTTCTGAACTGAGCTGGTGTCAATGTTCTGCTGCAAACTGAGAAAGTAAAAAGAGACTGCAAATTGGGGTGGTTTTTGTTGTTGTTGTTTGTTGTTGCCTTTTTTTTTTTTTTTTTTTTTTTTTTTAATAATAGTTTCAGGCAGTTGGAGAAGGACTTCTTTTACTAACTGAAGAACATGGCATGGAATCATGAGGACTCTGGATGGTGGCAAAGTTTCCCTGTGCTGCTGAAGAGGAGGATTAAGGCTCAGTTGTGTAATTACATAGTCACTTCAGTAATGGCTTTTGCTTGGAGTCCTTACAGAGCCCTGAGTTCCTGTTGCAGCTTTAATTCAGCTCCCATCCCTTTCACTGGCAGAAACTGCCAGAAGAAAGAATAGCTTCATAATCCCCTGAATAAAAGTTCCAAGTGCTAATTACTCGAAGGAGAAGAAAACTCAGCCATGCTCATGCTGGAGACAGACACAGCTAAGCCACAGCAACATGAGGTTGATTGTATGCACTGTGTCTTACAGTTAGCTGCAGATTGTCATTACCCCTCAGTCACAGATCTACCTTATGAGCATCTAGCCTCTTCCTGTCCTAGGAGATTAAGTAGCTACAAAGCTGTGTTTGCTTGAAGATCATCATGTTGGTCCACTGCATGCTGGGTGGCTGCTGTATGAGGTGTCAGGGTGCAATGTCATGACATTGTGGTGGTAACTGGCTGTAAACTGTGGTTTTAAAACTGTCAACTTTAAAATTACTTAATGGCAGCATAAGTCAAGACCTTAGGGCACACCCACAAGGAAGAGAAGACAATCTTCATTATCACAGTCTTTATAAGTAGCAAGTGCTTTAAGAGGTTCATGTGGCAGGAAACTGGAAAGATTCAGAGAAGGTGACTTTTGAAACTCAAATATTATTATGTTTTTAAAAATGAGTTATTTGTGCAAAAGTTGCAGCCAGTCCTTTATTGGTGGTCCCCGGGCAGTATGATCTCTCTGCAAATGTCACAGATTTATGAGGCTTTTGTTTTCTGAAACCTCCAGCCTTCAAAGTGGCCCTCTGTGTATCCCTGAAAGCCAGACCCAGCAATTGCTTCTTTACAAGACAAAAAAACCCTCGTTGTTCTTAGACTACACAAGTGGGTCACTGAACTGGTGCTTGCCTTTGCAATGCCAGTGAATCCAAATTAGCTTGACTTCCACAGAGGATACAGGGAAAGAAAGCAACCAGCATTAATCAGAGCAACACAAGCAACTCTTCCAAAACAAATTAGCTTCAACAGTGAGCACACAGAGTCCTTCAGTCAGTGTGGCCAAGCTGAACTTGGGCCAAAACTTGGCATCAAAAAGAGTAACTGGTTTAATACATACCCATGGAGCCTGCATTTGTTTCTTTTTCTTCCTCTCAATCCACCTGCAGGAAGCCAGGAACAAACTGAGCAAACTGCCGATCTCATTGCAGGCAGCCCACCTAAGCTAATCTCAAAGGCAGGTGTCCATCAGGTGCCTATCAGGTGTCTAGTTCTCCTCTTTTCTTTTTTTTTTTTTTTTTTTTTTTGTTTTTCCTTCCCATAAGGGGAGGAGTGACAGGCACAGGATTCATTTTCCCTCATTTGTGATGTTATTGCTATCACCTGGACTTTACAGACAAAGGAGACAATAGACATGTCCAGAAAGACCTGTCACCAGTCCTCTGTCAAGACATGGAAGCAATTTCTCCTGGTTGGTATAACAGGAATCCAGACACTTAACTCAAACACACATTTCTCCACCAAAGACACTCATGCTTGGCCCAACAAATCCTTTTCTTCCAGAAAGCAAATTGACCCATGTTAGAATTGATGTTTTAAGATAAATGAGATGAGTATTTTTTACAGGAGCATGGACGGTGACATTTCAGAAGACAAATCTGGGTCATTGGTATTAAATGGCAAGGGTCCTCATTACTGCTTTAGGTCTAAGAGGTATCAGGCCTTCACAATAAAGAATGGCACTTCGGGAAGTTTGCTGTAGGAGACTACTTTTTCTGGCTTCTCCCTGCCAGATTTATTTACTACTCATTCATTTTTTAAAGTCAAATTTTCTAGTGAAAAGTGTGACAACAAAGTAAACCTGTCAAGCTTCTGTAACCATGAGGTGTTTCATATGGACAAAGGTCTTTGTTCCTCTACTCCTGGTATCAATATTCAGTCTTTGTACTTTAGTCTGCATTTTGACTCTGCACATTCCTACAGATGATGCAGTGGCCCAGCGTAACTGTTACCTGTACACCTATCTCCTGATGTACATATCCACTGAAAAGAGATGTGCAGGCCCATGATACATGAGAACAGGGAACAGCGAGGAGGGAAGCAGAATTGTGCACAGCCACCTACTGCTCCCTTCCCTGGAATGAGAACAGAGGCTGGCTGTGGACTACACTGAACCACTGCGTAGCCTTGTCCAGCCTCCAAACTGATCGCCACTACCTTACTTAGCATATATTCCCCTCATATGTTCCTCATGGTTCTTTTACAGTTTCGTGGGGAGGGAAGGTGTAGAATCCTAGAATCATTATGCTTGGAAAAGACCTCTGTGATCATCAAGTCCAACCATCAACCCAACACTACCATGTCCACTAAACCATGTCCTGAAGTCTACACATTTTTTGACACCTCCAGGAATGGTGACTCCACCACCTCCTTGGGCAGTCTGTTCCAATGCCTGACCCCTTTCAGTAAAGAAAATGTTTCTATTATCCAATCTAAACCTTTATTGGCACAACTTGAAAACTTTCATTATACCTGGGAGAAAAGACCAGTCCCCACCTCACTACAACCTCCTTTCAGGTAGTTGGTTGGGGTTTTTTTGTATGGGTGGGTAAAGAGTTTAGATGAGGAACATATGAATTTATGCAAAGGAATAAAATACTACTATAAGCACAAACATCTCAAGATGATGGAGCACCTTACACCACTTAAAATGCAAAGGAACTCATCAGGTAGATATTTACATTTGTTTAAACATTTCTATCATTTCAGGGAATCTAAATGCCTTATTTTGTATTAGTTTAAAAAAAAAACACTACTGATGCTTTGTTGTGTTAATGTACAGGTTGGGACTGGTGCTCTAAGTTGTAGTGTTGAAGTGACTGCATTGCACTTTATGCAAAAGTTATGCTAAATAACCAATCATTTAATCTTTATTCCTGACAGAAATCCCTTCATTGAGGTCTGCAGTAGGTCTTAAGATTCAATGTTTCTGTGATGTTGACATTTCTGATTTCCCAATTTATGTATACATTTGTCAGCATAAAATGACACACACAGACAGACATTTAAATACATACTTGCCTATAAATAGGAACACATAACCAGTGTATGCAAGCCAGTCTGTGTGTACAGCACAATCACACTGTTCTAGAGGTTGTAGGTAACAGACAGATAAATTATTAATGAATTGGAAGTTCAACAAAAGAAGGAAAACTGCTCAGTAAGATGTAAAAAACCTGCTTGTGCTGAGCAGCACAGGAGAGTACCAAGGGAATTTAAAGTGTATACAACTATGACATCTTCCACAAAAGCAGCTGACCCACAAAGTCATCTGGCTGATTGCTCTCCCAAATTCATCCTAGATGTTTCTAAAGCAATAAAAACCACACCTACAACATGGAAGGATAGAATCATAGAATCATTTGGGTTGGAAGAGAACTAAGATCATATGAATTAAGGTTATATGAAGCATGATATGTGGGTGTGCAATTGTGAGCAAGATCTATGAGACAGTAACTATGAGTGAGAATGCGTCACTGAGATCAATTCTGTTTCAAATAAATATCACTTCCATGTTTTGTTGCACTGATTTCCACCAAATCGTGCTGGAAATGTACCTATTTCAGTTCCCTGATTTAAAAGGAATAGGTAACTGCTTCAGATGGAGACACCTACCTGACCATGTCTGCTTTTGGCTAGTTTAATCCCAAATAGATCATAGAATCATATAATTGTTTTGGTTGGAAGCAACCTTTAAAGTCATCAAGTCCAAATGTTAACCCATCATTGCCAGGTCACCACTAAGCCATATACCTCAGCACCACATCTACAGGATTTTTCAGTCCCTCTGGGGATGGGGACTCCACCACTGCCCTGGGCAGCCTGTTACAGAGCTTGACAACCCTTTTAGTGAAGATTTTTTTCCCAATATCCAGTCTAAACCTCCTCTGGCATAACTTGAAGCTGTTTCCTCTTGTCCCATCACTTGTTACTTGGGAGAACCTCCTCTCGGGGAGTTGTAGAGAGTAGTAAGGTCTCCCCTCAGCCTTCTTTACTCCAGGCTACACAACCCCAGTTCCCTTTACCTATTCCTCATAAGACTTATTCTCCAGATCCTTCACCAGCCTTGCTGCCCTTCCTCTGACATGCTCCAGGACCTCAACATCTTTCTTGGAGTGAGGAACCCAAAAGTGAATGCAGTATTCAAAATGTGGGCTCACAAGTGCTGAGCAGAGAGGTACAATCACATTCTAAGTCCTGCTGGCCAGACTACTGATGATTTAAGATATTCTATACACACAGAGAGCATTATCCATACGAATGCAAGTGTCATCAACATTGCTTCCTACAAAAGCTTTTGAGGGCTGTGTGACTAGGACCCTTCTTGTCATATGGAGACAATGCCCTTTTGGATGAGAGATGAGCAGGTATCAAGGCAGATAAGAGAGAAGGCATCAGCAAGCAACCACACATCTCATTTTATTTCCATATCTCAGGGAATCTCCAGAAAGAGCTGGAAGAGAGCAAGGTGGGACTGCACACTTGTCTGGTGATCCTTACCCAGCAATGTACAGAATAGCTACCTGTCCTCTAGTGGAGATCTGGATTGCACATTTTCCCCAGTAGCACAATTTTTTTAAGTGATATTTATCTATACAGTCTTTAAGGACAAGGGAGACTCTGAAGTGTTTTCCCACAAACACCACTCATTACAGATCTACGGTCTTAGAGGTGGTTGACTGACTATGTCTTCACCTTGAGCAATGTATTTAAGGAACAAAGGACCTCCCTAACTGGGCAAGCTACTTCAGCAGCTCCTGCTAGCTGAAGAAAGCAGATCCTTTATGCTGTGCTGAGTTTATTTTCTGCCTGACTACTCTTTGACCTCAGCCAAAATTGTCATTAACTCATTTGCAGATTTGTGATCAGCTCTCCTGTCAAGTACTAAATTTCTTTGAGTCTCATTTTGGACTTAAATGTGGTAAAAATGCAACAGGCTATTTTCAAAGCAAGCGCAGGGTTACATGCAGGGAGGCGCACCTTGCACTGAATGTACCTGCCTTTAAAACCAAAACATAGCTGAAGGCCACACCTAGTTTCTGCAATATCAACTTCTACAAAAGTTGCTCATATTACCCACAATTAGCAAAGTCCATTTCACCAGAAAATGAACTGTAGGTAATTTTAAAGTCACAGTACTTCTTTTCAGGGGAGTAATACGCCTTACTCCTTTGGTGTGGAAGTTTGTACCAGACCTTCAGAATTCATTATGTCCAAGAACCAAGAAAGAGGCACCATGTACTCAGCTATGTATTGTCATAGCAAGATTCCAGATACGTGAAACTCACTTTGTGCTTCGACATTCTGCTTTAGAATTGAGGGGGAAAGCAACACAAAAGCTTTTGTTCTGCCAATCCATTGCAAGAAATGATACACTTTCTTTGTTCACTTCCCCTTCCCCCTTCCATCCCTAGAAAGCACTAACAATAACCATTGAAGAGTTCTTTCTGCTCAAGCTATTTTCAAAAAGATTAATGCTTGTGTGTCTCTGTGTTTTATTCTTGCTCCAGTGAAGAAAAAGAAAAGAAAAAAAATGCAACCCACAAACAAGCCAAACAGAAAACCCCAAACCAACTAAACAAAAACACCTTCAAATTGCCTTTAAAAAGTGCTGAACACCATTCCCACAGCCATTATTCACCAGCCACATCATGTCATTTGACAGTTCAGTTGTTTCTGTAAAGCACTGTTGCCTGATTACAGGGAAGCATGCCAATAAGAAGCACACATACACTTAAATGATATACACTTTTTATGACATCTTTCCAAGAACAATAGTAGCTAATTGTTCAGTTTCCTACTGGGAAATGTCTCTTTAATATGCAGATCTCTTAATGACTCCTCTAATGTAAATTGTTGATGCAAAAAGTAATTTAATCATATATATATATATATATATTTTTATATATATATATATATATATATATGAAAAAAACTTTAGCTCTTACTTAAGAGTTTGTTTTGTCATCTTTCCAGGTAGCACAAATTCCAACACAGCTGTGTGCCATGTGGTCCACTGCCACCAACAGTTCTCTATTTTAAACACTATTATGGAATGTATCTGTAAGGATTTTTTTTAGACCCACTTACTTGGTGCTGACTGGCTTTTGCCAACTGCTCATTGGCTGATTCTACATTAGAAGATGCAGTCTCAATGTTGGCTTCAATACTATCTGAAAAGAAAAAGAGAACAGAAGATAATTACAGGGTACAAACATAAGACAAAAACTTCACAGCAACAACAATGTACTCATAGTCATAACAAGATGAGTAGCATTATGTTTGCAAGCTGTACTACTACAGGGAAGTAGGAACACCACCCTAACTGGCCTAGGTTGCCCAAAGAAGTGGTTGAGGCCCCATCCCTGGAAGCATTCCAAGCCAGGTTGGACTGGGATCTAAGCAACCTGATCTAATTGAAGATGTCCCTGTTCAGCACAGTGGGGTGGACCTAGTTGACCTTTGAAGGTCTCTTACAACCCAGATGATCTGTGATTCTAGGACTCTGTGATACTGAAGCTGATCTACAAAGCAGTAATTGGTCATTCTACACATTTTTGTAGGAGTATCAGTAGAGGAACATTTGATATTTTCTGGTTAGAATATGCTCTGGTTGAGAAAAAGCTGAAAAGTGGTAGATCTATGAGTTAGATTGGCTTTGTAGAACAAGGGAGAGTTCTCCTTCTATATTTGCATGTTAGGACAGGGAACCAAATGACACAGTCTAATCTCCATGACTCTCTATGTGGAAATAGCAGGGCACAAAGCAGAGAAACCAAGAGTTAACAAGATACATCATCCAAAATAACTTGTCGCTCACCCAAGGTGACAAATCCTTAGTCACCTAGTTGCTGACAAGTATTTATGTGTAAGCATGACTACATGATGCACATTTAACAAGATTGATTTTGCCTAAAAAAAAAAAAAAGTTTTATGCATTTTCTGGGAGTCCATAAAGCAGCCACTGGAACACCACCAGTTTGCAGCAATTGAAATTCAGCTCCTGACCACTCATAGTTCCATCCTGGATAGCTTTCTTACAATCAAGCTGTGTCACATATTAAGATAGGGAGAAAAGAAGAAAAAAAACAACAGTAGCAAAACTGAACCAAAAATAAGAATATATCCTACTGAGGCATCTGTTAAGTGTAGAAGCACAACATTTGACTATGGTTTGGGATTGCAGTTTCACATAGGAAAACACCTCCCTGCTTTAAGCTATTTTCTGATGGGATTTAGAAAGTTTTTTGAGGAGTTTTGGAAGGGGTGAGGGGTGTGTGCTGGACACTGACAACTTCCTAATCACAGTAACAGGACTTAATTATGTATCTAATATTCCCCAGGATCCTTGTGATGACTCTTTACTAATCAATGCTTCTTAAAGGCTGATTGTGCTCAGAAAAAATATTCATTTAGGTATCAAAGACCTACAGAGGAGAAATCTATGAAAGATATCTTAGTAAAACAGGAGCAATGTGTCTGTGTTTCTCTTGGGGCAGGGAGAAATCACACAAGCAGCTTTAGTTGGCTTCTGTAGATGGCCCTCCAGAGTGACCTTGAAGTTTCTGCTGCCTGCACAAGGGCCTAAGGAGGTTTGCATTCATTAGATAAAGCTAAACACTCTGAACACCCTCTTAGCAATACATGGAATGGACTAATCATATGTTATGCCCTGTGTCTTGCAAATATCAGTGTTTCTGCCAGCACAGGCCTTCACAAGTAGAATGGAAGGGTGGTGCATGTCCTATATCAGTTGATGTGAAGTTACAGGAGGAGGCTGGACCTTGGTGGTGCAGTTTCTGCTAATTTATTCTCTTAATGGGGCATTACCAGCCTTGGAATAAACAAATCTCTCATTAAAAATAATTTTGAAGCAATTTGCAATCCTGAGACACAGGGGGAAAATTAAGACAAGCAAAAAACCCCTCTAAAAACAGCTCTAAAAGTCTCTAAAATTGAGACATAAACAAGTAACACAATTTAATGAGATATTTCTGCTGATTAACACAGGAAAGTAAGGGAAGGAATGAAATTTTGGGTCAAATTGCAAGGAAGTAAGGAATAAGCCAGTGACATTAATAAGTCAGTGATTAATATGTCATTCACAGCTATTTCAGCACATCTTTGCAGAATGCTAGTGATGGTTCACAGCTTCATCTTGCTCACCTTCAGGCTCCTTGCAGAGGTACCTTGCTTGGGGATGAAGAGGCAATAATTTCCAGAGGGATGATGGGGTCCTAGGTAGACTGAAAAAAAACCCTGCTGCCTTTTCCTTTCTCCTTGGTTTTGGTATGAAGACACAGTGACTCTGTTCCCAAATAAGGGATATAAGCCAGCCCTGGGTGTGGGATTGTCCAAAAAGACTGAATTCCTCCACAGTTTTCTGTCCTCAGTCTGTGATGACAAATTTATGGTACAGTTTGAAAACAAACAAAAACCTTCAGGTGATGTGATGGCCATTTTGTTAAACTGGGGGACAGGGTTGCACTGAAGCAGATGGTGTTTGCAAACAAATGCACCAAGGAATTAGGAAAAGATTCCAAATTCCCCAGCTAAAAGACAGCCTTTCAACAGCAGCAGTGAAGGCGACAGAACTAACAAGCTTTTAGATGTCATTTGATACGATTTTATGACATGCTTGTCATGCAGAGACAGAAATCATGATGACCCCAAGAGGTGTCTTTCTACCTTTCTTCAAAGATCAAGTCCTGCTAATGACCAACAGGAGTCTCAGATGTGAAATTACTAGAGTGACAATGGCTGAAGTGGGGGTTTTGCCCCAATGTATCAAGGAATCACTGTATGACCTAAGTCTTTGTAGCAGCAACAATGGACTGGTTTCACAAGGCAGCATTTTCAGTAAAACCACTTGAAAGGCAGGAAAATGAGCTCATGAGTGAGAACTTCAAAATGTTCCCACTTGGCAGTAACCAAAATGAGCCCCTTCAGGTTCCATATCATGCTTTTATTTTTAGCACTTTAATAAGCTTAACCCTCTTTTATCACTACAATTTCTGGCAAAAAATAATCAATATAACATAATGAGAAGCACAACTAAAAAAAAAAAAAGGGGGGGGGGGAGGGAAGGAGTGGGACAGTATTTAGTAAATGTATAAATGTTTCTTTCCTCACTAAAAGCCAATGTTGGAGCAAAATTATTTCAGTGTGATAATGATTGTTGCCCATTCAAAATGAATTTTGCCTATTCTAATTGCCATGTGCTCGAGAGAGTTTTCAGTGAGTGTCATTCCAAGACCCTCAGGCTGTGTACAGGCACAACAAAGGCAAGGAAAGCTATGGCAGTTCTTCCAGAGTGAAATTCAAAACGACTGTGGGTTAGTCATTTGCAAACTTCGGTGCAAACGTCGAGGTGTAAATTCAACATTTATTTTATAAATTAGTATAATCTTTCCCACATGCTACATTAAGGCTAAGTGGGTCACACTGGCTGAGACTGGTGCAATGAAACATGATTTGCAGCTCCATGAGTCATCAGGAGCTGTGGTTGTTGTGTCCAACAAAAGGCAGACAGAACCTAGCATTTGATTTGATTTTCCTAGAGCTTTATTCTTCCACATGGAAACGCGCAGCCCTCAGAGGTAACAACTGAAGCACTGAACAACCACTCACCCTAATTTTCTAGGCAAAAGTATTTAAACCATCCTAAAATGTCATAACCAGTTCCTCCTGCTGTTTTTCCTCGGCCCACAACCCAAAGCCATAGTCTGTAAGAATAAAAGTGGCTCTAAGGCAACGGTCAAACACCAGCATAAATTCACAGCACTTCAGTTCCTGAGTGATTTATACTGTCCTTCACATGCATCTTGGAAATGTCATGTATCTGCTACATATGTATACACTGAAAAATGGTCTTGCCCTGTGTGAGAGACTAAAGCTTGTCTCTCCTGGTGTGACTCAACAAAGATAAAATCACCTTTGGTGCTTGCCCAGACAATAGCTGATGTGTATTGGGCAGAGCCACTGGAACGACTCGGGAAGGTGCAAAGATAACATGGCTCACTGGAGCACAGCTGGCCTGACAACAAAGACAAGATAATCTCCACCCATCAAGTACCCCGGAAAGGGAGGATGGTGAGACAATGGATTCACCACCTGGCCCCTGATTTCCTGAGGGACAATGCTTGGACACATACCTAAGGACTAAAAACTGTATAAAAGACTTGAGCAACTACTGGCTCAGTGGAACCAAAAACAAAGAAGAAAAACACAGAAGGAAAACACAGATGAAGAAGAACACAGCACAAGGACAATGCTGCTGAGAAGGAAAATGGAGAGAATACCAGGAGAGGAGAAATGAGAGAGACATCACCATGGAGCCTGGAAGAAGCAGAACCCTCTCTCTGTGCCCTAAGTTCCGCCTGCTGCAACTCATGGAGCTGAAGAGGTTGCCCAGAGGACCACATCTCTTCTACAGCCAAAACCTCAGCACCCTTTCTCTACAGACCCAACACCTCCTGCAGCACCTTTCCTCCACAGACTCAAAC
Organism: Dryobates pubescens; assembly: GCF_014839835.1. Taxonomy (NCBI): domain Eukaryota; kingdom Metazoa; phylum Chordata; class Aves; order Piciformes; family Picidae; genus Dryobates; species Dryobates pubescens. The sequence goes on along the minus strand of NC_071625.1, from coordinate 15,505,466 downwards.
TGTCTTGGGGGGGTGAGGGGTGTGGTAAAATAATTCCTTTCCTCGTCTCTCTTCTCTCTCTCTCTTTTCTCTCTCTCCCCTTCTGATCCATCTACTTTATTTATGTAATAAATAGTCTAGCTGTTGATATTTTGGCCTCGTTTGTGCCTCTCATTTCCCAACATGGGAATATTCAAAACAACTGAGTCTCTTTCCCTCTCCAGAGCGAGACACCCTGCCAGAGGTTTGCCATGCTTGCCAGGATGCAACTTCCAAGGATTTAAAATGTAAACTTTGTCCTATGTATGTCTATTGGAAAACAGTCCATCCTACCAAAGGAAAAAAAGACACTTCATTTGTTCTCTGCTAAATAGCAGAGTGCAGAAATATTACCAATTTAGCAGATGCAAAGCAATTTACTGCACTTTATTACAGAGACAAGTGGTCTCTAATTACTGACACTTACCACAGAAGAGTCAGCATATGAAGATTTTCCTGAAGGCACATGGTATGGCCACTACCCTCACTGCCTGGTGTGTGCTGTCTGAGGTACCTACAGGGAAGTTGTGGATACCTCCTCACTGGAAGGCCAGGTTGGATAGGGCCTTGAGGAGCGTGGTCTAGTGGAAGGTTCCCCTGCCCATGACAGTGGGGTTGGAACCATATAATCTTTAAAGTGCCTCCCAACCCAAAACATTCTATGATTCTATGATGCTCTCATACTGTTTTGGTTAATCCAAGACTCCAGGTTTAATCTCACAAAATTTGCATGTTGGAAGATGGTATGTCATGGTCACAGAACTGATTCACTTCTATTTTTTCTTCTTTTTCTGATGGAAAAAATAAGGGTATTTCAACAAGACAATTTTTGTGCAGAAACTGATGGTCAGGTCAGATTTTCTTTATTTTTCTTCCAAAATAACCTCTGAAAATAGTTTACAGATTAAAAGACCATTCAACCTATCTCTGATTGGGAAATTCCAGCTACTCATCTGTAGCACAGTCTTTCTTTTTCCTTGTGATGTAAACTCACAGAACCACAAAACCAGAGAATGGTAGGGTTTGGAAGGGACCTCCAGAGATCATCAACAACATGCTGTCTAAAGCCAAGGATTTGTGAGAAATGATAGTGGAGGCCACTTCTGTTGCAGTCCAGAAAAACAGACAGTGCAAAGCCAGTGGTGCACAAAATATTGTGACCTCTAATTTCTTCCCTACATGGCAATTGAGGGCAGTAACATTTCAGCAGGGGATGATGGTTTACAATAAAGCTTTGTTAGATAACAAGAGTTCTTAGATGACAGGACAAATCCCTAGGATGCACAAGAACTTGGGATTTTCTTGTGAAGTGAGTGGGAAATGGAATAGACTGTCACTGATTCAGCAACACTGCAGTTGTACCCTTCCTGCACAGGCTGTGCACTGTACTGGCATGTGTGAACAAGTGGTTGATAGGATGAAAAGATTTCCCAATTCATCAGGAACCAATAAGAGCATAAATGTACCCATTCACATAATAGCCTCCTCTGAGATCACTTAGGAAACTTAACCAAATGAGAGACTTTGCAAACCACATTCAACCAAACGTAGATATTAAAGCTGTTACAATCAGGTGTTCAGGGACCATTCTCAAGATGTGTTAATTTTCTGCAGATGTCCCAACTGAGAGACATAACTCAGGAGAGTTTAGTTAAGGATCCAGCTGAATGACTTCCCAGCTCCGTTTGCAGTAGTGCATCTAACAACAGACTCTTGGCTGTGCCATTCCACCAGTCAGACTGAAACAGGAAATGTGTGGAAGGGTGCAGATGGGTCCTCATGCCAGTGTCTAAGTGTTAAGTCAGGCTTCAAGTCAGAAGGGCAAATAATGACAAAACAGGCAACAGAGCTGACTTAATTTCACAAGAAAGAAAAACAAAACAAAACAATACAAACCTAAAAAAAGCCTCCCCACATTCCAGTGCTTACACAATAAGCAACCCATCTGCATGCATGAAACACTTCAAGACACAGTTTAATGCACAAGGTGGTGCTAGGTCAATGGTTGGACCCCATGATCTTAGTGGCCTTTTCCAACTAATACAGTTGTATGACTCCATGAAAAACACATTCTGCTTTGAGAGATGTTTATCAGCAGTATTGTTATTAGACAACAAGTGACGATGTAGTACGTCAGTGAGTATCAGCAATGCTGAAGGACTGAATATATTGCCCCCATCAAGAAGTTCTGAAGGAAAGCACCGGCTGCCATGTTTATGCTTGTCTTGTCAGGTCTGTGGGCTCCACCTTGACAGATACCATGTAGTTCTGTTTGTAGTCAGGGAGTAACCACTTTAGACCATGTTATGAAGTTTTTTCACCCTATTATTTTAAAATATTAAATACCCAGACTCCGAGAGTGAAGTGAATGGTTAGTAGGACCAAGATCTAAGCTGGGGTAAGAAATGGAAGGAAAAGAGAAAGTCTGAGGAAGTGTTTGCCTGACACAGTGGTGTCTTCTTCCAGCAAAGTGGGATTTACTGTGCAAACACAGATTTGCATACATTTGGTCTGGATAAAGCTAGAGGACCAGAAAATTAGCTGCTGTGTTCCTGCTGCTGTAATCTTAAAAGAGGTGGCTGATATGCGATCTTGGTATCTGTTCCCATTTTAGGGACTTGAGGAGGCAACAGATAAAATCAGAAAAATCACAGAATCACTTCAGTTGGAAAAGAGCTTTAAGATCATCAAGTCCAACCATTATCTAACTCTACCAAATCTGTTGCTAAACCATGTCACACAGCATCACATCTCTGTCTCTTTTAGAAAACTTCGGGAGTGGTGATACAACAACCTTCCTGGGGAGCCTATTCCAGTGTTTGTGAACTCTTGAAGTGAAAGACTTTCTTCTAACAACCAACCTAAACCTCCCCTGGTGCAATCTGAGGCTACATTTGCTATGCCTAGTGAGGGGAATCTCATCTCATCCAAGCAGAGGTGATCCTAGGGTCCCATGGTTATAGAATCACCAACACCAATACCACAGGCAATTGCTGGTTTCTCCTACTAGCACCCTCCTCCTTGCACCCTTTTTCCTCACCAGCACCCTATGTGATGATGCTGTGCAGGGATGACTTGCCAAGACCTGTAAAATTTTGTTGGAAAGACTCTTTCTGTTGATGTAAACTTAACCTTGGCCACTACCTTGTTCCAGCTGTGAGTGCTCACTGAAGTCAAACGTTTAAATATTTCTATCAAAGAGATGCCATGACTAGGAACATAAATGTGGAGTTTATTTGCAGAAGACAAAAAAATATCAGAGATGTGATGTCCAGTGTCTGCATTTCCCCTCATCTGTTTTCTCCTAGTGTGACAGAAATTGCTCTTCACCCTAGGGAATGTTTTGGATGTGTTCATTAAGGAACTGGCCCACATGCTAGCAAAAGCACTTTTAGGTTTTTTCTAAGTGTGGGTTACTGTGCCATGCATAGGCCAGACAAACTTGTCCCATTAATGCCCCCAGCTGTGGTGAACCAGAGAGCAGTTTGCTTGACAGCCTTGGGAACATTTTATTGAGTGGCACATCTCACATCCCCTGGATATGTGTTCTCCCTGGGTTTTCTAAGTAAGCACCCAGAGAGATTCCATTTCATATATGTAAGTGAAATGAATGAAACCAAACAAACAAAGTGCCAGAAGAGTTGCTTTTTTTTTTGAATCATTGCTTTTGAATTTTCACTGGGGTGGTTAGCTCCTAAAATGGAGCTAAGATCATCTTAATCTCTCTTACTTCTGTGAAAATATGAATGTCAAAAGGTAAACAGTAGGACCTTTCAGCAATTGGTTGGGAGGATGCCTTGACTGGCTGCCAGGCTGAAAAGATGCTCCCAAAGAAACAATTAGAAATCTACCACAGTGAAACATGGGGAAAAAAGGGGAAAAAAAAAGTCAGATGCAAAATAACCAAAACCTTATGCTGGCTCAGAGACAAAACGTCCTACTTAATCTGTTTCTCACAGGCAAGTTTATACTGGGGTCAATTCTATGCATGGGCAACATCTTAAAATAATAAATATTGCCTTAAGAAAGAAAGTTACAAGGATCTTGAAGCTAGCTGATGTATGTTGTCATGTCCCTCAAGGCATCAGCATCTGATGTGCTTTTAGGAGATGAATCAGGCTCCAAAGTTATCTGTATACAAAAATGAGCTTCCAAATAAACATAAATAAATTAAAAATAAAATAAAACAAACCAAGCAAGCAACAACAACAACTTGGGTTTAGAGTTCATCTTGGGTTTTTTCTGCACCTGTGAGCCTGGGTGGTGTTTCTCAGTGAGAGGCGGCTAGTTCATTTCAGAGTGAAAGGAGGAATCTCACGCTAATGGAAACTTGTAGAAGTACAAATTTAGCAAAGACATCCATAGTGATTAATATACAGCAGAGAAGAGTTTCTTCTTTCATGATCTACCTATGGCTGTCTTAGGACATGATCCGGCTCCCAGGAGCTACACTGGTAACTCCAGGTGAGCACTGTAGGGTAAAAATATCAACACAAATCTTCCTTCCCTGGAGTGTAGGTGCTTCAATATGGCTTTAGGATGGTTAGGTCTCAAATTTGGAAGTAGACCATTGCTTCTGAAGCAACTGCACAGTATTATCATAGATATGCAAATAAAAGATACAGTAAAAAAACAAAACAAAACTATTTCTTGGCTGCACCAGTAGACAGCAGTGACAAAGAGTCAAAGGGAATATGAAGGAGCTGATGTACTGTGTCCTATCTCTGTATCCACAAAAAGTGGTGGCTGTCAATGATGGGGCTCTCAAACATAATGTTAGGGATTGCTTTCTTGCTTTCTTCTCTTATCCCAAGTTCTCTCCACCATGCTCCTAGCCACTGGTAGTTGGAGCACAAGAGGAGGTCAGCTAATGGGCAGCCACTTAAAATTACATATGTGAGTACACATTGGTGCTAGATATGTGCCACCACCATCAATAATCATAACAATAATTGCCAATACTATTAGTTTTTTGATTAAAGTTCCATGTAGTAAGGAAGAATTGGATCCCTTTACAGCTGATGTTCTATATTCTTCATCTTCCTTTTTACAGTCAAAAGGGAATGGATTCATTTCCCTGTGAATTCTATTTTATGCTAGATACACCAATGGGAACCTTATTGAATGGGGCAAAACATCACTGGATGTACAAAATGCTCAAAATCAGAGCATTAGCAAACAGATGCTTATGAGGGACCACACAATATCACTCTGGAATGCTGCAGAAAGGTAATGAAGCCCATATTTTAAATGTGGTACCTACCTATTGCATCTCCTTGCTCATGCACCATGGAGGCCAGGTCTTTGATGATCTGGTTCACATCCAACATGTCACTCTGAAAAGACAGAAGGTTTAGTATTAATGATGAATGAAAGACATGTTCCACATTCAAGCTTTGCAAAGAAAATAAAGCCAGTAAACTTTGTCTGTGTAGAATTTAAAGACTATTGGACTTGATGATCTTGGAGGTCCTTTCCAAACTTAATGGCCCTATAATTCTATGAAAAAGTTTTAATGCTCCCATTGAAAATAAAAAGTCCCCCTAAAGGCATGGTTTGATGGATCTAAGTCAGCCATTTGACTCAAGCTTCTGTAAGAAACAAGGTGAATGATTGGATTATATGGTCGCTCATCAGAATTGTGGAGGACTAGGAGAGAAAAAAACCAATAAAAACAACAGCAGCAAAACCTTCTCTTTCTAAAACAGTTATTGTTCATACAGGCTTGGAATCTTACATAGTAAAAGGTCTTATTTCAGCACAGAATCCATCTGATAAAATATTCATAAATGGATGGAGATATGCTCAAAAACTCACTGAATTTGAAAGCTCTTCATTGTTAAGGCAATAAAGACAGACCTATTCGATGAACTGATTCATTTATATGTTTTGAAGTTTAAGGGGAAAAAAAAGAACAGATTCAGGACCAAAAATATCTGAGTTAAAACACAGCAAATTGTCAGTGAGTTTGTTTCCTGAATTTCTGAACAATTACCATACACAACAGCAAATGTGAGCACATGTTGACATCATATGAAACCCTCTCTTATAAAAATATTTAATCTAGCAACAATAGACATAATAGGAGAGGTACTGCTAAAGGCAGTATCTGTAAGGCAACGTTAGCAGAGCAGAAAAAGAGAGACAGACAGGCTGCATTTTGTTGAATTGCACAAATCACAGAACCACAGAAACATTGAGGTTGGCAGGAACGTCTGGAAATCATTTAGCCCAACACTCCTTCTCAGAGCAGTCAATTAAACAGGATGCTCAGGGCATGCCAGGGCCATATCAGGAAAGATTTTTTTCCCCAAAAGGGTTGTCAAGCCCTGGAAGAGGCTGCCCATGGAAGTGCTGGAGCCAGCAACCCTAGACATATTTAAAAGACATGTAGCTATAGAGATGAGTGACATGGTTTAGTGGTGACTTGGAAGTGTTGAGTTAATGGTAGGACTTGATAATCTGAAAGGTTTCTTCCTACCAAAATGATTCTATAGTTCTATGATTCTACAAAGTGAATCCAGTCCCTTTTACTGAAGTTTGTTGTCATATAATGCAGTAGAATTGCATTAATTTGCAACGAAGCCTGTGAGTCCTATTGTGAATTCTAGAACATACCAAATCATTGAATAACTGAAGAAGTAGGAGGCAAGAAAATAAAAGTTTAAAGCTCTATGAAAAATCATAATAAAACCCAAAACCAACCAACCAACCAAAAAATCTTCCAACTGGGTAATGCACCACAAAATGCATTTCATTGATTTGCTTGTCAAGAATAATGAAGCTTTAACTATGTATAGTTTTATTCATAACTGGTAAGTACTGCAGAGTATTTTTGTAAAAGCAATGAAGTTTAAGACTGCACTGGAAAAGTGTAGTAGTAAATCATTGCCAGGAAATCAGGAGAAATCGGTTGTGATTTTTTTAGGGCGGGGGAGTTTGCTGCAAAACTCTTTGACAGGAGAAAGCCAAAGTTTAACAACACGTGAAGAACTGAGAATTAACTTTAATGTGCTGGCCTGATCTTATTTAACTACTTAGTAAAAGATGGTGAAGGAAAAAAAAAAAAAAAAGTCAAACAAATACTAGTACTAAAAATGCCCAGAACACTTATTTGTCTGTCTTGGCTAAATTGCCTGTACACTAGGCTTTGGGTTCTGGTACCTGCAACATTAATAATATTCTTTCTACCCTTCAGTCAGTTTGGTTTATGTTGTTCTGCTTCTTTTAGAGCACTTAAAGTAAACTCAGTTTAAAACTCACAAATGTGCAGCCAACAGGTTAAGGGAGGTGATTTTGCCCCTCTACTTCATTCTGATGAGAACCCATCCCAGGTACTGTGTCCAGCTCTGGAGTCCTCAGCACCAAAAAGACCTGTTGAAGAAGGTCCAGAGGAAGCCACAAAAATGATCAGAGCAATTAAGAACCTTCTGCTGTGAATGAAGAAGGAGAGAATTGGAGTTGCTCAGCCTCAAGAAGGCTCCAAGAAAAACTTAGTGCAGCCTTTCAATACTTAAGGCCTATAGGAAAAATAAGGACAGGCTTCTTAACAGGGACTGTTGCAACTGGACAAGAGGTGATGATTTTAAACTAAAAGAGAGGAGATTCAGACTAGAGAAAAGGAAGAAATTTCTTATGATGAGGTTGGGGAAATAATGGCCCAGGTTGCCCAGAGATGTGCTAGATGCCCCATCTCTGGAAACACTGAAAGTCAGGTTGGACAGGACTCTGGGCAACCTTCATAGTATCACAGTATAACTAAGGTTGGAAGATACCCCAAGGATCATTCAGTTCAACCTGTCTCCACAGACCTCATAACTAGACCATGGCACCAAGTGCCACGTCCAATCTCCTCTTGAACACCTCCAGGGACAGTGACTCCACCACCTCCCTGGGCAGCCCATTCCAATGATGAACGACTCGCTCAGTGAAGAACTTTCTCCTCACTTCGAGTCTAAACCTCCCCTGACACAGCTTGAGACTGTGTCCCCTTGTTCTAGTGCTGGTTGCCTGGGAGAAGGCAACCTGATCTAGTTGAAGATGTTCCTGCTCACTGCAAGGGGGTTGGACTTCATGACCTTCAAAGGTCCCTTCCAACCCAAACCATTTGATGGTTCTATGATGTTTTTGCAGGCACATTTGATTAGGTAAAGGTTATTGCAGTATATTATACATGCCTCATACTCTTCTCCAAGTATTTCTATTGGAATAAAAGAAGCAGACTCTTTGGTCTAAGACAGATCAGGTAATACAGTGCCTCTTCATGGGGTCCTCTTCAGTGTAATTTAAGCCAAAGGAGTTCAGTTATCTGTCTGCCTCCTGATATCCAGATGTTTTGATGAGAAGAGAAGAATGACAAAGCAAATTCAATGTTGTATATGAACAGTGCTGCTTCACATCTGCCATTTATATGCAGGTACTTGGGACAAAACAGCCATCTGCTGCTGTAGACTATTGAAACTTTTCACAACATTGTAACAACACTTAAAATAAATGTTTAGCAAATAAGCATTAGTTAAAGCAGGCCCTGAGACGTTAGGAAGGAAAAAATGTGACTATTGTATTTAAGGAAAATCAAACAGAAGTGACTTGTAGAGTACAGAGCACAAAACAATCTGACCTGCAGCAAGGAATCTGTTGAATAATTTAACCTGGCAATATGAAGTTTCAAACTCCCTGATACATGTAAGCAAAACAAAAGGAAAACCAGAAGAAAGAGAAGTATCCAGAAATAAAGACCTTCCATAACAGAATGTACCTAGGAGCTATGCTCCTGTTCCTTCTTGCCAAGATAGCTCCATCATGAGGTACCTCATGAGCTTGCCAGGCATCAGAGTTTGTTAGCAAAAATCAGATTGCCTTTGGTTTCCAATGTTTGTACATACTGTGTGGAATTCACAGCGAAATAAAGCTCTTCATAAATCTTTTGACTCCTCAGAAACCAGGAGTACAACTATCAGTCACCATTCCAAAAATGCTCTGTCCTTGCCAGCTAACTAGGCTGGGCTTTTTTTGGGTTTTAATAAACACCAGCCTTTCCTGGCATTAATTCCATAGCAAGAGGGAGATAAATTTGTCTCATCTAAATCTTCTTTCTTTTTTTTTTTTTCCCCCTTCCCTTTTATTTTTCTTTTTTTTTTCCAAAGGAGAAATCCATTGTTCAGATTAGAAGTCAAGATTTCATGTCATCCATGCTGGAACATGGCCAGCAGGACTTCAAATACTGTGCTCACTTTTGGGGCCCTCATTACATTGATCATCTCCTGAGAAGGGCAACAAAGCTGGTGAAGGATCTAGAGAACAAGTCTTACTAAGAGTGGCTGAGTGAACTAGCATTGTTCAGCCTGGACAAAAGGAGGCTGACCAGAGACCTCACTGCTCTCTACAACTCCCCAAAAGGAGGTTGTAGGGATGTGGGAGTTGGTCTCTTCTCCCTATTATCAGGCGATAGAGTGAGAGGAAATGGTCTGAAACTGTGCCAGGGGAGGTTTAAGTTGGATATTAGGAAAAAAAATTGTTATAGAAAGAGTGGTCAGGCATTGGAGTAGGTTGACCAGGGAGGTGGCCCTGGACTCATTGTCCCTGGAAGTGTTCAAGAAATATGTGGACATGGCAGTTTGGGACATGGTTTAATGGCCATGGTGGTCTTAGGTTGATGGTTGGGATTTGATGATCTTAAAGGTCTTTTACAACCAAAGCAATTCTCTGATTCTTTGAACAGCAAACTCAGAGAAAAGAACAGGAAGTGGCAGTAGCTAAAGATGGCTAAAAAATCAGAGAAGTGCCAATAAACAGAAAAATGAGAGAAATGAGAGACAGAGAAATGACAGTCTGAACCTTGAGATCTTGAGAATTAATTTTCACTAGAAGAAGTTTGGAAACTTTTTAATAGAAACTAGTAGGTGAAAATGGCAGGACTATTTGAGTCATTTAACCTGACTCTGTAAGTGAATAATGTCACTGCAAAGTACTGAGATTTGGGAGGGGGTGGGGGGGCGGGGAAATCTGAAATCACAACTCTGACACAGAAATGGTGGGAAATACTATTTTGCAGATATACTAGAAAATCTCCATTTTCCATTTTTTACTTTAACAAGACCACAAATCCAGCATTTTTAAAATTAATCTGGGAGTAAGTCAGGTTGTAAAACCCAGACATTGTTACCAAGATGGGAACAACCTAATCATAAATCCCAGCAGCCTGTTTCCCCATGGGATGAACGTTACTAGGGTGTTTGCCAAGACAGCAAATAAGTAAACCTCCTCTTGCTTCCACTCTCATGCTTAGCTGGGGTGAAGATTTATCCACACTGAAAACTTCTAACATAGCCCTGACCTTAATGATATCCTAAGGACACTTCTGTATTCCAGCCACGGGAACGGTGTTAAATAAAGCAGAGTGGGAAAACCTGCTCTCCTCAGAAGGATACAGAACAAGGATTTGCTGTCAATAATTTCTCTCACACATTTAGCCAGATCCCAGCATCCTTCATCGGTGTCAGATCAGGTCCTCGAGGGAAGAGTCACACTATTTCTAAAAATGCTTGCCCTAGCTTTGTATTAAAAATGGGTTCAGGAGTATCAGTGGTCTATCCTACTTAGCAGACGTGCTTTTGACTGTAACTTACAATCCATTCATCCATTTTTGTCAAGGGCTACTAATTAGCATTTAAATTAATTGCTGATTCGGTGTTCAGGAAATGCCAAATTCTCTGAGTGAAATCTTATTCTGCCCCAACATCCAGTCTGCAACAAGCAGTCAGGAGAATAAAATAAACCTGAAGGAGATTCTGAAAGATGTAATATAACATCTATGTGTGTCCAGTACCTGAAGGGGGCCTACAAGGAAGCTGGGGAGGGATTTATTACAAGGACTTCTTGTGCCAGGATCGCAGTATCACAGTATCACCAAGTTTGGAAGAGACCTCAAAGATCATCAAGTTCAACCTGTCACCACAGACCTCATGACTAGACCATGGCACCAAGTGCCACATCCAATCCCCTCTTGAACCCCTCCAGGGACAATGACTCCACCACCTCCCTGGGCAGCACATTCCAATGGTGAACGACTCTCTCAGTGAAGAACTTTCTCCTCACCTCGAGCCTAAACTTCCCCTGGTGCAGCTTGAGACTGTGTCCTCTTGTTCTGGTGTTGGTTGCCTGAGAGAAGAGACCAACTCCCTCCTGGCTATAATCCCCCTTCAGGTAGTTGTAGACAGCAATGAGGTCTCCCCTGAGCCTCCTTTTCTCCAGGCTAAACAATCCCAGCTCCCTCAGCCTCTCCTCATAGGGCTTGTGCTCAAGGCCTCTCACCAGCCTTGTTGGATTTAATCTTCACAAGGGTAGATTAAGATTGAGTATTAGTAAGAAATTCTTTACAGTGAGGGTGGTGAGACACTGAAACAGGTTGCCCAAGGAAGCTGTGGATGACCCAGGTTGGACAAGGCCTTGAGCAACCTGGTCTAGTGGAAGGAGTTCCTGCCCATGCAGGGACTCTAAGGTCCATTCCAACCCAAACTATTCTATGATTCTCTTATTTCTGTATGTGGAAGCAAAACAACACTCTAGTGCTTGTTACTGATGTAGATACTCATGCGTGTTCTCCCATCTGCAATACTCTTGGGGCATCTCCTACTCTGTGGTCCACCGTGTGTATACCAAAGCTGCAGAGCACACAGAAAGACTAATCAAAGCATGGTGTTCATCTATCTAATTCCCTCCTATGAGATAGGAGAAGGAAGGGAAAGGGAAAAAAATAATATAGCAAGTGAGCAAGCTTCTGTGATGCTAGATGGACAAAAACTAAATCTTGTTGCAACAGGCTTTCAACAAATATTTTTCTCTTGTCTATGGCTGGGGAGAAAAATATGACATTCTATAAATCAAACTGATTCAGCCTAAGCAACAACAGACCAGCAGAAAATTGTTTAGAGGGCAGAATCTATCCAGAAAAGCAATTACAGACTGAGTTAGATCTCCTCTGGGACTGAACAGCAGCCAGTGGTGGGGAGTTTCCTGCTCTCTCTTGCTCACCTGTATGCACTTCCTTTCTATTTTGCTACCTTAGTAGTCTGTGTTATCTTAGGAAGCACTGTATAATTGACATAATTGTGCTGAGCTTCACCATGCTAATCCAGAATCTACTTGACAACTCAACATGAAGAATATTTCTGGTCACCAAACAACAAATTTAGGTGCTGTGGAAGGTGAGATGCCTCAAAATCATCAGGCAAATGTGAGGCCATTTCAGAGGGCACCTCAATAAGGATGTATAAAGAGAGATCCTGGAAGGAGCCAGCAAGTAATACTATTTTTTGTGCCTGTGGTGGGTTGACCCTACCACCCTCAGTGTGTGTCTTTCCACCAGTAGTAATGTGGACATGAATGGGTTTGATGGACAGCTCCTTTGGTAAACTCCTCTCATCTTAGCCATTGAACCATATTTGAAGGCATGTCTTGACAGCCTTTGCTAATGATGGGTGTTGTCACTTGTGATACTATCTAAGATGTGTAAGAAGCTTGTGGGGCAGCAGCACAGTGCTGTGAGGTGTGTTCGTATTTTCCAGCCACCTTTTGCACTTTTTCTCTGAAGCTTCACACCATGCATATGGATCAGATTGCCTGCAAATATGCCTTGCAATCACTGCCTCCCTTGTCTCTCCTTGGACATTAGGGAGAAGTCCTTTACAATGAGGGTGGGGGAGCACTGGTGCAGATTGGCCAGAGAGGTGGTGGAGGCCCCATTCCTGGAGATGTTCAAGGTCAAACTTGATGGGCACCCTGAGCAACCTAGCATCCAGTTAAAGATGTCTCTGATCCCTGCAGGGAGGTTGGACTAGATGACCATCAAGGCTTCCTTCCAACCTGATGCATTCTATGTATATATTCTGTATCCATCAGGGTTTGTCTTTATAGAGACTGAAGACCGTTTAAGGTAGATATTTTCTCTCATGGAAACTTCATCAGTTCTAAGTCTGTGCTGAAGGTCAGAACTTGACTACAGTCTAAGGGAAATATAATCATGCAAATGATAGGAAGAGATACTTTATCCTTTTTAAAACCCCTTAGATGTGGAAATAGGAGATGTGTTAATGGAGGAGGTCATCAATAGTTCTTCTGGTTGAAAGTAGGTATCCTCATGATATATTTGGGAAGATGTGGCATACAATAAGGTATCTAAGAGCAATTAATAAAGTTCTTGTTATTAACCACAGTCTTGAACTTCAAATTAATTTCCATTCAAAATTTCACTTCAACTCAGTACACATGCAGGTACAAGTGAGAATTTTACAGACACATGCAGACATGATTTCTTGTGTACCACAAACACACACACCTGTATAAATAGTAACTCTGTATATAATCACACTAATAAATTTAACTTGCCCCCAACATACACCAGGTGTCAAAGTGAGCATTTGAGGCTTAGCAGATTGCAGACATACAAGTGGCTTATTTCTGTCTACAGTAGCACAAACCAGACCTCAAATCCCCAGCTTTTTTCCTCTTTCCTGGCTAAGCACTCTGGCGGAAGATAAGCATTAGCACTGATGTGTTCTGATAACAGGCAAGCAAACAAAAATAAACTAAAAATTGGTTTGTTTTGCTTAGTTTTGACCAAAAAAAAAAGGCCAAAAGCTGGCTCTCATCAGAGAACTGAGAAGCAACACTTTCATGGGGAACGAAGGAATTATGTAACAGAGTCAAGATGCAGAACAAACAGAGAAATGTTTCAATAATCATCTGTGATGGAGGAGAACACATTCATCCACATATTTGACAGTGGGCAACCCTTTCAACACCTCCACCACTCTCCTCTTCCCCTAGACACTGATAAAGCCTCTGGTAGGAAGTGGTCTGCAAAGAGGGAAAGAAGAACAAGATCTGCAAACCAAGAAAATCAAGAGGGAAGTGATTTCAAGTGATAGGACAAGATAAAATAGCCTCAAGTTGGGCCAGGGTAAGTTTAGATTGGATATTAGGAAATATTCCTTTACTGAAGGAGGGGTCAAGCGCTGGAATGGGTTGCTAAGGGAGGTGGTGGAGTCACCATCTCTGGAAGTGTTTAAATACCATGTAGACATGGCACTCTGGGACATGGTTTAGTGGGCATGGTGGTGTCAGGTTGGCAGTTGGACTCGATGACCTTAGAGGTCTTTTCCAACCTTAATGATTATGTGATTCATTGCTCTCCTGACTGCAAGAGGGAACATCAGTTCTCAATAAGGCAGCATGCCACAATTTTATTTCCCTTTGTGTCTGATATTACTAACACAGCTGGTGCAGGTCTCTAGGATGTTTTAATGAATATTTAGAAGCAGTGACACTAAAAATGCATTAAACTGGTCACACCTAATACTTATTCTTAACACTTCTCAGGCTATGAATTTGTTTTCTCACTGTTACAGAATGAAGTATTGGCACCCACACTACAAATCCAACCTTCTCTTTCCTACAACCAAGATTCTAGCTAATCTACCATGAATGAAAGATCAATATCCTTGTGTTCCTTACAGACTCCTGGGCTGTATACAAAAGACTCACAGGCTAGAAATGTTCCTTCTGTTTCCTGCTATGCTAGAAAGGCTTTTGTGGGATTTTTGGCCAACTCACTTGTGTTATACTTCATGCCCAGTGCCCTATCACGTGGGAGCACTGAAAAGAGGCTGGCCCCATACTATTCACATCTACTCTACACATATTTATAAGTACTGATAAGACACTGAGAAGAAATGTCTACTTAAAATTATCCATAACCTTGTCTGAGAAAAGGTTTTATGAGCAACAGGTCACTTAGGTCTTTGTGCAAGTGCTGGATGATAAACACAACAATTAGATGTGACTGTCCTGGACTGATCATGATGAGGATATCTGTCCACCAGGATCTATTAATTCATATTCCACATTTGTTTTATATCAGCTTCCAAATCACTCCATTGAGCCATGGGTCTCTTCAGCAGCAAACTGCCCAAAACAGATATGTGTGCTTACAAAAACCCATGACAAAATTTTTAATTCATATATATATACACACAGTAGAAATGTTTGTTGGGGACACTTAGTCTTTTTATAGAAAAGAAGATAAAGTGCATTTAGTATTTACAGCTACACTTTTTCTGTAGGTGTTCAGAAGAAGGTCTCCTGAGCACTAATTCTCTGAAGATAGGGAAATCCATAAGCAAAGCTCCAAACTCACAGACTGACTTTTCCTTTAGCATCTCCTTCTTTCTGCCCCAGGCTGCAGTGTATAAACTGAGTGGAGAGGGAAGTAGTTGTAATTTATCACACTGACTGATACCAGCCCCAGGAAAGGTAGTTTATTGCAGGTGGTATGTTATCTTCAAAAGTAAAAACTGTGCAAAGATTACAACAAAAACTTTGACACTTTCTACACTTTGTTTGCAGCACTATTAATTCCTCACTCTGGATTTATTTCCATGAAGGTCATGCAACCAGAAAAAATACAGTGGAGGAATTCATTTTCTTTTTAGGAGCGTTCTGGGAAACCAAGCAATTAGAGCAATCTTGAGCTGTCACAAATTATCAATTGCCACTCAATTATTTTACTTAAATAAAATACTGATGGGCAAGTCTGATGTGTAGCTATCAACTGAGTGATTCATTCAGGTGCACTATTTATTTCTGAGAAATTAAAGGAAAAATAAAAATCTAGCTGTAACTGAAAGGGGAATGACAATGGGACAAGGAAGAAAAATATGCCTCAGCTTTCCATGATTCTCTGCCGAGTTGCCAATTCTTAGATCAGAAAGAGTTGAAAATCCTGTACTCTCTAGAGAGTCTGGAGATAATTAATATCTTCATTGATGATCTGGATGAGGGGGTTGAGTCAGTCATCAGCAAATTTGCGGATGACACGAAGCTGGGGGCAGGTGTTGGTCTGTTAGAAGGTAGAAGGGCTCTCCAGAGGGATCTTGACCGACTGGACAGATGGGAAGAGTCCAACATGATGGCATTCAACAAGCACAAGTACTGGGTGCTACAATTTAGCCACAACAACCCCGTGCAGAGCTACGGGCTGGGGTCAGAGTGGCTGGTGAGCAGCCAAACAGAAAAGGACCTGGGGGTACTGATTGACAGCTGCCTAGACATGAGCCAGCAGTGTGCCCAGGTGGCCAAGAAGACCAATGGCATCCTGGCCTGCATCAAGAATAATGTGGCCAGCAGGAGCAGGGAAGTCATTGTGTGCCTGTACTCTGCACTGGTTAGGCCACACCTTGAGTACTGTGTCCAGTTCTGGGCCCCTCAGTTTAGGAAGGACATCGAGACACTTGAATGTGTCCAGAAAAGGGCGACAAAACTGGTGAGAGGTTTGGAGCACAAGCCCTATGAGGAGAGGCTGAGGGAGCTGGGGTTGATTAGCCTGGAGAAGAGGAGGCTCAGGGGAGACCTTATTGCTGTCTACAACTACCTGATGGGTGGTTGTAGCCAGGAGGGGATTGGTCTCTTCTACCAGGCAACCAGCACCAGAATGAGAGGACACAGTCTCAAGCTGCACCGGAGGGAGTTTAGGCTTGAGGTGAGGAGAAAGTTATTTACAGAGAGAATTGTTAGCCATTGGAATGGGCTGCCTGGGGAGGTATTGGTGTCACCATCCCTGGAGGTGTTCAAGAGGGGATTGGACGTGGCACTTGGTGCCATGGTCTAGTAGTCATGAGGTCCGTGGTGACAGGTTGGACTTGATGATCTTTGAGATCACAAAAGGTCTCTGCCCTGTACTTGTCTCTGCATTTCAAAATCAAATGCTACATTATTTGCAGACTATTCCAGACTTTGTGCACTGCAGACTGTGCTGTTGACACTCATCTTGTATATTTTCAGTCAGTAATGGAAGTTACCTAAAAGGTACAGATGCTGAATAAAGATATCTGAGGGACAATTAATTAAAACTACAGCCAAAAGATTTACAAAAGGAATGCTTGATGGCTATCACCTCCTTTAAAAATCAGACCTGCTGGAGCTGACTCTCCTAAAGAACCCCCATGTGGATTTAATCTCCATTCTCTTCACAGAAAGATTCTTTTGCAAAGTATCCATTATAGCAAAAATGATTAATCTCATTGTTCAAGGATTTCTTTCTTAATGTTTCATTTATAACTCTCTGTCCTTAGTTACTACTTGGTAATTTGTTACTACCTTCAACCTCAATATTTTAAATTATTCTACCCTTTTTTTCAATGCTATTTCACATCAAGTATTTCTATGCAGCCATCATGGCTCAACTAATCACTGCTGCACTTTCTGAGCCTGCAGTTGGTAAATTCCTGTAATCTCTCTTCATAAATTATACTTAATACTTCTTCCTCATTTCTTTCCTTCTGGATCACCTCCAAATTTCTAATAGAAAAAGGAGGCCAAAAAGCTCTCATTTCTTACCCACCTTCCTATCATATAAAAGGTGTCACTGTCTAAGGCAGACACAAAAGACTCTAAAATGGTGCACATTACATTCCAACTCCCTGTGTTTATTTTCCAGGGGGAAATTTCCAGTTTCTGGTTAAAACTTCAACATTATCTCACACCAAGTCTTTATATTCCTTTATCTCAGGGAAAGAAGCAACTCTGGTGGGTTGCACAGCCTGAATAATCTAGAAGTTGTTCTAGGTCAACTTTTGCAATAAGCTTTTAGCTTCTCATGGCAAGACTTTGTCTCTATAAAGAGATTAGAAATGTGCAAACCCTTAGGCTGCACAAGAGTCACCCAGAAGAAAAGTTTCTCTAGGCTTTCTCAATAAGCACAAGAGGAAGGTAGGCACCTTCAGAAAGAAGTTGCCATCTTTGATATTTAAATAGAAGTGAGATGAGTCTGAGACACTATAGATAGCACTTTGGAAGGTGAAGGAGCTCTCCGAGTCCTGTGTTCAAGAGTGAAAAATGTGGTTCAGAAAACGCAGCTTGGTCACCCCACCCTACAGACAACACACCTGTGTTTGCACACATGAGCATAACAGCACTGGGCTGGATATCATGAGCTGGATTATAAATCTGTGACAAATGAAAATGATGATCAATCGATTCTACGGTTTCTGATTAAGATATGCTTTATTTGTCAGAATGCCCTGTGCTGTCCAAGATGTCATTTACTTTCTGTATCTCAACCAGTTTCTGAACATCTTTATTGATGTTCCTGAAAATAAGCTTTTCAGAGGGATCTGGAGAGTCTGGAGAAATAACAGAGAGAAATCTCATTAAGACCTTGGAGTGCTGGTGGACAGCAAGGTCTCCATGGAACAACAATGTGCCCTTGTGGCCGAGAGCCAATGGTATCCTGGAGTGCATCAAGAAAAGTGTGTCCAGCAGGACTAGGAAAGTTCTACTCCTCTATTCTGCCCTGGTGAGACCACACCTGGAATACTGTGTCCAGTTTTGGGCTCCCCAGTTCAAGAAAGACAAAGAACTGCTAGAGAGAATCCAACAGAGAGCTACGAGGATGATTAGGGGGCTTGAGCATCTCCCATGTGAAGAGAGACTGAGAGCCCTGGGGCTGTTTAGTCTTGAGAAGAGAAGACTGAGAGGGGATCTCATCAATGTGTATAAATATCTGAGGGGTGGGTGTCAAATGGAGGGGGACAAGCTCTTTTCAGCCCTTCTTGTAGATGGGTGTCACATTTGCTGATTTCCAGTCAGCTGGAACCTCTTGGCTGAGCCAGGACCGCTGATACATGATAGAAAGTGGCTTGATGAATACTTCTGACAGTTCCTTTGGTACTCTTGGGTGGATCCCACCTGGCCCCATAGGTTTGTCTAAGTGTCCCCTTAGATTATGGTGACTTCACTTTACTCCCCGTCCCTTTCTCCAGCTCAGGGGGCTATCATCACCATCATCAACCTCTACACAGTCAAAACACTCCCTAATCTAACCTATCTCACCACCTCTCCTTCCTTGCCTGTCTTATCTGAAAAGCTTATAGCCATCAACTGCAGGACTCCACTTGTATGAGTCTTCCTATTGTGCTTCTTTGATGGCAGCTATATCATAGCTCCCCAGCTGCACAGTGACTTTCAGCTGCTCCTGTTTGATGATCCTACTGCATGCATTGAAGCTCTTACATGTGCAGATTACCAGTGCAATATTACATGGTGTCTGGCATCCCAGATCCAGAGATCTGATGTTCATCTCAGATTAGGGCTGTGAATTACAATATTGTCAAGTCATTAAAAAGAGAGCTAAGAACATAAGCAGCTTGCTTTCTGACCAAAGCAGCCATCATCCAAACAGTTCATCATTTATTTTACTTTGTCAACTTTGCTTATGTGTCATTGGCAGATGGGGAAGATGCTCTTAGAGAAAAAAAAAAAAATCTAGGCCATTTAAATCTTTAAATGAGAAAGCTATTATTTATAGATTTGGTGGTTTACTTCCTCCAGGACTATCTGGAGAAAGCTCATCAAAAAGCCACAGAAATTATCAAAGGTGCCAGAAATATGACTTAGTTGGAACATCAGGAAGCAGTGTGTACTTTCCAGTGCAGAAAAGGGTAGTGATGGGAAGACACAGGACAATGCTTTTCAAATAACTGCAGCTGTTGCAAATAGGAAGGGAGTGACCTGCTCTCCATAGCCATCACCCATATGACAGAAATTTGTGGTCTTAAACTGCAACAGAAGACATTTCTACAAGAAACTAATGATTTGGGTAGTTGATCCTGTCTTAGAGCTCAGAGATGGATTTGATGATGTTTAAAGATTGCTCTTTACTCTGATTGTCTAATATCCAATACAATTGACACACATCTTGGAAATCAGAGAGAGAGATGGACTATTTCAGACAGCAGCAGCCACAGACTTCCCTTCAGCTTGAGTCACTAAACTGATGAAAGCATGCACCTCTCCTTCAGCACGAGACAAATTCAGCAAATCTCTGCTCTGCTAAACACCCCTGTCCACAACAATAAAAGGCTAAACTCAATGAGCTTTAACCAACTGATCAATAGCAACAAAGGCATTTTCTGTCATGAAACAGCAACAGATAACAATCGGACAGCAGCGTCTCCTCCTTAGCGTGGAACAACAGCGTCTGCAGGCAGGGACACCTTGCAACAGTGTGCCTGTCATCTATCAGCTGTGTGCAAAAACAAGCCGGGACTAACCCCTGTGCCAAAGACTGCACTTAGAAGCCATCAAGCATGTCTCCAAGTGACAGAACAGATACTCCTGTGCTCATAAAACCAGCAGTCACTTAGCAGAGGAGTAGGTTATCCTGCATCTGCTCTCACCTGCACTGGAAAAGAGGAAAGTAAAATGCCATGTCCACATGCAAACATCTCCAGAGATGGTGACTCCACCACCTGCCTGGGCAGCCTGTTCCAATGCCTGGACACTCTTTCAGGAAAGAAATTTTTCCTACTATCCAATCTAAACCTCCTCTGGCACAATTTCAGGCCATTTCCTCTTTTTCTGTCACTTGCTACTTTGGAGAAGAGACCAACCCCCACCTCAGTACAACCTCCTGTCAGGTAGTTGTAGAGAGTGATAAGGTCTCCCTTCAGCCTACTCTTCTCCAGACTACTAAAGTCACAGAGTATGCTATAGTTACATACACATTTGACTTTTTTATTAATATCAAGATACTTATATCAAGCCTTGGTGAACAATGCTGGAAAGCCACTGAAGTAGTTCAAACCCATCTACGGAAAGAAGAAACATTGTCACTGCTTTTTTTGGCTGATGACAGTAACTTCTGACTGGTTTATGGTTATTTGTCATAAACTGATGGATTGAGCTCTGTTCAGTCCTTACCAACCACTGCTCACCACCTGCCAGCAGGACTGGTAGGACACAATAACAAGTTGTTAAGAGAAGGAGCCTATTTACAACAAAAACAGGATAAAGTTTTAGTTTCTTTAAGGACAACTGAAAAACACAAATTACATTTGCTTGCCATTGCCTAAACAGTTACACATACTGACAGAAGGCTCATTTATCTGATGAAATCTTTGAGAGAGACCTTCGTCCTACAAGACCAAATCCATGCCTTCCTTAGGGGACACTGGCTCATCATTGCTTTTCACCAGGAGGCTGGATAAGTCCTTGGATCTCATTGAAAATTAATGAAAAAAATGTTTGCCATCCCACACCAGAGATGTGCTTCTCCAACTTTCTGTACCTGAGCTGATCTCTGAAAACACCAGTGATGCGCTCTGCATCACAGTTTTTGTCCTCCAGCCCTGACAGATTCCCCACTTGAATCCGACTGAGTTTTGCTCACTTGCCCTTTGTGATGTGCTGATTACAGAATCACAGAGTGATAGGGTGTTGGAAGAGACCCCCAGAGATCATCTAGCCCAACAGCCCTTCCAGAGCAGGTTCACCTAGAGCAGGTTGCACAGATTGTGTCCAGGAAGGTTTTGAATGACTCCAAAGATAAGAAGGTGGAAGAGCCACACCACCCATGGCATCTCAGGCTTCCCAAGTGCCAGAGGTTATGAAAGCACTCAGAAACATTCTCCTAGTGGGTGCACATCTTTGATGGCACATCCCTGATGGCTATCCTCACCAGAGGAGCCAAAAGCATCACTTAAATTTGGGCTGTCTCCACAAGCAGCTACTGCCCAGACAGCCTCAGCTCACAAGAAAAGCAAACTAATATCCCTTTGCTTGTTTTGCCTCTGGAAGACCCCAAGGCATGGTTGTGGAGTGGCTCCTGCCATCAGGAACCAGTACCCCCTTTTTCAGCATCATTTGCAAGGTCACATTTTGATTTAGTAGACTCTCAATATGGTTTATTAACAGGACAGAGTTTCTGCCTTGATTCCCACCCTTATAAATGCACTGAACCTCTGCCTGAAGGCTCTTTGGGTTTAATTTTGTATCTTTCTGCTGTGTTTTGGTGCTTCTGTTTGTTTGTTTGTTTTGTTTAGTTTTGTGTGTGTTGGGGGTTTTGTTGTTGTTTTTTGCTGCTGTTGTGTTGTTTGCTTTCTTCTTTTTTTTTTTTTTTTTTAACAGAAAACAGATTGCCATAAATTTTGCCCTTTCAAGTGCTTAGTGACAGAATGGAGTTGCCCTCAGTCACATCTGTTTATCCTGGTAAGCGCATTTATGAAGTGATTTCCCATCCTCGTTATTCTGTCAATGGCATTTCACACTGTAGCTACTTTAATGCAGCATTTTATCACTTGTCCTGAGGGGTTCTGACAGCTGCTGATTTTGAGGCTTCATTTCAATCTTAATTTTCTTATTTCCCTTTTATTTCCCCCCCCCCTTTCCATCTTCTCCTTTATTTCCCAGGGCTGTGGGAAGAAAGGGGAGCACAGTGAATGATGATGATTTTCTGTTTCTTTGACTGCATAGATATTCTAATCCCAGAACTGAAGTTGTGTTATCAAGGAAAAGTTAAACTTCAGGGAAGTGCTGCTGCATTTCGGTTGGCTGTTAGACTTTTCTCTTTGACTTGATAAATTCTCCACTAATGCTACTGGGTTTAAATTCCCCTGTTCCCTTGCTGTGCAGAAATTGGATTGTTCATCTCCCAGGGAAGGTATTTTGCATTCTTGCTTGCTGTGATCCTCCCACCACCCAGAATTACCTAAAGCAAACCAGAATAGACAACAATCCAGCTCAAGCCATGGGAGAACAAGAATTTTACTCAAAGAATTACACATGCATATCAGCCCATCCTGAGACACTTCACTTCTCACTCACAACACTTACATTTCCTTCCAAGAAGGACACTACCAACATGAGGGAGGAAAAACTGAATAGCTTTTTTTTTCCACCAAAAGAATGGGAACCCAAACCTGACCATCGCATCGTAAAATTATGAATCATAGAATCACAGAATCATGGAATCATAGAATAGTTTTGATTGGAAGAAACCTTTAAGATCATGAAGTCCAACCATTAATTCCGCACTGCCAGGTCACCACTAAACCATGTCCCTCAGCACCACATCTACATGTCACTTACATCCTTCCAGGAATGGTGACTCCACCACTTCTCTGAACAGCCTGTTTCAGGGCTTTACATCCCTTTCTGTGCAGAAACAAAGTATGGGAACTCAGACCTGATTCTGTTGAAGCTGACAGCTATATTCGAATTAATTTCAGAGAGCTTCTCCCCACACCACCTCTCTCCCCCAAACCAGAAATGTCCAGACACCAGCTTGTTTTCCAACAGCCACAAAGAGATAATTCACTGTTTCAGTAGTAATGCTTTGCAGCCTTCTGAGAAGCAAGAAAGAGCTGTAGTAAGAAGGAAGCCACAAAGCCCTCACTTTCTTTGTGACCTGATGGTAACTCCTGGTTTGGTCAGTTGCACAGCAAAGAGACTTCTAATTAGCATCACTACCAGGAGCCTTCATAGGACTTAGAAGATTATAAAAACTCAATCTTTTGTGGAGATGGGACCAGAGCAGGTTTGTTGTAAATGTGTTGCACACTGCACAAGTGAAAGATATTCAAATGTTTCTCCTGTATATCTGTCAGACATTGGATATACATACACTCTTCAGATGTGCAAGTGGACAGAACGATGTATTTGCTGAAGAAAACTCTGTGAATCCTTTATGTTGCAAGTCTTTTAGACATCAGACTGACAGTAGGAAAATATGTTTTGTCAGCTTTCAAAATCTCAGCCTGATTCAAGATGCTGTCTCTAGTTTGCAAGGTCATAGAAAAGGATGTGTTGCATCATTTACCAACAACGAACAAGATATGAATTTCATCCTGAGGCTACCATTCTGTTACTCTATTTTCACTTAGTTTTCCTAAATTGTAAAAATAAGTCTATTCTTCTGATCTGCAATTAACATCAGATTCAATTATTATTATTATTTTCAACAGAATTGATTTCCCCTCCCCCCCATCCCCATTTTACTGCTGGAATGGACTGTCCCATTGGTAAAAGGGCAACTTGCCAGAATATTACTTACGTAGACCTGGCATGCCTGAATGGAAAGCTTTTCATTTGTTCAATTAAAAGTAAGCATCAAAATCAAGATATTGTTTTTCTTTAATTTCATTATCCAGACTGATGGCTTATAAATGCCTTTACTCATGAGGCCATCAGACCATGATTACAAGGAGAATACTAAGCCTCTTTTTTCAAACTACAGAAGACACATCATGATGAAGCTGATGGGGTAAATGAAACAATACTGACATTAAAACACTATGCCATATTCTTAAGAGAAACCAGGGCTTAGAATCATTGAATTACAGAATTATTTCAGTTGGAAGAGACCTTTAAGATCATCAAGCCCCAACCATCAACCTAAAACCACTATGGCCATTGAATGATGTTCCCAAGTGCCATCTCCACATGTTTCTTGAACAGCTCCAGGGACGATGACTCCACCACCTCCCTGGGCAAACATGAAAAGGTTAAGATTGGTCTCAGAAAAAAAAAACAAATACCTAAACATGTAAGTTCAAGTTACAAAAGCTTTGGGTGACAAAAGTGTCCTCACTTGGACCTAAAGTTGGAAGTTGATCTAAGAGATAATGATGACAGAATCAGGGACACAACACTGCCATTTAAAGCAAAAGAAAAAACAAACAAACAAACAAAACAAAACAACCAACCAAAATCCCAAACACACACACACAGAGAAACCAAACCAAAGAAACAAACAAAACCCCAAAACGAACAAAACCAACCAACCAAAAAAAACCACCCTAACCCCCCCAAAATCAAACAAACAAAACACCATAAACCCAGTGTTTTGTCCCAACAGTCTGGTCAAGGAGAAAACCATAGGTATCAGTGACTAGGGATGTATGTCACAGCTAGTGAGATGAACATTACTTCTAGTAGATAAAGGCTGATCATGGCTCAGCTCATGATAGAACAGATGTCTAAAATCACATTGGATCAACTATTTTCTACATGTCTTTAACATCACACTTGCAAGATTTAGATAAAGGTTGGACTTGATGATCTTAAACTATATTCTTACCCTGAAAGGCTGTGCAGGTCTTTTTCAACCTTAACGGTCCTATGAATCTGTGATTCATGGGGCAGACCAGATGGATGGTAAAGGCACATTGCACCCAGAGTGCAATGCCCAGTGTGCAGGGCATTGAGGTGACAGTTTCCCAGAAAAGATGGAATAATCATGGACTCATAGAACAGCTTAGGCTGGAATAGACCTTAGAGATCATCTAATTCAACCTTCCTGCCATGGGCATGAACAAATCTCCACTAGACAAGGTTACTCAAGGCCCCATACTACCTGGCCTTCAACATCTCCAGGGAGGAGATGATAATAATGAATAACATATACATAGAAGATGTACAAGTCACCCATTGGGGACAATGAACAGGACAGAAAGGGATTGTTGTTCTGTAGACCTGCTTGCCAAGACTGGAATGGTTCATTACAAACATCAGAAAGACCTGACCACTTTCAATAATATGACAATGAACGATGTCCAGTGTTGATGAATGCAAGGGTGCAAGGGGAAAATTAAAATGGCTTGTACAGCTCATGTGGCTCTATATTTGGCACAGGAGTTCCACAGAATGATTCAAGCAGCCCAAGGAAAACCAGTGCTTAATGCACTGATGCTTTCCAAAATAGCAAACAAGATATTAGGAAGCACAATGAACCAGGCGATAAATAACACAAGGCTGCCAGTTTGGCACCGCTTACCAGCTCCAGCCTCACTTAGAAGGAAAGCATTCATTTATCTCTGTGCTAATGCAACATGATCAGAGAGTGCCAGTACCTTTGTTGCAGACAGGAACAATGTGGCAGAGGCAGGTGGAATTTCAGTGGCACTCCTGCCCCCGCATCTCAAAGGACAGGGTCTTGCCTCACCTTGTTTGAAGGTCACCAAGCATCAGAGAGCCTGCAGTACAAAGCCATCTGCTCAGCCACCCCCTCGGCTCAAGCCACTACAACATGGTGCCATCCTGACACCCACAGAGAAAGCCCACCTGTGAAACAAATGCACATGCTTCTCACAGCTCTTCCAAAGCTATTGTGGAACTCTTTTAATGGCACATAACAATAGATGCTCTAACTCCACAGGCATCATGAGAAAAAGATGAACAAGGTTTAACCCAAACCTCACCACTCACACAGTGTGCTACAAAATCAATTAATGTTTCTGTTGCAGAGAGAATGGAGGGGTTGAGAAAAAAAGGGACATCTCAAATAGAGCTAGATATGAAGCCAACACTGTTCATCATGATACAACAACTGCATGTGTCCAGAGGGGATACACTGGTGCCCTGAGGACATCAGAATTGTAAAATGCAATGCTGGCCCTAATTAGGATGTGATGCTGCTGCTGTGATATTTGAGACACCCAGCTTGTTCCTCAGCTTGGCCCAGAACTCAGTTCTGTGTTGCACAGCTTCCAGCCTGCAATTCCCTTCTGGGTTGTCTTCTGCTCACTATGATCCCACTGAGGTCTTCCCAGTCCCAGCAGCACACAGTAGGAAGAAATCAGGAAAATGCTCCAACTAACTGTTTTTCCCCAGCCAGCAAAGGTCCAGAATAAAATACCAGCATCACAGAATCACAGAATGATATGGGTTGGAAGGTCATCTAGTCCAACTGCCCTGCCAGAGCAGGTTCACTTACAGCAGGTAACACAGGACATCGTCCAGGTGGGTTTTGAGTAACTCCAGAGACAGAGACTAGCATGTTGTTGGGCAGCCTGCTCCAGTGCTCTACCACTCTCAAAATAAATTGGTTCCTCTTCTTGTTTGGATGAAACTTCCCATGTTCAACTTTGTGCCCATTACCTCTTACACGGGACATGTCACAGACATAGGATTGGGACAACAGGGAAGGAAGACTGGATTGTGAGATACAGAGGAATAACATAGGACCTTGAGGAAAGGACAAGGATGGAAAAACATTGAGAGATGTAGCATGGCAGGATCGTTTCGAGTATGGTTGTAAAATATCTTGTGCTTCTGCAAAAACACCCAGGGGAGGGGAAAGCTGTGCATGGAAGAACTGCTGCTCGTGCTTTTCTTTGGAGGTGTTTCAAAGTCATTCCAAATGACACACCAGTTCATTTACAGCCCACAGAAATCAGCACTGAAGTCAGTTGATCAATATCACTTTCCAACAGCTGGGGTTCTACCCCATAAGCAAATTAGCTTGCTCACCATGTCCCTTAAGTGTGTCTGGGAAAAGACTACCTATATTTAAACCCCACTGATTTAGGAGAGACTTTCCTTGCATCTCTTTCTTATGAGGTGACATCTCAGAAGTAATAATCTTTCTACCAAATAAAAGGAAGGAAGTTCCTCTAAATCTTAATAGATGAGTCATAAAAAGTTGTGACATTCAGAAGCACCTGGAGCTGAGTGGAAACACTCAAGACTATAAGACGCAGAGTCCTCAATTCTTAGATAGGGAGACAGGAGACTGGTAGAGACGAGCTTGGCTGTTTGCATTTAAAGCTCTTTATTCACTGGCTCAGCAATTCTGCTGTGGCATTTATTTTTAATGCTTTATTTTTGCAATTTGACTTTCTAATGGCAGCACCTGAAGTCACCTTCCTTAACCCTTCACAGTGATAGAAATTAGAAAGAACAACAGGAGGAAACAACTGAAGGAACTTGGCTTATCCCTCCTCAGTAAGAGATGATTCCCTCGTAAGCAATCAGCACCCACATGCAAAGCTGCAGGATTTCCTTTTATTTCCTCCAGGTACACTGAGGGTGAGGAAACCTAATCCCAAAAGTCCTTGCATCCCAGTGCTGAGACTCATATTTATAAGCATAAGCTAAAATCAGACAGGCAGAGAAGTCATGGGGTTTGCTTTTAATTTTCTTGTCCCTTGTTACTATTTGGCTGCAGTCAGCAAGGAACAGAGAGGAAGGAGAGAAATGCTCCCTGTGATAATCAAAATGCTCCAGAGAGTTCACCTTTAGGATTATTTTAGAGGATAGAGCCAAATACAGGGACTGATGCTAACAGATTGACCCTGGCTGCTTGCAGGACTTGCTAATTAAATCGGACCAAAGAGTTGAAATGTACATGGCACTATGTTTATAGGGACTGTTGAAATGAGAACAAACAGAACATCCTTTTGAATCACTGCAGATCTAGACAACCTTCACTTTGCCTCCTTACCAGTTTCCTATCCTCTGTTCAATATTACTCCCCACTGGCCCCATCCCATGTGAAAAAATACCAACAATATAGAGGAATATCTGGTCTGTTTTGAGTTTTGTCAAAGACCCAAATCCCTGGAAACCACCGGGATGGAGCAGTTGTTTGGTATATGTGGAGCAATGGGGAGAACATATGAATTACTTCATACACTCTCCTTCTACTACAATCATAGAATACCAGGTTGGAAAGGTCCTCAAGGATCATCTGGTCCAAACTTTTGAAGATTGGGTACAGCCAATTTCTTGGCTGATACTGAGACACCAAATTAATTTCATGCCTGAGAAATGGAAGCTTTCTGAAGGTATTTTGGTTCACCAGAAACCTGATCAGCACAGATGACAGGGAAGCTGAAAAAGAGTCATAATTCCTCAAAAACCTCTGAATTTACAGCCAATCCCTAAAACTAGCCATGCAAAGAGGCAGTAAGTGCTTTCCTCAACAACTTGCCTTGCACATTAGGACAGGATTTTTTCTTACATGAGAACACAGCAGTCTTTTCAAAGAGAGTGCAAGAGCTCTGAGCACTGTGTGAGATTTAAAGTAGTTCCTCCTCATCACTGCCAAATAGCTGGGCTCCCAGCATTCCCAGGGGAGAAAGGACTCCTCTAAGAAGCTTGACAGGGGCAAAATGCCCTTGTGTGTATGAGGGCTTTGAACACAGACCCATTCTGTGAAAGTAGCCAGCAGCAAAACATTCTTCATAAAATAACCATATGCTAATCCAAGTCTCCAGTACTCAACTCTGAACCCCCCATGGACATCTGCTTGTCAGTCCCACAGCACTCAGGAGATTAATCATCTTTTAAGAGCTTAACACAGCACATTGTCTGACAAGGCCCATGTTCCTGTAAGTTTTCCCCCAGGTGTGCTTTATGTGTACAAGGATCAGAGCAGCTCTTTTCCTTCCTGTCCTCCTTCCTATAGCCTCATCTTCGTATCACAAGATTTTTCAGAGGGCAAGAAGTTATCTCTCTCTGTGACAGGGCAATCTGCTATGTGCTCTCTGAGAGACGGGCTGCTATTTAGCTTCTCTTGATGAAGTCATGATATCATGGGCGAAACTTCAGAGCACAGCAAGCTCGCGCTGTAGGGGAGATCTGCCTTCGGTTACAAATGATGATTAGCATTTTCCTTGAGCTTCATCCAAGCTGGATAGATGAGAGGGTGTTTTGTGAATAGGAGCACATTCCATCTGCCTAGCAACTTGAATAAGGGGAGAAAAATTAAAAGCCAAATACACCAGATCTTGTCTTTGGATCTCTCATCGCAGCACAATCTGAAGGGAATTCAGTGTGGAAATACAGAACAAGAAGCATTTTAATCCTGGCATTGATCCTGACTCTTTTGCAGGTTTTAGACAAGGGATTTACATTTCTGCAGTGCCCAGCTGGAAGACAAACAATCCATAATGTCTCAGTTTCTCCAGCTGTGAAATAGGTATAGGAGCACCATAAGAAATCTGCAGCAATTTTGATCCCTCGTGTGCTCTGTTGGTAAGAACTGACAAGGACAGACAAGATTCAGGAACGGGCACAATCTTGAACATAGGAAGATCCATCTTACCACGGGGAGGGTCTTCTTTGAGAGTAGTAGAGCACTAGAACAGGCTGCCCAGGGAGATTGCAGAGTATCCATCTCTGGAGTCATTCCAAACCCACCTGGACACTGTCCTGTGGAACCTGCTGTGAGAGACTAAATCTTGTCTCTCCTGCTGTGACTCAACAAAGATAAAATCACCTTTGCTGCTTGCCCAGACAATAGCTGATGTGTATTGGGCAGAGCCACAGGAAGGACTCTCGGGAAGGTGCATAGGTAAGGACTGCTCATGAGACTGCAGCTGTCCTAGAAATGGGCAGAGGCCAATCGACCAAAAAACTGTATAAAAGATCTGAGCAACTACTGGCTCAGTAGAAGGAAAACACAGCAGGAAAACATGGAAGGAAAAGACCTGGACAATGCCGCTGAGAAGGAAAATGAGAGAAGGAAAAGCCTGGGGCAATGATGCTCTGAAGAAAAACGGAGAGAACACCAGGACAGAGACATCACCATGTAGCCTGAAAGAACCCCCTCTCCATGTCCAAAGTTCTGCCCACTGCAACTCATGGAGCTGAAGAGGCTGCTCAGAGAACAACATCTCCTCTACATCCAAAGCTGCAGCACCTTTCCTCCACAGACTCAAATTGTTTTGGGGGGTGAGGGGTGTGGTAATATAATTCCTTTCCTCTTCTCTCTCCCTCTTCTCTCTCTCACACTCTATTGTATCTCTCTCTTCTTCTGATCTATCCACTTTATTTGTGTAATAAATAGTCTAGCTGTTGATATTTTGGCCTTGTTTGTGCCTCTAATTTCATAACAGAGGAATGTTCAGAAGAACTGAGACTCTTTCCCTCTCCAGACCGAGACACCGGCTCTGGGTGAACCTGCTCTGGCAGGGTAGTTGGACTAGACTCTCTCCAGAGGTCTATCCCAACCCCTACCATTCTGTGATTCTGCGATCACCAAAGGCAGAGTAAGTATATGCTTATTGCTGTAGCAGTGCTGCCTGCTATAGGTACATGAAAAGAAGGAAATCTTAAACACTAATGAGAACACTTATAATGATGTAGAAAAGTCCTTTTAGTCTCTGACAGCTCAGCAGATGTTGAAAATAACATTAAAAAAAAAAAAAGGAAAAAAAAAAGGTTGGATATGTTTTGATCTTTGACTCAAAGCCCTTTCATCTCCCATCCTTCAACAGCAATCACTCACCCTCAAATTGCAAGATAATTCACCTTTGGTCTTTATGTCAGCAAGAGGCTGCATTTAAAAGAAAAGAAAAACAAAAAAAGAAGTAGGTTTTGATGCCTGTATGTTTTTAAGCATTAATCTTTGGTTCCCTTCCTCAATACAGCAAACAAAATTTTCACTACATCTTTGACCCCACCACATATACATTCCACTTCCTGCTGTAGAAGATAGATCTGAATTCTTCTGAAAAGATGTCCCTGGCTGTAAATGTTTAAACTCTCTGCACCAAAATAGTCTCCTCCTTTGCTCATCATGAACGTCCAACATGTACTGCAAATAGAGATGGGAAGTCACTTCATCAGCCCAGGTGCTTGTATATTTATTATACTTCCAAGAAGAGAAGGAAGATTTAAAAGCTCTTGAGTTTTGGTGTTTGAGGTTTAATATTCCAGGCTAAACCATGTGCTTCTAGAAGTTTTATGAAACTACCAACACCCTACTGAGCATTAGAAATGTTTATGTGGAGCCTTGACTTACTCAGACTTCTCAGGCAACTTTTATGCTAACCATTCTTTGATGCTTTTATCTACTCGACTAATGAATTAATAAACATGGTAGGAAAGCAATCATTCCAACATACTCTGTTGGGATCTATTCCTCAAAAAAGAATAGTACTCAGGAAAAATAAAAAGTGCTTAAAGAAGTGCTCAGAAAGGGCTAATCCAGCAAGTTCAAAAGCAACTGCACCATGCTACCAGTCTGCTGAGTCTTGGTTGTTGCCCTGCCCTTCGGAAGAACTCGTACTACCAATGTTTAGAGGACTTCTGGTGAGCCTGATGTATGAGAGTGTGATTTTGTGACAGCTGAGGCCACAGAGCAAGTTCACGTTGGTCTGTGAAGCACTCACAAGAACTGCTTATGGAGCACAGGGAAGAAAGTTGCACAAGAGTCACAGAGTCCATTACAAATAAGAGTTGTCAAAAATGGGAAGAATACAGAAAAAAGGGAAAGCAGGACAAATGTCAGAGTGTTTCAGTGTCCTTTGAAAGTACACAGAGATCCCTGATCAACAAACATCACCTTAGAAAAACTGAACTTCTGATCTAATCCTTTAACTGTCTTGAGTATAAGCAGACTATAAGCAACTCCTCATGCATGAATGCCTATTCTTAAGGTATCTGCATCTGGCCAGATGAATGCCACCATGGGGCACTTCCAGGGAGGTGCAGACACAGGCATGGACTCACCAGCCTTTGCTGACTTCTACCCATGCATCTGATAGAGGAAAGGATGCTGACATCCTAATGTCCTAACCATGCTCCCAAATAACTGACAAATGTAGTGTCAAAGAGGAAGAACAGCATGAACCCCTGCCTGTGGTAGCAATAAATGGAAGAGGAAGGGATGTGAGAATGACTTGGGTCCTCAGGGAAATAGAGTCTTGGCTTTAGTCTGAATTAAGATTAACACATGAACTTTTGGTAGCCCTCAGTGGTGCAGTCAGAGGAGATGGAAAGATAATGGCATCACAGGGTAACTCAGATTTGAAATGGCCACAGGAGAGCCCCAGTCCAGCTCCTCGTTCACAGCAGGAGGTCAGACCAAATTGCTCAGGGGTCTAGCTAAAAATGTGCATTGAAAAGAAAATACGTTAAAAGATTTACCTTAAAATTTGCCTTTCTCCATAACACCTAAGTGAGCCTTAACATTCTTAACTTTCTATGTTCAAGTTTGTGCCCATTACTTGTTGTCCTGTCACTGACCCCACTGAAAACAGACTGATCCTATCCTCCTAACACCTGTGCTTTAAATATTTATAAGCATTGATAAGATCCCCACTCAGTATTCCATTCTCTAGGCTAAAAAGCCCCAAGTCTCTCAGCCTTTCTTCATAAGAGAGATGTTCTAGTCCCCTAATCATCTTTGTAGCCCTTTGCTGTACTCTCTCAAGTAGTTCTCTGTTATTCCTGAACCAGAGAGCATACATCCTCTCTATAAAGAAGTAATTAAAAGTATTCAAGAATACCTGAAGAAGAACCTGCCTAGTGCAGACAGCATAAACTAAAACCATCTTTGTCATCAGGCTCTAAAATTTGACAGCCATTGTTAATGCTATTAACATTGCCTGTGATTTTCAGTCTCATTCCTGCCAGGATATTACTCTCAAGGCCAATTTATAAAGAACCAGGCATCTTTTCATAAATAGGAGGGAATATGAACTAGCCTTGCTGTGAAATGTGGATTTCAATCACCTTCTCAGTGATCTCTTCTCTTGTTATCTCTGTAGGGTCGGTCTTTCCAATTCACATGGTTCACCCTCCTCTTCCCTGTTCAGGGAGGGCTGACTCCCCACCCCCTCACTTCCTCAAACAGCAGGGTCTCAGTGGGATGCTCCAGAGACTTTCTACATGAGCTGTTATCTGTTTATGATGTAAGACTTCCCCATTGCCATTCTGTCACTGAATCACAGAATTGTGGGGTTGGAAGTGACCTCTTGAGATCATCCAGTCCAATCCCCCTTCTAAAGCAGGGTCACCCAGAGCAGTGGGTTTTGAAAGTCTCCAGAGAAGGAGACTCCATAACCTCTCTGGGCAGCCTGGTCCAGTGCTCTGGTACCCTCAAAATGAAGGTTTTCCCTATGTTCAGATAGAATTTTTTGCATTCCAGCTTGTGCCTGTTGCCCCTTGTCCTGCTGCTGGGCACCACCGAAAAGAGTCTGGACATATTCTCTTGATTCTTGCTCTTTAGATATTGATAACCTTAAGATATTGGTAAGATTACCTTTCAGGCTTCTTGTCTCTAGGTTAAACAGCACCAGGTCTCTCAGCCTTTTCATGTAACAGAGATGCTCCAGTCAACATTGGTGGGAGAAAAGGCACTGAGAAAAGATGCTATTGCTCTCCACACCTACATGAAAGGAGGTTGGAAGGAGGTGGGTGTTGGTCTCTTTTTCCTAATAACAAGTGATATAGGATGAGAGGAAGTGACCATGAGTTGCACCAGGTGGAGATGTTCTCCACCTGGAATGGGGGAAATTTTGATTTCCCTGACAAAAAGAAACAAGAAAAAAACAACATGGCAGTCAGTCCAGGAAGGCAAGAAGTCAAATATGCAGTAACAGCTCTTGAGAGCACTGCTAGGGGCTGGCTAGTGGGCTATTGATCTACACTGTTAATTAACAGCAGAGAACTAGACAATGTACTGCTCTAATCTAAGTAGTAGGTGAGAGTGGTAATTCCCCTTTGGGGCAGCAAATCATAACCACAAAAATAGCTGCATCGATGTTGGAGCAGGGGGTGATGCTTGTACTGTCTGTGCCAACAGAAATAGTAGTGAGATACTACCTTTATTGAGACAGACAACAAAAACATAGGCAAAAGTGCAGTGAATGGAGGAGGAAAGTAACATCCTTTCAACAAAGGAAATATTAACACTTAAGTAAAAGGATCTGCAGAAGCTAAGCACTATCTCATCACAAGCACTAGAGATCCCTCTCTGGCTCTCCACCTTATCAATGTACATTGATAGTCAAAATACAAGTCCTTAACTCAGCTCAATTTCAGTGGATATATATATGCAGATGTGTCTGCCTAAAATTCAGATTATTAGCAAATAATGTGTGTGTCAGCACTATTTTCTCCTTCTGCAGGGGAAATACTTCACTTTTTAGTAGGTGCTAAAGTCCATCTCTATTCAGCAAAGCTTTTAAGACACACATAAGTGATTTGCTGAATCAAGGGTTTTATTACTGGCTTCTTCATGCAGACTCACTGAAAGAGGAGTGTAAGAAGGAAAGGGTTTAGGGCAAGACTCTCTGACACTAACAGTATTTGGATAAGGCACTGCAAATCAAAGTCAAAAAAGGAAAATTATCTCTGGCACACAGTAGAAAACTCTCCAATTTAGTTAAAAGCACTTCACACAGTATCATCATAAAGTTACATCTGAGACATAAGAAATGTCTGCAGCTTAAAATAAATGTTACATATTCCTGAATCCTCTCTGTCTTGCAAAGTGAGACCCTAGGTTGCACACTTATCCCTGATGAAATACTGCTGGAAGAAACAGACAAGCTCCAATCGTTTCTGTGAGGAGGGAAAGAAATACAGTTCTAGCCAGAAAAAAAAAAGTTGGGACATTTGCAAGTAGTCCTAACAAAAATGATGTGTGAGCAGAAAGGAGATGATGAAAGAATTTTCACAATGTATTACCTGGTGGTATTTCATCTCTTGCCTCTGTGTCTGCATGTATTGAGTTTACGGGCGAGATGGATGTATAGCAATATAGTTGTAACAGTAGCGTTTAATACAGAGTGGAAATGGGAAGAGAAGAAAATACAGCAAGAACTCTCTGTTGGTGCATGTGATTTTTGTGTTAGCATGTAACTTTCACCTATACCATTCTCCAGATTGTCACTGAGTTGTCATACCCTGTGGGCTGCAGAAGTAAAAGCTATTGGTTGAGCATCGCACTGTGCAAGACCAACAGAACTAACTAGACACACACTGCAAAGCACTTCTCATGGATCTCCCCTGGGTTCTGTGTGATGCCCCTTTAGCACTGGAATGTAATCTTCTATTTGCTTTCTCTATGCAAGGTGGTATCATGAGAGAGTTGTGTCACATATTGCTGGAGCAATTTTCTTCTAGCATGATGGTGGAACTCCTCTAGCACCATGATGTTCTGGGCTCTAGGACATGATAAAAAAGGAATACAGCACTTTAAAGCAGCACTGGCAGCCATCCTGGATGGAAAAAGTCAAACTTAGGGTAATGTGTAATCACACTGGCTTTCTGGAGAAGAAAAAGAAGCAGATTATGACTTGTTTGCTCTGAAAAGAACTCTTTGTACATGCACTGGCAAGTATTGCAGAGCAGTAGGTACAGATGTAGAGGAAAAAAACAAACCCTCGTGCTGGGGTCCCAATATGCAAAGTATCCATGAAGTTTGACTTTACACTAGCTCCAGCAAGCTCCTATGAATGCCTGTTATTGGTCAGAGCTCATGAAGTGGAAACCTGCAATACATCTTTTAATAGAATTTCACCCCACAGCGATTTAATTTGTGAGAGTGCTCTGAAAAGTAAACTAAACCACAATATGTGAGCACAGCTGTGTGCTCACCGCCAAAATATGAGCCAGGGAGTATGCCCAGTGCCTAAGAAGGCCAGATTTGCTCCACAAAGAAGCCTGGGTAAGTTAACTAGCTCTTATAAAGATAATGATTGAAAAAGCATCATTTGGTGTGAAAAAGGGAGTCAAAATTACACAAAAAACATCACTTTCAGGGCAGAGCCTCTGAAACTCCAGCTGCTAAAACTTTTCAGTGCTGACTGGCAGGACAATGGCAGTTTGAAGGTAACATGTTAAGGATGTTGAGATTGCCTGTGAAGTCTTTTAACATGAAGGTAAGTAACTGGTGTTAGGAGCAACACATAAGTTGTAGAGGTCCCCAAAGAGGGGGAAGACAAATCAATATGCAGTGAAAATGGTCGCTGCACGAATCTGCTGGGACAGACATTTTTGTTCTCAACATTTGCTAAGGCTTATCCAGATTTCCCAAGAAATCAGCTGTTATTTTCACACATCTCTTACTTTGCCCTCAGACCTGAACAATTTCCCACAGAATATACCCTTAGCTCACCTTACTTCTCCTCTTCCCTTTATGTCAGTGAAGACTACAGAAATTTTTGTGATCAGATTATCAAAGGATGATGGTTAGACCTGATGATCTTAGAGCTCCTTTCCAACCTTAATGATTCTGATTTGATAGGACTACAGCATTACAATCACACAGAAGATACCTGTACTCAGGCACTGAAACTGCAGACATGGACTTCATTGCATCCACATCATTAACTCCCCTTACATTCTGAACAAGGTAGCTGCATCAAAACTGCTTATGGAGCACAAGTTAACTCAAACTGTGTTGATACTCAGGCAAGCACTGGCTAATCTGGGTTGAAAGTGTGCCAGGATACGCTCTAACAATTTTAAAGCATAACAAGTGAGTTCCAGTGTCCTTGGTACTGTTTAATTTACTAGTGGAAATTATCTAGACATCTTTCCTCAGCACTTGTGACCTCTGAATTGGATCCATAGGGCTTTTTACACATTTCTTCTGTTCAGCTTTGGTACAACACCAAGATCCTTCATGTGGTCTGCTGCTGTAGGAGAAAGGAGATAACAAATGGGAAATAATTGAGAACAGAGCACTGAAGTGACTGAAAGGCAAAGAGAGACTGACTTGTGAAGTGGAGGATAACTGCTAGCATTTGAGGAGTGTAAAAGCCAAAGGGAAAGAAGAATTATTTGTGGGGTCTAGTAGAGTTTCAGTAGGTGTAAGAAGCTGAGAATGAGAAAGGGATCTTTAGCAAGAGCAGAGGGAAGTGTTTCATCAACACCAAAGCCTGCTGGACCGTGAAATAGTCTCCTGAATTAAATGGTGGCAGTCCTACAGCTCAGGTCATTTTAAATTAGACTGGCCAAAATACTCGAGTGGATTCTTTAGGGAACAACTCAATAGCAAGT
The DNA here is from genome assembly GCF_014839835.1 of Dryobates pubescens. NCBI lineage: Eukaryota > Metazoa > Chordata > Aves > Piciformes > Picidae > Dryobates > Dryobates pubescens. The sequence goes on along the minus strand of NC_071625.1, from coordinate 15,468,092 downwards.
CCCAGGGATGGCCATGTCAACTTTGCAGGCAGCTCTGCTGCTCAAGATAATTAGGCTCCACCATGCTGCAATGAAAAGAGTGCTGTCTGACACCCAGGAGGCACCATATCTTTCACTTGTGGTGCTTGTCATGATACTGTGTTATTTATCCATTGCTCTGACTTGAGAAGTCTCTGTGAAGAGGCAGGCAGAGCCCTCATAAGTCAAAACTTTAGACTACTGAAGATGATGAAGGATTGAAAATCGCTTGAATTAAACCTTTTTTTCAATCAGTGAGAGATTTGACTGAAAATACCCCTCAGCAAGCCATGATACATAGCAATGTGTGAACAAGGAACATGTCTGAACTGACAAACATGCTCTGACTGACTTGGTGGAGTTTATTGTTTTGGTTAGGTTTATTTTTATTGTGTTTCATTTTCTGTCTGCTCAGAAATGCTTGACTGAGAGGTGTGGAGGCTGGCATCTCTCACTTTTCTTCAAAACAGATAGGGAATGAACATCTGCATTTCTCAGAGGATACAAGCTTTCCTCAAAACAAAAGCATTTCCCTCACACCTGTTGCCACACCCTATCCAGCCCTTTATCAAAAGAAGCACCAACTCAAACAAAGCTCATTTGATGTGTTTTGATTTCTTCAGGGTACCCTCAGTTGATGGCTAGAAACTGGACAGAGCTAGTCTCACCATATAGTCCTTGTCAAAAGTTAGCAGAGCATGACCCAATAGCATTGGCTCACATGCTCCAATGACCATATATAACTGGAGAAAACTATCCACCTTCTCACATCAGCCAAAACAATGCCTGAGTTCTGCATAAATAGCAAAAGAAAGAAATGGAAACCTGTGGAAATACCCTAGAGAGCAGGGTGGGGGGTGTCCTTTTGGCTACTTATTATGTCTTCTGACTGAAATGAGGAAGGAATATGATGAACAACTTATTCTCCCAGTTCGCTCTGAGATGTAGGATAAAGCTTTTAGAATCATTTTACAGTTGCATCTGCAACTGATGGTCTCCAGTTTGCAAAGTCCACCCATCCAGTAGTGAGTAATCATTAAACTGGGTTCCAACTAGACTTGTATTATTTGACCTGAATAACTTCCTGACTGCTAAACAATTTGGTTGCTGCAATTATCTGTATAAACCAATTGGCATCTACTGCTTTTCAGAGCAGACAAGAGGTGACAAGGTTAACCCTGGTAGTGTTATATTTGGTAGCTGACAAAGTGGGCAAATGTCTGCCTCTGTGGACTGAGCTCATACTGGTGCTGCTCCTTCTGTTGGGTCAGAGAGACAAAGGGATGTAGGAAAGTCAGAATAGATGAAGTGAACCTTGTCATTCCAGGGATAATCACTCCCAGTTCCCTGCTCTTCAATTCTGCCCTTTTCCTGGTGGACTTCTGTTTCATGTATTCCAAATTCTTCATGATATGAGAATGTCCACTCCTGTGTTAGCAGGTTGGGAAGGACAGAAGTAGGGCATGAGGCTGCTATAAGAAAGGAAAGAGGGTTGTGGAGGAGGTGGGATGACCTGGTGGTCACTCCAAGGAAATGATGGTGAGATATGGGAGGTATTTATCTCATAATTCTTTCTCATCACCTCTGAAGAAGCTGTGAACCTGAGGAGGATCTCTGGAAGCTTTCTGAATCAATACAGTATTTAGTATCTTTTTTAACAGGTCTTTCTAGTCACCAGATGAAACTATGAAGCTCTTCATTCAATTGTTATCCATTTCTTCTCAAAATTTTATCTCCTTCCATTTTTCACATGGCCACAGGTGCCAAGGGAAGGCATAGGATGCTAAATTATATCTATTTGCCATGACAGAGCTTGCGCCAGCACTGAGCACTGACAATGCACATTACAGTTCAGCTCATGTATTTCTGATGGCACATTTTACAGTGCTATATATAAAGTTGTTATGGCATCTATTATTCACTGCCAATACAGTTCAAGTTAAAATAGGTTTTATATAACAGTTCAAAGCAATATTTTAAGAAATAACACTTGTGTCAAGGCTGCTGTGTCCTACCAGATTTTGACATTTCCAAGCAATAAAGATCTTTATCCAAAATGCAAGGTTTTGGCGAGACATCTCCTTTGCAGACTTGATTTTGAATCTGCAAGCAACAGCAAAAGAAGTGCATTTAAATAAAATGAACAACCAGCTGAACTTTTGACATGGCTGTTATCTTTCTAGGTGGAAACTGTGAACACTGGAAAGTGCCTCGAGGGATGTTCATGACAGAGAACACGTCCCATTAACCTGAACCTCTGAAGAGATTCTGGTGATGGAGAAAACACAAGTGGGATAGAGTCATTGGAACAGTAAGAAGATGTCTATTATGGGCACAAGTTTATATCTGTTTTTCAGGACACAAGACAGGAAGAGAATTTATTTCCTAATTTCTTTAGCAATGAAAAAGGTTTTATAACTGTTCTTGCAAAAAGGGCAAATTCAACACCTCTTAAAAACAAAAACCAAAGACAAACCAAAAAGGACCATTAGCAGCGCTAGCACCATAAGATTATCCAGGTTGTGTGCTAATCAGTGTGGCCCAGAAGATATGAAGATCTAGCAATATTCTGTGACCCTTTCTTTGTTACTTAAGATCTCTACATGTTTCTGAAGCTAGATATACAGATACATAAAAATCCCAGTAAGACCAGCCTACTTGCATGAGAAATGTTTTTACACAGATCTGTTCTTCACTCTTGTCCAAAAAGGGCAAAGGAGAGCAAATTCTATACATCAGTTTGACAATAAATTTAGTTTATTAGTTGTGTTTGACAGGCATGATGTTTCCTTTTACCCTTCTTGGTTACTTGTTGGTTATGAAAACATATTGGGAAAAAGTTGCAAGGCTTACTATGAGCTCAGTGAGTGTCTTCTCCACATACCCACAACTTCTAATGAAATTAGGGAAGTTTTAATGTGCAGGATGATTCCTTCCACATGAAATATGTTCATGTGAGTCCACAAACAGATAAACAAAATCCAGTGAAAATGATTTAAAAGCACCATCTGCTCTTTCAAATGCAGCTGGGGAGAGGTATGATGCAGTCCAAAAATCCATTTCATTTTCATTATCTTTCTTTCAAACAAAACACTACTGGTCCTAAATGTTTTTCTCCTGAGGAGAAATGTCTAAGCTACAGTTGAAATAAGTCTTGAGGAATGCAGTTCTCCTTACAGGATGAACGTGGATCTCAAACAGTAAAATGCAGGAAAAGAAGGAAAAACAGGTGGGAAGAAAATGTACACATTCTTAGAGAGCTGAAGGTTGAAGACCATTCATTGATTAAGCTGGGTAAGTCATTAACTGTAAAGCTAAATAAGTTATTCAGACATGAATTTGTACTAGGCAGACAGTTAAACAGGAGCTATCAAACCAATAAATATGTGACCAACACGAGGCATGAGTGCTGCATTTACTTACAAGTTTTGTAGAGCTGGGACTGGACTAACTCCTATGAAGGACCTCACCATGGCCATATAGTTAAGCATGGCTTTAAGCAAAGATATCAGGTAGTGGTATAGAAATACGATTTCACCAGCAAAACATGGAACTATTACAAGAGACATGACTTAACCTCTTGATCTTCCAAAGTTAAATTCATAGAATCATTAAGGTTGGAAAATATCTCCAAGACAATCATGTCCAACCATCAACCCAACACCATCATGCTCAAAGTGCTATATGTTTTTTAAATACCTCCAGGAATGATGTTTCTACCACCTCCCTGGGCAGCCTGTTCCAATGCCTGACCACCCTTTCAGTAATCTTGGTTTGTTTTGTTTTCTAATATCCAACCTAGACCTTCCTTGGTGCAACTTGAGGCCATTTCCTCTCATCCTATCACTTAATACTAGGAAGAAGAGACCATCACCCACCTCAATACAAAATCCTTTCAGGAAGTTATAGAGAGCCAGAAGGTCTCCGCTCAGGCTAATAAACCCCAGTTCCCTCAACCCTTCCTCACAAAACGTGTTCTCCAGATGCTTCATCAGCTTTGTTGCCCTTCTCCAGACAGGCTCCAGCACTTCAGTCTCCTTTTGGAGTGAGAGGCCTAAGACCTAAGACAGTATTCAAGGTGTGGTGTCACCAGTGCCAAGTACAGACAGATAATGACTTTGAGACTCCTGATGGCTACACTAATTCAAATACAAGCCAGGATGTTGTTGGCTTTCTTGGCCACCTGGGTACACACTGGTCTCATGTTCAGATGGCTGTTAAACAGCATCTGCAGGTCCTTTCCTCCTGGGCAGCTTTCCAGCCACTCTGCCCTAAGCCCATAGCCAGCAGGCTGTAGGATTCACAAGCAAATACTAAATATGTTCTTTTTTTCAGAGGAGGAGAGGGGGAAACATGGAGATGGAGAGAAAAAGACAGTAGCTACATTCCAAACAAAAGGATCATAACAATACTCTGTCCCCCCAGCAAGGTTTCAGAAATACCTTTGCAACCATTGCTCTTGAACATCACAGTGCAGGAACATCCCATAACATGCATTTTCTTATATATACATGGGATTGTTTTGGTTGGAAAAGACCCTTAGGATCATCAAGTCCAACCTTCAACCCAGTACCATCAGGTTATCAGAAGACTATATCCCACAGTATCACATCTACATGGTTTTCAAACCCTCCTGGGATGGTGACCCCACCACTACTCTGGGTAGCCTGTTCCAAGGCCTGACAACCAATTTTGGGGAAGAAATTCTTCCTGATATGCAACCTTACTCCACCCTGGAATTTGTCTTGGTGGATGCAAAGAGATTCTTCAGGCACAAAAGGAGAATTCACACCCCAGGATACTCAGTGTGAGAAGATTCATTAACAGTTTCATTCCTAGTAATGCACACAAGTCCACAAAACTCAATCATCTGTATGCAGCAAACCATAACAGAAATTAGACATACACTGACCTCGACCCACTCCCATAAAACCATCAAAATTTGTAACTTAACAGCATTGAATGCTACGTAGCTATCACTGCTTGAAAAAAAGAGGTCAAAATCTCCAAGCACCAGGAGCATTTGTCCCCTTTTTACACTAACTTAATCACAATTCCTGCTATACCACAACCAAAATCTATCCTGATAAAATTAGCTCAATCCAATTAAAGGACGAAGTATAGTCCTTAATTAGATGTTCTGATTATTCTGAAGCCCTCCTTTCCCCCCTCCTTGGTTCATCTTCAGTTTGGGCCTGCAAAAGCATACAAATTAGAAAGGTTTAAAATGTTCTGGTTTTACTCATTAATTGCTTAAATTTGAGTAATGATTTCCCCAAAAGCATAAAAAGAGAAGTATAAAAGGAAAAATGTGGGATGTTTAACTTATTCAGGCCTCTTTTTGTTCCTTTTTTTCACATTTTATTTATAGCACTTCTTGAAAAAAAATAATAAAGGAATTAAATTAGTATGTCTCCTTTTAGCTTCATTAAAAACATCCAAATACTTTAATAAAGCAAAAACGTTGACTTGTTTGAAAAAGTTAGCAAATGATTTCCTTTTGTCTAGCCATTATTCTCCCTAATGTAAAGCTGAACATTTTCTGTCTGTGACAAATTCCAGTTTGGAATTTGCATGCACCAAGAAAGTTGTTTTGCTGCAGAACCAAGCTCAAGTGAACTGCTTCATTATGAACTCTTTTATGGAAGACTCGCTGAAATAAAAACCCACCACATTACTCTATGAACATTAATTAATTCTTGTCATTTTCATTAGAGGTCATATGGATTGCTCATTCTTCCTTCTGCCACTGATTTCTATTTATAGAAACACTTGATAATCTCTCCCATATTTAGTGATACTCTACTGGCAGCAATGTAAATCAGCATTTCTTTCACCATGCTATGTTGAGCAATGCACAATCCATGGAATCTGCTCTACTAGCTCACAAGTCTAGAATAGAATAGAATAGAACAGAATAAACCAGGTTGGAAGAGACCTTCAAGATCATCGCGTCCAACCTATCAACTAATCCAACCCACCTAATCAATTAAACCATGGCACCAAGCACCCCATCAAGTCTCCTCCTGAACACCTCCAATGATGGTGACTCCACCACCTCCCCAAGCAGCCCATTCCAATGGGCAATCACTCTCTCTGTGTTGAACTTCTTCCTAACATCCAGCCTAAACCTCCCCTGGCGTAGCCTGAGACTGTGTCCTCTTGTTATAGTGCTGGTTGCCTGGGAGAAGAGACCAACCTCCTCCTGTCTACAACCTCCCTTATGGTAGTTGGGAGATGGTTACTGACCTCGATCTGCTGAATGGCCTCTTCCCGCTGACGGATGGCCTCCAGGTCCTCTTCTGTGATTTCTGAGAGCAAGGCTTGGTCTTGGTTCTGGTTCTGAGATGTGCCATCCCCTCCGTTAAAGATCTTCTCATCATCAGGTAGGTCAGAGAAGGGAGTCCGAGGGCTCTGCTGAGACTGGAGAATGGAAAATAAGCAAAAGAAGTATAAATGTTGTCCAGTTTTACATCACCTTCTTATGGGAAAATAACATATTAATATACTACAGTGCATAGACAGTGGTGAAAGAGTGAATTACATGAGGGGAAACATATCAAGTCTACAAGGAAGATCAGGGACCTGAAGCCAGATCTCCTGAGCCCCAGCGACCAACTTCATTTTTCCGACTGTTGTTACAGAATGGAACACTGACATCCATCTGACAAATGACATGTTCACCTTGTTGTTTTTTTCTGAAAATTCTTCTGGAATTAGATATTTTCTCAGGTAGACATGAAGCCTATGAATTTGTCTTGAAGACTTTATGTTAGCCTCAGTTTAGACTGGACACAGAGAATGAACTGAAGCAAGCCAAGCTCAAGTTCCCAACTAACAGGTGTTACTGAAGACATCAATCTCACACCTGCATGAGTATTTCACTTAAAACAATGTGCATGGTGCTGTTAACCAGGCCTTAAGCTAAGATTTAACTCCTCATCAAAAGCAAAGAGTGAAAAAGCAATCCAAGTGCTTCTGCTGCTCTGGTTGAAAGAAGAGCTTGAAAGAAGAAATGGCAGTTGCTAAAACACATCCTTGACCTATTCTGAAGTCTCTGAAATATACAGGAGAAAACACACTCAAGGATTCAGGGAAATGTTCAGGTCTCTAAATCTGGATTTACCCAAGCCTTTTCAAGGAGTTGTGCCTGAGAAATAAAGGTCTTTGCTCTTTGGCTGTGGATAAGCCTACAAAGGTGTTAACGTGCCTCAAATTCCCACAGAGTGAAGTGGAAACACGATCATCAGAAAGATGGCCACAGGATTGGGCAACTGGGAGGACTTGGCACTTATGGACATGGTTCAATGGCTATAGTGGTGTCAAGTCAGTGGTTGGACTTGATGACCTTGGAGGTCTTTTTCAACTAAAGTAATTCTGCGATTGTACGACTCCAGCGGACACTGCAGTGGAAGCAACACCAAATCACCACAGCAAGAATGAGAATTCTATCCAAGCATGCATGAGAGAGGTTAGAGGGATGGGGGGGGAGGGGTAGTGAGAAGGAAAAAAAAAAAAAAAAGAAGAAAAATCACTTATAAATTGTTTTACTTTTTGCTTGTTTGCTTACAGATCTGCCTTGGAGGAACAATGAAGGAGGCATAGAAAAAAGGGTAATATTTAACATCTGCAATCACATTTAGACACTCTAGCTGGCTAGATTTTACAGACTATCAGGCATCTGGAAATGCTTATTTAACTCTTTACCTCTTCCTTAACTCTATAAAAAGTGTGTAATTTCTGCATTTAGAATCAAGAATTCTTGCAGTTGCTTAAAGCTTACATTATGAAATTAATTCATGACTATTATCATTATTATTATCACCATGATCTAGTTGTAGACAAGAAAAAATATCCAATGTGGTGAAGGAAGTGAAAGGATGTAATTAGAAGCCTACAGGAAAAAAACAAAAAAACCCAGCAATTTTTCAAACATATAAACAGAAGATTAAACTCCTGGACATTAAAGTCTGTCTTTGTTTCACCTTCTGCTTCCCTGGGATCTGTTATCTATGGAGAAAGGGTATATTACAGGAAGAAAATCATCATTTAAAATGAGGTTAAAAATTAATTTACACTTTAAAAGCCCCATTTTAATAGGATTAAGATGCTCTGGGGGTGTTTTATTGACTAATTATTATGTGCCTTGGACACTAACTTATCTGGTGGAGTGTTTTAGAGCCAAAAGCATGTATTAATGGACTCAAGGAAAAAAACCCTTGGGGTATTCTAATGTTTCATTTAAAGTGACAGAGGTGTCCTTTCATCTTCACCAGTGGGTTAACTAGAACATGCAGAGGCATTTATACTGCATAATGCCAAGTATCCTGGGCTGCAAAGGGAAATCTAATGAAGTTCAGCAAGGGCAAGAGTAAAGCCCTGAAACTGGGTGGGAAGAACATCATGCAGCAGTATGGGTAAATGCTTGACTTGAGGCTGTTTATCATGGAGAACAAAAGACTGAGAGGGGAGCTTCTCAATGCTGATCAACATCTAAAGGGTGGGAGTCAAGAGGATGCGGCCAGACTCTTTTCAGTGAAGTCCAGTAACAGGACAAAGGGATACTTGCCCAAAATAGAACACAGGAAGTCCCACCTAAACATAAGGAAAAAAAAAAAATACTTCATTTGAGAGTGACAGAGCAGTGGAACAGGCTGCCCAGGAAGGTTGTGGAATCTCCTTTTCTGGAGACATTAAAAACTCATCTAGACAATGTGATCTTGGGCATCCTGCTCTGGGTAGCCCTGCTTTAGCAGGGGGTGTTGGACTAGATGATCTCCAGTGGTCCCTTCCAAACCCCACTATTCTGTAATTCTGTGAAGCAGGTGGAAATGGCCCAGGTTTATGGCCCCTGAAGATGAAGGAAAACAGTAATGTAATTAAATTCTTGTACTACCATCATAGCAAGGACACTGTGCCACAGACCTAATTGAACATGAATGGACACTTAAAGTCATGCTTTCCTACACAGATATGCATTTCAGGTGTTTCCTATTCTGTTCTCATGTGGAAGCACAGGGTTACCAGGAGAGCCAGCCATACAGCATCCAACTCCTCAGCTTACAGTAGTCCATGTAACACCAGAGTTGTATCACAAATGTGCTTGATTTTGGCCTGTGTCAACTCTATTAGTCATCCCCACTTGTTGGTCCTGCTCTGTAAATAACACGCCCCCCTGAAATAACCCAGACAGTGCAATGCAAGTGATGCTGTACAGCCATCTCTTTGTAAAGCCAGCCATTCATGTGTTTAAATAGATAATGGTCTAGACACAGATGTTTTTCTCTAAACAAAGCAGTGGCTTAAGTTAATTTCAGAGCTGCTGAAGGCAATTACATGAGTTTGCATCCTTAACATCTTCAAGAAAATTCAACCACCACTGCTGAATGAGTAAGTAAATCAGGAAACAACAGGATGCAGGCAGGCTGACATTTCCTTCCAGACATAAAAATGGCTTCAGAGTAACATTAAATATAGTCACCATCACCTGCTATTGGGGCATGTATGGTGGCTGCTTCTGTCAACAACTTAAAATTGATTTTAGCTTTGTTGATGGTACAGAGCCTCTCATTTCTGTGATGAACAAATCCTACACTTGAAAGTGAGAAGACACTTAATGACTTAATACTTCTGCCTGGACTCTGAATACAGCTTGATTTATCAGCGGCCTTTGTTCCCTCTTGAGCTGTTCTCATTGCCATATCTGACAAAACATTTTATTTATAGCAAGAGAAGATATGATGGAGGGATCCCACTGAGCTTCCACAGATAAAGCTCCTTTCGACACTACAGTGGAAGGGGCCATAATTCCATTTACAGGCCTTTCCACATTAAATTTCATTTAGTGCCAATTTTTATGCCCTGTAAATCCCTGTGTAATTTTCTGTTGGATTCCCTTTCATAAATTGTTAATTGGATGTGTTTGAAGTTGTTCTTTTGTTGAAATTTGCCTGTGGCAGATTTTTGTCAAGATGTATCTACAAACCAAACTCTGCCTGTGAAAAAAAGACACACACAAAAAAAAAGGTAGGAGGGGAAAAGTTGAGTATATCTGATATGTTCAGTAGTTCTTTTAAATTAAATTTTTAGGACTGAGGGTCATACTATGCTGTTATTCATCACATCTGAAAAATTATGCCCAGGCACAACATTCATTTACTTTCTTTTTTTTTTTCCTGCTGGATAAAATCTCTTCACTAAGATAAAATCATTGCTGCTGACAACTACATTTTTGTATCAGATTTATTCTACCAATGGGGAGATGCTACATAAAGCTGCTGACAGGAGAAAAAAGGGGAAAAAAAAACAACCACAATGCCTAAAAATGGGGTTTATCCGACTGGTGACAACTCCTGCCAGTATCTGTTTTACCTTGGCATCAGAAGTTGCATGTCTGAGACCCCTCCAAAGATGATCCCCTTCCAGCCCTTTGCCTATCTCACTCCCCATTTGTGTATTAGAAGGCACAGAAGAGGGCCATTAGCACACATGATTTCTTCTCCTCGAACACAGCAGTATCACAAGCTTTACAACCCATATCACATAAAATCACCAAGTAAGGCACTGAAATGACCTCTCTTGTAGTCCCCATATGGTCTTTACTCCGCTCAGAAGCAGAAATTTAACATCAGCCCCACTTCCTATAATATCAACCAGCCTTTGTGGTTCATCTTCAGAGAGTCAGGGAATCTCCTGCACAGCAAGAAGTGTGCTGGCACCATCTCAGTCATGTAGCTCCCTTTTACAACTCTGATGCCAATTCTGATTGCTCATTCCAAAACTGTCCCCTAATCAGAAACTAAGAACCCAAAATGTTGACTGGAGAAGGATCAGAAATGGCTTCTACTGACAGTGAAATGTTTTAGAGGTTTCAAAGGGTAATTCCTTTTCCACATCTCAACAAAACCCAAAGATAAAGAGAAAAAAATATATGACAGAGAAAGAAAGAGACACATATATACAATCCCTCCAGCTCTGGTTGGTTACCTGAGCACCTTACTAAGGTGTCCCCATAAGTCTCTCCAAAAAAAGAACTGTAAAACTTGATGTAAATAATTAAGACTTACAGTCTGTCCAGCAGTTGAACAACACATTACAGGGACAGGATGGTGAAGGGCTGAAGGAGACTGTCACACACCTCTACCTTCATTTTGGTGTGAAGACAAATGAAGAGGAAATTAGAGGACATGAATCCATTCCTACATCATCTCCATGCACTCCAACTTCAACCAGGAGCTGTGTCTGGAGAGGATTTAATTTCTGACTGTGTTTGAAAACACAGGAAGAAGATACTGACATAGTATCTTAGGATGAATATGGCAGAGCTGTGGGGGAAGGTGAGTCTCTTAACTGGACTGAAAATCTAACTCTGGAGAACAGAGTGTAAAATGAGTTCTTTCTTGCTGACTACTTCACTCACATACATATTGTAAATGGTTGGAGCTGTTCTCATCACTTGACTGTAAGACACTTGCCTTTGATAGACACAGCACAGCTCAGAAGTTCATTGTTACCTCCAAGTTTATATAAGCACAGATAAAAGAATTCTCACTCATGTAAGCTAATTTTGCACTATATACTGCAGATTGTTCCAAGGAAATCTTCTGCAACCAGGAAAATAGAGTATTTTAGTGGTCTGATGACACAGGTAGTAAACCAAGGAAGATTGCTCTGTCTTCTCTAATCTCCAGAAGCCTTCTATACCTCTATATGGCTAGCTCAAGCAGAAATCAACACACCTCCCACACCTCCTGCAAACTATCACATCTCCTTGGGTAACATTTTGGCTCTGGCTTTCAAACAAAATGCAAATGCAGGGATGTTTATCTCTTGCTTTACAGGATGCATAGACATATAAACAGCCAGGCTACAGTTTATGAGGATATCCTATTCTCACCAGCATCCAGGCTCAGAGATTCACATTTTATTGTGTGTAGAATAATGAGGCCAGAGTGCCTGCATTAAAGATCAATAAAATACTTTACACAGAGGGTCACTGTGCAGAATACTGCTGTATTTACACTGCTTGCCTGGGTTTCACCCATTTTTAATAGCAGGGTGGCACTGCAAGCTGTTCTGGACAAAACTGGCACAGAGCAGCCAGTTTGGTCTCCCTATCTACAATGTACAGCTAGGTTAAGAAGACAGATAAATCGGATTAGATGATCTTCCTCAAACCATCCTTCCAAAACAACTAACCCTGCAGCCTCAATGAGATTTAGAGCTGTATCTCAGCAAGCTAAAGCCCAAAGCAATTACAGGTAGAATGGCCTCAGGCAGACACAGAACAAGCAGCCTGGGACTTCTAAATCTTTTAGAGGAGTGAAATAGTGATATTACAACTTTGCATTATCTTCCTCACAGAAGATCACAGAAGTGAATGGCAATCTGAGGTCTGTTATCTAACAGCAACCACCCTTGATCTTCCTTTGCATGGGCATATTTAAAAGTAAAAGTAACAAAGATGAATCCTGGACAGTCTTCTGCCCTGGATCAGGAATAGTGTGATCAGCAATAGGGAAAAGTGATTGTGCCCTGGACGCAGCACTGGTGAGGCTGCATCTCAAATACTGTGGTCAGTTCTGGGTCCGTCACTACAAGAAGGACATTGAGGTGATGGAGCCTGTCTAGAGAAGGGCAACAAAGCTGGTCAAAAGTCTAGAGAACAAGTCTTGTGAAAAGTGAATGAGGGAACTGGGATTGCTTAGCCTGGAGAAGAGGAGGGTGAGGGGAGACACCATTGCTCTCTACAACTCCCGGGAAGAAAGTTGTAGTGAAGTGGGTGTTGGTCTCTTCTTCCTAGTATAAGGCCTGAAGAAATGGCCTCAAATTATGCCAGGGAAGAGTTAGATTGGATATTATGAAAAAAAGAAAGAAAGCTGAAAGGGTGGTCAGGCAGTGACTGCCCAGGGAGGTGGTGGAGTCACCACCCTTGGAAGCGTACGAGAAATGTGTGGATATGGCACTTTGGGACGTGGTTTAATAGTCATGGTGGTGTTAAGTCAGTGGCTGGACTCAATGATCTTAGAGGTCTTTTCCAACTGAAACAATTCTATGATTCTATGACTCTTAGATGGGATATTTTTGACCCTTCCTGCATGCATCACTAACATGTGGAAATACAGAAATGTGTTCAGCATTTCTTTGAGTTATGTAAATTTGATTACTAGGTACCAATGTGGCATGAGAAAAACTAGTATGGGAAAATCAGCATAAAGGGCAGGGTTGAAGTGCATTTTTATTTAAATTAACTAGACTCTCTCATGTGTTTCTTTCTTCACTCTTGATCAAGTTGTTTACTTTTGAATGATGTGAACCTGAAATTGAGCAAGAAAATTGCCATTTCTACCAGCTTCCTGCTATGGAATCTGCAAGAAATTACTAAATTCAGGGGAGATGTAACAGCAGAAACTATTTTCCTAGTTTGCTTTTCAGCATTTATAAATTTAATCACTCAAACCTCTGCAGTCATGAAGACTAAGAAAATCCATTTAGCTTCCTGGAACTAGAAGAGACTTTGTAACAGAGTACCTAGTTCATACCTCCTACTGTTCTCTTCTTCTGTATTTTTCCTTCAAGACTTTATTACTTCACCAAATTCATTCTAAGCAATCCTGACCTCATCACCTAGGGCTGCACTAGCTCAGAGTCAATCTTTCTGTACTCAGGGTGAGAGAATTAAATGACACGTCTCTGGCAGACGAAGAGAAAGAAAATAAGCCGGAAGCCTGAGGTTGAGCTCTCTGATAGCCAACATGCTGTTTAGAAGCACAGCATATTTTCACCCCAAGGTGAAGACCAAATTTAAGAGGAATGCCCTTCCTACCAGGGTTAGATGATGGGGCTGACACTGATGTTTTGCTCATGGAGCTCATCAGTCTCCAGGACAAACTTCAGTTGATGGTGAGAGCTAAATTTTGTTCTGTATTTTGACCCTGCAGAATTCTCACAGATGCCCCATAAAGGAAGGAAATAGCAGTTTGTCCTGGTCCTACTTCCAGTCCTTCTTTTTTCCTCTTCACTTGGCAACTTTATCCCCTGTGGAAATAAACAGTCCCATGGCAATGTGAGTAAAAATGGCAACATGAAGAGAGGTAGAAATTTCCCTTCTCTGTAGCCCAACATCCTTTTCCAATTCATTTAATTGAGCGACATAAGTCTGACTACACATCTACACCCATCCTTCTCCAAGCCAACTGCCGGTGCTATCACTAGCTTCAGATGGCATCTCTACACATGCTAAGCAAGTGGATCAACATTCCTTTAAGACTGTCATGAAGGAGAGAATTTACTAGTGTTTTTACAGCATCATATTCCTAAAGCTGTTCCTAGCCCTTTCCTATCTGTCTCATATTCTCATAATTCCCCATCCGTGTACAGTTCTACTGCTGGCATGGTGTTTTGGCTGAGACTGCTGTCTGAGAACTGTGCTCTATGTTGTCCCTGCATCCTGATGCTAGGCAGAAAACTTCCTTACTTTCAGCTCCCTCACTGAATGTCTGAAGCACCCAGCATCTGTGTAAATGGTCTACCCTTGCAAGAGCTCACAGATACACCACGACTGTCTAGAAAGGGCAGTGTTATCTCATCATGCCAATGTATGTGTCACACAGCTGGTGAGCAGGTTGCTGATAGAAAGGCAAACAAGGAGAATGAGTCACTGGCTCACTTCTTAACATCCATCCAGCCAATAAAAAAGAAAAGTGAGAAGACTTTTTCCTGGGTTCACATGGAGGCAAGAGCCAAATTCAACTTGATTTCCTGAAGCACAGACAACCTCTAGAATGGGCTCAGTGCCACTCTGTAGTACAGAGCAGTGGAAAATTAGGAAGATGGGGAAATAAAAAGAATGTTGGGTTTTTTTTCTTTAAAAAAAATCAATAGTGGGGACCATCTTTGTGAGAGGGGATGAGAAAAGTAGTGGCTGAGCTTTGAACATCAGGATGGGACAACACCTGTTCACCCCACCACAACTTCTGGAACTATCCACAGAAGAGATACATCCTGAACAATGCCAACATTGTCCTGAGAAAACAGCAAGATGCTGTTCCTCTGCAGGAAAAGAACCTCTGCAGGAAAGTTTCTTTCCTCTAAAGTTAACAGGACTGAAACGGGCTGCCCAAAGAGGTTGTGCAGCCTCCTTCTCTGGAGACTTTCAAAGGCCACCTGAATGTGTTCCTGTGCAACCTGCTCTAGGTGAGTGGGCTTTAGCAGACTGTTGGGCTAAACAATCTCCAGAGGTCCCTTCCAACTCCTACCATTCTGTGATTCTGTGATTCACTTACAGGCTTTTCTGAGCAGCCTTTGATTACCCATCAGATTTCAACATAAGGCAGCAAGGTCTGTATTCTGTCACAAAGGATGCTCAGCCCTTTGGTCCAGCTTAAGGCAAATTTTTTGCAGAATTAACTCAGAGGAAAACAGAGGAGTTATCAAAGGCTAGTAGCCTGAAAATATGCAGTCAAAGCAATTTACTCAAAACAATCAGGCAAAAGAGTCAGAGCCAGGCAGAGTCCGCCTGAGTAATTAAATGTTGATTTCCATGTGGCATCTCCACCTCAGAAAACAACCTTTCCAAAGAACAAAATTTGGGTCAGTGGAGCCTAGAGAAGGATCTAGAGATGAGCTGAAATCACCAACTCTTTCTACAAAGACAAGGGGAGTGTTAAGAAAAAAAGGCCAATATATAGGACAGTTGACAGTGAGTCTAGAGCATACATGATCTGTCAGCAGCTTACATGTCCTCAAACCATTCTGTGACTCTGTGATCTAGTTGAAGATGGCCCTGCTTGGTGCAGGGTCGTTGTACTGGGTGACCTTTGAAAGTCCCTTCCAATCCAAAACATTTTACAATTCTATGATTTATCCCATCCAAAAAAAAGCCACTCTAAGCAAGTGTGAAGTCAGCAGCACACTGCATGACACAGTGTCAGCAGAGAAACCAAATAGATCAAAACCAGAAGCTGGAGAGTTCAACAAGAAAGTGTCTTTCACAAACCCTTTGCATGTGCACAGTAGAAGGGATAAGGGACAAAAGAGGTCCACACTTCCTCCATGCCCTGCAAACCTTGGTGGTTTGTGTTTTCTTTTTTTCCACAGACTTTTCTACAGTGAAAGCTATTGCTCCAAATCTGTCTGTAGGCAGCTGCTTCTTAGGCATTGCACTAATACTATACCCAACCCCTAACTGTTCTTATTCAGGACATTTTAAATTTTAATTAAAATGCAAACAAAGATAATAAACATGCTTAGAAGATACAAAATGACAGAGACACTAGCAGTGAAACAACAGACACTGACTGAATTGAAATGAAATATTGAGAATCTAATTTGGGACTATCTAGCAGCACTGCTACAGAACAGGCTGTCATGGATCACTGACATGATCTGTGGTCACCCTCTAGTGAACCCATTCACAATGGCTAAACAGCATCTAAAGAGCTTGACCTGGCTTCTCCTTTCAGCAGATCAGATATAAGCTTTCTCTCTCTCTCTCTCTCTGACCTACACTGAGAAGTTGTCACAAGCATCTCAAAAAAAAACCCAAGAGATACAGGAAAGCAAAGGCACCAGGAAGATGAAGGAAGGAAGTAATCATTAATAAAGACTAGATAATTATGCTGATCTACTTCCCAAAACAGGTAGCACTGAAGATATTGAAGGGTGTCTTTCTAGATTATTTAATGAAGGACCAATCCAAGCATGCAGATTTTGTGAAAGCCCCTTATCCCGCATCAGCGATGCATGCAAGTGACCTTAAAATCAGGCGGATGGATATTCTCCATCGGTTTAGCTAGAAATGGACTTGAGAGTAATCACCAACCCCATCCTCTTAAGAAAGCCATGAAGACAATCCCAGCACAGCTTGTGTGGGTTGTGTTTTCAGCCAGCTCAGCTGGATCTGCAAGAGTGCATTAGTCTGTGCTTATTATAGAGGTTCTGCTGATCCTTCTGGGTCAAGAAAATAGCCAAGGCCAGGAAAGCAGAGTCTTTATGGACTTTTCCTTAAACTAACAAAACAAAATGGAGCTTTAGCAAGACAAAGTAGCTTTTTTTCCAACTTACAATTTCTTAGGGTTCAAGTTCCTTGGCCTCTTTTAAGTGACATATCTGCTTGAGCTAACAAAGCAGAGTGATGAAAGTATATAACCTAACAAACAGAAATTCATAGAATCATATCATATCATAGAATGGTTTGGGTTGGAAGGGACCTTAAAGATCACCCTGTTTCAACCCCTGCCATGGGCAGGGATACCTTCCACTAGACCAGGTTGCTCAAAGCCCCATCCAAACTGGATGTGAACATTTCCAGGGAGGGCACATCCACAACTTGTCTGGGCTACTTGTTCCAGGGTCTCACCACATCACAGGGCATGAGTCTTGTGATAGTCCCTGTCTAAAGGAGTCTCATCTCTCTATCTCTAAATGACCATAAAAAAAACCCAACACACAACTATGCTCAAATGATGAAAATTGAATACTTGCCCTAGTTTCTTTTTAATGTGACAGAGAGGAGTGACGCCATGGATCAGAGGACACTGGAGATATTTAACAGTCAGCTTCATTTGGAGGATGTGAACTTCAATATCAAGAAAAATGAAGAGTGACCACTTCAGTTTCAAGTCAAATAAAGTCAAGATATTTAGTGCTGTAAAAAAAAAAACAACAAAACCAAAACCCAACAAAAGAATAAAATACCACACAGGAAAAGCAGTAAGAGAATCACATCCTTCTTCAAGAGTAGTGATATAGTTATCACAGATCTAAGCAAGGTCTCAGCAAAGAACAAAAACAAGAAACCACTAGATTAAGAGAAACAGGGAACTACTGGAAAGAGGCCACAAAGATGACGAGGGGACTAGAGCAACTCTCTTATGAGAAGAAGACCTGGGGATGTTTAATGTGGGGAAGAGCAGACTGAGATGGGGTCTTATCAATGCTGATGAATATATAAAGGTCAAGAGGATGGGGCCAGACTTCTTTCAGTAGTGCTTAGGGATATGACAAGGGACAATGGATACAGACAGGACCACAAAAGGTTTCACTTGAACTGAAGGGAAAAAATCTTTACTTTGGAGTGCCAGGCCACTGGAACAGGCTGATCAGAGAGATTGTGGAGTCTTCTCTGGAGACTTTCAAAACCTGCCTGGATGGGTTTTTGTGCAACCTGATCTAGATGAACCTGATTTAGCAGTGGGATTGGATCTCCAAAGGTCCCTTTCAACCCCTACCACAGATGGACTTTTGTTATCAAAATGCCTGCAGAGCAAAGTAACAGAAATGGGGAGCACAAACATTTCTAAAAGGAACAAAAAACTTGTTTCTGGATTAGTTTGCCTGTGGAGAACAGGAAGAATTTTGCAGTTTGCTCATTTATCCCATGCAAGGTCTTTCTAGGGCAAGATGACATGAATTTACCCTTCCAAACAGTGACAAGAAATAGGGAGTGCCAGCAAAGGAAAGTGATGCAGACCAGCTTTATTATCCTCATGTGCTCCATGCTGTCTCTGTGATATACGTTTAGGCTGATGCTACCATTTCTTCAGCTCAAGTGTTCAGTCCCATACTGCACGATTAGCACTCAGGCTAGATGAAGGCTTTCAGGAGGACTGAAAAGCTACCTAAAATGTTTGCAAAATAAAACATTCAGGGAAAGGATTAAGAAAAAAAAACCAAAACCCAAAACCAACACAGCAGGACAATGTCTTAATGGTGTCAGGGGTAGAAGAGGCCACAGATAAATATGCAGATAATTTCTATCACACATTTTTATTGGGCTATTATTATTATTTATTTTACTTCTGGTTTAACTGTGCTATTGACTTTCCAAACTGATGGGGCATTAACCAGCCAAACTATTGTTCTTTATTGGCTTTAGCACTTAACCTGCATGTTTCTTTCCAACCATTAGGCCATTCTGACTTCTATCATTTAGCTCGGTGAATAATTCACCTGGTCTTCATTTGTGTTTTCACCTTGAAAGTATTTATAGACTGTAATCATGTCTCTATTGACACTTTCTTTCAGACTACTTAATTTAGCTCCCTCATTTTCTCATCTGATGTTTATAGACTACATACCTCATGTTATTTTACTCGCTCTATTCACATTCTTTTTTTATTCTCTATATACCAATGCCCTTCCCGAGCCATAAATTCCAAGACTTCATTGCTTGTGCTATGAAAATGCATTTTCTGTTGGGAACTTTCACCCAAATACAGAAGAAATTTGTATTACCTGTTCAAGTCTGAAAACTGCTGTATAGGGCTTTGGTTGGTTGGTTGGATTGTTTTCCTCATGGTAATTTTGTCTAATTATTCCACCTAGTCTTGAAGGACTCAAATCTGGACATTTTCTATTCCTACAGTAATAAAGGAGAAATGAAATGATACTGGAAGTCTAGGACATACTGAATTAAAATCATACTTCACTCCCCAACACAGACCTCTGTCTTCAAACCCACACTGGAGTAAAATCCACTCAGTGGAAAGATGACACCTTTCTGGTGCTCCTTTGAAGGCTAGATTGCACCTCAAGTTTCATAACACCTTATGATGTAACTACTTACTACTCAAAAAATGCTGTCCTTTTACTTACTCTCTTTTCAAATCAGGCCTCAGCAATGAGCTTCTCCAGGTCATACAGCACACATGTACATAGGGCCACAAAAATGGTAAAACAGCTGGAACAACTCTCCTGTGATGACAAACTGAGAGAGTTGGGGCTCTTCATCCTAGAGAACAGAAGGCTCCAGGGAGTCCTTATTAGAGCCTTTAAATACCTAAAGGGGGCAATAAGAAAGTTATGGACAGACTTTTTTACCAGTCTTTTGTGACAGGAAAAGGTGTGATGATTTTAAACTAAGAGGGGAGACTTAGACTAGATATGTGATGGAATCCTCTCTTGAACATGTAAATCACCTCCTGAATGTGAGTACTACCTTAAGAACATGCTAAGTGTCTCAACAAAGATAAGATCATGGTGAACAACCTGCCTGATGTGTCAGCTCTACCCAACAAGATAGCACACCTGGAAGTCACATATGCACTGTAATGTGACTAAGGTGTGGGCCAGGTGGAGCTACCAGGAATGAACCAGGAACAGTATGAAATCTCTGAGCTATGCCAGCTTACTGGGGGAAATGTCACATGGGACATCTCAGGCTGGAGATAGCAGCCCAGGAACATCTCTCCCACAACTCCCACCAAGAAGGACCATGGGGTGGTAATTATCAATCCTGCTCTCTCTTTCTCCATTCTGTCTCTTTCTCTCTCCCTTTTCTTTTCCTTCTTTCTCTGTTTTGTTTCTAAGTAACAACTAGGCTCGTCTTGATATATGACCTCGTTTTTGTCTTACTTTCACTCTCAGGGATGTTCAGGAGAACCTGTCCTCACTTACAGATCGAGCCAATACGAGGAAGACAGTTTTTTACAATGAGGATGGAGAAACACTGGCATGGGTTGTCCAGAGAACAACCTGGTCTGGTCAAAAATGTTGCTGCTCAGTGCAGGGGGGTTGCAGTAGATGGCCTCTGAAGGACCCTTCCAACCCAAAATGTTCTATGATTCTATGCAGTGGTGCACAGTATGTTCTAGCATATAACATACTGCTCCTTGGTGTTCCTTTGCATGTATGTAGATGAGCTTTTTATAACACAACCTAAGACTTCACTTTGCACAAGAAGCAAAGCATTTGACACTCTCCCTGCTCTCTGTCCAGTCCCTGGCACTGTCCTCTCTCTCTGTTCAAGAAGGAAAAAGGGACCATAGCAAACAATAGGAGAGATATTTACAGGGAGTTTATTTCCTTCTGTGCCCTGTCTACTTAAAACAGGAAAGAGGGCCTTTCTAGCAGGTAATTCAACCCAATAAAGTCATATCCTTGCTTTGCTAGCTTTTTTTTTTTCTTTTTTGCCTTTTCTTGACTGACTTTCTAAGAAGCTATAAACAGCTGATAGGACTAAGTAGCTGTTAACAGAGTTGCCTAAAGTTAGATGCCAGTTTTTCCTATCATATATCAAGTGTCTCATTCAGAAAAAGAGGGACAAATTAGGTAGATGATAGTTCAGGCTGGGAGGCATAGATGTGTAAGTGGGATCCTTCCTAACATTAATTTAAGATCTTTCCATAGTAGATCTCTTCATTTGAATTCATCGGACAAATTCAACTGTCAGAAATCCACCTCACCAAGGTTCACATACCCATACTGGAAGCACTGACCTCCTAGCTCCCGATTAAGATTCCCATTATACTCAGTGGAGACATGGTCAATAAAGTCAATGGAGATAAGAATCCTATTCTCCAGATTAAAAAGATTGACAGCCATTTAACATCAGATCGTGCTGTAGACTATAAAGAGAGCCTTGAATGTCAGGCTCAGAAGTAGAGACCTACACTTTTCATGCCCAGCTGTAGCCACGGTAGACTTCCCTAGAAAACAATTCACCCTACTTAGCTCAGATGAGTAAACTAAGATGTGTCCATTTCTCTCACCTGATTGTAGAAGGAGTCTTGCTGCCTTCAGAGACAGAAATTTACACTGTGGAATAATTAACAGAGACTCCTTCCGCATGTGCGGTTTGATATCCCGCTATATTTACAAGGCAATGGATGAGGACAGTCCATGATGAAATACTGTCTTGCCTTATCTGGCACATTTAAGAGTAGAAGATGTATTTGCAATTATCTGGTCAGAGTAACCAAGAAGTGACAAAGACACCAGCATTTTTCTGCTGTGTGGTTTGTTTCTACATGCTTCACACAGAATGACCTTCTATCTCACTACACAGAAGGCTGAACCATATGAAATGCTGGATTTCTTTTGACAAGTTTTCTCCAGCTGGTGAGATCTGGAAGCAACCAGCATCTCCCTCACAGACCAGGTCCTTAATAGACTTAGTAATACCATGAGGATATGAAGTGATCTAAGCTATATATTCACATTGTATGAGATCACACTGCATCAAAATTTTGATAGATGCCTCTGCTATTTGCTCATCCTTAAGGAGCATTGACCTGAACATTAGCATGTCTAGTAAATTGTCCTAATGTGTGGTGAAAGGGGACTAATGGATACAGTAATTGATTGTTTGATGGATAGCTGGGGAGCCCTTTGATTATGAGTTTTTGCTACGGTCCAAGACATTTTCATTCTCCAGTTAACCTAGAGCTGATTGCTTGCATGAATTATCTCCTTCTCTGCCTGCAAATATCATTCTCTTAATAAATATTTCATTAGAAACAAACCAGTGTCGGGGAGAGAGGAGAAAGCAGATGCTCAATGCTGTGTCTTTTGAAGACATTATAGAGTCTAAAGAACAGACACAGTGATTATCCATGAAATGTGCTCAGGTCAGACAAGAGGTCTTTGCTTCTTCAGGATTTAGTGCTCAGAACAATGCAAGAAGCAGGGGAAAAGCCCGAAGGTCAATTTAAATCAATCAAGGGAGGCACAATGTGGACCATGAAGGATCTAGTGCAGTGGGGAAGCCCCTGTTAAAATTGGCTTTTTTACAGATATCACCTTCCTCTCTACCACGCTCCAGGATGAGCTTTCGTATTACAAGGAGGAACCCTGACCAAGAGACAAGAATACCAGCAAGAAAATGGAGTTACAATTCCTGGGATTAGTTGCTGAAGTTTAATTTCAATCCTAGTGAAGCTTATGGCTCATGGATATCAATGGGATCAATGATGCCCCCTTAAAAGTTATTTGACACCTCTGTTTAGCTTTATGATATTTGACTATTTATTCAGAACACCTGTACTGAAACTATTTCAGTACAGCTCATTAGTTTTTAGCATGACATATCATAGAATCATTTTGGTTGGAAAATACCTCTAAGATCATCAAGTCCAACCTAAAGGAGCGTGCAGACACCAGATAGAATCAGAATCAATGGAAACAGACTCTGTTCTGTCATGCAAACTCCCAACCCCGATTCAGTGGTGTTTCATATCCATTCAGCTTTTGAAGCACAAAGAGAACACTTTGGACTGTAAACAACAGGACAAGAGAAAAGGGCCTCAAGTTGCACCAGGGAAGGTTTAGATTGTATGTTAGAAGAAATGTCTTCAATATAAGGGTTGACAAGCCCTGAAACAGGTTGCCCATGGAAGAGGGCAAGTCACTCTCCCTGGAGGAATGAAAAAGCCATGAAGAAGGTTTAGTGGTGACTTGATCATGCTGGGTTAAGGGCGGGACTTGATGACCTCTTCCAACCAAAACAATTCTGTGATTCTATGACCTCCACAGGCTCCACTGAACAGAGCAACTTCATAAACTAGAGTCAAAAGTTGTTTGCTAAAACACAGAGAGAAGTCCTTACATAAACTAATTCCAATTCGCTTCAGTGCCACACACTTAATATGCTAAAAAGTGCTGCAGGTTTTAAATCCTCTTGTACTGAAAAGTTGTTGTGGAGTAAAATACATCATGTTCCCCATTACTCTCCACCCTGTGTATATCCCTGGGGCATTTAGAAACACTTATCTTGTTTTGCTAGCTGTTCCTCAAGCATATTTGTATTGTTATTTTCACAATAGGTATCATCATGTCAATAAGCACAATTTAAACATTAATAGTATGGCTATGGGCAGAAATGTATCATGTGCTATGCAAGGGGTTACACACATCACAGAAATGGCTTCAATGCTCCCATCTGCAGAGGGAAACGACTTGAGCAAAAGACAGAGGAGAAGAAAGAGAAATGAGAAGGGGGAGAGCTAATCAAAAAGACAGGAGGAAATAGCAATAATGAATGAAGATCATAGAAGCTGCTAGGAAAGGGGATGAGGAGGACAAAGAAGAAGGGAGGTTGTAGTGAGGTGAGTGTTGATCTCTTCTTCCAAATAACCTAGTGAGGTGATAAGACATGAGGAAATGGCCTCAAGTTGTGCCAGGGAGGTTTAGATTGGATACCAGCAAAAAAATGTTTATTGAAAGAGTGATGAAGCATTGGAAGTCACCATCCCTGTATGTGCCCAAAGGCTTGCAGACATGGCACCTGGGGACATGGTTTAGTGCTTGTGGTAGTGGGTTGACAGTTTGACTTGACAAACTGACAGTTGACAGTTTGACTTGATGATCTTTAAGGTCTTTTCCAACTGTGATTCTATGACTCTAAACCATGGAATTAAACTGAAAAGAAGCCAAAGGCAGATCCAGGATGCTTCCAAAATGCACAGACATCTCACTCAGGTAAGACAGGGTCTGAGATAGGACCACTTGCAGATCTTCCTCACGGGGAACAAAACTCTCAGTAGTGCTGACATATTTCACAAGCAAGGATGGTGAAAGGAAGCCATTAGAATCTTTACAAAAACAGTGTACCCATTAGGGAAGTCCATGCACTACTGTTGCTGCTGCAGCTTCTGGGAAGTAAAGTCCAGAGTGGCTGAGCAGTAAATCCCATTTACAGGCAGAAATCTTTGTCTTCTTCTGGAGAAGACAATAATTTCTGAAGATAAACCAACATCTTTCCCACCAATGGAAACTTTCTTGCCATAGGGGACTTCTAGTAATAGAGATTTAAAAATGAGTAAAAGAAAAGCATTGGCAAAACCTCTCTTTACAGGTAAATACTAAATTCTCTGCTGATCTGAGATTAGACTGAGTGAGGGAATTGGTTGGCATAGTTAATGCTGAACATATATTTTCCATACCAAATTGTGGAAGCTGGATGAGTCCATAACATCACTGCATATTTTATTATAATCATTAGGCTGCACACTGACTTTCCCCATGGAAAGTGCTCCATGAACCACTGACATTGCCTGCTGAGAGAGGTGACACTTCCCATCAGTGAAGGAACATTGATCTGTCTCAGCATTTTAAAGTCCCTGAGGAGTTTACATTGCCTTTCTGCTGGAGTCTTTCTATTTGCTTCCACCACCTATGCTTTTCCCCCTGCTGCTGCTTAGCTCAAACACAGCTGTGCTAATATGCCAGAGCCACGGAGCCAATCCATACCATTTTCAGGTTTCATTTTTCAGACAGAAGGGGATGAGACCAGTGTGATAATGACTGAAAGACAAGCCCTTAAGATAGCTCTTGAGCCAGTCTCCCAATGATGTTGATTCATGCTTTAATTTTGTAGGAATCATTTGGCTGAGGTTACACAAGACTTTGATTATTGGGTAATACTCAAGGTTTCAGGAACTTTTCCAAGAGAAATCATGTTAGTTCAGCTGTCCTGGTAAGTGTCATCATTGATAACTCCTTTGTGCTAACCAACAAGCTGGTGAAGGGTCTAGAGAACAAGTCTCATAAGAAGCAGCTGAGGCAACTGGAATTGTTTAGTCTGGAGAAAAGGTGGCAGAGACAGACCTCATTTCTCTCTACAACTACCTGAAAGGAAGTTGGCATGAGGTAGGGGTTGGTCTGTTCTCTCTAGCATCAAGTGATAGGATGAGAGGAAACGGCCTGAAATTGTGCCAGGGGAGGTTTAGATTCCATATTAGGAAAAGGTTATTTAGTGAAAGGATGGTAAGGCATTGGAATAGGCTACCCAGGGAGGGGGTAGAGTACCTGTCCCTGAAGGTATTCAAGAAATGTGTGGACATGACACTTTGGGAAAGGGTGTAAAAACCACAGTGATCTTAGGTTGATGGTTGGACTCAACCTCAGAGGTCTTTTCCAACCAAAAGAATTCTATGATCCTATGATTCTATGATTCTATGATTGAGTGATTGTATGAGTCTGTGTCTACTGAATCGTAGAGATGATGGTAGTATTTGCTTCCAGTCTCACCCTCTGAGGCAGTGGCAGTGCCCAGTCTGGCTTTCCTCAGAAGAAAACATAAAACACCTACTTTTGCAAAAAGAAATTTGAGCCCTTCCACCTCACCTTATTCTAGATATTTCTGCAGGTTTCGTGAGTAATGTACCTACAAAAAGAGATCTCATAAAATGTACAGCTTGTGCAGGAACATAAATTTTGACTGAACAAGTGATGAATAAAATGCAGAACATCATTCTGAGATTTTTGGGCAAGGCATGTATAATCATTCAGTGGTGTTTGCGCAACATGTCAGGCTCTGTCAGGAAGAAGGGTTATAAATAAATGTGAGGTATATACTTCAATAATGCTATTTCATACACATGCAATAATGAACTTTAATTATTTCTTTGGGTTTCTTTCTTCTTTCAATGGAGCAGATGAGTCAAGCCCAGATGTGGAAAGAGACCGATACTGGCATCACAGCATTTTCTTTAGAGGTGATTGAAAGAGCTCTACAGATCAGCTGCCAAATCCTTTCTTCTCCTATGGGGTTTCCTTCATGCATCTCACATAGAATTTCATTCCCCCACATTTGGCATAAATGAATCATAGAGCAAGGAATTTTCCTGACAGGAAAGATTTTGCAGACAAGCAGTCTTCTCACATCACTTGTCCTGAAATGAAGCCAAAGTCATCTTTATCCTACTCAGTGGAGTAGCCTGCCCAGATGAACCAGTTGCCATGCTAAGTAAAGAAGTCCATGCGTGATTTTACACATAGAAACTATGGAAGCTCATTTAGTGCTTATCACAAAATATTTGTGCCAGGAAACAAGGAGATTGATTTGTTTATTGCAGTAATGTTGAGAATTAACAGAAGAAATCAAAAGGAAAGCTCAGAGATGTTAAGTGTAATGCTATTTGATAAATATGAAATACCTCACTCATTCTTTGGCTCTTCAGGAGAAACTCAGGGAAATTAACAGAGCAATGAGGCACATCACTCCTTTTCCAAAATACCTTCCTGTCACCATCTAGAATGACTACATGGCTTTGGTGAAGAAGTCATATGAGTTTAACCTCAATGAAATACTTAAATTCTCCCCTCCACCTTTCCTGTTCTGTAAGCCAGGCCAATGACAACATAACCCTACTGAAGGCAAGAGGATATGTTCCTCAAATCCCCTCACCATGAAGATGTCATGGCCCAGTTTTCTCTACTCATTCATAGGCAGAAGCTTTCAAACTCGCTGAAGCCCTTCCCCAAAAGTATCTGACTTAACTTGTCAGGTCTACTAAAAAGCAGCACACTTCTTGCATGTCAAACATCCTTGCATATGACAGATACTCAGCCTATTCCTCTTTGTACATACCTCCAGACCCATCAATTTCCATTTCCTTCTCAGCATCATGAAAATGAAACCAAACAAAAAGCCAAAACCAAACCAAATAACAAAGCAGGTATCTCATGACACGGGTTACTGCAGGACCAAACACTTTGACAACAACATAGTGACAAAGGCAAATCTGATGAGCTTCTGTATGACTTGCTGCACAGCCCACAATCCCCATCCTACCTCTGCCTTTTCTGTACAATTAGTATGTTTGTTGTTTTTGTTTTGTGTTTTTGTTTTTTTTTCACCCAGTAGAGTTGAAATATCTTCATTTGCAAAATGTTTGAGATCTGCAGGGACATCTGAAATTCAACACATTTCTATTTCATACCAAATCTGACATTCAATCACTTGTTTGTAAGCAAGGAAATAAAAAAAAAAGCACTTCTAAAATAAACAAACAAACAAAAAAACCCCACGACAAAACCCCCAAACAAGCAAGCAAAAATCCCAGCCCACAAACCTCAATACCACACTTTAACAATATCCTTTTTCCCCTCCCTTGACAATTTATACTCTGTAATGTTTTCCAGCCTCTTGCAGCTGAGAAAGGAAAGAAACACCACAGGCGAGCTTTGATTCAAGAGGGCAGGAGAGCAGTGGGATTCAAGAGGGCAGAAGGGGAGAGTCAAGAAGACAAAAGGCTGATTAAAGCAATAAGGGATTTTGTGTGAACTCAAGTTTCTACATGGTCACAATACCTAGAGGCTCGGAAGCAACAAACGATGCTAGAAATTTTCATCATGTTGGATCTCATAAGCTCTAAACAAGCAGGGTTGGTGTAGGACATGAAACACAAATGACATCCCACATGCAAAGGATGTAGTTATGTAAAATGTGAGGCATGAAGGAAAAAATATAAAATCAAAATAAAATAACAATAATAAAAAGGCTACATCTCAAACTCAGCATTTTGAAACACTGTTTGGCGCTCGGAGCAACAGCTCTAGTTGAAGATGTCTCTGCTGACTGCAGGGTGTTGGACTAGATGACCTTGAAAGGTTCCTTCCATCCCAAACTGTTCTATGATTCTATGCCCAAATGATGTAAATTGAGGAGAGGGAGAATCTACACAGCCCTGTGGAGTCAATCACAGACCAACAGACTAACTGGGAAAGAGGACAAAAACTGCCAAACTCCCCAGTGCTTCCCAGTAAATGAGACCTAAACCTAAAACTTCTCCATAGGAACCTGAAAAATTAGACATGTATGCACACAATGCATTAATATTAGACTTACTTCAACTCTGTTTCATATGTATGTTCTACCCAGTACAGACAACATGTAGCAGGTGGTTACTTACAGCATTTTCCCACTGTCTAGTGCAGGGACTCTGCCTTCAACAGAAGCATAAAACACCCTGTTCCACTCCAAGTCTGTTTAGATTTTATCCTCATCTCACTGTTATTAACACTGACAGTTCATCAAGCCTTCTCCATCACTGTTCTCATCTGAATGCTATAAAACAAGGCTTCTGTATCCGTCTGAGTCCTATGCCAGCAGATGGCACTCCATAGTGTGCAGCATCCACAGCTTCCTTCACCCCATCCCCAGCAACTGCTGGAAAATGCTTTTTTGTTTGTTTGCTTTCCTTTTTTCATTTGTTTGTTTGTGGGCTTTTGTTTGCTGTTTGGTTTGGGTTTTTTTTAGGGTTTGTTTATTTTTTCTTCTGTGTTCAGCTCTTCAGTGGTGCTTTTAATCATGCTGGAATATAAGGGTCAATGAAGTAGCTCACACAATAGGGCCATCAAACTTCCCAGTCCTCAGCTTCCAGAAGAGGTCACTATGTTCTGCTGTTCACAAAAGACACATTCCTAGTCCCTTCCCTTAAATCACCAAACCAATTACAAACTGCTAGGCACAGAAAGGGAGAAACACCTTCCTCACTCATCAGAGATCAGCTGTGTTGCAAGCAGATGCTTTGATTATTCATTTCTGTTTGCTGGGTTGTTTTTTTTTTAGAGCAATCATCTGTGTTTCTCAGCGTGCCACTACTAATCTCTACATGAAAATGTACCCCCATAAGGAAAGGGGAAGGGAAAAGAAAAAGGAAAAGATGAGGGGGAAAGAAGAGGGGGAAAGAAAAGTGGGAAAGAAAAAGGGAAAAGGCAAACAAAAAAAGGAAAGAAGGACAAATGGGAGAGAAGAAGGAGAAAGGGGAAAGAAAAGGAAAGGAGGAAGGGAAAGAAGAGGAAAGGGAAACTTTCAAAGCAAGAAACACTGCAGATCAAGAGATTTGATTGCACCAAGTGTAATACTGAGTTACAGTTCTAGGAACCAATTCAATACTTTTACTTCATTCAGGAGCTTACAGGCTGAGTGAGGGTAGAAAATAAAATAGTTTCAGCTTTTCATTTTATCCAAGAGAGGTATGCAAACCATAACTCATAACAGATCCAGGGCTTCCGCAAATGGGAAGTAGGATGTTCAGCTTTGCCCCATAGAAAACTGGGTTCATGGAATGAATCCTTTTATTTTTGTTCTATTTCCAGCTAGTTTTTCCATGCAGCCTCTATGGGTTTCTCCATGGCTTGCTCTCTGTATCAAGAACCTGGGGAAACTCTTGTCTGTGGTGTGAGTTTTGATGTGCAAAGTTGCACACACAGGGGCAGAAGGTCAGCTTGCCTTCACTCAGTACCACTGTTTGTTTTCATAAGGCTTTGATCCATCACATGTAACTAAACACACTTTCAAGAAGTGTAATAACTTTAACTTTTCATTCAGCATGGGAAATACTGCATGTGTGTAAGATATATCCCATCCCAAACCTGCAAACTGTCAAGGTCAGGCTTTGTGGAGCTCTGGGCAACCTGATCTAGTTGAAGATGTCCCTGCTCATTGCAAGGGAGTTGGACTTCATGTCCTTTTAAGGTCCCTTCCAACCCAAACCATTCTATGATATTGGAATGTACCATATGAGAGAAAGAGGCACAAGGGAAACCCTGTCTTTCTCTAGGATTCTCAGCTCCTTTCCAGCATCTGGAGTACAAAGGTTGAGCACAGAGAGACAAGAGATGTGACTTAGCTAATTGGGGAAGCAGCAGAAAAGTTGTTTTGCACTACACCCATTTGATGAAAGACTCACTGGCCTGACCAGCTGCCTAGTGCTCATTCCAGTGTACCACACAGTAACATAGCTTTAATTAAAATGGGATTAATGAAGGGGACACTGCAAAGTGCTGCTGTGTTTTTCTGTAGGGAAAACAGTAAGATGCATTCTTGTCATCTTGCTACTGAAATGCCAAATTGCCCATTTGAACACCCACAGAAGGACAATATCCATGATAGCTTGGCTGGATCACTTCCCCCAGGATTCATACACAGATTCCTGGCATGAAAAAGTACCTGGGCAACACTAGGAAGGTACCAGCTGGGCAACGTAGATTTCTTCCTAACAGTAGCAGTGATGCACAACACTCATGGCTCAATCTTTTCATTCACAGAAATCACAGAACATCTCAAGCTGGAGGTGACCTATAAGAAATACCAAGTCCAATTCCCATGTCATTTCCATCTGTGAAAACACAGAATCGTTGAATGGTTTGGACTGGAAAGGACTTTAAAAGTCATCTATCTCCAAGCCCCCTGCAATGGACAGACACAACTTCCACTGGATCAGGCTGCTCAAAACACTTCCAGGGTTCCTGGGAATTTTCAGCAGGGTTTGCCCATGGCATAGGTCATGAAACATCATCCCATTTCAGATTTGGGACAGCTGGACAAAGGTGAAAAGTCTCGTAAGAGAATGATTTGCTACACAGGTGCATTCTCAAATTGAGAAGTTTGTGAGAGTTATAAGGGAGAACCACTGTCTGTGTTTAGGTGAACACATTCATTTTATTTAGCCCACAAACTATTTCTATCAGCTCAGAAATAACCATTTGAAACACCACCTGCAGCACATACCTTACCTTATCTTACAGATCCTGGAGTACTTTGTAAAGAAGATACATGTGAATTACCTCTTTGATATGTGTCCAGATTTGCCATTTAGCTCCAAAGGTACTGAGCATCCTGAGTTATCATTAGAAGTGAAGGTGAAACCCCACAACAAAGTGAAAGTTAATTCAGCAAAATAACACAACCTTGCATTTCAGAATCCAGAATCCAAATTACAAACCTGATCTTCCATTTCCTTGTGTTTGCAGTAAATCAGGAATAATTGTCATGGATGCAAACAGTCTGAGACAGCAAATCTGTTTTATTATGCCAGGTCGATGTGGGGGCTGGCATGTGGAGTAGCTGAAACAACACGTGGCATTTCATAATTATATACACGATGGGGAGGTGACAGCACTGCCCTCTACACAGGATTGAAAGGGGTTAAATATCTTTGAATTACATGGTGGATCACAGTATCACAGTATCACCAAGGTTGGAAAGATCAAAGATCATCAAGTCCAACCTGTCACCACAGACCTCATGACTAGACCATGGCACCAAGTGCCACGTCCAGTCCCCTCTTGAACACCTCCAGGGATGGTGACTCCACCACCTCCCTGGGCAGCACATTCCAATGACGAATGACTCGCTCAGTGAAGAACTTTCTCCTTACCTCCTGCCTAAACCTCCCCTGGTACAGCTTGAGACTGTGTCCTCTTGTTCTGGTACTGGTTGCTTGAGAGAAGAGACCAACTTCCTCCTGGCTACAACCACCCTTCAGGTAGTTGTAGGCAGCAATGAGGTCTCCCCTGAGCCTCCTCTTCTGTAAGCTAAACAAGCCCAGCTCCCTCAGCCTCTCCTCATAGTGCTTGTGCTTGTCAAGACTCTGGAAATAAATCTCACGAAGCCCTAGAAAGGTGACTGAATATTACTTTAATCTTGACTCTAGTGAAGCAAGGGTTAACCTGTTTCCACATACTTTTTTTTTTCTTCCCCATGGTAAAATTCCATTGTTATTCACATTTAACCATGTGATAAATGCAGCCATCAAAGCAGGTTCGGAAGAATACAATTTCTCCCCTTTCAGTAATTCGTCTCCACAGAGGGGTTTAAATGTATTAAATAACACTGCCTTCACTTTGGAGCAAGGTGACACACTCACTAAGGTTTCATATTGATTTCTTCAGTTGCTGTGTGATCTTTGACAGGGCAAAAAGTCAATTTAGACTCTTGCCATGTGACTTCTGCAAGGCATGGTTGAAGGGGAGGAGGTGGATGGGGCCATACAAGCATCACTGTCACACCAGCAAAAACCACTCCCACTCTCTGTGGGCAAACCAACTCTATCATCAGGCTTCTGCAAAGGATGGAAAATAGGAACATATGGGTGAGAGAAGCCCATAAAGTGAGCAAAATCCAAGCTTTCATACTGATGTAGATCCTACTGCCCTCACAGCCACTTGTGTCCTGCAGATCCAGTCTACAGAATCACAGAATCACCAAGGTTGGAAGAGACCTCAAAGATCATTAAGTCCAACCTGTCACCACAGACCTCGTGACTAAACCATGGCACCAAGTGTCACATCCAGTCCCCTCTTGAACACCTTCAGGGATGGTGACTCCACCACCTCCCTGGGCAGGCCATTCCAATGGCTAACAACTCTCTGTGAAGAACTTTCCCCTCACCTTGAGCCTAAACTTCCCCTGGTGCATCTTGAGATTGTGTCCTCTTGTTCTGGTGCTGGTTGCCTGGGAGAAGAGACCAACCCCCTCCTGGCTACAACCACCCTTCAGGTAGTTATATTTCATCATCTCATGGATCTTGGCCTGTGTTTGTTCTCCTCTTACACTGGTGTCAGCACAGTGACAATGCTGCCAAAGGTGACCTTTACTGCTCAGAAAAGCTACATACAAAGACAAAGATCTCCAACCATGGTGAGTCTCAATTCAGCTGGCCACACCTGACAATATATTGAGATTTGTATTTGATGGAATCATTGAATGGTTTGGGTGGGAAGGGACCTTTAATAGTCATCTAGTCGAACCCCTCTGCACTGAGCAGGGACATCTGCAACTAGATCAGGTTGCTTAGCATTCCATCCAACTTGACCTGGAATGTTTCCAGGGATGGGGCATCTCCCACCACTCTGGGCAACCTGGGCCAGCATTTCACTACCCAGATTGCAAGAAATTTCTTCCTTCTCTTTAGTTTAAATCTCCCCTCTTTTAGATTAAAAGCATCATCCCTTGTCTTGTAACAAGAGGACCAGCTAAAAAGTCTGTCCTCAGCTTTCTTATATGCCCCCTTTTAGTACTGAAAGGCCATAGTATGGTCTTCCTGGAGCTTCTCCAAGCTGAACAACCCCAGCTCTCTCAGCCTTTCTTCATAGAAAAGGCGTTCCATCCCTCTCATCATTTTTGTGGACTCCAGTAGACCTGTGGTCTCCAGGGGAACATATTCATGATGTTTTTGTGCTGAGGACTCCTTAGCTTGACACAGTGCTCCAAGTGGAGATCTCACCAGAGTGGACTAGAAGGGAAAAATCACCTCCCTTAACCTGCTACTATGAATTTATATTTGTGTGTTAATATTAAATTTAGATTCAGATTTGCAATTAGATTTAGATTTATAATTAGACTTCGCATTAGATTTATAGAGAGGTAGGTACCTATAGGTATACAGATACATCTATAAATGAACAAGTCCACATCAGCAGTGCTGTACAGGACCATGCAGCCATGTGCTGCCCACAGTCACTGTAGAAAAAAGCAGCACTCATGAGGAAACAGGAGCTAGCACTCCTCAAAACCACAGCCAGATCTGATGCAACAGGTGAGAAAGGCTTTTCACATCTTTACAGAGACCCCCTCCATTAATGACCCTGTTTTGGTATGAATATTTATAATATCCTTTAAATAAAAGCTGGGAGGAGAAAGGAGCACTGCAACTACCCAGGCAGCTATCACAAGCAAAGGTCTAAAATATTTGCAGAGTTGTTGCTGGCTGTAGAAGAATAATAATGTGGGTACCGGTTGAGTTATGTCATCTGTCCAAGCCTCTGGGCACCATATGGATTTGCTCTCCATGAAAACACTCTCTCCTATTAACAAGGCATGTTCACACCCACATTTCATCCCATGACCTCAAACGCCTCCAAGCAGCCCCAACATCACCACTTCCCACACACAGCAGGGTCCTCACCAGCATGGGGTGAAGGCAAGTGGTCCTAGGATTTGGGAGCATCAAAGCGATGCTTGTTGAGCTGGGCGGTGAGGCTGGCTCATTCCAGACAAAACAACCCTTTGGATTGTGAGACAGCTCCGGCAGTGACTCAGAACTGGGGTAGAGGAGAGCAGCATCAGCACGGCGTGTGAAGCCAGCAAGCTGCTGTGGAGGAGGATTCGTACAAAAGAAACCCTTCCCCTGCCTTCATCCTCTGCCCACATAAAAACCTCTGTCCTTTCTCATTCAAACAAAAGAAAGAAAGAAGGGAAAAAACAACAACACCCACAAAGAAAGAAAGAAATAAACAAAAAAGCCTAGCCAGCCAGAAAACCCAGCTAACGACTACAAAATCCTTCGCTCCGGTGCTGATAGAGGCAAGCTGCAGTTTCTACCTACACCAGCAGACACAGGAAGCCAAAGCAAGCTTATCCCATGGCAGGTGTTTGATAGGGGATTGCTAAGGAAAATCCATGATGTTGAAGTTGTTTGGGCAATTTAGGAAATGGAAAAACTCCCTCTAAACCTGGTTTTACCAATTTGATCTTTATATAGATTTGCTC
The DNA here is from genome assembly GCF_014839835.1 of Dryobates pubescens. Lineage (NCBI taxonomy): Eukaryota > Metazoa > Chordata > Aves > Piciformes > Picidae > Dryobates > Dryobates pubescens. The sequence goes on along the minus strand of NC_071625.1, from coordinate 15,433,294 downwards.
TTTTCTTGTTTTTCTCCTTTTGTAGAATTTGTTACTGGAAGCTGATATCTCTAGTCTCTGAAATTACCTCCTTTAAAGATACAGAAGGATTTAGGGGTTTTCTTACATGTTTTTGCATGCATCTCTAAAGCACGGAGTATTCCTACTGCCTCATAAAACTAGTGTGCAACCACAAGCAGAAAGAGGAATATGGACATTTTCCCAAGGGTTGTGGTGAGGGTTTTATTGCCCTTAAGGATGAAGGATCCACAGAATCACAGGGCAATCAGGGTTGGAAGGGACCTCTGGAGATCACATAATCCACCCCCACTGCTAAGGCAGGATCACTGAGAGAAGGCTGCCCAGGATCGTGTCCAGGAGGGTTTTGAAAGTCAGTGAAGCACTGTGGTTCTAAGACCATGGGCTTTTTTTTGTGCAAGGCTGTGGGCATACTGAGTAGGAAAGATCTTCCCCTTCCAGACCCACCAGAAGCAGAGCAAGGGCAGTACTTTGGGCCATTCAGAATAAATTCCCCCCTCTCTTGGGAATGCAGGGAACAAAGAAAGAAAATCAAGTATGAATGTATTTCCATTCACTTCTTAAATCCTTGTATTAGAATCTATTTCCCTAGCCCTGAACAGGGAGAAAAAAGAATAAAAGGACTTTTTTCTTAGGAAAATTGCCTTAATTACCACCTTAAAAATTCCACAAAACAAACAAAAGCCTTACTTAAATAAAGTCAAGAAAAAAATAGCAGTGTGATTTAAATGCTCCATATTGACAGCCCTGGGAACAGAGGAGTGTGTTGATTAGAATATAGCTTTTAATGGATGCATAGTTATTTAAAACAAAGCTGACATTACCGGCATAACACTTTTTACAGAAGTAGCTGCATACCAAATGACCTTGAAAAGGCACAGCAATTGCTACCACACACCTCAGATATATTGTCACCAAAGCTAAAGGCTTGATTTCCTAAGATACATCAGCCTGGCTGGAACATCAGGAACTGGGATGAGTTCTAAGATAAGATGTTAAGAATCAGCAAGATAAATGTGCAAATAAAAAGCACCATTGGTTGGGGTAAGAGCTGTATTTTGATTATGAGAAACTCAATTCTGCATTTCAGAGAAACACAAACCTTCTCCCAAATGTGGAAGCCTGTTTCAAAGTAAGCTTTGGAATTCCAGCATGAGGTGCATCTACTGCATTAAAAAAACCCTCATGCTTAATTAGCCTACAAACAGCCTGTTGGTGTTTGCTTAGAGATCCTCAGGGTGGCACAATCTAATAGCTGTGCTTATGCAGTATCTACCATGATAAGGACCCTGCGAAAAATACAAGCCCAAATAACTGGAGTCATTACTTGTACACATACATAGATGAGGTTTAAGCAGATATTACTGCCAAAAAATTATTCTTCCATAAAGACAAGGATTGGATCCTGCTACCCCAAAATAAGAATTTTACTCTAATCGTATAAAAAGAACAACTTCACAAACACAGGAAGAAAGAGAGAAATGATGCTTCCTGTGAGAAGGAAGTCCATTTAAAGCACGAATAAATTGATGCAGTCAGGAGAAAAATGCTTGCATATGCAAACAGAGGTTTATTACCAAGTTCTGTGCTCCTAAGAAACATAATTTACTGACCTTTGAGAGATGGGTCAAGTAGGCTTACAGAATAAGCAACAAAGGCATCTCTTTTGGCAACTGCCATGTTCCAGAGCAGTAATTATCCTTCCCTCTCCCTGTGAGCAGCAGGAAATGAAGAGGGGTGCCATTACACTATGACAATTACTGTAATTTTAATTTCTAAAAATTGCCAGGAAAGTTTCCTCTTAAAAAAACCCAAAGTGTCTGCTCAGATTTTCGGTGTGGTTTGAGCTGAAAACTCATTTGTCAGCTAAAAAAGACATGTGCTTCCCCTTCTCCCACTCCCTGTGGGGAACCACCCACAAAGTCTACATGGTGAGAAAGCCCACTGTCCTCCTCATCAGTTGAGAAGATAGATGGCTAAGTGCGGTCAGTGAGGAGCTAGGAAGGATGGAAGCGGTCCAAAGACATGCTGCAGATCTCATAAGGATGCAGAAACCAGACTGTCCCTGCTAGGCACTGCCAGGGCTGGATCCTGAGGATCCCTCAGCTTGTCAGCCTAGTCTGCTCTTGGGTTTAATATCACTTGAACTTGTTCAATCATGGGCACAATAACATATTTCTCATTCTATGGGAAGCAGATGATGTTAGAAGCATCATAATTAAAAAGCATTAAAAAAGAAGAATTCTTTTCATCTCCTAAGCTCAGAGGGATTGTTGGCTAGTTTGCACATTTTCTGCAGGCTATCATTTATATTTGTAATATTCTGGATAATCTATTCTGTGCTGTTTGAACATTACTATATTTTATTATACCCAACTGTTGCACTGTGAGATGGACTTAGCCCAAGACAACAGGTTTGTTCTAACTCTCTAACCTTTCCTACCGCTGGCCTCACTTTCTCAGGCTCCACAGCCTGTCTCAGGCATCACAGCTGAGGGACATCTGAAATCCTCCCTCTCCTACAGTGGATTCCCTGGAAGGAGGAACAGCTGCCTCGCACCAAAGTGTGTGCAGGAGGAGAAGGTTGGATTGGAGGTATGTCTATCCCACATACAAGCACAAACCAGAAGTGCCTGTATCCTGAAACACATTACCATCTCTGCTGCATGCTCTAACAGTGGTTCTCAGAAATGGAAAGATGCTTTCCAGAATCCTCTTGTGCACTCCCTTAATGACTCTTGCAATGTGATTTCACTTAGACTATGAGCCCAGCTCCCAAGGAGGGGGATACAGGATGCTCTTTGATATATCTGAGAATAGACAAAATTCCCATCCATGATGGAAAAGTAGCCCCATGAGGGAGAGAATGATAACCAGGTCATGTATATGTCTTATTTCCTTATTTCCCGCATCTTCCACCTCCAAAGATGTAATATATCTTTATTTGAACACCACCTTGCTGGCTTCAGTGTAGATAGTGGGGAAGCACCATACTCTTCAGCATCTTCAGTGGGGTCAGAAAACATTCTTTGGGTAGCAACACCACTTACTGTCAAACAGAAACATGTGAACTTACCTGTTTGGTACTTCTCTGCCCAGTAGGAAGCAAAGCTTTGGATTTCTCTGCTATTTTCTGTGGAAATGGGAAAATAAGAAAAGACAAAATGGCTCAGAAAATAGTCCAAACACTTAGGGAAGGAATCAAATGAATTTATTACTTTTGGAAGAAAGGGACATAGAGGAAAGCTCCTATTATTAAGAAAAAGAAAGGGAGTATAACCACATTGAAAAGTTGGGTCTTGCAGGATTTAAAAGTCTTCCAAGCTTCCAGAGTGACAAGGTTATCAAAAATGAAACATGCATTTAAGAACTGACAGCTAGGACGTTGATAAGTAGCAATTTAGCACTCAGATTGGTTTCCTGACGTAACTGGGCATTCACAAACTGCAACAGCTAATTTTGGCACTTCAGAAATGATGAGAGTTTTCACATTAACCACCCCAAAAAACCTACATACACAGTCCATGAATTTTCATTTGAACCCCTTTTTACCTTCACCTAAATCCTTCCAGCTTCTCATTTAAGGGTTAAAGCTATTGCATTTCAAGACCACATGGTTATGTTTTTGAATAGGACAGAGAAATATTTCAAAATATGAGACAGTGGTAGAGCTAATGCAATGCTATTACATAATGCACACGCTGTTGAAGGGCAATTTTATGTGTTTTTATGTCTTTATATATTTATTTCTTTTTAAAACACCAGCAGCAAGTGTTGCAAAATCAATCATCAGAGAGTATTTCTAATGGAAAAAACATTATTAAGTGCATGTTGCTAGCCAAAGTTCATTACACCTATATAATTACAACATACATTCTTCCCTTGTGCTGCAGGCACGGGTCAAAGTCACTAAAATAGTGAGTAGAAAGCAACCAGATTTTGTGCAGGCTGTATTTAGATTAATCCAGAGATTAATCCAGGTGCAAACTTGTTACTGCAAGGGAGAGAAGCAGTTTGAGGATGGTAAGCTTAAGTCATTACTACAGTGTTTAAAAGCAAAGCAAATCTGCTTATCAGTGGAGTCTCCCCAGGGTAAAGTGGGAAAGCAAGAAGCAAATGAAGGAGCTGGAGTTCAGCTTTTGTTTGTTTTATTAAACAACTTGATCTTGGTGACAGGTCCAGCCCACAAGATGTGTTCAGCAATCTTCTGGCAAAGTGATATCACACAGCAGAACCATAACATGGGTTAACATTTAAACCAGCAAGGTTGCTCAAACATCTTCTCTAAGCAGAAGAGGTGAAAGGGGCACTTTGTGATCACTTCTCTTTCTGCCCTGACACACCAAAATAAAATGTCTAATCCATTGGTACCATTGATGGCCCTTCCAGAAGCACAGCTGACCCTTTTCCATTACTGCTGAATTATTCTGCAGCCATATGCATTTGCATGTTCCAAAGTGATAACACGCTGCTTGACTGGTAAAGTAAGAAAAGAGGGAGGAAACTACATGTGAGCGGCTCTGTGGAGATGGTCCATGCTCCTGGGAGCCGTGCTTGGTAACACTTAACACTTGTCCTCCAAAACTCACATGTGGAAAAGTGGAAGCAAGAGAGACCCTCACCTTCTGCACGGCTCCATATCTCTGGATGGCATCAGACAGCTGGTTCTTCAGCCTGTCCAGCTGAAGTCGCTCTTGCTGTTTTGAAAAAGCAAGGACCTGGTTAGCAGATATCTGGAGATAAATTGAGTAGTAGAGTCTGTGACAACAAGAAACAGTCCTGGTGGGAGACACCAGGTAAACAAAGAGGGCACAAATAGTATCCTAAAAATTCAATTTCACTGTGGTTGGCAGGATGCTATGTGGGTTTATTTTAGGAAGGCAGCACAGGATGCTTTGATCTTTCAGACCAAAGCAATTAAAAAAAAATGTCACCTTGGATATTCAAGACAGCACTCAAGTCATGACCACAGTGTGGCCTGCTAAGCTGCACACCTTCTGTGGCAGGGATATGTAGTGAGACATTTTGCTGTCCTGCTTATTGCATGAAGAGGGCCTCACTCCAACACCATTTCTTAAAGACTGTGAAACACAAGTAAATGAACGACTTACTGGCATCCAAACACCGAATGGTTGCAGCACAGTATCCTGCTTCTGTTTAATAAAATCCAGCCTTGGACTATCTGTTGGGGATGTCCTCAGAAAGACAACCCCAGCCTAGCCTGATGCAGCTATCCAACCTGCTGCAAAATTGATGCTCTATGATGGAGTCACCAAACCCAAACACTATCATGCAGCAGAACTCTCCTACTTTCTGCATCTCTGGTATGTTGGAGCTTACGTGCCCAGGTTTCACAGAAGGGAATGAACTGCAAGGAGTAGCAAACAAACCCACATCTACCCTAAAGCTACTAAGCAGAAATATTCACTTGACATCAATTTCAGCTGCTTCAGACAGCTGCCTAAGGATACAAACATAAATTTTATAATGGATGGGATAAAGGTCTTTAATTTTTAACGGTAATATTTTCATACACAGAATATCCCAGTCTTGCAGTTCTCCAGCCAAAGATTTAAAACCATTTTTAGAACAGAGCAAGCATCATTATTCCCACTCTGGAGATAAAGGTCTATAAACCTTATGTTTGTTACACATGCAAAGGAAGAGAAGATTGCCACCCTGGAGAGCTGATCTAATGGTCCAGCATTCATCCTACAAAACTCTGGATTCCTGATAGGCTTCTCTATTTAAGTCCTTTGAGCTTAGTTTGAAAGGAAGCCCTAATATAACCATGTGCTATTTTATATCAGTCTCCTGCCTTGTATCACAGTGCTTCATTTACATCAGTATTTTTGCTCCTGAAAAACTATTTATTTGCTCAGTTGGGCATCCTGACTCCAATAGCTCCAGCAGCACTTGGAGCTTCAGGGGACATCAGAGAAAGACCCACAGCAAACCGTGTTGGAGGTGGTGGAAGACAAGGAAGGAAGGAAAAATAAGCATTTGTTGTCTATGTGTGCATGCAAAAGAATACACAGAATAATGGATCAGAAAGGACTGACTATAAAGTCCTTAATTAATGGAAGGTTTTTCATGCTGTGAGAAATTTTATGTGAGGAAAGTTTGCAATGCTACCCAGCTCTCCAAGAGGGACTTACCAACCAGCAGTCAATGCCCACCAGAACTATTTAATCTATCTAAAGGATGAGGTATACAGGCTTTATATTAGAATTTGTAGGTTTCATTACTTAAATCGCACACTGTTAGAAAAGAAGAGTTAAAAACACAAAATCTGTTCAACTAATTGACGAGGGAGCAGGAAAAGTTATAATGTGGTATCTGTAGAGAGTGGCAAGTTCATTCCTCTTATTACTGTAACTGTTTGTTTGTCTAATTCCTTTGGTTCTTAAATATTCTCCCTCTAATGTTACATTTTTCCCCCATGACAGTAAAGCCTATTCCCCTGAGAGTCCTCTACAGTCACTAGGACACAGTCTACAGGACACTACACAGGCTTAAGGGGAAAATGACAGTCTCGTGTGGCATTATAATTACTTTAACATGGCCTTGCCTGATAATCCCTTTGGACCCAACTGATGTCACCAAACTGAGTCAGGGGATCAGCACCAAGAAAACCCCAACCCTCAAGATGCACATATCTCCAAGAAAGTATCTTCTGTTTCATCCAGATCTGATGTGATCATTCTCAGAGTATGCAAGAAAAAAGTAGTCCCTATGGTTCATCCATAATTAAAGCAGCATGTTAAAAAAGATTAAACTATTAAGGTTGATCTCTGCATAAGGTTGATGTCTATGCATGGAGACTAATCATTGCTGGGTTCTCTCCCCATCCTCTGGAGTAGACCATCATTCCTTCATTTTTTTTAAGGTGGGCTAAATTGCACATGGTCTTCCACATGGCCTGGAGTAGTGATTCAGCTCCTACATCCTTATCTCATATGCTTGTTGGCAAGTGACATAAATCCAGGCTGTAAAAACCACTTGGACAGAGACGAGTTCTGTGTTTAGGGCAGAGATTTTTTCTAGATGGAAGGACAGTAAGAACAGAGTTGAAGTAATATATGACTTTGGAAAATGGCAGGAAGTGAGTGAGGATAAAACACCAATTCAGGTAAGTCCCTGACCCAGAAACTTGCTGGAAGCAAGAACATAATGGGAAACTGCCAGGCAGAATCAAGTAGAAAAGACTTGTCCTTTTTCTCATGTCAGTAGCTGAATCACTCATTATGTGGACAAAACTTCTCCTCAACTCTCACACCAGTTGAAGTTTAACCTCCATGGTATGCTTCAGTTCTTCCCCATGATGTATACAAAACAGGCCAAGGCCAGCAGGAACCTATGAGGTATAAAGGCCTTTGTGGAAAGGCTAGAAAGATGAGAGTTGCTGCTCTGGGGACTAAGAGATGGGGATTACTCATACCCCTGAGACAATGATGTTCATATGAGGTGAACCTAATGACAACAGAAGAACATTCTGGCTGTACAACAGATGGGGTTGCTGTGGGGTAAACTGTAACTGAAAGTCCTGCACTGATCTGGCCACAGCCTCTAATTTACCAACCCCACTGCTTCCTTCACAGAAGAACAGAACAGTGAACGAATGTCATGTCCAGACATATTTGACTGCTTTGCCCTTTCCAGACACTTCCAAAGTCACATGCACCCAGTGCATCCAATGCATAATCAGTGCCAAACTCATATGAGTGAGACCTTGAGATAGTTGTGAGCTACTCCAGGCTTTATTGTCAAGTTCTTTATTTCCAGTTCTACACTATCCAGTTTTGGGAGAACTGGTTTCTGCAGCTGTTTTCCCATTGGTCATTTATAAATGGAAGCTCTGCTTATTATATCACAGGAAAGGAAGATAAAACAGCACTAAGGCACCCACTACCACTCCTTTATTCATTATTCCTCCCTCTCTAAGACCCAGCACATTCCCTCAACAACATCTTGAATGACACATACCCTGGATGAGCCTCTGACAACCTCAGACAGCTGCTTGATGGCTTTGGTGCTCGTCGTGATGGTTTTATTAGTCTCCTGCTGGGTTGCATGCCTACAGAAGAGAAGAGATGATGGGAATTGCAATTGAAATTAATTGCATAATGAGACACTTACAGAAATTTATCAAGCTGCAGAGCAATTGAGACAACACAACACACAGCACGTGGAGCCACAGTACAACTATGCAAGTCCAGAGTCCTGACCAGAAATGGCAGCCAGAAGGCTGTAGGAAATACCAGCAAGTAGCTGCCCAAAATGCTCTTCCTGTCACCTGCACAGACAACGGCCGTGGACTTGCAGAGACAATGGGGGAAGATAGGTGAAAGCAGGGGGTGGACAGGTAATGAGGCCACCACAGATGGCATTGCAACTACCATTGGCCAATGAAGGGTTATACAGCAAAAAACATAGGACTGGGGAGATGCCTGATGGCTTGGCCAGAAAATCTTGTACTCAGAAGAGAAATTTGAAGAGGCAGAAAATGTCCAGGACAAGTTCACTTACCATGATCACCTGCCTGCTAATGACTCAGTGTTTCCAGGAAAGCACTGTGAAAGTGAAGGTGCAGTGCTGTTTTATGAGCACTGAACAGGCAGGAAGGGAGCCAAACCAGTCCCTCTCCAGTCATGGCTGTCCCTATCCTTTTTACCCCAAATTTCAGTACCATTATTTTTGGCGGCTGATTTTGTTGTTCACAACCACACAAAATAGAAGGGAAGAAACATAAACGCTGCCCAAAGCCATTTGTTAGCTCAATCCAGTAGTTCTCATGCTTTACAAGGTCAATAGGATGTTTTCATCCTCTGATCTTCCCCAGGGAGCACTGCACATCTTTTTAATCAGAAACTGTTGCATTTCTGTAATGCTTTAGTCAAAAATTCTAGAAAGACTCAAGAAAAGCCTAGAGGCCTACATCGTTCTTCTTCCTTAGAGGATACATTTGAGCCATGGTTGTATTGAAAAGGCTCATTTGACATCGCTCTTCAGAATGGGCAGGATGTGGAATGAACGGAAGTTCTCTGATAAGAAAATGTTACAATGACTATTTCCCAGAATCACAGAATCACCAAGGTTGGAAGAGACTCAAAGATCATCAAGTCCAACCTGTCACCACTGACCTCATGACTAGACCATGGCACCAAGTGCCACATCCAGTCCCCTCTTGAACACCTTCAGGGATGGTGACTCCAACACCTCCCTGGGCAGCACATTCCAATGGCTAACAACCCTCTCTGTGAAGAACTTTCTCCTCACCTCAAACCTAAACTTCCCCTGGTGCAGCTTGAGACTGTGTCCTCTTGTTCTGGTGCTGGTTGCCTGGGAGAAGAGACCAACCCCCTCCTGGCTACAACCACCCTTCAGATAGCTGTAGAGAGCAATAAGGTCTCCCTTGAGCCTCCTCTTCTCCAGGCTAAACAATCCCAGCTCCCTCAGCCTCTCCTCACAGGGCTGTGCTCAAGGCCTCTCCCCAGCCTTGTTGCCCTTCTCTGGACACGTTCAAGAGTCTCAATGTCCTTCTTAAACTGAAGGGCCCAGAACCAGACACAGGACTCAAGGTGTGGCCTAATCAGTGCAGAGGACAGGGGCACAATGACTTCCCTGCTCCTGCTGGCCACACTATTCTTAATGCAGGCCAGGATGCCATTGACCCTCTTGGCCACCTGGGCACACTGCTGGCTCATGTTTAGGTGGCTGTCAATCAGCACCCCCAAGTCCCTCTCTGTTTGGGAGCTCTCCAGCCACTCCGACCCCAGCCTGTAGCACTGCATGGGGTTGCTGTGGTCAAAGTGCAGCACCCAGCACTTGGATGTGTTGAATGCCATTCCATTGGACTCTGCCCATCTGTCCAGTTGGTCGAGGTCCCTCTGCAGAGCCCTTCTGCCCTCTAACTGATCAACATCTGCTCCCAACTTGGTGTCATCTGCAAATTTTCTGATTATGACCTCTCTGTCCTGAAGACTCATGGCTTGTCCTGGCCTTTCATGTCCTTCCTGCCTCTCTGTTAGCACTGCTGGAAACCACCTCTTACGTCAACTCTCTCAGCACCTCCTTTGCAGAACAAGCCCACTCCTCAGTCTTTCACAAGCCCAACCTCCGCTACAAACAAGGACCTCTCAACAAGCACTCTACTGCCCACTGCTTCCATCTAGTCAGGGAAAATGGACATAAGCACCATGAAATGTTAAATTCATTCCCATAGCAAAGTTGGGCAGCTTTTTTACACGTAAGACCCACATACAGGGCACTCAGGTGGAAAAGCTGTCAAGGACAGCACCTACCAGTGGTACAAGTAAAAGCTTGGTGTACCACAAAGATAACACCTCTTAGGAGCAGAACAGTAAATTCAGATGTGTGTTAAGGGTTGAACAAGCACACAGAAGGCATGCACTCCTTTGGCACCAGACAGGGAAGAGAAACAATCTCATATGAAAACAGCACTCTATCCAATAGCTAGCTGTTCTCAGCTCTCCTTAGTTACATTAAGATACCATTTCTGTATTCATTCATCAAAATGTATTTCATTTCTTTATGATCCCAGGACCCATTACACCAGCTGACTAAATACATCACTTGCAATTTGAGATGGAAGAGGTCATATCTAGCACAGACAGGTATGCTACAGTGACACTGCAAGTAAAGGAGCTGGGATTTGAATCCTGTCACATCAGTTTGAGTACACAGTTACCCTGATCCCAAATCTTTTAATGAAGTAAATCTTACACCAAGTGCATGAATTCCATAAGCAACAGTTTAAAAACTGAGACTTTTGTGACTAATTCCTCTTAATACAATGTAAGACGCTAGAGACGAGGTCCAGACATTTTGCAGACCTCATTATCTACCCAAAGAATGAGTCAGGGATTTACATCCCAGCAACTCCCCATCCCCAAAACAAAATGGCTTGTTAGGCTCATGCATCTGATCCTTCCCAATCTCTAAAGTTAAATAAACTCTCCTTCATTTGCATTCCAATGTAAATTCTATGTTAGACATCTTATGTAATAAATCCACGCTGCACACACACTTTGCACTGAAACTTCTGCAAAAGAACAGGGAGCAGGAGTACAAACCACCCAAAAGTTGTGCCTTCTACCTCGTCATTCAAAATGCACTTTAATCAACATGCTGGTGCTTGATTTTGGCACTTCTCACTATGTTGTCAGCACAATTAACTTCTCATTCTTCAGCCTCAGACATACAGTGAGAAACCAGACAGGGATTATATTTAATTTACATTAAATGCAATTAAGATTTTCATTTAAAAAGAGGCCTTGAAGCTCCACTCCCTGCAGCATTTTATTTTAGTATGTAATAGTAACAAGGTATTCTGTTGTTGTTATTACTATTATTGTTATTATTTCTTTATGTCCCTCTTCCTATGCAAGTGTGGAAGTTAATTAAAGAGGTGTCTCTGATGAGCAAAATTTCCTTCTGAAACAGTCCTCCACACATTAGTAAGTTAAATATTCAGTCTGTGGAGATACCAAATACCTAAAATATAAACCTTGTAAAAGACTTTTACATCTACAGAGCTACTCTGAAAAGAAGAAATTTGCAGAAAAAGGGCATTTCTTAGGAAGAATAACATTTCTTGCTGTGTATTTCTGCATGGATAAAGATTGCAAAGAGAATGCACTAAGACAGGAGATGCCACACTGCTGCATAAGAGTTTGCAATAGTTGTGTCAAGGGTTAGGGCTCAGCTGGTCACTAGACCAATGATGGATGATCCCAAAGGGAAGAGAAAGGGAGTAAGGGAGAGAGATTGATGGAACCAGAGGTGGGCCACAAAATTCTTCAGAGGGATGGAACATCTCTCCTATGAAGAAAGGCAGAAAGAGGTGGAGTTGTTCATCCTGGAGAAGAGAAGGCTCTGGGGAGATCTTTTTCAGCCATTTAGTACTTAAATGAACCTTTAAGAAAAATGGGGACAATATTTTTAGCAGGGTCTGTTGTGACAGGACAAAGGATAATAGTTTTAAACCAAAAGAGGATATTTATAGTAGATGTAAGGAATCATTTTTCTACAATGAGGATGGTGAAACACTGGCCCAGGCTTCCCAGAAAGGTGGTAGAAGCCCTATCCCCGGACATGTTTGCTGTCAGGGTGGACAGGGCTCTGAGCAACCTGAACTAGTTGAAGATGTCCCTGCCCATGGCAGGGAGGTTCAAACTAAATAATCTTGAAAGGTCCCTTCCAGCCCAAACCATTCTATGATCTTACATCAGAGCTAAGGATGTCTCCAGGAACTAGCAAACATTTACCCACAAGACAGAAATTTATGCTGCATTAGGCTGCTGTAACTTACTGCCCATAGACAGCCTCACATCCCAACCTCTACAGCTGCTGGGTCTGCTTCTGCATGATGAACACAGTGAGCATCTCTCATCTATAAGTATTTATTGCAAATGTAAACAAAGTGGAAAGATGAGCAAAGAGGAAAGGTTGGTCAACTAAACCCTAAAGTATCTTTATAGAATTGTTACAATCACCAGAAGAAGAAAAGCTAAATCTACTTGTTCTCTGGCTGCAAACTTAAGCTCACAAATCTTCCCTCTGCCCCCTCCCTTTTTTTTTTTTCTTTAGGACTTGATTTTGTATGTTGAGGAATCATTTACAACAGGGCAAAATAAGAGCTCTAATTCTGATCTGTCAGCAAACCCCTTTGCATAGGTGTAAATCATCCAGGAGAGTAAAAGCCAGGAGAAAAACAGACTGCTACTTCCAAGTCTGAAGCCACACAGTATTCTATAATAAAAGCATCATAGATTTCCAATTTGCCTGCCACTTGAAAGTATTAGGAGATGTGGTGCTATTTTTCTTTAGGGATCTTAGAGGGTGGTCTGTGGTTGTGTGTGAAAAGAAGAGGAGGTATTTCAAATCCACCTGGCATGAGTACTGTGTCATCTCCTCTGCATGGTTAGCAGCTACACTGTTCAGCAGTTCTGGATTAAAACATGAATTGTAGTCAGAAAGTAGTCCTCATGAATTTAATCACAGAAATGCAAGCCTTAGCAAAAATTTCTGTAATACTTTCAAGATCTATCAGGCTTTTTTTTTTTTTTTTTTTATATATATATTTCATTGCCTCTTAAACCTATCTAATAAAGAATGAAGAAACAGATATCACCAAATAAGGAGAACTGTTGCACCCCTAAAGATTCTGGTCAGTTTCTGCAAGTAGCTAGTTACTTGCTGACTTGGTACCAGCAACGCAGGTTTGTCCTCAACCAAAATTATATCCAGGACAGTATATATGATCCCCTCTTAACCATGCATCACCTGCAGATTAAGTTCAATATTACCAGAGATTCCATCTGTCAATCATTACTTTCAGACAACACTCAAAACAGGACCCCATGGGAAGCAGCTTAACAATGTGACTGGCATTAGTCACCTCTCAAGTTATTTTTCCTTCTCCCATTCATACTATTACCAAAGTAAGTTTGAATTTTACAAGTTTCACTTTATTTCCTAATAAAAGAGCCCCCTGGATCCTTTGAAAATGCCTTGCTAGCAATGAACTATATTACACCTCCTTCTCCCTCATTATCCAGTAAGCCTCTTAACTTACCAAGAGACAGAAATTAATTTAATTCAACATCATTTCATTTTGATGAACCCTGGTGCCTACTGATCATGATAGTATTTTTTTTTCCTTCTGGTGCTGATAAACTGCTTATTATTTTTTTTAACTATTCTCACAACTTAGGTTCTACAGAAGGAGGCCATCTGGAGAAAATAAGACTCAGGAGAGACTTTATCACTTTCTACAACTACCTGAAAGGACACTGGAACAAGGTGGTGGTCAATTTCTTCTCTCAACTAACAAGCAATGGGACAAGAGGAAAACTGCCTCAAGTTGTACCAGGGGAAGTTTAGACTGGATATGAGGGGGGGAAAAAAATCTTCCCCAAAAGGGTTGTTAAGCCCTGAAACAGGCTGCCCAGTGAAGTAATGGAGTCATTGTCCTTGGAGGTATTTAAAAGACATGCAGAGGTGGAGGACTTAGCAGTGCTGGGTTAACGGTTGGACCTGACCTGAAAGGTCTTAAGAAACCTAAATCATTCTATGTTTCTATGATCCTGTGCACCACATTTCTGCAAAACACAAGCAGGTCCCTCCCCTTTCTGCCTGAGGACCTCAGCTGCCCTCCACAAGCTCTTAGTATTCACCAGCATTTCCAGTATTGGCCCAGTAAAGCTTTTAGCACCCTAAGGTAAATGGAATCAAACTGTGACTGCTCTGATTGCTTTCCCTGTGCTTTCTAATTCTGTCCTGCTTTTCTAATTTCTGCAGAAACAAGTGGACCATGGCTTAACAACTGTCACAGAAAGGTTACTGGGAAGTACCCCTGCAGCAATTCTCAGTGGTATAGCCAGAGGTGCCTGTAACAACACCAGAAAGCTATTAAGTAACATGAAACCTACGTACAGTTGTTACCACCCTTTCTTCCACTAATTGACTGCAACTTTCTCCTGAAGCTTGGATCAGCATCATCTTCTCAGGTTTTTCAGAAGCACAACACCCACCTAAGGCCCTGGGTTGCTGCATTTAGGACTCTCTATAAGGAGAGTAATGGAGCCAGTCAACTTGCAGGGAGAACCACACACTTTCTGAGTCCTGCATGTACTCCATAAACACAGAAAGCATTTTATATACCATAAGAGAGTGTCAGAGTATGTCACCCTTCCCTGAAATCTGCAGACATGGAATGCAGGGGAATGAGTTCAATATTGGATTTGTATCTATTTGTATCCATTTCATTTCATTGTTATTGTTGTCTTTAAAGCTATTTCAGAATAACAGAATCATAGAATGGTTTGGGTTGGAAGGGACCTCCACAGGTCATCTAGTCTAAACCCCTCTGCAGTAAGCAGGGGCATCTTCAGCTAGATCAGGCTGCCCAGAGTCCTGTCAAGCCTCACTTGGAATATCTGCAGGGATGGGCCTCAACAACCTACCTGGGCAGCCTGTTTCAGTATTCCACTACCCTCCTGGTAAAAACTTGTACCTAACATACAGTCTAAATCTGTTCTCTAATTTAAAACCATTGTCCCTCATCCTATCACCACAGGCCTTTGTGAACAGTCTCTCTCCATCCTTCTTGCAGACCCCGTTCAGGTACCAGACTGTATTTAGGTCTCCCCAGAGCCTTCTCCAGGCTGAGCAACCCCAGCTCCCTCAGCCTGTCTTCACAGCAGACAGTCGTTTTCTAACCCATCTCTTTCTCTCTTATTCCCTTTCTCTTTCGCTTTGGGAAGGGACAGGGGTTCATAAAGAGCGCATCATTTATCTAGTGGCCAGCCTAGCCCTACCCCTTGACAGGTTTTCCAACATTGCTGAGTGTTTGTTTTGTTTTTTTTTAAATATTAAGCCATACTACCATGCTGTCAGTGACACAGCAACACATCCCACACTGTACGCACCAGTCCTAACCCAGGGCTCAATCTGGATAGAGTTGATTGCTACACCAGTATGCAGGAATGTGTCATACACAACCCCCCATGTATGTAGGAAATACAGGGACAAATGGAGAGGAGATAAAACGCACTGCAGATTAATTTAGCCCGTTATCCTTCCCACAGTTGCTCTCTTGCTTTAGCATTTAACATGAGTTTAGTATGGGGTATGGCACTGTGAAAAGTAAAATAAAGGGCACTTTACTGAAGTGAATAAGTGATTGATTGCTTTTGCTCTCATTGAGAAACTGTGCTGAAACCCTCATTAATAAAGAAGCCAGTGCTTTCTACTTTGGAGTACAGAAAGTTTTGGTGACCAGAAATGTATATTTTGAGGCTCTATAATGATTTTAAAAGTTGCTTTTGCTGTTTCATGTGTTTTCCTGCCACCCACCTTTTGGGTGGCACAAACAACCAGAGCAAACAGCTGCAAAAAGTAAATAAATCACACAAATTTCTGAGACCAAGGCATTTTCACCCCCCAAAATATATTTCATTAAAAAAAAAGATAAGAAAAGAAAAAAGTAAAGGAAAAAGCAAGCCAACTTTGCTTAAAGTCAGGCAATTTTAATTGAAAAATGAATCCATTTCACTCAAACAACTGTGAGATGTTTTGTTATTTTGTGAAATGAGCAAGAAATCAAAGGCAAGCAAACAGCTGGAGACACTTCGCAGTTTGCTGTTGTTATTTGTGTATTTCTAGTTAGGGGTGTTACAGCACAAATGTTCCTATGTGCATACTTAAATTAAGCGATGTGCCTAAACCCAGTTCCTCAATCAGGATTTAAGTGAGGAAGAAAAGGCATTAGCAGCAATTGTGCCATGGAAACTGGCAATGTGTAGCAAACAGGCTATCCTAGAAACCTATGAAAAATGTCCACCCTTGGACTAGCAAGAAATCTAAAGAGAAAGGCAAGGACCAGCCAATCCTTTTGCAGTCTAAAGTGTAAAAACAAGTGGTTTATCACCTCCAAGAAGCCCAGCTTTAAGAATCAACAGACAAATATCCAAGAAGCACTGAAGCAGGACACAAACGTGAAAGCTCCAGAATCACAGAAACATTCAGGTTGGAAAATACCCTTGGAATCACCAAGTCCATCCCATAACCCTACTCTAGAAGGTTCACCCCTAAACCATATCCCCAAGCACTGCATCCAAATGACCTGTAAACACATCCAGGGTTGGTGACCCAACCACCTCCCTGGGCAGTCCATTCCAGTGCCTGACCACTCTTTCTGAGATTTTTTTTTTCCTAATGTCCAGTCTAAACCTACCCAGTCACAGCTTGAGGCCATTCCCTCTTGTTCTATCATTAATTACCTGTGAGAAGAGACCAGCATCCATCTCTCCAAAATATCCTTTCAGGTAGCTGTAGAGAGCAATGAGGTCTCCCCTCAGCCTCCTCTTTTCCAAACTGAACAGCCCCAGCTCCTTCAGTGGCTCTTCATAAGATTTATTCTCCAGGCCCTTCACCAGCTTCATTGCACTCTCTTCGGTACCTCAACATCTCTCTTGTGTTGAGGTGCCCAAAACTGAACACCTGGGCATACTGCTCATATTCAGCTCCTTGTCGATTAGAAACCCCAGGTCCCTGTCTGCTAGACAGCTTTCCAGCCACACTTCCCCAGCCTGTAGCATAGCTTGGGGTTGTTATGACCCAAGTGCAGGACCCTGGCATTTGGCAGTGTTGAAACTGTGTTCAACCACTGCCAAAAACAAGTGCTATGGGCTTCAGAAGGAAGCAAGTCAGCAAAACTGTAACTTCTGATGAAGTTACAGTGCTCCCCACTCCAACCCATCCCATGTGACAACTGAAATCACAGAATGGTGGGGGGTGGAAGGGACCTCTGGAGATCAACTAGTGCAATCCCCTTGCTAAAGAAGCTTCACCCAGAGCAGGTTGCACAGAAACAGGTCCATACGTGTTTTGAAATTCTCCAAAGAAGGAGACTCCACAACCTCTGTGACCAGATGATTCTATAAAAGTCAAGGTTGGTAACAGTGCTGTCACGTTCTGAACACATTCTTTTGAGACACTTATGCCAAAATCATTTTTTCCTCTTATTTTTTCCTTTTTTTTTTTTTTTTTTTTTTAAGCAACAGAAAGGACAAAAGTAAAAAATGAAGATAATATGCAGCAGAAAGCAGCTTTAAAATATGTTTGCCTGAGACAAGTTTGTTGTGGTTTTTTTTCTTGTGGCTTTATTTGTTTTAATATTGCACTTCATTCTCAACAAGCATGGAGATGACTAAAAGGGATTGTGCTGGGAAGAAAAATGGATCTCAGCAGCCCACGTACCACCTATTGCTCTACCCCATATACTTCATATGCCTCTTTAGATCTGACATCTCTGCAACTTTCTGAACATAAGGGCAAGCTGTGAAGTGCAAGGGAAAGTAATATATTTATCCTGCCCAGAGTGCAATACAGAGTTCTTGATCCCTAAATACTTTTCCTTCTATCTCCTCCATTGTCTTTTCCATTCAACTTAAATCTCACTCTGCCTTGCGCCACCTTTCTAGCTGCACATTCATGTAGCAGGCAGAGAAACATCTCTGTCTCTTTTTAGGAATGATTAAGCTTCTAAAAAAAGAGACAGTCTTAAAAGAAATTCTACTGGTGAGGCTTCTCTGCTCACCAGATTCATATTTCATCAATTTAAAGAGCCTTCAGACTCTCGAGTGACAATAATGTGTAATTCCCAATGTACCACAAGTTACTCCTCCCCACCACCCTCCAGCTGACATCAGATCATAAAGCAGCCTAGCAGTTAGATTACCAAAACACAAGGCACTTTATTGGCCAATAAAACACCCACAAGAGCGGCCATGTGAATGAAGACCCCATTTTGTGGGGCAATAAATTTTGCACTAGCACCCAAAAGGCATTGCTGGTAGAGGAATTGTGCAAATCACCATCCACGGTCCATGACAAAGCCTCTTAGGTCGTGGCCAGAAGGACATCTACCTCCAGAGAGAGAGCAACAATTACAATGCACTACTGGTGGTCCAAAAAATTAAACTTTAAGGAGATACTTCCCCAGGAAGAATGGGACACAGATATATAATAGGAGGATAAACAAACAGAATAAAAGATCAGAAGAATTTCATTAGAAATCAACAGGCTCCAAGGTTTGCTTCAGGTAAGACAAGATTATTTTTTTTCTGCTGGCAGAAGGCAGTGGACCAAGAATATAATGAACTCAGATATAGCAACTCTGTTTACAGTAAGGGACAATGGAAATATCCAATTCTTCCAATCCATTCAAATGTGAAAACTTTTAAGTTCTGTTATCACAAGCCTCTGCCATTGATAGCAAATTTGTTGTCTAGAGTGCAAATGGATTCAGCTTAAGAACTGCTGTTAAGAGTCCAATGCAGGTACTTGAAAGAAGAAAATTACCTGATGAAAGATCAATAACACTTCTCCCCCTGAATTGCAGCTTATGTGCAGAATAAAATATTCCAGGGACTGATTCTGTGTCACCTCACTTCCACACAAGCTATTGCAAATGTAACTAAATTATGTATTTACGATCAGGCTGTGAAAATCACCTTGCATTCGCACAGGTGGAGACACAAAGGCAAACAGAAAAAGTCACACTCGGTGCACCGTAAGAGCAGACAAATCAGCCCAAACCTTCCTTTGCAGTTTTAGTGCTTAAAAACAGCCCTTCATATGACATGGTTAAGTACTCTGGGTTTATACTGTAGCTACCAAAGGGTTGTGCACATGGATCCAGCTGACAAGCTGCTGAATGAATACAGCAGCAATATCCACTAAAGCCCTGATGCACCACAGGAGAGGTGCCTACAGAAGCAGGGGAGTGACCTCTCCTTTGAAAATAAAGGGATCTTTCATCAAAACAAGGTCAGACTGAAAAGCAAGAAGGTAAGGGGAGAGATTCTAAATATTTTTTTTTTCTCTTTCCTAAATAGAGATAAGAGTTTGTTCAACTGACTTCTGGAGTTCAATGAATCATGGAATCACAGAATCAGAGAATGGTAGGCTTTGGAAGGGACCTCTGGATATCATCCAGTCCAACCCTACTGATAACCTAATTGCTTTGGTCCAAATGCAATTTCCAGCCTTGGAGAGTTGTCTCTGGTCGGTCAATAGAGTTTATCAAGATGTTTGGAAAGTTCCAAAGCAATCATGCAATTTAAATAATAGTAAAGAAACCAAACAAACAAACCAAAATTAAAAATCATTGCTTCCTGATTACCTTCTTTCCCATATTAATGACAAAACAAACAGAAAAAAACCCTAAAACAACAACAAATTAAGTCCTTGCTACATGGAACAGCAAAGAGAACTGGGTACTTTCAGCTGCACTTGCCAGACACAAATATTCTGCCCATCCATTGCCCAGCCCAGCCCAACATGAGCAGGTTATTTTGTGGTTGTAGGCTCCTCTAAGCAACTGCACCAGACCAAGTGCTTATGTTCTGTTAGAGCAAATGCATTGCCAGAGATGAATCTTTTTGCTCACTTTACAGTCCTGCACCAAAGGTAGATGCCTATGGTGTGGTCACAGTATCACAGCATGGTAGGGGTTGAAAGGGATCTCAGGAGATCAAGTTCAAGCCTCCTGTCAATGCAGGTTCACCTAAAGAAGGTCACACAGGAATATGAACATGTCCAGGTGGGTTTTGAATGTCTCCAGAAATTGAGACTCTACCACCTCTCAGGAAAGACTCTTCCAGTGTTCTTTCTCTCCTCATGTTTAGATGGAACATCATACGTTCAGATTTGTGCCTATTACCCCTTGTTCTGTCACTGGGTGACACTGAAAAAAGATGAGGCCCATCAAGAATGGTCCTGAACACAGTTGCAGCCATTCACAAACCAGCATGTTACTGTGACTCTACTGTCACAAGCTATCTCAATTTCAGTTCAGCAAGATTTTGACAAACTTCACACCCTCTGTGAGATATAATTTTCTGCTGTGGAGGTGCTTCATAATCTGTGCTCCTACTTGTCACCCAGATGGATCCTTATCACCTGCTTCTCACCCATCTGCAGACATGGTGTTTTTAGTGAGGTAGGGGTTGGTCTCTTTTCCCAAGTACCTAGCGAGAGGACAAGAGGATAAGGCCTCAAGTTGCACCAGGGGAAATTTATGTTGGATGTTGGGAAAAATCCTTTACTGAAAGAGTGGTCAGGCATTGGAATAGGCTGCCTAGGTCAGAGGTGGAGTCATCATCCCTGGAGGTGGTCAAAACACGTGAAGACACGGCACTTCAAGAGACGGTTTAGTGTGGTCATGGTAGTGCTGGGTTGACAGTTGCACTTGATGATCTTGGAGCTCTTTTTCAACCTTAATGATTCTACAATTCTATGTCTTCTTTTCTCCCCAGTAATGAGGACATCTTTTTCCCATGGCTGTTGAAGAGAGCACTTAGCCAACAGCACAAAGGAGCCTCATGCAACCAGTGTCATTTCAGTATGATGGTTGGATTTGCCTGTCTGACACAACATCTGTGTCATACTGGTGGGATCTCATTTTTAGTTCTAAACCACATTATCTAACAAAAAAGACTTGAAGAAAGGGCCTCTTTTACTATCTCTCAAAGGAGATAAGAGTTTTCTATCACTGAAGGATCTTACCTGCCCTTAAAACTTCCGTGAAAGGAACTTGCTGAATCAGAGGTATTCATTTGATTAGTCCATATCAATCTCTTATATTAATGCATTAAATTAATGCCACTTTGGAACTGTGCTTTGTTTTTATTATTTTGGAGGTCAAAAGATGTCAGAGATAACTACAAGGAAAGGTCTTTGGGACCGTCTCCCTGAGAACAGAAAATAAAACCAGCAATCCACAACAGCAGCTTTTTGAGCAAGGTTACGAAATCAACTTGTCAAAGTCTGGATTTGTAGCAGGGAATGTGATGGGGAAGGAGATTTCAATCTCAACTTCTGAACCAATCATTATGTCACTTTAGGGACTTTTTCTTTAGTGTAGAGAAAAATACTGGAGAAATATTCCTCTTCCCTTCTGCCTCCCCTCCCTGGACTGCTGACTTTTTAATGCTCCCAGTGTTGGTGTGGTAACTTTCCAAATGGAAAGTGGTTGAAAAAGAGTCAAGTGAAATTACTTGAACAGAAAAAAAAGATCAATTAATCTACCAGTCAAATCTCCTACTCTTACTCTCATGGACCAAAATAGAATCAATCTCTAAAACAGACAATACAGCAATTTATCAACTCCCCTTTCAATATCAATGACAGCATGTCTTCAATTCCCCTTGGCTCACAATTCCAGCTATGTCACCTGGCACAGCAGGCTGGGACTCGTGCAAAATTTCATCTCTTCAGCTACACTGACCTTTCCCCACCATTAGGCTTCAGTCCAAGCTATAAGAGTCCCTACCTTTATGTCACTGGGAATTAGCCATCAAGAAACAGAGATGTGGTGCTAAGGGATACCCATCATTTTATTACTAAATTGCAGTGAAATACCATATTATGTTTCCTGTGTCCCACTGACAGCTTGGATACTCATTCATGTGAAAACTTACAGTTTTAACTTAAAGTGCACTAAGAAGACTGTGGCCAATAGGTTGAGAGAGGTTCTCTTCCTTATCTATTCTGCCTTGGTGAGGCCACACCTGGAGTCCCATGTCCAGTTCTGGGCTCCTCTGTTCAGGACACACAGGTCTCTTGGAGAGTCCAACAGAAGGCTACAAAGATAATGAGGGAACTGAAGCATCTCTCTGAGAGGGAAAGGCTGAGAGACCTGGGACTGCTTAGCCTGGAGATGTGCTGACTGAGAGGGGATCTTCTTAATGCTCAGCAAGAGCTAAAGGGCAGTGGTCAACAGGATGAGGCCATTATCTTTCCAGGGTTACCCAGCGACAGGACAAGGAACAATGGGCACAAACTTGAACACAGGAATTTCCAGCTAAACATGAGGAAAAACTTCCTTCCTTTGAGTGTATCAGAGCCCTGGACCAGACTTTCCAGAGAGGTTGTGCAGTTTCCTTCTCTAGAAACTTTCAAAACCCTCCTTGACACAATTCTGGGCCACCTGCTCTTTGTGACCCTGCTTTTTAGCAGGCTGGGTGGACATCCCTTCCAACCCCAAACAACTCCTTTACTATTCCCCAACCACCCTGGTGCTGTCCAGCACAGTAAATTAGAGATGACAGAAGTGTACCAGAGTTTAGTAAACATTCTTGGCTAAGGAGAGCCCAACAGCTCTGTAACAGCTGTCAGGGACTCTTGAGAAAATCTGTTTGCAGATGGGATGGCTGGGGGAAACTCA
Organism: Dryobates pubescens; assembly: GCF_014839835.1. NCBI lineage: Eukaryota > Metazoa > Chordata > Aves > Piciformes > Picidae > Dryobates > Dryobates pubescens. The sequence continues at coordinate 15,410,517 of NC_071625.1, read as the reverse complement.
AGGTATTCCAGTTCACTGCTAAAAACACAGAGCATCTTAGTGTCCCTCTGAAGCCACACAGATGTTTTGCAATAATAATAAAAAAGTAATAAAACTGTGGGTTCAGGAGAAGGCACTGACCATAACAAAACCTCTTTCACAGGTGTTGGGTTTTTTCATGTTCCCTATTCTGCAAGATCAATTTCTTGTGTTAAAAAAAAATAACTACTCCTTACCTGCAGCACAAGATGAAATTTAACACTGTGACTTCACTAGCTGATAAAAGTATTCCTTGACTGGAAGAGCAAAGAGATCTTTAAAAAGCATAAGGAAATAACCTTCAAAATGAGATGGTTTTGTTCCCTGCATTTTCTGCCAGGCTCTCCTCTAGACAAAGATCAAAAAACTCACGTCTCCCAAACCTGCTACCTTCCAGCCATGCATCCAACTGCTTCACATCGGAGACACTTTTTAACATTTGTTTGTACTCTGTTGCATAACTGACTCCAAGACAAGCTTTTCTCCACAGTGGTATCACTGGCCAGGTGCACGCTGCTCCCAGAGAGACCAAGACATTTGTTTTCCCTTCTAAAATGCATTAATGAGCCATGCTGCTTCTTTTGGGCTTCTTCTCTGCCTCCATTTCCCATTCTGTTCTACAAAGAATTAACTTCTGCTTCTTCTATTTATTTTTTACCTTGTCTACTGGGATTGGAGGTTCTTTGGAGCATCACCCAGCACAGCAAAGTAATATTCTCATTTGGGATCTCACTGCAATACAAATACTAGCAAACAATATTGAAATCTCATTTCAGGACTAAGATGTAATTGGGTCTGAACTTACCTCCGGTCCTACACTGACGTAATTCCATTAGCTTTAATGGAATTACTCTTGATTTGCACGGGTGTCTTGAATTGAGCTTATGCTTTTCAAGATTTATATATTTTGTTTTCCTACCATTAAAACAAGAAGCCAGCCAAAGTAATTTCCAAGTAATTTTTTCCCCCCAATAAATTCAAGTATTATTTTAGTGTATCTCTGTGACCTCCACTTGCTCTTGTACATCAGCCATCTAATTATTCACGGTTCCTGCAGGACTTTGCATTCCATTATCTTCTATTTATAATCCAAGATGTCTGAGAACAAAAGGGGACAGGGTTCTCCAGGATATGGCTTTCTGGCTTTGTTACAATTTTTCTTTCTCTTTTCCAGGTGCTCTCTCCTTTAACCTCTTGAAATTTGTGTTCTATCTTTTAATTATCGCTTTTCACGACTCACCCTACAGCTATTGAAAGGAAGATTCAAAAAGGCACCACAGAAAATCTGTGGGTTTACAGAAACAGAATAAAAACAGTTTGGTTCAGTCCAGGTGGGAAACCATAACTGGTGGATGATCAGACAGCAAGAGATGGGAGATGGGCTTCCAGTTCAGCCCACTAGTGCAAACCATTATCCACGCCTACACTGTAAATATAGAATAGGATAGGATAGGATAGGATAGGATAGGATAGGATAGGATAGGATGGGATGGGATGGGATGGGATGGGATGGGATGGGATGGGATGGGATGGAGTGGGATGAGATGGGATGGGATGGGATGGGATGGAGTGGAATGGAATGGAATGGAATGGAATGGAATGGAATGGAATGGAATGGAATAGAATGGAAATAACCAGGTTGGAAAAGGCATAGATTATTTAAATTTTGGAAATAAAGTGGTGAATTAATTTAGTAAATTAAAAAGAAAGGTGAAGGATAAAATAAAGGACTGACCATGCCTGGATGTAGTCACCAAACAGGAATAATCTAGTCAAATACAGGCAACTATATGCCATGGAAGTGTCTGTTTCTTTTGATTGACTACAAGCATTTCTGAGTGACTAGCTCAGAGAAAACACCTCTGCTGAAATGTGCGAATCCCTCCCAGTGGGAGAGGAGACCTGGTTACCTCCAGCATCTGCACATCTTTGCAGGGTTGGAGCATTTCCTTCTGTCGGAAAAAGAAGTTCAAAAACCTTTCAGACACCTGCTCAACTTCTCTTTCATTTCACAAGTGGTCAAATATAGCCTCAGTGGATAGTTTCCCTGGTTAAGCACACTCAAGACTACTTTTAATTGCATTAGTTAATTCTATTTTTTTTCTGTTGTCAACTTCCTATCATCTCTTCTCATCTCTCCTCTACATGCTAGATTTAAGAGCTCTTTAGATGCTGCTACTTTTCCCCCTTGAAGGTGCTTATACTCGGTGATGCAAGTCACTTCTCAGCCTCATTTCTGATCAAGACTGTGCTACAAGACTCACTGAGAAACACCTTTTTTATCCCCCAAGTTCTCAATTATTTCTTCTATTTTTTTTTTTCCTCATGTCCTTTTTTACAGCTTTACCATGATTGTGAACACTGAAAAAAAAAAATAATCCACAGTTCCCTAATTTACTAATTGCACAGATAACTCTGCAGGTTGAACATGAAGATAAATATCTTCACAGAACGGATTTTGTATCAAGCGCTGGAACAGACAGCCCAGGGAGGTGGTAAAGTCACCTTCTCCGGAGGTATTTAAAAGACCCATGGATATGATGCATAGGGACATGGTTTAGTGGTAGTAGCTTAGCAATAGTGGTGAGATTGTAAGCTTGAGGTGTTTGGGCTTGATTATTTCTCCTCTAAACTCCCTAGATAAGTGTTCACAGACCTGTGAATCCCTGAGAACTCCTTCCACATTACTTGACCCACATATGGTCACTGCTCTTCACCATCATCCCTGTTTGATAAACATGGCTCAGATTGCTTTTTCTGAGGAATGACTTTGTGTTTGGCTAGACACAAACATGCTGCTGGGGACAACACGAAGCTTAGGAGGAGTGGATGAAGGAACTGGGTTGATCAGCCTGAAGAAAAGCTCAGGGAAGACCTTCTTGCTCTCTACAGCTCCCATTGAGGGAAAGATGTGATATTACAAGAGGAAGAGAATCAAGCTGGGATTGCTTAGCCTGGAGAAGAGGAGGCTCAGGGGAGACCTTATTGCTGTCTACAACTACCTGAAGGGAAGCTGTAGCCAGGTGGGGGTTGGTCTCTTCTCCCAGGCAACCAGCACCAGAACAAGAGGACACAGTCTCAAGCTGTGCCAGGGAAGGTTTAGGATGGCTGTTAGGAATAAGTTCTTCATATAAAGAGTGATTGCCCATTGGAATGGGCTGCCCAGGGAGGTGGTGGGGTCACCATCACTGGAGGAGTTTAGGAAGAGACTGGATGGGGTGCTTGGTGCCATGGTTTAGTTGATTAGATAGTGTTGGATGACAGGTTGGACTCGATGATCTCAAAGGTCTCTTCCAACCTCTTCCAATTCTGTTCTATTCTATTCTATTCTATTCTATTCTATTCTAATACTGGAAAAGACCTCCAAGATCATCAAGTCTGACTGGCAACCCAACACCACTGTGCCCACTAAACCAAATGGGGGGAAGCCCTCTGCTGGCATGCTTCAGCACACATGAGCAGTCACATTTCTGGACTCCTCTTGGAAAGAAAAAAAACAACAACTCAGTTCCACCTGGATTTAAAAAAACAAACAACAAAACACACAAAAAACCAACCCAAAAACTTTCATGAATTTCAGCCCTGAACAATATAATTACTTACCAATTACTTAATTATAATTATGAACTTAAGAATGAATGGCATGGAATTCAACAAGGAGATAATTCTTACTGAATGGGAGAGGAATACACCAGGACACTAGGCTTGTTGTACAGGCTATGCTAGAGTACTGACACCTTAAGCACCACGAAGACCAAATGCTCTTACAGCCCCTAAATGATTCTTCCCAGGTGTGTAAGGCAGCTGAACATCCTCCACAAGCACTCAGCTTCACAGAAATCATCTTGTGCCTCCAACAATGTCAGGGAGTTGACACCTTGGTTGCATGCTTTTACCTGCAGCAGGCAGAGAGGAATATACTCCTCTACAAGGAGAGGTTGAGACCTAGGGCTGTTTAGCCTGGAGAGGAGAAGACTGAGAGGGCATCTTTTCAGTGCATATAAATATCTAAAGGGCAGAGGTCATGTGGATGGGATGTGGGCTCTTCTCAGTGGGCAGTAAGTACAAACCAGAACACAGGAGCTTTCACTCAAACTTAAGGAGAAAGCTATTTCCTTTGAGGGTGCCAGAGCACTGGACCAGGCTGCCCAGAGAGGTTGTAGAGTCTCTGTCTCTGGAGACTTTCAAAACCTACATTCCTGTGTAACCTGCTGTAGATGAACCTTCATTAGAAGACTTGTTGGACTAGATGATCTCCAGAAATCTCTCTCAACCCCTACCGTTTTATGATTCTATGATATGGTACTTTGACCCCTCCACACACAAGTATCATTCCTGGTACTAATGAGATTAGTGGAAGTGTCTGCTATCAGCAGTGACATGAGAAAAGAACAAATCTCGCTGCATACAACATAGTTAAAAAGCACTATGACTATGGACCATCAGCCCAACCCACAGATACAGCTTAATTAACAGAATATGAGAGTCTTAATTAGTGTCACTCAAAACCTTAGGTATTAAAATCCACTTGCAGAAGGAAGAGAAAGGGAAATTCTTCATTCCATGTTTCTTGCTAGATGTTTCCAAGCCCAGCTTCCCACTACCTGAGAGCATCAATCCTTGCCAAATTTGCTATGCTGCCTCACCAACCTCAGCCTAAACTGGTGTGACCTGCTAAAAATCCCTTCAATGTGCATGTTTCCCTGGATTTTTCAAAGATGGGGAGAGGTTTTCCCTATTCTGCCTACTGAAAAGATACTGGTATGCTGCTGATGCAATCCTGTTTCTTCAGAAAGATCATACACAAAGAACAACTGTTCCTCAAGTGCAATCATAAGAGAACAAAAGCCCTCCCACCAATAAAACAGCCACTGGTGTCTGTTCAGCTGCCTCCCTGGTGAGCTCAGTGACCCAAAGCCTCCTGTCCATTTGAACGCTTCCAAACCACCCCTCCAGTTGCCTTTCTTTCGTGTTCCACAGGGTGAGAGCTTTTTATCATCTGCATAATGGAGCTTAACCGTTCCTTCTGGTTAGCCTGAAGAAAATGTAGCTGCATACCCATCCGCTGGGGGAAAAGGAGGTTATCATGGAACAGTTACACTTACAGAAGCCAGCCAGCAGATTTCTAAATATTTCAGATAATAAAGACTATTACCCCCCAAAACCTGTGCTGGCTTTTTGTTGCTGCAGCTACTGCCTGCAGAAAGAAAGGTGCTGCTTACTCTGGGGTAAAGTGTGATTCCACTTCTCAGTACGTTTACATTTCTGCATCGTCTTTTTTTCCCCCTCTCTTTTTTTTTCTTCTTTTCTCTTTCTCTTTCTCTCTCTCCATTTTTTCTTTTTTTTTTTTTTTTTTTAAGCTCTCCCTTATGCAAGACCTTGAGTATTTATTTTGACAGCTTACATTATTCAGCAAGCAATTAAACTTTCAAATGTATTGTGCTCTCGTGCCTTAAAATAGCTTTGGCAACATCAGTAGGGTTTCTCAATCCCCCACAGAATGAAGATAAAGAACACCTCTGTTGGAATGGTTTTTCTGCAGGTTGCCTTTTTTAAAGCAAATACAGCATTTTAGAGACTCTTCATGTTTTGACATCCTTACACAAACTCACAAATACTACCCATGGAATTTCCCAATAAGTTAAAATGGCAGCAGGCAAACAGAATATGATAGAGGATAACAGGAGTCAACAGGAGAAGCCAAACAAAGATGACTGACCAGCTCAAAAGTTTATCTTGTTCGTGGCCTTACCTGTCTCTTAAAGGTGGGAGAGAGAGAGAGAAGTATCTCTGGGATTCAGTTAAAAGACAGAATTGATCTGTGTTCATGCTAAAAAAAAACACAGGATGAACTGCAGCAATGGCAAAACCATTTTCTTCTGTCAGCTTTGACCCCAGCATAGGACAAAGGAGGCACAAGGCAGTACTGTCTCCAGTCACCACAGCTGGTTAGAATTGAATGCAAAACAGAGCCCTGAACATCTTTTGAATTATCCCAAATCAACCCCTAAAAGCTTTGTTTGGAGAACACAAGGAACTATAAGGCAGAAAAACCAAAACCTGCAGTTCCTCCATGTTTCCCAATACAACTCCAATGATGTTTTCCTTCTCTTACTGCCTCCTTAAACCTCCAATTTTTTCTAGCTGCAAAAACAAGCTCTTGTGTCATCCATTCCTCCTTTTATGCTGGCAATCACCACCCACGTAAGTGCCACCTCTGCTCACTGCTGGGGCCGGGTGCGCAGATACACATTAGTGACGATGTCACTGACCTGCTAAACCCCAGAGAGAGCCTTTAGACAGCAATTTGCCATTCAAGGACAAAGTTAAGGTTACTAATTTGCTTATCCCATCAGATGGTGCTTTAGGAGAGGCAGAACAGCTTTTAGGCATCCCTGCTAGCTCTAGAATGAGAAGGAAAGCATCAGGACAAGTCTTATTCCAGAAGCTCTGGGTTTAGGGAAAGGGAAAGGGAAAGGGAAAGGGAAAGGGAAAGGGAAAGGGAAAGGGAAAGGGAAAGGGAAAGGGAAAGGGAAAGGGAAAGGGAAAGGGAAAGGGAAAGGGAAAGGGAAAGGGAATGAGCTGCACGAGATTCACAAGATGACATACTATTGTTACTATTATTTCTTCCACCATTTAATACCCTGATGACATTAGGCTGAGCGACTCATACCTGTATATTGTAACTGATTATTACACTTGTCACTATTCCCTGTAAACATACCTTAGCTGCCTCTGCTCAACAGAGCAAAGATTAGATGCTATTTTTCCCTCTACTATTTAACATGTCCTCCCCCAGATAATCTATGCCCTCCTGTCCACCCTCAGGTAATCTATGCCCTCTAGTAACTTACTGTCCCACACCTCCTCTTATCTTCAACCACCCAGTCTCAGAGAAGAAGTATGCTCACAGCTCTAAAATCTAAAGCCTGCCCTAGATTTCCCATCCTGTAAAGTACATTTCATATGAAAGAAGTTTGGAGAGTACTTTGGAAGCAAAAGTTTCCCAAAGGGATCTCCAGCAGCACTGCAATAAATGTAAAGAGTATCTTCTTTACTTTGAGGATGGTAGCGCACTGGAATAGTCTGTCCTGAATGGTGGTGGAGTCTCCATCTCTGGAGTCATTCAAAATTCACCTGAATGCTGTCCTGTGCAACCTGCCCTAGAAAAACCTACTTTGCTAGGTGGATTGGACTAGAAGAGCTTCAGAGGTCCCTTCTAACTCCTATCATTCTGTGATCCTGTGACCTCAGATTTGGTATCTGAAAGGGAACTGAGTTCATAGATCCTTGATGTTTCAGATGAGCCACAAAATTTATGGCCTCGTTGTGGTGGGTTGAAAATTAGCCCCAACATTAAATTTGGCAGCCTAGCCCAGCCCAGTTGGAAGCAAATGAAAGCTGCATTTACAAGCAAAACTACAATCTACAGTGAAATGCAATTAATATGTATAAAATATACAGTATTTACTGTACCTACAATTGATGAACAGCACAAGGACACCCCTGGCCAAAGACCAGGGGAGCTGCTAATAGCTTCTCCCTCCCTGGCCCCCTTACCCCTTCTGTACACAAAAGGAGAAGAGAAAGGAGCTGTTAGACTTAGCCAAAACAATGCCCAGCGTGAAGAAGCAAAGAGACAGAAAGTTTATCGAACTAATTCTTAAGGTAGATATCTCTCCAATGGGATTGTTTAGAACTATCATTATTTTCCTTTTTACACCCAACAGTAATTTATTTACATGCTACCACTTTCTGTTCAAGATCTGTGGAAAATTTTAAAGGTGCAGCCTAAAACTACCACACCTCACAGAATCACAAAATCAGCCAGGTTGGAAAAGACCTCAGAGATCATCAAGTCCAACCTATTACCTAATACCTGACACCTCATGACTACTAAACCATGTCTCCAAGTGCCACATCTAATCCTGAAGCCCTCCTGTCTTACTGTTGAAAATTGAGGCAAAGAAGGTATCTAGTAGCTCTGCCTTTTCCTCATCTTTAGCTACAATATTCCCCTCCAGGTCCAAGAAAGAGTGAAGGTTCCTCTTGCCCCTCTTTTTAGCATTGATATATTTATAAAAATGCTTTTTATTGTCTTTCACAGAAGTGGACCTCCTTTTCACCCATGGCACCCATGACACCTCACCTTTGAGGAAGAGGAAGACAGTGAGAGATGGTTGATGAGAAAGCATCAGAGCATCTACTTACTCTGGAAGTTACGGTTAGTTACTTTAGCCTTGTTGACTTTTCTTTTCGTTGTTCACCACTCTGAAGACATTAAATCCTCAGAGGATGGATAGAAACATATAATCATAGAATCAATAAGGTTGGAAAAGACCTCAAAGACCATCAAGTCCAACCTGTCACCCAACACCTCATGACTGCTAAACCATGGCACTAAGTGCCAACATCCAATACCTCCAGGGATGGTGACTCCATCACCTCCCTGGGCAGCACATTCCAATGGCCAACAACTCTCTCAGTGAAGAACTTTCTCCTCACCTCGTGCCTAAACTTCCCCTGGTACAGCTTGAGACTGTGTCCTCTTGTTCTGTTGCTGGTTGCCTGGGAGAAGAGACCAACCCCCCCTCCTGGCTACAACCACCCTTCAGGATCCGTATCACCTTCTCTCAAATCAGGCAAGCTTTACTCCATGAAAACTTTGTTCAGCCTACAGAGATGTTTCAGGTGCAACTCAACATTCACATGGCTGGAGAAGGCTTTTATCAATCTGTAATTTCACAGTATCACCAAAGTTGGAAGAGACCTCAAAGATCATCGAGTCCAACCTGTCACCACAGACCTCATGACTAGACCATGGCACCAAGTGACATCCAATCCCCTCTTGAACACCTCCAGGGACGGTGACTCCACCACCTCCCTGGGCAGCACATTCCAATGATGAATGACTCTCTCAGTGAAGAACTTTCTCCTCACCTCGAGTCTGAACTTCCCCTGGTGCAGCTTGAGACTGTGTCCTCTTGTTCTGGTGCTGGTTACTAGAGAGAAGAAACCAACCCCTTCCTGGCCACAACCACCTTTCAGGTAGTTGTAGAAAGCAATGAGGTCAGTAAGAGACCTTTTTTTTCCATTTCATGGAAAAAGTCACAGGGACTAATTGGATCACAGAAGTGTCCCTCTTTCCTCCACTTCAGAGATCAACACCATCCTATTTGTCTTTTCTGAATACACACCAGGGCTCTCAGTCTGGCATCATATTAGCTCACACTTTGATTTCAAGTAGCCCCTGGAGAGGAAAAACCTTCCCCTCTCATATCCCTCCAAGACAGGATTATGGAGGTCAGTCATCACAAACCCGTTTGCATCCCAAAGTGATTGATCACCACCCAGGCTGTCCTTAGATGAGTAATGAGCTGCAAGCATTAGTCCAATGTACGTGACAGGGGAAGTCTAATTAACAAATTATATTTCTATATGAAATTTAAGATTCAGCGTGTGCAGATGATTATACAGAGTTTGAATACCACCCGGCCAACCAAAGAAAGACAAAATGTTTTAACTCTCATTAGTTTAACAGCTTCTTGCTAGTTGAGTTCAGCGCCAGGGCAATCAAAAGTCCCAGAGGGAGGACATTGAAAGAACCTTTGGAGTAAGTAAAGAAATATAGGAGAAACTGGAAAAAAAAATAAATCAAAAAGTGAAGAAATCTCCAGAAGACCCCTAAAAGACAAAATCAAGCAAAAAACTCTCCACACAAACATCTGACTGTGACAGCAAAGAGGCCAAGGACAGCCTCTTCTTTTTTTTCTAGATATGGTTGTTTGGGAGAAGCAAAGGACAGAGGATGACACCAAGCTGTGTGACCACATATAGCTGACACACTGGAGAGAAGGCATGCTATGCAGAGGACCTTGCAGAAGCTTGAGATATAGGCCCCTGTCAGAATCACAGAATTCAACCTTGTGAAGTTCAATAAGGCCAAGTGCAAGGTCCTACACCTGGGCCAGGGCAATCCCAAGCACATACATAGTCAGGGCAAGGAGTGGCTTGAGAGGCACTCATGAGGAGAAGGACTTGGGGTTGTCAGATGATGAAAAACTCAACATAAGCTGGCAATGTGCACTTGCAGTCCAGAAGACAACTGTGACCTGTGCTTCATCAAAAGAAGCGCGACCAGCAGGACAAGGGTGGTGATTCTGCCCCTCTACTCTGCTCTTGCAAGACCCCATCTGGAGTACTGTGTCCAGCACTGGGGCTCCCAGCACAAGAATGACATCGAACTGTTGGAGTGGGTTGAGAGGAGAGCCACAATCGGAAGGCTGGAGAATCTCCTCTACGGGGATTGGCGCAGGGATTTGGGGTTGCTCAGCCTGAGAAGGCTCTGGGGAGTACCTGAAGGGGGCCTACAAGAAAGCTGAGGAAGGAATCTTTACAAGGGCTTGTAGTGATAGGACAAGAGGGAATGGATTGAAGCTTCAGTAGGATAGATTTAGACTTCTGGAAGGTGTCCTCACCCATGGCAGGGGGTTTGGAACTACACAATCTTTAAGGTGCCTTCCAATCTCAGCCATTCTGTAATTCTATGACTCAGATGATGAATTAAAACAGAGATGAATAAGAATTTGTGTGTGAGAGAGAGCAGTAGTCTTCTAACAGTAGAAAATCTGTTATTGCACCTATCTTAGCTGTAATAACAATTGTCTGAACAACTGCCAGTGTCCAAATTTGTCCTAGTTTTGTGTCAGTTCATAGCAATAACAAGTAGCTGATCTGTCTATGACTCTAGAGGTATGGACACGTGCAAACATGAGATGGTAACAGACATCATATCCCGTAAGCACAACATCACCCCTCACTACAAGAAGGATATTGAGTTACTGGAGCATGTCTGGGGAAGGGCACCAAAGCTGGTGAAGGGTGTGGAGAACAAATCTTGTGAGGAGTGGCTGAGGGAACTGGAGTTGTTTTGTCTGGAGAAAAGGAGGATCAAGAGAGACCTCATTGCCTGAAAGGAGGTTGGAGTGGGGTGGGTGTTAGTCTCTTCTCCCTAGTATCAAGTGATGGAATTACAGGAAATGGCCTCATGTTGCACTAAGGGAGGTTAAGGCTGCATATGAAAAAAAAACTTCTTCACTGAAGGAGTGGTCAGGCATTGGAACAAGCTGCCCAGGAAGGTGGTCATGAAGGTGTTTAAAAAAACATTTAGACATGGCACTTTGGGACATGCTTTACAGGCCATGGTTGTTTCAGGCTGATGGCTGGGCTTGATGATCTTATGACTCTATGATCAAAAGGCACGACAGCAATGGTTCATAAGAATCAGGGAAAAGCAACTTTGGAGAAACAAAATAGGATAGAAAACCTGACTAGCTGTGAAACAACAAGACAAAAGCACTGGTAGTAATAATTATAATTGTTTTTTTAATGAACTCTTCTGCAATGACTAGGTAACTTGGAAAATCAGACTTATAAAACATTAACTACCCTAACAATAAAACCACGGCTCCAAGTAAATGGTGTGCTCCCTTTTGCTCCAGCAAGGTTTGAGAGAGTGTCTAAACATGCTATGGTATGGTTGGAGAGTTGTAGTCCCTGGAAGATGGTAGGGACATTGTGACATGGAAATTGCTGAGCTCCATGTGTTCTGCTACATCCTTCAGTCCTTGGACTACTGCTGCAGTGGCGAGCTGAGAGACACAGCCCTGTTTTGAAAGTGAAATACTGATTTTGACAGTGACTAAGATACCTCCCAGCAATCTTTCTCATTCTTATTACCATTACAACTATTTCTAGCACAGCTGTTGTCCCAATGAAGCAAATACTGTAGGAGTCTTACAGACCTTGTTTTGATATTCAGAGGACTGCTGACTAAAAGCATAATAAATACCAGGAGCTTGGACATCACCCCAGTGAAGGCAGGATAGAGAGAAATTTAGGTATGTGCCAAAATAAAATGCTCAGGCTGCAACACATTATTTTAGGCTTAGAGCTTCACTTGTAATATTTCACCCCAAAACACTGGCTTTAACCAAAGACACAAGTCAAAGACCAAATTTAAGCCCAGCTACTTCATCAAGATGAAGGGTAGGCACAATCCATTTTTATAGAGTATTTCTTGCCAGGCTAATTTATTGCAATTTAAACGGGTTTGTTTGGTTGGTTGGTTGATGTGGTGCTGTTGCTTTGGGGATTTTGTGTGTTGGGTTTTTTTTCTAATATACATTTACACAACAACCTATTTGTCAATAATAGTGGTCAGGCATTGGAACAGGCTGTCCAGGGAAGTGGTAGTGTCACCACCCCTGGAGGTGTTCAAGAAGTGTGTAGACATGGCACTGCAGGACATGGTTTAGTGGGAGTGGGGGTGTTGGGTTGATGGCTAGAATTGATGATCTTAGAGGTGTATTATCAACCTTGATGATTCTATAATTTTATGATGGGGTGTTCCTGTCCCAGAGGCACTGCAGCCATACAGGCATTTTGCTCTGCACAGTTTAAAACTAGTAAGGTAATTTATCAAAGCAAACAGCTGAATAAAGTCCCAAAATAAACAAGCAGATAAATGCCAGCAGGCCTTTTATAGCATGTTTAAAACGGGCATCCCCTGATTGCCACAATAAGCAGGATCATCACTGCTGGAGCAGACAGCAACATGCACCCAACTCCCTCCTGTGGCATCCCGGTCTGTGCTAAGTCTGACAGAACAGGGAAAAGGGGCTCTTCTTAGCTGACTTATAACAATACTACTGAAAGCATGGTAACACTTTCTGGTCAGAAGGCAAAGAGCTCCAATCTAGAGGCTGAAAATGAGCAGAGAACAGGCAGTGAGTTTTGTGTGTGCTCTTTTACTCGTATATTCCTGTTGCCCCCTTAAAGAGGTGCTTGGAGAGTGAATGGCTGGAAAGCAGATTCAGAGAAGAACCTGTGGTAGAAAACAACCTCACCAAGAGCCAGTAGTGTGTCCTCACAGCCAAGAAGGCCAATGGTTTCCTAGGGTGCATTAAAGAAGAGTGTGATCATCAGGTCAAAGGAGGTTCTTCTCCCCTTGTACTTTGCCCTAGTGAGGACACATCTGGAATACTATCTCCAGTTGTGGGCTCTCCATTTGGAGAGAGACAGGGATCTACTGGAAACAGTCCAGCAGAGGCTACAAAAATGCTTAGGCCACTGGAGCATCTCTCTATGTGAAGGAAAGGCTGGTGACCTGGAGGTGTTTAGTCTGGAGAAGAGCAGACTGAGAGGGGATTTTCTCAATGCTTATCAATATCTAAAGAACAGGGGTCAAGAGGATGGCTAGACTCTTTTCAGTGATGGCCAGTGATAGGAAAAGGACAATGGGCATAAGCTGAAACACAGGAAGTTCCACCTAAACTTAAGAAAAAAAACTTTTCTTATATGGGTGATGAAGCACTGGAGCAGGCTACCCAGAGAGGCTGAGGAGTCTTCTGTTGTGGAAAGACTCAAAATTCGCCTGGACACATTGCTGTGCAGTCTGCTCTGGGTGACCCTGCTTTAGGTGCAGGGTCAAACTGGATGATCTCCAGATGTATCTTCCAGCCCCTATCATTCTGTGATTTATTTTTTTTAATGAACACTTCTCTCCTGAATAAAATGAGGGTTGGGATAGCCTTGAGGCTAGTCTGCAGGCTTTTCAGGTAAACAGAAAGGATTGTATGGTGGTTTTGTTTTTCTATTCTTATTCTTACCAATCTGGATTTCAAAAGACAAGAGTTAAATGTTCTACAATCCACACAGCTCAGACTCTGCAGCCATTTGTTAACACCACAAAACTAAAGAAGGGAAAATTATTAAAAATGGATTAAAAATAATCTCTTCACTGTTGTTTCACATAATGTGTAATCACAGTTATGACAAGTAAATTGGATTTAAAATTACTCGAGACCTAAAAAAGAACCCTACAAAAAAACTCTTAACCCACAACTGAAGAAAAAATGTAGCTGATTACAACAGCATACAACTTTCCCAAGCCCTCTGAACATCTGTACACCAAGAAGAGTCCCTTTAAAAACAGTACCACCCTGGTAATCTATATGAAAACCTATATAAACCACAAAAAGTGAGCAGACTCCTACCTATATGGACAGGGTTCAATCAGTGGCCAAGGAAAGGCAATGAAGCTGGTGAAGGGTCTAGATGAGGGAACTGGGTGTCTCAGCCTGGATAAAAGGAGGCTGAACCTCTCACTCTCTGCAACTACCTGAAAGGAGATTGGAGAAGGGTGGGTGCTGGTCTCCCTAGTAACAAGTGGTAGGACAAGAGGAAATAGCCTCAAGTTGTGCCAAGGGAAGTTTAAGTTGGACATCAGGAGAAAAACATTCACCAAAACGGCTGCCAAGTCCTGGATCAGGCTGCCCAGGGAAGTGGTGGAGTGACTATCGCTGGAGGCATTTAAAAGACATGTAGATGTGGTGCTGAGGGACATGGTTTAGTGGTGACTTGGCAGTGCTAAGACTTAGAGGTCTTTTCCAACCAAAAGAATTCTATTGCCCTGTGATCTGCAAGTTTTACCTAAGTGAACAATTTATAAGACTAACCATCAGTGGTAGTGAACTAATGTACCTATGAAATCAGCATTTAATTATGAAATCAGCATTTAATTAAGAAATCCTTAAGATGGGACTTTATTCATTCTTTGGGTCAGAAAACCATTAGAAAGGGTGCACAACAAAATAAAGCAAATTCACAACTGTAATAAATAAAGATGCAAAGGATACAAACGATAAGACAGGTAGGGCAGAGCACTGATCTGCTACATCCACCAAGCAGTGGAAAGCACTGGGCTATAAGTTATGCAGTTGTATTGGCAAGAGAAAAGGAAATTCATGAAGATGAAGCTTTGATCAACCTAGTTTAGTGGGCAGTGCCCCTCACCCATGGCAGTGGGGTTGGAACTAGATCATCTTTAAGGTCCCTTCCAGCTCAAGTCATTCTATGACTCTAAGAAAGGGAGCAACTTTTGTTCAGCCAACTGATGGAGGAAAGACGAAAGGCATGGAAAAAGCAAACATGAATGCTTGTGGGTACATTTGAAAGGGTGGAGTCAGCTTTCTGTATTTAATTCAACTGTAGTATGTAGAGCACTCTCTTGAAGTCAATCCTGGTTTCCATTTCACCCAGGAATTATTCAGAGTTTGTGTTTTCTAGGCATCCTTGCAATTTTACAATCATCTTACACTGTGCCTTGGTGGTTTAAAATATAATATGAGGTTCTTTCCTTACATTATTTATTTTTCTTGGTTGCTCTGACCTGTGTTTTATTCTTGCTTAGGCAAACTTTGATTTCAGCTAGAAGCTCTATTCCTCCACGAAAACAGGAGGAGATGGGGAAAACAGTGAGCCGTTCACACACTCGTCATAAATCGCTCCTCTCTCACAATAAACAGTCCATCATGTTCCAGCTCCCCCTCATGCTGATCATTTTCCCACTCTACAAATGCCAGATTTAATGCCTCCTTCAGCTCCTACTCCCCTCTCTGTGCCTCCATCCCCACCATCATTTACGAATAAAATGCTGCCTGTATCATCATTTATTAAGCTACCACATTTTCTTGATAGGTCCAACAGCTCATACTAATGTTCATAAGACACTGTCAGTACAGAGATACCTCAGAGAGGAATGTCACACCAGGAGCTGTGGAGCCTCTCAAGGCAAAAATCAGGTGAAGTCTCCTTTCTAGGGCAATACTCAGATATAAGCTGGTAAGCTTGCCTGTTTGCACTCATTTTCTTCCTGTTTTCTGTGTTGCAGGGGGTGAGAAGAGCAAGTTCCTATCTCCCAATGTTATTTGGGTATATCCTGGCTCCTGTTGAGCTCCACCTGACTCCATAACTACTCCTACTCATAGAATCATAGAATGGTAGGGGTTGGAAGTGACCTCCAGAGATCTTGTGCAAATCCCCTCCTAAAGCAGGGTCACCCAGAGCAGGCTGCACAGAGTCACGTCCAGGCACATTCTGAAAGCCTCCAGAGATGGAGACTCTGGGCTGCCTGCTCAAATGCTCCAACACCATCATAAGAAAGAAGTTTCTCCTTTAGTTCAAGTGAAACATCCTGTGTTCCACTTTGTACCTGATGCCCCTTATCCTACTTCTGGCCACCACTGGAAAGAGCCCAGCCCTATCCTCAATAAACATTGAGAAGGTCCCCTCTCAGTCTGCTCTTCTCCAGGCTAGACAACTTCAGATCTCTCAGCCTCTCCTTGTAAGAGAGATGCTTCAGTTCCCTCAGCATCTTTGTGGCTCTCCATTGGACTCTCCAGCAGCTCCTGTAGAGTAGAGTAGGAGGAGAACCTCCTAATGACCACATTCTTCTCAATATCCCCCAGGAGACCCAATGATATTCTTTGCCACAAGGGCATACTAATGGCTCATGGTGAACTTCTCATTCACCGGCACTCCAAGGTCCTTCTCCATAGAGTTTCTTTTCAGCACTAACCTGTACTGGTACAGGGTGTTAATCCTCCCCTGGGGCAGGGCTCTACACTTGCCCTTGTTGAACTTCACCTTTGCCCAACTCTCCAGCCTGTTCATGTGCCACTGAATGGCAGCACTGCCTGATGGGGTGTCAGCCACCCCCCACCCCCCCCCCCCCACCCCCCCGGTTTTGTATCATTAGCAAACTTGTTGAGAGTACACTCTGTACCTTCACCCAGGTTGTTGATGAATATGTTAAACCAGACTGAACCCTGTACTGAATTCTGCGGAACTCCACCAGCCATAACCTTCAACTTGACCTCACACCATTGATCATAACCCTTTGTGCTCTACTATTCAGCCAGTTCTCAATCCACCAGGTGTTAATCTATATGCAAAAGCAGCAGCTTTGGTCCCGACCCAGCAAGGACCACTTTTGCTGAACTATTCAGAACATCCTGAACAGAAAAAGCAAGCTCTTTGGACCACAACTGCATTAGGAACACAATTCAAGACAAAATTCCCCATGAGCAGCAAATCTCTAAACAACAGATCTACACTCCATGCAATTCCACAGCAATAAATTACTTTGCTCAAATGTAATTGTTCACGTCAAGTCCTGCAAAATAATAAAGGAAGAAACTAGAAAGGTGAGCCACCAAAGTGGACTTTTCAGTCACACCATGCATCTGCACAGGAATCATCTCCTCCTGCAGAGCAGGCACAGCAGCTCTTGCATAAATACAGTCTTCCAGCACTATCTTGCAGACCCTGCTGAACTCAGGGAGGGAAACAGGTGCATAGATGGCTTTATGGCTTTCTGGGAGCTGCACAATCACTCTGTGATCTAGCAGCTGGATTAAGGAATATCTTCAGAAGCAAATATAATGTGTTTTGCTTTTAGCAGGCTATAAGTATCACTGACAAACATAAGCATCTCTTTGCTCCTCTTTATCCATCATCTTGCCAGTTGACAAGCATGAGAAGACTACTGTACGTACTCATCTCATTTCTGAACAACAAAGGTAAAAAGAGGGTCAGCAGTGTGGAATGAGAAAAGATCCCAAGATGAATATATTTAATATTTGATGAAAGTTCCACATTTGAAGAGGAGGTTTATAACTCTATGCCTGTATATCCTGGTTACCCACACGAAGTGATCTCTCCTCTTATTTATGTTACCTGTATGCTGCAAGACAGAGGAAGAGGAGATCTCAGTGGCAGCAGCAACTATTGCAATAGGATCAGGCACTGCTATATACTCCACTGGCCACAAAACTCTGTCCTTCAAATGACAGCTGCTGTGTGGGGAATTAGATAAATGAAAATCTCAAATTTCATTTTTTTTTTTCATTTCATCTCCTTCCATGCCTCAATTCCTGTGTCTGTCTGACAGACACACACTCCTCATGCTAATGCACAAGACATTTGGACACAGAATCCAAAATGTATTGTTATACATAAGCAGTAAAGCGTTTTACCTATTTATGGAAGAGTGTCTAGATGTTGTACACAGACACACACATATATGTACACTTAGATACATAATTTATGCATAGTTATATACTTGGGGAAAAAAGAGTTAAATGCTAATATAATGCTTGTTGGTTACACTGCTTGAGAAGAAAGAACTGGGCCCCTGTGGCTCCATAAAAATTAGGATGAAATAGAGCTGACATTTCCTTGGCTGTGACTAACAAGCACTAAACAGCATGCATGACGTGTACTTGGAGCATTTCTCTCTCGGGCAATGGCTATGGCTCTGTGAGTATGACTGGGATTACTGGGTGAAAACATCATATACCATGTCCCAGATTCTTCTGGCTTAATGTGCAAGTGAGTTTAGATTTGGGAAGAGATGTGATTCAAAAACCCACAGTTGCCTACACAGAAGAAACTACAGCAGGGAGAGTTACATTATAAGAAAAAGGATAAAGCTGAGATCTGCTCCTGGCATTACGCTCTCTCATGTGCCAGTCCCAGCTTGGATACATGAAAATACGTGACAAATACTACTCTGTATCTTTTGTTTCCTCTCTCCTTCCATAGCAATGAGCCATGTGTCATTTTCAACAAGGCAACACAGGGAAAATCCATAGTCCTAACTCCATCACCTCCACCCAAAGCATCCCTACATCCATACATCCATACATACATCCAACTATCCATCCCTCCATCCATAGAATGGATGCATCCTGACTCTTCTCAGGGACTGAGTCTGTTGCAACAACCCTGTTGGGTGACACATGCCCAGTCTGATGCCCAAAAGCATTTCCAGAGCTGTGACCCAATTGCCCATCCCATGAGCATCAGCATCACACTTCCAGCTTCACATCAATTCTGTTGTCAAACCATTTGTCAAATGCATTGCTGCTTAAACAAAGCCAAACAGCTCAGAAGGCATAAGCACAGCCAACAGCCTTTTAGAAGAACATTTTGCAAGTTTTATTCCTTTTATGTTTTCTTTCTTTTTTCTTTCCATATAACCACATTTTTCCTCGTTCATCCTCCTCCCCTATGTAGAAAACCACTATGGCACATAAAATGCCAGAGGCAGAAGAGCTCTTTCCATAAAAACAGATGCTTTTTTAATTGTCCATCTCTTGGGCATAATCAGCTGAACGAAGACACACATAAAATAGACTGCAGCACATGTGTCGAGGGAGGGAGTGTTACTCAGCTGGTGTGAGGAAAAAAAATCTCCCTCTAGCAGCCTGAAAAATGTAGTAATTTAGCTGGATCCAGTTAAACTCACTTTTCAGTGCCATAATTAGCGTGATCTGGTTCCAGAATGCAGTACCCTTTACCCTGTAATTCAGCTTTTTCTTTTTTATGGCTTGTTAGCAGTGTGGTCACTCCAACATTGACAAGAAGAAGAGACATACATGGAGCTATGGGACAGCTGCCATCTGTAGTAAGGGAGTGCCTGGGTAAAAGGCACAGGCATCTATTCATCTGCTTAAAATTAACATTTCCTGCCCTATTTCAGTCATATCTATACAGGAGAAAAATATTCTTCCTGTTTCTGGTTAATTCCTCATCGGTAGAAACCTCTTCTCTTGTCATCCCAGTCAACTCCAGATTTAACCAGGATGCAAAGACCTTGTGATCCCAGCACACTGTGAAATCACATTCACTAAAGAAGATTAACACCCAGGATGCTGGTAAAAAAGGGCTACAAAACAAAACAAAATCATTAAAAAAAAAAAGAAGGAGAAAATGTGCAGCTTCTTTTTAATTAAAGTCCCTTTGCTATTTGACTGAACCTTTCATACAAGATCGCTCCCCAACTTTGTGATTAATTCACTGTAAAGCCTTAAAAATTCGCCAGGCTTATTTTGCCCATCTGCAAAATGGAGAAATAAAACCAGGACCTAGATTTCCAGCATTCCTACTGAGGCTTTGAAAACGCCTGTTGCTATAGTACTATGAAATCTTTTTATAAATGAGTCTGAAATATTATCAGCATTCCAAGAGGTAATTACAAAAGAAAAAAAGAAAGGGAAAAAAAAATCACTACTTTTTTTTTTTTTTTCCCCCTGTGCCTTTTACAACCTTTAAACCTAGATTTGCAATTGAAGTGCAAACTGACCTTTATAAACTGTACAGCATCGCTAAAATTCATTATTCTACAGGGCTTGGGGGAATTTGCCATGCTCAGCAATTCAATAATCTTCCTCTCTCACATTTATGTTCTTCAGACAATGTGACATAGCTGGAATTTCCCACTACTCCAGATGCAAATCAAGTAGGAGAGGCTGAGGAGCTTTATCAACATTACAATCTAAATCTCCTGTCAACTTGCTGCTATAACCTGGATTTTGGCAAATAATTCAGCTGTTTTGCCCACCTTCTCAAACATCTCAGCAGCTAATACCAACCCATATTAAATCCCATTTGCAATCTGCTAGCTCAGATGGTTAAACGGTCTACGTACAGAAATGATCCATGAGCACCAGTTGAACCATCTGAGATGGTTTTATCTCTAACCTTGCTGTATAATAACACAACTGCAATCATGTGCAGTACCATAAACATGCAACAAAAATGTCAAGCATCAGACTTTGTTACTGGGTAATTACACTGAAAGGAAACAAGTGCACTTAGGGCTTCACATGGGAAAAACACTGCAGTCCTGCACATAGGCTGGAAGCCATCAAAGCATCCATTTCAAAACCCCTTTTCAGTTCTCAGAAGCTCACCCACTGACAACAGTTTTAACAGTGCCTGACCCACATCAGAACTGCTCTCTGTCATAACAATCCAAACTTCTGCTTTGTTCAGTTGTTTTCACTGTAATAGAACCATGTAATTATACAATCATTTGAAAGGAAAAGACCCTTCAGATCATCAAGTCTAACCATCAATCCAGTGCTGCCAAGTCCACCACTACACCATGAACCTAAGCATCTTTCAGATATTTTTAGGGATGGTGACTCCATCATTTCCATCTTCTAGTGTTTGACAACCCTTTCTATGAAGAAAATTTCCCTAATGTCCAATCTAAACCTCCACTGAGGCAACTTGTGGTGATTTCCTCTCATCCTATCAGTTGTTACTTGGAGAAGAGACCAACCCTGACCTTCCTCCTTTCTGGGAGTTGTAGCAAGAGAAGTCTCCACTCAGCCTCATTTTTCTCCAGGCTAAGCAACCCCAGTTCCCTCAGACTTGTTTTCCAGGCCCTTCACCAACTTCATTGGTCTTCTCTGGTCAGTCTGGCACCTCAATGTCTTTCTTGTAGTGAGGGGCCCAAAACCAGCACAATGTTTAAGGTGTGGTATCTACTTCTGCCGTGCAAGGCTGTCTTTTTGCTCTTACCTCCTTCCTTCCATGAGGGACAGATTCACCTCAATGAGTAACACTAATTTACATTCCCCATCCTGCAGGAAGCATCATTTATATTGATCAGTCTTACAGCAACCTGTATCACCCCTTTCCTTTTACATCTTTGCTTAGTCATCTCAATCAGCTTTCTGTGAAGCCCTACATAAAGCCATGCTCAAAAAGGCATCTAGAAATATTTTGGCTCATGGTTGGAACAAGATCACAAGAGAGCACAATAAGCTACATGCTATTTTTGGCTAGAAACAAAAGCTGCTGCACCTTCTTCTCCTGCTGTGTTTGTATTTCTCCTCATCCCTGGTTT
Organism: Dryobates pubescens; assembly: GCF_014839835.1. Classification (NCBI taxonomy): domain Eukaryota; kingdom Metazoa; phylum Chordata; class Aves; order Piciformes; family Picidae; genus Dryobates; species Dryobates pubescens. Next base: position 15,388,955 of record NC_071625.1, on the reverse strand, counting down.
CACCTCCAAGAAGCAAGACTGGACTCAAGGTGCAATCACGTCCTCTCAAGGCAATAGACATCCATTTTTCACCCAAAAGGGAGGATATTATAATTTTAGCACCAACTAACAGGGTGTCAGACAAGACTCCAGCACACAGGGTTACTCTTTACTGCAGCTTGAGAGAAAGAAAAGGAGAAATACAGCTGAAACAAATCACTTATTCAGTGTTCTACCTTTTTAATACTTCAACAAATTTGCTTTCTTTGTCTGCACCTTTCCTCATGAGGTCGTTGCCATGGGACCAAGTGTGCACTCAAAACTTATTTAACTGTTTATTGTTGCAAAGTGCAGGGGATCACATATACAGCCTAAACTTTCTGGACCTATTTACTGTATTAAAATTAATAAAATAACTTTTAAAGGACAATGAAAATTCCTCCTCATTTAGTTTGACCACTGAAGACTTGTACTATAGAACTAAGATTTCCTCCCCCCACCCTTATCTTAAATCTAGAAAAAATACTCTCATTTTGGGACACTGCAATCTAGGAAAGAAGCATGACATCACTTGTTCATTATCCTGCAAGACTGAATGCATGAAGATCACAGGATGCAAGCAGGCAAGCTCTCTGTGTACAAATTGCATCTGTGCTTTGTGAACAGAGAGGATATAAGGAGACAGCAGTGTAAGATGTCCTGTAAACGTGTATAATCTCCTTGAAGTTTCACTTTCTTCAGACTAAAGCACGCATGTTTGTCAAACACTTAGCCTTCAGCTTTGTTACTCAAGAGGAGGTCACAGACCCATGGCTGATCACAAACATTTGGTGGAATAAATCTGCTCAGTCAGAACGCTAAATTCCAAAAGCTGTGACAGTGCTAATAACCAGACAGTGCTGTATTAAAAACATTTCTCTCAGAGCAGTCTTGCCTTCTCTTTTCTTTCTAGGTCTCTTCTGGATTTATTAACTTCTCTTCCTCCAAAACATTTTCCCCACAAGACATCTGCAGCTGGCTTATCTAGCTCTACTTCAAACAAGGTATGGAAAGGTGTTTGAACCCAATCTTCTATGACATTTCCTTCTGATCTCCCATTACTGCTCTGTGGAAGTGTTACTTGCCAAAAAAAACATCTCTTTGCTCAATCAAAACAGGCATTGTTCACACAAGTTACTCAAAGATTTGATTAAGCCCTGGTGGTGCCTCCTGCAATGGGAAGATCATAGAATGCACTGGGTTGGAAGGGAGTAAGCAAGGGCATCCCCAACTAAATCAGGTTTCTCAGAACCCCATCAAGCTTGACCTTGAATGTCTCCAGAGATGGGGCCTCCGTCACAGTGATTGCCCTCCTGGGCAATCTTTTCCAGTGTTCCACCACTCTCACTCATACTAAAACACTTTTTCCTAATGTCCAGTCTAAATCTCCCCTTCTCTATTTTAAAAATATTGACCCTTGTCCTATTGCTTCATACCTTTGTAAACATGCCTCCCCAGATTTCTGGTAGGCCCTTTCAGGTACTGGAAGATGGATGATGTCTCTGCACAGAGGATTGATTATGGTCCTGACTAAGCATGGGTTACAAAGACAAGTAGGGGACTGGAGTATCTCTCTTATGGGGAAAGTCTGAGAGACCTGGGGCTATTTCGTCTGGAGAAGAGAAGGTTGGGAGGGGACCTTTTTAATGTCTACAGATGTCTGAAGGGTGGCTGTAAAGAAGAGGGAGCCAGTCTCTTTTTCAGTGATACCCAGTGATGGGACGAGGGGAGACTGACTTAAACTCAGTCACAGGAACTTCCATCTCAACATGAGAAAAAACTTTGTTTACTGTGAGTGTGACAGAGCCCTGGAACAGACTGTCCAGAGTGGTTGTGAAGATCTCCTTCTCTAGAGATCTTCAAAACCTGTCTGGATGTGTTCCTGTGTGACTTGCCTCAAATGGTCTTGCTTTGCAGGGGAGTTGGACTAAATGATCTCTGGAGGTCCCTTTTGACCCTTAGCATTCTGTGAGTCTACAAACAAAAAACCAAACCAAACCAAACAAACAAACAAAAAGAATTAGAAAGCCAGAGTGACTTCTCCAGCAAGCAATGCCTCAGTAGATCCTTGTACTCTTCCCTTAGGTTGGACTCTACCTTTTTTCTTTCCTTTCCCCCCGCCACCAATACCCAGAAGATTGCAGTTGCTTCCACAGATAGCCTGCAGAAACATGAGTGAAAGGATCAGTCAAAGCCACAGATTACAACAAAAGTCCTTCTCCTTGACAGGACTGTTGCTCCTGGCTTTGTGTCCAGTGTAGGACACAGGGAATAAACCAGACTATACAGAAAGCCAGCAGAAGGGTTGCAGTAAACATTAGCATGTCTGGATTTGCATGTCAGACCCCTGAAGGACTCCCCAGCAGAAAGGGTGCTCAGAGCTGACAACCACACACTCCATGCCTGCACACATGAATTATTAAACAAACTTCATCCCCCAAGTCCTTCCAGTCAATCAATATGAACCACATCTCTGAATGTACAACTATGGGCACAAAGCTTCAACCATAAACATCCGGCCATCCCCGCTTCCCCCCCCCCCCCCCCCCCCCCCCAGAAGACTGTTTTGGTCTAAACAGTTTAGAAAGCTTGTACTTACAAATCCAGAGATGAGACACCCCAGTCAGGACCTCAAGTCATTAGATAAATTTCCTGCCCATGGAGATTTCAAAACAAATTAAGAAAAATAAAATGATTTGCCCTCTGCAGGCAGTGCTAACAGGATGAGAACTTGCCTTTCACTTATCTCTATTTCTGTGGGAGGAAAGAGGGAAAATATTTGAAGTTGGTTTGTTTTTCAAGGTGAGGGAGGATGAAGTTTGCTCTGCTGACTGAAAATGCCAATCTTGAACCTAAGCAAACACCAGCTATCATTTCAAACACAGAGGAATGGCAAAAGAAGTAAACTCAAAATTGAAAAGATAATATCTGTGGTAATAATAGGAGAGGAGATCTGCATATTGCCAAGATGCATGAGAGTCAACGAGGCCAAATGCCTCGGCCTGCTCTTGGGTCACAACTCCATACAATGATCCAGGGTTGAGGAAGAATGGCTGGAAAGATGATCAGCAGAAAAAGACCTAGGGGTGCTGTTTGAGAGCATGCTGAACACAAAGCCAGTGTGTGATCTGGTGGACAAGAAGGCCAACAGCATCCTGGCCTGTACAAGGAATAGTGTGGCCAGAAGGAGTAGGGATGTGACTGTGCCCCTGTACATGTTACTAGTGAGGCCACACTTCAAAACTGGGTTCTGTTTTGGGCCCCTCACTACAAGAAAGACATTGAGGTACTGGAGCCTGTCCAAAGAAGGGCAACAAAGCCAGTAAATGGCTTGGAGAATGAGTCTTCTGAGGAGTGGCTGAGAGAACTGGGGTTTTTTAATCTGGAGAAGAGAAGGATGAGGGGAGACCTTCTCACTCTACAACTACCTAAAAGGAGGCTGTAGCGAGGTCAGTGTTGGTCTATTCTCCCCAGTATCAAATGACAGAACAAGAGGAAATGGCCTCAAGTTGCACCAGAGGAGGTTCAGATTGGATATTAGGAAAAAAATTCTTCACTCCAAGAGTGGTCAGGCATTGGAACAGGGTGCCCAGGGAGGTAGTAGAGTGACCACCCCTGAAAGTGCTCAAAAAACATGTAGATGTGGCACTTCAGGACATGGTTTTAGTAGGCATGGTGGTGTTAGGTTGACAGTCAGACTTGATGATCTTAAAGGTCTTTTCCAACCTTAACAGTTCTATGAGTCTCTATTTTCCAATGATCAAGCTCAGAAACACGTTTGAAAAATCAGCAGGAGTATTGATGTTATCATGGTGGTCTAGAAGATGAAAAGGGAGGAAGTGGTTTACTTTATTTATTTATTCATCCTGCTGCTGCTCATTAAAATAAAAAATAAGATAACATCAGCATGAGTTTAGCATTTCCCAGATAAGCATCTTAGAAAAATTTATGAGAAGACCAAGCGTGACCAAGTATTTTTACACACAGCAATACCCAGCTACAATTCTAGAAGTGCAGAATTTTCTTGCTACAAATGGAGTGTTTGCTAGAGGATTCAGCTGGCTTCCAAAACAGGAGCACACACTCTTCAAGTGAGGCACCACATCAAAAGAGATGCATAGGATGAAAAGAAGTCTTGTTTTTACAGTATCTCATCACTGACAGAAGACAACAGTCATCTCTCTGTTACGATGGCATAAAGACCGGGGGGCATTATTGCAGATCTGTTTTCTTGGAGTGAATGTGCAAAGACCTGTGCTCACCCTCTGATAACCAACTTCTCCCATTCCTCAGCTCCCCTGAAGATGTCACAGCCATTGCATTTACCAGATAGACTTAAAGCTGATGGTCAAATCTGCAAACTGGAGATAGGAAGAAGAGTATCTGGGAAGGCTGGGGCTCCCATGCAACCCAGTTTTCACCTGCAGAGACACTAACAGTGAGTGAGCTCTCATGGTCTTGTATCCTTGACTGACCATGACAGCAAGGAGAGAAAAGAAAGTGCAAGCCAAGATGAAAGAATTACATAGGCAGCAGTGACAGAGACCTTCAAGGAGAGATAGCTGATAATCCCCCAGATGCCATCTTTCTTTGCCCCATGGTTGCCACAAACTAATCATTGCTCTATCACTTCATGACATAAATTTCACAACTTCCAAAGGCTTTCTTGATGTGGGAAGATGCTATTGCCTGGGCCAAGGTTTCTGGCCCACTCAGACCTCTGGCAAGGGCAATCTGGGAGGAAAACACTGAAAAGCAAAAAACTTCTCTGACAGATTGATTTGTAGTGACCATTAGAAACTGTTCAGGCATGTGAAGGGATACTCCAAGGACCTCTCTAAGCAGGGAAGGTGGTCAAAAGCAGATGAATTTATCATCACTGGAGAGTTTTGCAGTTCATCACCAGCTCTTGTAATTTATCACAGAGATGTCACATATCTGGAGCTCCGGGAATCTTAAGGGTAAGATCTGTCACATAAATACAGTTATTAATGCAGTAAGTGTATTATGAAGTTAAATGCAAACATTGCAATCTGGCAACCCATTTTAACTCCCAAACCTAGGAGGTTGTTTTCATGTCAGAAATTGATGCCAGCAGCGATAAATGGAGGATAGATAAAGTTAATCTGACTGCTTTGAGTTGAACAGGGAAGGTATTACTTTGAAGGGTTTAACATATTAACAGAATCAAAATGACATTTCAAAATATTTATGGAAATCTCTCTCTCTTTTTTTTTTTTTTTCTCTTAAGCTTATACAAGGAGGATAACAAAACCATATAAAATATTATTAAATCCTACCCTTAATTAAACATGCTGACACTTGAAAGCTTCTGTCTGATTTACTGTAAAAAAATCTTCCTTCAGTAAATTACAACTTTAACATCTCTTTCTGCTTTGGATGAATCTGCATTCCAGAGGAATTAAAACCTTTGTAAAACAAGCTTTTTCAAAAAATAAATCATTTTTTTTATAAGCCATACCTCCAACTTATCAAAGAAAAAGGAAACAATGCACATAAATGATAAAATGAACTGAGAAAAAAAACACCTCTATTGTTTTATGTCAACGCAGAAAAGCTGAAGGGCACGGATTCATCCACCTCCTCAGCAAGTTGGTGAGGCTCCTAGCTTGGAGGACAACCATTCAGCCTCCAAAAGATCATTTCAGTCCATTTAGGGTGCAAATGTCCACACAAGACATTCAAAACAAAACAAAGCTAAGGGTTGCTACACTTCTTAGTGCTTAGCCTGGAGAAGAGGAAGCTCAGGGGAGACCTTATTGCTGTCTACAAGTGCCTGAAGGGAGGTTGTAGCCAGGTGGGGGTTGGTCAATTCTCACAGGCAACCAGCACAAGAACAAGAGGACACAGTCTCAAGATGCACCAGGGGAGGTTTACGCTGGATGTTAGGAAGAAGTTCTTCATAGAAAGAGTGATTGGCCATTGGAATGGGCTGCCCAGGGAGGTGGTGGAGTCACCATCACTGGAGGTGTTTAGGAAGAGACTGGATGGGGTGCTTGGTGCCATGGTTTAGTTGATTAGATGGTGCTGGGTGACAGGTTGGACTCGATCTCAAAGGTCTTTTCCAACCTGGTTAATTTCTATTCTATTCTATTCTATTCTATCACTGAATCACAGAATGGTAGGGGCTGGAAGGCACTTCAGGTGATTATCTAGTCCAACCTCCCTGCTAAAGCAGAGTCACTCAGAGCAGGTTGCACAGGATTGTGTCCAGGTGAAAGTCTTCAGAGAAAGAGACTCCACGACCTCTCTAGGCAGCCTGGTCCAGTGCTCTGGCACCCTCAAATGATAGATTTTTTTTCTTTATGTTTAGGTGGATCTTTCTGTGTTCCAGTTTGTGGCCCCATCCTCTTGACACCCACTCTTTAGATATTGATCAGAACCAAGAATTTTCCCTCTCAGACTGCTCTTCTCCAGGCTAAACAGCCCCATGCTTCTCAGCCTTTCCTTCTCAGATAGATGCTCCAGTACCCTCAGCATCTTTATAGCTCTCTGCTGGACTCCCTCCAGTAGTTTCTTCTGTATCTTCAACAGGGAAGCCCAGAACTGGACACAGTACTCCAGATGTGGTCTCACTAGGACAGAGTAGAGGGAGAGAGCCTCCCTCCCTTGACCTGCTGGTCACACTCTTCTTCATGCACCCCAGGGGACCGTGGGCCTTCTTGGCCACAAGAAAACACTGATGGCTCTTGGTGAACTTGTCCACCAGGACATCCAAGTAATTCTCTGCAGAGTTGCTTTCCAGCAGGTCGAGCACTAACCTGTACTGGTGCAGGGGGTTACTCCTCCCCACATGCAGGACCCTACGCTTGCCCTTGTTGAACTTCATGAAGTTCACCTCTACCCAACTCTCCTGCCTGTCCAGGTCTTGCTGAGTCTCAGGCAGCACAGCCTTGTGTTGTGTCAGCCACACTTCCCAGTTTTGCATCAGGAGAAAATTTGCTCAAGGTACACCCCACCCCTTCAAACATCACCGTTTTCCTACTAGCCAAGGCTATAAATATACCAAATGTTCACTTGCTTCTCCCCAACTGTCTTCCAAGTTAAGAGGATGTTCAAGGAGAAACATGCATCAGCCTTTGAAGGAAATGGGTCAAATGGCAAAGGAGGAAGATTAAGCCATGATTTGCAGCTGGGGAAGCAGAAAATGTTGCCCCAGAGGTCTCACCTGAAGAGCTGACCCTCTGCTTGCTCCTGAACATAGAGATATATGCAGCACTGCCAGCTCTCATGATTCATGGCATACTGCTTTTTGCCGGTGCAGTTCTCACGAGAGACAGGCAGAGTAGAACACTCAAGGCTGCTTGCATATATCTGGAGATGAAATAGGGGACAACAAGAAGGACACATCAGTGTCAGGACAGCATGAAAGAATGGAAGGATTGAGGAGAACACAGCTGCTGGTCCTTCTCAGCTTGGCACCATGGAATGGTCTGGTCTGGAGGTGCAACAACTCAAATGGGAGAAATCAGGAGAGACCTTCTGCTCGAGCCAGGGAAGAGGGGATAAATCAGAAGGTTGGAAGAAGATAGCTGAAGGAATTCTGGGGCTGAAAACAGGGGCAGTGAAGCATGAATGGAATAAAAATAAGCTGCATTTAACTATCTGGACTATTAATGATAATTCCAAGATCCAAAATAATTATTGCAATTAGTGCATTATGCATCTATTTATGTAACTGCTCAGGAAAGAAGAAAATCATCTACTTTTTGTGTGTGTGTGTGTGTTTGATTCTTAAATTTAAAAAAACCCAGCGTGGTTTAGGAGTGGAAGACAATAGCTGCTCTGCATGAGGCTTCCCTGGGTTAAGGATCTCCATCAGTTAAGGTGGTTTATGCTGCAAATTATTTCGTCCATGCAAACATCTTTCCTGATGACACCCATCTTCACAGACTGACTTTTTATTCCTTCATCCTCTTCAGTCTCCTAAATTTAGTTTCAAATCTTCTGACTATTATTACTGGGACTATTTTTAATCCTCAAGTTTGCAAACCAGAGTATATGTGAATTAGGGCAGAGCTGATGCACTTGATGAAAGCAAACGGATTGGCGAGAGAAGGAGACAGACTGCAAACCAGCCTGAGAGTTTAGATTGCGTTGAGAAGGTCAGTCAAGTCCATCAGGCAAATTACAGTGTGCAAAGCCAATATAAAGAAACAGAACCCAAATTCTCCCCCCCTGTTCACAGCTGAATCTTAGCAGGAACTGCAGTCACGTGCACAAAATCAGAGCCACATCCCAAGCAACTTGATTTTTCTGTGTGCACACCAGCTGCATTAAGGGAAGAAGCTTTAATAAATGGTGCAACATTTTGGAAAAGTCATTTTAATTCTCTAATTAGCATGAGTACAATGAAAACTAACTCTCTGTGTGTGTGTGTGTGTGTGTCTGTGCATGGAGCTAGAAGAGGCAGATTGATGAGCTGCATCTATCGCAAGTGAAACTGAAGTTCCATTTTCTCTGCGTTGTGCTGTGTGATGCAGGTTTCAGCATCACCACACACTCTCCCACCTATAAAGTAGCTTCTTGCTCCTTCCCTCTGTTGTTTGGTTGTTTGCTTGCTTTTTTCTCTCTTGGGTTCATGCTCCTTGGCAAAGTGTGAGGCGGGAGGAGTGAAATAAAAGAAGAAAAAGCTACACAAGCATCCTGCTCTGCCTTGACATTAAAAAGAAATAAAAACCACACAACAACAACAACCCAACAAAAAATAACACCACATGCACAACCCTCTTTCAATGTTGACCATTATTTTCTGTTATCTGCCCACCATTCTCTGCCATCTGAAACCAGCACAAACAAAGCTCTATGCAATCAGTACAAGTCCTACCATCATTAATCACCAACAGAAAGGAAAAAAAAAAAAAACAACTAAGGAAGCCTGACAAAAAAAGTGTCCAGCTACAAAAAAAGGGCAAAAGAAAGGGTGAGGATAGAGGAGACAAAAAATGAAAAGGCTGGTACAAAGAGAGACCTGCAGCAATTTAAAGCAAACTCACAGTCCATCCTGCAGCTCTTGAGTATCATTTGAGGTCCCCAGAGATCGAAGGCTTCGTTCCAGAGAGGTCACTGTCAACAGCAGAGAAAGAAAAAATAAGAAAGCAGTACACAGTTTTCAGGGGGGGAAAATCCTGAATTTTCATTCAGGTTTTTCTCTTTTAATTTTATTTTCTTTTACAAACAGTATGAGAAGGTAGTGTTTGGACAAGTAACTCCTGGGACAAAGGGGACAACATCTACAAACAGTTATTACCCTACGAAAAGTCAGTTGAGTTCCTTGGATGCATAAATAGTGAATCCATGTATCATATGCCACAACAATCATATCTTGGGCTTCATACATAGCAGGTCAAGGGAAGGGATTGTCCCTCTCTACTCTGCTGAGACCCCACCTACAGTACTGTGTCCATCTTTGTGGCCCCTAACATAAGAAAGACATGGACCTTTTGCAGAGGGTCCAGCGGAGGCCACAAAAATGATCTCAGGGGGCTGGAACTCCCCCGCTGTGAGAACAGGGTGAGAGTTGGGGTTGTTCAGCCTGGAAAAGAGAGAGCTCCATGGAGACCTTATAGAAGCCTTCCAGTAGTTAAAGGGGGCTTATAAGAAAGATGGTGAGGGACACTTTATCAGGGAGTAGTGATAGGATGAGGGATAACAATTTTAAACTGAAAGAAGGGAGAATTAGATTAGATATTAGAAAGAAATGCTTTACTGTGATGCTGGCAAAACACTGGAATAGGCTGCCCAGAGAAGCTGGGGATGCACTCCCCCAGAAGTGTCCAAAGACAAGCTGGATGGGGCTTTGAGCCCCATCTAGTGCATAAGAACCATTCATTGCTCTTAGTAGTGATTAAGAGGCAGAATACCGTGTTCATTCTGATATTTTCTATCTCATTGATGAAGACTTCAACAATCAAAATCTTTTGTGTGTTTTGGCTCAGATACAATGGAGTGCTTTGCTGTGACGACAGAGTGACCATCCCTGGAAGTGTTACTCTGGGACATGGTTTAATGGCCATGGTGGAGTTATGTTGATAGTTGGACTTCATCTTAGAGGTCTTTTCCAAGTGAGAGCAGCTGGAAGCTGGAAATGTGGTTTACTTTGCAATACATGATGACTTCAGATTTAAGAAAATATATACGTGTGTGTGTGTATAAAAAATAGCAGAAATCTTGGAGCATGGTTGCCTTTATACATCTTTGAATGTTCACTCTCAAATTAACAGCAGGTTAACAGCCCTTGGACTTAATGTATGAACTATGCAAAGCCCACCAAGATTTTCCACAGTGAAAGATGCTAAATAAATGAGATTCTTGGTATTTGCATGTGGGATTTTCTCAGGATGCTTCCAGTCATAAAAACTCATAACCTGTTATCAGTCATGCTTCACTATTTAATGAAAGCAAAAAGAACAGATTAGGAACATGGCTCAATTATTTCTGTAGAAACTTAAGAAATCCTCTGTTTTAATGTTTCTGCAGACTTGGACTTGGCCACTAACTTCGAACAATCCACCTAATTATTTTTCAGGCAAAAATCCCCTCTTTTTTGTGTTGGCAAAACACCAGAGGGTTGACATCAAAAGTCATTAAACAACACACAAAGTAACTAATGTGTCTGGACAACATGAGTATTCAAAGCAAGCTTGAATGCTACCATACATTTTCACCCAGTTGCTAAATTAGTAATAGATTTTAATGCCGAGTTTGGTGATTCAGTAAGAGAAAGCCTCAAGGAATTGTCTATAACTGAGCTAATAATTATTATCTTTTGGTGGATGCACAATGTTTTAAAGAATAAATTGAAAGATTTTACTAATAACTATTTGCTTCTCTAGGAGAACAGCGTTGACCCTGCAACGATCTCACAAATATGAGTCCTCACTCTTCCCCCTTCCACAATCCTAACAAATCATCCTCCATGCAATCTACATACTGTCCATGTCAAGGACAATTTTGAATTACCTGAAAATATTCCTGGGCCCATCAATCCTTCAGAACAAAGCAGAGCATGGACAGAACCATAGAATTGTAGAATCATAGAATGGTTGGGTTGGAAGGGACCTTTAGAGTTCATCCAGTCCAAACTCCCAGCAATGAGCAGGAACATCTTTAACTAGATAAGGTTGCTCAGAGCCTCTTCTGACCTGAAATGTTGCCATCTCTCTGGGCAACCTGGGCCAGTGTTTCACCACTCTCATTGTAGAAAAAAAAAAAAAAATCTTTCATAGATCTAGTCTGAATCTACCTTCTTTTAGTTTAAAACCATCACCCCTTCTCCTGTCACAACAGACTCTGATAAAAAGACTGTCCCCATCTTTTTTATAGACCCCTCTAAGCACTCAAAGATCATATTAAGTCTCCCTGCAGCCTTATCTTCTCCAGGCTGAACAACTCCAACTCTCTCAGCCTGTCTTCATAGAAGAGGTGTTTCATGCCTTTGATCAATTTAGTAGACCTTCTCTGGACCTACTGCAACAGGTACATGTCCATCTTGGGCTAAGCACGGTCCCGGGAGAGTGGAAATTAAGTAAAGGCAGAGAAAGCACTTGTGTGAACAATGAGTTTCTCAGAACACGTTAATGTCATGTGGGCAGCTCTGTACAGGAAAACAGCAGCTGCAGCATCCAGACACCTTTCTAACTTGAGATGCAAACTCAGGGCAATTCAAAGTCAAAGTAACTCTGCCAGTGTCTTCCTACAAAGGAAGATGAGGTTGATGGAAGACAGATCTGATATGCAGGTGGTTCTGTGCAAAACCAATGCAGACCTTTGCTACATCTTGCTTTGGATAAGAAGGGAGTATTGTAATTTGAGCACAGTATTTATATATTTACATAAAGGTCCAAAAAGAACAGCCAAAGGTTGGCATCTAATATAGCTCTTACTTGTGAAATAGTAGGACTAAGACTCCAGCTTGAGTCTCCTGGATCTAGGAGACACTGCTATTTTTGGAGTAAATCTAACTTTCTTTGACAAAGAATTTCTCTACCAAAATCTGTGTAGTTCCTGTGCTGGATGTGGAAAATCCCTCTCAGTTTAGCAGTTCTGACCATGAAAGCAGTAACTCAACTGAAGCAGCAACATGTCAAGCTGTGCTGAAGAGATGCTGTGAAGCCAGTGTTAAAAGAGACATCTTACTTTAAACCTTGTATACTTAAATTTTCAACTAGTCCTCCAGAATAAGGCACATTCAGAAGAGATCACTGCTCTTGGAGCTGCACCGATTTACATAAACTGAGAGTTTGGCACCAGTTGTCTGTGCTGTTGCAATTCTGAAAGCCAATGGGGGATAAGAAACCATCTTGAGATGGCAATGGAGACTTGATCACACCTGGGGGATGCTGAAAAATCTTTTGCTCAGCCTCTCAGATCAAGGTAATGGGACTGCACATGGCACCAACCTGTCACATGGAGTCTTTAATGAGCAAGTAGCAGGAATTAGAGAGGGAAGAGACCCATTAGAGCATTCTGGTTCTCCATCTGGCCAGAACAGGTCTGATTCCTCCAGTATATCCTCCGCTGATCAGCCCTCTAAACAAGATGCCCCAAGCCAACTGCTTTTAAAAGTATTATTTATTGTACTCATTTATAAGGCATTTACTTGAGAGGAAAGCTAAAAGCTGCACTCTGAAATAAATGCAAAACCTTAATCAAAATAAGCAGACAAAAAAGGCATTGATATAACAAACTCAGCCAGTATTGGAGCTTCTTTTGGTGTGCTTTTTCGCTTTTGATCTTCGGGTTTTGTTTGTTTCCTTATTTGGTTGTGGCTTTCTTTACTTTGTTTATTTGATTTCATTTTTCCTAAAAGGAAACATCAACAAAAGCCCCATAAAACCTGCACAAGTCAAAGCATCATCAGATAATCTTCCCTTTGCTCAATAGGGACAGCTCCCAAAAAAGTAGAGAAAGAAAGCAGATGCTAAGAATAGGAAAAATCTTCCTCTACCCCTTGGCACTTCTCTAAGAAATGAGACAGAAAAGTCTGCAAGCTCAGAACCTGGTAGAAGGGTGATCCAGTAGCACATAAAACAGGACCAACTGCTCTGGCTATGATTTTTATTTAATACATGAAGAATATTTCTGTTTTTCATAGCAGAAAAAGGGAACAGAAGGCATTTCTATGTGAGATCAGCCATGATCAGTTCAGAGCTGCAGAGACCTCCCTTGGAAAGGAGGCAAGTCCTGAGCTATCCAAGAAGAATTTAAGTCAGCCCAAAGAAGAGTAAGGAGAGCAAAGATGGACAAATCATGCAGTGCTGATTACTTCTGTGGTGTTAGTGAAAAAGGAAAATAGGTGCTTTAAAATCCCAGTACAAAGTTGACTTCTTGTTTCATGAAAAGTAGTCATTCCCCAAAGACAGGAAAAATACATCCAGGACTGCCCACGACTTGGCCTTTTGGGAATCTAAAAAGATGCAGAGCGTGGTTTGGTCTCCAAACACAATGGGGAACCTGGAAAATCCTGAAGAGGTAGGAGTAAGGCAGGAAAAAAAGAAAAAGAGTAGGTGTGATTTGATTTATGCAACCTTGTAGGAGGTTCAACACACCATGCCCGGTGCAAGAGTAGAAACCATCATCATCTGGTGAGCATCTGCAGTGCAGCCACTTGTTCCCTGCTCAGTCACTTTTCTGGTGGTACACAAACAACAGGACTGACTTTTGCTACATGCTCTGAGATGGAGCTTGCTGAGTTTCCCAAATAGGCCATATGGTACAGCTGTGGAGAGCAGAAAGGATCCTGGGCATCCTTCCCCATTTTATATCATCACAAAGTTATTCACCTGACATGGATTAGCTCTGACAAACCTTAGCAATACACTCAACATCCCCCTCCTGAAGAGCTGTACCCACTTTGGGGGCAAAGGCTATGAAGAAGCCACACAACCTGAATGAAACTGAGTAGCAGACAAAAATTAGTATGGGTGGTAAACGGAGCAACAACAGTAGAGTACTGTATGGGCATTTCTTCAACCTAAGAGCACTTTAAAATGCATTATACATTCATAGATTCATAGGTTTTAAAAGCCAGAGAGAGCAATTCTGATTATCCAATCTGATCTCCTCCCATAAAATCTTGTCCCATCACTCCTACATGAAGACTGTAGACTGTAGCTGGACTAAAGTATATCTTATAAAAAGACATTCAGGTCTTGATTTAGAGCTTCGAAGCAATGCCAAATCCATCATGTCCCCTCAATACACAGTTCTAATGGCTGGTTATCCCCATACAGAAAGATTGAATTTGTCTAGCTTTGACTCCTATCTCCTGATCTTGTTACGTGTGAGCATGTTAGATTAATGAGCCCAGTGTTATTTGATGTCTTGCTTCCCAAAGAGGTACTTACATGCCACGATCAAGCCCTCTTAGATGTCTAAAGCAGAACTTTGGATGGCATGCATTTTAAAGGCTCATTTGCAGACTTCCAATAGTTGTCACAGCTCTTCTCTGTACCCTCTCCAATTTGGCAGAATAGTTTTAAGTGCAGGTGCTGTCATTACCTGCTTCACAGAGCACTCAGCGCGGGCAACTCTTAACAGCAAGCACATCATCACGCTCTCCGTACCATCTCAAGAGGTGGAACAAAGACCACCAGAAACTGCTCAAAGCCTAATTGAAATGATTAATGTAATTCCAACAAAGAATAAAACCAGAAACTGGATCATGGCATTTCAAAAATGAGGCCCCACTCAACAGAAGGATTTCTCAGGATAAACTCCACTGCAGCAGGAGTTGTGGCTATAGCACAAAGGTATATCCAAGGCTGCCTTAACTGGGCTAGCTGAGTATTAACAGCACACACAAGCTCATGAGCAGGTTGTGAAACTTCATACTGAGCCCTTGGTTTGGGCCAGAAGAGCTACTACTGTTCATCGCTACCATTGTTCAGGTAAAACTATTAGTGATGGAGAAACCATGATTGATTATCACATCTGGGAGGCTCAAGCTTCCACACTGGCCACAAGCCCAGGTCACACCATTGGTGTTTTCTCAAGGAAATGCTCAGGAAAAAGGCAAGGACACCAAGCGGCGCAAGAGCCAGCAATAGGCCTTTGCTGCCAAGGAGAATTCTAACCTGGGCTTCACTAGGCTAAGCATTGCCAAAATTTCAAGGGAGGCCAAGGATGTCTGAAGGTCTCTAGTCCAGCTTTCTGCTCACAGAAGGTCCACTCAAGAGCAAATTGTTCAGGCTCTTGTCCATCTCTGAATATCTTGAAGGATGGAGATCACAGAGCCTCTCTGGGCCAGAACCTTTCTCCTCATACTGAGTTGTAATGTCCTTTGTTTCAGATGCCCTACACCTCTCATCCTTCCACCATGCACATCTGAGATGTTATGGCTCCAGCTACTCTACAGTTTTCCTCTAGGTAATTACAGAAGAGAACATGATTTCTGCTAATGCATGTTCTGCTTGTGGTTGATCAGACCCCCCAGGCCTTTTCTTCAAAACAGCTTTACAGCCAGCCAGCATCCATCCTGTCCGGTCCTGTCACACAGCATTACTCCATCCTAAGATACAAAGAACAGTGGACTTCAAAGCAAGCTGGGCAACTGAATGACTTCATGGAGCCTGTCTAGAGCCTACACTGGAGTGCAGCAGTGAGACTTGCAGTGCTTGAAGTGAGGAACATCTGTGCTGCAGAAGGTCCTGAACTCAAGGTGATCACTGTTGAAAGTAAATTCAAACCCACTATTCCCTTGCAGTCATAGAAAAAATGTGCTTGGATTTTCCTGGCAGATAGAGAATAAACAACCCCTCTAAATAACAGATGACTCTTTTTCTTGGGAGGGTGCTGGATCCCTGGACCAGGCTGCTCAGTGAGGTTGTAGATTTTTCTTCTCTGGAGACTTCTAAAACCCACCTGGACATTATGATTCCTGGCAGCCTGCTGTGGGTGACCCTGCTTTAGCAGGAGTGGACTAGATGATTTCCAGAGGTACCTTCCAAGTCTCACCATACTGTGATTCTTCTTCTAGCAAGGTTTCCTTGACACAAGGACCTAGGCTTACCTCTGGGACATGTTGATGGGGCTAATTACAGAAATAAGGAGGCACTAAATCCTTTCTTTACACCAAGGCCAGCCTTTTCTGTAATAGACACAGACCAGACCAGACAGAGAAGCTGCCCAGGTGACTCAGAAGCAATTTCATGGTCCACATTAAAATCAGCACCTGATAATTTTACATCCTTGTCTCAAACTAGTGTATATTAGAACTGGGATACCATGACAGGAACCATCACCATTCAGTGATGCTAGTTCATATATACCAGCAAAACACATCTCTCCAGCTCAGCACACCAAAACTGATGAGCCAGAGCATGTCTCCAAAGGAGGGAACCAGTCTGCATCTCCAGGGTCCAGGAAGACATGAGCAGGAACAGCATCCCTGCTCAGTCTCAGTTTAAGAAGGATGTTGACTTGCTAGAACATGTCCAGAGAAGGGCAACAAAGTTGGTGAGGGGAGAAGAGGCTGAGGGAGCTGGGCTTGCTTAGCCTGGAGAAGAGAAGACTCAGGGGTGACCTTATTGCTCTCTACAACTACCTGAAGGAAGGTTGTAGACAGGCGGAAGTTGGTCTCTTCTCCCAGGCAAGCAGCACCAGAACAAGAGGACACAGTCTCGAGCTGTGCCAGGGGAGGTTTAGGCTGGAGGTTAGGAAGAAGTTCTACACAGAGAGAGTGATTGCCCATTGGAATGGGCTGCCCATTAAGAGGACACAGTCTCAGGCTGCGCCAGGGGAGGTTCAGGCTAGATGTTAGGAAAAAGTTCTATACAGAAAGAGTGATTGCACATTGGAATGGGCTGCCTGGGGAGGTGGTGGAGTCACCATCACTGGAGGTTTTCAGGAGGAGACTTGATGGGGTGCTTGGTGCCGTGGGTTAGTTGTTTGGGTGGTTGATTGGTTGATGGGTTGGATGCGGTGATCTTGAAGGTCTCTTCCAACCTGGTTTATTCTATGTATTCTATGTATTGGAGTCACCATCATTAGAGGTGTTCAGGAGGAGACTTGACAGGGTACTTGGTTGCATGGTTTAGTTGATTAGGTGGGTTGGATGATAGGTTGGACATGATGATCTTTAAGGTCTCTTCCAACCTGGTCTATTCTATTTTATTCTATCCTATTCAGTCTACAGCGTGAGGAATAACAGAAGAGTTTTGGTGTTGGTGTTTTTCTAAGGGAGATGGATGTTTAGCAGGCTCCTATGACAGACTCTGAACACAGTAGTGCTGCAACACATTACAAAATGAGTCTGGCTTGTTCCACCTTTCTGCGCTCCAGCTCCCCATTGTAACAGATGACACAATTAAAAATAGAAAAGGATGTGGTCTCAGCAAGGATCGAATATATCTGTGCCTGTTTAATGGAACATATGGTGGAATATTTTTACATCTTATAAAGAACTGTGTCTTGGACATGTGCTGCTACTTGTGAGCTGGAGCAGCAGGAAAATTGCATTAATATTTGCTCCCTGAGAATGGGAGCTGCCACGCACACAAGTCATCAGCAGGTAACTGAGGAGGAAACCTCTCGTTGTACCCACCATTGGAGTTAATTCGGAAGACGTTGGCTGAAGTCTCCTGGAAAAGTTCCTGTAGTTCACTGGGATCAATCTGGGTGGCTGCAAAGACAAAAAAAAGGAGAAGGTGCATTAATACTGGAGATCAATGATCACTTTGAAAATGGCTCAATTCCCAGCTGAACATGAATGGTTTGGGTTGGAAGGGACCTTAAAAATCATCTAGTCCCACACACCCCCTGCCACGGGCAGGGACACCACCCATTAGAATAGGTTGCTCAAAGCCTCGCCCAACCCAGTGTTAAAAAATTTCCAGGGATAAGGTCTCCACAGTCTCCCTGGTCCACGTGTTCCAGTGTCTCACTATCCTCACTGTAAAGAATTTATTCCTAATATCCAGTCTAAATCTCCTCTTTTCCAGCTCCTTTGAAGCGGGTTACTGGTTCCTCCTTGCTGCAGGAATTTAGCCTAAGTAGGTGGTCTGATGCAGTCTTACACAGTGTCTGATCATGCAGCTTGCACTGGACAGGCAAATACCTACTGCAGCACCATCAGGACAATAAAGATGCTGCTGCAGCAAGGCAGATATGACCCACATGAATTAGAAGAGTCTTTAGAATCACAGGGTTAGAAAAAGCATCTAAGATCATCAAGTCCAACCTTCTACCCAACACCTCCTAATTCTGATTAGTAATTGGAATACAAGTGATTTCTGCTCATTTATCAAGTGTGAGTATGAGAAATATGAATGAATGAGAAAATGAAAGCACAAGAGCATGGCTAGCCATCACTTTCCAGAGCAGGAGGGCATGTCAGCACGTCTAGCCTTCAGAAGAGGTGAGAAAGCAATAGACTGTAACTTTTTCATGGACTCTCACTTAGAGCAGCTTTTGTAGGTTTCCCAGAAGCTGCTTAACCTTAAACTTCAGTCAAGTCCAAAAGGGCTTGTCCACCCAACACACCTCAGAACATTCGAAAAGCCACTGCTATTAGCTAGTGGCTAAGAGCTGAAGCCTGACAAAAACTCCAATGGGAGGTAAAATTCATGTTTTCAAATCAGGAGACTGTAACTGCGACATATTCTCTATCCCTTAACCATATTTCCCTGCACTGTTAAAACATCATGCACCCAGCCTGCAGCTGAAAGAGCAGAAAGGCAGTTATAGAGCAAGATGAAACCCATGAATATTGACCTAAGGGAGAAGCCTACTTGATGCACTGCCCAGGATAGTCCTCAGGATGCACCTCCTGGTGCTTGAGGACAAGCTCCATATGCCAACAGTGCAACCAGAGAATTTTTCACTGTTTCTCACACACCTCATCCCCAGCAGCACCCGTGCGAGATAGTTCAACCCTGTACCAGCTGCAAATGAAAGTCCTGGATCAGTCTGTCAGACTGACACAAATCCAGGGCATTAAATAGCCCTTAATCCAAATACATAGGGGCTCATTGCAAGAGATTTCCCACTCTTCTCTTCCTGCAGCTCCTCCTAAATCAGCTGTCCCAGCTACCCCTTCCCTTTGCTTTATAGATGAGACCATAGAACACAAGAAAGTAGCTTGGGCTTCCCTAATCCCTCAGGAATTTCACTTATTACTAACAAGATCTAGCAGCAGGATAAGATTTTTAGATCTCTACAGACTGTGCTGAGCCCAGTGCAAGATTTTCAGTGTGCAGACACAGGCTGGGTTAGTAATAGGGAAGGATTACTGGCCAGTACGTGGCTTCAGCTTGGTTAGATTAGGTTGTATGTGCTGAAAGGACTGGTCCACACCTTTTGTGATAGAGGGGATTTTGATGTGTGGGAGAGAGACAGGCTTATTTACCAGCACCTGAAGGGAGCCAACAGAAAAGCTGGAGAGGGACCATTTATAAGGGCCTGTGCTGATAGGACAAAGAGCAATGGTTTTAAACTAGAGAAGGCTAGATTTACATCGCACATCAGAAAGAAATTCTCTACTATGTGGATGGTGGGACACTGGAACATGTTGCCCATTGTGGACAGCTGATCCCTGGAAGTATGTAAGAGCAGGCTGGATGAGGCTTTGAGCAATCAGGTCTAGTGGGGGCTGTCCCTGGCCATGGGAGGGGGTATGGAACTAGATGATCTTTAAGGTTCCCTCCAACTTAAGCCATTCTATGATTCTGTAATTTCAATTTTTGCCTTAGAAACACTGAATTGGACTGTACAGGTTTTTAGCCTGGCTCAGTGATCCTGGGTCCATGTACATTGAGGTATTTTCCTGAATGAAGCCTCAGATGAACTATGATGCAACCAAACCAAGGTCTGGAAACTCCTTTGAGTCCTCAATTTTAAGCACCAGCTAGGAACAGTACTACTTTAAACCCCTCAAATGTTATGGACTGCAGAGTTCAATGTGTTCCCACGTGAGGACAGTTCTGTAGTTTCACAGCATCCAGCGGGTTCCTTTAGGGAATCACTTAAAATGTCACAGATGAAATATGCCAAATGTTGCAAAAGGCAGGCAAAGCACCAGTTTTACTGCACAGACTGTGCACACCTGCATTTTGGAGTCCCTGCAACACCATAAGAAAGAAACACTGAGTAATAGAGTTGAATCGCTGAGCAATAGTTCTGCATGTCCAGAGCTAGTCTATAAAGCTCCAGCAATTCAGGTGATGATTTGGGAGAGCGGGATCTATCCAACCTCCCCTGGGTGGCCACGAGGAGACCAATTTTCTCACCCTGTATTGTATTTCCTTATTGGAAAGGAGGAAAAATGTAACAGGACAATACAAGGATCATACTATGAAGACATGGAAACAACTTTTTAAGCCTCAGAATGTTCATTCTAGCTAAATACAAGAGGACTGTGGGATGATTCTATGACAAACTCCTTCTCAAAGGCCTGAAAACTCAACCCATAAATACCTAACATAGCACTGTATCATCCCTACAACTCAAAGAAGAGAGAGTGAAAGGGGAAGAGGAAGGGGAAGGGGCAAAGGGAAGGGAAAAGGGAAGAGAAAAATGAAGGGGAAAAGGGAAGGGAAAAATGAAGGAAAAGGGGAAGGGAAAAGGGGGAAAGGGAAAAGAAAAGGGGAAGGGGAAAGGAAAGAGGAAGGGAAAGGGGAAGAGAAAGGAAAAGGCAACAAGGAGGTGGTTTTAACTGCTCCAGTTTCAATCTTCCACACATCACACAGGAATGTTGTAAGTAGTCATGGAGGATTCTGCAGTTCAAGCAGACAAGCAAAACAATTTAAAGACAGTAGCAGAAAGCAAAGCACTGCCAAGCTAAGTGAAGACATACCACAACCATGACAGAAACTGAATGTGAAGTATATTTGTGTCTAATAAATAATTAAATACCTTCAACTACATAAAGCGAGTGCTAAAATATTACAGCTCCTGCAGAAGAAGTATGAGGTTGTCAATATCCAGTAAATACTTTCCATGCCCTAACACTAAAAAAGTTCAGGGCCACAACCAGGAAAAGATGACTTTTAGAATCACGGGACCATAGAATTGTTTTGATTGGAAAACAACCTCTAAGATCATTGAGTGCAACCTTTAACCCACCACCACCATGACCATTAAACCATGTCCCAAAATGCCATGTCTGCACAGTTTCTGAACATCTCCAGGGATGGTGACACCACCACCTCCCTGGGCAGGCTGCTCCAATGCCTGACCACTCTTTCAGTAAAGACTTTTTCCCTAATATCAAACCTGAATATTATTTGATATGTTATAGAGTCTTATGTGCAAATTGTTTCCCCTCCACTTCCTTAACTGGAAATTTCTGAACATATTTGTATAGTTTCCATTTATTTTTCCTGTTTGTTTTCCAGCAGAATCCTCTTGGCAGGACACAGGGCAACAAAATTTCCTCTGCAATCAGCTCAACCTTCTCCCCACCTGGCAAATAGAGATGACAATTTCTAAAGAAGCAGCACCTTACACCAGCTTTTCTTATACTTTCCTACTTGGTCCAACCATAAACGCAGCACTGCCAAGTCCACCACCGGATCGTGTGCCTAAGCACACAGCTGCACTTCTTTCCAATCCCTCCAGGGATGGCCACTCCACCACTTCCCTGAGAAGCCTGTTCCAGGGCTTGGTAACTCTTATGGTGGCAATTTTTTTTCCATAATGACCAGCCTAAACCTTCCCTGGTGCAACTTGAGGCTGTTTCCTCTTGCCCCATCACTTGTTACTTCAGAAAAGAGACTGACCCCCACCTCATTATGGCCTCCTTTCAGGGAGTTGTAGAGAGTGCTTGGGAACCTTAAAATTCCATGCAAGTCCTACACTCAATTTTTACAACCATTTTTCCCATGGCAACTCAGAGTGCATTGCTTCCAACATTTCAGTGCAATTATAATCCTTAATTTATCACACTTTTGTGATGTGTCTACGAGAGACACTCAGGATGAGAACTGAACAGTGAGAGATGTGGTGTTAGTGCTTGGAGCAAAATATACCCTGGGATATCGCAGTCAGCTTCCCCTCACCCTGCTCTGGAGAGAGAAAATGCTGCTGATGCATGTGGGCATCCCTGGGGCTCTCAGGAGCTGTGACAGTCATTAGCTCCAACCATCACCGACAGAAGCTGTGGCAGGAGAAGAAGATATCTGAGCGAGCTGGCAAGTGGAAATGTCTTCCGGCTCCTCTTCACGACAGGCTTAGAGGGTCCTGTCTCTAGTGATCCAAATATAATTAATGTCCAAAGGGAGTAGGTAGAGGTCCAGGACAACACACATGCTAAAGGCATCTACAGAAATACTCTTTTGCTTAACATTAATGAAAACTACCCCTGTTCCCCACGTTAATTTTCCTTCCTTGTTAATTATTTCACACTAATCTGAAGCTCCCAATGGCTTTTCTGCAGCCAGGTGAAGTCAATTTTGTAGCAATCTAAAATAACTCAGAAGTTGTAGGGAAGAAGAGGCAATAATTACAGTAACTCCAATAAAAAGGGAAAATAAGAAAAACAGGATAAGCAATTCAATCCTTTTACTTAAAATACATAACATGGCTGTAGCAAAGCAGCTCAACATCTCACAATTGTGATGAATTTCTCTCCAGTGCACCTGCAAGAGCTATGCCTGCGCTCTGTAAAGGGCAGGCACAGACATCTGCATCTGTATCCTCACTCCTCTGAAAGCTTTAAGTGAAGCTATCATGGAATCAGAGAATGGTGAGGGTTGGAAAGGATCTCTGGAGATCATCTAGTCCAACTGCCCTGCTAAAACAGAGTCACCTAGAGCAAGTTGCACAGGAACAGAGCCAGGCAGGTTTTGAATCTCTCTAGAGAAGGAGTATCCACAAACTCTCTGGGCAGCCTGCTCCAGTGTTCTGTCACCCTCAAAGAAAAGAAGTTTTGCCTTAAGTTCAAGTGAAACCTCCTGTGTTCTAGTTTGTACCTGCTGCCCCTTGTCCTATCGCTGAGCACTGCTGAAATGTGTCCAGTTCCATCCTCATGATCTCCACCCTGGCTAATCAGGTCTCTCTGGCCTTCTTCCTCACAGAGGTGCCCCAGTTCCCTGAGCATCTGTGTATCTCTCCACTGGCTTCTCTCCAGTAGTTTCCTGTCTCTCTCGAACTGGGGAACCCAGAACTGCACCTCAATACTCCAGGTATGGCTTCACAAGGGCAGAGTAACAGGGGAGAAGAAACTCCTTCGACCTCCTGGCTGCACACTTCTTAATGCACTCTTCTGGGCCTGGAGGGCGCATTGCTGGCTCATGGTGAACTTTTTATCCACCAGGACCCCCAGGTCCTTCTCCACAGAGCTCCATACCATCCTCTGCTGAAGAACGCTTCTTGGAGTCCAACCTCCTTTTTTTGTGCCATGAAACTCCTGCAAGGAGTAAAGTACAGATAGGGAGCAACCTGCACACTCTAATTTCAAACCAGCCATCCCAAATCTTCAGTTTGCATCTGTCAGTATGGATAAAGCACATCTGAACTCAGCCTTGTTGCCTACCTCCTCAACAGCACAGCTGATTGGATAAGTTTCATCCACCAAGCACCTTGTTCCTTCCCCAGGACCAGGGGAGCCATTGCAAGCCTTCAGTTCCCCCCTTGAAGACTTGTCATAGTGTTGACCTATGTTATACACGGAAGCAACTCTTTACCAAAGACTGTGATCCGTAACGAGAGCCAGGTGCCTCTGGCAATAGGAAATGAACTCAAGAGAGAGAAAAAGATTGATTTCTGGCTGCTGGTTCAAGAACAAGACACTTGCTCTGGAGCAAAACACTGAATTTCTGTCTTCATTTTAGCTTTTCCACAGTTGACATAAAAAATGAAGAGGTGGGAGATGAAGGAGGCATGGTGGGGGAAGAAAGAATCATATTGTTTAAGTTGAAAAAGACTAATAAGATCATCAAGTCCAACTGTTAGATCATCAAGTCTAGCTGTTGAAGAGTAAAGACAAAGAAGATTGTCACAGGAAAAAGAAAACAGACGACAGACAAGCAAGAATTGGTGGATGCACAGCCACCTGCACCCACAAGTCCTCTAGCCACCAGTACTCCACAGCTTCCCAGGGAGCTTATCCCTAACAACTCTCTGGTGTCTGATCCCGTGTCTCTTCTGAAGCAAGGACACTGTTTTGGTCCTCTGCTGTCTTTCCATTTCATATTAACCACAGGAACCTCATTTACCCTCATGACCTCTGCTCATCTGCTGAAACTGGTCAAAAAATCTTTGATGACAAATACTAGCACAGAAAGGACCGGTCAAGAGCATGTTTGGGCAGGGCTCCTTTCCTCAAGGAAAAGAGCTTAAAATAGAAAGGGAAATTGAAGGGAATGAAAGAAGCATCATCATGTCTAGTGTTACAAAGTTGCTCCTGGCATGCAAGCTTGGGAGCTTTTGATTTCCTTCTGTTGGAGTGAAAACGTGATGCTGTTTCACATGGCAATGCTCTGAAGCTCTTTGCTATGGATTTCTTGAGAGATCTGTAGAAAAGACTTGGGTCTCCTCAGCATGGCCACAGCACAAAGAGGGGACACTGAGGAGATTACACACTTAACAAAAGGGATGAAGCTGGTGTTTGCATCAATCCTCTTCCAACCCCCATTCTCACACAGTGGAGTCAGTGTATTCAAGAACTCAATTACCGACAGGCTAACTCGGGGTCTCTGTTTGCATTAACACTTATAAACTCGTGGTCACTTTTTGGAAATTGCTTTTCTGGGTTGGTCAAGTTCTCCTGAAGATAGAAAATGAAATTTTCCTGCTTTCAGAAACAAAGTTTTACCTGAAGCCATCTCAGCTGGAAGAACCCATTTTATCCAACCCATCTGGAAGAGAGATACACTTAGGTAGTGAAGTATTTGCCTTCTCCTCCGCTCCCCCAAGGGAAAACCAAGAAGTTAAGAGGTCTCTCACCCCACAGCCTTGCCCTGAGGAAGTATCTTACTCCCACCTTACTTCCCCATCAGATACACTAGCAGAAAAAAAAAAATAGAGGAAAAAACAAACAGAAACCCCCAAACTGAAAAAAAAACAAACAAACAACAACCAACCAACCAACAAACAAACCCCAAAATACCACTGAATGATCTCTACTTATGAGAACTGGTAATTGTATTTGTTTTGAAAGATCAGTAGATCTTTCTACAGCCAGTTAACCAGCGAAGACAGAGATACTGGCATTTCTAAGGCAAGTTGAGTGCCAAATTTAATGAGCATAGAAGCCCAAGGAGGTAATGCAGGCAGGGAGAGTGATTTCAGGTTGGTAAGGACCCACCTAGGCACGACTTTTTTTCCTTCTGCTCTCTGAAACAGAGTTTCAACACATTAACCCTTGTAAAGCCTCTGAGATCTGTGCCTTAGTTAACGGGTCTCCAGAGAAGAAACTGCAACACACAGTATCCTCAGCACAAGCGTTCCTGCTACAGCTAATGAGATCTACCTGGAACTCAGCACAGCTCCTCCTTGGAAGATCCTAGGGTGAAATAAAAAATAAAGCTTTAAATAAATATAAAACACACATCTCTGGAAGGAATAATAAATACAGAGCCCATGCCAACGAAATTCTAAAAAGACAAGGGCAGAAGCTACTCAGACAAGACCTTCCCACACAGGTGAGATCTAGGGCAGTGGGACCAAAGCTTTGTAGCTTCTCACATGTTTGCTCTAGTGGCACAGGAGGCATCACAAGGGATAGTCCAGTGAAAGGGTGGGCATTAACTTGCAGTGAAAGTCATCCCCTGAATTAAAGAAGATACAGAATTATACAGTATCCCCTGCATGATCAAATGAGGAAAGGGGCTGTAGACAATCTGTGCACTCCCATTTTAAATCAGCCAAGAGAGTTTTGGATTTTTACTTAGTCACTTGGATGGAGCATTATATACTAGGGTGTTTTGCCCTATTCCAATTCTCCTTCCCTACACCATAAGGGGGTGGGGGGTGGGGGGTTTGGAGTTGCACCTCCAGATGCAACACCAAGTCCTCAGCCAGCAAAATGCAAATCTCCAACCCCCCAGGAAGTGGATCATAGAGAAAATTAAGCATAATTTATCTTTTTTAACAGTGCAATCAAGGTTCAATCAGATCTGCTTTGCATTATCTTCAGTTAAGATGTTTTAATTCTCATTCCCTTCTTTAGCATATATCCTAATAAGCAACTGCTGAAGAAGAAAGCAGGGAGACACTCTAGGTGCACAGAAGATACCCAGTGCTGGTATGTCCCCAGCCTTGTAGCGTGTCCTGTCTGTCCAGGCAATCAGAAGGTGCAGTGTATCAGCTCACATGCAGGGAGCCTGGCCAAGGAGTTGTGCAGCCACACCAAAAACACATTGTTCAGCTCCGTTGACCACTTTGGACCCATGTCCCAGAGGGTACACCCCCACCAATCTCACAGTCAAAAACAAAAAACCCAAATACCCCTAAATTGACCCAAATACAATTAAGGCAAGAAAGACATCTAAATAGTCCACCATGAGAACTTGTCTATAGAGCCAAACCAAACATACATTCATTTTGCCCCCACCAGGCACTGACTCCTGACAAAATTGAGACATGTCCTCCATGGTGAGATCATCCATGGTGACCCATTCCATGTGGCTAGATGTGAGCAACAGCAGCTCAGATTTGCTCTAGTTCTGAAGGTCTACTTCACAGGTGGACAACAAAGCTAGGAACAAAAGTTGGAGACACACACAATTTTGACAAGAAGCATTAGGGGAAGTTGTTGGCACGACGTGTCACCCAGAAGGTGGCATATGCCTCACAGTAAAACAGACAAAGCAGAGATGCTAATTAGAGCCTGCTTCCAGCTCATGGCATGGGAGAAATACCCAACAAAACTGAAGACAACAGTCCTAACCAACCAACAAACTTTATTGCATTATTTCCCTAACAGCTTATTTTAATTTATTAACAGATCCCCTGCTTTTGCAGGTGTTTTCCAGCAGCTTGAACAGCTTGGTAAGCTTGAAAACAAAAGACTGCAAACTATATAGTTTGCAGATTTCAGTCTTCTGTTTTCAAGCTTGCTAAAGATGCTCAAAAGGCTAACAATAGCTTGCAGTATCAAACATTATACCCTCTGCATCTGTATTAAAATCACATTGCTGACAGAAAAATCTCATCTTATACTTCCTTTCAGGCAGGAGTAAAAATAGTAAACCAAACCCCAACCAACTAAGCAAAAACCAACCAAAACAAAACAACAACATAATGCCCCCTCTCATGCCCCCCCCAAAATCAATCCACACACAACCTTCCAATTTCTACAATAAAACCCCATCAGATCTTTTCTGATTTAGTGGAAGGAAATTTCAAAGACTCACAAGAGCATTACTAGAATAAGAAGTCCATCACTTCATGGTAATAACATGATGGCTAAAAGTGATTTAAAACATGATGACTAAAACTGATTTAAGGGCAAGAAAGCTGGTGAAGGGTCTGGAGAACAAGTCTTCTGAGGAGCAGGTGAGGAAACTGGGGTGGTTTAGTCTAGAGAAGAAGAGGCTGGGGTGGGGCTCATTGTGCTCTTACAACTCCCTATAAGGAGATTCTAGTGAGGTGAGTCTCTTCTCCCTAGTATCAGGTGATAGAATAACAAGAAATGGACTGCAATTGTGCAAGGGGAAGTTGAAGTTGGATATTTGGGGAAAAAAAATCTTTACAGAAAGAGTGGAACAGTATGCCCAGGGAGGTGGTGCAGTCACCATCCCTGGAGGTGTTCAAGAAACTTGTGGACATGGCTCTTCAGGACATGGTTCGATGGCCAAGTTGGTCATAGGTTGACAGTTAAACAATTTTAGAGGTCTTTTACAACTAAATCAATTCCATGAGTCTATGATTTGAAGGTCAGACAAGCTTGGCATCCCATGGGAAATGAATGGGTGGGATGCTCAGGTCTGCTTTACCTGCCCAAATCTAAAATTAATAAAGTAATTCAGAGAATTCCTTTCACCACAGACATCCACAGTGGCTGAGGTGTTCTGGTTCAGACAGGAGAATTAGGGAGAATGCTGGAGAGGCTGGACTTGATAATCTTAAAGGCCTCTCCCAATCAAAACAGTTCTATGATTCTATGTGGATTTTCCATGATGGCTAATTGCAAAATAGTCTTAAAATTTTAAGACAGGTTTTATGAAAAATATAAGTGCAGGACAGAGCTGTGCCATGTATTAAGAAGCTGCTAATCTGGCAGAGGGTGGAACTTTGGCTTTGGTTGGACAGTTTCACAATTAGGAGTTTTTCTCCCTTTTTAAGACGAGGCAAACTTCAAAAGATTTTGCATTAATTCCGACATATTGCCAAGATGCAGCTAAGTAGCTTTTAAATAAACCAAAGCCCTTGGATTCTTTGTTTCTAACGCTGGTAGTGGATTAGGAGAGAGTCAAAAAGACAATTCATTTTTGATTGAAATAAATCAATGCACTGGAAAATACCAATTCATTTGCAGAATTTCTCTATCAAATCCCGTTGCTTCAATCTGTCCACGATGGAAAGCCTAATTATGTTCCCTTCTTCACGCTCCAAAGCAGCAGCACAAGCAAGTGTTAAGGTGGTGTCTGACTTTATTTTTTAAAAGGATGCCCAAGTAATTTGAACCAACAAAAAAAATATAAAAGCAATTTAAGATGCTTGGCAGTTTTATTTTATTAGGGTTCTTTTGTTAATGATGACAAAGCATGAGTGTGGGACATGGTACGGGTGATGAGGCACTGGAATACGTTGCCCAGAGAGATGGTGGATGTCCCATCCCTGGAAACTGTCCTGGTCAAGTTGGATGGGGCTCTGAGCAACCTGATCTAGTTGAAGATGTCCCTGCTCAATGCAGTGGGGTTGGACTAGATGGCCTTTAAAGGTCCCTTTAAACACAAAGCATTTAACAATTCTATTATTTTCTCTAAATGAAATTTGATTGAAAGCATGGGTTTCGTTGCACTGCAATATTCTTAGTTGAGTCTGCAGTCCTATGCTATCACCACACACACACAAGCACCAGCAGTATATGAACTGATGAAGGAATTGACTGAAAAACAAAGTGCAAGGGGCTAATCTTAGACTCGCTGCGCAAGCTGTTGGAAATGTAATGTGAAAACAGCCAAAAAAATAGAGGAAGAAGCCAAACATATTTAAAATGTTGTTATTTAAAGACTTATTGCTGATATAGACTACAAAATAGTGTTTTTATTTTTAAACTAGCTCTTAATCAGTCCCTCTTCTGGCTTTATTAATGCATTCAGTACTAATTGCCTTAGAAAATAACTTTTTTAAGATTCAGGGTATCGATGATAAAATTGAGATGAGATCATTTATTGATTTCTGATTAAGTCCATGTGATGCAGGGAAGTGCAGCTTGATGGCTGCACCCAAAGGGTGGCTGTCAGTGGGTCCATGTCCCAGTGGAGGCCAGTGACAAGCAGAGTCCCTCAGGGATCAGTCCTGGGACCAGTCTTGTTCAACATCTTTGTGGGTGCCATGACAGTGGCATTGAGTGCACCCTCGGCAAGTTTGCTGATGACACCAAGCTGGGTGGTGCAGCAGACACGCTGGAGGGAAGGGAGGCCATCCAGAGGGACCTTGACAGGCTGGAGAGGTGGGCACAAGCCAACCTCAGGAGGTTCAACAAGACCAAGTGCAGGATCCTGCATCTGGGTCGAGGCAATCCCAGGCACAAATACAGGCTGGGCAGTGACTGGCTGGAAAGCAGCCCAGGGGAGAGAGACTTGGGGGTGCTGGTGGACAAGAAGCTCAACATGAGCTCTCAGTGTGCACTTGCAGCCTGGAAAGGCAACCAGATCCTGGGCTGCATCAAGAGAAGTGTGGCCAGCAGGTCAAGGGAGGTGATTCTCCCCCTCTACTCAGCTCTGGTGAGACCCCACCTGGAGTGCTGTGTCCAGTTCTAGAGCCCCTATTACAAGAGGGATCTGGAGGTGCTGGAAGGTGTCCAGAGAAGGGCCACGAAGATGAGCAGAGGGCTGGAGCACCTCTCCTATGAGGACAAACTGAAAGAGTTGGGGCTGTTCAGTCTGGAGAAGAGAAGGCTCCAAGGTGACCTCATTGTGGCCTTCCAGTATCTGAAGGGGGCCTACAAGAAGGCTGGGGAGGGACTTCTCAGGAAGTGAAATGACTAGGGGGAATGGAATGAAGCTGGATGTGGGGAGATTCAGGCTGGATGTGAGGAGGAAATTCTTCCCCATGCGAGTGGTGAAGCCCTGGAATGGGTTGTCCAGGGAGGTGGTTGGGGCCCCATCCCTGGAGGTGTTTAAGCCCAGGATGGATGAGGCTCTGGCCAGCCTGATCTAGTGTGGGGTGTCCCTGCCCATGGCAGGGGGGTTGGAACTAGATGATCCTTGTGGTCCCTTCCAGCCCTGATTGATACTATGAAAAAACAGCTATTAAAAACAAAAAGACAGAAAAAAAATAAATAATATTATCTTACCACAGTTTTCCAGTTGAAAACACCCAGGTAAATGTTTTTGTTTTTTATGATTAATATTATTATTTTTCACTCTTTGTAAATTATGGATTCTAGAAACAAAATCTTGAAAGGTAAACTCTGTTACCAAAAGATCCCCCAAAGCATATTGGATAAAAAGGTTAGCAATAAAAATGAACAAGAGTGTGTGATCCTGGTAGATAATGTGTATAATAAATGCGATTATTCTTACTAACACCATAGTGGAGAAGTTCCAGAGTAGGGATGAGTCACTAATCTAACAGGAACACTGCCAGAGATGAAATTTGGTGTATCAATAGTGGTGACATTCAGATGAAGAGCAGGGTAGGAGAATCACAGGATGCATTGGATTGTAAGGGAACCTCAAAGTTCATCTTGCCCAAGCCCCCTGCAGTGAGCAGGGACATATCCAACTAGATCAAGTTGCTCAGGGCCCCATCAAGTTTGATCTTGAACGTCTCCAGGGATGAGGCCTCCACCACCTCCCTGTTCCAGCGTTCTTCCACCCTCATTGCAAAGATCTTTCTCCTAATGTCCAACCTAAATCCACCCTGCTCCAGTTAAAACCACAGTCCCTTGTTCCATCACTACATGTCCTTCCAAACAGTCCCTCCCCAGCCTGCAGGAACCCTTCAGATATTGAAATGATGCTGTAAGATCTCTCCAGACCTTTCTCTTCTTCAGTCAGAACCACCTCAACTCTCTCAGCTTGTCTTCATAAGAGAGACGTTTCAGGCCTTGGGTCATCTTTCTGGCCTCTTCTGGACCCACTCCAGCAGGTCCATCTCCTTACTGTGTTGAGGACTCCAGAGATGGAGTGAGTGCTCTCCTCGCTGCTCTGGCCATGAGCACCCAGTTAAGATAATCGGCCTCTCACCAGCCCCTTGGTACATGAGTCTCTAGAGAAAAATAGCTGGAAGAGGACAGGAAAGCATGTGCATGAGAGCTCTGTAGGAAAAGCTGCTGTTGTAAGATGCAGTACTGAACCCCAGAAGAACTGCAAGTTTGATTCAGGGTCAACCACACTGGTTCCAGAACAAAGTTATGGAAATACTAATGGAGAATACACTTTTGTCCCCCATCTCCTTCTTCATCACTTCCTTTATTGGCCAGGACTGAAAATTCAGACCATCTCAGTAATACAGAAGAAAAATTGTACCAGCAGCAAGTAAACAGAACATTCTTGGAGAGCCCTTGCAGAGTCATTGAGATCTGCACAGAGATGAAGGGAGATCTGTGATGACAGGACAGCAAAAATTACCCAAACAGAGACAAAGTGGATGTTATGGGAAACAACAACCAAGAAATGCGACAGCTGGCATGTATCTACAGGAAAAAAGGAGTGCTTTGTGGATGGATAGTGTTGAAGTGCTGAAGCTGACTTCCAAGTTCAAAGTAAAAGCACCAGTCACTGCAGTGTCCTCTTCTGGAGAGTTGAATTTCTCCAGGGCAGGGGGGAAGTGTCATTTATTGGAGTCTTTATCTGTATGTTTAAATATGAAAACTACACTGATTATTTATGCATGATAATTTATGCAGCATCTTCCCAGCATTTAATTAATGGAGGAAGCAACCTGTTGGAGCAGGTCCAGAGAAGTCCATAAAAATGATCAGAAGGCTGGAACACCTCTGCTGTGAGGACAGGCTGATAGAGTTGGGATTGTTCAGCCTGGAGAAGAGAACATTCCTGGAAGACTTTATTGCAGCCTTCCAGCACTTAAAATGGCCTATAAGACAATGCAATGGGGACAATCCTTTTTAGCAGGGCCTGTTGTGACAGGACAAGGGGTGACAGTTTTAAACTAAAAGAGGAGAGCTTTGGACTAGACATAATTAAGCATTTTTTTTTACAGTGAGGGTTGGTGAAACACTGGCACAGGTTACCCAGAGAGGTGGTGGATGCCTCATCCCTGGAACCATTCAGATCAGGTTGGATAGAATGAGTAACCTGTTCTAGTTGCAGATGTCCCTGCCAACTGCAGGGGGATGCTGGACTAAATGACCTTGAAAGGTCCCTTCCAACCCAAATCATTACATGATTCTATGAAAATTATTTTTGTTTGCCAAAGATTAACCATAATAGAAACCCTCTAGTTTGAGGAACCAGATCTTTTGGAAGAAATCATAAAGCACACTCTGGATTTTATAATCCATCCATACAAAACCCCAGACATCAGTCAGGGAGGAAGATGAAATACCATCTGCTGTAATTTCTGCAAGTCTCCTGGGTTTGTTTCTGTGAAACATTTTATGCAGATCTGGTGTTCCACAGCTTATGAGACCTGCAAGTAGTCAGCAGAGTCTGTAGCTGTTACACAGCTACTGCTGCAGTTATAAACTAGAAAAGGTAGAGTAGTATAAAAGGCACAGACTCAGCTGTGTCTGCTAAGATCCACATGGAGCAGACTGTTCATTCTCTGACCCTCTGCAAGTTACTGCCAAGGCTTTATATTGTTCATTGCTACTGAGATGGTCAATGTGGGCAAACAGTACAGAATTAGCCTTTGTTTTCCCATGCAGAGGCACACACATACTCAGCAACAGTCCTTCCTCATTTACTGAGACAGAAGTAGATGGAAATATCTTACTGCTAATTATTGATTAGAAAGAAGAAGTTCATTTGAAGTTTATGTAAAACTGCAGAAGTAACATAGAATCCCAGAATCATAGAAGTGTTGAGGTTGGAAGAGATTTTTGAGATCAAGTCTCACCACTCATCTAGAACACACAATCCCACCTTTACTGACAAGCCTCCACCACTAAACCATGCCCCTAAGTACCATGTCCACGCATCTTTTAAATACCTATAGGGTATCTTGTCCTGTCACTTGTTGCATGTGAAAAGAGATCAACATGCATCTTGCTTCTACTTCTTTTCAGGTAGCTCTACAGGGCTGAAGACTAAACAGCCCCAGTGCCCTTAGCTCAGACTTGTGACTAAGGCCCTTCACCAGCTAAGCTGGTCTTCTTTCGGCACCTCAATGTCCCTGTTGCAGTGCCCAGAACAGAACACAGTAGTTACTCCATATGTAGTTACTCCACATGTAGTGTAATTTGGATGAAGAATTTTATATCCATGTTTACATCAGTAAAAGATTAAACGAATAGACTAGACTAGACTAGACTAGAATAGAACAGAACCAAACCAGGTTGGAAAAGGCCTTTGATATCATCGAGTCCAACCTATCATCCAAATCTATCTTATCAACTAAACCATGCAACCAAGCGCCCTATCCAGTCTCTTCCTAAACACCTCCAGTGATGGTGACTCCACCACCTCCCTGGGCAGCCCATTCCAATGGCAAATCACTCTTTCCATGAAGACCTTCTTCCTAACATCCAGCCTAAACCTCCTCTGGTGCAGCTTCAGACTGTGTCCTCTTGCTCTGGTACTGGTTGCCTGGGAGAAGTGACCAACCCCCACCTGGCTACAACCTCCCTTAAGGTAGTTGTAGACAGCAATAAGGTCTCCCCGGAGCAACGCCAGCTCCCTCAGCCTCTCCTCACAGGGCTGTGCTCAAAACCCTCCCCAGCTTTGTTGTCCTTCTCTGGACATGTTCCAGCAACTCAACATCTTTCCTAAACTGAGGGGCCCAGAACTGGACACAGTACTCAAGGTGTGGCCTAACCAGTGCTGAGTACAGGAGCAGAATGACCTCCCAGCTCCTGCTGGCCACACTGTTCCTGATACAGGCCAGGATGCCATTGGCCTTCTTGGCCACCTGGGCACACTGCTGGCTCCTGTTCAGCCTACTATCAACCAGTACCCCCAGGTCCCTATTGCATGGGTGTCAGTGTTTATTAGAAATTATTATGACACCTTTGTATAAGCAATAACACCCCTCCCTGTGGGTACAACAGTGGCATGGATAACAGTGGGGATCAGTCCTAAGGCGCAGCAGGACTATCTATCCCCCAGCCCATCTGTGCATTCGGTTTCAAGACAAAACCTGGCCTTTTGCTGTTTAATTCAGCAGAGCTTTGCTCGCTTTGTCATTCTCAGCATGACTCATTAGATATCTGCAGACCAGATTTTGCTCTTCATCTTAATCGAAGAGACTCTATTATGTACTTGAACACAGACTTTCTCCCTTCCTTCCAAAATAAAACTGAGACATGGAGCAAAGTATTTGCCTAAATAAAAATAAATAAATAAATAAAAATAACTAAATCCACAGCACTGGGATACTGATGAGTCTGAGAAAGTGGAAGTGACAGGAAACTGATGAAGAAAAGGCTGAATTACATTTTTTAGACAACTGTTTTATTAGCTAAAACATTCTGGTCTCAGTCAACAGAAACAAATGCCAAGCTTAGTGAGCTGTTTTCTGCTGAGAGGTTTGTTTTCTTCTTCCTTCCTTTACCATAGTTGAAGCAACCTATTGCAAGCTTTCAGGGGAAATGTTTTGAGGTTTTGAACCAAAATATCAGCCAGGGAGGTTGGACTGGATGACTTCCAAAGGTCCTTTCCTACCTCAACCAGTCTACAACTCCTCCACGTGCCATTTATCTTCTTCCTTGAAACACTGATGAGTACCCAAGGATCAGGAGGGCTAAAGTCTCCTTTCATAATCATATTTAGTATTCTCTAAATTTGCCCATATGCAAACCCCCAAAAGAAAAACAAAACTAGAAAAGTAAGAGGGAGAGGGTTTCCTCCAAATATTTCAGACACTGCAACCAGGCAGAGAGTGATTGGCCACTGGAATGGGCTGCCTGGGGAGCTGGTAGAGTTGCCATCACTGGAAGTGTTTAAGAAGAGACTGGATGGGGTGCTTGGTGACTGTAAGTGTTTAAGAAGAGACTGGATGGGGTGCTTGGTGACATGCTTTAGCTGATTAGGTGATGTCGGATGATAGGTTGGACTCAGTGTTCTCAAAGGTCTCTTCCAACCTGGTCTATTCTATTCTATTCTACTCTATTCTATTCTAACCCTTCTTTTTTTTTTTTTTTTTTTTTTTTTTTTTTTTTTTATTTTCAGATACATTCTAAATATATTTATTGGCCACAGTGAAAAAAAAACCAAGCAGGTAAAAAGTAAATAAGCCTCAATTATTTACATCTTCCCACTGAGTACAAGTACCACTGCTCAAGCGGAGAGCAATGCACACACCAGGCACAGTGGGGAAAAACAAAATCTATCTTAAAAGTTTTAGTTCCATGGGAAAAACTGCTAGAGATGCACAACCTGCACAGGAGCTAATCCTTTATTCCCTTTGGAATAGGAATCCCAAAGCAGACATTTGCTTTAGGGCTGTAGCAGTTCATTCTGAACTCCTCCCTGTCCCTTTTCTGCTTCAGACTTCCTTGCAAATTACTGCAATCATTTGCTGACACTCTTCCCACACCATGTTCATAGAACAGAATCATAGAATTGCTTTGTTTGGAAAAGACTTCTAAAATCATCAAGACCAAACATCAACCTAAGGCTACCATGCTCATTAAATCATGTCCCCAAGTGCCATGTCCACCCATTTCTTGAACACCACTCTTGAAGGAAAGAAATATTTTCCTAATACCCAACCAAAACCTCCCCTGGCACAATTTCAGACTATTTCCTCTTGTTCTATCACCTGATACTAGGGAGAAGAGACCCAACCCCCACCTCACTACAACCTCTTTATAGGGAGCTGTAGAGAGCAATGAGATCTCCCATCAGCATCCTTCCCTTCAGACTAAAATATCCCACATCCTCCAGCTGGTCCTAGAAGACTTTTTCTGCAGACCCTTCACCAGCTCTCTTGCCCTTCTTTGGACATGCTCTAGCAACTCAGCATTTCATGGCTGTAGTACTTCACTCCATTAGTAAACCCATGAAATACCATGTTGAACTCCTCCATGTCCCTCTCTCTGGTAGCCTGTCTTCTTCACACAACTGTGCATAGTGCTGCAGTCATTTTCTGATAGCCTTCCCATGGTTACTGCACCTGAGGTCAAAGCAACTCCTCCGCATGTACGCTCTCTGTCAAACACTACAAGTGAAACACCCTGATTTTCTTCACACATACAACTATGACCATTATTCATTGGAAATCTGAACACAGCCACAAGAGCAGACACATGCTGCCAGCAATGGTCCTCTGGACTGTCACCTACATCAGGACTATGATAATAATATATAATGTTCTTGCAGAAGAAACACTGTTTATCGGGGCGGGGGGGAAGAAGACTCAGAGGGGATCTCATCAATGCTTATCAGTGTCTAAAGGGTGGAAGTCATGGGGATGGACCCAGGCTCTTCCCAGTGGTGGCCAGTGATAGAACAAGGGGCAGCAGGTACAAACTAGAACACAGGAGGTTTCACTTAAGGAGAAACTTCTTTACCTTGAGGGTGACAGAACACTGGAACAGGCTGCCCAGAGAGGCTGTGGAATCTCCTTCTCTGGAGACTTTCAAAACCTGTCTGCACATGATCTTGTGCAATCTGCTCTACACTTTAGCAGGGAGTTTGGACTAGATGACCTCCAGAGGTCCCTTCCAACTCCTACCATTCTGTGATTCTATGACTCTGTGAAAGATGTTCATAAAACCATTGCACACCAGCAGCCCTCAACATCACTCCAGCAGAGAAGCAGATTACCCTGGCTTTCTCTAAGCCAAGCCTTTTGGACATGACATCTATATTGAAGATTCTTCAAAAGCCTCCATGGGATGATCCTGTGCTGGCACTTAGTTGCACAGTGATGTGGTACAACCCAGGATCCAGCATACAGCATCTGTATCAAATGTTGGTCTTTTGAGAGTAAATCCATAAGGACTGCAAAAAATCTGGTGAAGATTTTCTGTCCCTTGCTTAGCTATCATCTGACTGAATCCACTCTTCAACCATCTCATGGAGGGGCAATTTTCTCAAGGAAAACAGCCAGCCTCAAAGAGGTGATGGGAGACACCTGAGCTGTGGAGCGCAGCACTATGCCTGTGCAAAGCAAATCTCCCTGAGTCAAGATGTTCCCACCATGTAGGTGGCTCTGGAAATCCTCCAAGTGAACATTCATTCAGCTTGGTATGGGCAGCCTTCCCCCTACTGCTGAGGGTCAAAAGCATCCCCATCCCTTCATCCAGCTGGCAGTGCTGTAGTGAGCAGTATTCAATTAGGAAAGCAGCCTGCAAGCCGAAAGAGAGCTGAAAGACAGAGGGAGGAAGAAGCCAGCTCAGATAAATGGATAATTGCCATTTAATTCCCACCTATTAGATTTGGCAATGCTCGCATTAGGGTTAAGTCAATAAAGCAACTTTGACTCGAGCTTGATTTGACAATGGGACAGACCAATCAATCTGTCTGAGATGCAGGCTTCCAGCCCTGCCAGGGAGACCTCAGGGTGGGGGCAGAAGAAAGGCCACAACCAGTCTGCCACATGTTAAGGGAAATGGTCCTTTATGTGCCAAAATGAGTACTGAGTAAAGATCCCATTCATGCTTTTCCAAGATTAGACAGCCTCAATCCTGGGAAATGTAGCCATTATTCCTACAGTTCAGTTACATTCTAAAGCAACAAGTGCTCACCTTGCCAAGCCAAACACGTTTGTCCATCATGTTCATAGAAACACAGCTTAGGAGGAAAGACCAGGTAGAAGACTAGCTATCAGACTAAAAGAGGTGAGTTAATTAAAGTTGCAGCAGAGAGATAAAAACTCCCCTGTGTCACTCCAGCCTGGCTGACCATCAGTAAGGAGAAAATGCAATGGAAAGGATGTCCATGTATCCTGCCATTGACTCTATTAGGGAGTGTAGTGATAGGACAAAGCATAATGGATTTAAACTGAAAGAAGGTAATTTTAGATTAGATGTCAGCAAGAAATTTTCCACTGTGAAGGTAGTGAGACATTGGAGCAAGTTGCCCAGAGAAGCTAGAGATTCCATCTCTGTGGTAGTGTTCATGGTCAGGCTGGACAGGACCTTGAACAGGAGGGTTGGAACTGGCTGATCTCTGAGGTCTCTTCCAACCCAACTCAGTGATTCTGCGATTTCCTGGCACCGGACAAGAAGAGGTAATGGCTTCAAGTTGTGCTGGGGAAAATTTAGGTTGGATATTAGAACTAATTTCTTTACTGAAAGAGTGGTCAGGCACTGGAACATGCTGTCCAGGGAGGTGGCGGAGTCACCATCACTAAAGGTGTTCAAAAGGGTGGTACCTATGGACATGGTCTAGTGGTCACAGAGGTGTTGGGTAGAATGTTGGACCTGATGATCTCAAGAGTATTTTTTCAACCTTAATGATCCTATGATTTTTGTGTATTACACTGCATTGTATACTACGGAATGATGCATTATATACATCTGCTTTAGTGACTTGTAAGACATCTGCCCTACCCCACTGCCACAAGAGAAAAACAAAACAAATTTGTTTTGGTGAGAATACAACCAGGCACTGTACAGTCTCTATACTCTGATAAACCTGGAAGAGCCTGGAAATACTGCCATTAGTTCCAGCAGATTTAACATACACAGGGTGCAGGCTCTGGAATTTAGCAGCAGGATGCATCATAACCCATACAGACTGAAATTTCAGCACCACGAAGCAAGGAAGTTCATCCCCAGGTGTTTTACAAAACCTATCAAATAACCCCCAAGCCCAGCCCAATACTTCATGAATTTCGATCCAAGGTGGTAAATTGAAGAAAACATCCAAATTCCTCTCTTCATTTGTTAATGTTAGAATATTAGAGACAATTCTCCATCTTACAGGAGCTGCATGCACCTCATGTGGCTGTGCATACACCCAGACACACGTAAAACATGTTTTATAGCACATTACTTTTTCATTGCAAATATTTTCCTGAGACATTCAAGAATGAGAGCACATTAAAAGCACCTGCTATTAAATCTGTGCTAAAACCTCCCAATCTCTCATGAAAACCCAAAGTGTGCTGTTAATGAAATTGTTGAGTTTTTAATGTGCGTGTCACTTTGACAAATGTAGAACATCATTTCCATAATGTCTTAGATGTTCCACACACTTCTAGGTATTATGCCATCTCCTGGATATGCCAGAAAGCCAGGTTATTAGCATGAGAAGGAAGGAAAAGAGAATCATAGAGCCAGACATGGGAACAGAGAATTTGTTTCAAGAAAAGAATCTCCATGCAAAACTTCCCAAGTGCTTGCTCAGTTGTCCAAGCACTAGAGTGAATCGAGGGTACTCCCATCAGGG
Organism: Dryobates pubescens; assembly: GCF_014839835.1. Taxonomy (NCBI): domain Eukaryota; kingdom Metazoa; phylum Chordata; class Aves; order Piciformes; family Picidae; genus Dryobates; species Dryobates pubescens. The sequence continues at coordinate 15,349,341 of NC_071625.1, read as the reverse complement.
TGATGCAACACTGGAACAGGTTGCCCAGGGAGGTAGTCAAGGCCCCATCCCTGGAGATATTCAAGGTGAGGCTTGCCAAGGCTCTGGACAACCTGATCTACTTGAGGATGTCCGTGCTTACTGCAGAGGGGGATGGACTAGATGACCTGGTAGTCCCTTCCAACCCAGACCATTCTATGAGTCTATGAATACTTTCCTTGAAATAATTTAATTAAAGAGATCAGCATATGGGAAATAATACTGCATGACTGAATCTAATTAAACTTCAACTTTATCCTCAAGAAATCAAGAAAAATATATATTTCCTCAAGAAAAGGCATTTATTTTATTCTGACAGAAGAAAGGATAAAAGAACAATAAAACAATCAGGTTTGGTGATAACATCTCTCTCTTCTCTCTCTCCTCCTGCTTTCCAAATTACAATGCTTGCCTGGCTAAATACTAAAATTATAAGCATTCTGCAAAGCTAATCTGCCTGTTCTGAGCTGTCTGAGCCACTCTGCCCCTTTACCACCCATCTCATTGTAAAGCAAAACAATAGTGCCTTTGTGAAAATGACAACAAAAACTGAATGGAGGGGAGGTCTCTACAATGTTTGAACATGCCAAGAAGAGAAATAAAAATGTAGACCTTCTTATCTCTATTTGACAATTGCACATCTTCCAACAGGCTCTCCCCTCCATCCCTGTCCTAAGAAGTATTAGTTACATAAACTGGATTAGAGTTTTGTGCAAACTTGAAGTAGGGATGCCAAGAGGGAAGGTAATCAACCCTAAGCAGGCAGAAACAAAATGACCTGTGGGGAGTATTCCCACTTTCTGATGCTCCAAACTCTACTGCTGAAACCAGCACCATGGACTTAATGTAGGTGTTCTCCAACACCTCCTCATGGATGCAAGCACACACGCATGGAAACAAGTTGCAGATGAGACCATCACTGGGACTAGAGCATCTCTCTGAGGAGGAAAGGCTGAGAGACCTGTGGCAGCTCAGCCTCGAGAAAAGCAGCCTGTGAGGGGGTCTTCTTAATGCTGATCAGCAGCTAAAGGATGTGTTTCAAGAGAATGGAGCTGTGCTCTTTTCAGTGGTGCCCAGTGATTGGAAAAGGAGCAATGGGTACAAACTAGAATCCAGGAGATTTCACTTGAAGTTCAGGAAAAACTTCTGTTCTTTGAGGGTGACAGAGCAGTGGACCATGCTGCCCAGACAGGTTGTGGAGCCTCCTTCTCTGAAGAGACTCAAAGCCCACCTGGACCCATTCCCATGGAACCTGATCTAGGTGATCCTGCTTTAGCAGGGGAGTTGGACTAGATGATTCCCAGAAACCCCTTCAAATCCCTACCATCTTGTGACTTTGTGACTCTGTGATCATATCTCCAGCTTGCTTTCTTGAAAAATCATGATAAGAAGTTTTATTTGTGTCAGAACACCAAACATTATTAACTAGCACAGAACAGCAGAGTACCAAACATGTAACTAAATATGGATGATTTCTGAAGAAGACTTGCTCAATTAACATTTTACTACAGTGACCTCCAGGTCATACTGTCTTGCTAATTAACTATTTTCCTCTCCACCCACTTACCAACAGAGGCTGGCTTGAGTCGGCCACTTGCCATGGTGAAAAAGTGGATGGGCAGTAAAAGAGAAATAGCCATATAAAAAGGTTCTTTAGGCTGACTAGCAAGACATTTTCCTCCTGATAACTACATCCTCTTGTAAACAGTGCTGTGCCCAAGCTACTGCATCAAGTGGTCATGAGTTGTGCATCCACACCAGTAAAGTTTTCAATACAACAGGCTGCCTCTGAGGACTGGTGGCCAAGAATTGACTCAACTGATCTGAACAATAAGTACAAGCATGTTGGGGAACATTAAAGGTCTACAGCAGAGGTGAACAGCAGGTGCCTAGTAAAGACAAAAAAGTTGGAAAGCACAAATCCTGCTGCACAAATACCTTCCCAGATACCAACCACTTGTACCTCAGGGTCTTCTTGAGTAAAAAGTGCTTTCTGTGAAGCACTCCACCATATGGCCTGTATCAGGAAGTGTGGACAGCAGGAGCAGGGAGGTCATTCTGCCCCTGTACTCAGCACTGGTTAGGCCACATCTTGAGAGAAGAGGAGGCTCAGAGGAGACCTTATTGCTACAACTACCTGAAGGGAGGCTGTAGCTGGAGGGGGAGGGGGGTTGGTCACTTCTCCCAGGCAACCAGCACCAGAACAAGAGGACACAGTCTCAAGCTATAGCAGGGGAGGTTCAGGCTGGATGTTAGGAAGAAGTTCTTCACAGAAGGAGTGATTTGCCCTTGGAATGGGCTTCCCAGGGAGGTGGTGGAGTCACCATCACTGGAGGTGTTTAGGAAGAGACTGGATGGGGTGATTGGTGCCATGGTTTCATTGATTAGGTAGTGTTGGATGACAGGTTGGACTCGATGATCTCAAAGGTCTTTTCCAACCTGGTCTGGTCTGGTCTGGTCTATTCTATTCTATTCTATTCTTTAACCTCCCTTCCAATCCACATGCACTTTCAGGACATGTAACAAACCACAAGGGTTTCAATGACATAATTGGAGATGGATGAGGCTCCTCTCCTTCTGTTTGCTCTGACCATGACACCTGCTACCTTCACATGATGCATGGAGACGAAACATGTCTCTCAGTCTTCACAACCAGAAGATGGACTCGATATCAGAGTAAAGACGAAGCTGCCACCCAAAAAGCATGCAGAGTACAACTTTGTTAGTGAAATACTATTGCTTGTCATAAACCTCGTAGCTCTAAATGCTTAGCAACAATTCAGGGCAGAAAAGAGGGAATGATGGAAAGAACAACAACAAAAAATTAAAAACAAATGTTTGCAACATGAAGGGCTCTTCACAGCTTTTGAGAGATTCTGCTACATCCACCACACTGCTGCTGCTCTACATATGTTTGTAGGGTAAGCCATATGATCACCTGAAGGAGGGTGATTCAACATTTTTTCTAAGCCAACAGGTCAACAGCACAAATCCCAATTGAGCAACCTACTCAATGAATCATAAAATGAAACAAAGAGACTCCCCAGGTTAGCTGTCGCTTTCCCAAGGAGGCACAGAAATGCCCCTCCACACACCTACTCTCATTGCCTACTCTCATTTTAATGCTATTCAAGCAGCAAAGCTTGTTTTTCATTTCTAAAGAGACTATTCCAGCGTAACACATCCCAGCCATCATCTGTTTTCACTGTAGAATGAAGACACTGATTTCTCCACAGAAGTTTAGGTTTGCTTGAGGGCCTTTCCTTTTAACTGGTCTTAACATTTTTATTGTGGTGCTACCCAAAAAAAACCCACAGATTGTTCCTTGTGTGCACTACAGTGGACTTTAGCTCCTCACAAGCTATTGCTTACGGGTCTGCCATGGTCTTCTTGGTGGTTCAGATGCATCCTCTCTGAATGATTTCACAGGCTCCTCCTTCTTTCTCACTTGGGAACTGGAAACAAGACATCTCCTTATCTACAAAACACTAAATTCCCTTCTGTGTGTCTTACAAAGAAAGAAGGAAAACATATTAGTCTATAGGTGTATAAACCATAACCTCCCCAACTTTACTCCTGTCTCATAGCACCTCAGGAAAATTTGATTCTCCTATCTGTGAGTTGCTTACTGCATCCATAAAAAAGGACTATTGCTATGGTGTTGCATGAAGGTTAAAATCATTGATGTTTCTAGAGTGGCTGAGATATCTGGATGAAAGACACTAAGATGGGAGAAGTATTTATTCTCACAGGGGCAGATCACAGCTTCATTAACTCCACTTGGAGATACATATTCTATGGCAAGTGTAGGCAAACCTAATTCCTGCAATGCCCAGTGCCCATAGATCCCAAGTGTGCTCAGCACAGTCTGCATCACTTCCTGAAAGAGAAACCAAGCAGAACACGCATGCTGCCCTGTCCCACCAGAAGGAGCATAGTCTAATGCAGAATGGCAAGATTACATTTGGTCTACAAATGTATTTCACCTCTTTAGACATAAGTAAGAGACATAACCAGGGGGAAAGAGAAATCTGTCATCATGCTGCGAAGAGAATACACCTAGCATGAAAGAATGGAGACTGCTCTACTGTCATGAACAGGCAGAGCTGAGCACTCCCACACCATTTCCTGCTCAGCAACTGATTTACAGGGAACTTGACTACATACTCATGTTCTATTTGATTTTGTGATTCTATGAACGAGAGAAGATCCCCACGGGGTGCAAGAGAGACAAGATACTGGCAACTGAAATGTAATTCACAACTTGGCCTCCATTCACCAGCAAAACATCTCTCCCCTGGTCATACAGCCAGCTTTTTATACCTTCTGCCAAGGTGCCACAAGAACAATGTCAAAAGAGCAGACTCACAAATGCACAAAATGGTTGAGGTTGGAAAGGACTTCTGGAAATCTTCTGGTCCAACATTCCTGCTCACATAGGGCCATCTAGATTCATTTGCCCTAGGCCGTGTTCACAGAGCTTTTGTCTAATTCCTAGGATGGAAACTCCACAAACTCACTAGGTAACCTATGCCAGTGCTGTCACTCTCTGACTGGATGGACCCCTGACTCAGTGTAAGATGATAGGTCCTTCTCCATGCAGAGTTTCCACCATCACCTGCCACATGAGCCCACTTTGTAGCCTATGTTGGAGAAGACCACGGAGGACCATCTTCTGCTGCATGGAGAGTTTGGAGTGTACTCTGCCTGGGGCAAAACATCAGTCTGGGAAGCAGGACAACAAACTCCACTGCTATTTATTAAAACCAACATGTGAACAAGAGATGCAGAAAAATAGATCTTTGAGGAGGGCTGAGCTTACTCAGGTCTCTCATGAGACCATCCACATTCAATGAACCAAAGCAGCTTTCCATTATGACATAGTGAAGGATAAACACCATTGTATTAGTCACCTCTCAGCAGTCAGCTTTTGAAGGACATTGAGTGGGTGGCAGGCTAACCCTGAAAGCAAAGGGAGAAATCAGACCCTGCAGCAAGGCATTATTTGGAGCTGGTCTTCCAGCATGCAGTGCCATTCCTGTTGCTGTCTGGAGGCTCTTGCTGATCAGTTGTTAACATCACACCACAGCGCCACTTCTCACCAAAAGCAGACCAGCAATGCCTGGCTTCTCCCTGTTAAGCACCTCTCAGATGTTTATCCATATTCTATGAAGAGTAAGGCACCAAATAAAACTGCATTATCAATGCATGAGTTTGCTGAGGTAAATGTGGGATACGATTCTTTCTTCACTAAAAGGGACAACAGAGCATTTTCTGCAGGACATCATACCTCCATCACATCACATAGCCTGTCAGAAGTGCTGAAAAAGAAATCAGAGCATGGTTTCCTGGTAGGACAACCAAACTCTGTGGACATCAGCCTGGATCTGATTCATTCAAACCACGGCTGGTAAATGGTTATTACTACTCCCAGAAAGAGAGAGATCTTACCAGCTTAGATTCTGTTTCCACTCAAGTCAAATGACTAGCAGGACAGAGGAAGACAAAAGCATAGCTTCAGGAGTACAACTCTTTTCCCACATATGTGATAGGCAGCAATAATTATATATGTATTTGTTCATACATCAGGACACAAACCTCTCCAATATCATCTTTGCCTGGTAGCTGTGTCCATGTAGCTTGTATACAGATGGTAGAAAACCCATGAGTGAATCATGAGAAACACATTTTTTTGTGGTGTATTGGGTTTGTGTGGCAAGGTTTTGGATCCAGCTACATGGGTGGCTTCTATAAGAAGCTGCTAGAAGCTTCTCACGTCTGCTAGAGCCAATGACAGATAGCTTCAAGGCTGATGGACAAGGCCAAGCCAATTAGCGATGGTAGCACTGCCTCTATGATCATGCATTTCAGAATGTGGGGGAGGAACCAAGCACAAACTAGGCAATGCAGTTGAAGAGAAGAGTGCATATACAGGAAAAGTGCAACCAAGGTCAGTGAAGAAAGAGAAAGAGGAGCTGCTCCTAGTGCCAAAGCTGAAATTGCCCCACAGCCCATGGTGAAGACCATGATGAAACAGGATGTCCCCCTGCAGCCCAGGCAGGTCCATGATGGAGAAGATACACCAGTATCCTGTGGTAGACCCCATGCCAGAGCAGGTGCATGATCAAAGGAGGCTGTGATCCCTTGGGAAGTCTGTGCTGGAGCAGGCACCCCATGCTGGAGCAGGTTTTCTGGAAGCACTTGTGACTCTAGAGGGGACCCACACTGGAGCAGTTTGTTCCTAAAGGTCTACACACCATAGAAAGGACCCAAGCTGAAGCACTTCACAAAGAGCTGCAGCTCCTATGAGGAGAGGCTGAGGGAGCTAGGGTGGTTTAGCCTGGAGAAGAGGATACTCAGGGGAGACCTTATTGCTGTCTACAACTACCTGAAGGGAAGTTGTAGACAGCTGGGGGTCTGTCTCCTCTCCCAGGCAACCAGCACCAGAACAAGAGGACACAGTCTCAGACTGTGCCAGGGGAAGGTTTAGGCTCAAGGTGAGGAGACAGTTCTTCCCAGAAAGAGTTATTTGCCATTGGAATGTGCTGCCCAGGGAGGCAGAGGAACCCCTGTTAGTCATGAGGTGTTGGATGACAGGTTGGGCTTGACGATCTCTGAGGTATTTTCCAACCTTATTGATTCTATGATTCTATGAAAAGTTTCAGTCTTCCACTTCTCTCTTCAGGGGCATCCTCCCCTCCAAGAAACTATACTTTCAGCTCTAATTTCATAAGTGACTATTTTACTAAAGGGAAAGGCCTAATGGAGCTTTAATTCTTTTAAAGGAAATCCTATTGGTTTGACTTCAGTGGACAAAGGCTTCAGTCCAAAAGCAGAGGGGGAAAAAAAAAGTTTCAACTTCCAGCATGTGCTACCACCATCCAGGGTGATAGCTACCACCATCCACTTCTGCTTTCTACATCAGATTCTGCCCAAAGCCCTTCCAGAAATTCCTCCCTTATGAGAAGATATTCTTCCACATACAACAGGAAAAAACCCAACAAGATGAGCACCAGAGCCTAGCAGGGTGGCTACCACACAGCACAATACTTTGAAACAATAATTGCAAGGAATGTCAAGAAAAAGTAGGAGGAAGTTCTAATATTAAAACATCTGAGTCTGAAAATGAACCTGTATTTCCAAACCTCACTTTTCAATATACCTGAGAACTGTGAGGAAGGCAACAATTACCTCCAATTTACTGACAGAATTGCAGCAGAGAGAATTAAAGGCTCTGACTCACAGAAAGAGTAGCATGAGCATGCTGCTTTTTACCCCAGCAAGCGGTTACTCCATCAGTCTAGCTTACTTCTGGGTAGATGAGTGGTGCCAGTCACTGCCCAAAATATTCAAACTCCCTCCCCCCCCCCAAAAAAAAACCAACCACAAATTCATAAATCTCCTCTTTTGTTGGTGCTTTGAAAGCTAACATCTGGGAGAAAGCCACATGCTACAGTGCTCACTTGGGAAAGAACAACCTCCAGACACCTTCAGCCATCCTGACTTCAATGTCCAACAAAATTATATCATAGAATCCTTTCAGTTTCAGTTGGGAAAGACTTTTTAGATCATCAAATCCAACCACTAAGCTAAGGTAACTAATGGTATGTGTCCTCTAAGCCAATGGCCAACCAAGAGAAATCAGACTTGCTTACACCCATGTGGAAAATTTAGGTGAGTGTGTTTTATCTCACATTTGCATTGGCTTCAGCAGACAACCCACGGTCCTGCTAATAAATGACAACTTGTTACACTGATGTGGTTTCCTTGCACTTCAAAGCCTTCAGAGCACTAGGGATAAAGAAAACCTCACATTCTTTGATCTCAGCAAAGAGCATATCCATTCCTTTTATTCACCCAGACCTCTCTACTAGATCAGAAGCCCATTTCCTTGAGGCAGACAGCACATGCACATGAGGACTCACATTGCTGAGAAGTTAACTAACCATCTATTGAATCCATTTTGCCCTCCAAGCAAAGTCCCAAATCCTGCCTTTGCTCACCATGCTGGAAAATCAGTGGCAATAAAAAAGGCACCAGTGAAACAAACCATGAGCAATATGGAGCTGTTTTATCCACCTTTTAAAGTATAAGAAACAATTACATTTACTGTTTCAGTTTTGCTATAAGAGTCAAGATACAGAATCACAGAATGGTGTGGTTTGGAAGGCACCTCTGGAGATCACCTACTTCTAACCCCCTGCTAAAGCAGGTTCACCGACAGCAGGTTTCACAGGAACACATCCAGACAGGTTTGGAACTTCTCTGGAGAAGAAAACTCAATAACCTGTCTGGGTAGCCTGGCCCAGTGCTCTGGCACGCTCAAACTGAAGAATTCCTTCCTTATGTTTAGGTGGAATTTCTTGTGTTCCAGTTTGTGCCTGCTGCCCCCTGTCCTGTCACTGGGCACTACTGAAAAAGCTGAGCCCCACGATCGTGACCTCCAGCCTTTCAATACTGATCGGCATTGAGAAGATCACCTCCCAGTCTTCTCCAGGCTAAATGGCCCTAGGACTCCCAGCCTCTCCTCATAAGAGAGATGCTCCAGTACTCTCAGCATCTTCATAGCTCCCCATTGCCTCTCAGACACTGCACAAATTGCTTTCTGGCCTGATTTGTTGGGGTTTTTCAATAGTAAGATACAAGTTATCTTCTGAAACAGTTGGCATATTCCTAGTTGACAGAGGTAGGGGTTTCCCCAAGTATTTCTTAAACTAACTTGACATTTCATATAATTAAATCAGCCACTAGAGAGTAAGCATTTGAGTTATCACATTATACAAGCTTCACATATATGAAAATAATTGTACTAGCTCCCAGATCAGAGAAAGACACAAGCAGAGTGGTTAAAACCTAGTATTAGAAGTATAAACGGTTATAATTTTATTAATCACCATTTTTGCACCGTTGCAGGGAATGAATCGCTCCCTGACGTTCCATCACGCCGAGCGCTGCGCAACACACGCATGATTAAACGCTTCCTCCCCAGAAGAGCTTACACTGGATGTTTCTTTGTTCCAGCAAGTACATGAACTTGTCATGCGTGTAATTAAATCTGCTCTTTTGGCGGGGCCCAGTCCCTCAGACATATGTCTATTAACAGCTCCTCCCAGAATAACAAGCTCACCGGTGTGTGAAGCAAGACTGAGCCCCAAAACAAATAGAAGGGATGCAAGCAACCCTTCAATAATGGGGTATTTACACCTTTTTAGGCAGCCAGGCCCATCTTTCTCTAGCCAACCTATGAAACCTCTTTTCATAGAATCATTGAATGACAGGGGTTGGAAGGGACCTCCAGAGACCATTGAGTCCAACCCCCCCTGACAAAGCAGGAGCACCTAGGGCAGGTCATGCAGGAATGCACCCAGACAGGTCTTGAACGTCCTTAAAGAAGGAGCCTCCACAACCTCTCTGGGCAGCCTGGTCCAGTGCTCTGGCACCCTCACAGTAAAGAAGTTTTTCCTCATCTTGAGGTGGAACTTCCTATGTTCCAGTTTGTACTCACTGCCTCTTGTCCAAACACAGGACACTACTGAAAAGAGCCTGTCCCCTTCTTCTTGACACACACCCTTCATATGTTTATAAATATTACTAAGGCCTCCTCTCAGCCTTCTCTTTTCCTGCCCCAAGTCTCTCAGCCTTTCCTCATAAGACAGATGCTCCAGTTCCTTAATCATCTTCATAGCCCTCTGTCTGACACTCTCCAATATACCACTGTCCCTCTTGAACTGGGAAGCCCAGAACTGGAGACTTTTCTCAAAATGGAAATCATAGAATCATAGAATTGTTAGGGCTGGAAGGGACCTCAAAGATCATCTTGTTCCAGTCCCCCTGCCATTGGCAGGGACACCTCACACTAGATGAGGTTGCTCAGAGCCACATCCAGCCTGGCTTAAAAACCTCCAGGGCTTCTACCACCTCCCTGGGCAACCTGTTCCAGTGTCTCACTTACTTACGCCATGCTGGTGTCCTTGAAGCAGGGACATCTATCACCTTCTCTAGTTTGATGAAATGAGTAACTTTCTCTATTTTGAGCATATTTAAATCCTACTCATCCCTCTCATCAAAGAACAAAGTCAAAGAGCTGATACAACCCAAAAATGTTCATTATGTAGATTTCTTTGTATACTTCTTGAATGTGCACAAATTGCAAGTAATGGTGATTTTTTCCTCCTCCAGTGCTGGAAACAAATGAATTCTCCAAAACAGCTCTTCTCGTGGCATCTCTTCTTTTGGTTGCTGTGATTAGTGTCCACCCATTTGTTTTTCATTGCTAAAGCATAAAGAAGAAAACTGGCCAACTGCAGTGCCTCCTCTCAGTGGCTCCAAGGGCAAGGACTTCATTTTATTGGCATAGTTGGCAGCACAGATGCAGACTGCAAGGAAACACTTGTACTGAGCTGGTGCCACTTTTCTACCTGTCTCCTCTCTTTCCTTACAGCAGAATCACAGAATCAACCAGGTTGGAAGAGACCTCCAAGATCATCAAGTCCAAACAATCACCCAACCCTAAATAATCAACTAGACCATGGCACTAAGTACCTCATCCAGTCCTTTCTTAAACACCTCCAGGGACGTCAAACTCATCACCTCTCTGGGCAGCCCATTCCACTGGGGAATCACTCTTTCTGTGAAGAACTTCTTTCCAAGATCAAGCCTAAACTTCCCCCTGCACAGCTTCCCCCCAGCACAACATGTGACGAATGCTCTGATCCATTATCTTCTCACTATTTTCAGACCTGGATGGATGTCTTGCTGCTCTGAATGGACTAATTATCGTAACTATTGAAAATGTTGGTGGACATACAAATATGGTCTCTTCTCCACCAAAGAGACACAAAGCTGCCAAATGCACACTGAAGTTTTGTAGTCACATTAGGACAGCATGTCCAAGCTAAACACCCCTGCCATTATTGTCTAAGGAGCAGCTATGGGCAGCTATAATCCACATTTTCCACAGAATGGGTAGTGATCCTCTCCTAGCTTTGATCACTGGTGTTTACATAACTACTCTGCACCAGCAAGACTACATCTGGAGTACTGGATCCAGTTCTGGGCTCTCCAGTTCAAGAAGGACAGGAAACTACTGAAGATAGTGAAGAAACTACTGGAGAAGTCAAATGGAGAGCTGCAAAGCTCTTGAGGAAACAGGAGTATCTGTATAAGGAGGAAAGGCTGAGAGACATGAGACTGTTTAGGCTGGAAAAGAGAAGACTGAGAGGGGATCTTCCCAACGCATACATAGAATACATAGAATAAACCAGGTTGGAAGAGACCTTCAAGATCATCGCGTCCAACCCATCAACCAATCCAACTCCGCCCAAGCAACTAACCCACAGCACCAAGTACCCCGTCAAGTCTTCTCCTAAAAACCTCCAGTGATGGCGACTCCACCACCTCCCCAGGCAGCCCATTCCAATGTGCAATCACTCTTTCTGTATAGAACTTTTTTCTAACATCCAGCCTGAACCTCCCCTGGCGCAGCCTGAGACTGTGTCCTCTTGTTCTGGTACTGCTTGCCTAAGCATATGGAAAAACTTTGTCCATTTGAAAGTGACAGAGCACTGGAACAAGCTGCCCAGGGAGGCTGTGCAGCACCCTTACCTGGAGATATTTCAAACCCACCTGGATATGATTCTGTGCAACCTGCTCTGGCTTACCCTGCTTTAGCAGGGAGGTTGGACGAGGAGATCCCAAGAGATCCCTTCCGACTCCCACCATTCTGTGATTCTTTACCTCAGCAGAGAGATTTTCTCAACGTGTATACAATCAAATCTTCTATCATTTGGATTCAGCAAAGGAAAATCAGCAACTGCTACAAGCTTGTAGGAAGATCAGGACACATATGAACACCCCACCATCCACATTCAAGAAAAGACGACGACCTCTGAGGATATTTCTAACCCTGGAGACCAGCTCTCCTCTATGGCATGAGTAAAGCAGCGGATGGTCAATCATGCTCTCACTGAAACACTTCTGGAGCAACAGAAGGTGCATGAAGTCCTTAGTACTGTAAATTCAGCTCAGACATTAAAAAGCCATTAGAAATGGATAATGAAATTAAGAAGGGGAATGCTAATAGGAACAACTGCATGGAGGGGGCCCTGCTGGTCACATTGCTGAGCACCAACCAAGAACAAATTGAGTGTTAGGAGTAGGGAAATAAAGCAAGAGCCATAGCGCTGCTTGGCATGAGAAGTGTAATAGATTCTGTCGCGGAGATGTATCAGCATCTGTGGCTTTTAAATCATGGAGGAAGGCAGAGGAGAGCAAAGCTTTTAGCACTCAAAGCAAAATCTGCAACAAGACCTTTATGATGATGAAATGCACTTGGGAGCAAGGGAATTAACAAGAGACAAAATGTCCAGCAAAAGACTGAACACCTCAGTTCCCCATCCTCTACCAGCCTTACAATTCCCTGTTGCCCAGTCTGACAGCTTGGAAATACATAAATATTTCTTTGAAATTTTCATAATTACAGCAAGATCTTCAATATGTTTCCAAATTACAAATGAAAAGAGCAATGTGCAACACGAGTTAGCAACATCATTATAGGAAAGAAGTATCGCTGCAGTTTTTGCCCAGATATGCGAGAAAGGTAGTATTAGGGCTGAGGCAAGACCTTGGGATACCCAACTCTTCAGTCTTGTCCTGAGTACCAGGACATTTCCTATCTCTTCCTCACCCCTGCCTATGGAGGAAAAGATGAAGACCATCTTACTGAAAAATGAGGAGACTTATTTTGGGCTCTAAATATTTTCAGACAAGCTGCAGAACTAAACTGAACACTTTGGAGTTACCTAAAAAGCATCTGATTAAGGAAATGCCTATTCAAAATAGTTTATCTTTAGTAACACATCACTGTGCTGCTTGAACTGAATTTAATCTCCACATCAGATGGCAGCTTAACCATCTCATCCTCCCTTGTCCACACAAACAGCAAATCAAATGGAGTAATTTTGTATCTATTTCTGCATTAGCATCTCCCTATGAAAGGGAGTGTGTCCATATAAAGGCAACGAAGCTGGTGGAGGGTCTAGAGCACAAGTCTTTTGAGGAGTGGTTGAGGGAACTGGGGTTCTTTAGCCTACAGAAAAGGGAGCTCAGGGGCGATGTTCTCACTCTCTTCAACTCCCTAAAAGGAGGCTGAAGTGAATTGTGGGTCAGAATGTTCTCCAATGCAATAAGCAGTAGGACATGAGGAAACAGACTGCACTAGGAGAGGCTTAGGTTGGTCATTAAGAAACTTTTTTTCCCCAGAACTGTTGTCAAGCCCTGCAATAGACTATCCAGGGAAGTGGTGGAGCCACCATCCCTGAACAGATTTAAAAGATAGGTAAATGTGGTGCTGAGGGACATGGTTTAGTGGTGACCTGGCAGTGCTGAGTTAATGGTTGTACCTGATGATCTTCAGTTCTCTTTCAACCAGAACAACTCTATGATTCTCTGAAAATCAACCCTTGCACTCTCACTTGAATATAACCAGGCTGCTTATGCCACAGGACAACACCATCTCAAAACAGTGGACAATTACATTACCTTTACAGAGGAGAAACCCTCTTCATCTACCCTTTAAAATACCCTTGCAATAGTCATAAAGCAGGGTTTGGTCTTGTATATCTATACATGCACCAATATATACACCGGCAAAATGCAGCTGGCCCTGACATAAAGCAGGGGAGCTGCTTAACCCCAGAACTAAAAGCCCACATAGAGCTCTCTGTCAAAGGCTGATCAGGACACTGAGAGTGAAATAATTAATGCAGAACAAACAGCACACATTTCTGGCTCTACAAGGCCAGGAAAGGTGAAGCAGCATCATTTTCTAGTCTCACGCAAGGTAGCTCGAGAGGAGGAAAAGGTGTTAAGAGCCTACAGTATTAATTAAGTTAATAGTTTGGGATTTAAGACAGGACATCAAACATGCCTGCTATATTACAGTCTATTTGTGTGTGCCTGTTCCAAAATCCCACAGCAAACTTATATCAGTGCAGATGCAAGGACACAGGTTATGCTTTGCAGATTCCAATCAAGCAAAATTTACCATTCAGATGGGTCCTTTCTGGACACCAGCAGAAGTTGACCTTGAAGATTTACTATGAAAGCTTCAGAAGATGGTCAGTACTTGATGCTACACAAAATGCAATCCCTGCAAACATCAGGAGATCATGCCTAAATGAACACTCTGCCCCGTCCCACAATGGCCTTCGTTTCCTGTTAGCAAAACAAATGAGTTATTCTTGCTCCAGCCTCAGGGGTGGGAAACCCACTATGCACAAAATATCTGATCTTCAGGGCAGCTGCACTGACACTGGGCAACAGTTGCACAATTTCCCAGCGAAGTTACTTTTACTCAAGCAGGGCTGCAACTTCACCTCTGTCTGCCCCTAATTACTGCAAAGTAATTAAAATATGCCAGCAAGCCGACCTGCTGTTCTCTGTTTCTTGTGCCTGGAGGATGACAGTCCCATTTTCCAACATTTCCTCTGTACTATGAGATTTCTATATCCATTATCTCCTTTTTTCTCCACCCCCAGTTCTTTCCTTTTGCACATGCAGCACTAATATGAAATCCTCTCTAAACCTCCTCATGAACACACCAGTGGGTCTCATAAACTACCGTAAGATATATCTCTGATGAAGGAGCTGAAGGAGTCCTCTGCAGACTGTTTTGTTATTCATTGATAAGCTCCCAACTAGATACTGCAACCACTTCTGTAAAAGAATATTTCTTTTTGCCTCATCTGTAACCTCCCTAAGTTTATCCAATCCTGTTCTGCAGGATTCTTTATCCTCTTCATCCTCTTTGCCCTTCCAAAGCCTCTTCCAGCAGAGAATTTAGAAAACTTTTCTCCAAATAGAACTTTTCATAAGGTAAGCACATATATTAAAGAAGATCTGAGCCAATAGAATAGAATAGACCAGACCAGGTTGGAAGAGACCTTCAAGATCATCACGTCCAACCTATCATCCAACACTACCTAATCAACTAAACCATGCAACCAAGCACCCTATCAAGTCTCCTCCTGAACACCTCCAATGATGGTGACTCCACCACCTCCCTGGGCAGCCCATTCCAATGGACAATCACACTCTGTAGAACTTCTTCCTAACCTCCAGCCTAAACCTCCCCTGGCACAGCTTGAGACTGTGTCCTCTTGTTCTGGTGCTGCTTGCCTGGGAGAAGAGACCAACTTCTGCCTGTCTACAACCTCCCTTAAGGTAGTTGTAGACAGCAATAAGGTCACCCCTGAGCCTCCTCTTCTCCAGGCTAAGCAGCCCCAGCTCCCTCAGCTTCTCCTCATAGGGCTTGTGTTCCAAACCCCTCACCAACTTTGTTGCCCTTCTCTGGACATGTTCCAGCAAGTCAACATCCTTCCTAAACTGAGGGGCCCAGAACTGGACACAGGACTCAAGGTGTGGCCTAACCAGTGCTGAGTACAGGGGCACAATGACCTCCCTGCTCCTGCAGCGGACCAGAGCAGAAACGCACGTGCCCAATACCTGTCTCCAGGGCCTACGGAGAAGCTACAAAAAAATGGATTTATAACCTACACAGGCAAGGTCCTTCAAACCCTTCCTTAGGAGTTTATTTTGGTTTGGGGTTTTTTTGTTGGTTAGTTGGTTTTGTTTGTGGTGGTTTTTTTTTATCTATACCTCAAAGCAGAAGGGTCTAACCTCCATAAATATTTACTGTTACAGCTCTGTATTTCCTTTGGGGCTCAAAAAGTAGTTTGTGCATCAATTTTCAGATGAACTTTTGTCTATGGTGATGCTTTCCATAGCAAGTTCCCTCAGCATGTCCTCAAAAGACTTGTTCTCCAGGCCAAAAAGTCACCAAAACCCCTGCTCCATTGGTAACCCTCGCCTTCAGCTGCCAAAAATTGCAGTTTCACAGAAAGTAAGTTCAAAAGGCAAATTCATGGTGTCTGCAGGTATTGGCAGAGATTTTATCTTTACTAATTTTTAACATGGGACTGTAAACATTCTCCCTAATAAAACAGCAAAGGATTTAGCCTGTCAGAACATCCAAACACAGAATTAGTTTCATGCTTCTTCTGAAGCCCTGAAGTTTGAAGACTAGTGAAGGTACACTAAAAAAAAGGAAATAAAAAGTTGCATTAATAATTAATTATAATAATAATAAAGCTTCTGCACTAGAGCACACTAACCTGCATTTCTGTATTTTTAAGTTATTGCATCTCCAACCCATTGACTCTGCTCCCAGAAGGCACAGCCAATATCCTGATCTATTTTCTGATCTTCTAAAGCCAGGCGCAGGCTGAGGGAGCTGAGCTCGAGCTGATGGGGAAACATTTGCACACTATAGCACAGTAGCTACCACTGCGACAAGGAAACTCTGGTTAACCAGTGTCCGAAGCTTGTGCTAATCACCACATTATTTCTCAGTACTTGGCTCTTGTGTGGTCAAGCTCTGTACACAAGTTTTGCTGCAAAGCTTTCAATCTGAGGCTGCACATTCCTGCAAAGCTTCAGATGAGATAAAACTGATCTTGGCCACTGGGGGTCATTAAAAGGCCTGGTAGAGCCTCCTCCCAGGAATTGAGATATTTCTCATGCTGGAATCTGACATCTTTGCTCCTTTAAGTATTTGTCAAGACCTCTGTGTTATAAGGATCAGCAGATACCTTCATTTGCTGACTCTCTATAGAGGTTTCCCCTCCACTCCTGCCTAACTTAGGAGATCTGACACAGTCACTCCTCATTACCCACAAACCATCCCAGGCAAATAGAGATGCCTTTTAAAAGAGCAGCATTTAAAAAAATGTCACAGCATACAAAGCCTCCTAACCCTTCAGCTGGTCTCCTGGTTACTCTCTTGTCCACAGGCAGCACAAGGAGGGAAGGCTGCCAGGAAAGAGGTAAACTTCCCTCCCATCTTCCATGTCAAGGAATCCAGTCAAACATGAAAATGCTTTGGTTAAGGACTTGAATTCTCCTGGAGGAACTGGATTCTTCAGGCCAAGATGGGTGTATGCTTTGCTAGGCAAAAAAATGGCTGGATATTGCCAGCCAGACACAACTGTGTTTCCCAGGGCTCTATTTTGGGGCCAGTTCTGGATTCAGATCTGGATGAGGGGACTGAGAGCATCCTCAGTAAGTTCACTGACACCAAGTTAGGTGGGAGTATTGATCTGCTTGAGAGTAGGAGGCACTACAGAGATATCTGGACAGGCTGGATTGATGGGCTACAGCTGATGGAATGAAAGGGAACAAGAACAAGTGTCAAATCCTTCATTTAGGTTTATGACAAACCCAAGACTACAGGCTTGAGGAAGAGTGGCTGGAAAGTGCAAAAGGATATGTGGGTACTGGTCAGTAACAGTATGGCCAGCAGAATGAGGGAAGTGATTGCCCCCTGGACTTGGCACTGGTGAGACTGCACCTTGAAAACTGGGTTCAGTTTTGGGTCACTCACTACAAGAAGGACATTGAGACACCAGAGAGTGTCCAGAGAAGGGAAACAAAGCAGGTGAAGGGTTTAAAGAACAAGACTTGTGAGGAGCAGCTGAGGGACCTGGGGCTGTAAGCCTGAAGAGGAGGAGGCTGAGGAGACAACTATCTCTACAACTACCTGAAAAGAGGCTGCAGAAAGGTGATGACTGATCTGTTCTTCAAATAAGACATAGGGCAAGAGGAAATGGTTTCATGATAAACCAGGGGAGGTTTAGGTTGGACCATAGGAAAACTGTCTTTACTGAAAAGGTTGACAAGCCCTGGAACAGGCTTCCCAGGGAAGTGGTAGAGCTACCATCACTGGAGGTATTTAATAGATGTGTAGATGTAGTGCTGAGGTACATGGTTTAGTAGCAAACTTGTCAGTGATGGGTTAATGGTTGCATTTGATGATCTTAAAGGTATTTTGAAACATAAATGATATTATGATTCTTTGATTAACTTATTGAAGGTAGTCAAGTGAGTCCTGGTCATAGACTTGAAAACACAGGTCAATGAACTAGCTGATAAACACCATGTTTAGGGTTTCTACAGACGTGCGGTGGTGGTAGGTGAACAGGTGGACTCATAGAATGGTAGAGTTGGAAGGGACCTCTGGAGATCATCAAGTCCAACCCCACTCTCAAGGCAGGTTCACAGAGAAATAATTCTACAATCTTGGCCAAGAGGATTCTCTGGAGGATAGCAAATAGACAAAGGTGGTGGTGGTGGTGGTGAAATAATTTACTGTGCCAAAAATGCAGCTTACTCACAATACCAACACCACCGTATCTCCATTTGGCAATGGCTTCAAGGGATGACAACAACATATGCCCACACATAGCTTAACACAGGACATCCATTTAAGCCTGCAGGTAATGGTCACCATCTTAGATAAGAGATGGAAGGGATATCCTAAACTAACTAATATGAGTGCCCATTTCATTGCAGGAAAGGATTTGTGTTGGTGGTTGAGGGCTGTACCACTCACCTGTCCCATGGAAATGCAGCTCAAAGCTGGAGCCTGCTCTAGCCCATCTCAGATTAATGGTTTGATTTGAGCATGAAGCTGTTCTGCAGTCTGCACTGGCAGGGATGGGGACATAAATATGTTCATGCCAAACTAGAAAAAGTATTTATGCAGCACTGGAAGACAGAATCATTGCCTTTGCTTTGGGAAACATGGCCAAGAAAAATACCATGGGCAAGTTAGAAGAATGGCACAGTGAAAGAGAGCAAATAACTGAGGGGAATTAAAAAAAAAAAAAAAAAAGAAAAAAAAGGGTGGGGGTTGGGAAAAGCAAAACTGAGTCCCCCTGCTGTGCCTACATTGATGGACATGAATCAAACTGAATTACCAAGGTTGGAAGAGACCTCAAAGATCATCAAGCCCAGCCCATTCCAATGGCCAACGAATCTCTCAGTGAAGAACTTTCTCCTCACCTCAAGCCTAAATTTCCCCTGGCACAGCTTGAGACTGTGTCCTCTTGTTCTGGTGCTGCTTGCCTGGGAGAAGAGACCAACCCCCCTCCAGGCTACATCCACTCTTCAGGGAGTTGTAGACAGCAATAAGGTCTCCCCTGAGCCTCCTCTTCTCCAGCCTAAACAATCCCAGCTCCCTCAGCCTCTCCTCATAAGGCTTGTGCTTGAGGCCTCTCACCAGCCCTGCTGCCCTTCTCCGGCCAGCGGGTGGAAATTTCTGAATCAGAAAAGAGACAACAAATCAAGTGGAATACCCAGCATTTCCCTCAAGAACAGACTGGGTTTTGTTTTTACCAAGAGGAGGAGTTCAGAGTGTCCTACAGCAGTGAGAGCAACCCCCCACCCTCCCTCCTGCTGTCGGCAGGGAATCCCTTCTGCCTGACTCAGCCACCCTGATGCAAATGCCAAGGAGGAGACATGCAACAAGGAGTGCTTGTAAGGCTTCCTACTGCAGACAGGCACTGCCTGAGTGCTGAGATGATGGGCTGCAACTTGTCCCCTCTCAGCTCAGTTTTGAAGAGGCCTCAGACATGCCTTGTAGAAGTGAAACAAAGCAATAAAAAGGAGATAGACCAGAGGGTATAGGATGTTCAACCAGAAATAAGAGTTGGATAACAGCATCAAGACCAGCAGCCCTTTTCTCATCAATTAGGTAGCATCAGAATAAACTAAACTACAGGTAAAAAAAATGGTTTGGAAGGGACTTTAAAGATCATCCAGTTCCACCTCCCCTTCACAGGCATGGACACTCATGGACACTTTCCACTAGACCACGCTGCTCAAGGCCTCATCCAGCCTGGCCTTGAACAAATCCATGGAGAGAGCATCCACACATAAACCAAAACAACAGCAAAGATGGATTCTTAGCAGTTCAAGTCAAAAGACCCATTAACAACTCAACTAACATCCCTCACCTTGTTAGGTGATGCTAGGCATCCCCCAAATCCAAAGCGGTCCAAACTATCTGATCTCCAGAAGTTCAGTCATTCTTGTTTTTAACAGTTTCTCTTTTCTCAACAATCTTGTACATAATCATGCATATTTTGCCCCCTGTCAAGATGCCAACAAAGCCTGGTTTCTTCCACACTGACGACCAGTAAGTGTGAAAACCCAGTGAAGAAGAAGAAAATAAGTAAACTATGTGAAAATACTGAAAATCTAAAATTAAATAATATGAATAGTCAGCACTTTCTTTGAGCAGCAGGACTATAAAAAGGAGAGTTATGAAATGACAGGATGACCCAACACACCAAATGACACTTCAAAGGCATCCATACTCACACAAATACGTGCATTACACAGGCACACACCCCAGGTAGGTACCTAAGCACATTCTATATAATTTAAGCTATTTTATTGTTATTAGATCGTGGCTTGGTATTGTTCAAAGGCTCAGCCATCTGGCTACTGTCTGGCCGCTAAAGCTCTTCAGGAAATGCAGCAGACAAATCCTCTTTCCCAACCTGCTTAACTCTTGCAGTACCTAAATTAAACTCAAAATGTTGACTGGATGCTTGGAATAAAGCGGGGTGGGAGAGGGTGGGGGGGGTGTGCTGCTCTTTAGCCAAGTTCTTTGCAAACTGTCCTATGCAGCAAACCTCTTTATAAATCTGTGTGTTATATCACCTTAGTGAAGTGAAAATACTAATTGAAAAGATGTGGGGGGGCTGAGTGGGAGAAGTGATGCAGAAGTCTCCTTTTCCTCTGCCAATCACTTTGGTTGCCTCCAATACACGTGGACAGGTATGGTAGGTATGAAGTTTTGCAGCACACAGGACTGATTCTAACCTTTCAAACCTCCTTTATTTTTCAATTACAGGATTCCCAGTGGTCTGCCCCCACAGCTTCATACACAAGAGACCTGTTTCACAGACAAGTTCACAGCATGTGCAGTTCCCAGCCCTAAAAGATATATTCATGACTTTTAAAAATCTTCTTCATGTAACTTCATCCCTCTACTTTGTCAGCTGTATCTCTGTTTCCATTTCACAGAATCAAAGAATGGTGTAGGTTGGAAGGGATCTCAGGAGATGATC
Source organism: Dryobates pubescens (assembly GCF_014839835.1). Classification (NCBI taxonomy): domain Eukaryota; kingdom Metazoa; phylum Chordata; class Aves; order Piciformes; family Picidae; genus Dryobates; species Dryobates pubescens. The sequence goes on along the minus strand of NC_071625.1, from coordinate 15,328,348 downwards.
TACTTTAACTCCCTTGTCAAAGCACATTCACCTAAGACAAGCTGTAGAGGAACCTAACATCCTAACCTCTCTTGGTGCAGCTTGAGGCATGAGGCCCCTCAGCTTCCTTTTCTCCAGGAAAACAACCCCAGTTCCCTCAATCACACCTCAGAAGATTTGTGCTCTAGACCCTTCACCAGCTTCATTGCCCTTCTTTGGACATGTTCCAGCATCTCAAATGCCTTCTTGTAGTAAGAACACCCTAAAATCACCCTCCTGCTCACCCAGCACATTTCCACATAAAGGACCTTCTGAATGAGTCCCACCAGTCCTAAGCATTATTTCCATGACATTCAATGAAGTTACTCCTATGTGGGGCTGGATTAAAACCTGTACATCATTTTGGCCAGTCCCTAAGTGTGCTTTAAGTTCAAAGTGGATGGTGACTGTCACCTGGGACCATGTGCTGCCAAGCAAGGGAGATGTGACACAGTTGTGCTGGCCACTGCCCTGTTGGCCATCTGGTGAGGTGGCATTGTGCCCAGCTGCTAGACAGATGGGTATTTGGCAGGGACAAAAAGATCAAGTTTTTTCAGAAAGACCAAGCCAAATTACAACTAAAAATATCACCTTAGCCCAAGGAAGCTGCTCTGCCATTTGGAAAAACTGAGGACATTCCCTACTATCACCAGACAAGAGCCATTCTGTCCATTGCCCATGACTCTGTGGACTGGAACGTGGATGAGAACAGCAAATAGTCTTGAAACAAGAAATGCCAGTTTCTGGCATCTGGGGCAAGAAAGCTTGTGCATTGTGGAAAGGCATGGGAACCAAAATAACATGCATGAACTTTAAGATGTCCAATTAAAGGTTGTGAGAGACCCTGTTCTTCATAGCTTGAAGAGTCACTACTAGCATTGTGATCTATGGCTCTTCGAGACTCTCTTCAAGTCTTAAAGGCTGGTTTCTCCAGCCCTAATATCCACATATGCAGAAGCAGTACGCTGAGGAACAAAACCTGCCCTACATCACTCTCCAGCTGCTTCATTTCCACCTCAACCAAAGGAAAAGATGCAGACAAGTCAAAATCAAGTCCATGATTACAACCTGTAACAAACTTGCACAGCTACTAGGGAAAAGACATTAGGCTTTCTTTAAATGTTTCTCCAGACTAAGAAACCACCCAAGTATCAAAGACTGGAGCATTCATGGAAGATAGCTGCTAACCAGTTCTGCTAGAAGAAAGAAAATCTACATCTACATAACTGTCCACTGCTAAGTTTTAGGTTTTTTTCAAGCACTTCCTTTAAATTTTAGAAGAAGTTTACAGCTTGCTGGGTTTCTACTGTGCAGATGCTGAAAAATCCCAGTAGCAAACCTCATGAACAGTTCTGCTGAAGGACAAGATGCAGACAGAAACATCACAGGATGGCCAGTGATCACTGCCAGCACACCCTGTGAATCACAAGCCAAGAAAATGCAGTGGCTGAAGTGTCCCTGTTTTAAGGGAATAACAAAGATCTAGCAGCAAGGGAGGAAGGATTTAGCAGTAAGGAAAACCCTGAAGCTCAGGAATGGGGAAGAAAAAGCCTTTTCCATGGAAATCATACCAGCTTTAAACCTTGGGACATAATCCCAAGGAAAATAGAGCAGGCAATGGGTTTGGTTTGTGAGCAGGAATCCTTCCACAACCCAAATCCTCCATTCATCAAAGGCACATGAAACACTACAGAGATGGGGCAAGGAAGAGCTGTCCTCCAGCCACTGCAGGGGCAAGACACCATGAGCTTTCCACTTGGCTTTCATATCACCACACCATGGGTCAGCAGTGTTAGGGGTGAGCAGGAGGAGAGTTGTCAAGTGCAATGAACTTTGTGCTATTTTCCTAAGATCATTGTGTTTAGTTGTTGATGTACAGATCAGCAGGGCTTTGATTTATTGCTCCAGCTTCATCATGTCTTCCACAGCTTAGGATCAGGAAGCAAGGGGAAATTGGTTTTGGAAACACCCACACAAGCATTTGCACATGTCAAAACTGATGCAAAACATTTCTTCCACAGCACTACAGTCATCTGTAGGACTGCCATTACCTTTAGCCACATCAACAGCTACTAAAGGTGCTGACATTTTGGTTGACAGCCAATTACACATGAGCCAGCAGTGTGCCCGGGTAGCCAAGAAGGCCAACAGCATCCTGGCCTGTATCAGCAATAGTGTGGTCAGCAGGATCCGAGAACTGATTGTCTCTCTATACACAGCACCAATGAAGCTGCACTTCAAATACTGTGCTCATTTTCAGACCCATAACTACAAGAAGGACATTGAGGTTCTGGAGCTCATCCAAAGAAGGGCAACAAAGCTGATGAAGGCTCTAGAGCACAGGTCTTATGAGGAACAGCTGAGGGAACTGGGGTTGTTTATCCTTTTACCTGAAAGGAGGTTGTAACGAGGTAGAGATCAATCTCTTCTCCCAAGTAACAAGTGATAGGATAAGAGGAAATGACCTTGAGCTGCACCAGGAGAGATTTAGTTAGACATTATGAAAAATTTCTTCATCAAAAGGGTTGCCAAGCACTGGAATAAGCTGCCTAGGAAAGTGGTGGAGTCACCATTCCTGGAAGTACTTGAAAAACGTGTAAATGTGGTGCTGAGGAACATGGTTCAGTGTTGAACTTGTCAGTGTTGTGTTAACAGTTGCACTTGATGGTCTTAAAGGTCCAGCCTAAACAATCCTATGATTCTGTAAGCTGTCAGCTCATCCTCACATATTTCATTAAAACACTTATTAATTCCAACAGTGTGCTCTGATTTTCCTAGCTATATAAATAAATGCATAACCACTTAACTTCCCTGAAATCCTGAGATTGTAGCAAAACATTTATTACAATGTTAGAAATGCCAGAAGGGATAGGGCAGAGGTTTTCAAAACAGTTTCAAAGTTAATTGGTGTATGAAAGTTAATTCTCCTGGCAATTCCTTTTGCTGTAAAATGTGTTGTTCATTATTCTTTAATATGTTTTCTTATGTTTAGGCTTATTAGTCCATTAAAACACTTCTGTGATCTCTAAGAACAGGATGTAAAGCAGAGAACATCCTCTAAACTGGACTAAGGAAATAAATTTGGAAGTCTTGCACAAGAGCAGCGAAACGACAGGAAGCAGTTCTTCTGTAGATGCCACAAAAAGCTTTGTGAGGCTGAGCAGTGAAAGAGATCATCTTACTATGATTATTTTTGTATTGACTGCATCTATACTTTGACCTGCACTTTATTTCAGGTCAATTAATAACTTATTAAATAAGATATCCAAGTTCTCTACTTTTGTGTCCCCATAAATTAAAAAAACAATATGACAGAACCCAAGACTTAGAAGGAAGTCAATCATTGAGATTCAGAACCTTTCTACACACCTGACTGGCCATTTTATTGTTTGGTGCTGTATAAAATATAGGCAAGACCATCTTCTTTACAGTCCAGGTGGTGTCCTTGGAGAAATATATGTGAACTCATCTACACATGACAGATAAAAGGCACTACAGGTTGCACTTCAAGTGCTTGCTTCCATTCTGCACTTGATGGGATTCCACCCCAAACATGAGCTTAGGATATACTACTGAATGTGACCAAGAATGTATCCAGTAATAAAATCATAGAATCTTTGGAAAAGACCTCTAAGACCATCAAGTTCAACCATCAAGTCAACACCACCATGCACATCATGCCACCACCACCAGTCTTCCAGTTTTAAAGCCTTTAACTCTGAAAACAACACTCTTAACTCTGCATAATAGCTTTACACCCTCCTAAAAATATTAGAGTAGAATAGAATAGACCAGACCAGGTTGGAAAAGAACTTTGAGATCATTGAGTCCAATCTATCATCCAACACTATCTAATCAACTAAACCACGGCAACAAGCACCCCAGGTTGCTCAATACCCTGTCCAACCTGATCATGAACCTTTCCAGGAATGGGGCATCTACAACTTTCCTGGGCAACCTGTAAAGATTTTTTCCCTCATATCCAGCTTAAATCTACTTCCAGCTTAAAGTCATTCCCCCTCATCCCATCACTACAAGCTCTTCCATTTTCCAAAACTGCTAAGAGGACTGGAAAGATATGAAGAGGACAGAAGGATGGCCCAGCTGCTAAAACAGGACAGACAGAGTGTTGACAAGACTTCCACTAAAGAGCTGGTTGGTGTACCACAGTGGCAGCTAGCGGATAGAGGGAAGAAAATTATAGGCCTTGTTCCTGGAAAAATGTAAGAACAAATCATATAAGGAGTGTTAAGTATCAAAATGATAATTAGGTGATATATACCCACTGATTGCTGCCAAGAACAACTTGCATGGACCCATCTAATTTTGTTCTGTGACAAGATAACCAACCTAGCACACAAGGAGAAAGACACACGTGGGATATATCATGAGTACAGCTCTGGCCAGTGTCCCACACTATATCTTCATGAGCAACTGAAGGAAAAATGGTCTAGATGAAATCACACTAGAATTTAGCACTGACCCAATGGTCCATTGAACACATCTAGGAGCATTCCACCTCTAGAATATGGAATTACCTGCACCACTTCAAATCTGTCATTTAATGTCCAGGGCACAGTAAGGTTAATAAAGGCAGTGTTAAAAATTTCCTGGCTTGTGGCATTTTAATTCAAGCTGTTGGAATTTACTGACCTCTATGTCCCTCTGTGCGCAGCAGGTTTTGTTCATTTCACCACAAAGAGATGGTTTGAGGATGTTAGGTTGAGCATGGTAAAGAGTACATGCTGCACACATTGGAACAGTAAGAATCCATGGTTTAACTCCTACTGATGTGCAGTGTTTGGTCTTGCTTTATTTCAGACATATCACATTGCTTACAAAAAACCCCTCCAAACAACACACCACAAAGTTTTGAAGTTATTTCAATCTTTTTAATTTCTCAGGTTAAAAAATAAAACAAAAAACCCCAACAACTTTCTGCTATCTACTGTCCAACTCCTCCATGAAACATCAATGCACACATGAAGCCCAGAGAAATTCATACAGGTAAACAGGGGAACAATAGGGCTTACATGGATATTGGGAAGCAGAACAAGTGGATGAGAATTCTGCTGGAGAAGGTCCAGAACTTACAACTGCAAAGCAGGTGCATGGGTTACACCTCCACTTGCCACTCCCTGCTGTTATTCAGTGGCTGTAGGATGACCCTGTCAACCCCCAAAATTGCTACACTCCCAAGTAATCCTGGTGGCTTGCCTTCTGACGCATGTTAGGGTGCTCCTTGATTAAGACCACGTAACATCTGAGTTTTATCTAAGCTCTTTCCTCCCATCAATTTCCAATAGAGGAAGAATAATAACAATAAAATGTTTTGGTTTGTTTTTCCCAAGAAATCCTCAATATCCAATAACAACACCAAAAGTAGAGTTTGACCCAGAGTTGTCCAAAACCCAGGAGTCCCGGGCAAACCAAATTCCCCCCAGATCTGCCTCCAGGATCTCTCCCAAAACTGATTCAAATGGAGCCCATAGATCTCTCCATCAAAGTGGTCAGCAAGGGCAACCACCACATGGCCCAATGATGGGCTTAAGTCCATCCACCATTGTGCCAGCCCAGGACCAAGGAAAGCGCTTTTGAGCAAGGACTCTCTTCCAGCCTAGGAAGCACATTTGGATTGAACATGAAGAAAGCAAAGCCAAGACAGACTGATGAGTACTCAAGCAGAGAACACCCTCTGGGTAATACCACCCTTTATCAAAAAAAACAAACCAACAAAACTTGTGCCTCCTTTTCTTACCCTCTGTCATTAATTACAGATTCTAAAGCTAAGTCCCCAGCAGTTTCTTTTTTCCCATTCCACCATACAACCACTTGCTGTGATAAGCCTCAGGCCCCTCGGGTGAGCTAGGTCTTGCAAAGCCTGCTTGCTCATTATATGTGACTTCCATGCCACTTTATTACCAAAGAGCTATTAAGCAGTGCCATCCCCATCACCCTTTCAGGGTTTCCTGCAGGATGCCTCAGTATTACCTTTGGACTACATGTTACCATCAGACTCTACCTGCAGGGATGCTTGCACCTGTTTTTATTTATTGAGTAGATTTATAAAGAAGAGTTTTAGAGCACATGAAGAACATGTCCATCAAGGTCTGCCCCCTCTGCAAGCAGACATAAGTAGGCCAGAGGAAGGCCATGCTCTTTTGTTCCAGCCATACCATGATCTAATACAGTGAGCGCTTTTGCTTAGCAAGCCACTCATCCATCTTCTGGAAGCAGAAGGCAGACAATTAGTGTTGCATTACCCTCTCCTGACACTTAATTAATAACAATATTTGAGGATACTACAACAAAAGAAATCCAGTATCTGATGTTCAGTCTCCCATGGCAGGTGAGCCTGGGGAGCTATGCAGGTTCAGGTGGACATCTCTGATTGAGACATAATGGAAAGTTTCTCCAAGCTGTCCTTGGCCAATGCAATCGTGTTCCTTCCCTTGCAATCTTTTTTCCACAGGGCTATCTAAACAAGAGGCTAACTCAGGATTTAGCAAGTCTGAAACCAGTTTGGGCTTCCTGGAAAAATCAGCCCTGAAGGACCTTGGAGATGTGTTCATTGCAATGTCACCTGAGGTGACGTGGGCATGTGTGGAGGGGGAGGCCATCACTCAACCCAAAGACATAAGGGAACATGTTAACAGGCTCTGGACAGGTAGCTGACAGAGCATGGCTGTCTTAAGAAGCTGATGTTTGTACATCATCTGCTTTTTGCAGTCCAGAGGGTGGCTTCAACATTGCCATCAGTAAGCACCAAACAATGGACTAGCTGGGCACAATGACCTATCTCTTCAAATATTTAGAGACTGCAAGTGTCTGGAATTACTCTGTGCATTTACATTTAAAATAGTGGGCCTTTCATACAGCACAGTAAGTATTCATGGAGTTGTTTTCTTGAACCTAAACTACAATGCTCTGAGATTTGTCAGTTGTCTGCTCCACTTTTCAATTCTCTTTTCTTACGGCTCTTTCATTGTGCCCCAGTATGTCATTCTTCCTTTCCTTTGTGCCTTTAATTTTGCCTTGCAGAATTGCCTAAAAATCACTATTTACAACTGAACAGACAACTCTCACTTATTTCAATACCTTCTCCCTGTTAAAAAAAAACAACAACCCACGAACCAAAAAACCCCACACATAATTATGCCCAAGCTCATAAGAAAACAGAATTACAAAAGAAAACTCTTTGCTTTTTTCCCCCTGTTTCCATCCAGGGGGAACAGCTATTTGCAAAACAACAAAATGCTTTCTGAAGAACAATTACAACACTCAAAACCTGAAATCCAACTCAGACTGCATTCATGAACAAGCTAGTCAAATCAAAGGCCATTGAAAAGATGGGTGGTGTTCTTCCCTGGTGCAATGTGATAATACAGTCTTTTGCCATGAGACAAGGTCTTCTCATGCTTCTACAGAGGTCTGAACTCAGTCAGGTCTATGCCATAGCCACTACAGACTCAACCTGCAGTGGAAGCCAGACCCAGAACCAAACTTAAATGCAAGAATATGCGCTAGATAACAAGGCTTGCTGGAAGCCAGACTAGATGAACCCAGATCTGGCCCTACACCAACTGTCCATCTGGATCAGGATCTGGCATGCATCTAGGCAGCTGGAGATGCCTGTGTCAAGAAAGGGACAAAGCAGAGACAACACCTTCCAACACACAGAAGCAGGAGGTTATAATCATTAGCTGCATTCCATGTTGTGAGAGTTACATGATGAATTTACTTTTAAGAAAAGCAGCTTTGGCTGTGTTTGGGACCTTCTCAGACACACAAGCTGACATCTGGATGCTTTTATTTTTTCACTTTAGCATTTCTAGTGCCATTTGGGGCAAGAGGGAAATGGGTAAGGAAAAGACATCAGGTCTTTGCTGAAAAAAATGCCACCAAGAAAAAAAAAATACCATTTGCAAGCCACTGCTTCAGCACTTCCTGAGCAAGTTCTTCACCCTGTTGCCACACTTGAATACATCATTTCCCACATTCAAGCAGCCTCCACAGAAGTGAAGTTACTCTCTGTGGAAGCACAGCCCACTGCCCTTTGCACACCTGCACATGTACTCCCATCATCAGTGCACCTATTGCCAGCCACAGAACAACCACTGAGACAAACTTCTTCACAGAATCACATAATCATCTTCTTGCAAAGATGTCAGGTAGGTAAGAAAAGCAATAAGCCAGTCTAAAGAATACGTTGCATTTCTACTTCTAATGCCCCAAAATACCTCCAAAATCCTCATAAGTGCTGCTCTTTGACATTGCAGCCTCAAGTCCTGAGCATGTGTATTTGGTTTGGTAGAGTTAATTTTCCCCCAGCAACCCATATAATCCTGTCCTCTGGACACAGAGCTAGAGAAGGTGTTGATAACACATCAGTGTTTTGGTTAAGTCTGGGAAATGCTAGGACAGCATCAAATCTGTTTCTTTACCATTATAGCTTCACCAGTAGGCTGGGGGTGGGTAAGATCTTGGGAGGGAACATGGGCAGGACAGTGGACCCAAAATGACTAAAGGACTATTCCATACCATGTGCTGTCTATTCAGCAATAAAAGATAAGAGAAAGGAGTAGATGGAGACAACACTGGCTATTACAGTGCTTGTATGCCAGAACAACTGTTCCATGTTCTGAAGCCCTATTTCTTAAGGAGTGGTTGGACATCACCTGCTGATGGGTAGTAGAGAATAAATCTTGGGTTTGCTTTATTAAGCTGCCTTTATCTTGACCCAAGAGCTTTTTTCTCATCTTATTTTCTCTCCTCCAGCCTGTGGAGAATGAGAGTGACAGAGCAGCTTGGTGGCCACCTGGGGTCCAGTCAAGGAGAAGCCACCACAACACAGTAAAACACAAAGCCTCATCGTACAAATCAAATCCAATATAAGTTTGGTTTTCATGCCTGGAAATCACTATCAGAAATGAGCTCTGGAGAGTGTGTGATATTTATACACCAGCCATATCGAGCATGAGCAAGTAAAACTTCACTCCCCAAGGAGTCAAGCAGAATAAATTAGAGCAAGGGATCAATACTTTACCGAGAGGTTGATAGCCTTGTCTCAAAGGGCCTCCAAATGGATTCCTGCTCCCAAACCCACTCCCATCAATGGATCCATAAGACATTTTCTAGATAGTAATGGATATAGGATGATAGTTCAAACCTAATAAAACAGAGAAAAAGACAGGTACAACATTGTTAGAAGTCAGTTAAACTCCTGTATTCTAGGAAATGAATGGGGGGGGGGGGGGGAAAGGCAAATGAAAATAATAAAGGACTATCTCCAAAATTCAGGATGTCTGTCTGTGAAAAATAAAAGCACTAAAATCCAGGTCTCCTGGACTACCACTGATCCTGGGGGCAAACAAGTCATTTGACCTCCTTGTGCCTTATCTTCTCTAGTGATACAGGGCAACCATTTATCTGTTTCAGCCACAGCAAGACTTTTAATTCCTCGCTGTTCACAAAGTGCTTTGAGATCCTGAGCTGGTAGGGAAAGACCAGGTACTCCATCAAAAATAGGTACTGCTGTCTTGTGGAACATTACCACTATGCAGCTGGTTAGGAGTCTATCCATCATGCTGCAGTCTTGATGAGCTCTCAAAAGAGACAGTTTACTGCTATATTATAAGCTCCTGGGTCTCCAATATAAATATTGGAGACAGAGTTATTTTTCCTTCCTGATTTGAAAAAATAGGAAGAAAAAAAAAAAAAAAGAAAAAAGTTGCAAGGCAGAATGAAATTAATGCAGCACCATCAGAGAAAGACTACTTCTTCCCACCTCTCTATTGTCTCACCATGAGTCCAAGATACCCTCCAGCACATCAGCAAGGTCCCAAGACTTTGATATTAAAAATAGTTCAAACCCTAAGGCATGGAGATCATAATTAGTGAATGAAGAGAAGAGCTAAAGGTGGTGCAGTAGTTGGGGCATGATACAGGACCAAATCAAGCTGATATAGTCTTGAGAAGAGAAGACTGACGGAGGACCTCATCAATGCATATAAATATCTGATGGGTGGGTGTCCAAGGGAGGGGGGCAAGCTCTTTTTGGTGCTGCACAATAATAAGACAAGGAGCAACAGGTTCAAGCTTGAACACAGAAGATTTCACCTCAGTATGAGGAGAAACTTCTTTACAGTGAGGGTGATAGAGCACTGGAGCAGGCTGCCCAGGGAAGTTGTGGAGTCTCCTTCTCTGGAGACTTTCAAAAACCACATGGATGCATTCCTCTGTGGACTACCCTAAATGATCCTGCTTTGGCAGGGGGGTTGGACCTGATGATCTCTTGAGGGCCCTTCCAGCCACTGATATACTGTGATACTGTGCTATTTCCTTTCACCAACAGTATGAAAAAATGCCCCAAACAGATACAATCTGAAGGCTAAGGACAGAGACTTAGTCCTTTAAAAACCTGGAAGAAAATGTTGCCTCCTGCGTAACCCTTCATCAAGCAGCAATGTGGTGATGCTGAAGTAAAGCAGCATAGGACAGTCCAGTGGAGAGCAGATGTTGGTATGAGATGACTGGGAACACCACCTGCCCTCACTTTAGGTATTTGCTCTGTCTTAAAAATGTCACTTGTTAACTGAAGGAGAACTGAAAAAAAAAACAGGCCAGCAAACCACTATCTCCAACAAGCAAGCATCTGCAATCCCTTCACTGCAATGGCAATATCATGTAACTGTAGAAGAGTTGGTATTGGAAAAGTCTTTTGAAGGCCATCTAGTTCAACCTACCTGCAACAAGCAAGGGCATCTTCCACTAGATCAGGTTGCTCAGAGCCCTGTACAACCTGACCTGGAATGTTTCCAGGGATGGGGCATCTACCGCCAACTGGGGGAATCTCTGCCAGCGTTTCATCACTCTCAGCATGACAAATGTCTTTCTTACATTTACTGTGAACCTTCTCTCTTTTAGTTTAAAACCATCACCCCTTGTCCTGTTACAACAGACCCTGCTAAAAAAGTCTGTCCCCGCTTTTCTTACAACCTCCCTTTAAGTATTGAAAAGCAGCTATAAGGTGTACCTGGAGCCTTCTCATCTCCAGTGTGACCAGCCCCACCTCTCTCAGAGTGTCCTCAGAGCGGATGTGTGATCATTTCTGTGGTCTCCTCTGGACCCACTGCAACAGGTTCATGTCTTTCTTGTACCAAGAAAGATGGTGGGCTGTAACGCTGGATGACATGAGATGCAAGGCTCTGTCCCAGGCTTGGATATCCAAACTGGACATTACCAGGACTGGCAGCTTTCCCTCCAATGTGCAAAAAGCTGGGAATGGCCTCCAGTTTGTAAGAAAGTCTTGGTACATGGCCATGTATTGCATGACGTTCTGATGTATCTATGCACTGATAGATGCCTCAGCAAACGGCTGAAGTCTCTTCTGAGGGGCAACAACACAGCAGTCAGCTTGCAACTATTCCCTTGGTTTGTCTCCCATGAAGAACAAAGCACCAGAAATTCCCAGTTCTGTACTGTACTGGGAACAGTACAGTGGTCTCCAGCAACTCTTGTATTTCATTCTCCTTTTTTCTTTTAAGCAAAACCAAATGAAAAAATTGCTGCTGAGATTCACCAGACACAGAAAGTCTAGGACTAAAGGAAATCACACTGTCCTCCTTAATTGGACCAGACACATAAAAGAGGATGGAAGTGTAACTGCCTTGAGAGAGCATTGAAAGCTGAAGAAATCCAAGGTGTAGCTTTCCCACCCGGGCTCAGTGTACCACACACACAGAGAACTGACATCACAGGGTATCAGGAGTTGGAAGGGATCTCCAGATATGTTGGAGTCCAACTTCCCTGCCAGAGCAGGACCATAGAATCTAACACAGGTCACACATAAATGCATCCAGAGGGGTCTTGAAAGTCCAGAGAAGGTCATTACCTGAAAGCAGGCTGTATTTTGTCTTCTCCCAAGTAATTAGCAATAGGACTAGAGAAAGCAGGCCAAAGTTGTGTCAGGGGGGTTAGACTGGATATTAGGAAAGGTTTCTTTACTGAAAGAAAGTGGTCAGTTGTTGGCACAGGCTGCCCAGGGAGGTGGTGGTGTTGCCATCCCTGAAGGTGGTCAAGAAGCCTGTAGATGTGGTGCTTCAGGATATGCTTTAGTGGTCAAGGCAGTTGTGTGACTCTGGGACTCAATGAGCTTAAAGGTCTTTTCCAACCTTAATGATTCTCATGTTCTATAAGCAGGGAAGTGGGGCAAACACACTGAAAACTGCTTTTATAGAGAGGTTGATCCTGATCTATCCTTTCTATTTAGAGATAAGCAAGTGCTGTGACTTCCCCAAGACTACATACAACAAACGTGAACATCTATACCGTGTTGTAAAACGACTTGATTACAACTGGGCAAGTGTTGCTTTGGCAAACAGTGAATGCCTCTATTTTTGGCTCAACAGAGTTGTGTGAAAGGAGAAGAGAAGGAAGAGCTTTCAGAGCACTCCAAATGTTTTGTGTTGTTTTATCATTTTCAAAGCATGCTTCCATTATATTTTTATTCTGCCCCTCAGAGAAATAAATAAATAAACAACAACCTCTGACAATGAAATATTTTGGTTCGCTTTAGCCAATCTTTTTAGAAACAACCACCTCCCACCCCATCCTACTGAGCCATTGAAATATCCCTTATTCACACAGCTCCACAACCACTCCTACCCCACAGTCATATATTTACAGGAAAATTTAACAGCAGATCTAAATATCTTTAACTTGATTGGCAATAAAACCGTTTCCCTCCTCATTCCCATGGCATCTCCCAAATCTTTTGTTTACTGCTCCTCAGGGAGACTTGTCCAATTTACTTTACAAGTAGATTGTACAAACTGGAACGAGCATTGCCTAACAGATACAAGAGAAATAAATAAAAAGAAGAACAGAAAAAAAAAAAAAAGAGAGGAAAAAAACATTGTCTCAGCTTTATCCTCATCCCCTAAAATATAAACGAAGGAACAACCACGCCTAAACCAGATTAAAAAGACATCCATTCTGCCAGAGGCATGAATCTGTGTTATCATGGAACCACAAAATGGTTGGAAGGGACTGTAAGGATCAGCCAGTTTCAATCCCCCTACCATCACCAGGGACACCCTTCAAGTTGCTCAAAGACCCATCCAACCTGGACTTGGACACTTAAAGGAGGGGGAGGTGGTGGAGTCACCATCATTGGAGGTGTTTAGGAGGAGACTTGATAGTGTGCTTGGTTGTATGGTTTAGTTGATTGGGTGGGTTGGATAATAGGTTGGACACGATGATCTTGAAGGTCTCTTCCAACCTGGTTTATTCTATTCTATTCTATCCAGAACTTCATTTTAATGACATGCAACTACTTCTTACTTTGTACATCCTGTAGAAGTCAATGATGCAATGAATGTAATAGCATGATGTAGGATCTCAAGGAAAGGGTCGGTCCTCCATGTTTCTCAGAATGGAAAGATACTAGCAGGCAAAACCCAGCAGGCAAATCATTTAAATTGTTCCACTATATAGATCAGTCTCCATTTAGATGGCCACCATTATTAGCAGCAGGCATGAAAAGTAAGACTTCAGCACAGAGTAAATATGTCAGAGAGCACTTTAGGCAAATTGGGTATGTTTAAAGTTGAGTTGGACTGAGAAATACATAAGCACACTGGAAAGAAATGGACATACTGGAGCAAATCCAGTGGAGCCACGAAGATGATTAAGGGATGGGAACAGCTGATGTATGAGGAGAGACTGAGAGAGCTGGGACTGGTCATCCTGGAGAAGATAAGGCTCAAAGTTGAGAGTTGTTAACATGATTAAATATCTGATGGGAAGAAGGAAACACAATGGAGCTGAACTCTTCCCAATGAGTGGTACTCATTGGCAAGACAACTTGGACTCGATGGTCTTAGAGGTCTTTTCCAGCTGAAACAATTCTATGAGTCTTTGATTTAATTAATTGAAATATGGGGAAATCCACTTAGAAAAGAAAGAAGCTGTTTGTTTTGGTTTGGGTATTTTTGTTTGATTTTCCTTTTTTTATGTTGAGGGTGGTCAAGCACCAACACAGGTTATGTAGACAGGTCATGGAGTCCCCATCCTTGGAAATATTGCAGGCCTGACTGAACATGAGCCTGAACAACCAGCTCTAGGTGACCCTAGATGGCTTCCAAAGGCTCCTTCCCACCTCAGGTGTTGTGAGATTCTGCAATTTTCTTCCTGAGAAGCCTGAAACAGCTTGGGAGCCATTCATGGACCACTTAGCAGACCCTTATTGTGGGTGGAGAAAGGATGAGTAAGAAAGTTACAAAACCATCAACTTCATTGCCATCGCCTGCAAAAACAAGGTAATAAACTTACTGGAAGTATCTGAGTATCTGATGTTAAAAAACAAAAAAAGAGCAACAGGCAGTTTGCATCTGGCAACAACTCATAGCAAATCAACTTTCATTTCTTTATGCAAGAAGTTAGTAGGCAGTGAAGCTAGAAGAAAAACAGCAGATATTACAGCTTTACCTTGTTAGGGGTTCCCTTACATGGCAGAAGAAGTGGACTGGAGGTGCAGGTGAATTGGTTTTGATTAGAAAAATGCTCCCAATGGACTGTTGCAATAACCAAAGAAGAAACTGTGCTCTGCTGGGTCCACCAAGCTCTGCTTTCTTTGTATTTTGAGCAGTGATCTTGGGGATGAAATAGGGATTAACACCATAACTGAGTTAGTCTGGCTAAAGTTAATGCTTCAGCCCACCAAACACACACCCCACCAAACAGCTCTGGCTGGCTGAACATGAGCCATCCTGTGTCGCTGGATAGGGATAGGGTGACAGCGCGACGAAGATAAAACGCAAGCCGAGTATAGAGGAAGACAAAAGAGTGCGCTTATTCCAGCAAGCAACACATATTTGTATCTATCTTGTTAGTGTGGCTGCATGTGATTGGTTCACAGACTCTCCTCAAGATTCTTACGGGTTAGTGATAGCATTGCTATGGTTACTTGTTAAGCTAGTCCAGGTGGCTTCCCATCTTATCTTGCCGTTTCTCATCCTCCAACATCCAGTCCAGGGAGTTTCCAACTTCTCATGGGAACACAGTGATGTTTTCTCACTAGAGCTCTTCAGAAGGTCTACAGATTCATCACAGTCTCCCAAGCCTGTGCCCAGGTGGCATCCTGGCCCGGATCAAAAGTAGCATGACAAGCTCAGCACTTGTGAGACGACACCTTGAGTACCAGATGCAGCTATGGGGCCTTCACTCCAAGATAAACATTGAGGTGCTGGAGCAGGTCCACAGAAGGGCAACAGTGCTGGTGAAGGGTCTGGAAAACAGGTCTTCTAAGGAGCAGCTGAGGAAACTGGGTTTGTTATGTCAGGACAAGAGAAGGCTGAGGGAAACCATCTCACTCTCTACAACTCCCTGAAAGGAGGTTGGAGCAAGGTGGGGGTCAGTCTTGTCTCCCAAGGAACAAATGATAGGATAAGAGGAAATGGTCTCAAGTTGCATCAAGGAAGGCTTACATTAGATATTAGAAGAGAAGATTTAACTGAAAGGGTTCTCAAACACTGGAATAGGCTCCCCAGGGGTGTGGTTGAATCTCCATCCCTGGAGGTGTTGAAAAGATGCAGAGATGTGGAGCTGAGGGACATGGCTTAACACCAGACTTGGTTGGACTTGATGATCTTCAAGGTCTTTTCCAACCAAAACAACTCTATGATTCTATGATTCAGCATTCAGAGCAATCCCAACAAAGCATTAATTGACATTTGACAAAGAAAACAAGATGCCACACAATTCAGGTCAACTGCAGGGACTTGAATTTACAAGGAAACAAGTGCAAGAATGATGGAGAAATGATGGTGAAGCCAGTGCTGCAGAGAAGGACAGAGAGACACTACAGGACTGCAAGCTGAGCTCAGACTTGCAGCAGCATTCCCAGTAAAGGTGTCAGACATCACCGTGGGATGTATAAAGAGGATTACAATATCTAGACAGGTGAAATAAACTTTTTTTGTTTGACCTCACAGTGAAGAGACCTCAGCTGTAGGCATCAAGCCTCAGCAAAGATTTTGCCACAGAATTCAGAGAGTCTAGAGGGAGCTGGAAGAATGACAACAGGTCAAGAGAACGTGGCCTGCTAGGAAAGATTGAGTAAATGGGGTTGCTTCACCTAGAGAAAGGGAGATTGATGGGGAAACTTAAGCCTTCAAATCTGTGCAAAGCTGCTGCAAAAATGGAAGGAAAATTTTCTCTTCATTTGTGTTGGACAAGACAAGGGAACAGCTCTAAATCAAAGCAGTTAAAATGAAGTGAGACATTGGGAGAACCTATGAGGAAGGACAGAGCACCTCTGGCAACAGGCAACAAGAAGGTTTTCTTACACCTGGAGGGGATAAAACTGGCCAACTGGACATCTTTGCTGTCTAGTACTGTTTAACATCTGGATGATAGGGCAAAGTGTTTCCTCATCAAGTTTGGTGGTGCCACCAAACCTGGTGGAGTGGGTGACACATCAGAGCTGTTGGTGCTGCTGAGTTTCTCTGCCTAGGGAATGTTACTGCTACCATAGTGCAGACTCCTGTTTAATGTTCAGTTCTACAACAATAAAACCACAGTTTGGATAATAATTATCTGCCATTAATGAACACAAAGGGTGGTGAGAGGAATGGTACTCTTGTGCTTCATTCCCAGCTCTACCACCATCTTGTTGATGGAAAGTGCCTCCACTGGAAGCTTCAGAAGTGATTAGCAATGACAATTCCATTTCTGCATGGCCACCTAGACATACATTTTCCCAAGGTTTTTAACCCAGATAAAATCCCTGCACCAACCAGCCTGACCTTTCAACAGAGAGCAGATCATTTCATGCAAGTCATATTTACACATCAGTCCCAACAGCGTCTGGCCAAACCAGGTCACTTCTTTCCATAAGAGCCTCTCTGAGGTTTGTTAATGAAGGACCTGACCCAGACACTGTTAGAAGAGCTGCCCAACTCTCCAGCCTGTCCAGGTCTTTGGAGAAAGTGATTTCTTACATCTGTCTCAATTCCACTGCCTGTAAAATGGACAGATCCTACCTGCAGAGTACTAAGATTAACTCAGTTAACGTGGAAGTTTTAGGAAGCCATGAGATGAAAGGGAATATTTCCACAGAGTGCTGCTTTTCCAAATCCTCTCTCACAGTTTGGTCCCCAGATTCAGCTGTCACTCATGTCAGCCATGTCACTCTTCAGCTTTCTCAGGGTTTTTCTCAACTATTAAAACCAAAACTCAATAAACCTTTATTTTGTTCATCTGGAAAAATAGCTCTTTCCCAGAGAGCCTGGATTTATAAAGAAGCCCTGCTGCTGAAGCACTTTTGGATTTAAATTATTATTATTTTTAATGTAATCAGTGGGTTTAACATCAAATTGGTGTAACTGCACAAATCCCTAAGTGCTTGCTGCACATTGCAACACATCTGTCAGAGGGCAATCAGAACAGCTGCAGGGGATGACTTTCTTCTTTCTCAGCCTGTGCCTCTGAGGTGATTTATGCTCCTCTGGATCTTTGGTGAAGTTTTAATATTAACATCATGCTCTCAGGTGGCTTCACTCAGGCAAGGTGAGGAAAGCAGTGCTCAGGGGCTGAAGAAATGAGTAGCAGGAGAGTGGTCCAGGAGTGATGCTTTGTATGCAGCAGGGATAGAGATGCAGCAATATGGATGTTTCCTCCCATTTTCCTTCCCAAATAAGTTTTAACACTGATGAAAGGTCCTTGGAGAGTGAAGTCATCTCTGTCCCAACAGCCTGAAGAGCACACTGTCTAGTCTAGGTTGACATGATACAAAATATAGCAAACCCAACAACAAATAAACCCCAGGATGTTATATTTATCATCCTAGAACTGTAGAATCATTTCACTTGGAAAAGACCTGTAAGATAATTGAATCCAACCATTGACCTAACACCACCACGGCGATTAAACCATGTCCCAGAGTGCCATGTTTACACGTTTTCTGAACGCCTCCAGGGATGGTGACTCCACCACCTCCTTGAGCAACCTGTTCCAATGCCTGACCACTCCTTTTTTTCCTAATATCCAACAAGGCCTTCTAAAAAACAAACTGTCTTCCAGAAACTTCTAGAGACACATATCTAGTACTTCACAGGCACAACGTCTCTTATGACTGTGAACAACCTGATTCAATACACTGAATAATGCTCTCGTCTCCTCCTCCAGCTCAAGTGTACTACACAGCAAAGCAAACGCCCACAGCCTTAAGGCATCATGGAGTAGGTACAAAGTAAAACCAGCACCAGCTACTTCTGCTATTCTGGAGATTTTCTAAAAAATAATGACAAAATAAAATCTTTTTGCATTCTTCCTCCTCAAAGCCTTATTTCAAGAAAGCATCTGGTCACTTTATAACAGATTGAGTTTTTCTTCCCCGTGGAATGGATGCCTTCATAGATATCTCCAGAAGCAAAGCAGTTTGTCTCTAGAACAGATACTATCAAGACCAGCTGTGAAGTCAGAGACAGTGAGATAAGACATCAAAACATTTTGTAGAGATCTGTAACAAGACACAGATAGGGACAGTTGGTTTCCTGTGCTTCTAGTTGGGATAACACCAAGAGCTCTGGTGATCAGTGCAATTGATCACAGCCTTAACTTCATCTCATTGTTCCACCAGCTCAGTAATACTATGCAAATCCAACATGAACACTTTCTGCCTAACTCCTTTGTAAATCAGTGTGCTGGTTCAAGCTTCAACTGGATTGAGATTGAGATTCCTCCCCTCTCCCCCTTTTCCTGGTGAAGTAGAACCAAAAAAAAAGGGTAGGGGAAAGGAGAGGTAAATTCACAAAAGGAATAGTCTGGAATCAGTTTGGAAGTAAAAGAGGTAAATTTTTAACAACATATATATATATATATATAACAGGAAGGGTTCACAAAGGAACACCCTCCTGTCAATCACAAGTACCACCAAGCTCATGAAGACTCACAGAATCACAGAACAGTAGGAGATGTAAAGGGTCCTCTAGAGCTCAACTAGTCCAACCTCCCTGTTCAGCTAGAGAAGGTTGCACAAGAATGTGTCCAGGTAGGTATCGCATCTCTCCAGTGAAGAAGATGCACAACGTCTCTGGGCAGCCTGCTCCAGTGCTCTGTCACCTCCAAAGCAAAAAAGTTCTTCTTCATGTTCAAACAGAACTTCCTGTGTTCCATTTTGTGCTTGTTGAACCTTATCCTGTTGCTGGGCACCACTTAATATCTAAGACCTGCTACTGACATTAGAGGACTTAAGATCTGATGGACTGTCACTCAACATAAAGAAGAAAGAAGTCATAAGTAACAGAGATGGGAAGGAATCATCTGCAAATCATCTGTATACATTTCACGTTACATAAATGTCTGCATACCAGACACGAAGAAGAGAGGTAAGGCAAGCAATCTGGAATAATTCTGCACTCCTTTCATGTCAAGTCCGTGCTGCTGCTTCAATAGACAGAGTTTTCTTCCACATCAACCTGAGATGCATGTCTTCTCACAAAAGAACTGAAGACAGGCTTCAAATCCCACTAAGTGGCACCAGGGACAGGTTGGCCTCAGGCAAAAGCCAAGAATAAAGCACAGATGTATTTTGTTTACCCTGGGAATCTCAAATTCCTAAGCCCCCCCTGTTTAAGCTGCATAAACTTCTCAAGAGCAAAAGCAGCAATTTAAGACTGATAGAAAAAGCCTTCCACCAAAAGGATGACATACAACGTGGCAAGACCTTCAAAGCACAAGGCAACACACACTGAAGGAGTTTGGTTCCCAAACGTTGCAGCTGAGTGAGATAAATAACAAAGTGACTGCACTAGCAAGGTCAATCCTCAGGACCCGCATATCTTCACCTGAAGAAGCAATCAGGCTTCCTTGATTCCGAGGTATTTAGATCAAGTAAAAAGAAGGAGGACATTCTTTGAGAAACCAAAGATGTTTTGGAGTCTACTGCCACTGAGCTGGATGTAACATTTTCAAATGATCATCTCTGGGCTATAAAGATGGCAGAGCCTAGATGACTTACTGCCCGATCACTCTTAGCTTATTTTGCTTGAGATGCATTGAGATTGATGCACCCCCTCCTATTTTTTTTTTTTTTTTAAACAAGATTAAATTAATGGTTAAGCAACATTTCTTCTGGCTCCTGTAGGAGAACAGAAGGCTGAGGGGAGACCTTATTGCACACTACAACTACCTGAAAAGAGGTTATAGTGAGGTGGGGGCTGGTCTCTTCCCCCCTAGTATCAGGTAATAGAATGAGAGGGAATGGCCTGAAATTGTGCCAGGGGAGGTTTAGATTAGACACTGGGAAAGAAGTCTTGACTGAAAGAATGGTCAGGCTTTGGAGCAGGCTGCCCAGGGAGATGGTAGAGCTACCACCCTGGAGATGTTCCAAAACTGTGTAGATATTGCACTTCTGGACACAATTTAATGGCCATGATGGTGTTAGGTTGCTGGTGGTACTTGATGATCTTAAGACGTCTTTTCCAACTGAAACAATTCTATGATAAGATGATCTCAACAGCTTCCAACCCTGAATTTTTCTAATACAAATGCTGTGAAACACTGCCTGTTCTAATCCACCAAGAGTTCTCTTTCTTTCTTCTTTTTAATTTTTGCATTGCCACCTGCTCTTTGGTAGCTTGGGCCACGTTGTCTACCTTTTGTGAACCTTGCATGTAGAACAGTCTTAATCTATCCCTACGCCTAACACAGAAGTATTACATATTTCAGTGAACAGCAAAATTACATTTCCAGTCAGTTCAGAATCCAGGTTTCAGCTGCCTTTTCACTGGTTACAAAAGATGAATATTAATGCCTCTCTTCTGTGGGGAAATAAACAAAAAGAAAAGCCAAACAGAGAGGAGAAACACAAAGAAGAGGGAACTGCTGTCTAGTTTGCTACTGTGAAGTCAGAGCAAATTTATTAATTATTAAAATAAATAAACATTCACAAATGGACAAAGACCAACTACAACACCCTAGGTCAGCAGAGCACCAGAGAGAGCATTTATGCATTTATATAAAATTTCAAGAGAATACAGAAATATAATCTGAGAATGGCAACCAGTTTTGAGGCCATAGGAACGTCCTGACTGACACATTTGCAATGCTTTAGGGGAAAAAGATACAGGGTAAAATGCATGAATTAATAGATTCCTAAATTTCATGATTGTGCTAACCCAACATCACTGATGTCCCATTGTGCCACTTCCTGATGTACATTAAGCTGAATGGTGATGCAGTTATCACCTCCGAGGGACAAGATGCCATTCACAGGCACTTGGACAAACTTGAGACATGGATCTGCATGAATCTCATGAAGTTCAACAACACCAAATGCAAGGTCCTACTCACAGGTCAGGGCAACCCTTGGTATCAATACCAGCTGAGGGATGAAGTGATTGAGAGCAGTCTTGCAGAGAAGGACCTGGGGTGATGGTGGATAGAAAATTGGACATAAACTGTCAATGTGCACTTACAGCACAAAAGGCCAACTACATCCTGGGCTGCAACCAAAGCAGCATGGGCAGAAGGTTGAGAGAGGTGATTATGTCTCTTTACTCCGCTCTCCTGAGTCCCTCCTGGAGCACTGTGCCCAGCTCTGGAGTTCTCAGCACAGAAAAGACACAGAACTGTTGGAGTGGGTCCAAAGGTGGCCACAAATAAAGATCAGAGGGCTGGAACACCTCTGCTATAAGGACAGGCTGAGAAAGCTGAGGCTGCCCAGCCTGGAGAGGGAAAGGATGTTGGATATCAAGAAAAATTTCTTCCCTAAAAGTGTTGTGAATGTGTGGGACAAGCTGTCCAGGGAGGTGGTGGAGTCAACACCCCTGGAGGGATTTAAAAGACATGTGGATGCAGCATTGACACACATGATTTAGTGGTGACCTGGCAGTGTTCGGTTAATGGTTAGACTGGATGATTTTAAAGATCTCCTCCAACTAAAATGATTCTATGTAGTTCAAGAAGAGGCAAAAAGGGCCAGTTCATATGCACCACCAGCTTCTGCTGACAAGGGCATTTCTGACATTTCTATTCCTTGCTCTGCCCATTGTGCTTCTGTGGTGACTCCAACTATGTGCCTTCACACAGGACTTGCAAATAATGGCCATGCTGTGAGACACAGTCAAACCAAGTAGCAAAAATACATTTGTTGCAACAATGAGAAAATGCAGAAAGATCATTGGGTTTGCACTGGGTCCTGTGGCCACCTGTCACAAAACAATCTGGAGCTAGCAAAGGCTGTGAGCCAATTTTCCTTCCAAATTAATGTCAATTTGCTGAAGAACCTCTACTGAACCTGCTTTTGGCCACAGTACACAATGGGGAAAAAAAGAAATGAATGTTCCAGTTTTCCAACTCTTTCACCTTTGCCAAGACCCCTCACTGATGGAGGGTTACTTGAACCCTCAATTATTTCAAGTGGTCCTTCACAGCACATCAATCTACTTTCACAGAGGACTTTGCATTTTTAAACTATACCACACTCTCCCTAAGTTGTGGGGGGAGAGTGAGCAGCTTCAGTAGCATTAGAAGACGCAGTCTCAAGCTGTGCCAGGGGAGGTTTAGGCTGGATGTTAGGAAGAAATTCTTCATAGAAAGAGAGACTGGCCATTGGAATGTGCTGCCCAGGGAGGTGGTGGAGTCACCATCACTGGAAGTGTTTAAGAGACTGGATAAGGCACTTGGTGCCATGGTTGAGTTGATGAGATGGTGTTGGGTGACAGGTTGGACTTGATGATCTCAAAGGTCTTTTCCAACCTTGTCTGGTCTATTCTATTCTATTCTATTCTATTCTATTCTATTCTATTCTATTTCCCCTCCCCAAATAAAAGCCATTCAAAACCAAGGTTTAAAGCAAGGGATACTCCTTAGTAGGTGCAAAGCACAGGCAGGACAAGGAATGGCTGGGGCTGCCTGCAGCAAGGCAACAGGATGAAAATTAAGAAATGTGGACTGTAGAGGAAAAAGCAATTGAGATGGTTTTGACCACAGACATTCACCATAGGAATGCAGAAGAAAAAAAAGAAATAGCAACAGATTTGCCTGAATCCTAGGAAAATGTGCTAACATTTTCCCTCGTCAGCTGGGGAGTGGAAGCTTTCCATGACTGAGATTCATATCTCCTGCCTACAGCAGAACATGGTAGGCATGTGCAGGATTAGCATAGCAGGAGGAAAGACATTTCAACCTTACATTGTGTTTGAAGGCTTACAGGCAAGGACAATAAGGAAGTGCACACAACAAATTTCTTCACAGGAGGGGTTGTCAAGCCCTGGAATAGGCTGCCAAGGAAAGTGATGGAGTCACCACCCCCAAAGGTATTTAAAAGCCATGTAGATGTGGTGCCTTATGAGGGATATGGTTTAGTGCTGACCTGGCTGTGGTGGGATAATGGCTGGACTTGATGATCTTAAAGATCTCTTCCAACCACAAGGATTCCATGAAAGCTCCATTTCAGCTCATTTCTCAGCTTTGGTATCACTCACCACACACTTTGGAATTCCTCCTTCCTGCTGATAAGCTCATGTAGCACATGATGGCACCAAAGGGAACCAAGTAGCAAGTATCAAGAAGAAAAAGCAGCTTTGCTTCAGTGCATGACTCATGCAAGAATGCCAAGCCTTGAACAAGCCAAAGCAAAACATCTGACTATCAAACCCTGCACGAAGCAAGAAGTTACCCTTAAAAATACAGACTGCAGGGTTTTTTTCCAGAAAAAAAAAAGCAGTTTGTATTTTTCAAACAGCCATGTCTAAGAGCCTGATGGAGACAGGACACACAATGTGGGATGCAACTTGCTAAATATAGGTGACAAGGACCATCATAAGATACCATGTGAGGCACATGTGAGGCTGGTAGACTTGACTGGTGATGCACAGTCTTCTGGGATGGCAGGAGAGTGGGAACCAGCTCCAAATTAAGGCATCTAAATCTCAGTGTGTGCACAAGGCATCTGAGCACCCATGGATACTAGCAGAGACTTTAGTCAGTCCAGTCAGTGAAGACTGAAGAACAAGTCAAAACACATAGGAGGTTCCTAACTTTTCAGTAAACAGACCAAGATTAACAAAATACTAAAATTTACTATTACATCTATCATTCTCACCTCTTTCTTCTGTGTTTTATTTGATCTACCACATAATAAGAACTTAAGACATAACATCTCTTAAGGGTGAGAAAGGAATGACAGAGTGGGGGAAAAGAAGTCCTGAGTCACTGGAAAAGGCAAACAACCCCCACCTGCAAGAACTGGAAGTAATGCATCAAATCCAGGAGAAGACAGGAATGAAAGAAATGAGGTAGTCCTGCAAGTCTAGGAAATATGAACTTCATGCCACAGGCTACTGTAGATGATAAAAATCATACACAGGCTTAAAATGAAACAGGATGAGGAGAAGTAGAAGGAAGGAGACAGAAAAAGAAGCAATGAGAAGTAAGAAAAAAAGGAAGAAGGAAAATATCCACCACGTGGTGTTAAATATACTGCTTCTGAATCAGGGAACAGGTCTTTCTTGGAATGAGCAGCCCGAAATTGAAGCCAGTATTTGAGGTGTGGCCTCATCAATGCCCAGCACAGGGAGCCCATCACTTCCCTAGTCCTGCTGGCCCTGCTATTGCTGGAACAAGCCAGGACATTGTTGGCCTTCTTGGCCACTGAGACACACATCAGCTCATGATCAGCCAGCTGTCAACCAACATCCCCCAGGTCCTTTTCTGTCAGGCAACTTTTCAGCCACTCTGCCCCAAGCCTGTAGCACTGCATGGCACTGGTGGCACTTGGCTTTGTTAAACCTCCTACAACAGAACTCGACCAATCAATCCATCAGTATATAACAATCTTTTGGCCCCAAATAAGGTGAAGTAAAACAGATCCTGATCTGCTGTATCTGCTCTCAGCTGGCGACGGCAGTGTCCGCAACGACACTCTCATCACATTCCCTTTACAATAGCATTACAGAGAACTACACTACTGAGAAGAAACACATATTGAGTAGAAATACATACTCCCACACATGACTTTTTATTCTCTCTCCAAGCTTGTCTAATCTTAATGGCCCCATTTTATTATTGCTTGGTTGAATTTTTTAGTGGTTTGATTCTACATAAATGATAGGATCCACATCTGAGGCGAATCGTTTCCTCTTGCTCCCTGCATGCATGCAGTCAGGTTTTAACTTCCTTTTTTTTTTGTCTTACAAATGTTTTCAGTTTGAAGAAAGCATCATTCTGAAAATGAAATAAATAAAACATAATGTGAAGGAGACTCCTCCATAATGGAGTTGGGACAGAGACCAAAAGAACTTGTATTTCAAACGTTCTATTGCACCGTTTGCTTGAGTTACATTCAAAGCTTTGGGAACTCATCCAAACCTACACAGACACAAAATAATCCACAGAAATTACAGCTGCAAGGTGCCAGTGACAGTGAGGAGTGTTTTGCTTGGAAACTGAAAACTCAAGTATGAGGTGCAAAGCATGGAATAGCTTGGGCAAGAAGAGAAATGTCCAAAACAGAAATGATGAACAGAGAACATTTGACTTTGTCCCCCCAACATAAAAAACCAAGGTGGCAAAGAGAATGGAAGAAGGCCTGTGCAAAAATCAATTGGACAAATGTTAGAGGAGTTTCCCTCCCTTCCACAGGTTTTTGGGTTTGTCTCCCCCCCTACCTCAGTGAAGGATTTTGAAGAATCTCTAATGGGTTTGGACACTTTCTTCCCTTTGTGAATAAACCACAGCAAAGTCCAAACTCCTGAAATCAAGGCAAAGCAGAGAAATGGAGACCATATGGGCCTTAGACAGCTTCAGAGCAGACAAAAAAATCCTTGGCTAAACTGATCACAGCCATAGGTAATACGTTTCCAACAAGGACCTTCTGAAGGATAACAAGGTCCACGTGCCCTCCCACCTCCTCTGAAGAGTTGCTCCAGTTCGGAGAGCTCTTATAAGAGCCCACAGGGAGGAAACACAATGGCTGTTGAGTCCCAAAAACACATGAAGCTCTTCTGAAGACCCATTACAGAAAGTCAGAGGACAGCTTTTCGTTTCTAGAACCACTACAAGCACACAACTCCTCTTCTCCATTGTTTATATTCTCCTTGGTAAATGACTTGATCGAATCACATTTAACTTGGAAAAAACCACCCCAACCAAAAACCAAATAAAAACCACCAAAAAAACATCAAAACCTGAAACCTAAACAAACTTGAAGTCAGCTATGTAAAGATAAAAACTCCATCTTTAAATTGAAAGAAGACAGAACATCTTATCCACTGTACCTTTCAAATCAAACCCCAATCTCACTAAGAGAAGCAATGAAAACACTGCAACTGGAGCATAACTGAAAGAGTTTAAGGTCAAACAAAACCCCCAAACAATTCAGGCAATTAAGCTCGTGGGAGCATAGGGAGGGTGCACAGACTTGTGTCTAATGGGTTTGTTCCACAATGAGACCAGAAATATTTATTCAAATTGAACAGTGCCTCCCTCTTTGTGCTGCCTTAATCCAAGGATTAAATTTGTTATCCACACAAAGTATGAGAATCTGGCCCCTAATGATTACATGCTCATAAAAATCAGAAGATATTGTTGCTATTTCAACTAAGTATCATAAACAACAGCATCAATTAAATTTTGCCAGGCACTGTACACATTCTGGATGCCTCAGAATAAATGGTTTCATTGCAAAATAGAGTATGTGCAAGCTCCAGGAGGGATGGGTAGTCCCACTTTAAATTGCTCTGAGGAAATAGATGCCTCCACCAGGTTGTTACTTTGCAGGGAACTGTTCTGAAATCCATTTGCAAATACTCAGTTCAGAAAGTTGAGATAGCTGCTCTCTGGAGATAAAATTAAGGGAAATTATAAAAGAATGAAAGGCTAAAAAAAGAAGTCTGGTCCAGATGGATTCCCGGCTGAATTCTATAAAATATTTACAGATCTTCTGTCATCAAAACTTACGTTTCTTTTTGATGAGGTGGAAGCCAAAGGCTTTCCACCTGTCTCTTTATTTTTTTGTTTATATCCTCACAGAAGAGATAGTAATATTATAAAGAATAATAATAAAAAACCCCACAAAACCCAGCCACAAAACAACAACAACAACAGCCCTACAAAACCACAACTCGCCACGGACTTCAATCTTAGCTGTAATTACTGCAAGTGACTCCAATTAATCAATGTTGATTCTAATATTCAGTGATATTGCTCCTTTGCTTAATTTAGCCCAAAGTTGTTCCCTAAATCCTAAGTTCAAGAGTTATTTCATTAAAATAGTCTTAGCTTGGATAAGCACTGGCTGGTACCACCATCATTCATGCAATAAATTAACAGCCTGGCCTCACGACAGTGCTGTCTCTAGATACCAAAAGATACTTCATCATTTGTCATAAGGGTAAAGTATCCACTTTTTCATTTAAGATCAGCCCAAAAGTTCTCAATTTTCTGCTCCTAAAATTGTCATGTTTCATTTGCTAACATCCACACTACTGGATCTCATCTCCCAAAGAAGGAGGGAGCAGTTCACAGTCATACAATTGTTTAGATTGGAAAAGACCTTCAAGATCATCAAGTCCAACCATTATCCTAGTACTGCCAGGTCACTACTAAACCATGTCCTTTGGCACCACATCTGCACATCTTTCAAACACCTCCAGGGATGCTGACTCAATGTATATTTGTGACATGCTGATTGATTTTGCATCAGTTGCAGTCCTGTAGATGATAGAGTAGATAAACATGGAGCAGCCCTTCAAACTGCAGTATGATCCCATTGGTCCTGGCAGGACTTTGGAGAAAGATCACAGAACTGTCAGGATTGGAGGGGACCTCAGCGATCATCTAGTTTCAACCCCCCTGCCATGGGCAGGGACACCTTCCACTTGATAGATGTGACTGAGCATCAGCAACGATCACAGGAATTCAACCCTTTTATTTCAGGGTATCAATCCAGGCAGTGCTTGGTACTTCTGTATTTGATGTGAAAGGTAAGAAGGTGAAGACAGAGGGCTGAGACCAAGGGGTGAGTCACAGAATCAGAAAATGGTTTGGGTTGGGAAATCATCTAGTTCCAAATCCCCTGCCACGGAGGTCCAGGTCACAGCTCTCAGATCTCTTGCTCAAGGCTGTATGCATCTTTGTTCTTCTTCCTGTCCCCGGTAAGGAGCCAAAGATCTTAAACCACAAATTCCTTCCTTTAGGATACATGTGTTAAAGCCAAATTTTGATCTCTGTTGGGTGTTCTCAGCTCAATGCAGCACCAAGAACCATCTCCTCTTATATTTGCATAACAAACAAATAAACAAACCCACACTGTGTTCTGCTTACAAACCTGTTTCACAAATTTCTGCATGAGATAAGAATTTACAATATAGTAAAGCTTAGGGCCATATCCTATTTTTTTATTCAATTTTTTTTAAGATGACCTTGAATTTGTTGTTCAATGCAGGATTATGCTTTCTGTAAGCAAAAGAAGTAACCACATCATGAACTGGTCTCCACTGGATGTTGACTCGATGAGCACTACAATTGATTCAAATTAGCATGCTGCCCTTCCTCTCCCTTCACACTTTCAAAAATGTCTCTCTAAACCCATCTATGATTACCAATCACACATAAAAGCTTCAGAAAAATACTCCTCCACAAGCATATGGCAGAGCAAATTTGTCCAGTGTTGCAGGCTTTCCATGGCATTTATCTCAAAGAAGGTATTACACAGTGATATGGATGTCTCTATGTGTTGGTTGCACTGTGAGAGGCACAGAACTACTTATCCCCTCGTGGCGTGCACCATCTCCTCAGGAAAGCACCCTGCTCCCCACCACAGGAGCTTCAGATTGATGAGGACTATCATCAGCTATCCAAGATCTCAGCTGTGACATTCATGCTTCAAAGAAAGGCAGTCCTTACTAAGAGCTGTGCTAGACCTCAGTCACACGCCATGGCAACCAGATTCAAGTGCAAAACACTACAAACCCAACCCCCCAAAAAACAAGGCAGCAAGTTTAGCAAAGCACTTTATGAGTGACATAACTCTCATAGGCAATGGCCACTAGTCCAAACATTGCAACAACCAGCATGACTTCTTGCTTCTTGGTGGTTGATGAGGCACTTGATATGAGCCAGCAATATGTGTCAGTAGCCCAGAAAGCCAATCATATCAACTGCATCAAAAGAAGCATTGCCAGCAGGTCAAGGATGGTGATTCTGTCCCTCTACTCTGCTCTCATCAGGCTCCACCTGGAGCACTGCATCCAGCTCTGAAGAATATGGAACTGCTGGAGAGGGTCCAGAGGAGGGCCACAAAGATGATCAGAGGGCTGGAGCACCTCTCCTACAAGGACAGGCTAAGGTAGTTAGGACTCTTTAGCCTGGAGAAGTGAATGCTCTGCGAAGACCTTACAGTGGCCTTCCAGTACCTGAAGCGGGCTACATGAAGGCTAGAGAGGGACTATTTATATGGGCCTGTGGTGACAGGACAAGGGGCAATGATTTTAAACTAGAGCAGGGTAGATTCAGATTGGACATTAAGAAGAAGTTCTTTACTATGAGAGTGGTGAGACACTGGAAAGGGTTCCGCTGAGAAGCTGCGGATGCCTCATCTCTACAAGTGTTTAAGACCAGGCTGGATGTAGCTTTGAGTAACCTGGTCTAGCAGGAAATGTCTTTTCCCATGGGAGGGTTAGAACTAGATTATCTCTAAGGTTCCTTCCAATTCAAGCCATTCTATGATTCCATGTCACTGCTGTAAGCTGTGCTCCTCATGATATTCTCTTATCTAAGTGCAGAAAGGCAGCAGCAAACAGCACGTTAACTGTCAAAACGTAACAGCAGCCACTGCTATGAGTTAACCTTAACCCTTAAGGGATCCCTCCTGGATCAGGATATTATTTTGGAGTGCATCAAACCAATTCAGCCTTCTTTGATGTAACAGCAGGACAGCGGTGCTCAGACATGGCAAGATGGAAAAGCTCTTAAAATAACAACCTCAAACAATGTAATTTCGTTAAAGGCAGGCTGACCCTTGCTGCTTCTGCTCGTGTTCCTTTATAGTATCACTTCTCACTGATGTAGTTCACTCTCTTCCAAACCTCATTTTTTTTGTCCTTTCTGTCTTCCTTGTTGTGAGTGTGTTTATAAATACAGAGGAATAAAGAGAACACAGATAAACCCTGGAGGTGTTTCTCTTCATGCTGGTCCAAACAGGAGCACTAGATGTGCAAGATATTCTGTTACACTCAGCAGTTTGCAAGGCTGTGCACAGCCTCCCTTTGGAGGCTGTTTAATTTAAAATGGAAAAAAAGTTCAAGAGCTAACGATGCCTGATGTATACAAAGGAAACTCTTCGAGCTCAATGGATGGTTCTGAGAATTCAAGGTTCAAAAGTTATTGAAAACTACAAGTCCCACAAAAAAACATCAAAATAAGCTCTGGATTTTTAATTTGCAAGGTCAAAACTCTTCACTATACAGACATCTTGAAAGGTCCTGAGGTACAGGCAGGCAACAGACTTAGAAAAGCTGCTGGATTTCATTCCTCCCTGCACCTTGTATCAGAATACCCCTGAACAGTGTACCAGCAATAGTGCAGCCAGTTGGACCAAGGAAGTGATTATCTCCATGTGCTGGGCTCTGGTGAGGCCATACCATCCTGAGACACCACTGGTGAGACACCTTTCTGAAATCTTTAAAATGTTGGGATTTCTCAGATAATTCTCAATATGTTGCTCTAATCACAGGATGGATTTGATGCTCTTTGTAACAATCCTATAATGAACTGAACAGAAGCATGAGAATATCAAATAGGGCCATGAGGATGATCAGAGGGCTGGAGCACCTCTCCTATGAGGACAGACTGAAAGAGTTGGGGCTGTTCAGTTTGGAGAAAAGAAGGCTCTGAGGGGACCTCATTGTGGCCTTCCAGTATCTGAAGGGGGCCTACAAGAAGGCTGGGGAGGGACTTCTCAGGATATCAGGTAGTGATAGGACTAGGGGGAATGGAATGAAGCTGGAGGTGGGGAGATTCAGACTGGATGTGAGGAGGAAGTTCTTCATCATGAGAGTGGTGAAGCCCTGGAATGGGTTGTCCAGGGAGGTGGTTGAGGCCCCGTCCCTGGAGGTGTTTAAGACCAGGCTGGATGAGGCTCTGGTCAGCCTGATCTAGTGTGAGATGCCCCTGCCCATGGCAGGGGGGTTGGAACTATATGTTCCTTGTGGTCCCTTCCAACCCTGACTGATTCTGTGATTCTGTGAAATAAGCCCCAGGAGCCATGACACAAAACCCTCTGGAAAGGGTACAAATCAACCTGTGCTTTCAAGCTGCTGCCTTCAGAGACTTCTTCCTTTCCTAATTCTGCCAGAATTCTCCACTACCATAGTGCAGCCCAAGCTCTCAGGTTATTTTATCCACAGGGAAAACCAGAAGCCACATCCAACCTCCTCTGCAGAGATGTCACATTTTTTCACTTAATTAAGTAAAATTCTAAAGCATGTGAGTAATGTTTTGATGCATGACATGACTTAAGTCAAGCAAGACCTTTTCAACCAGTGCTGTAGACAATGGTGCAAGCTTCATTACAGTTCAGTACAACCATCAGAAAAGACTTTCACAAAAAGGGTTTATTCAGTAGATCAGCATCAACCTTTCAGACAGGACTGAGTTATTTCAACCATCAGCTCCTCAAAAGAGCAATCAGATGGTCACAATTTGTGTTAGCAGCCTAGATTGAAGTTCAGCTCTCCTATTAGGGAAGCTTTGCTAACCCCATATGGATGGATACTATCAAAATATAGAGAGGACTGAAGGGGTGATAATTTTAAACTAAAGGAAGGAGATTTAGATCAGCTATAAATAATACTTTTTTTTCATAATGAGGTAGTGAAACATTGGAACATGTTGCCCAGAGGGGTGGCAGATGCCCCATCCCTGGAAATACTCAAGCTCAGGTTGGATGGGACTCTGACCAATCTGATTCAGTGAAAGATATCCCTGCTCACTGCAGGGCAGTTGGATTAAGCACCCTATAAAGGACCCTTCTAAACCAAACCACTCTGATTCTATGAACTAAGGACATGACTTTTCCTGGCTATAACCTCTTCAAGAAGGACCCACAAACAAGAATCATAGAAGCACTGAATGCACTGGGTTGGAAGTGACCTTTCCAGGCCATCTAGTCTAACCCCTCTGCAGTAAGCAGGGACATCCCCAACTAGATAGTTGCTCCGAGCACCATCAAGCTTCACCTTGAATGTCTCCAGGGATGGGGCTTCCACACCTCCCTGGGCAGCCTGTTACATTGTTCCACCAGCCTAACAGTAAAGAACTTAGAAGAGCATTCAAAGCCACATGTGACAATATTTCCACACCACTGACAAACCACACAGCATGCACAATAAGACAAGACACCAGAGAAGACCAGCACTTGCTTCTGACGTGTAAGGAAAAAAATGTTCTCTTAAGGGACTTCAGTCTGACTGGCATATGCTTGAAGTCTCCTGCTACCAGGACTAAAACATCCCTAGAATTATTTAATATTACAGCTGACAAGTCTCCTACCTCAGAAAGAATTGTGCATCGCTCAAGGGAATTTTCTGTTAGACCTCATCTTGATATAGAGGAACTGATCAAAGAACTGAAAATTATTGGCTGCTTGGGTAATCGTGACTTGCTCACTGAAAAACAAACAAACAAACAAACAAACATAATCTAGAACAACAATAAAAACTCTTGGTGTCTGTGAAAGGTCTGCTTTACAAAGGTATGGAAGAAGAGAAAGAGATAGGTAATTGGATGTGTAAAAGGTGATAAAAGTATCAAAAACAGGTAGGAATTCATCAAGGGTTAGGAGTGGGCCAGCCACTAAATGAGTGACAGATGCTCTCCATTAACCCCTCTCCCTTCCCAAAGGGGGTCACCTGTCCTGTCCACTCCTCCCCACAAGTGCCACCTCTGACTTCCTGCATAGTACATAAGGTTTAGCAGTACCCTTGGTCTGCACAGGAGCAAGTCTAAGCCAGAGCCTTCCTGCAGCCCAGCCCTTATCAGGAATTCTTCCCATCAGCCACTGGCTGTGCAAACCTGCCCTGAACTTCAGGAAGTGCCAGTATTGAACAGAGACTGAGCTGAGAAGTGATGTGCCTGAGCAGAATCCAATCTGGCCTAGATCAAACCAGGACAGGATTTCACAGCTATCCCTTCCTGCATGTTCCCAGTTCTCAATTAGGGAAGATGACAACTCTTCTTACATGGGGCAAAGAACTGTACAAACCACTCCAAAACCGTATGTTCGTACGTGAACTTGGGGAAAAAAGAAGGAAAATCAATCAGCTAACCAAAAAACCAGCCACAAACATGGCCTTAAACCACTAAAAAAATCATACAAGAAAAATAAAGCCAAAAAAATACCTCCCAGAATAGTCAAAGGTTAACTTTCACAACAGAGTACGTGCTCTGTTCAGAAAAAAAGCAGCTCAGCAAGAGCCAGCAGCGTGTTCATGCAGCCCAGAAGGCAAATTGTATCCTAGGCTGCTGTGAGGATGGGCTGAGAGAGCTGGGGGTGTTCAGCCTGGAGAAGACTTTAGCAGGACCTTAGAGATGCCTTCCACTACCCTGAAGGGATCATACAAGAAAACTGGAGAGGTACTTCTCATAAGGGTGTCCAGAGATAGGACAAGAGGGAAAGGTTTTAAGCTGAGGGAGAGTAGGTTTAGGCTGGATCTGAAGAAGAGTTTCTTCAGTACAAGGGTAGCAGGACTCTGGAATAGACTGCCCAGGACCGTTGTGGATGCCTCCTCCCTGGGGGTGTTCAAGACCAGGCTGGATGAGGCCTTGAATAGCCAACTCTAGTTGAGAGGTGTCCCTGCCCATGGTGGGGAGGTTGGAGAAGCTTATCTCTAAGCTACCTTCTAACCTAAGCCATTCTATGATTCTACCTTTGGAAGAGATCTCGAAAACATTCAAATAGAGAATTTCACTGAGAACCAGTGGAAGTTATTGTCCACCTCATTAGTTGATTAGGGAAGTTCAAAGAAAAAAGCAGCTCAGATGTGATCATATTCAGTAGGCCAGGGTAACGTAAGCACCAGCACTGTGAGCAGGCAGGGCAAGCAGGGATTTGGCTCATTAGTGCTGATTTGTGACAACACTGGGGGAAAAAAACTATAAAAATCAAGGGAACTCCAGAAGAAAAGCTAACGTTGAATCAAAGCTAAAGGGTAAAACACATAATACTGCGCTCATTAATGGCCTGCCAGCCTAACAACAAATGCGGGAAAAGAAAGGAGAGGGGAAAAAATGAAGAAACAGCCAATGTTGGACTCAATTACTGATGAATATTTTAATTTCTCCATGAACTGGGTAATTTAACCCTTGCTTTCTCTCCAGCTCAATGTATCTGTGTCCAGTTCTGGGCCCCTCAGTTTAGGAAAGATGCTGACTTGCTGGAACGTGTCCAGAGAAGGGCAACAAAGTTGGTGAGGGGTTTGGAACACAAGCCCTATGAGGAGAGGCTGAGGGACCTAGGCTTCCTTAGCCTGGAAAAAAGGAGGCTCAGGGGAGACCTTACTGCTCTCTACAACTACCTGAAGGAAGGTTGTAGCCAGGTGGGGGCTGGTCTCTTCTCCCAGGCAACCAGCACCAGAACAAGAGGACACAGTCTCAAACTGCACCAAGGGAGGTTTAGGCTGGATGTTAAGAAGAGGTTCTTCCCAGAAAGAGTGATTGGCCATTGGAATGGGCTGCCCAGGGAGATGGCGGAGTCACCATCACTGGAGGTGTTTAGGAAGAGACTGGATGGGGTGCTTGTTGCCATGGTTTAGTTGATTAGATAGTGTTGGATGATAGGTTGGACTCGATCTCAAAGGTCTCTTCCAATCTGGTTAATTCTATTCTCTTCTTTCTCCAACCATTGGTAACCTTATGTTCAGCCATGAGAAACAGTTATTAAATATTCAAATCAGTGTGGATTTATGGAAACTATAATTAACTGAACTTGGTGTTGTGTTTTTGTCTAAAAGATTACAGGTCACACTCATAAAGGTGAAACCACTGAATCCTGAAATGCATCTTAAGTGACTGAAGAAAACCAAAATGTCCCAGAATAAAACACTCATCATCCATAGAATCATAGACTCATTTTGGTTGGCAGAGACCTTTAAGATGAAGTCCAATCATTAACCCAACACTGACAAGTCCACCACTAAACCATGTTCCTCAGCACCACATCTGGATGACTTTTAAATCCTTTGAGAGATGGTGACTCCACCACTTGCATCGGCAGCCTGTTCCAGGGCTTGACAACCCTTTCAGTGAAGAATTTCTTTCCCAATATCCAAATTAACCCTGCCCTGGCTTAACTTGTCCTATCCTCTTGTCCTGTCATGTGTTCCTTGGAAGAAGAGACATTTTGGTGCAACTCTATGAAAATTTTTAGGTATCCCTCATCATTGTATAAAAATAATCATTAAATGACTCTGATTAGCCAAAGAAGTTAACTCACCATAGATGGAACTTTAAACTTGGCCACAAACTAAAAACAAGGTGAAAATTCCCATCAGTAGGGATTATTATAATTGAGAGAAAAAAATAAATGAAAGAAAATCTACTGTGGATATTTAGAATGACAAAAAAAGCAATGAGAGATAATCTAAGTTTCCCTGCCCCCACATTGAAAGGTAGGCTTTAGTTCAAAGGGAAAATAACTGAAGGGAAGAGAGATTTAAGGTATTTGCTATAGAAAAGGTCAGGCTAGATAATGAGAGTGATTCCTCTGTTTCTGCTGCCACTGCAGTCACTGGAGCTATACTCAGTGGCAAAGCTTGCCACGTGCATGAACACGAGGACCATAACTGATTTGGAGGACTGTTTGGAAAGGAGAAAGAAAAGCTCTGGAGTGTCTTCAAGCAGTACCACCCAGAAACAAGCAGTGTCACCCAATCTTTCCATGGCTGCAAAGTGTGTAGCATCATCTTTACTGAGGTGGGAGATGAGGTTTCTCCAAAATTTCCTTGATTCTTTTTCCAGCACAGTAGGATGATTGCCACTGAGACAAGTAGCTCCATCCTGCCCACTCACTTCACTTCTGTCTTTGCTTCTCCTCCTCCTGCCTTTCCTTTCTTATTAGAACCAAATTAACTGCTTAATTCAAATGGCTCCTTTGAAGAACATTGTAGGGACATAGCACACTGGCTCTGAGCTTGCAGCAACTTCTTTTGGTCCACAGAAACTACACATGAACACACCTCAAATACTTTAGCAACTAACAAAACCAGAAAAACATTAACACAAATCCTTAAAGTAACAAATCTCCTGTCTCAGGAAGCTCACTCTCATCTTCTAATAAACTACCTCACATCAACTCTAGCATCTTGAAACTTGTTTAACTCTCATCTTCCATTAAGTTATCAACTATTATGAAAATATAAGCTAAAGTCTGTGTGAAGATGTGGCTTCTTCCCTTTCTCTTTACATTATCTTCAAATTCCATTTTGCAACACTCTTTAAACCCAGTGTCAGAGTTAAGCCATCCAAGGCAGGAAGGGCAGGAATCTTGGGTCATGAGCATTTCCCACTGTGGAATAGCTGCCAAGTAAACCTCTTTCCTAGGGAAGTAATTTTGGAGGAAACCATCAGCACACTTCCCCTGCAAAATCATTGCTTCCCTTGAGCACTTTTGGGATAGAATTGTTCCATATCAAATGCATTTCCATTCTTCCCAACATTGTGAAGCAGAAAACACCAGATGGACATTAAAAACACTGAAAAGCTCCCTATAATCTCTGGTGAACAGGAAGGATAAGAGGTTAAATTAGGCTAGGCTACGGTGATCAGTTTGAGAACTTAGAAGCTGCAGTCCTTCACCACCCTCACAAGATTTTTTTTTTTCCTAAAGTTCAAGAGAAACCTCCTTTGTTCTAGTTTGTACCCACTGCCCTTTGTTCTGTCACTGGGTACCACTGACAAGATTCTGCCCCCATGCTCTTGTCCCTCACACTTGAGCTCTTGCTAAGCATTGAGAAGATCCCCTCTCAGGCTGCTCTTCTCCAGGTTAAACATCCCCAGGCCTCTCAGCCTTTCATCCTCACAGAGAGGCTCCAGGCCCCTCAGCATCTTTGTAGCCTCTGATGGACTCCAGCAGTTCGTTGTCTCTCTTGAAGTGAAAAGTCAATAAAAAAGAAATCATCCTCATCCCCAGGAGCTATTTACATTCTACCCTTGCTTCTGTCTTTGTGGAAATGTTGAAATTATACAAATAAATCACCCCCTTAATCTTTTCCATGAAATATTAAAAGGCTGGGTGTTGGGGGATTTGGTTGGTTGGGTTTTAATATTTTTTTTTCTGTTTGATTTTTTTCCTTGCCTTTTTTTTTTCTTTTAATTTAGGAACAGAATGCAAAGAAAGAACCATGTTCAACCTCTAATTAGTGCTGCTTTACCTAAATTATTGTATTGCAAGAATCAAATAGAATAGAACCAAATAGAATAGAATAAACCACGTTGGAAGAGACCTTTGAGATCATCGAGTCCAACCTATCATCCAACACCACCTAATCAACTAAACCATGGCACCAAGCACCCTGTCAAGTCTCCTCCTAAACACCTCCGATGATGGTGACTCCACCACCTCCCTGGGCAGCCCATTCCAATGGCAAATCACTCTCTCTGTGTAGAGTTTCTTCCTAACCTCCAGCCTAAACCTCCCCTGGTGCAGCTCAAGACTGTGCCCTCTTGTTCTGGTTGCCTGCAAGAAAAGACCAGCCCCTGCCTGTCTACAACCTCTCTTCAGGCAGTTGTAAAGAGTAATAAGTGTGCCACCTGGGCACACTGCAGGCTCATGTTCAGTCTACCATCAACCAGCACCCCCAGGTCCCTCTCTGCTTGGCCGCTCTCCAGCCACTCTGACCCCAGCCTGTAGCTCTGCATGGGGTTGTTGTGGCCAATGTGCAGAACCCAGCACTTGGATGTGTTAAATCTCATGCCGTTGGACTCTGCCCATCTGTCCAGCCTGTCGAGGTCCCTCTGCAACCCTCTACCCTCCAAGAGATCAACACCTGCACCCAGCTTGGTGTCATCCACAAATTTACTGATGATGGACTCAATGCCCTCATCCAGATCATCAATAAAGATGTTAAAGAGCATGGGGCCCAGCACTGATCCTTGGGGCACACCACTGGTGACTGGCTGCAAGCTGGATGTGGCACCATTCACCACCACTCTCTGGGCTCGGCCCTCCAGCCAGTTCCTAACCCAACACAGTGTGCCCCTGTCCAAGCCATGGGCTGACAGCTTGGCCAGGAGTTTGCTGTGGGGGACAGTGTCAAAGGCCTTGCTGAGGTCCAGGTAGACTACATCCACAGCCTGCCCCGCATCCACCAGGTGGGTCACCTGATCATAGAAGGAGATCAGGTTGGTGAGGCAGGACCTGCCCTTCTTAAAGCAAGCATACATTCTCCTCCTGTTTCCACAACATTTGTCTGACAGCCTTCTTGGAATCTCACCTAGTACAGTGTTTCTTCCAGGAAAGCACAACTACAAACAACAACAAAAAAAAATCTCTTATGCAAGAATACTTAAGACTCTGAACATTGTCTAGTGTAGTAAACACAGCACTAGGAGAGGCCAAACAGAAAAAGAAAGGGGAAAAAAAACCACCCTACATTTAGAAAGAAGAAGAAAGAGCGAGGTAAGGAATAAATGCATTACAGTGATGGTTTACACATACAGATATTTAGAAAGTTTGGCAGGACAGATCCTATTTTAGGTCACAGCTTGAAACAGCTGCTGGTTTTCTTCATTACATCAGGTCTGGGATCTAGAAAGAAGTCAGAGATGTTGTTACACAAGTTTTAAATTTAGGGTGGAGGTAAAAGGCTTCTCACTCTTTCTATTTATCTGTGAGCAAAGGTGCACACAGGAAACCAAAATCTGTGTTCACAAGGCCTGGAGCAATTGTCCTCAGAAAAAAAAATAAATGCTCAAAATGCAGACAAAACAGACAAGGGGCAAAATATGATCCACCTATAAACTGTCACCAGCAGGACCCAAATGTGCTTCAAGGCCAGGAGGAACCACAGATGCAGAAGAAGGAGAGTGGAAGCGTTGGGTGCATGAGGCACCAGGAGAGCAGCAAAGTTCCAGCTTGGTCACTGTACTGTCCCTCCTTCCTCTATTTTCCTGACAAAAATCACAAAGTTTTAGCCACACTCAACAAATCCATGACTTATAGAACTATCAGCCTTTTTATGTATCATTCCATAGCTGCTCAGGAAAAAAGCTATATTTTGGTGGGAAGGTGGTATAGTGGGTATAAAGAGCAATCAGTAAAACACTGATCTATCTATTTCACTCCCATGAGAACTTAACAGAACTTCAGAGTGGAAGACCACCTCTGACAATACTTTTTACTACTGAATAGTTCCAT
Source organism: Dryobates pubescens (assembly GCF_014839835.1). Taxonomy (NCBI): domain Eukaryota; kingdom Metazoa; phylum Chordata; class Aves; order Piciformes; family Picidae; genus Dryobates; species Dryobates pubescens. Next base: position 15,288,909 of record NC_071625.1, on the reverse strand, counting down.
TTCACAGTCTCTCCTCATACATCTTGGATCCCCATAGTCACCCAGGAGCTCCAAAATGTCATGTTCGTTATTAAAACCAACATCCAAACGTATTTTTCCATAGTTAGTTCACAGCAAAAGGTGCTTCTTTTTGGGTGAACTTTCAGCCTGCTTCAGCAAGCAGAACTAACTCACTTCTCCCACAGACAACCACAGCCCTTTTCCATTATTCATACTCCAAATTGCTATTTCTCTGCATTGGCAAACAAGGACATAATATCAAGGGTTTCTTTTTCATGTCGTTCAATGAGATGAAAATGCTGTCGATGTTTTCCTCCTCAAGCAAAAAAAGTTTGCTGGACCAACAGTCTTCTGTAATTAAGGTTAGAAAACTCAATTAGAAAGAAAATCCAGGTTTTGGTATGTTGTTTCTTCCTGACAGAATCACTGTTCTTGTATGTGATGGGTGAATTATAGAATGCAGTCAGATAAAGAGTGTCATGTAAGTATAAAATGTCAGGGAGTACTGAAGACTATTCTGAGTTAAAAATCAACACACAGCAGCAGTAGGTTTTTTAAGGTGCTGGATCAACAGGCAAAGAATTGTAGATGGAAAATAAGTAATTAGAAAAGCAACTCCAGTTCTTGGCCTGGCTGACATCCCAATCTTCAGAGCATATTTTATGGCCTGAAGCTTTCACCAGTTCTATATTGACAGATGGAGTGGAAAAATAGAAAAAAAGAAGAAGAAAAAAGCTTTATGCAGGAGCTTTTCCATATTAATTAAAAACCTGCTGATGAGACAGAAGCAACAAAGCAAATCACGTTTTTGCCTATAGAGCATCCTCAAATGATGGCAGGTGCTGGCAAATGCCGATTATTTTCTGCTCCTGGGAAACTTCTTGAGATCTGCTTACATTCAGAGGAGCTGCTCTCCTCAGTGCTCATTCTGCTCTGCATACAATAAAAACAAAACAAAGAATCCCACCCACAACAACAAAACAACAACGACAAAACCCAAACAGCCAAAAACTGAACAAGAAACTGCAACACCAAATCAAAACCGCAAAGAAGCACTAATAACAACAAACAAGCCACGAAAAAAAGGGAAAGGTTGGATCTCCCAGCCAGTCAGGCTGCACTAGCTAATCTCCTGTGATTTCTTCTGGCACCAATTACCCTCCCAGCTATCCTTCCAAGCTCAGCATGCATCAACTCATGCAGCTGCCCAGAAGAACACTGCTGCAGAGAAGGACCAAAAGGCACAACTATGAAAGAAGATTCAAATCATCAGGGAAAAGAGTTGAATATATAACCTTCAGAGGTCCTTTCCAACCCTGGCCATTCTGTGATTCTGCAATGTGTGCAAATATAACATATTATATATAATATACATTATACTTATATTTCTATATGTATCAAATATAATAAATACAATGTGTGCACATCTAAACACATCCTCAGTTAACTTTTATTCTATTCTATTCATAGCAAACATGTTTGGCTTAATGAGTTAAGCACCAGTAGGTTACCCAGACAGATCTTTTCCTCATTATCCTTGGTCACCTGGGATGCTCGAGCAGAGCAAGGGAACATCTCACTCCTCTTCCCACCCCATTTCTTGTCTGCTTTATTTAAAAGATTATTTCAGAGTTATTTCACATGTTAACTGCAAGGAGATTTGCCCACCCTTTCCCAAAAAAGATGCTAACTGCAAGATGTTCTGTTCTCCCCCAAAAATGGGTGGGAATCATGCAAAGAGTAATAGTGGGATTCCCCTCGTGACTCTATCACTTTTTTCTATTATTGTTATTTTATTCTATTCTGAGTTTCTTTTGAAGCAGAACTTGAATGTATTAAACACTGAAGATGAGTGGAAGTAGCAGAAGGGGGAGGGAGGTGTAATACAATTATAACACCTCAACCAATCTATTACAGAGCTGCAGGGAACAAGAACAGAAAGATCAGGTACCCAGCAGCTTGTGCTTGCCTTCAATAAATCCTGCTATTCCCATGTGCTTCCAGCCTCCAACACCTTCGGCATCAGGGTGGTAGCTGCCTGTCCTGTGCATCATAGCTTACTCTAACCAGACAACACAGACCAGGCATTCACACTCAGGGAAACAGCAAACAAGCCATAAGTTATGAATTTACAAACTCCACCCAGCCAAGGACACCCATTACTTCTCTCTACTTTGACTTCAGGAATAAAATTCTGAGTTTGTATAGTGCTCCAGCAATTATCATCATCTTCCTGCTGTGTAAATTAAAATTGCAGGTAGGTCCTGCAAGGTTGGCTCAGCCTCCTCTGTGCTAGCTGTCATACAGACATCAAGATGACATCCCAGTGGAGCCAGAAATTGGCACAGAAAGATGAGACATTGGATGCCTGCTGGATTTGGTCCAGAGAAGAGCAATGAAGCTGGTGAAGGCTCAGGAGAACAGGTCTTGGGAGGAGTCTCTGAGGGAACTGGGGTTGTTTAGCCTGGAGAAGATGAGGCTGAGGGGAGACCCTCTCACTCCCTACAGCTACCTGGGGCCTGCTGGCAGTTGGTCTCTTCTCCCTAGTAAAAAGTGATAGGACAAGAGGAAATAGCCTCAAGTTGCACCAGGAGAAGTTTAGAATGGACTAGAAGAAACTTCTTTAGTGAAAGTGTTCTCAAACACTGGAACAGGCTTCCTATCCCTGGAGGTGTTTAAAAGACACATAGATGTGATGTTCAGGGACATGGTTTAGCAGCAGACTTGGTAGAGTTAGGTGATAGTTGGACTTACTGATCTCAAAGATCTTTTCCAACCAAGACAATGCTATGATTCTCGGAAACAGCCCTGCAGATGGGAACAACCCAACACACAGACAACATGAAGGCACCTCAACAGGAGAATGAGCTCTACCACGGCATGTTTCTCTAGATGGACCTTCTCACTTCCAAACTGCATCTCCATCTCAAGACACTTGTCCCTGGACACAGTGTACCCCAAGGGCTGTTTCATAGCTCCACCAGGTGAGACCAGCAGTGGTACCTTCAGAACCTAATGGTTATAAAATTGATGGCCAGTAGCGGAAATCGAACTGTTAGTTCCCTGATAGAAAAGCTGATGTCCAGAAGCTGAAAAGCCATGGCAAGCAGGAGAGGCACACTCAATCTCAGTGACATTTCTTGTCATTTGGGGTGAGTGGTATAATGGAGAGAATGTGCCTGGGCATTCAAGTAAATGACTTCCCACAGATTGATGGTGAACCCTCTCCAACTAGTTAGGGACAATGGCCTGGCATCAAACCATGAGTCTCATCTGGTGCTTTTTCATCTGAGGAGCCATTTGCACATTCCAGATCAGCTGTAGCATAGAGCACTGGGAGAGAAAAAACCCAAACACAAAATCCTAAGGTGGTATTTTACAATTGAGAGGGACCCAGGGAGGGAAGAAAAGGATATATCAGATCTTTGATGCAGTAGGATTTCAGAAGTCTTCATGTGGGTATTTCACTTTTAAAACACCAACCTGCAGCCTGAGGAAACACATTGCACCCCTTAAACTCAAGAACAACTCTGCATTTTCTTAGGCTGGACTAATGAAGAAACCTTCCACCACCACAGGGTTGGTGGGACAAAGAGGTTCCAGCACAGCAACCTGAGAGCCCTCCTTGTGGGAGGAGAAATGCAAAGCACAGTGTCCACAACCTACCATACCCACACTGCAAACATCTCCCCAGATATCAGCTGGAAATGGGGATACAGACATGAAGAATCAGTGGTCATACCACAAAATAACCAAGCCTCCTGCCATGCCCTTTTGGCAAAAGTCTCATGAAAAAGCCCACTGATAACAAAATCCATATTTATTCATGTGCACCATAAGGAACTGGACAGTCCACGGCATCAATACGCATCAGAAAGACTTTGACTTGCAATATGTGTCCTGGAGATGTGATAACCTTGCCACCAAGACATCATTTCCACCACTTAGGGGGAAAAAAAAAAAAAAAAAAGTATTTTCAGTTTGATTTTTTCCCCTTTAAGTTCCCACTTGAATGTTATCTCTGCAGTGACAAGGATGCTGATGTAATAGAAACATCCAAAATATAGCAAATTCTTTTTATTATTTTTTCCTTACTGAAAAGTGGATAAACCCTACTTTGAATTTAAGCTGAAAACCAAGTTGTAGTCTGGCTGGGGTTCTCTGTGTGTGCGTGTCCTGGTGAGGCTGGGAGAGACATAAAGATGTCCCATATGGAAACAACATTAGCACATCTCCTTTAGGTGGATTTTTCTCCTTCTAACAAGGAATTATCTCACAGAATGCCATGATCACCTGGTCCAACCTTTCTAGGTAGCTTAAATAAGATGGCCCAGCATCCTGTCAAGTTGATTCTTAAAACAGTCCAGTGTAGGGGAATCCACTGCTTCTCTTGGGAGATTATTCCAATCTCTGTTCTCATGGTGAAAAATTTTCTTCTGGAGACCAATTGGAATTTCCCCAGGAGTAATTTGTACCAATTACCTCATCTTTTCCATGTGACTCCTTGCAAAAGGGAGTCTCCATTCTCTTGGTAGCCACCCTTTATGTACTGGTACATGGTAATAAGGTCTCTCCTAAGCCTTCTCTTCTCAAGGCTGAACAAACCCAGTTGTCTCAGCCTTCCTTCATATGGTTATTCACAGAATAACCCCTCTTGCTCATCACACAACATAAAATACATAAATATATTAGCCTATGACTACGAGAGGGGAAGGTGAATAACATCAGCTAGTTTAAACCTTGTCTTTCTTGCTTTGTTCCACTGGCTGCAGCCTTTGATGGGAGTCAAGCACCTTATGTCTGGTATCTGTTTTGGGATGAAATGAATTGTTTTCCAGACCAGGGAGGGACTAAAAGCCAGATGCACTTTAATCCTGCCTGCTGTGGGTAACAGCTGGCTATTTCCAGCAAATTGCTTTGCTTATTTCCAAGACGTTTATACTCATCTACTTTTGGATCTATAAGAAACCACACCACCAAAAAAAAAGGACTAGGGGAAGGGGACAGTGGAATAGGAGGTGAAGGGTTCAAGAGCTGCATCTCCAAGGTGTGCCAATGACAAGAAAGTCTATCCATTACCAGTTTGACTTCCTCAGCAGAAATCATCTATTTTTCAAGCAGTAAATAAAATCTTCCCCCTAACTACATAAACAGATGCAGACCCACAACCATATTTTCACTACAAACAAAGTTTCAGCTTGCAAACACGCAGTCACAGGGATCTACAGATCCGAACACGCATCTGCAGTTTCCCACAGCAGCCATACTGCCCAGCAAGTATGGCACTTGGAATACAAGGAGGACTTCTCAAAAAAGCCCCAAACAAAGCAATAAACCCCCCCAAATAAATTCTTCCAGTGAACACAGAAAACAGCCTCGACCGTGCTGTACCAGGAAATGATAGAACCATAGCATGGGTTGGGTCGGAAGGGACCTTTAAAGATTGTCTAGTCCAAACCCCCACCCTGCAGTCAGCAGAGAAATCTTCAACTACATCAGGCTGCTCAGAGCCCCAGACAACCTGACCTGGAATGTTTCCAGGGATGAGGCACCTAGCACCAGTGTTTCACCACCCTCATTGTGAAAAATTTCTTCCTTATATCTAGTCTAAATCTCCCTATTTTAGTTGAAAACTGTCACTCCTTGTCCTGTCACAACAGGTCTTACTAAAAAGACTGTTCCCATCTTTCTTACATGCTTGTTTAAGTGCTAAGAGGCCACAATAAGATCTCCCTGGAGCCTTCTCTTCTCCAGGCTGAAAAATCCCAACCATCTCAAACTGTCTTCACAATACAGGTATCCCATCCCTTCGATCATTTTGGTGGTCCTCCTCTGCTTACCTCTCCCTGCTCCAACACTTCAACTCTGAAGCTTCAATCTCTGGCTTGTTTGTGACCAGCCATCTGAATCCAGTAGTCATGCAACCACCAGAAATTCTTGTTGTGTTCTCTATATAAGCAATCCTCCCCGATTCATCTCTTCAAGTCTGCAACTGCAGACTAATCCTAATTGATCACTAACAAATCCTCACAAGGTTGCACCGTGACTGTCCACATTTGTTTCTTCAGGCAGCAACCAGCAAGACACACCAAGACAGGGCCTTTCTAAAGGCATCAAGTGAGACTTTCAATGCCACATATCTGTCTGATACTAGAAAGCACTGTGTAATTAGGGGGAGAGGAAATGGCCTCAAGTTCACAGAGGGGGAGTTTAGGTTAGATATTAGGAGAAACCACTGAAAGGATTCTCAAACACTGGAAGGGGCTCCCCAGAGCAATGACTGACCCTCCATTCCTGGAGGTGTTTAAAATGCATAGATGTGGTGCTGAGGGACATGGTTTAGCACTTGGTAGAGTTAGATAATGGTTGGACTCAATGATCTTGAAGGTCTTTTCCAAGCAAAACAATTCTATCATTCTAAATACTCACAGGGGAAAACACCAGGCTTAAGGAAAAGCTGGAGTTTGTGCTTCAAGGTTAAAGAGAGAAAAACATGGAGATTTTTTTGTAAGATCAGAATATTTTGAGAGCAGGATCTGCTTGTGATAAACCTTCACCACCTGCCCTTAACCTTATCTCTATGCTGTCACAAGAAGGTGGCTGTGATGCCAGAAATCCATGTGCTTAGCCGGAGGAATGAGTCTTTCACTATAGGAATAAAAAAGCAAAAATATCGTAACAAAAGCACCTCCTGCTCAGGCCCCAAAACCGCTTCTGTGCTGACAGACACCCTCGGGCTGACTATTCGTGCTCTGAAAAACCCCACAACCAAGACGGGAGTCTCTTTACCTCCCCCTTTCCTCAAGCACGAAGAGGATGGATGAGTTGAGTGACAATCTCCAGCACACAAAGGACAGAACTACTGAATTTCAGGGAGTGATGATATAACATGGTGAAAAATAATAGTTAAAAGCTGAATTTGGCTACTTCCAAGAGGCAGCCCAGCATCCATACGCCTCCTTCAGCGGCTCTGTCCTTCGCTGTGTTCTTAGAACATCCTGTTGAAAACTAACATTGAGTTCCCACAGCCTATGTATAGCCATGACATTTTTATGCTGCTAATTGATTTAAAGGGGGGAAAATTTTTTTTTTAAATCAACTTTTGGACTACCTAAGAGCAATAGCTCGGAATTATGTTATTTAAAGTGAGTGTAAAGGCTTTAAAAAAAGCAAATCTGCCATGGACAGGGCTCTCTGCAGGCATCTTCTCCTGCCTGTGAGGATGATAATGATTTCCAAAGAAATAAATCCGATTCGTAGCGTGCAGCCTATCTTGCAGCCCTTTTAAACAGCACGGTCTGTATTCTTTCCAGGGCAGCACTGTTGACCTTCACACATAGATCATTACATTCATTAAATACCATTATTATATTTGTTGCTTACATGGACCACTCTGGACAACTATTCATGGCCAAGATAGAATATAGAATAAACCAGGCTGGAAGAGACCTTCAAGATCATCGCGTCCAACTTATCATCCAACACCACCTAATCAACTAAACCATGCAACCAAGTACCCTGTCAAGTCTCCTCCTGAACACCTCCAATGACAGTGACTCCACCACCTCCCAAGGCAGCCCATTCCAATGGCCAATTACTCTCTCTCTGTAGAATGTCTTCCTAATCTCCTGCCTAAACCTCCCCTGGTGCAGCTTGAGACTGTGTCCTCTTGTTCTGGTGCTGGTTGCCTGGGAGAAGAGACCAGCCCCTGCCTGTCTACAACCTTTCTTCAGGTTGCTGTGGAGAGCAAAAAGGTCTCCCCTGAGCCTCCTCTTCGCCAGGCTAAGCAGCCCCAGCTCCCTCAGTCTCTCCTCACAGGGCTTGTGTTCCAAACCCCTCACCAACTTTGTTGCCCTTCTCTGGACACGTTCCAGCAAGTCAACATCCTTCCTAAACTGAGGGGCCCAGAACTGGACACAGTACTCAAGGTGTGGCCTAACCAGTGCAGTGTACAGGGGCACAATGACCTCCCTGCTGCTGCTGGCCACACTGTTCCTGATACAGTCCAGGATGCCATATACATAGTGACTCCACACAAAGGAAGGAGAGGACCAGAGGATTCTGATGCTTCTTATTTCCATCCCTTAATTTTCAAAGCAGGTTAGCTACAACTAGTAAACTTATTACACTGCTGCTGTGTCCCACCTCAAAACCAACAACTTTATTGCAGTCTATTTGGAAGCCTGTAGCTACTGATGTTCCACAGGGCTCGGTATTTGGTCTAGTCTTGTTCAGTATCTTCATCAAGGACCTGGACCAAGGGATGGAGTGGACCCTCAGCAAGATTAAGAGAGACGAGGAGCAACTGGAGAAAGACCAAGGGAGGCTACAAAGATGCTGAAGGGAGTGGAGCATCTCTGTGAGGAGGAAAGGCTGAGAGACCTGGGACTCGCTAGCCTGGAGAAAAACAGCCTGAGAGGGATCTTCTCAATGCTTAGCAAGAGCTAAACAAGGCAGGGGAGAGGGAGAAGAGTGCACGGCAAGAGGATGGGGACAGACCCCTGGTGGTGGTGCACAGTGACAGACAAGGGGCACAAATTAGAACCTAGGAAGTTCCACATCAACGTAAGAAAAACTTCTTTATTTTGAAAGTGATGGAACCTTGGACCACTACTCCCAGTCTCTCTGGAGACCTTCAAAACCCACCCAGATGCGGTTTTGTGCAACCTGCTCTATACAAACCAGCTTTAGAGGGGAAAGTGGACTAGATAACCCCCAGAGGTGGCTTCCAACCTCCACCATTCTGCAACTCAAAAACATCCAGGTTTAGTTCTTTAACATTCAATTTAGGATCAGAGTTGCAGTTCTTTATGACTTTTTAATTGTTTGAAGCTTTTGGATCTTGGTGGGGAAAGAGCAAATCGATTTCAATGGGCATACCCAAACCATGCACATTTTCATTCTTAACAGGAACCTTTTAATGCATCAGTAGATGTCATGCCTTTGCAATCCACAGCAAGCACATGTTATGGGAATCAACACATCATCACTGCTTCTAGAATCAGCAGAATTGGACCAAAAATGGAATAGACATTGATATCTTTTGGCCAGAAAAGAAAGCAGATTGCTTCTCAGGAACATGTTTAGAGTCCAGCTCTCCAACCTAGCTGCAAGCAGCGCCATACAGTTATTTACAGGCAACAGGGGCCTATAGCAAAATTTACTGAGAGTACTAGGTACTTCATACACCGTTTCAAACTACTTCAGCTCTGTGTTTTTCAGCCTGCACTCTATGGACTACTTTGTTTTTTACTGGAGATACCACAACACCAAGACCTTCTGCCCAGCAATCTGAAATGTGAAATTTTAAACACTTCTAGAGGTCCATAGGATTTCCATGTAGCTCCTCTAGATCAATATAAAGTCCAATCATAGAAAAGTGGTCTCATTAAATCTTGAAAATACTCTCTGGTTGCCAGACTTGGAGTCATGTATGTCAGGGATGGTGTGAAATAGGCGGTCTGCTTACATGATTCACATCCTAAATTCATCTGGACATTTTCATCTAACAAAACCTCTCCTATCAGACAGATATAGGACCCTTAGAAACACTCCCCCTTTAAGGGATAACTAGAACAGCTTAATCAGAGAGGTGGTAGTTGTCCCATCCTTGGAAGCGTTCTAGGTCAGAGTGGATAGGGCTCTAAGCAACCTCATCTAGTGGGTCTCTGGTCTCTGCTCATTGCAGGGAGACTGGACTAGGTGAACTCAAAAGGTCCCTTCCAACCCAAAACATTCTATGTGTTTCTATGAATTGGTTCATTAGTAGCACACAGCAGGTGGAAAAGTTTGGAAATAGAGTAGAAACACAGAAGTAGATACTCTTGTGGATAGCTCTTGTAGACACCCACCAGAGACTACAAAACCATCATAAAAGTAATTTAAAATGGGATACATTTACTACCCTCTACCATGTCTAAACTGCTAGAGAATTCTTGACAGTCTATCTGCCTATTCAAGGACTACTCCTCCAAACACCATATATTTTACCTAACTAGGTGTTAAAAGCAGCAAAGTATCACCCTCTGGTTCTTCTTCCAAGAAAGTGGTGCAGGGTGAACGAACCTCAGTTTTAAAACCCAAGCCTCCATTAGGGCCATAAGGCACCCTGTACTCTGGAAAGGCTCAGAGCACCTGCACAGTTTCAACAGAAATTTAAGAATTCTGATGAATTCTGAGTTATTTTCCAATATTTTGCTGGTGATATCCAAGGAGAGGCAACTGCTGTTTCACTTCTGCTGAGGACCCTTGCAATGTGCAAGAGAAAGTAGAGGGAAAAGGAGCAGGGGACTGTACAGGCAGATGGAGGTTCAGCTGAATTGAGTGGCGGACCACTTATCAAGGATAAGGGTACTTCAAGATGTGAAGGTGATGGAACCAGAAAGCTCCCAGGAAAACCATAAAAAATTACTTCTGGATCACTTTGTTAAAGGCAATAATTCGACAGGAGCATGAGTTCTAATTGGGACTAATACAAGCTCGTTTCTGGGTCCCGCACTATGAGAGGTGCTGGAGTGTATTTAAAGAAGGACAGCAAAGCTGATGAAGAGTCTAGAGGACAAGTCTTATGAGGAGGGGCTAAGGGAACTGGGGCTGTTTAGTCTGGAAAAAAGATGACTGAGGCTCCCCTCATGCCCTTATTGCTCTCCACAACTACCTGAAAGAAGTTTGGAATGAGGCTGCAATCAGTCTCTTCTCTCAAGTAACAAGTGATATGACAAGAGGAAATGGCTTCAGGTTGCACCATGGGAGGTTGAGGTTGCATACTAGGAAAAATTTCTTCCCCAAAAAGGTTGTCAAGCCCTGCAACAAGCTGCCTAAACAAATGGTGGAGGGATCCGAAAGACATGTAGATGTGGTGCTTAGTGACATGCATTAGTTGTGGATTTGGCAGTGTTGAGTTTGTGATTAGACTTCATAAGTTTAAAGGTCTCTCCCAAACAAAATAATTCTATGATCTGTGAAGTTGTTTGCACAGAAGAAAGGAGGTGGAAGTTCAGAACTGCAAAATGAAGCTAAGAAATCAGGAATTTGTACACAGCCAGAACTACTTGCAAGCAACAAAATGTTGGTTGGAGAGAAACCTGAAGACTCAGCCTCTATATTATAAATGAGAATAACACTGACCTACTTTCCAGCACACTTGCAAAGCTGCTGTAGATGCTACAATGAAAGGCACTACAGAAACCTAAGGCAATACAGTTTTGGATACACAGGAATAAGGTTATCACTGAAGTGCAGCAGTGCACTTTCTGCAGTCAAGGTACCAGATAAGAGATCAAATAATACAGAGAGCTAGACAACTTTTTTCCTTTTTTTTGAAAAAAAGCACTTGGGACATACTCCTGCAAATGGTGCCCCAGATCCTTAATAATCACAAAAAGCAACACCAACCTCTTTTAGGTGTTAAGGCAGATTGTCTGTAGAAAAACCCCATGTGATAATCTGCATGGAGCTCAACTTATTAACTTAAAATATGGTGATGAGTTGATCCATCCAGGACTCACATCTATATAGGAATAAGGGATTAATCAGACCTTGCATGACTCAAAGGAAGCCTTCTGTGGTGAAGTGGAGCAATGTATAAAGAGGAAAAAATTCTTTGGCACAGAGAAAAAGAGGTCTCGGATATTGCACAATATATTTAGCTTACCTAGGGAAAAGCTGGGCTGTTGAGTCCTTTAGAAATCACATAGCTTCTTACTTGCACTCATACAACCACACAAACGAAGCTCAAGCCTCCACCAGGGTGTACAGTGATTTTTTTTCCAAAAAAATTTTATGATTATACCCTTACCATTTATAGAGACAAGCTTTTAAATCCGCTGCTGCATCATTTATTCCCCCCATTCCCGCACACCAACCCATTCGCCTGGAAGAGCTAAGCATGTGCTACCCAAAGACAGCTCTGCTGCAAAACCCTGAGCTTTAACCAAAGTCTCACAGCTGGAAATGGGTTAAGACCACACAGAAGCACTAGAGAATAATGTGGCAAACCACAGAAGCTCAGAATGGAGTGGGTTAGAAGGGACCTTTAAAGGTCATATACTCCCTACACTTCTGCAGTCAGCAGGAACATCTTCAACTGGAGCAGGCTGTTGAGAGCCCCATCCAACTTGACCTGGAATGTTTCCAGGGATGGGGCATTTATCACCTCTCTGGGCAACCTGGGCCAGTGTTTCACCCCCCTAATTGTAAAAAACTTACTCCTATTATCTAAACCAAACCTCTTCTCTTTCAGTTTAAATCCATCACCACTTGTCCTATCACTGCAGACTTCTCTAAAAAGTCTGTCCTCATCTTTCTTCAAGTACTGAAAAGCTGTGATAAGGTCTCCTTGGAGAGTAATTAAATCTTGTAAACAAGCACAGGAATATCAGTAATTAACCACTTAGAAGCTATCAATAAAAGGGAACACACCCTGCATTCTGCAGCACACAGAGACCTAAGCTGTTTTATAGGAAGTATCTCAAAGATGCTGTGAATTCTTCATTGGCAAGAGCCAATCCTCCTCCCAGCAGGACCCATCCATCCTGTGAGCACCTGCATCTGGAGAAGATGACCCCCCAGCATGAGATAATCCATCCCATCCAGATTGCCAAGACAGTGGGTATTTTGCCACCCTCTGGACTGTTCTCTTTGCAATAACTCAAGCCAAGGTGCTTCCAGTGCCTCTCCTAAGAGGCTTTTTCACACCTTCATAGATCTCACTCTGAAGGCATTTTTCCTCCCAGTCTAATCTTCAGGAAAATTTGACAGCTACAAAAATGTAATAAACCAAGCAGTCGGATTATATATATATTACAGTGTGAAAAAGATGAAAGGCTATATTGTTAAGAGAGATAATTCCAGCAGCTTCCACAATGTAGCCTCTGCATACAGGGAGGAAGAAAGGGAACTGAAGCAGCTTATATTTTGTCTCCTAAGTCCCCTAAAATAACCCAGCTGCTGATCCTCAGCTCACATCAGGAGAATGACACCAAAAAGGCTAATAAAGATCTGCCAAATATCTCATCAGGACAAAATACCTGTGTGTTCATACCAGCTCTTCCCAATGCATCAAGAAGAGTGATAGGCAAGGATGAAAAGGAGGAAACCCTACTTAAAAATCAAATATTCAAGAGCAGAAGGAAGTATATGCAGAGCTGTTTTGTTTGGGGTCATTTTGAACAGAAAACATTGCAATCAACTTCACAGAACCACAGAGTGGTAGGGTTTGAAAGGGATCTCTAGAGATCACCTAGTCCAGCCCCCCCTGCTGAAGCATGGTCATTAAGAGCGGAGTGCACAGGATCACAATGTCCAGGTGGGTTTGGAATCTCTCCAGAGAAGCAGAGCCCACAACCTATCTGTTCCAGTGCTCCAGCACCTTTAATATAAAGAAGTTTTCCCTTATGTTTAGATGGAACTCCCAGTGTTCCAGTTTGTGTCTGTTGTCCCTTGCCCCCTGACTTCATCCTCTTGCACCCCACCCTGCTGATATTGATAAGCACTGAGAAGATCCCCTCTCAGTCTTCTCCAGGCTAAATAGCCCCAGGTCTCTCAGCCTTTCCTTCAAGGGGTGCTTCAGTTTCCATGTTAAACTTCACGAGGTTCCCCTCTGCCCGGTGCTCAGCAAGACCTGGACAGGCTGGAATGGTACCACAGCCTGACAGTGCATCAGCCACTCCTCCCAGTTTTGTATCATCAGCAAAACTGTTGAGGGCCCACTCCATTCCTTCATCCACATCACTGATGAGTATGTCAAACAAAACCCCCAGGGAACACCACTAGCTAAAGGCCTCCAGCTAGACTTTGCACCACTGATCACAACCCTCTGAGCTGTGTCCTTCCAACCAGCTCTCAATCCACCTTCCTGTCCAGTCATCTAACCTACACTTCCTAAGCTTTCCTATGAGGATGCTATGGGAGATAGATTACAATAGATTCCAATGAGCAGTAGCTGCATGGATCCAGTACCTCCACAAATTCTCTCAATCCCATTTGTATTGGTAGACTTAAACCCAAACCCTGCTACGTCTCAAGGAAAAAAAAAATAAAAAAAAAAAAATTAGACTATGAGGCTTGGTTGCAGGAAGATGAATTGCAGCTTTTATAATAGCAATAATAATTTATTCCTCCATAGCACTAGACAGCAAATGATTAAAGACAAGCAAAGGTCCCCACGTGTTTGGATTTACGTCAGGCCATTCAATCCATTTGGTTACAGCAGCAGCAATTAATCACTGCCAGAGAAGGGAGAAATCTTAAGAAAATCTTCTGGTTTCCCATTTCAGAAGTGAGTTGTAACACCTTTAGGAGAGCAGTTCATCTCCACAGGAGCTGAGACATCTTGAAAAGCTGGTAACTTCTAAGATTTAACTTGCCATTTCAAAGAAGCTAATATCACCTTTCATGTTAAGGTAAAAAAAAACCTGAAACACCATCAGAAGTTTTTTTAGATCTACAAATTTAAATTCAACAGGCACCTGCCAAAAAGATCATCAGGACACATCTGATGACAGTGCTAAATATATTTTGACTGCAAAAGTCTTGGAGCAAAAGGATGAACACTACTGCACATCATCCATTCCTAGATCACTCCACAGAAGATGTCTCTTTTGTGTTAATAATTGACCTGCTGTCTGCCGTCTCATCACCCCAACAGCCAGATTTTAGAATAGAATAAACCAGGTTGGAAGAGACCTTCAAGATCATCATGTCCAACCTATCAACCAATCCAGCCCACCTAATCAACTAAACCATGGCACCAAGCACCCCATCAAGTCTCCTCCTGAACACCTCCAATGATGGTGACTCCACCACCTCCCTGGGCAGCCCATTCCAATGGCCAATCACTCTCTCTGTATAGAACTTCTTCCTAACCTCCAGTCTAAACCTCCCCTGGCACAGCCTGAGACAGTGTCCTCTTGTTCTGGTGCTGGCTGCCTGGGAGAAGACACCAACATCTGCCTGCCTACAACCTCCCTTCAGGTAGTTGTAGAGAGTGATAAGGTCACCCCTGAGCCTCCTCTTCTCCAGGCTAAGCAGCCCCAGCTCCCTCAGCCTCTCTTCATAGGGCTTGTGTTCCAAGCCCCTCCTCCCCCCCAACTTTGTTGCCCTTCTCTGGACAAACTCCAGCAAGTCAACATCCTTCCTAAACTGAGGATCCCAGAACTGGACACAGTACTCGAGGTGCGGCCTAACCAGTGCAGTGTACAGGGGCAGAATGACCTCCCTGCTCCTGCTGGCCACACTGTTCCTGATGCAGGCCAGGATGCCATTGGCCCTCTTGCCTGCCTGGCGGCTTCCAGTCCTACTTACACAACTGAATCTCCCAGTCTGGGAGTAGTTGTTCCACACACACATCTTTTCAATAGTTTAGAGGAAGAACTGAAAGAAGGATAATTTCACAGTGACCATCACAGCAGCGCTGGAGACCAGTAATTTCCTGCTGAACTTTGGCTAAATCTCTGTGGATTCACTCCATGGGGTATGGCACACTTCTGACATTTGTGCCCAAAATAGAACAAACTTTCAGTCAGAAACAATTTAGGTTGGAAGTAACCCCTGCAGGTCTCTGTGTATAGGCTTCTCCTTGAAGTAATTCCAATTAGAATTGCTCAGGCCTTGTCCAGTTGAGCGTTGAGTGTTTTGAAGAATGGATCTCTCACACCCTCTCAAGGTCCCTTCTCTAATCTTCAGATACAGTCACAGTGAACTGCAGGGCAAGAATAAGGTGTCCCCTCAGCCATCTCCTCTTCAGGCTGAATATACTCTGTTCTCTCCATCTCTTCTCATGTGTCTTTGGCTCCAGCTCCAGGCATCTCACTGCCCTCCTTCCAACCTTCAAGGTACCAGCTTTACTTTACCAGGATGCCCAAAACTGGATGCTATGTCTAAATGTAGCCTCAAAAGTGTAGAGGGAAAATGAGGTGGCCTTAACTAAAGTCTTAAAGTCTTAACTACAAACTGCATTAGAAGAGACCATCTCCATCAGTTCAGGTGAGAATCTCAGTGATATCTAATTTTTTTTTTCCCTTTTTTAATCTTTTTCTGATTCAAAAACTTTGCAGACATAAAAGTTCTCAAAAACTCTATTAAAATAAAATATTATATTATGGAAGAGCTTGTACTGAATTAAAGCATGAAAAAAGTAGTTAGTGGAACAGTAGTTTTAAGAATTCAACTTTTGATTCACTTCACTTACAACCATGCATCTGCTTTCACAGCCATCACAAAGGTGACAGACAATCTGAAAAGGCAAAAGAAGAGAAGCAGGAGGGGCAGAGGGGGAAGTTAACAGAACTGGAGCACAAACTAAAGGATATTTGGAAGACGCTTTCAAAAATTTATTGCTTGAAAGAGAACACAGAGGCCTCCTCCCATTCTGCGATACAATATCCTTGTTCTTCATTCCTGACTGTCACTCAACTTCTTTCCCTGCTATCCATGTCTAAAAAAAAAGCAGTACAACACGATCACAAAAGGTGAGAAAAAAGGCCTCATCTGCACTCAGACCTTCAAATGGAAGGAGGATCTCCTCATTCTCAAGTATTGCTATTTGATGATGCATCCAAAAACACATTAAAGAATAAAATGCAGCCAAACAAAAACTAATGATCACTGAACAAGGGCTGCCGCAAGCAGAACGGCGACGCTAACGGGGAGATTGATTTTGTGTCATCTTTTACATGGAGAAGAATATTACAAAGAGGAAGTCTGACAGACAAAATAAATTTGCTTTGGTTTGACTCCTTCACCCCCCGTCATACACTCATGATCTATGGAGCTAAAGCCAGAGAGTGAGAGAAAAAAAAAAGCAAAAGAAAAAAAAATCAAAACATCATTAGCCCCAAAAGAGAGAAATTCTGCCCTGAAAAGGATCTGAAGAGAGGCTCCTTAGAAACATAATAATAAAAAAAAAAAAAACCCAAACAAACTATTTATGCTAGATAGACAGATAAAAAAAAGAAATAAATTCTATCCTACACAATAGGAAATTCTTTTTTCCCCAAGCACTCAGAGGGCATCTTGGTCAGGAAGCAAAGCTCAGAAGTCTCAGCTTAGTCCTTCTTGACATCATTTCACAGCAAAATCCCTTTTGGAGCCAGGTGCCTTGTCTGTGATTTGGCAACATTAGTATTCAACAGTCCCACAGGACCTCCAAGACTTAAAAAAACCAGAAATGCTGGGTTTGGCAGCATCATCCTGCTGCTAAGGGACATACATTGTTTAGCATCTGACTTGGTAGAGATAGATAAGGGTCAGACTTCATATCTTAAAGGTCTTTTCCAACTGAAATGATTCTATAATTCAACAATGCACCCAATGACATTCTAGAAGTCTATGCTGAGACCAATTCCCACCTGAATATTAGGGGGTTTAGTACACTTAAATACCAGCTGCTAGAGTGAAGAAACTAGAAGATGCTCACAGAGCTTCATGAACTTCAGTCACTCTCTCTCTAAAACTCCCAAGTGCTAAAAAGAGACACATAAAAAGGGTACAAGCAAGGACTTGGATTTGGCTAATTACTTAATCAATAGGCACTTCCCAGTCCTATCTAGGATAATATAGCATGAATGAGCCTGTATGGGGGGGAGAAGAGTTCTGTGTCATGGAAGAAAAGGTTTTCCCAAGGCAAGGGTAACAAAGATTTTGCCCAGAAACTCCAGACCTATAGATTATGTCCTTCAGACTTCACCTACCATAGAATCATAGAACTGTTGAGTTGGAAGAGAACTAGGAGATCAAGCCCAACTACTTGCCTAGAGCTCACAATCCCACCACTACTGCTAAGGTACTACCACTAAACCACATCTTTTAGCACCATGTCTGCACATCTTTTAAATACCTCCAGGGATGGTGACTCCACCACCTTCCCTGGGCAGCCTATTTCAATACCTGATAACCCTTCCTGTTAAGAATATTTTTCCTAATATCCAACCTGAACCTCCTCTGGCACAACTTGAGGCCATTTCCTCTTGTCCTGTCACTTGTTGCATGTGAGAAGACACTCAACCCCACCTTATTTCAATCTCCTCTATGGTAGTTGCAGAGGGCATTGAGGTCTCCCCTCAGCTTCCTCTTCTGCACACTAAACAATCCCAATTCCCTCAGCCATACTTGGTAAGACTTTTATTCAAGACCTTTCACCAGCTTAACTGCTCTTCTCTGGACACATTCCAGTACCTCAATTTCCTTCTTAGAGCAAGGTCCTAGAACTGAATGCAGTACTCAAGGTGTGGCCCCACCAATATTGAACAGAGGAAGACACCCACATCCCTGGGCATGCTGGCCACACACACACACCTGAAGGCCTTTATAACATTAGATAATTCTCCCATCCCCCCCTTTAATCTTCATGAAATCTGCAGTAGATCCTGTTTTGGGGTTAAAAGCTTCAGTGTAGAATTTATTTCCCAGCTATTACAGGGTACATTACACTAATTACAATGCATATTATAGCCTTCAATGGAGTACACCATGATAAATCATGGTCTCTCGTAAACACCTCCATACATCTCTGGACACCACTGCATGTTTGACCACTCTCATAAATATGAGCATTTCTGTAGTACAAGTATGACTGGCTACAGAGACTAATTTATTACCATTTTCTTTCAGCACATTAACAGTGCAGTAAATTCCATAGCTTCTAGTGGGCTACCACCACAATGGAATTTCCTTCAGTCATGGAACATCTATAGGATTTTCCCCTCAGCAACACACCAATTCTTCTTCACTTTCCAACAATATATTTGCTGTGTCATGCCTGCTGTGCAGTCAGAGAAGTTTCTAGCTTCCAAGCTTGTCACACCTGAGAAATTGGGGTGAAGGGAGGACAGCAGCTTGATAGTTATAAAGAATTCAGAGGTTTGCTAAGGTTTCCTTCCAACTATATCAACATAGGTTTGTTCACACACAAAAGCTCTATTTCAGAAGTAAATCTGATCATTCCATCAAACCCTTCTGAAATTCACAAAATGTCCATCAGACACAGGAGGAAAAACTGAAAAATAAAAAGACAAAATATTTATGCAGAAGAACAGTAGAGGCCAGATGCTCAACAGCACATGCACACAGCATGAAGCTGACATGCTTTCCCTGGGTGGGGGAGTACCATTGAGACACGCTTAGACTCTATCTAGACCAGCTGGGACAGTTTCATAGACTGTGGCCTTCTCTGTGATAGCAGAACCAGAGTTGGAGCATCATCCAAGAGTCAAAGCATCACTCAACTGCAGCAAAATGTGTGGGTCCTAGCACTAGAAGAATTTAATTCCAGAATTAGATACTCAAACTCAGTGGACTATTCCAAGTTCACCATGGATTTGGGAGCACTCAGTGACCCTTTAGCCCTTCAGACCAATCATCCAGAAAGCAGTAAAAAAGAGAGATGTGTGGAACGGAAAAAAATCTACTCCAGATGCCCTCATAGAAAACATCTCAAGTCAGGTCTCTGTTCTCCTTCCCATGGCAGATCTCACCGAAATGGACAATCAATTAAAGAACCAAAAATAATTCCTTCAGTCCCACCAGGCGGACCAATAGAAAAACCACCCTGAAGAACTGGTTGGGGTCTTGACCCTCTTCAACACTCCACATTCACCACTGACACTGGAATTTCTGCCCACCTGTATCTGCATGGAAACTTTTATCCTCCAGCAAAGTACTGCCCTACAGTCCAAAAAGCTATTCCCAAATTGCTTTTAATAGGGAAGTGACACTAGCACAGGTCTAGCAAGATGCTGCTGAGTTTGCACAGACAATTGCAGACAGGACAGCTCTGCTGCTCACCATACAGCCTGGAGCCAGTAAAATGTCACCATTTACAAATGGGTAGAAGGGCACAAAAGACAAACTTCAGAAAGTGACAGCAACTTCACCTCCAGCTCTGCCTTACTCAAAGTGACTTGGACTTGAAATAAGAACAAAAGAGAGTCCAAGCTCCCAAAAAAGCCAACAAAAAAATAAACAGCTGTAAGGTCATGCAAATGGAAGGTAAAGGAGGAGAGGAGAAGGTGTTCTGAAAGGCAACTAGAAAATCTTGTAGCAACACGGAACATCAATTCAGCAGGGAACCCCCTGACAGGTAGATGTGACAGCACATACAGGAGATCAAGGAGAATGAGATAGCTGCTTAAAACATCAAGGAATTGTGATTATGGCTCAGTTCCTACACAGTTATGGCTTAAAAATGAAGGACAATAAAGGGCATCTCCACATTCCAAATTGTTGATGGATATCTCAGATAAGTCTATGATCTTTGGCAAGTCCAAACAATGGACTTGATTAGCCCATGTTGATTAGCCCAGACTGGAAATTTCATATGAGATCAGGCCTATGGAAATATGACCACAAAAAAACCCCTCAATCCCAATTGATACTCAAGAGAGAAGATCAATGTCAGCAGCCCACGTAAGCAGAGCAGTCAACATACAAGAGACAGATCAAGAAGAACAAAATCCAAAACCTTTCATCTATGTTGTCACTCCATTTCCATCACAGGTTCTCCCCAGCATTTCAGGGCTCATGTCTTGAATTGCTGTTAAATGTAAGGATCTCCAAAGCTGTCCTATTAACACCTTTGGATTTGATGATCTTGGAGGTCTTTTCCAACCATAGTGATTCTGTGGTCAGCTGTTTGCTATAGCTAAGAGTACAGCTGCCTGGCATGTCTATAGCAGCAAGCCCTTAACTGGCCTGAAGTACCAAAGTTCTTCAAAAATGTCTCAAATAGGGCTCTAGAAAGAGAAAATACCAAAGCTGTGGGCTGCCACTTCACACAGATATCTTCAGCTCATCCCATACTAACAGCCAGAGTAATGCCCAACCATGAATAACCATCTAACCCAAAACAGTCCGTCCTGCCACAAGCACTCCTGCAGGTAAACCGTCAGCAAACCACCATACTCCAACTCAACAGGAAGAGTAAAATGCAGATTGAACCAGTGTGAGATCAAGGACATTAAAGGTGGACACCTCCACCAGCACTCCCAGGTAATTAGGTTGGACAGCACAGTCAACATCCACAGCAAGTCTAGAGATGCATGCTTGCACATAATCACACCAGTCCCAAAACAACTGCATTTCTTCAGCTTTTGGACACTGAAACCTAAGATGGCAGTTTCCAGCTTCTCTCTCCCAGACACCCTAGAGGCCTATGAATTACTTTGGGCAAAGAGCCAAGAAAAACAAGTTTACTGCCCAGACATCTCTACTGAGCACACAGGAAAGACCAGACAATAGTTAGAAGCCTACAAACCTGAAATTTGCACAGAAAGAGAAAAATTCACAGCCTTGGACCTCCCACAGGAGTTGGGTTCTTTCCTACTCTATATACATTTATGTTGTGTCCAGCTGTGAGGCAGCAGTGGCCAAGCTGTGCTATGCAGTTAGAGAGACAAGAAGACACTGGTGTGCACTGTGCCAATGCTTGAAAGGGAGCATAAGGAGCAGACAGTCCTTCCTGGCTCACTTGCCCAAGTGCTTCAGTGGCATGTCCAACTCAGAGCATCTGAGCATCTGTGGGTGCCCCCTTCCTGGAGGTGTTCAAGGCCAGGCTGGATTAGGCCTTGAGCAACCTGGTCTAGTGGAAGGTGAACCTGCCCATGGCAAGGAGGTTAGAACTAGATGATCTTCAAGATTCCTTCTAACCCAAACTAGTCTGATTGTATCTGCTTTAGCACTTCCAATCACCTCACTCAGCCCTTTCTTCTTCAAGTGGAGAAGATAAAACACCTCCAAGATGGAGCCAAGCAACACCTAGTTCAACACATCGTGGAGGCTGAGCAAAATTAAACTGGAGGAGCACATGCTGCCACTAGCCAAAAGCAAAGGAGTTCATAAAATAGCACTTTGCCACAGGCATGCAGGCAGAACAGCTGCCCTCATCCACTACTGCCAAGAGCTGCTTCCCTCACACTGAGTGCAGGGCTGGCAAGGAGCTACAGTATTTAAAAACCAATTAAAGTTCTGTGTAGCTTTTAATGTGCCTCGTCAGACTATGCATGGTGAATGGCTAATGGAAGAGCTTCTTTCTAGGTCAGGAAAGGAGCTTCCTTGCAAGCTTAGAACCAGCAAGGTTCCCCACAGCCAATAAGCAGCAAAGCAGCAGACCCACGTGCTTTGTAAACACGGAAAAGATCAACATGAACACACTGCCCAGGGAGGTGGCAGATCCCTCAACCCCTGAACACTCAAGGCTAAGTTGGATGGGGCTCTGAGCAAACTGATCTAGTCAAAAGATATCCATGTGGACTGCAGGAAGGTTGGACTAGATTATCTTTAATGGTCACTTCCAACAAAAACCATTCTGGTCAGGCATTGGAATAGGATGCCCAGGAGGGTGGAGGGGTCACCACCCCTGGAGATGTTTAAAAAACAAAAAGTGTAGACATGGCACTTTGGGACATGGTTTAATGGCTATGGTAGTATTAGATTAGTGACTGGACTTGATCTTAGAGGCCCTATCCAACAGAAACGATTCCATGATCAAGTAGACCAGGACATCATTTCAACAACAACAGATTTTTTTCAGTGCTGCAACAGCAATGTTTTCAGCTTGGCAGTAGTGAAGACATACAGAAACACCAGCAGATCACCATGCACCTGGTGAATTAACACACTTCTCCCCATTTTTTTGTCCCCCTATGAGCTGGGCTAATCCAACAAGAAGAGCACAAAGATACAAACCTGTAGATGAAACCACAAAGGTATAACCTGAAATAGCTCTGCCTTGATCATAACCTCCATTACAAGATGCTGGCTGAAGACACACAGGAAAATGAGACTTTGCCAATGAGTTTAAAAATTCACTAACAGCAAGAAGATCCATGACAGTACCAAAGTCTTGCCAACTGAAAAATAAGAGAGAGGACACCATCTAAACCTCCTGAGACTCTTTTCTTAACTTCTTCGCATACTCACTGATGTCTTTCCATAAAGGACAAACCCTCATCCAACCACATGTGCTCGGACCCAAAGCAGCCCTGTAGCTCACACCCCTGCTCAGGAAGAAGATTAAGAGCCACAGGTAAAGCTGTTCATGTTACCTAAAGGTTTTCTGGGAAAATCTATTTAATACTCTGCTCTAGTGAGCTCACAGCCAGAAAACAGTGTCTATTTCTGGGATCCCCAGTCGAAGAGAGACAAGGAATAACTGGAGAGAGACCGAGGGAGGCTACAAAGATGCTGAAGGGACTGGAGCATCTTTGTGAGAAGGGAAGGCTTAAAGATGTGGAGAAAAGCAAGCTGAGAGGGGATGTTCGGTAAGAGCTAAAGGGTGGAGGGCAAGAGGATGGGGTCAAACTCTTTACAGTGGTGCCCAGTAATAGAGCAAGGGCCAATGGGCACAAACTAAAGCACAGAAGGTTCCACCTAGACATGCAGAAACCGTATTTTGAAGGTCCTGGAGCACTGGAGCAGGCTACTCAGAAAGGCTGTAGAGTCTCCTTCTCTGGAAAGATACCAAACCCACCTGGACATGATCCTGGGCGATCTGTTCTGAGTGACCCAGCTTTAGCAGGAGGAATGGACTAGATAATACAAAAAAGGCCTCTTCTAACCCCCACCATTCTGTGATTCTATATTAAAATAAGGGTGTGGTGTCACTACTTTAAGCCAACCGATCTAGAGTTTTTAGACAAGCACACAAAAGCTCAGAACATTTGCAGCAAGAAGACTAAAAGGCCACACAAGAACTTAATCCTAAAAGACAGAAAAGTAAAGGTTAGTTTTACCCAGGTCATGACTTTTCAGAAGTTAGGATTTTGTTTGGTTTATGCTCATTAGAGAGAGATGCTACTGGAGAAAGCATGGGAAAATGTTAGGCGGGTTCATAGCACTGGTCTCTGCCAGAGCACATCTCTTTGGCTATCTTTAGACACTTACAAACCATATCACATCATTGTCACATCTGATGTAACTGGGTGTGACAAAGCCAGAAAACTCTTTATTGTCAACATTAGTTATGACACAACAGCAAGTCTATCAACTTCCAGTCTTTTAAATATTAGCTTTCCAAAGCAATTTCAAAGCATTGGGTGGGGGGAGGGGGGTAGGAAGAAAATTGTTTAACCTTTCAATGACCTTTTCAATAGCATGAGTCAGCTCCTTGGATTACTACCCAAACTTTTTCCTCCCCTTGTTCTCTTGTAATTAGATTACAAAATAAAATTAGTGGAGTATATTACGAATGACCCATCAGCCTATAGATTGTCCTCCATCTACCCCCATTCCTCTTTCACTATATATAATTACCTGCTAATTTAGACAGTAAACTCCCATGGTTTGTTTTTAATTATGGCCACCTTATAGCCACAGAAGATATTACATAGCTAATGTAAATACAGTTCTGAGGAGACATTTTGAGCTCTTTATCAGAGATGTCACACATGACCATAGTTGTGAGAGGAAAGAGAAATTATACCAACATGATCACTTAGGCCAGCCATGGCCACCAGCCTCTATAGAATCAAGGAACAGCATTTCAACCATCTTCTAAAAATTTCTACTGCACTGACTCCCACATCCAGTAGAGCAAATGGGGATCCATCATGGAAGTATACACTGGGGCCTCAGCAGAATCATTTGGGAACCACTGCGGTGCAAGAGCGGGCTTTCATGATTTGTAGAGCTTTCCAGATTTACTACTTCTCACTGTAGACACTGGGAAGCCTCCCTGTCCTAAGAAAGCACGTGTCCAGAAAAGAGCTAATGGCAAGAGAGGGAAGCAGTAGTGGAGAACAGCTTTTCATCCCTTTCAGGGAGGTGTAGAGAGCAGTGAAGTCTCTCCTTGGCCTCCTCAGACTCATTTTTCTCCAGACTAAACAACCCCAATTCCCTCAGCTGCTCCTCATAAAACTTCTGCTCTAGACCCTTCACCAGCTTCACTGCCCTTACCTGGGCATGCTCACATGTAGTGAGGACCCCAAAACTGAACTCAGTGTTTGAGGTGTGGCCTCACCAGTGCCAAGCACAGAGGCACAATCACTTCCATACTCCTGTTGGCTACACTTTTACTGATAGAGGTGAGGATGCTGTTTGCCTTCCTGGCCACCTGAGCATATTGCTGGCTGATGTTTAGCTGGCTGTCAACCAACACCCCCAAGCCCTTTTCTGCTGGGCAGCTTTCCAGCCTCTCTGCCCCAAGCCTGTATCATTTCATGGGTTTGGTGTGACCCAAGTGCAGGACCCAGCACTTGGCCTTGTTAATCCTTGTATAACTGACCTCATCCCATCAATCCAGCCCGTCCAGATTCAGTAGGATGTCAACGAATGATCTGATGCCTTCAGACAGCTTTTCTCAAGCAATGAGGTTAAAACAGGGCAGATCCAAGGATTCCCATGTTGTCTGCCAAGGGATGTCTTCCGCTGGCTTTAGTTAACAGAGCTTTGCTTGATACATGATGTTAGTTTTTTTTATCAAGAAAGTGTCCCCAGCATGAGAAGGGGCTTGTTAGAAGTGTGAGTGGAGAAAGAGGCTCTTTAATGCCACTGGCAAAAGCTTAATAGGAAAGCACAGATATTTTAAATTACTTTTTAATCACTTCTAGATATTTTCCCAAAAAAATTGTAACCACTAACTGAACAACTGCATCTTGTTGAGGAGCAGCAATGCCAGCTGGCACAGATAATATTCCACATTCAGCAAAGATGCTTTGATCCCAGTGAGAGCTTTGGAATGATAGTCAAACACACCACCACCGAGGTTCAGCCTTTTCCACTCTATGCTTGCAGGCTTTCTTAACTTCTTTCTGCATTTATATTCCACCTCATAACAAAAAAAATAATTCTTTATCCTGTTTCCAAACTGCTCTTTCCAAAGACAGCACACATGTTTTACTACCTCAAAATATTATTCTAACTCAAAAATTCCCAAGACAAGATCCTTCCCAGCTGGCCAGCTTGATCAAGATCTGGGCAGGCATTGGAATAAGTTGCCCAGGGAGGTAGTAAATGTATGAACGTGGCACTCTGGGACATAGTTTAATGGTCATGGTAGTGCTGAGTAGGCAGTGATCTTAGAGGGCTTTTCCATATGAAACCATTCTATGATCACCTAAAGCAATGATATTCTTGAGGAGACAAGAACTAAAGACATGAGCCAACCTACAGAATTGCCTCAAATCAGAAAACATTGATTCAAACCATCTTCAAGTGTGAGAATGCTCTCCCTCAATGATAGACACCATGTCATTGTCTCTCCTCTTCATTATCTTCACCCTGCTGGATTTGATCAACTTTCATTCCATGCTACAATTAGTACCTGGCTAGAAGATAAGGTCGGGAAGAAATTGAGTTGGGAAGTCACCAAGAATTACAAAGTTTCACCAGCTTTTCAAGTTTCACAGAGAAATTGTCACTTTGGGAAAGAGGGATGTCCTTTCCCTTGGGATTAGTATAACAAGAGATTTGCATAGTGCAACAAGGTTTCCTTGTCTCACTGTTTGATGCTGGATGACTATTTTGGGGGTTCAGAAGACCATTCCTGAGTAATCACTGACTGTCTCCCTTCCCTCTATCCTGTAGATGCCAACAAAATCATCTTCCAAACCTATACCCTTGCAACCCACATCCCTCAGAGCACCTGCTCCAACACCACCCCACACACGGCATCTCCATGCTGTGAGAAGAGAAGGGAAAGAAGAGGAAAAAGTCCCCACCACAGATCCATAAAATAACCTTCCGTTTGCAGCAAACGGCCTGGAGAGCTGCCACCCCATTCCCTCAAAGAGAAATAGATTAGGACTTTTTGATCTCTAAACGCAGATGTAACTCACATCAGTTTCTTCCTCGCTGCCTGGAAAAAAAGGGACATCTGGATCTGCCTCTTTTGCAGAAACCTCAGCACAACGCTCAACACACCAGCTGTAGAAGTGCTGGCTGCTGTCCCAAGCCAGCAGACAAACCTGCCCATGTGTGGAGGAGGTGTTTTTCAAACACACCAAAAAATATATCCAAAGTTGGCAACAGAGAGAGAAGAGAAAAGTTGTAAGGCCACAGCATACAGACAATTTGAAATACACTGATGTACCCTGAGAAAAGGAGGCTGCAGACAAAAAGTATGGCCTGACACAGAACAGATTAGGTAGGGTTGGGTGATTGGTTGGACTTGATCTTGGAGGTCTCTTCCAACCTGGTTCATTCTGTGTGATTTGCTGGCAGCTCGCTGCAGAAATTAAGGTGGTTGCACAAGATGTCTTCATTTTTAAGAAAAGGAAGAACCCCCAGCTCTTGGCCATGGAACCTGAGTTTCTGGAAATTCCAGGCCACAAAATCACAGAGTGGAATGTTGCAAGGGACCTCTGGAGATTACCTAGTCCCATCCACCTGCTAAAGCAGGGTCACCCACAGCAGGTTGCACAGGATCGCAATGTCCAGCTGGGTTTAGGATCTCTGCAGAAGCTTTCTGGGCAGACTGCTCCAGTGCTCTGAACACTCAAAGTTCTTCCTCAAGGTCAAAAGAAAAAAAAAGAAAAAAAATAATTCTCCACTTCATTACAAAATAAATACATAAATAAATGAAGTTAAATCATCAACACCATTACAGCAGCCCAGCCTGAACTTGGTAGCCATTTCATGGAGGCAGGAGCAAGGACAGTCTCATCTTTCCCCATCTCATCAGAGCTGCAAAAGAGGACAGTGATAGGATGGGAAATAAGCAAGTTGCCCTGAGGAAAGGTGGAAGCTCATTCCATCCCTGGAAACATTCAGATCAGGTTGGATAGGGCTCTGAGCAACCTGATCTGACTGAAGAAGCCCCTGCTTACTGAAGGAGAGCTAGGCTACAGGACCAAATCATTCTATGACTGTATTAAATCCTTCCTTAAGATCCAGGTTTTCCCCGTATGAAGAGCACTCCCAAAACATGTGGTGCATAGCAGACACCCTCCGTGGCCAGACGTCAATGCGCGCATCCAAGCACGGAAATGTCTCTCTCTAGTTGCACACTCTGCTTTGCCAGCCCCAAGCCATGCTGCCAACGTTGAAGAACACCTCTTCCTACTTCTCTGGGGAAGACCAAGGAATTTGTGCAGAACTCTGGTTACTTGGAGGTGGCATTTCTCAAGAGAGAAAACTGAGGAAGCTCAGAGCAGCCATATTCTTACATCTCTTTCAGTGCTGAAGGGATTAGGATGAGGGCCCAGCAAATCAGCACCACATCAACATGCTTCTGCCCACGGCTGTCACTCGGTGGAGGGTATGCTACAAAACCCATGTGGTGGGTACCTTGCTGGATTGTAGGAATGCAAGTATCAAGATGCAGAGAAAGAGAAGCAAGACAGGAGAGAGAGGCTTTTTGGAGGCAAAGGCAGAGCTGATCATAGAGCAGGGACCACCACATCAGTGAAATCTGGCCAGAAACCATCCCAGTGCTGAAACACAGGTCAAGAAACTGGTTTGAGAGAACGCAAAATATGCTAACGGCCTGGTGACACTGCCCATTGCTCCAAGGTTGGCTGTGTACTGAATGCTAAACATCAGGATATCCAGACAAAGGCAGGCATGGGTAAGTACCACATTAACTCACCATCCAGCTGTTTTGAGTCACCACAATGTTCACATCACACACTGACAGCTGGGAGAGCCACACAAGGCTGCTGCATAATGGCTCCTTTTGCCTTCCATACACACTTGACAGAATCCTGCAGAGCAATGTCACAGCCAGGAACCATGAAGATATGGAGCAGCATACTGGGAGAGAAGCAACAGCAACCCAAGTCCACCAGCAAGTCCACATCACTAGCTTTGAGTCCTGGTGTGTGTCCTTGTCAAACAACATCCCCAGTTCCTTCGCTCTACTAAAGACAAAATCAGTACCCATGTGGAAAACAGTATTTGTGGTTCAACAGCAACACTTGCAAAGATCATAAGGAGAGAAATAAAGAGAAAATACAAGAAGATCTAGCAAAGACCTGGACTCAGTAAGGGCATCCACACATGGATCTTTTATCTCCATTTGCTGTAACAAGCAAGGGTATCACAGAATCACAGGCTGGAAGAGACCTCAACAATCACCTGATCCAATCTTTCTTGGCAAAAGCACCATCTAGGTAAGATGCCCCAGCACCTTATACAGCTGAATCTGAAAGCTGTCCAATGCTGGGGACACTCCACCACTTCTCTGGGGAGATTGTTCCAATGGCTGATTGTTCTTACTGTGAAAAATGTCCATTTTTCACTTTTACACATAGAACTTTCCATATCTTTTATCTTCTATATATAGTTGTGTCCATGAATAAGCATTTTTATGCACTGATATAAAGTCAGTTTTTCCAATCATCACGCTTCTACTTGAAAGCACAAGTCAGAGACAACAAGAAAGAAAACTACTTGGTCACAAAAGAAAAGTCTGAACACTGAAGTTGATGCTCATCTCTGCCACACAGACATGAATCCAGGCACAAGCTTAGCCCCAGTCAACCTCCTACTTGCGTCACCTGAACGGCTGAAGCATGGGTCAGGTGAGGTCAGTTGAACAAAGTCCCCAAGGAGGACCTGCTGGTGCACATAGTATGGTGTGGCCACTCTGGACCTCAGCAGCCTCTGGCAAACACTTGGCAATGTGGATGAAGTGGACTGGGGCCAGGGAGCGTGCTATGCTTGTACCCTGCACAGCCCTTCCAGCAAAAATGCCTTCACTGGTGCTCACTCGAGGTGAATCAAGGAGCTAAAAACAACTTCTCTGCCTTGACTTTAAGGGTATCAGGAGGTGAAAAAGAAAATCTGAACTGAAGAGATATGGCCTCTCTGCTACAAGAGATGTCCTTCTGTAGTTTTGTTCCCAAAGGGCCAACACAGAGCTACCAAGCAGTGAGGCTTTCAAGAGCATCCCATACCCAACCTGCAGCTGGGGGGACCTTCCCCAAACAGTTCTCATCAACTTTCTTCAACAGGTACCATGAACATAGGCAGAGCACCAGACCTACAGCAGACAGAATGGAGAGAGGGTGATCAGGAAGTGTCCAAGAGCATAAAGACACCACAGAAACAGTTATGAAGTTGGAGAGGTCAACAAATAAATGAGGGCAAACGCTATGTCAACACAGCCAAGGACCATCATAACAGCTAGCAGGAGATAAGTATCTTTATCTTGGCTTGGCTTATACCACCAACAGATCTCTCAAAGCATGATCAACATGGTTTTTGTTCTTCATCAAACTATCAACCAACACTCCGCACCATCTCATGACTCTAGGTGCAGCAGGAGCAAGACAGGTCAGAGATACAGAGATACCACAACAGTTATTTCATTCCCTCACTGCTAAAACAATCTGTCCCACCACCTGGTTGACTATAGCTTTGTAAGCCATCAGTCCAGACAGCTCCCAGAGGCCATATTCCCACTCAGACAGTTCCCTCCACCCCACAGAAGATGCTGCATGCCAAAGCAAAAGATGGAAAGGGAAAGCTCTAAAGCTGAGAAGATGCCTTCAGCAAAATTTGTTTTAAGGCACAGCTAGCTCATACAGAAAGCCAAATTCTCTAGTTTTCAGCCCAGATCCTTGCAGGAGAACAATTTATGTCAGTTCTGTCCAACCAAACATGTCACTGGGGGACTATTCAGGACAGCAGTAGCACGACTAATGTTCTGGACTCAGTACTGCTGCAAGGAATTCCAGGGGCAATGAGCTGTGGTATTTAGGGAAACATCACCCCTATCAAAAGGGGCACCTGTCCCACTGACTCAGCACCAGTACTGCCAGCTCTGCTCTCTGCCCAAACACAAGCCTTGGAGGTGATAAATCAGAGTTGCTGTCTCAAGGAACAGCATGGAGAAGTCATGTAAAACCACTTCAGCTCCCTACACCTTGAAGTGATTAGTACTGGGAAGAAAACTTTTTCACTGTCATGGCTAAGGACACAAAGACCCTCAGCACCATGAGCTTTGGTGCCCAGCATCAACCTGCAGCCTCTCAGCTGGCCTGTCCAAAGAGGTACAAATCCTGGTTCCTCAAAACATTACTGCTGAGTATGG
This sequence comes from Dryobates pubescens, assembly GCF_014839835.1. Classification (NCBI taxonomy): domain Eukaryota; kingdom Metazoa; phylum Chordata; class Aves; order Piciformes; family Picidae; genus Dryobates; species Dryobates pubescens. The sequence continues at coordinate 15,257,942 of NC_071625.1, read as the reverse complement.
GAACGACATCTCCTTTTTAAAAGAAACGGGGATTATAAATCTCTGAAAGTACTAACAGGCTTTAAAATTTCCAGATTAGCAGAGAAGCAAAAGTAGAGAGGGTTATAACTGGTTGAAGGTGCCTGAAGAAAGAAATCTGCAATGAGAAAAGGGAATCACAGAATGGTTTGGGTTGGAAGGGACCTTTGGAGGTCACCTAGTCAAACTCCCCTTCAGACAACAGGGACATCTTTAACTAGATCACTTACTTAACTGTCCTGTCTTCTCTAAGATCCTGAACCTGCCGTGGGAGGAACGCTCTGGCCACAATCCAGTGAAACATTTCAGTTTTTGTCAAATTTGAGAGAACATGCAGAGCTCTGCCGAATCAAGACCTTTACATTTCTCCCAGCAGGTTGTTTCACTCTCATGTTTGCTTGCAAACACGTACACACACCCCTACCTGGCAAGAACTTTCATTTTTAGCTTTTAGTCTAAGGACTCCTCTTCCAGAAACAGCATCTCTTGACTGTAAAATAACCCAATTCTCCTGCAAGGAAAAAGTGCTGGTGAAACCCTTGAGGAGTCAGGTCCTGCAAGCAACAGGCAACTTTCAAGATGCAGCCCACAGCTGCAACCAAAGGTTCTATGATTTCACCTATGAATGCTCAGATGATGCAAGATAAATTGTAGACTCCATAAGGTATCCATCTACCTTACAGCAGCTGTTAAGGATGCAGTATTTCCTCATTTCCTCTGTTAAAAACAAAACACAGTCTCCATTCATCACTTTGTTATCACAAAAGGCCTTTTAATTAATGCAACTACTTGCTGTGTTGAATTAGTACCAACAAGAACATTCTTTTTCACTGATCAGCAGGCCAACAGAGGTGATTCTCCCCCTCTACTCTGCTCTGGTGAGACCTCATTTGGAGAACTATGTCCAGCTCTGGCACCCTTGGCACAAAAAACTCCCACGGACCTGCGGGAGAGGGTCCAGAGGGGGCCAGAAAAGTGATCAGAGGGTTGGAACAGCTTTGCTGTGAGGACAGGTTGAAAGAGTTATTCAGTATGGAGAAGAGAAGGCTGCAAGGAGACCTTACTGTGGGACCTTTCAGTACCTGAAGGGAGCTACAGGAAAGGGGACAGACACATTGCCTGTTGCAACAGGACAAGGGGTGATGTTTTTAAACTAAAAGAGGCAGATTCAGACTAGATCTTAAGGAAGAAATTTTTTTTACAACGGGGGTGGTGAAACAGTATCCCACCTTGCCCAGGGAGCTGGTGGATGCCCCACTCCTAGAAATGCTCCAAGTCAGGTTGGTTGAGACTTTGAGCAACCTTCTCTAGTTGAAGATCATGGAATCAGAAATACTTTTTCTCAGCAGAGACCTTTAAGATCACTGAGTCAAGATGTCCCTGCTCAGTGCAGGGAATTTGGACATGACCTTTAAGGGTCCCTTCCCACCAAAAGCATTCTGTGATTGTGTGATTTAGCTCCTATACTGCTCTGATCACTGTGTGCTGAAGACAACAGTATTTTTAAGCTGTTAATAAACACCTCCTATATAAATGCTGTATTTCTCCTATATGCACACTCTAAATACAAAGCTCACTAGAAAAATAAAAAAGAATGCAATTTCCCCAGCCAGAAAAATTCAGAGATAAAACTGCAGCAACGATTTGTATCTGCCCAGAGCAGCAATTCCAGCCTTCAGTGACCTCTGTGCAAACACACCAAGCCAATTACACACTGTGACAGCAGACTTCCCCCTCCTCTATCAGCAGCTTCTTGTTGCTGGCTGCAAGAAACATCAAAGGGAAGCTCAACAAATATACATGTTAGGAAGTGCTTCAGGCTAAGGACAGCCAGTTTAGAGGTTTAATCAACACTGGGATCAAATCGTGTGAGGCGCTTTGCAAACATTGATCTTATTGAGTTGTTACAGCTGCAGGATGCAATTCACAGCTACCTGCCCATTTAACCTATGAAAATCACCATCAGGCAACTCACCTCAATCCTCCCCCTCCAGCCCCTCTTGTTTACTGGAGTCATCATTAGCAGATGAGCAGTAATCCACCTCATCCTTCCTCCTACACCTCCATCCCACACCTGGGACATCCCCAGCAGCATTCTCATATCCTCTTGGCATAGTCAAACTAGCCCATGGGTGTCAGGGGGTTGGGCTTGGTGAGCTACTAGACAAATAACAGATGCTTTTAACCCCTCTCCCTTCACAGTCAGGGAAAGGGAAAGGAATAAGGAAGAGGGGCTTAGGGATTGGAAAAGAAATCTACAATAGCTTTAATGCAGTAACAAGAAAAATACAATAATAGTAATAAGAAAATAATTAAACATAAATATTACAAATATACATCCCTGGTGATGCTTGAGGTCAGGCTTGATGGGGCTCTGAGCAATCTGATCTAGTTGGGGATGCCCCTGCTTACTGCAGGAGGGTTGGACTAGATGACCTTTAAAGGTCCCTTCCAACTCAATGCACTCTATCATTCTATGACATACAAACCCAAAAGCAAACACTCCAGAATCCAGACTAGACTCAGCAGCAGATGAGAAGTGCAGTCAGAAACAGGATTCAGGAACACATGGATTGAGATCAAACACAAAACAGGGTCCTCCTCAGACACCAGCCATTGAAGAAGAGGCTTGACCCTTGCAATCTCTCAGCTTTACGCTGAAGATGATGCTTATGAAATGGAAGCCCTTGTTGGTAAGTTAGGCTTACCTGTCTTGTCTGCTTCTTCCCACAGGTGCCACCTCTTACTTTCTGTACCTAAACATGGGGTACAAGCTCTAGCAGTAACCTTGGTCAGCACAGGAGCAAGTCTAGCCAGAGCCTTTCTGCAGCCCAGACCTTGGCAGGAACTGTTCCTATCAGTGTTCTCACGGCTAGAAGCAGCCTCTGGCTGTGCAAACATACCCTGAACTTCAAAAAGTGCCTCACTGAGAAGAGATGCTCAGAGAAAAACTCAGAAAAGCAAAATCACTGAACAGAGGATTCTGTCCTAACTCACACCAGGACACTGGGGCAAATGGAAGCTTTTAAAAAGCTGACAGAAGTTGCTGACAGAAGAAATGTTACAAGCTCCACAGAGATTAAGAGGCAGGATAAGGTGATGTGCAGCCTTCTAGTTTGCTCTGTATTGCCTAGGACATCCCAGGTCCAACTCCATGTTGAGCAACATTATATAGTTGGTTATAAGGATGCTTTTACTGCTGCACACCCCAAAGCACTTTTCCTTCACCACTTTTCTGTAGGAAGGAAAACAAGCAGGAGGGGAATATGTGAGTTCAGCTGCCAGCCTCTTCTGATTCAGGAAAATTCAGAGATACCTTACTGCAGCTTTTCATTAAGAAAGAGGAGTTATAAAAAAACATGGGAGATAGGCTCTGTGGCAGAACTTTTTGTAACTGGACAAGGAGGGATAGTTTTAAACTAAAAGAGAGGAGCTACTAGATACAAAGAAGAGGGGTTTTTTGCAATCGCGGATTGTCCAGAGAAGTGGTAGATGTTCCCTGGAAACATTACAGGTCAGGTTGGACAGGGCTCTGAGCCACTTGATCTGGTTGAAGATGTCCCTGGCCACTGAAGGGTATTGGACTAGAAGCCTTTCTTGGAAGGTCCCCTCCCACACAAAGCATTCTATGACTACAAAAGAAATTTTGGAAGAGTATGATTAGAGGCACTTAACATACCCCTGCACTTCTGAATCTTAACATCAGCAAGAGATCCACTTGAGTTTGGATTTCAACCACAGCATGCTCACCATCCCCATTCACTGCAGGACATTGCTAAGATGAGCTAAAACCCAGGTGACTCTCCCTCAGGAGAAAGAAATACAGAAGCAAAGACTCAGCTAGAGCCTCACACATCACATGGGCCCTCTGTGGTGGAACAAGATCCAAAAATCAGCTCACCCTACCAGCGCCCACAAGGGCACTATAACTGCAGATCCTATCTGTTATGCAAAAGAGTAAGCCATCCTCTCCTCCTGAGATGTTTACAGGGGGGAAACTACTTCAACCACCCAGCTCACCAGTCACCTAGGTGCTTTGAGTCTTCTCCAATCTGCTCCACCTACACTTGCTGGTGGAAAACAAACCCCAGGGCAGCTGTGTTTTCCCCAGCAGAACAAAACAGCAGACTGGAGAGGGGAGATCCATCTGGAAAACAAACGTTGTGAAAAGCATCCCATTGTTCAGTCAGGATCAGCATGCCCAAGGGCAATGTCAGCTGTTCACAATGATGGCCAAGGATTGGGAGCATGAAACATGGTGAAAGGAGATGACAGACAGAATCCTGCTAGGATTCAATGAAAATGGCAGAGAGGGTGGGAGAAACTTGTAGCAAAGCTTCAGATGGCAGGAGGAAGAACAGCTCTAAGGGAGTCACCAAAATCAACACAGATTGAACCTTCATAGGCTCATACCTGATATGATGACATCATCACAGGCAATCCATCCAGGGCTTACAAGGGATGCACCCCATCATCTGCTTGGTGTTGGCATTGAGACATCCTTTTCTAGAACCCAGAGCAAATGCATCCACTTAAGTATTTGATTTTGGGGTTGTTTTGGTGTGGGGTTTTTTAAGCATTCATCCACTAAACAGAATGATTTCTGCCTGCATTGGTGGAGGAAATGCTGCTGGCTCTTTAGGTGAAATGAATTTCAGGATTGTGGCCAGACTGAGGAAACTGGTGGAAGAAATCCTTCATAGTTGGATAATGAGGTTGCAGCTTTATGAGTAATTCTCCTGAGTTGTGTGCCCAGCACCTTGGATGTGGGTGATACATTCATTCCTTCCCTCCCTTTTTGAATGGAAAATGCCATCCAAGCACACCAATATGGTATTTGTTTAAAAAAATAATAATACCCCCCAAGAAAAATAATTATGAGGTGGAAGCACAAATTGTGTCTTGCTTGTAGAACATCCAATATAGCTCCTATCTACAGGAGGTTGCCCAGTGGGTTCTCCAGGAACTTCCCCAAACTGTAACACAACCAAGATGCACACCATATCCCCAAAACCTAAAGAGACTCTGGGGTGGAAACCAGGACAGTATCAAATCAACAAAGACACTGCTTCGTATGCCACTATGACTAGCAACATCTTTGATGTAGTGAGATCAAACCAGGCTAACTCACTCTCGAACATCCACATCCTTGCTGCTGGGTCTTCAACGTTTGTGTGCGTGGTCCTACACAGACTGCAGGGACCAGCTGTCTGTAGCGATGCCACATTCCTGCCAGCTTGACACGGCCTAAGTAGATTGCAGCCAGCTCCCTGTTTTGACCAAGCCAAGGCTTTCACAAGGAGATTACCTGAAGTTTTAATGCTATCAAAGATCAGTTGCACAGAAACCAGAGGGAAGGAAGAGAGGCCCTTTTCTAAAGATGCCTCTGCTCCATCTGGACCCATCACCTTCCATTACTCAACTGCCTTTCTGGGAATTCTCTGTGCCTTCCCCTATGCCATGTCCAGGCACTAGACGTGAAAATAGTTTACGACAGTTCCTGCTGGCTTGACATCAACTCTGTTTCTCCTGGAGGAGGAATTAGCAGATGGAACCAGTGGAAGATGTCTCAGCTAGAGAACTGGACAACTGGAATCTTTCCAATCCAGTAACTACAGTCCAAAATACAGAGGATGCAAAGATCCTCTAGGGTCAGAACCTCTTTCTTAGAGGTAGGAATAAGGCCAAGGCAGATATACAGGTGGTTACTGGCAGGCTGTACAGGCTAACTTATGCCTGCACGTTTGGTTTGACTGTTCCCTAAACTCCTGCTTTGCTTGCTTATTCCCTAGTCAACCCACTGCACAATTCCAGCAACATCACCACAATACCAAAGAGCTTCTGAAATTAATATGATGGGCTTGCAAGCAGCTTCCATCATGCAGAACTAAATTAAAACATACACCCAGCCTTGCCTCACTCCCTGAAATTCATCATGTGGAAACTTCCCTGTATCACATCAAGAGACTCCTGACAGCTGAAAGAGCTAATGGAAAGCAACAGAAAGAGCATCACTCTACTGCTACCAGACTTCAAAACGGAGTTCCAGTTCACCACCATGCCTGTTCCAGCAAACCAGTTGCTGCTTGAGACATAGTGATGCTGCCTTTAGAGTAGATTCCTATATGAACATGGATGATATTCACCCTCCAACACAAAAGCACATGGGAAGACCAGGAGAATACAGGCTGTTCAATGTTTGAAAGCAGCAAAAAGCAACCATGAGTGTTTTCTCAGAAACCACTGATGAAGGTCTTTGACACCACATGCACACAGAAGTAAAACTAGAAGGCAGGAATAACCTAAACAGCCTCTGTAAAACCCCGAATGTAAACACAAGGTTTAGGGATGACACCACTGTGACATGTCACAAGGTGGGGCACCCCGTCTGAGAACCACTGTGAAAGCCCTTCCACCTACCATGCACATCAACTGCTTACACTGCTGAGCAGTTTGAGGCAAAGACATAAAACCGAGCTACAAGAGAAGAACACAACCCTGATAATAACCATGCTACACGTGACCCTGGGACTCTGCAGCTCCCGCTGAGATGAGCAATTCTGTAGGAAAGAGCATCAGGAAAGATTCACAACCCTCAAGGTGTTCTGAAAACCCAACAACAAGACACCAATATGGCAAGCCAAGTAATTTCCAAGGTCTTCCTGAAAACCCCAACAGATTTATTTTCTCCACATTACCTCCCTCATGCACATGGTTGACAATTCCTTCATGGCTCCTCACACTACCAAACTGATGCCATCTCAGACACCTTCTAGCTCAGCAAACACAGCTCCTTGCAGATGATGCATATTTTGGGGCTGAAATTGAGATGCAAACTGCTGTTAAAATAACCACCACGGAGGAGTGGTTGGGTTTTCTCCTGGAATATGGAGACATTTTCCATTGCTTCCCTCCCTGTCCCTCAACTGATTTTACCAGCCCATAGAAAGAAACAGGAATTGCATGACTCAGAGGGAGAGTCATTTTCTACCTATCACAGAAATCCACACATGCACCCAAGTAGTTGGGTGAGACACTGTCTTTGTCCCCAGCCACCAGTATCACACCAAGCACCATCAGCATCACACTAAGCACTACCAGCAGAGCCCAGTAACATGCCCATGAGGAAACCTAGACAAGACAACAGCAACAACACTAAGAAACAGAAGCTAAAATTGCAGGACTGTCCCAGCTGGGATGAAAAGGTTTCCTCCGTTCCATAACAGCATCCAAGGAGCCACAAAGCCAGACACAGAATGACTCATAGAACCAAAGAATGTTTTCAGTTGGAAAGGACCTTTAAAGATCAGCTAGTCTGAACCAGCTGCACCAAGAAGGGACATCTTCAAGTACATATAGGTTGCTTAGAGGCCCTGATCAACCTGGAATGTTGCCAGGCATGGGGCACCTATCACCACCCTGGGCAACCTGGGACTGAATCACCACCCTCACTGCAAAAAAAATTCTTCCTTGTATCTAGTCTAAATCTCCCCTCTTTTAGTTTCAGATCATCACTCCTCCTGTTGCAACAGGTTCTGCTAAAAAGATTGTCCTCTCTTTCTTTTAAGGCCCATTTAAGTACCGGAAGAACATGATAAGGTCTCACCAGAGACTTCTCCAGGCTAAATGACCCCAACTTTATGAGCATTTCCTCACAGAAGAGGTGTTCCAATGAAGGTCCTGGTATGGGAGGAGAGATCTGCAAGTATCTGTATAGGGGAGTCTGTGTGGGATTAGGTCAGAGTGCTCAACATGGTAGAGAGATAAAAACTATGTCTAGAAATGAAGTGAATCTAACATCCCTTGGTGATTCCTACATATATCTCACATACTCTGACACATCTCCAGAAAATGTTACAATTTACTGGGATACAAAAAAAAAACACCAAAAAACCAACCAACCAACACCCAACCCACACCAACCCAACCTCCAACACACAAAATAGTTTTAACACTGGAAAAATCCAAAACTGAAAAAAAACAAACCAACAACCACCAAACCAACCAACCAACAAAGGCTGAGAGATTTCAGGCTTTTTAGCTTAGAGAAGACAGAGGGGGGATCATATCACTGCTTATCAATACTTGCAGGGCTGGTGTCAGAAGGATGAAGGCAGCCTTTTCTCAGTGACACCCAGTGACAGGACAGGAGGTAATGGGCACAAAATTGAACACAGGAAGTTCTAGCTAAACGTGATGAGGAACTACTTTATGTTGGGGGTGGGAAAGCACTGGAACAGGCTGCCCTAATCATAGAATCAATAAGGTTGGAAAGGACCTCAAAGATCATCAAGTCCAACCTGTCACCCAACACCTCACGACTAACTGAACCATGGCTCCAAATGCCACATCCAATCCTTTTTTGAACACCTCCACGGACAGTGACTCCACCACCTCCCTGGGCAGCACATTCCAATGGCCAATCACTCTTTCTGAAAAGAGACCATACCCCTCCTGGCTACAACCACCCTTCACAGGTAGCTGTGGACAGCAATAAAGTCTGCCCTGAGCCTCCTCTTCTCCAGGCTAAGCAACCCCAGCTGCCTCAGCCTCTCCTCATAGGGCTGTGCTCAAGGCTTCCCCCCAGCCTCGTTGCCCTTCTCTGGACACATTCAAGAGTCTCAATGTCCTTCTTAAAATTGGGGGGCCTAGAACTGGACACAGTACTCAAGGTGTGGCCTAACCAGTGCTGAGTACAGGGGTACAACAACTTCCCTTTTCCTGCTGGCCAAAATAGGTGGAGAAGTCTCCTCTGGAGTCATTCAAAACCCACCTGGACACCATCCTGTGCAACCTGGGAGGTTTGACTTGATCTCCAGAGGTCCCTTCTAACCCCCACTATTCTGTGATTCTGTTATTTGCAGATGTGCTACCTGAAATTCTCAACATTAGGACAGAAAGAGAAAGAATAGAGCAAAGGCCTCAACGTGAGGCTTCAGTCTGCTGAAGACATTTATTTCCATTCCTTAAGTTTCAGATTTGAACTGAGAAGCTGACAAAAAAATCTTTGGAAGTACCTTGAAACATTTCCCATCACGACTGCTCTTTGCAAAGGAGAAACAGCTTAAAATTGGCATGAAGTAGACTTTTCTGTATAATCTGACATCTTCCACAGAAAAAACAGTCATCTATAATTTTAGGCAATTTTTTTTTCCTATTTAAAGGCCCCCCAGAAAATAAAATTAAAAAAAACCCAGCAAACACACAACATCTTTGCTGTTGCAATTAAAAGAGTAAAATAAGATTTTCTTAAAAAGGAATTGATTTACTAATCCTCTACCCCCTAACCCTCACCCTGATTTCTGAAGACCTTTAGGTGGTAAAAAATATCTTGATGCTATGTTTCCAGGAGAAATTCAAGAGCTCTTAACATTCAGGTTTTGGGGTTTTCTAAGGACACAAATCAGGAGAATCTCAAAAGTAATCACTTTATCATCTTCAACCCTGCCAGAAACAAAGAGATGGAGAACCACATAATGGAATAGTGGAGGTTGGAAGGGACCTCTGGAGATTGTCTAGTCCAATGACCTGATAGAGCAGGTTGCCCTGGATTGCAATAGAATAGAATAGAATAAACCAGGTTGGTAGAGACCTTCAAGATCATCGTGTCCAACCTATCATCCAACACCACCTAATCAACTAAACCATGGCACCAAGCACCCCATCAAGTCTCCTCCTGAACACCTCCAGTGATGGCGACTCCACCACCTCCCCGGGCAGCCCATTCCAATGGACAATCACTCTCTCTGTGTAGAACTTCTTCCTAACCTCCAGCCTAAACCTCCCCTGGCACAGCTTGAGACTGTGTCCTCCTCTTCTGGTGCTGGTTGTTTGGGAGAAGAGACCAACCTCCGCCTGTCCACAACCTCCCTTAAGGTAGCTGTAGAGAGCAATAAGGTCACCCCTGAGTCTCCTCTTCTCCAGGCTAAGCAACTCCAGCCCCCTCAGCCTCTCCTCATAGGGCTTGTGTTCCAAACCCCTCACCAACTTTGTTGCCCTTCTCCAGACACGCTTCAGCAAGTCAACATCCTTCCTAAACTGAGGGGCCCAGAACTGGACACAGTACAATGACCAGGCAGGTTTGGAATCTCTCCAGTGAAGGAGACTCCACAGCCTTTCTGGGCAGCCTGGTCCAGTGCTTCATCACCCTCATAGGAGGGTTGAGATGGAACTTCCTGAGCTCCAATTTGTGCCTGTTATCCCTTTGTCTTGTCACTGGACACCACTGAAAAGAGTCTGGCTCATCCTTTTAACACTCACCTTTGATCAGCACTGGTAAGATCCCCTCTCAGGCTGCTCTTCTCTGAAACAAAGAGCCCCAGTCACCCAGCCTTTCCTTGTAAGGGATGCTCCAGTTCCCTCATAGTCTTCATAGCCTCCACTGGACTCTCTCCAGTAGTTCCCTGTCTCTTTTGAACAGACAATACCCCAGGCTGCGGTCTCACCAGGGCAGAGAGGTTGCATGCCTGACATGCTGAAAGTGCTTGGACCAGTCACACATCCCTGTTTCCATCTCCCATCCCAAATGTAGCACAGCAGCACTGCCCTTTGTAGAGTACTTTGAGATTTCTGGGTCTCTCACACAAGCAGAGGTGCCACCACCTTGAGTCCAGGTAATCCAATCACTGCAGAGAGCTAATGGTGTGGTCTATCTGAAAATAGACAGAAATCCCCACCAAAAACATCTAAGTCGTCACGACAGAAAAATAAATCCCGGCAGATTGTTGCTGGCATTGTATGAATCATCATGTTGTTATAGCAACTTCAGATCTGCATCAGATCTGAACACCAAGCTCAGCTGAAATAATATAACAGCATTAAGTAAAAATGATATATAACAAGATAAAAATGGCTCGGTTTGAGCTCCGAGGAGCACCCACACTTCTTTCTCACCCTCTTCCCTCCCTTTGAAAACATTGCTTTCCTGTGTTTAAACAAAGAGAAGAGACTTGGAGCTTATGGAGGAGCAGCAATGAACTAACAAGCTTCTGAATTAAAGAACCTTCAAAATGAAGAAACACCTTTAAATAAAAGCCAGTGCAATGCCCAGTTACTGCTAACAGCCTCAGCTGACTGCCCCTATGTGCTGCAAAATCCATGTATTTCATAGATTATATAAGTAATGAACACATTGCTCATAGAATCATAGATTTGTTTCAGTTGGAAAAGACCTCTAAGATCATTGAGTCCAACTGCAAACCTAACACCATCATGGCCATTAAACCATGTCCTAAAATGCCATGCACACATACTTCTTGAACAACTCCAGGGACAGTGACTCCACCACCTCCCTGGGCAGCCTGTTCCAATGCCTGACCCCTCTTTCAGTAAATAATTTTTTCCTAATATCCAACCTAAACCTGTCCTGGCAGTTTCAGGCCATTTCCTCTCATTCTATCACCTGATACTAGAAAGAAAGGACCATCTAAGTGCCAGGTTCTACACATTGGTGGCAACAACCCCATGGAGTGCTACAGGCTGGGGTCAGAGTGGCTGGAGAGCAGCCAGGCAGAGAGGGACCTGGGGGTACTGGTTGATAGTAGGCTGAACATGAGCCAGCAGTGTGCCCAGGCAGCCAAGAGGGCCAATGGCATCCTGGCCTGCATCAGGAACAGTGTGGCCAGCAGGAGCAGGGAGGTCATTGTGCCCCTGTACTCAGCACTGGTTAGGCCACACCTTGAGTACTGCGTCCAGTTCTGGGACTTGCTGGAACATGTCCAGAGAAGGGCAACAAAACTGGGGAGGGGTTTGGAGCACAAGCCCTCTGAGGGGAAGCTGAGGGAGCTGGGGTTACTTAGCCTGGAGAAGAGGAGGCTCAGGGGAGACCTTATTGCTGACTACAACTATCTGAAGGAAGGTTGTAGCCAGGAGGAGGTTGGTCTCTTCTCCCAGGCAACCAGCACCAGAACAAGAGGACACAGTGTCAAGCTGTGCCAGGGGAGATTTAGGCTGGATGTTAGGAAGAAGTTCTTCATAGAAAGAGTGATTGGCTATTGGAATGGGCTGCCCAGGAAGGTGGTGGAATCACCATCACTGGAGGTGTTTAGGAAGAGACTGGATGGGGTGCTTAGTGCCATGGTTTAGTTGATTAGATAGTGTTGGATGACAGGTTGGACTCGATGACCTCAAAGGTCTTTTCCAACCTGGTTAATTCTGTTCTATTCTATCCCTCCACCTCACTATAACCTCTTTTCACAAGATCACAGTATTTTAGGGGTTGCAAGCAGACTTTCAAGGAGGGGATTCTTCTCTGTTCAGGAGTCCCAAGCAAAGAGATCCCAACCAGAACCAAAGATGCAAAAGGTAGAAAGGGGATGCAAAACTGAAGGCATATTTGGTTATTTTATTAGTGGAGAAAATGAGAAAACTGCCACTGAATGTCCTTTCACCAGAGCAGCAAAGGAAGAAAGTTAAATAAATATTTATTTCAGTGACTTGGCAGGAAAACAGGAGGCTCCCATCAGCCTCCAAGACACCACAGGTGCCTCAAAACACACCACTTTGCTAAGATTAGAGCTAAGGATGCCAAGAAAGCACTGCAGGGCACTGGAACTGCTCCTCCTCCTCCCTGTGGGATGCTGCCAGCCTCAGGGAGGTTTTGAAAGAAGGGAAATAGCTGGGAGAGTTGCAAATTTTGCTCTTGATGTTTCAAGCAAATTAAACCCAAATAAAGCAAAAAAAAAACACCAACCAAAACCCACAGCTTTAGTCCTAACATAGTCCTATTAGCCTTAACAACAGCACTAAAGTAACTCAATTAATTAAAAGGTAATAAAAAGATGCAGCCCAACTTATTCTTTCAGAGTTCAAGACAGCAAAAGCATCGTTCTGCCCCAGACAGAAAAAAGCCTCTGCTTTCTTTCTTCCTTTTCTTCTTTTTCATAAATGAATTTATTCATTAAAGTTTCCTCGTAGGCTGTATAATGAGTCACTTCTTGCTTTTCTATAAAGTGCAAAGGGATGGAGAGGAACTGGATTTAAAAGGAGGATAGAGACACTCACAAAGACTGTTAGAAAAGCTTGAAAAGCTTTGGAGGGAGCCGCAGATAAAGCAAGGCAGCTCCTCACCCAGACTCGAAAAATCTTTATCACCATAGCTTTCCCAGGGTCTGAGTCCTTGCTCATAGCCAGCAAGGAAAGCAACCCCTTGTCTTCCACCTAAAATAAACTTGCTGAGCTTCCTTTCTCCCCAGCAGAGCTTGGGAAGAGAAATCTGGAGCTCCAGTAGCAAGCAGAAGGGATGCTGCTCCTACTGTGGCATTGGTGGTTCACAAGTACGGACAAGATTCTATGTACACCAGTGAAATATGATCAAGAGAGAGGATACAAGTTCATACCAATGGTACGAGCCATTTTAACTCCCTTACCCTTGCAGACAGAGAAGCTCCAGCAACCACCAGCTCAGAGTGGGCCACATGTCCATATAGGTGAGTAAAGACTACAAGCAGATATCTTGCAATCAGTTTTCTGGTGGGGAAGAAGAGTCCATCAGACTATAAATGCCAAGCTCCACAAAATGCCCAGGAGATAAACTCTTCCATTACCAGTCTTATCTCAGACTAAATCTGGAACATCCTGGTTGTGTCCTATATACCAGCTCTCAGGAGTTCCCCTTGGCTATCCAGGTCCTTCAGCCTCTCTTCAAGTCTTTTTTTCATTAACAGAAACTTTGAGAAAGAAAAGCCAGTACGGAAGCCTGACATGAGTTTGCAGGTAGACTGAATAACCGGAATGGTACACTGCAACCTTGATTTATATTGAGGGCTGACAGATTTCCAGTGATGGTCATGATCGTGTGTGCTCTCTCATGACAGTGATTTTCTACCCTATCTAGAACAGTGTGTCACTCTTCTAACATTCTAGAATCATAGAATCATTTTGGTTGGAAAAGATCTTTCAGATCATGTCCGATCACTAACTAACTACTGAGTCTGATGTTAAACCATGTTCCTCAGCACCGTAACATCTCCAGTGATAAGGACTCAATCACCTCCCTGGAGAGCCAGTTCCAGTGTTTGAGAACCCTCTCAGTGAAGGATTTTCTTCTAATATCCAACTTAAACTTCTCCTGGTGCAAACTGAGGCCCTTTTTCTCCCATCCTATCACTAGTTAGGAGGAAGATGAGACCTTCCATCTGAGAAGGAATTTATTTATTTTTTTGAAGTGTTGTGGGTTGAAAGGAAAAAAAATAAACAAAACTTAAAAGTGATAAAACTCCACAAAGTATAAAACATTAAAAAAAAAAAAAAAGAATAAAATTGAACTAAAGACAGGATCTAGGAGAACTTTTTCACTGTCATCTAGACGGCTTCCAAAGGGTTCACATGCCAATCTAGTAATAAAGCTGTCAGATGGGGTGATGTGATTTTAGCTTTCAAGCTGAAGGTTGCTATGGGAGGCTGTTCCCAGCAGCAGTGTTTGTAAAAGCCCTTCCCAGCACCAGACACAGCTCTGATTTTTGAGTAGGAAGAAATGCACTATTTTTTTTTTCCATTAAAAATGGCCCAGAAAAAGCAGCAATTCTGGAATGAAATGGGGAGGAAAGAAATAATAAATCGGGCTATAATTCAGCCATGTACAGAAGTGAGGCTGCAGTAACATCCCTCTGCCAAAACTAAAGCGCTGGGTCAACCTCAGCCTTGCAAATCAGTGCAGATCACTGCTGTATTCATCAGCACCAGGTTTCCTTGGACGTGGGAGAAGTTAAAGACGATAAGATGATCTCACAGGGTGCACAAGTGAAGAGCAGAAATGGGAACAGCTCTTGCAATGCCTCTGCAGCAGCACATTGAAGTGCAGGGTACATCCTGGCTCTGATAAAAATGAGGCGTCGCTTCACAAGAGGTTGAGAAAGTTCATGGAACCATAGAATTGTTTCAGCTGGAAAAGATCTCTAAGATCATTGAGTCCAAACATCAGCCTAACACCACCCCATTGCTGTTAAACCATGTCCCAAAGTGCCATGTCCACATGTTTCTTGAATGCCTGCAGGGACAGTGACTCCACCTCCTCCCTGGGCAGCTTGTTCCAATGCCTGACCACTCTTTCAAGAAATAAATGTTTCTCTATATCCAAACTAAACCTCCCATCGTGCAACTTGAGGCAATTTCCTCTCATTCTGTCACTTGACAGGAGAGAGGAGAGACCAACCCCCAACTCACTCCAACCTCCTTTCAGGTAGTTGTAGAGAGGAATGAAGTCTCCCCCAGCCTCCTTTTGTCCAGCCTGAACCACCCCAGTTCTCTCAGCTTCCCCTCATAAGATTTGTTAGCTTTTTAGAAGTAAAAGAATACATTATTTATATATATATATACACACAGAGAGCTGTGTAAAGAATAATGTACATATATACATACAGAGAGCTGTACAAAGCTAGTGAAATACAAACAACTCTGTTAAAAGTAGCAAACAAGTAAATACCGGAGTTAGTTTTTTTGACCAAATTGCAAGATTTAGGAGCCAGCCACAAGGTGCAGGATTTACAGAGGAAACACAATAAGGAGAAGGTTTACCAAGGATTTAATGCAAGGGCACAGCCATGAAGCAGCAGGAGGGGGAGATGCAGCAGCTATTTACCTTTACACAGTGCACTGAAGACTACTGAATGCTGATTTATAAAAGGCTTTTAATTCATGTTGCCAAAGCTCCCGGCCATTAAGTGCTTTAATTCTTTGCAGGTTAAGTAAAGCAAGAGTTGGTAGATGAGATATATGGATGGGGATGAACACTTGCAGAGCAAACACACTGCAGTTCTGTGCACACGTGGCTCTATGAGGTTAATGTCAAGGCAGATATATAACTGTGTCATTTAAAGGACAAACTGAGATGGTCAGAATATTAATGACGACAAAAATAAAGAGCAGTAACCGACACGTTCTGAGCCCCTATGCAGATGTGAGCAGAAAATCAAAAGCAGGTGCATGCTGGACTCCAGTTTTCCATTTTTTCCTTTGCAAACTGATAATAGGAGAAGCTATTTTTAAAAAAAACACAGCCAGTTACAGTAGAACCAACAAACCAGAAAGCCAAATCATAGCCTGGTTTGGAAGAAACCTTAAGATCATCTAGTGTGAAATTTGAAAAATCAGAGATTCATAGAATGGTTCAGATTGGAAGGGACCTTAAAGACCATTAGCCCCAATGACCCTTTGGCAGGGACACCTTCTGATAGATCAGGCTGTTCAAAGGCCAATTTAACCTGGTCTTGGAACACTTCCAGGGATGAGGCATCCACAACTTATCTGAGCAGCCTGTTCCAGGGCCTCACCACCCTCACAATAATTTCTTCCTAATATCTGACCAAAATCTACCCTATTCCAGCTTAAAAATGTTACCTCTCATTCTATCATGGAATCATTTTGGCTGGAAAAGACCTTTAAGATCATTAACACCATTATCTAACTCTACCAAGTCTGATGGTAAATCCTGTCTCTCCGCACCATATCTCTGCCTCTTTTAAACACGTCAAGGAATGGGGATTCAACCACCTTCCTGGGGAGCAGTGTCTGCAAACCCCTTCAGCAGAGAAGTTTCTTTGAATATGCATGCTAAACCACCGCACTCCCTGATCAAAAGTCTCAGCTTTCCTGTAGGCCTCCTTCAGGTGTGGAAAACTACTATAACATATCCCCAAAATCCTTTGGGGCTCTCTGTTGGTAAGGTTTTCAGGGTATGTCTGCTACTGTCTCCAAAGTGTCTCACACTTGTGAGTTGCAATAACTAACTCAAGCCCAGAACTTGCCCATTATGGGTTCAGCAGTGAGGTGGCTGGTTCAGAGCAAAGGCTGGATTTGAGGGGGTTAAGTTTAGGTTATAATGGGTAGGAAGCAGCAAAAATCAATTTGATTTAGTGATGCTTTATTTTGGGCAATTCTTCCCAGCTGCTACTCTAACTTGTCAATGCAAAACCCCCCCTCCAATATATGTATTTATATATAAATATATAAGCAATCTATAGTATTTCTACACTTTTTTAAAACATATACACACTATTGAATAAATAGATTTTTAATATTCTAAACTGTTACAACTGTGGAAAAAATGAAAACTTTCCAGTTGCAGTGTCCCATTGGCACAGACTTAAGCAAGGTCTCATCAGATCAGGTAGATGATTTTCAAATGCTGCCAGATCACCAGTGACATCAGCTCCACTGTCAGCCTGGAGAAATTGTTAGGACATTGCATCTATCAGGGAAAGACTCTTCTTCCCCTCTTGCTTTTTGAATATGTGTTTGACTAGTGCTTTCTTCCCCAGAGATCAGGAAAAGGAAGACCACACTGAAAAAGAAAGCACCGATGACACCAAATCCAAGTTCCTCTGTTCAGCAAGAGGGCAGCAGGTACTGCACAGACATCTCCAAATAACCATGAAGATTTTAAATCAGACCATCTCTGAGAAAAGACAGTCAAGTTGCCTTGTATTACCACTATTTTACCTAGGCTGGATGGAAAGGCATTCTGATTTTTCCAGGCTGATTGAGAAATCAAACATAGGCTTCTTACCAGCATTCATTTCTCTCAGCCCTGCTTTGATGGGGAAAATGAACTCTGGAGCTTTCCAAAATGCAGAAAACCACTGCTTATGCTCTTACAGCCCTTTCTCTGTTGTTCATCCACCAGCCCTGTAATAGCTGCAGGAGCTGCACACCATCTCCAGGTCACAGGCACAGCTAGTACAGATCTAACAACACCAAAAAGAGAAGGGGGAAAAAAAAGAAAAAGCAATTTCCATCTTCTCAAAGAATTTTCACTCTGTTGTTCAACTCCGACTTGCTGTTTTTCTTCCTACAACAAACAAAATGTAACATCATTCAGCTATTTTGGGAGATAGATGTTTTCTCCAGGATGTGGGCAGAGGGAAACGATTTGTATCCACATTTTAGGATTATTTAAAGAGGGAACAAAATTAATAAGTAAACGTAAGAACATAAGCTAATAACACAGTCTTATTTGGAGAAAAAATAACTCTAGAAACATTTTAATTGAAGGGTTCGCATTTGATACCAGCTACTGAGAGTAGAGGAAATAATCATTTATTTCATATAGAGCAAGAAAACTTTGGAAGAAAAAAAATAAGAAATCCCATCTGACATAAGCCATCGACAACATTCGCCATGAACTCCAGAATGATGTTCTGCTGAATATTCCAACATGAATACACTGTAACCAAACGGCATCATGACATGAAGTCCTATCAATTATTCTCTCAATGCTTCCCTTCATCTCAAAGATGCTGAAAGACTGCACAAAAAGGTGCTCCCAGGTCACAGTGCAAGGTACATAAGAAATACGGAGGCTCATTCACATGACTGTTTGTCCCAAAGTGGAAAGATCATAGAACTATGGAAATGTTTTGGTTGGAAAAAGTCCTTTGGAATAGAATTAACCAGGTTGGAAAAGACCTTCAAGATCACCGAGTCCAACCTATCATCCAACACTATCTAATCAACTAAACCATGGCAACAAGCACCCCAGACAGTCTCTTCATGATCTTTGCTCCAACTGCTAAACCAACATTGTCAAGTCCATCACTAAACTATTTCCCCTCAGGACCAAATCCATACATCTTTCAAATACCTCCAGGGATGGTGACTCCACAATCTCCCTCAACAGCCTGTTTCAATATTTTCCAAACCCCTCAGAGAAGAATGTTTTCCTAGTGTCTGACCTAAACCTCCCCTGGCACAACTTGTGGTCATTTCCTCTTGTCCTACCACTTGCTGCTTGGGAGTAAGAATTACCTTAACAGTTGGTGTCACAACTTTTGAAGAGGATTTGGATTGGGAATTATCGTACCGATGAGATGCTTTCTACAAAGAAATTAAACACACAAGGTTTGAAATTATAGTAGCCTACTCCAAGTCATAATCATGAATGCAGTTAACGCTGTTGGCTCAATTTTAGAGCTACTTAACACCACAAAATTTTCCACTGAGTCTTCCTGTTGTAAACAAGCCATCACGAGTAGCAGCGACAATGCTCAAAACAGCTCCATGGATGATGCACAAGCTCAGAGGGACTCCAGGTCCCACACTCCTTTGTCTGGGAATTCCAATGGCTTTTTCTCCAGCCACGACCTCAGTTCAGGAGGAAGCAAACAGAAACAGATAATCAATATTGCCAAATCCAGAGAGTGAGATTGCAACACACCTAAGTAAACATTTTGTCAAAGATTTTCTGATTGTTCAAAGCGCTGACATGTGCAAGGAAAGGGCCCGCAGAGGTATACTTACTCTGGCTGCTGGTCATATCTAAAAGCAGTAATTCATGCCAGGACATTAATTCAACTTAAATTCCCTGAATGAAAGGAGAGAAAGCCATTCTGTGGCCAGCCTCACCCACATAACCCAAGTGTTGTGTCCAGGAATCCAGGTTGGCTTTCTCAGCAGTCAAAGAAGAAAGCCTGGAGCCACAAGACCACATTGCTGGCTCATGGTGAACTTTTTCTACCAGCACTCTCAGGTCTTTCTTCATGGAGCTACTTTCCAGCAGATCAATCCCTAACCTGTGCTTGTGCAAGAGGTTATCCCTCTCCAGGTGCAGGACTCTACACTTGCAAACACTGAAGGATAACAGCTTCAAACTGAATGAGTGCAGTTTTAGAGAAGATATCAGCTAGAAATTCTTCAGTGCAAGGGCGGTGAGACACTGGAACGGGTTTACCCAGAGTACCTGGAAGCATTCCCCATTTCTGGAACCATTCCAGGCCAGGTTGCATGGGACTTTGAGAAACTTGGCCTAGTGGAAGGTGTTCCTGCCCACGGTCGTGGAGTTGAAACAGGATGATCTTTAAGGTCCTTTCCAACCCAAACCATGATTTCACATTTCTCTGGGGGTAGGAAAAGTGTGATGTTTTGAGGTCCCTTTTTGCATGCTTATTCAGAGTCTGTACATCCAAGCAACTTAAATTCTTGTGGACTGGTAAGTATCACAAGCCCAGTTCATCCTTTCTTGAAAAAGTCCTTTACAAACAGAGTAGAAGAGTAATCAAGCACCATGAAAAGTTGCTCTTGCACAACTTGGTCTGGGTGACAGAACACCCCAAAATATCTCTCAGCTGAAGATGCTGATAAAGCTTTCCCCTCTGCGTTTAAATGGAAAAAGAAAGTCCAAATGACAAAAATCAAGTCAGAAACAGCCATCATGTAAGATACTAAAAATATTGTCATCTAAACAGGAAGGTCAAAAAATAAACTCCTAACTGCCTTCTCAACACAACGGAGAACATGAGTCTATTCTTGAGCATACACCAAGGCCAGCGAATTTGGGGAAAAGACAGATGGGAGAATATGCAGCAGAATATGTTCCCTAAATACTTCCACAAATAGGCTACCAAAAGTCAAGAGAGATGCTGTGTCACAAAGGATGCAGAAGTCACAGAAGGTGCATTTTTTGACATTCCCCACCAGGAGATCTTCTGGAACAGATAGAGAAGTCTTTTCTACTTGTTACCATGGCACTGCCACCAGACACTCACTCTATTGTTTGCCCATATTTGCAAACAAAAAGGCTGGCCTCCCATGGTCTTGGGATGACAGATGCCACTTTCTCAGCCTTTCCCAGCAGCATGCTGATGATCACCACAGAGAATTACAGTGATACAAGAACTATCAATGGTCCAACACTGACTTTCCCATATACTACTCCCGTTCCCCTGATTTTTCAGCTGCTCCCGTAACTTGAAGCTGTTGGCCAGCTTCAAACAAATTGGAGAGAAAAAAAGGAACAATAAACATCCTAAAATACAATTACCAACCCAACAGATGAGTGAAATATTAAGGTTTGAACCAAGGAAAGAAAGATAAGTGAACACCAGTGTGGAGGAGAAGATCAAAACACAACACTTGCAGCAACTACCCAGCCTATGGATTACCTACGAGTGGACAAATGGGTAAGCAGTCAGAGTTATGATTGGACTTGTAGTAGGGATAGAAACAGAGGTGGAAAGAAGGTCAGGAGATGAAAGCCACATCTGTAGGAAAGAAAGTACCTCTAGTTGTTCTTCAACAGATGAAGATCCTCCTTCAAGCTTGTATTTTACACATTTCTTTCGTGACATCCTTGCTGGTGTCCCCAGCAAGACCAGTCTTGGTTGTGTAGCCACCACTAGTGCAGCCAGTCACTACTGTTCCTGCCCTAAGGCCACTTTAGACACTTGGGTTTCCTCGCACAAGATGTAGTCAAATTACACAGCGTGTTTTGAATCAAGGTCAGGTTGAGCAACCTGTTCTAGTGGAAGGTGACCCTGCTCAAGGCACAGGGATTAAAATGAATAGGTCTTTAGCCTTTTCCAACTCATATCCTTCTACAATTCTCTGATAAGCCTGTCATTGTTCTGACAAATGCATCCACCCACAATATCTTCCCATGTGATCAACAAATTTGGACCATAATTAAGTAGAGAAGGGAACTAGGAGAAATGTGTACTTCAATTACATCAATGACCTGACTTTTGTTACTTGACTCTGAAGTCTAGATCTACACCATTCACTGCCTGAATTTTGCATTTCTGTGCTAAAGATTTTTGCCATCTAACACACAGTCTTGTTTGCAGTCAAGTCAGAGTAGAACTGCTGAATACCAACACAGCTGGATCTCAACAACCCTTCCACTAAACTGCAGGGTAAAAATTAAGGGAGTGCCAGTGATTACTAAGAAAAAGGCAGCAACACACCTGTAGGTTTCCAATCTAAAATCAATTCATGGAGATGGAAATAATCCAGGTGCAGGGGAAGCATGCAAAGGCAAGCACACACAGCAGAGTTTGCATCACTACATTTTCTAACCAAATCACAGCTGCCTTTACTGCAATGCCCTACATTGGCATTTCCAGTTGTAAGAGAGGAAAGTCAAGGGAGGCAATTCAGACTCTCTGCTCTATTCTGGTGAGGTCTCTGAGCACTGTGTCCAGCTTCAGAGTCTTCAGCATAGGGGCAGGGAGGTCATTCTGCCCCTACACTCAGACTACATTCAAAAAATAATTTATTTTTAACCCTGAGGGTGGCAAAGCACCAGCCCACACTGCCCAGAGAGGTGGTCAGTGCCCCATCCCTGGAAACATTCTGGGTCAGGTGTTTGAAGTTCTGAGCAAACTGCTCTAGTTGCAGGTGTCCCTGCTCATTGCAGGGGGCTTGGCTAGATGACCTTTAAAGGTCCCTTTGACCCAAACCATTCTATGAAAATCAGCTAATATGAACATCTTTGCCTACCATGCTAGAAAAACATAGTTTGAGAAAGACACAGAGGCCTCTCCAAGGAATATATGCATATATTAAAAAATATGTATGTATTTTAAATCCATTCCTCTTTCCTGTCTACATATGGAGCAAGCTACAGCAGTCCATGTTCTCCAGTTTCCACCACCAGCATTTATTTGCCACCATCCTTGTTTCTGAAAGCAAACTACAAGTGATAATGCACGACCCTCCTGCAAAGATGATCTGAGATGGATAGATGGAGGGTGAGAGGTATAATTTCAGACAGTTTGTATTGCTCACAGCACCAAGAACACTGCTTTCAGGCTGCAAGAAAGGTCAATGGCAAATTGAAGTCTGCAGAAAGTAAAAAGTTTACAAACATCTCAACAGAAAATGGAGATAATTTGAGCATTCAGGGAAAAAAGCAACCAGAGAGCAAGTCTTGGTATACAAGAGTCTTCTTCACCACAAACACATGAGCATACTCATCTTCAGAAGTCCAGAACATCCTATGATGAAGCACAAGACCACCAATTAGTGCCACTAATAGTAGCACCCAGTGTGACAGGAACATCTTGGGTCAGGCAGACTAAGAGAAATGCCCTGAGCATCTGAATGCCAGAAGAGTATTTTAAAAGAAAAAATCCCTTCCCTTCAACAGAGTAGTTCTCAAGTCCATTTTGTTTGTTCAGTCCATGCCTTAGTAGTAATAAACCCACATGCTTCTAAACTGCAGAGCAACATGTTCTCAGAGCCACAGTGGCTGAGCATCCCTGCTCATGTCCCCTGCAAAATGCTTCCTGTCACAATAACCCCTGCTCCCCCATGACACAATCTCTACATCCTCTGGACACAGACACCTTCCTTTTGTAGCTTCAAGCCCCATCCATGTCTCATTTTGTTCTCCAAAGCACCCTCCCAAGTACCAGAAAGGACACCAGCAGCACACATGGGTAAGCTAGACTTGGACATGTACTAAGTAGTTAGATAGATGATACCAAAAACATGGGTAATTGCTGAATTTTCCTGTTGCCCTGCTTCCTGAACACATTCATTGACTGTTGGGTAGAGAAGAAAAGCCCAAACCAGCAAGCTGTACTCTTTCTTTTGATATTATTAACTCAGCCAACCTACTAAAGCGGCAGAGGCAGCAAGACAGTGACAGTAGGAAGACTTCAGACAAACAAAATTCCACTTCTGGAAACAATGTAATAGTTCTCATCTGTTCTCACTTTCATACCCATGCCCCAAACACTGTATTTGCATTTAATTTTCTGGTTCACCAAGTAGAAAAAAAATCACCCATTCCACTGGCTTCCAGCTTTATTTACACACTTGGTTAGGATAGAGCTGAACACTCAAAACTGTCCCTAAAGGCTTCAGGTGCCCCTAGCTCAGATGTACTCTTCATGCAGGAAAGCATCAGCGATGGAAGCTTTCACATCATAGGTAAAAGCACTACCCAGAAGAGACCATCTTCCACCTTAGCACACCAAATGAGGTCCTACCAAGTATAGAGAAGGGCATCAAAGCTGGTGAAGGGCCTGGAGATCAAGACTTCAGAGGAGGGGATGAGGGAATTGGAATTGTTTAGTCTGGAGAAAAGGGGATTGAAGAGAGACATCATTGTCTTCCACAACTCCCTGAATGGAGGTTGCAGTGTATTGGGGTCAGTCTCTGCTCCCGAGTATCAGGGGAGGAAAGGAAATAGCCTGGGAGGTTTAGGTGGGATATTAGGAGACATTTCCTTACTGAAAGAGTGGTCAGGCATTGGAATGGGCTGCCCAGGGAGGAGGAGTCACCACCCCTGGAGCTGTTCAAAAAACATACAGACACTTCAGGACATGGTTTAATGGCTATGGTGGTATTGAGGTTGGACTCAATAATCTTAGAGGTCTCTCCCAATCAAACAACTGTATGAGTCTATGATTTTAACTCCCAATGGTTGGCACTTAGCTTCTTCAGCTGAGTATACAAGCAAGATTAGTTCACCCCTAGTGACTGCAGCAAGCTGCCTTGTAGAGCCAAGGCTACAACTCCTGTACCCAAATCTAAGTCATTTTTTTGGGTAGGGTTTTGTTTTGAAGCAATCAAGCTCTTGAACTAGCTCACCATGCAGACAACTAGCACACCAATGCCAAAATGCTAGATCAGGCTCAAGTCCATGGATCCACTTAAAAGAGAGCAGAGTCCTGACTTTTACTGGCTTAAAATGGCACAGAAAAGCATCTTTGGGCTGCAGCATTGTGATGCATTAGTTCTGACAAGGGAGATAACTCACGACCTCCCCACACTGCTCCTTCCCCACCCCACCCCACGGCTGAGTCTCTGCTCTCTTGCTAATACAGCAGCCAGCAGCTCCTGCTGTAAATCAGATCAATGAAACATTCAGTTAAAAATAACAGCCCAAACCTCCTCCATTGCAGGAGAGCCTTTAGGATTACAAATGATGAAAGCCAGTTTCTATAAAAAGCAGGCTGAGTTGAGAGCGATTTCTGAGAAAGTGGCAAAAAATCAACACCAAACCCAGCCAGCAGAACGAGGGCTGGGCTGCTCCGAGCATTGATGGGTCACCAGAATAACCCCAATAGCGGAAAAACGGGACTCCCTATCCCCAGCTAGTGACCATCTAAGATGCTTCCCTGCTCCCATCCTGGTGGTAGAAGACATTTAGAAGACAACACATCCTCTTCACAGTTAGTACTTGGGCACCTCCTTGCCAAGTAGGCTGGGTTATCCCTGCCTCACGGCTGGGAGACAAGGGGGAAGATAAAAAGATGCAGCTTCTGGAAGAGAAGAGAAGGCTGCAGAGAGAGCTTTTTTCAGCTTTTCAGTACATAAAGAGGGCCTATAAGAAAGGCAGAGGCAGACTTTTCATCTGGGTATGATGTGACAGGACAAGGGGTGATGGTTTTAAACTAAAAGAGGGGAGATTTATACTAGAATTAAGAGTGACATTTTTCACACTGAGGGTAGTGAGACACTGGTCCTGATGGCTGAGAGGTGGTCAAATCCCCATCCCTTGAAACATTCCAGGTCAGGTTGGATAGGGCTCTGAGCAACCTGCTCTAGTCAAAGATGTCCCTGCTCACTGCAGGGGTATTGGACTAGATGATTTTTTAAAGGTCCCTTCCAACCCAAACCATTTCACGATCCTAGCGTTGGGTGTTTGGGGGTTTTTGCCTTTTTTATCTGATCTAGGCATCCTTCAGCTAAATGCAAATTGAACAAACAACCAGCTGTCTTCATCCTGCAATCCAGATGGATGTCCCCATGCTTGCAACAGACCCACGGCAGCCCACCAGCAGGAGGATGCACAGCAGCATCTCGCCTCTCCTTTCCAGCACTGGGATACGATCTCTCTAGAGTGACTGCAGCTTTTAATGCCTTTCCCAAGCATCTAATTCACTCCATATTAACCGCCCAAAGCATCTGGCCCTTTCATTTTACCCCTGGAGACACCAAGATAAAATATTTGTTGGGTTAAGCACAAAACCCTCCAGCTCTAGGCAGTCGATCAGGACAGAGGAGCTGCTGTTAGGTGGTTCTCTGATATAGTGCGGCAGTACAGCACTGTCCTTGCAATAAAAGCACAGAATGAGCTTCTAAAGATACCTTTTGAAACTAGATGTTTCTAAGTGAATTTAGGTTTCATGACAAGATCTTTCCACTTACTTCTCACTTTTTCTTATGCTTTCCCCACCCCCCACCCCCCTCTTTTTTTTTTCTTTGGAGAGGGGTCTTAGACAAGGTCTCTTCTTTCTCACGCTCAGTATTAAATTAGAAGGACCCAAAAATATATTGAAAATCCACTCTTAAGGTATGGCACACACCATATTTCACATAAACACAGCTGAAAACCTCCAAATATCAAATATTTCAGTATGGGGTTTGTTTACTTGACACATTCACACAACCTCCAAAAAGTTTAACTCAAGTGCATAGACAAACTCATCAGGACAGGAGAGTGCCAGCAACCCCACAGTCCACATCTCCACAGTCTTCCCAGGCTCCAGAGAGCTTTGCAAAGTTGTCTGTGTATGACAACAGTCTTCCTCAGGACCTACAGCCCTGCAATACCTTTTCTGTGAGCTTGGCTTTGCTTCCAGACTCCCAACTGGTCCTATGATGACCTTCATCTCCTTTTTTCCTTCTACTCTTCAATAAATTTAGTTATCCAAAGTCAGCAAGCAGCCTTCATGTCTTTCCCTTCCACAGCTTCCAGTTCACAATATGTATAAGCCTACAGCAATGCTCAAACTCAGCGATTACCAGCTGGACCTTCAACAGTAGGATATCTATTTGTGTGGTTCTGCCCCACCTACATGTAAGAGGTTTCTGATGGGGCATTCAAGCTCATTCCCTTCTCCATTATTCCAATTGCATCCTGTCATAAGTCTCCATGAAGCTCTAGCTTCAGCCTGCCATGAGCTGTATGAGATCATTATTTTAGGGAGAGCTTTAAGGCACAGTCTCTTAGTTGAGGTCTTCCAGATCATGTTTACTAATGGTTGGATTTGATGATCTTAAAGGTTCCTTTCTAACCTAAATTATTCTATGCCCAGATATCACCAGAAACCCTTAGTACTGAATGAGCAAACCACTGAGACGTGCATTAACACATGTCATCCACATCTCAGCCACAACATACCATGAACACTGAACAAGACCTGGTCTACAGTATTTTGTTTGACCTTTGGCTACAGCAGAGACAAAGCAAGATGATCCTAGCCCATAAATAATCCCAACTCAACCAGCACGTACAGACAAAAGAAGCTCAGATGTCAAACCTTAAAGGTAAGCATACAATAGCAGTGAATTTCCCCAGCTGTTTCACCTTAAGTAGACAAGAAGGAGGTGTTGACACTGAAGCAACATTCTGCAATTCAGGCAATCTGTGATCAGCTGCCAGGCTTGCATAAACTCCACAATGCAGGGCCATGTATGGAGGAGAATTAAAGACAAGCAAAATCATCTCACCTGCCTCTGAAGCATCCTCGTACTGCACAATCCATAAAAACGCGTCCTGGTTTAATGCTTCAGTGTTTAATCATCTTTGTTGGAAGAGACCTTTAAGATCATCAAGTCCAACTGCTAACCCACCACTGCCAACACACCACTCAGCGCTACATCTACACACCATTAAATACCTCCAGGGATGGTGACTCCACCACCTCCCTGGGCAGTCTGTTTCAGGGCTTGACAAAGCTCTATGAACAAATTTTTCCTAATATCTTGTCTAACCTTCCCCTGGAACAATAATAGGACATTTTCTCTTTTCCTATCACTTATTGCTTGGAAGAAGAGACCAATATCCACCTCACTACAACCTCCTTTCAAGTAGCTGTAGAGTGAGAAGGTCTCCCCTGAGTCTCCTTTTCTTCAGGCTAAACAACCCCAGTTCCCTCAACTACACTTTGCAAGACTTGTGCTCTAGATTCTTGCATGAGACTTGTGAACAGCAAGAAATGGCCTTGCATAATGTTAATTTTTAAGCTTCAGGTACAATATAAAATCAGAAGTGTAAAAAGATATAACAATTATAATCAAGGTGGCAAGAAACTGTCCCCGTGTTTATCACTGAAGCAATTTGGCAGCCCTCCTGAACCAGTTCATACCACTGATCAAGGCATTTCTTTGCATCAGCCTGCTGCAGCGGGCAGATAAACCAGAGCTGCACCGTCTGCATAAACTGTTTGGAGGCATAAATCTTAGTAAAGTGGCTTCTTCTTTTGAGGCAAACCCAGAAAGAATTATATGTTGCATTAAACATTTTCTTCTCTGTCCTCTTCTCGACCATCTGAAAGATCAATTAAAGTGCTTTTGCAGAACACAGGCAAAGAGAAGGGCTTTCCAGAGCTAAATAATTAAATAATGAAGCTACTCCATGCTTTTAATGTGATTGCTAAAGAAAACAAGCATAACAACTTAAGGATCCCCACAGTGAAGAAGAAAATGTGGAAGGGTTTAATCACCCACTTGCGAGGTAACAAAATAGATTTCTCCAGTCTCAGCATCTCTTGCGA
The DNA here is from genome assembly GCF_014839835.1 of Dryobates pubescens. Taxonomy (NCBI): domain Eukaryota; kingdom Metazoa; phylum Chordata; class Aves; order Piciformes; family Picidae; genus Dryobates; species Dryobates pubescens. Next base: position 15,229,701 of record NC_071625.1, on the reverse strand, counting down.
AATTTCCAGCACTCAGACACAAATATCAGTAACATGCTGCAGCAAGCTCAGAGTTTCTCTGCCCTCACACAGGAACATGTGCAAATCCCTCCCTTCCACTAACACATATTTGCTGTTTCCATCACTTCTGTTTGCAAAGAGACTGAAATAAAACCACAAGCAATTGTGCCCATGGGTTTTAATACCTTCTGCCCCTTACGAGAGTCTTGCTCTTCTGTGTACCAGCAACCTCTGCCCAACCGCACTGCAATCTTTGGCAGCATCACTATGAGCTTTCCACACACTAACCAGGAATGTGACCCATGGGCAAAGACTCGGCACTGAGAGCACACCTCAGATCTCAACTGGTCTCCCAGTTATAACCCAAGACCTAATTTCTTCTCCCTCAAAACACCCTATATCATAGAATGGCTTGAATGGGATCTTAGAGATCATCCACTCCAACCTCCCTGCTATGGGCAGGGATGCCTCTCAACTAGACTTGGTTGCTCCAGGCCTCATCCATCCACCTCCAGGAAGAGGGCATCCCACAACCTCCCTGGGCAAGCCATTCCAGAGACTCATCACTGTTGTACTGAAGAACTTCTTCCTAACATTCCTATCACGTCTTTGCAAGGCAAGGGATGACCAACTCCCATCAAAACCCTATCTTCTTCTTTTCCCAGGAAGAAATGTTTTACAATGAAAGTGCTGAAACAGAGGAACTTCCTGGCCTATCCCTTCTGAAGTTTTGAGCCATCCATTGCAGCATTCCAGTTGTACACATCATTCCAATATGTCACAGTTTTCCTGCAGCACAATGGCTTCCATCTCCCGTCCATTGTCCATGTTGCATGTATTGATGCAGATGCAATTCAGTTGGGCTATTGATCCTGCCACTTTTTGAGGGGAGAAGCCTTAATTCCTCTGTGACTTTCCTCAGGTGCTTCTGTGGTTTCTACCATATCAATAACCCTTGGGTTTTTTTTGCTGCAGTACAGATCTACCTCTTTTAATCAGTCCTGCTAACTCCAACAAAAAGATGCTTTCACCTCTTTGAGGTAGATACACCTCATCTGTCACCAGCAGGTCTGGTGTCATGTAAACTGACCCATGATCAAAAAACCCTAGAATTCTACTGGTGACATCAGATTTGGAGCCAGATACTGAACTGCTGGGTCTTCCTCTTTCTTGCCTCATTATTCCCTGCAGATGGAAGAATAGAGGAGAATGTTTTTGCTCCCGATCCCTTAACTAGTCATCTGTGCCCAAGTACAAAAGAGCTGACAGAGAGAAATCACTGCCCTACTCCATTGAAACAGAAGACAAAAAAGCCTTGCAATATTAAAATAAAACCCACAAAGAAAAACAGACCAAGGAAACCAACCAAACAAAAAAAAAACCTACAGACCACAAAACAACATCAAAGCCAACAAAGAATTCAAAAAGACCTTCAACAAACAAAACCAAAAGCTAAGAGGCAAATAATTAATTTAGGCAGTGTGCAGTGCCCATACTCCACACAGATTAAGTCGATGGTTGCTGGTTTAATCAGAACCACAGTAAAAAGAAAAGCTAGGGTCATAAGTACAAGATTTATCTTGAGTAAACAAAATAGGTTTCTCAGGGAGGGATTTTCACTTTAAGGGGGGGGGGGGGGGGGGGGGGGGGCGAACCAACATAGCTGCAGTTTGTCAACTGACCAGTAAGGGGAGTCGGTGCCTAGAGCTTTGACTCAGCCATGCGACTGCAGTTTGGGTGGAGAAAACAAATCGACAATTGAGGCAGTGACATTGAGAAAATACTGAGGACTGACAGATGCTAGAGGAAGATGGACAGAAAGCATCATGTCCAGAAAAAACAGTAATCTAGGAAGGGCAAGGGCTAGGAGGATACTACAGTCAGGAAAAGTCATGCTTTTGCTTGGAAACCGGGTCTTTCTCTCCTTGCAAGATATAATGGGAAGTTCATGAAAGAGAACATTTGGAAAGAGAAAGACAAAAGACAGAGGAAATCAAGCCAAGATGAAGCTTGAGATAAGAAAATAAGGGTTAAATCTCAATGCACTTCTGAGTAAGATATTCTGACAGAAGTGTTCAAAGTCATGGTGGATGGGGCCTTGAACAACCTGGCATAAGAGGTGGTGTCCTTGCTTATGGCATGGGGGTTGGAACTGGATAATCTTTAGGGTCCCTTCCAACCCAAAGCATGTCTCCCAGAAAAGACTTGGGCCAATTCCTCTGGTGGTGCTGTGGAGCTATCTAGGTGGTTATCAGGTGCTTGGGAGAAAACTTCAGACATCACTGAGTGCCAGCACTAGAAAGTACAAACAAAGACTTATTTTCTAAATTAAAAGAAAATAAAAAGCTCAAATCCTCTTGCAAGGAGTGGGATTTAATAATATTATACAGTAGCTGAAGAAAAATTGCCAACAGTAGGAACTCATTAAGCATTGTATAGGGAACAGCAGCAAAATGACTACTGCGTCTATAGCCATGCTGAGCTTGTCAACAGAAACAGGGCTGCCACCAGCTATGGGGCCATGGGGTGGTGCACTCAAATGCTTAGGTTCCTCTTTACCCTTAATCTCATTAACCTCCTATTTACTCTGTTGTTGGTGATTACTCAGGATGTTAATAGGCATCCTTTTTGCACACTATTTACTGAACTTTACAAATGCATTCAGCTCTGTACACGGAATGGGGCTGGAACATGCCAGTGCTCCCCAAGCTGTGGAAAATGGAGTGGGAGAAATAAAATCCTTTTTAAGGACTTGCTTCAAAGACTGCAAAATTGAAACTTGAGAAGGGCAGATACAGACTAGATATTAGAAAGACATTTTTCACTGTCAAGGTGGTGAGACACCAGAACAGGTTGCCCAGGGAGGTTGTAGATGCCTCTTCCCTGGAGACAGATACAGATACAGAATTAACCAGGTTGGAAAAAACCTTCGAGATCATGGAGTCCAACCTATCACCCAACACCATCTAATCAACTAAACCATGGCACCAAGTGCCTCATCCAGTCTCTTCTTAAGCGCTTCCAGTGACAGCGAGTCCATCAGCCTCCCTGGGCAGCACATTCCAATGGCCAATCTCTCTTTCCATGAAGAACTTCTTCCTAACATCCAGCCTAAACCTCCCCTGGTGCAGCTTGAGACTGTGCCCACTTGTTCTGGTGCTGGTTGCCTGGGAGAAGAGACCAACTCCCACCTGGCTACAAGGCCAGATTGGATGAGACCTTGAGCAATTTTCTAGTGGAAGGTGTCTCTGCCCATGGTGGCAGGGTTGGAACTAGATGATCTTTAATGTCCCTTCCAAGCCAAACCAGTCTATGAATGAGTGCAAGATAACCAATTATTTTATAAATAAATAAAACTTTGTGGGTTTTTTTTCCCCCCCTCCTAATTCTAGAATGCTTTTTCAAGTATTCTATGAAGAAGAAACAGACACCAAAAAGAAAATACCCAAGAAAAAGACTTATTTTCTACTACTCAGCTGAAGTACATGAAGCAACTACTCTAGACACAATACTAATTACCATTAATGGTATTCCAGGTGGAAAAACAGATGTAGTTTAAGAAAACTATTTCTGCTGCTAAAAAACTCCATAGGTTTCACAAATACAATCTGTTACACCTTGAATAAAGAAATTTTTACTGACCATCTGTTCTTGTCAGAGAGCACCCATCAACGCTGGCTTTGACCAGAAAGAGTGCATGCATTAAGGCTGCCTTTGTCCAGAAAACCTAACTCAAAGTCAACACACCATGAGCGTGGGCTATCACAGAGATTAATCAACATGTCCGGAGGAGGGTCACAAAGATGACCATAGGCTGGAACACCTCCCCTGTGGGGACAGGCTGAGAGTTGAGGTTTTTTTCAGCCTGGAGAAGAGAAAGCTCCAGGGAGGTCTTGGGGCATTCTTCCAGTATTTAAATGGGCCTACTGAAAGCTGGGGAGGGATTGTTCATCAGGGAGTGTAGTGATAGGATGAGGAGTAATGCTTTTAAGATGAAAGAAATTAGATTTAGGTTGGATGAAAGGAAGAAATTCTTCATTATGAAGGTAGTGTCACACTGGAACAGGTTGCCCAAAGAACCTGTGGATGCTCCCTCCCCTCCCTGGAAGTCCTCAAGGCCAGGCCAGGCTGGATGAGGCTTTGAGCAAACTGGTCTAGTGCAAGGTGTCCCTGCCCTTGTGAGGGGTGTTTGAACTAGATGATCTTTAAGGTCCCTTCCAAATCAAACAAATCTATGAACTGGCCAAGTCAGCCAGAATCAGCTATCAGAGGAAGGATTTGGATGGAAATCACTCAATATTAGCCAGTTAAAACCAGGAAACTACCAAAAGAGCAGAAGACACAACCCAGAGATGAACATCTGCAAGTGCTGATCCCACAGCATTCCTGCTCATTCATTCCAGAGGCTGAGTCTACAAAATGTAGCATTGCCTCCAATGACATGAAAGGATGTGGAGAAAAACAATCAAAACCCAAGAATGAACCTGAAACAGGAAGCATTATTAAAGAAAGAGAAAAGCAAAAAATATCTCACCCTTAGCTTTGTTCCCTCGTGTTGGGGAGCCACTTGTTTGGCACTAGGCAGCAACACCCCAACAGACCCAGGCCTGTCTCAGCAGGATTGTCTCTGTTCAGGGAAAAAGAAAAAAAAAAAAGAAAAATCAGAAGTGAAAAGTTCATAGGGTTTTTAATCTGCTCTGTTTCCCCTGGTCTGAAGCACAGGCATTCCCAGGACAGAGGTTTTAGCCCTTTCTTTAGATGCAATTGCATTTTGAAGTTTCTACATCTCATGAATTTGTTACAGAAACGTATCTAAAGAATCACAGCACTGTTTTGTTTGGAAGAGACCTTTAAGACCATCAAGTCCAAACATTAACTTAACACTGCTAAGTCACTACTAAACCACATCCCTAAGCACCACATCTACACGTCTTTCAAATCCTTCCAGAGATGGTGATTCCGCTACTTCCTTGGATATCACCAGCACCTGCATCAGGCAACCCTTGCTTTTCATAGAATCATGGAATATATCTGCTTGGAAGAGACCTCAAAGACCATCCAATTTTAGCCTACACAAAACCTCTTCACAATGAAACACACATATGAAACCCTCACTCCTCCCACTTAAAACATGAAAGCTGTCCAGCAAGTAATTACAGCAAGTAATTCCTGTTTTCTCAGTTCATGATTTCACATCATTTTCATGCCCCCTTGCTTAGTGTTCTCCTATTTTACATTCAGTCTTAACCAGGTAAGCAGGAACTGTCAATATTTTTCCTTCATTTCATCCATGCAATCGCAGGGATTGCTGAGCTAGAAACATGCAACTGGGACAACCAAGTGGACCCAGCACTGGAAAAGGTCCCAGCATTGAAAAGCAAACTTTTTTCCAGGATGGTGTACCACAATGCTGCACAGAAGACTCAGGTCTTTGTATCAGCAGCCAATCTGTTATAAAGTTAGCAGACTGAAAAATCATTATGGTATCGCTGCAATTGATTTTTAACTAAACACACGTATAAAGAACAGAAAAATATATATACTTTAGGAATGATTGTACATACAAGAGTACACGTGCAGATGCTTGTGTGTAGAGCAACAGCCAGAGATAACATATTTAGACAATTGCATATATATGGCCTGTATCAGGAGCAGGAAGGTCATTCTGCCCCTGTACACCACACTGGTTAGGCCACACCTTGAGTACTGTGTCCAGTTCTGGGCCCTACAGTTTAGGAAAGATGTTGACTTGCTGGAAGGTGTCCAGAGAAGGGCAACAAATCTGGGGAGGGGTTTGGAGCACAAGCCCTCTGAGGAGAGGCTGAGGGAGCTGGGGTTGTTGGGATTGTTTAGCCTGGAGAAGAGGAGGCTCAGGGGAGACCTTATTGCTGTCTACAACTCCCTGAAGGGAAGTTGTAGCCAGGTGGGGGTTGGTCTCTTCTCCCAGGCAACCAGCACCAGAACAAGAGGACACAGTCTCAAACTGTACCAAGGGAGGTTTAGGCTGGATGTTAGGAAGAGGTTCTTCCCAGAAAGAGTGATTTGCCATTGGAATGGGCTTCCCATGGAGGTGGTGAAGTCACCATCACTGGGGTTGCTTAGGAAGCGACTGGATGGGGCGCTTGGTGCCATGGTTTAGTTGATTAGATAGTGTTGGGTGATAGGTTGGACTCAATCTCAAAGGTCTTTTCCAACCTGGTTAATTCTATTCTAGGACAGCATCCACAAAAATCAAATAGATAACTCCAGAGACTCTTGTTCATTCTTTAATAAACCCACTTCCTCTACACACACTTCAACAACTGAAATTTTTATCCCAAATTTGGAAAGTAATGCTTCATAAAGAATTTAATATGAATTTTAATGCCATTTATTATGGTTTAATTAAAAAATAAAATAAAATAGAGAACCTGAAAAAGAATAGCTTAGGCAACTCAGGTAAAGGCTCTGTTACAGTGTGAAAGCTTAAGGACACAGAAGTATTACTGTTTTTCTTCCCAGTAATTATTCCTCAAAAAGCATGTTTTCAAACAACTCACTGAAAATGTTGGCTGTTTGGTTTGTTTCAAGCAACAGGAGCCTCAGCACTCCACACTCCAGACTTGGCATCAAAGCTTTCTTATCCTTCTTGAGACAGGATGGCAGAGAAAGTCAAGATGACGCAACAGCTAGAGACAGCAGCAAAGGATGCTGAGGGAGCTCCTTCCCTGAGCTTTCACACCCTTAGATAAACCACACAATTACCCTTTCCTCTTCTTCAATGAGCACCATCTATTTCAAAATGCCTCAAAGGCAACAGCAGAAGCTCTAACACATTGGGAAAAAAAAAAATCATTACAAGCTTTTAAGTTACAGTACCTGCTGCCAACTTTTGAAGAGAGGGCAAATAAATAAGACCTTTAAATTTTAAGATGTTGCTCAGCAACACCTTGTCATGCGATATCACACAACACTTCTTTCTCGTTATTTCTCTGGCCAAGGGTCAAAATTCATCTTCCCAAGAGACAAATCTTCCTATAGAGAGAGAGCAATGAAATCTTCCTATAGAGAAAGCATCCAACTACCTCAGGAACAATCCATATCTGCATTCTGGAGACCCTCCAAACATCAAGACACGATACAATTTCTCAGGGAGGCAGTCCTCACTCTTCACAATCACTGTGCAGCTACACAGGAAGCATGTGTATTGTCACCACAGAGATGTAGGATTCCTTATATAAATCAAATTCTTCCGTTAACACATCTAAGGAGGCATCAGGATGAAGTGCCGTTGTCTGCTGGGTCACACTACACATTGGCAACTCAACAGAAAGTCCACTTACTGGCATTTGGCAGTTTTAGGAGTGTTTTTATCGAGTTTTGGGGATCTATTTCTGTTTTTTTTTTAAATAGAATCATAGAATGGTTGGGGTTGGAAGTGACCTTTAGAGGTCACCTAGTCCAGCACCCCTGCACCAAGCAGGGCTGTCTTCAACTAGAGCAGGTTTCCCAGGGCTCTGTCCAACCTTTGTGCTACCACTACATGCCCTTCAAAAAAGTAGCCTTCTCTAGCAATCTTACAGTGCCCTTTAGGTACTGGAAGCCTGCTGTGAGGTCTCCCTGGATCATCATCTTCTCCAGACTGAATCACCCCAACTTTCTTGGCCTGTCCTCATTGGAGACACGTTCAAGTCCTCTGGCAAGCAGAGGTAACTGCTTGGTGTGCAGCTATAACCTACTCTAGCACCAGCACTTTAATTTCCCCTTCTCTGATGTGTGCCACATTTCAGTGCATTCAGAGGTCCTAGCAACAGGCAAGCAGCAGAGGATCCCTCCACCTCTGCCAACACGTGGCCAGTAAAGTCACTCCTTGACCACCTATATTGCTTTCCACATGCTATCAAGTTCCCATCATTCAGAATCTCATCTCTAACAATCTCACATGGAGCAATCCTGCTCCACATGAAATCTTCATCATTTGTCCAGAGGCCAGCATGAGAATCTCAGGTTGCTCATGGCTGTAACGAAAGAGCTTCCATCACCTTCCTGTAGCCCTGGGTCAAGCACCTTTAAAGTGCCTCTACAAGAAAAACAAAACAAAACTTTTTTCAGACCAAGCAAAGCCTTGACACAACCTCTCCTGCCACACAGTGATGCAGGTCCTTAAGCACAGAAGCCTGGTGGCTCAGTTTTACAGAAATATCACTATTCTGCCCATTTCTCTGAGCAGCCAATGGTGCAGGCAGCCTGAGGAGGATGCAAACCAGCGTTGAAATTCTCAGCACGCACTACGTTGTGCGTGCAACTCCTTGCCGACCCATCTCCTCCTTATCTCATCCACCCACCCTTCCCATCCCACCGATCTGTTTTCTTCTCTGTCTTTTCAGGTGGTTTCTCCCCAGCAGGGTCCCTCCTTCTGTGGGACACCATACAGAAATGGAAAAGGAAAGTGATCTCTGGTTGGCATTCCTAGGAACAGCTCCATTATAGGGAGGAATTAATGAGAACTTTGCCTACCTGCAGGGGTTTTTTGGTTGTGTTTGGATTTTTTAAGCCATCGTGTCTGTAACTCACATGATGTCAGCACAGGAATATCACGCTAAAGATCTGGAATGTAAGGGGCGGGTTTTCCTCGTTTCTATGGTAATGTGCAATTTTAATGACCAACCTAAATAAAAAAAAAAGCTGGAAGACAGAGAAAGTAGGAAGGAGCGAGGTAGGCGGTTAATTTTGATTGACAAGACACAGCATAACTAGTTAAGATCTGTCAAATGCCTGCCGAGGATCACAAATCCTCAGCACAGTCTATAGCAGACTGAATTAGACTAAATGCACAGCTTCACAGAAATGTTTCTCACCCAGTGAGATCAGAGTTCACCATTTGAGTTTCCACATACAAAGCACCCCATACCAGAACTACCAAAATAGTGAAGAAAGGGGGCACAAAAGTATCTAGTTTCTATTATTTGTGAGATTTTTGAATGTTAACATGCTACAGGGCCTTAAATTCTGTCAATGTGTTATTTACTCATTGAATATATACATATGCACACATGTATGTGTCAATATGGGCTGAGGGATTAAGGGATGGAGACTAGCCCTGAAATGAAGGACTGAGGGTGCTGGTGGATGAAAAACTGGACAATGTGCACCTGCAGCCTAGAAGACCAACCGTATCAAAGGAAGCATGCCCAGCATGCTTGTTGTTAAAGTCATGTCTGTCTTCCTTCTTTGTAAAGGGTTTGATAGACTGTTACATCTTTATTGTGTGCCTCCCACCATGGTAGGGAGGGAGGTGTTCAAGAGGAGATTGGACGTGGCACTTGGTGCCATGGCCTAGTCATCGGGTCTGTGGAGACAGGTTGGACTCGATGATCCTCGAGGTCTCTTCCAACCTTAGTGATACTGTGATTCTGCTGTTGTGCTTCACTCCGGAGAGATCCCATTTGGAGCACTGTGTCCAGCTCTGCAGTCCTCAGCACAGGAAAGTGAGGGTGCAAAGGCAGACTATGAAAATTATCAGAGGGCTAGAACACCTTTGCTATGAGGACAGGCTGAGAGAGTCGGGGTTGTTCAGCCTGGAGAAAAGAAGGCTCCAGGTAGACCTTATTGCAGCCTTTCAGTACCTGAAGGGGCCTACAGGAAAGATGCAGACAAATTGTTTTTTTTTTTTAGCAGAGTCTGTTGTGACAGGACAAGGGGTGATGGATTTAAACTAAAAGAATGGAAATTTAGACCAAATACAAGAAAGAAATTCTTCACTGTGAGGATGTTGAGACAAGGGCCGAGGTTGTCTAGAGAAGTAGTAGATGCCCCAGCACCGGAAACATTCCAGGACACATTGGACAGAGCTCTGTGGAACATGACCTAGTGGAAGATGTCCCTGCTCACTGCAGGGGGCTGTGGACCACACGGCCTTTAAAGATCCCTTCCAAAGCATTCTGTGATACATACATATAGATCTATATAAAAAGGACAGCATCTACAAGGGTGTCAATGACTGCAGCCTCAATTTGAAAGGTATCATCTGCATGACTTTGGAATCACATCTGTATCACTTCAAATGCTGTAGAGATACAAAGTAAGGAGATGGTTCCTGCACTAAAGGCCTTAAAATAGCAGATTTAAAGCAGAAAGAGAGCACAGATTGGATGTGAAACACCAGAAAATGCAGAGACCACCTGGAGAAAGAGAAACACTGGTATGACAATCTGCTGTGAGGTTTCCTGAAGATGTATCAACCAAAAAAAAAAAAACAACACTAAATCAAGACTTGGGGAAAATTCAGAACATCCCTACCAATGTTCATGGTGATATCATCAGAAGCAAAGAGGTACAGAATAACAGAGACAAGAAGCATTCCAAAGTCAGGAACAGAGATTCATGGTCTTAGAGGGAAGATGAAGCAACTCAACAAGGCATAAGGCAGAACAAGAGGGGCTCTGGAGATGTAACAGGCACTTGTGTTTAATGCCACCAAGATGCAGGATGCAGCAAAAGACAGATACAAAGACAACTCAAGACATGCCTTTACCAAGACAGAAAGATGTTTTTCTTTTACTCAGTACTGTTAAGATGGCAGCAGGACACTCTGATCTTCACATGGCTACACACTCATGAGACCACCACTTTGAGTTTCTGTGTACTTTCTTTTAATGCTTTACAAGGCTCTGCTATTTTATCAAATATTATTTGACTTTTATGGAGGAAAAAGCAGACAAGAGAGGATGGGGTTACCAAGGAGGGAAGTCAACAGCTCCCGAGATGCCTGCCAACAGGATCTGCACTTAAACCATGTAGTTTTGGCAAAGAATACCCTCAAAATTTGATATTTAAAAGTCTTACGGTGTTGGAATGCATAATTAAAGTAAAAGGACACAAGAGAACTAAGCTGATAGACACAAACTTGTATCAAAGTCTTGGGAATATCTTCCAACAGTCTCAGCCACCTGGCTTTCCCATGCTACACTGAAAGAAAGAAAATTAGCTACCAACTGCTTTTATATCCACTTAATATCATCCCCCTCCAGCCTCTACAAAGTACAGATTTGTACCAATCTCAGAGAGCTAAAGAGAAAAAAAACAACCCAAGGAAGACCCAAAACTCACAAGAAATGGTCTGACTGGCAGCTTCTAACCCCAGAACAATGAATTTCTTGTGATAGAAACTTCCCCCCCCCCAATGCACAGGACTTATAGCACTGGTGAGGCTGCACCTCAAATACTGGGTTCAGTTTTGGGCCCCTCACTACAAGGAGGACATTGAGGTGCTGGAAGATGTCCAGAGAACAGCAATGAAGCTGGTGAAAGGTCTAGAGCACAAGTCTTATGAGGAGAAGCTAAGAGAACTGGAGTTGTTTATTCTGGAGAAAGAAGGCTGAGAAGAGAGCTTCTCACTCTCTATAACTACTTGAAAGGAGGCTGGAGTCAGGTGGAGGTTAGTCTCTTCTCCCAAGTAACAGGCAATAGGACAACAGGAAACAACCTCAAGCTGTGTCAGGGGAGGTTTAGATTGGACATGAGAAAAAATTCGTTGTTGCTGAGGGCAGTGGTGGAACAACATCCATGAAGGGGTTTCAAAGTTGTGTAGATGTTGTACTGAGGGACATAGTTTAGTGATGGATTTTTCTACGGTGGCTTAATGGTTGGACTTCATCTCAAAGGTCTTTTCCAAGCAAAACAACTCTGTAATTCTAAACAAAGTCCAAAAGCAGAATAAAGGATAAAGCAGGAATATTAGGTATGAATGGGTAAGAACAAAGATATGCCACTTCAGAACATACTGCCAAGAGGTTAAAACTGCCACCTCCTCTTCAGTCCTTTATGTTTTGGACAGTGGTCTTATGTCATGTAATAGCTTCTCTTGATCACTCTCCATGCTCTTTGTCCTTATTGAAGCAGGAGGACTGAAAACCCACACAGATGCCCAGCTGTAGCTGTTGAATACAAGTGAACTTGGGGGTGGAAAGAAATGGTAGCTCTGACTTCTACTGACAGACACAGGAACAGCTTGGACAGTTGCAAAGCAAGAGCTAGGTAACTACTGCTTCACTTTCTCCCAGTTTTGCTGCTCCCTTCCCAGTAGTACCACCATGAACTCAGTAACCAGGAAAGCTAAACAACCAAACAATAAAGGAACCCCTATTTTATCCCATTTCTTATTGCAAGGTTTCCAACAGCCAAGCTGCCTGTCACCAATGCGAAGATAAAAGTTAAAGCAGCACCGAGTCAGCTGGCACAAGCTCATTTATTACCAGACAATGCCTTCAAACCTCTTAAGCCAGCTCCACAGCCATCAGAGCCACCTCCTTCCTGGACAGCGCTCAGGAATTGCTTGCAAATGAAATACATTTACTGTATTTACTGCTTCTGCAACCCTGGAAATTCAAGTTACAGAGGCAATGTTCCATTTTGTTTTGCCAACGCTAATCTAATACCTTTTTAAAGGTGGATACATTTCACCCTGTTGGCTTCCAACACTGAATTACCAGCTCTGCTAAGCTTCTGAATAAACGAGACGAGCATGCCCTCTGGGTGAAAATCCCTTGCTGTAATCTTTATTCAAAACACACAGCTTGGGAGAGCCTTGTGTGCATCGCCAAAAGAATCGCCTTGAGGTTGGCTCTGAAGATGCCAATTTGCATATCAACATTTTGCTGCAGAGCTTACCCAATGTCCCCGCTATTATTTTAATACCCAACTGTGGGCGGCCCCCCGAGCAGCACACAGAAGAGCACACTAAAAATACTCCTGCCTTCCCCACCGGCTCCACACATGACCACGGCAAACACCAGCTCGGATGCAAAGCCAGGAGCCATGGCTTCTATCCACCTTGAGAGGAGGATGCACAAGGCTCCACAGAGCTCAAAAAAACCCGTGCTAAGAAGCAGAAAAGTATCTCTGCATGGATGGAGGAAGGATGCACACCGAAGCTGGAGGAGCAAGAATGCAGGAGGAGCCTGTTTTGCAGTCAAGAAAAGCAGGAGAGGTTTTTCCAAGCACAAGACATGCTTGGGAAAACACACAGAGAGGTAATAAAGCAGGTGAGGGATGCATCGCCCAGGACATGAATTTAAGATGATGCTGAAGAGAGGAAAAGAAAGAAACCTCCTGCACAGAGCAGAAGTGATCCCAGGCAAACACAGGCACAGCTTGATTCATGTCACAGAAGGGAGATCCCGGTCCCGCTGACAGCACCACGTTGATGAAAACGCACAAAAATCATGGATTGCAGGTTTTTCTGTGCCCTCCTCCCCCTTGCCCAGCAAACCCCAGTCTCAGAGGTTGTAATTATTTCTGGCAAGGTGTAAACAGGTCTGGGAAATGAAACTGAAAACCAGAGTTATTTACGAGATGAAACACAGGGAGCCAGCACCTGAGCCTGGCTACCAAATCAGCAAGTGCAAGGTCACCCTCATCTGCTTGGAAGAGCAACTTCACAAAGTGGTGCATGGCTGGCCAGGCAAAATAACTAGCCTCAGCCTGCTCAAGGCAGCAAGCAGTGGATATGGATGAACCACCAGAGAACATTAGTCAACTACAAGGGCTTTCTCATGGGGCTGGTAGGCTTTGAGATGACATCCATCAAGATAATGTCTACCTGGCCCTTAACCAACCATGACCTGGGCTACAGAGGAGGAGCAAGAAGGACATCACGGACCGTAATTCTTCATCTTACAACTATCACCCCTTTCCTGTCACAACAGGCCCTGCTAAAAAACTTGTCCCCCAAAGTGCTGAATAGCCACAAGGTCTCCACAGAGCCTTCTGTATTCCAGGCTGAACAACCCCAACTCTCAGCCTGTCCTCAAAGAGGGGTTCCAGCACTCCAGTCATTTTTGTGGCTCTCCTCTGGACCTTCTCCAGCCAGTTGATGCCCTTCTTGTGTTGAGGACTACAGAGTTGGACACAGTGGGAGGAAAGTAAAGGGGCAGAATTCCCTCCATCAACATGCTGCCCACACAGCTCTGGATGCAGCCCAGGATACAGCTGACTTTCTGGACTGTGAGCACCCACAGCTGGCTCATGTCCAGCATTTCATCCACCAGTATCCCCACAGGGATGTTTTCAATGTCTTCATCCTCCAGCCTGTATTGATATGAAGGATTGCCCCATCTCTCAGGCATGTCAACTGCATGACTCAACATGGTGTCATCTACACACTTGCTGAGGGTGCATCCAGTCCCACTGTCACTGATGAAGTTACTAAAGCATTGGTCCCAATATGGACCCCGAGGGACACCTTGTCAGCAACCTGCATCTGGACATCAAGACACTGATCATCAAGACTGCCCTTATAACCATATATATGACCTTATGCACTGTATTATGTTAATTGCTATTTAATAATACATGTTTATAAGTTTTATTTATCATACTTTTGTACTGAGCATCTGCTCCTGGTCACTACCTGCAGCAGAACAATTGATGGGACTGACATTAGGATCTCTCCAGCAGCAACAGGTACTCAGGTAAGAGAGCACCTGGGGATACATCAGGCAAAAGACATCAAAACATTTGGGAAAGATGAATCACTTCAAGCTAATTAACAGTGTGTTTAAATTGGTAGAAGTTGGGCATTTTAGAAATTAGGAGGTTCTCATGAGAGTCCAGAAAGCTAATAGTGTCACAAGGGATCATAAATCAATTGTTTTGTGGGGAAAAGAGAAGTCAAAAGCTGTCAAAGGATGAGCTCTTGCTTCACTTTGCAAGAAGGAGAAGCTCAAGATGTGCATCCCCCAACAGAAGATGCAGCTACCTGGAAGAAGGTAAAAAATGAAACTTAAGGAAATGGCAAATGAAAAAAATATGCCATGTCCATCTTATCACACAATGATCTGGGTTGGAAGAGACCTTAAATATCATCTAGCCCCAGCCTCCCTGCCACAAGCAGGAACATCTTCCACTAGATCAGCTTGCCAGCCTCATCCATCCTGACCATGAATACTTCCACAAATGAGGCATCCACAACTACTCTGAGCATTATAGCATCTGTGTATCAACCATGGTGTTACCAAGTGAGTCCGTATGGTTTCTCCAGCCTCATCAACCTTCCCCATCACCAAACAGAAACACAGCAGCATTCTTCCTTCCCTCTCCAAAAATAAAGCTCAGAGCATTAAGCTCTCCAGGCTGGGACATGGGATGCTGCAAAGGCTTTGCTAATAAATCAGGTGAAACGTAATCACAGTTATCTATAGTTAGTTGCAACCACTGCTCCTTCTGATAAAAAGCCCTTCTTTTAGCTCTTAATATGTTCTCCAAACAAATTATTCACATTAAACATTTTGATACTGCCTCTCTAACCAAGGACTAAATCCAAGGGGAAAATTTTAACAAGCAGCAGCATTTTTTGCATTAAAAACTGCCTTTGCAGAGCACAGGCGGGACTTTCCCTGCAGTTATTTTTGCCTAAACTCAAAGCCACTATTGCACAGCTCACAAACCCTGTGAGGCACCATCCATGTCTTCCCCAAACAGCTCAGGGGCATTTTCCTCCCTAAGACACCCTAGAACTGGGACATGCGAGTTGGACAGCAAGTACCATTGCACGAGGACTGTAGATACAGTCATTTGATGTCACACGCTGGTAAATAACTATGGGAATTTCAGGGAAAAGAAGGGAAAAAGAAGACAAACAGCATTCATAACTCTATGTGTCACCACCCAGAGCTTCTGAGCTATCTGCTCATGTGAGATTTTTTTTTTTCCAAGCAGCCATTAATAGCAAGTTTGGGAGTTCCCTCGCACCATATTTGAGTCTCTGGCTTCTCACACAGCAAAGGAATGGATTAATCAAAAAAAAAGAAAAATGGGTCACAACACCTCCAAATCTGCCTGGTTTTCACATGGAGAGAAATGAAGGAGGCACCTCCCTCCTCCACGCAGAGGAAGATTCCACAAGAAGATTCATTACAAGCTCAAAAAAAAAATACCCAACAAGCTTCAGCACTGAGCATGATCAAAGTCCTTCATAGAAGGAGAAAATGTTTTATTTTACTGAAATAATGACTATGGAAACCTACAGCACAACAGAGCTGGATAATCACAGAATCCTAGAATCAGCCAGGGTTGGAAGGGACCACAAGGAACATCTAGTTCCAACCCCCCTGCCATGGGCAGGGACACCCCACACTAGATCAGGCTGGCCAGAGCTTCATCCAGCCTGGGCTTGAACACCTCCAGGGATGGCGCCCCAACCACCTCCCTGGACAACCCATTCCAGGGCTTCACCACTCTCATGGTGAAGAACTTCCTCCTCACATCCAGCCTGAATCTCCCCACCTCCAGCTTCATTCCATTCCCCCTAGTCCTATCACTACCTGATATCCTGAGAAGTCCCTCCCCAGCCTTCTTGTAGGCCCCCTTCAGATACTGGAAGGCCACAATTAGGTCCCCTGGGAGCCTTCTCTTCTCCAGACTGAACAGCCCCAACTCTTTCAGTCTGTCCTCATAGGAGAGGTGCTCCAGCCCTCTGATCATCCTCATGGCCCTTCTCTGGACACCCTCCAACACCTCCAGATCCCTCTTGTAATAGGGGCTCCAGAACTGGACACAGCACTCCAGGTGGGGTCTCACCAGAGCTGAGTAGAGGGGGAGAATCACCTCCCTTGACCTGCTGGCCACACTTCTCTTGATGCAGCCCAGGATCTGATTGGCTTTCCAGGCTGCAAGTGCACACTGAGAGCTCATGTTGAGCTTCTTGTCCACCAGCACCCCCAAGTCTCTCTCCCCTGGGCTGCTTTCCAGCCAGTCACTGCCCAGCCTGGATTTGTGCCTGGGATTGCCTCAACCCAGAGACAGCATGGCTGTCTCCTGCACTCCCCTCACTCCATGCACCAGCTGAAGGAGTTCTACAGGGGACAAAGGAAAAATAATAATAATAATAATACATGGTCAAGTTATTCAAGACTGGAATCACAAGGAATGTGTGCAGGAAAGCAAGGAGGATAAATCAAGTCCTTGATAATCTCCAAAAAAAAAATATTCAAAACCATATTCTTGCAACATGTGGCTTTGCAGCAGGGCTGACAGGAGAACAAGAACAAAACAAATGCTACACAATGAAAAGCATAAAGCATTCTGCAGTTATTTTGTGCTTTTATTTAGGGACGAGATTACACAGATAGCAAAGAAATCACCACCTCCCCCAATGTGAGTGGTTACAGAAAACAAAAGAAAGAAAAGGCAGATTTACTAAAAAAAAAAAGTAAGAAAAGGTATCACAGCTGACTTCAACTTCATTCAAGGAGAAGCTGGAGAACGTTTTGCAGATTTTGCTTACAGCATCCCAGCAGGACACACACAAACTGTCCTTGAGAGAGTTTTTCCCCACAGCCCTGTATCCCAGCAAAACAGCATTAAAACCAGCCCGCTGATACACCACTTCAAATATATCCTGAAGATAGGGAGGAAAAATAGAAGGGCCATGAGGATGATGAAGGGACTGGAACACCTGTGTCATGAGGGAAGGTTGAGACCTGGGGCTGTTTAGCTTGGAAAAGAGAAGACTAAGAGGAGGTCTTAATGTTTATGAATGCCTGAAGGGTGGGGGTCAAGAAGACAGTGCTAGTCTTTTTTCAGTGGTGTCCTGCAATAGGACAAGGGGCAATGAAAACAAACTGGAACACAGGAAATTCCACCTCAACACAACTGGAAGGGTGCTGGAGCACTGGAACAGTCTGCTGAAGAAAGGCTGTGGAATTTCCTTCTCTAAAGGCTTTCAAGATCCATTCCAATGTGTTCCTGTGTGACCTGGCCTAAGTGATCCTGCTCTGTTAGAGGGGCTGGACTTGATCTCCAGAAGTTACTTCCAACCCATGCCATTCTATGATTGTATGAAGAACTAACTGATCACCACCACAATCTTCACTTTCTAACAAACAGGAAAAAAAGGCCCTATCTATCCTTCCTTTTTTTTTTCCTTCAGTTAAATGCTATTTTTTCCATCATCAGAAACACTGAAAAGCAGAGACATGCCCATGCACAGCAACAAAGAGTTGGCACCTGCCTACTGAATTTCCTGACTAGTGACACTAGGAAGAAAAAGAAAAGTTTTAAATAGAAACCTCCTTGCAAGTGTTAAATCAGATTAATTTAACTCTTTTGCATTATTTTAATCTTTCATACCAGCACTTGCAAGGCAAACTGCAAAAAAAAAAAAGAAGGTAGAATTCTTATCTTGACCACAGTCCCTTGGAAACCAAATGTATGAGTAAAAACCACAAATAACCTTTCTGACAGCACAAGGACATGAGCTTCCAGCTCCTTTGTAGAATGGCAATAGCATGAATTTTAACACAGCTTTCTGGGCATTCCACATCAAATGATGGGCATGAGTTTCCCTCCATCTTTGCAACGCTTAAGGCTGCTGCTGGCAACGTCAGCTCAAGCACGTGGACGGATTTTATTTGCACGTGTCAAAAAGTATGCTCAAAATAAAAAAGAATGCAGTTTGAAGGGTTGGTGATGCTGCTGGAGGAGTTCTTACAGAATGGTGAGGGTGGGAAGGGATTTTGGGGGATCATCAGGTTCCAATGCTGTTGCTAAAGCAGAGACACCAGGATCAGGTTGCACAGGATCACATCCAGGTGGGTTTGGAATCACTCCAGAGGAGACTCCACTTTCTGGGCTGCCTAGTCCAGGGTGCCTCAAAGGAAACTTCCTGTGTTCTAGTTCATGCCCTTTGTCCTGTCACTGGGCACCAAGAAGAGTCTGGCCCCATTCTCTTGACATCTGCCCTTTAGATATTGACAAGCATAGATAAAATCCTCTTACTCCTCTCCAGCCTAGAAAGCCCCAGGTCTCTCAGCCTTTCCTTCCTACAAAGATGCTCTAGTTCCTTCATCCACTTTGTAGCCCTTCACTGGACTCTCTCCAGTGGTTTCCTGTCTCTCCTGAACTAAGGAGCACAGAACTGGATCCAGAACTCCAGATGCAGCCTCACTAGGGCAGACTAGAGGGGAAGGATACTTTCCTCAGCAGTATTTCCCCAATGAACATCAGCATGCAGGCACTTGATTCATTTCACGAGTTAAGCTCATTCTTATGCATCTGGATGAAAAATAGATCCAATGGATCATACTGTACACAAATTCACCCACTTTCATGGTCAGGGAGATACTACATTCTGGGTGGAAGGACCCAGTCTTCCACCCATCTGCTCTCACAGGGATCAGACCTGGATGCAAAATCCCTCTCTGGCACAAGCAGCCCTCATGATGATGATGATTCCAATCTTACATCAAATATGGGCAGAAGTGCCTCCAGTTCACACAAAACCCCAGTATCTCACAAACTTCCATAGCCCCCCGCAGCACCAGTAACGTTCAGAAGGTCCATCAGAAGCCAAGCAAGAGCTGCCTATCCACCCCGCTGCACAAACTAACCAAAGCACAGGAAGGAAGATAACAAAGATGGGGAAAATAAATTAGATTTTTTTTCAATAGTTCTTTCCATTTTCATCTCTCAGAATGTGTTTATGGCACAGGCAGGGAACCGAAAGCATTATTTTTATCTTGATATTATTTACCCTTTCCCACTTGCTATTTAAATATCTCTGACTTCCCTGAAGAACCAGCAATTCAAAATACCATTTGATATACATTTATAAGCAAGGGGAAGCACAGCCTCATTCATTTTCAGCCTGCCTGTTTTGGGGTGTGTTTTTTTTTACTACATTAGATTTTAAGAGCTGTGGTATCTGTGTGCAAATTTGTCAAGACACAGAAATACTATTGATCCTCCACTCTCAGCAGAGTCTCCAAATCCACGGTAGGCATCTTGCTGACTGGAAGACCTGTCCATGGTATCATAGAACAGTTTGGGTGGGAAAGGACCTTAGAGATCATCTGGTTCCAAACTCTCTGCCACGGGCAGAGATACCTTCCACTAGATCAGGTTGACCAAAGCTCCATCCAACCTGACCTCAAACACTTCCAGGGATGGGACACCCACAACGATGGGCAACCTGTTCCAGCGTCTCACCATCCTCGTAGTAAAGAGCTTCTTCCTTACATCTAACTCCAACCTGTCTCAGTTTAAAGCCATTACCTCTCATCCTATCACTACACTCCCTGATGAATGGTCTCTCCTCAGCTTTCCTGTAGGCCCCCTTTAAGCACTGGAAGGCTGCTGTAAGGCTTCCCTGGTGCATTCTCTTCTTCAGGCAGAACTCCAATCATCTCAGCCTGTCTTCATAGGGAAGCTGTGTTACGAGGTGTTCCAGAGAGTCATGTGGTAAGGAGCAAATTACAAGATGTTAAAAAACACTTTACAAAAACCCCAAAGACTCACAAAAAGCCCCAAACAAATTAAACCAAACACACACAAGCATGAAACCCCAAGTTGTGAGAATAAGGTATAAGGTTTCTTTTACAAGGAAGGAGAGGAATAAAAGACTACTGTTAAAACTCCCATTCTACCATTCACTGTAACCAAACTCAGCTAAACAGAATCATAGAACAGTTACCTCCAAAGGACATCTAGTCCAACTCCTCTGCAGTAAGCAAGGACATTCTCCACTAGATCAGGCTGCTCAGAGCCTTTTCCAGTCTGACCCTCAATAAGGATGGGGCCTCAACTCCCTTCCTGGGCAACCTGTTCCAGTATTCCACCACCCTTACAGTAAAGAACTTGTTCCTAACATCCAGTCTAAATCTATTCTCTAGTTTCAAACTACTGCCCCTCCTCCCAATGCCACTGCTCAGCTTCCCCAATGTTTATCAAAGCCACACTGGTTGTGCTAATTTTTAACTACATTAACATACAGAGGTAAACCAGCAAGGTGGGAGGCTTCAGAGAGCAACAGGTAATACTTGTTGCTCTGATGAAGGCTGGAGAAATGGAATCAGCACATCATTTACACCTGAGAAAAAGCCCTGAAAACCCACCAGGAGATCAGATGAGATGGACAAAAATGTTGCAGCTGCAGAAGATGGCAGAGCAGGAAGGCACTGAGGGGTCAGACAGCAGCTGACCTGAATCATTAATAATTTAAAAGACTTGAACCATCTGCATCAATACCTAGACCAGGGTGATACAAAGATCAACAAGGCAGGCCAGGACACTGTATGTTCACAGCCCCATTGCAAAGAGAAATATCAGCCAAAAATAGGGGTAAAAGCTGGATAAAATAGGAACCTTACTGCTACATGAAGGAAAAAAAAAAAAAGAGAGAAAACCCCCTCATTGTCTAGTCCAGTGTTCCAAGTCCTAGTCCACACACCAGGATTGAGCAGGATGAAGCACAAAGAGCAAAACTTCAAGCCAGCAGCCCAGACACGTGTTATCCCTGGGTTTGCAAACAGACAACTGCTTGTTTACGCAGCGCTCCCCAACGCAAGGACACATCTCAAGCTGTAAATGTCACAGAATACTTCAAATGCAAACAAGCAGAGGTTGTGCAGCACGCATTTGGTGTGATGCTAGAAGAATGAAAGCCGGCTTTTACATTTCCAAACCCTCTGCTTTTTTGATATGCACACAAAGACATCAAACAGTGCAGCGGAAACACAAGATTTCCCCAGCAAAGGCCACCCCAGCAGCCAGATGCTGCAGGTTAATTGTATCACACAGCTGAGGAGAGCTTTTATTAAAAGCTTCAAACCACAAAATACTTTCATAGAAAAAGGTTGGAACGGACCTCAAGGATCATCTGTTCCAACCTTGGCAACAAAAGGCATGGTCTAGAAATACTGTGAAATAGAAAAGCAACAGCAAAAAAAGAAGTTTCTGCAGTAACTTCAAAGTCTACTACAGAAAGTGGTGTTTCAGAGATCTAGAAGTAGATTTACTTCCTCTCCTTGCAAGTCCATCTCACTGACTCATTTATGGCTAAAGCTTCCTGAACTAGGCTGAAAAAGTAGTAATAAATACATACCACTACACCCCACATGAGAGTAAACCCAAGCTCAAATCTGTCACTTAACTACAACACCGGGCACAGAGCAGTTCCCAATGTTGCCATCACACTGGGGTTCTCCACATCAATGTTTCATTGTGTTAGCGTTGGTGGCAAAGTGGGCACAAGGACCACTCTTCTTTGTTCAGCCACGTGGGATGTGAGCATGGCCCTTGGGAAAGCACAGCACACTCAACACATGTGTGCCTACTTACTCAAACCCTTAGGCACGGCCGGTACTGTCCCCTGTTTTTTCAGGCACCCTCAACCCCACGCGAGGCCAAGCACAGCCCCTACAGTGTGCAAACCCTGATCAAGGGCAGCCAGAGGCCCTGGTTTGGGGACACACACCCCTGTACCAGCACAGCCCTGTCCCCAAGCTATAAACACACCCCTGGACCAGCGCAGCCCTATTCCCAAGCTACAAACACACCCCTGTACCAGCACAGCCCTGTCCCCAAGCTGTACACACCCCTACACCAAACTAGCTCTCTTCCTGTGCCACACACACTCCTGTGCCAGGCCAGTCCTGTCCCTATGTCACACACAGTCAGCCTGTGCCAGCCCTGCCCTGTCCCTATGTCACACTCACCCCGCTGTGCGCTGCCAGCCCTGTCCCTATGTCACACGCCCCGTGTCACCCCTGCGCCACGCCCGGAGAGGGCGGGGAAGGTCCGGCACGCGCCGCCGCCGCGCGCGCTCCTCACCTGCCGCCAGGAGGCTGCGCCGTGCCGCCGGCACCCAAATATCACGTGACCGCACCGCCCCGGCCTTGATCACGTGACGGCCTCCCGCCCCGCCCAGTGGAGTCCCGAGCTCGCAGGTGCCGCTGCAGGCAGGCGCCACTCAGGACTTCAACTCCTAGAAGGCACCGCGGCACAGCGCCACGCCCTCTTCACCCATCAACCAATCCGCGAAGAAGGCAGCACCCTTCCCAGTCCTGCCCGGCGTTCTTTAGCGCCAGCCCCGCCCCCGCCTGCCTGAGCGCTCTGAGCTTCAGCGTCTGGATGGGTGCGGTACCCAGGGGTGGCCTTTCCCCCCATTCCGTCTTTCTCCTTCTTCTAGTACTGATTTAGCCCTGCACTCTCTGGGGACCCATCATACGCCCCGAGCATCGCCGCCCCTCCGTTTTCATCCGGCAGCTGAACTCGCCAAGGCAGGCTTCCCCTTCCTGATGCCCACCTCTTGCCCTCTCAGCCTCCTTTTCACGGGCTGCTTTTCCTTTCTCTGTCCTGGAATTCCTGACCATTCCGCTGTATCATCTCCTCTGGCCTCTAAGCTATAAATGTACCTCGTATCACACTCCCTTCTCGTGCCAAACTCCACCAGCCCTGCTACTCTCCTCATACACATCATTAAAAGCATTAGTCTTGCACCCTGGGTAAGAGAAAGCTCCAGAGGGACCTTGCAGCAGCCTTCCTGTACCTCAAACGGGATACAAGAAAGCTGGGGAGGGACTTTTTGAAAGGACTTCCAGTGATAAGATGAGAGGGAACAGCTTTAAACTGGAAGAGGGTAGATTGGGTATTAGGAAGAAATTTTTTACAGTGAGGTTGGTGAGGCACTGGAACAGGTTGCCTGGGGACATTGTGGATGCCCGGTCCCCTAAAGTGTTCAAGGCCAGGTTGGATGGGGCCTTGAGTAACCTGGTCAAGTGGGGGGTGTCCCTGCTTATGGCAGAGGGATTAAAAATACGTGATCTTTAAGGTTCCTTCCAACCCAAACCATTCTGCTGTGAATGTATTAACATCTCAGCTGTTTCCCCTCAAGCATGCAGCCACAGGGACCTACCGAGTGAGAAGCCCCTGGGTGGGACTCTGAGTGATGTGGTTTGATGGGAGTAGGACGGGATGTGATGTGGTTAGCCTTTGATTTCATCAGCTGAGTAGCCCTTCAGACTCCAGCACTGAATGAGCTGATTCTCTTCCAATCATTAACAGGTACTTGTTGTTACTCCTGAGAGCAGCATAAGAGCTTTGAGGACAGGTTTGCTCTCCTTTGTACACACACAGTCCCTGGCACACTATGCACAGCAACAGTGATAAATAAATTTACCAACTCCCTTCTAATAAAGCTACTTCTGCTGTTCAAAACACCACAGAGTGCAGACTGAGACTGGAGGTTCACCAAAAAAGTGCTGTGATGGAGCAGTCCAGTGAACGGGGCATTTAGCCCTACCCATGCTGTTCCTGGGGAGGGATTTGCTTTTTATCTGAGAAGGGGCAGCAGCTTTACTTGGTGGTTGGCTTTGCAAAAGGAGTTATAAAGCAAGGATTTTCTTGATAGGGCCTTTAAACAACAATTCATTTTAACAAGGAGTTGACAAGCCAGCTGCTTTTTCAGAAATATAGTTCTGCACCAGTAGACCTGCCAAAAAAAAGTTTTAAAAGGGCTGAGGGGCCACCTGAGCCTCCATAAACTTCAGAGTTTTTACAGCACCAAACCGCTATCAGAGCAGTTTCCTCCATCTTTTGCTGCATTGGTAAATCATTTATTTCTGTGGACTGCAAAGAAAATCCCTTAGGGAAAGGGCTGTAAAAATGCATGGATAAGGAAATACAGCTGTCGTGCTCGCCTTGTCTGCAAAATCCTCAACTACAGTTACATGTGCAACGCATTGTGTCTATCTGTGTAGTTTCTAGTGGCAGTTTAGGGGGGAATGAAAAAGCAGGTTCGTCCTGCAAGAAGCAGTTCCAAACCAACATGCAAAATATTCAGTAATTTTCAATACAAATCATATTTACTTTCAGTATGAAACTCATGAAAGTGAATAAGAAAAGTAATATATAAATATATGCCAATATAAGACACAGAGAAAGCATTCCAAAGGACAGCAATCATAAGAATTACATCGAGACAGAACTCAAACGGCTGCAGTCTGCATCTTGCTGCTTTTGCATTTTGTTGCTAAAGAAATACTGCTTCATCAATAAGTGTGTTCTTCATGCAATAATAATACCCTATGTTCTCTTGGGACATTTTTCTTCTAGGGTATTTGGGCTTTTGCAAATCTTTGTGTTGTATGAGTCAGGAAGGGTCCTTGTTATTACCAGCTCCTTATTGATCTGCTATAGCTCTCATAAGGAGCAAGGATAGGTTCTTAGTGTAGGGTGGAAATCAAGCTTCTTACGTAAGCAGGCAAACCTCTGAAATTATCTTTTCTCTGAATTGAGGGGGAAAATATCAGCATTTAGCAGCTTTATTCCATCCCATAGCAATAGCATCTATATCAAGTCTTATGACAAGCAGTTGAGGGAACTGGGATTGTTTCACCTGGAGAAGAGGAGGCTGAGGTGAGACCCTGTTGCTCTCTACAACTACCTGAAAGGAGGTTGGAGAGGGGTGGGGATGGGTCTCATCTCCCTAATATCAGGTGACAGAACAAGAGAAAATGGCCTGAAATTGTGCCAGGGGAGGTTTATATTGGATGTTAGGAAAAAATCTGTTCACTGACAGAAGAAATTGGTAGGCATTGGAGCAGACTGCTGAGGGAGGTGGTGGAGTCACTGTCGCTGGAGGTGCTCAAAAGATGTGTGGACATGGCACTCTGGGGCATGGTGTAATGGCCATAGTGGTCTTAGGTTGACGTTTGGACTATATGATCTTTGAGTTAGAGGTCTCTTCTGACTGAAACAATTCCATGATTCTATGAATATAGAAAATATAAAACCAGCTGTATGGGGGGACTGAAAAACTGTAGTGCCAAAACTTCATCAATTTAATCTTCAGATTTGGGGTCTTTTCCTGGCAGGAGGTTGCCCATTTGCCAGCTGCTACGTGGTGGGTGTGGTGATTTCATTCCAGGATGAGTAAAACTCATGGAGTTCAGACCTGTGTAGAAGGTGACTCAGGTATGAAGGCATCAGTGTGATTCTTCATTGGAAAACCTCCCTTATTCCTCTACAAAGATGAAATAGGACGCATCAGAGGATCCCCACCTGAATTTAAATAAACTCAGCAATGCTGCTTTCACCTCATTCCTGATGAGATGATTACCCAGTTAGGCTGACTGTATCTTCAAGGGATTTCTTCCATTGTTTGGAAAGAGTTTCCTTTTGCCTCACTGATTTGTTTTGTGATTCATCTTCAATCATAACCTTTTAATAACTGTTATTAAAGTATTTATAGAAAGCTTAACCTATTGTTCTTTCAGTTGCTTTTTCTAAGCTGTGTTGATTTGCTTTTGCTATAATGATGCCTCCTGGCTTTTCATCAACTTCTATTGTCACTGCCATTGCTTTATGTCATCTAATTAGTTGTTAATGAGGACCAAGAAGAAGATCAAGGGCCTGGAACATTTCCCCTATGAGAACAGGCTGAAAGAATTGAGATTGTTCAGCCTGAAGAAGAGAAGGCTTCAGGGAGGTCTTATAGCAGCTTTCTAGTACTTAAAGGGAGACCTTCAGGAAAGATGGGATGGGACTCTTCATAAGGAAGTGTAGTGACAGGATGAGGAGTAACAGAGTTGAACAAAAAGAGAGTGGATTTTTATTAGATGTAAAGAAGAAATTCTTCACTATGAGGGTGGTGAGGCACTGGAACAGGTTGCCCAGAGAAGTTGTGGATGCCGCATCCCTGGAAGTGTTTGAAGTCATGTTGGATGCAGCTTTAAGCAATCTGATCTAGTGGAAAGTGTCCCTGCCCATGGCAGGGGGTTTGGACTAGATGATCTTTAAAGTGCCTTCCAACCCAAGCCCTCCTGTGATTCTGTGATTTGTTTGATATATGATAAAGCAAGTCATGCTCTTATGAAAATGTTACCAAGGGTTTTGTAGAAAATTATAGGTGATTGTTATAACCAGTAGTCAAATATCTTAGAGAATATTAAAAGAACAGTCCCTCTCCTATTTAATTTCAGTTTGTGACAAACAAAACAAGCAAACAAAAAACCAAAACAAATGTAATTTTGTGTTACATCCTATTACAGCTCACTCAGGCTTCATTCCTATTAAATACTCTAGGATTTTTCCATGCACTAGGAGAACACACAGACACAAAATTGTGGGTTTCTTTAGTCTTAATTTGTTACATGGTTTTAACATCTCTTCTTATAAAATCAAAACTACTCTTAATTTATTTCCTGGTTTTGATTGACTGGAAATGTTGATAGATTGGGGGAGGGGGGCAGGGAAGAGGTCATTAAATGACCAAAACTTTAATGTCTGCTTAATTTATCCCATTCACACACAGCTACTCTGTTACTCCCGGTATCCATGTAAACATGCCAGAAAAGCTTCTCTAATACAGCAGTAAGGGAAGGATAAAGAGCAACTTAGCACTGCAATCACATGAAGGCAGCCTGAATACTTGTCTGGATTTTGTACAAGTACATTTCCTCAGATTTTAGAGCAGTCTAGAATCTATTTCAAGTAGTTTTTAAGCAAACAAAACCAACTGAAACAAACAACAAAAAGAACAACAAAATCCACAAATAAACAAAAAAAAAAAAAAAAACCAAAAAAACACAACCCCCCAACCTTTTCCAAAGTTTCCTTCTCCATTTGCTCCACTCTGTTTTCAGATCTCAAAGAGAAATGATGCCCTCTCCAGATTACAACCTCCTTTGCTTATTTTTGTCCTGCTATTTTTAGTACTTGGGCTGGGATTGTAGCTTCTCCTGTGCTTAAAGAGCCTCTAATTTTGAAAACATCAACAATAACCGAAAAATCTCTTCCAAAATTTTCTTCTCCATTTACTCCAATTTGTTTTCAGATCTCAATGAGACATTATTCCCCCCTCCAGATTACAACCTCCTCTTATTATATTTTTCCTGCTATTTTCAGTACTTGGGCTGGGATTGTAGCTTTTCTAAAGACTACCAGACAAAATACAGCTGTTCTTTAGCAGTGCTTAACTTTTCAATCTTGGATTAATTGGACAATTGCACAGTTGGAAGAATGCTTTTTTCTTTAATAAAAGTGCTGTTTCCCAGGCAAATGCCTTATATACCAAGCCAGTCAACTTCAAGGAGCACAGGAACAAAGAGAAGTTGGTCTGAATGCTTTACAAAAACAAGGCTGAGTCTTATATTTATTTCCAGAGATCTGTGATGGTGACCTAAGATCCCCTGAAAAAAAGTACAGCTCAGAGAGCTTATGGCAGCATATCTGTATGTTGTTACCTGTGAGCAATTTAATAAAAAAGATATTATAGCAACAATAAACGGAGCTGGAGAACACCAGCTAATCCCAGAACAACCTTATATCAGTCTATTTAAAGTCCAAGAGAGACATGAATTCCAGGACCTAGCAGATTCTGACAGAAAACAGATGTTTTCATCAAGTACTGCAATGGCAGCAATACATGTCCCAAGCTGATGACTGTCTGGCAGGTCCGGTACAACCAAAGGAGGAATCAGAAGCTGTAGCAAGCCGTCTCCTGTCAGGACAAGGAAGGTGATTCTCCCCTTCTACTCTGCTCTCATGGCACCCCACCTGGAGTACTGCATCCAGTTCTGGTGCCCCCAGCATAAGAAGGATGTTAAACTGCTGGAGCAGGTCCAGAGGATGACCACAAAGATGATCAGAGGGTTGAAGCACCTCCCCTATGGGTACAGGCCGAAAGAGTTAGGGCTGTTCAGTCAGAAGAGAAGACTCCAGGGAGACCTTATACAGCCTTCCAGTACCTGATGGGGACCTACAAGAATGCTGGAAAGAGACCTTTTTTTTTTTTTACAAGGGCTTGTAGTGATAAGACAAGACAGAATAGTTTGAGGAGGGCAGATTTAGATTGCCTATTAACATAAAGTTTTTTACAGTGAAGCTGTTGAGATACTGGAACAGGTTGCCCAGGGAGGATGTGGATGCCTTCTCCCTGGAGGTGTTCAAGGCCAGGTTGGATGAAGCCTTGAGCAATCTGGTCTAGTGAAGGTGTCCCTGCCCATGGCAAAGGGAGGTTGCAACTAGATGATCTCTCAGGTCTCTTCCAACCCAAAGCAGAATGAGAATCTATGATTTTCAATACTTTGCACTGCATGCCTGCACCAGTTACACCTCGCTATGTCTGCAATAGCTGCAGATTTTAGTGGTATTATGCCTGGATTTATCTTAGCATCACCAGATGTGACTCTCCATTTTCTAGAAATGTGTTACTGTGTCTGAATTATGAAAATAAAAGCCCCAAGCTAATATATATATATAAAAAGCCCAATTTCTATTCAAGACAGTGATAAGTCAATCACCTCATCAATAAAGCATGTCCGATACTCTCAATAATTACAGTGATCAGCTTTGTTTATGAAAGCTGGTGGTATTAAATTGAGCTCCTCACGGCTCTGGGCAGGAATGACGAGTGGCAATTGAAACAAATGTTGACAGAGCTAAAGCAGCACATGCTGAGTGCAACAGACGTAACACAACAGAGAGGGAGCAAGGCTAAACCAGGCTGGTGGGGAGGTAAACTTGGAGGTTGGAACCAATCCCTCATTCCACTTAACTTAATGACTAAACACTGCTGATAATTTGCTTGGTGCTGCTGCACCTCTATAATCAGGAGGAAAAATTGGATGATGTAGAGAAGCTGAGGTTCAGGAGTTATAGTTACAAAGGATGCAAGAAGAGCACCACAGAGAGTGAACTGCGGGAGAATCCAGCTCTCAAAGTCATAGAATCACAAACTGGTTTTGATTGGAAGGGACCTTAAAGACCATCTAGTCCAACTCCCCTTCATCTTCCACTAGACCAGGTTGCTCAATTCCCTATCCATCCGGGAATTGAACGCTTCCAAGGATGCAGCATCCACAGCAATTAAGTGGAAGTAAAATCTTTATCCCTTCCTTCATCAAAGTTTCAGCTAGCTGGCCTGATTCAGATGTCAAGTTCTTAAGTTCGTAGTTTCCTGGATATCTCTTGGATCCTCTCCAATCTTCACATACCAGGGCAGTTTTAAGTGAAACATTGCACATTGATGTTAATAATTCAGATATTTAATTATTTATTTTCTGTCAAACTCTTGGGTAAATACATCCAGCCCTGCAGATTTGTCTGTCTTCATTCTGTCTTTTTAATCTGTACCTCTAATTCCATGCTAAGCGGCCTGTTTGCTGAAATCCTCTCCTCAAACAGGAGATATTTATCACCCTTGTTTCTTCTGTAGTAAACACCGGTGCAAAGAACTCACATGTCTACACTGTGGTGACCTCTGCCAGTTGTCATCATCTGCTTTCACACACAGGCTTTTCACTCTTGATGTTTTGAAAGAAAAACTTAATATTAGTGTTGTTTGCTTCTGTTGGTTGCTCCTCAGTCTCCTTTGGCATGCCTCATTATATTTTTACTTTTAATCTGCTAGAGTTCCCAATTCTGTTTTCTTTTTTGGGGATAAGATGTTAGCCTTTTGAAGAATACCTTCTTATTTTTAAGAGCAGCCTTTATCCTTCTGTTCAACCATGCTGCCTTACTTTTTTTTTTTTTTTTCCCCCTTTTCTCCAGGCTTTTTGAAGAGAAAGGCAGCAGCACACCAGTGCCATATTTCCAACTCAACACCCTTCAGGACTGTCAACACCTGTAAGGATTTAATTCCTCTAGCTTCCCCTTTTATCTGTTTTTTTAAAAAGCTTATTTTTACATGGTGCCACTGCTGAATTTAGGCAAAATTTTGATAGACTGCTCAGCTCCTGTTGCTCCCACAGGGATAGTGGTGCAAGGTACTTCATGGAATCTGCTGCATTGTTCACTTCATGATGAGATGCTGAAGTCAGTTTTTATATCAATCCAGAGGTTACATATCTTCTTCTGGGATCAGTAACCAGCTGCTGCTCCAGACTCAGATGTGACCTTTGCTCAGTCTCCATAGAGGTAACTGAGGTCACCCAATACACTTGTATTCCCTGCCTTCCTGCCTGTTTCAGTTCTGTAGCATCAGTCAGTGTTGTGCTGGTGAGCAGTAAGGTCTGTTGACCCAAGGCTTCCCTCCTTTCTCATATTAAAAGCTCACTCACAGCCCCCCTTGACCTGAAGTGGCAATGCCTCAGATCTCTCCTGTCCTGGCTTTTGAGGGTCCCTTTCTGAGGCTCTCAGATGACGCTGAAACCCTGATACATTCATGCTCTGCCTCTCCACCACTCTCTGTGGACCTGCAAGAGACAAGGGTGTTTTTCAGGGAACATTACAATAGAGGTCCTTCACTTTGGTTTCTTTTCCAGGAGCCTAAATTTTGCCTCTATAGACAAAACCTCCCTTGCTGGTGTCAATGATACCCACTTGGGCTGTCATCTCTGGCTCTTCACACCTTGATTTTTCTGATCTTCCAACTACCTTTCCATAACAACTTATGGTATTGTCTTACATTCTCTTTATACCTTTAATAGGTGATATGACCTTTCTTGATGGATACTTCAAGCATCTCAGTTTTGTTGTCCTCTTGAAAATGGCCTTAATACCTCTTTGACAAGGGTTTCTGCATGATTTGTCTGGAAGAATTTGACAGGGGCCAAAATTTTACCCCAGAAAATTAACATGATAATGACACAAGAACCTTTCAATGTGACTTAAACATTGTGATGACCTGGAAAGGAAACAAAGTAAGGGAGATTTAAGGATATTCAGCTGGAAAGCCCAAGAGCATATGCTTTAATTAAATTTAGCATCTTGAATCAGCTCCTCCCCTCCCATCTGAATGGCTGGCAGCTAGTCTGTGATCATGGAAATGTGCTTTTCCTTTGCCCTTATTTATGTTACTAAATCTCTCCCAAAATTTCTCAGTGTCGTGACTGCATCTAGCAATAGTGGGAGCAAGAAATAAGACAACAAGATATCACACAGACCCACATGAAGCTCTTTGGCTAACAAGGTGCTCATAGTACAGGTTGCCAATACTGATTGAATTTCTGTTACTTTGAGCACTGGAGATGGGATCCACATTAAGGTGGACCACTAGGTCCATTTTCCTGAGGAAAGTTGGGACATATTCTCTAGAAAACTGCCTGTAAAAAGATTTCTTAGTTATTTTAGGCACCTGTGTCCATAAATGCCAGTGCTTTTGCTATGAAATATTAGGGTCCTGCACTTGGGTCACAACAACCCCATGCAATGCTATGGGCTTGGGGCAGAGTGGCTGAATGGGGCAGAGTGGACCAGCAGAATGGACCTGGGAGTGCTGGTTAACAGCCAGCCCAACATGAGCCAACATTGTGCTCAGGCAGCCAAGAAGGCCAACAGCATCCTGGCCTGTATCAAAAATAGCATGGCCAGCAGGAGGAGGGAAGTGATCATGCCCCTGTGCTGGACTTTGGTGAGGCTGTACCTTAAATATTTGTTTCAGTTTTGGACCCTTCACTACAAGAATGACATTTTGGTGCTGGAGTGTGTCTAAAGAAGATCAACAAAGCTGGTGAAAGATCTAGAGAACAAATCTTCCAAGGAGCAGCAGAGGGAAATGGGTTTGTTTAGTCCCAAGGAAAAAAGTCTGAGGGGAGACTTCATTACTCTCTACAACTACCTGAAAGGAGGTTGGAGTGAAATGGGAGTCTCTTCTCCCTAGTATCAGGTGACAGAACAAGAGATAATGGCCTCAAGTTGCACCAGAGGAGGTTTAGGTTTTACACTGGGAAAAAATTTCTTTACAGAAAGAGTAGTCAGGCAGTGGAACAGGCTGCCCAGGCGGGTGGTACAGTCACCATCCTTGGAGGTGTTCAAGAAACGTGTGGACATAGCACTTTGGAACATGGTTTAAGGGCCATGGTGGTGTTAGGTTAACATCTGGACTCAATGATCTTAGAGATCTTTTCCAGCTGAAACAATTCTATGATTCTATGATTCTCTGTCAAATGTCTCCTGTGCATACTCAGAGGTGCTGCTGTCTCAGCAGAGCTGAGCAGTTCCTTCTCAGCATTCTGTGAGATTTACGACGTTGGCATGCTTTCCTCAAACACTCCACGGAAACTCATCTCAAAAGCCTGTTCTAGGTGCATGTAACAATCACCAGTAACACTGTCCTGACTGTCTAGGAATGCAGAGTCTCTGGATTTCGTGATATAATGATGATCATAATGGTGGATGGTCAGGAGGACCACAAAGATGATCATAATCTTTCTTATGAAGAAAGGCTGAGAGAATTGGGATTGTTCAACCTGGAGAAGAGAAGGATCTGGGCAGACCTTCTTGTGGCCTTCCAGTACTTAAAGGGAGACTATATGAAATAAAAAGCAATCCTTTTAGTGGGTTCTGCTGGGGAACAACAAGAAATAATGGCTTTAAACTAAAAGAAGGAGAAACCCTGGCCCAGTTGCCCATAGAAGTAGTTGAGGTCCCATCCCTGGAAACATTCCAGGTCAGGTTGAACAGGGCTCTGACCACCCTGTTGTAGTTGAAGATGTCCCTGCTCACTGCAGGGGAGTTGGCCTAGATGACCTCTAAACACCCCTTCCATCCCAAACTATTCTATGATTCTACACTTAGCCTGCTTGCTTGCTTAGGAAGTGGGTATCTTGGACTCCAGTGTCTCATATTGGGAGGTTTCCAGTCTACCATTCCCATGTCCTAGAAAAATGTACTAATCATGCAGCTGGGTTAAAGCTGCTTTCTGTCCTGCCAGGCAAAACTGTGCCTGTGTACAGAAAAAGAAAAAAAAAAGAGGGTGGGGTGGGGTGGGGGTGGAAGCCTTTGAGCTTCAGAAAGCCAACGAAGGAATAGTCAAAAAGAAACACAATATTGTAGGGGAAAGAGGGATCTTAGGCAATATCCCAAAAGAGAGGGTAGAAAGGGCACCAAGATGTACTGGAATTTTCTTGAACTTACCTAAATCCACATTTTGAGGAGCTTTTTTCCAAGAAGTTGTGTCCCACCAGATACTGAATGCTGTCTTCTGTGGTGGATTCCCTTTGTAGTATTGCTTCATCTGATCCTTGTTCTTGCATAAAATGCCTAGGGATTGCAAAATTACTCTGCGTTTCCTCTCTATTGTGGTGAGCTACAGCTGCATGTTTTATAGAGGGGTTTTATTACTGATTCTTTTCAGACTGAACATCCTTTTTAATAAATGAAATAAATGCTAAATGCAAATAGACCCTGCCTCTCATTATGACAGCTTTGTACTTTTTATTATGTGAGTGGGAGAGATGAGTACATGCTTGTGCAATGTGTCTAAGTGGAGAGGACACACAGTAGCACTGAGACTTGGCCTTGCAACCTGAGGACATTACATTTGGGATTGTGCCACTGTTTCTGGGCATATTTCATACCTCAGACCCACCTTTACTCCATGTACTTCCTTAAAATGTGCTTTTTATTCATCCATTTCAAAGCTAGCACTGATGGCAGACCTCCAAGGAAGAGGCTGGATGCTGCAAAAAAAGGCATCCACAAGGTAAATTTTCCTCTGCTCCAGAACTGAACAGATGCTCCAGATTGTGGCCAGGAGGATACTACATTATGGAGAATCCTTCCATGCTGAATTAGTTTAAGTTCCTTATAACTTGCAGTCAAGAAGGACACATGAGGATGGTTAAGAAAGGGCATGTTAGACTTAGGCTTAGGTCAAGTAACAAGCCAGAGGATTGTATCAGTCAGTCTGTCTGTCTGTCTACCTACCTACCTACCTATCTAAACCAACTATACCCTGGGCTTGCTAACTGTATCCTTGGCTTCATCAAAAGCAGTGTGGCCAGCAGGTTGCTGGAGGGGATTCTCCCCTTCTACTCTACTCTGGTGAGATATCACCTGTAGTACAACATCCAGCTCTGGAGCCCTCAGCACAAGAAGGAAATGGACATGGCAAGAAGGACATGGGCCCTTCCAAGCCCTACCATTCTGTGATTCTATGATTCTATGACCTGTTGGAATGGGTCCAGAGGACACCACAAAAATGATCAGAGGGTGGCATAATCTCTGTCTATGAAGACAGGCTGAAAGAATTTGGATTGTTCAGCCTAGAGAAAAGAAGGCTCTGGAGAAACTTTATTGAAGCCTTTCAATACTTAAAAGGGGGCTCCAAGAAAAACAGGGATAGTCATTTTAGCAGGGGCTATTATGGCATGACAAGGGGGGAAGATACAGTTTATCTATAAGGAATAATTTTTTGCTGTACAGTCAGGGTGGTGTAACAACAGGCCAGATTGCCCAGAGCAGTAGTAAAGACTCCATCCCTGGAAACAAAGTTCAAGGTCAGATCGGACAGGGATCTGAGCAAACTGATCTAGTTAAAGATGTCCCTGCTCAGTGCAGGGAGGTTGGACTAGATGACCTTTAAAGGTCCCTTCCAAACTGAAACATTTTATGACTCTATGGCTCTTCTTGCTTAAATTTCATGAAGAATTCAAATCAATGATGTATCTCATTAAGATAACATGTCCTAAAGTTTTACATGATGA
The DNA here is from genome assembly GCF_014839835.1 of Dryobates pubescens. Classification (NCBI taxonomy): domain Eukaryota; kingdom Metazoa; phylum Chordata; class Aves; order Piciformes; family Picidae; genus Dryobates; species Dryobates pubescens. The sequence goes on along the minus strand of NC_071625.1, from coordinate 15,194,515 downwards.
TTGAGCTTGAAAAGTTGTTGAATGGCCCCTCCACCACTGATCAGAAGTGGCTGTACTGCAGTAGTGGGCCAGCCAGCTGCAGTTCTGTCCTGGTCCAAAGTTAATATGAAGTCAGTAGAAGGACTTTTACCGATAAGCTCTGGATCAATTTCTTATGTCAGTTCACAAAATGCTTTTGAATAATGTATGCTGAAAGCTTTATGTAAAATTGAAATTAGTGTTTTGATTTGATGCATATCATAGGAATAAAACTTTTTTGGGAAATTGTTTTAGTTATTTATCTGTCTGGAGACTGGAGCTGAAGTCCATTGATCAGCCTAATTAAAGTATGGGAATTCAGAGTGAGGCTGGCTCACTCTTTTTAATGACTTAGTGTATTTATTTTAATTTATTTTTTTTTTCCTCCAGATGGACTTGATAAAATGAGATACAAACCTGCACACTATTGAGGTAACACTGTACTTGGGCAGGGGGCTGGAGAGGCAGTGGTCATAAGCGTACCTGCATTCATGAGGATGATACAGACCAAAAGGGACAGGCATTAACTTTGCAAAACGTTTTTCATAGTCCACTGGCTTAAGATATTAATGAACTGCTGCTTGAGTGAGCCAGACCTCTTGACCTTAAAGTGATATCCTTTCAAAAGCAGTAGAAGCCAACGCAGAATCATAGAATCATAGGAATTGTTTCATTTGGAAAAGACCTCTAAGATCATTGAGTTCAACTGTCAGCCTGAGACCACCAAGGCTATTAAACCATGTCCCAAAGTGCCATCTCCACACGTTTGTTGAACACAGGCCAACTGATCCATTTATGGAAAGTATTTTAAACACTCCTGTGCTGCTCTGCATTGTAATGGATCTCAACGTGGGCTGCCACCAGAAGAATCATAGAATCACAGAATGGTAGGGGTTGGAAGGGAGATCATCTAGTTCAATCTCCCTGCCAGAGCATGTTGCACTGGATTGAGTTCACAGAAATTTTTAATATCTCCATAGAAGGAGGCTCCACAACTTCTCTGGGCAGGAGAATAAGAGCTGGAACTGTTTTTTCCACTTCTCAGCTTACCCTGACTGTGTATTCTTGTGCCTTCTCATGTGTTTATGGCTTGTCATGTGATTATAGAATTGTAACAAACATTAATGGTGCATTGCTAATTTATTTCAGAAGCAATAAAAAATTCTTCTCCTCCTCTACCCTAGTGAGGCCACATCTGTAATATTTTGTCCAGTTTTGGCCTCCCCAGTTCAAAAGCAACAGCGAGCTACTGAGGACAGTCCAGTGCAGGGCTAGAAAGATGATGAAGAGACTGGAGCACCTCTGATAAAGGCTGAGACACCTGTGACTGTTTAGTCTAAGACAACAAGACTAGAGGAAATCTTTTCAATATTGTACTTAAAGAGTGAGGGTCAAGAGGATGGAGCCAGTCACTTTTCAGTAATAGTATAAGAGGCAGCAGGCACAAACTGGAATACTAGAAGTTCTGCCTAAACATAGGGAAAAACTTGTTTCATTCAAGAACGACAAAGGAGTGGAACAGGCTACTCAGAGACTGTGGAGTCTCTTTCATTGGAGAGTTTCAAAATCCACCTGAATGTAATCCTGGGTAACCTGCTTTGGGTGATTTTACCTTATCATGGGGTTGGACTAGTTGATTTCCAGAGGTCCCTCCCAACCCCTACCATTCTATGGTTCTGTGTCATTCTGTGATATGTTCGTAAGTATGAACAGTGGTTGTTTTTTGACATCGTGCCTTCTACTGAAATAATTAACTTAAACATTAATATTAGACTTTAACAAAACACAGAAGGTAACATAACAGAAGATGAAGGCAATGTTTCCCATTTTAGGCCAAGATTTACAATGGCCAGTAGATCTGTCACCTGGCAGGTGAAAGAAAAACAACTGTAGGTGACCAACCTGTGTTTTGCAAAGATGAAGTTTGTTAGGCTTCTCAGAAGGAGAACAGCTCCAACTGAGATCACCTTAGTAGAAAAATGGGAGTGAGCAGAGACCTTACAGAGACTGAAAAACCATCAGTAGAAGAAACTGCATTTTAGAGCTCAAAAAGTGCCAAGATAGCACAGGTTCTGCTAAAAGGAAATTCAAATTAATCCTGGCAAAGAAAATTAAAATAGGGACCCAAGGATTTCTTCAGTACTTAAACATGAAAACAGAAGGAAAAAGTGGTATAAGAAATAGAGGGTAGACATTAGAGAGAAAGGATATATGACCCCACAGTTAAAGGTCTTCTTCAGCTCAGTTTTCTGTAAGGACTCTGATGTAGAACCTGCTAAGGAAAGACAAGATGATTAATGGGAAGAGGACTGTGGACATGGAAATTTCTATTACCAAAGTGGAAACAAAAGTCTCTAAACTAGTTTCATTTAGCTGGGGAGAAGGGAGGAGATATGGAGCTAGGTAATCAGCATTTTTGATATTTGAAAGAGCTGGCTCAGGAAATCAGTGCTCCATCTCAAAGCTCTTTAATAAATGTATGAAGTTGGAGGAGGTACCATCTGTGTGTCAGATAATAAATACTGTGTCCATATCTGAGTGCAGAAAAGCAACTAGCCAGCCCCACAAATGTGCAAGCTTTAGAATAAATCTTCAGGAAAGCAAACAAACAAAAAGAATTAATAATTAAAGAAGAAAAACAACCGTGAGGAGGTGAAAATAAATCAAGATGGGAGGAAATACAGATTTATCAGAGGCTGTTTGTGTCTGATAGCTTTCCTTAAAAAGGATAACCAGTCCCTATGGATGGGAAAAATGCTTTAGACATAATCCACTTAGACTTCAATGAAGCAATATCAATATTGTGCCACATGGGATATTATTAACTGCAGAAAATGTGGATCATTTCCAAAATACTAATGTGGTAAGTAACTACTAAAGAGAAATGACCTGGAGTTCTGTAGAGAAGAGAACTTGTAGTTTGTAGCGCAGCTTTTAGTGGAGTTTCACAATGTTCTGTCTTTGGACTAATCTTATTTAATGTTTCCATTGGTGAGCCTGTCTTAAAAAATAGGGATCAACTAATGATTTTTGTCGACAGCACAAAGCTGGGAGGTATAGGCAGTTCAGGAGAGGACTGGTATGTTAGTGAGGGGAATCAAATGGAGGACTGAAAAATGTAATGGTACACAAAGCAAGGTCGTGCATGGGGGGATTAATGACGAGAGAATCAACTAGACAGCTGGAGGCTGTCAGTGGAAAATGGAGTAAAAAGGGCATGTTGTGTTTGGTGATCACAGAATGATACAATCCTGAAAAGGCAAACATCTTAGAGATGCCTCAGCTGAGATGTTCTCAGGAGAGGTCTTTGATCAGACTGAAGTGAGGCCTTTTGCAGAAATGTACAAAATCCTTGGCTTCCACAAACAGGAAATACAGAATCATAGAATGCTTTGGATTGAAAGGAACTTTTAAAGGTCATCTGGTCCAAACCTCCTGCAGGGAGCGGGGATGTGTTCAAGTAGAGCAGGTTGCTCAGAGACTGGTTCAAACTGACCTGGAATGTTTCCAGAGACAGAGCATCTACCAACTCTCTGGACAACCTGGGCCAATGTCTCACCACCCTCTCTAAAAAATTTCTTCCTTATAGCTAGTCTCTGGATGACTTCTTGTGACTCAGCTGTGTTAACTGCATCCTTGAGAAAATTTACTAGGGTGCATTTCATCACAGTATCACACGTCATCAATGAAGATATTAAATAGCACTGTTCCAAATATGGATCCCCGAGGGACACCACTTGTCACCAGTCTCCATTTGGACATTGAGCTGTTGACCACTGCCCTCTGGATGCGACCATCCAAGCAAGTCCTTATTCACCAAACAATATGATTTCAAGCAGGTGCTGCAAACTTAATCCAGGACCATCACTGGCATAGAATAGAATAGAATAGAATAGAATAGAATAGAATAGAATAGAATAGAATAGAATAGAATAGAATAGAATAGAATAGAATAGAATAGATGTTACCACAGAATAAAAGCCTAGAGGTGTTTGTGTTTTACACTGTCTGGGAATTGAAAGCTGAGAGAGAAATTATTACAGTTTAACACAAGGAACAGAGAGAAGGACTCTTGAAGCAGAGGGAGAGCCCTGATGCAAGAATAAATTGGTATACATTAGCATGGATGATTTTAGTCTGGAAGGTCTTAAGAATTAAGGTGGAAAGGTCTGGGAAAATGTCCTAATCCCAAGAATGGGAACAAAATACCTTACTTTTGGGTGGACCTATTAAGAAACTGAAAGATATCACCAGATGTGGTGCCAGCCATAGTACAGAATGGGGTATGATTTTGGATACACTGAGCTCATCTGTGTCACCTTCAGTCCCAAACTGGGTTGTCTACACCACACTTCATTTACTGATCTGTGTCTGATATCTTGGTACCTTTGCATTGTTCAATGCTACATGATACAAACCTATCTTAGGTAAGTCATGAATGTCCTTGTTCCAGACAGGAAGGATTCTATTGATCTTTAGGTGGAGAAGATACCTGTGAGGTTAAATGAGCTGAGCCATTGTCTGAAAGCAACTCTTCTTCTATGTGGAGAATCTTGAGAGGCCAGAGTGATTCCAATTTTAGTTGAAATGCTGCTCTCAGATCAAAAATGAGCAGCAAAGAATCCAAGCAAACACATTCACGTCCAGACTAGGTCCACAGAAGTGGGGAGAAAATTCTTCTGTTTGTATTTTGTATTTCTACCTGCTGGACTGAGACGAAGCATTACAGACAGCTGCAATCAAAGGACATTGCCCAAAGAATAGGAGGGGAAATCATGTCCTTGTCAAGCTGTCCTTTCCTTTTCCAGTTTCTCTGACAAACCATCTCAGTAGAACAAGTTCTTCAGCACAAAGCTAACCTGCTGTACTTGCACAAAATGGTTTGTGTGTTCACTCACACAATGTATCCTAAGTAAACCTTCAGAAACAGGCAGGAGAGCTTACTCAGCAGTGACATTGTACTCTTGTTGTTGTAAGGGATAATTTACCCCACCCCTTTTCTCAGTTTACTTAGGAATTGAAATACCATCTAAGGTCTAATGTCTCACCTAGAACCATACATAACCTTCTCAGCATCCTCCTGAAATTACAAAACTCCCCACACTGAAGAGGGGAAAATGCATTTAGGACACTGATAGTTTACTCAACAGTCAAATAATGATCAATAATAGACAATTTTACATATTTAAACATATTTACTTTGTCTAAACAATCTAGGCTTAGATCTCCATGCACTGAAGTGCCTTATCTACAACAAAGTTGTATTCCACAGGATAGCTAAGAGGAATGTATTTGTCCTTGTGCTTGACAGTTCATCCCGGCCAAGGAGTACTCCTCATGCGGGATCATCTGTGAAGCAGTAAGGTGAAAGGCTGTCCCCATGAAAAAGATCAGAATGGCATTATGGGAAACATTTTGACAAATACTCTGCAGTGTTGCCAGAGGTATTCTGAGGAAAATGAGCTCTCTTATGGGTACCAGCAAGTGACTGTGACCTAATAGTCACAGTTGTGGGGGAGTCAAGTGGAGGAGGGACAAGATAGTCATTCTAGGAGGATTTCAGAAGGGTTTGCAGAGCAGTCAAAAAAGCTGACACATTTTTAACATTGATTGCAAAAAGGAAAATACTAAAAGCAAAAATAATAAATGCAACTTAATATTAGCATGTGATTAATGCTTTTCAGAAACCCACATTGAAGTGACAGTCAGTGCTGTTAAATTCTGCTGGTACTTGGGCCATGTCATGAGAGCTGATCCATTGAACAATGAGACTGAAAAAAAATTGCAGAACATCACTCCTTGTTTGGAGAAAAAAGGATGTGGAGGAGAAAACTGTCATAACTCCCTTGCATTCCCATAGTGACAAGAGAGGACAGTCCTTGTGGTATCCATGGTGTGTGTAAGCAAGGAATATTCTTGATATGCAAAAGGTTGACAGCAGCTATCAGTGAGATTTACTAAAGGAAATCTAGCAATTCAAAAAGAATCAAAACCTGTACCCACATCTATATTTATTCTCATTTTGGTGAGTCAAACAGAAGGATGCTCTTTGGTGGGATAACTTGAAAAGCACGATTGCCTGGTTCAGCTCCAAAATGGCACAGCCAAGATTTCCATACGGAAGAGAAGAAATAGGAGTACAGAGTGAGGGGTGGGGAGAATGCAGAAGATCAACAGAGAGCTGAGGTTTAACAAAGGAACCAAAGGGATGTTATGAAGAAAGGAGCGATTTTGCCATTCATAGAATCAGGTTTAGATCCAACATGATGCTGCAGCAGAACCGAGACTAACACTAAACATGCCTTTGACCTTGCTAACTTGGACCTGACCTTTGGGAAGCAGTGATGTATTCTTTAATTTAAATCATTAAAATAAAACCAAATCAAAATAGCATCTGAGCATGCATTCAGAGAAAGCTCTCTTATTGTGCCAAGAGTAGCCTGCACGCCAGAGCACTAAATAAACAGCCTAAATATACAGGTTCATAAATCTTGTGTGTGAAATTAAAACAAGGGGAAAGGCACTGATTTATTACATGCTTGTTGGAAAGCTTAAGACTTAGTCTTTATTTATATTAACTGTGTCCTCCGTGTTCTGTAAAGAGGCAAAAGTGTTTGACTTCAATTGTGCTTTTCTTGGGCTTGGTAATTATAAGGTCAGTAGGAAGTGTTCCCAGAACTGCAGTTCTTTTTGGCTCTGCTTTTAGATTGTTTGTAGATTCCCATTGAAAGTTCACTGTTCAGTCTAAGTTCCCCAAAAAAGAAACTGACCTACTGAACTTGAAAACTAGCTCTTGTTTCAAGGAAAGGATTTAGTGGGAAATGCCATAAAAATCAAGGGAAGCCTTTGAGATCTCTGCAGTCAGGTTGTGACTGATGCACATCACATAAGCTTTGCTTCTTGCTAAGTGTTAGTGAGGCAACAGCAATTTTACACCAGGTGCAGGTATGCACTGGCCCATTTGAAAGGCATCATGGATCATAGCGTCACGGAATGGTTTGGTTTGGAAGGGACCTTAAAGATTATCTAGTTCCAACTCTCCTATTACAAGCAGGGACACCTTCCACTAGACCAGGCTTCTCAAAGCCCCATCCAACCTGTCCTTGAACACTTCAAAGAGGGGTCATCCACAGCTTATCTGGGCAACCTGTTTCAGTGACTCACCACTCTTACAGTGTGAAAGTTCTAATCTGAATCTACCCCTTTTCAGATTGAAACAATTACCCGCTCATTCTGTCATTCCCTGTTTCCTGTAGTCCCTCTTTAAGGACTGGAAGGTTGCTACAAGGTCCCCTGTAGAGAGAGAGGTAATTTTGCCCCACTTACTGACCAGGGATATCTTTACGACTGAGTGGGGAAAGAAGCTCCTGCCCATCACAAGCCCTGGCAGCTGCTTCATGGCATCTGCAGGGTTTTCTTAGGCCAGCCTGAGAGTGATCATCTGCTTTTCAAGCATCTGCTTCTTTCAGCTGTCTCAGCATGGCAGAAGCCCAAGATTAAATGTCCTTAACTTCTCACTGATCCTTCACTGACTTCCAACAAGACTGTGAAGACTAGCCAGTAAAGAATGTCCTACCCTAGGGCCAGAAGGAGAAGGCTGTGAGAGCTCCTCTGTGCACAAGGCCATAGGAGAAGGAATCTTTCAGTAAAGAAGGCTTAGATCCTGCTATCTTTCTTTGGGCATCCATCCTGAAGATGTAGAAGACCTGTTAAATGTCACAGCTCTTTGTTCTGAGGAGAGTGTGGGCTCTGCTGTTTCAGCCAAGTGTCTTGGTTTAATTTCTTAACTGTCTCTTAGTGGCTGATTAAATGACATTTTCTATTGCATCCATGACATCCTTTTTGACATCCTTCAGCAAATCACTCAACAAGAGTGTTAGGAAGCAAGCAGAGGTCAGCTACTCCCTGAAGTATAGGTAGCTGGAAGCTGAGCTTATAATTTGACTGTCCAGAAGGAGCTTCACCAGCCTATCATGACCATGTTCAATCAAGGGCCCAGATCATCCCACCTTCTCCTAGGATCTCTACATGCCTTCCTGTTGCTTTGGTTTTGTTACTCTTGTAACCTACTACCCTTCTATGAAGTTGTTCCATCAGAAAAAGTATCCACCATTTCCCTGCTGTGTTTTCCAGTCCATAAGCATGATGATGATGGTTATATTTTATAGTTATATAGTCTTAAAGGATGTCTTTTGAAAGCAAGAAGGAGAGAGTGATTCACAGTTCTGCCTTGCTTGTATCCTCAAAAGGGTTAAATCAGCTCACTACATCTTCATGAATCACAGCCTTGTTGTCCTCTCCAGTGAACTGGGAGCTGTCCTCTCTGGATTCAGGATGTAGACATACCTTCCAACTCTGTCACTTTTCATGATCTTTATTTCCCTAAAACATTCATGATCCAGATGTTTCCCATTGGCTTAGAAAGCTGTGCTGGTAACCATCCCCACTTAGTGCTTCTTAATGCCTTTGCCACAAGTCTGTGTGCAGTCATCAGAGAAAGTAAATAGTATCTGCAGAGCACACTTGAATTTAATTAAAAAAATAATAATATCTCAGCCTTTGGCAAACTATAGCAGCACTGTGATTTGCTGCTTGCACAAGGAGCTTCACACAACAGCTCTTCCTCTTCTGCATAACTGTAGGCTGACTGGCTCTACCTGACTTACGGTACACACTTCTGAAGAACAGGTCTTGTGAGGAGCAGCTGAGGGAACTGGGGTTGTTTAGTCTGGAGAAAAGGAGGGTGAAGGGAAACCTTCTCAGTATCTACAACTACCTGAAAGGAGGTTCTAGCAAGGCAGGGGTCGGTCCCTTTTTGCTAGTAACAAGTGATAGGATGAGGAAATGGCCTTAAGTTGCATCAGGGGAGGTTTATGTTGGACATTAGAAGAAACTTCTTCTCTGAAACAGTTCTCAAATGCTGGAACAGACTGCCCAGAGAAGTGGTTGAATCCACATCCCTAGAGGCGTTTAAAAGACACAGAGATGTGGTGCCGAGAGACATGGTTTATCACCACACTTGTTAACATTAGATCATGGTTGGAGTCAATGATCTAACAGGTCTTTTACACCTAAAAATATTCTTCAATTCTACGAATGAAAAATATTGTTAGGTTGGGGGAAATTAGAGAAGAATTATCTGGGAAAAGGAATTTCCTTAATGTCACTCAGTGTCAGCATTTGGAAAAAAATAGAGGAACTTGTCTTCATTGCTGTAAATAACATCATCCTAGATTGATACATTATAACTCCTGAGGCACTTGGGTTTGTGTTTGTTTTTGTTTATTTTACTTTTGTTTGTTCATTTTGTTTTCCAGGAAGCTGAATAAAGTTTCATGTCATCCATGATCAGATTTTCCCATCAAGTCATTTGTTGTTTCCTTTTCCTTTTTGTTTTTTTCACCTGAGATTAGGGACTTCATTTGAAAATCTCTCTTCTCAGATTAGCATCTTCTTTTATGAGCTCTTAGAACTCACAAAAGGCACCAAGAACAAGGTGCAGACTGGAGCCAGCAGCCTGAAAAAGGTACTCAGGGCTTTGACCAACTTCTGGAAGGTCATACCCTCCTCTATTATATCCAACTGTCCCAGTTTGAAGCAGATCCTCCCTTGCCTCCCATCAGGGCAGAAAAAATGAGACTCAAGCAAACGGATTGCAGAAGTGATGGAATGTTTAAATGGAAAAGCAGTGAGTGTTTTACAGAGAAACTACAAGCACAGTGACAAAGGAGATCCCAAAGCATACCCAGAAGCCTCCCAGCATTCCCCTTTCCCCACCTGAGGGTACACCCAAAACCCCCAGGGCTCTTTCTTACCCCCTTTCCACTGTTAAACTAATCTCAGCTGGTCACATCTGAGATTGCCCTTTCCCCTTCTCCTCCTGGCATTAGGGCCTAGCCAGGCCCAAGAGGCCTTGAGATATCTCCCCCTCTGTTACCAGATAGGGAGCATCTCCCATGGGGAAGAAAGAGGAAGTGTGAGACATTGCAGATGGATTTATAGGGTATGAAATATGCAGCTTCCTGTGTCCACTCACTGGGCTGGACACTCAGGGCACCAGAGGTGCACCCCATATGGCAGCAGCAGGAGGCACGCAGCCCAGACTGCTACACCAACACTAAACAGGATGCTCTAGAAGAGATGCCTGTCTTGAAAAAAAAAAATGTCTTCTATTTCTATCTTCAACATTTTCATCTATTCCCTTAAGGATTTCTTCTAAACCTGGATGGCTAAGAAAAAAACTTTCCTTTCCTGCAATACAGCTTGCCTGACCTCACTGTGACACAACACTTCTGTTAGCAGTGACAGTGAACATGATTGTTTCTGGGTTTCACAGTGGCAGGATGCTGCATTTGGCTTTTCCCCTTTGAAGTGCTTCAAATGTGCAAGGCAATAACTTTTTCTCCCATGGGTTCTCCATTTTGATCTATAAGCTAGAAATGGGTCTGAGCTGAAGCGCCAAGTGACTCTGCCTTTTAGCTTGTTTGCTGCCAAGCAGGGAACTTTTTGATTTTGGCAGGTGCTATGATGGCAAATACTTGTGTCTCAGTGCAGCTATGAACCTGATAATCAAAATGCAGAATAATTTCTTGCATTAATTAACCTGATGGCCCAGATGACTGCTCCATTTCACATGTGACCCACCTCTGGGCAGCCTAAGACCACAGGTCATTGCCATTGTAAATCCTGCTGCTCCCTTAGCAAAGAAGACCTTTCTCAGAGCCAAAATGTCTCTACACAGAGGTGTTGCAGGACATAAGCATGAGGAGAATCAGAGTTGCCACCCCAATCACTGAGCACAGAGGGCACTAGGAGAGTTAGACTGTGGTGGGCACTGGGTACTGCCCATCCCTAGGGTGAAGAATTCTGTCCATCTCCCAGCTTTGCTCAGGTTCCTCACTGGAGAGGGGAAAAAGAATTTACTCAAAACTTCTGAGCTAAAAGGATGGGCCAAGTTGATTCCTAGTGGGTTTGGGGGATAATTTCTCCATAATCTCAGTCCCATGTCCTACTATGAAGCCTCCTTTTGATCATGCTTCAGGTTTTCAGCAGTCTGAGCAGACAGATAAAGGAGCAGTTAGGGCAATGAAAGGAAATTATCTTCTCATTCATTTGAGGTATTTCTAGGAGTTAAGCTTCAGAATGTTATGCAGGTTAGTAGCTCTTATTTTCTTCCTTCACTGGTTAATGGTAATCCAATCTGATGTATTTCAGCAGTTGCAGTTCCTTGGAAATAGAGACCACATATACTGAAAAACCTCTGGACAGTAACAGTGAAAATGAGCAGAGGATGTGAAGAAAAAGTGAAGCAGTTGGATTTCTTTACCCTAGAAAAGGCAAACCAATAGGAACCCAGGCACATGTTCTTCCAATGAAGAGGGAAGATATGGAGATCAATAGTTCTGTGCCCTTGGTGACTAGAACAAGAAGAAATCTGTTCAACTTCCAGCAAAGAAGAGAAATTAAATGCCATAAAAGAAAATGAAGAGTGAGGGTTGTTTAGAGAGGCTGTGAAAACTCCATGGATGTTTATTAGAAGACCTAAGGCAAACAAGCTCCAGAGTGGTGTAGGTATCCCTCATTCTGCCTTGGTGCAAATGAAAGAACTAGGGCAGAGGTTCACAAATTGGGACAGAGAAGGTACATGAGAAGGAGAGAAACCTCAGAAAATTATTTTTTAGCCTTAGTGTCTCACTCTACCCTTGTTCTTTGCTGCTTCCATCTCCAAAGACTATCATTTCGAAGCCATATAAGAAAGCCACCAAAAATCCAAACCTTCCGTGTGTCTTTTCTGTAAACCAAGATGGACAGCAAGATGAAAATGACCTAATTCTCAAGGGAATTCTCTGTGCAGAAGCCCATAGGAGAAGGAGAAGGAATCTTTCTGTAAAGAAGGCTTAGATCCTGCTATCTTTCTTTGGTCATCCATCCTGAAGATGTAGAAGACCTAGTTCTCAAGGGAATTTGGGAGGGAAAGTGAAGCAGAGAGGTTACTCATCAATCCTAGAAAAGATAGCTTAATATTAATAAGTCCAAAAGCTTCAGGAGTTGATGACCTTTAGGTCTATTGCATCTCATAGAAAGCCACTTCTAAATAAATATTCATTGCTGACGCCTGCTGTAATAAAAGGGCACGTTGCAGTCATTTGCTGGTTGGTGCGTACAGTCTTGTCAGCTCATTCATAGCACATTTACTGCCAGATCATTCCTTTAATCATACCATGAGAAATGCTACACATGCTGAAACAAATCTCTCTTATTAAGCTGAACAGGTTACTACTGCAGTCTGTTGTACTTCAGCTTCTATTTTTGGTGAAGGTCTTGTAACCTATTGTGTGCATGAGTCACAGCTGTCACTACCAGGCTCCACCAGCATGAAAACTACAGGTTAGGACATGAATAGTGCTAGATGCCTGCTTCAGAAGTCTTCACTATCTCTGCCCTGGGACAGAAATACCTGCTCTTCATTTTCACTTCATACAGCAATCCACTGAACGGTGCTTTTTAACCCTAACAGTCTCATTGAAATAATGACTCACTCAAGGTCAGTGCATAGAATCATAGAATGATAGAATCATGGAATCTTGGAATTGTTTTGGTTGGAAGACCTGACTGGCAGACCTTTAAGATCATCAAGTCCAATGCTAACTGAGCATTGACAGGCCAGTATATAGAATCATGGAATCACTTTGTTTGGAAGAGACTTTTAAGTTCATAAAGTCCAACTGTTAACCCAGCACTGCCAAGTCACCACTAAACCATGTCCCTCTTCATCACATCTACATGTATTTTAGTCCCTCCAGGGAGAGGAATACCACCACTTCACTGGGCACCCTGTTCCAGGATTTGATGACCAAAATAAACCTCCCCTGCTGCAGCTTGAAACCTTTTCCTCTTGTCCTATTGCTTGTTATTTGGGAGAAGAGATTCACCCCCACCTTGTTCCAACCTCCTTTCAGGTAGCTGTAGAGAACGAGAAGACCTCCCCTCAGCCTTCTTTTTTTTCCATGCTAAACAACCCCAGTCCCCTCAGCCACTTCTCAGAAGACATGTTCTCCAGACCCTTCACCAGCTTCTTTGCACTTCTCACCAGCAGTGAGGCCCCCAAAACTGAACACAATATTCAATGTGCAGTCTCCCCAGTGCCATGCAGCCTTGAGTGGGGTGGTCATGACCCAGGTGCAGGACCCAGCTCTTGGCCTTGTAGAACTTTATACCATTTTCCTCAGCCCATTGATCCAGCTTGTCTAAATCCCTTTGCAGAGCCTTCCAACTTTCAAACAGATCAAGACTCTCCTAGCTTAATTGTCATCTGCCCATTAGTGAAGGTGCTCTTGATCCTCTTGTCCAAATCATTGTTAAACATATTAAAGAAAATAAGCCCAAATATCTAGCCCTGGGGAACACCATTTATGACCAGCCACCAACTATATTTAACTCCATTCACAAGTCTTTGGGCTTGGTCATCCATCCAGTTTTTTATCCAGTTCCTCCAGGGGAATGTTGTCAGAATATGGTCCTTTAAAATTGTCCTACACTGGAGGAAGTAAAATTAGAGATAAGGCTGCAAATGCTCTTTGTGCTCATCATCCTCAGCCTGCTTTCTGCAATCTCAAATTTTCACTGTCAGCTTTCGTAGTGGGAAAGTATTTCAGGTTGTCAATATTGAAGGAGAGTTAGCTAAAGCCTAAGGCCTTTCATCTCCATGCGCTGTGATTTAGCAATGCACATAAACACAGGTTTTTGTGAATTAGGGCCCCTTGCAGACTTTTTCAACCAGCAAAATGAGAGCAGAAGTTCCCATCAGCTTGCAGAGATAGAAACTGTAGATTCAATATGCCTTTTTTTACCCTGGGACACACTGTGTGCACTCAAAAATTAAATGTACTTGGAAAATTTCCTGGGCAATAAGGGCAACTGACACATCACAAGCTGCCTCTGTGCTGGGAACCTGTTTAGATGCGTGCTGGCTTCATGCAAAATGCCAAATGGACACAAATCCTGGAACACATTTCTGCCTGAGCTGTGTGCCTGGGAGGTGTTTTGGAGACCTTCTTTGGCATATACCAAAGGCAAGCCAAGGACCACTCCAACCTTTTGCTAATATAAATGGATCATGTTCTGATGTCCAGGGACACTCCCAGACAGTTCAATGCATTGGTACACAAGTATGCAAAAATGCTGTCCCAATGTCATGTTCATCTTTACAAGTTCATTGAAGAGAAAAGGATTTTGTTCCAACACATCGATTAAATCACTATCATCTCTATTTTGAAGAGCTTTTTTCATCAGTCCTCCTGTCTTCTGAGGTCACCAAAACCAAGACCAGTCAATTATTTCATATTTTAAATGCTCAGAAAAGCTCACATCAAGACAAAAAAAAATGAAAGAAAGAAAGAAAGAAAGAAAAGAGTATGGAAGTTGCATTGCTCTTTGTAGTATGAGATTATCCCATTGTGCCACCAGCCTTGGCTCCCGTTAATAAGTGTTATCACACCATTCAGTCACCTTTGACTCTCCAGTCCAGGTTGTCATTTTCCACACAATTTACCTAGTTAGCTGGAAATCTAGAGGAAACTGAACTTACACTCCAAATTCCCTTTTCCTATTCTTCATTTAGAAAATGTTAATCTCGGTGGCAGTTTAGGCTGGGTGCCTCCTGTTACTGCCACAGAAGTTACCTGTCCAGTGTCCAACCCAGCTAGGTGGACGCAGGAAACAGCACATTTCTACCCATAAATCCTGTGCCCTAATAACTCCATCTGCAAAGTCATTCTCTTCCTCTTTCTTCCCTCTCTGCTCCCGTGGGAGATGCTCCCTATTGGGTAGCAGTGGGGGAGTATCTCAAGGCCTCTTCAGCCTGGCTAGGCCTGATGCCAGGAGGAGAAGAGGAGGGCAGTCTCAGACTTGGCCAAGCCTGAGACTAGCCTGGCCGGGGCAGGGGAACAAAGAACCCTGGGGGTTTTGGGTGTACCCTCAGGTGGGGAGATGTGGAAAGTGTTGGGGACCTTTGGATGTGCTCTAAGGGACTCTGTACACTGTGGGATATCTTGCCACTATGCTTTGCAATTTCTGTATAACACCAATTGCTTTTTCATGTAAGCTTTCCATCACTATCCAATCCATTTGTGTAAGTGTCAATTCTGTTGTCCTTCTCGTGGCCACAGAGGATCTGTCCAGTCTTAAACCAGACAATCTCTTATAGGTTTCTTTAGGAAATTTTCATTCTAGAGAACAGAGATAAGTGGTTATATAGACCATGATGCCATGTTCAGTGGTAAGATGATATCAGAAAAAAAAAAAAACAACCAACCACCTTGTGGAACATTTATTTTCATCTTTATAACTCACATTGTCCCTACCTTAAATTTTATAATCAGATGGATTCTGTCCAGTACAAGTACAGCTTTTTCAGCACCTGGCAATCTTTTTATTTCCCATCATAATTGTTTGCTACATGGATATCAGCTTTATCTGGGGTGTGTGGCATCGTGTTTATACTAGACTTGATGTCTTAATACCTTACCTTACACTCCCTCACAATTACCCCTGAAAAGAATTTGGCTCCACCCTCGTGATCCCCATCCTTCAGATATCAATGCTGATCAATAAGATCCCCTCTTGTTTTCTCTTCTCCAGCCTCAGGTCTTTCAGCCTTTCTTCCTCAGAGAGACACTCCAGTCCCCTCATCATCCTCATAGCTTCCACTGGACTTACTCCAGTAGCTCTCTCTCGTGAACTGGGCAGGCTAAAACTGCACCCAGTACTCTGAGTACATCCTCACTAGGGCTGAGTAGAAGGAGAGGAAATCCTTCCTTGACCTTTTCCACATACTTTTCCTAATACTCATTGCTACCTGAATATTTTACCCATGGTTTTGAAGACCTACAGCTATGTTTCTGGGAAGAACTGTGTATGTTCTGCATCTCAAACAGATAAGTTAAAATATGTATGTATGCACTCATTTTATATTTAATGCACAGTTTAAAGTGCATACCAAACAAAAAGAAGGTATTTGCTTACTGGCGGATCTATGTGCATTCATATGTTTAGTAAATTTTTTAATGAGTTTTGTAACAGAATTACAACAAAGAGGCATTCAAATGAAACAAATTGTTAATTAATTGATCCTTTGTACATGAGAGACATTCAAAACCGACAGATAAAAGGCTATGTTATACACATTCAGAACAAGAATAGGGTATGATAAGAGTGAATTTGCTCCTATTTTAGTTTGTTACAGGCTAGCATTGTTGGTAAGCGAGTTGGTTTGTTGAAATAGGGAGTTAAAAAAGTGAAGTCGAGCCAAACCACTCCACCTACAATATTAATTGACTCCAAAATGAAAAAGTCATTCAGGTTTTATACTTATTTCCCTCCCCCCCCCCAACATATAGTTAGCTTCTTTGCAGAAAAACAAGGACCAGAGCCCTGTTTCGTATAGACTCATAGAATTGTTTTGGTTGGAAAAGACCACCAAGATCATCAAATCCAACCATCAACCTAAGACAGCTTCTATTGAGTAAGAACAAAAATAATAGTTTTCATCTGGGGGAAAGAGGCTTGAAAGTGGAAGCTGAGTTCATCTAAAAGCTGAAAGAAAGAGAAATTGAAGGACATTTATCTTTGTTGATAATTTGATTGTCAGCTTGTAAACCTGTTGGATGAAAGTCACAAATACTTCAGGTCATTCTAATATTCCTCCTCATTTCCAATAAAGGTCAATCATAGGGGAACTTTGGCAACATCTGTAGGTGGTCTGTAAGGCACTGGCATACAGAAATGTTCATGCAAATGAACCCATTCTGCTGCCAGGGGTGCCAGGATCTCCCAAACATAACAGTAACTGCTGAAATAGACACAACCAGGGCTGCGTCTGTGAATTAGTTGCTTACTGAGATGTTCCTTGACTCTTTTTCCCCTCATACTGCTAGGAATATGTGGGAAGTTACTGCTGAAGAGGAATGTTTAACGAATGTCCTACAAAGGACAGCATCTTCATTGCTCTCCCAAAGGAGCAGTGAACTGTTAGCAGCTATAGAGAGTGCCCACTGGTGTGAGGCTATGATGGGCAACATGTGTGTACAAAGCATCTAACAGGCTGGCAACTTTCTGCAAGTCCTCCAAGACAAATTATATTTGAGCATAGAAGACATTATTAGAAGCTTAGGGAGTCTTCAGTTAGGGAAGAACAACAAAAACATTACCTTGACTAACCATCCTCTTTTTAAAGTGTTATCCTTTATTTCTGGAATACCTCTTAATGATGGCAAGCTCTAGTTATTTAATTCATTTGTTCTAGGTAAGTAAAAGATCAGCTTGATGATCAACCAAACTTTTTCAGAACAGATCATAAGTGGAGTAGCTGTTTATAGCCCATTTCAGTGTAAAATCTACTTTGAGAAGCCTTTTCACACAACTGAGTCCAACTTTCTATAAATTACTTGAAGAAAAGTCCATTTGTGTTGTCCTCAGCAGTACTGATTTACACTCCTGAAATAAAAATAGTGGACTCTGCCTGTCAAAACATGCTATTACCTCATAAATCTGCTGTTGCACTTTTTTTCTTTTTAAAAAAATAAATACATATACATATTTAAAAAAATGCAAGGAAGCAGATCTGTGGAAGACCCATTAACAGCTTGATAGGCAGCAGATGCTCGCCAGAGATGCAGACCAGAATGTCTCATTGTGAAGATGC
Source organism: Dryobates pubescens (assembly GCF_014839835.1). Taxonomy (NCBI): domain Eukaryota; kingdom Metazoa; phylum Chordata; class Aves; order Piciformes; family Picidae; genus Dryobates; species Dryobates pubescens. Next base: position 15,176,796 of record NC_071625.1, on the reverse strand, counting down.
AAGGAGGTTAATTGTCAGTTAAAAACTCAAGAGTTGGTGGCAAGTGAGATCTTGCTGATGAGTCCTAAACAGAAGCCACATCACAAGTCTCTGGAAACACTCTTCCAAGCCCAATAGCTGACAGGTCTTCACTCTAGTGTGAATGCAACAAAAAACATGCCTGAATTCAGCACAGCTCAGCAGGAGCATGGCTGAACCACAGAGGTGATCTTGATTTAAATGTCAAAAAAGGTCTGGATAGAAGCTCTGAGATGGAGCATTTCAGAATAATTTCCTTAGTCAAGTGGTTAGAGTAAGAGAAGCCTGCAAGCATGTAACCTGCCTTTACATGTTGACCATAATCTTCTGCAGGGTATGAGGCTAGAGGGGTGTCTGATGGGTATGATCCTGCACAGCTTGAAAGCCAAGCTCTATCATATTTGCCTCAGGACTCCAGAGGGTCGGAGTTGTCAGGGAGCAGCGAGACGAGGGCTGCTCCACAAGGAAAGGCAAATTGGAGTTTGGGGTGACAGCAAGGTAGGCAGAGACCTCTTCAACAGGGAACCTTGGCCCACAGGACCCAAGGAAAGCAAACATGTACCAGTTAGTCACTAGGTTCAACTGAGAGCCCAGATCACTAGACAAGAACCAGAGTCATGAGACAGGTCCAAGGGCAGTGAGGTGCCCAGCTGAACACAGATTTACTCACAACTGAAGGGGGGTTGGACTCAATAACTTTTTAAGGTTCTTTCCAACCCAGGGCATCCTATGATTCTAAGATGTGAGTGGAGGCTCCATGCAAAGCTAGTCAAGGGTGATAGGATTTATTTGGGTAACCAGGAGCTCCACAACAGTTGGTCCAAAGTTAGCAGTGTGATCCATGTTAACAGTGATGTTTACTTAGTCCTTTTGTGTGGATTTCAATGAATTATATGGACCATGACTCAACAACACTTTAGATGGTAACACTCCTCCAACAAAAAGACACTGAGCACCTATAAAAAGGAGACTTTAAACTCACTGGAGACAAATCTGCATGGATCATCAGCAGTAGTGGTTATTACTGTGACTACTGCAGCTGACACAGAAGACTTTAATTGTTCATACTTGACCATCAGATGTGAGGCAGAATGCAAACAAGTAACTTATAAATCTTTTTTTTTGTAGGAGGTCTAAACATTTGAAGTGTTTTCCCTGACAAAGATGGGAAGAAAATTACGGGTTCTGGCTTTGACAGAAGCAGCGTATATGCCACAGCAGTATCCACAATCATTCATATGGGTCATTAGACTGAAAGAACAAATTAAATAGAGTTGTTCTGCAAAATTCACTCATTGTTAAATAATATATCTTGGTAGAATAAAAGCATTACATATTTCTGGTAATGTGCTAGCTCCATTTTCAATCAAAAGAATCATTAAAAGCTTGGTTGAAAAGGGTGTATTTTCCTCTGTGGCTACTGGTGCTTTAAACCACAGAAATGTTAAAATGTTTCTGGCAGATGTTCTTTCCTGTACAGTAGAAAGAAGTGATCTATTGTCTGCTTAATTATTTTCAATACCAAAGCAAAAATTCATTAGAAACTCTTGAAAATGGAAGAAGTGTAGTTAAACCAATTGTCTCCACAATGTATCATTTGCAGATGGCAGAGCTAAAATTGACATAATCATGGTACAAGTGATGGTGTTGGCTTCAGGGTCATCTGAAAATATGAAATAAGTGAAATTTGTAGTAAGAGGTGATTGTTTCACACCTCCCCCCCCACCCCCCCCGACAATCTGACATAAAGGAGGGGGAAAAAGAAATGCAATCCTCATGAGATTTTAGGAACACCAAGTTGTCTTCAAATACAGAACAGAATCAGCAGCCTCTCAAGGTAAACAGAAGTGGGGAATCATCCTTCAAAGTTAAACTCACTTATGGTAACCAGTTGAAGGATAGAAAAGGAAAGCTAGCGAGAGTCTGTGAAAGCAGAGTGATGTGGGGAGCAGAAGTGATAAAGCGGTTAGCATCTCTTAGACATAGAAGTGAGGATGGTAACTGTTCATGTCAGATACTAAAGGCCAAGATCTGGAAAATTCCTAAAAAGAGAAATTTTTAAAGATATGGTCACCAAATATCATGATACATCTACTGAGTGTTCCACATCATTAACTGCTAATCCCAGGATTAGGGGGGTTTTGAGAGACTTTTGGTTTCCAAGGGTCTTGCTTCCCTTTCACATGTGGATTGCCTGAGAATTTCACAGAAATTTTGCTTGTAAGACACTTGTGGAAGACATTTGGTGCAGCCTCCTGACTGAAGCAGGACCATTGCCAACATCAAATCAAATCAACAGTGAATTCTAGTCAAGTCTTGAGAACTCTGTGACTTTTCCAGGGACCTATTCTTGGGTTGTACTACTTTTCTTTTTTCTTTTCTCCCAAGGTGACAGAGCACTGAACAGGCTGCCAGAGAGGTTGTGTAGTCTCCTCTGGAGAATTTCAAGTCCACCTGGACACATTCCTGTTCAACCTGCTCCAGATGACCCTGCAGGAATGTTAGAGCAGATTATTCACAGAGATCATTTCTAGCCCCTACCATTCTGTGATTCTATTGAGGAAGTTAGTGTTGGGTTTGGTCTTAGTTGTAGGTTTCTTGTGGGGTTTTGTTTGTTGGATTTTACTTACTTATTTTTTTAAGCAGATGTCCAACACAAGCTCTCCAAGCTGTAGTGTGGGGACATGGTCTTCTATTATATCATCTGGCACTACCAAGACAGTTTGTCCTCATTGTCCATAGAGCTGCAGTTCATACAGTTATGGACAGCTACTAAGTCATTGTTTAGCCAACACTTTGTCAGGCTGAAAAAAACAACTTTCAATCTCTTTTATTTGGATCTGTGCTATAGACCCCTGACCTGTCTGCTGGACTCTCTTCAGCTGCTCTACATGCTGAGGTGTAGGATGATTTTGTCTGAGATGCAGACCTTTACAGTCTTCCTTGCTGAGCCTCATGATGTTTGTCCAGTCTGCAATTTATTACATTCCCTGTGAGGTGCTTTGGGTTTCAACCGCCTTAGTGGGTTTAACAGTTCCTTATAAAAGTGAAGCTTCTAGTAATTCAGTGGCACATTTGAAGGCCATGTAGGGTTCACTTTAGAGAACACAGAAATGGTATTTCCCTAAAATAGCTTTTGCAGTGAAGTGCTGTCCCCTATTCTGGATGCTGTGCCTGAAGCATTGATTTGTACATGTAATTACAGAAAAGCTTTGCTGAAATCATTAATCCCAACAAGCTCTGTAGAAGCTGTGAGCAATAGACATGCTGTCTACACACAAATGTGCTAATGAGGGTGGCACCTGATGAACAGCCCTGTAAAATCATGCAGGTGGGTACTGTTGTGTCTATATCTTGCCAGGTATCTTAGCACCTTGCCTGCTAAATCACAAGAATTGGGGCTGTACCTTATGGGCAGTAAACTTGGATGAGCCTCTGCCACTGAACTCAGCATGTGTTTGTTATTCAGCGGAGTCTTTGGACATCAGATCTGCCAGCCTCCTGGCAACAGATTGTTGTGCTGACAGGACAGACACATAACAAGAAACAATTCCAAGCCAAGAAAGCTGCCAAAACATGAAATGAATATATTCTTGTTATAGATCTACTTCTTATGAAATCATAGAATTGTTTCAGCTGGAAAATACCTCCAAGATCAAGTTCACTGTCAACCTAAGATCCCAATGGCCATTAGACCATGTCATGCAGTGCCATGTCCACACACTTCTCAACCACCTCCAGGGACAGTTCTTCAGAGATTGCTGTGTCTTAGGAAGCATTAATGAAATAAACCACCATGCTTCCCAGTCCTTTTGTCCATAGCTTGTATTGCATTTTGAGCAAAGTCCCCCATATCTCTCCTGACTGAAACTTTGACTTATACTGGGTTGTCAAAATGATTTTCAGCCATTTATGATATGCTTAGCTTTTTGGAAAACCTCTTTTTTTTATTTTTAGCTGACTGATGTAAAGTCTCCTAAATGAATGCCTTTGTAAGAAGGTAGGGCCTCAGAATTGATTTTGCTATTTTGCAATATACTTGCAGTTCTTAGTGTCAAGGGTTAGGAGTGGGCCAGCCACAGAGGTACTCTATGAAAGCCTCTCTATTCCCAAAGGGAAGAGAAAGGGAGTGAGGGAGAAAGACTAAACCAGCTTTAATGAAATTAACAATAAAATTAAATACATGCAGATAGATATAAAACCCTTATCAAACCAAACCCCCCCTGATGCCAGGAGCAGGCACTGGGGAAGGCCTAAACTGGACTCAGTGACAGCTGGGAACCAGTTTCAGGAGCTGAACTCTGAAACTGGATTCAAGAACACACAGATTAGGACTGAAGGCAGAATGGACAAAGTCCTCCTCAGACATTGGCCATTGAAGAGGAAGCTTGACTCTTGAGATCTCAGTTTTATACTGAATAAAACATAAATGGGATGGGAATCCCTTGCTCACCAGTTTAAGGTCACTTGCTCTGCCTACTCCTCCCTGCAAGCATCACCTATTAGTGACTGCACCCCAGTGTGGGGCACAAGATTTAGCAGTGACCTTGGAGGAAATCTAAGCCAAAGATGTTCTGCAGCCCAGCCCTTGGCAGGAACGCTCCCCATCAACGTTCTCAATTTTAGAAGCAGCCACTGACTGTGCAAGTATGCCCTGAACTTCAGAATGTGCTGGCACTGAACTGAGACAGAACTGAGGGGTCAGACCCCTGAACAAAATCAGTTCTGGTCTAGCTCAAACCAGGACATTTAGCTCAGTCTTTTCCAGTCCTGGCTAATCTCAGTAGATACAAATATACTCCTTTGACAGCATACAAACTCAACTGTTCTGTTGGATGCTGAGGCATCTGTAACAGCTCACAGAAAGAAACATCCTTTGACCATCTTTGTTTTACTACTTAATGTTTTCCAGACAATTTTCTGACAGCCAGGTATGTAAAAGATCCTATAAACAAGCAGTGTGATGCTCAGAAAACATAAGAGTGGTCCTCATCTTGAAGATTTTCTTATCTAGATGCATCAGGACAGACTGGGGGGAGCTAGCTCAGTCAAGAAGAGCAAGGTAGCAGTGACTTGGCAATGAGAATGATTAAAGTAGTTAAGTGGTGCTCATATATAATGCAGCTAAAGCTAAGCAAAAAATAAAACCCATAGTTTTCAAGCCATCTACAGTAAAAAATATAGTCTCCCTTTTTCCCTTCTCCAAGATGTGTTGTTGTCCCCTAGAGTGAACATAATTTTCTGCTTCCTCCTTCCCTAGCCTCTCCCACTTTCCTCTTCTCAAATGTTGACTTGCTTTTTCTGACAGTTTTTTCTGTTCTGTTTTGTTTGTTTTCATAACAATGAAATAAAAGCCTCTGAAATCCCATTTTTTCTCCAGTTGTCATAACTGCCTTCATTAATGATGCTTCCTTTTGTTAGGAGAAGCTGATTTATTTTATTATATTTGCCAGAAAAGTATCTGGAAATAAAACAAACTGTGAGAAATTGATGTTATTATGCCATGCACGCCTGACTTTCAAACTGATTTTACTGGAAGCTACATTATGGGGACAAAGCTGGTGCACAGGCTTCTCTCTGAACCTCAGAGACACAGTGGATCCTGACAATCCTCCAGGAGAAACTCTTGAGCTAGCAGTGTGTCCACTGAAATTCAAGGAAATGCCTTCCCCTTTTCTGGCTTCAAACTATTAACTTCATAGAAATATAAGGCCAGTTTTTTACTTTGAAACCATCTCATGAAGGTGAGAGTCACTTTGGGTACTCAAACTCAGGCATTCAGCTTTGTCATATAGCTACAGGATATTGGTGTTCCAGGTGAAAAAAAGTATAACAGACTAAAGGTATGAACAATGGTCTCATCAGATGTCCATTTTATTCATCAGGAACTGCTAATCCTCCTGGAAAACATCTCTCTGTGCTTCAACTTAAAAAAATAGTGATGTAAAGCAGCTCCAAAAAATCTCAGCCTAAGACTGAAAGCTTTCCCTGCCAGGACACAGTACATCAGGATGGGATCTCAGGAGAGTGGAGTAGAAAGGCAGAATTACCTTTCTCAGCCTGCTGGTCATACTTCTCTTGATGCAGCCTAAGATGCAACATTCAAAGTCCCCAAAAGAATAAAGAGAGTTGAATTTGAAGTTGTGATTTGAACTTTTTTTTTTAGGACTACTTTTCTGTAATTCAGTTCTTGGTTCTTAATTATTTCCCACAAACTTCCTGTTATTGACATCAACACTAATTAACACTGCTTTACCATCTTCTCAGCATTACTGTGACTTTCAGCCATGACTTTCATCACTGTCTTTATTAACTCTGATATATTTCAAAGTTATCATTCTAAAGCAGTAAATATCAAAATTAGTCACTAAGAAGTTGTGCCAGAGCCAGGAAAAAGTGATTCACCTGTTCCATATTGACTCATATACAAATAATTTGGAAGTTTCTTCATGGATAAATCATTTCAAAGAACGCTGCTACAGGGGAGCATCACTCTCAACTAATCTTAGTTGTTATGGTGGGTGGGTGATGAAGCAGTGACCACCTTCAGGTAATATTTAATGCCAGTTGCAGCTTATAGATCCAATATCCAATATTTCCTCCACCATCATGCTGTCACCATATGGGCTTTAAGTTTTTTGCTGAATCAGGTCTACAACCAGTATAAAAGCTAAAGAAGGACTGCATCAGTACTGGTGAGTTACATATCCCCATGACAACACCAAAGACCTCCTTATCAGTGAGCTGCTGAGCAGACTTGTCAGTCCCATTACCTTCTCATTTATTTATTTTACTTGAAATTAACCTGGAACTTTGAGCAAGATTCATAAAGCTTTTCACTGAAAGCTGGAATTCTTTAGCCTGGAGAAGAGCAGACTAAGAAACAATGCTGATCAATATGGAAAGGGTGGGGGGGTCAAGAGGATGGGGTTAGTCTCTCTTCAGTGGTGCCCAGAGAGAGGACAAGAAGCAAGGGCCAAATTGCAACACAGGAAGTTCCATCTATACATAAGGAAAATCTTTGCTTTCAGTATGCCAGAGCACTGGAACATGCTGCCCAAAGTGGTTATGGAATTTCTGTCTCCCTAGAGATTCAAAATCCACCTGGACAATCCTGTGTAATCTGCTCTGATGACCTTTCTTTAGCAGGATGGTTTGATTAGGTGATTTCCAGAGGAACCTCCCAACCCCTACCATTCTGTGATTCTTTGACCAAAATTGTTATGGGTTGTGTATAGGGACCATCAAGAATAAGCAAAGAGTCAATCAGGGAGTAAAAAGACCCTAAAAATAAGAGGTACTAAAAGAAAAATTGGCTAGCCCCCACACAGGATGTCTGCAGTGTCCTGCACACCAACACCTCTGTCTAGGTTTGAACCTCCAGAGATATTAATATTGTGCTAATAATAACCAGCTCTGAATCTCCACAGCTCAGTGTACATGTGCATGAGATATTCGTTGCTAATTTATCTGCTGGAAGGTCTGAAATCCTCTCTGAAGATTTAAATGTCTTACAGGTTTTATTTTTACATCGGAGTTGCCAAAGGTGAGCCCAGTTTCACCACCCACATATGCACTGGGAAAAAAAAAAGCTTCTAATTTGCTAGGAGAAGGTCCTCAAATTCCCACCCACAGGAAGATGATATTTTAAATTTTCCCAGATGAGTTGAGTATGGCAAGACCCTTAAATTACCACCTACGGCCACACACCCATGTTCCTGTAATGTGGAGCCCCAGAAAATTGACTTTGGGAGAGATCTGGATGTAGATTTCTGTGTGTTTGTTGACAGAGCAGAGGTGAGAACAAGAAGTCTGTTTGCAAGCTCTGCACTGCAGCTATAGCTTTCTAGGGGTGAAAATTCTAAGTCTGGGCTGGAGCTCATCTTCAGACTTGCAGACATGCAACTCTTTTTTTGGGTACAGCCTGGAATTCAAGTTGATTTTCTGTGCTGCTGCTGCCTTATAGTGATAATGTTTCAGTCTGAGTAGATGTTGTCCTTATCCTTTTAAAAAACAGAAAAAAAAGGGGGGTGGGGAGGGGTGGAATATCAACCACACAGTTCTCATCAACTGAGTTCAAGATTTCAAGGTAGCAGACCCAGCATGATGTGAGAACTATTAGTGCTGAGAATAATATTGAGCCTGTTGGAGACCTTTTCCATCAGGGGAATACAAGCAACTGAAGGTCCCTGTGGAACACAAAAATAGCCAGAGGGATAGAACACCTCTCCTATGAGGACAGGCTGAAAGAGTTTGGGTTCTTCAGCTTGGAGAAGAGGGTGCTCCAGGGACACCCTCTTGAAGGCTTTCAGTATTTACAGGGGTCCTATAAGAAAGATGGGGACAGACTTTTCAGCAGGGCCTGTTGGGACAGGATAAAGGGTGATGGTTTTAAACTAAAAGAGAGGAAAACTAGACTAGGTAAAAGGAAGAATATTTTACACAGAATGGTGAGACAGTAGCCCAGGTTGCCCAGAGAGGTGGTAGGCTCTCTCCCTGGAAACATTCCAGGTCAGGTTGGACAGGGCTCTGAGCAACCTGGTCTAATTGGACATGCTGCTTAGTGCAGGAGAATTGGACTGGATGACCTTTAAAGGTCCCTTCCAACCCAAAGCATTCAATGATTCCCTGATTCTGTGAACTGGTGCCATCCCTCTTTGCCAGGCAGAGGCATAAGAGGGCTGAATGCCCTGGCTGTTTAATGCTCACTAGCTCTTGCCATGACAGATTTAGGAGGAGATGCTAAATCTCCTGATTAGCAGCTTCCTGTCTGAAGTGTTCAACAGTACTTCTGCATGTTTTATCCTCTGTCTCTCTGGGACACTCATGCCACTCTTTACTGAGCTCTGATCCACTCCCAGAATATAATCCTGAAGTGTCTCTGCACTGTTTCTCAGCCAGGGAGGTCTACAGGTTGTGGTTTTGTTTTGGCCCTAGGTCACCACTCAGGCTTCTGGCTGTTACCATACAAGTTTCTGTTCCTAGGCAATACAAGCTATTCCTCTAGACCTCTTCTCTATATCCCTGCATAGTATCAGGGATCCTGGCTAAAAAGTCCCTCCTTGTAAAAGCTGATGAAGTCATTAAGGTCCCAGCTGAGATTTTTTGATATTCAAAGAAGCCAAAGCATTGACTGATGTTCAGCATCTTAACTGCAGTGCTTTGTGTATTGGCATTTCTAACCTGATTCTTGCATAACATACCCATAGATAGGCATAGCATGCTCAGAAAATGTGGGTGCAGTTGAGCAAAAGAGAGTTTGGCTTTACCAAGACTTGCTGCTTTATTATATGAACATATCTGTATATGTCCATGAGCCAGCAATGTGCCCTCACAGCCAGAAGGCCATTGGTATCCTGATGTGCATGAAAAGGTGTGTCCAGCAAGCTGAGAGAGGCTCTCCCCTCCAGCTCAAGACTGCCTGAGTGAGGCCACATCTGAACTACTGTGTGTAGTTCTGGCTTCCCCAGTTCGAGAGACAGGGAGCTAATGGAGAGAGTCCATTTGAGAGGTACAGGGATGAGGAGACTGGAGAGACTGCTCCAGAGCTGGACACAGCTGAAATCTAAACAGAATGGAGTAGAGGGGCAGAATCCCCTCCCTTAAGCTGCTGGTTAAAGGGCCAAGTACTACCTATATATCTACCCTTTCATCAGCATGGAACTCTGACCCACATAATAAAGTAAGAAGTTCCACTTGGGGCATGATACCTTTTTAGGTGAGGACCCAAGATGTTTGATGACTCAGAATATTATGCATGAACCCTCTGAGCCTGAGTTAACACCAAGTAACAGCCAGGAAGGAAATGAAAAGCTGATAACTGCATAGACAATGATCTACTCTAAATTAGCACTGACTTCTCAGGAAGGATCATAGAATCATTTTTGGACAGTGCTTTCATATACCTTGTCAGTGCTCAGCACAAGCAGAAGCAGGAATAAAATCCTAGAACTTACTGGGAAATGGATAAAAAAAAAAGGAGCTTCACTTTAAAAGAGTGTATGTAAATCCCTAGTGCACCTGAATCTGGGACACTCTGTGTACTTCCATTCATGCCACATTAAAAAGGATGTAGTAAACTTAGAAAAGGTAAAAAGAAGCATGGTCAGAGATGTGGAATAGTTTTAATAGGAGGAATGGCTAACGAGGTATTCTCATTGCAGCAGAGAGCCATTCTGTGTGCCAGTAGACATCTACAGCACAATGATGAGTATGGCAGGGGTGAGTAAGCAATAGTTATTCATTATTTCTCATTCCATGGGATCCCAGAGGCATTAATGAAATTACCAGATGGCAGGTTTAAAACAAACAAAGAACTTCCTTTACACAAAGCATGGAACTTGTTAAATGGTAGCTCTAAAATACCACTTTTCTCCCCCAGAAGGAGTTTAGAAAACTCAATATAGAAGAGGCTCAGGGCTAGTAACTAAATACCCAATACAGAATAATCTAGGAAAAAAAGTAATAAGCAACAAGAAAAGAGTAAACACCCTCAAGTAGCGCCAGGGGAGGTTTAGGTTGGATATTAGAAAAAATTTCTTCAACAAAAGGATTGTCAGGTTCTTGGAGTTATTATCCCTGGATGGATTTACAAACCATGTGGATGTGGTCCTGAGGGACACGGTTTAGTGGTGGACTTGGCATTGCTGAGACAATCATTTAGCTTGGTGATCTTAAAGATCTCTTCCAATGAAAACAAATTCTATGTTTCTATGAAAACAAACACACACCAGAGCACAGGACGGCAAAAGAGAGGAGATTCACTTCATGTGCCCTTTCTTAAGCTTTTCCCTAAGGCCTCATTGTCAGTCAGTCTGAGACTGGGGAAGGTGCACTCAGGTCTTGGCCATGATGACAAATATATAGCAAGGAATTAAATGTTCTTACACTCCCTATAGCCTGGTTTCCTTCCAGCATGGCCATAACCAAAGTACCTTAAAGAAGTTTAACATCAGTTATTTACTAATTAATACCACTAATACATATCCAGGGCTGGGAACATCTGATCAGACATCAGTTATGAGGGGAGAGGGAGTAGGGGGCAGAAAATGCCACATCCTGCCCCCAGATCAACACATCATGCTGTCATGAAAAGGATGAATGCTGCACCACACTGTGTAACCTGTCAGTGCTGCCCTCCTCACCCCTGGGAAAGCCTCAGTCAGAGGAGAGAATACAAAGTGGGGCACTGAATTTCCTAAAAGATTTTACCTACTTCAGGGATATTTAATGGGAGCCACAAGAGCAGCCAACAGGGAAAACACTTAACTGTGGTAAGACAATGGAGTCTCCTTCAAAGGGAATAGGAGTGAGCAGGGTATGGTAGCACTACTCAAATCCATAACAGTTTTGTTAGAGGAGAATTATGTTCCTCATGTTCCAAGTGGATAGGAAAACAGTGGGTATAAACACCTACAGGCATTAACTCAGCACTGCCAAGTCCTAAACCACATCCCTCAGCAATCCATCTACATGTGTTTTAAATCTGTCCAGGGATGCCCGTCACCTTTCTGGACAGCCTGTTCCAGGGCTTGAGAATGCTATCAGTGAAGTTTTTTCCAGCGTCCAACTTAAACCTCCCATAGTACAACTTGAGGCCATCTCCTCTTGTCCAGTCACTTGTTACTTGGGAGGAAGGACCAACCCCACCTTACTATAACCTCCTTTCAGGTAGTTGGAGAGAACATGAAAGTTTCCCCTCAGCCACCTTTTCTTCAGGTTTAAGAGTCCCAGCTCCCTCAGCCACTCCTCATAAGATTTGTTCTCTAGACCCTTTACCACAGTCATTGCTCTTCTTTGAATGTACTTCAGCATGTGTCCTTCTTGGAGTGAGGGGCCAAAAGCCAACCCAAATATTCCATGTGTGGCCTCACCAGCACTGCATACATAGGGGCAATCACTTCCACAGCTGGCAGGAGGACACTGTATGGTTTTCCTGCCCTGGCCTCTGGGTTTTTTTTCAGTTTGAATTGTCTAAACTGACCCTGGGTGGGCAAAGATTGCATCGTTATCCACAATGAAATGTTGTGGATGATTTGAGAGGAGAAAACTTTGCCACACAGGTGGTGGCAGAGGTTGCTCAGGGCAACACAGCATGGGAAGCAGCAGGAATGGATGCATGGATGAATTTAGCCACCAAAGAGCAGAACTGGGCACTTCCATGCTTTGCAGCAGAGCAGCATGAGTTCAGCCCTGTGCTACACCAGCAGAGCCAAAAAGCAAAAGCTGCTCTTACTTCACACTGCACCATTCCAAATGTCTTTGGATACCCCTTTGCTGCAGATGACCTGGAGGCAAAAATTATTTGTGGTTGCAGGGCTCAGGTGAGCTGCTCTCTATCACGTACTTGTGACTAATGGAAACCATACACAGACACCACGACAGAGCTTTTGGCTCACACCATTGTCTGTCCAACTTGCAGCTACTAGAGAGACCTTGACAGGCTGGAGAGGTGGGCCCAAGCCAATCTCATGAGGTTCAACAAGACCAAGTGCATCTGGGGCAGACAATCCCAAGCACTCATATAGGCTGGGCAGTGACTGGTTTGAGAGCAGCCCTGAAGAAAAGGACTTGGGGGATACTGGTGGTTGAGAAACTCAGCATGAGCCACCAGTGTGCACTTGCAGCCCAGAAAGCAAATCGCATCCTGAGCTGCATCAAGAGAAGCATAGCCAGCACATCGAGGGAGGTGATTCTCCCCCTCTACTCCCCTCTGAGACCCCACCTGGAGTACTGCAGCCAGTTCTGGGGCCCCTACTAAAGGAAGGATCTGGACATGCTGGAGCATGTCCAGAGAAAGGCCACAAGGATGATCAGAGGGCTGGAGCACCTCTGCCATGAGGACAGGCTGAGAAAGTTGGGGCTGTTCAGTCTGGAGGAAAACAAGGCTCTCAGGAGACCTTATTGTGGCCATCACTATCTAAAGTAGGCTACAAGAAAGCTAGGGAGAGACTGTTTAGGGTGTCAGGGAGTGATAGGATTAGGGGGAATGGAACAAAACTGGAAATGGGTAGATTCAGATCGGATGTTAGGAAGAAGTTCTTCCCCAGGAGGGTGGTGAGACATTGGAACAGGTTGCCCAGGAGGTAGTGAAAGCCAAATCCCTGGAGGTTTTTAAGGCCATGCTGGATGCGGCTGTGAGCAACCTGCTGTACTGTCCCTGCCCATGACAGGGGGGTTGGACCTAGATGATCCTTGAGGTCCCTTCCAAGCCTAACAGTTCAATGATTCTATATTAAAGGAATGACCAACCTTCTTCCTACCTAACCGGGGGGCCACCAGGCCCCCCGGCCTTTGTTGTCACCACCACCATCACCCAGAGTGCTCCATAGGGACTCACCAGTGATGAGAGGAGGATCCTCCAGCCCAGATGGGCTCAGCTTGGGGCTTCTGCCTTTTCTGGTGGGGATTAAATAGGGGAGTGGGTGGGGAGGGCAGAGTGGCCACACCTGGGGTGGAGAAGACTCCTCCTCTACTCCACTCTGGTGAGGCCCCACCTGGAGTACTGCAGCCAGTTCTGGGGCCCCTACTAAAAGAAGGATCTGGAGGTGCTGGAGTGTGTCCAGAGAAGGGTCATAAGGATGAACAGAGGGCTGAAGAACCTCTGCTATGAGGACAGACTGAGGGAGTTGGGGCTATTCAGTCTCGAGAAGGCTCTGAGGAGACCTAATTGTGGCCTTCCAGTATCTGAAGGGGGCTATAAGAAAGCTGGGTAGGGACTCTTTAGGGTGTCAGGGGGTGATAGGACTAGGGGGAATGGAAAAAAATAGAAGTGGGTAGATTCAGATTGGATGTTAGGAAGAAGTTCTTCACCATGAGGGTGGTGAGATGCTGGAACAGGTTGCCCAGGGAGGTGGTGGAAGCCTCATCCCTGGAGGTTTTAAAGGCTAGGCTGGATGTGGCTCTGAGTAACCTGATCTAGTGTGAGGAGTCCCTGTCCATGGCAGGGGGGTTGGAACTGCATGATCCTTGAGGTCCCTTCCAACCCTAACAATTCTGTGATTCTAAGAAGGAGGCATGAGCAACACTTTCACATCTGTCTTATCACAGAGATGAACATCTCCCAGATGCCTACTCTGGCTATGTGAGATGTAAATGTCAGCCCTGTTCATGACTTGGAGACTGCTGGCATTGGCTGGGAAATCTGTGTACTTCGTGTAACGAATATCTCAGGGCTTAGCCACTAAAACAAAGTGAAAACTATTGGAAGGTAGGCAGGGTCTTGTTTATTTATTGGATTATCTCAGCCTGCCAGTGGAGTCAGCAAACATTTACTACAGCTTGTAAGGAGCAGTCAGTGAAAGTCTCTACAGTCTCTGGAATTTTTTTCCTTAGGCATAAACCTCTGCTTGCAGGAACTTTTTCACCTGCTGTGTGCATGTTATTTGGTGGGGTTGTTTTGGATGTTAACTGAGAATCATTCACCAGAAGGGCAGATTGTTTACTCACTACCTTCAGCTTGTGCTATCATACAGTACCTGTTCCATGATGTAAAGCAATATGGAACATATGGAGAATTACCTGGGGAGACCCAACCAGAATGAAGTTCAGGATTCATCTGAGTTTCCTCTCTCTGGACATCACTAGAATCCATTTATAGAAACACAGACTGGGTTGGAGGGGTCACCTAGTTCTAACCCCTGTGCCATGGGCAGGGACACCTTCCACCAGAACAGGTTGCTCAAGGCCTTGTCCAACCTGGCCTTGAACACTTCCAGGGATGGGGCACCCCCAGCTTCTCTGGGCAACCTGGTCTAGCTTCTCACCACCCACACTGTGAAGAATTTCTTCCTAACATCTCATATAAATCTTCCCTCTCTCAGTTTGAAGCTGTTACCCCTTGTCCTATCACTATGCTCCCTGATAAAACATCAATCATCCTCTCCTCCCTGGAGTCTTCTCCAGGTTTAGTGAGCCTAACTCTCTTAACCTGTCCTCATAGGGGACATTGCTGGCACATACTCAGTTATGAGCTACTTGGCTTTCTCCTCCATTTGGTAGGTGTCATTTGATAGTTCTTCTCTGTTGCTACCCATCCTTTGCTTCCAGACTGAGTGAAAATCACAGTATCACAGTATAACCAAGGTTGGAAGAGACCCCAAGGATCATCAAGTCCAACCTGTCCCAACAGACCCCACAACTAGACCATGGCACCAAGTGCCACGTCCAATCTCCCCTTGAACACCTCCAGGGACGGTGACTCCACCACCTCCCTGGGCAGCCCATTCCAATGACGAATGACTCGCTCAGTGAAGAACTTTTTCCTCACCTCGAGTCTAAACCTCCCCTGGCACAGCTTGAGACTGTGTCCCCTAAAATACTCCAAAATCAAAGCAAGGGTCACCCAGACACTGTGTACAATGCTTGGTGCTGTGGCATCTGATCCATCCCAAAGCACAAGATAGAGCAACTCATGTTTGGAAGCGCATTTCCACTGCATAGGGTTAGGGAAAGAGAAAGGGAAGCCTGCTGTTATCTCTGGGTCTTTAACAGCCTGGAGCGTGTTCACATCCAAACCATAACCCATACTCAAACACATCAAATCAAACAAATCAAGAAACAAATCACTGAAAGGCTGGGAGACCTGGACTGCTTAGCTTGGAGAAAAGAAGGCTGAGACATCTTATTGATGTTTATAAATATCTTAGGGATGGATTTTAAATAGATGAGGCCAGTCTCTTATCACTGGTGCCTAGCCATAAGATGAGGGGCAATGGACACAACATGAAACACGGAAAGTTGCGCTTCAACATGAAGAAAAACTTCTTTACTGTTAAGTTGACAGAGCAGTGGACCAGGCTGCCCAGAGAGGTTGTGGAGTCTCCTTCTCTGGAGACTTTTAAAGACCCTCTAGACATATTCCAGTGTGGCCTGCTCTAGGTGATCTGCTTTAGCTGAAAGGTTGGACTCGGTGATCTCCAGAGGTCCCTTCCAACCCCTACCATTCTGTAACTCTGAAAAGCCCTCCAGCAGTGCTAACTTTACATCATGTCTGACCTGGGCCATGCACCACTACAGGAAGGAAAACTGGATATTCACACAGCTTCCTTCATCCTGGAAATGTGCAGTCAAGAACTAGCATGTACTTTCTTACAATAAATAAAAACAAAGCAAAACTCAATCACAAAGAAAATGGCTTCAGGACTGTTCCCCTCTTGCCCATATTTATTCAATCTGTCTTCCTCTCTCCACAAATTTAGCAAACAGAGTCTGGCATCCCAGCTCAGGGGACACCTGTTAAATAAATAGGTTCAGTCTCTAACTGCTGCATGCATGGCAGAGTTTCCTGGTTCCCTGAGGCAGCTAATTTTGGCTGATTATCATACAGTACAGAGGGATTGTTTGTGTTCCTGCAGCCCATCCCAGCACTGCTGCTGGTAATGGGCATGTCCACGTGACTCCAGCCTGCTGCCTGTGGAGAACAAAGGATGGTTGGAGTCAATGATCTTAAAAGTCTTCTCCAACCAAAACGATTCTGTGATTAAATTGTTCTATTTTCTTTCTTTTCATTCCAATGGTTGATGTGGAAGAAGCCAGGTAGGATTCTTGGGCAGGTTATTTTATTTTTTTTCCCTGTGGCAACACCTCTCTGAAGAAACCTGAGAGCTGAACTGAAAGCAGAAGTCACTGTTGCTTGAGGCAGAAATACAAAGGAGCTTGCCAAGAGGCAGCAATTGGTCTGGGAGGCCCTCAGCAAAGGACTAAGCAACAAGACATTGAGGAGCTGGATTTTAGTACTGAGAATGCTCACAAAAATTGAAGTGTCTCAGGACATTCCTACACACAGAAGCAGACCTGCACAGCCTCATGTGTCATGTGAGCCAGTATGGAGAAGGTATAGAGCCACATCAACATAGGCCTCTCCATAGCTTTGGATCTTTTTCCCCTGGACTGGGTCTCAAAACCCACACACAGTGCTGGGCTAGGGAGCTTTCAGAGTTGAACTTAACTCTCACCACCTTCAAATACAGGCATAGAGAGATGCTGTATTCCCTTGATCTGGCTGTCTGGCATGGCCAGCTCCAACAATTCAGAAATTGGTCTGTGTAGGGGTGTTAGGGGTTTAAAGTTCATTAGTGTGTTAGTGATGCTTTGTAGCTGTGATTCAAAAGACTTAGGGGCACTAAAACATAGATATGGCTTCTTCGACTTGACCTCTGCCTTAAGAACTCTCTTTAGTGAAGTTTTTTGACTGGAGTTGGACTGAACCCTAAAACCAAAATAGAGAAGACTCACATTTGCGATACGGGTTGCCACACTTAGGACTTCAGCCTTTAGTGCTCACCAGCTCTCCTTGAGGTCTGAAGTTGAAGCAGAAAGTTCAAAACGAAATTATCAGTGGAAGGTGTGATATTTCTTGTTGACTTTGGATTCTTTCTTCTCTGTCTTGTAGTCTCCATTTCAAATTCATTATCTTCTGTACCCAAATCCCAGGATACAATCATAGAATGATTTTGGTTGGAAAAGACCCTTAAGATTATCAAATCCAATCCTTAACACAACATTGTCAGGTCAGTACCAAACCATGTCCTTCATGACCACATCTGCATGCCCTTTAAATGCCTTCAAGGATGGTGACGAATACTACCCCAATAATATCCTTATCCATGTTATGGCCAAGATATGAGTTGCAGGTGCAGGCAATGTCCCGTATTTAACCAAGAAATACATCAAACCCAGTAAAAGTGTATGTGCATGTATACCCCATTTTTTCAGACTAGACTGCTCTGCCATCCCAAGGAAGATTAAATCTAGAAAGGAGTAGATTCTGGGTGGAAACTGAGCTCTATGGCTTAAGAGGAACAGGGAGCTACTGGAGGCAGTGGAATACATCTCTTCTGAGGAAAGGCTCAGAGACCTGTGACTGTTTAGCCTGGAGAAGAACAGACTGAGACGGAACCTTATCAATGCTCAGCAAGAGCTAAAGGGTGGAGGACAAGAGGATGGAGCCAGGCTCCTTTTAGTGGTGCTCAGTGACAGGACAAGGGGCAATTGGCACAAACTGGAACCTGGGAGGTTCCATCTGAATATAAGGAAAAACTTCTTTACTGTAAGGGGAATGAAGCCCTGGATCAGGCTGCCCAAAGAGGTTGTAGAGTCTCCTTTTACAGAGTCTTACAAAACCCATCTGAATGTGATCCTGTGCAACCTGCTTTGGGTGACCCTGCTTTAGAAGGAGAGTTGGGCTAAAGGATCTCTGGAGGTCTTTTGCAACGCCTACCATGCTGGGATTCTGTGATTCACTGCAAACCCTGTTGATCCTGTGGAATCTCTGGCAAGGATTTAGCTGAGAGCAGTAGCCCATCTATTTCTGTGTATGTTGAACTTCTGTATGAAGTCAGAGCCTTGAGGGATCCTCTGTAATGCCTGGAAAGATTCACAGTTTATTTCTGAGCATTGAATAAACTATGTCTATCTATAGAGTTGGCTCAAAACTGGAACTCCCTGGAAATTCCACAGAAAAGTCCCCTCCGTTTTCTTTTTAGAGCTAATTATTCTGAAATGCAATGAAACTCAAATCTCCTGTGGAATGGGAACTCTCACACTCAGTTTAGATCAAGTTGTGAAGGGATTCCCTTTAAATCTTTTCGAAGCATGTCTGAAGCTCACAGAGGAGCCTGAAACCTGGGCTGCCAGCTTTGGAAAAGATGGGAACCTAAGCAGTCCTGAAAATCCTGAATGAAAGCCAAATACAGTGTTGCAGCAGGATATAGAACATTTTAGGCAATTTTTCTTTCCCCCCCATAGGAGAACAGTTGATATTCCAGACACTCAATTTTCTCAGAGAAAATAATTCTAGTGAACATCTCCCAGTTATATATATAGATATATAGATTTATATAAATATATAATTTTTTTTTCTAAACCAGTGCACACTGAAAGGAAGGGATGTTGCTATCCCAATTATAGAATCACAAAGTCATAGAATTGTTTCAGTTGGAAAAGGAGCTTTAAGATCATTTAGTCCAACCATTGCCCTTACACCACTGTGACCATTAAACTGTGCCTCAAAGTGAAATATCCACACATCTCTCTAACATTTCTAGGGATGGTGACTCTACCACCACCTCCCTGGGCAACCTATTCCATAAGGTGATGGCATCCAGCTTTTCAAAAGAAACTATAAAGAATTCACAGCCCTGACATCCATGGCTGTACAAAACACACAGAGAAGGAGTCATGAAACATCACTTTTTATAGCTGTGCATGTGTTGAACAGGAGACACTCACCTGACTCCTGCCATGCCTCTGCCAAGTCATCTTCAAAATGGAGATGCACATCAACACCCTTGGCAATAGGTCTACCATAAAATGTTTGACAGTGAGCCCCCTAAAGAGAGCAGTTTCTTTATTTCATCCAAAAGGGAAGTGTAGGTTGGTTTGCTTGCAACACATGAACATGGATGACTCAATTCCCCTTTTCTTTTGCTTGGACCCTCCAGCTTTCCATCATCGATGTTGTGGGGAGATACTGGGGAAGTCTCAAACTGGTCTCAGCAGCAGACAAGAATTGGATTCAGGACCTGAATTTTGGAACTGGATTCAGGAACACATGGATTGCGATCTAAGGTACAATGCACAGAGTCCTCCTCAGATGCCAGCTACTGAAGAAGGAAGTTTGACTCTAGTGATCCCTCACTTTTATACTGAAGATGATGCCTATGGGATGGAATCTCATGTTGATCAGTTTAGAGTCACCTGTCCTGTCCTGTCCTCCCCACAAGTGCCACCTCTATCTTCCTGCACCCGAATGTGGAGCACAAGAGATCTTGGTCTACGCAGGAGCAAGTCTAAGCCAGAGCCTTTCTGCAGCACAGCCCTTGGCAGGAACTCTCCTCATCAGTGTTCTCACTGATAGATGCAGACACTGGCTGTGCAAACCTGTCCTGAGTTTCAGAAAGTGCTAGCATTGAGCAGAGACTGAGCTGAGAAGTGGCATCACTGAACAGAATTAGTTCTGGTCTATCTCATACCAGGACACCTGGTTAGACATCCAAAACTGTATTTCCTATTTTAGCTTGCTGCTGTTCCCCAGGACTCTGCATGGCTGTCTGAACATGTTTTGCAAGAGTCAGTCCCCTTACCCATCTAATTTTCATTCTTCATTAAAACCTGCCCTTGCCTTGAGGAAAATTGAAGCACATTGTACTGGGATAAGTCCAGTTTGCCCAGTTATTCATCAGCTTCACCCTCAGCTGCACAAAGCTGAAGCGATCTCTGTGTTTTCTTTGCATTCATGACCGATCAAGAAAGACAACTGCTTAGCACTAGCTGTAAGCTGGAGCCTTAGAATGTCACTAGACCCCAGGTGTCTTGTTTGTTTTGCTTGAGGTCTATCAGTGGATCACTGAAGGTGCATCTGAGTAGCAGCTAAATTCCCTGTAGTGTGAATCCACCCTCAGCAGAAACTCGGGCACTAGAAATTCTTTGTGCCTTCCTTTCAGAGGTGTCCAATTCCTCACCATGGTTTTGACTCTTTAATCATCCATTTTAATGGGATTTCTTTTTCATTCACATTGATTTTAATACACCTATCAACAAGTTACATATATGTTTGATTCAACACCTAGAAAGAAAATAATATATCCTAACCTGCTTATGTTGTTGCTGCCATTTATCTTCGTTCTAACAGGGACAGTATTGCTTACAGGGACTTTGAAATATAATATACTAATTTTATTTACTCTACATCTGGGAAGTCCGAAATATAACAATTATGGGGTTTTTTCCATCTTATTAGAACAATGACACCTCTGGATAACTGGAACTTATTAAGTCATCTCTGCACTTTAATATCTGCCATTTGTACTGTATGGTACATGCAGAATAATTTAAATAGTAGTAATTGCCCAGCAAGCATCTTTTGTGTTGGAAGAGTTTACAGTACAGTTTAGCTTCCGCTCCTGGATGAAGACTACTGATTTTTTTGGGGGGAGGTGAGGGAAGTAACTGCATAGGAAAAGAAACTTAGGTGATTTCTGGCCATGGCTAGTAGGGTTGCTTTGTTTCATCTCCTGTAAATTAGGTTTTGCACACTGAAAATTACAGAATCACAGAATCATAGGATGGTGGGGGTTGGAAGGAACCTCTGGAGATCATCTAGTTCAACCCACCCTGCTACAGCAGGGGCATCTGGAACAGGATGCACAGGATCATGTCCAAGTGGGTTTTGAAATTCTCCAGAAGAGTCTTTGCAACCTCTCTGAGCAGCCTGGTCCAGGACTATGGCACCCTCAAAATAATGTTTTTCCTTAAGTTCAGGTGAAACCCCCTGTGTTCCAGTTTGTGCCCAATTCCCCTTCTCCTGTCAGTGGCTACCACTGAAAAGAGCCAAGCCCTATCCTCTTGCCCTCCACACTTAAGATACTGATAAATATTCATAAGGTCCCCTCTCAGCCTGCTCTTCTCTAGGCTAAACAGCCCTGGATTCTCAGCTTTTCTTCCTCACACAGATGCACACATTCCCTTCCGCATCTTTGTAGCCCACATCAAACTCTCTCCAGTACTTCTCTGCCCCTCCTGAGAGGGGGAGCCCAGAACTGGACACAATACTTCTGGTGTGGACTCACTGGGGGAGAGTAGATCTAAACTGTCATAATTCTTTGCTTGTAGTGAGACTGAGACCAGAAATCAGGCTGAGCTGTTCATGAACACCCATGACAGAAGGCAAAGAAAGAGTGAGACATGAAACATAACTTGGGAGCATTGACTAAGCTCTGGTTCAGATCCAGACTTGGGGTCTATGCCTAACCATGTTCAAACACATCACCAGGCTGTGCAGATGAAGTTTTTGGATGCTAGCAATTTAAGTTTATATTTATTTAAAGGTCTCTTTTGACTTTTTCTGGATCTATTCAGGTGAGAAAAGTTACTCAAGAGTTCGTTGATTCAGGCTTTGGTGTTGCTGCAGGGGTTTTTTGAGCACTTGTGAGCAGGAATGACCTTCTTCAGAGCCAGCAGATGTTTGGGAGTCTGTTCACCTCACCTCTCTTCCACATCACTGCAGGGGTGGATGAAGCTCTCCAAGTATGTGTTCTGCATCTTCTGGATATTTTGGAGGCTGGATCATGAAAGCTCCATGCATGAGCTGTTTTTAGACCAGTGCTTTCCACTGCAGCATGTGTTTCACTCTGTGTTGCTGTATCACTCTGTGAAAACTGCTTGCTTTCACATGGGTGATTGGAGAACCTGTGAAATAACCAGATAACTAGCCTGACACACTCTCCCTTCTACACTTTCAGACTACATCCTGATTTTATCTGCTGATTGCATACCAAATTGATTGTGTGGTTTAGATGCATTAACTGCTCTGTATCATTGAAATGTGTCCCATGAGTGAAGGGTGTCTGGGAAACATTTCCAAATAGATGGGAGAAGTATCTGGTGTTGTGGGAATGGGTATTCTGTTCTGAGCATGGAAAAGTTGATGCTAAGGGGAGAAGAAAGCACAATGAAAAAATGTTTTTTGAGATTACATGGAGTGAGACATTGAGGAGTGGGATGTTACACAGAATCACAGACTTGTGGTTTGGGTTGGAAGGGACCTTAAAGATCATCTAGTTCCAGACCATGCCCTCTACCCACCATCATGGGCTGGCACACCTTCTACTAAACCAGGTTACTCAAGGCCTTGTCCTTCAAACCACTCTTGTTACTGGTCTGTCATGAGCATGATGGGAAAACAATTTGAAAAGAAAAAGTTGGCTCTATCCCTTCTAGTTTCTCCCACCACTAAAATGTGTGAGCAGGGTGGCTACAGAGCACAGGAACAGATTAGTTTTGGTGCTTTTCAGGCTCTTCCCACATCTCAGGGGTGGTAAACCATTCTTCTGTGTCCCCTTCTCCTTGTGGTAGACATAGCCTACAAATTACTGCAGTCATTCCTTGGCCTGTGCCCCTCCAGTCATCACTTGTAAAACAGCTGGTAATTGTGAGTGCTCATATTCGGACACTTTCCTAGGATGAGGGGGTGAGGAGAGTGGTATAGCAATTGAAAAACTCCTCATGTCTCTCTTAAAAGCCTGGAGCCTGTTTCAATGATTATTGCTCTTCTAGAAGCAAGAAACTAGAACCCAACTTGCTTCTGGAGGTCTGTTGATGCCTTTTAAAAGAAGCTGCTTATAGAAATGGAATGCAGCCTCCATTATAATCTCTGTCCTCTTCCTCAGCCCTTTACAGGGACTTTTAAACCCAAACTAAACTCTGAAGTAGCAGCCCCGCACTCTATCAGTCCTGATCATCTCAGTCGCCACGCTGGAGGAAGAAGCTGAAGTGGACTGTTCTTCCACATCTGGGTTTGCCTCCTAAGGCAGCCAAAGGTTGTGAAGGTAGTGTGGTCCCATGAAGTTACACCTGAAATCCACAATTGCCCATTTTGGTTTAAGTTTTTCTGTTAGCTGTCAGCAAACTTATGGGGGTGAAGTGTGACACCTGAAATCCCTCATGCTATATAATGATCTAGCCTTGGGCAAGAGAGGTGGACAAGACAAGCTTCCCTCAGCCACTCTTTCCTGTGATCATCCTAAGTAGCAATCTCGTCAGGAGTGTTTCCATGGTTTCAGCATCTTGAACAGACTGTGTGTGGTTCAATCCCATGCATTACTCATGAGAGACACTGGTGCTGAGGTGATTCAGGTGGGCTATGGGAACTAGGAGTCATTACCAGAAATGAATTTTTTTCCTGACCTGATAAATATTTCAAAGTGAAGAGCATGGAAGAACATAAAGCATGAAGCAAAAAGAAATGTGTTTCTCAGGAACAAGACAAAAATAATGGGAAAGCTACTGGGGATGGGGGGTTTGCTTTTAGAGAGACCCTTGTGTGCACACACTTCCTGCTACCTTTCTCAGACTCAACACAAGCAAAAGTGTATTTCATTGGAAAAGAATAAATAGTCAGAATCAAAAGCCTGAAATGGCAACAATCAGGTTTCCTTGAAGAATATAGCTGATGAAGTCGCTCTGATCGGGAGAGTTTCAGTCCTCCTGAGGGTGAAGTGGGTATTTAGAATCCAGGCTTCCTATGTCTGAGAGAAATTCTGGTTTTGTCTGGGTTTTCCTCTGTCTTTGTATGAGCTTTTGCACATTGTTCATTTTGGTTTAGTGAAGGTCAATTGTTAGAACCTCAGATTTCCCTAGAATACAAACCCCATTTCACACCTGATTTTCCCAGTGTTGGGGGAAGAGCAGGTTGCAGACTACTGTGAAATACTTGCAACTTGAAGGCTTTCCACACACAGAAAACACTGACTCAAACAAATGCCCATGCTCCTCTTTGCATTTCAGTTAGGTGGAAACAAACTGTTTAGCAGGGCCTGTTGTGACAGGACAAGGGGTGATGGTTTTAAACTAAAAGACGCTGGTTTAGTCTAGATATAAGGAAGAAATATTTTACAATGAGAGTGGTAAGAAATTGGCTCAGGCTGCCCAGAGAGGTGGTAGATGCCCCATTCCTGGAAACATTCCAGGTCAGGTTAGGTGGGGCTCTGAGCAAAATAAGCTAGTTAAACATATCCTTGCTAAGTGCAGAGGGGCTGGACTTGACGACCTTTAAATGCCCCTTGCAACCCAAACCATTCTGTGATTCTATGATTCTACGATTCATGTTGTGGTATCTGCCTTTTGAACAATTCATGCTTTGTGGGTGTGAGGTAGAGAATAAAAAATTTTCTAGCCTTTAGGCATCTATTAAAATGAATTTAAACTCTCAGGATACCTCCCTGCCTCAGAAATGTAACGTGGCCCTCCTCTGATGACAAAAAAATGAGTAAATGAGGGTCTGTGTAGGTGGAAATAGAGACATAAATTATTTTCTAGCATCTACTGGCAACTAAAATATATTTTTCCCCTAAGATGCTCCAAAATATCTTCTGAATATGCATTGCTTCCCCTAAATTAGCAATTTTACAGGTCACCTTCTGTCCTGATTGATTTTTTTTTTTTCTGGGGGGGGGGGGGGGGGGTGTTGCTTGGAATTTTTTTTCCTCACAATATCAGTAGTGAAAGGATAATACAAGACCTGCCCGTGGGTCCCAGACCATGAAATTCTCCCTTCTTTAGATATAAGTCAAAAAGAAAGGTTGGAGGAAATATCTTTGAGAGAACATTTTACTGTTTGTATTGACTTTTCATCTCAGGATAAAAAAAAAACCAAAACAAACCCCCACCCCCCAAAAAAAAAACCCCACCCAAAACCCCAAACACCAACGAAAGGAAAACAGAATCATAGAATCATTTAGGTTGGAAAAGACTTTTCAGGTCACCACTAAACCGTATCCCTCAGCACAGCATCTACATGGCTTTTAAATCATTCTAGTGATGGTGACTCCACACTGCCATGGGCAGCCTGTTCCAGGGCTTGACTCTTTTGGTGAAGAAATCATTCCCCACCTCAGCATTTTTCTCAGCAAAGGGGCATAATTTTCTTATAAGTTCCATTTTTAGGTGTCAAAAGAGCATGTAATAGCTTCTAGGTGGCATGGAGAATGGTCTCCCATTTCATTAGGCTTGGTGAGTCTGTATTTAAGTCTCCTTTCATCAGGAGACCAAGGGATCATTAGCAACTTGAGTTTAAGGTGGCTGCAAGGACAATGACAGAGAACATTCTGGTGTGCTCTGGGTTTCCACCTTGGTTAGCTCCAGCATAGTGTAGACACGGAATCATAAAGTCGTAGAACCGTAGAATACATTGCACTGGAAGGGGTCTTTAAAGGTCATCTAGTCCAAGCCCCATGCAGTAAGCAGGGACATCCCAAACTAGATCAAGCCCTGTCAAGCTGACCTTGAATATTTCCAGGCATAGGGTAAAGGAGTCATAAACCAAAGGAGTATAATAGATGCTCAAAGTCCAGCCCTCACAATGCCTGGGGGTTAAAAAAGTGGTGCCAGAGAAAAAACACAATTCATGGACTTGCTCACTGTGATGGCTGGTTAGCTGACACCTCTAAGGCTCACTGCAAGCTCAGATGAAAACATCTGCAAGCTCAGATGAAAACATCTGCACAAGAGATGCCTGATTTGCATCCTAAGTCTTCTCCCTCACACCTGTTGGCATTAAAAATGGATGTGGCTTCTTGTTGTTGGGAATGGAAGATGGCAGGGTGAGAAACAGCTGCGGCAGCATAGCAAGTATGGAGACCAAACTCTATTTGAAGCCCAGGTATTAGGTATTTCTTTTGTGTGGCCTGAAAACACTTCTCTCTTCCTCCCACTTGGAATACCGCATCCAGTTCTGATGTCCCCACCATAACAAGAACACAGAGCTGTCAGGGCAGGTCCAGAGGAATAGGCTGCCCAGGAAGCATTTCTCTGTGGATACCTCCTTCCTGGGGGTGTTCAAGGCCAGGTGGGATGAGGCCTTGAGCAGCTGAGTCTAGGTGAAAAGTGTCCCTGCCCATGGTGGGGAGGTTGGAATAGATGACATCTAAGGTCCATTTCAACCCAAGCCATTCTGATTCCTTCTGGTAGGTAGGGATAAATATTTTCTCTGATTGAAGCTGGAGCCTTAGGTTCTGGTTTTGGTACCATACATCAAGCCCTGGTGCTGTCATGTGTTTCCTGTCAGGCTGGATGTGGCTGAACGCACGACTGCATTAAAGAAGCATAACCAGGAGGAAAGGAGAGCTCATTTTCTGCTGCATCTCCTGATCTGACTGGAGCCACGTGGTCTTTAATGACCATCTGTTGATTATTTTTCTCTGGAAGATTGATGGATGTGATTCATGGCCCTTTCAAAACAGAGCTGCTCCCTGACAAAAATGTGAAAGCCTTTGTGAGTGTGAGAAAACAGAGGGACTTCCAAAGCAAAGAAGGAAAGAGTGACAGATAAATCCAGATCTTCTCTATTTTTTTACAGGGGCTTGAAGGCAGTCTTCTCAAGGCCCCTGGACTCTTACTGGAGTCTTCTTGGGGGTTTTCCCCTATTCTCTTGACCTATTCATCTGGCAAACAGTTGCATACAGTTTTTGTAACTGGGGTTGTCACTGCATCAAGGGACTTCTCAAAGAAGCCTGTGTGTCTTTAACCAGCTTTCGTGCCAGCATGTATGCCTTTTCCCTGACTTCTCCAAGATGATTGCAGATGGGCAAGGATGTAAGATTTCCCATAGCAAGGTTCTGCACCTGGTTCAGGACAGTCCTCAGTATCAATACAGGTCTGGGGAGGAAAAGATTGAGAGCAGCCCTGCAGAGGACTTGAAAGTACTCGTGGATTAAGTGCTGGACATGATCCAGTAATGTGCCCTTTCAGCCCAGAAGCCAACGATATCCTGGGCTGCATCAAAAGCAGCATGGCCAGCAGGTCAAGGAAGATGATTCTGTTTCTCTGCTCTGGTGAGAGCTCATCTGGACTACTGTGTCTAGCTCTGGAGTCCTCAACACAAGAAGGACATGAACCTGTTGGAAGGAGTCCAGAGGAGGCCACAAAAATGATCAGAAGGCTTTGAGGAAAGATTGAGAGAGATGGCATTGTTCAATCTGGAGAACACAACACTCCAGGGAGAAGATGTAGCAGCCCTGCAGTACTTAAAAATGGGGACAATTTGTCAGGGCCTGTTGTGACAGGACAAGGGGTGATGTTTGTAAACTACAAGAGGGGAGATTTAGATTAGATTAATAGGAAGACATTTTTTACAGTGGGGGTGGTGAAACACTTTACCATGTTGCCCTGGAAGGTGATAGAAGCCCCACCCCTGTAAACATTCCAGGTCAGGCAGGACATGTTTCTGGGCAACCTGATCTCGTGGAAGATGTATCTGCTCACTGCAGAGGAGTTGGACTAAATGACTTTTAAAGGTTCCTTTTCAACTCAAACTACTCTATGATACTGTGCTAACACTTGCAGCAGCTTTTTATGCCTGAGATCATATGAAGGCATGGTAAAAATACACTCTTGCTGGCATCTAGTCTGAGTCCATCATTTGGGTCCTGTTGAGTGCTTTAATCTGGGACTCCAGAAAGCAGCTGCTTCTCTGAGCAACTTTATACAAGGGATACTTTATGCTTTATACAAGGGATTTCACCCACTCTTTTTCACCATTTCCCCTATTTCTAGAGTAGAACTAATACTTTCATTGTTTGTTTTGAGTTAACAAAATGAAAATGGCAAAAGAAAATAGAAAGATAAAATTGAAAAGGGAAAATCAAAAGGGGAATTCGAAAGATTGACTTTTACCAAAAGAAGGAAACACCACAAATTAATTGCTGTGGAAAGTAAACTTTTTTGCAGCTAAGGCACATGATGTCTCTGTATACTCCCAGAATGGGTGGTGGCTAAGCAACAGCCGGATGATCTGGAAATGCAAGAAAGAAAAATCCACAAGTTGGAATGATATATTGCAGTCATTAGTAACAGCATTTGATGACCCAGCTTTCAGCACATTTCCAAATGTCCATCTGTATGCACTCTTTTGTAACAAGAATAATTTTCCTAAGTGTTCTTGTGGTGGGCCAATGTTGTTCTACTTTCACTGGGTTGAATCTTGTGTTATGTCCGGAGGGGGAACAGTACGAAGATAATATGGTCTTTTTTTAGCCTTAAGTTGCACCAGGTGAGGTTTAGATTAGGCATATAAGAAAAATTTCTTCACCAAAAGGGTCACTGGGCACTAGAACGGATGCCCAGGGAAGTTGTGGAGTCACCATCCCTGGAGGGGTTTAAAAGACATTTGGATGAGGTGCATAGGGACACGGTCTAACAGTTGTGTACAGGGAAATGTTAGTTTGTGACTAGGCTTGGTGATTTTAAGGTGTTTTCTAACCAGGCAATTCTTTGATTCTATGATTCATAGAAGCAGATGTCTCGAGTACATTTTCCCCAAGGGAGATGCTCTGCTCATTGTTCTTTCAATCTGTGTGCCTTTAACCAAAGTTTTCCTTGACATGCTATGTTGAGAGTTATTCTATAATCCTTCATAGAATCATAGAATGGTAGGGGTTGGAAGGGACTTCTAGAGATCACCCAGTTCAACCCATGTGCCAATGCAGGTATGCCTAGATCAGGTTGCATAGGAATGTATTCAGGTGTTTTCCAGAGTAGGAGACTCCAGAAAAGAGGACCTGAGCACTGTTAACACCTCTATCTAGTAAAACAATCAACATAAAGAGTGGAAGGGTGGACCGACATGTATCTCTAGTAATTTGCCTTCACACTGGGCAAGTGTAGTAAATATGACATCTTTTGGCTACCTCTTCCCATTGCATAGCTCTCTTCTGAATTTTTGACATAAGTCAAGGACCTCTGTAAAGAAGCATTTGTCATGTCAGGAGATCCAAAGCTTCTTCAGCTCATCTCATGCTGCCTTGTCAGCATGTGCTAGCTGTCATCTGCAGAGAGGCTCCCATTCATTAAAGTGAGTGGCAGCAGTTGCACAGCCTCAGCTGTCTTTCCGATGTCATGCAGCCTGTGTGGCTTCTCAGTGTGCCATTTGAAAAGCTGTGCCCACATCAATGTGCAAACTGCTGCCCGAGTTGTTACACTTTCTGAACCACTGAGATCTCTGTGGATGAAGTTCTGGGGATCTGGGGGGTTTTCCTCTCAGGGAAAATCCAGCAGTACCTTACTTTTGGCATCCACATTTATCTCACTTGCTTTGCAGACAAGATGACCACTGAGTGAAGACTTTATCTAAACTTCTGCTGACATCATCAGCCAGTAGATACGATGCAGTTATTCCTTCAAGAATTCCTAGGGTCTAGCTTGAAAAAGCCCTAGTATCACCTGGGTATAGGAACTGTATTTGTAGGAATTAGATTTGTAGGTAACTTAATCTGGCTATGGGAAAGGATTTGATTGTTATCTGGGACAAGGGTTTGGGAGTATTCAGATTTTGTCTGCAATACTGTATGGCATAGAGAGAAACTTATTAATATATTTTAGAATCATGGAATCATAGAATTGTTTAGCCTGAAAATGGGTTTTAAGATTATAAGTCTAACTGTTAACAGAACATTGCCATTTCCATCACTAAAGCACATCCCCCTACACCATACATTCATGTCTTTTGAATCCCTACAGAGATGGTGACTCTACCATTTCCCTGGGCAGCCAGTTCCAGGAACTGACAACCCTTTCAGTGAATAT
This sequence comes from Dryobates pubescens, assembly GCF_014839835.1. Classification (NCBI taxonomy): domain Eukaryota; kingdom Metazoa; phylum Chordata; class Aves; order Piciformes; family Picidae; genus Dryobates; species Dryobates pubescens. The sequence continues at coordinate 15,146,700 of NC_071625.1, read as the reverse complement.
TTTTTCCTAATGTCCAAACTTAACCTTCTCTGGTGCAACTTGAGGCTATTTCCTGTTATCACTTGTTAATCAAGAGAAGAGACTTTAGCAGGGGCACACCAGCTGATCTGGTGAGACTTCCCATTGAAATGAGCTGCAAAATCATGGTACTGAGTCATTGCTGTCAACTGTCCAGGCTGTAAACAGCTTAATTTGAATGCAAATTCAAACATGCATCCATCTTTAAATCATAGAATCATGGAACCACAGTTTGGGTTGGAAGCAACCTTAAAGATCATCTAGTTCCAACCCTGCACTACCAATGAAAAAAAAGAAAAAAAGAGAGTAATGTGATTGGACCAGAAAGGATCAAACTTCAGCTTTCCCTCTGAGGGGGTCTGTGAATTTTACCCAGAAAATCTCACATTGTAGGGAAATGTAGGGAAATTACTACAGCTTACTGGTGAGGCCTCTCCCCGCTTTGCTGTAGCCCTTATGTTTCAGCTCAGCTTCCCTTGTGGATCATCCGGCTTCTTGACACCATCTGTGACGAGTTTTGGCATTATCTCATTGTGGATGTTTGGGCAATAAAACATCAGGTGAAATTTGGTGGCATTAAATGCAAGCATTGCACAGACGGAGAACAATATTTGTAACTCTGGATGCTCAGTGATGGGCTCTGAGCTGGTTATTGCTACTGAGGAATGACATTTGGGGCTTCTAATAGAGAGTTGAATGAAATTATGAGCTCATTGCTCTACAGTAATCAAAAAAGGAAATTGAATGTTAAGGATTATTAAGGAGAGTAGAAAGCCAAACAGAAGTCATCATAATGCCATTGAAAAGACACATTTTGGACGTGCATCTGGAATATTGTGTGCAGTTCTTATCCTTCTCTCTCAAAAGGCTGTGGTGGCCCTGGAAAAGGTTCAGAGAATCACAGAATGGAAGGAGTTGCAAAGGGCCTTAGGAGATCACCTAGTTTTCTCCTCCCCCCTCTGCCCCCTGAAGATGAAGAATGGTAAGGAACAGTTGCAGTAGAACAGAAAAACACAAAATAGATGTGCACACTCAGTTTTGAAGTGTTGGAGTGTGTCCAAAAAAGGGCAATGAAGCTGGAGAAGGGTCTACAGAACAAGTCTTCTGAGGGGTGGCTGAGGCAACTGGGGCTGTTTAATGTGGAGAAAAGGAGACTGAGGTGAGACCTTCTCACTCTCCACAACTACCTGAAAGGAGGATGTAGTGAGGTTAATGTTGGGCTCTTTTCCAAATAACAAGTGATACGACAGGAGGATATGACCTCGGCCTCTGCCAGGGGAGGTTTAGGTTAGCCAGAAGGAGATACGAATCTGCAGGTCTCCCCTCAGCCTTCTTTTCTCCAGACTTAATAACCCCAGTTCTCTCAGCCACTCATAAGATTTGTTCTCTAGCCCCTTCACCACCTTTGTTGCTCTTCTCCGGACATGCTCCAGTATACATCGCAGCCATGCAGAGATAGCTTCTAAAAATGCAGTTATTGCTATAAGTGGACATCATCTAATCTTTGGACAATAAATAGGGTGGAGAAGAGTTGATGAGAATGTCAAAGTAAGCTTCTTCCATGCAAAGCTCTAAGGAATTGGTAATGCCTGTAGTATGAAACATTGCAAGCCCTCTGCAGCACAGCCAGCTGCAGGAAAAAAAAGAACCTATTTAAATACAATCCCCTCTTTTCTCACTTTGTGCTCTGGTAGTAACAACAATAATCATTCAGGTTGGCTTGGACAGGCTTAGAACCAGTGAAGCAAAGATTTAATAGAGTTCAAACAAAGCTAGATTTAAAAAAAAAAAGGAAAAAAAAAAAAAAGGTACTCTTTTTCTGCAGTGTACTCAAGGCTCTACTCCTGGCTCACCCTTCTAATCATTTCATACATATATGGGACGGTGAGAAAGGTGGCAAATTCTCAGCCATCACATCTTAAAAATCAAGCATGTTCTGACCCAAAGTAGCTCCTTATCACTAGTGCACCCTTTTAGATTTTCTCTGAGCTAGGTGGCCAAGGTGGTCTGTATTAGGAATAGTGTGGCCACCAGGAAAGCTGACTGTTCCCCTGTACTCAACATGATGAGGCCACACTTTGAGTACTGTGTTCAGTTTTGAGCCCCTCACTAGAAGAAGGACATTGAGGTGCTGGAGTGGGTCCAGTGAAGGGCAATGAAGTTGGTGAAGGGTCTGGAGAACAGGTGTCGTGAGGAGAAGCTGAGGGAACTGAGATTGTTTAATCTGAAGCAAAGGAGGCTGAAGGGAGACCTTCTGGATCTCAACAAATCCCTCAAAGGGAGCTGTAGCAATGTGGGAATCAGTCTGTTCTCACAAATAACTACTGATAGGACAAGAGAAAGTCTGCTCAAGTTGAGGCAGGGATGGTTTAGGCTGCATATTAGAAAAAAATTCTTTCCTGAAAGAGAGGACAGGCATTGGAACAGGCTGTCCAGGGAGGTGATGGAGTCATCAGACCTGGAAGTGCTCAAAAAACATGTAGGCATGGCATTTTGGGACATGGTTTAGTGGCTATGGTGGTGTTTGGCTCATGATTGGACTTGATGATTTTAGAGGTGTCTTCCAGCCTCAGCCTTTCTATGAATCTATGATTTTTCTGTTTCCACCTATATGCTGCTTTCTGGAATATGAGCTGGAAGAGTTGTACTCAAGGACTGGGTGTTGTTACAATGAGGGTGGTGAGACCCTGGACCAGTGACATGGTGGATGCCTCATCCTTGGAAACATTCAAGGACAGCTTGGATAGGGCTCTGAACAACATGATCTAGTTAAGCCTCTGTTAAGTACAGAGGTGGCTGGACAAGAAGACCTTTAGAGGTCACTTCCAACCCAGTGTGTTCTATGATTCTGTGATTCCATAATCCTCTCTTTGATTAGATGATGCTTTTCAGCTTGATATGCATTTGCAGATCTGGAGTTTGCTAACAACAAGCATCAAATGTCAGATAGCAAATTAATCTTCTGCCAAAATATACTGCTATGTGAAAAACATTTCTTTTTCCTTTCTCTTACATGGTTTTATCTCTCTTGCAATTTGCAGATGGCAGTGAAAGTAGCTTTTGTTGCTCACGGCTCTAAACCCAAGGAGTTAAAATCATAATCTCCTTTAATTTTGTAAGTGAAAGAATCAGAAGATAAAGTAAAATTAAAAACAACAACAAGAAAGAAAGATGAGGGAGAAAAACAAGATATGCTTCTGGCAACAGAGTTGTACTGTGGTGGATTTCAGTTAGATGGGAAAGTCTGCTGGCATGCTTTGAGCAATGACATTGCAAACCCTCCTCTTGGGGGAGATAATATATTTTTGCACTTTTTAAAGAGCTTTTCATCCATCAGTTTATGAAGGAATAAGTACAAGTGATTGTTAATGAGCATGGCTGGGACTAATTTGTAGACTAGACATTTAACAGGCAAATTAGGGAGCAAGTTCTGTGCTGTGAAGAATGTACAATGTCAAAAGGCGACAAAGATGAGGGATGGGTGGTGACAGAAGCCAGCAGTAGGAAACAAACAGTGATGGTGTAGATCCTCCATCCACACAGTAATGATCACAATTAACTTTGTTCATTCATACATTAACTTTGCTCTTTGACATGCCCACAAGGACTATGGAGCTTTCCTGTAGGGCCATAAAAATGAAGGAGCTGAAATCATGACATTTAAGGAGGAGATCTGCAGTGACACATGGAGGGGATATGAAAACCATTTTGCCATTGCAACCACCAGCAACTTCAGCTCCAAGCGATGTACCCACAGAAGATGTACCCACTGTCATAGTATCATTTTGGTTGGAAAAGAGCTTGAATATCATTCAGCCCATCTCTCAATCTAACACCACCGTGACCACTAGACATTGTCCCAAAGTACCTTATTTAAACTTTACTACTGCTATTCCTACCATTACTCTACTCCTACTGCTTTACCTGTCTAGCTGGATTATATCAGGCTTATTGCTCTTAGTCTATACTCACCAAGTCCATACAAAATGGTTTTACAAACCAAGCTCTCCCTGATAGTACATGGTGTAAGCTGCATCATGACCAGGTCAAAGAGCACAACCTCAACTCCTGAGTACCATACTAAGATGTGAAATACTCTGAGAGCAGGAGAAGGATTTTTTTACCCAGTTACTGTCTACCATAATAACCAAGTGAAAGCTTGTCTTTACCAGGGCAGAGAGAAGCAAAATGGATGCATAAGGGCTGTGTGGGTGTGAAAAGAAGTCAGGTTAAGTGAGTTGGTGTTGCTCAGGGCAGGATTTGCATGACTAAGCATGGGTGTCTTTACTGGAAGTGCCAGCATCAGAGGTCATCACTGCTGGCTTGCTTTATGGTCAAGGAAGAATGAGTCAGTAGAGGCAGGGGTTCATAGGACATTAGTCATCTCATCTCCATCTTTATTTGATCAGACAATCCTATCCCATGTGCCAGGTTATATGAGTCTCACCTAGGGACAAGACTGCTCTGCTACCCCTGCAGAGAGTGTACCAAGGTAGCCTACTCAGATACAGAAACTGTAATAGATGCAGTGACACTTGCTGGGAAAACTTAACTGATCTTTGGTGATTAAAGCCACACTGAGCTCCCTGCTACCGCAGACACAATCCTGGCTTAAACTTAGGATATTTTGGAAATGGTTTCCTGAGCTACGGTAGAAATCATATCAGAATGTGTCACTTGTGTCTAGAAAATCCTTTAAATTTGAGTGCACCAGTGTTTTTATCAAAGTTTTCATGGGTTTTTTGCAGGCAAAAAGCATGCATCTTCTTTGTTCCTTGCTTCTTACTTGTGTACACAAATAACTAACTGAAAAGGCTCCCTTACATGGCATATAGGCAGTGGTAGGGTCTGGCTGAGTAACCACAGCATGGCCATAGGAATATGTTTTCCCTTCCAGCTGCATTCATTCTGGATACAATCATCTTGTCCTAGACCTTGAGGCTCCTGCAGCCAGCAGAGTTGGAGGGATTTGAGGCTATTTACAGAAAGGTGGTATGGTGTAGGGGCATGTATTAGGAAGGGTAGCAGACACTTCCTAATGAAGCTGCACTTTTTGTGCCTATCCCTTGGATTATGTTTTTGCCATGTTGAACTTGATTTAGGCTCTAAACTATGTTTCTCTTATCTTTCAATCAATTGGTGCAAACAGCACTAGAGTGACTGATTCTAATGCCTTTGCGCCCAGAATGACATTCTCAACCTGTCCCACCCACTGCAGAACCAGTGAAGTAAGGGCAATTTCTATGAAGAGTGACCACCAAAGATGCTCAGAAAACCTCTGAGCCAACAATCAGTTGCAATACATAGCACAAGTTATCTAAAATAGTAAGAAACCTAATCAGTGTCGTCATAGGTCTGACGGTTTTCACCACCTCCTCTGGAGCTTCTCATATTTACTTCTCCAGTAAGCTCATAAAAATGAGAATTTACTAGGTTTAGATTAGGTTGAGGTGTGTGATTGGTCTAACCTAAATATAGGTGAAGAGTTCATGTTCCATTTTCCATTTGTATTCTTCCTACAGAAGCTGTGTTGTTTTTAGGTCTGAAACTCCTTTAGTTCAAGTGGGTCCTGCTACCTTTGCATCACAAACTTCAGACTCAATGTAGATTAACTTTCCCAAGATCATGAAATCATTTTCAGGCCATAAATACAGAATATCCCACAAGCAATTATCCACTGGCCCAATAACTTAACCTTTCAATACAGTGAAATTCCATTTTGTAAAAGAAAATATCAAACAAACCCAAATATTTTCAAACTTTGCCAGTGAACTAAAAGTGCTGACTCAAGGGTTGTGTTTTTTTTTCAGTTGAGACTTGGTTTAATCATGTTGTTTTGGAGGAATGGGATATAATTAGAGAACCAGTGAGCGTGTAACTCTGAATTTATTATGCAAGCAGCTATGAAAATGACTGTCTTCAGCACAAAATGATTGAATGTCATTAAGAAGAGTGAATCCAAGGGTGAGACCCCAGTGGGATGTCCTCACATGGGAAGATATAATTGGATAAAGTAGCATGGGGCCATGAAAACCCAATTTGCCTCTTTCTGATGCTTGTACCGACTTCTTCCCGACATCTCCATCAGCTGTGGAACTGGGAAATCAATGAGACAGATAAATCATTGTGATGATCTCTACCATATGTGGGCAAGTTATTTTGGTCAAAACAAAACAAAACACAACACAAAATAACAACAAAACCAAAATGAAAAGTAAATGCAGATAAAGGCAGCATCTTGATTCTAACGTGTCTTTCTGCAGCTACCAACTCATTTTAGCTGCTTTAGCATGATGAATGAATTGAGTGATGGGGAAGATAACCCTGTACCTTAGGAACCACCAGTTTACTGAGCCACATTACAGCATCTCAAGTCTCAGCATCTCCTGTAACTCTAGTTTTAAGTCCTGTACTTGGCTTGCAGCTTCTAGCTTCTGTCACCATCATAGGGAATAAGCTTTTCCTTCAGTGTCAATGAAGCCTCCTGTGTTCTAGTTTGCACCTGTTAACCCTTGTCCTGTCGCTGGACACCACTGACAAGAGTCTGGCCCCATCCTCTTGCTCCTCTGTTATTGATCAGCATTGATAAGATCCCTTGTCAGTTTGCTCTTCTCCTGGGTAAACAGCCCCAGGTCTCTCAGCCTCTACTTGTAGAGAGAGATGCTCCAGTCCCTCAGCATCTTTTGGGCCCTCCATTTCTCTGGTCATTCCCTGTCTCTCTTGAACTGGGGAGCCTAGAAGTGGACCCAGTACTCCATATGTGGCCTCATTACCTGTGCATGACCATGTGAATACATTTCTTGGAGCTTATATGTATTCATGTGTAAAGATTTCCACATGGATGTGCATGTGCTCTTATGTCTAAGTGTGTGTTGATGCCTGTGAGCCAAGGTATGCAAGTGCTTCCTCTACAGAATTTAATTTACTGCTGGAAATAATAAGGTGGTTTTCACTTGCACATCAATTCACTGCCTGCTTGCTGCCTCTCCTGCAGTGAGGACACAAACTCTTGTTAGTTTGAGCTACTGCCCTGAACTGTCAAGTTTCTCTCTGGCCAAGCACTAGGCAAACAATGCACTGACTGAAAGTGCTGCTTTTTCTGAACCCAGACAGAATATTTTGGCTGATTTAGGGCATTGATTATGCAGGGCTTGGGGCACCTTGTAGCTTCATTTTATATCACTACTGTTTTATCTGTTCTACCTGTTCCCTCTTTCTTCTCCCAAATGTCTTTGCCTGCTGAGGAAATATCATGTGAGGAAAACTTTCCTGAAAGGTGTTGGAGGAAGATCAAATGAAGTTCAATGATGACAAGCATAGAGTCCTGCACCTGGGGAGGAATAACCCCCTGCACCAGTACAAGTTTTGGGTTGACCTGATGGAAAGCAGCTCTGCAGAGAAGAACCCAAGAATACTGTTGAACAAGTTCACCATGAGCCAGCAATGTGCCCTCATGGTCAAAAAGGCCAATGGTATTCTGGGGTACCTTAAGAGGACTGTAGCCAGCAGGCTGAAAGAGATTATTCTTCTGCCCTGCTCTACCCTGGTGAGGCCACACCTGGAGTATTGTATCCAGTTCTGGGCTCTCAGGTTCAAAAGAGGCAGGGAACTACTGGAGAGAGTCCAGTGGAGGACCAGAGAAGGTGACTGGGGGACTGGAACACCTCTGTGAGGAGAAAGGTGAACAGGACAGTTGGACAAGATGATCTTTAAGAGTCTCTTCCAACCTGATGCATTCTGTGAGTCTCTATGAAAGGCTGAGAGACCTGGGGCTGTTTATCCTGGAGGGGAGAAGACTAAGAGGGGATCTTCTCAATGCTGATCAGTTTCTAAATGGGGCTGGACTCTTTTCAGTGCTGCCCAGTGACAGGACAAGGGGCATCAGGCACAAACACAATGCAGGAGGTGTCACTTAATCTTCAGTCAAAACTTTTTTTCTTTGGGGATTATGGAGCACTGGACCAGGCTGCCCAAAGAGGTTGTGGCATCTCCTTCTCTGGAGACTTTCAAAACACACCTGGACCTGTTCCTGGGCAACCTCTTGTAGGCATACCTATGTTAGCAAGGGGTTTGGACTAGGTGATCTCCAGGGGCCCTTTCCAATCCGTACCATTTTATGATTTTGAGATAAACTCTCCCTGGATAACAAGTTTTGTGGATGTTGCATGTGTCTCTTCATATCAAATAGACTAGACTAGACTAGACTACAATAGAATAGAATAGAATTAACCAGGCTGGAGAAGAACTTTGAGATCATAGAGTCCAACCTATCATCCAACACTATCTAATCAACTAAACCATGGTACCAAGCACCCCATCCCATCTCTTCCTAAACATCTCCAGTGATGGTGACTCCACCACCTCCCTGGGCAGCACATTCCAATGGCCAATCACTCTTCTTCCTAACATCCAGCCTAAATCTCCCCTGGCACAGCTTGAGACTGTGTCCTCTTGTTCTGGTGCTGGGTGCCTGGGAGAAGAGACTAACCCCCACCTGGCTACAACCTCCCTTCAGGTAGTTGTAGAGAGCAATAAGGTCTCCCTTGAGCCTCCTCTTCTCCAGACTAAGCAACCCCAGCTCCCTCAGCCTCTCCTCATAGGACTTGTGCTCCAAACCCCTCAGCAGCTTTGGCAAGTGCAAGGTCCCCAGTTCTGTGAAACTCTAGAATCAGATCCACCTTCCAAATTCTTTTTATTTTAGATATGAGAAAGTTTCCTGAGACCCTGACTGGAAAGAACATGGTTATTACCTGCGTGGGGAGAGCAGCTGGAGCATAACTGATGTTCAGCAGTATGACAACACTCACACAGTGTTAAGCTCTTTGGGGAAGGGTTTGTCCTTTAGCAATATGTTGATATAACATCTGGATGCTACCACAGTCTGAATGCAATGAATTAATATAACAGCAATGTGTTGCAACTTTATTTTTCATGCAAAGTATACTGGACGAATATTTCTAGATTCTAGTTTACTCCTGATATTACTAATTAAATTTGTTCTGGCATAGAAATGTGCACCTTCAGTACCAAGGTATTTGATTCCTTTATAAAGGTATCAAATCTGCCTTGGACAGGCTTCCCAGGAAGACACAATTTCCATAGAAGGAATAGAGGGAATAAACAATATGAAGTGTCCTCTGGAGGGGAAAATCATATCCCAATAATCAACGAGAATCCATTGCAAGGGGCTGTGAAGTCCTGTGAATTTATCTGCATTACCAAAAAAAGCCTTGAGATAGTGACATGCATGAGGCTGTTAAGAAGTTGCATGGTTGTGGGTGAAGCATCAGCAATAGTGTGGCAAGCAGGATGTCCTGGTTTAATACATCTGGCTCTCACAACACCCCCCTTCCCTCCACACAGACAGGATAGAAAGTAACACAAAGAAAACTCTAGGTTGAGATGAGAAATGGAGATAAAGAATTTAACCAGACGATAAAGATGCACAATTACCTTAGCCTATTTGCAGAAAAGTGCAGCACAAAGGTGAAACAGCAGCAGAGATCTACCCCCCCATCCCCTGACCCACAGCCAGCCCAGAGAAGGCAAACACCCTAAACTTGCAAAGCAAAAGCAGCAACTGGAACAGGAAGCTTCTCATGTTACAATCTGAACTGCAATGCCCTCCCGCCAGCACTTTCTTTTCGGAGCTGGCATGACAGCAGCATGGTATTGAATATCAGCAGCACACTTAACTTGTGACACAGAACCAGGGAAGTGATTGTCCCAGTGTACTTGGCACTGGTGAGGCCACACCTAGTTTGAGGCTCCTCACTATGAGATGAATATTGAGGCGCTGGAGCACGTCCAAAGAAGGGAGATGAAGCTGGTAAAAGGATCCAGAGCTCACATCCTATGAGTGGGGTTGTTCACTCTGTGGAAGAGGAGGATGAGGGAAGGGGTGACCTTCTAGTTCTCTACAACTCCTTGAAAGGAGGTTGAAAGCAGGTCAGGGTTCAGAGTCTTCTAAATAACAAATGATGGAACAAAAGGAAACAGCCTCAAGTTGTGCCATGGGAGGTTTAGGTTGGACATTAGGAACAATTTATTGTCCCAAAGGGTTGTCAAACCCTGTAACAGGCTGCATGGCGAAGAGTTGGAGTCCTCAGCCCTGAAGGCATTTAAAAGACAAGTAGATGTTATGCTGAGGGCCATGGTTTAGTTGTGACTCAGCAGTGCTGGATTAACGGTTGGACCGGATGATCGTAAAGTTCTCTTCCAACCAAAATGATTCTACGAAGGGCTGCAATGCTGTTACAGGCTCAAAGACACTGGAGAGACCAAAATCAGACAGATGTGCCCAGCTGTGAGCACTCTCTTCACCAGGAGTAGCTTTCAAGAGCATGGTTGTGTGTAGCCTAGAGAAAAACAGGTAGCAGCACTGTGACAAAATATGCACTGAATATACAGTTGATCAAGTTATTTATGAAAAGAAAACTGAAGAACAGGAGAGGTTTGAAAGCTTTGCAAAGGGAATGCCTATTTAGTAAAAAGAGGCTCTTCTTTATAATTTTTGTTGGGTAAACAAAGAAGCAAATGATCTTTCACACATAAAGCTACTGAACAGTTCTGCATTTTGATTTATGAAAGGCAACTGTAAGCTGGCATATATCAACAGATAAAAGTTTGGGAGATCTCATATGGGAATGTCTGGAGCCATAATTCTCATTAAACTTGCAGTTAATTTGGAAAATTAGCAGCAACAAATGACATTTAAAAAACTATTTTGTGTCACAGGCACTTTCACAGGATGAGGGTAATTCAGAAAATAAATTTTATCAGATATTTTTAGTAGGAAGCTATGTTAAAAAAAAAAAAAGCGAAATCATTTTTAGCAGATAATCATGATACCAGGATATTCAACTATTGGTATGCAAGGAAACACACAGACAGGAAGAGATACATCTCCTAGGGAACCCACTAAAAATACCTTTAGGATTATTAATATTATAGATAAAGAAAATTAAAAGAGGAGTGACAGAATGGGAGCAGGTACTGGAGAAAGAGGCCCATTCCCTTGTGTCTGCTATAAAAGATTTAGGGAATGACCGATTTACTTTGGTAGATCAGACTGTGTGAGTCTGTCAGGCCCTCAGACTTCACCCTTTATGATTGCCAACTTAAATCTCTGTATTTCTTGGATTCCCATTCCCACCTAGATTGTGCAAAGTGTCCAACAGAAGTGTAACATCATCTTGCACTTTTATTTTAAGCTCCACAGAACCCCCACTCTCATATTATTTTTCTCACTTCATTTTCCACTCTACCAGAGGAAGGAGATCACAGTACCACCAAGGCTGGAAGAGACCTCAAAGATCATCAGGTCCAACCTGTCACCACAGACCTCACGACTAGACCATGGCACCAAGTGCCACATCCAATCCCCTCTTGAACCCCTCCAGGGACGGTGACTCCACCACCTCCCTGGGCAGCACATTCCAATGGCAAATGACTCTCTCCAAGATAAGGCAACTACTGCATCATGCCTGGTTCATCCCCAAAATATTTGCCTGTGACAGAGAGATGTAACTTTTTTTTTCTGGAAAACTTCTATGTCCTACTTTCTATCCACCAATTATGGCCTTTTGCCTTGCAATATTAGGTCTTTTGCCCTGGGGGATAATGAATGCTGATTAAAAAAGGGCTGAAACAATGTCTTTATTTATGGTTTGGTTTTGTTTTCTGTGCATGGACAAACATGAAGAGCAGAGTTTCAGAAAATGTTTCCTCAGAATCTCCTTCACCTCCTTGGTTCTGAATATATTTCTTTAGGAGCTTCTTGAGTGATGTCATAGAATAATAAAGTCATGGAATCATAGAATCATAGAATAGTTTTGGTTGGAAAAGACCGTTAAGACCATCAAGTCCAGCCATTAAATCACCATGTCCTATGAGTCAAAACTGGAGAATCACCTTCTAAGGGCTCAAAAATGTGTCTTTTTTTTTATGCAGGACCTTCCTTCTTAAAGCAATACTAAGCTCTTCATGGAGGGTGTGGGAGGACTGTTATTTTCACTCCAAGGTGATGCTGTTAGAAGGCAAATCATTAGATGGCCACAACACCTTAAAGACAGATTTCTAGCACTCAATTCTCCTCCCTGATCCTCCCTAATTAGCTGTTGACAATACTTTACATTCTTTTGAAGTAGGCCACTGTGATGGGTTATGTCCATCCTGGAAGCAGGGGGGGGGGGGAGGGCTTGTGGGAGCATTGCCCTCCCTGCAAGGAGTTTTCTCCCTGGGAATCTAAATTAGTCTGTTCCACTCCCCCTCCCAGCCCAGCAAGGCTATAAAAAGGCTACTGCAACCATTAGGTCTCTTGGCCCCTGCCTTTGCTTGGACGAGGACTGCTGGTGGCTCCCTGCTTCTCTGCCACGTGGTCAGGCCTGATCCTTCTCCATGCTACCTCCACACCTCTTCAGAGAGACTGGTTTTGTATTCTTATTTTTTCTTCCATCCATCTTTGTTCCTTATCCTTGTGAACCCTACCTGTTATTGTTACATATATATATTGCTTAAAGAAAATTCTTTACTTCTCTACTTCCAAGCCAACTTCAAATTATTTCTTGGTGCATTTGCTCCTTCCCTTTCTTTTTCCTCCCTATTGGGAAAGAGGAGGGAGGAGCAGGGGAGGGATTCCCAGCCTTGCCCCCATCTGAGCTCTTAAGTCCCGTAAGGCTGAAACCACCACAGCCACACAGAATCACAACTGAATGGGCGACCTTACTAGAGCTCAAAAGAATGGAGAGGTAGCCGTGGGCAAAGATGAGTGTGTGTCTTGTAAGCTGTGGTCCTCCTTGTGTATCTGAGCAGGTTCCTGTAGGTTTCTTTTAGATGCATGCATTCATTTTGACAATGTAAATCATTTTGACACCCATCACCACTCTGCAAGAGCCCACTTTTTCACATTCATCTTCACTGAGATTCCTTATCTTGCTTAGGAAAATGTCATGTGAAACACTGGCCAGAGCCTTTCTGATGCCATCACATAACATCTGCTGCTTCTCTCCTGCCCACAAGACCCATTACCCTGTCTTGGGAAAAAAACTAAAAATGTAATTGTCTGATATAATTAATTCTGATAAATCAAAGATTTTAAGCTAATTCAGGCACTGAGAAAATAACTCAAGTCTGGGAACTAAGCAGACACAAGAGGAAACAGCAAAAGATGTCAAGTAACAAGCACAGGTTAAAATAGAGGAAATTCTTGGCAAGTTGGAAGGTTACTTAGAGTTATAGAGATCACCGTCAGATCACACAGAGCAATTGTGCTTGCTAGTAGCTTGGTCTAGCTGGCTTTTAGTGGCTTGCTTTTCTTGTGCTCATTAGAAAATCTCAGCTGTGGAAAGCTTGAATGGTAATCAAATATGTCCAATGACTGGCCATTGGAATGGGCTGCCCAGGGAGGTGGTGGAGTCACCATCACTGGAGGTGTTTAGGAAGAGATGGGATGGGGTGCTTGGTGCCATGGTTTAGTGGATTAGATAGTGTTGGATGATAAGTTGGACTCCATGATCTCAAAGTTCTTCTCCAACCTGGTTAACTTCTATTCTATTCTATTCTATTCTATTCTATTCTATTCTATTCTATTCTATTCTATTCTATTCTATTCTATTCTATTCTATTCTATTCTAATTCAAGATAAAGACCTGGAAACATTCAAAGTCAGGTTGGATGGGAGTCTGAACAACCTAATCTAGTTGAAGATGTCCCTGCTCACTGCAGAGAGGTTGGACTAGATGACCTTTAGAGATCCTTTCCAAACCAAACTGTTGTGTAATTCTATAAAGCAGGACAGATGCCATCAACTTTACCAGTCCTTCTACCTTCCTCCTAAGGTTTTGATGGGGTCAACAACAGTTTTGCCACAGGGCTACAATTTCATATTAGATGCTCTGAAATTACTTCCCTTCTAGCCATGTTCCACCTTTACTTAGAGACACAAGTCCTGAGAAAGATAATGCTTCACCTTTCCAATTGATCCATTACTCTCCAAAGAGCAAGCCCCAGACACCTCCCAACAACCAATCCTATTGCATCCCCTCCCCTCTGTCAACCCATCCCCTTGCCAAGAGCAAGAAGAGCTTTTCTGTTCCAAACACCCTGCACCTCTAATTTAAGAGATTTCTCATGAAGTCTAGACATTTCCTGAATTGCATGTAAAAAGCTTCTCCTCTAATTCTGTCCCATTAATCCTGCAACTCTAGGCCCAACAAGACTGATATTCCTCCATCAGCTCTGGGTGAATTACAGCTTAAATGACAAACATACAACTGCTTGGCAGGGGCTCTATGCCCTTTGTTCCTGTGTTCTTCTGAGTGGAAGGAAAGAAATTATAAATTCCTTTGAGACTTCCATCTGTCCCATTGCAGCAAAAAAATTAACTGTTTGGGAGTGTTCAATGCAAAGTGGGTAGCTTCTCCTATAGATGGTTGATGGCATCATCCTGCAAGTGACTGAAAACCCTTTCTCTGAGACTCTCAGGGTGTCCCTGTTGATTGTGTCATAGATGTAAAAGATGAAAGAAGGCTAATGGGGCAATTAGAAAGTCTTTTGGTGCCTCACTTACTTTCTGCAGAGCCTTCCTTGGCATTATTTTCAGTCTTGCTTCCAGAGTCATAAGCAGAGCTATTTGCAATATTTTGTTTTAAAGTTTTCTGTTAGATAAATGATTTTTTTCCCACTCCCTTAAACAAACACACACACACACCACCCCACTGTTTGTAATTTTCACATTTTTCTGGATTTAGTGATACCTGGAGAAGCCTTTAGAAAATCCATCAGCATTCAGTTTACATTTGTTATTCTTTTCCCTCTCTGCTTTTCTGCATTCCTCTTTGCCCTTTGCCTGCTGAGGAAAAAAAAAAAAGCAAGCAAGCAAGAAGGAAAGGAGCAGGGGACATCAATACAATTTTTATTCACATTCACCACTCTGTAAAATCAAGAAGTGAATTAAACCACAGCATTGCATTGAGTGCTTATGGTCATTGACTCATCCCACTGGAAATACCACTTCTCCTCACTGGTCATAGTATCACAGAATGGTGGGGGTCATATGGGACCTCTGGAGGTCATCCAATCCCACCCCTCCTACTTTTAAAGCAGGGTCACCTAAAGAAGGTTGCCAGCACTGCATGCAGGCAGATATTGAAAGTCCCCAGAGAAGGAGATCCCACAAGTATTCTGTATAGCCTGATCCAGTGCTCCATTGCCTTCAGAGGAAAGAATTTTCTTCTCATGCTCAGGTGGAACCTCCTGTGGTCCAGTTTATGCTCCTTGTCTTGTCATTGGGCACCACTGAAGAGTCTGGCCTCATTAGCCCGGCACCCACCCTTTACATACCGATGAACATTGATCAGTTCCCCTCTCAGGCTGCTCTTCTCTGGACTGAACAGCACCAGGTCTCTCAGCTTGTGAAAGAGAGGCTCCAGTCCCCTCAGCATCTTTGTGGTCTCCACTAGACTCTCTCCAGTAGTTTCTTGACTCTCTTGAACTGAAAAGCCCAGAACTGGACACACAATACTCCAGTTGTGACCTCACTAGGGCAGACTAGAGGGATGAAGAGCCTTCCTCAACCTTCACACTCTTTCTCATGCACCCCAAGAGACCATTGGCCTTCACTGTGAGAGCACATGATTAGATGTTACTAATTTAACTATTTAATCGCTTTACCAAGTGCTTTATCAGTATCTCCAGCTTGTAATTTTGTCATCATTGCTGAATTGCTGGGGAAGGTTTGCTGCTTTGTGCTTAAGTCAGAAGAATGCAGAAGGCAGCTTTGTGACACCAGATCAGTTTAATTCCAGTTCAGCAGACATGGGACATCCACACTCCCACACATTCTGTATCTTCTCTCACATTTGAAGATTTCTCAAAAGCTGACCCCAGAAGGTAATGCAATCATTTGCCCTGTGGTTCCACTCTGCCTAACCATTGAATGCGGTAACAGACTGCCCAGGAAGGTGGTGGAGGCCCCATCACTGGATCCATTCAAGGTCAGGCTTGAAGGAGCTGTGAGCTACCTGATGTAGTTGAAGATGTAGAGGGGTTGGACTAAATGATCTTTAAAAGTCCCTTCCAATCCAGTGCAATCTATGACTGCCTTCTATGATTCAATGTATTTCCATCAGTAGACATGCATCCCAATGCTCTTGGTTCCTGAATGACTGCAAAATGCTTTGTCACACAAAGGTGGTATTAATTTCCCCCCTTTATTGTTATTGCAGACAGATAAAAAGAAATAGCCACTGTACACTTTTTCTTAGCCATTATAAGCCAGCTGCCTCCACCGAGGTCTAGGTCCCATGTCATTGCTAGGGTTTGATTTCTCTCTTGGAGTGCATGGCCTTTTAATTGATGTCACCACCTCCCCTCCTCCCCCTCCACCCCATATGGCTTCTCAACACTTCAAATATCATTATTCAGCTCACTTTTTATCACTTTCCTTTGTCATCACAAGTAATTACACTTTGTTTGGGTTTCTGATCAGCATTTTCAGGTTGCTCACGATGTGAGGTGTGTTGTGTTTACCAAACATCTAGAGCAATAGCACTGAATTTTGCAATCCTGTGTCACTGGAGGGAAACAAGTAGACTGCTACCTAACTTGTCCTGCTTTTAGGATTAATCCTGACTCCTAGCTCTGTAATTTTCCTTGGGCTGCTGTCTCCATCTCCTCCAAAGGGAGGTTCTGCAGAAATGCTCAAGGTGGACCTGTCACCACAGGTCTTTTTTTTCCGCATGAGCTCAGCACCTCAACTGTAATGCTTGTGCAGAGCACCAGGAAATGTTTGTTTTCTTGTTTCTTTGTTTTGTTGTTTGTTTTCCTCATGTCTTTCCTACTATCAGGCTTCCTGGCAGGACCTGAGTCCCTGAGAAGTTAAACCCATTTGGTGCCCTTACTGATTTCTGTACAAGAGTCCAATCCACAGTGGGCATTAGCATTCAGATATTAGAATCATAGAATCATAGTCACAGAATTGTTTTGGTTGGAAAGGACCTTAAAGATCAGCTAATTCCAACCTCCTTGACATGGTCAGGGACACCTTTCACTAGACCAGTTTGCTCAAAACCCCATCCAAGCTGACCTTAAACTCTTCCAAGAATGGTGCAGCCCCAACTTCTCTGGGTGGCCTGCTCCAGTGTCTCACCACCGTCACAGTGAAGAATTTCTTCCTAATATCTTAATGTTGAGTTTTATGGTGATTTTCTCCCACCCTACACTTCTCTACCTGAAGTTGTCAGCAGAAAGGCTGGACTGGTCCTGGTCACTGAATACTCATAGTCTGGCCTATTGATGAGCGAACATTCCTACTTTGTCCTTGCCAGTCCTACATCCTGAGGAGTCTTCATCTCTGAGCTAGGTCTAGCTCCTGGACTCCTCTTACTCTTGTTCAGCCAGTGAGTATGTCTCATGGGAAGGAGGAAGATACCCACAGGGTAAGTAGTTTTGACCATTAGAAAACACACCAATGTCTTTCCAGTCCTACTTTGGAGATCAAAGTAGAACTTTAGGATGCTCTCAAATGGGGTTTCATGCATGAGATTATTCCATGTGGTGGAAGATCTCATATCCTTCTGCCAAAAGCTGGGACCTTTAGTTTCACATTCTCTAAAGAGTGGCAAGCTTCCAGAGGATTTATCATAACTACAAGTGAAATCTTGCAGGGTATGTGGCCTTGGTATGCTTTCAGTGCTGTTTAATATCTTCATCAATCACAGAGAGAAAAGGGGGTTGGGCTAGATGACCTTTAAATGTCCCTTTCAATCCAAGGCATTCTATGATTCTGTGGCATTGGGAAAAGCAAGCAGATAGCTGAGTCCGTGATCACCACATGGGAAACGTGCACCTGGAAGTATGCATGCACTGATAGAAGGAAATTGTGGGTATGGAAACAGGGATACTTGTCTCTGCTTCTGCACAAAGCTGAGCTTGTGTTTCCTCCAGTCAGACTCCATTGGCCTACTGTCAGATTTCTATCTTCTATATGCAGAGGACTTGATGAAGGAACATTGTTTGCAGAAGCCTGGAATCCCAGCTCCAGTAGATCAGTGTGTCCATCAGCCCAACAACCTTTTCTGTGACAGCTGGTGCTCATGAACACTTAGGATAAGAGCATAAAATTAGAGGTATAAAGTGATAATATCTTACATTTCCTGGGTTGGAGGACATCTGATTAAATAAATATCTTGGTTAAAACAAATGGGGAATAAATTGAGTCAGTAAATGGAGAGCCAGTCAACACAGACAGTGGACTTCAGGCCATGATTCATCTGATCTTGAAGGAGATTTATTAGAAAGGTCAGGTGACTCACTCCTTAAAAATGTCTATATCTCTGCATTAATTATAAAGATAACTTGCCTTGGTATATTCAGCTTCGATTCTGTAGACATCTACAGCTACCTGGCCTGAGCCAAACTTGAGCTGTTTGGATACTTCTTGAAGCTGGAGAAGTGTAGAGGAATTGTTCCCCTCAGAGATGCCAGCAGATCACATGAGGCAATTTTGCCACTTTGCCCTGCTGAGACCTCACCTGGAGTTACTGCGTCCAGGTCTGGAGCCCTCAGTACAGGAAGGACATGGACCTGATGGAGCCAGTCCAGAAGGTGGCCATGAAATGTGGCGCTGAGAGACATGGTTTAGTGGTGACTTAGAAGTGATGGGTTACTGGCTGGACTCAATGATCTGAAATGTCTCTTGCAACCTAAACAATTCTATGATTCCCTTTTATTCCTAGCAAAGTTCTTGCTGTCCTTGCTGCCATCACTAGAACTGTCCCCCTGTGCCACAAAACTAACAAACAAACAAAAAGTGGGGGGAAAAAAGGCACCATTGTATGAAATAAATAAATAAATGCAGTAAAATGAAAGAGATTAGATCCCCAGCATGAAATATCTATTACCTAGGAGTGAGGAATGAGCTGCTCCATGAATAAGCTGAAACACCCAGCTATATTTCACTCTTCCATTTGAACGCTGCAGAGAACAGAGCTGGGGCAGGACATCAAGATCAGCATGTAAATAAAAAGTTTGTCAGCCACAGAGACCCAAGGAGCAGACCTGCATAAACAAAGCAAAGCAAAACAAAACAAACTGCAAAGCAAACAAATGAAATAAAAAACCAAAACAAAATAACCAAGGGAAACAAGAAACAAACAGCCTTAGGGAGGATCTGTTTTGGTGGGTGACATTTGAAGGAACACCTGGTAAGGCCAGTTACTGTGTCCCAGTGTGGTGAGTTGAATGGGAGGAGGGATAACTGAAAGGCAATAGCTTCCCCTTGCTGCATGCTTGGTGCTGGATTTTGACTGCTGAGAGAGAGCCAAAATGTTCTGTGGGATAATATCTCCTCATGGCTTTGCTGACCTTGGAGGGAAGGTGCTTTATGGCATAAGTAATTTTTGCATCTCCTGCTCTGAATTTTATCCAAATATGATAGAATCCTTTGAACCACAGAGCTGCAGGTGTGGAAACAAAGGTTACAGCCATCACTACAGGTGCTTCTTATAAGAGGTCAGTTTGTTCTGGCCATAAGAGGTCCTTTCCAAAGGACAGAAGAAGATTGTTTCCAATCATTGGGTCTGGAAGATCTGCTGACATAGCTTTCTCTGCAAGAAGGCCATGCAGTTCTGCATTTTGAACGCAATCCCTAGTACTTCCATTTTTCCAGGCATCTAACCCCTGCTTGACATTGGCTATGTGATAGAATCTTATCATAGTAAAGTTGTATGATAAAATCCTGTCCAGTGAGGCTGTGTGATAAAATTCTGTCCTGGTAAGCATAACCCTGAATGGAATTTTGTTTCATCTTCTCCTGTAGTCTTTAAAACTCTGTGCTTGCACACCTCTTTCCACTCCTTTCAGAAGCTGAGAACTTCAGGTTATCTTTCCAGAGGCTTTCAAAATGAACAGCACAAAAGCGTCATTTAATTAACAACTTGCCACCATCAGCAAGAGTTAGTTTTAGCACAGACTAATTCATTTTGGAGTTGGATATTTCTGTTACAAGTAAGGCAGCAGTGAGCATGATCTACAGTGCTTGTAAATTTTACTGGCAATAATTTCTAGTATTCTTTGAAAATCAATTCCAAGTTCTATTAGTTTACTCCCCTCTTCCTATTCCTCCCCGCTCCCCCTGTCCCCACCCCTCCCTGCCCTCTTCAGATTTAGATCATGGTACCTGTAATAGTTTTAATCCATTACCTGAATAATTTCAATTATAATTCCACACTTCTTTTATGACCTTTAATTTTACTTTTTTTTTTTTTTTTTTTTAACCCCCCTAGTTAAAAGATAGAGCCATTTCCATGGTAAGTTGGATGAGAAAGTGGATGCTAAGGAAGCTTGGAAAGACCCAGGTATAGAGAAACCCAGTTTTTCCAGGTGGCTCTCTTCATAGAATCCTAGAATTCTTCTAGTTGGAAAAGACCACTAAGACCATTGTGTTCAAATGTTGACCTAATGCCATCATGACCATTAAACCACATCCTGAAGTGCCATGTCCAAGCGTCTCTTGAACACCTCCAGAGACAATGACTCCACCACTTCCCTGGGTAGCCTGTTCCAATGCCTGACCACTCTATCAGTGAAGAAAATTTTCCCAATATCTGATATAAACCTGTGGAGTAACTTGAAGCCATTCCAAATGGAGCTACCTCCATCTATCTTTCTCACCCATCCTGTCTGGTCTTGACAATGCCTGTCATGCAGGCGCATGGTGAATTTGCAGGTGGATGGTATTGTTGAGAGGAAGGATATCAGAAAAGCAGTTCTCTATCTGCTCTGCTTTCTCACAACAGGAGACCAGCCATGCATGAAGCATGATAATTACCTATTGTAAATCAAGAAAATACAGTCTGATGTACTGAATTTTTATTACCCTGCTCTCTGCCTTCCCTCCCACTTCCCCCCCTCAACCCCCTGCCCCTTCTTTGGGCAGGGTTCATATTCATACAGATGTATATGGAGATGGGCAAAAGCAGAAAAAAGTATTTAGTAATGCTGCAGAAAATGGATTGTGGTGGTTATTTATAACATGGTTCTTCCAGTGCCCCAGAGGACATCAGGATTGTAAGTGTTGAGAGGGAATTCATGCCCCAAATGGTGCAGCCAATAAGTGAATTCTTCAACTACATCAGGTAGCTCAGAGCTCCATCAAGCCAATAAGTAAATTCATAAGTGAGACTGACACTCACCTCACTCCAATCTCTAATCAGAGTTGTAGCGAGCAATGAGGTCTCCCCTCAGCCTCCTCTTCTCCAGACTGAACAATCCCAGTTCCCTCAGTCACTCCTTATTAGATTTGTTCTACAGAAACTTCACCAGCTTTGTTGCCCTCATCTGGACATGAGAGCCTCACTTGGTTTCTTGTGTAGCTTTTGATTGATAAAGATGGAGCAATGTTACAGAATCACAGAATGGCTGGAAGGGACCTCAAAGGATCATCTAGTCTAACCCCTCTGCCAGAGCAAGAAATCAGCAGATCACACAGAAACACATCCAGATGGGTTTTGAATATCTCCAGAGAGGGATACCCCACAACTCCCCTGGGCAGCCTGTTCCAGTGTTGTCTAATGAGGTTTCACTGCATGTTGTTGTCTTTGTGCAGGTATTACAATCTTGTGAACATGTCATTTGCACAAACTCTTCTCAACAGTACTTCCTTTCTGTGCAGACTGTTCATGTTACATCTTCCAAATCAGACCTCACAAGCAAGGAATTGGCAGCTCTTGCTTGGGAATTGCTTCATCTGCTTTATGTAGATTATCAATGTCTGCATTTCACCTCTGAAACTGGACTACAGCACAGGCATAGACCTCAGCACTGTATCATCCATCCCAGCTCCCCTTTTCTTGGCAAAGGCAAATAAAGTATGATCTTCTCTCATGTTGACACAGAGAAAAAGAGATCAAACCCAAGCAAAGTGCTGTAATAAACAGGACTCTGACTTGTAAAAAATGAGGTCTGCCATGCAGAACAGGTACTGCTCACACTGATTACCTACATCACATGTTAAGCCCTCCACTAGAGACATAAGGGAAAATAGCCACGTTCTTGGTTGCACAACATAGTGAAGGGATAGTCCACTGACATCAGGCAGTGCTAGCTTTGTAGTTGGACTCAAAGTGTTTAAAGGTCTTTCAATGATTCTATGATTCTTGATGGGGAGAATACCTTTATATACAAGAGAAAGACATCTTTTAAAGATTAAGCCAATGAGAAGACATGTCCTTAATGAGTTCAAGAATTGCCTTACATGACCACTCAATGATTTATTTCTTTTTAATTTAATGATGGATGATTATCCAGGGGAATTAAAGATTGTTTTGACAGCTGACTAAAATAATTACAGCTTTTGGACTCTTTTTCCCCTTCTATCTCTCTGTTACCAGAACTGTCCATTTGACTCTGACTGATCCCTCTATTAGTAGGCTGTTCCTGCTTTACCAGTAGATTATTTTAGCAGCATACTGCTCCTATTTTATCTGTAAGTGAAATAGCACTACCAGCTTCTCAGCATTCCTTCTTACTCCAACACATCATAAAAATTTGCAAGGACACTTTGGGATGATGGCTTGAAGAAGACAAGCATGAAGACTATCTGCTTTCTCTGGATCTGCCCTATGGTCCCAGATTCAAAAGCTGCTGGTTCAGAAGTGATAACATAATCCCGGTCCCCCAGGGAGTCCCAGCTGCAGTCACTGCAGGCAGAGCTGCCAGCACAACCATTGGCAAACTCAACTCCCCACTGTCAGAGCGAATGCAATACAGGCTCTGTTCTCATCCAAAATAGTGGCATTAAGGGACTCATTCTCTTGGCTAGCTAACCCAGGAACAAAGTTCCTTCCATTCTCAAAAGGGCTACTGAAAAGAACAATAAATGGTTGCCTTGGCCGATGTCCTCCAGATCTGCTTTTTACAGAATCACAGAGTCATTTAGGTTGGAAAAATACCTTAAGATCTTTTAGTCCAACTATACACCTAACACTGACAAGTCTAAACCATGTCCCTAAACATCATGATTCCATGTCATTTTGGTTTATTTTGGGTTTGTTTTACTTACAAGTCTTCTACTTGTGACCCATGATGCTATTTAGTCTTCAGTCTTATCTTGCATTTCAACTTCTCCCTGAATACATTAGCTCAAATTCTTTCAGTAAAGTTAAAACACATGAGTGCAGGTGAGAGCTTTAATGGAAGTGCTGGCATGAGAAGTAATCAAATTATTTAGAGGTTTATTTTAGTTCCCATAGCTTTTCTCCACTGGTGCCAGTGACACAATCTCTTTATTCCAAGTACTTCAGGCTGGTGCCTTCAGGCGCTGCTATTCAAGAAGTTGTAAGATCCTCCGTTATGAATCACAATGCACAGGAGAAAAAAAGTAGCCATACTCCATAAGATAACAATTACTGCTCAGAGAACAGCAGTGAGATTTTCAAATGTGATAACCATTGCTCCACCTTACAGCTTCAAATATATCCTCAGAAGAAAAGACAGCTTAGACTGAGAATACATTGTCCTTTAAAACAGCATTAACTATTACAGTCAGCAAGAACAATAAAGTCTTGTGAGACACAAGAATCCAGAAAATCCAAGTAAAGAGACAGCATGGATATTAAAGGGAGAAGTTGCAAAGGCTGGGGTTATCTGAAGGCTACTTGCTTCCTGAAGGTCCTCCATAGACAACAGTGACTGGTTTCGTATGGGGTTCAATCAGAGAGCTTAAATGAGATCCTTCTTCTAGATGATCCAGGGGAGGAGTCTATCTCTTTTCTGTAACTTGAAGAAATCGAGAAGTTCGTTTCTCATTCACACAATCACAGAATGAGAGGGGTTAGAAGGGACCTCTGCAGATCATCTAGTCTAACCTTCCCTGCTAACGCACGTATGCCTAGATCAGGCTGCACAGGATTGCAACCAGGCAAGTTTTAAAAGTCTCCAGAGAAGGAGAGTCCACAACATCTCTGGCCATTCTGTTCCAATGCTCTGCTACCCTCAAAGATAAGAAATTTTTCCTTAAGTTCATGTGAAACCTCCTGTGTTCCGAGCTGTACTCACTGCCCCTTGTCTTACCTCTGGCTGCCACTGAAAAGGGCCCAGCCCCACCTTTGTGACCTCCACCCTTTAGCTAATTGATCAGCATTGAGAAGATCCTCTCTCAGTCTTCTCTTTTGCAGGCTAAAGAACCCCATTAGCTCTCAGCTTCTCCTCATAAGAGATGTTCCAGTCCCCTAACCATCTTCATGTCCATCTGTTGGACTTTCTCCAGTTATTCCTTGTTCCTTGGGAACTGGGGAGCCCAGAACTGGACACAATACTGCAATCTGATTCCTTCTATGTCACTTGCCAATTTATATATATATATATTTTAATGCAGTGTTGGCTTATTACAGAAATACAAACAACTCCAAACTTTTACAAATTATGTTACATATCCAGTTGTTTGATTTTTGTTTTCCACAGCCATAAATATCTTAGTATCAGGTTGTTTTTTGTTTACTATTTTGTTTCATTGTTTTTCATGGGCTAAATGTATTTTTCCCCAAATGTCAAAACAGTTTTGTTGCTTCATTTCAACAGTTTTGTTAGTAAAACAGTGTGTACCAAAGTACAAGCAATACACATGAGAATACTTTGTTTCTCACAGCTCTAGGGTTACAGGATTAGATGTATACACATCATTTCCAAGCAAACCAAAGGAATTAAAGGAAGTACTAGGACTTTATTGCATACACTGCCTGTCTAAAAGACATTTTATGATGTTGCATTCTCATCAGACTGTGTCTGAAAGTGCAGGAAAGAGTAACTTTTTTGTAGGAAACACCTCTTAAAGGCTTTAATAAAAAGAGGTAAATGCAGTACTTGGCTTGTAGTGTTATTCTGAAAGAGGAAATGTCTTAAAGAATTATAAAATGCCTTCAAAAACAGGGAAAAAATATGAGCAAACTTTAGAGGAGAATAAAGAACTTCTGCTTCTCTCGTACACGATGAAAATCTGATGTCCTCCCTATTCAAACAGTTTGAACTTGCTTTTTGACAATGTTATCTTTCCTACAGAAATTTGTCTTCCTACTGTTAACACCGTGCCAACACTGCTGCAAAATTCACTTACCTGTCCTGTCACTTCAACCTTTCTGGAACCCCTTTTTTTCAGTATATCAAGGCAAAATTGTAGATTGGGTCTTCACTTTAAGCAGCAATGTTGCCTGTAGCTCTCTACAGTGTTGGAGCAAGCAGCATTATGTATTCTTGCAGTGTGCACTCACTGCAGCGCATTCATTCCCCTTCAAAATGTCTTCTTGAAATCTTTTTGTGGCTACCCAAGGCTTGCTAATGGTCAGTTGGCATTTTGGTTGTACCTTCATGGGGCTTTTGGCATTGTTTTGCTAATCACATTTATTCTCATAGTCCGTTTCCCCCATCTACCACCTCCTCCTTAAATGCACACTATAAGGTCTGCAGGGCTCTAAAAAACATTTTTCTTCCTTGATACAACATCCCTCATCATGTACACTTAGACTTAAATGCTAATGCTATTATCTGCAATAGCTTTTCTGACATCCAAACCATTTCTTAGAAACAGTCTCATCCTGTCAAGCCAAAGGCATGAGACCAAAAATACTAATAGCAAGTCAATCACATCTTTGAAAATCACTTGAGACTGACTCATTTCTTATCCAAATGTAAACACATTTGTCTTTAAAAAGAAGCAAAACCACTACACAAAATACAGTTAATCAAACTTGTTGTGTTTAGAAATGCTGTATGCATTCAATTAAATTTTCTTCTTGATGTTCTTCCTACTACTTTTCTCCCATTACTTCACACTGCATGTAGACCCAACAGTTTGTGGTATGATTTGGCAAAGCAAAAGCCATCGAGCAGCAGTATATTCTCAAGAGCAAATCACCTACAGGTAACACATTGATTGATTGACTCTCTAAATTTTCTCTAACATAATAATATTACCCTTATTTACATGCTTCTGGAATGCAGTTGTATTCCTCTTATACCTCCACATTTCTACCTATTTCCAAAAACAGATTCCTTGCTTGTTGTTTCAAATACATTACTCATCTGTATTTCTATCCATCCTTTTTTACAGATCTGGGATTTAATTCCAGGCTTTGGCAGGTAACTCAGCCCTGCTGCTTAGCAAGAGCCGAGCCACATGAAAATACAGTAAAGGAAATTCTCCCTGTTACAGAAATGGAAAGCTCCTGCCTGCTAAAAGCAGATGTTTATAAATTGGCTGGAAGCAAAGCAAGTGGCAACATTGGATTTGAAAAATTCTTTCCAGACAAAATAGAGTCTTCAATACAAATCCAACCAGCCTGGCACAACCTAAACAATTAGAGAGGCTGAGGTTAAAATACCAAGAGTCAATATTTAATGACTGGTTTTATGCATTGATTAGTATTTTAACTGGTAATCATACGATTACCAGCAAAACAGACCACACTCCATTTCATTTAATTGGTGAAATAATGGATTTATGAAAGACAACTGCAAAACTTTTGCTGCCCTCATAGAACTGGGACTTCATATTACCTCAATTTTTTTTCATTAAAACATATTTTTAAAACCAGTGATCCAAGTGTCCATGTGGATCCAAAGCCAACTGCTTTGCACTCCATCTCTGTGTAAAAAAATACCTCTTAATCTATATTTGACAGGTCCATATGCTCAGAGAAACATGTGGATTACAACTGAAGCTTCTGAATTCTATGGTACCATAGGAAGAAGGAACCTAAAACAAAAGCCAAACTCAAAATATATGGACTTGAGAATGACTCCAACCAGTGTTGAGGGCTGTTCCTTCCTACATGTGCTTAAGTATCTTCTGCATTGCTGGCATATAGCACGTGCTGGGCCATGTCCTTTAAACTGTATTCTTACCCTGAAAGGTTGGACTAGATGATCCTTAAGGTCTCTTCCAACCTGGTGTTCCATGAATCTGTGAATGTATCTGTGTTGGAGGGTTGTGCCTAAGGGAATGCCGTCTGCAACAGCATTTTTGCTTCACATATCTGCTGGAGTCCAGTGACAGGGTCAGTGTGATAGATTCTATGGCCCTCCTCTGGGAGGGGGGTTGGACTCAATGATCTCCTGAGGTCCCTTCCAACCCCTAACATCCTCTGATCCTCTGATTACAGATTAAAGGCTTACAACTTTGCATGTGTATTTTGTATAATTTATCTTAGTCATCTAAATTGTCTACATCTAAAACATGGCTATGAAACTTAAGAATCCTGTTAAAGTGAACAGAGAATGGCATTTCCACACCTTCATGAAGTTCTTACAAAACCAAAATGCTTAAGATCAGATTAATTACTCTTGAGAATTCTCCTTTAATTCATTAGCTATTAACTAAGTGAAGGTGTTGGTTTTTTGCATAAGGTAGACAAAACAGATAAGCCTCTGGAAATGTCCTGCTTTATCCATTGACTCTAGTGCAGCCCAAATGACAAACCAGCCTTCAGATGGAAAAATTAACCCCAATGCTTATTGAATTATTATTTGTGCTGAAGCTCAATGGCAGGGATGATGGTGGCTAAATAAGCACTGAGTTAGTGAAGAATGTCCTGAATTTTAACTCACAGGATGTGAGTATTAGCCCCAAAGGTGCTAATAATCTCCTGATAATTAACTTAAATCCATTTCCACCTCTAACCCCAACTGATTCTTACTGCCTGCAAAGCAATTATTTTCATACTCTGGTCTTGTTTGGGACTCCTTTGACCTGAAGATAATTTAAAACATTGTCTACAGTGCCACAGTCTCTGTCCTCTAACTCCATTTGTTGTTTGTACATTGCAGATTTACATATTGCACAAGGTTTCTTTCTTCACTGAATTCTGTAAAGCAGAAAAGAAAAAAAGTAACAAATTTCCTATTCTGAATATTTGACCAAAAGTTTTATTTATTCCAGCTGAACACCATTTATTTGTAGGGTTTTTTATTCCCTTCTAAATACGATAGTTTGTCAGCATGTGTCACTCATTCTCTATACTGCTGCAATTAAACACTGATTTGCCACTCCAACTGCCTGCATGACAAATATAAAACACACTTTAGTTTATATAGATTTTTTTCACAAAATTATCCTCCTTAAGAACCTTGTGAAAGATGTGCTTTATTTTATGAAGTATTGATGGGCTTGTTCATTTTGGCATGGAGGCAAAGCAAACCATGAACTGCAGTTGTGCATTATGAAAGATATATGGAAAATAAAGTTATTTAAAACCCCCCTTCTTTCACCACCACCACCTCCCCTTTCTCGCCACACCTGCCCCATTTCCCCCCTTTTTTCCCTCAAATCCAACCAAGAGCACCTGGGCTCCATTGCAGTCTCCTCCCACCCCAGGTGTGGCCACTTTGCCCTCCCCACCCACTCCCCTATTTAATCCCCCACAGGAAGGGCAGCAACCCTAAGCTGAGCCCTTCTGGGCTGAGGGATCCTCCTCTCATCGCTGGTGAGTGCCCATGGTGCACACTGGGTGATGGTGGTGGTGACAACAAAGGCCGGGGGGCCTGGTGGCCCCCCGGCTGTTAGGGACAATATTCATTGCTACTCCAATATCATCCACGGGTGCTGGCTGGGCTTCCTTACTGGGGCTGAGCTCCTCTCTGTGGTATCTGGAGTATTTAACAGAATACAGAATTCACCAGGTTGGAAAAGACCTTCAAGATCATCAAGTCCAACCTAAATCTTGGTTGAGGGTCTTGCCCCTAGCTCTGGGATGGGTGCGAAAACGGTGTTAGTGATAGAGCAGGAGCTGTTTAGGCAGGGTGGAAAATGGTGTAGGGGAAGCAGAAGCTGCTTTGGCAAGATGAAGGCTGGTGGTGGGGAAGGCAGGGGGGACTAAACTAGGTGATGTTAAGAGGCCACTTCCATCTCCAGTGATTCTATGATCTACTTCTAACCCCTTTGCCATGGGCAGGGACACCTTCCACTAGACCAAGTCAGCATCTTTAAGGGCTGGGTTGTTGTTGTTGTTTGTTTTTTTTACAGTACATCGAAATCAAACCATAATATGGTAGCTGTGATGAACTGATGGGTTTTTGGATTTGAAGCTGCCTTTTTTGAAAATAAGGTCTTATGTCAATATACATAAGAAGTGAAATGATGACATGACATGCAAGAGTGAATAAAAACTATTGCCATAAGAACCATTTAAAGTCCCCCTGAATTTGTGGATGTTGAGAATGTCTACATTCTATTGGCATGAGGGATAGACAGAAATCCATCTAAGCAACTAGAGTTGTGTTGCACAGAGTATAATTCCCTCCTGATGAAGTGTTTGACTCAAATTTATCCAAATGAGTATGTAGCATCACAAAGCACTTCAAAGGAGCAAAAGCCTAAGCAGGCAATCTGCAGCTCTAGTCTTGGCCCATGAGGCTTTCTTGTCCCACAGGTTTCTCCATGCCTTCTTCCATTTTCAGAAGTGAAAAAGGTGCTCTTACAATGCTCCTCCTGTGTTTGGAAATGGGATATTCTTTGAAATAGCCAAAACCTTACCAAAGATGACTGTCAAGGCTGAGCCACCCAGTAGATGAATTACAGATTCTCTCTATGGAACCCTCTCCCTTCCTAAAGGAAATAAAGGGAAAGAAACTAATGCAGTTTTAATGAAAGCAGTAACAATAAAATGAAATAGATACAAATCCCAACTGCCCAGATAGCAATGACACCACCATCACCACTGGTGCTGGACAGGCACCCAGACTGGATTCAGTGGCTGATGGGAACTGGATTCAGGAGCTGGATACTGAAACTGCTTTGAAGGCAGAATGGTCAGTCTTCCTCAGATGCTAACCATTGAAGAAGAGGCTTGACTCTGGTGATCTCTCAGCTTTATTCTGAAGATGACATTCATGGGCTGGAGTCCCTTGTTGGTTAGTTTAGGGTCACTTTTTCTGTCTGCTTCTCCCCACAGGTGCCACCTCTGACTTCCTACACCCCAACGTGGGGCACAAGATACATCAGTGCACTTGGTCAGCACAGGAGCAAGTCTAAACCAGAGCCTTTCTGCACCCTAGCCCTTGGCAGGAACTCTCCCCATCAGAATTCTCAATGCTAGAAACGGCCACTGGCTGTGCAAGCCTGCCTTGGACTTCAGAAAGTGCCTCGCTGAGCACAGACTGAGCTGAGAAGCCAAATTGCTGAACAGAATTGCTTCTCCTCTAGCTCAGTCCAGAGCAATGACACTGACATCTGTTGACTGACCTTCTGTGGTAGTTTTAGGCTATGCCTTCAAATTTTGTTCACAGATTTTGAGCAGAAAAGTAGTAAAATGTAAATAAATTGCTATTGGGT
This sequence comes from Dryobates pubescens, assembly GCF_014839835.1. Classification (NCBI taxonomy): domain Eukaryota; kingdom Metazoa; phylum Chordata; class Aves; order Piciformes; family Picidae; genus Dryobates; species Dryobates pubescens. The sequence continues at coordinate 15,116,360 of NC_071625.1, read as the reverse complement.
GTAGAAAGGAAACTATAGTCCCTTATCTCTTCCAATGGGATTGTTTAGAATTAAAACTTGTTGTACCAAAACAATCTCTTTCTGTTCTCTCTTCTTCACTCTGGGAGAGATATTAACTTGCTTCTGCTTGACCTTGGCTGCATTGTTTTGGTATTAACTTCTCTGCTTCTGTCTCTTCTCTCTTTTGTACAGAGGGTAAGGGGGAGGCAGGGAAGGAGAAGCTAGTAGCTTGCCCTGGTCTTTGACTAGCAGGGGGATCCTTGTGCTGCTTATTAATTGTAAATACCTGTAAATATTGTAAATACTGTCTGTTTTGTATGTATTCATTGCATTGTAGATTGTAATCTTGCTTGTTAAATACAGCTTTCATTTGCTTCCAACTGAGTTGGTCTGGCTAATTTTATGTTGGGGGGGAAAAGGTGGCAGAGTTTTCAACCCACCACACCTTCACAAAGTGATCCACAAAGCTCATCTGCTGGTTAGTCAAGTTCCTCTATTCATGTGAGCTTTGGAAAACTTGAGATGTGCATGTTGAGCAGTTTGACACAGAGCTAGAAGCCAGGTTTCCTGAGGCTTTTATTTTCCTAGTCTACCATTAAAAGATTGGCACAGTGGAAAATGTGACCTTAGGGTCAAGTAGCTAGAATTGGACTCGTGAAAGATGAAAATATCTGCTTGTCAGGTGGATGAAATACAAATATCTATGTGAGACCCATGCACTCCTTTAATTCAACTCATGCCTTAGTCAGAGGTCTGTAAGTCTCTTCCAATGACAGCTCAGGCCTCTGCATGGTAATTACTTTTCCCCTTGAAAAACTAATCCTGAAGAGGTTAGAGTTGACTGTGACCAAAGTGTAACTCTGCTGGACTGCTTGAGAATTGAAGGTAAACTGCATATTTTAAGCATGCATAGAACTTGCACAACTATACACAGAGTCAAGTAGCAGTGAGCAGTAGCTATGTTTGAGCTTTAAAGTCACCTTCAGAGGTAAGAATGTTCAGAGGCTCTTCCCTGGGGGGTCTGTATGAGCTAAGTTGAATGATGTAGGTTCTTCCAATGTCATCTTCCTCCCCACCCTGCTAGAGTTACTTGTTAAGCTAGTGCAGGTGGCTCCTGTCTCATCTTGAGGTTTCTCATCCTTAAACATTCAGTCCAGGGACTTTCCGGATTCTCATGGGAACACAGTGATGTTTTCAATGTTGAACTCTTCACCAGAGCTCTTCAGAAGGTCCACAGATTCATCACAGTCCCCCATGATGAGTTAATGGTTGGACTTGATGATCTTAAAGGTCTTCAAGCCAACACAATTCCATGATGCTGTTTTATTAAAGGTCTTCAAGCTCACTGCAGGGGTATTGGACTGAATGACCTTTAAAGGTCCCTTCTATCCCAAAATGTTCTATGGTGCTATGATTTTCAGTGTATTCCATGGAAGGCCAGTTTGCTTTATTTTCAGGAAGAGCTCACATCTCTGGAACCAAATTCTGCAACATGCTGAGCATTTTGAGTCTCCAGCAAGATGTGAATACTCCCTACTGACAGCTTTGTCTTCTCCTGCTGGGGAAAGACAAATAATCCCAAAAGCCACATAGAAAAGTCAAGGGGTCTTTATTGTTCCTGGGAAAAGCTTCACCCTTCCTTGAATCATTTTCCTCCAACAGGTGTTTTGCTGGGTCAGTGATCCATGAGGAGGAAGGAGAGTGATGTGCTCTTCATTTTTGTTACAAGTTTGTTGGGAATTTTCCTTGTTCTGAAAATGGCAACCTTTGTCAAAACACACTGGAACTGGTCTGAAAGCTGCTGAGTTTCTTCTCTTATTGGCTGGCTTCCAACCACAGCAACCTCCTTCACTCCTGTTCTATTTATCTGCTTGTGGTTCCACCCTGAGCATCATCCAAGGGAAGAGCTTTCAGGTCTGATCTAATCCTGCTTCACACCCAGGAGCTTCATCTCACCTGGCAGGTGCTGGGAATCCAGCCAGGCCAGGAGGTACCAGGGTTGAATGAAGGCTCTCCCAGAAGTGTATTTCTGCAGCTGAAAGAGCTGTGTGAGGCCCTGAGCATCATGTGCTATCATTACCTCTCCATCCTGTCCATTTGAGACTGTTTCCTTGTGATTACCTCCTTAAATCAGAGTTAAATTGTCTTCTTTCTTTCTTCTTTAACTCCTTTCCCACCACCTGTCCCCAACACTTTGCATCTTTGGTGACTGGAGTCTTTGTCAGCTCCTCTCCCTTGCATCAATGCACAGTTTCATCATAGGGCTGTAATTTATACAATTTCTCCTGCTCTCTTTACTTGTCTCATTTATAATAGTCCATATTCCCTTTCCATAGTCAGAGTACCCAGGCTGGTTAAAATCAATATGTGTCTTTAATTTTAAGCACCCTAATTTAATTTTGTAAATGCAAGATAAGTATCAATCAGGACAGAGTCTGAATCCAAGGCACATCAAGTCTCAGACAGCAAAACAGGATGTGTTCCTTAGTTTCACACTCCTCCTGTCACTTTTGTTTTTACATGCCAATCTCTGAAAATCTCTGCCTGAGGTTCAGGTGTTCAGAAGATTTCCCAAACTCTCCCAAAGTGGTTAAAAATTGAGAAGTGGAGGCAGAGTGGAAGATGGGGGGGGGGAGGGGCTGACTGGCATTTTTCTCAAGGCCGAGAAGCAACCTGGGCTTAGGTGTCACTTAGTAGAAGTTGTAGTAGTGTCACTTAGTGGAATACTTAGAATCATATACTTAGAATTATCAATACCTAGAATTATATATTTGTTTAGGTTGGAAGAGACCTTTAAGATGATCAGACCCAACCATTAACCTGGTGCTGCCAATTCCACCACTAAACTGTGTTCCTTAGCACCACTTTTGCACATCTGTAAATCCTTCCAGGGATGGTGACTCTAACCACTTACATGGGCAGACTGTTCCCACCAGGGGAAGAAATTGTTCCTAACATTCAACCTAAACCTCTCCTGGTACAGCTTGTGGTCATTTCCTTTTGTGATGTTGCTTGTTATTTGGGAGGAGACGACAACCTCCTTCCAGAGAGCTGTAGAGAGCAAAAAGCTCTCAGTCTTTTTTTCTCGAGGCTAAACAATCCCAGTTCCCTCAGCTGCTGTGTCTCTACTCCACTATCAGCATGGTGGCCATTTGATCTCCTGCAGATGCTCCTAAAGGGGTTTGTGTTAACTGGATCCTCAGATTTGTGGGCATGGCCCAGGGACACACAGAAAGATCACATCTAGATAAGGGTCTGTAATATCCCCCAAAACCTTTTCAGTCAGTTCAGACTGTTTCTGAGTTGCAATGGTCAGTGTCATGGCGGGGGACAAGGGATGGAGGGTCTAGACTGGCATGAGTGACATGGAGCAACATTCAGATTGGAAGAAAAATGACACTAAAAAGACCTTTTCTCCCTCCTCTGAGCATTTTCTGTAGGGCAGTATGACCTTAGCGCTCTGTTTTACAGACTGTAATAATGGACACATTTTATTGAATCATGGGCAACCAGCCAGCATTCTGGTCTGGAGGTCTGAAGTCAAAGGGCAGAAAGGGCAAGCATCCCTGATTTTGTTTACCTCCAGAGACACATCTTAGTGCTACAGGGACACTAATTATTTTCTTCATGCTCAGGGGGAGCTGAACTAGAACTTGGCTTTGTTAATGGCCTGCTCAAAATGAGCTTTCCAAAAGCCTAGCCCAGAAAATTCTGTTTAGACCAGACTCCTACTAATCCCACACAGCCCTAAGAAGAGAAAACTATTTAAAAATATTCGTTAAGAGAGCTGTGGCTAATCTGAGCTGACCTAATTAACCCAGAATGTCCTGTGTGGAAATCACTGTGGACACTGAATAACAAAACCCAGGGTGACTGCATGTGAATTTTGTGTCTGCACTTCCATTCCCAAGGATGCAGTCAAGTTCCTCAAGTGTTATTTCTGGATTAGTATTCAGAGCTTTACACCTTGCCAGTGGCTTCTTCCTGTAAGGAAGTTAAATGCTTTCACCTCATCATGGAGAGAAGAGAAAAAAAAAGAGAGAGGGGGAAAAAAAGGGAGTTGTGCACTTGACAGCAACAAATTCTTTTTACACTTGGTAATATAAGCAGGTTTCATCTATGTGTGATGTCTTCACAGGAGAATGTTGCCCTCAGCTCCACTATAATTGAGGGAGGTACAGTCAGTGGAGCATTGTAGAGCTGGGTACAATTCCTCTTGTTGTTAAGAATAGACATCTCAAAATAAAGTGGGTTAGTTGGGCCCTGGAGTGTCTAATTTTTTTTCCCCCTCTGACTGTACAATGAGCCTCTAAGCAACGAGCTGTGGTATAGCTTGCTATATGATAGGCTTCACAAGATGGATGAGATGAATCCTGCCCTGCATCCCAGGACTTAGGAACTCCTGGGTTCTCATGCTGAGGCTTACATCAGGGAGAGGCATAGGACTACTGGGTAGGGAGAAATTTTGTCCATGAGGAACCTGGGTTACACCTTGTCAAGGGGGTGATAGCAAGAGAAAAGGAAGCTGAGGGGAAATGATTTTGCTCTCTATAACTACTTGGGAGGTAGTTGGAGCAAGGTGGGGATCAGTCTCTTCTCCCTATGAACAAGTGATAGGAGAAGAGGAAGTGTCCACAAGTTTCACCAGGGAAGGTTTTAGTCAGATAATAAAGGAAACTCCACTGAAAGGTTTTTCCAATCCTGGAGCAGGCTCCCCAGGGAGGTGATTGAATCCCCACCCCTGGAGGTGTTTCAAAGAGACAGTGTTGTGGTGTGCCAGACTTGGTAGTTAGATGGTGCAACTTGATAACAATGATTTTAAAGGTCTTTTCAAACTGAAATGGTTCTGCAGTTCTAAGATCAGAGAGGTGAGGAGCAGGACGTTGTTTAATATGATGCACAGTACATTTTATATCCAGAGAAAAACTGGTGGAGTCAATAGAGATGTGTGAAAACGGCCTGGGAAAGTGACTTTCACAATATTCTATGTGATGGAAGCAGAGATAAATGCCCTGGGGAAGATGTGAGAGACCTTTGCCCACTGGTTTAGCAACAGGGGTCAAAGAGGTGAGATGGTAGGGCTATTATTCAAGACAAATCTGCAAAACCAAGACACACCTTGGATGGGAGGATCAGAGATAGCTCCAGTCTGAAGCTGATAGATATTCAGGGTCTTTATCACAGTCAGAAAAATGCTATTTGTCACAGATACTAAGGAAGGAGACAACAGAAAATAGTGTGATGGTTTGCTGGTGTTTGGAGTTTTCAGCTGAAGTGTGCAGAAGAGGGAGGAATTCCTGGGATAAAAATTAAAAATTAGCTTAATTCAAATAGCTAATGGGATATTTATGGCTCTGTGACAAAGGGAAAGGATGAGATATCCATTTGGAATGTAGCTGACAAATAGGAGTATCATTATGATGCCCTTGCATAAAGATGGCTGTTGAAAGTGTGTCTGAAGATGACTTTTCAGAGAGTGAGGTGGTGAGAAGGGGTCTTAGGATTCACCACACAAAAAAATAAATGAATCAAGATCAGAGTCCAGAAACCAAGGCAAAACAAAATCTTTAAAACAGGAAAGATCTTAACCTCCTAATAGTAAATAGCGCAGAAAGAAGACGGATGAGTAAAAGACCAACAGATAGGCAGTCCCAGATCAATCCATTCCCTAAAGATAAAGGACACGTTAAGTTTGGAGTATGAACATGAGCTTGGAACAGAGTTTCATTTTTAGGGAGAAATTAGTGACCAGGTTAAATTGATACAACTGCTATCTGGGGCCTCTGGCAGAAAAATGCAGGCAGAAATTACTTTGCTTTGAGAAATAATACCCCTGTTACTGGAATCACCATCTAGAGGCATTTGCAGTGCTGAATTGTCCCTCCCTAGTGTACAACAACATGATGAATGATGCTTGTTTGAGCAGGAAACAGTGGAGGAGACACTGTCTGCCAGCATTGATGCATCACTGGTGTAGCCCTATAGTTATGGTTCCTGAATATTTTGGGACAGATCCTCTTGAATGATAAAGTCATCTTTCTCCTCCAGGGTGGTACCTTTGCAGGGACATCACCTGCACACAAGAGGACTTTGTTCTACAGCTAAATCATCCTGTTTTAAAGATGAGACTTGATCCCAGCCTGTGGATAGTGCTTACCTATGAGCTCAATGTTTCTGAGTCAGGATCCCTTGAGATAAAATTCTCCTCCAGAGACAAAACTACAAAGGATTCCTGAAAAGAAACCAGATTCCTTATTATGAAGAGATAGGGATGAGAAAGAGAATTGTGGGAAAACACTTCTAACCTGAATTTGGGTGAGATTCTTTCTATTATTTTCCTTCCTCCCATCCCCCCAGATGACTAGATGAAAGCACCTGTCAAAGAAAGCAGCAGGGGGAGATTCAGGGTATAAAATCATCATACACTGCCCAGTACAACAGTAAGAGGTGTCATTGTGAGGCTGGGTGAGTTAAGAGATACAGCTGGGTACTATGTCAGGGTGAGAAATAAAGCAACACTTTTCTAAAAGATGCCAGTCACCCTATCCTTCCCCTGTTCTGGTGTGGAAAGAGGATTGGGCTGGGCTGGAGGGATGACAAGGAGACCAGTCCTGCGTCATAGATCAAACAGAGCAGGGGACAGACTTCCTCTTTCTTGTATCCTTATCCGTTTTGTTTTACAATAACCTATGTAAACTCTGCTTGAGAAACAACTGGCCACACCTCCAATACTGGGCTCAGTTTTGGGCCCCTCCCTATGAGAAGGACACAGAGGAGCTTGAGCTTATCAAGAGAAGGGCAAAAAAGCTGGTGAAGGATCTGGAGAATAGTCTGGTGAGGAGTGACTCAGGGAACTGGAGTTGTTTAATCTGACGAAGAGGAGGACGCCTGGCTCTCTGTAACTACCTGAAAGAAAGCTAGAGTGAGGTGAGGTTTATGCCTCTTGTCCCAAGTGAGAAGTGACAGGACAAGAGGAAACAGCCTGAAGTTGCACCAGAGGAGGTTTAGTTTAGACATCAGGAAAAATGTCTTTACCAAAAGGGTTGTCAAGTCCTGGAACAGGCTGCCCAGGGAAGTGGTGGAGTCTCCATCCTGGGAGGTATTTAAAAGCCATGCGGATGTGGGACATGGTGTAGTGGTGACCTGGCAGCGCTGGGTTAACAGTTGAACTTGACGAATTTAAAGGTCTCTTCCAACCAAACTGATTATATGATTCTTTGATTCCCTAATGCTTAATATAATAATACAAATATTATTAATTCATAGCAATAGTAGTAATTATAAGCAATAATAATAACAGGCTTCTTCAGCCTTCATGAGAAATTATGTGCTCTTTAGCCACACTTTCCACTTAGAAGCAAATCATTATTTTATTTTTCTTTAATATAGTTTTTTTCCTATTCCCACACTTTTGGAAAGTAGTATCCTCCTATTCTGAGAAGGTGCAGCGCTTCTGGTTGTCTCATAGTTTGTCCAGTGCTCACCTCCCTTTCTGGGTGCAAACTGTTATTCTTGCAAAGGGACCGTAATGTAACTGGCCTCAAGTCCCACCAGGGGAGGTCTAGATTGAATATAAGGGAAAAAAAAATGTTACTGAAAGAGTGGTCAGGAATTGAAACAGGCTGCCCAGGGAGCTGGTGGAGTCACCATCCCTGGGGGTATTAAGAAAAAAGTTCAGTCTTGGCACTTCAGGACATGGTTTAGTGGGCATGGAGGTGTTGGGTTGATGGCTGGACTTGATAATTTTAGATGTCTTTTCCAACCTTTATCATGCTACAATTCAGTCATTCTATGATGGCATTTGCTTGGGTTGATGGGCTTGTATATTGCAAAGGTATTTGCTTTCTTCAAAAGGATAAATAAATGCAGAGAAGTGGGACTGCACATATCCTGTGTTTCAGCTGTGTTCCTTGTCAGCCAGGGACTTCAGCCTGTCAAAAAGCCTAAATACATCCAGGCATGGGCAGCTAAATAATGTAACTGCAACTCCTAAAAACACTGTAAGAAAGCCTACAAATGCCTCTTTCTGGGATCCTTGTTTGCAGCAACATCTCATCACATAGTTTTTGCCAGGTGACCTGAGGTGAGGCTGCTGAAAAATGTAAGTATGTGGTGTTTTGTAAAGGTAGGACAAACTGGCAAGGATTATATGCAATGAGATTATTTTTTCCCCTCTACCCATCAACATTTATTCATTTCTTCTTTTCTCCTTCTCCTTCTTTCTCCTCTCTTTCTCTTTTTCTCTCTCTCTTCTATTTTCCATGATTGGTGTGGGTAAAGGTTGGCTGCTTACCAAGGGCATTTATCCACTGGCGGGGGCCCAAAGATCAGATTTAGGCTGGAACAGGTTGCTTAGGGATGTTGTGGATGCCCCCTCCTGTCCAAGTCCAGGCTGGACAAGGCCTTGATCAGCCTGGTCTAGTGGAAGGTGTCCCTGCCCATGGTGGGAGAGGTTTGAAATAGCTGATATTTAAAGACCCTTCCAATCCATGAATCCATGATTCTACCATCAAAAACTTACACTGGAAGCTCTTTGGGGCAGGAACTGTTTATTCAGTGTATCCTATACAGTATGTCACATAGTGAGGCCCTGACCTGGTTGAGACTGTCATGAGTAATAAATAAATCAATATTAATCATCGCGAGCAGCAGCCACCTTGGGATGAGAAAATGATTCATTACTCCAATCTGCTGAATTATTCACTCTTCTGGTGCAAAAATGGCATGAAATATGAGCTCTGAGGAAGTGGAGGTTTTTAGTATGATAAGGATTTTATTCTGGTATTAGAGGTAAACTACAGCTGGCATTAAAAAACCCCACCAAAACCCTCTCTCTGAAGTTTGTGATGAAAAATGTGGGAGTATTCTTCTCGAGCTACGTGTCCCGTTAAAAATATCCCTTCTTTTGTCTACACGTTATTTGTTTTAATTACTTTCTAACACAGAAATTGATTGCTTAAGCCTTCCCTGTTCAAAATTATATTCAGCACCATGCAACACAAAAAGGTTTTCAAAAGATGAAAAGGTTGAACTCTCCATTTTCATTAAGAGGATTTTTTTTTCCCTTTCAAAAAAAGGAAGTAAATATTTACTGAAAAGGAGTTCCTTGTAAAACCAGGAATTCTCCAGCTGCCTGTGGAATAAGCTTCTAGGAGTGAGGGTTATTTTAAAGGTATTTTCAATTACTTTCAACAAGACACATATCAGGGAGCACACAGAGGAAAGCCCACATCTCTTGCACCAGGCTCCCAAGGAAATTTCTGCAGAAGCTTTTCATTTGACCCAAAAAAATGAGTTGCACTCAATGTTATGATCCTGGCTCCTTTCACCTAAGAAGCCAATGAGAACATGAAACACAGAAATGTATTTTGAGGAATTTCTTTAAATGGGTTTTAATTTAAATTTCCTTTTCAGCTTGCCATTGTGGATGTTGCAGAGCATCATGGCTTATGGTAGCATCTTCACTTCTTCAATGATTCTTTGTCATAGACTCATAGAATCAATAAGGTTGGAAAAGACCTCAAAGATCATCAAGTCCAACCTGCCACCCAATACCTCATGACTACTAGACCGTGGCACCAAGTGCCACGTCCAATCCCCTCTTGAACACCTCCAGGGACGGTGACTCCACCACCTCCCTGGGCAGCACATTCCAATAATTAACAACTCTCTCAGTGAAGAACTTTCTCCTCACCTTGAGCCTAAACTTCCCCAAGCGTATCTTGGCCTCATAGTGTTATTTCTTTTGATAATACCAGAGAATAGAATCATAGAATCATAGAATTGTTTCAGTTGGAAAAGACCTTTAAGATCATTGAGTTCAACTATTATTCAATTACTAAGTCTGGTGCTAAACTAGACTCCCAGAACTGCATCTATGCTTTTTTAAAACACATCCAAGGATGGAGAGTCAACCACCTCTCTGGGGATCCTGCTCCAGTGTTTGACAGCCCTTTCTATGAAGAAGTTTCTTCTAATATCCGACCTAAAGTTCTCCTGGTGCAACTTAAGATCATTTCCTCTGGCCCTAGCACTTGTTATTAGGAAGAAGAGACCAACAGCCACCTCACTCCAATGTCCTTTCAGGTAGTTGCAGAGAGTAAGAAGGTCCCCTCTCAGCCTCCTTTTTTTCTTTTCTCTACACTAAACAATCCCAGTTCCCTCAACTGCTTCTCACAAGACTTGTGCCCTAGACCCTTCACCAGCTCATTGTCCTTCTCTGGACATGCTTCATCACCTCCATGTTCTTTTTTTGCAGTGAGGGGCCCAAAACTGAACACAGTAATCCAGGTGTGACCTCACCAGTGTTGAGTACAGAGGACAATCACTTCCTTGGTCTTGCTTGTCACATTGCTCCTGATACAGATCAGGATACTGCTGACTTTCTTGGCCACTTGAGCACACTGCTGGCTTGTGTTCAGCTGGCTGTCAATCATATGATGTCAACCATATGATGGTTCATCCCTTCATGTTTCCTGTGAGGCAAAAAAGAGGAGGTTTCACACAGGGAGATGTGTAATTTAATGCAAATAAAAACAAGGATCATGTTCACCGAAAGCAGTATAAATGCCTTCTTTCTGCCAGTCCCCTTTTCAATAGCTGGGACATTGACTGGGGTGACAGCTACCAGTGCTATCAGCACTGCTTATCTCATACAGATAGGTTACTTGTGCTCTGGTAGAAGATGGATTTATTTTGAGTGAATTATTGCATTTCTACCATCTGATTCTTGGATGATAATAATGATAACAATGACAACAATAATAATAATAGTAATAATAATTCTGGCCATTTTGATATCCATTTCTAACTCTAATATTATCTTTCTTGAGGGCACTTTTGACTAAACAATATTGGGTTTGCTGCCAGTGTAGGAAATCAAACCACAGCACACAAAGAGCAATGCAAATTAAATAAACCCAACCAATAAAGTGCCTCAAAACCTTTACTTTATTGGAAGTATTTAGAGATGTGAATGAATTAGGATATTGGTTTTCCTGTACACCTCAGTCTTTCCAAAGACTGCCAGCAGGGAATACACCTTCAAGAATGTAAATGAAGGCCAACCTAATGAGAGCCCATTAATATTATTAAATTACCCAGAAAACACTATTCATCACTGTAAACTCATTTAGCAAAGAAGAAACTCAACCAAATTACTGTAGGGTCCTTGGCAGCTACCCAATAACCCATGATGAATAAGGCTAGTTTCTGACAGCTCCTTGACACTAGTGCTCTCCTCTCAGAAGCTCCTTAGCACCCCATCCTCACACTGGCCTTCAGGAGGGTTGTTGTGTCTTGAGGTGAAGTTGCATGGAGAGAGGAGATCCACTTTGAAGATAATGGAGAAAATGGGCATTACTTTGTCCCTTCTATTCTGTCCTCAATTTTGCCCAGCAGGTCTAGCCCTACCCACCACCCCTTTCCTTCAGACTGCTGGAGGTGGTGGGATATAGAGTGAGGAGCAGAGCTATCCAGCTTCATCCATCCACTGAAGTCCAGATGATGAATTAGCACAGATGCAGCAGACTGATCAACGTAACTCATAAAATTCAGTGAACTCACAGAGCAGGGCAGGGAGAGGAACCCACAAGGGAGAAAGAAAAACCTTAAATTAAAATCAGGCTATGTAAGCATGAAGACAAAGTTCACCTTCCAGCTTGGGTGAACACACCAGCATCAATCAACCTGCTTTTCCAGCTGAAATATGGCATGAGAAAGTGAGTGCCAAGGGGTTTATATCCTTTAATTCTATACAGTTGACTTTCAAGGGATTGGGTGCTCCCCTCATTGAACTGCAAAGGCAGTACTAGATACAGCTGGTACTGTTGGTAAGACAGTCCTCTCAGAGAACACTGCCTCTACACCCACATCATGACCAGAAGCATTTGCTGTTCAGACACTGACTGAAATGGTGAGGGATCTTCTTGGCAACTTGTTACTGCTACTTCTGGGAGTCTTAACAGATCAGCATAACTTTCTGGGCTAGTGGGTGGACAGACCCATCTTTTCCAGTTTTCATTTCAAGGTTCCCAATGGTCTCTCTACCTTTCATGAAAATTTTTCATGGTGAAAGTTTTTCTCATTGTTTTTTTTCTCACTTCTCTGTACAGATCTAGTACACAAGCTTTTACTTGAACTTATACCCTTCGAAGGTATAAGCTACATCTTCTTTGAAGACTGTCTGGGAAACTGCCCAGCAGAAAAGGACCTGGGAGTGTTGGTCAGCAGCTGAAGGTGGGCCAGCAATGTGCCCATGTGACCAAAAAAGCCAACAGCATCCTGGCTTGTATTAGAAATAGTGTGACCAGCAGGACCAGAGAAGAGATTGTCCCCCTGTATAGAGCACTGGGCATAATTTCATTTAGCTTGGAAAGGGTTTAAAAGCCAACTAAATGAAAATGCCTCTCTGTGACAATTGTGGCTGAGATGGAGTCAATTTTCCTCATAGTAGATGGCATGGGGTTGTGATTTGGATTTGTGCTGGGAACAGTGTTGATAACACAGGGATGGTTTAGTTACTGCTGAGCAGTGCTCACACAAAGTCAAACCTTTTCTGCTTGTCACCCCACCCCACCAATGGTAAGGCTGGGGGTGTACAAGAAGTTGGAAGGGACAGAGCTGGGACAGCTGGCTCCAACTCACCAAATGGATGAATTCTTTCAATGCCTGGCTAGTATTTAGGTGGGGGAGTGCTTAGGAATTCTGCATGCCCTACTAATAGGCCAAGGAATTTGCGGTAAAGAACAGAAACCAAATGAGAAAGCTAGTACCAATGACATATTGATGAATGGGAATAGAATAAATCAGAGTCCAGTTGCTCTTAATTAATGATCCAACCCTCATAATCATTGTTCTTGACAGCCTTAGCAGTATGTGTTGTTAAAAGGCAGTGTTCTGGTTGAAGCTTACCTACTTAAGGGAAGCAGAAGACTTAAAATGCTAATTTTGCTGTTATTTACCAATCTCATAGCAATAACAATGATGCTCTAAGTTTGGGGGTTATATAATTTTCTCTGAGGTTGTGTTAATATAAACCAACTCATGTATAGCTACCATATGATAGATTCAGTACTTGTGCTGCTATCAAAAATAACCAATATATGACTCTTCACCTCGTCATCTGAACACATTCACTACCTATGGGTGACTATGTGGGACGTCTTCAAGGTGATGTTTGTAAGTGGTGTTAGGCACTCAGACTGAACAATAAACCAGGTATCGTGTTCAGCTTCTGCAAGAAACAGCAAGCTGAAGAGATTTGACTTACATTTGAGTGAATATAATTTTTTTTACAAGGCTTGCAAGCAAAATGACAGATGTGAAACCATACACAGCGAAGATGTCCAGGTCAGGACACACCCCCTGAGACAAAAGGAGAATAAAAATTAATGGGACATAGAAAAAGGATATTTTTTTCCCCCTTGATTTGTCAATTAATACTCAGTTTTTGGTCTGGAAGACTTTTGTGCTTGTTTGGAAGTGTCTCATGGAAATGTATCTTGATTCTGATGTAACAGGGTGTTCTCATTATCTCTGTAATGACTGCATATAGCTAATTAGATAAAGATTCATAGACTGACACAAGCCTTAGAAGAAAAGATAAGAGAAGGTCACTCTCTTTTGAACACTTTCTTAAATTGCTCTGGTTTGTCCTGCATCAAAACCAATAGCATCTGTTTACTGGAAGCATCTTGTCTGAGAAAGCATGTACATTTGCTCTGAAAACATCAGGAGATGACATTCTGCCTCTTCCCTAGTTTGTTTCAGTGATTAATCACCATTGATAATGTGCATCTTTCCTTTAACTTGGATTTCTCTGTCTTGGGCTTTCAGCTTTTGGTATTTGCTTCGGCTTTCTCTGCTAGATGAAAGAAACTTGTGCACCCACAATTTCCTCTGGTGCAGGTCCATCTATGCCTCAGACTAGGCACTGCATTTGTTGATTTATTTTATTTTTTTTTTATATAAACAGCATGTCCTCTTTATGTCTCATTTAATAAAGAATCTTTCTCTACATCTTCTAGTGCAGTATTTTCCAGAACCTCCGCTGACCTTTTGAAGAGGATGGGTAACAAAGGGATGCAAATTCAGCAGTACCAGCCTGACCAACTCTGTCTGTAAAGAAGCCATTGCTTTTCTCTTCTACTCACTTCTATCTTGGTCATCCAACCAAAGGCTTCTTTTACAGATTCACGGAATCACCGAATGGTGGGGTTTGGAAGGGGCCTCTGCCATCACCTAGACCACCCCCACTGCTGAAGCAGGTTTGCCTGGATCAGGTTGCATAGGAATATATCCAGGGGGGGATGAAAGTTTCAGAGAAGGAGAGCCCTGTCTAATGCTCTGCCACCCTCAAAGTAAAGAAATTTCTCCTCATGTTTAAGTGAAACCTTCTGTGTTCTAGTTTGTACCCACTGCCCTTATCCTGTCCCTGGAAAACATTGAGAGGCTAGCCCCATTCTCATGACCTCCAATCTTTAGCTCTTTTCTGAGCATTGAGAAGATCCCCTCTCAGTCTGCTCTTTTCAGGCTAAACAGTCCCAGGTTTCTCAGCCTCTCCTCTTAAGAGTTCCTTTATCATCTTTGTAGCCCTCTGTGGAGCTCTCTGTTGAACCAGGGAGTCCACAACTGAACCTGATACTCTGGATGTGGCCTCAGTAGGGCAGAGTAGAGTAGGAGAATCTCCATCATCTTGCTGGTCCCATTCTACTTACTGCACCCCAGGACACCACTGGCTCTCTTGGCCACAAGTGCACATTTCTGTCTCATGGCAAACTTGTTGTCCACCAACGCTCCCAGGTCCTTTTCTACAGAACTGCCTTCCAGGGTCATCCCCTCAACCTGTACTGGAGCATGGGGTTGTTCATCCACAAGTACAGGACTCTGCACTTGCCCTTGTTGAACTTCCTGAGGTTGCTACACCACTTTGTTGAAATGTCATGGCTGAACATCATGGAGCTCTCAAAAACCTGCTTGCAGCCTCCTTGAGCTAGAAAAGCACACCCTGTTCTGTAAGCATAGCACATGTTCCTTGTTCTTGCCTTTTGGTTGGATGCAGCTGTATTTTACTGGAATGGGCACAGCTGAGGAATGGCTCCAGGCTGCCCAATACAACTTCCTCAGACCCATCACTCATCACTGTTTCTCAACTTGAGGTTGTCTACAAAATTAATTAGTTTTGTGTTTATTCTCAGACTGCTGATGAAAACAGAGGATCAGTGCAAGAGTACGGCAAATCCCTGAAGAATCGTGTTAGAAGCAGATCTATCAAACAATCATTTCCCACTGTCTGTCAGTCAACTGTCTTCCAACCCATTTAATGTGGTAATGATACTGTTTTGGTCTGGGGTTTAATGTCAATCACTTGAATCTTCATCCATGGAGACATTAAAAACTTGATGGGACATGGCCAAGGGCAACATGCCCTAGCTGACCCTGGGTGGGCTGTTGGACTAGATAATCTCAAGAAGTCCTCTCCAATTTCAGTGGCTCAATTCTGTGATCAGTAAGCCAAATTCCGTAAGGGTGTCTGTAGTTCCTTCCAAATCACTTCTAGCAAAAGCCCTGAAAATCAGGCTGAGTGTTTTGCAGGGCTTCTTTCCCACAGAATCTTGTTGACTGACACTAGCTTCTGTTCCTCACCTACTAACAGCCACATTTCAATGTTGTGTTTGGGTTTGATGTCATGTTAAGCAGTCTATTATTTCAGGTCTGCCCTTTTAGGATGTAAGAGGAGCCATAACTCTTACAGAGCCTTCTGAAATAGCTCTGGGATTCCAAGGTATATGAAAACATTACTAAGTCTGAAAATCTCAACAAGTGTAGAGACTTCCTGATACAGAATAGAGATGTTTATTCAAGGTTTATTTTATAGACAAAAAAAAAAGGCAAGTACAAGGTCCTGCACCTGATTTGGGGCAATCCTCAGTATCAGTACAGTCTGGGGAATGAAGGTATTGAGAGCAGCCCTGCCAAGAAGCTCATGAGGGTATTGGTGGATGGAAAGTCTGACATGACCCAGCAATGTCACAGCCTGGAAGACCAGACACATCTTGGGCTACATCAAAAGTGTCATGGTCAGCAGGTCAAGGGAGATGATTCTGCCACTCCACTCTGGTGCATCCAGCTCTGGAGTCCTCAGCAAGAGAAGGACATGAACCTGTTAGAGAGAGATCCAGAGTTGGGCTAAAAAAATGGTCAGGATGCTGGAAAACCTCTGATATGAGGAAAGGCTGAAGGAGTTGGGGTTGCTGATCTGGAGAAGAAAAGGCTTTGGGAAGAACTTATTATGGCCTTTCAATACTTACAGGGAGCTTCTAAGGAGTACAGTGAGAGAGATTTTACCAAGCACTGTACTGGTGATAACATAAGAGGGAATAGTTTAAAACTGAAGAGGATAGGTTTAGATTTGGCACAGGGACATCTGGCATGATGAGGCAGATGAGACACTGGTCCAGGTTGCCCAGAGAAGTTGTGGATGCCCCACTATGAGAAGTCTTCTAAACTGAGTTGGATGAGGCTTTGAGCAATATGGTCTAGAGAAAAATATCCCTGCCCAGGGCATGGGGATTTGACTAGCTGACCTTTAAAGGTCCCTTCCAACCCAAACTGCTCTGGGTTTCTATGAAAAACAGGTAAAATGCAGAGATTTTCTTTTGTAGGAAAAAAAAGCTCTTGTTTATATAGAAGTAAAAGAGCAATTGGACAGACACAAAGCTAACACACCTATATATAGACATTTCTCCTCAATGTTTTGACTTTGTCAGAACATTTTAATGGCTTTTTAGTCAAAGCTATCCTTTGCCTTGATTGTGGGTGCTTGGCTTTCGGCCATCTAATAAATTATTCCTAAAAGATTCTCAATTTTCATTCAAAATTTCCTGTCTACACTTATGTCAATTTCTCTCAACATTTTTCTCAGCTTTGAGGAATTAGCCCTTTCAGTGTTCAAAGCACATACTTAATGTTTGAGACTGTCCTTTCTCTGCCCATAATAAGTGCAGTCACCACAGGCAAAGTTAGACCAAGAAAGGAGAAGAAAACTGGAAGTCTGTAGCATAGATTCTTTTTCATGTTTGGGTGGAGTTTTCCAAAGTTTCTAAATCACCAGGAAGAAATTACCATAAAGCTTCTAAAGTGAGAGGTACAGCACAGATAAAATACCTAAAGTTGTACAGGCAAGACTGGTATGGTGTTTTGTTCTGTTAGAGGCAATAGAATAATAGAATAAACCAGGTTGGAAGAGACCTTCAAGATCATTGTGTCCAACCTATTATCCAACACCACCTAATCAACTAAACCATGCAACCAAGCACCCCATCAAGCCTCCTCCTCATCACCTCCAATGATGGTGACTCCACCACCTCCCCGGGCAGCCCATTCCAATGGGTAATCTCTCTCTCTCTGTAGAATTTCTTCCTAACCTCCTGCCTAAACCTCCACTGGCACAGCTTGAGACTGTGTCCTCTTGTTCTGGTGCTGGTTGCCTGGGAGAAGAGACCAACCTCCGCCTGTCCACAACCTCCCTTCAGGTAGTTGTAGAGAGCAATAAGGTCTCCCCTGAGCCTCCTCTTCTCCAGGCTAAGCAGCCCCAGCTCCCTCAGCCTCTCCTCATAGGGCTTGTGTTCCAAACCCCTCCCCAACTTTGTTGCCCTTCTCTGGAGATGCTCCAGCAAGTCAACATCCTTCCTAAACTGAGGGGCCCAGAACTGGACACAGTACTCAAGGTGTGGCCTAACCAGTGCAGTGTAGAGGGGCAGAATGACCTCCCTGCTCCTGCTAGCCACACTGTTCCTGTAACTGATTGATAAAAAGTAAGCTCAGATTTGAGTGGGTTTTAAGGAAAGTATGAGTGGAATTTGTTTGCCATCTCCAGATTCTCAAAATCAGGGAACCTGCTTTTCCTGGTGTGTACAAAATGCTATGGCATACAAGGAATCATTATGAGAGGAAAGGTGAAAACAGAGTGAAATTAAGCCCCGAACATCTGAGTGACTTTTTTTTTTCCAGTGTCCAAGTGCCATTGCCCTCTTGTTGCAATCTGGAATTCAAAAAAATATTGCAAAAAATCCAACTTGTTGATAATGTTTGCAGCTATCAGCTGGGGTAACTGTAAGAGCTGCTCACAGAGCTTGTTTTTCTTTCTGTGTTCTGACAAAGAGCTTTGGAGACACTCTCTTGTTTGAACTGACAGCATACTCAACAGTGTATGCAAATGTTTCATTATCATATTATTAATATTTTTTCCTCTAGATTATTAGCATAGAAATTACTCAGGTAGAGTATCTGCAAATGACAGTGGAGTCTCTGAAGCCTTCTGTGTCCCCCCTCATTCACCAGAATTTAATAGTCACGTAGTGCACACCAATGACCACTGGAAAAACAAGCAACCCATTGACCCTCCCTCTCTTCTCCTTCCTGTAACTCCAAGTGTTAATTTTGGCAATATCAGGAGATCTGAGCTATAAGCTGGAACTGGATAAAGTAGTGCTCTTCCTGTAGGGACAGGCTTCTGTTTGGATTGAAGGCTGCTCCTGCCACCTGGGATAGTGTGTGACGGGGTCATCTCCATCTCATAAACATGGAAAACTCATGCCCCATATGGAGCAACGCAGCCATGACAACCAAGTAATCATCTAGGCTCAATTTATACTTTTAGCCAGCTGTCACAGAATTATAGAATGCTTTGAATTGCAAACCTGAAATCCTTGTCCTGTCACAACATGTCTTGCTAAAAAGACTGTCCCCATCTTCCTTATAGGCCTCCTTTAAGTATTGAAAGACTGCAATAAGTTGTCCCTGGAGCCTTCTCTTCTCCAGGCTGAACATTCCCATGTCTCTCAGTCTTTCTTCTTGGCAGAGGTGTTTTGTCCCTCTGACCATTTTTATGGCCTCCTCTGGATATTCTGCAACAGGTTCATCTTTTCCTCCTTTGTTTTCTTGTGCTGAGGACTCCAGCACATGAGTATATAACTAAGTTATACCATTTGTTAAGACAGTCAATTATAGTCCTTCAAAATCTCTTAGAGGTTGAAAGATATCTCCAGAGAATGATTCATCATACCATAAGTTGGGAGGGGAATCAGATGTGGGGGGAAAGGAAGATGACTCACCTCTAAAGGTTCTGATCTTGTTCTGTTGAGTGAGGAAGGAGCCAAGACCAGTAAACTTAATGGGTGCCCACTTCCTAGGTAGGTGTGATGAAACCAAACCTAATCACAGGTTGTCTGCACGCAGCTGACACCTCTGTTATTAAAGCGGTCACAGCATGCCAGACTTCTGGGCATAATTGGTTGTGGACAACATGAAATATTCAGTGTGTTATTCTTAGAACCAACCACTGGGTCCTGTCTAAAAATGGGGGAAAAAACATTTTAACACCCACAAAATTTCCCATGTCTCTCTTGCCCTGATGCTAGACATCTTTCTTTGACTTCTGTTGGATTGTGGCAACCTGTGCCAGTGTTCAGTCAGCCTCACTGTAAAAAACAGTTTCATGATGTTCAGAGGAAACTCCTTGTGTTCCAGTTTGTGTCCCATTGTTTTTTGGCCTGGCGCTGGGCACGCTGTCCTCTTTCCACTCCCTCTTTAGGTATTTATAGACGCTAGTAACAGTACTCCCTGAGCCTTCTCCAAGCTGAACAAACTAAACTGTTTCAGCTTTTTCTCATAATAGAGATGGTCCAGACCCTTCACCATCTTTGTAGCCTTTTGCTCTCCACTGTCTCCCTGTCCTTCTTGTACTGGGGAACCCAGATCTGGACAGGGAACTCCAGGTGTGGCCTCACCAGTGCAGAGGAAGGATCATCGTCAACCTGTTGGCAATGCTTTATTGTTTTCTGATGGAGCAAAGGCACATTGCTGACTCATGTTCAACTTGGTGTCCACCAGCATGCACTGGTACATGGGATTGTATCTTTCTAGGTTCAGGACTCTGTCCTTCCCCTTCTTGAATGTCATAAAGTTCCTGTCAGCCCATTTCTTCAGTTTGTCAAGGTCTCTCTGGATGGCAGCATGATTCTCTGCTGTATCAGCCATTCTTTCCAGCTTTTCATCTTCTTCGAACATCTTCTTGCATCTTCTTTTAAGTCCTTCCCCTGCGCTCAGCCTGCTTACATAGATACTTGTGTGTTGACTTTTGTCTCCCAAATATGCGCTCTGTCTCAGTGCTGCTTTCTTGTTCTGGCAGCCTTAGGAGCTCTGGGTGTCATAACTCACCATCGGTGGGTTCTGCTCAGCTAGACTTAGTCAGCTGACATTGGACACTGAAGACTGTCAGTTCTACCCTTCTCATGATTTTTTAGTCCATTTGCCAACTTAAGTGAAAGCTGACATATAGAAAACATTAAATTCTCCCAAGCGTGGGTGAAAATGGATGGACTTTCAGGAAGAGAAAAGTGGTATAGTTAGTGGTTCTGCTGGGACAATGGTCTCTCCTCTTCCCCTCTGGCATCTGAAGGAGCACAAATTCCAGTTCAAGTGTTTTCACAAGCCAGATTTTCAGAAAAAATCTCTTTTTCTTTCTGCCTTATATCCTGTAGAGTTGAATTCATAAGACAGTGTTGGCATAATCATCCAGGACATTGTGAGGTGCAATTTCACAGGAACCTCGGTTTCAACGTTTCCAGTGCCCATTTTATGAATGCCACTTGTGTCTTTGGTGGTGGTGGGGATTATCATTCTTGTGCTGTGGACCACATAGAATCATTTTGGTGTGAAGAGACCTTTAAGATCATGAAGTTCAACTATCAACACAGCGCTGCCAGGCCACCATTAAACCATGTTCCTCAGCACAACATCTACACAGATTTTAAACCCCTCCAGGGACGGGAATTCCACCACTGTCTTGGGCAGCCTGTTTCAGGGCTTGACAACTCTTTCAGTGAAGAAGTTTTTTCTTAATGCCCGGACTAAATCTCCCCTGGTCCAACTTGATGCCATCTGCTCTTGTTTTATAGCTTGTTCCTTGGGAGAGGAGACCAACAGCCACCTCACTCCAGCCTCCTTTCAGGAGAGTGAGAAGGACTCCCAAAGTTCTGTTACAAAGTTCTGCCCCCTGGAATTATTTAAATATTGCAAATCCTGATGGAAAATGGCTAGGAAATGGGGACAACCAAGCACCTAAACCTTGAGGTCTTTCTCCTCCTTTGTTTACTAAGTCTTAAAGCCTCCTTGTTCCCTCAGATACTTCCCACCAGTGTTAGAACATGACACTTCACCTCTGTGGCCACCTCTGGCAGGGCCTTGCAGAGAGCCCCAGATGCCAGCAGGCACAACCCCCTCACATTAAGATGCCTCTGAGCAAAACAAAGTCAGTTTTACTGATTTTATAAATGATGTAGTACTAGAGGTAAAGCCTTGCCCTGTGCTCTTTTGCCATTGACAATCTAATCCAATACTCATCAGCTTTGGACCTTGCACCTATAGCTTTGATTCCTTGCTGCTGCAAAATTGAGAAGAGCTTCATGGTGACCAGGATGAAATCCTGGGTGACCATTGATTTTTTAACTCAGTTGTCCATTTTCTGATGTCTTCTGTAGTTTTCTGTTTAGTTTCTCACTGTCCCCCTCACCAGCTACGTGAGCAACATTTATTTTAGTTGTTGCATTTAACATTAAATTTCACTGGCATTCACTTAGATGCTCTCACCTTTTTTTTTTTGCTTCTTTCAGTCTGAGTACTAGCTGTACCAGTTTTAAAGCCACTGACTGTTTTCCATTCTGGAAATGTGCTTAAGGGAAATCTGACCTATGTGTCTGCAAACCACTTTGTGATCGAACAGTACATTATAATGCTTGTAGAGGGGAAAAGAGTCAAATCACAGAAGCCATTTCATGTATCGAAGGAAAGAAGAGCTAACCATTTTGAGGGAAAAGATTGTACCTTAACTTAATGGAATTGCTTAACATTCAGGCCATAAGTCTCAAAAATGAAGGAATATTTTGAAGCAGGCATGACTTGTGGATTAGTTATGGGGTTTAGATGGACAATATGCCTCCTTTATTCAACATTTTCAGTTCCTGTGGCTGAGGATGAGTTTAACCCACAAAGGCTGGGACTCTCTCAATTTCCTAAATCAGCATCATTTGGTAACTTATCTGTGGAGCTCATGAGTTGAGTTCAACCATATGTTCTACTCCTGGCAGACTACAGCTAATTAAGATGGCTTTTGAGCCCCCCAGATGAAGTGTTGTATTGCTTTTGGAGCCAAAACTAGTGTGTGGTGCCCCTTGAAAAATCCGAATCCAAACTGCCTCTAGTCTTGCCAGAAAGAAAGTAGGGGATCTATGGAGACTGATGGTAGCATTTCTCTGCCTTCTAAACACAGTGGATGGGCACTGCCTGTTGTGAATCTTCTCATCCTGGAGATGTCTACAGCAGGTCATCTCATACTTTGTAAATAGTTTCTCTCCATTGGTGTAGATTTCTCTGATCTCTTGCAGGCTAAGCACAGCTTGTGAGCTATGGGCTTATAGCTCCATGCAAACTATTAAGCATGTGCAGAATGGCTTTGTTACAACATTGCCAATGAGACATTTACCAGTTTTCTTTTTTCAGCTTTCTTTATACAACAGCATGCTTTGCTGGTGGTGGGACTTCCTGTGGAAAACGCACTCCCTTCCATGTAATATTATGGAAAGGCTGGAATAATTAGTCTTTTTCAATACCTGTTTATATTTCCTTGCAGGTAAGGGCCCCTGTTTAAGGTAAAGATTCCTGTGGTCTTTTGTCTGAGCTTTGCTGCTTGAGCCTTCTGCTAGTGACATCTCTGATCTGAATGCATTAAGATCACTTCTCCCCAGATGCTTACTGACTTCTGTTTTATTTAGTGCGCCTGGATGGTTTTCTAGGACTACATCCAAGGTAATCTCTGACCTTGCTGGTCCTTTAGTTAGCTGCAGTGTACACAGAGCCCTCCAGAAAGATGTGGTTGGTTCCACAAGCCTTCCTCCAGAATGTGTCAAGTGCACTAAATTTCCCCACGCTCACTCTTTTCGACAGGATACACATACAGGGAGACAACAGTGACACAGTTTTCACACATGCCTATGTAAGGCCAAGAATAGGTTCTCACATTCATAAAATCAGCATGGCCTGCCCTCAGGGAGGAAAGAAACTGATTTATCTTGCCTTTTCTTATCATCATTTCATCTCTCTCTCCGCCGTGTCCCTAAGACAGTACATTTCAGCCATGTCTTCTGGGAGTCTCAAAGTGCCATGCAAGGTAGAATCATAGAATCACTGAATCATAGAATGCATTGTGCTGGAAGGGACTCTCCTAGATTGTCTTGTCGAAGCCCCCTGCACTCATCATCACCAACTAGATCATGGTCTCTCAGGACCCCATGAAGTTTGACCTTGATTGTCTCCAGGGATAGGGCATCCACCGTGTCTCTGGACACCCTGTTTCAGTATATCACTACTCTCATTGTAAAGAACTTCCTCCTTACATCCAACCTAAATCTACTCTGCTCTAGCTTAAAACTATTTCTCCTCACTCTATCACTACATGCCCTTGTAAATAACCCCTCTCCAGCCTTACTGTAGGTCTCCTTCAGATAGTGAAATGCTGCTATAAGGTCTCCCTGAAGCCTTCTCTTCTCCACCCTGAACAACTCTCTCAGCATGTCTTCATAGAACAGGTCTTCCAGCCCTCTGATCATCTTTGTGGCCCTTCTTAGACCAGCTCCAGCAGGTCCATGCCCCTCCTATGTTGAGGACTCCAGAGCTGGACACAATACTAATTGATGCAGTCAAGGATACACAAGTGATTTCAGCCTTCTACCATTTCATTAAGAGTTGTTATTTTAATGTGTCTCTTGTCCACATTGCTGGGCTTGCTTGGAGACCAATACTCCTCTCCACATTGAGGAATAAGCCATATATTTTTAAGGAGAAAAAGATATGGGCTTGAAAAAGAAAATAGTCACAGCAGAGGGAGGTATTTGTGCTAAGATTAAAAGTACCAATCCAGTTACTGGCAGCAGTGCAGCAGCACAAGCTCTCTGAGCTCACTATACCTATGTCTAAAGTCTCACAGGTTTGGCGTGGGGCAGCTTGGCGGAGGAGATGCTGAACATGAGCCAGTAGTATGCACTCACACCATGGAAGTCCAACCACATCGTGAACTGCATCAAAAGCAGCATGGACAGCGGGTTAAGGGAAGTGATTCTGCCCCACTGCTCTGATCTGGTGAGACTTCATATGCAGTGTTAGGTTCAGGTCTGGAGCCCTCAGCACAAGAAACACATGGCCCTGTTGGAATGAATCCAGTGTAGGCCGCAAAAATGAGCCTCTGGTGTAAGGACAGGCTGAGAGTTGGGGTTGTTCAGCCTGGAAAAGAGAAGGGTTTCTTGCAGCCTTTCATCTCTAAGAAAGATGGGGACAATATTTATAGTAAGGGCTGTTGTGATAGGACAAGGTGTGATGGGTTAAAACTGTAAGAGGGGAGATTTAGACTATGTATAAGGAAGACATTTTTTACAGTTTAGGGTGGTGAGAAACTGGTGTGAGTTGCCCAGAGAAGCAGTCGAAGCTCCATCCCTGAAAACACTGAAGGTCAGGTTGAGTGGTGCTCTGTCTACCCTGATCCACTTAAAGATGTCCTTGCTCATTTCAGAGGGCTTGACTTAGATGACCTTCAAAGGTGCCTTCCAACCCAAACCATTCTATGAATTTGCTCTGCATTTTTTCTGGATGGGCCATTGGTCAAGAATTAAGAACAATCCTTGGGAAGGAGAACTGGAGGTTTCCCTGTCAAGTGGATGCCATCCAGTAGTCTCAGAGATCACTGAGGTGTTGCAACATATGGCACTACAGGATCTCCCTTGCTTCCTAGATCCTAAAGGAGAAGTCCACAGAAAATCACAGAGAAAATGATTAATATTACAAATCCCATAGAGTCTTAGTTGTCCCCATGTATCAAGCTAAACATTGCTTGATGTGAGTGAGGAGGTAGTATTTTACAGCTTATTCTCTGAAACTGTTAGCCAGTGTCTGCACTGGAAGTAAAAGAGATCAAGGTGGGGGGGTGGGAAATTAAGAAGGCAATGTTGAGATTACTCTGCACTTGGGCCAGAATGAGGCATATGTCCTTACTTTCAAGCTGAATAAAGATTAATAATATGTTAATGATTTTGTATGTATAATGAGTGAATATGGCATTCAGCAGCTCTATCGGGAGTCAACTGCATAAATGCACTCCTGAAGTATGACACATCTGATTTTCTCTTGGTAATTTTCACCTCTGGCCCTTCATCATCTTGACTTGCCTTGACATGACACAAGGCAAGCTACACCTGCTGTTTCCTTCCCTTTAGATCAAGCATAGGTTTTGTGATGGCAGCGAGAGCAAGGAGGACTGAAACGAAATCACTGTGGTGGCTGAAAGGCGTTTGCTGCTGGAGACCCAGCAAATTCTTTTCCTACTGCCAGGAGGGGAGGTTCCCTTCATGCAAGGCATTTCTCTGCTTGTGTCTCTTTGCTGCCTGTAAGTTGCTGTGTAATTGTATCATCACGGGAAGTATTCATTAAAAAGCTGGAACCATTAGCAGAGGCGCTGTGGCCTCCTTTGTTTTGCACAAAATTAGATACCAGCTCCAAACCCAGTTCTAGCTGCACTCACGTTCGTAAATCAAAGTCAAGTATTTCATTAGAGTGTCTGCAGTGTATGTATATAACTCAGCAGCAGAGTGTCTGCTAAGCCTAATGTGTTGCATTTAATTAACATTTAATTAGACTTTTTTTTTGTGGGAGGTGCGTTAAGTATTTGCCAGACAGCTCAGAAGCATGAATCCACCTCTTGCTTGCTGGACATTAGTCTGCAGTTCTTGTAAACCACAGGATTGTTTTGGCTGAAAAAGACCTCTAGGACCATTGAATCCTGCGATCAGCTGAACATCACCATGGCTGTTAAACCATGTCCTGAACGGCCACATCCATGCATCCAGGAGCAGTGACTCCACCACTTCCCTGTTCCAATGCCTGACCTCTCTTTCACGAAGGAGATGTTTCCTAATATCCAACCTGAACCTCTCCAAGTGCAGCTTGAGGCCATTTCCTCTCATTCTGTCACCTGATACTAGGGAGAAGTGGCTGATCTCACAACAACCTCCTTTCAGGTAGTTGTGAGGGGAGTGAGGCCTCCCCCTCAGCTTCCTTTTCTCCAAGACCAAACGATGCCAGTTCCCTCAGCCACTCCTCATAAGACTTGTTCTCTAAAGCCTTCACCAGCTTTGTTGTCTTCCTCTGGACATGCTCCAGCACCTCAGTCTCCCTTTTGTAGTTAGGCACCCAAAACTGATGCAGCCTTACCAGTGCAGGGACAAGATCACTTCCCTACTCCTGCTGGCCACACTATTCCATACCCTTGGGTCCTTTTGTCAGGGGAAGCTTTCCAGCCATTTCCCCCCAAGCTTAGAGCATTGCACAGGGCTGTTGTGACTCAAGTGCAGCACCCAGCACTTGGCTTTGTTAAACCTCACTGAAAATGTGCTTCCGAGTCAGGCAGATCTAGTCCCAGGATACTTTGAGATTTGTAAGTGACCCTAAATTTCACAGAGTTTAATCTTTATATTGGATATCTCCTCAAGTTTTCTTTTACTAATCTTATATATGTTGTCTTTTAATGATCTTCAGAAAGATGACGCACACACAGGCTGGACACCTTCTCCAAATAACCTTGCATAGGTGAAAACCATCTAATCTAGAACAAGTATCTGCAATACAGGTGCATCCATTTGAGAAGTCAACCCAGGTGCTCTTGTCTGAGCCAGGTTCAGGGCATGATTTATCTGACAAAAGGAAGACATCTATACTATCATGGACAAACCTGTGACATTATCTGTATTGCATCTGTTGACTAGATCTCCACTATTGGACAAGATCAGAAAACCAATGACAATATAGACACCTGAAGACAGATAAGATGAATCCCATCTATAGTTTCTTACCATATAGAGGGAGACTGGAGATCTGTTGACTCAAGTCAGCAGATGATGATGAGACATGGAAACAGTTTGCCCAGAGAAGTTGTGGATGCTCCCTCCCTGGAAATATTCAAGGTTGGGATGGATGAAGCTTTAAGCAACCTGGTCTGATGGAAGTGTTTCTGCCCACGGCAATGGGATTTGAACTAGATGATCTCTAAAGTCTCATTCAATCCAAACCTTATATGATTCTACAATTTAGGTAGATACTTATATTGGGGAATATAACTAACCTTCCCTCAGCTATCATGACTGTTGCAAGGATTTTTCCCTGTAGACTCTCAATTCAGATGCTGTGTTTCTGGTCCTAGCTCTCTGCCACACTCACAGACTGACTGAACGTAACTGGGAGCCTATATCTGGACTATTTTAGGGCATAGATGTGACCAGTTTTGCAAGTAGAACAGAAACATAGCAAGAGTTGTGAACTCATGGGCTCATTGCTGTGGTCATGGCTGCAGGCTCCTGGAAAATCACAACCAGCTCATTTCATGTCTCTCTCTGCTTCATTTCTGAGCAGTGGTTTCATCTCATCCTTGTCCTATATGGCTTTTACCCTATGCTGTTACTCAGCCATTGCTGTGCTCACCCTTTGGTTGATGGGAGAAGTGATCCATTTAGAGAAGTTGTCCTTTTCAGAGTGTAGTAAGGAGAATCTAACCAACATGACAGATTTCTTCATCCTGGACTAAACAGATTTTCTGGATAGAAATAAAGGGAAAGAAGGAAAAAGGAAGGTTGTTTCATTGTGTTTGGGATTTTTTTTTCTCCCCCTGGTCAGCTGCCCAAAGCTTTGTATTATGAAAATCTGTTCAGGAGGGCTCATCTCATTACTTCTCATTTATGTGGACACTCATGTGAGAAATGATCTCTCTGATCCTCTGAAGCTTGGCTGGCTATTCCTCATGTATCCCATTCCCTAATTGGTTTTGTTTCATCCCCAGTTCAAAATGCCAGGATATTGTTGAGCCTTGAAGGGAAAGAAAAGCATGAGAGATTGATTATTTTTTCTCTTTACCGCAACAGTGTAAGTGTATGGTGGAGGTGGTGACATATAAAGAGTAGAGGAGAAGGAGTATAGTGAAGGTAGGTCTGATGTATAGAGTTGTTTCCTACCTGGGTTAGTAGACCTAATAGACCATTGAAAGCCAGATCTCAGCTGGCACAATCTGTGTAGCTCCCCTGAAGTTAGTGGAAGTCAATGCTAAATTACACCCTATATGGACTACAAGACCACTGAGTCAAAGGGGTTTTAAATGATGTGGTTCAGTGAGGTGAAGCAATATGCTCCTGAGTCTGCCAGGAGCATACAGAAATCTACAAGCTGTAATAACCTCTCCATACCCTTCACCAAGGCTTCTCCTTCCTCTCAGGGAGTAAATTGCACCAGATCAGCCTGCCTGAGCCTTCCCCTCTGCATGCAATTTGTGCAGCTCAGCCTCACGCTGGCAGCTCCTCACAGACCCATGAGGTGAAGCTGAGTTACACCAGCATCAGGTTGGGCTCTTCCTTGTTTGCTACTGTGGGACTTCTCATGGGAATCAGAAAGAGGAGGAGGCAAAAATCAAGAAAACAACAGGAATTTTATTCAGTTTGGAGATCTCTAAGTTGCCACTGATCAAATCCAGTACTTTCCTCATGAGGTAGAAAAGATTACTTCCATCAATCTCCAGGAAGGCTCCAAGTGGAGCCTCCCTGTTGTAGGTGCCTTCATCCTTTCAGATCTGGGACACACTTATTTTTCAAAGTTAGATTATTTTATTCATGTTCCTCCTCCTTTCAGCTTCCTCCTTTGCCACAAGCTGTAGAAGATGGTCCAGATGCAGGCACCACAGAACAGTTGTTAGTTGGGTAATCTTACAATGGACTTCAACTACTTTTTGTTCTTTCCACTTTGTGGCTCCTAGTTTATTTTCCTGACCAGCAGCAAGTTATACTTCCAACAGCAAGTTATACTTCTCCTTATAGCTGCATGTTAATACTTGACCCATGGATAAAAAGGAAAATGTGACAAGAAGAGGAAAGAGAAAAATGTGAAGCTAAAGGTGGCATTTCAAGAATAATCACTTCCCACAGCAGTTGCTTTGGATGTTGTCCCTTCCACAAGTAAAATACAAACTCTTTCCAGGGAGTACATTTTATGGCTGCTGTGGGATCAAGAAGGGAGAAAGACAAACTGTCACTCTTTGCCATGTGATTGCTTTTCAGACCAGCAGGTCTCTGCCACATATTAATATAGCACTAAGAGCACAACTTGGCTTACCCTTGGAGTTTACCTTCACAACACAACACATTTCACTGCTGATTATATTTTCATAGTTGTCCTACAGAATTCTTTCTATACAGGTTAGAGATTGACCAGCTGGAAAGCAACTTCTTAAAGAAGGACCTGGGAGTCCTCGTGGACAACAAGTTCACCATGAGCCAGCATGGTCCTCTTGAGGCCAAGAAGGTAAATGATATCCTAGGAAGCATTAGGAAAAGTGTGACCAGCAGGTCAAGGGAGGTTCTCCTCACTCTCTGCCCTGATGAAGCCACATCTGGGGTACTGGGTCCAGTTCTAGTCTCCCCAAGAGAGCTCCTCTCAAGATAGGCAAAGAAGTGCTGCAGAGAAACCAATGGAAGACTACAAATATTCTGAGGGGACTGGAGCATCTCTCTGATGGAGAAAGTCTAAGAGACCTGGAGCTGTTTAGACTGGAGAACAGACTGAGAGGAGACCTTCTCAATGTTCATGAATATCTAAAGTGTGGGTGTCAGGAGGATGAGGCCAAGGGACTATGAACACAAACTAGATCACAAGAAGTTCCATTTGAACAGAAGGCAAAACTTCTTTCCTGTGGGGGTGACAGATTGCTGAACAAGGCTGCCCAGAGGTTGTGGAGTCTGCTTTCTGGACATTTTCAAAACACCCCTGAACTCCATCCTGTGTATCCTGCTCTAAGTGATCCTGCTTTAGCAGTGAAATTGTACTAGATGGTCAGCAGAGGTCCCTTCCAACCCCTCCATCCTGTGATTCTGTGATTCTTACTATGTGCTTGTGGATCACACAGGATCAAGATCAGAGAATGTGAATTAGTACATCAGAGTATTTTAGACACATGAGTACAGAGGCAGAGACATACAGTGGACACTAACAGTGACAGGATTGTGAACCTACAGCCACACTGATGCTCATGTTTCAGGTTTGATTCCTGCATGCTCGGTCTTTAAACCTCATCTCAGCCAATCTTGCAGTTGCCTTTGCCCACAGGAGCAATCAATCCTTGATCAATAACAACAGAAGAAAATGTTATGTGGAATGATTTTCTAAGGGGAAAAAAAAAAGAGTTTTTTTAAACATAGAAAAATTCGCATGACTATTTCTCACACCCAGTTTTGCAGCAAACACATGATTTGGCTGTCTAGAAAAAAATGAATTTGTGGTCCTTGCTTGTCAGCCTCCATGATCTGTGTCATTTATACCTTTGCCTTCAGGCATGTAGCTGGACAGCAGGAGTGAGCCCAAGAGTGGGAGGAGTAGGCAGGTGAGAAGGTATTCAACCCTGTGGGCAGACAGCTCATGAACTAAGATACTCTCTTCCTAAAGGGAGTAACTTTGTAAACTCTTTAAAAAAAAAGGAGAGGAGAATCGAGAAGAGGGAAAGAGGGGAGGGGAGGGGGAGGGGAGGGAAGGAGAGGGGGAGGAGGGGAGGGGGAGAGGGAGAGGGAGAGGGAGAGGAAGGAAATAGATAATACCAGTTTATTACAGGATTGCTTGTTCCTCTGCAAGATGTGGCATCCTGGAGAAGGGATTTCCCATTTCCAGTGTTTTCACTTCAATTGTTTGACAACCACTTCTGCCCTGTGCAGGCTTCCTTGTATCCTCTCCATTATACATAGTTTTTTCCTGACCCCACTTGTACTTCAGCCTGGTGATCAAACCTTTTGGTTGATTTCTGGCTCCAGTCTCAGCCCTACAACTCTTTGATACTGCTTTAGGGCAGACAGAAGTGGTTTTCCAGACTGTTAGCTGGCTCGGAAGAGCTTATATTTCAATGTATATCAATATTTCACATTGAGTTTTCAGTTATATTTCCCTTTTAAGTGTGATCATCTGTTCAAAGAAACTGATTTGGGTCCAGTTCTTCTGGACAACAGGAAACAGAAACAATACAGAACAATTCAGACACTCCCTAAGGAAAGGATCTGTGCACAGAGCTTATCTTTCCCAATGTGGCATGTGCTTTGCCTGCAAAATGCCTAACTTCAATTTCTTTGCATCATCCTGAGAAATAGCAAGGTGAAATTTACCCCAGGCTTGTGCCTTGCTTCAGCCCCTAATCAATCTTAACAGCCATTTATTACTCCATATTTTACCAAGCAAAAGAGATTATGCCTTAATTATATCTTCACATGCCTTTGAGGGTTGCAAGAACAAGGCAAACAGAGTTCCAGTCAAAATAATCAGTAAAATAAAAATTAAAGCATCAATTTTCTCTTCTGTGATTTTGTAATTGAAATACTCTGTCCTTTTCAAGCTTCCTGATGTTTGCACAGCTTCATGTCCCTGTGTGATCAGTGGGAGGAACAAGGTTTCTCCATTGGTGGGTCATCCTGCTTCTGAGAAGCGATGTCCAGAGGTCACTCTGTGTCTGTGCTGGCTGTTGTAGAAATCTGCCTTACAGTAGATACCTGCAGTGGGTCAAAAATTCCCCCCTAACATTAAATTTGCCAGATCAGCTCAGTTGGAAACAAATGGAAGCTGTATTTACAAGCAAAACTACAATCTACCCAGACTGGCCAAAGACTATTCAATAGCATATGACATCAGCTCAGATATAAGAATGAAGTGAAAGAAAGGAGTGGTGTCTATCCTTCCAAATAACCACCGAGCTTAGATAGTGGTCTAGTTGATGTGGTGGTGTTAGGTCATAGGCAGAACTTGGTCCATTCCAGCCTCAATAATTCTGTGATTCTGTGGTGCCTCTTTACAGGCCAGCCAGGAACACACAACTCCCCAGATTTTCTACAAGCATCCTGAGTTATCACCATGAATTTCTCTCAGTGTTCAACTAGTCCAGATTTACTGCCATATGTTGGCCTTTTGTGTAACTCCCCCTTGTCCCCCCACACTGTTAGCAGCCTCAGGTGTGCAGAATGGCTCCATGAATCTGTGAATGTGATAAATGCTCTCCATTACTGGCAAGATTGTTTCGCAGCTCTTTGCGGTTGGTTTCACTCCAGAAACGCTTCCGCTAAAGCCGGCCTTTTTATTTCTTGGTTCCAGTGGTTCCTGTGTCTTCACAATTGGCCAGTGCACCTTTCACTGCCTATTGGTTGTTACAAAGTCGTGCAGTGTTGGTTTTAGGCTTAATCTATTGTCTGCGGTCCTCAGAGATCTGACCAGGAAGATGGCTTTTGATGTGTGCTTGAACTCCCACAGCTTCCCCAAGAAGTTTCAAAGCAGGGGAGCAGAGGAAGCTCGTTACTCTTAAAGTCCTGTGGCTGCATGGTTTCCTAGAAGAGGCACCATGTGCAAAGAATGACCTTGGAGGGGTGATGAAAATGTCCAGAAAAAATGGCAAGAGCCATGCCAGGAACCATTGTAATGACAGAACAAGAGGAAATGGCCTCAAAGTGCACCAGGGAAGGTTTAGATTGGATATTAGGAAAATTTTCTTTACTGAAAGAGTGGTCATGCATTGGAACAGGCTGCCCAGGGAGGTGGTGGGGACACCACCCCTGAAGGTGTTCAAAGCCATGTAGACATGGCATTCTGGGACACAGTTTAACGGCCATGGTGGTGTTGGGTCAACAGATGGACTCAATGATCTTGAAGGTCTTTTCCAGCCAAAATGATTCTATGAATAATTTTCAGTGCCCTTCAGCTTTCCCTGCTTTGGTTAACATATCAGTGTATAGTCAATAGTCCCATCCTTGTGTAAGGACCACAAAACCCATCAGCCACTCTTTTGTTACAAAAATCACAGTACTGTAAAAGTGAGAGCATCAAACCATACCTCTGTGCTCTGCAGATCTCTTCTACCCTTTGCATGACTTTGAATGACCTCCCTATGACTTTTCATTGTCCTAATCATATTTACTTAGGGAGGTGGTTTAGTGGTGTCCTAGCAGTGATGGGCTAACAGATGGACTTGGTGATACAAAAGTTCTCCTATAAACAAAATGATTCTATGATTCTACTCTGAATTTCTACTTACTTGAAACAGGGAGGCCAAAAGCCCTTGTGGGAGATGTGCCTAGACACTGGTGCCCTGTAAAGGAAGAGACACAAGATATTTGTGTGAAGAAAACTGATGAAACCATGAGAATCTTCTCGGCTGTCACAGGATTTGCTTGGATCAGGCCATGCTTGGATGTGCAAAGCTGAAAGAGTCTCTGCTATAGTTTGGAAGAATACATTTATCTCACATAAGAGCTCACTGCCTATCATATTGTAGGAGCTCATCCAAGCCATGCATGACCATCTCTGCAAAGGATCCCAAGGATTTAGGAAGGTTGCTCTAAGACCTGTCTGGGTGTGCATTGCAAATCCCCTGGAAAATGCCAGGGTGCTGAGTACTCTTGAGTTCACCAAAGCAGGTGGTGTGTTTTATTAGATTAATGGTGTTCCTGCAGGTGCTGTGGTTGCACACTGTTGAGAAATTATATTCTACCTGCTTCAATTTCCCCATTTCTTCATTTCTATGCAGGTTTTCTCTTTGCTGCCTGGCACTGGAGGGGTTTTTTGTGTGTTGCTTTGTGTTGCTAAACAGCTGGTCTGTTCCACCTTTAAGCGGGCCACCCTCCACTGGAGGAAAAAACACCTAAATCAGAAGAAGGTGCTGTGTTACCCAGTGTGAAACACCACTGTCCTCATTTGAGTTTGCAGGGGTCTCTTACAGAGGTGTCTCTGAACATATGTGAACTTGTGGTGCTCCTTTTCCTGTTCCTCTATCAGCAAGGATTCACACCCATTCCCATTACCCTTTCTGCCATTCAGTGGGCACTGTGGTTCTGCCTGCATGAGTCCTTCTGCAGAGCGATGGAGAGGAGGGGGGATGAGAAAAGCTGCTGTGTTTTCTGTCAGATGGAGTTTAGTAAATAAGTGTAAATAAGGCTTACAGAGCCATCCACAAGTTTAAAAGGATCCAGCCAGAAATAGCAAGCTGGCAGGGCAGGCTTTGCTCAACAACATCACCCTGGCTGACGAGTTTTGTTTGTACATTTTTATTACTTTTTGCTGTGACTGAAGCAAAAGCTGATGGAAGAAAATGTGCATAAAGGTCCAGGAAGTGACCTGGAAGTGGAAAAGCAAGCAAAAAGGCTCTGCAAAATCGTCATATCTCAGTCATGGGCTGGGCAGCTTTCCTGCCTCTTACAGTTCCTTTTCTCTGTGTGTAAGGTGATATTATTTTTATTTGCAGAAGAGAATAGAGGCTCATCTGACACTCAGGTCCATGATGTGATGTGGTTTTCATAAATGATGACAGCAAACATTTTCCATTGCAGAAGTGGGCTCCCAGAAATGGAACAACAGAAAATCCATTCTCCAAAACCCTTCCAGGGAGCCTTTTGGAGGGATGGAGGAGATCACAATGCCATCTAATAGCATGCTAATAGCATGCTGAGCCCACCTCTGATAGGTGGGGAGGGACTCCTCAAGATTTTGGAGTGGAATTTCTGCTCTGTGTTGTGGGTCCAAACAAATTCAACTTGAACCACTGAAAAATGATATGTACATTAAAATATATACATTATATATAGAGAATTGCTACATATTATATATAGTATATATTAAATGTTGTTGATTATTGGAATGGGCTGCCCAGGGAGGTGGTGGTGTCACTGTCCCTGGAGGTGTTCTAAAAAGGATTGGATGTGACACTTGAAGCCATGGTTTATTTAGTCATGAGGTGTTAGGTATCAGGTAATAGGTTGGACTTGATGATCTCTGAGATCTTTTCCAACCTGGTTGATTCTGTGATTCTATGATTATTATTCATATATATTTGAACTGGTTATCTAGGTTTCCTCCATAACAAGTAGATACCAGAAGGCACCTCCAAAGTCTCTTTCACCTCATAGGAAGCTGAGATGAACAGATTAGCTGCACTCTCAGCAAAGGATCTGAGCTAAATGGAGATCTTTTTGATCAGCTGAGATGAGACAAAGGTCATCTGCTCTACAAAGCTCGGAGCTCTTATTTCCCATCCCCAAAGATACAGTGTTACCCACCAGGCAGAATGAAAGGACAGCTTTATAGGGTGGTTGAGGAGCAACTCAGGAAGCACTACAATCACAGAACCACCAAATGGTAGGGGTTGAAAGGGACCTCTGGAGATCATCTAGTCCAACCACACTGCTAAAGCAGATTCACCTAGAGCAGGATGCACAGGATCACATTCAAGTGGGTTTGGAATTTCTCCTGAGAAGGAGACTCCCCAGCCTCTCTGGGAAGCCTGGTTCAGTTCTCTCTCACCCTCAAAGGAAACAAGTTTTTCCCTAAGTTCAAGTGAAACCTCCTGTGTTCTGGTTTGTGTCCATTGTCCTGGGCATCAATGAAATGAGTCTGGCCCCACCCTCATGGCCTCCACCTTTTAGATATTGATAAGCATTAAGAAAATCCCCTCTCTTCTCCAGGCTAAACAGCCTCAGGTCTCTCAGCCTCTCATCACAAGAGACATTCCAGCCCCCAAATCATCTTCGTTGCCCTGTGTTGGACTGTCTCCAATAATTCCCTGCCCCTCTTGAACTGGAGAGCACAGAACTGGACCCAGGACTCCAGGTGTGGCCTCACTAGGGAAGAGCAGAGGGGAAGGACAATCTCCCTTCATCTGCTGGTCACACTTTTAATGCATCTCAGTAGACCATTGACCTCCTTTGCCACAAAGACACATCACAGGCTTGTGGTGAACTTCTTGTCAACCAACACTTGCAGGTCCTTCTCTGCAGAGCTACTTTTCAGCAGGTCAGCCCCCTCTTGAACCTCTCAATAGGCAGAAGTTCTTCAAGGAGACCAGCTGGTTGTCAGAGTGAGTTTGTAATGAACTACACTTTGTCTGATATAGCTGGGACTGCAGAGGTTAACAGAGATTCTCATTAAAATTCAGTCCTCTAAAATGGAATATCCTGAAATCTGCTGCATTTCACACCACATGAAAGTGGGTGTAACAGCAATGGAATAAGTTTGAGTTCATCTCTGCTTAAAGTGTCAGGCAATTTGCAATACAACATGCAATATTTTGGTGTGAAGACATCAGCTGATCTTTCCCCACGTACAGATTTCAATTTACCTTAGCAAAAGACCTGGTCCCAGAAGTTCAACAAAATTATGGGCAATACCCCAGAAACACAGGGCTCATAAGAGTGACAGAAACTGTCAGTCAGGGGGGGACCGAGCTCTGAGCATCCCTTTGCAGTACAGTGTCTCAGATCCAGCCAGCCCCATCTATGTCTATTTATAATTGCAGCTCTCCTCAGTTAATCATGTGAAAAATGACATTTGTCCCCCTGGGACCTGTATCTGACGCAACATTTTTTTTTACAAAGTTGTTAATCCCAAAAGAGAATCCCCAAGTAAACTGATTACGAGGCTGGCAGCATGAAAGAAGCTCAGACCTCCCATTAATCACTGCACAATGCATAGCAAATTCTGAGCTGCATTTAGATACACAGGAGCATTCCTTTTGCTTAAAGGAATAGCACAGAGACAGCTTCAGTCATCGTGTGAGTGGGCAGCTGCTGAACACAGAAGCTATCCTCTAGTTGGTGGTAATGCATTAAGCAGAAGCTCCTGTTCTTCTGGTTTGCATGTATGGGAGTGTTTCATGCAGAAATAGTGGGGTGAGAGAAATGGAACATGTAAAAAGAGAAGATGCTCAAGTAATATTTTGCTAATGCTTGTCTTGTCTTTCCCACCAAAGGCTGTCCAGGCAGGTTCTTCTCTCATCTCACTGCAGATCAGCACCCACCAGGTTCAGGACTGAGGTTTTCCAATGCATTTTTTGTTCAAGAAATAAGAATTGAGATGTCAACTGAAACAACCACTCAACTGCAGAAACACCAGTAATGCTAAGGACCATGTGGAGGTGCAGAAATGACTGTTAGATGCCTGGAGATTTCAATTTGCTCAGGCTTTGGCCTTCTTCAGTCCCCTTTGGCAGGAAACAAGAAAGTATTTAGTGAGAAAAAAATATGAGCACTTTTGGTTTGCATCTCACAGGCAAAAAATGCAGGTGAACACAGCTGAATTTTACAGTGTTTTGTCCTCAAGGCAAAGCATTTCTCCTGTGAGATAGGGAGGACAAGAGGAACCCTTTTGGTTCATATATACACCCTGCATCCAGGTACTTGTCCTGAGTCTTTGTAGAGAGGTTGGACTAAATGACCTGCAGTGGTCCCTTCCCTTCAAAACTATTCTATGATTCTTTACATCTATGATTATATAATTCTATGATTCTACCTGCAGATCCTCTCTGTGAGCAAAAACCAGGAGTCCTACCCCTGACTCAGTCTGGCTAAATGGGTAAATGACTTGGCATCATAGGAAGAAGAGAGAAGAGGAGGCTCAGGGGAGACTTTCTTGCTGTCTACAACTACCTGAAAGGTGGTTGTAGCCAGGAAGGGGTTAGTCTCTTCTCCCAGGCAACCAGCACCAAAACAAGAGGACACAGTCTCAAGCTGCACCAGGGGAGGTTTAGACTTGAGGTGAGGAGAAAGTTCTTCACGGAGAGAGTTGTTAGCCATTGGAATGTGCTGCCCAGGGAAGTGGTGGAGTTGCCATACCTGGAGGTGTTCAAGGGGGGATTGGACGTGGCACTTGGTGCCATGGTCTAGTAGTCATAAGGTGTTGGGTGACAGGTTGGACTTGATGATCTTTGAGGCCTTTCCCAACCTTGTTCATTCTATGATTCTATGAATTCTTGTGCCCTACCAAATAACTGAGCTTCCCAGTTTATTCCCAAGTTCTGGTATCTCCAAATCTTACTGCACTCCTCAAAATTCTTCTTGGGAGACAGCCCACCTGTTGCCTCCCAAAGCATAACCTTCAGTATTTCAAGCAATATTTCTTTTCATAGACTGCTCACAGGTGATGATGCAGAATGGGACAGGGACAGGTTAATTTAGAGGTGTAAATGTAACCAGGGAAGCAACAGGAAGGGGTCTGGGTAGTGCCACCAGCAGCACACCAGGACCTTCTTTCCATC
Source organism: Dryobates pubescens (assembly GCF_014839835.1). Taxonomy (NCBI): domain Eukaryota; kingdom Metazoa; phylum Chordata; class Aves; order Piciformes; family Picidae; genus Dryobates; species Dryobates pubescens. Next base: position 15,078,178 of record NC_071625.1, on the reverse strand, counting down.
AGAGTTCATTTGGCAGGAAACCACACAGCTTCCCTGAGTATCTATCCCTGTTAGTCCTCATTATGTGCCCTCAATTGCTTTGGAATCAAAATAGCAGTTTCTTAATGGTCCATCTCCCCTCCCCTGCTTTTCTGCTGCATGTGTCTGAAATTAAATTTAGATTTTAAATCACAGGATGATTTATTACTATTTTCTAATGGTCAGCCTCCCACCCTGGTTAAATAGATGATTTACCAGTAACTTCACCCTTAGGAAATGAAAGTCTCATGAACTGAATAGATGATACAAGGCTCTTTGTTAGAAGATCATCCAAAATGATCATAAGGGACCAGGTCTGCAAAGTAAGTTGAGAAATCTATTATTTGACAGTGTGGCTGAGAGCAATCTTGAGAGATTGCTTGGGTTCCTCCAAGATCCAAATAGAAACATAGAATCATAATATTGTTCTGCTTGAAAAAGACCTGTAAGATCATCAAGTCCAACCATTATTTAACTCAGCCAAGGCTGGTGCTAAACCATGTCCCTCAGCTCCACATCTCTGCATCTTTTAAACACCTCCAGGGACGGGGATGGGGACGTTTCCAGTGTTTGAGAAATCTTTCAGTGAAGAAATTTATTCTCATATCCAACCTAAACTTCCCTTTCAGGTAGTTGCAGATAGTCAAAAGGCCTTCCCTCAGCCTCCTTTTCTCTGGCCTAAACAAGCACAGTTCCTTCAGCTGCTCCTCCAGAAGACCCGGAGAAAAATCTCATGAGTTCAAAAGATAAGGGAAACTGAGGCAAGGGAGAAGATTTGAGACAGCAAACTATCACGTGTATACTCAGTGCAATGGAAGCACTTCTGAACAACCTCCACCCAATCCAAGAAAAGGGGAAATTATCACTGTGGTAAATTCAAAAGCATGCTCAGTATGCCTGTTGAAAAATGGTTGAGTATGATTCAGAGCACATGAGACATTTCCATCCTGCTGAGGTGAATACAAACACACAGCTCTGCTAGGTGAGGCAGAATGTAAATCAGCCTTAATAGTTCTGGTCTTTCACAGTTGAGGGCACCAGCCTGCATTAGCTTGGGACCAAAGTGGCTAGTCCCCACAAATTAATGTACAGTTGAGTGCCTTTTGTGAGGACTCCTCCTGGGCTATTGTGGGTAGGTGACTCCAGCTTATCCTGGGGAAACAGTGCCAGCAGATCAGATGGAGTGAAGAGCAGCTGGTGTGAAAAGCTTGGCTTTGAGAAATGGAAATGGAAACGTGTCAAATACATTTGGGAGTTGACTTCCCAGGCTGGAAAATGAGACTGAAAGAGGAGACACAAATAACCTTTGTGTTAAGCAGCTCTTGTTGCTGCTGGAATCTCCCGCTGCTTCCATTAGATAGTCTTTGCTGAGCCTCTGAGCTGTGGAAAGGTGTTTCTGCAGTGGGCATGGCTGTTCCTGTCCTACCTCGATAGTCCGGCTCTTGTTTTTATTGGTTTTGTTGTCTTCCACCATTTACTCTTTGTCTAATATAAAGAGACACACCTTCCCAAAGGACCCTAAGGAGACATCTAGCCGAAAAATGGGAGTTTCTGAAATAAGCCAGCCACTAGATGACTGACAGGGGCTCACTATGAAACCTCCTCCCTTCCCAAAGGGAAGAGAAAGGGAATAAGGGAAAGCGACCGATGGGTTGGGAAAGAAACTAAACCAGCTGGGATGGAAATAAGAACAATGAAATGAAATAGATACAAATAGATACAAAACTGATGTCAAACACAACCCCCTGATGTCAGTGACATCACTGTCACAACTGATGCTGTGGGCAGGCACTGGGGAAGTCCCAGACTGGACTCAGCAGCTTTCAAGAAACAGTATTTCAAGGGACTGAAGAAAGAGTAGAAAAGGAGGAGTCGCGTATAAAAAAGGAGTGAGATCAGGAAAGCCCTTGCAATAGCCTGTCATGTGGCCTTCCTTGACATCATTCTTCATCAAGGCTACATCTGGAGTACTGTGCCCAATTGTGGACTCCCCAGTTCAAGAGAGACAGGGAACTACTGAAGAATGTCCAACAGAGAGCTACAAAGATAATGAGAGGACTGGAGCATCTCTCTGATGAAGAAAGGCTGAGAGTCCTGGTCTATTTACCCTGGAGTATACTGAGAAGGGATCTTCTCAATGCTTCTCAGTATCTAAAGAGTGGGTGTCTAGCGGATGGGGCCACACTCTTTTCAGTGGTGTCCAGTAACAGAACAAGAGGCAATGGACACCAGCTAGAATACAGAAAGTTCCATCTAAACACAAGGGGAAACTTCTTTCCTGTGAGGTTGCAGTAGCACTGGAAGAGGCTGTCCAGGGAGGCTGTGGAGTGTCCTTCTCTGGAGAGATCCCAAACCCACCTGGACACGATCCTGGGCAACCTGTTCTAGAGAGCCGTGCTTTAGCAGGGAGGTTGGACTAGATAATCTACAGAGGTCCCTTCCAAGTCCCACCTTTCTGTAATTCTATGATTCTGTGATTTTTTTTCCTCAACATTCAACTTTATTGGCTTTTCAATATCTGCTCAAGTTAGTGCTTCATGAAGTGATGTTTTATATCCAGAAAAGGAAAAGCAGGAGCAAACCAAAGCACGCATCAGCACTTACTAAGGTAATGAAAAGAGACAGTTTTGTTCTCTCATCTCACAATGCTGGGGGGAGGGGGAAGCTTATATAAATACTACCAAAGTTCCCAAATCTACAATGTAAGAAAACCTGATATCAATTATGTGTTTACTAATCCTCTCATAAGGCAATAACAACAGGCTTAATGACGTCAGGTCTATCTGCAGTAGTGAAAAGACATTAAAAAGCAATCACAAAACAAAAGCAGATCTCTACCTAATGCTCTGTTCATGAGGATGTAGGAAGGCAGATTACAGCTCTTCATGGGTTTCGACTGAGCTAGCAGTGTAAGGAAAAATAAAGTGGAGATAGGTTTACTGCACATAGTTTGGTTAAAAGGATGGTGATGTGTGAACCTTGACTCTCACCAAATGCATTTGTCAGCTAAATACGTGCTGAATACAGGCAAAGGAAAGCTCTCAGGCAGTCGTTGGTGCATGTTCTCAGACTTTTATATCTTCTTCTGCATTTGCAGCATGGAGCTAATTAGCAACATTTGCATTGTTCTGCTTCTTCTCCTTTAGTGAGGAAATCAATGTTTTCAGCCTGAGGATAAGGAATAGCAAATGTCACATACACTTATGGAGTGTCTGTACGCTCTTTGGTTCCTCTAACAAGTAGGGTGTATCTAGAGTCAGACTGAAGAGGATTCAAACCCAGGGAATGTAAACATTCAATGTCAGATACACAGGCACAATAGTGATATAATTCCCCAAATCACAGCAAAATGGCTCACTCACTAAAGGACAAAAATATTTGTGAATCTATTTTAAATGACATAACCCCTGTCAGTATTAAGAAAAACCCAAACCACACTTTTAGAGTTGGGTGATTAAATAAATATATCAGCATATACAGTGAGCTGGTAGAGTTATGAAGTCTCAGCATTAGGGGAAATTCAGTGGTTCTGATATGCAGGGGTTTGTCATTGCAGTCTGAAATATTACAATGCTATGTTCTGATATTTTCCCCTCCCCCCTCTGGTGTGCATTTGAGAAAAGCATCACGTTTGTTTTGTCAATGAGAATATATCACTAAAACTATTCCTGCATTTATTTTTGTTTGGCTTCAAGTATTTCATTTTCACTCGCCAAAAACTGCAGAATATGGAATTAAAATAAGGAAGTGAATATAAAATTAAACATGAGCATAAATGTGGGGTGAAAGAGAGCACAATAAATAAGCTTGTAACATAAATCAGGACAAACAATGTATCCTGAAATGTATTTCAGAGGGAACAACAACTAAATGCTAAAATCTATTATCTGAAAGCCTTATTTTAAGCAACACTGAATAGAAATCAGCTCATTCTTCAGGGAGCTTGAGATTTTGATGATTCTGTTTCAAATTGTGGTGGGAAACTATTTTTCCAAAGCCCTGTAAAACAAAGCTAATGTCTTTTGAAAACTTTATCTGAAGAAGTCTCTGAGGCATTTTGGATTGTACACTTGGGTCAAACAGCAAGCAAGACTATTTCCCAGCTACTTTCACATGAGAAGGCAGATGGGGCTGTGTCTTACCGTCAGACTTTTGTGGTCACGGTCTCTCCAGGGCTGAACTTGAACATTTAAGCTGTTGTTGTTGTTTGTATTATTACTGTCATTGTCAACATCGCAACTAAAATTAAAGTGACCCTATCTGCAATCCTAACTTACAGTCTTCACCCTCTCCAAAGGGCAGCAAGATTTCATCTGTGTCTGAAAAAAATTACTTTAGCCCATTTGAAGTTTAGGTGCCATATATGTGGTGCATCTCACCCAGGATTAGAGGTAGGGCTCACGTGCAAATACACGGAAGTTTGGCACTCTTTGGGAGTTCTCAGGTTGTCCAAGGCATCTGCACAGGGCTGGCAGAGATGACAAACCTGCACTCTTCTGGACTGTCATCAGGTACCCTCAGTGACTGAAGCAGTTCTACATGTCCACATTAAGGCATACAAAGTATTCAGAATGTAGGTCTCCATATGTAGCAAACCTCCAGAGTCAATGGGGAGTCCATGGAGGGTAGTCTGCGGCCTCAGCTATTACAGGCGTCTGTGTTAGGAGTAATATATCCCCAGACTCCATTTCCTGTATGGGCAACACAGGGTAACTTGCTCACATGAAATCATAGAATGGTATTGATTGAAAGGGACTTTCAAAGATCATTGAGTTTAAACACCCTTACGTAGGCAGAGACAACTTTCACTAGATCAGCTTTCCCAAAGCCCCATCCAACCTGGCCTTGAAAACTTCCCGCGATGGAGCACCCACAACTTCTCTGGGCAACCCGTTCTAGTGTCTTACCAGTCTTGTAATAAGAAATGTCTTCTTTATGTCCAATCAAAATCTACCCTTTTCCAGTTTATAACCATTGCCCCTTGTCCTGTAACTACAGGCCTTGGTAAAATGTCTTTCACTATCTTTCTTAGGAGCCTTTTAAGTATTGAAAGGCAAAAATAGAGCCTTCTCTGAACAACCCCAACTCTCTCAGCCTGTCCTCATAGCTGAGATGTTCCATCCCTCTCATCACTTTTGCATTTTTGCAGCTTCCTCTAGATACAATCTAATACATCTATGTCATTCTTATGCTGGCTACCCCAGAGATGGATGCATTACTCCAGGTGAGGTCTCACTAGAGTGGGGGGGCGGAATCCCCTCCCACAACCTGCTGGTCATGCTTCTTTTGATGCAGCCCAAAATATAGTTGGCTTTCTGGGCTGCAAGCACACATTGTCAAGTCATGTCTAATCTTTCATCTACCAGTGTCTTCAAGTCTTTCTTCACAGGACTCCTGTCAATCCATTCAAAGCATAAGTCTACATTGCTACTGAACATTGTTCTGACCCAGGTACAGGACCTTGCATGTGGCATTGTACTTTGAAGGCTGACCATGGAGATATCTATCTTACTGACACCTGTATTCAGGGTGACAGATTTCACCCTGCTGTTGGCTGGAGTGCTGCTGAAATCAGTATCTGGATCTGGGATCTGAGAAAGCTCATCCATGAGTGGCTGCAAAACAGACAACATGTGACCTTTGGGGTGGCCTCTCTCATATGGCACCATTCATAGTGCTAACTAAAACTGATAGCTGCCTGCAGACTTCAAGCTGTGAAATGCCCTTTTGCTTACCCTTGAGACCTGCAAAGATGCATCCTTCAGCTGGGAGCAGACTGGAGAGGGCTGCAGAGGACACTGCTTCTCATTGCCTACAGTGGCAGGTATCACATTGTACAATCCTATGGAAGTTGCACTGATTCAAAACCATTTAACTGTACTTGAAGATGGTCTGACAGGTAGCTAAACGTCTGGAGACATTTCAGGAGCAGCTTTTTGCGTTGATCCTCATTTTTAGCATGATCACACTGGAACTGTCCATCAGTCTTTGCTGACTGTCAGTCCTGCTTCTCCCTCCTAATGCTGTTTTCATCTGCTTGCCAGTTCCAATGACACTAAAAGAATGACTCAGACTTCCAAGAACTGGTTCTTAGAAATGCACAGGAGACTACATTTGTGGGCCTGTGGAGAGCAGGGTTTCGACATGAAAACCAGAACTTCCTGTTCTTCTTGGTTTGGTGGCATATCAGCCAATGTGTGTGCACCCTGATGGCATTGCTGCCTCCTCTTCTTCTTGGTAAACTGGTAATGAGGGGAGTGGGAGACAGCATGGGTGGGAGTTCAGGGGTTATCTGGAAAACTGGAGGGATTTAGGGAGCTTCAGGGTTGTGGAGAACTGGAGGTGTTGTGATCTGCAAAGTGGATGCATTGCCAGGCTGAGGACTTGTGAAGGTCCTTGGTGTTATCTCAGTAGGTGGAGATTGTTGTGTACATGAGAGGAAAGCTGGGACTCTTGTGGTAGGATTGTTTACAAAATATTGTGCACACAGTTCTGTAGAAAATCTGTCCTCTTTTAATTCTTCTGCTTATGAATAATATTTGGGTGGCTCATAATCAAGAATACTCCTTGTTCCCTATTGAATTGCACACTGTGGTGACTGTTACATCCTGGTCCACAGGGCTTGTCCATTTTTATGTTCCTTTTGTGTTCACTGGTGCAGCTAATGTGAGTATTTTCCTGATGAATGCTGGCAGATTCCACTTCAATTAATATTGATGAGTTGGAAAAAGGAAGAGAATGGTCGACTAGTAACATTTCCCTGTGGCTGGGTGTTTGAGGGGAAAAAGGCGGGCTTGTAAACCAGAAATCATCATGAAGGGCATGCAGAAATGAGGAAACACGGATGGACCTCTGTTTCCATTTAGAAAAGAGAAGAACCCCTCCAGGGTCATCATGTGAAGATAGAGAAGATACAGTGAGAAATCAGGAATACTGAAAAAAATCCCCAAACAAAAAAACAACAAAACAAAACACCCCAGAAATTGTGAAGAAGGGTGAAGATCTTCAGCTGGGCCTCTGTTTCCATTCATAAAATAGAAGAATCACTCCAGAGGCTTCATGTGAAGAAGAAGAAGATAGAGTAAGAAACCAGGGATGCTGAGAAGAAAAGAAATTTTGAAGATGGGTGAATTTGTACAGCTCAGATGGTGCATCACTTTATCACTGACTGGCTTCCTGACACACATTGGCACCAGTAAAAGCCCTGCTGGGGATTTGATGCCGTGATACACTCCTGCCACTGCAATATCCTGACATGCACACCCTTGGGAGTCAAGATGTGAGTGGCTTCAGTGGGCTGCCCACGTACAAATAAATCACAAAATCACAGAATGGTTTGGGTTGGAACGAACCTTAAAGATCATCTACTTCCAACCTCCCTGCCATGTGCAGGGACACCTCCTACTAGACCAGATTGCTTAAAGATCCATCCAACCTGGCTTTGCACACTTTGAGGCTTGGAGCCTTCACAACTTTTCTGGGCAACCTGTTCCAATGCCTTACCACCCTCATAGGAAAGAATTTCTTCCTAATGCCTAACCTAAATCAAGCTTCTTCCAGTTTGAAGGAAAGTGCCCATGGGCAAATAAAGCCCACATTGTTCTTTCTGAGAAGAAAACTTCATGTCAATGCGTCCCAGTCTCACCATAGCACTGGGCTGGTAAAATAACACTGATTTTCCCTGTTGGCTTCACAAACAAAGAGATCTGGCAATGTGTCATGGACAAAATAGATCTGTTCAAATGAAACCACCCTGACAAATAGCATCCTTCTTAAAATTTAAATTAACTGTTTTTTCCCTCCTAATTATACCAGTCACCGAGCCAAATTCTTAGCTGTGCTTTCCCTTTGTTTCTCTTGTTTATTTAATCTGATTTAATTTAATCAACCATTTGTTTTTGGAGCTGTCTTTATGAATCTGTTTAAGTGCACTGAGTGCTTAAGTGCTACTTTGGAAACAGAGATTCACTGTCTCTTTTTTGGTCTCTTTTTCCTCCTGATTTGCACTCCTCCTAATGAGGTGCAAAATCTAGAGTCCAGGAGATTCTATTTCATGTCCACTTTAAGCAGACAATCCAGTTTCCTTAAACAGAGACTGACTGAAAATTAATTGAGGGCTTCAGGATTTGCCTTGATGTGAAAGTCAAGGGAGGAGATTTTCCCTCTCTACTTCATTTTACTGAGCCCCCCACTTACAGTGCTGTGTCCAGTTCTGGAGCCCTCAGAACAAGAAAAATGTGGAACTGTTGGAGCAGCTCCAGAAGAGCGCACAACAATGATCACACACAGAATCACCAAGGTTGGAAGAGACCTCAAAGATCATCAAGTCCAGCCTGTCACCACAGACCTGCTGGAACTCCTCTTCTGTGAGGACAGGCTGAGTGAGTTGGGATTGTTCAGCTTAGAGAAGAAAGGGCTTGGGGGAGACCTTCTTGCAGCCTTTCAGTACTCAGAGGGAGCTACAGAAAAAATGGGGACAGGCTGTTTAGCAGAGCCTGTTGTGACAAGACAAGATGATTTGAAACTAAAAGAGGGGAGATTTGGGCTAGATACAAGGAAAAAACTTTTTACATTGATGGTGGTGAAATACTGACCCAAGTTGCCCAGAGAGGTGGTAGGTGCTTCATTCCTGGAAGCATTCCATGTTAGATTGTTTGGGGCTCTGTGCAGCCTGATCTAGTTGAAGATGTCCCTGCTAACTGCAAGGGCATTGGACAAGACAACATTTAAAAGTCATTCTATGATTCCACGAGGAGAGGCTAGACCAGTGGCCTTAGGCAACACGATCCCCAGGAAAAAAGAAAGAATTAAAATCTTGTAGGAGTGAAGCAAGGGTTCATGTCCTATGCTCAGGATTTGAGATACTTTTCCCTGGTAGTCAGACTTCCTCTCCAGATCATCACTGATCCCCATTCAACACCATTGCAAAATCATTGCAAATAATAATAATAGAGACAGATTTATCTCAGAATCATAACCAAACTCAAAAGTCCTTATTCCAAATGGTGATGAATGAAGGCTAGGAAGGGCTGAATAGGAGCTGCCAGGGGAAGAAACAGAGTTGAAACAAGGACAGTCATGGATAGCATTGATGGTCAGGCATGTCACTGCTGTTTGAAGGGTAGAAAAAGCAACTACAGGAAATACTGCTGCAAAGGGCAGCTAAAAGGCAGGTGCTTTGAACATTCCATTGGATGCTTGCTCAGCAGTGGTCACTGTGGCTTTTCATTATGTTGATGACCTCATAGTTGTTGATTATTGCTGTTGTCCATTCTCCTTTCCTCCTTCAGTCAAGATGAAAGGCCACAGAGCAAGGATTGATCTTAGCAGCAGCAGGGAAAGGAGAGACCATTTAGCATGACTCTTCAGAACACCATGTCCTGACAGCTGGCATCACACCATCTGCAGCACCCAGCACTGTCTTCTGCTCTGCATCATCAGCTGAGGGCTCAGGATGGCTGAAGTGCAGAGTCAAGGCATTGCTGGAAGTGAGCTATACAGCAGCCAGTCTGCTGGGTAACACAAGGTGAGAGTCAGCAGTATGACTCTTATTCAATATATGAGTTGACAGGTCTGAAAACCTGGAGTGCTCCCCAGCCACAGACTATGCAGGACCTGTCAGCTGGTACAAATTGAAAAATTAGGTAGGTTTGCCTGGATATGCATGAAATAAATGGAGCTTATCAGGAACTCAAAGGTCAGAGCTTGTCACTTACCCAAAGGTGTATCAGATAGGAGTAACTTGCGAGTGCCACAACAGGAGCTGTGTGAAATGATACAAAAGAAATACATTGCAGTATTGCCCACAGTCTTTGCCTTTTCTATGCTTGGGACAATCACCCTCATCACCCCTTTAAAGCTAGGGGGGATATCTTAATAGGGGGTTGGTGAAGTGGTGATGTTCTTATAACCATTTATTGATATCTTCAGCTCTTTTTAGCAAATCACTTCTAGAACATAGCTGATTCAAACCATCTACAGGCTTCCTTCTCTTAGCATTATTTATCAGAATTTATTCATCTCAAGGTTTTCAGACCTGTAATCAAGTTTCTGCTGAGTGATACAGCAAAAGCTGTGTCCGTTATTTACTTGACTACAGATGTTATCAAGCTATGGAGTTGGACATAATAAACCTACAGTGACCTCATTGCCCTTCCTCACTAGGTCTTGTAAGAAAGAAGCACATGAAGCTTAGGAAGAAGAGGGAAAAAAGTCCAAGGGGCAAAGAGTGCTCACTCAAAAGGGTTCTTTCTGCACTCTCATTTCTCTACACCCTATAGGTAAGAGGCAACCTCAAAACAAATGAGACATCCCTGCTTTATTTTGAAGGCTTTCTACTTCAAGGTCTCAGGACACTCTAACAAGAGACAGCAGCTCTTGGTCATCCTCAAGTCTTTTGGTCAAGACAAGGACAGAGAATAATGTATGTAGAGCGATGGAGATTGTAAGTACCAGCTGAGGAACTTTGGAGAAGAATAAATTGGAGGAAGAACGTGACCTGGAAAGACTGACCAGACATGAATTTTAAAGTAAAGCAGACAGAGGACAAGAGGAATTACTTAGATGGGACATATGTCTGAGAAGACCAGATAGGGTAAGGAAAATGGAAAGGAAAAAGGATAAACTCCATGTGACAAACAGAATTAAGGGAAAGATACTTCTCCACAGGTCTTCACCCCATCATTCCCCAGCCAGTGCTTACACCAGGGATTGCACAATCTAGGTGCAGGCTCTTGCACTTGACCTTGCTGAACCTCATGAAATTCACACAGGCACACTTCTCAAGCTTGTCCAGCAGCAGGGACTGGACAACATCCCATGACATCCCATCCCTCTGACATGCCAACTGCACTACTCAGTGCAGTTGGTTAGAGAGGAGAGCTTTGCTATACGTTAACAGCAAACTCATTCCTTATCGTATGGAAAAAGTAAGAATTTATAATGCTCAATCACTATTTTTGGAGGATTTAAAAAAAGTCACAACACTTGAAATGGTCCCAAGTCCTGTTTCAGGAATGTGAATGAAGTATTTCATTTTTCTAAAGCAGGAACATGCAGTACTTAGCATTTCCAATCGGAGTTTATTTTAGTCTAATTTATTTTCGACAGCTTTCCCCTCATCTTGAGTGCTCTGAGAAGAGATAAAGATAATACATTCCCACAAGAGACAAGGGATAAAACAACATCAGCAAAAGAAGATGTGTACATTGAGTCAATCTTCTTAGTGAGCTGAGAATTTCAGCCAGAGAAATAGGAACAGGAGGGTTGGAGACTCCAGGTGTGTGAGGTGCTTTCTCCTTGGCAGGGGGGTGTGACTGAAGATGTGGTGGGACATAAATGTAGGTTATTTTGTCCTGATGCATCCTGGCTTTGATATATAAATGTTGGACTCCCCTCCCATGTTAAAAGTCCAAGACCTCTGCCCAAATCTTTGGTATTTAGGGCTGTGTCTTTTTCATTTGTGTAAAAAAAAAAGACAATTTGCTTTGTTTTGTTTCTTTTCATCTGATAGAGATGAATGTGCACAAAATATGAACCTATAAGGAACAGAATAATTCCACATCCAGATGGATTTGGGCTGAAAAGGGAAGCTGTTTGGCGTTGGTCAAAGGCACAGCTGAGACTTTCTGATAACTGGTAGCCTCCCTATTTTTAGGAGGCTCTATTTTGATAAGAGAGCTGGAGCTGATATTTAGATCCTATCTCAGCGCTTCTGTATTTTCTCCTGTCTTTGTCTGGCCTGGTGCATTACTTTTTTCTTAGCAGGCAGTTTTCTAGAAATCCTTAGGCAAAATGGCAGTATCCTCCTCCTGATATTTTCTGCTCCTCCTGGAGAACTGCTAACCCTCCAGTGCTGATTATGATAAATGTTCTTGGTGTAACAAATCCAACTGCTATGTCTGCAAATTGTCAACTTCTATCAGCTTGAAATCAAACCGTTTGGCCTCTTTGTTGTAATGGTTTGATCCTCCCTTGTCTTGCTCTTATAATGATTCTTGGACTGTTTGGAGAGCCTGGCAGATGTTGGCAGTAAGGCATCCTTCTAATCTTCTGAGGTTTTAGTTCCTGACACTAACTTTCATATGCATTCATTTGCCCACTGACTGCTTGCTTGCTTGGCTGCTAACATTTGTCATTTCTTTATTTGTGGAGATGTTTTCTATTTGCACTGACTTCTCCTTTCCCATTTGACTCTGTTCAGCAATGATTGTGACAGTTATGACACAAAAAGGAAAAAAAACCCTCTTCATAAATTACATTTTTAAAGACTGAAAACCCTCAGCAAGGACTGAAGGCTGCTTATTCACAGCTCTTGTTGGAGATGTTTGAATAGATACAATATCTTGTTCTTTGAAGGCTTTGCAAGCAAAGCAAAGAACATGCAGTCCAGGGTTAATGGTGGGGCAACAACTTCTGGGTTGCCTCAGCATGAGTAATAGTTACATAGGAGGACTTGTCAAGAGAGCTGGTGCACATCAAGGTCAAGAACCATGGAGCAGCTTTTAGAATAAGCTATTTGAGCACATTTCTGTTCCTCCTGCACTGTCCTAGACATTTCATACTCCATTACACAAAGGAGTCAATGGTAGAACACAATTCCATGAGCTGGCCTTTATTCAGTTCATTTGAGGCTGATGGCACATGTACTAACCACAGAGGTAGCTGGATTCCTTTGTATGGAGAAGCTAGAACTACATGCTTCCCACTTACATACTGAAAGTTGCTTCCTAAACAAGATCAGCTACCTGCATCCCTCTCCTGAGTGAGGTATTTCTTCCATGAACTGCAGAGGCAAATAAGAACACTTGGGCTCCAAATCTAAAACTTAAATTAAGGTACATATTTCACTTGAGGTTTTTTCCACCTGGGAAGGTCTATTTCATTCCCCCCTCTCTAGATCATCTACAACGAAAACCATTCCCTGAAGAAATGGTCAACAGGAAGAAAACCCAATGTGGATAGGAATGTCCAACCACACATAATTTTGCTTCTGCTATCATTCTCTGGCAAGGCAAATTGTGGTGTGCTGGGATGTGAGACAGGATTGAAGTTGTCTACCCAGCTGTGTGAGAGGTATGACTGAGAAACAAATCTCAGCCCAGAGAGCTGTCTCCAGGCTGCTGGTTTCATTGGGAATACAACATCTGTGCAAGACAAATCACACTGACAGGGTAACCTCTTCTAGCACCATTTTGTAGGTATCTCCCAGCCTGCCATTTCAAACTTGGCTTTTGGACCCATTGGAAATGGGATTGCTGGACATGATGAAAACCTAGTTCAAGTTGTATAGTAGAAATCTAATCCCTGTATTTCAGCCCAACAGAAATACATGCACCATTGTTGTTTAAAAAGTGGATGAGGTGAACTCCCACTGAGTAGACCCTGATTAGAGCAGAGTTCCTGAATTTAAACAATCTTTTGTTGCCCAAATCTCTCAGGCTGTAAGTTGGTCTGTGTTCACTTTAACTCCAGGAGGGATCCCAGTCCTCTATCCAGGCTACCTTGGAGGACTACTGCCTTACTGTGTGGGTGGTGCTGATCATGCCAAGGGTTCTTTTCTGGTTTGTTCATCACAAGGACCACCCAACTGCCACGATAACAAGGCATCCCTTTTTCTACCAGGCTGGCTCTCCCTCCAAGCTATGCATGGAAAATGCATCATTCCCTCCCAACCTCTCTCTCTCTGCCACCTTAGTAACCATCAAAATGTCATTTTGGCCACCAGTCAGCAACCTTATTTTCAGGAAGAATAAATAATCCACCAAGGAGCTTAAATGCTTAAATTCTCCAAACCCCTCTACTTAGTGCAAGATGTTTGTGTGTTCTTTATTATGACCACCTCCTTTTCCCCTCTCTTTTGTCCTCACCCATCACTTTTCTTACCAGGCAGCTTGGTTGCTTTTGTACACAACATCCTTTCCCTTTCACAACACCACAAAGACCTGGTGGGGAGGCAGACACAGGAAATACTGCAAGCAAGAAAATCCATCCCCTCCCTGTGACACTTGAGCTGCTGGGGAGGGGAGGCAATGACATTTTTCATATGTGTGCTTCATTGAAAGCAAATGATAAAAAAACCTGCATGAAGAGAATTTTCTACCCCTACTTCAATATCTCCTCTCCCTTTTCCTTTCCCTCTCCTTTCTCTCCCTCTCCTCTCCCTTTTCACATGGTTTTCTTATATCCAAAGAGAGGACTATTGAATTTCTTGACTTATGTTACGTTATCAAGCACAGGCCCAGCAAATATGTAATTAAATGACTTCTGGAGTGAAGACCAGCAGGAGAGGAAATACCTCTACTATCAGAGACCCCCCACAAAAAAAACTTCAGATGAAAGCCTTCAGGCAACATGTGGGTGTCTGACCAGCAGCCTGGCCTTCTGCACAGCTTAGGTCACAAACCTATAGGTCATTCAAAACCCACATGGATGCTCTCCTATGCAACCTGCTCTAGGTAAACCTTCTCTGGCCGAGGGGTTAAACTTCATGATCTCCAGAGGTCCCTTCCAAGCTCCACCATTCTATGATTCTCCATGCCTGCATTGTCCTGTACATCTCTCCCAACTCCCTCTCCAGAGACTTGTGACAACCATTGCCTAGGTAACAGCATCTTGCCTGGTGTGTTCTACTGACTGCAGTGCATGTGGAGGCGTGTGCTGTGCCTGCATTCCCAGTGGGATAAGTGGAGAGTCAAATATTGTGTGTGGGAGAGAAACTTCTTATGTTACTTCTTGGCACCAGTGGAGGCAAGAAGGTCAGCATCTTGCATCCCTCTATAGCGCTTGGTGGTTGCTGCTGTGGTGGCTACTGTGGACTTTATTGACATCTTGGGAAGGGAGGAAGGGCTAGGAAGGGAGGAAGGGCTAGGAAGGGAGTGACTTGGTGGGCTTTTTGCCAGCATCCTTGCCTGGGACATCCTTATCAAATGTGAGTTAGTTATGCATAGCTAAAGCTTTGATTATTCACAAGCCAGCTGGTAGGGATGTTAGGGAGCCTGTCCATCCATGATCTGGATGAAGGAATAGAGTGCATCCTCAGTAAATTTGCGGATAACACCAAGCTGGGTGGCTGTGTTGATCTGCTGGGGGGCAGGGAGACTTCACAGAAGGATCTGGACAGGTTTGACTGAGAGACCATGGCTGCTTGCATGAAGTCCAACAAGCCAAGTGCCAGGTCCTGCACCTGGCTCACAATAACCCCATGGCAAACTACAGACTTGGGGATGTGTGGTTGAAAAGCTGCAATGTGGAGAGGGACCTGGAGGTATTGGTTGACAGTTCACTGAACATGAGTCAGCAGTGTGCCCAGGTGGCCAAGAAAGCCAATGGCATCCTGGCTTGTATTTGAAATTATGGTGGCCAGCAAGAACAGGGGGGTGATCATCCCCTTGTACTCAGCACTGGTGAAGCTTCAGTATTGTATTCAGTTCTGGACCACTCACTTTAGGAAGGACATTGAGGTGCTGGAGCATGTTCATTGAAGGGCTTGTGAAGGGCCTGAAGCATGTGATCTATGAGGAACATCTGAGGGAGCTGGGGTTGTTCAGCCTGGAGAAGAGGAGGCAGAGGGGAGACCTCATTGCTCTCTACAACTACCAGAAGGGAGGCTGGAGAGAGGAGGAAGCAGCCTCTTCTCCTTGATAACAAGTGACAAGACTGGAGGAAATGGTTACAAGCTGTGCCAGGGGACATTTAGGTTGAATATTAGGAAATATTTCTTCAGTGGAAGGGCTATCAGACATTGGAATGATCTACTCAGGGCAGTGGTGGAATGACCATCCTTGGAGGTGTTTAAGCAGCATGGGGAGCTGGTGCTTAGGGATATGGCTTAGTGTTGAACCTTCAGTTCTGAGTCAAGGGTTGGACTGGATGATATTTAAGGTCTTTTCCAATCAGATATATCCTGTGATTAACATCCATTGCTACCTTGGGCTTCCTTGAGCCAGATCTAAATTCAGCAGAGAAAAAAAAGAAGAAAACAACTGTAGGATCCATCTATCTACAAAGATCAAGAGAAGGAGGACCAGCAATCCAGTGAACTAATCCAAGAAACACTTTTTTCTGCTGCATGACCTGGGTCCTGCATGACCCAGACCTGGGGAATGACAAATAGTCTGTGGGCCTCATGAAACTTCCTCAAAGCATTAATTTAGGGAAACTTGTATTTTATTTCCACTGATGTGTAGACTTGAAACTAAATAAGAAACTGCAAGCAGAAGGTCAGATATAGCATAGAGGGTGGAACAGAAAGTGGACTCATTGAAGCTTTAATTATCTCAGTTATAAAGAGAGCTTGTAACTTATACATGATGTCTTTTCTAAAGGTGCCTGAAGCACTAAGGGTTGAACCAACCAGCAAAGGAAGAAAAGTAGATGAGCAGGCTCAGAATTTAGAACTGGTGGCATAAAAGAATAAGAAGAGGTTGTATATGGATAGATCAAGAGGAATAAATTAAAATGGGAAGAATTTAAGCAGCAAGAGATCTGTAAGCAAGGGTGGACAGCAAAATAGATGACAATTTGATCCTACAACTCAAGACTTGGCCATGGAAAAGGAGAAGACTGTCTTGCTTCACTGACGCATCTCCATGGACATGCTGCTTGCAGATTTCCTTGGGAAGACAGCAGGCAGCGGGTTCATAGTGCCTGAGGACCCAACATGTAATTGAAAAGGGTCCCCAGGTCAATGCCCCGCAGAATGAATGCAGAAAGAGAGGTGCAGAATTGAGGCCCACAGTCCCGTGCTTATTAGCATGGCTGCACAGCCAGGAGGTTATTCTGCTAGAGGAAAGGGGTGAGCTGTGAGAAGACAATGCACACAGAATGCACTCAATCAGGGAGTAGAGGTAAATCCAGGAGTCTCAAAAACATGCTTTTATCTGCATTATGGTTCCTTTCTGACCAGCTTGGTGACACATCAGGAGCATGCCTGACCTATGACTCCTGGAAGAAAGTTCAACTCTACCTAGTAAGTTTGACTGTTGGAGTGAGAAGCTAATCAAAGTAAACTGTTCTGCTGCCAGTCAGGGTCTTCCCTCCACTAACAATACCTTTTCATAACAGACAAAGGATTTAAAATATTGACATGGGGATACTGGGCTCTGGTAACAAGTTCTGTACAATGCAAGCCATGGAGGTAGCAGAGGGCAGTATGGGCAGCTCCCACCCCCCTTGGCTGGGGAAGACAAAAACATAACTTGTAGAGGAAAGAGTTCAAACCATCACCCAATAAGCCATAGACATCAGCACTTGTGGAAAATATGAGCCGAAAAAAGCAGACCTCAGTAAAATCCAACAAACCACTTGACCTCTGTTCAACAAACCACACTCCTCATCATGAAGCCATTTCCCTTCTTCTTCTTTTGCCATGTGGTTACCTCATATTCTGTTGGTCCCCCTTTTTGAAGGGTTGCTCTTTACTTTGACTTCTTTTTGATGCTTTTAAGTGAAATTTTCTTCTTTGTGCAGAGCTTCCTATCCAAATCCAATGTGTCAGAGGTGGAAGGAACAGTACCAGCCACCAGAAAACGCCTTTGAAATGATTTTCCAGTACCAGCTGAAATGAAATAACTCAGCACAGAGTGCACATCAATTCTGTGGATTTATTCCCAGCTCAATATTGGTTAGAAATGAAAGCAGCAACCCCTTGGAAATGAACATAAAGCTCCCAATACTTCTCCAAACTTTCTAACTCATCGGTGGCATTCCATTCCTTCCTTTGTTCCATTCCTTCTTCCCCCCCCACCCCCCCTTTCCTCTTCTATTTTTGTCTTTTTCCTTTTTCCTCTCAATATTTTGTTTGCTTTGTTTTGCTCTTTTTTCCCCCTTTTTCTCTTTTCCTTCCTTTTCCTTTGCCAAGAGTGAAACCACTGCAAGCTCTCACCCATCGCTCTAGTACCATTCTAGTCAGATTGAGAAGCAAGGCAGCAAACAAGGCCTTGGGGTATAAATCAGGCACTGAAGTCCTCTATGTAGGGCAAAGGAAACAGCTTCAACATGTGCTCACAGCAGTGGAAGGGGAAAGAAAATTCCTCAGAATTAGTGGTTTCTTTCTCTTCACTCTCCTGTTTTCGTTTGCGTTGGATGGGCGTCCTGCGGTTTGCAGCTTGTATACTATTAGATTTCTGCTTTGGGGATTTAATGTCTTGAATAATAATGGCTTTGGGGTTCTGAGGGCTTCTAGTACAAAGACTGGAAATGAAAGTTTATTACAGTGTTTGACAATCATCAATTACTGTTCATAACTTTTATTAATCTGTTTGCATTTAGCAGTGGCAAACACACGTGAAAACCTCCTTGTGTGACCCCAGGCTGCAAGTCCAAGGGCTCGTTGCAGAGGCAAAAGGCACTTAGCCTGACAGGTGGTGGAACACTATAAGATAATACACATACAAACACACTTTCTTGCTGATTATCTCTTAGCTATCGCCCCTCCGTACCATTGATGTTCATTTGAATCATTAAGGCTGGATCAGGTTGCCCAGAGATATGATAGAGGCCCCATTCCTGGAGACACTCCAGGTGAAACTTGATGGGGTTCCAAGTAACCTAATCTGGTTAAAGGTGCAGTGGGGCTGGACAAGATGACCTTCAAAGGTCCCTTCCAACCCAAAGCATTCCATGATCCTACAAAAAGACCTGCAACATCTTCAAGACCAACTGTTAGTTCCTTTCTCTCCCAAGTCCTGGATGTATTTTGCCTCATTCTTCCTTTCTGATGTCTCACCAATCCTTTATCAAAGCCCTCCCTTTCCACTCAGTGCTGCATTCACAGAATTGTCAGGGTTGGAAGGGACTTCAAGGATCATCTAGTTCCAACCCCACTGCCAGAGGCAGGGACAACTTCCACTAGGTCAGGTTGTCCAGAGCCACATCCAGCCCAGCCTTAAAAACATCCAGGGATGGGGCTTCACACACCCTCAGAGCAGAAACAGAACACTTTGAGGATGCCATTAATGGTGAGAGGAGTTGATTTGGCTCTGAGCAGTGGAAAAAGTTTTAATGCAGAGGTTACCTGCTCATGAAATAAAGTGGAGACTCAAAAACCCCACAGGAATAATCACCCTTTCCCCCATTTATTTCCAGATAATTATTCAGTGCCAAGGGCATCAGGTGCCTGTCATCATACAGGGCACTTGCAGCAAAGGTGGAGGGAAGAATATACAGAAATGAGCTGGGCAAGTAATGGCCAGACATGAAATGAAGAAAAAAAAAGGGCGGAGAGGACTAGAACATCAGGAAGAAACAACAGTATCCAAGGCAGGAAGAGGAACTCAGTGTCCTGCTGCCTGGTTCCCTGTGGTCCTAAAACACTGGGGAAATTTCCAAAGAGAAAAGGTAGTTGGTAGTACAATGAACACTGATTTTCTCCATTGTATGCTGGAATCACTCGTGAATATTGAAAAGGCACTTTGAAGCTCCTGTAGAAGCAGCCTCAGAGTTTGTTTTGTGCCTTTGTGCTCAGGGTGAGGGACTGCAATGACTCACCAGCCACCGACCAGGGGTGGTCACGGCTCCTGGTGATGGCAAGGTACTCTAGTCTGAAAGACTGGGACCAGCAGCTAGAAAAACAGTTCTATGGGCTCCTGCACAGGTCCCCTCCCCGAAAAATGACATTTTAGTGAAGTGAGGCAGCAAGTCAGATAGGACAATTGTGTTTCTTACTGTGCATTATGCTAGGACAGACTGTTCCTAGAGGTTATGAAGTATCCTTCTCTAGAGATATTTAAAACCCACCTGGATGTGATCATGTGCAACCTACTCTAGAGGAACATGCTTTAGCAGAGGGATTGGACTAGATGATCTCCAGAGGTCCCTTCCAGCCCCCACTGTTGTGGAATTCTGTGTGATTCTTGTGTGACAAACGAGGATTGGGAGCTGAGAGGGGCTGAGAAGTAAGCGGAGTTTTTCTCCTGGTGCTGAATGAATGAGAGCGAGTGACACATTAAAGCCACAAGGTGTGCATCTGGAGGTCAGAACTGAGAGGGGAGGCTATGTATGGGGCAGATGCCCTCCCTTCACATGTCCTCGGGGTGTTCACCTTCTTCCATCCTTTCCTTCTCCCTCTCCCACTCCTCCCGAGGTGCCTTTCAGCACTGCTGCTGTGGCAGGTGAGTCAGTGTGCCAGCTCAGACACGGGGCAGCCCCCTCAGCTGCCGAAATGCCAGCCAATCTCCCAGCAGACTCAGAGCCCACTATTATAAATGAACGCAAAGCATTCTCCTCACCCCCCCCACCCCCCCACCCCCCATTCTCCCCCCTTCTCTTTTCGCTGTCATGGTGAGTCAGTAATCAAGGTTCCTTTGTCATTTTGTGGGGTGATGGGGGAGCTGGTGGTCGTGCCAGCAGGCACAGGCTACATGAGGCAGATTACCTGTACAGGTCTTGTATTTCTTTCTTGTTTTGGCTGAGAAAGCCAGACAAGCTCCAGTAAAGAAGGGGAGAGAAAAGAGCTGGGGCAAACAGCCCCACTCTGAATTTTAACACTCTCCTTCCTGATTCACAGCACTCTTAAACGGAGCCCAAGGTTCTTTCCAGTTAATAAGAATTGTTCAGCAAGATCTAGAAGGGTCATAAGGAGAATAATAATAATATTAATTATGCAAAAAATCACAGCATCTGTAATACCCAATCCTGGGAGCACTTGGAGAAGCTGGCAGGCAACGAGGATAACGTCAGCCCCTTTGTTTGGTGTTTCTTTGCTGTGGTGGGCTGCATGCTGTGGAAAACATGACAGCAGTAAGAATAGGAGTGAGGAAAGGAGGGGAGTGAAGGGGTGGACAAGGCAGGGTGTAGGGAGATTTGGGAGTTTCATGGCCTGCAAGGGAAAGAATCAAAGAATCATAGATTCACAGAATCACTTCGGTTAGAAAAGACCTTTAACGTCATTGAGTCCAGTCATTATATAACTACCACATCTGGTGCAAGAGAGCCCAGGGCAGAGGTGAGAGAGACAGGGATAGTGACAGGGATACTGCCAAGGGGAAAGGGATAGCCCAAAGTATGTTTGAGGCTGAGGTGGAGCAGAAAATCCGTCACTTTCTGCTGTGTGATCAGACTTCTGTGAACAAGTCATTCTCTGGAATGGCACAACTGTGGTGGCATATTGGAGCAAAGGATGGTGCAGCCTTGAATAACCAAAGCAGATGTCAATGGGAGGGTGAGAAGAGAGTAATGTACCGGAATATGTCCCTAGGGTACCTGAGCCTTGGAAGGGCTCAGAGGCATTCTGCATGAGAGGTGGTGTGATGGTACCAGGCAGCACCACACAGACTTTAATCCTGTGAAATTTTCAAAAGACTTACAAACCCCATGAAGCATCAGTGGTATGATCTGGCAAAGAGCTTAGCCCAGTGTGTGAAAAGTATCTCATCATGTTGGTGGTGGTTTTCTTGTCTTCTTGTATTAGAAGGAAGTGTAGGCAAAGAGGGGGTTGTGTAAGTAAGATACAGTCAGAGAATATATGGTATGAAATATCACTTGTCCTGAGATCACATCTTGCTCCTTCTTTTGCATAATGAAAAGGGTTGAGGAGCAGCAAGTCAGCGGTGTGCACCTGCAGCCCAGAAGTCCTGGGCTGTGTCAGAGGAACTGTGACCATCAGGTCAAGGGAGGTGGTTCTTCCCCTCTGCTCTGCTCTGGCAGGACCTTGTCTTCCACATTGTGTCAAGCTCTCTGGTCCTCAGCTTAAGAAAGACATAGACCTGTTAAAGTGGGTCCACAAAAATTATTAGAGGCTTATAAAACCTTTGCTATGAAGAAAGACTGAGAAAATTGGGGTTGTTCAGACTAGAGAAGTCTCCAGGGGGACTTTATTGCAGCCTCTCAGTTCTTGAATGGATTGATAAGAAAGATGGGGAGAGTCTTTTAAGCAGGGTATGTTGGGACAAAACAGAGAGTAAAGGTTTTAAACTAAAAGAGGGAAAATCAGAATAGATATAAGGAGGAAACCTTTTACAATGAAGGTGGTAAGACTCTGGCCCAGATTGCCCAGAGGGGTGGTAGATGCCCCATTCCTGGAAACATTGAAGATCAGGGCTGGATGTGAGTAACCTAATGGGTTCTGAGTAACCTAATCTGGTAGAAGTCATCCCTGCTCACTGCAGAAGAGTTGGACTAGGTGACCTTTAAAGCTCCATTCCAACCCTTGGGAGTCTGTGATTCTATGAAACACTTGACTCTCTCTATGGAAGGTGATTGCTGGATGTTAAGAGGTGTTGGCACAGTTTTTGGCCTTTGGTTTCACTCTAGGGGAAGAAAATGATTCTTCAAGCTTTTTTTAGCACTGAAAAGAATGTTTTTATTACAATATATATTTTTTTGGTTAATTATATATCGATTTGGTTTTAATTCCAGGGTAGAGTTTAAGAGACAATTGATAGTTTGCTTAAATTACTGACTTCTGTAACTGATAAAGTGTCCAAAGCATGAGGAAGATCCTCGTGGAACATTCTCTGTGTATGTGTCTGAAGGACAGGTGGGATTTCTTTCTTCATCTATGAAAGTGTTCTATCACACAGCTCAAAGGTCTCTTCCAACCTGGTTAATTCTATTCTATTCTATTCTATTCTATTCTATTCTATTCTATTCTATTCTATTCTATTCTATTCTATTCTACTCTACTCTACTCTACTCTACTCTTCTATTCTACTAACCTCATTTGTTGATGACAGCAATCTAAGACGCTCTTATTCTGAATAACATTATGATCCAGTGGGTACCAGTGACACCGTGGCGAGTGGAATCATTTGCTGAGCAGCTTCTGAGCATAGCTCTGGGGTGGACCTGCAGTATACAAAATCACAGAATGTAGGGAGTTGGAAGGGACCTCTGGAAATCATCTAGTCCAACCCCATGCCCGAACAGGTTCCCCTAGAGCAGGTTCCCAGAGATGGCATCCAGGTGGGCTTTGAAAGACTCCAGAGACAGAGAGTCCAGAACCTCCCTGGGCAGCCTGTCCCAGTGCTCTACCACCATCAAAGTTCCTCTTTGTTCCTTCAATTAGTTTTCTCTTTATTGACCTGCTATGTACTTTTTCCGTCTACTCCTTCATCTCAGATGCACCCACCTGATTTAATTGCTCTGGTATTTTGCTGTAGGTTTCTTTGTTGCACTAAAATGTAACGAAGAACATGATACAGCAGTTGATATTTTTCTTGGGTGTGGGGCTGGGTGAGTGCACACCTGCACCAAAACTTCCCTAAGGCTGACAGGCAGGTTTTCAGGGCCACTCTCTCAAGACAGAAAAACAATTGCTAAATATCATGGGTGTTGTTGTTGTTAGCTTTCTAATTGATATTATTGAATGATATGTGACTAGATTACATTTTGTGCCACTTTAAAATACTTAGTCAGAGATAATTCCTTCCCAGGGAACTTGTGATCTGAGGAGACAAGATGAGCACACACAGAAGCAAGGAGAGGAAGCTTATTATCCTTCTAGTGATGAGGTTTTGAGGTTTTCAGTGGAGAAGGTCAGCATCTTTCAGGGGTGATTCAGCACAGCTTAGATCTGAGTCACTTTTTATGCCCGTCTCTTGCTCTGTAACAGAAGAAAAAGCTGATGTGGTTCCTCCCATAGACATCACCAGATGTATCTTTAAAGATTGGATCCTCAATTTTTGGTGTGCAACACAGTTATATAAGGTTAAAAAATGTCTAAGATTTCCTCCAGGCTTTTCTGTGCATCTTTGTGTGCCTTCAAAGCTCTCTCTTGAACCACCAACCAACCCACTCCCAAGAGGAACAGGGAGAGACCTCAAAAGATGGCGACAGAAGATTGAGTGATGGAAGCAAATTTGCAGTTCTTATTTTGTTCATAACAGTTTAAAATACCCCAAATCCTTATTTTTTTCATATTTTTTCCCCCTTTTCTCTTCTTGTTTCCTTTCCCCCTCCTTTGGCTGAAATCATCATTTGTGTGTGTTCATCCACATAACACCCTTAACAGAGCTGCTGAGCTTTTTATAGAGATCAATAAAACTTAAAAGGTGGAACAACTGTGAGTTTCTCAAGTCCTTTACAAAAAGGTTTACCCAGGGCTGGGGTTGCTGACCCCTTTGGGGTGATTGTTAGGAGAATAAAAGCGTAGGCAAGGACAAAGGGAAGTCAGTATGGGAGAGAAAAGGCGATTGTGAAACTTCTAATGCAAGAAAATGCCACAAATGTTGAAATCACTGGAAAGGTCAAAGCTACAAGCTACATAAACACAGGGGGACGTCAGGCTGGTAATGAGAAAGGGCATAAATTGATGCATCTTTGTACAGGAAAGAGAACGAAAGGGTTGGGAAACTACCTGACAAAGCAGCTGAGGGGTGGATCCAGAGCTGTAGAATGAAGAGAGTGTGTGTGTGGTATTTAAGGCTTCATTTGTTGATGCACATGGATTTGCTTTCTCTAGGAACTGACTCAGTGAGGGAAGGAAAGGATGTCCCTGACAGCCTTGGAATACTTAGCAAAACCAGGAGCCAACTTGGCTTGCATCCACATGTCCCTGCTACTCTCCAGTCTACTGAAGACTATGGCTGGCCCTTTGCTTACCAGCTTGGTGCTGAGCTAATACATGCAGTCAGATAACATACATATTTTTGTGAAGTAGCTCTGAAATTTCATGTTCCTCTGTGTCCATAAGGTGCTGCCTGAATACTAGAGTCATCATGACCTAAATGATATTTGATATCATAATAGTAAAATCAGATTTCAGTTGCCCCTTTCAAGTGCCAACAAAATTGTATTAATTGCAGAAGAAATCATAAAATCATAGAATGGCTTAGGTCGGAAGAGGCCTTACAGATCATCTATACCAACCTTCCTGCCATGGGCAAGGATGACTCAACTAGGCTTGGCTGCTCAAGGCCTCATCTATCCTGACCTTGAACCCACACAGGGAGAAGGCATCCACAGCTTCCCTGGGCAGCATCACACAAGCATCTATCCATCCTCACTGACCTGCCATAGAAAAGAACTTGGTAGTACTCAAGCAGAGTTGCTGGTGCTAAGGAGAAACAAAGGTCATATCTCCAGACTTCCAGACCATTAGTCCTTACACATCAATAAAGGGACAGTAGTGAACATAATATGCTTACCAGAGGGGCAGATGGCAAGAATGTGGCAACCAGAACAGGCTACTTGATGTTGTGCAGAAAAGCAAGTCTGATTAGATGAGTTCAACTCATCTAATTCAGTTCCAGACCTCAGCAGTGCAGCTACCCTTCCTTGCCAAATTAAAAATTGATATGTGTATGGGAGGGAAATGAGAGTGAACTTCAGGACCTCCAGCAAGGTAAAACTGAATTTCAGACAGAGGTTCAGACTCTATCTTATTTTGCTTGAAATATTTCTTCTTCTTTTTTTCTTTTCTTTTTTTTTTTTTTTTCCCCCCATAGTGGAGAACATTGCTCTTTAGAATGGAGCTCAGCCTGCTTTGGGCATTGTTCTGAGCATAACATTCAGATCATGTTTATCCGTAAAATGCAGACCTGGGTCAGAATTGTAAATGTCAAATCTGGAGGTGAATTCTCCCAAAATCTGGGATTCTTCTTTTGATCTCTTTTAGAGAAGATGGCTGAGGCTGAAGTTTTCTGCTTCCTTCTGAATCAATGTGTATTTGGAAATGCCTTAGGTTTTATGGCTTTGCAAATGAAAACCTGAATCTGACCATGAGGTTTAATCATAATTTTGACACAATTTACAGCTTCATGTCTAAACATTTTAAAGATCTTTTTTTACTATTATTTTTGTTCCTAGCAGTAAAAGTAATAGTTCCAAATCTGCTTTGAAACAGTTTAAATTGAAACTGATGAACATTAGGGAGTTTGAAAGGACCTAAGGCAAAGAGTGTTCTCGTGAACATCTATTTGCCTAGGAAGTGTCTCTCTATCAAATGCTTGTGAGAGAACATCCTTCATGCACATTTTGCTCTTTCATTCTTCTTTCCCAACAGCAAGCTGAGTGAGGTAGGTCAAAAGTTACATTCTCCCAACAACTGATGACCTGAACATGTTCTTAATTTGTTCCTAGAAGGGTTTGATTGGTTGGTTTGTTTTTAGCTTCACACAGCTTACACATCTTCTTAGCCACCGAATGTCATCATTACCTTCGTATGGACCTTCGTATGGTGCCTACAGAGAAATATAATTGCATATTCATACACCAGATGTAACCTCTCCACAGAGATTTGCACCACCATTTGGTCTGATGAAGTAACAGCTGGATTGAATGAGGGTGAGCTGTGGAACAGAAGACAGACATCAATTATGAAGCAATCTCATCAGCTGAAGTCCTGCTGATGTTACATCTCACATGCACATCTTGCTTAGAACCTGGAAACGTGTTCTTCTTGGAGACAATGCCTGCTCCTCACCCAGTGCTTAAAGAAAACAGCCTTCTGCTGGTTTCTGTTGTTTTCTCCAAAGTGGGATTTAGACAGCTCCAGCCAGACCCCAAAGGTACATTCTAAGAGAACAATTTCAATCTGATGGGTAGCCCTCCAAAAGCACAATGCAAGAAGTACAAATAAATGAATTTTTAATTTTACCCTTTGGCTTCTTTCCTCTGACACTGATGCTTTGGAATTATACTTTAAAATAGGCTTGTTGGCTCTGGTAATCATCTTCACAGCCTCAGGACTATCTTGAAGTTCTCCAGATTCTGGTCTGTGTACAGAATTTAAGATGAAATGCCTTCAGTAACATTTCTTGGATACTTACTTACCCAGGCAAGGTTTAGATTGTTGCTTACTTGTGCTGCATGCTACGGGAAGCAAAACAAAATACTCAGTAGCTTTCCTCAGCTATTACTGACAATGCTTCTTCTTCTTCTTCTTCTTCTTCTTCTTCTTCTTGCAGTTTCACTCAAATTGAACTGTGGCTGAAAAGCTTTCCCCAAATCCTTAATGCTCCTCCTGTTTGTTTTGATGTCAGTTGCACAAGCAAGAGGGATAGGTATGTCCCTATGACCAAAGTAAACTCTTAAAATATGAGTGACTTTGAGTTGTTCTGCTGTGCTCTGCAGATGATCAGTTTGGAACAGGTTGAGTTGTTTCTGTCTCTTTAGTAGTCCCATAATTAGGGGATGTGAGTAACCATCACATAAATAAAAAAGCTAAAATCATTGTGGCTTGGGCATATCCATTATGATTGTAGGCACTTACTGAAACACTTTTCAGGTAATCCAAAGATCTCCTACAGGCAGTGGAGCAACAGGACAGTGCTGCTTCCCCAAAAGCTAATTTTTCTTGGGTGTATTGGAACTAAAGCTGAAAACTAGATTCCTATTTTCAGCTCCTGTCTTAGCTGAGATGGTTATATTGCTCCACTGACTCCCTCCCTTTCTTAGATTCTTCACCAGGTGAGAGTCATGGAGGCCTGGAAACCCTTTTTATTTTATGACTTGAACTCTCCTTTGTGTTTTCTCTTTTATTCTGAGTATTTACTTCATTGATTTGGGGGTATTTCTTTGTTTGGTTTGTGCTTTTTGTTAGTTGTGCTTTGGTTTGGTTTAGGTTTTGGGGTGGTTTTTCATTTGGTTGGTTGGCTGTTGATTTTTTCCCCATGCTTCTATATTGCACTGGGAGAGAAAATAAAACATTAATATTAACCTTCTCCTCACTGCAAATATTCCAGAATTTCTTGACAAAAATAACCCTACCACAAAACCATGATGCACCTCTTTCATCAAACCTGAAGTTGATAGTGTTGTTTTGTACAGACCTAAGGTCAGTCTGGGAATGATCACCCTGATGTAAAGTACTAATGGTCGTCTGCATCATCTGTCTGGGAACTGCTGCCCTCATAGAAAAGTGGGTCGATTTTTAAGAAAGCAGGCTGGTTTATTTGCCTTCTAGGCTGTCAGACATGGTCTGCAAGATGGTCTGGTTTTCTTCCTGATTACAAACCTCTCACTTCAATTCCTCCATTTCAGCTACTTTAACATAAAATGCTGAATATCCAAGTGGTTGAGTTTGTCTCATCAATGATCAGGAGAGTAAAGCTAGAGGTTTTCCACAGTTTCTTTGAACAGGAGACACACTTGAGACTGATGTGTGTCCAGAAGGAAAAAGAACCCTAACTTTGTGAATGTTTTGGACTTTCTGCACAAGTCTCTTCTTCAGCCCTACAGTGAAAAAGTGTTGTTCATCCTAGGAGAAAAAAACACACCCTTAACACTATGCAAATGTCAAGGTCTGCTTTTACTAGATGAAAATTACCTGTTTAGACTTTAACATCAAATTAGCAATTTAGTGAGAAAATCAAGTCCTGAAAGCTTAGCACCTGTTTCATAAATGACATAAAGGTTTTTAGGTAGGCACCTTATCTTTTCTAGCTTATCCCAGCATCATTTGTCACGGTTTTTGCTAGAAGTTTCTGCTCTACACTTAAGAGCTTAACTCTCTTTAGTGTCCCTAAGTTTTTAGATTACTTTTGTATTTCAGTTTTACTGTTCACTTAGTCATCAGTAAATGCCTTTACACCCTTTGAACTAAAGAAATTAAACTTCTGTTGATGTTTTGAAAGGAAAAGGAGTGTTTATCTGCAGTGAAAATTGAGTAGAACTTGTGGCAAATTTAGCAGTGGTTCCTCTCACATAAGCACCTCTGCAAGCCTTTAGGAAGTGTTTCAAATTAGTCTTGACACCCTCTGAGATTTTGCAGCTCTCATAAAGGTGTTAGTTTATGAAAGCAGCAGAACCACCATCACAGAAATATCTTTTGTGCTTACCCATCCCAGCAGCATCTCTAAGAGGGAGGGGACCAAGCAGAAAATCCTTGTATTTGTACAGGGTCATCAAACCTGTAGATATGGAAATCAGTAAGAGAAATTCAGATGTGAGTGTTTAGGGAAAACAAGGAAAATAAAGGCACCTCATTTTCCCAATGCAGTAAGTGCTGGCCACTTCTGAAAATGTCCTTTGATGAAGCATTAATTCATTCTTTCAATACAACTCCTGTATTCTAATCTGGACACCTTGTTATTAGCTCAGAGATAAGTGCTGACAGATAGATCTCCCATGAATGCTTGTCAACAGATAGCTCCTGATGGGTTGATTTTTCTCTCTTGTGAAATAGTTCACTTATCTTCCCAAACCCAACCCTCCTTCAAAAACTCTCCAACACTTTCAGTGGAAGCCACTGCTCTGTTAAAATGGAGATAAAATGGAGAGCCACCCACTTTTCCTTTGGACTGCAATCAAGTGATGTAAGGAATCAATACCTCCTCCTGCTACTTCCATAGAATCATGGAATTGTTTCAGTTGGAAAAGACCTCTTATATTGTTGAGTCCAACCACTGACCTATCACCACCATGACCATTGAATCATGACCCTGAGTGCCACATTTGCAATTTTATGCTTGCTTACCTCATGGTCTGAAACAATAATAAGCTGTGGAGAGACATTTCCCTGCCTGTGAAGCAAATTCTAACCATGTTTGAGCTGAAGAAAATGCTTGCCACAATTTTTCCTCCTGAGGACTCAGTGTAACACCTTGACCCAGACAATGAGGTGGTGTTGGAGATTTTGCCAGGCTGTCTCTAGTAGGAGAGGAGTATTTTTAAGTGTGTCTCTCCTTCTTTTTTTTTTTTTTTTTTTTTTTTTCCTTTTCCAAGGAATGGAACCAAGAGCCAAGAATCATGTATTTCTGAGGCCATTTCTAGCCATTTCTGAACAAACAGAAGCTTTTTCTTCCTTTCTCTTAACTCCTTCACAAAGCCATGGTACCAGGTTCCCTCTGGCTTCCTCTGTCTTTTCTCATTAGTTTTGCTGGTTGTCTGCTCAAGTCAGGTATTGAGCAGTGATTTAAGGCATTCCCCACGATTGTGTTGCTCCTCAGTTTCTAGGAGAAGCTCTGGACTTCTACAGTTAAATCTGACCTTCAACTTTTCTAGTGTGGACCAACCACCAGAAAGCACCTTCTATGCCTTTGCTGAATAGGAAAATAGTAAACAGCTTCATCCTTTGATCTGAATGAAAAGCAGACAGGATTCCCACCATCTCCCATGAACTCAGAATATGCCCACAGATCTAAAGATAGTGCTAGTGGCAGCTGATTACAGCCTCAAGCAAAACACCTGAATTTTCTGGAGATGGAGGAACTATACCTTTTCCAAGCTTTTTATTGTCTGGCTCCTGACACTGAAAGACTGATACCATTTCTAATCATGTGCCACTGTTTCCTTGCTGCTGGTGGACATGGGGATGCCAACCCATGGAGGACTTTCAAACTGTATTTTCAGCCCAAGCAGCAGAAGCAAACAATATTTAATGTAGAGATGATTGTCATGGGGCTTGTGGAACATTTGCAGCTGTCCTTTGCCGTTGCACTGAGTGATGTTACCGTGCATTTTACAGTTGCAATCACACCACGGCACCAGTAAGGATAGATTATTGGTTTCTGATCAACCCTCCTTCTCTCAGCAGGTTGCTTGGGGACCTCCTAGATGGACTACTTTCCTGCTGAAAAGCTTTTTCATAATGTCTAACCAAGTTGTTAAGCTGTTTGTGGGTTTCTGTTTTGTGGGTTTTGGTGGTGGTGGTTGTTTGTTTTGTTGGTTTGGGTTTCTTTTTGTTGCAACTTGAGTTTGTTTTCTGGATGTGCTGGGAGGTCCTTGTGGCTCTAAACCATTTGTTGTGATCATGTTACTAGTATGACTCCCAACTTGCCTTGGGGCTGGAGAGGAATGGAGGGATTCTGCAGGTAGGTATATAAAAAATGTCTTGGCATATATGTATGATGTGTAGGATGTAAGATTTTACTGAGATGTAGAACATAAGGGAGAAAAAAATCGTCCTCTTGTAGCCCAGAGATTCCCAAGCTGTAAGTGTTAAGGTACACCTACCTTTGAAAACCTTTCCCAATCAGCTGTCTACAGAAATGAGAGCCTGAAGAAAACTGCAAGGAAGGAATATCTTGAGCATGGTCACACCAGATTGTCTCATGACTGCTTTGCACTACATCATTGGTTTATATCCATCTGTTGTTTCTCATCTAGTAAAAAGGACTTGGCAACACGGCCTAGGGATTAGACTTTATTCTTGAGGCTAGCTAAGAGGTGAAAGTTAGGTGTAATGAAAAGCATGAGCAGAAGTTAAAGATGTTGTCAGTCAGAAAAGGAACCAATGAAAGGCATGAGCAGAAGTTAGAGATGTTGTCAGTCAGAAAAAGAACCAAATTAATTCATCCACTCCCACATTGCTGTTACAGGGTAACTTGTGATTTGGCATCTCCTCCATCAACTTATGGATCATGATGGTGAATCTCTTTGATGGTTTCTCTTCTTTGCTATATTCTTGTGGAGAAAAAAAATAAATATATCCATATTCTACTTTAAAGCTTGCATTTCTTGATGAAGGATTTCTGGAACTGGTGGCCTTAGGTTGATGGTTGACTCTCTGATCTTAGAGGTCTTTTTCAACCAAAACAATTCTGTGATTCTGATACTGCATGCTCTGTCCTCTCCTCTGAAATGAGTTGGCGAGTAACAGAATGAGAAATACATCCAACAGAGTTTTTCTGATGTGTGCAGTCGCTTGCCTTCACATACCTAATGCAGCAAAGCACTTAAGCACATTCTTGTCCTTAGGAACAGGAGCATGTGTGCATCTCAGCACAGGTGAAGATTGATTGATGATATTAATTATATCAAATTATATTCCTCTTTTCTTTAATCCTCTTGGGTTATTTTACAGATAATAAGTATGAGGTAGACAGGTGCACTGAGTCTTAGGATGTTTTCATTTTGCTTAATTTGTTGCTTCTATTGTATTTTACTGTTTCCAGGAGGAGATTCTTGGGAAATTTAGACTTATGACACTAAATTAACCTCCACAGCAATTCCACAGAGAGTACCACAAATTGTTTTGACACGTTGAGGAGACACATTGCTGAAAGGAGGTGACCTCCTCAATTATGTCTCCTGAGAAATTAACAAAATAATCTGGTTATCATTCTGAGGCAATCAATCCTCTGTGGGGTTGACCTATTTTATATTTATTTTTTTCTTTGTTCTTTGTTCAGTCCCAGTCTTTGATCAACAACAACCCCAGATCACTTCCAACTGAGGGCTGATAATAGGTGACGTCGTGCACAGCCCTCACCCAGGGTAGTATCCATGTGTTGATAGCACGTGATTCAGCTCTTGCTCTTGGTTCATCCCTGGAGGAGCCTGACATCTGAGTTCCTGTTTAGCAGTCCCAGGAGGAAAAAGCAAGAACTGAAAAGGTCATAGAGAGAGACCTGACTTGTCCTGCTCCTCCTAAAAGGTCAGGTGCAGTGATGGGACTATGTAAAGAAAAATCCTTGATTTTTCTCTTGCCTCTGTACCAGGAAAGTGGAAAAAAATCAGAAAATTTGTTGGTTTTGAAATTGTCCTGGGAAGATCTTTCCCCAGCAGTATTCCAGTTGTGTAAGCCTGGCAGATGAACATTGAGCAGAATGTCTCACATGCCGTGGGTCTATGGGAGAACACTTGCCACCAGTAATGGCAAGAAACTGATGCTTGACCCTACTTCTTGTATGAGGTAGAGAGAGTGGCTTTGAAATGCTTTGAATTTGTAAGGTGAAACACATGGGGAGTAAGGGTCAGGTTTTCATAACTGCTTAAAAAGGTATCCTGGCGAGTTTATGAATGAGCAAAACCCGCTTATGGTCTTTAAATGTAGTGCAAGGAAACGGGAGTTAAACAGTAACCTCATTTTATGTGTTCCTACCTGTATCATGAAGCTCTATTTTTCAAAAGCATTCAGGCACAGGAATAGCATTGTGCAGAGGGAAGTAAGGCAGTGGGACATCAAAGCTGGAGCACATACTCTTGTGGCCTGGAGGGACCAGAGGGGAAGATTAAGATCCCTTTGCTTTTGCAGGGTTTAGCATATGCGAAGCATGCCCAAGGTTCCTTTGACCTTAGAAGATGTGAGAAGGTGGGACCTATACAAAGAAGCCTAAGATGTGCTTAACTGATTCTAATGTGTTAAACTTCAATAACTAATTCCCAAAGTTGTCACTAGGTTTATAAAAGAAACACTTTTGGTTTTGGTGCAGAGGTCAGAAGTCATTCAAGACAAGAAATTCATCAGAGGAGGATGCAAGGAGCATTCAACTTTCTTTCCTCTAAGAAAGCTGATGAAAACAAAAATAAATCACAGAATGGATGAAATACATAAATGAGAATTGCTTCCTCCTTCTCCCTTCCAAAATTTTCATAGTATGATGCTGTGGAGGTTTTATTTTTGCTACCTGGACAGATAATTAAGTTTACTTTTCCCACTCTTACTATTTTTGGACTATATTGGAGAGAGAAGTGAGGAGAAATCTAAAAGGACAATGAATTAAAAAAAAAAACATAAGAGCTTCAGCCACAGCAGCTTGCCCAGGATTGCAAGTTCAGGTGGGTTTGGAATCTCTTCAGAGAAGGAAAGACCCCAACCTCTGTGTCAGCCAGCTCCAGGGCTGTCACCCTCAAAGTAACAAAGTTTCTCCTGATTATCAGATGGAACCTCCCTGTTTGTTCCCATAGTCCTTTGTCTTGTCACTGGGCACTGCTGAAAAGAGTCTGGCCCCATCCTCTTGTATGTTATCCTTTAGCTCTTGCAGAGCAAGGATCAGATCCCCTCTCAATCTGCTCTTCTTCAGGATAAACAGCTCCAGGTCTCTCAGCCTTTCCTCCCCACAGAGATGCCCAGTCCCTTCAGCATCTTCATAGCCTCCACTGGACTCTCTCGATTAGTTCCTTGTATGTCCTGAGCTGGGGAGCCCAGAATTCTCCACATTACTTTCCCCTCATCTAAATGTTTTCACACATTTCAAGTCATGCTGTGCATGGTGATTGTTCTGTTTATTTTCTCCATAGCACCTTGTTTGTACTGGCTTCTCCTTTTCTTTCCCTCTTAGGTTCTTTTACTCCCTGAAGGGAGTCTGTTGGTGCCCAGTTTGCTGAGGTGGCTTTATAGGTGGTGTTAAATTCCAGGAGTGAAGCTATGGATTAGTGTTGGCAATAAATAGATATGCAAGCAAGCCCTTAGTACACAGTGACAACAGCAGTATCTAAAAAATTAGTGACAAAGAGAATTTCTCAAGGTTGTTTTGGGTGTGTTTTTTGTAAAGACAGAATGTGTTCAGTGTTGCTAAGCTGAGGTTGAACCAGATGCTCTTTCTTGTAGGCACCCTGACAGATTACAAGTGGGGTTGGAAGAGTGGTTGCAAGGCAGTGGAGCTCATCAGAATATTTCTGGCAGTAACACTTGACTGCTTGTCCATCTTTCCAACTGATCATCTGTAAACAAACTGTCATAATCCAGGGTTGAGTTCAGAGTCTCCATTTGTGGGCATGAACCAAGAACTCATCACTAGTTGAGTTCTATTTTTCTACTAAAAAGGAAGTAGTCAAGGCCTGAAAATAACAATTAACATTGATATATCTGGATGTGCATGAAGAAATGAAAGCCAGCATCTAGCCAAGCCATATGTGACCCTGGAATAAATCAGAGAAATAAGAAACCAAGGAACTCACACCAGAGCCCCACGGCTTGCTGGTGTGCCAACCCATGTCAAGTTAGTGAGCAGGTCTGACAGGTCCACAGATGCAAGATAATTTGGGACATTACAAATGCTGTGTGCAGAAGGGAACCTCTGACATTGAACTTCTTCCCTCTTCCAGATGGATGACTATTCAACCCATTCTCATCTCCCTGTTGTGATGGTAGTCATCTAATATTTTAAGGACCTGTAACATGTAGGACCTGGTAGGTCAAGTCAGATTTCTCCATTCTTTCCAGGAGCCAGTGTGGAATCAAGACTGGCCTGGGGAAATATTCCAATTTAATTTCTGTTTGTAATTTGACTTCCAAAAGTCCAAGAGAGATGCAGGTAGACCATCATAGAGCTTTCCCAGAATCTTTTCCAGCAGTGCATTCAGCAGTAGTGGCTACAATTCTCACTGTCAGTGGCATGGTTGCCTTTATTGCAGGAATGCTTTACAACTACAGCAGAAGACCAAGTGTTAGCATATCTGGATACCAGATTGATAATGCCTCTGTGGTCAGACAGTGAAGACTGACCTCATCTCATACATTTAGGCTGGTAATCATCTGGGTTTTCTTTAGAGATGTAATTTGTCCAGCTATTTGTGGGTGAGCTGACTACTGAACAATTCACTTTAGGCTCTATTTCTACTCAGTGGAGAGTGAGTCAGTGGCACTGAAAGAAGTTCAGGACAAGATTTGAGCCTCTCACAGGTGCCTGTCTCAGGTTTGATGAATCACATCCTACCCTCACTGGATGCATTGACTAATTCTCTATTACTGTAGTGGGCATCTGATGGAAATACTAAATATGGACATCTAAAATTAGAAGGGTAAACCCCAGACAAGTTATCTGCAAGTCAGCTAATAGAAATACTTCCTTCATATGTGTGTCTCAGAGTGTGATTAATCCTATCCCATGATAAATGTCTAAGTCTGGTGATCAACCATTTAATGTAACTGTCTGCCTGTCTCCAGCATAGGTTAGATGGCTTAACTTTATGCAACCAGGGTTAGAAGAGTTGAATTGGGCCCTGAAACATGTATCATCACACCTTTGTTTGGAAAAGTGTCTCTTAGCACTTATGATGCTAAAAACTCACTGCCCACTTTTGGGAACAATCTTCTGCAGATTCTCCAAGAGAAAAAGAGAACCAGCCAGGTCTTTTCAGTATTAAAACTCAAACAGGTGATGGTCAGGCACATGCTGTATACTTCATAGACATTCATGATTGAAGGAGCCTTACAAATATGAAGGTCAGTATTCAGGAATCACTGCCCCATGGAGGTAAGCACTGTACAAACACCATGCTGTCAGGGTGGATTTTGTCCTTTCTTTCATTTCCATATCCTGCTTTGTAGGAAACAGTCCTGCTTGCATTCAGTCACACAGTTTTCTGTCTGGGATGTTAAAAAAGTGAAAGAAAAACATCCCAACCCCAAACCCTCCCTGCTCAATATTAGAGGCATTTTGCAATGATACTGTCTCCACACCAGGAGCTTAGACCCACATTCACTGAGTTTCTGTAAGTCAGAAAACACCTTATGATTACTACCTCTTTACACCAGATTCCTGCCACTGACCTTGATGGGAAAACTCCTTAACCCACTTACTAAATCCCCAAGTCCTCCTGAAGCCAGAGAGTAACAAAGTGCTTGCCAAGTTTCACATAGTTTTTAACTGACCTGTATTTTGACTTGTCACATGATTTCTCAGTGTAAAGAAAACCCCCATGGGTAACACTGCTTATGCTGAGTGTGGTGAGATGGCACTGGAGAACAGGAATGAGCTATGGTCCTGTCCCTGATCCATACCAGGATACATTCCAGAAAGGCAGAGGTGGGGTTGGGGAGAGAGTAAGACACAGAGCAAGTGGAAGAATGGAATCATAGAATCAGGAAATGGTTTGGGTTAGAAGAGATCTTACAGATCATCTAATCCAACCCCATTTCACAGCCAGGCACATCTTCCACTAGACCAGGTTGCTCAAAGCTCTTGAACCCTTCCAGGGATGGGGCATCCCCAGCTTGCTGAGCAATCTGTTCCAGTATCTCACCACCCTCACAGTGAAGAATTTCTTCCTAATATCTAAACCTACCCTCTTTCAGTTTGAAGCCCTTATCTTATTACCCCTTATCTTACCTCTGCAGTCCCTGATGAATTGTCCAGGAAGGAAGGAAGGGAGGGGTGTTATGGAGAAAAGGGTATTAAAGGAGGGAGTATTGAGCCTTTTCAGCTGTAGGTTCATTATATTTCTGAGTTCTTCGGAGCAAGATCAGTATGGGAGAGGATGCTGGAATCATAGAATTGTTTTGTTTGGAAAATATCTTTAAGGTCATTAAGTCCAACCATCAGCCCAACACCATGGGCATTAAACCATGTTCTGAAGTGCCATGTCCACACATTTTTTGAACACCTCCAGGGATGGTGACTCCATCACCAACTCGGGCAGCCTATTCCAATGTTGACCACTCTTCCAGTAAAGAAACTTTTCCTAATCTCTAGTCTAAGAGGGCTAAGTTATGTGCTTGTCTTGTTTTGTATAGCAAAGGAGACACTGACCCCACTCACTGTGTCACAGAACAAGTGACACATGGAATCAGAGTTTGGTTGGAGTTGAAAGGGATCTCTGGAGGGCCTCTGGTCCAATCCTGCCATTCAAGCAGAGTCACCTAGAATCCATTGCCCACAACCATGTCTAGGTAGCTTTAGGATTTCTCCAGGGATGAAGACTTCACAACCTCTCAGGAAAGCTTGTTTCAGTGCTCAGTGACTCTTACAGTAAAAAGTGCTTCCTGATTTTCAGAAGGAAGCTCTTGTGTTCCAGTTTATGCTCATTGCCTCTTGGCCTGGCACTGGGAACCAGCGAAAAGATTGTGGCTTTGTCTTCTTTGTACCCTCTCTTCGGGTATTTTGATACATTGATAAGTT
Source organism: Dryobates pubescens (assembly GCF_014839835.1). Classification (NCBI taxonomy): domain Eukaryota; kingdom Metazoa; phylum Chordata; class Aves; order Piciformes; family Picidae; genus Dryobates; species Dryobates pubescens. Next base: position 15,040,715 of record NC_071625.1, on the reverse strand, counting down.
CTCCCCTGAACCTTCAGCCCCTCCAGGCTGAACAGACCCAATTGCTTCACCTTTCCTTCATAGCAGAGGTGGTCCAGACCCTTCACCATCTTTGTAGCCCCTTTGCTGGACTCTCTCCAGTATGTCTCTGTCTCTCTTTTACTGGGATACCCATAACTGGACACAGAGCTCCAGATGTCACCCACCAGTGCTGAGCAGAGAGCACACCTTTGAAACCCCAGCATTTGCCTTGATCTCAAACCCTTCCTAGACATGATGTAACACAAATACTGGCACCAAGCTTTCATACACATTCCACGCCTGTCTCTCAAAGCACTTGTGCAAAGCAAGTCAGCATCCACCTCCCAGTTTGCCAAAGGGAAAACCAGCAAGGAAGTGATGTTCCCCAAATCAGTTGCAGAACAGGCTCTTGAAGACAGGATTTTTCAAGTTCTGCTAGACCACCTTATCTCCCCTGAGCTGGAAAGTGCCTCAGGTGACAGGGCTTGTGAATCCTAATCAGACTGTCACGTGTTCTTGAAGGCTTGCTACCCAAGCCTACAGTTACTCCTCTGAGCTTTTTTTCCACACACTAGAGAAATGATAAGTTTAGTGAATACAAGCAAAGAGGTTAACACTGAAATGCAAGCTTGCTCTCTGGAGACCCTTGGGTGAAAGCTGCTATGCAGATGCATGTTATCATTGCTGTTGTATCATGGCTCAGTGACTGCTTTTGACTGCAAGGAATGGTCTCTGGTTCAGACTGGTTTTCCTCATGCTGGAAGGGATGAATCCAAATAACCTGTGTTGAGAAGTGTTGCAGCTGGTAAACAGGTACATTCAGGGGAAACAGCTTTGAAGATGCTGCCTGAAGAATGAAAAGAGGCATTTTTTAATGTTAATTAGAATCATCTGCATGAGTTCAGGAATAAAACCAGTCCTTAAATACTGACTCAAAGATGTGTTATTAATTAATTGGTATGGTATTAATCCTTAAAAGATGTCATTAGTAAAAACCAGAAAGCTTCATCTGGGAGATGAATTAGAGCTGAAGAACAGAACTCGTGGATGTGGTGCTTAAGGCACTTGGTTTAGCAGTGACCTGGCAGTTTTGGCTTAATGGTTGGATTTGATGATGTTGAGGCTGAGGGGAGACCTTATTACCCTCTACAGCTATCTGAAAGGAGAATGTAGAGAGGTGGGTATTGATCTCTTCTCACAAGCCACAGCTGATAGGACATGAGGAAATGGCTAGTTATGATAGGGAAGGTTTAGGGTTAGACATCAGGAAAACTTCTATACCAGAAGGTTTATCAAAGCCTGGAACAGTCTGCCCAGGGAAGTGGTTGAATTGACATCTTTGGCTGTTTTTAAAAGACATCTAGATATGGTGCTCAAGGATAACCATATCTTTGTAACAGTGGCCTTGTAGTAGTGACATTGATAGAGTTAGGTAATGGTTGGACTTGATGATCTTAGAGGCCTTTTCCAATCATGGTGATTTGGTGATCCCATTATTCTGTGATCGTAAAGGTTTCCTTCAACCAGAACATTTCTATGATTGTCCAAAGCACATTTTTTAAATCTCTTTTAATATTTTGCCCAAGCTGAAATGTGCTGTTGGTGTCATATCTGTGTTCTGCTTCTTACTCTGGGTGCAGCAGTGAGATCACTGCTAGTTTTGCACTAGTGCTGCTACCTGGCATTTCCATGCTTTCGGGCTCAGCTGAAGCGGCAATGCTGGAAACACCGTGCAAAAGAGAAAGAAGAAAGCTGACAGCTCCTTAAAAACCTTGCACAAATAGGACAGTGCTTGACATAATGCTGCTCTAAAATCAGTCACTTGGATTTGATTTGCAAGACTTGCAAGAAGCTGTTTGTTGCCTGGATTTTTCTGTGAAAGGTGATTTGATTTAGGTACCTCTGGGCTTAAGGTCCTGAGCGAAGCTGGGCAGATGTCATCAGTAAAAACCAGAAAGCTTCATCTGGGAGATGAATTAGAGCTGAAGAACAGAAACATGTCTCAGGAAGATCTGGCAGCAGTGTTTGCAACTGCAAATGAACATGCACAGAAACACAGGGGGAAAAAAAAACAAACACTTTCTGTGGCTGAACAGGAGAAGATCGCTGGTGAACCACGATCCAGTAGATTTCACATTGTCCTTTGTCTGAATAGCCCCTTAAAAACAAAGAAGTATGGTTTTGTTATTTCTCTAAAGCTGTTGTTTTGTTTTGTCTGTCCTTGTTCTTTAAATGGCTGCATTTAAATATCCAGGCACCTGACATCTTCCTTCTGAGCATCACTTTCTGCTCTGTGGCTCAGTACAGGTTGCTTCTCCCACCATTTAACCACTTGGGTGTGAAGACTCATTTCACATCAGGCTGTCTACAACATTAAACAAATCACCCTCTGGATGCTTAAGACCTCATCTGCCCACTAGAGACCCTATCTGTGATAAGGCAGTTAGGGAGACAGTTAGGGGGAAACCATAAGTGAGGTGAACTCCACATTGTATGAGCCATCATAACACCATAACCTGAATCTGAGACCCACAGTCTCTGCAGGGCCACTGGTGTAGATTCTGACCACTGAACCTCCTCAAAAATCATGTCTTGTCTGTTAAGAGAGATGATCTAATCTTGCTGTGTGCAGAAGAGCAGGCAGTCATGGCTGCTACCCGGCACAAGTGATGGTATGAAGTGTTCTTGCTATGAAAGTTGGTGCTCTTTGTTGAAAATGTTGCTCTTCCTCTCATATAAAACTTCTCCCACACATGAAAAAAGAATCCTTCATGTATGCTTCCCTCTAGGAAGCAATATTCCCTCTGCAATATTCCCTGGTTTTCTTTTTTTTCTCTTAATATTCCACTCTCCAGTCTGTGCAGATGTCTAACCAGGCTGTTGACAGCTATAGGAGAGAGCTTCTAGCAGTGAAGATGAAGAAATACCTGAGACTGGATAGGTGCTGAGATGGAAGTTGGAGACAGGAATGGCTTTTCCAGTGGTTTGGGAGACCCTTCTGACGGTTATTTTCCAAAACAACTCTAATACTGCTAATGCCTGGGAAGATTTTGGAATCAATGGAGGACTGACTGAGAGAGACATCAAAATGAGCTGAATGACAAAAACCTATAAAGAATATGAGCAGGAAACCCTCAGAGCTGGTGCACATTCAACTAGGAGAGAAGACATCATCAGGCAGTTGTGGTAACTACCTACCCTTGCATAAAAGGATGGTATAATGTTGACCTAGATCAATTCTTCTGGCCACATAATGAGAATGGAAACAGATGCCTGGGGTACAGAAGAAGCAGCATTAAACCAAGGGTGGCTACTTGCTAGAGGAAATTTCACAAATAATCAGTGCCAAGTAATGCAGAGTTGCCTACTGGCCCTGCAGGACAGAGAGATAGCCCTGGGTTTGCTCAGGAGGAGAGCTGTGCTCTCCCTGGGCTATGAGCAACCCTGGATGAAGGACCTCACATCTATCCATATCACCCCTATGTCAGCAACAAGGACTCATCTTCCTTCAGGGTCTCTGCCAGAGGGTGGATGAGATCACTTCCCCTCCCCCTCACCATTTCTCCAAGTAGCAAAATGCTGATTCAAAATTCAGATGATTTTGGAGTCTCCCATTCCCTGCCTGTCAGGGAACAAACACACCACCCTTTAGCAATGCTCAGCAGCAGTAAATCATCTGTGTGGGAGAAAGCTCTGGGTGGAGGTGTGGGGGGGAATACCAAACCATGTGGGGTAGAGATACATGTGGGCAACGAGGGGAAATTAAAAATGCTTCCTTGTCTTGCAGGGACCTCTCTCCCCTCAGGGCTGCAGCCTCTTGTCTTGCAAAATCCCCAGGACAATAATTCATTTGTGTATCTTGCCACGCTCAATAAGCACTTCCAACAGCACACAGCAAACAGCTCTTGCTACATCGATGTCAGGAGCTGGAAGCAGGAGGCAAGAAAAGAGCTGAGACCTTCAGGCAACTGTCTTCTTCATAGTTTGGGAGCAATTAAACTGCACATTTAATTGCTTTGATATATATTTGTTTTCCATGAATGCAAGATCTAATTGGCTTATTCGCTCCGAAGCTGCTAACAATGGACCCTAAACTGTACATAAATGACCGTTAAATTAATAGCTATCAGAGAGATCTGAAATTGGGGGGTTGAATGTGAAATCAAATGAGGGCTGAGAGAGGCAGTTATTATTTTTTATTTTTCCATTTTAATTAATTATTTTTTTTAAATTTAGGTGGGGGGGGTTTGTTTGGTTTTGGTGTGGGTTTTTTCTAAGCAGCCCTTATTATCCCTACAAGAGCCTTGCTCAGAAGACAAGAGTTCCCATTAGAAAATCAATAACAGAGCTGCTGTGATAGCAGCAGCAACCTGTCTAGTTTCAATTAGTGCTTGGGAGATGCTGATCCTTTTCCCTCAGCCTGTCACTTGTTAACACCAGTGGAATTTTGTGCATATTTATTGTCTGGAGAAACTGGAGCTCTTGGAAGTAAAAATTTGGGGGTTGAGTGTTTTGGGGTTTTCTTCTTTCTGGTGTTGCAGTGCATCACAAACACTCATCAGGTGCAGAGATGGTCAAACCCTTGTAGTATTTTGGCCCTTGAGCAGCAATAGTGGCAGAATCACCTGCAGGCAGCTTCATCATTCTTTTTGTCTGTTTTCTTGCACTGCTGAAGGGTTGGACTAGATGACCTGTAAAGGTATCCTTCTACCCCAGCCCATTCTGTGATCTTTGAGACCACAAAAGACTTCAAAGGGTTTTACAGGAGTAAAACACTACTAACATCAGTGAGTAGATGGAGATTATACTCTGCTGCTCTCACAATTTAAGAAGAACCCCTATAGTCTCTTGAGAGAAGACTGCATGAACTTTTGGGTTTGTACTCAGACTTTAATTATTTCTACAGCACCTAAACCACCAAGGACTTGATACATTAAATGGAAAGTAAGTTGCTACAGTCAAAATAAAAGTATCCTCTGGTGTTATCTTCAGTCTTGGTCACTTTTCAGATGGCCAGCTCCATCTAACCTACCTCCCTGGGCTCAGCTAAAGCTGGGAAGGTCTAGGAGGAAGATCAGGATGAGAACCTGCATTCATTGTGGTAAGGCCATGCAGGAATCAGCAAAGAACAAAAGAGAGAGACATAACATGCCTCATAAGGACACAAGGTAAGCCAAGTGTATCATTGTCGGACATTAATGTGAGTTGTTTTTCTTTTCCTTCCTCCCTGACAAGCTCTACTATTTTTCCAAGCCTGACTGCCCTCCAGAATGGCAAATTACCTCAGGTCCTTCACCTCGTCTCACAGGTTGTCCCCCTGAGTATTCTTCAACTCACACTCCACTGGTGCAATCCTCAAGTGGTCCACATTACAGCTGTTCTCTCTCCATACCTTTATATTCAGACTTCTTTTCTGTCTCCCTCTCCAAAGAACTAGAAAGGGCTCTGCCCATGCTGTGTGAGAAAGTGAGCTTTGCCTTCAAGACTGCTTCTTACAGGTTAGCTTTTCAGGCATTAGCAGGTAACTCTGGCCATGCTGTGCTATGGAAGATGTCTCCAGTTGTGCCTGTGACTCTCTCTGCTGGCTCACTTTGCCAAATTCATTCATTTTCTCACATTTTCTCTCTGTCCCTTGCTTAGCAGAAAATGGGAAGAATTGTAACAGGAGCCTACCTTGGTTTTGATCAGGAGAGGCAAGAACAGATCCACTGCAACAGATGTTGCCTTTTTAAGTGTCTCTTCTTGGCTGTTTAAGGAAGAAGTGAACCCAAAGCAGAACTGTGCAGAGACAAGAAGCAGTATATAAAGGGGAGACAGATGTCATCTCACCTACCTGACATGACACTGGCTGCAAGCAGGGGCTTGGTCTCAGCTGTTTTGAGTGTAACAGAGAGAGATCAGCTCTTAGTGATGGTGACTCAACCCATACCAACTGGATACATGAAACCTTCATCCCTTTGGAGAGGTCACCTTCTTCCTGTAGACCAGAGAGGATTCCCTGGTGTGTAGTCTTCATGGGATATGTAGATTTTCAGATACTTGAAGTTTGGTAAAGGGGACACAAGGTCATGGCTGGTAGGTTGTTCAGAACTTCATTTCTGAATTTCTCTGTACAAAGAAAAAAATCAAAGCTTCCCCTCTGTCATGTGTTACCTTTTGGTGGCTGACATGAAAGTGTCCTATCCTCCAGTGCCCCTCACCAAACAGATGTTGGTGAGAAAGTCATATCAATATCCTTCCACAGCAAGTTTAAAAGTAGAGTTCTGACAAGATTAATTTCCTGCTTCAGACAGTGACTCCTCTATCAGACATTCTTGAATACTTAATTATTAATCTACATTATTAATGAACACCTCTGGGATCCATGGATTCACACTGGAATAAAGCATAACCCTAAAGCTGCAAGGTGCCTGACAACTACAGAAACATCCAATATTTGTTAAGGTTTAGAAGTTAAGAATGAATTTATGGCTGGGTGCATTTTGCAACCCACAAGTAGTTACTTTTTTCTGATTTCAGACAATTTCAGAGCAAATGTTTTCTCTGTTGCATGCCATCATGCCAGTGACTTAAAACTTGCAGTCATGATTAGGATAATGAGACCACTGTTTGCAAGTACAAATCAGCATTTCCACCTCCCCAGGCACAGAGCTGCTTATTTTGAGACTTGCCATAAGACAGTCAAAAAATTCAAGCTGAAAGAATTTTGTTGAAAAAGGAAGAATCCAAAATGACTAGGGAAAGAAGAGAAGAAAAGGAAAGAAAAGAAAAAAAAAGGAAAAGAAAAAAGAAAAGGAAAGAAAAGAGAAAAGAAAAGAAAAGAAAAGAAAAGAAAAGAAAAGAAAAGAAAAGAAAAGAAAAGAAAAGAAAAGAAAAGAAAAGAAAAGAAAAGAAAAGAGAAAATAAAAGAAAAAAAAGAAAAGAGAAAAGGAGAGAAAAGAGAAGGGAAGAGACGAGACGAGACGAGACGAGACGAGAAGAGAAGAGAAGAGAAGAGAAGAGAAGAGAAGAGAAGAGAAGAGAAGAGAAGAGAAGAGAAGAGAAGAGAAGAGAAGAGAAGAGAAGAGAAGAGAATTGAATTCAAAACTGACAGATTTCATCTGACATTGGAATAGACTGTCCAGGGAGGTGGTGGACTCATCATCCCTGAAGGTGCTCAAAAATGAGTAGGCACTGTACTTTGGGAACGTGGTTTCATGGCTGTGGGGGTGTTAGGTTGATGGCTGGACTCAATGATCTTTGAGGTCTTTTCCAACCAAAACAGTTCAATGATTCTACGAAAACTCGATGCGGTTTTTGGATGAGGAGGTGGATTATTTTGTTTTCCATCTGCAGAAAACAGGCAATCAAAATATCAAAGCCCATTTTCTTCTTAAAAAAAAAAAAGACATTTCCTTTTTTATTTGTATTTTATTTTAATTTATACTCATGTTCCTTTTTTTTTTTTCTATTTTCTTTTTCCTACTCTGCTGAGGAAAAATACTATAAAGCTTCAAAACAACATGAAGAAATTCATTGTGGGTGGAAGACAACATTCATTTAAACTCAGATATGCTGTGATTGTTAATCTTTGTTTGTTTTCCATTTTCAGATAGTTGACTTTATTTTTTTCCTTATTTTTCTTTTAATATTTTTGTTTTGTTTTGTTTGATTTCAGATCTGCCTCCAACTTATTTCTTTATTTGCTTACCTTGTAGAATTGGCAGCAAAACGAAAAACTGGTTATTCCCACATCTTTGTTTAGCAAATAGCTTGTCACTACCTGTGCCTAGGTGGGTCCAGGAATAGAATAGAATAGAATAGAATAGAATAGAATAGAATAGAATAGAATAGAATAGAATAGAATAGAATAGAATAGAATAGAATGGAATGGAATGGAGCAGAGCAGAGCAAAGTAGACTAGACTAGACGACTAGACTAGACTAGACTAGACTTAACCAGGTTTGAAGAAGACTTCAAGATCATCAAGTCCAACCTATCATCCAACACCATCTGATTAACTAAACCATGGCACCAAGCACCCCATCAAGTCTTCTCATAAACACCTCCAATGATGGCGACTCCACCACCTCCCCGGGCAGCCCCTTCCAATGGGCAATCACTCTGTGTAGAATTTCTTCCTAACAGCCAGTCTAAACCTCCCCTGCACAGCTTGAGACTGTGTCCTGTTGTTCTGGTACTGGTTGCCTGGGAGAAGAGACCAGCCCCTGCCTGTCTACAACCTCCCTTCAGGTAGTTGTAGACAGTAATAAGGTCTCCCCTGAACCTGCTCTTCCCCAGGCTAAGCAACCCCAGCTCCCTCAGTCTCTCCTCATAGGGCTTGTGCTCCAAACCCCTCACCAACTTTGTTGCCCTACTCTGGACACATTCCAGCAAGTCAACATCCTTCCTAAACTGAGGGGCCCAGAACTGGACACAGATCTCCAGAAAATATTTGAATTTAATTGAGAATAACTAACATACATAACAGAAATAACAATAGAGCAATCATCATAATAAGACATGTTTAAGGAGTTGGGGATTGGTGGTGCTCACTGGGTATGTATGAATGAATGAAACCCTAGTTCAGCACCTTTCTCAGTCAACCTCTTCTAAAATGTCCACCTTGAATGAATGGCATATTTTGCTTGCTGCTTCCACTTTAATATATCTCTCCACCTCTCAAAGTTAGGAATGTCTCATTGCATTGTGCTGAAGGCTGGTTTCTAAGGTCATTGTTACCCCCAAAGCTGAAGAAGACACTTTGAGATCACAGAATAGGAGAGGTTGGAAGGGACTTTTGGAGATCTTCTAGTCCAACCTCCCTGCCAAAGCAGGATCACCTAGGGCAGGTCACACAGGAACACATCCAGAAGGGTCTAGAAAGTCTCCTGCCTCTCTGAGCAGCCAGTCCCAGGGATCTGGCACCTTCATATACCTCCCTTGACCTGCTGGCCACATTCTTCTTAATGCACCCCAGGATACCATTTGCCTTCTTGGCCACAAGGGCACATTGCTGTCCCATGGATAATTTATTGTCCACCAGCACTCCAAGGTCCTTCTCTGTGGAGCTGCTTTCCAGCAGTTCAGTCCCTAATCTGTACTGGTGCATGGTGGTGTTCCTCCATAGGTGAAGGATTCTACACTTACTCTTGCTGAAGATCATTAAGTTCCCCTTTGCCCAGCTCACCAATCTGTCCAGACCTTGCTAAACAGCTGCACAGCCTTCCAGTGTATCAGCCACTCCTCTCAGTTTCATATCGTTAGCAAATCTGCTGAGGGTATGTTGTTCCCTCACCCTGGTTGTTGATGAAGTTGTTGAATAAGACTGGACCTGATGCTGTCATTCCAGGGAAGACAGGGTAGCTGCTCTGCCAGCCAAGGAGAGGAACAGTTGCTTCTGAGGTATTATATGAGTTTCTGTCATATCTATGCCCTTCCTCAGCAGAGCTTCAGTGAAGGCCAAACAGAAGGAGATTCTCTACCCCAAACCATTTACAGTGTACAGTGTTTGACATCATTGACTAGCTTCCACACTTTGCTTTGCATATAAAATTGGTGCAGTCATGCTGTTGGACCAAATATTTCAGTTACGCCAGGAAAGACATGGTGACTCCCAAGAGTTTTCCATGCAGCTTGAGGTAAATCAGCTGGCTAAACAAAAAGAAACCAGATTCAGGGGAGGAATAGGCAGCTGTATTGAGTAGGATGTTCTCACTCTCTCCAATTATGTCAAGTCATTCCTACACTCTGTCAGGTTGCTGATTTTGTGATTCTTAGCATCCCTGGAGAACCTTATTCCCATTTAACCAACCCTTTTGCAAGCTCCTGGGCTTTCTCTTACAGGGTTACTTTGGAGTCAGTGATATATTCTGGAGGAGCAGAAAGAGATGATGTTTGTATCAAAACATCCAGATATGAATGTGCCCATGTGCCTACATGATGGCCATGCAGAAAACTACGTCTGTGCCTGCCAAAGGTATGTGAAAGATTAGTGTACCCCTTGATACAGGGAACATTTCTCACCTTATGCTCCAAATAAATTAAAATGAAGTTTACTCTGCTTTCTCATGCCTCCAGTACCACCATCGTGTGTTCATCCTGGACTTGCATCAGTTGGTCTGGCCCATAGCTTCACACACTCTCTGTAGTCCTGCAGGACTTTTATATGTTGAGTAATGGGAATCATCCATGTCTGACTGTAAATGGGAGCTTTGATGTGTAAGTACTCTTATTAGAAAGAAAACAAACAAACAAGCAGACGTGGTTCATTATTTATTAACTGAGGCTCTGAAGAGCAGAGCCTGCTTTGAAGGCAATGTGGAAAGCAAATGTCACTTATAAAGAAGGAGAGGACAAATGCAATCACTTTCTGGGCATTTAGGTTGTGCTGCCAAGTCTGCTCAAGTTGAAGCAGGACTAGGGTTATAGATGATGCTAGAAACAGCCCAAGGGTCATCTACTCCATCCCCACACTTCTGGACCATATTTTTTCTCTCTGTCTTAATCTCCTTAGGTCCATGTTTTCCAGAGCAGATAAACAGCTTTTCCCTCCACAAATGGCAGATCAGTGGTTCTTACGTGCCTCTTAGATTGCCTTCCAAATTTTCCAGCAGCCTCCAAAGGCTCCATCTAAACACAAAACACCTCTAATCAGAGAGGGAGGTGTTTTCTAGAGTCTGTGGTCTCCCTTGAGTGGGAAGAGGATGAAGTCCTTGAATGTAAATGGTTTGGCTCTTTGTTAAAGTGCATAATGAAAATAATGAATTAAGTTTCATTTAAACTGGAGCAGTGGCATTGATTTTTTGGACTGAGCTACAAAACCTAAGGGTCATTCAAAATAAGAAGAGGAAAGAAGGAAAGAAGGAAAGAAGGAAAGAAAGAAAGAAAGAAAGAAAGAAAGAAAGAAAGAAAGAAAGAAAGAAAGAAAGAAAGAAAGAAAGAAAGAGAAAGAAAGAAAGAAAAAGAGAAAGGGAAAGAGAGAGAGAAAGAAAGAGAAAGGTAAAGAAAGAGAAAGAGAAAGAAAGAGAAAGAGAAAGAGAAAGAGAAAGAGAAAGAGAAAGAGAAAGAGAAAGAGAAAGAGAAAGAGAAAGAGAGAACAAAACAAAGAAGAAAGGAAGTAAGGAAGACAGAAAGAAAGAACAAAAGAAAGAGAAAAAAATAAAACCAAACTCCATACAACAGTTGCATTGCTTGTATGTTTTGAGTTTAATATGACTTGACTGTGTCCCTTAAGCTTATTTAAACATTCAGTTTTGTTCTCTTGTTCTGTCCCCGAGTACATATGCATTTCACAGAGGTTTAACTTTAACAGGACAGAAGAAAGTTCCTCGTAATTGAAACAGGCTTTTTGCACAAGCCATGATGTTATGTTCAACAGTCAGAAGGAGAAAAAACATGTTCTTTCTGTCTAAAGAGACTTATTTTCAGATTAAAGGAAACAGCTGCAAGAAGGGAAGAAAGTCTCTCTCCCTGGGAAGAGCACCAACAACAAAATGGTTGCTGATTTCCCTTCAAAGGAAATAACCTTAAAAGTTTAGGATGGTAATACAGAAAAAGTAGAGAGGGGTTCTGTCCTGATTTGAGCTAGGACAGGACCAATTCTTTACAGTGATGACATCCTAACTCAGTCTCTGCTCAGACAGAACTTTCTGAAGTTCAGGTCAAGATTGCACAGCCAGTGGCTGCTTCTAGCACTGGGAATGGTGATGGGGAGTTACTGCCAAGGGCTGGGCTGCAGAAAGGCTCTGGTTTAGACTCGTTCCTGTGCTGACCAAGGGCACTGCCACATCTTGTGCCCCACATTGGGGTGCAGAAGGTCAGAGGTGGCACCTGTGGGAAGAAGCAGACAGGACAAGCAACCCTAAACTAACCAATAAGGGATTCCATCCCATGGATGTCATCTTCAGGATAAGGGATCAGCAGTGTCAAGCTGCTGCTTCAATGCTGGTATCTGAGGAGGACGCTCTCTGTCTGCCTTTACAATCTCTGTGCTCCTGAAGCCGGCTCCTGAATCCATACCCTGAATGCAGTTCCCATCTGCTGTGGAGTTGAGTCTGGGACTTCCCCAGTGCCTGCCCACGGTGTAATGTGCATGTACAGTAATGCAATTGCCAGCAGGAGGTGGGTTTGATATTGGGGTTGTATCTATTTGCATCTCTATCATTTTATTATTATTACTACTTTTGTTCAAGCTGGCTTAACCTCTTTCCTAACCCATCAGTCTCTCTCCCTTGTTTCCCTTTATTTTTCCTTCGGAAAGGTAGAGAACATCTGCCACTCATCTAATGGCCTCCCTCCCTTGACCTGCTGGCACTTCTTCTTCATGCACTTGTGACCTTCTTGGTCACAAGTGAACTTACCAACCAGCACTCTCCAGTCCTTCTCCACAGAGCTGCTTTCCAGCTGGTCAAGCCCTCATCTGTATTGGTGCAGGGGGTTATTCCTGCACAGGTGCAGGACCCTACACTCACCCTTATAGCCTTTTGGGGCTAGAAGTGTCAACTCAGAGACATTAGAATTCATTGTGTTGTGAAAGAGTGGTTTACTATAAGAAGAAAATGGTGTTTTTTTTTGGTATTTCTGTGAAGAAAAAACAAAACAAAAAACCAAACCAAGCAAACAAAAACATGAGGGAAAAGAAACCACAAACCCAAACAAACCTCAAGCATTATTACTCCAAAGTTATTTTGAATTTTGAAAGCTAACCTAATTATATTAAAGCAGTGGCAATAAATAATTTGAAATCAAATTAAGTAGTTTAACCAGCATGAATCAGATTCATTATGTCATACTTAACTGCTGGGTTTTGAAAGCAACCCTGAGATTTTGAGTTTATTTCAGGGTTTTGTAGCAGTCAGTTGGGATACCTCGGGGTTTTTTCTTTCTTTCTTTCTTTCTTTCTTTCTTTTTTCCAGCATGGAAAATAGTTTTCTTGTTCAGCTCTCTAGGTATCATCCCTCTGAAAGGAGGGAGACAATCCTATAGAACACGGAGGTATTTTACATTTCAAGCGCCATTTGCCAGTGCTCAGGCAAGGAGGCTTCCCTAGCTGTGTGCTTCCACTTTCTCCGTTGATTTAGGAGTTCTCATTCCAAGAGCATTGTAACTACAAGGAAACGAAATTCTCTGGCTTTCTGCTAGAATAAGGAGATTTACCAGAGGAAACAACTCCGTAAATACTACGTAGTGCCACCTATAGCTCTGCTTGGGAAAAGCATTCCTGAGTCAAGCCCAGCAAATAGATCTGCGTTTGCACTATCAAAGAAACCTTCTGTGCTCACCCAGGTTTTCAGGGTGGCTATAACAGATTCCAGCAGCTACTCTGGGAAAAATAATTGTGTTGCAATTATTATTACCACAGCTATTTTTAGAAGTTCTTCAGCACTTTCCCTCTTGTGAATACAGTTTCCAAACAAGGATAAAGAAGAGTTGAGAACTTTTTAAAGAGCTTCCCTATATGTGATTTTTTTGGGGATGCTCTAATTTTTACTTTACTGGCAACAGAGTCACTCTGTGCCCCACATTAGGCAGGCAGATACAGAGCAGCTCCCACTAGGACATATATCTTCAATATTTTAAAAGCTTCCTACTCCTTCCTGCTCAGGGACAGGATGCCATCCAGACAGACCCAGACAAGCTTGAGAAGGGGGCCTGTGTGAACTTCATGAGGTTCAGCACAGCCAAGTGCAAGGTCCTGCACAATGGTTGAGACAATCCATAATCCACAGGCTGGTGGATTATGGGATTGAGACCAGCCTGCAGAGAAGGACTTGAGAGTGCTGGTGGATGAAAAGTTTGTCATGAGCCAGCAGTGTGCTCTCGCAGCCCAGATGGCAATCATAGCCTCACTTCTTCGAAGGAAGTATGGCCCGCAGGTTGAGGGAGGTGATTCTGTCACTCTCCTCCACTCAGATGAAAACTCATGTGGACCACCATGTCCAGGTCTGAAGCCCTCAGTGCAACAAAAGAAATGGGCCTGTTGGAGTGGGTCCAAAAAATATTCAGAGATGGAGCACCTCTCCTATGAAGAAAAGCTGAGTGTTGGGGCTGTTCAGCCTGGAGAAGACTTTGGGGAGACCATGTAGTGGCTTTTCAGAACTTAAAGAGGTCTATCAGAAAGATGAGGACAGACTTTTTAGCAGGGCCTGTTGCAACAGGACAAGGGGGGATTTAGACTAGAAGGAAGAATTTTTTTTACACCAACAGTGGTGAGACACAGGCCCAGGTTGCCCAGAGAAGTGTTAGATGCCCCATCCCTGGAAACACTGAAGATCAGGTTGGGTAGGGGGGTCTGAGCAACCTGATCTAGTTGAAGATGTCTCTGCTGACTGCAGGGGGTTTGGACTAGATGACCTTTAAAGTTCCTTTCCAACCCAGACCATAATTCAGTTCCATAATTCAGTGAAGAAATCTCCTCTCCTGCCTTACCAACAATGCAGTCTAAGCTCCAGCTACCATCACTGGAATGACCATATATGTACTGGAGCTTGTTCCCCTCACTAGGAATGCTCTTTTGGGCTCCATGGTGTAGTCCCCTGGCCCTGTCATGGAAAGTAGACTGGTTAAGGGCTGGAGTTAGGGCTATACATGCTGTGACTTGGGAAGCTGGCACCACTGCCTTGCCTCATTTCTCAATTCTGTAAGATGGGTTCAATGCTAAATTCCTGATTTAGAAGAAGTCTCTGTGAATGTTGTCCAAGAATGGAGGTCTTTGAGAAAAGGCACTCTTTGAACACAGATAATTCTTTCACTTGACAAACACGGCCCATGTGAAGGGGAAGAGGAGTTTTCTCTCCTGTGCTTAGAAGAGGCTGTGATAGCTGAGTTTGACATGTGATGATATGAGCATTCACACTCCTGAGCAGCCCCTGCCAGCAGAAACCACAGCTGCTGGCAGCAATGGAAATGCACTTTTTTTTAAAAAAAATTAAAAGATCAACAACAACAAAAGTGAGGTAGAGAGCACAAGCCAGCAGACGTGAGAGAAAAGCATAGGAAAATCCCTTTCAAGCCCTATGATCAGACGAGTTATTCAATGTCACCCTTTGGCAGAAGGATGTGGCTGGCAACTGGAAATTTTCAAGCAGATCTTTAGCCAGGCACAGTGCAGGGTGTTATAAATGTAAACACAGTGCTATCTGGCACTGGAGGGGAAGTCAACTGACTACTTACGAACTGCCCTTTTTTTTTCTTCCTTGTCATCCTCAGATGGCTGCCACTGGGAGGAGGGGACTTTTCCAACAAACTGGGATCAGGTTCTCTATACTGCAGTTATGCTTCCAGGTGATTTTAGGGGTAGATATATTAACCCCATGGGGCCAGAAGCCTACCTTCACAGTATGGAAGATGAGAAGATGAAGTTAGCAAATCTAAAGGAGCTCTGAATAACTGCCAGGCCAAACAACCCATACCCATCAGCACTGAGTGCTTCGAAAGATGCAAAGATTGGGCAGATAGAAGATGTTTTGCTCTCTATTTTATGTTTCCCTCCTGTATTTTGTATTCTAAGACTGGCTTAAGCCCCTGAAGTGTGCAGCTTATTCCTTCTCCCAAAATCTCTTTGCAGATTCCCAGGGATGCTGCTTTTACCTGTAGAAATTTCCCATCCCTTTTTGCTCTTGACCAGTTTTGCCTTTGACAACAAGAGGCATTATCTGTGCGGCAAACATGGTCTAAACTCAAAGTATGGAGAGATTGCTTATCTGTTTTGAGCTTGCTGGTTTTCCTTTGTCATAGAGAAGCAGGGAGTTAAAGGTAGCTCCAACTCATCATGCCTTGCCATCTGCAAAGCCCATACTGGAAACAGATCATGGCTAAAAGCAACATGTCTAGTGGAGAAGAGAACAATAATTGTCTCTTGGTTGTGTTCATTTGCAGAGAAAAGTCAGTGTTTGTCATGAAACCCACCCAGCAACTCCTCAAGAAGTGCTATGGGTGGGTTGGTCTTAGCATCGCCATGGTGGTCTGGGGATGGTGTGTCACAGAAGCTGTTGTGCCTTGCAACCTCTGATTTTGCTGGTCTAGCCCACTTCTTCCTCTGGCAATGGCACTGGAAGGTCCTAATGGCATCTGCATATGACCCAAGTAACTTTATGAGTCCTTGCACCATATTGTACTGGGCCAGGGGTTGCCAGTTTGGGTATATCTCAGATATTTTTGTTATTTCAAGCAGAATGTGGCTGGGATCTCTGTCACAGGACTTTGAGTCATAAATAAACAGTACTACTCCAGAGCTGGGCAGCATGGTCCCAGTAAGGTCCCATACAGGAGAAGCAGGGGGGACATCCACCAATATCTTTACATCTCTGTGTTCCAGTGCTGTTGTCTCAGTGATGCCCTTTGGAGGCACCTTTTGGAACTATGGAGACTGGAAAGGTGGGGGGAACCCTGTTAATGGAACCTCTCCATCCTTTTCCATGTCACAGCTGCTCAGCCAGGCTCCCTTTCCAGCTTGATACTCCCTTTTATGCTTGAGGACCCAAGGACCACTCCTCACCATGTGAGTGGGCCACGATGGAAATTAACCTAAACTCTGGTCAAGACAGTTGACTTAGGTGTAGACTGGTATAAAATTGGTCATTCTGCCCAAGGATGTTTTGATGGTGTTGGCATGATGAAAGGAAGGGTATATGTCTCTTCAGACTTGGATTTTGACATCCGAAGTGCTGGGCATCTCTTGCTCTGCAAACAAACTTCTTTGCCCTCAGAGGAGTCCTGTAGCAGTGAGTTTCTCAGGTCCTTGTGCAGTACAGTGAAGTTACTTCCTCCTAATCATTTCACAGGTGTTCAGGAGACCAGATGAGTTACTGCATTTAGTTACCCCAGTCAATTGCACACTCCAAACCCTTACAACCCCTGTTCACTGTTGCAGCCCACCCTCAGTTCTCCCTGGAGAGCACACAGTGAGAAATCAAGAGATCAGATCTCTCTTATCCATATTTTAAGGCATGGGCCGTTCTTATTATGAGGGCTTGGGATTCCTGGACCCCTTACCTCAGACTGCATAGAAAGGGGCTGCAATGAAACTTTTCATTGCATCGACCTCAGTTCCCCATTTCCACAAATATGATATTTCCATCCTGCCCCACTGCAGCAGTGAAGGTTGGAAATTGGTTTAGTTTTGTCACAGTGGCACTTTCAGGCACTTTATCCTTGTGCTGAGCTTCTTTGCCCTGCAACAGAGGAGAGATGCTAGCTGCACCTTGCTCTGCCTGACCTCTCCAAACATAGGACAGGGAAGGTGAATGCCCCCACATCTTCCATCATCCCAAAGGCGTGGCAGAGCTGCTCCATGGGACTCACATGGGCTCTTTTCACTAAGCACTTGGTGGTTTCCACGGAAGCTCTCTGCTGGGCTGCTTGCACCTTTGAGGGATGGAGAAAGAAAAGCTGGTGAAAGAAATGCTGGAGAAACAGAAGCAGAGAGAAAAAGTCCCCGGGGAGACTCAAAGGAGCAAGAAAGCCTTCTTGAAGGAAAACAAATCAGCCAAACAAACTCCCGAAAGGCTGGAGAGAGAAAGGCAGAGATTTCCATTCGGAGCATGCACGGTGCTAATCCAGCATAGCCGCCTGTCGGCTAAAAACAAGCATTTCAGGCCCCAGCTGCCCCTTTGCTCCAGTCGCTGCTTAACTGGAGATGTCACACGGATGCCTTTGGCCAGCAGTGCTGCAGTGCTGGCTGGGGACAAGAAGATGCTGGTTTGCCGCGCTCCATCACAGCCAGGGCTTGCTGTTGAGCTCCCCTGAATGAATAATTTTCTCTCTTTCCCCCCCTCCTCCAGAAGTTTGGTTTGTGGTTTTTGTTTGTTTGGGGTTTTTTTAGGGGTTTATTTTGGGGTTGGTGGGTTGTTTTGGTTTGGTGGTTTGTTGTTTTTTTTTTGGGGTGGGGGGGGAGTAAAAGAGGTTTGGAGGTGTGGAAATGGGGCTAGAAGTCTGGATGAGGTGGAGGGACAGGAGTAAAGGGGAAGAAGGCCAAGGGAAGGGGATGGGGGGGCTCCAGAAAGGCTGTGGGGAGAGGAACGGGGTTCTCTTCACTCTCCTTGAGGCAAAGGAATAGAGGATGAAAGCAGCTGGGATTTTTACCTCTGTCCCTTGGGGCAGGTCTGTCCCCTGAACATCAAGTCCCTCCACTGCTGGGTACAACATCTCTGAGCAGGGAGGGAAGCAGTTTTGTTGGAGAAAGGAGCTGTTTTCCACCTCATGGAGCAGAAAGGGTTATAGTCAAGGGGCAGGTCTTGAAGTCTAGCCGAATGCTGAAGTCCCGTGCTCTCCCTCCCTCCTCCAGCCTTATCTTTCTCCTCTCTACCTCCTCCCCTACCCTACCCCCCTCTTCCCTCCTCCCCGCTCTTCCCCTCCAAGCCCCCTCCGCCCCCCCTTATTTCTGCTCCGGAGGCTTCTCTTTACTGAGGGACTTTCCCTGGGCTGTAAATCCGGAGGCAGCACCTTTACCCCAAAGCTGCTGGGATGCAGCATGTACCTTTTACACCAGTGCATCTTCTCCTCCTCCATCTGCTCCGACTCTGCCTTCCCTCCCATCCCCCTGCCACCTTGGGGTGAGATATCACACCCCCCGCCCCCCTACTCCCCATATATGTGTGGGTTGATGGAGGAATGAGTTTGGGGAGGATGATGGGAACGAGGTTAAAAAAATAAACCACCAAAGGGTTAATGGTTTTTGCTGTCTCCTGCCTGGGCAAACCTGGTGCAAAGCCACCGCCAAACTGGGCTGTGCTGGAAGATCCAGCCCCTGTCCGACTGACAGGCTCTGGGGAAGGGGAATCTGCTGCCCCGGGGCTCTCCCACTACTCTGTCCCATCTCCCATCCCCTTTCCCAGCCTGTCAGCTCCGCGATGGGGGTGCGCTGAGTGAGCCCCAGCAGCTCCTTCGCCCTCCCAGCACCCAGGGAGCTGCGAGCCGCGTCCCTGCGCATCCCTCTTCGGGCGCCCGGCACCTCTCCGGCGCTGAACCCCCGCAGGTTTGGAGGGATTTTTTTTAGGGGGGAGGTGGGGAAACAGAGCCCTTGCCATCCCTACCACCACCATCCCGACTCCCTCTTCACCTCCTGGTTTTCCGCTTAGGGCTAAGCTGTCCCGGAGAGGCTGCGTTTGCCCAGCCACCAATGCACTCTGGCTTTCGCTGGCTCCTCTGCTCCATCCATCCATCCATCCATCCATCCATCCATCCATCCATCCATCCATCCATCCTCTCTTCCTATAGGCTAGTGGAGCATGCCCGGTGCCATAACGTGGCAGTTAGGGTCCTTGCCTATAGCTGCCTGTTTTGCCAAGCTCCGATCCGTGCGTGTGTATGTGTGTGTGTGCATTTTATCCCTCCCTCCCTCCCTCCCTCCCTCCCTCTCTCTCTCTCACTCTAATGTGTGATCTGGAAAGCTTATAAAAGCCTGATGTAATCCTTAATGCAGCCCCTGGCTACAAAGACTGGATCTAGTTTCACAGAGAGAGATTCAGAAGCAGAATTTACAACAGGGGAGGAAAAAAAAAAAAAAAAGAAAGAAAGAAGAAAAAGAAAGGAAAAAGAAAGAAAAAAAAGTGAGGGGGAGAAGAGAGAGAAAAACCGAAAAGCAGACGAGTGGATTTTAAACAAATATATCTTTCTGAAGAAGATCCTTCTCGCTCTTCACTGCTGGGAAAGCTACTCTGAACCCTGCTGTATATTGTTGGTGGGTTTTGTTGCCTTTTTTTTTTCCTTTTTTTTTTTTTTTTTTTAAAGGAGAAGACTTGATTGTCTGCTTGGATCTAATGATTTACTGGCTTTTAACTGCGTTTTTCCCCTCTCCTAAGGATTCCTCAAAACCTGGCTTAATTGTTTTCAGCTTCTCTCTTCCACCTGCCTGTCTGCAGAGACACCAAAGGTTCTCCCTTCCTCTCCCTGCCCACCCCCATTTCTTTTAGGATTCCCCCCCCCCCCCTTCTGCTTTATATATACATATATATATATATGTGTATGTATATATAGATGTAGAGGCAAGAGTGGAGGGAGCAGAGGGAGAGCAAGCTCTGCCATCCTTTTGGACTTCACGCGCTGCCCAATGTGGGGCTGGTTACCCCTGGATATGTTGCTGGTTTCCATTTGGAATTTGACAAAGGGAAGAAGGAGGATATAAAACCTGGGGAGCTCTGCAAGGTAAGGGGCTCCTGGCCACTCTTGTTTCTTCCTAGGAGGGGAGGGAGCAGCTGGGAAGTGACTTCTCCAGGCTGCACTCTGCCTTGAGTGCAGTGGAGGGGATTTCTCTCCATCCTCAGGGGAAGCAGGGATGGGGGGTAAAGATGGGTATCCCCTCCTTTGCTTTTTACCCCTGGAAACAGCACCCTGAAGATATTTTCATCCCCTCCACTCTGCAATTTGGACCAACAGAGGTTAATTGCTCTTTGCTATGGCAAGTTTTAACTTTTGTGCATGCAGGTCCTGTGGGCAAACATCAAGTGATGGTGGTGGAAAATAATGATGTCTGCAGGAAGCAGAGGAGGGAAATGCATTCATGTCCTGGGGAAAGGAGCTGGGGACTGGGTTGTTTCTTGGGGGAGAAGGCAGCCAGGCAAGAGAAGAGAACTGGAGGATCACGATGGGAAAAGCTGCAGAGCCAGCTGGGGCTGAACTGCAAAGTGCTGTGAAGCCACGGTGCCTTCACAGGCAGCTCTGGGGTCCGGGACTCCTCAGCCTGCAATGTTGGCAAACAAAGTCTCAGAGGGTCTGGCAGTGTCCTGTCCTGGGCATGAATCTATCCCCTTCCCAGCTCCTTGTCTTCCTACCTTTCCTTTGAGAGATTTTTTGGGGGGATTTTGGCGTTTGGGGTTTTTTTTAGGGTGGTGGTGGGAGGGGGATGTTCTTTTTGGCTTTGCTACTGGTGTTGCACCTTCCTAGGGCTGGAGGCAATGGCTGGGGAGAAGGTGATGAGCTTCTAATGACCTCCCACCACCAATTAATGCCATTTATCAGCACTTTGTTTCACACTGTAGAAGGAAATTAGCCTTTAGCCTATGTGGAGCTCGGAGTATGGCACAGACACACACACACATACTGTTCCTGGAGCTGGGCTTCTTGGGGATGCTGGCATCCAGGCATGGCTTAGCCTTTCTTGGGGGGGGGGGAGGTTGGAAAGAGAAGGAGTCTCCATCAGGGATGCGTAATTACAAAGCATCTTGTTCTGAATCACCCTGTGTGGGAATGAATCGCAAAATTTGTCTCTCCCTCTTCCCCCACCCGCCCCCTTCCCTTTCACGGCCTGACATTCGCTGATGGAGGGTGGCTGTTGATGCATCTTCAGACTTTTGCAGAGAGGTGTTTCAGCCATCGCTCTGCCAAAGCTGGAAGGAAAAGAGGGCTGGAAAGGAGCAGGTAGAGGTTTCAAAGGGACTTTTCAACCGGGTTGTACCTCAGTCCTGACTGACAGAAGGCATCTGTCCCCGGGAATTGAAGGCATGGGTTGCAGATAACTCTGCAAGATACCTTCAGTTGTGACTCGCGCTCCTGTCCCTGATCCTGCTCTGGCCAAGGAAACAATCCCTGTGAATCAGTTGTACAGAGACAAGGTGGTGGGGAGGGAAATAGGAAGGCAAGGTCAAAAGGATGGAGGGCAAAATGACACACACACCCCACACACCCACCACCCCTGATTCCACCCCTGACCACTGACCATCCCATCCTTTGGAACTGGGGCTTTCCAAGACTCAGACTCAATTCAGTTCCAGCACTGGGTCTGGTGAGTGCCAGGGCCAGCTGATAGCTGATGGCTGAGGCAGTAGGAGGAGAGGAAGGGAGAACTGGGGGGGTAGAGGAGGGTTGCAAGGAAAGAGAGAAGCTACTTTGACAGATGCCAAAAGCTGCCTGCATGGAAGAGCAAAAATTGCAACACCTCGAAAGCCAATGCTCCCTGGGAAGGTGCCAGAGGGTGTGCAGGATGCACCTTCCTGGCCCTTTTACCTGTTGATTAGCTCTGCTCCCTTTCTCCTGACCATGGAAAGCCAAAGGGAAGGCAGGAAGGATGAGCCCCGGGCAGTCGATGGAGTTGAGTGGCGACCTCGGTGGCGTAGCAGGGAGGACTGTGTATTAATGATGATGACTCTGCTTTGGCTGGTGCTGAAATATCTGTATTATCTATTATCAGCTGGGAGATGAGGCTGGAGGCATCGCAGAGCTGGGATCTCATCCAAAGCCTGGGCTGCTAAAGGAAACAAACAGTTCCCCATGCATATTAAGTGGGTCCCTACTTAATTAATGACTCATTAACCTGGGTCCTGCAGTCCTTACTATGCCCAGGACCTCGCTGGGGAAGGGGAGAAAGGTTGCAGGGTAGAGCAGGGGAGGTTTTTGGAGGGTGCTGAGGAATTGCACCAGCTCTCAGACAAGTTGCACTGCCAGGGGACAGGGTGACCACTGGTCTGAGCCAAGCAAAGGACAGGGGACAGGCAGAAGGCCAATCAGGCAGGTCAACATGCCTGGTTGTTCTCAGCAGCAGAAGAGGGACATGGGGAGGAGGGAAGTGCTGGTGGGGGCAGTCAGGGGGTAACTATGCTCTGTTCTGCGTGTTGGTGGGGTCAGGATGCAGCATCGCTGCTTCGTGGGAAGGTGAAGGGAAAGACCAGGCAGAAGCTGGTTTAGGGCAAGGCACTGACAGAGAATGAGCAGAGCACAGGCAGGAAGGAGCAGGACACTCACAGGGAAGGAGCAGGGCATGGACAGGAAAGGAGCAGGGCTCCTGGCCCTTCCATAGCATTCCTGATAGTGTTGCAGAGCCCCAGGTGGAAGGGTAGGGGCTTGGAGATCCCATAATTGACCAGTAAAGGCTGACAGGCTCAGAGAAGGACTGGCTAAATGAGGGTTGGTTTGCCATTAAGGAATGGTCTGTACTCCTATTACATGGGGAAAACTGAGGCAGGGGAAGTAGTCTAGATCACATACCCGGGCTGAGATGAGAATGTGTGTGTGTGTAAGACTCCTTAAGCCCGGCCACACTTCCAAGAAGCAACCAAAAGCCACATTCACAGCGAGGGGGAGCACACTGCCTCCCCCCCCCCCACTGTTCTGCCATGCCAAGGAGAGCTTCATTCCCACGCTGCCCCCCACCCCGCCCTGTGCCCGTCGGAGCCTCAGAGGTGGCCTGGGGCACACGCACAGCCTTTTTTCCCCCTCGAAGCACCCCACATTCTCATTTTCCACACATCCCAAACTTAGCGACATCCCCAACACTCCCCTTCATTCGCACCCCCACCCCCCCGGAGCATCAAGACCGTTCTCGCTGCAACCCCGGCACGGGAAAGCTGTGAAAGGGGTGGAGGGCATCTCAAATCTAGGGTTAGGGTCCCTCTTTAACTCTCCCAGTCCCAGATGCTTTGGGTAGCTGGAAGGGAGGGGGTGCGGGGGGCAGCCGGGGCTTGCAGCAAACTGCGGGGAGGTGGCGCTCTCAGCCTGGTTATCGCCGCCAGCCGCCCCCGGAGCGCACGGCTCGGTGCAGCGATGCCCACCCCTCATCCCCCCGCCTCAAAAAGACCCTCACACACAGCGAGGATCGCAAGAAGGGCTATTTACCCTCCGCCTCCAGCACCCGAAATACATTGTCCCTGGGGTTTATTCCCCATTCTGTGACTATCACCATCCCACGGGCTTTTTGCCCTCCCCTTCAACATTTTTTTCCACCGTAGTCTCCCTCCTCTTCCCCCGCATTTTTTATCCTCCCTACTTCTCCATTTCAGCATCCTTGTGAAAACAGACACAATTTGGGCTGCCGTGGGCTCTCCCTGAAAGTGCAAGAGGAGTGTGCAGCCCCATGACCAGGGTCGGGAGAGCAGCCCCCAGCCCCAAGGGCGCGTTTGGCAAGGGGCTGCATTTGGCTCCTTGCTCCCTACAAGTGGGGAACAGGATGGCCAAACACTCTGCTCTGTGAGTCAGCCCTGAGTGATGTCCACCACGGATCGTGCCCCTTCATTGCTACTGAATTGGGGCAGGAAGATAATGGAGGGGTTTCTCATGGTGTGGGTGCAGATGGCTTCCCCCCCCCCCCCCCCCCCCCCCCTTTTTTTTTTTTGGAGAGGGAGAAGGAGAAGCAGTGTCATCATAGCTCCTAATTGTCCTCCTTGCCTAGCTGTAGCATGCAGGAAATCCCCTGTCACCAATACCTGTTGCAGGGTATCAGCTCAGCTCATTAATTAGCTCCAGAAAACCTGTGCTGATAAACAAATGAGTCCAAGCTCTTCTCTGGGCCTGATCCTGGGCTTGCAGTATGCTGATTGCTACCTTTCTAGGATAGAGGCAAAGAGAGAGGAGTATTTTCTTCAAGATGGATGACAGGCTGTCTCTGTAACCAGCTTGCCTCCTCCCCTTGGAGAAAATTCACATCACCAAGCAAGCTTTTGAAGGGAGAGGAGCTGGCACCTGGCCTGGAGGTTTGCAGAAGATTGTCTTTCTCTGTGTCGCAGAACATGTTGGAATGGCTCAATGTGGCTGCAGACAAAGCACAAGGGTCCCCAGCACATCCCAGCTCTCACCATGCACAGGATGCTCCTATGTTCTTCCCACGGTTGCTTCCCCAAATTCCCTGAGGTCTCCTTTTGCCTGGGTTTTGCAGAAGGTGGGAAAGGGCAGGAAGGGGGTGTTTGGGCTTGGGTGAAACTGGACTAAGGTGTAGGTAACTTGATGATGGTGGTTGAAATCCATCCATCCATTTGGGTGGGGTGGGAACTTGGGTGTCTGAAGTGTGCGAAGAGAGGCTCTGGGACATACTTCACTCAGGGTGTGGATAGGGATCTTCTTCAAGTTGCCCAGGGAGGCTGTGGATGCCTTCTCCCTGGAAGTATTCAAGGCCAGGCTCTACAGCATCTTGAGCAATATGATTCAGGGAAAGGTGTCCCTGACCATGGCAGGAGGGTTGAACTAGATGATCTTTATGATCCCATCCAACCCAAACCACTCTATGAAGGTTCTTTGCATCTCAGTTTCTTTCTCAGGGAAAGCAGTATCTGAGTGTCCTATCTGCACCTGAGAGGCTGGGAGTCCTACTGAGATGCACTCATTTGCTTTATATTCATATGTAGCTCCCTCAGGTCCTCAGTTCACAGAGAACCTCTCATAAATCCCAAACCACTGTGACAGAGAGCTGCAGTAACCCTTGATTCTCCAAGGCAAGGCCACCACAAATGTCCTCCTAATCTTTAGCAAGATTGTGATTTAGGAGGTTCTGTCTACCTTGGGACTCTTCTTAACACTCCTGCTGAGTGAAACATAATTCTTCCACAGCATCACACCATCTCCAACCCAATACTGGTGGCATCTTATTACAAGGTTAAGAAACCACCAACTGGAGGCCAAGTTTCTCTCTTGGAGAGCAATCTGCCATGCCAGCCCATGTGGACAATGTCCATCCATTCCTTTTACACACACTCTGTGTGATAGTTTGTTTGCAGTGTGCTGAGGCTACAAACACATTCAAAGAGAGAGGGAGAGAAGGAAAAGAGCAGTAAATCAAGTCCCTTCTGAATGTCCATTTGTCGTCATATCAGGGGCATAGAAATTCCTCATGATGCCTCTCGGAGCGAGGGTTTTGTATTAGTGTGATTATGCTGAGATAATCTGTCATGTTGCTTCAGGAGGCTCCCAGGGAAAGGGGGAAAAAAATTAAATTAAAAAAAAAAAAAGGGAAGCTAATATGAAATCAGAGGGCTGCTAGATTGGTGACTCTGTCTCGCAGAGACACACATCACTGCCCCCTTTATGAAAATTTAAATTGGTTACCTCTGTCACAGAAAATGAGAGATTTGCTGATTTTAATTTGTTGGAGCGAATCACCCCCTGCCAATGTTAGCAAAATTAAAGTAGGGATGGCTCTCTACTTTCTGTTTCCCTGCTCCTCCTGCATTTTTTTTTTTTTCCCCCTGAAATGTCCCTTCATAAAACATTGATCAAGGAGTGACTGGCTGATGATAAACGAGCTGTTGGAACTGCAGGCTCTGCCATGTCTAGCGTCTTGCTTCAGCCCTGGGACACGGAGGAATGGGGAAAGCAAATGGTATCTAGAGGAAGAATGAACAGAGACCTTTTAAGGTAATCTAAATTTTCTAGCATTTTGGAATATTTTGGGGGTAAAAATTGAAGCAGATGATTGTAGTCTTATGTGGTACACTCTGTGTTAGCCTGAAGTGCATGTTTGGAGCATATAAAGTAGGGAAAAAATCCTCCGTCCAGCAAGCATCACAGTTTCTAGGGAGGTGGTTTACTCCAGGTAGAGCTTCTGCTTGCTGACTTGATTTGACTTGAGAGAAGAATGGAAGAATCCTGCATATATTTAGAACACCATTTTGTGCATGCCATATGCACGCACCGGTATAATTGGCAACTCTTTCTGTGAACGTCTAGTTTGGGTCAGGGGTAAGGCTTGTGCTACCTCATCCTATGATTTCAGCACTCCCACCTGCATGCTCACCTTGTCTCTTGCCTGATGCTAGTTTGGTTTTGCTAGATGGAGATGTTTCCTCAGTTTTTGAGCTCAGCAAAGTGCTGCTTGCAAAATGACTCTTTTATTCCTTTCCTCTGCCAGATATTAGGACTGTCCCATTCCTGGCAGAATTACCTATTCCATATTCATTGAGACTTATCATGGTTCTCTCTCTAAATGCTTTCAGGGCAGGGGTCATCACAATTTCCATGCTAGAATAGAGCTGGAAAAGCTTTGTCTCTGTCCCATCTGTGCTCCTGTCCTCTTGTTGACCTCTCAGCTGATCATTTAAGCCTACAGCTCCACAAGCCACTGAAAGTTTGTCCTGCCCAACACCAGCCCTTGTGGCTTGATTTCCAAAGATATTGTAGTGCAATCCTCACCAAGGAACAAGGGCATTGCAGGGCTGATCTCATCCATTTCCAAACCACATGTCTCAGGCCAAGGGTTCAGGTCACAGTTAATTTAGACATCGGTCTTTCCGTACTTTGGTGTTTTCATCTGTAAAATGGGGATCCCTGACTTCCTCCTTCCCAACAGGGCTCTGTGCCAGCTGTTCAAATGGACTTGGTCAAACACTTCCTTTGGAATTCTGAGGTGAAGGGCATCAGACATGAATTGTTCCTTTTGTGTTCTGACTGTGAATGTATGTCCACCCTTAAACATTCCTCCTGAGTCATGTTTTATTGCCCATTCTCAATCCTTATTTTCTTGATGCCTTTTTACAACTGTCTGGAAGAATCCAAGTCTCTTGTACCTACCTTGGGTTCCCTCTGGGTTAAACCCATGCTTTGCAAGGAGACTTTGTGTAACACTTCATCCTGCAAAATGGTCCTTTATACAGTCCAGCCTACTTTGACATGCAACTAGAACGAGCCTAGGGTAGGAGAGTGGTCTATATTCCATGTTGTTTAGCAGCAATCTAACAATGGCTATCTCCTCCAAACAAATATCTGCTGGTTCCTGCAAATGAAAGTCAATACACCTTCAGAAGGAAATTTGTCCCGATGGGGTCTTTTGTATTGAAAGCCCTGTTGGTAGATTTATTCATTGTGCAGGTTCCTTCCCTTAACAAGTCAGTTATTCATTGGCCATTGCTTGAGGGTGTGTGGAATTTATGGTCATAGTCCTGTAATCAGATATTTTGTTATAGAGGGCTTTGCCACTGTGGAAGGTTTGAATAAATCAACATGCAGCAAAAATTGATCCTCTCACAATCTATTTCTAGACTCAGCTCCTGCTTTAAGAATATTTTTCCCCTTCTTGAACCATGCTGCTAAAGCCTTTGCATGTTTCTGCTCTGGTCAGCTTTACCCAGGCTATGAATTAGTGCACATGCATAGACATACACACTTATGCATGCTTTCTGCACAGGATTTTTGTTCTGACCACACTGGAGGTACACACCATTGTGTATCTGGCATTTTCCAGACAAAAACAAGAAGAGTTTTTCTCTGTCACCTGACAAGCTGCTGGAAGTTGGAAAGGACCTCTTGAAAAGGCTTTAATCAAATGCCATTGGAGAAAGGGAAATTTGATTTTGAGTAGCTGCACTGATGCCTTAAGTACGAAAAGCTTGCCCTGCTAATCCCCACTTCTCATATGTTCTTCTACATTCTGGTCAGTCCTATTGAGCTGAAACAAGGGTTAAGTGCTGATGAAAAGCTCCTCCTCACCTTTGTGCATACACAGAAAGGAGCAAGAGTGAGCACCTTGGGTTTTGAAGATTGGTGCAAGCTCATCATTATGCAGGTAATGGTAAAAGGCTTTGGTTCGTGTATGTGCTCCAAGAATATCTCTCTATAAAGGTGAAATCACAGCAGAGCCTGATTTTTGTGGCAGAAATCAGGGATGGGAGGAGAGAAAAATCTCTGTAACCTAGCAGCTGTAGAGCTGCTGTCTCTTAAAGTCCTTGGTGATGTTAAATGTGTAAATGGCAGCAAATCTCCTCCCAGGGAGCAGGGCTGAACTCTCTTGGCACTTACACTTGGGATGGAGCTTGGAAGTGATGTGGTTAGTCACTGGTCTGACATGCTGCCTGCCTTGCAAACATTCCTGAGGCACAGCATTTGATGGATCTAGAGGTGGGTTTTGATTTAGGAAGTGTGCATGACAAAGGCCATTTTGTGCCTGGACTGCGCTGGTGAGTGCAGCCAGCCTAAAAGAGAGTAAGTCTTTGAAGGACTTTGTGGATTATGTCTATGGAGCATGTGAGTAGTCAAACACATGGGAGTGCTGATGGGAAAGGGTCTCCCAGCTGCCCACATCTCAGTAGAGGTAGCAGATGTGACACAGAACTACTTTCTGGTCACCCATTTTAGCACTTGCAGGTCAGCCACGGGGACAAATGAAGGAAAAGGTAGATAGTGAATGTGAATTTGCTGCATATTTTAACTGCCTAGAAGGACTTGACACAATGTTATATGTTGTCTGTCCTGTGTGACTGCTGACTTCTGCCAGCTTGGGTTTTTTAGATATGTTAAGAGGGATAGCAATGCTGTCAGGATTTCCAGATTGTCCAGATGGAGACGATTCTGCCACCAGCAGGAGAGCTGGTGACAGTCAGAAGCCCAGCAAGGCTGGGAGGGCAATGGGGAAGTCAGGAGAGATGCCAGCAAAGCAGCAATTAGCTGAGGGATCCAGTTAAGTATGATGCATGGAAATATCAAGAAGTATCACCTTTTCTGTGAGAGTTAGCATGCTTGGAGATGTACCCAAGGCACCCCTTAGGGATTAGGTCACTGGGAGCAATACTTGCAAGCATGCCACTGGAAGGGGAGGTATTGGTAGCAAGGCCCCAGATGGGGTAATCTCAGCCCAGAGTCTGACCTTTTACCAAGACTGAGTGTGATGATAGGGTGGATTGGAGAAGGTGATTTCCAGAGGTCCTTTCCAGCTTCAAGTATCTGTAATTCTGTGAAGATGGGACATGAGTACTGCAGATTCTGATGCTCCCATTGGACACAGCTGCCCTCAGGAGCTGCTCTTTGGTTTGTATATGGTGAGCAAGATATTTAAAAATGTGCTGGGAAAAGCATTGAAGACTGTTGCAGGACAAACCTCAGGATGGGACTGTATGACAACAACTTTTGGGCATAGTATCTCAAGAGGGAAGGAATCTGATGGGGACTGAGGTCCAAGGGCTGAGACCTAAGGGCAGTGAGATGTTTCGAGTGAGAGCAAAAGCTTATGTTACTGTGTGAGACAGCCTTCTGAGCTGGGCCAAAACCCTGGTTTGATGTCCTGTTGACTTAATCCCACTTTTCTAGACAAATTTCCTCCTAGCAAGTCCATACTCCTTTGCCTTTCTGGAGTATTTCACTGATTGTTTGAGCTGGGATGTGGCCAGTGTCAATACCACAATGTCTTTGATCAAAACTGTGCACACATCTTGCCCTTAAATGTGCATTTACTGAAACCCTGTTGTGAGTAGCTTCCTCTGTTGCCCTGGCAAAAACCAAGCAGTAAGGCTTTTTCTGCAGCTGAGGGAGGAAGATCCTCTACCACAGCAGCTCCTTCTTCCTGGTTCTGTTGGGCTGATGCTGGTGGCTCCATCTCTTGCTTAGTCTGACTTTTGACTTCACAAAAGGACCTCTAAGGTCATCCAAGAGTGTTTGTGAGGATAACACCTTAGTGCTAACAGCATCAGGTCCAGTGTGGGATGTGGAGCTGAGGATGAGGAAGATGGCTGGTAAAGCTGGCTGTGATTCCTGCCAGCTCCCAGCATGTGCAAGGACTATTTTTTTTTTTTTTATATTTTATTTAACTGGAGTTCATCTGAAAAGGCTCAGGGGTCTGAAAAGGTTCAGAGAGCTGAAATATCTTTCTCTTTTTATCTTGAATAGGTCTCAAACATACTTACAAAGGAACTCACCACAATGGTTTGCATTTTGTGTGATGAGTGGAATGTGGGACAAAGCAGTGATTATTTTTTTCCTCACCTTCTTTCTCTTGGTTGGATCTAAATAGGCCATGACTCTTCTCAGTCCTGGAGCTGGGTCACCAGGCTCTGCTTGTGAGGTGACAGTGTTGAGGAGTGATAGGAAAGCTGGTGCTAAATACAAGTGAACACACTGGGTGCTCCACACATAGAAGCATACAATCACAGGATTGTAGGGTTTGGAAGGGGCCTCTGGTGATCACCTAGTGCAACCCTCCTGCTAAGGCAGGTTCACCCAGATCAGTTTGCACAAGAATGTGTCCAGGCTTTGAAAGTCTCCAGAGGAGACTCCACAGCGTCTCTGAGCAGCCTGGTCAGTGATCTGTCACCCTCAAAGAAGTCTCTCCTTAACTTCAAGTGACACCTCCTGGGTTCCATTTTGTGCCCCTTGTCCTATCATTG
The DNA here is from genome assembly GCF_014839835.1 of Dryobates pubescens. NCBI lineage: Eukaryota > Metazoa > Chordata > Aves > Piciformes > Picidae > Dryobates > Dryobates pubescens. The sequence continues at coordinate 15,009,948 of NC_071625.1, read as the reverse complement.
GGTACCACTCAGAAGAGCCCAGCCCCATCCTCGTTACCCCTTTAGATATTTATATGCATTTTATAAGATCCCTTCTCGCTCTTCTCCTTTTCAGGCAAAAAAGAAAAAGCCATAAAGATGCTCACCTTTCACGTGGCTTCAAAGTCTCTCCATAAGTTCCTCCGGCCCTAAACAGCAGTTATGAATAGTGAGGTACACAACACAAGACAGGGATGCGGTTATTAAAACCCCAGCTTCCCACCTCAAATTACAAGCCAAACGTTGTGTTTGTTTCCCACTTAATGCTGTCCCTCTGAGGTTTTCTTCTTGCACTAAGCCCTTTTGAAGTTTCTGTTGATTACAGAGCAGACAGCATAATCTCCCCATGGAAGTTATTTGTAGCTGGAGAGGAGAAGGAGGCGTGGAAATAAATCAATCACCCTACACCAAATGCCAGAAGTGGGGTGGAGAATCAATGATGCTCAGCCATAGTTTCCACTCAGTGGCCCATCCTGCCACTCAAGATATTCTTCTCTGAAAGTGTCCATCTGATTGCTGCAACTCCTTAGACAGTCAGAGAAGGAGTAATTGGAAGAGGCGTTTAGCTGCGCAAATTGGCTTCTAGTCTGGAAGGTGACTTCGGTGGTGTAATTGTTCTGTCCAGCTGCCAAGTCCTCATCAAATATTGGCTCTGCCTGCACCCTTATTTTCTCTGTTGTTGTGGGTATTCTCCTGGCTATTTCCAGGATCAACAGGGCAAGTCACTTAAAGCCATAGTGCTTTATTCCTTCCCAGATTACTGACCAATACTATCTGCCGTCCTTTAACCTTTCTTGATGAGCTTTTTCAGGCTTACATCACTTGATCACCATTGGCTGTACAGCAATGACTGTGAGCATGGCCAGTGTAGAGCTCCTGAGCACAGAAGCAGCTGGTTGGTCTATGGCTTGAATTAGGTGGAAAGTGAACGATTTCCAGAGTTCAGCATCAGGTGGTCTTGGGATATTGTTTCATCTCCAGCTCAGCCCTATCATGCTGTGAAGCTTCTGGACTATGAGTTTCTCTGCACCCTTCCCTAAGTGCTCTCAGCCTCAGGAAAATTTGGATTGGAGGTTCATGAAGTTGTAGAAGTTTGTCCTATTTTCTGCAATGAGGTCCAGCTCTTAGCTGGTGCCTCCTGATATAACTATGGAAGAAACAATGAGGGTGGGAGAATTCTATGCTGAAAAAAAGCTGGTATGCAAGCAGTTGAATTTTCTCTGTGGAAACCCAAATGCAGTTTCAAACCATTAAGTTGTTTGTGTTTGTTGTGGGTTTGGGTTTTGTTGTTGTGTGGTTTGTTTTTTTTTTTGTGATGTTTTGTTTGGTTGGGTTTTTTTCTTCTTTGCTTTGGAGACAGTGACTCTTGATAGTGAGTCTTGTCTTCTAGATGTTCTTGACCCATTGAAGGCCATAGATGGCTGCAGTATTTGGTTTTGCTTTGAAGTGCTAACAGCACAAAGCCTGGCATTTTTTGCACGGATGTGATAGGCAGGCAGAACTGGGAGGTGAAGGACATCAACCCACAGGAGCCCAGTGCACCAGCTGCTGATTAATGGTTGTTTCCTTTTACTTCATAGAATCCATATCAGAGACTTCCAGAGTGGTTGAGGCTCAGTAAAACATCAACTATTCTTTCCCTTGAAGAAGAGAAGCTCTAACATTGGTAAATATTCAAGGTGAGAGAATAGTGAGGGAGCCTGGGTATGTGTATGGTAGTGGCTTAGCAGTAGTGGTGGCACTGCAAGCTCTAGGTGGGTGGTTGGACTTGATGGTCTCAAAGGTCTCTTCCAACTTTGACAGTTCTATGACCCTGTGACACTGTTGCTAGCACTGTGGTAACTCGTAGGGGCTCTGACTGAGGCTGAACATTGCTGTGCTCTGTAAACTCAACTTTTTAAAGATCTCTTTCCTTCTTATTCTAGGAGTGTAGGTGTGTTTCACCCAGGGACCATCAGTTTCATTTCCTTCTACTTAATCCTTGCAATGACTTTGCTATGCCAGCATCTCTTGTGTGTGAGGTGGTCTGAATCCCTGCACATCAAATGTTAATCAAAAATACATGCCAGGGCTTGTTCTCTGATTAAGTGGCATGGTGCAACTCATTGCCACAGGACTAAGTTCTGTCTTCTCACCTGTGAATCAATCTTGGTGATACAGTTTATCAATAACAGTTCCCTGGAGAGTGCTTGGCATGACCTTGGTAGCAATTAGACAGTTTGGATGGTCATTAGGCAGTTCTTGAGTCTGGTCTTTGTTCTCATGTGGTTCAACAGTATATTTGTAGACAAAAAAGCCACTATCAATCCAAACAATAAATGAGCAGGGAAAAAGAATGAACAAAATGAGAACACAGACACTGGCATTGATAACAAGGCTTTGCAGGGAGGTGGTATTCACAAACCACATCTCAGGCAAACACTTTGTACATAGCTCAGGATGTGCCAAAGAGTAACCTTTCTAGCAGGGTAGATTTCCCTTCAGTGGCTCAGTCCCCATCTAGTTTAGGTCAGTATGAGGCACAAGTGGAATGTGGCATCTCAGATGAGTCTCCAACATAATGTTGGCCCATCTAGGCTGCAATCCTGCATCCACTTCCTATTTGATGGAAGCTTGTGGCACCAACATCAGTGCACACACAGAAGAGGCATACAGACCTTGCAGCACTTTTTTTCCCATTCAAGCTTCAGTGACTTCAAATGGCTGGGAAGGATCTTGGCTCCTCCTTTGCCTCACTTCTCAGTAGTAACGAGGAAACACACCACTGACTTCCCTGAGCATTTGTTTCATATGTGGCGTGAGAGAAGTGATTTTCTTCGCTGTCACAGTGATTGGATGTCAATCCTGTGTTGATTACGTCCCTTGGAGCACTGAGTCTCCTGCAGGCTGAGAGCTTATATGCATGAATGCCAACCTGTAACTCAGCAGAGACTTTGAAACCATCTTTTCCTGTGAGACAAAGCCTGAGAGTTTCTGGCCATTTAAAAGCATTCAGGAACATCTTAAATTGTGTCCTCTGGGCTGGATTCCAGTGCCAAGTATTTTGTATTTCAGACTTTCTTCTGTGATTATTAGAGCAAAGGGTTGGAGTAGCTACACAAACAACCAAGGACCTCCCATCCCCCTTTTCTCCAGCACCATGGCATTTTGCTGAATCCCAGGATACTTTCTAATCTTCTCCCCTTCTTGCACTATAGTTAGAGCCCAGTAAATGAAACATAAATAGGACACAGATCCAAACCCTGCCCTACATGTGCAGGCAGTTTAATTTTTTTAACACCCCTGAATGTGTTTTCAGCCATGCTCAGGCAGCACTCTCCCATCCCAAGCCTGGCCAAAGCTTGGAGTACAGTCCATCTGGGGACTGTTCCCAGCAGAGACATGGGTCAAATTCTTCTGACAAGGAGAGGGGTGAAATCCCCAGCTGTGCAGTTGTCCTGTGTTAATTGCAAACCAAGCAGCAGCACATAGGTTGAGCTGTGTGGAGATGTCTGTCTGGGGGCTCCTCTCTCTGCCATAACATCACACTGCAACAATCAGCTGCTTTTACAGCTCCATAGATCACGGGATAAAAACCACATTTAATTCTATGGTAAGGTCACTTTTTAGTTAAAAGGGATAGAATGGATTTAATTTATAAGCCTCTCCAAGTTTATGGCTTGTATTTAGAGTTATATGTATTATGTAGTGCCAAACATGTATTATAAAAATTGATTCTCCCTTTCTCCTCCCTGGATTTGCTGTGTCAGGAGGATTCTGATTATCCTCCTGTTTGCTTCAAGCCAACAGATAGAATGAGGTAGATCTAAACATCGGGGTTGACATCTGTGACTGCAAAGTGCAAGTTTATAGACAATGAAACTGGCCCAGATCTATTCCTGGATGAATTGGAATGAATATGATTTCTACCAACCTCCCACAATACCAGACAGAAGGACAGAGGTGTGGTCTGCAGGGGAAAGTGCAAATCAACGTGATGGGCAAGGTGCAAGGGGTCAACAGGTGAGCTGATATTGCTGTCTTTGTCTGGGTCCTTTCATGGTAATGTGGCATAGACACAGCCTTTAAATTCAACAGCAAATTTCAAGCAAGAGAAATAAAGTCCAGAGAAGGTCAGGGAGAAGAATAATTATTTCATTTTTCTTCCAGGAAGCATTTTAAGTATTTCCAAAGATCTTAACAGAAGTGAGAATGAGGGTTTGAGAGACACTGCTGAAGGAAAGAAAAGGGGTGACAACAAAAGGAAGCTGATCAAACCCATCATTGCTCCCAGCATCTCAATATGTGGTGCTGTAGCCACACTTTGGCCTTATTTGATTTAAGTGTTCTCTTTGCAGAACAGGGGACATCAGAGAGAGGGAGAGAAGCATTTGTGAGGCTAGAAAGAATAATTATAATCTTGTGGTTGAGCTCCTGTGGACAGGGATAGTAGGTTCATCCCACAATGACTGTGACTTGTGGTGAACCTGTTAGATAGATGTCATGCCTTGATTTAGAGGCTTTCAAGTGATGATGAATGGAGCATGTTATACAAGTGATGGAGACTTCAGATTGGGCTCTGAAAGGAATAGAAGGAGCCTGGCTCCTCTTTGGTGCATCTCCATATCATAGCCCACTCATCAGGAGGACAGCAAAGACTAATGCTTGGACTTAATGATCTTATAGGTCTTTTCCAACCAAAATGATTGTATGGTTCTATGAAGGAGACATCAGCCTCCCTCTACCATAGAACTGTAGAACTGTTGAGGTTGGAAAAGACCTTTGAGATCAACAAGTCCAACTGCTCTCCTAGACCTTGCAATCCCATCACTACTGCTGAGCCACTACTACTAAATCATGTCCCTAAGCACCATATCCATGCATCTTTTAAATATCTTCAGGGATGGTGACTCCACCACTGCCCTGGGCAGTGTGTACCAATGCCTAATAACCTTTTCTGTGAAGAAACTGTTCCTACTATGCAACCTGAACCTCCCCTGGCACAACTTGAGGCTGTTTCATCTTCTCCTGTCACTCACAGCATGTGAGAAGAGACTGATGCCCACCTTGCCACAATCTCCTTTCAGGGATTTGTAGGGAGCAATGGGGTCTGCCCTCAGCCTCCTTTTCTCCAGACTAAACAATCTTGGCTCCCTCAGCCGTTCCTCACCAGTCCTGTTCTCCCTTCCCCATCTTTGCTGCTCTTCTCTGGGCAGGCTCTGGTATCTCAACATCTTTCTTGTAGCGAGGGGTTGAAAACTGAACCCAGCACTCCAGGTGGAGCCTCACCATCGCTGAGTAGGGGGCAACAATCACATTCCTAGACCTGCTGGCCATTCTCTCGCCACTTTGTTTCTTGAGCAACTGTTGTCTGCGATCAAGCTGCGCTCATAAAATTCAGAGCAAACACTCAGGCCGAGCTGTTAGCTGCCCTTTGAAGTTGAGGATGGAAGAAACCAACTGCATGTCCCTATATAAAATCATGGCCATGCTTGACTGAGTGACTGCAGTAAAACTAGAGCTATAAATAAAGCACACGTGCCTGTGTCCACCTCGGTGATATCCTGAGAGGATGTCATTTGCTCCAGGACTTCAGTGAAATATCCATAATTTCAGCCTCTATTTATATTAATGAGGGGGTTTAATGTTGATTTTATTTTAGGGTTTTTTGTGTGTGTGTGTGGGGGGGGTGGTTTTCTGGTGGTTTGGGGGTGGTTTTGTTTGGGGTTTTTTGGGTTGTGGGATTTTGTTTGTTTGTTTGCTTTAATGCAATGAGCACGAAGTAGTACAGGACACTAAAACAGCAGCATGAGCAAGGTGTAAAGGGACCAAACAGCAGGTAGTGGTGAGGAACATGCAAGGTGCCAGGCAAGGGTGAGGAAGGTCTGCACATTCCTTGAATAAGATCACATCTGGCACTGTTGGCTGTTCCTCCCACAGGCTGGATGCACCCTGCTACAAAAGTCCAGGATGGATTTAATTGTGAATTGCACAGTCCTGAGTGGTGCATGGACCTGGATCATAGAATCATAGATTTGTTTTGGTTGGAAAAAGACCTCTAAGGTCATTAAGTTTGGCCATTAACCTAAGACCGCCATGGCCATTAAACCACATCCTGAAGTGCCAGGTCTCCTTGGGTTTTTTTAACACCTCCAGGGATAGTGACTCTAACACTGTAGATCTGTAGCCTGGTTACCTTTGCCCACCCAGTTATGAAACATGACCAACATAAAAAACACAGGGAATTGTGAAACTGGAACACTTCAAATCTTGAGTTGCTTAGAAATATCTTCTTTCTTTCTTTCTTTCTTTTTCTTTTTTCTTTTATAATAATCTGGAATTTGTGGTGGTCCTTGCCAGCTTCTTTCAGCAGTGACAGCTGAGATTTCTTCTGCTATTTTAATTCTATTACTACTTGTACTTAGTTTTAAGTTACCCATCTTTTCTGAGGGCATAACCTGAGGAATTGATTTCACAGAAGTGTCCCAGGTATTACAAGAGCCATCCCAAAGGTGTCACAATCTGAGGACAGAGGGCTGTCCAGAATTACCAGGAGATTACCAAACAGTAATGTGAACAGAATGCTGTCTCCATGGGGAGTGAAGTATTTGCCTCTGCATCTTTTCTTTCGGTCTCCAAGGAGCTCTGTCTCTCTAACAGCAGCATCTTAGAAACTGAAAGGAGCAGTTCACAGGGAGTGAAGGTCTCTCTGGCACTGTAGCCACATTTATCAGCATCCTGGCTGGAAAGGACATGTCATTTAGGTTCATTGTGCTTGTAGAGATTGAAAGTCTTAGATTTAGAAGCCTAAACATAAATTTGCCTCATTAGATAACTGAAAAGGCACCAACAGGAACTTGGACTTGAAGGTGAGATTTAAGTATGGGTTAGAGACTGAGTGTTACACCTACATGGAGAAAGATCAAAGAACCTTGCCACTTTGCTGCAAATAAATACATACTCATGCTGGAGAAGGCATTGACTGCAGGAGGCGTGTGAAGGTGTGATTGAGGAGAAGAGGCATCGTGGGATAATATAGATAGGAGAGGATGAAGAGTCACTGAATTCAGAGTGACTGTTCCTCTGCATTCACATTTGCTCACATTGCAGAGATTCCTTCCATATTAAAAGGGGACAGGGGATGATTTATAAAGGGTCTCTCATCTCTCCCAGCCACCTTCACCTTGACTTCAGGAGGAAAGCAAGGCAGGAAGGAAGGGAGTGCATGAAGAACAACTTTCTGCCCCCAGAATCACAGCACTCAAGAACTCTCAGAGGTTTATCAGGGGTCTGGGGCTCAGATAAGGAGGAAAAGGACTCTCAGTATAGTTCACTATAGATATAGTAAGGCTGCTGAGTTTGGACCTGTTGGCTTGATGTGATCTGGCTTGCTAACGTTGTGCTCTATCACAACAGGGTGAGATTGCTCTCTGGAATTTGCCATGGACCCCTGAAATATCCCTATGGCTGAGGATAAGGCATTAGAGATGGACGATTCAAAGTAAAAATGAGTACACAAGAGTTTCTCCTGCCTGCAGAAAGTAGTTCTCAGGTCTGTAGGTTGCCATGTAAGTCCTTGAGCTATTTGGGACTTTAGTGTAAAGCTAGAACAGAAAACTTTCACCTTGTTGCTGATGACTCACCAAACACCTGAGAGAAAACAACAAGGAGGCATCTCACTGGCTACAGAAGTATCTTGATGCCAAGGTCCCCCACTGTGTTCAGCTCTATAGAAGGAGGCTATAGAGGTGGTGAAGATATTTCCATCTCTCTGCCTTAAATATAAGAGAGAAGAAATAGAAGGTTACTTCTCAAGGCCAACTGCCTTCCTAGGGAACTCAATGACAGCATGGAGGTTGTCTTGTAACTCATTGCCTGTTGAGGACAATATTTTTTCTGGGGCAAACAAAAATCTCAACGCAAGGGGGTTTTGTTTGTTTGTTTTGTGGGGTTTTCTTTGGGGGGTGGTTGTTTTGTTTTGGGTTAGGGTTTTTTTTGCTTCGTGTTTTTTTGAGGGGGTTTTGGGGTTTTTGTTTTGTTTGGTTTGTTTTCCAAATCAAGTGTCTTTATTTTTATGGCATCACTGTTCTTCAGTTTTAAGTCTTCCTTCCCCTGGTGTTGCCTTCTCATCATCTAAGTATGGCATTTTAATTTTCTTTTCATATTCCTTTTGTAAAGCCAAATTCCCAGAATCTTCTGATAAATCATGTTCTCCTAGTCGTCCTGGTGATCTTTCTCTGAAACCCTTTCTTCAAGAGAATCTGTCTTTCCTAGAACCTGAGCACACACACACAAAAGAAAAAGGTAAAAAAGGCACGTAATACTTAGATCTGGCTGAAGATAATGCCTTCCTTATATTTGGAGATCTGGAAATATCTCCTAGATTGACACTTTGTCTCTTTCACAGCCATGCTTGTTGTTTGTAGCCCACCTGTATCTTCATTTTCTGCGATTTTCTGTTGTGTAGGAATTGCTTTACCCTTTTCATAGAATTATAGAACGGCTTGTTTTGGAAAGGACCTCTAGATGTCATCTAGTCTAACCTCCCTATAATGAGGTAGGCTCAGAGCCCTGTCCAACCTGACCTGGAATGGTTCCAATGATGAGGCATCTACTGCCTCTCGGGGCAACCTGGACCAGTAGGAGGAGAGGCTGAGGGAGCTGGGGTTGCTTAGCCTGGAGAAGAGGAGGCTCAGGGGAGACCTTATTGCTGAAGGGAGGCTGTAGCTGGTTGGGGGTTGGTCTCTTCTCCCAGGCAACCAACACCAGAACAGAACAAGAGGACATAGTCTCAAGCTGCACCAGGGGAGGTTTAGGCTGGATGTTAGGAAGAAGTTCTTCCCAGAAAGAGTGATTGGCCATTGGAATGGGCTGCCCAGGGAGGTGGTGGAGTCACCATCATTGGAGGTGTATTGGAAGAGACTTGATGGGGTGCTTTGTGCCTTGGTTTAGTTGATTAGATAGTGTTGGATGATAAGTTGGACTCAATGATCTCGAAGGTCTCTTCCAACCTGGTTAATTCTATTCTATTCTATTCTATTCTATTCTATTCTATTCTATTCTATTCTATTCTATCATCCTCATAGTAACAAAATGTCTGCCTAATACCTAGTCTGTCTCCTCTCTTTTAATTTAAAACCATCACATCTTGTCCAGAGGACTGTCCAAATCTTTCTTACAAGCCCCACTTCTATACTGAAAGGTCACAATAAGGTCTCCCTGGAGCCTTCTCTACATCAGGTTTCTATTGCTTTTAGCTGGAGAATGCCCCCATTGTCTAAATGTGACAGCATGACTCTTTGCTTACCCCTGGGGAAACTGAGGCAAAGGCAAAAATGTGACTTGGTCTTCATGAAGGAAGGTGAGTGTAGTGGAACACTGGAACAGGTTGCCCAGGGAAGTAGTTGATTCCCCATCCCTGAAGAAATTCAAAAGGAAGCACAACAGGGCTCTGGGCAGGCAGATCTAGTTGAGGATGTCCCTGCTTACTGCAGAGGGGGTTGGACTGGACGGCCTTTGGAGGTCCCTTCCAACCCAGACCATTCTGTGATTCTACAATTCTATGAAACTTCACCAAAACCTTGCTAAGGAGAGAAGATCCTTCAATGTCAGGCTGCTGTCAGCATCAAGATTTTGTCCTGCCCAGATTTCCCTTCAATGAACTTGAGGTTCAAATGCCTCCCTGTGGGCAGAGACTGCCTCTACCAGGCAGGCATTATGATAAGGAGACTGGTTGTTTTTTCCTCCTCCTCAGCCTGCATCCCCCCTCCCTTCTTTGCTGGTCTGGGGATGAATGGGAAGAGAGAAGCTCTGAGTGGACTCTGTTCTCCAATGCCAGTCGCTGCTGAATTTCAAATAACTCCCCAAACAAGCAGGCCCTTGTGCTCCTCTATCTCTTCTCTCTTTGGCCTTAGTCACCAGGCTTGGCAGCTCTGTTGCTCTTCTGTGGCTCGTCACATGCTAGGCAGGGAGGATGGGCTGCTTTTCGTTCTTTTTCCTTGGAGGTCTGAAACAACAGAGCCCTTTGCCTTGTTTGCTTTGCTGGGGCAGGGGTGAGGATGGGTTAGAGAAAGAGGGAGGATAGTATAACCCACCCTTGGCAGGGGTTTTGGTGAGCAGCAAGGTGAAGGTCGGTATTTTCAGAAGAACATCTGTCATCACCCAGCCTGGTCCCCCTGATTCCTTTGTGCTGGTGGTGCAAATTGGTCTTCTCTCAGGGGGTGATAGGAAGGTGATGGCTGCTTAGAGGTGGAGGGAGTGAAGAAGGTGTGGTCCAGTGTCCAAATAGAGTGGCTTCATTGCATCCTGGAGACATTGACCAGCTGACTGAGATGTCATAGCTGCAGAAAATGGTTTATGCAGCTAGATCAGCTTTTGTCCCAAATGCAGCTAAGAGGTAAAAGGGAACAGCAGGATGAACCCATCTGGGAGCCACAGCCTGGCTAGAGAAATCATCTTGAGATGTCTGGGGCTCACACTGTTCTCCTGGCACTGCTCTACATGATGGATTTGGGGAGGACAGAGGAGGGGAGGAGAACAAGGGAACATACAACTCCCCTGATGACCTTTGCTCTGCTGCTCTCCAAAACAATGGTGGCATGACAGTCATGGAAGGAAGGTCAGGCCAATTCATGTGATCTGAGCAAAAGGGTATTTATAGGGATCTGTAATTCTTAGATTTGGTCTATTCATTATCTAAGACAGGACATGAACTTCTTCAAGCTGCAGGTAGAATGTTCTTTCTGGACAGCATGGTGCGGTTAAAGCTACTGTAGGCTGGAGCAGATCCTTATGACCTATTAATTTCTATCAAGCTGAGCTTGATTTACTGGGGCAGTGTAGTCTGTTTTCTGCCAAGAAGTTTAAAAGAACATAATTAAAAGAAAGGGGTTTAGGACCATTTCTTTAGCTTATGTCTCAGACCAGAAAAGCTCTCTGTGCTGAGCTCACTCAAAATGCACTGTGAGTCTTTGGCAGCATATTGAGGTGTTGTTCACTCTGCTGTGCTCGGGCACAGGTCTCCATTCAGCCCAGCTTTAACTGGATGAGAGGGGCTTGCTCATCCAGGCAGCCTGCTTTGCATGTGCTGACTTTAAACAGCAGGACATGGCCCCGTGCTTCTGATAATGGATATTAACTCCTGACCTAAATAGGGCAAAAGAGACACCAAGTTGAAGAAAAGCCTGTACCACTGGTCTGAGTAAAAGCCAGTCAGCTTCTTCCTGGGGTCTATTGACCTAAAAGAGGAAATTGTTGATAACCATGGATTGTCTGTGTGGAAGGCATACAGCTGGTGCCTTTGAAACTCATGGAAAGGAAGCTGTCCAGAAATTACTCTGTTCAGGGATTTGACTCCTCAGCTCAGTCTCTGCTCAGTGAGGGCAATTTCTGAAGTTCAGGGTAGGTTTGCACAGACAGTGGCTGCTTTCAGCAGCGAGAACATGGATGGGGAGAGTTACTGGCAAAGTCTGAGCTGCAGAAAGGCTCTGGCTTAGACTTGGCCCAGTGCAGACCAAGGGCACTGCCACATCTTGTGTGCCCTACAGGGGTGCAGGAAGTCAGAAGCAGTACCTGCAGGGAGGAGTAGGCAGGACAGGTGACCCTGCATTGACCAAAAGATTCCATCCCATGGACATCATCTTCAGTAAAAAGCTGAGGGATCACCAGGGTCAAACCTCTTCTTCAATAGCCAGTGTTTGAGGAGAACTCTGCCCATTTTGCCCTTAATCCTCATCCACGTGTTCCTGATTCCAAATCCAGAATTCAGCTCCTTAATCCAGCTTGCATATACTGCTGAGTCCAGTCTGGAACTTTCCCAGTGCCGGCCCCAACCTCAGTGGTGACAGTAGCATAATTGCTACTGTTTGGTTTAATATTGGGTTTGTATCTATTTGTATCTATTTCATTTTATTATTATTATTTTCATTAAAGATGGCTTAGTTTTCTTTCCCAGCCAATCAGTCTCTCTCCCTTATTCTCTCTCTCTTCCCTCTGACAAGGCATAGGGTTCATAGAAAGTCTCTGACCTTCACCTAGAGACCAACCCAACCTTTACCCTTGACAGAAGCTGAATTTGTCTTGTGGATAAGTATGAGGCTTCCTTCAAGGCTCACTACAGGTTTTTTTTGGTGGGGAAAAACAGCATTCAAACTGTTGCTGATGTTCATCACCACTGCTGAGTGGCTCGTAGGGCTGGCAGAAAACACACAAGTAAGGTATAATTGTGGGTTTGCACTAAACTGAAATGGAGGAAGGTTCAAACTAGAATAGAATTAACCAGGTTGGAAAAGACTTGGGTGAGATTTGGCCTTATTCTGTCTGAGGACAAACTGCACGAACATAAATGCATCTTCTAGCAGTAAGTATATGTGTGTGTGTATATATATACATGTATTTTTAAAGTGTAATACATGCACACACACATATAAAGCTAAAATTCAAGATGTTTTGTGAAGTAGGTCCTAAACTCAGTACTCAGTGTTTCCCTCACACTGAAAAAATGATCCTGAAAGACTCCTTGAGAATGGTACCTCAATACCAGTTGGATTTTTTTGCATCTGTTGCTATGTGCCCAACACTGATTTGCTGGGCTGAGCTGCTTGCCTCTAACTGTGTGATGCTCCACTGCTTCTGAAAGGGTTTGGCTTTTTCATTTATATTCAACATCCTGAATTTTAGAGGCAGCTCCTATTAATATATCCTGCAATATATTCCTACATATGATCTTTATAGCTAACTATATATATAAAATAGGGAACACCTCCAACTGGGAGTGGTATGTAAGGAGTCTTTTACTGCTAGGCAACCACTTCAGATCCAAGGCTGCAAATTGTTACTCAGTCTCTGACAGCTCTCTTAACCCCTGAGCTCTTCTGCTGGAGCTGGGAAACAAGTGGCAGTTTGAAATGAAGGTGAATCTAACTTGGTTTAGAGATAAAATTCTGATCTTCTCAATGTGGATGCTCTCCAAACTGATTAGGGGAAAATAACAGATAAGGGTACTCAGAATTACTAATAATTAACAATAATATCAGATAAAGAAATAACAGAAACAATAATAATAATAACAATGATGATGATGATAACAACAACAATAATAATAACCCAACAGGTTAATTTCCTTCCTTCCCCCCTTCATTCCCTCCTCCTTCACTTCCTTCATCCCTTTCCTCCTTCCTTCCTTCCTTCACTTTTGAATTACTGTGAGCAGTTTTGCTTGTTGTTAAGAGCTGATCTCAGAACCAGTTTTCAGCCAGTGATTTTTGCCAATTCTCTTTGACTGCTGCACATTCATGATCCCTTCATTTGAATTCTATATTCAATAATATATGATAAAAGATGAATCCTGAATCCTGGTCACGTGCATAGTTCTCCACCTATGTGCTAAACACATGTGTACACATTTAATTCCATTCCAGGTGGGACCAAGGAAGTGATAGTTCCCTCGTACTTGGCATGAGTGAGGCCACATCTTGAGTACTGGGTTCAGTTTTGGGCCTTTCACTAGCAAGAAGGACATTGAGATCCTTGAACAGGTCCAGAGTAAGGCAACAAAGCTGGTGAAGGGTCTGGAGAACTTTTATGAGGAGTGGCTGAGAGACCTGGGATTGATTAGTCTGGAGAAACGGAGGATAAGGGGAGACCTTCTCAGTCTCTACATTTCCTTCAAAGGATGTTGAAGCCATGTGGGGACTGGTCTCTTCACCCTAGTAACAAGTGATAAGATTAGAGGAAATGGCCTCAAGTTGCACCAGGGAAGATTTAGGTTGGACATCAGAAGCTTCTTCTTTACTGAAAGGGTTCTTGAACACTGAAAGAGTCTCCCCAGGGAGGTGGTTGATTTGCCATCACTGGAGGTGTTGTAAAGACACAGAGATGTGGTGCTGAAGAAAATGGTTTAGCACCAGATTTGGTAGAGTTAGACAATGGTTGGACTTGATTAGTTTAGAAGTCTTTTCCAGCCAAAATGATTCTGTGATTTTATGACTTTCCCAGTAACTGATCAGAACAGAAAGAAGACAAGTGTGAGGAGTTGATAATAAATAAGGTATTTATTTTTACACAATGTTCCAGGGCCAACAGTCCTGGAAAAGCTCTTTAGGGACAACTAAATGTCTAACTGCTGTCTTTGAGGGTCTTGCTCCTCGATCATGACCTTCTAGGCTGCTGAGAGGTGGTGATCCCTGAGCCTCTATCCAAGTCCTTGTCACTAGGGCTGGGCAAACAGATGCCTTGTGAAATTAAATTGGTGACCTACAGCTCTTTTGATAAGGAACATTTTTTCCAACTGTTCTACTAATCATCAAAGCATGATGAGTAATCCACAATATAAGCTAGCAGCAGCAGAGGAGAAAAACAAGAGGCAGTGTATTGCTTTTACAGATACACATTTTTTTGCCTCCTCCTCCTAGCCCCAACCCAGGCTCACCAGATTTATGAAATCTGGAGATTCTCCATCTGTAGGAAGAGATTGATAAGAATTAAAAAAAAACCAAAAACCAACCCAAAACACAAAAAAAAACCCAAAACAAACCCCAAAAAATCACAATCAGATGGTGGTCAGAGACAAATGGCTGGGATAATAAGGAATTTGGAAGATTTACAGAACATGTTGTTAAAAGATACATAAGAATCAATTTCTGAAAATGGGATATGAAAAAAGATTATTTGGGGTTTTTTTTCCCTCCTTTTTTAAATATATATATATATATATATATATATACAAACAAAAGCATAGCAAGGCACAAACTGCAGAGCATATGGAATGGCAGCAGCATTTGCCATGCAAAAGGCTGGAGTTTTGATTTTTCCTGTACCTTTAAAAGGAGATTCTCTTTCACTATCATAACTTTTGCACTATACTCAAAGATTAAGAACTAGCTGTACTAGATCCTAAATGTCCTTTCTGCTAAAGCTGGAGGAATGCAGATTAAAAAAACACTGCTTAAAAGTTACTCATGTTACTAACTGCTATTTGTCATTAATGGTCAATCATCGTGTGAAGAATAACTTTGTATCTTTCCCTCCCATGTCCTGAACCAATCAATTAGAATGGAATGGAATGGAATGGAATGGAATGGAATGGAATAGAATAGAATAGAATAGAATAGAATAGAATAGAATAGAATAGAATAGACCAGACCAGACCAGACCAGACCAGACCAGGTTGGAAGAGACCTTCAAGATCATCGTGTCCAACCTATCATCCAACGCCACCTAATCAACTAAACCATTCTACTGGCTTCTTGCTCTTAGAAAGGATATTCCTTCTATCCACCTTAAATAACTTCCCTTACAATTTCTTGAAACAGGTAAGTATAAAAAGTCTTGTTAGATTTTCATCTTGCCCATTTAGATGATAAGGAACCATCTCTTCCCTGCTCCCCTAAATAGATTTCCACACCCCACATAAGCAGAATCACAAGACTTCCATATAAAGCATCCGTGGTCAGGAAGAAATCCAAATAGAGATTAGTTACCTCATCTTTCATCAGATGATAATGTACTCTTGCTCCAAGGCTTTCAACTCCCACACTTGTGAAAGGTGTCTTATAACTAACATCAGAGCTGAGCTGGGAAATTAAAGAACCAAGTTTTGATCAGCAAACTCTTTCCTCTTGCACAAGCCAAGATGGTTCCAAGCTGGATGACAGGACAACACAAGGTTGCCACTGGACAACTCATAGTGGTCACTGCCTTGCTCCAGTTTTATTTATTTGTTTCTCCTTATGTATAGAATCACAAAATCACAGAATTGTTTTGGTTGGAAAAGTTGTTTAAGATCATTGAGTCCAACCATTATCTGACTCCACTGACTTTAGTGCTAAACCATGTCCTTTAGTACCACATCTATAGCATTAACCTCTGGAGGAAAGGCTGATGAGAAAAGGTGTATGGGGAATTTATAACAGCTTACTGTTTTCTGTTTGAACATCCCTTGGCACTTCAGCTTTCACCTGATCGTTTCCCCACCGATGGCCAAAAGTAGCTGAAAGCCACAGATGAAGTTTCAGTATCCCCAAGCTCCTGTTGATATTGCTGCCCTCAAGTTGTTGTAAGTGCTCAGGAAATCCTGGGAGAAGTATAGTTCATGCTATAGGAAGGGAGCTTTTTCAGGTCCCAGTGGTGACAGAGGGAACAGTCAGTCTTGAAGGTCACCAGAATGCTGACATTTGATAAGCAGCAGTAATGGAAAATTACAGATCTTGGCCTCTTCTGGCACAGCAGAGGACATACCAGCACACAGCCATCCCAGGGGACAGGAGCTGTGACTGCACCTGCCTCCAAAGGGCAAGGAGAGGACAAACATCATGGAGGGCTGGAATTCCTAATGTTGACAAGCTAGACAGTGTCCTGCTGTCCTCGCCTGGGGGGTCACTGGGGTGCTCTGTGTTGAAGTCTGAAGAGTTTATCCCTTTCAAGAGAAATCCTCTTTTGTGATGACTGGCTGTTGTGGACCTTCCTGCCCAACACGTGCATGCTAAATGCTATTTGTGTCCTATTTAATCCTCTCCAGTCTCTTTAGAATTAGTTGGGTGTTCCATTTGGCTCTACTTCATGCTTAAGTGGAGAATCAAAACTGACTGTTTCTCCTGTCCTAATGCGGGTGCTAGGGCTGGTCTGATGCTTTAAATAGTTGAAGAGGAAGACTTCCTTACTGTATTTAGGAGTGTCTCTAATTTCTGAATAGCCATTTATTATAATACAATCTTTTTGGTTGGAAACTACCTTCAAGATCAAGTCCAACCATTATCTAACTCTACCAATCCTGGTGATAAACTCTGTCCCTCAGCACCATGTATCTGTGTCTTTTAAACATCTGCAGAAATGGGCATTCAGTAATCTCCCTTGGGGAGTCTATTCCAGCATTTGACAACCCTTTCAGGGAACAGTTTGCTTCTAAACTTCCCCTTGGTGCAGCTTGAACCCAGTTCTTCTTGTTCTATCTTGTTCCTAGGAAGAAGAGGCCAACCTCCACCTGGCTTCAGCCTTGTTTTGGGGAGTTACAGAGAGTGAGAAAGTCTCCTCTCAGCCTTCTCCTCTCCACACTGAACAACCCTGGTTCCCTCAAATGTTCCTCATAAGATTTGTTCTTCAAATCCTTCACCAGCTTCATTGCCTTTCTCTAGACCCACTCCTATGCGCCTCCTGTAGTGAAAGGTCCAAAGCTGAATAAATACTCAAGGTGTGGTCTCACAGCTCTCATTGCATAGCAGATCTGTCTATGCTTATCACTTTTATCATGTTTGATTTTGCCTCTAAACCCACACCACATCCCCATGTTATGCAATTCCTGTAGGATTTAAATGAAACTCTGACCCACTTCTTCACACTGTGAAGAGACTGTAGAAGAGTCTTCTCTGATCTGGGCTTTTCTCTGTGATTATACTCATCAGTGGCCTTCATGACTGTAAAGCAAAAAGATGTGCAACAAGAAGCCCAGGAAGACACAGCAAGCTGCTCTACTCCTGCTAAGCCCCTTGCTCATTTCTGAGATGAAGAAACAATCAGTGGATTGCCTTCAGCTTGAGGAGGCTGAAACAGAGCAGCAGTAGGATTAGAGGGGTTTAGGGGTATTAGAATAATTGCTGGTGCTAATTTCCTAAGGTAGAGACTTCCAGCTGAGTGAAGATACTGCAAGATGCTGATCTCTGCAGAGATGTGCTTTAGAAAAAAAGAAGAGATAGCTGGATGATGCTCAGGAGGAGTGAAAAGAATGCAGGAGTTGGAGTAGGAATATTAAAGGGTCCTAGTGCAGCAAAACCTGTAGCTTTCATATTAGCTTAAATACCATGCATGAAGTTTGGTAGGAAGTGGCAATCCCAGGGTGGAGGAAAAGAGGAGAGAGGAGCAAGAGACTGAAGGCTTCACTTGGAACTTGAATTGGGGAGGGAAAGAGGAGGTACCACTGCATTTTCTTGATACCTGAGAAAACATAAATAGACATCTGCCCTGTCCTGCCTGTGAGGAAGGTTTGTAACCTGCTGAAACTATCTGATATCCCATGTGCACCTTGATCTCAGCCACAGCCTGGGAACAGGATACACAAGTCTCTGCCCATCTTTGTAATGGGGCAACCAGACACTACACGTTGAACAAAGCAGCAACTGTTAAGAGAAAGCATGTTGGGAATGGGAAACAAGAGCAAGGATGAAATAAATAGGTGAGGGAAAGGGTTTCTAATGTCCAAGGACAAGATGGATCTATAAGCTTCATTAAGAAGTTGAAGGAGTTATGTTGGTGACAGTGAAAAATAAGGGAGGATGTAATGGGCTTTTTAAGGATGGCCCATTACCTGAATTGTTTAGACAGGATGAAATAAATCTTCCCCTGGACAGGAAGCAAGGTTTAAATGGGACCTACAAGTCCTTTCCCACTTCAGTGTTCCCTTGGATTAATGCTTTCCCCTCTTGTCCCAAGCAAAGATGGCCTTGTACAAAAGGAAGCTCTTTACTGACTGTTCATCTTCCCACTGGGTTCACATCCATTCAGTCTCAAAAGAATAGATTCCATCACTATGTTCACACACACACCCTCCCCAAATGTAATTAAAAAATTAATTGGAGATTGGTTATGGGCTGGGCTGACAATTCCCAAAGTGATATCAGAAACTTTATCAGGTGCCTGCTTGGTCACCCTTGCCCTTGTATAGGTGAATTCTATCCCTTGGGTCAGGCTTTCTGTAATGATGTTAAACATGGCCCATTTGAGGGCTCTCAAGACATTTTCATCTAAAAAAATAATATTACTGTGTTCCAGCCCTAAGATTTTTAGGCAACCAACCATTGCTCTTGCTCTCCTAATGTGGTGCATTTTAGTTTTGTAGCTTGTAGGAGTGTTTTCTTCAGAGAAAACATTGGGTTTGAGGGTGGAGAGAGGCAATTCTTAGTAGACCCTCCAAGGAATCATAGAATGGTTTGGGCTCAAAGGGACCTTAAAGTTGCAACCTGCCTGCCATGGGCAGGGACACCTTCCACTAGACTAGGAGCATAATGTCAGATATAGAGGAGGCCATGAATTTTAACCTTCCATCCCATTGAGTGTACTAAGTACAGTAGAAAATTCTTTGCTAAGTCACTTGATCCACAGAAACACTTCTGTGACCTCCTCACACTTTACTGCCTCAAGAGTTCAGCAAGCAGCTGGTTAAATATCACATAGGCACAGAAGATTGTCTTCAAGGAGAGCCATGAATGCTGAAACTTTGTGAGCAAGACTTCTCCACTTCCATCTTCAGAGAAGTGAGAAGCGATAGCATATGATTAAGTTATGAAGTGTTGGCTGAGGCAACGTCATTAGTTAGAACAAACCCTTGTGAAAATGGGAACTGCTAGAACATGAATGTTTAATGTTTGGGCTGCATTAAGATCTAAACGTGACAGAGCCTAAACTTAGATCCTGAACTCAGAGAGAGAGGGTGCTATTAGTGGCAGAAGCCAGAGATGGGTTTAGGGGGAAAGCAGAGGAATATTTTTTTAAGGGGCTTTTGTGCTGGAGAAAACTCCACCAGTTTTGGGCAAGTGTCAGCACAAATTAGACTAGCTCAAGGTGATGAACACACCTCTGTCTCTGCCTGGGCTCTCCACCCAGCTAATTCTTCTTCTGCCCTAAAATGCTCCCTTTACATCCATCACTACATTCACTCCTGATGGTCTGTCCTCACCCACTCTCATGTAATCCATCCTTCTTCCAGGCTGCCTCTTCTTATGCTATGCTACTGCTGGTCCCTCCTCTTCACTGCTTTGAGCACACAGTCCCTCCCTACCATTCCCTGTAGGAAACCTCCTCTGCTCTGAAACCAGGAGCTGGCACTGGAGGGAAACAGTGATGTGGGAGACGGCCAGCTAGAGGCTGCCATGGCAACAGCTGGATTTCCTTCATCCCTTCACCCTGTTTCCCCTGAGATTTACTAAAAAATATGAAAGAAAAAAAAAATTGCAGTTGAAGAGCAATAAAAGAACCATCTTTCCCAACAAACTCACCTGCCCTTTTTGCTTATTTTCCAACACAAATCCCTTCCAACCATTTTCCAGTACAGCAATGTTGTGATTGCTGCTTGTACATGGTAAGAAAAAAAGGGCTTGGTTTGCTTCCCGTTGGTGGGGAAGACCTTGCTTGCACTTCTTGTTCTGTGGTCTTTGATCTGAGTGGCAGGGCTGTGGGCAAAGAATGTTATTTGGAGATTAGTATGACTTTTGGGGGTCTGTTGTAGTTGTTTCATGCAAAAAGAGGAGTACTTGGGAAGATCTGGGGTTTGAGGTGTGCATGTGTGTAGCAGTATCTCCAGGAGAGATCTTGGGTGCTGCTACTTCTGTGATGATCCAGAGGACAAGTAAGCCTAGCTCTATGTCACAAGATCATTACATCAGTTGTTAGCATCCTGCATGTACACACAGACAAATGCAAGTCTTCTTGACATCAGGCAATACAGGTGCAATGTTCACTGTGTGCTTCAAACATGGGAAGAATTTGCCTGGTGTATATCTTCCCCAACAGAGGTCTAACCCTTCAGCTCTCCTGGTCTATTTTGAATAAGATTTAGTTGACATGTTTTTTTCATCACTCTTCCCTTAACTACCTTTGTTGCTCCTTGCATTGGGAAACACCAAAACTGTATGAAATATTGAGTGAAGAAGGAATTCCCCTGAATAAACATGAAATTCACTCCAGTTGTGAAATATTTAACATTGCATCAGAGAAGAGTAATTGCCTGGGGCTGTTTGTACAGTGCAGTCTTCCAACCTGTGCTGCCATGTCACAGACCCCATTATTCCCAACTTTCCCTGCTTCCCACAGCTCCTGTCAGTGTTGTGCAGTGGCCCTGGGGTCTGTTTGCTACTAAAGACAGAAAGCTCTGTGCATCATAGCCCTCCAGTGCTCCAAACCTAGGCTAGGTGCCTGAGAAGGTCCAGGTGGGCTGGCATCCCACCTCTGGCAATGACCCTTCATGGACAGACAGATATTGAAGGATGGATTAGACCCAAATCTCCAGAAGCTGTATGATGATCTAAAGCACTGAAGCACAAGTGCCTTTCAGCACTGATAGTAAACTTGAATTTTTTGGTTATTTCAACTGTCTCCAAGCCTACTCCATGCTACTTTTGACGTATATCCCCAGGGACTTTCCTTCAGACTGGAAGACTTGAAATGTCTTAGTAGGTTAGACTTTGGAAGACTTCAACAGTGATTTCTGAATGAAGCAGCAGAATGTAGCAGCAGAATATCCCTGTCCTGGTCAATGAACCTACAGCAATGAACAACAGCTGTGATGCACCCAAATAATTTCCTCCTAGTACACCAAGATGCCCTCATTCTCCTTGGTTCCAGCCTGAACAAGCTTCCAGGTGAATGTTGCTGAGATGTTTTTAATTTCCTGCTTTAGCTGTTAGTGGATCTTAGTGGTTTCCCTGGGAGAGAAGGATTTGGCAGTCATTGTTGTCCAGCCAGAAACATGAGGAGGGGTAGACACATACATACACAGGAGGATGCAGTTAACGTGGGGCACAGAAGCTCGATTTTAGCTTTATATAGCAGACGTCAGGTTGCTGAGCTCTGATATCCTCACTTAGCTTCACGCTGTTTGCTTTCACACCCTACCCCCCATCTCCTCAACAATTAACTTAGCAATTAGACTTAATTAATTCAGTAGCTATTGAATGTGTCCTCTGCCCCAGTTGCTGCTGATGGAGGAATGCAGCAGTCGGGGTGAAAGTTGCACAGTCAGCTCAGCAGACAGTTCAGCAATGATTCACACGTCCTCTGCATGAGTGAGAACAGGGATCTCTCCTAAATACATGATCTTGTGATTTCCTCCTCCTCCTCCTCTCGCTCCCCCAGACAGTCACCTTTCTGTCTCATTTTAGGAGTCAGGCAAAGTCTTTTAAATGTCAGGAAAACCTGGTAGGATCCCTTGAGAGACATTTTGGTTGGGATTTTTTTCTCCCCATCAAAGATGGCAAATCTTAGGACAGTATGATGCAACCAGAAAGCTGGGGTTTTTAATGAATCCTCAAACTAAGGTACAGTCATACTTAGTAGAACAGGATGAACAGGACTTTTTATAAGGGCCTGTGGGGATAGGACAAGGGATAATGATTTTAAACTAGAGCAGGGTAGATTTAGATAGGACAATAAGGACATGTTCCTTATTATGAGGGTGGTGAGACACTGGAATGGGTTGCACAGAAAAGCTGTGAATGCTTCACCCCTAGAATTGTTTAAGACCCGGCTAGATGGAGCTTTGAGAAACCTGGTTTAGTGGGAAGTGTCTTTGCCCATGGCACAGGGCTTGGAACTAGATGCTCTTTAAGGTGCCTTCCAACTCCAGCCATTCCATGATTCTATGATTCTATGATGTGTAGCTCAAAGCCAAGTTTGTAGAAGGTCTTTTGGTACCAAGAGTCTTCTGGTGTTACTTGGCTATGAAGCATACAAAAATCCAATACCCAATGAAAGTTTTGGTGTATTGATTTGACCATCATTGCCTTTCCTTTGCTCTGGGTAAATAGCAGACTAATGATTGTGTGTGCATCTTTGGCATAACAGAGATTTTCATGTCATGTCTCAATAGCTGAGCTATCAGGTACTTCAAAACCCTCTCAACAACTTATTAATACAGCAGATGAATGTTAGATTACTTTTGTTGCTTCAGGGAGGATGGAGTGAGAAGTAATATTTCCAGCCTTTTATGCAAAGTGGGGATTGCTTCACCTCTTGGAGAGTAAGAATTGGCCCTGCCCACTGGAAGAAGCTGTCCAGGGCAGCAATGGATTCACCATCCCTGGAGATGTTCAAAAAGCATGGTGACATGGCATTTCAGGACATGGTTTAGTGGGCATAATGGTGTTGGATTCATAGCTGGACCTGATGATCTTAGAGGTCTTTTCCAAGCTTAATGATTCAGTGATTCTAAGTATTTTGAGTCAACACAGCTCTCTTGGAAGGAACTGTGAAGGGCATGTTGTTTGTGAAATGTGGGTACAGAAATCCTTTGAAATACAGGTTTTTATCTGGCAAGAAAATCACTTTTTGCTAATAGGAAGGCTTTTTTATTGATGGAGGTCTGTCTGCATAAAGAAATTTGGGTGATTCTTGGTTTTAAGTTCCCCAAAATAATGTAAATCATTGGATAGGAGGAAGGAAGTTTTGCTGTGAACATTAATTTGCTTCAGACTGGGCGCGCAAAATGCCTTAGTTTGATTGTAATTATAATCCACTGGTTTTGAAGTTATTTCTCTGATTTGCTGAATTAGCCTTTGCTCCTGGAGGACTGATGCTTTCATAGGCAAAAGGCAAGTAATACTCCTTGCAGTAAGGCAGGAAGCACATCTTCTGCAGGAAACAGTCTCCCAAAGGCAAGGATGGAAGGTGGAGCAACAGTAAACTGAAGCAGCAGCCCTGTAAGTGCCTCGGTTGTACTTGTTCTGTGAACAGAGGACTTCATTATCTTGGGATGCCAATGCAAATGAATTTTTAATGAACAAATCTCCTCGTGAGATAAAGAGGCAAAAATTCCAGCCACCAGGTCCGTTTGCTGAGAGTAGAGACACCAGACAGATGCAGAACATTGCCCAAGTGTCTCCTCGTGTCCTTCACTTGGGAATTCTTGGGGGAAAGCTGAACCCCTTCATCTGCTTGGTGAGAAATCATGCTCAGAAACATGAGGAGCCTTGTCTTTCCTAAAGAAGCAGTCCCTTCTTGCTTCCAATTATGTGGTCTGTATACTGCCTTGTCACAATGACCTATAATTGATGGAGAGCATAGAAATTCACACCCTGTTGCTCCCTCCTCACCCCCCACTGAGAGTGAAAGCTTAATTCTTGCTAAAAATTATTTTTTAGCCCCCTTTTTCACAAGCTTATTTATTCATTCATTTCCTATGCCTAGTTATTAAAGTATTGTGTTTGGCCAAACAAAAGAGAAATATCCCAAACCTAACCACCCCACATTACCAGATGAAAAAACAAAAATTCTGGAATTGCCATAAATAACCCAGCAGGTCATGAATAATTCAAACCAGAATGTACTTGGTATTGTAAGGAGATCTCACAGCTAATTACAATCTATTGCTGTTGTTTTCTCCAAAGCTCTGGCATTGATCACTGCAGGACATGCCAAATATTTCACTGAAATAAAATGTTGTGTTCAATACTTTCCCTGTTGATAAGCAGGTCTTCCCCTAAGAGGGATCCCTCTTCTTCAGTAGCTATTGGTCTTTTGAGCATATCACAGACTCACAGAATAGTAGGGGTGGAAGGGAGCTTTGGAGACAATCTAGCCTGACATCCTTACTAAAGCAGGTACATCTAGAGCAGGTTGCCCAGGAATTCATCCAGGTGAGTTTTGAAAATCTCTAGGGAAGGAGACTCTGCAACCTCTCTGGGCATCCTGTTCCAGTGCCCTGGCATCCTCAAAGGAAAGAATATTTTTGTTATGCCTGGAAAAAGACATGTCTTAACTGACTCATTCATCTCTATCAGTCCAGTTGGTCCCTGCAGACCGTTGTCCCCTGTCCAACCTTGGTCTAACTGCCTTGACATGAAAAAGGCTCTGGATTCCACTCTTCCAAGAAAACAGGGAATATCTTTCTAAATTTCTTTATTTAAAAAAAAAAATCTGATTAATTTTTTTTATATTATCTTTTTAAAAAAGAATATTCTGACTTTTTCAACAGTCTGTTGTGTTTCTTTTTAAAATACTCTGGGATTTTTTAAATATTCTGATGAATTTATTTTTTGTTTTAGAAAAGACCTGCATCCTGGGATGAGAGGGGAATTTACACACATTATAGACTACTGTCTATCAGGACATGTGAATTCCCTGTTGGATTTCCTTTCAGATTCCCCCACGAGCTACAAGATTGCTTGGTGTGTGTAAGACTTCAGAAGGTGTAGACTTTTGGCAAGGGGCAGATGTTCACTAGACCCGAGCTTGGCACTGGAGATGGAATGGAATGGAATGGAATAGAATAGAATAGAATAGAACAGAACAGAACAGAACAGAACAGAACACTAAACGTTTGTGATCCTTCACAAATGATGATACTGAACAAGGTGCTTGGAGCCACAGAGTATAGTTTATGCTATGGCTAGTACCTGAACTTGCTATGCTTCACTGCAGAATAGAATAGAATAGAATAGAATAGAATAGAATAGAATAGAATAGAATAGAATAGAATAGAATAGAATAGAATAGAACTGAACTGAACTGAACTGAACTGAATTGACCAGGTTGGAAGAGACCTTTGAGATCATCGAGTCCAACCTATCATCCAACACTATTTAATCAACTAAACCATGGCACCAAGCACCTCCTCCAGTCTCTTCCTAAACACCTCCAGTGATGGTGACTCCACCACCTCCCTGGGCAGCCCATTCCAATGGCCAATCACCTTTTCTATGAAGAACTTCTTCCTAACCTCCAGCCTAAACCTCCCCTGGAGCAGCTTGAGACTGTGTCCTCTTGTTCTGGTGCTGGTTGCCTGGGAGAAGAGACCATGTTTAAAGAGTGAGCTCCAGAAAATCAAAATATGTCAAAGAATTGACTGTAAAAGAAGTTTTAATGAGAATATTAATCTTTGAATGCAGCGTAGAAAGTCAAATACTGTAATGGAAATATTTGATGAGAGAAATGCAAAGACAGGATTATTTCTATAAAATTGACAGACAGGGAGGAAAATTACTGATATCTTTAGAAGTTTGAAGAGGCTGAGGAAGGGTAGCAGATGGCCAGCCTAGTAGGGGTAATCTTTCCCAAGCTTCAGACATTAAGGAAATGAGGGTGTTATTTTACCTGCAATTGGGAACCTCAGCGTGAACCTGAGCCCAGTGCCAGCAAAACACTGCTCTAGGGAAGAACTCTCCTGTCGTCCACTCTCTGACATAAGATTTACAGTATGTTGTATCATTGCAAGTAGTTGTTGTCCTTGGCCAGGCTAAATTTAAGTCTGTTTTGAAATATGAATTGAGCTGACATTGCTCCGTGATAGAGGTGGGTTTTTTTTTCTCCTTCTACACTCATGTATGGCTGTGATTCCTTTTCCCCAGACATCTCTTTTTTCACCCAATTTTGGCTAAAGGGATGAGTCTATAAGGCATAACATTTATATTCTTAAAAAGCTACTGATAAGTTGGCCAAAACCCTATTATTGTTGCTTTTACTAGCTCCCTTATAACATTGTTCTTTGTATTACCATCCCTGGAGGTGATAAAAAAATGTGTAGACATGCCACTTCAGGGCATGGTTTAGTGGCCATGGTGGTGCTGAGTTCGCATTTGGACATGCTTATTTTAGAGGCCTTTTCCAACCTTAATGATCCTATGATTCTATGCATTTCCTGCAAGATTTTTAGATAGATGCTTTTATATGACTGCAGAGTGTATGATATGGACTTGTTCCCACTCTTAGAGCCTTAGGGACTATGAAAGTTTGAGGGTCTGCTCCAAATTCCTCTGAGTGAATCAAAACCCCTTGATTATCTGCACTGCTATGAAGGAGTAGCACTGGATGAGCCTTAGTAGGATGTGGTTTACATTTCAATCCCTTCCACTCGCCTGGACACTTGTTTAAGTGGTGACAGAAGAGCCCAGGTGACATTCTAATGTTGCTGCTGCACGTGGTCACTCCCAGCATTACCTAAAAGGTATATTTGGCTGAGTTGATGAGCATCTGAGACGGCAGGTAGGCAAGTGTAGTCTTGAGGACAAACAGGAGCCATCCTTATTTAAGGGAACAGAAATGGCCTCTTTACCTTCTCTGCCTGAAGTCATCAAGCCCTTTCTTGCATTAGTGTGAGATAAATGCAGCATATGAAGACATTCCTTCCAGGTTTAACATTATTCTGGATTAAGAACTCTGTTAGAATTGCAGAATTGTTTCAACTGGAAGAGACTTTTAAGATCATTAGATCCAACTATTAAAAATGTTTATTTCATAGTTACATACTTAGTTTGGTTTCTTGGAATAAAAAGGAAATAACCTCCAAAATGTTTTCCAGAGGGTAACATAGAAGACAATCTGAACAGTGACTAGCTTTTTCTTTTAGTGGGGTAGAGAGAAATCACTGTATGGCAAGGAGAAAACTGTGCATGCATTTTACATGAACAAGTTATTTGAGAACATGACAGCTATAATGAGAGAGAGAGATCATCTTGCTGGTGGCTGTACAGAGTGGAGGTCAGACAGCTCTGAATTAGAAGAGTCATTAATATTCTACTACAACATAAGGCTGGAAGGGACCTTGTAGGTCATCAAGCCAAGCATGTCATATAATCCCATCTGAGAAGAGCGGGCGACATTGGAAGCTAACTAGTGGAGAAAATGCTCTTGGAGACATAGCGTACCAGTCAATGACCAGGTGGTTAACTGAGAGTAGGAGTAAGGGTTTTGTTAAAGGACTTGAGGGAATGACATACCCAACTGAGATATCTTGGAAATTGCCACTGTTTCTAAAGTAACTTCTCTATTCCTGGCTGTGTTTCTGGAGGATACTCCTGAGTCTCCACTGAGTATCTCATGTTATCAAATTACACAACATAGGGGAGAAATGTTTCAAGGTGGATCAGTGCAAGCTGACATTGAGATGCTGGAGCTGGTCCAGAGAAGCGTAATGAAACTGGTGAGGAGGTCTAGAGAGTAGGCTTGGTGAGGAGAATGAGGGAACTGGGATTGATTTGTCAGGAGAAGAAGAGGCTGAGGAGAGACTTCCTCACTCTCTGCAATTCCCTGAAAAGAGGTTGTAGTGGATGGGTGTTGGTGTCTTCTCCCTAGTATCAAGTGATAGAATGAGAGGAAGTGGTCTTAAATTGCACCAAGGGGAGGTTTAGGTTGACTATTAGGAAAAAATGCTTCACTGAGATTAGTCAGGCATTGGAACAGGCTGCCCAGGGAGGTGGTGGAGTCACCATTCCTGGAGGTGTTCAAAAATATGTCTAGACTTCAGACACAGTTTAGTGCCGTTGGGTTGATGGCTAGACTAGACTTCATGATCTTCAAGACCTTTTCCAACCTTAATGATTCCGTGATTCTGCTTCTAAGCAAAGGAGGAGTGATTGCATTTGCTCTTTGGTTCCCTCAGCTTTTCCTGGAAGTGAGGATGCTAAACACTGTGGAGGTCATCCCCTTTGTCCTTGTCCCCGAGTCATGACGGTCACATAACCACGACTCTTTCTGAAGCATGGGGACAGGACACAGTGCGATGGAGCAGGTTTTCTTTCTGGGAATCCCACTTGATTCACATCTTAGCTTTGCCTGAGTAGAATTTTAATTCCTCCTTCCCTTTGTTCTCATCCATGTAACGTACCAAGATAATTACATTTTTGTGTCTCACAGGGATGTTGTGAGGTTTCTCTAACATTTATCGAGTGTTTGAAGAAGATCTTATGAAGGTAGAGTGTAAGTACCAGAAACTGCTAACAGTCTTGACGAAGATCCTTCCTTCAAGCAATGCAGACAAATTCAAGCTGGAACTATGGCAAACATTTTTATTATTTTTTTTTTTTTTAACCACAAAATTAATTAACTGCTACAGCAGCTCCCCAAGGGGATTGGTAAATTTTCCATTGCTCACAATCTGTAAGTCAAAGCTGCCTGTCTTTTTGAAAAGCAAGATTTAGCTTAACTACAAGTTATTCGGCTCTATGCAGGAGACACTGGATGATGCAGGTGAGCTAGAAAAGTACCTCCTGCATCTCTCAATGTTTTCACATGGAAAAAAGAGATTCCTCAGTAGATTTTTTCTTTTAGTGATTTTGCACCAGGTCCTTTCCTCACTGCAGGGCCCTTGGTTCTTCAACTGAGTTTCTATTCACCTTGGGACACAAGGTCCTATGTACTGCCATCATATTCGGGGGGGCATAATGGCTGCTCTGGGTGCCAGTGTACTGTCACTTACTGTCATGGTTTTAGATGACAGATCTCTTTCATGTCAGTTTCTTTCTTTCTGCCTCTGGCTTAGTATGTACTGAGTGTTGAAAAAGTTCTGTCTTATGTCCAAGACCAGTCAAGTGACCCCATAGTCTAGTATGGTCAGTGCTAGAAATATGAGGAGAGCCCAAGTATCTGAAGTTCAGCCTAGAGAAGAGAAGGGTCCAAAGAGACCTTATTGAGGTGTTTCTAGACTTAAAGGGGGCCTAAATGAAAGATGTGGACAGACTCTTTAGCAGGGTCTGTTGTTACAGGACAAGGGGTGATGGTTTTAAACTAAAAGAGGGAGATTCAGATTAGATACGAGGAAGAAAGGGTTTTTATACTGAGGGCAGTAAGACACTAGCCCAGGTTGCCCTGAGAGATTGCAAGAGCTTCATCTCTGGAAACATTGACACTCAGGTTGGACAAGGAACTGGACTTAACTGAAGATGTCCCTGGCATCATTAAATGGCTTCTAAAGGTCTCTTCCAACCCAAAGCATTCTCTAATTCTGCAAAATACCTGTGAAGGTGTTTTAAGACTGTATTTACCTTCACTCTTGTTTCCCTTACTCCACATGCTCTTATGCCAACAGTGCACAAATTTGTTTTCTATTTATACATAGACCCCATATTGATGAAAGAGTATTTTGGGAAAGGAGGCTCTCCACTTCTCTCTGATCTCTGCCTGTGCCCGTTGTCCTTCATGTGTTTATGAAGTTGAGAAGGACACTGTCAAAACTGGTTTGGTTTGGTTTGGTTTGGTTTGGTTTTTCCATCTTCCACAAACTCTCAGCCTCCCTGTGATATCTGTGTGGGACTTTTTAGGCAGACTTGTACCTCAGGGTTGTCACTTTGTGGCCAGTGGGCTAAATCTAGATTTGGGAAGACTAGTTTTGGCAATAAATAGTATTCAGCCATTAGCTATGCCCAAACATAGCTAGAAACTTTGCACATGTTTATCTGTAATATGTGTATGGAGTAAGGCAATGGAGCTGGTGACAAAAGTGCCATGGCATCATGTCCTATTTGCCACATCTACTGCCTACACAAGAGGTTGCCAAAGTCTGCATGGGACTCTTCTCTGCTAAAGGTTAGGCTGAGGCTTAGACTGCCTTGTTGTGCCCCAAAACTAGATAATGGTTTTATTATAAAACACCTCAAATGGTCCTCAAAGATCAAACATGATTTGATGTTTATATCAAGCCCTGTGTTCAAGAGAAGCATTTGACTAGCAAAGTGGTGATTAGTGTCTTCTGATGTGATGGATGAATTTAGGTTTTAGGGGAAGAAAGGAGACATCATGTTAGCAAAGACAGGTTATTCTTACTACTATTTTAAATGGGGTTATAACATGAACAATGATGAAATAGAATTGAAAGGTGACCTTTGTGCTAGAAGGTGGGGAAAGAAAAGCATTTCATCCAAAAGATCATATCTGAAAAATTAATTTGTGAGGATACATAAACTGCTACTGTAAAAACAATTTTCCCTATTGTTAAAGAACCATTTGGTTTCCAGACACACAGCTCAATATGGTGCTAACTGGCAGGTTTGGTGTTTAAAAATGGATTGTGTGAAGACAAGGTAATACCTGGAGGCAAATGTGCTGGTAGGAAAAAGCTATACAGGTTTATATTAAAGTCACAAAAGAGCTTTGTGACTGTCAGGAGGCAGACAAAGGGCAATCTTAGATCTCACCAACACACTTAGTTTGAGTTTGAAGAAGTCATCTTCTGTCTTTTGGCTACGTGGACTGACTTTCAAAACTACAAGAGCTCAGAGAATGTCCTCATTTCCATTATGTTCAGGGAAGTCTTGGGTGTGCTTAGCATTCAAATGATTCAACTGGTTTTAGACTGGGATCATTTTTGGTTGAAGACATTTTCTAACATTTACCAAGTAAAGGTGCTTTAAAGATGTTCTGTTGCCTTCTGCTAGGATTTCCAACAAGAAAATGTAATTCTTTATTTTAAACCCCTAATTTATGGTTATGTGGTGCCAGGTCCATGTGGTACCTCTTGGACAACTGAATAGGACATAGCTATTTTTATGTACAGTCCTCATGCCTGAAGAAATTGAAAACATATTTCTTCATTTCATGTACTGGTTGATTTCCCAAATGCATCTAAATGAAGGGAGATCCTTGCTGTTGGGCAGTGAAGAGATTAGAAGACCCCCTAGGCTTCACTACACAAACCCATTTTAAACCCAGAAGGAAACATGATGATCTGCCATCTGTGTGAAGCAGACCAGAGAGCTTCACTCAGCAGTTTCTGAAACAGTACCCTAACTAAGGTTGAGCAGGAGAATTAAATCCAGTCTCAGATTAATATTTCCCAGTGACAGAGAATCTTCTGCCCCTTCTGGGATTAGTTACCACAGTTCAGAAGACACACAAATACATTGAATTTCCACTCCAAGTTCCTGTTTGTGTTCTGTATCACGAGCTAATGCCAAGTTTTATCAGTGTATCACTGATGGAAAGGATAGGTGAAGATCTTAGCTGGTAGATGTTGTGCCAGCCAGGTTGGTAGTGGGGCTAGATATAACCTTGTTCCCAGTGTCATCTAGACAAATCTAATAAACACCTTTCTGGTCTGCTTGCAGGGATGCTGGGAATATCCATGCTCTCTTTTCTTTGTCTGTAGGCTTTTCTATTGGAGATAAAGCCATCTTCATCCTTCCTCTTCTTGAGATCCTTCTAGCCATCTTGTCTTCCTGTCTCACCTGTGTGATAGCCAGGACAAATGTGTTGGTCAGTCTGTTTCATAGGATGTGAAGAAATGAACCATATTCTATATTCTATTCTATGTTCAATAGACTCAGAGACAGGTGTGGGTAGAAAGGGACCTTGAAGATCACCTAGTGCTAAGACCCTTGCCATAGACAGAAACACCTTCCACTAAATCAAGTTGCTTGAAACCCCATCCAACCTGGCCTTGAAAACTTCCAGGGATGATGTACCCACAACTTCTCTGGGCAACATGCTCCACTGTTTCACCACCCTCAGTGAAGAACTTCTCCCTCATATCTAATGTAAATCTGCATTTTTTCAGTTTGAAATCTCTACACTCTTTGACAAAAAGTCCCTCCCCAGCTTTCCTATAGTCCTCCTTTAAGTACTAAAAGGCTGCTGTAAGGTCCCCTTGGGACCTTCTCTTCTCCAGGCTGAAAAACCCTGACTCTCAGCCTTTCCTCATAAGGAAGGTGCCTCAGCCTAATGTATTGCATAATCGTCTATAATCCATGAAGAAGAGATCCAGTGGTTTGATTGCCTTTACCAGCCTCTTGTGCCAGGCTTTGCTCCCAGTTTTCACTTTTTAAAGATGCTTGACCACTCATTTCTAGGTCTATGTATTTTGATAAACTCCTCCATGGTTTTGTGAACCTTATTTGTGGCCTTGCTGCCAGGAGCCTGTTTTCTGCTAACCACTTCCTCTGAGTTTTTTGCCCCTAAAAAGGAGAAGACCATCAGGTTTTTGAGAGACAATAAAAGCCCCATCCCTAAAACCATTAATGGTCAGGATAAAGAAGGCTCTGAGCAACCTGATCTAGTTGAAGATGTCTCTGCTCACTGCAGGGCATGTTGGCTAGATGACTTTTAAAAGTCCCTTCCAACCCAAACGATTCTATGATCATCTACTAGATGTGCCTTCTCTTGCTCGTTTTGCTTTGAGATCAATCTCCAATGCAATACATGATAGGACTTACCACCTCCACATGGCATGAAGGATTAAGAACATCTGATCTCCATCCATTACAGCAAGGAGAAGCTCGTGCAGAATACAGGCTTGATGCTGGGAGATGGAAACCTTGTTAATTAAAATGTCACTGACTCAAATTCCCTTAAGGTGAGAGAGCTGCATTTTTTATTACCATTGCTGATAATGATACAGTCAGCAGGTACCTTGTAGAAGAACAATGTGTTTAATTTATCTTGACAAACCCTCCACACTTTGCATGCTTCCTTTCTGCCTCATAATATGACTCCCAGAGAATCACAAAATAAGGTTAGAGATAGAGAGGAAAAAATATAAAACCCCCAAACAAAACCCAGTGTTCTCATTTTTTCCCCCCATCCTGCTAGACTAAAGCTGTTTTTTATCATTCTGCAAATCTTGAACCTTGTACTAGAAGCTCAGAGAAAGAACAGCCCAGAGGGAAATGGAGGTGGAGCCAAAAGGGAATAGAGGTGAAGCCAGGGAGATGTTAACGTAACTGCTCCAGGAGGGGTTTGAAAAAGATGACTTGTGTCTCAGTTATGACTTACATGATCTGCTGAGAAACCTCACTCCTTAATCATCTCTTGCATCACTGGCAGTATCTACTCCTCTGCCCTCCTTCCACACTGTTAACTGCAACAACTGCTGTAAACCTGCTCCTCTTCCCTTTGTAGAGAATAGAGGAAGTGGTTGTAAAAGGAAAGGCTTTAAAAAGTATCATGGAAGGACTTAAAAGCTGTGGCCAAACCCTGTACCTGTTTCATGAGGTACTTTACAATACCTAGGGCCATCTCCAAGACTTTAAAGTCTCAAGCTCCCACTGAATTCATCGCACTAGTAAGACATGACCCCTACTTTGCTAAAGACAGAAATGAATGATGTAGTCATAGTTTTTGTAGGGTGGAAAATGGTCAAAAGTTTCTCATTCCAGCTGGGTAGCATAACCTGGAAGTAACACTTCCTTCACAGCTACTTAAGCACCTGCAAGATCTCAAGTGCTTCCAAAGCTGCAGTGAATGCAAGCTCAGCCTTAAGGTAATGGGCCTTTTCAGGCCTCCAGATACAAAATACTTCTGCCAGGACAGCATCTATGAGTCAGGCTCCAGTGACTCTGATTCCACCTGGGAGTAGTTCCCACAAAGGCCAGCTAAGTCATTAACAGACTATGACTAATTGCCTGTTGTAAGATGGGCATAAAGCAACTTCCCTTTGAGACTGAGCTCAGCATGAACCCTGTTCTGGTTTCTCGTGGTGGTGCATTTAGTCAGGATTTATTTGCCACATTCGCTTTGTTATTCATGGCAGTTCTGGTCACAGGATGGATCAGATGAAGCTCTGCTTAAAAAGCTCATCTTGCCATGACCTCAAGCCCTCGTGAGCAAGGTGTATTAAGGCATAACCTGCCCCAGCAGCCTTTGCGTATGCTTGCCATTGCAGCTCTGCACGTGCAAGAACCCCATTAGCATTGTCTCACTGTTGCTAGGAGATGACATTGTCTTGGGCTGCGCCACAATGTGACTCAGCAGGTTGTAGTAGCATGTTTTGTTATTGTGAGGGAAGGAGGAATCAACTCTGAGCTGTAGAGATGAATCCGAGGAGAAATGTTATACAAGGAAGAAAAGGTCGAGCAGGAGAAGGGCCCCAAGGTTGCACTGAGGAGAAAGCAGGAAGGCTTTGGGTTTGAAACTCACAATTTCAGAAGAACCTAAGAGCAGTTCTGTACTGGCACAGCACAGAGTCATAAGGATAGTGCAATAAATCCTGCACAGATCATGTTTTGGAAGCATCTTGGACATCTTATCATGGCTTACCTAAGAGAATATAGACTGGTTATGAATCTAAGCTATTTCTGCACTTAGTTGCTGTGTGCCATATGTATGGATATGTTTGATGGACCTCCCATGGAGATGTAGTGGGATTATTAGTAACTTTGGTAATTAGGGGGGGAAAGGTTGTGGTTTCTGTTTACTGCATTTTCTAGCATTTTCTTCATTTACTGCATTTCCACAGCTCTGCAAGGCTGGGACTTTGTACCCCAAAGGAGGAAAAGAAATAATTTAATCAAAACTCTAAAAATTCAAGGTCTTACATAAATATTTACTCATAGTTTAAAAAATCCAGCAGGTACGTGATTATTTTGAGTTTTAGGCTGTTATTAACCTCTTGTGTGCTAGATATGCACAGTGCATGGCAGATTCAGGGGTTCTGCTGAGTGAGTCAGGCTTCAGGAAACCTCTGCAGTGAAAATAAATAGTAATAAACAGAGCAATTATTTCACTGTCAGTATGAACAGATTCTGGAAGGGAAAAGAATTAATGTCTACTGA
This sequence comes from Dryobates pubescens, assembly GCF_014839835.1. NCBI lineage: Eukaryota > Metazoa > Chordata > Aves > Piciformes > Picidae > Dryobates > Dryobates pubescens. Next base: position 14,974,996 of record NC_071625.1, on the reverse strand, counting down.
TTTTTACCCTCACACAAAAGAGGTTTTGGCAGTAGGACTGCCACACAGTGCCCAACAAGGAGAAGAAGCAGCAGTCCCCAGGGAAGTGGCAGAGTCACCATCACCAGAGGTGCTCAGAAAATGTGTAGACACTGCACTGTAGGATGTGGTGAAATGGTCATGGTAGTGCTGGGTTGACAATTTCACTTGGTGATCTTAGGAGTCTTTTCCAGCCTTAATTACTCTATGATTCTATAATCTGTGACTGCTCTAACCAGTATAGTATCTCAAATAACTTTTCTTCTGATTTATAATGAACCACAGAATCGGTTGGAAAAGACCTTTAAGATCATTGAGTCCAACCAGCTTTGAAAAACAAGCAAACAAAAAATTACATTCACAAGGAACAAATAATAGGGTAAGTGAAAAAGTGAGAATAAGTAATAAATGTGCTGAAATCCTAATTTCTCAGTAGGGAGAAATACAAATTGTACCGGGTCATTACCTGAAGCTGACTACTCACTAACTTCTACCTTGGGACTCACATTTCAGTATGGACAGGCCAAACACTGGAAAATGGACACTTGGGCAATCTTTCCTGGCCTAGAATGAGTAGAGAAAATGAGCTATTGCTACAAATGTTGTCCTCCCAGTCTCCTCTGGTTTATATGAACGCCTTGGTCTTATATGTAGAATATCAACAGAGGACTCTTCACTAAAGATTGGTCAAAACACATCTTAAGACCTTCTTCCTGAACAGGAGAGGGAGGAATGCTATTGTAAGTGTAATGGTACCAGGATACCACTTTTTGTGACAGAGTAACCAAGGCTATTCTCCTGCCCCTGAATCACAGCTTGGTCTGGGAGAGATACATAATCCTGAAGCAGCAGAAGAACCTCCGTAGAAAATCACTGCTGATTTTGGACTGCTGCCTCATGTCCCTGCTGGAGAATTTCTCTTCTGGCCTTTTCAATGGTTATCTTTGTTCTTCTTGCTGTGGATTAGCTCCTGACGGATGGCACTGACATGTATGTGGTCAGGTCTTCCGGCTGAGTTGATGGGCAAGAGGTGTTTTGGGCTTGGGTTACACCCAAAGTACTTTGTTTGGAGCTTGTCAGATTAGTATTAACTGTCAGACAAATGACAGAGGTCTTCCTGTAATGATGCTGATGGCAATGCTCTGTGTTCACCATCTAGATGGCTCCAGAACCTACAAAGCACTCAAATCTTTTGTTTACATGATATGTGTAAACACTCTCAACAGTACCCTCTGTACGAGAAGAAGTGAATTAGAGTTTTGGACTCTCTGAACTGAGTAGGGGAAATGAAGAAGAGCTGAGGTCCAAAATCAACCATCTTGAAAGAGGAACAAGAGGCCAGAAGATCACAATAGCGCTGACTCCCACAAATTGCTGCTATATGCTTGATGCTTTCCTTAAGGGATGAAATGTCTCATGTGTCTATTACAGGGATTTGTTTAGAAAGAATCCTTCTCCCTCCTCAGCCTTCTGAATGACTCAATAATGACTTGAACTGATTCAACGCTCCCCCTCAACCTCCAACCGCCCCCCTCGCCACCATTCAACTTCAACACAAGACCACACTGTTTCTCGGTTTCCAATGCACCCGAAGCTATTCAGGCCACTTGTTCCTCTCTGAATGGAGCTGACAGAGCTGCTTTTGTACTGAGGCAATTTTGGATTTAATTGGAGGCCTACTGGGGGCAGGGCTAGGGGGTGGGGGAGGGAATGGGGTCACTGGGTCAGTGTTTTGGAAAGATCAACTCAAAAGAGAGTCCAAGTTGAAAACAAACGCGGGTTACATGTTTGGGAAGAGGTTTTGTGTGTGTCTGTGTATGTAAGGGTAGTGCTCCCCATCTTCCAGAAATGCTCATGATACCTATTTGGCATCAGAAAGCAAACCAGGTCAGGCCTGGGGCAGATGGCTTTAATAGCTATTTTGAATCTATAATGACAGATCCCAGGATCCTTTCTGCAAGGATCACAGAATAATTCAAGCTGTGGTGAAGGAGGTCTGATGTTGGAAAGGTCACTTGCTACAGTTTGTCCCCTCAGGTCAGGCATTCATCATGCACATTAAAGGAGCTTCCATAAATTCCCTTCTCCAGCTGTGCATCCCTCCCTGGAGATAAGTTCAACTTCAGCCCTTTCTGTACCACTTATGGGGCACAGTTCATGCCATCACTGTGAATGCACAAGAAGGGGAGACCTTTTTTCTACTGAGGCATATGGTAAGTCACACCATGCTTTCAACCAACACAATCTTGCTGTGTAAGGGGACAGCAGGTCACATCCCACATCAAAAATGGATATCAGTGAGCCTGCACAAGAGCAAAGTGACTCTCCTACTTCACTGCTCAGGTTCTTTTCAGATCTCCTCATGTTCTCACCTGATTAAGAATTGGAAATTAAACTGGAAAGAATTGTATTGATTTGGCTTCAGAAAAGCCAGTATAATACTGGCAGGGCTAGTCCACAGCCCAAAAGAGACTCAGTACAGATACTTGTGCAAAAATAAACCTCTTTTTTATTTTTATTTTTTTTGTCTCAAAAAGCAGAGGGAGATGTCTTGAGATACATTAGGTAAGGCTGCTTTGAATGGCTAAAAAATTTCCTCCTTGAACCCTGCCAGTCTTCCCCTGTCCACCGCCTGCCCCTGACCTACCCACACCACATTGAAGTTACCTCCCATCAACTGAAGGTTTACCAGTCCTGGTCCCTAGCTCTCCTGAAAGTCATCAGAGGAATGATGACTCTCAATTTGCTGATCTAGCTGACTTCATTTTTAAAATGACAGAAAGCACCAGGAGAGGTAGCACCATCTCACACACAGAATCACAGTGATCCCCATGATCATCTGGCCCAGCCTTTTTAGGTATGAGTATAGAACCCTGTCAAATTGAGTCTGAAAAGTGTCCAATGTTGGGGAATCCTTGGAAGATTATTCCAATTTCTAACTGATCTCATGGTGATTTTTTTTCTTCTGGAGTCCCATTGGGATCTCCCCAGGAGTAGTTTACACCCATTACCCCCTGCCTTTTCCACATGATGTCTGGTATAAAAGAGCGACTCCATCCTGTTGGTAGCCACCCTTTGTGTACTGTATCTCCTCTTAAACTGCTACAGGTTGACAACACACATGGAGTTGACAGTGCCCTTGTACAGCTCCAAGACAGACACCCGCTGGGCGTATGTGCTGGGGGGATGATACATAATTTAGAAGTAAAGCAGCAATCATGTTTTTATCCTGAGGATGCACTTTAAAACCTCCCTGCCAGCTGCTCAAGGGAAGAGCAGAATGACACTACTGAAGTGGGATAACCAGAAGCTCCTCCTATTTTGGTGTTGGTTTTTTGTTTGTTTGTTTTTATTTTGGGTTGTTGTTGTTTTTTTTGGGGGGTATAGGAGGAGTGACCTCAGTTCAGTGAACAGAAACAAGGCAAAAAAAATGTTTACTCAGGCTTGCTACACCCTTGAGAATTACATTTCCACCCAGCAACACAACTTCTCACTGTTTATTTCACTTATGAACCTCTGACTGCATATCCCTTTGGGATGCCTCCACTGTGATCATCCCTATGGACCCTAGATCCTGGGTACCTCAAGGGAAACAGGGAGAAGTGTTTGAAGATAGAATCATAGAATTATACAGTTCATTGGGTTGAAAGGGACCTTTAAAGATAATCTAGACCAACCCTTCTGCAGCAAGCAGGGACATCCCCAACTAGATCAGGTTGCTCAAAACCCCATCAAGACTGATACTGAATGTCTGCAGGAATAGAGTCTCCACCACCTCTCTGAGCAACCTGTTCCAGAGTTCCAACACCCTCGTAGTGAAGAGTTTCCTCCTAATGTCCACTCTAAATCTACCCTGTTGTGGTTTCCAACCATTGTCCCTTGTCCTATCACTACAAGTCCTTGTAAAAGGCCCATTCCCAATTTCCTGTAGGCCCCCTTCAGGTACTGAAAGGGTGCTATAAGATCTCCCTTATAGTCAGATGACCTGTTGAGTTATAGTTTTATCAGCAGCCCACCAAACACAACTCTGGTAGTGCTAGTCTGGCCAAAGTAACAGAGTACAAGTGGTCCCTGCTCTCTTCTGCCTGCTTGAAAGCAGGCAGGGCTGACATTTGTGAAGCATTACCAAGCCTGGGGTTAGCATTAGATCTATTCTCAGATTCGCACAAGCTATGATAGTCCTCTCCTTGGCAAATGCTTGCTCTCAAACTGCTTATTTCTAGGCTGGTCTTCCCATGCAAGAAGTGATTGTAGTTTGGAAGAAGCAGAGAATATCTTCTGGCCCCTCTCAGCGTAATGAAAAACACACAGGGCTGCATCTTAGGATATTTCTATCTCCAGGCAGGTGAAGATCACTGTCCAAGACCAGGATGCTTCAGTAGCTTAAGAAGCACTCTGTGATGCTAGTTGCAAGAGACTACAGGTGACCTGTGTCAGGCAGTTTTATCTCAGTGGAGCTCTTTGGAGCACTATTCCAGGCTCTGGTTTCACACAGAGCTGGCAGTAAGAAGGACTCTGGCAAAGCAGTGATGGGGTTGACAGCTGAGGGAACTGGGGTTGTTTAACCTGTAGAAAAGGAGGCTGAGAGGAGAGCTTATTGCTCTCTACAACTACCTGAAAGGAGGTCAGAGCCAAATGGAGATCAGTCTCTTCTCATAAGTAACTAATGATAGCACATGAAGAAATGGCCTCAAGTTGCACCAGAAGAGATGTAGGCTGGATATCAGATAAAATTTATTCACTGAAAGGGTTCTCAAACACTGGAACAGGCTGCCCAGGGAGGCAGCTGAATCCCCATCTCTGTAGGTGTTTAAAAGACACAGAGATGTGCTGAGGGATGTGTTTTAACACCAGCCTTTGTAGAGTTAGACAGTGGCTGGACACCATGATCTTGAAGGCCTTTTCCAACTAAAACCATTCTATAATTCTGTGATGTGCTAGGCCAGGGATATCAGAATGGTTGGAAACTCCTGTCAATCCACCTTACATCAGTCACAGCAAGATTACCTTGTGCTACATCAGCTTGATGGCAATGATAGTTCATAGCCAGGTACAAGCCACATTGCAAGTTGTGAGTGAAGAACTGAACATGTCTGGATGCAACAGAGGAGAGCACAGACATCTTAGGAGACAATAACCCTAGGAAAATGATCCTGGGTGTCCAGGTCTTGAGTTCTCAGCAACAGAAGAGCATGGCTCTGAGGTGTCCCAAAATGGGGTCGGGAAGATGGTCAGAGAGCTGGAACACCTCTGACATGAAGAAAGGCTGAGAGAGTTGGGCCTGGAGAAGAGAGATCTCTGGGGAAACATTATTGTATCTCTTCAGTACTTAAAAGGGACTTCTAAGAATGATGGAAGCAGGCTTTTACCAAGGCATGTTGTGACAGGACAAGGGGTTTGAAACTAAAAGAACCCCATCCCTGGAAATATTCAAGGTCAAGTTGGACAGGGCTTTGGGTATGTTGATCTGCTTGATGTCCCTGAGCACTGCAGGGGACTTGGAATAGATGACCTTTAAAGGTCCCTTCCAACCCAAATTATTCTGTGATTTTATGATTCTATGATTCTACAGTTCTGTGATTCTACAACAGTGCAGCACCTCAGAGGAGGGCCAGCAGCATAACTCATGATGGAAAGCATACTACAATGCAGATGGCTCTTGCTGACTTCAGCTTTGGCATCATGGGAGAGATATGTCGCTATGCATCAGCTTAGGGGTCACTCAGCTTTGGATTCAGTTCCTGTAACAGGGAGGCACGGATACACACAGCAAGCAGTCTGCCCATGCTCAAGTTACTGCCAGCTGGGCTTTTCGTGCTTCACAAAAATCTGTGATTAACCAATGCTGCCCATACTTGAAATGCTCCCATCCCCAGTGATGCTAGATGGGGATCAAGGAAAGAAAGACAGGTTGGCAGTTCTTATCTCTGAAACCTTCTCACGCAGGACTGTCTCTACAAACAAGTAGGAGGTGTTCAAGAAAGGAGTAGATATGGCACTTTGGGGCATGACTTAATGGCCATGGTGATGTTGGGTTGATGGTTGAACTTAATGATCATAGAGCTCTTTTCCAACCAAAACAGTTCTGTGATTCTAGGTAAGAGTTTGATAGGTATCTGCAAGGGAATGAAGAGAAGCAGGGCTGATCCAAAGCCCTTATTACAGACTAAGTTTCAAAAATAGTTATTTTTAAGGAGTAACCATTCTGCCATCAATAAATCCAATGAACACCTGGATTTTCAAAGCTATGATGTCTCACTAGTGTACATATCTCCACCAAGACAGAAAGTATAATTAATGTGCCTTTAGCACTAAGATGTTTACTGCTCTATATATACCTCCTAAATATGACTCTTAGTATTCCAAAGCATGACCCAAGCATCTCAATTAATATTCTCTCACTCAGATGCCAAGACCTAATGTCCAGGCATAAGTGTGAACAATCACCACAGCTACAATCGCTATTTCCCAGCACTGCTCCATCAGTATTTAATCTGCTGCTTTATAAAGCACCGTAGGGGATCCCCAGAAAGGAAAGCAGCTGCAGCCAAGTTCTGCTCCAAAAAGTATTTTCAACTGAGATGCCTATTAATCCAGGCAACAGGCATTAAGTGACGTAAGAGTGGAGCTGGAGGGCTGATATGTCCTTCTACCCAGGGCAGGAAGAATGTCTGTTTTTATCCCTAGGATAGTTGCTGTGAAAGGGCCCTACGGAAGACAAAGGAATTGTTCCAGAATTACTTCTTTTCCCCCTTCTTGAAGTGGCAGCTGTTGGCCTCTTTTTTTTTAATTATTATTATTATTTTTTAAATTTTATTTTCCTTTTTCCTCCTAAACCAAGATAATGTATTTAATTTCTTTGACAATCTCTTTGGTTGGTACAGTAACTGTTTATGTCTTCACAGATAAAACTAAGTTGAATATTTTCAGTGGGAAAAGAGCCTGGAATTTTGCACCTCTATTCCCAGCCATTCCTCTTCAGACTGCTTCAGTCTTTGAGCTTGCAAAGGCATGTCACCCAAAAAATGGTTGGAAGAGTCTTCTAGTAAAACAAGGCTTAGACAGAAGGAAACCGCAATTCACTTCCAGGATGGTGGTGTGACCCTGGAAAACATATTCTGTGTCTGTACATAAAGCCCTACCTAGAAACATGGACAAAATAGCTCTGCATTCTTTCATGAACGGAACGGAATGGAATGGAATGGAATGGAATGGAATGGAATGGAATGGAATAGAATAGAATAGAATAGAATAGAATAGAATAGAATAGAATAGAATAGAACAGAATAGAACAGAACAGAATTAACCAGGTTGGAAAAGACCTTTGAGATCATCGAGTCCAACCTATCATCCAACACTATCTAATCAACTAAACCATGGCACCAAGCACCCCATCCAGTCTCTTCCTTAAACACCTCCAGTGATGGTGACTCCACCACCTCCCTGGGCAGACCATTCCAATGGCCAATCACTCTTTCTGGGAAGAGCTTCTTCCTAACCTCCAGCCTAAACCTCCCCTGGAGCAGCTTGAGGCTGTGTCCTCTTGTTCTGGTGCTGGTTGCCTGGGAGAAGAGACCAATCCCCACCTGGCTACAACCTCCCTTCAGGTAAAAGAGGGTGAAGACTCATTTGTCACTTGCAGGAGCTCATTCATGGTTAAGATTGACAGGCAAGAGATATTCACTCTTCTCCTGAAGAACAGCAACTAATGAATCATATAAATCTGAGAAAGGCAGTTCCTGCTTGATCATCTTGCCTCCATCTCACAGGGCTTACCTTGTTATGAGAATAATCCAGCAAAATCAGTATTAAAGAAGGTTAGTGTGACTATAGTCAAAGTGTGAAAATAAGAGATAATTCTCCTTCAAGCAATTCCCCATCATTTTCTAAGCTACATAATCAATATACCCCTGTATTTTGGGTTTTCCTTTTTCTCACTTCCTACTTTTCCAGCAAGAGAGACCTCAGAGGAGATGTTTGGTATCTCCCACAATGCTAAGATTTAGAAGCCCACCGGGTACACAATAGCCTGATTTTTTTAACTACTCTTCTGTGTTTGAAGACAACGTGAAGAGGCTGAGTAGGGGAGTTGGGCTGATACCAGAATGTAAAGGTAATATCAGAAAGCTGTTCTCACTTTCACAAGTTGTCAAGGGTGTCACCTGTTCACCAGTTTTAGAATCTTAGAATGCTTTGGGTTGGAAAGGACAATTAAAGGTTATTATTATCCAACTCCCCCAAAATGAGCAGGGAAATCTTCAGCTAGTAGTCAGGAGGCCTTGGGTGACAGGTTGGACTTGATGATCTTTGAGGTCTTGTCCAACTTTATTGATTCTATGATCAGGTTGTTTAGAGCATTGTCCAACCTAACCTTGAATATTTCCAGGCATGGGGCTTCTACCACCTCTCTGGGCAACCTGGTCTGGGGTTTTCACCACCCTTCCTTCCAGATATCTGTTCTGAATCTAACTTTTCTCTTTTTTATTTTTTTTTTTTTTATGTTTAAAAACATCAGCCCTTGTCCTGTCACAACAGGCCCTGCTAAAAAGCCTTCTCTGCCAGCCTGCCCTCAATCCCTCCACCAGGTCAATGAAGGATTGCCCTGACCCAGGCGCAGGATGCTGTGCTTTGCCTTGTAGGAGGTGTAATACTAAGCCTTATTCTTTGGAAATTTTGGGTTTGTGACCCCATTTTCTTCTAAGATCACAATCACTGAACACTCTAACGCTATTAAATCCAGACTGACACATTCACATGATCAGTTTTTGGAAAGAGAAGCAGCAGATGATAAGTATTTCCCTATCTGACTCATTGCCCATGCTGCAATCCAGCTCATTGGGCTTTGAAAGTCATTTTTTGACTCTACATAATGAACACTTTATACAGGAGGTGGATTTAGTACTTTTGCAAAATATAAAGAAAAGTAGAAAGCAATATATTACCAGAAAACTGAAGCAATAAATTACCTCTTTGGATTGTCTGGTCTGCAACTTGTTTTTTGCCTCTCCTTAGAACAGAAGTACACCATCTTGTCTCCTCTCCTTCATCTGTACACTCTCTTCATTTTCTTTTTGGACACATTGATTCTTCTGCCTTCAAAAAAGAAATTGCTGATCCCTGAATTTGTTTTTATTTGTTTGCCTTTTGTGATTGCATCACCTGACAACTTCCTTTCATCATCTGCCAATTTCTTTGACAAACTTGTTCTCTAATGGCTGCACAGAGTGCCTGCTGTCTATATCCATTAGTTTCAGACCCTGACATTGGGAAATGAGGGCTGAGAAAGCTCTAGCTCTCATACATGTGCAACTTCTGGTGTAATCATGCTCTTTAAACCAGCAATTTTATGATACTAGTGTATAAGACACTGTGCAGTACCATTAGCCATGGGATGAAGAGCAGAGATAATCTTTCTGGGAGTTAGTCAAACTCTACCCTAAGCTTGAGTATGTGCACCATACTAGAAAGGTCCTAAGTAAGCATATACCTCCTAGTGAATCTTGATCCATCCTGGTTCAATGTACCTAGACAGCCAAGAAATGCCTGAAATATATGTGGAGATTGAGCTCAGGCATCTTCTCAGAGTATGTTGGTGGGATCACTGTGGATGGAGAAACTGAGAACATACCTACATGTACACCACGTGCCAACACAGAATCCTAATACTGCTCCATGCCTCTGATGTCCTTATACCAGAATTACAGGATTGTTTTGATTGAGAAAGACCTTGAAGATCATCAAGTCAAATGATTATCTAACTCTGCAAAGTCTGGTGCTAATTTTGGTACTCTTGCACCAGAATATTTCGGTGTTTTGGGAGTCATGTGGTTCATGCAATGCCATGAAAGCAACAGATTCATAAGGAAGTGCTCTAACATTTATTAATCAGCCTTTCCCAGGGCCATTCCTGCTGCGGTTTAATGCCATGAATTACAATTAGGTTCCTGGCATGCTTTCCAACTCTTTCTTCCTATAGTCAGTGTTCTCCCTTCCAAGGCCACGCGGATTGCTGCAGATCACAGCTCTTGTGTTGGATGAAATTTTAATGGTAGTACCCTTTGGCCTGGGAGATGAGGCATTTCAAGTGCCTCATTGCTTTCCTGGAATGTCTTTGAGGATATTTTTTTTTCCCAGGCTTTTCTCTCGGGGCACAACTTCCAGCTGCCAGACATGTAAAAGAGTGTCAGTCCAAACTTCTGTGTTCTGGACCAAAGTGGAACATGCAGCTATTTATATTTTCAATGCAGTCTCATCACAGAGGAAAGCTAAGCAACAATAGAATAAACCAGGTTGGAAGAGACCTTCAAGATCATCGCATCCAACCCATCAACCAATCCAACCCGCCTAAACAACTAACCCATGGCACCTGTAATTCTATGAAGGCTTTCATATTGCTGTGATACTTCATCTTTAGAGAAAAGCCCCACATGAACAGAGAAATCCCCAATTTATAAGTAAGGAAGCTGAGATGAAGTTAAAAAAAAAGAGAGGAGATGTGAAATTGAACTCCATGCAAAAAAACTGTCAGAGCTATGAGAGGAGCTGAGGTATCCTGGGGCATAGTGCCCTAACAAGTTTTGCATCTCTTGAGTAAATGTGTGTTAGTTCTAAAAGACACATTGTAAGAGCCAAAAAATTCAGCAACAGTGTAATGTGTAAGGCCATGGCCATTCAGGAGGTAAGAAAGAGAGAGGTCCAACTAGCCTTAAAACCCAGGACTCTGCAAATGGCTGATTCTTGTGAGTCACTTAAGACTAATGTGTCCTGCAAGAATAACTCAGATAGATAGGGACACACCAGCAAATCATAGAGCACCTTATGGATGATAAAGTAAAATAATTCAAGGCTCATTATGAAAGGAACCTGTATGGAAATAATCTCAGTTAAAAGCAGAATAAAAGAACAAAGGAATCAGCAAGTACCCAGAAGGGTCATGTAGGGCACCTTCTCTTGATATGATTAAATAGACGAATAAGTGAATAAGTAATAATCTAATCATAGAGGGGACCAGGCAAACTCAGCATTAAACTACTAGAGTTGGCAAGTTTTTCATTTGTGACCAAATGACCTCATATTTTTTCCATCTGCTTCTATTAAGCAGAGTCGTTTCTTCCCTCAAGTGCAGTGGTGAAAAATTTCTCCAACTGTTCCAGAGAGAGAGGAGTAAATGGTTCCTTCTGGAGAGGGAGAGCAAGAAATTAATGTCCTGACGTGTTCTTTCCTAAAATCAATGAGAAAATGAGAATTTTGCTATTAATTTCAAAGGTCTGTTGGGGGAGGACTGAGTCCTGGACAGATCAGGACTGATGTTTTATCACCGAAAGCAATAGTCATTTTGCTGGTGAGTCACAGGGAACAGTATTCAAACTTTGGTTTGGGGAGTATCTCCTCTCTCTGCAGAAGATCCATATCTCTGTGAATATTAGAAAAGACCTCTGAGATCATCAAGCCCAGTCATCAACCTAACACCACCACGCCCCCACTAAACCATGTCCCAAAATGCCATGTCTACACATTTTCTGAACACCTCCAGGGTTGGTGACTCCACCACTCCCCTGGACAGCCTGTTCCAATGCCTGACCACTCTTTCATTAAAGAATTTTTTCCTAATATACAAACTAAACTTCCCCTTGTGCAACTTGACATTTCATCTTATTCTATCATGTTGATACTAGGGAGAAAAGACCAAACCCCATATGGCTCCAACCTCCTTTCAGAGAGCTGTAGAGAGCCAGAAGGTCTCCCCTGAGCCTCTTTTTCTTCAGACTAAACAACACCAGGTCCCTCAGCTGCTCCTCAGAAGGCTTGTGCTCTAGATCCTTCACCAGCTTTGTTGCACTTCCCTGGACATGCTTCATCACTTCCATGTCATTTGTGGAGTAAGGGCCCCAAAGCTGACCCAAGTGCTCAAGATGCTGAGTACAGTGCATGACTGTTTCCTTTTTCCTCCTGGCCACACTGTTTATGATCCAAGCAAAGATGTTTGTTGCCTTCTTGACCACCTGGACACACTGTTGGCTCATGTTCAGCCATCTGTCAACCAACACTCCCAGGCCTTTTCTGGTGGGCAGCTCTCCAGCTGCTATGCCCCATCCTGCAGCATTCATGGGGTTGTTGTGACCCAAGTGCAGGATCTGGCACCTGGCATTGTTAGCATTGGGGACCTTCCAGCTAGTGATTTAGGTGACAGACCTGGATGGCACTGTAGCATTCCTATTGAGAGGGCAGATAACAGAGAAAATTAGGACTTTGCAGACTCACTCAGCACTCACATTTGCATGAAGCTGGTGTGATTCTGTTAGTAACAGCTGCTCCCTCCTGCAGAGCTTTTCATGCTAGACTTTAAAGCATTGTTTGAGACTTTAAGGAGGACTCAGCATCCCACAGGGCATTTTTTAATAGACAGAGCAGCCAAGACACAGAACTGAGTGACTTACCTGAGAGCATCAAGGCAGTCACAAACCTTGGAATAAAGGAAAGGCTCTGGTCTGCTGCCTTTCAACAGTTTCCAATCCATTAACTTGTTTTGAAGAGAAATTTCCATCTCATTCAAGTTTCTTTGGTCACTCTGGTTTATGCTGCTAGAGATCATAGATTCATAGAATGGTTTGGGTTGGAAAGGACTTTGAAGATCATCCAGTCCAACCCCCCTGCACTGACCAGGGTCATCTTCAACTAAAGCACATTGCTCAGAGCCTCATCCAACCTGATCTTCAATGTTTCCAGGGATGGGGCATCTACCATCTCTCTAGGCAACCTGGACCTGTGTCTTACCAGCCTTAGCATAAAAAAGTCTTCCTCATATCTACTCTTAAATCTTCCCTCTTTTAGTTAAAGCCATCACCCCTGGTCCAGTCCCAAGAGACCCTGTTAAAAATACTGTTCTCATCTTTCTAACTGGCCCATTTAAGTACTGAAAATCCACAAGAAGTCCCAGAGTCTTCTCTTCTCCAGACCAAACAACCTCAACTCTCTCAAACAACCTCAACTCTCTCAGCCTTTCTTCATAGGAGAGGTGCTCCAGCCTTCTAATAATTGTTAGGGTTTCCTCTAGAGTCATTTGAACAGATTCATGTCCTTGTGCTGAGTACTCCACAGCTGGACCCAGTACTGCTGGTAGGGTCTCAGCAGAGAGGAGCAGAGGGACAGAATCCACCTCCACCAGCTGTTGCCCACACTGCCTACACTGGGGATCAGCCCAGGACACAGTCAGCATTTGGACTGTGAACGCACATTGCCAGCTCATGTCCAGCTTTTCATCCTCCAGCACCCTCAGCTCCTTCTCTGCAGGGCTGCTCTCCATCCCTTCATCCCCCAGACTGTATTGATACCAAGGGTTGCCCTGACCTGGCTGCAGTACCCTGAACTTGGCCTTGGAATTTTAGCAGCACAGCATGGATCAGAGCACTTCTTCAGACCTGCTCCAAACCCTGTTGTGTTAGAAGGGTATCTGTGGAAATAAGGAGCTCAGTTGTGGTTTCTTGAACCTCTTAAAGCTAATGATAATCCGAATATTGCTCCTTTCTACTCAAAGCATTCCAAATGGATCATTCTTGGAATAGCATCAAAAAGTTCATCCCAGAGTACAAAGTTTGTTTTATCAAATTATCTGTTGCAATGACTGCGAATTGGTGAATTTGGTACCATGACACTTGGCAGGACGAAAGCACCACTCAGAGGTGGGTCAACCATTTGTTTACAGGGTAATTGGTGTTATTAGCTAGTTAATTACTAAAGATTAGTTGGAGGGGGGGCAGGGAAGGGGAACTTGACATAAAGAAAAATGTTTGGCAGCGGCAGTAGCTGCTGTATTATCAAGATTTGTAAACCAGTGGGAGAAGAAGAGGAAATGAAGTTGAACCGATTATCGAGGAACAAAGGAGTAAGACAAGCAGGGAGAGTCTTTGCAGGACAGTTGAGCATTTAAAAAGGGAAACAAGACAATGCTCTCTTAGCGGTGCCGGCTGGCGATAAAGATCACTGCCTCACCTTGCAGGTTGCAAGTGGAATGTGAATTGGGCTTCCCAGCCCCAGGGCTAATTCTGGGCAAGCAGATGCTCGGCCGAGTTGAGAGATCAAGTCAATGTGAACCAGACGACAGTATGTGGAGGAGAGACTATTCATACCTTGACTTTTCTCTCTGAGAGTCCTGCCCTCCACAGGACCACAAAGCATTACATAAACCACAGTTGGCTAAGTTTTTTGATGGAGGTTTTCTTTTCTTATTTTAAAGAGCGGGTAAGGGTTATTAGCTTTGTTCCACTGATGAGGAAACCAAGGCATAGAGAAGTCAATATTCCTCTACCCACAAATCCCATTGAAAGCATCCTGTGACTGCTGAGAGCCAATGCAACGAATTCTGGGAGACCTGCCAAGACAGCCAAGTGCCAGGATCAGTGACTCACATTGTCGTGGGGGGATAAGAGATGATTTACACCAGTGCAGTTCAAGCAGTCAGAGCTAGGTTGGGCTGATGCCATCAATGCAGACTGCATCAATGCACTGTTATCCACTGCTGCCCCCAAAGACTGAGGCTGGTGGCAGAACCAGGCAGGAAATCAAAACCAGACCTTGAAACCACCATCATGATCTGCTCATAATGCCAAGGTGATGCAGCTAAATCACTTTAAAGAGATTGCTGTCATTTTCTTTTGACTGATTGAAGGCTTCCATTCTTGTACCACTCTTCCCGTCTCTGTGCTTCTAGTACAGTTAATATTGAAACCAGTAGTAAATCTGGTGTATGTTCTGACAGTTGGAGGTAAAGCCCTTCATACTTTTAACAGGGTGCCTTAGCAGAATGAAGGAGTCTCATCCTAAGGCAACAGGACATCACCATCATTTTGTTTTCCTACAGAAGAGGAGCATTTTACCCCATTGCCTAATGCACACACAGCCAACCGACCTCTAACCTATCATCTGCTCCTACCACCTCTTTCTCCTACCCAATTCCCTTTGTGCATATTCCCATTTCCATTTTTTTTTCCATAGTGGGAAAGGATTAGTATCCAGGGTAGTATTTATTTTTGGAAAGGCAGAGCAGTAGGAAAAAGATACTTTAAATAAGTGACCCATAAATAGTTGGACTTGATGGTCTAAAAGGTCTTTTCCAACCAAAACGATTCTGTTTCTATGATCATGGAGTTTCTTGAATAGGTAGAGGGGGTAGAGGAGCTCTGCTCCTTGGCTTCAACAATTTCCTAAGCTCTAGATTTATATTTTGACTCTCACTTTTGAGCTGAGTCTGTCAATACAAACTGCAGCAATAGGAGGTCCAACTGGTGTCCTCTGAAGAAGCTGGCTGATGGTGATACCAGGTGGATGCTGAAAGGGATACCTGGCAGAGTCTTCTCTAATGCCTCTGAATCAGCAGTTCTAGATTTTGAAATGAAGAGACAGGCCAGAAATATGTCCTCTCCCTAGATAGTGTCTCCTGTCGGCCCAGATGAAAACAGAGTATCAGGCTTTTCTGGTAAGACATGTTTTCTTATAAGCTGGTGAGTTCAAAGTTTAGATTAGGACACTACTGATGATGAATAACAAGTAAAGAAACATATTGATAATTAAGACTTTTTTCAGCCTACAGAAAAGTACAATAAAGGGAGACATGGTACTGGTTTGCCTGGTGTGGGAGTGCAGGAGTAATTGTGACAGAAGAAGAAATAAAGTAGGTTTCTGAATCTACAGGAGGAAAAAATAAATCAGTGTCTTAGGCTGTGAAATGTCTGAATAAGACACAGCAAAACTTCAGCTAGAGAAAAGGGTAGTGATACCCTGGGCTGTTAGGGTTGAGAGGCTTCTAATAACAGATTACATTGCTTTTGCAAACTGAAACACCTCTAGAGGCAAGAGGATGCAGTAGGTCTCTCCCTGTGTAGTCTCAGGCAGTCATAGAATCATTAAGGTTGGAAAAGACTTCTAAGATCATCAAATATAACCCAACATCACCATGTCTACTACGTTATGTCCTAAAGTGCCATGTCTACATGTTTTTGAACACCTCCAGAGATGGTGACTCCATCACTTCCCTGGGAAATGTCTATGATTCAGTGCTGTTCTCCCAACCCTGGGTTTTTTAAGGACCATGGAAGTTTGTTGTGAACTCTCTAGTTCCCAAAATAACTTCCCTATGTTCCACATGCTTCTCACAGATAAGCCTTTTTGCTGTCACAGCGAAGGAGCTCACTTTGGTCATTCATGTCAGTGTCGCACCCCAGGAAATGGATTTCCACTTAAACGTGCTTTCCCCCAGCATTGTGCATTTTTTTGCCAAGAGTTTGAAACAAAAGAGTCCCCTTGAATGAGCTGAGGAAAAGCTGAGTCTAAGGCAAATCACATTTGGCGCTGGCTTCATTTATTTTCTAGGCAAAATGTTTCTTAGAGGTTTTGTTTTCTGGCAATAAGTATTAATTTGGTTTTTTATTTTCTGAATAAACTCCAGATGTTGATTGGTTACTGATTTCCAGGGAGTGAAGTATTCCCTGAAATAGTCCCTTGCTTGTTGAGGACCCTGCAGAGGGAAGAAAGGACTAATAAATGTGGTTCTTCGGTGGGAGCTGTTGCTACAGATTATAATTGGTCTTCATCACCAGTTTATCGACTGGTTTGTTAGATCATTAATCGCCCTTGGCTTTGATCTGGGCCATTAACTAACAAACTTGTCATTAGCTGTTGGAAAATGACCAGATCTTTTTTTAGGATTATTGCACTGAGCAACCACTGCAGTTAAATCCCAGAGAGTGCGAGGCAGGACGCTCCAGAGCACTCTTTGTTTGGCTCATTGGTGTCGTATGAACATCAAGCCGGGCTGTTTCTTTCGCAGACATCAAGAGCTATCTAGGATGCTAGGACATGGTTTTTTGGGGGGTTTGTTTTGTTGTTGTTTGGTGCTTTTTTTTGCTTCTTTCCTAAAATTTCCAAAAAGAGGTATTGTTCTACTGTAAGAAAGGAAACTTTGTGGTCTCTTGTGGCAAAATACTGAGTTAGCTTGCAATTTTTCAGAGAAGTGGTGAAGTCCCCATCCCTGGAAGGGTTTAACAGCTGTGTAGATGTGGTGCTGAGGGACATGGTTTAGTTGTGACTTTGCAGTTGGGTTAACTGTTGGACTTGATAATCTTAAAGGTCTCTTCCAATTAAAATGATTCAGCTGTGATTCTATGATGTTGCTTGCTTGATACATTTAAGTTTTCCTGGTATAAGCCAGCAGAAGATATTTGGAAGTTTATTTTCATGCCTGCAAAAGGGGTGGGAATGAAAGCTGCAGCAAAAAGAAGCTGGACTCCATCCATACTTCCTCAGTAATGTCTCTCAGACCAGATCTCAGATGGCAGAAAAGAAGTTTCTCAGTTTTGTGGAAGAACATCATCGATAGGGTTGTTAGTACTTGTTTGCACTGGAGTTTGAGAGGTGTGAGCACCAACTTGGTCAGAAATTGAGGAAGGATCCCAAAATCCACCAGGAAGCCATGAAAAGGAGATTTCATTTTGTTGTGACTGATCCAAACAGAATCTTCCTCTTTTTCCTCATTGATCCAAACAGGAATCGAGCCAGTCCTCTAGAAATGAAATTCCCCATTTTTAACTTCCAAATTTCCCTGAGCCAACTTTCTGCCATGGCATTTCTCCAAGACACAGAGAAGTTGAGTTGTTCTGTCTTGGTTTTCCCAGGAAAGTAGAGCTTCTTGTGAATAGGTTCTCCCAGAGGAAAAACCTGCATCTTTGTAACACTACAAAAACAGCTCCCTTCAGTTTTGATGAAGCTGGATTCTCAGCAAGAATCCAGCCAACCCAGAGAAATAAACAGAGTCCATGTAGGCTCTGGTGTTAAACAAAAATACCAGCACTGTTTCATTTTACAAACACTATTGATGGCATATCCTGTTCCAGCTCAAGATCTGGGAATTCAATTCCAGTGTCACATTGGACCTGCTACCTGTCCTCCCCCTTTTTTCCTCCCCAAGAATTCAATCATGTCAACATCCTACTGCTGGCAAGGGAAACATGGAAAGGAAGAATGCATCATTTTTAGAGCGTGTGTCTCTCAGACAAATTGTGACCCTCCAAGTCATGTTATTATGAAATCTGTAATAATAATAGAAACGGCAGCTAGGCAGGCAGGGAGGACTTACGTCTGCATGCAGCAGACACTGCAACACAATGCCTTTCTGCAGAGCATCATTTCTGCTAATGCATCCCCCCAAAAAGCTTCATATCTGGTTACAGGCTACGCAGAGAAATGCAAGGAAGCTCCCTGGAAGATAACTGCTTGGGGCTGCAATCTTTTAGACTTCATCGGCTAGGCAATGCGTCAAGGCTGATTGGTAGTTCAGTTGGGAGTCCACTGAGGAAGGAAGAAAAGTGGGGCTGATGTTTGGGAAGGTGATGTTCTTTTTCTTCAACTTAATATTCAGCCAGTTGTTCATAGATAACTTCCATTTTCCCTCATTTCTTAGGTTTCCTTCCTGGAATTTTTGCAGATGTAACAGTAAAATACATGCTTCTGACAGATCCCTAAAGGTATGCTGGACTAAGGCTAGAGTGCATGATGGGTTAACATGATCACAGAACGGTAGGGGTTGAAAGAGACCTCTGAAGATCAAGTCCACCCCCTTCCCCCCCTGCTAACACAAGCTCACTTAGGGCATGCCACAAAGGAATGCATCCAGGTGGGTTTTGAAAGTCTCTAGGCAAGGAGACTCCCCAGCCTCTCTTGGCAGCCAGCTCCAATGCTCCAGCACCTTCACATTAAAGAAGTTTTTCCTCATGTTGAGCTGGAACTTCCTGTGTTCCAGTTTATATCCATTGCCTCTTGTCCTTTCACAGGACACCACTGAAAAGATGCTAGAACCTTCTTACTGACACCCACTCTTCAGCTATATTGATAAGATCTCCTCACAGTCTTCACCAGACTAGATAGTCGTTGGTCTCTCAGCCTTTCCTCATGAGACAGATGTTCCAGTCCCTTAATTGTCCTCATAGCCTCCATTGGACACTGTCTAGTATATCTCTGTCCCTCTTGAACTGTTGAGCCCAGGACTGGACACAGTACTCCAGATGTGGCCTCACCAGGGCAGAGTAGGGCAGAAGGAGAACCTCCCGCGACTTGCTGTCCACACGCTTTTTAAAGTACCCCAGGATACCATTGCCTTTCCTGGCCACAAAAGCACATTGCTGTCCCATGGATAACTTATTGTTATGATGATGTTGTAGCCAGTTCCAATACCCCTGAAGTCTTAAAGGAAGTATTTAACTAATTTCTTGTCCCCAGTTTTGAGATGAAGGTCAGATGCCTTTAAATAAGGAAGAACTTACCTCACAGATCCCCCCTGGACTGATAAACATCACCAGGGACTCAGGGATGTCTTAATAACATAAGACTCATTTCACCATATGGCCCAATTCAGGATACTCAGAAGGCTCCAGCCATCACCAAGAGATGTGGTCTGTTCTTTGGAAATCAGCTCTGCCATGATTTCTGAAACCAACTACCTACACCCTTGTGGCAGTTTTAGGCTTCCATTTGCTTCCAGGTGAGTTAGTTGTGCTTAGTTAATGTGAATGGGAAATTTCAACCCACCACAACCCTTGAAATTACTTCATTCCCTGTAGATGGGATTCCTCAAGGCCTTCAGGAAAGCTCTCAGCAGTGAGTCCTTAGCATTAACCATGTACCGAAGGGACATAATTCCCACTGATGTTTCTTAGCAGCCCTAGTCTTCATCCATTCCTTCTTCAAGTGGAATCAAGCAAATGACTGGTTTGGTTTGGTTTGGTTTTGGTTTTTTGGTTGTTTTGGTTTCTTTTCCTAGTTTCATAGGATCATTAAGGTTGGAAATGACCTCTAAGATCACCAAGTCCAACCATCAACCCAACACCACCATGGCCACTAAAGCATGTCCTGAAGTGCCATGTCTACATGTCTTTTGAACATCTTCAGGGACGGTGACTCCACCATTTCACTGGACAGCCTTTTCCAATGCCTGATCACTCTTCCAGTAAAGATTTTTTTCCTAATATCCAACCTAAACCCCCAATGGTGCAACTTGAGGACATTTCATTCTGTCCTATCACTTGACACTAGGGAGAAGAGACAAACCCTCCAATCTTCTTTGTAGGGAGTTGCAGAGAGCAATAAATTCTTCCTTCAGCCTCCCTTTCTCCAGGCTACACAACCGCAGTTCCATCAGTTGCTCTTTTTGAGACCTGTTCTCCAGACCCTTCACCAGCTTTATTGCCCTTCTCTGGACACACTCCAGCACCTCAGTGTCCTTCTGGCAGTGAGAGGCTAAAAAAGAAAACCAGGTTTTTAAGTGTGGCCTAACCAGTCTTTGATTTCCTCTTCTGTAGGTTGCTTTTAATACAAACCATGATCTGACAGCCTCAATAACCCCCGAGGATCCACAGCAAAGGTGATCCTTTTACAGATCTTCCTTTACATAAATGTAGTTTTTGGGGTGTTGACGTACAGAATGCCCACATTTTTAGCTACACTATCCCTAAAATTTGCCTTTTTTTTTTTCCTTCCTTCTCTGGAGATTGCTCAATGAGCACCAATTTTTAACCCAGAGTTTTAAATGTGCCATTTCTTGTCACTCAGGGAGTCCTCTGAGAGCAGCATACAGTGGATCTATTTAGCTGCATTACTTTGTAAACACACATAGGTTTGTGCAGACACAAAACCCTGAGTAATAAAGGATCCAGATTCATCTCAGCTGATAATCTATTGAAACAGCATCTTAGCATTACTCCACACCTTGTATGGTTATTGGTTCTGGCAGAGTTTTCTTTGGAATAACTTGATCTGCTTTCCCATTGAGCAAGGATGGCATTGACTGTGGGAGAGAGGTGTATTTGCTAAGGGCACAGCCTCACACAAGTATCCCAGGGTACTCAATAAACTAATGAGTTAGCCTAGAAGCACAGTGGCTGTGGAAGGAAACAGCACTGCCAGCTCAGCCAGGTTTTTGCTTTACACATTTGGGAGTTTTGGGTCATTTTATTTATTATTTTTTTCCTCACGTGCCAGTGCTGAGGCTTCTCCCTGAGCCTTTTTGTGATGAGGTGCCATGGGAGTGTAGCTTTCTCTGACAAGGAGTCCCATCAGAGATGGGCAAGAGGATCCTGTCTGTGCTGTTTTCCCTGCAGGGTGCACATTTGCTTTCCTCCCTCCTCACTTTTCTTAGTGCTGCAATGCAGTGTCAGTGTTGGTTGCAAGCCCAAGCCCTAGCACAGAGTCTGACTCTGCCACAGTCTCCTGGCTCTGGGGAGAAGCATGAAAACACTTGGCCCCTCTCTTGTCTGCAGTCTGCCTGCATGGTCCTGGAGAAAAGGCAGAGCTAGAGCTGCAAGGCACATTAATGGCTCTGTTGTTTCAGGTGTCCATGGTGCTTCTGCTGGGCACGGTGAGAAAGAGGAAAAGACAAAGCGGCAGAAGACAGGCTCCTTGACAGTGTCTCCTGTGGGGTTTGTGGCAAAAAAACCCCCACCCAAGCAAACAAACCAACAACCCACAAAATAAAAAAATCTCAATTGTTTTATGCTGGATTTATTCCTTGTAGTCAAAATGAACCCCATTTTTCTGAAGGGTCTGGATGAACCTGGTGTCTGTAGGGTATGGTCTCACAACCCTGAGCTTTTCCCTTGGGTCTGAACCTGAAATTAGCTCTTCTTGTTTTTTTCCAAAAGAAATCCAACCAAGACACCAGGCTTGAATATCTCTGCAGTGTCAGGCATTGGGCCACAACTCTGAGCTCATCTCCTGTGCCACTGTGTTTACTTCAGGTTTCCCTGGAATGCTGTGAAAATCCACAAACCATTCTGAGCCCTGGAGATGTGACTCAGTGGCTCCAGACTGAGAAACTCTGCTAGCTGAGCAGCCCATAGCCTGCACAGTGCTATGGTTTACTACAGAAATTGGCCAGAATATTCAGCATATGTAGAACCTCACTGGAGATGCTGGAATTTGAGGACCAGGCTGCAGTCTTTGGCAAATGCTGCTCAAAGCTTCCAGTCTCATCCCTTTCCTTGGCATCACCATTCACCTTGCAACACTGCCACCAGGACAGATGAGAGGTTTGAAGGATGAGTGTGACTTTGAACACAAAAGCTACTTAGCAGCCATATTGAGTGAGACCAGTGGTCTATGGAGCTACTACCAATAGCAGATGCCTGTGAGGTGGAAAAAGCAAAATGAGTAAGTGTGAGTCAATCCCACCTTTCATGCACACTTCCCTTCCAGCAGTCATAGAAACATAGAATTTGCTGGGTTGGAGGGGACCTAAAAGGTCATCTTGTTCCTGCCATGCACAGAGACACCTTCTACTATACCAGGCTGCTCAAAGCCCCATGCAACCTGACCAGGGCTGAGGCATCCACCCACAACTTCTCTGGGCAACCCATTCCATTGTCTCACCACCCCCATAGCCACTGAAGTAAGGATTTACTGTTACTTTTTTTCTTTTCCTCAGCTAAAAACTGTGTCTGAATGAACAAGTTCTGTAACCATGGATGGATTGTGCCCCTGTGAACCTGTGTAACCCCTTCTTGAAGTCCACTAGAACATTTGGCTCCCAGGGCATGCCACGACAATCAATCCCAATGTTTAACTGTTACGTGACACTCAGTTCAAGTAATGACTCCAGCCCACAGCCCAACCTCCTCCTCTGGTGTGATTTTTGAGGGGGTTGTAATAAAGGTCCACGAAAACTTCATGTTCAACCTGATCTCAGATGGGCCTGGGACATGCCCTCATGCAAGTACTGAACAAGAAGAGGAGCAGTTCGTGAGGAACTGTGCAAAGTGTTTTGCACTGATAATCACTGGCCTATACAGGAGGTGGACTGGGAACTAAAATTCTATTATTTCATGTAAACATTAAGACAAAAATGGAAAAATCAAAGGTAAAGGAGCTCTCTTGAACTGCTTGTTGCCATGGCTACTTGAGCATCCAGGGTAGCCTGGAGGCACAAAGGATTTCATTCCCTTCCCAACTTTTTCACTGAGTTTGATTTTCTATTCTTTTCTTTTGTTTTCTTTCTTTTTTTTTTTTTTCCTTACTGAAAAGAAAACAAGCAGGGGAAAGGAGGAAGGAAAGACACTAATTGTTCATCTGAATGTTTTCAACTCAAAAATGTTTTGAGGCTGATGATGAGATCATTGTCTGTTGACATCTTTGAAGTCTCCCAACCCTTTCTTGTTTCTAAGACAAATAACTCTCTTAAGCTTCTGTGGAGCAACATCTTTCACCAACACAGGTTTCAGAGGGACCCAGGGCTGCTCATAGCATTGTGTCTTGATTAAGATGGGATCAGCATGTTATAAATTTTCTCATGCTCTCTGAGTAGGCAGCATCCATGAATCAAGTGGGATTTTGGGGAGGTAATGTGGAATTACATAGAAAGACAGAATCATGGAATCATTAAGGTTGGAAAAGACCTCTAAGATTATCAAGTTCAGCCATCAACCCAACACTACCATGAGCACTAAACCATGTCCTGTTTGGTCATTTGGCCATGTCTACACATCTTTTTAACAGCTTCAGGCATGGTGACTCCACCACTTCACTGGGCAGCCTTTTTCAATGCCTAGCTAATGGCATAATACTCCATTTCCACTCTAAAACTAGTAGCATTTCCAAATAGAGAGGAAAAAGGCCTCCTCAAGAGCTAACAGAGGACATTAAATAGAGGGTAAGGAGCCATCTCTTGAAACCACATCTTTCCATTTGGTAGTTTTCTCAGGTTTTTTGAGTGATTTGGAGATACCAGAGACATGAAGAGTCCAGCAGTGTAGCTCTTTATACTTAATTTTCCAACACTAATCCAGGTTTAGGTTGAAATAATTGATCAATGCTGAATCTCCCTCTCTTGGGAAGCTCTGCAATATTACACAATAATATGATCTTTTCAAATGATTAGAACAGTGCCTCACTAATCTGATTGCTATTGGCCAAACCACATAAGAGAAAAAGTGTAATTACAGTAGAATTATATTGCAATTAAAATGTAATTACATTGTGGGATTGGTGTTGGTGGGTTGTGGGGGTTTGTTTTGGTTTGGTTTGGGGTTTTTTTTTGCTCAATCAATAATTATTTCTGTTGATATAATAAGAACATTAATTGCATGACTGAATGGTTTGTGTTAGCTCTCTGGTGTCCCTAAGCTACCTGAGTTGAATTCACAGCATTGCAGGGACATTTGCAGGCACAGCCACACCATGAACCACTCAGTCACTTCTGCAAGACACAGGAGGGTGTGTGCACGTGTGTGTACACATATGTAAAGCACTAACACATGCAATCCATCCCATAATTACCAATTAACTTATTACATTATTGTAAAATTATATTGCAGTAGTAATATATATTGTAATGGAGTCTAATTATCTTACATTTGTATTTGTGGTATTAAAGTGTGTCAGAGAACATACTTATCATAATTACACTGCAATTGCTCTTTAACAAGAGTGGAATTACAGTCACCATATTATGAAAGATGACAGTGTTATCTTTATACATTATTTGTGTTAAAGTACAACCTAGAGGGCCCTTTTAATTGCTGTCTGCTTAAGAAGATGGTGATCTTTCACCAGTGCTAGGGAACAGACCAAGAGCAAGCTCTAGTAAAGGACTCTGGCCCAACAACAAGATTTTTGGCAAGTAGTCCTGGTGTGGGGTCTAGATCTCTATTTTGGGGTCCAGTTCCTGTCCTACCATGAATTATCCTCACTGAGCAGTGCTGCTGCTGAATTTGTCCATGGCAACTTATGTCTCCTCCCAAAGGCATGGGGACAAGAGTCATTCACAAATGCATCCATGGAAGCCTGTCTGCTGGTGTGGGACTACCTGGACCACAGTGACTGGTCCAAAATCATGTCCTGTTCCAGATGTTTGTTTCCTTCCATGGACAGTTCAAGAAGCCTCAAGTGGTCAGCTCAGCTTTGTATCTTGTCTTTTAGTCATCTAACTATACTTCAAGGTAACCCTTTCTGAGTATCTTTCAGGTGGTGCAGCCTGCCCCTCAGACATGGAAACCTAATTGCTAAAACATAATCTCACCAGGCTGAAAATTCCCATTTTCACAATTCTTGGACAACTTGTGAATTTTTCCTTAAAAATGCTTCAGTGAAAAGGCACAAATCTTCTTATACCATACTCAATCCACAGCTTAGAGTGGCACAGTCTACTCTACCTTGTCTTTCTGGCTCTGGGATCTTCCTGGATCCTAGGTCATTCCTTAGCCTGGAGAAGCTGTTTTGCAGGTGAGGCAAGGATGCTGATGCAAGCACACATCTGCTTCACCAGCCCTACTGCTTCTGTCATGGTAGCTGGCAGGGAGAAGGTTCTGATGTGCTGCAGATTCACCTCCTAGAGTGCATGCCAAAGCATCCCACATTGCATGTGCTATATCCATTAGTCTTTCATCTCAGGCAGGCAAGACTGAGCTGGAGATCCTGCTGACCCTAACAAGGTTTGCTTTCCAAGATCTGGTCACTGCTCAATGGAGTCAAGACTCTTTGATCCATACAACTCTTAAGCTGCTTTACCAAAGCAATGCCAAAAAAGGCTGATATTGAAGTAGCCTCCTCTGATCCCATTAGTAGGAAGACTGGCAGATATGTGGGCTTTATTTCAGGTCCAAATGTGGGGGATCTCCTAAGGAACAGCCATGGGCATTATAGTTTATTTACTGAGTTACAATGTCTGCTTCTTGAGGAACACATGTACTCTAGGTCTGTCGAAGGCAGAAACAAACAACCTGAACCAACATTTACTTTCTGCAGGATTTATGATTCACCAAAACAATTGCTCTTGGCAATTTTGCAAAGCAGGAACATTATTTCAGTAAAAATTAGTTGGACAAATATACTGCGATGTAGGCTTGGGCAAAAACGTGTCTGAGTGTGTGGGCTTCTTACAGGATATTCAAGGAGCTCCAAGCAGAGGAGGATGAATCAGAATGAATGAGCTAGAGAAAAATCAAGAAGATGCATAAAAGCGGTCTTTACAGCTGCATGAAAACAATATGTGGGCATTGAACTCAGGAATAAAGAGATGGATTCCTGGCCCCGCTGATGTCATAGAGGTTTCTTGGATTCAGTGGGAAAACTTTGGATCTATAACCAAAGACAGATGGCATTTATTTCTGAAGAAAATGGCTGCAAACTACACAAGTAGGTTCCTACATTGCTTGAGTTCATTCTCTAACTCCACTGGTGACCAGTGATGATCTAAGCCATGATGGCCTCAACATTCTGGAGCTGGTGGGCATTTTCATGCCATCCTCTTTCTTCTTTGCACACCCTGCATCAATAGTTTTTTCTGTTACAGATTCTTACAATTTGAGTCCTTCTTTTTTCTTTTTTCTTCTTTTTTCTTTTTTCTTTTTTCTTTTTTCTTTTTTTCTTTTTTCTTTTATCTTTTTTCTTTCTCTTCACTTTCCCTGTTTTTCAACCAGCTTTTTGAGCTTTCAGGATTCATACTGAAAATCGCTATTTTTTCAGTCACTTGCGAAGTGGATAAAACGCTGCAAAGTATTCTCCAGGGCATCGGCTGTTCCCATGGGCATGAAGATGGAGAACTAAGTAATGGAGTCTTGTGCCTGGGCTAGGCTGGGTTGGCGATGTGAGATCTCTATCCTGTCCTGAATATCCTGAGCAATTCAGAGGTGTAGGGTATGCTCAGGGTGATGCAGCTGAGCTCAAACTGTGAATGCAGCGTAGAGAAATGATGTGATGGGTGGGAGAGTTGATGTTGGTAACTACGTTTCAAGCACTGTTGACCTTCTCCTCCTAAAAGTCCCACTTTGCATTCATCCATCTCCCACACCGTGGTGCTAAATGTCTTTGGCCAGAGAGCTGGGCTACTTCTCCCATTTGTTTTCATGGATTCTCATCTTATCCAGCTCTTTCCTCAGCCTGTAAAGCGTGGCAGCAATTCTTCCTGCTTAGCTTTCATTTTATATTAGTTTTCAATCAAGCAGATGTCATAAATCATAATCATAAGGTGGCAATGCAGAGAGGTTGTCCAGTCATTCTAGTTTCACAGAATCACAGAATGATGTGGGTTAGATGGAACCTCTGCTGATCATCCAGTCCAACTCCCCTGCAAAAGCAAGTTCACCTAGAAGAGGTTGCACAAGATCACATCCAGGCAGGTTTTTATAGTCTCTAGAGAAGGAAACTCTCCAACCTCTCTGGGCAGCCTGGTTTTCCAGTTTTCCTGATGTTTTGATGGAACTTCCTGTGTTCTAGTTTGTGCCTGTTGCCCCTTGTCCTATCAGTGGGCAGCACTGAAAAGAGTCTGGTCCCATTCTCTTGCCCCCCACATCCCCCCCACACACCCACACACCCACCCCCCCACACCCTTAACTGTTGACCAGCACTGAGAAGATCTCTCCTCAGGCAGCCCTTCCCCAGGCTAAACAGCCCCATGTCCCTCAGCCTTTCCTCCTCACAGAGATACTGGAGTTTTTCTAGCAGTTCCCTTTCTCTCTTGGTCTGGGAAGCCCAGAACGGGACACAATATTCCAGGTGTGGCCTCACTAGAGCAGAGCAGCAAGGGAGGAGAACCTCCCTCAACCTGCTGGCCACATTCTTCTCAGCACATTGTAAACCTGTTGTCCACCGAGATTCCCAGGTCCTTCCCCGTGGAGCTGCTTTCTAGCACATGTAGCAAGGGGTGGGGTTATTCATCCCAGGGTGCAAGACTCCATACTTGCCCTTGCTGAACTTCATTAGGTTCCTCTCTGCTGAACTATCCAGCCTGTCCAGGTCAGAAACTGTCTTTTCATCATTTTGATGGCCATGAAACCAACACTGATATCACTGAAAAGGGAAAAAATAATACAATGCAACGACAGAGTGACCCTCATGTTCCTGCCCTTCCTTTTTGATCTCTGGTAGAAATTGCTGTTGCTAAACTTTTTTACAAGGTTGCCAGGGTCTGTGGTTGACCCTCCAAGTTCAGTGGTCTTTCTCTTCAGCTGTATGTGCTGGGGAAGCGTCTTGTAGAGCTGAATTCAATCAAAGTTTGTAAGACCACAGACATTTCCAATAAAGCACAGAGGCTTCACATCACTGCATTTTTTTGTGCTGAAATTCTGTTCTGCTGTAAAATTCACTGCTGGCTTGTACCTTTATTACCTGAGTTAGACAGTGTGCTTCAAGACCCCCAGAAAGGGAAGGACTTTAGAAGAGCAATGTAGCAGTATTAGCTGCTTGCCGCAATACATGTCCACGATTGTTATCCTTTCCCTGCAGCAAGTGAAACAGCAAGGAAGCAAATAAAGAATTTCACCTGGTGCTGATAGGAGCGAGTGGGTGGACAGGACCATTTTCACCAGGGTCCCTCTGACTAGCACGGACCTGAAAACAGCACCGTTTCTGCTCAAAATAGCATGCCACAGGCAGAGACATTTTGTTTTTGCTAAAAGCAGAGTTGCTAAGAAACGGATATTGCAGAGACGGAAATCCACCAAAGGTTTGACAGTTGCTGAACGATGCTTGCCGGACGGAGTGGCTTGGCAAACACGGCCATACAGAGGGCCATCCTCATGACCTCCACCTTTACATATTTATATGCATTTATAAGATCCTTTCTCAGCCTTCTCTTTTTCAGGCTAAAGAGCTCCAATCCTTCACATCTTTGCTCATGAAGGTCGAGCCACAGCAGCCCTTTCTTAGTATTTTCCTTCTTGGATCTCCAAGAATGAGTCATGAAGTAGTGTGTGTGTACTTTCATCAGTGATGGCTATTCTTTACAATCTGGTCATGCTGCCTTACCATGATGAGTGTCAGTGATCCTGTTGCTATCAGCTATCCTAGGCTGTGGGAGCACCTCTCTGTCTTTAAGCCACTGTGGAGCCTCTGGAGAGAGCCTCACCTCTGGCTACCTTCACTGCGTCACAGCACTCAAACTTTAGTTACCTTAATTTTCTATGCTAGGAGAAGAGATCTAACATAACTTTCTTATCAGGTGATAAATGTCAGATGCACTGTACCCTAAAGGTGGCTGCACTGGCTGCACTTCATCATGCTCATGACTGTGTGCATGGGGTTTCTCCTTGAAGGATGCTTAGAGAGCAAGGAGGATAGAAAAGATGGCTGAAATAGATTCAAGAGATTGCTGTCCCCTGCTGGGGCATGGTGCTTGGTTCAAAGCTTGGGAAACCAGAGGTGATCACTACCTGTAACAGCTCAAGAGCCATCCCTGCTCTCCAGCATGTTGTTGTTATTGTTAGGTATGCTCTTCAGGAAGGTGGGCTTGAGGGGAAATAAAAAGAAGAACTATTAAAATAGAGGATAGAAGCAAAGCAAACGAACACTGAGGCAATCCGATTAATAAAGGATGCCAGGAGTTGGTGCTAATTTGTGTCTGATTTAAAGTGCCTGGTGGGTGGAGAGAGAACAACCCACAAGAAGCAGCTGGGCTCCTTTTCCATCCCCCAGTCCTGCTGTTGGTGCGGCATAGTGGGGGAAAGAGGAGCACACAATCAGGCAATTCATCCCCACGCTGTCGCACTTTGCAAAGGCAAAGGAGGAGAAGGGAAAGAAGGGAGAGAGAAAGCAGCAAGCCGGCTCCCGTTAAAAACATCAGCAGAGAGTGTCAAGCTTCTGCTCCTGCAGTCAGGGTCAACCCATCCTGTCCATGTTTAGTCTGGAGAAAAGGAGGATAAGGGGATTGCTCTGTACAAGTCCCTGACAGGAATTTGGAGTGAAGCGGGGGCTGGTCTCTTCTCTCTAGTGTCAGGTGAATGAAGGAGAGGAAATAGCTTGAAACTGTGCCAGGGGAGGTTTAGGTTGGATATTAGGAAAAAATTCTTTACTGAAAGAGTGGTCAGAAATTGGAATAAGTTGCCCTGGGAGATGGTGGAGTCACCATCCCTGGAGGTGCTCAGAAAAAGTGTGGACGTGGCACTTTGGGATATGATTTAATGGTCATGGTGGCATTAGTTTGAGAGTCGAACTTGAAGATCTTAGAGGTCTTCTCTAACAATTCCATGATTCTATTGTACATTTACCCTTCTATTGTGGGCACCCCTGACAAAAAGGAGAAGCTGTATGAATACCTTTCCTCATTGGTTGTTGGGGTCAGGCATGCTTAAGGGAGTCTACTAATCAGCCAAAGTGGGGCTGGTAGGGCTCAAAGTCTTCTCTCAAGGCCAAAGTTCACAATTTATTTGTAGAGCTGGGTAGGACAGAAAAACTACCCCACTGATGTGGCTTCAATGCAAAGGTCGACCTTCTGTGGACAAGTATGCTTCTTTGGAGACTTTCAAAACCCATCTGGACACGTTCCTGTGTGGCCTGCCCTAGATGAACTTGCTTTGGTGGTAGGGTTGGACAAGATGTTTTTCATAGGTCCCTTCCAACTCCTACTATTCTATGATTCTGTGAATCAGTAAAGGTGATACCTGGATTTGCTGCCTATGGGGAGATCTGTATCACCCCTCAGTTCTCCTGGTAAAACCCAAGAGGCCAAACCCTTTGCTGTTCATGTCCATACACTCCTTCTATCCTTGCAAGTAAAGGAAGGATTAAATGCAGGCATGAGTGCGCTCCCATGATCATCCAGATTGTTTAATTACTTGCATGCTCCCTGGTGAAATATTGGCCCAAGACTGTGCCAAGCTGAGCCAAGAGACTCTCTTCCACAGGTCTGTGGGATGAGGAGATCCCATTTCACTGGGGAGGAAAGCTGAGGTGTGTGGCTACAAGCTGTGTCATGTTTGGTCCTAAAGCCAAAGAACAGCCCCTGCTCTGCTTCCCTCAGTAGTATAGACATAGCCTGTGGAGACAGACAGCAAAAGGGCAAATTAGCATTTAGTTGGCATGTGAATTTCTGTTCTTGAGGAACAAAAGGAGGGCCATCTGCTCATTGTGTCTCACACAAAGTGGGGGGCTTTCTTTTGCAACCAACCTGTGCTGGATTTCAGCCTGACACTGCATGTGGAGATGCCTCAGGCCCTCCAGGTATTGTCCTAGGAGAGTGAAGATATCCTCTGTGGAGGCTGGGTTGTCATCAACCTGCCCTCTGGGTTAAAAAAGCAATATCCTCATCTCCTGGCACCTCCCTAGAAGGACTGCTCAGGTCTCCTGCATTTCCTGGCTTACTGAGGCTGCTTCCTCTACTGCACATTTTGGTTTGTATTGCAGGGCTGCTCAGGATCCCTTGGCCCTGTGCATGCTCCTACCTTAAGGTGAGGTTTCTTTAAACAATTCTGCACTGGAAGTAGAAGGAATACTCTCGCAAATGGGAAACAGAAGAACTGTCTGCGCATGGCTTTGTAGCTGAGGCCCCCTCCTAGATCTTGGGTCTTGGGTAGAGAACTAAATCTAAGTCCTGCTAGTTGTTTACAGACCTCCATCTCACCCCCCAGCTCTTCACTCCAGTCCTGTCTGCCTGTCCTCCAAGCTGGAAGTGAAACTCCATATAAATGAAGGAGCATGTAAAAATCTCAGACTCTGCTGTCATCCTTGTGATGAAGCATCACCCAAGTCCTTCTCAGAATAAATATAAACCATCCTCCTTCAATCCTTCATCTTCATCAAGGCTGCACACAGACAGCTAACTAACCCCAGCCCCAAACCAGCACATTCTTAATGCTGCACAAATCACTCCACAATGTCCTCCATCATCTCCTGTGATTAAGCAAAGCCCATGTAAGTGAGAAGAGGCAGGCATCCCTCACTTCCCAATAACCCCATCCTTGCCTCTCACCAGTAAGCCATCTTCCCTCCCATGTCACATCGTTCAAGTGTTCCTGGAGAGAAGACTGAAAAGGGGGAAAGTGTCCATCTGTCTGGTTTATGCAAATCCTGAACTGCTTGTCATAAGGCTGAGAGATGAGACACAAGAAATAATGTGGCTCGTTAATGCCTGTGTTGTGGTTGCGTCCCTCTGCCAGCCTGTCTACATTCAAGCATCTTAGGATTTGTTGCAGGGGAGCCTAGAAGGTAGTTCCTGCCCTGAGACCTCTCCAAGGAAAAAGGGAGGTCTTCAGAGACCTTGGCTGTCCAACATGGTTATTTCAGGCATGGAACTGCATGGATGTGAGCGTGACACTCCAGCAAAGTTTAGGCCAGGGCAGATGAACATCCCAATGACTGCTCTCCTGAGCAGTGTAATGACACCATGCAGGACACCAAACACTGGAATGGTCTGCTTGTGGAGGTGGTTGAATCTCCTTCTCTGAAGGTGTTTAAAAGCAGCAGAGATGTGGTTCTGAGGGACCTGGTAGAATTAGATAACAGTTGGACCTGATCATCTTACAGGTCTTTTCCAACCAAACCAATTTTATGATTCTATGGTATAGCTGACTGAACAGGTGGACAAGGATCATGTCCTTCCATTTTGGTACCCCCATGGTCCTTCTCCACCCACTAGCTGGGGATTGCTCCAACTCAGGGCCATCCAAACCCATCTGAACTCACAACAAAAGACTGAAGGGAAGGTAAAGAAGAGTCAACATTTCTGAGACAAAGAGTTGCATCCAGACCATTGTGTTTAATAGGAAGTCATGGACTTGTCCTACACAAATTCTACAATCTGTTTTGTCATTCTTTTATACCTTTAGATTTCACAGCATCCTGTGGCAATGAGGTCCACAACAGCATTATGAGCAGTATGAAAAAGTACTTCCTTTGGCTTTGTTCAGCCTTTGGGGCCAGTATGGATGGCTTTCTGCGTCATGAGTCTTAATTCACTACTGCTTCCTATGTCCCTTGGAGAGAAGGTGCTGTAGAAGTGTACATATTTATCATTCCCTTGTTTTGCAAGTTCAGGCTGAAGACTTCTACTGCTTGAAGGTCATGGCAGGATGCAAAACCACTGAAATTTGAAGCTTTAAAGGGCGTTAGGTTTGTTCTCAATTCTGTCAACCTGAAGAGGCTCAGATGGGTAGTAATGTCCACAGAGTGCTCAAGTTCAGATAGTTCTACCACCTCCATGCCACTAGGAAATCCTGTTTACCCACATTAGTGTAGCATCAAAAGACTTCAAAGACCCTAATTTCAAATGAAATCACTCTCATTGCTAACACAGTCCTACAATTCAAGTTCTCTTGTTCCACTCACTCTCAAGGGATGGCCATGGTTCTGCTTTTACCAAAAGGTCTTGTATTTCAGGTGTCTCCCACAGCCTGAATCTCCATATTCCTCCTGCTGAGCGGTACAGGAAAATTGCAGATCTGAGCAACACCATCTTATGGTCCTTCTTTGTAAAATTTAAAGACAATTCATTGGGCACTGGAAATTGGATGCCTAAAATTAGGAGCTGAATTCTTGTTGTCAGAAGAGGAGACATTCCCAATCCAGTTTTAACTGAGCCAAGACTGAGCATTTCAAAACTAAGCATAGTGTACCTTCAAGGCTGCTGTACAACTGGACTCTGATGTAGTCTTTTCTTCTTTTCCTAGCCACTGCCATGGAAATCTATCCCCATCACTGGGGTAGCATCAATGTTGTTTGTTAGATGGGGAAACTGAGGCATAGTCATATAGAAAGGGCACAAAGCCATGGAAGGAATTAGAAGAGTACACGTGAAAACTTCTGTACATGCAAGGCTGATCAAAGGTTTCTGGTTAGGTTCATCCCCTGTTCCTGATCATACTCAGACATGTAAGGAGCTGGAGGACAGCAGAAGAGAAATCTGTTTTCCTGGGGCTAGGGCAAGCACTAGGACCTGAGCTTGTCAATATCCTACTCTGGACCTGGTTGCAGAAACAGCTACTTGGGTGTTCATGCTCTTTCTCTCCTTTTCTTTAACCAGTCCAGCTCCACTCTGCCATGGGGCAGGCAAAGAGTTGAACTCATCAGGTATTCAATGCTGCTTTGATAGGGGCTGAATTATCGAGGCAGGAATTATAAAAATAGAGTTAAATTTATTTTTCCCCAAAACTCCCCCCCAAAATTAGGTATAAAAACTTATTAAACTATTTACAGGTTCTCTTCAGTTGTGAATTCTACCAGGATGCTTATGGGCAACTTTAGTACAATTTAGAGAATTCAGAAAAGGGAAAAGGCTAAGCCACAAAATAGCTTCACCCCACTTATAATCCGAGGCAAGCCAGGAACCTTAGGGAAAGCCGATGAGAACACCAGGCTGTACTCACAAGGATGGAGCAGGAATTTGGTGTCGGTTCCTAGGTCAGCGGCAGGCTCCAGGAACTGCAGGTTTTATAACCCAATGTATGGATAATGCAGCAGGATCCAAAGGAAAAGGACCCACCAGAATCAAAGTGTCCATAGACACGGCTGCTATGAGGCAAACTTGTGAGCAGCAGCACTACAAGAAAGCTGCAGGTTTCACGGCAGGCAGGGTCGCTCCAGGGCAGGCAGGGAACAGGACCTCAGGCAGGCAGGGTCTGGGGAGAAGCCAGGTCCAGGTGGAGCGAGCAAGATGAAGGCAGGAGCCAGAGCATGAGGGCGAGAGTGAGGGCAGGAGCAGGAGCAGGATGATGGCAAGAGCCCCGATTGCTTTCTGGCCACTCTATTTAAGGCGTTTCTAGACAAAGTGTCCAAGGCCAATGCATAATGGGCACAAAGCACCCTGCTAAACATAGCTCCCAAACCCAGTGGACTTCTCCCATGGGGAAGGGACCTCTGCCCTGGTGGAAAGAATGGGTGCTAATTACCTGTCCCCAGGCGAAGGGGAAGGCAATTTTTCACCTTGGAAGGCAATTTTGTGCCTTTATCTTTCCCCATTCAAATCTCTGCTGATGGAGATAGGGGAAGGGGAGTTTGGAGCACACTGTAACAACTGCCAGGTGGTCTGGGCAGACCAAGCAGGAAAGAAGTTCCAGATGACTTGGCCAATGCACCAGCTTTTCACAGAGTCATAGAATGGAGCATACAATGCTTGGGGTTGGAGGGTACCTTAAAGATCATCTGATTCCACCCCCACTGCCATGGCAGGAGCACACAGATTCGCAGAATCACAAAATGTTAGGGGTTGGAGAAGACCCCCACCTTACACCAGAAGATGGACAATGTCCTTTCCTTTATCCTTGGTAGCCATCTCTACACTGGTAACTCCAATGGGACAGAATGTGGCCTGAAACACTGTCCCATCACTTGGACATGGGTTATGTCAAGGCTCTTGACTTAAGGGGCCAGAAAATGAGTCCTGGTACATGTGGCTTATGTAGGATACATCAGTGAGCAGCACCAACATATATTCTGAGCTCTGGCTTATGCACCTGCAACTCCATGAATCAGAAAGCCCAATTTTGGGTTTTCCAACCATTACTCTGGCCACATGCCTGTGCAAAACTGAGCCTCAGCATGAACACACAGACCCCCCTCCACCCTCTGAACTTCCCCTCTCCCTGGGGGCTCCCACTTAGCTCCCCAGCTAACACCAGTGCTTTTAACCTTCAGCTGCATTTCTAATCAATCACATCCCAGTCCCTAGCATGAGTGAGCAGTGATGGAAGTGGTCTGGCCAGTGCTTGCTTTCTGCCATTCATTAGGATGACCTTGCCCTCAGAGGACCTCTTGCATAACCCTCACACCCAGGAGCAGGGTGGGATTGTAGTGGAAAAGACCCAGAAGTGCCAGCTGTTGCTAGAAATAAGGCAACATGGTAAAAGGGATTTTTCTAGAATTTGCTGGTGTCTAATCCAGGGTACTACTGACCTGCTTTGCTCCTCAGGTGGTACCAGCAATGGGAATGGATGGGAGCAAGGGATACCAAAGACTATGGGTGATGCTGTCATGGAGGAAAGGCTGATTTGAGCAGGATCAGAAGAGCTTTGTTTTCCAGCAGGGGAGAGGAAATGTCTGGGAACAGTGGGGAACAATGACCAGTTTAAACTCACAGCAGGCTGTCCCTCACCACTGTCAGCTGGGGATTGAGTCGGTTTTGCTGATGGGAAGCCAGGGCAGAAAAAGATGTAATATTTGGACAAGGGGTAATGGTTTCAAAGTGGAAGAAGTTAGACTTAGATTAGCCATTAGGAAGAAACTCTTCACCATGAGGTTGGAGAGGCAGAGGAACAGGTTGCCCAGAGAGGTTGTGGAGATTCCAATCCTTGAAGTATTCATAGACAGGTTGGACGGAGCTTTGAACAATCTGGTCTAGTTGGAGGTGATGACCCTGCCCATGGCAGGGGGGGCTGCAACTACACAATCTTTAACGTCCCTTCCAACCAAACCTATTCTGATTCTATGATGAACTCCATCAGCTGTCCTTCACCAATAACCTCACAGGCTCCTTGACTTCACAACACAATGGCATCTAACCCATCCCTGTGTCATACAGTCCCTGAGGAACCACCAGCCCTGGCAGTAGTCCTAACAGGCCATGTCAATAACATGCACCAGTGTAGAGGAAAGCTAAGGACACACAGAACTGCAGTTCAGTCTGAGGTGATGTTTAAAAGACACTGAGTTCATGTACAACATCTGTCTGAGGCTGTGTTGAACCCATCAGAAGGTGCCACAAAGTCCTGGGCCCAGTGGACCCAGGCAGCCCTATCTGGGACCAAATAGAGCATATCTGACCCTTCTT
The DNA here is from genome assembly GCF_014839835.1 of Dryobates pubescens. Lineage (NCBI taxonomy): Eukaryota > Metazoa > Chordata > Aves > Piciformes > Picidae > Dryobates > Dryobates pubescens. The sequence continues at coordinate 14,938,470 of NC_071625.1, read as the reverse complement.
GTCTGCTGGGTTCTTCCTCACAGTGATTTTACTCTGGGTCCTAGATTTTATGGTCCAGCTTCTCTGCTCAACTGACTCCTGGTCCCACCCACTGGAAAAAAAAGACAATCAGAGTCATGAATGGAGCCTAGCCTACCTACACCTCTTTTTGAGAGTTTTAGCTATGGGACCATCTTCAGTCAACATGATCTGGAGTGGAGACTTCAGTCTTTAAGGTTGTTACTTCATCACGGGTTGAAACCCTAATAGGTTGGAAATGAATCACCATTTTCAGCACTTTGCTGGAGCTTTTAGGATCATAGAGCATCAGAGAATATCAGAAGATGCTTCTTATTTCCATCTGTTCAGGTGGGAAAGCTGAGGTATGGATTGGCAGAGATGCTTAATGCAGAGTGTGCACAAATCCTGAAGTCAGGATTAAAATCTGTGGTTCCCTCTGATAATGTCTTACCATCTGACCAGTGCTGAAGATGGTCAAAGATGGGATGGTTCAGCCAAGGCTCAGGGGCTTTGTAGTATCCTCATTAGGGTTGAAAGCCTCTTGGCTTTCTCAGTATGATCCATTTCTATATACCACCTTTCAGCCCTCCCTTTCCCCAAATCACTTCTAGCCTTTGAAAATTTAAGTAGGACTGGGATTCTGTCCACAAGTCAAGCCCCATCACAGGATCAAGTTTTTCCCACCCTAGTCATGCTGGACCTGCAGGCTGGGGGAGTAAGATATGCAGGAGTCCATCCCTAAAGCAGGTACCTTTCCAAGCTGGAGCTGAGAAAAATGTGATGAAGAATGCTGGTCTGTATAAAAATCATTTATTAACACAGCAGGCAGGTAGGAATCACACTTTCTCTGCACTCAAAAGACTGGGATGGATGGAGGCAGCACACCAGTCTCTACAGTGGTGGAGTACATATGCTGGGTCATGAGAGGGCCGTGCAGAAATGTGTTTCTGAGAAGTCCATCTGACCCAGGTGTGCTTGCTGTTGCTTCCCAAAGGGGTTTTGCGTGAGTTCAGCTCTCAGCATTTGATCCAAAGGTAGAACAAATCAGGTCAGATACTGACCTAGGGAGCTTGAGCTGGAGCTGATTTAGCAACTTTTCCAGGATATGGTCCACACCTGAAATGCTTTTCCAGAGAGCAGGATGTGCACTGAAGTCAGAGTGAGACCTAAATGATTTCCCAGTTTTGCAATACCCTCCAAGTCATCCTCTTGCTCCTTCAGGCCCTATTTTTCAGGTAGTTTCTGCTTCACATTAAAAAATAAATAAAAAATAATATAAACAAAGTGTTGCTGGGAAGGATCTGGGCCAAGTAAATACTCATAGAAACCAGAAAAGAAGAAAAAAATGCTAATTAAAAATAATTTTAAGGGAAAAAAATAGATTTTGAGCACTGATTTGATAGAAGCAGCTCTGCTTCAGGACCTGTCTGAGCTCCATCCCTCTCTAGGTGCCATATAGGACTATCTTCATAGAGTCATTGCATGGTTTGAGTTAGAAAGGACCTTAAAGATCATCTAGTTCCAGCCTCCCCCCCCGCCCTGACAGGGACATGTTCCACTAGATCAGGTTGCTCAAGGTCCTATTGAACCTGTCCTTGAACATCTCCAAGCAGGGGACACCTTCTTTCCTTGCCAGTCAGCCAGATCCAAGGCCTTCTTGACTGCTCTGTGTGCTCTCAGTTCAGAGATGCCACTGTGTTTCTCCAGGTGTTTCTCCAGTGTTTCTCTAGGAATTCTCAGTGTGACTTGCTCCCTCTCCTTGCTAACAAAAAGTCCAAAAGATGAAACTTTTTTTTTCCTTCCCCTGCTGGCTGCTTCTTTGTGGATAAGGACAGAGCATCTTTTTTTCCCCTGTGTTTTCTCAGGGTGCCAAGGCACAGAGTTTTCAGGGCCAGGAGCTTCTCTGCCTCAGGCAAATGGGATATTTTATTTAATATCTGAGGACTTCTTAGAGGGAAATGGGAAACCCCAGGAAAGGAGGATTAGCTTGATGAGAGGGGTTTTCACCCTGCTGGGATGTCAGCAGTGTACCAAGGTCAGGAAAAGGAAAAGCAGAGGGAATTAAATCGTGGATGATAGCATATCTGAGCTGGTGGGCAGGAAGAAGGGAATTGAGGAATGGATGATCTAGTGGGGGTAGATTAGGGTGAGGATGTTGGGAGAAGTCCTGCAGTCAGTGGTGGGGAAAGGATGCCCTTCCTGCAGTCATTCTTTTGTCATTCTTTTCTCTTTTCACATTCCCCCCCCCCCCCCCCCCCCCTATTTTTTTTTCCCATGGCTTGTTTGTGTGTATGTCTAAGACTGCCCTCCATTGGCCAGATCCAGGCTGCTGCACCAAGTGTCCTGCATCGCCAATGCAACCGAGGAAGGCGGTAGATGCACAACCAGGGATGTTGCCCTTCCAGCACGGGAGGACTTTGTGCAGTACACAGACTCTGCAAAGCAGGGCACATTGCAGCACTGCCTGCATTCTGTGCGCTCCTCCTGATCCTGCAGAGTTGAAATCCCTGTGCTGGGGCATGACCACAAAGTCATACACAGTAATAAGGAGATATACATCTGGAAGGTCTTGGTGGGATGGGGGAATCATCCTGTGGGACTGTTCAGGCAGGGGATGAAGTCAGTTATAGGTAGAGTCAGGGGATATCCTGATCCTTCTCTGCTCACTCATATCCCATGCTGCCTGCATTCCCAGGATGGACATGAGATATGCTTGAGGCACACAAATGTGTGCAGAAAGAAGGCAAGGACATGAGGATGATGAAAACCAGCAGCCTCAGATTGTCTTGGTGAGTCATTACTGCAGGAAGCTAAGGTGCACCACCAAGCACCTGGCTATACCTCCATACCTTCCAGGCTCCAAAATTCACTGGGACCAGGACAAATTGGGTGATTAAACCTCTTGGGCAGCCCAGCTGTCAGTTATAATGTTTGATTCGGTCCCTGTCTGGGTTTTTTTAGGCTGTGAAGGTCTTGACTTGTGTTTTAGAACAACATCTGGTCTAGCAGGTGCCAGGGTGGGATGGGAAATACTCAGCAAGGAGGTAGCAAAACTTAGCAAGGCCCCAGGCAGTGGTGTGAGTGTGCAGGAGCCAGATATGGACATCTCCCATCATTACTGAAATAGCCAGGCTAGCTAGACCCTAGCTGTGGCAACTACCATGGGAATATGGGCTAATTATTCACATGTATGCCATGGGAATGTGGTTTCCAAGACTGGAAAAATCTGTCTTTTCACACATTTAATATCACCTCCCCAGCTGCAGGCTGCAACCTCCACGTTGCCTCTGGGGTTTTGCTGGTTTAAAGCATAGAGAATGGATCTCCTTGGTGAAACACAAGAGCCAGCTAACTGCCCATCACATCTCACTTTCCTACCAGCTTCAACACATGTTGAGCCAGAGATCCAGATGTGGAGGGAGGTTTGTCAATCCACTTCTAATTAAAAGTTCCCACTTGAAGGAGAAAATAAATAATATTTATGCTCCTTATGGTGAAACCTTCCAGATGGGACTGCATTCAAGAGAAATCAATCCTGAGACCTAACTACCGTAACACAGCGTCCCATTAACGGGTCTGCTTAGTTAAAGTTTGTTGGCTTTTACAGTGCTTTTCCAGAGAGGGGTGGTGGTGGTGGGGGATGCATTTTGTGCTTGCTGCATCTTCATTCAGTAGCAGTTCTGTAGCCAGCATGTGAAAAAATCGTTTATGAGGAGGCTAGGAGGCTTGGGCTGAATCCCACGCAGTGAAGTCATGGTTAGGGACCAGATCTCGGCACAAGCCCTGTCTCCTAATCATCTTGTTGCTATGGAGGCACTGCTGGCTCCTGCTTTCAAGCAGGGGAGACAGGTTTCTTCCAGATCTGGACCAGAGGTTAAGATGGTCCCTAGCTGGTTCATCAATGTGAAGGTCAGATAGACTTTGGCTTTCCAAAGGCTGCTCAGGGACTGCCCTATAGCGAGGGAGAGGTGAACCAGCAGTTCTCTTCAGAGCCTCAGCAAAGCAAGCACCTTTCACTTACCAAAGCTGATATTTAAGGCATTCACTGTCATTTGCAGGTAACCTCTTCTGCTAATCAGGATGACCCCTCTGAAAATTTATAGGGTGTTTAGTTGATGCCTGTGGTTTTCATAACAAGCTTTTTACATCCACTACTCAGGATGCAGCCCTGAAATCCAGCCCCTGAAGCAGGCAGGAGTCTGGCACAGGGAGGTTTGCACTGCAGAGCTTTGCAGGCTGCAAACTACTGTCAGGAGTGGGGACCTGACTTCTAAAAAATTTAAGTGCAAATGCATTTGGACTCCATGCTGATTAGTGTCAGTTCTAACAGACACTCAGGAATCTGCTGCAAGAGGCTGCAGTGATTTGACGCTGGGATGAAGCACAGTTTGCAAATAGCAGATCTGACTTTTGAGTTGCCTAACCCTTTCCTCCCCGGTAAAAAACAAGAGAGGCTCTTGCAGAACAAGGGAAAATGCACAGAAAAAACCCCACCTTTGAGACAGAGCAAGGAGAGAAACCAAGGGGTGAATGTGGGGATGCATTTGGTTTATTATCTCTTCCCAGATCCACAGGATGGTCTATGGGCTTCATCTCTTATTTCTCAGTCTCTCCTGGGATTGAGTTTAGCAGCCCGAATTGAAGATTTCCTGGCAATTTGTGCAACTGCTCTGAAAGCTTCCTCTGTTTGCAGGCTGGGAAGGCAGACCACATCAGTGGGGTGGGAGATGGCAGGACTGGGCATGAGTGGGCTCACTTTCTGGGGCTGTGAGCAGGCTCCATGGGTGCAATGAAGGAAGACATGTTTTCCCTCTCCCCTTGCAGCAGGTGCTGCTCTCTGTAGACTTTCACTCTAATTCCTTCCTGGCACTACCACTGTGGTCCTTGATCATGGAGAAACACATCCCAGATGATATGAATTATTTTGAGGGTTCAGCCCAGGACAATGTTGGCATCTCAGAAGATGAGCTGCTTGCATTCAGTTTTCAATACAGAGGCCCTGCCCTTTTCACTAATCTGAGGACCATGAAGGCTCTTGAAATCAAAGCAGTAACTTGACTTGGTAGAGGAAACCTCCCTCGCAGGGATTTGTCCTTTTGAAATTGGGCAGCTGCCCTGTTTTAGAAGTAGCAAGTACTGCAAGACCAGGGAAAGCCTCACCCAAGGGGAAGTTTCTGATTTTCTCTTCCTAGAGTGAGCCATCAGGACAGGAAAATAAATGGCTGGAAAGATGAGCAAGAAAAGCTGCCATGGCTGTATGCCCAGCAGTAGGAGATGCTCTGCCCCACATACTGAGAGTCTGACCCTCCTGCCTGTCAATCCCTGTAGCTCTCAGTAGGTCCCCTCCCCAAACATGATGGTACAAGGTGAAGACAATATTGCCAATGATGGTGTTTCCCTTTCTTTGTCCTGCCCTGGAAAGAGGAGAGATGGAGGGAAGGGCCTTCTTGGTGGATAGGAAAGAGGGAGACTTAAAACAGTGCAAATGGTCCAGAAGTGCCTTTGCATGAAGGTGGGCACAGGGTCTGCAGAGTTGGGCTCAAGAGGGGATCTGGGCTACAAAGGGTTGCAGGGTACAAGTCCCATAGGGCAACGTAGGATGGATGTTACTTTTGATGAAGAGACTTTGGGGTCTTAAGGGCATTCTGGGACTGGCAGGGAGGACTCCCACTCCCTGGAGATGCTCAGCTACAGTACCATAGGTTTGAGATGTCCTGCACAAAAGGGCAAAAGGGCTGTGTGATGTGGGAAGACCTAAAAATCTGCCTCTGTAACCCTTTTTCTTCCTGTACTGCATGCACAAGCTGCTTCCAGCCCTGGACTCCTGCCTAGGCAGGATTGGGATATTGAACAACCCCCTTCCCCTGCACTGGTTAGGTGGAAGAGGAGGGAGGAGAGAGAAAAGGAGAGACAGGAAGGAGCAAAACCTCGAGGGCTAGCAGGAGGAAGAGAGAAAGTAAAGCCCAGCTGCTTGTATTCACCTCCAGCCCACCTTCCCCAGCTGTAGCCTGCAGTTTGCATTGAGCCAGCTTCCATCCCTGGCTTTATTGGGGTGGAGAAAAATCCCTAAACCAGAGATCGATGGTGTTTGCTTTGGGGAGTTGGTTAGAAATCACTGTAAAGGCTTTGCTGAGCTGGGCAGAGGGGCACTGCATTGGTACAGGGCACTGGGAAAGTGGCATCAGAGCTATGATGCCCCTCACTGTGAGTCATAGCTGGGCCTTTTCGAGGGGTTAGAACACCCCAGAGATGGGGACAACTATCATGAGGATGGTGATGTAGGTCTGCATCTTCCTCCAATGAGATGTGCTGGGACTGGGGATGCTGTGTGGATTCTCAGCCTTGCAAAGGGTTGATTGAAAAAAACCCCAAACCATATACACACCCAAACAAATAAAAACATAAACAAACAAACAAAACAGACAAAAACCCAAATCCCAAATCTCTTCTCTTTTTCTGCCCTCCTCCTTCCCTTTCCTTTTCTTTCCAGGTGTTGTTTATGGCCACAGGAGGGAGCTCAAATCCAGACATGGGAGGATTGGCTTGATTTCGGATCCAGAGCCTCTTAAACTCTCACTTTTCCTCTAAGCTGATCCCTGTTATGTCCAGGATCTGGCGCCTGCTTGACATTTACTTTGAGTTCCAGAGGACCAGAGACCTAGGATGAGGAGCATTGGATCTGCCCTGAACCTGCTTTTGGTATCGCCACTCTACTTTGTATGGACCGTGGTCGCTCTGGACCTGGCACAAAACCCCTGCACCACTTTAGTCCAGGGGAAATTCTTTGGGTATTTCTCCTCCTTTGCTGTCTTCCCGTTGAACTCCTCTCTCTGCTCTTGGATTATCCAGAACCCTGACCCCCGGAGGTACACTTTGTACATGAAGATCCTAAAACCCGCCGGCATATGTGACCACCAGCACATCCGCACCTACCAGTTCGACTCCTTCCTGGAGTCCACCCGCACCTACCTGGGCATGGAGAGCTTTGACGATGTGTTGAAGCTCTGCGATGGGTCTACTCGCTACGCCTTCCTCCAGTCCAACAAGCAGTTCCTCCAGATGAAGCAGACTGCACCACCGGGGGTGGAGACCTGGCCCGTGCGGTGGAAGCCCACAAAGGCTCAGGAGAGGGACTTCTCAGTGGAGTACCTCGTGGTGGGCAACAGGAACCCTAGCAAAGCTGCTTGCCAGATGCTCTGCAAGTGGCTGGACGCATGCTTGGCCATCAGCAGCAGCTCCCACCCGTGCGGCATTATGCAGACCCCATGCTCTTGCTCAGGAGGGGAGGTCCTAGATCAGGCCAGCGAGGTCCTGGGGTTCACCAGGAAGAAGGAAGATTGCTATAAGGATGGAATTTACTTGGAGAACTGCATGAGCAGCCCCAAGGACAGCAGCGGAGTGGAGTTCCTGGGTGAGTGGAGGGCAGCTGGGGGCATTTGGGAGGGAGGGCTGGTTGGGCTCTCCTCTCCCGGGTCTCACGCTGTCCCCGTCACCTCCGTGTCTTGAGTCTGCAGGTGCCTGGGAAGAAAACCTCACGTTCTAATTGACAGGCAGGTCTGGTAGCCCTCAGTGGCTCTTTATGAGCCTGTGACTGCAATTGCAAAGCGTTTCCCTTAAATATACCCCAAATAGTTTCATTCATGCCCGCGGCTTGTGGCTTGCTTGTTTTACTTCAGCTGCTGAGGGGAGAGTCTTACCTGAGGGTGAGCTGTCTTCCAAATTAATTACAGACGTCCTAGAAAAGGTAGGATCCAAACTGCCTCCCGAGGCAGGCTGCACTCAGCAGTCCCATCAACCATTGAGATTTGTGGGGAAAAAATAATCCTGGGGTTTAGTTCAAAAGGACAGCCACAGAAGGCCACACAAGTTTTGCTCCAAACCTCATTTTCCTTCTGGAGACTATTAATGATAATACTCACCATGCTGCTCCTGTGGGGTTACTTGGTGCCTTTTATGGGGCTCATTCCTCAGCTATTCCATCAGTATTTTGATGACAAGCTTGACTATGCCATGGGCTGGAAAAGATCTAGGGAGTTGGAAGAGGCATGACAAAAAGGACTATGAATAAAAATGAGATGCTCAGAGGGATCTAATCTGGACACTGATCTAGGGAGGGCAGTGCTCCCTCCAGTGATCTGACATGGTGTACATCAGTGCTGTGGTTCCATGCAAAGTAGAAGGGAAATGGGGTGTCCAAAAGTGAATCTTCTGTTTCAGCACCTGTGTCAGATCTGCTCTGATGTGTTTATTCTCAGCTCCTAACCCACCTGCCAGAAGTAAGGTTGTGTATAGTGGAGGTGTGATGCAGAAGTGGGGAGGGGAATCTCAAATTCAGCAAAGTTCAGGCCCATTCCTGAAGCCACACCAGGGTCTCATCTTCTTCAGATGCTAGACTGAAATGTCCTCTGCCACGGGGAGGAAGTTTGAAGCCATCTGGGACTGGACTTAGAATCATAGAATAGTAGGGGCTGGAAGGGACTTCTGGAGATATCTCAGCCAACCCCTCTGCTAAATCAGGTTCACCTAGATCAGGTTGCACAGGAGCATCTTGAAAGTCTTCAGAGAAGGAGACTCCACAGCCTCTCTGGGCAGCCTGCTCCATTAAACCTTCAAAAGAAAGAATTTTCTCCTTCAGCTCAAGTGAAACCTTCTGTGTTCTAGTTTGCACATATTGCCCCTTGTTTTAACACTGGGCACCACTGAGAAGAGTCCAGCCTCATCCCCATGATATCCACCCTTTATATACTTATATGCATTGAGAAGGTCTCTTCTCAATCTCTTTTTTTTTCCAGGCCAAAGGGCCCTAGGTCTCTCATTCTCTCCTTATAAGAGACATGCTTAAGCCCCCTAATCATCTTTGTGACCCTCCTTTGGACTCTCTCCAGTAGTTCCCTGTCTTTCTTGAAGTGGGGAGCAAAGAACTGGACACAGTTCTCTGGATGTTGCCTCACTTGGGCAGAGCAGAGGGGTAGGACAACTTCTGTCATCCTAGACTTTGGAGGTCCTGCCTCGATTTTGCACCCCCCTCTAATTAGAGAGGAAATATCTCGAAGCAGTGGGAAGGAAGCTAAAATGACTTTCACTGGGAAAGAGGATATTGTGCACTGGTCCAAGCTGTGCAGTGTGATTTTCCTGCAGACCACAGTCTGAGAGATTAGTGTATGATCAGGTACTAGTGCTTTTCTCAGTGTATTGGGGGAGGGGGGGAGGTTTCATTTCTCCTTGATCTGTGAATCAAGACATGAAGGCACGCAGCCAAGATGTAAATCCTCCAAATTAGTTCTTTAGCCATGCCTCCCACACCAGCTCCCAGCTCATGGACATATTTGATCTCCAGGTTTTGGATTGCTTTGTGATGGCCTTTTTCCTCCTGCCTGAACAGCTTGTGAGGAGCATCATGTTGGCTGTCTCCTCAGAGCAATGTTAGCTTTGTGAAGCTGGTGAAGGGTCTTATGAGGAATGAATGAGGTAACTGAGGTTGTTTAGCCTGGAGAAAAGAGGCTCAAGGAAAGCCTTCTCACTCTCTACAACTACCTGAAAGGAGATTGCAGTGAGGCGGGTGTTGGTGTCTTCTCCTTTGTATCACGTGTTAGAATGAGGGGAAATGGCTTCAAGTTGCACAGATGGAGGATTAGGCTGGATACCAGAAAAAAAAAAATCCTTTACCAAAAGAGTGGTCAGGCATGGGAACAGGCTGCCCAGGGAGGTGGTGGAGTCACCATCCCTGGAGGTGTTAAAAGAAATGCACAGACATAGTACTTCAGGACATGGTTTAGTGGCCATGGTGGTGCTAGGCTGATGGTTTGACTTGATGATCTTAGAGGTCTTTTCCAACTGAACTGATTCTACGATTCTAAGCCATGTGTCATGCCTTGCATTTGCTGATTGGATGATTTATGTCTTCAACCCAAGCAGTGTGACCTTTCTCACTGCAACCAAAGGCAAAATTTGAAATAAGATTTTCAACAAATCCTGAATCATTCAAGCTTAATATTGGCTTTTGTAAAGATCTCTCCTAGTCCAGCTTGAGTGCTTGGATGTTCCCAGAAAATAAATATGAAAGAGGCTCAGAGCTGGCTGAATCAAAATCCTTTCTGGGTGTCAAATATTTGTAGAGAGTGTAGATAATTTTTTTTTGCTGGCAGCTCACATCTGCTCCATATTGAAGATACAGAATTACCATCTTCACTGGTGGGATGCCATCTACACAGAAACATTGTTTGCAGTGTGCCCAGCCTCTCCATGTGCTGCTCTGTCTGTCACTGTGTCTGTTTTGATTTTTGCAAAAGCTTGATCAGGAATATGGAGGCGAGATCCAATTTGGACAGGGACTCAGCAGCAATCCCTTAACAGCATTTTGTAGGTGGAATATTTTGATAGTGTTCCCAATTTCCAAGTGCTGATGCTGGTTGTTCCTGCCATTGTTGTCCTGATTGCAATTGTAGCTTTTTTCCTCCTTTTTTTTTCTCTCTTTTCTTTTCTTTTTTTTTTTTTTTTCCCCCTTTAAACTTTTTTCCTGTTTTTCCTTTTCAGTTTTATTTCCCTATGCCAGTTCCCAAGTCATTTGTTGTCTCTGGGCCTGTCTTAAGGTTTTCATCTTCGAGCGAGGGTATATGAGTCTAGTGTGGTGACTTTTAACATTTGGGATTGGAAGGGACTTTTGAAGGTCATCCAGTCTAACCTTCCTGCATTGAGCAGGGACATCTTCACTTAGATCAGGTTGCTCAGAGCCTCATCTAACCTGGTCCTGAATGCTTACAGGGATGAAGCACCTGCCACCTCTCTGGACAATCTGATCCAGTGTTTCACCACCCTTATCATAAAAAATGTCTTCCTTCTATCTAGTCTAAATCTCTCCTCCTTTAGTTTTAAACCATCACCCCTAGTCCTGTTGCAACAGGCCCTGCTAAAAACACTGTCCTCATCTTCATTTTCCTGATGTGCTTCTTCTGAACCTTGGATATTTCCAAAGCAAATGGATGGTTTCAATTCTACAGAGGCTTCAGTGAGATGCTGCCTTGGAAGCCGCTGCACTTTGGCTCAGAGTCCATGAGTGAGGTCCCTTTGAAAAGGTTCACTCCCCATCCCTGGCCAAAGGATTGAGAATCCAGCAGTGTGCTGCACTAGATGGTGTCAGAAGATAGCCAAGAGCAGGCTGGGAATAGGGGGTTGGATATAGAATCATACAATTGTAGGGGTTGGAAGGGACCTCTGGAGATCATTATAATCCATCACAATTAGACATTGGCTTTGGTAACTGAGGAGCAGAGCTGAGAGATGAACTTCTGTTACCAACCCAGACTGCAGGTCTGACCATGACTGAGAAGTGGGCACACTGAAACTGTTGCTCCAGAGCTACTGGGACACCCAAGAACCCTAATGGACAGCCTGATTTCACTGAGAATTTACTCTTGATTCATATAGACATGGATGTTTGTGGTCATTTATGATGGACTTCACAAAGAAACTCTGCCAAAGACATCCTGCCTTGTCTACAGAATCTGTTCTTCAATGTCTAGAGGTAGGAGAGAATACTCCAGTTTTGCTTCCCATGTTTAGCTTGCACTCACTGTCCCACACAGACATCACAGAGGTTACACCAGGTGGTGGTGGGAGTGGGAAGAATCTATTGAGGTGGACAGGAGATGTTTCAGTGCCTTGCTGCACATGAAAACTGTCCTGGTGACTAGAGGGACATGCTTGGAAATGTATTGGCAGCAGCAGTCCACTCCCCAACATCTCCCCTTCTTGCTGCAGCTACTGCTGGAAGAGCTGGACAGAGGAGTTCTGTGAGAAGACAAGAGAGGAACTATTTTTGGCTGTCATCAGGGCTCCCTTGGCTGCCTCAGGCAACATGAGAAGAAAGTAAAGACTGGTTGAAGGTCCTAATGTTTAAGGATGAATTGTCTTTTAATGCATTCAAGTTGGCATTCCTGGAATAGGCTTCTACACTGGTTTGGGGTAGAGGACCAAAGGGCTGAAGATAGGGAATCTTCCTGAAACATAGGGTCTTGAGACTTCCTGGTCTGAAATGCTGGTAACCCTCCCAGATAAGAGCTGGCTTCATTGTAATTAGAGCTGGAGCTTTAAAAGGGACACTGATGTGACACTGTAATGAGAGAAGGTTAAATGTGTGCTTAAGTGCTGTGCTGAGTTAGGCACTTAATGAATGTCTAATTAGTCTTGTCTCCACATAATCTGTTCCTGGAAGGCCGTTGCAGTGCTGTCACATTTTGATGGTCTGAAGAGATAGCCAACATGCTCTGGTTCTTCTGATCTTTGATCTTGGAAAGAGCCAAGATGCTGACTGCAAAACAGGGTTAAATGTGTGCCCCTGATATATATAAAGTCGATGGCTCCCGGGCTGGAGGGAATTTTATGATGGATAAATCTAATTGGTTTCATGTCTCGGCCAGAGAACTTCACAAATTGATTTCAGCAAGGAACTTGAGCTGAGATTTAAAGGGAGCTTCTTAGTCATCCAAAATTTGAATCAAGATATTGCTAGTTTGAAGTAATGGGTTTGATTTTTTCTGCCTTTCCTGATAAGCTTTCCCAGTGGTTTGCTGTCTCCACTACTCTGAACAAATGCAGAACCTCCTTCCTCACACATGCTCATCTCTTCACTTCTCTTTTGCGAGTGGTGTTTCATCTTCCATCCCTTAGATGTTTTTCTGCCTGACAGGTTAAGAAGTTGTCTAGTGTCATTCTCTACTGTTTGGAGAGGTGTTTATAGACCTATGAACAAGCTGCTTCTTGATCTTTGCAGCATTAAGGAAGCTGAACTCCATAAATCTCTCACTGCAGGACACATTCCCCAAACCTCAGTTGTTGCTGGGAAGCTTTGTTCCATGCCTGGCCAGTTCTGCTGGCCAAAGTCTCATCAAGACTGAACTTCTGCCTGGACTTGAGGCTGAGTGACTGCTGAAGGGGCTCCATGATGTGCAAGAGGGCCCAGAGGCATAGGGACTAATGAATCATAGAATGGTTTGGGTTGAAAAGAGCTTCAAAGATTATCTAGTTCCACATCCCCTGCCATAAGTAGGGACACCTCCCACTAGACCAGACTGCTCAAGGCCCTGTCCAACCTGGTCTTGAACACTTCCAGGCAGGGGGCATGTGTTCAACCACCGTTTTCCCTGATTCAGGAATCACATTGTGTGGCACTGCTCTCCTCCCTTTGAATCTCCCCCAGGATAGAAATAACTTGATAAGTAATTTCCTATTTTCCTATTTTGAGCTTTAGTGACCATGAAAGCCCAGAGACTGATAAAGAGGTGGGAATAATTGCCCAGGGGCAGGTTCTCAACCTCTCCTTGGCCTTTTCAGCTCCTCCTTAGAACACAGACTCTACCACTCCAGCAAAAGTCCCCCAGGCTCAAACAACAGCTGAGCTTGCAGAGAAGTATGTTTGCATTTGGATTTACCTTGCATTTGGAATTGCCAAGCGAAAGGCAAAGAGAGTTGGATGAATGAATTTTCATTGCCTCTCCTTCCTCCTGGCATGGGTTTGCTGAGCATGCTTGGGGAAGGTGTGGTGCTTTCCAGCTCCTTGCCTCTCCATCTGTGTCTGTCCCTGCTGTCTAGCCTGTACATCCTTGAGAGCAGAGATAGGGTATAGTCAGAGATCATCAGTGAAACATGGGGCAAGGAAAAGCTGCTCTCTGCTCACTTGTAAAATTCTCCTGTGTTACCCTGCTGAGAGCACTGGGGGGTTTACCTGACATCTCTCCAGCTGAAGCTCAAACCTCTGAAGCTGTGAGCAAGAGCTGATACCACTGCACAGCTCCTGGAGGAAGATGCTGAACAGAACCTGGCACCAAGCAGACAGGTCATAGAACCATAGAATAGTAGGTGTTGGAAGGGACTTCCAGGCATGGAGTCCAACCACCCTGCCAATGGGGGATCACTTAGAGCAGGTCACACAGGCAAACATCCAGAGAGGTCTTGAAAGTCTCTAGAGCAGGAAACTCCACAGCCCCTCTTGGCAAGTTCACCGTGTCTCCTGCAGAGAATCCCTTCTGGACCCATATGGACAGCTCCTAATGGGAGCTGTAGTCAGTGTGATGGTTTATGGATGAGGCAAGTGTGGTTAACTCCTTCCTGGGTGCTGAAAAGGGGTTTCTGACACAGTTTAGACACTCAGATCTCTGTGATATGTACAAGCCCTGCTTGCCCCACTGCTTTCCTCTGGGATTATTTAAAGGCCTTACGATCAGCACGGAATGGAATAGAAATAGAAATAGAAATTAGAATAGAATAGAATAGAATAGAAAGAATATTGGAAGGGACCTACAATAATCACCCAGTCCCAATGCTTGACCTAATTCAGGGCTGACCAAAGGTTAATTAAGGGCATTGTCCAAATGCTTCTTAAACATTGACAGGTTTGAGGCATTGACCACCTCTCTAGGAAGGCTGTTCCAATGCCTAACTACCTTCTCCATAAAGAAATGTTTCCTAATGTCCTGTCTGAAACTCTTCTGGTGCAGCTTTGAACCATTCCCACACATCCTATCACCAGATACGGTTGGACTTTTGTTTGACAAGAAGATCAACACAATGCAACAATATGCACTTGCATGCCAAAAAGCCAACCATATCCTGGGCTGTATCAAAAGCAATGTGACCAGCAGGTTGAGGAAAGTGATTTTCCTCCTCCACTCTGCTCTGTTGGGAACCCACTTGAAGTACTACATCCAGATATGAGGCTCCCAACATAAGAAGAACATGGACTTGTTGGATTGAGTCTAGAAGTGGATCATGAAGATGACCAGAAGGGTGAAGTACCTCTTCTATGAAGACAGGCTGAGAGAGTTGGGGTCATTCAGCCTGGAGAAGACTCTAGAGAGACTTTAGAACTTAAAAGAGGACCTACAAGAATGTTGGGTAGGGAACCTGTATCAGAGGGTACTGTGATAGGATGAGAGGTAATGGCTTTAAACATTTAGATTAGATATTAGGAAGAAATTCTTCACTGTGAGGGTGGTGAGAAACTGGAACAGGTTGCCCAGACAAGTTGTGGATGTCTATTCCTGGATGTGCAAGGTCAAGTCGAATGGGGCTTTGAGCAACCTGGTCTAGTGGAAGGGGAGTTGGAACAAGATGATCTTTAAGGTCCATTCCATCCCAAACCATTTCCTGGTTCTATGACACCAGTGAGAATAAGGCACCACATACATTTTGTTCAACATCTTCCCATATCCATGACCAATAGCAGCTGCCCCAGAATGTTTTATGTGGGAATACAGACCGAAATTTAGATAGAGGGAAACACAGACACCAGCTTCATGCCAGCTGCAGCATCATTTTACAATGGTAGCTGCTGAATCTGAGAATATAGAGCCATAGAATCATAGAATTGTAGTGGTTTGAATGGAACTCCATAGACCATTGAGCCCACTCCCCCAGCAAAAGCAGGATCACCTAGGGACCAGTCTTGAAAGTCTCTAGAGAAGGCCTATGATTGGACTCAATGAAAGTCTTTTCCAGTCTGGGCAGTTCTGTGATTCTGACCCTTTCCACTCCCTATCCTGAATATCTGATTTGTTTATGTGATGGAAGCAGGCTGAAATAAAATAAAAAAAAAGTCTTTCCAAGAGGACCTGGGGGTGTGTCAGGAGGATAGGGACAGTCATTTTTTCACTGGTGCCCAGTGACAGGACAAGAGGTAATAGGCACACACTTGAACACAGGAAGTTCCGTCTAAACATGAGGAGGAACTTCTTACTTTGAGGTCACAGGCTGCCTGGAGAAGTTGTGGAGTCTCCTTCTCTGAAGTCATTAAAAAGCTGCCTGGACCTGTTCCTGTGCAACTTGATCTAGGTGAACCTGTGCTAGCAAGTGTTGGACTAGATGATCTCCAGAGGTCCCTTCCAACCCCCATCATTCTGTGGCTCTGATTCTGTGTGAGCTGCATCCCTGGAGTTTTCAGGTGTCTCGTGCCCTTTGGAGGTGCCTGACCTCCATGGTTTTCCTTAGTGCTGAGTTCTCTGATCTTGTCTTTCATGGTGGATATAAGTCTGGAGTTTCTCCAAGGTTTTCTTGAAAGGGAGTTTTCTATTTTTCAGTGCTGGATTCCCCTATCCAGATGTAGCTCCCAAAGCCTGAGTGCAGGACTTAGCAGAGGTGACACTCATCCCATTGCCTTTGAAGATCTAGCAGACAACTGATCCAGGAGGGGAGAAGGTCTTTGCCTAGGAGGCTGGGAACAGAGCCTTAGTAGAGTTGAGAGTTATTTATGAACTTCTGAGTGTGTATGTGGGTGCTTTAAGTCACAGCAAACTCTTTTCATGTTGGCCAGAGCAGTAGATTTCACACCTCTTCCAAAACGTGGCTGTCACCTCTGCAAATTGTCTCTTCTCCCATATCTTTCCTTTTCCCATTCTGATAATCAGTCACATTTATTTATCTATGGGTGGTGAATGTGTCCCTGTGAGCCCAACATCCTCCAAGACAGTACTGAAGCAAGCTTGGGCTAAATAGGTTAGAAAACTGATTTTGGATTCTTAGCAGGTATTGTTCAGGGTGACTCTGTGACACTTTAACCTAGGGAAGATTCAGCAACTGTGTGTCCCTGGGATGGCTCTGCCAATGTCACCTCCGGTTGTTGACTCACTCCTTGCACTTGCTGAAGATAGCAATTTGATACCGATATCCTACACTTCAGCTTTTCAGCAGGCTGAGACAAACAGGCTGGGAAAGGACGTCCTTGCATCACCAGAACTACAGATTTGTTGACTTTACATATATTTCCTTTTGTTCCCTGACTCTAGTGTTGATAGACCAAGGATTGCCACACACCTCATTAAGCTGAACACTCTCAATAGGTCTTGAGTGGTCCATGTCATTAAACAGATACTTCATGGCTTAGGATATTCCCAGTATTTAGAAGTAGTAAGGAAGGGAAGGGACATGGGGGGGGTGGGGGTTAAAGCTGCAACTCCAGCCTCCTGGAGAAACTGGGCTGCCCTGTCTTAGGGGGATGCTTTGTTCCACTGTTTTTGATGCAGTTTGAGCTGTGCTCTCCCTGCAGTACATGGGCTTTAAATTGCATGAAAACTAGCAGCAGTCAGGAACAAGCACACGGGGAGGCTGATGCTGGGATCTCTAAGTGCTGTAAGAGTGCATGGAGATGATGTGACAGCAGATATGTACATGCAGAAGGTTTGGTAGGGTCCTAAAGCACAGGGATGAAATGATTACTAAAATAGAAGGGAGTCTGGCCCCACAAGGTTGTGCTCCATGAGTAGTCAAGTACTCAATCTGTGGATGCTGCAATCAAATAGTGAAGGCAAATCCAATGGCAGCATTGCCCTGCTTAGGTGGCTCAGCCTAGGGGTGTTTGTGATGTTTTCATTGTGACCCAGCAATGCAGCACCTAAACACTTCCTTCAAAGAAAGGAGAAGCTCAAACTCTTCTTCTCCATGTCTAGTTTTTGAATCCTGGAGCTATGTTCTTTCATTGTCCTGAAATTTATCTAGCTACCATGCTGCCCAGGAGGTAACACATCTGGAGCATTGCTGGCTTGGGTGGTGTGTGAAATAAACCAGAGAACTGCTGTACTTGGTATTGTTTTAGTGAGTGGAATCACTTTGGTTGACCTTATGCTCACCAGGAACCTTCATGGACATCAGTGCCCCACTATATTTTTTAGGAGAACAAGTTGCCCCTGACTCTGCATGCTGCAAACATGAGTGAATATGTGAAATATCTATTTACTTCTGCCTTTATCTTACCTGCTCCAAGAATATCTAATGCATGTTTCACTTAGCTTTTATTTCTAGCTGAATATGTTGCAGGACTAAACTGAGGCACAATGACAACTTGTCCAGGCTCTCCAACTCATTTTCCTCCTGAGAAAGGGGTCTCATTTTGCTGTTTTGGCAGGGGGGGTGTTGGACTCAATCACCAGAGCTCCCTTCCAACTCCTACCATTTTATGGTTCTCTGATTCACGTTAGGTGGTGTGATGGGACATTTTGTGTGTGGCTGTGGAAGGGGAGCATCTCTCTGAGGGGCAGTCCTTTGTCTACAATCCCACCATAAACTAGCCTTTCTTTGGACTTGGAGGTTTATGGTGATCTTAGTGATCTTAAGAGGTCTCTTCCAACTGAAAAAAAAAAAGCTGCAATTCTATGCTTCTATGAACGTGGGGCTCCTCTGCAGCATCTTCCTCACTATGCAACGCCAGAAGCAGCTTTAGTGTAGGTCATAGCCATCTGGGTCACACAGCAGGAGCAGGTCTTGCTCTCTGGAGCAGGGTTGGGTGCATAGGGGTGAGTAGGAGATCTTTAAGAGAAATGCCATACATAGCACTGGAGGCTTCAGAAGTTTGTGGAGGAGTGTTTGTCATCAGCATTTTCTCTTTGGTTTAGAAGAGCTCCTCTCAGTGAGCAATGTCTGGGGAAGGGCAGGCACTGTGCATTCAGAGAAATGTTTTTTTAATACTTCAGTAAGAAAAGAATATAAATGAAAAGGAGATGAGGAGAGGCAGAGCACCAGTTATGAAAAATGAATGGCGTAGCTGGGTTTCCCTTGCTTGACTGAGAGCATGCATCAACATGAGAGCAGACAGCGGAGTAAACAGCAGCCGGCAAGCCTCTATCCATCTTTCAGAGTTCAGCCATGAGCCTGCGGCATGCCCAGAGCTGACATCCTTCCATGCTGTCGCCTGACTGTGACCCACTGACCTGGTGTGAGAGATGCAGCCACACACTGTCACCAGAAATGCAAAATCTCCCCTCATCTCCTGCTCTACCCTGACCTTCAGCAAGCTGAAACACACACATCACACATCCATCTGTCTATCCATGCACAGGCAGGTCCTCTCCAGAGTTGCCTGGATGGGCACACGGCTGCAGTAGCGCACATCTCCATTTATTCATGTCCAGATGCATGTGTAGAGTACTCCATTGAGCTCATGGACGGTCTTATGTATGTAGGTGTAGGCACATGAGTGTTATACCTGGGTGCCTAAGTGTTCACGTCCATGGACACACAACTGCACACAGGGCAGGCAGATACACAAATCACAGAATGATGGCAGTTGGACAGGACCTCTGAAGTTCATTTAGATAAGATGGTGTTGGGTGATAGGTTGGACTTGATGATCTCAAAGCTCTTTTCTAACCTGGTTAATTCTATTCTAAATGTCATTCTATCCTATTCATGTCCAACCCTAAGCAAAGGAAGGTTTATCCAGATCAGGTTCACAGAAACATGTTCAGCAGGGTTTGGAATCTCTCCTGAGAAGGAGACTCCACACGTCTCTGGGCAGCCTGGTCCAGTGCTCCATCACCCTCAAAGGCAAGAGTTTCTTCTTTCTGTGTCATGAGTGGGCATGAATGTCCCTGCTTGTGCATTCAAACCTGACAATCAACATGTCTACACATATACAGAGCTGGGCAGATGGAGGGAAAAGCTTTGTGGTGGATACACAACCATGAAAATGAGTCTACCAATGTGTGGACACACACAGCTCTTGCACATCTCCATCCCTGCACATCCCCACATCCCACACATATGAATATATCTGGCAGCTGAGAGCCTCTGTGGGGAACCCCACAAGCCACAAAGAGACCCAGGGCACACTCTGTACTACTCCAGAGAGGATGCATGTTTGTTGAGACTCACAGAGTGTAAACTCACTGCAGGAACAAGAGGCTGACTCATGCTTTATCCTTTCCATGTTTGATCCAAAATGCACCATGAGGCCTATCTGGAAAGTGAGTGCCTCATGGTGCATTTCAGAAGAAGCTGGCTTTGTTTATCCTTGTGGGATTCTTCCCATCAAAAGCACAACTTCTGTTAATCCTCCAAGAGCTGAAGCAAGCTGATGGATTCCCCAGTGTGGCTTGATAGCTCGATGCAAAAGGACAACCTACATGGCTAGGCACTCAGAGAGGACAAAAATCAATTTTGTACTGGAACACCTGTCCTATGAAGAAAGGCTGAGAGAGCTGAGGTTGTTCAGCTTGGTTCAGCTCGAAGAAGGCAGTTGTTGGGATGCTGATTTTCTTCCTGCTGTCTAATGCTTTTGTCACGTCAGAGCAGCCTCAGTGTGGACAGCTGTGGACAGTGATGAACAACTGTGGTTGTTCTGCTTTTACAAGACTTTGAGAAAGCCTCCACTTCAGAAGGCAGCCCTGACAAAAGCAACAGCTTTGCCTATTGCACACTTTAATTAAAACTCTACCTATTCACCTTCAGCACCACTCTTTCCCTCCATACCTTTCTCTACCCTGACCCTCCTGCTGCAAATGAACATCTAATGTCAACTGGAGAAGACGCATTCATTCAGCAATTAAATAATTGAAGGTTCCTCTGGCAAAGACAACTATCTCCTGCCTTCCTTTTGCTTTACAACTTCTTTTCCCCTTCTTCTCCTTTTTTTCTTTCTTCTTCCCTCCAGTGAGACAAGGCTGCCATCCTTGAAAGCCATTTTAAATATTCATGTTTTAATTAACAGACTTTATTGCATGAACTCGATGTAAGATAATAAAAAAGACTGCCTGAGGCATAACACAGCTTTTTTTTTTTGTTTGTTCTTGTAAGTGGACTAAGAAGTAAAAAGCCTAATATGTTTCCTCAACAAACATTTGAAAGATACACAGAAATGACAGCCACGGGTCATTTACCCACTGGGTCCTCCACACACCCACGTGCTCCTGAGGACTGCTTTGTAAAGAGACTCTAAAAATGTGGAGCCTGGCAAAAATCCACAAACCTCTTGCAGGAACTGGCTCAAAGAATCACAGGATTACAGAATCACAGAATGGTGGGGGTTGGAAGAGACCTCTGAAGATCATCTAGTCCAACCCCCCTGCTACAGCAGGGTCACACAGAGCAGGCTGCACAGAATCACAGCCAGGTATGATTTGAAAGTCTCCAGAAAAGGATACACCACAACCACTCTGGGCAGCCTAGCCCAGTGCTCTTCAGTACCCTTACAGGAAAGTTTTTTTATGTTTAGGTGGAACTTCCTCTGTTCCAGTTTGTGCCCACTGCCTTTTTTTTCTGGTCACTGGGCACCACTGAAAAGAGTCTGGCCCCACCTTCTTGACACCATCCTTTGGCTCTTGCTGAGCATTGAGAAGATCCCCTCTCAGGCTGCTCTTTTCCAGGATAAACAGTCCCAGGTCTCACTGCCTTTCCTCACAGAGATGCTCCGGGCCCCTCAGCACCTTTGTAGCCTTTGTGAGACTTTCTCCATTAGTTTTCTGTCTTGAACTGGAGAGTCAAGAACTGGACACAGTACTCCAGATGTGACCTCATCAGGGCAATGTAGAGGGGGAGAAGAACTTCCCTTGACCTGCTGTCAACACTCTTTTTAATGCACCCCAGGGGACCATTTGCCTTCTTGGCCACAAGAGCACACTGCTGGCTCAGGATGAACTTGTCCACCCAGACTCTCAAGTCCTTCTCTGCAGAGCTGCTTTCCAGTAGGTCAGTCTCTGATCTGTGCTGATGTCGGGGGTTATTCCTCCCTAGGTGCAGGACTCTACACTTGTCCTTGTTAAACACCACGGAGTTCACCTCTGCCCAGCTCTCCAGCCTGTCCAGCTCTTGCTGAATGGCAGCACAACCTGATGGGGTGTCAGCCAACCCTCCCAGTTTTGTATCATCTGCAAATTGGCCGAGGGTCTACTCCATCCCTCCATCCAGGTCGTTGATGAAGATGTTGAAGTAATATCTCTTGAACAGGCTATATAATGGTCAGATGAGGGCAGTGGTTTGCATCCAGAGGATGCACAGGTGGAGATGGAAGCAGATCTGCAATGATCTGCAATGTCAAATCAGGCCTGTGAGTGTCTGGGGCTGAATGCAGACTTTTGCTGAAGCTGGAACTGGCATGTGTTTGGTTTGGTTTGGACGGTGTTTTTGACAAAATAAAACAGAGGGAAGGCTTGGATCAGTCCCCTTTCCCAATATTTCTGGGCTGAAAATCCCCAAATATTGATTGCACAGTTCTGCAGTGGATTTTGCCTTCTTTTTTTTTTTTTTGAAGACAAGTTGATGGAATGCAGGAATTAGTGAAACATCTGGTACTGCCAGGAAGGTGGGTTTGCCAAAAAAAAAAAAAAGAAAAAAAGGGAAAAAAATAACATCAGATGCAAGTTCTTTCTGTGTGGGTGTTTTCTTATGGTGCAGCTCCCTGAAATTAGTTTTATACTGTGAGTCTGTCATCACTGCTGCGTGACATGGGCCTTGGCACACAGTTGTTGGAGGAGGAGGTCCTAAGGATTCTGGACCAGAATCTCATAGGGAGGCCTGTTCTTTGCTGCTGCATCTGCTCGTGACCTTGAAGAATTCGAGGCATTGGTGCACATAGAATTTTCTGGGTTGGAAGCGACCTTTAAAGGTCACCTAGTTTGACCCCCTCCCTTGCAGGAAGCAGAGATACCCCCAACTAGATCAGGCTGTTCTGAGCCCCATCAAGCCTGACCTTGAATGTCCCCATCATGTATTTCATCTTGATTTTATGCTCCTGTTCTTTTCTTTCTTCTGACTCAGAACTTCAGAGCAATTTGTGCCTTCTTAGGAAACAAATGCACAGTGCCTGGCACCAGCACTCACTGAGCTGTGATGACAGCTCCTAGTAAGACTGGATATTAATAATCAGAAGAGTTAAATACTCCAGTGGTTGCTATGGTTGAAGTTTGGGTTTGGAGTTACTTCTCTTTTAGGAAAAGCATCATTTCTTTCAGGCTGATACCTTTGCATTGAGGCTGCTTGGGAGCTAGAAAGAGAGGGATTGTCCAGCATTGAAGAAGGGAGAGAAAATATCTTTAGTCACCCTATGTTGTTTTTCAGTCCTTCAGTGATAAGCTCTCTAGATCTCTGAAGATGTCTCCATCTATCACATTGATTACTGCATTTTCTATCTGCCGAGCATTGAGTCTTTTTATCCTAAATCAAGAGCCAGCCAAAGTTCACCATTAGCTGCCAAGGAGCAAAGATGGGGTCACTCCACTAAGTTGAAGAGCTCTGGATTTACACCAGGTAGAACAAGAACAGGTAGGCTGGTCTTAACAATAGATTGTCTGGCAGAGAATTCTCCATTGTGAATACTGAAGGTGCTGTCACCTTTGTGGTGCTCCACGTGAAAGTGAAAATGCTGGATTAGTCTTGCTTGTATTCTGGCTGTTGATGGCTGGGGTATCTGCTACTTCTGGTGTGAGTCAAGGCTATTATTTGATGAAGGATCCACATTCCTCTACCATGCATCAGAAGAGCTTGAGATGTTTTAACATAGCCTAAGGGCCACTGAGCAGCTGGGGGAACCCAGTAAGAGGAGTGAGTCCAAAGTGAAGATTCATGTTCAATATGTGCAAAACTTAACTGATAGCACTGTGAGAGGAAGAAAATCCTAGATTTGGGCAGCACATGGAATGATTGGAATTTGTTTGCCAACACATAAGTTGGCACATCTTAGGATGTGCCATTGCATCACATATATCCAACTCAGAGGGACCGTATTCCTCGTAATTATATCTGGAACATCTACTTGAGTAAATGGTTTGCTGACCTCTTTAAGCCATGAGCCCTGGCTCTCAGATCTGTTTTAAGCTGTCTGTCTGACTGTGAGCAGCAGAGCTTCTCAGCTTGTGGTCTCCAATGTGCTGCAGTGACTAACTCTTGATGTCCCCAGTGGAGACATTCACATTTCAGCAAGTTGCCCTGAGCTCCCTTCTTAGTCAACAGAAAGCTGCTTGGGGAGGGTGGGTAAGGAGCAGACTTCATCTTACCCCAAAATAGACATCAGAGGGAAGGAGTCAGGATTTTTACAAAGGGGATGGATATTTGGAGGACAAATGATGGTGGCATCTCAGCTGGAGTGCAACCTTGCCACTGGCTATATCTGAAGAGAGAGTCTTTGGGTTGAAATGGAGTACCAAAGCCAGGTCTGATATGAGTTCACCTGTGGTAAAAGCCACCTGACCTTGCTGCTCCTCTGCATCCCCTTTCCAGGACACATTTTTCTGTGGGCTGGAGAACAAGGGCATTGCAGGATAGGCATCAAAGCCTGTCCATTCCAGACTCCTTCTCCTCTTTTCTCAGCATTAAATGAAACAAAGAAATCACTTTGGGAGGTTTCTTATGTCACGGTCCCTGAGATCTGCTGTTACACCACCTTTAGCAAGACTCTGCTTTATCCTTCTGCCTGCCCTATCTTCATGACTATCCCTACTCTCTGCCTGGAGGTTGTCTTCCCTACCCTTTGATTGCTCCCTTCCTTTCCAGGATGACCTCTTACTAAAAGGATGCCATGAGAAGGGCTCCTTAACCACCCCCTTGCACATCCATCTTAATTTGAAGCAGAGCTTGGCAGTGATCTCTGGCTCACAGGAGAACTGATTAGATCTTCCTTCATCTGCAGTTAATGAGCTCCAACCCTGAGAGAAGGGTGAAGCCTGTGCTGACACACCTGGGTCTGTTCATGCTTGATTTAGACCAGCATTGAAGCACTTTCGGCTTCATTGCACATGGTTTGCACACCGCAGGAACGGCTGGGACCGGCTCACACATCGCGGTCCACCAGCCTGCCTGTCTCATCCAACCACTCGGGTGGAAAGTCTGGCCTTGCGAGACATCATGGCCTTCTACCCCTTCATCCCCTTTGCACTGAGAAAAGCAGAAACAACCCTGCAGTGCTTGTGTTCTTCAGGAGTCTGGAGCTGAGCATGGTATGGGCACATGCTCCTAACCCCTCCAGCCTTCACCCTTGGTGGAGAGATTGCTCTGAGACCAAAGCTGAAGGTGGCCTGGTGACAGTCTGTGGGATTTGAACTTCTTGAACTTCTGCTGCTTTTTGAGCCTTATCTCCTCTGTTCTCAAGTCTCTCCATCCCTCCTCAGCAGTGCTGGCACAGCAGCATGTGCGACTACTTGCAAAATTGGATGGGAAGCTGGCTCAGCTTGAAAAGAAATTAAAAATAAGCACTGCTAATCACTCTAACAGGTGAATTCACTGTGTGGACACACAGTCAGCCACGCTGTCACAGGAGGGGTGATGGGGTGACATGGGATGAATGGGCTGGAATACAAGTCAAAGCCCGCACAGCAGCTATGCATGTGGAACTCTATCCTTTGGTACATTTCCGATATCCAGGTGAACCAAACTCATCCCTGGGCTGCTTCTGAAGGGGTTTCTTTGGCCTCCCCTCTTCTCTCTTAGAACGATCTTGCTTGGAATTCATAGAATAGATTCATAGAATGGTTTAGGTTGGAAGGGATCTTTGAAGATCATTTAGTTCTACCCCACTGCCATGGGCTGTCTCCTCTGTGTCAGAACTAGTGACATTGCAACAGGTGGTGAGTGGGTCTGCTCACCCATACAGCTGAAATCCAGCTGCAGGAAAGAAAAACAGGGATGAGTTTTAATTTGGGTCCATGAGGCAGCCTGAATTGTGGTGCAACCACCCAACTGTCATTGGAGAAGCACAGTATGGTGCCTTCTGGCCACTGCCTGCCTTAAGGTCTGGTTAAGCTGCTTATAAAGCCCCACCTCTTGGCTCTACCCTTTCATCTGAGTCACAAATGATCCCTTTTGTTTGCATTGAGTGTAGATCTTGTTAATTGTCTCTTTCATTCCTCTAATTAAATGTAAATGAAGAGTGGATCATTAAACAGGGATACAGGAGCCCTCTCTGAACAAAGCAGGTTACAGCTGGAGAAGGAAGTACAGGAAACCAGTTTTCCACTGCTGCTTTTACTCCAGGTCTCTCTTTTGTCTGCTGGAGATGGTTTAAATCCCAAAGGAGCTTCTCTACTCTTTGCTGCTGAAGGCTTTGTCCTGTAGGTGTGCAAGGGATTTCCTGGTCATGATAGGATGGGCCAAAGCCACAAGCAGTGAGCCAAAGCTGGCTCTTTACCCTTTGCTTTGCAAGCTTGTCTGTCCTAGTTCTTCTGCTTGAATCTTGCAGATCATCCTGCTTGGATGCAAAATCACCAGGGAGGCTGCAAAACAACTTCATCAGGCACTTTCTTGAAGCTGCCAGCCCTGTATTATGCCATGTCAGGTGTGATGATAGCACACATGGCACTTTGGGAAATTGTTTTGTGAGCATGGTGGTGTTGGGTTGACTGTTGGTCTTGATGACTTTAGAGTTCTTTTCCGACCTTAATGATTCTCTGCTTCTATATCTTTAAGGTGTCCTGCTGACTGCTTTTAACTTGGCAGCACCATCCTGTCCAGGATGGAGGAAGGTCAAATGTTGCCTTGCTGGAGCCTGTCACTAGAGCCTTGTGCTTGGCAGTGCAGTGATGTGGCTGCACAGTGTGGCTGGATCTGTGGGTGACAGGAACAGATGGTACTTGCTTGGCTGAAAGCAGAGTTCTCCCTTCACTTGGGATGTAAAGTGAATGTTTTCTTTCCTATGGACCTCAAATCTATCCCTGATCTTGTCCACCTTAGGACATTAAAAGGGAGGTCTTGTTGCTGATAGTACTATGAAGCAGAAGCTGCAAGAGGTGGATGCCTGGGGAGTTTGGGATGTTTTTCTGTAACTCAGCAGCTATTCTACGTGAAGTGGAGTGACCTGGTTGCAAACCAGCTTTGACTTTAAGGAGAAGAACCCGGCAGCTGGCCAGCTGGTCTGTGACCATCCAGAAAGTCTCTACCTCCTGGTGCCCTGGGAGTAGCTGTGATTTGGAGGACGTTTAGAGATTAAGCCTTGACCTTCTCTCATTTCAAGGGTTCCAGAGGATGAGTATAGCTTCCCAAAGCATGGAGATAGGGCAGGTGATCCCTATGACAGTGCTGCAGAGGCATCTTGTGGTGGACAGAGTGGGGTGGTTTGCAGTGGGTGCACAGAGACAAGGAGATACAAAGGGGATGGGTTTCTGGGCCACATGATGAAAGCCAGGTGTGAGGCTGTGTGTTCGTCTTTGGGGTCAACTTGTAAAGCTTGTGGACAACAGGAAGGGAGCAAACATCTACCATGGCCACCTTAATCCAATGTTGTTGTGGGGTCTCACCGAGAGAGACAGCTCTGGCCTCCTAAATGCCACATCTCAGCCTGGGATAGAGGTTGCCCTTTTGTTAAATGCAGCCATGTTGCAAAAGGAATGAGTTTGTCACATTGAATCAAGACAGCAGGGAAAGCATCTCAGACCCCTGAAATGACATTGAACCTATGCACTGTACCCTGCAGTTCTCAGCATCCTGAAAAACCACAACTCCCTTTCTGCAAGCCTGGTCCCTGTGTCACAGCCCATAAGGTTTCCTAGACCAGAGGGTGAGCTCAGGTCACAGGGAAGGGACTTGCTGGTTGGATTTCTTTTTCTCCAGGAGACAGGGTGAACAGAAGCGTGCAGCTTGTGCTCCCCTTTGCTTTCTTCTGCTACATGATGGCCCGAAGGGGTCTTTGCCTTTGTGTCCTCACGTGGCCTGGTGGAATACTTATCGGGGGGGGTGGTGATCCCCCGGAAGATCTGAGGTGCTGTGCACGGTGCCAGGGAGACCTCCTCCTGCTTCCAACCTGGAGGGTTACCAGGGGGATGCAGTTGACCTTTTTTTCTGCTTGGCTGTGCTGTGCTCCTCCAAGCAGATGCTGCTCTTGCTCTGGGAGACACAGGCGACAGGGAGCTGAGCATTGAAGCCAAGGCTCTGCAAAGGCAGAGGCTCCAAAGCCACCACTGATGGGACCTGCCATCCATCCTTCTGTGGGGGACTACCCAAATTTCATCCCTCACAGTGCCTCTACCTTACCCTGCTGCAATCACCACAGGAGACTGGTGTTTCAGTTCTCTGCTCATGGATGCCCTGGGTTTCTTTGGGCAAGAAATACAATGTCTCTGTGCCTCAGTTTCCCCACCTCAGCAAAGGATTTCAACACCCTCAGGACTTTCAGATGGAGGTTAGGAGGAATAAGCAATTTTCTTGTTCTCTCTCTCTCTTTCTTGGTGCCTTTTTTTCTTTTCTCCCTTCCTCCCCCCCCCCCCCCCCCCCCCCCTTTCCAATTCCCATCTATCTAGCCATTCCTACTCCCACCCAGGAAGTGTCTTCTGAAGCTGTAGAGACTGGAGAAAGGATGGGAACTACTCAGCCCATCCCTAATCCCCATCCAGTCCATCCCTAACAGTATGTTCCTCAAAACCAGTGAGGGAGCTGCCACATCCCCTCCAGAAGATTTATTCCCATATTTTATGGGTGATTTGGATTATCAAGAAAAGGGTAAAAAACCCACTCACCTAAGATGGGTCACTGTGCTGGCTCAGTCCTATGCTACCAGCACTCTGAAGACTCAGTTGTCCTGTTTAAATTTGTTGAAAACAAGTATTCAGATTTGAGAGATGTTGGTTTCTCCTGGCTAGTTAATTACATGGTCCAATAATAGCCCTATCCCTGCCCTGTTTTCTGCTTCTGCCTGTCATTAGAGGAGCCTAAAGAGGGAACAGCCACGGCTTGGGCAACCCTGGGTACCTGCTGTGGGGCCACCACATCTCAAATCCATTTTTCTCCACAGTCTGCTTCACGCCGAGAGCTTCTGAAAGGTGACACAGGAGGAGTCTACCTTCTTTTCCATTAAATCATTGCTGAAAACTTTCACTGCTCTGATGTATTAGCTGCTGAACTTCACAGAGGAGTTATTCCCAAAATACATGTTGGGAAGAGATTAAACTTGACATCTCAGCTATGGAGCCTTCCCCAGGCAAGGACAATACACAGAGCTGCAATAGGTTTTCCCTCTTCCCCAGCTGCTGGAGGAGGAACCTTCCCCTGAGTTATTGTTTTTTAACTTCTGCAGGCACTTGCTAAACAATCTCTCTCTAGAGTTAGCAAGGCCCCTGGGTGTCCATCTTTCATGGTCATGTGATGATCATCAGGTGGGAATTGGGAAGAAATCTGAAAGGTTCTGACTGTTGGAGGAAGCCTTTCTGAGCTACAGCAGCAAAGGAGGGAGAGGGGCTGTGCTGTCTCAATGATCTTCTGTGCTTCACAACAAGTGATTGCTACAGACAAGTAAAGAATAACAGCAGCTGCAGTGCTCCAGCAAGGAGCTTTTCATGCTGCACAAGCCATGTGTTTGAAGATGCATCTCATGTGACCTTCAGTGAAATGCAACCTCTCCTTCCTGCTGCACCTCTCAACTCCATCCATGTTTGGGCAAATGTCTTGACAGGGTGATAGTTATTGGTCCATGGAGGATAATGGGAAAAGGATGGCCAGGACACTGCATCCCAGAGGATGTGAATATCCAGCTGGTTCTAAGAACAAACTGACCCTACCATCCCACAGATAGATTGATTTAATTTGAACTGGTACTTTGGAGGTCCTCTAGACTGCAGCCTGCCTGAGGTAACTCACATGAGCCATCATAAATGTTTGCCTGCTCCTGAGCTCTGGGCCTGGGGCCATCCTCAACCTCTGGGTGATCTGCATCAATTTCTCTCCCCTGGATGCCACAAAGGTTCCCCTCTGCAGATCGTTGTCTCCTTGGTAACTGAACCACATCAGATAAAAATGAACTGAAACTTATCAGCCTGCAGAGCCCAAGTCATGAGATGGAAAGGAGGGAGGATGTTGGAAGTCTTGATCTGGCTGGTGAGGTCCAGCATGCAGACAGACCTATTGCCTCCACTGCCACAGGCTTTGTTCCAGCTTCTAGCTGGTGCTACAGCTCCCCTGTCTGACAAGTCTTGCAGCACATTCATCTCTTCCCAACGCTCTCTGTTCTAGAAAAGCTGTGGTGTCCCATGCACTATCTCTGCCCCATCCATTCCAGATAAAGCCCATATATCTGGGGAGAGGACAAGCCTTGAGCCCTTTGCTTCTACACAGCCCTTTATTATGGGAAGCAGTAGACATGACCCAAAATTAAAGCCAGGGCGTGTGTTTGCTGCTAACCCTATGGCTGAGGGTAATGACACTTCTCTAGGGAGATTGTTTGGGTACTTGGGCTGTCTTCCCTTCTCTTTATGTGGTTTTCTTTCAGCATCACCTTGACAAGAATGTCTGGAAGATCTGCCTAATTTAGAAGCAGTGTTTCAACACAGGAAAACAGTACTAAACTGTAAATCACTAACCAGTGGGGCTACCTACTAAATTTATCACCCTTTCCTACCCACCCCAGGTCCTTTCCTTCTCATCTACCTCCTCAGTTCTAATATCTTCTTTCCCTTCCTTCACCTGTCAGCTTACTCCTTTCCCTTTCAAGTGAACCTTAGCCCAGCAGTCACCTTACTCTCCATGTCATTCAGTCATTTAACATCTGTCATATCTGTCCCAAGACAGAAGAGAAAAAAACAAACCCTAAACCTCTTGAAGTGTGCAGTGGCCTTGTCTTCGCCATCTAGAATATCTCTCTTATGAAGAAGACAGAGAGAACTGGGTCTTTTTAGTGTTGAAAAGAGAAGACTGAGGGGGCATCTTATCAATGCTTATGAATACTTAAGAGGGAGGATGGGACCACTCCTTTTTCAGTGGCGCCCAGTGACAGGACAAGGGGTAACAGACACAAACTTATACATAAGAACATGAAGAGAAACTTCTTTAATTTAAGGGTGACAAAGCACTGGAACAGGCTGACTCAGAGAAGCACCTCTGGAGACATTCAAAACCTGCCTGGCCATGTTTCTCTGTGACCTTCTATAGGTGAACTTGCCTCGGCAGGGGGGTTGGACTTGATCTCTAAATGTCCTTTCAAACCCCTAGACATTGCGATTCTGTGATCTTTGGCCAGGCTGAGCAGAGGAAGGAGGGAATCTGATCAAAACATTGCTTTGCTCTTGGTTTAGCCTGTGCATTTATGTATAAGTATACAATTGTTTTCCTTGCAAATATAGGCACAACTTCAAGATAGCATTGGCAAAGGTGATTAGGAATGCAAGCAACCAAAGTCCCAACTCCTTCTGCTGCAGATCCTTTAAAAACAGCACCAGTTGTACTTTGGAAGGACATCATTAGACAAGTATTTTCCCTTCAGTCCCTGGCAAGAAGTCAACATTTGCATTTAAATAGGGCTGCCTTTTTTTTTTTTTGCTAGTGAACTGAGACGTGTTACAGAATAGCTGCACAGAGATAAAGATTCCTTTAAGAGAAAGAGGAGGGGATGAGAACTTAACCTCATTGAAAGCCCAGCCCATCTCCCATGTGCTGTCAGCACAAGAGAGGTTATTTATGCATCGAGAGTGCACCCGCTGAGACATAATCTAGTGCTCCCAGGAGCCTCTGCTTGCTGGAGGTGGAATTATAAGAATTAAAAATTACAAGTGTAAAACAAGGCTGGTCTAAAATGAAATATTACCCAGTAGGTGTAAATAATTCATGGGTGAAATAACCCTCCTGGGTCCCCCATCAATCCATCTTACTTCACAGATGGGAAGAGAAGCAATCTGTTGAAGCGGTGTTTGAAAACCTCGAGGATGCTTTCAGAGGTCCAGGGGTGGGTTGATTTTTTTTGAGTAGCTGTGGTTCATGTGGCCTATGAATGTCTCTTTGGGAAAGGATCAGTGCTGGTGCAAAATGGAGTTTCCTCCGATAATGAAAACTTTCTCATACATGATCAAAGGAGAAGAAAACACCCTTTGGCGAATAAAACCCAAACCAACCAACAAACAAAACCAAAGACAACACACACACACAAAACCCAAAATAAAACATGTTTTACTCCTTTTTTCCCAAGCAGAGTGCATCAGTAATTTAACTTGCATGTTCAGAGAGCCTTGAAGGACCCAGCAAGAACTTCTTTGTCTTTCAGCACAATCAAATCTATTTCCCAAAGGCAAAGTCTGGCTTTTTGGAAAGATTGTTTTAGGTCTGCTGTGTATAAGCTGGTCATGTCTGAGGTCAGCAATACTTGTGTGACTCCCTCCCACACAGATGAGGGGTTAGAAGGCCCTGCAAACACTACATGAGCAATGTTTGGGACTATAATGGAAAAGGCAGGATGGTCCTGCTCTGGCAGGGGGGTTGGATTTGAAGATCTCCAGATGTAGATTTAGATTGGTGTGGTGGAAAAAATTCTTTGCTATGAGGGTGGTGAGACACTGGAACAGGTTTCCCAGAGAAGTTGTGGATGTCTCATCCCTGGAAGTGTTTAAGACCAGGCTGAATGAGTCTTTGAGCAACCTGGTCTAATAGGAGATATTAGTGCCTGTGGCAGGGGGGTTGAAACTAGACGATCTTTAAGGTCCTTTCCAACTCAAGCCATTCTGTGATCCAGCACCAGTCTCCATGGTGGCTGAAGGGGTGCATTAAAAGCAGTCTTTGTAAAAGTTCTGAAGTGTGTCTCCAGGCCAGCCAGAATTCATATAAACAGCTTAATGTCCTACTGAGCTAATATATCCTAGCTTTCAGCAGGGCTTTTTGACTGGTAGGTGAGCCCAGCATGCCAAGGTGGGTGCATCATGAATCTGTGGAACCACTTGCTGCAGGATACTGCCAACACTGAAAGAGTCCGTGGGTCTGGAAATGAATTCATCAGATTTATGGAGAAAAAAACCACCCATTTATGGTGATTAAAAAAATAAAGTCACTATCCCTAAGCAGAAGATAAGAGCTAGCAGCACAGCATATGTTTGTCTTATCCATCGATGCATCCATCTTGGGTATAAATGAGGCTCATTTTCCTGCAGCTTTTTGTAGCAGAAAGCTTAATCCTATCCTTAATCCTATTGCTCCTCATCTTTTCCACTGTGTGTCCCTGGTAGAGCTTTCTGTTATGATGGAATTTAAGCACTAGATCAGAGGCTTTTGTTCTGGGAGGGTTTCATTTGGGGTGATGTTTTGAATAGCATGTGTAGTTGTGTATAGATGAGTGAGAAATAATGACAAAAGAGACCTGGTGGGACATGGAAATGAATTTTGGGATGCATTACGGGAAAAAATTCTGTCTCCCACACTGACTTACTCATGGCAGGAAAATCTATCTGTGGGCTTGTTAACCATGCCCTGATTGTCTCCTGTGTCATTCACATCTCCCAAAGGGTGTATCTCGGGTGCATCTAACCACAACAGGACCCTTCTATGCAAAAGGACCTGGTGGCTTACCAGCTAGTGAGGCTTCTCCTGGTGCACACTTGTCATCTTCCAATGATGCTTTTTTAATCATTATTTTTATATGTACTTTTAAATATCTAAAGGGTGAGTGTCAAGAGGATGGGGCGAGGTGTTTTTCAGTGGTGCCCAGTAAGAGGACAAGGGGCAATGGGCACAAAATGGAACCCAGCAAGTTCCACATAAACATTAGGGAAAAATATTTTCTTTGAGTGATGGAGCATTGAAACAGATTGCCCAGAGACATTGTGGAGTCTTCTTCTCTGGAGCTTCCAAACCCACCTGGATGTGATCCTGTTCAATCTGGAGAAAAGAAGGCTCGGGGGTGACCTTATTGTGGCCTTCCAGTATCTGAAGGGGGCCTACAAGAAGGCTGGGGAGGGACTTCTCAGAATCTCAGGTAGTGATAGGACTAGGGGAAATGGAATGAAGCTGGAGATGGGGAGATTCAGGCTGGAGGTGAGGAGGAAGTTCTTCACCGTGAGAGTGGTGAAGCCCTGGAATGGGTTGTCCAGGGAGGTGGTTGAGGCCCCGTCCCTGGAGGTGTTTAAGCCCAGGCTGGATGAGGCTCTGGCCAGCCTGATTTAGTGTGGGGTGTCCCTGCCCATGGCAGGGGGATTGGAACTATATGATCCTTGTGGTCCCTTCCAACCCTGACTGATACTATGATACTATGATTCTATGCAACATGCTGTAAGTGAACTTGCTTTAGCAGAAGAGTTGGGCTAGATGATCTTCAGAGATACCTTCCAAAGCTCACCATTCTATGATTCTGTGATTTTCCCACTTAGCTTTGCAGCCAATACAGATGGAAAGAAGCTGTTTGCAGTTATAGGTGTAATTTGTCAGGTAATGCTGTGATACTGCAGTAATGTGTCCCCCTTTCTTCTCTAGCAGCTTTTAGAAATTCAGCAATCAAGAAGTCACTGCCCATCAGGGACAAAATGTAGCACTCTGCTGATTTCTCTGGCTCTGC
Source organism: Dryobates pubescens (assembly GCF_014839835.1). NCBI lineage: Eukaryota > Metazoa > Chordata > Aves > Piciformes > Picidae > Dryobates > Dryobates pubescens. The sequence goes on along the minus strand of NC_071625.1, from coordinate 14,904,491 downwards.
AAAGCTGGTAAATTGGCATGAAAATTGTTTCCTGGAAGTCAGAGCTTAATTCTTGAGACATGAAGAGGTTAACAACTTAGGAGGAAGAGAAAAACCACAGAAAATTCTGTTTGGACACTAAGGATATTTTAAGAAGCACTGAAGAAGGCAATAGGAGGAAAAGATTAGAGAAAAAGGAGAAGGAAAATGAGAAAATGAGGCAGTGTTTGAAAGGAGAGGACACAGCTCTGGCTACTGGGATTATTCATTCTCATAGGAGACATAAAAGAGCTAAACAAGAAAATGCCATGCAGAGATCACACATTGTTTTTAAGGACAGGCCCCCAGACATGATCCCCGCTGGCTGAGCTGTAACCCTGCTCCCAATCAATCTCTCCTTCCTGAAATGTCACTAACCTGCACTTAAGTGCAATAAGACTTTGCAGACTAATTGAAATTCTGAGCCAGAGTCAGGAGACATTTGCTTCAAGTAGTGTTTTAATTGTCTGCTCCCTAGGCTGGTAACAGAATATTTTGCCTCTTGCATTATTCAAGGAGACACAAGAGCTCAACCTTTCCCTTTAGGTTAGTGCCTCTCCTGTCTTGGGTTTATGTTCTGTTCTTTATTTGGCCTCTGCTCATGCATTACCTGCATGCATCCTCATGTGCCTTGCTCAGCTAGGGATCAGAAAATCTCAACCATCCCATCTGCTTAGATGCAGCATTTTGATTTTCCTCATTACGAGAGGGACGTTGAGGTGCTGGAGCATGTCTAAAGAAGAGGAATGAAGTCGGTGAAGGGCCTGTAGAACAAGGTGTATGAAAGGTAGCATCAGGACAAAGACACTCTCTAGCTTAGGGATCAGAGACAAAAGGAAGATGAGTATCCTGAGGCCACCTACCAGATTTCTAGCAAGAAATTCAGAGTTACTAGGCTTGTGGTCGTCTGATGCTGATGGTCCCTTCCCCTTCCAAATGGCAATACTCCTTGCAGACCTCAGGTGTCCTGGTTTCAACCCTGTCTGCAAGGAACACCTGGACACCTTGTGCTGAAAGGAGATTGCCAAATGGGCAGTTGGATGTGATTGTGAGTCATCAGGCAAGACACCTATATAGAGCTAGTTCACCACCTGCCTGAAGCACACAGGCTTGTTCCTTCTCATTTTATTCAGTTTTGGCTCATGGTTCATGCTCATTTTAACCACATATGGTTCCCCACCATCTCTCAATTCCCCATACTATGAGAGAAGGATACCTCCGACGAGACGGCATCCTTGATCAGGTCATCTGGTCTCCTTCCTGAGGAAGGATTCATCTCACTGTAAAGCAAGATAATGAAATAGCCTACACTCTAAAAGTGCTTAATTCCATCCTTTAATTATGAAGGGCTCAGACATATCTGCACTGTAGTCCTCTAAAACATGCAGAGATGTTGCCTGCTCTGGCCACGCTTTGGGGGATTTTACATGATCTTACAGTGAACTCAGAGTATAGAACAAGCTGCTTTACTTCCCTTTAAATCTTGCTCTGCAGGGAGAAGTGACTCTCTTGAGGGTAGGAAATTGTATTTTATGTGTAATTGACTTGGAGTTCCTTAGAGCTCTCCTCACCCAGCAATGCCCCAAAGACCCTGTCCTCCAGACTGCAGAGAGGGAGGCATGAGTTATGCCTGCTATTAATGAGTTTTAGACTCAGTCTTCCTAATAAGATGAACTCACAGTCTTTTCTTTTCTGTTAGTTCCTTTTTTGGTGTATAGCTTCACTAATTTCTCTCTCTCATTCACACACATTCCTGCACTCCCTGAGGAGTAAGGGAGAAAAAGGGCTAATAACAACATTGAACTTAACACACCTGGACAGACTTGTTCAGAAGGTAAAGTCATAATCCATCTTTACTGGCATAATTTGCTATGCTGAGCCCCCACTTTGAAACACACACGCGTGCTGATAGCTGTGCAACAGGCACACCAACAGGCTCAGCCTCTAAATGTGGACCTTTTATTTTTGGTGTCTAAAGTTGGACCACTTGAATACCCCACACTGTAATTCTTTTGTGGATTTGGTGGCAATAGATGAACTGCCACTCCCCTTAGGCACCTTCAGCCCAGAAACAGGTTGTGGGAAGTGCAAGAAGAACAATACCACGAAGACATGGGAGATACAGAGATAGTTACTGTCTGGCCAAGAAGCACTACCTGGAACACAGCCAGCTTGAACAGCAAATTTCAGATTAGGCATGGATACAACCTAGGTCCAGGTGTGCAGGACTGAGATATTTGCTTTGGTGACAACTTCCACAGCTGGGAAGTGCTGATTCTTGTTTGGATGCTAACTAAAAAAGTATTCAACAGATGAGTTGTGTTTGGCAAAGCCCATGAGTTATGCTAGATCTATACTTGGTCTTACTAAACATCTTGGCCAGTAGATGTTGCTCTTGGCTCATACTGATGTGCTCAAAAAAAAGATGTATCTAACCTAAGACATTTTGGAACCTTCTGAACCTATGCAGTGCAGATCTGCCCTTCACCCAGTGTTCTGATTTTGGCCATCACAGTTCATCCCCATGAGATGGGCGGGACAGCCAGTCAATATTTCTAGGGGAGATGTTGGATTGAACTTATCAGAAAGGTGGTGGAGACAGCTGTAGAGAGAGAAAATATTGGAGAGAAACATGCTGAAAGAGGCTGGTGTTAAACAAGTTTTGGGTTGGGGTCTGTAGGGGCTGCAGCTCTCACTCGGAGTTGAGCACCATGATCCTTTAGTGCCATGAGAAGCAGGTGCTGTGTGTCACATGTATCTGATGGTTTCAGATACAAGTGGTAGAGAGAGGAGTGGAGAGCAGGGCTGAACTCCTAGGGGTGTATACATGTGGGTATCTAGATGTTATTTGGCCATTTTTCCAGTTTCATGGAGTGTTAGAGGACACTGAATTCCTTGGTGTATTGGCACTCCATCCTGAATTGTGCTAACCATCAGTGATAACCCAACCACATCTGACTCCTCTGAGCACCAATGGTAACCAAAGGAAAAGGGGATGCAAAGAAATCTTCCTCTGTCAGTTTCCATCCTCTACACTCTTATGGACTAATTTCCACTCAGTTTTGGGGAGTATGCTGGAAAGAAAGCAACATCTATGATCTAATTCAAATGTACCCATTTGCACAGACCTTCTCAGAGCTCAGGGATGTTTGTCTGCACCTTCTCATATTAAAAAAACCAAACCCAAACAGCTAATGCACATGATGATTAACATGTAAGTACAGCAAATAATTTGTAAAGTAGTCTGAATTTCTGTGTGTCTGTTAATACATCCACTCTTCTCCTCTTCCCCCTCCGTGCACACTCACCTCTCTCCTCTGTAGTACCAATCACAGCAGTATTTAGGCACTGTCTAAAGCTGGCTCTTAGGATCAAGGACTGTCTGTGCCTGTTTTGCCTGTGGAGTACCAATCCCAGGACAGCTTTCATCTCACTCAAGGCCTCTTAACTCTGCTGGGATATAAATGACAAATATGAATAACAGAAAAAAATCATTTGTGAATGTCTGGGTGAATGCTGAACCTTTGTGGTATCTCGTTATCTCTGCTGATATAATCTCTCAACACTAGTCCTCAGACCAAGAGAATTTCATGTCAGATCTGTCTGTAGGAAAAAATGGTTTAAAGGACAGATTTTTAACTCTGCTGGCTAAAGATTATGGGCATCAGTGTCTGAGTCTGAAGGCTCGGGGTTAGAAAATGCTCATGAAGCTGCTTCAGATTTTCTTTAGGGAAGAGCTTTCTTTTAGTGGTGTTAACAAGAGAAATCAGGAGACCTCACCTGTAGCAAGGTAACATGGCCATCCTGGATGAATCCATTATGAAGAACAAGAGCTCAGCTCCTATTTCAGGATAAAAACCACAATGTAAGACCATGGGTATCCCGCATGCAGGACCAGATGGAGTTGTATTTCCTTGTATCACCCTGGGACTTTGAAGAGAGGTAACAGGCAGGTATGAGTGATCCCCTCTCACTATTGATAGAAAAGGTGATGACCTTTGGAACATGTATTTATGAGGAATTGCTTTAATCATTATAATCCAGTGCCTCTAATGGATCTGTGAGTGAATTGCTGTACCTGCAGTCTGTTTCACAGGGCCCCAACTTCAAACTGCCAACAAGGATGCTAATGACTCAACACATCTACTACCCCTTAGCATCAATGTCAATTGATCAATATTAACCCCCTAATTGTAATGTTTATCAAGGTCAATGTTATTGATTTCTTGCCCTGGATGCTAAGACATTCTAGATACCACATGGTTATTATTCCAGATACCAAACTGCTGCTCCTTTCTCCTCAAACTACCATGAAGGAATCTAGTAGCAGCTTTTCATTTAGGTGCCTCCAATGCTTTGAACATATCTCCACTTTCTCCTTTTCCATGGTGGTCTCAGTTGCCCATGGGACACACCAATGAAATAATTGTCGTTGACTTCAAATGCTTGCTATATAATAAACCCCCTTCACTCAGCTGCAGGCAGGATTCCCAAGGTGATTCTGCTCATACCTCAGATTTCTGGTTTTTACCTGAAACACTGGATGACTGAAAAAGTTCCTCTGTTTCTAAATGCCCTAAGTAATTTGATCAACCAATAGTGCTCATTTAATAGTCAGAGGAGCACAGACTGAGAGCAAGCAGAATGTTAATAATACTGACTCTTCAATATCAGATAAATCAGAGACCCTGCAAAGACCAACGAATGAAATGTTTCATGGCTAACTTCAAGATTTGTGGTGCCAAGGACCTGATCTCCTACCAGATAGCTCACTGTAATTTGTATCCCAGAGAAGGGAGAGAGACATTTTCTGGAAAATTACTATCAATGGGATCTGAGAGGCTTCAGAAGCTCATAGGGATACCTTAGATGGCATTCAGAGACCTGGAACATGCCTTTGGACAAAAAAACCATGAAGAACAGGTTGCCCAGGGAGGTGGTGAAGGTCACATCCCTGGAGACATTTGAGGTCAGGCTTGATGTGGCTCTGAGCAGTCTAAGTCCCTGCTTACTGCAGGTGGGTTGGACTAGATGATGTTTAAAGATCCTTTCCAACCCAGTGCATTCTTTGATTCTAGGGTTCTAGGTTTCTACATCTTTGGACACATCTTTCTCAGTAAGGTGACCTCCTGAGCTGCCTGGACATGAAGTACTTATTGTCTCACAACTTGGGTTTGCAGATAAGTTCATCTCTGCTCTATGCCCTCACCCCTTAGACACAAAACCAGCATTTAACTCCCCCAGAACCTTTTCACTCACCTTGCCCAAGTGGTGCCTGACCCAACCATTCTATCTGTCGTTCCTCTTAATAAGACTAGTTAATGAGAGACAGAGACAGAAAGTACACACACACACACAAATCCTAAAGCCTGCTCCCTTCTGCAATGAAAAACCCTAACGAGGTGTCAAAGGATGAGCTGGTATAGGCAGCCTGTGCCCAGCAAGGCAGCCAAGATTAGCATCTTCCCACTGCAGGATGAATGTAACCGACAGCTTTGCAAAGGAGAGGACACCAAAGGGAGAAATGTCTGCTGACAACTCGCTTGTTCATCAGCCTTCCTCAGAGGTGCACACACACTGAGTGCTTTCATGTGGTTTTCAACCACCTCCGTTCCCCTTCCAGGCAAAATCCTCATTATTGACATCTCTGTGTGAAGAGGGTTTGGCTGCACATCTCAAAACGTCATTAAATATTTGGTTTAATAACTGCCAAGGCGGCTGCCTCAGTATTGTGCTGGAGTTTGCATTTCTGGCTCTGTCTTGGGAACAGTTAGAGGAGCTGGGAGTGCTGTGAGCCACAAATAGTGTCTGCAGAGCAGTGTCTCCTTGGCAGAACTGTTCCTGGGTTGTCTCCCTGGGTGATTTACTCGGTGTCCTCCTGGAAGATGCTTACCCTAAGAAAATTTAACTTCTATCTGTCCTGTACAGCAGGTGCCCTGTGATACTGCAGGCAAGTCTTCCAGCTTCGCAGCCACTCCCCAGATGATCTTGCAGAGGCAATAATAGCACAGCCCTGCCTTGGAGGGCTCTTGATGAAAGAAATATGTCATAGCTTGTGGAGGATTGAGAAACTGTGATCTTGGGACCCATAGAAACCTTTCAGCTGGAAATGCTGTTCAGGAAACAAACTGAAATTGCACAGGGCTTGCAAAGCTCTGGGTGTTACAACATGTTGCTGCATTTATGGGTTTGTGCAGTGTTCTGCAAGTGCTTTAGAGCTTTTTAAGGCTGAAAACACCTATGGCAAAAACAAGGCCATTCAAGTAAGGGCAGATGGAACATGAAAGGAAATTTCACAAATGTTCTTCTTTGATTTCCTTTTTGAACAAGCTTTTATGCGAATAGATAGTTGCACTCATATCAGGAAAGGTTTCCATCAACTTGGGCTGCTTAGATTTTTATGTGTTCATGTGTTTACCACTGCACAGAGGCACAGATACAGAGAATCATAGAATCGCCTTGTTCAGAAGAGACCTCTAAGATCATCCAGTCCAACTGTTAACTCAGCACTGCCAGGTCACCACCAAACCATGGCCCTCAGCACTAACACTACGTATCTTTTAAATGCCTCTAGGGATAGCCACTCTCCCACTTTCCTGGGTAGTCTGCCCCAACCCATTACAGGCACAACACTTGTGACTGGCCTCTCCCAACTGGATTTAACTCCATTCTTCACCACTCTTTGGGCCTGGCATTCAGACACTTTTTTATCCAGTGAAGCATCCACTCATCCAAGCCACGAGCATCCAGTTTCTCTACACACATGTCTATGTTATGACCCCTCTGTGCTTTGCACAAAGGTCTGCAATCACTTTTAGAAGCAAATAGTATGTGAACTCATCTCTGATGTGATTTATACAGTAACAGAGAGGTTCAGGATAGGAAAGCATTTCACTCCTCCCTGATGGTGCATGCTGGATTTTCCTTCAAAATTCTGTTCTCTGATATTTTTCCTGCTCCGCTTTCAAATAAGTTAAGTGATTAGGCCCCTAGGGCTTTCTTAGGGGAAGAGTTTTCCATGTTCTTATTTGATCTCCAGCTCCAGACTAAACAGTCCTTTTTCCATTTCCCTGCCCACCTCCCCCACTATTTCCCAGAAATAATCTCTTTATCCCCAGTGTTTCATTTGCAATAAGCACAGCTTTATGCTGGGTTTCCTTGAAAGCTAAGCACTGTGGCCTCATTTCCATCTTCTTTAAGTGATTTGCAAAGCAGGGGAATATTGAACCTGGTCCTAAATGTTTTTCCAAACTGAGCCTTGTTACCTTCATTTGCATTGTTATGGAGATCAGTGGCAGCTTTGACCACTCAGCAGCTTTGAAAAATCACATCACTGATTTGGATATCCAGAAGTCAGTGATCTGAGCAGCTTTTTGAATAGTGATGGAGAATACTGGCTTGACCTTGAGCTGTCTGTGCTCTGAACATATCTCCATGAAAGAGAGTGATAGTAATAAAGTTAAGGTAGGAAGAGGCCAAAAAACTGGGGAAACATCATAAACCATCTTGTTGGCCAGATCAGAGGTCTTTCAGCCCAATATCCTCTCATCAGCAGTGTCTACCAAGAGAAAACTTTGGAACAAGACAATCGTAGGGAGTCCTTCCAGCCTTCAGCAGCTGGCAGCCCAGAGATCTTCTGATCATCACATTTAGTGTTTGGTTTTTTTCTTTCACACATCTCCCTAGCTACATTTGCTATTCATAGAAACTTTGGTTCTTTTTCATGCTGTGATAAGCACTGCACAGTTTGACGGTGCTCTGCATCTGTAAGTTATGTCCTTCATTGGTTTTGCACCTGTCTCCTGTTAAGTTTCATTTGACATCCTTCAATTCCAATATTGGAAAGCACAATGAACAGCCATTCTCTAGTTACCTTGCCATGGTCACTCATGAACTTTTATTGCATCTGCATCATTTTCCCACCATGACCCATCCCTAATCCATGAAGAAGAGTCCTAGTGGAAGGTTATGGCTGTTGTTAATACAGAGTTTGGCAGAGATAAGCGCACACAGAACAGAAAGAATGATCCTGGCTGTGCGGATGAACGCTCCTGTCTTGGATGTCCCCTGTCTAATCATAGAATTTGTTTTGGTTGGAAGAGGCCTTTGAGGTCATCAAATCCAACCATTAACCCAACACTGCCAGGTTACCACTAATCCATATCACTCAGCATGGCATCTACAAGACTTTCAAATAACTTCAGAGGTCGTGACTCCACCACTGCTCTGGGAAGCCTGTTCTGGTGCTTGACAACCCTTTAGGTGAAGAAACTTTTCCTGATGTCCAATCTAAACCTCACCCTGGCACAACTTAAGGTATCACCCAGAACTTTTTCTCCCAGAAAGGGTTGTCAAGCATTGGAACAGGCTACCTGATGGAGTCACCATCCCTGGTAGGATTTAAAAGGTGCATAGATGTGGTGCCAAGGGACATGTTTTAGTGGCTGCCTGGCAGTTCTGGGCTAGTTGTTGGACCTAGTGATCTTAAAGGTCCCTTACAACCAAAATAAAAACAAAAAAAATCAGTGATTCTAACTGTGGTGGCTTTATGTAGTCTAGGCATGTTTCTCAGACACAAGATGTCCTGGCCTGTTGAGTCTGAGAGAGCTGCCAACAAGAAGTGTCTGATGTAGTGTGTCAGCAAAGACCCTTCTGCTGTGCTCTATTGATTGTTTTGTGTTGATTCCTTAGTTTTTGCTGTTGTCACTGTCATCTAATTTAAGGCATTGCTGGTAAATTAAAAGTGAGTGAGTGACTGGCATCTGAGACACATCACAGCTGTCAGCTGTGAAGATAAACTCCAGATCAGGATGCAAGTCTTCCCAAAGATCAAGGGTGTTTGGACGAAGCATCTGAGTGGAGCTCTTTCAGTTAATTTGTAGTATGAAAGATCTATTCTTCTGGCATCTCTGCTGAAGATTCAGAACAAGACATGGCAAATATGAACTTGCCAGCTGATTCTCACCATCTTGAAATTTCCTCCATTTAACTGTGAAGAATTAAAATGCATTCAATCAGTCTAGCATGACGAGTCATTTGTTTTAGTGCATGGTCTTGATAAGAACCAACTGAGGAGTATCAAAAAGCCCTTTAGAAACTGGATTAAAGGCCTCCCTGAATGACAGTCTCCATGGCACTCAAACCAGACTCCTGAGCAGCAAGCCTGACATGCAATGGTCACCACTGAAAAACTCAGGCTAAGAATCAGAGAATTATTGAATCATTGAATTATTGAATCATCACAGAATCATAAAATCCACAAGGTTGGAAAAGACCTCAAAGATCTTCAAGTCCAACCTGTCACCACATATTTCACGACTACTAGGCCATGGCACCAAGGGCCACGTCCAATCCCCTCTTGAACACCTCCAGGGATGGTGACTCCACCACCTCCCTGGGCAGCACATTCCAATGGCTAGCAACTCTGTGAAGAACTTGCTCCTCACCTCGAGCCTAAACTTCCCCTGGTGCAGCTTGAGACTGCGTCCTCTTGTTCTGGTGCTGATTGCCTGGGAGAAGAGACCAACCCCCTCCTGGCCAATGGAAGAGACCTCTAGAGGTCATCTAGTCCAACCCCCGTGCAGTAAGCAGGGACATTCCCAACTAGATCAGATTGCTCAGAGCCCTATCAAGCCTGATACTGAAAGTCTTCAGAGATGAGGCCTCCACCACCACCCTGTGCAACCTATTCCAGCATTCCACCACCCTCATACTGAAAAACTTTGTCCTAATGTCCAGTCTAAATCTGCCCTTTTCTAATTTAAGATGGTTGCCCTTTGTACTGTTGCTGCATGCTATTGTAAACAGCCTCTCTCTAACTTTCTTGCAGTGCCCTTCTGCTACTGGAAGGCCACAACAGGGTCTTCACAGAGTCTTCTCTTCTCCAGGCTGAACAACATAGCAGTTAGGACCATTCTCAAAAAGTCAAAAAGACAAGCTAAAGCTTGCCATGTGATGGAGGTAATTGCTGCTGGTTGTGATGGGAATCTCTGGAGCTGGAGGTGTGAGCCACAGCCAATCCAGTTAAAGGGAATAAAAAGCAAAGTAAGAAATGCCTTCAGTTCTGCAAGGCTGTAGCTGAGAAAATTTTGCTAAGTGGGAATGGGTTGAGTGTGTGACCTTCACAGGAGTCAGTGCCTTGGTAAAGCAAAATCCTTCATAATACATTTGCAGCAGACTCATTATTTCTGGATTAAGGACAGATGGCAACTCAACCCGCATCGATCAGTGGGATGTAGCAGTTTGTTGAGAGCTGGTGAAACAGGACTCCTGGGGCAACAGGGACTATCTGCAAAGGGTCCCATTAACATCAGTGGGATTTTGAACTGTATTTTGCATGACTGACTTGCTTCCCAGCATCAGAAGGTCTCCTCCAACTCCACGCTTGTAATCTAAGCAGGGGCAGAGCAGGGAATTGTGTGGCAGACAGGTGAGAACACAGGTTTGCTGGAATATGGCGAGTCCATGGAAGTTGTTGAGGCTGAGTCACTCATGATGAAACAAGTGATGGGGCATGTATGCAGCTACTGCAGTGACAAAATCCCACTCGTGTCTCTTCACTGGGCTAAAAGCATCTGGACAGACTGAGGCCAACTGTGCAAGGTTCAAAAAGGCCAAATTCTGGGTCCTGCACTTCAGTCACAAAACCTCCATGAATGATACAGGCTTGGGGAAGAGTGGCTGGAAAGTTGCTTGGCAGAGAGGGATCTGGGAATGCTGCTCAAAAGCTGACTGAACATGAGCCAGAATTTTGCTCAAGTGGCCAAGGCCAACAGCATCCTGGCCTGTATCAGGAATGGTGTAGCCAGGAGTAGAGAAGTGATTTTTTGTCCCTGTACTCAGTAGTGTTGAGGTTGCACCTTGAGCACTGGGTTCAGTTTCAGGCACCTCACTCCAAGAAGGACATTGAGCTGCTGGAACCTGTGCAGAAAAGGGCAATGAGGATGGTAAAGTCTCTTGAATACAAGTTCAAGGAGTGGCTGAGGGATCTGGGGTTGTTCAGTCTGGAGAAGAGGAGCCTGAGGAGAGACCTCATTGCTCTCTATAACTCCCTGTAAGCAGGTTGTAGTGAAGTGGGTGTTGGTCTCTTCTCTGTAGTATCAAATGATAGGATGAGAGGCAATGGCCTGAAATTGCATTAGTAAAGGTTCAGATTGGATATTAGGAAAGATTTCTTTACCAAAAAATATCAAACATTGGAACAGGCTGCCCAGGGCAATGGTAGAGTCAACATTCCTAGAGGTATTTAAAAGACATTTGGATGAGTTGTTTGGAGATATGGTCTAACAGTTGTGTACAGGGAGATACTAGGTAACAGCTGGACTCAATGATCTTAAAGTCTTTTTCACTCAGATTCTGTGAAAGCCTCTGTGTGGTTGCCATAGCTCAGCAGCTCCACAGCCATGGTAGATCATTCACTTGTTACGCAGCCACCCCTTCCCACCTGACATATGCTTTCAAGTAAGAAGCAGAAGAACCAAGTGTTTTACTCATGGCACAACATTTTCTTTCCCCCCCTTCAAAGGTGGGATGAATATAACTTCATATAATAGGGCTTTAACTGATTGTTTACAGCACCACTAAAAAAGACAAATCACCTGAACCACTGAATGACTAGAAACACTGAATGACTAGGAAAAGCAGGAAGATTTCAAAAGGTTTATCTGACAGCCAATAAACAGGATAAATAACACACAGTATTTCATTTGTCAGGACCATGGGACAACCTGATGATAAAAAAGGACTAATCCATAAAGTGAGGAATACTTTTGTCTTGGCTGTAAATGCCTGTGTTGATTTAGTAAGTGCTCTGGTACTTCTCTATCTTCTCTAGCACTCACAAATGGCTTGGAAACGGAGAAATAAGGAGAGAAAGGAAGTTATTTGTGCTCAACTGCATAAAGAGATCTCATTCCAGTTAAGGGTTTGAGATCATGATGGGTTTTATCTTGGTTTGACTGGTTCTTCTGTTGCTGAGGGTAAGCAGAGCAAGAAGTCTGAGACCGGAGCATAGACTGGCCCATGCTCTTTGCTTGCAGTGAGACCAGGCAGCATCTATGTATTTTCAGGGGACTCATACAATCATAATATGTTATATCCCCAAGTGCAGACCCGTTTGAATAATGCATCATCAAAACAGGGACACCATGTCAGACAATCAGTCTGTATAGCCAATCTGCATTTTAGAACCACAGAATCACAGAGTTGTGGTCAGAAAAGATCTTTTAGATCATCAAGTCAAATCATTCTCCAGGGCTGCCAAGTCTGGTGCTAAACCATGTCTCTCAGCACCACATCTGGGTATATTTTAAACATCTCCAGGAATGGGGGTTAAACCGTCTCCCCGGGGAGCCTGTTCCAGTGTGAGAACTGCGTCGACCCCGAGCGCTCCGCTTGTCCCAAGCGGCGCCGCTGCCGGGCGAGTCTGCACGCAGCACTCTGCACAGCTCCGGGGGCGCAGCCCTCCGCCGCGCCTGCAGTGCGGGGGTGAGGGGGAACCGGGGGCTGCCGGGGCAGCACGGGGAAGCGGGGGAACGGGAGGAATCCGGCAGCGGCGCTCTGCTTCGCACTGCCTACAGAGCCCTCTGCCCACGCCGCTCCGTTCCCACAGCTGCCTGTCCCGCCGGCCCCGCGCCGCTCCGTTCCGACCGATGCCTGCGGCCCGGAGAGGCCCATGTGGCATAGCCCTGCGCCCCCCGCGCCGCTCCTCGCACTGTGTGCACCTGCTGCCAAAAAAACTCGGCACTGCACAGAATCACAGAATCTCCCAGGATTTCAAGCCATGGAAATGGTGCTATCCCTTCTCTTTGATACGTAGTTCCCCTACTGCGTTTCCTTCCCGTTTTCCCTCTGCTCTGGTCCAATCTAATGGACCGTTTGGCAGCGTTTTGCCTTTATTTACTCCAAGGGAATTACTTGAACCTTGGCACGGAGCCCTCCCACCCCCCTCGCTGACCAGCGTAACCAGGTTGTGAAAGAACCCTTTCAGTGAAGAAGTTTTTTTCTAATGTCCAACTTCAACCTCCCCTGGTGCAACTTAAGGCCATTTGCTGTTGCTCTGTCACTTGTTACTAGGGGGAAGAAATTGACCCCAGTCTGACTACAGCCTCCTTTCAGGGAGTTACAAGGTCTCTCCTCAGCCTCCTTTTCTCCAGCCTAAACAGCCCCAGTTCCTTTAACCACTCCTCGTAAGACCTGTTCTTTAGACCCCTCATCATATTTGTAGTTTTTGTTCATAAACACAACAGTAAATAATCTTTGAAGACACTGGAGCAATTATGCATCTCAACTTAAAAAACATCCTAAGCAAATAGATCCCAAGCAAAGCCAGGGCTTATGTGGTGCTGCCTTCTTCCTTTTAAGCACCACTCTTAATTTGTAAGGGAGTGAGAGCAAAGAATCACAGAGTTGTCCGAGTTGGAAGGGACCTCAAGGATCATCTAGTTCCAGCCCCACTGCCATGGGCAGGGGCTCTTTCCATTAGATCAGGTTGCCCAGAGCCACATCAAGCCTGGCCTTAAAATCTTGCAGGGATGGAGCTTCCACCATCTCTTTGGGCAACATGTTCCCATGTCTTACCACCCTTATGGTGAAGAACTTCTTCCTAATGTTTAATTTAAATCTACCCTCCTCTAGCTTGGATCCATTCCCCCTAGTCCTATCACTACCTGACTCCTAAGAAGTCCCTCCCTAACTTTCTTCTAAGCCCTTTTCAGATACTAGAAGGCCACAATAAGGTCTCCTCAGAGCCTTCTCTTCTCCAGACTGAACAACCCCAACTCTCTCAGCCTGTCCTCATAGGAGCTGAGTTCCAGCCCCCTGATCATCCTTGTGGCCCTTCTCTGGACATGCTCCAGCATGTCCAGATCCTTCCTGTAATAGGGGCTACAGAACTGGATGCAGTACTCTAAGTGGGGTTTCACCAGAGCAGTGTGTTGCAGCCCAGGACATGATTGGCTTTCTTCACCTTGCTGGCTGGTTCACTAACCTGTGTTTCCATCCTTCTCTTTTTTCCCCATCTTATCTTCATTCTTAAGTTTCTATGCAGTTTCCACTGCATTTAGCAGCGTGAATGTTGCTGAGCAAGTGTTGATTTTCAGCCTGTCTTGGTAGTAGAGTATGAGGTCATGGCTTTATCTTGTATCAGTCCATCCCTGTGAAAAGTGATGCTGCTAATGTCCCTGTATTCTTATCTGACACATAGCTGGGCTGTTGAGCACCCTCATATTTCCAAGGTAGGCTGCCTTGGGTGTGCAGGAGTACACAGCTCACAGGACGGCTGTGATCTCCACTGCCTCATAAATAGAAATACAAGGAGGCTGGGTCAACTGAAGTGCGTTATTTACATCTGACTCTTGGTGAGAAAAATAAAAGGGGTTTTATTTCATTTTTATTTGAAAAAGCAGCATTTGCCTTCCTCTCAGTGTTTCCTCTCTTATAAAAACCCCAAACAAAACAAACAAACAAAACCACCACCAAACCTACATCTTTGAGCTCATTATCTTTCTCTGTGCCTGAGCACAGCACATAGCTGAATTTCTTGGACTTGGAGCATCTCCAAGTGTAGCTGTACATAATGAGAGAATGCACAGCAGGAAAAGCACCCATCTGAGAGTGGCCACCTCTGCGATGAAGGGCCACCTCTGCTCCTCCCCATGAGGTGGGCAAATGATAGAGCGGATGCAGTCAACAGATGTTAGAAGCATAGGCCTATAACGAAGCATGTTTTAGCTTGCTGCTTATGGCCAATGAGGAGTGAGCTGACCACTGAGGGATATGACAGCTTATCCATCACTTGAAGAGCTTGGGTGTTCCCCTGCTGTCTTTTTGCAACAAGAAACCCAGCCTTGCTGGGCTCCCCGCAGGATGCTTGCTGTAAGGCTTTGGACTCTGGGAGGCAAGCCAGATTTACATGGTCTTCATGGTCCATTCTGCCATAAGTGGTTATGGACATCCCACCAGGGCCAGTTGTTCTTGGCAGCAAGCTGGAAAAAAATAGGGTGGAGAAGGTTGCACAGGCTCAGCATTTGCCTTCTGCAAGTGGCAGGGTCATCCCTGCATAAGGGGCTTGTTGGCTCCATCAACATGCAGGACTGTAGCTGGTGGCACAAGGGTGACAGCTGCCATATTATTGAGACTAGCCATGAGCATGGCTGGGAAAGGAAGCCAAAAAAAGCACCTTTATCTTACGGTCCTTATAGATTGCTCCCAGGGGTGCTGCAAGAGTGCTGGAGGGGAATTTCATTCCCCCACCACAGCTGTCCTTGAGGGCAATGTCTGTGGATGGTGGTACCTGTAGTGTGGGGAAAAGGAGGGAATGGGTGGTAGAATTCCTCTTATTTCTCAGCTTCCTTCTGCTTGGTGGGGGAAGAGAAAGGAGAGACAATCTCACTGATGCTGGATGTGTATCTTGAAATGTTTTGCAAGTGTTTGTTGAGGTCACAAAACAAAGAGTTTTCTCAGAGGAGGAGACTGTTGTGCAGCAGCAAGGCCAGGAAGAGCTGGACTAGATAGAAATGGTGTCAAGCAAAGTGCCTGTTTAGAGACAGGGCATAGTTGAAGAGAAATCAATGAAAAGCTAATGCTTATCTCTTCCCCTCCTATCTCTTGACTTTCTGGACTACTCTGTGGTGTCAAGTCCTACCAGATGTGAAGACACCCCAGGTTCAGGGCTTGGCAGTGGAGGCACCGTAGGGTGTGCCAGGTGGGTGTTGTCCTGGCTTCATGGGTGGTAGCCTCTGGCTGAAGCTGACAGGGCTTTTCTGGATTTTGCTCAGGTGGTTGGAACTCGTGGTCAGCTTGGGGGGACTGCACCAAGGACTGCGGGGGAGGCCTGCAGACCCGTATGCGCACCTGCAAGCCCCTTCCCAACGAAGGTCTGGTCTGCGAGGGAGTCCTGGAGGAAGGCCGGCTGTGCAATAGGAAGGCATGCAATAGTAAGTGGAGGCATGTTCACCCGCACGCGCGCGAGCAGGCTGCGCTTCCCTGCGGGAGCTCGGCCTCGTCACCAGAAGCACAAAGGATGCTCCAGAGGAACAGCCCTGCTGGGCTCTGTTGGAGCATTGAGCCCAGAGGAGCATGCTGTTTCAGCTGTGCATGGCCCTGCCCTTCCCTGCCTGTCTCGTGGTCATGCATGCACACAAGCATGAGGTGACACACACCTTCCAACACATACACCTGCAGATCCAGACCTCATCCCAAAGAAGAAGGGCTAATCTAGAGGAATCCATAAGGAAGCTTACAGCAGGTGTCCATATGCTGGTGATAAATTTGCCACCGATGGTCAAATACACATTCTTGTAGGAATTTCATTGGCAGACAGAGCCTCTCCCTGCACACCCCTCCAAAAAAAAAAAAAAAAAGAAAAAGGAAAGAGGCTAAGAGAGATGCTAATCTTGTTTCTTTGTGGCTTAGCTCACCCTCCCAATCAAGAGCAGGGTTGTTGTTCCTTTTCTTTTACAAAACAAAGCCTACCGAGCTAAGATGTGGAGAAAGATCTCGTCATTAGAAAATGCTGAGCTTGAGCAAGGCAAAGTCATTGCCAGATGCTCTCCTCTTCTCCTGTAATGTAGCTTCTTTCCAGGTCCTCTTCTTCAGAGAGCAGGGCATGGATTGTCAACACCAGTTAGTCAGCAGTTAGGTATTGATGGGCTGAGCTGGTGAACCTTCAGCCCTTTCATCCCCGATTCTTCTTTGGCATTAAGTGATTTGAGAGGGAAGTGAAGAGGGAAAAAAACAACAGGAGAAGCTCAGCCCAGCAAATTCAAATGGATGTCTGATTGTAATTATTCCCTTCTTTTTATTTCAGATTCATAGCAGAGAATGTTTGAATAACTCCTCCAACTAGTCAAATAACTAGGGAAAGTTCAACTGTCTTCAAAGGCAGGGAAGTATCTCCTGATAAAGGAAAAGTTCAAATAGAGGGACATAAATACATTATTCTAATAAGGGCTAAAATGATTTCATGCATTTTTTATCAGTTCCATAAATTTAAATCATGTTGCAATTAGGCTTTTCTTTTCTTTTTTTTTTTTTTCTTTCTTTCTTTTTTTTTTTTTTAAATGAAATCTTCTAATCTATTGAATTTCATCTCCTTGACTCACAGATGGTAATTTCCCTCTGAGTTTCACCCACGTGAGGGATATTTAGTCTGTGTTCCCCGCGTTTCCCAGTGGCTTTGTAGTCATAATGCAGCTGGGGTTTGGGGCAGTAAGTGTAAGAGTGAAAGGACTTTGAAGATGGACCCACAAGGAGATTCAGCTTTGGGGCTTCAGTGTGTGGAGGAATGGCCACACCAGTCTCAGTGAATAATGTTGTGAAAGAGAAGGTGGAGATGGTACTGTGGGTGAATAGAGAGCTCTATGCAGGTGTGGCACTTTTCTAACTTGGAAGCACATGAGCCGTCAGCCTAAAAAACTCCTTCAAGTGCCTCTCCAGTGCACAAGGAGACCTGAATGTCTTTTCAGGACATCCATCTTCAAAGCCCTCTATGGGACCTATTTTATTCCTTCACCTGGAACTGGGTGTGGGAGGTGGACTGGGCATTGTTTTCCAGGTCTAGCCTTACCAACACTGAGCAAAGACCATAACACCTTCCCTTGATTTGTCCCAGGGGAAAAACTTTGCTCTTCTTCATGAGAGATCTTCCTGAGGCTGTTGTGACGAGGAGGGATGAAGTGAGTTTGTGGGCAGCCATGGAGTCTGGAAGTGTGGGTTGGATTTTCAGCTCTGCTCATTGCATGGAGCACAGCAGTGAAGGGTGAATTGCTGTTTACTCACTGTTTACCCACTCATCTCCTAGAGAGTACAACATTCAGCTAAGCTGATCCTAAGTGCAGAAAATCCTGGTTGTAGCCAAGGGGTCTATGATTCAATAACTGATTTCATTTGTCTTCCTGTCCTCTTCCCATTACATACTCAGTCAACTCCTGTTCCAAATTGCAGTGTGGTTAGTTCAGGTGGGTTTAGTTGGGAAAAAGGGATCTGGAGCTCAGCAGTTTGGAAAGAGAGCATACCTACAAAGTGGAGCAGCATAAATTGATCTATTCCTTTGAAATAATTAATTCCAATTAATTTTCCCTAGGGTCTCTTTGCAGATGAACCTCTGAGCCCCATTGGTGATGTTTCCATGCTGGCAAGCAGAAAGCATTTGTAGGACCATGAGAGCAATTGATCTTTCAGAAAGATTTGCCCATGCACATCTTGAGGCCTATCTTCTACCTCGAGATGAATCTGTACCTCTTCATATCTACCAGTGATGTGGTTTTGGCTCTGATCTTGCTCCACAGTGAATCTGTGCCTTGCTGACTTTGTAGCCATGCCAAAGAGAGGTGCACATTTGACCCAGGAAGGGTTTTTTTTTTTACTTCTTTGCACTTTTTCTTTCCTCCTCCCTACTGGGATCTGCACCAAAACCTAAGAGGATTGAAAAGCAGAACAGAAATCCTGTTTTAAATGTGCCACTGTTACTCTCCTATTGACTTTTTCTCGTAGGGATGAGCAGGATGTCAATTCTTCCACTTGAACTGTTATTTTCCTTAGTGTTCCTTATATTTTGCAGTGAAATAGATCCTAATTGAAAATTTTAAAACATTTTAAAAATCATAATAATAATAATAGAAAAACCAAACACAAGGAAACCCAACAACCAATCAACAACAAAAAAGGGAAAGAGAAAGAAGAACTGGGAAGAAGAATGTATTTATCCTGAATTGTGCAGCATTTATGAAGCTTGTAAAAATACCTGACTCCAGGTTTTGTGGAGGAGCTAGTACCTTAATTTTCTAGTAGAAAATAAACAGTGAAAAAAATATTCTTTTCCTTGGCCAAAGGGCCATCTATACTGCTTATAAAACAGCAAAACAAACCAGGAGCGAGTGCTCTAATATTTTTTTTTTCTTTGCTGCCAAGCTAAATGGAAACTTGTCCAAGGAAACTAATATCTCCACTGATGAGTAAAATCAGTCACTGGCCAAGCAGGTTAGGTCACAATAACACAGAAATCACCACCACCTTCAAAACAAGGACAAACCCATCTCTTTTCTCTGCCTTCTTCTTCCTTCCATCTACCAAAGTGGCTCATAAGCTGATGTATGATTAGCAAGAATGCTTTGGCTGCTTATTTGGATCTCATGCACCATGGAGAGATCTTAGTCTGACAACCACATCTGGGACACATTTTCAGTGGAAACAACTTTGGGTGCTGCCTCTCAGCTCTCTGGAGCTCCTGAGATAAACTTCTGAGGGTGATCCATGAGGGTTTCATTGATGGTTTTATTTTGTCATTCCATTATAAATGCAGTAGGGGGATCTAAAATTTCTTGCCACACAACTCCTCCCCCAGGTGGATTTCCTCCAGGTCCTGCCATGCTTCCTCTTCTCAAGCTGCCCCAGGTGGACTTTCATCAGGTCTTGTTATGCAGCAGTGGGAATGGTGGTTCTTAGCCTTTCCAAGGGGTGTGATTTCTGGCAGCTTGGTCACCAAAAAATAGGTTTAGCCACATGGTTCCCAGAGCTGAGCCTGAACAATCAGACTATAGTTTGAAGGCCATAGGGTTGTTTGAAATCGCCATACAGGGGTGGCTGAATGACTCCACAGGTGCAACTTCTTTGTGGTCTTTATGTTTTTCCACTTGCTTGGGCCACCATCTCTGCTGTTTCATGTAATGGAGTCTTCTCCTGGCTAAATTTCCCTAGGGATACATTCCCAAGCCCAGCAGCAAGGGAGCCAGGTAAGTTAACTCCATGGGCAAACTCCAAAGCTGTAAAACACTGAAGAAAAACTGTAATAAAGGCTCATACCAAACTGTAAAGGAAACTTTGGTAACAGCAGCTTGGCTTTGGCAGAGATTTTTTTTATGGCAGCTGTTCAGCTCAAGACACATAATCTGAAGGACAACATTCAGTGCTTGTTGTAACTCTGTTTTTCCCTTGCTAGAGGCAAAGGACCTGGTGATATCCTCCTCTCCAGCACAGAAAGGGGAGATTTCCTCCATCTGTTGGATTTGGCCAGGAGATGCTGTTTTATAGAGGGAGTGAAAAAAAAGTCAACCCAAGTGTGATGGCAAGTGCTTGCAGAGGAGATTTCCAGTTCCACCCACTTTGGATGGTTGGGGACATCTGCTGTGCTCCAGTGGCCCCTCTAAAATCTCTGGTTGCTCATGACCTGGCACGCAGATGGTCCTCACAGGGAGGCTGGATGGGCAATGTGGCAGGACAACATCCAAAGCAGAGGGAGGATGTCATGGGCCTGACCCCAGTGCTGGAATTTGGCAGTGCTGGAGGGATGCAAGAACAATCAGAGATGTAGGCAGTCTGCATTTATTCCTGGGGAATGAAAATCAGCAGAGGAGCCAGCTGAAATCTTGCCATCCCATCTGGCAGAGGCAACACAAAGCCATCTCTGACATTTATGAATTTGCAGTTTGGGCAGATACTTTTTTTCCCTCAGCTGAGAAAGGAATGGCCACATTCTCACATTAGGGCCAGAAGTGTGACACCAGTACAGTTCTGTTGATCTATGCTGGATTTCCAGCATCAAGCAGGTTCAGGATCTAGCCTCATAGCTGTGCAAATTAATGGTGTGGAGAAACACATGTTCCACATGACATTCAAAACACTGAGCCTCAGTCTCAGCGATTCTGTGACAATTCTATGATCTCAGTCTCTGCCACCCCTGATTTTATTTAAAAACAGCTCTTTTGCTGCAACTGCTGATCTAAAATACCTTGTGCATGTGTAAGAGCATCTTCATTCCCTGCAGGCTAGAATTCATTGCAAGCCGGAAGAGCACCTTGTCTTACAGATACCTGCTGCTGCTTGCAAAGCCTTCCCCCATATCTCTTTTTTAATGGTGATTCAGACATTTTGTATCTGAGAGTGAGACACTCAATGACATTTTCACAAGTCTCAGATGTTCAAACCAAAATGCTCCTGGTGCAATTGCCATATCATAGGATCATAGGATGTTAGGGTTTGGAAGAGACCTTTGAAGATCATCAAATCCAACCCCCCTGCCAGAGCAGGACCATAGAATCTAGCACAGGTCACACAGGAACACATCCAGATGGGTCTTGAAAGTCTCCAGACTTCCTCCCTGAACAACCTGTTCCAGTGCTCTGTGACCCTCACAGTGAAGAAGTTCCTCCTCATGTTGAGGTGGAACCTCCTGTGCTGTAGTTTGTATCCATTACCCCTTGTCCTATCACAGGGTGCAACGGAGAACAGCCTGTCCTATCCC
The DNA here is from genome assembly GCF_014839835.1 of Dryobates pubescens. Taxonomy (NCBI): domain Eukaryota; kingdom Metazoa; phylum Chordata; class Aves; order Piciformes; family Picidae; genus Dryobates; species Dryobates pubescens. Next base: position 14,883,235 of record NC_071625.1, on the reverse strand, counting down.
TCTTGACCCCCAGCCTTCAGATATTTATAAACATTTATTAAATCCCTTCTCAGTCTTTTCTCCAGACTAAAAAGCCCCAGGGCTCTGAGCTTCTCCTCACAGGGCACATGCTCTAGTCCCTTAATCATCCTGGTAGTCCTCCATTGGACTCTCTCCAGCAGATCCCTGTCCTTCTTGAATGGGGGTGTCCAAAACTGGACATAGTATATCAGGTGAAGTCTCACCAAGGCAGAGTAGAGGGGGAGGAGAACCTCCCTTCATCCTCTGGATACACTCCTCTTAATATGTAGTGGCCTCCAAAATGACCCTTTTCTACATCTGCTGAGATCTTGGGTTTTAGGGGTTAGTGATTCTGCTCAATTTTACTGCTTTACCAGCTGCTAGATGCCTTAGAAACTTCATAGTCAACATTTTCTCCTTCAGTTTTGCCACATGGAGATACATTTATCACATTTCCATGGGGGGTTTCATCATCCCTTTCCACTCTTTGCTCTGGCCTATCCTTTGATTCCCACCACCCCAGTTTGCCTAAATAATGTTTATGATCCTGTTATTTTCTTTACCTCTTGTGTTTGGAAGACTAGTATAGAGGGAAAGTGTATTTCTCTAGTGGGACATGCTTGTATGTGAAAACCTCAGCCTACAACACTGCAAAGCTTCTGTGTTCAATGTGGATTTTTTCCCCCGTTGGTTGTGTTGCAAGGTGCTGTCTGACACTTCATATATTCTCATTAGAAGTGTTGATCACCTTCTTCTTCTTCCCACTACTACCAGCATTGCAATATCATCCTTCACATCCACACTTGAGCTATGTTCTTTCAAAAATTTTGTGTGCTTGATTTCTGTTGACATTGAGACATCTCTGTGTTCCTTCCAATGGTGTTATTACCCTAGCTCTCATGCTGCCTTCTCCAAGGTTCTGGGTGTTTCAACAATGTGACATCCTCAGGGCACTTATACAGCTGGGATGGAAATCAAGTCTAGGTCTTTCTTGGATCCTGCCATCACACCTCTCTGCTCACCACACTGTGGGAAGCAGGCTGTGAAATCCATCCAGTTCTCCACTGCCTTTAATTTGTGGCCTCAACGTCATAAAGTTCAGATGCATAAAACCCCTAGCAAAGTATCACTTGCACCAACTTTGCCTTATGTATAAGGGACCCATCTCCTTGCTTTATTCTAAACTATGGTTTATTTTTGCATGCATTTGAGACAACTTTCCAGCTTAAATCTAAGCTGTGCTCTGGGTTAAATGGAGACAAATCTGATTCTCTGCAACACCTTTTCCAAAAGGTTGTTTTAATACTGCAGTGACCCCCAGCACAGAGGCAGACTTTGCAGGGAGAGGCTGATGGCAAGCTGGAAGACTCATGCATTCAGCCATTAAACCTTATTGTCTTTAATTAGGATGAGCAATAACAGTGCAGGCTTGTCATATCCATCAGGGAGCAAAGGAAATCATGCAGCTCTTTCATGACTAGGATCAATCATTAGGAGGTGAGAGGAGGTCCAGGGTGCCCAGGCTGCATTTATCTTTCCATCCTTCTGCCCTGTCTTCTATCTTTGTCCAATCATCCATCCATGCACACTGCCTGCTTCTAGGATATTCAACTCCACGTTTTCCTTGCCAAAGGACAAAAACATCCGAGCTCCACATCTACCTGCTGTTTCTTTTCCCAGACTAAAAAAGTCTCTGGGAAGCCCATGGGATTTACTGCAGATGGAGATTTTGTGTGTTCTGGTGGTTTCTAGGCTTTCCTGAAGGGGACTTGGAGCTTGAATAGGATCTGTGGTGTGTCCCAAATATGGAACTAATTTGTTTTGTTTCCTAAGCAAACTCAAGACACTGGATATCGGCAAGCTAGTTAGAGGTTGGCTTTATCTTTAAATGGAACCTCACACAAGAAAGTCCTGTGACATTGAGATATCAAAAAACACAGGATTTGGGCCCTTTCTATTCCAGTCAACAGCCAGAGTCAGACAAAACCACGGTGAATGAAGCTACCAGGATGGAATCATTCCTGGTGTCCAGCTATTGGTGCCTTTCTCTTGATAATGGCAGGCAAGTGAGAGCCTCATCCTGTCACCTCCAGCAAGTAGTCTGCAACCAGTCAGTGCTGGGAAGGTTTGGAGGAGTCAATATGACCAGATCGTAGCTTTCTTAAGTCTTACTTTTGGGAAACAGTAATGGAAATAATATAATTTCACAAACAAGATGGACCTCTTCCACAAACTAAGCTACTGAGCATAAAGCCTGGCTCCTGGCAGGAACTCGGTGAATCACTCCTTTCCCTCCTCTGCTTTCCCTTTTTGGATGGCAATAAAGACTCCTGCCACCACACTGAAGCTTCATTAACCTTTATTAATTTTCTCAGGCTTCCGGGATCAAATTTGTCACCATCTCAGCTCTTGGCACTTTGTCCTTCTTGAAAAGATGTCTGAATGTTTTACCTCCTTGGGGAATAAAGATCTTCTGTCTGGTTCTTGCTGTTTGGAAACAAATTTGTTGCCAGATCACTGATTAGTTGGGCTCAGCTCTGCTCTCTACATGCCTCTGGTGGGGTCAGCTGAGCTCTCCTGATTCACAGCAGGCAGTACTGGTGGGTGGGATTTGGTTGTTATTGCTTGGTTACTTCCCTGTTTACTATAGAGGGCATGTGCTGGGGTTACAACATGCCCAAAACCATGGAGAATGGAAATTTTAGTTTCCCCTGTAGCAAATTCAGGGCTGATCCACATGGAATGCAAATAAAAAGCTGGCAGAAGTGTGGGTGTGGAAGGAACGGGAGTGCTAGATGTCTCTCAGGAGCTAAATGCCTTTACAGTGGATGCATTATTCACCTTCTGATCTCAACACCATGGTCTTCAGTAGGACATTTTCAATTTGGACACTAGGATCAGGAGCTTTGCACTTTCACCTTGTTGGAAAGGTGCTCAGCCATAGCTTTGTTGATACATAAGTAATTTTGTGGATGCCAGACCTTCATCTCTCCTTGTCGCTAGTGGTAAGATGGAGTGTGAAGAGAATATCCTTTTGAGCTGTCCCTTTCCTTTTCACTTGTCTTTCCCTGTCTGCTCCTCTCAGCATTTTCTGGTTACTCCACAGAGCATTGCTAAGTAGATGTTGGCTGCAAGGCGGAGTTTTCCACCAGAAGTCCTCACTGTAGATCTCATAACACTGCTAGGGCTGGTGGCATTCATTGTCAGCATATCTAAAACGGTTAAATCCTGCACAAGTACAAAGAGTACAGACACCCTAGGAAATCATTGCAGCTGATTAAAGACCAGACTGGAGGGATCATGTTCTGCATGGTCCCAAGTCTCACTGAGAAACCAGGGGTTGAATGTCCGGTCAGTCCAAATCTTGGAGGCTGGCTCAGTGCTAAAGCCTCAGGGACTAGAGGTGGCCATGGGTGCTGGGGCTGGAAAGTAGGTGGTCGTGGCAAGCAAACATTGCAGGTGGCTGTTGTTTATACATGTAACCTTTGTAGTGAAAGATCTTGCAGAGTGAACCAAGGTGTATTTACATGACCCATTACCTTGCCATAGCCAATGGACGCTATAATTCCAGAAGCCAATCGCTGAGGTCCACAGATAACAGAAAGCGAGAGGACACTGACGAACTGCAGCACTACGGGTACCCTGCACCTCAAATAGGTAAGCTCTGACCTACCACCACCACAGCTTCTGGAGCTGGCACGTTGCCTGGTCACTGCACTTCCCAGCTTGGCTGGGCTGACTGCGTTGACTCGCTTTGCTGTTTCAATGACCCAGCTAACCAACTCTTTCCCCACCCAGGTTAGTGTGGGCTTGTCCAACAAGTCACACACTGAGCCAATGGTCATCATCCAGTTTGTTCCCATCCCACTACCCTACAGAGTTTTGTGCTGTTGCCATTGGCCTGGGAAGGCAAAAAGGGTTAGACGCAAAGCTCTAACAGGATCATGAATTTCACAGGCTGCTTCTCATCATTCTGCCTATTTCTAAGTCGCTGCTTTGTCTGAACTACTTAAACAGCCATGGTTCGTTAAGCCAAAGCTGACCTTACTGCAATATAGCCTCTTTGCTGATATCCATGTCATGCCTTCCCATTGACCACAAGAGAAGGTGTGCAGGGCGTGGTGGGGTGATACCAAGACTGCTTTTGTCTGTCACTGAGTCTCTAGTGCTGTGCAAGGACTCGTATCTGGTAGGTTCTGTAGCAGCACCTTCCAGTCTTTTGCAACGTAAGGACAATAACATGTAGTAGTATCAGAGAGTGTGATCTGGGAAGATGGGGATGAGCTGGACCTAAATCTGTGCCAGGTCCAATGTGCATAGGTTTTATGCTCTTCCTTGATGGTTACCTTTCATGGCAGGAGCTCAGCACAAGGCTTGGGTAAAGCAAGGTGTGCTGAACGTAACTGGAGGTTCAAATCATTGCCCAGTGATCTAGCAACACTTTGTGCTCTAGAAAGGCTTCAGACAGGTGATTGAAAGAGCCAGGGCCATAAAATAGATGTTATAAGTGAGAGAAGATCATATCTGGTGTAAATTGACTGTGCTTCACCCCACCTCATGGGACTTTGCCTGGGTGCACCAGTGAACAGAATCTGGAAGTTGTGTGGTGTGGAGGCTCTGGGAGTGATGGGGCAATGATTGGGGTTGTGGCTTTTGACACAAGGTAGAGGATTGTCTGAATTGCCCTGCTACTCTGCACTGAATCTGCTCCTTCTACTGAAAGTGTAAAATCAGTAGTGTCTGGTAAAAGGCTGCAGGAGGGTGTTTGCATCTTTATGACATAGTGAAGCTGAGCTCAATCTTGTAGCTCACACGGGTCCAAAAGGGGAGCCCATTTGTGGCCTGCAGGTCAAGGAAGGTGATTTTGACACTCTACTCCAATCTGGTGAGATGTCATTTAGAACACTGTGTCCAGCTTGGGGGTCCTCAGTAAAGGAAAGACTAGACCTGTTGGGACAGGTCTAGAAGAGGCCACAGAGATGATCAGAGTTGGAATGTGTCTGCTGCACAACAGGTTGAGAAAGTTTGGGTTGTTCATCCTGGAGGAGAGAAGGCTCCAAGGAGACCTTTCCATACTTAAATAGGCTAATAAGAAAGCTGGGGAGAGACTTTTCAGATGGGCCTGCTTCAACAGAACAAGGGGTGATGGTTTAAACTAAAAGAGGGAGATTTAGACTAGACAGTAGGAAGAAAATTGTTTAACCATCAGGGTGGTGAAACACTGTCCCAGGTTGCCCAGGTAAGTTTGAATGGAGCTCTGAGTAGCCTGATACAGTTGAAGATGTCCCTGCTCACTGCAGAGGGATTGGACTGGATGATTTTTAGGGTCTTCTTTCAAATATTCTCTGATTCTAGAAAGAGAAGGCATTCCAAGGCAGATCCTATGATGTCCTCTGTTTTTCGTACACTGCCTCATTCCAGGTGCTTCCCCAGTGCTTTATTCTAGCCTGTAGCTCAACCATCAGGTTTATGGCTTGGCATTTCTTACCATGCTTCATCTATGTTCAGTGACATCTCTATTAACTCCCTGCCATCATAGTCACTGCTGTAGCATGGTTGAGTTTGGCTGTGGTATCCCTGACTGCAGCATGGCCTGGGAGATGCTCAAGCTTGCCATGTTCCTGCCACTGTCCCAGGAGCAGCAACTGTGGCCAAGTTGTTTAAAGAAATCAGAATATAGGAGATGTAAAGACCAGGCAGAAGGTACAGCCTAGGAAGGGAGTTAGAAGGAGTCTTTAGCTGGGAATTGCAAAGCAAAGTCTGTGTCTTCCCTAGCAATAAACCATTTCACATCTAATCAAGGGACAGAAAAAGAAGAAATAACCAGAATAGCTGGTGCCAGTTATAAGGTCTAGGGATGAGGGGATGGCCCTGTGCAGTTGAAGGCCAGTACTTTTTCCTGCCCGTCCTCAGCAGCCCTGGTGTCCATGTCCTATTGGCTAATGGGCTCTGGCACAGTTGTGCTCTCAGGCCCAGTGCCACTGTCTCTCCCAGCCCATGTGTCTTCCAGCAATAGCACAAGAGCTAGATCCAGTCCAGCAGGTCCCTGGCAGAGACTTTCCCATCTCAGCCCACAGCCTGCTTCCAGGAGATTTTTGCCAGCAGCAGGATGTGAGTGAATAAGCAGCTTCATGTGGCAAGAAATCAGATTGACAGATGACATCAGGACAAAACTAAAAGGATTCTGGCTAAGGGATGACGGCGATGTGTCGCTCCATTAGTGCTAAGGGAGGAAGTGTCACAGAGATGCTGCGGGCACTGATGGGGACTCTGCAGCCAGCTGAGCTCTCTGTAAGGCCAGCTCAGTTACTGGCCAGGTGCTGGAAAGGATCCTGGAATACAGTGCTAAATCCTTGTGGAGTGATGCCCAGTGTGTCTCCTTCTGTAGCACCTGATACAGCTACAGAAGAGATGCTTTGGATGCGTCTGTGGGAGCAGCAAGTCCTTCAAAAGAACGTCTGCCCACCTGAAGTGGGGTCCTTGCTCCTGTGAATTCCTTTAAGACATTGCTATTAATCCCCAAGCTATCCTGGAGCATCACAGGACTAAGCAAAGGAATAATCTGGTGTCTACAGGCACCAGTCATGATGGAGAGCAGTGCATGGACCCTTGTCCTCTGGATCATGAAGACCAGTTTGATGGAAAGCATCTCTGGTGGATCTAATTGTAAGATAGTATTGAACTCTTATAGGGGCCTTTCAAACCTGACAAGCATGGTAGACTTCTTGTTCTTCTATCAAAAAACAAAGCCAGGGTCCACTTCTGGGATAAGTAATATGTATTTGCTGTGGCCTGACCCCTAAGGGTGGGAAAAAAAATCTTCAAATCCATAGTTTTGGTGATGGGCAATATTGTGCTTCTCTTGGGAGAGTGAGAGAGCTTGTCTTGATGCCTGAGAACATCTCAGAACTGGTTCTAATATGGTTTGAAAATCAGTTGATTTTCTGCAAGGTTTCAGAGCAGACTGGACATAGTGCCCCAGCAGACTCGGATAAATTGCTTAGTTCTAGCCAGCACTTGGAAAATAAACTATATTATGGATTTAAAAGCCAGGGACTGGTGCAATGTGAGAGATGTTAATTGAGGAGATTTACCGCTAATCATAGGTATTTCTACTGTGAAAGAGCAAATGCAAAAATAATAAAGAAAGAGACAGAAGAGGTGGAATTTGGTTCAAAGATACCATCCATTCATCTGATGACTCAGTAACTCTTGTCTGAATGCGGAGATTGCAAAACCACAGCCAGGTCTCAGTGGAGAGATGGTGAAAAATAGCAATCTCCTCAAGACATGAGTTGCTGATTGAGGAGATCACTGTGTCTCTGTAGGCTTCCCTTCACCCACCTCTGGCTTCTCAGAAAGTCTTTTGAGCACAAACTGGCAGCATTTAACTACTAAAAAAATGCTATCTCCCTGCCACTGAGGGACTGGATGCTGCTGGGTGCAGTACTGGGGAGGTGGCTCGAGGTTCTCTGAGCTATGCAAAGGTATTGTTCATTCATGAAGCATCCAAACAGGTTAAGTAGCAGGAACGATTGGGATCTGTGGGCCACAGAGGGATCTCTTGGAGTCTGGGCCACTCTGGATGGCAAATGCTGAAATGATGGTGTCAAAAAGGTAATTTACTGGTGGTGCACACAGAGTATCACAGACTGGCAGAGCCAGGTGAGTTCCTTATGGAAAGGCAGCAAAATTGCCATGGAAATGGTGAACTCTTTATACCAGCAGATACAGGAGTGAAGTTTTCTTGAAACCCCAAGGCCTCAAAACACACACCATGGTCAATAACATTTGTCTAACTGCAACCAGATGAGGAGATAAACATACTAAAATACAAAAGCAAAAGGAAAGAGTATGGAGCAACTTTGGCTTAATGAACAAAAGCATTTTTATCTCAAGATAATCCTTGCAATGCCATAAATGAGGTGGAGAAAGACTCATCCTTACTTCCATCTCTTTCTAAGTCCATCTAGGAAATGAAGGAATGAAAGTCTGTCCATTTTCTATCAAGGACAGGTCTTTTTCTCTACTTTCCCCTTTCAACAGCCTGCACAGCCATCAGTCAGTGGGCATATTTTTAACAGCCTGAATGACTGGAGACGTTCTAAGCAGATGTAGCTGCAAGCATGGCACATAACTACCAGCTATCCGAATGAGCAGACAGATGAAAGCCACAAACACTTGAAATCCTGCGTAAAATTTCATTGCACATGGAAAACTCCCCTTAAGATACCAGTAAATAAATGTAACACCTTGAGGAAGAAGTCAGACATGCACAGCTTTAGGCTCTCTTCATTGGATGGTGTGGTGGTCTCCAGCTCTTACAGTCTCCATCACAATTCCTGTGGCGATGCTGAATTTCATGCAATCGCTTTACAACCCTCACTACCCTACAGCAGATTGAGATGTCAAGCTGTAGCTTTCCATTGCTAGAGTCTCTTTCATGCTCCATGTTGCAGCTGGACAATCCAATGCAGTATCTACTGTCCAGTTTTCTTTGGGAATGGAGTGAGGGTGTTGGAAAACATCCAAGTGCTGGGTGCAGCTGTGCCATGTTCAGCAATCAATGAAGGCAATGAGGTGACCCTTCTTCTGTCATCTATAGTCTGATAGATGCCCCTTGTTATGATATAACAAGGTGCAGTCTAACATTCTGAAGAACTTGTTACTAGAAGGGTATGCCTCTCATTAGGCATCCTCAAAGTATGTGTTGGTATTTATTTGTTCCATATGCCCATGTGCTGTACATACCAAATGTTACTTCTGGGGTTTATCATCTAAATCTAAAACCCCAAACAATGCAGAACTTAGTTAAATGAAACAGAACAAGCTTTCTTTTTCATCTGGGGGAGAAAGGCAATTTTCTCAAGGACTAATATCTATGAAACTAGTAGAAAACTGTCCTTTCTCTGCTCATGTCACACTTTTGGTGACTTATCTGAGACCTGGTTGAAACATTCCTGACATGGCCATCTGCCTGCAGGGACATCAATGACAAAGGGAATATGTTTCATTGCTCTCCACTCCCATCTCTTGTTCAATGAGATGCTTTTATTTGCCTTTCCAATACTGCTCCATCAGGTAAGGACCTGATAAGGTCTCTATGATGCCTTGTTCTGTGTCACATGCTCAAAGCAGATCTTCTCCACAGGTGAAGGAAATTACAAGAGAAAGCTTTGTGAGATTACTTCAGCTAACATCCTTCTCAGCCACTGTCATCTTCTATTTTGTCTGCCCCTCTTCTGCCGATCTTCACTGCTAGGAGCTATGAGAAGGCAGGGAAAGGAGTCAAACCCTTACAACAGCTCAATTTATGGACATGTTTACTATATCTCTCTGATCACTGTTACTTAATTTTACCATCTCTGAGTAGATGTTACATGTCCCATCTGACATGGCTCTGCAGTGGCTATGGCTATGCCGCCTCATCATCAGCAGAGCTTGCTCTGCCCAGTGCCCTGGTATTTCCACTATTTAGTGTGTGTGTGTAACAGCTCTACACAGTACCCCAAAAGAACTTCTCACCCACAGTCAAACCTTACATTTCCTCACCAGTCCCCTTGTACCGTTGTCACACCACATGTGGGACACACTGCAGAGCTTCACAGGTTGCCAGCAATGGATGAAGTGTAACCTGGAACACACAACAGAGGAAATCCAAGTACCAAGGATGCCATGTCCTCACCTTCTGTTTCAATCCCAACAGGTGACCCTGCGGCAGAGGAGTGGTCCCCATGGAGCGTGTGTTCGACCACCTGCGGGGAGGGCTGGCAGACGCGGACGAGGTTCTGCGTGTCGTCTTCCTACAGCACCCAGTGCAGTGGCCCTCTCCGGGAGCAGAGACAGTGCAACAACTCTGCCGTGTGCCCAGGTGGGCTGAGTGTTCGGGGGGGTGTACGGGGGGAGGGCAGGAGGGGAAGGGAGGTGCAGAGAGGATTGACTACAGGTGATAGCTCCACCATGATATTCAGTGAGATGGTTTTTATTTCCTCTTCCTCCTCTTTTCCATAGAATCACAGAACCATACAATGGTTTGGGTTGGAAGGGACTTTAAAGATCAAGCAGTTTCATCCCTGCTGCCATGGGCAGGGTCACCTTCCGCTAGACTAGTTTGGTAAAGGCCTTGTCCAGCCTGGCCTTAAACACATCCGGGGAGTGGGCATCCACAACCTCCCTGGGTCTCATGACCCTTACTGAAATCTCATATAGGACAAATTCCTAGACCAAGGACCCTTAGATGGGCACTTGTTTTGTATGGCAGGGACAACTCAATGCTATCTAAAGGCAATGAACACAATCAATCTGAAAGACATGCCCTTTGGGGTCTTTTCAAGCACAGGGCAAACTGGGAAAGAGAAATATCAGATGACACTTCCAGTTGCTTAGATGCTAACACAGTTCATACCACTGCAAAAACTTCAGGCTGCTGGTATGTTTATGAACTGAACCAGACATCATTTGTGTTTGCATACTCCTACTTCCACAACTTGGATGAAAAGATAGAATCTAGGGAGCCTGGACATCCTCCTGCATATCCTTCTCTGGTTATCTCTTATCATAGAACAGAATTATGGAAGCATAGAACTGTTGAGATTGGAAGAGATCTTTGAGACCACTGAGTCCAACCACTTGCCTAGAGCTCACAACCCCCCCACTACTACTAAGTTACTAACAGTGGACCATATCCCAAAGCACCACATCCACACCTCTTTTACATCCCTGCAGGGATGTTGACTCCACCACTTCCACAGGCATCCTGTTCCAAAGCCTGATAACCCCTTCTGTCAAGAAATTTTTCCTAATATCCATCCTGAACCTCATTTTTTCTTGTCCCTGTCACTTGTTGCATCTGAGAGGAGACCAACCCCCACCTCACTCCAATTTCCTTTAAGGTAGTTGTAGCGAGCAGTGAGGTCTCCCCTCAGCATCCTCCTCTGAAGACTAAAGATCATCATGCAAGACACTTGGTGGCAATTGCAAAACATTTGAACATCAGGAAAGGGTCTGAACACCCTTTCCTGATGCTGGTGGATCAGTCACTGTTAGCAGCTGATGAAGGCCTGAAAAAATACCTGTGTTATTTTCTCTCTCTGAAGCATTATTGATTTTGCATTCGCTTCTCCAGTAAAGCTGGAAGGGATGAAGTCCCTTAAGAAACATCAATACATTCTTCTAACATTTGGCCTTTAGAGATTGCAGTGACTAGCCATCCATAAATAACCTGGCCAGACTAGATTAGATTAGATTGGGGAAGATTAGATTAACATAGATTAGAAGGCTTTAGATGTCTTAATTCCAAGAGTTACAAGTGGTGGCCTGAGCACTTCAGGAGTGTGTTTCCCATCCCATTTTGTTCTTCCAGGTCTCCTTAGCTTTGCCCCAGTAGTGTCACTGATGTGTGGCAGGAATTAGTGTTCAGACTACCTCTTTCTAGACTTTCAGCTAGAGTTTAAAAATGCTGCAGCTTTTGACAATTCAACAACAGGACATGTTAAGGGAGGGAAATAAGCCCAAAAAAGTGACAAAATCGTGGTCAAATAATCATTAAAGTTGGAAAAGACATCCAAGATCATCAAGACCAGCCGTGATGTTGTTTCCCAAAAGGTGGTGAGTTTTTTGTTCCTTTGTAGCTAATTGCATCTTTTGTTCAAGGTATGATTTCTTTCTCTCAGCTCAAAAACCTGAAAAACTAAGGTCAATTGAAATTGCATTATGATTTCTTTTGAATAAACTGGAAAGTTGCAGACATTGTTGCCTGATCACAGAATGCCAGAGTGGTAGTGGTTGGAAGGGACCTTTGGAGATCATCTAATTCAACTCTTCCAGTAAAGCAGGTTGTAAGAAGGTTGTGTACAGACAGGTTTGGAATCTCTCTCCAGAAGAGGAGACTCCACAACCTTTCTGGGCAGCCTGCTCCAGGGCTCCATCACCCTCAGAGCAAAGAAGTTTTTTCCTTCTATTTAGCTGAAACTTCTTACATTCTGGCGTGTGCCCTTTGCCCCTTGTCCTATCACTGGGCACCACTGAAAAGAGCCTGGCCCCATCCTGTTGACCCCCACCCTTTAGATATTGAAAAGCATTGAGAAGCACTTCCCTGATGTTCCTTTTGCACATTTTGGGTTGATTTGTTCCTGGACTTCTGAGACTCATGTTCTGGGTGGGTGCAGTGCTCTTTGGGGTCACTAACTTCTTCTGATCTCCTTTAGAAAGGACACTTATATCTTCTGCTTTGATTGCAGTGCATGGCACCTGGGATGAGTGGTCTCCATGGAGCTTGTGCTCTTCCACATGTGGGAGAGGGTACAGAGACCGAACCCGCACATGCAAGCCCCCACAGTTTGGTGGGAACCCCTGTGAAGGCCCAGAGAAGCAAACCAAGTTCTGCAACATTGCACTTTGCCCAGGTAAGGCAGTTAGAGATTCAAAGCCTTCCCTCCAGCAGGTCTCCCCACCTCCGAAGATGCCCACATATGGCTCATCGGGGATGTGCAGCTGCCTCAGCTGAATCAGCACACAGTCTGAACTGTTCCAGAGGATCCTCTATAAGAAAGGACACATTGGAGGAGTTGCTTCCTAAGGTTATTCATCTTAGCATCACCTAAGGTTTAGATTTGCTATGTGTAACAACTTTCAGGGGACACTTTACATGGAATGGATCTTGACTAGCTCAGCTATCACTTTCAAGACCATAGTAAGTTTCTCATAGGTTATCTCCAGTGAAGGTTTTTTTATTTCACTTGATTGATCTTGTTATTGTGCTGGACTTAATTAATAGTTTTACTTGATAGCAATATCTTTGCAGTAATTCACTATATATGCAAGATTCCTCTTGTCTGTTTCTGCTTTGGATGGTGAGATGGCCTAAAGGACTCATGTGAGCCTTCCATGACGTACTTTTAAGTACCTTTCCCCTCCTCCTAGATTTTGTTTCCAAATGTCTCTCCCCAAGTTTTGATTTGAAATACCAGAAAGAAACCTCAAGATGAAATGGGTTCTAAATTGGAAACCCATATGAGCTGCTGTGGCTTCCTTCCTCTGAAGCAGACACGTTCTGGGTTTACCACAGAGAGACAATTAATTTGTCTTGGGATGTCCTGGCAAACATGAGCTGAAGAAGCAGGAGCTCCCCAACACTCTCTTCCTCTCCTAGGGTAATGTCAGCTGACATTTTTCCAGTTTAATGAGAATCCTTATGAGACATCATTATGTTCCCCGAGGTGAAGAGGGATTGTGGGAGAGATGAGAGCTTTGTGAAAACATTTGTGAGAAACCTTTCAGCATTTTCCAGCCAATTTTCACCCCAAGTAAATATCCTTGGATTTCTGGCAGTGGTCCAGAAGACTCTACTCCAAATAAGAACATCCCAGACACCAAAATGACTCTGTCATAAGAAGACAAATTGAAGAAGTCAGACCTGACATTACTTGGGCAGTAAAGCATACCCGGACTTAACATTGATCTATAATTAATTCAAAGGCAAATAAATACGTGAATATACTGCAGCAAACAAAACAGTGGTGGAGAGGAAAAAAAAATAGCAAAAAATATGATAGGCAGCCCAACTGCAGGGCTCCAGCTCTAATTAAAGCTACAAAAGCAATCAGTGGCTTTGCAGTGCCAAGCGAGCACGGCGCTGGGGGACTCATCGAAGCACAACAATGGGCTTGACACACCAGACAGTCCTATCTCTGCTTACCGCCCCGCTCCCAGGATTTATTACTACCGCTGATAAAAATGCGCTGCTGCGGGGACAACAGAGCCTTTGTTCCTCCAGAGCAGCGAATACCACAGGATGAGACCCAAGTCCTTTAGAGAAGGAGAAAGAGAGAGAGCAGGGAAGACAATGCCAGTCCCTGCCCAGAGTACAACAGCCAGACTCCAATGAACACATTTGATAGAGTCACGCTGCAGTGTGACATTGACACCGAGCAGTCTTCGCTGTGGTGGTGATGGAAAACCCTCAGATCTTGCCCAAGAGATATCTTCACATCAGCACAGGTGGCTGGAGGTGAAATGTGGTCATCTCTGCTTCTCCGTTTGTTTAAGCATCTTTGAAATTATGGTCTAAATAATCATAGAATCATAACATTGTTTCAGTTGGAAAAGACCTTCAAGATTGTTGAGTCCAACCTTGAGCCCAACATAACCGTGTCCACTAAATCATGTCCCATAGTGCCATGTTTACATGTTTTTTGAACACCTCCAGGGCTGGTGACTCCACCACCTCCCTGGGCAGTCTGTTCCCACGCCTGACCACCCTTTCAGTATTTCCCCCCACACACACATATCCAACCTAAACCTCCCCTGGTGCAATTTTAGGCCATTTCCTCTTGTTCTATCACCTTATACTAGGGAGAGAATAATCTCTCATCTCAAAGGAAATTACATATTCCTTATTGTTGAGCAATTCTTTATTATATGAGCAATTAATTTATGGATGTGGTTCTTTTGTTTTGCCCGCTGCAAATTTTTGCACTTGTAGTGAGCTTCCAGCCACCACTGCCACAGCAGCAGGTACAACTTTGGTAACTTCAGCTTTAGTGATAAATACAACTTCTTTGGTAAATTCAGCTGTTTAGGTAAATAAAACTTTTTGGGTAAACACAGTATTTTCTCCATAAATACAATTTGACTTTTCCAACATAGAGGAATGCTAATGAGTGGCAGACACTGTCAGTTCATGGAAACTAGCAGCAGTACCTTCAGTAAGAAAAGCCACACTAATTTATACCTGGTAGGATCTACTTGAATCATTTCCAGGGAGGAGTCACCTGTCAGTGACACAACACTTCTTGTGTTTTCCCTTTTTGGAATTGATAGGCAGTGAGATGGTGCCTTGAATTTATGAGTGATGACAACATCAATCTTGGACTGCTAAGAGCAAGCACCTTTTGGAAGTATCTTTATGCTTGCCTGATTTTTCAGAACTTCTGAGCCCACATGACCCCCTCTGAGTCAACAGTTGCTCATTTGGATGCTTTCAACATTTTTTTACATGCTTGCAAATAAAATGTTGCTCAGCTGCAATGGAAATTATTCATAGCATCAGAGAATGGTGGGGATTGGAAGGGATCTCTGGAGATCATCTAGTCCAACCCCTCTGCTAAAGGAGTCACCTATAGCACGCTGCACAGGAATATATACAGGCAGGTTTTAAATCTCTCCAGAGGAGACTCCGCAACCTTTCTGGGAAGCCTGGTCCAGGGCTCGAGCAACCTCACAGGAAAAAAGCTTTTCTTTATGATTAGGTGGAACTTCCTGGGTTCCAGTTCATGTCCATTGTCCCTTGGCCTGGGCTCCACTGAAAAAAGTCCAGTCCCATCCTCTTGACCCTCTTTATACTTTAGATACTGATCAGCGTTGATCAGATCCCCTTTCAGGCTGCTCTTCTCCAGGCTAAACAGCCCCAGGACTCTCAGCCTTTCCTCCTCGCAGAGATGCTCCAGGGCCACCAGGACTTTTTTAGCCTCCACTGGGCTCTCTCCAGTAGTCCCCTGTCTGTCTTGAACTGGGGAACCCAGATCAGGACCCAGTACTCCAGAGGCAGCTTTGCTATTGCAGAGTAGGGGAGGAGGAGAACCTCCCTTGACCTGTTGGTCACACTCTTCATTGTATACCCCAGGACATTGTTTGCCTTCTTGGCTAAAAGGGCCACAAGGGCCACAAGGGCCAAAATTGCTTGTTCATGGTGAACTTCTTGTCCACCAGAAAGACTGCCAGGTCATTCTCTGCAGAGCTGCTTTCCAGCAGGTCAGTCTCTCACCTGTACTGGTGCAGGGGGTTACTCGTGCCAGGGTTCAAGACTCTGCACATGCCCTTATTATCTTGGACTGACAAACAAAGCCAAAGAAAATGAGCTGCCATCCCCAGCAATGTGATCTGAGCCAGAATTCAGACTTTTCAGGGATCCAGGTTGTTTTTTTTTCTGAGTGAGAGCTAGCAGCTAATGAGAACTAAACAGAGCATGATGACCGCTGCTAATGAGAAAAAAAAAGATGCTCCAGGAATAGCAGCCTAGGTGATGGATCTGCTGATCAGGGACCAATTAGAGTGTAACTGCCACACTTGGGAATGCCTCACATGGTACCATACTAATAGGGTGTATTCATGATTCTCTCCAACCCTGTCCCTGTCCTAATCTCTTGTCCCTCCCTCTTCTATTCAATTATCAAAGACACTGCTGTGTTGAAGCACATCAAGGATGTCAGTGCTAATTCAGCCGTGAGAGAAGAGCATTGACCACACACGAGCACTCCTCTCACAGTCTTCTATTGGAGCACACCTTTGCTCTGAGCATTTCATAGAACAGAATCACAGAATGGTGATGGTTAGAATGGACCTCTGGAGACCATCTAGTCCAACCTCCCCACTATATCAGGTTCACCCAGATCAGGTTGCACAGAATTGTGTCCAGATGGGCTTTGAAAGTCTCCAGAGGAGACTCCACAGCCTCTCTGGGAAAAGCAGCACAAATTCCTGTGAATAATGCTGTGGTTTTAGTGCCTTCATGTGCTTTAATGAAAAATAGCATTTAGGTGCTAGAGAAAGTTGCCTCCCTGCAGATTTGTGCATTGGTTGGTGAAAAATGGGTTCCCTCAAAAAGTGCTGATTGTCCAGAATGGGAAATGTCATGGTAATGGATTGATTTCTTCAACATTTTCATTGAAAATGTGATCCATGCTCTCTATTTTGATGTTATACTGCCATCAGCAATATTCTTAGATTTCACCTTTATGTTGGAATGTATAATGTCAATAATTTCAGCTTTTATGGGATGGTGTAGGGTATGGACATGAAAAATGAAATGTGATGCCATTTGTGTCCTGCTGGGCCAGAACAAACCAGTTGTAGGTTGCAGAGGGTCCCAACAAATTGCCAGAGCTGCAGCTCTCTGAACTTTTTCTTGGTGATCTTTGTCCTCTCTCACTCTCTGTGACTTCAATTCCTCCTCTGGTGCCTCGGTCCCTTGTAGAGAAATGCTGGAGCCTCCTGCAGTGCATCCAGAGGGAGCGATTTTCACATTCCGCTTTGTTTTCTTTCTTTGGGCCACTCAGTGGACGGCAACTGGAATGAATGGTCGAGCTGGAGCTCATGCTCCACCTCCTGCTCCAACGGTACCCAGCAGCGGACCAGGGAGTGCAATGGACCCTCCTACGGGGGAGCCGAATGCCAGGGGCACTGGGTGGAGACCAGGGACTGCTTCCTACGCCAATGTCCAGGTTAGTGACCAATGACCTTTTGGGGTTTTTTTGGGGTCATCTTTCCCTTTAGCCCTTTGTAAATTTTTTCTTTTGGAGAAGAGATGAATAGTTCTTACCAGTAATGGAGTGATAAGGAGGCTGTGGATCATAGCAATGGACCGTGACAACCAAAATCCATAGACTAACAGAATGGTGGGGTTTGGAACAGACCTCTGGAGATCATCCAGTCCAAACCTCCTGACAAAGCATGTAGGGCAGCCCACACAAGAACTCATCAAGGTGTGTTTGCACCTCTCCAAAGAAAGAGACTACACAACCTCTCTGGACAGCCTGTTCCATAGCTCTGTCACCCTCAATATAAACAAATTTTTCCTTCTGTTCAGGTGCATCTTCCTGTGTTCCAGTTTGTATCTGTTGCTTTTCATCCTATCATTGGGCATCAGTGAAAAGAGACTGGCCCCGTCTTCTTGACACACCCCCCTTGAAGTATTTGTAAACATTGATCAGATCCCCTCTCACTCTGCTCTTCTCCAGGCTAAAAAGCTTCACATTTCTTAGCCTTTCCTCCTGAGAGAGATGTTCCAGTTCCTTAATCATTTTTCTGGCACTCCCTATGACTTTCTCCAGTAGTTCCCTGTCTCTCTTGAACTGGGGAGCCCAGAAATGGGCACAATGCTCCAGATGAGACTCACCAGGGCAAAGTAAAGGGGCAGGAGAACCTTCCTCAACCTGATGATCTCCTGAATAGAATAGAATAGAATAGAATAAACTGGGTTGGAAGAGACCTTCAAGATCATTGTGTCCAACCCCTCAATCAATCCAACCCACCTAAACAACTAACCCATGGCACCAAGCACCCCATCAAGTCTCTTCCTGAAAACCACCAATGACAGTGACTCCACCACCTCCCCAGGCAGCCCATTCCAATGGGCAATCACTGTAGCATTTATTCCTGGTAAATGCTAGAGGAGACCCCAGAGAAGTGATTGAATACACACAGGGAACATTTCCTTCTAAACCTTAGATACTAGTTTTCAGCATGTGCCTAAAAGAATCAAGATACCAATGCAAACCTTTGCCTGACTTCATGATGCTTCAACTTTCCTCCTTTTACTGTTTTTATTCCTCTTCTACCAGTTCTTCATTCCTAGTTACAGTTGAGGCATTGCATCATAGCTTTGAACCTTTATCTATGACAAGGTCTGGCACAGTGAAGCCTGGATTTGTGCCTATCTAAGACCTGTCCCTTACTTTACTCATCTAGATGTGTCTTAGAATAATAATAATGATAATAAAGAATAAATAAGAAAGTAATAAATTAATAATAACAACAATGTCAAAAGTAATGAGATAATTTCTGTGGCCCCAGCTGTTGTAGCCAGTACCTTACATTCAGAATAATCACTTTGTCTTCATACCATGGACCATGGGCTCCAGGAGTGCCATTTCGTTCAGGAGTGCCATGGCAGTTGAAGCAGATACCAGAGCACAGCTAACACCATTTCTCAGACTGACACCTGAAACATAGAGTCACGGGGGCAGTTGGTTCTCTTTTTTTTTGCAGAGGTCTTGGGTGAGGCTATTGCAAAGAGACTACAAGAGACTAACTGTGTCAGCTGGAATGGAAAATACTTTGACCTGGAAAGAAGGTTTGATCAACTAGAATCCTTCAAGAGTGATTAGCAGTTAATTTTTCTAGCCATGCTTTTCCTGGGTCATTCCCTGCCCTTCCCTGGGTGCTCCATCCCTGTTAGACCTGAGAAGGAGTGGACTCCTGGGATGGAGAGAATCTTTATCTCCTTTCTGAGAGAGCAGGGACAGTCAGGAACAGCTCAGCTCTTTGAGGCATTTCTCATACCGTGCTCAGGTGAGCAAGTATTGTCCTCTTCAGTCCACGAGCACAGCTCTTTGGCCTGGTATACTTGTTTCCTCCTGGAATTTCTATCTTCTCTGGCAGCCTCATCAACTGCAGTAGAGTGTCACCAAAGAAAGCACCAGGGGTTGGTGCTGTCCCTCTTCTTTGAGAATGTTATTTTACTAGAAGAAAATTTGCTACAAGAGAGAGAGAGATGCCCTACCCTCCCAAAAGGATTTATTCAGCCCAAGATGATGTGTTAACTCCTAATTAAAACTCACATAATAATCAGCAGACTTAGGTCCTTGTTCTAGTTCTGTCACTGAGTTGTTGTTTCTCATCTGTGATGCAGTGGAGGAGAATGTTTCCTTACCTTGCAGGCTTGTTGTGAGGGCTAATTAACATTTTTATAGTGCTTTGATAAATGCCATTGTTAATGTGAAAGAAGCAGCATTTTGATAAATGCCATTGTTAGCATAGATGAAGAAGCATTTCCACTGAATCTGTAAAGATGTTGGGAGAAGATACAGTGGAGTGAGGCAACGTCCCAAACCTCTTTCCAGGGCATGTGAAATGCTACTGCAGTGGAAATGGCTGAAAGAAGATTTGATGTTTCTTCATGGTTTCTTGTCCAAGGGCTGTGCTGGACTCTATAAGTCCCTGAGACAGATCTTCTCTGGAAGCTCTGTTGTCACACGTACACTGTACATCTCAACAAAACTCAAGCTGTGGGTTTTGGCTGAGAAATGTAGCTGCCGAGCAGGTTGAATCCCTGTCCCCCCAAAGAGTTTTGATGAGCACAGTCCTGGATCTGAGCCAAAAGAAAGAAATAGGGCTGCTTTTACAGGAGCTGAGAATACTGAGGAGAAACACCAGGACATCCTTCAACTACTAAAGAGCTACTGAAGTGGGAAAGAGCACACCCTGATTTCATGTCTGTTGTGGACCAAAATCCATGCCCTACTCACTCTTTGTAGCAGTGCTCACCTTGGGACCTTGCCTCTTTCTGTTGCAGATTATATTTGGGACATAACAAGCTGTTTCTCTACTCTTTTTTGTCTCCAGTGGATGGGAAGTGGCAGGCCTGGGGAGTGTGGGGCAGCTGCACTGCCACGTGTGGAGGTGGGACCCAGAGACGTGACCGTGTGTGCTACGGACCCTTCTTTGGTGGAGAGACTTGTCAGGGCCCCAAGGAAGAATATAAGCAATGCAATGACAGAAGGTGTCCTGGTATGTATTCCAGACCTGTCAAGCTTTCCTTTGCATGGAGAGGACAGGGATTTTGGAAAGGGCATCCTGTGTTAGACACATGAATGGAAGAGGAGTTGTGATCCAGCTGGATCCTGACAACAACCTGACAACATAAGATGTGTCAAGGGCTCAGTTTCTTACTCAAACCAGTGTAACCACGCTGATTTCAGTGAGTGTTTATTAAATCCCAACAGTCTAACCTTAATGTTCTTCATCTTTTCATTGCCATTGAGCCATAAGGGAAAAAAAAACACACTGAAAACAAAAACTGGTATGAGAGTCTCAACTCCATGATGTAGTTGAGTATTGAAGATGTTGGAGGGGTTTCCCCAATTTAAGTGGTTTCCCATTCTTTATATAGCTTCCAGAAGACCTGCACACCACTTAAATTAAGACAGATGTGTCTATATCTGTCAGTTTCACCCTCCACCAGTTACAACCCTGAGAGCAGCATCCATTTGAGAAAAAGGATGTAAGACATTGAATGGAGGACATGGGGCATGTAGGACAGGGTAAAAGATCGAGTTTACTGTGACATATAAGCAGAAGCAAATGCTTCTGAGTGGGAATGTTTCCATCCATGTCTCACACAGTGTAAAGAGACCAGAAAAAAAGGTCTGTACACTGGTTTTATGTTGCTGGTGGGGAATCAATGGTCTATGTGATGTTGGCAGTCAGATTGCATTGATTGGAACAGGCTCTGATTTTTGACTGAAAGGGTAATTAATTGGCAGAGCAGCTGAGTGGGAGACAGGAGAGTTTCTCGTAGCAGTATCCTGGTGGTCCTTGTAAAAAGGGGGTTCTCCTTAAAAAACAGACTGCAGCTCCACACAATATGAGCAGTGTTGGTGTAGATATTTCTAGGGGTTGATTTGCCACGCTGAGGACAATGACCCTCAGACCTCCTTGCAAGCTGTAGAAGGCAAAGATAAAAGCCAAAGCACTTCAGTGCAGAAGTTGCAGCCCATTTAGCTTGAAGATAACACAGAAGAAGAGGCTGTGTGCCCAAGACAGCACATTCACTCTTCCCAGCTTTGCTCTAATAAAAGACATCACCTCTCCTTCCAAGCTGTGCCTCTCAATTAGTGGTGCTTGAGAGTCTCTTCTAACTCAGCCACGAAGCTCCCTCTTTGCCATAGAAAATGTTCACACCAGGTTGTCTGGTGGTGTCTACAGAGCAATGCAGATTTAGTTCAGCTTCAGTGTGTGCCAGCTGGGGTCCTGGCAGAATAAGCCCAACCTTTTCTTCTCTTTCTGCAGGGGCTGATGCCTGTGCAAGTGCTCAAAAAGCAAAGATGTGTCTCAGGGACTGAGCCCTGCTAGGGTTCAAAACCAGACGGGTCTCACTGCAGTTGTTAATTTGGAAGGGAAGGAAAAGGCGGGGGAATCATCAGAGGCTAAAAATAAACCTGCTCCATCTTTTCTCAAGGAAGTATTAAATGCCAGCAAGTTTTGATTTGAACAGAGGAGTTGAGCTTAATTGGGTTAGTAATTAAAATCTCCCAGTGCAAATAGGTTACTCTGGTGAAAAGGATTTTGCTACAAAGCAACATAGAAAAGTAAAAAAAAAAAAAAACCTGAAAAGAAAAGAAGAAGAAGAAAACGAGGATAACTTGGTTCCCTCCTGGCCTGCGAATTGCTTCTGCATTCTGGCAAGACAACACCAGACAGTCCGTGTTTTCCTTAAAAGCATCTCTGATCCACAGCATCCCTCAGTGGTCCCCAAGGAGACTGCAGGGATGATGAGGCCAGGAAGGTTTGATGGGTCAGAGGAGGAGAAGGGGGCGGCCCGATGTGAGCACACACTCTTTCTGCTTTTTTGATGTGTGATGTTTTATAGCTGCAGTTTCCCATCCCATGCCCCAAACACTCCTTTGAACTACAATTTGATGTGCTGTGACCATGGCCATAGCATTAGTCAGGAGTTTTGCATTCGGCTCCCTGCTCTGCCAGAGGTTTTCTGGGTGTCTATGTGCAGGTTATAATGTTGTCCTAGGGTTCCATGTCAACAGATGGGAAATGAAACTGCCTCTTTCCCACCCATGTTCTGCCTTATCTACAGAAGTCAGAAGCTGCTGGCATAGGGACTAGTTCTGCATATATGCAGAGCACAGCAGGAGTCCTGCTTGCCTTTTGGGATTTCATTACTCCAAAGCGAATTTTAAACACAGGAAAAGAGCATTTGTCTCCAAGCAGAGAGCATGACTTGTTCATTACCAGTGTCCACTGGGAAGGAATCTGTCCCAGAACTGCAGCTGGGGCTAGAACCACACAGTCTTGGAGCTTAACTCCAGGAGCAATAATGTGTAGGCAGCTTGCTGGGTCTTGTACAAGTCCTTCAAAGAAGCAGGACTTGTCATACCCATAACCTTAGGTTTGAGTCTTCCCCACAGACAGGTTGATGCTGTGAATAGTTCCAGAGGAGCAATGGGCTATGTCCCATCACCAGGCATTTGCACTGTGTGAAGGTCCTCAAATGGTCTATATAAGCACATCCGTTGTATGGTCCCTCGTAGAAGGAAGCCTTCAAGGTCATCATTGCTCCACACCTTCTTTGGGAACAGCATGAAAACTCAAAGGCCCCCCTCTGGTTTTGATAGCAGATAAACATTTTCCTTACAACCTTGACATGTGTCTACTGGTATCACCAGACCCTGGTATGGGCAGCACTATCCTGCACAGGAAGGAAGCTCAGCAAGCAGGGAGCTGCCAGGCTCCACAGCTGCTTGGCTTTGGCTTTGTGATTGCCTTTCCTGACCAGTTGCATGGTTAGGCATGCACCCAACTTCCTTTTTATTGGTAGTTTTACATGCACAATAAATAAAAGCTGCAATCAAAAAACATTAAATCGATTTTTTTCTCCACTCCCCCCTCAGGAGTGATAAACAGCTTTAGCACCATACGCAAGGCTCCCTCTGGTTTGCATTCTGCAAATAATGAGTTTCTCACCACAAAGCTCTCCTGTGGTGAATGTTTTTTTCCCAGGTCTCACCAACTCTGGGGTGAGTTCAGCTCCACCTACAGAGAGATGCTTCCAAAAACCTCCTTCCAAAGAGCTTTTTCTGTGATGCCTCAAAACATATTTCTGCAATCTCCTGGACTATGCAGCAGTGTTTAGAAATGAGCTGCTGACATAAATCCAGCCTGTTGCTGCTTAGATGTTCTCCCTGTGTCCTCACATAAGATGGCAGAGGGCCTGAATGAAGTCCACCCAGAGGATCTCTAAGATCCCTTCCAATCCAAACCACTTTATGACTCTGTGCTATGTCCTTTCTCTCTCCCCACCCCCCGCTCCTGTTTTTTTTTTTGTCTACTTGTTCTTTCCTTCACTCTTACTGCAACTTACTTATGCTGAGCTTCATTCTAGACATATCCATCACTGAAGGTGGTGACCCTGAAGGATGGAAGGAGCAGAGTCTGGAGCCATGGCGTTTGCCCACAGAAATTGGACAGCTGCCCATTGGACAAGAAAACAGAATTCTTTAGTAGGGTTTAGTAACTGTGGCTTTCTTTCAAAGAGCTGCCACAAGGCAAGACAAGCACATCAGTGGACTTTGTCAGGTTGTCACATGAGTATTAGTGAGCAAGTCCCTGGGATAGACAGACACCCAGTTTTCAGACAGGCAGAGCAAAATCTTGAGAGGTTAAGTGGCTTTGTTCAGAGCCATTCACCAAGCAGCTGCAGAGCTGGGAGTTCACCTCTGGGCCTCTTGGCTCACCACACTGCTGTTCCCTCCAGACCATGTTCCTCTGTTTCTTCTTTCCATTTCCTTCTCCATGTCCCTCCGGATAAGGAGACTTTACCAATTAATTTTTTCCTTCCTTGCAGAACCCCACGAAATCTGTGATGAGGAAAGTCTTGGCCCTGTGGTTTGGAAAGAGACACCCGCTGGGGATGCTGCAGCTGTCCGGTGTCCTCGCAATGCCACTGGTAAGGATTGCTGCGTGTCTTGGCTGACCACTTTCAGGGTATCCTTCATCCTTTATCTTGTATATGAAGAGAATCTGGTTATGGGAGGACAGGACCAGCAAAGGGACTTCCCTCCCTTCCCTGCCTTTACTTAGATGGTTTATGTGGTTCTTCACTATTTAGCAACATCTTCTTGGTTCATATGATAGAATATGAGGTGGTCTCCCATCCATCTTTTGCCCAGTCCCAGGACAGCTTTTCAAGTAGGAGTTACTGTGGTATGTTCTCATTTCTACAAATAGCTCTTCAAAATCAGGTAGGGCTTTTTTAGAGTCCTCTAGATTTGGCTGTTGTATTTCTCTCCACTGTCTATAAAAGAAGCAAGTATCTGAAAGCAGGAAATCTGAATTGTGCTTTTCACTCACACTTAGGTGCTTTCCTCTCCTTCTTACAAACTGCAGCACCCTTCTAAACATATCTTCAGGTCCAGTTGTGGTGGTATAAAGTGATAGGATCTGGGCATGTAGGTGTTACCTGTTGTGACCGCAGCCACTTGATCCCCAAGGAGTGGAAAAAAAACCACAGAAGGCTCCAGGAGACTTGGTGGTGGTGGAGCTTGTCCTCAGATGGATGTTCCTCACTTCCAGGCAGGAACAGAAATGGGGGCAACAGTCAATAATGAATGTAAATGTTTTATTATGCTGAATGAGGTGTTTAAGATAGAGACAAACCCTCTAGCTCTGATTCACAGCATCATCCCAAATGCTACCCTAGAAGAAGAGCTGTATCCATAGAAAGGTCAGTGAATCATTTAGCATTAACAGTGGGATTGTGAACCCAGCAAAGCCTGCTCCTCAGAGGCTCTCCAAATAACAACATAATTACTTGGGCAAGGTGATCCCTCTTCCCTTCCCCCTTGGTGATATGTCTATTCCTTGACATCCCAAAGGCGTGTGATTACCACTGCAGAACCCACAGCAGACTGAAGCTAAGGAAAGACCTGGGGGAGGACTATAAACAGCTTCCAAGAGCTTTTCAGCTGACGCAAAGATGGTGTTGTCGGATATTTACTGTCCTTGAGACTGTGTAGGCAGCACAAAGCCACTGACTGGTTTAGCTGCAAGTACCAGACCATACCACCTGGGGAGGCTCGTGGGACTTGCTGAGCCAGGAAGAAAGCTGCCCTCTAGGGCAGAAAAAAACCCTTCTTTCATCTTGACTAACCACATCAAGTTTTTAAGGTTTTGTTTCAATTCCCAGGCCCTCTTGCTTTCCTGACCCTCAGTAAGAAAATGCAGGAGAAAGAAATAAAAAATATTTCTTTTCTACATGCTTACACACATTGCTGCCCTTTGTGCTGCTAGGTGTGTGTGATGGTTTAACATCAATGCATGGTGCAGGCATGACCATCACAAAAGTGCTTAGCCCTTCATCTAATGTCCTCACTCCCATATCTGTTTCATTCCTTTTCCAGGGCTGATCCTTCGAAGATGCATTCTAGATGAAGAAGGGATAGCTTATTGGGAGCCTCCAACATACATCAAGTGTGTTTCTATTGATTACAGGAACATACAAATGATGGTAAGGCAGACTGACTTCTTAGTTCATCGAGTCTGAGTTCCCCCCAGATACTTGCTACTCCACTATAGTTACAAATAAGAGATAGATACATGCAAGATGTCCAAAGAAGAACAATGAAGCTGGTGAAAGATCTAGAGAACAAGTCTTGTAAGGAGTGGCTGAAAGAATTCCGTTTGTTTATCATGGAGAAAAGGAGGCGGAGGGGAGACATTCTGCCTCTCTACAACTCCCTGAAAAGAAGTTGAAGCCAGATGGCTCTTCTCCCAAGTAACAAGTGATAGGACAAGAGAAAAGGTCTCAGGTAGCACCAGTGAAGGTTTAAGTTTAATATTAGGACTGATTTTGTCACTGAAGGGGTTGTCAAGCCCTGTAAGAGGCTGCCCAGGGAAGTGATGGAGTCACCATCCCTGGAGGCATTACAAAAACATGTAGAAGTGGTGCTGAGGGACATGGTTTGGTGGTGGACTTGGTAGTGTGAAGTTAATAGTTGGAATTCATGATAGTAAAGTTCTTTTCCAACATAAATGATTCTACAATCCTATGAGACTCCATGATCTTCATGTGAGAGGGAGAGGCCAGCTCTTCCTTGCTTTTCTCTTACTCTTTTTGTCTGCTTAATCTGTGATGTATGGGCATTCCACAGACCAGGCACGGTTCCTCACTTGGTATTTTAGTCTGACTTGGCAGGATCCAGGTCTTAGTACAACATCAGTACCACAACATCAGTAAGAATTGCTTTGAACAGTACTGGTCATAAATAACTCACTGATTTTTTGTTAAAGTCATCAATCTGATCAGTTTCTGCTGGTCTCCTGTGGCATGCCTCAAAATGGCATTGTCTTTATGAGTACCACCTGCTGTTGTTCAGCACAAGCTACACTCTGTCCTAAAATAGTTCCAAGTTGGTTATAGGAAAACAAGATTTTGAGGCAAAACTCTTCTTGGGTTACAAACAGAAGAATGTCTGCGTAGCAGAATAATCTCTTCTGAACCTACACATAGCTTTTCCTCTGTGGGCATACAGCAAATTTCACTGCTGCTCTCCTACCATTTAAAAAAATACCACAAGCTCTCAGGCTAGCAAAGATTGTCAGAATCATCTGAGCTGCACTCTGGATTACAAGGAAGGTCAAAAACCTTCCCCCAGCATTTCCTTCACTGAGCTCATTAACTTGACTTTGACTGTCCATAAAGTTGTGTTTGTCATGTTTCTCTCTGTTTCTCAGACCAGGGAACATCTTTCCAAAGCTCAGCGTGGGCTGATGGGAGATGGGCTGTCAGAAGTACTCCAAAATCTTGTGGAAATCTCCCACGATGGGACCAGTTACAGCGGTGACTTGCTGTCCACCATCGACGTACTCAGGAACATGACAGAGATCTTCCGTAGGGCCTATCATAGCCCAACTTCTGTGGATGTGCAGGTGAGTTGACATTCATGGCCTGGAGACCAAGGCTAGGTTATAGGTGTGTGTGCATGCACAGGGCTCAAGGTTTGATTGCCTCTTTTGTAGCTGAAGCAGTGCTGATGAAAAGCCAGAGTATTTTCTGCCCAAGTGAAATGTCTTTGTGTGTTAACAAACTCTCCTCTCAAGGTGATTCTCTCTGGCCTAAAAAGTAAGAACTTAAAAATCAAAGTCACTCTGAACTATTTCAGCCTGATAGCACTTTACTGTGGAGTCTAATTGACAGGAGAACGTAATTTGGAAGGGATTTCAGTCTAATGACTAGATGTAAGTTGATCCTGTGGTATTGGGTACCTGGATATTGACGTGGAAGAATGTCTTGTTGGCTTTTCATCCCAGGGTTTTACTTTCAGCAGTGGCATGCAGAGTGGCTGCAAGACATACCCTTGGGGCAGGTCACCACCCCATGACATGAAACATTAGACTGATCCTAGAGAATCTGCAGTGGGTGGTAAAACTAGAGAAAAAAATCAATGGTGGTGAAATATCTTATCTCCTTCTTTCTCATAGTGTGCTGCAAAGATAGTACCATGCATAGCACCCTCTTGATCAATAACTGCTGCTCTTGCCTAATTGCAGCTGAAGGACATCAAAGGCTTCCCTGTGCTGGAAATATGAGAAATAGTAGGAAATAGGATAGGAGGAGGTCTATACAAGAAAAAAAAATAATCATCTGGCTTTAATTGTTTTCTGACAGATTTCTATCTAGTCTCCTCTTAAAAACCTTCAGAAATGAATGCAAGACATATTCCCAGTTCAAAATCTTAGGAGATAATGCAGCCAAAGGGAAGACTTTGGATTAAAGGCCTTACTACAACTCATTTTGCCATTAGCATCCTTGAGAACACAGATCTGTGAAATGCTGTATGACCCTTTGGGAATGTGACCAGGAGAGCCCTCTCGGAACATGGCTGATTCTCACGTGTTCCTCAGGCATTTGGCTAACCACCTCTTTTTTTCCCTCTTTTGTCTCCCCTCTCCAGAACTTTGTCCAGATCATCAGCAATCTTTTATCGGAGGACAACCGGGAAAAATGGGAGGAAGCTCAGCTGGTATGAACCTTTCCCCAAACAAAACATAGGCTTAAGCCATGACAAGGGGAATTTCCAAGGGCCTGCATGACCTCCTAGCTCTTGTCCACAATGTGTTGCGTGCAACACGTATCTGTTTCTACCACAGACCACAAAATATCTTCATCCACCACTGCTGTTCTCTGTGGATAAATCCTTGTGATGAAAGAGGTAGACAACTCAGACACAGTCATCTGTGGTCAACCTCAGTGTTGACTGGCAATCAAGTGATCATGAACTGGTCATGTGGGTGATCTTAGTGCCAGGCTGAGTCATATTTATGGAGTTAACTCAGTGAGACACAGGATCCCAGTTCAATGCCAAAGTCTCTGCATGGAGAACAATGAAAAACTGGTGCTGAATAACAAATTTCGGATAGCTGTCAGAGGTTAGGCTGCTGGCTTGCTGTAATTCCATCTTTTCTTCTTGCCAAGATGCAGAGATGGGATTACAGGGGTTTGAGTTTCTGGCTAAAATGATTCAGGACAGGCAGGATTTTCATAGTTCAGACCTAGGCTCTGCTCAGCTGAGCTTCTGGTTCTGCTCAGCATGACCTGAGAAAGGGTTCAGTTGTATTTCACTTTATGTCTCTCCTCTCACAACTGGAGATCCTGCAGAATAATTCTGTAGCTGAACTCTCATGTGTTGGGGGAAGATGTTTGTTTTTCTATCTGTGTCTGAATTAGTCCTTGTCTCTTCTGCCCCAGCTGAACTCTGTTTTGGCTTCTATGAGACCTATTCCTTCTCCCATTCCCCTTCCATTGGTGAGTCCTTGGGCCGTCATGTCACTACAGCTTTTGGAGATTGCATCAGAATGAGATAGTTCGGTCTCAGACCAGCAGCTCTGGTGGATGGACCCATGATAAAGTTCCTTCCTTCTACTTCCATTCTTTCTATTGTACCTTGGAACAGAAATACCATCTCAGCTTGCATAATAATCAGGACATCCAATATAACTCACTTTCTGTGAGAGGCCAGTCCTGTATAGGAGGCTGAGGGGAGTCCTTATTGCTGACTACAACTACCTGAAAGGACATTGTGGAGAGGCTGGTGCTGGTCTCTTCTCACAGGTAATTAGTGACAGAACAAGAGGGAATGGCCTCAAGCTGTGACTGGGTAGGTTTAGACTGGACATTAGGGGAAAAAAAATTCATGGAATGAGTGGTCAGGCATTGGAATGTGCTGCCCAGGGTGGTGGTGGAGTCACCAACCCTGGATGTGTTTACAGGTCATTTGGATGTGGTGCTTGGGAATGTGGTTTAGGGGTGAACCTTGTAGAGCAGGGTTATCGGTTAGACTTGGTGATCCCAAGGGTCTTTTCCAACCTGGATGTTTCTGTGATTCTGTTGAAGATACCTGGAGGTATGGGTCAGAACATGACACCTTCTTTTAAACCAGCTGTTCCTGATGCAAAAATTCTGAAAGAGATCTGGAAATAGCAAAACCATTTTTTTCTTTTCAAAATGCCCAGCAACTACAGCGTTCACCACACCAGCCAAGGAAGTCATCTGGGAAAAAACTCATAACAGCAGATACTGGCGTAGTGGTTGGCAGTCCAGAATGTGAGAGAGGGACCTGAATATATTTCCTTCATGCAACAGAAACTCCACCAGAAGCTTTATGAACTTCTCTTTCTCTTTTTTTTCTCCCTGAGATCTCCCATTGTGTTTGAAAGAGGATCCAGACGGGATAGAGGAATATCTGGACATGGTGCTGGGAAACTGGCTCTAGCTGACCCTGCATGAAAAGGCAGGTTAGACCAGGTGACCTCAAAGGTCCTTTCCAAACTCAAGTGCTCTCTGAGTCTGTGACCAAATAGTTTGAAGCCTCCAGGTGCATGTACATATTTCGACACAGAGCAGAGGGGACTGTCAAGTTGTCATGACAACAGGGAAACTCTGATGATCTTCTTAAAAACAGCTGCAGCTTACTCTCTTGTGGCAGTGTGTTCCCACTGGCTTTCCCTGTACAATCTGCTCTTTGCACCTATAGATAGATACAGCTCAGCTGCCTCCAGCATCACTGTAACCTGCACAAGGAGTGGGACTATCCTGGGGACAATGATCACCTGGCATGCATTTTAGTGGGAACCAAGATGACAGCTCAACACCATGACAGTAAGATACAGAAATCTTCATTAACTGGATGACAACAGAGATCACAGCATCGTCTGTCTTACTCCCTCAAAGCTACTAAACCAAACTCACGATCCATATTTCCCAAAATTAATAATTTCTTTTAAAACAAAGTTTTCAGCTCCAAACTTGATGATTAAAAGTAAACTAAACGTCATCATACTCTCACACCCCAGGGCCCTGTGGCCCCTATGAGGAGGGAAATAAAGGAAAATAAGGAAAATTGAGGGGGAAAGGGAAAATAAAGTAAAGAAAGTGAAATAAACCCCCAAATGAAAATGTTTTGGAGAAGAGCTACCAAGTTTTTTTGAGGACTTTGTGTTGGCCATTATATGGTAAAAGCCTAAAAACAATGGCCAGTGCAGCCTGGAGTTAGTCCGACCTTGTGATTTCAATCTGTAGTAGACTATTAAAGTACACTGTTAAAAATAGCTTCCCCACTTCCTTCTCCTTCTTGTGTGCACACCTGCTGTACTGGCAGGACTTTCTGATCTGATGCTGGTACAATTTTAGTTTTCTCAAGTTTCCTTTGGATTGAGAGAGACATGCATGGCCACCCCCGATCTCCTTGTCCGTACACTCAACAGCTCATCCTTCCTTCTGCCTCCATCCCATCCTGCTGTCCTGCTTGTCCTCACCTGCCCCTTTGGCTCTGATCAGCCACTTCAGGAGGTCTGGATTATGGTGAGGAATCAAAAATGCTGTGAACGTGGCATAAAAAGAAAAGAAGAGATGTGAGGAGCTGAATTGCTTTTCTTCAGCTAAGCCCCTGTGGGCAAATGTGCTTTGAGGAGAAGACAGGTAGTCAGCACAGCTCATTTCAAGTGGATTATCTTTTATGAAACCTGTCACTGGAAAACTAGTTATTGTTTAACAGCATTGTGTTAGCCTGGCAACATGCAGGTGAAGAAGAGTTACTGCCAGTATCTTCTTCATTGGGGAAATACCAGGAAAGAAGAAAGAAACAGAGAAGCCCCAAGAGAGCCCAGGCTCAAGAAGAAGCAAGTTGGTTTTGTGGAGAGGGAGATCCTGCCAGAAAAATGAAATCATAAAACCAGACCATGATGGGGGGTTTTGGTGGTGTGGTTTTTTGGGGTTATTTTGATAGAAGTATGTCATCTGGTGCTTAGGATCTGACATCAGGCCCTGGAGGTCTTTTGCTGAGACTGTTTTCAGTGGAGGTAATTTTTGTTGGCTCCTTCTCGGTAGTATCGCAAGTATCCCAAACATGCTTCTCAGACCAAGTATCACAACACCTGAGTGTCAGAGAAGTCTAAGACTTGGGAAAGGCTCTCACAATTTGACAAAGGGCAAAGCTTCAACATGTCAACATGAACACATCTTGATTCTAGCAATGAAGTTTCTGGATGTGTAATTGGAAATGTGTTTGGCTTGTGGACAGCCCAACTGGGCCAAATGCTCCAGTCAATGGACTTGGAAGTCCATCGGAAATTGGACTTGACTGATAAGAGGCTGTCCTAGTGTGTTTCTCCTCCTGTGTTAACTGCAGTAACAAGATCTTAATGAACATTATCAGTGTCTTATCTGCTCTGGATGGGTTGTTGGTAGTAGATCATAGAATCACAGAATTGTTTTGGTTGGAAAAGACTTCATCAAGTCCAACTGTCAACGCAATACCACCATGGCCACTAAACCATGTCCCAGAGTGCCATATCCACATGATTCCTGAACATCTCCAGGGATGGTGACTGCACCACCTCCCTGGGCATCCTGTTTCAGTGCTTGACCACCCTAAGAGTAAAGAAATTCTTCCTAATATCCAACCTAAACCTCTCCTGGCACAATTTCAGGCCATTTCCTCTCATTCTATCACCTGATACTAAGGAGAAGACACCAAACCCCACCTCAGCGGAACCTTCTTTTAACCTAGGGAAGGAAAGGAGATGAGAAGGTTATCTTCTGCTCTCACAGAGTCTCAGATATTTCCTTTTGCTTTGAGATACTGTCCTCTAAGTGCTTTCAGTCTGAATATCATATTATTATTTCTTGCCCCTTTCTTTTTTATTTTTCTTGGCTTCAATTTAGGATTTCTCATGCCTCATTCTCCACAACTCTGTCATACTCCATTATAATCAGCATATGCTTCCAATACGCATGAGGACAGAAACAGAATCACAGAATGCATCAGGTTGGAAGGGACTCTTAATAGTCATTCACTCCCCTGCAGTGGACATCTCCAATTAGATCAGGTTGCTCAGGGCCACAGCAAATTTGGCCTTGGCTGTCTCCAGGGATGGGGCCTCAACCACATCCCTGGGCAACCTGTTCCAGTGTTTCATCACTCTCATAGTAAAGAATTTCCTCCTAATGCCCAACCTAAATCTACCCCACTCCAGTTTAAAACCATTGCCTCTTGTCCTATAGCTACAAGCTCTTCTAAACAGTCCTTCCCCAGCTTTCCTGTAGGTCCCCTTCAGATACTGAAACACAGTTATAAGGTCAACTTGGAGCTTTCTCTCCTCCAGCGTTGGGGCTTTTCAGCCTATCCTTGCAGGAGAGGTGCTCCAAACCTTTGCCCTCAGAGAAACTCATGTTTTGCTCATTAGTATCAGTGCTATTCAGGGCTCTCCCTCTCTCTGCAGATAGGGCCCAATGCAAGGGAGCTGTTCAGGCTGGTGGAGGAGTTCATTGATGTCATCGGCTTTCGCATGAAAGATTTCCGGGATTCCTACCAAGTGACGGACAATCTGGGTGAGCTGATTGGCACTCCTCATGTAGGGTAGAAACCCCAGGAAGCTGTAATTACTGTGCAATGTGTATAACCTGGGCTGTGGGGAGGGAAGGCAGCAGGTGGTAGAACATTAAAAGGTCTGGGGGATCATAAATATGGGGTGGCTTTTCTCCAAATGAGTTAGGATTCCAGTGTGAAGAAGGCATGTCCATGGAGAGGGCTGAGAGATATCTATAGAACCACGAATGGAGGATGAACAGGGCAGAACTGGTTGCTTCCTTTTATTTTTCTTTTAGCACAAGAGCTGTGTAGCAGCCAATGAAGTGATCAGGCAGCAAGCAAACAGCAGGCAGTATCTGATTTATGCTTTATGCACAATCACAGCGTGGAACTTGTTGCCAGAGGAGGTTGCGGAAGCCAAAAAGTACAGATGGGTTCATGATGGGATTAGGAAAATGCACAAAGGAGTGGCCCATTGGTGGCTGTTAAAGTTGATGATCTGGATACAGCCACTAGCTGAAGAAGTCCTGCTGATTGCTGGAAGCTGGGAGGCCAGACCAAGAGATGTCTTGTTCTGATCTTTCTCACACTTCTTAGCAGCTGCTACTGGCCACTCCTGGAGACAGGGCACTGGAATAGATGGATCTTTCTTCTGCCAGGTGTACTGCACACAGATATTTTTCAATGAACAGAAGTATGAACCATAACAGTTACTGTCATCTTCCTTGGTGCTCAGACATTACAGGAAGATAGCATAACTCCTACAGCTATCAAGATCCTTCCTTACTTGTTTGCTGATATCCCACTAATGCCTCTGGTGGGATTTTCAGGTTACATGAATGTATCAAGGTGGGTTTTCTTTGCTCATTTTATTTCTTCCTTCCCTCTGATTTTATTTCTTGCTTCCCTCTAGTTTTGGGCATTCACAAACTGCCTGCTCACGCAGCAACTGACATCACTTTCCCCATGAAAGGCTGGAGAGGCATGGTGGACTGGGCCAAGAACTCGGAAGACAAGGTCACTGTCTCCAAGAGCATCCTGTCTTCAGGGCTGTCAGGTAGGCAGTACAGCCAGGGCACTCTAAAAGCAAACTTCTTTTTCATCTTCTAAGAGAAGTTCCTTGCATTTGGCTGGTCTTCAGATTCTCCTTCCAGCTTAGATGGATTTCTGAACCTGGGAAGAAATGGAAACATCCCTGTGTCTTCTAGATCATTGTCATTGATGCATGTGGGTGCTGAGATGAGTCTGCAATGCTCTGCAGACCATGTTGGGTGCTGAAATGGGTCTTTCGTGCCTCCCTGAATATGCTGGGTTGCCATCAGGAGTAGTGAACAGTATTTGTCTGTGTAGGTACTGTATAAGAGTGGTTAACCAGTGCAAGAAAGCTTTTGCATTAGGAGCATGTTTCTGCCAACTATCATCATGACCATATAGGCAAACAATGCTGTAGATGCCCCCCCCCCAAGATTGGATCCAGCCCTGACAGGGTAAGCAGATGGAAGTGTGCAAGTCAGGTTGAGCAACTGATGGGTTTGGGTCTGCTGCAAGGACAAGCTTTGCTAGATTGTGGTTTTAAGGCAGTAGTGTGAAATTTCTTGCCCTAAGAAGTGAAGTGAACAGGAATTTGTCACTGAGGTAACTGGATTCACAGCAGGGCATGGGTGTGAGCCACCGCATGGAGGCAGGAGCTAGGTGCCTAAACCAAGCTGGCCTCACTGCCAGATCTGAAAGGACACCTGAAGGGCTCTGGGATCCTCTGCTGAAGGATCCAGTCTTTACTGAGGTGCAACTACCAGGAACCATCTTCTGGTGCTCCTCTTCTGGCAGAGAGCCTTAGTGTTTGGCAGGACTGAGTCTTGAGCTTTCAGAAGCAGGCCCCTATATTGGACCTGTTGCTGGGAAATGGTGGGCTTTCTTTCTAGATGCCTTGGTGCTGTGTGACACTAGTGTCTTTGAGAGAGAAAGTTGCTGACTGGTGCATCAGGCTGTGTTGTCCTTCCTTGGGACAGAAGATGGAGACTGAGTTATTGCTGTCAGAAGATCTTTGGCCTCTTCTTGTCACACCAAGACTTTTGGACATAAGCTTCCCTACTGGGGATGGAAGCTGCACAACCATCATTACTACTTGGGGAATCAGAGGCCCAGAACAGTTTAGTGCCACCCCCAAGGATAAAGAGTGAGTCAGTGGCAGAACAAGGATCATGTCCAGCACTCTGTGGTTTGGTGTGCCTTCAGGACAGTATGATCTTCCCAGGAGATGTTGAAGCATGTTGAGAGAGTTTTTTCAGATTAATTGAGGAGGTTGTGGAGTCTTCACCTTTGGAAACCTTTAATCACATGTTGGACAAATTGCTGACACTGGTCATAGGCAGAGCTGATCCTGCTCTGGGGCTGAGGGCTGTCTTAGAGACCTCATCCACTTCCCTACGGTGCTGTTTTCCAGATGTCTTTTAGAAACATCCTCACACAGAGCTGCTGTAGGGCCTCTGAGCAGTAGTTGCTGTGTAAACAAAAGGTGGTATCTACTCTGAAGAACTAGCTGCCCATCAGTCTTCATGTTTCCATGGTTTCCTGAGTACTACCCAAGACTCTACTGCCTCTGCATTGTTCAGTATCCTGCGCTGGGTGTTGTTTGGAGGGTTTCCTCAGCGGTGAACAACAAAGATTCACCTCTATTAGTTTCGTTCTTGACCATTCTTTGGCCACAGGGAATAGGGGTACCTGTGCAGAGCAAAGCAATGGAGACAGTCAGCTTGGTGAGACCAAAATGGAATTCCCTCACTGCTGGGAGCTGACTTTGTGCAGTTGATTTCTCTGGGCCAACACTAATTTTTGTAGTTTGATGATGTGCCTGTTGAGCTGCTGGCTGTGTCAACACTGCTGGTGAGTGAACATTGCTGTGGAGATGTTTCATGAGCAAAATACAGTGCTGCTCCACCTGGGTAGTACATCAGAGGACTTTATTTTTGAGTACCAGCTACCTCATTAAAGATCTGTCCCAGACCAAAAGACACAAGCCTACACCTCTATTACAACCAGAATCCTTTGTCTCCTTTGGAGGGTGATAACTCTTGAGAGGGCTTAGGGCTTTGCTTTCTCACAACATTGCAGGAGCACACACTGGTTCTGTAAGGGCCCTACTGGCTCTTCTGAGAGAAAACTCTCTCTGAAGGCAAGAGGATCCTTGTCTGCATAGGTAATCATGGGAAAAGCCAAAAGGCTGTGCTGGCCTTCCTGAAGAAGAAAGGCTTATGCAATTGCTCCTCAAGCCTTCCTGTCAGTCTCTTCTAGTTAAGTTTTCACCATCTACCCAACTTGAGCCCAGTTTGACACAGATACAGATGGACATGCAAAGTTGTCCACACTCTGCAGGCACACTCTGAAGGCTTGGAGGCACACTGTAAGTTCAACCCTAGTATGGGCATCTAAGAAGCCCTGCTTCAATACACTTTCCCAGGCCTCCTCAGCACTGCGTTTCACCCAACTACTTGCTTTTGATCCCCCTGAAAATTTGTCTGTGGGGCTGCCTCTGCCTCCTATGCTTTTTCTAGGCAAATTCTTGGTTTTTTTTTCAGCTGGGCACTGTGAGGTGGAGGAGGAGGAGGTCAAACGATGTGCCCAGAGGTCACACAGCTGATTCAGAGGCTCATCTGGGACCACGGTCCCTGTGGCCTCCTGAGGCAATGCACGAGTCATAGGGTCAGACCAGGCATAGTAGGACATCTCCCCTCCTCGGCTGCCCTTGTCGGCCTGAGTGCAGCTCTTCTTTCTGATGGCTTGATAGCTACAGACGGGTCCAAATGCCTCTAGGTGGCTGCAAGAGACCTTTCCACCCTGGAGATTTGTCTGCTGTGGTGCTGTTGGAGGGATTAGTAGGACTTCTGAATGGGGAGCACCAGGCTGGTCATTCAGGATGAGTGAGCCTTGCATGAGGGCAGATATCTGGGGTGCTGGGTCACCCCAAAGGCTCTGAACCCTTCCTTGGGACCGATGGAGACCCAGTGTGGTGACAGCAGGCAGTGCATCCCACCATAATGATGCTACCTTGGCCTTGTCCCAACAGAGACCTAATTCTGCACCTGGGTGTCCCATGGGGACAGCTGACATCCCGATTGTCTCAGTGTTGTTGTCTTCTCCTCTTTCTTTTGGTGTCCTGCAGAGGCGGATGACTCCTCTGTCTTCGTGGTGGGCACTGTGCTGTACCGGAACTTGGGCAACATCCTCTCCCTCCAGAGGTAAGAGGGGCTCCCTGGGAAGGGTGAGAAGCTAG
Organism: Dryobates pubescens; assembly: GCF_014839835.1. NCBI lineage: Eukaryota > Metazoa > Chordata > Aves > Piciformes > Picidae > Dryobates > Dryobates pubescens. The sequence continues at coordinate 14,845,807 of NC_071625.1, read as the reverse complement.
GAAATCATCAGGCTGTCCTGCCAATCCCTCTGGCTGTACAGCTCTGGTATTCCAGGGAACAAACAAAGGTCACTAGTGCAATGGGACAAACTTTGACTTGCAGTGCAAATATTTTGACCCCACCCCACCCCAATGCTGCATGTTCAGGTGGGCACAGGTTCACTGATCTCATGAAACCCTTGCTGGAGGAGCAGCAAGGTTTTGTCCATCCATCTGCAGCATTGTGTACCCCAGATATGAGAAGTGACACTGCCACATCCCTGCCTGCCAGCTGCCTGCCACCCTTTGCCCTCCAGGAATGGACTCACATGCTGCCCTCCTCATCAAGAGGGATTTTGGGGGAGCTTGACAGATGGGGGCTGCTCAGCTGTTCTGATCGTCCCAGGCTACCAGGGAGCTGCCAGCCACGCTGAGCCCTCTGAGAGCATCACAGCAGAAGACAGGCTCGGGGAGAAGAGAGGAGAAGAGCAACATGCCTGGCTGCACATGTCTGCCGTGTTCCCTGCGCTGCCAACTGCCTGGGGCACCAAAGCTTTTGTGTTCAGACCTCTCTTTCCTTTTCTTCTCTCCCTTTCTTTCTCCCTGTCTCACCTTTTTTTTTCTCTTTTCTTTTTTTTCCAAGGCTGGTACTGAGGCAGTAAGTTAAGCATCCTAAGGCACCTTCTAAATCTGTTCTGCACTGATTAACGTGAGCCCATTTACCATAAACATCAGGGCATCTCTCCTCACTGATAATCATTTAAATACCTACAGATTTAGCACTGGCAATGGCAAAAAGAGCTCCAAGTGAGTGCAGAGAGGAATTAGCAAGCCAGTCAGCTGTATTCTGTAATATCTTCCATTACAGCACTGGGAATTAGATCACAAGGGCAATAAACATCATTGGTTCAAATGATCCAGTGGTATTTCAGCTTTCTCTGGCCAAGCAGTGAATGAGCTCTGATAACCAGCAGCTGCAACAGCCACAGCCTCTGCACAGCATTCCCATGGGAGAAGTGATTTAAGAGGTTCCTTAATTAAAGGACAGTCCCTCTTTAAAAACAAACAAACAAACAAAAGAATCCAGAGTCCTGAATTACCTGTGGAGAGTCAAAGAGAAAAATAAACTAAAATAAAGAAGCAGCACCAAAGTACTTCTTAGCTTCACCACTGTGCAAATGGACACAACATTAAAAAGGAGAATGTCTTTAACCACAAGGCTCTACAGAATCACCAAGGTTGGAAGAGACCTCAAAGATCATAAAGTCCAACCTGTCACCACAGACCTCATGACTACTAAACCATAGCACCAAGTGCCACATCCAATCCCCTCTTGAACACCTCCAGGAAAGGTGACTCCACCACCTCCCTGGGCAGCACATTCCAATAGCCAACAGCTCTCTCAGTGAAGACCTTTCTCCTCACCTCGAGCCTACACTTCCCCTGGCGCAGCATAGGCACCTGCCTATGAGGTATTCCTGTGTATACACAAGCAATAAGGACCAAGATCCCATATATGACCATATTTCCTAAAAGAAAGAAGAACAATCAATAGATGAAACTCAGCAAACATCAGCGGCAGAACTGCTCCTAATTGTCCCAATTTACCTCCCCCAAGCAGCAACTCCTTTTATGAGCCACACATTGCTCTCTACCCTTGGATCCAGAAAGCCCTGCAGTTTTTGGTACCTGTGACAGCTGAGATGGAACACACTTGATACATGACTTTTCAAGCCAAGGAGGTGAGCGATGCTTGGTGCCAGCTGAGCACCGCTGCGGAGGATGTGCGCAGCAGTTGGAGAATCAACAGCCTGACAGCCCCATGTACCAAGCAATATGTTTATGGTTGTTTGTACACTCCTCATGGCCATGCAGGAGCCCTCTGAGCTTGCCTGACCTCCTCTCTAAGTCAGATCTTGGTGTGATTTGTGTTTTTCTCCAGAAGCTGGGTTGTGACATGCTTTTGGGAAACACGACTTACCCTTCCTGAAAGATTCCCCACAACACTGAGTCCTTCACCTCCCCCAGACAAGCTGCTTGGATGCTTAATTACCTTCTCTGATAGTAGATTGTCTTTTAGTTTAAGGCTGAATTTGTCTGACTTTTACTTCCATGCCCTGGGCCTTCAGGTGGGTGACTGAAAAATCCCGTACGTGTAAAGAACTGTCAGACAGGGCTTTCAACAGAAATCTTTTGTCTGGTTTTCTGGCACCTGCATCAATTTTGTGTCTCTCATTTGAACTTTCTCTACTGTTTCCCCGTCTCAAAGTGGAATTGAACCAAACAGTACATTGGCATCCTGACAAGGAGGGGTGCATCGAGAAGATAGCCGTTTCCTCTCCTTGTTCCTGCACAGGATCATTTTTGTCACAACTCTTTGCCTTGAGGTCAGTCTCTCCAGCTACATTTTTGGGCCTTGCACTCTCCAAGCTCAGGTGTGCTTCCAGGGATAATTTCTAGATGGGCTGTGACTAGTTTACCATAACGCAGCTATCACAGTCTGCACATTAGTAACTTTGGGGCGCTCTCAACTTGCCATACTGAAAAATCAAGTGTTGCTTCTTCTTTTGTTTATCACATCAATTCTCACCTGGTCCCCAGCCTTCAGAAGGATGTCTCTATGTCATATAGGTTGCTCATGGAAATACTGAGCAACACTGAAGCACGAACTGACCCTACAGACACAGCTACTAATGAAGATGTGCGGTGGTGTTTATCTTCAGCAGCTCCCAGTTTTATCTTATCTATACCTGCCTACACTTTTCAAAGCTCAAAGAACCAAAGAAAGAATCATAGACTCTTTGAAGTTGGAAAAGACTCTGAGCTCATCAAGTCCAACTGCCAGCCCAACACTACCATGCCCACTAAAGCATGCCCTGAAGTGCCATGTCTACATGTTTTTGAATACCTCCAAGGATGGGGCCTCTAGCACTTCACTGGGCAGTCTGCTCCAATGCCTGATCACTCTTTTCAGTGAAGAAATTATAGACATTTGATAGCTGATATTCACTCCCATTGCATTCCCCTTTTACCCTTCCTTTGTTACCTGATGATTGTGCTTTGCTACTTCTTTTTATTTATTTTGTTAAGGAAAATGTGCTTTGTATTTTTTCCTTCACCCTTAACATTGTTAAAAAAATGTTTAATATTGTTAAAAGAATGTTGTTACCTCTGCTGGTGGTGAAATAGTGACTTTCTGAGTGTCCACTTACCCATCCATGGATGATTCCAAGTTTTTTGTTTGTTGGGGTGTTTTTTGGTTTGTTTTAGTGATCTCTTTTAATCCTGTTGATGTTAAACAAGTGCAAATCTTCTCCATGTAATTCTTTCATAAAAAAGAAGATAAGACCCAGAAAGAAAGGTGAAAGATTTTACCAATGCCTGGAGATTTGGGGGAGATTTGGATAGGGAAAGATTTCCCTTGCCCATGAGTGCTGGAAGCACTGGTGTTAGGCTACCACTCTATGACTGATTGCTGCATGGTAAACAGAACAGAGTTTTTTTAGCTACTGGATATGAGGACCTTTTGCTTATTTAAACACCAAGTTGCTTATTTAAACACCAAGTCAATTCCTGCTGCAGAAACCCCATGAAGCCTTGTGCATTTAGATGCTCATTGTTCAGGGAAGTGCTTGCAAAGGATTTGGCCTTATAGGGAGCAGGAGCACAGGTATGGGAGATATCTTCTCCCTTATTGGCTCTTCCAGCAGCCAGATCTCCTTGAGCTGCCAGATTTATTAGCATATTTGCCTACATACAGACTTTAGACATTCATGAAAGGTTTGGCCTCTTTCCATTTGCTTTTGATCCTCAGAGTGCCTCCAGTAGTGGACTAGGCAGGACCATATACTGCCCAGTGGACATGCTGTTAAAGACAACCATGCCCCTGCCTAGTACTTACTGCAGTGCTGATTAAGCCAGCCTTTTAGAGATAAAAATAAGGAGGTTTTTGAAGGCACATGAAATGAGCTCTGTTTCCTCATGTCTGGAACAGGAAATGGGGCCAGGACTATTTTATTACTGGGATAGATGCAGCCTTTATGTCCAATGGCTTTAGGTGTCTATGTGATCCATAAAATGTTCTGATTCCAGGAGCAGTAAATGTAGAATGGCTAGGAGGGTAGCTCAAAAGGCAGAAGATGAGGTCCATCATCAGCAAGTGTCTTTGATGGCATTTTAAAGTAATGGGGCCAACTCCTTCTGTACTGTGTATACTACACCTTGTACCACCAGTGATGTCTGCAGAAGTACCTCCATCCCCTTTAAAGCATCTCTTTCACCTCTTCTTCCCAGGAACAGCACCGTTTTGAACTCCAAAGTCATCTCTGTGACTGTGAAGCCATTTCCCAGATCTCTCCTTACTCCCTTGGAAGTTGAATTCTCCCACCTGTACAATGTAAGTCTTTCATGGAATCATAGAATGGTTTGGGTTGGAAGGGACCTTAAAGATCATCTAGTTTTGAGCACCCCTACAATGAGATATCTTTCCATAAATCAGGTCGTTTAAAGCTTCATCCAACCTGAGGATGGCCCTGACCATCCTGACCTTGATCTGGATGTCAAGACCAGACCTGACCTTGAACACTTCAAGGCATGAGGCATCCACAAATTTTGTGGGCAACCTGTTCCAGTATCTCACCACCCTCACAGAAAACAATTTCTTCCTTATATCTAATCTATAGCTACCTGAGATCCTGCACTATCCCACAGCTATGTTTGCTTCTGCATAGCAGGATGTGGTGGTGTAAGAAAGGAGTCAGTTTTGCTGTTCTTTTGCTGTTCTCTGAGACCTCTTTGCCAATGCAGGACCCTTCAGTTTCCTTTAATGTAGGCTGCTACCCTGAGATTAGTCTGGTATTGGTATCCTGTTGTTTTCTCCTGCCAAGGATGTGTTGAATGGGTCAGCCTTGCAAATCTTTAGTGCTCTGTGCTCCTTTCTCTGGCATAGCCAACACAGGACAGTGACAGCACTGCTTCCACATGGAACTTGGGCATGCTGGTACCACATTTACACAATTTCATTATGATCATGGTATCATGGTCATGGGAAAAGAACTGTGCACTCAATAAAACATGATCTGTAATAACAGTCTTCCTTAAGGATGGAAAGAGGTAGAGGAGAAGTTGTTTCTATTAATACTTGCAATGCTTTTTGCAGTTCTTAGATACAACATGACTATTGCTTTTGTAATCAGTGCTTTAAAAAGCAGCTGAGGGTCCCCTCCAGATTCCCTTGCTCAACCCTAAACAGACATATGTGATGGATGTTTACATACCTTCAAGGCTTGTTCTTCTTGTGGGTTTTAGATGTTCTCCTGAAGCTCTGCAACATGAATATTAGATCCATCATGTCTTTGCTTTGGACTTTCCTGGAAGGATTTTCCTAATTAAGTGGTCTAACACAGCTGGAGCTGGAGTTGGTGGTAGACATCTTTCAGGCAGCTTTAAACACACCTGACCACCCTGTGGCTTTTCTGAACACTGTGTCCCAAAAAAAAAAGCACATGCTGTATTTGATCCACTTTCCAGAAGGGAGCAGCAAAAGGATTTTGTGTGAGAGGAGGAAAAAGAAATAACATCAATGGGTTGAGATGAGAAAGATGTATAACCAAATCCTTCTTACAGTGGTGTTGATGCAGAACAAACAGGTCCATTTTATACTTGTCTTTCAATATGAGGGTGAGGTCCCTGCCCATCTGCTGTATCACAGGCACACCATGCTTAGAGCAGTGAAAGCCATTCTACAGGACCTGCATATTTCATTTTAGATGCTCCAAATACCCCATAAACAGCATGACACTGATTTGCTTCATTTCTCCCTTTCTTCTCTCCTGGCAGGGAACCACCAACCAGACCTGCATCCTCTGGGATGAGACTTATGGGTGAGTTCTGTGGGGTTTTCTTTACTCTCATGGGCCCATTTTGGGTGAAATCATCACAATTCTAGCAGTGATGTGTCAGTTTGTCTCAATTCTTGCTCTCCTTATTTAGTTGGGGTTTGGGGTTTTTCTGGTGTCCACCTTCATGGCTTGCAAAGTCCTTTGGCCTGGTGAGGAGATGCACTCTTTCTTACTCCGTTGTTGTTTAGTGCCAGTTGAACTGGGTCTTATTGTTAAAGATTTGCAATCGGATGTTGTCATGAGAGTTCATGGAGGGTCCTTCATGCTGGGAGCATCATATACCAGGGAAATATCTCTCAGTATCTAAGCAGAGAGGTTCCCATGTTCTGCTGACAGGGAGGAGTGTGTGAATTCTCCTCTGATGCTTTGGACCTCAGCCTGTGTTTTGCAAAAGTGACCTCTTATTTTGACTCCTCCAGTTTTGGCTTTTCCCACATGAAGGATACATGAACTGAGAAGCAGGATTGTGGAGTCCTTCACAGGTTGTCCTACATGGAGCTTGACAAAGCAGTGCTTGGTTGTCTTCAGTGCTCCCCCCAAATTCTTCACCAGATCAGAGCCCATTGTTTTAAATATGGATTGCAGTGGTGTAGTACATGTTGGTCTGCTGTGATGTAGTAAAAGGATTTCTGCCAGGATTCCTGCAGTAAGTGGTGATGTTCAGGTGCTGAGTGATTGTGGTCAGCAGGGAGGAAAGAAATCCCAAGTTGCCATAAAGAATCAGTACCATAAATCCCATATGGGAAATGTTGTCAGAATGTGAATCTTAAAAAACAACAACAAAAAAGTACTCTCTGAAAGTGTGGTCTTAAATCCTGAGTGAGCTTGACAAGGATACAAAGTGTTTGATTTAATGGTGTTTTTACTTCACTGGTTTTTGCATCTCAGTCTGAGGACCAACCTGACCTCTTTTCTGCTTACAGTTGGTTTCTCTCCCTGAGATCTCATGCATTTTGCACATACCTCTGCATTAATAATAATAATAATAATAGTAATAATAATAATAATAATAATTATAATGGTGGGCAGACTCGGGAGAAGGCTTGGATGGGAGCTGGGCTGCTTTGCTACATTTGTTGTCTCTCCATACTGGGACTGGATTAAATCATTTATATACAAACCCATGTTTTGCAAGTAAAGGCAGAAGTTGGAACCAACACCCGTTCTGCTCTGCACATCATTTTGTTGTTCTTGGCTTTCTAGATCCTAAAAGGATATGTGGTCCAGAAGGACGGAAGTGTTTCCCTCCCATGCTCAGAGCTGGCATTCAGGCTGGGTACACATCAGTCAGAGCTGGCACTGAAAAGTGCCTGGTAGGAGAAAGGTGAAGGGTTGTCCCATGCTGAATGTGGCTTGAGAGGCTTGAATGTCACTGCTGATCTGGAAGCAAAACAGTTCAGCATAGTCACCTCTGCCTTGTCCTGGGACATCTGGTTGCTCCACATACTTGCTTCTAAGGCTTGGCAGCTTGTTCGTGTGCCTGTTGTCTCTCTGGGTGTTAGGACTGCTTTCAGTCTTTAATCCCTATCATCTTCACAGCATCAAAAGATGGGCTTGCAGCTAGGAGCTGAGCAGGCAATCTCTTGGCACCAATGCTGTGGTTCAACTCTCAGAGATGGTTTCCAAAATCCCAGCAGATTGGTTACACAAATGTTGCTACTAAGACTCTGCTTTCTGTGTGTGTTGGGGGGGGTGGGGTGTGTGTGTGTGCACATGCCTGCAAGTGTTTTCAGCAAACATTTGCAATCTTGAGATGTTTAAAAGTGTAAAAAAAAAAAAAAAAGCTGATGTCATCAGATTTTACTAAGGGGATGTTCCAAAGCTAGATCTGATCCGGTAAGCTCTGGCAACAAGAGCTGCCAAGCTGTTTGCACAACATTTTAAAGCTGATTTGTTACCACTGCTGCCTCCTGGGAAAGTCTAATGAAAGGCAAACTAAGAAAATCCTGTTGTCCTGGCCAATTTATATGTGTTTTTTATTGCTTAGCTCAAACCTGCTCAGCACTCTGGAGCTGTCAAGGGTTTTGCATAGTGGCTTTGGATTACTGTTTCCTGTTTGGAACGAGGGGTTTTGGGTTGCACCTTGGACCTGCTGTCTGACATAGAGTCATAAAAGAGACAGACATCATAGAATCATGGAAGTTTTGAGGTTGAAAGGGACCTTTAAAGAGTCATGTAGTTCAACCCTCATGCAGTGAACAGGAACGTCTTCAACTAGGTCAGATTGCTCAAAGCCCCTTCCAACCTAACCTGGAATATTTCCAGGGATGAGGCATCTACCCCCTTTCTGGGTAACCTGGATCAGGATCTCACTACCCTCAGTGTAAAAAGTTCTTTCCTTCTCTCTAGTCTGAATCTTCCTCTTTTAGTTTAAAACCATCACCTCTTGCCTTGTCACAACAGACTCTGCTAAAATATCTGTCCTTATCTTTCTTGTAGTCCCCTTTAACCACTAAAAGGCCACAAGAATGTTTCTTCTCCCAGCTTAACATCTCCAACTTTCTCATCCTTTCCTCACATCAGAGGTGTTCCAGCTTTCTGAACATTTTTGTGGCCCCCTCTGGACACACTCCAACAGGTCCAAGTCTTTCCTGTGCTGAGACCTCAAGCAGGATCCCAGGTGGGGTCTCAGCAGAGGGACAGAATCTCATCCATTGACCTGCTGGCCATGCTTCTGGGGATGCAGCCCTGGGTATAGTTGTCTTCTGGGCTGCAAGAGCATGTTACTGGCTCACAGCCAAATTTTTACCCACCAGTACCCCTTAAGTCCTTCTCTGCAGAGCTGCATTTCCCAGCCTGAGTTGATACCCAGAATTGCCCTGACCCATGTACAGGGCTTTACACTTTGCCTTGTTAAACCTTATGAAGTTCACACAGACTGACTTCTCGAGCTTGTCCAGCTTGCTCTAGATGGCATCCTGTCCCTCAGGTGTGTCAACCACACCACACAACTTGGTGTCATCTACAAACTTGGTGAGGGTGCACTTGACCCCACTATGTCATTGATGAGGATACTAGATAGTGCTGGTCGCAGGCCAGACCCTTGAAGGTCATGACTGGTGACTCTGAGCCAGGAAACCCTGAAGTTCAGCCACACTTAGGTAGTTCCCCTGTTTGTTCCCATCTTCTCTTTCTTCCTACTCCTCTCTTTAAACAGGAGTTTTTTTTCCCAATGATGAGTCTCATTAGATGGTTGTGCAACTGGGTGAATCTCAGGAAATCCCATTTCCCATTTCTGACCAATTTAATGACTTTACAGCTTCATTTTCCTGCCTGTTACTCAGCCTCCCATATTCCCTGTACAGCCTAAGCCAATCTCCTGTGGTCTTGCTTGCCGAGAAGACACTGTTATCTCTTAAGCTTGCTCATTTGCAGGCTTTCCATTCTGCTGCTCCAAGACTGGATGGCCAGGGGGACCTTCCTTATATTCCAATCATCTATTTGAGGCTGCAGATCTCGAGAAGCTCCACCTGATTCCAGGGAACCAGCCTCTGGATTTAACCCCTTGCAGCAAATGTGACCAAAGAGGTATGGAGGCAAGAAGCTCAAAGCAATCCTCACATGAGAGCTCCTGCCTGTCACTGCAGCCACCTAAACTTTCAGTCCCACCCAGAACATGTCAGAGCTCTTTAAAAGCCACTTAAAATCCATGGGCCATGGGGGCTTGAACTGTAAAATTGCAATTAGAACCGACAATTACCACGTGGTCATGTGCTTCCTCCAAGACAGAGTTGTTGAACAGAGCACTTAAAAAAAAAAATAAAAAGAAGAACCCCTGAGTGTTCATTCATTTGCATTTAGATAGATATTTAAGCTTGTAATATTAATAATGGAGTTTTGATTTATTAATCCCAGCCTCTTCGAGTTACTGTTAGACTCGTGGGTGGCACCTCTCAATCTCTTTTCTCTTCCTCTTGCCCCCAACTCTTCATGTCATGAAATAAGAGGGGAGAAGATCAGGGACTAATTTCTGTTGTGTTGGGTGCTGCAAGTATGATTAATGAGCTTAGCAACGGCTGGGTAAATTGAAAGTTGAAATCGGAGAATGATTTGGGCTTCTCTGGCTCTCCTCCAAGGCTATTCGTCTGGAGTAATTATTAGCTGCTTAGCCCTACTGAAGTTAAAACCTAGGCAGGATCTGCTCTCCTACTCCCTCTTTCTCCTGCTGGGACAGGATGGAAAGAGTTGATAGTTGCAGTCGTCATTTTGTATTCTTTCCTAGAATCATGGAATTGTTTTGGTTGGTGAAGACCTTTAAGATCATTTATAACTCTACCAATTTTGGTGCTAAAGCACTTCCCTCAGCACCACACCTCTGCATCTTTTAAACACCCCCAGGAACAGGGACTCTACCACTGCCCTGGGTAGCCTCCTTCAGGGAAGAAATATTTCCTAATGTCCAATTTAAAACTCTCTTGGTGCAGCTTGAGGCCAGTTCCTCTTGTTCTGTTGTGTGTTACTTGAAAGAAGAGACCAGCCCCCACTTCACTGCAGCCTCCTTTCAGTTGGCTGTAGGGAGCAAGAAGGTCTCCCCTCAGCCTCTTTTTCTCCAGGCTAAATAACCCCAGTTCCCTCAGCTGTTCCTCGGACTTGCGCTCTCTACCCTTCACCAGCTTTGTTGCCCTTCTTTGAACACATGCCAGTAATTCAGTGTCCTTCCTGCAGTGAGGGGCCCACCATGGTGCATGAGAGAGCATTGTGCCATGCAGGTGTGAGGTCCAGTCCCATACACCGAGAGGACGGGTTCCAGCAGCTCTGCATTGCCAGGGCACCTCCCACAGGGAATACCTGCTCGTAGAGGATCTGCCTGCCTCCAGGGACCAACTGTTCTCTCTTCTCTGTCTCCAAGAGGAGCTTAATAATGTTGAGGCTTTTTAACAACTTCAGAGGCCTTCTGAACCCTCAAAAACATTTACATAAAAGCATTTTGCTCTTGGAAAAGGAAGTGCTTCTGGAGTCTGTGGTATGGATTCAAGGACACTTTTACTTTCCCTTGGGAAAGATCGTCTGTTCCAGTAATTAAAGCCTTTAACCTCTGTAACTTAGGAAATGCAGACCTCACTGTTCAGGAAGGTGACCCATGTGCAGCAAGGTTAGACATAAAGAACAAGATGAACAGTGCTTCAGCTAGCAGGGCAAAGCTAAATCACATCCTTCTGGCTCTGGGCTGGATCTGATGCTGAGCTGAGGTCAGGTTGAAATCTCCCCTGAGGGTTCACAACTGTACAAAACGGTGTTTTATGATGCTGCCAAATGAAGCAGACCATCAATCTATCCATGCTTGGAAGCTTGCATGATCCTAAAATACAGAACAGGACAGTCTGAGGATGCTGAGGACAGTCCTACTCATGGGATCTTTTCAGACAGAAACTGCTTGAAGTATGGGGTGGATGTCAGTTTTTCAAGGGGATAGTGCTCCTTCAAGATGCTGGTAGGACTAAAGATAATCACACAAAATTGCAGTTCTCAGGGAGAAAGAGATCTGAAGTGTCATAATAACTTTCTGGGGTTTATTTTTTGGTTTGGTTTGTATGGTTGGGGTTTTTTCTGTCTTGAACAACTCAGAGAAGCTCCAAAAGCATCTTAGTGGAGGTACTGCCTGTCAGGCACCATAATTTTTCTGTTGGATTGTTGGGTTCTTTGAGTTGTTTGTGGCCCAGCCAGACCATGAGTGTTGTAGTGGAGCTACTTTGCATGAAATTCCCATTTCAGGGTGGGATGTTCAGTGTCTTATCTGCTGAGCCCCTAGCTGTCCAAATTCCTGACCGCATGTCCAACATGATCACACAAAAGTCATGCACTGGTGCATGGTGCAAGGCAGCATGAGGAGCAGGACACAGTGTGGGCTTCATCTTACTTGTTGAAAGTTTCTGATGCATTGGATAAAGGCAGGAAGTTTTCTTTGCTGTGTTTCCTGGGGCTTTAATGCAATCTCAGTCTTGCTGGTTACTCGCTGGTTGCCTTTGGAGAGCATGTATAACAGGTCTGCTTCTTCTAGTAGCCCCTGCTACCCAGAAAGTGTCACAGGGAAGAGGTTGTATCTATAGCATTCCAGACACTTTTTTCTCATTGCATTTGTTGACCTACCTCCTGAAGCTTGTCTTCTGAAGAAAACCTTTCTAAAGTCAGGAAACAGCTTCCCTTTTCTTCTGACCATCACCTAATGTGCTGATGCCACCAGAACTGTAGATCAAATTGTAGATAGTTTGTCTATGCTGACAAAGACAGATGAGTCCCTCCCAGATAAAGACAGGAAGGGAAGTCTGTTAGAGCCATGAAGACTCCTGAGAAATCAGTGCATGATCTCTTTGGACCTATGCTTAAGGTTATATATATTATGTTTTATGTTACATATATCTCAACACTCTGGCTGGATGTGGGGAATTAAGCAGTGACTTGCCTTTTCTCTGATCCCATGCAGGGTGTTTGTCCTAGGGTTTATCAGTACCCCTGTTCCAGCACCATTTGCCATCAGTTTTATCTGCAGCTGCAAATCCTACCTTTCCTGAGTGCTCTTGTGGAGGAATTGAGGGAATATCCATGCAGGAAGGCAGCATTGTGCTCACAAAGCCTGTCTACACCAGGGCATACAGGGAGGTTAATCTGAATATTGCCATTAGTTCCTCTGCATTAAACCCAGTCAAAAGCAGCCCCTAATTCAGCCTGTCTAACTGCACTTGTGGTGTGTGACCGGGCAGGTTGAATTAGGGTCCCATGAGGCCCCTTTTTTTCAGCCCTGGATGAGAGCAGGTAAAGCAGAGATAGTGCAGTGAAACCCAGTCACACCTCTAAAAGACTGGGGATTTAACTTCTCTGCTCAACCTGGGCTCTGGAGATGCTGGAAGCATCGATATAAATTGCTTCTTTATGTTCCCAGTCACGTGCCTTACAGAATCATAGGATTGCTTTGATTGGTAGAGGCCTTTAAGATCATCAAGTCCACCCTTCAACCTAAGACCACCATAGCCATTAAACCATGTCCCAAAGTGCCATGTTCACACATTCCTTGAACACTTCCAGGGGTGATGACTCCACCACTTTCCTGGGCAGGCTGCTCAAATGTCTGACCACTCTTTCAGTCAACAAATTTTCACTAATATCCAACTTAAACTTCCCCTAGTGCAACTTGAGGCCGTTTCCTCTTGTTTTATCACCTGATAATAGGGAGAACAGACCAACCTTCACCTTACTACAACCTCCTTTTAGGTAGTTGTAGAGAGCAATGAAGTCTCCCCTCATCCTCCTTGTCTCCAGACTAAATAACCCTTGTTCTCTAGATCCTTCACCAGCTTTGCTGCCCTTACCTGGAGTCTGCCTTTTTCTGGAAAGTAACTTGTCACCTGGGCTTCTGGATGTTGCAGGACAAAGGTCATCCTGTTCCCTGGTGGCCCAAAGCAGTTAGCACACAGTACCAGCAGATTACAGGGCTGTGCTCATCCCCTTTTGGGAGAGGAGTCACAATTCTTTAGCCTTTGCTGAGCTGCTGCCCAGCACTCAGCATTGTCTGTGGGACTGGAAAAGCAGAGGCTGGTTTATTCTCTAGTGCCTTTCACAGCACAGGATGCAGGAGAAGCTGAGCAGCATGACACAGGGCTTCTGCTGCCTGCCAACAGAGCATGGTTTAATGGCTTTAGACAGAAGGGAAAAGGGGAGAGGAGAAAGGATTCATAGGCTCTGAATTGAATTCTTCCAGCTTTTCCCTTGCTTCCCTAGTAAAGGGCTCAGGAATACGGATGGAATAAATTAATTCCCTTTACAGAAATGGCAGAAGCCCCTGAGATCTAGATGGTTCAGAAGGGGGTTTGGGGCTTCCAGCCTTAACTACATGCTGTGAGCCAGAGCACCTGGGCTTCAGGATGGCCATGTCCACATGTGTGTGTCTTTGGTATTTGTATAAAGGCACATGTGCAAAACCTGTGCAAGGAAATAAAAAGAGTGAATGTCTGGAAACACATTCCCCAGGGAGATGGTGGGCCATCCCTGAAGGCATTTAGAAGATGCATGGATGTGCTGCTTAGGGCCATGATTTAGTGGTAGTGGCTTATCAGTAGTTGTGGGACTGTGAGGTCTAGATTTGCTGTGACTCAAAGGTGTCTTCAAACCTCAGCAGCTCAGTGATTAAATAATTCTGTCATTCTATGATTATATCATTACCTGAACAAGTGCTGGTGGCTGGGTGTGAGGACATGTGAATGTGTTGCTGTGCACAGACAGGCTACAGGGTGTTGGCAGTGTGTCCATGCCAGTGTGGCATGCATGAGGTGTGCAGGCATCTGCAAGTACAAGGCAGGATTTTCAAGTGTCAGTACATGGACCACACAGAGGTGTGTGTATATATGTACAAAGTGGACAATAGGAAAATTTCCTTTCCTAGAAGGATTGCCATGCCTTAGAAGAGGCTGCCCAAGGCAGTGTGGAGTCCTCATCCCTGGAGGGATTTAAAAGCTGTGTAGATGTGGTGCTGAGGGCCGTGATTTAGTGGTGATCTGGCAGTGCTGGGTTAATGGTTGGACTTGATGATCTCAAAGGTCTTCTCCAACCTAACAAACTTCATGATTCTATGATTCCATGTGAACACACAAACTTCTACACAACATGTGGTACATGCCAGACTGGGATTGCAGCCCTGTCTGCATCCCTGCCTGTGTCCCTGCCTGCATCCCCTCCTTCTCTCTTTATTTGCATCTCTCTGCTCTGAAGCCACAATGCTTTTTACTTATGTTCCCTTTTTGGATGGGAATGGATAAGCTTAGCAGCTGCATGCCCTTCTTTGGCCACCTGCCATGGAAGCGCCAGACTGCTGAGGGCTTCTGCTAGGACTTTGTGGAAGTCCAGCTTGACTTCCCAGATTGTATGAAGGAACCCCAAGCCCCACTCCCTGGTGCACGTCTGCTGCATTTGACTTGGTATTTGTCTGTGTGGTACCTTTTGTATGCTGAGAATGTAATAACACAGTGTGAGCATCTATGTGCTGGTAGACAGCTCTGATTCACAGCTCCAGGAATTTAAGTGTGGGCAGAAAAAAGAGGCTGGGGGAACTTGAGGACTATCCTTGGTGTGTTCTGATTCCAATGAGTCAATAGCCAAGGGAATTATAAAATCATGGAACCCCATTATGGTTGGAAATTGGATCATTAAGTCCAACCATCAACCCACCACCACCACGCTCACTAAACCATGTCCTGAAGTGCCATGTCTACATGGTTTCTGAACACCTCCAGTGGTGGTAACTCCACCAGCTCCCTGGGTAGCCTGTTCCAATGCCTGACCACTCTTTCAGTAAAGATATTTTTTCTTAATATCCAATCTAAACCTTCCCTGGCATAACTTGAGGCCATTTTCTCTCATCTTTCTTGTTATCTGGGAGAAGAGACCAACACCTACCTCACTACACACACTACAACACCCACACACTACTACTCCTTTCAGGGAGTTGTAGAGGGCAAGAAGGTCTCCACTCATCCTCCTTTCTTCCAGACTGAACAACCCCACCTCTCTCAGATGCTCCTTGTAAGGCTTGTGATCTGGAACCTTCACCAGTTTCATTGGCCTTCTTCAGACCTGGTCTACCACCTCATTGTCCATCTTGAATTGAGGGGCCCAAAAATGAACACAGTGTTCAAGGTAAAGCCATATTGGTGCCATGTACAGGGGCACGATCACTTCCCTACTTCTGCTGGCCACACTATCCCTGATACAAGCCAGGATGCTGTTGGCCTTCTTGGCCACTTGAGCACATTGCTGGCTCATGTTCAGCTGGCTGTCAACCAACAACTCCAGGTCCTTTTCCATTGGCCAGTTTCTAGCCAGTCTTCCCTAGAGCAGAGTCATTGTACCTCCATGTGCTTCTTTGCTAGGTTGATTTTATTGGCCCTTTAAAAGCACAAGAAAGCCTACCTCAATCCAGAGCAGGACATCCCAAATTGTTCTGTCTCTGTATATGCATGCTACCATCCTGAGGATACCGAGTCTGTATCCTCCTCTGGAGTACTGTTTGGCTTTGCTAGTAGCTGAAGGCTTCAGAGGAAGGGGGGTTTGGACTAAGATGACCTTTAAAGGTCCCTTCCAACCCAGTGCATCCTGTGATTCTATGTGAAAAAGGTGTGCTATAACCTCCAGTATCTCAGGGCCAGGGCTGTCCAAATCACAAACTATCAGCACTGGATAGGTGCTCAAGCAGGTTATGTCTTATGTGTCTCTGTTAAGAACTGAAGAAAAAGTTTCCCTATCAGGCAAATTCTTTGTAAGTTTACATGAACTTAAAATGCCTTAGTTTTGAATGAACCCATGAAGTACACTGGCATGCAAGCCAGAATCACAGCAGTACCCATCATAATCACAGCCATTTTAGACTGCCAGAATTTGGGGTGGGGGTCGGTGCTTAGTATTTATTAGAATCTCTTGGCAGTCATTTAAGAGTTTGTTTTTAGCTGGCTGGGCTGAAGAAAAGCCTCCTGAGCTGGGAATCTTAGCACATCTCTGGTCTTGTTTGTCAATCAGCCACAAAAAGCCACCAGCAGATATTCCATAGCCCAGGCAATGGTTTGTCTGAAGTGGAGATCCTAACTGAAGGTTCAGTATTGTCCCATCCAGTCCCAGATCCCTTGCAGAGCTCTCAGTTTCAGGATGGGAGCCCATGGTCTTGGTGCAGAGCTACGTTTATGAGTCCATGCCATTGCTCTAGGGTGGGTAGGACTGATGGCTGTGGGGGGAAAGTGCTGAGAACTGCCACACTGTCAATGAGGATGGGGGAAGTTTGCCTCTATTTTTAAAGGGAATATAAGGACCTGATTTTGTTTTCACCTGACTGCTTCTGCACCACACTAGGAGATGAAATGTTCTGCTAAAACACAGCAGCAAAAGGAGGACACAGTGCCTGGGATACAGCCTTCATCTAATGATGAACTTTCTGTGTGTCTGGGTAAATCAGTGTAAGCTTCGTGCCTCAGTTTTCCCTGAGCCTCCTGCGCTAATAACATCAGACAGTGCTTCTAAATGCCATGAAATTCAGGAATGAGCAGCTCCTTTAAGTGATAGGAGGGCAGAGAAATAAATATCTTTATTTATCACTGAGAACTGATGAGCTAAACATGAGCTTTATGATTGAACTGGTCATCCATGCAAGAGAAGCTCACATCGTGTCAGCTTTGCCCATCACGCCTCAGTCGTGTGAGCAGCGGCGAGTACTGCAGCCTGAATTTTAGCTTCATAAAGTGGAATGGGATCAAGGAGGCTCTGGGCAATCACTGCAAGACCAAGAACGTGATGACACGAGACACCAGCCTGCACATCCCACCGGCTGCTGGAGCCAACAGTGGCCTTTCAGCCACGTGGCAGAGCAGATTAGCAAACGCAAGCAGCATCCAGCCCGCTCTGACAGCTGGCTCGATATGGAGCATGGCAGCTTCTCCCACCGCGGGGAAAAGCGATGTCTTGCAGCAAACCTGATGCCCCAGTGGGAAGAGCAGGAGCAGGCAAATCCACAGGGCAGGCAGCACTGAGCCCTCCTGGAAGGCAATGGGCAAAGCTTTCCTCCCAGAGAGGACAGATCCTCTTCTGCCCTGACCACTGAATTTATTGAGATCCATTTTAATCCTCAGTCAGGAGCTGCAGACAGAGAAATAACTGCAGCAAGGTCAGAAAGCCCCATTACATGGCATATAATGATTTTCTGACTTGTCAAGGCCCTTTCCAGGGCTTTGCAAACACTTTGATTCAATTACAATAATGACCCTCTGGAAGATGCGTATTAATCTCCCAGAGCTGCCCTCTGCTTTAGGCTGGAGCTGCTTCTCAAGGTGGTTTAATACACATGTGCAGTGTTATGGGGATTATAAGTCAGGCAGAGGAGTTGCTCTCTGTCTGTGCAGAGAGCAAGAGATGGAGAGCAAGAGAACAAATTCACCCTTTGCCAAAGCCTGGTGGCCCTAAGCCTTAATCCAGAAAAAACCTAGGTCTTTTTGGGGTGAAATCTCCAGGTTTGAGGGCAATCTTTCTTCTTGGTATGGATGGAAGTGCAGGCAGCAAAGTGACTGTGAAATACATCAGTTCTCCTCAGCTTTTGGGGATGTATCCACCAGTTAGCACAACAAAATTGGAAGGGGTCATAATTCCATTGATGAGTTATAGGCTATCCTCAAAAACTTAACTGTTGTCATTTGCAGGTGGGGAAGGGCAAACTGAGAGAAGGATTTATCCACTGTCAAAGGAAGAGCAGAGCTGAGCCACAACTCAGATCTGTCCTCTCATATGGTTCTAGTGATGATTCTGTCCTGTACTAGGAGAGCATCTGGAGTAGTGGGTCCAGTTCTGGGCTCCCCAGTTCCAGAGAGACAGGGAACTACCAGAGAGAGTCCAACAGAGGCTCTGAAGGTGCTGAGGGGTCTGGAGCGTCTCTGTGAGGAGGAAAGGCTGAGAAACCTTGGTCTGTTTAGCCTGGAGAAGAGCAGCCTGAGGGGATCTTATTAATGCTGATCAGTATCTAAAGGGCAGAGGTCAATACAACGGGGCCAGACTCCTTTCAGTGGTGCCCAGTGACAGGACAAGCAACAACAGGCACAGACTAGAACACAGGAAATTCCAACTAAGTGTAAGGGTTTCTGGAGACATTCCAAACCTACCTGGATCCTATGCAACCTGCTCTAAATGACCCTGCTTTAGAAGAGGGTTTGTATTAGGTGATCCCTAGAGATCCCTTCCCACCCCCACCATGCTGGTATTCTATGAACACAGGAGCACAGGTAGTCTAGGAGCACAGAGGAGATGTGATGATCCAGGAGAATGCTACTCCTTTTTTAGCTGTGATTTATTTAAGGGTGGGGTTAGCTTTTATGTTAAATCTTAAGGAATGCTGAGCATCCTTGAAACTTCAGCAAGGATCATGCCAGCTTCAAGGGCACTCCACAGAATTTGGCTCAAGGATTATCAATAGATATGTGATTTTTTAAAAAAAATTTATTCTGATTTTGACATTAATTTGAACCTGGGGAACAAGTGCTGCAAAGGGCTGTTTTGGCCATCATCTGAAGTGCCTTTGTCTTTTATCTTCTATATGGGCTCAAATTAAAGCTGCAATGATGTGTCACTTCTATTGGGAGTGTGTTGTGTTCAGGCAGACTTTTTCAGTCCATGTGTCATAGAATCATAGTAAGGGTTGAAAGGGGCCTCTGGAGATCACCTTGTCCAACCTCCCTGCCCCATGTCAAAACTGCTAGAGAATTTGCCAACCATTAACAGCATCTGTTGAGTTACTGGTGGTGAAGAGAAGCAAAGCACTGCAATGCAAACATCTAAAATCCTGGCAGATGCAAGAAAAAAAAAGTCTCCAGAGCTGCTGCACATGTGGCAACACGAGGAGAGTGAAGGGAGCACCCCGTGTCTAACATTACTGCAGGATGCAGGTCTTAGCTAGGAAAATATCTTTCAGCTGCAAAGTTACCTGGAGGGAAGGGATTTGTGGTGCCTAAGGTGCAATTTACACACGCTAGCACATGGGGAGCCAGCGTGAGTGCAGTGACTGGAAATGCTGTAGAAAGGCTGCAGCACACACAGGGCTGCGGCTGGATTGCAGCCCTAGCATCTTTGTGGTCATTACAGTTGCACTGACTGGTCCCAGCAGAGAATTTCTGTCCATTCTCAAGAGATGGACACCTTAGGTGGAAAGAGGAGATTGGACACACTTTGATTTATAGCCCTGGAACTGGGTAGAGGAGGAAAAACCCTGCAGCTCAGAAATGACATTGTCTTAGCAAGATGAGGCAGGCACACAGGAGAGCCCCGTGCCCACACAAGGAGTGGTATGGACATTCTACACCATGCACTGTTACAGGCTTGGGGAGGAGTGGCTGGAGAGCTGCCCAGTGGAGAAGAACCTGTGGGTGTTGATTGACAACCAGCTGATCATGAGCTAGCAGTGGGCTCAGGTGGCCAGGAAGGCAGCATCCTGGCTTGTATCAGCAATAGTGTGGGCAGGAAGTCTAGGGATGTGGTTGTTCTCCTCTACTCAGCACTGGTAGTGAGGTCACACATCGAGTACTGGGTTCAGTTTTGGCATCTAACTCCAAGGAGGAAATTGGTGTGCTGGAGCATGTCCTTGAACATAAGGCCTTTGAGGAGTGGCTGAGGGAACCGCTATTGTTTAGTCTCCATAACAGGAGGCTGAGGGGAGACCTCATTGTCCTCCACAACCCCTTTAAAAGAGTAGCAAAGTAGGGGTGTGTCTTTTTTCACATGCAACAATGAACAGGAGAGGAAATGCCGTCAGGTTCTGCCCAGGGAGGTTCAGGTTGCATTTTAAGAAACATTTCGTTGCAGAAGGGTCTATCAGGCATTGGAACAAGCTGCCCAGGGATATACTTCTCTGGATATACTTAAATGATGTGTGGATGTGGTGCTTAGGGACATGGTATAGTGGTAGTGACTTAGCAGTAGTGGAAGGATTTTGAGATCAAGGCAAAGGGTTGGACTTGATTAACTCCAATGTTTCTTCCAGCCTCTGGTTAGGATAGGTTAGGATGGGATGGAACAGGGTAGACTAGAATAGAAAATAGTTTATCAGTTGGAAGGAACCTACAAACATTACCTTGTCCAACTGCCTGACCACTTCAGAGCTATCCAAATTTAAGGGCATTACCTAAATGCTTCTTAAACACTGGCAGTCCTGGGGCATTGAGCATTTCACTAGGAAGAGGTGGTAAAACTCTGTTCCAGTGCTTCACCACCCTCCCTGTAAAGAAAAGCTTCCTAATGTCAAGTCTGAAATGACGGCGAGGTGTATCCCATCACGGTGTTCTCAGGAGTGTTAGGCTTGTGGGACAAAGAATGCTTTGAATTCTTTTTTTTGTTTGTTTGATATAGCTATAAAAAGAAATCCCCACCTCCACCCCCGCTTCTTGGAGGCTGCTGCTGCGTTTCTCTCCACTCAGGCATCCGCATCTCAGAAGTATTGTTAGAAATAGCATCGCAGTGCTCGGCATTTCCCTGCTTCCCACTTCATTTCCACCCAATTCATTCAGTTTACAAGTGCAAAAGATGCTTTTGCTAATTGCCAGCCCTGCTGGCTCCTCCTGGGATCTGGAAAGCAGCTGAGATTGTCCTGCCTGTTACATCTTCAGCAGCAGTGAAGAGTTGTTGCCGCAGTCCGTGAAACAGGACTTACATGACTCCTATTACTGTCATGCCTAAGCATTTCACAGCCTTCAACGTGCTGTTATTGCAACTAGAGCTGAACAAAACCCCCCTCTTTTTCTAGGTCACTTCCAGTTCTGAAGTTCCTTTAACATTTTGCCTTTACCCAGATTAATGTTTTAGGAGAGTTTTGGTGAACAGAGAAAGCAGGAGGGAGCACTGTCAGTCAAATGACAAGTGTCACTTTGCTTTTGAGGCTTTTGTGGCTAAGATGGCTTCAAAATGCAGCAGAACTGACAGTAACTCTCAGAACGTTTCTGCTGCTCTGAAGCTGGAGCCACACAGGGACCTGCTCTCAGGTCCCCTGAACGTGGAACTTGCAAGGAGCACTTTTGTTCTCCTGACCTCCCTCCCAGGAGAGCTATCAGAAGAGGTGGCCAGGGAGCCCCCAGCTTTTGAGCAATACTCCTGCACTCTGACATCGCTTGTCATCTCGGGAAAGAAAGAAAGATCAAAGAGGAGGATGGAATGGGAGCTGTCACATCCACTGTACGTTTCCTGCTCAATTCTCTTACCCTTCGGCAGGTGAAGGCTCAGACCAGCAGCTTCCTCACTTTGGTCCTAACCTACTTGTCTACTCACTGTTCAGTGTGTGTGGAAGACCTTGATTCACAGGACCAGCAATGCTGACAGGGGCATTTGGATGGCTTGGAGAGAGAAGAGCAAGTCTGTACCAGCACATACCTTAATGCTGTGGTTTCCAACCTTTTTTTTTTCTTTACTTCAGGGTCAAAGTCAATGTCCAGATTAACTTCATCTCCTCTACACACACAGGCACACACTTGGACAACATTTGATCACAGAATCATGAAAACATTTCAGTTGGAAAACACCTTTAAAGTCATCAAGTCAAACCACTATCTAACTACCCAGTTCTGGTGCTACACCATAAAATCATTATGTTTGGAAAAGACATCTAAGATCATCAAGTCCAATGGTTGACCCAACACCACCATGCTCAGTGACCATGTCCGTTAACACCACATCTCAGTGTCTTTTACACGAGATGGGGATTCAACTACCTCCCTGGAGAGCCTCTCCCAGTGTTTGAGAACCCTTTCAGTGAAGATGTTTCTTTTAATATTCAACCTAAACCTCCCCTATCACAGCTTGAGGATATTTCTCAGAATCCAGCCACTTGTTCTTGGGTAGAAGGGTCCAAAACCCACCTCACTCCAGACTCTCCTTAGGGAACTTCAGACAGCCAGAAGGTCTCCCCTCAGCCTGCTTTTCTCCAGACTAAACAATCCCAGTTCCTCAGCTGCTCCTCACACGATCTGTTCTCTAGACCCTTCACAAAGTTCTGGACTCACTTCAGCACCAAAATGTCTTTCTCATGCTGAGGTCCCAACAGTTGCCCCCCAGTACTCCAGGTGACCTCCAGATCCTCTATCCCCAGCTGTTTCTTTTCCCCTCTGAGCTCCAGAAATTTCTCTCTCTCTAAAATCTCCCCTGTTTATTTCTTAGATAAAGCTAAGCAACAACTATTTCTACTGCAGATGTTCAGCAAATGAGCTTTTATCCTCTGGGCAGTCCCCTCTCCCCACCTTTCCAGTTATGATGGAGAGAGCTGTAGCATCAGGAATGCCTCTTATTCACCCTCTGCAAGCACAGGCTGATCTTCTGCTACTGAGACTCCTGGCTCCAGGTGCCAGCTTGGCTTTTGGAGACAACACACTGGCAATAAGCAGCTCTGCTGAGCCAGAAGATAAAAGCTCTCTGCTGGGATTGTGCATTTCATCTGCAATGGTGATACTGGCTGGCTTATTCCCATGTTCCTTCCCTCCTCTGGGCATTGGGAAAGGCATTACCAGGAGGGTTGGTT
This sequence comes from Dryobates pubescens, assembly GCF_014839835.1. Taxonomy (NCBI): domain Eukaryota; kingdom Metazoa; phylum Chordata; class Aves; order Piciformes; family Picidae; genus Dryobates; species Dryobates pubescens. Next base: position 14,822,917 of record NC_071625.1, on the reverse strand, counting down.
GAGTGCATTTTCTTGTTACTGGCTTAATACCTGAGATCTCAGTGACTCTCAGTGAGATTTCTGAGTTTCCCAACTTGGGCACTATACAATCCTGCTCCATCCAGGCTCTGTGGAAGGCTGCATCTCACAAGTCAATGCCTTTGACTAGCAGGAGCTGGTTCACATTTTGCAAGGACGTTGTAGCATGGAGCTGGAGTCCAAGGTATCTGCACAGGTCTGCAGGAGGTGAAGAAGCAGGGCTTTAGCAATCAGTCTGCCAAGGGAGAAGGCAGTGATAGATGTGTTTGGCACTGGTGTGTGTGCATATTATTGTTGGGTGGATTGGGGTGGATGGATTGACAGGACAAAAAGGACACTTCACCCCTAGGACTGCACCTCCTCTACGTGATCAACATTTTCTGCAGTAGAGGCCATTCCTGATGCTACAAACCACAGACAGGACAGCACAGACATTTTTCAGCATAAATTGCTTCAGCCAGCACAGTCATCATTTGTGCTGCCAGATAATTGGCAGGTATTTAATTAGCTGAGGAGTATTTAAGCATCTTAAATGAGAAGTTAGAAACTCCCTGTTGGGTGAATACTCTTTGAGTCCCTCCAAAGCCTGTCACTGAAGCTCAGCTTAACGTCAGCACACAAAATACATCAGACACTTCAGTGCAAGTCTGCACAGATGCTGCAACATCTGTCCAATTTGGACAAGTTGGTTGGCTGAGGGTAGGGGTGTTGCTGGAGGTGTGAGATACAGCCTGGTGTCTTGGTTTTCCTGGGGACCACTCTGTCCTTTGTGTTACCTAGATGCACAAAGATAAGGCAGAATTGAGAAGAGGGAGGAGAGAGCTTAATGAAGACATTTTGGACATTAGGAGGAAGTTCTTTACAGTGAGAGTGGTGAAATACAGGAACATGTTGCCCAAAGAGGTGGTGGAGGCCTCATCCCCAGGGACATTCAAGGTCAAACTTGATTGGGTTCTGAGCAACCTGATCTAGGTGGAGATGTCTGTACTGACTGCAGAGGTGTTGGACTGGAAGACCTTTGAGGGTCGCTTTCAGCCTAATGCATTCTATGAGTCTATGATTCTACAAAATGTTGCAGGAAGAGCAGAGGTTTCCAGCAGCCTGTATCTCTGGAAGCCATCTTCATTAGCAGAAAGTGGGTTTAAAGGGTTTTGATAGCAATCTCTTTTTGCCTGAGTTCCAGGGGCTGGCCGAGCATTTGGTTACCAGCGTGGCTCTAGTTAAACACATTTCCAGCAGCAGAGCTGGGAGATGGCTCCCCCTCCTCCCCCGTGACCTGCTTTCTTGAAGAAGGCTCAAGCAGATCCATGTCGCTCCACTCAGCACCTGCTCCTTAATTCCTGCTCTTTGCAAAGTGCTGGGGTGCTCTGTCTGTGGGCCAGGCATGTCTTTTCCCCCAGGCAGATCTATTGGCAGGAGAAGGCAGGAATTAGAGCAGATCTGACAACAGTCATGCTGCCCACATGAAATCATTGGGCTTCCACGGCGGGGAAATCTTCCGTCAGGAAAACCTCTGCCAGTTTTGCAGGTCTGGAGCTTGATTTGTGTTTCAACCTTCTGCCAGTCCAAGCAGGCTTTTAGCAGGTTGGAGAAAGGAAGTTTGCTCCGCTGCTTTCTACTTGCACTTTCATCCCAAGCTTTGCTGTCAGTGGCTTTCTGCATCCCTACATCCCTGCTGCTGTCGTGCACATCAAATTGTGGCAAGGTACCATTCCCAGCAGCGTGGCTTGGGGCTGAAAGAGAATCGATGGATCCAACAGCCTCTCTGCTCATTGCTCTGTTCCCAGCTGAGCAGCTCAAACCCACTGAGGGATCTCACCCCCTCTCCCTCTGACTGATCTGGGTCCTGCCCACCAGGGATCTGTTTACATCGACCCCTGGTGTGAAAGCATCTGATCAGCGCCCAGGAGATCTGGGAACAGGTTGTTCAAGGAGAGAGGACACCATGATTTGAAACATCAGCATTTATTTAGCCACTAGTCCACCAGCCCCCTCACTGCATTAGCATCATCTTTATTTCCCAGAGGTTTCCTCCTCTTCTGCTAATGTAAATCCAAAGCAAACCTTCTGTTATATTCCTTTATACACCCATGTTAATTCAAACCAGAAATCACACTGGTGGACCTCCCCCGTTTGCTTTACATTTTCTTTACCCTCTCCCACCCTAAACCTGTAACAAACTGGTAGATAATGTGACAGGACATCTAGAATGGCTATAGACATGGAATAAGAATGAGGAGGCGGTGAGCAGCGATGCAGCATCCCTGAATCAGGATCCACATGACCTTCAGGAACAGACAGATGTGCCTTTCTGAAATTTGAACTGGGAACAAGGGAGGCATTCCGCACATTTAAGGGGCTGTCAGCTCTGCTTCTCTTGGCTGCTCTGCTTCCATGAAATGCTCATTTTGTAGAGTGCAGAGGCAAATGACGCCAAAGGGAAAGGAAGGAGCAAAGGAAAGCACTGGCAGAGAAAAATGTACAGCTTGATGAACTCACACTGACTAAACCGTCTCACAGAATCACAGAATGGTGGGGTTTGGAAGGGACCTCTGGAGATCATCTCGTCCAACCCACAGCAGTAGCTCTTGTCTGCAGACCAGCATCCCTGCATGCATGGCTGTGTTTGCCTATCTCTTGATATTATTGCCTGGCTCACTCAGCTCCTACTCACTCCTTGGGCCTGATTCAGAGCTCACTGATGTCCAGCTGTAGCTTGAAGTGGGTCTTGATGTCAACTTTGGGGTTTCCCTGAGGTTCTGAACATGGGACAATTGTGCTGGCAACAGCAAAGCTCAAATCTCTGTCTGTCCAAGGAGCAGTGTTGGAGCAATAACAGACAAACACATCCAGGAGTAATCTGTTGTTGTGATCTGTACAGTCATTAACAAGTCTGTATTCATAGAGATGTAGACTAGTTTGTGTTGGGAGAGACCTTAAAGATCTGGAACCATCCCTTTTACCACTGGCAGTGACATTTTCCCCTAGATGCTCAAAGCCTCACCTAACCTGGCCTTCAACACTTCCAGAGAAGGAAGCATCCACAGCTTCTCTGGACAACTTGTTCCCTCACAGTATTCCAAATGTCTAATCCCCTCTTCCTATCACTGCAGTCCCTGCTCAAGAGTCCTTCCCCAGCTCTTCTGTAGCCTGTTTTAGGTACTGAAAGGTCACACTGGGATCTCCCCAGAACCTTTTCTTGTCCAGATTGAACAACCTCAACTCTCAGCCTGTCCTCACAGCAGAGGTGCTCCAGTCCCCTCTGATCATCTTCATGGCCTCCTCTGGACCTGTTCCAACAGATCTATGTCTTTCTTATGCTGGAGACCTGAGAGCTGGATGCACTGCTTCAGGTGGGGGTCTCACCAAAGCAAACAAAAGGGAAGAATCCCCTCCCTCAACCTGCTGCCCATGCCGCTGGGCATGCAGCCCAGGATATGGTTGACATTTTGGTCTCTGAGCACACATTGCCAGCCCATGTCCAGCTTTATATCTGCCAGTACCCCCAAATCCTTCTCTGCAGGGCTGCTCTCAATCCACTCGTTGCTAACTCTTTATCTGTATTGCCCAGGAGAACCATCTACTGTGTTTGAAAGACATGATAAAAATTCCTCAGGGCCTTAAAAAAAAAGTTAACCCAGTTCCTCCACCCGTTTCCTCACTCTCACAGAAGCAGGGTCTTAGATGCTCCAGTACAAAATGCAAGTTGCTCATGCTAAAAGGAGGCGGCAATGCATAAATGACCTTTCTGCTGGCATTCCCTGAGCGGTGATGTGAAATGGTGCAAGCACATAATGTGCCACAATGAGACAAGTATCTTCAGTGCCCAGTGGCTGAGCCAAAGGGTGGCCTGCTTCACCTGCTTGCAGTTTGATGGGGAAGTTTGCTGAGCTCTTTTGCTTTTGGCTGAAATGAAGCAGGTATGAAAGGTGTGTTTCCACTTCAAGCTCACCCACTATTCCCTCGGAGAGAAATTAGAGATGTTCAGTGAACAGGAAGCCCCAAAGGGCTCAGCAGCTCCCATGGCTTCAGAAGAATTTCAAAATACTCCCAGAATTTGTTTGTACAGAGCCAAGCCCTTCTCAAAGGAATTCTTGCATCCCCTCCTCTTTGCCTCATCCAACATAGGACTTTCCATTTTTTAGGGTGATTGCTTTTGATCTGCTTTTAATGCCGCTTCTCAGCTGAAAACACTGCTGCATGAAGCTATCAAGAGTTCCCAGGTCCACATGTATCTGCTACTGTGATCCAGTTGCATCTGTGAGGACTTTTTCTTAGGAGATTTGAGGGGGGGGGGTTGCCAAGTGCATTGAAGTAATTTGTACCTTTAAAGGACTGCATCTCCCTCTTGGTTATGGTTAATCTTTAATCCAGCATCTTCATCTTTGCCTGCAGCACCTTAATTTGGCTTCTTGATTTAATTTCTTTTACCGTCTGCTACCTCCTCCTCTTCCCAGTCCCTCTGTCATCTGCCTGATTTATTTTTCTTTGTCTCTTTATCCACTAGCCCTGCACTCAGCCATTAAAATTTTCTGATTTAGGTTTCTGAGAAGCAGCCTACCCTGGAGCCAGTGTTGTGGTGGCAAGAGAGCCATCTTTCTTCCCAGCCTGGCCCTGGGGCCTCCTGTACTCTTTGAGACAGGGCTGGGACATCACAGCAGTGTGTGTTTGCTGGTTTGTGATGTGCTGTTTATAGGCAGACAGGAAGCTGCCTGCGTTTCCATCTCTGACTTTGCCATCAAAAACTGGGAAGATCATCGAGACTGCTTGGTCCATTTCAGATGTGGGAAGGCTGAAAAAAGAGAAAGCACAAGTGACAAGGGATCAGGACTGGAGCTGGCACTTCAGGCTTTTTATTCAGAGCTAATAACTCGCTTTCATCTTCCTCGTCTCTTTTTGCTTTTAGTTGCATGCACCAGGGTTCAAAATCCTCAGCTGGACAAGCCTGCTGCTCTGTCATCAACAGGGTTTGGTGTGAGCAGCCATGGAAATATGGTTGTTGTCAGCTCCTCATGTTAGCTAACCATCCTTCTGCTCACTTGAGATCTCCTGAGGGTTTGGTATGGAGTTCTGAGTCCTTTTAGGCCTCTTTGGGATCATTTAAGAAGATGGAAATGTTGAACAGGACATAAATGCTGCCATGTCTGAAGCAGCCTGAACCCTGACCACATCCTAAAGAGAATGTGAGGTATCTGTTACCAGGTGTTTGCATTGCTCTCCCTGCCTTTAAGCCAAAAACATTTGCACATCCTTGACTACCCAAAGAGAACGTTTCCAGCCTGGAAGTTGTTGGTTGCAATGTCTTACATTGTTTTGGCATCTGATACACTCAACACTAGCATTAACTACCTTGCTTCCCTATTCTTCCCAAGCCTTCTTTCCCATAAGACTTGAGCCTGGGACCATGATGTCCAAGACACAGAAAATGGAGTGCTCTGCTAATGTGCTCAGGTCCTCTGAGAGTTTTGCTTAAAATGTTTTCAATGCCTGTGACAAGGCTGCTGCTTATCACTTGGGTGTGCTGGGTATTGTTTTCTGTCTAACCGGGAGGCTTTCCCAGGTTCTCAGAAATGATCTCGGGCTGTAGTACAAGGCAGAGGAAGAACATTGTCTGAACCATCTATGGGTTAACAGGGGCTACAAAGATGCTAAGGGATTGGAGCATCTGAGAGATGCTGATAGACCTGGGGCTGTTTAATGTGAAAAAGAGCAGCCTGAGAGTGGATCTTCTCAATGCTGAACAATATCTAGAGGGCCAGACTGTTTCCAGTAGTGCCCAGTGATAGGAAACAGAGGACCACAGAACCGTTGCGGTTGGAAGAGACCTCTGAGAACATCAAGTCCAACCACTTGCCTAGAGCCCACAATCCTACCACCACTGCTAAGCCTGGAAAAGGGGCAATGGGCACAAGCTGGAACCCTCCTAAGCATAATGAAAAAAATCTTGTGTCTGAGGGTGAAAGAGTCCTGGAGCAAGCTGCCCAGAGAGGTTGTGGAGCCTGTTTCTCTGGAGAGATTCCACACCCACCTGGTTGTGGTCCTGGGCAGCCTGCTCTGGGTGACCCTACTGTAGCAAGGGGGATGAACTAGATGGTCTCCAAAGGTCCCTTCCAAGTCACAGCAGTCTAGGATTCTGTGTAATGCCTGGTGTGGAGGTGCATCTCTTTCCTACACAGAAAAGCAGAGTCCCATCTTTTGGACCATAATCCAATGTGGGTCTTACTGGCATGAGAAGGACTAAGTGCCTGACCAGCCACAAGTCTATAACATGTCAGAAATTACACCTGGAAAGCTGGTATGGAAACTGAGAGCACAGGCTTCATATTTTCATGTCCAGCTGGAGCCATGCACTCCTTCTACATGTTTGCTTACAGCAGATTATTTCAGGGAGGTCAGGCAGGGTGGTACAAAAAGTAGGTGACAGCCCATTCAGCACAGTCCTGGCTCCCACTCTTGCTTTGAAAGACCTGCCAAAACATTTCCATGCAAGCTCTCTAGTCAAGGACACTGAAGGAGCTGCCCTGGAAGCGAACAGTCCAGCAAAGCCTGGATAAGCAGCTGTGAATGTCACATAGAGGTGGGAAGGAGACGGATCTATCACTCACTGATTTCACCTTGTCCTTTGCTGGAAAGGAGCCCTATATGATAATGAGCCCAGCCATCTTATGGCTCACCTTTCCTTTCTCCCATTGTCCCACTGATAGACTTCCTTCAACACAGGAAAGTCAACAGCAAAATGTCCCAGCTTCTCTTTAAAATACTTTCACAGTAGCTCCTCTTTTCCCCTTTCCCCAAGATGATCCTGATGTTTAATGAATTTATTGCCTTGATATTCTGAGGTAACAGGAAAGCTCCAGTGGGGCAACTTTGCCCCAAAGTAAGATTGAGAGTTAAGGCCTGGACTGACACTCCTGTGAACCTGTGTCAGTAGCAGGGTTGGTCTAGATGATCTCCAGAGGTCCCTTCCAACCCCCTACCACTCTGTGATTCTCTGATTCTATGAAATGCTGTAATGGTGCTTTTAGCTCTGCATATCAATAGTAAGTTAAGAACAAGAGGCTTAAGTCTCAGATGGACAAAATGCTGATCTACTGTGGAAAGTAGTCCAAGGTTATCTTCTGCAGTCACTGACAGGTGAGCCAACCTGATGATACAGTGTTTGCAGTGTGGCTAAATCTCCAAATGATTTTTCTTTTTTCTTAAAGCCATGAAGCCAGGGATTATAGAGAGCTGTAGGCTCTTCTGTCTCTATTTCACAGGTTTCTGTAGAGGAGCTTGAAAATGTCATCCTTTTAAAGAACATCCACAGGAAAAAAATAAAAGACTTCAAATATGCTATGGAAAAAAAAATTCTCATGATACTTCAAGCCAAATTTGTGATGTGTGTAAATTGAACTGTGATGCTCTGAAAGAGATCAGACCTGTAATTATTAACCAATGGCCAGAGACAGTGGCCTCCCATTATGGAGTGACTACACCAGCATTTTATCTTTTTTTTTTCATCTGGACAAGCTTGAAAAGTGGGTCTGTGTGCACTTCATGAGGCTCAACAAGGCCAAGCACAAAATCCTGGATGTGAGCTGAGGCAGTCTCGAGTATCATGCAGGCTGAGGGACAAAGAGGTTCAAAGCAGCCCTGTGGAGAAGGACCTGGGGGTGCCGGTGGGTGAAAAGGTAGGCATGAGCTGACAAGGTGAGCTCACAGCTCAGAAAGCAATCAAATCCTGGTCTGCATCAAAAGAAGCATGGCCAGCAGGTCAAGGGAGAGGATTCTGCTGCTGGGTTTCACTCTGGTGAGAGGCAACCTGGAGCACTGTATTGAGCTGTGGAGTTCTCAGTGCAAGAGAGACAGGGACCTGTTGGAACAGGTGCAGAGGAAGCCATAAAAATGATCAAAGGGATGGAACACTGTACCTATGAAGACAGACTGAGAGAGATGGCTTTGTTCAGGCTGAAGAAGAAAAGGCCCTGGGGAGACCTTACTGCTGTCTACAACTACCTGAAGGGAGGTTGTAGCCAGGTGGGGGTTGGTCTCTTCTCCCAGGCAACCGGCACCAGAACAAGAGGACACAGTCTCAAGCTGTGCCAGGGGAGGTTTAGGCTGGAGGTGAGGAAGAAGTTCTTTATAGAAAGAATTATTGGCCATTGGAATGGGCTGCCCAGGGAGGTGGTGGAGTCACCATCACTGGAGGTGTTTAGGAAGAGACTGGATGGGGTGCTTGGTGCCATGGTTTAGTTGATTAGATAGTGTTGGATGATAGGTTGGATTTGATGATCTCAAAGGTCTTTTCCAACCTGGTTAATTCTATTCTATTCTATTCTATTCTATTCTATTCTATTCTATTCTATTCTATTCTATTCTATTCTATTCTATTCTATTCTATTCTATTCTATTCTATTCTATTCTATTCTCTGCTTGTATGTCACCCTTCCTTGTGCACTGAGGTGGGTCTTCAGAGACCATGGTGCAGGTTTCATCTGCAAGAGCAAATGTTTGTATCTCTGGCCTTCTTCTGGAGCTGTAGAGCAGGGCTGTAAAGGTGGAAAGTGCTCTTTAATTATCAACCACATGCTCTGGATTTCAAATGGCAGAGTCCAAAGCCCAGGAGGCTGATGATGTTGGGAAGTGCTGAGCTGCTTCTCCAGTGGGATGGCATGGCCTTCTGATGAGAGTCATTACAGCTCTGCATCAGCTGCATTTATGGTGTCTGAAAAGATTATATCCAGATAATCTTTTGGGTATTTAGCCAGCCATATGCTTTATTTCAGTGGTAATATGTATTTCTTTGTGTGTTTTAACATTGTTTATGTTAATTAAGGCTCCAGACTGGACGCTGCATATGGGCTGTTTAATTTTATTTTTTTACTGGGGCTAATTTACAGATCATAAGTAACCTTATCCCCTGCAAAATGCTCCAATTCAGTTAGCCCTGATTACAAATTCAGAGCTGGGAAACAGCCTTGCTTTTAACCTCCTTATAGCATTAGCTTCCTGTCTGTTCCTCCTCCCCCACCTGCCCCTGCCCCCCCCAGAAAAATAGTAGAAGCAAAGTACCTGGAGAAAAGTATCCCTCAGTTCCCATAGGGCATACATCTTTTCTTAAATCCTCATTGTCTTCATTTTACCTGTGTCAGTTCTGAAATAAATCAGCTGGAAACACCTGGAATTAGGGGCCTCTGACAGAATAATGAAATTCATATTCCTGCTCTAGTTTAACTTTCCTTGCACCAAGAAACTGGATCAATAGCAGTTTGTTGGGGGGTTTTTTTTGTCCCTTTTTTTGTTTGTTTGGGGTTTATTTTGTTTTCCCCCTCTCCCCATTTTCTTTTCTTTTTTTAAAGATCTAATTTATTAATAGCTGCTAATCTGATTATTGATTCTTCCCTAACGGCAGGAATTGTTTTGTTCAGTGCCAGGTCTGTGCTGTCAGGGTAGAGGTGAGAAAAAGGGCATCACTACCAAAGAAAGCTCCTAAGGAGACAGAGAGGTCTCTCAGCAGTTGAGGATAAAGGTTTAGAGCAGCTCCAGAGACCTGGAGGTTTTTGTCTTTCTGTGAAGAAACCAGGGAACTCAGCCAAAGGATGTGTGGATGTGTTTATTGACTGGGATGCAGTGTAGCTCAGGAGTTTCAGGAGGGATTGCTTACTCCAAAGACCAGAGCTCTGCTTGTGTCCTTCCGTGACTGTGTCTAATTCACATCTTGGGTTTGTGCCTCAGTTTCCTTATCACAGACTTACGGAGTGTTTTGTGTTGGAAGAGATCTATAAGATCATCAAATACAGCCCTTAATTCATCCTTTAAAAGTCATCTAGTCCAACCCTGCTGTGGTCAGCAGGGACATCTTCAACTAGAGCTGGTTGCTCAGAGCCTCATACAACCTGACCTGGACTGTTTCAAGGCATGGGGCACCCACTATCTCTCTGGGCAATCTGGGCCAGTGTCGCATCACTCTGTGTAATAAATTGCTTTCTTATTATCTAGTCTAAATCTCCCTTCTTTTAGTTCCCCAGGGCATCAACTGACCCTGCTATAATCTCTGTCCCCATCTTTCTTACAGGCCTCTTTAAGTACTGAAAGATTGCTAAAAGGTCTGTCCAGAGGCTTCTCTTCTCCAGCCTGAACAACCCCAACTCTTAGTCTTTTCTCATAGGAGAGGTGTTCCATTCATTTTTGTGACCTCAGAACCCATTCCAGGGGATCCAAGACTTTTCTATGCTGAGGACTCTCCTGTGCTTCAGGCAAGGTCTCAGCAGAGTGGAGCAGAAGGGCAGAATCACCTTCCTCAACCTTCTGGCCATGATGCTTTTGATGCAGCCCAGATACAGCTGACTTTCTGGGCTGAAAACTAAATGAGGTTGATGATACTTGATTTCTTTGGCATGACTGAAGGAAAAGTGCTGGACAATCTGTTACTGCATTGGAGCTTCAGTTTTCAGATTGGGTTACATGGATGGCACCAAACCGGTGCTACACTTCCCATTCCAGAGTCACACAAGTGCATGGTTTTCCTAAGAGGACAGATTTTGCTCCAGTGACCTAGACTGACTTGCTGGATGTATGAGATGTCTCACAGCATTTTCAGTAGCACAACTGAGAGCTCAGCCTGGCTTTCAGTCAGTGGATTGATCACAGACAGGCAAAGCTGTGTCTTGGATAGTAGGATGATCATGTGAAACAGTTTTGGGGTTTTTATTCAGTTCTTATAAAGGTCTAAATAACCAAAGTGTAATTTCTCCTTTGGAACTGACAGCATCCAAAACTTCCTGAGCAGTTAGAGGTGTAATAAAGCCCATATTTAACGCAGTGTTTAATTCCTTTCACTGTTTGCCTACCTGATAAGAGAGCCTTAGTGACTTTTTTAGCAGCCAATCAAAGGTTTGTCGTTTGTTTGTGGGGTTTTTTGAATCAACTCTTTTTTTGTTTTCTTCAAAAGGTGCACATTTTTTCATGTCCCTTTTTTCCTGGGAACCATCCACTTATTGACCCAACCCTGAGGTCCTGCAGAAATGGTGACTCTAACTCACTGGCTGCAGCAAAATGATTGCCCAATTTTTTATTTTGTCCCAAGCTATTGTGCAGAGACAAACTGTTTGAAAGGCGCTCTGGGACAGCCTTTGGCTGGAAATGAAAATTGCTTTTGGGAATCCCACAAAAAGGATTAACTTTGACTTCATCTCTGGTTCATTCTCCAAATTAATAATCAATCTGCCAGCTGGATCCATGCCAAGCACTTGCATGACCTGCCTGGTTTGTGAGGGGGGCGATGGCCCATGTGAAGCAAGTATCGGGGAACTACAGAATCATTGAGGTTGGAAGAAACCTCTGGAGATTGCTCCTATTATTTGAATCTCTCAAATATACATCCCTGTTTTTAAAACCTCTTCCTGATCCATGCCTCAACAAAGCTTCTCCATTTGTGCAAATTTCTATTCAGATCAGCATTTCTGTTTGGGAAGGCCTTTAAGCATGTGCTTAGCTCCTATTTAAATCTACAAGACAGTGCTTAATTGCTTTTTCCCATCAAGTGCTCAAATAATGTTCATAGTCATGTTGTAACATATGGTGCAACATTTTTCCTGGGGAACATCATTGGAATTACACTGGAGATAAATCTGACCAGGGACATTAGAGACAGAACTAGCTTGTCAGCTTTCCTGCTAACCCTTCCAGTACAATGTTTTTTACGCCAATCTGGTTTGGGGATTACTACAATTCCTCTTTGACTGGCTTGTAATCAGTCTGACTACATTGTTCTCTAATATTCTGCCCACATTTTCCCTTTAGTAGAGTTCCTTTCTTCCCTCCCCCCTTGAGACTGCCTGGAAATAATTCTGCTTCCTTATTAGTGTACCAGGATTCGATATTTGTGAGTAACTCAAATTCTGCCTCTTTTATTTTCTGTTTGAGGCTGAGCTGTGAGCATGGGTTTTCCATCACAAAAGCAGTCTATTTTTCTGCAGGATCAAAGGTTTTTGTTGTGAAGATAAACGTTCAGGATTGAACTACAGGTGAAATTGTGCGTGCAGGCATTCACACACACATACAACAAGTAGACAACAAGCTCACCATGGGCCACTGGTGTTCCTCTCTGGCCGGTGTGTTCCAGCCTTCTGATCATTTTTGTGGCTTGCTCAAGACCCACTCCAACATCTCCATCTCTCTCCTGTGTTAAGGCCTCCAAAGCTGGACCCAGCACTGCAGATGGGGTTTCACCAAAGTGGGGTAGATGGGCAGAATCACCTCCTGTGACCTGCTGTCTTAGCCTGTCTCTTGCAGTGTGGTAGTATGTGGGCAGCACAAAGAGGCTGGCGACTCTTCTGGCATGTCCTCCTACCTGCAAATACAGTAAACAAGGGTCCAGTGAGACCTTACAGCAGCCTTCATGCACTTGAACAGGGCCTACAAGAAAGCTGGGGAGTAACTTTTTATAAGGGCTGGGGTTGTTCAGCCTGGAGAAGAGAAGGCTCTGGGGAGACCTAATAGTGACCTTTCAGTACCTGAAGTGGGCTTAGAAGAACTATGGAGAGAAACTGTTTACAAAGGCCTGTGTTGATAGGGCAAGGGACAATGGTTTTAAATTAGAGAACAGTAGATTTAGATTGGATGTTAGGAACAAGTTCTTTACCATGAGGGTAGTGGAACACTGAAACAGGCTGCCCAGGGAGGTGGTTGAGGCCCCATCCCTGGAGATTCTCAAAGTGAGGCTCAACAAGGCTCTAGGCAGCCTGATGTAGTTGAGGATGTCCTTGCTTACTGCAGAGGCATTGGGACTAGATGAGTTTTGGAGGTCCCTTGCAACCCAGACCATTTTATGATTCTATGATTCTGCTATTCTCTTAAGCCAGCTCCAAGCCACATCCCAAACAAGTGGAGAGGTATTCGTATCACCAGGATTGCAGGTCAAAGAGAACAGGTAATGAAACAGATTTGCAAAGAGGAAGGATGAGAGAAGATTTGTTCTTCTGAGGTACATAAACCATAGGAATGGACATGCTGTTTGGAGCACCCAGCATTTGAACATTATGAGTAGTTTAGTAGCTGGTAGCAATCAATTAATAATCACTGGTAGTGATGAGGTCCAGATTTTAATTTTGTATCAAATTGCATAGTTGGACTTAATCTGAGGTGATTTGCATGAAGTTCCTGACTCAGCACATCCCACAGCACCCATCTTTTATGTGATTTATAACAGCTTTTAAAGTAAAAATTGGATGGCTTTGATCCAATTGACTCCTTTGAATCCAATGGGATAAATAAGCAGGCATCAGACCATGTCTTAGAATAGCAAAAGGTGGTTATAATAATTATTAATTATTTCTTTTTTGCCTAGATATCTCTTTGTGCTCTTTCTGTATGTGCATCTAGAAATAGCTATCAGACCACTCCAAGTGTGTCTTTGGTCTTGGATAGACTTTATTCTGATATGGCATTCAGTGCTCTTCTGTCAGCTTTTTTACCATGAAACTGTGAGTCCAAGAGCAGCATTTACAAGAGAAATTGTTAAGTCTTGCACCTGGGGAGGAAAAAAACCCCTACAACAGTACAGGTTAGGGGGTGACCTGCAGAAAAGGACCTGGAAGTGCTGGTGGACAAGTTCACCATGAGCCAATAATGTGCTCGCATGGCCAGGAAGGTGCACCACAAAGAGTATGACCAGCAGGTTGAAGGAAGTTCTCCTCCCCCTCTACCCTGCCCTAGTGGATTCATGGGTCCAGTTCTGGGTTCCTCAGTTCAACAGAGACAGGGAACTACTGGAGACAGTCCAGTGGAGGCTGCAAAGATGCTGAGAGGAGTGGAGTATCTCTGTGAGGAGGAAAGGCTGGGGCTGTTTAGCCTGGAGAAGAACAGACTGAGAGGGGATCTGATCAATGCTAGGCAAGACCTGAAAGGGGGGTGGGGCAAGAGAATGTCCCCAAACTCTTTTTTAGTGGTGCCCAATGACAGGACAAGGGGCAATGGGCACAAACTGGAACACAGGAAATTCCATCTGAACATGAGGAAAAACATATCCTGTGAGGGTGATGGAATACTGGACCAGGCTTCTCAGAGAGGTTGTGGAGTCTCCTTCTTTGGAGAGATTCCAGACTTGTCTGTACATCTTACTCTAGGTGGTTCTGCTTTAGCAGGGAGGTTGGATCCCTAGAGGTCCTTCCAATTCCTAGTATCCTGTGATTCTGTGATCTAAGGAGTGTGATTTGTTTTCTGATACCTTCCTTGGGTTTTCCTTGTAAACAGTCAGCTTTCTGATGTCTTTTTGTTGCCTTTTTTTGGTTTTTCTTTCCCTCTTTTGGATGAATCTAATTCTGTTAGCATGGCCCAGATCTGTCTTGGTCTACTCTGAAAGCTGGTAGATGAGTAAAGCTGATCTTGGAGATTGAAGGTCGTGTTAAGACAATTGCATTCACACATCATGAGAGTTCAGATTGCTTGGGGGCAGGGGTTGTATGTATGTGTCAATGTGCAGGGAATTGATGCTTTAAGAATGACAGATTCAAGCATGTGTGTTGTGAAATCTTGCTTTAGCCAAAAAAAAGTAAAGGATAATTGGGAGCCCTTTTAAGAGCACTTCTCTAGATGCCCTCTTCCAACTAAACCAAACTAAACTAAACCAAACCAACCAACCAAGCAAAAGCAAACCCAGTAGCTACAAAACCCAAAACCAGAACCAAGGATGAATTGATAGCAAGCAATGTGCCCTTGTGGCCAAGAAGGCAAGTGGCCAGCAGGTCAATGAAGGTTCTCTTCACCCTCTACTCTGTCCTGATAAGACCATATCTGGAGTATTATGTCTAGTTCCAGGCTGCTCGTTTCAAGAGGAACAGTGGTATACTAGAAAGTGCCCAACAGAGGGCTATAAGGATGATTAAGGGACTGGAACATCTATCTAATGAGGAAAAGCTGAGAGACTTGGGGCTGTTTAGCCTGGAGAAGAGAAGACTGAGAGGAGATCTTACTAATGTTTATAAATATCTGAAGGGTGGGTGTCAAGAAATGGGTGTCAGTCTCTTTTCAATGGTGTCCTGTGATAGGATAATAGACAATGAATCCAAACTGGAATACAGGAAGCTCTATCTAATCAGGAGGGAAAACTTCTTTACTTTAAGGATGATGGATTACTGGAACAGGCTGTCCAGAGAGGTTGTGGAGTCTCCTTCTCTGGAGACTTTCAAGACCTGTCTGGATGTATTCCTGTGTGGCCTGCCCTAGGTGGTCCTGCTTTGGCAGGGGGTTGCATCAGTGATCTTCAGAGATCCTTTCCAACCCCTACCATTCTGTGAGTCTCTGAATGCAAATTAAAAGCTTGGAAAAGATAGCGGGGAAAAAAAAAAGAACCACTTTTATTGTTGTTCAGGATGGTTAAAAAGAATAAAAAGGGAAATTTAGAGCCTACTAAAAGCAAAGTAAAGCCCCTAATGGTATTGGTTTGTGAGTAGCTAGAAATGGCAGATGTATTTATAATAATGCAGAAATCCCAATAAACTCCTGTGTTCTGTAATTGGAAGAGAGCCTTGTTACTTCATCCACATCCCAGGCTAATGAAATACTTTCCATTACACCAGCAGCTAGCAAACACGCTATGCATCATCTCATAAAGCAAGATGTCTTTAGGAGAAGCAGGATGCAGCAATTTTGAATGCAAGCAATTGAAAAAAAAAACAGGAGAAGGCTAATTGGGGATCATCACTCTTTGGTAAAAGAGTCCTGGTAGACAACAGGATGACCATGAGCCAGCAGTGTGCCCTCACAACCAAGAAGGCCAATGGTATCCTGGGATGCATTAAGAGGAGTATGGCCAGTAGGTTGAGGGAGGTTCTCCTCCCCCTCTGCTCTGCACTGGTGAGGCCTTACCTGGTGTACTGTGTCCAGTTCTGGGCACCCCATCTCAAGAAGGACAAAGAACTACTGGACACAGTCCAGTGCTGGTCCACTAAGATGGTTAAGGGACTGGAACATCACTGGTATGAGAAAAGGCTGAGAGAGACAGGTCTGTTTAGCTTGGAGAAGAGGAGGCTGAGGGGGAATCTTATTAATGATTACAAATATCTAAGAGGTGTGTCAGGAAGATGAGGCCAGATTCTTTCCAGTGGTCCCCAGTGACAGGACAAGAGGTAATGGGCATAAATACAAACACAGAAAGTTCCACTAACATGAGGAGAAACTTATTTACTTTGAGGGTGGCAGAGCTCTGGAATAGGGTACCCAGAGTGGTGGTAGGGTCACCATCTCTGGAGACCTTGCAGGCCTGCCTGGAAGTGTTCCTATGTGATCTGCTTGAGGTGATTCTGCTCTGGCAAGGGGGTGGAATCTCCCTTTGAACCCCTACCATTCTCTGATTCTATGACTCTCTGAAGGGTGGAAATGTTCCCAAAGTCTGGAGAGAGGAGATTGTGTGTTAGCATGGCATCAGAGCTGCCTGCCTTACATCTGTCCTAGGCACAGTAATGTACCATCTGATACAGGGGCTTGTAGGTAATCTGATGATGATAATTGAATAATGCCATATTCATTAAAACAGAGAAATTAATAGCAATCAAGTTATGGAAAATAGATTTTGTGAAGCTAAATGAACACTGCTTATGAGAGTGCAGAACTGGCTAGTAGAGTCTGAGGGCTTAGCATTATTTGCACACATCATAAATGAGGCATATTTCCCAGTGGCAGTGAATTGTAGAATGGTTTTGGTTGGAAAAGACCTTCAAGATCATCAAGTCCAACAGTTCTCTAACTCAGCCAAGTCTCATGCTTAGCCAGGTCCCTCAGCACCGTATCGCTCTGTCTTTTAAACACATCCAGGGATGGGGATTCGACCACCTCCCTGGGGAACCTATTCTAGTGTTCGAGAACCCTTTCAGTGAAGAAGTTTCTTATAGCATCCAAAGTAAACCTCCTCTAGTGCAACAAGAGGTCCATTTCCCCTCGTCCAATCACTTGTTACTAGGGAGAAGATATCAACACCCACCTGACCCAGCCTCCTTTCAGAGAGATGCAGAGAGTGAGAAGGTCTTCCCTCACACTCCTTTTCTCCAGGCTAAACGGCCCATTTCCCTTGGATGCTCCTCACAGACCTGTTCTCCAGACCCTCCACCAGCTTCATTGTCCTTCTCTGGACACACTCCAACAGCTTAATGTCCTTCTTGTAGTAAGGAGCCCAAAACTGAACTGAATAAAGAGCACTACCGGCTAATGCATTTCTTGGATATACAGACAGTACACATAGAAGAGTGTAGAATTTGTATTCTTTTTGAGATTGACCTTCCAGACCCTTCCAAGACAAGTTTTCCATGCAGCAGGTACATAGAAGAGACCAGAGAAAAAATGTCTGGACCTCAGAGTCCCAAGGAGATAATGTAAATAAGCTCAGTGAACAGCTTTCCAAGGAACATTAGGAAGAAGTTCTTTACTTTGGGTCTGTTGGAAAAAGTTGCCCAGAAAGTTGGTGGATGCTCCACTCCTGGAGACATTGAAGGTCAGCCTGTGAGCAACCTGACATAGTTGGGTATGTCCCTGCTTACTGCACAGAGGTTTAATTAGATGGCCTTTAAAGGTCCCTTCCAACCCAGTGCATTCTATGATTCTGGGATTCCAAGACATATTTACATCCTATCAGCTGGACAGACATGCAGTAGGATCCAGACATTTAGAAAGCCCAGCAGAGGCACTAGAAAATAAAAAGTTTCATGTGTTACTGACAATTTCTACAGTAAAATTAATTTGGATTTTTTCTTTTTAAACTATGAAAAGTGCTTTAATCCAAACCAAAGATAACTCAGGAAGGCCCAGCATCACATGTTGAACTTGATCCCAGTAAATAACCACAATAGAATCAAGAGCAGGTGTTGATATTCTGGTATCCTGTTGGTACCCAGCCTGTTCTCTTTCTTGCACAGTAGTTAGGGAGTTGGAGGGAGGTCTCATGGTGTGAAGAGCAGGTCAGTATGTGCATGGAGCCTGGACCTGCAAAAAACATCTCTGCAACTCCAGGCAGGTCTGCTGGAGTCAGCAATACAGTGAAGTGCAGGCCATCTGTGATATACCTAAGGCTGCTGAGCAGCTTGGCTCCATCTGGAGCTGCCCTGAGCTCGCTGATGGCATTTTTGCCTAAGTGCCCTCCTCTGAGGATGGTCAGATGTGGAGAAGGGACATGTTGCACCCATGTTCCTCCAGTGAAGGCATACAACCCTTTTGCTCTTCGTCCACATCCTGTCTCCAGGCTCCAGTGAAGCCCAAGTTATCCACATGGTTCCTGACCTTCTGCCTATCCACTGCATTTCTGCACTTACTCCCTGCATTTGCACCCCTTATTTGTCCATGTTTCAGGAGAGTGGTTTGGACAAGACACAGAGGCAATGGGTGGAAAATGACTGTCCTTTTCGGGTGATTACTGTAGCCCAGCACGTGAGGCAGAGCATGACATTCCCCTTTTCCCTGGCTTAGCCCTTAGTGCTCACATGGAGATGGGGCTGCCAGAACTTCCAGTGAAACAATTCCAGCTGTGGAATGAAGGCCAGCTTCACATGGAGTTCTTCCTACATGTGACCCCTTCTTCACTCTGCTACTCTTCTCCAGTGTGAAAGGGTGCCATGGAAAAGCAGGGACTCTAGCCCTTCAATCTCTTGAGGTCCCTGTGATCATGAGGCAGGGACATCCCTGCCATGCCCAGAACTCTGAGAGCATGGAGAAGGTCTGAAGGGGAATTTGTCATGACCTATGGAGATCCTGGCCCCAGAGAACTGGGGCAAAGAGAACAAGGGGAGGTGGGAGGCACAGCTGGAAAGGGATAATGCCTGTGCAGTAATTTGAGGGAGTCAGGGATTGAAGAGGATGTGAAGAGGGAAGAGGATTGCTCCCCTGTGGCTGAGGGAGGTCTCTGTGTGTGAGGATGGGTGAGATGGAGGGGACACATCTATATGGAGTGAGGGACAGGCATGTGGGGGATATGTACAGGTTATGGGACAGGTCTATACAGTTGTGCATTCGCAGATGGAATACATGGGACAGGGCTATAGGGATAGGGAATTGTATTTGAGTTGTGTAGGGCAGGGCTATAGGATTATTTATCCGTGTATAGTGTGGATGTCAAAGGGCTATAGGGTTACGTGTCTGCATAGTGGGCATGAGGGACAAGGCCATAGCATTATACATCCATATGGGGGACAGGGCAATAGGATTATGTATCCATGCATGGGACATGTGGGAGAGAGCTATAGAATTAGATGTCATTATATGGGGTCTATATGACAGGGCTATAGGGTATAGGGCATCCATGTATAGGATATATGGGACAGGGCTGTATGGTTAGACATAGGATATGTGGGCTACAGTATTAGGGTGGTAATATATGGGGAGAGTGAGACAGGATACCCTGGGGATGGGTTGGGAGGGTGTAGTGGGGAACATTTACATGGGTGGGGGCATGTGATGGAGTAGTTAGAGAGGAGATCAGGACCAAGATCAGGGTCAGGAGCAAGATTATCATCAGTGCTAGGACCAGGACTGGAACCAGAACCAGGACCAGGACCAGGAATAGGCGATGCAGGTCGAGTTTTGGGGGTGGTCTGAGGATGCTAGTGAGGAACGGGGCGGGGGGGCGACACACGATGCCCTCTCCCCGCCCGCCCTGACGGTCGCTCTCCCTCTCTCTCCCCGTTCCACCGCCCCGTCCCTCCCTCCCTCCCTCCAGCAGAGCCTCCGCCTCCGCCTCTCCGCCCGGCTCCTGGTCCTGGCGCGGCTGCCGAACGGTCCCGCTCGACGCCTCCCGGACGAAGTGCCTGTGTGACCGGCTCTCCGCCTTCGCCATCTTAGCCCAGCTCAATCCCGACATGGTGAGTCCCGCCGGCGGCGACGCGGAGGGAGGAGCAGAGGGGATGGATTTGGTGGGGGACATACACACGGAGTGTGTGTGTGTTGGGGGGGTGGGGGGGGGGAGGAACGGGGACGGACGGACGGACGGGACACAAATAAAGAGAGAGGAGGGGAGGGGGTAAACGAGACCGGGATGGAGTGGAGCGTTCTCAGCGTGAGGCGTTTGGGTACCGCGGAGAAGTGGCGGGGACAGACCCCAGCCCTGCTGCAGTCTGGTGTCGCCGGGACCGTAGCGACACAGCGTGAGGTTTTGCATCACCTTCTCCCCCCCATCCCTATTCTCCGTCGCCCTTCCTCTCCCCTTTCCTGACACCGCAGCTTAGGACTGGGAGGTGGTAGAGGACACCCCACACGACATACTGGGGGCTGCTGCTTCCCTGCTTCCTCCCATTCCTCCATCCCTGCGCTGTGCCTTTCAATTGGGATGCCGCTAAACGTAGGGGGGTGGCCAATCCCCGCCGGGCGTGTTCACTCCCGTGGGCTCCCCACGCACGGAATCTTTGCACGTGTTTTATTATTTTTTGGGGTGGGGGGGAATCGCCACATGCCGCTCCCATCCCCATCACTGCATCTTGCTCATGTCCCGGCTTTGGGGTCCTCCTTCCTACTGCACGCTTTTGGGGAGGGATGAGTGAGTCCCCACTCCAGACTGGGGAAGGCAAGAGTTGTGAAGTTTTGGCTGTGAGTGACACAAAGCCGGTGGCCTGTCTTGGATGGAGTCTGCTGGAAAAATAAGAAGTGTGAGATTCCTAGAAATGATCATCAAACAACTACACCCTGAGTCAGGGAGGGAGGTGGGGGCCAGGGCGCCAAAGAGGACACTAGCATTGTCAAAAAGGGGCTTTGCAGACTCCTTTCTTCCACCTTTTGCTTTTAAAGTTTATTTATTTATAATTTTATTTGTTTTAAATAGTTCATCCCTTTTTTGGACAGTTCCCAGGTTTGTAGAGCGATGCCACCCACCTCCCTTCCACCTAGCTCTGCTCCATCTGTCTGGGCACTGGGAGTCACTGGGCCCTTGCAATTATTTACTAATTATGCCTTGCTTGTTAAATGCTGGCTTAATTCAGTGGAAGGGGAGGGGAAAGGAAGAAAGGAAGGGTGATGGTGGTAAGGGGAGGGGGGGATCACATTTTCCAAGATGAAGGTTTGGTTTATTATTAGAAACACTAATGTATTTGGTCCACTAGTTACCATGGAAACAACATCTGCACTGAAGTGGTTTTAAAGACACAGTGTTGGTTGTGTTTGCCTGGGCCCTGTGAAGGCCCAGCCACCACAGTGTCTTGAAATGGGCTCTGGGGTGTTGGGTAGAGCTGCCTTTTGGGTCCTCTTGAGAGAGGCACCAAGCTTCTGGTCTTGGTAGAAATGCATTGTTTGAAGAATGCTTGGAGGTAGGACTGGGGCTAAGTTCCTCCTTAGAAGGAGCCTGGAAGGATCTGGTTGCGTGGATGCTGGTGTCCCTGCACCCATCTTCTTCTACGGGTTGTTGTTTCCTTGTCTTCCCACTGGGCAGGTTAGGAAATGAAGCAGGCAGAGAGGTAGCCTGCTGGGGTAGTGATCTCCAGGAGTGGTACCCAGACTTCTTGAGGTGGACAGGCTGAGTTCAGGTGAACTAGTCAGGATCCAACTCTGTACCTGCTCTGTGAGCCTGCAGGGCTGTGTCCTGCCAGCACTAAAGCCCTTCAGCCCAAGCTATAACAGTTTAAGTGCATGGCTCCAGAGGTTTTGATAATCATGGTGATGACTGATGAGTGAGTCTGGTCTGGTGTGGGACAGGCTCCATGCAAATGTTGCAAGCAGTCCAGTCCTGACAAAGTTTAAGGAGGTTGCACAGCCGAAGATGACAAACTGTGATTTCTGCTGCATGAATGCTTCTAAGGCAAAGCCTGAAATGAAGCCAGCCCAGGTGTGCAGCTGAGCTGATGGTGAAGGTCCTTTGCTCATCCTTTTGGAAGAGGGTATAGGATCCAGGCAGTGTGGAAAGAGAGAAAGGAGGTTTAGGCTTGGTTAAAGCAGGAGTTTCTCTAACAGAGACTTTATGTTCACAGTGTTTGGTATCATTTAACTAGGCAGCTAAATTAAAAAAATGGTTAATTTGATGTGGCCAGATGCTGCTATTCTCTCAGCTCTAGCTGCTGGAGTGTTATCTGGACAACACAGGGTTGGTGTAAGCCCTTTATCATCTGTGCAAGTATTTTTTCATCTGAGAGTGGGCTTGGCTGCAGGAGGATGCAGCTTCCTTACCCTAGACATGTTTTATTATATCTGCAACTAACCTCTCAGCTGGTCCTTTGGGGTTTAGGCCTAAAATTGTTTCCTACATCCTCTTTCCAACTCCATTGGCTGCTCAGTTCACAACTCATTATTTATCCATCCTGAAGTCATCTCAGGAGCATCAGGGTGAGTTCTTTGACCATACTGGGAGGAAAGCTAGGGCTTGGCTATCTCCTGAGTCCCCCTACTAAACAAAACCCAGGATTTGTTGATGTGTTGATGTTGTGGAGCATTGTTCATGCAGGTTATCATGGTACCACCCTTAGTTTCCTGAACAAGCATCATTCTGAACAAGCCCATGTTGCCTCCTTTCCCCAGAGGTGGCATCTTGTCATCGTTGGTGTCTGTGGTGGTGACATTTTTAGTGCAGTTTTTCATGTGCCTTTGGAGCTCTCAGGACAAGAAGCTCTGTCCGCCTGTGTCATTAATATTATTTATTGCTATATATCTCCCTTCTGGAGTCTCTGGCCTTGGCAGTTTGAAATATTTGCTACCCTGGTACGGGCAGAGCTTCTTTGCAGTCAAAAAGGACCAGGAGAAGCTTATGACTTTTGCTGCCCTGGCAGCTGATTGGGACTTGCCAAGGACAGAGTTTCCCCAGGCTGGCACCTGGATGTTGTTCCGGAGGTGGGGAAATGAAGCAATTTTCCTTGAAATGATGCTAAGGGTTGAAGTGCTATATTTTGAATTGAGTTTGGGGATAAACATCCTTAAACCACGGTGGAGCTGTTCAGATCTAGCTCAAAAGCTGGAGTTAGAACTTGATTCCTTCTCTGCATCCCATTTTCTGTGCACTTTGCTTTTTCAACTAGACAGAGATAGCCTCTTGCCCTGGTTCAGCATGATTGCAGTTTGACCATCATAAAAGATTAAAGCCTCTTAAATTAAGGAATATAGTCAAGCTTTTTGTTTTGGTTTATACCGTGTCTAGCTTTGTAGGCCAATGGTATTGACATACTCTGATGCAACACCTGCTAGCAGAGAATAAAGGCAAAAGGGAACCATGTGTTCAAACTACACCTTTGCAAACCATGGTCAGGCTGAGTAAGAGTCTTGTGGTGCTGTTTGTTCAACATTTCCTGGCAGTTCTGGCAGCTTTTTGGAGGTGGGAAAGGAAGAGAGCAGAAGCCTGAGGATGCCCAGAAAAGCCTTTCACTCTTTGAGTGTCTTTTTAGAGTTTGATTGGTGTTGTCAGACTTGTGTTGTTGACTCTGCCTACCAGCTCTTGATTAGGCTTTATAAACTCAATCAAGATTTAAAGATTGATCCATATAGCATTTAGGACCATAGTAACTGTACAAATCTATTTTTTCTTTCTCTCCCACTCGTCTGCAGAGACAAGGCTGCTCAGAATTAGGTATCTGAGCTCTGGTCTCTTTTCTACTAGTAGTGAAGGTTGAGAGATGCAGGTTGCAAGAGCTTGTACAGATGCTGAGTTCGTTGTGTCCGTGCTGAATTTGTAGAACATCTCCATGGTGGTGTTTACTGGCAGGCAAACCATTAGCTGGAAAGATTGTACAGCACCTGTGGGGTGTCTTGCAGCAGAGCAAGCTACAGAGCTGACTTGGAAGCTTGCTGGCAAAGCAGTGAGTGCACGCAGTGAGCAGTCATAACCCTATGGATATTGCAAAAGGCTTTTGTAATTGTTGGATCTAGATGAACTTTAAGGTCCCAAACCATTCTATGATTCTGTGATAGTTATCTCCAGCGTGCATGACTGCAAGGCACCTTTCATGGTGTGCTTCATACACAAAGGGACAACAGCTTCTGAGCTCCTTTCTTGATTCACAACATTGACTTCCCCCCTCACCCCGCCCTGAAAACAACCCAATATTGTGTGTTCAGCAGAGAAGGAGAAATCCTTTTTACCCTGGAGAAATAATGAAGCATGGAAAGTAGACTTCCAGTGCACATCTGGGATACATAGGCTACGGGAAGGGAATCAACATGCAGGTCTGGTGTGAACTTTCTGTACCTTGAAGATCTTACGTCTGAAAACATTGTCCCGTGCTATGGGAGGCTTGGGTTCTTCATGGTGGGTGTGCAGACCCAAGGTGGATTATTTTAAGGTCTCAAAGCTCTGTAGGACCTTGCTTGCACAGGGAGTAGATCCAGGTTTTCCAGCAGCAACTTCTACCCTGGAAAAAAATTGCTGATGGTATTGAATTAAAATATTTTGTAAGAGTGTTACAGTTCTGACAACATCTTGATGGAAAATTGTAGCTGTATTTCACTAAAGGATCAGAATAACAGAATTGCCTAGATTGGAAAAGACCTCTGAGATCATTGAGGCCAATCACCTAACACTGACAAGTCCTTGAGTATAGACCAGAGTAAGACTGGAATGCTTTATTTAAAGATGAATGTTTTAACATTTATATTCTACCATCGAGATTTGGAGTCTGGATAGAAGCAAGCCTCCTGCATACCTTGAGAACATCCAGTTCTCATGTTTAGAATAGGTTTTCAGCTTCTGTTCAAAAAGATGATGCTTCTCCTGTGAAGTTAACCCACTGATTTCAAAATTGGACTTTTCTGCTGAAGGAAAAGTTCTCAGTTTTGCCCATCTCAAAGCCTTAAGGCATCAAACTGCTGCCAGTTTGGAGAGAGGGCAAGGGAAGAGTGTATTAGACTGGTGTGTCTGGGTGTGTTGTCTAAGCAGAGCTGTTTCTGTGCCTGTAAGGGAAATTATGACCTTGGGTTCACTACTTCATTGTTTTCTGCTTCCCTTTCTCCAGCTGCAGCACCCTTGCAGGTGACATCCCAGGCTGTGTGCATCTCTATTTGCATGGTGCCCCAAGCCTGAAGGGTGCTACAGAAAGCCCCAGGTGCTATCATTTCCCTGACAGAGCATTAGGAGACTCTGCAAGAGCTGTGCCAGGGTGAGCATTGCTGAGCCGAGAACATTTGGGCTTTTGAGGTCCAAATCCTCTGAAAGCCTCCTGCGCTTGTGCTGTTGGCACCTCTCCCTGCAATCAGCCTGCCCTCTCTGGGATGCTGCTGTGTGTAGAGTGTCTCTCAGGAGCTGATTGTGGCTCTTGCTGCGGAGCCCTTGAACTGGAAATGTTTCCTAAGATTTCCTGGGGATTTGTGCTGTTATTGCTGGACTCTCCCTGGATATGGAGAGGCTGGGAGGGACACTCCAGCTGGACTCCTGCTCATCTCAGGAGAGCTTTATATTGAGATTAGGGAAGGTTATAGTGTAAGTACTTTTGGGGATTTCTGGATTTTGCCCATCTCCTGCTCCACAGCAGTAACAGCTGCTGTGTTTTCTCAGGGGTGCCTTTCCCTGAGGTCTGTGGCAGCCCATAGGAACAAGCTGTGATTCTGCAAATCACAAGCCTGGCTTTGCTGTGCTCAGCAGGGATGCTCTTTTCAATAAACCCATATAGTCCCCCTGAGTTTCAGCAGGCATTGATAGCACAGAGAAGACAGGGTATGAACCAGCTGGGCAGACAGCTGCCCCCTCCCACTCTCTCTCGTAATATGATTAGAAAGTAGAGAGGATGTGTGATGCTCTTAGGTGGCCAAATGGGCCGACTCATGGAGTGGCTCAGTCTTAGAAGTACTGCATGCTTTTTCAAATGTGGCTTCTTGAAGCAACATTAACTTGAAGGTGTTTTCCAGCAAAAAAGGTTGTTTGACTCTCTGATTCTATGATGCTATGATTTTAAGATTGCATGATTCTTAGCAGAGGGAGCTGAATTGTGACCCTGTTTCATCATAGAATTGTAGATCATAGAATTGTTTTGGTTGGAAATGTGCTCCAAGTTCATACAGTCTGACTGTTGACGTAACACCACCGGGGCCATTAAACCACGTCCTGAAGTGCCATGTGCACACATTTCATGAGCACCTCCAGGGATGGTGACTTCACCTCCCTGGGCAACTTGTTCCAATGCCTGATCCCTCTTTCAGTAAAAAATGTTTTCCTAATATCCAACCTGGCAAAATTTCAGGTCATTTCCTCTCATTCTGTCCCCTGATACTAGGGAGGAGAGACTGACCCCCACCTCTCTACAGCCTCCTTTCAGATAGTTGTAGAATCGCTTTGCTGGAAGCCACCTGCTTTTAAAGCCTTGCTTTGTCACCACTGACCTAAGTCTGTTAATATCGGCAATTTGGGCTAAATCTCATTTGAGATTGGAGAGGACCCAGAGTCAACATATGGATGATTTATGTTGGGTTTTTAGAGGAAGATGATTACTGATAGAGCTTGTGATGCTCTCCAGGTGCCAGGAAGCAGAGGAACCCTGGGTTGGTTATATCTAAAAAGGGATCCTATCATCAAATATTGATGATAATAATCAAATAATCCTATCAACATATCTAGGCAAGAAATAAGAGACAAGGGTGGTAGGAAATCCCTCTCAGTTCTGTGTTTCTAGGAGAGACAACACTTGAATTTATTAAAAGACGACAGGTAGCACACAAGATAATAATGGGAGGATTTGGCTCAGCATAATAAGCAGTGATCCAACATCCCACCTCCTTCCCGGCTGTCTGCAGATTCAGCTGTCTGTCGATCCAGCGGGTAGCTCAGGAGATATTCCCAGCTGACAGCTTTCTTCTGCTGAGTTTCTGCTCCATGCTTGTGGATTCACTCAGGTCTTTAACTCATGACAAAACTCCAGGCGGTGGGATTGCAGCAGCATGGGTCTGCAGCTCTCTTCCCTTGCGAGCTGGAGCCAGCCAGCTCCGCACAGCCCTGGCAGTGACTCTT
This sequence comes from Dryobates pubescens, assembly GCF_014839835.1. Lineage (NCBI taxonomy): Eukaryota > Metazoa > Chordata > Aves > Piciformes > Picidae > Dryobates > Dryobates pubescens. The sequence goes on along the minus strand of NC_071625.1, from coordinate 14,796,036 downwards.
CTGCAGGCAAATGCTGCATCACCCTGTATCTCTTTGTCGGAAAGGGGACATGGGAGAAGAACACAATCAAGTGGCTGGGAGCTTAAAGCCGCTGTGGGATTCAGTGCTTCAGTGTGAGTAATAGCAAGCCAAATTCACCCTTTGGTGTAAAGGCAACAGCAGCTCTGGCATTAACCAAGTGACCCTAGGAGCAGGGTAGAGCTGAGGATAGTCCCCTTCTCTTCAGCAGGAAGTAAAGACTCGCCACGCATGTCTGGGATGCTGCGTGTCCAGGCGTTCCTGAGGGGCTTGGTGCTTATTTTGAGCTGCAGTGCTTAATGGCTTGTTGCCATGAAGGCAGCTTAGCAAGTGTGACAGCTGCCCTATTACCCAGTCACAGCTTACTGCTCTGTTAAAGGAGGAGTGGATTTAAGCCAGGACACCATAGTCTTCCCAGTTCCCACTTTCCCCTTTCCTAACAACTGGGAAAGCAGCTCTCAGACTCAATGCATGCAGATTTGAACTACTAAGGTCCAGAAATGTGAACAAAGGGGGTGAGTGGTACCTCTCTTGGATGCTCTTGCTCGGTGTTCAGGCAGGATGACTGGTACGGTACATGAGCGTGGGAGTCTGTGATTATGTGTGTGGGAGAAGGTGATGTGTCAGAGATGTTTGGTGTGGTAGTTCCACACTGCTGGTGAGCGGAGGTGAAATTGTTTGACTCTTTCCTCAAGGAAAAAAGGCTGAGGGGAAAGAGGATAATAGTGTTCAGATGGATAGAAGGTAGCTGTGGAAAGGGAGTGATCTGCTTTCTGTATCTGCTGGGGACTGGATCCAAACTTCAGTGTGACATATTTAATTTAGGCACAAGGGAAAACCTTTCAGTTGCATGGACAACTTAAAGGCTGCCCAGGGAAGTGGTTGAATTGCCATCCCTGGATGTATTTAAAAGCCATCTAGATAAGGTGCTCAAAGATATGGTGTTGTAGCAGTGGCCTTGGTAGAGTTAGATAATGGTTGGACTTGATCTTGAAGGTCTTTTCTGACCATAGTGAATCTGTGGTTCTGTGATAGTGAAGCACTGTGAGCCTCTAGTGAAGGTTTACTTGAAGAGGCTGGGGTTATTTTTGGTGGCTTTGAGGCAGGCAGATAGGTGAGCTGAGCCTGTTAGGTCTTTTCCCACACTCTTGCCTTTAATTTTGTATATTTGATCCCCTTTGTGCCTGCTTCTTCCTATACAAAAGAGAAATGTAGCAGAGGTGTAGCATGTTGCTGGATGGTGGAGTATCAGGATAGAGGCAGATGGGGAAGCACAGGTGAGTTTGGGTTGTCCACAGTTGGGATTACCACCTTGCCTGCTTTCCATATCCAGCTGGAGCTGTTGATCCATTGATGGTTTGTATTTATAGCATGTGGAGAACAGCTTCACTCTGGTCTGAAATTGTGCCAGGAGAGGCTTAGATTGGATATTGAGAACAATTTGCTTTTTCAGGCGTTGGAATAGGCTATCCAGGGAGGTGGTAGAGTCACTGTCCCTGGAGATGTTCAAGAAACATGTGGACTTGGTACTTCATAGATTAGTGGCCATGGTGGTCTTAAGTCAATGGTTGGACTCAACGATCTTAGAGGTCTTTTCCAACCAAAACAATTCTATGATTCCATGAATGCTGAACAAGCCACAAAGCCACCCCAAGCCAAAATAAGTGAAATACAGCTGAAATTTCCAGCTGAAGTAGAAGGATGCTTGGGTAGAGGCGGGTGCGGGGGCACATGTAAACAGCGCGAGGGCATTAGTCATCGCGATCCGCAGTAAGTCGTGGCACATCTGCTGTTGCCAGGCTTGCTTTGCAGGCATTGCACCAGGCAGGGTTTTACAGGAGAAAGTCTAAAGCAAGAGCACTGGGTAGCTTTCTAAGTGTTTTTTGGGGAGCTTCTCCCAAAGCAGAGGATGGTGTGGGAGACATCACAAAGGTGCTCATCTGAAAATGGTAACGAGTGGGTGATGGAGGCTGGGTTTCATGGGCTCATCTGGGTGGGAGTCAGAGCATTAGTGCTAAATGAGATTATCTTCCTTTTCAAAGCACTTCAAGGGCTAAGCATGTTGTGTTTGAAGAGCCAGTGGAATTGCTGAGCATTGCTTATCTTTCTTATACCATTCTGCACTTGTCTCCATAGTACATTTCCCTGGAAAGTCCCTTTTTAGGCAATTTTGGCAAGCTGCTTCACCACTGAACCCTGGTGTACCCTGCCCAAAGGCATAGGCTGCTCTTGAACTGCCATGAAGTGAGACATGAAAATTGAGTCTTTTTTTAATTTATTATATATATATGTCTACCCATTTAAACTGAAATTGAATCAGTTTCTGAAAGGCTTGTGCCCTTCATACTTCTGCCATCTATGAATAGCTGAGTGGACACATCTACTGGCAAGGTTTGGGCAGTAATGGCAGTCTTTAAGCAAAAATGTACATTATGCATGGAAAACAAATGTCAGACCTGTAATTATGAGTATTTGAGCTTTAAACTTCCTTTTAAATGTTAGGACTGTCTAATAAGGACACTGGGATTATGCTGTGCCTGCTGCTGGTCGGTCAAGCCCCTGTCTGCAGCTCAGGTGTTCACTGGATATCTATCTGCCCTGCTAACAAGAAGGATATAGAGAATCTATTCAATAAATCTGTGAAAGCAAAATGATTCTGCTCTTTTCCCACAAGCCAGACAATGCTTTCATTTTTCATGACAAATTGTTCTCTTTGCTCTTTTAAATATGGCAATCATGTCAGCAGTTCCCCAGATAGGGAATATCCTACTACTGGGGCCAGTTTTGATCTTGTTTATATCAACTTGGTACAGTTATAAATCCAGGGGCTGTTACACTTCTACTCAGTCCCTTGGCTGTGAATGAGGTGGGCACCAGAGCCAGGAGCTGATTCCCTGAGTGCCACTTTGAGATCGTTGTTCCATGTGGAGGGAATTAACAGAAGTGACTTCAGAGTAACCAGATCTGTGTTACACTGGGTGGGTGGAAACAGGCTGGATCCCCTGGGTTCTTTAGATTGCAGTAGGAATAAAGCTCTCATAATCATCATAAGAGCATTTGCTAAATGGCTGATATCTCTTCATCTCCTCTTCAGGGGCAAGCTTTGGCCAATGAGCCCCTGAAAGCTGATAAACATCTGGAAACATCTTTTACTTCAGAGTTGTTGGTTCAAGCCTATATTGGGTCAGGAGACATTGTTAGTGCAGAGATCTTCAGTTATCTCTTTTGGGAACTTTTGCCTGTATCACAGAATAATTGAACTGTTGAGGTTGGAAGAGACCTTTGAGATCATCAAGTCTAACCTCTTGCCTAGTACTCACAATCCTGTCACTACTAGTAAGCTACTACCACTAAACCATGTCCCTCAGCACCACATCCACAGGTCTTTTAAATACATCTAGGGATGGTGGCTCCACCACCTCCCTGGGCAATATGCTCCAATACCTGATAACCCTTTCTGTGAAGAAATTTGTCTTAATACCCAGCCTGAAAGGAGAGAAGTCTCTCCAGAAGAGAAATCACGTTTGGAAGTAGTAATGAAAGGGACTGAAGCAAGGCAGGGTTAAAGAGATATTTTAGGGATGGCTCTTGTAACACGCATGGCTTGTGCTGTGGATAAAGCTTTTTCTTAAGGACTGGTCTTCAGAGGGCAAGGATGCTAGGAGGGGAAAGGGAAGACATTTCTTCTCCATTATGGCAGGCAGAAAGGTGATGTGAGCTTCTTCAGCAGGACTCTTCCTCCAGGCTCTGTGGCCTTGGGTGTTCCCCCCCTTTCACAGGGTGAAGTCACCCTCCATGGAGGTGTTAAAAAAGTGTGTAGGTGTGGTTCTTTGGGATAGGGTTTAGTGGGCATGGTAGTGTTGGGCTGGTAGTTGAGGATCTTAGAAGTCTCTTCCAACCGTAATAATTCTATGGTTCTATGACTCATTCCTCAGTTGGATATCTCCAAAGGGCAGGATGAGTGGGCATGGGCAAGGCAAGCATTGCCTGTGCTGTGGGGAGAGCTGCTGGTGTGACATCACTCTCCAGCACACCACTGATGGAGTAAAACAGCAGGCTGCTTTGGAGTAATTTGGTGAAATGCTGTCACCTGGCACAGAACCAAAACGCTGCTTAAATCAGGATAAACACAGTCTGGATTCTGCTCTCATTTTCCATTTCCAGTCTGCCATGGAATTGCTTTATTTTAACTGTGTGTAAATCTTACCACATTCCCATGCAAGGTGCTCTGCACTGCTGCTGTGACTCTGCTAGAGATGAGGCATTTGTCAAACTGTGGCAGGGTGGGTGATGCAAAAACCAGTTTGCAAAGCACTTATGGACTCGGGATTAATTATCCTTTGTGTGTACACAGAACGGGCAATCTCAAACAGAAATGAGCAGTGAAGAAGTCTCATTTTTAATGTCACATAACCATTTTGTTTGGAAAAGACCTCTAAGCTCATTGAGTCCAACCAAGACTGAATCAAATGTTGTTAGAGTATTTATCCATAATATAAAATCATCATCCATACAGAATGGACATGAGCCAGCAGTGTGCTCAGGTGGCCAAGAAGGCCAATGGCATCCTGGCCTGCATCAGGAATAGTGTGGCCAGCAGGAACAGGGAAGTCATTGTGCCGCTGTACTCAGCACTGGCTAGGCCACACCTTGAGTCCTGTGTCCAGTTCTGGGCCACTCAGTTTAAGAAGGACATTGAGACTCTTGAACGTGTCCAGAGAAGGGCAATGAGGCTGGGGAGAGGCCTTGAGCACAGCCCTGTGAGGAGAGGCTGAGGGAGCTGGGGTTGTTTAGCCTGGAGAAGAGGAGGCTCAGGGGAGACCTCATTGCTCTCTACAACTACCTGAAGGGTGGTTGTAGCTATGTGAGGGTTGGTCTCTTTTCCCAGGCAACCAGCACCAGAACAAGAGGACACAGTCCCAAGCTGCACCAGGGGAAGTTTAGGTTTGAGGTGAGGAGAAAGTTCTTCACGGAGAGAGTCATTCGCCATTGGAATGTGCTGCCCAGGGAGGTGGTGGAGTCACCGTGCCTGGAGGTGTTGAAGAGGGGATTGGACGTGGTGGCACTTGGTGCCATGGTTTAGTAGTCATGAGGTGTTGGGTGACAGGTTGGACTTGATGATCTTTGAGGTCTTTTGGAACCTTATTGATTCTATGATTCTATGATCACCATAAATAACAGAATCACAGAATAGCAGAAGTTGGAAGGGACCTCTGGAGATCATCTAATCCAACCACCCTGATACGGCAGAGGTAACCTACAGCAGGCTGCACAGGAACACATTCATGTGGGATTTTTAATCTTTCCACAGAAGGAAACTTCACAGCTTCTCCAGGCAGCTCCAGTACCCTCAATGGAAAAATTTTCCTTATGTATAGGTGGAACTTATTGTGTTCCAGTTTGTACCTGTTGTCCCTTATCCTATCACTGAACACCACAGAAAAGAGTCTAGCCTCATCCTCTTGCTCCCTACCCTTTAGCTCTTGATCAACACTGAGAAAATCCCCTCTCAGTTAAACAGCCCAGGTCTCTCAAGCTTTCTCCTCACAGAGATGCTCCAGGCCCCTCAGCATATTTGTAGCCTCTCTTCAGCAGTTCCTTGTCCCTCCTGAACTGGGGAGCCCACAGCTGGACCCAGTACCACAGATGTGGCCTCACTAGAGACGAGTAGAGGGTGAAGAGAATCTCCCTCAACCTGCTGGTCATGCTCTTCTTAATGCACCCCAGGATATCATTGGCCTATTTGGCCAGAAGGACACACTGCTGGCACACATTATTATTACTATTATTATTATTATTACTACTACTACTACAATAATAATTCTGTGGTAAAATAGGCTCTAACACTGGAATTGTCTCTACAGTTTAATTGCCATAATGCTCCCTGTGCCAACCAGCAATGTCCAACTGTGGTATAGCAGGGATAGCAGGTCCATGAGTTGTCCTCTAGACAGTATGGACAAAGCCTCTGTTTTGAACAGGGAGTTTATATGAATATGTCACCATCCTGTAGGTGTTTAAAGGTTGTGTAGATGTGATGCTTACTATGGTGCCTGTTACACTTGTCTCAGAAGGAAGGAGCACATACCTGTAGAGGAATAGGTAATTGTGAGTATTACCAGCCCATTCTGGAAAAATTTTCTCTTTAATATGCTTTAAAGGGAAAATTTGGAACAGAGCAAGTCTGATGATATGCATGAAAAGCCAAGAACAAAAAGCCAGTCACTCCATCTGGACAGCTCACAAAGAGTTAAGCCAAAATCTCTCTCCACTCTCTCCTCCATACCTCCCCATGTTAATATTCCACAGCAGAGAATGAGATGCTGGTGCTTGATTGTTCTGACATAGCCCCAGGAAACCCCTAAGGTATTTACACATAACAGAAATCTAAGCTGAATTGAGCTTTGGAAGAGAGATGGACGGCAGGATTGTTCTCTTCCATTTCCAAGGGGTCAAAACAGGCCCCTGAGAAGTTTAGAGCAGCATTTGCAATCTAAAACAGGTCTTCTGAGAGGACTTTGAAAACATTACCTTAAATGATGGAGCCACACACACACACAGTTGACCTGTGGGCAAGCTGGGATTAGACCCCAACTCTCCTTGCTTGCAGACCCTTTGCTGAACACACTGGTTCCCAAACCACAGCTGGAAACCACAGCTGGAAAGTGGCTCACTGCTGCTTACATCAAACCTGGCTAAACAGGGAATTCAGAAGCTTGACCAAGCAAAGTGCAATGGGAAAGGGGAGGGAATAAAGCAGAGGGTATTTTAAATAGTATAGTTAAATCCATTTGGTGAGCAATCACAAGTGATTTACTCTGGGTTCAGTATTGGAGCCTGTGTTCTTTAATCTTTATGAATGATCTGAATGAGGATGTCCAGACATTAGGTAAGTTTGCAGATGACACCACGTTAGGAAAGCATGTCCATCTGCTTTAGGGGAGGGAGGCTCTACAGAGGGACCTGGACAGGCTGGATCAGTGTGCCAAGGCAAATGGAATGAGTTTCAACAAGACCAAGTGCCAGGTCCTGCACCTGGGTCACAACCCCATGAATGTTCCAGGCTTGTGGCAAAGTGACTGGAAACTGCCTAGTGGAAGAGGACCTGGTGGTACTGGTTGACAGCTAGGTGAACAGGAGTCAACAGTATGCTCAGGGGGCCAAGAAGGCCACCAGCATCCTGGCTTGAATCAGCAAGAGTGCAATCAGCAGGACCAAGGAAGTAATGGTCCCCCAGTACTGTACTGGGCCCTGGAGAGGCTCCATCTTGAACACTGGGTTTGGTTTTTGGCCCTCACTGCAAGAAGGACATTCAGAGGCTGGATGTGTCCAGAGAAGGGCAGCAAAGTTGGTGAAGGGTCTAAAGAACAGTGGCATTGACAGTAGAGTCTGGTAGTTCAAGCTGGCCATGGATGGCATCGATGACTGGTAGGTAGACACCAGTGTAGGAAATTATCCTGATGGTTCCTATTAAGGAGCAATGTTATGACCACTCCTCTGCCCTGAGAGCTGCACCAAAGGTGTTTAGTAAATTCAGATTGCCATGTTGTGTCTTGAGAGCAGACTCAAGACCGAGGGAAGAGTTGGCAATTATTAATAAATAGTAGCACATTAAGATGTCTCTCTGCGTGGTTTTTGTGTGCTGTAAGCACACAGAATTGCCTGTTAGGCTGGCCAAATTACTTAAAAAGGACCCTCAGCTCCACAAATGTATTCCTGATAATGGGTGGCTATTAGCTTTGACATGAGAAGCTTGTAGTTACAATACAAAGGAAGCAAAATGAGGCAGCAGTTCTCTGGAACTGTCTTGCAATGACATGAGCTGAGATGGGGAGGATGTGAGGTTGATGAAATCAGTTGAGAAAAGATTATTTATTAATTATTCCACTAAATGATCTCCATGCAGGATCCCCTCCTTTTCCTGAATTGTTAAACTGTTTTTATCTCAACTCATGAGTTTTTTCCACTTGTACCCTTCTGGTTCTCATCCTATCCTGTGAGCAGCTGTGTGGTGCTTAGCTGCTCAGTGGAGTTAAACCATTACAGCAGGATCTGTCATGACAGACAGGAACAGGTTGCTCAGAGAAGTTGCAGATTCCTCATCCCTGGAAGTTTGCAAAATGAGCTTGAACAGGGATTTTGAGCAACCTGATCTAGTGAAAGACATCCCTGTCCATGACAGGAGGGGTTGGATATGTGAACTTTGAAGGTCCCTTCCAACCTGAACTATTCTACAATTCTATGGAAAAAAAAACATTTGGTGCCTCCTCACTATTCCTCTGCTTTGATTTGAGTGAACCCTGCAGTCCTTCTCATATTGATGACCTGCTAAAAAAGCTCCTTTCAGCTGTGGCCCAACCCTGCATTCATTACATCCCTGCTATTGCCCCTAAGTCAGAGTCCACCAAAAGGAACTTGTGTCCTGCTCTTCCTGTTTCTCTGTCTTGCAAGACAGAAGAAATAAGGTGGAAGAAATATGTCTTCCAGGAGGTGAAAGCTGAGCCTTCCTTTGTGCAACTCCAATTTTCCTGCAAGCCTCAGCAACAGAGATGTCCCAGCAGGACCAGAATGCTGGACATCATTGCTCCTTTCATTGAGCACTTCATGGTGTTCAGGAGACAAAGGCAGGGTTACAGTGGGATACAAACAGCACCTGCTTGTTCTTGGGTCTTTTCCATAAGTGCTTCACATCTACTTCATCTGTGGCAAGTGCAAAGGCTCCTCTTAGCTCTGTATAGTCCCTTGAGGTGGACACATACATCAGCTGCACTTTTGTTAGCTGTGTTGTGTCAAGAGCCTTGTTCTCACCCAGCTGAAGGTGTCATAACATCACTCATTATCATGGTCCCTAGAAGAAGGTTTGTATTGCTGCAGGTTGCTGTCCTTTGGGATGGCTGCTCTCCTTTTGCCTAGTGGTTGTACTGGTGCAGACTGGTGCTTTACCATACCACTGTGTATATACTAAAGGCCTGAATGAGAAACCCAGAATCTAATTGGACAAGGATTTAAAAAAAAAATCAGGATTTTTCTTCTGGCAGATGACAAGAGCACATTCAACCTGCAGTCATTCAACCCTCCTCAGATGTTTTCTTGCAGCATGGTTTAGCAAGCTGCTCCCTTTTCTGTGTACTGCTAAACCCACAATTTCCCAGCAATTTTTGCAGCCATCTCTCTGCTTTGACAAGAGTTGTCCAATCAGCAAAAAAAATCAATACAATGTGGCATAAAAACTACTCAAGAATTGTGAAAAGCCTTTTGGCAGTAAAATAGCTCCTGAGAAATTCTTAGGGTATATCATACCTACCTGTTCCAGTTCTCTGTCAGAAGATAGGCATGAATCTTGTTGCTTTGAGTTCATGACCTGTGAGAAAAGGCAGACAGAGCTAGACCTGCTTGTTCTTGCAGAGATGAATGTAAGAGACACCTAATCATGACCTACAGCTATCAGAGGGACACTTGCAAAAATTATAAAGCCAAACTCACTTGTGTCTGAGGATGTAAAAAGGGGGAAAAAAACAAACATAAAATGCAGCTTGGGAGGTTCATAGAGTATGGGAGATGCATAGAAACATGGAATCCTTTTGGTTGAGACAGAGCATTAAGATCATCAAATCCAACTGTTAACCCAACACTGCCAAGTCACCACTAAACCATGTCCCTAAGCAACAAATATGCACAGCTTTTAAATGTCTCCAGGATAGTGACTCTATCACTTCTCTGGGAAGCCTGTTCCAGAGCTTGACAGCCCTTAGGGGGAAGAATTTCTTCCTGTTTTCCAACCTAAACCTCCTATGGTGCAACTTGAGGCTGTTTTGTCTATCACTTGTTGCTTGGGAAAAGACATCGTACTCCACTTTGTTTCAGGGAGTTGTAGAAAGTGAGAAGGTCTTCCCTCAGCCTCTTTTTCTTCAGGCTAAACAACCCCTAAACAACCGTCATGTGTGACCTTAGGAAAAACCCTGTCACCAGGAGCGGGGGGAATGGCCCTGGAATGAACACCAGAGGGGTGGGGACTTTCCATCTGAGAATTTCAAAGACTCATCCAGGCAAAACCATGACTAACCTTGCCTGCTGTTAGTGCTGAGGAGAAACCTTATCACTCTCTAAACTATCCAAAAGGAGGTTGTAGCAAGGTGGGTGATGGTTTCTTCTCCCTAGTAGCAAGTGACAGAATGAGAGGAAATTGCCTCAAGTTTCACCAGGGGAGGTTTAGAAGGTTAGAAAAAAATTCACTGAAAGGTTTCTCAAACACTGGAATTGACTCCCAAGAGAGGTGATTGAATCCTCATCCCTGGAGGTGTTTCAAAGATGCAGATTGGTGGTGCTGAGGAACATGGCTTAGCACCAGACTTGGTTGGACTCAATGATCTTGAAGATCTTTTCCAACAAAACAATACTATGATTCTATTCTATGGTAGTCTTGCACCAAGCAGTGAATTACATTAGAAAGCTCTAGATGTCCCTTGCAACCTGTAATTCTGTCTTCCTGAGTCTTTAATTTCAAATGTGTATGAAGTCAGGCTCCAGGCAACCATTCTGAATAGCAAACACGGTCCTAAAAACAAACAAATCCCGGCCCCCCAGATTCCAAACTCATATGTCTGTGTTTAATTAGAAAGCAAAATAAATGGATTAATTTTTTTGGTAGCTTTATTAGTATGATGCTGTACCTATAAAGACTTTGTTCAGATTTTCTTTGTATCAAGAATGGAAAAAAGCAGAAAGAACAGCTTGCTTGTAAGGTCTCAGGCAAACTGCATGGCATTAAGAAATACTTTGTTCTAATTGGAGCCTGTTTGACCCTGGAGCCAGAGCTGGGTAATGGAACAAGCATGACTCAAATGAAGTTGCTTTTCAGAGTGCTCTGCAGAAAGCAAGAGAAGGAAAGAGAAATGCAGAAAATGTGAGGGGGGAGAGCTGGAGAGATGCCTTACGAGCAAGAAGAAAAGGGAGAACATGTCATGGAAAATGGCCAAAGGAAGGGAGGAGAGAAGACAAAAGAGAGGAAAAAAATAGGGAGAAAGGAAGAGAAGGGAATAGAAAAGGAGAAGATGGAAGCAAAGTGAAATTGTAAAGAAAAGGAGGAGCATCCTTCTGCCCTGCTAGGCAGAGCAATGAGGTGGTAGGACAGCAAGCAGCCCCAGGCAGTGGCACTCGTTATTTCCATCCTGGCTGATGTCATTGATTGCTTCTCTCCTCCCTTGTCATGCTTGGTGACAGAATCACAGGGCTTGCGACTCAGAGCAACCTGCTCTGTTCCTGCTAGGTCCAGGAAAACCTTTTCTTCCCAGCTCCAAACTGCCAGAGCTTCATCTGTTTTTCAGGGTGCTTCTGGATAGCTCCCTTCAGCAGACACGGTGAGGAACAGGCTATCTGAGACCAACTCCAGGCCAAGCAAGTGGAGATCCTGTTCCTCTATCCTTTCTTTTGCAGACAACCAGTTTACTGCTTGGTTGTGAGGCTGGGAAACTCCCACAGGACTCATTTCTCTCTTACCTTGATAATGTCTTGCCGGTTTTCTCTTGGTATCACTATTTCTTTATAAACCATCCTTGCTTTCTCCCCTTGCTCTACTCCAAGGAAATTTCCCTTGCAAGGCTGAGATCCTACAGCATCCGACCACCTTCTGTCAGAGGGTTTAATTAGTCAAAAGCAATAAAACAAATTATGCTTCTTTTGCTAAGGGCAAGAAGTGGGGGAGGAGTGAAGGAAAATTAGGAGGACAGAGAAACCTCAGTGATGAAAGAAGGCAGAATCCTAAGCTACAAGGGCTAAGCACATAGGATTTATTATTCCCAAAGAGTGAGCTCCTGGTCTTATTTCAGCCAGTGTTTTTTATTGTTACCCACCCTCATGATGCACCAACAGAAATCCCATCAGGTTTAGTGATGAAGGGATGAGCTTCACAGCATCTCTTCAGTGAAAATCCTTCTGGTGGGCATGCATTTTGTGAAGGTTTGGCTGCAGGACAATGAAGAAGATGCAGACTAGGATCTTTTTGTGGTGTGGGAAGGGCTGCAGATAGATACCAGCTGTTACTCACACATCTGGCTTCTGTTTGGCCAATCATTATTTGTGCAATGTCTTCCCAATGAGCACCCATCTGACCAAGGATGGTCCAGAACACGCAACCTTTTACTTATTTGATGGAGGATCTAGGAGAGGGTTATGGGTGATGTGGGAAAGAGGAATAGGAGGAGAGTGAAAGAAAATAAGGTTGCTGGGAGGGAGGTGTGTCAGAGATGGTTATGGGAGGGAGGGGATTTGGGGTTACTGTGTTGGAGATACAGGAATGTAGTCTGCTTGTCTGTTAAAATCCAAGCTCTCTGTCTTCAGTTACTCTGGGGTGGTTTAGAAATTACTTATATGTCAGGCTTTTTTGGCTTTAGTAGAGCTCCTCCCCCACTTTTATCCAGTTACCCATGAAACGTCAGGGACATGAGACCTACTTAAATCAAATGTCACAATCAATGCTCATCCCGGGCCACCATTTGTGCAATGTGAAATCAGATTGCCATAAGGGGGGAGCAGGGAGAGAAAAAGGGTTGGGAATGAGCTTGGAGCAGGAAAGCAAGAAGCAATCCATGTCTGAGTAGTTTGTGCTTCACAGTGTATTTATCAGGACCATGCACCTCCAGGGTGGGACAAGGATGTTGCTCACATGGATTCTTCAAGAGGGAAAAAAAGTGGCAAGGAGAGGAGCTGTGTCTTCATACTGCAGATTAGTATCAGAGAATGCATTGGGAGGGAAGGGTCTCTTTAGTTCATCTTGTTCAACACCCCTGCAGTGAGCAGGGACGTTTTTAACTAGATCAGGTTGCTGAGGGCCTCATCCAGTTTGACCTTGAATGTCTTCAGGGGCCTCAACCATATCTCTGGGCAAGCTGCTCCAGTATTTCACTACCCTTATTGTAAAGAACTTCACTCCTAATGTATTTCTCTCTCCCATATCCTACCCCAGTGCCTGACTAAATCAGAGGCTTCAGTTCCCATCACATTTCAGTTTATAAGGAGCAGGGTGTGCTATTTCAGCCCTTGCAGTTTGGAACATATCCAATTTCAGTTTTGTTTGATGGGAGATGAAACAAAATGTTGATATTTTCATTGAAATTTCTTTATGCTTACCTCAAAAAATTGCTTCTAAGCTTCCACAAATATTTGGCAGGAGTAAATTCCCAGAGTGGGAATACAGTCATATGAGAGTTTTTTTGTTTGTTTTTGTGTGTGTGTGGTTTGGGGTTTTTTGGGGTTTATGTTTTTGCTTTTTGTTTTGTTGCTGTCGTTCAATACTTAAAGGGGACTTATAAGAAAGGTGGGGACAATCTTTTCAGCAGGGCCTGTTTTGACAGGACAAGGGGTGATGGTTTTAAAGTAAAAGAGGGAGATTTAGACTGGATCCAAGGAAGGAAGTTTTTGCTATGAGGATGGTAAAACACTGGCCCAGGTTGCCCAAAGAGGTGGCATGTCTCCCATGTCTCCCATCCCTGGAGACATTTCAGGTCAGATTGGACTGGGCTCTGACCAACCTGCTCGAGTTGAAGATGTCCCTGCATACTTCAGGGGAATTGGACTAGATGACCTTTAAGGGTTCCTTCCAACCCCAAACCTTGTTTGATTCTGTGATTCTATGTTAAAAAATGACAGCGACCAAGTCTTGGTAGAACTTTATGAGATGAATCCACACGTGAGCTGAAACATTTTCTGCAAGTATTTTGGGAAGCTCTAGGTTGAGGGAGATACAGGACCTTGCTGGATGGATTTATGAGGCTCATCACCATGTTATTCTTGTAGTTTCCTCACAACTGCTGGTAGTTTAGGAAGGATATCGAGGCACTTGAAGGTGTCCAGAGAAGGGCAACAAGGCTGGGGAGAGGCCTTGAGCACAGCCCTGTGAGGAGAGGCTGAGGGAGCTGGGATTATTTAGCCTGGAGAAGAGGAGGCTCAGGGATGACCTCATTGCTCTCTACAACTACCTGAAAGGTGGTTGTAGCCAGGAAGTGGTTGGTCTCTTCTCTCTGGCAACCAGCACCAGAACAAGGGGACACAGTCTCAAGCTGCACCAGGGGAAGTTTAGGCTTGAGGTGAGGAGAAAGTTCTTCACGGAGAGAATCATTCGTCATTGGAATGTGCTGCCCAGGGAGGTGGTGGAGTCACCGTGCCTGGAGGTGTTCAAGAGGGGATTGGATGTGGCACTTGGTGCCATGGTTTAGTCATGAGGTCTGTGGTGACAGGTTGGACTTGATGATCTTTGAGGTCTCTTCCAACCTTAGTGATACTGTGATACTGTGATAGTTAAAAGAAGTAAGATATCACCTGAAATGCAGTTCCATTAGTTCAACAGATTGAATTAGATTGAGGATCCCGACCATTTATATGTATCTATGATATAGATCTGGAGATTCCTAAGCTTTCTTTCTCATCAAGCAAACTCAAAGAAACTGTACAGGCATGCTGGGGTAGTGACATGTCAGAGCTAATGTGGTCAGTAGGGAGGGGACATTGCACCATGCTGCAGTGCTGTTTGGCTTCCAGTCTGCAGCTGGTCTGCGTCCAGTAAAGATCCCTCAATCAACCTGTGCTCCTTTGAGTCTATATGCCACTTAGACATTCAAGCCATTGAATGTGTCACTAAATTCTGTCTCAGATCCCTTAAGTTTTTGTGCCAACCTTGCCAATAGGTCCTGTGGGCTTCACTGCAGCAGTTTGATGAAAGTTTTGCTCTTCATTAATTCCCCCCAAATGAGATTCAAAATGTGAGAGGTGCCCTTGGTGAAAATATGCAAGTAAGGAGCATCTTTCCAAGTCCTTCAGACTTCAGGGACAATTCAGCTCAGAACTCTGTGTAGTGGGGTGGTTTGATTCTTCTTCCTGGTGGGCTCTGTGGAGTACAACTCTAATGACCACGGGCCTTGACTCAACGGACACATGCTTGCTTTGCCCATATGTTTTGCTGGCCAGACTCCAGGTAAGGACAGTGTTGAGCCTTGCTAATGTTTTTTTGCCTTGCAGAGGGATCAGTAGGCTGGAACAGACTAACCTTAGCCTCAGCTTCATGGAGTCCTACTGATCAGGGATGTTCAGATTGAGCAGCCTTATGCCTGCCAGCAAAGTAGTGTAGACAAGTCCTTAGAGAACTGCCTATTCCATTCCAAATTTCAGGTGTAATTGTCTTTTTTTCTGTGGTAAGGCCTTGCTATGTCACATCTCATCTCCATGGCTGTAGCTACAGGTGTGGGTACTATGCCAATCTAATGACAACCTTGACTGCGCTCCCACACCTCTGCATGCTGCGTAATCACTCTAAATGGAAGGTTCTCATGTGTCTGTTGTGTGGTGGGTCTCGGCTTCTCTGCCTTCATGCCAGCAGAGATCATTGATGTGGAAATGAGAAACATGCCAGAGAAAAAGCCTGCAGCAGGGAAAACCAAGTGGGATCCAGATCCTCGCTCTAAGCTGAGAAGAAGGGGGGTTTAGTGATGTTAGTCCGGCAGATGTCAGCTAGTTGTACAGCTAGTCCCTGTGAAGCAGAGAACTAGATTAGGAGAGGTAATAGCATGTGTGTTTGTTCTGATGTTGCAAGAGCTGTGCTTTTGTGTTTAGACAGGAAAGGGGAACCATTCTACGTCATATTTTCCAGTAAGGACCTCTGCATAGGAAGAAATCCTTTTTGTAATAGTGTAGGAGTAATGAAGTGATGGATAGTACAAGTGGAGGCTGGGTCCCTTGGGAGGATTATACATCTTGGTTTTTTCTTTTCCTTGCTTCATCTCCTGCTTTTAAAGATGGATGTTGGTAGCTGGAAGAAGATTTTCACCTTCTTTTCATCCTCCAACCTTCATCACTGCCATTCTCAGAAGTCCTCATTTGTAATTGTTCTGGTGTAGGCACTGCCTTCTGCTATTGCCTTGTTAATTATCTCCATAGTTTCACACTGGATATGAAGGGACTGATCATGCAGTCCACACATTTTATACACCTGTCTCACCATGGATATCAGGGTTGTTACTCAGACTTAACACTGGTGAGTGTGGGATCAGAATCATGTCCAAAGCAAGGCTGGATCAGCCAGAAACAGATCCTGGTCTTCCTTCTTCTTTGTTTGTGTGTGCAATTCAATGAGAAGACCCAGTAAGCTGACACACAAACAGCTAGGAGGAAAGTTCTTGCCATGAAAATTAAGCTGGTAGAGGTTGTTTTTCTTTTTGTTTTTAATCTCTTGCTTTCTCTCTTTCAGAACATGGAAAAGGTGCTGGTCCCCTCTGTCACGTTAATTGTAGGCTGTGGAGTATCTTCGCTGACACTTTTGCTGTTGATTATCATTTATGTCTCAGTTTGGAGGTATGGCTTTCATTCTCTACTCTTCTTGTTGGGGAAAGTAACTGTCTCTTGATCTGCCAGGATCCTGGAGGTTTTGTTCTCCTGTTTTGGGTGTCTGGTGCCTGAGGAAGAACTGTTTGGTAATGAGTGGGTTCTGCAAAAAAAAAAGTCATCATGGTGGCTTAGTTGGCATTGTTCTTTCCTTTTAGTGCCAGAGAAATTAGTGCAGTGAAATTAGTGCCATGCCCCCATGTAGTCACATTGTTCCGTTGTCAAAAGCCGCGTGCTGCTTTAGATGCCTTCAAACAGCCCAGGAAACCTTGTGCACAGGGAGGTGGACATGCACTGCCTCTTCTCAGGCAGAATTGCTTCAACCTATTCCCATGTGGGTCTTTGATAACATCCAAACATTCACAGTCTGTTATGAAAACATCTGGCCTGAGGAGCTGGCAGCACTTTTTGGGAGCTTAAGGATGATAAACTGTGTGGTCTAAATAGCTCTCCAACCTGTTAGCTACGTTTTGCCTTTAGCTTCAGCTACATATAGGATTCCTCAATATGTCCCAATGCAGAGAGCTCCTTTAAGCCTACAAGAAGGTCAGGCATAACCTTAAATTTTATTATTTATAGAGGCTGAAGTGATTCTGTAGTGAGTTCTAATGAACAAAGTTCTACATTGGCTCATGACATTGGTAGATATGTTTTGGTGGACTGCAGAAGCTGGAAGACCTGGGATGTGCAAGGAATTTCTGTCCCTCCTGAGCTCCCATACTATGTTGCACAAGGTCAGACTTTGGTCTACAAGACCCATGCCTCTACTAAATCCATGGCAAACTCGCTGAGAGCTTCATGACACTAAATAAAACAAAGACAGAACCAAGTGAATGGTAGTCAAACCGAGATGGAGTGGCTCTAGAGAATACACTGGTTGGATATTATTGGTGAGCCTTTTGGGAGAAGGAATCAGCTTGAGGCTCTTATTTTGCTAAGTGATTCTTCTTCATAGGAAGGAAAGGGTAAATTCAGAGTGGTAAATTGAGATAACATTTTCTACCCTTTCACAGAGGAAAGAAACAAGAGAGTAAGAAAACTGAGCAAAAATGCATCATTTTTTTTTGGTTGATACTGTGACAGTGCATAGTGGCTGGTTAATTATGGCAAGTGCTATGAGCTGAAGACTGATCATAATAACATTTATCTAGAACTCAGGTTTTTCCGTGCCTGGGGTATCATTGGATGTGCTCAAGTCCTTGTCCTCTCCTGCTTTTCCTCAGGCTGGGCAGCACTGAGCAGCGCTGGTAGGTGACTTACTGGTGTCACTGGTGTCAGGATCAAGTGGAAAGTTAGATTAAAGAGGAAGCATTTGAGCCTCACTCTCTCTTTCCTATCAGAAACAAGTTCAGGAACTGAAACCCAAGTTTAGGCATGAGGTTGAATCAGTTTGGAGCATACCAGAGTCATTTGGAATAACAGGATGTATCTACTTCCAGGAGTGGTGTGCCCCTCAATATTTACTGTTGTTGAGGACAGTAAAGTTAATTACATGCCCTGTTTAAAATACCCTTTTTAATTTCTCACTCCAGCTTTTATGTTTATGCCTATGCCCAAAATGATCAAGATGAGGTGGTGGTGGGGCGGATGTTTATGGGAGGCTTGAATGGCCATTTCTGAGCTAGCCAAGGATGGACATGCATTTCCAAGTGATCCTGAGACCAGCTATATCTTGATTAAAGGGCTCTCTATCCTCAGTCTCTTTGTGTAAATATTTGTAAAGCATGATCAAGTGATCTCTAGAAGTTCTCTTTGGTGTTCTGAGTTTGCTTCATTTCTTCTCTGTAGATCATGTGTTCATGTTTTCTAAACTTCGCAGCATTCCTGTGGCTGAGCCCTGAGCACTCTGTGTGTCCTTTTTATTTTAGGCATAGCTGCTGGACATGAATGTGCTGTCCTATTAATGGTCTCAGGAACATCATGTTCAAGTCATCGTTATCTCCTGGCTCCTACTTTGTTTTGCCCTAGATGTTATATAGTCTGATAGACAACAGCTGAAGGAATGCTTAGAAGTGAGGTTAGCAGTACTACTCCAGCTGTTGATAAAATATAGAGGCAGTAAAAATAGGTTCTTTTTCACCATGCAGGGGAGAAACTCCTACAAGAATGCTGGAGCGGGTGTAGGTACAACGGCATGTGTCAACAGGGCAAAGGGCAATGGTTTGAAATTAGGAAAGGCTATATTTAGATTGGACCTTTTAAAAAACTTCTTTACTATGAGGGTGGTGGAGCAGGAGGAAAGGTTGCCTAGGGAAGTGATGGAGGCCCCATCCCTGGGGACAATCAAGGTCAAGCTTGATGGGACTCTCATCAACCTGATCTAGTTGGGAATGTCCCTGCTGACTCCAGGCCGGTTGGACTAGCTGACCTTTAAGGTCCCTTCCAACCCAAACCATTCTGTGCTTCCTCCTGCCCTAGCTTCCTGGTCTTCTGTGGAGAGCACTTACCAGAGCTCAGCTGTTTCAGAGAGCTTTGGCCGGGAAATTTCCCATTCAGACTTCAGGACAAAGGCATTTGGAGCATGCATACATAGACTCAGCTTGAGTATGAAACACTTCTGATGAATAAGCTCACTGAGGCTGACAATCTGGAATCCTTCCCAGAATTTTGCCCAGCTAGGGTTTGTTTATACATGGGAAGCAGAAAGAAAGGGTGGGGAGGGGTGAGAAAAAAGGAAGGGAACACAGTGAAGAAAAGGGGGTTGACTGAAAAAGGAGGTGATCCCAGCTTTGGGCTGCATATTAGAGAGGAAATGAATTTACCCTCCATTTCCCCTTCAAAACCTCCAAATAATGGTTGCTGCTTAGTGGCACCTACTCAGCCATTGGTATGAACGAACGGCACGAGCTTTTTGATGCAAGTGATCACTTCAGACACAGCCAACTTGGCACAGCCTCGTTGAAAACTGGATGTTGTTTCTGTTTGACGGCTGTTGGTGGCCTGTTGGTGGACTCACTCCAGTTCCCAGTAGACAGATGGCTGCAAAAACTCTGCTGCAGATGGTGCATCTCTGGCCTTATTAGCAGTCTCGACAGAGAGGTCAGTGACACAGTGGGCCATAGCAGTGATGTGACCTTGTTACATCTCGGCAGTGGCTGTCCTGGGTCACAGCTGGAGACAGGATCTGTGTGTGGGCCATGTGCTCTATCACCCATGTGCAAAAAGGGAGAACTGAAAGAAAAAAAGATCTTTCCTCTCAAGAACTGATGTAAAAATGAAAAACTGAGGAGAGAAGGAACTATCAAGGGTCAGAACAGATGAAATTACTTAGTACTGTGTTTCTCTAAGTTTTTGCTTTCCACCACTTCTTGACACAGTGATGTTTTCAGGAGTGCCTAAGCGTGTTTTCCGTCCCTGAACCCATTGCAGTTTAGCAGCCTCAGAGTCAGTGACCTTTCCATAGCATAAAGATCGATGGTTGCTAATGAATAGCTCTTCCACCAGCCCATCAGCATGTGGGTCACAGCAGACCTTTTTCACTGGTGGCAGCTGGGTGAGTGCTGTCTAGCTGTAGCAGTGCAAGCTTTTCTCGCTCCCCACCCGTCAAAGCCTGGGGATTGATTTAGTGGTTGTCAATGAGCTCTCAAGGGGCTTTTAACACTTGCTTCAAAAACAGGAGCTCTGCTTTGCTAGAGATGCTGAGGCACTTGGTGGCCCTGATGGGAGATAGTAGGGATGAGTAAGTGACTGCATGGAGAAGGATGCTTGTACACAGTGAGGAAGCAGGAGTGACTCAGTGTTTGTGAAGAGAAAGGGAGAGTAATGGGGACAGAGAGACAGACTGTAGGGTTTTCCCACTTTCTCCACCTGTTTCAGTGTGCACAGGGCTTTCCCATTACCCTGAAGGACCCAGAGCAGAGCAGTGAGATTTCCTCTACTTTGGTGGCTCTGGTACAGCATTCGTGGGGTGGTGAGACAGCACCCTGGAGCCTTTGCTGGAGATCTTTCCTCTAGCAAAACTCATCAATTTCTGTGGTTTTTCCCTCTCTGATATGACTTCCTGACTTCTTTGGCCTGAGGGTCTGAAAAATGAGGAGAAGCTGAGGGACCTGGGGTTGTTTAATGTGGAGAAGGCTGAGAGTAGACTTTATTGCTCTCTATAACTACCTGAAAGGAAGCTGGCCTAGGTGGGTGTTGGTCTTTTCTCTCAAGTAACTAGCAACATAACCAGAGGAAATGGCCTCAAGTCGTATCAGGGGAGGTTTTGATTGGATATTAGGGAAGATTTCTTTACTGAAAGAGTGGTCAGACATTGGAACAGGCTGTCCAGGGAGGTGGTGGAGTCACCATCCCTGGCAGTGTTCAGGAAACATGTAGACATGGGTCATGGTTTAGTAGTCATAGCTGGGTTGGCAGTTGGATTAGATGATCTTTGAGGTCCTTTCCAGCCTTAATGATTCTGTAATTATATAGGGTCTGGACAGGAATAGTGATTTTTTTTTTTTTTCCCATGGGGTACCCTGCACTGGAAAAGAGGAATCAGAAGGAAAAAAGCAGGCATGATAGGAGGCCATCTTAGCCTACTGGGGAACTTCTGACTGAGTTGAAACATAACATGCAATTGTTTCATAGCAAAGTAAGGCTACCAAGGAGGACGAGGGAAGCATTGCTCAGGAATGCAGGATTGAATTAGGAAGGTCAGCCCTAAGCTGCTTTTGAAACTGGTAAGGGATGTAAAAGTCATCAAGAAGGGTTTCTGTACATACATCAGCACCAAAGGATTACTTGGGAAAGTGCTGGCCCAGTGTTGAATGGGGCAAGTGGCCTAATGGAGAGTTAAGTCAAAAATGTGAAGGTAGTCAGTGGTTTCGTTGCAGTGTTCCACCAGCAAGATTTACTCCCAGACACCTAAGTTCCTCTTCCTGGTAGCAGAAAATACTACAAACTGCTGAGGAAGAGAAAGCTGAGGACAATATAAGTTGGGCACTTGCAAGTATGTGGGACTGAATGTGATGAATCAAGGGTGTTGAGGGAGCTGGCTGATGTTGGTTGCTGCGGAACTGCCCTCTATCACCTGGGAAAGTTCCAGTTGTCTGGAAGAAGAGAAATGCCAGACTAATCTTTAAAAAGGGCAAGGAGGAGGATACAGAGAGCAAATGGCTGGTCAGCTTACTCACAGCCCCAGGGAAGATTAAGGATCAAGTAGTTTAAAAGGTTATTTCCTGGCAAAATGATAGACAAGAAAGCTATTGGGAATAGACAGCACAGATTGATTTAGGATAGATTGTGCCTGACTGACCCATTTTCCCTTTTGTGGTGGGATGACTGGTTGCATGGACAGTGGAGAGAAGTAGGTGTTGCATATTTTGATATTACCAAGGCCTTTGGTACACTCTCCCTTAGCAGCTTTGTCTGCAGCCCAGGGAATTGTGCACTAGATCAGGGACTTCTAAGGTGGCTTAATAGTTGAATGGAGTTCATACAGGCTTAAGGGGTCATGATCAAAGTTTGAAGCTTTATCAGGAGCTGGTTACTAGTTGCATCTGACAGGGTTTGTTAGTGCAGCAAATAGTCTCTAACAACCAGGACAATGGGGGAAAATGCACCTTCAGCAGGTTTGTAGATGACACCAAACTGGGAGAGCATCACTGCCATTCAGAAGGAGCTTAACAATTTGAGGAGAAATGGTACAACAAAGACAAATGTCCAGTCCTGCATCTGGAGCAGGATGGCCTGGGGACTTGCTGGCTTGGTAGTGGCTCCACAGGGGAGGTTCTCCGTGTCCTGCTGAAAAGTAATTTGGAAATGAGTCAGCAGTGCACCCATGCAATAATGAAGGCCAAGATTATCTTGGGCTGGATAGGCAAGAATATAGCCAAAGAGTCAAGGGAATTGATAATTCCCCTCCGCTTGATACTTTTGAGGCCACATCTGGAAAAACATGTGCCAAATGTTGGGCTTCTGCAATACAAGAGATGTCAGCACAGTGGAGTAAGTCCAGTGGATGGCTAGGGAGCTGGAGATTATGGTGGAAAAGGAGGCAAAGGGCAAAAGGCTTGGTTAGCTTGGAGAAGAGGAAGCTATTAAGGAGGAGTCGTGAAGAAGTCAAACAGCTTGCAGAGGTGTACAATGAAAGGTCTAGAGGCACCAGCTGCAGCAGTGATAAATCCAGCAGAATATAAAGAAAAAGAATCCTTTACCATAAGAGCAGTTAGGCAGTGTAAAAAATCATTCAAGAAAGGTGGTAGCTTTTCTGTCCTGGTGATTTTCAACACTTGATTATCCAAGACCCTGAGAAACCTGTTCTGACTTTGAAATTAGCCACTTTTGGGGCAGAGCATTGAACTGGGAACTTGAGAGGTTTTCCCCCAACCTAAATCATTCTGATTCTGCAGTTTTATATGTTGCCAGCCCATGTCTTGGTTTATGAAGTTTCAGGGATCCAGTGAACAGGATGGACTCAGTGCATGAAGGGAAGCAATGAGAAAGGAGAGGCTCATTTAAGTAGGGGAGAAAATACGAAGACATCTAAATTATCTTCCCTTACATTCACATGCAAATTGTATTTATGGTCAACTCATTTCTTACCTTTTTTTGACCAGAGGAGACTTTTGAAGCTCACACTAATGCCAGTTGGATCACAGTGTTATTGCAGAGATTTATTACATCTCATTCCCACCAGGACAGAGTCCAAATCTCCCTTTCTATCCCCTCGAAGCTGCTGACTAGAGGCTTGATGTTTTACTTCATACAATCAAAGCATAGATCGATTGATGGCTCAGTACCCTCCAGTCACAAATGGAATAGGATCCAGGTGATGCATTGCATTGCTTTGGCCCCAGTCAGACTGACCATGAAAAGAACCAAAGAGGCATTTTGCAGCCAGTCAGCCCAGCTTTTAGCTGAGCTGGAAGCCTAAATTTTGTATTCTGTTCTGAGGTTGGGTGTGTTTCAGGGAGGACTGCCTATGAACCAGATTTCCAACAGCTGAAGTTCAGCCTGCTTTGCATCAGTGACTTTTTTCATATCCAGGAAATCATATCCTCAGCCTCCATGTTTGTCTGAAGGTAGAAATCAGGGGGGAAGTTAAAACCAAAGTTTTGCAGCCTTCAGTAGGTTTAAAGCACAAGTTCACTGTTGACAGAACACACACACATGCAGTAAACCTGACCTGCCTGCCAGCTCAGAACTTAAAAACAGCCAAAGCACATCCAGCTCACTCTTGTTGAAATTAGTTAACGAAATCAAATTCCCAGTATATATAATTCATGTGCTGGAATATAGGAAATAACTCTGCATTAGCCTCCAGGGATGAGCTGGTTGATTAATAGATGTTTCTAATTTCTGGAAGCATCAGCATCTACTCTTTGCTCCTCTGGTGTTCATGCAGGACACTTGCCAAATTGCTGAGATTATTCACGTATATGAGTGTCGGTATGGTCAGATCCTGGGTCAACCCTTGAGGACTTGCATTTTTGCAATTCCCTTTTAATTTTATTAGATCCATAAAAGTGCCTTCAAAAAAAAAAAAAAAAAAAAAGAAGAAGAAGAACAAAAAGGCACCAAATTGTCCTCTGTAGCCAGTGGTTTGAATTAACAGCTGTGCACATACCTCAGCAGCAAGTTGGTGCTGTGCTGCGCATCACAAATCAGAAATGACAAATAGCTTGTTCCTGCTAGGTGCTGAAGGCAACAGCTTCCTAGCTTGGATCCCTGATGCCCCAGACCCGCAGCTGCAGTTACGTATTTGGCCTAGTTTTTGAGGAGTGTTAAAGCTCTCCAGCAGCCACAAATACTTCTCACTTCAGGATGGGTTGTTAGGTTAACTGAAGGGGAATGCTGAATCACACACACTTTGTTGTGAAGGTGCATGCATTTGTAATCTGCTTTCATTGCCGGTATGTCTGTGGCTCTTCTATTTGGGAATCTTTCCATGTGTTGCCTGTATGTTTCCTTTCACGCTCCTTTTCAAATCCCCTTTCAAGCAGAGCTGAAGACGACTTGCAACACTACTGTGTTTGGAGCGACTCATACTAGGGAGCACCTGGCCTTTAGTTTTTTGACTCATGCCCATAACTCCAGCCTTGAGAGGGGTTGATTGAGAAATCTGAGGGCTGAGCACTAAAACCCAAGCTCTCCATCCTTTTCCCTTGTTCTTGTCTGTTTAACATACAAGATCAGCAGGAAATGGGCAAACTCTTTATCATGGCCTTCTGTAGAGCCTGGCCCAATTCAACCTGCACCTGGTTGATGCTTTTCAGAGGTAACTTAATGCAAGTTGTAACAGGATGGATCTCCCTCCTCCTCCTCTTCTCTTGCTGCAGGTATATTCGCTCAGAGCGCTCGGTCATCCTTATCAACTTCTGCCTATCCATCATCTCCTCCAACGCTCTCATCCTGATTGGACAGACCCAGACACGAAATAAGGTAAGAGATAGGTTGGTCTTTGTTTGTTTGTTTGCTTTTCCCCTCAATTATAGCACTGAAATGACCCACTCAGGCAGCACTTCCTCGTTTTTCCTCCATCTGTTAATTAGCAACATGTCAAAGATACCACAAAATGGCAGATTTCAATTTTCTCTCTCTCCATCTTTGATAATTTGTCAGCATCCTCAGGGCCTTGATTAAAACCAATGTGATTTTTTTTGACTATCTGCCTAGAGTAGCTGGCACACAGCACAGCGAAGAATTATTGTTATTTGCAAGACTTTAACCATTTTATGTTCTGAATAATGCAAAGAAAGACAGATTGAGAAAAGGCTTTTAAATAAATAAATAAATAAACCAGTATCTCAGTTTTACATTTATTTCTCCAGCAAATGTTATGCTTTCAGCTTAAAGCAGATGTTAACAAACAGAGCCACAAAACCCACCATTTTTTTAGGGTAGGAAGAGTTGCCAGATGCACTGCAGAGCCGGGGGCCACGAGGGACTCACTGCAGATCACGGTGTGACTCAGGCAGTAAAGGCAAGATGTAATGTCCACATTCAAGCCATGTGCCCTGGCTGCACGTACGTGCCTTCCCGTCATGCAGACCCAGCTGGAGTGGCACGTGTTGCCTGTGTGACTTTTCTCCAGCTAAAGTTGTCCCACTTGGTGTCTGGCATAATAAATTACTGCTCATCTCTCTGAGGGGGAAAGTCGGAGGGACTTGGGGCTGTTTAACCTGCTTATCAATATTTTGGGTTGGTGGTTTTCCAACCAAAACAATTCTATGATTCTATGAAATAAAGAGTGGGGGTCAAGAGGATGGGGGCAGACCCTCTTCCGTGGTTCCCAGTAAAAGGACAAGGGAGAGTGAGCACAAAGTGGAACATAGGAGGTTCTACCAAAACATAGGCAAAAGCTTCTTTCCTTTGAAAGCGACAGAGCACTGGGCCAGGGTGCCCAAAGAGACTGTGGAATCTCCTTCCCTGCAGAGATTCAAACCAAGATTGTAATCTTGGGCAACCTGTTCCAGGTGACCCTGCTGTAGCAGCAGAATTGGACTGGATGACCCTGAGAGATCTGTTCAAACCCTCATTATTCTGTGATTCCATAATTTGTTAGTATTTTCCTGTCGTACATTTCCCCATTTCCTGAAGTACTTCAACCACCCCAACTCCATTAAGCAGAATAGTGAGGACAGAAGCATCCTCCACTATTCCTCCTGCCTAAGTCACACTCAGAAGTGAAAATTTCATTTTTAATTAACAGTAACCAGTGACTGGCCAGTTTGTTGTAGGTGGTTTTTTTGAGGATTAACTTTGGCAGGTGTGGTGGGTTGAAATTTTCCCCCAGCCAGACCAGCTCAGTTAGAAGCAAATGAAAGCTGTATTTGCAAGCAAACCTACACTCTACAATGGAATGCAATGACTGTGTACATAATATACAGTGCTTTACAATATTTACAGATATTTACAATTAACAAACAACACAACAACTACCACAGCAGGCTGTTTCTTTTGGAAGCATTTTTGCAGAGAAGCCCCAGGGTTTAATGAATCACAGAGACTCATTTCTATGGAGGATTCCTTGGGTTAAGGCTTGGTTTTGGTTTAGGAAAAGCTTTACAACGTGAGCCAGATGTATGTAGGGCAGTGTGGCGAGATGTAGTCAGCCAGGTCTGCTCCTATCAAACAAGTGCCCTTCAGAAAATGACTTGGCAAAGCAGAGATTGCTTTCACGGCCAACATGGCTTTCTTGGTGAAGAGTGAGCTAAGCTCTTGCTTTCCCTAGGTGTAACCCAATGTGTGATTCTAGGTTCTTCTTTGCATAGAAAGTAACACTGAGGGATGCTCAACATGGCAAACCATGGCTGGATCACCTCTTTGGTTAGTCTTCCTCAACCCAAGAGAGGTGGTGGATATCTTTAGAAGGGCAACAATGCTGGTGAAGGGTCTAGAGAACAAATCTTCTGAGAGCAGCTGAGGAAACTGGGATTGTTTAGTTTGGAGAGGAGGAGGCTGAGGGGAGACCTCATTGCACTCTAGAGCAACCTAAGAGGAGGCTGTGGTAAAGTGGGAATGGGTCTATTCTTCCTAGTATCAAGTGATAGAACGAGAAGAAATGGACTGAAATTATGCCAGAGAAGGTTTAGACTGGATATTAGGAAAGATTTCTTTATGGAAAGAGTGGTCAGGTACTGAAACAGGGTGTCCAGGGAGGTGGTGGAGTCACTGTCCCTGGAGATGTTCAAGAAACATTTGGACATGGCACTGTGGGATATGGTTTAATGGCCATGATGGTCTTGAGTTGAAGGTTGGACTCAATGATCTTAAAGGTCTCTTCCAACTGAAACAATTCTATGATTCTGTGATCTTCAGGTTCTCCCACAGTTGTGATCCCAGGTTGTCCTTTGTGCTTTTTTTCTCCCATGACTCTGGGTGTTCAGTGTCAGAGCTGTTAGTGAGGATTCAAAGCTCCCGGCTGCGATCGCATCAGGCAGATTAGCACTTTGCACATACATATGCATGAGACACCATAAATAGAAATGTTATTCTTGGGTTTCCGCTCAACCATCTAGTAAACAGTCTCTGGCAGGG
Organism: Dryobates pubescens; assembly: GCF_014839835.1. NCBI lineage: Eukaryota > Metazoa > Chordata > Aves > Piciformes > Picidae > Dryobates > Dryobates pubescens. The sequence goes on along the minus strand of NC_071625.1, from coordinate 14,768,685 downwards.
AACAGAGAAAGAAAACTATACAGAGAAGAGATGAAGGAGTGGAAATTAGGAATTTATTCACATTCAATTATTGATAATGGAGTGCCTTAAAACGTTGGTGATTGATTTATAATTGCAGCCACTCTGGGAGAATTTTTGCTGGAAATGCCAAATTCTCCCTTGATTTCTGTCTGTGTAACCTCAAAGGCAAGATTCCATGCCTGAATTTGCTAAGTTTTTTGAAGATGAAAGGCCTGGGAAAAGGCTAAAAAAATTGCAGTCAGCAGTAGCGTGATACAAAAAACCAAAATGAATGCTGCATGAACTGGACATATCTCAAAGGCATAGCTATGTGCTGGAAGGAAAAAGATTTCTCCTCTTACAGAAAAACAAGGACTAATGGCCTTGACAGACTGACAAGCTCTGCTAGATCTTTCTGCAGCAGCCTGGGACATCATATTCCTGTGTTTAGACCTTATTTTTTTCCTTAGAAGGAAAGGAAAACTGCAGCAGAGGTAGCAGAAGCAAGTATGTGTGGGCCCATAATCTGGCCAAGTTCACAGACTGGTTTGAGTTGAGGTGATGGGTTTTTACTGACCTGGCTGAGATGTCCATATTTTTGTTGGGGTCTCCTTTTCTCTTCTCCATCCCTTTCTACCAAAATTTTCAGACTGAAAACAAGTACCTGGAAAATATCTCTCTCTTGTGTAAAACTGGAAAGCAAGGTTTTTCTTTTCCCTTTCCAAACTGCTTGCAAACTGGGCAGAAACCATGCTGGTACAGAATGAAAACAATTAAATGAACAGTGTGGTATTGATGCTTGCAAAAGGGGAAAAAAAGGGTCTAAAATAAGTCTCTTTAAATATATTCCAGACAGCATTGTGTGTTTGTCAGTTTTATGTAGGCCTGTAAGCCCCTTTAAAATGTGAAAAGGACTTGAAATTATCATATTGAGCTGTGTTATTTGTACTGAACTGTCATCCTAAATCCATTTGTAGGCAGACTACCAAGGGATTTTTGGTGTGAAATACAAATATGTAACAAAAAGACAGTTCCTGTCTCAAAAAGCAGTCGTACTTTTATTCACAACCTCTGATAACATTGGTTTGTGCCAGCACATGAATTGAGAGCGATCTGATAAAATCATGATGAAAGACACCCTGGGCATGAGAGCTCTGTGTTAAAAGATGCTGGGAGATGAAAAATAAAGAGGAAGATTCATTGACCATAAGCTCAGAGACCATGTTTCCTCATTTAACTCAAAGCAGAGAAATTCTTCATTATAGACCTCCAACCTCCCCCTGCCCTGCATGCCTTAAGCTTTTTTTGGTTTTGATTTTTGGGTTTTTTTTCCCCTTTTCTTTATTTTCTTTTTTTTTTTTTTTTAAATACAGAGTAGTAGTTTTTAAAGTCTATTTGCTCTCCCTTCTTCTTGGGGGCCACTGGGTTTTCTTTCTGTCATTTTCTTCTGGAGTACATCGATTCACAGTTTCCAGCTCGCAAATGGTGGAAATTAAACACAGCTCTGGCAGAGTTAAACAGAGCGGCACCAATTTGCACCAGTGAAAGATTTGGCCTTACTGAGTTAAAAACAAAGACAAGCTTGTCAGCTTTCCAGTCCATCTCCTTGGCACTACAGGATTGTTCTTCATAATGCATTTGCTAGTACTTTCCCCAGTTTAATTTTAAATGGCTTAAGCTCCCTGAATTTCCCTCGAGAGACTTCCCTACAGAGTAGCAGAGCTCACCATTATGACATTCCTTCTAATGTAGTTTCTTCTTCCCCCCCCTCCCCAACTCTTTTCTCTCTTTCTCCCCCGTCTCCTAGTAGTTATATGCTCTTGGACAACTGCACACCACTCATGTTTGCAGTCCTTAGCAGTAGCCATGGTTTCACTCTGCACTCATCATGGATTAACTCTTTCACTCAGCAGTCCTTCCCTGACATCTAAATTGCCTTCCTCTGATTTAGTTTCTCTGGCACAGCTGCCAATGACATGATGCAGATCTTTAGAGCTGAGATTAATGCAAGCTTACTTACTGTTCTGTCCTCTTTGAGAGGATTGTGGCAATGGTTTTGATAATTTGGAAAATAAATATATCTTGCTGAAGCTGTTAAAGAACCAGGAAGGGATCTAGGTTCAGACATCAGCAAAAGTGTGCCTATGATAGGACAAGGGGCAATGGACACAAACTGGAACACAGGAAGTTCCACCTCAACACGAGGACAAAACTTCTCTACTCGGAAGATGATGGAGGACTGGAACAGGCTGCCCAGAAAGGTTGTGGAGGCTCCTTCACTGGAGACTTTCAACATCTGCCTGGACATGTTCCTATGTGGCCTACACTAGGTGAACTTACTTTGGAAGGGGTTTGGACTTGATGACCTTCAGAGGTCCATTCCACGCCCTGATACTATGTTCTGTCATTCTATGTGCTGATCATAGAACTCCTGCTTAAGAGCAGCTGATTGCCATGAAGTACTTAAATTTTAAGCAAATGCTTTGGTCATTGATAGGTCAAAGCTTGTGGGAGAAGCTGTCTTCTCTTAAAATGTCTTTTTGTGTCCTGATCTCTGTGACCTTGCCTTCCAGAACTGGGGTTGGAAGCATCTCCCTTGTGCTTTCTACTCTCCTACACGCTGCTCTCTGCCTGCTGCTCCTCTCACGTGTCCTCCTTTCCTCCTCTCTCCAGGTGATATGCACGCTGGTGGCGGCTTTCTTGCACTTCTTCTTCCTCTCCTCTTTCTGCTGGGTGCTGACCGAGGCTTGGCAGTCCTATATGGCCGTGACGGGCCGGTTACGGAACCGCATCATCCGCAAGCGCTTCTTGTGTCTCGGATGGGGTGAGGATCCTGGCTCTGTGGAGCAACTTCCCTGGGATGTGGGTTAGAGATGGTCCAGGCTACAAAGCTGATCCATTACAGAAGGCTTGGCAGAAGGTGCTTGCAAGCCTTTCAGTGATGCCAAGAAGAGCTGAGATGGTTACACATAGCATGAGAAAGAGATAGTGCTGCCTGCCGCCCAGTGCGCCCAAGGGTCACACAAAATAGATGAGTTGAGAGGGTTTGAATTTTCAAAGGGAATGATGGGGGTGGTGTATACTGGGTTTGGGTTTCTTCCTTGCTTTCTCCTTTTCTCTCTCTGTCTCCTTCATGTGCAACCTGGAGTGAAGCAAGCTCTGAAATCTCGTCTCCATGGCAGCAGGGCCTTTTGTAGACAAGTAAACTGTGAGACTGATGCAGATGCTTGTAACTAATTTTTCTCCCTCTGCCTCTGCCATAATGTTTCATTTATTAGCCTTAAATGATGCATTCTGTAGTAGCAAACAAACAAAACCCCATAACCTCAGCTTTCAAAAGTGTGAGTTTGAAAGGAGCAACTGAACAAAAAGTTGCTTACAAGCAAGTAGAAAAAAAGCAAAAAGCAAGGAAAGGGAGGGAGAAGGAGTTCTGCATCTGAGCTGGATTAGTGTCTCATTTTACTACTGAATTCTAGTATTTCACCTCAGGCAAGGTGTTTCTGATGCTTACCAAGCACCCTGATGTGATTTATCCCGACACATCAAGAGCTGTCCTCGTTCCAGCACCTGCATACCTTTAAGTTTTCACTCCTAGCTTTTGCTTACGATGGAAAATAAATTGTGTTATTGAAATAAAGTGTTTGTATGTAGCAGGAGCATGGCCACATCTCTGCCAAGCCCGGGCTGTGTGCGTGCCTGTGTGTATTCATTCATATGTATATCCACAAACACTCTACAACTCAAGGAACATCAGGGATATCAAATGCAACAGACTAAAGCTTTTCTAGGTAATAAAAAGGGATTTTTGATATTTTTTTTTTGCTGATTTGCAAAACCTGGAACAGATGGGCGTGTTAGCCAAGGGAATTTTGGATAGGCAGCGTTCGCATTTGTAGTCTGTGCAGAATAAAGGAAGGAAAAAAACCACCCACCCTACATGTGTGGAAGCATAATTTGCACTGCTAGGAAAATGTAGTCATCTCCAGGCTAGGATGCACTGGCTGATAAAGGATGCATAATAACCATTTGGAGTAGTTTGGGACAAGAAATGAAGATCACTCTCGTCTATTAAGGCAGCAAGAGAATTTCCGATATTTAACATCCTAGACTTCAGCTGTGGAGCTGGGATTAATGGCACTTCTAGGAGGAGAGAGGCCGAAAATACGTTTTAAAGAGCATAATCTGAAATAATTAGCACAATTCACTTTGTCATGGGCTGATTCTCCCCCTTTTCCCCCTTTGCATATTAGCATTTTGCTAAGCCCTTGTTCTGGATGTGTCTGCCAAGTTCTCAGCTGCTGTCAGCTGTAGCTCATTGAAGCTACAGTGGTTTTCATCAGAAGTGAGGTTTATTCCCTGGTTGCTTTTTTGGTCCTCCTCTTGGATGTGCAACTTTGCCTTTTCAGAAAAGAGTTTGTGGTAATTATAGATTTAATCTTTTTTATTATTATTTAATTTGAGACATCACTCTCTGCAACTGCCTGAAAAGAGGTTGTAGAGCACTGTTCTCCCAAGTAACAGGGAACGGAAGAGGAAATAGCCCCAGGCTGCATCAGGGGTGGTTTAGATTGGATAGTAGAAAACATTTCTTCACCAAGAGGATTGTCAAGCCCTGCACCAGGCTGCCCAGGGAAGTGATGGGATCACCATCCCTGGAGATATTTAAAAGCCATGTAGATGGGAGGGACACAGTCTCAAGCTGCGCCAGGGGAAGTTTGGGCTTGAGGTGAGGAGAAAGTTCTTCACAGAGAGAGTTGTTAGCCATTGGAATGTGCTGCCCAGGGAGGTGGTGGATTCACCATCCCTGGAGGTGTTCAAGAGGGGATTGGACATGGCACTTGGTGCCATGGTTTACTCATGAGGTCTGTGGTGACAAGTTGGACTTGATGATCTTTGAAGTCCCTTCCAATCTTGGTGATTCTGTAATTCTGTGACATGTGGGACATGGTTTAGTGGTGGATTTGGTAGTGTCAAGTTGATGATTGGTCTTGATGATCTTACAGGCATCTTCCAACCAAAATGATTCTGTGATTCTCTGATTTAGAACAGACAAAGTGTTCCCTAGAAATAATTCAGTCATTAGATTTGCCTTCAGTAAAACAAACAAAAAAAGTATTTTATCAGTCTTTTTACAATCATGTTATAGTTTTCAAAATTGGACTGTTAATGCTGCCACAGCTCAGGCTCTGAGTGGGTCTTCACTTGTTCATAAAAGTTTATATATAATTGTTTTATATATATGTGTGTGTGTGTGTGTGTTGTATATAATTGTTTTGGTTGGAAGCGAACTTCAAGATCATCAAGTCCAACTGTTACTCCAACACTGCCAAGTCCACTACTAATCCATGTTCCTCAGCACCACATCTACACATCTTGTATATCTCTCCAGGGATGATGACTCCACACCTTTCCTGGGCAGCCTGTCCTAAGTGCATGACCAACCTTTTTGGTGAAGAAATTGTTCCTAATATCCAATCTAGTTATGGCTCTTGGTAGTTATTAGCAGGCAGTCTTTTCTGGTGGGACGTGACCTGATTCTTCTTTGACTTGGCAATACAAAGCTCTTTGAAACAGCTTTTAAATTAATTTATTTGGATGTAAAATTCACTTTCTGCAGAATGCTCCCAAAACCTTGGCACTGACTGCGTGCCATGAATGACTGCTCAGAAACCTGATAGAAACCACAACCACCATATGGAATAGAGCAGTTAGGAATAACTTCCTTTCAAATAAAACTTTTTTTTTTTTTTTAAATTAAACATTTTGGTGATTCTGTGATTTTGGTTTTGGTTTTTTAACCTAATCATATCTACCTGTGATTAGACCATTAACATCTCTCCCAAGGTGGAGGAATGTATCATCCCTCGTTGCAATGCTCTTTGGCTTAGTTACCATGGCACAGCTACCATCTTCAGCAAGTTCTGCTTGTACAGATTCATTTTCAGCAGAAGCTGAGGCTTCTACCCAGGCTTGGTCCAAGCCAGCCACTGCAAGCTGACAAGTTCACAGCCTGTGTCTGTATTTCTGCATAATTATCACGTCTGAGAGAAGCACTTTGTGAAGAACAAGATACTATTTTTGGTGGAGTCTTGGCCAACTTTCCTCTTTCACAAGGCCTCTTGCATCCATCTATAGTCCTGAAAATGCCCTTTCACATGTGGCTTCTTGATGTGCTTCTCCTGGCATGCCATATTGATGGCATCATAGTGAATATATCACCCATGATATGAGAGGAGCAGCTTGGAGAGGAGAGGCTTGGAAAGGGGAGGCTCAGAGAGGCTCAGAGGGGAGAGGCTCAGAGGGGAGAGGCTTGGAGAGGTGAGGTGAGGAGCGGTGAGTGGAGGCAAGGAGAGGAGAGGCAAAAAAAAAAAGAAGAAAAGAAAAAAAGAGAAGTGAGAAGAGAAGAGAAGAGAAGAGAAGAGAAGAGAAGAGAAGAGAAGAGAAGAGAAGAGAAGAGAAGAGAAGAGAAGAGAAGAGAAGAGAAGAGAAGAGAAGAAAAAAGAAAAGAAAAGAAAAGAGAAGAGAAGAGAAGAGAAGAGAAGAGAAGAGAAGAGAAGAGAAGAGAAGAGAAGAGAAGAGAAGAGAAGAGAAGAGAAGAGAAGAGAAGAGAAGAGAAGAGAAGAGAAGAGAGAAAAGAAAGAAGAAAAGAGAGAAGAAAAGAGGGAGAGAAGAAAAGATTAAAGGTTGATAAATTTGAGCTGTGCTTAGAAATCTCATATGGAAAGAGGAAACCTTTCATTTCTGATAGCTCTCAAATGCTGTGTATTCTAGCCAACTTGGCCTTATTTCTCCCAGCTGGCTGCAGACTCTCACTATTAATCAATCTTGCAATGATTTGTATTGCTGAGTGACCACCTTGCCAGCAGAGTTATTGCTTGGATGCTGTGTCTGCACATCCCTTCGATCTACAGTGTCTTCTGCAGCCACCTGCCGTGACCTCTACAACACATGAATTAGGGTCTTGACAAGAAGCACTAATCCTAGCTGGCTACTGATCCTAATAATTCTTAATGGGATTTGCCCATCTTTAGCATTGAGACAGCTTAATTCATCATGTCACAGGGAGGAGGGCTATAAAAAGCCACATGAAGACCTCCATGGCCAAAGAACCAGATGTTACCAGGCAATATCCAGGCATTTCTTTAGGGAAAGGGGAAGAGCTGGGCTGGGGCTAGTGAACCAGAAAAGTACCCAGTCCCCTCTGTAGATCCTTGAGCAGTTTATCCTAGCAGGGCTAAGGTGGATCAGGACTATTAGGAAGATTGTTTTTTGCTAGTTCTGATTGTACCTAGGCATTCAAAGACCAAACAGTTTCCACAGTTTGCATGAGTTTTGGGCTGGCAACCAGCAGGTTGCACATTAACCATTAAGTTTTCTTTACAGTACTCTCTCTAATTTTATGGAAGCTTCTAGAAGTAAGATTGAGGCTGCAGCTTCACTCCTTTATGCACCTGAAATGACATCCTGTGCTGGCATCCTTAGCTCATGATGCTCTGAAGATGTACTTTGCACATTGTGGTGTCCCAGCTGTGGCCTGGCTTGCTCATCCTTTGCAACACTTGTAATGAAGTGTGTCCCCTCTAAGGCAGCCGATTTCTCTTACTTTATTCCCCTTTTTGACAGCAAAAGGGAGCAGGTCTCTGACATGAGAGGGAGTATCCTGGTTTGCAGCAAGACCTGATGATCTAATGCTCTTTTTCCTTGCTGTTCAGAGAGATCTACTCTATTACAGACCGTGGCCCAAGGACTTAGGGGACCTGTTTAAGAGAGCTCAATTTGCATTTCTTTTTCTGTCTCATATGGGCAAGATTTGAACTGAGTTGTTGGTAAGCATTGGAAAAGGCTTCCCAGGGCAGTGGTGGAGTCACGATCCCTGTAGGTATTTAAAACACATGCAGATGTGGCGCTGAGAGACATGGTTTAGTGGTGACCTGGCAGTGCTGGATTAGCAGCTGGACTTGATCTTAAAGGTCTGTTTCAAACAAAACAGTTTTATGATTGTGTCAAAGAGCCACTGTAGCCCTTTGTCATCTCCTTGCTAGATTCTTTGAGTTGGGTTGTGGTTGAATATTTCATCTTCAGGAGACTCACTCATATATTCCTGGGCAGTCTGTGTACCTAAGAATAAAATAAATCTATTTTATGCATCTTCACGTACTGTCAGTCCCCAGACAACTGCTGAGACCACAGCAGGATATGAGCTGATTATAGTTGATGACTTTTACTTCATTAGCAGAGGTAACAAGAGTTCGTGCTTTTGGCTCTGAAGGTCCTCAATTCAATCATGCCAAAGACCTGACTGGGTGCTAGAATAACACTGGGAAGAATGGGGTATATTATGCAGTTGAGTGGGAGAAGAGGTGCACATACACTTAAATGACCAATGTTCTTGTTTCTTTTCTGTAGGGCTCCCTGCCTTGGTGGTTGCCATTTCTGTGGGGTTCACGAAAGCCAAGGGGTACGGCACCGTGAACTAGTGAGTAAAGGAGCTCCTCGTCTTTTTTCTTCCTGTCTCAACTTATGTCCTTATTATCAAATCTAGTCACAGACTTGCAGAAGCCAGAATAGGAGCTAAATTCTGATGTGCTGGGATGATGAGAGGGGATGAAGCCATGCTGTCCTCTCAAGTCATCAGCTAGCCAAAGTGGATTGTGTGTTCCTCTAAAAGGAAGCTCATAAAGACTAGTTAGATTTAACTTCTGCACAGATAACATCACTTTAATTTATGTACCTCATTATTCAAGAGTTTTTTAGGGTGAAATGTGAAAAATCTTTTTAAGTTTGTGATGTTTAAAAATCAAAAATACCTTTTGTGTTGAATTAATGGTTTGCTTGACAGCTCCCAGGTTTTCAGAAGAGCTCAGCTCAGATTTAGGCACCAAAATGAGCAGCGTGAGTTTTTCAAAGCAAGGTTTTGAAAGCAAGTTGACTTTGCCTGTTTCCTAAGTTCCACAGGATTTGCCTCTAAGAAACTTTGATTTGTGTGTAATGGGAGAAGGAAGGCAGGGTGGAAATACTGGAGGAAGACTGGGCAGAGGTGAAAAATACATTAAGGCAAGGCTGGCATCACTCAGAGCTGAGCATTACTATAACTTTGAAAAGAAAGAAAAAGGAAGTGAGTTGGTTTTTTTTCACTGAATGAAGAAAAAAAATAGCTTAGAAATTTTATGCATAGTGGTGACCAAAAGTTCATAGTTTATGTAACAATAAATCAAGCCCTTCCCTACTGCAACCCATCATTATCCAGAGTGTTCCTGGCCAGTGGTTTGTATTTACATTAATGATGTTTAACACAAGTGCTGGAAATGAGACTAGCAACAGGTGAGGGTTCAATATGTCCACTGACAATTGTCATGTGCAATCTCTGCTCCTTCTCAATTTCCACCATATTCTGCACCTCCACAACCAAATGGTCCAGGGTTTTTGATAGCAGGAGAACATTAAACCAAGACAGCAGGATTCTTCATTTGCTTTGCTATCTCAATAACTGCATTTTAAATGACTGCACAATCCAGAGGGCTCTGGAAGGTGGGTTTGTAAAATGAAGTTCAACAGAGGCAAGTGTAGAGTCCTGCATATGGGGTGGAATGTCCTCATGGACTGGTATGGTTTAGAGGTTGACCTACTGGAAAGCAGCTCTGTGGAGAAGGACCTGGGGTTCCTGATGGACAATGTGTACTCCTGTGGGCAAGAAAGCAAATGGTATCCTGGGGTGCATTAAGAATGTGACCAGCAGGTTGAGGGAGGGTCTCCTCCCCCTCTCCCTTAGTGAGGCCACATCTAAAATCCTGGGTCCAGTTGTGGACTCCCCAGTTGAAGAGAGACAGGGAACTGCTGAAGAGAGTCCAGCAGAAGCTCTGAAGATGCTGATGAGACTGGAGCATCTCTGTGGGGAGGACAGGCTGAGAGACCTGGGGCTGTTTAGCCTGAAGAAGAGCAGCCTGAGAGAGGATCTCATCAATGCTGCTAGAGGGTAGGGATTAAAAGGATGGGGCCAGTGGGGCCCAGTCACAGGACAAGGGGCAATAGGCACAAAATGGAACCCAGGAGGTTCCATTTGAACATGAGAAAAAACTTATTTCCTGTGAGGGTTCTGGAGCCCTGGAGCAGGCTGCCCAGAGAGGTTGTGGAATCTCCTTTGCTGGAGAGATTCTAAACTCACATGGACATACTGATCCTGGGCAACCTGCTCTAGGTGACCCTGCTCTCAACTCTAAAGATTCCTTTGCTCCTTGCACCCAAAGGCTGGATACTGCCTGCCTGACAGGCTGGCTGCTTGCCTGGGGTCTGGGAGGGTTTCCTGAGCTCCCAGCAGGAGAGCTCTGCTCTCAGGGTGCTTGTCACCAAAACATCAGGGGACAACTGCAGTTTCAGTTCTTTTGTCTCCCTTCCACACTGCAACCACTGCACTGTGATAAAGCTGGTGAGACCCAGCAAAGCCATGAGAGGACTGAGAGTTCCTCTCAACCACAAAGAGTCCATCAGGCATTCTTAATGCTGCCATCTTCTTGTAATTCCTGCTGTTGGTTTTATGAAGAGCAAGAGCTAAACAGAACTAGCATGTAGTCGTGTACTCAACCAGTATCTCAACCCCAGGCAGCATGAATGCCCTCTTCATGCAAGGTGCATGGAGCTGTCATGCTGAGCATAAAATGGTGCTGAGCATTGCCATAAGGAGAGGTACATTTGCAGATTGGTGCTTTTTAAAACATGAAACACATACTCACATAGACCAAACCAGGAAGGGTATCCCAATAGACTGCTCTGCATTCACACCTATCGCTATTTTCCTGCTCAAAAGGCATCAGAGCCCTCATACATTTATGTGTGGGGAGGTCCTTGGCTTTACTTCTTTTCTAGTGCAAATTACAGAGCTGTAATTTCAGAGCTGAATTCCAAAACTTGAGGTTGTCTAGACCTAAATTTAAGACTAATGTTAAAGGCATATAAACAGAATAGAGGTTCGAAGATTGTCCCATGATGTCTGTTGGTTTCTGGCCGTTGCAGAAATGTGTGAGATAGCTGCAAAGCTTGAAGTGCTTTTAGCCTTTTTGAAGTTAGTATAGAGCATTCAGAGGGCAACTCAAATGGGTAGTGGAAGACTTTCAAGGCAAAATATTTCTATCTTGCAGAAGGAAAGAAAGATATTAACCACAACATATCCCTCCCTGTGAAGCAGAGGAAGAGACCTGACCTGATAAACCACCAGGGACTTCACAGTGTCTTTCAAAGCTTCTTCCATCCTTGCAGTTCCTGGATCCTAAGAGCAGTGCATTAGCACCCATTAGTGTTCTTGTGGAGATGGGCACTAAGACAAAGTAGAGCTCTGGTATTTAGATGAACACAAGATTTCACACTCAGCATCAGTTTTTATTTTTATTTTTTCTCATTTCACCCAGAGTGGTAAAAAACTCCTAACATCCATCTATAGGACATGGTCATCACAGGGCCACGAGGATGATCAGAGGGCTGGAGCACCTCTCCTATGAGGACAGACTGAAAGAGTTGGGGCTGTCCAGTCTGGAGAAAAGAAGGCTTTGAGGTGACCTAATTGTGGCCTTCCAGTATCTGAAGGGGGCTACAAGAAGGCTGGGGAGGGACTTCTCAGGATCTCAGGTAGTGATAGGACTAGGGGGAATGGAAGAAAGCTGGAGGTGGGGAGATTCAGGCGGGACAAGAGGAGGAAGTTCTTCACCATGTGAGTGGTGAAGCCCTGGAATGGGTTGTCCAGGGAGGTGGTTGAGGCCCCGTCCCTGGAGGTGTTTAAGCCCAGGCTGGATGAGGCTCTGGCCAGCCTGATCTAGTGTGGGGTGTTCCTGCCTATGGCAGGGGGGTTGGAACAAGATGATCCTTGTGGTCCCTTCCAACCCTGACTGATTCTATGATTATTTTAGGGTCAGCTGCAACCTTTGTAGACAACTGCTGCAGTGTTTCAGATTCTCAGGGCACAGCTGATGGAATGGCCAGTGTGAAATGCATAATATGTCTCTGTGTCATGGTGAGTGAAAGTGTCCATCTGCAGGGTATGCCTGCTGTGGAGTAAGTTAAGGGAGGAACCTCCGACAGGGTAGTTTACTTGGGTCCTAAGCAGGATTTCACCCAGCTTTGTCCTTTCTTTTTTGTTTTGTACATGGGATGAAGATGAGAATTTGTTGTTGTTTGGAGACCTGCTAAGGTAGGACACAGGCTGTGCTTCCAGTATCTAAGAAAGTCTTAGAGATAATGAAGGTCTAGAGGACCCATCACTGCTCACCTCCTTATATTAGTCTGAATGCCTGAATAATAGCTCTCCTTTTAGCAGATACTCCCAAGGACTGATTCTGTTCCTCTAAAACTTGACAAATTGCCTCTTAAAGCTTGAGCTGAGTAACTGAGGCTGGTGGCTGGGAATTCATATCCTTCCCCACAAGAAAGCCCGCAAGAAATTATCTGAAAGCAGTATCAAGATCCGGCAAATTTCCAGAGGTCCTCTTGTGTCATTGCAACTGTCACACACAGCTATCACAGAATCACAGGACCACAGAATGGTAGGGGTTGGAAGGGACTTCCAGAAATCACCTAGTCCAGCTGCCCTACTAATGCAGGGTTATCCAGGTCAGGTTGCACAAGAATTTTTCCAGGGGGCTTTGAAAGTCTCCCCACAACCTCTCTTGGCAGCCTGGTCCAGTGTTTCAGCACCCTCAAAGGGAAGAAAATTTTCCTTAGATTTAGGTGGAACCTGCTGGGTTGTAGTTTGTGCCTGTTGCCCCTTAGGCTCTTTCTGTCACCACTGTAAAGAGACTGTCCCCACTCGCCCTTTAGCTTTTGCTGAGCATTGATTAGATCCCTTCTCAGGCTGTTCTTCTCCAGGATAAACAGTCCCAGGTCTCTTAGCCTTTCCTCCCCACAGAGATTCTCCAGGCCCCTCAGCATCTTTGTAGCTTCTACTGGACTGTCTCCAGTAGTTTCCTGTCTCTCTTGAACTGAAGAGTACAGAACTGGACACAATACTCCAAATATGGTCTCACTAGGGCAGAGTAAAGTGGGACAGCAACCTCCTTCAACCTGCTGGCCACACTCTTCTTAGTGCACCTCAGGATACCGTTGGCTTTCTTGGCCACAAGAGCACATTGCTGTCTCATGGTGAACTGGTCCACCAGGACTCCTAGGTTTTTCTCTACAGATCTGCTTATCAGTAGGTCACTCCCTAACCTCTGCTGGTGTAGGACTCTACACTTGCTCAAATATCTCAGCAGCTTCTGTATTAATCTGTAAATTAAAACTGATGGGACAGCCCCGATTGCCAGCTGCAGTCTGAGATACTCAAATACATTGACTGTTGTTGCTGGCAGAGTGCAGTCAGGAGGTGTTGGTGGAAGTCAGCTCTTTGCAGGACCAAGACAAAAGCCATCCATCTCTTGTCTTTGCTGTGGCAGACTGACAAAAAGATCAGATGTTTTGCAAAGAGGTCTTTTGCCTTGAACACAAGAGCTGCTGTCAGCTGGGGAAACACTGCTTAGAAATAGCAGTCTGGAGCTGCTGAGTGTAGTTAAACCATTCACTTTCCCCTTTCCAGTGGTAATTTTCTTTAGGAGATCTGTGAAGAGATCCCTTGGCAAGTTCTGGGGAACCTCTTCACAAAATGCAAATGTTTCTGTGCCTGGTAGGCACGAGGCTAAAAGCATCTCCACTAGACTAATATATTGCTGGAGTTTGCTGTCAGTTCCCCTTCTTGGATATCACTTCACCCTTTCTCTTCCATTGCTGTCAGCCATCACCTCTGACAGCCTTGGAAATGCTTTGATTAAGCAGTGTGGCAGGAAGGTCAGGCAGTCGGAAGGGATAAGGACCAGTGCTTGGTGATGTGTGAACTTGCCTTCAGTAAGCCTGATGCTCAGATGGGAAGAGGGGCTGCCAGGGACCTGACATGAACGGCAACCCTCATTGCACCAAGTCCTCATGGCTAATTGGAGTGCAGGATTGTCAGCTCCTTTCTTCAGCTGACAGTTGGAATAAACCCTGGGAAAAATGGTCTCAAAATTAGGATGGAGCAGTGGAGAAAAAGCTCTAGGAAAGGTCTGGGATTTGGGAACCTTCCTGTGTGACCTGCCCTAGGTGATTCTCCTTTGGCAAGGAGGTTGGACTTGATGATCTCCAGAAGTCGCCTTCCAGCCCCTACCCTTCTATAATTCTGTGCTTCCTTTTGTCTTCTCCTTGCATTTAGAAAGACTTATAATTTTTGCAACCCTCTGAAGCTTCATTCTTATTGTCTCCCTCCCCAGCTGATCATTAATTTTATTATTCCAGCTGCTCAGTTTGTGACTGAGCATTTGGCTATTAGGAAGAAACAAGAATTGATGAAAGTAGCACATTACAGGTTTAATGTGGAAACCAGATACAGACCTCAGAGAAAAACAGAATGTTCTGCTTTCAGTTTGCAATTGGAAATACCTGGGGTGTTTTGGTGGCTGTTTTTTGTTTGTTTGTTTGTTTTCCCAAATAGTCTGTGTTTCGGGGTGAAAAAAAATACCTTTTTCAGGGGGGCAAGTCAGAATGCAGACAAAAATATATGAGGATGATCAACAACATGTAAATGTCTCCAGGAAGGTTTTGTTTCCCAGGAGATTCTGAAAAGCATAGAATCATAGAATTACAAAATCATAGAATGGCTTGAATTGGAAGGGACCTTAATGCTAATCTAGTTACAAGCCCCCTTCCATGGGCAGGGACACCTTCCACTAGACCAGGTTGCTCAAAGCCTCGTTCAGACTGGTCTTAAACACTTCCAGGGATGAGGCATCCACAACTTCTCTGGACAACCTGTTCCAGTGTCTCACCACACTCATAGCAAGAATTTCTTCCTGATGCCCAATCTAAATTTACCCTGCTCTAGTTTAAAACCATTGCCATTTTCCTGTCACTAGAAGCCCCTATAAAAAGTCCCTCCCCAGCTTTTTGTTAGCCCCCTTCAGGTGCTGGAAGGCTACTGCAAGTTCTCCCCAAGTCTTGTCTTCTCCAGGCTGAACAGACCCAACTCCCTCAGCCCATCCTTGTAGGTGGTCCAGCCTTCTGATCTGCTTTGTGGCCCTCTTCTGTATCCTCTCCAACAGATCCACGTCCTTGTTGTGTTGGTGGCTCCAGAGATGGGTGCAGCACTCCAGGTGGTGTCTCACAAGAGCAGAGTAGAGGTGCAGAAAGAATCACCTCCCTTGTCCTCTGGCCACACATCAGCTTGATGTGGAATGAGACATAACTGAATTACTGCAGGGTTAGCTGGGTTAAGAGCTCTGAGAAGGTCCTTGCTCCATTGTGGTTGCCTGCTCTTATCCTGTGGTCAATCCATGGTAGTTTACTGCTGAAACTTTCTGAGATGTCAAAGCATGCAAACTTTCCTTGTGGTTGCTGACAAAGTGTAACATTTGCATCTTGACTCACCCTGAAGTACCTGGGTATGTGTTCATGCTCTGAATTGCTGGATTCCTCACAAAAGGGAAATTTCAGCTCCAGTACTGCTCTGTTTGTGACTGTCACACAATTACAAACTGATTGAGATGTGAAGGGATGGGATGAGGGCCAATGTTTTTAAACTAGAGGAGGGTAGGTTTAGGTTGGACATTAGAAGGAAGTTCTTTACAATGAGGGTAGTAAAATACTGGAACAGGTTGTCCAGGAGGTGGTGGAGGCCCCATGCCTGGAGACATTCAAGATCAAACTAGATGGAGCCCTGATCAATCTGATCTAATTAAAGATGGCTATGCTGACTGCAGAAGGGTTCAGCTAGATGACCTTCAAGGGTCCCTTCAAACCCAAAGCATTCTAGGATTCTGTGATCTCTGGGGGCTGTCTGATCCAACCAACCCACTGTTCAAGCAGGGTCAACTAGAGGTGGCCACCTAGGACCATGCCCAGACTGCTTTTGAATGTCACCAAAGATGGAGACTCCACAACCTCTCTGCTCATCTTTTGCCGGTGCTCGGTCACTCTCACAGTGAAGAAGTGTTTGTTTCCTGACTTTATGTTCAAGCCTGAAAATCCTTGTGGTCTATCCAGACACCCTGTGATGCTCAGCTCTGAGGATGGAAGAGGGTTGAGATTTCCCCTGCCTCTCTCACTATGGGAATGTCAATGTGCAGTGAGATCTCCATGCAAATGTATGGTGCAGTAGGACCTCTGTGGGGACACCTGAAGTATATTCATGCATGAGTTATGGGATTCATCTCCCCAGTGAAGCCTCCCTCTGGGTGAGGTGCACTGCTTACTTGGATGGTGAAAAACTGGTTGAATGAATCTGATTGAATGTTGATCTGATTGAATGTTGGTGTGTCATCCTGGACTCTTTTGCTTGGATCATTGCTGACTAGAAAGGTCAGCAAGAGTGACTGGCTCTGTGGCAGGAACCAACAGGGCAGATATCAGCCAGAAGAGCTGCCAGGCAGTTTAAGAACCTAAATTCCACAAATGGTCAGTGAGGAAAGGAGAAGTCCTTCTCAGGTTATGTGGTGTGAGGGAGAAGGAAAAAGCTGGTTTGTGAAAACACCATGCACCTTATGTTCAGCTCATTCCTTACAAGCATCCAGTTAAGGAGCGCTGTGAATTCCCACCTTGTTGCAGTGTTGTGAAATTTCTCCATGGCAGCAAGCTCAAAGTGAGGATTTAGGAGAAGAAATGGGAATCCAGTTACAGTGGTTAGCACATGAGTGTAGGGACAATTTCCACTGTTTCTACTCTTCTGCCTGACTGAGTAGAACAAGAGCATCATCTTGCCAGCAAACTGATGCAACTGCTTCCATGACCTGGTCTGTGATGAATTTTGCATGAGTTCCTCTGTCAACGGTCAAATGCCATTCTGCAGGCAGACCCCCAGGCAAATGAGCCTTTATGCAAGTCCAGGAGAAAAGGGATCAAAACTTGCTCGCTGGGAAGTCTGAGACCTTTATATTTGGCCCTGGGGTATCACCTCCCAGGATGAACTTTGCAGACCAAAAGAAGGAGCGAACATGTGCCTGTTGGTGATGCTAGCTACTGGGTAACTTTCTTTTCTCTCTCTTCATTTTCCAGCTGCTGGCTGTCGTTAGAGGGAGGTCTTCTCTATGCCTTCGTAGGACCCGCGGCTGCTGTCGTTTTGGTATTTAAGCTTGGCTGAAAGTTATACCTATATATATATTTATTTTGTTTCTTCTTATAACGCTTTCCTCATTCTCTCAACTCAAGAGTGCTCCTCTTGATTTTCCACTATTGGTTTGAATAGTTTTCTCCTTCAGGAACACAGAGCAAAGTCAGCAATTTGGGATGGGTTTGATTCTGAAATATAAACTACCTCAGCTCTCAGCCTTCCACCTCTTTCCTCTCTGGAATGCCTTAGACATCTGATTAATGCTTTACCTTGCATTTGATCTGTCTGGATGGAAGTGCAGGATGATGGTGGAAAACTCTGACATTGACTCCTTCAGAAACTGCTGTTACTGGTTGCTTTCAGACCAGGCTGTGCCTCCACAGCCAGCAGTTATTTCTGGTCATTTTCAGACAGCCAGGGCATGTGGGCAGCTTTCTTGTTAATAGGTGAAATGGAGGTGTTCAAATCAGTGCCCAGGTTGACCTCTGTGACCATAAAAATGTCATGCTTGCTCCTACTTCAAAGAGATGGCATTATTAAGGTGAACATTTCTAAACTCTGTCCCACCAGCTCATGTGTGGTGGGAGTCTGCCCTGCTGTCCCTTCATCCTTGGCTCCAACACAGCACCAAAGCCAGCCTTGGCCAGTTATGACTTGAGTTGAAGGTGTCACTCAAGAGATGCCATATCTTTCATTAAGCTTCCCTGCTCTTAAACCTTCAGTGGCCATGAGAAATATCGACCGCCAGGGTTCAAGGAATTGGAGAATTCCTGGGCCTCAAAGAAATCCCTCCTGCAGCAATTTCAGGTGGGTTTAATGCCACATTTGAGGCTCTACACGTAAGTGACAGGCAGCAGTTTCTCTCCAGCCCAGTATTTATCCAGGGGAATTGCTGTATGTCCCCTAAGTCTCAAGTGCCCTGGATGGTCCCACAGGAATGGAGTAGCTGACACTTTGAATTTCTTTTTCAGATGAGAATTTTGTTTCATGCAGTGCCCGAGGGTTAAGTACCCTGCACCAGGAGCAGGCTTACAGGACAATAACTACACAAAAGATCTTAACACCTCTACTCTCACTGCCATCATTGCACATCAAACCACCTTGGTGCCATCATTTCATCGTGGTGACACAGATCAGCAGTTGCCCCTCCTCTAAGCTTGTATCACTTAAGATCGTTAGTGTAGGGCTGTAGCACATAGCTGAGCCTTCAGATAACAGTTAACAAAGAGTGGGGATAAGCAGATTTTCATGCAACCAGTCGTTTGTACTCTGTAGGCATATGATAGTTGGATTTCCCTCACTAATGTAGAGGTCAGGGGCTTCTTTATAGCCAGGATAATTGTCAGGAGAATTAACTGGCTTAGTGCTTTCAGAGGATCTAGATCTTTGCCCCAACAACATGACAGCTGATAGCTTTGGCTCAGTGGCTTGACTGCTCAATAGGCAGCAGTGATTAGGAGAGAGGGAGCTTTGGTAGTACCCAGAGGAGGGGCAGTCAATCTGCTGCCTCAAGCCATCTTGTTTTTGTTGTGCCAACAGCAAGGGAAATGATCCTTCAGCTTTCCTTAGCAATTTTAAAGCTTAGGAAAAACACATGAGCCTGCTTCCATATGGCATCTCCATTTTCACTCAAAGCTGGAAATGTCCTTACAGAGAGGTCAACACCTGAAAATGGTGGTTCATACAGTTGATCCTAGGAAGTGATAAATCATCTCTGGGGTTGTCTGTCTCTAACTGGTACCTGGAGAGAGCCTACATAACTAGTTTAGGCTACCTGACTCATTTCTGGCTGAAGTTGGTAGGAGCACTGTGAAGCTTGGGGAAGGAGAAGAGCAGAAAGCCATTTTCTTAGTGGGAACCTGGGAAGCAGATAAGCTCAGTAAGTTGCCCAGTGGCTTTTAGCAGAGACAGAAGTTGAACAGGCAGTTCTCCAGCATGCACTGTCTACAAAACTGGACAGCTGCCTGTTCTCCATGGTAAGAGTTGGAAGGGACCTCTGGACATCATCTAGTCCAACCCCCTTGCTCAAGCAGTGCCACCTAGAACAGGTTGCCCAGGAATGTATCCAGTCAGGTATGGAATCTCTCCCAAGAGGGACACTCAACAACCTCTCTGGTCAGCCTGCCCCAGTGCTCCTTCACCCCCCAAAGTAAAGAAGTTTCTCTTCATGTTCAGACCTCTGTACTGCAGTTCTCCTATCAACATGATGTATTTATTCCCTGTAGTAGCCACCTTCTTCAACACCCTTCCTTATTCTCCTCATTGGAAAAAAACCCAACCCTTTGGCTTTCGGCTTGGAAAATATCTTTACTCAAAATAGCATTCTTAAGACAGTTGATCTGCAGCTTCAGCAACATTTGCAACTTGCAGTCAGTCCAGAAACCCTGAACAGCTGCAAAGCTCTGACCTTTAGCCTTAAAATTCCTAGGATATTGAAATGTGGAGCTTCTGCAAGCAGTTTTACTCACCTAGCTCAGATGAAGCAACCTGGTGATAACTGTGCAAGTTGAAGGCAGAGGGTTAGAATCATATAATTATGGATTGTTTGAGTTGGAAAATACTTGTAAGGTCACCGATTCCAACCACTGACCCAACACTATCATGGCCACTAAACCATCTGCCAAAGTGCCATGTCTACACATTTTTTAACACCTCTGGGTATAGTGTTTCCACTACCTCCCTGGGCAGCCTGTTCTAATGCCTGAGCGCTCTTTCAGTAAAGAAATTTTTCCTAATATCCAATCTAAACCTTCCATGGTGCAACTTGAGGGCATTTCCTCTTGTTCTATTACTAGTTACTTGGGAAAAGATACCAACCCCCCCACCTCACTCCAACCTACTTTCAGGTAGTTGTGGAGAGCAACAAGGTCTGCCCTCAGCCTCTTCTGCTCCAGAAGAGAAGTGAGAAGCTCATGGCATGAAGTGAGGACAGAAAGGCATCAGTCATTAAGTTTTGGTTTTCTCCAATGCTGAGTCTCAGATTTGTGTCCTTGCTTCTGGAGAGCATCGCAGAGACAAAAGAAGCAAAGCTACACTGCTTGTCATGAGGAGTGGCCATGTCTAGAAGTAGGTCCATATTATATCCCTGACTTTGTAAAGAAATGGAGACAGATCAGAGCAGGATCATGTTAGTCATAGGATGCTGGTCATAGAATCCTAGAATCATTACTGTTGGAAAAGACCTCTAAGACCATCAAGTACAACTGTCAAGCTAGTAGAACCATGCCCGCTACACTATGTCTCAGAATGATATATCTACATGCCTTTTGAACACCTCCAGTGATGGTGACTCCACTATCTCTCTGGGCAGCCCTTTCCAATGCTTGACCACTCTTTCAGTGAAGAAATTTTTCCTGATGCTTAATGTACTGAATAAAAATAGTTCGTAGTGGATAAAACAGAATTATTTGCTAAAACAAGGGCAGAGCTGCAATTGAAGGACTGCACTTTGTCATCTCCCCTGTGAGAGACGAATGTGGATACACACTGTGTCCTGGTCAGCCCCAGGAGTGATGCAGCACACCACACTTCAACCCCACCTTTCCTATTGCCTTGCTGCACCTTAAAGAAAAGTCTTTCTTGCACTCAGCAGCCTCCATCCCAGTGAAGAAGGATCAGTGAATTGAAAGTGCTCTCTTTCCAAGCACATAGCTTGGGTTTGATTTCCTGCTGATCCTTGGCTGAGTTGCTATGTCTGACTTGCCAGTGTTGTTTCTCTGAAACAATACCATGGTGAGCTTTAGAAGTGGCCTCACAGCTGTGGAAAGTACTCCACTGACCCAGCAGCTGATGCAAAAGAAAATAACTGCTATTTGTGAGATCTTCCATTTATCCCCAGCTGTGAACTCCAGCCAACTGAGCTGGGTCATGCGATGCTGAAACCAGCAATTCTAACTCAAAAATATTGCTCATTCTGGAGGACGACGTAGGCAATTAGATGGAGGCTTGATCTGAGCAGACATCTCCCTTCCTTTGGTGTATTAGCTGTCTCTCAGAACCGCCTTTCAAGGGTCTCAGGCACCAAGGCTCTCAGCTAACATGATGTTTCACATCTCTGAATTTTATAATACAATAGAGTCACAGAATTGTTTTGGTTGGGGGAAAACCTCTAAAATAATTGAGTCCAATTGCCTATCAGTGACCACCGTGGCCATTAAACTGTGTCCTGAAGTGCCGTGTTTACATGCTTTTTGAACACCTTCTGGGATGGGGACTCCACCACCTTCCTGGGCAGCCTATTTCAATGCCTGGCCATTCTTTCAGTAAAGAAAAATTTTCCTAATATCCAATCTAAAGCTCCCCTAGCACAATTTCAGGCCATTTCTTCTCATTCCATCACCTGAGGCTAGAAAGACAAGGCCAACCCTCACTTCACTACAACCTCCTTAAACATTTCCTTACAAGCTCCACATGCAAAAGAGCATCCAATACATCATTCTACCAAGAGCAGGTGTTTCACTGACAGCAAAACCAGGAGAGTGTCACTCTTTTCCCACCATCATTGCTGTGCCTCCATGAAGAGTGTGGAGCTCACGTGTCACTAACATGCTCACATTCTGAGGTTGCTGAGGTTTGGATGAGATTTCTAACACAGATGCAGCTGGCAGCAGTGAATGCAGTCAGAAAGGCTCAGTGATGATATCAGGATCACTTTGCAAGACTTCAATATGCCACTGCGAATATTCGTGCCTGGCTGATTCAAATGTGTATGCTCTTATCCTAATAGAGCAGACCAAAGGGCTTCATGCAGTTGTTCTGCCCATGGATTTATTTGGAGATGACTAGATGGCTAATCTGTGTGTTGTGCCATCCACAGTATCTCCCAAGACATTTCACCATAGTAGCTGATGTTTCTACTTGCTCCAGTGCCCCTCAACCTCTTATTTTGATAAAAACAGTTCTGGTTCACTGAGCAACAAATGTGACAACCTGTCTTAGTTCTGCCCCATCTTCCTCTGGTAGCTTCCTTTGGTAGGATTCCTCCAGAAGGCTCTTTTGAAAGTAGTCAGTGCCAACCCACCACTTGCATGGGCCACTTTGTATTATCCTGAGTAATTGTTCTTGTGCCTGGAGTTTGCCTTGCCAGTCCTCAAGCATGTATCAAGCTTCAAACAGCCTGTCAGTAATTGTAGCACTTCACAGCCTTGTCCCGGTTCATGGAGGCTGACCTGCTGCCAGCTGCATTCCTCTCTCCTAAATTCACTTATGCATGGCCAGGGGTGGTGGGACAGGGTGGAAAAGGGTCAGGAGGGGTGGTGGCCTGCAGAAGTCAGACTGCCATGCCTGACTTCGGGAGAAATGGAGAAGACTTAACTTGCCAAATGTGTTTTCATTCCTTCTGTGTTACCAAGTTTGACCCACTTTAGAACAAAATTGTGTGTTGTTTCTCTTTCAACAGGTGAACATGGTTATTGGCATTCTGGTTTTTAACAAACTTGTATCCAAAGATGGAATAACAGATAAGAAACTGAAGGAACGGGCAGGGTATGCCTTATCAATACATCTAAGTAAAGATTGAAACAAAAATTAACCTACTCCAGGTTGTGATCAATAACCAGGCAAGGAATGCAAAGAGTGATTGGAGGTGTGAACAAAGAGAGCAAAAACAGATTTAAAGAAAAAAAAACCCAGATGGTTTAATCTCTCTGCCTTGTCAGAGAGACAAAAGACCCAAGAAGTGCCACTGTGTTACTATGGAGGAAGGTTAGAAGTTCATCTCTTTGTTGAAAAGGCTTCAATCCTAGCTGGATGTATCCTCCTAAACATTCAGCAGAGCAAAGTGACTTTTCTCACTAACTCCTGGAGATAGCAGCTGGATCAGAGAGGGAGTCATCCTTGCTGAGTGTGGTATGTGGTATGAGCTGTGTAAGAAAGAAATCATGTCTAATGGCTGGCAGATGGCTGAGAGACATCAAAGGTATGTGATGCTTTCAAGGAAAGGGTCTTTGGGGAGATAGCAGGGAACAGATTAGTAAATGGATGGATGTGGAAAGAGGAGGATTGTAAGTAAAAATGCCTCTTCCACCAGAAAAAATTCTGATGCTGCCTGAAGTTCTCTGGAAGTCTCTCAGTGAACAGATTGGTAGATGGATGTATGATCTCTCCCCCAAGGAAAATTCTTAATGTCACTTGAGATCCTTTATCTTCTCCACAACCACCACCACCCCAAACTACATCCCTGAAGCCAGGGGTTTATGTTACCTGATTTCCTCTCTAGTATAAATGGAAGAACTGACTCTACAGTGCTTAACACCCTACTCTCACCAGGGGTTGGCTGAAGTGACAGCAGGGCTCTCTATTGGGTTACTTCCAAACTCTGTTGACGGTGGCTATTTTGTCATTGGCTCCAGCAGGATGAGACCTCCTTTCATCTTCATTTCTAGAAAAAAGCCTGTAGCTTGCTCAGACTTTGTCCCTGAGCTATGCTATGCTTCAAGCAAAGGACAGAAATGGCATGCTGACACTCTGACTCAAATCAAATGCACAGGTCAGCCTGGCCTCTGATGTTAGTCCACAATTTTCCTCTGTCTTACTTGGTTTGCTGTTGCAGTCCGAGCAACTATCTCCTTACCTGCTGCTAGGGAGGACAGGGTTGTGTGCTTGGTGATGTTTGATTTATCCCTGTGGACAGCAATTGAAGAAGTTGTTTACAAAAAGACAAGGAGAGCAGGAGGAGTTCTGGTGCCTCACCGCCACAGCTACAGGCAGAGCCTAAAACCCTCGGAGGCTGGTGGAGAAGATTCAGGTTTTGCGCTGTTTGTGAAAATGGAGGGAGCATGGAGACCTGTCTCCTTGTATGCTGCAGTTCTGGGCTTCACAGAGAGAAGCTGCTTCATCCACTGCTGTGCTGCAAAAGCCTTAGGCTCTAAAATTGGGTCTCAGTGGGTAGAGGCTGAAAGTTTAGATGAGATTCAATTGTCCTGCCATTACACTATTGAGTAGTTCTTGGTGGAAGTGGTTTTTAATGGAGTGTTGGCAACAAACCTAAGGGTAGAAGCAAGCTCAAATCCTAGAATCACAAAATTGTTTCAGTTTGCAGCTGGGGAGGTTTAGACTTGATATTAGGAAAAATTTCTTCACCAAAAAGGGTCATTCTGCATTGGCTGCCCAGGGGAGTGGTGGAGTCACTATCCTTGGTAGTGTTTAAAAGACATATGGTCTAACAGGAAGATGTTAGGTTATGGATGAACTCAATGATCATGAAAGTTGTTTCTAACCAGGCAGTTCTATGATTCTACAGTTGAAAAAGACCTTTTATTTCACCAAGTCCAACCATTGTCTAACTCTGCCAGACAGAGGAAGAACACAGGAGTCTGTTAAGGTTCATATTTTATCACCTGTGTTGACACAGTCAAGCATCATGATCCCTTAATGCAGCAGAGAGGGGAATCTCAGTGTCTGAGCAGTGTTGTGCTCACGGTAATAACAGGAGCTTAAGCACATTTGGATGATCAGAGGCATCAGCTGAACAGGTATGTGAAGAAGTGACCTGGGTGTGTTGCTTAAAGCCACTGCTAAGGAGTGAATGCTTGCTTCTGGGTGATGCCTTTTGCACAAAGAGAAGAACTCGAGACACTGCCTGACCTGCAGGCAGAGGCTGTAGCAAGGTAATTGCACTTGAAAGTCAGCACTGAAATAAATGGTTTATTGGATTAGCAGAGCAGCTGAGAGTGACCGTCTCTCAGTCTCTCCTTCTCTGATCTAAACCGCATACAGAATGACCTTATTTAGACCTTATTTAACACACAGAGGCTGGTTATTGATCACGCTCACAGTTGTACTTTGAAAACAAAACCTACAAAGCAAACAAACAAACAAAAAAGGTCTTTTTTTTCCTGATGTTCTTTATTTTTTTCTTTCTTTTCTCTTCCCCTCCCCCTCCCCCCCTCCCTTTTGTGTCCGTGTGTGTGTGTGCAGCACTTTTAAGCCTTCTCTGTGCTCAGTGATTTTGTTCTCCTGTTGAAGTGCACCTGCTGAGAGTGTGGAAGCACTTTGGAGAGCTCTGGTGCCCCTTCCCTTTAGCTAGCCGCTTCTGGCCTGGGTTTGGGAACTGTGTTGGAAGGGAGATCTGAAGATAATTAGAATGAGTAATGGCCTTGGAGATGTTTGGATCTGAGGAGATGGTATAAAGAAACGTTGTGTTTCCTTTAGCAGAGGCAAGAAGTATGGTTCAGTGTTGCAAAAAATAAACCAACCAAACAAAAAACCCCACAACAAAGTGAACAAAATGAGGAACCTGTTGAACACTAAGAGGAGCCTAGCACACATAAAGCATATCAGTTGGCACTAATAAAACATAGCAAAATAGAATCAAAGAATCTTAGAGTCATAGACTCAGAGAACGGCAGGGCTTGGAAGGGACCTCCATAGATTATCTAGTCCAACCCCTCTGCTAATGCCTAGATCAGGTTGCACAGGAAGGTGTTCAGGTGGGTTTGGAATCCCTCCAGAGGAGTTTCCACAACCTCTCTGGTCAGCCTGCTCCACTGCTCCATCACCCTCAAAGGAAAGAAGTTTCTCCTTTACTTCAAGTGAAACCTTCTGTGTTCTTGTTTGGCCCCATTGCTCCTTGACCTATCACTGGGCACCACTGAGAAGAGCTCGGCCCTCTCCTCATGACCTTCACCCTTTTGATATTTATAGAGCATTAGTGCTAACTGTTCCTGTAAAATAATACTTGAGGCATGATGGGGTTTGCCCTATACTTAGCAGAAGAAATTGCTGTAATTACTGTTATCATATGTGTCAGGAAACATTGGCTTTCTAATGGCAATGACTTTATAGCTATATCACAAAACCAGACTGTAGAGAATTGGGTGTGATTACCTGGAGAGCTGGAGAATTGCACACTACCACCCCAGCTCTGTGGCATAAAGACCATGGAACATTGCTGCGGACATTGGTTCTTTGGAGTGACTATGTAAGGACCCGAGAGCACTCTGTGCTCCATTCTGGTCAGCTGCACCACGAATCTTTGAGCTCTCTTGGCTTATTTAAATGAATGTTTTCACATCAGACTCAGGAGCCTTTAAAATGAATTTTAAATTTATTCAGCCAGCTTTTATTCCAGAAGCATTTGTGTGCTCACGCAGCCAGGGAAGAAGAATGAGACTATAGGGTATATTCACAAAGGCTAATTTTAGCCTGCTGAGTTTCATCTCCCTAGGCTTCCTCTGTAACTACTGGAGCCTTGTTTAGTTGTTCCAACTTGCCCCTTAGAGGAACCTTTGCTTCTTTTATCTCTCTGTGGATTACAAAGAAGACTTGAGAAAGTTTACCCTGATAGATTGTGTGAAATACTCTTTGTCCAGGCAGGGTGTAACAGACCTGGATTGTCCAAGCATAGAGAAGAAAGTAATTGGAAAGATACTACTGATATTAAAATAGGAACAGATTTGGATTTCCCTTTGTCTGGGAATGTTTCCTGCTGGAAGCAGCGCTTCTGCTCTTTGGGCTGTACGTGGTGTCCAATAAAAGGTAGAAAGACCCAGGCTCTAGTGAACATACCAGATGAGACTGTGAGCTCTTTGTGGATATTTAGGAAGCAGAATGAAACAAAACAAACAAACCAACAACTAAATTAAATGAATGCATTATTCACTGTGATTATTTCATTAGCTACCCTTTCATAGACACAGGCACCAAGAGAAACCTGCTAGGGAAATTCAATATATTAACAACCTCATGCCCCTGACAAGAACAAATTAGAATATAAATGTATCCACATCTGTGCCTACTGCTTACAACCTTCTGCATAAATACACCCAACAGCAGTTACAGTTGTGTGTTATGATGGTCTTCTGGCCAGTTCTTTGTGATTCAATGTCATTCATGTTTTTTTCTGGTATAGTTTTCCATCAAATTCCTCAAACAAATCTGCTTTCTTTTCGCTGCCTATCTCTGCCTCTCTCTGTCTCTCTGCTTATCTGTTCTTTGTGGCTTATAGATCTGGGGAGAAGCTGTCTTTTTTTTTTTTTTTTTTTAAGGGTCATGCACTTAATGCCTCTCAAGACCCACTTAAGCTTTGGCTCAGCCATTGTCCTCACTGGATTTGCACCATCATAGAATTATAGACTGGTCTGGGTTGGAAGGAACCTTAAAGATCATTTAGTACACCTTCCACTAGCCCAGGTTGCTCAAAGCCCCATCCTGCCTGGCCTTGAAGATTCTTGAAGATCTCATCCCTCCTGGAAGACACGTGTCTGTTGACACAGGAGCTAATTTTCTGTGTCTGAAGGCTGAAACCTTCTATGCAATACCTTAACCATTATCCTGGCGGGGAGTAATGGTTTGGGTCACTGCAGCTAATTAGAAGAGTAATCAGCAGCCACTTGAAAGTGGGCCACTAGGACTGCTGATAATGCTGTGTCGGTGTTAAGGGGTGTGTGAGATTGAAGACAAAGCTACAGAAGTTAAGAAGTGATGTATCAATCTTCCTAATCTCTCTCCCAGACAGGGTAGGGCTCCAAAACCTGATGCCTGCAAACTTCACCCCCCACTATCTGCACTGCCATCACCCAAGAATGACAGATCTGCAGACCTTTGGCAATGATCTTCATGCCTTCTCTGATATTAGGCACTGCACCTGGAGGAAGTTTGGCAGACTCTGGCCCATGTTCTAAGCCAGATCAGATGTGACTGTCCATCTATACAAATCAGGCTGCACACACCTAGTAAATTCTGAGAAGAAAGGACCAATGCCAAGCTAATGTGGCTTCTGGGTTCCTGAGTAAGAGCTGGCTTGTCAGCTAGGTGGGTTCACACACATCTGCTTCTAAAAATCCTGAGGACATGCCCTTTGGCAGATCCCTGCAGCCCCTTATACCAGCAGTGCACAATAGTGTGATTGTGTCATTGCTTCCATCTGGGAAAAAGTGGGAGCAACTGATAAGTCTCAGGGTTCATCCCAAAAATGTTCTGAGTTCCAAAACAAGTTCTGAAAGAAGAAATGAAATGTCTCAAAAGTAGTCAGCCAGTCCTACTCCCTTCAGGGCAGATTGATGGTCTTACAAAACACCCAAGCTTATGCTTAACTTCCAGGACATAATTGGTGCCATTTGCATGTCCTTCATCACAGATTAAGCACTCAAAGAGTGGCCTATCTCGTGGTATTGTCAGCCTTAGGTAGCTATCCCTGCCAAGGCCAGGATTAGCACACAAGGGCCAGGGGAGAAAATCTATTACTTATCCCCTGCATTGCTTTAGGAAAGAAGATAAGCAGACACAGCCCCCACAGCCCTACTTCTTGCCTTCTACTGTACAGCCCTGCCACCTTTTTTGTTATGGAGCAAAAAGGCCAGAAGGGAAAAGAGCAATTTCTCCAAAACAAACCAAAAGAAGGAAGTGGAGACTGGGAGAGCAGCACTGGTTTCTCTTCCACGGGTGCCAGAGAGAAACATTCTGAATCTGGCAAAGCCATCACCAACACCGTTCCACCCTCTCCAGCGGCACCAACACGTCTCTGAGTTGTGCATTATTCCCACTTCCCTTCATCTGGAGTGGTACAGATGAGAGAGTTTTATTCCTGCCTGTCTTTCATTTCTCTTTTCAAACTGGGTATGGTTGGTTTGTTCCCTTTCTTCTTTCTTCCGTTCTTTTCGGCTTCTCTTTCCCTTTCCTTTCTACGTTTGTGTTCATAAGCAAAGTGTTTTGTTTTGTTTCAGTTTTTTGGTTTTAATTGCAGTCAGATGGCAGTGCCCCTTTACGGCATGACGCTCAAATGTTCCAAGTGTGGAGTAGTTTCTTCTGCTGAAGTTTCGGCCACAGCCACCAGTAACGCCATGTTAGTTCCTCTAATTTCAACTTCTTTTCTTTCTTTCCACTTTCCTTTTTTTTTTTTTCCTTTCTTTTCTTTTGTTTTTTTGTTTAGTTTTTCAGTTTATTTTATTTCCCTCTTCCATTTCCCTGCACTCACCAAGCCGTGTTTGTTTTCTCTCCCCATGTCCCTGCCCACCTCCCCACATTCCCAACTCTCCCCGACCTCATTCTGTGGGCCATCGGTAGCATAGGGCTCCTGCAACATCCCTGGAGCAAAAGCTGATGGGCTGGATCCTGAAAAACACTGTGTGACTTGCCTAGATTTAAGCAAGTGAGCAGCTCATGGAAGACTCTTTTTTTGCTGGAAGCTGGGCAGATGTTTAATGCCCTCATTTAATTTAGTTCTTGGAGCTACAGACTTGAAGATATGGTTTCCCATTAACTTAGGTGGCAGACAGTGGCTTCAGACATAGCTTTGTTAAACATGTGATTAATTTTTTTACTCCAGAGGCTGTGAAGCACTGAGTATGATTTAAGTAAGTTGATGAATCACTTCTAAGTGTTGGGGCTTTTTCTCTTGTAAAAAGCAAAAGTTAAGTTTAGTATCTCTTAGGGCTTCAGTTCTGGTTTGATAAGTGTTGAGTACCTCTTTTGGACGTTTGGAATCGATCGTCAAAATCTTAAGAGAGTGTCATAGCTCTGAGTTAAAAAAGTCAAATGCTGTTAAATCTCTTCTTAGATGCTGCTGGAGTTAGTAAAAATAAAAAACAGTGAAAATGCCAGAGCTTTGCTCTGCTAGAGAAATTGTTGCTGTTTATATAGGCAGGGATTCCCCGCCCCCCCCAAAGGTTAAGGTAGGAGGGAGAGAGAGATGAGGAAAGGTTTGTCTTTCTTCCTTCCCTTTTTGAAATGTTATTATCTACAACATTTCCAAGTGATGCTCTACTTTGGTTTTGATGTCTAAAGTAATATATGGAAAATGTGTGAAAGAAACAGTCTCAGATCTAGACATTTGCAATTTGAGAACTCCCACCTTTAATTAATCTAAACAAAACCAGGCAGCTGAGTGCAGAGTCTCAGAAGGAAGAAATATGAAAGAAAATCAAAACAGGAGGTTTTCTCCTTTCTATTTCTTTTGAAAATTGAGCCATTTATATGAAATCTAAAAAGGCTTTAGGGGAAAAAAATAAAGAAAAAGAAAAGAAGTGCTTTTCTGAAAACCAACCAGACGTTAGGGAAAAAAGAACATTCAAATTGCTTCTGTTAAGAGCATCTATGGGATGCAAAACCTAAGCAAAATCTTGGTTGTTTTTTTTCACTGCTGAAGTCATTTACTTACCTTTAGCAACGGTGCCCAACTCAGATGTTGAGCTGGCATTGGTCCAGGCACGTGTCTGGAGTGGTCCACCACAAGTCTGGAATTAGCAGGCCACTGCATTTTGCTTTCCTCAGACTGCTGGGGAATGCTAAACCATCAGAAGCTTCGCTATTAATAAATTAGGCTATTAAATAGGAGCAGCTTTCAGGACATAGGAGATTCATTTAAAAACTAAAACAGACTCAAATTCTCCTCTGATACTGTCTGGCATTGGCCTGTCATAAATCACATATTCTGAGTCATCTTCACAGCAGAAAAAAAAAAGAAAAAGATATGAAATCCAGATCCCCTACTTATGCTACTTTTCTCATTTAAGTGGATTGCTAGAAATTAGAGGGCCCTTGTAAGAAGACAGATCTTTAGTTTCCCAGTGGACCAAATACCCTAGATGATAAATTCCAGTGCTATCTTTGTTGTTTGTCCTGAAGTGTCCTATGCCCTTGTCCTTGCAAAGGGACTACTGAATTATACACAAATGAGTTTGCTCAGCCCTCATCTACCCTTGTAATCCATTTCATTCTGCAGCCAAACTGTTTCTGCTTTTCTTCGTCCAAACCTGTCAGAAATCAGGTTGTCAATAGGCAAAGCCCTGATTATGCTTTGTACCATTGCCACCATTCTACTGGCCTTCATCCCAGATCTTGGATCAGCTTTGCCATTCAGTTTTGACTTCTTGTAATTTAAATCAGGTGCCATGAGGATTACTGGCTCCTTTCTGACCTGGAGTTAGCCATAGTTGTTTGGTAGAGAGCACATGAAGGATGATCCTGCCTTCCGAGGCTGCATATTCCCTCTCCAGCTTATCTCCCATGGGTTTTAGAAGCTAGGTTCTGAGATAGCTTGGCATGAAAGGATAGATGCTTTTGTCCATTTCCCTGGCTTTTGGAAATCATAGAAGTTTAGAGGAAGTTTACTTGTGTCTAAGAGAGAAAGGTCAGAGAAGGGGGATGTATAACTGAAGGAAAACATGGTAAACTGCTGACAGAGAGGAGGCAGTAACCGTGGCAGAAGTGAAAAAATATGCACTGGAAAGTATGCAGTTTCTTGACTGTCCTGGTTAACATTGCCCACTCTCAGAAGCTTCCCTTTCTCCCCATACAGACAGGAGGGAAAGTAACACACTTTGTCTCACAGTAACACACAAGACAGGAAGAAAGGAAGAAATTGCTGACAGCCAATGCATCATGAATAGACTCCCAGGTTTTGACCATGGGGAAGAGATTGTCCCAAGACTAAGGCCCTGGAATGGTGTATTTTTCTTGTAGGCAAATCACCCAAGAGTTAGTGTCAGAGAGTCCTCATGATTCTTCCTGTTCATCCCTCTTACATCATTAAAAGCCCATGTGTCAGATATCTCTTCTAAGGGATTTGTCCTTTTTCTTGGCTCAGAGTCACTTCAGGAAGACTCAAACGTCATCTCTTCCCCCCATTTTGTAGTTCTAGGAATAATGCAAATCAACATGCCCATGCATGGCTGGTTTTATGAAGGAGACTGTTCCTCAGGAATGAGTTGTCCTCATAGTTCAAAGACTTTGGAATTTTCTCCTTACCTGATGTTAACACTTGGGCCCTGTAGATCCTTGAATAAACTGTTAAAGAACAACTTCCCTTCTTAGGGGTAAACAATCAAGCAGGCTGCCCATAGCTACTTTATTACCTACCTGTCTCATTTAGAGACATTTGATTTCCTGCTACCCTAATTGCATGGTTCAGATTGCAGCAACTGAGAGAAGAGTCATCTTTTGAAGAGAACAGAAATAATATCTTGTGTTTCTGTGTTTCCTCTGCATGGAAGAGGCTCCAGAGCTCCTCTTCTTGTCTAGTTACAGATTTTCTACCTTGGTTGTGTAGGCATTAAGTAAAAGGGATTTTCTCTGAAACTGTCCCTAAAATTGGGGCAACATTCTTGCTTTTAAGAGGAATACAAGTTAGAGAAAGGATAAAATATGAATAAAGCAAGTCCATGTACTGTGGTTTTCCGTTAGCAGAACTGCTGTGATGCAGGAAGAGCTTGCTCATCAGAATAGTGGAGCAGCATAAGATCACTCAATGCTTTGAGTTGGAAGGGACCTTTCAATGTCGTCCAACCTGCCTGCAGTGAGCTGAGACATCTTCAGCTGGATCAAATTGCTCAGAGTCTTGTGTGTCACTCAGCAGCATTTAAGGAGCCTTCCATTGTCTTACGTATTGAGTCCTCCTACCATCTCCCTTTTCAGAGCTTCTCTCTGGGAGCTGCTTTCTGAATTAGTTATTTTTCCTTTGGCTGCTTCTGTAGCTTAGGACACTGGCTGCCCTGTCAGTGTTGAGTAACGAGAGGAATTGATCACCAACCTCTTTATAATGGCTCTTAACATCTTTGTTGGCATGTACTGTGTGTCCCCCTGCACTTGCCTTTTGTCAGCGTGCAGGCCCCTTCATCTTTCTTCATGCAGATCTTTATTTCCAGAAGCATTTTTCCCCCATCTTTCCATTGCTATCCTTTAAGTATCATGAGCTGCTTCTGCTTATTCTACAAAGATGAAGACTCTTAAGGTTGCTACCAAGCTAAAGAACAAAAGCACATCTGGGTTTTGACATTTTCACCCAAGTCTGTCGTATCCTTGTTGCCAGATCTGGGTTTGCTATGAAGTTTCCTCAGACTAAGTCTCCGCCATGCTAGATAAAGCCATAGAGTCATTAGGTAATCACAAGGTCATTATATAACAAATCCTTTCTTCATTTCACATCACATGGCACCATAACATGAAGTTTCTTAAGTCCCTTAAGTTGTTCTGGAAGCTTTTCAGGAAGCACAGTACCTGGAAAAGATCTTGAGGGTCTTTTCCAACCTGGTTAATTCTAATTCTAATTCCTATAAAAGGGTACAGATGGAAAGGTGGCAGAAGAATGAGTTCTGCTATGAATTCAGCTCACAGCATGTAGAATTAAAGGCAATGTCACAGGAAACCCACTTATTTTCCACTGAGCTTTCTTCTGAAATTTCAGTCTTGATGTGATTTATTTTTTTGTTAGCTGGAACTATTTTGGAATTTAATATTTCAAAAGCTAAGCAGAGCCCTGAAAGTGAAATTGGAGCAAGTTACATAGCTATGACCTGTTGCCATCTGCTGCCTGAAGAATAAAGATTATGCATAAGGTGTCAAGCAGTATTTCCATAACGTTTGCAAGGGATGAATATGCTCGAGAAGGCATCTACAAAGGGAATCACAAAGAGAGCAGAAAGGCCATACTCTCAGCTGGTGTAAGTCAATGAAACTCAGCTGGGGAAATCCTGGTTTACTCCAAATGAATTTGTGGTCTTATACTGTTTCCATTATCTGAGTTGGAAGGGCATATGAGGTTTCCATCATCTGGTTCAAAGTGCAGAGATTTAAGTGTTGATTCAAGGATGCCTATGTTAAGAGAAATAGTGAGGTCCATCGGGATGTATCAGTCCATGCTGGGTGATCATATGATTGAGAGCAGCTCTGTGGAGAAGGACTTGGGAGTGCTGATAGATGAAAAGCTGGACATGAGCCAACAATGTGCTTTCACAGCCCAGAACCAGCCCTCTCCCAGGCTCTGTCAAAAGCAGTGTGGTCAGAGGCTCAAGGGCAGTGATTCTCCCCATGTACTCCACTCTGCTGAGACCTCACCTGCAGTACAGTGTCCAGCTCTGAAGTCTTCAGCATAGGAAAAACACGGACCTGTTGCAGCAGGTACAGAAGAGAACCACAAAAATGATCAATCTCTTCTCTAAGGACTGAAATGTAACCACTTACTAAAAAGAAGCATAATTTGCCTCCTCAGCGCCATCTCTTACAGCCCCAAATCCACACTTTAGATCTTGGATCTGGGGTTCAAATCATTGTCAATTGGGTGATGCAGTTCTTTTCAGAGTAGAAAACCCACACAAAATGAGATGGCTGGTTCAGACCCATACTTAAAACATCAGATCCAAAGTGATGCAGTTGCTAGCTTTCTTGTTTGCATGTTGGAGGTAGTAACTTGCACACAGCTGTGTTTTAAGAGTATATGGGAGACCAGATAACTCCAGGAAGCAGAGTTGTCTATTACAGAACTTTTCTAGCAACCTCTGTTCGCTTTGCTGGTTTCCAGCAACCCCAGCTGCAAGTTGCATCTACCAAGCCATGTGTTGGCTGATAGTGGCATGGAAGGCACATCTAAAGTGGCATGTTATGGAGCAAGCACTATATTTCCATTTGGCTTTTCTGCCTCTCTGATTTATTTATTTATTTATTTTCCCCTGCACATAAGGCTTAACCAGTTTAATTATTGCCATGATAGCAAAGAGAGATTTAAGGATAACGAGGCAGATTTCAGGGCAATAATGAAGAAGCGGAGTAAGTTCCCTGCTCAGAAGTTGTTTGGCTGAGGGCTGCCTGGTTGCTGCTTTTTAATTTTATTTCTTTAAATAATACTTTGAAATTCTAGTTCATATTGACTATTCATAAAGAACATTCAGGTTGTCATCCCATATAGAATTATAAAGTGTCAGATTATGCCATGGCCTTTACCTTGCATGGGAGTCTGGTAATGCTTGATTTAATTGGGAAACAAACCCAATAAAATTTATTCCACTTGTGTGCTCCCTTAGGTAAAATACATTGTTTAATAGCACCACTAAGGAACACATCTAACTCTGGACAAGTAGCAATATTTGCAATCAGAGTATCATTATGACTATAGAAATAACCTGTCACTGCAGAACATGATCATTACAGCAGAAGTGGTGTAACAAGACTTGAAAAACTCTTAGCTGAAGCCAGGATCTTGCATCCTGATCTCCATCCCTCTGTCCAAGCTGCAGCTTTGTTCAGGTAAAGCTCTCACTGAGGTCTGTGAGAGCAGTATCTGGATAACCAGTGAGTAAACATTATTAAAACCTTGATCATGTATCAGAAAGTGGTGAGCCAGTCACATGTCAAATGTGTGTCATGATATCTGTCCTGTAATTTATTGTGCTGCCTGTTTTGGTTTGTTAGTATTAAGGCTGAGGTTTTCCACATAAAGAAATCTTGCAGCTCAACTTACTATTCAGCTCATACCTAGGTCTACTCTTATTTATTAGATAAAAGCCCACAGAGAAATTCTCCTGGTATTCTTGGTACTCCAGTGCTGCCAAGTATATAGCATGACTGACAGCTTAAAAATCTCCCTAGTAAGCTTTTAAAATTGCTTGGGACCCTTTCTGGTCCAAGAGCTGCAGGACTAAATAGTCCATGGGAACAGAGCTGCTTTCTCATTTCTAAGGCAATCATTTCTAGATCAAGTGGAAGTTCATGGAGCAGTACTTACAGAAAACTCTTTTGTCCAGTTTTCTGTCTTGTGAATTAAGAAGTGGCTCAAATACTAAGTTACTTTAATCCAGAACCATAGAGTCATAGAATTGTTTTGGTCATGAAAGACCTCTAAATTCATTACATCCAACCATTAACCCAGCACCACTGTGGCCATTACACCATGTTCTGAAATGCCATGTCTACATGCTTTTTGAATGCCTCCAGGGATGGTGACTCCACCACTACCCTGGGTAGCCTGTTCCAATGCCTGACCACTCTTGCAGCAGAGAAATTTTTCCTAATATTCAACCTTAACCTCCTCTGATGCAATCTGAGGCCACTTCCTCTCATTCTATCACTTGATACTAGGGAGAGGAGACCAACAGCCACCTCACTACAACCTCCTTTCAGGGTGTTGTAGAAAGCAACAATCCACTCAAGAATAAATTTATTTAAAATGGTTGCTAAATGTAGAAACAAATGTATTTTTGTCAAAGCACTCAGCTGGGGAGATGACACCAGAAAGCAGGAAATACTCTGTTTGCAGAAAAATTGGGTCGAGTGTCAGTTCTCCTGATGTAGAGTTGTAGGGACCCTTAGTTGTAGAGTAAGGGGCAACTGCAAAATATCAGTCTTCACATCAGCTCTATGCTTGTCCGTTTTAGTCACTTGAAACTGTGACATGTCCCTGATGTCGGTGTCTTCCATGTGCTGTGGAAGTCCAAGTGTCTGTAACCCAAGTACCAACAGCCATTCTGACAAACCAGTGTTTACTGCAAATGTTCCCCTTCCCTTTGGTGACCTGCAGTGATTGTACTTTTTCTCCCCTCCTTGGGAATTGCCATTGCTGTGGACTAGTGATGTAGGTGGGAAGGGTGTGAAATGGGGAGTGAGGTATCTGCATCCTTCTTCCCCACCTCAAGTTTTATGCATGACTGCACCATTGACAAGTAGTCCCTCCTGTAGAAACGTGTGTCCACCTGTTTTTGGTAGCGTGAATGTGCAAAGCATCTTCCTGCTTCCCTGTGGCAGGGCTCAGAAGACATCTAGCACAAGTATACACTTGTTGAAGAAGTCTTCTGAAGCCTCATGGGATCAGGAGGCTGAATTAGCATCCCACATGGAAACAGGTAAGGCTGAATTGGAACTCAGTTCCATTTTCCTCTCCCTTGACAGGGCATCTCTTTGGAGCTCCTGCGTGGTCCTACCTCTCTTGGCTCTCACCTGGATGTCTGCAGTTCTGGCAATCACAGACCGGCGGTCAGCACTCTTCCAGATCCTCTTTGCTGTCTTTGACTCGTTGGAGGGCTTTGTCATCGTTATGGTCCATTGCATCCTAAGGCGGGAGGTGAGGCAAAGGGGTTGTTACCTTTATATGACCGAAATGCTTCCCATAGAAAACACCTGAAAAATGTTCTGTCAGCCTGGTAGCTTCTCTAATCCTATGAACCCCGTCCTATGACCACAAAAATGACCATGACGGTATTGGTCAGAAGGGGAGGAGGGATGAATCAGTGATTGTCATGCTGAGACTACTGCAGAGTGGAATTTTGAGGACAGTTTTAGACTGGGTAACATAGAATCATAGAATGCCCGGTTGGAAGGGACCTCAAGGATCATTTGGTCTAAATTTTCTAGTTGGATTCTATGGATTAAATGAGATGGCCCAGCACCCTGTCAAGCTGAGTCCAGTGTAGGGGAGGTACTCTTCCCTTGGGAGAGTATTCCAATGTTTATCTGTCCTCAGGTTTAGCTTGTGTAGCACCAAAATTAATATTTACCAATATTAATAAAAATAGCCTGATTTCAAGAAGGGCAACTTGTGCCAATATTCCCAGAACCATTGCTCAACATTAGGAAGAAGTTCTTTACATGAGCTGGTGGACCACTGGAACAGGATGCCCAGGGAGGTGGTGGAGACATTCAAGGTCAGGCTTGATAGCGCTCAGAGCAACCTGGCATGTCCCTGCTTACTACAGGTTGGACTAGATGACCTTTAGAGATCCCTTCCAACCCAGTGCACTCTATGATTCTGTTGAATATTTGCATTAGCACCTAGATATTTGAGCTAGAAAGTAAAGCTAGTGAGCCAGTACCAGAACAAGAGGACACAGTCTCAGGCTGCGCCAGGGGAGGTTTAGGTTGGATGTTAGGAAGAAGTTCTATATAGAGAGAGTGATTGCCCATTGGAATGGGCTGCCCGGGGAGGTGGTGGAGTCACCATCATTGGAGGTGTTCAGGAGGAGATTTGATGGGGTGCTTGGTGCCATGGCTTAGTTGTTTAGGTGGGTTGGATTGGTTGATGGGTTGGATGCGATGATCTTGAAGGTCTCTTCCAACCTGGTCTATTCTATTCTATTCTATTCTATTCTATTCTATTCTATTCTATTCTATTCTATTCTATTCTATTCTCAAGCAAGGAAACTGAGTAAAGTCTCTCCAGCTTCCCTGTGGAGATTTAGAATGGTAAATTACGTCAGGGGGAAAAAAGGACAAATCTTTTATATTTCTTTTATTCTTTTCATCCTACTGAGTGGATAGACTGTTAATAACAGAGACAGGGAAAGGGTAGCTTTTTCCACTATTCATTTTATCTTCTTACAGCTCCTTTAAATTAAGTAAAACAGATTAATTCTTTGTGTCAAGCCAATGAAATGCAATGGCTTGGCTGAGACTCTTTCAACAAATTGCATTATGAATATGGGCTCACATTTAACTCCCATTACAGCCACTGGCATTTTTTCCCCCTTGATTTCCCTGAGTTCTGGATCAGATATCTATTACAGACAATATAGGATCATAACCAGACATTATAGACCCCAATATAATGATTTATGCAAGAGCATTCATAGTGAATGTATTGTAGGCTACACAATAGAAGACATTTTATTCTTGGCTTTATAAATCAAGTAACTGCAAGTGACCAACACAGCAACTCAAGATACCTGTATAAAAAGAGCAGTGAAACTGGAAAGTGCTTAAAGACCAAGTCTTAGGAGAAACAGCTGAGGGACCTAGGGTTGTTTAGTCTAGAAGGGACTGACGGAAGACCTTACTGGTTGCAACTACTTGAAAGGAGGTTGTAGTGAGTGAGTGTTGTTCTCTTCTCCAAGTAATTAGTGATAGAATGAGTGGAAATGGTCTCAAGTTGCACCAGAGGAAGTTTAATGGCCATGGTGGTGTTGGGTTGATGGCTGGACTTGATCTGAGAGGTCTTTTTCAACCTTAACAGTTCTCTGATTTTATGATTCATTGAGTTGCTTGGGATGTGTGATAGATAACTTAGAAACCATTTGAAATGAATTGCTGAATGCTACTAAGGTAAGATCTGTGGTCTTTTGATCTAGAAAGGCCTTTTTTTTTTCAAGAGGCCTTTCTCTTTTTCTTCTTGAGTAGAATTCTGTCTGATTCTGACTTTTGCAAATCCATTTGTTCCTGCAGGTCCAGGATGCTGTGAAGTGCCGAGTAGTAGATCGTCAGGAAGAGGGCAATGGAGACTCAGGAGGGTCATTTCAGAATGGACACGCTCAGTTAATGGTAGGGAAAACTACCACCTAGACTGTGATTGTGGGCATTTTCAACTCTTAACTGATAAACAAAGGGCTCTGTCCATCACAGATTCTGCAATCATTGTTCTTTTTTATTTTTCCTTTTCCTTGAACTTAGCACTTAGCATAGGCTATTTTTACAGACAAATCTGGATTCTTTTCGTTGTAGCATTAAGGGGCTTGAACCTACACACCAGGTTTTGGAGTTATCATGGTGAGATCTTTTCTTTCCCCAAAAATGCAGAGATAAAATGTACCTCCCAGGTCTTCCAGACCTTTTCATCCCCATCATGCTGCCCTATCCTAGCTGGAGCTTAGGAGACTTAAGTTTAATACTGTTTTAATCACAGTGGTTTGGGTCATAATTATAAAGATGCTGTCTCAAAGGGATTTCTTGCTCTCAAAAGCACACTTGTTTATGTTGCTTTGCTGGGAATGAAGTTTAAGCACTGTAAACCTTGTTCTTGTTGTGTAAGTCCTTTACTAACACTCTAGATAACACTGTAGAAGACTAAACTAAGGGGAATCACTCTGTATCACTCTATAGCTGTCTGAAAGGAGGCTGTAGTGAGGTGAGGGGTTGGTCTGTTCTCTCAAGTAACATGATTTTCTCAACCAACATGATTCTATGAATCATCCTGCATCTGCTTCTATGTTATGATGCAGATGATATCAGAGGAATTTGATTTCTAAAGGACAGTCACAAGATTTATACAAGTTCCAGAAATGCTTAGTTAATACTGGAGCCACATCATCATCAACCGATGGCTTTTTTCCCGTCACTCCTGTGCTAAGTAGCTCACGCTTGGGTGCAAGGTCTCATTTCAGTCAAGACACAAAAAGATATATAATCCCACCACACCTCACAGGTGTTCATTAGAAACAGGTGCCTCATTTCTAATTGAAATGCTTAGTCTTCTCATTTTCAGAGAGGATCTTGCTATGCCTATTTATGTGCAATTACAAAACCCGTTGCATGCCTGGTACTTTCATTCCTTCAATAACAGACACCATAATCATATCCAGTTCCAATCTTCCTTTCAAGAAGTTAGCACACTGAGCTGTTTTATTTTGTATTGGGAAACATTTACCTTCAAATTATTTATATAACCCTTTTCCACATGCCCTTCAGTTTCTCACCTTCCTTTAAAAAGGTGGCTGCTGTATTTGTTATTCTGTTGTCACCATCCCAAGTGCTATATTCTGAAGTTTCAGATTTTATTCCCCCCCCCTTCTCATTCACTGTGAACCACCTTGCAAAATTCTGTGTCAGCTACAAGGTTTTTTTTTCAGCAAGGAGATTACATTTACTTCTGCACTGCTGATGTGTCAAGAAGTAGAGCGCCGCTCAATCAGTCTCTTCACATTCATGCACAAAAAGCTCTGGAATCTCGACATGAATGATGACTCCTCACTGATATTTTTAGAGGGGTGCAGTGTTATTCTGTAGTGACTGAGTTGTAAAATAACCAAAGAAATGAAAAGCTTTGCAGGATGGCATTTTTTCACCATTACCTGTTCGAGTAATCTCTAAATCTGCCCAGGAAGTGAAAAGAAGCTTAGCTGAGCAGCAGAGTTTTCCATAAACTCTTTTTAGGTGATTTTAAATATAAACCTAAC
This sequence comes from Dryobates pubescens, assembly GCF_014839835.1. Taxonomy (NCBI): domain Eukaryota; kingdom Metazoa; phylum Chordata; class Aves; order Piciformes; family Picidae; genus Dryobates; species Dryobates pubescens. The sequence continues at coordinate 14,728,008 of NC_071625.1, read as the reverse complement.
TTGTATTTCTTTATCAGGCTGTTCAGTGAACTTTTGGGTTTTTTCCCTCTGCAACTCCTATCATGAAAATGAGATTATACTTTTCTGTGTCATTCTGCTTGCCCATTTAAATGTTAGCTTGGACTTCTTTCTGTTCTGTTCTTTTCAGATTTATTTGGTATCCCAAATAAATTTACCAAGAAATTAGCATCAAGAAGACTGAGATAATTCCTCAACCAGCTCTTTAAAAACTCTTGGATTTGAACCTGCTATATTAAAGTGTTTATCTCAGGGGAACAGGGATTTATTCTCACAGTCTCCTTAGTATTAAACTGGAAGGCATTTAATCATTTTAATACAATTATATGAAGTGTCTTCTTTCTGAAATGATACTAGAAATAATCAGTGAACTCTTCTACCTTTTTCTAGTCTGTGGCCTTTCCATTACTCCATGAAAACTCATGACCCACTGTGACTCAGTGCATCCAGTTCTTTGAAATGTTATCTACTAAAAGCTGTAGGAAAAGGATTAACTTTTACTGGGAGAAGAAAGAGGTTTCAGTGGGCTGTATGTACTGCTCAAAAAGTTATTCAGCCTTTGTGTCTGCAGAGACCATTGATTTTCATCCACTAAGAGTTTTAGAAGCTGAAGACTTGTTTCTACTTAATGTGACTTGGTGATCATAAAATCACAGAATGCTTTGGGTTGGAAGGGACTGTTAAAGGTGATCTAGTCCAACTTTCTGGCAGTGAGCAGGGGCATCTTCAACTGAAGCAGGTTGCACAGGGAGCCAAAGAACCTGAACTGCAGTGTTTCCAGGGATGGGTCATCTACCACCTCTCTGGGCAACCTATGCCAGTGTCTCACCACCCTCATTGTAAAAAATGTCTTCCTTCTCTCTAGCCTGAATCTCCCTCTTTTAGTTTTAATCCATCACCCCTTGTCCTTTCACAATAGGTGCTGCTCAAAAGTCTGTCCCCATCTTCCTTACAGAGCTCTTTAACTACTGGAAGGCCACTAAAAGATCTCTCTGCAGCTTTCCCTTCTCCAGGCTGAACAACTTTCTCAGCCTGTCCTCATAGGAGAGGTACTTTAGCCCTCTGCTCATCAGATATATCACAAGAAAGCCCAGTGGGTATGAAGTTTTCTGAGCAGAATCCCCAAATCTTCTTAATGAGTGGACAAGAATCTTAGTCTAAGTGTGGGGTAGTATATCTGAGAGAGATCAAGTCAGGAACCCGGCCCCTGGTTTTCAGGAATCTACACAATTGTGTTTCAAGGAGATATTTCAATCTAGTAGCCCAGGAATCAATGTATGGATTAGCACATATATCCAGCTGAAAAGCACTGTAGCAGCTTTACCTCTCCCTGAGATTCAAAACCCAGAGGCGGAACAAAGTCATCTGTTTGCCATATTTCAAAGCCCAAGCAAAACACCTCTCCTCCATTCTTCTGGCAATGTTTGTGTCTGCCTCACTAATTTAAGTGGGGGTTTGAATTTTTCAAATGGTTTTCTTTCCCTCAGCACCTCCTTTTGACCACATCCTCTGTGTTCTCTGTCTTTCAGACTGATTTTGAGAAGGACGTGGATATGGCTTGTAGATCAGGTGAGCACATCACAGGTGAGAATCAACAAGTGACCTGGTTTGGGGATTGAACTAGGCCATTTTTTCCCCTTTCTGTTTTATTTGTGTGTGTCATAATGGCTTGCATGTACTTGTGTGGGCTTCCCTTACTGTCAACCCTGGCCAAAATAAAGCAACCTCCCTCTTTCTCCCCTATGCTTTGCTTAACCTTTTCCCCATAGCTCTCTTAGCCTTTTAGATTAAACCTTGACTCCAAGGTATTATGTCTTACCTATGGTCCACGTAACATGGTAGTAGAGAAGAGTATCAAGGAAGAGACTGGATCCATCTCTTCTTACTATGATCCTTCTTTGCTTAGCAACCCCTGTCCAAGGGGGTCACCTCAACCTCAGCCAGCTCTGTGCTCAGGAGAGGTGTCTTTGAGAAGGTCTGGAATGTGGAAAGCCTTCCCATGACTCCACCTGGCTCCATGCACACTTCTAGTAAGGTGCCTGTACATATGGAGGTGGGTCAGGTCTTTCCTCCTTTGCTTGCATCTTTCTACAGTAGGTTCATTCACACACATTTCTTTTGATCCTGAAGGTCTGCATGAGTTGATAGTCCCTTTTCCAGCAGCTCCCCAACAACCCCATTCCCCTGGGAGTCTGTGCTGTCTGATTTCTCCTTTGCTACCTGTTTGTCTCTACAGGTTTTGCCCTTGCTTTTTTCTCCCCCTTTGTAGATATTTAGGCTTTCATTTACCTTCCCAGACTTTACCTTCCCAGACTTCTCTCCCAAGCAAGAAAAATACTATCTTGCTTGGTACTTGCATGTAATTCATATCTTCCAAACCAGGTCTGCCAAAGCCAAGGACAGCACATAGTATGTTGAGTTATCATCATGGAAAAGATTCTCTTTCTTTCTTTTCGTCCTCTCTTCCTCTCTTCCACTCTTCCTTTCTTCCTCACTTCCTCACTTCCTCTCTTTCTCTCCTCTTTCCCTCTTTCTCTGTGTCTCTCTGTCTCTCTTTCCCTCTTTCTTTCCCTCTTTCTCCCTTTCTCTCATTCTCTTTCTTTCTATTCCTTTCTCTTCCTTTTCCTTCTTTCTTTCAGAACTGATTCCTTCCTTCTGAATTCCTTCTTTCCCTCCCTCTTTTCCTCCCTCCTTTCTTTCTTATTCCTTTCTCTCTCCCTTTCTCTTTTCTTTCTATACACATCTACCTGTCCCTTTCACTTATCTTTTTCTTTATCTAATCCATCATTTATTTACCTACTTCTCATGTATTTATCTGTACTTCATCTCTTTCTCTCTATCTTGCAGTCACTTATTTATCTCTGTCCTCAGCTGTCTGTCTTGATGTACCTGCTATTTATGTATTTCTGTGTCTGTCCCCATTTATCTCTGTCACTGTGTTTCTGTGTACTGTCCATCACTGTCACTATCATTTATCTATCTAATATCTGTCTATATCTTATTTATCTTTTCCTGTCCTTTCAGCCTCAGTCCCCCTCTCTATGCTTATCACAGTCACAGTATATTTATCTCACTTATCCTTGTGATATCTTATTTCATGGTCTCTTTCTGTCCATTTATCTCTTTTCAGGGTCTGTTCATTTTTTTTTCCTTTCTCTTCCTCTTGTCTCACACTTTCTAATCTAATTTCTGTCTGCCTCCCTCTTCTCATTTGTCTTCCTCCTTCTTTGTTGACACTCAGTTCCCAAAAAATCACGTGTGAAAAGCATGCATGTGAGACCAGGTCTGACTTGGAGGTATGCTCAACAAACTTGCATCTAGGCTGGGAGCTGGCACATACAGCCAGCTATACAGCCAGTAGTTAAGATTATGCTGAAAACTAAGACATACCCTGGACTGCGTTTCTGGATCTGCTGTGGTGTTTGGGTTTTTGTTTGTTTGGTTGGTTGGTTTTTTTTCTCCTAAATTAAGTTCCCCAGGGGCATGGATGAAGCTGGTTGCGTCCACATAAATTCAGGGCAGAAGACTTAGCACCAGCAGCTTGATAACAGCCTTGATTTCCCTTCCTTTGCCAGCATATAGCTCTACAATTTGTTGGTGTCTACCTGATAAAGTGCTGTTAGTCTGCACCAAGATAAGTAGTTAATAATAGTCCCTGTTTCAGAGACTTTTCTTTATGGTGCATCATCCTGTGCATTCTACTTACTGAATAACAAAAGGCAGAAAGCTGTCCATTGGTTTCTGGCGATCATTTCTCCTGGAGGCAATAGATCTGATGTTATGACAGACTGGAGATGTACCTGATACCTCTCATAACCTCCTCACTGAAGTTCACTGGTAGGACCAGGTCCATGGCTCAGTGTTGAAAGTTCATTCCATCCCATGCATAGAGACTGCCAAGTGCAAACATCTCCAAACCTGCTTTCTGCTGCTGATGTGAGCATGGAGAAGAGCCTGAATCAATAAACCTCATTGACACACGCACACGAAGGATTTGGCTTAGTAACATCTTCCCACAGTGATGCTCTGATTTACAGAGTGTCCTCTAGCAATGCCAAGATGATTGTGGCTGCCATAGTTACACCCAGTGTGTTTAGTTTCCACAGGTTCTTAGAAGTTCTTCCATTCTGTGTGGTACCCTTGTCATCCTTGGAGTTTTTGAGGCAAGCTTTGCGCTGTCACACTCAGTATGAGTTGATAGAAAAGTTAATGTGTCCTCACTCTATCAAATGTCCCAGGTGGAGAAGCTGAAGAGCATCAGGTTAGCCCAAAGATCCTTTTCTGTGGTCCACTGGGAAAAAAATAGGTAAAGGGACCTCCCCCCCCACTTCTGAGATGAGTGATAGGGAAACATGCAGTTATTTCTCCTTTCCTGAGGTGAAATACTGTAGCCTTCAGTAGCCTTCAGACCTTCACCACTTTGCCCCTGTTCCACAGTCTGTGATTTTCATCCCCTGGAGACATCAAGGCAGACATCATTATTTTCCTCAAGTCTTTGTTGCAATAGATTCTTATGCCTGCAAAAAGGAACAGATGTTTTGATATTTGGGAATGAGTGTCTGTGTGTCATTTAGATACCTCCTACTTGGAATGTTCACCTCATCCTTAGTTTGAAGCTTTCTCCTGTTGAGAGATATTCATGGCACTCATTTCTTTTCTCAAGGGAAACTGAAAAACACTCAATAATTAACTATTAGAAAGGCTTGCCATGATTCCTACAAAGTGAGCTTTTTGGAGAGCAGTTAGAAGCTTATAACAAAATTAGGTGCATTTTCAAAGACCAAATTGTTGACACTTAAACTGTTCAAAGGAAAAGAGCAGCCTCAAGAGTTTAAATTAAGTATTATAATTTACATTTGAGATCATTAATAATGCTGGATTTTGTCTATTATCTGAATCAAAACGTGTTTGACCTGAAAGCAACTCTGTTTTTCAAGGAATTCTGCTTCTCCATAGGCTAGTAATATATAGGGTGTTGGACTAGATGACCTTTAAATGTCCCTTCCAACCCAAACCATTCCCTGATTCCCTGATGTATGTATTTCATACATCACAGAATCACAGAATGGTGATGGTTGGAGGGGACCTGTGGAGATCATCCAGTCCAACTCTCCTGCTAAAGCAGGGTCACCCAGAGTAGGGTGCACAGGAATGCATCCAGTTAGGTTTGGTAAGCTCTCCAAAGCTTTCATACTCCACAAGCTCTCTGGGCAGCCTGGTCCAGTGCTCTGTGACCTCACAAGAAAGAAGTTTCTTCTTATATACACCAAATACATGCATTCACTTTTCAAGATGTTGTGGACAACAGGTGTTGGCTAAGTTGGGACTTTTGGCCATGACTGCATTGGAAAGTTCTCTTCTCATAAAGCTTTCTCAAAATGAGAAGGTGTTTTTTTTCCTCCTTAGCTTTGACTTTGCCTTCATCATCATGAATGAAAAAACTCCACAACCCAAGAGTGTAAGGCACTCTTCTGCCACCACAGCCTCTTTCCGAGAGGTCCAAGCGAACGTGCTAGCATGGTGTGACTGTGGTAGGTGTATTGGTGTGTCAACAAAAATTAGGTGAGATTCTAAGGATACTTATCTATCTCCCTAGTGCTGAATAAAGACATCACCACCTGCAGGACCTCAACCATCACAGGAACGCTGAAGCGTCCGTCACTGCCAGATGAAGAGAAGTTGAAACTCAATCACCAGAAGGGGTCATCAAACTTTAACAGTCTTCCAGCCAATGTCTCCAAGCTGCATCTTCAGGGTTCACCACACTACCTGGGAGGTATCAACCTGAATGAGTTCAGCAATCACAGTCTCACTCTGAAGAAGGACAAAAACCAGCCTAAGTCCATCTACATCTGTGATGGAGACATCTTCAAGAAGTTAGACTCAGAACTCTCTCGAGCACAGGAACAAACACTGGACACCAGCTATGTCATTCTGCCTACCAACACATCTACCTTGAGGGCCAAACCCAAAGATGAGAGCAAATACAGCATCAATATTGACCAGATGCCCCAGACACGGCTCATCCACCTCAGTATGGCTACTGACCCAGGCTTTGTGGTCAAGAGTCCTCCACGGGAGCCTGTACCCATGACATGCAGTGAGGTTCAAGGTTCCTCCATGATACAACAACAGCAGCAACTGGCTCCACAAAACATCTCCAACGAGTCACAGATTCCCAACAGCCTGTGTGACACAGGTGACTCAGGGAACTCGGGTGTGGTGTCCAAGAGTGAGACTGTTTCCACCCTCTCCATGAGCTCCTTGGAGGTGAGCATGTGAATTACTGTATTGTTTACAGCCCAGAATGATGTCCTACCCTCAACACAGCAGGTGTTTCAAGAGAAGCACCTTGGGACAAATACAGTCCACCATGCAATTCTAGTACTGTATTGTTACGAGGAATCACTGCATTTGATACCATTTTGTAATGTTTAAAATCTCTCACAGCCTCCACAGACATATTGCTTTGCTGTACGAACTGTCTTTAGCACTGCCAAGTCCAATACAATGTTCTTTGGTCAGAGACTGGTCATTTTCATGCAAGGCATGCTGCTTGCATTGACTTTTTCTCTTTCTATCCTCTGCCTCTGTGTCCTATTTTGATGACTTCAGTCATCATACAAATGAGAAAGCTCTAGTGATCACAGATGTACAATGCCCCTAAGATATGTCCCATAATGCTCTTATCATCAGGGGAATGTCAGAACCTTTGAATAAGCCTACAACTTCTGACCTATGGTAACTCACTGCATGTATTAGCAGTTCTTCCTAGACCTTGGATGGTACCCTGAGGTCTGTCCTAGGACATGTGGTCCTTTTCTTACCTATTGTCAGAGAGCAGGTCTCATCTCCTGCTGTCCAAACTTCAGTCTTGGCTGACTGGTGCTCAAAAGCTTCAGTAGATCACTTGACTGATCTACTGCTCCCTCTTTGCTTCCCATTCTGCAAACTACTTGCAAGCTTGGGTGGATGGTTGGACTTCATGATCTTAGAAGTCTTTTCCAACCTTCATGATTCTATGATTTTATTATTCTATGATTTTATAATTCTGTGATTCTAAATTGACCAGTTCAATTGACCAATCTCCCATGTCCAGCCCTCCTCAAGGTTCAGTCTCTCTTAACAGAGATACCTCAAAATAGCTGGCATTTTCCACCATGAAGAGCCAGAGAAACACATTAAAGGTGTAGGAAAAAGGAAAAGGAGAAAGACTTTCCCTGTTTGATCAGCTGTGTGTTTGAGTTTGTGTCCACTCCCCAGCATCAACCTCTCACTAACCTTCACCCATCTCTTTTTTTTTTTCCTTTTGACTACTCAGAGGAGGAAATCCCGGTACGCAGAGCTAGATTTTGAGGTGAGTACATCCCTTTCTGAGCTTGTTTTTCTGGGGATAGGATGAGAGAAAAAGAAATGCTGCTGTCTTTTCTTTCTGGCACCTTTGCAATAGTGCTGCCTTTGCTTGAGAGCTTCAGAAACAATGGCTTGGAAGAGTTGTACTGGATGCCTAGCAAGGCTTCCACTGTGCAGCTAAACAAATGAGTGATTTCTGTTGGTAAATGTTTAATTTATGAAGCAGTCAATTCTGTGCAAATATTTGTAAATGAAGATCCTATGCCAGCCTGCCCAAGGTCTGTAAGTTCTCCTCCATGAGCAAAATGATAACACAGAAGTGATGGAGCAGTAGGTGCCTGAACTGTGGTCCTCTTTGGGAAGCACATGTACATTTGGTTGGTGGTCTTCAATGCCTTGTCTTTTGGATGCAAGATTTGCTGCTTAACAGAAAGGAAGCTAATGTGTCCTCATTGTCGCAACTCATAGTCAACCCTGGTCTATCACACCTATTGGTGAACCTCACAAAATTAGCCTGAGTAGAAAAAGTCTATACTGTAGGTAAGGAAATGCCTGTCCTCACACCTAAGGCATAGAATGGAAAGCTTTGGAAGAGCCAATCCTCCACAGAGGGTCTATGAGGCTATTGAGGGCTAGTGCATATATGCTGAATCCAGTCATGGCTTTCTTTCCAACAGAGCCATCCTTTCCTTTCAAAGCTGTTAGCTAATTCCAAAACAGTCACATTGAAAGTCCACAGAGAGTTGCCTTCATGCTAAATCACTTCAGGGCTCCAGGTTGCAAGCTTGGCATAATGGATACATCTGAGCTGATGCTTCAGGTTGGTCCCAAACTATTTGAGCCATCTTCTCCAATTATATAGCACTTGGGAGAGCACAAGAAAGTCATATTCAACATGCTCCAACGTGCAAAGGGAAGTCCTCACAGAAATTGGTCCTGCCTCTCCTTCTGGGCAATAGAAGGTAGAAGTGGCAAAATACAGAGAAAAGAAAACTGGAATAGTTTCTGGTGGAACGTCTTGTACCCAGATTCTACATTTGGGTGAGCTCTGAACACACTTGCAGAGGAGATACGCTGAGAACTGAGTGAGCATAGGACCAGGGACCAGTTAAAGAAGGTCAGCAGTGGTTGCTAGGTCTAGCTAGTAGTACGTTGCTAGTGAAGCACAAATTCTGTGCCATAAATAGCTGGCAGCTGCAGCTTTAGGGTAACTGTAAAGTCAAACAAATAATCATTTCTACTTTCTCCTATCACCCCATCCTGAAAATAAAGTCAGTGCTGCTCTGGGTCCTTGGTGAACTTTGCAGGTGGTTTAGGCACATCAAATTGCACCTGCAGGGAGACAGAGCTAGCTTTTAATGGTGTACATAAATCTGGGGGGAGGACCTGTTCTTTCTTTACAGCTGAACAAGGTTTACTGACCTGTGACCTTGTGTTTGCTTCAGAAAATCATGCACACAAGGAAACGTCACCAAGACATGTTCCAAGACCTGAACAGAAAACTCCAGCATGCAGAGAAGGAGAAAGAGTCTCCAACAATGGACAGCAAGGTTAGTCAGACACTTTCAGAACCGTCATCTTCTAGAGCCCTCCAGTGGCCTTAGGAACAGTGGAAGAAGAAGGAAAGTTTAAGGGGCTCTCACTTAATTTACCTTGATTTTCTGTCCATGCATGTTACAGCAAGCACATGGAGAGTCACAGAGCTACCAATAGCTTATCTACAAAGTGGTCAGCGGCTCAGATGAAGAATGCCTGACCTCATGTCTGTTCATGGTGAACAGAGTCTGTGTTGTCTTCTTTTGTGTTTGTTCCCTGTTTCTGTTCCTGTTTTCATTCCCTTTCAGGTCATCTCACAGTGCCCCATACATCCACTTATAGCTAGGAACTGGAAACTAGACCAGCCCTGAGGAAATCTAGGTGGAAAGGGAAGTGGGGACAGCAGGAATCATCTATCAATGAGTTTCTAGCTGTGCTGGTGGCAGCACTTCTTGGGGGACTGCAAGATGATGAAATGCAACATAAGGGTTAGGGAAGCTGATTTGTGGCAGCTGATCACTGCATACCTAGCTTTGCTTGACATAGAGGCTCTACAGAGGGATCTGGACAGGCTGGATTGATAATCTCAGGTCAGTGGCATGAGATTCAACAAGATCAAATGCTGGGTCCTGCACTTGGGTCACAACAGCCCCATGTGATACAATCTGAAACAATTCTATGATTCTGTTCCATGACAGGAGGAAACTTCCAGGGCAAGAGGACACTTTAAGGGAGGCAGGCTGAAGGAAGGACCTTGCAGCCTTTCAAAGAGGCAGGGATTTGGTACTAGAAACAGGTATCAGGAACCTGTGTAGTAAGTGAAATGGATGACATTAGTAAGGCAGGGAAAGTTGATGTCTCCATGTTTCAGTGCTTTAGGCCTGCTGGAAAAGAACTGGAAGCTTGCAAAGAAGCACATCTGCTCCACCAGGAGGGAAAAACTGGTGGTAGAGAGAGGTTAGCAGCAAGAAAGGAAATTGGGCTTGTGCCTGCGCTCAGTCGTCTGCCAGCAAAGTCAGATCTAGGATGCACAGTGACCTGCAGCACGGCCAAGATGCAGTAGTGGGTTGTTTGGGGTTTGTTTGTTTGTTTGTTTTTAATGAGGTTCCCTTTAAAGCAAGATGAGAGCTCAGAGGGTGATCAAACAAGAGGTTTAGTTTGGCTCTTTGTGGAAACAGAGCCTTCAGTCTGTATTCAGATCTCGCAGCATATCTGTGCTGAGATCTGGAGATGTGGTCCCAGCAGCTCCTACTTTTATTGTGCATGCCAGTGTGTCATTATGGCCTGTCCATTGTTGCAGAATGAGAGGGACAGTGAATTTAACAAGCAGGTCCAAACTGAAGAAGCCTGCATTGGTCCAGAGTCTCAATGCACTTCACTGAATGTCATCTCTCTGCTTTTTTCCTGGGATTTAGGTATGACACAGCTGTAAAATGTTTAAAAAAAGCCTAAATGCCCTATGAAAGCTGATCTGTGGACTGTTTGCAGGAGGGCTTTATAGATTGAGATGTTTTGAGCATTTCAGAGATGCATCTGGGTAGAATTGAAGTTGCCAGTGTCAGCATCAAGGGGCTTTGAACTGGTGGAGAGAAGCTGTGAAGGTGGCCTTTGCATATTGACTGAATCCTTTTCAAGTTGTGGTTTTCCCTTGAATGTAAGATGAGAGGGGGAGCTTGAGGAGATCAGGATTGCCACGTCAGTAGTGGGTATTAGTTTAAAAATATTCAAAGCAGTGAAAAAAAAAACAAAAAAACAACCAACCAACCAATCACCACCAACAACAACAACAACAAAAAACCACCCACAAAAAATAGCTTTCTTCACCTTTTTTGCCTACCATTTGGTGATGAGGACCCCACTGCAAATCCTACCCTATCTTCACCTTGCCTTAAGAGTAAAATCTGTGGATACCAGGGGTTAAAGGAGCAGCAAAAGAAATGTTTTATCTTTTCACAGAATCACAGGATGGTAGAGGTTGGAAGGGACCTCTAGAGATCATCTAATCCAACCTTCCTACCAAAGCAGGTTTGCATAGATCAGGTTGCACAGGAACACACCCAGGCAGGATTTGAAAGTCTCCAGAGGAGTGTGTTTAGGTTGTAAAACAATGGACTATCTCTTCTGGTGGAACTAGCAGCATAACTGTGGCTTTCAGTTTGCATTGAAGAGTACTGCAGACATATTCCAAACCCTTCCTTTCTTTTGAGGCTGCTGAGAGAGTTTGTGGAGTCTCCTTCTCTGGAGGGATTCAAAATCTGCCTGTACATATTCTTGGACAATCTCCTCTGAGTGACCCTGCTTTAGCAGATGATCTTCAGAGGTCCCACTTTGGGGTTTTTTAGTATAGTGTAACATGTACAATGTGTGGTGAATTCAAGAACTTAAACCTTACCATTTCTGGGAGGTTTAACTTCTTTCTTACCTTCCTTGCCTTAATTTCAACCTCTTACTTCACACATACCCTCTACAAAGCTCTACTGTATGATTATAAAGGGAACACAGAACATTTCCTAGTTTTATTTTTAACTGCACATCATTCATTTATATTAGGAACAAGTTCTTTACCATTAGGGTGGTGGAACACTGGAAGAGGTGGTTGAGGCCCCAACCCTGGAGATATTCAAGGTGAGGCTCAACAGGGCTCTAGGAGACCTCATCTAGATGAGGATGTCCCTGCTGACTGCAGGGGAGTTGGACTAGATGGCCTTTGGAGATCCCTTTTGACCCAGGTGATTCTGTGATTCCTTTCCAAACCCCAACAGTCTGTGATTCTGTGATTCTGTGAAGGTGGTTCTGAGCTCAGCAGTCCTCCCAGTCACTCCCATCACTTCAAGGTCTTCTTTACCTACCTCATTGCTACAAAAAAAATAAAAGAAGATAAAAAATAAAATCAGCCAGTTGTTGGAAATCTTGCTGCAAGTGTGTTTCTTAGTTTCAAAGTGTGCCCTTTGCCTGGCAGACTGTAGGCTCCAACATGTAATTTTTCCCCCTGCTTCCTCTTAAATACACACACTTCCCAAGGTGTAAATTCTTGCTGCTGAGAGCTCTTTACCCTAAAAGAGAGTACTGGCTCTTTTGAAGCTATTTCTTACCACCTGGGATGTGTTTTCCTGCGTAGATCTGTTTTGTCAGGGTAAAGCATCTCCAACACTGCTCCTCCCTGTGACTTAATTGCTGAAGAAATTCCAGTGCTTGGACTGGACATCAGGAGGGGTTCACATACTCTGCAGCAGCCTCGTATGAAAGTGGAAGTTTTGCAGCCTTCAATAGAAGCAAAGGCTTTGTTTTTTCTGCACTTAGTGCCAGCTTTGAAAGCAATGGAAGTGACACTCCTGCCTTCCCACTTGGCAGGAGTCCTTTGATCCAGCTCCATTAGAGAAGTCTAAATCACATACATATTCCTCTCTTTTAGCCTTTATCTGGCTTTGCATTCATTTTCACCAGCAGCCCTTTATTCACGCTGAGGCCAGCAAAAGCCACACTGAGCAGTGCCCAGCAAATTTCTCATTCTTGCTTATTTGCTACTTGCCTGGTTCAGCTCTCTGCTGCTCAGGTGGCTTTTGCTTTGGCTGCAGCTCTGTCCTGGAATTCACACACACAATCTGGACTCTCTAACTTGGCTGTCAAATCCAGTCCTACTAGTTCTGAAAAAAAACATTTGCTCCCAAACCCAGTAGAAAAATGATACCAACTTTTTTCTGCTTTCCTCTGACTTTTTCTTATTTCCTTCCAGACAGTGTTTCTGTCTTGATTATTCATTTTCTCTTCTCAAGCTGAGATTTCTCTTAGCATTCCTCTCCAGACACCTGTCCGATATACTCATTCCACCACCATCTTTGCTTTGGCACCTGCAGAATAGTGAGGAAAAAAAAGAATATTGATCAGTAGTCAGGGTTTGGTACCTCCCTGGCATGCTCTGCTGCATGACATAATTAATTCCCTTGCTTGCTGACTACTTGTTCTTTTGCTAGCTGACTGGGGAACTGGCAGCCTTGCTACTAGGTGGGAACATTTGGCTTCTGTCCACGGGAACCTGTTTGCGCAGCCTGAGGCTGGGAGTAGAGAAGCTCAGAGGGACATCACCTCAAATTCAGGCTCATTCCTAATTGAGGACTTAGAAAATTGGGAGGCTGTATGTCCCTCTGAAGAGAAGCTCCACTCATGCAAAGGGTGTCTTCTCTGTGCCATGTCTTTAATCCTCTCAGAACTTCCTAAAGGATTTAGTAACTGGCAAATTTTACAAGAGCAATTAGGGTAACATTTATAGGGAGAAATGCTACATAAAATTGAATAATTACTGCAATAAATTCTGTTATGAAAATGACGTCAAACCTTAATTCATTCAGCCATAAACCATCTGTCAGCTACCAGGTGTTCAAACATGCCATCAATCAGAAGTTCTCCTCCTCCTGTAGAACATCTGACATCTCAAAACCCAAGTATCAGCATCAGTTGCGCTGTCTTGCTCTCTGTTGTGAAGAGAAACATCTTACCCCTGTAACCTGTGTATCAGCCACCAGTTCCTGCCATGCCCTTTGAAGCTACCTAGCTATCAGCTTCTCCAAAACCATGTAGTGGCCACCAGCAGATTGAAGCTCCTGGGTGTATAGACTGGTTTAAAAAAGGGTGTGATGAAGAATTGTGTTTTGAATGCTCTTGGTCCATGGGTGCCCCTGTGAGGCATGGGACAACCGCAAATGACCCAGTCTTCCATGTTTACCAAGGGGAGTGGACTTTTCAATAGACTATGTTAACCAGCTGGATCAATGACTAGAATGGCCTAGAGAATAACCAGTTCCTCATGCTGGTGGTACCACAGGTTTTGACTGCAACCTTCAGGCAAGGGAATGTTTAGGAGTCAATGCAAAGAGCCTCTGAGAAGAGTTTATGAAGGACTTTCTTGATTCAGTGACTTTTCACCTTCATCTGTTCATGACCTCACTAGACTTTGGTTCACAGCAGCCTCTACATGTTAGACTATCTGAATTTCAGAGAATACAGAAGCAGAAAGTGTATTTCTATAACCCAGTAAATGCTGGGTACCATTTGTGGTCCTGTACTCAAGCTGAGGAAGGCTCTAGAGAGCAGGCCTGGTGAGGAGCAGCTGAGGGAACTGGGGTTGTTTGGTCTGGAAAAGAGGTGGCTGAGGGGAGACTTCATTGCTCTCTCCAACTACCAAAAAGGAGGCTGTAATGAGGTGGGTATTGATCTCTTCTCCATAGTATCTGGTGATTGAATGAGAGGAAATGGACTGAAATCATGCCAGGGGAAGCTTAGATTTTGTATTAGGAAAATATTTCTTTACTGACAGTGTGGTCAGGCATTGGAGCAGGCTGCCCAGGGAGGTGGTGGAGTCAGCATCCCTGGAAGTGTTCAAGAAATGTGTGCACATGGCAGTTCAGGACATAGTTTAATGGCCATGGTGGTGTTAGGATGATGGTTGGATTTGATGATCTTAGCGGCCTTTTTCCAAGTAAAACAATGCAAATGAGTGGTATTTCAAGTTTCCTAGCTGATGTCCATCAATGCAAGCAAAACACACAAATTATTTATGTAAAAAAACCACACCCCAACTTCTAAACAAAGTCACCCACTTCCTTTTGTCTTCTTTTTCTCCTAAATCAAAAAACCAAACCAAACCAAAACCAACCACACCATCTTTATAGTTCAGCAGCATAAAGTAGAGGACCTTCAGCTACTTGTTTCAAACAAGAAAAGGAAAATTCATCATTCTGTTAAAAACCAAGAAAGCTTTAACATTTTCTGATCACTTTTAATCGACATTGATCCAAGGATGGATTAGGCAGCATGAGCCACATTTATCTTTTACATTCCTCTGCTGTGCGCTCTGAATAACTTCGTTGTGATCCTAGAGTCATCAGTGTCATGGGGAGAGACCATTTGGGTCATGATATATCCTTCATGTTGACACTAAAGGCAATGAAAACAGCATGGGAGTAGCTGGTGCTAGGGGAATTAGCCCAGAGTGCTCTGTTGAAAGCACTATATTCTTCCTCAGGTTATTCAAGGTAGCTATAAAGCCTGGGCATTAAAACCCAAACCAACAAGACAAATAAAACCCCCCAAAACCCAACCAAACAAAAAAAAAAACCCAAACACAAATAAATCACACATGCACACACAGAAATCCACAAAAAAACCCACCCCAAACAAAACAAACAAAGCCCAAACCAAACAAGCAATAAACCCCAAAACAAGAATGACCAAAAAAACCCCAAAACCACAAACCCTAAACCACCACCAACAAAACCAAAACAAGCCATCAAAAAAACCCCACGAAACAAACACAAAGAGATGCAGCTTAGCACCTTCCACATTTTATTGTTTTGACTGCAGTGTGACATGAAAGTTATGTCTTAGAGCAGCTGGTGGCCTGTGTCTTATCTATGCAATACACTTCTTAGAGCTGGGCTGGCCGCTAGACAGATGCTCTCTGTGAACTCCTCTTGCTTCCCAAAGGGAAGAGAAGAGGAATGAGGGAGAGAGACTGATGGGTTGGGGAAGAAACTAAACCAGCTTGAAAGGAAAGAAAAGCTGTAAAATGAAATAGTTACAAACAGATTAAAAAGTGGAACCCAACAGCCTGATGGCAATGATGTCACAGTATCACAGTATCACAATATAACTAAGGTTGGAAGAGACCCCAAGGATCATCAAGTCCAACCTGTCCCAACAGACCTCACAACTAGACCATGGCACCAAGTGCCACGTCCAGTCTCCCCTTGAACACCTCCAGGGACGGCGACTCCACCACCTCCCTGGGCAGCCCATTCCTATGACGAATGACTCGCTCAGTGAAGAACTTTTTCCTCACTTTGAGTCTAAACCTCCCCTGGACGTCACCATGTCACCGTCACCACTGGGGAAGTCCCACACTGGACTTACCAGCAGATGGTAACTGGATTCTGGAGCTGCATTCTGGCACTGTTTTCAGGTGCACGTGGGTCAAGATCAGAGGCAGAATGGACAGAGTCCTCCTCAGGTACCAACCATTGAAGAGTCTTGGCCGTGGTGATCTCTCAACTTTATACTGAAGATGATGTCCATGGCACAGAATCTCTTGTTGTTTAGGGTCACGTGTCCTGTCTTCTGCTCCTCCCCACAGGTGTCACTTCTGACTTCTGCACCACAACATGGGGCACAAGATGTAGTAGTGCCCTTGGTCTGCCCAGGAGCAAGTCTAAGCCAGAGCCTTTATGCAGCCCAGCCCTTGTCAGTGACTCTCCCCTCTGCTAGAAGCAGCCACTATGTGCAAACCTGCCCTGAACTTCACAAAATGCCAGCACTGACCAGATACTGAGCTGAGAACTGACATCACTGCAGAATCAGTTCTGGTCTAATTAGTTCAGCACAAAGTAGGGCAATGCTTACACTGCTCCTAAGCAAGAGTGTGACTCTTAGTACTCCTGTACTTTGTATGAAGCCAGCCTGATCCCTTGAAGGCATCACAGAGACAACAGAAAAGCCTGCAGTAGGGAGGTACATCTCTCCACCACCAACACCTTTTGATAGCCACCAGAAGTCCAGCACAGGTGACACATTGCAGTCTTCCAGAACTGGCACAGAATGACAGAATGATTTCAGTTGGAAGGGACTTTTAAAGGTCACGTAGTCCAACACCCCCCTGCAGTGAGCAGGGACATCTTCAACTAGATCAGGTTGCTCAGAGCCCCCTCCAACCTGACCTGGAACGTTTCCAGGGATGGAGCATCTACCATGTCTCTTGGCAACCTGGGCCAGGGTTTCACCATTCTCATTGTGTAAAATTTCTTCCTTCTCTCTAGTCTAAATCTCCCTTGTTTAGTTTCAAACCATCTCCTGTTGCAACAAACTCTACTAAAAAGACTGCCTTTAGAAGGAGTGGGCTCTGTGGACTATGTCAATGCATTTTGTCTCTCTATTAGGAATTTCGGGGGGAGGTTGTTGGCACTGCATCTTGAATGCATTTTGTCCTATGTCCTCTCCCTTTGCTTTAAAAGTGTGCAGCCAAATTGAAAGCCAAGGCTGAATGAAGAAGCTCCAGGGTGATGAAGATGTTCCGTTTGCCCTGTACAGCAGATTTTAGGCTGGGTCTGGGCACTCCTTCCCTGCCCACCCCTCCAACAGGGCTATCTTCGCAGACATCCTGGCACCAAGCAGAAACCAATAAACATTTCCCCCCTCACTTATGGCCAGAAGCTTATGGGCTGTGTCAGGCCAGAGCAATGGCTCATTCTCTCTGAGTTACTGGCAGAGCAGCTCCACGGCTTTCAGCTTGTCTCGGGCCATTCTTGGCTGTCTCCAAGGCACCAGGCCCTGAGCCAGCACCAGCACCCTTTACAGCCAGATTGCACAACCCTCTCTCCAGGTTTTTTCTTCTTGTCTGTACATAGCTTGATTTTCCCTCCTGTCTGCAAGGATTGCTAAGACCCCACAGTGTGGCTGGAGGAAAATGCCAGAGTTGAAGCCTGAGCCCAGTGGCTGTTTCTATATGCTGTTCAAGTGGCCAAGACCCATAAAAACCTTTTCCATATGGAGGTAAAGAAAAAGGGAGCTGTTCCCAGGAGCCTGCTACCAATTCCCAGGGTGCCTCTTGCCAAGAGGAGAAGATTTTCTTTTGTCTCCTAGCATCCTTGCCAGAGCTTAGCCTGGTTGATTGTACTGAATCTGCTCAGAGATCCAGCTGAGCACTGAGTCCTTCTCAGTCACGGCTGCACATGCAGCTCTATGAGCCCTGTGCACTGTGGTGGGCAGCCAGTGCAGCTGGTGTTAACCCAGAGAGGAGGAGACTGCAGGGAGACCTCATTACTCTCTACAATTCCCAAAAAGGAGGTTGTAGTGAGGTGGGGATCAGTCTCTTCTCTCTGGTATCAGATGATAGAATGAGAGAAAA
The DNA here is from genome assembly GCF_014839835.1 of Dryobates pubescens. Taxonomy (NCBI): domain Eukaryota; kingdom Metazoa; phylum Chordata; class Aves; order Piciformes; family Picidae; genus Dryobates; species Dryobates pubescens. The sequence continues at coordinate 14,710,208 of NC_071625.1, read as the reverse complement.
TGGCCTGAAATTGTGCCAGGGAAGGTTTAGGTTGGATATTAGGAACACTCTCTTTAATGAAAGTGTGGTCAGGCTTTGGAACAGGTTGCCCAGGGAGGCACTGCCCCTGGAGGTGTTCAAAAACTGTTCAGACATGGCATTTTAGGACATGGTTTAATGGCCATGGTGGCGTTAGGTTGACACTTGGACTTGATCCTAGAGGTCTTCCAACCAAAACAATTCTATGATTCTATGATTTGCAGCTGCTCTCCCTCAGTAGCTCAAAAGCAGCCCGTGACAAGATCAGCTCTGAGGTTTGCTGATCACGTTCAGTGTACATGATCAGATTTGGGTACTTTTCCTTCACAGCATGAAGGAGAGGCTGAAGGTCAGGAGTGTGGCAGATGCAGGGACTGTTAAAACAGAGATTGGTTGGGAATAGAGGACCAGTGTCATCAAAGAAGGGTTTTCAGTTGAGGGAAAAGATGGAATTATTTATGAACTTCATGCATATGATCATTCGTGCTGCTCTCTGTTAAATAATAGAGCTGTGAACATGGGTAACCTTGAAAACTCGTGCCATTACAGCAACTCTTGGAGCAAACCAAATGATTTCATTGAATAGAGCTGTTCTAAGTTTTTTATTTTCTTCATCTTTTGGGAAACTTAATCTCATTCCATTTCTTGCTTGGTATGTGCTTTTGTCTTTATGTGTACCTTCTTTTTGCATCTTTTCGTGACAGACTCATGACCTTCAAATACTCTGTAGGTAGAAGCTTCGCTTTAGGAAGCCTCCAGCCTAAACCTCCCCTGGTGCAACTTGAGGCCATTTCCTCTTGTCCTATCATTTGTTACCAGGGAGAAGAGGCCAACCCTGCCTCACTCCAGCCTCCTTTCAGGTAGTTCTAGAAAGCAAGAAAGTCACCCCTCAGCCTTCTTTTCTCCATGCTAAACAACTCCAGTTCCTTTAGCTGCTCCTCAGAAGGCTTGGGCTTTAGACCCTTCACCAGCTTCTTTGCTCTTCTTTGGACATGCTCCAGCACCTCAATATCCTTCTTGTAGTGAGGGGTGCAAAGTAAGTCTTCTCCTCAGACTTCTGTCCTTGTCATCATTCTCCACACAGCTGCTTTTCCTCCCAGCCTTTCCAGGAGCTGCCACTTCCCTTTTGGCAGGTGGCTCAAAAGGGCTCTGTGCTCCTGTCACAGGCAGGGAAGCATTTTCTCACCCAGTGCTGGAGTGCTTTGTGGAGATAATTAACTGTGAAAAGCACCACTCTTGGTGGGAGGGGGAAGCTTAGAGGAACAGCTCATTTGAAGTCTTTGCATGAACTCTTCTTCATATACACAGGGTTTGAATACACCCATTTTACAAGAACCAGAGAGGTGGTGGATGCCTCATCCTAGGAAACATTTCAGGTCTGGTTGGATGGGGCTCTGAGCAGCCTGGTATAGTTGGGCATGTTTCTGCTTACTGCAGTGGGGGTTGAACTATATGACCTTTAAAGATCACTTCCAACCCAAACCATTCCATGATTCTATAAACCCCCCCCCAAACCTCAGCTCTCCCCAGAGTCTTGTCTGGGTGCATATCAGGAGAAACATTGAAAGATATTTTCTGGATTGTTGGTTAATAAAGCCCCAAAGGCTTGTTGTGGACTTGATGGAAAATGCTTTCAGTTTCAAAGCTGACGATCCAGCCCATCAGCCCAGAGCTGATGATCCATCCAACCCAGTGTGGGTTCACTGACAAAATACTTTTGCAGCAATGGATAGCCTATAAATAGCTGTGCTACATAAGGGATGTGTCCAGGTCTGTATAAGATGCAGTTGATAGATGTTCAGAAAGACCTCATTGTGATCTGGATTTCTATGATGGGATTTTCTGTAGAAGTAGAAAAAGATCTTAAATTCCTAAGACCATGTTCAGTTTTTCAGTGCAAACGCAGGTGGCAAAAACCTGGGCTGAAAGGTGAAATACAGAGTCATAGAATCATGGAATTGTTTCATTTGGAAAAGACCTCTAAGGTCGTTGAGTCCAACTGTTGACATAATACCACCATGCCCATTAAAAGATTTCCTGAAGTGCCATATCTACATGTTTTTTAAACACCTCCTGCACTGGTGATTCCACCACCTCCCTGGGCAGCCTGTTTCAACGTCCAACCATGCACCTGGCTTCAGCCTCCTTTCAGGTAGTTGTAGAGAGCAAGAAAATCTCCCTTGAACTTCCAGCACTGATTAGGCCACACCTTGAGTACTGTGTCCAGTTCTGGGGCCCTCAATTTAAGAAGGACATTGAGGCTCTTGAACGTGTCCAGAGAAGGGCAACGAGGCTGGGGAGAGGCTTTGAGCACAGCCCTATGAGGAGAGGCTAAGGGAGCTGGGATTGTTTAGCCTGGAGAGGAGGAGGCTCAGGGGAGACCTTGTTGCTGTCCACAACTACCTGAAAGGTGGTTGTAGCCAGGAGGGGGCTGGTCTCTTCTCCCAGGCAACCAGCACCAGAACAAGAGGACACAGTCTCAAGCTGCACCAGGAGAAGTTTAAGCTCAAGGTGAAGAGAAAGTTCTTCACAGAGAGAGTTGTTAGCCATTGGAATGTGCTGCCCAGGGAGGTGGTGGAGTCACCATCCCTGCAGGTCTTCAAGAGGGGATTGGATGTGGCACTTGGTGCCATGGTCTAGTAGTCATGAGGTCTGTGGTGACAGGTTGGACTTGGTGATCTTTGAGGTCTCTTCCAACCTCATTGATTCTATGATTCTATTCTATGATTCCTATTCCATAGGCTAACAACCCCAGTTCCCTCAGACTCCCCTCACCAGACCTGTTCTTCAAACCCTTCAACAGCTTCATTTCCCTTCTCAGCACTTCATTGTCCTTTTTGTAGTGAGAGTCCCAAAACTGAACCCTGTATTTGAGGTGCAGCCTCACCAATGCTGAGTACAGGGGCAAATACTTTTGCAGTAGGTGAAATAACATTGGGGGGGAAAAAATGTTTCCTCCTAAAAATAAACAATTTACACAGTAAAATAATTTTCATTGAAACCCCACTTTGTTTTGGATCAGGAGTTTCAAAGAAAAAATTGCCTTCAATACAAGAGAAGGAGGTGCAGAAATGGTATTTGTTATGTGGGTGTTAACCTCTTTCTTTCTCTTTCTCTCTCTCTCCCTCTCTTCCTCCTCTTGCAGCAAGAAAAACAGCAGACACCAAACAAGAGACCCTGGGAAGGCATCAGGAAAGTCCAGTCCCCACCATCATGGGTTAAAAAGGACATCGAACCTGTGGCACAGTCTCCTCTAGAGCTAAAAACTGTAGAGTGGGAGAAAACAGGAGCCACCATTCCCCTGGTGGGACAAGACATTATTGACCTTCAGACAGAGGTCTGAGCAGAAAGGGAGCGAAAGGGACTTCTTTTTTTCTGGAATAAAACAAACAAACAAAACAAAATCCACGTTTTAAAGAAATGATTAAATTAAGTCGGAACCGAGCAAGAGAAGTGTTTGGTTTCTTTTGAAACCTTTGGTAAGATGGAGTAACTTTTGTATTGTTCTCAGCAGAGAGGGGAAATATTACTTTATAGAGTATCGTAGCTGTAGGTTCAGGACAACACAAGCTTTCCCAGGTAGGACTGGAGAAGAAGTGAGCCTGGAAGAGAGCAAGGAGGAGGCAGAGGTTGGGGAGGGGCTGCAAGGGTCAAACCGTGCAGAGATGCTTTCAGGCTGGTGCCACGTGCTGGAAGCCTTCCTGCTTTGCCACGGGGAGGTGTGGAAGGATGCCCAGAAGCCATCATGAAGAGCCAAAAAGATTGGGGTTGTTTGGGCACCACAGGAGTGGACATCTGCAGGAGCCTCGCTGGGATGTGATCTGGCTGTAGAACGCTGGGGGAGATCCAGCCTTGAGGGTCCATGGCATCCCTTGCTGATCCTTGCCCCACACTTCTCCCTCACCAGCTCATCCATGAAGGAAGGAGGCAGAAGGTGCCAGGTGGTGGCCAAGAAGACATTCCCACTCCGATGTGCCACACCATGACCTGGCATCATGGCACCCCCACAGCAGGTCCCCACAGGGCCTGGAGGGGGAAATGGTGGCATCATCCGTGGCTTAAATGGAGAGGTAAGGTGGGGCTTCCTCCTCTCATCCCTCCACAGCTGAGCTCCTGTGCACCCCAAGGAGTGGGACAGGCACGGGAGGAAAGGACCACCTCCAAAACCTGCTCGCCCGGTCTCCAGGGAGGGGGTTGAAAGTGTTAGAAAACCAGAGCACCAAGAGGAACGTAGGTCATTCATTGACTGTTAATAGATAAACTCAGCTTGGGCCTGGCTAAGGTCCTCTTGCCCTCATCCTTTTTTTCCCACCCCCTGTTATTTTTCCTTGCTTTCAGACTCAGATTTATTCCAAACTGCCCCTCCCTGGAAGACAGAGAGAGAAAGAGGGAAAGACAGATCCACTGATGTACCTGGAGATATTTGGTATACAGAGATGTTGCCTTAGGACATTGAGACAAACTGACAACATGAATAACGTCCACTTGGAAACAAACAAACAAACAAACAAAATAATCTATTTTTTTCCTTCTTCTTTTCTTTTCTTCAATAAAAAGAGAACTTGAAACCCGAGACCTTTCTTTTCTTTGGCTCTTGTCATTTCGAATGCCTTTCTGTGCCGTAGGACTGCACAGGCATGGGGTGAGGATGCCACCTGCTGAAGGTGGAATGCAAGTTGCACCGTGGAAAAATTTGGGATGGTGGGAAAACACAGCTCCTTCACCACTGCCTTGCAGTGCTTGGCTTTGTTTTATTCAGGTTGGGCCTTAGTTATTTTCCCCTCGCTGGCTTTTCCCCTTCCCCTCTGCCCAGAGCCAGCAAGCAGGTTTGTGGTCTTACAAGAAGGAAGAGGTGGAGCTGATCAAGAGAGCAGGACATTTCCCCATCATAAAATGCTGCTCTTCTGTATCACCATGAAAAAAGAAAAACAAAATGAAAATGAAAAACAAACCCCAAAAAATTATTTTAATTTTTCTTTTTTTCATCAAACATTTCTCAAGATTCCTTCCAAACAAAATCAGGTCTCTGCATTTCACCCCAAGAAAGCATCATGCAATAGAATTGTCGTTACAGATGACACCACTGGCATTCCACACAGACTTCATTATTTTTATCATTCCCAGCTCTCTGTCTGTCTGATGTTTCAAACAACTCCCCCAGGCTGGGAGGTGTGCAGTGGCAAACCTCTGGTTGTGAGTGACCAGACGGTGCCAGACAACTGCAAAGCTCGATCAGGGTCTGAGTTCTTGCTGTACTTTGGGTCTTCTTAGGAGCAAGTTAGCAATGGCTACAGGATGCAAAACAATCACTGACTTCCCCCTCCCCTCCCCCAAGTTGTGATTCACCCATGCAGAGATGTTGCTTGCCGTGCATACATCTTAACTTCAACTTTCTTTGGGGCCACCTGGGTAATCTTGTGAGGACAGTGGCATTTGCCTTGTCATTAACTGTATAATACTAAGGATGGGAAGAAAACCTTTAAAAACAATAATAAATCCAAATAGCTAAAAAAAAAAATAAAATAGGGAACCTAATTACTTAGAAAAACTGTGATATTATTGTTCAATTTTAGACTTCTCTATGAAACAGGAAAGCACAAAGGCCTCCCTCAGATGCCGGGTTGTACGATATTGTAATTATTCTAATTACACATGATGAATTTTAGCCTACAGATATCTTTCTACTGTATTTTAATTCTTTTCTCTCTTTTTATTTTATTTCCTCCCCCCCCGCCCTGCCCAAGCCTGTCCTCTTCTCTCCAACCCTCCCCACTCACCCAGTCACTCTAGCCGACTCGCAGGACATTAACGGTGTTATGTAATTACAGAGATAAATGTTTGTTTAATTACTGTTGATATTCGACTCTCTCTGCTCAGCTCCTCCGGTTAATTCTGTTCTCCCACGCCCTGCCCTGCCCCGTGCCATGCCCTCTCCTCCTTCCCTCTCTGTGTTGGTCAAATTATACTTTTTCTTTTTCTTTTTTTTTTCTCTCTCTCTCTGTACAGTTTTCAGAGCACAAAATGAATGTGTCTTATTTCTAATAAAAGAGGTGGAAACTCGAGCGGTGTCTGCTTTTTAAACCACACCCCGTCTGTGCTTTGCATCATGCCTGGGTGCTGGGAAACACCTCTCTTGGATCTGCGAGCCGCTGCCTGGCCTTTCTGCTCTTTAAAAGCCATAGCTCGGGGCTGAGTTGTCCCATTAGTGAATCGTTTGCTTTCAGCTTGGCAGCTTCTTGACACCCCAAACAATTACCTGCTCTTGTAGAGGCATAGAATTGTTTCGGTTGGAAAAGACCTCTATGATCATTGAGTTCATCCATCAACCCAACACAACCACGGCCATTAAACCATGTCATGAAGTGCCATGTCTACATTTTTTTAAACACCTCCAGGGGTGGTGATTGCACCACCCCCCTGGCCAGCCTGTTCCAATGCCTGACCATAGTGTCAGTGAAGACTTTTTTTCCTGATGTCCAATCTAAACCTCTTCTGACTCAATTTGAAGCCATTTCCTGTCATACTAGCATTTATCTGATAATGCATGAGGAATTCCCTTGTCTATGCCTTGCAGCCTGCCTTTCTGCAGGTCTCTCTAACCCAGACCTTGCTGCCCCCTTCTGAATATCATGATGTTATTGCAATATGATAGGCCAGTGTTTCACAGAATTTTAGAATTGTTTTGGTTGGAAGAGACTATTCAGATCGTCAAGTCCAACTGTTAACACTGTCAAGTCTACCACTGAACCATGTCCCTCAGCACCACATCTACATGGCTTTTAAATACCTCCAGGGATGATGATCCCACCCCCTTCTCTGGGCAGCCTGTTCCAGGGCTTGACAACCTTTTCAAGCAAAAAATGCTCTTAATAAACCCTGGTGCAACTTGAGGACATTTCCTTTTGTCCTATCCTGTGATCTTTGGGAGAAAAGACCAACCCTCACCTTGCTGCAACTTCCTTTCAGGCATTTTTAGGGAACCAAGTCTCCTCTGAGCGTCCTTCTTACCAGGCTGAGCAATCCCAGGTGCTTCAGCTGCTCCTCACCAGACCTGCTCTCCAGACCCTTCATCAGCTTCATTGCCCCTCTTTGTACACAGTCCAGCACCTCACTGTCCTAGGAGTGAGGAGCCCAAAACTGAACCCGGTATTGAAGTCTCACCAGTGCCCAGTACAGGTGCACCCTTAATCCTGCTGGACACACTATTGTTGATCCAAGACAGGATGCCATTGACATACTGACTCATGTTCAGCCAGCTGTTGACCAACACCCCCAAGCCTTTTTGCCACAGGACATGTTTCCAGCCACTCTTCCCCAAGCCTGTGGCATTCAATGGGGTTTTTGTGAGCAATAGATTATAACACAGATCTGCCAGTATTACTGACAGAGGATTGTGATGTTGGGTTATAGTTTCCAATAGGCCAAGGACAACATTGGTGCTACCTGCAAAGCTAATCTTGACCTCACTTGGATTTCCCTGCCTCTCCCGCATTACAAGGCAGGCTGCAGTCAGAAGGGTTCAGTGTATGAGGGGTTAAGGACATCACTCACAAAAGATGACAAGAGATGAATTAAACTAGGGATTATTCACTTCCTTGGTGCTTACCCTTGAATGACGGAAATTCTTCAGCAAGCAAATGTGTCTTTATCTCCTCGACTCTGCTTCATCACCTGAGTGACAGTATTTTAGGTTTGTAGACAGGACTGCAGGAGGCTTTGGGGTCTGGCAAATTGGATTCAAGACTGCTCCTCTCCAGAGCTTTAGTCCAAATCCATCACAGCCAGCTAATGTAATGTTGTCTCATGGCCCGGTTGAAGTGAACTGGATAACCTGAGTCACCCAAAATGATGTTTCACGTGGATGCCTGAAGACTCTAAGCCCAGTTCACTCACTCCTGAGCCACAATCCAAACCTTGTTCAATCTGCAGTGCTTGATGGTGAGTCCCAGGGCTTCTCCATCCTTCTTGCAGGGGTAGTTCTTGCTCTACACCTCCCATACCATCATCCTATTGCATTAATAGGTAGAGGAGAAATACTACGCACAACACATCACATGATGTGATGATCTAGGAAGGTAGAAGAGCCCAAACCTCAGATCACAGCTCTAGAGATTGTCTGGGAGGTCCTGTTGCTTCTCATCAAAAGGAGAGGAGCCCTTTTCCATTCTGTGTCCATGGAACTGTAAATAACAGCACTGCCAGAGGTGGTGGATGCAGGAGATCAGATATGCAGCTGATTTTTATTTGCACTGTGGTTATGATGTGGCTGCAAGGGAGGGTCACAGGATAGTTCATCTTGGAAAGGGCCTTCTGAAGTCCCCCTGGATTGTTCTATGACCTCGTGATCCTGCCTTGCAGCCACCCCAGGCTATAGCCATGGCTCACCATGGCTAGACACCACCATCTTGCCAGGAGGAAGTACAGCCAAGCTGCAGTAATGGGTAAATGGTAAGTTACACATGTAAGAAATGGCGCTTCCTGGTTGCTGTGCTGGGCAAACGTGGCTGTGCTGGAAACTGGAGAAGAATCTGAAAATTAAAGAAAATGCAAAACATGTCTCTTGGCTGACCACATGGGGCAATCATTCCTAGAAGCTTGAGGCCCAGGGAAGGACATTACTCCTTATGTCTGTCTATTTTGTGGCAGAAGCTACTGAGGTGTTCAGGATGAGGTAGGATGAACAGGAGCCTGAGGTGAATAGCTGTGATTCTATGCTCATCTGTTCCTGAGCTCCTGTTGTGACAAGATCTAAATAGAGAAGAAAAAAAAAAAGGAAGATAACTGTTGGGTGGGGGTTTTGTTATTTTTCCCAGCCTGCTCCCCTCAGGAAGAGGTCAGTCCCTCCCTAGGGAAGTGTCTACCCTGCAGCTTTCAAGCAAATAGAATACATCTTCAAAGCAGCTTTCAACAGCCTTCTGAGTAAGGAGTCCCCTGGGGATCCATGTCGAGGACCTTTCCAGGTGCTTGCTTGCTCAGATGTATTTTCATTCAGAATTTTTTCAAAAAATCTTTTGTGTACCTGAGTCTGAAAGTTCCCTTATGCTCCAAGTCCCTTGGCTAGGCCAATTTCCTACCAAGACTTAGAGATGAGAGAGTGAAAGGCAAGCACAGCTCTAAAGGCAGGCCGTGTAGGATGTCGTGTTGAAGAGTCAAAATCATTTCTTCCTAGCCTTAAAAGACTGAGAACCCTTTTAGGACATGATGCTGAACAGCATTAAGTCGCTGCTGATTGTATGTGCATTCTGTTTGAGTAATGAACATCACTGATTACAGGTTGAGTAGTTGTTATGGCAGTAATGCCAAAAAGGGGGCCCAGGGGAATGAAGTAGGCAAGTTTTCAGACTCTTCAATGACCAGCTCAAAAGAAGTCAACCATGCAGCATGAACTTTCTTCACCCTAACCACTCTCTGTGTAGCCCTACCACAAGGTTGGACCTTGCTTTTCCTGTGTTCTAGATGAACTGTGGCTTTGGCACTTCGGTGAGGAGCAACGTGGCATTCAGCCACCACAGTGGCCAGAAGAGCTGTGGCATCTTGAGAGATGAACTCCTGAGATGACCCTTCTGGATCAAGGCCCCACAAGCCACCTGCTTCACAGGGATTTGCTTCTTTGAAAAGCAACACCTCACAGAATCTTAGAATCATAGAATGCACTGGGCTGGAAAGGACCTTTGAAAGTTTTCTGAAACCCTCCATGGATGGTGACTTCACCACTTCTCTGGGCAGCCTGTTCCAGGGCTTGACAACCCTATCAGAGAAGAATTTTTTTCCTAATATCCAACCTAAACCTTCCCTGGCACAACTGAGGCCACTTCTTCTTGTCCTATCATTTGTTACTTGGGAGAACGGGCTGATCCCCACCTCACTGCAATCTCCTCTCAGGGATCTGGGGAGAGTGAGAAGGTCTCCTCTGGACCTCCTTTTCTACAGCATAATCAACTCCAGTTCTCCCAGCTGCTCCTCAAAAGACTTTCACTCCAGAACTTTCCTCAGCTTCATTGCTCTTTTCTGAATACTGTCCACCATCTCAATATGCTTCCTGCAGTGAGAGCCCCAAAACTGAATGCGGTGTTTGAGGGGTGGCCTCATCAGTGCCACGTACATGGTACAATCACTTCCCTAATCATGCTGGCCATGAAGGAAGGCATACATTTCATCATTTCCTCATGTTTTGTCCTGCCCAATCTGTTGGTCACTGCTGGTGGTGCTCACCATGCCCACACTTCACAACATGTCCAGCAGATTTTGCAAAGCAGCTTTCTGCTGGTGCATAGTGGTGATTATGAGATAAACAGCAGGATGGAGGCTTTCACTTACTTTTTTTTTGTCCGATGGAAAATGTCAGTTTCAAGGCCAGGGAAACACAAAATTAAAATACAACACTTTGCAGCAGCACTTTGACAAGTGACCTCTGCAGAGCTGGAGCAAGAACCAGAGAAAGTTATGCAAATGTTGGGAGTAATTTGGAAGCAATTTGAGGTACAGAAGGAGGCAAACTCTGCAGGCAGCAAGAGAAGCGTGGGGAGATTCTGCCCAGGAGAAATAATTAACTGGGAAGGGAAATTGTCATCTCCTGGTCTGTGTGAGCTGAGGGTTTCCAGGGAACGGACAATCAAAAGGTTGTTTAGTGTGTATCAGAAGCTTCTTGGCTTTGATCAATTGTTGTCTGAAATAACTGATACCTTCTTTGCCTTGGCTCATCTTTAGACCCATTAATAATATTGTAACTCAAGCTTGGAGACCTAGGCCAGCACAGGCTTACATCACTCATAATTTTTTGGCATTTGCCTGGGAAATGAGAGACTTTGTCCTCTTCAAAGGGCTGGCAACTCTGTTTGAAATGCAGGAGAATGGAGGCAAAGCAGAGAAACTTGACTTGAGCACAGAAAATCCAACAGCAGAGGGAAGGGCTAAATCATAGAATCATAGAATGGTTTGGGTTGGAAGGCACCTTTAAAATAGTCTGGTCCAACTCCTCCACAGTAAGCAGGGACATCTTCAACTAGATCAGGCTGGTCAGAGCCCCATCAAGCCTGTCTGGGAATGTCTTCAGGGATGGGGCCCCCACCACCAGCAGGTGGCCCTAGATCTCCTACCCTGCTCACAGCCAGCCTGGCTTGCAGTTCACTGCATTTACACAGAGGTTCAAGATAGAAATGTTAGAAAGTCACTAGGAATAGCATCTAGTGAGAAGATGGGACACCATGGTAATCAAGTGCAGGTTTGGACCACAGCACCCTGACTTGCAGCCTGGGAGATGTGAATGTCACCAGGCCAACTTTGTCATTCATCAAACGTCTATCTCCATTGCTGTTGAGGCAGGACCTCTTAATGTTATTGTGTTCAAAAGAAGAAAGTAGCCAGAAATCACCCAAAGCACAACTTCAAAACCCGTGGGTCCAGTCAGAAGCTCAGTAGTGGGTTTCTGCTGTCCCTACTGGAACAGCTAGTACTGGGAATCCCTTTGTGTGCCATAAATCACAAAAGCTGACAGCAAAGAAGGATTTGAGTCCAAAATATACTGAAGGAAGGGCTTCCAATAAGAGATGAGGTTTACGTCAGAGTAAAAGTACATGATTGCTCTGCACCTTTCTTCCTCTCTTTGGTAGTGATTGCTAGAAACTTGACCAGGAGTCCTGGAGTGTTAAGGGCTAGTATTAATTATTCCTGACAACAACCTTTGCATACCAAACTACACTGGTGGAAATGCAGTGACTGTGAATGATTGTTAGACAAAAAGAAGACAGACTTTCTATTCAAAGTAGCTGAGCATGTGTATCCACTGCAGAATATCTAGCACTATTAGGACAAGGGCCACCAGGCACAAACTAGAACACAGGAGGTTTCACTTGAACTTACAGAGAAACCTCTTTGCTTTGAGGGCAGTGGAGCACTGGAGCAGGCTCCCCAGCAAGGCTGTGGAGTCTCTTTTTCTGGAGACTTTCAAAACCCACCTGGATGTGACCCTGTGCAACTGGATCTAGGCTTTAGCAGAGAGTTTGGGCTAGATCTGCAAAGGTCACTTCCACCCAGAATCATTCTGTGATACTGGAATGGGCTGCCCAGGGAGGTGGCGGAGTCACCATCCCTGGAGGAGAGTGGGGCATTCAAGAGGGGATTGGACATGGCACTTGGTGCCATGGTTTAGTAGGCATGAGGTCTTGGGTGACAGGTTGGACTTGATGATCTTTGAGGTCTTTTCCAGCCTTGTTGATTCTATGATTCTGTAAGATCCAGACCCAAGTCCTTTTCAGCTGAGCTGCATTCATAATCGCAGTAGGTGCTTACCTGTCTGGTAAGAAACAATTCTGTGAGGGAACAAAGAGCACCAAAAGATCTCATTTTAAGGTTTAAGGTCATCATGAATTAAGCACAAACCTAACATCCTTTCTTTAGACTTTTTTTTTTTTTCCCCCAGAACTTTCCAAACCTTTGGGAGATCAGGATTTTATTTATTTATTTGTTTGTTTGTTTATTTGGATCTTTGGGAGTCCTCCAGAAAGAGACTGGAAATAACTCAGGACCTGAATAGTTCCACTGGAATTCCAACTTGTCCTCTAGATATGGGCAGGTGCCTCTGGTATTTTCCTTTTCAGGTACTTGTAGACTATATCAAAAGTGGAAAAATTATCTGAGAAACAAAGGGTGCTGTTTGCTTGTCCCAGCTTGTCCTTCCAAGACAAGTTATGAAGAAGAAAATCAGGGAACACTGGAGGATAGAGAGGAAAAGAAGGAGGGATTAATTTTTTTCTTTCCCAGGCTTCATTAATTCTAAAACTCTTTAGTAAAGCTCCTGCTGAGCAGGTGAGGGGCTGGGATGAAACAACATCTTAATCCTTGGGGATGAACTGCATCAATGATCCAATTATTTAGGATTTGATGTCTTTTGTGTCTCAGAGTTGGCAATCCCCAGGCCCGGGTACAGAGATGGACAGCACTTCGCACCAGTGAATTTCGGGTGGTGGTGATGAGGCACTGGAGAAGACTGCCTTGATTTACAAACGAAAGCGATTAGCATATAAATTGGTACCATAGGTTAGTGAGCAGCGTAGCCTTGCCAGAGTTGAATGAATCAGCAGGGCTGAGACTGTGGGAAGGAGGCAAATTAAAGTCTCTGCTCGTACAGCTCACTTTCGAGTGCCTGCGAGAGAAAATGAAAGTCGTTTTTTATGTCGACTTTATTTATCTTTGATTATTTTTCACTGGCTGCTGCTTTAATTTCTCCCTTCATCTTTCCTCTTCTGTCTCCCTTCTCTCTCTTTCCAATTTCTTTCTCTTTGATTGGCTTCTTCACATTTGTCCAGCACTGCAGATCCTGGTTATTTCACATGTAACATTGACCAGAAAATCATAGAATCATAGAATGGTTTGGGTTGGAAAGGACCTTAAAGATCATCTAGGTCCAACCACCATGGAAAGGGACAACTTCCACTAGGCCAGGTTGCTCAAGGCCTTGCCCAGCCTGGCCTTGAATACTTCCAGGGAGAGAGGGAAACCACAACATCCCTGGGCAACATGTTCCAGTGTCTCACCACCCTCACTGTAAAGGATTTCTTTCTAATACCAGTCTACATCTGCTCTCCTCAAGCTTCAAACCATTCCCTCTTGTCCTATCACAACAAGCCCTTAAAAAAATACAGATATGGTGGTTAACACACTTAAGCCCCCAGCTATGCATGGGTTTTGCAAGAGGTGTTTGGCTTTCTGGGCTCCATGTACTGCCTTAGAAGACAGGCTGTGCTCCATGTGTTTTACTTTTGTACACATTGATCAAAGATGAACTTAGGAGACGAAACCAGCAGCTCCCCTTGCACTCCTGTAGTTTCATATTGAGTCACTGAGGGCAGGAGAGCAGACTAGGGAGCATGTCTCCAGGATGGCTTATGGGCCACGAGAGCATCTTCTTTCTCTCTTAGCTCTCTTTTGAGGAAGGTGATTTAAAAAGAAAAATTGGTTTAATAAAGAGCATCTCACTGTGTGATATACCAGCCCTGGGGTAGCAGTACATTTATCAGCACACATTATGGCTTTAATTTGGTCCATGCAAAAACTAGTGAAAACCAATTTAAAAAAAAAAAATCTTATTGGATAACTCCTCAAAAAAAAAAATAATGCAGTTCAGTAGAGTTACTGGAGACAGGGAGATGAGCAGAGCTCCTGGGCTCTATCAGATGGAGGATAGATGGAAGCACTGTGCCAACAAATTGTGTGGGGTTTATTTTTGCTGTGCATATATGTATGATGGAGAGGACAACAATATGATGTGAAAATGAATCCATTAGCACTGAATGGGAAGGTGCTGCAAAGAAACAAGAAATGAAACTGCCCACATAATGCTGAGTTACATATGCCTATGATTAAAGTATTACCTTCACAGCATGAGTTCCAGCTTTAAACAGGAGTTGTTTTCCTTATCAGAACAGGTGGAGGGACTTTTGGTACTTCTACATGAAGATCAAACAAATGATTCAGTTTTTCCTTTCATTAATTTTCCATGTATGAAAGCCCTGGGGTAATTATTCACCCTGAAATAAATCACCTCAGCCTTGATCAACTGAGTTGTAAATATGAAAGAAAAACTGGCAGAAATGGTTTCTCTGAGCATTTGATGACAAGTGACTTGCCACCCGGACAAGGGGATTGACTGTGCCCTCAGTATGTTTGCAGACTACAACTTGGAGAGGAGCACCAATCTGCTGGAAGGCAGTGAGGCTCTACAGGGGGATTTGGATAGGATGGATTCATGGACAGAATCTAATGGGATGAGGTTCAACAAAGACAAGGGCTGGGCCCTGAACTTGGGTCACCACAACCCCATGCAATGCTACAGGCCTGGGGGAGAGTGGATGAAAAGCACCTGGAGGTGTTGGTCTACAGCCAGCTGAATATGGGCCAGTGTGTGCTCAGCTGGCCAAGAAGGTTAACAGCACCCTGGCTTGCATGAACAATGGTGTGGCCAGTAGGACTAGAGCAGTGATCATGCCCCTGTGCTCGACACTGGTGAGGCCACACCTCAAATACTAGGTTCAGTTTTAGATTCCTCACTCCAAGAAAGACATTGAGGTCCTGGAGCATGTCCAGAGAAGGGCAACAAAACTGGTGAAGGTCCTAAAGCAAAAGTCCTCTAAGGAGCAGCTGAGGGAACTGGGATTGTTTAGTGTAGAGAAAAGGAGGTTCAGGAGAGACCTCAGCCCATAGCTTGGTCTTTATTTAAAGATACAAAGTTGTGTCTGTTCAGCACTGGAGGTTAGGGTTAGACTGGGAAAATGGAAAAAATGGTTGATTCATCCTGCATGTCCCACTCCAGTGTAAGATACATTCTCTTTCTCAGCTGTGCTTTGAAATCTTGTTGAGCTCTATGTGGAATTAGAGTGAGTCTTTTGGATGAAGAGAGACCTAGGTACATTCTAGTTATTCAATATACATGGTGGTTAACACCAGGTCATATTGTTCTCTACCAATAAAATCTTCCTGGATGTGTTTTCTGTGTAACCTGCTCTTGGTGAATTTACTTTAGCAGAGGATTTGGATTAGACTGTCTCCAGAGGTCCCTTCCAACTCCTACCATTCTGTGATGCTGCGTCATTGTAGCTTAGCAAACTGCTTCTATGACTTCCCTGTAGCATGTCCCCTTTTCTCAGCTGCCCATCAGCCCCTAAAAGAAATTATTGTAGCACATCAAGACTCAGGGGAAAAAAACCCAAAAACTCTCATTTTCTGATTTCTACTCTAGGTGCTCCTAAAACAAATTAAACCTGACAATTTTTTTTTTCATTGTCCTTTATTCTTATTTATTTATTTAATTCCCCTTCTCTTACAAGGGCACCATTTCTTTCAGAATGCATTGAGATTTACCATCTCATTTCCCAGCAGTTTATCGCTAGGTTACTCGTGGGACAAGATTGCTTTAACAAGTGTTTACTAGCAAAGGGTTCTGCAGATGATGTGGCAAGAAAGAGCATTAAAAGAAACTCCCCTAAAACGTAAGGAAATGTTTATGGGCATCTGTACGTTAAAAGAAATGCATTAAAAACCTTATATAGAGCGAGGAGGTTGTGTAGAATGAAGCAACATCTGGTGGCTTTCATAAGTTGAAGAAAGCATGTAGGTGTTGTCCTCTCCATTGTACAGATATGCACAGCACTGCAAAGAAAGATCCTAGTCCGTGCTGCACTCCTGGATTATGTGTAAGATAAGGTGCAAGACATTATATCTGTCTTTGCTGAACTTCAGAAGCTCACTTCTTGTTAGCTCACTTCTCCAGCCTATCCATATCTTCCTGCAGGGTGGCCCTCCCTTTCCAAGTGTCCACTTCCCCATTCAGTTTGGAGTCATCAAAGTTTTCTTCAGACCTCCCAGCACAAGCTCAGAACATCTAAATTAATGTTTTAGATGCATCCAAAGAGATCCCAGTGAGACAGGATTAGATTTGCCTCTTTCATTAGTGCAGTGGTCACCTGGCACGCATGGAGAAGTGTGGCCGGCAAGTCTAGGGAGATTCTCCTCCCCTCTGCTTTGCCCTACTGAGATCACATCTGGAGTACTTGGGTCCAGTTCTGGGCTCCCTAGTTTAAGACAGGAAACTGCTGGAGAGATTCCAAAGAAGTCTATGAGGATGATTAAGGGACTGAAAGATCTGTCTTATGAAGAAAGGATGAGAGACCTGGGGCTGTTTAGTCTGGAGAAGAGAAAACTCAGTGGGGATCTTATCAATGTTAACAAATAACTCAAGTGTTGCTGTCAAGAAGAAGGGCCCAGCCTCCTTTCAGTGGTACCCTGTGATAGGATGAGGAGCACTGGACACAATCCGGAACAAAGGAAATTCTATCTCACCCTGAGCAAAAACTTCTTTACTGTGAGAATGATGGAGTACTGGAACAGCTTCCTCAGAGAAGCTGTGGAGGTTTGACTTGATTTCCAGAGCTTGCTTCCAACCCCCACCATTCTGTGACTCTATGAACTCAGAGAGAGCTAGCTGCCTGATAAAACAATAGTCCATACCTCCTGTAGGTCATACAAATTGGGCCAAAACCATGACAATATCCACCCAGCTGAGCTGACTAAAAGCAACACGTGTTGCTACTTGTTTGTACCTAGAGAAGCAATTAAGATGCATCTCAGGTATTGGCTCAACTTGTCTATTCTTATCCTTCTTCCATTATTTACAACTCTATAGCATTTGCAGAAAATTCTGCTGCATTAAGATTCACATCCCATCTCAAAGGCAGGTTTTCATCCCCTCCTTTGTAAATCAGGCTTGCATTGGCTCCCCATGAAATGTATTATATATCACGCTCATTAACGCGGCGTATGAACACATGGCTGAGAAGATAAGGCACTTCAAGAGGAGGAGAAATGCTGAGATGGCAGGCTGCCTTCTGTAGAAAGGAAATGTCAGTAAAACTTCAGCACAATGAGATTCTTCAGTCATCTTCCTCAATAACCCATTCCACTTGGTAACTATCCCTCTGAGCCTCTCCCTACCCCCCCCTCTCTTGTGCATGACATTTGAAGAAGCAGCAGCAAATTCTGAACTCAGACAAAGGTTGTTGAGCCATTCAGAAGAGTTGAGGAAGGCTTGAAAATGTTCTTTTATTCAGCTTGCATTAAGTATAAGCTCTACAAACATTACCAGTAGGGGCAATACTCTGAATTCGCCAGTCACAAATCAGTGAGTTACTGCGTTTCCTTTACCACACAGCGTCTCCATCTTCTGTAAATTTTTGGATGCAGAAGAGGGAAAATACTGAATTCCTTCATCCCAAAATGAGTGCTGGCATTTCTCCCGTGGGTTCAGAAATATCCTCTTAAAAAAGTTGCACTTTTCATTTCAGCAAACGATCCAATTTTTATCTTCTGCCAGGCTATTTCAGGCAAAAAAACACCCCAGAAGTTCAGGCTGTTTAGAGCTCAAGTTAGTGCTGCATTCATATCATTTGAGGTGATTGATTTTTCTGTCTATAATTTCCTGGCACATGTTGTGCTGCATCTTTATAACTAACATTTGTTGGTGAATGCTTGTTATCATTGGGAGCTAAGGAACTGGAGCAGAGTTTAATGTGCCACTTATCATTTTCAAAGCGCTGTTATTGCATTTCTATCAGCATCTTCATATGGGGCTGTGGTTCCAAAGCAGCAGTGGTGCTTTGCAGTAGCGAGTGCTGGAGGCAAGTGGGTGTGTGTTTCCATCCCATGTCACACTGGTAGCTTCCAAATCCTAGTTACCAAATCTTTTGTTGAATAAGGATTCCCCAGATGGAAAATAAGAATAATCTAAGAATCGCAGAATGGTGAGGGTTGGAAGAGACTTCTGAGGGTCATCTGGTACAAATGCACTGCTAAAGCAGGGTCACTCAGAGCAGGTGGCCTAGGATAACATCCAGGTGAGTCTGGAATCTCTCTACAGAAGCAGAGTCCACAACCTCTCCAGGCAGACAGCCCCAGCACCCTCACACAAGGTTTTCCTCATGTTCAAATGGAATCATCTGTGTTCTAGTTTCCCTGTTGCCCCTTGTCCTATCACTGGGCACCACTGAAAAGAGACTGGCTCCATTCCCTTGGCATCTACCCTTTAGACATTGATAAATATTGATCAGATCTCCTCTCATGCTTCTTCGATCCAGACTCAACAGCCCCAGGTCTCTCAGCCTTTCCTCATCACAGAGATACTTCATTTCCCTCAGCATCTTTGTAGTCTCTCTCCAGCAGTTCTCTGTCTCTCTTGAACTGGGGAGCCTAGAACTGGCCCCAGGACTCCAGATATGGCCTTACTAGGACATAACAGAAGGAAAGAAAAACCTCCCTTGGCCTGCTGGCCACTCTCTTCTCAATGAACCCCAGGAGATCATTGCCCTTCTTGGCCACAAGAGCACATAGCTCGCAGTGAACTTGTTGATCACCATCACTCCCAGGTCCTCCTCTGCAGTGCTGCTTTCCAGCAGGTCAGTCTCTTGTCTGGAGATTATTCCTACCCAGGTGCAGGACTCTACACATGCCCTTGTTGAACTTCATTAGTCTCTTGGTAAATGAGAATAAACTCTGAGGCACTGGGTTATCAGACACGTGAATGCTCCTCTTGTGTTTCCTTGCTAAGTTTGCTTCTTCAGCTAGTAAAAATTTCCTGGGGTTTATGAATGAGCAAAGAGCTTGAAGGGTGTTTGAGGCTCAAATGGAGAGGAGTAGCAGAAGGAACTGAAGAAGCAGGATAACAATTTTCTCATTTTTCCCTGTGTGAAATGGAGAGATATTTAGCATTTGAAACAAGCTCTCATTTTTAAGTTTTCTTCATTTATACAAAATAAAAAGAAGCTTCATTGAGACATTTCCTCAGTTCAAAGCATGGAGTGACTTGAAGCATTTCCTTTGGATTGATTTTTTGTTTCTTTCTTTCTTTCTTTCTTTTCAAACAGCGACAAATTCCTTCTTTTTAAGGAAATGACAGTGAAGCCACAACCAGTTTTTCATGCTGTGATCCAGCAGACGCATGCACAGGCTCCTGCCCAGCTGCCTCCCTGCTGGCACGTTCCATGGCCACAGATGTAAAGTGCATCTCGATGCCAAAGAGATGCCTCTCTCGCCCTTCCGATCTCTCCAAATATTATTTGTTCCCCCCAGGAGATAACTGTTGGTTGGAGGAAGATGTTGAACATGCCTGAAGTTGCACAGAACACCAGATGTCTGAAGTTGAGATTTCTTGCGTATTTCAATGTCCATTCATGCATTGGCAAAGGGGAAAAGTGCCTGAAGTCAGTCCTATTCTCAGAACACAGATGTTTCTAGTACTTAAGGGGGGCCTGCAGGAAAGCTGGGGAGAGACTCTTGATCCCCTGACAGTGTAGTGATAGGATGAGGAGTAACAGTTTGAAATTGAAAGAAAGGACATTTAGATCCAATAAAAGCAAGAAATTATTTACTGTGAGGGTGGCAAGAAAATTGGAACAGGTTACCCAATGAAGTTGTGGATGCATCATTTAAGTAAGAAGATGTGGTTTTGATTACAACCTGGAGTGGTCTGTGCAAATTCACATGGTCTGGGGCGAAATGTCCAATTTATCTGCCATAAGTTCTCCATCTTCACAGAATCACAGAGTTACCAAGGTTGGAGGAGACCTCAAAGATCATCAAGTCCAACCTGTCACCACAGACCTCATGACTAAACCATGGCACCAAGTTCCATGTCCAATCCCTTCTTGAACACCTCCAGGGAGGTGTTCCACCACCTCCCTGGGCAGCCCATTCCAATGGCTAACAACTCTCTCTGTGAAGAACTTTCTTTTAATACCCTTCCTTTTACAATTGGAAATGGGAACTTTTCTCTTTCCTGTCTTACCATGCACTATGAGGGTAACAAAGACCACAAGTGACAATCTGTCTTTCAGTGTCTTCACATCTGCCACTAAGGGAAGGGCAAAAAGAACTAACCAGAGGTGAAGAACAGCAAAAAATCTTCTTGTCTTTGGGTAGGAGGTGCTGCAGAATTGCAATTTGTCATTAAGAATGTCTAATCTTTACACATCATACCCAGATAGGCACCCATAGAACATGCCTGAAAATAGGAGTGATTGTGGACCAAAAGACCAGTTCAGACATCACCACATGAAAAAAGGACTATTTTATAAATAGTATCTCCTGTTCTTTAGTGGATGGAGGACATCTGATTCTCTGATTCTACTTAAATGAGTAAATCCCTGAGGACTTCCTATTAGAATATGGAATATGTGGAGTTACTTCATCCATCAGTGAGAACAAGAGCTGCATTTAGGCAACTTTAGCAGAGGTTGAATTCAACTTTGCTAGTATGGGTTAAGGTATCTCAGCAGCTGCTCTTCAGGAGTATTAAGGAAGACTGACATCAAAGATGTAAGAGCTTGAATATCTCCTTGGATGGCCCAGTATGCTTTGTAGGAGCAGATCGTGTTGCTTATGTAACAGTAAATAAGAAAGGAAAGGAAGAAAGGTCAATCTGGTCCTTCAAAATGACCCAGGGAAGGCTGCATTCTTTGGTCAATATCCTTTTTTGGGTCAGGCAAAGACTTCAAGTTGCTTCTTCCACCTTTCCAGTGACTTCTCCACTCTTCAGGCAGGAACCACTGAAACACATGGGCTACTTGTATGAAAGGGAAGGCTATTTACAGTCTTTGTAGCTTGGGAAAACCTTTTTGTGTTTGGCTGTAATTGGGAGCCACTGATAAATTTTTGCCGTTCCTCATCCTCTTACTCCTCACAACAGCCACTTCTGAGATAAAATTCAGGCTATTGTCCATACCTGCAGGAAAGCAAAATGAATTGTGAGATGCATGACCAAAAAAGTCAGACTGTGGCTGCATACAAGAGATGGTGTGGTCTTATTGCAAAGACACTGTTGTCCAGAAAAATGTCATTTCATTCTGACTGACTAATTTTGCTGCCTGCTAAATCATCTTTACAAAGCCCTTCAGGAAGAAATTCCACATGAAAATACAAGCTGCCTCACTGACAACACTAGGCAGATTTCACCACAACAAATTATAGGTACAATTTCTACAGATGAGCTACTCCATTATTTTATATATATGTATATATGTATTTTTTTCTCCTGCAGTACTCAAAACACTGACCTTAGGTATATTCCTCAGCTCTGGCTCTCACACTCATGCTGGTACTGCACAGTGAGAAAGCTGGGACAGAAATTAAAAGAGAGATATGGGGACACAGTGGAAAGGAAAGGAATCTCCAAAGGGATATAAAAATGTAAATAATAAATGTCATCTAAAGCGTCCTCTTGGGCTGAGTCATTTGCACAAAGAGAAGCTGGGTCAGACAAGAAGCAGTTGGAATAATCCTCTTGGAATTTGTGAATTAAAAGCAGTGGCCTTTGATGTGACAGTACTTGGCTCTAATTCCCAGTATTTATGGATTTCTGTTCCCAGGTCCCTCCATTACTTTGCTGGCTGCTGAAGCCAGGTGTGAAGAGAAAGCTTTCCATTGCCTTTTTACCCCCAAGACTGCAGCATTTGAATGAGCAGCTGTTAAAAGCAGAGGGAATTTCAGAAATTCATTTGGCCTGTAAAGTAATGACCCTCACAAAGCCAAAAGCAGAGGCACCATTTCCAAGCACTGAAATGTCATATGGAAAAAAAAAAGACAGACAGACGTAAGTTCTGAGGGAACCATCAAAGTAGAGAGGAATACTCTGTTAGTTGCTCAGAACTGGGATCAGTTTGAGAAGTTCTGCTTCAGAATTGTAGTATGGTTTAGGTTGGAGGGTTGGAAGGGAACTTAATGATCATCTAGTTCCAATTCCCCTGCTATAGGCAGGGACTCCACCAACTACAGCAGGTTGCTCAAGGCCTTTTCCAACCCAGCCTTGAATACCTTCAGGGAGGGGGCATCCACAACCTCCTTGGGCAACCTGTTCCAGTGTCTCACCACCCTCACTGTAAAGAGTTTCTTGCTAGTATCTGGTCTAAATCTGCCCTCTTCCAGCTTCAAGCAATTGCCCCTCATCCTGTCACTATAAGCCCTTTTAACAAGTCCCTCATCAGACACAATGCTTCTGTGAATTTGGTCTGTGCTAACGTATAAGCAAGGTGCATCAGGGTGATGCTCTCCTTCAGTTGGTCTCCTTCCTTCAGGTTAGGTTGTGAACAATGTTCTCATGAGTCCTTGAGACATATAAAACCTACTTCAGTGTACACTGTCCTCAGTAAGAAGGAGAGAAGTTTAGAGGAGGGCTTTTGATCAGAAACCTTGTTCACCACTGAAATGATGAGCATGAGCTCTCGTTACTCTGCCTGATGGGATCCCACTCGCATGCAGAATTTCAAGGTAAGCTGGCCAATGAAGAATCTGACTCACCTGCAGAAAGCACTGAAAGCTGTTCTTAGATAAAGAAGAGAAGGGCTTCCACTTGTCAGTGTCTTCCTTTGAACTGTAGGATTTATGTATGTTTAAAAACAGCTACACAGGTACTTTGTGTAGAATGTTTATCCCTACAAGGCGGACCCATCAGATCAACAAAGTCTCTCATAGTCTTTGGTGTCCTTTTCAGCTTTTCTATGGAGTTCAAGATATGACCAACTTCATAATATACTAAATCCCATCACACAGGCAAAGATAAATTACATTATCTCTATAACCATGCAGCAACATTATGGTTCTTAAGGTGTGGTTGCCATAGGTCTCACTGTTCATATCCCACACATACCCAGTGCACAGCCAGATGTTGCAACAGAAAGTTAGTGTGTCCATATTCTTCTTAACAGAAGATATTCTGCAGATACTGCTAGCTGCCTCCAAAAAGCCTCACAAGAAGAGGAAAGACCTTAAATTGTTCATTTCCCCTTTTTATTCTGAACCAGACTGACATTAGGTTTTAGTTTTAAGAGGTCCTCAGCGCATTTTACCTATGATAGATGAAAGTTTACCTAAAGAATTTCACAGATCTGATGAAAGATCATAGCTCTCTAATTCTTTATCACAAAAGTAAATTGAGGAATAGCACTTCTGCCTTCCTCCAGCATTCCTACTGCCTCAGCAGTCTCCTTGATGGAAACTTTGCAACCAGTGCTAATGATGCTGGCTGTCCCAGAATGAGCTTACCAGCACATGGGAATTGAATTCAGGAGCTGAATTCTGGAACTGGATTTGGATACACATGGATTAGGATCGAAGGCAGAATGGACAGGATCCTCCTCAGACACTTGCCATTGAAGAAGAGGCTTGATCCTGGTGATAACTCAGCTGTAGACTGAAGATGATGTTCATGGGATGGATTCCCTTGTTGGTATTTGTCCTGTTCATTCCTTCCCACAGATGTCACCTCTGACTTCCTGCACCTCATCATGGGGCACAGAATGCTGCAGTGCCCTTGGTATGCACAGGAGCAAGTTTAAGCCAGACCCTTTCTGCAGCTCAACCCCTGGCAAGAGCTCTCCCCATCAGTGTTCTCACTGCTAGAAGCAGCCACGGGCTGTGCAAACTTGCCCTGAATTTTAGAAAGTCCCCTCACTCAGGAGAGACTGACCTGGGAACTGAACAGAATCAGTTCTGATCTAGGTCAAACTAGGACACTTATATAAGGAACTTCAGATTTGGTGCCTATAGCATTGGCTTCAAAGCATATATGTGAATGATGAAACCAGCTTCAAAAACAGTCTTGGTTTGTGAAAGTAACACTGCAATATCCAGGACAGTGGTTCAGCTCACCCTCCCTGCATTTCCTCCCCACTCTTGCAGGCAGGGTGGGAAAGGAGGAGGGCTCCAACTCTGTTAGATGTGGCTGCAGTGATGTGCTCCAGCAATTCCATCTGAAGTTTAAGTGCTACAGCTTCTCCCATAAATAAAAGAACAATACCCTGGCAAGTTAATTTCACTAAACTTTTGACCCTCAACTATAGAAAAGATCTTTAATGTGAGGCAGTGGAGAGATTATGTGATGGCCGTGCTGAAGATCTGCAAGGGAACAGTTAATCCTGGCCTCTGAGTGAAACGCTGTGATTTAAACACACCAAGAGGTTGGCTTCAGCTTGTTTTCTCAGCATGAGAAGTGACACAACTCTTGTGCTGTTCTTTGGCCTCTTGTCTGATAACATGTCCCTCTGTTGTGACATATTTCTCATTTTAACCAGGCATAACAAATAGCTTCATGCTGTTTTGTTTTCTTTTCTTTTCTTTCCTGGTGCCTGTTGCCTGGGAAAAGAAAAAAACAAGTTCTTCTTCAGGGCCACATTTCCTCACAAACATTTCATAGAATGCACTGGGTTGGAAGGGACCTCTAAAGGTCATCTAGTTCAACCCTCCTGCAGTAAGAAGGGACGATTCCCATCAGGCTTTTGCAGCCAAAGGAGTTTGTTCAGCACCTTCATGATTTTTTTTTAGGGTAACTTTGTGTTTGGTGGTAAGATCCATTCTGGCGTGGTTCCTGGGTCAGAGGAATGGCAGAGACCTTCAGAAAGTCATTTCAGTTTTGAGGCTTGCTGTAGTCAACACATTTTCACTGGAGAATGAGGATGTGTCTATGATGTGTTAGCTCTTTTCCACACCACCAGTAATGGGAAATGCTAAATTAGTTGTTCATGCTGAGGGCTGAATTTGAAATCTAGCCTAAGCGTGCTGCAAGTTGTGACCACACACTTCTGGGCTAGTAGCTCATTTGTTTGATTAGTTACATTAAGTATGATTATGAAAAGCACAATTATGGGAAGGTGAAAGTGCAGATACTGTCACAGCATAGAATCACATAACGGTAGGGGTTGGAAGGGACCTCATCCTCATCATCACCTTGTGGAGAAGAGATGAATTAGGGGGAATACAGAGGAATAGAATCTGCAAATACAACTTCTCAGCTTTTAACCTGCTGTTATTGCCCTTGTATTGCCTGATCAGGCTCAAAACTCTGGAGCTGGTCTGGAGAAGTGGTCAGTGTGGAAAGTTTTTCTAGCACATCTTTTGTTTGCACTGGCACAGTCTGATTTTATTTTGCACTTGTGGTTGGAAATACACCTCAGTCTCTGGAAGTCCACTTTCTTATGAGTAAGCCTACAGGAGAGACTCTAACTCGCCCAATCTACAACCTCAGACCTCTGTGACTGCAGCTGGCCTGGTTCCTGGCCACAAGTGGGTGTTTTATAACTGAACTGACCAAACTAGTCTGTGACTCTTCCTCATCTGATGAGGATTTATGAATCACAGCTCAACAGCTGCCTGCTGATAACAAAGCAGCACATTCAGTTCCCAAGTTATTATTCTATTGTTTCAGAGGAGCTGCCAGAGGGTTAGTCAACCAAGATCCAATTAAGATTGGGACCAGTCTGCATGATAAATGTCTTGCTGAGCTTACAGCACCATCTCCCTGAAGAGTCTCAGGATATACATTCCTGAATGGACTTTGTTCCCATCTGATGTTCATTTGATTCTTGCTAGGCTTTGCTCTCTAAATGAGTCTCTTTTTTAGCTTGACTTCCTTGGAAGAAACTGGGAAGGTTTCAATTGCAATGGAGTGAATGCTTTAGTAGTTTGGATTGTCAAACTCATTCGCTCACTGTCTCTACCAATTTGCCAGATCTGATGATTATGCAAGTCAGAAGATGCTAAGGGTGACTCCATAGCCTGCTTAAGTGTCATCAAAGACACGTTATATCACTAGACATACCTTTAGTCAGACCCAGAGCAGTCATTGCTTTTCTGCTGGAGTTGTCTATATGCACAAAAGCTTCCCAAGGGCTGCTGGGGGTTGTGTTGTTCCATTATTCCCCAATTCTCTTACAAGTATGGATCAATTAGATTATAAACATGCCAGCCACCCTACATCTGCATGCTGTCTAGCCTGAACTGATACGTGATAGCCCCACTATTAAGACTCCTACAGCTGCACTCTGGCAGAGTTCCTCACATGCAAATACATTTGTCTGTCTTAAATGACAGTTTGAAACAGAGATCATCAGAGTCTCATTTTTAGCCAATTACCCAGCATTTGCTTTGCCCAATTTGCACAGAGAACAACCTATTATTGCTCTTAGTCTGGGGGGAATTGTTTGCTTTTCACAGCCTCAAAAGCTGCAGATGGAAACCCTTTTTTTAATTTTTTTTTTGGGGGGGAGAGGGGTGGTGGTAAGTGGAAAGGGGTAAATATGTAAACCAATAAAGTGTGGAGGAAATTGTCTGTAGATGGCATGAAGGGAGAGAGCAGAGAGCAAGAGAGCAGCTCACCACTGGAAATGGTGGCATTGATCATTGCTCATTAACGATGAAAAAGACCAAGCCACTGTCACTTCTGCCATACTTCATGGCAAAGCAGTGCTTCTAGTCTTGTCTCCAAATCCAAAGGGATCTCAAAATTACTGCATTCTTAGAGGGGTGGGATTTTTAGAGGGCTGGAAGCCCTCTGCCATGAGGACAGGCTGAGAGCTTTGGGGTTGTTCAGCCTGGAGAAGTGAATGGCACAAGGAGACCTTCTGGTGGCCTTTCAGCATTTAAAGGGGTCTATAAAATGAGCACAATCTTTTATCAGGGCCTGTTGTGGCAGGACAAGGGGCAATGGCTTGACACTAAAAGAGGGAGATTTAGACAGGAGAGAAGGAAGAAATTTTTTACACTGTGGGGGTGGTGAGACCCTGGCCCAGGTTGCCCAGAGAGGTGGTAGATGCCCCATATATGAAGCATTCCAAGTCAGGTTGACTGTGCTCTGAGCAACCTGCTCCAGTTGAAGATTTCTCTGCAGGCTGCAAGGGGGTTGGACTAGATGACTCTTAAAGGCCCCTTCCAACCCAAACCATTCTATGATTCTGTGATTCAGGGACTCCATACATTGCTGTTACTTCGTAAATCAAAGTGATCATAGAACCATAAAAACGTTTTGGTTGCAAGAGACCTTTAAGATTATCAAGTTCAACCAATAATCCTTCACTGTCAGATGACCACCAAAACATATCCCTCAGAACCTTATCTACACAGGATTTCAATATGTCCAGTGATGGTAACTTCACCACATCTCAGATCAACCTGTTCCAGGGATTGACAACCCTTTCAGGGAAGAAAGTTTTCCTAGGAAGAAATCACACTCAGGACATTAGACATAGAGGAAAAAGGGTTGCATAATGGAAAAGTCAATCCTGGCAGAATAAGAGTCTAAGTAGGCCAGAAAATAAATTTGACTGGAAATGAAACAATAAATCCCAGCCATCAGAGGGGACAAAGGTTGGAATACACTCCCTATAGAACCAAAATCTTGACTATGTGATCAGTTTATAAAACGAGGCTCATATGATGTGTCACCATATGCCCTGGGAGGCTGCAGATCATGACTCAGGTGGCCCTTCCTGACTTAACACTTCTGAGCTGCAGTTCAGATGGCAGTAAGAGAAGCAACAGCCCAGCAGAGAAACATAATTCAACACAAGACTTTGGGAATTGCAGAGTCAGCTCTCCAGGTGCTGCCGGCATCTGCGTTTCTCTGCCTCTACCTAGCAGACCAAAGCGAGAATGTGAACAGTCGATTTATGACTTTTCCTTCTCTTTTCTCCCAGTGACAGGAGGGAACTTTGTGACCCTTGAGAGAAGCAGAATGTAAAAGCCATGGACAAGGTGTATGAAACTCTTGTGGTTTTTGTTCTTTCTGCTGACTCCAATGCACACGCCACTTAATTTGATGGTTAGTAGTTATGGGCAACCATAACTGTGTTTAAACAGCACAAACAATCCTTCTCCCTGCAGATCTCATTACTGGAGAAAGTTCTTAGCGCAGGTTCCTCTCTCGGAAGGAAGCTTGGCTTTACAGAATCAGCAGAAATCTGCTACTGGGCAGTAGGAAAGGGAGACTGGGTACAGTGGCCCCAGCAGGAACCCTGGGCATTTTGTGTTCATAGCCAAATGTGTTCTGATGACCACAGTCATTTAGTTGCATTGCTGCAATTCACCATACAGTTTTCTACTAATTTAAACATGTATCACAGCAGGATGCAAAGAGCCTTCAGGATCCTTCAAAGTGCCTTCAGGATCCTTTAATACAGTGTCAGAAGTAACTGAGGTTAACTGAAACTCACTGTTTAGAAAGGAAATAACTCTACAGGCTTCAAGCTATAAACCAAGAGATTATGGGCAAGTTACAGGGGGAAAAAAGAAATCATGTTGATTACATGTGAGGCACTTTATCATTGTCCACAAGGGAAATACTTCATTCATGGCTTTTCTTTGTATGAGAGAAGAGGAAAGGCAGGTATCACACAGACCAAGCCACAGAATCATTGAATGGTAGGGATTGGAAAAGACCTCTGCAGATCATCTAGTCCAACCCCCCTGCTAAAGTCAGTTTGCCTAGATCAGGTCACACAGGACCTCATTCAGGTGAGTTTGGAATCTCTCCAGAGAAGGAAACTCCACAGCCTCTCTGGGAAGCCTGCTACACGTTTCCAGCACTCATGAAGTAAAGTATCTTCAAGTTCAAGTGAAAGTTCCTGTGTCCTAATTTGTACCCATTGCCCCCTGTGCTTTCACTGGCACCACTGAAAAGAGCCCAGCCCTAACTCCATGACCTGCAACCTTTAGATATTTATATGCATTGATCAGATCCACTCTCAGTCTTCTCCAGGCTCAACAGCCCCAGGTCTCAGCTTTTCCTCCTCACAAAGATGTTCCAGTCTCCTCAGCATCTTTGTAGCCTCCGCTGGACTATCTCTAGTCGTTCCCCATCTCTCTTAAACAGAGGAGCCCAGAACTGACCACAGTACTCTGCCTGTGGCTTCATCAGGGCAGAGTAGAGGGGAAGGAGAACCTCCCTCAATCTGCCAGGTACAATCTTAGTGCACCCCAGGAGACCATTGGCCTTCTTGGACACAAGAGCACATTACTGGGTTATGGTGAACTTGTTGCCCACAAGCACTCCAAAGTACTTTTCTTCAGAGCTGTTTTCCAGCAGGTTACCTCCTCACCTGTGCTGGTGCAGGGGTTTATTCATCCCCAAGTGCAGGACCCTGCACTTGCACTTGTTGACCTTCATGAGGTCCCCCTCTGCCCAACTCTCCAACCTGTCCAGGTCTCACTGAAGGGCAGCACAGCCTGATGGGGTGTCAGTCACTCCTAGTTTTGCATCATCAGTAAACATGCTGAAGGTCCACTCCATGCCTTTATCAAGGTCACTGATGAAGATGTTGAACAAAACTGGGCTCAGTAATGACCTATGGGGATATTTTACAGAAAGGAGAATCTTCCTACATGTGCATCACCACCTTTTTATTGACTCAGATGTGGAGCTTTCAGAGGTCCCAAACTGTCTGTGACCATTTTGCTGAGTGAGTCAGGAGCCACAGCAGACAGTTTTAAATAGATCAGGCAAATCTTGTAAGAAGTTGGGAGTCCACAAATGGATCTTCTCTGCTAAAACAGTTCCTCAGAAGAATCCCAGCATTATCTACTAACAGCCACCAGAGACCTGGACATCACAGCATCTCAGAGGGATATCTTCAGGGATAGGAGCTTAGCTCCAACTTAACTTCCAGAAAGCATTCTACAGAGGGAAAATGAGTAGATAACCAGTTGCTTTAATCTTCTAACAAAATCTAGATGGATTCATTCTACAACTTCTTGCACCAAGGTGTTTTATGCTTTCAAGGTCTAGCAAAACAAAACAAAGCAAACAAACAAGTTATTGAAATAGCAGCAGAGATATGAACTTGGTAGAGTTAGATAATGGTTGGACTTGATAATCTTAAAGGTCTTTTCCAGCTTAAACAATTCTATGACTCTATGCCATCCTCTTCCACTCATGATATGTGTTTGCTCTATCATTTAACACACCCAACACCCATCTCAGTGAAGCATTATAGATGAGGGAGAGCCACGCTGCATCTTCACAGGGGTTCCTCCTGCTTTTAGGTCAGAATTACCAAAACAATAGCTTTTGGAGTGGTTGCAACCACTGCAAATTATGCATATGGGGATTTTTAAATGATGCAGTCTTCCAGGCATGGAGTTCTCATTTTACAGCATAAATATCTTCCTTGAGAGAAGCTTCTAACAAACTGAGCACAGAAAATAATGCATAATTGCATCCTGACATCCATGACTTATATAGCTGTTTAATAACCTATCTATTATACACTCTGTGAGAGCACAAGTGGCACAAAGGACTCTTTAATAAGTCATTGACAGGGGAGGAAAGATGCATTAGCAAGGAGGAAAGAGTTGTGATTGAGTTTTATTTGAGGGTAGGAGTTTCTCGTTCAGGTCTTGGACTGCATCCTTGTAAATGCAGTGGGTTTTAAGAGCTGTCAGCCGTGGTTTAATTTAATTAAAAACAAATTGCAAAGTTGCAATGCTCAGTATTAAGGAAAAAACCCAAACTCCTCTTATTTATATGCTTATTTTCAAATGTTAGGCAGCCTGTCACTCTCTAGTAATGTAAGGCAGACTATAAGCCAAAAGCTAATACACAGATCATAAGTGTTGGTTGACAAGACAAAAGGATGTGATTGTAATTAGAAGGGGCTGATGCTTTGTGACTTTTGAGCTTGTTTTTAAAAAGGTTTTATACCTGGATTCACTTCTGTTTGTGGAATGTGCCATATTTTATAAGGGGATGCTTACTTTTCATCCTCCCTTTAACTTCTTTATACCTTTCATTTATTTATGAAGTATTTCTTATGTTGTGGGTTTTTTTTTCCCTGATAGATGGAGAAATAAAATTATTTTTTAAATATATATAGAATAGAATAGAATAGAATAGAATAGAATAGAATAGAATAGAATAGAATAGAATAGAATAGAATAGAATAGAATAGAATAGACCAGGTTGGAAGAGACCTTCAAGATCATCACATCCAACCTATCATCCAACTCCACCTAATCAACTAAACCATGCAACCAAGCACCCTAACAAGTCTCCTCCTGAACATCTTCAGTGATGGCAACCCCACCACCTCCCCAGGCAGCCCATTCCAATGGGCATTCACTCTCTCTGTGTAGAACTTCCTCCTAACCTCCAGCCTAAACCTCCCCTGGTGCAGCCTGAGACTGTGTCCTCTTGTTCTGGTGCTGGTTGCCTGTGAGAAGAGACCAACCTCTGGATGTCTACAACCTCCCTTAAGGTAGTTGTAGAGAGCAATAAGGTCACCCCTGAGTCTCCTCTTCTCCAGGCTAAGCAACACCAGCTCCCTCAGTCTCTCCTCAGAGCACTTGTGTTCCAACCCCCTCACCAACTTTATTGCTCTTCTCTGGACTCGTTCCAGCAAGTCAACCTCCTTCCTAAACTGAGGAGCCCAGAACTGGACACAGTACTCAAGGTGCGGCCTAACCAGTGCAGTGTACAGGGGCAGAATGACCTCCCTGCTCCTGCTGGCCACACTGTTCCTGATGCAGGCCAGGATGCCATTGGCCGTCCTGGCTGCCTGGGCACACTGCAGGCTCATGTTCAGCCTACCATCAACCAGCACCCCCAGGTCCCTCTCTACCTGACTGCTCTCCAGCCACTCTGACCCCAGCCTGTAGCTCTGCATGGGGTTGTTGTGGCCAATGTGCAGAACCTGGCACTTGGATGTGTTCAATCTCATGCCCTTGGACTCTGCCCATCTGTCCAGCCTGTCGAGGTCCCTCTGCAAAGCCTTATTGTATAGGCATAAAGCAGTTCACAGAATCATAGAAGCCTTTTGGTTGGAAGAAAAATTCAAGATCGTTGAGTGCAACCAACACTGCCACACCCACCATTGAAGCCATATCCCTTGGCTCCACATCTGAGTGTCTTTTAAATACATTCAGGGGTGGTGACTCTACCATTGCCCTGGGCATTCTGTTTCAGGGCTTGACAGCCCATTCAGGGAAGGAAAATTTCTGATGTCCAACCTAAGCCTTCAGTGGTGCAACTTGAGAGTGTGTCCTCTAGTTTCCTCTAGTTGTCACTTAGGAGAAGAGACTGAATCTCACATCTCTGAAAACCTCCCTTCAGAGAGTTGTAGAGAGTGAGAAGATCTCCCCTCAGCCTCCTGTTCTCCAGGCTAAAAAATCCCAAGCCCCTCAGATGCTCCTCACAAGACCTGGGCTTCTTTGCCCTTCTTTGGACACTCTCCAGAACTCAGTGTCATTCTTTTAGGGATGGACTTAAAAACCAAAGCTGGTGTTGGAGGTACAGCCTCACCAGCACTGAGTACAGGGAGACATGTACCTTTGCCTGGCAAGATTCTCTTCTCTTTCTCTAACATGCTTGATCACTCATGAATTGCTAGGTATTGTGGTGGGTGTCACCATGTAGGCCCATGCATCTTTTACAGCTGTTTCTAGACAGAACTGCATTAGCTGTACTAATTTAATAATGACCTTGTGCTCACCTTGATGCAAAATGACACCATTGGCTTGGGAAGAAGCAGCTGAACATGTAGGCTTCCTGTGTTCCCAGTCTCCAAATTAATATTTTTTGGCAGTCACTTGGAACATAAAAGCACTATTATTGGGGGATAAAAAACCCAGTCTGAAACCCCTGTAAGCTGGTATCTGTAGCCCTGGAGTGACCTCAAGAGCATCCACATGGCTGTCATTAGCCATGAAGCGCAGGCAGTGTGTGTTCACATTTGCTGAGGAACCTGGTGTGGATATATTGAAATCAGACTTCAACAGCAGATGCCAGGGGGAGAGTATTAAGGACAGAGGTTCTACTGTACCCTGTAGAGATCTAGTATCATAGTATCAGTCAGGGTTGGAAGGGACCACAAGGATCACCTAGTTCCAAGCCCCCTGCCGTGGGCAGGGACACCCCACACTAGATCAGGCTGACCACAACCTCATCCAGCCTGGTCTTAAACACCTCCAGAGATGGGGCCTCAACCACCTCCCTAGACAACCCATTCCAGGGCTTCACCACTCTCATGGTGAAGAACTTCCTCCTCTTGTCCAGCCTGAATCTCCCCACCTCCAGCTTCATCCCATTCCCCCTAGTCCTATCACTACCTGATGTCCTGAGAAGTCTCTCCCCAGCCATCTTGTAGGCCCTCTGGAATTGGAGATGATGTTTATCAGTCATCAGCTGATTGACTTTTTTGCATAAATTCATCTAATATATTTTTCAAGATGTGTAAATTATGCTGGGAAGTCCTGCAGCTTAAGTTTTTGCTGCCTGAAGTATGTTCTTTGGCATATTTTGATCCTGCCACCTGCTATTTGCATTTCAGAACTCCCCAGATCTCTTGTTTTGTTTTGGCTGGTTATGATTTTGGTTTGCTTTGGTTTATTCTGTTACTTTATGTTTTGCCCTGTTCCGGTTTAGTTTGCTTTGAGTTGGGCATTTTTGTTTGGTTTCGGTTTGCTATATTTTCATTTGGGTTGGGATGGGTATTTTTGTTTTGTCTCATTTTGCTTTTGTTTTCTTTTACTTTGCTTTATTGTGCTTTGCTTTACAAAGCAGCTGATGAATGTTGTTCCTGTTTTGAGATGACTTTGCAGACCTCTGACAGCTCCCAGCAGTCTAATTTTCTGGGATGATGAAGCCTAATTTATTTAGCCATTCGTTGTAGGCAGATTGTTCCACTTCTGTGATAATCCCTGTCACCTTTTTCTGTATCTTTTCCAATTTTATTCTGAACCATTAGAGACGAGGGAATTGGAAAGGAACACTCTAATTAGTGAGGAAATAATAGATAAGTGCCATGGTTTAACTATGAAAACAGATCTTTGCAATTGCCAGGACTGGACCACCACAATGCCCCCCTTTTGTTTTATTCCTTGTAGTTTTCCAGTGGGCACCTCCTTCTCCTGTAAGTGGAATGGAAATGTCCTGAGGACAGCAATCATCATTTAGATCCCTCTTCAGTGTCTGGTACTGTTGAGTCTGACACTGGGTTAAATCTAGGACCAAGCTATGCAAAGGGCCCTGCCTGTAAATATCTCTTTACCTTGGGTTTTTTTAGATCAATTCTAGATCAATTTGAAGACTCAACTCCTGCTCTTCACTGTCAGATTCTGCAATGATCTCCCTTCCCCATTCAGTTAAAAGTCTCTGGTTTTGATTGGAATCTACATGAATTCAGCTTCAAGAAATTGGTTAAGGTTCTGCGTTTCTCTGCCAGATTAAACTGTCTTTTATTACCCAAGATTTTCTCCCCATGAAGGTATTTATGAACTCTAATGAATGTTCCTCTTATTAAGCTAAATGCATTCAATTCTTTGACTTCCTCCCACCCCAAAATATAGAATTTTTCCAGTCCTATCTGTGGATACAGGTAGGGAAATGGGAAATAGGATTTCATGTCCTATGTTGCTTTTAACACTGTGCCATTCTATATGATGCCTTCAGAGAATTCCACAGAGTGAAAAAAAAAGGAGGTGTAAAGTCTCTTGGGTCTCAGTGGTCTGTTTTCTCCTCTCCACTCTACCCATGCACTCACACATCAACTGATTTCATGTGAAACTTAATGATCTTGCTTGTACTCAAAGTATCTAAGTGGGAAGTGGCTTTGTAGTCACGCTTGAGGCAAAGACCTCTTGAAGCAATCACTCCTGTGAACAGCTGGATTCAAAAACTATGTGGCAGAAGCTAAGTGCTCTCCTTTATTTTGCTGAAATACAAGCTGCAAGTGTCACTCATTATCATTTATTATTCCAAACTATGATGAAGGGGAAATAAATCTCTTTGGCTTTAGTCCTGCTCCTTTAAGTTTAGCCTGTCAGGATGGAGAACAGGAAGAAGTGTCATTTCCTTGAAGTTATATTTGAGCAACATTAATATATATGTATTGTGAGAATAAAGCTGCAGTGAGAATAAGCAATAATTTTATCCCTTGTGAGAGGAGTTCAAGCAGCTGCCAACATTTCTGAATGGCAGAAAAAAGACAGTGATAGAAAAAACCACATGGAAGTAAATCTGTTCTCCTGAACAGACACTTTCAATAACCTGCTTTTGAGTAGCAACCTCTTATTCAGTCTTCTTCACAAGAAAATGATAGAATCACAGGATCATCTTGTTTGGAAGGAAGCTTTAAGTTAGAATCAGAGAAAAATAGAATAATTTTTCTTGGAAGGCACCTTTAAGGAAGAATCACAGAATCATTTTAGTTGGAAGAAACCTTCAAGATCATTGAGGCCAAGATCATCCAGTCTAACTATTAGCCTAACGCTGCTAGGTTGGTGAAGCTCAGTGAAGTTCAGATGAAGCTCTATTGCCTTCAGTGACAGTTGGCCAGTGGAAAAGATGGGAGAAGATGAAGATACAGAGACTAGCAGCTAAGAAGTGTTGTGGGACAAATTAGGTGGCCAGGCTGTGCCAGTGCTCATGTCTTAGTTAATGTCTTGACCAACAGATAATTTGTGATCCTACAAGGACAGCACTGATTTTTCATCAAATAAAATAACTTTGGGTTATTATTTTGATTCCATCCCAGACTTACAAATTAGGGGAGGCAAGAACTAGTCATAAGTTGTGCCTATCATTTTCTGACCAGCTTTAAGTGTGAAGGACAATAGGCATATGATTCATCTGCATTGCTGACAGCATGATCTTTTGTTTCTTGCTGTTGATTCAGCTGCATGAATTCAGGCTTCATTGCAGATTTGCTCTAAAAGTGATCATGAGAGAATTGTCTCTGAATAGGAAATTAGGAATTGCAATAGGTCACCTTTACTCTGTGAGTGCAAGAAGCCATCTGGGCATCAGATAGACTTTTGGGCTGTTTGCTGTAGCCTGTGCAAATATTCTCCTTTCTTGCAGTAAAGAGGAAAGGACAGTTGCACAAAGCACTTTTCCATGACATTTCTGGCCTACATTCGTCTGAGGGACACAATGAAGTTTTTTGAGAAGAAGGAAGTGAGACAATCTCCTCAAAAGCTTAGCTCTAGGTAGCAGTCCTCCCTGGTTAGCCACAGGTATAACACTTCACTCAATGTCCATCAAGTCTAGCAGCCTGGCCTGGCCTGGCCAGATCATGATGGTCCTATCTGATTGTAGATGGAAACATCTGCCTGATAGAATTTGGAGAGGGACTAAGTTCCTCTCCAAATAGAAGAGTTCTTAATCTTGGTGAGCTTCCTGAAAACATGATCATTCACAGTAGAACAGGCTCTGCAAAGCAAGCAGGTAGCCCTAATATGTTGTGGTCATCACTGATCATGACAGCAATTTCAGTTGTTGATTTTCAGAATTTCATAAAGACAGATGCATCCAAAAATGTGGCATTCAGGTCAAAGCAGAAAGACATGCAAATGTCAACAAGTTGCCTTCTACATGTGCATTGGTATCGGGGCTTGCAACAGAGTGTAGAGCTAATCAATACAGTCAGCAGGCTTGATCTGACTATCAGAGACATCCATGGTCAACTAGATATCCACCTAGATATCTGTGTTTAGACAACTGAACCTTATCTAGGATGCTTGTTTCAGGGTGAAATGATCTGTCTAGGCTCCTCTGACTATGCTGATCAGAGCTGTATTGACTTGGATGCTTGACTTGCATGCTGATAACAGCAGACAGAGACTTAAATAACCATGGCTTGTGCTAGAGATGACTCCCACTGAACTCGTCTTCAAAACACCATCAGTTTTTCCTCATATTGTAGGATGAGGGGCAATGGCTTCAAACTAGAGAAGAGCAGATTTAGATTGAATATTAGGAACAAGTTCTTTGCCATGAGGGTGGTGGAACTTTGGAACAGGCAGCCCAGGGAGGTGGTTGAGGCTCCATCCCTGGAGATCTTCAATATGAGGCTCACAGGGCTCTGGGCAACCTAATCTAGTTGAGGATGACTGCAGGGGGGTTGGACTGGATGACCTTTGGAGGTCTCTTGTAACCCAAACCATTCTATGATTCTATGATTAAACAAGGTATAGAAGTATTTTCAAGCTAAACCTTTATTCCTATCCCTCAGAACTTCATGGATACTAAAGCATAGGCACCCTCCCTAGGTCAAGCATTTCCCAGTGTGTTCTTCTTAGCACCCAAGTTATGTCTTAGAAAGAACACCAAAACATCATCTAGATATTTGCTCATTTTATTTTTAGTGTATTTATGACAAGGTGAACAGGATTTTGTCACATGTTTGAATCACTAACCTGAGCATTGGGATTTCTGGATTTAGCCCCCAGCTTCAGCACCGATGTCCTGGGGGGCTCTTGACAGGTCCTTTAACTTCCTTGTCCCTTAGACATTAATAGATAAAATGGAGGCTATTTTTCCTAAGGCAGTTGAGCTGTATGCACTAATGACTGTGAGATGTTACAGTAATGGAGACATTTGACAAATGTAAAAAATGCTGCTGCTGTTATTAGAGTGATGGATCAAAACTTCACTTTGGGTTCATTAACTTCATCTTTTTGCTTGTCAGTTTATAAACATACTATTTTTGGCAGCTCAGAATCCAAAGAAGTTGTTCTTAGCACATAAGGGCTGCCTGAAATTTAAAAAGCAGGATGGTGCAAGGATGCAAGGTGGAAGTGTTCAAGGCCGGGTTGAATGAGTTCTTGAGTGACCCTCTTGTGGTAGTGGGGAGGAGAGGAGTGTGTGTGTTGGAGCTAGATGATCTTAAAGGTCCTTTCCAAATGAAACCATCCTATGATTCTATGATCTTCTTCTCTTTGAGGGTGGTAGAGAACTGGACCAGGCTGGCCTGAGAGGTGGTGCAGTTTCTTTTTCTTGAGTAATTTATAACCTACCTGGACATCATCTTGTCCTACCTGCTCTAGGTGAACCTGTTCTGGCAGGGAGGTTGGACTAGATGATCTCCAGAGGTTGTGTGATTTAAGGTACCTCTGCAGCTTACTTGCCCTGTTGGTGTGCCCTGCAGCAGGTTGGGATGTTCTTTCATTACAGGGCAGCAGGGATGCTGGAAAGTTCAGGGTAGCAATTCCTCAGCCTGATGTATCTAGATCTGACAGCTCCTTTTTCTCCATCACTTTTGTTAATGTATGTTTTGGCAGAGGTAAAAATGCTTTGAACATCAACCAAAGATCTGCCATGTTACTGTGCCAAGAAACATAAGTCATAAACATGATGAATATTTGCCTGCCTGGTGCCAGTGATCACAAAGGGTCACAAGTCAGTGTCACCACCGTGTTGTACACAGCCTCTCTGGGTTTTACCAAGAGACAGTGTCTGAGTTTGTTTTCTCATCAACAGCCCTGTAGGGTGAATTTCACAGAATCCCAGAATCCAAGCATGGTGGAGGTTGGATGGGACCTCTGCAGATCATCTAGTCCAACCTGCTTGCTAAAGCATGGTCACCAGAGTAGGAACACAATGTCCGAGTGGGTTTGTAACCTCTCTAGAGGAGACTCCCCAGCATCTCTGGGCAGGCTTCTGCAATGCTCTGCCACCCTCAAAGTAAAGAAGCTTTTCCTTAAGGTCAAGTGAAACCTCTTGTACTATAGCTTGTGCCTGTTGCCCCTTGTCCTACCACTGGACACCACTGAAAAGAGCCCAGCCCCATCCTCTTGACCTCCACCCTTTAGCTATTTCCAACCTGACTAGTTACTATGACTTGTGGTGCTGCCGTATCTCCCCACAGATCATCCACATAACAGTGCAGGTGAGTGCAGGTTCCAAATCTTGGGCTCAGGCAGGTTTGATGAGGATAAACTCCTCATTGTGAAACTCTGCAAAACTTGCTGTTACAAAGCTCCTGTGGAAGAAGAACATAATTAACAACACTCCCCTGGAGAGGGTATCTTTTAATCTTCTTCAGATAACCCACCACCGTCAGAGAACACAAAACAAAAGCAGAGATCTGAATCACGGTGCAAACAATGTCATTTTTCTCGTGTGTGATTGGCTGGAATTCCCTGTAACAATTTTACACTCGCTATTGAATTTAAGATCAATTATTGAGACTTGTAAGGGAAAATTGCCAGGCTGTATTTCAGCAAGCGTGACATTTCTGTTGTGTGTGAGAGCCTCTTGGACATTAGGTTTCCACTCTCAAAAGCACAGCGTGGTTTCAGAGAAGCAACGGGGGACTAAAAGCAGGATATTTTATTGAGGAACACAGGATTTATTGGACTCAATTAGACTGTGGAACCATTTGTTCCTGTGTCTCGCCTCAAGCAATGAGTGAATTCCAGTACTTCAGAGGCAAGAGAAATTGTAGTGGAAAAGGGGACATGGGAAATTTTCTTAATGAAATTTGGAAAGTTTTCCTAATGACCTAGAACTTTGCTCTTGCTAAAGGGAAACTCCAGAACAAACTGTGAGTCCTACCATGAAAGATAGGTCATAGAATCATTCAATCATAGAACGGCTTGGGCTAGAAGAGACGTTAAAGATCTTCTGGTCCCAGTCCAATATGGGCAGAGACATCTGCTAGACCAGGTTGCTCAAAGACTCATCCAACCTGACCTTGACCTCTTCCAGGGAGGAGGAATCCACAACTTCTCCTGGCAACCTGTTCTAGTGTTTTGCCACTCTCATTGTTAACATTGCCTTCCTTACTTCTAGTCTTTATCTCCCTCTTTCAGTCTAAAACCTTTGTCCTTTGTCCTTTGATCCTTTTAAAAAGTCCCTCTCCGTGTTTATGCAGTCTTCCTTTAAGTAGTGGAAGGTTGCTATAAGGTGTTTCTGTAGCCTTCTTTTCTCCAGAATAAACAACCCCAATGCTCTTAGCCTGTGTTCATAGGTCAGGTGTTTCAGTCCCCTGATCATCTTCCAGGCTTTCCTCTGCACTCATTGCAACAAGTCCATGTCCTTCACCCACAGAGTTGGACATAGCACTGCAGGTGAGGTCTCATGAGCATCAGAATAACCTCCTTCCACCTGCCAGTCATGCTTCTTTGGATGTAGATCAACATATGGGTCAAGTGAGGACAAAACTCAGAATGAAAATTTAAGCTAGATTTGGGTTAAAATGAAGGGACAACTCTCACTTTTAAGGATGTGTTATTAGTAACTTTTATTAAATCCATGATAGCAGCATCTTGAGACACTAGCCTTGATCAAAGTCCCCTTGGTATCTATAATATATACAATAAAACACAGCTTCTCTTCTGGATTCCCCTGTCCCATCATATTTTCAGCAAGAAGTGGGGGAGGGGGGAAAAACCAACAAGAGGAAATATTATTTTCATCAAATCTCAGTTGTTCCTTATCCCATACTCCCTAAAAAGAAGAAAAAGATAACTTAGTTTTCTTGTATCCATCTTTGCGATGAACACTGGAGAGTGATGTCCTGCAATAAATACCATAAATACCATAAGAGGGGAGGGATAGTCACAAGGAGGTGTTCAAAAAAGGTATAGACATGGCACTTCAGGATATGGTTTAATGTCCATGGTGGTGTTAAGTGAACAGTTGGACTGGGTGATCTTAGGGGTCTTTCCCAAACAAAATGATTCTGATTCTAAATGTGATCTCCAGCATAGTCACTGAGTCAACTCAGTTTTTCATTGCTTATTGTGCCTGGTCTGATGGTAGATACATGTTTGATCAATTATGTTCCAGCAAGCCCTTGTAGAAAGTAAATAAAAGACCTTGTGGCTGGAGGTTTGTGGGAGTAGGAATCTCCCATTTTAATGGTTGACTTCTGCATACCTAGATTTAGGATAGTCGAAGGTTGACTTCTGATCAACCCCAGATTTAGGATGGTCGAAGGAAAGGCTTCATACCATATGTTAAGCTCTCAGCTTGATGAACTCTACTCATGGGCAATAACTTTATAGCAGAAACTTTTATCTTCTGGCATTTTGCTCACAGCATGATTCTGACCCTGACTGAAAATCTTGGTTTGGTTTAGAGCAGCACAAGTGTCTTTGGGGGTCAGAGGGGAGACCGTATTGCTCTCTACAACTACCTGAAGGGAGGTTGTAGACAGGTGGAGGTTGGTCTCTTCTCCCAGACAACCAGCACCAGAACAAGAGGACACAGTCTCAAGCTGTGCCAGGGGAGGTTTAGGCTGGATGCTAGGAAGAAATTCTTCATAGAAAAAGTGATTGGCCATTGGAATGGGCTGCCCAGGGCAGTGGTAGAGTCACCATCACTGGAGGTGTTTAGGAAGAGACTGGATGGGGTGCTTGGTGCCATGGTTTAGTTGATTAGATAGTGTTGGATGATAGGTTGGACTCGATGATCTCAAAGGTCTCTTCCAACCTGGTCTATTCTATTCTATTCTATTCTATTCTATTCTATTCTATTCTATTCTATTCTATTCTGAAGTCAGGTCTGGGACAAATACCAGAGATTCCACTGCAGCTGGAGAGGGTATACAAAAGATCTTAGTGATGAATCTTTTCTGCTGAACAGTTTATGTGTGGATCTAAACAGTCAAGAGTAACAGCAGAGACCTTTTCCTAAATTCTTGTTGATCTCTGGAGGAGTTTTCTATGATGCCTGAACTAGAATACTGCAAGATTGACATGACAAGGGATGATGGTTTTAAACAAAAAGAGGGAGGCTCAAACTGGAGAGAAGGAAGAATTTTTTACACTGACAGTGGTGAAACACTGGCCCAGGTTGCCCAGTGAGGAGGTAGATGCCCCATCCCTGCAAATATTCAAAATCAGGTTTGACATGGCTATGAGCAACCTGATCTAGATGAAGACATCCCTGATGAATACAGGGGGGTTGGACTAGATGACCTTCAAAGGTCCTTTCAAAACCAAACATTCTGTGATTCTATTCTGCGATTCTAAAGTGTGGCTGAAGTTGCATACAATTCAAATAGCAATAATGACTAAGAAGCAGCTGGGTTTTCCCTCAGTTTCAAACTGTCTGTGCACAATCATGATGGAACAATAAGCAAAACATCTCTACGGGTTCGTTTGGGGCTTTTAAGCCTTTGGAGCTATTCTTTGCACATGTGGAAGGCATAAAAAGAAAGACATGGTAATTCTGAACCTCCATTCAGACTTCTGCAGCGTTTTAGCACATTAAGAATTTAGAACCATAGAATCCTAGAATGATTCTACAGATGGTTCCTGGAGCACATGAGGACACTTGGTCAAGATGTTACACCATCATAAACAATTTAAACTACATTTCATCTTGTTTGCTTGGAAAGGAGTGCTGTGATTACTCACGCTGGCTCCTTGTGTGCTGAGACACAAAATCATGGAGTCATCATAGAATAGCTTTGGGTTGGAAGGGACCTTAAAAATCTCAGAATCACAGAATCACCAAGAGTGGAAGAGACATCAAAAATCATCAAGTCCAACCTGTCACCACAGACATCATGACTAAACTGTGGCACCAAGTGCCACATACAATCCCCTCTTGAACACCTCTAGGGATGGGGACTCCACCACCTCCCTGGGCAGCCCATTCCAATGGCTAACAACTCTCTCTGTGAAGAACTTTCTCCTCACCTCCAGCCTAAACTTCTCCTGGTGCAGCTTGAGACTGTGTCCTCTTGTTCTGGTGCTGGTTGCCTGGGAGAAGAGACCAACCCCTTCCTGGCTACAATCACCCTTCAGATAGTTGTAGACAGCAATAAGGTCTCCTCTGAGCCTCCTCTTCTCCAGGCTAAACAATCTCAGCTCCCTCAGCCTCTCCTCATAGGGCTTGTGCTCAAGGCCTCTCCCCACCCTTGTTGCCCTTCTCTGGACATGTTCAAGAATCTCAATGTCCTTCTTAAATTGAGGGCCCCAGAACTGGACACAGTACTCAAGTTGTGGCTTAACCAGTGTTTCTAGTTTCAACCACTTCACCATGGGCAAGGACCCCTTCCACTAGACCAGGCTGCATGAGGCCTTGTCCACCATGGTCATGAACACCTCTGCAGGGGGGCACCCATGACATAGAATACATAGAATAAACCAGGTTGGAAGAGACCTTCAAGATCACCACGTCCAACCCATCAACCAATCCAACACCACCCAAACAACTAACCCACGGCACCAAGCACCCCATCAAGTCTCCTCCTGAAAACCTCCAGTGATGGCGACTCCACCACCTCCCCAGGCAGCCCATTCCAATGTGCAATCACTCTTTCTGTATAGAACTTTTTCCTAACATTTAGCCTGAACCTCTCCTGGCGCAACCTGAGACTGTGTCCTCTTGTTCTGGTACTGGCTGCCTGGGAGAAGAGACCACCTCCCCAGGCAACCTGTTCTAGTGTCTTGTCACCCTCACTCTAAAGAATTTCTTTCTAATATTGAGTTTAAATCTACCCTCCTCAAGTTTCAGTCCATCCCCTGTCATCCTAGCACTACAAGCCCTTGTAAAATCCTCCTCCTCAGCTTTCTTTTAGCCCCCCTTCAGGTACTTAGTGAGGCTACTATGAGGTGTCCCTGGAGCCTCCTCTTCCCCAGGCTGAACAATGTAAGAGTTAGGGACCATTCTCAGTTCAGTTCAACACTAATTTCTCTTTCAAGTCTAATAACCATGCTAAAGCTTAACATTTAAATCAGAAAATTAATCACTATAAGATAGAAAAAAAACCCACAAGGAAGAAGTTCTTCTTGGATTAAGAGCTACAGGGATGGAGAATCCATCACAGCATTCATTAAGCAGATGAAATAGTTAATACCACAGTGTTACAAATGTATTTCTTAATTCCTGCTCTAAATTAGAACTCTGCAAATAATTGATATTTTGCTTCACTGGGCAAATTAAAAATAAAAAAGAAAGAAATTGATAATGAAAGAAAACATTTTGGCATGAATGAACTCCTCAATTTGTAAACTGTAACACTGCTAGGAAGATCTGAGAAATGAAGTCTAATTATAGTAGCACTGCAACTGTAGTAATGAGGGACTGGAGAGTGTGACTGATAAGCAGAAATAAAGGTCTAATAGGCGTGATGTCTAATATAAAGGTCTAA
This sequence comes from Dryobates pubescens, assembly GCF_014839835.1. Lineage (NCBI taxonomy): Eukaryota > Metazoa > Chordata > Aves > Piciformes > Picidae > Dryobates > Dryobates pubescens. Next base: position 14,666,001 of record NC_071625.1, on the reverse strand, counting down.
CAGGCACAGCCCTCTGACAACTAACCAAAGCATACCTCAGACATCTGTGGGATTGTGCAGAGGACAGGCATGCCAAGAAATGCTTGGAAATAATATTTGAAGGTGAAGAAACTCCAGTGAAGATGTGGCTCTGATGATGATTGAATTTTTTCATGCATGCTTTGTGAGTGGACAAGGTAATTAGCCAGCTGAAACATGCACATCAGGAGATTTGCCAGCAGTAGGGGAAAGCATGATACTGAAGGAGGAACTTAATCCTCTGGATGTGGGCTGCTGAGCAGCTGGACCCTGCTGTGTGATGGCTGGTTATTAGTGCATGGTATTTGGTCTGTTGTCTACCATGCTTCAGCAAATGAGAGAAGTATAGGATAAACCCAACCTTCAGTCCAAGTGTCCATTTAGACAGGTAGTGGCTGGGAAAGAGGATTAGAGACAGGTTCTGGAACAAGCAACTATTTCCAGTGGGTGAAGTAGATCCTGAACAGAGCATATAGGGTCCCTTCCCTTCCCTTCCCTTCCCTTCCCTTCCCTTCCCTTCCCTTCCCTTCCCTTCCCTTCCCTTCCCTTCCCTTCCCTTCCCTTCCCTTCCCTTCCCTTCCCTTCCCTTCCCTTCCCTTCCCTTCCCTTCCCTTCCCTTCCCTTCCCTTCCCTTCCCTTCCCTTCCCTTCCCTTCCCTTCCCTTCCCTTCCCTTCCCTTCCCTTCCCTTCCCTTCCCTTCCCTTCCCTTCCCCAGTTTTGCTGTCCTTGAACCCAGCACTAAAGGCATGGCCTCATCAGTGCTGAGTATAGCCCAATCACTTGCGTGGTCCTGCTGACCACACTATTGCTGATAGAGGCCAGAATGTTGTTGTCTTCCTGGCCACCTGAGAACACTTCACTTTATGTACTTTGCAAGCCAGAGATGCTGCTGCTTTGTTTGAAAGCTTGATGACATTTTTGTTCCATGACATTGTGAATTTGCCAGAGGGATAACTGAACCTATGTGATAGAATCATGGAATTATTTCAGTTGGAAAAGGCCTTTAAGATCATCAAGTCCAACCATCATGATGTAGGCTGCCAGATGAAAGGAGTCATTCCCAAGCCATGACTCTTGGCTAAAATATTGCTCATAAAACTTCCAGGGACTAGACAACAATGAATAGAAGAGACAGTGACCTTCAGACTCATAAGCAAAAGCACTGAGAGTTTGTCACCAATGTTTGGGAGTTTGGCACTAGCCATGGGTGGAGGAAGGATGCACACAAATGGGTGATTACAGTAGCTCTGTTGACTCTCAAAATCTATTAAAAAGGCAAACATTTCAGGGGGCAAGAAAGAAGATCTCTGACAACCCCCCATGACTACCTTGAATTTGAAGAGCAAGTAAGAGGGTGAGACCCAAAGCTATTTGGAACCTGCTGTTTGGCTGATTGAACCCCAGTGATTTCAAATGTCTGGTTTTGAGCAAACCTTTCCCACATGTTTCTATTCTCTCAAGACATAACCTCTTCAACTGACTGAACAGTGGCACACTGTGTTCTGTCTCTACCCAGTTATTTATATTCTTAATAAAAAGATTAAAAAATGAAGTAAGCCAGAAGAGAGACACAGAGCCTGAGCAGGGCAGTACCCTGTTGAAACATGCCAGATGCTTTGGATTTTTCACACTCTTGATGTCTGCCTTGACATGTATTGAGCCCAGTATTGTTAATTCACAAGAACATTTTGTTTATTGGGAATGTGCAGTGAATTGTAATGGAAAGTCAGCTGACAGAGGCATAGAATAGAAGAGAATAGAATAGAATAGAATAGAATAGAATAGAATAGAATAGAATAGAATAGAATAGAAGAGACCTTCAAGATCATTGTGTCCAACCCATCATCCAACACTACCTAATCAACTAAACCATGTCACCAAGCAACCCATCCAGTCTCTTCCTAAACACCTCCAGTGATGGTGACTCCATCACCTCCCTGGGCAGCACATTCCAATGGCCAATCACTCTTTCTATGAAGAACTTCTTTCTAACATCCAGCCTAAACTTGCTCCACACACTTGCAATACTCTGTCCAGCTCTGGAGTCCTCAGCAGAGGAAAAGCATGGACCTGTTAGAGCAGGTCCAGAGAAGGCCACAAAAATGATCAGAGCTCTGGGACCCCTCTACTGTGAGGACAGGCTAAGAGAGTTTGGGTTGTTCAGTTTGGAGAAGAGGAAGCTCCAGGAAGACCTTACTGTGGCCTTTCAGTATGTGAAGGTAATCTAGTGTGACACTGTTATGACAGGACAAGGGTTGGTGGTTTTCCTAAAAGAGGGAGATTTAGTCTAGATATAAGGAAAAAATCATTTACAATGAGGGTGGAGAAACACTGTCCCAGGTTGACCAGAGAGGTGGTAGATGTTCCACCTCTGGAAACATTCAAGGCCAGGTGGAGGAAACTGAGCAACCTGATCCCTGTATACAGCAAAGTATGAGAATAAACCAGTGCAAGACGCTACATTTTAGGAAAAAAAATCAAACAGATGACATCTGGAGCTCCATTAATCAGCAAAATGGATGTGGAGGTTGCCCAGTTTTGTTGTTGCCCCCTCTTGCCACACAGAATTCAATACCAGGAGCCTAAGCCTAGACTAGTGAAATCACAACACAGATCCTTGTCTCCAGGGCAGCTTGCAAGGTAATGCCCTGTTTGAAGCTTGGCCAGAAAAACACAAACATTTGGTGGGTGGTTTTATTCAAGAAATAGTTAAAAGCATCAAAAGACTCTGCTTATCTCATTCACATCACTAAATGGGCAACACTAGAGGACTTTTGACCATTGTGAGAGGAGCTCAGTGGTCTACCAGGAAGTATTGATTACAGTAAATGACGTCTCCTGACAAGCTTGCTCAGTGCCAAGTCAATCATGAATGAGTTTATGAAGCTGTCTGCTCCACCTAGGCTGCCCAAGGTAGTCCTGCAGGGTTACTCTGAAGAAAATGAAAGGACAGGGCCTCTGTAATACCTAATGTATCTTTCTGACAGAGAAGGAATACAATGTAGCTCTGGGTTTACCACCGTGAATGCTACTGAAATCAAGGACTCGTGAAGCTGCTAGGGAGGGGAACCTAACACAACCCATCCATGGAATGGGTAAAGAATTAATCCTCCTTATGAAAAGAACATCCACAACCCTTCTCTTTTAGTTGGATGGGATATTGGTAGGTCATAAGACTACAGTCAGATGCTTGGGGGAGTAGCTAAGAGCTTTATGTGCTGCCAAGACTGGTGGGTCCCTCCACCATGAGGCTTGGAGGTACTTAGTCCACAGATGACTAAATATCAGCCAACAGTGTGCTCAGGTGGCCAAAGGCAAACAATACCCTGGCTTGTATCAGCAAGACTGTGATCAGCAGGATTATAGCAGGGACTGTCCCCCTCTACTTGGCGCTGGTGAGTCTACACCTTGAATACTGGGTTCACTTTTGCTCCTCACTCCATGAAGAATATTGAGGTGCTGGAGAACATCTAAAGAAGGTCAGTGAAACTGGTGAAGGAAGCTAGGGAAAAGAGACCAAGACCCGCCTATCAAGGCTAATAAGGTTGGCTTTACAGTTTCTGGTCTTACAAAATGATCTCCAAGTTGCAATCAAACCCTTTGCATTCACACAATCACTGCAGGGAAGTGAGAGATGTTGGAAATATTTCAAATGTCAAAGGAAGGAGTTCACAGCTTTTGCTCTTGCTTTATTGCAAGGTAATTATAAGAAGTGGGATCTACATTACTGGCTTCAACTATGATAACAATTGTGTGTGTGACAATTCATCTACATGACTTGACTTGCAAGTGCTATCAAAAAGCATCTCACCTCTGTGATTTTGTCTGTTCCATCATCTACTCTTTCCTCTGTTAACCAAGCAGCAAGAACTCATCTTGCTTTTACTTGGTAAATATTAAAGTAAACTGCTCAGATTTTTTATTTTCCCTGTCAAAGGTTTGGAAACCCACCAGACAGGACTGGGAAGCCACAGTCTGTCTGTATTGCCTTCAGACTCTGTTCTGGGCTCCCCGGTTCAGGAAGGACAGGGAACTGTCTGAGATGGTACAGCAAAGGGCTACACAGATGATTAAGGGACTAGAATCTCTCTTATGATGAAAGGATGAGGGACCTGGGGATTTGTAGCTTGGAGAAGAGCAGACTCCTGCCCATAGAGGAGAGCTGGCTGCACTCCCTAAGGTTTTGTATGGTGGAAAGTTACAGAAGTTCAGTCACTGGATGTCCCATGATCATATTGTGGTGAATGGATATGAAAGTGGTAGAAGCCACCACATGAATAAGGACCTTGCCAATACACTAAGGAGCAAAACTACCAGCTTCCAGCATCTAAGTAATTGCTGTTGGCTTTTAATTTCCAAATGCCAATCACACAAAGGCAGGACCAGCTAGTAAAGTGCAGAAGATAATCCCACTGAGCACACAATGGAATTTAGCAAAGAAGGAGATGATCGCAGAATAAATAATAAATAAACTAATATATAGCTAAATAAATAAAATAATTGCAGCTACCAATGAACCAACAAATAAAACCAGCCACAAAGAGATGCTCAGGTAAACATTTTTTTCTGCTGAGAATACAGTCATAAAATCATAAGATCAATGTGGTTGGAAGGAACTCTTGAAGGTTATCTTGTCCAACTCCCTTGCATTGACAAGAGACACCTCCAATGAGTTTGCTCAGGGCTCTATCAAGTTTAACCTTGACTGTCTCCAGGGATGGGGCCTCCACCACCTCTCTAGGCAGCATATTGCAGTGTTCCACCACCGCTGGCTTGGAGAACTTCCTCTTTATGTCTTACCTAAATCTCTCCTGCTGTAGTTCAAAACCATTAGCCTCTTATGGAGTCGCTGTAAGAAATGCATCTTTTTCACACTTCTGTAACTAGTTTTGAGCAGCAGGCACTGAGAGAAGAATGTAGGTTGATTTTGGTGAAACATTAGGACAGTGAATCAATTATTGAGGAACCTTTTATCAGCGCAGTGAGTGCTTTTTCCATCCTTAGATCAGAAGTGCTCAGTGCATGTAAGAAAAACCAGCATTTTAAGAAGCTCACAGTGGGATTTTAAACTGTGGTGCCCTGGATCTATCACTTGATCTTGCAGTTCACATCCCTGTTGCATATCTCCATAAAATCCTTGAATAACTTCTGTTAATAAGAGACTATTCTTCTGCCATACTCTGTGAATCACTTTTTCTATCCCCGAAATGAGCATCAGGGAACCACGTTTCTTGTTCTTATCCACACTTCAAAGTCAGGTCATGTACAGTCATCTTATTATCTTTCCCTGGATCCAGAGTAATTGCATCTTATACTTCCATCTGTGTTTAACAGCATATCACAGATGAACTTGCAAATGTAAAACAGAATGCCCTCCTCCTATAACAATTATTCTTTTAGCATTGATGGGTTGGGGCTTTTAAGATGCTAAGCTGGCAAGGAGATCCAATAAAGATCTTGATCACAAAGCACAGAAATTTAAAGCTACTTGTTTCTCATAGCATTCTATCTCCACACCATGCACACAAATTAGGCTGATGATGTCTACTATTTCCAGAAGATCAAGAATCATCAAATCATACAATTGTTTCAGTTAGAAAGAAAAGATCTCCATCTGTCAACCTAACACCACCATGGCAATTAAACTGTGTCCCTAAGTGCCATGACTACCACATGTCATGAGCACCTCCAGGAATGCTGACCCCACCACCTCCCTGGGCAACCTACTCCCTGAAAAGAGGACCACTGAAGAGCGCCACTGAAAAGAGCTTGGCCCCATCCTCATGACATCTGCCCTTTAGATTTTGATAAGCACATCTCTTGTCAGCAAACCAAGCCTAGCTTATTCATGAGCTTCGCTTATCCACAGCCAGCTACTGGTTAGGTGATATTGCTTCTGCTTTCCAGTTAGATGGCAGAATGTCTTCAAGAAAGAACAAGGGGGAAAATGCAGTAGAATATTGGGACTAAGAAAGTAGGACATGGAGATGGTTGAAACATCTCAGTATCTGGACTTGAAAGCCTAAAAATTGTGGGGTTGGGAACACTTCTAGACATCAATCACAGCTTTCACATCACTTTAGATAATCCCTTCAGGAATTGAATATGCTCAGGTATACAGGAAATACTTCTACAGAGACAGCAACCAAGCAAATGTAAATGTCCATTGCCAGAGATATCCCAAAGCGACTGAAGAGAAGACTTTCACTACACCTTAAAGATCATTTATTGCTTGCTCCAGTTTCAGACCTGAAGCAAATGAAAGCAAAGATGATGACATTGCTTGGTCTCTGACAGGTCACTTCAGGGGTGACCCCTATATTGCATTTCCAGTCCTGAGCAGATCCCACTGTAATCAGTGGAGATCTTTCCATCTAATTAACTGCATTTTGTGGCAAGCTCAGAGGTCTTTGTTACAGACAGGTCAGCACTTGGCAACAGTGTTAATAAACCTGGGCTAGCAGCCAAGGATTCCTGTTTTTGCTGATGTTGTATTGAAATCTGTTCCCTGCTCTAGTCAATGGATTCCTTGCCTTAGTGATTTTCTAGGGTCCAGTGGATGGACCCACCATTTATAGTAATATACAGATGCTCCTCCACATCACCATCTGCATGTAAATGTTCCCCTGTATGTCATGGCCTTCACTGGATACATGAATATCATGAAAGCTCTTGTGGTAGGAATTATGCCAATTCATCTGGGAGGCTTGTCCATACAGCATCATCTTCCAAAATACCTGTATAGGTTCAGATGGAGATGAGTGCCTACACATCCATTAGAAGATGCTGGCATTCTCTGTTAGCAAGCTCCATTCTTGAACAGAGCTTCACAAAGAGATTCTTCCTGTTTATTTTCCTCTGTCCAGACAACTGAGGCCAGTGTCCTAGGTGACTGCTGTGCATTTTAAAATCTATTTTGGCCTCAGGCACTATGGATACCCTCATCTTGCTTGTTTCTGTTGACCAGATGGTGTCTTCCAGGTGGCAGGTCACATCCAAAGTACAAAGCTCATTAGACTTGCTCTGATCTAATGGGAAGGCAGGCTCGGGCAGGGGCTGGGGGGGTGTTGGGGGGAGGTAGTTGTACAAGGCTATGATAAATGGGGACAGACTTTTTATCAGGACTTGTTGCAACAGGACAAGGGGTGATGAGACACTGGCCTGGGCTGCCCAGAGAGGTGGTAGATTCAAGGCCTGATTGGATAGGGCTCTTAGCAACATGATCTCGTTGAAGATGTCCCTGATCACTGCAGAGAGTTTAAACTAAATGACTTTAGAAGGTCCTTCTCAACCCAAACTATTCTCTGATTCTGTGTTTGTGGGACATGTAAAGCAGCCTTCCTCCCATAGTGTGTTATGGTGATTTTTACATTCATTCAAAAATGTATTTACTGTTCTTAAAAGTCAAGACAAATTTTGTCTCTGGCAGAATCCCCAGTACCCTTGAGATCTTGCTGTACTAGCTGAGATTTTTTGAATAATAGAATAATATTGTTTGGAGAAGGCCTTTAAGAACATCAAGTCCAACAATTACCTAACTCTGCCAAGTCTGATGCTAAGTCTGATGTCCCTCAGCACCACATCGCTCCATCTTTTAAACACTTCCAGGGATGGGGATTCAGCCACCTAACTGAGGAGCCAATTCCAGTGTTTAATAATCCTTTCAGTGAAGTTTCTTCTACTATCCAGTCTAAACCTTTCCTGGTGCAAGTTGAGGCCATTTCCTCTTAGCACTCGTTGCTAGGAAGAAGCAGCCAATACCCATCTGCCTCCAAACTCCTTTCAGAGAGTTGTAGAGAGTCATAAGGTCTCCCCTTAGCCTCCTTTCCTCCAGACTAAACAACTCCAGTTTCCTCAGCTGCTCCTCACAAAGCTTCTTCACTAGAGCCTTCATCAGCTTCATTGCCCTTCTTTGGCCATGCTCCAGGAAAAGACTATTGTAGTTTTACCCTTCTCTGAAGCTGGCCAGAACACCTATAAAGAGAAGACACAGATAAAACAATTGACTGACAAAAGAATCTTTGTCTGAGGTTGGCAGAGGTGACTTGGCTGAGATTGGTTGTTTGCTGGCATGTCCTCCAATCTACCTGAGAAGTCACTTCCTTGGACTCACCTTGGACTTTGGCAACTGAAGCACTCCTATATATTAAGCAGCAAGACTCTGTGCAGCTATTTCTTTTTAAGTATGAGTTGGGCTGAGTGACCTTAATAGAAAACTGCCAACAAAAGCACACACACACACACAAAAAAGAGTTTAATTGAATTAAGTCTAAATAATATGATCTTGAAGTTTCAACACACGCTTATCTATTGACATTGTCTCACAGTTAGAATAAAAGAACAAAGTCCTTGTTCTGCTCTTCTGCCAAGCAGGCAAATTTGTAATACACAGCAGAAGGAATCTGAAAGGCAAAGTCTTCATACAATCTTTAATCCAATAGTAGAAAGTGAACATCAAAGGTACTGCTGCAGAAGTGTGGAAATGCTCACACTGCAGAGAGCTTGGTGTCCAACAAGGACACGTGTTCTTTATTTCATATACGACAGAGGCAAACTTCTTCCTAACATCCAGCCTAAACCTCCCCTGGTGCAGCTTGAGACTGTGTCCTCTTGTTCTGGTGCTGGGTGCCTGGGAGAAGAGACCAACCCCCACAGGGCTACAACCTCCCTGAAGGTAGTTGTAGAGAGCAATAAGGTCACCCTTGAGTCTCCTTTTCTCCAGGCTAAGCAACCCCAGCTCCCTCAGCCTCTCCTCACAGGGCTGTGCTCCAGACCACTCACCAACTTTGTTGCCCTTCTCTGGACACGCTCCAGCAAGTCAAGATCCTTCCTAAACTGAGGGGCCCAGAACTGGACACAGTACTTGAGATGTGGCCTAACCAGTGCAGTGTACAGGAGCTGCTGGCCACACTGTTCCTGATACAGGCCAGGATGCCATTGGCCTTCTTGCCACCTGGGCACACTGCTGGCTCATGTTCAGCCTACTGTCAATCAGTACCCCCAGCTCCCTCTCTGCCTAGCTGCTCTCCAGCCACTCTGACCCCAGCCTGTAGCACTGCATGGGGTCGTTGTGGCCAATGTGCAGAACCTGGCACTTGGACTTGTTAAATCTCATGCCCTTGGACTCTGCTCATCTGTCCAGCCTGTCAAGGTCCCTCTGCAGAGCTCTCCTACCCTCTAACAGATCAACACTTGCCCCCACCTTGGTGTTGTCTGCAAACTTACTGATGATGGACTCAAAGCCCTCATCCAGAGCATCAATATTAAAGAGCATGGGGCCCAGCACTCCAAAAGTTCTTCATGTTCAGACAGGGTATTCCACAATTAGATTGGATATTAGGAGGAATTTATTTACTGAAAGAATGGTCAGTCAGTGGATGTGGCGGAGTCACCATCCCTGGAAGTGTTCAAAAAGTGAGTAGACCTGGCTCTTCAGGACACAGTCAAGTGGTCATGGTGGTGTTGGATAGAACACTGGTCTTGAATATCTTAGAGGTCCTTTCCAACACCCAGATTTGACTGATGCTGGAGACTAGTTACTTATGCTGTGCAAGTTGCTTGTGCTTGGTTTGAACCAGTTCCTCCGCCCTTATCTTCTTATGACTCCAACCCAACTTGATAGAAGCATACCTACGTGAGTACTGTCGCCTTGATGAGGTTGTTGAAGTGTCTTCTTTTTTTGTTATTATTATTTTGAGCAGCATTTTCTGGGAGCTGCTGTTTGTTCTTACACATATTCCCCCATACTGTTGCTTTGGAGATGAGGAAGGTGGAAATCAAGTAATAAAAGTTAACATGAAGGGATTACTGCAAGTCCTTATAAGGACTTGGGGGAAATTATTATGCAAACAGATGGTATGCTGAAAAAGAGTTAAAAATACTTCAGATTAGTTTCTCTGGATGCTGAAAAGAACTGATATTAAAGGAACAGAAAGATATAATGACATTAGGGAGAGATGAACCAATCTTTTAAAATTCCTCGTGGATCTGCAGCATTCTCAACTCCTTCCTTCTGCTTTTTGTTCTGGATTCCTTTTCATTTAAGGTCACAAAAAATGGTAAAAATAGTCAAGTGTAATTAGACAGTGGGGATCTCAGCTATCAGAACAGGGGCTGTGTGCTCCCCATCTGTAATTTCAGCCCTTAGGTTTTTGCCTGGGTTTTGCTTTCTTTGCTTTTCTACATCAGCTTTCCTTCCTTTCCTGTTTTCTTGTATATGGCTTGAATGTCTGTAACAGTATCTGATCACACTTGACCATCAGTCTAAACCCGTTTGCAACAGCTCATGGGGTTGATGTCAAACTGCAAAGGATAATCCTTGATTTCAGCTCTGATCCTGGACTCCTTCATAGAATAGAATAGAATTAACCAGGGTGGAAAAGACCTTTGAGATCATCGAGTCCAACCTATCATCCAACACTATCTAATCAACTAAACCATGGCACCAAGCACCCCATCCAGTCTCTTCCTAGACACCTCCAGTGATGGTGACTCCACCACTGCCCTGGGCAGCCCATTCTAATGGCCAATCACTTTTTCTATGAAGAACTTCTTCCTAACATCCAGTCTAAACCTCCCTTGGTGCAGCTTGAGACTGTGTCTTCTTGTTCTGGTGCTGGTTGCCTGGGAGAAGAGACCAACTCCCACATGGCTACAATCTCCCTTCAGGGAGTTGTAGACAGCAATAAGGTCTCCCCTGAGCCTCCTTCTCTCCAGGCTAAGCAACCCCAGCTCCCTCAGCCTCTCCTCTTAGGGCTTGTGCTCCAAAACCCTCACCAGCTTTGTTGCACATCTCCTACTTCCATTTTTTCACCTCTTCAACAGGGAAAACTGACTGAATGAGAGATCTCCTTCTTCATTGAGGTCTGATGGGACACTCACAGGGAAATGATCTGGTCAGAGATTCCCTTCATGCAGATCATAGCATAGAGTCATAGAATTCATTGGGCTGGAAGGGACCTCTAGAGGTCGTCTAGTTCAACCCCCCTGCAGTGTGCAAGGATGTCCCCAAGCAGATTGGGTTGTACAGACCTTGTGCTAGATCTTCTAATGATATAAAACCAGAATTAAAAATAAAGTTCAAATCTGTTCCTACTCAGAAGAGAACCGAATGAATCTCAGGTAGAAGCGTTTGACCTATTTCCTGGACAGTACTGTCTTAACTGCACAGACTGGAGGAGGAATGAAGGTCAAAATCAAGACTCCTACTAACTATAAGAATCATCAATGCTTCTAATCATTAAATCTAAATGTGCAACCCAGTAGGATTGGGTTTTTACTGCGTTTGCTCAGTCAGACATAATCCTTTAGCCTCATGGAATTCTGTGTTGCTGGATGCTGACCATAGAATCATAGAATGCAGTGTGTTGGAAGGGACTTTTAAAGGTCTTCTCATCCAGCACCCCTGCAGTTAGCAGGGAAGTCTCCAACTAGACCACTTTGCTTAGAGCCCCATCAAGCCTGAAATGGAATGTTTGAAGTGATGAGATCTCCACTACCTTCCTGAGCAAACTCTTCCAGTGTTCCACCACACTCATAATAAAAAACTTCTTCCTGAGGATGATGAACTCACTTTCCTTCCATGTAACTTTTATTTCATTTCTCTTCCTTTCCATGACTTCTGGCTGAGCTCACCTCTTTGTCTTACCTCCTAATACATCTATCTCAAGAGGAGAAGATTCACGTGCACCCTTCCACATCTCTGTGTACACATCCTTCCCATCACCAGACATCAGACAATTACTTTCATGGGCAAACAATGTCCACCTTTAATCAACTTCCACTGAATTAATTTCTACAAGTGTTGTGTTATTACCAGAGAAGGAGATGAACAAAGGGAATGAAGACAGACAGAAAATCCCAGGACAGCACTGCCTTGCTCTGAGAGGCAAACGTAATTAATTGTAGTGGTTTAATTTCTGTACCTTCTGCTTGTTCCTGTGTCAAAGCCCAGGTGTTTTAACTGGCATATTAATTAGTTCTGTGTTAACAAACAGAGACACCACAATTATTAAAAGCATAAAACTGCAAACACACAATACTGCTGCCCTGGGCCAGTAGACCTATCAGTAACACAGAGATCTAGTGAAAATAAATGTCACAGGGTTCAAGACTCACTTGTTCCTTTGGGTCCATATCATAACTCATTGCTAATGACCTGGTGTTATCTCAGAACATGAAGGGAGGGATTTTCCCATCACTGACCTGTCACTGAAATCATAGAATCATAGAATGGTTTGGGTTGGAATGGACCTTGAAGATCATCTAGTTCCAGCCCCACTGCCAAGGGCAGGGACACCTTCCACTAGACCAGGCTGCTCAAAGCCCTATCCCTATAACTCATGGATGTTTCCTAAATCAATGTAGACTGGTGGGAGTGGAAGGAACATGACCAATATGATTTGCCAAGATTTGCTTGGCTTTTAATTACACTCCATGGTCCCTCCTGGTTGATGGATCTATGCAATCCTCTCTCACATTGGAGGAGCTGTTCACAGGAGCATCAAATGAAAGGAGAAATCGTTTGGGATGACATCAACCTGTTGAATTTTGCATTAATTCAAGAGAACTGTGACTGGTAAAAAACAAGAGGAATTGTGAAAGGTTCAAAAAATAAAATCAAATTCCTCAAATGTGGGGAAGGACATTGAGGTGCTGGAGCATGTCCAAAACAGGACAATAAAGCTGGTGAAAGGTCTAGAACATAAGACTTGTGAGGAGTGCCTTAAGGAACTGATGTTGTTTAGCTTGGTGAAAAGGTGGCTGAGGGGAAACCTCACTCTCTACAACACCCTGAAAGGAGATTGTAGACTAGTGTGGGTCAGTGGTTCTCTTAAGTAACAAGTGATAGGACAAGGTTAAACAGCCTTAACTTATGCCAAAGGAGGCTTAGACTGGACATTAGGAAAAATCTCTCCTGCAAAAGGGTTTCAAGGCCCTGGAACAGGCCACCCAAGGAAGTGAGGTTTATATCCCTGTCAGGGTTTAAAAACGGTGTAGATGTGGTGCTGAGGGACATGGCTTAATGGTGACCTGGCAGTGATAGGTTAACAATTGGACTTGATGAGCTTGAAGGTTCCTTCCAACCAAATCAATTCTGTGATTTTACAATTCTAATTAGAAAAAAAACTGATCTGACATTCCTGGTATGAAGAGAGAATATTAACCAGTTCCCAAGTTCCAGGGTAGAGCAAAATAAACTGAGGACCTTATCCACACTTTTTAATATCTCTGCTTTTTATGCAGCTCACTGATCATTCCTCAAATAAAAATATAATTGAAAAGGAGCAACTTCTTTGTATTTTCGTACTGCTGCTGGAATAAAAGCCATAGGAGTTTTAAGGCACCCTATTCCGAGACCCTGCAGGCTTTTCCATGGTGAACTCTCCCATCAGTATGGAAATGAAAACTTTAAATTCATTTTGTTTTCACAACGGGAAAAAGCCAGGCTTAGTGGCATTGAGGTTTTATGAAGTATGCAGAAATTTACTAGCTGAAAGCAAAACTGAAGTGATATTATATATGTTCCAAGGAGAAAGCATCCCCTTGGAAATGAGCAATTCAGCCCTTTGAAAATCCAAGCAAGGGCAGGAGGTATCATATGAAAATCTAACGCTGTAGTAAGAAATGAAGAACATACTAGTGCCATCTATTGGCACAAAAATAGAAAGGTGAAAGAGAAGCTGGGCTCATCTGCCTGTATCCAAACAAGGATGGAGGAGGCTGTTTGTTTTAATCACATCAAATTAAGATATTTGTAAATATGCAGTTTTATGCTTAGGCTTCTTAATGATGTTGTATTTTGGAGTAAATATGTTGACTTTAAAATTAATCACCGTTGTAATCAAGCTGTGGCAAAAGATGGGGATTTGAAAGTAATGGGAACTGGGAGTCATTGCTGAGTGGATAAACCCTGGCACAGTGTCTAATGCTCTTATGCAGGTTTGCAATGTCATCCCAGACTGTATCATAAGCAGGTTTTGATATCCTGTGGAATAAAAAGTGGAGGAATCTTTAGTTCCTGCATGTTTCCTTCCTTCCCTGATCAGCTACATCTGGAAAATAATTTTCTGCTTTTATCTGGATTGAAGCAAGGAGGATTTCTATTCACAGAGAGTCAGTAGGAGGAAATCAGCCAAGAAGGGCTTCTGACATAGAAATTTAAAGTGAATCTCTCATTTTAATATCAAGAAGGCCAGATGAGTATCAAATGATCCTCAAATTTTCACATTCAGATTAATGTCTCTCTCTGTATTCCCTCTTTGTCAACAGGGAAAATCAGACTCCAAGTACTTTGTCTTCATTTGGGAATTCAGGGTCTTCCAAAGCCTGCGTAAGGGACCCTATATGGAGTACAGAACTCCTGAGCTCCCTGCCTTTGGAACACTAACAGGTGGACCCACACTCATAACCCACCTTGAGATGATAACAGGTTGATTGGCAGTAAGTGCACGGTGCAGGTTACACTGATGTCAGGTTTTTCCACTGAAAAGCTGCTTTTGTGGTTGGAAACACAAAACTGATCCCTAGGCCACACATATCCAAATTCAATATCCATCTGTTGAACTTTTGTGTGCTCTACACAATGAGTGAATATTCAAACTCTTTTTGCTTTCACACACCTTTTTTCCCCCCTTCCTTAGTGGGCATTGAGAGGTCCCTATTATACTCACTTAATGGTCAGGAAGGTGTGGGTAATCAAAGCCCAAATGATCATAAATCATCAGAAGTAAATCAGGAAACTCTTGGGCTGGAGAGTGGAGGTGGACAAAGGCAGGAAGTCAGGACAAATAAGAATGAATATCTTTTGTACTCACCTTGTTGTAAGAGATAATATTAAATCAGAGAATCACAGAATCATTTTGGTTGGAGGAGACATTTCAAGATCATTGAGTCCAACCTTTAAGCCACCACCTCCAGATCACTGCTAAATGATGTCCTTCAGCAACACATCGCCACAGCTTTAAAACCCCTCCAGGGATGGGGACTCCACCACTGCCCTTTGAAGTGTGGAGTGCTGTTTGTGAGAGCCCTTGACATGCAACTGGCAGAAGAAAGCCTACATGCCATGTGTGTGCTGAAAGAGAGACAAGAAAAATGAGAATCAATGCTGTTACCATGAATACGGACATGGCACAAGGGTCACTCTGCAAAGCATTTGCTATGCTTTTTAACCTTCTTCTCTGGAAAGGGTTGAAGTTTGAGGAGGGGAGATTTAGACTGGATATAGGAAAGAAATTCTTATCAGTAAGGGTGGTGAGACACTGGAACAGGTTGCCCAGGGAGGTCATGGATGCCCCCTCTGTGGAGGTGTACAGGGCCAGGCTCAGGTCTTGACCAATCTGGCCTAGTGGAGCAGGGGGTTGGAACTAGATGATGTTTAAGGCCTTTTCCAGCCCAAACCATTCTACGAATCTATGAACATATTTAGATAAAAGATGGTAAATTCCCTGGAGCAAAGCAAGTGTGACAGATGAAGATAAGTATTTGGGGAAGTGCCTTTAGCATAACTTCCAGACCACCAAACTCTGTGTGCAAAGAACCATCCTTGTTATGACTGAGCTTCTCCTCACCTGTTGTCTTGGTCTCTCATGCTCTCCCTCTCAGTCTGCCCTCTATCTCTTTATCCTCAACATTTGCACACCTCACTTACCGTGGTCTTCATGCCTGGTGAGCACCTAACCAGGAATTATTGCTGAAGGCAGCTGGGATGCAGATTGCTGGTGTTTACACACCAATGCCTAAGTGACCTTTTGAAATTGGTGGACATGAATTTTCTGTCTCATTTCCCGTGGGAAAATATTTACATACCGTTGAATGGCACTGAGCTCGCCTCTCACGCTGCTACTGTGATTTACAAAACATTACTGGGAAATAAAATAATAGCAATAGCAACAAATCTCAGAATTTGTCTGAATTGGAGCCTTAGAGACGAGCTGGGGGAGCCTGGGGACACTGACATCAGAGCAGAGCATGAGAGCCTGCATGTGGCGTTCACCTCCCACTCTCGGTTTGTGGTAATTTATTCATACACCTTTGGAAAATAGGATTAGCTCTCCTAATAGTTTGTGAATAACCAGTTTTGAACAAGGCAGTTGATAATTCTCTGAGAAAAGGAGTTTAGTGGTAAACAACAGCCCTTAATTTATGGATGAGGGAGAGATTTATAATGCTTTTCTTGGTACAGAGAAATGAAAGGAGGGTGACCTTTATGCTGTCTTTCCAGCACCATAAAATTTCATATCCTCACATCACCAAAATGACCTGAAGATCATCATGTTTTTCTGTCCTCTTTTTCACCCTGGTTTCTGTCAAATGTTAGAGGGAGGAGAGATAACACTGAAAGGAGGAAAAAGAAATTACGAACATAGCACATTCGGTGACCCTCCGTCTGCTGCTCTTGACAAGATCTCCCAGATCACAGTTTGTTTATCACATTGTTCCAAGAGGTGAAATGTAAAGAGTGGGAGGCATCTTTCTGGATATATCAAGAAGGGATATGGATTGAGTTATAAGATAGAATTTGAGATTAACATGTGAAACAGAGGACTTGAAGCGGAGAGTTATTATGCTGAGATGGTTATAAAAAACGCTAATAGATGCAGACCCATTTTGCCAGTATTCTCTTGTGATTCCTTTGCTTTGCACCCACCTGATAGCAAGTTTCTAGTCACATCTTTACAGTGAGTGCTGGTTGACAGCTGGCTGAACAAAGGAAGACAACAGCATCCCGACATGTTTCAGCAACAGAGTGGTCAGCAGGAGTAGGGACGTGATTGTGCCCTTGTACTCAGCACTGGTGAGGCCACACTTCAAATACTGTGTTCAGTTTTGGGCCTCCTCTCTAAAAGAAGGGCACTAAGGTGCTGGAGCAGGTCCAGAGAAGGACAACGAAGATGACAAAAGGTCTAGCGCACAAGTCTTGTGAGGAGCGGCTGAGGGAACTGGAGTTGTTTAGGCTGTAGAAGAGGAGGCTGAAGGGAGACTTCTTTGTTCTCTACAACTGCCTGAAAGGAGGTTGTATTGATGTAGGTGTTGGTCTTGTCTGCCCAGTATCAAGTGATAGGATGAGGAGAAATGATCTTACGTTGTGGCAGAGGAGATTTGATATTAGGAAAAATTTCTTAATTGAAAGAGTGGTCAGACATTGCAACAGGCTGCCCAGGGAGGTGCTGGAGTCACAGTGCCTGGAGGTGTTCAAAACATGTGTGGGCATAACACTTTGGGACATGGCTTAATGGCCATTGTGGTGTTGGGTTGGAGGTTGCTGTTGATCTTAGAAGTGTTTCCCACCCTTAATGATTGTATGATTTTAGGATTCATTGAGTTGCTTAGGATGTGAGATAGATAACTTAGAAACCATTTGAAATTAATATCTGGATCCTCCTAAAGTAGGATGTTCTTAAAAGGAATGATTTATGTGAGAATTAATTACTTGTTCCCTTTATTACCACAGGCCCCTTTTCTTCAAAGTAAAAAGAATGAAATCCTTCTTCCAAAGGCTTCAAAACAATGCTGGTGGATAAATGACCTTTGTGTTGCTCAGTTTGTTGCTAGGTTCAGTTATAGCCCAGGGTAACAACTATTTCAGTTTCAGAAAGTGAAATATCCTCACTGTGGTCCCTCTCAGGTAGGGCTTCAAAGCAGAGAGAGGACTTTGAACTTCTATACACTTTCTGAACCCTGGAGTAAGGTGCAAGGTATGAGCTTGAAGGAAGGATTGCCTCTTTACTCAGAACTTTCTTGGGCAGAAAGCTGCAGATGCCCTTCGGATTCCAGGTGGTTTGGCTGTAGCATTACAGTTAGAGAAAGAAAGTGACTTGGGACCATTTACCTCCACCCTTCCCCAGCTCAAACTTTTTCTGTGCCCTATATAGATTCTTCTCTGTCCTATTTAGATGCTTTCATGATAGCTTGCAAAGATGGAATGGAGGAGACAGAGACATCTAGCTAATGTAAGATGAATGGTTGCATTTGCTAACAGGAATGGTGATTGCCCCACTTATTTCCTCTGGAGAGGTACAAAATGCCATATAGTTACTTAATCTTTGAATAAGTGCCTGCATTGTATTGCTTTCAATGGGAACTGAACAAGTGTTTGAGCATCTGAACAAGAAGTCAAGCCCCAAATCTGGAGATCTAGCTTAATTTGAAATACTGATGAGCACTGACAGAGAAAGAATGAGATTTATCATTTTACTGTATGTTCACTCTGCTTTTGCTTCTGGTATTACTCCCTGGGTGTGATATGTGGGATAGATCCTCCTTTTATTTAAGGTCCCTCACATGGGCACTCTCCAAAGGCTGTTTTTGATGTTGTTTGTTGGTGCATGATGAGTACCAGCCCTTGTTCTGTCACAACAGGTCCTGATAAAATGTCTGTCCCTATCTTTCTTACTGGCCCCTTTAAGTACTGGAAGTCTGCAATAAGTTCCCCCTGGAGTCTTCTCTTCTCCAGGCTGAACAACCTCAACTCTCTCAGCCTGTCCTCGCAGTGGAGGGCTCTAGACTTCTGATCATCTTTGTGGCCTCCTCTGGATCCATTCAAACAAGTCTATGTGTCTCCTGTGATGAGGATTCTAAAGCTGGCCCCAGCTCTGCAGGTGGGGTCTCCACAGAGTGTAGCAGAGGGGCAGAATTCCCTCCCTCCACCTGGTGCCCATGCTGCTGGGGATGCAGCCCAGAATATGGCTGGCTTCTGGTCTGTGAGTGCACATTGCCAGTTCATGCTCAGCTTTTCATCTACCAGCACCCTCAAGTCCTCTTCAGGGTTATTCTCAATCCATTCATCCCCCAGCCTGCACTGATACCAGGAGTTGCCTTGACCCAAGTTGCAGGACCTTACACGTGGCCTTGTTGAACCTCATGTAGTTCATACAGTCTCACTTCTCCAGTTTGTCCAGGTCTTTCTGAATGGCATCCCATTCCTCTGGCATATCACCTGTGCCACTTATCTTAGTGTCATCTGTAAATGTGCTGAGGGTGCACTGGATCCCATCATCTGGCATTGATTAGGATGTTAAAGAACTGTGGTCCCAGTGTAGACCCCTGAGGGACACTACTTGATACCAATCTCCACATGGACATCGAGCCATTGACCTATTTTTCATGGTGGATCTCTTGAATGCTCACCTCTCTTTGCTGTATGGGCTTTGTAGTACAAGACTATTATCTGAGCTCAAGAAAGACTCATCTACAGCTTAGACCAACCTCATGAGGTAATGAAGCCAACAGTGCTGATAGTTATAAATTATACAACGTCCTGTTTCTCCTGATGGTTTGTCATAACAAGATCTGCTTTGTGCCTCACTTTCTCTCTCTTTCAAATAGAATAATCCAGTCCAGACTTTCCTGATCAAAGACTGTCATAAACTTTCAAGAGTGCAGCCCAAGCTCTCGGTATAATTATTTTAAGAGAGTTAAGTATTCCCTACTACTCATTTTGTTGCCTTATCCCTTCCTGGTGTGCTGGACAACTGATTTTAGTTCCTCTCTTCAAGTCTCAGATGGAGCTAGAAGTTGACAAGGAGCTAATTAGCCTTTCCAAGGTGAACACAATGAAATCAGTGGAGAAGAGAGATGATGGGCTATTTTGAATGACAGATTGAAGTGACAAGACAACTGAATAGTGAAAGGCTGTGGCACTTCCTTATTGTCCACAAATTGTTCTCCCATCCAATTCTTCAATATTTCCAGTGCTGAGTTCAGAGAGTTACTGTCAATTAAACATCGCCTTGGCAATCCATTAAATTGCAAATGCTGCTGGTGGCTCCTCAAATCAGACTTTATAGCAGATAGGAAATGTAGCTGTCTAAGATAAATAATCATTAAGTATCTCAAGAAACAACACATGGCCTCTCAAGGCTGAATTTTGAAGAGGGCAGCATCCATGAAGCAGTCAGCCTAAGACTTATGGGGGGACTCTGGGATCCTTACTCGAAGGAAACCAATAAACCTTTTCAACCCCTTCCACCAGTCTTGACATGATGCACTGAACTTTTGGAGAGATGCATTTATTTATCAGCAGGTTTCCTCATCTCTTCTGAATCATAGAATGGTTAGTCCTGATTTGCAGGCAGTTAAATCCTGTGCTGAGGTGGCCACCCATCCAGCCCATTTAATTTCCTGAGGTAGATGAAACAGATATGAGAGCCTTGATGGCATTTTCCTCAAAATAATTTGTTGTGATTTGCTTGGTGGATGCCAACAATATCTTTCCTTTTTCACCCATTAGATCTTATTTATGAATTAGCTGCCAACAAAGGTCCTGGAGATCTACTCAGTGCTGAGCCTTCAAGAAGTTGCAGAGACAAAACATGCTTTTATTCATCTGAGGTGCTAACTAAAAGGTTATATCTGTGTAATATTTCTTTGTAACTAAGGCCACAATTACCCTGAATCATCCTGCTTGCCCTCATATGTGCACCGGAGAAATCATCAGTGCCCCTCCTCTATTCACAATGGAAACCTTCAATTCTCAGCACAGAAGTCCTTGGGACGCTCAAATAATGCCTTTATCACTCCCAAAACATATCACAGGAAAAATTTCTTCACAGAAAGGGTTTGTCAACCCCTGGAACAGGTTAGCCAGGGGAGCGGTGGAGTCCTTATCCCTGGAAGTATCCAAAAGACACATGGATGTGTTGCTGAGGGACATGGTTTAGTGGTGACCTAGCAGTGTTGGGCTAATGTTGGGACTTGATGATCTTAAAGGTTTGTTTCGATCAAAAAAAACATTTTATGATTCTATATCCAAATAACAAATCAGTCAGCTTACAAGAGTGGTAGATTGTGCTATGTGTCCAGTTTGGCTGTTGGTGTTCACAATAGTTGTCCCTGTGGCACCAAAGCAAAAGTTCTGAAGTGTTTTGAACCATTTTTTTACCTCCCAAAGTGCCTCTGCCTCATAGGAAAGTCTGATGCATTTAAATCCCCCTCAGACAGACAGTTTTGCCCTACACTTTTACTACTTCACCTGGCAGATGGGATTTGTGTATTTGTTTGGAAATCAGGGAACTACTGGAAAGAGATTCCAGATTCCATCCTGGACCATGTGATCTAGGCAAAACTGTTTTATCAGGGGGGTTGGGCTAGATGATCCCCCAAAGGTTACTTCCAACCTCTACCATTCTGATGATATGAAATTATCAGCTCATTCTTTACAATACCTGAGCAAAAACACCTGAGCTTTTTACTGTCTTTTGGCAGAGAAAGGTAGGAGTATTCCAACAACTGGTGCAGAACCCATCTCTATAGCTGGTGTCCACTCATTCTTTCTCAATTGGGTCAAAGTAGAGAACCAGGAGAGGTTTCCAAAACCCTCATCTTTGTTCACAGATATGCATCATCCTTACCCTTGAACTGGCTGTTGTACTATTTCCTTTACTATTTCACTGATACAAGGGAGTTTTGCTTCTAAGCTATCAAAAAGTAAGGAGATACAATCTTTATCCACATGGATCCTCAGTGCTCACAAAGCAAGAAACATGGCAAATCAAGCCCATAGAAGATACAACCTTCAAGCTGCTTGGTCCTCAGAACTAAATGGTCCTGAAAGGAGTTTGTAGTGAGGTGGGGTGTGGTCTTTCCTCCCATTTAACTAGTGATGGAATGAGAGAAAATGGCCTCAAGTTGCACCAAGAAAGGTTTAGATATGATATTAGGAAAAAAAAATTTCTTTACTGAAAGAGTATTCAGGCATTGGAACAGGCTGCCCAGGGAGGTGGTGGAGTCACCATTCCTGGGGATGTTCAAAAATGTGTAGACATGGCACTTTGAGACATGGTTTTAGTGAGCATGGTGGTGTTGGGATTACGGTTGAACTTTATGATCTCACAGGTCTTTTCTAACCTTAATCATTCTATGCTCATCTCATCACCAGTGTCACAGGTGACCTAGCCCATAGGATCCTCCAGTCCAAATAGAAAGCTGTTTAATCTTATTTCTGAAGTATGTGCCAGGGGAACACAAACACAGAAGATATCTGGCCAACTGCCAACCCACTTCAGATGACAGGACACATATGGAACTGAGGGTGACCATACCGAACACTGCAGCTTAGCTGCTCTCCCTAATTGCACCATCTGTCAATGCACAGGGTCAGGTTTTGAGCTCTGCTTGGAGAACTTGAGGAGCTGTTCTGGCCCAGACAGACCTGTAACATGGTCAAGGCTGGAGGCACATTGTTTGGCTGAGGGCACAACCTCGAGTTAACAAACAGGATACCGAGGCCTATGTGGATGAACCAGTTGCTCCCTGGATTCCTATCACATAGCCATGGAGGATGAGCTTGGAGATGTCATTTCAAGCACTTATCCCAATCCTATCATATCAATCCAGTGGAAGAATGGTGAGTGAAGAGGTGAAGTGACCTTGCTCAGTTTCTTGTCTTGATGGTCTCTATAGGTTTAATAGAGTGTATGTCTATTTAGCTGACTCTTGGGAATTAATTTTTCCCCTCACGACTCTATGTATTAATTTTGTAAAGGACAGCAAAAGGTGGCATCTAACTACTAGGCTGCCTAAGGCACACAGTGAATGGAATGACCATAATACTCATCTCAAGATGCAAACTAGGGAATGTTTACTAGCTGTTGCAATCTGTCAATGCTAAGGTGACACTTCACACTTTTGTTCCAACGTGACACTCCTTGACTTTCCTTGGGGGCACTTTTACATCACAACTACTCCCTGAAAAATGAATATATCCACCTCTGTTGAAGCTCTGCTAGTCAGAATTGGATTGAAGTGTTGATGCTGTTTACACAGAGTGCTTTGCCAAATTTTGTTCCCACAAAGACATCTACTCATGGGAGGTCAGGCTTGTTGTGGTCCTGGGCAGCCTGATTTAGTTGGAGGTGTCCCTGCTCACTGCAGGGGATTGGACAAGATAACCTTTGAGGATCACCTCCAGCCTGATGCAATCTGTGAATCTGTGAGAGGAGTCTGGATCCATTCTCTCTTGCCCTTTTCTCCCACTAAACCCGGACGTGCCTTCATCTCTGCAGGCAATATTGCAGGTGTGGAGCTAAGGGGAAGAAGAATCTGAGTTTTGGAGAGCAATTCAGTACAGGCAGCGTTAGGAGCACAGAAGCATAGACTTCAGTATGCATTGATTATCCAGCAGTGCATTCTCATTTTAAAACAATCACTGGTCCCTTTATCTAGCATATGTCTTAACAATCCAGCCCAAACACATATTACATTTCAGTCAAAGTAATCCAAGGTGCTTCTCTTTCATGTCTTTTGCTTCATTGGTGAAGGGGATGGCAGCTGCACTCCTTGCAAAAAAGGCTTTGGAGCAAGACAACCAAAAAATCAGCAGTTTCTTATCACACCTGCAGAAGGAACAGCTCCAGCTATTGGCAAGTGCAATTATTTAATGAAGCGAGGAATTTGTATTGATTTTGTGACTCCAGATGGAAATTACAAGGCCTGTTATAATTAGCCCTAAATTCTCCAATTTATTGTTGAATACAGCCATGCCAGTTAGAATTTCTGTGGTTGGAAATGATGGTGAGGCTGCTGTCTTGCATTGTCTGCATTGATAATTCAGGTTCAAAGCTATATCATGGTAGCAGGGTGTGGTGGAGGGATCATTTCTTGGCTCTGCCAAATGCCCTGATGACAGAAGCACATACCTTATGTGGGAATATCTTGGAATCACAGAATCATTTCATTTGGAAGAGGCCTTAAACATTATCAGATCTAACCCTTAACCCAACACTGCCAGAGCACCTCTAAACCATGTCCCTCAGCATAACATCTGGTTTTTAAGTTCCTTCAAGGATGGGGGCTCCACCACTGCCCTGGGCAACCTGTTCCAGGTCTTGACAACCCTTTCAGAGAAGAAATATTTGTAATGTGCAAGCTAAAAGTTCCCTGATGCAACTTGAAGAGATTTCCTTTTGTCCTACCACTCAGTAGGTAGAAGAAGAGACTGACCCCACTTCACTGCAACCTCCTTTGAGGAAGCTGTAGAGAGCTCGAAGGTCTTCCTTCAGCCTCCTTTTCTACAGGCTGAACTCCCCAGTTCCCTGAGCTGCTCCTTACAAGACCTGTTCTCCAAACCCTTCATCTGCTTTGTTGCTCTTCTTGGGACACCCTCTGGCACATCAATGTCATTTTTGGAAAGAGGGGCCCAAAACTGAACCCAGTATTCCAGAGACCTTTAAAGGTCTTTTCCAACAAGAATCATTGTATGTTGTTATGCTTCTATGATTCTCAAGGACCTGAGTTTGTCCTCAGTTCATCCCATGACACCCACAATTTCACAAGCACTGTGACAATATCTTCTTGGGAAAGAAACTTGAAAATTGTGCAGTGCATCATGTAAGTAGGCAGAAAGAAGAAAAGAGCAATTATGCAGATGTAATTTAACACTGAACCCTAATCACCTGGGGGTTTGTGCATGCATAAATGTTGAAGAATTCTGACATTATACAATGAGACTAGGATATAATTGCTTCAGGGGGAAAAATTTACTTGAATTCCTGTGATTTATGCATTTACAGGAGAGATTTCTCAGGGATCTGAACAGTGACACTTCTCTGAACAGCACAAGAACTCTCTCAGATGCTTGGGAAGTGAGTCAGAGGAGATGGTAAAGGGTCTATTTGTCAGGTCAGCAGGAAAGACCTGAGTAAATTCTTCTCAGGAAAAAAAAATAATGGAGGGTGAGAAAAAAATGTCACATTAAGAGGACATCTCCCAGCTCTTCACATTCCTCACTTCATTCTGCTTATTATAGGTCAATGATTGCCATGTCTTCCAGCTTCCAGGTTTCCCTTTTTTCTTCACCAAAAGGGCATGATTATTTTCCTGCTTTTAAAAAGAAAACCTGGCCAAACAAATTTAGCTGTTTTACTATTATTATTATTATTATTATTGTTGTTGTTGTTGTTGTTTGTTGTTGTTGTTATTTCTTTAACAAAACTAATAGTGAAGCTGTTGGGAATAGCTCAGTGACATGATGGGAAATGATTTGATGTTGAAAGACAAGCTCTTCAGTGACAGATAATCAGGAGGATGATTTCTTTAGTGAAGTGAAACTGAGTTTAGCAGATGATTAGATTACAAGTTCTAATTATTTATCAGACACTTGCTCATGAGTCAGGCAAAAAAATTCTAGTGGCTGGAAATTTAAGTCAGCAGAATTAGAAGTCAGAGCGTACATTTTTAATCATCAAGTCAAATCAACCTTCAGAACAGAAAACCAGGGGACATGATAAATTCTCCCATCTTTAGAGAAGGATTATCTCTCTCCACTAAAAAAAAAAATACATTAAGAAAAAAGGTAAAATACATTTAAAAAAAAAAAAAAGTAAAAGTTTTCAGTATAGTTTAAGCATCAGTAACTGGGTTTGCTTCTGGACATTGCTGAGGCAATACTCTGAATTAGGTAGGTCAGGCAAGATTCTCAGAAGGTTTCTCTTTTAGGTTTGAAACCAAAACTGGGTTTATTTGCTCTCTTGCCACGTGCTTGAGAGGAGATTCCTATTTCATAGCATTTTGCCTTCATCAGTAGCCCAAAATTTGTTACAAACAAAGGGCTGTGATTGCCCTTTCCTCTTGATTATGCCCACTGCAGCCTTCTACACTCTATATGCAGCCACCCAAGTCTGGATTCTGCCTGATGAGAGACATGAAGTCCCTAATAGAGACTGTGCTGTGTTAAAGATGGTGAGGGATGAATGAGAACTTTAACTGTTCGCCTGCCCTCTAAAACTTTACTTCTTTGCACCCCGATCCTGCTAAGGTCCCATTACTTCAGCACAAGGAGTTTGAATGAATTATCTAACTAGACCAAATAGTCTTCTACCATCAGTATTCAATGGATAAGCCATCAGGTTATGGATCCAAACCTGGAGTTTTTCATTATAACACTGATTCAGGCATGTGCACATCCAATGGAATAGAGGACTGAAAGAGAAAAGTTCTGTGACCTGCCAAGCAACAGACCTCAGAGAAAGGATGAAGGATGTTTTCCATGTATGATGTGCTCCTGGAGCATGGTTGAAGGAGGGTTTCCTCAAAGTTTTAGCTCTTCTAACTCTTTGTGATTTTTCAGCTCCCAAAAAGGCAGTAAATTCTGTCTGGTTTTGCATCAAAGACCACGTGAAATAAACAGGCAAATTTCCAATAATAGGTGGTGGTACAACACAACGCAATAAATATATGAACTCATTATTCGCCTTTGGAGTTCACATTTCACTGACATTGATGGGTGTCACCAAAAATAAGAGTGCTCTAAGTGCCTGTGTTGGAGTTAGAGCACTAGGGATGTTCAATGATTGTCCAAAATGTTTTATTTCATAACCGAAATGGTGAGCAAAGAAGAAGCAGTGAAAAAAATTCTCTCTCTGAAGTTTCTGTGCTGAGTTTAGCAAATAGATTTCTGAAAGAAGGAATAGCTGGGGAGCTGGAAAGATCTTAAAAACAAAGGTAGGAAAAAAAGATTAAGGCAAGAATAAGAATGAATGGACATGGATCAATCTTTGCCAGGAAGTGACACACAAGAAAGCAACAGACCAGCTGTCTCCTCAATTAACAAGCCCCTGTTGTCTTCATAAATCACTTTATGATGTGGTATATTAGTCTCAGAAATCCAGACAAGTGTTTGCACACCTAATTCCTTTTTAAGGAGCTAAATCCCCTTTGGAACCTCTTGTCTAGTAAATACTTTGGTGAATCTGAGCCTTCTGGCTCTAACCTAAGAAGGGGAAAAGCTAGGAGTATCCATGTTACTTGCTGTTGTGTAATTGTACACAATGAAGGATAAGCTAAAAGGACATTACTCAACTACCACAATATCTTTGTAGGTGATTTTGGACAAGTTACCTAGAAAAACCACCGTGTGGCTGCACTGCACCTAGGTGAAGGAATGACCTTACACAAGCAGGAATCTGTGTGGTGCTGTATTTTGGCACAATTTACCCCACCCAGCACACATCAAGCACACGGGGACAGAATTGAGGTCTGCCTGCTGTGATGAAATGGACCCAGCTGTCAAAGAGGGATCAGATTGTTCAAAGCCAAGTTTTTTCTCTGTCTGATGCACAATGAACTTCAAGCTACCATTAATCCACAACCAGCTCCCTTCTCTACTGCTCCCCATGCTGCGCTGCTCTGAAGAACAACACTCCAGGGTGGGACTTGCTCTCTAGTGCAATCGTATACAAAGTGACAGATAAACCTTACCCTATGCAATGGCCTTGCATCTACCCTGAGCTCCTCTATGGGTTCAGCCTTGCTCTACTGGGCTTTCCAAACACAAGATGGATTTAGATGAGTAAGGAAAACCCACAAACCCCTGAAACAAAGGGAATCTCTTGTCAAACCAGGCTGGCTGCCAGTCACAGAACTATGTTCAATGTTGTTTTCTGAAACCATCTTTCTTTTAGCTCATGCCTATGCTGTGTGATTGAACCTGACTTCCAGTCCTGCATTTGTACAGAACTTTGCACAACAGGAATCTTGTCCAAGGAGGCCTGGGGCCATCTACTAAGAAATAATTACTGTGAATCTGTCTCCTTACCATATTAATCATTTCTGTACCTACCGCATGTCTCTTAGCACAGCGCAGCTCATTATGGGCAGTCAAATGCTAATAGCTTTCTAACGGAAAATGAGTTAAACTGATGATGAGAATCAGACCAGAAAGAAATGTGAGATTCTGAAAAGATGAAGAATGAACACAATTTACAGTCTTGATCTGATTCCCATAAAGTGGCTGAGTCTTCATAAGCAGAGACCATTTCCCTCTATTTCAACATATATGCAGTACACAAAGATTTTATGGAGACCTGCAAAACCTTGTTAAATTATCCAGTTTGGTTGCAGAAGATCTGAGTCTGTCTAATTCACAGAATCATAGAATGGTTTGGGTTGGAAGAGACCAATGCTTTGGGTTGCAAGAGACCTTAAAGATCATCTTGTAGCAATGTCCCTGCCCCAGGCAGGGACACCTTCCATTAGCCCAGGTGACTCAAGGCCCTGTCCAGTCTGGCCTTGAACAGTTCCAGGGAGGGAAGTGTTAATTGTCTCATATTGATACTCTCCATAAAAAATACTTTTCCTAGCACATGAGAACTTAATTAAACCAGCATATCTTAACCTTCTTTCAGTTGGTGTAATGCTGAGCTCACTGATTTGCAAAACTAATGAGTATCATCTGACCCAGAGTTGCTTCTTACATCTCAGTTTATGCAGACTAAATCTAGGAATCTGAGGCTCACTGATTTTCTTTTTTTCACTGTTTGATTTGCATGTGGTGATCTCAAACTCCAATTTAAAACCTGTACAGTAGGAGGATTCCAGAATTCTGCAAGGGCATAATTAAGTTTTCAAAGTCTTCTTAAAATAAAACTTTTCAGGAAATCCTTTTCTTTTCTCCTATTCCTTTTTTTCTTATTTTTTTTCCCCTGAAAGACGCATGATGGAGTTTAATCCAAGCCTTAAGTTTGTGAATTTTGATTCCAGAAAGAAGAGGAAAGTAAGCCAAGCATAGCTATCATACATACCCCTCTCCCTCCAAATCTTCTTGAAAAAATATTCCCCAAATGCCACTCTTTTTTCGATGTCTATCCCTAGTCCAGCTGATTCCCACCTTCCCACAATATGACCCCACCTGACCACCCCAATGTGCTACTACAGGCATAACTGACTGGCAGGAGAGCACTGCTAAAGAGGAAGAAGAGGTGTGGGATGTCCAGCTCTGTGCAACTTCCTCCTTTCTGGAACAGGCTGCGCAGAGAGATTGTGGAATCTCTTCTCTGGAGACATTCAAAACCCACCTGGATCCTATGCAGCCACCTGCAAGTGACCCTGTTCTAACAGGGGTATTGGACTAAGTGGCCTCTACAGGTATCTTCCAACTCCCATCATGCTGTGATTCTTTGATTCCAGTGGAGGTTGGTCTCTTCTCCCAGGCAACCAGCACCAGAACAAGAGGACACAGTCTCAAGCTGTGCCAGGGGAGGTTTAGGCTGGATGCTAGGAAGAAATTCTTCATAGAAAAAGTGATTGGCCATTGGAATGTGCTGCCCAGGGCAGTGGAAGAGTCACCATCACTGGAGGTGTTTAGGAAGAGACTGGATGGGGTGCTTGGTGCCATGGTTTAGTTGATTAGATAGTGTTGGATGATAGGTTGGACTTGGTGGTCTCAAAGGTCTCTTCCAACCTGGTTTGGTCTATTCTATTCTATTCTATTCTATTCTATTCTATTCCTATCCTATCCTATCCTATCCTATCCTATCCTATCCTATCCTATCCTATCCTATCCTATCCTATCCTATCCTATTCTTCTATTCTGTTGATGCTGGGACCATCTCACATAGAGGTAGAATGGATTGGATTGGAAAATGATGGAGAGCAGCTTGGCCAGCTCAACTGCCAGCTCTCTCAGCACCCTGTTAGCAATAATTTGTTTGGCTGTGCTATTAGTGTATTTGGTTCCACACTGGAGTGAAAATGTGACTTCTGAACCAGGAAGCCTTCCAGTCTTCTTCACTCCACCCAACTGATGTTCTTGTCAGGTTCACAGCAAAGATCAACTACAGTGAAAGGGAGCTTTGTGCATTCAATGCACAAGGACACAGAGAAGACCCACTGGGATCAGAGCCCTGCTTTGAGGTACTCCAGGTTCTTTCTCAAATGCCAGATGTTTTCAGTAAAGCAGCCTGGGATCTGAATGGAAGGTTCGTACACAATGCAGAGCTAGGTTTTGCACCTATACAGCTTTATGCTACAGCAAAACTGTGTGGATAGTTTGACTTACCCATGTGTGAGTTCCTCTTTGGAGAGTTTGTAAGTATTTGCAATTGCTTTGGGATATTCATTTTTCTGTTGCCCAAATCATCATTTCAGAATACAGAATTAATCAGGCTGGAAAAGACATTTGAGATCAAGTCCAACCTGTCACCTAACACCATCTAATCAGCTAAACCATGGCACTAAGTGTTTCATCCAGTCTCTTTTTAAATACTTCCAGGGATGGTGACTCCACCACTTCCCTGGGCAGCCCATTCCAATGGCAAATTGCACATTCCTGAAAGGTATTTCTTCCTAACATCCAGCCTAAACCGCAAAATTGTTTAAGAATCATAGAATTGCTGCAGTTGGAGGTGACCTCAAGGATCATCCAGTTCCAACCACCTTGCCATGGGCAGGGACACCTCACACTAGATCAGGTTGCCCAGAGCCACATCCAGCCTGGACTTAAAAACTCCCCGGGATGTGGCTTCAAATGCCTCCCTGTGCAACCTGTTCCAGTGTCTCATGGTGAAGAATTTCTTAACATCCAATCTGAATCTACCCATTTCTATTTTTTTTTTTCCATTCCCACCTGACACCCTAAAAGTCCCTCACCTGCCCCATTTCCCCCTTTTTTCCCCTCAAAACCCAGAGCACCTGGGCTCTGTTGAAGTCTCCTCCCACCCCAGGTGTGGCCACTTTGCCCTCCCCACCCACTCCCCTTTTTAATCCCCTCCAGGAAAGGCAGCAGCCCTAAGCTGAGCCCTTCTGGGCTGAGGGATCCTCCTCTCATTGCTGGTGAGTGCCCATGGTGCACACTGGGTGATGGTGGTGGTGACAACAAAGGCCGGGGGGCCTGGTGGCCCCCCGGTTGTTAGGAACATGATTCATAACTACTCCAATATCATCCACGGGTGCTGGCTGGGCCTCCTTACTGGGGCTGAGATCCTCTGTGTGGTATCTTGGCTGATGAGGGTCTTGCCCCTGGCTCTGAGATGGTGATTTGGTAGGGGCTGAATTAATGAGATGGGAATTATAAAAATACAGTAATTTATTTTTTTCCTTCCCCTCCTCCCCACCCCCAAAAAAACCTCCACCCCCAAATTAGGTATAAAACCTTATTAATTTATTTAGAATACAATAGAATTAACCAGGTTGGAAGAGACAGTTTAGATCACCATGTCCAACCCTTCATCCAACACCACCTGATCAACTAAACCATGGCACCAAGCACCCCATCAAGTCTCCTTCTAAACACCTCCAGTGATGGTGACTCCACCACCTCCCTGGGCAGCCCATTCCAATAGCCAGTCACTCTCTCTAGGAAGAATTTCTTCCTAACATCCAGCCTAAACCTCCCCTGGTGCAGCTTGAGACTGTGTCCTCTTGTTCTGGTGCTGGTTGCCTGGGAGAAGAGACCAGCCCCCACCTGGCTACAACCTCCCTTCAGATAGCTGTGGACAGCAATAAGGTCTCCTCTGAGCCCCCTTTTCTCCAGACTAAGCAACCCCAGCTCCCTCAGCCCCTTCTCATAAGGCTTGTGTTCCAAACCCCTCACCAGCTTTGTTGCCCTTCTCTGGACACATTCCAGCAAGTCAACATGTTTACAGGTTTTATTCAGTCATGAATTCTGCCAGGATGCTTATGGGCAACTTTAGTACAATGCAGAGAATTCAGAAAATGGTGATAAATACTCTTGTGTCTACTGATGTAACTTTTTTCTGGAAATATGTTAAATGTGATTATTTCGGCAACTAACCTCAATATTTTCTGAGTCTTGTATTTAAACAGATTCCCTTTACAAACCTTCATAGTACCTCAAAAATCAAGTTTGGCTCCTGAGCTAGAAAAATGGCAACTGCCTCAGTAAATGAACAACTTGTTGGAATTCTGCTGTGCCTCTGTAAGAAATAAAGGTATATATGTTAAAAAAAAAACAAACAGGACAATTACTTAATTTATTTCCTTTTTAGCACCTCTTCTCAGTGAGGTTGAAATGAAACATGCACTGTGATACAATAAGAAATATTTTATCACCACAAATCTGTTTCAAGCCTTTCTGCAGCTGCAGTTGAGAGTTTGTACACATGTGGAAGGTTTGGGGGTTGTACTCTAGCCTCTCTTTAAAGTGACAGCTGAGGTTTTCAGTCACAAGTCTCCTCGTAGAGCCCGAGCTGCTGTCTTATTTCAAACATTTTATCCATTCTCCCTACACAGCTTGGAGGCTGATAATTTGGGACACAAGTTTGACTTGTGAATATGAACTAGAGCACAGGAAGTTTCATCTCAACATGAGGAGGAACTTCTTTACTGTAAGGAACATGGACTGCTGGAACAGGCTCCCCAGAGAGGCTGTAGAGTCTCCTTCTCTGGAGACTTTCAACAGCCCACTGGATGCATTCCTGTGTGATCTGCATTTGATTCCATGCTCCTTTTCTGGCAGGGGGGTTGGAGTCAATGATCTCTGGAGGTCCCTTCTGACCCCTAACTTCCTGTGATGAGATAAGAAATAGTTGGGACTTGTTATTAGAGAATCATAATTGTTTGCAGTTAGATGCCAAATTTCCAACTGATAGTCTGAGGTTGGAGGTGTAGGTGGAAATTCAATATCACAAGCAAAAAGTGATTACTTTTTCTATTGTAAGTTAGTATTTATCCTTGTTTCCAAATTAAAATTTGTTTGAAATATTACAGAATTATTGAGGCTGGAAAAGACCTCTGAGACCAAATCCACCCTATGACCTGCCACTACAACATTAGCTAAATCATGCCAACAAGTGCCACATCCAGTCTTAATGACCTCCAGGGATGGTGACTCCACCACCTTCCTGGTCAGTCTGTTCCAGTGCCTGATTCACTCTTGCAGTGAGGAAGTGCTTCCTCAGCGCTCTCTCAGCTGCTGCTCACAGGGCTGTGCTCCAGACCCTCCCCAGCTTTGTTGCCCTTCTCTGGACATGTTCCAGCAACTCAACATCTTTCTTAAACTCCACCACCTCCCTGGGCAGCCTGTTCCAATGCCTCACAACTCCTTCAGTAAAGAAAATTTTCCTGATATCCAACCTAAACCTCCCCTGGAACAATTTCAGGCTTCTTCTCTTTTTCTTTATCTGCAAAATCGAGAACTTGCTCGCACAGCACTATCAGGGCTGACTTTACTCCTTTCACCCTTGTTGCCACAAAGTGAGACAGATCTTTCCCCTAAAACAACCACCTTTCTTGCAATGCTCAGAGAATATGCCTCTTTTGTTTTTTTTGTTGGTAATGATGCTGCTGTATCAGAGCACTGTAAGCAGAGCTGCTTGAAGAAAATTTGATTTGAGCAATTTCCATTTCAAATTGTTGTTCTGTCAATATGGATGCATTTGGCAGGGCTCTGTTATTTCCAATGATTTCTAGGGATTTATTTTTTTTTTCCCCAAAGAAAACAATTTCAGATGGAATTATTTTTCCTTTGGTGTATTTGGATGTTTCCTTTTCATCCTAGCTGCAGATTGCAAGATATTAATCATGCTATAATAACCAGATAATAGAGCTGTCACGTTTCTATCAGG
This sequence comes from Dryobates pubescens, assembly GCF_014839835.1. Classification (NCBI taxonomy): domain Eukaryota; kingdom Metazoa; phylum Chordata; class Aves; order Piciformes; family Picidae; genus Dryobates; species Dryobates pubescens. The sequence goes on along the minus strand of NC_071625.1, from coordinate 14,632,681 downwards.
CCATCAATGTGTTACTGAATGAAGTTTTCAAAGACTGGCCTAGTTAAAGAACAAAATTATATATATGTATGAATATTTTTTTGGAACATACAGACACTTCATCTTTCAACAAACTCTAGATGGGAGCATAAAGGAAAATAGACATCCAGAATGCAATTCATTTTATGCAATTTTAATCTAATAAGTAGTCCTCTGAATCTGTGAATTTGCATACTGATTTGTCCTACACATAAATCAGAGAATCACAGAATCACCAAGGTTGGAAAAGACCTCAAAGATCATCAAGTCCAACCTGTCACCACAGACCTCATGACTAAACCATGACACCAAGTGCCACATCCAATCCCCTCTTGAACACCTCTAGGGATTGTGACTCCACCACCTCCCTGGGCAACCCACTCTAATGGCTAATAACTCTCTCTGTGAAGAACTTTCTCCTCACCTGCAGCCTAAACTTCCCCTGGTGCAGATTGAGACTGTGTCTTCTTGTTCTGGTTGCCTGGGAGAAGAGACCAAACCCTTCCTGGCTTCAACCACCCTTCAAGTAGTTCTAGAGAGCAATGAGGTCTCCCCTGAGCCTCCTCTTCTCCAGGCTAAGCAACCCCAGCTCCCTCAGCTTCTCCTCACAGGGCTGTGCTCAAGGCCTCTCCCCAGCTTTGTTGCCCTTCTCTGGACATGTTCAAGTGTCTCAATATCCTTCTTAAACTGAGGGCCCCAGAATGGACATATATTAAAAAAACCCCCAAAACTCTAAATAAAAGCTACCTGGCACCAATTAAACTTCCCCCTGATTTTCCAAGGATGAATTTTAATTGCAACGCCCTGTGCAGCTTTGATTTGATTTCCTTCTGTTGGATGCAGTCGCATTTAACCAAATCTCATTGCATTGATTGTTGCTTGTTTTGAGCAAATAGCTATTTCCTCTGCAGCAAATTATTTTTAATGGAATTCCTGGAATTGCATTTAAGTGTGTTGCAGTTAGTCGAAGCAGATTGAATTAGGACAAGTAGAATGAATAAATAAATAAATAGATAGATAGATAGATAAATAACTAACATGACCACTGAAAACAGGCCTGAATGAAGTTGCACCACATTTTGTTAAGTTTAATGGGACAGTGAATTGCATTTCCACTGAAGCAAGGACAGGGAGGCAAGAAGAACCAAATTAAGTCTGAAGGGGAGTCATCAGAGAAAGTAGGAAGCCAGAAGCAACTGGACAACAGGGAATAACAAGCAGAAGGCAACAACACTACAGAAGTGCTGGAATATGTTTAAGATAGCTATGTTAATATGTTGGAATATGGAATACTTGGAATATGTTAAAGCCACCTAAATACATCCCTGGTTGTCTTCAATAGGCCAAACACACCTCTATGCCCTGGCTGAGGATACCTTGCTCTCCTCAGTGGACTTTTCGGGTTGCAGTTATTCAAGGGCTCAGCCTCATGAGGTTCAACAAATTCAAGTGCAGAGTCCTGCACCTGGAGAGGAGCAACCCCCTGAACCAGTACAGATCAGAGACTGGCCTGATGGAAAGCAGCTCAGCAGGGTCACGAAGATGATGAGAAGGACTTGAGCATCTCTTTTACAAGGAGAGGCTGAGAGACCTGGAGCCTGTTAGCTAGGAGAAGAGCAGACTGAGAGGGGATCCTCTTAATGTTCATAAATTTCTACAAGGTGGAGGTCAAGAGGATGGGGCTGGAGTCTTTTCAGTGATGCCCAGTGATAAATCAAGGGGTACAAACTAGAACACAGGAGGCTTCACTTGAACTGAAGGAAAAGCTTTCCTGTAAATGTGTCAGAACACAGGAACAAGCTTCCCAGAAAGGTTGAAGAGACCCCTTCTCTGGAGACCCCTTCTCTGGAGACCTTCAAAACCCACCTGGATGCTCAATCAAAATCTAAACTGTAACATTTCAGAAGCTTCAGGAGGCTGTTGTTTGTTTGTTTGTTTATTATTATGATTGTTATTTGATGTGGTTAAACTTTTTCTTTTACCACTTTGTTCATGTTCATCAAATTCTTTGCTTTGAAGGGAAGAAAACACCGCATTGTGTATTTCTTACTGATCAGTTTCAGCTGTGTGATTCCTAAACAGGAATATTTAATGTTTACCTGTAGGTCCATTAAGTTAGAATTGTTACTCTTTTCTTTTATTTTGTTTTCTTTTAAATATATATGTAAATGGCATCTTCTCCTTCTCCACCTTTCCCCCCCTACACACTGCCATAACATTTCTGCTTTGAAAGCTCCCAGTTCTGACAAGCTGTACATCACAGGCAGGTAGAGAAAAAGTTCAACCAGTCTCTCCTGTCAGCAGAAGGTGATCCCCACACCCATGCTGGCCCAAACATCAGTTGTTAGCTTCTCTGTGTTTAATTCTCCCTTTTTGCACATTGTGCCAATTTTGGAGCAGTCTAAATGTCAGCATAATATAACAGTAACAGTTAATATCATCATTAACTGCAAGGCTTAAGGGAATAAGAACCATAGAGCAGCAATTCATTAGCAATGCTTCTTTATTTCTTGCTGGTAAACAGGGTTTCTCTCTGTAGAGCATAGGGAAAAGAGTAACCTCCATAAAAATACTCCTCTAACCCCCAAAATGCAGGAAATAGGGTATGAGGCCTCTCGTTGGTGTCATCTCCCTTTGACCTCTAAGAAACACAGTAGCCTCTGAGTAGCTCCTGGTGATATCATCTCCAGAGCCCTTAGGAGATATCCAGCCTTCCTTGAATTCAAATTTAGCATCAGACAGAGTACCTGCCTGAAGCCAAAGCTTTGCTTCAAGTCCATTTACATTCAAAGAATGATAGATTCATAGAATTGTTTTGGCTGGAAAAGATCATCAAGTCCATCCATTGACCCAGCACTGCCAGGTCATCACTAAATCATGCCCCTCAACACCACATTTACACTGCATTTCAATCCCTCCAGTGATGGTGACTCCACCACTGCCCTGGGCAGCCTGTTCCAGGGCTTAACAACCCTCTTGGGGAAGAAACCTTTCTTAATATCCAATTTAAACCTCCGCTGGTGCAATTTGAGTCCATTTCCTCTTCTCCTATCACTTGTGGCTTTGAAGAAGAGACCAGCACTCACTTGGCTTCAACTTCCTTTCTGATAGCTGTACAGAACAAGAGCGTCTCCCCTGAGCCTCATTTTCTCCAGACTAAACAATCCAAATTCCCTCAACTTGCTTCTCATAAGACTTGTGTGTGTTCTAGACCCTTCCTCAGCTTTAAAGAGCTGGCCAAGGCTACTTGACAGAAGAGTTGTTTATCTGCAAGATTCCTTAAGTAAAAGCAACTTGAAATGTGCCCAAAAGCTGTTCTTTATGTACAGCACTTGGTAGGAGAATAGCAGCAACACTAACTTTGGAGTCAAATCCCAGTGGAACAAGCAGACAAGCAAGCAGATGGTAGGAACTAATTTTGTTTAAATAATTGGGAATATTAATAGGTAAGCTGATAGATTAAAAGCCCTGGAGGACGTGGGTAGAGGCATGGATGGCTGCGTGGATGGACAGGAACGAGAGTTGTGTCTGAAATAAGAAAGACATTACCTTGTTTCTGGCCCATGAGACTGCACCACAAAAATGCCTTTTTTTTTCTCCCCAACAACATGCCACAGCCCCTGCTTCGTGTCACACAATTTCTGCCTGCAGTGTCATCTTGGATACACATAGCAAAGGCTTCTGGCTGACAATTTAAGATAAAGCAAGGAAACACTTGAAATAGAGTGTGTGTGTGTTTGTTTGTTTGTGTGTTTTCTCTCTTTTTTAATTAAAAAAGAGTTTGGACAACTATGGAGAACAAGTTGGAAAAAAGGTTTCTATGAGTATATCATTGCACATTGCACAAGCTTTGCTTATCCAGCCCTCTAGTGGAAATGTTGCTGGTAAGAGGAAAAGTTTCTCATCCTGGTAGAAATGATATTTGACAGGATCTGCCTGAACAGCCTTCCCATCACACATTGCAACTCTTTCCCTCTTCTCATCTCCAAAGTCATACCAGAAAAGTTCACAAAGGGATGCTGTCTTTTTGTGCTGGCATGTTGCATGCTCACACTGCCTTCTGCAGACATGCAGCACCATGATTCCAAGTCTTGCGGACCCACGTGCATAACAACCTGTGGATGTATTGGCAGGCATGCCACAGAATCACTGAGTGATGAGGATTAGAAAGGACCTTAAAGACTGTCCAGTACAACCTCCTGCCACAACAGATTCACCTAGAGCAGGTTGCCCAGGATGGCATCCAGGTAGGTTTTGAATGACTCCAAAGATGGAGACTCCACCACCTCTAAGGGCAGCCTGGTCCAGTGCTCTACCACCCTTATAGCAAAGAAGTTCCTACTCGTGTGAGATGGAACTTCCTATGTCCAAGATTTTGACTGTCCACGCGTCTGAGTGCATTCATGGTCTGGGGTTAAGCAAAGCTCCTAGGGAAGTTCCCCACTAAACTTTGCTAGCAGCTGTTCTCAGGACCACCACTATGTAAAGTATTTTTGATGTTTAATCTTAGAAGTTATGCCAGCACCCCAGCAATAATTGCAATATAAATATCTTTTATAGAGTCTGCATAATGTCAGGGTGGGGGGCAATGTGTGAAAATCTGGGTTAGTGATGCAGGGAAAATCAAAGTATTAATTCTACAATGAAGAGGAAATGTGGAAAGAATCAAAATCAAAGGATTCTGCTTCTGAGTTAATAGTGCTGATGGGTGAAATACCACTGCCCTAAAATATTCCATCTTGCTGTAAGGCAAATGGAGTGTAAGAATACTTCTTCCTCCAGCCCCAGAGAGCAAATAAAAGGGATTTAATTCACATAAAATCTTCTGAGGGCAAAAGAGGGAAAGAGCTACAGTGGAAACTGGGGAAGGAAAAGCAAAAGGAAATAAGCAAGCAGTGTTCAATGAACAGAGAATACACTGGCACTGGGATACATGGGTGGAAGGTAATTAGCAGGAAAACAGGGAAGGAGGAGTCTCTGAATGACAATGGTAGCAAAGAATTGACTTTTCTGACAGATGGAATTGTCCCCAGGCTGTCCTGATTATATTGCACCATTGTGAGAAGATCAGAATCACAGAATCATAAAGTCAACGAATCACAGAATCATAAAATCATAGAATAATAGCAGAATAGAATAGAATAGAATAGAATAGAATAGAATAGAATAGAATAGAATAGAATAGAATAGAAGAATAGAATAGAATAGAATAGAATAGCAGCACAACAGAATCATGCAATCAAAGAATCATTGAGTCATAGAATAATTTGGGTTAGGAGGGACCTTAAAGGCCTGGCAAAAAGGAGGCTTGGAGGAGACCTCCTCCCTCTCTACAACTCCCTGAAAGGAGGTTGGAGCTAGGCGGAGGGGCAGCATCTTCCCCCTAGTAACAAAAGATAAGACAAGAGGAAACAGGTTGAAGCAGAGGAGGTATAGGTTGGATATTAGAAGAAACAACTTCACTGAAAGGGTTCTCAAACATTGAAATTGTGTCTCCAGGGACATGGAGGTGCTTAGGAGATGTGGTGCTGAGGGATGTGGTTTAGCACTAGATTTGGTTGAGTTCTGTAATGGTTGGACTTGCTGATCACAAAAGTCTTTTCCAACCAAATCTATTCTAGGATTCTATGATTCAAGAAATCTCAGCAGTGTAGCTAGATCCCAAGAGCCCTGGGAGTTTTCCCAGAGACAAAATTTATCTTGAGTTTTAAGAACAGTAAATATCTTTTTGAATCAGTGTAAAAATCACCGTAAACCACTATGGGAGGAAGGCTGCTTTACATGTCACAAGAACATAGAATCACAGAATTATAGGGTGGTATAGGTCAAAAAGGACATTTAAAAGTCATGTAGTCTAATTCCTAGAGAATCACCTAAACATGCCAGCACCTCTCTCCTCTCTGAACATCTCTTTTCTTAACCTTGGACTGCAGCTGATCATATGGGGGCAGCAGACATGGAATATGTGGGGACTTTCTGCACAGCAAATGCAGACAGGAATCTGTGTTTTGGTTTCAAACAGTCCCTGATCAGCCCTGAAGCTTACAAAAAATTGTTGTGTTTAGGTCCAATTCACTTCACTCTTTTTTTCCCCTATTCTTTGTTCACTGGCAGCACATGAATAAAGCAACACAGCCTGTGTATCAGAAAATTGAGTTTGGTTTTATTTTTTTCTCTTAGAAACCATGAAAAATCCTCAACTGTTAAGAATTTGCTTTACTACGTTTCTACCTTATCACTCTGTTTCTTCAAGAAGCACAAATTCACTTTGTGTGCTACCTCTAGATTTTTGTCTTTGAGCAGTTCCACCAGACAGCTTTACAGATAAGCAGGTAGAAGAGGGTGAAAAGCAAATCACTCACCACTTAGTCAAGCTTGAGGGAGAGTGAGCAAGAGGAGGAGGATGACAGGGCTTCAGCAGCAAGGCACAGACCCACAGCTCAGTGGCAACAGTCAGCAAATGGTTTGGGTGATGCTGGATGTGCCTCTCCTTCTGGGATGTGACAAACCTTTTCAAGATGTATGTACTCAGGAGTGCAGAGAGGCATGGATGCATGTACTGGAAAGAGGTTGCCCAGAGAGGTGGTGGAGGTGTTAAAAAAATGTGTAGATATGACACTTTGGGACATGGTTTAATGGCCATGGTGATGTTGGGTTGACAGTTAGATTTGATGATCTTAGAGGCTTTTTTCAACAGAAACAATTCTGTGATTCTGCAATTCTATAAGCCTGAAGGGACCATTGCACATCTCTACAAAACAAGAAAAAGTCATTATTTTGTTAGTATTTTCATTAAAACTCTTTCAGCTTTCTTTTCCAGCCCATCTCTCTCCCTTATATTTCCTTTCTTTTCTCTGGGGTTCATAGAGAGTTCATATTGGGAAAGGGGTTCTTAAAGAGCATTCTTTTCAGTTGTCAACGGACAGCAGTCTTGGCAGAAGTGAGTATAGCTGAGACAGCTTCCCTCTGTGCATCCATGAGGGATTTCAAAACCAGAGCACTTTGTGTCACCAGCAGTCACCAGGTCCACTTTCCGTCCAGACAAATCTATGTCCAGGCAGGTTGTAAACAATATCTAATTGGCACCATTAACTCAAACACTGATCTATTCCAGCAAGCCAGCAAGTAGCCTGTCAACAGTCTAACCAAGGTGAAAGACACTTTGATACCAGCTCAGAATGACCATGCAGGTGTTCTTTTTAGTGGTTGGCCTTGGATTTTAATTCCTTCCCCCTCCCCCCTCCCCATAGTACTACACTCTCTCTCCATCTCCCATTGTTCTTTCTTTGGTTTTAAGCTGAACCATCTTTTGCCCCTTTCCACCACAACTTGCCTTTAATAAGCTGTTAATTTTTTTTTTACTACTTCCTTTCCAAGGGTCATGGAATAAGAGTTTAATTCAATGCTCAGACCTCCAGTTCATAAGCCTTGGTGTAAAGATGATTTTACAGTCTGTGTTTCCACTAAAGGGGTTGGAGAAAATGGCTCTCTGCAGAGCAGACAACTCATGTTGTGCAACAGCAAGGAAAGAGAGGGCAACAAATGTTCTCCAAGAAGTAATTACAACCTCTGTTTCCTTTCTTTTCTCTCTGGCAACCCTGTCCAGGTCAAGACTGGCTAAAACATTCCATTGTTGGAGATACTCAAAAGCTATCTCCTCATTGTCCTGAGTAATCTGCTCTAGATGGCCCTGTCTGAGCGAGGTGGGTGGACAAAGCCTCCAGAGGACTTTGCCAACCTCAGCCATTCTCAGAGTCTGGTGCCATTACTAATGCCACAGCTTCATCTCTTCTTCAGCAGCACAATGATGGAAGACACTGGGCTGCTGCCCCTTTGCTTCCCATCTTCAAACAATGCTTGAGCAGGCTACGTTTAGTAGTGGAAGGAGTTAAGAGGTTGTTACACGTGTTTCCTCAAGGCTGTCCATTCTCAACCCAGAAAGGAGAGGTTGAAAGGAGAAAGGTGCAGCTTAAGCCCTAAAGAAGTTAGGATTTCTTTGTCACTGGGTATGTTCAGTCTGGAGAAAAGAAGACTGAGGGGAGTCTTTCTTACCCTCTACAACTACCCAAAAGAAGGCTGTAGTGGGGTGAGTATCAGTTTCTTCTCCCTAGTAATGAGGAATAGGAGAAGATGAAACAGCCTCAAGCTGCACCATGGGAGTTTTAGAAGCATAGAATCCCTTTGACTGGAAAAGACTTTTAAGATCATTGAGTCCAACCATTATAACTCTGCCAAGTCTGGTACTGAGTCATGTCCCTCAGCATCACATCTCTGTCTCATTTAAACACCTCTAGGGATGGGGATTCAACCACCTCCTTGTGGAACCTATTAGTTTGGACATTAGGAAATTTCTTTTCTCCAAAAGAGTTGTCAAACTCTGGAACGGGTTGTCTGGGGCAGTGATGGAGCCACAATCCCTGAAGGTATTAAAAAGATATCAATGTGGTGCTGAAAGACATGGTTTAGTAGTGGACTTGGCAACATTGGGTTAATGGTTGGTCTTGATGATCTTAAAGGCCTTTTCCTACTAAAATGACTCTATGACTCTACAAATCTGTGAAATTGGTTTATTGGGGTTTTCTTCACCTCTTCCATAAAATCTCACCTTGAAATGTTTTAATAGCTACAATCTAATGACTGGTGCTTGGAAGCAGCATTCATGACCTTTAATTCCCATCTAGTCACTAGAGGTGCAGGAAATGAGTGCAGCAGTATGGCATTGTACTTCCATAGTCCATACATATTTCCCAAACATTTAGATACTGCTGAAGGCTGAAGAAAACTGATTAGAACACCAAGTAAATCCCCATCTTCGTTAACTGGCCACCAATTCTCCACATGACACCAATTATCACTATGGCTTGGTTAATCTATATATCTGATTCAGTTATGAAACCAGGTCCTTTCCACTTTACCTTGAGAAATGATCTGCTCATTACTGGTTACCCAAACACACTATCAATGTATGGTTTCTCCTCACAGTGCAGTATTGAGGAAAGTGATGGTATGCCCATATAAAGAGGGAAAATCAAGAGAGAGACATGCTTGGTTGCACAGGATGTCTTTCAGAGAGCTAGAAAGTGGAACCAGGTCCACAAATCTCAGAGCATTTGAGATGTATTCAAGTTTATTTTAAATTCATTAACTCAAGTGTTGGAGTATTAGCAGAGCCAGGATGGAATGGAGCACGAACTAATTTATCCTTCTTGAGGGATTTTGCAGATACTGTTAGCTTTGTGCTGCATGGCTGGTTTGAGCTGGCTCTGATATCTCCATGCACCATGACAGTCCTGCAGCTTTTATCTATTGCTCTATCTAGTGCTCGTCTGACTCTTCTTCAAGGCAGGGCTGAAACCTTGGAGACTTACACAGCAAGAAATTAATTCAATTTATCATCTTTCCTGATACTTCTTAAGAGCAGCTATCCTGTTTTTTCAGCTGAATGTCCTTCTCAATCCTGTGGAATATCAGGAATGTGCTACTCTGAGCAGCAGAACAAGAGGAAACAGCCTCAAGCTGCAGCAGGGCAGGTTTAAGTTGGATAGCAAGAAAAATTTCTTCCCCCAGAAAGATTGCAAAGCCCTGGAACAGGCTGCCTGTGGCAGTGGTGGAGTCATCACCCCTGGAGGGATTGAGAAGCTGTGTAGTTGTGGTGTTGAGGGGCAGGATTTAGTGGTGATCTGGTAGTGCTGGGTTAATGGATGTATTTGATGATCTTGAAGGTCTCTTCCAACTAAACCAATTCTATGATTTTGCAATTCTAGTTAAAAAAACTGAAGTGGCATGCATGGTATCAAATGAGAATCTTAACCAGTTCCCAAGTTCCCCTGGTAAATTAAAATCTTCTGACCAAAAATGGTTTTATAATTCTATGAATTTAGAACTCTACTAAAAAAAAAAAAAATCAGGAAAAAGGTAGACTAAAACCAGAACACAATAAGAAGTTTTACAGTAGACAGGGTAAGAATAGCATTCATGCACAGAGCAGAGGTGTTATGTAAGTGGCTGTTTAGCCAGCTGGGAATTTTGACAGTGCAATGCACCTAAAAACTTCTAAAAAATCACAGACATGACAAAGAGAGGAGTTTGAAATTAATTGAGCATGCAGAGAAAGAAAGAGAATGTTGGAATTATGCTGCCATCCCCCAAATAAGGAAAAAAAACCACCCCACCCTATGCAATTTTGCAGTTTATAATTTGGTGGAGATCTCTGTTTTACCACTTCAACTAATAATCACAGTATCACAGCAATTTGAAATAATTATGAAGTTAGCCTATAATTAAATTAAGTCATTAAAAATAAAAAGGTTGGGATAAGAGCTGATGAGTTTTGGGTCATCTGGATTCTAATTAACACCCACCAGTATGCCTTTAACCTCAGATCTTGTCAGCTACAGGAGAAAATAAGATTTGTACCAACACATAAAGATGAGAAATGCTGCATAGATAATGACATTGCATGTACCCCGGAGGAGACATTAATTCATAACTGTAAAGTCTTTTGAGATCCAGAAGTGGAAGATAGTGTATAACTATACTAGTGTTAGCATATGTCCAAAGGAAGACGACAATCACATAATTTTGAAAAGATCTGTGGTAAATCAAAGTGAATCTGTCCTGGATTCTCACTTAGTGACACCGAGTTGAGCCTAAAACCTGCCCAAATCAGTGGGAATCTCTCTCTGGGCTTTATAGACTCATAAAGGTTGGAGAAGACCTCAAAGATCATAAGATCCAACTGTCAATACTCATAAAATTCCATCTGTTCAAAAGTCTGAAGAAGAACTAAACTTAAAGCAAATCTTTTCCACTAAGGTAGGAAAGGGTTAGGTCCTTTACAGTCTCACAGTATCACAGTATAACTAAGGTTGGAAGAGACCTCGAGGATCATCGAGTCCAACCTGTCTCCACAGACCTCATGACTAGACCATGGCACCAAGTGCCACATCCAGTCTCCCCTTGAACACCTCCAGGGATGGTGACTCCACCACCTCCCTGGGCAACCCATTCCAATGACAAATGACTTGCTCTGTGAAGAACTTTCTCCTCACCTCCTTTATCCAGCTTAGGGTCAAAGTTTTTGAGGTTAAGAAGGATGATAAGTTAATTGTCCTTGGATTCTCTGACAATTCATGTATGTATACATATGCATGTATATATCTGTGAGGAGAGGTTGAGGGAGCTGGGGTTGCTTAGCCTGGAGAAGTGGAGTCTCAGGGGAGACCTTATTGCTTTCTACAACTACCTGAAGGGAGGTTGCAGCCAGGTGGGGGTTGGTCTCTTCTCCCAGGCAACCAGCACCAGAACAAGACGACACAGTCTCAAGCTGCACCAGGGGAGGTTTAGGCTGGATGTTAGGAAGATGTTCTTCACAGAAAGAGTGATTGGCCATTGGAATGTGCTGCCCAGGGAGGTGGTGGAGTCACCATCACTGGAGGTGTTTAGGAAGAGACTTGATGGGGTGCTTGGTGCCATGGTTTAGTTGATCAGGTGGTGTTGGATGATGGGTTGGACTCAATGATCTCGAAGGTCTCTTCCAACCTGGTCTATTCTATTCTATTCTATTCTATTCTATTCTATTCTATTCTATTCTATTCTATTCTATTCTATTCTATTCTATTCTAATCTATATACATCAGCATGCCCATAATGTCTGATTTTATAGCCATAAAGCTTTTTTAATGAGGGTGATGGTTATGGGGGCGGGGGGGTCAGGTCATTGCATCATGATGAAATAAAATTGTAAGGAAAATGTCTGCTGTGTGAGCTCCTCCTCCATGGCCATGGTTGTGTTAGGTCAATGATTGGACTCAATGCTCTCAGAGGTCTGTTTTAACTGAAACAATTCCATGATTCTCTCTAATTATATTGTCTGACAAATGAACAGAAACAGGCAATTTGAGCTTGTGTGCATCTCTTTTGCCTGTGTTAAGCACCACTCTGTTATCAAAGGCTGCTCATTGCAATTCTAGCATGGTCAGGAGAAATGTGCCAGATTTACATCACCAGGAGTGAGAGGAGGATTCTACCTCATCCAGTGCAATGCATTTCTCTCCTCAAGGTTGTTTTGACTTTATTCATACTAGCCCCAGGATATAAACTGGATGTGTAAACATTTACATTGAATAAATCAGTCAGTGAAAGCTGGTCTAAGCACCATCTTTACTCGAAGTGCAGCTTCTTATTAAGTCAAAACATATTATGTGATGACTGTAATATGCCTCAGGTGCACTTTAAAATCTATGTCTATGTTTCCATCCCGTGCTCTGTTATTTATTACATGTAGCAATTGCTGGTGTTTCACAACTGCGGGTGCCTGATGTATTTTGATATAATTTATAAACAGCTAATAAAACTAAAAGGTTTATAGAGGCTGCCTGGGAGGAAGCTGAGGTCTAACAACTGCTCTCAGTCAGCTGGTCGGCAGGAGAAGACAAACAGTGCAGTTTGATGAGTCATTAAGAAGCAATTTCGCATAGATGCGGCTTGATTATATAAGCACAGATAATTCCAGCCTGGTTTTCCAGCCTTTCTGCTTTCTGGCCAGTACAAGCAGCATCAAGAAAGAGAAGCTGTTACCATTTCTTTACTGAAAAGAGTTGTCAGGCATTGGAACAGGTTGCCTGGGGAGGCAGTAGAGTCATTGTTCCTGGAGGTGTTCAAGACGTGTGGCCATGGCACTTCAGCACATGGGTTAGTGGCCATGGTGGTCTCCTGTTGATGGCTCAACTCAATGAATCCTAGAAGTCTTTCCTAACCAACCCAATTCTATGATTCATCTGAGCAAAATGACCAGTTCCTCAATGCACAGGACTTTTCATCTTCTCAGATACTGTTTTGCACTCAAAACTCATCCTAAATGTTTCCTAAAACATTCTTTAAACCACTGACAGAAGTTACTTTGGTCTTCCCAGAAAGGAAAGATAAGGAGTGGGAAACCAGGATTTTTTTCTATGTAGGATATCCACAGCATCAGTGTAGTGCTGAGCAGAGACCTTTGTAAAATCATGGAATCATTGAGGTTGGAAGAGCTCCTTGATATCAAGTTCAGTTATTAACACTGTCAAGACCATCACTAAATGTTGTTTTCTACTGGTCTGCACTGGAAGCTGCTTAGTCTTATCAGATTGGTTCTGACTTCCCACCTTGGCACATCTACATCGTGGATGAAGACCTGGATGTCATCAAGATCCTTGAGAAATATTTCTCAGAGTTCTGGGTGATTTATTCAGCTTGTTTAGGCTTCAATGGATGATTTGTGAATGGTTTCATACTGATATTAAAGTTATAGTCAGGAATAGATGCAGGTAGACATGGGCATTGGCTATGTAGTTACTGCCTTAGCAGAACAATTCTTGAAATGCCCTGGTCTCACAGACACTGTGGCTCTGAATGGAGGAAAGTAATCTTTCCTTTCCCCCTGGGGTCACTTTCAAAGCAAATAGGAGAAGGTGAGATGCTCTGATATCTATATCAAGGTTGGACAAGTCCAGGGACTGACTTGACCATTTTCCTACTCAAGACAAATATCTGTAGCATACAAAGAGTTAAAGACATTTCAGCAGCAGGAATTTCTTCCATCATCTTGAGCTTTCATCTTGTCACTGTTTTTCCTTCTTGTGTATTTTCTTCTTTTATTTTTTCAATGACCCAGGAAGAAGACATTCACCCTTCACTGGTCATAAAAGGAGATACTGGTAGAAGGGTTGAGTGAGAAACACCATGAGATCTCATAGAGCAGTTGTTGCTGGGGGGAATTAGCCAAGCTTGGGATAAACAAGCAGTTTGGCTACCTCAGAGTGGTTTAAAGTGCAATACGAACATGCCTTCTTTGGTCCCACTGGGAAACAGAGAAGCATTTTTTCTTCCCTGAGTGCACACTGGAGCAGGTGCCTGCTCCTTTGAAGCCACTGTGAAAGCATTGATTGACGTCAGTAGAGTCAGGCTAACACCTCCTACTTCCTAGCTATGGTAGTTTGGGAACAGAGCACGGCCAAAGCTTTAACACCTCCTTTAATCACTAGATTGATTTAAGGCAGAATTTATACAGACACTCTTAACATACATGTCCATGAAAGCAAAAGAGAAGCAGCAAATGTGTCTTGATTCCTGAATAAATCAGTGAGCTCTGCCTTCAAGAAGGAAATCAATGTATTCATGTTTCCACCTGAGAAAGAAATCACCTATTTCTCTTTACCCAGTCTGGCTTTTATGTATATTGAAGTGGAAGTTGAAAGTGTGAACTTTCTCTTCCCTTTGCCTGCCGTGAAAGAAACTGCTTCTGACAAACCCTATGGCTTGCTGGTCAGTGATGAACAGTATTTGGACCATCTCTTAATTTCAGTTCCTTTAGCTTTGAACCAATATCAGAGGGGGCAAGTGACAATGAACACGTATTAATGTGACTGGCAATGCCACCATCAAATTAGTTAACATAAATACATTAAATTGGTATTTGGCCTTTCTGATGATGTTGTTAACAGAAGCTGCTATTCATTGCCAAACATTAGAAAAGAGCCAGAAGGTCAGGGAAGACATCTGGAACTGGGCATATCCTCTGCTGTCATGGTCCTTACTCAGGGAATATGAGTAACCCTGGAATGACTCAGGTGTGTCACTGATCTACTACTGCTTATGGGTCAAAACAGGAACACAACTAGCATGTCTTTTTTTGGGGCTTTCCAGCTCAAAGAAGACACTGGCATACTGGGGTGAGTCCCCCACCTCATTCCAAACTCCTTTCAGGGAGTGGCAGAGAGCTAATAGGTCTCTCCTCAGCCTTCTCTTCTCCAGATTAAACAACCCCAGTTTGCTCAGCTGCTTCTCACAAGGCTTGCTCACCAGCTTCACTGGTGTTCTTTGGACATGCTCCAGCACCCCAATGTCCTTCTTGTAGTGAGTGGCCTAAAACTGAACCCAGTATTTGAGGTATGGTCTCACCAATGCCCAGTACAGGGGCACAATCTCTTCCCTGGCCCTGCTGGCCACACTATTTCTGACACAGGCCAAGATGCTGGATATTGCTCTATATCAAAAACTCCCATGTATAACTTCCCCAAGGTTAACTCCAGCAACAGGAGACTGAAACCATGTCTTCTAGCACTGATTATAATGTGTTGTTTACCGTACCCTGTGATCCTTGAAGGATCTCTGAAAAGAGAGATATACATCTGAAAAAGAAATTGCCATCCCATAGTCACTCATTACCAGAATGGCTTGAGGAAGACCTTAAGAACAAAACTCCTCAGAAGCTTCCAGCTTTCTGGCAGGCTGTCACTCAGTGTGTGGCTGTTGAGATTGTTTGCACGAGGCACTTGGGTATCTGTTTATTTGTATTATTTATTAAGCAAATGATTTCTATGCATGGCATCTGGAAAAGCATCATAAATAAAACACTGCAGAGCCTTAAATTTAACTGCTTTTCAAAGACAGCCATACAAATGTCCCTCAGCCTTCCCTGAACAGCCACAACTAAACCTCTGTAAATGCCATCCAGAACTTACTGTCAGTGCATTACGCAGCAAGTCCTGCTCAGTGCCATCTTCTAGAGGAGACTTGGCAGAAGTCCTGGCCACCAAAGACCCAGCTCTACCCCGCCAGGAAAAGCTTTCTAATAATGAGAAGAGTGGAGAACAGGAAGAGTAGATCTTATATTACTTGAGTCTTTACCAGATTACCTCATAAATTACCTTCCATCTATATTTGTCTGTCTTCCATTTGTCCTTGAGCAAGGCTCTGAAAGTCAACCTTTCAATGGAATCGTAGAGTCATAGAATTGTTTCAGTGGGAAAAGACCTCTAAAATCAGTGAGTCCAATTGTCAACCTAAGACCACTATGGCCATTAAAACATGTCCTGAAGTGCCATGTCCACATCTTTCTTGAACATCCCCAGGAATGGGGACAACACCACCTCTCTGGGCAGCCTGTTCTAATGCCTGACCACTCCTTCAGTAGGGAAATGTTTCCTAACTTAACCCTCCCCCTGCACCATTTTAAGCTATCTCCTCCCATTCTATCATCCAGCCTGTCCAGATCTCTCTGCAGAGCCTTCCTGCCCTCTATCAGATCTACATGCCCACTCAGCTTGGTGCTATCTGCAAACTTACCAAGGGTGCACTCAATCCCCTCAATTGCTTCTGTGTGGCTCCTCCCCTACCTTCTCCTCCTCCTTCCAGTTTTGCCCCCAGGGAGGCATTGCTCATTCCTGAACTCATTTTGTTCAGATATAGTTCAATAGGCTCAATAATTAACGACCCTCTGAGGAACCAGGACTGAAGTCAGACTGAAGCTTCTAGTCAGTGTAGGAGTATTAGGGCTGGAAGTGAAAAGACTTGTAATTAATGTCCACTAAAACGTGCAAATGAGGTTTCCTTGCCCTCAGACCAAAGGCATCTGGATTAGTCAAACAAAAAGGGAAGACAACCAGGAAACAATGTCTGAATTAGAGAATAGAGTGAGGATGATGCTCTTATTCCACAGCAATTTAGATTACAAATCCACTCTCCCCTGGACCACTGAGCATTTCAGTCTGCTCAGTTGCCTAATTTGTGCTTGGCTCAGTGGAGAATGTTATTCTGTTTAGTTGGTTTTGGTTTTGTTTTTTCATCTCTACAAACTCAGACAGCCTGAAACAGCAGCAGCTCTGGGAAGAAAGAGCCAGGTTCAGAGAGCAAAGCACGACAACACAGCAATCAGTGAGGTGGTCTCTGAAAGCAAACAGCAGCTCCTGGGATTCTTTTGATTAGGTGATTTGAGAAAATCTTTAAGTAAAGCAGAAAAAAATGTCTTTTGCAACTTAAATACATTTTCTTTGCTCCAAAATGCTTACAGAGGAATGAAGAATAGGTATTCTGCTTTGAGCTTGAATAGAGTCAGTTCTGTCCAGTGATTTGACTTCTCAGCTCAGTCTGTGCTCTGTGCTGGAACTTTCTGAAGTTCAGGGCAGGTTTGCACAACCAGGGGCAGCTTCTAGCAGTGATAATGCTGGTGGGGAGAGTTCCTGCCAAGAGCTGGGCTGCAGAAACATTCTAGCTTTGACTTGCTCCTGTGCAAACCACAGTCACTGCTAAGTGATGATCACATACAAAGGGTAGTGGTCAATGGCCTGATGTCCAGTTGGAGGTGGGTGACAGGTGGTATCCCTCAATGGTCTGTATTGGGACCAGTGCTGTTCGATATCTTCTTCAATGGCACTGACAGGGAGACTGAGTGTGCCCTCAGAAAATCTGCAGATGATACCAAACTGAGTGGTGCAGTTAATAAGACTGAAGGATAGGATGCCACACAGAAGGATCTGGACAGGCTGAGAGGTGGGCCTTCTGTTATGTGTGTGTGTGTGTGTGTTTTGGTTTTTGGTTTTGTGTAGGGACCCATATGGCAATGCTCTTTTACCTCCTTTTCTCTGGGTCCAGTTTACTTGGGGTATTTCAAGAGATTTCTTTCTGCACGAGTCTCTGTTCCCAGCTTGGCCACAAGATGTCATGAAATCATGAGCTCTCAGAGTGGATGAAGAGGACTTTCAGCTCTTGTAGCAAATTGCTGGAGTTCCTCCTCGGCCATCTGCTATCTGTAGGTAGCCCACTCAGACGGTATCTGTGAGCAAAAGCATCAGCTGCTGCCAACAAACGTCTATTTTCAGCTCCGAGGAATCACGATTGCTGGCTGTGCTGCCAGGAAACAGCAGCACTTGGCATTTTGTCTGTGTTGGTGGGTAAAGGAGAAAACCCAGAGAGAGATGGGTTTGGCTCAGCTGACCCACCATTAGACATGGGCTGTTCTGCATCTCTTCCAAGGCTTAATTTCTGCTGCAGGAAGATATTTACTCCCCTCATTTGCAAACTGCTTGAAGAAGCAAGCACGCTGGAAGAAACAAAGTTGTACTTGGGACTAGTGAAGAAACCTCCTTGAAAAGGCACTTGACTGAGAAAGAAAAAAATATTAAGTTTGCAGGCAAGGGACGTGACTCATAGTCAGATCAAGAGATGCAGGCTCTATGTAGATTCATATCATGGTCTACAGGTGACCCTGCTGTAGCAGAAGAGTTGTACTAGATGATCCCAAAGGTCCCTTTCAACTCCCACTATTCTGTGATTTTTTGACATCCTTGAGGAGAGACAAAAACACTGGGGAGCAAGAGCTGGTCGCCAGGAAGCCCGTGATTATTTTGAGTGAGCACACACAGGCAGTGTGGCTGAGCCCATTACCCCCAAAACAGCAGCTGGCTGGCCGTGTCCCTCTTGCCCTGCTTCCCTGCACACACGTTGCTGCCACCCTCATCCTTCCTCAGCCTATTTCATCTGGTTTAATCTGCTCTGAGGCCAGGAGAGGGCAGCAATGCTCATGGACAGACCGACCGGTCCCGCTGTTGGCGCTGCTCTTCTCAGGATGCCTGGGAGGGCATCGCAGCGTCCTGGCCATGTTCGGCTGGGCAGCTGCGGAGCTCAGGTGGGGCTCAGGGGGAGCCCTTGACTGCAAAGGGAAACTTCTCTTTCACGGCTTGGTTTGCACAGGGCTGCATTTTAAAGACCCAGTCCAACATCACAGGCTATGGCTGAGCAGCCATACAGATAAGATTCTGGAGACCTTTAAGTGTTTTTATTTAATAACACCTCTTGATGAATGTTTAAAGCATCCTATGTCTCATAAAACTAAATAAGCACACCCCTGATCTCCTCTACTATCACACAAAGAACGGAGGGGGAAAAATATGAACCCTTCTGGAATAAAGTCTTTCTCTTAGTAAGATTTAGCTAATTTAATTCATTAGTCACATGTCTCAGCCTTGAAGCAGAAGCATGAGTTGAGTGTGGACATGTCAGAAGTGAGAGCCATCTTATAGGGAGACCTGGACCCTAAAATGGCAGTCTCTTGCTTGGACATTCCCAAGCTGATAAAGGGCATCAGTTTGGCACCTTCAGACCTGCAAAGTCCCAATTGTTGAAAGAGAACTCCAGGCAGTTGCTGATCCCTGATCAGTTCCAGCCAGCATGGATCTGGGAGATAAGAGCTATGGTCTCTTTCCGGCTTTAAATCCCACTTTCTGGGCATGGGATGAGTATTTAGCCCATATTCTAATTTCTGTACAGATTAGTGTGGTACATAGGACCCTGGAGATGTCCTCAATGAGTGTCCTTTTGTGAAGGAGCTCTCCTTCCAGGTTCCTTGCCTTGCTCTGTGGCTCTGCCTTAGCTCTTAGTAGGCAAAAGCTGCACCTATCCTTACTTACCTGGCAGGATGGGCATCAGAGACTTCCCTTTCCCTTCTTTTCCCAGCCTGGGTGAGCCGGAGTGATAAGAGAGATCCACAACCATAAAACCTGAGCTGTGGAGCTGTGCCAATCCAAAGGCAGGCAAGACGAGAGGGAAATGGTAAATGCCTCATTGATTTCAGAACTGCTACACGATCCTGCCTGGGAGCATGAGAAGCTGTTAAAAGATAATAATGCTTTAAAAAGACAGTGTTGACGAGACGTTGGCAGGTTGCTCTCTGCCTGCTGTTTATTCTCATACAAAGCCATCCAAATGTGGAGTGGTTACCCAATGGAAACTCCTTGGCATTGTATCTGCTACTCTGAGTCTCACACAGCTCATTCCTCACCAGCTGGAGCTCCACAGAACACCTTTCTTAGTCACCAGAGTCCACCCACATCCAGATGCCATCAGTCCTCGAAGAACCCACCAAGTAAGGGGTGACCAGCACACCTTTCAAGTCAATATCTAGGGCCCTCGACTTGCCCCAGTGATAGGACAAGGAACAATGGGTACAAGCTAAAACCCAGGGGGTTCCACCTCAAAAGAGAAGACACTTCTTTATGGTAAGGGTGACAGAGCACTAGAACAGGCTGCTCAGAGAGGTTGTGGAGTCTCCTTCTCTAAAGACTTTCAAAACCCACCTGAATGCATTCCCGTGCAACTTGCCCTAGGTGATGGTGCTTTGAGAGGGAGGGTCAGACCCAATGATCTCTGGAAGTTCCTTCCAGCAGATTCTGTGATCTTCACTCAAGCACCAGATCTGTGCCAGAAATCACCTATACTCCAAGCCTTGTTTCTACACATAGATTTTGCAGAATCATAGACTTTCTTCTGGGGGCAAATATCATTGAGTCCAACCATTAGTTAACTACCAAGCCTGGTGCTAAACCATATCCCTTTTTTTTGCAGCACCTTTCTCATATTCAGAATCATCATTCTGGGTGCAGCAATGCAGTTCTCCCAAAACTGCTGCTGAACAGAAAGGACTGAGTGTGCCAGTGCCATCTGACACCCACTGTGGAATCATGCTAGCTCTGCACATCAAAATATCAAGCAAGTATTGGTAAACTGCAGAGGGTGGTGTAGAACAACTAGAAGCGTTTAGAAATTCAGGAGGGAGATGAGATTAAAAGGAGACAGCAGCCATCGGTTGTCTAATCTATGACTAAGGCAACCAGAACTGTCTACAAGCATTTGCAGAATGTGAAAATAACAAAGAATGAGAAAAAAAAAATTGGTTTTGGTGTGGAACAAAGAGTATTATCTGGAGCAGTGGGAAGAGAAAGAAAGTGTAGCATGAACTGCTTAAAAATTCAATGTATTCTGCTGTAAACATTCCTATTACATAAAGGGGTTTTTAAATGCTTTATTTTTCTCTGCAGAACTCTGGCTGTTTCCAGGAATGTTTTGGGTTTTTTTGAGGACTACCTGATAATGATTGATAATCTGCTTATTTTAAAATAGAGACAATTGAAACCCTACTAGCTTTAGGGTTTGGTGGCTGACTTGAAAAGCCAAGTTATCTGTAGTCTTATTTTTAATTATTGAATCATAGAATTATTTTAGGTGTTTAAAGATACCTTTAAGACCATCAAATCATAGAATAGAATAGAATAGAATAGAATAGAATAGAATAGAATAGAATAGAATAGAATAGAAATAGAAATAGACCAGACCAGGTTGGAAGAGACCTTCAAGATCATCACATCCAACCCATCATCCAACACCACCTAATCAACTAAACCATGGCACCAAGCACCCCATCAAGTCTCCTCCTAAACACCTCCAAGGATGGTGATTCCACCACCTCCCTGGACAGCACATTCCAATGGGCAATCACTCTGTGAAGAATTTCTTCCTAACATCCAGTCTGAATCTCCCCTGGCACAGCGTGAGACTGTGTCCTCTTGTTCTGGTGCTGGTTGCCTGGGAGAAGAGACCAGCCCTCACCTGTCTACAACCTCCCTTTAGGTAGTTGTAGACAGCAATAAGGTCTCCCCTGAGCCTCCTCTTCTCCAGGCTAAGCAACCTCAGCCTCTCTTCGTAGGGCTTATGTTCCAAACCCCTCACCAACTTTGTTGCCATCTCTGGACATGTTCCAGCAACTCAACATCCTTCCTAAACTGAGGGGCCCAGAGTCATAGAACTGTTTTGGTTGGAAGAGACCTTAAAGATCATTGAGATGAAATGGACTGAAATTATGCCAGGGGAGGTTAAAGTTAGATACTAGGAAAATTTTCTTTCCTGAAAATTTGATTGGGCATTGGAACAGGCTGCCCAGGGAGATGGTAGAGTCCCTGAAGGTGTTCAAATGCCATGCAGACATGGCACTTTGGGACAAGGTTTAATGGCCATGCTGATCTTAGGTTGACAGTTGGACTTGAAGAGCTTAGAGTTCTTTTTCAACTGAAACAGTTCTACGATTGTATGATTCCATGACAGATAGGTAGGCTGGATTTAGGCCAGATTTGATTTATATCACCCTTTGCATCAGTCTGTGATAGGAGCAACCCAAAGAACCCCGTCATCCCACAGCAACAAAAATGTATATGTATGACCTGTCATAACAAAAGACAGTGGTTTTGTTCGTGTCATTACACACTGGAACAGGTTGCACAGAGAATGCATAGATATTCCCTCCCTGGAAGAGCTCAGGGCCAGGTTGGATGGGACTTGGAGCAATCTGATCTAGTGGAAGATGTTCCTACTCATTTCAGCAGGATTGGAACTCGATTATCTTTAAGGTCCCTTCCAACCCTAAATTATTCTATGATTCTATGATTCTGTGGTTGTAGAGTCCTGTGATCCAGTCACAGGACAAGTTGTACATTTGCAATCTCACCATGTGGTCTGACATGCGTCTGCAATCTCTCCATCTGCTCAGAAGTGATCCTTTTCTTTTTTTCCCCCAGGAAAATACCTGTTTTTTCAAAGAGGTGGCCATATATTCTCTCACATGCAGAGAGAGGATTTGGAGAGGAAGAAGGTGACACAAGTTGCAGATGTTTACAGTGCAGCTATTGCTATTTGAACCTGTTGTCCAGCCAATTAAGTAGAGTTTGCATGGTCTGCTCAAGCCTTTCTGCCTTGTGCAACCTTTTGCCTGAAGTCTCCGAGGTGGCATCCAGACAAATCACCTCCTACACAAACTGACTAATTACCATTCTTCACCCAATTACCACACACTACCAATCCTCCAAGCAAAAGCAAAACATCTGCACCCACTGAAATGAAGGCCATGAGCTGAATGCAGAATGTGTCTCCTATTTCCAGCTCTCCTCATCATAAATCTGTGCTAGTCAGAGTTGCACTCTCCTCATTGAGCACATAATCAAACCAGAAATGACAACAAACACACCCAACTGTGTTTCTGCTCCTGCAACCCCCTGAAACACAGTGTGGAGCAGAGGAGGTGGCATGGGAAAGCCAAAGTGATTTCAGGCCCAAGTATTATTATATGCCTGGCTTAATTGCTTATAATTCACAGGAGGAAAATAATCATTTCTCTTTCTTTCTTAATTGCAATCAAGTGTTAAGAATTCAGCTGCATTTCCCCCCCCCCCCTTCTTTTCAGTCATAGGACCCAACTGTTATTATGACAGGGCTTCTTTTTTAAGTAGTATTCTATTATTGATTTGCATGGTGGATGGTTTATATTGCTAATTAGCATCTATTAAAGCTGGTATCCCATTCATGCCTTGATGAATGGAGCTCAGGAGGAATAAGGCACCAGAATAAATCAGAGCATGAGAAAATGAGTTGTCTTTTACCACCCATTGGGAAATATCTCAGAGTTAAGCTTGCATGTGCCTGTATGTGTGTGTGTGAATATATTATATATGCACTTTGTATCATTATTATTATGGTAATTAATAGGTCTCTCAAGCATTTCATCCAAGGTGGGGTACTAGAGAACATAAGTGTCTATATACTGGGTTCATCTGGGTACAGTATCCTGTTGCCAGGATCAAATGAGCTACTGCAGAAATCCAGAGAGATGTATAAACACTAATATATGATCAGTGTTTATCAAACATGGACCCATAAAATCTCAGAATCATAGAATCATAAAATCATAGACCCATAGAACCACAGACTCACAGAATCATAGAATGCTTTGTGTTGGAAGAGGCATTTAAAGGTCATCTAGTCCAACCCCCCAGCACTGATAGACACATCTTCATCTAGATCAGATTGCTCAGAGGCCTAAAAGACATGACCTGGAATACTTTCAGGGATGGAGCTTCTGCAGCCTCTTTGAGCAACCTGGGCCAGTGTTTCACCATCCTCAGTGTTAAAAAATGTGTTCCTTCTCTCTAGTCTAAATCTCCTTTTAGTTTAAATTCATCTCCTTTTAGTTTAAATTCACCACCCTTTGTGTTGTCTGACCTGTGGTGTGTCAGCCACCAGATATTCTGCAAAATCACACAATTACATTTGGGAAATGACTGCAAGAAAATCCATCCATGATGAGAAAGAATGATACATCATTCTGCAAGACAGGGAATAAACCAGACCTACAGGGATACAAACCAGCATACGGATAGTTAAAACCAAGACTCATTTTTAGGTGTCTAACAAACAAAAAGCACCACAGCAGCACTATGCCAAATTTATTCTGGCTGGCCCTTATGTCAAGGAAGGTGATGAGCTCCTGGTGTGAGAGAGCAAGTCTTCTGCCCCTTTGTTCATAGTGCTTATGCTTCTTAGAAAGCTTCGGGCAGAGAAATGAGAAGAAAATTATTTTGTTTGACTAACCTTCTGCTGAACACTCAAAGGAACATTCCACTTCCAAAAAAGATAAAGCAGGGGAGGCCTGTCCAGGTGGGAAAGTAAAGAATGAGCAGAAAATAGACACTTACAACAGAATGCATGACCAAGTCCCATGAAATACAGAAGGAGGCTTCTCTCTAGGGACACCAAAATGCAGATCTGTTGCAATCTGGAAACCATTGGAAACTGTTGGGCCAAGGGTAGAATCAATAAGGTTGGAAGAGACGTCAAAGATCATCAAGTCCAACCTGTCACCCAAGACTTCATGACTACTAAACCATGGCGCCAAGTGCCATGTCCAATCCCCTCTTGAACACCTCCAGGGACAGTAACTCCACCACCTCCCTGGGCAGCACATTCCAACGGCTAACAGCTCTCTCTGTGAAGAACTTTCTCCTCACCTCGAGCCTAAACTTCCCCTGGTGCAGCTTGAGACAAAGGACATTGTTCTTTTCCCTTTCCCCCACCACATTCAAAGACCTTTCTGAAAACAACACATTTATCTAGTTTGAGGTCAAGAAAGCACACTTCAAAAGACTTAAAGACAGGCTAATACTGTTTCTGTGTTCACTTAAATTCAAGTGCTGGGAAGATCCACTTCAGAACCCTGTTTGACCCTAGGGCCCATCACATCATCACTCAAGGATCACTCCAAGCCCTTCCAGCCATCTTCTTGTCAATTCTACCACATTCTAGAGACGGTCAGCAGGTTACCTCTCCTTGCTCAGCCAGACAAGTCTCCTACTCTGCGATGTTTACAGGGTGAGTCACATCTGTCTATTACTAAGTCAAATCTTCTAATGCTGTTCTTTACAACTGTGACTCAAGGAGCAAAACAGGAATCCAATTTTGGTATCTCAGAGATAACTCCCAAAATTGTGGAGTATAGAATAGAATAGAATAGAATAAAATAGACCAGACCAGACCAAACCAGACCAGGCTGGAAGAGACCTTTGAGATCATCGAGTCCAACCTATCATCCAACACTATCTAATCAAATAAACCATGGCACCAAGCACCCCATCCAGGCTCTTCCTAAACACCTCCAGTGATGGGGACTCCACCACCTCCCTGGGCAGCACATTCCAATGAGCAATCAGTCTTTCTATGAAGAACTTCTTCCTAACATCCAGCCTAAACCTCCCCTTGCTTGAGACTGTGCAGCTTGAGACTGTGTCCTTTTGTTCTGGTGCTGGTTGCCTGGGAGAAGGGATCAGCCCCCACCTGGCTACAACCTCCTTTCAGGTAGTTGTAGACAGCAATAAGGTCTGTCCTGAGCCTCCTAAAGATTGAGACATAGCTGGAAGAATCTACAGGGATTGTAAAGATACAAATACTAGATTGTTCCTAAAAGTTTGTAGGAAAAAAAAAAGTATGTTTGTGAGTTTATTTATACAAATGTCTCCATGGATCCCCAATTATTTTAATAGCTTGGTATATTTGTGTTGCCTCTTAATTGGTAGATTTGGTGAGCTTTGATTTTTCTTTCTTTAATTTCTTTAGTGTTGCAGTAAAGGCTCATCTGTTACATGTTCCAACCCCTGTGAGATATCAGCAGGTGAAATCTGCCCTTCAGTTCAATGCAAAAATAATGATTCACTGGAGTAAACGCTTTAGTTCCTGCAGCATTGTAGAGACTGTCATCCATTTCACTCATAAATCAATCTTCTTTTCTTTCTTTCTTTCTTTCTTTCTTTCTTTCTTTCTTTCTTTCTTTCTTTCTTTCTTTCTTTCTTTCTTTCTTTCTTTCTTTCTTTCTTTCTTTCTTTCTTTCTTTCTTCCTTTCTTCCTTTCTTCCTTTCTTCCTTTCTTCCTTTCTTCCTTTCCTTCTTCCTTCCTTTCTTCCTTTCTTCCTTTCTTCCTTTCCTTCTTCCTTCCTTCCTTCCTTCCTTCCTTCCTTCCTTCCTTCCTTCCTTCCTTCCTTCCTTCCTTCCTTCCTTCCCTTCTTTCTTTCCTTCTTTATCTCTTTCATTCCTTCTTTCCTTCTTTCTTTCTTCTTATCTCTTTCTCTCTCTCTTCCTTTCTCTCTCTCTTCTTCTCTTCCTCTCTTTCTTTATCCCTTTCTGTACCCAACAATGACAAACGTAGGATCCCACACCAGGAGACAAGAAGTTCACCATGAGCCAGTAATATGCACTTGTGGCCAAGAAGGTCAATGATTTCCTGAGAGGCATGTAGAACAGTGTGACCAACAGTTGAGGGAGGTTATCCTTCCCCTCTACAATGCCCTAGATAAGCCATACATGGAATATTGTGTCCAACTCTGGGCTACACAGTTCCAGAGAAACTGGGAACTATTGGAGAGGGTCCAACAGAGGCCATGAAGATGCTGAGGGGGCTGAAGCATTTCTATGATGGGGAAAGGTTGGGAGACCTAAGGATGTTTATCTTGGACAAGAGAAGACTGGGAATTCTATATCATTGCTAATTGATATGTGAACAGTGAGTATCAAGAGGATAGGGCCAATGTCATTTTAGTGATGCCTAGTGAGAGAGCAAGGGGCAAGGAGCACAAACAGGAACACAGGAAGTTTCACTTAAACTGAAGGGAAAACTTTATTCTGAGGGTCTTGGAGCACTGGACCAGGCTACCCAGAAAGGTTATGTAGTTTCCTTCTCTGGAGACTTTTAAAACCTACCTGGACACATTCCTGGGCAACCTGCTCTAGGTGATCCTGCTTTAGCAGGATTATTTGACTAGATGATCTCCGGAGGTCCCTTCCAGCTCCCACCATTTCATGATTCTGTGATGACAAATGCTGTACCTCAAGGTATTTTGGTTTATCAGCTCTACATTTATTTGGTTGCTTTTGCAGTACTCAGTGGACCCAAAGATTCCCACACAAGAGTGACTGCCTACAAAAAACGAACTTCTATATTTCTTTTGAATGCTCTATGGTTGCTTGTTTCATGCCAGCAAATTGAAGCAGAATGGCCTGAATTAAACAGAGAAAGTCTAGGAAATGTGCCAGCTAATAAATGGCACAAGAAACAGGGAATCCCACCTGCTTGCAGATGTCCCTTTTGTTTTGGGACAGAAGCAATGTGTTTAGCACTGTTATACCATTATAAGTCATTGCAATGAATTCCCAAAGCGGAAAATTTCTATGGTGCAATCAATATTGGCACAGATTTCTCCCAGCAGAGTTCAAAGTGGATCAGAAGGATGTGAATACAAGCTGAGAAACTCAGGTTGAATTGTTCTTTGGAACAAACTCAGTGTACAAGAAGTGACCTTCCATCAACTGTTTCTTTTTTCCCCACTGTTAATAATAAAAAAAAGGACTCCAACATACAAACCACTTTTATTCTTACCTTCTTTGAGGGAGATATGGAGGGAGTGGAGCTTACCTACTGCCAGGTTGCAAGAAAAACAGAAATGCAAAATGATTGTTTCACCATTTTTCTAGTTATCTCCAAAGAAGAACTTCAGGGTAATCTGAAGGCAGTTAACTTCAACTGCCAAAAATGCTGGAAATGGAAATGTTAACAACCTTGAGAGTGAGAGCAGGCAATAAAAATCTTGCTGATGATGGATGAGGTAACCCAAAATATTGTGTGCAACAAGCATCCATGATTTGTTGATTGTAGGAAGTCATCTTAATACCTTTCAGATACGGATTATTGATTTCTTAGGCTAGGAAGGATGAAAATATGCATTTTAGCTCTATCATATCCCTCTGAGTTGTCTGTTTTCACATGTACCATGCACTCTTGCAGTGCCTTGGGACTGGATTCCTCTGAAAAGAAAACCCCAGCAGCCCAAGGAGAAAATCCACAATCCAAGCCTCTGGTTAAAAAAGAAAAAGAAAAAAGAAAATGTATCAATTATTGCAACATCACTAATTCTGGTGAGGAAAATAGGCTTTTCCTGAGGGTGCCACTACGACCTTCTGCACCTATCACATCTTCATTGGGAAGGAGAAAATTAAATCTCTCAGCTTTCATAGAGGCACAGTATGGAAAAGTATTTTGGAAGACTGAAAGTAACCAAAGGCCCAGGAAAACCAAAGCTGGAATTAGCTAGGAAAGTCAAAGCTACAATTAGATAATGAAATTTGCTGAGATGAGGACAGCCTCCAGGAGACATCCTTTTCCCCTTTTCCAGAAGCAGGGTGAAGCTTCATGTATGAAACCACAGTATGCATTTTTAAAGTTATTAAGAGATGGGAGAAGCTGTGCACCAGCTTCACATCCAGCAAATGCCCATTTCTGCTGCCTCCTATCTAGCTGGGGTGCATGGGGGCTGCACATTGCACAGCTGAGGTGTGGGAAGTGCAGGCATGACTGCAGAGGAGCTGGTGTGTGAGCCAGTGTGACCTGTGCAAAAGGTAACAGATTAAGCAAAGCATAATTTCAGCCTATCTTGTTCTCCTGGATGATGGGTGGATCCTCTACCCATTGCTCCTCCAATGGCGCAAGGAGCACTTGCATTTGCAGTTGCACTGCTTGTAACTGCACTTGCAGTTACAATCCAGTTTTGGACAGATCTCAATATTTATTTCAGAAAATAAAACAAAACAAAACAAGCAAACAGTTTCTTTAGCTGATTTTGAAGAAGTGATATCTCTGTGAGAAATGTCTCCTGTCAGGGCATTTGTCTTTTTTAATAAACAAACCACTATCTCCAGCTCTAGGGCCCTTAGCAAAGTAAAGGCATGGACTTGCTAGAATGGGTGCAGAGGAGGCCACAAAAATGATCAGAGGGCTGGAACCCTTCTGCTGTAAGGATAGATTGAGAGAGTTCTGTTTGTTCAGCCTGGAGAAGAGAAGGCTGCAGGGAGACCTTCATGTGACCTTTCAGTGCTTTAAGGGGACAGTAAGAAAGCTGGGGACAGACATTTTAGCAGGGCCTGTGGTGACAGGGCAAGGAGTGATGGTTTGAGACTAGACTAGAATAAAACAGGTTGGAAGAGACCTTCAAGATCTTTGTGTCCAACCCATCATCCAACACCATCTAATCAACTAAACCATGGCACCAAGCACCCCATCCAGTCTCCTCCTAAACACCTCCAATGATGACTCCACCACCTCCCTGGGCAGCACATTCCAATGGCCAATCACTCTCTCTATGAAGAATTTCTTCCTAACATCCAGTCTAAACCTCCCCTGGTGCAGCTTGAGACTGTGTCCTCTTGTTCTGAAACTAAAGGAGGAGAGATTCATAATAGATAGAAGGAAGAATTTTTTTACAGTGAGGATGGTGAAACACTCTCCCAAGCTGCCCAGAAAGGTGGTAGAAGGCCCATCCTTGGAAAGCACTCCATGTCAAGTTGTCTGGGACTCTGAACAACTTCTTTTAGTTAAAGATGTCCCTAACCACCGCAGGGGGGTTGCTCTGAATGACCTTAAAAGGTCCTTCCCAACCCCAAACATTCTATGATTCTAGGAATGTCTGAACCTATGCAGAATCATAGAACTGTTTCAGCTGGAAAAGCGGTGTAAATATGGGAATCTGCCCCAGTATTATTTTGGAAGGTTAGAAATCTCACTCTGTGTGCATGTCCATGCTGATGGTTGGACTCTATGAGCTTAGACATCTTTTCCAACTGAAACAATTCTACAATTAGATGATTTGATGATTCTGTGAATGTTTGTACACTGCCCTCTGTTTCTCCATGTGTGTTTGTATGTTGGCACATTACACATTTAAAACCTCCATGAGGTAAACCTCACTTCCACGTGATTTATAAACTCCAACCTTGCCAGAGATGGACAGCTCTTGAAAAACCAGTGGGATCTCTGGATTCATCTTTATTCCATAAATTCTGTAGAATTTAGCAATTGTTAGACTGGAGAAGCACAGCTCAGGCCAGGGTTTGACATGTCACAGTAGTGCTGTCATCTTTATGGAAACACTGGTTGCTTCTGTGCTCCTCATTACAGAATGGACACGTTAATCGTCAAAGAGAAGAGGATTGTGCATGATCTGGTGTTGTGGTAATTCAGGATGCCTCTGAATTTATGCTGCATTAAATTGCAGCCCATTTTAACACATCAGGATATCATTATGTTTATGGTAGATTACATTTAAATCTGTTTTTGTTTAGCACGGATGGCTTACCAGGAAGACCTATTCCTGCATGCAGTGGATTATATTGAAACATAAAATCATATCCTGGGGAGGAATAGCCCCTTGCACCTGTACAGGTTAGAGTTTCACCTGCTGGAAAGCAGTTCCAAGGAGAAGGACCTGGGAATTCTGGTGGACAACAAGTTCACCATGAGCCAGCCAGGTGTCCTTGTGGCCAAAAAGGCCAGTGGTATTCTGGCTGCATGAAGAAGAGTGTGGCCAGCAGGTCAAAGGAAGTTCTCCTTTCCCTCTACTATGCCCTGCTGGGGCCACATCTGCAGTATTGTGTCCAGTGTTGGGCTTCTCAGTTCAGGAGAGACAGGGAACTACTGGAGAAAGTGGAGACTACAAAGCTGCTGAGGGGCCTGCAGCATCTCTGTGAGGAGGAAAGGCTGAGAGACCTGGGGCTGTTTGCTCTTGAGAAGAGCAAGCTCAGAAGAGATCTTCTCAGTTCTCAGCAGCATCTGAAAGGTGGGCACCATGAGCATGGGGCACAGCGGTGCCCAATGACAAGAGAAGGGACAAGCAACCCAAACTAGAACACAGGAGGGTTTCACTAGAACTTAAGGAGGAATTTCATTCTTTTGAGGGTGCTGGAGCACTGGACCAGGCTGCCCAGAGAGTCCGTGGAGCCTCCTCCTCTGGCGATTGTCAAAACCTGCTTGAATCTGTTCCAGTGCCGCCTGCCTTTGTCAGGTGAGCTAGTTGATCTCCAGGTCATTTCTAACAGCATTCATTCCATTATTCTATGATTCTATGGAATCATTAAGGTTGGAAAAGACCATCAAGATCATCAAGTCCAATTGTCAAGCTAACACCACTGTGCCCACTAAACCATATCCTAAAGAGATGCAAATCATTGAGCTCAACACCATGAACTACCAGCTAATGTCATTTCCCATGTCTTCTTTTATGTTCACTGCCCTGCACCTAAATTTGCAGTGAATGATTTCACAGATTTCCATTCTGAAACCTAGTGATTTATTTATACAGAGAGTGGAAAGCACATTGGGTTATTTTCTTTACTAATTTGTTGCTTTTCATGCTTGTCAGTTAAAGTTTCATTTTGGAAGCACACAAAAGAAGGAATATGCAAATCCAGCTTATGTTTCTGGAGGTTTCCCCATAGCAAAAGGATTCAGAATTGGTAGGGGGGGAAAAAATAGAGGGAGGATGAATAAATCTTATTTGGAAGGAACTCAGTGATATTCAATATACTCCATTATGCTTAGGTGTTTCATCATGTACAATTCCCAGATTTCCATCAAAAAAAATCTCTCCTTCCACTCCTCCTTACATTTTTTTCACCTGGAATGCTTCCAGATTTGAAAAACATAGTAGGTTTTTGGATGTAAGTGCAAAACCAAACACTGTTCACCTTTTAAACTTGAAAATTCTCTTTTCCCCCCAAGATCTGTTCAATCCAATTCTAGGGGTTTTCTATTTTTCATTAAAATCTTCATATGTGAACTGTTAGCATACAAATTTTGATATGATGAAAAAAAGGTATTTCCCATCCTTGAATGTTTGTTGTGGTTTTTTTCTTGCAGCAGCATTTTGGAAGTGTGAGGAAGGACCCTTTTTACTCAGTATTGTGCAAAAGCAAAGAGGGTTTGGCCATGTTGTTGTTTCTTGTCTGCAAGTAGGGAATGCAGCATGCCCTGAAAAAAATTCAAGCATTGGAGCAGGCTGCCCAAGGAAGTACTAGAATCAGCATCCTTGGAGATGTTCAAGAAAGACATGGACAGAGCACTTCAAGACATGGTTTAGGGGGTATGGTGGTATTGGTTTGATGGCTGGACCTAATCATAGAATCATTTGGGTTGGAAAAGGCCTTTAAGATCTTTGAGTCTAATCATTCTTGATTAAAAACTCTATCTACAACGTTTTTTTCCCCCCTTCAGCAAATATCAAATGGATTTAGGAATATGTATTTGCTTCCCTTCCATACAAACATTTTGGAGTAGCAGTGGCAGATGTCATCTCTGCATGGAAGACCATGGAAATCAAATTACTCAAGTTTTCCACACAGTGAAGGACTCTTGTTCCTCCCACTCCATCTTTTAATTGTCCAACATTTAGATTTTAAGTTCTCGTAGAGGCTTAAGCAACCAATCTGATGAATTGCCACAGACTTCTTGTCCTACTGTTAAGTACAGTGATTGAAAAGCAAATTTGCCTTTAGAGACAGGCCTCCACCTTTGCCAGATGGGACTCTTGTTCTTTGGTGTGATATAAGTCCAGTGTGCTGATTTGGCACCTTAAATAAGAGTAACTTTTACTATTGCCTTCCTTGGAAGGACTTCAAAAGTGCTCCATTAGCAGAATTTGTCTAAGTTTACCAGTCAGATGAGAGGCTGTGCTGAGACATTTTGATTCTTCCTCAAAAGTCATAACCACTGTTTTGGAGCACTAGGGAAATGTTTACCCAGACCTAAGAAAAAATAGAGGTTTTTATTACTGGAGCTGCTAACAGCATTCTTATGTACAACCAGACAGGGTCTTCTGCACTTTGAACTTCATGGTTTTTTCAGACTGCTGCTCACAAGGTTTTCAGACTCCTGCACACATCACCCCAAACCTAAATAATTTTCTATATGATTTAAAGGTGCTGGAACATGCCCAAAGAAGAGGAACGAAGCAGGTGAAAGATCTAGAGAACAAGTCTTGTGAGAAGTGACTGGGGGAACTGGGGTTGTTTAGTTGGGAGAAAAGACAGCTGAGGGGAGACTTTGTTGCTCCCTACAACTACCTGAAAGGAGATTGTAGTGAGGTGAGTGCAAGTTTCTCCTTCCAAGAGACATGTGGGGTCAACATCCCTGGAGGTGTTTAAGAAAAGACTGAGTGAGGCACTGAGTGCCATGGTGTAGTTGATTAGTTAGGGTTGGGTATTTGGACTCGATGATCTTGGAGGTCTGTTCCAACCTGGTTGATTCTGTGATTCTGTGACAAGGGGAAACTGCCTCAAGCTGTGCCAGGGAAGGTTTAGATTAGAATTTAGGGAAAATTTCTTCACTGAAAGGGTTGTCAAGCCTTGAAACAGGCTGCCCAGGATGGTGGTGGAGTCCTCATGCCTGGAGATACCTAAAAGATGCATAGATATGGTGCTTGGAGACACAGTATAGATGTGGACTTAGCAGTGCTGAGTTAATGGTTGGATTTGATCATCTTAAAGGTTTTTCCAACCTAGATGATTCTGTGGTTCTATATTCCAAAGCCTCCTTTGGCTTTGATGCTTAGAAATATTTTCATTTCCAGCTAACATTCATTTGAAATGAGTTTGTAGCTTTTTGTCCTGGTGCCAGATTTAGCCTGCAGCTAAAATAATTCTGCCTCCTCCCTTCTGCTTGTCTAGAGGAAGAGTCGGTAGACCAGGCATCCTCCTACTCAGCTTTCCGTTCAAGCCAGGCTCTTCTAGTCTTTTCTACTAGAAGAAGCTCTTCTTAGCTCTGACAGTTCTTTCAGGCTTTCCCTTCTTACATTTCACATCAGACCCATCTTGCCTGTGTGAAGGGGAATGAGCTTGGTGACAGTTGCCCAGAGTTGGTAGATGCCCCATCCCTGGAAACATAAAAGATCAGGTTAGACAGGGCTCTGAGCAACCTGATCTAGTTAAAAATGTCCCTGCTCGCTTCAGGAGAGGGGTTCAACTATTAAAGGTTCCTTCCAACCCAAAATATTCTATCATTCTATTTGAGGATGTGGAGATAAATGAGCATCTCACCTGAGGGCAAAGGTCCCATGTTACTCACCTATGCTTGATGTATGAACTTGTTTCCAAGTCCTCTTTGCTTACAGCATAAGGAGGAGAGGAAATGACCTCAAGAGGCATCAGAGGAGGTTAAGATTAAATATTAGAAAACATTTCTTTGCTGAAAAGGTTCTCAAACACTGGAACAGGCTCCCTGAGGAGGTGGTGGAATCCCCATCCCTGGAGGTGTTTAAAAGATGCAGAGATGTGTTGCTGAGGGACACGGTTTAGAGCCAGACTTGGTAGAGTTAGATAATGGTTGGACTCAACAATCTTATAGGTCTTTTCCAACTGAAATTATGCTATGATTCTATGACAATAAAAACTAATCCCAGTGGTTAAAGATCACCTACCTGCTAACTGTCCACCAACCTCCTTTGCATGGAGGTCACAGCAGTGGCCACTGGAAATACATGGAAAAAGGAGAAAGGGAAGAGTTGCCAACAGGGTGGTGTGTGTGTGCCAGACATCTCAACAGTTCCTACAGCAGTGAAGTGGAGACCTCTCCTTGAGACCTCTTTCTTGCAGGCACAGCACTGGGACTGTTTGTCCCCAAACGGATGAACTCATATTTCTAGCTCATTTGAAACCTCCCTTTTTAATCAGGCAGGCATTTTGAGAGAGCTGTTTTGGTTGCTGTGTGTATAAGGCTTAGGTTATTATTTTTTAATGCCACAAGAGGAAAAGGAAGCCTGTCACTCAGAAGTGACATTTTCTTTTCATTTCATCTTTTGCAACTACGATAAATAAGAATTTGAGACTAAAGTGTGTTGTTTTCATACAATCATAGAACTGTTCCAGTTGGAAAAGTCCTGTAAGATCACTGAGCTCAACCATTGACCCAACACCTCCATGGCCATTAAATCATGTCCTGAAGTACCATGCCTACACTTTTTTGGAATACCTCCAGGGACAGTGGCTCTGCCACCTCCCTGGGCAAGCTATATACTCCTTCTGAACTCCCTTCATCTAGACATCAGCCTGGAAAAGATTCTCTCTACCCTACAGTCAATTTCCATGAAAAAAAAAAGGTCTTGGGAAAACAAATAAGGAAAGTCATTACATTTTTGTCTATTTTTGCCTGGTCATATGAGATATGACTGTGCCATCACTGCTGCTCCTCAGTGACATCTCTCATGAGGCTCAACTGACTTGAGAAGCTCAAACACCTCAAGAAGCTCAGACTTGTTGGCACTGTGAGACTATTTCATCTGGGTCCCATCCCATATAGTTGGTGTTTTCATTTCTCTTTAGGTCAGGGTTAGGTGAATAACAATCTGCAGATACCAGAACCCAAGTAGCAAGACATTTCAAGCTCAATGGCAAGCAAGGCTTTCTAAGAATAAAAGATTCCTGAGCATAGATATCTAAATTCTGCTTACTTGGCTCTTTAGATAGACATCTGCTTTTTGTTTTGTTTTGTTTTGTTTTTTATCTTATTCCTTAACTAATTAATGTTTCAGTTTCCTCTCAAGTTAAATGAAGATAAATAAGATCATCGCTTCAGAGGAGGAAAAAGTAAAGGGGAAAAGGTAGTTTGATCTTCCCCAAATGTTCTGAGGTCCTCAGAGATGAAAATTGTGGTTTTGTCCATTCTCACAAGAGTTTTCGTGGTCAAGAAAGTTTATTCCAAGCTCAGGTCTTTGTTTATGTGATTCTTCAGCCACAGAAAATAAACCTCCTGTTGCTGAGCACCATCTACAAATTTCAACCTTCCACCAGGGTAATGTTGTAGGCATGAACCAGGAAAGAGAAGTCTGGATATCAGTGCTGAGGTGAAACTCAGTATTTTCTTACTCTTTGCAGAAAATAAGCTGATGGCACAACACACAACTCATTCCTGCTTTCCATCAGTGCCACCAAGGGGAACAAAACAAGCCCTAGCAATAGCAGGAGGAGCTGGGTGGGCAAAGGAAAATGCAACAAGGGCAGACCTAGGGTGGGAAAAAGCCTGACTCAGTCCTCCAAGGCACCCATTGTTTTCAGTTGTATATTTCCTGCCAGTAAGAAAGAAGCATTGCCAGTTTATAAATGAAACTGTGATGGAGAAAAGCTTCCACCCATCTTCCCTACCAGCTTTCACTGAAGAGGTGTGAGAAATGCTCAGGGCTTTGTAATGGAGAGAAGTGGATTAGTGAGAGCTAACTGTTTTTCCCGGCAGGGGGAGAAGTGAGATAGCTCTACATTTGCATTTAGAAATGCTTTTTTGACAGCAATGTTTTCTACAACCTCATGTTATTGTTCCTGGGTAAGTTAGAAATGTGAGACCAAGAAAGCTGCCTTGGTAGGCTGGAACTGTGATCTCCGCCTTCTGAGGCTGCAGCAGGTGCACTAGAAGATGAAATGCTGTCCTAGAGGAGGTTTTTCTTGGTACTACAGGTTGCTTTAGGATGTCAAAGCCTAGAAAATACACTCATTGTCTATGATGGCATTGTCTGTTTATAAACTCAGTGTCAACAGCAGGAGTATCTATGTTGTCTCTTGGTTTTGCTTTTTATTTCAATGACAGTCCATATTTGCAGGATCAAGTTCATCTAATTTCCTATAGCTACCATAACCTAGAAAATCAGGGTCTGGTCTGCAGAAATCATCCACAGTCTTTCCATCATCAAGGAATCATAGAAAGATAGAATCATAGAATGCATCCATTTGGAAGGCACCTTTAAAGGTCATCTAGATCAACCCTTCTGCAGAAAAAAGGGATATCCCCAACTAGATCAGGTTCTCACTATCATTGGTGGGTAGGATGTACTGTGAGAGAGAATTTCAGCTGTGAGAGAGAAGTTCAACCCACTGTCATGGGGAACCAGCTTAGGGGAGAGAGCTGCTGGTCTCTCTGCATGAATGGCAGAAGGAATCTATAGCATTTATTCCAATATTAACTCTCCTCAGACTAAAGACTACTGCACATGAATGGCCTTTCCTTCTATACACCATTTATCCATTGTTGCATTTATGCTGAAGAAAAAGAAAAAAACAAGGGGGGTGTGTGTGTGTGTGTGTAAAATCAGCAAGATTTGAAGAGTTAATAATGAACCTACTCTTCATTAGGTACCTCATTAAGTGGTAAATTAATGTTGGATGCCTGAAGTAACAACCCTCAGCCCACATAGTGAGCAATTCACATTTGAAAAACTCTTTTTAGTTCCTATCTCTTTTTGTGTTTTTTTTTTGGTGGAGGGGAAGATGCAGGCTGGGAAAGAATCTGGAAAGATTCAAGACCTGCCTGGAGGTGTTCCTATGCAACCTGCTGTAAGAAAACCTTCTCCAGCAGGGAGGTTGGACTAGATCGCCAGAGGTCCCTTCCGACCCCTACCATTCTGTACATTATTTTGTGGCACTTTTGAGTATTGTTGCTGTGCTTCACAGGATGCAGCAGGCACCACTCTTGAACTGTTGTTGCTGGAGAGGCTTCAGTGAACTCTCTTTTTGTGACTGAAAGATCAGAAACATCCTAACACGAGTGAGGGTTTTTCTGACACAACTCATCTCTGGGTGTAATTATAGATGAAGGCTGGAACCCAGCTCAACAGCAGCTGCTGAGCAGCACTATAGTTTTGCTTTACAGTTCATGAACAGCCACTGAGCCTATGCATATTCATGAGCAGTGTGTTGGGAGCAGTGATAAGAGGTTCAGGGAGATTCATTCAGTAATGTCCAGACCATACATCCAATAGCCCAAATGCATGGGTCTCATCTCCAGTGAAAGAATCATAATGGAGTAGAGGCAGAGCTAAAGTGAGATGACTTGGCACAAAGAACAGTGAAGGAGAAGAGTGGTTTACTCCATGCTATGAAGTGAATCCCAGAGCATGGTGAGCATGTAATAGCAGAGCTGCAGTACAACAGCACAGTTGCTTGTAAATAAAGAGTAGTTCAAGAAGGGCTTTCAAAGGCGCAAAAGCAAAAGAAAGGGTTTGGCTCAGTTCATAGAATTCTAGTTTTTTTTCAATTGGAAAAGACCTCTAAGGACATCAAGACCAACCATTGATCTACTAGCACCATAGCCATGAAACCATGTTGATGTGTTTTTGTAACACCTTCAGGGACAGTGACTCCACCACCATTGTGGACAGCCTGTTCCAATGCCCAAACACTTTTCAAGTACAACCATTTTTCTTAATATCCACTCTAAATGTCCTCTGGTACAATTTTAGGCCATTTCCTCTCATTAGGTCACTTGATACTAGAGAGAGGAGACCAACTGCCACCTCACTGCAACCTCATTTCAGGGAGTTGTGGAGAGCAATGAGGTCTCCCCTCAATCATCTTTTCTCCAGACTGAATAACCCTAGTTCCTCCACCCACTCGTCACAAGACTTGTGCTCTGGAGCTTTCACCAGCTTCATTACCCTTCTGTGGACATGTTCCAGCATCTCAGTGTCCTTCTTTTTTGTAATGAGGGGTCCAAACCTAAAGATGTTTTCTGCTTGTGTCTTCTATGGACAAAAACCTTTGGAGAGTGATTATGGCAGTGCCCAGCTGCCCTGAAAAAGTCCTGCACAGCAATAATGAAATTAGAATCATAGAACCATTTTGGTTGGAAAAGACTTTTAAGATCATCAACTCCAGCCATTACCTAACTCTACAATTGGAGCATCTATCTGGTTCAATGCAGGCTGTAAATGATGCCCCTATTTTATGTGCAATTCATGCTTCACATTCTCCCAAGCTTTCTTTGAGGGATACTTTGGTGGTAAACAAGGGGAATGATAGAGGAACAGACAGCTTTGAGGCACCAGGTCTACCACAGAGGGAAGCCAAATACACAGCTTGTACCCAGCAGCAGCTTCTCTCTATTATTATAGATATTACAGTAGCATTTAGCTCTGACTGGGACCCTGTTGTGCTGGGCCCCATGCACACATGGAATGAGACAATTTAGAAGAGATTTATCAGACAAATGGAATCATCTGTGACAGTCACCTCAAACTCCCTTTGCAATCAACAAGCACTTCCAGAGAGTAATTCCTCTTGTTCTAAAGTAGCCAAATAAACAACAAAAGATGAATCATGTTTTAAAATGCCTGGGTTTCTTCCTCTTTTAAGGGGCCAGCTCAGCAGTACAGGTCTACAATGCATTTGTTTGCATGTATCAGAGATGATTCACATTTTCTTCTTTCACAAGTGCTGAACTTGAGCACAGCAGCAGTTGCTGTAAGCCACACAATGAGTAAATGGCTGATGACTGTTTTGCTGCCTGTTCCCAAGGTGTCAAAGTCATCCAAGGCTGCTTTTCTTTATCCCAGGAAATATTTGCCTGTATTAGCAATAGTGTGAACAGCAGGAACAGTGATGGTCCCACTGTACTCAGCACTGGTGGGGGTCCAACTCAAATACTGGGTTCTACAGTGCCCCTGGTCTGCACGGGAGCAAGTCTAAGCAAGAAGCTTTCTGCAGC
Organism: Dryobates pubescens; assembly: GCF_014839835.1. NCBI lineage: Eukaryota > Metazoa > Chordata > Aves > Piciformes > Picidae > Dryobates > Dryobates pubescens. The sequence goes on along the minus strand of NC_071625.1, from coordinate 14,593,414 downwards.
CCAGCCCTTGGCAGGAACTTTCCCCATGGGGCAGTGCTAGAAGTGGCCACTGTCTGTGCAAACATGCTCTGACCGTCAGAAAGTGCTGGCACAGAGAAGGGACTGAGCTGAGAAGTGACATCCCTGAACAAAATAATTTTTGGCCTAACTCAAACCAGGCCAGAAGGGTAACTGGGAGAGAGAAGTGAAAAATGCCTGCTGGAGTTTTGAGGAAAATCTTGGTGTGGACAGCACTACAAATACCTGGGCAATCCCCCTGCCTTGCTGCTAGAGCTGAGGCACCTATGTTAATTGCCTGGGATGATCCTTCCTGATAAACCCCTTTCAGAGCTTCTTCACAAACAGGTCCCTTTTCAGGCCACACAGACACTTTTATATATCCTCTGACACTCACTTGCTGCCTAAAATGAAATCTGGGACTACCAGCTGCAGGATGAGGGACTATAGTTTTAAACTGAAAGAGGGGAGATTTAGATTAGATATTAGGAAAATCTTCACTGTGAAGGTGGCGACCCTGGAACAGGTTGCCTGGAGAAGTTGTGGGTGCCCCATCCCTGGAAATCCTGGAAGGTTGGATGAAGCTTCAAAAAATCTGATTTGGTGGATGATAACTCTGTCCATGGAAACGGTTTGGAGATAGATGATCTTTAAGATCCCTTCCAAACCCAACAATTCCATGATTCTAAGATTCTGTGACTCTGTTATACAGTGGTTGTAGAACTAGAAAGAGAGGCAACTCTTCCACATGCTGATATGACCTCACTATCTCTTCCTGTCCTTTTAAAGCATATTCTTTCAGTCTAGGAAGTCCAGAGGAATGTCAAAGCTTGGTGGTGTTTCAGCTGCCGAGTCCTACCTCTTTGCAAGCCTGCCACCGAGTTGCAGTTTGCTTTCATCCTCATTTCAGAGCCCAGAGAAGATGTTGTGCTTAGCCTCAGACCAAGGGGAGGAAAAAAAAATAATCACATCACAGATGTCATTTCCTTTGGCAAGGAGTTGTATTATGGATGCATGAGATGTGCTCTAAAGTCTCTCCACATTTGATTCTGTACCTTCTGCCTGCTGTGAATTTCTCCAGTGCTCATTCATAATGAATTCTGCAGTTTCATGGAAATGACCCATGCTGGGTTGCACCAGGGTGGTGGTGTCTGTTTGGATTACCTTTGGGAAGGTGGTAATGAGAGGTGGCAGAGTATTACAGAGGAGAGCAGTGCTGGGGAAGAGCTATGTTTCAGCTGAGCACACCTGGGATGCTCAGAGCTGACAGTGATCATACAATGCAATTAATAACCAAAGCCCAGGAAGTCTCAGGCTTGGTGTGTGAAGCATTCAGGACTCTCCTTTACATCCTATTTATTGTAGGTGGGATACAGCTCAGGAGTGCCACCTCTTTTTACTCTTCTGCATTACCCCAGGATGCACAAACTAGAGGCTACTCTAACCAAGTACAACTTCTGTTAAATATGATATTTAAACCCCTATATGCAACCAGCAGGTTTTCCCAGTAACTTTTCACTCTAACTTGCCTTAGGAGGTTTTGGGAGATGGGATCACTGTCAGTAATGTAATGCTAAACTAGTCTTAAGTAAGACAGGTCCCATGAGAAACAGAGGGGCAGCTCAATGGGGTGGGGGATCTTTCATTTGTCATATAAAGTTGGATATAAATCTACAGTCTGGAAGCCAAACATAGACAACATTCAAATAAAAATATGGTGGAAACCTGGGATATTAGGATAAATAACTATGGGGATAGAAAAACCTTTTCCATCAGCTAGCTGTTTCTTAAAAAAGGCTGGGAGTATTTCAGAAGGACATTATGTTGGGTTGATGTAGGAATTGTCAGGAGAGCTTAATCACCTGGATCATGAAGTAGGTCAGGTCAAAATTTGCAAAAGTTAGGAGAGGCTGTTATGAAGCCAGCAAGTCTTTTCTCAGGCTGGATAAAAGCACTTCCTAGATGAACCCCAAGATGTGCAATGATCTTTTCAATGCACCACTTCAAAATGACCCTGGACTTTGCCAAGACTTCTGGAAGTGCAGATGAGTCCACACCAAGATTTTCCTCGAAACTCCAGCAGGCATTTTTCACTTCTCTCACCCAGTTACTCTTCTGTCCTGGTTTGAATTAGACAAAAAATTATTTTGTTCAGGGATGTCACTTCTCAGCTCAATCTCCTGTCTGTGCTGGCGCTTTCTGATGCTCAGAGCATGTCTGCACAGACAGTGGCCACTACTAGTCCTTGGGTTACTAGCAATGGGTAATAGCCAGAGGGCTGGATTAGCTTTGGTAGTCTCCTGGTGATGTTCCAAAGCCCCAGGTAGGCAGCACACTTCCCTGTGGGATGGGTCAGGATGACATATAGGTCCCTCTCTTCCCCTCAGGAGAGAGTCAACCACCAACAATCACCCTTCTCTCTTTCTTTATGGTACTACCGATGGTTGGTGGGGACTGATTTGCTTTAGGCATCCCTTCAGTTGGTTCCTCTTCTGTCTTCTCATACACATTGCCCTCAACCTGCAGGGCCTCATACTTACTGTGCAAGGGCTTTCCTTGCAGAACAACACATGTTGACTCTAGGGAGCCAATTCAATTATCACCCACAACCTTCTTGACTGGTAAATGCAGGATAATGCAATATCCTTGAAATTTTTAATGGTATTTGACAATTGAATCACCTGTTTGTTCTCCACTGACTAACAGAACATTGTTGAAACCATACAGCCAAGTCTCACCTCGGCTGTAAAATTCAATAAAGGTAAAGTCATTCCCTGTAAGGCTGAATCAGGATTTCAGTGCAACCAAAAGACCTCTCAACAAAAACCCAAGATAAACAAAAGGAAAGGCGGGTTTGACTTCTGTTTTATGGACAAAGAGGTGGATTTGACTCAACAATTTGTTTGAGAGAGGAAAATCTCAAGTTTAGGTTGGCAATAGAATAAACACTGGTTTAGGAAGTCATTTTCTGGGATCGGACAAATTCCTGGCGGCTGCGAGCAGAATAAATTGCTTTACCAACTTTCTTTCTACCAAACAATCCCTCTCTTTCCATATGCATAAGATGCCAGCTGGAAGTGTGTGCTGGGTACAGACATACCAATTATTAGCACAACATGTATCTTTTTGTTTCTTTAGAATGTCTGTATCCAGCCTGGAACCCAGTGTACTATTCCTGATGGTATTTATCTCATTAGTGCACTTACACATTGACTGTCCTTCCTCCTCAAGAAAAACACACAGTGGAGATTTCCAAGGCCAGACTCACTTCTGGTTTCACTGATTACAAACCTTATCTTTAGAAACATGTTTTTTCTACAATTTACAAAGATGGTAAACAATTTCAGAAGGGTGGATAAGGTTCTGCCCATGTACTTAGCACAGGTTAGGCCACACCTTGAGTCCTGTGTCCATCTCTGGGCCCTTCAGTTTAAGAAGGACATTGAGACACTTGAACATGTCCAGAGAAGGGCAATGAGGCTGGGGAAAGGCCTTGAGCACAAGTCCTGTGAGGAGAGGCTGAGAGAGCTGGGATTGATTAGCCTGGAGAAGGGGAGGCTCAGGGGTGACCTCGTTGCGCGCTACAACTACCTGAAGGGTGGTTGCAGCCAGGATAGGGTTGGTCTATTCTCCCAGGCAATCAACACCAGAAGAAGAGGACACAGTCTCAAGCTGCGCCAGGGGAAGTTTAGGCTGGAGGTGAAGAGAAAGTTCTTCCCAGAGAGAGTTGTTAGCCATTGGAATGTGTTGCCCAGGGAGGTGGTGGAGTCACTGTCCCTGGAGGTGTTCAAGAGGGGATTGGATGTGGCACTTGGTGCCATGGTTTAGTAGTCATAAGGTCTGTGGTGACAAGTTGGATTTGGTGCTTTTTGAGGTCTCTTTCAACCTTATTGATTCTATGATTCTATGTTTTAATGATATCAATAGTCTTCACATTTTGATTCAAATTTCTTCTCACTATACTCTGTGAATGACTTCTTTGAAAGGAGAAGAAAAGAATATATATATATATATAATATTGTGTAAACCTCAGAAAAAATATCAGAAAGCAAGTCAGAAAACAACAACAACTAGAATCTACAACTAGAGTCCTTATAAATGATCTGGATGATGGGATTGAGGCGACTACAGACTACCCCAAGTCAGGCACGTGTGTTGATCTTGAGAACTCTACAGAAGAATCTAGACAGGGTGGATTGATGGGCCAAGGCCAGTGTATGAGGTTCAACAAGGCCAAGTGCTGGGTTCTGCACTTTGGTCACAGCAAAAAGCTGGCTGAAGATGAGCTAGTATGTGCTCAAGTGGCCAAAGAGGCAGGCAGCATCCTGGCTTGGAGCAGCAATGGTGTCACCAGCAGGACCGGGGAAGTGATTGTGGTCCTGTCCTGCCCACCCCTTCAGGAATTCTCTTCAGTTCCTTCTGAGGTGACCCATATGTGTTCTCATGCTGAGGGAAAACTTGCCTCTTCCCTCTGCAGCTCCATCTGCTCCTGCACTGCTCTTTCTCCTGCCTAGTTAGAAGAAGGCAAAATGTGGAGACAAATAAGAAATATTGGGTCTGGACCTTGTCCCAGCAGTGTCCAAGGCTGTCAGATGACAGCGTTTATCATCTGTTGTTGCTGCTCTAGGCTTTTTCCTAAGGCATATTCAACTTGAGGGCATCCATGGAGCTCCTCTTGCTTGCTTTTTGCTTCTGTCCTTTTTGGGGAATCTCTCTTAAGGGAACACAGACAACAGTTACAGTTTCTAGGACTGGAGTAAGGCCCCTTTTCCCCCTTGGACAGAGCATCCTGGTCTCGTTTCTCCTTTATTCTCCTGCCAGCCCTGTTCCACATACACAGGATAGAGAGGCTTTTTCATCCAGAGCTGAACTAACATTGCTTGGTTTTCCCTTTATCATTCTGATAAGCTCCATCTCTCCCAGGAGAAGGGAAGGAAGAGTTTCAGAGTTTAACAGTGGACTGCTGGAGAAACCTGAGAAAATAAAACAGGAAGTAAAAATAAACAACAAAACCAACCAACCAAACAAACAAACCCAACCCAAAAAAAGAAGGGAAGAGAACTGTAAGGAAGGGATTCAGCCACGGTGTTAGGATAGACAAGCTGACTTACTGGTGCTCTGCCTTTGCATGAGACCATTAATCAGGACTATTGCCTGGACAGGATTATTTTTAAAGGCTGCAGTAAGCAGCCAGGTTCTGTGAGGGAAAGCTTTCAAACTTCACATATGTCAAGCAGAGGGAGCAGAGCGAGATGGGAACAAGCAGCAGACGGTGAGCTTCAGAGGAACAGAGAAATCAAAGCTCTCTGCAGTGAAGGATATCCTGGAGACAGACCAGGAAGCCTACAGCCTACTGTTTGAGAGGGTACAGTAAAGGACTGTGAAGATGATTAGTGGGCTAGAACATCTCTCTTACAAAGAAAAGCTGAGGAACTTAGGGGGTTTTAGCCAGAAAAGAGCAGACTGAGAGGGGATCTTCTCAAAGCTGATCAATAGCTGTAGGGTGGGTATCAGGAGCATGTGGCCAGACTTTCTTTAGCAGTGCCAGTGACAGCATAAAAGGTAATGGGCACAAACTTGAACAGAAGAAATTCCATCTAAACATGAGGAAGAACTTCTTTTCTTTGAGGGTGGTAGAGCACTGAACCAGGCTGCCTAGAGAGATGGTGGGGTCTCCATCTCTGGAGTCACTCAAAAGCTATCTGGACACCATCCTGTGCAACCTACTCTAGGTGAACCTGCTCTGGCAGCTACCCACTCTCCATCGACACTGCTGAGCAAGAGGAAGATGTGCCACTGCTAATTGCATTCAGAGGATTACGCACTGATTAACCACAGGCAATCAACTCAAATTTTTAGCCAATATGAGCCAAAAGCATAGCCAGCAAATGGGAAGTCATGGCTCATCTTGCCATCCCCATTGGACTACTGTATGGGTTTTTTGGCTGCTATGACAGTAAATGTCAAGTAGCTTGATTTCAATATTGTGGTGAGAATATTGAGGATAAACCAGTCAAACTTAGAGTAATTTTGCCTTCCCAGAGCATCTTACTTAGAAAAGAGCAGGTTGAGGACGAGAAGGGTTTGAAGGAGGCACCAGTTTGCCAGCCTGGGTGCTTGTAATTTGAATACAAGCAACTTTTTCCAGCATCACTGTGAATAGGTCATGAGCAGCCTGTGTCTGTGGAGTCTTCCCAGCATCATTCTCCCAGTTTGAAAATCATCCCAGTAGATCTGCAGTGGGGAAAGTATGTAATTAGCAGATTAATAAAGCAGCATTCACATCAGACCAAACAGGCTTATCAGTGGTTCAGGGATTGTCGTGGAACCTGGGGTTCTGAGACAAAAAAATCCTTGTCTGGAGCTGAGTCATCCTGACAGCTTCAATGATGGGAGATAAAGCCAGGAAAATAATGAGAAAATACTTTTACTGTATCATTACAGAAGAAAAGGGTAAAGTGCAAATTAGGCCAAAATTGCTGAGAATTAGAAGGGAAAGGAGTAATGTGTTGGATTAAAACAGGGAAACCAGACAGGCTGAAGCTGCAGAAAATGCATTACTTTCCCTCAAAAAAGCCAAAACTAGAGAAAAGATAAATACATGCATTATAGCGTTCAAAATGCTCTTTTCAAAAGGCACCTTTGGACTCATTTGTTAGAGATATTTTAAAATGCTCAGCAGGTCACATATGCAACTGGAAATTAATCTGGGGAATAAAATGTTTAACCAGGAGAGCTGCTTTTCCAGCAGACTCTTGAACTGGCCTAAAGGCTGGAATCATCAGTATAACAGGAAAAGTCATTTTGATGAATTCCAGGACCAGGATCCATTGGGAAAGACCTCTTACAGACATAAATTCTTTAAAGTCTAAAAGGAACTTGAGGTTAAATTTCAGGTCTGAGTTCCTAAGTATTGGATAGGATAGGATAGGATAGGATAGGATAGGATAGGATAGGATAGGATAGGATAGGATAGGATAGGATAGGATAAACCAGGCTAGGAGAGACCTTCAAGATCATCATGTCCAGCCCATTATCCAACACCATCTAATCAACTAAACCATGCAACCAAACACCCCATCAAATCTCCTCCTAAACACCTCCAAGGATGGTGACTCCACCTGGGCAGCACATTTCTATGGGCAATCACTCTCTCTATGAAGAATTTCTTCCTAGCATCCAGTCTAAACCTCCTCTGGTGCAGCTTGAGACTGTGTAACTTAGAGTCCTAGAATAATTAAGGGTGAAAAAGACCTCTAAGAATATCAAGTCCAACCATCAAACCAACACTACCAGGGCCCTTAAACCCTGTCCTGAATTGCCACATCTACACATTTTTGAAAACTTCCCTGGGCAGCCTGTTCCAATGCCTGACCATTCCTGATCTTGTCTGCAGCAACTTGAGTCCATTTCCTCTTGTCCTGTCACTATTACTTGTGAGAAAACACCAACACCTACCTGACTACAACCTCCTTTCAGGTGGTTGTAGAGAGCAATAAGAACTCCTATTTTCTACAGTCATGTTGTGTCGTCTTCTACAGTAGGTGCTGCAGTACCTGACCTACATCTCTGCTAAGTCCTCTATAGTCCCACACCCAGAACACATGTGGAATCACCTTTTCATTAGAAGCCTGAAAAAGCAGAACCTTGATCCAAGGTATGTTTCACAGTGTGACTCTATTGATAAGGCTCTGGAGTGGAGGGTGATGTGTAGAGTCATTTCTTCCTCCTTACCTCTCTGAATAGATCAGGGCTGAGATATATTGATTAGGAGAGTAGAAAAGGCATGAACTTAACCTAGATGCAGAAGTGTTCAGCTACTAACCTACATATTTGTGTGTGCAGATAAAAACGTGGTTCAGTATCTTTTCATCATCCTCACTGTGTATCTTGACTCAGAGACTCCAATGCATGACAATAGCCTTGGCTTGGAAAATCCTGATTAATAAAAAGCATCTGAAAAGAGGTTTGGCTTTGTTTGCTTCTTGGAATCTGCAAGGGTATTTTCCCTTTTAAAATTCTCTCTCTGTCATTCTTTCTCCTCCTCAATTAGTACCTGGGAGCCTAATTTCTGAAGAAGTTAGTGGTTAGGGGAGTACTCATCATGCAGTCTCCCTAGCAACAGCAGCCATAGAAGCACTCAAATCTGATCATCTTATCAAACCATTCATGTCCCTTGCTCTTCTAGCAGTGTCCTGTCTGTTAACCTCTGTATGTGTCTTGGAGTATAGATAATTCCCTTGCAAACATCTGAGATCACCCTTATTCAGTGTCATCATTCCAAAGTTCAGCTGCTGAAAGCTCATCTTTAGTGTTCAGGAAAAAAATGTGCCACCAAAGATCTGGGAAGAAGAATATTCTACAACAGGTAGAGATGGAAGCTGGAGAATTTTCTTCAGTGGAGCTCCATTGCAGTGATATATTTACCCCAGTGAAAATCAGCCTTATAAAGGGAGAAGATCTACTCTCTCTGAGGTCCATTCTACCTCAGGAGAGGTGTTAGCTATTACAAGAAAAAGATATTTTTGTAGGGTACAGACAAGGACATTTCTAAACCAAGCTACTGTCCCATGACAGCTGCTGCCTCTTGATAATGACCTGTTGAGGAGACCTAGAACAGGTCTCAATGGAGTTGAGAGATGTACATAATTCTAAGGAGGATATTGCTGGATGTAAAATAAGCCTGATGAGTGGGAAGAGAGACCAGACAAGAAAAGGGTGTGCAGTGAGAAAGTCTTAGTGCAGAAAGTATGCTTGGTGAGTTAATAAAATCCATAGGAAGAAAACAGATTGGATCACAGCAGCAACACTATTTAAAGCATGGTCCTGTGGATGGTTGTGTGAGTGAAAGGGAAGGAGTCAGACTGAGCCTCCTGGAATTGAAAGAGAGAGTGTCAGTCACAAGAAGGAAAGTGAGGAATTTTTGAACCATTTTTTCCCACCCAATTTCCTATATTCTGAAACTACACTCTGAAGGGTAACGGAGAATCACAGAATGTTTGGATTGGAAGGGACCTTTAACAGTTCTATAAAGGTCATCTAGTCCAACCCCTCTGCAGTGAGCAGGAGCATCTTCAGCTGGATCAAGTCACTCACAGCCTTGTCCAACCTGACCTGGAATGTTTCCAGGGATGAGGCTTCTACTACCTCTCTGGCAACCCAGGCCAAAATCTCACTACCTTCATTGTAAACAATTTTCCTCCTTCTATCTAGTCTAAATCTAACCTTGTTTAAAACAATCACCTTTTATCCTATTGCAGTGAACCCTGTTGAAATCTGTCCCTGTCTTTCTTACAAGCTCCCTTTAAGTACAGGAAGGTCTGCAAAATTTCTTCCCAGAACCTTCTCTTCTCCAGACTGAACAACCCCAGCTTGGTAGGTGCCATGAAGCTATGCAGTAAGAAAGAGCCTTTCAGTACAGATAAGGCTTCTGCAAGCAGTCTTGCCCTCTCTAGCCGTTGGTGAAAAAGCCCTGAGCTAAATTGGTTGGAGAAAGTGTGATCTTTCTGCTACTAGAAGACCTTTTAAATTGGTTTGGAATCATAGAATTGTTTCTTCTGGGAAATACATCTGAGTCCAACCTTTGGCTTTACATGACCATGGCCATTAAACCACATCCCAAAGTGTCATGTCTACACATTGAACACCTCCAGGAACAGTGACTTCACCACCACCCTAGGCAGCCTGTTCCAATGCCTGACCACTCCTTCAGTAAAAATGCTTTTCCTAAGATCCTACCTAAAGTGGTCCTGGCACAATTTGAATCCATTTCCTCTCATTCTATCACTTGATGGGAGGGAGAAGTATCATGATCAGTGGGTTGCAGCAAGGCAATAGTGTTCTCCTGAAGCAGGTGTACAATATGACCCTGCAAGACTCTGTGGTTGCACGGTCCTCCAACAGAGTTTCCCAGAGTTCCCTCTGCAAAGTCACTGAATATGCTCACATAAACCACCTGATATTCTTGCAGAAGATCACACAGAAAATGGGAAGGTGGTCCCTTTTCTTCTCATAGCATGGGATGAGCTACAGGAAAGACATTGCCAGGTTTTAGTGGGAGACAGGTTATGACTCATTGTGTTTTAGGACCAAAGAGCAGCAGGATTCATAATTGACATCATTCTCAACATCTCCTGCAGGGACATTTATTAAGCCACTGCTCCAGGAGTGACATCTCCTGCTTGATTTGTAATCAGTTTTGGCAGGAATTTAGTGAGCCTGTGAAGAGCAGGACCAAGGTCCCAGTGGACATTCAGTCACTTCTGCCTTCACTGCATGGTCGTCATAGACACGTCACAGTGCATTTTATACCTAGCAAGCTTAACTCTGATACTTGGCCCTTCACTATCTCCCCTTTGTGCTTCCTTGGCACTCTCCAGTGCTGCCCTCAATATATTTACTGCATGGGAGCTTTTGAATTTGAAGATTTGTCATTAATCTCTTAACCCTGTGCAGAGCCAAGCTCTATTTCAGATCCTGCACTTCACAATGGCAGGAACAGGACTGCTCCCAAACTTCTTCCAGTGGTGAATTCATCCCTTCAGCTCCTCAGATCTAGTCAGGATGTTGAACAACTCATTAATTTCTCTTGCCCAAGAACAACAACTGAGCGACAAAAGAGAAAGGGAAACTACCCACTCAAAGAGCAGCTCTGATGGCTTTGTTTCCTGGCTGGATTATGACAAGAAAAGCAAAATAGCAGCATAGGAACCATGAGAGGGATGACCATGAGATGCTGGAGGGTCCCAAGATGATTTTCCTAACAGGCAATTTTGGGGGCTTTGTCTCAGAGAAAGCAGGGCAGGATGCAACAATGTGACATCCTTTGTAGTAGGGAGACTTCTTTATCTTGCTGGCTACATTGAGAAGAACATGGCCAGAAGTGGGAGTGAGGGTCTCCTGTCCTTCTACTCTGCCCTGGTGAGGCCATGTCTGGAGTACTGGGTCCGGTTTTGGTCTATGCAATTCAAGAGAGACAGGAAACTTAGTGGAAGGAGTCCAACAGGCTACAAAGGTGCTCAGGGGTCTGGAGCATCTCTGTGAGGAGGAAAGTCTGAGAGACTTGGGGCTGTTGAGCCTGGAGAAGAGCAGCCTGAGAAAGGATCTTCTTAATGCTGATCAGTAACTAAAGCATGGGGGTCAAGAGGATGGGTCCAAACTCTTTTCAGTGGTGCCCAGTGGCTGGACAAGGGACAATGGATGCACTCTAGAACCCGGGAAGTTCTGCATAAATGTAAGAAAAAACTTGTTTACTTTGAGGGTGCTGGAGCCCTGGAGCAAGCTACCCAGAGAGTTTGTAGAGTCTCATTCTATGGAATGGAATGGAATGGAATGGAATGGAATGGAATGGAATGGAATGAACAGGTTGGAAAAGACCTTTGAGATCATTGAGTCCAGCTTATCATCCAGTACCATCTAATCAACTAAACTATGTCACCAGTCTCTTCCTAAACACCTCCAGTGATGGTGACTCCACCACCTCCCTGGGCAGCCCATTCCAATGGCCAATCACTCTTTCTATGAAGAACTTCTTCCTAACATCCAGCCTGAACCTCCCCTGGTGCAGCTTGAGACTGTGTCCTCTTGTTCTGGTGCTGGTTGCCTGGGAAGACCACACACCCACCTGGATGTATTCCTGTGCAACGTGTTCTATGTGAATCTGTTTTAACAGGGTTGTTGGACTAGATGATCCTCAGAGGTCCCCTCCATCCACCATCATTCTGTGATTACCCTCACAAATGTGTGTGCTGCAGTGGGGCACTCTGTCTACTCTAAAGCATCTCCTCTGCTTGTTCCTCCACCCTGAGAAGCTGAAAATCCTCATTATACCCTGTTATCCACTATAGAGGGAAATGCATTAAAATGATTTTTCACCTACATCAATAATTTAGTCATTTGTAATGTGGTGGTAAATAAGTAAAACCCATCAAAGGGCATAGTTCATGGCCTGAAGCTAAAGGGGAGAGAAGGAGGGACAGGAGACACCAGTGCTGAGCTCTGCAGTCCAGAGAAGCAAAAACATTTTTAATCTTTTTTTGCAGAACTACAGTGCCATTAATGATTTCTACAAATGCAAACAGTCAGGAGGGGAATCTATGCAGAAAGCCTCTCCTTAGGCGCCATCGCCTCGGTCTTGTTTCCATAGAGACTTGGGTCCCTGCTTCCAGCACTGAAAATCCTGATTGACACTTTGTGCCTTCTGAAAGGTAGAGCATCAGCGTCATAGAAACCAGGTCGGAATGCTTATTAAAGTCCCTTGTGGCAGGGGGCTGAGGTTTCAAGGCTTTCCTTATTTTAGTGATTTTTAAAATAATTTGTTTTCTTTTTTTTTTTAACTTTTTTTTTTTTTAATCGGCCTTTTCTCAAGCCGTGGAAAAGGTGCTGCCCTGACAGCTTTGAGGTCTGTGGTCACATCTCGATTTTCAGCAACCGGGTACAAGTGCAAACCAAGGGCTACTCTGCATTCTGATCATTACAGAAAAGGCTGGGTAGGAAGGAAAACCAAAACTGCTTGATTGCTGCTGGTGGTTGAAATTGTGAGGGAATGAGCTATGGGTGGTTTTGGAAGGCTCTTCTACAAGAGAAGAAAAAGGCTGTCACCGAAAGCCATGGCAGTGTAAAAAGGGCCAGACCACCTGATGTACATAGAATAGAATACATAGAATACATAGAATACATAGAATACATAGAATAAACCAGGTTGGAAGAGACCTTCAAGATCACCGCGTCCAACCCATCAACCAATCCAACACCACCCAAACAACTAACCCATGGCACCAAGCACCCCATCAAGTCTCCTCCTGAAAACCTCCAGTGATGGCGACTCCACCACCTCCCCAGGCAGCCCATTCCAATGGGCAATCACTCTTTCTGTATAGAACTTTTTCCTAACATCTAGCCTGAACCTCCCCTGGCGCAGCCTGAGACTATGTCCTCTTGTTCTGGTACTGGCTGCCTGGGAGAAGAGACCAAAATCCGTCTGTCTACAACCTCCCTTCAGGTAGTTGTAGAGAGTAATAAGGTCACCCCTCAGTCTCCTCTTCTCCAGACTAAATTTTGTATTTTGTTTGTACCCTCAGGCATTGGAACAGGATGCCTAGGGAGGTGGTGGAGCCACAGTCCCTGAAGGTGTTAAAAAAATGTGTTGACATGGCAATTTGGGACATGATTTAATGACCATGGTGGTCTTACATTGATGGTTGGACTTGAACATCGTAAAGGTCTTTTCCAACCTATGACTCTATGGATTTGGCCCATTTTGTACAGCCACTTCTTTCTTGAATGGTTAATGGGCCTGATGCCTGGTCTCATTACCCCCATGTGATGCTGGTTTTCATAGAATCATAGAATCAATAAGGTTAGAAAAGACCTCAAGGATCATCAAGTCCAACCTGTCACCCAAGACCTCATGACTACTAAACCATGGCACCAAGTGCCACGTCAAATCCCCTCTTGAACATTAGGCTCTAGGTATGTCCAGTTCTTGATGAGACATTCCTGGGTAAGCTGACTGGGTAAAATGAGTTAAAAAAATTGTATTACCAGGCAAACTTTTCTTGTTAGATTTTATTGTTTCTAGGTCTTATTTCACACTGCATGTTTTTAGCCTGCACAGCTCCACTGCCTTCCTGGAAGTGTTGCCAGACAGTAATTTCTGCTGGTACAGGTGACAAATGTTTCAGTTTTTTTGTGGTTGCAAGAGAAATCACCTCTACCAATGTCCCCCTGTTTGGTACAGACCCTTGGCAGCCTCCTTATGCATCATCCAGCTTAGTCTAGGGATGTTGAAAGGACTCAGTCTCTTTATCCAGTCTCATTTAAGGTAAAAACCAAACCAACCAAACAAACCCAAAACAAACAAACAACACCAACCAGATGCAATGTAGGATTTGACTTTACAGAGATGTGCAGGAAAGCATATAGCATAGATTTGTATGGTGGATAGCATAGACTGACTTAAATGCTTGGTGGGTACATACCTAACAGGATCAAAGGAGGCATTAATTCAGCCAAGCTTAATTCAATTCCAGACATACCTGTCTGATCAAGCCAAAGGGAAATGAGCCACATTGCCTTAAGGTCAGCTTAATTTTAAAGTTAGATTGAAGACCCCAAGTAATTTCCTGTACAATCTTGCCTTGACTCAGTTTGGATTTGCTTTTCTGAAGGTTTCTCTGTAGAGGACACCTCAGAGATGAGGCTTTTTGGAACAGTGTAGAGTCCAGAATCAACTTGATTGCAAGGAAATTTAGAGGCCTCAAATGGCCTCGACAAACAAATGATTGTGGCTGCTGAGGAAACTGATATTTGAGCAGTGAAAGCTCAGAGCAGTTCTGAATCAATGATGGAAACCCCATGCTGTCCTCTGCTTCTAACACATATAATTCAAGTCTGATAATCAGACTGATAATTCCAGTCTCAAACTGACTCAGTGGCAGATGGGAACTAAATCCAGCAACTGGATTCAGGAACTGGAGCTAGGATCAGGATTGAAGGCAGAAAGGCAGGAGTCCTCCTCAAACACTGGCCATTGAGGAAGAGGCTTGACCCTCATGGCCCCTTAGCTTTATAGTGAATGTGATGTCTATGGATTGGAATCCCTTGTTTATCAGTTTAGGATCACCTGTAGTGTCTGTTCCTCCCCACAGCTGCCACCTCTGACTTCCAACACTCCAACATGGGACACAAGATTTGGTAGCGCCCTTGGTCTGCACAAGAGCAAGTTCAGGCAAGAAACTTTCTGCAGCCCAGTTCTTGGTAGTAACTATCAACTTCAAATCTTATCACTGCTAAAAGCAGCCACTGCCTGTGAAAACATCTCCTGAACTACAAAAAGTGTCCTCACTGAGCAGAAGCTGAGCTGAGGAGCCAAATCTCTGAGCAGAATCCGTTTCAGTCTGGCTCAAACTGGGACAGTTGCAGAGAGGGACAGATCTTTGACCCTGCTTGGAAAATAGCCTCCTTTTGGGTACAGAAGGGATTCACACCGTTCTAAATAACACCCAGATGATTCTGAAGTGTGCAACAAAGCAGCACAGAGCATGTATTTTTTGCAGCAAGGGAAATAATGGAGTTGTTTTAGTTGAACACTCAAATCAGGAGAGGGCAAAAAGGGGCAAGGTCAAGTCAGCAGAGAAATTCTCTTAATATCTCAGTGGATTAAATCAAAGATAAAAAATGAGATTTCTTCTTGTACCAACTCAGCACATGTCTCTGAGTCCCAAACCAGTTAATTCCACTTCTTTTTTGAGCTTTCTAACCTTTTTCTCTCCCCTCCTTCTTCTTTCTTCTGTGTTTTTTTCAAGTTGAAGTCAGTTTTTAAGTGATGCTTTTTAGATAAAGAATGTCAAAAAGGTTCATCCTGAAAATATAAAGGATCTATTCCTTAAGTGAAAAAGAAACACTTTATGCCAGCAAGTTGTTCTCTAAGCTTCAGAAGTGAATGAAATTGGATTTTCTAGTGACTTATGGCTTGAGTTTCAATTCTTTTATCTAATATTGACTGAGCACATTCTGCCTGTGCCTATGTGGGAGCAATGAAACAACTGTCCTCAGAACCAGATAGACTTTTAGTGACTTTGGGAGTCTTTGATGTTGAATAATACAAGTTAACAGGCAGAGAGTTAATGAACATGAAAGGATGGAAGACTAAAACATTCTGACACTGCACCATCACTTTAACTTTCAACAACATGATCCTAAAGTTTCCTAAATGTAGCCTTAAAAGTAATTAAGATGTCTGCCCCTTTGAAAGTATTCGCCTGTAATCTTTTCCACCTAAAACTATTTGCTGAATAGAGCCAAATTTTGCACATAGCAATCCTCTTTCCAATGTGTAATGACAGAATCATAAAGGTTGGAAAAGACCTCCAAGATCGTCAAGTCCAACCATCAGCCCAACACAAGCATGACCACTAGACCATGTCCTGATGTGCCATCTCCACGTGTGTCTTGCACATCTTCAAGGGTGTTGCCTCCACCAACAACCTGGCAGCCTGTTCCAATGCCTGACCACTCCTTCAGTAAAGAAAGTTTTCCTAATATTCAACTAAACCTCCCTTGGTGCAACTTAAGGACATTTCCTCTTGTCTTATTGCTAGTTATTTGGGAGAAGAGACCACCCTAAACCTCACTACAACTTTCAGGGAGTTGTGGAGAGCAATGAGGTCTCCCCTCAGCCTCCTCTTCTCCAGAATAAACAATCCTAGTTTCCTCTGCAGGTGCTGGCATTAGCTGTAAAATACTTGTCACCTGCCTCCAGTTCATGCTTAGTAGAAGTATGGAAATACATTTAAGACAATATTCTGCTCCATCCTGCTTCAGAGTGGGCACCTGGAGCTCACCATAACATCATACTGACACAATAAGTGGAGCCATTATAGACAATTGTGTCAATAATAGAAGTTTCACAGCCTCCCTAATTACACATTGCCAGAACAAACTGGTTCCAGGGGAGCAATTGGGCTGCGTACAAACACAGGCCTGCCTAAAAAGTCAATAAATATGATTTACATGACTGACCAGTGTGATAACTTTGATTAAAGAACTAAGTAGAAGATAACAAAAACAGAAAAACAAAAACAAAACTCCAAACACAAAAAATCCCAAACAAAAATCCCAACCCAACCAACCAAAACCAAAAAAAAACCCCCACCAAACCAAAGGCAAATGTTTCATACATCACACAGAATCAAGAATGCTGTCCAGTTGGGAAGGAGACTCCACAACCTCTCTGTCATTCTCAAAGGAAAGAATTTTGTTCCTCATGTTTATGCAGAAATCCCTGTGTTCCAGTTTGTGCCCAGTGCTGCTTGTCCGGTCACTAGACACTGCTGAAAAGAGTCTGGACCATCACCCCTCCACTTCTCCCCCGGCCCAAACTGTAGCTCTTGCTGATCATTGAGAAGATCTCCTCTCAGTCTGATCTCAGGGGAGACCTTATTGCTGTCTGCAACTACCTGAAGAGTGGTTGTAGCCAGGAAAGGGTTGGTCTCTTCTCCCAGGCAACCGGCACCAGAACAAGAGGACACAGTCTCAAGCTGTGCCAGGGGAAGTTTAGGCTGGAGGTGAGAAGAAAGTTCTTCACTGAGAGTCATTTGCCATTGGAATGTGCTGCCCAGGTAGGTGGTGGAGTCACTGTCCCTGGAGGTGTTCAAGAGGGCATTGGACATGGCACTTGGTGCCATGGTCTAGTCATGAGATCTTGGGTGACGGGTTGGACTTGATGATCTTTGAAGTCTTTTCCAACCTTGTTGATTCTATGATTCTATTTTTTCAGGCTAATCAGTCACAGATCTCTCAGCCTTTCCTCCTCAGAGAGATGATCCAGTCCCCTCGGCACCTTTATAGAGTGTTGGAATTGCTCCAGCAGAGTTCCCTTCCTCTCTTGAACTGGTGAGCCCAGAGCTGGACCCAGTACCCCAGGTATTGCCTCATTAGTGCAGGATAGAGGGGAAGGGTGCAATACCTGAGTGCAATACTCTGAGAAGGTCAGTTTTAGCCCTTTGTTTAAGCTGCCCTGAATTACAAAATTAAAGAGCTCATCAGTATAGCCATGAGTAAAGGAAAAAAAACAAAGGAGAAAAAAAATCAAGTCACTGATTATTTCTTTCTGAATAAGTGCTTCACACCACATACCTTCTCCACCACAGGAAGGATGGTTATTGAATAACTCTGTATTGTGGGATCATCACCCAGAAACCACAGGAATTGTCCCCACTTGGATTTTGGAGGGAGCTTCAACTAAGTTGATGCAGTTAATCCCTCACAGGGCTGTATCTATCCCAGGTGACTCCCTCCTGATAGAGCCAGGAGAACTAATAAAATATTTCTTCATTCAGTGGAGGTGTAGGCCCAGTGCCTCTCTAGGGATTTCCATCTGGAACTGAATTACTATCACAGTATCACCAAGGTTGGAAGAGACCTCAAAGATCATCAAATCCAACCTGTCACCACAGACCTCATGACTAAACCATGGCACCAAGATTCATGTCTGGAAAGCTCTGAAACAAACCTGGAAACTTTCAGAGTTTGTCTGGCACTTTTGAACATTTCCCAGCCTCATCTACTTTCCCCACCTTGCTCAGCAGTATATCACCATACTGTTCATCTTCCTCCACCCCAACTCGGCCATCAGAATCCTCACCTCTCTGCACTGACCTCTCCTGGCCCTTTCTGTCCTTGGCTGCACACATCCTCCACTGAAGCAACCACCCATCTTGTATTGCTGAAGCTGTGGCAGTGGGCACTGTGGGGATGGTTGATGACAAGGACAGATTTTTCTCTTTATTGTTTGTTCTTAATTTTTTAATCCTAATTCCCACTGCATATAGTGGAGTTCTGCCCCCCTCTGCTGGAAGAGCTCAGTACCTCCAGCTGAGCAGCTCTTGCTTTTTGCTCTGCCAGACATTGACTTTGTACTTGCAGGAGATCCAGCCCTTTGGCCATGTCCAAAGACCATGCCATGTTTTTGCCCCAGTACAAGTCAGTGGTTGACCTGATGGAAACCATTTCTGTGGAAAGTGATGTGGAAGTACTGTTGGACAGCAAGTTCACCATGAGCCACCAATGTGGCTTTGTGGTCAAGGCCAATGGTCTCCTGGGGTGCATAAGGAAGAATGTGATCAGCAAGCCATGAGAGATTCTCCTCCACCTCTATTCAGCCCTAGTCAGGCCACATCTGGAGTATTAGGTCAAGTTGTGGGCTCACCAGTTCAAGAGAGACAGGGAACTGCTTGAGAGAGTCTATGTAATGCTGAGGGGAGAGGAGCATCTCTATGAGAAGGAAAGGCTGAGCCATCTGGGGTTGTTTATCTTGGAGAAGAAAAGATTGAGAAGGGATCTGGCCAATGATGATCCATATCTAAAGTCCAGGGGTCAAGAGGATGTGTCCAGACTCTTTTCAGAGGTCCACAGGGATATGATGAGGGGCTGCCCAGAAAGGAAAGGCTGCCCAGAGAGGTTGTGGAGTCTCCTTCTCTAGAGACTTTCTAGACCCTCCTGGATTCAATCTTGGGCAACATACTCTAGTTGTACCTGTATTAGCAAGGAGGTAGGGCTAGATGATCACCAGAGGTCCCTTCCCCTTCCGTTCAGAAATTCTTTGACTCTGCAAAAATTTAACCCTGCTATCCTGTGCAGTCCTAGAATGGGGTGACACTGGCTGCACCTCTGTTGCTTGTATGTCCACTCAAAGCTTATTTTTCACAACCTTATTTATGACAATATTTTTATGGCTCTGCACTGGACTCTTTCCAGCAGTTCCCTGAGGTCCTTCCTGAGCTGAGGGGCCCAGAACTGGACACAATATTTCAGATGCAGCCTCACCAGGGCAGAGTCGAGGGGGAGGAGAACCTCTCTCAACCAACTGACCAGAGCCCTTCTAATACAACCCAGGATACCACTGGCTTCATTGGCCACACGAGCGCATTGCTGGCTCATGATCACCCTCCCATCCACTAGGACCCCCCAGGTCCTTTTCCCCTTCACTGCTCTCCCACAGGTCGGTCCCCAGCCTATTCTGATCCCTGGGGTTGTTCTTTCCCAGGTGCAAGACTCTACACTTGCCCTTGTTGAATTTCATTCAATTTCTCCCTGCCCAGCTCTCCAGCCTGTCTAAGTCTAGCTGAACGGCAACACACCCCTCTGGCGTGTCATCCACTTCACCCGGCTTGGTGCCATCAGCAAACTTGCTGACAGCGCTCTCTGGTCCCTCATCCAGGTTGCTGAATATATTGAATAGCACTGGTCCCAGTACTGACCCCTGAGGAACTCCAATTCAGGCCTTTAAAAACACTGCAGCAGGCTTTTATAAGTGCAGCAGCAAGCTTTTAAAGTTAAAGCCAATATAAAGCTCTCCTAGCTAGAGCTCTGGAGTGCTGCCATGCCCTGCTCCCTGCCGCTTTAACATTCCCCCAGTAACACCCCCCAGCTGAGTCTCATGAGAGCAGCAACCCACAGGGGACTGTTTCTCCCAGCCTCAGGGGTTACATTCGACTTGATCTGAGATGATAAACAAACCCCTTAAAAACACTTCCATATTTTCTCTATCCAACTCCTCCCCTTTGAAAGCCCAGTACATTTTTCATGTCAAACATCCCTTTTTGCTGAGGAGGAATATTTCATGAGCCAAATAAAGCCCAAACAGCTGACAAGACCACTTCTTCAGAGGGCAATAAACACTTGTGTCTCCCATGAACCAAGGAAGAGAGACCAGAAAGCAAGACACAAAACAATTGAAGCAGGTATTTCAAAGTTTTATTGTATAAATCTACAAAAGGCTTTGCTACCGTAGCAAATAGAGTGTAGCACTATTCTATTGACAGGTTCTAGTGGCTTGCTATGATCTTGTAACTCCAACATGACACGTGAGGAATAAACTGCCTGATACAGTCAGATCTAGGGCGAGTGATGTCGGCTTACATAGACCTTTCGGCTTCATCCCCTATAACCTGCAGTAATTCAATGTGTTTGCCTTTTGTACAAGGTTGCTTTAATTAATAATATCTCTAGTAAAAATAAAAAACAAAACCCCTCTAAGGTAGTTTTGTCAGAGTCAAATGTAAAATTGCCTAAGGAAAACCAAAAGAAAAAGAGATAAGGGAAAAGGAAAGTTCAGTGGTCAAAGTCTGTGACAAATTCAGAGACACGACACATACACACTTCTTCATTCACCTGACTCTGCCCCAGGAAAATAAACCACCAGTCCTTCCTGGAGAGGCTGGTAATATAAACCAGGGTGCTACAAATAAAGCTCCAATCTGCTTGGAGCAATAACTGAGATAAACAAAAAAACCCCTCAAAATCAGTCCAGGAGATACTGAGTTCTGCACACTCCAAAAAGTCAGCTGAAAATGTGTAAACCTCAGGACCCAGATGACCAAGTAGCACAAACAGGTTAATTCACTAAAAGGCAGGAAAGCCTGTGGAAAAGTAAAATGCCTTTTGAGGCAGCCCAGCCCCTTAAAAGGGACTGCAAAAATTAAGCATCTCAAAGTCAAACACCATTTGGACCTTGAGATGATGCCTGTGAAATCTGCCTTTCCAGGATTTTTTACATAATTTTCCAGTCCTGGTCATTTTTAGCTGAGCATAGTTGGAATGCACATTTGGCCCTATTGGCTGAGTTCAAATGCAACAAAACACCACAGAATTTGGTTAAGGTGGATTTGATTGCTCAACAAATAGACATCCACTCCAACACGCACTCATACCCAGGACAGTTGGCTCTGGAAGAGAGAGGAACCAACTTGACCTCTTCAGCTGAGATATGAACCAAAACTGTCTTGCTCAACTCGCTCCAGCTCTTGCCTTTTGCATGCCTCTTGTGCTCCCTGGGTCTGGATGGAAACAGTCACACCAAAGCCAGCACAAGAACTCCAGTTCTTGCAGTAACTCTGGCCCATGCAGATCCAGGAACAGCATGCTGTCTCACAAGTCTTCTTTCTGGCAAAACAGTTGGTCCAGTTGTGCAGGCTCGAGCAGTTCTGACAAGCATCTGGATCATGGGATGCTTCTCTGAACTTCCAGAGCCCTTTGAGGTTTGAAACTGATACCCGCATGAAATGAAGCTACCCTCAGCTCAGGAAAAAAGAGTTACAGCTTTAATAGCATGGAGGGTTCGTAGCCTAGGTAGGGTCAGTTATTTGGCAAAGTTAAACAGGATTTTTTTTTTTAACTGGTAAACTGGTGAAGATTTCTTGAGGTGAGTCCCAGTGGCCCCAGATTGCAGAGGTATGGTATTATCTCAACAGACAGTCACTACAAGCCCAGCATCCTTACTGTACCCAAAGCCCAGACTTGGTTCTTCTGTTCTCCCTCTTGGTTTCTTTTTCCACTCTCAGCACTTTCTTCTGTGCTTTAGTTTCTGAACCAGCTCAGACTTTTCTTTGCCTTGTTGGAAATGGCTTTCCCCTTTCCTTCTGGTTCTCAGCATGTTGAACATAGCATTGCAGTGCATTCGGGGGTCTTTGGTGCATGATTTGCCCTCTGTCTTCCTCTTTCCCAGAAAAGCAGGAATCTTGGACACAGAGAAGGAAACTCAGCAACAGCAGCAGGAATCTCTGTTAAAAATAAAAATACAACAGCTCAGGTTAGATATGTAAAGTGGAGAGGATGGGGAATTTCTCAGGAGATGGGGTCAAATTCAGCTGTGCCCTTTAAATGTCTGCAGCCTGAAGGTCCCACTAAGTCCTAGTGCTAAGCATTTGCCAATGGTCCAGCAGAAAGAAAGTCATGATGTGCACTGTCCCCAGTGCATCAATCAGTGGGGCTGGTGCCTATCTGGTGGTGCCAGCCTCTTGCAGCCACTGTGGCTGCAGTCTCAAGACCAGTGCAGATGCTTGCACTTGGGCTATTCAATGTCTTGGGTCAGGGCACTGGAGGGGCTAAGCAAGGTCCACAAGGGTAAGATGAGAGGTAATTACCAGTGTCAGTCTTTCCTTCAGACAGTGGATCCAGCAGCTGGTGGCTGGGGATCCTGACAGCATGTCTGATGTTGAGTCCTTGGTTTTGAAGCTTTTTCTCCTTGTCTTTCCTTCCAAATCCAGAGCACTGTGAAGTGATTCCTTCTCAGAGGAGGATCTGAGTGAGTCACTGTAACAGAGAGAAGATAATGCTTGTAATGCACTCGGCCAACTCATCCTCGGCAGTGACACCCACGCCCCCACCACTCATCCCAGGTCATTAGTGAGAAATGCTCCCTTCTCTCTGCAGATAGAGCTGCTGCCAAAGCACCTCACTCTGAAGAAGTGAGAGGAGGACCCCCACCACTCCTGAGATTGAGTCACTTCTAGAAAGGGTGCAGAGCAGACATGCATCTCCTATGGGCTCTGCATGGACCTGTGGTACGCTGTCACAATTGGATACTCAAGACTAGAACTTCATGGGACAGGTCCTTGGGCATGGTTAATGAAGATGCTTCCCAGTTCCTCCCCATATTAATCAGAAAGTGCAATATGCTGTCTTGTTTGGAAACTTTTCCCACTCACTGTCCTTTATTTCCCCTTGTCTGGGTCTTGTGTCCTCTTTCCCCCAATCCTAATCAATCACTTCAAATGCCTAATGCCCCATTTCAGATGGGTTTTTTTATCCCAGTGGGAGGTTCCTACTGGACAGGCTATGGCTAATTTAGGTCTGAAAGGTACAGAGAAGAGAATGCCAGAGTGCAGCCTTACCTTCAGCTTCCTGGAAGGAGGGACAACAAAGGCTTTCCGAGCAACTGGTGACACTTGTCACTGCTGTAGTAGTGCCTGGAGCACCCCAGGAGCACTCCTGTTGCTGCATCCCTGCTGCATCTCTTGCAGAGGTTTTTATTTGTTCTGCTGGTGAATGCAGATGATTCTTGAGATGTGTCCAGCCTCAGGAAGCATTGAACAGCCAAACTTCCCTCATCTCAAAGTCCTATCATCCGATGCCAGCCAAAGCAAGGTGAATGCTGAGCATTACTGCCTCGACATGGAAAACATCACAGAGTCCAAGTCCATCTCCATCCATGGCAAGATGTTGCAGAAAGTTCTTTGAGAACAGACAAAACTTTGTCCTCAGGTGCTCCAGGACAAGGATGCCAGGCTTTCCAAGAGCATGAGTCTGTCTGTGCAAGCAGAAGCTCATTGTTGTGCTGCATAGGCTAACACTGTGCTGGGACACACAGCTTCTCTTTTCACTTGCTGGGGTTTTTTTTTGGTTTTCACATGGCAAAAGGTCCTTTTGTCTCCACACATCAGCATGGACTTAAGCTGCTGCTCTGGGGATATTTTTGCTCTGGATTTAGCGTGTGTTTGTTTGTTTCATTCAAAGCATAAAGATTTATTACCCTTACCTCCCCCCACCCTCTCAGAATAGCTCTGGTGCCTCTTCTCTCCACCTTGACTCCCTCTCTTCTCCTGAAAAGCGTAGACTGTTGCCCCTTCAATAAAACAAGCTCAGAATTTCATTTGAAACCCCTGTTTCCTACAGAATGCACAGAAGAAAGTGCAGGGAAAGGGTGAGATTTGCCTCTGCACTGCAGCGGCCTTGATTGGAGTGAGCAGAAACTAAGCTAAGAAATAAACCAGTAGGATCTTCTTGAGAGGAAAAAACATTAAAGCAGGTATTAGGTGCAGGGAAATGAAAAAAAAAACCCCACTCAAAATAATCCAGATTCTTAAAGTTTGCAGTTCCTGAAGTCATACAATTGCTTCTTAGAAGCAAACAAAGAAAAAAAATAAATAATGGCAAAATATTATATAATCCTTTGGAGCAAGTCAGACCAGGAAATTGCCAAGTGAACAGAAGACCAATAGTAAATCATAAAAGGGCAAGGGTCAAAATACAGATGTCTCCTCAGGACAGACACCTCTTCAGAAGAGGGAGGAGAGAAGGAGAAGGGAAAATCCAGATGGGTAGGAACCCTCAGCCAATTGCTGCACTTGTCCTTAAAAGCCACTTGCATTAAGTGGCTGCTTCTGAAGTTGGGAATTGTCTCTAGTTTCATGTCAGGGATGATATAAAATTGTCCATTCCCCACAGTGGTGCATGCAGTGTCTCTAGCACCACCGTACTGCATGGCTTAGGTGAGGTGGGCAACCACATCCTGAGGTGCCTCTCCCCCTTTGCCTCCCTCCCCCCACAAGCAAAGTTAATTCCTCTGCTATGGGCTGTTGGGCTGAGCACACCTCATGTCTTGTCTCAGTCAGAACCTCTCTCCAAGGAGAAGCTTCCTAAATAAGCCCCCTTCTAGTAACCCAGACTGCTGCCTAACCTCGACTAGCTCATATCACAGTAGCTGGGGGGCTGGGGGGCTCAGGTTGAGTCCCATTGCTCGGCACAGGACTGGCAGTGGTTGAGGGAGGCACGCTTTCTACAGAATCTCCTGACTGCACTTCAGGAGTCCTCTGTGGGCTGGGCTCATCAGAGTGGTCCATGTTGCCTTGGACTTCCTTCCCTCTTTGGATCAGCTGTTCTAAGGTCTTGGGCAAAGGATAACTCAAGAAGCGCTTCAGTTTGGGCTGGAGGGTGCCTACCACATACTGGATAATTTCCTCCTCATCTGCATCAACATAGAGAGTCTGGTATAAGTCTCTCTTGCGCCAAAGGAACTGGTCCAGGGGCTCCCCCTCTTTCTGGGGCAAATCCAGCTCCCTTTTGATAGCATCCCGAGTCAGAGTCCCCTCACTGTACTGCAGGAACTCCTTCTTGAACTCGACCCAGTTTTTGACAGAGTCCTGCTTGTATTCCCACCACTTTTTAGCTGGCCCATTCATATGGTTCTGGATCTGAGACAGCCAGTACTCCTCTGTTCCACCCACCTGCTTTAAGTATTCCTCCAAGTGGCTTAAGAACTCCCGGGGATCCTCAAAGACCTGAGTCTCCACTGGGGAGGCTGGAGCATCCTCTGACACAGAAACCCACTGGTAAGAATCATGGGCCTGAGGGATGCTGGGCACCTCCCCAGCAGGAGGGGTCAGGGCATACATTTGGCTCATATCAAGTGCATAGTCATAAATCTCACCCTCACCTGGCCTTATCTCTGGGCCTCCCACCCCAACAGACACAGTCTGCTTGCCCTGGTCAGCAGGACAGTATTTGCCTCCCATGGACTCCAGACGGTCCGCCCACTTCTCCAGACGGAAAAAGACCTCCTTCCAAACGTTCATCTCCCTCTTGACCCACCTCTCCAGATGGGCAATGGTCTCCTGGCATCTGGCCAGGCAGGCCTTAATGGACTTCTTCCATCTTTGGTTATCAGTTGGGACATGATCCTCTAAGTTATTCTCTAACTTCCCCACCGATTTCTGCAAGCCTTTCAGCTCACGCTCCACCTGCTTGGAGACCTCAGAGAGGAGGTGCCGGTGTGTCCTCCTGACATGCTCCAACATTTCTGCCCTGCATTTCCCTATCTGCAGGATCACATTGGGCTTGTTGGCAACTCCACGGTGCCCCTGAAAGGAGTGGATGCCGGCACTGGTGACATTATCCAGCTGCATGGCTCCGACCGTGTGAGTGTCAAACACAGAAAGAACTAGGTTGTAAGCCCTGGTACTAGAGTTACCTCTCAAACCCCCCTCCACAACACTTCCCAAAAGACACACAGAGACTTCTAACCCCCCCTTAAAGGACTTTTGGACACAAACACAACCAAATCAGATATCACCACAGAGCGAGCAGTTTGGTCCCCGTGGATCCCAGAGAGAGTTGTAGCAAATTTCTCCTGGTGTCCAGCTGGAAACGCCGGTCTTGCGTGCTCAGGGTGTCCCAGAGAGATCCAGGATCTTCAAGGAACAAGGAGAGGAGTTGACTAAGATGTCCAGCCCCACACGTGTGTCAGCTACCTGCTCATCCGAAGCTGAGAATCTGGAAAGGCTGAGAGTCTCTGCTGGAGAAAACCACACAGAGATGCACACAGAAGCTTGAAGCTGCTGCAAAAATCCTGGTGATTTCTCCTCTGGTAAAGTTGTGGATTCGAAAAAGAGAAAGAAGAGCTTTCACTAGAGATGCAAAGAGCTGCTTCTCTTCCCTGGCTGAACTGCCACTAGTGCAGGCTCTTCCATCTACTTATACCCCACACAGCTCAACATGTGGGTGGTGCTCTGCCTCCTCCTGCACTCTCAGCTCAGTGTTCATTGGAGGAAAAGCAAGGCCGGTGTCTGTGGCAACCCAGAATCTTGGCAGCCTCTCCCCTCGCTTCCCACCCCCTCGCTCACGCCCCCGGACTCGACGCGAGAAGCAACTTGAAAGGTGGCTGGAGACAGTTGGGTAGATGGGTGAGTAATCGCACCTTCCGCCTTTCAGATTGCAGGAAAAACACTTATTCATTTCACAACTATTTACTCAGCAAGGTCATCATTAGCATCCTTCCCTCTGCCAGGATTTGCAGACGGGAGGGGAGATGAGGAGGGGATTCAGCGTGTCACACTAAGACAGACTCCCACCAGCCCCCCGCACAGCCCCCTACGTGTGTGTGCACACACAGAGTGAGCTCACTCCTCATGCAAATGCTTGGGAACAGTGGCAAACCTGCAGGGAGAAATAAAAGGGGAAAGGAAAGGAAAGGAAAAGAAAGGAAAGGAAAGAAAAGAAAAAAAGGTGGGGGGAGGGGAGGGAGGGGAGAAAGGGGAGGGGGAAACACTCAAAGGAGCCACTTCAATACAAATTTAAGCGCTCTGGACTTTCTAAAGCACTGGTAGGTGCGAGTCATCCCTACTGCTTAATTGCACCAGACCAACCACTGTCTTGAGAATATTCAGTTTAGGAGGGCGAGGGGGGGGGCTTGGGAGGGTATGGCATCCTGGTTTTCACACCAAATTAAATCCGCCCATCAAATTCTGTTCCCTACTTAGCCTGAATCAGATGCTTAATCAGTTAGCCAACCCACAAGCGCAGATGAAGCTACATTTGTTCTTTCCTCTTGACAAAGCAGGAAGAGCCAACCATAAAAGGAGTCTCCGGGTTTTATGTAAGCCACAGATAAAGGATTCCCTAATCTGAGAGAGTTCCCTGCCGGAACACCCTCATAGGGTTGCTGAGGATATCTGGGGCTTCTCGTCCTCTTCCTGTGACAGTGACCGGAGGCAGTGGGATGCTGATTCATGAATCTCAGCTAAAAGAGGAGGTTTAAACCTGTTGGAACTGAAGAGGTACCCCTGCCTCTGCTCAGGGCGATGCGCAGTGTACCAGGAGGCTTAGGATGGGTCCCCACCACTCCCACGGCTCTTGGCCATGTTTCCTGGTGGGACTGAAGCCAGGCTGATAAGAGGAAAATGCAGAGGATGGTCTTTCAGTGAAGTCCTGCTGAAAGGACGTCTCAGGGATTTTAGCATTTGGTTAAAGCAGGGACCTCCTGCAGCAAATTAATCATAGAATTATGCAATGGTCTGGGCTGGAAGAGACCTTAACGATCACCTAGTTCCAACGACCCTGCTATGGGCAGGGACACATTCCACTAAACCAGATTGCTCAAGGCCCCATCCAACCTGACCTTGAACAATTCCAGGGAGGGGGCATCCACAACTTTCCTGGGCAACCTGTCCCAGTGTCTCAGAATCCCCACTGTAAAGAATTTCATCCTAATCTCCAGTCTTGATCTCCCTTCTTCCAGTTTAAAGCCATCTCCCCTCATTCTGTCTATAAGCCCTTGAAAAAAAGTCCCTCCCCAGTGTTCTTGGTGGTGGCTAAGCTGAAAGGCATGAGGGAGAGGGCTGTGCGCTCCCTTTCCCCACAACATCTATAAAGGCATTTGTACCCTGCCAGATGATGGCACATGAACAAAGTCTGCTGCAATACAGCACTTTGGAAACTGAAGGGTTATTTATGGCAGTAGCAAGCTGACACGGTTTGGTTAAAGGTGGGGAGCAACAGTGAGTGTGGAAGGAGACAAAAGTGTCAGGATGTAAATGCAATGTTCTTAACCCAACAGGAATTCCCAATGCCACTTTAACACCCCCCCAACTCCCCACCTACCTCCCCCCCCCCCCCCCCCCAGCATGATAGTGATGATAGTGATAATCTAGAGAGCTTTGTCCTCTGCCTTGCTTACTTCTCCACCTCCACACAGCTTTCCTAACTGTGAGGTTTTTGTCCATCTGTGTCAGGGTCAAATGTCAGTTGCCTGGGGGTTTGGGACAGATCTGGAGCCTTTTATACTGCTCTAGAAAGCCCACCTTAAACCTACAGTGCCAGTAAGAGATCAGATGAATTGGGAGAGTCTGTTCAATCTCTATATCTGGATTAGTGCAAAGGTATTATCCTGAAAGCTTTTCGCCCAGGATGCCCATAAATGGCCTTTAGGAGATGCCAGTGAATGTGAGCAGTTTACAAGCTGGATTTAACTTGGCAAGGTGACTTGCTTTCAACCTCACCTTGTTCCATCAAATATCAGAATCTGAGATGAACTGGCTACAAAACATACTCCACCAATTCTGTCTCTTTCCAGACCCTGCTTCCTCTCTTTCTTTCTTCTTTAGTTTTCAGTGTGTGGGATACATCTCTCTCAGTGACCTCATTCAGCACTTAGGATTTCAGGATTAGTAAAACTGAAAGGAACCTCAGGAGGTTTCTGGCTCAGTCTCCTATTCTGAGTCAGCTCCTGGGTCAGATGAGGTGGTTCAGGTTTCAGATATTGAAAATTTTAGGGATGGGGATTGCTCAGCCTTCTTTGAGCAACCTACTCCAGTGCATGACTGTCCTCAAGGGGAAAACCTTTGGTCTTATACCCAGATGGAGTATGTCAGCAACTCTTCCATGGAGCTCTTCTCCTTATCTGTGTGGTGGTCTTCTGTGGGGGTGATGGGGAAGCCAGGAGAGGTGAGGAGGAATGGGGATTTTCCTTCTGGACCTTCTGGGGAATGACTTGCTGATTTTGACACAGTGACAAGCATTTCCTTTGTATTTCTAATTAAAGGAAGGTGTGTGGGTAGAGAAGGAGGAGGGAGAGGGGAGCCGGAAGCAAAGGGAGGAGGGAGATGCAGAGCACTGGGAGCTGACAAAGAGGCAGTTTGAGGCAGACAGAATCTTCAGGCAGAGAGACAGATAGGCATGGAAGGACAAAAGCCATGGACTGGTACAGACTGGGGAGGAGGTTCTCATAGCAACAGCAGCTTTATCTCAGAGCTCCACAAAGAGCCCATCTTCCTAGTCACAGGGGATTTGGCAGTGGGATGGATGGAGGACAGTGCAGGGCATGTGGTCCTCTGGGTGGCCACAGGAGAAAGCAGAAATGGAGGTGAGAAGTGAGTATGAGGAAGTAGGAAAAAGGATGATCAGCAAGCAAGGGTAGTTTTGTCCAAAACAGCTTACTAGGAGCAAGGCATAGAGAGAAAACAGCAAAAGCCACATCTCAGAATCACACAGGCTGGAAGAGCCCTCAAAGATCTTCAAGTCCAACCTGTCACCGCAGACCTCATGGCTAGACCATGGCACCAAGTGCCATGTCCAATCCCCTCTTCAACACCTCCAGGGATGGTGATTCCACCACCTCCCTGGGCAGCACATTCCAATGACGAATGACTCTCTCTGTGAAGAACTTTCTCCTCACCTCCAGCCTAAACTTCCCGTGGTGCAGCTTGAGACTGTGTCCTCTTGTTCTGGTGCTGGTTGCCTCAGAGAAGAGACCAACTCCCTCCTGGCTACAACCACCCTTCAGGTAGTTGTAGACAGCAATAAGGTCTCCCCTGAGCCTCCTCTTCTCCAGGCTAAACAATCCCAGCTCCCTCAGCCTCTCCTCATAGGGCTGTGCTCAAGGTCTCTCACCAGCCTCATTGTCCTTCTCTGGACACATTCAAGAGTCTCAATGTCCTTCTTAAACTGAAGGGTCCAGAACTGGACACAGGACTCAAGGTGTGGTCTAGCCAGTGCTGAGTCCAGGGGCACAATGACTTCCCTGCTCCTGCTGGCCACACTATTCTTGATGCAGGCCAGGATGCCATTGGCCTTCTTGGCCACCTGGGCACACTGCTGGCTCATGTTCAGCCAGCTGTCAGTCAGTACCCCCAGGTCCCTTTCTGTTTGGCAGCTCTCCAGCCACTCCGACCCCAGCCTGTAGCACTGCATGGGGTTGCTGTGGCCAAAGTGCAGCACTCGGCACTTGGATTTGTTGAATGCCATCCCTTTGGAATCTGCCCATCTGTCCAGTTGGTCAAGGTCCCTCTGTAGAGCCCTTCTTCTCTCTAGCAGATCAACATCTGTTCCCAACTTGGTGTCATCTGCAAACTTGCTGATGACTGACTCAACCCCCTCATCCATATCATCAATGAAGATGTTAAAGAGGATGGGGCCCAGCACTGATCCCTGGGGTCACCACTAGTGACTGGCCGCCAGCCGGATGTGGCACCATTCACCACCACTCTCTGGGCTCGGCCCTCCAGCCAGTTCCTAACCCAGCACAGAGTGTTGCTGTCCAAGCCATGAGCAGACAGCTTAGCCAGCAGTTTGCTGTGGGGGACGGTGTCAAAGGCCTTGCTGGAGGCCAGGTAGACAACATCCACAGGCCTCCCCACGTCCACCAGACGGGTCACCTGATCATAGAAGGAGATCAGGTTGGAGAGGCAGGACCTGCCCTTCCTAAATCCATGTTGCCTGGACCTGAGCCCTTGGCCATCCTTCAGGTGCGCAGTTATTGCCACCAGGATAATCTGCTCCATCACTTTCCCTGACACTGAGGTCAGGCTGACTGGCCTGTAGTTTCCAGGTTCCTCCATCTGACCCTTCTCATAGCTCAACAGGGATGGTGTCGATGTGAATTGTCTTCCTAGAGCTTTCTAAATCACAGTAGATTAGGATCAGACCCAGAAAATTAGTAGAGAGAAAGAGAAAGGTCAATAGACTAATTACAGACAGACAAAAAGGAGCATGTGGAAGCAAGCAGCAACAGAAAACTCCACTTCAGGGAGGGAAGACCAGATGAAGGGGACACTGAGTCATAGCCAGCACTAGCATCTTCCCCAGTGCTGTCACAACAGTGCTCTGCTGAGGACACAGTACACCCAGAGCCTGGTAGCACTTGCAATTTACATCTGTTCAAGATCTGGCCTTTTGCCACACCTTGCCTTAGAGCAAACTTGATGGGTATGGGTTTCTTTTTCTGGTTGACATCCCTTTGCCACCTCATCCACATGAGAGTTTTTCTTGGATCTACCTTATGGCAAGACATGTAACTCCTTGGAGATGAGCCTGAGCTGTGAACCAGATGAACCTCGTGGGTGGGTGAGAAGTGGGGGATCCCAGGGCTTGGGAAAGTTTATGGTGGAGTTGATTTCCGCTGGGTTTTAGTAGTTTGTGTTTCAAAGAGCACTCCTAGATGCTGTATTAGCCTGCTGTCCCTCCCCGGTTATGTATTGCTACGTGCATTGCATTCCTCCTCTGAATCACTGTCTGGAGAACCTTGTCTTTCATAGAGTACTCTATAAAATGCCTAAAGTTAAGGTCTGTGGGCAATTAATCCCCTAGTTGTGTAGGAACAATTTTTTCCTACTGGTGAACAAGGCACTTTCTCTGTTATCCTGTATCTGCCATGCTAGAATTTTCCCTTTTCCTTCCAGAATTGCTTCTACTTTCTAGAAGAAAAAAAAAATAAAAGAAAAAAAATAATCAAACAACAAAGAAACCAAAATCCCTTCCCTCTACCTCCAGTTCCCTCCTCCTTCGTTTCCTATTGATTATCCCCTACATTGGCAGATAAAGCTGGCCAATCATTTGCTAGCTAAACCCTCAAGAAAGGAATAAAATGAAGAGAAACCAAAATGTTGGGCTTTTTAATTTTATTAAAAGAAAAGAAAAAAAGGGGAAAGAGAATAACCCATTTAATTTGCACCATAGGTCTCTATTCATGCAGCCCCAGCACCGGAACACTTTATTGCATTGATGCTGGCACTCACAACGCGCATTCAAAATGGTCCACGTCAGTAGCTCCATTGTTCCTGGCCCCCCCATTGTCCTCCATGCCTAGGGCCCACATCTCGCTTGCTGGGAGGGATGGGCAAGCAAGTGGGAAATGGAAGGCAGCCTGTTATCAATATTGACAATAATCCTAATAATAATTGTTAAGATTATTGGTGTCACTCCTCCTGGTGTGCCTGCGAGCTCTTCCTTTCTTCTCCTCAGTGGGGAAGCCCTACTTTGTGGAGAAGATCACAGAGTGCATCAAGTCAGAAGGTGTCTTGGGTTGAGTGGACAGAAGCTGTTTTGCCCCTTCCCAAAGGAGTCAAATAAAAACTCTCTGCATAGGATTGGAAACTTAAATGGAAATACTATTCACAAATATAAGCAGATATAGAAAATACTCAATTTCATATTCAGCCTTGGCCCCGTTCTCCAACCTGGGCTTTTTCCAAAACCTTCCCCCCAACCAGTCCAAACAGCAGGCCTCAATGCCCCCTGCCTACTTTCCTTCTACCTCCCCCCAAAGCCAGGCCCAAATTGCATGGCTAAAAATGAGCTTTGCCAAGGCTGCAGAAGGCTGCAAACCTCCCCCACACTGCAAGAGATGAGGGTCCGTGCTGGCAACAGAGAGAGAGAGAAAGGGCAGACTAGCCTGGGATGTTCCTTTATAGAGGGGTGCAGGCTGATGGGAATGACATAACAAAGATTACACTTTCTGGTGTTCACCTCTTCCTTGTACTTCTCTGGTACTTCTGGAAGACTTTTCTCTATGATCATCAAGTCTTAAACTCACCACAGAAGGGACCCTTGAAGGTCATCTTGTCCAACTTCCCTGCAGTGAGCAGGGACATAACCAACTAGATCAGGCTGCTCAGCACCCCATCAAGTGTGACTTTGAACTTCATCAGGGATGGGGCCTCAACCACATCTCTTGACAACCTGTTCCAGGTTTTCACCACTCTTACAGTAAGGAACTTCCAACCTAAATCTACTCTGCTCTGGTTTAAAACCATTGCCTGTCATCCTATTACTAAAAGCCCTTCTAAACAGTTCTTCCTCAACCTTCCTGATACATATCTGGTTTATGAAATCTCCTTTGCCTTTATGCCACATGGCTGAGACCTGAATCTGATCCATGTTTGACTGTACACTTGACCCTCCCCGCTCTTGCCCCACTTTAGGATACCCCTCTAAGTGTTCTAGTAAAAGTTTCTCAATTTAGTGTCTTTTTACTCCTCCTCAGAAGTAAACACTGCAAATCACAGGTCTGCTAAATAAGGAAAAGCAGTGGGGTGGCTGTGAAGCTCACAGTCCTGGTTCTTCTCCCAGCATGTCTGGGCTGATGGAGTCCCACCAGTTCAGGAGAGGTGCACACCTCACCATCTGCCAGGGTGATGGGCACATGCCACCCTCAGGACTCTTTATAGTCTGTGGAACCAGCCCCACCCTCCTCTACAGTGCTCTCTGTCTGTGTTTAACACTATCACCCGCAGGGCAAGGTGAGATGAGGAACCATGGGAGATTCCAGACACTCATGGAAAATTGGACATTGTCCTTTTTAATGGCAGATTGACAGACCATCAATCCATACCCTTGATCATATATATATTTATATATATATATATAACACTCATTTTGTGGACATTGTTTCTTTATTTGCTTGTTTCTTATAATGCTTGGATAGTGATTTCCTCACCCATGGACCACGATCATCATTGACTCATAGGATGGTTTGGGTTGGAAGGGACTTGTAGAGGTCATTTAGTCCAACCCCCTGCAGTGAGCAGGAACATCTTCATCTAAATCAGGTTGCTCAAAGCCCCATCAAGCCTGACCTTGAATGTCTCCAGGGATGGGACTTCTACCACTTCCTTGGGCAACCTGTTAAGTGTTCCACCACCTTCCTTTGCTGGTGGGGTACAGGATGCCCTGTCCCTCTTTGAACAGGAACTTGAGTCTAGCTCTTTGCAGTGGGCTCCACGAAAGCATCACAAAGGACACCTATGGTCACAATGAACACAGGATTGCTGTTGCCAGCCAAATCCCTATCTCCAGAGCTCTGCAAGCTGATGTCTGTCAGTTCTCAGCTAGCTGCTCTCACAGCCATCGTCACCATGAAGGCACAAACTAGGCCACTGCTCACTTGTTTTGAGCCATTCTATCACTCAGTGGTGACTTGATTTACCTTTCTTCAACTTTTTCATTTTGCTTCTCTCTTTTTTGAAAAAAAGTGATTTCCTTTATTTTGTATCCCCCAAGCATCACTTGTACCAAAGGATTTCCCCTGAGCATCCTTGCTGTTCCTTGCCAATCTCTTTGAGCCACAGGGAGCCACAGCTTGAGCTACTGCAGGAGTTGTGTCCCATCAGCTCAAAAAAAAAAAACCACAACAGAGCTGCTGCCTCCTGTGGTAATGAGGAGCCTGCATCACTAATAACAGAGAGGGTGACGTTAGGTCACTTCTGCAGGGAAGAGAGCCTCCTTCGGCACATCTGTATCCCAGTTTAATTCAACCACCATTTCCATTTCCTTTATTTAAGTCCCTGTAAATGAGAGAGATGGATAATTAGGGACAGCAGGGAAGCTCAAGGGGAACAGAGAAATGTGAAAAGCAAGTGGCAGGCTGGACTAATTTCTTCTTTCAAAATATATGAGGCCCCAAACATCGCTAAAAGCCATATTAGATCAGGGCTAGAAGGATCTGTGGAGGGAGCTGCTGCATAAAGCTCTCCAGGAGCTTTCTCTTCCTCCCCCAAAAAAAGCCCCTTCAGTACAGTGCCACAGCTCCCCAGTACATCACAAACCCGCACTGAACACAACTGCTTGGTGGTCTCAGGCTGGAAATCACCATGTCCATGTGAGCAAAACACTGCAGAGGCTTCACATCCCTTCACTGAGAATGGTCTTTGGGAGCATGCAACAAATGGGGCTGGGGGCAGGGGGTAGGTGAAGGTAGTAGGGTATTTATTTAGAGCTTGATACCTGGAAGGTCCATGGGGTAGAAGCTATAGGGCCCACATGAGGTGCACCTCCATGAGGAGGACAAGGACAGGGAAGGAAGCATCCTTTAAGGGCAGAGGATTAAGGAGCATATATCTGAGACAGAAGTGATGTTGATACCTGCCTGTGATTCCCCACATGATCATGGGGATTTACTCAATCTTCCTTCTCCTAGTAGAGGGTGTTTTTCAAGAGGACTGGTCTCAGCTGGAAAGAAGACTGCAGAGAAGGAACCATTTCTCCCCACAGATCTGTTCAACTTTGACAAGGAAAAAAAAAAAAAGGAAAAAGGAAAAAATATTAAGAAATAAAAAGGAGGGGAAATAAAGGTAAAAAGCAAATATTTTTAAAAGAAAAAAATAGAAAAAAGGTTAAAAAAAAGAAAACAAAAAAAAATAAAGAAGCTGGGGCTGGGGGGGTGGAGGGGGAGGGGGAGGTTGGGGGAAGGGAAGAAAGGAAAAATAAACGGGGTGGGGGGGGGGGTGTGTGTGGTGAATTATGTCTGATTTTAGTGAAAGATCCCTAAGGACTGAAGAAAGATTATTGAATGTTTCTCAGCCATGACCTGTGCAGAGATGACCCTGCTGCAGGGATTCAGGGGTGGGACAGGCAGCACTGCACTGTTGCTGGGCTCCTGATTTCAGCCAGCTGGATGCTGGGGAGGTGGTGACAGATTGCTCCCAACACAAAAGCATTCAACTCTCCATGGATTCTCTCAGGAATGTTGCAACAGAGAGAGTGAAGGGTGTGGGGGGAGATACAGGGGCGTCCAGCCAACCAAGACAACGCTTCTTTGCTGATGGCCAGCGTTTCTCCCCACTTGACATAGATGAGAGCATCATCAGTGACCTACTGAAAGAAATCCCATCCCACACGGCGGGGGAGGATGTGTTATCCTGGATTTCCCACATCACCCCCCCATTTTCTATTTTCCAGCAGTCGGGTTTGGCTGCGGGGAGGAAGGGGAGGGAAAGACGGCAGCTCCATATTAATTGATTCCCTAATGAGAAGCCGGGCAGAGGCTGGTATCCATCCCCACGGCCACCTCGCCGTGAGCCATCCCTGAATGAGACACCCAGGTGGGTGAGCGTGCGGGGGAGAAGAGGAGAGTGGGATCAGGGAGAGAGGCAGGCAGAAACGGTGGCAAAAAGGATGAACAGCATGAGTGTATATTCCTGCCTTTCCCTCACCTGCCTGCAGACAGGGAAGGGAGAGCATCTGCTGGGTGAGCGTTGCAGTGGGGGAAATGGGGCAGGGCTGCAACCCCCGGGTGTTTCTAACATAGGGATGCTGTGGGCATGGCTCCCCATATGTGGTGCCTGCTCTGGATTGCTTACAGCCATTTTTCCTCCTCCCTAGTCTCTGCATTGTGGAGGGGAAGAGAGTGCCCCTGCTCAGAGCCAGGAAGGATCTCAGTGATGCTTAGGGCGTGTGTAAAGTGGGAGAAACCCTAGGATTTAGGGCTTTAGGGTCCTCAAGATAAACACATGCAGACATCTCCTTCCTAGTCACTGCTTGCTCTCCAAAATCATACAATTACAGAATCAGAATCCTAGGATCATAAAATGGTTTGGGTTAGAAGGGACCTTTAAAGGTCATCTAGTCTGACCACGCTGCAGTAAGCAGGAACATCTGCAACTGGATCAGGTTGCTCAGAGCCCCATCAAGCCTAATCTTGAATGTCTCCAGGGATGGGGTCTCCACCACCTCTCTGCACAACCTGTTCCTGTGCACCAGTGCTCACAGTAAGAACTTCTTCCTAATGTCCAAAGTAAATCTACTCTACTCTAGTTTAAAACTATTTCCCCTTGTCCTGTTGCTACATGCCCTTGTAAACTGTCTCTCCCCAGCTTTCTTGTAGCTCCTTTCAGGTACTGGAAGGCTTCTATAAGGTCATCATAGAGTGATTTGGGATGGAAAGGATCTTAAAAATTATCTAGTTCCAACCTCTCCACCATGGGCAAGGACTCCTTCCACTAAACAAGGTCACCCAAGGCCTCATTCAACCTAGTCTTGAACACCTTCAGAAAGGGGGCATCCACAACCTTCTTGGGCAACCTGTTCCAGAGTCTCACCACCCTCATTGTAAAGAATTTCTTCCTGGTATTCAGTATAAATCTTCCTTCTTTCAGCTTAAATCCATTCCCCTTCATCCTATTACTACAAGCCTTTGCAAAAAGCCCCTCTACAGATTTCTTGAAGGCCCCCTTCAAATACTGGAAAGCCATAAGGTTTCCCCAGAGCTTTTTTTTTCTCCAGGCTGAACAACCCCAGTTCTCTCAGCCTATCTTTGTGGGAAAGGTACTCCAGACCTCTGATCATTTTTGTGACCTCCCATGGACCTGCTCCAGCCAGTCCACATCCTTCTTGTGCTGCGGGCTCCAGAGCTGGACACAGTGCTCCAGGTGAGGTCTCACCAGAATGGAGGAGAGGGGCAGAATCTCCTCTCTCGATCTGCTGGCTCTATTGGTTTGGGTGAAGCCAGTTTGTCTTCTGGGCTGCTTTGTGTGTGAGAGTAGTGAGATGTTTAGAATAGAATTTAGAATAGAATAAACCAGGTTGGAAGAGACCTTCAAGATCATTGTGTCCGACCTATCATCCAACACCACCTAATCAACTAAACCATGTAACCAAGCACCCTATCAAGTCTCCTCCTGAACACCTCCAATGATGGTGACTCCACCACCTCCCCAGGCAGCATGTTATAGATTCAATTCCCATGACAAAAGTGAATAGAAGACATAAAGGACATAGGATTTAGGCTACACCTTCCAAGGGCACTTCCTGGCAATACAACACAGAGATGGATGTTGCTTATTCACTGAATGTGTACAGCAGCATGAGATGGCAGTTTTCCTGTGAGATGTGGGATTGTATGGCACAGGGTATGTATTTCAATATTTAAGTCTGGCAGATCTGTACCTTGGTCTGACCTG
This sequence comes from Dryobates pubescens, assembly GCF_014839835.1. NCBI lineage: Eukaryota > Metazoa > Chordata > Aves > Piciformes > Picidae > Dryobates > Dryobates pubescens. Next base: position 14,555,129 of record NC_071625.1, on the reverse strand, counting down.
AGGGACATTTGATCAGTATCCAAAATGATAAACCTCTTGGAGAAGACAGATAGTTAGGTATGTGGAGAGCAGAGCTTTTACAATTGTGAAGAAATTGGAATTCATGACCTAGTTAAAAGAGAGGTGTTTTGAAGCTGGTTTTTCACAGCTCCTGGGAAGGACACTCTGCCTAGGACTATCATGGACAGTGACAGTCTCCTTGTTAATAATGTTGTTCAACCTGGAGAAGGCTGTAAGGAGACATTGTTGGGACCTTCCATTGCTCAAAGGGGTTAGCAAGAAAGATGGGGACATGACTTCTTAGCAGGATCTGTTGAGATAGGAGAAGGGATGATGGATTTTCATTAAAAGAGAATGGATCCAGACTAGATCTAAGGAAGACATTTTTCATGCTGAGGGTGGTACAACACTGGACCAGGTTGCCCAAAGATGGCAAGATGGTGAGGAAAAAGTTCTTCACTGAGCGAGTCATTCGTCATTGGAATGGGCTGCCCAGGGAGGTGGTGGAGTCGCCGTCCCTGGAGGTGTTCAAGGGGAGATTGGATGTGGCACTTGGTGCCATGGTCTAGTTGTGAGGTCTGTTGGGACAGGTTGGACTTGATGATCCTTGGGGTCTCTTCCAACCTTAGTTATACTGTGATACTGTGATACTGTGTTAGATGCCTCATCCTTGGAACCGTTCCTGGTCAGGTTGCTGGGGCTCTGAGCAACCTGATCTAGTTGAAGATGTCCCTGCTGACTGCAGAAGGTTGGACTACATGACTTTGAAATGTCCTTTCCAACCCAAACCAACCTATGATTCTATGAAGCATCTTGTCCTGATCCAGAACTTCCTCACAGGGTGTTCACCTAAGACACAAGGGTCCAGAGCAAGAAGGGATCTGAACTCACATCGTTCAGGCTAGCCACCCTTGTTCACCCACCCTGAGAGTGCCTTATTTCTTTGCTTAGCCCCATAAACCCCTCTTGAGTCTGGATGAGTTTGCACTGTGGCCTGGTAGAGTGCAGAAGAGGTGACAGAGGCTGAATAGGCAATTACCCAAGAGCTGCCAGGTAAGGTCCTCCTGGACCTTTGAAAAGAAACATTCCTCTCCTTAATTTGTGGACTGAACAACCAGCACATAAATTTTTTCTTCTTTCTTCCTCATCTCCTTGCTCCAAATATCTGTGCAGATTGCCTGTGGCATTTAGAACAGCTCAAATTACCTCAGTTAAATATCTCCACTCTTTCCCTTTGTTCTCTTTTTCTTGCTCTTTCCTTCCAGGCAGCTGGAACATGTTTTCTTTTTTTTTTTTTTTTTTTTTTTTTGATGATGATCTTTAAATACAAAAGAAAGAGAGAGAAAAAAAACCAACTCTACCCCAAACACCCAACAGCAAAGACTCATGGAGCTTCACTTAGGATTTATTTAGAAAAGTAGAAGAAATATATAATGTGAAAAAATAAAAAAAGACCTACTGCCTCTGTCTTCATCCATATGAAACAGGAGTGCAGTCCTACTCACCTAGTCCACCAAAGTCATAGGACCACAGAGGGGCTTGGGTTAGAAAGGACTTTAAAGATCATATTGTGTCAACCCCTCTTACCATAGGTGGGGACATCTTCCACTAGACCAGGTTGCTCAAAGCCCCGTCCAACCTGTCCTTGGACACTTCCAGGGATGGTAAAAGCACAGCTTCTCTGGGCAACCTGTTCCAGTGTCTCACCACCTTCACAGTGAAGAATTTCATCCTTATATCTAGTCTGAATTTCCTCTTTCGGTTTAAAACCACTACCCCTTGTTCTATCACTACACTCCCTGATCAACAGTCCCTTCTCAGCTTTCCTGTAGGCCCTCTTCAAGTACTGGGAAGATACAATAAGGTCTCCCCAGAGCCTTCTCTTTTTCAGGCTAAGCAACCTCAACTCGCTCAATCTGATGACTGTTTTTGTGGCCTCTTCTTGCCACACTCCAACAGGTCTATGTCTTGTGCTGAGAACCCTGGAGCTGGACACAGCACTGCAGATGGGGTCTCACCAGAGCAGAGCAGAGGGGCAGAATCACCTCTGTTGACCAGCTGACCACACTGGTGGGAACATGGCCCAGGATGCAATTGGCTTTCAGGACTGTAAGTGCACACTGTTGACTCATATTCAGTTTTTCACATACCAACACCTCCATGTCCTTCTCTGCAGGTCTGCTCTTAATACACTCATCACCTATTTGTGCTTGAGATTGCCTCAATCCATGTGCAAGATCTTGTACTTGGTCTTGCTGAACTTTGTGAGGTTTACATAGGCCCACCTCTGAAGCCTGTTCCAGTCCCACTGCATTGCATCCCTTCCTTAGAGTGTACCAATTTCACCACACAACTCAATGTCCTGGGCAAACTTGATGAGGGTGCACTTGACCCTACTGTCCATGCCACCAAGAAAGATGTTAAATAGCTGTCCCTTTCTGGCTTACAGGTCTACTGGAGCTGTGGGATAAAGGGATGACTTTTGGGGCATGCTTGGTGTCACAAACATGAATGTGGTGGTGTTCTCCAGGATGTTCTTTTGCCTGCCCACATTCTCGTCATAACAATGTTTAACCTTCTTTACTGACCCTTCAGCTATACGAATTCCCTGTCAATCTGTTCTGGGAGAGAAAACTCTTTCCCAGCATCAAATTTGGCAGCTGCCTCATCCCTGTGCCTGATAGCATGAATCACCAGAGTTAAGTAACAAACCCATTTATACATCAAAATACCATCACTGTCCAAGCAATCATTCTTATGCCTCTCAATGTGAAGGTGAATACTGTGGATTCTGCCTACATTCATCTCATTCCCTCTCCTTTATTCCTTAATTTTCTTTCCAATAACTTCTGGATGTTTTTCAAAACAGAGAGAAACTTCAGGAGGGGTCTGGAATACTAAGTAAAGAGAAAAAAAATATTTGCTGGGATGTTAAGTGGAGTCAGAAAATATTTGCTAATCCTCAAGAAGGGTTTGGGGTGTTTTTTTTTCAAATACTAATTTTATAAGCTTCTGGGAAACCTCTAAGGGAATCTCACCCAAAACCTTGTTGGCAAGAACAAGTGGATTGCCACCTGGTTTGTATATTGTTGTGTGATGAATATATCTACACACCCACACACACTTCAACACACCTCTGATTTTATTTTCTTGGTACTGAGGGTTTTTTTCTGGGGGTTTTTAGTACACATTTTATTACTCTGGTTTATCAGCAGTTATTAAAAATGCAATTCCCAAGTGCATTCATTTTATTGTTCCCCAAAAATTAAGTTTTGATGGGTTGAAATGGCAGTAGGTATTCCTGAAAGAGAGATTTGGGGAAAGCAGAGTGCACAGTGAGCTTGTGGAGGTGGAAGGAGATCTGCACATTTTCTTAAGCCTGAAAGAAGCAACAGGATTTGTTCTCTGAGCATAACTGCAAGGCTGATACATTCAGTCATTGACACAAAGCAAATTTAGACACAAATTGTGTCCCTCAGTGTTTGACTCCAAGACAGAGCCCTCAGACTAAGCATTCTCCTGCTCTCTGGTCAGCCTGGATCTATGCAAGACACAACTGAAGAGATGGCCATCACCCTCTTTTTCTTGGACAGTAGTAAATGGACCCCTCTGAAAGGTCTGCCTCAAATACCTACCTTTGATTAGGAACAAGAATGTGATGAATATAGACCTTTGCTTTCCCAAACTACCCCACCTCTCTGAGTGAAATAGTCAGGATCTCTCAGATCTCTCTGTTTAACAGTCACTAGAGCAAACAGTGAAACATAATTTTCTAAGGTGACTCAGACTTGGAGAGAGTTTAATCATGGAGTCACAGAATCATTACAATTGGAAAAGACCTCTCAGGTCATCAAGTCCAACCACCAACCCAACACCACTGTGCCCACTAAACTGTGTCCCAAAGTGCTACGTCTACATGTTGTTTTTAACACCTCCCAGGATGGTGATTCCACCACTGTCCTGGGAAGCTTGTTCCAATGCTTGATGCAGGTCTGGGGTTGCTGTATCTCCCTACTGGTGAGGACGTGGGTATTTCACTGCAGGGCAGACTGTAAAGACTCACCTGGATACAGATAACATCTCTTAGGCAGCAGCAGGACCACAGCCTGAATCTCACCATCCATGGTACGTGCTTCAAGCATGGGGATACTGCAGATAAGGGCAGCAGAGCTTGTTGTTCATAGCCTGGATTCCTAAGAGCCAAAGTTTAAATGAATATTTTGAAGAACTCCCTTGTGATACACCCCAGAAGTATGGCCTAATAATCTCAGCATCTTTTAGACATCAGACTTAAGGAGAGGGAAGGATAGGGCTATATGATAGGCATAATTTGGAAGCCTGGCTTCATTAATTCTGTTTTTCAGATCTACATTTATCTCTCCAGAACAACAGCTGAGTTATCTCAGGCCCCATATTCCATCCTTTTTAGTACGTCTCCTCAGAGCTATTGCAGGAGGTAGCAAGCACCCACAGTCCCCTTTGTGCCATTATCTCATTTTTCCCCTAACATATTAAACTGCCATCAAAGATGAGGTTTGCAAACATAGTTTGTTGCCTACTGGAGCCTTACATTTCAGAGCTATTGCTGTTGCTGTTGCATATTTTGTGGAATTATTTGCCAGCAGTCCATTTTTCGCTAATGGGCTCACTTGGGGGTCTGTGGAGCTGCAGGGAAAATGGAAACAAGCAATCTTCCTGCTGGGAGACCTTTGCAAACCTCACAGAACCCTTTTTGTTCTTTTCAGAAGCAGGAGTTCCATGTTCTTAATGAGATCATTTTGAGAAAAGTCTGGGAAAAAAAAAAAAAAAGAGAAGACACAGAAGAGAAAATAGTGACAGCAAAATAGAGATAATCACTAAAAACCCGCTTTTCAAGTAAACTGGGAGCCCACTCAGTGTAATGAGACAGAAAAGTTTCGAGAAACCTCAAGGACATGTTTCCTTTGACACATCAGAACCAAGTCAGTATGTGAATAGCAATAGCATCTCAACCCTGCAGTTGTCTGTCATACCCCTGGTGCAGCTAGATGGGTTAAGAGTGGAAAAATAGGACAGAATCCCATTAGCTTGCTGTCAGAGAGCCTGCAGTGAAAACTAAGATTCATGAAAAATCTGATGGGCTGAGTTGGGTGCAAAAGGTCAGCTCTTGGCACCTACATCTTGTGGATGCATTCACACCCATTAAATAAAGCCAAAAAAACATTGTGCACCCTGTGAAGGGTGATGAACCCCATGCTGACCTACAAAGCTCAGTTTCATGCCTCTCAGCCTGCTGATGCACATCAGCTGCTGAGATAACCGAATCACAGAACCACAGCATGGTGGGGGTTGGAAAGGACCTCTGGAGATCATTTAGTCCAACCCTGCACCTAAACCAGGGTCACACAGAACAGGTTGTACAAGATCATGTCCAGGTGGGTCTGGAATCTCTCCAAAGGAGACTCCACAATCTCTCTGGGCAGCCTGCTCCAGTGCTCTGTAACCCTTGAAGGAAAGAATATTGTTGTCCAGTTCAGATGCAGCCTCCTGGGTTCCAATGCATGCCCATTGCCCCTTGTTCTGTCGCTGGGCACCGCTGAAAAGAAACGGGTCCCATCCTCTTGACACATTACATAAGCAAGTAATGTGATGACTTTGGAAAGCTGCATCTGGCTGGTGCCAGATGGATCTTTTAAAAAGCACAGGCAGAGCAGCCTTGAGTGATAGGAAAACTGGAGGACTAGGAGGAGAGAAAGCGGAGACAGAAGGATCTGCTGTCATCTGTCTGCTATGGCCAAAACCTCAAGCACCTCTGTGGGAGTGGTAGATCAAACAGTTGGTTGGTGGTATGAAATGACACCTCCAGCACATCTCTGCCCATCATGTCAGAATGGTTTAGCAGGCTGACACTTTCCTGATGCCTCAAGGAGCCAGGGCATGAGTATAAGGACATGCCAGAGTAGGTGTACAGAAGAACGTCTAGTTCAAAACCCAGTCTGAAACATTTTCCATGAGTTAATGTCTATAGAAGAGTAAAACAAGAGAAAAAATCCTGTACCTTCATATCTCCAGAAACTCTCCTAATCTCTGGAGGTTTGTGGCTCAGGCACTGCATGAACCAAAGCAGACAGTTTCATACTCCCATGTTCTTTGTGGAGTTTTTTCCTTCCTTTAATCTGCACAGGCACCTTCTGAATGTCTGTGCACTTTGGGGATCTCTAATATAGGACAGGGACTTGCACAGATAACCAGATGTTGTGTGAGGAAACTCCTTTTCCTTTGTTCTGAGCGTGGCACTTGCTCATTTCAGCTGAAAACCCTTCATCAGAAGATACAACCCCTAATGACTTCCCCCTAGATCAAATAATATCTATCCTTTTGCTCTTTTCCCAGACTGAATAACCATGGTTTACACACTATTCCTTATGCAGAGTGACTTTATTACCCCTTCAACTGGTTAGGTGTTTTTCACATCCTTCCCTAGGTGGAAACCCCAAAACCAAACAGTATTCAAGCTGTGACTGGATCAGGAGTCATTTTCAAGGGGAATAGTAAACTTGGAGTATGGGGAGACCACACTCTACAGACCTCCTGGTGCAAAGGACACACAAGTGACTTGAAGAAATCACCAGAGGAACATCAGTGGTGAAGGACCTATTAGAAAGTTTCTGCCATAGAGGGGCAAAGTGGAGGCAGAGATGGAAATGGAGACAGTTGTGTTGTGGGAGATAAGTGTCACAGGGACAGGGTATTTTTCCAGCAGATCATGGTGTTTTTCTGTCTCTCTTCCCTGACAGTAGATAGGCTGTCAGAGCAGTTTTTCCCATTTGCACAATGCAATACTGATGCAACACTGAGCTGGACATGTGTGTGGTAGGAAAAGATGCCCACAGTTCTGGATCAAAATACCAATATCTGGTAAATCCTGCAATTTTGGCTTGCCCACAAGGCAGCTAGAGCTGTCCTCCCGACTTCACTCCTCCTTCCACTTCATTCAGTCCCCATGGCAGAGGTGCCTATGGAGCTCCAGCCCCTAGGTCAGAAATAAGCCAGAATGACAGGTTTCATTTCTTTCTCTTCAGTGAAGGAAAGTCTAAGCTTCCAGCTTCTTCCATCTGACATGTCAAATTGGCAACACAAGCCTTCTTCCTGACAACTTTGCTCATAGACTTTAAGCTGTAATGTTCTCCCGTCTAAAGAAGCCAACTTCCCAGCAAGTCAGCTTCTCAAAGTTCTAAATTAACTACAATGTAACACTTCCTTCAAGGAAGCATTCAGATATGAAGTTATCAGATCCTTCACTTCATCATTTCCACCAGCACTGCTAGCATTTGCAAAGTGGCAGTGCAGCACATCTTTCTGCAGGAATTTTTGCACCCAGCTGAAGCTTGAATATTTCCAGCAAGGCAGAGTGGGTTGCCAAATACCACGGTTTCCATGTTGGGATCATTTCTTCCTGTCTGAGGAAAGCTGTTGAGAAATAAAACTGCTTTGCTTTCTGCAGTCACATTCTTTGACAAGGAAAAAGCTGGTGAAGCAAAAATGGGACAGCTGGAAGGGCAGAAGTAAGTCATGGGTGAGTCAAACTTCCACACAAGCTGACCTGACAGATCTTCCATTCCCAGCTGGCTCCTTTTCACCCACTCACTTAGAGCCAACAGGGCATGGATGGTGTGGGCTTTGTGGAGTGACAGCTTAGTCCACCTTCAAGAAAACCTGCTTGGGGGAGTGTTACCAGTGAAAATGTGGTGTAAGAATTATTCCTATATGTTGTCTTTATCCACCACATCCAGTCACATTTGAAGATCTTTGATAACTGTTGACCTTACTGGTCTCTGATAGTTGATGTTTGGGTCAGGTGTTTAAATATAGGCTGGCAATATAAACATGAACATTGGTGATACAATCACAAGCAGATGAGGAATGCCAAGTGGAGCTTCTTGAATATGTCTGAAGGAGAACAGACTGCAGCCACACTCATATGATCTGCTATGGATCATCTACTTGTGTCATTTTCAGAGACAGAAAATTGGACTGAAGTCTGACCTAGCAGGGTTTTTGATATTCCAAGGTGCTGAGAATTCAAGCCATCTTCAAAGAGCTGAAAGATATGAGATGTGTTGTGAGAAAAGGCTTCAAACATCTGTAGTAGGAGCTGTGGGACAGCTGGGATTGCTTAAGGTATCATAAATAGAATCATAGAATCAATCAGGCTTGGAAGGGACCACAAGAATCATCTAGTTCCAATCCCCCTGCCATGGGCAGGGACACCCCACACTACATCAGGCTGGCCAGAGCCTCATCCAGCCTGGGCTTAAACACCTCCAGGGATGGGGCCTCAACCACCTCCCTGGACAACCCATTCCAGGGCTTCACCACTGTCATGGTGAAGAACGTCCTCCTCACGTCCAGCCTGAATCTCCCCACCTCCAGCTTCATTCCATTTAGGGGTTTTCCCCATTTAGGGGGTTTCTAGCTCTGCACTGCTTCTGCAGAGTAGACTGGTAAGGGAGGCTTAGAAGAAATAACTACAATGTCAAGAAGACAAACACAGAATAGTCTCTCAGCTGTATTTTAACAGCTCCTAGCTATCTGCTGGTTAAAGGCTTCCAAACTGGGGAAGAAAGGTTTTAGGGTAACCTGTGTATAAAACTTTCTGATGAAACTCTCTGCATTCCTCTCAGTGGTTCTGAAACCCTTGGTGGTTCAGCCGTGCACAAAGTCCCATGGGACACCTGGAGAGGAGAGGACTCAGGGCAATTTCATCAAATATAGAAGTAACTGAAGGAAGGATGTAAAGAAAATGGAGGAAAGCTCTTTTCAGTGGTCCCTAGTGACAGCACAAAAATCAAATGTTCACTGAGCAAGATCTGAAAGAGAATTATATTCCAACAGTTTCCATGAAAATTCATGTCACAGAGGAGCTGAAGTAGCTCAGCTGGGAGAGCGTTAGACTGAAGATCTAAAGGTCCCTGGTTCAACCCCGGGCTTCAGCATTGGTCTCATGGAGATTTTGTTATTTATTTTGTATTTTCCCTTGTGTCCAGTGCTTGTGCTCTGTGGTGCAAGACAGACATGGAGTTACTGGAATCCAGCAAAGGGCCAGGAAGATGATGAAGGGAACGGAGCATTTCTTTTATGAGGAAAGGTTGAGAGAATTCAGCCTGGAGAAGACAGGAAGTATCAGGAAGTATCCCATCAATGTATATTTTGCACCTGAAGGGAGGGTGCAAAAAGGAGGGAGGGAGGCTCTTTTCACTGCTCACTAGTGACAGGATCAGAGGCAGTGGGCACAAATAGTGCAAGAGAGGAGTTTCCCTCTGAACAGCAGGAAATGCTTTTTATTGTGTGAGTGACAGAGCATTGGCACAGGTTGCCCAGAGTAGTTGTGGTGTCTTCATCCTTGTGCATATTCTAAAGCTGCCTGGATACAGTCCTGGGCAGCTGGCAGTAGGTGGCCCTTCTTGAGCAGGAGGTTGGAGCAGAGGACCTCCAAAAGTCCCTTCCAAACTCCATTCTGACTCTGTGAAAGTGGGATAGAGTTTTCCAACGCAAGAGCTTCAGCAAAAATAGTGATTTAAGGGTATTTTTGTTTCGCAGTATCACAGTATCACCAAGGTTGGAAGAGACCTCATATATCATCGAGTCCAACCTGTCACCACAGACCTCATGACTAGAGCATGGCACCAAGTGCCACATCCAATCTCCTCTTGAACACCTCCAGGGATGGTGACTCCACCACCTCCCTGGGCAGCCTTAGCCTTCAACTTCATGTGCCTAGTCCTATGCATGGATTACCCCATAAAGAAGTGGTAATGGGGCCATGCAGGAAATCAACACTGTCAGGAGTTAGTTCTAGTCTGAATCTCAACTGATTTCAAAGCAATTCCTTTCCCTAAAATTTGTCTTTTCCCAGGCTGAAGAGTTCTGGTGTGTCTACCTGTTGTTCTTAAGGAAACAGCCCCAGATCTCTGATGAAGCCTTCTAGCCCTTCCTGAACCCTTTCTGCTCTTATGCTTATCTTTATAAAAATATGGTGATCAATGTGCAGGCACCCCAAAGAGTCCTGTAACTGAGTAAATGTGGGATTTGTTCTGTTCTTCATCCCTTTCTGATTAATCACTGATCTGTGGAGTTGTTCAGGCAAACAGCAGAGACAAGCCTTGAAACTGGCCAAAAAACAAAGAAGTGAGAAGCTTTGATTATTGATTTCTCAAAGATCAACCCCAATACTCATCTGGTCTCTCATGCATAACAGAGCAGAAAGCCTTTTCTTTCTCTTTCATTCTGGTGATGTTCTTCAGTCTTTAGATGCAATCCCATCATATCCTGCAGCATTTCCAGAAGACAACCTACCTCTTCAGGGTGTGAACAATCACTTGTAAATCAATAACATCATGACCTGCTTAAGATTTGAAGAAGTATCTCTTCAAATTTTACCATGGGTCCTGCTGGGCAGATGCCTCCATCAGCAGTCACTACTCACTCACTAACTGGTAGGGCCAGATCATACATTGCCCTTCTGCATAGCTCAGGAGAGATGGTAGCCACTCATCCATCATCACCTTTTGCAGAGCTGAGGTACTCAGACAGGATCTTCTGGTTCACTAAATAGAAAGTGCCTTCCCTTTGATCCTTTATTCCCACTATCTATGTCTGCATCTAAATTGGAAATGAGCTTCCTGGTCCCCAAACAGGAAGAGAGTAGGTCAGAACCCCCCTGTACAGTCCATGTGCAGGATTAAATTAAATCAAATTTGATATATATATCTCATTTTGTTACAAGCCCAGACCTCACATGGTTGTGTCTGTACATCCCAGGCGTTGCCCTCAGATTTAAGAGCAGCTTTCACACTGTGACTCTGCTGCCCTGCTCTGACCTCATCTACCACACTGCAGAAATGCAGCCTTGGGTCCTAAGGGCAGAAACAAATCATACAACTCATGAGTCACAGAGCAGTGGGAGGGCACAAGCTTAGTGTTTAAGCAGTCTTGCTCAACAACATTTTGACTTGCTGCTAGACTCAGGGTGGAACAAGTGTGCTGGAAATCTAATGTACAAGCATAGAATCATGGAGTCATTAAGAAAAGACCTCAAAAATCATAATGTCCAACTGTCAACCCCACTCCACCATGCCTCACCAAAGTATGTCCTGAGATTTAGACCAGTATCTGGGGTTGATCACTGCCCATTGCTTCACCACACTTCTTGAATGTCCCAACTCATGCCCTTCAGCAATGTCCAGCAGATAGTTGTGGAAACCATTCCCAAGAGGTGATTGGGACATAAGGAATCTATTTCTGTTGAGGTGGTGATGGAAGGAGGTTTTAGCCCCAGGAGAGATATACCCCACCAGGTGGCCTTAGTTCCACTGAGCAGGAAAACACAGTTTATTTCCTTTTGGCACTAAAATTCTCCCTGCAGAGGATTTGGTGTTTCACATCATCTCTTTCCTTGGCAGGCCACTGCTACCCTTATCTCAGGCATCCTAGAAGAGCTTGCCACAATGAAAATAAGCATTTGGACTAGAGTTATTTTTATTATGGGTTGCTGAATAGATAAACCACAGCCAGCTGAGGAAATCCTTTGAACAGAAAACTATTGAATGGTGGCAGTTATTTTTAGGGATGGAAGAGTCTTGGGAGGGATATGTCAAGTGCATTTCCCCTGTTCTTATTCCTCACTGGATATCTAGCCACGGACAGTGTTGGAGGATGCAAGGTCTTAGCCAGCACTCTTGTTCTCATGAAGGTGCTGGTGACAGCTGGGCTTAGGTTGCACCAGGGGCTGTTTAAGTTGGATATTAGGAAAAATGCTTTCACTGAAAGGGTTGTCAAGCCCTGGACAAGGCTTCCCAGAGCAGAGATGGAGTCATCATTCCTGGAGGTGTTAAAAAATGTGTAGACATGGCACTCTGGGACATGGTACAGTGGACGTGGTGGTGTTGGGTTGAGGGTTGGACTCAATGAACTTAGAGGTCTTTTCCAGCCTTAATGGTTGCATGATTCTGTGATGCCATTCTAGTCCCTCCTGCCTGAAACAATTTCACCTCAAGCCTCAGTTCCAAAAGTTTCCAAGTTTCCTTGTGTTTGGCTCAAAGAAGGGTTAAAATCAGCAGCCTTGCACTCCTCTGTGATGAGGCAGGAGTCGATGAAGGTGAGCGCAGGATGAATAATAGGGAGCATGGCAGGCAGCATGGGGGTGGCTGCCCTTCCAGCACCTTCACCCAGCCCACACACACACAAAGCTCTCTCCTCTCACCCCCTTCAGCACTGGAGCCCCCACCTTGATCAATCAGTGCATGTCAGATCCTGATCACCACCCTTCCCTGAGCTCCTGCCTGTGGCTCTCTTTCACAAACACTCGCAGCTCTGATGGTGCCCTTCGGCTCTGATTCTCTGCTTTTTCTCGTGATTCCTACCTCTTTCCCTTAACACCTTCAGTCCCAGTTTGCTGCTACTGCCCTTCTCCCCCATGCTCCTGACACCCCCCCATCCAGCTTTACCACCAGGAGCACTGGTATAGATTGGTCTGTAGGCATCCTCCCTGAGGCACCAGAGAGAAATCTTACTGATGCAGGAGGCTTCACTGAAAGCTAGGTAAGTATATGCAGAATCCTCAGAAGGAGCTTAAGATTGTTTCCTCTAGAAGAGGGGAAGAAAAAAAAAAAAAAGAAAGAAAGAGAAAAAAAGGATTAACTGGGAAAAAGAAAAAAAAAAAAAAGGAAACAAAACCAACAACAAACCAAACCTGGAAGGCGTGTGGTCACTGCAGGAGCCTGGCAGACGCTGTTTGTACCTGTGGGAAACCACCCACTGAAATGACGGAATGTGGATAACACCAGGGGTTCCTGCATTTGCACTGCTTGCTGGGTTGTATTTGATGGGGTCAGGTAGAGTATCTCAGACCTTTGATGTGCAGTCACTGGTGAAACACTGCTGCCATGTCAGTATAGCTGCCCTGATGAAAAGGTCATGGGGTGAGGTGTGCACCTTGCCAGCATCATCTTCTCTACAGTATTGATTATTGTTCTGCTAGTTTGCATTCTCATGGAATGCTTCTGCTATTGTTTTCTGCTTCATGGAATTACAGAGTTGTTTGGGGATCATTAAGATTAAAAAAGACCTCTAAAATCAACAAGTGCCAACTATTAACTCAACAGTAACATGACCACTCAATCATGTTCCAAAGAAGATCTAAAAGATCAATTAGTTCCACCCCTCCCTCCCCAACCACCATAGGCAGGGATACTTTCCACTAGACCAGATTGCTCAAACCTATTGCAATAAATGGGCTAACCAATGCACATCTTCTTTGTCCCTTGCTCTTTCAATGACTGGATGGAGAAGGCACTTCTTTTCTTCATGACCCAGTTTCATCCATCAGAAGTGAGGCAAAGTCAATTTGAAAAGCGCTCTGAGACAGAGTGCTGGTCAGGCATTGAAATAGGCTGTGCAGGGGGGTGGCAGAGTCACCATCTCTGGATGTGTTCAAAAAACATGTCACTTCAGGACATGGTTTAGTGGGCACAGTGATGTTAGGTTGATAGTTGGACTCAATGATCCTAGAGGTCTTTTCCAGTTGAAGCAATTATCTGAGTCCATGGAGAACTGGCTGTGACAGAGACTGAGGCAGACAACTCACACTGGTAATAAAAGGCATCGGCAACCCTGAGGATTAATTTTCTAAGTTACATGGAAACTACAAGATGAGGAAAAGAAAGGATTATTATTTGCATGCTGTGGGAGCAATAATCCTGCGATTACTACTCCAGGCATAAAGACATTAAGGCTTGGCTTGTGCTGCAGTGCAGAACTCCTGGGGGTGTAGCACCACTGTGCCATGAGCAGACAGCTTGTGTGGTCCTAAAGGCAGCCCATGGTTTTGTGTACCTGTGTAGAGACCAGTTTGTGACCAAGACCATCCATGATTGCATTAAGAGATGCATCCTTCAGTCCTTGCATCAGTGGATGGACAGGAGCTGCCTTCTAGACCCTCTGACAGTGTGTTCAGCCATGCCCTTTCTCAGACCATCAGAGCTGCTGAGGTTGGCCTCTAACATTTTCTCTTCTGAAGTCTGAACCACAGAACTGTAGAACGCATTGGGTTGGAAAGGACTTTTAAAGATCATCTAGGCCACTCCCCTGCAGTAAGCAGGGGTATCTTCATCTACATCAGATTGAACAGACCCCCATCAAGCCTGATGTTGAATGTCTCCATGGATGGGACCTCCACTGCCTCCCTGGGCAACCTGCTCCAGTGTTTCACCACCAAGTATTCTTTCTAATGTCCAGTCTAAGTCTACTCTTCCATTCAGATTATGTAAGAAACCCTTGGAAAATGCTGAGTTAGGATTTCATCTCTCTGTCTAAAGAGTGTCCTAAATTGGAGTCGAGTCATGTCAAAACAAAACAAAAAACAAGAAGGGAAGAAGACAAAAATTCCTCTTTCAGATGCAGCAGCTGCCCAGGACCTGCTCTGAACACTGAATGGTAAAAGTGGGGAGTAACACAATCCTTTGGGGATCCAGCTTACTTCCTCAGAGGTACTAAACTAAACACACAGTCAAAATACCTTTGAAGGGTTTTAGCTTTAGTATCTATAGCTGAATAATTAATTTCAATTGAGATTGTTATTTGAGCTGTTAACTTCTGGAGCAACGGGCTCTCCTTTATTTTTGGTTTGAACAGCAAAGCCTAATTTTATTTGTGACTGCAGGGTGCTAGTGTAGGAAAAGGAAAGAACATGAAGCAGTACTCATTACAAGTGGAAGTAGGCTGCTTAAATATGCAAATTGTGTTCAAAAAAGCCCAGGGAAACAGGAGCATGGAGCTCCTGCTGTCGTTTATGAGATAGGGAGATTTTCATTTCCCTGCCCAAAGTGGAATTCAGTCTAGACCCAGAGTGAATACTCTTCTGATAGCTTTGGGGAGCAGCCAGGAGGGGACAGATCAGGGAGAATTTGCTAGTCCATGTAGAAGTCATAGAATTGCTTCAGTTAAAAAGAGACCTTTAAGATCATCAAGTCCAATCATTGACTCAGCACTACCAATTCCACCAATAAATCGTGTCCTTCAGCACCACATCTCCATGGCTTTTAAATCTCTCCAGAGATGGTCTTTACACCACTTCTCTGGAAAACCTCGTCCAGGGCTTGACAATCCTTTCAGTGATGTTTTTCCTGATATCCAACCTAAGTCTCCCCTGGAGCAACCTGAAGAGGTGTCCTCTTGTTCTGTCACTTGTTACTAAGTAGAAGAGGCCTACACCCACCTCACACCAATCTCCTTTCAGAGAGCTGTAGATAGTGAGAAGGTCTCTCCTCAGCCTCCTTTTCTCCAGGTTAAACAACCCCAGTTCCTTGAGCTGCTCATCACAAGACTTGTGCTCTAGACCCTTCACCAGATTTGTTGCCCCTCTCTGGACATGCTCTAGCATCAAAATGTCCTTCTTGGAGTGAAGGGATGAATTCTGAACATGGTGTTGGATGTGTGACCTCACAAGTGATGAGTACTGGGGGACAATCACTTCCCTGATCACTTCCTTGCTAGCCACACTATTACTGATAAAAGCCAGGATGCTGTTGGCCACCTGAGCCTATACTGGCTCTTCTTCAACTGGCTATTGGCCAAAACTCCCATGTCCTTTTCCATCAGTCAGTTTCCAGCCAGTCTTACCTAAGTCTGGCTTCACTTTGGTTCCCAACCAGCCTCTGTAGCACAGAAAATATCCTTTGCAAAACTCTGCAAACTTGGGGAAGTAGTTAAAGTCTGAGAATCCAGTACAAGAGTGATTCTAATTACTAGATAGCATAGAAGACTTTAAACAACACTTAGTTCACTTTTTTAAACCTACTTGGCTTGTGCCACATGGGTTGGAAATTTCTCCTTTGCTTTGGTCTGCAGAAATTCATCTATGACATATAACCTCTCATTACAAGCAAGTGGAAATGTCTAGAAGAAAGCTTGGTCTGCTGAGGGTTTTGCAAAGGAAAAGAAAAAACAGATATGGGAGCAGTGCAAGTCCCACACAAGCAGCAGGCAAATAAAACTAAAAATGAGCAGGCAGTAGAAATAAATGCAAAAAAACCAAAAAACAAACCTAAAACATCCTCCTAATGAGCAAGATCACTGGTCAAGGTCAAAAGATGCTGGAAGGGTCTTTTATCCTGCAGGGATTTTGGTGTAATCAATTCCAAATTCTCTTTTTTTTTTCACCCTGCCATGGGGAAACTCCTCAAGTCGTTTTGAGTCAGTGTCTCTGCCTCCGGTATTTTCATGCCAGCCTGGTTATGTGGGTGATTCTCTGCTCTAGTTTTCAAGCAGAAGTTCTCACAAATTGATGGAGGAGGCTTTGGCACCTCCACAGAGGGAGCGAGAGAGAGGCAAAAAGAGAGAGAGAAGTATATGGAGGAGGAGAAAAGAAATGGGCTTTTAAAAAGCATCAAATTAGCATAGAAAACCGTGGCAGCTTTTCTCTACTTGGGCTGAGCGAGAGGCAGGGCAGTCGCCTGCTGATTTTAAAGCCACCCCATTAAACATCTTGCTGGGTGGCCACAGATGTGCTGGGTTGCCTGTTGCTTGGGGGAAGCTGTTTTTGCAGCTCCAGTGCCAACCTGAGAGCTTGAAAAAACAGAGTTCAGATTTTATCTTGGCTACAAATTTGATAGGCAAGCTTCCTACTGTTGGAGTCAATCACAGGGTGGGAAAAAAGGAAGAAGAAAAAATTGGGGCAGAAGGGGGGGGGGGGGGGATGGGGGGGGGGGGGCAGGGAGTGGGCAGGAGGCATGCATAAATAAAACAGGAGTAAAAGGCTTGCAAAGTCACTGAAGGTGCAACTTGGGTTTTTTTCTCCTGAAGATTTTTAAGCCTTAAGGTCTCACATAATCACATCTAGCTTAAATGGAATCACAGAATCAGAGAATGGTGGGAGATGGAAGGGACCTCTGGATACCGTCTAGTCCCTTTCTAAAGAAGAGTCACCCACAGCAGGTTGCCCAGGATAACACTCAGGTGGGTTTGGATTCTCTCCAGAGAAAGACTCCTCAACCTCTCTGGGTGGCCTGCTCCAGGGGTCCAGCACCCTCAAAGCAAATAAGATTTTTCCTTACATTTCAGTGGAACCTTCTAGGTTAGAGTTTGTGTCTGTTGCTCCTTGTCCTGTCACTGGGCACCACTTAAAAGAAACTGACCCCATCCTTTTGCCCCCTGCTCTTCAGCTGTTGATAAGCATTGATAAGGTCCCCTCTCTAGCTGCTCTTCTCAAGGCTAAACAGCCCCAGGGCTCTCAGCCTTTTCTCCAGGCTGAGAAATGCTCCGGCGCCTCAGCATCTTCGTACTCTCTACTGGACTCTACCCTGTTTCTGCTGAACTGGGGAGCCCAGAACTGGACCCAGTACTCCAGATGCTTTTCCATTCTCTTAGTATAGTTGAGATAAAAATCGTCACCTTTGCAATTTCAGTGTTTCTCCAGGGATAGACCTGCTAGCTCAGGGTTTGGAGAAGCAGCTGGCTTTCCTGACCTTGTCCTTATGGGCGACTTCAACCTGCCTGACATCTGCTGGGATCTCAACACAGCAGAGAGGAGGCAGTCTAGGAGGTTCTTAGACTGCATGGAGGACAGCTTCTTATCCCAGGTACTGCGTGAGCCTACCAGGGGCAAGGCTATGCTTGACCTCCTCTTCACCAACAGGGAAGGGCTGGTGGGTGATGTGGTGGTCGGAGGCTGTTTAGGGGCCAGTGACCATGAAATAATAGAATTTTCAGTATTCAGTCAAGCTAAGAGGGCCAGCAAGAAGACCTCCACTCTGGACTTCCGGAGGGCGGACTTCAGGTTGCTCAAGGAAATAATTCAGAGGGTTCCTTGGGAGAAAGCCCTTAAAAATAAAGGGGTCCAGGAGGGCTGGACCTGCTTCAAGAAAGAGCTGATGAAGGCTCAGGAGCAGGCTGTGCCAATGTGCCGGAAGAGGAGCCGCCGGGGCAGACGGCCAGCCTGGCTGTGTAATGAACTTTTAATTGAACTAAGGGAAAAAAAGAGGGTGTATAATCTGTGGAAGAAAGGTAAGGCAACCCATGGAATGTTTAAAGAGGTTGCTAGGGCATGTAGGAGGAAAATTAGGGAGGCAAAAGCATATTTGGAACTTAAACTGGCCTCTGATGTGAAGGACAACAAAAAGTCCTTCTATAAATATATTAATAGCAAGAGGAAGGGCAGGGACAACCTCCACTCCTTGGTTGACATGGAAGGAAATGTTGTAACACAGGATGAGGAAAAGGCAGAGGTACTTAACACCTTCTTTACCTCAGTTTTTACTAGCTGGAAAGAACGTCTACCAGACAGCTGGCCTGCAGAACTGGCAGAGGGAGCCAAGGAGCTGCATGGTTTCCCTGTGTTCCATGAGCAAGTGATAGGAGCTCTCCTCAGCAGCTTGGACCCCCACAAGTCCATGGGACCAGATGGGATCCATCCTAGGGTGCTGAGAGAGCTGGCAGATGAGCTGGCCAAGCCACTCTCCATTATTTTTCATCAGTCCTGGCTCACTGGAGAGATCCCACATGACTGGAAGCTGGCCAACGTGGTACCCATCCACAAGAAGGGCCGGTTGGATGAGCCAGGGAATTACAGGCCTGTCAGCCTGACCTCAGTGCCAGGAAAGATTATGGAGCAGGTCATCCTGAGTGCAATCACACAACACTTAGAGGATGGCCAAGGGATCAGGCCCAGCCAGCATGGGTTTAGGAAGGGCAGGTCCTGCCTGACCAACCTGATCTCCTTCTATGATCAGGTGACCCGCCTGGTGGATGTGGGGAGGCCTGTGGATGTAGTCTACCTGGACCTCAGCAAGGCCTTTGACACCGTTCCCCATAGCAAACTCCTGGCCAAGCTGTCAGCCCATGGCTTGGATGGGAGCACACTGAGATGGGTTAGGAACTGGCTGGAGGGCCGAGCCCAGAGAGTGGTAGTGAATGGTGCCACATCCAGCTGGCAGCCAGTCACCAGTGGTGTGCCCCAGGGATCAGTACTGGGCCCCTTGCTCTTTAACATCTTTATTGATGATCTGGACGAGGGCATCGAGTCCATCATCAGTAAATTTGCTGATGACACCAAGCTGGGCGCAGGAGTTGATCTGCTGGAGGGTAGAGAGGCTCTGCAGAGGGACCTCGACAGGCTGGGCAGATGGGCAGAGTCCAACGGCATGAGATTTAACACATCCAAGTGCCGGGTTCTGCACATTGGCCACAGCAACCCCATGCAGAGCTACAGGCTGGGGTCAGAGTGGCTGGAGAGCAGTCAGGCTGAGAGGGACCTGGGGGTGCTGGTCGATGGTAGACTGAACATGAGCCTGCAGTGTGCCCAGGCAGCTAAGAGGGCCAATGGCATCCTGGCCTGCATCAGGAACAGTGTGGCCAGCAGGAGCAGGGAGGTCATTCTGCCCCTGTACGCTGCACTGGTTAGGCCGCACCTCGAGTACTGTGTCCAGTTCTGGGCCCCTCAGTTTAGGAAGGATGTTGACTTGCTGGAACGAGTCCAGAGAAGAGCAACAAAGTTGGTGAGGGGTTTGGAACATAAGCCCTACGAGGAGAGGCTGAGGGAGCTGGGGTTGCTTAGCCTGGAGAAGAGGAGACTCAGGGGTGACCTTATTACTCTCTACAACTACCTGAAGGGAGGTTGTAGACAGACGGATGTTGGTCTCTTCTCCCAGGCAAGCAGTACCAGAACAAGAGGACACAGTCTCAGGCTGCGCCAGGGGAGATACAGGCTGGATGTTAGAAAAAAGTTCTATACAGAAAGAGTGATTGCACATTGGAATGGGCTGCCTGGGGAGGTGGTGGAGTCACCATCACTGGAGGTTTTTAGGAGAAGACTTGACGGGGTACTTGGTGCTGTGGGTTAGTTGCTTGGGCGGAGTTGGATTGGTTGATGGGTTGGACGCGATGATCTTGAAGGTCTCTTCCAACCTGGTTTATTCTATGTATTCTATGTATTCTATGTATTCCCCACTACATACAGTAACATCTCAGCTGCCTGGTATTTCTGGAGGTACCTGCACACAGCCATAGCCCCACCACATGTTCCAGTAACACAACTTGAACTAGATGATCTTCGAGGTCTCTTCCAACACAAACCACTCAATGATTCTGTGCTTCTGGGAAATTACCTGGGATTTGTTGCAGGCTGCAACTCATACAAACAGCTTTTGCTACTCAACTCATGTGTCTCATTGTTTAGCTTGTAAACTTGCATAATTGTTCCTAATCAACCCTTAGGAAAGGATCTTGGCATATTGGAAATGTAAACCTTATCATAGAATAGAATCATAGAATCAATAAAGTTGGAAGAGACTTCAAAGATCATCAAGTCCAACCTGTCACCCAAGACCTCATGACTACTAGACCATGGCACCAAGTGCCACATCCAATTCCCTCTTGAACACCTCCAGGGATGGTGACTCCACCACTTCCCTGAGCAGCCCATTCCAACAGCTAACAACTCTCTCTGGGAAGAACTTTCTCCTCAGCTCGAGCCTAAACTTTCCCTGGTGCAGCTTGAGACTGTGTCCTCTTGTTCTGGTGAATATGGAAGGCTTCACAAATTTGTGTATCATCCTTGTGTGGGGACCACTGTCTCTCTGTTAGTTATATCAAACTTAAAGCAGTCCAGGATTTGAACTTCTAAAACCACACTTTCAGATCTCTCAGTCCTGACCAACCTTAACCATCAAGTCTGCAACAAGACAGAGGGAAAGCATTTGCTCCTAGCTCAGGCCTGAGCTATAGAATCATATAATTAGAATTGTTTCAGTTGGAGAAGATCTTTAAGATCAGTGAGCCTTTAGTAAATTCATGGATGGCATGTAGTCACTCACTAGAAGAAATATGTTCTTTTCTCAGTTGTGGCTGGTTAAGAGGAGGCAATATAGATTTATTTTTTTCCCCTACCAACCCTGTAAATATTCCTGCATTGGTGTGCAACAGGCAGAACATAGTATGGCAAGGCTGCTAGAGCCTGGACTTCCTAGGACCTTCCTATAGAGATCTTTCCAGATAAGCGGGGCCTGGGATTAAGAGATAATACCTCTAGAAACATGATTTACTAGCTTGTGCTGATGAGGAATCCAAAAAACCACATGTGGGAATCAGGTGCCAACATCCCCGGTGTGACCTGTGTGAGCTTCAGCTATGGTGGTATGGAAGTGAGCCATGACTTCCCCAGGTGGGTCATACATGTTCTCTTGGAGGACACTGAACATATGCAAAGTCAAAATATGAAAGAGGAGCGACAGGAGAAGGAGGTAAAACACCACAAACATCTTAACACCTGCAAATATGCCTACGACCGTCTGCAGTGTTGATCCTCCAGCAGTGCCAAGAGATTTGTCCCATTCCATGGCTGGCAGCTGTCTAAATAAATATCTAAAAGATGGTCTCACAGTGTAATCAAGTCAATCTCCCAAATGTGGGAGATTTCCTAAGGAATATGATTCATCAACCTAAATGAAGACCATGTTGGTAAGGATGCTGACACACCTCTTTGAACCCTCCTTGTCCTCCAATACTACATACTCCCAGGTCAGGTTTAGACCAGAAAGTCCCTCACCAAATGCAGCTGTGGCATTTCATGGGATCACACGCACGCTCCTTTCACCTCTCTCAAGGAGAACTTGCTTTTCCCTCCAGGTGAACATTTCTCTTGCCATCTTCCAGGTTGGCTCTGTCTCACAGGTGGGTGGACTCGGCATGGAGCTGTGTGGCCAGCCAAGCTGAGAGGGTGGGAGACACAGACAACCAGCAAGGAAGAACTTGGAGATGTGTGACTAGTCATTCCTATTTGCTGCTAAAGGCTTGCTGCTCTGGGGGTCATGGCTTCCCTCCTGTGTCCACCTTCCCCATGTCATCCACCTTCCCCAAGTGATTTTATTGTTGGGGAGGACAGGAGAAGACAAGTTGGGAATATGTGGATGACATTTTAATATAGAGTTGAAGGAAAATCTAAAAATTAGATTACTAAACAGGAGGTCAAAGTGAGACTAACTGGGAATAAGTGGAAAAGGCACTTTATATTGATTGCTCCAGATGCTCTGTGCATCCTTGGCATAGACTTCTTCAGGAAAGGTTGTTCCAGTAATGGCTTTAAACTGAGAGAGGGTAGATTTAGACTAGATACTTGGAAGAAATTCTTCACTGTAACACTGGTGAGACACCAGAACAGGTTGCCCAGAGAAACTGGAATGTTTTCACGTTCAGGTTGGATAAGGTTTTGAGCAACCTGGTCTAATGGAAGTTGTCCCTGCCCATGACAAGGTGTTGGAACTGGATGGTCTTTAAAGTATTTTACCACCCCAACTATCCTATGATTCAATGCTTTCCAGTCTCATCCTCTTTTTCACACTGTTTTCACATTCTTCACGTGATCTTTCAATGTTCTGAAACAAGTTGTCCTCTGCTTTCTTATCATTCCCCCCACCCCGTTTCCGATCAAGTCTGAGGTAAATTCACCTCAAAATCATAGAATCTCCGAAGGAACAATCTCCTGAGCACAGCTTTTGACGTTGATGCCATCATTTTGAAGGCTGTGTTTTCCTGGAGAGCATGACTGTTCCTAGCTCTTGCAAATAGAAGGAATTAGAGAAAAAGGACTTGAGAGGTGTATGAGTAATACAACATCATCCTTGGGAACACGTGCTGGGCTAACACACAAAAACAAGCTGAGAACAGACAGTACCTTCATCTGCAGCTTAACTCTCACCACACTTGTGGAAGGGAAGGCAGAAGTCACAGCTACACCTAGAGAAACTGAGGCACAGCATTGTAGTTTACAGAGATTCTTCAGTTGGTTGGATGGAGAGTTCAGGCTTTGTTGTGGGTTGCAGCTGACGGAATTCTGGAATAAAACTTGATTTAAATGCATAATAGAAAGACAAGATCTTCAATTCCATCAATTACCCGCTAGAAAAATCATGGAATTCTAGAATCATAAAATTGTAGAATGGTTTGGGATGGAAAGAGACCTTTGAAGGTCATCTAGTCCAAGCCCCCACTGAAGTGAGCAGAGACATCTTCAACTAGATCAGGTTGCTCAGAGTCCCATCCAATCAGACCTGGAAAGGTTCCAGGGATGGGGCTTCTGTCACCTCTCTGGGCAACCTCTGCCAGTGTTTCATCACCCTCATTGTGAAAAAATGCTTCCTTGGATCTAGTTTAAATCTCCTTCTTTTAGTTTAAAACCACCACCCCCTTGTCCTGTTGCAACAGGCCCCAGAAGAACAAGGTTTTCCAGTACACTTGGACCTGTCCATGATGTTTTCAACTTGGCTTTTTCTCATCTCACTCCTCATTAACAGCCTCTTCCCTTTCTTTTAGCCAGATATGATCTAGTACTGACTCCAGCTCTTCTGTGGACCTCCCCTTGAGTCTACTCCAGGGCCACCTGACCAAGACTGGACACCAAGATCACCCTGCTACCCGCAGATATTGCCGCAGCAAAGTGATCTCCACTTGCAGAGAGCTGGCATACATTCCACCCGCTGACTTCTCCACCTCCAAAGAAAGCTGCAGCTCTGTGAGGGGAACAAGCATACCATAGAAGGGAAGAGATCTCTGCCAAGTGCTTCAGAAATGGGACACAGATGGTGTCTTAAATGAGAACGGAAGTTTATTTGGGGGCTCTGTGCATGACGTAGCAACGGATGACAGACACCAGGACTTCAGAGCGGGTGATGAGATAATTTTGAAGCAGTCTCTGTCCACAGAGCTTTTAGCTTCTCTGGGGAAAATAAAAATAATAGAAAGAAATGAACTCAATAGATGGTTCTCTAAGGATAGGAACCCATAAACCTATTTTCATTTATCTGTAGGTCTGGTTCTTCCGATACTTGAATCTTAATCACAGCTGTTTGTTAGGTGGTGGGGCAGCTTGGATGGTTGGTTGGCCAGGTGGCCACTGCTAATGGAAATATCTAAGAGTAATATAAACCTTGTTTTCCCCTACTTTGGACACAAACTTCTGTCTTTGTCCTTCACACACAAAATGATTGGAAGGGATCTCTAGAGGTCATCTGGTCCAACGTCTTGCTCTAGCAGGACCACCTAGAAAGGGTTGACCAGCTTTTGAAAACTTCAAAGAATGGAGATTCCACAATCTGTAAGGGCAAGCAGTCCTAGGTACATCATATGAGAGATGTTTCAGTTCCTTCGTCAGCTTCATATAATCATAGAATGGTCCAGGCTGGAAGAGGCCTCCAAAGGTCATCTAGTCTGACCTCCCTGAAGTCAGCAGGGACATCCCCAACTAGAGCAGGCTGACCAGGACCTTACCTTGAATATCTCCAGGGAAGGGGCCTCAACCACCTCCCTAGACAACCTGTTCCAGTGTTCTACCACCCTCGTGGTGAAGGACTTCTTCCTGATAGTCAATCTAAATCTGCCCTTCTCTAGTTTGAAGTCATTGCCCCTTGTCCTGTCTAGTTTGAAGTCATTGCCCCTTGTCCTGTCACCACAGACCCTTGCAAACAGTCTCTCCCCATCCTTCCTGTAGGCCCCCTTCAGGTACTAGAAGGCTGCTATCAGGTCTCCCTGGAACCTCCTCCTCTCCAGGCTGAATATGCCCAGCTCCCTCAGCTTGTCCTCGTAGCAGAGGTGCTCCAATCCCCTGATAATCCTTGTGGCCCTCCTCTGGACCCTCTCCATCAAGTCCACGTCCTTCCTCCAGAACTGCACACGGTACTTCCTGGCCCTTTGCTGGACTCCCTTCAGTAATTCCATGTATTCTATTGTACTCAGTCTCTCTTGTACTGAAGAGCCCAGCAGTGGGCAAAAAAACCCATTCACAACAACACTGCTGAAGCCCGGGATTGAACCAGGGACCTTTAGATCTTCAGTCTAACGCTCTCCCATCTGAGCTACTTCAGCCCTGCTGTGATGCCAATTATCTCAAACCTGTTGGAAAATAATTAGCTGATGTTAGCTCACCACATTCCCAGATTCTCTTTCCTTTTAGTGCTGTTTGGATAACAGTTGTGCTCATTATTATGGTTCTCTTCCACAGGATTGGACTCATCTGGTGTGCCACAGCCATTCCCTGGTCCAGAGCACATGCTGCTCATTGAAGAATAGAGATCAGAACTAGATGGACCACAGAGGAATGATCTACAGTCATAGAATCATAAAATCCTACAATGACTTTGGTTGGAAAAGACCTTTAAGCTCTTCAAGTCCAATTATTAACTATCATGTCCCTCAGCACCACATCTCTGCCTCTTTTAAACACCTCTAGGGGTGGGGATTCAACCACTTCCTCAGGGACCCTATTCCAGTGTTTAAGAACCCTTTCAGTGAAGAGGTTTCGTCTAATACGCAACCTAAACCTCCCCTGGTGCATCTTCAGGACATTTCCTCTCATCCTAACACTTCTTACCAGGTTGGTAGTTGTGTATCCACAATGGTCTGATATATCCACAATACCAAAATCTCGTCTCTGTAGGGAAAGGTTTGGCCATGCTAGTAAGAAATAGGAGAGTGGGGCTCCTTGCAATACCTGAAGACTGAGGTCCATATCATAAGCCACAGATAAAATCTGGAGTTATACAATAACCTTGATGTGATGACCAGCCAAGAGCATTTGCATAGAATAGGCATTTCTAAGATCTGTTCTCAGAAGGATCTGGAGCCTTGGAGCCTGACTAATCCTTTCACATCAATCTGTCTCTCTCCAGCTAGGGAATAGGAGTTAGGTGTATGCATGGGAGATTTTACCCCAGCCCACCCACTTATGCTCCAAATGGAGGACTTTCAGTCTCATATTCACATCACCCCAAAATACATATGTGAAATGCACTTTGCCATGTCTGCTGAAAATGCTGGTAGTGAAAGGTGTAAAAAAATCCCCATTTAATCTGGGTTTGAATGTTCAACTTGACAGCACCAGATGTTTCCTCATGGAGACTTATTAGGTAAGAGCTTCTGATTCCTAGGGCTCCCAAACTAGGCTATGGAACCTCTTGCAATATCCAGACATCAAGATTGTACCCTAAATCTTTGCAAAACCACATCCAAAACTGAATCCCCATCCTGATCCTACTCACGACCACTGACAAACTGATCACATGGCTGAGGGGCTCAGAATTTCTCTACTAATGAGCTGGGGACATTTTTGGACAGCTGAGTGTCGCTATAGAGTTCTTCTTGTTCATCTACTCTTATAAATTGTCTCCTATATGTGACCTAGAAACATGTCAGATCCAGGCCTTGACATCATTAGAGTGCTGAGGACAGGAACACTGAACAAATCCAGGGCATCATTAGAGACCATGGCCACCAGACAACCTGACCCAGAAACTAATTCCTCTGTTACATTTTCTGTCTGCTAGAGATGCTGACATGAGAGGAACCTAGAATATTGCTCAGAGATTTGAAGCCACAGAATTAGGTCTCAAGTGGAAATGACTCTCTCACTCACCTCCCCCTTGACCTCCAGATCTATAAGAAGAAGGTATTTGGGTCATCTGGGGGGTTGCCCCAGTAAGGCTTTCCAATTGCCCATGAAAAACAACAGGGGTGAAGTCTTGTAATCTGCCCCCCACCAAAATCATCTACAAACCAAAGCTGTATGTTCAGAGCAGGTCTGGTTGTTATTATCTCCAGGAGATGCTTACAGGAGCAGTTTCTTGAGCTCAGTGACTAAGGATCCTACAAACACAGCTTGGATCAGCCTGCGGGAACAGAAAACTCTTTTGGATATATTTGGCCTCATTTGTAAGCTGAAGGAACTGATTGTTTAGCCAGATACTTTATTACATGGTTATTGTGGGGTCCATCATAAGTTTTCCCTTGTATGCAAAGTTGTGCTTTGAAGGCTTACTAATGTCTGGAGTGAGGACCTGCTCCACATTTATTTCTGTTTGAAACATCAGCATCTCTGACACTCTTTTGCTCTTCCCTGAAGAGCTGTAAGCTGTTTAGCATTTCCAGCACTGATGATGATTAACAAACTTCTGGTAGACCACATGGGGACATCAGTATGGGGTAACAAAGACTGCAAGAGCAGACCTGCTGAGCCTGGCAGGACTTTTTTTTCTGCAAACCCCAACAGTTTGGAAAAGATTCCTGGAGTGAAATTCATCTCACCTGACTTCTTAAAAGGCTGATAAAGCAAATCTCTGCACCTGACCTGATCACTGTACAGAACTTGTAGAAATGGGAACACTGGTGCCGAGTTCCCAAACTGAATCTCCCTTCAACACCAAACCAAACCCCTTCAATGTCATCTCTGGAGGGCTCTGTATGTCACCTTGGAGACTATCAGCGTATGAATCCAGAAAACTGAGCATCCTCTACTCCCTGTAGCCACTCCATAAATGACATTACCCAGTGACAATCACAAAAGGTATCACCACTACTGGCTTCAGCTGAAATTCCTTTCAGGGATTTGTAGCTAACCAGAAATTCTCCCCTCAGCCGCCTTTTCTCCAGGCTGTAAACTCCCTGTTGCCTCAGCTGCTCCTCACATGACTTCTGCTCGAGACCCTTTGCCAGTTTCGTTCCTCTTCTTCAGACACAATCCAACACCTCAGTGTCCCTCTGGTAGTGAGGTGTCACCACATGAGTTTGTTGGTTTGCTGTCCATCAGCTGCTAGAAAGCCATAGTCTGCAGGAGCTATCCTGAAGTACGCTACATGGAGCTATCCTGTAGCATGCTACAGGGCTCAGGGACCACAGATCATGTCACCAGGTTTTGCACACTTTTAGTGAAGCTATATCACTCTTTTCCACAGAGGAGCCAATTTGTGGACTCACTCCATGAAGCTTTCTAGAATCTGTGTTTTGCCCATTGCAGTGGGATCATATGAAAACTTCCTCCCAATTTAATGAGAACTAACACCTCAAGTCACTTCTTCTGAGTCCTCACAAATCCCATTCACCTTTATTCCTCCTTGCCCTGTCTCTAGACACCCTTCCTGAGCTTTAGGGGTGGGGGATCTATGCACTTGGATTCAGGTCTATCTGATAGGAAGGAGGCAGAGCAGAGGAAAGCCTTCTCAAGGTCAGTGGTGCCACCTAATGGGAAAATTCCCAGGGAATCAATTTCTCGGAAGTTCAGTCCTTAATTGGAGTGTTGCTAGGTGATGTAGGGATGGAAATCAGTAGCTCTGAGGTAAGCCTCTCTTTTCTGCTGCTTTACGACCATCCCTCCGTCAATCTAATCCCTTTTCCCCAATGTCTGAGTAACATGCATGAGACCTCCCCAGAAAATCCATTCTGTTTCCTGCTTAATTCCACTCTCAGCAATCCCTGAAGCTACTGAAGCATATTTTTTTTTAAATCTTTGTGATGCTCAGAGTCTGTCTGGAGAGGAAACTCTCCCAGATTTTATTATTTTTATTAGTAGTATTATTAGTATTATTATTATTAAGAGCCAAGCGCAAAACAAGAGAGAATGAGGGGCTGCCAAGTTGGGACCAGGATTCTCCAGGTTTTCTCTGGGTTTTCTTCTTAGTTACACATTTTGCAAATGAGAGGTGAGACAGACTCTCTGCATTGCACCCTCCACGCACTACTGCAGCTCAGCAGCATCTAGAGTCAGATGATGGCTCTGCAGAAGACGCAATAATGTCTCAAAAGCAACTTTTGGGTTCCGACATGGCAACCCCCCTGAAGCCACTTCACATCATACATAATCACAAGAGTGGGCAGGAATGAGCTGTGCAGCCTGGCCTGGTCTCAAGGGATTCTTTTATTCCCTGGCTCTGTTGTCTTCCCAGCACCTACACCTATTTCCACATGACAATCTTGCTCACCATGGCACCCCTGCTGCCTTCAGCTTGTAAGAGTGTGTCACCCTGGTTAGAGCAGGGTCTTGGTCTATCTCAGGTCTCATCTGTGTTCTACCAGAGATGAATCAGAGGTTTCAAGCTGTCTCTGACAAACTTTCTTGATTTCAGTCTCTTTGAGGTTGAACTGGTATTTCCGAGTCTTTTTTACCTTTTCTTCCAGGGATGGAGATGTTGCAGCTATCCAAAAACACCAAAGAAAATTACAGTATGGTCTGGGTCTTTTTAGTCTGAAAAGCAGAAGACTGAGAGGAGATCTTATTAATGTTTTTAAACATCTCAAGGGTAGGGGTCAAGAAGAAGAGGACAGTTTATTTTCAATGGTGTCCTGTGATAGGATGAGAAGCAATCAATACAAACTGGAACACACAAAGTTCCACCTCAACATGAGGAAGAATGTTTTTACTGCAAGGGTGATGGAGCCCTGGAACAGGCTGCCCAGAGAGATTGTGGAGTCTCCTTCCCTGGAGACTTTCAAGAGCTGTCTGGATGCATTCCTGTGTGACCTGCCCAAAGTGACCCTGCTTTGGCAGGGGTGTTGGACTCAATGATCTCCAGAGGTCCCTTCCAACCCCTACAATTTTGCATTGAAGCACTTTTTCTGCTGTTCTTTGGGACAGGGCACAAGTGCAGGTATGGGGGGCACCTGGTCCTACTTTCAGTGCCTCATTATGGGCAAGATGTCATCTCACAAACTCCCTGTGCAATTTCATGGCTGAAGAAGGGATTGACATTGAGGGCAAAGGGGAGAAACCTGCAATTAAGCAGGGTCAAATCATTAATTCTAGCAAGGAGCTAAGTGCTGTTGGTAGTGATGACTCTGCAGCTGTGGTTGATGCTCCTCAGAGCCTTGAAGGCTCCCTGGAAAAGATATCTGAGCATCAATAGTTGTCCTTAGAGCTCAGGTATTTCCAGTTATCTTTCTTTTCATATTCCCTGCCTTAGAATCATAGAATCATTTTGGTTGGATATGATCATCAAGTCCAAACACTACCTACTTCCACCAAGTCAGGTGCTAAATCCTGTCCTTCAGTACCATATCTATTAATCTTTTAAACACCTTCAGGGTGTTTTAACATCTTGAACCTGAGCATCCAGAAAGGAGTTCACCTATGGGAGCTTTAGGGTTGAGAAGTCTGTGAGTCCATGGCATGATGCTCAGGGGGCTCAGAACCCCAAGTAGTTGGGCAAAAAGGGGCAGAGCCATGGAAGAGTGATCATAAGGTGTGAGAGTCATGGGAAGATAAATCCAGTTCTCACTTAACTTGCTAGACAACTATTTTAATGCTTCGCTGTGGAAGCCTCTAGGAGGCTGCAGACCCCTAAAACCAGTATTACCTGAAGCATGTGGATGTCAGGCATGGGAGCGAGGGTAGAGAATGGGTATCTGGGAAGGACTTAAGAGGAAGAGTTCAAGGCTCTCAGTTTTCACGAGTGGCATTCAGTCAGGGTTAGCTTGATAAATACTTCCCTCTGCCTCCTTCCTCTAGCCTGGGAGCTATGTGGTGCTGGGAAGGTTAACTGGGCACCTTCTGTCTACATCCTATCCACAGACCTTAGTGTACCTGGGAGGAGAGGATGGATGTATGGTGCAGTGGATAGGATCCCACGAGTCAAGACAGGCATATCCTGGATCACTTAGCTTTTTTCAGATGTTGGGATCATCAGCTGGAGTTTGAAGCAGTTTAACCCTGCCACCCACCACAACAAGAATCATCTCTAAATTTAAATTCCTGCAAGCACCTCTGCTAGATGAAAGGAGAAGTCTGTGGCCAGGCCAGTACAATTTTTACATTAGTGCCCCAGATCCTGTACCCCTACACCTGGGCTAGTGTTTCAGGCAGGAGGATAGTGGTGGGTGTCACCAGCTTCTGCTGCTGTCACATTTAGTCACTTACAGCAGGGCAATTGCAGAGTCTTACCTCTCTGCATCCCTCAACCTGAAGCTCTTCATCCCCATCCCTGGGGAGTTCAGCTGTTATTCCCATCCCTGGGAATATCCTGCTAATATTCTACTGGCTTTCTTGGGCTTGCATGTTTTAAAGTTCTTTGGCTCACAGCCTGGCCCTGATATCACTCTTTCCATCCTGCTCCCATGCAGAGACCATGCAACTCAACAAGTGCTTATTATCTCGGAGCTGCATTGCTCAGCTCCTCTACCCTCCCTGTACTGAAGCTGCATGTAGAGAAGGGGCTGTTTCAAAGTCAAAGCTTCAGTGCAACAGCTCTCACATCCTTGCTGGATGTAGACTTTTAGGAGAGCTTTGGTTCATGGTTTAGTGGCCGTTGTGGTGTTGGGTTGATGGTTAGACTGAATATTCTTAGAGGTCTTCTCCAACTGGAACAATTCTATGAGGGGAAACCATGAGGGGAGTGACTGACCATTCAACCAAGCAAGAGAGAACAAACATCAGGAGAACCCAGGCTAGGAGCAGCCTCTTTCTAAATGACAGATCCCCAGGGGTTTCTCTGGTGGAACACCAGCTGGGACACTGGCATAGAAAACAGACTAGGGAACTTTTCAATTCTCTAGTCTATTATGTCATATGCTGCACCACAATATGCAATTGTTTAACTAGGCTTAAATCACTCTAAACTACATCAATTGCCTCAAATAATCCCCTTTCTCTCCAAATGCTGACACTTTTTTATTCCAAAACACAGCAATCTTGCTATCTTCCATATAATTGTGTAACATATGTGACTCCTGGCTGCCTCTTCAGTAAATAGACGAGTTCTGTTCCACAGCATGTACCAAGTTGCACATAATTTTCTCTGTTTTAAATAGAAAGGCAGTTGGAAATGATTGGAGGGTAAATCTATGCTTAAATGTAAAGGGTTTAGGACCAAAAAACCCCTAAACCCCACAAAGGAACAATTCCCAAGTCTAAATGGTTATTGTTGAACAACTCAACTCCTAATCACAATCCCTCAAATTAGAAAGAACAAAGTGTGTGTTGTTTGGTTATGCTACTGCTTGGTGAAACAACTCCAGCTTCATCACTAGCCCTTGTGCAGGGGCTGTTTCAGAGAACTCATGGAGAGGACCTTCACCCAAAGCTGACTGCACAGTGAAGGTGGATCTGGGAAGTTAGGCTATGGGTACTATTTCTTGCTGTACTTGGCCCTCCTCAGCCCAGAAGGAAAGTCAGGGCCACCACAAATCTGGCTTAAATTTATGGCCAATGTAGTCTTATAAAACTTTGCTGCTTGAGACATCTGTGAAGTAAATTGTCTCTCGATTCTATGCTTCCATGATTCTATTACATCTGACAGAGGGAAGATAGAATTTCAAGTCTCCAGTCTGTCTGAGAAGACCAGAACTTCTAAAACCAAGATACATGCTCTGCTAGCCAGGCTGTAGGCATCCTGGAAAACTTCAGTTTGGCCAAATGAACCTGGCTCACCACTATTAAACACTCATTCATTGCATCATCTTTAAACTCCAGCTCCCTGTGTAGAGCTTTATCTTGATGCCAGAGATGGGCAAGCATTAGATTTAGGGCCAAATCTATTTCATGAGCCTTCCAAGTGTAGCTCCTATTGTTTAGCCCTTACTTCATGGACAGCTATGGGCTTATGTGATGACTTCCCAGCAGTTCAAATCCACATCATTATTTAGACCACAGCTTCAAAACGAAGGATCCCAGTTCAGTGCATGACTTCCCCTACCCTTGTCTAGGTGATTCCACCAAGTGGTTTCTGATGACTGAGTTAGCTTTTGGGGCAAGATTTTGAGCCTTGACAGCTGTGAGTGGTACTGGCCTTGGGCTGCTGTGTGTCAGAAACTTTCCCTTCCAATTGTGTGTAATAAGAGGCTGGAGGGCATTCCCAGAGAACATGGAGAGGATCAAGCCCTACAGACAACATAAACCTGGCAGAGCAAAGACTTTTAATGAATCCATCTCCCCATAGTCATTTGAATGTGTGGAACATGGGGAAAATTGACCTTCTCTTTGCTAGGATACTAGAAGGGCATTGATTTACAGCTAGGGAGATGCACAAACAGTAAACAAGATAATGACACTAATAACCTAGCCCCAAGCCATGCAATTGATTCACCATGGCTAATGCATCCAATGTGAAATGGACCTGAGTGACAACCCAATTTGATGGGAAGATTGGCTGATTTGAGGGGGAGCAGCACTGACCCAAAGTGACTTCTAGTAGTTTATCTGGTTCACATGTGGCCAGAGACACATGGGTCCAGGATCAAACATTCATCCAAGATCTAGACACAAAGAAGCTTTTTAGTTTCCCCTGGGGCTCTGGGAAGTCTATGATCTTGAGTCTTTTTTGGAGATGCTGCATATCTGAGCAACCAGAGGTTTGCAGGAGAGTGGTCAGAACTCTTGACATATGAACTTTTCCCTGTACAGAAACTGCTTCAGGATCAGTGTTCAACCCTTTCTCAAGTTCCCCTGGTATTACTTCTTAGTGCCAACAAACCCTCTGGACAGGCTGGATGCCTCTTGTAAAACAAGAATATCCTGTGTAGAGCTCTAAAGGAAGTTTTTCCTTCCTTCTCTCCCATTCTCCATTTTCCAGTTTCTTCTGTAGACACCAAACTTTCAGTCTTATAGAATCATAGAATCCTTTCAGTTGAAAAAAGATCTCTAAGCCCATCAGGTCCAGCTGTCAACCCTACAGCACGATGTCCCAAAGTGCCATGTTTACACGTTTTTTGAATCCCTGCAGGGATGATGACACCACCACCTCCCTGGGCAGCCTGTGCCAAGGCCTGATCACTCTTTCACTAAAGAAATTTTTCCTAGCATCTACCCTAAACAGCCTGGTGTAAATTGAGTCCATTTCCTCTTGTCCTATTGCTTGGGAGAAAAGACCAGCCCTGACCTGGTTCCAACCTCCTTTCAGGGAGTTGTGGAGAGCCAGACAGACTCCCCTCAGCCTTCTTTTCTGTAGGCTAAACAACACCATTTCCCTCAGCTGCTCATCCCATGACCTGTCCTCCAGACCCTTCACCAGCTTCAGTGCCCTTCTCTGGACACACTCCAGCACTTCAATGTCCTTCTTGGAGTGAGGCGCCCAAAACGGAACCCAGTATTTGAGGTGTGGCCTCACCCATGTCCAGTACAGGGTCAGGATCCCTGCCCTGCTCCTGTTGGTCACACTATTGCTGATCCAGTCCAGGATGCTGTTGGCCACCTGAGTATATTGTCTTCAGAAAAAGAATAAAATCCAGAAGCTTTCCAACCACACAATGACTGCACTCTGGCTTCAGAACATTGTGCCCCAGGTGGGAAAAGACAGCGAGAAAAACCTGTAAACAGAA
Organism: Dryobates pubescens; assembly: GCF_014839835.1. Classification (NCBI taxonomy): domain Eukaryota; kingdom Metazoa; phylum Chordata; class Aves; order Piciformes; family Picidae; genus Dryobates; species Dryobates pubescens. The sequence continues at coordinate 14,521,031 of NC_071625.1, read as the reverse complement.
AATAGCAGAGCAGCTCCCACTCACTGAAGCTGCAGCCTCTCCTTCTGAAGGAGGCACACAGATGAGTCACAGCAAAAAGCATCTCACTCCCCACAGTGCAGGGGTTCTGCCTTGCCCACCTGCCTTCCCCCGCCGACAAGGTGGGTAGTGCAGTCCCCCAGGCACTGCCTGTGAGTCAGGAGACCCTGAGGAGTTAGAAATGTCTCCAAAGAGTGAGGTAAAACCACCTGTCATCTTGTGTGTATCTGATAGAGAATCACAGAATCAGAGAATGTTTTGGTTTGGAAGGGACCTTTAAAAGTCATCTAGTTCAGCCCTCCCTGCGGGGACATCTGCAACTAAAGGAGGTTGCTCAGAGCACTGAACAATCTGGCCTTCAATGTTTCCAGGGATGGGGAGTCAGTCACTTCTCTGGGTAACTTGGGCCAGTGTCTCATCACCCTCACTGCAGAAAATGTTTTCCTTCTCCTAGTCTGAATCTCCCTCTTTTAGATTCAAAGCATCACCTCTTGTCCTATCACAGTAGCTCTGATAAACATTCTGTCCCCCTCTTTCTTATTGGCCTCTCTAGGTGCTAAAAGGCCACAGAAGGTCTCCCTGGATGCTTCTCTTCTCCAGGCTGAACAAGCCCAACTCTCTCAGCCTGGGCTCACAGCAGAGGGCTTCCAGCCCTCCCATCATTACTGTGGGCTCCTCTGGCTTCACTCCAACAACTCCGTGTCTCTCATTTGCTGAGGACTCTAGAGCTGGCCCAGCTGAGTAGGTGGGGTCTCGGGAGAATGGAGCAGATGGGCAGAATCCCCTCCCTCCATCTGCTGCCCACACTGCTGGGGATCAGCTCAGGACATGTCTGGCTCTGGGCTGGCAGCACATGGTGCCAGCTCACATCCAGTTTTCCATCCACGTGCACCAACAAGTCCTTCTGTACCGGGCTGGGGATATGATTCTTCCCTCTGCCCTTCTAGCCATCAGAAGGGCCTTATTTGGTATTTTATCCCAGCAGCACCCTGGCTTGAAGGGGTGAAACATGGAGGAGAAGCTTCCATCAGAGTCTTTGTACCTATGGGAAGTCTGAGATCTTGAATGCTTTTGAGGATGCTGAATATCTGAGCCACCTAAGATTTACAGAGAGGTCAGACCTTCTGGCACATGGACACATTTTCCCTATACAAGAGTTCTTTCAGTATCAGTGCTCAAACCAAGAGTAGTGTGAGGGGAAGATTTCAGGGATTAGCTGCAGATCAATATTGCTGACAACTAGTAAGCAAACAGATATAACTAAAGCTGTGAATAATCTTTGTCCTTCTCTCTCTACAACTGCTTGAAAGAAGGAGTCTCTTTCCTAATTAACTAGTGATAGGATGAAAGGAAATGGCTTCAAGTAGTACTATGGAAGGTTTAGATTGGATATTAGGAAAAAATTCTTTCCAGAAAGAGTGGTCAGACACTGGAACAGGCTGCCCAGGGAGGTGGTGCAGGCACAATCTCTGGAGGTGTTCAAAAACCATATAAGCATGGCAGTTCAGGACATGGGTTAAGGGCCATTGTGGCACTGGGTTGATGGTTGGGCTTGATGATCTCTAAAGGTCTTTTCCAACCTTAATGATTCTATGGCTGCTCCCTGCTCATTTTTTGCCTCCTTTAATACTGTTGGTATTTCCATATCTCATGGGAATGCAGAGCCTCATTCTTTGAACTGAACTCCACTTGACAGGCTTGAACTGGGGATTCCCACATCTGAAAACAAGGCTATGAATCAAAGGGCTTCTCTACTATTTAATATATATGAATCTGAAGGAACAAAAATAAGTTTAGCTTTCTGCCTCAAACTGCAAATTATTTCAGGCCCAGAACTTATGTTTCTGTTAGCAAGGTATTTTGCCCCAGACTTAAGAGTGAACTTTGGTTATAAGCCAAATAAAGGTCCTTCTGATGGCTGAGAGGATGGAGGGAAGAAGGACCACCTCCCAGAATTCACACTATTGGAGCTACTGATCATCCAGGAACAGCCAGAGGGGACAGAAAATTAAAGAAGGAAGATTAAAGAAGAAAGATGTTGTTAAAAAGTGTTGAAAACAAACAAACCCTATTGAGTGTTCTTCTTTCTGCTCCTCTTCCCAGGAATTATTTCTGTGTTTTATTGAGTCATAAAATCATTAAGGTTGTTTAAGACCTCTAAGATCATTGAGTTCAACCTTTACACTCTATTCTCACAGTCTTAAGGAACAGACCCCAGCTAACTGCAGAATTTTGCCTGTTTGGTTTTAGCCAGCCTTTTATTTTTAGCATCTCTTCAGGATGTGGAAAGCCTTTAATTTTCCCACCATCCTGATGTAAGCAAGAGTGAGTGGCAGCAGGTAATGGCCACATCCATTAGGACACCAAGAGACAGAACACTTCTCAGATCACGTGGAGAACAGCTGACATCTCCCTTGGACAGCGAAGCCTAAGAGTTGGACAGTGAAGCCTAAGAGTTGTTAAGTGTTCTGGTTTGAGATAGAACTGATTCTTTTCAGAGATGTCACTTTTCAGCTCAGTCTCTGCTCAGTGAGGGCACTTTCTGAAGTTCAGGGTAGGTTTGCACAGCCAGTGGCTGCTTCTAGCAGTGGGAACACTGACTGGGGGAGTTCCTGCCAAGGGCTGGGCTGAAGAAAGGAGCTGGCTTAGACTTGCTCCAGGGCAGACCAAGGGCACTGCCAGATCTTGTGCACCACAATGGGGTGCAGTAAGTCAGAAGTGGCACCTATGGGGAGGAGAGGACAGGATAGGGGACCCTCAACTGAACAACAAGGGATTCCATGCCATGGATGTCATCTTCAGGATAAAGCTGAGGCATCACCAGGGCAAATCCTCTTCTTCAATAGCTGGTGACTGAGAAGGATTCTGTCCATTCTGTCTCAGATCCCAATCCATGTGTTCCTGAATCTAGTTCCAGAATCCATCTCCTGAATCTGGTTCCTATCTGCTGTTGAGTTCAGTCTGGGACTTTCCCAGCCCACAGCATCAGGGGTAATGGTGACAAATCACAATCAGGGGTTGAGTTAGATATTTGGTTTGTATCTATTTGTATCTGTTTAATTTTATTGCTATTAATTTCATTAACACTAATTTAGTTTCTTTCCCAGCCCGTCAGTCTCTCTCCCTCATTCCTTTTCTCTTCCCTTTGGGAATGGAGACAAGTTCATAGAGAATATCTGTCCCTCATTTGGTGTCTGGCCAATCCCTCACCCTTGACACCCACAAACCCTGAACGATGCCATTTTGGACTTCACCAGAGTGTTGTTCCTGTAGCTCTGGGTCGGACCCATCATCCCTTGGGAGGGAGTTGCCGTGTACTCTGCAGAGCATTCACCATTCCCTCCGGGTGGTGCGGGCAGTGTGGGTCTCCTCTCCACTTGCCTTCCAGCACCAGAAAAGTAGCCATCTTCTGCTGACTCAGATGGTGAGAAAGGGCCTGGGGATTCATCTGAGAGTTTTTTCCTTCCTGAGATGGGAGGAGAGAAGCTGTTAGCTCTCCACACACGGGGATAAAAAAGAAGATAAAAAAAACAAACACCAAAACCACCTTTCTGTTGCTTAACTGGCTAAGCTTGAGAAATGCCAGCCAAGTATTGTGTGTAGGGAAGAATACAGACACACATGCTCGGAGGCAGATATCTATTTCTAAACTAAAAATGACTCTTCTCAGAACAGCACAAATATCTGCAAAGCTTTGGACAGATTTGCAGCAAGATGATATTTTCCCAGTAGCAGGGGGAGTCTCTTTTATTGGCAGAAGGCTGTCATGCAGGACATGCCAGCATCTCTTCATATCACACTCACAATGACATCGTGAAAACTAATTGCAATAATACCCACACGCAGCTGCTGGGCTTCCCTCAGGAGAAGATGCAGCCCACATATGGTGTAGGTGGGTACATGAGATGTAGGTCATGGCACACTGCTTTGCTTTGTGAGGGCAACCTTCCTGGTGAGTGACTGACAAGTGTTTCCTTTTGCATCTTCAGCAAGTCTAGCAGACACTGTTAGCTCCGAGGTTATCTAATTACACCCAGTGCGTTAGGACAAGAAGCAAGAGATGAGTCTCTAAAACTCAGGGCTGGATGAGAAATTGGAGCAAGGTTTCTTTCCAGTTCTCATCTAAACAGTTTCTACAGCTTATTCTCCCTAGTCAGTCTCTTCTTCTAAATAATAAGTGATAGGACACGAAATGGCCTCAAGGTGCACTAGGGAAGGTTTATGTTGGATATTAGTAAAAGTTTCTTTATCGAAAGAGTGGTCGAGCACTGGAACAGGCTGCCTGGGGAGGTGGTGGAGTCATCATCACTGGAGGTGTTCAGAAAATGTGTAGACATTACACCTTGAGACACCTTGGTTTAGTGGGCATAGTGGTGTTAGGCCAGCAGTTGGACTCAGTGACCTTAGAGGTCTTTTCCAACCTTAATGATTCTATTGTTCTGTGAGTCTGGGTCAAGGACACTGCAGGCTCAGAATATGGAGGAGGTTGTATGGTTCCTAGCATGTCAACAGCCTGAATCCTGATAGGGGAGACCTTTTCCATAGGCAAATCTTTTTCCTGGTGCATAAATAATTAAAGGCTGGCGGTCATGGGGATGGGGATGGGCTCTTTTCAGGGTTTTCAAGGGTTGGAGCCTTCTCTTCTCCAGACTGAACAGCCCCAACTCTTTCAGTCTGTCCTCATAGGAGAGGTGTTCCAGCCCTCTGCTCATCCTTGTGGCCCTTCTCTGGACACCTTCCAGCACCTCCAGATCCCTCTTGTAATAGGGGCTCCAGAACTAGATGCAGTACTCCAGGTGGGGTACTGAGTAGAGGGGGAGAATCACCTCCCTTGACCTGCTGGCCACACTTCTCTTGATGCAGCCCAGGATCTGATTGGTTTTCTGAGCTGCAAGTGCACATTGAGAACTCATGTTGAGCTTCTCATCCACCAGCACCCCCAAGTCTCTCTCCTCAGGGCTGCTTTCCAGCCAGTCACTGCCCAATTTAGTGTAAAGGTCCATCTCAGAGGCACTAAAGGATTCCATTAAACCTAAATTCTTGAGCACAGATGAAAAATACCTGTTAGGTAAATTTAAAATTATTCTGAGTTTGTGTTCATTTTACAAATTAGTGAGTCCCAGACAGACAACCCAAAAGCTTAGCAGGAAACAATAAAGCTGCAGGAGATAAAGCATCTCATTTAAAAATAAAATCTTTGGATTTTCTGATTGGGAATGGCATTTGTTCAGTCAGAATCATTTTTTAACAGAAATCAAAAACTGAGCAATAAAGTGAAAGCTTTATCCACTTTTCAGTTTACCAGAGAAGAACAATGATTGATCAGACCCTATGCAAAAAATATGCTTCTTGGCTTTTTCTTTCTCACAAATGATGCAGACTACAAGAAACATAATAAATCAATTTCCCACACAGCTCTCTTATTAGGGAAGTTAATCTCTGGGTTGTGAAGTATGTTTGTCACAAATGAAGACGAAGGATCTGAACAGAGTTCATGTCGCTTGCATACAGAATTACAGAATCCCAACACAGTGGAGGTTAAAAGACACCTCTGGGGATCATCTAGTCCAAGCCCCCTGCTAAAAGCAGGGCCCTCCACAACAGTATGCACATTACCAAGTCAAATGGGTTTTTAATCTCTCCAGAGAAGGAGACTCCACAACTTCCTTGGGAGCCTGGTACAGGGCTCCAGCACCCTCACAGTAAAGATGTTTTGCCTTGTAGAATCATCTTGTTTGGAAAAGACTTTTAAGATCATTATGTCCAACTATTATCTCACATTATAAGGTCTGCTGAGCATCACATTTCTGCATCTTTTAAACACCTCCAGGGATAGAGATTCACCACCTGCCTATCAGTATTTGATGACCCTCTTCATGAAGAAGTTTACATTGACGTGGAACTTTGTGTGTCCCAATGTGTGCCCATTGGACTTTGTCTTACCACTGAGAGCAACAGAAAAAGGTTCCCACTTCTAGAACTTATTTGGATGCCTACCCCTCCCTCAGACATCAATATGCAGAGTGGTTAGCTGTTCATTTCAATATTCCCACATAATGCTTCATACATTTTCTGGTCAGCTAGAATGATAGGAAAGATCCAGAAAATAGGATAGTGATCCAGTAAGGCAGAAAGAAGACATTTTAAAATAACACTAGGTCTCCCCACTTCTCCAGCCAGTTCCTCAATATGTGCATAATTTCAAAAGCTGTGCTCTGAGAAAATCACATTCCCATCAGAGATTTATGAAGTGGACTTGGAGGTGCTTAGGGAACTGGGATTTCTGTCTGCACATCTAAAGGTGTGCATTTCCCATCAAAGTAGAGCACACACTATACACCCACAATACCAGGGAGAAAGGCTGAGGGAGCTGGGGTTGCTTGGCATGGAGAAGAGAAGGCTTGTGGCAGACCTTATTGCTTTCTACAACTACCTGAAGGGAGGTTGTAGCCAGGTGGGGGTTGGTCTCTTCTCCCAGGCAACCAGCACCAGAACAAAAGGATGCAGTCTCAAGCTGTGCCATGGGAGGATGAGGCTGGATGTTAAGAAGAAGTTCTTCACAGAGAGTTGTTAGCCATTGGAATGTGCTGCCCAGGGAGGTGGTGGACTCACCATCACTGGAGGTGTTTAGGAAGGGACTGGATGGGGTGCTTGGTGCCATGGTTTAATTGATTAGATGGTGTTGGATGATAGATTGGACTCGATGATCTCAAAAGTCTTTTCCAACCTGGTTAATTCTATTCTATTCTATTCTATTCACATTTCACAGACAAACTGGCTACTGTGAGTGTCAAGGGTTAGGGTTGGACTGGCCACTGGATGAACAACAGGTACCTTCTAAGAACTTCTCTGGCTTCCCAATGGGAAGAGAAAGGGAATAAGGGAGAGAGACTGATGGGTTGGGGTAGAAACTAAACCAGCTGGGATGGAAATAAGAAAACCAAAATAAAATAGATACAAAGGGAAGTGGTGGAGGTATTTAAAAGACATGTAAATGTGATGCTGAAAGATGCAATTTAATATTGGACTTGGTAGTGTTGGCTTAACAGTTGGACTTGGTGATCTGAAAGGTGTCTCCCAACCAACACAATTCTGTGATGCTATGGCACAATCTCCTGTTTCAGAGCTTGGACTAATTCCATATTTCACAGTATCACAGTATCACTAAGGTTGGAAGAGACCTCAAAGATTATCAAGTGCAACCTGTCACCACAGACCTCATGACTAGACCATGGCACCAAGTGCCATGTCCAATCCCCTGTTGAACACCTCCAGGGATGGTGACTCCACCATCTCCCTGGGCAGCACATTCCAATGATGAATGACTCTCTCTATGAAGAACTTTCTCCTCACCTCAAGCCTAAACTTCCCCGGTGCTCCTGTGTGCAAAAAGTGCAGATGGTCACGACAAGCTAGTACACGTTAAAGTGACCTTCCTAGGACACAGGTGTAACAGCAACAGTCTTATGGAAATCTGCTGAAGCCAGCATGTTCCAGTACAGTCAGAACAGAGACAATCATATTCTAAACACTGGGGGAAAATAATATCAAAATTTTGTCTCTAGCAGCAAAGTCACTGTCAGTGCACAGACTCAACTTGATTTTCAGGACTGCAGATGCAGTAAAGCATCAAAAGCTGCTGCCTAGAATATTCCAGGAGTTGGTTCCTTTAACTTTCTGTTTGTTTCAGTATCTGGTAGCTCCTAAGATGACAGTTTATTTGTAACCTTCTCAACCTGACGCCCATCAAGCAATGAAATGCACCCTTGGGACATTCTTTTTTCCCCCCCCCTTTTTCCTCTCCTGTCTCATATTTTTGTTCCTTGATGCATTTCAACAGGTTTATAATAACTTTGTTTTGCCTCACCACTTCGATTGCCCCCCTCCCCTGGTTATTTACCAAATGGAGGCACTGCTGCAGAAAGGGCAAACAGATTAAGGAATTCAGAGCTCCAATGTACTGAGAGGAAAATTGCATCTCTCTTTGTACATGCCAGAGCAACAAGGGTGAGAGAGACACGGCAGTTAACCTTTGCTCTGCCTTCTGGATCATCAGTATATAGGAGAAGAAAATAATCACTCTTTTCTGATGTTGCAGAGTACCTTCAAGCATTCTGGCTGCAGCATTTCCTCAGCCACCCATCTCTAGAGAACATGTCATGGAAATTACAGTCTATTTTTATCTCTTGCATTTTACTAGGCATGATGTGTGGGCCACTGTTGGAGACAGAATCCTTCCTAGACACACATTTGGTCTGAGAAAATGTTGCTGTAAATTCCTCTCTGTAGAAGATGAGCTACAATACCTGGATGCAGCAAAATTCTCCCACCCTCTGTGAGCCCCAGGCTCAAACCCAAAATATATCAGCTGTGTACACAGGAAGTGTTGTAACATTCCCAGCTCACCCATTGTAACACGTCCCATTGTGACAGTAAATGTTCCAAACAGAATTAAGCTGACCTAAAAACATTTCTGCCAATTGAGGCCACAGGTGTTGCAATGCAAAACTGGGGAGGGACTTTTTACAAGGGCTTGTACTGATAAAACGAGGGGGGATGGAGTTAAGCTTGAGGAGTGCAGATTTAGACTGGATATTAGGAAGAAATAAATCCTTCACAGTGAGGGTGGTGAGAAACTCAAACAGGCTGCCCAGGGAGGTCATGGATACCTCCTCCCTGGATGTCTTCGAGGCCAGACTGGACAGTGCCTTGAGCAACCTGGACTAGTGGAAAGTGCCCCTGCCCACAGAGGGGTGGTTGGAACTAGATGATATTCAAGGTCCCTTCCAACCCAAACCATCTTGTGATTCTTTGAAATATTAGAGAACTTCTGCAGCACATAAGTTGGCATTCTAACTTGTAAAAATCTACTGAGTGTTGGAAGCTATTTTGGGATCACATTAATTCTAAGATGTCATGGAACACTGGAGACATTTCGTGGGACTTGAGGGCTTCTGGACATTTAATGGAGTTAAATGCTGGGCTGTAAAGATTTATCCTCAGCAGGCAACATCACTGTTAATTCAGAAGCTCATCACAAAAAGAAAATTCAAAGTTAAAAATATTGCTACAGCATCAGATGACTTTGTTCCCTGAAAAGTAGGTCTTGTCAAAGAAATCTATTAGGTTTTGGAGCAGATTTCATGTCTGGTTGATAAAGAAATTCATGATGATATAACCTACTTTGACTCCGCTAGATTGTAACCATGTGCCTTCCAGACTGAAGCTGTTGCCATATAAAGGGGGATTGGAGGGGAGACACATCCTACATCAGACTGAATGAGGAGAGGCTGAGCGACCTGGGGCTGTTTAACCTGGAGAAGAGCAGACTGAGAAGAGATCTGTGACCGTTTGACGCTGTGCCTTTAAGGAAGGGGCACACTGGCTAAATGTTTGCAAAATATTTTGGTATTCTAAACGAATTTCATTGGTAGGATTGTGGGAGGTGAGGTTAGACCCAGGGTAGCTGGGACTTTCTCTCAGTCTTCCTTCCTTCGCTGTCCCTCTCAGCTGGATCTGCTTCTGGGATTCTGGCCAACTAAGATAAGATAATAACTCCTGTGCCAGGCCTTTCTTCCTTTCCTGCCCTGTTAACCGTCCACATCTCTTTTCTACCTCTCTTGGGGGAGAAGGGAGGTAGGGGGGTGAAGGGGGCACAGGGGGAAGCCCCCTCTGTGGGGGGTCTGGTTTCTGGTTGAGTTCATTTGCTGTATATTCCTGTATATATTGTAAAATACCTGTATTTGTTGTGTTACACAGAATCTGTTTCCTTGTAAAATATAATCTCATTTCTCCGACTGGGTTTAGCCGTGGTCTCTTTCTCAGTGGGGGAGGGAAAGCAGAGCCTTTCCTTTCAAACCACCACAAGATCTTCTCAATGCTCAGCAAGAGCTAAAAGGTGGAGGTCATGAGGGCCATTTTTAGTGGTGCCCAGTGATAAGACAAGGAGTAGCAGACACAAACTGCAACTCAGGAAGTTCCATCTGAACAGCAGGATAAACTTCTTTACTTTGGGGTGCTGGGGCATTGGAATAGCCTGCCCAAAGAGGTTGTGGAGTGGAGTCTGCTCTGGAGAGATTTCAAACTCATCTGGACGTCGTGTTCCTGAGGAACCTGGTGTGGGTGATCCTGCTTTAGCAGGGGGTTTGGTCTAGAAGATGTCGAGAGGTTCCTTCCAACCCCTACAAGTCTGTGATCCTGTAAAACTGAAGTTAGGTGAATCTAGCTTTAAAACAAGACAGGATTTCCAAAAAATAAAGGCAGTTATATTTCACAATGACTTAAGGGGAGTTGGTGGACTCCACATTCCCTGGAAGATCTAAGAAGGGAATGTAGAGGAGAGTTAAGTGATAGGTTTTTCAGTTTCGTGGACTTTTTTTAAAAGAGATGTTCTTTATCTACATGAGGAAGAAAGCAAAAATCATTCTCATTTCCATGGAACTTGAAGCTCCTGTATCCCAGAAGCTTCTTAGCAAATCTGTTGCTGTTGTGCATTCCATTACTAGCTGGCAATTAGCAAACCCATTAAAATGCAAGTTAATTAGAATGCTAATTTCACTGAGCAGCTGCAGGTGGCTCCCAGAACACCCAGCTCTGGGGCACATCCTCCATCTCATTGCCCAAGGCTAGGAAATCTCAGTCTTTCAAAATCACAAGCTTTGGGGAAGCCCCATCAGAGCCATCTGCTCCAGAGCTGGAGACAGTACCACAGCTACAACAACACTTGTCTCTGGATAAACTCAGCAAGAGATCAACAGAATGAGTGGACTGCTCAGTGGATAAGGAATTAGTTGGATGGTCAATGGCAGTAGTGAATGGCTCAATGTTCGGATGGAGGCAGATGACAATTGATCTCTCTCAAGGGTCTACAGTGTGACAGAACAAGAGGACACAGTCTCAAACTGCACCAGGGGAGGTTTAGGCTGGATGTTAGGAAGAAATTCTTCACAGAAAGAGTGATTGGCCATTGGAATGTGCTGCCCAGGGAGGTGGTGGAGTCACCATCACTGGGAGTGTTTAGTAAGAGACTGGATGGGGTGCTTGGTGCCACAGATTAGTTGATTAGATGGTGTTGGATGATAGGTTGGACTCGATGATCTCAAAGGTCTTTTCCAACCTGGTTAATTCTATTCTGCAGCAAAAGGAGCACAGTAAGAGCAGCAGGATGTGCTGGGTTTATGGTTGGACTTAATGAACTTAAAGATCTTTTCCAAACAAAACAGTTCTGTGATTCTATAAGATCCATTCTGGGGAATTGTTGATCCTGCAGACAGAAAGAGTAAATCCCATTTGATTGTGACCTGGTGTACAGGAGCATTTGAGAGGGAAACTCAGCCATCTAGTGTCCAGATTGCAAAGACAGTCAAGGATTTAGAAATTTACAGTTTTCTTCCCAAAGCTCTGATACTCATGTCTTGCGGTTTCAAGGATGAAAGATTTGGGTCCATCCCAGCTCTCCTTCTGTGAGAGATTTAGGTAGCTGTGGCAGCACATGGAACTTGAAGTGCAGCTATACCTCTGCCCCTTCTGATGCTAATTCAAGCTGAATCTTCCAGCACTGAAAGTTCAGCATCATTATTAAGAACCTTTGAACGCAACCACACACCCCCAGCCCTGCACACCACACACCATTGTACTTTCTTTACTTCTAATTACAAAGCATTACTCACAAGAATGACAGATTTTATTATTCACTGTTATAACATTTCTTTATTCTCTGGTCCTAACAATAAGAAAGTACTGGGGGGGGGGGGGGGGGAAGAAGTTATTTGAGAAGAAAAAAAAATAGAAAGAGAGAGGAAAAAAAAAACCCAAAAGAATACCCCTAATTACAAATGACTTAATTTTAAGAAAGAATTTTGATGCCAAGACATTACTTTAGCTCAATTTGCCAGTGTGGTTGAAACTGTTGCTATGTTTGACTTCTCTAATAAATGCCACATGAGGTAGTTCTGCAGTTATGTTAAAATTTGTCACACTTGTGACTAATTCCTCTTAATTAGACTTAATATATTTTTTTTTAAATTAAAAAAGAAGAAGAAGAGATCATCAATTAAAGTGAAGTCAAGTAAGGCATTGATTGGATGAAGACATAACAGCTTAAGTGTTCTTGTAGAAAGTGATTCAAGTGAGAGTGGTTTTACTTTCAGGCACTTTTCTTTTCACACACCTGGGTCCTGCTGTATTTTACACCTCGTGCTGTCAACCCTCCACATTTTCTCTACATGCACACTTGCAGGTGCACACATACATGAACCAATTTTCTTTGGACAGACAGCCAAGACATGCCTGTGAATTAAGATATTTAAGCATTCAATAACAACAGGAATCATTTTGAGGACATCCAGAAGGGAAACAGAGTCCTTATCCCAACGATAAAGAAGGACAATGAAGCGGGCAAAGGGTTTGGAGAACAATTCTTATGAGTAGCAGCTGAGGGAAATGGGAGGCTGAGAGGAGAACTTATTGCCCTTTACAACTCCCTGAAAAGAGATTGTAGTGAGGTTGGTGCTGGTCTCTTCCCTCAAGTAACTATTAGAAGGATGAGAGGAAATGGCCTCAATCATAGAATCATAGAATCACAGAGGAAAAGACTTCAAAGATCATCAAGTCCAACCTGTCACCCAATACCTCATGCCTACTAGACCATGGCACCAAGTGCCATGTCCAATCCCTTCTTGAACGCCTCCAGGGATGGTGACTCCACCACCTCCCTGGGCAGCACATTCCAATGGCTAACAACTCTCTCTGTGAAGAACTTTCTCCTCACCTTGAGCCTAAACCTGCCTGATGCAGCTTAAGACTGTGTCTTCTTGTTCTGGTGCTGATTGCCTGGGAGAAGAGACCAACTCCCTCCTGCCTACAACCTCCCTTCAGGTAGTTGTAGACAGCAATAAGGTTTTCCCTGAGCCTCCTCTTCTCCAGGCTAAACAACCCCAGCTCCCTCAGCCTCTCTTCATAGGGCTTGTGCTCGAGGCCTCTCCCCAGCCTTGTTGCCCTTCTCTGGACACATTCAAGAGTCTCAATATCCCTCTTAAATTGAGGGGCCCAGAACTGGACACAGTACTCAAGGTGTGGCCTAACCAGGGCTGAGTACAGAGGCACAATGACTTCCCTGCTCCTGCTAGCCAGGATGCCAAGTTGCACCAGAGGAGATTTTAGATGGACATTAGAAGAAAATTATTTACTGAAAGGGTTCTCAAACCCTGGAACAGGCTGCTCAGGGACATGGTACTGTCACCGTCCCTGGAGGTGTTCAAAAAATGTGTAAATCTATCACTTTGGGACATGGTTTAGTGGGTATGGTGCTGTGGGGTTGATGGTTGGATTCGATCTTAAAGGTCTTTTCCAGCCAAAATGATTCTATGATTCTCTATTCTACAATTCTGTGATTTTTTTTACTACAACTGGCATGTAGCACTAACAGCAAAGGAAAGAGCAATGGGCCTTCATCCCCAGATAGCCTAGGAAATGACATCTGAGAAGGCAGATTTTTGGCATCAACTTTCAGCCATATATCTGGGACATCACTTGGGTTCACCCTGTGCCACGTCACAAAATTATGATGATGTTTGCAAGACTTCAGGTTGCTTGGACAGAAAAGCCTGCAAAAAACACCTCTTTAGGTGTTAAGATGAAAGCTCTATCTTTGGCCAGCTCTATTTATTCTGTGCTTAAGATTTCTCTCATTTATGTGACAACTGCCTTCAGCATAAATTAACTGCCCCAATATGGTGTCATCTTAACCCAGATCTTTTCAATGTGTCATTGCACTTTCTATTTTAGCATCATGATGGTCACGCAAGGAGCTACTCTGAGGTACTGCCATTGCACTCTTGCTCATGTTGGCTTGAAAAGATCTCCTTGGAATTTCCTCTTCTGCTTTTTATATAGGAATCCTAATGCAAACTTACTGGCTTGACTCGAAAGAGCTAAAAAGAAGTAGGTCCTGTGAAAACTATCCAGATTAAAGCTATCCTTCAGCACCTGCTCTGCATAGGTCCTTCAAGGCGAAGCAGTCTTTGGGGATGGCTGGTGAGCCTCTTTCAGGTAATTGCCAAAATTTGTTTGCAAGCAGCTAGTCCACTCTAAGCAGTTTGGGTCTTCAAACAACTCTTTTGGGAAGATGGGTAGGAAACTAAATGAGGTGGAGGATTTAGTCTTAAATTTCTTTTTCTCTTTCCCAAAGTGCTGAGTGGCTAGTTCCAGGCTAATGAACATTGTTGTTAACATCGGAGTGACCTCCCAAATTACTTAGTGAAGCAGCACACTTGGGCCCCATGTCCTTTGCCAGTAGCTGATTTATAGCAATTTGTGAAGAATCAGAGAAGAGCAGGGGTGGAGCTGTGCCTCGAGCAAAGCCATTATTTTGAGACTTGTTCCTTTCAAGCTGAAAGGTGGAAATTCTCAGCAGAAGTTCCATAACTTGATAGCTGACAATGCAAAATTAGTGAGGAGCATTTATTAAACCTTTATGACATGTTATGGTGCTGATATGGTTGGACTTGATGATCTAATGGTTGGAACTGGTGCCCTTAGAGGTCTTTTGCAATCAAGGTCATTCTGTATAAGGGAAAATCAATATTGAGACCACCAAACCAGGTATATGAGCTGAGTGCCCCTTCCTGAGCAGAGGAGGAACACTGGAGCCTTCTCAGACTGCATTAGTACATTCAATGCCCAACACTCTGTATGAGGAATCTGAACTTGAAATATGTCAAAGAAACAGGGCCATAACTCTTTGGTATCACAGAACCAAAGAATGATCTGGATTGGAAGGGACTTCTGCAAGTCATCCAGTCCAACCCTCATGCAGTAAGCACAGACATCCCACTAGATCAGTTTGCTCAGAGCCCCATTAAGCCTGACCTTGAATATCTCCAGGGATGGGGCCTCCACCACATTCCTGGGCAGCCTGTTCCAGCATTCCACCACACTCACAGTAAAGAACTTCTTCCTAACGTCAAATATGAATCTACCTTTCTCTAGTTTAAGGCCACTGACCCTTGTCCTATTGATACATAGCCTTGTAAAGTGTCCCTCCCCAGCTTTCCTGTGGCCCTCTTTCAGGTACTGAAAGGTCTCTGTATGATCTTATACAGTGGCAGTAGCCATGGAAAGGCTTGGTAAGGATTCTATAGCAAGGTAGAAACAGAAACTGTTGAGACTTTAAGGTTCATGTTAGCGTATTTAATTCTGAAGGAACTTGTTTCTGTCTTTCCCACTGGAAGATTTCCAGGAGTCTTAACAGGTTAATGGGACAAAATCTGACGGTGAAAATATGGATTTCTGGAAGAGTTGAGTGAAAAAAAGTATCTTTGGACCAGTTTTGACAGAGGCTTGTCAAAGCCTTTTGAGGCTCCCATCTAGGCTTCTTTGAGAGTGATGCTATCCAAGATAAGAGCTGGGTCAATAGGTTAACTCATAAAGCTGACCAAATGGCTACCCTGCCATCCCAGACCCAAACGTTGCTGATCTTTTATTTCTAGCTTGAAGCACATAGTTGCCTCAACTATTTCACCCAAGAATGGTCAAAAGAAGACTAGTTGAATAAAGACAAGGTAAGATTATGAAGCAACTAAAAAGGTCAGCTCTATGGTGACAAAGACATGAAGTCAAGCTTTGTTCAGGACCTGTGCCAGCAGACCACTTCAACTCACAGTTGCAAAAAGGTGCCTAATCAATAGATCAGTTGTATGGTAAACCCCACATGAATAGATTCTTGACTCTGACCCACATAAATTGCTCATGGTGAGAAATTCAGCTTGGATGGTTTAAAGTTCAAGCTATTTTTCTATGCACTGAACAAAGTTCAAGCTATTTTTCTATGCATTGAACAAATCTTTTTCATATTAAACTGCTTCTCCCTTATTTTTGCTTCCCAAGGATACATTCACTGACTAGAACTAAGTTTCTTCTCATGTGGAGCACAAAGTTAGTGGTTCTGCTGACAATCTGCAGTCCATCACAGAGCTACTGCAAAACTTAGCTCCTGGATTCTCTGAAAATGACTGAACTGCCTGTTTTTATCCATGCAAAGCTCCCATATCTGGGCTGTATCAAGACCCTTTTTACTGTCAGCCAAAGGAGGGAGATATTTCAAAGTCAGTCTGAGGAAAGTGTGCAATGCTCTGGTGAAGTAAATAATCCTCTGGAAGTGACTTTAACTTTCATACAGTGATTCATTCCCTTCAGTGCAGAAAAAATCCAGATATCACAGAATCACAGAATTAACCAGGTTGGAAAAGACCTTCAAGATCATCGAGTCCAACCTATCACCCAACACCATCTAATCAACTAAACCATGGCAGTAAGTGCCCCATCCAGTCTCTTTTTAAACACTTCCAGTGATAGTGACTCCACCACCTCCCTGGGCAGCACATTCCAATGGCCAATCTCTTTCTGTGAAGAACTTCTTCCTAACATCCAGCCTAAACTGCAACATTGTTTTAGAATCATAGCATCATGGAATTGTTGGGGTTGGAGGGGACCTCAAGGATCATCTAGTTCCAACCTGTCACGGGCAGGGATACCTCACATCAGATCAGGTTGCTCACAGCCACATCCAGCCTGGCCTTAAAAACCTCCAGGGATGAGGCTTCAAACACCTCCCTGGGCAAACTATTCCATGGTGAAGAATTTCTTCCTGACATCTAATATGAATCTACCCATTTCTATTTCTTTTTCCACTCCCCCTAGTCCTGTCATACCTAACACCCTAAAAGTCTCTCACCTGCCCCTTTTTCCCCCTCAAATCCCAGAGCACCTGTGCTCTATTGGAGTCTCCTCCCACCCCAGGTGTGGCCACTTTTCCCTCCCCACCCACTCCCCTTTTTAATCCCCTCCAGGAAAGGCAGCAGCCCTAAGCTGAGCCCATCTGGGCTGAGGGATCCTCCTCGCATTGCTGGTGAGTGCCCATGGTGCACACTGGGTGATGGTGGTGGTGACAACAAAGGCCGGGGGGCCTGGTGGCCCCCCGGCTGTTAGGAAGAGGATTGATGGCTCCTCCAATATCTGTCCTCCATCTCTTGATTTATATCTTTCAATCTGTCTGGGTCAGAAATTGCTTTATAAAGCTCCACAGCTCCATGGTCCTTAGGTCTATGCCTAGAGATGCAAGTGACATGAGGATGCAGTTCTGTTATGACGATTGGGTGTTGGGCAGAAAGGAAAAATTTGTTATGCTTTTCCTGGTGTCTCTGGACTTTTGAGGTAAGAATAATCTATCTCTAGGTATGACTGGACTATACAAGGACACATTGACATTCTATACATCTTATGAATATGCAAGGCATGATATCTTCTATACAATTATATCAGCTTGCCAGATAGGGTGGCATGCTTGTGAGACCCTTTGTCCCAGAAGCAAGAGGCTGAAATGGATTTTCAAGTCAATTTCCTTGTATGTATCCCTCTCTTCTTTTCTATTTTTCCCCAAGGAAGGTTGATACAGATTTGCACTTTCCCTCCCTGATGGAATTATGTAAGTACCATCTTATACATGTTAGATATTATCTTCTAGAGTTATAGATTAAATCTTTCTGCAGTCTATCCATTCATATTCCTATTGACATTGTCCTGCTTGCCTAAACTAAATGTGCTAGACTTATTTACATGTCATTGTTTTTATTAGTTTATTCTGTAGGAGATCTCTATATTAAATATTTGTCCATATGTGTGTGTGATTTAAAAGTATGTTTAATTTTGAATTTGGAAGAATTACTCTCTTTTCCATACACAGCCTATGGAAAATCTTGTTGCAGAGACAAAGTCAATTGCTGCTAAATTGGAAACCACATTTTTCTTCCCCCTCCCCCCCGCCAAGTGTTTAGAAATGACAAGCAGAAAAAGCCAGTTACAGAGGAGCAGGTCTTATGAAAGAGTTCCTCCCACACACTGTGACTGGAAGGGACTTCTAAAGGTCATCTAGGCCTACACCCTGCTGAAGCAGCTGATGGGGAGAGTTACTGGAAAGGACTGGGCTGCAGAAAGGCTTAGACCAGGGTGAATGACACATCTTTTTCCTATGTTGTGGTGCAGGAAGTCAGAGGTGACACCCACAGGGAGAAGCAGGCAGGATGGGTGCCTCTCAACTGTCCAACAAGATATTCCATCCCATGGACATCATATTTGGTCAAGCTTCTTAATCAATGGATGGTTTCTGAAGAGGACTCTGTCCATTCCTCCTTTGGTCTCAAAAGATGGATTCCTGAATCTAGTTCCAGAACTCAGCTCCTGAATCCATTTCCCATCTGCTGCTGAGTGTGTCTGGGATTTCCCCAGTGCCTGCCCACAGCATCAGTGGTGATGGTGACACAATTGCCATCAGGGGTTGGGTTCAATACTGGGTTTGTATCTGTGTATCTATCTCATTCCATTGTTCTTATTTCCATCCCAGATGATTTAGTTTCTTTCCCAACCCATAAGCTGCTCTCCCTTCTTCCCTTTCTTATCCCTTTGGGAAGGGAGAGGAGAGGAGTTCAAAGAGAGCATCTGTCATTTGTCTAGTGGCCAGCCCTGCCCTAACCCTTGACATTAGGACATGAGAGAGGAGTCTAGTGGCTGCTCAGAGCACCAAATGCATTGAGGGATTGAGCCATTGGTCCCTCATTCTCTCAAATGTTTTGCTTAATGCAAAAGAAAAAAGAAAGCAGATAAATTATATAATGCATACTCTTATTTCCTTCTTGAAAGGGAAGAATATTCAGTCTACTCTGCATCAGCAGAGACTCATCCTTGTAAGAACAAACAACATGTAATCATCTACCAAGAGAAGGGAATGATGTGCTGCCTTCTGTCTGGATTGCCAGCAATTTGCCTGGGGAAGCTGTGTGCTTGTTTACTTGAATACTTGATATGTGAATATTGTCCTTCCAAGACAGGCAGAATTGCCAGGGAGAAGATATTCTTACTCCTGAGAAGATGATGATCGGCCCTTTTAACCTAATAGCTTGTTTCTGTCAGTGGCAGGGCTGGTGACCTCCCAAAGCACATGCAAAATCAACCTCTTTGCCAGCTCTTTGTGTGATTTTCCTTTAGTCACAGTGTGACATTTCGCCTGCATCCCAGCTCAGGTAGCAGTTGCACTTGTAATTTCTCTCAAGTAGCTTGGCTGCTGGGTTATGTTTATTCATGTCAAGTTCTGATTATTATTTGTTGTTGTTGTTGTTCTTTTTTCCTCCTTTCTTATCCCTGTGTCCTCTCCTTCCTAAGCAATTTAAATGAAAAATCATCTTGTGAGAAACTTAGTTTGCTAATGGCAGGCGGTAAGGCCACGTGAGGAGGAAATACAGCAGCCTGAAAAATGACGACAGAAAAATCAACCTAACATATAATCCCTGCCAAAACCTGGGTAAGTAATTATTCAACAGGATGTGGGCACCAAAACCTTTAAGAAAACCCAACCTACTATCCAGCAAACAAGACCAATTAGCAGACCTGCAATGCATGAACCAGAGAGAAGAGGAAACATTCTGAGGTTTCGTTTGCTGCTCTTCTGGGCATGATGTAACACCAGCCTGGAGAAATATGAGCTTTTATGTGCAAAAAGACAGGAGGAGATGAGAAAGTAGCTCCTCTGATGGATTTCCTGATTGCACTGTACCCCCCAGAGTGCAAAGATTGGTATTTTTATTGTTTTGTCCACTATCCTGGCCAGAAATTTAATGGATATCATTTACAGAGATGATAGGATATTTAATTTCCAGAACAGGTTTCTTTTGATTCACTCTCTTTTTTTTTTCTTCTAACTTTAGCTTATATCTAATCTTCACCATCAATATCAGTATACAGAAGAGATCTTTCTACAACCTGATCAATGAAAAAAAATAAAAATGGAACTCATAATGAATGAACTTTAGGCAGCACTGAAGCATCTCAGTGATTCTCCATCGAATGTTCTGTCTCCTGAATTCTGAAGGTCGAAGGCTATGTGACCTTCAAGGTATGTTTTTCTAACTTGGTTTCCTCAGGCTACAAACTTAGGCAGTTCTTTTTCACATCTGTGCAGCCATTTACCCAAATGTCACTGTATCTGACAAGGAGGAAGAATTTCCAAGTTCTGTTGACTTCTTCTGCTGTAAAAATTGTTCTTGAATGAGCACAACCCTCGGTAGAGGAGTCATCCCTTTGTGTTGACTCAAAACTGCACTGGAAATCAGTTCACTGATGGTTGTTGGCCATCACAAGATTTAAATAACCTCTGGAACACAGCAAGGAAAATTAAAAAGGGACTGATGTTACACACTGTGCATAAAGGTTATAAAAAAACTGCCACTATGGCCAAGCATTTGTAAATGAGGCACAAAAGCTAAATAAAGGATATGAAAAAAGGAAGGTTTGTTATCCCTGTTTTAATGATGGGCAGCAAAGATGGGGAAGGATCATGTGATTTTCCAAGGTTATGCACTGGCAGACAGTGAAGAGTTGGGCAGAGGGGAAACTCACAAAGTTCAACAAAGGCAAGTGTAGGGTCCTGCACATGGAGAGAAATAAAACCCTTTCACCAGTACAGGTGATGGATTGACCTGGAGGAAAGCATCTCTACAGAGAAGGACCTGGGAGTGCTGGTGGACATAAAGTTCATCATGAACCAGCATTGTACCCTCATGGCCAAGAAGGCCAATGGTGCATTAAGAAGAGAGACCAGCAAGACAACTCCTCCCCTCTGCCCCAGTCAGGCCACATTGGAGTACCATGTCTAGTTCTAGGTTCCCAAGTTCAAGAGAGACATGGAACTCCTGGAAAAAGGCCAGCAGAGACTACAAAGATGCTGAGTAGGGAACCTCTGTGAGGAAGCTTTAGCCTGGAAAAGAGCTGTTGACAGGGGATCCTCTCTTTTTTTGTTCAATATCTAAAGGATGGAGGCCATGAGGATGGAGCTGGGCTCTTCAGTGGTGCCTAGTGACCGGACAATAGTCAGTGGCTACAAACTAGAGCACAGGAGCTTTCACTTGAATTTAAGGAAAACCTTCTTGACTTTGGGCGTGCTGGAAGCCTGGACCAGGCTGCCCAGAGAGGTTGTAGTGTCTCCCTCTCTGGAGAGATTCAAAACTCACCTGAACATGATCCTCTGTTACCTGCTCTAGGTGAAGCTGCTTTACCAGGGAAGTTGAACTACTTGTTCCCCAGAGGTCCCTTCCACCCTCTACCATGCTGTGATTCTGTAATGAGGAAAGTGGCAACCACCCTGAATTTCCCCACCAGTACAAAGCAAAATTCTTTTTTAATTTCTTTTTTTTTCTTCACTTAGAGATCTCTTTTCCATTTCAAATGGATTTAAAGGAACAAATTACAGACCTAGCCAGCATATTGCCGCTTAACTCCCAAATCTGCTTCTACATGTTGAAGAAGTAATTTCCTTCAGCAGCATGTACACCTCTTCTGAGAGATGAGAGAGAAGGGGTGGTGGTGGTGGTAAATTCAGCTCTTTCCTTTTCCCTCATTTCCAGTTTTGTGGGGATCTGAGCTGAAGACTCCACAAAGTTAGTCTGTGACTGCCAAGAAGAAAAGCGAAGCACAGAGCAGAATTTCCTCTTCATGTTCTGCAAAGAGGCATTTGAATTGAGTACTTCCTACGCTTAGTTTTTGCAGAGGAAGGATGTCCCAAACAGTATTGGCTTCCAGTAATCCCAGTAAAAGCTCCAGTTCTGCTAATAGCCCAGCAAACATCCTTAGCTCAGCTGCCTTACTTATCACATTGAATCTGAGCTGCAGCCAATTGATACCCTGCAGCATGGACAGTCCATGCATAAGTCAGGCTGACACCCCAGATGGAAGCATACTCATGTCTCAACCTCCCACTTCCTAGTAATCAAAGAGATGGTAGCAGATTTATTTTTCTTTTTTCCTTACTGGAGATGAATATGGATGCAGAAAAACAATAATGTGATCAATATTCAGGGAGTTGGGGAGGTAGAATGAATGGTCATGAGTCATAGAATCATTAAATTATACATTTGTAGAAATGGTTTGAGCTGGAAGGGACTTTTGAAGGTCATCTGTCCCAGCTCCACCGAAAGGAGCAGGAACATTTAGAGGACACAGTCTCAAGCTGTGCCAGGAGAAGTTTAGGCTCGAGGTGAGGAGAAAGTTCTTCACTGAGAGAGTCATTAGCCATTGGAATGAGCTGCCCAGGGAGGTGGTGCAGTCACCATCCCTGGAGGTGTTCAAGAGGAGATTGGATGTGGTACTTGGTGCAATGGTTTAGCCATGAGGTCTGTGGTCTTGACGATCTTTGAGGTCTCTTCCAACCTTAGTGATTCGGTGAGTCTGTGAGTATTTTCAATGAGAGCAGGCTGCTCAGAGCCTGGTCCAATCTGATCTGGAATGGTTCCAGAGATGGAACATTTACCACCTTTTGGGGCAACCTGGGCCAGTGTTTCACCACTCCCATTGTGAAAAATCCCTTCCTTCTGTCTAGTCTAAATTTCCCTCTTTTAGTTTAAACCCATCAACCCTTGTCTCGGAAATTCCAGACAGGGGGTTAGAACTGGTGATCTTGAAAGTCCCTTTCAACCCAAAACATTCTATGTTTCTATGCTTCTGTGATTCTATGCTTCTATGATTCTACAATATGAAGACTACTGTGGTTTGTTGGTGTTTTGGTGGGGTTCTTTTCATCATTTGCACTGCAGTAGCAATGCTGGAGCAGCTCAAGGTAGAAGTCCTCAGAGAGAAGGAAACAAACAAATCTGAAAACAAATCTGCTTCTCTTTTCAGCCTTTTAGGCTAGAGAGCTGGAGCAGATAACATGGAGACCTCAAGGGTTAGGAAGGGAAATGAAACATCTCTGTTTTGTCTTTTATGATTGCCCACACCCTCATTGTGTGTCGGGTGGCTCAGATCAGCTTCTTCACTAGGGAGCTTTAGTAATCTAACAGTTTCTCTGGCACTCAATAGATCTGCAGCATGGGGATGTGTTACAAAAATGTAGAACACCAAAACATATCATTAGTGATAAATTTACTGGTAAACTGTCTCTTCAGCTGAATCAGCCTCGCTGCTGAATGCCTCTCTCACTGAATAATCTGGAAATTCTTTTAATTGCTGTAAGATGGAGCTTGCTTGTGTAACCTGAATGTTATTTCTCTCTTCCATCCATCTTCATTGCTATCTCAGCAACAAAATGAAAACCATAAATAACAATAATAATAATAAAATACAACTGTTTGTTTGTTTGTTTTTTCCCTAAGTCCTCCAAATGTAGAATGACCACTTTGGAAAATATGTTTTTGCTGAAGTCACAGATTCACAGAATGGTGGGGGCTGGAAGGTACCAATGGGGATCAACTAGTACAACCCTGCTGCTAAAGCAGGGTCACTCAGAACAGGTTGCACAGGAATGTGTTCAGGAGAGTTTTGAAAGTCTCCAGAGAAGGACATTCCACAACCTCTCTGGGCAGTCTGTTCCAGTGCTCCAGCGCTCTCAAGAGAAAGATGTTGAAGTGGCACTTCCTGTGTTCTACTTTGTGTCAGTGTTCTCCAAGCTAAACAGCCTCAGGTGCCTCAGCTTTTCCTCCTCAGAGACATGTTCCTGTTCCCTTCATCATATTCAAAGCCTCCACTGGACTGAACTGAGAAGCCCACAACTGGACCCAGGACTCCAGCTGTGGCAGAGTGGAGAGGTAGAACTTCCCTCAACCTGCTGGCCACCATCTTCTTAATTCACCCCAGGAGACCATTTGCCTTCTTGGCTACAAGAGCACATTGCTAGGTCATGGTGAACTTTCTGTCTACCATTGCTCCCAGGTCCTTCTCCTCAGCGTTGCTTTCCAGCAGGTCCCCCTCAAGCTGAAATAACATTCAGGTTACACAGCCCCCTGCATTGGTGCAGGGGGGTATTCCTCCCAATGTGCAGGACCTGACACTTGCCCTTGTTGAACTTCATGAGGTTCATCTTCCCCAGCTCTGCTGCCTGTCCAGGTCACACTGAATGGCGGCACAGTCACTCCTTTCCAGCTTTGTATTGTCAGCAAATTGGATGAGGTCCACTCCATACCTTCATCATGTCATTGATGACAATGTTGAACAAGACTGGACCATTGGGGAACACTGTGACCTACAAGCCTCCAACTAGACCCTGTACCTCAGATCACAACCCTTTGAGACCAGGTTCAGGCAAATGGTACCACATGATATTGAGGTCACACAGCCATACTTATTTGCTTATTTTTACCCAGGGTCCTTCAACAGAAATGTCTATTTTATGTCTATACATCTGATTTTGGCTCCTTGCCTCCGGTTTCCTGTAGGAAAGAAAAGGGCAAAGTTGGGGTTTTTTTTATACCATATAAAAAAAAAATCTTCAAGATTTATAACAAGTTTTATTTTGTCAGCAGAAGATAAGAAGCAAGTACATTTTGCAGATGGTGTCATGTGAGGAATGCCTCTCAAGTCCTCCTTCAGTGTGGAAGACCTGCTCTGAAGCAGACTTTCCCACTCCCACTCTTGGATCTCAAGCAGGTTTAGTCTAATCATTACATTTTCTAACAGAAAACACTGGAATGAATTTTTTGATCAGAAGGGGGGGGGGGGGGGGGGGGGGAAAGTAGTAAATTCCTGGTAAACATTTAGATTCATCACACTCATTTCAGTGACATTTTTCAGTTTGTTATGAAAAACATTTCAACCAGCAATTTAATGAAGGGGGGTATTTTGCAGCTTGTTTTCACTTTTCAAAAGCCCTACATTTCCACTCCTCTTGGAGAGCTCGGTTTTGTCACTTTTTCACTTCATATTGCCTGCCTTTTTTCATGGAAATTCAAGAAAAGAGGAGTACAAATCAAGTAAATGTTCTTACAGTTGGCCAATGCTACTTCTATCATTGCCATTCTTTTTTCACAGGAGAAGACAAGTGTGGTGGGCTACGCCCATCCTGAAAACAGGGTGGGGAGGGCTTGGGAGAGGGATTTTTTGCCCTCCCTGGAGGGTGTTTTCCTCCCTGGGAAACTGACTTGGTCTGTTCCACTACTGCCCCCACCCCTCCCATGTCCAGCAGGGGTATAAATAGGAGGACATTGCAGTCATTGCTCTCTCTTCCTTCTGCTTCGTGGGGGTGAAAGAGAGTTGCTGCTGGCTTGCTGCTCCCCTGCTTCTCCCCTGCCACGTGGTCCTCCCTGCTGCTTCCACACTTTGCAAAGGACTGGTCCTGTATCTGGTTTTTTTGTTGTTTTTTTCCTTTCCTTTCCCCATCCACCCTTGTTCCTTCCCCTTGTGAACCCTGCCTGTCATTGTTACATAAATATATATATATACTGTTTAAAGAAAAATTCTTTGCCTCTCTACTTCCAAGCCAAACCCAAATTATTTCTTGGTGGATTTACTCTCCTGCCTTTTTTCCCCCCTCTATCTATTGGGGAAGAGGAGGGGGGGAAACAGGAGAGGGATTCTCAGCCTTGCCCCCATCTGAGCTTTTTAAGCCCCAGTTAAGGCTCAAACCACCACAACAAGGCTTAAATAAAATGTTAAGAAAAAAAATAACAGCATAATTATGAATTGCAGCTTTTTCTTCTTCTTTTTTTTTTTTTCTGTCTGAAGAAGCTGAACTATTTCAACCAGGTACTTCTAAGTAAGTTTTCCTCTGTTTGCTTGTTCTTTCTCTAGGTCCTAAGGGAACTAAACTATTGAACTATTGACAATCACCTGACTTTTATCTCTTTTTACCCGAATTCCATTTTTTTCCTTCCCTCCTCATTTACAAGTTCTTCTTTAGCTTATACAACCGGTGGACAGTTTCAACCTGATTTGTTAGGAGAATTATTACAGTACTCCTGACTTCCAGTAAAATGTGTGGCTCAAGGAAAGGAGAAGGGAGGTGTGAGATGGGTCATGCTTTCACAGCCCCGACTTGATATCAGAGTATCCGTGGTGCTGCTAAACCCCAAGATAGATAGCCACAGGAAACCAAGGCTGGGTTGGTTTGATTTAGGTTGGATGCTGAGGAAGGTGATTCTGTCCCTCTGCTCCATTCTAGTGAGAAACCATTTGGAGCCCTGTGTCCAGCTCTGGACTTGTTGGAGCAGGTCCAGAAGAGGCCACAAAAATGATGAGAGGGTTGAAATACCTCTCCTGTGAGGGCAAGATGACAGAGTTGGGATTGTTCAGTGTGCAGAAGAGAAGGCTCTGGAGAGACCATCTTGTGGCCTTGCAATACTTAAAGGGATTCCAGAAAAAAGCTGGGGACAGACTTTTTAGCAGGTCCTGTTGTGACAGGACAAGGGGTGGTTCTTTAAAGATAGAAGAAGATACATTTAGACTAGATATCATGAAGACATTTTTCACAATGAGAGCAGCCCAGTTTGCCCAGAGAGGTGCTAGGTGGTCCATCTCTGACATCATTCCAGATCAGGTTGGATGAGGCTCTGAGCAGCCTGCTCTAGTGGAAGATGTCCCTGCCCAGAGCAGGGGGGTTGTACTAGCTGACTTTAAAGTTCCTTTTCAACACAAAACATTCTATGATGCTGATGAATGTGTTGCCCTCTGGAAGAAACAAATCACTGGAGGCTCTTTGCTCTGCCTCTGGTGAGCAAGCCAATGGGGTCTTCAACATTTGGGACATAATCTTCACTCAGCACTGGCACTGGGTGAAACAAACAGCATCCTATACTCATTCAATTTGATCTCTGGAGTTGTTTGAAATAGGGAGCTCAGTGTGACCCACTGACATCTGAGGTGACAGAAAACCTGGTCTGTCCTGGTGTGTCTGCTTGCGCAGCTGCTTTGTTCCTTTCCTTTTGGAGTCATTGCAGGAAGCTGATTACATCAGGGATTCCTAGAGGTAGTTCCTACGTCAAAAGCTCATGCTTTCCAGCAAAACATCTAAACAAACCACTTCTTGATGAGTCACACATTTCTGTAGCAGTTCCTTCTCTGCTTTGTCCCTTAGTTGAAGGTAAAGAGAGGTAACTCAGTGCCTTCCTTTCCCAACCCTTCCCTTTCTCTGACTCACCACACGGGAGAACTAACACTGGAGACCATCCCCCCGGAACCGGAGTGCTGTCGCAGATAAGGGCTGCCTTTAGAAGTGAGTCAGGCTGGAGTAGGAGGCATGTGATTGTTAAAATATAATAAAACATAATAAGAGAGACACTCCCAATTAATAGGTGATCAGCTGTGATGGGAACAAAGGAAGAGGAAATGGTGTCAGAGAGATGATGCAGCAGGAGTGGTTATTACTACCTGTGCACCTCCACAGCTAATTAAACCCACAGTTCCTCTTCTGTGGCATTATCATCTGAATGATATGGAAAGAGAAAATTGTGAGGGCGAGATGGCTGCACAATGGGCATCTCTTCAGCTGACAGCAGTTCATCTGCACTGACAGAGGTCCAGAAATTGTGTGGATGAAGAGTAAAGTTTCTGACAGCTGCTCCAGCTAACCCAGCTTTGTCTTTAGGTTTAGATTGGCTATCAGGGGAAAATTCTTAACCGAAAGAGTGGTCAGGCTTTGGAACAGGCTGACCAGGGAGGTGGTGGTGTCACCATTCCTGGAGGTGTTAAAAAAAATATGTAGATAGAGCACTTCAAGATGTGATTTAGAGGGCATGGTGGTGTGGGGTTGGTGGTTGGACTTGATGATTTTAGAGGTCTTTTCCAACTTTATTAATGCTGTTGATCTATATGATGTGTAGGTGACTGAAGCTATAATGACACCTAATTAGAATCACAGAATCATAGACTGATTTGGGTTGGAAGAGACCTTTGATGGTCCTCTAGCTCAATTCCCCTGCAATAAGCAGGGACATCTTTAACGAGGTCAAGTTGCTCGGAGCCCCATAAAGCCTGACTATGAATATCTCCAGGGATGTGGTCTCCACCACCCACCTGGGTGAACTGTTTCAGTGCTCCGCCACCTTCATAGTAAAGAATTTGGCTGTCGCCTATCATTCTTCTCTTGGCAATCACATCAAGGGTTGTGTCAAGCAGAGTTATCTCACCTTAGATTGCTTGAGATTTTCAGGGGGACCTAAACATGGCTACATGTGCAATGCAGGTAGAACAGAGCAATTGAAGCACCCGAGAAATGAAGGAAAAATCATTTCAAAAAAGAAAGAAATCCCCTTCTTTACCCCTTCTCTCTCTTATAGGGGAAAGAAAACCAAAACCAAGTAAACCATCACACCAAGTGGACACCAAGTAGACCTAAACTATTTGGTTTGACTCATAACAAAGTGCTTGGATCATCTTCAAGTTATTTGAACTAGGAAAAAAAAAAATCAGCCATTTATTTTATAGGGAGGACAATTTTTCAAATTGAAAAATACCATTTTGAGATTAAGGGTGAAAAAGTTCAGCTTAGAAAAATGTCAAAACAAAGGGGTTTGGCATTTCCCATAAGAAACATTTTGTTTAGAAAATGTCAAAGGGAAATGCACTGACATAAAATATATATATATATATATATATTCCTATGGTATTGTTTTGCAATTTTGGGCTAAATTCAACCTAATTCTGCAAAGGTTTTCATCCCTCTGAAATCTATTTTTAATTGGAAGTATTATGTGCTAAATAGAATAGAACAGAATAGTCTAGATTGGAAGAGACCTTCAAGATAAATTCCCTATATTCACTCTGGATAAATGTATAATCAATTTTATGAGTGCCTACCAAAGATGCATTTAATGTTCAGCTTAAGGCCAAGGTAACTTGTGTTCAAGCCTGGTGACCAGCCCAGAGGATGTGAGACCACTCTGAAAATTATCTGTAACAGTCCCACTTTTTCGTCTGTGATTATGTGTTAGCTTATGATACACATTCATTGAACAAGTTAGTTCAGTGTCCAAATATCTCCTTCAGTAAAGTCTTGAGATTTTGCCCAAGTTTAGAATCTCTCTTTACTACTGTTCACCCAAACTGAAATAAGCAATCTAATTCTGATCTAGAAAAATCATAGAATTATAGAGTCATTGAGGTTGGAAAAGACCTCTAAGATCATCAAGTCCAACCTTCTACCCCACACCTCCATGACTATATCCCAAAGTGCCACATCTACTTCTTTTTTGAACACCTGCAGGGAGAATAGAATGGAATGGAATGGAATAGAATAGAATAGAGTAGAGTAGAGTAGAGTAGAGTAGAGTAGAGTAGAGTAGAGTAGAGTAAAGTCTATAAGATTGGAATAGAGTAGAATAGAATAGAATTAACCAGGTTGGAAAAGACCTTTGAGATCATCAAGTCCAACCTATCATCCAACACTATCTAATCAACTAAACCATGGCACCAAGCACCCCATCCAGTCTCTTCCTAAACACCTCCAGTGATGGTGACTCCACCACCTCCCTGGGCTTCCTTTTCCAATGCCTCACCACTCTTTCAGTAAAGAAATTATTCCTAAAAGATGTGATAACAAACAGCAGACTGTGATAATAAACAGTAGACTACAAAGTGTCTGGTATATTACAGTGGGATTCCCTGGTAAGCAGCAGAATCTACATTAAAGAGTGAGACTAATAAGTGGACAGTAACTATGAACTACTGTGGAAGAGTCAATGTGGCTCTGGAAAGGAGAATCAGCTGTAGTTGAGGGAGAGCAAGAGTCTAACCCTAAATTCTAAATCCTGTTGCTGGAAAGAGAGTCCTATGCTAGAAGAATCAAAGGTCTGACCCAATATGTAAGAAATTATTTATTAAGAATCACAATTGGGCAACAGCATCACATGCAGATTGTTTATTTTATAGTTAACAAATACATTCTGCTGAGGGTTGATGTCAGCTTTTCCCTTTTACCAGTTTGTATACAGCTTGTTTTTGAAACAGGATGTCATCTGAGCACTCTAATGACCCAGTTACCACAACTGAAACGTGACAAACACACCAGGAACCAGAACATTCAATTATTCTCTATGGTTCTAATGACTCAGTTTGACTTAGGAAAAACTAACAAGTGTGCCCCCAAAACAAGGACATTGAACTGCTGGAGCAGATCCAGAGGACCTGAAGACAGTCAGAGGGCTGAAGCACCTATATTACATGGACAGACTACAACACTGGGGTTTTTCAGCCTGGAGAAGGGAATGCTTCAGGGAGATCTTGTAAGCAGCCTTCCAGTACTTGAAGAGGGCCTACAAGAAAGCTGGGGAGAGACTTTTCACAAGAGCTTGCAGTGACAGGACATGTCCTGTTTTAAAACTTCCATGTCACACTTCCATATGAATTATGCTCCTGATGGTGCCTCCTACAACAAACGCTCACATATAATTAGATCTTGCTGAAGCTTGTACAGATTCTTTATGGTAATTTCATGAGACTTTTCCTTCTTCATTTGGATGTAGATTTTCTGTGCATGTGTGTCTCACTCTCCATCTCACTCCTGTCCTGAGACAGACGTGCTTCCAGATGGCACAAACTTGCCTGGGTCGTGGGTGACAGTGACAGCAATGCTTCCAGTACCTCCATACTGACAGGAGCAGACTTTTGGCACTGGGAGAGGTGGCACATCACATACCTCCTCAGCTCTGGTATTATGAACAGAGATAAATGCATAAACCCTATATTCTTGTGATCTGTCTGTGGTTGACTGGACCATCTGTGTCTTCAAGGGCTAAGGAAATAGCTTCACATGGGAAACAAGGTTCAAGTGGAAGACAAGACTTGAACAGTATGCAGCTTCTTTGCCCTTTAGTCCTTCTGGAGAAGCCATTTGTTTCTGTGATCATGCAATGAAGCAACCAATAACAAAAAGGCAATTAAAGTATGGTGATGGAGTAGAGAACTACACAAATATTTGGACTGTATTGTGCCTAGGGAGGCATATGAAATCTGATGTCACTTTGAATGGAGAACAATCAGTTGTGCAGCCTGTTGACCCTGTAAACTTTGGACAGGCCAGATGGTGCCAAGGATCCTGAAGAAGCTCTTCAAAGCCTAAAAACTGGCAGAACTGAGGTCACTGCTTCACCCCTACCACTGACTCAGCCTACCATGTACTGGCCTGCACCCCTGCTCCCTGAAAAGTTTGAAAAGGTAATCACAGTGAAGCTCATCTTCCACAGCAACCCCATGGACTAGCAAAAGCATCACTCGCTTCAAAAAGCAAGGATTGGAGGTAAAGGTCAAACAGAAGCACACTAGAAAGCATTCAGTGATTATTCAGACTTTTTGTTGTTCATCTCCTTCTGTGATAGCAATGCTTAAGAGCATGGAGTATGTATCCTGGCTCTCCACCAAGATTTCTTCCCTAAGTATTTTGCTGTTCTCACGTTAAAAGCATCTCTGGGAATCATGTTTCTACAGCATCTTCATCAGATTTTGCTACAGGGTAGTCCACCCATACTTGCAGTTGTCTGCACAGGGACATCCAGAGTATATTTCCCTGCCTAAGGAGAGCAGAGCATGGATGCAGGGGGATGCTCTCTCCTTGGTTTTGTTCAGATACAGGATCAAGATGTGGTCAAAAAGCAGGGTCTGGGCTAGGACTGCAGGAAAGGCTTAGACAGTGCATTCTTATGCCAAAAGATGCCTGCTTCCAGCTGTGCCCCACTGGTTATTCAGTATGAACAATCAAAAGCCCAGAGCTCTTCCCTGAACCCAAGTCCATTTGGGAAAGTGGGGGGGATGCAAAGTTCTAGGCTCACTTAAAACCGGTTTTTAGGAGGCTATATGGAGTCAGTGTCACTATCTTCAGTTGATGTCTGGGCAAACTGAGGAGAAATGGTTTGTCCAAAGTATCTCCAAAAGCTACAGCAGGTCTAAGGAAAAGATCCAGATCCCCTGAATTTCTGTATAGTGTAACAACCATTAGAAAACATCACACAGGTCATGCTCCAGCTGTTGGAAATAGCTTAGCCACCTGAGCAGCATCATTCAATGGAAGCAAAATACCTTCTTGATAATGACTGATGACAGTGGAGACCAAACCTCTATTTCTGTCTGCAGTTTCCTGAGGCTGAACTGAATAATGCCTTGAGTATTGTGTCCAGTTCTGGGCCCCTCAATTTAAAAAGGATGTTGAGATACTTGAACATGTCCAGAGAAGGGCAATGAGGCTGGTGAGAGGCCTCATGCACAAGCCCTATGAGGAGAGGCTGAGGGAACTGGGGTTGCTTAGCCTGGAGAAGAGGAGGCTCAGAGGAGACCTTATTGCTATCTAAAACTACCTGAAGGGAGGTTGTAGCCAGGAGGAGGTTGGTCTCTTCTCCTAGGCAACCAGCACCAGAACAAGAAGACACAGTCTCAAGCTGCACCAGGGGAAGTTTAGGCTGGAGGTGAAGAGAAAGTTCTTCCCAGCAAGAGTAATTGGCCATTGGAATGTGCTGCCCAGGGAGGTGGTGGATTCCCCATCCCTGGAGGTGTTGAAGAGGGGATTGGACACTTGGTGCCATGGCTTAATAGTCATGAGGTCTGTGGTGACAGGTTGGACTTGATGATCCTTGAGGTCTTTTCCAACCTTAATGGTTCTATGATTCTTCTTTTCCTAGTTCACTGGAAGTTCATGGTCCCTAAAAGTACTAACCACTCAATTTCTCCTTTCTTTGTTTAAAGTTAATTCCCATTGTTCATTTTTGAGGTGCTTTACAGAGAGTGGAACCTCAGTCAAGCTTTTTCTGCCAGCTTCTTACCCACAAAAATCATGGAAATCCAAGTTATTCTGCAAACACCTTGAATCATGTGATTTAAGAGCAGAAGGAAACGGCCAAGGTTTGAAACAAGAGGCTCAGGGAAGTGGTAGAGTCACCATCCCTAGAGGTATTCAAAAAATGTGTAGACACAGCACTTCAGGACATGGTTCAGTAGTCATGGAAGTGTTGAGTTGGTAGTTGAAACTGATGATCTTAGAGGTCTTTTTGAACTGAAACAATTCTATGATTTCATGATTCTATGACTCTAATGAAATAATCTTTTATTAGCAATATGCAAGGGTTTTAGATAAGTATTCTTTTAAACAGCAGCACAATTCCTGTTATGGCCCACGGCGTTTTTGATGAGCTGTGAGAATTCTGCACGCTTTAAAAGCATCCTCAGCACCCAATGCAACACCAGAAAGGCCGTAGGCATCTTGGGGTTTTAAAGAGTGAGGAAGAACTGAATGGGTTTATTTTCACTTTGTTGTTTCTAGTAGCAGCAAGTTCTTTGCAGGTTATTGATGGAGTCAGTGTCCTGGGAAGACCGTCAATGATACAAGGTCATTTGCTGGTCATGTTCATGCCCGAAAGCCACATGGAGGTGTAAGTAAGCATGCTAAAAATCAATCCTCTGTGTTTCCCTTTCTTCAGAAGAGCTCAGGTATTCATTCACCTCTTTGAACAGCTGGTTGCAGATGGAAACCACAGCAAATGCCGATGGCTTCTCTATGCGATGGGCTTGCAAGAGCTCTGGAAGTCTCCCTGGGTAAATACCAGTCTTGGTAATTTCATTCTGCTGCAGATTACTTACCAAATGACACCTTGTGAGTTAACATCAAATTAGTATGGAAGTCACATGTTGCAATCAAAGACAGCACACAAAGAAACTGTGCAAAGCATCCCCACTGTTGCTGCCATCTGAATTGGTAACAAACCAGGGAGATATTTTCTAGTCTCTTGTCATACAACCTTGATGTGGTTGAAAACCTGTCAGGCTGTGCTGCCATTCAGTGACACCTGAACAGGCTGGAGGGTAGGGCAGAGGGGAACATCATGAAGTTCAACAAGGGCAACTATAGAATCCTGCATGTGGGGAAGAATAACCACATGCACCAGTACAGGTAAGGGGTTGATCTGTTGGAAAGCAGGGAGTACTGGGTCCAGTTCTGAGCTCCCCAGTTCAAGAGAGACAGGGAATTATTGGAGAGAGTCCAGTGGAGGTTACAAAGATGCTGAGGGCACTGGAGATCCTCTCTGATAATTAAAGGCTGAGACACCTAGGGCTGTGTAGCCTGGAGAAGAGCATACTGAGAAGAAATCTTCCCACTGCTGATCAATAGCTAAAGGGCAGGGGGGCAGAGGATGGTGCCAAACTCTTTTCAGTGGTGCCCAGTGGTAGGAGAAGGGGCAATAGGCACAAATTAGAACACAAGAATTTCCAGCTAAATATAAGGAACTACTTCTTCATTTTGAAAGTGCCAGAACCCTGGACTAGGATTCCCAGAGAGGTTGTGGAGTTTCCTTCTCTGGAGATACTCAAAATCCACCTGGACGTGATCCTGTGCAACCTGCTCTGGGTGACCCTGCTTTATCAGGGGATCTGGACTAGATTATCCACAGAGGTCACTTCCAACATAATAATTCTGGGATTCTGTGGACCTTTTGAAGAGCAAATGTGAACAATGTAAGAAGTCTGCTAGTTCAGGATAAAACTAATCTAGGCAAACTGAGGCATGTTAACAGGTTTAACTGGCTAAATCAATCCGTTATTCTATCATCCTGGCTTAGCAGTGTCCTCAATAAAGACACTGAGGCTCTGCCCCCCTAGTCAGAAAGGACCAGTTGTTCCCTCCTGGCCGTGATGCAGATGTTGACGTGTAAAAGCGGAGCATATTCAACAAACTGGTTGGAAATGGCCTGCTGATTCATTGATGAAGGAATGTTTTGTGGATTCTGATTAAATATCTCTTGGGAAACAGAAAACATAAAAAAATGAAAAGGAGTGCAATGTTCCAGGATAGCTGAAACTTCTCTGACCTTTCCAGCAGATAACGTTTCCCTTCTTTGTTTCCAAATTACTTTTGTACTTCATTTTTCTCCTGCCTCTGACTGTATATTTAGTTAAATCATAGAGAATTAATTAAAAAGTAAAAATCAGAGGAACACCTTTGTGCTTCAGTTAAGTGTTTCAGTCAAGCCAACCTTTTAGCCTCCAGCCAATCTGTTTGGCCTTTTGGCCTGTGCTAGACCCTTGCATAAAGAAGGTGAGAGAAAGCGAGCTGGCTCATAGAGTCCCTTAATGAGCTATGGGGCACTTCATACCAAGAAGACAACTTCCCTGAGTGCAAACTGCACATCTTATGGTGCTCACAGTATGAGAAAACTATTGCCACCTTTTTATGAAGCAGACGCTTTGCCAAGTTGTGAACTACTGCAGCTTGTTGTTCTGCATCCCTTGGTGAATACATTACTTCAACGTGAGTCACAGCAGCCTCAGCAATCAATACACTGAGCATGGCATGATGTTCAGCTCCATGTTCCCTTCTGCTTTTGATGCCAGTGCTGTCACTTCTGATTTGTAGAAATAAATCAAAGATCAGTAACCCAAATCTAGCAGTCCAATCACACAGTTTCTGTCTAGTAAAACAGCCAGGTGGGTCTGGACATCAGTGG
The DNA here is from genome assembly GCF_014839835.1 of Dryobates pubescens. Lineage (NCBI taxonomy): Eukaryota > Metazoa > Chordata > Aves > Piciformes > Picidae > Dryobates > Dryobates pubescens. The sequence goes on along the minus strand of NC_071625.1, from coordinate 14,485,782 downwards.
GGTTCATGGCACAAGAACACACACCATATGCCTGTATCTGGAGCTAAAGAATGCACACATGCATGGGTCCTACGCCACAGCCTGTAAGATTCTGTGAGCTCCACTTCATCCTACCTAGCTTTCAACACTTAACTGAGTCATTTAATAATTTTAATGCCCATTTAAGTAAAGGAAAAGAAGCAAGCAAAGATCAAGGTCACCTTCAGAGACACTCTCCTGCTTCCCTTTACCTTCAAACATAGCCTGTGTAACTGAATCCTTAATTTAACTAATCACTAATAGCTGACTGTTAAATTAAGAACTTAAGTGGTGCTGAACCTTGGCCTGAAGCACAAAAGAGAGTTTTTTGGCTAATTCCTATTCATTAAAGCCTCACTTTCTAAGTCAGGACTTCTTTGAAATCACACCTGCAGTAGACAAGCTAAACTAAATCTACATTTACTCTCCCTTTTTCACAGAGGCAATGAAAGACAAACTCCCTTGCTCATGTTTATGCCCTTGGCAAAAGTGAGAATTAAATCCGGCTCTCTTCAGTTTCACAAAAATCACCGAATGGCAGGGGTTGGAAGGGACCCTTGGAGATCACCTAGTCCAACTGATGGACTAAATGCAGGTTCACCCAGAGCAAGTTGCACAGAGACACTTTCAGGTGGGTTTTGAAAGTCTCCAGAGAAGGAGACTCCACAGCCTCTCTGGGCAGCCTGCTCCAGTGCTCTGTCACTTTCAAAGCAAATTAGTTTTTCTTCAAATTCAAGTGAAACATCCTGTGTTTGTAGCCATTGCTTCATGTCACATCAGTGGCCACCACCAAAAAGAGCCTGGCCCCATCATACGGAACTCCAGATGTTGATAAGCATTGATCAGATCCCTTCTCAGATAGCTCTTCTTCAGGATAAACACCTTCAGGTCTCTCAGCTTTTCCTCCTCACAGAGCTGCTCCAGTCCTCTCAGTACTCTTGTATCCTCCCCTGGCTGGACTCTCTGCAGTAGTTCCTTGTCCATCTTGAGCTGAGGAGCCCAGAACAGAACCCAATACTCCAAATGTGGCCTCACTAGGGCAAAGTAGAGGAAGAGGAGAGAACCCTTTCTCTTGCTCTCTCTTACTAAACAACATGAAAGGATCCAAAACCTGCAGATTTCTGTCCAACCCATCTTATGTGAAGCTCTGGAAGGGCACAAAAGAAGTTCCAGCTTCAGAGTTTTAAGCTTTGTGACAGACATGGGGATAATAGTATTAATTAAAATACTATTACAGTGCTTAGTGGGAATTATTTGGCTGATATAATTAGAAAAGACAACATGTCATTATGCCATCTCCATGATGTACAAACAGTAACAGCATCTACTGTAAATTACTATGGCAATAGCAATTAGCTGGAGTTCTAATCTAACTTATTGTAATGAGCTATGAAAGGAAATGCAGGGCTCAGGAAGAGACAGCAGCTGTTGAATCCTGCGTAGCTCCCATCCATGGTCTTGTTGTAACATGGTATCAGAGGCTGAAGCTTTACAGGGTGGTAGAGATGACACAGGAATTTGAATACAGATCTGGATCAGAATCCATAAAAAACATGGGACAGTCCTCCAATTCAGCTTTGTGTTCTGTTTTCAGCATGTCAACACGCCTGGAAATTGAATCCAATACCCATTTTCTGTGGAGAAAGTCCCTCTTCTCTTCTACTCCAGAACTATCCTGTGGAGTCACTTTCACCTCACCTGCTCCTGCTCAGGAGATAAGTATTTTGGACCATTATTTATGTTTCTTAAATACTAGCTTTCCAGGTTCATGAAATGTCTTGCTGTGAGCCAATGTCTTGTGTCCAGGTGTGGACTGTGGTGATATGGATACTCTCGACATCCCTTCTACACCTGGAGGACTGTCCCTTCTCTCAAATGCTCCTATTTCCCAACAGCCGCCAAGTTTCATTCTGTGACCCCCTTAGTCTCTAGGGGGTGCTTGACTGAGTTCTTAGAGAGTCAAACATTCTCTTAATTTGCCCAGTAGAAATCCCTATCCAGCTGTCTAGCACAGAGTATGATGGCACTAGGATACATGGCTGGAGGGCCTAGAGCTCCCTAAATTCCTTTGCCTCCCATAGTGCAAAGGGAATAGATAGAAGTGACTTAATAAACCACAGCTTTGCGGCTGTCATAGAATCACTGAACTGTTTTGGTTGGAAAAGACCTCTAAGATCACCAAGTCCAACAATTATCTAACTCTACCAAGTCTGGTGCTAAACCATGTTACAGTAGTGAGACACTGGAACATGTTGCCCAAGGAGACTGTGGATGCTCCCTCCCTGGAGGTGTCCAAGACCAGTTTGGACAGGGTCTTGAACAACCTGGTCTAGTGGAACGTGTCCCTGCCCATGGCAGGGGGATTGAAACCAGATATCTTTAAGGTCCCTTCCAACCCAAACCATTCTATGAATCTATGATTTATAGCCAGGATATGTATCAATGGGAAATGAAGCGTGTACCTCTTTGCCAAGGCAATGAAAGTGGTAAAAAAGGAGCCAAATGTTCAGATAAGTCTTTTTAACTTCTTTTCCTAGGTAGCTGAATGTGTTTTGCTAATTTAATCTAGTCCTAAGTACTGGCTGTATTTCATAGAGAAGTATTTCATGGCTGAAATACTGATATTGAGAGAGATATATTGAGCTTTTTGGATGAAAAGAGACCCACATCCATCACATTTTATTTTTATTGTAAAATTGATATTTGCAATATGAAGAGAAATACATTTAAGGATCATTATATAAATATACATATCTATTCAATAAGATAGATGAATATCTATTCAATAATATATTGATCTATAGTGATATATATAAACAAAGGCACAAGAGACATCTTGCTGTTTTGACAGTTGCTGGAGTGTGCCAGAATTGCAGATAGAAAATTTACAGAATGGGCTTGATTTTTTTTCTGAAGGAGACATTCCTTGTCTGAAATCCTTTATGATTTCACATCTTCTCTGTGGATGGGGGAAAGGAGAGCAGTGAGCTTGTAACAGAGCAAATTCTTGGCACTGGCGAGGCTGCAGCACAAATAATGGGTTCAGTTTTGGTCCACTCACTCCAAGAAGGATACTGAGATGCTGAAGGGTGTCCAAGGAAGGGCAGCAAAACTGGTGAAGGGTCTGAAAAACAAGTCTTCTGAGGAGCAGATGAGGGAACTGTGGTTGTTTAATGTGGTGAAAAGGAGGCTGATGGGGGACCTCATTGCTCTCTACAACTACCTGAAAGGAGGCTGGAGCCAGGTGGGGGATCAATCTCTTCTCTCTAGTATCAGGTGATAGAACAAGCAGAAATGGCCTGAAACTGTGCCAGAGGAGGTTTAGGTTGGATATTAGGAACAATTTATTTCCTGAAAAAGTGGTCAGACATTGGAACAGGCTGCCCATGAAGGTGGTGGAGTCACCATCCCTGGATATCAGACCAGGGGCTTTGAGAAAATGTTGTTCTATCTGAATACAAAAAATGTATGTCTAGTTGTTTAAAAACAGCAAATAACTTGAGTGAATACAATCACCTGCTCGGTTTTGCACATGTTGGACTAATATGTGGAATTTTAAAGTCAGACCTCATCTAAGTAAATTTTCTTAGGGCATTTTATAATCAATTGAAAAAGTCTCCTTCTACAGGAGGTGAGTTCCTCCTCTCTGTTTCGGATTTTAAGAAGACAGGAAATGGCCTCGAGTAAGCGGTTCCCTTTTTTGCCCCAATATGCCTAAGGATTATTGATGGCTCTCCTTTTGATACTCCTTCCAACTCTTCTTCCCAATACAGATGCTCTCTCCATTCCCTCTCTACCTGGGGGAACTTGTCTTCTAAATTCTTCTGTCCGTCCCTTGTTCATCCATTCCCTTTCTCAACAACCACCAGGTTTCATCCTGCACCCCTCTTGGAGCCAAACTGTGGTCTCCTGATACTCTTTGGAACTTCACTGAGTTCCCTGAAGTATATACACCTTCTTGTCTTCCCCACCAAAGATGAGGCTGCAGATCCGACCAGCATCACTGCTATTGATAATACTGACAGCTCATTTCCTGCACAACACAGCCATCAGCTGGCTGGATTTAAAATGACATCAGAGTTCATAATCCTGTAGCTACTTCATCAGATCTGTGATCACAAGAGCCTAGGTTTTCAGTAGATTTCATGCCCTTTCACGTGTCACCTTTTAGTGGCCTCCCAGTACCTGAAGAGGGCCTGCAAGAAAGCTGGGGAGGGCAATTTTTACATGGGCTTGAGATAAAGTGAGGGGCAATGGCTTTAATCTGAAAAAGGATAGATTTAGACTGGAGATTAGAAGAAATTCTTTACAGCAAGGGTGGTGAGACACTGGAACAGGCTGCCCAGGGAGGCTGTGAATGCCCCCTCCCTGGAGATGTTCAAGGCCAGGTTTGATGAGCCTTGACCAATCCTTTCTAGTGGAAGGTGTTCCTGCCCGAGGCAGGAGGGTTGTAACTAGATGACCTTCCAACCCAAACCATTCTGAATTCTATGATTGATTCTGTCATCATATTATTCAGAAAATGTTCCTTCCCTCCTTTCTTTAACATTCTTTTCTATTTCAGTCAGTCCTACAGATTCAACTCACTAGATGCTTTTGACCTCCCAAGGTGCTAGTGAGCTAGTTGGTTTTCAATCCATACATTGTCATTTCTTACCACTTTAAATTCAAGTCTGTCATTATGCAACACACACAAAAAAACAAACCCAGCCTTTGATACTCATGGTCAAGGTTAGCTTGAGGGGGGAAAAAAAACATCTACACCCCTATGTGACTTACAACTGGATGTGAGGTTACCCTATGTCACCCATTCCAATTTGCTATAAAGCATTTTATTGCTTGAAAGAGCAAATAGAATAGAATAGGATATGAGTAGAATAGAATAGAATAGAATAGAATAGAATAGAATAGAATAGAATAGAATAGAATAGAATAGAACAGGTTGGAAGAGACCTTCAAGATCATCGTATCCACCCTGTCATCCAACACCATCTAATCAACTAAACCATGGCACCAAGCACCCCATCCAGTCTCTTCCTAAATTTATGCAGACCAAAGGATTGGCCAAAATTAAATGACAATACTCTCCACTCTGAATTCATTTGGCTTAAACAAACAAAATAGCAATATATGAAGAAAAAACCTTGTGAGATTGATAAAGACAGTGGAATGATGACTGTAAAGTGGATTTTCCTACTTTAAATGCATAGGTTACATTTTCTTTATGCAGTCTTTAAATAATTCATTAGTCCCCAAGACAGTTTTATTAAGTCTGTGAGTATTGCTATGGAATCCCAAGTAGCTGTAACTTCTCTGAAGCTTATAGGACAAGGCAGCTGGAATGCTAAAACATACCTGAAATGAAATAGTCATATATTTGTGCTGGGAGGTTGTATGTTGTCAAACTATAGCTGCTTTTTATTCTCCGTGATCTGAGATCTCAGATCATTAGTAATCTATGGAGGTGATCAACAAAGATCAGTCACAACTCAGCAGCTTTTAGCGTTATTTTTCTACCCAGCTGAGCAGCAGGTGTCACTGACAAGGAAAGCATGGGCTGCTTCTGGCAGACCATCAAGCTTCTAATGTTTATTCTTTATTTTACTCAGTGATTCTATGGCTTTTTTTTTTTTTCTGGTTAGGTAAAAGGCAGGAGGTTCATCAGTAAAAGACAACTGTTAATAGGATATGTAGGTTTGTAGCTGGATGTCGGTTACTTCAACTCAGAGGTGCTTCTGAATTAAAAGTACAGGTAGCTACTTCTAACACAACATGTACTTCATCTTAGACCCAGGACTAATCATAGAATCATAGGTTGGAAAAGACCTTCAAGATTATCAAGTCCAGCTACTCTACCAAACCCACCACTAAGCCATATCCCCAAGCATCACATATACACAGCTTTTAAACACATCCAGGGATGGTGACTCACCCACCTCTCTGGGGCCCTTACAGCAAGCAACAAAACCTTCATTTACTTTTTCATCACTGTACTTTTTATTTCTAAGGTTCCCTCAAAGAGGAAGAGTCTTTGTGTATACCTTGCACAACAAGAGCTCAAGAGAACACCTAAATTCAGGGAGATTCAAGTTTCTTCAAGATACACAATCCAGTTTTACATCAAGAATAAGATCAAATCCCACCACTGAAATCACTCAGCCAGGACACCCAGACTGCTTGCCCACATCTTTTTCAAAAGCTATGTGACACTTAATGAAGTTTTTCTCTCTCTTCATTGTCCATTGATGCATCCTAAGTCTAACTTAGATACCTATCTTTTAACTGTTGATACTAAATAATAGGGCAAGGGGCAATGAGTACAAACTAGAGAACACTGGAAGTTCCACTTAAACATAAGGGGTGTTTGGGGGTGTCAGAGCACTGAACCAGGTTTCCCAGAGAGGTGGTAGAGTCTCCTTCTCTGGAGAGATTCCAAAACCACCTGGACGGGATTCTGTGCAGCCAGATCCAGGTGAACCTGCTTTAGGAGGGTGGTTGGACTAGGTGATCACCAGATGTCCCTTACAACTTATAAAGTTTAGGGGCTGGTCTCTTCTCCCAGGCAACCAGCACCAGAACAAGAAGACACAGTCTCAAGCTGCACCAGGGGAGTTTAGGCTGGATGTTAGGAAGAAATTCTTCATAGAAAGAGTGATTGGCCATTGGAACGGGCTGCCCAGGGAGGTGGTGGAGTCACCACCAGTGGAGGTGTTTAGGAGGGGACTTGATTGGGTGTTTGGTGCCATGCTTTAGTTGATCAGATGGTGTTGGATGATAGGTTGGACTGGATGATCTCAAAGGTCTCTTCCAACCTATTCTATTCTATTCTATTCTATTCTATTCTATTCTATTCTATTCTATTCTATTCTATTCTATTCTATCCTATCCTATCCTATCCTATCCTATCCTATCCTATCCTATCCTATTCTATCCTATTCTATAATTCTGTAATCTATTTTTAACTGGAACTCTGATGCTATATAAACAGTAAGTTCTGATCTGATCATGTTTCTTTGGAAAAGTATTTCCTTGTTTCTAGTATTTCCTTGTTTCGTACAGATAGTTGGTTAGCTTTTTTTCCCCTCTATTTGAATGTGGTTTTCAGCCTCTTGAATTGCTGCATTTTGCAGTTGTTTGCGTGGCTGAATGGGGTTTTCAGGCATGGCAGGTTGCCAGGGTGAAACAGTGTAAAAATACTTAAAAGAAAGAGTTAGTGAGAATACCTTACTGCAATACTCCACAAATCAACCATCTCATGCTAAAACAAATGTCCTTCTCTATACAGAGTTAATTGGTCCAGATCTGGCCCCACTACCTTGGACACAATACACTGAATACAAATTCTTTTCTGTTGTGTTTTCATGCAATTTTTATCCCTTCTAGATGAGACAATGTGCTGTGAATTGGGAGCCCCAAAGCATCAGATCAGAAATGTTTGGCTACTCAAAGTGTTAACTGATGGTTCTTGGTGTCAGGCTAATAAATGTTTTCAACAACGTGGAGCATTCTGCCCCAGTGTTTGTTTATTTGCTTTTGGAGGTTGTCTTGTTAAGTCGTTCCAAGGGGGAAAAAAATCCAGCATGATAAGAAAAAAGTCAAATTTTCATGAACACTCTGAGCACCTTACCTTTGGAAATGATCATTCATGCAAATTTCTTGTTCATACCTGCCTTCCAGCTCACCAAGCATACTCCATTGGATCTCTCCAAGCTTTAGGGAACTGGAATTGTTTCTCCTTTCTATTTCCAGACAAATAAGACCAGTAGATGCTGAGTCCAGCTGCAAGAAAATCTGGAGCTTAGCAGCAAAAGCAAACACAGCTGGAAGTCTTCCTTTTCAACCTGCTCTAGGTGAACCTGCTGTAGAAAAGGGATTAGTCTAGACGATCCCCAGAGGTCCCTTCCAAAGAGGTGGTGGAGTCACCATCCCTGGAAGTGTTCAAGAGGGGATTGGACGTGACACTTGGTGCCGTGGTTTAGTCATGAGGTCTGTGGTGACAGGTTGGACTTGATGATATTTGAGGTCTCTTCCAACCTTGGTGATTAGGTGATTCTGTGGCTAAGTCTCACAATGTCTCACAATGGACTCACATAATAGAATCATAGAACGGTTTGGATTGGAAGGGACCTTTAAAAATCACCTAGTCAAGCCCCCTGCAGTGAGCAGTGACATCTTCAATTAGAACAAGGTGTTCAGATGCTTTTTCAACCTGACCTTGAATGCTTCCAGGGATGTGAGATCTACCAGCTTTCTGGTCAACCTGTGCCAGTGTCTCACCACCTCCAGTGTAAAAAATTTCTTAGGTCATCTTGACTTTTCTGCCAGGCTGAAGAAGGATGATTAGTATCTTTGGAGAGAGCCAAATGAAGCCTGTGTGTAATATTAAAAGTAATCTTTTTAATTTCTTCTAAACTTTTTCCCATCAAAATGACGTTTTATTTAGACAGTAAAAAAAAAAAAAACAACACACCCACATCACTTCTCTTTTTCCCTTGCAAAAAATGTAGGATGTAAAATGAGCAATTTTCCCCTGAATTATCTGCTAATTATGTTTTTTGGTTTAATTTTCTATTACTCCTGAAGAATCAGCAAGAATAGCTTATTTTTCATCTTTTTTTAATTCCTTCCTCTGAAAACACAGCCCATTATCTAACATACTAGCTCATTTGCCATCTCATCTGCAAGCTGGTGTTTTAAAGAGTGCTGCAGCAGTCTTGACATGAAGCACTGATAATTTTGAATAGAGAAGAGAAGAGAAGAGAAGAGAAGAGAAGAGAAGAGAAGAGAAGAGAAGAGAAGAGAAGAGAAGAGAAGAGAAGAGAAGAGAAGAGAAGGAGAAAAGAAAAAAAAAAGAAAAAAAAAGAAACAAGAAAAGAAAATAAAATATAAAAGAAAAGAAAAGAAAAAGAAGGAAAAGAAAAGAAAAGAAAAGAAAAGAAAAGAAAAGAAAAGAAAAGAAAAGAAAAGAAAAGAAAAGAAAAGAAAAGAAAAGAAAAGAAAAGAAAAGAAAAGAAAAGAAAAGAAAAGAAAAGAAAAGGAAAGAAAAGAAAAGAAAAGAAAAGAAAAGAGAAACCAAGTTGGAAGAGACCTTCAAGATCATCATGTCCACCCCATCATCCAACACCACCTAACCAACTAAACCATGCAACCAATCACCCCATCAAGTCTCCTCCTAAACACCTCCAGTGATGCTGACTCCACCACCTCCCCGGGCAGCACATTCCAATGGGCAAACACTCTCTCTGTGAAGAATTTCTTCCTAACATCCAGTCTGAACCTCCCCTGGTTCAGCTTGAGACTGTGTCCTCTTGTTCTGGTGCTGGTTGCCTGGGAGAAGAGACCAGCCTCCGCCTGTCTGCAACCTCCTTTCAGGTAGTTGTAAGGAGCAACAAGGTCTCCTCTGAGCCTCCTCCTCTCCAGGCTAATCAGAATCATAGAATCAGCCCCAGCTCCCTCAGCCTCTCTTCATAGGGTTTGTGCTCCAAACCCCTCACCAACTATGTTGCCCTTCTCTGGACATGTTCCAGCAAGTCAACATCTTTCCTAAACTGAGGGGCCCAGAACTGGACACAGTAGTCAAGGTGTGGCCTAACCAGTGCTGAGTCCAGGGGCAGAATGACCTCCCTGCTCCTGCTGGCCACACTGGAAACAAAGACTTAATTGCACAGAGATGGACATTTTGTTTGTCAAGGGAGAGAGGTGACATGAAGCTGTATGGATTTCTCCTTGGTTGGGAGGTAAGCACTGGTGTCACTTAACCCATCTCTAAAGTCTTCTCCATTTTTCCTGGGCAAAACATGCAAAATATCATTTATGTGTGCTGTAATATGATTTATATTCAGGCTCTGTGCATCCAAAATATATATAAAAATGATGGCTTTAACACCTCTGAGTATCTACTTCCACCAACTTAATTTTTCTCTGACATTACTCAATTGGATCCACACTCCTTTCCAAAACTTCTCACTTATCCCTGGCACACATTTGTGGACTCAACGAATGATTCATATTCCAGGCTGTAATTTCCTGTTGATTTTTAGTGACTCATTTATATGCTGGCTCAGCACCACTTACATCTAGGCTGAAATGGTCTTATATTTGTTCAATACTGTTTTGTGGTTCATTTTCCATAAAATCTTAAGAGGAGAAATGAATCTTCCTATTAGCATTGAACTGGCAATATGTGTTGGAAGGCACCCGGGATGGTATAGTGGATATTTGCCCCACACCTCTACACTTATAACATTGTAGAATCATAGAATTGTTTCAGTTGGAAAAGATCTCTAAGATCATTGAATCCAATTGTCAACACAACACCACCATGGCCATTAAGCCACAGCCCAAAGTGCCACGTCCACACGTTTCTTGAACACCTCTGGGGATGGTGACTGCACCTCCTGCTCTGGCAGCCTGTTCCAATGCACCACCAGTAAAGGAATTTTTCCTAATATCCAATCTAAACTTTCCCTGGAACAATTTCAGGTCATTTCCTCTCATTCTATCATTTGATACTAGAGAGAAGAGACCAACACCCACCTCACTACAACCTCCTTTCAGGTGTAGAGAGCAATGAGGTCTCCCATCAGCCCCCTCTTCTCCAGACTAAACTCTCCCAGTTCTTACAGTTGTTCCTCTTAAAACTTGTCCTCTAGACCTGTCGTTTACTGAAGTTCTTCCCCAGCATTCACTTTGCTAGACCAACTGAGTTAGAAGCAAATGAAGCTGGATTTACAAGCAAAATATACACTCTACAATGGCATGCAATGAATATGTACAAAATATACAGGATTTACAATATTATACAGATATTTACAATTAGCAAGCAACATGAAATCACACACACACACCCCTGGTCAAGAGACCAAGGGAGCTCCCTGCTTCTCCCTCCCTGCCTCCCCTACCTCCCTATACAAAAGGGATGAGAGAGAGGAGCAAAGTAGTTAGAATTAGCCAAAGCCAGCTGATAAGCAGGTTCTCTCTCCTGAGGAAAGCAATACAGGGAGGGGAGGGGAGGGTTGGGTCGTTATGGTACAGCCCGTCTTATTCCAGACATTTACCCAATTAATTTGTTTAGAATAATCTTTTGTTTTCCTTTTTATACCCAATAGTTATTTATATATATATTTCTACTTTTCTGCTCAAGATCTGTAACTAAATTTTAAAGGCATAGCCTAAAACCACCACAAGAGCCTTCATTACTTGATTCTTAACAATTAGCTTCTCTTGACCTTCCCAGTCTGATCCCTGTGAGGATAAACACTCTCCTTCTCCTGTATTTGTTTCACAGGAAGGATGAGAGGTAATGGGAAAGTAATGGGCTCCTCAGTTTTACAAAGAAAGACTGCAGCCAGTTCTGGGAACAGGCTGCCCAGCACAGTGTTGGAATTCTTATCCCTGGAGCCATGTTAATATGGTGCTGAGGGGCATGGTTTAGCAGTGACCCAGCAAGTGTTAGGTTAAAGGCTGAATTGATGGTCTTAAAGATCTTTTCCAACTAAAACAATTCTAAGATTCTATGATTCTGTTCCAGTATCCCTCACTGTAAGATTCCTGGTGGTTTCAAGCATTTTTCACTGCAGTTGCTCTCTGGTTCATCATAATTGCTTCATAAACTATGTGTTTGTGTTTGGTAGATATGTGTTGTCCTTTCAAATAGCTTCATCATTAATGTTTTGTCTTCTCCATAATGAAAATGCAGTTGGCTGAGTGGAGCAGAGCCCAGGTGCTGCTTGCTTTAATACAGAGATCAATATTTTACATCTATTAAGGTGAAGAAATGACTAAGACCATTTCTACTAGAAGGCACCATGACATGCACTTTAATTAACACAACTGAGATGACCATTACTGTTTCTTCCCCTGTAATAGAAAAAAAACCTCATAATTCATGGCCATTAAGAACACAAATAACACAAACAGGACAATTTACCACCATGTCCAGCCCTGGCTGGAGCACTTCCAGTAGTTCTACAAAGCCCCATTTTCCTCCTAAACAGTTTTGCTTCCTTCAAACATTTTTGCATCCTCTTTAGCACTCAGGCTTTGTTGCTACACTCATCCAAGCAGCTCCCACCCACCTTCCAAGAGCTGGATCTGATCTTACAGGGCCTCCAGAGACAAGACATAATTCTATGCAGCAGGGACTTACGTCAATGAGATGTGTGTCCCTGTTAAGTAAGGGCAGTATTAAGAACTAGGTTTAGTTTGGCTTTACATGGAGCTGATGGAGTAATTTTCAGAATCACAGAAACACCAAGGTTGGAAGAGACCTCAAAGATCATCAAGTCCAACCTGTCACCACAGACCCCATGACTAAACCATGGCACCAAGTGCCACGTCCAATCCCTTCTTGAACACCTCCAGGGATGGTGACTCCACCACCTCCCTGGGCAGCATATTCCAATGGCTAACAACTCTCTCAGTGAAGAACTTTCTCCTCACCTTGAACTTTCAAGAGAAAAGGTTCTAAGTACCAGCCCTTCCATTGTGCTTCACCTTTTTTTATGTGTGTAGAAGCTGATGAGACAAAAGGATGTGATAACAGCACAACAAATCATAAAATCATGGAATTGTTTTGGTTGGAAAAGACCTCTGAGATCATCAAGTCCAATGGCCATTAAACCATGTCATAACACTAATATCTAGACCACTTTTCCCTCCTTTCTTAACTCTTCTGCTTTTCCAAGGAAGAATTCATACGTAAAAGAATAAAGAAAATATTGGTGTGACCATTTGAAGTGCAAGGCAAAGGCTCAGACTATTTCTTTTGCTCTGTGAATTCCTGGGCTTTGTGTAAATCAATATATTGTTCCCCTGACTCTTCAGCACAGAGCAGAATAGATTATATATATATATATATATATGCCTGCTGCACAATATCATGTAAAATTGTTACCTCCGAGCTGGGGTTGTATTTCAGCAAAAGGGCTTGAGCTCAACAGAATCACTGGTTTGAAGAGACCTTTGAGATCATCAAGTACAACTATTTAATCCAGCACTGCCAGGTCACCACCAAGCCACATTCCTCAGCAGTACATGTACATGGCTTTTAAATTCCTTCAGAAATGGGGACTTCACCACTTCGCTGGGCAGCCTGTTCAGGCCTTTCCGTGATGAAATTGTTCCTAATAGTCAACCTAAATCTTCCCTGGTGCAACTTAAGGTCATTTCATCTTGCTCTATTGCTTGCTGCTTGGGAGAATAGACTGACCTCTTGTTCCAACCTTCTTTCAATTAGCTGTAGAGAGTGAAAAGGTTTTTCTCCAGACTCAACAACCCCAGGTCCCTCAGCTACTCCTCATCAGACATGTGCTCCAGACCGTTTGCCAGCCTTGATGCTCTCTTTTGGACATACTCTGGCACCTCAACGTCCTTCTTGGAGTGAAGGGCTCAGAACTGAAACCAGTGTTCAAGGTGCAGTTGCACCAGTGCCAAGTACAGGGGACCATCACTTCACCTGTTGTTACAGAGAACAGATTTTCTGTGACAGCAGTTGTCGTGGCCAAGGCAGCAACAACCAGGCACGACTGAGTTATGTCTGAACAAGGGGAACATTATCCTTAGCTCCCTAGGATTGACCTATTTGCCTCCTTGAATTTCACAAGAAGAGGAAAACTTTTTCCCCCCCTTCCTGTTGGCATTTGATGTGATGTAAGTGGTCCTCTCTATACCCCTGCAAGAAACTGATGCATCCAGCATCCTCCAGTTTATTCCTCTCCCTCCTTTCCCATGGGAAAATTTGAACTATTGAAGCAGTGCTCTTGTATTTCCTGTGGGAAACCTTCCCACACAGCCTCCGTTGTCAAAAATATTCCAGCATGGTGGGTTCAGCCATGCCTTCTTTAATGCTCTCCTTCAGAGAGTGAGTCTGTTTCCATCTTTGGATGGAAAAGGAAAGGCTCTTTAGAGGGTTAAGACTCTTCCTCATTGTTCCTTTTTGCTGGTGTTGGCTCTTTCCATGAGTGCTTTTGCTGTTAATGATCCCTCTTTAGCTCCGCACTGAAACTGGAGACCTCTAGTCTCATTAGTTTGGCTAATTAACCATTCTCTTTTAACTGTCTGAGATTCATCTAAGTACAGGAAACCTTGAGAAAATAACCAACAATTGCATTATCATGCAAACTCGTAGGTAGAAGTGAGCCAAGCTCCTGCCTGAAAACATGAGAACCTTTTAACTGTGTGGGCAGAGCTTTATTCCACCGTGATTCAAGGGCTGCAAAAGCAATCCCTCTCCATCTCCTAAAACTGGAGATTTTAAAGCAGATACATCCCTGCATGCTCAGAAATTGCATCAGCTCATAGTTAATGAGGAAGATCTGATCCTGGTGGGAGATTTTCCAAAACCTATTTCTGGCCATGCCTAGATGGAGGAGAGAATCACAAAATGGTGGGGGTTGGAAGAGACCTTCAGAGGTCATCTAGTCCAACCCCCCTGCTAAAGTAGGTTTGCCTACATCAGCTTATCCAGGTGGATTTTGAAAGCCTACAGAGGAGATTCAGCAGCCTCTTTGAGCAGCCTGGTCCTGTGCTCTGGCACCCTCAAAGTTTTCCCTTACTTTCAAGTGAAGCCTCCTGTGTTCTCATTTGTGACTGTGTCCCTTTGTCCTGTTGCTGGGCACCACTGAGTAGAGCCCAGCCCCATCCTCGTGGTCTCCATCCTTCAGAGTTCCTCTCATGCAACTCACCATGAAATACAATTTGAAGTTTCCTAGTGAATCTTGTCCCTTCACACACACCAGATCACCGGTGTAAGGAGAAAATGAGCAGGAATGGAATGTAATTAGAAGATCAAACAGCAGTGATCAGTATCCAGGCTGTTGGATAATCACTGACAACCAGTTTGCTTTAACTCAAGCAGTTCTTTCTATCCCTCTTTCTCTCCATTTCCCTATGCTTTTTCTTCCTCTCTCTCTTCAATCTCCCTCTTTCTCTGCCCTTGTTTCCTCCTAAATAAATACCTTCCCCAACTACTTTCCCCCCCCCCGCCCCCTTGTCAGACCCAGTTCTATATCCACAGCACATTTTGATGTTTCTCAAACAGTTATTGTGGCACTGATGGCCTTGCAAAATCCCACTTCCCCAGAGGTCCCTGATGCTCTCTTTAATTAACTGTGAAATTTGGCCAATTCTTGCATAACTCCTCCTTAAACATCTGTGAAATCTGTCCATTCCTCCTGGTGCTATCTGTAGCTTTTGTCAGCTTCACCACCCTGTTAATTTGTGATGTTCAGCAATTTTGCCTTGCCACATGCACTAGTTGCTGATGGTGTCTTCACTTCAGGCCAAGGTTCTGTCATCTCCTTGCATATCTTAGCAGAAATTATACTCATTTTAAAAAGAAAGGGGGAAAACAGGAAACCAAACAGCCAAACCAACAAACATTTGACTGTTCTTTTTTTTCCAGGTGTAATTACCTTTGAGGGAGCTTCAAGAAGGTTGCCTTTAAAGATGCAAAGTTTCTGAATCCTTGTGGCTTCCCATGTGAATGATTCCTCACCTGCTATTGATATAATTCCAGGCATTTTGAAGGGCACATCGCTTGGATTTGTGTCCACGGGGGCTCCTTTTGCAGAATGATGTTTAGATGCTGATGTGGAATAGGAGTTAAAGATCTTTTTGAGCTCTCCTATGCCATTCTTTGCTGTAGACTCTTTACAAAAAGTTGAATTGACACAAAATTACCCATTGTGTGCTATGACAGGGTTGATTTTAAAGGTAAAGAGAGTAATAATACAAAAAAAAAAAAAAGAACAAAGTGAGTGAGAGAAAAGCACAGTTCTAGCCCTAAAGGTTCTCTTGTGCTTCACTTTGTTAGAGCTGATGCCTGTTGGGACATGCTGGGAAGCTGCTAACTTCAAATTACCCCAATAGCTTCTATTCACTGGCTGCAGATCATCATGGCAAGATAAAATTTCACATCTTGTCTTTAGAAGAAGCCTACAATATGCAACCTGGTCTAGTTGAGGATGCTTCTGCTTACTGCAGAGGGGTTGGACTAGATGACCTTTGGAGGTCCCTTACAATCTAGACCATTCTGTGATTCTGTGTGCTAGTACTCACACTCTGGTTCCTTAAAACACAACATGTCTAAGGAAGATGAGTTGGGAGATAAACACTATCATAGAGACCTTTTCCTGCTAACCATAGTCAGTTCTGCAACCTGGGAAAGGACAAGGAATGTTTTGATGACTTAACATCACCATTACTCACAACTCTGAGTCAAAAACCCAGAGGAGTTTTCCTAGGAGATGCTCTTCCCTGTAGAAGGAGGACTGCAAAGGTAAGGTGACTGTAACTGACCTCAACCATGTTTGATAGAACAAGCTCTGACTCATGAGAAGAACTCTTGTAGACCACAGCAATGTCTCCCAAAGGGTATGATGGCATTCTCACTGACTGGGATGTTTGTGCAAGGCTCTGCACTGAAGGGAAAAAAAAAACCCAAACACTCCAAAATATCTTCTGGAGAATGAGGGAAAGATAACTTGGGTTTTGCTGTCCTTAAGGTATGATTCTCCACTGTGGGTAGGGTAAATATGAGAGTATAGAGATCAGAGCTCACCTTCAACACTGCCTCAGGGAAATTTCATATGTTCCACTAAACCAGCCCCTAAATATTTTGCAATAGAGATCAGCTCCCTCCTGGAGCTTCATTTTCTGGGTTACCTTCAAATAGCTGCTGCAAAACAACATGTGGAAAAACAGACTAAAAAATACCTCTCTAAGGTACCAAAAAGTCAAGTTCACAAAGATATTTAAGTCATTTTAGAAATTATTTAGATGTGTAAGTAGACATCAGTGGGGAAAGAAAAATAATCACAGAATCATAGAATGTTAGGGGGTGGAAGGCACCTCAAAAGATCATCTAGTCCAAGCCCTCTGCCAGAGGAACACCTAGAGTAGATCACACAGGAATGAATCTAGAGAGGTTTTTAATATCTCCAGAGAAGGAGACTCCACAACCCCTCTGGGCAGCCTGCTCCAGTGTTCTGTCACCCTCACTGTGATGTTTTTTCCCCTCATGTTTCCATGGAACTTCCTATGCCTCAACTTCCACCCATTGCCCCTTGTCCTGTCACTGGGCATCACCAAGAAGAGCCTGGCTCCATCCTCTTGGCATTCACCCTTTACATATTGAAAAACATTAACAAAGTCATCCCTTAGCCTCCTCTGCTCCAAGCTAAAGAGACTCAGCTCCCTCAGTCTCTCCTATCACAGAGTCTGGAAAATATCTTTTAAATTAAACTATGGAGTTTCATATGAGTAAACCCTATAATGTTTTGTGTCCAGTTCTGGGCTCCCCAGTTCAAGAGGCACAGGGATATACTAGAGAGTGTTCAAAGAATGATAAAGGGACTAGAACACTGGAACATATGCCTCATGAGGAAAGGCTGGGTATACTAGAGAGTGTTCAAAGGATGATAGAGGGTCTGGAACACCAGAACATATGCCTCATGAGGAAAGCTGGGTATACTAGAGAGTGTTCAAAGGATGATAGAGGGTCTGGAACACACTGGAATGTGTGTCTTATGAGGAAAGGCTGGGGATATTTAGTGCAGAAAAGAGAAGATCAAGAGGAGATCTTTATGGTGTTTATAGATATCTGAAGGGTGGGTGTCAAGAAGAAGAGGCCAGTCTCATTTCAGTGGTGCTCTGTGATAGAACAAGGGACTGTGGATACAAACTGGAATAGAGGAAGTTCCACCTCAACATGAGGCAAAACTTCTTTACTGTGAAAGTGACAGAACATTGGAGCAGGCTTCCCAGAGAGGCTGTGGAGTCTCCTTCTCTGGAGACTTTTAAAACTTGCCTGGATGCATTCCTGTGTGACCTGAGCTGGCAGGGAGGTTGGTATGGATGATCTCCCAAGGTCCCCTCCAACCCCTACCACTGAAACCCAGAATCTTTATTCCCTTTGACTTGATACCTTCCACTACTAAAAGCCAGGGTACTACCTGCAGATTCACTGTCACCTTTAAAGTACCAACCTTTTCTTTTTCTTTTTTCCCCCCCTTTTTAATTATTCTCTAAAAACAGCTCTGTGAGCCTTATTTTTAGAAGCACAGCTGAAGCCAGGCACACTGCCACATCAAAGCATTCTTCTCCCTTTCCCACACACCTCACGCTTTTTCAAGCCTTGTGCACGCTGATGTCATTGCATGATTGCATCACTGTGATCATCTTTGGAGCTCAAAGAATGTCTAAACCTGGGACTCACTCCTCCACATTTTACATCAGGATTTGTCCCCTCCAGACACTGAAATTATTGACACCTCTGTCATGCCTCAGGAGTGTAGATTTATGCTTCATTTTACACACACTTCACTCGGTGCTGACAGATCTCTTTGGCTCCTAGGAGAAAGTCTTTATGAAAAATGTCAGTGATATCAAAACAAGCCATAGTGATTTATTCGCATCTCCTCACTAGAAAAAGACATCCCTCCTCTGTCTTTTATTCCCTGCATTATGGTAACAATCATTTTCATATTTGCTTCCACTTAAACATCAATTTTTCTAGTGCCTTGGCTCTGCAGAATTGTCAGCTCCAACCATTGACCTAACACCGTCAGGGACATTAAACTACGTCATGAAGTACCACATCTGCATGGTTTTTGAATACCTCCAGGGATGGTGATTCCACCACTGCCCTGGGCAGCCTGTTCCAATGCCTGACCACTCTTTCAACAAAGAAAGGTTTCCTAATATCCAACCCAAACCTCCCCTGGTGCAATTTAAGGCCCTTTCCTCTTGTCCTATTACTTGTTACTTGGCAGAAGATGCAGAACCTCCCCACCTCACCACAACCTCCTTTCAGGATGAGAAAGAGAGGTCATGTTGGTGGATGCGTGCCATGCTACATCCTTTGGTCCTGAAGCCAGAAAGCCATCCCCAGCCTCTTTTGATGACTCATGTAAATGTAGTGTATGTATTAGTAGGGCTGGATTTTGTACTGCCTCAAATTTCAAGTCTGCTGCCTGGTAGGACAGTTTCAGTTTCTGTTGGTGGGGATAATGATAATAATAATAATAATAATTATTATAATAATTATAATAATGATAATAATAATAATAATAATAACAGGTTGGAAGAGACCTTCAAGATAATTGTGTCCAACCTATCAACCAATCCAACCCACCTAATCAACTAAACCATGGTACCAAGCACCCCATCAAGTCTCCTTCTGAACACCTCCAATGATGGTGACTCTACCACCTCCCCAGGCAGCCCATTCCAATGGGCAATCACTCTCTCGGTATAGAACTTCTTCCTAACATCCATCCTAAGATTATAACCATGGTGTCAGTTCATTCAGAAATGCAACTCAGAGGCATAGAAATGACCTCCTTTCTCTCTCTTGCAGCAAGTGAGACCCTTGTAACACATCACAGCATTTCCATTTCAAAACCTTAGAGGGACAATACAAGAGAAAAACACTTTAGAACTTCTCTGAATGCACAGAACAATTGTGGGTCTACACTAATGGTGATTGTATTGCACCAAATTCCATAATAAAGCTTTTCAAGGTCTCCTGCACATAGATTTAACAGGAGAAAATAAAATTCAAATGATCATATTACAGATGTTGCACAAGGAATGACTTTTCCTGTCTAACATTATTAGGCAAATAAGATATATTTATGTTCATACATCACTACTTCAGAAGAGAATGTTTTATTATGCTAAGAATGCAATAAAAATAACACAGCATACTTGGACTGGCAATCATCCATACCCAAAAAATGACATCCTATACCATGGTTCTTAAACATAAAAGCCAGAGGACTGTGGTAAATGGGAAAGGGTCAGAGTTAAGGCTGTTGCATCTGGGTTCATTCCACAGTTGCAATGTGACATCTGGCTTCCAGAAGATTCAGTTTGCATCAGTTCTTCACCCTTCAGAAATTATAATTGCTAAGATCATCTTGGAGAGATGACTCAGTCTACCATAAGCTGAAATCAACTGGTGAAATCTTGCATGTGCTGAAAATGAATGACAAAACACACATTGCCCTTAACCAAAAAAAAGGCATTTGCCTTAAAAAGACCTCCTAGCAGGATAGGAAGCCACAGTCTGAACCTGTTTCCTGTGGAAATTGTGATGGAGATCTGATCCCTGAAGGTTTGAAAACCATTTGCCCTGTTCATGCCCAAAGATAAAAGACCTAGACTGGATCTGGAGGACTGCAAATGGTAATCTGCTTAAAAACCTCTGCATGGGCAGAAAGGACTATCCTGTGGTTAATATCCTTCCTACCATACCACAAAGCAGAGCAGGGAGTCAAGGGATGAATTCTGCAGCAAAGCCACAGCATGGACCAAACTGGATAAGGGGTAAGCCAGCTCCCAGGTGACAGCAGGGTCAACATCAAAGGCTCTAATCCATTTACAGACCTAGCAAGAAAATGGCAGATAAGAAGAGGATTTATTGAAAAGAAAAGCTTTCAGAGTTCATCTGAGGATCCCCCAGCGTCTCTATCTTACTGTCCACCTTTGCATTCCAAAAGGCTGAAATTCCTCCTGTATGTTGCAAACTTTTGCCCTCTTTTCTGCCTTTAAAATATTGCTAGGACATCCAGAGGAGAAAAGCACTCGTGCTGCTGGCAGTATAGGAGGAGGAGAGGCACAGATCCAGCAAACCAAGTGGACTCCATTTATGAGTATGGGTATCTCCCGGGGTGCTCAATACTCAAAGCACATGTGGGAAGCATGGCTGTGATAAGGGCCACCACGAGGCACTCTGCACCAAGTCCAGGCAATATTAGCAGCCTGATCTTCAAGTAAATGGAAGAAACCCTGGATTAATCTAGGCTCTGAAGACACAACAAAATTTGGAGACTCTCATCTGGGTGCCACTCAGTCTTTGAGTACAGTGTGGCAGTTTTGCACTGAAAAGGGTGTTAATTAAAACCACAATGACTCCTGCTAAAGCCACAGTAATGTACATCTTACTTCCCACACACCAATATGGGGCAGAAGATGTGGCAGTGATCTTGGTCTGCACAAGAGCACATCTAAGAAAGAGCCTTTCTGCAGCTCAACCCTTGGCAGGAACTCTCCCCATCAGTGTTCTCGCTGCTGGAAGCAGCCACTGGCTGTGCAAATCTGCTCTGAACTTCAGAAAAAATGCCCCCACTGAGCAGAGACTGAACTGAGGAGTCAAATCTTTGAACAGAATCAGTTCTGGTCTAGTTCACACCAGGACAGTCTGAAAGGCAGCAACACAATTGCAATGCCAAGGAATTTCTTCATGTGGTCTATATTTATGGTAGGGAGAAGGGAGAGTCCCTCTATGGGGGAAGCTCCTGCAGAAATACTAAATTGTTATGCCTATAACCTTGCTCTAGCTGGAGGACTAGGAAAGCAAGGAGCAAATGAGAACTTATGAAGAGCTTGGAGGAAGGTACAGGTTGCCTCCTAAGTAACAGAGTAGAGCACACAGCTGTTGTGGACTGGATGCATTTCAAGTTTGGATTGTTTTGGAGCTCTGAGCTCTCCTCTTTACTAACATCCCTGTGGAGAACTGATAAGAAACCTGTTCCTGATAAGGGAAAGGATTAAGAGGGGAATCTCTGGGGGAGATCAGCCAGCAGCTCATTTCTAGACTTCCACAGAATCTGACCTTAGAGCACTTTCAAAACCTTCCTCCCTAGCACATGTGCCTGCCTGCCTCTGTGTGAAAGTCCAGATCTTGATATTTAGAGTAGCCATGGGTTTCAGCTGCTCAGTTTTTCAGAGGAGACCTGCAGGTGATTTTAGATTGCAAAAACCAGCTCTGTCCTGAGTGACACACATTATCCACTTCTGCTTTCAGGTCACAGATTACAGAATCATGGAATGTTTTGGGCTGGAAAGGACCTTTACAGGTTATCTTGTCCAACCCCTCCTGAAGTGAGCAGGGCCATCTTTAACTAGATCATGTTGAACAGAGGCATGTCCAGGCTGCCCTTGAATATTTCAGGGATGGGACTTCCGCTACCTCTCCAGGCAGCCTGGACCAGTGTTTCACCATCCTCAATATAAATGAATGTCAAATGCAATACAATTTATCTTGTCTTTGCAATTTGCCACCTGACCTCTCAGAAAAAATAGGGAAACAGCTAAGTTGGCAAGGATAGGTCACCAAAACTGGATTAATCTCTATCAGAACTTAGGTGGCCTTAAGATTTCCAGCCTGATACAAGGATGCTGAATGTTATCAGTCAGACACTGATAATGCAGTTGCTGTTGCTGAATTTGGTTGTAGAAGGGAATATTTGTTATTATCATCTATCCAGCACTGGAGAACTATGAAACTGAAGGAATCTTGCAGTCATGAATGAGCACAGAATTATGGCAAAAGAGGTGAGCTTGGTGTTGCTCTTACCCCTCTGACAAATACTACATTCTAAAAAGATGTATTTGTGCTGCACTCTGGCATGATGTAGCCATCTGTCTCTGCTCCAGACCGATCCTGGCTAACCTGACTCATGCTCCTGACACAAAATGACCACCCTGGTCCCTTAGGCCTTAAAACAGGCACAGTTTTTAAAGCAAGACCTATGGTCTCTGCTTTCAGCCAGGGCTTGAAGACTAGGAGCTTTAGTCATGGATATTCAGGACTAAAGTATGCTTTAAATAATGCTGAGACTGGGGAAAGGAAGAAACCCAAATTTCCTTTTTAAAATATTCAGAAGACTTCCCTGGTTGGAGCCCATCATTGTTTAGCACAGGAGTTCTTGTCAGATCTTCACTTACCTTGATTACTTTGTTCTACACT
Source organism: Dryobates pubescens (assembly GCF_014839835.1). Classification (NCBI taxonomy): domain Eukaryota; kingdom Metazoa; phylum Chordata; class Aves; order Piciformes; family Picidae; genus Dryobates; species Dryobates pubescens. Next base: position 14,463,008 of record NC_071625.1, on the reverse strand, counting down.
CTGTAGGATTTATTTTCTCCATTTAATACAAAGGAAGTTTTCTGGTTGAAATCAGGAAGGACCATTTTCACCTGCCATAAAATAAGAGGTTAATTGTCCACCAAAGGAGAAAGGCTCTAATGACTGTTCCTTGTTAAAAATGTCAGCAACAGTCTGCTCTGCACTTTCTCTTTTTGAATAAACTCTTCAGGAAAAAAACCTAAGCTGAGTCCATGGTGTATGGTTTTATAGCTCACAATTCAGTTTTGTTTTACATTTATTTCTCACTAGCTCTGCACTGTAGTCAGCCAAAAAATAAATGGAGAGTTTCCCTGCCCTAGTATGGCACAAGTCCTTGGAAAGTTTTTCAGCCTGGATAATAGGCTGTACACTGTTAGGGCTGGGCTGGCCACTAGACCAATGACACACACCCTCTTTGAACCCCTCACCGTTCCCAAAGGGCAAAGGAAGGGAATATGGGGGAGAAACTGCTGGGTTGGGAAAGAAACTAAACCAGCTGGGATGGAAATAGGAACAATTGAATTTAACAGATACAAATAGACACAAACCCAAGGTCAAACCCAACCCCCTAATGACAATGTCGCTGCCACCTCAGATAGGATAGGATAGGATAGGATAGGATAGGATAGGATAGGATAGGATAGGATAGGATAGGATAGGATAGGATAGGATAAACCAGGTTGGAAAACACCTTTGAGATCATCCACTCCAACCTATCACCCAACACCATCTAATCAACTAAACCATGTCATCAAGCACCCCATCCAGTCTCTTCCTAAACACCTCCAGTGATGGTGACTCCATCACCTCCCTGGGCAGCACATTCCAGTGGCCAATCACTCTCTCTGTGAAGAATTTCTTCCTAGCATCCAGCCTAAACCTCCCCTGGTGCAGCTTGAGGCTGTGTCCTCTTGTTCTGGATCAGGACATTATAACCACATGATCACAGAATCACAGAATTGCTTCAGCTGGAAAAGACCCTTAAGATCATTGAGTCCAGCTGTCAAGCCAGCCACCATGGCCATTAAAACATGTTCCAAAGTGCCACATCTACATGTTTTTTTAACACCTTCAAGGATGGTGATTCTATCACATCCCTGGGCAGACTATTCCCTAGAGGGACTTAAAATTGATCCTACACAATTCTCTAGATTCACATTCATTACTTGTAGACAGGATGAGACACAGACCAGACCAACAACCATGCTTTGCCTCCTGTCATTCCAGAGGGTTCAAGCTTGGGATTGTCTTGCTGTCCAGAAAGTGACTCTCTTATCCTCTTTAAAGAATGTGGAAATCCCTTCTATTAGCATTCTGAAGAAATCTCTGGGTTAGCAGGTTCACAACAGATATAGATTTTCTTTGTTGGTGCAGCAGAGACAAAGATTTATATGTAGCCCCTGGAGGCCTCATCAGAAGTTGTCTTTATGTATGTAGGTACTTTTGTTCCTTTGATATCTCAGTGCTTTGATGCCAGAGAATTTGACAAATCCTCTTACTTTCAGCCTTGCCCTAATCATTAGGTCTGCTAAAGAGGAGTCTCCTTAGGGTGGTCCCATGGAGCCTGAAACAGAGGGAGGAGAGGTGGAAGATTAAGAATAGTTTTCATGGCTGGTTTGTGAAATCTCTCAGCAATGGGAGCTACAATGGACCCTATCAGATATCTTAAATACACAACTAAAAATGTTTCACAAGAAGAAATCCATTATTTACATGAATTTTGATGAACAAGTCTGAACAGAAAACCCCTGAACAGCACACTCACAATGAACTGAATCCTGTCTTCAGCCCAAGCTTTGGAGGCATGGACTGACCAGAAACACCAGGAGGGAACATCTCTGCAACAAGCTCCAGATGTGCTCACTTCTACTCTGCTTGACATTTTGAAAGCTCACATGTGGACCCACAGGTCTCATGGAAGATTGCAGTGGCCCAAGGAGAGACTATCATGGTTAGTACTAACTGGTTAGAGTACAGGATAAACCAGAGGCAATGGGACTTGAAAATAACTCAGCACTGCCAAGTCTGCCACTAAACCATGTCCCTCAGCATCACATCCAGACCATTTCTTAATACTTCCAGGGATAAGGACTCCACTACTGCCCTGGGAAGTCTATTCCAGGGCTTGACAACAATTTTGGTAGTGTGTTTTGGTTTGGGGTTTTTTTAATATCCAACCTAAAGCTCCACTGGTACAACTTGGGTTCATTTCCTGTTGTTTGACTACTCATTCCTTGGAGGAAATGATGGACCTACACTTCACTCCAATCATGAGGCAGTTGTAAAGACCAAGAAGGTCTTTCCTTATCCTCCCTTTCTGCAGAATAAGCAACCTCAGTTCCCTCAGCAGCTGCTCCTCACAAGACTTGTGCTGTACACCCTTCACCAGCTTTGCTGCCCTTCTTCAGACACACACCAACACCTCAATGTCATTCGTGTTGTTGATATTATCACTGTCAGCTTATTACCATTTTACTTTCAACCCCAAATCCCTGCAGGTGAGACAAATGAGACTTCATGCAGTGACTGCTGATGTTTAAGACAGCATGAACTGGGACCCCACCTTGTCTCACTGTGTCGTTCTGCCTATTATCTGCTGACACCTCTCCCATCTTGCATCTGCACTGTAGAATGTTGAGTTTTGAAGCCTCTTCACTTCGTGGTTGTACAGTGTCTGCCACTGCCTGGTCCACTCCCCAAACAGCTTTAATGGTACAATAACAACAGCTTTAGTGGTACAATACCAACAGAAGCAATCATCCTGCCAAAGCAAGCAAAGCCACTTCTGCAGAACATGGTGAGAACAGCTTCCCATCTAGGCAAATCATGGAGGTTTTCAGTCTTTTTACAAGGAGATCCCATCTGTTGCTGGCACCGTGTGAAAGACCGGTGCTCTGATACTCAGCACCTCTCTGGGGGTGCAGGATCATCATTTCACAAATGAAGTAAAATCTGTTTTGTGAGGAGTCAGAAACACTCCAGGCTAAGAACCTGGCTGATCTAAAAATGAGCTGCCTTGTGACTCAAATTCAGTGGTTTCAGAGGAGGAGGTTTGTAGAGGTGATTTTTCCTGTATCTTTAACAACCCTGGCTTAGACAGAAATTCTGTGGAAGTATTGCTCTTGCTTAATGAATCAAGAAGTTGGAGATTAAATCTGCCTTTGTACTTGATAATATAGAATCAAAGTTTGGGTTGGAAGAGGCTTTTAAAGGTTACCTAGTCCAATTCCCCCACAGTGATCAGGGATATCTTCAACAAGAGCAAGCTGCTTAGAGCCCCAAACAACCTCACCTTCAATGTTTACACAGATGGGACATGTACCACCTCTATGGGCAACCTGGGACAGGGTCTTACCACCCTCACTGTAGAAAATATCCTCCTTCTATCTAGTCTAAATCTCCTTCTGTTAGTTTAAAACCATCACCCTTTGTCCTGTTATAACACGCCCTGATAAATTCTGTCCCCATCTTTCTTATCATCTGATTTAAGAACTGAAAGGCCACCAGAAGATCTCCCTGAAGCCTTCTCTTTTCCAGGCTGAACAATCTCAACTCTCACAGCAGAGGGCTTCCAGCCCTCCCAGCATTGCTGTGGCCTCCTCTGGCCACCTCTCCTTTTATACCATTTGGACTCTCTAGAATTGCAAAATGTGAGCAAAATGCTCTCCAAACTATTACTTTATTCTTCTTCTTCTTTACCCTGGTGTTTGTAATATTATGGAAATGCTGTAGGAAACCTCTTCAGACATTGTAAACAAATCCTTTCCAGAGCCAGGCTTTAAACAAATTTGTGCTTTAAAGCCATCAAGCTTCAATCTCAGCTTTAGAGGTGAAGCCTACAGCTTTAACCACAGGAGAGAGGCATGAAAGTCCATCACCCCTCATACCAGCCCAGGAATGGAATGGAATGGAATGGAATGGAATGGAATGGAATAGAATAGAATAGAATAGAATAGAATTAACCAGGTTGGAAGAGACCTTTGAGATCATTGAGTCCAACCTATCACCCAACACTATCTAATCAACTAAACTATGGCACCAGGCACCCCAACCAGTCTCTTCCTAAACACCTCCAGTGATGGTGACTCCACCACCTCCCTGGGCAGCCCATTCCAATGGCCAATCACTCTTTCTGTGAAGAACTTCTTCCTAACATCCAGCCTAAACATATTTCCTTCACATCCCCCTCAACACCCACCCCACCCCACCCCCCCACCCCCCTCTGAAATAATGAATAAATAGAATCATCCAGTTTGGGTGTTTTAAATACTTTGCTCTTAAAAAGAAAGAATGTGGCAAAGTAAAAGAGTGTGTTCACTGATTTAAAGCTTTTATTTGTTTTCAGTGATTGCCATTTTTATCTTATAGAGGAGCAATGATGTGAAAATAATTTCTACTGCCTCACAGAAGCAGGAAAACACCTATTTGCTGTGAGTTATTTTAGGTGACATTCCATAAACACTCAGCCATCCATCAGATCCCTGCAATGCATTGGCTTCTTGGCTCAGGTGTTCTGGTTTTTGGTTGTTTGGTTTGTTGGGTTTTTTTAGTTTGTTTGTTGGGTTTGTTTTGGCTTTTTCTGGAGGGGAAAAAAAATGTAAATATTTTGAATTATTTAAAGACCTGGGGGGTGCTGGTTGATAGTAGGCTGAACATGAGCCAGCAGTGTGCCCAGGTGGCCAAGAAGGCCAATGGCATCCTGGCCTGTATCAGAAACAGCGTGGCCAGCAGAAGCAGGGAGGTCATTCTGCCCCTGGACTCAGGCACTGGTCAGGCCATACCTTGAGTCCTGTGTCCAGCTCTGGGCCCCTCAGTTTAGGAAAGATGTTGAGTTGCTGGAAGGTGTCCAGAGAAGGGCAACAAAGATGGGGAGGGGTTTGGAGCACAGCCCTATGAGGAGAGGTTGAGGGAGCTGGGGTTGCTTATCCTGGAAAAGAGGAGGCTCAGGGGAGACCTTATTGCTCTCTACAACTGCCTGAAGGGAGGTTGTAGCCAGGTGGGGGTTGGTCTTTTCTCCTGGGCAGCCAGCACCAGAACGAGAGGACACAGTCTCAAGCTGTGCCAGGGGAGATTTAGACTGGATGTTAGGAAGAAATTCTTCATAGAAAGAGTGATTGCCCATTGGAATGGGCTGCCCAGGGAGGTGGTGGAGTCACCATCACTGGAGGTGTTTAGGAAGAGACTGGATGGGGTGCTTGGTACCATGATTTAGTTGATTAGATAGTGTTGGATGATAGGTTGGACTCGATGATCTCAAAGGTCTCTTCCAACCTGGTTAATTCTATTCTATTCTATTCTATTCTATTCTATTCTATTCTATTCTATTCTATTCTATTCTATTCTATTCTTCTGAAAAATGGGGGCATTTCCTCATCTCATGGAACCAGCCTATGCCTTATACTGCCCATTATATGTCAAGCTAACTCTCCAAAGGCTTTCATTTCTCTGCTCACCCTCTTTTTCCTGGGGCAATCCAGATCTTTCTGTACCTTGGCAAAATCAAGGTGGATTCAGCCCCTGATCTCACAGGAGTTTCACTGGCTTGTGGCCTTTCCCCAGGTGATACAAGGGATTTGTTCAAAAATCACACCATTGACAAAATGTTTTATTCAGCCAGTGACAGGCACAGAAAGGCCAGGCCATGTTGCTGGTTGTCAAGTAACCAATGTAATAAGCAGCCCTTTCACTGCAGCTCTTAACACCTATTACAGTTGCCAGGCATTGAGCAAGCTTTTGGATGATCCCACATCATCTAGATACAAAGCAACTTGACAGCTCCAGGGCTGCTTATTCTGGCTGGTGCAGGTTGCTGGACCACAGAACTACATTTGCAGCAAGGGCTGACTGCTGTACATGTCTGGAAACTTGTCCCCATGGCTGGGCTGTGTAGATGGAGAAATAAAGTCACAGAACCATAGAATTATTTTGGTGGGAAGAGACATTTATCATCAAGTCAAACCATTAACCCAACACTGCCAAGTCACCACTAAACCATGTCCCTCAGCACCACATCTGCATGGCTTTGAAAGCCCTCCAGTAATGGTGACTCCATCACTTCCTTGAGCAGCCTGTTGCAGGGCTTGACAAATCTTTTCATGGAGACATTTTTTCTCATGCCCAACCTAAACCACCCCTGCTGCAACATAAGGCCACTTGGAGTCTCTACAAAGAAGAGCCCTCTCTCTACCCTATCATAAAGGTAACTGGATGGCATGTCCAGATAAAGGGGCTGCTTAATTAACCACTCCACAAGTGAAAAAGAAGTGATGATGGAGTCTTAGAGAAGAAAGAATTCTACTCACCTGCAAAGTAAGGACCCTGGGAATGTGGGACACTATACCATAGCTAGCACAGACCAAAATGCTGTGAATGTCCAAGCACCTGAGAAATGGGCCCATGTGCTCTAGATGAACCTGCTCTGGCAAGGGTGTTGGGCTAAATGATCTCTGGAGTCCCTTCTAACCCCTATCATCACAATTCTGTATGAACCTCAACAAAGTTCAACAAGGACAAGTGCAAGGTCCTACCTCTGGGCCAAGGCAGTCCTCAGTATCAATATTGAGTATTATGACCTTTAAGAGTTTTTTCCACCAAACTGATTCTGTATCAGTCAAGCATGCCTGTAAGGGAGAAGGCAGCAATAAGATCATTTGCAAAGGGGACATATCAGAGTCTATCTCTCAGTGGGTGCAGAAGAAGAAAGCATCTCTTTGTAAATGACCATGTGCCTCTTGCCAAAATTACTACTCAGGTGCTTAAGCAAGCACACAGATACCTGTGGAGTTACACATCTGAGCAAGCAGTAACCGCAATTAAAAATGCACTGTGAGTGAAGGGGGAAATTACCCAGGCAAGAAGTCACAGCAGTGCACTCCACTGTCCAGCAAGAGATATATCTCAGATGTATTCCCAAAGTTCTAACTCCTCTGAAAGGAAAATGGGTTTGAAAATCCCAAGTCCTTAATGAGAGAAAAGAAAGTGGCAATGAGCTCCACAGGGACTATATTGTACCTGTATTAATTAGCAAGGGAACAGTTACATCTCTGGCTGCTGTGTCCACTGTAAGCCACTGCTGCAAGGAAATATTTTTCTAGCAGGTGGTCTTGTAATGAAGGGGAATATTGTCCTGTAGGAATGCTTATTAGAGAATCAGACAGTTGTTTTGGTTGAAAGAGACCTTTAAGATCATTGAGTCCAACCATTAACCCAGCACTTCCAGGTCACCACTAAACCATGTCCCTCAACACCGCATCTAAAGGTCTTTTAAATCGCTCCAGGGATGGTGATTCCACCATCTCTCTGGCAGCTTCTTACAGGGCTTGGGGAAGAAATTCTTTCTAACATCAAATTTAAACCTCCCATGGACAACCTGGGGACATGTCCTCTTGTCCTGTTACTTGCTACTTGCAAGAGCAGAATGACTCCCACCTTACCACAATCTCCTTTCAGCTATTTGTACAGAGAGATGTCTCCCCTCAGCCTCCTTTCTCCAGGCTGAGGGACCCCAGCTCCCTCAGCTGCTCCTTGTAAGACATTAATAACATTTCATTCTCCAAAGATCAGCTTCCCAGAAACTTAGTTACATGTTTCTCTGCTTACCAAGTGTAACAGATTTTTCGTTGTCTTGCGTTTATGTCTTGGGGTTATACTTTGCTGCCACCATCTGTGCTCTGCTGATACTGCATCCTGCTTTTGACAGCACAAACCCAATTTCTATCTAATATTTTCTCCCTTCTGCTAGAGAGGATACAATTAATATATTAACTTTCTAGGACAACACTGTCACTAATTCCCCAGAGAAGGGGTACCCCAGTGCCTTGTAGCATCTGGTTTGGGTAGCGCCCACCCCACTGATTGACGGGACACAGATGGGAACAGTGTCTGGAAGATTTTACTGGAAGGATCTTTTCATGCAGGAACACAAGCAGACGTGCAATATCCCCATGGACACGGTTTACCCACTGCCATCTCAATTAATCTGCAGTGTGAATGTGTGCTTGCTTTATGTCTGACCAAACTGCAAGAAAGTCCAACTCACTTGAAGGATAAATCAGGGCAGGGCTTTTGGTTGCAAGTTACAGAATCACAGAGGCACAGGATCATAGAAGGGTAGTGGGGTGAAGGGACATCCAGAGATTACCTACTCCACACCCCCTGCTAAAGCAGGGTCAGCCACAGCAGGCTGCCCAGGATTGCATCCAGGAAGGTTTTTAATCTCCCCAGAGAAAGAGACTCCACAACCTGTTTGAGGTCCTGATGGCAGCACTGTCACTTAGTGCAACCTACTGTCAAGGATGCTTAGCTACTGGAAATGCCTTCTTTGCAATCATTTGGAAAGGTCCTGTGTGCAGCCTTCAAGGTCCATTTTGACTGGGCTTACTTTTAAGAGGCCAGATGAATCACAGAATCATAGAAACTTGAATCATAAATATTGGAAAAGACCTCTAAGATCATCAAATCCAACCATCAACCCAACACCACCATGCCCACTAAACCATGTCCCAAAGTGGCATGCCTATGTATTTATTGAACATCCCTAGGCATGATGACTCCACTACCTCCTTGAGTATTCTGTTCCAATGCTTGACGAATTATCTTCATTATTCCAACTCTTTGGGTAAAATTAAAACATTCCCAGGAACTACCCTAGATATTTCATTGCCACACCAAGATAAGCCACTATTCTGTTAGAATCACAGAATTATTGAGGCTGGAAAAGACCTCTGAGATCATCAAGTCCAGCCCGTGACCTAATACCATGACATCAGCTAAACCATGCAACCAAGTGCCACATTCAGTCTTAAACAAGTAGAAATTCCAGAACTAAGTGAGAGTTGGAGAGGCAGAGGAGTTTTGGTATGATTTAAAGAGTTATACTTTCTATGATTCTATGAGCTGCCAAACAGAAAGGGACCTGGGGGTACTGATTGACAGCTGGCTGAACATGAGCCAGCAGTGTGCCCAGGTGGCCAAGAAGGCCAATGGCATCCTGGCCTGCATCAAGAATAGTGTGGCCAGCAGGAGCAGGGAAGTCATTGTGCCCCTGTACTCAGCACTGGTTAGGCCACACCTTGAGTACTGTGTCCAGTTCTGGGCCCCTCAATTTAAGAGGGACTTTTTGATTCTTGAACATGTCCAGTGAAGGGCAACAAGGCTGGGGAGAGGCCTTGAGCACAAGCCCTATGAGGAGAGGCTGAGGGAGCTGGGGTTGTTTAGCCTGGAGAAGAGAAGGATCAGGGCAGACCTTATTGCTCTCTACAACTACCTGAAGGGAGGTTGTAGCCAGGAGGGGGTTGGTCTCTTCTCCCAGGCAATCAGCACCAGAACAAGAGGACACAGTCTCAAGCTGTGCCAGGGGAGGTTTAGGCTTAAGGTGAGGAGAAAGTTCTTCACTGAGAGAGTTGTTTGCCATTGGAATGTGCTGCCCAGGGAGGTGGTGGAGTCACCGTCCCTGGAAGTGTTCAAGAAGGGATTGGATGTGGCACTTGGTGCCATGGTCTAGTAGGCATGAGGTCTTGGGTGACAGGTTGGACTTGATGATCTTTGAGGTCTTTTCCAACCTTGTTGATTCTGTTCTATAATTCTACTGCAATACATCTTTTGATGAAAGACCACTAATTTGAATACTCTTCCTTCCTTCCTTCCACTGTGGACTTTCAATGCAAGGCATATTCTTCTTCCATTCCATTCCATCAGATTTTGCTTCCAGTCATCTTTCCTTTTATTTTGTTTCACTCCTCGGGAGAATCTGGACTCTGCAGTCACCATTCTTGCCACCTTGCAAAACTTCATAGCTGGGAGGTTAAGCTCATTGATTCCTAGAGTATGCTTTCAGAAAAGAAAAATGAAGTGGCGCTGGTTAGCATGGAATAGAGTGGAGCTTCCTGATCTTCTTCTTATTCTCATTTGGCAGTCTCAAATACTTCTAGTCCAGCATCTTGAAAGCACCCTCAGGACCCACTGATTTAAGTAATGTCTTTCTGGAGTATGATCCTGCAAGCAGATCGGGGCTTAATATCCTGTTGCTCTGTTTGGCAGATGTAACTTCTGAATACCTGAGCTGTTCTTGGGTTTGGGTTCTTTGGGGTTTCTGTTGTGTCGGTTTTTCCCCCCCTGACAGTGTTTAAATATGAAGCAATCATTTGTTGTGAAAATTCAATAACATTTTAATGATTAAAAAATAAGTCCCATCTGTTTGGCTTTCCCCAAGAGGAAGAGAAAAAGATTTATTAATAGAGATACTTGGCATTTCTATTTAAAAAAAAAGAAGATGTGTTTATTTATGTAACCAGGGGTAACCACAGGAAAATAAGGATGAGACACGCACAAAAAAATCACCACAATAACATAAAAAGCCATCCTAATGTGCTAATTTATAGTTGGTATCACAGCAGTGGGAATCCCAGGGTTGAAGGAGTTGGAAAATAGTGTAAGAGGACTGAAGGTCATCAACTTTGGGAAGTCATAGCAATGAGAAAGAGATTTAGGTGCCCACAAGCTATGTGCCTGTGACCGTTTGACAGTGCCAACATTTTGCAGTACCTGGAGAAGCTTCAAGAAAAGTACCTGAGCTTACTGTGGTGTAGAAAGAGTCTGTCTTACAGTCATGAGTGGTCAGGCATTGGAACAGGCTGCACAGGGAGGTGGTAGAGTCACCATCCCTGGAGGAGTTACAAAGATGTGTAGAGATGGTGCTTTTTGGATGTGGGTAAATGGCCATGGTTATGTTGAGCTGACAGTTGGATCCAATGATCTTAGAGGTCTTTTCCAACTTTACCAGTTCTGTGATTCTATTCTAAGTGATCTGAGATGATCACTTTCTTGTAAGCTGTGGGGGGAAAAAAAAGGAGCTATTTTGGTCATCATTAGAATAGAATAGAATAGAATAGAATAGAATAGAATAGAATAGAATAGAATAGAATAGAATAGAATAGAATAGAATAGAATAGAATAGACCAGGTTGGAAGAGACCTTCAAGATCATAAAATCAAAGAATCAGAGAATGTCTGGGTTGGAAGGGACCTCAAAGATTATGTAGTTCCAAACCCCCTGCTGTGGGCAGAGACAACTCCCACTGAACCAGGTTGTTCAAAACCTCATCCAGCCTGGCCTTGAACACTTCAAGGATGGGGCACCTGCATCTTCTCTGGGCAACCTGGTCCAGTGCCTCACCACTGTCAGTAAAGAATTTCTACCTAACATCTAATCTAAATCTCTTCCTCTTTATCACTTTAAAACCATCACCCTTATCCTATCACTACACCCCTTGATAAAGATTCCCTCTTCACTTTTCCTGTAGAGCCCTTCAAGTTCTGAAAGACTGCTATAAAGTCTCTCTAGAGCCTTCTCCAGGCTGAACAACCCCAACTCTCTCCACCTGTCCTCAAAGCAGAGGTGCTCCAGCCCCTTGATCATCTTCATTAGCCAAACTTAAAGCAGGCTGATCCTTTGTGCTCATGAAATTTTTGTAAGATCTGGTCCTAGTTGTCATCTACCTTCTCACAAATGTCCCTGCTTCATTGGGTCAGAGGAGTGAAGGCAAAAACATATTCAAGCTACAGTTTAGCAGTTGGAGTACTCCTCTGGACCTAAACCCACCTAAACTTGCAGCTGCTTTATTCTGAGTTTCTGAGCAAGCACCTTGCTAGACTTTGGGTTCTGGCTCAGTCTGAGTCTGCAGTGCTTTGGCTATAAGAGAAAATTGAAATCTTTTTGATTTTCTGTGGGATTAATCATCTGGTTATTAGTCTCTGCCACTGGTCCTGAATCTTTAAACTGGGAAGAAGAAAAAATGTAAAATTAAAATCCAGGGGTCCTAAATCATTCATGGACATAGAAAGGCAGAGTTGCAGGTTTGCAAGTGAAACATCTCACAAACTAATCAGTTCCACCTTTACTGCCGTCATCAAATGTGATAGCAGTGTGCCATGATCTTCAGAAACAGGCAGTGACCTTATTAAAGAGAAGGTGATCACATTCCCTCCTTTGTTAGTGTCAGTGCCTTCAACTGCTCTTGCAGGGGAAACCCAGGATTCATTCTTGGCAAAGAGGTGAAGGAAAAAACTACTTTCTGCCTCTTTTGCATGAAGTATAATTTCACAGAACCACAGAATGGTGGAGGTTGGAAGGTACCTCAGGGGATCATCTAGTCCTGCTAGAAAGGTCACCTAGATCAGGATGTTCAGGAGCACAATGTCCAAGTGGGTTTGGAAGTCTCCAGAGAGACTCCACAACTTCTCAGAGTAACCTCCTCCAAAGGCTCCAACACACTCAAATGAAAGTTATTCCTTACATTTAGGTAGAACTTCCTGTGTTCTAGTTTGTGCCCATTGCCCTTTGTCCTGTCACTGGGCACCAGTGCCTGTGCTCTTGCACTGGGCACCAGCCCTATGCTTTTGATCCCAAACTTTTAATTCTTGCTGAGCATTGTGAAAATCCCCTCTCAGGCTGCTCTTCTCCAGGCTAAGCAGCCCCAGGTCTCTCAGCCTTTCCTCCTCACAGAGATGCTCCAGGCCCCTCAGCATCTTCCTAGCTTATATTGGACTCTTTCCAGTAGTTCCTTGCCCCTGCTGAACTGGGGAGCCCAGGACTCCCCCTGTGGCCTCTCTAGGGAAGAGCTGAGAGGGAGAAGAACCTCTCTCAACATACTGGTCACACTCTTCATGTACCCCAGGAGACCATTGGCCCTTCCTGGCCATGAGGATGCATTTCTGGTTCACAGTAAACCTGTCATTTAAGGACTTAGGAGGTACTTGAAGAGGGGATTCTGCTCTTTCTGAAAGACATTTCTCTCTTTGATTTCAGCTCTGGGAAAAAAGAGCTTTATCTGAGCTTTGCCTGTTGCTGTGCTGCGTTTAAGCATCTGATGTGGACTCATCTGTCAGCCCCTCCTGTCGATAGTGTGGCGCCTGAATGTAAATGAATAAATTATGCCAGTTAATTTCTCATGAAGCTAGCAGGCAGATATCAGAGAACATAAAGTACAAGACTTAATCAAGAGAGGACAGAAGAACAGGGAGAAATGGGAAACATTTTTTCCTGAGGTCTAGGCTGAAAGAGGAAATGTGAGATCATCAGAGAAGGAAACCGTGCTCAAAAGGAAAAGTTGATTTCTATGCTGATGTGGATGGAAGCAACTGGGAACTGATTTAGTTACAAGTGGACAAGACTGTTGGAGTCATAGGAAATTCCACTGCTTTGTGAATTTCTCAAATCTGAAATGGAATATTCCCTGAAATCCTGATACCTTCAAACAAAGGCTTTACAAAAGAAAACTCTGCCTCTGACCTGCTTTGAGCTACATCAGGATCAATTCTGTTCAGTGATGTCGCTTTTCAGCTCAGTCTCTGCTCAGTGAAGTTCAGGGCAGGTTTGCCCAGCCAGTGGCTGCTTCTAGCAGTGAGAACACTGATGGGGAGAGTTCCTGCCAAGGGCTGGACTGGCTTAGACTTGCTCCTGGGCAGACCAAGGGCACTGCCACATCTTGTGCCCCACATTAGGATGCAGTAAGTTAGAGGCAGCACCTGCAGGGAAGAGCAGGCAGGACCAAAAAGGGATTCCATCCCATGAGCTTCATAGGCAGTGTAAAGCTGAAGGATCATCAGAGTCAAGCCTCTTCTTCAGAGTGTCAGAGGAGGACTCTGTCCATTCTGCCTTCAATTCCAATCCATGTGTTTCTGAATCCAGTTCCAGGTTCCAGATCATTAATCCAGTTCTCATCTGCTGCTGAGGGCAGTCTGGGACTTCCCCAGTGCCTGTTTATATCATCAGTGGTGAAAGCCACATTTCTAACAGTGGTGTTTGGTTTGATATTAGTTTTGTATCTTTTCCATTTCATTGTTCTTATTTCCATAGCATATGGTTTAGTTTCTTTCCCAACCCATCAGTCTCTCCCTTACTCCCTTTCTCTTCCTTTTGGGAAGGGAGAGGGATTCATAGAGGGTCGCTGTCATTGGTCTAGTAGCCAGCCCAGCCCTAACCCTTGACAGGCTGAAGGGAAAGTTTTATTTTATAGACATCAGAACAAACTCTTTTACTCAATGACAAGAAATACTGGGGAAAAAAAAATCATCTGAATAGTTCAGAATTGATCCTCAAAAACATTTATTTATGGAGCACTTCTGATTCCCTGCATGTGATATGTTCCACATGTGCCTAAAAACTGCATTTAATGCCTGACAACGAAAGCATCAACAGCTCTCTGACAAATTGTGCCCTCTGGACTTACTCTGTCTGTCACTTCACATCATGTCTTCATGTCATCTCCTGATGGAAGTCATCTGCATGTAAGGCACTGCTTAGAGAAAAAGAAAAAGAAGAAAAAGGAAAACAGAGGGAAGGAAGGAAAGGGAAGGAAGGAAGGGAAGGAAGGAAGGAAGGAAGGAAGGAAGGAAGGAAGGAAGGAAGGAAGGAAGGAAGGAAGGAAGGAAGGAAGGAAGGAAGGAAGGAAGGAAGGAAGGAAGGAATGGAGGGAGGAAGGGAGGAAGGGAGGAAGGAGAAAGAAAGGAAGATGAAAAATAAAAGAAAAAAAGAAACATGAAAGTGAAAATATGTAAAATGTTTTTTAAAAGGAAAAAAAAAAAAGAAGGAAAAATCCCTACAAAAATATACTGTGAAGAATGTGAAGCGTTTATTAAAACAGAAGCCTTTGTGTTGTGAAGATAAAGTCTCAAGGCTAAAAATACCTTCTTGAGATGGGAAGAGGATGCAGATTTAAAGAGGCAGTAGATGGAAGTGGGTTTTTGCCTTAGGGAGTAGATGGCTGTGGTTAGTCACCAGCAGATCTTCCTTCTGCACTGGTGAGACGCTGCCATTTCCAAGAGGACAGCAGAGCTCCGTACATTTGCAGGAAGGTCTTGCTTTGTTCAGGGTCTTGGCCTTATTCAACACCCATCCAGGACTCCAGCATACTCCCCCTGTGCTGCCTAACAGGGGTTCAGATTGATTTGTGGAGGCCACTTGTGCTTCAGTAATTTGTGTGAAAAGCAATGATATGCCAGGCTGAGTTGTGGCAGCAGCTAGGTTAGTCAACAACAAGAGTCTAGGGTAGTCAGCAGTGTAACTACCCAGCAGTGTAACTACTCTGGATGCCATTTTGCAGCCATGGGGACAACCAGCAATCCACAGCAAGATGAAGCAAACTGGAAAGTTTATGCTCTCTACAGCTCCCTGAACCAGCTTGGAACCAGGGGGGGGTTGATCTCTTCTCCCAAGAAACAAGCAATAGGACAAGAGGAAAGAGCCTCAGTTTATGCCAAGGGAGGTTTAGGCTGGACATTAGGAACAATATCTTCCTCAAAAGCATTGGTAAACCCTGGGCCAGGCTGCCCAGGGAAGTGGTGGAGTCCCCATCCCAGGAAGTATTTAAAAGTGAGTAGATGTGGTGCTGAGGAACATGGTTTAGCACCTGGCACTGCTGGTGTAATGATTGAACTTGATGATCTCAAAGACCTCTTCCAACCAAAATTCTTCTATGATTCTAGGATCTAGTTCAACCGTGTGAATTTCTTCTGACCCACAGTTAAATATTGAAGCACCTTGAGTTCATTACAGGTATGCTACTAATTGTATCTGCTTGCAAATACCCTACCAATGAAATCTCAACAGGTAGAAGCTTTGAAAGAAAATGTAATAAGAAAACTTATCTTTTTCACCCCCCACCCTGCCTCTCTTTGCTTTCCCTCTCCCATTTTCTTTTTGCTGCTGTATACAAGCCCTTAAACTAGTTCCCACGCTCTGAACTCCAACTCTCACTTCCTTCCTCAACATAAATTCAAAGTTGTCTCTCTCTTATTTTCTCCAGCAAGTCTTCATTCAACTCAGTGTTGTGCTCAAGACAGTTCGTGATGGGCCTTGACAATGTTGAGGGAAAGAGAAAGAAAGAGAAAGGAGAAGAGAAGCGGGGGTGGGGGGAGAAATGCCTTGTAAAGATTAGCTTCTCTAGGGGGAACAACAAAAAAAAAAATCAGTCTGGAGGGAAAGTTTAATTAAAAAGAGCAGAGTTTTTAATTACCAGGGAAATCTACTTGAATGATTCATTTGCATAATCCCGACGGCAGTGGGAGAACAGGCAGGAACGAGATAAGGTTTCTTTACAATCCTGCTCTTTCTTTTCCATATCTCTCCCAAAATGACTCTGATCCTTCACTCCTCCTCTCTCTCCTTCCCTGCTACATTGTCCTTCCATCTGATTGCACATTTTGGCCTTGGGCTGCCTGTTTGTTTGGCTCTTCGTTTGTCAGCACGTGATGCATTGCAGTACAAATGATGCGTGTTTTCTCCTGATGGGGATGTCTAGGTGAGCTGTAACCAGCCCCTCCCTTCTTCTCCCACGGTACCCAGACTCTGCTGATTTGGCCCTGACTGCTGAGCACTGGCATGTGTTACCACATTACAGAGCCACATAATAGTAGGGATTGGAAGGGGCCTCTGGAGATCATCCAGTCCAGCACGTCTGCTAATGCAGGTTTGCCAAAAGCAGCTTGCACAGGAGCATATCCAGGTGAGTCTGGAATCTCTCTGGAGAAGGAGTCTCCACAAACTCTCTGTGCTGCCTGCTCCAGTGCTCCACTACCCATGGCTGTGCCAGTGGCAGAGGAGAGAAGAGATGGTGTGTATCTAATGGACCTCATTACCAGGCTTGTCCTCTAGTTGCCACTTGAGATCTTTAACACTTTCTATGTCAAGCCACCTCAGTACCCTGTATACCATCCCACGCACTCCTTTCTTGGTCTGTACTCATCTAATTGTCCTATCCAATCCATTACTCACTTAGAAGATGAAAAGGAGGCTTGCAATGAGCTTGCATCTGTAAGGATTATGACTCATATGCTTTCCATCCATAGTACTGAACCATTGCAAGGCCCATCCCTCTGTAGCACACATAGATAAAAGCCTCACACTCTGTCCTGCCATCATCTACGCTGATAAAATGTCACCTTGCTCCCTCATACAGTCCAGACCCATAGCTACAAAACCTTCTGTGGATAACACCACATCATGGGTGATCTCAAGAGTGTGGAGGTCATGAGGATGGGGCTGGACTCTTTTCAATGGTGGCTAGTGATGGAGCAAGGGGCAATGGCTACATACTAGAACACAGGAGCCTTCACTTGAACTTAAGGAAAACTTTCTTTCCAGTGAGGGTTCCAGAGCCCTGGAGCAGGCTGCCCCAAGAGTTTGTGGAGTCTCCTTCTCTGGAGAGATCCCAGACCCACCTAGACATTGCAATTCTAGGCAGTCTGTTCTAGGTGACCTTGCATTAGCAGAGGGGTTGGACTAGATGATCTCCAGAGATCCTTTCCAACCCTCACCATTCTGTGTTTCTGTGATTGTGGTCCAAGAAATGAGCAGAATGGAAAAAACCATCTGATATCTCAAGTAGGGAGGGCAAGGATGTCAATCACGTTAATGGACGAATGATGTCTCACTTGTCATCAAAGCAGGCAAGGAGTTTTTGCTCATTTTATTTACCTGGCTGAAGACAGCTGACTGCATAGGAAGAGACAAATGAGGGACATCTGCTTGAAGATGGGAATGGAGTTCTCTCAACCAGACCATGGACAGACCTTAGGTACACCATAGTCCAGGATGTGAGTGAGTGTTGAATCAATGTTATGTTCAGTGCTCCTTCACACAAATCTGGACTTGAACACGGTCACAGAACTCAATGCTCATCAAGGAGAGACCTTTAGCTTTCCTGGATCACAATGTTTTACCCCTGGAATCCTCTTGTTCTCCCTCACTCCTGCTGGGCTGTCCCTTCCTTGCCCTGCTTTGTAAGTCACCAGAGAAAGAGATTTCCATGTTTTTGTTACAGCAGCAGTTGAAAAGGCCTTTTGTTCCTGCTTTTCAATCTCTGAAGACAGAAATTTGATGGAACACTATGGCAAGAAGAAGGTTATCTGACCTTTCCTTGATATTAACATATATTAGGGATGCTGGAAACCAAGTTGGGATGCAAGCAATCTGTACCTGTACTGAAAGTGTGAGAGAGGGGAAAACAATCAGTCTGAGAAACATGATGAAAGCAAATATAAATCCAGAGAAAGAGAATGAAGGAAACATAGGGAGGAGCAGGGAATATTCTTCACCTGGGTGTGGAAGGACCGTGTGTCAGAACAAAGATATCACCACAGAGCAATTTATCCCACCAGTTCTCTCTGCCCCTCTGTCTTGAGGTTGATAAATGAGATGTGAAGCATGGATTTGTCTTGCTTAGTTAACCTGAGTGGGGGAGAAGCACCACAGGAAACCACCAGAAAATTGATTTCTCCTCACAGGTGTGCCTATGCAACAGTTGGGATGTGGGCACATGCCTAGGGAACATGTCTTGGTGGATCTGCTCTAGTTTAAAACCATTGTCCTTTGGTGATAGGACAAGGGGCAATGGTTTTAAGCTAGAGTAGGGTATGTTTAGACTAGACATTAGGAAAAAGTTCTTTACTATGAGGGAGGTGGGACAGTGGAATGGGTTGCCCAGAGAAGTTGTGGACACCTCATCCCTGAAAGTGTTAAAGATCAGGCTGGATGAGGCTTTGAGCACCATCATCTAGTGGGAGATGTCCCTGCCCAGGGCAGGGAGGTTGGAGCTAAAAAAATGCTGAGGTATTGGAACAGGCTGCCCAGGGAGTTGGTGGAGTCACTGGCCCTGGAGGTGTTCAAGAAACATGTAGACATAGCACTTTGACACGGCTTAGTGATTTAGGGATTTAATGTTACTTGAAGAAAACTTCTTGGTTCATTGCCTTCAGTTTATCTTTTTTTGGCAGAATGACTTGTGGCAGTAATTCAGGTTCAGGGCAGAGGAACTGGTGTTAATGGGAGCAAAGATGGGGAACTGGTTAACTTTACTGTGAAATTAATGTTTGATTGTAGTGCTAGATTGCTGACTTAGTTTTTAGAAGAGAAGACTCCAGGGGAACCTTATAGCTACCTTCCAGTACCTGAAGGGATCCTACAGGAAGACTGAGGGGGACTTTTCTTACGGGTGTCTATTGACAGTACAAAGGGGAATGGTTTTAAGATGTGGAAAAGCTGGTTCAGACTGGATCTTAGGAAGAAGTTCTTCAGTATGAAGGTGGTGAGACTGCAATAGGCTGCCCAGGGATGTTGTGGATGCCTCCTCCATGAAGGTGTTCAGTGCCAGGCTAGTAGATATGATGGTGTTGGGCTGAAGGTTGAACTCAATGCTCTTAGAGGGCTTTTTTCAACCTTAATGATTCTATGATTCTGTGATGAGGACCTAAAGTAGTGGCCACCCATAGACATTCCACAAGTTACATGGATATAGTAGGTCCTGTGTGAGTGCACAATGATTTGTATGCACACCAAAAATGAGTGCTCAGAGACCTCTATTGGCGTTGTGCAAGTCTAATGTGGATTTAAGGAAAGATGTGGATGCTTTGAGGATAGGACAGGGGGAAATGGACTCAGATTGCACCAGGGAATGTTTAGGTTGGATATTAGGAAACATGTCTTTACAGATGGGTTGTCAGGCATTGGAACAGGCTGCCCACAAAGGTGGTGGAGTCATCATCCCTGGAGATATTTTAAAGCTGTGCTGGGTGAGTGGTTGTGTTTGATGATCTTAAAGGTCTTTTCCAACCAAAACTATTCTGTGAGTCTATATTTTTGTGTATAGGAGGCTGTGGGCACACTGTGAGCACCAAGTGTCTGTATACATGTGAGGGCAATATGCCAGGATGATTTGTTCCAGCCTGTGAGGGGGAGGAACAAGCTTGTACACAAGTGTGTGGAGACACCATGGTCCATGTGTGTGTGGCGAGCAGCAGACACGTGTATGGTTATTTCTGCCAGTGCTGGCTATTTCATGCACGAGTGCTGCAGGCAGCAGGTGGGTTTGCTCATGTGTTTCTGTGGGGATGATTCAGGCATATACTCTGTAAGCATCATGTGTGCAGAATGTGATGGATGTGCACTGGGCACCCTACTGGTGCACAAAGAACAAGCACAGGGTGTGCTCAGAGACCTGGGTAAGCTGGAGAAGAGGGGAGAGATAAACCTCATGAAGTTCAACAAGGCCAGATGCAAGGTCCTGCAGCTGGGTCAGGACAAACCTCATTATCAGTACAGGCTGGGTGGTGAAGGAATGGTCAGTCCTGTGGAAAAGAACCTGGGGGTGCTGGTGGGTGAAAAGCTGGAGATGAGCCTGTAATGAACACTTGCATCACAGAAGGACAATCACATCCTAGGCTTCATCAAAAGAACTGTGGCCAGCAGATCAAGAGAGGTGATTCTTCCAATCTATTCTGCTCTGATGATATCTCACCTGGAGTACTGTGTCCAGCTTCTGGGGCCTTCAACACAGGAAGGACATGGACCTGATGGAAAGGGTCCAAAGTGGGCCACAAAAGTGAACAGAGGGCTGGAGAACCTCTCCAAGAAGGACAGGCTGAGAGAGTTGGAACTGTTCAGCCTGGAGAAGAGAAGGCTCCAGGGAGACCTTAGAGCTGCATTTCAGTATCTCAAGGGGACCTACAGGAAGGCTGGGGAGGGACTGTTTAGAAGGGCTTTTGATGAAAGGATGAGGGGTAATATTTTTAAACTAGAGCAAGGTAGATTTAGATTGGATATTAGGAAGAAGTTCTTTACTATGAAGGTGGTGGAACACTGGAACAGGTTGCCCAGGGAGGTAGTGGAAACCTGATCCCTGGAGGCATTCTAGGTCAAGCTTAATGCAGTTCTGAGCAACCTGATCTAGCTGGGGATGCCCCAGCAGATTCACTGGACATCATCCTGCACAACCAGAGCTATAGCTTGGATAACAGAGATCAGGATTTCAGTCCTTTGGCTCCATCCCATAATTTCCCAAGTCCACTAGGTGACGGTGTGCTTCCCTCCCTCTCCTAACCTCACCTTTATTTCCCATAACCTCAGATGATAACCACCAGTAGTGATGGTTGTAAGGGACACATCTGGGTCATGATGCCTGCATCCAGCTCACGGGCAGCACAACTGCCAAAGACCAAAGTGCAGAAGTAGTCTTCCTCTGGCTTATAGCAATGAAGATGAAGGGCAAAATACAGTGTGAGGGTTATGGGTTTGATTCTCAGCTCTGCCTGCTCCTGGTGTTATCCAAAGTGATGATGACTCACACCTAACCTGTAAGGAAATGCAATATTGGGCAAAACAAGGAGGAATTAAATATTTCACATGTCCTACTGCTCTCAGTCAAATGAGATGGCAGAAAGAGCTAATGGCTTGTTGAGAAGGAATCTCAAACCACACGAGGCTCAGCAGGAGCTGTGACTTCCCAATGTACACCATCAGTTCTGTTAACTGATGCTGGCCCCCTGGAAGCCTCTGAACTGGGTGCTCTTAGGGAAAACTGAGCTTAGCACTCCATCTACTGGGAAAAGAGAGCATCTGACCGCCTAACAACCAGGACAGCCTGTGAAGGCCAATCTACCACCCATCCCCACTGTGTCTAGGACTTTAAAATTCATGACCCACTTGCCTGGGAAGCTCCCAACAGCACTGGTTCAAAACATCAGGTTAGTGCGTGGTAGGATATGGTTTAATGGCCATGGTGGTGTTAGGTTGATGGTTGGAATAGATGATCTTAGAAGTTTTTTCCATTCAAAAGATGGTTGGACTCTGTGAAACTAGAGGCCTTTTCCAACCAAAACAATCCTATGATTCTGTGATTCTGTGGATTTTTCCTTCTTTTTAAATGGAATAACCTTTTTGGACTCTCCCACCAAAGGGAAAAAACAAACAAACAAGTCTCTATCTCATGATTTTATATTATTTTAAACTAGTTCAGGGTAGGCTTTGATTTATTTTAGATATTAAGTAAAAGCTCTTTACTATGAGGGTGATGAGACCCTGGAATAGGTCA
The DNA here is from genome assembly GCF_014839835.1 of Dryobates pubescens. NCBI lineage: Eukaryota > Metazoa > Chordata > Aves > Piciformes > Picidae > Dryobates > Dryobates pubescens. Next base: position 14,441,146 of record NC_071625.1, on the reverse strand, counting down.
CCCAGAAAAATTGTGGATGCTTCATACCTGGAAGTGTTTAAGACCATACTGGATGAGGCTTTGACCAACCAGATCTAGTGGTAGGAGTCCATGGCAGCAGGGCTGGAACTAGATGATCTTTAAGGTCCTTTCCAACTCAAGCCACTCCATGATTCTGTTTTCTCTTGAAGCAGCCTGCTGGAAGCAGACAGAAATACTTTTTTTCATGTAACTGTTCCAAACCCCAAAGGGCCCTCAAGTAATCATGGTCCCAAATCCCTGTTGTGTATAGCAGAAGTACAGGACTACTTTCTAATAAAGACATGGCCCTCTTAACTATCATACTGCACAGAACTGGGGTGTCTTCAGCAAAAGGAATGCAATAGGGATCCTTAGGGCTTTGACTGACTCTCCCAACTGAGCAACAGGAAGGAGTGTGAGCCAGAAAATAAAAGTTGGATGGTGAGTGATCAGGAGATCCACCTATGAGAAGACATCACAAATCACTGTGTACAATACCATACACTCTTATGAGAAGCAGCTGAGGGAACAGAGATTGTTTAGTCTGGAGAAGGGGGTACTAAAAGAGACTCTATTGATTTCTACAAGTCCCTGACAGGATGCTGGAGTGAGGCAGGGGGTGTCTCTTCTCCAGAGTACCAAGTGACAGGACAAGATGATACAGCCTCAAGTTGCACCAGGGGAGAATTAGGTTGAACATTAGGAAAAGTTTACTTACTGAAATAGAGGTCAGACATGGGAACAGGCTGCCCAAGGAGGTGATGGAGTCACCATCCTTGAAGGTGTTAAAAAAAACATATAGACATGGCACTTCAGGACATGAGTTAGTAGGCATGGTGTTGTTGGATTGAAGGTTGGACTTGATGATCTTAGAGGTCCTTTCCAATCTTAATGATGCTATGATTCTGTGTGCTGGGTCTTTTCCAACAGCAACAAAACCATTGTAGGAGTCAATGAGTCTATGGTTCTATGCTTCTGTGATTCTATGAAATGGAACACCAGAAAATATGAAATTTGTGCTACTGAAAGCTTAGGCTGTTGGTACAATTTTGCCTTAGTGCAGCCTGGATTTGTAGCTTGCCTCTGAGATCTACCATAATATGAGATGAGACATCTTATCATTTAAATTTAAAATAGACTTTAGTAGAGGATACATCCCTGGAAACTTTCAAGGTCAGACTGGACAGGGCTCTGAGCAACCTGATCTAGTTAGAAGATATCCCTGCCTTGCTTCCCTGCAATGCAGATAATTGCTCTCCTCCACTGGGCTATTTCACAAAGCAACTCAGATACTAAAGGCTAAAACCTCTTTTTAAATTAAAAATACTAGATTTACAGTTGGGCTCAGTGATCTTAAAGGTCTTTTCCAATCTAAAGTATTCTATAAAGCTAAAATCAGCAAAGAGGATGAACAGGTCACAGGAACAGAGACAAACAGCTCCCGAGGTGTTTCTCACATGTCTCATTTCATCAGGAAAGCAGGCTGTAGATGTAGCTTTGAAATTAATTCTGAATTAGTGATTAAACATATGAATCAAAACAAATCAAGATAAAACAAACCTTTTCCGAGCCTCCTGTTGCAGTCTCAGCTTTCATGACTGCATATTTCTGCACACTGCTGTCTTTGTGAGGCTACCTCTTGCATGAGGCTGATCATTCCAGGGTTGTGCCAGCTCCTGACACCAAACAGATGAAAATCCCTCCTGCTATTTAATTTTTCTATTAAATAGAAAATAATTCAGTGAGCACATCCTGTGATGGCTTGCTCCCGTTCGTGGGCCAGCTGTGCTCTTAACAAGCTCCTGCAGCATGTTCCAGCGTCTGATCTATGCACTCTCACCTCCTCCTGCACTCAGCTGTTATCAAACCTTCACAGATCTTGTTGCAGCCTGTTAGCACTTCCAAAGAAGCCAATAAGAAAGATGGGAACCTGCTAGTTCTCCTGCTGTAGAGGACTAAGAGACCAAGGCGTGACCAGCGCTTGCTCCATGCAAGGCTTGCATAAACTGCTGTTTACTGTAAAATGATAGAATGCTTTGAATTGGAAGGGACCTCTAAAGATAGAAAGAGTGATTGGCCATTGGAATGTGCTGCCCAGGGAGGTGGTGGAGTCAGCATCACTGGAGGTGTTTAGGAAGAGACTGGATGGGGTGCTCAGTGCCATGGTTTAGTTGATTAGATGGTGTTGGATGATAGGTTGGACTCGATGATCTCAAAGGTATTTTCCAACCTGGTCAATTCTATTCTATTCTATTCTATTCTATTCTATTTTATTCTTCCTATCCTATCCTATCCTATCCTATCCTATCCTATCCTATCCTATCCTATCCTATCCTATCCTATCCTATCCTATCCTATCCTATCCTATCCTATCCTACTCTATTCTATCATCAAATCCAATCCCTCTGCAGTCAGCAGGGACTTCAACTAGAGCAGGTTATTCAGAGCTCCATCCAACCTGGCCTGGAATATTTTCAGGGGCATCTGCCACTTCTTTAGTCAGTCTGGGTCAGTGTTTTATCACCTTTGGTGTAAAAATTTTCTTCCTTCTCTCTAGTCTAAATTTAACTCTTTTAGTTTAAAATCATCATTCCTTCACAGAAGAATCACTGTTGCATTAAGGTTGGAAAACACCTCTAAGCTCATCAAGTCCAGTTAAACCACGTCCCAAAGTGCCCTATCTAAACATTTCTTTAGTATCTCAAGACATAGGCTGGGCAACCTGTTCAAGAGCTTGACAACCCATATGGGAATGAAAGTTTTTCTCATGTCCAACATAAACCTCTCTGATGCAACTCAAGGCCATTTCTTCTTATCCTATCACTTGCTTGGGAGAAGAGACTGATTCCTATCTCTCTACAACCTCCTTTCAGGGATGGTAATTATCGACCTCCTTTCAGATGGTCATTATCAGCTGGTGATGGGAATCATTGGTTGGTAAGGCTGAACATCAGCTCCACACAAAACAGTGGAAACAATGTCTCTGGATGCAATCAATAAAGAACCAGAAGGTCAGAATACAATTAATGTCAGCCAGCATGCTTTGTGGAAGGGGTCCTTGTCAAGCCAGCCTGATTTATGTTTCTGATGAGATAATGAGATCTGTGATATTGGAAACTGCATCAGTCTAAGACTTTTCTAGAGGGTTTGAGTCAGCTCCAGCAGTTTCATTTTTGGTGGGGTTTTGCTTTTCTATAATGAGCAATATAACTATCAAATCAATTAAGAGCTGATACAATTACTGATCTCAGAAAGAATTTGTCAATGGCAAACCAGTGCTGAAGCAGGTTCTGCAAGAACTATTCAGCATTCTTATCAATTATTTGGGATTGAGAATAAAATCAAAAGACAGTAAGGGCAGAGTGATTCTATAGAGATATCTGAGGGAGGTTCTCTTTCCCCTCTACTCTGCCCTGCTGCAGCTTCACCTGGTGTACTGTGTCCAGTTCTGGGCTTTCCAGTTCTAGGACAGGGAACTGCTTGAGATGGTGCAGCAAAGGGCTATGAAGATGAGAAGGGGACTAGACCATCTGTCTTAAAAAGGAAGACTGAAAAAGTTGAGGCTTTTTATCCCAGAGAAGGCTGAAGTGGGATCTTCTTACTGTTTATAAATATTTAAAGAGTGGGTGTCAGGAGGATGAGGCCAGTCTTCTTTCAGTGGTGCCCAGTGACAGAACAAGGGGTAACAGACATAAACTGGTGTATAAGAAGTTCCATCTAAACATGAGGAGAAACTTCATTGCTTTGTGGATGGTAGAGCACTGAAACAGGCTGCCCAGAGAGGTTGTGGCATCTCCATCTCTGCAGTCATTCAAAACCCACCTGAAGGCTGCCCTCATCAACCTGCTTTAAGTGACACTGCTTTAGGAAGGGGGTTGGACTAAATGATCTCCAACAGTCACTTCAAACCCCTCTCATTCTGTGATTTGGGAAGCTTGACCAATTCTTGTAGTCCATATGCCCAATGCCAGCCAGGAACTGAAACCTTCAGGAAAAGAACAGACAAACATGGTGAAGAGCTCAGAAACAGATGTTCTTGCCTTCAGGCTTGCCCACTGAGAACTAAGTGACCTGGTTTACCCAGCTCTTCTTTTTGTGGTTTATATCCTTATGTCTGGTGATAACTGATGCATTTCTAAGTGTTATTTAAATTCAAAGTGAATATCAGCTATTAATTGTCTCTTGCTTTTCTGCAGCTATTGTATTTGTCAGCAGAAGCATCTGAAATGAAGACAAATAACACTAATTGTGTTGTGTAAATGTTTAGGCAGGGGGTTGGTTTTGGTTTTATATTTAGGAGGATTGTTTGGGATTTTCTTTGGTTGGTTTGCATTTTGTTGTTTTGGGGTGGTTGTGGGTTTTGTTCTTTTTTTCTTTGTTTGGTTTGGTAGGGTTTGGGGTGTTTTGGAGTTTGGGGTTTGTTGTTTGTTGTGGGGTGGGGTTTTTTTTAAGGGGGAGAGGTTGTTTTGCTTTGTTTTGTGTTTAGTTTTGTTTTGTTTTTCTTCCAGGCACTGATCTTGCTGAACCTCTCAAACACTAACCTGGCATGCTTTCTTCAAACAGCTTTCCAGAGAGGATAAAGATGGAAATAAATAGACATATGGTGCACATGAGCCAAATTCATGCAAATTTGTTCATCCTGGGCAGATGGAAATGGCTGTTTGAGTACCTTGGTTAGAAAGCTGCCTGAAAACTTACCTTCTTTTTATTTTCACTTTGTCATCAGCTTGGCTAATGAGCAGCTCCAAGGCAACTTCTCTGCCTTCCCAAAGTCTTGTGCAAATTAATTTTCCAGTCATGTGTCCTCCTTGCCCCTCCTCTCTTCATCTATTTGTGAGCTTAGATGAGAGGCCAATTACTTTAATGTCAGCAAATGTAAAGTGTGCCCAAGCTGTTCCCAGAGTTAATGCAGAAGAGGGTTAGTCTGATCTAGGAGACATAAAGAAAGGAGAAGGAGAAATAAGAATGCAGCTGAGACTGCTCTGAAACCCAGTGGGTTATTCCTTCAGCTCTTTCTTCACCATCAGTGGATGTACAAAACTCATTTATGTTATTTTTTTTCTCCTAGCACTTAATAGAATCATAGAATCATTAAGGTTGGCAAAGATCTCTACTATCAGGTCCAGTCTTCTATCCAACACTTCTATGACCATCAGACCACATGCAGAGACCATGTTCCCCACTTCTAGATATTCTCTCTGAAATTACGACCCTGTACTTGGTACAGCTCATGTCATATGAGAGAACCAATGCATTTTCACAGAATCATAGAATCAACAATGTTGGAAAAGACCTTGAAGATCATCAAGTCCAACCTGTCATCCAACACCTCATGACTACTAGACCGTAGCACCAAGCGCCACATCCAATTCACTCTTGAACACCTTCAGGGACAGTGACTCCACCACCTCCCTGGGCAGCACATTCCAATGGCTGACAACTCTCTCTGGGAAGAACTTTCTCCTCACCTTGAGCCTAAACTTCCCCTGATGCAGCTTAAGACTGTGTCTTCTTGTTCTGGTGCTGATTGCCTGGGAGAAGAGACCAACCCCCTTCTGGCTACAACCACCTTTCAGGTAGTTGTAGAGAGCAATAAGGTCTCCCCTGAGCCTCCTCTTCTCCAGGCTAAACAATCCCAGCTCCCTCAGCCTCTCCTCATTGGGCTTGTATTATGTCTTTGCTCTGGGATGAAAGTGCCTACATGGACAGTTGCTGAAGCCCAGATGATGCACAGCAAGTGGCTGAGTGTAGTGTCTTCAACATGTGCTTGAACTTTGATCCTTAAGCATGTAAGTTTCCAAACAAGAAGAGGGAAGGCTATGTGTGCAACTATCCCTGGAGTTTTAGCAGATCAAACAATTCCCAAGCCCTTTTTTTTTTTTTTTTTTTGCCAATTCAAAAGCCTTTGGTTTCTTTCTGGCCATGCCTTTGGTTTGAGCAAACATCTTTTGAGTTGGAAATGCTCCCTCCCTTCCTAGTGATCTGGCATGAGCTAGTATCCCAAGGTTATTGGGACTTCATTTTTTTTAATTATTATTTGATGATAAATTGGAGAAAGCTCTTGCTGGAGAAACCTCTTTGTCTGAGTGCAATAAAGCAAGGAGCTCTTGGCTGGCACTTGCCCTCTGGCATGTTTTGATGGTAGAAAAGAAAGAAGAGAAATAAGCACAACCTTTGGATTGGAGCAAGTCCCCAAATTCCAGGGGAAGCTGCTTCCTGTTGCTCAACTTTTCAACTTTTGCCAGGGGGTGAATGTAACAGCTTGTTCCTTCTTTCCTTGCCAGACTCTTTCCCTGGAGAATGCCTCATAGCTTCTCTTTGGAGCTCCTGACTAAAAATAAATGCAGTTTGCAGAGGCAATTTGTATTCTGCTAACCCCGCTGCAATGCTCTGTGCCCTCTCTGTGTAAGTGGCTGGTTTTCCCCCCTCAGCACATTACACACCACATAGAGGAATCATCTCAGACAATGCTGGAGCTACTACAGCTCATAATAACGGGGAGGCATTATGTGTAAAAGCAGTGCTCTGCTCTTGGAGTTGTGGTGTGAAATAATTGCTGTAATTCTCCACCACAGGCAAGGTTAATTAGTGATCCATTCCCTTCCACTTTTCCAATTTTCTTCTTCAGCAACAGGAAAACAAACCGGATTCTTGTGTGAATTACAGAGCCACAGAATGGTAGGGGCTGCAAAGGACCTCTGGAGATCATCTAGTCCAATCCCCCTGCTAAAGGAGGGTCGCCTAGATCAGGTTGTACATGAACATGTCCAAGTGGGTCTAGAATCTCTCCAGAGAAGGAGATTTCACAGCCTCTTTGGGCAGCCTGCTCCAGGACTCTGGCACCCTCAAAGGAAAGAAGTTTTTCCTTAAGCTCAGGTGAAACATCCTGTGTTCTAGTCTGTACCCATTGCCCCTTGTCCTATCACTGGCCACCACTGAAAATAGCCCAGCCCCATCCCCACAACTTCCATCATTTAGATGTTTATAAGCATTTATAAAATCCTCTCTGAGTCTTTTCTTTTCCAGGCTAAAGATACCCAGGTTGCTCAGCCTCTCCTTGTAACAGATATGCGGCAGTCCATCATCTTTGTGTCCCCAACTAAAGGTATTCCTGTCCACAGTTTCCTAGAGCAGTCCTGCTTTGAATCAATGGGGCTATTCATACACTCATAGAATTATGGAATGGGCTGGATTGGAAGAGACCTTTAAAGCTCATCTAGTCAAACTCACTGCTGTCAGCAGGGACATCTTCAAGTAGGTCAGGCTGCTCAGAGCCCAAATAACACAGCCTGGAGTATTTCCAGGGATGGTGCACCTACCACCTCTCTCTGCATCCCGGGCCACCATTGCATCACTTTCATTGTAAAAAATATCTTAATTGTATCTAGTTTAAACTTCCCCCTTCTTAGTTTGAAACAGTTGTCCCTTCTTGGGCAACGAGGCTGGGGAGAGGCTCGAGCACAAGCCCTGTGAGGAGAGGCTGAGTGAGCTGGGATTGTTTAGCCTGGAGAAGAGGAGGCTCAGGGGAGACCTTATTGCTGTATACAAGTACCTGAAGGGAGGTTATAGCCAGGAGGGGGGTGGTCTCTTCTCCCAAGCAACCAGCACCAGAACAAGAAGACACAGTCTCAAACTGCACCAGGGGAAGTTTAGGCTCAAGGTTCTTCCCAGAGTTGTTAGCCATTGGAATGCGCTGCCCAGGGAGGTCGTGGAGTCACCATCCCTGGAGGTGTTCAAGAGGGGATTGGATGTGGCACTTGAAGCCATGGTTTAGTAGTCATGAGGTGTTGGGTAACAGGTTGGACTTGATGATCTTTGAAGTCTTTTCCAACCTTATTGATTCTATGATTCTATGATTCTTCATTTGCAATGGGCCCTACTAAGAAGACCATCACCATCTTTCTTACAGACCCCCTTTAAGGACTGAAGACCATCTGTCTTGAGGGTGCCTCCCATCTCAAGCCATTCTATGAACTCTATGAACTCAATGAAGAGATATTTGCATCCTTGATGGGAGAACAGGGTGGAGAGTCAGGCAGCTTGCTGAGCTCTTCAGTTTATTATCACTGACACCAGTCTTGTTCTTAATGAGCTCCTGTGCTGTACATCTGAATGTCAGCCATGCTTCCAGGGGACCAGGCTGCCATTCATCACTGGTTAATCCCTCCTTAATGGGTAGCACATGAAGAGCAGCCACCAAGAGGAGCAGGACCATTAATGGGACAGCAGAGATGAAATGGAGGAGCCAAGCTGAAAGGCCTCATTAAGTACTTGGGCAGCCCAAGGAGAGACGTTTTCTTAATCTGGCTGTTATCACGCTGTCGAGGCTGTGTCATCTCTCACAGAGTGAGGTTTCAAGCCACCCACATATTCTTTGTGAGAAAAATATTTTTTCTTTCTTTTTCTTTCTTTTTTTTTTCCCTTTTTTTTCCTGATAGCTGAACAGGTAGGAATATTTGTGCAGCCATAAAATAAAGGAATATTTTATAGGCTCTATTAATAAAAAAGCTGCACTTGAGATAAAAGAGAGGACAGAGCAGATCATGCCAAATAGCTTGGCAAGCCCTGCAGCAATTCCAATTCTGGTCACTGCAACACTTAGCTAAATTAGCAAGGGAAAGTTTCAAGCCTGGAGTTTTTCCTACTGCAGGTAAAGATTTACTGGGTGTTAAATACCTACTCACATCGTGTCTCACTTTGGACCAAAGCCAGGACTTTTATAGGCCAAGGGAAGGAAAGAGATGGTTCTACTTCATCCTTTTTCCTTGCAGGATTTCCATGGTCATCATTTTGTCCAAGAGAATCTGTATAGATTGAGGAGAAAGAAGGGCTGTGGGGTGGTATCTCTGCATCTGTAAAAGTCTGACCTAATTTTGTGGGGTTGGACTAGATGACTTTTAAAGGTCCCTTCCTACCCAAATCATTTGATGATTTTAATGATTCCATTTTCCCCTTCCTTTGAGTATTTTCCTGCCTATGCAGAGGTAGAATTGCACAAACCCTTCCCAAGTGGGTTTAGAAGGTGCTTTAGAACTGTGCACTGGGTGGGTTTATTCAGCAGGTCTAAGCCTTCCTTTGGGGAGTCTGTGGCCAACAGTAAATTGAGTGGGCAGTTTTCATAAGCTATACTTTTTATATGTTTTGAGCAGTGTGACTTTTATGACTTTTTTTATTACTTCTGTTAGTTATTACCAGACAACAGCTTCACTTCCACAGATGAGCCCATTGAGTTCATGTGTTTTATTCTGATCTCCTGTGTGTTCCTTTCCTCTGAGAAGGAATACTTTCCCAGCCCTCCAATTCTTTGGCTCATTTTGATTCCCAAGGTTTGGGTCTCCTTTCAAAATTCCTAGTTCTTCAGTGAGACATCAATTCTCTGAACCTTTTTTCTTCCATTCCTGACACTTTTACTTCTGTTTCCTCCTGACACAGTCCCACCAAACAAATTAAATAACCAGGAACCAGGTCAGGGTATCACAGAATCAAATCATAGAATCATTAAGATTGGAAAAGACTTCCAAGATCATTATGGTCAACCTTCTACCCAGCACCTCCATGACCACTAGATTGTGTCCTGAAGTGCCACATCTAATCATGTTCCTCTGTTATCCAGAGTGCTTCAAAATCCTGCATCACTTGGTGGTTTTATAGCTTATTTTATTGTGAGTTAATCTGATTAGTGAAGTTTTTTCCCTTTTTTTTTATGGCTGGAGATGCTACACATTCTGTCTGGAACCAAAACCAGGGACAGCGCTCAGACAAAGAGAGGCGTCAAGGGCATTTGACTTTATCCTTCTGGCCAAACTGCATCACAAACATTCAACTGAAAAAAAAGATTAAACCAATAAACACACTCTCTTGCCCATAGAAAGAGCAAATATTGAAGCATAATGAATGTAATGGTGTTAAGAAAGACATTGCTGTGTGTCAGCATCCCATGAATCTGGGTCACTTCAAGCAAAAGGACACAAACCTGGCTAGAGATGTCATTAAGCCATCAGGCTCACAAATACACAGGAGGACAATGACACTGCTGATTAAATTTGGATATCATCCCATTCTTCAGGCCAGTTCTGCCTCTGTTGATATGCAGAACCTTATAGTCAGATAATGTCTTAGCCAGGGGACTGAAGCTCTTTGAAGGTGAAAAATCTGAGCACACTCAACTTCTCTCACAGGTTAAGTTCTCACTGAACCTGCATACATAAATCAGGGGCAGATTTGGTCCAGTCAGCCAACAAATCTCTGCTCTTCCAAAGCATATGTTGAGCTATTCTTAGGCACGGTGTCAACACTTTGAGCACAAAGTACAAACACTCGAGATGTATGCATGGAAAGTATATAGGACATGAGGCTTGGTTTGCTTCTCATTCCACCTTGAGCATGTTCCTCACCATGTACTGTAAAAAAACCTCAGCAGCACAGAGTGAACAGTGTTGCTGTAGCTATTTTGGGTCTTTTTTTCAACCCACTGGGTCCATGAGGTTTTAGCACTTGGGTGACTTCTCTTCTGAAGAAGAAAGATTTCTCTGAGTTGGCCTGCATTTGTGCTTGCAAGTCTTTACTGCCTCCATTGCTTTCTCCTGAAACTTTTTTATCCATAATTAGCCAAAAGATTCATGGGACAGACACAAAAACTACCACGAGATACATTTTTTTACTGTTTTAAAATGGGAAAGGAAATTAAACAGATTAAGTAAACTCTATTAAACTCTGACAGAAAACCTTCTCTGTGTGCATACCAAACCAGAGCATGACCTTTTGATTGTTATTTTTTTTCATATTGAGAAAATCAAAACTGAAAAGAGCTTCTAAATGAACATGACGATATTGAAATGTGTTCTATTTTCCACCTTTTACCAGCTCATATAGACATAGGTCTCTGTACCCACAAGGCTTGTGACTGGAGTAGAAGGCTAGCAGAATCGAGAGGAAGAAACTCAGTTCAGAGTTTCTGTGGTGGCACTGCTAAAATGAGAGACTAAAATGAGATTAAGAGCTAGGAGTCACCATCATTGGAGGCGTTCAAGAGGAGAATTGGTAGGGTGCTTGGTTGCATGGTTTAGTTGATTAGGTGGTTTGGATAATAGGTTGGACTCAATGATCTTGAAGGTCTCTTCCAACCTGGTCTGGTCTATTCTATTCTATTCTATTCTATTCTATTCTATTCTATTCTATTCTATTCTACTCTACTCTACTCTACTCTACTTTACTCTATTCTATATCAGCAAGAAAGCCCATGTTTGGGGTGAGAAAGACTTCAGAACATAACTGGCTAAGCAGGACAAGCTCTGGGATTGTGGGGATTGACAGGGTTCCTTTAAATGTCCCTTCTAACCCAAAATATTCTGTAATTTCATCTCAGGCCCAGAAAGAAATAGAACTATTGGAGCAGGACCAGAGGAGGGCCATGAAAATGATCAGAGGTTTGGAACATCTCTGCTAACACAGTAGGATGAGAGAGTTGGGGCTGTTTAGCCTGGAGAAGAGAAGGCTGCAGGAAGACCTTATTGCAGTCTTTCAGTACTTAAAGGGAACCTTTAAGAAAGATGAGGACAGACATTTTAGCAGGATCAGGTGCAAGAAAAGAAGGGGTGAGGGTGGTTTTATGCTAAAAGAGGGAGATTTAGACTAGAGAGAAGAAAGCTATTTTTTACACTGAAGGTGGTGAGACACTAGCCCATGTTATCCAGAGAGGTGGTAGATGGCCCATCCCTGGAAACATCCCAGATCAGGTTGGACAGGGCTTTGACCAACCTGATCTAGTTGAATATGCCCCTGATGACTGCATGGGGTTGGACTAGATGTCTTTTAAAAGTTTCTGCCTACCCAAATCATTCTATCATTATATGGCTCTAAATAGATCAAACCAAGTGGTACTTAGAGAAGGAACAAGAAGCGACATTAGACCTAACTCCCTCTGTGGGTGGCCTTCTGCAGACCTGAAGGCTCTTCCTGACCATTTACTCTCCTTGACAGAAAGAAATGGTCTCAGTTGTGAGTTGTCACTTCACATTAGAGCGACTTCCTTCTGCTTCTCTGAGTGCCAGAAAAAGAAACAAACATAAAAATCAGAGAATTAACCAAACATGCCTCTAGGTCATTGGTAACAACTTTTCATTAACAAGGGCCAGCTGGCTACAAAATTAAACCCTTCCCATTACTACCTGAAAGGAAAAACAGGGTCATTTCTTAGCACTTTTTCCAGAACAGTGGGTCTCCATGTAACAGGCTGGAAGCAGGAAGGTGTTGGCTTCATCTGTTTTGATGCAGCTTCCCCATGGATTTGCAGTAGACCTTCTGTTTGCAAAACTCGTGGTGGTTTGACATCTGGATTAAATTCCTGCTGTGCTGTGTGTGGACAGCAGTCTCAGAAGACTGAGCTGGTAGCCACAGATAAAGCAAATGCTCTCACCCATGTGCATGAAGGTTGAAATGAGCTATAAAACCATCAGCTGAGGTTGCCCTCATCCTTATTCAGCTGTTCAATCATATTGAACAAGAGGGGATGCTCCTGCTGTGACAGCGTTTGAGTGCTTCAGAGTATTTAACAAATGCTGTTATGTCTGGTCTTCACTGCTAGCTCAACTTATAAATGGAAAGCTTCTCCTGATTTGACTTATGCCTATACACAGAGGCCAGACTGAATTTTAACAGCATTTCTGTACTTTTTATCCCCCCACCCCAGACCTTTATAGAGGTGGAATTTAAGCTCACCTTCATTTCAAAAAGGAGGGAAAATAATTTCTTCTCACCAGCTGTGTACCTCACACTCATACATCTCCCTAGTGTCAAGTGATAGAATAAGAGGAAATGGCCTGAAATTGTGCCAGGGGAAGTTTAGGTTGGATATTAGGAAACATTTCTTTAGTGAAAGAGTGGTCAGGCTGCCCAAGGAGGTGGTGGAGTGGAAGTGTTCAAGAAAAGTGTGAACATGGCACTTTGGGACATGGATTAATGGTTGGACTTAATGATCTCAGAGGTCTTTTCCAACTGCAATGATTCTATTATTCTATTTGGGACATGGTTTAGTGGCTGTGGTGGTGTTAGGTTGATGGCTGGACTTGGGCTTTTACAGCCTTAATGATTCCATGAAACTCCACCATTAAGTGGCACCCATTAGGCACAAGCATAAGCGGCAAATGAAAGCAAGATTTCACTGTGCAGAGTGATTTTACTGTGCAGAGCAAGTTATTTAATTAATAATTGGGAAAATGCTTCAAGATTCCATCAATTAACACAATGAGGATGTACAAATTATCTATCATTATTACTACATGCCTAATCAAGGAGCACATTTTCTCTCCCTCTCTGAGGCGTTCAGGGAGAGCGCTAATGAGGGGATTCCACTCGGGTAGGTGTGCTGGGATTTAAAACTCCAGTTTGCCGGGCGCATGATAAATGGCTTTGAAATACTCCTCACGCTCCTGGCCCTAAACCTTTTAACAGTTCCAATTTTTTACAAACCATAGACTCCACGTTACAGTCACCAGTTGCCACCAGCTTCACTCCTCACCCTGCTTAACACACTGGAAAATGTCGCTACTAAAGAACATTTCCATGGAAACACTCCATTAAAAACGGATTTTATACCTTATGTTTTCTATAAATGGACAGCTCACTTAATGGCCTTTTTACTAATGCATTTTGCCATAACAGCTTCAGATTTAACCATATTTAATTCTTTTATAATTTGAAACAGCATTTTATTTCATTTTTTTTATGACCATTTTAGGGGAGACCTCACTGCCCTCTACAACTGCCTCAGAGGAGGCTCAAGCCAGGTGCGGATCGGTCTCTTCTCACATGCAGCACCTGACAGGTCAAGAGGAAAGGGACTCAAATTGCAGCAGGGGAGGTTCAGGTTGGCTCTTAGGAAAAATATCTTCACTGAAAGATTTGTCAGGCATTAGAACAGGCTGTCCAGGGAGGTGGTGGAATTACTATGTCTGAAGAGATTAAAAGACCCCTGGATGTGGTAGAGAGCCGTGGTTTAGTGGTAGTGTTTTAGTAGTAGTGGTGGGATGGTGAGCTCTAGGCAAGTAGTTGGACTTGATGATCTCAAAAGTCTCTTCCAGCCTCAACAGTTCTACAATTCCATGACTTCAGCTTGACATACTGGAGCAAAAAGGATCTGGAAATCAAGAATCATGTCCCACATGCAAACAGCCTTAACACATCTACAAGAAAACAGGGTCTCACCGTTGATTTCAGTGCTTCAAAGTGTGCCAAACTCTGCATTTTAGCTCAAATCCACTACAGTTCTTATTTCACATACACACACACAAAATCAAAATATCTGTTCACTAGAAAAATGAACACATCAGCCTGAAAGTACATGTCTTCTTTACCCCACTAGAGGTTAGGGGTTGACCCTCTGGAAAGCAGCCGTGTGGACAAGGATCTGAGAGACCTGGTGGTCCAGCTACAGAATGATTTAGCAATTGTCATGCAGTAATTGTCCAAGAGACAGTGATGAATGATCTGCCACAGATATGGATTTGTGTAACAAATTTTCCTGGGAGTCAGGAGCAGCCATTAATTTTTTGCCTTTTCTCTTTTTCTCCTTTTTCTTTTCCTATTGTTTTTCCTTTTTCTTTTCACAGAATCACAGAATTTCAAGGGCTGGAAGGGACCTCAAAAGATCATCCAGTGCAACCCCCTGCCAGAGCAGGATCATCTACACCAGATCACACAGGAATGCATCCAGGCAAGTTTTGAACATCTCCAGAGAGGGAGACTCCACAAACTCCCTTTTCAAATTTCTTTTACTTTTCCCTTTTCTTGTTCGTTCTCCTTTCTTCTTTTCCTTTGTCTTTTTTCCTGCACCAGGGGAGGTTGAGGCTGGATGTTAGGAAGAAGTTCTTCACAGAAAGAGTGATTGGCCATTGGAATGTGCTGCCCAGTGAGGTGGTGGAGTCATCATCACTGGAGGTGTTTAGGAAGAGCCTGGATGGGGTGCTTGGTGTCATGGTTTAGTTGATTAGATAGTGTTGGATGATAGGTTGGACTTGATGATCTCAAAGGTATTTTCCAACCTGGCTAATTCTATTCTATTCTATTCTATTCTATTCTATTCTATTCTATTCTATTCTATTCTATTCCATTCCATTCCATTCCATTCCATTCCATTCCATTCCATTCCATTCCATTCCTCTCCTTTTTCTTGTTTGTTTTTTTTTTCCCCCTTTCAGATGTTGAAATGTGCTCTCTGATTCACAAGTGTTCTGAAAATGTTTATCTTTAGTTCAAAGTAGAAATCAGAGGATCAGGGGGTTTGGCTATTAGACTTTTGTAAGCCAATAAATTCTTTCATCTTTCCACAGTCAACCACTGGATTTGATAGCCTGACATACCCATACAGAGATGTTTGTGTGTTGGGCAGGAGGACAATTATGTCTGCAGCAAAGTAGAACAGAATTTTTCCATGAAGGAAAGGGAAATGCTATTTTTTGCTCCTGTTGTTTTTTTGGAAAAGAAAATAAACCAATTAACTGAAGTGAATGTGTCTCTTGACTCAGCAGTGAAGAGCTAGATCACAACAGGGGAGGTGTTTCTAAAATAAGAGCTATTACACGAAAAAATGCCAACCATAGATCTGAGAAAATGTCCTCCCATGTTGCTTCCATCCCAGCTCTGTCTCATTTTTGTACCAGATAGCAGACACCAGCTAAAACACCAAGTTACGTTGTGGCTGTAGAATAAACTATCTGTGTAAAGTTGGGCATGATGAATAACATGTTAAATGTGATCTATATTGAAAACACATCCTTGGATAATGAAAATTATTACTGGGAGCAAAAAGAGGTTTTTTGAGCATTAGTAATATCATTGATGTCTTAAGACAGATTTGAGAGAATGTTCTTTAGTAAACAAACAAAGAAAGAAAAGGAGTAGATTGTAATATCTGTAATTTATGAGCATCAGAAATAGATGCGAATGTTAACCTTTGAGAATACACCACATATTACATATTAAGATGAAGACAGATGAATCTGTGTGGTACAAGGCCAGAAATCACTGTAACTATCAAATTATGCTCATGAAAAAAGCAAATAACTCTCGAGATGAGGACATGAAGGGGAGTGGAAAGGGATATAATTTGAATTGCCCTCGGAGCCATTGGGATCTGAGGGGCTGTGCAGAATTTATGATGAAGCCTTTTCTTTTCAGCTTGACTCAAAATATCACAGTATCACAGAATCTCAGGGTGGAAGGAGTTGGAAAGGATCTCTGGGGATTATCTAGACCAACTGTTTTTAATAAAACCCAGAGCAGGTTGCCCAGCATAACAATGTCCATGAAGGTTTGGATTCTCTCAAGAGAAGTAGACTCCACAACTTCTCTGGACAGACTGTTCCAGGGCTCAAAGTAAAGATGATTTTCATTATGTTTAGGTGGAACTTCTGTGTTCTAGTTTGTGCAGACAGAGAAATATGGAGATATTGAAGGAGAGTTGAAAATGACTTCAGGCCAACACTGCAAACAGAGAGTTAAAAGAAGCCAACAGGACAAAGGGGCAATGGGTGCAAATGGGAGCAGAGAAGGTTCTATCTGAACATGAGAAAGAACTTCTCTACATTAAAGGTGACAGACCACTGGACCATGCTGCCAAAAAGGTTGTGGAGTATCCTTCTCTGAAGAGATTCTAAACCCACCTGGATGCTTTCCATGCAACTCACTGTCAGTGAACCTGCTTTAGCAGGGGTTTGGACTACATGGTCTCCAGAGGTCCTTTCCAACCCCCCCCCTTCTGTGATTTACTGAATGGGATGTGCAGGAAAGTGGTGGATTCCCCATTCCTAGATGGATTTAAAGGCCCTGCAGATGTAGTGCTGAGGGACATGGTTTAGTGGTGGAGGTGGCAGTGTTGGATTAATAGCTGGCATTGATAATCTGAAAGGTCTATTCTGATCCAAACAATTCTGTGAGGCTACCATTCTGTTCTTTAAGGAAACCTTTTGCCCCACAGCCAGCAGCAGATGCCCACTGGCTGCTGGTGATATGAAATAGGCAGGTGGATGACAACATCTCCAAATCCCCAATAAATCCACCCTTGATTCTAATGAATCACCAGGCTTCCTCATCATCCCAAATGCTCTTCAGGTCTAACTGCCTTGCTGTTTTCTCAGGGAGCACGGGGGGAGTGCTGAGTGAATATTTACCTTCCAATAATTGCACAATATTAGTCCTCAGGGTCTCAGCTGCCTCAGGAACCGCAGTTAATTTCCATGATGTTCTGCTACCCTGTAATTATCTAGGAGCTGGCACCAGAATGTCAATACAATTTGGTTATTCATTGCAATGTAGAGTTTTTGAGCATGCTTTTGAAATGTTAAAGCAATTTGCCTGAAGTATAGTTTGGTCAACTTAAGTTTTAGAGAGAAGAACAAGCCCATGTAGAAGAGCCCATCTCCTTTGGCCTTGTTTTCCCTATTCACATTTTACATTTCAGACAGGCTGGATAATCTGTTCTGCTTGCAGATAAACACAACTTGCAGCTGACTAAAATATCCTGAGGTGCAGGAAAATGTAAGATGAAATGGATGTTGTGAGCAAGTCCACAAGGGGATGTGGTGAAGGGCTGTACCTCCTATTGATGGTGAAGAAAGCTTTGATTTTGGGTGGTTGGGGTCTAGAAGTCTCTTACCAGGCAATCATATTGTTCCCTGAAGAGCAGGTCTTCAAATACCTGTGTGAAGGAGATAATATTTTCAAGAGATGCAAGAAGTAATGGCTGGAAGCAGAAACAAGAGCAGCCCACCTTTGGATAATCATAGCTAAATTCCTATGAAACCAGTCTATGAAAACAACTTGACTCTGTTTCCTCTTGTCCTGTGCTAGTCACTTAGGAGACGAGACCAAACCCCACCTCACTCCAAACTCCTTTCAGAGAGTTGTAATGAGCTAGAAGGTCTCCCTCAGCCTCCTTTTCTCCAGGCTGAAAGGCTCCAGGTCCCTCAGCTATTTCTCACAGGACTTGTTCTCTAGACCCTTCACCAGCTTTGTTGCCCTTCTCTGGACCTGCTCCAGCACCTCAATGTCCTTTTCGGAGTGAGGGGCCCAAAACTGAACTCAAGACTCCAGGCATGGTCTTACCAGTGCTGAGGACAGGGGAACAATCCCTGCTCTAGTGATCATCATCAGGAGATCAGAATTCCTTAAGGCTTCTCAACCTCTGCAAACTCCTTTGGCTTTTTAAACCTACTCATTCTGAGTAAATTTCCCTTGCTGGAGGTGAAGCAAGTTCATTCATACATCCTGAGGGCTGGATGCAATCCCAGATAAGTCTGCATTTGCTCATCCATCTGTATGCATTCTGGGGCATGTTGAGTTTTTATTTCTACACTATCTTACTGCTGTAAAACAGATCCCGGTTCGTTTGCTTCACAAATGGAGGAGGAGGCAAACAGATCTGAAAATGTGACTAAAGTGCAGCATGAGACATTCAAATTTCTCTTCTGCAGGCCTAAATGTTATGGAGATCATCTCTTGATTAAGCAGTTAATGAAGTGGAAGGGAAACAATCTTACCTGTCTCCAGTTTCACATTCCTGTTTCTATGTGGATTTTGTGTTGTCTCGTGGTCTGCACTGCTGAATGCTGTGGTTGAACAGTGCCTGTGACTCATGCCTGAGATGAGATCCATCTCTGTGATAAGCAAAGCAGAACATACCTAACTCTGTGAGAGGCATGAACATCATTATAGGGTGATGCAACCTGAAAGACCAGATTTGGAAATAGCAAGATCAAAGTGTGTAGCCAGAGTGAAACAGAGCAAGACTGTTTCTCCTCTCTGTTCTGTGCTGTGGTGAGGAGCTGTTGAGTGGACATCTTCTCTTGGGGACTTATTAAAGGGGACTGGGTTGTAGCCAAGAGGGGTTTGGTCTCTTCTCCCAGGCAATCAGCACCAGAACAAGAGGACACAGTCTCAAGCTGTGCCAGGGGAAGTTCAGACTTGAGGTGAGGGGAAAGTTCTTCACAGAGAGAGTTGTTAGCCGTTGGAATGGGCTGCCCAGGGGGGTAGTGGAGTCAACATCCCTGGAGGTGTTCAAGAGGGGATTGGATGTAGCACTGGTCTAGTAGTCATGAGGTCTTGGGTGACAGGTTGGACCTGATGATCTTTGAGGTCTTTTCCAACCTTGTCGATTCTATGATTGCACTATGCAAAATACAGCCATGTAACTTCATTTCACAGCTACCTCAGACCAAGACAGGATAGTTTGGCACATCTGATTGACCAGTCAGCATGGTCATTCCTTGTCTGTAGCCTAAGAGTGTTCTTTAGCAGGTTGGTATGCCCCTGTGTATGGAGATGAACTTGGGCTCTGTCCTGGTCTGAGCTAGATCAGAACTGATTCTGTCTAGTGATGTCACTTCTCAGCTCAGTCTCTGCTCAGTGCTGGCATTTTCTGAAGTTCAGGGCAGGTTTGCACAGACAGGGGCTGCTTCAGCAGTGAAAACACTAATGGGAAGGGTCACTGCCATGGGCTAGGCTGCAGAAAGGCTCTGGCTTAGACTTGCTCTTGTGCAGACCAGGGGCACTTCTAAATCTTGGGCCCCACCTTGGGGTGTAGGAAGACAGAGGTGGCACTTGTGCGGAGGAGCAGAAAGGACTGGTGACTCTCAACCAATCAACAAGGGATTCCATCCCATGGACATCATATACAGTATAAAGCTGAGAGACCACCAAAGTTAAACTGAGGAGGACTCTATCCATTTTGCCTTCAGTCCCAGACCATGTGTTCCTGAATTTTGATCCAGGTAGCATCAATGCTTCACTCAAGTCAAGCCGAAAGTGGCAGGAGTTAATTGTTTGGGATTCATTTAACATAGGAGAGTGTTGATCCTTCCTCCATTATTCCATTTTATCATCTGAACAAGTGAAAAAAAGAAGAAAAGGGAGAAAAACCTGTGTATCTATTATATATGACCTGTAATTTGTAATACAAGCTGAAGTCTGATCTCTTACCTCACTAAATCTTAACCTGAACCAGTACCATGAGCACTGAAAGGTATGTGACAGTTCCTTGTTCCCTTTTTTGATGCTAGAGCATGGATCTGAACTCTTCCTGAATGTCTTTTTCTTTCTACTGCCTCTACCCTTGCATTAAACCCAACAGAGAGAACAGACGCCCAGCAAGGTGCTCTTCTTCCCCTCCTCATCTTGCTCAATCATGTCAATGGCACAGATATAAAACATTCACAGCTACTAACAGCCCAATTGGCTCTGACTTTATTACCTAATTTGCAAGTCATTTCTTTTATTTTACTATTTAATGGGCTGGTTTTAACAAAGTGTGCAAAGAGGAATGGGTAAAGGCAAAGCAGCAGGCTCATAAAAGAGAGCTTTGTTGGAGAAATTGTTTGCTGGCTGTGCTGTGGCCTCAAGCAGGTGGTGGTTGAGAGTGAAGACTTGGGGGCTAGAGTCAGACCAACAAGACTTTGACAGGTCATCTGAGCCCAGAAGAATGTAGGGGTGACATGAGATCACCAGAGAACACTGTCAATGGGATGATGATAAGGGGGAAGAAAGGTGGGAGCACCACCCAGGGCACATCTTTGTCTGCCCCATCCTCAGCCTTTGCCATCCCAGGGTCTGACCTCATCAACAACTGTTTGGGCTGGGCTGCAGCAGGTAACTGGGGACAAGGTGACATTTTCCAGAGCTAATTACACTCTCCTACAGCAGGGGCAGGGCTGAGCATCCCCAGTGCTCTCTTGGAAGCTACTTTTCCAGGATGGCTTGTATCAGAAATTGTATGGCCAGCATGATCAGGGTTGGCCAACACTCCCAGGTCACCACTAAAGATTAAACCATGTCCTTCATCACCACTTCTACACATCTCTTAAATCCCTCCTGGGATGGTGATTCCACCACTGCCCTGGGCAGCCTGATCCTGGGCTTGACAACCCTTTCAGTGAAGAAATTGTTCCTAATGTCCAACACAAACCTTCCCTTGTGCAATTTAAGGTCTTTTCAGCTTTCCTTGTCACTTGTTACTCAGGAGAAGAGACTAACTCCCACCTAGCTCCAGCCTCCTTTCAGGGAGTTGTAGAGAGCTAGAAGGTCTCCCCTCAGCCTCCTTTTCTCCAGACTGAACAGCCCCAGCTGCTCCTCCGAAGACCTGTTCTCCAAATGCCTCCCCAGCTTTGTTGCCCTCCCCTGGACATGATTAAGCAACTCAATGGCCTTCTTGCAGTGAGGAGCCCCTGTGAGAGCTTTAGGTGCAAGAGATTCTCTCCAGTTTCAAAGGTGTTCCCTAGAGCTCCTCCATTTCTCTTTGATTTTCCTTTATGGCAGTATGAGCATCCTATGATAATCACTTGTTGAGATGAGTTATTTTCTCATTCCCATTTATCCATCAGCTTATTGGCACCTGAAGTTCTGAAGGGTGATAACTGTCACCCCCAGTACTCTTGGAGGAACCAGTTTCTTGTCCTGGAGTAGCCATAAAACCTCCAGTTGACAGGGAGTATGGCCATTACATGCAGCATAAGTAAAGTCTGTGAGGTCTTTTTGTCTCTTGGTTTTTATCAGGCTGCCCCTGCAGACATTCACCAGGAATGAAATGTGTTTAACAACAAAAGAGATATGGAGGGAAAATCCCTGTGCAGGCAGAGCCGAGTTCCTTAGATCTATTGCAGCTCTCTTCTCAGAGCATCGACTGGGAGCGTTTGTTTCCATTTTCACGTCAATATTGACATTTCGTTGTTGCAGTCCTTGCCCCCTTCTAACTGCCTCCCTCTGTCAGGGAAACATTAACTGTGGCTGAGAGGTTTTTGATGTCCCTGAAGATTTTAGACTGGGAAACAGGTTTGTGGGCAAGTTTGCTGTGGTTTGAAGGGTGACTTCACTGCTCTCTGTAGCTCCCTGAAAGGGGGTTGTGGTGAGGTTGGGGACAGTCTCTTCTCCACAGTGTCAGGTGGTAGAACAAGTTCAAGAGGGGATTGGACATGGCACTTGGTGCCATGGTTTGGTCATGAGGTCTGTGGTGACATGGTGGACTTGATGATCTTTGAGGGCTCTTCCAACCTTGGTGATTCTGTGGTTATACATACATAAAATATACATACATAGAATAGACCAGGTTGGAAGAGACCTTCAAGATCATCGCGTCCAACCCATCAACCAATCCAACACCACCTAAACAACTAAGCCATGGCACCAAGCACCCCATCAAGTCTCCTCCTGAACACCTCCAATGATGGTGACTCCACCACCTCCCCGGGCAGCCCATTCCAATGGGCAATCACTCTCTCTGTATAGAACTTCTTCCTAACCTCCAGCCTAAACCTCCCCAGGCACAGCCTGAGACTGTGTCCTCATTCTGTGAAATGGCCTCAGATTGGGCCAGGGGAGTTTTACAATGGATACTGGGGGGAAATTCTTTACTGAAAGAGTGTTCAGGCATTGGAATAGGTTGCCCAGAGAGCTGGTAGAGCCATCATTCCTGCAGGTGTTGATAAACCACGTAGATATGGCACTTCATGACATAGCTGCATTGCTGCGGTGGTGTTGGGTCAATGTTCAGATTCTATCCCCTTAGAGGCCTTTCCCAGCTGAAACAATTCTATGCTTCTATGAACAGCAATGCACTGGGTAGTGTGCAACCACACATAACATTTTAAAATACTGAGCCCCTAGGGGCCTTCCATCGTCTTTGTGGTCCCTTTATTTGGTAGTCTGGACATATGCCCTTATTATCTTGGTCTCACATATCGTACGAAGGCCATGTGCCCTTAGTGACTTTGTAGCACATCTGTTCTCCAGTTACTCCATTAGATTGATTGCAGTACAAAACACATATCTCACAAGCAGCTTCTTTTTTTTTTCTACTTTTGAATAGATCTTCATTTTCAAGAAGCAGGATTTCCAAGTGAGTGAAGTGAAATGCAATTCTATATTCAGTAACCAAAAGAAAAGAGAAAGTTAAATGGTCCATACAAGAGAGCAATCTCTCTCTCTGGCTGTTTGTAGACATCTGTCAGGAGGAAGGGCTCTTCAGGATGGAGAGACCTATTACTGTAGCTGAGACCAGCCTCATTCAGTTACAGCTGCACACCTCTTAATTCAGAAGGATGGGAAATTTATGTCCTTTCCTTGCCTTCTTATTTTTGATCCATCTGAGCACAGGCAGGTCATACTGGAAAGACTGTCTTGGCAATTTTGTGCCAGTTTTATGTCTAAAGGAGGTTTAGGCTGGATGTTAGGAAGAAATTCTTCATAGAAAGCGTGACTGACCATTGGAATGTGCTGCCCAGGGAGGTGGTGGAGTCAGCATCACTGGAGGTGTTTAGGAAGAGACTGGATGGGGTGCGTGGTGGCATGGTTTAGTTGATTAGATAGTGCTGGATGATAGGTTGAACTCAATGATCTCAAAGGTCTTTTCCAACCTGGTTAATTCTATTCTATTCTATTCTATTCTATTCTATTCTATTCTATTCTATTCTATTCTATTCTATTCTATCTTATCCTATCCTATTCTCACAGAATAGCCTGGCTTCAAGATCAGGAGCATCAAGGAGAGTATCAGCCATCAGGAGGCTCTTGGTAAAATTATGAGAGGTAATAGTACTCTGCTAAGGAAAAACTACCTTAGAAGCACAACTCACACAGGAATTTAAATTTAAAAGACACTCTCATTGTGGATGAGCTCAAGACTCACATTTTGTCCTTGTTTCTTGGTACCTCATAATGAAACTGGACATAGAATTATAGAATTGTTTAGTTTGGAAAAGACCTTTAACACCATTGAGTCCAACTGTTAACCCAGCACTTCCAGATCATGTCTAAACCATGTCCCTCATCACCACATCTACACAGCTTTTAAACACCTCCAGGGATTTTGAATACACCACTGCCCTGGACAGCCTGGCCCAGAGCTCAACAACCCATACAGGGAAAAAAAATGTTCATAATGTTCAACCTAGACCTTCCCTGGTGCAAATTGAAGCCATTTTGTCTTGTCCTGTCATTTGGTTTTTGGGAGAGGAAACCAACCCAGACCTCACTCCAACCTTCTTTCAAGGAGCTGTAGGAATCCAGAAGGTCTCCTCTCAGCCTCCTTTTCTTCACGTTGAGCAATCCCAGTTCCCTGAGGTGCATCTCAGAAGACTTACGATCTAGACTCTTCACCAGCTTTGTTGGTCTTCTTTGCTCATGCTCCTGGTGGAATGGGCTGCCTGGGGAGGTGGTGGAGTCACCATCATTGGAGGTGTTTAGGAGGAGGCTTGATAGGGTGCTTGGTTGCATGGTTTAGTTGATTAGGCGGTTTGGATAATAGGTTGGACACAATGATCTTGAAGGTCTCTTCCAACCTGGTCTATTCTATTCTATTCTATTCTATTCTATTCTATTCTAACCTGGACTTTAGTTTGTCATAAATATATTCTGGAAGTGGATTTTGAGAACACACAGGTTGGGATTGAAGACAGAATGGACAGAGTCCTGCTCAATCCAGCCACAAAGGCAAGTAATTGAACAGATTCTCTCAAGTTGCATTTTCATGCTTGGCTTTTTCCATAATCTGTTATGCTGGAGTGCATCTAGAATCAAAGCCCAGATTCTGGTTTGGTTCTTGCCATAAGAACATGCAAGGAAAATGTTCAGGGAAGAATGTAATACATTAATACAGAGTTATTAACCTCCAGCTTCAAGAACCATAGAATTGTAGAATCATAGAATGATAGAAATAGAATTGTTTTGGTTGGAAAAAAAAGAACTAAAATCATCAAGTCTAGCTGTCAACCCAAGACCACCATGGCCATTAAACCATGTCCCAAAGTGTCATGTCCACATGTTTTTTGAACACCTCCAGGGATGGTGACTGAACCACTTCCCTGGGCAGCCGGTTCCAGTGCCTGACCACTCTTTCAGTAAATACTTTTCTCCTAATACCCAACCTAAACCACCCCTCCTACAATTTCAGGGCATTTGTTTCTGTTCCATCACCTGATACTAGGGAGAACAGACAGACCCTCCACCTCCCTACAACCTCCTTTCAGGGAGTTGTAGAGAGCAAGAAGGAACCCCAGCCTCCTTTTCTCCAGGCTGAACAACCTCAGGTCCCTCAGCTGCTCTTCACAAGACTTGTTCTCTAGACATTTCACCGACTTTCTTGTCCTTCTGTGGACATACTCCAGCACTTCAGTGTTCTCCTTGGAGTAAATGGCCCAAAACTGAACCAAATATTCAAGGTGTGGCCTCACCAGGGCTTACCCCTGCTGGCCACACTGTTTTTGACACACGCCAGGATGCTGTTTGCCTTCTTGGCCACCTGAGCACACTGCTGGCTCATGCTCAGCCAAGAAAAGAGAGTTTTCTTAGGAAAAACAAATGGAGCTGCATAAAACCCACTGTAAACAATTCCTGCTGCACTGGAAATGTCAGCTATTATGCATTCAGTGTACTGAATGTCTGTGTACTCCCACAAGCATTTCCCTTGACTGATGTTTCCCAAGGCTGAATAAAATGCTCCAAACCCATTATTCACACTATTTTAAGTAATATTTTCCTAAACAACCTCTCCTCAACTTTGGGAGCAGGTGGCTTCTTGCAGTCACATTGTGACTAACCTGTAGCAGGAGAAAACCCCCCAAGCACACAAGATCTCTAGTAGCTGTTGATGGATAGTCATTAATGAATGGAAAAAGAAAAAAAAAGGGGAAAAACACCCACAAAAACCTTCCCAGTGGGTTCTGCAAGGATTGCTTCCAAACATGACTTTGTTTTCAGCAGGTTGCTAGAGGCAAGTGTGAATTACTGGTGGTAAAATAGACGAATGATGCAAAGACTGAGGAGGTGGTTGAGTGCTTGTTACAGGAGAAGCATGGAGGGGACCTGACTGACATTCAGACATGAAGGTATTCAAGAAGTGTGTTGACATGGTTTAATGGCCATGGTGGCCTTAGCTTGATGGTTGGACTCCATGACTTCAGAGATATTTTCAAAACAAATACTTCTATGATTCTGTGTAGCACAGCTCAATGACAAACGAAAATGACTCATGGTGAAGGTTACACATACAAAAAGAAAATGTTTTGGTAAGAGATTGCTTTGTAATCTGGTGGCACTACAGGCCACAGCCCATAACCATGCCAGCAAGTTTGGGGTGATCCTTGGAGGTGTGAAGAAATGTTGAGTAGAGTAGAGTAGAGTAGAGTAGAGTAGAGTAGAGTAGAGTAGAATTAGAATAGAATAGAATAGAATAGAATAGAATAGAATAGAATAGAATAGAATAGAATAGAATAGAATAGACCAGACCAGACCAGACCAGATTGGAAAAGACCTTCAGGATCATTGAGTCCAACCTATCATCCAACACCATCTAATCAACGAAACCATGGCACCAGGCACCCCATCCAGTCTCTTCCTAAACACCTCCAGTGATGGTGACTCCACCACCTCCCTGGGCAGCACATTCCAATGGCCAATCACGCTTTCTGTGAAGAACTTCTTCCTAACATCCAGTCTAAACCTCCCCTGGTGCAGCTTGAGGCCATTCCCTTTTGTCCTATTAGTCCTTCTGTCCTACTGAAGAGAAAACACCTTTATGTGGTATTTCTTGGCTCCCTTCTTCTTCCCTTTCAGAAGGAGGTGACTGCAACCAGGATTTTAACAAGTCTTCTTTCCTTCCCCAGAGACACAGATTGAGATCACACCTTCTGCCCTCCCTTGCATCCCTCCAGATATCCAGGTTGTAAGTGCCTGGTCACAGCTTCAAATCTCCCCCTGTTCAGGTGGTCTATCCAACTGTGCCACCTTCAGTATTGTCTTCAACAGGAAACAAACTCAAACTCTTGGTTTTGCTGACTGCACGGAGCTCTTTAACTGTTGTTGAGGTGCTCCGAAGCAAAGTGGGAAAGAATGCAGTGTGTTTGCTAACCCCATTAATCAGTTGATTACAGCCCAAATTAATTTTTATGTGTATTTCATCTCACCTGTCCAAATACAAAGCAGATGTTCTGGTGAATAAGGAGTCTCCTTGGCTGATTATCAGCTGATGTGAAGGGAAAGCATGGGGAGGTGGCAGACCTTCACTGGGTAGTTTTGCAGGTGAAAAATTACTATGGAGAGTCACAGGATGATTTTTCTCTTTTAAACCCCAAGCCTCAGCAAAGCTGAATTGTAGCTTGAAAGCAAAGCAAAACAAACAAACAAGCAAACAAAGTTGAGCATGTTAGCAACATTGTCTCTGACTTGTCATTCTTTATCAGGCAATTAAGTGCAATGTGACATTTTCTTGACAGAGTAGTTCTGTACAGCTGTGGCTTTCTCCGAGACAAAACAGCAAGCAAATTAGGATGTGTGCATCCATAAATCTCCATGGCTGCAGCTGTAGCTGGAGTGGAAAGAGGGGGAGGAGGGAGGGAGGGAGGGATGATGCATGGAGCTCTTTGCAAGAGATCTGTATCATCTCCAGTTTCATTTTCCTTTTGCTTTATTTTCTTTTTATTGTCATTATCATCTTGATTTAAAAATTATAAGCTTTATGTTAGACTCATAGTAACATAAAATCATGGAATCATTTTGGTTGGAAAAGGCCTTTAAAATCATAGAATCATGGAAGTGTTTTGGCTGGAAAAGGCCTATAAGATCACCCAGCCCAACCATCATGACCCTCAGTCATGAAGCAATTTGGTTAAAATTAGAATTGTGGGGAAAGAAAAGACACCACCAAATACAACATGAAGACAGTTCAAGAGCTTAGAATCATAGAATCAGTCAGGGTTGGAAGGGACCACAAGGATCATATAGTTCCAACCCCCCTGCCATGGGCAGGGACACCCCACACTAGGTCAGGCTGGCCAGAGCCTCATCCATCCTGGGCTTAAACACCTCCAGGGATGGGGCCTCAACCATCTCCCTGGACAACCCATTCCAGGGCTTCACCACTCTCATGAAGAACTTCCTCCTCTTGTCCAGCCCGAATCTCTCCACCTTCAGCTTCATTGCATTCCCCCTAGTCCTATCACTACCTGAGATCCTGAGAAGTCCCTCCCCAGCCTTCTTGTAGCCCCCTTCAGATACTGGAAGGTCACAATGAGGTCACCTTGGAGCCTTCTCTTCTCCAGACTGAACAGCCCCAACTCTTTCAGTCTGTCCTCATAGGAGAGGTGCTCCAGCCCTCTGATCATCCTCGTGGCCCTTCTCTGGACACCTTCCAGCATGTCCATATCCCTCTTGTAATAGGGGCTCCAGAACTGGACACAGTACTCCAGGTGGGGTCTCACCAGAGCTGATTAGAGGGGGGAGAATCCCCTCCCTTGACCTGCTGGCCACACTTCTCTTGATGCAGCCCAGGATCTTCTGCCCCAAGGCAAGACGAGCTAAATCTTCATCCTTCTCTGGGCAGAACCCAGGCTGCAGCATCCAAACCTTGTTCATTAATCCAAAATCCATCCTTCTCCCCTGAAATATGTTTTGGCTGCTTTCCATTCAGTGGACACATTCTGACCTTTGCAAACAGAGTTCCTGCACTAAACTGGTTTTCTCCTAGTGCAGATGCAACCACTCTTTGTACTGAGCTGTCAGCAAAGCTTCAAGCTAGGAGGAAGAAAGGAGAATCCAGGCATCCCTTGGGTCTATTTTCCTGAAGCAAAACTGATTAGCCATTTCCCTGTGCTCACTGGCAAATTGTCTCAGTGTTGTGTTTGTATAAATCACAATAAGCCTAACTCAGGCAACAAGCCATGTGCAAATAGACACCACTGCCAGATGCTCCTGCAGAGGAGGACACTGAAGAAACCATCAGTTAATTCAGTCCCCAGCTCTCATGAGCTCAGATTTTGTGTTGATACACTTGAGGTAATGAAGCCCAGGAGGTGTGGATAACAAGGTTTGGAGATTTGCAGCCATTAATTGCATCCACAGTAAGATGTCACAGAGCATTTGGAGCTGTTTTGTGAGTGAACTCGGGTTTTCCTCACTTACTCTGTTGTTATCTGAATCCTGTCCTATGCAAGGTTCACAGATGCTGTCCTAGCAGAATGTTTTTCCAATAGGTCACCAGTAAAACTATGCTATGTTCCTTGAAAGCAGGGTTAGCAGAGGGTCACAGCACTAATTGGTGAGCTTGAAATAAGGTAGAAAGGAGGTTGGAGCGAGGTGGGAGTTGGTCTCTTCTCCCTAGTAGCAAGTTATAGGACAAGAGCAAATGGCCTCAAGTTACACCAAGGGAGGTTTAGGTTGGATATTAGAAGAAACTCTTCACTGAAAGGGTTTCTCAAACACTGCAACAGGCTCCAGAGGGAGGTGATGGAATCCCCATCCATGGAAGTGTTCAAAAGGCAGGGGAGGTGGTGCTGAGGGCCATAGTTTAGCACCAGACTTGGTAGTTAGATAATGGTTGGACTCAATTACCTTAAAGGTCTTTTCCAACTAAAGTGATTCTATGATTCTTTCTGTGAAGGCTGAACCTCTGCCAACTGCTGGCAAATAACACATGCTATTCTTAGTCACTGATGTCCATGAATAGTTTATTTGATTTATGGATTATTGCTTTGGATCAAGCAAAACAGATCATGGAGTAACTCAGATGGCTCTGGAGATCTCTGTACCCTCAGGCAAGGCTGTTGGTTGTCTTTAGAGAAATGATCTGTGAAAACCCACCCACTGCACACAGATGGATGAGAGAATGTCATCAGTTACCACAGGACGCTGCTGGAGAATACCATTCCATCTCCAAACTCTCAGTCTTGGTCCTTTAGGAAGGTTTTTGAAATACCACCACAAGGCTGCATCTGAGAAGGAAAATCCACAGTCTAAAACCCACACTTTTCTGCTTCCCTTTTCTGTGTCCCTAACTTTTTGGGCAACAGGAGATCCTTGGTGAATTCAGTACAATGCCCCATGTCATGGAAAGCTTGTGAGATGTAAGCAATGCACGTCAGCATATGCTGTCTCTGGAAGCTGTTGTGATCTGCTTCACCTCAGTGGTCAGGCAATATTCAACAAGAATGAAAGGTCATACCCATCAGGCCTAGGGGAAGGTCAGCCTGCACACAGGGAGCAGAGAACTGCAGACAAAGACTTTATAGCTTAACCCTTTGATGGTGCTCTGAGGGACCTGATCTAGTTGCAGATAGCCCTGCTGACTGCAGTGGGGTTGGACTAGATGACTTTTAAAATTCCTCTCTAAACCTAACACTCTCTATGATCCTACAAAGACAAAGCACAGCCAGGGGGGGTGAAAATGTTCAGGGCAGCAAAGCACCTGGGACAAGAACATCTGAGCAGTCACAGGAAGAAAGCACCTGATGTCATCTCTAAGGTTTAGTTCCTGAGATCACACTGACTTGTTAGTGCTGGATTAATGCTTAGGATAGGATAGGATAGGATAGGATAGGATAGGATAGGATAGGATAGGATAGGACTTGTTGATCTCAAAAGTCTCTTCCAAAAAAAAACTGTTCTATGGTTCTATCTCTTGTCCATCTGCTGCTGCCTAAGAAGGTTAAGCCAGGAGAAAGAAAAATCCCTCCAGGAAGGATGGAGAGGCAAAAGTTAAGAGGGATAGAAATGGAAAAGAATTTACCTGATGTTATGCAGAAGCTAGAAGTGGCTGTCAAGGTTGTCCTTGACAGCCTTGCTTAAGTCTGTGCTGGTAATTGTAAAAGCAAGAAGAAAATCAGATATGCATCAATCTTTGTGGTTAAATGAAACCTTGATGTGTTATGTTCAGTGATCTTCATTAAAATTGTTATTAGATGTTATTAGATGGTAAAATTCAGTCTCTGTTGGACGCCACAAGCATTTTATCAGCTAGAAATCAGTCAGAGGAATCAGACTGCAAAATAAGGGATTTTGAGTGGAGGTTTTTACTCTTTATGAGCAAAAAGTGAAGGAGAGGAGACTCGAGGGGAGGGGAGGAGAGAGGAGACTCGAGGAGAGGAGACTCGAGGAGAGGAGAGGAGACTTGAGGAGAGGAGAGGAGGCTCGAGGAGAGGAGACTCGAGGAGAGGAGAGGAGACTCGAGGAGAGGAGGCTCGAGGAGAGGAGACTCGAGGAGAGGAGAGGAGACTCGAGGAGAGGAGACTCGAGGAGAGGAGACTCGAGGAGAGGAGAGGAGACTCGAGGAGAGGAGACTCGAGGAGAGGAGACTCGAGGAGAGGAGACTCGAGGAGAGGAGAGGAGACTCGAGGAGAGGAGACTCGAGGAGACTCGAGGAGACTCGAGGAGACTCGAGGAGACTCGAGGAGACTCGAGGAGACTCGAGGAGAGGAGAGGAGAGGAGAGGAGAGGAGAGGAGAGGAGAGGAGAGGAGAGGAGAGGAGAGGAGAGGAGAGGAGAGGAGAGGAGAGGAGAGGAGAGGAGAGGAGAGGAGAGGAGAGGAGAGGAGAGGAGAGGAGGAATGTGTTCAGGTGATCCATGGTGTGAGGTTTTTTTCAGTGAAAAATAAAGATTTGGAAATAAACGAACTAACAAAACTAAAATCTATTTTATCTGTTAATCACATTTCTGTTTTGCCAGTTAATACCACTGGTTTCAGCCCTTCCTCAGTTTAAGGCAGTGTCAGGGAAGGAGAAACATGCTCTGAATTAATCTCAGAATTGAATTGATGGCAAGTTGAGAGAGAGAGAAGGATGGTCCCAGAAGGTAAAGGACTCAATTGCTCAAAATGTAGCTATAAATAATTAATCTCTTGTTTCAGGTCCCTTGTAATATACCATTGCTGTAGGCCTCATGCTTTCTGTTGCTATTAAATGCATTACAAATGCTCTGCACAAGTAACACCAGGTCACTAAGGACCTAATCTAAACTCTGCTTGTCTCTTTGCTATGATGGCATTCTCATTCCATGCCAAAGGAAGGCACCTTCTTGCTTTCTGTCAGCTTTGGAAGAAAAACAAGAAAATTACATTGGGTTAGTGTTTACTTTTTTAAAAAAATCTATTGCTTCCAGCACAGGAAAATGGTACAAATACAGATATTGCTTAGTTCTTGTCATTCAGGGGGACATGGAAACCTTCATAAAGTTTTGGGCAGTGGGACATGGCCAGGAGGGGTAGGGAAGCGATTTTGTCCCTAGTGAGGCCTCACCTTGAATCTTGGGTTCAGCTCTGGGACTCTCACTCCAAGAAGGACATTGAGGTGCTGGAGTATGTCCAGAGAAGGGCAATGAAGCAGGGGAAGGGTTTGAAGAAAAAAAATCTCAGGATAGGGTAGGATAGGATAGGATAGGATAGGATAGGATAGGATAGGATAGGATAGGATAGGATAGGATAGGATAGGATAGGATAGGATAGGATAGGATAGGATAGGATAGGAGAGAATAGAAGAGGAGAGGAGAGGCGAGGAGAGGCGAGGCGAGGCGAGGCGAGGAGAGGCGAGGCGAGGCGAGGAGAGAAGAAGAGGAGAATTCTATTCTATTCCATTCCATTCTGTTCTATTAGCAGCTGAGGGAACTGGGATTGTTTTGTCTGGAGAAGAGGAGGCTGGGGGATGACTTTATTGCTCTCTGCAGCTCCCTGAAAGAAGGTTGTAATGAAGTGGGTGTTGGTCTCTTCTCGAAGTGATAGAACAGGAGGAAATGGCCTCAGGGGAGGGATAGACTAGGTATTAGGGAAATGTCTTTACTGGAAGAGTGGTCAGGCATTGAAACAGGCTGGTGGTGGAGTCACCATTTCTGGAGGTGTTAGAAAAAAACATGTAGAGATGGCACTGCAGGACAAGGTTTAGTGGGAATGGTGGTGTTGGGTTAACAGTTGGGCTCAATGATCTCAGAGCTCTATTCCAAACGAACAGTTCTATGATTCTACGATCGCCTCTACTGAATTGCATCATCTCTGAATGTTTTTCATTCTGACTGCTAAGACTCAGGATTTACAGGAGCCTGTGATCCCTCTTGACTCACAGCTAGAAGATGTGTGGGTTCCTTAGAGCATCTCAGAAGGCTCCAGTGCAATCAACTACATAAAATCTGTACATCTAATCATCTCAACCACTCCCTAGATGTCTAGCTTTGACCAGATGTGTTTCCTTCAGACAGCTAAAACTCATTGACCTGAGCCCTCCTTACCTTGACCATGTTTCTCCCCTTAATTTTGAGCTTGGGCTCGATGATCTTCAGAGGTCCTTCCAACCCATAACATCCTGTGACCCTGTGACATCTCCATCCTTACATACCCATAACCTTTTCAGAGTGGTTTTGGCTGCGTGGAATATTCTCCAGGCCAACTTCTACAGTTTCATTATGTGAACAGATTCCTTCCCGTTGCATCATCTGTTGCTGCTTTTGTGGTGGAGTTGTCTTTTTATTTTTAATGGGAAAATCTGCATCGCTTCAGTATGATTACTTGGTTAAAAAAAAAAAGGGGGGGGGGGGAGGTTGGAAATAAATGGAATCATCTACATATGGAAAATTTTAGCTTCTCAGAGCTGGTGGCATTAAAGGGAGGTTTGTCCAGCCACACGCCATGTGAAGTGAGAACATTTCACTGTTATCAGACAAGTTGTCAAATGACCTTTAAATTCCTTTTTTTCCCCCTCTTTTTTTCCCTTTTCTCCAGCAAAGCACATTTAATTTTGCATAGTCTCCTGAATAAAAATCTCTCTAATAATTGCATTTTCCAGCTCCTGTGTGTTTGTCCCCAGATGACTCCTAAGTAAAGCCTACTAACTGCAGGAAGCTTGGTTAGTTACAGCCATTTTAAACCACAGCCTTGGAGGACATAAGATTACTCAACAGAGGTGAAAAAAAGGCCTGAGGGCATACACTTATTAGGAGAGGAGAGGATGGAAGCTGAGGTTTTACCTGTTCTTATCATTTCTTAAATTCATTCCTAGTCCTGTTCCTCTTTCTTTGGACATTTCCTTTATTCCAACACTTTCTGCCTATGAGACTGCTGCCTTTCAACCTATGGTCTGCCTTCTTTACATAGGAATTCTGCAGGTGGTGTCTGAGAATCACAAAGTGCATAGGATTGGAAGGGACCCTCAAAGGTCATCTAGACCAATCCCCCTGCAGAAAGCAGGGACATCTCCAGCTAGATCAGGTTGCCCAGGGCCCCGTCAAGTTTGACCTTGAATGTCTCTAGGGGTGGGGTCTCAACCACATAACTAGGCAACCTGTTACAGTATTGCACCAGAAAAGACAGCTGATGAAAAATGGTGCTGCAATTGGTTTTAAAGATGTATCAAAACTGTATTAAAGGGGGGGGGGGAAAGTTTCCTCTTAGCCTACATTTTTCTAAACTGCCCAAGGTCTTCTCTTAAAAGCAACTGCCCTTTGCTCTGCTCACTGAAGTGCTGAGCTTGCCTTCCTGAGCACTTCTGCACATTCTTAGGCCAGGTGGGATCTTAGCAGTAGAAAAGCAGGAATATCTCCTGATTCCTTCTGTAAACACCTTAGCAAGCTGTCCCTAGGACTGTGCTCAGGCCTCATTTCCTCTGATGGTTCCAGTGAAGGAGCACTGGTATTAGAGGACAAGCTATTTTGCATGATTCTCCCAAGTGCACCAGCTCAGTCTCATCCCTGTTACCTCCCATCTCAAGTTGATGACTCTATTTTGCAAGGTGGTACAACTCTTCTGGGGTGATATTTTCATCCTTTTCTGAACTGACATTTCCCAGCTTTGGCACAGAAGACTGCTTATGTTACCAGCAGGTTGCTTAATCCCTCTGTTCCTTATCTAAGAAAAATGAAGAGCCTAATGAGGCTGCAATTGTTCTTCTCTGCTAAATTGTCACATCATCAGAGCAAAGACTGTCTTTCCCCTGGTGATATTCAGTGCCTAGCAGAACCCAGCCTTGACTGAATTGATGCCTTCGGGTGATGTTTTCATACTAATTTAGCTGCGCCAAGGGGGACAGTAGACAACATTCTCCTGCGTCAGGAAGATTTTGCAAGGGATCTTCAGCAAAAACAACAGATTTGGAGTTCAGTTGATTCATCTCCCAAAAGCGTGGACATTCCTCAGAAGTCAAAAGGAAAGTTGCATTTGGGAATGGTAGAAAAGTCAATCGGCATCTACTGTTTTCAGGGCTATGATCGTTTTACCTTGCAGAGTCCTGTGTCACAAGAGAAGAAAGCTGAGTCCCTTTGAGTAGGTGGTTGGACTCGTTGATCTTAAAGATCTTAGAGAAGAGGAGGCTCAGGGGAGACCTTATTGCTGACTACAACTACCTGAAGGGTGGTTGTAGCCTGGTGGGGGTTGATCTCTTCTCCCAGGCAACCAGCACCAGAACAAGAGGGCATAGTCTCAAGCTGCACCAGGGGAAGTTTAGGCTGGAGGTGAGGAGAAAGTTCTTCACTGAGAGAGTCATTAGCCATTGGAATGTGCTGCCCAGGGAGGTGGTGGAGTCACCATCCCTGGAGGTGTTCAAGAGGGGATTGGACATGGCATTTGGTGCCATGGTCTAGTAGTCATGAGGTCTGTGGTGACAGGTTGGACTTGGTAATCTTTGAGGTATCTTCCAACCTCTGTGATTCTGTGATTCTGTGATCTTAGAGGTCCTTTCCAACTAAAATAAGTCTATAATTCTATTCTGTGTTGGTGCTGCTCTGTCCACCTCTCCCTCCTCTTTGCAGAGCTTCGCAGAGCAACAAGACATTTTACAATACTATGACTGCTGGAAGTTGTTTAACCACCAGCCTTGAAAGAGAGCTGATTTCTAAGGCACGGACACCCCCTCCTGGCTACTCAGCTGAAAAGAAGAAACCTGGGTATCAATAATCATGGGCTTGTTGCTTAAAAAGCAGTCATGCATGCAACGATCAGGGCAAAGTAGCTCTCATGAATAGATCAGGAGAGCATCCTCAGTGTTCGCGAGAGGTTCTGGCACAAAAGAAATTGTTTAATGCATCAAGGAAATGATTCAGTCATAAAGGCACTTCAGACACTGTGTGTTTCATTTTTAAATGCATTATTGTTATTATTATTACCTAAAAATAAAAAGAGAGCAAAACCAATAATAATGGCATTAAATAAAAGGGTACCAGATCAGAACCTGCTGATCTGTCAGCCTGGATGACAAAAGACAAGGTGACAGCAATGTGGAGACAAGGAAATCTGTGTTGAACATTTTCATCTAATAGGAAAAATGTCACCCTGCTAATGAGACATCTAAACTGAAACTTACACTCAGAATTAAAATCTGCAACCCAGAGTAAAACAAACCAGACTCAGCTTTCAGGTTGGAAGGTTTCGTTATCTCTAGTGAATATATATCAAGAAATGAAATGCTGCTTTGGACCTGCTGGTACCATCTGAGTACTTAAGCTTCAGGTCCAACAAACTTAAGTTAGAAGTGATCTTTCATTCAGCTATATGACATGGAGACTTCGGAATGGCCACACCAACTTGGCCCACAGGTCCATGTAATCCCATAACTACTCCTTGTTAGGATGTTCTCCCAGCTTATAAAGATCTCAGTGTGAGAAGCTCTTAAGTCAAGCATCTTATCCTTGAACTTTAAAGATATTTGCCCTTTTACTTTGTGAAATCCTCTAAGGTCTAGAGCAAAAGTCTTCTAAGGAGCAACTGAGGGCACTGAGGCTGTTCCTTCTGGAGAAAAAGAGGCTCAGAGGACACCTTCGAGGTCTCTACAACTCCCTGAAAGGAGGTAATAAGAAATAGGACAAGAGGAAATGGCCTCAAGTTGTACCAGGAGAGGTTTGGATTAGACATTATGATCAGGTTGCCCTGGCCAGTGCTGGAGTCACCATCCCTAGAGGGATTTAAGATATGTGTGCTGGGGGTAGACTTGGCAGTGCTGTCTTAATGGTTGGACTTGATGATTTTGAAGGTCATTCCCAATCTGAACAGTTCCATGATTCTACGTGTGTATCATCCACAGTTCTCTGTGCCAAAGAGCTCCACAGCTACACAAAGCTTTGTAAAGAGCTCATCTGTTTTCTTTCTTCTGAATTTTCCACTTTCAAGCCCTCAGCCTTTGAACAGGGAGACTCCATGGACAATCTTTCCCTGTCTGTTTTCTCTAGACCGCTAAAAAGTTGCACAGATTTCTTTCATTAATTGTCCCATTGCCAAGCTGAACACTTCTGAGCTGAAGACCTTTGTACCCTAGGAAGCACTGACAGGAGCTCTTTGTCCATTACTCTGCTTGACAAGGTGTTAATTTTTCCTTTTTATTTTTAATGGTTTGTAATGGTAGGTGATGGAGACAGCTGTCTGCGCTGCTGAAAAGGCAGTGGGAGGCAAAAAGCAAATTTGAAGGCAGGAAAAAGTTATTCATGTTTCTTTTCTCCTGTTAAAACAAACAAGGACAGCACATCTCCATCTCCTGTAAAAGTAGGAAGGGGAAGAAACAGCAAGTGATTTCCCACTTAGCCCACTTATATCACTAGTGGTGTCCCCCAGGGATCAGTGCTGGGCCCCATGCTCTTTAATATCTTTATTGATGATCTGGATGAGGCGATTGAGTCCATCATCAATAAGTTTGCAGATGACACCAAGTTGGGGGCAGGTGTTGACCTGTTAGAGGGTAGGAATGCTCTGCAGAGGGACCTTGACAAGCTGGACAGATGGGCAGAGTCCAAGGGTATAAGATTTAACACATCTAAGTGCCGGGTTCTGCACATTGGCCGCAACAACCCCATGCAGTGCTGCAGGCTGGGGTCAGAGTGGCTGGAGAGTGGCCAGGCAGAAAGAGACCTGGGGGTACTGGTTGATAGTAGGCTGAACATGAGCCAGCAGTGTGCCCAGGTGGCCAAGAAGGCCAATGGCATCCTGGCCTGTATCAGGAACATTGTGGCCAGCAGGAGCAGGGAAGTCATTGTGCCACTGTACTCAGCACTGGTTAGGCCACACCTTGAGTCCTGTGTCCAGTTCTGGCCCCCTCAGTTTAGGAAAGATGTTGAGTTGCTGGAACATCTCCAGAGAAGGGCAACAAAGATGGGGAGGGGTTTGGAGCACAAGCCCTATGAGGAGAGGCTGAGGGAGTTGGGGTTGCTTAGCCTGGAGAAGAGGAGGCTCAGGGCAGACCTTATTGCTGTCTACAACTACCTGAAGGGAGGCTGTAGCCAGGTGGGGGTTGGTCTCTTCTCCCAGGCAACCAGCACCAGAACAAGAGGACACAGTCTCAAGCTGTGCCAGGGGAGATTTAGACTGGATGTTAGGAAGAAATTCTTCATAGAAAGAGTGATTGGCCATTGGAATGTGCTGCCCAGGGAGGTGGTGGAGTCACCATCACTGGAGGTGTTTAGGAAGAGGCTGGATGGGGTGCTTGGTGCCATGGTTTAGTTGACTAGATGGTATTGGATGATAGGTTGGACTCAATGATCTCAAAGGTCTCTTCCATCCTGGTTAATTCTATTCTATTCCATTCTATCCTATCCTATCCTATCCTATCCTATCCTATCCTATCCTACCCTATCCTATCCATCCTCTTCCCTTTGGTTTCTTACAGTTAGTTACTCCAGACACTTAAAAACTGTTTGATGATGTGTCCTATACTACAGGTCTGGGAGACCTCAGATCAAATAGGCACAAGAAACATCAATATATTGCACCTTGAGTATATTGCACCTTGAATCTAGGGCCCCTCTCTATTCCAAGGACATTGAGGTGAGGGATGGTGGCCAGAGAAGGGCAAAAAATCTGGTGAAAATCTGGAGAACGAGTCTTCTGAGGAGCTGCTGAGGGAACTGGGATTGTTCATCCTGGGGAAGAGGAGGCTGAGGGGAGATCTCATTCACCGCTCTCTACAAGGCCCTGAAACGAGGTTAGAGTGTGGTGGGGATTGGTCTCTTCTCCTTAGTATCAAGTGATAGAATGAGAGGAAATGCCTTCAATTTGTGCCTGGGGAGGTTTAGATTGGGTATTAGGAAAAGTTTCTTTACCGGCAGATTGGTCAGGCATTGGAAGAGGCTGCCCAGGGAGGTGGTGAAGTCAGCATCTCTGGAGGTGTTAAAAAAATGTGTAGATATGGCACTTTGGAACATGGTTTAGTGAGTGGGCATGATGGTGTTGGGTTGACAGTTGGTCTCTTTCAGCTTTAATGATTCTATTATTTTATGAAAAAATGGCTGACAAGAAATCTCTTCCTAGAAATCCAGCAGTTGCAAAGCAATCCCAGCCACTGACCAAAAGAGAACAAGCAGTGAAATCAAATCATTTGGTGGCCTTCCAAAAGCTTTTATCCATGCTGCTGTCAGGATGGCAAACTGGTGGCCAGCTGCCCAGCTTGCTGCAGGACCATGTCACCATTGTAGAACCTCAGCAACAGCACTTTGCTCAGGAGGCATTTTCTCAGTAGCTTAGTGCCACAGGCTGGCACAGAGCCTGCCCCAACCCCCGGCTGTGCTGGAGTCTCCCCCCACGCCTGCTCTAAGCCTGTCACACCCCCCAGCTGCTATTACCTAACAAACACAGTTCTGGGGAGCACCATCTCTCCTCTCCTGGCAGTGATCTTCTGTTTTCACTATAACATTTTGACATTTTCTTCCTGATGCTGATTCCCATTATGATAATGATGAGAATTACCTTGATATGTACAATTCCTCCCATTTTCCAGGCTTGTTGAGGCTTTCTATTCCCAAGGCTGCTCTATTCTTTGGGAGCCCACCTGAGGTGGACCACATCACCTACTTCATGGAGCCCTACAGCTTCAAAAAGGGGTTGAGGACAAGAAGAGACAAAAGCTGCCAAAGAGAATCTAAGGTGCTAGAATTCTAATAAAATGCTCATAGTGGGAAATAAGTATTTTTAAAGTAAGAGCAATGCATCACTGCAAAGCAGCTGCCACCTAGGCAATGACAGATGTGCTATCATCTGGGATGTATAAATCAAAAATGTGGGCACTCCTGTAAGGATCTGACAATTGCTTATTGCTGCAAGTGTAGGAATTACAGGCATGAGGTTCTCAGGTGGCTTGTGTACACAATTAGTGTGTCCTGACAGGACATCCAGTGTTCACTGGTTCCATCGCTGTCAAGGAGATACCGAAGTCAGGTAACACAAAACCACCAGAGGTTGACCTATTACCCTTAGGTAATGCAAGATCAGCCATAATCTTTCTCCACAGGTAAAATGATGCCTTCAAAGGCCAGGAAATCTTTGGGCCCCTCACCACAAGGAAGACATTGAGTTGCTGGAGCATGTCCAGAGAAGGGCAACAGAGCTGGTGAAGGGCCTAGGGAATGATTCTTATGAGGAAGAGCTGAGGGGACTGGGGTTGTTCAGTCTGGAGAAGACTGAGGGGAGACTTCATTGCTCTCTGCAAGTCCCTGAAAGAAGGTTGGGGTGAGGTGAGTGTTCACCTCTTCCCTCAAGTAATTAGAGACGAGACAAAAGGAAGAGTTTACAGTGGGAAATTCCCTCTTGTCCACACTGATGACCACCATACCATCTTCCCCATGGTGGCCAGCAGGTCTTCTGTAGATGTTGGTGCTGGCAGAGTATTGCCATGGTTATTTTACTGTCCCAAGGATTGCACTGCCATGCTCACATACATCCATATGATCAGCATAGAGCTTCCAGCTGAATATTCCAGAATGTCACCTGCATTTGGGGTCACAAACCACAATGAATACTGTAGTGAGTAGCACAAGCTAGGGGTAATGGCTTTAAATTTAAAGTGGGCAGATTTAGATTAGATTTAGATTAGATGTAAGGAAGAAGTTCTTCATTGTGAGGGTGGTGAGACACTGGAACAGGTTGCTCAGAGAAGTTGTGGGTGTCTCACTCCTGGAAATGTTCAAGACCAGGTTGTGGCTTTGAGTAACTTGGTCTAGTGGTATCCCTGCCCATGGCAGGAGGGTTGGAACTAGACAATCTTTCAGGTCCCTACCAATCCAAACCAAAGAATAATTCTATGATAATGCTTTTCAAAACAGGACAACCAGCTGAATGATTTGAGCTATTCATCAGCAGCGACTTCTGCCCTGTTTTCTACGACGATGTCACTGCACTAACAGACAGAGTTGAAAATGAATTTACATATTAATCCCAATTCCCTTTTTTCTCAAGGTTAGCTGATAAAAAAAAGCATCAAAGTAATCCAATCAGCCCAAGTGCTGTTGTTTGTTTTATTAAAATTCATGGCCCCCCTTGCCAGTTGTGTAAAGAAGAAAAGCTGTGCTCAAACTGACAGCTCTATCAAAGGCAGATAACATTTAGAGTATGAGTTTTAATCTCTATCTCCTTTTTCTCTGCTAACTAGATTCCAAAATGACTTGCATATTGTTTTCCTCCTTTCCCTGTCATATGTGTTTGATCTTCAGAATAGCAACAACTTCACTTCATTAACTGATGGAGCAGAGGGGACAGTGTGCCCAACTAGTCAGACCACCTGGCTCATGCAGGAATCAGATCACAGAATCACAGAAGGAGTGGGGTTCTGAGGCACCTCTGCAGGTTTTCTAGTCCAGCAACCCTGTTAAAGCAGGGTCACCCACAACAGATTGCACAGGATCCTGTCCAGGTGGGTTTGGAGACTAGTGAAGTTTTCTTCCTCAAAAGGGTTGTCAAGCCCTGGAACAGGCTGGCCAGGGCAGTGGTGGAGTCCCCATCCCTAGAGGGATTGAAAAACTGTGTAGTTGTGATGCTGAAGGACATGTTTGGTGGTGACCTGGCTGCACTGGGTTAGTGGTTGGACTTGATGATCTCTTACAACCAAAATGATTCTATGGTTCTGTGATTCCATGATTTCATGACTCTATGATTCTATGATATGGTGACTGTATTGATTCTGATCTGTGGCTGCATCAGGCAATCACACCACCTCAGCAGAATCAGGGGAAGACAAAAATGGCTTCACAGTTTAAGGTCTGCATTCAGATTGACTCTAATAATTAGCTACTGAGTTGGAATGAAAACTTATGGCTCACAAAACACCACATAACAATCAGTGCAGTAAGAGGTCCTAGCTTGAGAAGCAGAGCCCTAAAATGTCATAGCTGGAGCACAATCTTAGGGAGCTGACACAGCAGATGGGGCAAATGTCTTCTCAAGACCAAGCCATCAGCAGTCACCCCAGAGATAGACTTCAGTTAAACCAGAGACTTGTTTCCTCTCTGGTCAGTGACCTTCTGTTGAATGCATAAGAGCTTGGAGACCTTTCCAGCATATTCCTGGATTTACAGACTGAGTATGCAGCAAATACACAAGGACCAACAAGATGTCTCCAGCTGTCATTACCTTCAGTTAGGATGCTGCTGTCCTGCTCCGTTGGCTGGTGATTTATTAAGAGCTATTCATGCCTCAGCCAATATTTCTTTCTGTTATCCTATGTGTTAGCAGTGTCCTCTGAAGCCCCACTACATTGCTTTGATTTATGATTCACACTATTTTATTTTCTTCAGAGTTCTGTTATATTTATTTATGCTGCCCTGGAGAGCTGATTTGCAAATGTACTGGTGCCAGAAACTTCATCCAGGGCCCCTCCCTGCCTCCACCCAGTATCATCTCCTTCTGGTGAAGAAGTCATTGCTTTGTGAGAGAGAGAATAAATTTTCATCCAAGTTTTTTGTCTAAGCCCCAGTATGGGGGTCATTAGTAGACATCTCTCACCTCTTCATGGGGATGATTTGAATTTCTGTTAATAGGCGAAGGTCTAATTAAGACCTTCATAAAAAACAAGCTGCTGTAATTAAGTGTATTTAATGGGGGTGGGGAATACATTCTTATGCAATTGTATTAGGCTAAAACAAATGTATAGACTTGAGGGGGGGGGGGGGGAAGAAAAGAAAAAAAAAGCCCTGTTTTTGTTGTCTCCCAGAATATGCAAAAACAAAACACAAAACCCTTTGCTATCTGAGCTGGAAAGAAATTGTAGAGCATTAAGGCCAGAGAAGCAGCAAAGACTCATAGCCTGCAGCCATTTCCCTGGACAG
The DNA here is from genome assembly GCF_014839835.1 of Dryobates pubescens. Taxonomy (NCBI): domain Eukaryota; kingdom Metazoa; phylum Chordata; class Aves; order Piciformes; family Picidae; genus Dryobates; species Dryobates pubescens. Next base: position 14,398,348 of record NC_071625.1, on the reverse strand, counting down.
ATCTGGACTATTTTAAATATTCTAAGCAGCAGCACCCCTTTCCCTCCCTTTCCTCAGCCTTCTGGGTATTTCTACTCTGACTCCATCTGTCTCCTTTCCTTTTACGCCACTTAGTAGCTGCTCTCCAGTTCCATCATCCTCTGTAATGGCTTTGGCTCCGATGAGTAAGTCTGAAGGACATCAGTGGGGTTTGACCATGTGAGTCTCTATTAAAATGCACTTATTCTGTCAGCTCATAACTACTTCTTTTTAACTCAGATAAGAAATCTGTGCTGTACTGAGGGCTTGACTGAACATTCCATGGTGGAGACAGAGAGTACCTCCACCACAGCATCATAGAATAGTTTTGGTTGGAAGAAGCCTTTCAGATCACCAAGTCCAATCAATAACCCAGCACTGCCAAGTCACCACTCAACCATGTCCCTCAGAATCACATCTACATGCCTTTTAAATCCCTGCAGGGATGGTGGTCCTTGCCTGTGCTATCAGAGGTGTTGAAGGGGTCTCTTATTTCTTATGCTGCATTGCCATGGTTGATCTTGTTACAGTCTTGTTACAGGCAAGAAAACCAGGAAACGTAGAATCCCTTCTGGATATGATCGGTATTTGTCTTCTAGTCCCATGACTCACTCTGGAGTCAAATCATCTGCCTGAGAAACATTACACTCCTGGTACTAAACCAAGGAGAACTTATACCAGTGGGTACCAAAAATAAGCCACACACCTGAAACCAACTGTCCCTTCCTACCATACAATTGCAGACATCCCATGACTCACTTGGGCCACCGGTTTCCACTGCTTTGCCATGTGTTTCCCATTCCTAAGAGCACAAATAAACTTTGTGCTGCCCCCACTAGATGCTTTTATTATGGCTTGTACTGACTTTGCCTGCTGATCAGCTCAGCTGCACTCCAAATCTCTGGCCATCTTCTTGCAACCCCTTGTTCATTCCTCTCAACTCCCATACATGACAAATGATTGTGTCATCTTTCCACTCCGGGGTCCTGATCTGAGTGGCAAAGAGTTTCTACTCTTGCCCTATTGTTCATCTTTTTTTCTCCCTTTAATCTCAATCAGCTCAATGTGTCAACAGCACTTGCTCAAAATCACTTATCACCCACCAAATTTATTTAGAATTAATCAGAGACAATTTGAGGTGTTTATTAAAGCAGCAACAATCTCAGCTTGACCTTGCAACAAGATCTGGGTTTCAAAGAAACAACTTCGGTTGCTGCTTGGTTTTTATCTGCGTCTGACACCCAGCTGAAAAACTTTTGCTAAGGAACTAAGGAAGGTGAAACCAGATGCTGTTCTTCAAGGAAGTGCCAGTGACACCTTCTGCTTAACAGACTTGAAATCTTCTCTCTTTCTTTTTTGTTATCACAGAGAACACACAAGCCTTGTGGGAATCACCTGCCAAGGTCCTGTCCAAGCTGGAAAAGGGTCTTACTGTGCTAGGTTTCTTCTCCAAGCCTCACACCGGGAGAGGGAGAGGGAGAGGGAGAGGGAGAGGGAGAGGGAGAGGGACAGGGACAGGGACAGGGACAGGGACAGGGACAGGGACAGGGAGAAGGTGCTGGAGCTTTGTGCCAAGCTTCCCAGAGAGGTTGTGTAGTTTCCTTGTCTGGAGAGATTCCAAACACAGCGATCCTGGGCAACCTGCTGTGGGTGACCCTACTTTAGAAGGGGGGTTAAACTAGACGGTTTTCAGAGGTGCCTTCCACCTCTCACCATGTTGGGATTCTGTGAAACAGAGTGAAAATCAAAGCAATTGACTCTGCTGGGAATGACTGCTCCTTTTGAAACCTCAGCATCTGCAAACACCTGTCTTTCAGGCAGCACAGAAAGGCTTTCCAAGCTGCCAAGACACTTGGCAGCTCCCTGCCAGCCAGAGTCGATTAAGCATCTCTTGTTAACAGTTCTCTGCTGCTACAAGAGCCTCAGTGCAAGGCACAGAGCAGCCAGCTCTCGAAATGAAGTAGCAGCTTGGTCAGAGCCACTGACCCTGTGTTTCCAAAATCATTTCTCCTTTAATCAACTTGTCAGAAGTGACTGGCTCTCCCAGGGAGGGATCTGAGCCGCAGCCGCCATCATCCACAATTCCCTCCCTCCTCATCTCTCCATCTCCTCCATCCAAGGGCTCCTCCCTTCTTGTATTCAGAATTGAGTTCATCAATCACGAAGATAAGATGGAAACATGCTCCTGATTACATTGTGGGCAGGAAATTAAGTCCCACCAAATCACTACCCAGAGGATGATGTATCAAATCCTACAGAAAATCTCTTTTGTGCTGTTTGCAGAGGGTTTTCCAAACTCAGGGACCAGACTCCTGGTTTAATTCAGGTCTTTATTATAAAATGTAATTCTTTGGTCTGGCTTGAGCCAGACCAGAATTCATTCAGTCAGTGGTGGCACATCTCAGCTCAGTCTCTGCTCAGTGAGGGCACTTTCTGAAGTTCAGGACAGGTTTGCACAGCCAGTGGCTGCTTCTAGCAGTGAGAACACTGATGGGGAGAGTTCCTGCCAAGGGCTGAGCTGCAGAAAGGCTCTGGCTTAGACTTGCTCCTGGGTAGACCAAGAGCACTGCCACATCTTGTGTCCCACATTGGGGTGCAGTAAATCAGAGGCAGCACCTGTGGGGAGAATTGGACAGGACAGGTGACCCTGACCTGACCAACAAGAAATTCCCTCACATGGATGTCATCTTTAGGATAAAGCTGAGGGATCACTAGGGTCAAGCCTCTTCCTCAATAGATGGTGTCTAATCTGGATGTTCTGCCTTTAATCCTGATCCATTTGTTCCTGAAGCCAGTTCCAGAATCCAGCTCCTGAATCCAGCACCCCTCTGCCACTGAGTTCAGTCTTGAACTTCACCAGTGCCTGCCCTCATCATCAGTGGTGGTGGCATAGTTGCCATCAGGAGTTGAGTTCAATTTGGTTTTGTATCTCTCTGTCTCTATTTCACGTGTTTGTTCTTATTTCCACACCATTTGGTTTAGTTTCTTTCCCAGCCCATCAGTCTCTCTCTCTTATCCTCCTTCTCTTCCCTTTGGGAAGGCAGAGGGGTTAATAGAGGGGTCCATAGAGAGCCCCTGCCATTGGTCTAGTGGCCAGCCCAACTCTGACCCTCGACATTCTTATAAACAGGAAACAGAAATGGAGCCATCTGAACTAATGCTGAATCTATACAGCACCAGCTGTGAAGAACAAAGGAAGATCTATCTGTTCCCTTGTTTTAGAAATCTGTACCCAAAATAACCTTCTGTCCAAGTAGTTTCAGGACAAATGAGAGTATCTGGGGCAGGTAATTAATTTATTAGGGAAAAATAATTTCCTAGCTCCTTGCATTCATCTCTTCATCTTAAACTGGTCAAGCAAAATGTTATTGCCCAGGAGAGAAAAAGCTACACGCCGTAGGAAGATGATGAAGAAAGGAAAAAGAAATTAATCATTCCCACTTAAATGTTGAAACTTCTTGGGACCAAAAAGTCCTGGATCTTGGCGTAGAATCAAGCCATAAACTGCTAAAATCCATGAGCCACCTCTCCTCAGAACACCCATAACAAACACCATAAGGAAAGTGTGCAGAAGACGAGGAGGGTGACCCTGAAAGCATGTTTCGTTCTACGGCAGCTGTAAAACGAGCGCAGGGATGTGCAGCCCAGTGGGCACATCATGTTAACCATGGAGTGATCCACCAAAGAACATCTTGGGGAACTCATGCAGCAGCTCTGCTGCATCACAAGCTCTTTGCTCCTTGAAAATTGATGAGGCAACTGAGATTTTCTAAATTAACCCATGAAGGGCTTTTGTTTGTGCACAGCTATCCTGCCGGACTGCGTGAATCAGAAGTCTGTGTGTGTGTGTAGTTATCTCAGTTGGAATTCTACTTCAGCACTCTCATTTGCATAAGTCAGAGATTGTAATGACTTACTCAACTAAGCATGCCCATGCAGTTAATTACTTTTTTCCAAATGAAATGCCAAAAAATTATTTCCCAGCAGAGAAAGGCAATTGCTCACCCAAAGCAGCGCAGGATGCTGTCAGCTTTAAAACAATTAATACGAAATTAATTTTAACAGACCACTGAACCATGTTTAGTGAGCAATGCAAAGTGTGATGTGACCAAATGCAGCAGCTTGATTGGCAAGTCCACTTCTCTGCTGCCTCTCAACGGGAAATTCTGAAGGGAGGAAACACTTGAAGCACCTACGTCTGTAGAAGACAGTAGTCCTGGGCATGTTAGAGGAGACAGTCTTGTGCCAGGTCCTACACTTGGGTCACAACAACCCCCTACAAAGCTACAGGCTTGGGAGAGGGTGGCTGGAAAACTGTCCAGCAGTAAAGCATCTGGAGGTGTTGGTTGACAACTGGTGGAATATAAGCCACCGTGTGCCCAAGTAGCCAAGAACACCAACATCATCCTGGCTTGGATCAGCAATAGTGTGGTCAGCAGGGAAGTGATTGTCCCTGTGTACACAGCAATGGTGAGGTCCCTCACTCCAGGAAAGACATTAAGGTACTTGAACCTGTCCAGAGAAGGGGAAGAAAGCTGGTGAAGTCTAGAGAACAAGTCTTACTAGGAGAAAGTTCTTCACAGGGAGAGTTGTTAGCCATTGGAATGTGCTCCCCAGGGAGGTGGTGGAGTCACCATCCCTGGAGTTGTTCAAGAGGGGATTGGACTTGGCACTTGGTGCCATGGTTTAGTCATGAGGTCTGTGGTGACAGGTTGGACTTGATGATCTTTGAGGTCTCTTCCAACTTTGGTGATTCTGTGATTCTGAACTGGAGTTGTAAGTCTGGAGAAAAGGAGGCTGAGAGGAAAGCTCATTGGTCTCTACAATTACCTGAAAGGAGGTTGGAGTGAGGTGTGGAGTCAATCTGTTCCTCCCAAGTAAAAAGCAATAGGATAAGAGAAAATGGCCTCCAGTTGCACCAGAGGAGGTTTAAGTTGGACAGGAGGAGAAATGTCTTTGCTGAAAGAGTGGTCATGCATTGGAACAAGCTGTCCAGGACAGTGGTGGAGTCACCAACCCTGGAGGGATTTCAGAGCCATGCAGAGGTGATTTAGTGGTGATCAGGCAGTGCTGGGTTAATGGTTGGACTTGATCTTTCCAACTAAAATGATTCTAACACTCTATAAAGGCAGAGCCCTTGAGAGAGCAGAAGCTGTGTGGAAGGCCCATGTCTACACATTTTTGGAGCACTTCCAGGGACGGTGACTCCACCACTTCCCTGTGCAGCCTGTTCCTATGCCTGACCACTCCTTTAGCAAAGACATTTTTCCTAATATCCAAACTATATTATGGTTGTTAGAATTTCACTGGAATGAAGTTGTGCATCAGGCCTTATCTTTGCCTAGAAGAGCTGATGGCAGCATTTGTCACCTGCCACAAGTGTGCTGAGCAAAGCAGAGATTTTCTTGAGGTTCAAGGTAGCATCTCTCCCAGTTAGGAGCAATTCTATCCCATGTTCTGTATACATCCAAGCACTTAATGCTGTCTTCTGTGAAAAATAACAGCTTTTAAAAATTAATCCATCCAAAGTTTTAATCTCATGTGCAGATGAAAATTAGACTTTAATTGCTTACCAGCTAAACTGGTCATCGAGATACCCATCAAACTGGGTGTACCAGGGAGGTACAAATGATTCTGCAGTAGATCTGTGCCTCATTTGTCTTAAAGGGAAATGAAATATGTGCAACAAAGTCATTTCTAGCCCATAATTTCCCTGCAGGGGTCTGGCTGACTCCTGCTCATTTCAGCTCTTCCAAACCTATTAACTCTTTTGATTCCCAGTGTGTGAAATCATGTGTACAGGGTTTCCTGGTTGTAGATGATCATGTCTATTCTTATGGGTCATAAAATAAGAGCTCTAGCTTAACCCAAGAGATATACCCTACAGAAAATTACCTGGTAGACCTGGGGGAAGTTAGTGTGATGTGTGAGATATCAACATCTCCCTCTGTGGAGACCATGATCAGTGGTGTTTACGGAAGCAGATAACCTCCTCAGCCCTTGACCTCAATTTTCAGCTGATATTCTTCTAATAGAGAAATTCCAAGGTGAGTAGAGCACAGAGCCAACATGAGGAAAGGAGAGAGCAGCCAAAACTCAATTACTTGTTTATTATCCCTGAGAGCTGATGGAATTGTTATAGTACCAGCCATGCTTTTAAAAGCCACTCTTCCCATCTGCCAAGCTATTGAATGGAGGTGAAGGTGTGTGTGGGGGTGAAGCTGCTTGACAAAGTTCAAACCCAATGCATTTAACACATGACATAAATAACCAGTGGCAGCCTGCAGCCAGGTACCTTCTTTTATCACAGCTTTCAAAGCAATTAACAAGGCATGGTAAGCAAACAGCAAAGCCAAAGCGCAGGAGGAGTGAAATGGTTGTGTGCAAGTCACAGCTCAGTTCAGAAGCAGAGGCTGAAGTGGCAGCCACATTTTCTGTCTAATATCATGGATCCACTGCAATTTTCCCACCTCCTTTAACCAGCACAGTCTCAAGCTGCATGGGGAGAGGTTCAGACTGAATGTTAGGAAGAAATTCTACACAGAGAGAGTGATTCCCTATTGGAATGGGCTGCCTGGGGAGGTGGTGGAGTCACCATCATTGGAGGTGGTCAGGAGGAGACTTGATAGGGTGCTTGGTTCCATGGTTTAGTTGATTAGGTCTCTTCCAACCTGGTTTATTCTATGTATAAAAGAGCATCTATGTATTAGGTGGTGTTGGATGGTAGGTTGGACATGATGATCTTGAAGGTCTCTTCCAACCTGGTCTATTCTATTCTATTCTATGCTATGCTATGCTATGCTATGCTATGCTATGCTATGTGTTATAGATGACTCCTGGTAAAAGTTTTTTAGTAACAGTTTTATTGGCACTAAAAGGTAATAAAAGCAATAAAAGCAATAAAAGCAAGCTAAGCAACGCACTGGGCCTGAGAGGGGACAAAACTCCACCTCCACAGGACCACCTTACAATAGCTTTTTCATCTTATATAGTTACATCATCTACATAAGCAAACTTATGCTAAATAGAAGGCAGGCATATGATAATGAGTCTTAGAATAAGTGGTCAAATCCCTTCTGCCTACTTTCGGTGTGGTGAGGGTCAAAGTATCCGCTTTCACGCATGCTCAATTATCCAGGCTTCTTACCTGAAGAAAACAAATTCCTAGTTCTGAATGTTTATCTTTAAGACAGCTCCTTCTCACCCCTGGTGTCTCCAATTAACCAGACAGTATCCTTGCAAGTCTGCAAGATATGTTTCTTTCCCTTTACCCCCAAAACAGGCTTCACAAGATCCTGATCCTTAATCTCAGTACACTCTAAGTCTTATAATTTTAACATAAATCACCAGTATATTCATCACACTATGCTATGCTATGCTATGCTATGCTATGCTATGCTATGCTATGCTATGCTATGCTATGCTATGCTATTCTATTCTATTCTATTCTAACCATGGGGCCAGACTCTACAAAACAACCTAGGGTGGGTTCAGAGCAGTGGCAATCAATAAACATTACTCTGATGTACAGGTTCTCACAAGACACCACTCTTTCCTGCATGTGCCTTGTGGTTTAGCCCCAGCCAGCAACTAAGCACAACTGTCAATGGTCAGGGCTTGCCACTAGATCAACAACAGATGGTCTCTATGAATCTTTCTTCCTTCCCAAAGGGAAGAGAAACTGTGTAAGGGAGAGACCGATGGGTTGAAAAAAGAAACTAAACTAGCTGGGAGGGAAATAAGAATTAAATAAAAGATGCACAAATAGATAACAAAACTGCTATAGAACCCAACCCCCTTGATGGCAATGACATCACAATGACCACTGATGCTGAAGACAACATCTTTGTAGCCTCTGCTAGACTCTCTCCAGTTGTTCCTTGAACTGGAGAGCCCAGATCTGGACACAATACTCCAGGTGCAGCCTCACCACCTCAGCTTCCTAAAAATCTAACACAGGTTATTTGCCATTCAGTTCCTCCTGCTCTTTCCGTTCTGTGCATGAGGGTGGAATTGCTCTTCTCCCTGTAATCCCAGGAGAGGGATGATGTCAGTAAAAATGATCCTGTCCCACTTTGCGACGGCCTCTTTGCATGTTTCCCAGAGACAAGAAACAAAACAGCAATTAAAAAATATTTAAAGCCCTATTAAAAACAACTTCCTAGCTTGCTGGGGGATAAAAAACAACACTGGTTATATTTCATGGCCTCTGAATCGTACAGCATTGTCCAGTGGGCACTTGAGCTCTGCTATACTACCTCCTGTTTGGAATGAATCACCACCTGGTGCTGTAGATGATCTTGGTTAATTACCCCCCCTTGACATGAAGCAGAGAGGTTGTTGCAATTTTATGAGTCACAAACTGTGCTGGTAATAACAATAATTCTGCCACTAAGCCTTAACTTTATATCTTAATTGGAGAGAATGTTGTTCAATGGAGAGGAATGGTGGGATGGGTGAAAAGAAGAGATGTGGAGGAAAATGATGTCCACAAAAAAACTTCCACAGGCTCCTTGCAGCTCCTGAGGTCCACAATGCAACAGGAAGAGAATACATCCTCTGAAAGACCCAGTGGAATTTAATGTTTTCAGTGGTGGCCAGTGACAGGACAGGGGGCAACAGGCACAAACCAGAACACAGGAGATTTCACTTGAACTTAAGGAGAAACTTCTTTCCTTTGAAGGTGACAGAGTACTGGAGTAGGTTGTCAGAGAGGTTGTGGAGTTTTCTTCTCTGGAGAGATTCCAAATCCACTTGGACACAGTTCTGGGCAACCTGCTGTGGGGGACCCTGCTTCAACATAAGGGTTGGACTAGAGCATCTCCAGAGGTCCCTTCCAGCCCCTACCATTCCAGGATTCTGATTCTATATATAGACTTTTAGAGTGGACTTGGACTTTCATTTAGCTACCTACAATTACCTAGGTCAGCACTGTTATTGCCAAAGACTTCATCTCTGCATGGGGCTACTCATTCTCCTAAGATACAAATCACTCTCTGAAGCTACTTAGCTCCTTGTTGCCGGTAGGTGTAGCCACATCTCATATAGTTTCCCTAGGCAAGTGAATGAAGTCTCATGAGGTGAAACTAGGCTTGAAACTGAGGTACTGGGCTTGAAACTGAGACATGGACTTATCTCTGTGTCACTGAAAAAGTTCTTGTCCATCTCTACCATTGTTCTACTGATCTGACCCATCATGGTGCCTTGATCATCTCATCTTGGGTGCTAAGAGACAGTGAGAGAGAAGGGGAGGCACTGAGGGCTTCTTATCAGCCTCTCATCACCTTGCATGGCTATGCCAACTGCAGCCTGTGATCCTTTCATGCTGGATGAATCTCTTGCACATTTTCTAACTCTCTTCCCTGAAGCTTTTTTTTCAGGTACCCTTTAAAACCTTGTTTTCCATCATGCAAATATCAAGGCAGAGGACTCCCCATGCTTTTGTCTTTCTTTCCCTGGCATCAGTCTGTCAGCTGTCCTCAAGCTCTGCTTCTCCCTTGTCAGGAGCAGATGCTCTTCTGAAAGATGCTGCTGCCCTTATCACAGGTTTCCCGTTCACTGGCAGGTTTCCAAGAACAAGTTAGGAGGAAGCTCATCATTTCCTTGGCTTAGCTGAAATGTACACAATAATGGCTTGGAAATAAAACCTATAAGGATGAGTTAATAGCACTCTTACAGAGCTGCAATGATAAACCATTAACCTGCAGCTTAGCTCCACTGTATGCAAGAGTTACTCACACAGACCTTAAGATGGCTTCAGCAGTCTTCTATACTCCTCCTGACAGAAACCATTTCAATGTTAAAACTTCTCAAAATAAATGGATGCAAACTTAGAATTGGCTCAAGGGAGAGAGAGAAGGAATAGCAGGAGTTTCAGAACAATTGTTTTTTCCAATGAGAAAATCAATTACTGCTGGAACTCTCCAAATTAAGAAAGCACCTGAAAATGGGAATTACTGTGAGGGATGACTTTTCAAAGTACTGAAAAGAGTCTGGCCCCATCCTCTTGGCATCTGCCCTTTAAGTATTTATTAGCACTGAGAAGATGCCCTCTTGGGCTGCTCTTCTCTAGGATAAACAGCCCCAGGGCTCTCAGCCTTTCCACCTCACAGAGATGCACCAGTCACCCCTTCAGCATTTTCCTGGCCTCCATTGGACTCTTTCCAGTAGTTCCCTGTCTCTCTTGAACTGAGGAGCCCAGAACTGGACAGAGTATTCCAGATGTGGCCTCACTAGAACACACTGGAGGAGAAGGAGGAGAACCTCACTTGACCCACTCCACTGGTGACACTCTCCTTAATGCAGCCCAGAAGATCATCTTCTTTCTTAGTCACAAGAACACACTGCTGGCTCATGGTTAATTTAATGTCTACTGGGATTCCCAGGTTCTTCTCTGTGGGGGTGCTTTTCAGCAGGTCACTGGTGCGTGAAAAATGCGTGAAAGCAAGATCTTTATTCCACATTATAAGTAGAGAGAAGTTATACATCATAAGAGTGATTCAGGAACCTAATGCTTGGGGTGGAAAAAACAGGAATCTGTCTCAAAATCAACTGAAAGATCAGAGTAGGTCCCCATGTTTTATCAGATAGTTCATGGCCTCAGCTCATGATTTGCGTGCTGCAATAATGCAAACAGTAACAATAACCATGACAGCTTGCTCAGGCGGAGACTCTGCTCTGTAGATACCTGATGTAGGGAAGAGGAATTCCATCCAAAGTATTAAGAACTGGCTACACCAGTGGTTTCTCTTGCTAACACCATGGTGGCTCATGTTCTCTCAGAAACACAACAAGCATCAGCTTTGGGAGTATCTGGTGTAGCATGCCAGTGATATCTCCAAGCATCACAAGAACAGGCTAACTGGTACCCATAAGGTGCTCTGTGTGATAAAAATTGTGTCTCTCACCAGTTCAAGCATCAGTGAAGACAAGTTGCAATGTCTCTTCTTACTGAAGGAGAGCATGCAAACCCAAAGCTGAAATTCAGTACTCCTCATCCATAGGAAACTGCAAAGTGAAATGCAGAGTTTTTCATAGCTGCTAGAATGAAGAACTCCATCTGCTGCTAGAATGAAGAACTCCATCTGCTGTCCCAACCTACTCTTCCCTCATGCATTTTCAGACAGAGATTTAAGAACTGAAGGCTTCAGGAATTCACAAGCCCACCCACCCTGCAGCAGCTTCTTCAATGCTTCACAGAGCTCCAGGCTCCTCAAGGGAAAATGTAAAGTCTTCAGAGATTAAGGACCAATCTCTCCAGCTTCTAGCTGCACTACAGAAATGTCAATGTGTTGAAAACCCCCAACACAAGCTATTAAAAGAGAAAGACTTTTGTAAGAAGGGGGGGGGGGGGGGGGGGGGGGTGGGGGAGAAAGAAAACGAAAAAGCAGCTTTATTTTTGTGTTTATGTCACAAGGAACCATAATTGGACCTTTCTCCAGTCTCTGTTAAGCACTTCCTGCAGACAGGATTTTGTCTGAACCTCTCATAAAACTGAATTCACACCAGGGTTGACTATTAATGTTATTCAGGCATCTCAAAGGCTGGCATTTCCCTGTCGAATGTTCTTGGCAACCTTATCATTCCCTTCCCAGAATGTTTTCATGTGATGAATAGAGAATGTTATTTCGGGTTTGAAATGCTGTCTGAGGATGGAAAGTGTTCATATGTGGCCCAGGACAAAGAACAGCAAAATAAGTGAAATTACTCTGTTTGGCTTCAGAGTGCTTTGATCCAAGCCTTGAATCACAGCAGGTGTAATTCTTTTTTGGGGGGGTGGTGGCTGGTCAGGATATGTAGAAGCTTTAAAATTCTGCTTCTAGAAAACAGTAGATGTTTCCTATGCCTCTCTCATTAATACTTTGATTTACTGCCAGAAACTCTGTTTCCTTTTCCTTCAGCTAAAGAACTGGAACCCCAGCTCAAGATATGCAAGACGATTTAATGGCACTAGCGCTTGGTGAATCAGATATTCTGGATGGTGCTTGTTTTGGCCATATTCCCTCATGCACATATGTCTTCCTTCAGTGGCACATTCAGGACTTTAAATAACTATTTCATGCATGGCTGACATATTTTCAGAGAAAGTTACCAATAAAACTTTCTCCTACATTGTCATAAAGTCACTTATTTTTAGTGTGCTGCGTAGTGCCAGCAAGGTAACAGAATTAACTGTCATCTTTTATTAAAACCCCTTCCTGGCCTATGTCCAATAGAGAGGCAAATGTGAGGCAGCAAAAAAAAAAAGCGTTGACAGAGATTTGTGGCTTTTCCTGGTTGTTTTGGGGGGTTTTTTGTTGTTGTTTTTGTTATATTGTAGTTTAAAATCTACTTGGGGAGGTGGGATTCATGCCTTTCTAAACCAAGTATGTAGAAAAGTATGTTGCACCAGAAAAGGTTTAGATTGGATGCTAGGAAAGATGTCTTTACTGAGAGAGCTGGAACAGGCTGCCCAGAGAGGTGGTGGAGTCGCCACCCCTGGAGGTGTTCAAGAAACCTGTAGACATGGCACTTTGGGATATGGTCTAGTGGACCATAGTGGTGGCTTGAGAGTTGGACTCGATGATGTCTTTTCCAACCTTAATTATTCTGTGAAAATGAAGACTTCTCCCATACACAGGTTAATGATGTCAGTCATCTAAGTATAGCCAAAGGTTCATCTCATTTAACTGACAAAGGATGTAACACTGTTGTCCTAAAGAGAGCAATCTAGGGATACAGAAATGGAAAAGAAAAGACTTCTCAAAAGAAAACAACAGACCTGAAGGGTGGTTGTAGCCAGGAGGGGGTTGGTCTCTTCTCCCAGGCAACCAGCACCAGAATAAGAGGACACAGTCTCAAGCTGCACCAGCAGAAGTTTAGGCTGGAGGCGAGGAGAAAGTTCTTCACAGAGAGAGTTGTTAGCCATTGGAATGTGCTGCCCAGGGAAGCAGTGGAGTCACCATCCCTGGACGTGGTGCTTGGTGCCATGGTTTAGTCATGAGGTCTGTGGTGACAGGTTGGACTTGATGATCTTTGAGGTCTCTTGCAACCTCAGTGATTCTGTGACCTCAAGAAAGATTAGGTTTGGGATTCTGTCTCAGCAAAACCAGGACACTGGCATCCTATGAACACTGAAGCAAGGCAACCAAGCTTCAAGTCATTGTCTTCTTTCTGGCCAAGATGCAAAGGGAAAGCTTTGCAGCAGTTTGGTGGATTTTTGGCTTTGGGTGATACCTGTCATAAGCAGTTTATTCCCTGCTGCCTCAAGGACAAGCTCCTACCACAAGAAACTGCCAAGCCCAGCATGGGACAGTGAAGTTCCTACTTGGCAACTGAGTATTCAAGGGCCTCAGTATGGATTCTGACTCTTCCTTCTGTATGAGTGGTTTTCAGGACGGTCTTTTTAAGCACCTTCAGGGGTGTCCTAAAATTAGGCTGCTGTCTTTTCTGCACAAGAACTTGCTTGGAGCAAAGATAAGCATGGTCCAGAGCAGCTGGAACCCTCAGCATCCCTCTTTTGCTACTCCAGGGCTGGACTCGGCATGGCAATCAGACAGACCTGCTGAGAGATGGGCATGGGTGGTGCTGGGATGGGGATTGTCTGTCATACAGTACAAGTTTAGTACAGTCTAGTACAGACTAAATTTTGGAGTCTGGAAGAAAGAGAGGCACTGCTGGTGCAAGAAGACAGAGTGGCACAGATGGGTTGTGGTAGAAAGATATCTTATTCCCAGAGACAGAATCTTTCCAGAGAAGTGGTGGAGTACCCAACATTGGACACTTCTAAGATTTAACTAGACAAGGTGCTGGGTTATCCTATCAAGACTGGGCTTTTGCCAGGAATGGTTGGATCAGGTGATGGTTCAGGCCCCTCCTAACCTAGTACTCCATGACTCTATGATCTCAGAGTCTGACAACATCTCACCAGGATCTCTGACATGAAGCCACTGAATGAATCCATCACAGGATGACATCAGCTCCTTCACAACCTATAAGTGATTTCCACCATGAATCTACCTTTCCTTCATCCTCCACCTCCATGTCCCCTCCATGTTTCATGTTTTATTAATGGTTTTGTCAGGCAAGCTGATTCATCCTAGAGGAAAGTATCAGTTTCAGGATACATATATCAAACTAAAATGCAAGCTCTGGAACATTGGAAGAAGAGTTGCATGGAAGAGGAGTGGAGAAAAATCAATGGGTTATTGAAATGATGATTGGAGGAACTTGTTTGTTTTTAATAATGATGTTATAAATCAAAAGGCCCAGCCTGAGAGATGGGTATCAGACAGGAGGGAAAGAGGAAAAATCAATTATTCTGGTGACTTGATTCTCAAGTCACGCATGGCCACTGCTCAGTCATGAACTTTTGCTCATAAATTAACTCCGTTATCACTCCCAGGAGGGGGAGGCATGAACAGTGCAATGGCCCAGGAGGAAAGGAAACCACATGTAGTGATGAAGTGGGGATTTGTGGACAGAATCATAGAATGGAAACATAGAATGGCTTACTTTGGAAGGGACCTTAGAGATCATCTACTCCAACCTCCATGCCATGGGCAGGGATGCCTCTCAACTAGACTCAGCTTCTCAAGGCTTCATCCAACCTGACCTTGAACACACACAGGGAGGAAACATCCATAGCCTCCCTGGACAATCTATTCCAGAGTCCCACCATCCTTGTGCTAAAGAACTTCTTCTTAAGATGCAGTTTAAATCTACTCTCCCTCAGCTTAAAAAACATTCCCTCTTGTCCTATTGCTATCACTTATGAAAAGTTCCTCTCCAGCTTTCTGGTTAGGTTCCCTTCAGACATTGGAAGGCATCTATAAAGTCCCCCTGGTGTCTTCTTTTCTCCAGGTTGAAGAACCCTGGGTCCTTCAGCCTATCCTCATAGCAGAGATGCTTCAGAGGCCCTCCTCTTGACTCAGGCCAACAGTTCTGTGTCTGTATTATGAGTGGGACACCAGAACATTGTTTGATTTCATTTGCAAGGGAAGAAGGTGTCCTTCACTTAAAACTTTAAGATCCCTTTGGGCCATATGGGGACATCTACCTTACAGATTGCAATGATAGGTGTGGGAAAGCTGCCCAGCTTACTGTCAAACTGAGATGCAAACTGATTTAGTAGCTTTGTGATCAAGGTCATGTACAGTCTGCAGGTGCTTGTGTTAAATGAACATCCACAAAGCTGGCCTGTTAAATGGCTGATGGAGGGAGTCTTGTGAAGAGAAGGCTGCCCTGCTTTGGCTAAAACTGATGAAGCAAGGCAAAAATAACATAAGCACACAACTTCAAAACAGATATTGAAGTCCAGAGTGCCCAAGTGGAGACCTTTGCCTACTTAGTGTTAATGTTATCACTCCCAGTATGCTAATGAGCCAAACAGAGTACATACTCTATATGTATCCAGGGATGGGGCATCTACCACCTCTCTGGGCAACCTGGGCCAGTATATCCCCATCCTCATTGTAAATCACTTTCATCCTTATATATTGTTTTAACCCATCACCCCTTGTCCTTTCACAACAGACCTTCATAAAAAGATTGACCTCACCTTTCTTTTATCCCACTTTAAGTATTGAAAGACCACAACAAGACCTCTCCAGAGTTGACCTTTAGAAGTCCCTTCCAAGCCAAACCATTGTATAATTCTATGTTTAGATGTTCATTTAGCAGTTCTTTCAAACTTTGAACCAATGAGCTCTGAAATAGTTGCCATGGCTTTGTAGACAACCAGTAGACCACAGCCCTGGAACCATCTTTCAAGAAGATGTTTTGCATCAAGGGTAGGGGTAGAGTACACTGCAGGGTTGCTTAGTTTGTCTTTTTTATAATAGAGTTCCTTTCTTGGAGTTAGAAAATGTTGATTCAGCCTTCAATTTTATCCTAATAGCATAAGAACATCACCATCTCTCACGGGTTTTATTACATTTCATGATTTTATCATGAATCTTGAATTATTCATTATTGAACCTTAAAGCTCCAGCTACAGAATTTGAGCCCAACATCTGTTTAAATCACACTGCGAGATGTCCTAGCTGTGGAAAGAAACTTTAAAACCCAAGACCTCCAAAGCTGGAAAGCAGATAAAAATCACTCAGTGGGTATTTTACTGTTACAGCATTTATTTATTTGTTCTACACTATGATTTTTTGCAACCTGACTGAGGATTTAAGAGTGGTTTTTCACGTTGGGTGGCAGCTGATTGTGCTCAGGCTTCAAGGACTTCGAGTTTGTAAAATCAGTTGGGTAGAGTTTACAGGGTCCCTCACCCCTAGCAGGAAAAGAGAGTTGCTGAATAACAAACATTAAAAAAAAAAACACAGAGTTATTCCAGAGCTATTATTCAGTGTGAGAAAAGGACTTATAATAACTAGGGACTAAAAAAATTCTCTTTGTTGGGTGCATCCTGGCTTGCATCAAGAATAGTGTGGCCAGCGGGAGCAGGGAAGTCATTGTGCCCCTGTACTCGGCACTGGTTAGGACACACCTTGAGTCCTGTGTCCAGTTCTGGGCCCCTCAGTTTAAGAAGGACATTGAGACTCTTGAACGTGTCCAGAGAAGGGCAATGAGGCTGGGGAGAGACCTTGAGCACAGCCCTATGAGGAGAGGCTGAGGGAGCTGGGGTTGTTTAGCCTGGAGAAGAGGAGGCTCAGGGGAGACCTTATTGCTCTCTACAACTACCTGAAGGGTGGTTGTAGCTATGTGAGGGTTGGTCTCTTTTCCCAGGCAACCAGCACCAGAACAAGAGGACACAGTCTCAAGCTGCACCAGGGGAAGTTTAGGTTTGAGGTGAGGAGAAAGTTCTTCACGGAGAGAGTCATTCGCCATTGGAATGTGCTGCCCAGGGAGGTGGTGGAATCACCATCCCTGGAGGTGTTCAAGAGGGGATTGGACGTGGCACTTGGTGCCATGGTCTAGTCATGATGTCTGTGGTGACAGGTTGGACTTGATGATCTTTGAGGTCCCTTCCAATCTTGGTGATTCTGTGATTCTGTCCTAGTAAAATGAAATATCAAGATCAGAGAGGGGGAAAAGACCAAAGACACTGATACTCTGAGCTGTAGTTCTGATTGCCCAGTTGTGCCAGATGTTTGTGGCTGCTTTGGGAGAACACGAGCTTATAGAACAAGACAAAATGTTGTGTAGGTTTTCTGCTGTGTTTTTGTTCATCCCCTGCTTCAAATTCCCTCTGGCACAGGCACAGTATAGAGCATTTCCATGTCTGACCTGGACACACCAAAGCAACTCGAAACTGCTGAAAGAGAGACAAGAAGCCCTAAAAGAAGAGGAGTGAGTTAATGATGGAGGAGGCGTTCAGCTCTTCAGAAAGGAAATCCTGAATGCATTGAATTGAGTGGCATAAATCCAAAGAGTTTTAGTAAGGCCATAAATTCAAACCTAATTTTTAATCACATTAAGAATATGGGTTTGAATTTTTAATACATAAAAGAAGCCATACAGAAATGGTAGTGGTAGGTACTGAGTGATAGCACATACTGTTGGTGGGTAGAGGCATCAGTTCTAGGTCACAGAATCCCAGACTCACAGAATCCCAGCATGGCAGAGGTAGAAAGGGACCTCTGGAGATCATCCAGTCCAGCTCCCTTGCAGAATTTGTGATTCTGTGAAAAGCAGGGTCACCCACAGCACATTGCCCACGTTTGCAATGTCCAGCTGGGCTTGGAATCTCTCAAGAGAAGGAGACTCCACAACCTCTTTGGCCAGCCTGGCACAGTCCTCTATCATGCCCAGTCCTCCATCCTGAAAGAAAAGTTGATTTTCCTCATGTTCAGATGGAACTTCCTCTGTTTGTCTGTGTCCATTTGCCCTTGACCTGTCGTTGGGAACCACTGAAGAGAAACTGACTCCATCCTTTTGTTCCCTGCCCCTGCTCTTGCTGAGCATTGAACAGATTCCCTCTCAGTCTGATCTTCTCCAGAGGAAACAGCCCCAGGTTTTTCAGCTTTTCCTCCTAACAGAGATGCTCCAGTCCCCTCAGAATCCTTATAGCCCCCACTGGACTCTCTGCAGCAGTTCCCTGTCTCTCTTGAACTGGGGAGCCCAGAACTGGATCCAGTACTCCAGAGGTGGTCTTGCTAGAGCAGAGTAGATGGGGAGGAGAACTTCCCACAACCTGCTAGCCACACTCTTCTTCAAGCACCCCAGAGACCATTGGCCTTCTTGGCCCAGAGGGCACACTGCTGGCTCAAAGTGAACGTGTCAACAAACACTCCCAGGTGATCTTGAAGGTCTCTTCCAACCTGGTTTATTCTATGTATTCTATGTATTCTATTCTGTGTATTCTCTATGCAGCTGCTCTAACCTGCACTGATGCAGAGAATTATTCCTCCCCAGGAGAAACACATATCACCTCTAAAGTTTATTCTTCATCTTTTATTTATTTACATTTAATTAATGTTATTACACAGTGGATCCCAGCAGTCATCCAGGGTATCTTAACATCATGAATGCACCAAAGGAATCCATGCAATGTCTCTGCAACCCAGAAGGATACAACCCATTTTAAAGCTTCATCCATATTTCATATAAAACAGGGAGGGAAAAAAACTCTCATGATCTTCAAAGAGAGCATGATCCAGCTCTGTTAACTAGGGATCTGGAAAGGTCTGGCTCCTTTTTTGAGTTGAGCAGAGGTTATTTTGGTGCAGAAATGAGAACCTCATTTTGCTGCAGAGGACAGAATAAGTGAACCTGAATATAACAGCCTGAAGTCCTACACAGAATTAATGAAACATCTGTCTGGACCAGGAATATACTCCCAACAAATCAAGGATTTAAAGGCTGCAGGAGCTGATGGGTTTTGGAGTTTTTTGGTTGGACTAATAAGGGGAAAAGCATTTCCAGCTAATGGCTTCATTCACGTGAGGCCAAATAATCTACTTGGAGCTGCAGAAAGCAGGATTTGCAGGCTGCAAAATATTTTCCTGCTATTCATATTTATGATCCTTCCCAGGGCAATAGCTGTGATGACACTCAGTTAATAGCACTAATGACACTCATTGCAGGTGCTTCTACTTAAATACCCATTAACACTCTAATTTTACTCTTTTGGCTTAGACAGTATTTCCATCCTGTCATGGGCTCCTGGGAG
Organism: Dryobates pubescens; assembly: GCF_014839835.1. NCBI lineage: Eukaryota > Metazoa > Chordata > Aves > Piciformes > Picidae > Dryobates > Dryobates pubescens. The sequence continues at coordinate 14,379,231 of NC_071625.1, read as the reverse complement.
AGTAGGAAGTGATTCCAGAGAGCAACTCTGTGCTTCACAGAGTTATAGAATCATAGAACTGTTTCATTTGGAAAAGGTCTTGAAGATCATGGAGTCCAACCATCAACCTAAGATCACCATGGTCACAAAACCATGTCCTGAAGCTCCGTGTCCACACATTTCTTGAACACCTCCAGGGACAATGATTCCACCACCTTCCTGGGCAATGTATTCCAATTCCTGCTCTGACTGAGGACAAATTGGATATTCCTGTTCAGGAGATCACTGAGGTCCACTTGCTGGTTTTGGACCAAGCTAAAAATGGTGCCCCAAAATTGCAGAGTCCTACATATTGTTAATTTTCTTTGCATCCAGCAGTCCAAGTTAGTAAAGACCATGGGATGACTGAAAACATCCTGATTTCTTCCCTTGGATGAGGTGAGAAACAAGTGTTTGAATAGGAAGAAAGTCCTAGAAAGGAGATTGTAGTGAGGTAGGGGTTGGTCTCTTCTCCCAGGTAACAAACAACAAGACAAGAGGAAATGACCTCACCTTGTGCCAGGGGAGGTTTAGGTTGTACAGTAGGGAAAAAAAGTTTTCCTCAGAAGGGTTGTCAAGCCCTGTAACAGACTACTCAGCAGTAGTGGAGTCACCATCCCTGGAGGAATTGAAAAGATGTGTAAATGTGGTGCTGAGGATGTAGTGGTGTAGTGGTGACTTGGGTCAGCAGTTGGACTTGATCTCAACCAAAATAATTCTATGATTCTTTGAAATGATGGGGAAAGACACATAAGCACTCCACAACCTACTTCAGTACTCAATTTGGTATAATAGATATGATGCATGATGCTTTGGCTGCTGAAGATGGAGCCCACACTTACTGCAGTACATCAGCTTTGGATGCAGAAGCATTCATGCAAGAAAATACATCTGCAGTGTGTTGAAATTTCCAGGCTATGTGTGTGTTGGGGTTCTTGTTCATGGTCACCCTTAGCAACAGAGACAAGAATCAGACCAGAGAGATTGTGGAGTCTTCCTTTCTGGAAACATTCAAAACCCACATGGACATTTTCCTGGGTGATTTACTCTAGTGGATCCTCCTCTGGCAGTGACCTTCAGATGTCCCTTTCAACCCCTACAATGCAATCATTTTGTGGAGTCAGTCCCACATTCCATTCCAGTCCACTCCACCTTCCTGCTCTTGTAGCTATTAGGGTTCTCCAGCTGCCTCTTCCCCGTGGCACAGACCTCCCAGGCGATGCTACTTGAAATTCCCAGCGACTCCTGCTCCTGCTCATTCCACATTCATCGGTGGTTGCTTCCTTTCAAAACTCATTAGTGGCATTTATCCTCATTTGAATGAGAAGAAGCCACATAGGTAAGATATACAGATGGCACATTGTCTGCAGAGAATTGTTAGAACTTGGAAGGAGAAGAAGAAGAGTATGCTGAGGAGATAAAAACTCCCGCAGCAAATTATCTGCGGGATAAAGAGAGACAAAGGTCTGCTGGAAGGCAGGGTTGGCTCTTGGGAAGGCATCAGGCGTTCTCAGAAGTGGCAGAGAGGCATCCAGAGAGAGCATTTCACCTGTCAAAAATAACAAGAAAATTAAAAAGCAGAGCAAAGTGATTAAAGAGGCAGGCAGGCAAGAGTAAGTTGATGGAGCGGTGCACAGACAACCTGTGGGGGAAAAAAAATAATGCTCAAACAACAAAGTTATTTCTAGAGATGAGGCTTAAAAGTGTTCCCCTCAAGCTCAAATCCTGCACTTCTGGCCATATCCTGGCTCACTGTCAAAGCAAAGCCAAGAGGTGCACCAGCCCCTTGTTCAAGAAGGGCTGAGGCCTCTGGACCATTCTCCAGGCCACGTTTCATGACCAGAAACCTTCTCATTTACAGCACAAATGCATCCTTGCCACACCTATACATTTTCTTCCTCTATCTTTGCCTCTTACACTATTTTTTTCCTTTCCTTTTCTGTGTGCTTAACCTCTTGGCTCTCTCTGAAGGGTATAAAGAAAACACTCATAGTCAGCATTTGCTTTTGAAGTATACTTCTGGCCACCGCACAGATGTACTTCAATTGCATGTTATAGAATCATAGGATTGTTTCAGTTGGAAAAGGCCTTGAGGACCATCAAGTCCAACCATTGTCTAACTCCATCAAGTCCACTGCTGAACCATGCCCCTCAGTGCCACATCTACACAGCTTTTAAATTCATCCAAGGTTGGGAATTTAACCATCTCCCTGAGGAGTCTGTTCCAGTGTTTGAGAAGTTCCTTCTAATATCCAGACTAAGCCTCCCCTAGTGCAACTTGAGGACATTTCATCTTGTCCTATCACTCCTTGGGAGCAGAGACTGAATCCCCACTTGGCTCCACCTCCTTTCAAGGAGTTGTAGAGAGCCAGACATTCTCCCCTCAGCCTCCTTTTCTCCAGGCTAAGCAACTAACTCCAGTTCCCTCAGCTGCTCCTCATAAAACCTGTTCCACACACCCTTCACCAGCTTTGTTGCCCTTCTCTGGACTTGCTCCAGCACTTCAGTGTCCTTCTTCTAGTGAGAGCCCCAAAACTGAACTCAGTGCTTTAGGTGTATCCTCCCCAGTGCTGAACACAGAGGAAAAATCCCTTCCTTGATCCCACTGGACACACTATTCCTGACATAAGCCAGGATAATTATGGCCTTCTTGGCCACCCAGGCACATGCTAGTGCACATTCAGCCAGCTGTTGATCAGCAGCCTCAGGTCTTTCTCTGCTGGGAAGATCTCCAGACTTCAAGCCACTAAGGTACAGGGCTCAGTCAGCAAAGCCATGACAAAACAGTGAGGAAGCAACAACAAATTTCACAACAGTATTAGCTTACCCAGAAAAATCTTTCTAGCCCTACCATTTGAGTTTTTCTGCTCCATGGGCTCCCACAGGCAAAGGGAATTGGTGTCAGGGAGGCTGTTCAGTCTTGGTTCTGACAGGGTTTGAGAATCCCTTGAATGGGCAGCCCAGCATGCCATAGTGTCTAGAGTTTTCCATTATCTGCAGCATCCCACAGATTTTTGCTTGTTCACACTTTGATATTTATTTTAACTTTGGATTCAAAGCCTTCATTCATATAGAACAAAATATACCTTCAGTAGCCTGTAATCTGTAATTTGTCTCACACAGAAGCCCTGCATATCATCATAAAGCCAGGAACAGAGTCTTCTAACAATATTATATCCACTGTGCTCTTTACATAATTGTTATCTGCTCTGGAATAGAAGCTACCTTTTCTCAATATATGTGTGCACAGCACTTGCACAAGGCAGACATGGTCCATGTTTGGAACTTCTGGCAAAGTAAGAAACGTGGTGACTGCAAGATGAAGTCAAAGGCATGAGTCATAGAATCATAGAATGGGTTGGAAGGCACTTTAAAGATCACCTATTTCCAACCTCCCAGCCATGAAAAGGGGCACCTTCCACTAGACCAGGTTGCTCAAGGCCTTGTTCAACCTGGCGTTGAACACCTCCAGGGAGGGGGCATCCACAACCTCCTTGGACAACATGTTCCAGTGTCTCACCACCCTCACCGTAAAGAATTGCTTCCTAATCTCCAGTCTAATTGTCCCCTCATCCAGTTTAAAGCCATTGCCCCTCATCCTATCACAACAAGCCCTCATAAAAGCCCCTCCCTCAGCCTCCTTTTCTCCAAGCTAAACAATCCCAGTTCCCTCAGCCACTCCTCATAAGACTTGTTCTCCAGACTCTTCATTGGCTCAAGATGAAATTCTAGATCCCTAGCAGTGACCAAAATTCAGCTGATTGAAAACTGATGTAAGGGAGTAGTACATTTAAGAGCTTTATAATCAATACTGAAGGAAGAAGAAGCTTTTTACCTCATCTTATGCAGACATGTGTGTCCACCCAACCTGTCACCTCTTTGCAGTCAATGGAGAAAAATGAATGTTTTGAGAGATGGTTCATCTCATTTGTTGTAGAATCATGTAATGGTCTGGGTTGAAAGGGAACTTTAGAGGTCATCTAGCCCAATTCCCTGTAGTCATCACTCTCTAGGAAGAAATTCTTCCTGGAGAGAGTGATTGCCCATTGGAATGGGCTGCCTGGGGAGGTGGTGGAGTCACCATCATTGGAGGTGTTTAGGAGGAGACTTGATGGAGTGCTTGGTGCCATGGCTTAGTTGATTAGATGGTGTTGGATGATAGGTTGGGCACAATGATCTTGAAGGTCTCTTCCAACCTGGTCTATTCTATTCTATTCTATTCTATTCTATTCTATTCTATTCTATTCTATTCTATTCTATTCTATTCTACTCATCAGGACATCTGCAGCTAGAGCAAGTTGGTCAGCACTTCATCCAACCTGGCCTTCAGCGTTTCCAGGGATGGGTCATTTACCACCTCCCTGAGCAACATAGGCCAGGGTCTCATACCCTCACTTTGAAATATTTCTTCCTTCTCTCTAGTCTAAATCCCCCTCTTTTAGTTTCAAACCATCACCACTTCTCTTGTTACTACAGGCCCTGCTAAAAAGTCTGTCCCCATCTTTTCTATAGCCCCCTTTAAGTACTGAAAGGCCTCTAAAGGGTCTCCTTAGAGCCTTTTCTTCTCCAGGCTGAACAACCTTAACCGTCTCAGCCTGGCCTCACAGCAGAGGGGTTCCAGGCCCCGGATCATTTTTGAATGTCAACTTTGGAATGCTCTCAGTTACTCTGCATTCTTGTTTGCTCTCTGCAATTTGCTGTCTGTGATTTATATGCTGATGCTGTTCTTTGCAGCTGGCAGGTCCCTGTTATCTCTCAAATTGTTTTCAAGAACACTTTTTTAACTGACATGCAGAATAAGCCGAGGATCAGCCTCCACTGTAGCGGAACCGTTCTAGTTGGAGTCATTACAATGAACAGACACTCTGCTCCCAGCAGCTGCCTGGGGAAGCTAAGAAGTGTGAGCAGAAGATGCTCTTTTGCCCTAATTGTAAAAGAAATATATGATATTTATGTGTTAACAGACATTGTTTTCTTGATGGCAGGTGAGTAATGATGTAGGAACACCGGCTGGACCAGCAGGAATGACAGGTTGAAGAGCAGATGCATAGTGGTCATCCCTTGTTCACTGAACACTTCAAAGCACTTCCCAAACTCTTGTGATGGATTAGGGAATTAGGGATCATGCTCCCATGTCTTGATACATGTAAATGAGGAAACTGAGGCAAGGGGCATAAAAAAAATATTTCAGAAGTGATAGATGGAAGAATCAGTGGGGGAAGTCTGTTTTGCTGACTGACACTTTGCGCTACAGTTAAACAAGCATTTTTTGTGGGCTAGCAGATTCCTTATCCTCCTTCTGCTGACATTTGCATCATGATCTCCTGCTCTGGAGTCCTTGGTAGTAGCTGCTACTTCAGACATCAGACTGTTTTGAAACTCAGGAGATGCTACTGCTGCCACTACTGAGACTAACACACCAGGCAGCCTCTTCACCTGATCCCGCTTTACATTTTTAAACTATCTAAATTTCAATATTTCAAACATTTTACTCTGCTCTGGTGAGAACCCACCTGGCTTTGAGCAAACAGGTCTAGCGGAAGGGGTCTGTGCCCATGGTGAGGAGGGTTGGAACTAGCTGATCTTTAAAGTCCCTTCCAACCCAAACCATTGCACAGTGCTGTTATTTTCTCCAGGCATATGAGTTGGAGACATCCTTTAAAATTCAAGCTCATATTTTTGAGTAATCTCATATCTCCAACAATTAGAGTTTACCAAAGAGCCAGGCGAGTACCTTGGGCTTGCAGTAAATAAGAATAAAACTCATCTATTTCAAACTGAACATGCATCGAAGTACATTTGGTACCAGAGAAAGAGTGCATTCTGTCCAGGAAAGAGTGGCTGTTGGGAAAAACTTGAAGAAAACAACATGAAATTGAAAAAGGCAAAACTGAAACACAATATCTCATCCACACGTTATGCTAAGAAGTCATTTTCTGCAGCAGACTCCCGAGAAAACACGTTTCTCTGCAAAGGAGTCAAGCTATTTCACCCTCTTTTACAACTTATAATCATGTGTAATTAACAATCAGCTAAGCCACCCTGTCATCCTCTGTCATTCACTCTACCCACATCCAGCTAGAACCATTAACTCCCTCTTCCAGCTTCCTAAAAAGTACAGAAAGGTCAAAGCAGTCAGAGATGGTGGAGGGGGGTGAACTTTAGATGAGATTTCATTGTAAGGAAAGAACATCAAATGTGTCTGCTTGGGAGAAAACCAAGTATTAGAAGCATCTTTCAGAAATCTTCGTGTGAAAATGTTCCAAGTATTCAGTGCGTAGGAAAAGATTCATCCTTCTGTTTGCAAGGCCAGGTACTCACAATTAGGTCAGCCACAAACATTCAAAAACCATGAGATAAGATTAAAACTGACATCACGTTAATAATGCATTATAAGTCCTTTTAATAACTTTGCTGGCTTCCCTGATTGTAGGACATGCTATTTGCATGCAGTTCTCCTCTGCCATGTGTCCTGGAGCACACCAAGTAAGGCCAGTCAAAGCAGTCCCAAAAGATTTTCCTTCCCTTTCCCTGGAACTATTCAAAATCAGGTTGGATGGGGCTTTGAGCAGCCTAGTCTAGTGAAAAGTGTCCCAAGCCATGGCAGGGATGTTGCAACTATAATATCTTTAAGGTCCTTTCCAGCCCAAACCATTCTGTGATTCTCTGATTTGAGACAGAAGTTACTGATGCAGCAAAGGGTCTGTCACCAGAAGTCACAGCCATCACCATGCAATGGCAAAAGGGGTCCTGTCATCATGCAAGCTGAAATTAGATCTTGAGATCCATGGAACCATCTCAAAGCCAAAACATATTTTAATGAAAAGGGCATAACCAGTTCAACTTCTCTGGAGAGGTCACTGAACCTGTAGAGCACCTAAGGTACCCTCAGAAGATCATAGAATCATAGAATTGTTTCAGTTGGAAAAGACCTTTAAGATCATCAATGGTCAGGCCACCACCACCATGGCCACTAAACCATGTCTTGAACTACCATGTCTACACGTTTTTTGAACACCTCCAAGGATGGTGGCTACCCCACCTCCCTGGTCAGACTGTTGCAATGCCTGACCACTCTTGCAGTACAAAAGTTGTTCTTAATATCCAATATAAACCTACCCTGGTACAACTTGAGGCCATTTCCTCCCTTTTAACTAAGGAGACCAACTCCCACTCGGATCCAGCCTCCTTTCAGAGGGTTGTAGACAGCAACAAGGTCTCCCCTCAGCCTCCTTTTCTTCACACTGAACAGCCCCAGTTCCTTCACCTGCTCCTCATAAGACTTGCTCCCCAGACCCTAAATATTCCAATGGGTATTGAAAACAGGAGAGAATATTTCCACTCAGAGTTTCAGTGCTCACCACAGATTTAAGAGCCTCTTTCCAAACAGCAACTTGGGGGGTTGTGAGTATGTGTGTGTGTGCTTGCTGCCTTGCAGTTTGGAGAAACAAAGTTTAATCAAAGATTATAACCACTTCCACTGAAAATTAATCTGGGCTGTTCCCACTGTTTTCCATCTGTAATTAGTGAGATAAGGGAGCTGGGATTTGGCAAGGAGACCATCAAGTCTCGGTCTAATAACTCTGCCACTCAAGGTAAGGAAACGCTGTCACCTCTTTGGCTAAAAAGTGCATCTTACTGTGAGCCATTTTTAGCATCCTGCGTTAAATTACGGGGCTCTAAAACAACTGGGAGAGGCTACAAGGTACAGTGTGCATCCTCCATAGCAAATCCTGCACTGCTGTGAGAGACTGTGGTAAGAGGACTGCTCTAGAGGAATAAAAACAGTCTGGTTTGGTCTTTTCCCCATTTTTTTGCACCTAGGTGACAGCGTGATTTACAAACCACAACTAAGGACCATCAGATTTCCAACTGAACATTACACTTGTGAGGAACAGCACTCTTTTCTTACTGACCCAAATAATCTTTTTTCTTCTCTGTCTATGGAAGTGAACTGAGGAACACAAGAAGTAGTGACATTTGAGTTATTAATATGGTGACAAAGCTGACATTGACAGTGGAAGGGTCTGATGGCCAGTTCAGTGTCTTAGGGACTGTGATTGTCCACATCCATCTCACATGGGCTGAGCATCTGCCTTGTCTGGACAACTCAAAGGCAGCACAAAGCACCCATACAAATGCCAGCAATGTTTCCCCAGTGAGAACCATCATTGCACACTCTCATCTGTAGGGTCAAAATAATCATGGAACTGATTAGGTTGGAAAAGACCTTTAAAATCACCATGTTTGATTGTTAACCCAGCCCTGCCAAGCCACAATTAAACCTTCAGAACCACAACACCTAACACCATGGTGGTGTTAGGTTGACAGTTTGATTTAATTATCTTAGAGGTCTTTTCCAATTGAAACAGTTCTATGACCCTATCATCCCCTTCTCTGGAGGACTTGCTTTGTCTGAGTTAGAAACTTGGATTATCTAATTTTGCAGAGCCACCTTTCATGTGAAAATCTTGGCAGAGCTCCTTAATCCAGGCTTCTTTGAGAAACATCAAATTATTGACTAGGCACAAAAGTTGCTAAGCCTCTCTAACTCTCTTCAGTTGTTGGCTTTATGTTCTTCTGTGATTCTGACTTTATGGGGAAATGCAAAGAGAGTGTAAACTCCTTGTGATATTTCCCAGCAGCAAAGCAGAAGCAGCTGAGGTCATATTTGAACATTTCATAAAGGAAGTGGAAATGTAACATCATTTGCTGACTGCATAAGTAATTAAACACTCAGAAAGATCTAGCTCTCTCTCTAACACTGATCACAATTATCCATTATTCTGCTCTTGGTTTAATGAGTGTTTATACTAAAAGCCTCTTTGAAGTTTTAACTAGAGTGCTATGACTGACATCTAGATAATGAAGTGCAATGATTTAATATCCTTGAAGTTCCTGTTCCCAGAATGATCTCAAAGTGCTCTGTATTTTTTACAGTCCTGAACAACAGCATCCAGAATATTTGGTTTCCCTTTCATTACTTGGTCTTAATGAGCTATGATCAGACTTGGGTTGGAAGGCAAATATTTGTACCAGAAAATCAGAAGCATCAGAATTTGTAGAAGCATAGAATGCTTTTGGTTTGGAAGGGACCTTGAAGATCACCTAGTTCCAACCCCTCTTCCATGGACAGGGACACCTTCCACTAGGCCTATCCAACCTGGCTTGAACACATCCAGGGATGGTGCAGCCATAACTTCTCTGGGCAACTGGCTCCAGTGTCTCACCATCCTCACAATGAAGAATTCTTTGTCTCTTGAAAGTTTCACCTCAAATAAGACATTTAACTTAGTTCAATTTAATTGCAAAGTCTTGGTGTTTAAAGAAGTGCCATAAAGACCTTCAGAGGAGGATTCATCTCAGACACCTTAGCTGCCAAGTTAGTATAAGATAAATCACCATCTGGAAGTGCCTATTTCTCTCTACTGACTACAGAAGGAGCCTGGACACTTATCTAGGATGAGTCACCTAATTTATAGATGCTAAGTTAATTAAGGTGGACTTGGCTTTTAGAGCTTAGTATTATGTCTTCTTACCTGCATGATAGCATGATAGAGTAAGGCACTATCACCTCATTTGCCCATCATCAGTCATAGAATCACAGAATCCTTTTGGTTGGAGAAGGCCTTCAAGATCATCAAGTTCAACCATTAACCTAACACTGCCAGGTCACCACTAAACCACATTTACACATCTTTATACCCCTCCAGGGATTACGACTCCACCACTGCCCTGAGCAACGTTTTGCAGAGATTGACAATCCTTCTGGAGGAGAAGTTGTTCCTCATGTCCAGTATAAAGCTCCCCTGATGCAACATTGGGCTTTTTCTTCTCATCCTATCACATGTTACTTGGATGAAGAGACCAATCCCCACCTCACTCCAACCTCCTTTCAGAGAACTGTAGAGAGTAAGAAGGTCTCCCCTCAACCTCCTTTTCTCCAGGTTAAACAACCTCAAATCCCTGAGCTGTTTCTTGAAGACTTATTCTCTAGACCCTTCACTAGCATCATTTCTCCTCTTTGGACACAATCCAGCCTTGTAAGTTTGAAGCTGGTCTATAAAGGTGCCTCCCTTAATTTAAAAGCATGAGTAAAATGAAAGATCATTAATTTATCTGAGATCCTCTTCTTTTTTTCCTCATTAATTAGTCAGTTATTTACCCATATTTGAAATGTTTGCCTTGTTTGGTACTGGAATTTTCCTAACCTTGGTTCCAACCATTGGCTCTTTTCACATTTCTCTGCTGGATTAAAGAGCTTTTAGCAAATGAGTTGTTTTCTTTTCTCCTTTCAAAAGCCTTTATTTGCCTAATCAAATCACTCAAACTTATTTTGTTCAGATAAACAGACAGAATGCACTCTTCAGAAAACCAGAAATAAACAGGAATGACAACCTCAAAACAAGGTAGATTTCTCCCAGCTTTTGGAGTTAGCTGATAATGGCACAAACTTTTCTACTGGCAGAGCACGCTGCTGGCTCAGGACTCCCAGGCTCTGCTGACCTTTCTAGCACATCAACCCCTAACCTGTATTGGTGCATGGAGCATTCATTCCTGGTGCAGGACTCTATGCTTGCCCTTGTTGAACTTAGAATCACAGGAACATAGAAGTATTGAGGTTGGAAGAGACCTTTGAGATCATCAAGTCCAACCACATGCCTGGAACCCACAATCCCACCACTACTGCTAAGCCATTACCTCTAAACCATGGCCCTCAGCACCACATCCATTTGTCTTTTAAATACCTCCAAGGAGAGCAACTCCACAACTTCCCTGGGCAGCCTGTTCCAATGTTTGATAACCCTTTCTGTGAAGAATTTTCCCCCAATATCCAACCTGAACCTCCTGTGAGACAACTTGAGCCCATTTCCTCTTGTCCTGTCATGTTGTAAAGTTCCTGTTCATCTGACTCTAACCCATTCAGGTCATTCTTAAGCATTGTTTTATCTGTCTTGACCTTGGCCACAATATGGTAGAAGCTCTAAAAGAATATTTGAAAATATGGGGTTTGGGCTTTGAAAGCCATCTCCATGTCTGCAGCAAAATCATTCAACTCTGATGTTGCATCAGCAGCTCTGAAGGCAACTGGCTTGTCCCAGGCCAGCAGGTACCTGTAGACCTGTGCACATGAACTCCTGCCTGGTCCATCCATGTCACCTGCTTTCAGCCAACTGAATGTTCAGGCAGAAAGGCTCAGGAAGGGTTAGACAGAGAGTGGAGAGAGTGGTGGCACCTGTAACACAGCCCCATACACCTACATTTGCTCTGTCAACCATCTTGGGCCACTGGTCCTTGAGAAAGGAGCCACAGGCAGTGTTTTCAGTCTGTCCCTAGTTATCCAGGTACACTACAGGATGATGGAGGCCTCCAAGATGTGTTCTGTGGATTATAAAGGATCTGACTTGTAATAAAATAAATATTTTAACTCTAATAACTTCACCTTCCCCTTCTCTTTCTCCAATCTTATCATTACATTTCATTGTGCTCCTCAGGGGCTTAGTCTGCTTGTTACAGCTGGATAATTCCTTTATCATCCCAAAGATGTCTATTAGATCACTTCCTCTCTAAATCTTTCTCCTTAATTATTCTCACACATTTTTCTCTTTTTTATATTACCAGTTTTGAGCTGGAGGTTCTCTCAGTAGGCCCTCACAATTCCCAGCAAAACCTCACTCTCCAGCAATCATTCTCCTTCAGCTGGTTTGAATCAGGTAAGTCCTTCCTTAGATCATAGAATTTTAGAATCATAGAATTGCATTGGCTGGAAGAGACCTCCATGATCATTGAGTCCAACCATCAACCTAAGACCACCATGGCCATTAAACCATGTCCTGAAGTGCATATCCACACATTTCTTTGACACCTCGAGGAACAGTGACTCCACCACCTCCTTGGACAACTTATTCCAACGCCTTGCCATGCTTTCTGGAGAAAAAGTATCTCCTAATATCCAACCTAAACCTCCCTTGGCACAGTTTCAGGCCATCTCCACCTGTCCTGTCACCTGATACTGGGGAGAAGAGACTGGTCCGCACCTCATTCAAACCTCCTTTCAGGGAGTTATAGAGAACAATGAGGTCTCCCCTCAGCCTTCTCTTCCCCAGACTAAATAATCCCAGTTCCCATAGTCATCCCTCAGATGCTCCAGAGAGTTTGAGTCAGAGCTGAGGCTGCCCAGAGAGGCCGCCCAGAAGGGCTGTGGAGTCCCCACATGGACTTTGAGTTCCTGACCCAAGGGAGTTGGACTAGATGATCTCCAGCGGCCCCTTCCAAGCCTACCACGCTGGGATTCTGTGAAAGAGATTTGTTTATGTGCATGCAAGAGGATGATGTGGTTTTGCAAATGCTCCTTTTCCCAGTTAGCAGTAAGAGAGGCTGGAAGGTTGTTTTGGTGCCAGGGCTCTGGGTTGGTGATTTCTGACAATGCAATGTTCATTTGACTGAAGCCCTGTAATTGCAATTTAGCAACCCAAATGGCTGTCCTAAGGGGAGAAAACTGCCCCCTTCAGCTCAATGTTTGCCCAAATCAATTGTGCTCACTGATTCCGAATATTGATTTTGCTTCAGCCCTTCTCTCTAAGCCCTCCAGGCAGGCAGGTAAATCAGAGCAGTTGATGGAGTTCTACTGCAACCCCTTGCTGATGTTTCTGACAAAGCACAGTGATTCTGCCCTGGCTGGGGGTGGCAGCTGTGCTTTTATTGTCATCCTTGTTTGGAAAGCAATCATCCAATTATGTCCTGCCAGCAACAGGTGTGCTCATCCCAGCAACACGCAGTGCATTCTGCACCCACCTTTTGTCAACGGCTGACAAGCAGCTCAAGACACAGTGCAATTAATGTCCTCTGCTTCAGAGCCTGTTGAAGGCTGTTAGAGGATGCACCCCTTCGTGGAAAGATGCTACGCCTGAGGTTCAGCGGGTGGAAATAACAAGCCTATGGGAACCACCTCCACTTCTCTTTCCACTCTCTTCTTTGCACTAGTGAGACAACATCTGGAGTCCTGCATCCAGTTCTGAGTTTACCAGCTCAAGAGAGACAGGGAACTACTGGAGACAGTCCAGGAGAGGCTCTGAAGATGCTGAGAGGACTGGAGCACCTCTGTGAAAAAGAAAGGCTGCGACACCTAGGGCTGTTTAGTCTGGAAAACAGAAAACTGGGAGGGGATCTTCTGTCCCTCATCAATATCCAGAGAGGAAGTGTCTAGAAGATGGAGTCAGACTCTTTTCAGTGGTGCCCAGTGACAGGACAAGGAGCAATGGGCACAAACAAGAACACAGGAAGTTCCTCATGAACATAAGGAAAATATTCTCTTCTTTGACCATGACAGAGCACTGGAAGAGGCTGCCCAGAGAGGCTGTGGGGTTTCCTCCTCCAGAGAGATTCCAAACCTACCTGGACATTGTGATCCTGTTCAACCTGCTGTGAGTGAGCCTGCTTTGTCAGGTGAGTTGGAATAGGTGATGTCAAGAGGTCCTTTCCAACCCCCACCTTTCAGTCATTCTGTCACAAAATAAATGTCTATGACCTTCTCAACAGCAGCCCACACAGATCTACACCCTGCACTTGACCCTGAAACCCTTGCCCTGGGACAATAAAAAAGGTTTTTTTCTCTCCTCCACATCATAAGAGGACATTTAAACTGTGAGATTTTTATCAGGGGCAAAGCCACCAAGATCCAAACCCTCAAGTGTCTGAGTGCTTTAACGTTCACTCCCAAGTTGGGTTGTGGGATTCCTCTGGCTCAACGGACTCTGTATTAGCTCATGTTTTCTGCTCATTATAGTACTACGGTGCAGCACACCTTGAGTCCCTTACAAGTTGACAGCATTTCCCTGATTTACTTTCCTGGGGGTTTTATCTGAGTTAGTGTTTTCCTGCTAAGCTCTCTGATCAGCTCTGTCAGGTTGACTCAGAGCTTCTGGCAGGCCTGTTGGTTTTCAACAACTTACCTCTTTCCAAATGCCAATGTTTTACATCAGAGACACCCCCCCTCCCAAAACACTCTGGCAGGCTAATAAGCTCTTGATTGTCAATGTGATATAACTTAAACACAGATATAATACTTTTTAATAGCAGTCTATGTTGTGTTGTGTTTCCCCAAAATCTATTTTCCCTTGCAAGCTTCTGTACTTTTACATGCTATCAAGTCTTGATAGAAAGATTTTCTGAGAGCTGTTGCAAGATGTTTCACACAAAAAGCTCAAATGTAGTTGCCAAGTGTCAAGGGTTAGAGCTGGACTGGCCTCTAGACAAATGACAGATGCTGTCTATAAATGCCTCTCCCTTCCCAAAGGGAAGAGAAAGGGAATAAGGGAGAGAGACTGATGGGTTGGGAAAGAAACTAAACCAACTGGGATGGAAACAAGAACAATAAAAGGAAATAGAGACAAATAGATACAAACCAATATTAAACCTAACTCCCCTCAAAGCAATTATGTCACTGTCACCACTGATGCTGGGGGCAGGCACTGGGGAAGTCCCAGACTGGACTCAGCAGCAGACAGGAACTGCATTCAGGAGCTGGATTCTGAAGCTGGATTCAGGAACACACAGCTGTGGATCAAAGACAGAAAGGACAGAGTCTTCCTTGGACAATGACCCTTGAAGATGACTTAACCTTCATGATCCCTCAGCTTTATCTTGAAGATGACATCCATGGGATGGAATCTCTTGTTGGTTAGTTTAAGGTTGCCTGTTCTGCCTGCTTCTCCCTACAGGTGTCACCTCTGACTTACTGCAACCAAACATGGGGCACAAGATTTATCAATGAACTTGGTTTGCCCAGGAGCAAGTCTAAACCAGAGCCTTTCTGCAGCCCTGCCCTCGGCAGTGACTCTCCCCATCAATGTTCTCACTGCTAGTAGCAGCCACTGCCTGTGCAAACCTGCCCTGAACTTTGGAAAGTGCCCTCAGTGAGCAGAGACCAAGCTGGGAAGTCAAATTCCTGATCAGAATCACTTCTGGTCTAACTCAAACCAGGACACCAGGATTTCAGAGTTCACTGAGTGTATAATCTACCAATTCAGAAGTTACTGTGTGTGATGGAGTATATGATGAGTGGCTTGGAGACAAGAGGTAAGGGCTAATTGTTCTGTTTCCTCCATTGTGATGGTGAGAGGTCATCAGGAGGAAGGATCAGAAGAAACATAAACAGGTGGTTCTTCATTCAAAGTGTAGTTAAGCTGTCCTTGGATATGATGAATGCTAAAAGCTTAGCTGAGTTCATGGAATAAATGGATAGCTCCTGAAAGACAAATCCATCAAAGGCTGAGAGCACAGAGAAAGCATCTCTGTCTCTGAAAGTCTCAGGGATAAAAAGGACTGAATAGTTGGAGAGTACTGGAAAAACTATCCTCCTGTTCTCACTCTATACTTATGCTCTTCCTATGTAGAGAGTCTGCTTTTGGTCACTTGGAACAGTGTCTGTAGGTGGGCCTTTATCTGATCAAGTAGGGCTTGTTTGATAGGCGGTTTTTGGGTCAGAGAGAAGCAAATGAAGTTACACATCAACTATGTGACAGAAGAGAACTGGGATGAAGAAGAGAAAGAGTCTGGCCCCATCCTCTTGCCCTCCACCCTTTAGCTCTTGGTAAGCATTGATCAGATCCCTTCACAGGCTGCTCTTTTCCAGGATAAACAGCCCCAGGGCTCTCAGCCTTTCCTCCTCATAGAGATGCTTCAGGCCCCTCAGCATCTTTGCAGACTCTACTAGATTCCTTGCAGTAGTTCCCTATCTCTTTCAAAACTGTGAAGCCCAGAACTGGACACAGAACTGCAGATGTGGCCTCACTAGGGCAGACTAGATGGGGATGAGACCACTGGTCCACTCTTAATGTATCACTTGACACTACCTGCATTCATCACCACAAAATAAATCAGCAAAGGCATCTCAACTTGACGAGCTCACCATAAGGTTTTGCCTTCTTTTTTTCCCTGGTTGGACTCTCATCCTTCTAATATTTCTTTTTCCTTTCTGACTTCATTTGCATGCATACATTTTTAATTGGCTCACTGTATCAGTGGCCATCACACTGGCAATGTGTTGACTGATCACTCTATAAATAGAGAATCTCTAATGCTGCTGGAAGCACTTCATCAGTTTTGATCACTTTCCACTCTGCTGTATCACTTTAGAATAGTAGAAGCAATGGCATGTTCTTCCTTCTGAGCTACCAAACATGGTAGAGTTGGGAGGTCCTTCACAAGAGGCCAGCAGAATGATTTGCAGTTTTCTTTCTCTTTCTCATTCCCTTCCTTCCTTGGATGAAATATCCTTCAAATGACATTTGGTTTGCTTTCTAAGTAAGATGGAATGGAATGGAATGGAATGGAATGGAATGGAATGGAATGGAATGGAATGGAATGGAATGGAATGGATATCTTAGATAGACACACTTATCACCACAAGTCAGATGGCAAATCCTACCATCATCTTTACATTATAGCACCACATCAACACAGTTTGGTAGTGATCATTTCAAAGTGATGTGTAGCACCCGCCTTCCTTTTGTGTCCTTCAAAGAATAATAGACTCACAGAATGGCAGGGGTTGGAAGGGACCTCTGGAGATCATCTAGTCCTGATAATAGAGGTTGCCCAAGGTCACATCCAGGTGGGTTTGAATCTGTCAAAAGAAAGACACTCCACAACCACTCTGGGCAGCTTGGTACTATCCTCCATTGTCCTGAAAGGAAAGAAGTTCAAATGGAACTTACTCTGCTTGTTTCTGTCCACTCCCCCTTGCCCGCTCAGTGGACAGCACTGAAGAAAAACGAACTCCATCCTCTTTATGCTTATCCTTTATCTCTTGCTGAGCATTGGAGAAGATCCCTTCTCACTCTGCTTTTCCACAGGCTAAACAGACTTGATTTATTCTGGGGATTAGAGGAGAAAAGTGTGAACATTTTTTGACACTCATCTAGTCCTGTATTTCCAGAGCACAAAACAACTTCTGCACAGCAGTCAAAGTTCATTGTGTTCCAATGCATATTTTTTACTTCCAGTATAATATCCAGGAGCCTTTCTGGAGTCAACACTTGTTTGTACTCTCACACAGTTCCAAGATGTTTGACATCCTGATTTAGAACTTCTTCAATGTACTATATCTGGTTATTATATTTAATATTAAAAGAAACTTGACTCAGATTCCTTCTTGGAATTTATCTAGCTTCAGTTCCCAGACAGATGCACTCATGCCTTTGTTGTCTAGGCTAAATAGTCTGTTCCTGATGTAAATTTTTTGCAGTCAGTCATCAAACAATTTCCTGACCTTCTCTCTGATGAGTAGGCTCTTTTCTTTCCTCTTTAAGCCAAATCCAATCCTTTAATGACTCTCACAGCCTTTCTCTGAACCCTCTCCAATTTATCAACTTCTTTCCACTATAACACAGGCCATGATCTCACCAGCATTAACACAACCTCAGCCAAACTGAAGATCCATGTTTATGTCTCGTGGAAACATTTTAGCCCCTTTTGGCTCCTGCCTTGAAGTAAGAGCTCATTTTTGGCTGATTATCTGCCATGAGCCTGTCTCAGAGCTACTGCTTTATTTGAGCCCTATAAAAAATCAATCCACTCTATATGTTAATTTTTAGGATGGCATCAGCCCCTGATGGATGACCAATTTGGCTCATTTGCTCTTAGATGTATGTTGAATACATCAACAATTAGGAAAAGAATCTTTACAGAAAAAGTGGGCAGGCATTGGAACAGGCTGCCCTGGGAAGCGGTGGAGTCACCATACCCCAAGGTGTTCAAAAAACATTGCAGGCACGGCACTTCAAGACACAGTTGTGTAGAATGGAATGGAATGGAATGGAATGGAATGGAATGGAATGGAATGGAATGGAATGGAATGGAATAGAATAGACCAGGTTGGAAGAGACCTTCAAGATCATCGCGTCCAACCCATCATCCAACACCAGCAGGAGCAGGGAGGTCATTCTGCCCCTGTACACTGCACTGGTTGGGCCTCACCTTGAGTCCTGTGTCCAGTTCTGGGTCCCTCAGTTTAGGAAAGATGTTGACTTGCTGGAACGAGTCCAGAGAAGGGCAACAAAGTTGGTGAGGGGTTTGGAACACAAGCCCTATGAGGAGGGGCTGAGGGAGCTGGGGTTGCTTAGCCTGGAGAAGAGGAGGCTCAGGGCAGACCTTATTGCCATCTACAACTACCTAAAGGGAGGTTGCAGACAGGCGGGGGCTGGACTCTTCTCCCAGGCAATCAGCACCAGAACAAGAGGACACAGTCTCAAGCTGCACCAGGGGAGGTTTAGGCTGGATGCTTGGAAGAAATTCTTCATAGAGAGTGATTGGCCATTGGAATGGGCTGCCCAGGGAGGTGGTGGAGTCACCATCCCTGGAGGTGTTTAGGAGGAGGCTTGATGGGGTGCTTGGTTGCATAGTTCTATTTTACTGTTGGCAAGTCATCTGGGGATAATGTTTGACGGTGAAGGGCCAAAACCTGATCTTTCCAGAAGTTCATTATAAATAATTACTTGGGACTGGACAGACAGAGACTACCTTTTCTTTAGGATGAGAGGAAGTCGTCTCAAGTTGCTGCAGATTGAATATTGTGGGAAATGTCTTTACAGAAAGAGTGGTCAGGCATTGGAACAGGGAGGTGGTAGAATCACCATTCTTGGAGGTGTTCAAAAATTGTGTAAATATGGCACTTTGGGATATGGCTTAATGTCTATTGGGTTATGGTAGGACTTGATCTTAGAGGGTTTTTCCAACCTTAATGATTCTATGGTTATAGAGGAGCAGTTATGTAAATAATTTACCAATTTTTGACAGTGGAAGGCAACTCCAAATCTATTTTGTGCTGTGAAAAGGCAAAACAAGGAGAAGACAACTTTATTTTGCTTTCAAATCCAGGGAGACACAAGCTGGTTAAATAAGAGCTGCAAATCCACAAAGATATCATCCTCCAACAAGAAGACATAATGATACAGCAGTGTGGGCTAAAGATGGCAACCCACTCAACCAGTGATGGAATCAGCTGTCTCCCCCTGGCACATGCTTTCAAGGGATTTTTATCAGCCTTATCTGTCTGGTCAGATCTCAGTGTTTGTTTTCTGCTCCCTTTACTCCCATGCTGTCAATTTTCTTCCCCCACAGTTGGGACACTGGTGTTAAGGAGACTTGATGTTGCACTTGGATCACTAAAGGATCAAATCTTTATGATTATAGAATCATAGATTCACAGACTCACAGAATGGTAGGGGTTGAAAGGGACCTCTGGAAATCATCTAGTCTAATTCCTATGCTAAAGCAGGACAACCCATAGGAGGTTGTCCAGGATCACAATATTCAGGTGGGTTTGGAATCTTTTCAGAGGAGACTCCACAACCTCTCTGGGCAGCCTGCTCCAAAGATCTGACACCCTCACGTGATAAAAGTTTTTCCTTATGTTTAGGTGGAACTTCTTGTGTTCTAGTTTGTGCCCATTGTTCCTTGTCCCATTATTCCTGCTCATTTTCTACTCATTCTCTCCAAACCACAGAGTCATTGCGTCATGGAAAATAAAATGGGAAAGGGAAATGTGCAGTTTTCATGTGGAGAGCATCCTGCCCAGTCTGGATTCCCAACACCAGATGGAGCCACACCAACTGCTGGCTGAAGAGCTGATGATGTTTAGGATGTTTGTCTGCTGTCAACTGACTGAAACATGCCCTGATCTCCACTAGCTTTCTGAAATCACTCTCTGCTGGCAGGACAAGCAATCTCAGACAGAACGTCCCACACCATCAGCGAGTGAATTTAGATGTGACAATTCCCACTTTAGGTGGACTTAAAACCCAAGGTCTCTTCATAACTTTTACTTATTGCAGTAGACAGCTATGAGTTAGTGGTCTCATTGGTGGGGTTGAGTTGATGGTTGGACTTGATGATATCAGAGGCCTTTTCCAACCTTGATTCTTCTATGATTCTCTGACAATAAGCACATGTAAAGGAGTTCGTGTGATCAGCTAATAAAAAGATGGACCCCACCATGTAGAAATGAACATCTAAGATCTACTTTATTCACAGGCATCACAACCACATTTGACATCCTTTAATGTAAAACACAGACTGAAAAGAGGCTCTGGGAAAGCATGAGGGCCTTGAGCAACTTGGTCTAATAGAAGGCATCCCTACCCATGGCAGGAGGGTTAGATGATCTTTAAGGTCCCTTCCAACCCAAGCCATTCTGTGATTCTATGAATCTATGGTTCTGTGATTCTATGAATCTATGGTTCTATGATTCTGTGATTCAGACTGCTTTATTGGCCAGTTGTGATGGTCTTTCTGCTTTTCAGGCATTATGTGTATAGTATTTCTCTAGAGGTATAACCATATCCACATAAAAAGTAGCACTACTTCATTTCTGTGTAGTGACAATAGCATTCTCCGTGTGGTAGACCCCAAGTAACCCTGTTGCTATGGGGGTTTTGAAAACCCATCAAGCCATGGTGAAATAGCAGCCCTTCACAGCAGAAAACACACAGCAAAGTTCATCCACAGTAAACAGTCTGCACATCAAAGCTCATTTAGAGTAAGGATGTTAATTTAAAACAGGGAAAAAAAAACCCATTCTTAATTAACACACTGTGAGTGCTGCTGTTCCAGAGTAAACAAGCCATACTACAAATGAGTATCTGAAAATGGATTTAAGTTCACTTGAAACAAGGCTGTCTTGTTCTAGTGGGCCCCTCACTCCAAGATGTCTGTCAAAAGCTGTCAAAGAGTCATAGAATGGTTTGGGTCATCCAGACCAACCCCCCTGCAGTAAGCAGGGATATCCTCCATTAGATCAGGGTGTCCAGAGCCCTGCCAAGCCTGACCTTGAATATTTCCAAGGATGGGGCCTCAACTACCTTCATGGGCATCATATTCCAGCATTCCACTACCCTCATGAGCTTGTTCCTAACATTCAATCTAAGTCTACTCTTCTCGGATTTCAAACCATTGCCCCTCTTCCTATCACTACAGATCTTTGCAAACAGTCTCTCTCCAGCCTTCTTGTAGGCCCCCCTTAAGGTACTGGAAGGTCACTATTAGGTCTCTGAAGAGTGTCCCCTTTTCCAGGACAAAACCCCCCAGCTCCCTCAGCCTGTCCTCACGCAGAGGTGTTGTAGCCATGGCCCTCCTCTGGACCCTGAAGAAAAGTCTTGTGAGTGGTTTCTGAGGGAACTAAACTGAGGCTGAGGGGAGACTTTCTGGCTTTCTATAACTCCATGACAGGAGTTTGGAGCCAGGTGGGGGTTAGCCTCTTCTCCTAAGTAAATAGTGATGAGATGAGAGGAAATAGCCTCAGGTTGCTCCAGGGGAGGTTTAATTGACTATTAGGAAGAATTTCCTTACTGAGAGTGGTCAGGCATTGTAAGAGGATGCCCATGGAGGTGTTGAAGTCACCGCCCCTGGAGGTTTTCAAAAAGCTTATGCATATGGTACTTCAGGACAAGGTTTAGTAAGGATGATGGTGTTGGGTTGTCAGCAGGACTTGGTAACCTTTGAGGTCTTTTCCAACTTTAATGATTCTATGTGTATACATATTCAGAAGAACCAATCTGGATTTGCTCCACAGAGAGAAGCCATTTCAAAGGGAGAAGTATTTAGCTCCTTTCAAACGGCCCTCTTCATGGACCCATAGAATAGAGTAGAGTAGAGTAGAGTAGAGTAGAATAGAATAGAATAGAATAGAATAGAATAGAATAGAATAGAATAGAATAGAATAGAATAGAATAGAATCTATAAGGTTGGAAGGGACCTCAAACATCATCAAGTCCAACCTGCCACCCAAGACCTGATGACTATTAAACCATGGCACCAAGTGCCACGTCCAATCCCCTCTTGAACACCTCCAGGGACAGTGACTCCACCACCTCCCTGGGCAGCACATCCCAATGGCTAACAACTCTCTCTGTAAAAAAATTTCTCCTCACCTCGAGCCTAAACTTCCCCTGGCACAGCTTGAGACTGTGTCCTCTTGTTCTGGTGCTAGTTGCCTGGGAGAACAGATCAAGCCCCTCCTGTCTACAACCACCCTTCAGGTAGTTGTAGAGAGCAATAAGGTCTCCCCTGAGCCTCCTCTTCTCCAGGCTAAACAACCCCAGCTCCCTCAGCCTCTCCTCAATAGGGCTTGTGGTCCAGGCCTCTCCCCAGCCTCATTGCCCTTCTCTGGACATGTTCAAGAGTCTCAATGTCCTTCTTAAATTGAGGGGCCCATGAGGATGAGGAATGCTTCAAACCCATTGCCAGAGAAAGGCAGGGGTTGGAAGGGACTTCTGGAGATAATCCAGTCCAAGATGATCAAATGCCCTTGATTTGAAAGTCCTCTCTCATTTATTTTTTTCCTCTTTTGGAGTTTTTTTTGTTTTTTGGTTTCTTCACCTAACTGGAAATAATTGTCTGCGATATCCAAATTAGGCTGTGCAGTTTTTATCAAGAACATTTGTAATTTAAATTGGATCTACAAAAGCAGGGCAATAAAAAAAAAAATATGTTCATTTCATGCTCATTATGTATCTTGGTGAGACTGATGACATTTTAATATTAACATTGTTATAGGTTCCATATAAAAAAAATAAAATAAAATAAAATTAAGCCTACTTAATATTCCAGGACTCTGCTGATTGGAATCTAGTTATTCCTGACAAGGGAAAATCAACTGGTATTCTAATTAAGAAGAACAGCAAAGAAATAAACAAAACAATATTAAAAGAAAGCCCTAAATATATTAAATATATTCCATATATTAAATGGAAGACTCTAAGCACTCCTTCTGAAGTATCTCTTCTTGTCCAGTGTTAGGACTGGGCTGGCCACTAGGTCAGTGATGGATGCCCTATATTGACCTCCATTTCCAATGGGAAGAGAAGGGGAATAAGGGAGAGAGACTGCTCTTGGAGAAGACCTCCAGTGTTCCCTTCCAGTCTCAGATAACCTGCTATTCTGTGATCAGTCTCATTTCATCCCTTCTCAAGCTAGGCTGTAGACAGGCGGATGTTGGTCTCTTCTCCCAGGCAGCCAGTACCAGAACAAGAGGACACAGTCTCAGGCTGCACCAGGGGAGGTTTAGGCTGGAGGTTAGGAAGAAGTTCTATACAGAGAGAGTGATTGCCCATTGGAATGGGCTGCCTGGGGAGGTGGTGGAGTCACCATCATTGGAGGTGTTCAGGAGAAGACTTGATGGGGTGCTTGGTGCCATGGCTTAGTTGTTTAGGTGGTGTTGGATTGGTTGATGGGTTGGACGCAATGATCTTGAAGGTCTCTTCCAACCTGGTCTATTCTATTCTATTCTGTTCTGTTCTGTTCTGTTCTATTCTATTCTATTCTATTCCATTGTAAGTGCTGCATGCCAGAACATTGCATTAACCCCTCTGAAGTACGACAACGAGGAAGTGAATGAAGAAAAGCAGGAATGAAAGAGATTGGAGACATCTGATCTGGAATGTCACATCTGCAGTGTAAGCTTTGTGTCAGTTTTTCAGGGTAGCTCCTCAAGCAATTTAAGATGGTGTTAAGAGAGTATTGCTGCTAAGAAAGGGAGATGATCTAGTTTGGTGCTCTTCCTATCTTCTCCTAGGATATCAAGGAAGAGAGGTAGAGGACAAGGCTGTCAGAGAAGCACCAGACTGGAAAAGGGTTAGTAGCAATTTCACCCAAAGATCAGACCTGGGATTGAATTTACTCTTTTTTGGGGTTTGTGGTTTGGGTTTTTTTTCATTAATAATGATGATGCTAAAAAGCAGGAGAATCTTCAGTTCAATACACAAACCTCCTAAGCATTTTCCCCAGCAAGAAGGATCAAGATATCACAATGGGAGAAATAAATGACCTTGAAGATAAAAGAACTCAAAATGAGATGAAATCCAACATGAGCTGCAAGGACCAGCAGCAAAAATATGTGCTCTAGGCAGCAAGTTAGCTGGAAATGACAGAGAATAAAGTCCTGAACCTCCCAATCAAACTCAGTGGGGTGAGATCTCTGTCATTTACCATTCCCTGTCTGCAACACAGATGATCACAGGCTAATCACCCCAAAATATCTTTTCAGTCAATGAAGATCAACTTCCTGCATTGACAGAGTCAATAACAGGAATCATCTAGCCAAATGCTGGTGTCTTCTCATGGTGAAGAATCAATAGCTCCTTAAACAGCAATGACTTTGTGGACTCAATTTCTGTTGAGTCATGGGAGTCTAAAGTAACTTGTGCCAAGAGAGATGTCTCCACTCTACCTACTCACAGCTAACCATACTCATCTGACAATGCAGGCCTAGGAAGTAGTCACTGATATCTTGGACAAAATAAAGAATTAATTATGTTATCAATTTTCAGCCTGGTCAAATGCCTGGTCCTGCACTTGGGTCACAACTTCATGTAGTACTACAGGACTGGGGCAGAATTGCTGGAAAATGCCTGCTGGAAAAAGACCTAGGGGTGTTATTCGATAGCTGGCTGGATATGAGTCAACACATCACCCAGATGGTCAGGAAGGCCACAAGCATCCTGCCTTGGATCAGTAATAGTGTGACCAGCAGAACTAAGACAGGGATCATCCCCCTGTACTGGGCACTGGTGTTCACTACAAGGACATTAAGGGGCTGGAGTGTGTCCCAGGATGGGAAGCAAAGCTGGTGAAAGGTCCATAGAACAAGTCTGATGAGGAGCAACTGAGGTTGCTTAACCTAGAGAGAAGGAGGCTCAGGGGAGACCTTATTGCTCTCTACAAATACCTGAATGGAGGTTGGAGTGAGGTGTGTGTTGGTCTCTTCTACTAACAGGAAATGGCCTCAAGTTGTGCCAAGGGAGGTTGGCAACCCCCAATGTATTGTCAGTTCCTGGAAGAGGCTTCCCAGGGAAGTGGTGGAGTCACCATCCCTGGAGGGATCTTAATGATGCAGATATGGTGCTGAGGACACGATTTAGTAGTGACCTAGCAGCATTGGGTTAGTGGTTGGACTTGATCTTAAAAGCCTCTTCCAACAAAAATAACTCTGATTATTGATTTCTCAAATACAGTTTTATGAGGAACATCATGTGCAGCTCCAATCACTGATGTTCACTACAAATTCCACTGTGACCTCGTGCAACAAAGACTATGAGGGTTTTCAGGGACAGGAGAACCTCTCTGACCTAATGAGATGACCATGTGAGCTAAGTTCATGCAGCTGAGCCAAACAATGGCTGGGTATGAACTGATTGCTGTCTATAAATACATCTGGGAGGGGGGGAAATGCCAAGGACTGAGAACCATGTGAACTAAAGGACATCACTGGCAAAAGAACAAATGGACCTAAATTAGCTTTGCATAAATGCAGGAGAGAAATTAGATGGAGGTCACAGCTGATTAGAACAGC
The DNA here is from genome assembly GCF_014839835.1 of Dryobates pubescens. Taxonomy (NCBI): domain Eukaryota; kingdom Metazoa; phylum Chordata; class Aves; order Piciformes; family Picidae; genus Dryobates; species Dryobates pubescens. The sequence continues at coordinate 14,353,865 of NC_071625.1, read as the reverse complement.
CTTCCATTTGGAGAAACAGAGGCAAATACTAGTTTTGTCCTAGAGAAAGCTCCTCTATTTAAAAATGGGGTTTGGAGGCATGGTGGCCATTGCCAACATTATTATATATTAGAGCTAATACAAAGGTTTGCATCTCTGACTGTTTGATGCTACCCAGGATAGCTTAACTTGAAATCATCTTGCAGTTAGTTCATTTGGAATGGAATGGAATGGAATGGAATGGAATGGAATGGAATGGAATAGAATTAACCAGGTTGGAAGAGACCTTTGAGATCATCGAATCCAACCTATCATCCAACACCATCTAATCAACTAAATCATGGTACCAAGCACCCCATCCAGTCTCTTCCTACACACTGGAGTGATGGTGACTCCACCACCTCCCTGGGCAGCCCATTCCAATGGCCAGTCACTCTTTCTGTGAAGAACTTCTTCCTAACATCCAGCCTAAACTGCAAAATTGTTTTATAATCATAGAATTGTTAGGGTTGGAAGGGACCTCAAGGATCATCCAGTTCCAACCCCCCTGCCATGGGCAGGGACACCTCACACCAGATTAGGTTGCCCAGAGCCACATCCAGCCTGGCCTTAATAACTCCCAGGGATGAGGCTTCCACCACCTCCCTGAGCAACCTATTCCAGCATCTCACCACCCTCATGGTGAAGAACTTCTTCCTAACATCCAATCTGAATCCACACGTTTCTATTTTTCGTTCCATTTCCCCTAGTGCTATCATTACCTGACACCCTAAAAGTCCCTCATCAGCCACTTTTTCCCCTCAAATCCCAGGGCACCTGGGCTCTGTTTGAGTCTCCTCCCACCCCAGGTGTGGCCACTTTGCCCTCCCCACCCACTCCCCTATTTAATCCCCACCAGGAAAGGCAGAACTCCTAAGCTGAGCCCATCTGGGCTGGAGGATCCTCCTCTCATCTCTGGTGAGTGCCCATGGTGCACACTGGGTGATGGTGGTGGTGACAACAAAGGCCGGGGGGCCTGGTGGCCCCCCGGCTGTTAGGGACAATATTCATTGCTACTCCACGGGTGCTGCCTGGGCCTCCTTACTTGGGCTGAGCTCCTCTGTGTGGTATCTTGGCTGGTGAGGGTCTTGCCCCCAGCTGTGGGATGGCTGCAAAAATGGTGGTGGTGGAGCAGAAGCTGTTTAGAATGCAAAATCACTGGTAAAGGATCATTGTGACAAGTGAATACACATCATTCATACAGAAATACAGAGTTAACCAGGTTGGAAAAGACCTTTGAAATCATCAAGTCCAACCTATCACCCAGCACCATCTAATCAACTAAACCATAGTACCAAGTGCCTTATCCAGTCTCTTTTTAAACATTTCCAGTGATGGTGACTTTACCATCTCCCTGGGCAGCACATTCCAATGGCCAATCACTCTTTCTGGGAAGAACTTCTTCCTAACCTCCAGCCTAAACCTCCGCTGGCACAGCTTGAGACTGTGTCCTCTTGTTCTGGTGCTGGTTGCTTGGAAGAAGAGACCAGTCCCCAGCTGGCTACAACCTCCCTTCAGGAAGTTGTAGACAGCAATAAGGTCTCCCCTGAGCCTCCTCTTCTCCAGGCTAGACAACCTCAGCTCCCTCAGCACCTCCTCATAGGACTTGTGCTTCAGTCCCAGCACCAGCTTTGTTGCCCTTCTCTGGACAGCAGTAGTGGGCAGCAGGTCAAGTGAGGGGATTCTGCCCCTCTTCTCCACTCTCCTGAGACCCCACCTGCAGTGCTGGGTCCATCTCTAGAGTCCACAGCATACAAGAGACATGGCCTTGTTAGAGTGGGGCCAGAGGAGGACATGGAATAATCATGGGGCTGGAAGCCCTCTGCTGTGAGAAACTGGTCTAGGTTGCCCAGAGAGATGGTAGTTGCTCCACCCCTGGAACTATTCCAGGTCAGGTCTTTTTTGGGGCTCCAAGCAGCCTGATCTAGTTGCAGATATCCCTGCTTGCTGCAGGGAAGTTGGACTAGGTGACCTTTAAGGGTCCTTTCCAACCCAAACCATTCTATGATTCCCAAGCCATCCTTTTTGCTGCTCACACTTCTCTTTAACAGGGTTTTCTTAAGCTTTCTACAACCCAGCCTAGTGAAGGAGAAAATTGACTAAACAAATGTGAACAGATTTAACCAGCTTGCTCATCTAACATTATTATGATGCTGAATTGCCTCTAAGTTCTTTGCCCAGCCTTCACTTTGGCTGCCACTCAACCAAGGTGCCAGAAGAGTTGAAAGCTGTGATGTCTCTTGAGCTGATAAAAGGACAAATCCCCTCTGACACAGTCATTGTCTTTTGCTAATTATTTCTGGCTCATCCTGACCACCAATTAGTTTTAATAGCCCAGATAAGTTAGCTCTCATGATGTGATATCAGTATCGATCACGTTAATGACCCATCTGCTAGGAAGCCAAGACAAACCACTACCAAAGTCAGCTTCAGCCCATAAGATGTCTGTGTGGCTATCAACACTCATCTCTACTGTTGTTTGTAAGTTGGAGTTGTTGATTGATGTCTGAGTGATGCTTTCAACCCAGCAGAAGTTGAAACCCATCCTGTTCAAATGCAAGCACTTCCCATCAGTGTTTACTTCAGTCCTGCTGAAATCAGCAATGGGAAACAGGGATCTCCAGATGGCAAGTCAGGCCACTGATGAGCTGAGTTGTCCCTGGAAGGCACTCATCATTCACTGATGGAAGCTGAATAGCTCCATAATGTAGATGGTTCATTTTAGTGCTTAAAACCAGGTGGGCTGAATCTGGGCCTCTGTGCATTGGGAGCATGAGAAGAGCTAAATTCAGCCACATCACACCACTTAAAGTCTGTTTGTTTAAAGTATTTTTCTGGCTCCTATCACTGGAATATTTGTCAGAATATTTGTCTTCATGACCCCTCTCAAAGTAATTCAAGTGTTATAATTAGACTCAGTTGAAGAATCAAAATGCTGGTTTGTGGGAAACCTCACTGTTTAAAAACCAGGTTTGGTAAAAATTGAAACAGACATAGATATTAAAATGTGCATATAAAATTGATACAAAAATATGCAATTCTGCTGGGATGGGCAGTAAATAAGTGGCAGAGGCGCTCTGTGAACACCCCTCCATTCCCAAAGGGAAGAGAAAGAGAATAAGAGACAGATGGGTTGGCAAAGAAACTAAACCGTCTGGAATCTAAATAAGAACAATGGAATGAAACTGATACAAAGAGATACAAACCAATATTGAACTCAACCTCCCTCTTGTCAATGATATTACTATTGTCACTACTGATGCTGGGGGCAGGCACTGGGGAAGTCCTAGGCTGGACTCAGGAGCCGATGGGTGCTGGATTCGGGAACATGTGGATTGGATCAAAGACAGAATGGACAGAGTCCTCCTCCAACACCAACCAGTGAAGGAGAGGCTTGACCCTGGTGATCCCCTAGCTTTATCCTGAAGATTATGTCCATGGGATGCAGCTCATCTTTGGTCAGTTTAGGCTCACCTGTCCTGTCCATACCTCCCCTCAGATGCCAGCTCTGACTTACTGTCTTTCTGAAGTCCAGCCCTTGGCAGGAGCTCTCCCCATCATTGTTCTCACGGCTAGAAGCAGCCCCTGGCTGCGCAAACCTGCCCTGAACTTCAGAAAGTGCCCTCACTGAGCAGAGACTGAGCTGAGAAGTCAAACCCATGAACAAAATTAGTTTTGGTTTGACTCAAACCAGGGCAGTTACAAAGCAAAGTTCCTGTGGAAGAATTCCTCAGAATTCTGAGTCTTGTGTTTTAAGTTCTGCTCGTTGTCAGTGCATGATGTGTTCCTCATTTCATGGTATCATGCCAGCAATAATTAGTGTTCTGTCCAGACTTTTAATGAGATTATTCTTATCCAAGTCTCAAAACCTTTTAAAAATCTTGCACATTTATCCTCTTTCACAGGCAGGGAAAATGAGGCACAGGTAAATATTTTGGTAACTAGAAGCTTAGTGATAATTTCTCAGTAAATTCTCCTCTCCTCCTCAAAAGCATCTTTTTTTGTTCTTGTCATCTTAAATTTAATTCTCTTACTTTGTTTTCCTCCTAGACCACACTTTTTCCTCGGCTAATGGGATGATAAGTCTTCCTCTTTCTCCTTCTCTCTCTCCATTAGTGGATGTGACAAAAATGACTCTAGAAATCATCGTAGCAGGTTTGGTTGGCATCAGAAGCTTCAGCAAAAATATGACTAGGCATTAAAAGTCTGCTAGGACAACCAGAAGTACTGGAGATGAGCTTCAAAAATATCTCATCACCCTGTAAAATGGATTCCAGGTTTGTGGTATGGCACAGACTGTAAATAAAGGTATGAAGCGAAATTGAGGACAATGGTATGAAGTTCAAGCCCCTGTTCTGGGCCCTACACTTGGGTCACAACCACCTCTTGAATGATCCAGGCTTAGGAAGAACTGGCTGGAAAGCTGACTTGTGGAAAAGCACCTGTGGATGTAGGACAATAATGTCTGAAGATGCACCATTGTGTGTGTCCAGATGGTCAAGATGCCCACCAGCATCTTGGCTTGGATCAACAATTGTGTGGCCAGTAGGTCTAGGGATGGGATTGTCCCTTGTACTTAGCATTGTTGAAGTTGCACATCAAATACTTGGCTCACTTTTGTACCCCTCACTCAAAGAAGGACATTGAGGTGCTGAAGCAGGTCCAGAGGAAGGCAACAAAGCTGGTGAAGGATCTGCAGAACCAGAAGAAGGGTCTAGAGAACATGTGAGGAGCATCAGAGGTACCTAAGATTGTTCAGCCTAGAGAAGGAGGGAGGCTCAATGGAGACCTTCTGACTCTCTACAACTACCTGAAAGGAGGTTGGGGCCAGGTGGGTGTTGGTCTCTTCTCTGAAGTAACTAGTGACAAGGCAAGAGGAAATGTCCTCAGGTTGCACCAGGGCAGTGGCACGTGAGGAACAATTCCTTCCTGGGAAGGGTTGTCAAGACCAGGACCAAACTGTTCATGGTAGTGGTGGATTGGTCCGCATTCCTGGAGTGATTTAGAAGATGCAGAGATGTGGTGCTGAGGGCCATGATTTAGTGGTGACCTGGCAATACTGGGTTAATGATTTGGCTTGATGACTCTGAATGTCTCTTCCAACCAAAATGGTTTTGTGATTCTGTAACTCTGTTTTATCCCTCAGCTGATTTCCATCCACCTTCCTATGAAATCACTGTGCTAGACAGCAGATGTTGGACTGAAGAGAGACTTCATGCTGAAAAAAATTACCTTGTAAAAAAATCCCTTGAAATGAAAAAGATCAAAGAATTAGAGGTCTCCTCCTAAACAACTGCTGATCAAAGAGCCACGGAGCGAACAAGACAGTTATTAGGAGAAAAGCTATCAGGAGGGAAGGTGGATTAGAGGTGTTTCAGGTGGAAGGCAGCAGTGTGAGGAGTTAATGAATTCCCTGGGGGGGAGAAATAAGGAAAAAAAACAGGCAAAAGCTACTTTCATACAACCTTATCGATTTTTTCACCACACTAACTTCACACTAAGCAAGAGCAGGTCACAGCTGAGTCAGAACAAATGAAAATATAATTGGAGTCAGTGTGAAAGAGTGGACTTTCTGCTGTTGCACTGAAGCTGGATCTGTGATACAGAGGCAGAAGCAAATGGTTCAGTTTTGCTTCACTTTTCCACAGTGAGTTTATTCAGCCTAATTGCTCAAGCCACTGGGTTTTAAAGGGAGAGTCATTCTCGTGTCCTGTAATATGTACACACGCTTGATCCACATCCAGCATACATGGCAGAGCTGTGGGGCTCTTCTCACAGCATACATGGGGCAGGAAGAAAACATAAAATGTTTTGGCTTGGAAGAGACCTTAAAGACATGAAGAACAACCCCTTCCCTGGAAGAGGCTACCCAGGGCAGTGGTGGAATCAGCATCACTGGAGGGATTGCAGAGATGTGTAGATGTGGTGTTAAGCAACATGACTTAGCGTTGACCTGGGAGTGTTGGGTTAATGGCTGGACCTGATGATCCTAAAGGGCTCTCCCAGCCAAAATGATTCTGTGAGTCTGTGATTCTATAGAAGTTTTACTGGGGTACAATCTACTGAGCAGAAAGTAAACCCATTCCCTCTTCTTGAAATTTATATGGAAGGTGGTGAGGAGCCAAATTCAAGCAACATTCAAAGGGTCTTTCTGCTCAGCCCATCTCTTTCCAGGTATTTTAAACTACACTTGTCATCATGGTATCTGAGCTGAGTGTCTCCAACTGGCTTCAAAGCCCAAGCCAAGTATTAATTCAAAGCTTTAATGCATTTTTCAGTGTGCTGCAACATTAAAATGAACTTGAAACGTTTTTCTGTGCTGATGCAATTTCTGAGTGCTTTGATCAGAGAAGTGTGTGCTCCACATTGGGATATACTTACTGTCCAAGAGTGCTTCTGCTTGGGCTGAAAGTCATTGTGGTTTTAGGTGGTGTTTTCCTTGTTTGGTTGGTTGGGTGTTTTTTTAAAACAGAGTCACTGAAGAGCCAGCCATTTTCATACTGATGAAAAGAAACTTCTCATTCAGGGGGGCTTAGGTTTTTTTTCCCTATAGATTTACTTATTGCTTGCACCATATGAGGTGAGAGAAGAGCTCTCTCCCACACAAGAGGAAGAAAGAATTACAAAGGAGCATAAATCATCATTTCCCACCACTCCCTTTCCCCCCCTCAGTAATGCAGGCAAAGGTGTAATAACAGATGGTTATTCTACAAAGGGCTACATTTTTTCAGCCTAGAGAGGAAAAGGCTGAAGGGAGACCTGCTTCCTCTCTAGAACTACCTGAAAGTAGATTGGAGCCATGTGGGTAGCAGTTTCTTCTCCAAAGGAACAAGTGATAGAACAAGAGCAAACAGCCTCAGGTTGCAGTGGAAGCATTGGAAATGAGGCTCAATTTCTTCCCTGAAAGGGTTGTCAAGCCCTGGCCCAGGTTACCCAGGGCAGTGGTAGAGTCCCCATCCCTGGAGAGGTTTAAAAGCCACATAGATGTGGTGCTGAGGGACATGGTTTAGTGGTTGGTTTAATGATTGCACTTGGTGATCTGAAGGTTTCTGCCTACCCAAAATTATTCTGATTTTTCTCAATTCCAGGAACCCCAGAACTCTCCAATAGGTGTAAGATATTGTACAAAATATTGAGTGTCACAAAGCTGCACTGCATCTAGAGAGTCCCTGGCTAATACACAGCTCAGCTGGAGACCAAAGAGGCTTTCAGCTTTTGTGATTTGAAATGAAAGCATGTTTTAGAGGCACATTTTTCTTCCACTAGTAAAGACTTTCTTCTCATAAGGCAATATTCAACACCCAGCTGAGAAATGTCTGTGATTTTAACCTGGAAGTTATTTGCTTTGGTTCCTGTTGTCAAGTGAGGCACAGAGGTGAAGGGAAGAGAAACATTATTTAGATCATTTGATTGTAACAAGGAACAGAAGGTTGAAACTGGACAAAGAAGTCTGACTGTTGAGGTTCTTTATTCAGACCCCAGAGTGCTCTAAAGCAAGACAGATTTTTCTCCCTAACTTAGAGTTTTCAACCATAAGCACTGAAACTCAACATATAACTGAGCAATTTCCATGTAACATCAATGGCAAACTACTCAGCAGGCTTCTCATATTCACTAAGACATCTCCTCTCCTGAAACATGAAGACAGTTTATGGCAGGATGTTCTTGTTTCCATTCCAGTAGGCTACCTTCCCTTTCATGACAGGTTTAAAGAAGAGCATGAGACTGAGTGTACATCCACTGCATCTGAGCTCCTGTAAGGTCTTTGACCTGAAGAGATATGCTAATATCAATAAGTCACATGGAGATCATGGAATCATAGGATGTTTTGGGCGAAAAGGGATCTTAATGATCATCTAGTTCCAAACCTACTGCCATGGGCAGGGACATCTCCCATTACAGAATCAAACAGTTTGACAATGACCCACCCAGTCTGACAATTTTCCACCATCCAAATATCTAGACCATGCTTCATAGAATCATAAAATGTAGGGGTTGGGAGTGACCTCTGGAGATCACAGAGTCCAATCTACTGCCAAAGCAGGATCACTGTGTGCAGGTCACACAAAATTGCATCCAGAGAAGCAGACTCCACAACATCTCTGGGCAACCTTCTTCAGAGCTCTGTCATCCTCACAATAAAGTTTTTCCTGATGTTGAGGTGGAACTTCCTGCACTCCAGTTTGTATCCATTGCCCTTCATCTTATCACAGGACACCACTGAAAAGAGACTGGCCACTTCCTGACATCCACCCTTCAGATATTTGTAAACATTAACAAGATCCCCTCTCCCTCTTTTCTCTTATCCCATGGATAACATTGTTCACCAGGACTCCAAGCACCATGGAGTGGCTCTCCAGCAGGTCAAATCCTTGCAGATGAGTCTCCCTCCCTGGGGAGATTCCAAATTCACCTCAGTATCGTCATCCTGTGCAACCTGCTCTGGGTGACTGCTTTTGTTGAGAAGTTGTCCTAGATGATCCCCAGAGGTTCCTTCCAACCCCTATAATTCTGTGATCATGTAGTTATATGAAATCATACTTACAGATCCTCTTTCAGAGGGATTTTGTGCTCGCAGTGCCTTGAACAACCTGACTGATAGTCACTCCACCAGCTTTGGTTGGATTTTCCTTTCTGAGTATAGGATATCTGCATTTGAGTCAACCCTTGGCTGAGTTTCAGGTGTGGAGAATGACTGAAAGAGTTTGTCCAGAAATCTAGTAGTACATTTCTCCTACTTCAAACTCCCTTTCTATAGCTGTAGTGATTTTTTTGACTTACCGAGTTAATTAGTGTGTATAATTTCTGGTAGAATGCAGCAAACCCAGCGAGAAACAGGCACTGCTGGAAAGTTCAAAGCTCACCTTTAATTCAGCCACCCATCTTACACATTCAACCTTGTTCTGGTCTATCAGGAAGTTGCTGAACGAATGGTTAAGGCTCTTTATTCCAACCTCATACTTACCTAGCCTGCAGGCAGCTCTAACCCCCTCCTTTTAATTATCACTCCAAAAGCATAGAGCCCACGGTTACATGAGTCACAAATTATATCTCCCAGCTGAGCATAAAGCTCCTTTTTCACACCTACAGAGGATGAGTCATGAAAAAATAATTGGGGGGGGGGGGGGGGAGGGAGAAGGGAAATTCAATGGTTCGCCATCAATAGAAAAGTTAAAACATCAAAGAGGAAACTACTTAAGGACACATCACCCCAAGTACAGCCAGATGCCTTTGAAATGGACCCAACATGGAGTGGGTCTTGAGGCAGGTCTTGTCTCATGGAGCCTTGGTGAAAGAAAACAGAATAAGGTCCTACTACAGCTGTTTGTTAGTTGAGAACTGCAGGAAAAATCAATCTTGAAACAAAGGGAGGAAAGGAGATGTAGCATTTGCAGAAGATCTGGAGCATCTTCCCATTAGTGGGAATTGGTTCCCAGTGCTTGCAAAGATTAAACCAGGGAGAGGAGAGACATGGCACAAGAAGTATTGGAGGATAGGACCGAATGCAATGGATTGGTTAAAGCTGATTTAGTTTTCTTTTCCAACCCATAATTTCCCTTCTTCCCTTTGGGAAGGGAGAGGGTTTCATTGATAGTATCTGTCGGCTGTCTAATGGCCAGCCCAGCCTTACCCCTTGGCAAAGGTTTCACCCACCTTGGTGTAGGTCAGTCGTTCTGTACATAGAGAAGACAAAAGGACAACCTAACAGGCTCATAGGAGAATGGGGGTGAACACACTTTCAAAGTGTTTCCCTGGGACACCATCCTTTGTCATGTTACTGATAAAGGCTTTGTCCAAAAGGGAGATGTTTTCTGGAAGACATGCAAGGAGCAAAGATTTCTCTTCATCCAGGCTGTTACCAGATGAACCCCTGCCTGTTGTGTTATTTGCTGGTGATTAATGAAATCTCAGGAGCCATGCTTCTAGTGAAGATAAATTTCAGGTAAGCAGGTAAACAAACAAATGTTAGAGGAAAAGACTGTTGGGAGGAAAAAGGGATCCATTAGCACCTGCCAACTCACAAAAAACCCCAGCTCTCTTGAACCAGAATGTGCTGAGGAAGATGGCTGGGAAGCCAAGTTTGTTAAACTACAAAATGCCTCACATTTCTACATCCTAAAATTAAGAGAAATTGCAGCAAAAGCACAATGCATGCTGCTGCTTTCTCATCAGTCTACAAACAGATCTTCTTTACCTTGAACAGCTTTGGAGTGCTTCATGGATTTATGTCCTATTGCTCTGTTTCTTCTCCCCATCAGGCCCCTCTTCCAGCAACACATGAGCTCTTTTTAGTATCAGAATTTACTTTGGGTTTTTTTGAGGAGACCTGCTGGTCACACTCTTCTTAATGCATCATGGGATGGGATGGGACGGGACGGGACGGAACGGGACGGAACAGAACAGAACAGAATAGAATAGAATAGAATAAAATAGAATAGAATTAACCAGGATGGAAGAGACCTTTGAGATCATCGAGTCCAACTAATCAACTGAACCATAGCACCAAGCACCCCATCAAGTCTCCTCCTAAACAGCTCCAGTGATGGTGACTCTACCACATCCCTGGGCAGCCCATTCCAATGGCAAATCACTCTTTCTATGAAGAATTTCTTCCTAACATCCAGCCTAAACCTCCCCTGGCACAGCTTGAGACCGTGTCCTCTTGTTCTGCCACTAGTTGCAGAAGAGTTGGGAGAAGAGACCAACCCCCTCCTGGCTACAGCCTCCCTTCAGGTAGCTGTAGACAGCAATAAGGTCTCCCCTGAGCCTCCTCTTCTCCAGGCTAAGCAACCCCAGCTCCCTCAGCCTCTCCTCACAGGGCTGTGCTCCAAACCCCTCCCCAGCTTTGTTGCCCTTCTCTGGACACCTTCCAGCAAGTCAACATCTTTGCTAAACTGAGGGACCCAGAACTGGACACATTACTCAAGGTGTGGCCTAACCAGTGGTTGAGTACAGGGGCAAAATGATCTCCCTGCTTCTGCTGGCCACACTGCTCCTGATACTATTGGTCTTTATGGTCACAGGACCACACTGCTAGTTTATGGTGAACTTGTTGTCCACAAGTTTACATTGGATGTTAGGGGGGGTGGGGAATGGTTACTAAAAGAGTGGTCAGGCATAGGAACAGGCAGCCTAGGAAGGTGGTGGAATCACCATGATTGGAAATGTTAAAAAAATGTGTGGCCATGGTACCTTGGGACATGGTTTAATGGCTATAGCGGTGCTACATTTGTGGTTGGACTCGGTGATCTTAGAGGTCTCTTCCAGCTTTAATAATTCTGTGATTCACACTTGCAACTTTCTGCAGGCATCAGAGCCATAAACTGGAACAAGGTAAGCTCAGCACAGCTTGAAAGGTCATGCTGATACATCTAGTGCTCGGAAAACCTCATCTCTAGTCTGTCACAGAGAGATGCTTAACCTTTGCTCATTTTCCACGCTGCTCAGCACGTCTGTTTCTCCTGTCACTTGTGTTCTCTTAATTGCTTGGTAGTGAATTTCTAACAACATCCCTTTTGCAGTTTTGGCTTTAAAAATAAACCCCCAAAACGTTTTAACTTTCTCACAGAATAAAAGAATCACACAATGCTGGGAGCTGGAAGGGACCTATGGAGATCATCTACTCCGTTTCCCCTGCTAAAGCAGGATCACACACAGCAGATTTCCCAAGATCATGTCCAGGTGAGTTTGGAATCTCTCCAGAGAAGGACACTCCACAACTTCTCTGGCCAGGCTGGTCCAGGGCCCTGTCACTTTCAAAGCAAGGAAGTTTGTCCTTATGTTCTGATGGAACCTGCTGGATTCCAGTGCATGCCCGTTCTCCTTTGTCATGTTACTGGGCACCAGTGAAAAGGGACTGGCTCCATTTAGCTATTGATGAACACCGAGAAGATTCTTTTGGGCTGATGAATGTTCAAGGGAGTTCTATAGCTGTTGAACTTGAGAAGTGCAGAAAGGTAAACAGAGACTGGGCACACACACACAAAAACACCACCCCAAAAATAAATAAAGCTGCTATCAACCAAAGAAATGTGCTTTGAGGAGATGTTTTTTCCCTTACAGAATGAATAGAATAGAATAGAATAGAATAGAATAGAATAGAATAGAATAGAATAGAATAGACCAGGTTGGAAGAGACCTTCTAGATCATTGTGTCCAACCTATTATCCAACACCATCTAATCAACTAAACCATGGCACCAATCACCCCATCCAGTCTCTTCCTAAACACCTCCAGTGATGTCAACTTTACCACCTCCCTGGGCAGCCCATTCCAATGGCCAATCACTCTCTCTATGAAGAACTTCTTCCTAACATCCAGCCTAAACCTCCCCTGGCACAGCTTGAGACTGTGTCCTCTTGTTCTGGTGCTGGCTGCCTGGGAGAAGAGACCAGCCCTCACCTGTCTACAGCCTCCTGTCTACCACACTGACTGCCCATGCAAGACTCTCCTTGTCTAAGGGGGTTTCAATTCTTAATAAAATCCAGGGGGCACAATAATAATATACTTGACGTCACTGTTAATTAAATAACACAAATGCAGAAATCTTCTTAAGGGATTATCTGTGATAGGACCTCAGGATTTGCACTGCTTATGCTCAGAGGTTCAGATGCCAGACCACCACAATAAATTAGTGGGCATGCAGTCATCAAAATAAATGGTATTATTTAACAATCAAGGTTTTTAATTTAAGAGATTAAGAAAGAAGATGAACAGCCACTGATTTGACCATCAATGGCCATAATGTTGCTCACAGTAAAATGAGGATTAGGGACTGATTAGAAAGAATCAAAAGCTAATAAAAATCAATATGCTCAGGCAACGTGATTTTACTACATATTCTCACATGGGGCCTTCAGCTTTGTGTATTCTCCAGCTGGAAGGGAATAAGAACATATCCTATCTGAATACTCAAGGAGAATCTTAGAACTGTTTTGGTTGGAAAAGACCTCTAAGATCATCAAGTCCAACCATCAACCTGAGATAGAATAGAATAGAATAAATAGAATAGAATAGAATAGACCAGACCAGACCAGATCAGACCAGGTTGGAAGAGACCTTTGAGATCATTGAGCCCAACCTATCATCCAACACCATCTAATCAGCTGAACCATCAAGCACCCCATCAAGTCTCCTCCTAAACAGCTCCAGTGGTGGTGACTCTACCACCTCCCTGGGCAGCCCATTCCAATGGCAAATCACTCTCTCTATGGAGAACTTCTTCCTAACATCCAGCCTAAACCTCCCCTGGCGCAGCTTGAGACCGTGGCCTGAACTGCCTTGTCCACACATTTCTTGAACACCTCCAGGAACAGTGACTCTACTACCTCCTTGGTCAGGGAGAATATGAGAAGATTCTTGAATTTGAGAGCAACAGAGCCCTGGAGCAGATTGCCCAGAAAAGTTGTGGAGTCTCCTTCTCTGGAGAGAATGCAAACCTACCTGGACATTGTGATCCTTGGCAACCCGCTGTGGGTGCCCCTGCTTTAGCAGGAGGATTGGACTAGATGATCTCTAGAGGTTCCTTCCATCCCCCACCATGCTGGGATTCTGGGATTGCTGAGGATCATGTGATAGAGAAAGGAAGTCAAAAGTTTTTTCTTCTTGGAACTGAAAGTGTTACTGAAAGTAATTATGAGAGGGAAGTGACATTAAGGAATTGGATTTGATATGTTACACAGAGCATAATCTCAAAGTGCAGTTTGCTGTCAGGAAGGCTTGGTCCGGGTGCTGCTTCTCTGACCTGCTCTCCAGAGGCCAGTGCTGAAATGTGATGACAAACAGCTCGAAGCAAGCCACAAGAGCAGCTCCTCAGGGAAAGTTCTGAGAAGGAGAGATGGTGTGTTAAAGGAAGACAGAAAAAAATGTGGTGGAATTAGCAAACAATGGCAACAACTGAAGGAAAAGTCAATAAATGCAGCATTGATTTTCTGATGTTCTCTGTGTGTGTGTGCAACGCTACTAACTTTGACTGTTTAATTATTTGAGCCAGTTTGCACTGGTTAAGTATTTTTCTGCCTGAATAACACCATAGCTTGGATGCCTTAGCATCTCAGCTGTCTCTGCATATTTCATCTCCCATAAGGTTCAGCTGAGAGAAGAGACCTCATCCTTTACAACTGAGAGATCAGATGGGGAAGGGAAAAAAATAAGAACTACTGCAACAGTATTCAGAGGAGAAATAATTTCCCTTGTGTCCCAAACTCATCAGTTCAGATTCAATTTACCAAATAACTTCTCTCCTGACTGACAAAAAAACCACAAAACAAAACAAAACAAAAAGCTGGTGGTCATTTCTTTGGCTCTTCTTTCACAGGTGAAGGGGAGCTGAAGAGAAATAGGCTGAAATCAACAATGAATGAAAGGAAGCTCAGAAGCAGGGAGAATCTGAGTTGTGCTTCTAGTATTGTCTAGAAAATTGTGGAATCATGGAACTAGAAAACCATAGAATTGTTAAGGTTGGAATAGACCTCTAAGGTCATTGAGTCCAACCTTCAACCTAAGACCACCACAGACCTTAAACCACGTGACAAACATCCGTGTTCACAACTTTCTTGAGCACCTCCAGGGATGATGACTTTACCACATCCCTGGGCAGCCTATTCCAATGCCTGACCACTCTTTCAATGAAGAAATTTTCCTAATATCCAATCCTAGGACAATTTCAGGCCATTTCCTCTTGTGATGTCACTTGTTACTTAGGAGAAGAGACCAACTTCCGCCTCACTCCAACCTCCTTTGAGGGAGCTGTAGAGAGTCCAAAGGTTTCTCCCTTCAGCCTCCTTTTCTCAAGACTAAACAACCCCACTTCCTGCAGCCACTCCACACTAGACCTCTTCTCCAGACCCTTCAGCATCTTCATTGTCTTTCTCTGGGACCTGCTCCAGTAACTCAGTGTCCTTCTTGTAGTGAGGGGCTGAATGGATGTGGATCTTCTGGTCAGCCCCAGAGACTCTAAAATAGAGACCACTAGGCAAAATTCAAATAGAAAATCCCCAAAATATAGATTGATTCCTGTTTACTGTTTTATGGCTATCCATTAAAAAACAGAGTGGAATTCCACATTTTCACTCACTGAAAATTCCCTTTACAGCAGCTGTATGATTTTTTACATTCTCTTCCACTATTTACTGTCCCTGTTCAAGGAAACAAGTGAACCAGAGGGCCAGCAAAACAATATAAACTGATGTGCACTGCCCATAAGCTATATGGGCTTGTATACCAGCACAATGCTAGTATACACCAGCTACTGAAAGAGTGATCAGGCATTGGAACAGGCTGCCCAGGGAGGTGGGGGAGTCACCATCCCTGGAGGTGGTCAAGAAACACTGAGACATGAGAGCTTGGGGCATGGTTTAGTGGGCATGGTGGTGCTGGATTGGCAGTTGGACTTGATGATCTTAGAGGTCTTTTCTGACCTTAATGATTCTATGATACCAGGAGTGGAAAGCTAGCATTCAAAACCCTTCTCTGCTAGGAATCATGGAATCATAGAGTCAAGAAGGTTGGAAAAGACCTCAAAGGTCATCAAATCCAAATGTCTCTGTTCAGCAGTAAAAAAGTTTGAAGAAATTTTTCATCTCCACTCTACTTGCTAGGTCTTGGCTCAGACAAACTGAAAGTTAGTTTGGCATTTTTCTTTGGGAAGTAAAAATATGTGCATTTAAAAGGGTATAATTTTTGTTTGGTACAAAAGAACACTTTCCTGTGGGATATTTGCTTGGAACAGGCAATGAAAAAAAAAAAAGGCAGGAAAGGCAACAATGAGCATGATTACTGAGTTTATTCCAAGCACTCTTGTGGTTCAAAATCCAGGCTCAGAATTAATGCAGAGTCTGGCTTTTCATTCAGTTCTTTTAAATACTGGTGGAGGGTTGAACCCATGCTGGAGTTAAGCTCCTTCTGCCCTTATAACTAAAGTTTGTGGAGTTGTCTTTTTTGCCTGGTAAATTTACAGCCAGTCTAGATGGAGATGGTATTTGCACATATATTGCATGTGTTACCCAGCATGTGACAAAGCCTTTTCATCACTATCTTCAGTAAATATTTCCACATTTCTATGCATAGCCAACCAGCAACAACAAGCAGAAACTGTGCAGTGTCCTGTCTGAGGCAATTTCCTTCTGGAGAGGCAAATTTTCTTTATTCAGATAGGGGAGCTTAGCCCACGGAATGGTTCACCAAGCAGTTCTTTTCCCTGAGGTTAACGGTGATTAAATGTAACTACATTAAAATATTTAACCAACATCATTAGAGAAACAGGTAACATTTATTGCTGTGGAACCACAGGGAGACTCCATACCATGGAAAGCTGAGACAAAAATAATCAACCAGCCTTTTGTTTCCTTCCCCAAAGGAAAGCCACGTGGTCACATGAGACTCTGGATTTCTCTTTGATACTCCTCCATGAGGAGACACCTGTGCTTTACATGGAATGGAATGGAATGGAATGGAATGGAATGGAATGGAATGGAATGGAATGGAATGGAATGGAATAGAATAGAATAGAATAGAATAGAATAGAATAGAATAGAATAGAATAGAATAGAATAGACCAGGTTGGAAGAGACCTTTGAGATCATCATGTCCAACCTATCATCCAGCACCATCTAATCAACTAAACCATGGCACCAATCACCCCATCCAGTCTCTTTCTAAACACCTCCAGTGATGGTGACTCCACCACCTCCCTGGGCAGCACATTCCAATGGCCAATCACTCTTTCTATGAAGAATTTCTTCCTAACCTCCAGCCTAAACCTCCCCTGGTGCAGCTTGAGACTGTGTCCTCTTGTTCTCGTGCTGATTACCTGGGAGAAGAGACCAACCCCAACCTGGCTACAGCTTCCCTTCAGGTAGTTGTAGAGAGCAATAAGGTCTGCCCTGAGTCTCCTCTTCTCCAGGCTAAACAACCCCAGCTCCCTCAGCCTCTCCTCACAGGGCTGTGCTCCAAACCCCTCATCATTTTTGTTGCCCTTCTCTGGAGATGTTCCAGCAAGTCAACATCTTTCCTAAACTGAGGGGCCCACAACTGGACACATTACTCAAGGTGTGGCCTAACCAGTGCTGAGTACAAGGGCAGAATGACCAACCAGCCTTTTGTTTCCTACCCCAAACAGAAGTGCAACAGATATCTCCTCAGCATTAAGAGATTGCTCCTTGTTAGCCAAGTCAGTGCTGAGCTTTGCAACATGGTCTGAGGAGAATTTGCCAGACACCACAGGGGGGACACAGAAGACTTTCAGTCTGCAAAGCAGCAGGATTTCTTTGTTGACTTGAATGGGCTTTAAGAAAATAATGAATGGATAAAGAGTACAAAAAGAGAGGAATGTTTCAGGTCCCTTGGCATCTTTCTAGCTTCCACTGGACTTTCACCAGTGGTTCCTTGTCCCTTTTGAACTGGGGAGCCCAGACCTGGACCCAGGACTCCAGATGTGACCTCATTAAGGCAGAGTAGAGTAGGAAGATAACAACTTCACCTGATAAAATAAGTAAAACTTCTATGCCCAGGACTGAAATAGAAACTACGCAGAACACACCAAGGATGCGAGTGCTAAAATGATCCCAGGAACCAAACTGCTGGCAAATGTGAAAGCTGACTTCATCCTTCATTCCTACATATTCCCTGCCTATAAAAATAACTTCAGGCTAAGAGGACCATCTCTTGTTATGTAACTGTGATTCAGTTCCCTGCAACATCTACAGAAATACAGCTCTGGCAAAGTGGTACTTCAGAGAGACTTGGATCAGACTCTTGTAGAAGAGTCAAGATATCAAGTGAAAAGTAACAGTGATGAAGCAAATACCAAGGATGGGCTGTGTGATGGACATCAGCTGTTATATTGACCCCTTAGAACATCTCCACTTGGTTGGTGTAGTCATGGAGATGCTTCAAAAATATTGTGAAAGGAGGTGGAGACTGGAAGGAAGATGAGGGTTATAAAGGCAGAATTGATATAAACTGAGATTTTCCCAGGGAAGTTGTGGATGAACCCTCCCCAGAGGTGTTTAAGGCTAGGTGAGATGAAGCCTTAAGCAACCTGGTCTAATGGAAGATGTCCCTGCCCATATCAGGGGGCTTGGAACTAGGTGATCTCTAAGGTCCATTACAACCCAAACCATTCTATGAATCTACAAAGTTCAATTACAACAAGAAATATTTTGTAGCATTGCTGCATCTCCAACAGTTGTTGCAAGTGCTTCAGGGATAGTGGTGATCCTCAGGATCTGGGGAACAAATCTTGTGAGGGAAGTGGAGTTATTTAGCCTGGAGAAAAGGAGGTTTAGGGGACACTTTCTGGGTCTCTACAGCTCCCTGAAAGGAGGTTGGAGAGAGGTGGGTGTTGGTCTTTTCTCCCTAGTAACATCTATAAATCAAGAGGAAACAGCCTTAAGCTGCTCCAGATGAGGTTTAGGTTGGATATTAAATTAAACTTCTTCACTGAAAGAGTTCTTAAACACAGGAATAGGCTCCCTAAGGAGGTGGCTGAACCTCCATCCCTGGAAGTGTTTAGAAGATACAGAGATGTAGTGCTGAGTGGCATGGATTAGCTTCAGTCTTGGTAGAGTTAGATAATGGTTGAACTTGATGATCTTAAAGGTCTTTTCCAGCTGAAGCTACTCTATGATTGTATGTGTGATCATTTCATTCCCCTGAGGTACCAGCCAGCACAGGTGCAGGACACATGGGACAGTCTGTTACATGGGACAAAGAGAAATGCAGAAGGACAAGTAAAGAATGAACTTTGATTGGCAGGCCTTTATATAGGACTCATAATCTTTTCTTACTTTTTCTTTTTCAGTCTTCTTTCCAGTCTGTCCTTGCCAACCTAATGCTGAAAAACATCAACTATAGTAAAGAAGGTACTTTGTTCTTCAGGAGTTGCATTGGTTCTCAGCTGGAAATATTTCCTCTTTAAAAGCCTAAACCTCCAGGAATCTCTGTGAGAACAATAGAACTAAGAATCAGGAGACGTTGCATGTGGTAAATAACAGTGCTTTGGGCAACTGAAACCTCCCCCTTAGGGAGCTCAATAGGAGAGAGAAAGGATGGGAATGATATAGCCTGAGTGATGGTCAGGATAGAAACAACAGAACATTTGGCATCTCAGCCACAACTCTGAAGCTGATACAGGTCTTTTGCTCATTATCCTCAGCTCCTTCCATCTAGATGTTGCTTAACAGTCAATGGCTTCCTCCATGTCCCTCAAAGAAGGAATATTTTCTGGCACTGGGGCTGCCAGGCACAGAACAAATCTTTGAGGTCTCTTCCAACCTTGGTGATACTGTGATACTGTGATACATCAATGCTAATATTTTCTTACTCTCCAAAGCAAACTGGTCACTTCAAAACTGCATCTTTGTACAGACATTGACCCTGAATGAGTCCCTGCTCATGTTCACACAAGAGGATGGGGCCAGACTCTTTTCAGTGGTGCCCAGCAACAGGACAGTGGGCACAAACTAGAACACAAGAGGCTGCATCCAAGCACAAGGAAATTCTTGACTCTGAGAGTGACAGAGCACTGAAACAGGCTGCTCATAGACATTGTGGACTCTCCTTTTCTGGAGACATTCCAAACCCACCTGGATGTGATCCTGTGCAACCTGATCTAGGTAAACCTGCTTTAGTGGGGGGGAGGGTTGGATTAGATGCTTTCCAGAGGTCACTTCCAGACTCCACCACTCTGTGATTCTATGCTTAAGAGTTATCAAGCAGTATGCTAGTTGGCACCAAGAGGATGTTAACCATCCAATGGGATGCATCTGACACTTTTTAATTTACTGTTGTCAATGTAGCCAGTGGGAGACGGGTCGAGACTTAACAGCAGTCCTCTTTATAAAGGGTAAGCAGATGACTACTGGTATGAAATGTGTTGCAAACACATCATATCATGCATTACAAACACCTTGAGATGAGGTTCTTCGGGTGGTTCCAGGAGACCTGCTGATTTGTGTAGGGGTTAGCAACTCATTCAGCTGTCGGCACTAACATGTTAACCATTTAGAAGTGGCAAAGAAGACAGTGTCAATCCTTCTTTGCATTGCTAAACAGACTGCAAAGGTGCCAGCATCTGCTCTTAAGGGACTTTTAATGGCTTCATTAGAGTGGAGCTGCACAAATCATCTGTGAGAAGGTCAAGACCTTCAAACCAGCTCTGCAGCTCAGGCCAGTTGTTGCTAGAACTACTGTTTTTAGAAACAGACAGTTGATGAAGTCAGTCTCTTGTCCTAAGTTACAGCTGATAGGCCAAGTGGAAACAAACTTAAGTTGCACTAGGGAAGGTTTGGTTTGGACATGAGGAGCAATTTCTTCCCTGTAAGGGTTGTCAAGTCCCAAAGCAAGCTGCCCAGGGCAGTGGTGGAGTCTCCATCCCTGGAGGGATTGAAAAGATGTGTGGAGAGAGTTGCTGAGATATCTTAGGTCAATAGTTGGAACTGATGATCTTGGAAGTCTTTTTCAACCAAAGCAATTCTATGACTCTATGATTTAATGGTGACCTGGCAATGTTAACAGTTGAATTTACTGATATTAGAGGTGCCTTCCAACTTAAATAACTTCATGATTCTGTGATGCTACAAAGCATCCTAGAAATCTTTCATAGCTTTGTCTATGGCAAAGTCAAAAACTGTGCCATAGGAGGTTATTTGGATATTTTTCAGAGTCTGTAGAGGCACTGCAGGTAGATATTCACTCACTGAAGGTTTATGGAGCTGGATTTTGGAGATATCCTGGTGGAAGAGAGGAGAAGGCCATCTTCACTGACAGAAGAGCTTGTGCAAGGCCTTGAATTCATTGAGGACATATTAAGAAGCAGGGGCGGAATTTGGATGAAGTAAGAGGGTATTAACAAGGCATTGAAATATGATGCAGCAAGATAGGGAGGACAGTGTAGGAGATATTCACTTCAGAGGTCTCCACACTCCACGTCATCCAGAAAGGGAGGAGTAGAGTGAAAATAGCTTGAGGATTGCTATGGGACACGAGATTCTGAGGCTATCCCTGGTACCAAAATGATACAGCCGTGCAACCTGCTCTAGGTTTGTTGGACTAGATGATCTCCAGAGATCCCTTCCAAACTCCATCATTCTGTTGATTCTGTGATAATCAGTCCCCAGGCTGACCATTTAAATTATTGTCTTGGCACTGCTCTTTGGCTTGTCCATCATGGCAAGTTTTAAAGCACACCATGAGAAATCTCTGCCTTGCAGCCAGCCTTTGCAATGGCACAAACCATCATCAAAGACAGGGCTAGGGACTTTGACTTTCAGCTGTAACCTCGTGCCTGTGACCCTGTCACAAGCAAACAGGGATAAAATTAGAAATGGCTTGCTTTGGTTCATTAGCTGTGTCTGGGGATCTTGAGTGGTAGGAAGCATTCTTCACTAATGAGCAAGGGGAGTGGCAGAGACACAAGCAGGACATTTTTTCCCCATCCTCTGTCTGTAGTGTTCCCCTCTGGTATTCACAAAGGTGGCACCTGAGTGCCTTGCAAATATTAATGAATCTCCTCATGTCTCTTGGTTGTATTTACTGTGCATGACTTATTAAATACAATCCAGGCCATGGGAATCTAACAGGAATTCAAAGACCTATTTGTAGTGTGGCACAGTCACTTCTGTTCTCTTCAGTCCTCCTGGGCACAGTTGGAGACATGAGAATTACCCATTTAAGTGTAATAAAATCAAACCCATGTAAGCTATTACTTGCTATTAAAGCTTTATGCAATGTGCAATAAGGAAGAAAGCAATGTTCCTCCTCTGTTCTCAACTTGAAAATCAAGACATGGGTATGAAGTCCTCTGAATACTTCCAGTGAAAAACCCCAAGGAAATTAGGTCATGAGGAGCTCTCTGGAAGATGGCAAAAGGCTCTTATGTAAGGTGGAATTTCCCACTTGCTTCCTGGTAAACACACTGAGTTATTTCCCATCTGGTTGGCACTGAGTGTGGGATGGCTTCAGTTGCAGAGCCAACCACACTTCAGTCTCTCGCTCACCCTGACGGTGGGGACATTTGCCAACAGCAGAACAGGCTGATTTGCAGAAGCTGAAGAAAGCCCTTGGGAATTTGTTGCCCTCAGTCAGCTCTCATGAGACAGCCTGCAGCACAAGTTCATCTGATGTGAACCCCTGAAACCTTCTCCCTCTTACTGTGGTTGTGTTTCCCAGGTAGGATCTTTATCTCTACACCCACTTCTAAACCTTCTCTACCCTTCCTTTTTCCTCCCTCCACTCTTCTTTTTTCCTCCCTCCACTCTTCTTTTTTCCTCCCAAATATTTCCATCTTTCAACTTGCCATCTCCTTATGATCCATCCTTATTCCAGCTTTTCTCAGATGTTACTCCCCACAGCTCCCACTCTGTGAGGATGATTCCAGCCCATCACCATCATGAGCTCAGTGATGGCTGGGTCTACTTAACCACGTCAGCCTGCAAGCCTCACCTCCAAGCTTCATTGCAGGGCATAGACAACAGAGTTTGGATGCTGAAAACAAATATATCAGCTTTTCTTTACATGAACTTTGCTACTCCTCCCAGTCCTATGTCCCACATCTCACATCAAAGTCTAGAGGGAAGGAACATCTCTCCCTCCAATGAGAGTTTCCACAACACTGGGACTTATCCTACCTGGGATGCAAAGTCTTCCCTTCAAGCAAAGGGTACAGATGAGCCATTTGAACACTGGAAACAAGTGATGCTTTTGGCTTTCCAAGGGAATTTAGGAAAATCATTCAGTTTTCAACTCTGGAGCCAAATCAAAAAGCCTTTCCCTGGCCAGTATGTAATGTGGACTCATGGAACTCCTTAGGTTGGAAAAGACCATCAAGTCCAACTCTTAACCAGGCACTGAAAGGTCACCACTAAATCATGTCCCTCAGCACCACATCTGCATGCCTTTTAAATTGCTCCAGGGGTGGTGACTCCACTGTTTCACTGAGCAGCCTGGGCCAGGGCTTGACAATAATTTTGCGGGGAAAAAACTTCCTAATGCTCCACCCAAACCTTCCCTGGCAAAACCTGAGGCCATTTCATCTTGCTGTATTGCTTGGTACTTCACAAAAGGCACCAACCTCCACCTTGCTCCGGTCTCTTTTCAGGAACTTGTAGTGAGCCAAAAGGTCTCCCTTGAGCCTTCTTTTCTCCAAGCTGAACAATTTTGTTTCCCTCAGCCACTCCTCACAAGACTTGTTCTCTAGGCTCTTCACCAGCTTTGATGCCCTCCTCTGGACATATTCCAGCATCTCAACATCCTCAGAGGGAGGGGCCCAATTCATTCAACATTACAGAAATAATAATATCTGTAGTCATTCGCCATTGGAATGTGCTGCCCAGGGAGGTGGTGGAGTCGCCGTCCCTGGAGGTGTTCAAGGGGAGATTGGACGTGGCACTTGGTGCCATGGTCTAGTTGTGAGGTCTGTTGGGACAGGTTGGACTTGATCCTTGGGGTCTCTTCCAACCTTAGTCATACTGTGATACTGTGAATGGTAGAGGTTGGAAGGGACTTCCAGAGACCATCAAGTCCAAATTGTTCAACCTTACAGAAAACTTTACATCTTCTAGCCAAAGGCAGTATTTACCATGTGGAGGGAAGGGGGGCAAAGTAACTTTAAACAGGGGTAAGTCAAATATTTCCTCTTTTCTTCCAGCCTTCTTTTTTGTTCATTTATTCTAAAGAATGTAGCTTTTCTTGAGGAGCTGGAGCAATTTTTCACTGAGGAGGAAAGAGGGTTTCAAGGCATTTTTAGAGAGCTGAAGGGACCATTGTTGTTCTACTTCCGTGCTTCGCTTTCTTCACAATGAGGATGATTATAAATATCTGCACCGTTAGAAATAAGCACACAGGAATCTGTATTCTTCTTCAGCTGTGTATATGTTCCTTACATCATATCCCAGATCAAGCTGGTGTGGTGGTGTACTACATATAATGAGATGAGCTAAATGTCAGCACAGAGTAGGCGAACCTGGTGCTATTCCAAACATGAAAGCAGGATAGAAAATTCCAAAACTTCACTGATGAATAGAGGCAAAGAGCTTCAAATAATATTTTTCTCTTCCTTTTTAGGGAACTTCTCTTCCTGAAGCCTTTGGCTTTCTAAAGGATCTTCAGCCCAGGGACGTGGCATTTAATAAGTCTGCATTTAATAAGTCTAAGTGCCGGGTGCTGCACTTTGGCCACGGCAACCCCATGAAGAGCTACAGGCTGGGGTCAGAGTGGCTGGAGAGCTGCCAAACGGAGAGGGACCTGGGGGTGCTGATTGACACCCGCCTAAACATGAGCCAGCAGTGTGCCCAGGTGGCCAAGAAGGCCAATGGCATCCTGGCCTGTATTAGGAATAGTGTGGCCAGCAGGAGCAGGGAGGTCATTGTGCCCCTGTACTCTGCATTGGTTAGGCCACACCTTGAGTACTGTGTCCAGTTCTGGGCCCCTCAGTTTAGGAAGGACATCGAGACACTTGAACGTGTCCAGAGAAGGGCAACAAGGCTGGTGAGAGGCCTTGAGCACAAGCCCTATGAGGAGAGGCTGAGGGAGCTGGGATTGTTTAGCCTGGAGAAGAGAAGGATCAGAGGCGACCTCATTGCCCTCTACAACTACCTGAAGGGTGGTTGTAGCCAGGTGGGGGTTGGTCTCTTCTCCCAGGCAACCAGCACCAGAACAAGGGGACACAGTCTCAAGTTGTGTCAGGGGAGGTTTAGACTCGAGGTGAGGAAAAAGTTCTTCACTGAGCGAGTCGTTCGTCATTGGAATGGGCTGCCCAGGGAGGTGGTGGAGTCGCCGTCCCTGGAGGTGTTCAAGGGGAGATTGGACGTGGCGCTTGGTGCTATGATCTAGTTGTGAGGTCTGTTGGAACAGGTTGGACTTGATGATCCTTGGGGTCTCTTCCAACCTTAGTTACTGTGATACTGTGATACTGTGTGATAGAGTTATAATCATAGAATCTACGAGGTTGGAGAAGACCTCAAAGATCATCAAGTCCAACCTCATGCCTACTAGACCATGGCACCAAGTGCCATGTCCAATCCTCTCTTGAACACCTCCAGGGACAGCAACTCCACCACCTCCCTGGGCAGCACATTCCAATGGCTAACAACTCTCTCTGGGAAGAACTTTCTCCTCACCTCCAGCCTAAACTTCCCCTGGTGCAGCTTGACTGTGTCATCATGCTCTGGTGCTGGTTGCCTGGGAGAAGAGACCAACCCCCTCCTGGCTACAACCTCCATTCAGGAAGTTGTAGAGGGCAATGAGGTCACCCCTGAGCCTCCTCTTCTCCAGGATAAACAACCCCAGCTCCCTCAGCCTCTCCTCATAGAGCTTGTGCTCGAGGCCTCTCCCCAGCCTTGTTGCCCTTCTCTGGACATGTTCAAGAGTCTCAACGTCCTTCTTAAATTGAGGGGCCCAGAACTGGACACAGGACTCAGTCCCTGGAGATATTCAAGAAACCTGTGGGTGTGACACTTCGGGACATGGTTTGATGGCCATGGTAGTCTTAGGTTGATGGTTGGACTTGATGATCTTAGAAGCCTCTTCCAACTGCAACAATTCCATGGTCTGTATTCTCTTCTGAGTCTGTATTCTCTTCTGCCAAGGAACTGCCATTTTTAGGTATAGTTTATCCATGCTTTTCTGGATGTCTCCTGGTTGGATTCCATGTCTTCTCGTGCCAAGAAGCATTTCTACTGTAATATTCGTGCTGAATAAGTTTTACATTATTTCAACTCATTATGTTCAGCCTGGAGAAGAGAAGGCTCCAGAGGGACCTTATAACAGCCTTCCAGTACCTGAAGGAGACCTACAAGAAAGCTGAGGAGGAACTTTTAAAAGCGCTTATTATGACAGGATGAGAGGGAATGGATTTAAGATGGAAGAGGGTAGATTAAGACTGGAGATTAGGAAAAAATTCTTCACAGTGAGGGTGGTGAGGCAATAGAACAGCTTGCCCAGGGAGGTTGTGGATACCCTCTCCCTGGAGTGAGTCAAGATCAGGCTGAACAAGGCCTTGAACAACCTGGTTTAGTGGAAGGTGTCTCTGCCCATGGTGGGGGAAGGGGATTGGAACTAGATGATCTTTAAGGTCCCTTCCGACCCAAACTATTCTATGATTCAGCTTCCAATAGAGCTTCAAAACCCTGCATAGAGAGAACACAACAATAAATCAGTCCAGGAATGCCAGTGCTAGGTCCTCCATCTTCCAAGTATTTAGAGTTTTTATACTCAAATCGAAGTATCCTCAGTCTTTTCAGTGGGCACAAATGAGAAGACAGGAAGTTCCATCTCAACATAAGGAAAAACCTCTTCGCTTTGAGGGTGCTGGAGCACTGGAGCAGGCTCCCCAGAATGGTTGTGGAGTCTCCTTCTCTGGAAATATTCCAAACCCACCCACCTGTGGGTTCCTGTGCTGTGGGTGACCCTGATTTGTCAGGGAGGGTTGGACTAGATGATCTCCAGAGATCCCTTCCATACCCTACTACTCTGTGCCTCTGTGCGTTGCTAATCTTTCTTCAGCAGATTTCAGCAGTACCTTTTCCTTTGCACTTTTCAGCCCTCCCTGTCACAAAGACCTTTTCAAGAAAAAGAGGCTTTTTTGATGTAACTCAGGGGATTAAAGGAGATGCTGTGTGGGCACATCTCAGACAGCATTTCCACCAAGAAAAGTCACTTACTTCTGCTCTTGGTAGCACCGAGATCAGACTCTACTGTGGCACTCAGGAGAAAGTGAGAAGAAAAGGTCAAGGAGGCTAATTTGTAATTAAAGGGATGTAATTAAAGAGATGAGTCATTCCACAAGTGAGCTGTGAACCTTAGCTCATCTCTTATCTATGGGCACACACTGATGTCTGCTAGAAGCAGAGGGATGGAGACTTGCTTCATTTGAATGTTAAACATCTGTCTGGGGCTTCATCTGCTGCTAGAATAACTTGTTTAGACTTCACAACCCACAAAGAGACCTCATGGACAGTCCCTGCAAGCCAACTCCACGTATTCTCTTTCCTCCATCTCAGTATAATCACTTCTTCATGACAGATTTCTTCTAGGAGTCATTTACCAAAAATAGAAAGTTTCCTGACAAGGAACCACCTGGAAACCTGCTGGACTGGCTCAAGAGAAAGTTCTCTTTGCAGGAAGAAATTCACTGTAAAGAGAAAGAGAAAAGCTCCAATGAGGAGTTGGGAAGAGAATAACAAACATAGAGGCACAGGCATATGGTCAAGTGCAGGGTGAGACTGAAAAGACTTACACTCTCCATTGTTTGCTTGAGGTCAGGGAGAAAGAAAAGAGCAGGTGTTAGAATAGAATAGAATAGAGTAGAGTAGAGTGGAATGGAATGGAATGGAATGGAATGGAATGGAATGGAATGGAATGGAATGGAATGGAATGGAATGGAATGGAATAGAGCAGGTTGGAAGAGACCCTCAAGATCATTGTGTCCAACCTATCATCCAACACCACCTAATCAACTAAACCATGCAACCAAGCACCCTATCAAGTCTCCTTCTGAAAACCTCCAGTGATGGTGACTCCACCACCTCCTCGGGCAACCCATTCCAATGGCAAATCACTCTCTCTGTGTAGAACTTCCTCCTAACCTCCAGCCTAAACCTCCCCTGAAGGAATGAAGACCAGCAAGGGAACATGACTAAGCAGAACTGAGTTTGGTTGAAGGAACCAAAGACTATTTTTCCTGGTGTCTTGTACAACCTGAGATTACCAAAGGCAGCCAAGGCTTCTGCAGGACACTGATTAATTGCAGAGTCCAGGAGAAGC
This sequence comes from Dryobates pubescens, assembly GCF_014839835.1. NCBI lineage: Eukaryota > Metazoa > Chordata > Aves > Piciformes > Picidae > Dryobates > Dryobates pubescens. The sequence goes on along the minus strand of NC_071625.1, from coordinate 14,326,085 downwards.
CTGTGCCCATCTACAGGAGTTGCTGGATTCTTTGTAGGAGCAATATTCATGTCTGTTGGTAATACACACTGGTGTGCAGGTGTCTTCATCTCAGGTGGAGATACAAGCTTTGAGGGCATGTGGACCTCCTCACAGCTTAAAAGGAAATCTGCCTTCATCTCTGCTTTTAACTAGCAATGTCAGACCACAAAACAAAGAGGTCAGATACATCTTCCTTGTTGTCACCCAAAACTGTATGGAGAAGAAGAAAGAACAACTCTGTGAACCTTTGACACAAAATCCACAGAGAGGACTTCTGTCAGGATCCATTGTTTATGGACAACATTTATCCTAGGCCTGCAGGGCTTGATCAGTCCAGCTAGACATCTGGTTATTTGATGTTTCATGTCCTTTCTCTATTCATCATATGGACCTTCTAGGACTGGTTATTCCCTGTGGCTATTTGGTTATAATATGGATGTAGAGTCATAGACTCCTAGAATCATAGAATGGTTTGGGCTGGAAAGAACCTTAAATATCATAAAGTTCCAACACCCCTGCCATGGTGAGTTTTGAGCAGAACAGACCAGAAGAGGTTGCTCAAATCCCCATCCCACATCTGTGAGAAGATGATATCTATTAACAAGGCAAATTTGCAGTTACAACTTATAACTGTTCAGGTCAGAAGAAGACTGTTAGCTATTGATAGCAGCAAGAAGAATGAAACTTGCAGCACAGATGGTGGCTTTCCTCTCACTGTCTAATGGCATTCTCTTGAAGCCCACTCAAAAAGAGCAAGGTACCTGGGTGTTCTATCATCCCTTTCTGCAAGGCTGAGTTTCCCTAAGCTCCTGAAGGGAAACAAAAAGCAAAGGCAGATTGATGTGGCTGAGCAAGCGCCCAAGAGCTAATATCATCCAACAATAATTTTGGCTGGCTCATCTAATTAGAAAGCAAAGAGATACTTCCACTAATGGCAATCTACACACATGCCTATATATAAACATATATATCTGCCCATGAAAGGAAGCAGCTCTTAATTCTAATTAACAGCCTGGCTTTCCTGGCCATGCTCCAAGTTGAACTGACAGATGGTAACAAGCCACTCTCTTCCTATCCTCCCTCTAATAATGTCCTAACCAAGAGCAAATGCTTCATCCCTTCAATGCAGAATTGCCTGCACTCGTGGCCAACCCTTCTACTGGATTTTTCATTAAGTCATGAATATGTGGATTCTGGCTCATTAATGCACAGGTTGTTGAAGGCCTCTAGTGACATTGTCTTTGACTGGCAGCAGATTTCTCTGTCAAAGCTAAATCAGGACTGACTCGTGATGAAAGCTTGTGAAGAGTGGAATGAAAGGACAGCTGCAAAGTCCTCACTGACCATATCCACATCTCTACCTGAAGTGGGGTAGAGAACAAGAGGGAGGTTCTTTCTCCCTCACTATTATCTCCTTGGATTCTCATCTTAAAGTAATGCTGCTTGCTTCTACTGGGCTGGCATGGAGATGCTCCCTGATTCAGTTCTGATGGACTTCACATCTGAAGTGCATTCAAGATGAGGAAGGTAGATGGTGCATTGGGCTAAAAAATCCCTCATGAACAGTTCTGTAGACAAAAGCTTGGAAAGGATGAAAAGGCAGATTTCTACCTTGCTATGAAGCACAGATACCTGAGATAATGTGTCAAGTCAAGCCTAATACTGGAACCAGTATGACCTTACCTCTTGTCTGCTGAAGGTATTCCAGAATGGTTCCTGTACATATGTCCTCACTAGCTTTTTTTCCCACTTTTTATTTATTCTCTCAATCTTTCTCCAGTTGGCTTTGGTGAGTCTGGGATGCTTCCCATCACAGAATCATAGAAATCCAGTTTTAGCCCCTGAAACATCATGAACCACAAAGCCACAGGTAGGGAAAATTAGGGAGATACTGTGAAAGAAGCAGTCTTTTCTGGCTTTTTCTCTTAGAATCTTTCCCTGTGCAACCACTAAAGGTCAATGTCAGAGGCAGCACATGAGCCAGATGGACGCTTTGGTCCGACTGGGGACAGCTGTTCTCCCCTTCCTAAGCAGCAGAAGTCCCACAACTTCCCTGGGTAGATCTCTCTGATGCCTAATCAGTCCTGATGCTAAAAATAGCCATTGCTTATGCATGCTAAAAATATTCCAGTAATTAATAGAAAATTAATTCAAGCCAGGCTGCTATGCCCCTGAGAGTATACGACCTTGATTTGTGCAGTGAAGAAGAATTAGCCAAGGTCCATCCAATGTGAACCATCAAAACAGGAGAAACAGGCTGTCCCAAGACTCCCAACTCTTTTTTTCCCCTCTTCCACACAAGGCTTGTGGACAACAAGGAAGGAACATCACCTATTACCGTTCCTATTATCTCTTTGTCTATTTCCTTGCCAGCAATGATTTTGCATCATCTTTAGTATTCTCTTGAAATATTGGCATTCTCTTTGGTAATTTTGTCCTTGTTCCATGAACTGTTTTAATCTCTGCTTACTGTTTTACAGCTCTGTAAGTTTTATCCTGGTCTATGGAAACATGGCTGATGCAGTTGCATTGCTTGTCCATCCCTCTAACTGTCCACCTTTCTGCCCATGTACCTGACTACCGTCTTAGGATCATAGAAATGTTTCAGTTGGAAAACATCTCTAAGTTCATTCAAGTCCAACCATTACCTAACTCTACAAAGGGGATTTTTTTGGTCTGTAACCTGTGCTTGGTTATCCAAATCATAGAACCATTTTGGTTGGAAGACCATTGAGTCCAAACATTAACTTAGCAGAGCCATGTCTACTGTTAAACCATGTCCCTCAGCCCCACATCTGCACAGCTTTTTAATATCTCCAGGCATGGCCACTCAATCACTGACCTGGGTAGCCTGTTCCAGTGTATCACAACCCTTTCAGTGAAGAAATGTTTCCTAATATCCAATCTAAACTTGCCCTGGCACAAGTTGAAGCCATTTTCCCTTGTCCTATCACATGTTATTAAGGAGAAGAGATTAGCACTCATCCTGCCTAAGTTCAAGCAAATTCAACAAGGCTAAAGATCTCAAAGGCCCAGATCCACTTGGTTGTGAGAAAATTGGTCAAAGAAAGGAGAAACATCAAAATTGGTGATCCCCTCAAAGGAATTGCAGCTCCTCAATCACTCATAGAAGCAGCAGCCAGAGGCCAGCCAGAAAATTGATACCCTAACCATCATGCCTTTTGCAGAGCCCAAGGGAGGAGTCATGGGAAAGAATCAAAGGGTACGTGATGATTTGCTCTGTGTTTGCTCTCTCACAAATGGAGAACTGGGAGCTTAGAGGACTCATGGTACATGTACATGGGAAACAAAGCTTCCTGATGACTTTTGCAGCTCATCAGAAACCTTCCTTCATGAAAACTGCACCTTTTGGCTGTGCTCCATCTGCTGAGGCTATAAATCTGTCTTCTCCATTTGGCCCCCATCAGATCTCTGTTTTAATCCCAGGCACATTCTCATCTCTATCCTTTGATATCATGTTTTTTGCTGAAGAGACTGAGAGGACAAGAGTTAAGTCATGTGCTCATCACAGGGCTGTGTTATTGACTACAAAAAAATCTATGCTTGGGGTCACTGGCACCTCTGAAAAGGTTATGACAAAGCAGGATGTGCAATTTCTAAAGGTCAGGTAGCAAAAGAGATCTCTGACTCCTGCCTCTGGATGTGTGAGGGATGATTTCATTCCAGCAACACAACCAAAAATGTAACTCCTGGAAGAGCTTTGAATCACACCACATGAACACACTCAATGATCTCTCGAGGTCCTGTCCACCCTCTGACATTCTGTGACTCTGTAACATGTTAATTTTCGTCCTTTAAGTTGTGCATTTCCTGTTGAGCATCAGAGAGAGCAGACAATCATGGAATTGTTTTGGTAGGAAGAGATCTTTAAGATCATCAAGTCCAACCATTAACCCAACACTGCCAGATCACCACTAAACAATGTCCCTTAGCACCATATCTACACAGCTTTACAGTCCCTCCAGGGATGGGGGAGGAAAATTCTTTTCCTAATGTCCAACCTAAAATCCCTTGGCACAACTTGAGGCTGTTTTCTCTTGTCTCATCTCTTGCCCCTTGCCCCTTGCACTGGCAGGTGTCCCTGGAGCCTTCTTTTCTCCAGACTGAACAACCCCATCTCTCTCAGCCTGTCCTTATAGAAGAGATGATCCAGCCCCCTGATAATCTTTATGGCCTCTTCTGGACTCATTTCTTTCTTGTGTCAAGGAGTCCAGAGTTGGGCACAGCATTGCAGATGAGGTCTAATCAGAGAGCAGTAGAAGGTTGTAGTCATCTCCCTTGACCTTCTGGCCGTGATTCTCTTCATGAAGCCAAGGTTGCATCATATGTTACTGAAACAGTGGTCAGGCATTGGAAGAGACCATCCAGGGAGGTGGTGGAACCACCATCTCTGGAGGTGTTAAAAAAACCCATGTAGACATGCCAGTCTAGGACATGGTTTAGTGGCTATGGTGGTGTTGGGTTGATGCCTGGAATGAATGATTTGAAAGACCTTCTCTGACAGAAGCAATTCTATGATTCCATGATTCTATATACAGACATTCAGGTAAAATCATAGAATCATATCTACCCTTTTTAGCAACATTTCTTCTTTGTTCATAATGACTCCAGCTAACTGTGGGTTGATTTTTCATGTCAGCTTTCCATCTAAACAGTCAAAACTGGAGGAAATGAGAGATATTCATCAGAATTCCCATTACCTCTCCTGGTTTGCAGCACTCATCTGCTGTCCTAGAAAGCATTGCAGCACTTGATAAAGCAGGAAGAAAACAAAGCAAAACAAATCAGAGGAAAACAGGACAAACTAAAACTTTTTTTAACAAATCAGTTTTTGTCAGGATTTGCCAGTTCATCAAAATTAAATTGCTTCACAACACCGCATCTCTCCGGCCCAATTAGCTTATAATTAGCTAACACAACGTAGAACAGTTCTAAGAGCGGGGATAAAGACAAGCACAATCTGAATTCCAGCATCTGTGGGTAGAGCATCTGCTCAAGCAAAAGGAAATATGACTTCAAAGGACTGATCCTGAATCTCCCGCATCTTAATTGCATCTCCTAAGCAGCGGAGTTTGGTTATTCGGCATTGATCTTGAGCTCTCTACCTAGCTTTGATTGCAAAAATCCATCCTCAAATTCAAATAGCTTTATTATTTCTGCAAAACATTCCCTTATCAACAGAATAATATTTTCCAACCCAGACAACAAATTTGCCAAGAACTCACAAACAAGTCACAGAACAGAACTGAACAAATATGTTTGCTCCAGAAAATGTTTGCAACCATGTGGAAGGTGACCATATGAGCTGGGCTCCTGTGCTGAGTCCTGTGTTACAGTGGAGAAAGGCAGCCAGCCCATGAGTACTGCCTTCAAACTAGGGCCAGACTCTTTTCCCTGGTGCCCACTGACAGGACAAGGGGCAATGGGCACAGAGGAGAAGACAGGAGGCTCCACCTAAACATAAGGGAAAATTTCTTTACTTCTTCACACAAAACACTAGAGCAGACTGCCCAGAGAAGTTATGGAGTCTCCTTCTCTGGAGGCTTTCAAAACCCATCTGGATATAGAATGGAATGGAATGGAATGGAATGGAATGGAATGGAATGGAATGGAATGGAATGGAATGGAATGGAATAGAATAGAATAGAATAGAACAGAACAGAACAGAACAGACCAGGTTGGAAAAGAACTTTGAGATCATTGAGTCCAGCCTATCATGGTCAGATATAGTCAGAGGTGGCATCTGCAGGGAGGAATGGAGAGGACAGGTGGCCCTAAACTGACCAACAAGGGATTACACTCCAAATACATCAGTCAGTGTAATGCTGAGGGAATATGAGGATTAAGTCATGGTCTTCAATGGTTGGCATATCAGGAGGATTCTGGCCATTCTGCTTTCAATCTCGACCCCTGTGTTCCTGAGTCCATTTCCAGAATCCAACTCCTGAATCTGGTTCCCATCTGCTGCTGAGTCAGTCTGGGACTTCCCCAGTGACTTCCCACAGCATCAGTGGTGATGGTGATATCATTGCCATCAGTGGAGATGGTTCCATATCGGTTTGTATCCCCTTGTATCTATCTCATTTGATTGTTCTTCTTGCCATCCCAGCTGGTTTTGTTTCTTTCCTAAGCCATCAGTTTCTCTCCCTTATTCCCTTTCTCTTCCCTTTAGGAATGGAGAGGGATTAATAGAGAGCCTCTGTAACTGGTCTAGTGGCCAGCTCAGTCCTAACCCTTGGCATGAGGCCAGAAGAATTAAATCATTTGCCTGGTGGAAGGAAAAGGACATAAACTAGGAAGCAGCTCGGGTGCTGGAGGGTCCTGAGTGTTGCCCTGTTGTTCGATCTCAAGAGAGTCGTATTTTCTGCCTGCATTTTATTCTAACTTTTACTTCATCTGTCCGCAGGAAACCACCCTGTCTGGTATGTGAGGGGGTCATCAAGTGTTTTGTGATGGAACAGAACTGCTTTGTGGTCACAGGACAAAGCTACTCTCCCCACGCTTTCCACCCCCCACCCCCCCCCCCCCAACCCCCCAGCTCTCTAGCGTAGGCATAGGAAAATGCTCCCCTTTCTTCCTGCAAACATCTCAGAGATGCACAAGGCATCACCGGCAGAAGCTGGCAGGGATCCCACACTCTGAGTCTTTTACAACTAAAAGAGCTCAGCAATTAGCAAAATAACAAAAAAAAAAAAAAAAAAAGTCAAATGCGTTTTTGATGTTCTGAAGTTGCTGAGATTTTAAACAAACAGTCTGGGCTGCTCCCACACGCCGAGAGGTCTGCGCACCAGCAACGCGGCAACAGCACCACCCTATGGGGATCTCCAACCCTACAGCCCTCAGAACCTTGTCCATCTGCGGTTTGCTCTGCTAAGATTAGCACCACGGTGGGATTAATTTCCATCAATGCATTGATTTCATGGTTGTCAGCAAGAGCGTGTGTGATGTGAAGGTGAAATTTTCTCCAAGGCTGGTCAGGCTGGCTTCTGAAATTTGAAATCACTGATGGGAATAGCTGGAGCTTTGGGTCTGTGCCTGAAACCTTGTAGAAATACTCAAGGTCAAACAGGCTCCTTGCTTGTTAAACCCTTGTAATGCTCACTGCTTGTATTTGTTTGCACTCACAGACCTCAAGACATGCCCCTTGTAATGCAGGAGTCGCAAGCCCTCCTTGCCATTAAGAGGAAGAAGAGGCACAAAGAAAGTAAGGCACATGCTAAAGGTCCCTCAGCAGCCCAGTGACAGAGAACTAAAGACCTTTCTGTCTTTACCCGATGTTCTGCTCAATGCTAGCTCTACTACTGGACTCTGCAAGGTGTCTCAGGCAGCCTAGTCTTGCCTCCATGTGCTCTGAAGCTTACTTGACCAGTAAACCTAGGTGTAAATCCCTGTAGTGTGAGCTAGACCATGACATACCTCTCTAGAGGTAGCAGCTGGACCCTATCTCTCCTGGTTGTCAAGGGCAGCTCTGGAGCATCAGGAATCATGTTTGCTGTTGCTAGGCCAGTGTCATGCCTGTCCATCCCAAGGCAGGTGCAAGGAAGAGTGGAATGCAGTTGGGACCTTGGTAAAATAATCTGGGCTGAGATAGGGGACATGTACTTCAGGACACCCCAAAAAGGTGCTGCAAGCCACACTTTTGCTCAGCGAGTAATGCTGTGACCTCTCTCCAGGGCTGGGCAGCCTTGGGCAGCAGCTCCTCTTACTCTTGCAATTAATTCTGGCTTGAATTTAGGCATCCAAGAAGGCATCTCCAGAGGCTGAAGACTGCAGGATCTTCTGATGACCCAGTTTGTTCCAGAACTATAATTCAGTCAGGAGCTTGGATGAACATGTGGAACTCCACCTTAGCTTCCTTTTTGCTGGTTGGTTTTGTGTTTTTTTTTCCTCTTCTGCTCAAAAAAAGACATACACACACACACACAAAAATAGACAGTCCCCAGCTGAAGTCTTCATGCATTACCTCTGTGATCTTGCACACTTCCCTGAAGCCTCTTCAGGTCACAAATGGTTGACACAATCCAGGAAATTGGACTAACCTTTTTGGTTTTGCTTTCAGAGACACTTGGTTTCTCTATCCAGATTTCCCAAGCATCGCTTTACCTATTGCCATTCTTGTCCTCAGTTCTCCATCTCACGCCTACCACTGCCACCCAGCTCCTCCTCAGTGTGATTTGTGACACCAAGCTTTGTACCCATGATCCATCACCACTTTCCCAGCCTGACAGCAGCAGGTAAATCAGGATGCAACAAAGCAAGCCCTCTGTCCCTCCTTCCTCAACCAAAAGCTTAAGACCTGTATCTGTCTTGCCCAGAAGGAGCAAGACAGACTGAAAGAGTTGGGGCTGTTCAGTCTGGAGAAAAGAAGGCTCCGAGGTGACCTAATTGTGGCCTTCCAGTATCTGAAGGGGGCCTACGAGAAGGCTGGGGAGGGACTTCTCAGGATCTCAGGTAGTGATAGGACTAGGGGGAATGGAATGAAGCTGGAGGTGGGGAGATTCAGGCTGGACAAGAGGAGGAAGTTCTTCACTGTGAGAGTGGTGAAGCCCTGGAATGGGTTGTCCAGGGAGGTGGTTGAGGCCCCATCCCTGGAGGTGTTTAAGCCCAGGCTGGATGAGGCTCTGGCCAGCCTGATCTAGTGTGGGGTGTCCCTGCCCTTGGCAGGGGTGTTGGAACTATATGATCCTTGTGGTCCCTTCCAACCCTGAGTGATTCTATGATTCTATGGTAGAATGCCCATTCCTGGAAATGTTCCAGGTCATGTTGGACATGGCTCTGAGCAACCTGATCTAGTTGGAGACATCCCTGCTCACTGCAGGGGAGTTGGCTTAAACGACCTTTAAAGGTCACTTCCAACTCAATGCATTCTATGGCTCTGTGACCTATCAGAATTTTGCTTTGACAACATAAAATAGTATTATAAAAATAATAATAATCCAAATTATTTGTAGGCTTCCTTAGATTCCCAGGAGAAATAGATGGTCTTCTGTGTGCAGTTAGATGAGCATGAACACAGAAGCCTATGGACAACTGCGTTCTACTGCTTGTGTAATAATTCCAACAGGACACGTTTGCCATCTTCAGGAGCAGAGCAGGAACTGCACACAAACCACCTAAAATCAGTGAGAAGCAACTGATGTAAGGATAGAGGAATTACCAGGGTCTCACACAGCCTTGGGCTACAGCCATCAGGACTTGGGCATGGACAATCTCTCAGCTGCGTTCATCTCTTTTACACCATCATGAGCCCTGGTTTTCACTGGCAGCCCTGCTGATGTCAGAATAAAAAGAATAAAAGGAAATGAAAGTCCTAGGAAAATGTGACTGGCAGCAAGTCATGCTGATGAGGATGAAAAGAGCACTGCCTCCTGCTTATCGAGGACTTGCTTGAAGGAAGCAAAATGTAACTCCGGACCTGGGGTGCATTTGATGGGGTCACCAGGTTAAGCTTTCCTTTTGGCTGTTATTCTTCCCTATCACAAGGAACCAAACCCTGCAGGGACAATCAAAAAGGATTGGGGGGTGGGGGAGGAAGAGAGAGAAAGAGCCTTCAATATGTCTCAATAAGTAACACAAATCTGAGCGCATGTTGCTGTTGTTTTATACAGATAGTTCATTAAAACTCACTGTGAATCATAGAAATCATAGAATTGTTTTAGTTGGAAAAGACCTTTCAGATCATCAAGTCCAGCCATTAACCCAGCACTTCAGCTTTCTCCACTAAACCATGTCCCTCAGCACCACATCTAGGCAACTTTTCAATCCACTGAGGGATGGGGACTCCACTACCTCTTTGGGCAGCCTGGTCCAGGCTTTGACAACCCATTCTGTGAAGAAATGTTTTCTAATATCAACCCTAAATCTCCCATGGTGCAACCTGAGGTCATTTCCTCTTGTCCTATCACTTGTTCCTTGTGAGAAGAGACTGATTCCCACCTCACCCCAACGTCCTTTCAGGGAGCTGTAAAGAGCAAGGTCTACCCTCAGCCTTCTTTTTGTTCAGGCTGAACAGCCTCAGTTCCCTCAGTTGCTCCTCATAAGACTTGTCCTCTAGACCCTTCATCACCTTTGTTGTTCTTCTCTGGACACACTCCAGCCCCTCTATGTCCTTCCAGCGTGAGGGGCCCAAAACTGAACCCAGTATTCAAAGTGTGGCCTCACCAGTGCCTAATCCAGGGGTACAATCCCTGCCCTACTCCACTGGCCGCAGTCTTGCTGATCCAAGCCAAAATGCTGGTGGTCTTCTTGGACACCTGGACACACTACTGGCTCATGTTCAGCCATGTGGCAGCCAGCACCCCAGGTCTTTCTCTGCTGGGCAGCTTTCCAGTCACCCTTTCCCAAGCCTGTACTGTTCCACAGGGTTGTTGTGACCAAGTGTTGGCCTTGTTGTAACTCACCCTATTGACTTCAGCCCTTCAACAAGATAGTCTGCAAAAATACAATGAAGAAAAAGTCCACAGACACAGAAAGAAGGTGTTTGGTTGTGCTGTGTGGTTCTTTTTTTGTTTATAAACAGAAGTTCAAGAGTCCAAGGGAAACACTTAAGATCTCCACAGATGAAAGAGTATTTCCAAAATCATCCCTTGTACCATATTCTCCACTGGTGTAAATCAGGGCAGTGCCATTAACATCAGCAAGCCTAGGCTGGATGACCTTCCATCACTCATCCCACAGCAAAGATCTGCCAACAGTCCTGCACATTTTCTTTCCATTTAAAAAAGTGCCTGGTGCCCTAAAAGCCCAGCTGCAGGAGAGCAAATACTGGGGAGCTATTACTGCAAAGCTTGAAGTTACTGAGACTTAATATAGCCCCTAAATAAAGAGAGAAACCATGCCAAATTTAATTCAGCAGAAAGATCTTGTTTTCTTTTACACCAAGAAGTGGTGTGTGTTGTGAAGGATGGGAGGGGTCTCCAAACAACCCACCAAAGCAAACATTTGCACTTCAGTTTGGAATGTAGCTGAACTGACTCTCCTCTCTGTTGAGAAGTGGCTGTTCTTCAGAAGCCTGAATTGTTTGCAGTACAGGCTGATGAGTTCACAGGTCAAAACTGTATCCAACCTATGCTAGACATAGAGACTGGCCAACAAAAAGCAGCATGCCACAGAGCAGACGTGGCAGATAATGCCAAACAAAGCCATCACAAAGCTTCTTTGGTTTCAACACACATAAAACCAAAATAATAATCTAAATTGGCTTTTGTCTTCTTCTTGATTCCAGACCACACACAGAAATAAGGGCATGAGGACAAAATTTGAATTGGCCATTGTCTTCTCCTGGACTCCAGGCAGTACATAGAAATAAGGACACGAGCACTTGGACACCTGCAAGAGGCCCACACACTGCAGTGTGCCCACATACCTTGCCACCACATGCCACAGGTGTCACAGAGACATTCATACGTGCAGATAAATAGCTGGAGGTGTTTCTTTAAAAGAACATTTTATCCTTAATCTGAACACAATAACTCCACTCAGGAGAGTAATGAGGGTGGAGAGCCTTGTTCAGAGCCTCCTTGGCTGGGAGAAAATGCATAAGGCCAGCCTTGTTCTAAAGAATTTGGTTTTTTCCACTTGTGTGAACACTTGGTCCAAGGGTAGGAGGAAAGTTGAGGGCGTAGCGGTGGAGAGGAGCTGCTGGTAGCTCCAAGAGTCACAGTCACAAAGGAGAGGCACCTAATGCAAATATCACCACCACAAACCAAACCCTCCCTTGGTCCAACGAGCAGCCTCGCTCAGGTGCCTTCACAAGGTAACCTTCTGGGCATGCCCAATTGCTGCTTTCCACGGTATATAAACTATCCCAGGAGGAAACAACCCACATTCAGCACAAGAAAGGCTATCCCAAAATGAAGGCTTTCCTTGTTCTCCTGCTGGGAGCAGTCCTGTGCTTGGACTCAGGTAAGACAACATGGAGAATCTCTCCTACATCACCCTCAGCAGATCTTCAATTAGGGAAAAAAAGGCTTGTGGTGGGGTTTGGCAGTGAGGGAAGAAATGTTGACACAGTTGTCACATGGAGACATTGGCTTTTTGGTGGGATGTCCTCAGCGTTGCATGGAAAATGTGCACAGCAGATTCCAGGAAAGAGAAATCCTGTGTAAAACTCCATTTAATAGAAGTTAAAGTTATTTAAGGAAGACCATACATTTATTTCTCTGTGAGGGTGGTTTATGTGGGATGGGAAGATGATTTTTCTGTTTTTCCAGGGTTTTCAAAACCACAACATCTCTGCAAAAGTAAGTTTAGTCCCAACTTGTTTTCTGACTCTTTGCTTCAAACGTGGCCTCCGATGCAGAATTTTAATGGGACAGAAACAGGGAGAAGGTCATAGTATGTTATTTTATGAACTGGAAGGGTGAGATTTGGATGCTGACAGGTTTCTTCTAGCCTCACTGTGTTTGTAGGGGAAATAGCTTTAAACCAGCTTGCCTCTTTTCCCAAAGAATAGAAGAAGCAGACCTGAGCAGAAACATTATTTCAGTCAGCTCAAGGAATAGGCTGAGATGGGTCTTGGACAATGTTAGCCAGATATTCTCCTCTACCAGTTGCCCTCAGAGTGCTCTGAAATTGGATTTTAATTGCATTAGAAGTCAGATAAATCTGAGAGCACTGCAAGCAAACTGAGGTTTGCCTCCTTGCTCATATGGTTGTAAAGTCATTTATACCAGGGTGGTTTGGACAGAGGGAGACCCAGTGTCTAGAATCACATCTTATTCCTGACTTGAATAACACTTATGTTTAAACTGGGGGTTTCTGTGTCCTAAAAAAGTATTACAGGCATTGGGGTCTTGATGGATTCACCATACAAGCTTGGTGGTCATGGGGTCAATGTACATACATATGTGCATATATATATTTACGCACACACACACACGCACATCAACTGTCACATTTTGCAAGGTTCCAGTGATGTCCTGGGGCACCAGAAGGTAATGGGAACAGGTAATTGCTCTGTGCTTTCCCTCCTCTGGAGACTGTTTTTCATCAGGGCTGGACACTTGTAAGGTGCACTGCTTATTCTGCCTTTGCTTGATGCACAGAGCAGCGCAACAAATGTTGACATCACTGGCTTGCATCCCCCATAGAATGGAATGTCTATGAGGGGGTGGAAACACATGGTGGTATGCTTTTTGGAAGGAGGTGAAAGCTGTGCTTGCACTTTGCTTTCTAAGAGATGGTGATGGAGAGGACAAGTCACAAGTTGACTCAGTGGGTTGAAGGAGACCATGCAAACTGCTTGCTCCCTCCCTCCCTCTCTCTTCCCTCTGGGCTTTCCCTTTTTCATCCAACCCTGGCAATGTCTCAGCTAAAGGTCATGAGCCCACCTGGTAAAATGGTAGACAAGTAATATCAACCTCTCCTTCTGGGAACTTCATCCCTTCATAGAATCACAGAATTATTTTGGTTGGAAGCAACCTTTAAGATTGTTACCTCCAACCATTAACCCTGCACTGCCAGGTCCACCACTAAACCGTGGGCTTCAGCACCACATCTACACAGCTTTTGAATCCCTTCAGGGGTGGTGACTTCACCACTTCCCTGTGTCGTCTATTCCAAGTCTTGACAAGCTTTTCAGAGAAGAATTCCTAATATGCCACCTAAACCTCCCCTGGAGCAACTTGAGACTACTTCCTCTTGTCCTAGCACATGTTATTTAGAGAGAACAAACTGACCCCTGCCTTGCTACACCCTCCCTTCAGTAGTTGTAGAGAGCAAGAAGGTCTCTCCTCAGCATCCTTTGCTCCAGACCATAAGCAATTCTAATTTCCTCATCTGCTCCTCATAAAACTTGTGCTCTAGACCCTTCATTACTCTTCTTTGGACATACTCCAGCACTATAATATCCTTCTTGTTGTGAGTGGCTCAGCCATCCCAGCTCAGGAGGCAGAAATATCATATATAACCTGTTCCAGACAGGAACTGAGTTAAGCATCCCATATGCAGAGGAATAAACATTTAGGAAGCACTTTCCATTGACTGATGAAATAGGACTTGAAAATCAAGATCAATGAAACCAGCTATCCACTTGGTTTTGTTTTGGTTGGTTGGGGTTTTTTGCTCCCCCTCTACACTGACTACAACTGAAGCATCTTCAGTACCTGCAAAACTTGACTTTCACTTCAGGTGCACTTAATATTTTCCCCTAGAAATGGGAATGGGTTGTTTTCCCATTAAAAGAGTTTCTGTCTTCCTATGAGGACCCACAAGAATGACTCTGTTTCCCAATACAAGTACTTAATTGCATTCCCTGGAGAGTTTCAGATAGATTTGTCTTATAATCCCTCTTGGTCTCTTGCAGGTTCTTCACTGACATGCTACAGCTGCAAGGCACAGCTCAGCAACTCCAACTGCAAAACATCAAAGGAATGCAAGAACACCGAAATGTGCAAGACAGATGTGATCAGTAAGGAAAAATGGGGATGGGTATTGTCTTAGTTGAGATGTTGGAGCCAAGCATTATCCCAGCCTCATGTTCAAGGCATCCTCACCTATTCTAGATACATCAGCTGGTGCAGACCAGCAAAGCTTAGTGCGCAACAGGGAGAAAAGGTGATAAAAAGCTTTCAGATGACCTTTATGTAACATAGCAATGACAGAAGGGAAATATTTATCCCTTGGTAGATAACTGGTCCCTTGGTAGCAGTGCTGGTCTTCTCCACACAGTGGCAGGTACATGCTGTACCCTGTAAATTCCTTAGTGTTTGCCAATAAATGATGATAAAAGCTGAGTGAGTATGGCCAGTACAATGCCAGTACCTGGAATGAAGGTCAAGTGCAGCTCAGGAGGGTGTAGGTGCACTAGACATTGTAAGTACCTGCCAGTGTTTCTTACCAGCACAATATTGGTTTCAGTTGGAAAAGACCTCTAAGATCATTGAGTCAAACTATCAACCCAACACCACCATGGCCATTAAACAATATCTATCCCAAAATGCCCTGTCTACAGCTTTTTTAACACCTCCAGGGATAGTGACTCCACTATATAATTACAGAATTGCCTGGTTGGAAAAGACCTTAAGATCACTGAGTCTACTCTAATGTCTCCCTGTCTGCCACCTCACTGGGCAGCCTGCTCTAATGCCTGAGTACTCTTTCAGTAAAGAACTTGTTCCTGATATCCAACCTAAACCTCCCTTGGCAGAACTTGAGACTATTTCCTCTTGCCCTATCATTTGTTACTAGGGAGAAGAGACCAACACTCACCTGCCTGCAACTTCCGTTCAGAGAGTTGTAGAGTGCAGGAAGGTCTCCTCCGAGCCTCCTTTCCTCCAGACTAAACAACCCCAGTGCCCTCATCTGCTCCTCACAATGCTTGTTCTCCAGACCCTGCAACAGTTTCATTGCCCTTCTCTGAACCCCTTCTAGAAGTGATTTATTTTTCTCTTATAACACCTAAATGTCATTGCTCTCTACAACTACCTGAAAGGTGGTTGTAGCCAGGAAGGGGTTGGTCTCTTCTCTTTAGCCACCAGCACCAGAACAAGAGGACACAGTCTCAAGCTGTGCCAGGGGAAGTTTAGGCTCGAGGTGAGGAGAAAGTTCTTCACTGAGAGAGTCATTCGTCATTGGAATGGGCTGCCCAGGGAGGTGGTGGAGTCACCGTCCCTGGAGGTGTTCAAGAGGGGACTGGATGTGGCACTTGGTGCCATGGTTTAGTCATGAGGTCTGTGGTGATAGGTTGGACTCGATGATCTTTGAGGTCTCTTCCAACCTTGGTGATACTGTGATACTGTAAAAGTATTTGCTTGGTTGAAGTTATGGTTTCAAATAATTTTGAAGATGAATTAAAATGTGAGGATCAGAGTCTGGTGAAACTGAGGCATGAAATTAGAAGAAGAACTCAGTGATGGAGCTGACTTTAGGTGAATTCAAGGAAAACAATGGATTTTCAACTAAGTCCATCTACAGTCAGCTCTGAATGCAGCCCTTTGTGTGTAAGCTCCTTTGGCAGGTGATGATTTAATTCTCCCACTCTAGGTCTGGAGCACAAAAACCCAGTTAGTGACATGTTCAGACTCATCTCTGTCAGGATGTAAATGTAATGCCTCTAGTAGGCGTGGGCTTTGCAGCAAACACACAAACCCGTGGCCACACACATTGTATAAGCCACTATTTCAGCATATAGCGAAGATGTGGTACCCAGAACAGATTGTGCAAGATCAGGAGACCTCATGCAGTCCATAATCTACTGCTAACCAGCAGTTACTATCAACTGGCCATCTGTTAAATGGGAATAGATGTTGCTCCATAACTTCCCTGGGTGTTATAATCTCATAATCCCAGCAGTGTGTGGGTTGGAAATGGCCTCTGGGGATCATCTAGTTCAACTCCCCTGTAAAAGCAGGCTCACCCAGGGCAGGTTGCCCAGGATCACAATGTCCAGGCAGGTTTGGGATCTTTCCAGAGAAATATACCATATACCTGGGCAGCCTGCTCCAGGGCTCCAACACCCTCACAGTAAAAAAGTTCTTCCTTTTGTTTAGATGAAACTCCCTGTGTTACTATTTGTGCCCGTTGTCCCTTGTCGTGTCACTGGGCACCACTCAAGAGACTGGCCTCTTGACACCAGTCCTTTAGATATTGATAAGCATTGAGAAGATCCCTTGTTGAGAGGCAACAAAGATGAATGGGGTATGAGAAAAGATTTCCCCACATTCTTGCTCCTCATGTGTCAGCAGCTTAGACCCCTCAGCGGTGGTGTTGATGGTTGCTTGCATTATTAATTACATTATTAAAATTTCTGTAGTTGATGCTCAGTAGTTGATGTTTAGAAACCCCTGGGAACTGTCCTGTGGATTACACTGCCTTAAGCAAAAACCTGGGGAATGAAATTCTTCCTCCCTCTTTGCTGACAAACTGACACACCCAAAATATAACCTGCTACAGCAGAACATGAAGCTTTTGAAAACTCATCTTTGTTTTCAAGAAGGTTTGCCAGTTCATAGGGTCATAGAATGGTTCGGGTTGGAAGTGGTCTTTCAAGGTCATCTAGTAAAATCCCCCCTGCAGTCAGCATGGACATCTTCAACTAGAGTAGGCTGCTCAGAACCCTAAACAATCTGACTTGGAATATTTCCAAGGATGCAGCATCTACCGCCTCTCTGGATAACCTGGGCCAATGTTTCACCACTCTTATCTCTAGCCTGAATCGCCCTCTGTTAGTCAAAAAAACATTACCCCTTGTACTGTCACAACAGGCTGTACTGAAAGCCCTGTCTCCATCTTATAGGTCCCCTTTACGTACTGGAAGGCCACAAGAAGGTCTCCCAGAAGCCTTCTCTTCTCCAGGCTGAACAGCCCCAGTGAGGCTGCATGAGGCTTGGTTTGGTTTGCATTGAATCTTGTGGTAATGGTCCTGCTTTCCTTCCAGGAATCATTGGGCTCTTCAACGTCATCAGCAAGGACTGTGATGCATCATGTACAGCAGACTATCAGGACTTCAGTGTGGGCAACAGGAACGTCTCCTGCTGCAGCACTGATCTCTGCAACACCAATGCAGCAGGCAGCATGAGCTCCAGCTATGGGCTGTCAGCAGGTCTAGCAGGCAGCGTGCTCTGGACCTTCCTGAACAGCAGACTGTGAGGAGAAGAGAGGATTTCCATGACCATACAAAGTCTTGCAGCAATCCTCTTATGACAAGAATTGTATCCAGGAGCAATGTGGTGTGGTTGGCATGCAGCATCCTTGGAGCTGATGGCTGATCTTTGCTGTATGAGAGCTTCTTAATTTCTGCTGTTGTATTGCTGTAGTGCTACCAGATAAGAAAATGTGTCCAGGTTATCTCCATAACATCTAAAATATACTTATTTGTGATTCAAATATGAGTGTGTGACCTTTAATCACTTAGTCATGCATTTCTGTCTCCAGCAACTGCAAGGTG
This sequence comes from Dryobates pubescens, assembly GCF_014839835.1. Taxonomy (NCBI): domain Eukaryota; kingdom Metazoa; phylum Chordata; class Aves; order Piciformes; family Picidae; genus Dryobates; species Dryobates pubescens. Next base: position 14,308,156 of record NC_071625.1, on the reverse strand, counting down.
TTGCATATCTGGCCAAGATTGAGTCTTAGTCATTCCTATGCTTCTTCCAGTAAGCTTTGCCCTTGTTGGAAACCTGCAAACCCAAGGCTCTGCATTCAAATGCAGGAGAGCCAACACATTGTATAAGCCACTGTCCTTATACACTAAATTTGTGTATATCAAAGATGTGGTGCCCAGAACAGGTTGTGCAAGATCAGGAGATGTCATGCAGACCATAATCTGCTGACAATCAGCAGTTCCTATCCACTGGCCATCTCTGAAAAAAATAGACATTTTACTTCCCTGAGTTTACAAAATCAAAGAAATATGGGGTTTGGAAGGGATCTCTGGGGATCACCTAATCTATCCCCCTGCTAAAGTAGGGTCACCCAGGGCAGGTTCCACAGGAACATGCCCAGAAAGGTTTGGAATCTCTCCAGAGAAGGAGACACCACAACCTCTCTGAGTAACCTGATCCAGGGGTCTGGTACCCTCACAGGAAAGAATTTTCTCCCATATGGAACCTGCTGGATTCTACTTTGTGCTTGTTGTGCTTTGTCCTGTCACTGGGCAACACTGAAAAGAATCTGGGCCTACTTCTTGCCCCCCACCCTTTAGCTCTTGCTGAGCACTGAGAAGATTCACTCTCAGGCTGCTCTTCTCCAGGCTCAACAGCCCCAGGGCTCTCAGCCTTTCCTCCTCACAGAGATGCTCCAGGCCCCTCAGCATCTTCATAGCCTCTGGACCCTCTCCAGTAGTTCCCTGTCTCTTCAAGTGGGGAGCCCAGAACTGGACCCAGGACTCCAGCTGCATCTAGGGCAGAGTACAGAGAGAGGAGAACTTCCCCCAACCTTCTTCATGCACTCTGGTAGACTCTGGCTTTCTTGAACACAAGGGCACTTTGCTGGCTCATGGTGAATTTGTCATCCACCAGCAGAGGGTGGAGGACTGAAAAGGGAGGCAGATTGGCCATGAGCTCAGTTTTCCTCTCTCACACTCTAAGAACTATTGGAGCTGCAAAGATGTACAGAGCCACAGGTTGAAATAGCAAAGGTTCATTTACTTGGTGGAGATAAATCATCTGAACAATCCATAGCCATGGGACAAGTGCCAGCATCAAATTTTGGATGAAGTCAGTGGGATGTCAGTAGATAATGACACTGTATGCTGTTGTGAAAGAGGAAAATACATAAACCTTTGAGATTCAAGACTTTAACAAGCTGCTAATTGCAGGAAACATGGAAGGGGTTTCCCCTGAAGGGAAATCCAAAATGAACCACCCTCCTCATGAGTCATGTCTGGGTATTGGCAGAGGGAGGTTTTGGGAACCTTCTAGATCTTAGTCACTGAAAACATGGATCATTCAGGTGTTGATCTCCCAGACAGGTTGCTTTCTTCATGTGTGGCCAGCTCCATAAACTCTCTGGTCCATCAATTCATCTTCTTGCACTGTAAGAAGCAAGCTGGAGCACCTGTCTTATGAGGACAGGCTAAGAGAGTTGTGGCTGTTTGGTCTGAAAAGGAGAAGGCTCTGGGAAGACCTTTTAGCAGCCTTCCAGTACCTGAAGGGGCCTCACAGAAAAGCTGGAGAGGGGCTATTTATAAGGGCCTGTGGTGACATGATGAGAAGGAATGTTTTTAAACTAGAGCAGGTAGCTTTAGACTGGATATTATAAGACATTCTTTACTGTGAGGGTGGTGAGACATTGGAATGGGTTGCCCAGAGAAGTTTTGGACTCTTCATCTATGGAAGTGTTTAAGACCAGGCTGGATAGGGCATTGAGCAACCTGGTCTAGTGGAAGGTTGCCCTGCCCATGGCAAGGGGGTTGGAACTAAATGATCTTTAAGGTCCCTTCCAGCTCAAGCCATTCTATGATCCTGTGAAGAAGGTCCCTGGCATGCTACTGCCCTCTGCCCACTTTCTGAAGCAATTCTCAGGCAGTCAGGCATATCTACATCCAATGATCTTTCTCAACCAGCAATGTAGGTATAACAGTCCTTTTTGGGGACTGGGAGTTTCTTCCATATGGAAATGGCCAAAACACACTAGCCAGCACCAAAGCCACCGGAGGCTGCAAGGATACTCTAGAGAGGTCAAATACATTCAGCTCTGAAAATTCTGGTGTCAGAAGCTTTTAGCATGAACGTGATACTGTGATACCTGTGTTCTGGCATATTTCTCCCATGTGGCAATGACACTTTCATGCTGGAGCACTATGTCTAGGAGTTGCTTGCTGGATCCAAATGAGGACTTTCTCATACTCAGGTGTTGAGACCTGATGCCTAAATCCTTACAAGCTGAAGGAACAACTTCTCCTCCCAGATTCTTCTCTGCACACTTGTGGAAGGAGTCCATGATCAACCACTGAGTGACTCTTCTTGGGATTTATCTGCAGATATATCCTCTCTATGGATATATCTGCAGGTTTTGCATGCAGTGAGGAAGGTGCTGGGGATTAGATAGTTTTGAGAAGATGCAACTGGACCATGGCTGGGTTAGACACAATAAAGAGCAGAATAGGAAGTCCCTGTGGACATGATGTGGGGCTAGCTGGTGGAACTGCTGCTGGATGGATGTTTGCCACTTGCAATAGCACAAAACCACACTCTCCATTCAGGTCACCTCCAAAACAACCCTCTAAATTCTGGGAAGGATTAAGAGGTGGCAAATTGGGGCAGATAAATTGCTCCACCATGGGTCAGAACCTGGGCTGGGCTAGGGCAGGACCAGGAAGAGGCCTGTTTTTCCAAGTACTACGACTCCACATTGACAGAAAGGCTGGCTTCTCCTCCTGCCTTGTAAACACCTAACAATGAACACAAACAGCACATAGTCCCTCCTGCTCTGGTCTGCATCTTCTGCCAGCAGCATTTTCTGTTGGTGCAGAAGATTTGGCATCAGGCTACTAGGCAAGCCCTGGCTGAAGGTTGATTTGCTCTCTGGATGCTGAGATAAAGGTCTAAGAGTCACCTTAGGAGTCACCTTGCTGGTGAAAAACAAGCACATTTATTTGAAAAACAAGGGTATTTTTTTAAGTCCAAGCAAGTTGTTTCTTGGCATTGCTGGCTGAAAGGCTTTATCCTCTCAGCTTCTCCTATCTTTTCCACACTTTTCAAAAGGCCTAAAATTGAAGAGAAGCTCTTTAAACGACTCAATCTATCATGCATGGGAGAGATTTCTCTTTCTCCAGGAGCAAACTGAGGTGCATTTATTTAAATAATAAATATATGGACAATAACATGGTCCATTTCTTCTCTTCAAGGGCAGCAGCTGCACTTTTCCAAAGGATGCATTGTGGATTCAACATCCACAGTTCCTCAGTGAGGTTACTTCTTATAAAAGGAAAAGTTAAAGCAACTTTGGTCTAAGGGAAGGGAAGGGAAGGGAAGGGAAGGGAAGGGAAGGGAAGGGAAGGGAAGGGAAGGGAAGGGAAGGGAAGGGAAGGGAAGGGAAGGGAAGGGAAGGGAAGGGAAGGGAAGGGAAGGGAAGGGAAGGGAAGGGAAGGGAAGGGAAGGGAAGGGAAGGGAAGGGAAGGGAAGGGAAGGGAAGGGAAGGGAAGGGAAGGGAAGGGAAGGGAAGGGAAGGGAAGGGAAGGGAAGGGAAGGGAAGGGAAGGGAAGGGAAGGGAAGGGAAGGGAAGGGAAGGGAAGGGAATTAACCAGGATGGAAGAGACCCTTGAGATCATCGAGTCCAACCTATCACCCAACACTATCTAATCAACTAAACCATGGCACCAAGTACCCCATCCAGTCTCTTCCTAAACACCTCCAGGGATGATGACTCCACCACCTCCCCAGGCAGCCCATTCCAATGGCAAATCACTCTTTCTATGAAGAACTTCTTCCTAACATCCAGCCTAAACTTCCCCTGGCACAGCTTGAGACTGTGTCCTCTTGTTCTGGTGCTGGTTGCCTGGGAGAAGAGACCAACCCCCATCTGTCTACAACCTCCCTCCAGGTAGTTGTAGAGAGCAACAAGGTCTCCCCTGAGCCTCCTCGTCTCCAGGCTAAGCAACCCCAGCTCCAGTATGACTTGTGGTAGGAAACACTGCAGACACAGCTCCAGCAGAAAAGAAAATAGCTTGTATTATTGTTGTGTTGTTGGATTTGCTTCTGGCAGCATTAGCCTAGTGTCCATCATCTCTGTGGGTAATGACAAGGATGTTCATTATATCTTATGGTCCAGTAGAAGTTGATTGAAGGAGCTTGGATTGTTTAATCTGGAGAAAAGAAGGCTGAAGGGAGATTTTCTTCCTCCCTACAATGACCAGGTTGGAGCCAGGCTAGTGTTGGTCTCTTCTCTCAAGTAACTGGCGATGGGACAAGAGGAAATGGCCTCAAGCTGCACCAGGGGAAGTTTAGGTTGGACACAAGGATAAATGTCTTTACTGGAAGAGTGCTCAGGCACTGGAACAGGCTGCTCAGGGCGGTGGTGGAGTCACCATCCCTGGAGGGGTTCAAAGAGTCTGTAGATATGGCACGGTGGGACATGGTTTAGTGTTCATTGTGGTGTTGGGTTGACAGCTGGACTTGAGGATCTTACAGGTCTTTTCAACTTTAATGATTCTATCATCCTAGAAGTTACACTCAGTACCTGTACCTGCTAGGAAAAACGTCCCCAGGGCCACCTGAATTCTATTCAATCTCTGGAAACTGGTTAAAAATGTTTGATGGCACTGGAGAAAGTCTCTGAGGTGGAGAGGTCAGATGAGCTGGCACCTAAGGACCAGCACCTCCTTGCTGTGCTCCACATTTCTTCTATGTCCCGCGGCAAATTACGCAGCCTCTCCATACCTCTGCCTTGTACAGATGTTATCAGGGCCAGTATGTGGAAAGATGCTCAGATAGTGACTGCCCCAACCCATTACATGGGGCCAGGAGAGAGAGGCTAAAAATAAGCTTGAATAGTCAATGAACATAACAGAGCTGGAGAAGGATTACCCGCTACCAACCCACCCTGCACAGCCACATTCCTGCCCTGAGTTACACACCTGCTGTTGTGCAATGAGGCTTTTTGTGGACCAAACAGATTATAGAGAGAACCTGCAGTAAGCTCAGCTCTGCCAGCTGCTAAGCTACTGGATAATAACTAAAAACAATCCAAAGACCTGCCTTTTGATTGCAGATCAACCCCAAAGTAATTGTACTAGCCAGGTTGATTGGACAGGGTGTATGAAGACAAGCCTGGTCTAGTGGGGGATGTCTCTGCTGACTGCAGGGGAGGTTGGGCTGGGTGACCTTTGGAGATCCCTTCTGGCCTGGACCGTTCTATGATTCTATAAGATTGTGTCTTACCACCTTGACTAACCCCACTCCCATCCTGCCACCTGAGAACTCTGCATGGCAGAGAAATCCATCACTAGCTCATTTCTTGACTATCTTGAGCCCTACTAATGTCCTTCTGAGCTAAATCACAGGAGTCCTTGCAAAACAGATGCTGCACCCATGGCTACTCTGGTGATGCTTTCATAGCCCAAAGCCCTCAGGCTGAAGTAGAACACAAAGCTGCCTCTTTCCTGCTGAATGATGTGACAAGAAGCAGACACCATCCTGAAGACAACTAAAGACATAGGAGGCAAGATGACTGTGTGGACACACTCTGAAGATGGTTGGTGAAGTGAGGCTGTGCTGATCTACCTCCCATAATGATGCTAATTGTCCAAGAAGAGCCTAAGAGAAGGGTCTTATTTACTCAACATCTTTAGTAGGACACTAAGAATTGAGGAACACCATCACTGTCCCCAAACAGACCTCACACATCACTACCAAATGAACAGAACCACAGAATGGTAGGGATTGGAAGGGACATGTGGAGATCATCGAATCCAACCCCCTTGTCAAGGCAGGTTCACCTAAAGAAGGTCATGTAGAGACATGTCCAGGCAGGTTTTGAACATCTCCAGAGATGGAGATTCCACCACCTCTCTGGCCATCCTGTGAGTGCTCCCTCACCCTTAAACTGAAGAAGTTTCCCCTCATGTTTAAATAGAACTTCTTATCTTCAAGTTTGTGCCTGTTACCCTTGTCCCGTCACTGGGTGCCACTGAGACAAACCTGGTCCCATCCTGCTGACACCTACCCTTTAAGTGTTTATAAGCATTATAAGATCCCCCCTCAATCTTCTATTTGTTCAGACTAAACCCACCCAATTCTCTCAGTCTTTCTTCATAAGGCTTCTTAATCATCTTCACAGTATTTTTCTATACCCTCTCCAGCAAGTTTCTGTGCTTGAACCAGTGAGCCCAGAACATAATATTTGAGGTGTGGCCTCACCAGGGCAGAGTAGAGGGGGAAAAGAACCTTCCTCAACCTGCTTGCCACAGTCTTCTTGATGCACCTCAGGATATCATTGGCATTCTTGCCACAGGAGCACCTTGCTGGCTTATGGTCATTCTGTTGTCTACCACTTACCTCACCCTAGTTACAGCTTTCATCTTGCTCACATGTAGGATAACTTTTAAACTTAACTAGTTCTCCTCCAACCTATCAGACATACTTCCTGGTCACTTCTTTCTTCATCAACCACTTCTATTACTCCACATAACCCAAATCCTTTGAGTTACCCAAGCACAAATTGCCAGGTCACTGGCACAGGCAAAATAGACCTTGATATATGGAAGAGCTTGTTTCATCTCTGCCCAAAGCTGACAATTATTCCTGTCCATGAGCTCTTTATTTCTAGCTACAGGGACTGTTTGCATACCTAGAATCCCAAATGATGCATCTACCCAACAGCCTTGTAGGACTGGCAGTACCATTAGGCTCAGTGAGTGGATTGGTACTGAAGGTTGAGGAGAGTGGTCAGGTATTGGAACAGGCTGCCCAGGGAGGTGGTGGAGTCACCACCCGTGAAGGTATTGTGTGGACATGGCACTTCAGGACAGAGTTTATTTGCCATGGTGGTGTTAGGTTGACAGTTTCACTCAACAATCTTGGAGGTCTTTTCCAACTAAAACAATTCTATGATCACTTGGGCACACATTTCTCATTTCCAGCCTTAATATTTCATGGCCACCTATGTGTCTGGTGTCACCATCTTTCACCAGAGTGGTCTTCCCTTCTAAATTGCCTGCTGTTGAGTATGCCCAGAGCTGGGAATATTTTCTCCTTCTAGTAAGAAAGCCCAGCTCTTTTAGCCTGATATAGTCATTGTCATCTTCATTCTACCCTTTGTATGGACCTCTGTCTGGGTGGTGAGAAATGCACACAGTGTTGCAAGTGTGGTCTTGTTGGTACTTTACACAATGGCCTGAGCCATGCTGTGTCCTCACTGACACAGCCCCCAATCATGACAGCTTTCTTCATGCTTCATCAGGCGTTTGGCATTGATTCAGCCTGTGATCAACTGATACTCTCATGTCTTTCATCTTTCCAGTCATCTACAGGTGACCTCCTAGTTTACCATGTAACTTACTTATTACACTGTATGATCCTATTAATATGTGACTTGCATCCAAGCCACCTGGTTGTTTACAATATCCTGATCCTTCTTGGCATGGTGGATGCTTCCCAAATTTATATCATCACTTAATTTCATTGACACCATCCTATTTAGCATCTTTGAAGGTCTTCACATAAAATACTAATCAAGAAGATACCAAGACATGATATTAATCAAGAGGACATCAAACTGCTGGAGCAGGTCCAGAGAAGGTCTACAAAGATGATCAAAAGCTGGAGAACCTCTCCTATGGTGACAGGCTGAGAGTGGTGGGGTTGTTCAGCCTGGAGAAGAGAAGGCTCTGTGGAGACCTTATAGCAGCCTTCCAGTACCTGAAAGGAATTACAGGAGAGCTGGGGAGGGGCTTTTCTTAAGGGGTTGTAGTGATAGGATGGGAAGAAATGGATTGAAGCTTGAGGAGTGTAGATTTAAATTGGGTGTTAGAAAGAATTTTTTTATAGTGAGGATGGTGAGACGCTGGAACATGTTGCCTAGGGAGGTCATGGATGTCCCCTCCCTGGAGGTGTTCAAAGCCAGGTTGGATGAGGTCTTGAGCAGTCTGGTCTAGTGGAAGGGATCCCTGCCAATGGAAAGGGGGTTGGAGCTAGATAATCTTTAAGGTCCCTTCCAACTCAAGCCATTCTGTGTTTCTGTGAATCAATGAATCTATGATTAAGACCAGTTCCTAAAAAGCTGCCTACTGACCTCCTCCATGTTCATCTTCTTCCTAACACTTCAAAAAACTTTGAACCCATCTACTTCCAACCCTTTAAAAAGATCCCACCCAGACTGAAATGATTTCATTTTCCACCCATGCCATCTTGATAAATATTCTCCTATCCCATTGCTTTATTACATTGAAGAACTCATAAAAATCAGGCTTTCTTAACATGAAATTAAGTAAAGTCATTGTCTTGTTTTTTAATCCTTTTCATGTTTTTCATTATGGTCTCCTTCAAAAATGGTTCTTAATCTTGGCATGTTATCAAGGGGCGACAAAGTACTCCTGCTTCTCTCTTTCATTTAGGTGTTAAATTCTAACCAGTTGGATAATATCTAGAACTTCATCACTTTGTGACTCATATTTGGGAGTGGATCTGTTTTTCCATATGCCAGTTCTCTAAAAGTTCTGGGATGGAAAAATATCCTGCCCTACTTTATCCCAACTTTAAAACATTATTCTTTCTTATTCCACCCCAGATGTGGTTTCTTCTATTTCTGGACACCTGTCTTTCCCCTCAAAGTCAAAAGCACTTTCTCTATTGAATAAGTAAGTGGTTTCATTTAATATTCAGTTTTCATCCATCACACCTTCATGACTCTCAATGGAAGGTGTGAATAATTTTAACATTTAATGCCTTGCCTGGGATCTCAGACTGTTGCAAATTTTCACTTTATATATTTCTTAACTTCTGTCATGCAATGTTGTCTGCTCCTCAGTATTTGCTTCCATTCTTTCATGCTTCCTTCTCATTCCTGTTCTGATCCTTGAAATGATTATTCATCCATTTCAGGCCACAGTTATCCTTCTGTAGATGGTTTTCCTCCACTTTTCCTCTTTGTTAGGGAAACAAATTCCAGGCAGGTTCCTGATTCTTTGATTTCAAGGAATCACAATCTTCATGCCTTCCATCCACATCTTTGAACTACCAGTTCACTCACCCTCTCTACAGCCACTATGTATTGACATCATTTCTGGACCACTTCCAGAAAAGGACAACAAAGCTGATGAAGAGTCTAGAGAAGAAATTGTGTAAGGGCTGGCTAAGGGAACTGGGACTGTTCAGAAGAGGAAGTTGAGAGGAGACCTTGCTGCTCTCCACAAGAACCTGAAAGAAGGTTGTAGTGAGTTGGGGGTTGGTCCCTTCTCCCTAATATCTGGTAATAGAACAAATGGAAATGGCCTGAAATTGTTCCAGGGGAGTTTTAAGTTGGATATTTGGAAAAATTTCTTTCCTGCAAGAGTGGTCAGGCATTGGAACAGGCTGCTCAGGGAGGTGATGGAGTCACAGTCCCTGGAGGTGTTCAAGAAACCTGTGGCCATGGCAGTGTGGGACATAGTTTAGTGGGAATGGTGGTGTCAGATTGGTGGTTGGACTCAATGGTCTTGGAGGCCTTTTCCACCTGAAACATTTCTGTGATTCCATGATTCATGCCTTCTTGCCACATCCTTGAACTCACAGTTCATTCACCATTCCTCCGGCCACCACATATCAAAATGTATCATTGATACCTGTTTATCCACAACTGAATCGATCCAAGCCTCAGATGGATCAGGGGCAAATATTGTTCCAAGTGGGTTAGAAACCTGAGCCCAAATACCTCAAAAAAAAATATCTCTGAAGGGAAATGGAAGAGACATTTGGTCTATGTTGTAGGTGGCTAAATGAAACTGAAGCTAGATTAGATCAAAATTAATTTGAACAGCTAAACCCTGGACAGGCAGCTGGGCTCTGGAAACATGTAGGATACTCAGAAGAAAACCAGCTACTGTAGGTAAACAAAGAGAGCAGGGGCATTTCATCTGGACATATGGATGAATTGAAATAAGCTCTCCTACAAAAAAACCAGACCTGAGAGATTTGAGGTTGTTCAGCCTGAAGAAGGCTCCAGGGAGGCCTTATTGAAGCCTTTCAGAACTTAAAAGGGGTCTATAACAAAGACAGGAACAGATGTTTTAGCAGGACCTGTTGTGACAGGATGGTTTTAAACTGCCAGAGGGAATGTTTATACTAGAGGGAAGGAAGAAAATGTTGACACCGAGTGCAGTGAGACTCTGGCCCAGGTTGCCCAGGGAGGTGGCAGATGCCTTATCCCTGAAACCATTCCAGGTGAGATTGGGGCTCTGAGAAACCTTGCAGACATCCCTGCTGACTGCAGAGGGGTTGGACTAGAAGAACTTTAAAGGTCCCTTGCACCTCAAACCATTCTGTGAATGAGGAAGTTTAGTCCTACTGGGAAGGCTAGGCATAGTTCTGTGTGAGGATGGCATTTCTTTCTCCAGTTTGAGCAAGAATCTCTTCTCGATTGAGACACTGATTCAGATTCAGGCACAGCAAAAAGGAGATTCATGAATAAAACCTGTTTGGGGAACATTGTCCTGTTCAGCTGCCATTTGCATGTGCTCTTCATGAAGTGGGAGGGTGAAGATTATTAACAAGAAGATTGGACACCATACATCAAAGCCGTCCTCATTCTGCCGATCCAGGGACGTCCCAAGCCTTACTTGTGACCAGTGTAACAGATTTGTAATGGTTGGTCCTTTGTGATTAAAATCACAACAGATAGATTAAGCTGCAAGTTTTCTACATGCCAGTGTGTGAATAGTAGGTAGCCCATGAGTATTTTTTAATTGCTCACTGTTCTCTTTGGCAAAGAACTCCTGTTGATATCCCATCCAACTTACTCTGCAACCACATTCAGTCACTGTTATTCATGCAGTCATAGCTTCAAAATCCACCATCTCTCAACCCCCATACCTCCCTTCCCTCCACCCCCTGGCCTCTTCTCTTTAGCATTTCTTTTTGTCTTCCAAACTACCCGTGGAAGTAGCCTCCTCAGGAAAGCATGCAGCAGATATCCAACTGGACATTAGTTCAACATGGCACTGAGGAGGACACACCTTGAATACTGTGTTCAGTTTTGGGCTCCTCACTCCAAGAAGGACACTGAGGTGCTGGAGCATGCCCAGAAGAGGACAACAAAGCTGGTGAAGGGTCTGGAGCACAAGCCTCATGAGGAGCAACTGAGGGAACTGGGGTTGTTCAGCTTGGAGAAAAGGAGGCTGAGGGGAGACCTTCTCACTCTCTACAACTCCCTGGAAGGAGATTGTGGTGAGGCAGGGTTCAGTCGCTTCTCCCTGCAATCAACAAAAGGAAATGTTCTCAAGTAGCACCAGGGGAGGTTTAGATTGGATATTAGGAAAAATTTCCTAAGTGAAAAAGTGGTCAGACACTGGAACAGGCTGGCCAGGTGGGTGGTGGCATCGCCATCCCTAGAGGTGTTCAAAAAACGTGTGGACATGGCACTTTGGCTAAAGGTTTCAAAGCCATGGTGGTGTTCGGTCAACAATTGGGCTTGGTGACCTTAAGAATTTTTTTCTAACTGAAGTGATTCTGTGATTTAATGATTCTAATGTCCTGATGTTAGGTGAAAGAAGGACACATATTTGGAACACAGCCAGAAGTGCTGATCGCTGTGTCACATGAAAGAAACTGTGTTTGCTAACGGGCAAATCTGCCTAGTGCTTGGGAAAGCAAAGCAGCATCTCCACATCTGTAACCTGAACCTATGCAAAAGATTCTTCATCAGACCTCAGAGCAAGCTTCTACCTTCAGTCATTTACTTAGTAGAGCTCCACCCCATCAGCAATGATGAGAATGTGGATAGAAAGAGGCTAGAGGAATGTTTCCACGACCATAACATTAACTGTTCCTACAGCTCCACCAGCAAAATCATTTCACAGTCCTACAAACCAGACCTCTCATCTATAACCTAACAATATTTATACCCATCCACCTCCTCAGAGGTTGTTGATCTGTTCTCACAACTGAAGATACTTTGAAGGCAGCAGTCTCCAAAAAACATGCAGTCCAACAGAAGTGTCTGAGCCACTTCAGTGTCCTCTCAACATATTGAGCATGACCTCAAAGACATCTGGAGTGAGCTGCTCATCTGAGACCTTCTTCTCTGTGTCCTTTTAAAACCCTTCTTTGGAGGTTTTCAAGACCAGGTTGGATGATGCCTTGAGCAATCTGATCTTGTTCAGAGGAGGTTGGAGTAGATGATCTCTGAGGTCCCTTCCAACCTAAGCCATTCTATGACAAGGGTTTGTGTACATTTGCTATGAAGAACTGCAGGTGACCTAGCCCTGACTTTTGAAAGGTTCCTTTCAAAGCCAGTGAAGGGAAGCAGGTTCCACAGTGCCATTCATTTTTGGATGCGGCTTTTGTCCAAAGCCGTTGTGATAACTTGTGCATGTACCTGCCTGCAGAAAGAAAGGCATAAGGTGATTCACCCAGGAGATATCTATGTTCTAGAAGACAGGTTGCATTTAAGTCTGATGACACCTGCTTGGGATTTTGTGGCTTGCTTCACTCTGTTTGTGACTGTGCAAAATTTTGATGGCTATTGATCCGCTGCATTATCTGTGCTCCCACAGCTTCTGGCCCTGGATCTACGTGGCCAGAGAAGCTGTAGATGCACCATCCTTGGAAGTGTTCAAAGCCAGGTTGGACAGGGCTTTGATGAACCCGGTCTAGTGCAAGGTGTTCTTGCCCATGGCAGGGGGGTTGGAACTAGGTGATCTTTCAGGTCCCTTCCAACCCAAGCCAGTCTATGATTCTTTGATTCCATTAACATTCTTGAACACTGGAACAGGATCCCCAGGGAGGTGGTTGAATCCCCATCCCTGGAGGTGTGCAAAAGATGCAGAAATGTAGTCCTGAGGGACATGGTTTAGCACCAGATTTCATAGAATTAGATAATGGTTGGACTCAGTGGTCTTAAGGGTCTTTTCCAGCCAAAATTAATCTATGATCCTATGTTTCTATTCTATGATAAAGAGGGAAAATGTCCCTGCTAGGAAAGGGAGGGACCAGGCCCTTCAACTGGCAAGTCTTTGCATGTTGTCCACTCCTGCAGAAGGTTACTCAGAGACCAACAGTGCCATCAGCTGATTAAAGTATGAACCAAGACGTTGAAGACTCCCAACCAACAGTAGCCCCATGAATGCTCACAGCACAGCTCAGTGTTTACTCTAAATCATCCATCTTTCAAATGGAAAACCACATGGTCACATGAGACTCTGGATTTCTCTTTGATACTCCCCCATGAGGAGACACCTGTGCTTAACATCTTAGATAATGACTGGACTCAATGATCTTCAAGGTCTTTTATAACCAAAACAATTCTGTGATTCAAAGAAAAAGCCCCTAGAAGAAAGACCTAAAGAGCTCCTAGGGGAATGCTCACACTTTCACCCTTCTCCAGTCTAATGAAACCTGCATTCCTTTCTGCCCAGTGGCAGAGTTTCATCAGGAGGGTGGAGAGCAACTCCACCCCAACAAGCGTATATTCTTGTTATTAGTGCACACCCGTGAGACGTGAATGCTTCGATTTAGCTGAACACATCACCAGGCACCACTGTAGCCAGGTTATGGACAGCATGGCTTCCTGGTACTGAGTCACAGCTGCAGATGGCAGAGCCCACACACTCATCCAAACGGTGTCCAGTAAAAATCTGCCCTCTTTGAATCACAGCAACTGAACTTGAGCTGACTCAATGCACTGAGCAGTAGTCTCTCTCTTTGCCTCTACTGCATCAATCAGCATGGTATCTGGAAACCTGATAGCAGACTCCATCCTGCAAAGCAGCTCCCAACAAAGACACTGACATCAAGCAGACTGATGCCGTGGCTACAATGCCATGGCCACAGTGTCAAACATAGTTGCTTGATACACATCTCTTAGAGTCTTCATAGAATAGCAGGTTGGACGGGACTAAAGGGATTAAAGCCCTGGAGGACAGACCTTGCAGAGAATCACAGGATGGTTTGGGGTGGAAGGGAACTTTAAAGAACATGCAGTCCAACAGTGCAATGAGCATGTACATCTTCAATTAGATCAGGTTCATCAGATCCCCATCCAACCTGACTAGGAAAGTTTCCATGGATGGGAGCATCTACCACATCTCTGGGCAGCCTGGGCCAGTATTTCATCACTCCCAGTGTGAAAAATGCCTTCCTTCTCTCTCTGGTCTTAATCTCTCTCTTTTAATTTCAAACCATCACCCCTTGTCCTATCACAATAGGCCCTGATGAAAAGTCTGTCCCCATCTGTCTTATCAGCCTCTTTAAGTACTAAGAGGCCACAAGGTTTCCCTGGAGCCTTCTCTTCTCCAGGATGAACAACCCCAACTCTCTCAGCCTGACCACACAGCAGAGGAGCTCCCTTACATCATCTTTGTGGCCTCCTCTGGCCCCATTCCAATGGGTCCATGTCTCTCCTGTGCTGAGGACTCCAGAGCTGACCCCATTGCTGTTGGTGGAATCTCAACAGAGCAGAGGGACAGAATTCCCTCCCTCTACTTTCTGTCCTCACTGCTGGGGATCAACACAGAACACAGCTGACACTGGGGTGGGAGCACACAAGGCCAGCTCATCTCCAGCTTTTCAGTCACCAGCATATCCAAGACCTTCTGCTCTCAATCTCATCATCCTTCAGCCTGTATTGATACTCCCATGTGCAGAACCTTGAACTTAGTCTTCTTGAACCTCATGAGGTTCACCTGGGCACACTTCTCAAGCCTGTCCAGGTCCCTCTGGATGATAAAGGAGTTAAAGATCCCACCAAAGTCTGTCAAAGCGATATCCTGGACAAAATGCATCTCCATGGGGCCAGGAAAAGTACAACAGCAAGCAATTAAGTTTAGTAGAGGGGTGCAATGAGAACCATTGGCCATAGAAGCTGCATAAATCAGAGCAGAAATAATTTGCACCGGGGAAATTTTATTGTTCCGGTGGTTGCTAACCAGCCACTGGAACAGCTTATCAAACCTTGGTCACAGGGCATCTCTATAAAACATGGTTTCTGTTTCATTCAAAGAAGAATTAACTGTTAACAGAAGTTAGATCAGATATTTGATGAACCACGTGGACTTCTTGCCTGTGAACATTTCATTTACGTCATCTACCTTTCCTTACAGACGTGATAAGCCGAGAGAGATGGTATCTACTTAGGTCAGCTTATAAAGAAGGCCAGTCTCAGAGGGACAGGCTGGGACTGGTTTTGGATTGATAGCACTGAAGATTCAGAGGGGCTTTTTGGCACACTTATCTTTCCCCCTACACAGCACAGCTCATTTATATTCTCAGATCTCCCGACCTGGAATGACATTTTGACTGAAGTCCCCCATGGCTCCTTTTAGGCAGGGTTCAAAACCTGGCTCAGGCTTCATTCCACCACTGATAAAGACAGATGGGAATTTAAGTCCTCTTGAGTCCTACAAGCTGTCTAAGGCTATGCAAACTTTTGTATCAAGCCATTTCTTCCTCATATTTATCAAGCTCCATCTTAAAACAAGTGGGATTTCTACCCTGCCTTTGTTTTTAGGAAAAACTCATTTTTTTCCCTGGTGTTCCCTCAGACTTCCAGCTTCATTTAACTCACAGAATCATTTAACTCATAGAATCATTTAACTCATAGAATCATTGAGGTTGGAAAAGAGCTCTAAGATCATCAAGTCCAGCCCTCAAACTAACACCACCACAGCCACTAAACCATGTCCCAAGGTGCCACATCTACTCCATTTCTGAACACCTAGAGGGACAGGGATTCCACCACCTCTGTGGGCAGCCTTCTCCAATGCTTGGCCCCAGTCACATTAGTCTTAGCTCTAGCCCAGTGTGATCTTCCAGCTCCCACTGTAGCTCTGTTTCCATGGTTTCTGGTATTTCTGAGAGGGAGAAGAAAAAAGAAATAACTCTGTTCTAAGCTAATATAGGACAAGGATTTTCACTGATATCTTTGGGGTGGGTCAAACTCCCCCCAGTCTTCCCTTTGCTTTCTTTTTTTCTTTTCCCATCAGGACTCCTTGTTTTCTCGACAGAAGCAGTAAAATTCCCAGTGAGGAGCCACCAGAGCTTCATGCCAGGGTTAGTGCTTCCATAGTTAGTCTTCTAATAGCCTTTCTCACACCCCAGCACATGATTTGGCACCAACCATGTTTGTGTGCATTTGGTTTTGTTTCCAGGGATCTGACTCACTGGAGCCTCCTGGTTACTTTTACATCAACTAACATCAGTGGGTCTTCCCTTTCCTCCACAATTTTAGTGGCACAATCCCAGCTCCTGTCTCCCTATGAAGTCTGGCACTCCTGCACACTCAGCCCTTCTACAGGAGCTTTAACAGCCCCAGCTCAAGTGTTTTCCCAAAGCTCTGCCTCATGGCAGACCTCAAAGCTTTCCAGGCCACTAGAGGGTTAAGTGCCAAATCGGAGCCAAACAATCACAGAATCATAGAATTGTTTAAGTAACAAAAGACCTTTAATACCATCAAGTCCAACTGTTAACCCAGCACAGCCAGCTCACCCCTAAACCCTGTCCCTCAGCAACACATATGCACAGCTTTTCAATCCCACCAGGAATGGTGTCTCCACCACTTCCTTGGGCAGCCTGATCCAAGGCTTGACAACCATGTTGGTAAAGAAATTGTTTCTAACATCCAACCTAAACCTTCCCTGGTACAACCTGAGGCCATTTCCCTTGATGACCTTAGAGGCCTTCTCGAAGCAAAACAATTCTATGATTCTATGATTCTCTATCCCCAGGAGTGCATTGGTTTTCTTCGTGTATCTGGTCTCTGAAATCACAAGCAGATAAAATATAGATGATGGTTTGCACTGTCACAAGCAAGCAAGCGTTAGGATTCGTACCTCTCGCTCTCCCTTTCCCACAGCACAATTCTGATCCCACTGTCCCGGCTCATTTGGCTTTGTGTCATGCATGACTGTGGAAAATGTCATTAGCCATGCTTCTCAAGTTACTGAGAACCCTTCAAGGAGCAGCACTTTCCCAAAAAGCCCCATTCTCTCATTAAGAAGAGTGTGACCAGCAGATGGATGCTATAATGAGGCCACAGCTGGAGTAGAGTTATGGGCTTAGGGGCCTGGAGCATCTCTGTGAGGAGCAAAGGCTGAGAGAACTGGAGCTGTTTAGCCTGGAGAAGAGCAGCCTGAGAGGGGGTCTGATCAATGCTCAGCAAGAGCTAAAGGGCAGGGGACAAGAGGGTGGGACCAGAGTTTTTTCAGTGGCGCCCAGTGACAAGACAAGGGGAAATGGCACAAAATAGAACTTGTGGGATTCCACCTAAACAGAAGAAAATCTTCTTTTTTGTGAAGGTGCCAGAGCACTGGACCAAGCTGCCCAGAAAAGTTGTGGAGCTCCCTCTCTAGAGAGATTCCAAATCTGCCTGAACATTCTGTTCCTGGACATCCCACTGTGGGTGACCCTGCTTTAACAGGGTTGGTCTACGTGATCTTCATAGATCATTTCCAGGCCCCACCATGCTGGGATTCTATGTTTTGGTGACTTCCACTCCCAGCAGCTCAGTACCAGCACTCAGTAACTAAGTCCCTGGTATCCAGACCTCCAGCTTTATTTTGCACCAGAGTTGGGGAAATAGGCATGTTTGGGGCAATCACAGGCATGCCAACTTCCCACCCTCCGGTCCAGAGCGCAGTCAGCATGAGAACATGGCACAGGGTTTGCTGAGGCTGAGCCAACAATACACGTGGAAGCCCAGCCTGCTGCTGCTTGCATCTGGTCTGCTGTTGCCCAATGCAACACACATGACACAATCCAGCTCTCGGCTGATGGAGCCAGACTGGAAGCCACAAGCATACCTTGTCACATTCCCCATCCCAGCACCAGCATGGGGCCACCCCTTGCAGTGCAGGCTGTGTTTTTCCTTTTCCATGGGACCAGCCCCAGGACACAAACCTGCAGAAGAGATGACGTATGGCCAGGAGGCTTCTCCTTGTGATGATGTCACCTCCTCGGGGAACTTGTTTCTCTACAAATCCCAATCCAGACTGGAGCTGAGCATTTCCCTGATCACTCTCAGGGAATCCACCCACCAGATCAGCAGGAGGTGGAGGGTGGGAAAACATATAAAGCTCCCTGGGAGCAGTTCTCTTTGACTGGCCCTGCTGCACGGATCTGCTCTCAGCATGAAGACACTTCTGGTTGGGTTCCTCCTTGGCCTGGCATACGTGGAGTTGGGTAAGACCGCTGCATTCCCAATGTTTCATGGACCCCTGGGAAATGCCTGGGAAGGGAGGGGAAAGGCATGAAAGCAGAAAGACCTGGCAAGCCCTAGGTAGGGGAAACAGAGACTTTATGTATATAAGAAGGTCAGTGGAGAGGGTGAGTGGAGAATGGGGACATGCATTCCTGGTGGGAGAGCCATGACGCCTGATGGAGAGCAAGGCACATTGTTTAGATGCACAGGTGCTCCCCTATCACCCAACCCTGCTCCCATCATATCCTAGCATGGAGGTGACCACCACACTGCTTTGTAAGTCTAAGGTGTGGATGACAGCCACATGGCACAGGGCGCTGCAAGCATGGGCAAGAATTCGGGGCAACAGCCTCTACTTAAGATGCCAGCTCATCCCCTCAGAGATGGAATGTGTTCATCCTGAGCTCCTGCCATCTCTAAAACCTTCTGGCTGTCTGCTTGACACGTTGAAAATCAGTGAATGAGGCTTCGGTATAGGTGAGGATATGAAAAATAACATCAAGGACTTGGAAAGGTTCATTAAACCACCATCTCCAGGGGTTTCACTTATTTCTACAGATGAGGGGATAGGTGGAGATTCAGAATGTCCCTGGGTCTGTTTGGGTTTGGTCTCTGATGGGTCTGGATCTTGGGTAAGCTGGCAGCAGGAGCTGTGTTCTTACTCCATCTGTGACCCATCTCAAATACATCATTGGCTTCAACAGAGTTGTCCTTGGGGTCATACCAAACCCAAGGTTTTAACCTACAGCCCATGGGTCCCAGGGACCCTCAGGATGCTTTCATGGGATTCTAAAAGATCTCAGAGGAATGGCAGCCTGGATAGGGGTCAAACACCTCCACCTGGAGGTATGGCTACTTGGTTGCAAGAAGGTGGCTGAAAGGTGTACACCTTTCAATTTGTTATGCATCGAAGTGTTTTGGATCTCTTCTCCAGGCTGCATTGCTTTTTAAAAACCCCTAATCTCATTCCTCCTTCCATCTACCAGATTGGCAGAGTTAGATAATGGTTGGACTTGATGATCTTAAAGGGTTTTTCCAACCAAAATGATTTGATGACTCAACGACCTGTCTCTAAAGCAAACCCAACTGCTGGCTGAAGGAAATGCTCTGGGTCAAACCCACCACAGGGCTGAACCAGGACAGGTGCACTTACTTCCATCTACTACATGCTGGAGTTTTCTTTCCTTTCTTTCAAGATATTTCACAGGTGGTATATTACCAGGTTCTTTTCCTCCTTCTGGATCCAGTCCAGTGCAGGGTTGCTGAGGACCTGACAGAGCAGGTTTTGACTCACAGGTCTCAGATCACTTTATGGAAACACAGATGTATCACCACCCTTTGCTTTGCAGCTGAGATGGAGGCAGAAATTACTTTTCTGGGATGACCCAGAGGGAGGCAGCTGGTCTAGGCACAATTCTTGTAGCTGAGGAATATGGCTGTGACCATACATCTTCCAGAGTGTTGATACCAAAGGGTAGAAGATACTACTGGACAGTGATAAATGGCAAATTATTGGCCTCAGATCAGCACACAGCACTGTTCTGTGTTCGGTTCCTCCACTGCAGTCCTTATGGTCTTGGACTTTCCCCTTGCTCTGCAACCTTTCTCCAAACCCAGTGTTCTCTGAGTGAGAGATAAGGAGGTTATGGATTTTCTTCTTTAAAGCTGCTCTTAACTGGAAGCAACTCCCCCAGAGCCCACAGCGCTGCCCTGCTCGTCCATGAAATCATTTGGACACCAGCTCAACCCAAAGGCCGCAAATCAGCTTCTCAGATTCTTTAAGCCAGCTCTGCTCCATCCGTCCATCCATCCATCCATCTGGCAGTCCCACACAGTCACAGACATCCATATGCTTATCAGGTTGATTATGTTGTGTTTCCTCTCTCACTGATCACTGCATGTTAAGATGTCCAGGCTGGATGTGTCTTTGGACAACCTGGTCACAGTGGGAGTTGTCCCCTGCCCATGATGGGTGGGCTGGAACTCTATGATCTTTAAGGTCCCTTCCAACCCAAATCATTTGATGACTCTATAATTCTATGAAAACAGGAAAAACAAACTCTCGTGAGTCATTTTGGAAGGGATATACTGAGGTCCTCATCTTGAGGAAACAGAGATGCCTTCGTTGCCCCTGTTTACAAAGGACATGGCCACAACAACACCACCACTGCTCACTTGAAAAAATCCTTCTTAAGTCTGCAAAAAGTCCTCTTCAACTCCTACTGCCAGGATAAATAACTCTGCAAATAAAGTGTTTTGCATTGTGTAGGCTCTTTAGACAGCTGAATTTTCCAAAGGAGGTGATAAGAGAAGTAGATGCCCTCA
The DNA here is from genome assembly GCF_014839835.1 of Dryobates pubescens. NCBI lineage: Eukaryota > Metazoa > Chordata > Aves > Piciformes > Picidae > Dryobates > Dryobates pubescens. The sequence goes on along the minus strand of NC_071625.1, from coordinate 14,287,610 downwards.
AAATTCTTTCTGGAGTCAGCCGCTCAGACGACTGCCCTCAAAAATATATTTCCTTATCGCAAAAGTCCCAGAAATTTCTCTCTACCAGCAGATCCTGCAGAACTCTGACAACCCAAACCACTGCCTCTCCTCAGTGTCACCATTAGATGGCAGTGGACACATTTGGGTGGTTCTTCAGCTGGCAGAAAGCTAGAAAATAAGCAAACCAGGCTGGTTTCTGTCGTTGAGCCGCACCAGCACGACTCCAAAAAAATATGCACACGCGGTGTCTGCTGCCTGTGGACAGAAAACTCTCGCACCAAGGCTTTGGAGCAACTGCTGTGATCAATGCTTGCATATGCAAAGTTGTCCCTCTATCGACGGGCAGCCAGTAAGAGCTTGAGAGCATCAACTCCTTTAAAAAGCAGCAGTAGCCCCTGATCAAAGTGGTTTTGAGGCCACGTTCAGCCCTTAGGATCGTTGGCACACCTCTGAAATTGAAATTCTGCTCTTGGTTGCTAAGTTCTGCAGGAATCACTCTAAAGAAGCAGGAAGGAACTGTCACTGTGGGTGGAGGGGTGGGGGGAGCTGCCAGTCTTTCAGTGCTGCTCTCAGCAGAAGGAGCTGCTCTGTGACAGCTTTTCTCCAAAGATGTTATCAAAGCTGCCCAAGAGATCCCTTTAGATCCCTCTTCTTTTGGCCTACTGACCCCTGAAGGTAGCAATCATACTCAACTCCCTGCAAAGCTACCATCTGTTGCTGCTGGGGTTTAGTATTCTCCTCCTCTCATATCCAAGCTTTGCCATTGCCTCCAGATGCTCTTAATGTCTGAGATCACTGGATCTTGGTCAAGAAGGGATGAAGCACTGACCATCACATAGTTCCCACCACAGAGCAGAGAAGCTGCAGAGCTGCTGTCTTGTCTTTGCTGTTGTGGCCGCCTCAGACTCATTCTGTTCCTCTCTGCAGCCCAGTCCTTACGATGTTACACCTGCAAGGAACCAACAGACATTGCAAAGTGCAGAACAGCCACCCTGTGCCCCCCAAAAGCCACTGTGTGCACCACAACCCTGCACTCTGTAGACTCAGGTAAGTTTGATTGATGCCTGTGAGTGTCCATGTGGAGAGATTATGGAATCACAGACTGTTTTGGTTTGGAAGGGACCTTAAAGATCATCTAGTTCCACGCCTGCTGTCATGAACAGGGACACCTTCTACTAGAGCAGGTTGCTCAGAGCCCCAAACAACCTGACCTTGAACACTTCCAGGAATGGGGTGTCTACCACCCATTTGGGCAATCTGGGCCAGTGGGTCAGCATCTTTGCCATAAGAAAGTTCTTCCCAATATCTAATCTAAACCCCCTTCTTTTAGTTTAAAACCATCACCCCTCATTCTGTCACAACATTCCCTGAAAAAACCTCCATCCCTATCTTTCTGATAGGCCCCTTTAAGTACTGGAAGGCCACTATAAGGTCTCCTTAGAGCCTTCTCTTCTTCAGGCTGAACAGCCCCAACTCTCTCAGTCTGTCCTCACAGCAGAGAGGCTCCAGCCCATGTATAATTTTTGTGGCCTCTTCTGGGCCTTGCCAACAGTTCTGCATCTTTCTGAACAAAAAAGGGACTTGTGTCCCTTTTTCATGCTAAAATACATATGGAAGGAGCAGGATGGAGAGAGTGAGTCATCAGGGAGAAGTGGTGGACCTGTTCCTATGAAGAGCAGTCTTGATGCCAGCTGTCTACACCTTCCTTTATGATTTCTTTCTCTTCTCTTTCTCCCCACCTCCAATCTGCCTCTTTCAGGTTACCCCTTTTTTGGCAACATCACCGTGACCAGAGGCTGTGAGGAGGAATGTCTTGCCTTTAATGGGATAGGATCAAACAAACCCAAGTCGTGTTGCTACACCGACCTCTGCACCGATGACACCAAGATTGGCAGCGGGGTAGGAAGCAGCCCTCCAGCACTGGGTCTGATGGCCATGGTTGTTGGCACGGTCATCCGGTGTGCTTTGTAATGTCACAGGTGTCCATGCTCCAGCCAAAACATTCTCACCCTTCTCCCAAGCTCCTTCACCTTGGGAATAATCTTCTCTGCTGCTGCATCACGTCACTCATCTTCAGAGCTCTCAAGTCAAGTCAATTCAAACCAAGAGTTTGGGCACCTGGACTTAAACCCCTCCAATTACTACTAGTTTTCAGCTGTTAATCAGATGTGCTCCTGGTCCTCAGGACCCACAGTTTCCCCTACAGCTTCCTCCTATGGGGAGCAGCACTGAATGAAGCTCTTCAGCTCTATGCAGCAGGATGACCTAAGCAATGCCATCAAGGCTGAGGTTTAGGCATCATCCTTGGGAAGAGTAAAGGCTGTATGTACACTGGGTATGGACAATGCTTTTTTCTCCAGGTCTTCTCAAGCTCTCACACAACTTGTGGCTGTGTGCATCTATTAAATTCCTGTGCACAACCTCCCAAAAAATCCTGCAACCCTCTGGTAGAAGCTTAGCTTATTTTCCTTCCACTTTTTGGTGTCATCTCAAGCCAGAGCAGCAGATGGGCATTGATCCCCTCTTACTACCTCCTCAGCAGATTGTGGCCTGCAATTGCAGAGAGCTCGCACTTCATTCTGCCTAGAGCAAGGAATGGAATGAGTTCAGAAGCGCTCAGCCTTCATGTGTTGAGATGGGATGTATTTCTGGAAGGTTCAAAACACACCCTGGACTAACAGACCAGGGAAGGTTAGACCCATAATAGTGATCTTGGGAGTTTGGCTAAGCCAAACCCTTCATCAGCCTTATTCTCTGAGCTCAGGTTGCAGACAGAGCTCTTGATTTTCCCTTCCCAGACGTTTTACAGATCCTTTCAAGTAACTTTGGTTACTCTTCCTTCCCCCCTTCCTTCACAGCAGGGACTCCAGGAGGAGAAAAGTGGTGGCTATCCCAGACCTTCCACTCTGAGATGAGTCAATGGCTCCACTCACACCTCTCTTGAAGCTCTGTCTTGGAGCAACTGTAAGACTGATTTTGATACTCTTATCTGCTGCAAAGCAAGATGGAATGGAAGTGAGGAAAAATAAGGCAGGAGTGCCCAGCTCTCAGCCTGCTCTGGTGGAGAAGAGCTGGAGAACTTGCTATTTGCTCTATTGCTATTGTCAGGGCTCATCCAGGGGACAACCTGCAAAAATAAGGTTAGACTACAGCCCATGCACCATCCTTGTGTCTTTATGAAATCCCTGAAACGTCCTCTGGGGTAAAGTCTGGTTTTTTTCCTCTGTTTTCTTCCATTTCCACTCAATTTCCAGAGAGAAAACCACAGGAATAATCAGAGGAGCTCTTATTTTTCATTGCACGGAAATAATTGTTTCTCAAGGTCTGTCTTATCACCACTTGCAAGCAAACTTTGACAAGGCATTGCATTCCTTGGCAGAGGGCCATGTGCAAGCCTGGTGCTCTGGAGGATGATGAGCCTCTTTGTTCTGGAGATGAACTGCTGCTTCCTCCACTAAAACGGTGAGGGCTTCCCTGAAATACCCTTTCAATGCTGAGATCTACAGGGAGAAAAATTCCATTGAGAGGACAATGATTGGAAGCTACTTAGCCACCGATATCACACCCACCCTTGCAGACACAGAGCATCAGCTTCTGCTTCCCACTCCTCTGTTTCCCAGCTAAAAAAAACAACAGTCTGATGTGTCAGGCCAGAAGGAAACCACCATCACTTCCATCCTTAGATCAAATCTTCTTTCAAATCCTCTTTTCTACTCTGGGTTCAAGCTCTGGAGTAAGTTACTACCCCCACTGGAGTTTCCACGCTGGCTGCAAGGTTCTCTGCTGGAGGGTTGTACTTCTCTCCATCAATTGCACATGCAGGTGGGGCAAGGTCTGGATACAGGAGGACTGGGAGGATGAGGGTTCCATTCTGGGTGAGAATCTAGTAAACACAGTTGGATTCTCCAATGTTCAGCCTGTAGCATCTTTTTTTTGTGTGCCCAGGGAGGGAGGATGGAGCAGCACAGGCTGCAGGGCAGGGAGGGGGAGAGGGGGGGGTGTCTCTGGATGGTTGTGCAGCTTCCAAACTGCCCTGTGCCAGGAAGAGGGAAAGCTACAGATAGGAACAAGCCACAGAGTGTAAAAATACTCTTTAGAAGAGGTAGATGTAAGTCTATCCCTGCTGAAAGAGGAGGAGGAGAGGGTGGCAGGAGGGTAAAATGCTGTCCAGTGGCTACAAGAGGCTCATTTGGAACATGTACTGGAGGAACTGGGCAGGGGGGGGGTTGTGCAAAAGAGTGACTAAGCAAGGAGAGCAAGAGGCCAGGAGCAACCACTCTGGGTCTATTCAGCACTGCAAAGATGCTGCGGATGGAGGTCGCTTGCAGTCACTGCTGCCGGCTGTCAGCATCCAGCACACTGCAAGTCTCCTGTCACCTGGGACCTGCTTGTTCCGGTGACTCCATCACCAGAGCAGGAAGCTTCTGCTGTAACTAAAACAGAGCCACAGGCAGGATTTAGCTTCAAGGGACTTGTAATATGTTCCTAAATTAGGTGAGGTGAAAAACCCTTCACACAGAGTGTCAGGGGTACAAAATGTCCTTTTTTTTTGGATTAATACTTCTCTCTTCAAATGGCCACAGAATGAACAGTGAGCACTGGGAGCCCTTATTGCTGCTTTTATTTAGTCTTGTTATTTTAGAGTTAAACCCAGCCAAACCCTACTGCCCCAGTAAATGCAGGACAATGCCAGGGGATTCAAAGGACTTGGCAGACCTCTTTTGCGTCACAGGGTCGAGTGGACATGCAGAGGGAGAAGGTTAAATATAGGCTGAATAAAACAGAACAGAGAAAGATGTGTCTCCAAAGGAGGGTCCTAAAAAGACTTGCAGCCTCTCAGCCCTGCAAGGTGAGGCTTTGCAGCAGGCAGCATCCAGAGCTGCTGTTATGTTGAAGAATTTCAGCTGATCCTCTGGGGGCTTCTTCTTCCCAGTAGCCATTCTGTGCACATCCAGAAGATTCATCTCCAGAGTTGAGGACACTCCTGGGCACCTTATGCTTTACCAAGCCAAGAAGTTGCCCTTTCCAACACCTTTCAGTCCTTCTACAAAAGCACAGCCCTACCGATGTGCAGCCCTACAGATCAGATAATCATATAAATCACAGCATGACAGAGTGCGCTGGGTGGGAAGTGACCTCTAGAGGTCGTCTAGTCCAACACCACTCCAGCAAGCAGGGACACCCCCAGCTCCTCAGAGCCCCATCAAGCCTGACTTTGGATATCTTCAGGGATGAGGCATCTACCACCTCCCTGGGCAACCTGTTAGAGCATTCCACCACCCTTATAATAAAGAACTTCTTCCTAAAGTCAGACCTAAATCTGCCCTTCTCTAGTTTCAAACCATTGCCCCTTCCTCTATTGCTACATACTTATGGAGCAAAGTTGTGCAGCCTTGATCTGCACTACCCATTCCCAGTTACAAGCATTAAAAGTTTTCATCCACCTGAAAATTAAATAATGAAGCACAACAGAAACCGAACTTTCATGGAGGTGTTTGCAGACCCACGTTGCTGAGGAAATTCAAACTGGTATACCATGCTGAGTCCCACATCCAGGCAACCTTCAGGGTGATATATCTGCCTTGTGAGACCTTTTCTCATGAGCTCCATGAGTCTTGAAGGTGGAATGGGTATTTCAAAGGATAGTTCATCCTTTGGAAAAATGATGGCAAAGCAGCCTTGGTTTGGGATGGATCAGAACAGGGCTCGATCCTACTGCTTTGATTTTGGCAGGTTTTGGACCTCTCACTCCAGGAAGGACATTGAGGTTCTGGAGCAAATCCAGAGAAGAGCAATTAAGCTGCTGAAGGGTCTAGAGCACAAGTCTTGTCAGAAGCAGCTGAGGAAACTGGGGTTGTTAGCCTGGAGAAAAGGAAGCTCAAAATAGAACTTCTCAGCTTCTACAACCACTTGAAAGGATGCTGGAGCCAAGTGGGAGTCAATCTCTTCCCCCATGTCACAAACAACAGAAACAGAGGAAATTACCTCAAGTTGTGTCAGGGGAGGTTTAGGTTTAGGACTTTGGGAAAATTTTCTTCCCCTTGAGGGTTGTCAAGCCCTGGACCAAGCTGTCAAGGGCAGCAGTGGAGTCCCCATCCCTGGAAGAGTTCCAAAGCCACATAGATGTGGTGCTGAGGGACATGGATGGTTAAATTGCGACCTGGCAGTGCTGAGTGAACGATTGGATTTGATGATATTAAAGGTATCATCCAACCAAAACAATTCAATGATTCTAAGATTCCCACAAAGGCATCTCTGGTGCTGTGGGGAATCAAAGCTACACAAACATCAGGATTAATACTTAGAGGACTGGAGTTTCCAGCAGGGATCATTTGCAGGCTCTTTCCACAGCAGGACAATGGTCACATCATGTGGAGCCATGAGTGGTGGTAGTTATCCTGGCATGATCTGATTGCAGGTTGGCTCAAGCTGCAAGCTTGGTGTTGTAACTTAAGGGATTAACATCAGAAGCTGTTTTTCTGTGTGATTTCTTTTAGATTTATATATTTTTGCCTTCTTTGGGAGGGAGAGGAGTAGAAAAAGGGAAAGAAAAAAACCCAAACATCATAATGCACCTTGGAAGGTGCATTAATCCAGGTGAACACAAAAGATAAAGGGGTGAGACAAGGGCAGAAATTATTACAGAACCCCAAGAGAAGAAAAAAAGCCAAAACTCTTAAGGGGATATTTTTGCAGCGCAGCCATTTAATGTGAAACAGAGCTCTGATGTAATCAAATACAGAAAGAACTTGCAGTTCCTGCTAAAAATACCTATCTGGATATATAAATGTGCATTAGCATGGAGTTGCAAGGCTCATGGAGATATCTGCCACAGGCTCATATTTACAGAGAAGGACTTAAATGTTTCATATTGCAGATTCAGAAGAAAGTCCCTTCATCTGAATAAGTCATTAATTATAGAACATGCATGGCGGGGCTGGAGTGCAGCAGGAGTGATATCATTTGCAATATCACTTCCAAATTATTTCTCATCTAAAACCTATTATGCGCTCTTCCCCCCACCCCACCCCCTGCTTCTTCTTCTTCTTAAAATAGATTACTTTTTCCATATTAGGCCATGGATGACTTGAAACAGCTGCTTCTGACACACTGGTACATCCTCTCCTGGATATTTTCATTGCTCTCCTGCACAACTCTCACTTCCCTGATTTCCAGGAGAACATAAATCTGAAGCCCCTTTATTCAGTACAGTCTGAGGTCTGAGAAGATATCAGATCCCTTAAAAATGAGGTGAATGAGGGACCTTAAAGGTCATCTATTTCAACCCCCTGCAATGGACAGGGACACCTTCAACTAGACCAGATTGCTTAAAGATTCATTCAGGACCACCAGACAAGGTCCTGCAATGTCTTCAGTGACAACAGAGCTTTAAGTTTCTGAACACACTTAACAAATGTGAATAAGGACGTTATGCCTTGGGGTGAGCCAGTTTTGCACTAGTTCTTCATGGGTTTATCACAGAAATCCATGCAGATCCATGATGTTAAAGGCAACAGAATGCCCTAACAGATGAAACCCTTGGGTCAGAGTGCCAAAAACCTAACCCAGTCAGCTCAACAAAACCACTTCAGGCTCCCCTTGCTCACACCTCTTAACACAACGGATGAGTATGTTCTTTGAGTCTGCAGGCCATTCCTCCTCATTACAAGGGTAATTTGATGCCCCTCCATTACATCAGTGGTGACCCTACTGAACTATTGTTGAACTCTTGCTTTATTGCACAGATTTGCCTTGGACTCATTAGTGTTTGGAGCAGGAGAGCTTACCTCCTGCCTTGTTGATAGCTGTAGATGGAGTGGCATGAGCACCCCTTCATCTTTTTGCAAAACAAATTGCTTTTCCCCACTAATCTGTGAACAAGATTCAAAAGACAACCTGGAAGACGAGATGGAGTAGTGCGAAGGTGCTCATGTTAGAATAGAATAGAATAGAATAGAATAGAATAGAATAGAATAGAATAGAATAGAATAGAATAGACCAGGTTGGAAGAGACCTTTGAGATCATCCAACACCATCTAATCAACTAAACCATGGCACCAAGCACCCCATCCAGTCTCTTCCTAAACACCACAAGTGATGATGACTCCACCACCTCCCTGGGCAGCCCATTCCAATGGCCAATCTCTCTCTCTATGAAGAACTTCTTCCTAACATCCAGTCTAAACCTCCCCTGGTGCAACTTGAGACTGTGTCCTCTTGTTCTGACGCTGGTTGCCTGGGAGAAGAGACCAGCCCCCACCTGGCTACAACCTCCCTTCAGGTAGTTGTAGAGAGCAAGAAGGTCTCCCCTGAGTCTCCTCTTCTCCAGGCTAAGCAATCCCAGCTCCCTCAGCCTCTCCTCACAGGGCTTGTGCTCCAAACTGCTCACCAACTTTGTTGCCCTTCTCTGATGAGTTTGGTTTTGCAGTACCTTTGGATTTGCAAGGAGCAAAATGAGGAGCACCCCAACGCTTGAGAGAAGTCTTGCACCTCCTTTTTTTAGCCCTGCTGCCATGCCCACACCTTGGATGCTTGGCTGGTTCCCCAGACAAGGCACAAACACAGGCCATGCCACAACACTTTTCTGCTTGCCTCTGTGAAATCCTGGAGGCGGCTGGCATTCTGCCAGTCGAAACTCTCTCCTGGACAGTGGAAGGATTTCAGAGGGTGGCTGTGAGACAGCACTGATTTCAGATACCTGCAGAAGGATGTTCTACCACTCCTAACAAGAGGCACTGATACATGACAGACAGCAGGCTCTGGATTCCCAGTGGCACCAAGACACTCACCATGAATGGCAGTACAGCAAAGCCTGATTAACAATGTGCTTTGATGTAGCTCTTCTCATGGGTCCTCTGAAGCCTTAATAAAAAGCTAAACTGTCTTCAGCCTGCAGCTGAGTCTCTTCCAGCTGGATATCTGTGTTTCTGATGCCCACAGGGACTTCCCAAGTTCTTGCCATGCAATGAAGGCAAACCAGCAACTAGATGTTGTCACCTGTGCATGCACAAACCCATGATCAAAGGAGCTATGTCCCTATAAAGTCAAGAAGAAAATGAGCCAGGATTTGGGTCTAATCTTTCCTGGCTTCTGCTGATCTCCTGGCTCTGGAGAGAGAGAGGAAACAGGGGGAAAGGTGATTTTAGCTTGAAGACAGCTGTGTTTGGTCATGACATCCAAATGTGGGAAAAAACCAAACACGGGAAGGCAAGAGAAGGGAAGAGAAGAAAACCTGTAAAGCTCAACTATCCTCCCATCAGGGAGATGGGTCCCACCCCCTGCAGTGCTGAGTAAAGGGCAAGGATGCTCTCTTCAAGCTGAGAATCATAGAATCAAAGAATCATTTTGGTTGGAAAAGACCTTTATGGTCAGGGAGTCCAACCGTTATCTAACTCTACCAAGTCTGGTGCTAAACCATGTTCCTTAGCACCACATCATAGAAAAGTCACCAAGACCTTCCTTCACCAAGGAAGGGCATGGACCTGATGGAGTGGGTCCAGAGGAGGCCATGATAATGATCAGGGGGTTGGAGCACCTCTGCTACAAGGACAGACTGAGTGAGCTAGGGGTATATAACCTGGAGAAGAGTAGGTTCCAGGGACACCTAATAGCAGCCTTCCAGTACCTGTAGGGGGTTACAAGAAGGATGGAGAGAGAGACTGTTTACAAAGGCATGCAGTGACAGGATGAGGGGCAATGGCTTCAAACTAGAGAAGGGCAGATTAGATTGGATGTTAGGAGTAAGTTCTTTACTATGATGGTGGTGGAACACTGGAACAGGTTGCCCAGGGAGATGGTTGAGGCCCCTTCCCTGGAGATATTAAAGGTGAGGCTTGACATGGCCCTGGACAACCTGATCTAGTTGGGGATAGGATAGGATAGGATAGGATAGGATAGGATAGGATAGGATAGGATAGGATAGGATAGGATAGGATAGGATAGGATAGGATAGGATAGGATAGGATAGGATAGACCAGGTTGGAAGAAACCTTTGAGATCATGGAGTCCAACCTATCATCCAACACTATCTAATCAACTAAACCATGGCATCAAGCACCCCATCCAGTCTCTTCCTAAACACCTCCAGTGATGGTGACTCCACCACCTCCTTGGGCAGCACATTCCAATGGCCAATCACTCTTTCTATGCAGAACTTCTTCCTAACATCCAGCCTGAACCTCTCCTGGCACAGCTTGAGACTGTGTCCTCTTGTTCTGGTGCTGGTTGCCTGGGAGAAGAGACCAACCCCCACCTGGCTACAGCATCCCTTCAGGTAGTTGCAGAGAGCAATAAGGTCTGCCCTGAGCCTCCTCTTCTCCAGGCTAAGCAACCCCAGCTCCCTCAGCCTCTCCTCACAGGGCTTGTGCTCCAAACCCCTCACCAACTTTGTTGCCCTCCTCTGGACCTCCCTGCTGACTGCAGGGAGATCAGACTGGATGACCTTTGAAGGTCCCTTCTAGCCTGGACCATTCTGTGATTCTATGAGCTGAGCTAGCATGGTGAGATCCATCTTGCAGAGTGCACAGCGATCTTCCAACCTCTGAACCATGGTGCCACAGATGTTTGGACTAGGATCAATGGGAAGGGTGGTGCTGTGTGTTTTGCAGAGACCAGGGCAACAAAAGCACGTGCATGTGGAACTCTACACGTGGGTGGAAGGATCTGCTTATGTTGTTTGTCTCTAGTTGCTCAATAATCTCACTTGTTTACCTTGGCATGATCTTGATAGCCCTGGAGGCCAAGGGAGAGTTAATGGGTTTTATGGGATCCTGTCATGATGCAAACCTTGAAATAACATGTGGCAACAGGGGTGTTTTATAAAGGAGTAGGTACATCTAAGATTAATGAGGCTTGTAGGAGATGCTTTGGTTGTAGTTGGGCACCAGCTAGCTGCCAAGCACTGCCTACACCCCCTCACAAGTTTGCAGGTGATTGTCTTCAAGGTGTTCAGGCTTTCTTTTTGGGGAGAAGGAGTGACATAGTCACCTCCTCTTGGCCCCAGCACTCAGAACATCTTTGTCATGTCCTGTGTGCACCCAGTTCTATGCCTGGGGTGCACACATGATTATTGCATCTGTGCAGGAACCTGCCACAGCACTTGGTGGTGGCAGGTTCCTGCATGGAGGCACTAACCATATTTGCACCCCAGGTAGGTCCAGTATGGAGTAGGATCATAGAACCCTAGAATCACAGAATGGTAGGGGTTGGAAGGGACCTCCAGAAAGCATCTAGTCCACCCATTGCTAATGCAGGTTTGCCTAGATGAGGCTGCCCAGGATCACAATGTCCAGGTGGGTTTTAGAAGTCTCTAGAGAGAAAGACTCCATATCATCTCTGGACAGCCTGCTCCAGGGCTCCAGCACCCTCAAAGGAAAAAGGTTTCTCCTTAAGTCCAAGTTAATCCTTCTGTGCTGTAGTTTGTACCCATTAGCCCTTGTGCTATCACTGGGCATCACTGAAAAGACTCCAGCTGCATCCACTTGCCCCTCTACCCTTTAGCTCTTGCTGAACATAGACCAGATCCCCTCTCAGGCTGCTCTTCTCCAGGCTAAACAGCCCCAGGTCTCTCAGCCTTTCCTTCTCACAGAGATATTCCAGTCACCTAAGCATCTTCATGGTCTCCACTGGACACTCTCCAGTAGTTGCCTGTCTCTCTTGAACTGGGGAACATCCTTTTCCTGATCACTGGAGGAGGCATAGGGTCAGACGTCATCTGTTCCTCATTTCATAGAATCACTTCTCTCCTTGAAGCTTAGTACCTATTCAAATCCTGGGCCAAATCCTACCATGAGTGTTGGTCTGGAAAGATGCAGAGGAGTTAGTCAGCACTGAAGTAAGCAGCTTTTAAAGCAAGCCAGGTCCATGGCATACCTGCAGCACTGTTATTTCTAATGTTTTTTTAATTCCTCGGGAGGTTTGATTCCACTCTATTTTTGTTACAGGGATGTAGGTTTCCATTATAAATAGCTGCTTATTCTAATTCAGCCTGAGAACTAGGACAAGGATGCATCCAGACCTTGATTTGGAGTGGGATGAAGATTGCAGTATCTCCAGCCAAGCTTTAGGCTTTCTGTGAGATCCTTCTCTCTGGAAAACCAGCACCTTTACACCTGGAAAGCATCCTGTACTGCCAGGATATAAATCAAATGGGAGCATTGTTAAGGACTTGTTGCCAAGCTCACAAATCATTGGAACAAAGCTTTGAAGCTCTTTAGCAGCTTTACCTCTGAGGAGCTTCAGGAGCTGAATTTGGGAATTGAGAATCAAAGCTGGGTGATAAATATTCTCCCCATTTTATAGTCAGAGATGTCATGTTGTGAGCCTGCACATCTTTGTATGTGACACTGAACCAAAGGCCTCTGGAAAAATAAAGAACAAAGGCTCTGGGTGGTGTGTGAGCACTTTAAAATGATTAGTTGCTCCAAAGAAAATCAGGGGCAGGTTACAAACACTTCCCAACAAACAGAAACTCTTCCATAAGCAAAAAACTTGGAGGTTTAGGTTGGATATGAAAAACAATTTCTTCCCAAAAAGGGTTGTCAAGCCCTGGAACAGGCTGCCCAGGGCAGAGGGAGGGGATCCTGCCATTCTGCTCCTATGTGCTGAGACCCCAGACTCTCAGCACAGGAGAGACACAGACCTGCCACAAAAATGATCAGAGGGCTGGAAGCCTTCTGCTGTGAGGAACAGGATCAGACAGTCGGGACTGTTCAGTCTGGACAAGAGAAGGCTCCAGGGTGACCTTCTGAGACCTCTCAGTACTTAAAGAGTCCTACAGGAAAGATGGGGACAGATTTTTATCAGGGCAAGACAAGACAAGGGGTGATAGTTTGAAACCAAAAGAAGGAGATTTAGACTGGAGAGATGGAGGACACTTTTTACACTGAGGGGGCTGAGACTCTGGCCCAGGTTGCCCACAGAGGTGATAGTTGTCCTATTCTTGGAATCATTCCAGGTCAGGTTGTCTGGGGCTCTGAACAACCTAATCTGATGGAGGAGGTCCCTGCTGACTAGAAGGGGTTGGACTAGATGATCTTTAAGGCTCCTTCCAACCTAAACCATTTGATGATTCAATGATTCTAAGATCTTTCCAGTTGTCAGCAGCAAACACAGTTCTCCCTCTTCAAAAGTTTACAGAGCATTGCTGGTGCTATAACCAAGTCCTTCAGAGCTTGTTGGCAGAGAAGAAGGTAAAGCTGCCATAGGAAGCCCAGATTTGTAAAGGCTTAGCCATGACGCAGCCTTACCCTCAAGGGCATGAATCATATTTACACAGCCATTAAGTGAAATATAATCTTCTCATTTTAGAACCATAGCTATTCTTCCTTGATTGAAATATGATCTAGATCTGTTTGAAAAATAAGTTTTCAAGGATCTTCCTGGATTGTAGAAGTCTACCTAACTCCTTCCCTGTCTACACATGCACACAATTCTTCTTGCAAACTGTGACACTCATTATGGGTGCAAGTGTCCAGGGCGTCTTCCAGAAGGGTAACAAAGCAGGGTGCCCTGGGTTGAGATAGACCAGAAGTGATTCTGGTCAGTGATGTCACTTCTCAGCTCAGTCTCTGCTCATTGAGGGCACTTTCTGAAGTTCAGGGCAGGTTTGCACAGCCAGTGGCTGCTTCTAGCAGTGAGAACACTGATGGGGAGAGTTCCTGCCAAGGGCTGAGCTGCAGAAAGGCTCTGGCTTAGACTTGCTCCTGGGCAGACCAAGGGCACTGCTAAATCTTGTGCACCACCTTGGAGTCAGAGGTGGCACCTGTGGGGAGGAGTGGACAGGACAGGGGACCCTAAACTGATGTACCAGGGATTCCGTCTCATGGATGTCATCTTCAGGGTGAAGCTGAGGGATCACCAGGGTGATGCTTCTTCAATAGCTGGCATCTGAGGAGAACTCTGTCCATTCTGCCTTTGATCTCAACCCATGTGTTCCTGAGTCCAGTTCCAAAATCCGGCTCCCATCTGCTGCTGAGTCCAGTCTGGGACCTGACCAGCTCCTGCCCACCATCAGTGGTGATGGTGAGATCATTGCCATTAGGGGTTGGGTTCAATATTGGGATTGTATCTCTTTGTATCTGTTCCATGTTATTGATATTATTTTCATTAAAGCTAGTTTAGTTTTCTTTTCCAACTGATGAAAGATGATGAGGGGGCTGGAGCATTTCTACTGTGAGGAGAGACAGTGATACCTGGGGTTCTTTAGCCTGGAGAAGGGCAGACTAAGAGAGGATCTTCTCAGTGCTGGTCAATATCTAAAGAGTGGAGGGCATGAGGGCTCTTTTCAGTGGTGCCCAGTGATAGGACAAGGGGGAAAGGCCACAAACTGGAACCTTGAAGGTCTAACTTGAACTTAAGGAGAAGGTTATTTCCTTTGAGGGTGTTAGAACAGTGGAGCAGGCTGCCCAAAGAGGTTGTGGAGTCTCTTTCTCTAGAGAGTTTCAAAACCCACCTGGACATATTCGTGGGCAACCTGCTCTAGCTGAACCTGCTTTGGCAGGGGGACTTAACTGGATGATCTCCAGAGGTCTTTTCCAACCCCCACCATTCTGGGATTCTGTGAGTTACTTTCTTAGCAAAAATGAACAACAACCACAAAAAAGAAAATAAAACCAAACAAAACAGCCTGGATGCAAACAGCTTCTCTACCAGGTCAGTGGAAATGGGGCAAAACACTGCAGAATTTTGTGTGCCATGTTACTTGGTGCTTGCCAGAGGGGTTCAGGTCCAGGTTTCACCAGAGAGCACTCTCCCAACGTTTCAGAGCTCAGTTGTGGTCCAGGGGTGCAGCTACGAAGCACAGTGCCTCACCCATATGGATTTTATGCTTTTCAGAGTAGATCTCACCCAGGAGCTCTGATCCACGCCATTAACAGCTGAACTGCGGGAAACATGCTGCCAAACTGGCCAGAGATGAAAGAGGTGAAGCATCCATGGCCAATGAAGGGAGGAGAAGATTAGCCTCCTCCGCTCGTGGCTTGTCAAAGTGATGACAGCACAAGTTAAAGTCATGGAGCATGAGCAGCTCGGTAGAAGTGGCTGCAATCAGCTGTGTCTAATGCTTCTTAGTTGGTAGGGATCTCAAAAACTCTCTGTGGTTCAAGAACATTGTAAAAGGGAGGACTGAAGCGTGCAGCCGTGTGAAGAATTCTCACTGCTCACCTCTAATGAAATCACAGGACAGTTGAGATGCTGGGACTTCATGATTCTCTCTCAGGTGTCACCTTCTGTGCTCATCCTACATTGTGACCTCTGTGGCCTCGGTGTAGCTGGAGAAATCCCCACCAAGGATTGCTCTGAAGTCACAGTTTGCTTTTTTCATGGAATCATCAAACATTTTGTGTTGGAAGGGACTTTAATGGTCATTTGGTCTAACCCCTCTGCAGTCAGCAGGGATATCTTCAGCTAGAGCAGGCAATTCAGAGCCCCAAGCAATTTAACCTGCAATGATTCTAGGGACAGGGCATCTACCATCTCTCTGAGCAGTCTGGTCCAGGGTCTTACAACCTTCATTTTGAAAACTGTCTTCTGTCTTTCCAGTCTGAATCTTCCTCTTTCAGTTTCAAACCATCACCCACTGTGCTGTCATGACTGTTACGATGAAGGTGGTGAAACACTGGCCTAAGGTTGCCCAGAGAGGTGGCAGAAGCTCCAACCACAGAAACATTCTCGGTCAGGTTGTTTGGGGCTCTGAGCAACCAATTCTAGTTAGAAATGTCCCTGCTGACTGCAGGGGGTTGGACTAGTTGACCTTAAAAGTTCCCTTTGAACCCATTCTATAGTTCTGTGATCATCTAGCAGCTGGGAGTCAATAGTCTTTCTCCTGTGCACCTTTTTGGTGACATAACTTCAGCTCCAGCAGCCAGATGTGCTCCCTACACTTTCTCAAGCCCAGCAATGGTTTGTTTTCAAGTATTTCAGGATCTTTTCCCATGATTTATAACCTCAGTTTCCCTGACTCTGGTGGCATTTTTAGTGCTCTTCTCCAAGCTGATGAAGTTGGTCAAGGGTCTAGAGAAAAAGTCTTATGACAAATGGCTGAGAGAACTGGGATTGTTTAGACTGGAGGAGGCCGAAGGGAGATCTCATTGATCTCTACAACTCCTTGAAAGGAAGTTGGAGTGAGGTGGGCTTTGCTACCTTCTCCCTTTTATCAGGTGATAGAACAAGAGGAAATGGCCTGAAACTGCAGAAGGGGAGGTTTAGGTTGGAGATAAGGTAAAATTTCTTCCCTAAAAGAGTGGTCAGGCATTGGATCAGGCTGCCCACGGAGGTGGTGGAGTCACTGTCCCTGGAGGTGTTCAAGAAATGTGTGGACATGGCACTCTGGGACATTGATTATCCTTGAGGTCCTTTCCAAACTTATTGATTCTATGATTCTATGGTTTAATGGTGCTGGTGGTGTTAGATTGATGGTTGGACTTGATGATCTTGGAGGGCTTTTCCAACCGAAACTGTTCTATGCTCCTATAAAAATCTGCCTCCTGATGTATTTGTTTTGAAATGCTCTTAAACATCACAATCCTGTGATGTTCTGGGCCACTACCACTCTGCTTATCAAACAGTACAAGGTGAGGACAGTGTAGTCTGAGCCAAGTAACTCCCATGTGAGAAAGAGCAGTGCTGTGCAGTGAACAATCTGTGACATTTGCATTTCTGCCTGAGTTTTCTGAGCACATAATCAGTGTTGGTTTCTTGTGCAGAAGTTCTGAGGTACAATCCTGGGTGGTGAATAGGAAAATGTCTCATTTTTTTTCCTGTCCCTCAAAAATGAGTGAGTAGATGGGTATTTTGGCCACATCCCCATAAATCCTCTTTTTTTGTAACAATGCAAAACAGATGGGGCTTTCTTCAGCTTTGCTTGGGGAATGAAGATAAACTAGAGTTTGTCACAAGTGCCTATAAACACTGGTCCATGGAAGCTTATCCAGATACCTGGCCTACAGCTTTGCTTTCAGGGAAACTTCACTTTCTTCGAGTTGATAAAAGAAAAATGTTTAGGAAAGATGTTGAGTTGCTGGAACATGTCCAGAGGAGGGCAACAGCTGGGGAGGGGTTTGGAGCACAAGCCCTGTGAGGAGAGGCTGAGAGAGCTGGGGTTGCTTAGCCTGGAGAAGAGGAGGCTCAGGGGAGACCTTATTGCTCTCTACAACTACCTGAAGGGAGGTTGTAGCCAGGTGGGGGTTGGTCTCTTCTCCCAGGCAACCAGCACCAGAACAAGAGGACACAGTCTCAAGCTGCACCAGGGGAGGTTTAGACTGGATGTTAGGAAGAAGTTCTTCACAGAAAGAGTGATTGGCCATTGGAATGTGCTGCCCAGGGAGGTGGTGGAGTCACCATCCCTAGAGGTGTTTAGGAAGAGACTGGATGGGGAGCTTGGTGCCATGGTTTAGTTGATTAGATGGTGTTGGATGATAGGTTGGAATCGATGATCTCAAAGGTCTCTTCCAACCTGGTTAATTCTATTCTATTCTGTTCTATACAGAACTTCAGCTATAACTACACATTTTTTACACAATAATCTTTTTATTTTGCTCAAAAAGGTACAGGAAACAAGATATTTTCTCCTCCTTGGATCAGATCACTGGCACATGAAGTTGAATCTCCTGCCTCACATTTTGGACACAGAATTTCTTGCTGACAAAAAGGAGATCTAGATAGAACAAAGAACCAGCACAAAAATGTAGGGTGGAGAAGACCTGCCACATAACAGAAGACCAACCCATTCAGCTCTTCTGCTGGTTAACACCTGGGGGGAAAAATGCTCCAAGGAGTATGGAAGACATCTAATACAAAGTTCTGCTTCTTAACATACACTTTTTACAGTGTATTACTTTTCAATTCAAGCCAATCAGACCAGCACAGCAAACAGACTCCATAGCAAGGTTTGAGGGAGCTGTGAAAAGTCAGTTCAAAAACTTGTGTTGGGACTTCTTGAGTAGTGCTTCTCTCTTGGTTGTGGCAATAGGGCAGCAACTAAACCAGCAATTTCTAGGAGCTGTTGAGGGTTGTCTGTGAGGCATCCAAACAGAAAGTTGGGCTGGTAGAGGATTATTCTCTTTTTCTTCCAGTTCTTCAGCGTGAAAGACCTCCTCCATCAGCTTCTCAGAGTCTTGTCCAGAAGAAGGCACAAATGGAGCTTGCTAGCATCCCAACTGGCACAAAGCTGGTCCTCAGACTAGCTGCACCATCACTATCAACATTGCACAAGTTAGAGTAGCAGCAGGAGACAGGGCGCGTCATGCCAATCCCGTCCACGTCAGATGGGAGGCAGACGGAAGAGCACATCTTGGTGACCGTTGATATTCCCATGAAGGGATAAACTGCAGCAAAGAAAGAAAGAAAGAGGAAACAGTTAGGAATGGGAGGAATGGAGGATTCTTCGTGTCCCTCATGAACTATGAGCTGCCTTCACCACCAAAGTCTTAGCACCAGTTCAAACACACCAGTCAGGCTGAGGTTGCATTGCCAAAAGCTCCAGAAAACTCAAGGGCATTTCTGGTTTGCCTCCAGATGTCCCTACCTTACTGAATTTGGCTTGTCTTTGCTAGAGAAGTGATTGTTCCTCTGTATTGGTCACTAGTGAGGCCACATCTCAAATTCTGGGTTCAGTTTCAGGCCCCTCATTCCAAGAAGGACATTGATGTGCTGGAGAGTATTCAGAAATGGGCAACAACATGTGGAGAACAAGTCTCATGAGGAGCAGCTGAGGGAACTGGAATTGTTCAGTCTGGAGAAAAGGAAGCTGAGGGCAGACCTTCTGGCTCTCTACAACTTCCTGAAAGGAGTTTGGATCCAGGTGGGGGTTGGTCTGTTCTCCCAAGGGACAAGCAAAATGAAAAGAGGAAACAGCCTCAGGTTCAGAAACAGGCAGAAACAGGCTGCCCTGGGCAGCAGTGGAGTCCCCATCCCTGCAGGGCTTTCAGAGCTATGTAGATGTGGTGCTGAGGGACATTGTTTACTGGCAACCTGGAAGTGTTGGGTTATAATGGTTGGATTCAATGATCTTAAAGGTATCTTCCAACCAAAGCAATTCTATGCTTCTGTGATTTTAGAGGCCTCTCCACTTCAACCAGCTTTCATAACCACTTCCTGAGTCAGAAGAGCACTGTTTAAACTACACCCATTGGTCAAGTTATGCAAATTTCCTGGAGAGCCAGAAATCTTTAGCTCTATGTCTCAAGTATTTTCTTTCTGACCACACTCAATATGGAGCATTCAGCTATGAGATTGGATTCACCAAGTACTCACTCACATGAGGTCTGTTCCCCACAGCAGCAGTCTTCACTGAAGAAACACTGACAAATGTCAAAAAGAAGCAATTGTCCTTACCATCCTCCAAGGAGTACATGGTAGTCTTGCAAATGGTCTCATTCTTCTTGCAGGTCTGAATCTTCATGCACTTATCAGAAGTGGTGGGTTCATGGCAACTATAACATTTCAAGGAGTGTACTGCAAGGAGGAAGAATATGAGGTTGGCCTTTGTGTAGACCACAAGGTCCTGCCCATGCCCCTCTAGGTATCTCTGGGGAGGGGATCTTTCCAAATTACTCATACTGGGAACAGGGATGGGATAGTAAAAGATATTTGCACCAAAAGATATTTGTACCAATGGGGATGAGAAATACACTAGTTTGGTGGTCAAAGCAGAGGTGGGTTCAGACCCCTTGTAATAAGTCAGGCAAGACAGTCAGACACACAGAAGATCACATAATACACAAAAGACCTTGTAGTTGGTTTACCTCAGCTCTCTTCTTTCTTTGCATTGCATCTGCTTTTCTGACAGACTGGAATCCACTTAGTTCCAACCTCCTTGAGGGAGTTGGAGGGAGTGAGGTAGTCTCCCCTCAGCCTCCTTTTCTCCAGAATGAACAACCCCAGTTCCCTCAGCTGCTCACCACACGACCTGTTCTCCAAACCCCTGACCAGCTTAAAGGCTGCCCTTCTCTGGATAGGCTCAAACACCTCAATGTCTTTCTTGGAATGAGAGGCCCAAAAGTGAACCCAGTATTCAAAGAGTGGCCTCACCAGTGCTCAGTGCAAGAGGACAATCTCTTTCTTAGTCCTACTGGCCACACTATATCTTATATAAACCAAAACAAGACAGAATTGGCATTTCCTATCAAGATCAAATCCAACTCTACCAGGGCCACTACTACACTATCTTTGAGCACCATTTCTAGATGGCTTTTAAATACATCCAGGGTTGGTGGTTCAATCACTTCCCTGGGTAGCTTGTTCCAGTCTTTGATAACACTTCATGCAAACCACAATTAAATAGAGCTGGAGAAAATCAGCCTTGCAGTATCTGGGCCACCAGCTTTGTGTCCCAGCCCAGCTTTCCCACTTCTGGTAGCTTCTAATGCAATATATGATTGGAGAGAGCAACCACACACACTGCATTAACCTGCCTAGATGTTTTCAGGGTTAAGTATCAAAAGAAGAATAGAAAGTTAAATACATAAATACAGAAACTAGAGTGAGATTGAGCAAGAACATGTAAAAAGTGAGAGCTGGAGTTTGCATTAAAGAAGTGACACCATATAACGACACCTTGTCTTGTGACACTTCATAAAGAGCCTGAACTAACAACCTCAACAAGACCATGATGGTCCTCAACATCTGACAGGCTGGAAATATCCCCAAACCAGGTTGTTTTGCAGAAAACTGCTCAAAGGTGGAAGGCATGGTGTTTGGAGGAAACAGCATGCACCACCATCCCATCACAGAATCTCCTGCAGAGGTTTGGATAAATCAGAATGGGAACTTACCAAACTCCATGCAAGTGATGGCAACCAACAGAAGAGACAGAAACACCTTCATCTTGCACAGACCTGGTCACAAGGCAACCAGTGTTCTTCACAGCTCTCTTTAAGGGTACACCTCCTGCTGGCTTTCAGTGTACTAATTCTGAACTCAGACCCAATTCTACTAGAAAAACGAGTTTGAAGGAGATATAAATGAATTGAAGAAGCTACAAAGCAGGCCCCACCTCCTGCCCTGTGGTCATGTCTTTTCATGTTCTTTGGAGAAGAAAATGAAGGTTTGCATGGTGGACAATAGAGATTACTTCAGGTGGGTGCTTTGTGTCTGGGCATGCTGTGTAAACCCAGGGGTGTTATATAATCCCAGTGCTTGTGTTTGACCTGACACCTTGGTGTCATTTGTTCTTCTCTGCAGTGGTTAGGGAGACCTGGGTGGTGTCCACAGATCCTGGTGGGAAAAAAACCAACCAAACAACAACAAAAAAACCCCCACCAAACAAACAAACATCTGCAGCTCTGAACAGCAAAGCTTTGTAGCTCATATGCTTTTATAGAATCATAGGCTGGTTTGGGTTGGAAAGCACCTTTAAAGGTCATCTAGTCCAACCCACCTGCGGGAAGTAGGAACATCTTTGACTAGAGCAGGTTGCTCAGAACCTCATCCAACCTGACCTTGAATGCATCCAGGAAAGGAGCTTCTATCACCTCTCTGGGCATCCTGGGCCAGTGTTTCACCACACTTATTGTGAATAATATCTTCCTTCTATCCCCTGTAAATCTCCCCTCTTTTAGTTTAAAATCATTAGTCCTTGGCCTATTACAACAGGCTCTCTGGGTTTTTACCCTCAGCAGAGTTTATGGAATCAAAGTATAATTTTGGTTGGAAGAGACCTTTAAGATCATGAAGTCCAACCATTAATCCAGCACCACCAGGTCACCACTAAACCATGTCCCTATCACCATGAGGAGAAGAGGAAAGCTGACTTGCAAAAGCATGGTTGGGGTTTGGGAATTCTCCCCAAGATATGAACAGGATTGCAAGGGACTGGGGGTGGGAGTAACCTGTCTCCATGTGCTCTTCCTGTCCTTCACAGACTGAGTTGTTGGGAGCACTGGGAAGATAATAGGGCCAAAATAGTCTCTCAAGGCCACTATCCCAAGTTGTTCAGAGAGGATGGTGCATGGAGAAGTGCCTCTGTTCTGAGCCAACCCTCTCCAAGCCTGGTGGTAAGCCCATGACTTCCTTGCTTGCTAAACACCTTGGCTTTCCCGGCCCCAAACTGTGCTGCCCCAAGCATTTGCTTGCTTTTCCTGTCCCTTAGGCCAACCCCATGCTGGTAAAATCCTCCTACAAAGTGTGATGAGCAAGTTTGGTGATGAACTTCCAAAAAACTCATGGAGAAGAGTCTTTCAATGGTTATGCCAGGTGTCTACCCAACACTCACTTTTAGTAGGGAAACCAAGGAGGGAAAGCTGAAACAAAGATGCTCTTAGAGATGTTTCCACTGCCTTTGTTATCTGTCACATCAACAAAGGAACTTTATTCAAGGTTAGTGTGAAAAGGTCTTCTGCTATTCCCAAATAAACAACCCAACCATCATCTCTCCAAACATAAACCTCCAGTGATGGCCTCATCATGTTAGCAAGTTCTGCTTCATTTATCAACATCACTTCTGGGTGATCTACACCCTCAGGAATTGAAAGCCATTGTTTGTGTGGTTGCCTCCATAATGCAGTGAATTATTGTTGACTATGAAAGTTTAGCAGTTTTTCCAGCCCACAGTTACCCTGGGAAAGGCATTTTGTGATAGTCCTGGTTTGGCATTCCCCACGTTCAGCACAGGATTTTATAAGCCTATTAAGATTGTGCTGATCATGTTTGCTTTGTTCTTGGGAAGAAAAAAACACCCAACAAATTTCAGGTGGAAAGGGGTGTGGTTTCTGGTTTCTGGTATCAAGTGGCCTCCAACGTGTCCTAGATGGTTGGTTTCAGATGCACATCTGAAATGTGATGTTCATTACATTACAAGACTCTGGATGGAAGAGTGTGTGTCAACACCCTGCTTAAATCCTGTGTCCTCCTTTTAGTATGGAGGGTTGATTTCTTGGGGAGGGGGGGGAGGTGGTGACAACATACCTCACTTGTTTATAGTTTCAGTTGATCTTATCTGAATCTTTAAGCATGGCCTGAAACGTTTCCTCTTTATTCACACCCTGTGCAATTGCCCTGTGCTGTTGGCAAGTCACCAAAGATAACAAGAACTAATAGGAATATCCAAAGTGTTTTCACAGAATCCCAGCATGGTAGGGTTTGGCAGGGACCTCTGGAGATCATCTAGTTGAATGCCCCTGATAAAGCAGGGTCGCCTACAGCAAGTTATCCAGGATCATGTCCAGGGAGGTTTGGTCTCTCTCCAGAGAAAGAGACTTCACAACCTCTCTGGACAGCCTGCTCCAGGGTTCCAGCACCCTCAAAGTTAAGAATTTTTTCCTTTTATTTCAGTGGAACCTCCTGTGCTCCAGTTTGTGCCCATTGCCCCTTGTCTTATCACTGGGCACCACTGAAAAGAGCCCTCTCCATCCCCCTGCCCCTCACCCTTTAGCTCTTGCTGAGCATTGATCAGATCCTCTCTCAGGCTGCTCTTCTCCAGGCTACACAGTCCCAGGTCTCTCAACCTTTCCTCCTCACGGAAATGCTCCAGGCCCTTCAGCATCTTTGCAGCTTCCACTGTACTCTCCAGTAGTTTTCTCTCTCTCTCCTGAACTCAGAACTCCAGATGTGGCCGCAATAGGGCAGAGTAGAGAGGGAGAAGAACCTCCTGGGACCTCCTGGCCACACTCACCATTCACCCCAGAAGACCATTGGCCTTTTTGGCCATGAGAGCACTTTGCTGGCTCATGGTTAACTTGCTGTCCATCAGCACTCTCTCTCAGATCCTTCTCCATAAAGCTCTTTTCCAGCAGGTCAACACCTCACCTCTCCTGGTGCTTTGCTGAACTCTTGTGTTAGAGATTTTCCATTAACTACAGAGAAGAAAAAGAAGAAGACACAAGCTCTATGAATCTGCCCCAAGATATGCCAGGATTGATCAGGAAAAGAAAAACAACTATTTCTAATGGAGGTGTTCAAAGACAAACCAGTACAAGAACTCTCTGTATTTCAGAGGAGTTTGTTATCATAAACAAAAGTTCTGAGTCAGATGTTTACTCCCAGCCTCAGAAACCTATCCCAAACACCTTTCCAGTCCTATCTGTCCAGCGGAGATAGTCTCTGGGTGGAGGCATCTTCATCCGATGTGAGCAGTCCTGCAACAGTTGCATCCAGGCTGGAAATAATCTCCAAATCCTGTATCCTTGTAATGGATGGGTTCAAACTGCTTAAGTACCGGGCTTAAGAGGAACTGCTGGGAAGTCCTAAGATACATGTCCACCCACTTCCAGTGCAGAGCCTCATGGACCATGAGTTACGCATATACACAGACAAGTGCAGGCACTGGATTCAGTTGAGAGCTTCCCTGACTTATCACTGCAAATTCTCCATTTTCTTGATTCTTGTCAGTTCTTTAGATATCTCCTAGGGGAATCCCACAGCTTTTCAGAGCAGACATATATAGCAGGAAAAGTTATGACTGAATCCAAAGGTAGATGTGGAAGGCTGCTGACATGAGTGTCGTACACTAGTGCTTAAACTTTTGCTGCACTCTTACAAGCCTGCATATCTACCCCTCACTCCAAGAAGGATATTGAGGTGCTGAAGAGTGTCCAAAGAAGAGCAATGAAGCTGGTGAAGGGTCTGGGGCACAAGTCTTGTGAGGAGCAGCTGAGGGAGCTGGGCTTGTTTAGCCTGGAGAAAAGAAGGCTAAGGGGAAAACTCACTCTCTACAAATCCCTGAAAGGATGTTGGAGCAAGATAGGAACTGGTCACTTCTGAGAAGTGATAGCACAATAGGAAAGAGCTTTAATTTGCACCAGGGGAGGTTTAGGTTGGAACAATTCTTCACCGAGAGGGTTGTCAAGCCCTGGAACAGGATGCCCAGGGAAATAGCAAAGTCACCATTCCTGGAGGGATTTAAAAGCCATACAGATGTGGTGCTGAAGGACATGGTTTAGTGATGGATTTGGCAGTGTGGGGTTAATGGTTGGACTTGGTGATTTGAAAGGTCTCTTCCAGCCAAAACAATTCTGTGATTTTATGATTCTAAGTAGGCTACATCCCAAAACATTCCAGGTAAGATGTGGAAATATTATTTCCAAATCAGATATAAAGAAGCTGGGATGCAAAAAGGTTAATTAGGCTCATGGAGCAAGATAGCAGTGACTCCAGAAATAGAGCCAGCATTGTATTCCACATGGTTTAACCACCAGTTAATGCTCCTTTTTCATCAGGGCTTCTTCTGCTATTTTGGTGCAATCTTGGCAAGAGGTGCATGAGCTACTAGAAGCAGCAGGAGTGAGAGGTGACCTGAAAGCCATACACTTAGAGATTTCTTCTAAGCTCTGTCAATGATTTGCTAGCTGACATTGTAAAATTACCCTCTTTCCACACTGCAGAGGTTAATGGGGATGTAGACATGGTGCTGAGGGACACGGCTCAGCACTCACCTGGCAGGGTTGGGTTAAGGGTTCGACTTGATGATCTTAAAAGTCTCTTCTGACCTAAATGATGCTCTGATTCCATAAATTAATGCATGTTGTGGAGCTGCTCATAATTACAATATAAACTCTGCATTAGACATGAGATTTGTCCAAACAAATCACATTTTCCTCCCAGTAGCTTCAAAATAATGTCTGTGATGATGAAAGCTGCTTAAGGAAGCCAGCGGCAAAGGTGGGTGAGTCTAATCAGCAAATCTGCTGGTGTGCAAGAGTGCCAAGGGATTAAATTGCCTTGAGCTTCACCTCTGATGCATCATGTCCCCTGTCTCTCTCTGACAGAAACCATGGTTCTGCAGAGCTGCTTTGCACCTAGAAGAGAGGGATTCAACAGGCACTGTTACCTTCCTTTTCTCCACTGATCAGGAGTGTCCTTAAAAGTGAAGGGGAAACCTGGAAAAGCAAAGGGAAAAGTAAACAATGCCAAGCCTGAATCTGGCCTATCCCCATGAATAATGTGTCAGGAATCCAACCTTGCAGCTCCCTTAGAGTTGTTTCCACTCAGGCATCACTCATTAGCTCATTATTCACAGCAGCCTTATTCCTACTAATTGATTTTAGTACAGCTCCCTACAATGTATGGCCAAGATCCAACATATCTCTGCCTGGCTTTAAATCATTACACTGGCACAGCTTTACAAGACACTTCAGCCTCTCTCAAGCCTATTGAACCTCAAAAGGTTGAGTGATTCCTGGAATGGAGTTGTTGGAAGGTGCTCTTGGAGAAAAGCAATGTGTTCCCTCAACTGGACAAGTTGCAGGGTCAAAGCATCCTGCTGAGCAGTGAATTGTGGCTTTCACACATGGTAGCAGGTCAGTCTGCTATGAACTGGAGCCTCAGAAAGCTTGCCAGCTCTTTTCACACTGGTTTCCACCTTGGTACTGGACCAGGACAAGGGATGTTTGTTGTAGTCTTCCCCTACAGATGCTGGTTTTAATGCAGGACCTGTGACAAACAGATCAGACCAGATTGCAACTGCAAAGGGTTTCCTTAACTCTTCTGCTCTTCCCATATTCCCACCAGACCTCACTGTAGCTATTCCCTTCTTCCTCATGCATGTGTTCTGTGCTCTGCCTGAGAATTAGCGATGGTTTGTATACTCAACAGCACAGCAAGGTCAGGAAAATATGATTCATTTCTCTGAGTCCTCTGCTCTGTATGTAATGATTCACCTGCCTTATTTTTCCAACCTTATTTTTTTTCACTTTAAATTCCCTGCAGGTCCCTCCTATCTCCAGATTATTATTTGGAATAACCTCTGTGTGGCATTTAACTCTTTCTGGGTGGGACCTTCATGTTTATCGCTTTCCTAGCCAGTGGCCAAAAATGCTGGTGAAGGGCCTAGAGAGCAAATCTTATGAGGAGCTGCTAAGGGAACTGGAGTTGTTTAGTCTGGAGAAGAGGAGGTTGAGGGGAGACCTTCTGGCTCTCTACAACTCCATGTAAGTTTGTAGTGAGGTGAGAGTCTGGGCTCTTATTGCTGGTGTCAGGTGAGAGAATGAGAGGAAGTGGCCTGAAATTGTGTCAGGGGAGGTTTAGGTTGGAGATTAGGGAAAATGTCTTTCCTGAAAGAGTGGTCAGGCATTGGAACGGGCTGCTCAGGGAGGTGGTGGAGTCACCGTCCCTGGAGGTGTTCAGAAATGTGTGGACATGGCACTTTGGGACAGGTTTTAATAGCCACAGTGGCCGTAGGTTGATGGTTGATCTTACAAGTCTTTTCAGCTGAAACAATTCCCTAATTCTACAAGTGGATACAGTGGTCACAGACTCACAGAATCAATAAGGTTGGAAAAGACCTCTAAGATCACGGAGTTCAACGTCAACCTAAGGGCATTAAACCATGTCCCAAAGTGCCATGTCCCCACGTTTTTTGAACGCCTCCAGGGACAATGACTCCACCACCTCCCTGGGCAGCCTGTTCCAATGCCTGAAAACTCTTTCAGGAAAGTCATTTTTCCTAATATCCAACCTAAACCTCCCCTGGCACAATTTCAGGCCATTTCCTCTCATTGCCTCACTAGCTACTATGGTCCCATGGGAGAATCATACTGGAGTTAATAAATACTGAAGTGTGCTCTCCTTCTCTGTTCATGATGTGCATAGAAAAGCTTGATCATATATTTATAACCACTGGGAATCTGTCTTCCTTCCTATGTGTGGTGTGGCTCAGTTGGTAGCACATAAGACCCTTAATGGGAAGCTTGTGAGTTTATTATTTTTCTTTTCTTCTTGCTTTCAAGGCAGAATCTTTCCCCTTACCATCAGCCCTGACTCTCAGAGGCAGCACTCACTTGTTTCAAGATTATTTTCTCCATCCAGCTTTCCAGGGCATTCTTAACAATGCAGGAACGTAAATCACTTGCTCAGCTCTAGCTGTCACCTGCTTTAATTATCCCCTACATCCCTTCAAGTCTTAATCCAATGCACAAGAGATACTTTCCTATCTGAGTCACTTCTCATTGACCCACGAGGGAAGAACAAGGGTAACACATGTAAAACATTAAATGACCTGACTGAAAGGAAGGAGCTTTGCCTCCAGGCCCCTTTCATCTCCCTCTAATGCTGCAGTGCTTAGCAGTAAAGCTGGAAAGATCCATGTGGGTTTGGCTGAGGACTGGTAGGAGCATGTTCTCAGGTTCAGTCTGCCCAAACCAGCCAGAAAACCTATGTGTCTTGAAGGTATCCCCACTACACAGGTGGCAGTGGGCAGTGTCTCCCATCTGCTGGAAGAAATATCCCAGGTTTGGTCTCCAAGTGCTTGAAGATTACAAGAAGATGCATCTGCCCCAAAAGCTTCTGGCTCCTAGAGCACTGAGGTGAGTGAAGCAGCCCTGTGGTGATGTTTCCCAGACAGGTGAGCAACTCAGCCTGTCTGATAGAATCACAGAATTGTTTTGGTTGGAAAAGACCTCTAAGACCATCATGTCCAACCACCAACTTAACATCTCCATGGCCATTAAACCATGTCCTGAAGTACTAAGTCTATATATATTTTTTAACACCTCCAGGATTGGTGACTCCACCACCTCCCTGGTCAACCTGTTCCAATACCTGACCAGTCTTTCAGTAGTGAAATTGTCCTTAATATCCAATCTAAACCTCCCTTCCTCCTGTTCAATATCCTTATTGATGATCTGGATGAGGGGACCAAGTCAGTCATCAGCAAATTTGTGGATGACACCAAGTTGGGAACAGATGTTGATCAGTTAGAGGGTAGAAGGGCTCTGCAGAAGGACCTTGACAGGCTGGACAGATGGGTAGAGTCCAACATGATGGCATTCAACAAGTCCAAGTGCCAGGTGCTGCACTTTGGCCACAACAACCCCATGCAGAGCTACAGGCTGGGGTCAGAGTGGCTGGAGAGCAGTCAGGCAGAAAAGGACCTGGGGGTACTGATTGACAGCTGGCTGAACATGAGCCAGCAGTGTGCCCAGGTGGCAAAGAAGGCCAATGACATCCTGGCCTGCATCAGGAATAATGTGGCCAGCAGGAGCAGGGAAGTCATTGTGCCCCTGGACTCAGCACTGTTTAGACCTTGAGTACTGTGTCCAATTATGGGCCCCTCAATTTAAGAAGGACATTGAGACTCTTGAACGTGTCCAGAGAAGGGCAACAAGGCTGGGGAGAGGCCTTGAGCACAGCCCTATGAGGAGAGGCTGAGGGAGCTGGGGTTGTTTAGCCTGGAGAAGAGGAGGCTCAGAGGAGACCTTATTGTTCTCTACAGCTACATGAAGGGTGGTTGTAGCCAGGAGGGGGTTGGTCTCTTCTCCCAGTCAATCAGCACCAGAACAAGAGGACACAGTCTCAAGCTGTGCCAGGGGAAGTTTAGGCTTGAGGTGAGGAGAAAGTTCTTCACAGAGAGAGTCATTTGCCATTGGAATGTGCTGCCCAGAGAGGTGGTGGAGTCACCGTCCCTGGAGGTGTTCAAGAGGGGATTGGACATGGCACTTGGTGCCATGGTTTAGTGGTCTTGGGTGACAGGTTGGGCTTGATGATCTTTGAGGTCTTTTCCAACCTTATTGATTCTATGATTCTATGAAAATGAGGCCATGATGGTCCTCGCAAACAGACAATGGAAGGTCTGTGGGTGACAAGGCCAGTTCATGGGCACTTGTCACAAAACAGAAAAGCACAAATCCCCCTACCTGTGCCACCAGCAGAATTCATACAAACCTTGAAATGACTGAGCTTGGCACTTCTGGAGATGTTCTAGTCCAACCCTTCTGATCAGAGTCACAACAGCAAATTCAACAGGGATTTGTCCATTTGAGTTTGAATATCATTAAAGATGGAAACTCCATTTACACAGAATCACAGAATGCATCCATTTAGAAGAGACCTCAAAGATCATCCAGTTCCACCCTCCACCCAGCATCCAGCACTTAAGGGTCAACATTAAACCATGTCCCTAAGCGCCAGCTGCTTAAACACCTCCAGGGATGGTGACTCCACCACTGCCCTGGGCAGACCATTCCAATGTTTGAGAACCCTTTCAGTGAAGAAATATTCCCTAGCATCCAACCAGAACCTCCCCTGGCACTGCTTGAAACCATTTCCTCTGGTTCTGTCACTTGCCACCAAGGAGAAGAGGCTGCCCCCTCCTCGCTCCAACCTCTCTTCAGGTAATTGTAGAGAGCAATGAGGTCTCCCCTCTGCCTCCTCTTCACCAGACTCAACAATCCCAGCTCCCTCAGCTGCTCTTTGTAAGCCATGTGCTCCATGCCATTCACAAGCCTTATTGCTCTTCTGTGGACACACTCCAGCACCTCAGTGTCCTTCTTGTAGAGAGGAGCCCAGAACTGAACACCATGCTAGAGGTCACCATTGTACTCCAGAAACCTTGTGGGCTGCTACTGCCATACTATATTGCTCCTCTAGCAGATCTTGGGGTGGTGAAAGCCCAGCATGAGGGTGAGTACTTTCAAATGGGAGGCTTCTTTCAGCTGTCTGAAGACCTTATCTATTTCTTCCCATATCAGGAGACCCACTACAACACCTATGCTGATCTGCCTGGTCGTCCTGATCCATTACCTCTTGGCTGATTCATCCCCCATCCCTAGGCAGAGCTCCATGGACCTCAGCTGCTGTCTCACATAAAAAGCAACTCCTCTTCCTCGCCTACCTGGCCTGCCCTTCCCAAATACCTTGTATCCAGCCACAGTAGCACTCCATAATGAGCTATCCCACCATGCCTTTGTGATCCCAAGATTTCAAGTGCTTTGGTCAGGGAGTTGAAGGACTTATGAGACAGCTGGCTTTAATCATCCTGAAAAACAGGCTGAGAAGAGAGAGTTGAGGGGCTCTAACAGCATCTGACTGAAAGAAGAAAAAAAAGAGTCAAAGAGAAGGCTGAGTTGGACTCCTCTTTGATGTGTTCAGAACCTGGAACAGGAGACCAGGCAGGTTCTGGTGTCTCTGTGCTTGGGATGTAGTGAAGAGCATGCTGAGCTGGCACAGTTCTTCCTCACCTCCAGGCTACAGAGGAAGATCTTTCTGCATCAGGTTCCCTTACAGAAGGGGTTTGTGGTCCTGATACAACACAATACCAGGAGGTCCTACTGAGACCGCACCAGGAGATCTGGGACCTGCCACTGCCACCTTCTGACAGGAGAAAAAAAATGCAAATACCTGGTCCTAGCTCATTTCCCAAGGAAGGAAGGGAGGAATTTTTAGGATTGTTTTGATAGGTTTTTCATTCCACTGTTTCCAAAATGTAGGTTTCATAACCACTTTGCTCCAGCCAGCTTTAGGATGAGATTCCTCCATGTGAAAATAAAAAGGGGAGAAAAATTCAGTCTACCTAAATCATCTTGAAGAAACTGTGAGTGGAATTCCAACAATGAGTAGAGCTACACTCTTAGAAAGAACCTGAGCACTGCAAAGCCTTCACATCCAAGGTGCAACTGTCTAATAGCTGTATTGTCACCTCTCCTCTAATAGTCTGGACCATGATACCAAACGTTTCTGGAACTAGCAGGCCTGAGCAGTCCGAGCTCAGAAAGGGGTCACAGAATGGTGGGGATTGGAAAGGAGCTCTGGAGATCATTTAGGCCAAACCCCCTCCTAAAGAAGGGTCACCCACAGCAGATTACACAGGAAAAGTGCCAAAGTGATTTTGGAATGTCCCCTGAGATTCCACAACCTCTCTGGGCAGCCTGGTCCAGTGCATGTTCAACTCAAATGGAAGAACCACAGAATGGCTTGAGTTGGAAGGGACTTGAAAGATCATCCAGATCCAACCCTCCTCCCATGGGCAGGACACCTCCCATTAGACCAGGTTGCTCAAAGCCTCACCCAGGCTGGTCTTAAGCACTTCCAGGGATGAGGTGTCCACAGCATCTCTGGGCAACCTGTTCCAGTGTCCCACCACCCTCATAGTAAAGAACTAAATCTGCCATGCTCTAGTTTAAAACCATTGCCCCTTGTCCTATCACAACAAGCTCTGATAAAAAACCCCTCCCCAGCTTTCCTGTAGCCCCCTTCAGGAACTGGAAGGCTGCTATTAGCTCTTGCTGGATCCTTCTCTTCTCCAGGCTGAACAACCCCAGATCCTCACCTCAAGCCTATAGGGGAAGTTTAGGCTTGAGGTGAGGAGAAAGTTCTTCACAGAGAGAGTGGTTAGCTGTTGGAATCTGCTGCCCAGGGAGGTGGTGGAGTCACCATCCCTGGAGGTGTTCAAGAGGGGATTGGACATGGCACTTGGTGCCGTGGTTTAATAGCCATGAGGTCCTGGGTGACAGGTTGGACTTGATGATCTTTGAGGTCTTTTCCAACCTTATTGATTCTATGATTCTATGACCTTTCAGCCTGTCCTCATAAAGGAGGTGCTTCAGACCTCTGATCATCTTTGTGGCCCTCCTCTGGACCCTCCCAAACAGATCCTTCTTGTGTTGGGGGCTCCAGAGGTAGATGCAGTACCCTGGGTGGGCTCTCACTAGAGTAGAATAGAGGGGCAGAATCCCCTCCCTTGACCTGCTGGCCACGCATCTTCTGATACAGCTCAGGATGCATTTTATCCTTATGCTTAGGTGGAAGTTCCTGTGTTCTAGTTCGTGCTTGTTGGCCCTTGTCCCAAATCCCAGTTCGAAACTCAAGACTCTCAGGTGAGAAGAGGTGACTGCATCTCCACAAATGTAGTGATGAGAAGACAGGATCAGAGCCAGGAGCACCTGGTGCCTGGGGACAACAACGTGCCACTGCTCTTGGTATGGCAAGAATCCGTGTGAAATAAAATACACCCAGCTGTTGTTTGTGTTAATTGGTGTGGAGAGCAAGGCAGCCACTCACACCTCTCCCTCCATGGGTTTGATGCTGGGACATTTAAGTGATGCTAGCTTAACCCCTTCTGCATGAAGAACAACAATTCTCAACTTAATGGCAGCTTTAGTGGGCAAGAGTCCCAGGAAGGACCAGATTACGAAACCCAAGGAGGCCCTGGTATAGTATACATCATCGGAAATCTCTTTGATTTGGGTGCCTGATAAGCAAGGAAATGGGAACATGTTTCCCCACCACCACCCCTGGAGCTGTTCAAGGCCAGGCTGGATGAGGCCTTGAGCAATCTGGTCTAGTGGAAAGTGTCCTGCTTGTTGCAGGGGGGTTTGACTAGGTAATCATTAAGGTCCCTTCCAACTCAAAGCATTCAATGAATCTATGAATCTGTGTTCCCACAGCCATGCAAAGCTCCACCTACCTTTTTAGCCTACTCCCACCCCAGGTCAATACTGATGGAGGTGCCATCTTCCCCCTTGCTCCCCATGGCCTCTCATGTGGACTCATGTACCCATGAACTGGGGAGGAAAGGAACCAGGAGGAAAGAAAGTGGAGATGGTGAGCACTGGCAGGAAGGTGGAGCTCTTGATTCAGTTATTATTGTTCCTCCTTCAGAATTTTCACTTGCAAATCATCTGCCTCTGCACTTTCCTTGACTCCTCCACATCAAGCCTAGCAAATTAACCTGGTTTCTGGAGACTCTCCTCCTAGCAAATTAACCTGGTTTCTGGAGACTCTCCTCCAGCCCCAGAGCTATTTCTTCCTCCAAAACATGTGTTTGCCATGGCTGGAGTGAAAGGATGCCCTGTAAAGGGACAGTAAAGGGCAGGGATGGAGGGGCAGGAATTTTCTAGTCGTGCTGTCTCGTACCCCGCGATGATCAGCATGACCTTTGGATCACAGTGAGAAACTGCTGCAGAGCCAACTGAAACAGAAACACTGGCAACAGCTCCTGCTGCTTACTTTCCAGAAATACTTTCAGGCATGTGGTATTTCTATATCTCTCAACAAGGCTCACATGGAAAGATGGGCCTTGATGTAGAAAGTAGCTCTATCAGCGCTGTGCCAAAACATCCATGGTATCCCTTCTTAGGTTTGGCACCATTTCCCTGAACTTTCTGAACACCTGAAATGTGGGAGAGCTCATCCTGGCCCTGTGTAGAGACAGACAGGTGCCCACACAGCAGCAGGAGTGGGAACATGGGTGGTGGTGTAAGAAGAAATCATATTGCTGAGGTTCTGAGGAACATGGTTTAGTGGTGAACTGCCAGTGCTGGGTTGCTATTTGGTTAGGACTTGATCTTAAACATCTCTTCCAACCAAAACAATTCCATGATTCCAAGAAAGGATGGGAACTCCAGCCAGAGAGAGGTATAGCCACTTGGACACAGCTTCCTTTTGTGACCATCTGCTGTGCAGTGCCCTCCCACCCCCAAAGCCACTTGTAAACAAGGCTTCAAAAGAAGGGTTAAAAGGAGGGAGAGCAGTGGAGAAGATCCTATCCCAGGAAGAAGATAGTCTAGTCTAGAGTTCTCCAAAGAAAAGACATGTCTTTGTTTCAACAGTTGGTAGCTGCTCCTAAGAAGCTCCTGAGAACCCATTGCTGTTATTCTGCATTGGTCTTAAATTCCCCAGGGAACAATCATCTCCTTCTCCTATGGGATCCAGCTGGGCTCCCCCAAAATAATAAAGCTTGACACAAAAATTAGAATGATACATCTCTGCAAAGTACAATGAAATCTGCTTGGTTTAGGAGTGCAGAGGGGCATCTCCAGAGCAACAAGCTCCAAGTCTGTGTGTCCACGTGTGCATCCATCCACAGGCAGGAGAGGGGCCAGAGTGGCACCCTGGGAGCTTGGGAAGAGAAGTAGCAGCTGCCCAGACACCCACAACAAGGACTATTATGTGCCCAAAATAGCCACTCTCTCCAACAAGAAAGAGCAGAGGCTCAAAGGCCAAATCTCATCTCCATTCCAAGTAGGGTCATGGACAAGTCAACGATATTTATGAGCTCGCCTATTGAAGGCAAAAACAATCCCTGTTCTCCATCCATCATCAGGGGGAGACTCCCATGGCCTTGAGATGGCATGTATGGATTTATCCCTTCCTGTAGTCAGCCTTCTGTCCTTTTGACCAGCCTGCAACCCCCGTGGGCTTTGAATCCAACCCAAGCACTTTCTTTTCACGCAAAGCAAAGAGGAAATATCTGGAATACCTGCAGCACCATCCACAGATTCTGTTCCAAGTGTAACCTTTTTTATTAATTCCATGTATTTTTATTAGGGCATGAGAAACAATGAGTAACATACACTGAGTTTACACCGAATCTAGTCAAAGGAACCAAGGCATCTTTATTCTGTTACAACAAAGGTAGTGCACAGTTACAAACCTCACACCTAGGTATTAGTAAAATCAACATTTTGGGGTGGAACCATCTCAGCAAAATGAGATCAGCCAACACAGCTGAAAGAAAATGTGCCAATATGGTTTCCTGCAATGTTTGATTGGCTTCTTTTATTTTCATGAAGTGTTTTTTTATTTTGATGAAATGGTATCACTTGGGCTGGAAAAAAAAGTGTTCCCTCAGAAAACGATGGACCTAGGAAGTGTGTTAAGCCTTGAATTTCTCAAGTTATACTATCAGAGCGAATGCAAACACCCAGTCTTTCTCTGATGGCTCTGATTCTCTGCACTTAAAGGTAGCTCACCCCTGGCTCCCTATTCTCCATTCCATTTTTTAACAGTTCCTCCTTGACTAGTGAGTCCTGAGCTTCAAAGCGTCTCAACCAAGTCTGGCAAAAGCCAGTAGATGGCAGGACAGACCCAGGGCTTTGCTTCCCTGCGCACCACGGACGCTCCCCAGCATGCAATTTTGGGAGTGTCCACCCCCATTCCAAATTGGTTTCATCAGAGAGAAGCTTTCCAGGGGTGAGATAACTCCTCCAGGAAAGAGCCAGAGCCATCTTCATCCCAAACAGCTGAGACCCCCAGCACCCTCACCACTAAAGGTGACAGTGAAAGCACAGCCCAGCTTCAGGGTGGAAAAGCACTGGGATCAGAGGAACTAAGAGTTTGTGATAGGGCCTTAAACCTCTAAGTATCCAGATGTGCACCACATCTGCCTTTCCAGAGACAGGAGAGCATAGATACCTATATGTCATTCAAGCCTGGAGGCATAGACACTCAGATCAAAAAGCCACCAGGCTCCCCATAGTCTCTTTCATGACCAAGGGTGGTGGTGGGACCAGTCTCTGGGTCTATTGAGGGTTCCTGGAAGGCAAGTGATTTCCCATAAACCAGAACTGAGTAAATCAACACCAAGCAAGGACATTTTTTGAGCAATGATGTAGATCCCCTCAGTAATGATTAAGCAGCTGGACTTACTTGTTCTGGCTGTTTGTGGAAGGAAGTCATACCAGGTTTATGTTTCTGCCAAGAGAAGAAATTTTACTCCTTGGGTAAAACAAGACAAAACAAACAAAATGAAGCAAAGCAAAAACAAACCAAGAAATTCATAATTCTCAAAACCAGTTGGAAGAATTCTGTTCTTTTTGTTTGGTTGGTTTTGTGTTCTGGGTGGTTTGAGGGTTTTTTGGCAAGTTGATGCCATGGTAGATGGCAGGAGCTGCCACTGAAACGCAGCCCTTGCCAGGATGGAAGCACAGAAACCATTTTCTTACAAGCATGCTCCAAAATGGGCCAGTATTTGACTAAAGTTCTTATTTTTCCCCAGAGCAAACCATTTGGGGATATTTTTTTGTTGTTGTTTTTACTGAGCAAAGCTGCCTCTCCCTCCCCTTGTAACCTCTCATCTTGTCAGAAAAGGTGAAGATTTGAGTTTTCTCATTCCACAGTCCAAGCAAACACATTCAAAGCACTGCAAGGCTGTCCCACAGCGGCCCTCAACTTCCAAATCAAGGTGTTTCGTTTAAGCCACTAGTTTTAATGCTCTATAAATGCTGGACTTGGCATTGCTATGTCTTTTCTTCTTATTATTAATGGTTTTCATTACTATAGCTGCACATTCTCAAGCTTTTCACTCCTGGGCTTTACAAGAGCTGAGGTTCTCACATGATTTCCTGTGCTGGGGGTAAAAAGAAACACTTAGAGTAGGACCAGAAATCAGGAGAGCTGGCAGAACTGATCATACGGTGGTTGGGATTAAACTGCTGAATAACATCTTCTGCATTTGACAAGCTGTCATAGCCTCCCTCTCTCTTAAATCTCCATAAATCTATCAAAGAGATCTTTGCCCGTGTGTTTAGAAGGGGAAAAAAGGAAAAGTCAGTATCTCTTCTTCCATCTACCAAGTGTATAGGAATATAGCACAGGAGGAAAGAAAGAACAAAGAGAGTGAAGAGAGGAAAAAAATACCTCCATATGCTTTCTATTCACCATCCATAGGCTCAAGAACATGTATAATGTGACCTTCACACGTGTCCCCTGGCAACACCATTAATATAACTTGTTATTTGTATAGGATAAGTAGCCTGCTGAATGCCCTGCCCACCAGTATTCCCTGCCTTGCATCACCGAGTCCTGGGCATGAGCAAACTCTGAAACAGCAAGATAGGAGGGAAACGGTCATTGGAGGGGCAGCCATGCCTCCTGTCTCTGCTCATGGCTGGGATTGCCCAGTGTGGCAGCCTCAAAAGCCTGGTAAAGGAATGATCAGGCATTAGGACACAGCTATGCTGGAGGCTTTTAATTTTAGCTCTTTGCTCACAGCAGAGGTGTTGTGAGGATGATTCAGTCCAAACCCAAGATACTTTCTACCTGGTGGCTAGAAAAGAGTTAAAGCCCCACTACATGCAAGTTAGACTGCTTCTGTGCTTCTGGGTGCTGCCTTGGTCTCAGTATGGCAGCACAGAATCATTCTGGTTGGAAGAGACCTTTGAAATCATCAAGTCCAACTGTTAACTCAGCACTGACAGGTCACCACTAAACTATGTCCCCCAGTACCACATCTACCCACTCCATGAGGGCAACTCCACCGCTTCCCTAGACAGCCTGTTCCAGGGCTTGACAACCCTCTTAGTGAAGAAAGTTTTCCTAATGTCCAACTTAGCACAAGATGAGGCCTTTTCCTCTTGCCCTATCACTTGTGACATGGGAGAAGAGAACAACCCCTACTTCACTTCAACCTCCTTTCAGCAAACTGTAAAGAGTAATCAGATCTTCTCTCAGCCTTCTTTTCTCAGGGCTAAACAACCCCAGTTCCCTCAGCTGCTCCTCACAAGTTCTCCAGACCCTTCCCAGCTTCATTGCCCTTCTCTGGACACACTCCAGCACCTCAATGTCCTTCTTGGAGGGGCCCAAAACTGAATGCAGGATTCAAGGTGTGACCTCACCAATGCTGAGTACAAGGCGACAATCAATGCCCTGGTCCTGCTGGCCACACTCTTGCTGATCCAAGCCAGGATGCTGTTGTCCTTCTTGGCCACATGGGCACACTGTTGGCTCAGCCAGCTACCTACCGGCAGCAATCAGCAGACCAAATTAACCCTGCAAGGAATGTTCTAACCCTTTTGGAAGGAAGGCTCATACACAGGGAAGCTTGGGAATATTAACTCCATTTCTGGTTACTTTTTCCCCAACTTTCCCTGTGCTACTCGTGCATAGCAGAGGTTTGTGGAGCACTTCAAACTCTGTGGTTCCAGCAGGTGAAAGAGGGTGCATTAACCAGAGGAAGACACATCTGAGGAGCAAGCAGACAAGCTATGCATTCCTTCCAAACTCATCACCTAATTATGGGTCACGTCACCATGACAGGTCCTCCTGTTGTAGAAGGGTGTCATTAGCATCTGTGTCATTTTAATTACCAGGTGAGGAGGAGGATGAAAAAAAACTCATCTAACCACTTTTGTTGCAAATATTTCTATGCATCTGCACATCTCATGTTTATCACCCAGACAGAGGGGACAGAGGTCTAATTGGACAGCATGAGAGACTATTATCTTCTGACCCGAGAGAACCATGTCCAAGGAGGGAAATGGCCAAGGAGTGTCACCTCTACACCTAGTATTTCTTTCTAGAAGCAGACAAAAAGCCCAGTCCACCTCTGATCAATCAGTGGAAGTGACAGCAAGCTCTTGCCTGGTGTTTTAAGGCTCTCAGTTTTTGTCTGGTTTATGTCCAGCAAGTCCACAGGCAGGTAGAGCAGGTGAGAAACCAGCACAACACAGAGATGGCAGGACACATTTCCCATCATAGGGCTGAGAACTTCCAGAAACAATGCTGCCAAAAGACTTGGAAGATCCTGGGATTCGAGAGGCAGCGGGATTGGTGAAGTCACCTTCTGCAGTCCATGTGCACCATCAGCCCACCAGCCAGGGATTGCAGGTTGAACCTAAAGATCTGAGTTTTGAGATCTTTGCCTCTGACTCCACTACATTTTTCAAGCAGACCTGTTGCCCTGGATCGTTTAGCTTACAATGTCATTAAAGTCTCTCACAACCACACATCCAAAAGTGGGGAAACTGAGGCACCAAGTCTTTGTGGCATGGAGACTAATGTTAACAGGTCCCATTTCCAGGGTGTTTGCTCTGTTAGGAGTAATGGGGTTGACTCAAACCCCTAAAACTGACTTTTTCCACTGAAACACACCTGGAAAAGGCAGTTCTCAGGAGAGGTGAAACCAGTTGGTCTAGGGTGTTTAATCAAGGACAGCAACAGGGAGGAGATGGATTTGCTGCTCAGAGGTGAACTGGATGGAATGCTGAGATGGAAGCACTCAAAAGCTGCTCAAGAAGTTAGGAGGCCCTCGTGCTGGACACAGTATTTGGGTTTTCCATAACAATTATCTGGAGCAAGGAAACACACAGAGCACGTGTCCCATCTGAGGGAACAGGAGCATGTTTATTCAGGTCTGGCACTTACAGAGCTCAGAAGGACAAGGTAACAGCTCATTCGTTTTCCAGAAAAGTCAGCCCAGGATCAGAAGAAATGAAATGATTTTATAAAAAACAGAGACTGCAGCTGCAAGAGGCCAGGAACACATCTCCCTTTGGGTCACGAATTCTCAGTGCCAGGATCAGCCATGTGGTGGAGCACGCTGGTGCCAGGCACCTCCATGGAGGTGAGAGGCGGGAACGTCTGAATGCTTGACCGGGCGGTGTCTGGGGTTAGAAATGGTTTCATGGCAAGTCCCAGCCTTGTTTGAACCAACCTTAGAAACGAGTCGGGGCAGGGGGAGCGGGGGAAATATTAGTTATAAAAGCAGAAACCCTTCCAAAACGATCCACCTTTGCCAAGCAGGTGTGAAGAGTGCACTGGGGTATGTCCACAGAAGGAGAAGAACAGCTCGGCCAAACCGCCCAGGTCTCCAATATTGGAAGAGCAGAAAAGTCTGGGAAACAACCGCCTTGGAAGGCTGCTGAGAAGCAGAGAATCTCCTTGCAGACAGCAACAGAGAAGATATTGGCTAATGAGACCTGTGACGGCCCGCGGAAGACAGCTCTTCCTCGGCCAGCCCCATCACTCGCGAGCCCTGAGGACGTAGAGGAAGCTGACCAGGACAGCCAAGGCCAGGAGGCTGTAGCTGGCTTTGACGCTGCTGGAGCCGCTGATGTTGCAGAGGAAGGAGTCACAGCAGTAAACGGAGGCAGCTGCTATGCCAAGGTTGATCCCAGCGCTGGGACAAATGGGAGAGCATCCCTTGGAGATGGACTGGCCAGACTTGCTGCCTGAATTTAGATCGGGGGGGGGTGGGGGGGAAAGGGAAGAAAAGGAAAACGAGATGGGTTTAGAATGCGTCTCAGCTTGCTGATCAGCTGTTCTGCAAAGGAAATAACAGCACTGAAATAGTCAAAGCATCAGAGGTGACATGGAGGGGATTCATAGAATCATTTGGGTTGGCAGGGACCTTAAAGATCATCTAGTTTCAACCCCCACTAGACCAGACTGCTTGAGGCCTCACCCAACCTGGCCTTGAACACCTTCAGGGAGGGGACATCCATGACCTCCCTGAACAGCCTGTTCCAGTGTCTCACTACACTCACTGTAAAGAATTTCTTTCTAACATCCAGTCTAAATACTCTCTCTTCCAGCTTCAATCAATTCCCCCTCATGCTATCACTGCAAGTCCCTGTAATAAGTCCCTCCCCAGCTTTCTTGTAGGCCCCCTTCAGGTACTGAAAGAAGGTCTCCACAGAGCCTTCTCATCTCCAGGCTGAACAGCCCTGACTCTTGTAGCCTATCCCTATAGGGGAGGTTCTCCAGCTCTCTGATTATCTTCCTGGCTTTCCTCTGGACCCACTTCAGCAGTTTGATGTCCTTCTTGTACTGGGGGCACCAGAACCGGATGCAGTACTCCAGGTGGGGTCTGGATGACGTGCTTCTTGATATGAGGCCACAACAGTAATCTCAGCCAGCCCACACGTTTCAAGCAACGCCCCATGATAACCTCCCACACAGAGCCTAGAGACCATGCAACACCCTAGGGACAGCTTGTTGGTCAAAGTTTGTTGGCCAAAGTTTGGCTACAGCAGTGAAGAATCTCAAAAATCCCACTTGAGCTTGACCCAGAGACTCCTCAAGTGAGACAAGGAACGTGGGGAGCACAGAGCAGTGGGGAGACAGAGCCTGCATTTGGAAGTGCAGCACAGATTTAGCAGCAGGAAAGAGGAAACCATTAGCACTGTGCTAAGATGACAGGTTTATGAAGCTCCCAGCCTCGGTTCCTGCATGCACAACCCACCCACGATGCAGACCCTGCAAGTCAGACATCCAACAGCATTCCCTCCTGCG
Organism: Dryobates pubescens; assembly: GCF_014839835.1. NCBI lineage: Eukaryota > Metazoa > Chordata > Aves > Piciformes > Picidae > Dryobates > Dryobates pubescens. Next base: position 14,246,150 of record NC_071625.1, on the reverse strand, counting down.
AGGGAGAGCACCAGGAGACCTGCCAGAGCAGCACTTCTCTTAGGAGAAGCAGCCAGAAAGCACAGACAACCCCCACCTCCAGATCCTTCCTAGCACATAAGGAGGAAATCTGCAAATCTCCCCTTCCTAGCAACCCCACCTTGCCCATGGAGGAAGCACAGAGATGGACAACCCAAACAGAGGGTAAAAGCAGGAAGGGCAAGCCTGGAGCTTCCTGCAGAGGAAGCCCTGCAGCATCCTCTACACTTTCACTTATTCATCAGCAACCTCCCCACCCCCACCCCAAAATTCCCCTCAGATTCCCGGAACTGGTGCAGGCACGTGGGCTTTAACGTGACTCCAGCTGGAGGCACATCCCTCCTAAAAATCCCTTGGGATGGTCTGACACTCAGCTGCTAAGCAGAACTTTCCCTTTTCCTTTTTTTTCCTTCAGCCAAAGGAAGGAAGCTGCCTTCCTGCAGCTCAGCAGGTGACCCAGGAGAGCAGCCAGGAGGGGCAAAGAAGGCGGCCCTGTCAGCACTCACCGATTCCCACTCCGACGTAAGTTGTCACACAGTGGTTTTCATTCTCCCCGCACTTGACAGGCTTCAGGCAGGCCCAGTTGGAGGATGCATCCGAGCAGGAAAAGCAGATGAGCGTGTGGGCTGCAAGGGAAAGGCACATCACAGTTAGGGGCTGGTGGGAAGATCTCCTCACTGGGTGGTCCTCACCTCTGACACATGGCATGTACCACATCTGGCCACAGACACGCTTGCTATTTCATAGAACCACAGCACTGGGGGGGTTGGAAGGGAACTCTGGAGTTCATCCACTGTAAGAAAAGGGTTTGCCTGAAGCAGGTTGCCCAGACATATGCCCAGGTGGGTTTGGAATCTCTCCAGAAAAGGAGACTCCACAACCGTTCTGGGCAGCCTGCTCTAGTGCTCCATCACCCTTAAAGGAAAGAATTCTTTCTTTAAGTTCAAGTGAAACCACCCGAGTCTGAACCTGTTTGTACCCCCTCGGCCTGTCACTGGGCACCACTGAAAAATGCCCAGCCACATCATGACCCCCCCACCCTTCAGTTCTTGCTGAGCATTGATTAGATCCCCTCTCAGGCTGCTCCAGGCTAAACAGCCCCAGGGCTCTCAGCCTTTCCTCCTCAGAGATATGCTCCAAGCCCCTCAGCATTTCAGCTTTACCAGCCTGCAAGAGGTTTTTTCCCCCAAAAATAATGGGCCAAGTGAAGAGTTTAGGCATAAGGGATACATCATTTTGAGCTCTTGGCAGGATCAACCATCACCTAAAACCTCAATACAACCATAGGTCAACCTGGTACTTTATGGCATGCTCCTGTTTTGCACCAAGAGTGGGTTCAAGCTCCAGTTGCCAGCATGAAATAGAATCATAGAATCATTATGGTTGGAAAATACCTCTAAGACCAAGTCCAACTGTCAACCCTACACCACCATGTTGACTAAACCATGTCCTGAATAGAATCATAGAATCATTAAGGTTAGAAAAGACCTCTAAGAGCAAATGAAATGAAACAAAGGCAAGTTCAGGCCTGCAAACTGAAGCTGGAGGTTTGGACTTATTCAGTTCAGCTACCATGGACATTGATGGGAAACACTCCAAGCATGACCATGGGTTGAAGCTTTCTGTGACATGCCTTTGGCAGCAGGGCACAAAGCTCAGGCTATGCTTGAGCTAGCACATGTGGTGGAAACAATTTTTCAGTCAGAGCAAGCCCAGAATTGCAGCAAGATCTGCAAGGACTTGCACTGTCCCCACTTCCCAGAAGAGTCATAGCACTATGAAGACAGCACGTGCAACCAACATTTGTTAATTTGTAGTCAGGGGACACCAAAAAACCTCACACCTTCCTCCATGACAGGTCCCCTAAAATGGTTTATCCTACATCAGCAGGATGGACACCACCAGATGGCTCCCACCCCTCATCCTTCAGATCTGCCCAAGAAAGGGGGAAGACTAGAAAACAGCATTCAGTGGTGGGACAAGGTTGCAGAAAGAGCCTGGACTGGGAACTCAGCAGGACATGTGCACTTGTGGTGGACACATGATCTTCCATGCCTTTTACATACAACAACATTACATCCACACTGTTGACCAACATAGGCAGACAGATCAGGTCTGCTCCTGATGTTTCATGGCCTTTGATTTTTCAGCCCTTGGATGGCAAGTCCTGCAACGAGGCAGTAACTTTACCTCCTGTGTTTACAGGACGCCAAACAGAGGAGGAGTTGATTTAGGATGGGAAGTGCAAACCAGCACAATTCCTGATCCCACCTCTTTCAACCCCACTACAGATTATCCTAAGGAGGTGAAGCGGGTGAAGCTCTGGGAAAGCCTGTTGAGGTTCAGAGTCCCTGTCATGGAATATTACGAAGAATAAGAATTTGCTCCTGTACTCTGCTCTGGTGAGACCTCACCTGGAGCACTGTGTCCAGCTCTGGAGTCCTCAGCACAGGAGAGACATGGACCTGTTGGAGTGGAGCCAGAGGAGGCCACAAAAATGATCAGAAGGCTGGAACCCTTCTGCTGTGAGGACAGGCTGAGAGAGATGGGGATTTTTCAGCTCAAGAGAGGAGAAGACTCTGGGGAGACCTCCCTGTAACCTTTCAGTACTTAAAGGGGGCCTATCAGAAAGATGGGGACAGACTTTTGAGCAGGGCCTGTTGTGACAGGACAAGAGGTAATGGTTTGAAACTAAAAGAGGGGGAATCAGATGAGAGAGAAAGATTTTTTTCATGCTGAAGGTGGGCCCGGGTTGCCCAGAAGGGTTGTAGAAGCCCCAACCCTGGAGCCATGCCAGGTCAGGTGGTTTGGAGCTCTGAGCAACCTGCTCTAGTTGCAGATGTCCCTGCTGACTGCGGGGTCTTTGGACTAGATGACCTTTAAAATTCCTTTCCAAGCCAAACCATTCTATGATAAGATGGACAAATCCCAGTCAGCAGCTGTTCCGCCCTGCCGTGGGACTGCATGACCTCTTGAGGTTCTTCCCAGTCCTGTTTCTCTCAAGGAAAGGTTTTTATTAAAAATGAAAAAAAAAAAAGGCAAAAAACCCCACAATTGTTCTGGGAGGGATGCCTTTTGAGCAGCCACGGTCAAGGCAGTCAAAAGAAAATAAAAACATAAATCGCGGTGAAACAGATTAAAGTGGGTTAGTGGGAGAGCTGGAATGTCACACTAGGGCAGCCAAAGGACTCTGCTTTGGAGACAAAGCAAACCCCACAACCCCCTAAGCAAGAATTTCCTGGACTGTCTCATACATCCTCCCAACAACAATCACTTTGCCAATGACCCTTGCACCAAAACTGTGCTACCCCAGCATGCCAAGGCAGCAGTCACAACCTACACCCAGAACCCAGGATTACAGGCCCACCAGTTGAGTCAAAGGCCCCAGGAGAGATTCCTAGGTGGACCTTGCCTCAGGAACTAGGAGAGAGGGAGGACAAAGCCAGCTATTGACTCTAAGGCCATCATTGTCCCTTGCTGAGCATTTTCATGGGTGGTGTTTTGGACCTCATTGGCCAAAACTGTCTTGGGGGACGGGACCAGTCTGTTTTCAGTGGTGCCTAGTGACTGGACAAGGGGTAACAGGCACAAAGTTGAAGTTCCACCTAACTTCTTTAATTTAAGGGTGACAGAACAATGGAAAAGGCTGCCCAGAATGGTAGTGGAGTGTCCACCTCTGGGGACATTCAAAACCCACCTGGACATGTTCTTGTGTGACTTTCTTTAGGTGAACCTGCCTTAACAAGGGTGTTAAACTCAGTGATCTCCAGAGGTCCCTTCCAACCCCTACCATTCTGTGATTCTGGGAGACCTGAGAGTGAAGGCAACTTCCTTCCTGTTCCCTTGTCCCCAGCATGTTTCTGCTCTCAATCACAGAATCATTAAGGTTGGAAAAGGCCTCTAGGATCATCAAGTCCAACCATCAAGTCTCAGGCGACCTGTACCAAACCTTTCTTCACCTTGCAACCACTCTGAGGGCAAACTGAGGAGGCAATTTGACTCATCCCATTTCACAGGCACCAGGAATGAAGAGGATTACAGGATTCCTGTGGGTATTATGGCAGGACCGTATGTCCCCATATGTATTTGGCTCACAACACTGAATGCATGAGTTGAGTGGTGCAGTGCTGGTCTTTAAGCCTTAGAGGCTCCAGATACAAACACATCCAAAAATATTTATACATGCACATCAAAATGCCTTTAGGCATGAAATTCTTCACCATGTGACAACATCTATGCTCCTACCACAGCATCTCCTACCTGTCCCCATGTTTCTAATTTGTCACACCTACCTAGTACCCCTGCTCTTTAATATAGAACAAAATCTTTCCAGGAAAGGTCTCAATGTAGTTTAAGACAGAAAATGTAGAGAGCTAGGTGCCACTTTGTGCCCCAGCAAATGGTTCTGTGGGCATAGTGGTATTGGGTTGATGGTTGGATTTCATGATCTTAGAGGTCTTTTGCAACCTTAAATGATTCTATGATTCTAAATCAGACCACTAAATAACTGCAGAGTTAAGAGAACAAGGAGGCTGAATGTCTTAGACAAAAGGCACAAGAAGGGTGGCAGAATTATTTCATGGGGCTGGAGACACAGCAAAGAGTTGGAGCTGAAAGCTATGAAAGAAATAAAATGAGGGGGGGAAAAAAAGACTGAAACAAGAAGCCCTGAACAATGCAGGGGGGAGAAATGCAGGGGGGGAAAATGCAGCAGAAGAATTTATGTGTTTATTTGTTTGCTGCTTAGCTCCTTGGAGGAACAAAGAGCTCCCAGAACAGAGCAGATCATTTGGGGGGAATTCCTAAGATAAGAGATTGAATCCATTCTTGCAAAGAGCAAGAGGGAAAAAAAGGAAAGCTTCTAAAAGCTTACTTCAGTTGTGAAAAATGGTGAAAAATGCTGTTGCTTCAGCAGCTTTTCCATTCTGTTCCCACACCAAATGCTCTTCCCTTTTCCATTGCTCTTAAGACGATCCTCAGGGCACTTGGTAAAGCTTTTCTGCAGATTCCCTGGGACGTGCTTGAAGCATTCGGGGATAAAGCTACCTGCAACAGACCCTTCTGCCTGACTAAGAACTTACTTTAAAGCTGAATGGGTTCTGTTTGTTGTTCTTGGGTTTTTTGGGGAGGCAGGGTTGGAATGAAACCCCTTGGCCTGGACTGCCCATCCTCCCAGCTGGAACTGAACAGATGCCAACTGGGCTCCGACGGGAGACTCAGCACTTGAATTGCCAATTCCTACCCGGTCTCACTGGGTGGGGGGTACGGGATGGGCAGCGAATAACTAGTTTCTCCTCAGCGGTATCCTCAGGAGACAAAGCCCTTGTTTCCTGAGCAGGGGCTCAGAAAGCCCAGAACTCCCGTTTGCTCTTTGTTTGGCTTCTCCAAGCACTGACATATGGAAACAATATGGGGTTTTGCTCCGTGGAGTTTTTTTGGATAGTCAGAAATGGAGTCGACGGGAAGGCGGAGATTGCAGACCCTGCCACTTCGACAACTTGCAGTTTAACGCCCAGCAACAAGAAACACATTTTCTACACCTTCAGCGCCAGCCCCATGATATGCTCTACAAGGACATGATCCCTTGGGGGGTCACTGCCTCACACATTGGCATGGCAGGTCGGATCCCCAAGGGATGCTGACGGGAGGGGTGGGGGTAGCAGGAGCCAGAATCACGAGTGGTTTTGCCCACACTTTGCTCCATCATCCATTGCCAGAGCTAGGCTCCATATCTCCCCCTTCTCCATCCCCCTCCTCCCCCCCTTTCCCTTGGATGCATCTCAGTCCATTTCAGCGCCGTTATCCCGGATCGTTGCACCCAAAAAGGGGGACCGGAGCCTGCCCTGGGCTTTGTTCGAGCTGCAACTAGGATGAGCTTCAGGAACAGCTGGAGATGCACACCTCTACATAGACGCAAGGAAACCCTGAAGTTCCTGCTTCAGGAGGGGACACTGCTGCGAAGCAAGGCTCGGGAAGACACCCCTCCAACCCACCCGGCACAGCTCATCTCTGTGTCGTCGTCGTGTCCCCAGCGTCCCCCCCCCCATCCCCCGATGCTTTGCATCCCTCACCCCCTTACGCCTGCAAACCTCCAACTTCCAGAGCCCACCCTGCAAGATTCAGCACCGCCCCCCCCCCGCATCCCACCATTCCCCCACCCCCACCAATTTGCTCCTAAATCCAGGGCTGGGAGACCTTGGGGAGAGGTGGTGTGGATGGGTGATGCTTGCATCTTCCCCCTTCTTACCCCTTACCTCTCTCCACGCACAGCACGGCAGCCAGCACAGCGAACAGAAGAACCTTCATGGTGCGGCGCGGCGGCGGGGGCCAAGCGAGATGCGCAAGGGAGGCTGGCGGCGCGCAGGGCTGGCGGCTGGGCCGGGCGCCGGGGGTGGGGAGAGGCCACCGGCTCCGCCCAGCGGGACAGCCCCGCACCGCCTTCCCCGACGCCCTCCCTCTCTCCGCCTCGTTTCGTTTCCCCGGTCCGGAGAGCCGCGTTCTGGGTAAAGGCGTGCCAGTCACCTCATGGCCTTTCGATTTGCGATTAGCGGGGAGGTGGGGTTAGAGCCCAGCATAGCAACTCTCCCCTGGCGCTGCCCCGTGCGTTTTTCCTTCCCCTTCGAGAGCCCTTTCCATTTCTTTGATGGAAGAGTGAGGAGGAGGAGGTTTAGCGTCAGACTTGGGAGTTAGATAATGGTTGGACTCGATGAGCTGAAAGGTCTTTTCCAGCTGAAACGGTTTCATGATCGTATGACTCCCTGCAAGCCGGACCCCGCTCATGCGCAACCCTTTTCAAGTGCAACCTTGAGGATCTGCTGCTTATGCCTCTCTCCCCTTCTCTACAGCTTCACCCACAGATCCCCTGAGCACTCGTGCTCCCCCCAAGATGTTCACAGCCACTCCGTATACATACATGCCCTGCACCTGCAAAACCCTGACACCCTTCCTGCGTAATCTCCTGCGTGCAACACCCCATGAATGCAAAGCCCCCTGCATGCATGGCACCCTCTCTATATGTAGTACCGTTATGCATTCACAGCCCCCATGAGAGACCCACACAAGCAAGCACATAAAGAAACACTTTCCTAAGCCGTTTACCAGAGCCTGAGTGGGATTAGATACAAAAGGTGGGGAAGCTTGAAAGTAGGAGGGCCCAGCAGCTGGGGTGGCACAGGACAACTTGGGCTGCTTGGCTGGGTCTTGAGAGCAGAGTCGGGTCCACCAGAAAGGTTTGTTGTAGTGGCACAGATTCAGTATGTCCCACACAAATAATTCTAGCTGAGAAACCAGCTTCAAGGAGGGCACTAGGGGAGGGACCCTTTGAAGCTGGCTGTCAAGGATGCCTGGAAGTGAGGGAGGCTGTGAACCAGCAAGAAAAAAATCAGTTTTGACACATTCTGTATGCCGGAGATGAGTTTAATTCTGCAGAATCAGCATTTTCTGGCAAGTGCATCTGTCAGAAGAAATTCCAGTTCCTATCTTGTCAAAGTGCAGAGTCCTCTCTTTGGAAAACAAACCTATGCCTGCAAACCCCCCACTTCCTCTTTGTCTCCTGGGGCTCGTTTTTACTTATCATTGCCAGTTATTGTAGCAGGAGCTGACTGTGAGCGGTACATTTCCGCGGTCGGAGAGCTTGCTCTGGAAAGGGCTGCTGGGGCTGTTGCATTCGCTGCTTTGCAAAGCAAACACTAAAACAAAATGGGAACTTCCAGCTTTGCGGTGGCCTGAGCTCACTCACAAAACTCCTGGCTCACACAAACCAAGTTCAGGTTCTGTAAGAGTTGGTCTGACTTTTGGTAGCCTACATGTGAGCAATCTCAAAGCTCACCTCAGGTTTGAGGTGCAGCGACTGAGATTTTAAATTCTGGGTACCGTGAAGGCATGTTCCTTCAGCTCTCCTGTTCCTTCCCATGCAATGCCACAGGCTTGGGGATGCGTGGGTAGAAAGTTGCGCAGCAGAAAAGGACCTGGGGTCTGCTGGTTGACAGCTGGCTGAACATGGGCCAGTATCTGCCCAGGTAGCCAAGAAGTCCAACAGCATCCAGGCTTGGATCAGCAATAGCGTGGCCAGCAGGAGAAGGGAAGTGATAGTCTCCCTGTATTGTGCACTGGTGAGACCTCAGCTTGAATCCTGAGTTCAGGTTTCGGCCCCTCACTCCAGCAAGGACATTGAGGTGCTGGAGCATGTCCAGAAAAGGGCAACAAAGCTGGTGAACGGTCTAGAGAATGAGTCTCATGAGGAGCAGATGAGGAAATTTGAGTTGTTTATTCTGGAGCAAAGGAGGCTGAGGGGAGGCCTTCTCACCTTCTACCCTGAGTGAAGGTTGCAGTGAGGTGGGGTTTGGTCTCTTCTCTCAAGTAACAGGATGCTGTTGGCCTTCATGGCTACCTGAAGTGAGGTAACAGCCTCAGGTTGTAGCAGGAAAAGTTTAGGTTGGATATTAGGAAAGATTTCTTTATTCAGAGTGGTCAGGCATGGTAGCAAGCTGCCCGGGGAGGTAGGTGGTGGAGTCACAGTAGCAGGAGATGTTCAAAAAAACACCAGACATGGCATTTTGGGACATGGTTTAGTGGGCACAGTGGTGTTAAGTCAACAGTTGGACCTGATGATCTTAGAGAATTTTTCCAACCAGAATTAGTCTGTGATTCAACGTCTTGTGCACTTCCTTCATCCCCACAAGAAGTACATAAGAGCCAACAGCTTCCTAGTTTTCTCAGCTCCTTAGTTTCCTGTAGAGGACATGTCTGCTGCTGGGGAGGAAGAGAGAGGACCTAAGAGTCACTCAGGACACAACTTATCACCGGATCTGGACTCATCCCAATACTGCTGCAATGGCAGGGTGGAGACAGCGCTAATTACAGTGTGATGCAAAGAGAAGAGGTGGGCGGAGCAACAGAGGACCAATTTGCTATGGTAGAACACCTACTAGATAAGGAAGCCTCTCTGAAAGGTTCCTGGTGTAAAGCTGTCTCTCTCACTTCCTTACTAGGGTTACAGTGTGGGACAGCAGATTCCAGAACAAGTTCACAAGAGCCAGCAGTGTGCTCTGGTAGTCAAGAAGGCCTGGGGTGCATTAGAAGAATGTGGTTGGCAGGTTGAAGGAGGTTCTTCCACCCCTCTGCTCTGCCCTGATGAGGCCACACCTGGAGTATTGTGTCCAGTGCTGGGACTCCCAGTTCAAGAGAAACAGGGAACAACTGCAGAGAGTCCAGTGGTGGCCTCAAATATGCTGAAGCACCTCTGTGAGGAGGAAAGGCTGAGAAACCTGGTGCTGTTTTGTCTAGTGATGAGCAGCCTGACAGGGGATCTTCTCGGTATCTAATGGGTAGGGATTGAGAAGATGGGGCTGTGCACTTTTCAGCGGCGGCCAGTGACTGGACAGGCACAAGCTGCAACACAAGAAGTTCCACCTAAACATAAAACCAGCTTTACCTAAACATAAAGAACGACTTTGAGAGTGCTGGAAGCCTCCCAGAGAGGCTGTGGAGTCTCCTTCTCTGGAGAGATTCCAAACCTGCCTGGACACAATCCTGAGCAACCTGTTTTTATGACAACCTGCTTTAGCAGGGAAATTGAATTAGATGATCCTTAGATATCCTTTCCAACCCCCACCATTCTGTCATCCCGTGATTCTGTGACTGGAAAGCTCAACACAGGGACTCTTAATGGCAGGGCTGTCTAGTGGCTGGCTGGAGAATATCCTGAGCTGAAATGGACCTGTGAGGATCAAGGCCAACTCCTGGCTCCACATAGCACAACCTGCACTTGAAAAGCTTGAGCATTAAGTGTGGGCCCACTAAAAGCTTGCTCAGCTTCAGTGGAGCCAGGTGGCATGCAGAAAGTTTCCTTCACTGCAACATCTTTGTTTCAGGGCTTGAATGAGACTTTTTGAGCCTGGATGGGGCTGTGCACATGGGTCTCAGTGAGGCACCAAACCCCAGCTGAATTTGTAAATTAGGTTTTTTTTTTTCCCCAGGTTAGTGGAACAGAATTGTTTTGCAGAGCATAGAATCATAGAATCAATAAGGTTGGAAAAGACCTCAAAGATCATCAAGTCCAACCTGTCACCCAAGACTTCATGACCACTAAGCCATGGCACCAAGTGCCACATCCAATCCCCTCTTGAACACCTCCAGGGATGGTGACTCCACCACCTCCCTGGGCAGCACATTCCAATGGCGAACGACTCTCTTAGTGAAGAACCTTCTCCTCACCTCCAGCCTAAACTTCCCCTGGCACAGCTTGAGACTGTGTCCTCTTGCTCTGGTGCTGGTTGCCTGGGAGAAGAGACCAACCCCCCACCTGGCTACAACCTCCCTTCAGGTAGTTGTAGAGAGCAAGAAGGTCTCCCCTGAGCCTCCTCTTCTCCAGGCTAAGCAACCCCAGCTCACTCAGCCTCTCCTCATAGGGCTTGTGCTCAAGGCTTCTCCCCAGCCTTGTTGCCCTTCTCTGGACGTGTTCAAACTGCAAAAACCTGTTCAAACCTGCTAACACCACCTTGCATAGATGCCACAGGAAGGTGACAGATTTCTTTATTTTCAATACCACCATGCCCATTAAAACCATGTCCTGAAGTGCCATGTCTGCAGGATTTCTGAACATCTTCAGGAGCAGTGATTCCACTGCATCCATGGGCAGCCTGTTCCACTGCCTGACTACTCTCTCAGCAAAGAAATTCTTCCTAATATCCAACCTAAACCTCCCCTGGTGCAACTTGAGACTGTTTCCTCTCATCCTAACAAACCTTGCTGGCTACTGAGGTTTGTGAAACTGTGCCTGCATAACCAGGTACATCTTTGGGCTACTTTTGTTGCTGGAACAGGACTTTGATCTTCTTACTTAAGGCACAACCTTCTGCCACATTCACACTGTCAGATTGATGAACTTTCATTTCTGGGTGATGTCATCATTTCTGTTCCCTTCTCTCTCAGACCCATAAAAGTGAAGGTCACTGTTTGGATGACACATGCTCAATGGATATTGGAGAAACCCATGTTCTCATACCTGTGTATCCTATCTCCATCTCCTGGTTGAACTTTTGACCCATGTTTTAGCCTTGTTTCCAGTCCTGGTCTCTTGCAAAGCATCAATGGGGTTCTTCAGCATCCTGCAAAGTTCCTGTGATTGGGTCCATCTCCTTTCCCACAGCAGAAACTTCATTGTCTGATTGTTTTGGTCAGGGAAGAAACTTTTCAGGCTCTTCCCCATTCCTTCCACCAAAAATGTGTTTCTCTGTAAACAAGGAATTCACCAGGCTCCAGGAAGGCTGCAGAAAGTGTGCTGAAGCTATAAACAAGGTTCTGGGCTTGTGAAGATATGCAGTAGGAATGTTAAGCTCGGTGTAAAAGACACATAAGTGGGAACGTGCAAGTGTGTGAGAGCACCTAGAAGAAATAGCAGAGCAAGAGTTAAGAGGAAAGGCATGTGTTGCCTGCTCTAGAGCACCCTGTGTCTGACTCCATTTAAATGAAGTCAAGGAACAAAGTGACCCTAGATAAGAGTCTCCAGAGAACAAAGAACAGGGTGGGAGCCATGAAAAACACAGATAAAGGAAAGAAAAGAACCTAGAGATGCAGGAATTTCCCCACAGAGAGGTGAAATGAAAGAGAATGGGAACCAAAGCAGCATCTTCTCTCTGAAGGTTGTAAAAGGCAAGTCCAAAATAGTTTCGTTGTGCTCTGCCAAGAAGGTCGGAGGCATGAGAAGTGCATAGCTTTCAGCTCTTGGCTACCTGTGGCATAGAAATACAAGTTACATCTGGGGAGGTTTTGGTTGGATAGTAGCAAATGGTTCTGTCCTGAAAGACTGTTCAGGTATTGTAACAGGCTGCCCAGGCAGGTGCTGGAGTCACCTGGAGGTGTTCAAAAAGCTTGAGGATGTGGCACTTTGGGACTAGGTTTAATGGCCACGGTGATGTTGGATTGATGGTTGGACTTTGATGGTCTTACAGGTCTTTTGCAACCAAAACGACTCTGTGATCTGTTGGCTAGATCATCTGGGGCTTGCGAGACAAGGATCACACTAAATTTGTCAGGACAAGCAGGAGAGGGCAAAAATCAACTTTGTTAGAAATTTGGTATGGTAAAATTGCTTTCTTCTCCCAGAGGATCTTGCAGTAAGTTTTACTACACTAATTTCCTGTAGAAGGGATTTTCTTGTTCCCAGGAGCAATGTCTGCACGTTATCTAATTGCTGATTAACATCTAAAGCTGGAGCGGGCCCTGGAGCTGGAGGCAGATCCCAGGTGAGCTGTTGTGAATATTGGGCACACAGCCAGTGCCCTGTTTCCCAGTCAAGGAAGAATGAAGCCCTGTCATCCTGTCATCCCCCATGCATGATGACAACACATTCTGTGGTGCTTAGGGATTTGCCTAGGTGAGAAATCACCTGAAAATGGAGAAAATAATAGAATCATTAAGGTTGGGAAAGACCTCTAAGATCATCAAGTACAACCATTAGTCCAGGATCACCATGTCCACTAAACTATCTCCCAAATTACCATGCCAAACACCACCATGCCCACTAAGCCATGTCCCAAAATACCATGTCTACATGTTTTTTTAACATCTCCACCACTTGCCGTGGGCAGCCTGTTCCAATGCCTGACCACATGTCATCCATGTTACACAGAGCTGTCTTTCCACCCACAGCCTCACTAGCTCTATTCCTTTTACTGTTGACTGAGATCCTGGGAACCCTGGAAGTGTTCTAGGGGTTGAACATTCATTGGATAAAGTTCCTACATGATGTCAGTGGAAGAGCACCTTTACTGCTAGACATTGTTGTATTTTTGTCTTGGAGCAACTTGGTCTAGTAGAAGGTTTTTCTGCCCATGACAGAAGTGTTGAAAGTAATTGATCTTTATTAAGGTCCTCCCTTCTAAGCCAAACCATCATTTGATTCTGTGATAAAGCAAAGTCATAAATTCATAGAATATTTTGGGTTGGAAGGGATCTTTAAAGGTCATCTAGTCCAACACCTCCAGTCAAGCCTGACCACAACAACTCTGCTTTAGTGAAGCGAACCAGCACTCTCAACAAGTACATGGGAATGACGGAAAGCAGATGGAGAGAGACAGGAGAGGCAACTGAGTTCATTCTCCAGCCCTATGGAGACACCAATGAGATACTAAAGACAATATTTTTCTATCATGCTTTCATGCATCTTGATTGTGATGCTCAAGCTGGTGATGCTGGAGGCAGTTCTCCACCTCACCACTAGACAGTAGATGCTAAGAAACCTTCCTAACCCTACGTAAAAGCTCCTTTGCTGCTGGGTGAATCTTAAAGCAAATAGTGAGCAGCCCAAGCCTGTGTTTTGGGGAAGAGGTGACTGGATCTCATCCCATCACACACCATTTTATGCTTTCCAGTGCAACTTGCAAAACTTGCCAACAGATTGTGAAGATCCAACAAGGCCTCCTTCTTTTCTATGACTTTTACTCTAGGTTTGACAAGTGTTAGAAGATCGCACCACAACTTCTGGTTTCTACCAGATTGCTGCAAGCGAAATTTGTGCAGATAATGAGTCCACTCCAACTGTAGAGCTTTGTGGTTGACCTTCCTAAATGACAAACTCTTTCTCAGACTATGGCTTTGATTTATCAGTCATCCAGAATTCTCCTATTTGCAGGTTCTTTCAGTGTGTCACCTGCAAGCTCAATGAGCAACTTCTCTAATCTGTCCTTCAAACCAGCAATTATCACACTGCATCATCCCAGAGCCAGGAAAACCACAGAGGACCCTGTTTAATAGATCATTCCAGTTTGACAGCAAACTGGTGACAGTTATCTGCTCATGCTTTTAGCTAGACTGTGTTTTCTTGCTTTTGCTTATGAGACTGACTGTGACACAGTGTCAAAAATGTCATTAACACACAGCTATGTGACAGCTGCCACTTTTACCCTAACTACAGATTTTCCCTCCTTGTCACAGGTGGAAATAGCACCTACTGATTACAAAGCTCTTGCTCTTCACCCTCATCTCCGTGATAGCCCCTACAAATTGTTTGATGACTACAAGAAGGACATTGGTGAGGTCACACCTGGCCTCCTGGGTTCAGGTTTGGGCCTCTCACTCCAGGAAGGACATTGAGGTGCTGGAGTGTGTCCAAAGAAGAGCAATGAAGCTGGGGAAGGGTTTAGAGAACAAGTCTGGTGGGGAGCAGCTGGGGGAACTGGGATTATTCAGCCCAGAGAAAAGGAGGCTGAGGGAAGACCTATCTCTTTACAGCTCCTTGAAAGGAGGTTGAAGAGAGGTGAGGGATGATCTCTTCTCCCAGGTAACGAGACAGGATGGCCAGGTTGGATGGGGCCTTGAGCAACCTGGGAGGTGTGCCTGCGTGTGGCGGGGGGGAGGAACTAGATGATCTTTCAAGTCCCTTCCAACCCAAACCATTCTGTGATTCTATGACGAGAGGAAATGGTCTCAAGGTGCACCAGTGGAGGTTTAGGTTTGAAATCAGGAACAGTTTCATGCTCAAAAGGGTTGTCAAGGCCTGGAATAGGCTGTCCAGGGCAGTGGTGGAGTCCCCATCCCTGGAGGAGTTTCAAAGCCATGTAGATATGGTGCTGAGAGATATGTTTTAGTGGTGGACTTGGCAGTGCTTGGTTAATGGTTGGACTTAATGATCTTAAAGGTCTTTTCCAATCTAAATGATTCTATGGTTCATTTCTTCTTTTTTGTCCCCCAAGACTGGAGTCTAGGTTGACTGCTCTGTATGGCCCCACAGTCTTCTCCACCCCCTTCATAATGATGGAGGCTGCAGTTGGTGGTATCCAGCCTTCTGAAATATCCACATTTCTCTATTGTGAAGAAACAGGAACAGGTGAAACAGACTGAGTTTGGTAGCTGGGATGGATGCCAAAGATTTCTTTCACTAGTTCCTCTGAGCCTGGGGACCAGCTGATGTCCCTCACTGATGTGCATATCCATAATCAAAACATCACCTTGGACCTGTGTCCTGCTTCATTTTAATGTTCTTGCTTTTGATGTGTAAATTGCCAAATCTGTGATAATCTCATGAACATCTGCAGCAACAGCAAACTGGCTCCTTTACCCTTGTGTTAGATGTGGTTAGTGTCTCCACACCCACCTTCCCTTTGACTCTCCACATACTGCAGGAGGGAAGCAAACCCACATCTCCTGACTCTGGATGTGGAACTCAAAGTCATTGCCCACAATAAGATTTATAAAACAAGCTCTGCACTGAAGTGGCACCTCTAAGCATCACCTGGATGTCTTCTCCCAGCGAGCACAGCTAAGCTTGGAGAGCACCATCATCCAGTGTCACACTGAAGCGTCATTTGAAAAGGCAAAAGTGACTGGTTCTTCCCATGGTGGAAGAGAGAAGACTTGGCTGTCTGTGCCTAAACTCCTGGGCTACAGGAGCCCTGATCTTCTTCCTCCAGCCCAGGAAAGACAGGTACCAGTGTGGAAAGAGAGATATGACCTTACAGAATCTTGGAACCCTTGAGGCTGGAAAAGACCCGTAAGATCATCAGTTCCAGCCATCAACCCAACACCACCATGCCCACTAAACCATGTCTTGAACTGCCATGTCTACATATTTTTTAAACACCTCCAGTGATGGTGACTCCACTATCTCCTTGGGCAGCCTGTTCCAATGCCTGACCACTCTTTCATTGAAGAAAGTTTTCCTACTATGCAACCTAAACCTCCCCTATGACAACTTGAGGCCATTTCTTCTCACCATATCACTTGTTCCTTGGGAGAAGAGACCAGTCCCCACCTCACTACCACCTCCTTTCAGATAGTTGTAGAGAGAAAAATGGTCTCCCTTCAGCCTACTTTTCACAAGGCTGAACAGCCCCAGTTTCCTCAGCTGCTCCTCACAAGACTTTCTCTCCAGACCTTTGACCATCTTTATTGCTCTTTTCTGGACACACACCAGCACCTCAACATCCTTCTTGGAGTGAGAGGCCCGATGAGCAGACTGACAGATGACTCATTTGCAATCCAACCAAGAGGGGCAGCTCTACTGCTCTGAAATAAGATCTGGATGAGAGTTACTCTCCCTCCTTCGCTCTACCCATTGCCATCCCCTCTATGCCACCAGCCTCAGTGGGCTTGTCCCAACAACCCTTGACTTGTTTCCTCTCTGATAACTTGTCTCAGCTACCAGGTTTTTGCCCTCTCACATTCAGTGAAACTGACAAATTACTCCTTCTTCCCTTTCCTGTGCCAGCTTGCCTGGTGGTAAAGATAGTGATAGCTTTCTCCTGCAGCCCACCTGTCCTAGAGTTGTTTGAAAGCACTTAATGAATTGTCTTCCTTCTGTGCAGGGTATTCATGGAGCATGTGCTCATAAGAGCAGGATGCAGCACACCCACCACAAACCCAGCTGATGCTGCCAGCCCCTGCCTGTAGCAGCTGGAAGGTCTTTTTCCTTTCCCTTGGTTTAAAAATGTTTCCCTTCTCCTCCATCATGGTTTTCCTTCCTTGTGCTTACATTTGGAGAGAGAAAACTAACAGTGTGTGCTGTTTAATATCTTAATCAATATGTTCTTTGATACCTTCCTCAGTGTTATAGACAGTGAGAATGAGTGCACTTTCAGCAAGTTTGAAGAGAACACCAAGCAGCATGTGGTGTGGTTGACACATCAGGGGGGTGGGATCAATCCAGAGAGACCTGGACAAGCTTGAGAAGTGAGACCACGTGAGCTTAGTGAAGGCCAAGTGCAAGGTCCTGCTCCTGGCTTGGGGCAACCCCCAGTATCAACACAGGCTGGGGATGAAGGGCTGGAGAGCAGCCCTGTGGAGAAGGACTTGGGACTGCTGGTGGGTGAAAAGCTGCAGATGAGCCAGCACCATGCACTGCCAGCCCAGAGCCAGCCCTGTCCTGGGCTGATCCCCAGCAGTGTGGGCAGTAGGTGGAGGGAGGGGATTCTGCCCTTCTGTTGCACTCTGCTGAGACCTCACCTGCAGTGCTGGGGCCAGCTCTAGAGTCTCAGCACAGCAGAGACATGGACCTATTGAAGTGAGGCCAGAGGAGGCCACAGTAATGCTGGGCGGGCTGGAAGCCCTCTGCTGTGAGGTCAGGCTGAGAGAGTTTGTGTTTTTCAGCCTGGAGAAGAGAAGGCTCCAGGGAGACCTTCTGATGGCCTCTTACTACTTAAGGGGTTCCATAGGACAGACAAGGATAGGCTTTTTATATTGTGTCACATGTTGTGACAGGACAAAGGGGTGGTTGTTTGAAACTAGTAGAAGGAGATTTCAACTAGAGAGAAGGGGGAAAATTTTGACACTGAGGATGATGAGACATTGGCCCAGGGTGCCCAGAGAGGCAGTAGATACCCCATCCCTGGAAACATCAGTCAGCCCTGGGCATAGCTTACCAGTATACTTAGATCAGTGAGTATCAGCCTCTTCTGATCTCTACTGTTTAAAATGTTTAAAGCCAGACACTGGGCTTCAGAGTTCACAGTAAAATATCTGAAGCTGGTGAGTCATCTTTGACTGATTGTCTTCTTTGGAAACCAGTCACTTTGTGATCCAGGCAGAGTAAAACTTCTCAAAAGCATTCATCCTTCCACATGTGCAAACAAAACACAGCAAACTTCCAGGGCAATGCTTCAGAGAAACTGAAGATTTCATTGGGCCATCAAATACAACATCTCATCCAACAACAACAACAACAAAAAGAATTAACAAAACAAACCAAGAGCTCAACAACCCTTGAATTGTTTGGATGAGCTCTGGTTTCCCTCAGAACACAGCTGAGCTGGTGATGCTGCCAACTCTTCCTTTCTATTTTTTCAGGGGCTGTGACCAAGAAGCTTGGGGCTGTTTGTGTTTGTCTCTGGCTGCCTGGCTTTCTTCCTCTGTGTAGACAACCCCAAGCCTCCTACAGAGCTTTTCTGTCCCCCCTCAGCTGCAGCTCTTGTGGGGAGAGGAGTGAGCAGAGAGCCTGGAGTGCAAAGCCAAGCAAAGCTCAGCACAATCCATCATTTCTATGCCAAGGAGGTGGTTTTGTAGAAGCCATCTCACAATCTCTAAGTGACTGGGGTTGGCAGCAGCTATGTGGGTCCTGGGAAGAAAAACAAAAAAAAGAGAGAGAGAGAAAAGAGGGAAATAGATATGAGGACTTTTTTTTCCAGCTGGACCAGGTCCATGAGGGGGTAATGTGTGGGCAATTCCTAGCACAGTACTTACCATGCTGTCCCCTCTTGCCTTCTCCTTGCTGTCTCCCCAGTGCTTCCCTGCTGCTGCCTTTCCTCTCTCAGTCACATTTGCTCCTCTTTTCCTTTTCATAGTCTGGAATCATAAAATCATTTGAGTTTAGAAAAGGCATTTGAATATGACACCTTTTCCCCAAGCTCAGCCAGAGCTGGGCAATAGTCATGGAATGGTTTCAGTTGGAAGGGACCTTAAACACCATCTAGTTCCACCCTCCCTGCCATGGGCAGAGATATCTTCCACTAGACCAGGTTGTTCAAAGCCCCATCCCACCTGGCTTTGAACACTTCCAGTGATAGAGTATCCACAACTTCTCTGGGCAAGGATGTTCATTTCAAAATGTGATACTCAAAGAGCCAGAGGCTGTATTAGACACAAATCTGCCTGGTTTGGTGCAACGCTGGAGCAGGAAATTTGATCATGGCCTTTTAAGATTTGTTTGGGACACAACACATTTGTAACAGTGAGTTTAGGGATGCAAATGGCAACCCCTTCGTTGGTGGGTTGAGAGATCAATGGTTTGATCAAATGTTGTTCATTAGGGTCTTGAAAGGTGCTGCATTAAAGATTGTCTTTACGTCCACTTGAAAGCTGCAGCAAACATAATATGCCATCAGCCTACTGCAACAATAAGTTACCCCACCATGAATGTGTACTTCCAGAATCTTGGATCTCTGTCACCTTTTCTCTTCATCCCAGGTACACACTGAGGATGTTGTCTTTGAGAATTGCTCTCCTCTGTCGGTGTTGTGTCACTGCATTCAGGATTTATGGGCACAAAAATCCTTTGAATAGCAGTTGAAGGTCCCTCTTCCCACCCCAAAGCTTGCTGAAGCTTCTGATCTTCCAGTGGTGCTGCAGAACCATCTGGCCAACAAATGTGGTAGAGGGTGGATCAGAAGTTTTTACCTCACTGGGGCAGGAGGAACATCCAAAATACTGCTCAAAATTAGCTTTGCCTCTGCCTACTTGTTTATGGCTTACGTGTGCTAACTAATTTACTGTGAACAGAAGACGCTGAAGATTCTCCTGCGTGCTGACCTAACTATGGAGCTGCTACCTGTGCTTCAGGCAGGGTGGCTTGTTATTTCTCACAACACTTTGAAACTCTCAGACAAAACTATGTGTTCAAGGATCTCTTCAGAGTTGTAATGAGCTGAAGCCTGAACATGTCAGAAGGGTTTTCTTTTGTGTGTTTTCATAGGTGACTTGAATGTCTGGGGACACTTAGGATTCAAGTAGGCTTAGGAAATCGATGAGAGTTCAGCACCTAACTTATTTAGACTCTCTTGAAATTCTCAGGAGAAGCTCAGCCACAAAGCATGACTCTTTGAAAGCAGCAATTATCCCAGAGCAACACCCTTTTATTTCAACCAACAATGCCAACATGGGGAGCTTTTCCTAACCCATCAGAGTCCACATGCGAAGATGTAAGAGATACTGGCTAGGACACCCAGGAATGGCACTCCATAGCTGCTTTGCTTGCTGCTGACTCCATTCACATTGCATAATGGCTTCTCACAGCATGAAACCCTCGGGTAGGTTTGGTTTTGTTGCTGATTTTTTGCTGGACACGTTGGAGAACACATCTTAGAAATGACATATTTAGTCTTGTTGGGCTCTAAAGCAGAAGTGGGAGGGGAAAAAAAAAAAGAGTAGAATGTAAGAATCATTGTTAAAATGTTCCCATGACTGAATCTGCACCAGTGAATAAAAGAAGGCCAGGTAGTAGTTCTCAGCACGAATATGTTCTCTGCTCATGACTGGCAACACTTTGGCCATGCCTACACTAGCAGAATATGGTGCTGATCTTCTCTGGCCTTCATGTTTCATCTGTCCCTAAAGTGGACTTAGCATGTATGGGTGGCTTTCAGCTCAAGCTGCCTGAAGTTATGCTCAGGTTGAGTCAATGCCCACCAGGGTGGTTTCCCTACAGCATAAAACCAGAGAGGATGTGTTGTATAACCTCAGATTTGGTCTGAGAGCACACAGAATTGTAGGATGGTTTGGGTCAGAAGGGACCTTAAAGGTCATCTAGTCTAACCTTGCTGTCATATACAGGGAAACCTTCCACTAGAGCAGGTTGCTCAAGGCCCCATCCAACCTAGCTTTGAACACTTCCAGTGACAGGGCATCCCCAGCTTCTCCAGGCAAACTAGGGCAGGGTGGTCACAGTGAAGAATGTCTTCCTAATATCTAACTTAAATCTTCCCTCTTTCAGTTTAAAACCATCACCCCTTTTCTGATCACTGTACTCCCTGATCAAGAGTCCCTCCCCAACTTTCATGTAGGCCCTCTTTAAGTACTGGAAGGCTTCTGTAAGGACTCCCATGGAAGTGCTTGAGGTTGCAGAGCCCCATGGACAAGAGGGAGTCAGCTCATGGGGCAGTTGTGGACAAATGTTTTTGAAAGCAACTCTGGAAGTGAATATTTCCATAGCAGGAACTGGGTGGAGTGGTCAGCAGAAAGGTGAGGGGAGCTTCTCATGAAGCCATGCACACAGCACCAGGCTTGAGGTCACTTTCTTTCAGTCCTTTATGTACCTTGAGCAGTTCCCCAACTCCTGGTAGTGATAATGATCTGGGACTCCAAGGTCTTGCACCTGAGTTGGGGCAATCTTCATTGTCAGTACAGGCTGGGAGATGATAGAGAGCAGCCCTTGTGGATAAGGACCTGGGGGTACTGGTGGATGAAAAGCTGGACATGAGCCAACAATGTGCACTTGCAGCCCAAAAGGCCAATCTGATCCTGGGCTGCATCTAAAGAGGCATGGTCAGCAGGTTAAGAAAGGTGATTCCCATCCTCTACTCTGCTCTGGTGAGACCTCACCTGGAATACTGTGTCCAGCTCTGGAGTCCTCAAAACAAGAAAGTCATAGACCTGATGGAGAGGGTCCAGAGGAGGGACACAAAAATGGTCAGAGGGCTGAAGCACCTCTCCCAGGAGGACAGGCTGAGAGGGTTAGGGTTGTTCAGCCTGGAGAAGAGAAGGCTCTGGGAAGACCTTATAGCAGCCTACCAGTACCTGAAAGGGACGTACAAGAAAGCTGGAGAGGGTCTGTTGACAAGGACATGTAGCACTTAGACAAGGGACAACGGTTTCAAACTAGAGCAGGCTAGAGTTAGATTGGACATTAGGAGGAAGTTCTTTACTGTGGGGGTGGTGAGACACTGGAACAGGTTGCCTAGGGAGGTGGTAGAGGCCCCATCGCTGGAGACATTCCAGATCAGGCTTGATGGGGCTCTGAGAAACCTGATCTATTGGGGGATGTCTCTGCATACTGCAAGGAAGGGTTGGACTAGATGACCCTTTAAAGGCCCTTTCCAACCCAAACCATTTCATGATTCTATGATCCTACAACCACAAGGTCAGTGGCTCCTCACAGCTGGTGATGGGGGATTAATTTTGCCATAGGTGGTCACATCTGGGATGAAAGCCCATTCCTGGGGCCTGCTCTTCTGCAGCAGAACTGAGGTGATGTTCACAAACGTACTTGTTTCCATGTTTTTGAGAATGGTCATACAGTATTTGTCTTCCTTTTCACACATGGAAATGGTCAAACAGTCCTTGTTGGACTCTTCTTCTTGGCACACATAGCACATAAATGGGTAAGCTGGAGGGGGGAAAAAGAAAAGTACATTATACAGAATCATGGAAGTGTTTCATTTGGAAGAGACCTCTAAGATCATTGAGTCCAACCATCAACCTAAGACTACCATGGCCACTAAATAATGACCCAAAGTGCCATGTCCACACATTTCTTGAACACCTGCAGGGACAGTGACTCCATTACCTCCCTGGGCAGCCTGTTCCAATGCCTGACCACTCTTTCAGTTAAGAAATTTTTCCTTATATCCAACCTAACCCTCCCCTGATGCAACTTGAGAACATTTCCTCTCATTCTATTACCTGATAGTAGGAAGAAGAGACCAACCTCCACTTCACTACAACCCCCTTTCAAGGAGTTGTGCAGAACAATGAGGTCTCTCCTCAGCCTCCTCTTCTTCAGACTAAACAACCCCAGTTTCCACAGCTCCTCACCAGACCTGTTCTCTAGACCCTTTACCAGCTTCATTGCCCTTCTCTGGACACACTGCAGCACCTGAGTGTCTTTCTTATAGTGAGCACCCAAAACTGTAAACAATATTCAATATGTAGCCTCACCAGTGCCCAGTATAGGGGAACAATCACTTCTCTAGTCCTGCTGGCCACAGCATTCCTGATCCAGGCCAGGATGCTATTGGCCCTCTTGGCCACCTGGGTACATTGCTGGCTCATGTTAAACTGGCTGTCAACCAGTGCCCCCGGTCCTTTTCTACCAGGCAACTTTTCAGCCACTGTTTTCCCAGCCTGGAGCATTCATGGGGTTGTTGTGACCCATATGGTTTGGGAGCCATGATATCTGCAATCCAGGTGTCTTCTTCTTCTTATCTGCAGCCTGGTGAATGCTCATGTGTGAATGACCAGTGACATTCTCTATCCCTTGACCCGTGGCAGCGATGGTAAATCCTTCTCTGTCTTCTGCGTCTCAGACAGCGAAGAGTTATTGATCTGTTTGCAATCTCCAGCAGCAGGAGATGTGAGTGGAATTCAAGGATTTGGGGTCTTTTATGATGGAGATTATTACTGAGCAATAGCTTCTCTGTCCTGAGAGCTCTGCCACATGAACTGCCAATTACTGCTCAGTTGTTTCTCCCGGAGAAACCCAAGCAAGGCTTGCCAGGGAGAACTTGAGGATGCCTGGAGCATTTTGAGGAGGTGGACAATGCTCAGTGTCCTACTTGTCTTTCATCTGGCTCAGCAACTGCTGTCACATATCCTTTCATGTGGTCAAATGCAAATAACTGAACTGACCTAACCTCAGTCCTAGGAAGTCTGGCAAGAGTAGTCAGATGTTCAGTCGAACTTCTGCATTCTACTGTAAGGCAGAGAATAAATGAGAAGTCTTAACCAAAAGTATGTTTTAAGTGTTGAGTGGAGGTTTGTTGGGATATGTGTAAGACAGACAAAGGTGACTAGCAGGAAGGACAACCTGTGATGAGCTGTCTTATCTGTCAGAAATGGACATGCTTGACCTCAAATCCAGAAGCTGTTAGGACAAACCTCTGAAGACCCTCTTTAAAGTAATGATGAAAATGAAGAAGGGCCAAAACACAGTCTGGATGAGAAACCATACCAAAACTTCATCAGAACATTTCCCAGCAAGGCAGATTAATTGATTTCTGGGTTTTATGGTGGTGGTTGGATTCTGAGCTTGTGAAATCAGCCAGAGAATGTGAGTTTGTGTGTAAGAGGGAGAGGAGTTGCTTTAAAAACAGTTTTGGAGAGGGAAGCAAACAGAGTGCAGAACACTTTCTAAGTTGCTGTCCTGAGGACAGTCTGTCAGTGTGGAAAGGGCTGAAAGCAACCAGACCACATGTGCATGTGACTGTAGGTTTGCCTGATAAGAAGCTGGCAGCAAGAAGGCAGAAGGGCAGTTGTAGGTCAGAGAGACGATTACATGAGAAGATCCTGATAGAAGAGGAAGGGAAGGAAAAAGTTATCACAATATAACAGTGTGATGGAGGTTGGAAGAGGCCTCTAGGGATCATCCAGTCCAATCCCCCTGCTAAAGCAGGGTTGCTCTCAGCAGGTTGCCCGGGGTTGCAATGTCCAGGTGGATCTGGAATCTCTGCACTGAAGGAGGCTCCACAATCTCTCTGGGCAGCCTGCTGCAGGGCTCCAGCACCTTCACAGCAAAGAAATTTTTCCTCATATTCAGAGGGAACCTCCTCTCTTCCAGGCACTTTAGCCTGGAAAAGACTGAGATCTCAGTGCTCATCAGTATCTAAAAGATGAGGGTCAAGTGTATGGAACCAGACTCTTTTCAGTGCCCAGTGGCAGCACAAAGGGCAACGGGCACACACTAGAACCCAGGAGGTTCTACCTAAATATAGAGAAAAGCCCACCTGGACATTATAACCCTGGGCAACCTGCTCTTGATGGCCCTGCTTTAGCAGGAGGATTGGACCAGATGATCTCCAGAGGTCCCTCTGAACCCCTACCATGCTGGGATTCTGTAAAACGTGGGGTAAGGAAGAAGTGGTCAAGTTTCAATTAAGGAGCACAGTGTTAGCAGCAGGAGTCAACCGTGTCACATGGCAGCGATGGAAACCAACGTCACCCAAGGGAGCACAGGCAGCAATGTCATGTGCAAGATATGCTAAGTGGCCTTTCCACTCTGGCAAGACCTCAGCTGGAACACTGATGATCAAATCTGTATGCGGCACTTCAAAAAGTATGCAAAGCATTTGGAGAGAGACCAGAGCAGGTGGAGGAGGAATGGTCAGAGGTCTTGAAAATATATATGACCTTGTGGAAAAAGGGTTGGAAGCATCAAGGTTGTTTATTAAAAGTGATAAGGAAAGGCACAGAAATCTTCTTTGTAGAAGCAAGAAGGAGTTACAGAGAAGAAATTAATGAACTGGTCTGCACATGTCCTGTGGCGAAAACACAGGAGAACTGCACAAAAAGAGGTGTTAAGGGATATTAAGACTAACTTTGTACAAGTGTGAGCATCTGAGCAGTTCCAGGCTGTGGGATCTTCTTTGCTGAAAACTTTGAAGGACATATTAGACAAACATCTGTTTGGTTTGGTCCAATATTGGATCAGGGAATTGGATCATGACCTTTTAAGATTTGTTTGGGAGACGATGTATCTGCAATGGTGAGTGCAGGGATGCAAATGGCAGCAAGACCCTCTTCAGTGGGCTAAGAGATCAACAACTTGATCAGAAATTGCTCATTAGGGCCTTCAAAGGTGCTGCATAAAAACTTGTCCTTAAGCCCATTTGGAAACTGAAGCTAACATAAAATGTCATTAGCCAACCATGACAATAGATTATCCCACCATGAATGTGTACTTCCAGAATCTTGGATCTCTATCCGCTTTCCTCTTCATCCCAGGTAACACTGAGCATGTTGTCTTTGGGAATTGCTCTCCTCTATCTAGGTTGTGTTGCTGCACAGGGAAAAATATCCTTTGAAGGCCCCTTACCCCACCCCAAAACTCGCTGAAGCTTCTGACCTTCCAGCAGTGCTGCAGAGCCATCTGCCCAACAAACGCCAAAGTCAGGGGTTGATAAATCAGAGAGCACAAATTAATCACATGCTTCTTTCTCAACCCCTCTAGATAAGTATCATAGTTTCTGGGAAACCACCAGGTGTGGGGGGAATATTGGCAATCTGGTCATTACTACTGCGAGCAAATAGCGATGGGGTAACACATACGTTTCAGTCCTTCAGACTTCCCTTTGGGAGAAGGATGCCTTTAGCATGACATGTGCACAGAAAAGCTCTTTCACTTTGCCTCTGATTTCATCTACAGGAATTCTCCTTAGTGCATCTCCTAGGAAGGAGGACACATGGGAAGAGAATAACCCCCAGCACCAGTACAGGTAAGGGGGTGACCTGCTGGAAAGCAGCTCTGTAGAGAAGGACCTGGGAGCGCTGGTGGGGAACAAGTTGCCCATGAGCCAGCAATGTGCCCTCGTGGCCAAGAAGGCAAATGGTGTCCTGGGGTGTGTGAAGAAGAGTGTGGCCAGCAGATGGAGGAAGGTTCTCCTGCCCTTCCACTGTGCCCTAGTGAGGCCACATCTGAATCCAGTTCTGGGCTCTCCAGTTCAAGAAAGGCAGGGAGCTACTGCAAGAGTTCAGTGGAGTCTACAAAGCAGCTGAGAGGCCTGGAGCGTCTCTGTGAAGAGGAAAGGCTGAGAGCCTTGGGGCTGTTTAGCCTGGAGAATAGCAGCCTGAGAGGGGATCTGAACAATGCATATAAATATCTAAAGGGTGGAGGCCATGAGGATGGAGCTGGGCTCTTTTCAGTGGTGTGTAGCTGCAGGAGAAGGGACAACAAGCACAAACTAGAACACAGGAGGTATCGCTTAAGGAAAGCACCTTGACTTTGAGGGTGCTGGAGCCTTTGAACAGGCTTCCCAGAGAGATTGTGGAGTCTCCTTCTCTGGAGAGATTCCAAACCATGTTCCTGTGCAACCTGTTCTAGGTGAACCTGCTTTAGCAGGAAGGTTGGACTGGGTGATCTCAAGAGGTCCCTTCCAACCCCCACCATTCTGTGACTGTGGAAGCATGTGGCTTGCTACAATGGAGGAAGCAGGAGTACAGAAAAGTCTGTAAAATAACCCCTCCACACATTTGTTACCCTTTCTGGCACTTCCAACTTCCCTTATTGGAGGCAATTCCATAGACCACTTCATGGATATAACCTGACATTGGCCACCATAGAGTTAGAGCTCTGTCACTCAGTACTGCCCCCGGCAAGAAGAATCAATTTATCAGGCTCTGATTTCAGCATCAAATCCTTAATCAAGGTGCAAAAGGAAGTTGGTTGCAGCACAGCTGCAGCGTTGGAATCCTGCAAAACTGGGGACAGCCTTGGAAATCTTGTCCACAAGACAAGTTTTCCTCATCTCCTCTATAAGCCTTATCATAACTACTTAGCAACATTAGAGGCTCACCTTGCTCCACACAAAGAACAGCAGCCAACAAGGTGACAAGGGTAGTCTTCATCTCCTCCAGGCGCTCTCCACTGGACTGGGGAGATGTTTGGAGGACAGGTTATATACCTTTTGTGTGGCAGCAGTTTTACAGGTTCCAGCTGGCTCGCGTGTGGACATGAAAGCAACCCAAGGGTGTGTAATGTACATGTGGGAGTTCTCCACCGCTGGAGCCCATGGAACGGGCTGGCACCCAGGGGAAAAGTCCTTTTAGCAACACACTTCTTGCTCTTCCGGTCATATGAGTGATGGGAAAGGAGGACCTGCTCTCATCTGCTCTGAGCTTCTTCCTTTCCTTCCTCCTAGCAGAAGGAGCAGCTGAACTGGTGAAATAGCAGAGCCTGGAGGCATGAGGAGGTGCTCGCAGCAGAGCGTTTCTCTAATCCCTTTGGATAGTCAGGCATGGTTCATATCATTCGTTTTCTTTAATTGCTCCATGGAAGCAGAAGGTCAGATTCTCAACTGCCCTACACTGGTTTATCTAAAGAGAAAAAAAAAATCATCAGTGTATTTTACACTAAATTAAATTAGCTAATTGTTAATTAAACTAATTTCCCTCAGATTTTCATGTCAGCCTTTACTTCTCTATCAGTTTTCTATTACCTGTAGTTAATCCTCTCCTCTCTTGACTGTGACTTCAGGACATGGTTTAGTGAGCACGGTGGCATTGGGTCGATGGTTGGGCTTGGTGACCTTAGAGGTCTTTTCCAAACTTAATGACTCTGTGGTTCTGTTCTATGATTCTCAAATACTTTATGCACATTTCATTTCAACAAGTTTTGCTTCTCTTTCAGGGTTTTTTTGAGGGTCTGCTTTTCTCCATACCCAACAGTATCTGGAAATCAGACCTCCTTTCACACCACCACAAACTGACATCCTGGAATTGCTGCTCTACTTTGAAACAAGTCATCTCTCAAACTGTCTCTTTTTCAATCCCTCCTCTTCAATCAATCCTTTTTCTTCTATTCCTCTGTGTTGCTCTTCTCCAGATTTCTGTAAATCTCTTTCTGAGGCTCTGGGGAGTAGACCCGAATACAAGATGCATCTTGGAAGAGCTCAAGCTGCCATCTCAGCAGAGCTGCTTCCAGAATGAAGATTGGTCCTGGACACCAGGCAGCAGAATAGGCAGAAGGGAAAAATAGCCAAACCCTGCTTTTGCTGGCAGTTCTGGAACCAATCTGTTCCAGCAGCACAGGGGCAAGTTGAAGGCTTCTATATCATATTGTTCCTCAGGAGTCAGTGCTGCGTTCATTCTTGTTCAACACCTTCATCAATGACCAGGATGAAGGAACAGAGTGTACCTTCAGCAGGTTTTATAATGATACAGGACTGGGAGGAGTGGCTGACACCCCATCAGGTTGTGCTGCCATTCAGTGAGACCTGGACAGGTGAGGGGTGACCTGCTGGAAAGTAGCTTTCTGGGGAAAGACCTGGGAGTGCTGGTGGACAAGAAGTTCACCATGAGCCAGAAATGTGCTCTTGTGGCCAAGAAGGTCAGTGGTCTCCTGGGGTGCATTAAGAATAGTGTGACAAGCAGGTCAAAGGAAGTTCTCCCCCTCTACTCTGTCCTAGTGAGGACACAGCTGGAATGCTGTGTCCAGTTCTGGATTTTCCAGTTAAATGGGAAAGAGGAACTACTGGAGAGAGTCCAATGGGGCTATGAAGATACTGAAGGGCCTGGAACATCTCTGTGAGGAGGAAAGGCTGAGAGCTCTGGGGCTCTTGAGCCTGGGGAAGAGCAGCCTGAGAAGGAATCTTCTCAATGTGGATCAATAGCTAAAGGGCATGGGACAAGAGAATGAGGCCAGACTTTTCAGTGGTGCCCAATGACAGCACAAAGGGAAACTGGCACAAACTGGAACCCAGGAAGTTCTACCTAAATGTAATGAAGAACTTCTTTCCTGTGAGGGTGCCAGAGCACTGGACCAGTCCACCCAGAGAGGTTTTGAGTCTCCTTGTCTGGAGAGCTTCCAAACCCACCTGTGACCCTCAGCAACCTGCTGTGGGTGACCTTGCTTTAGCAGGGGAGTGGACTGAATGACCTCCAGAGGTCCCTTCCAACCCCCACCATGCTGGGATTCTGTGATTAAGAGGTGGTTAGCTCACAGCAGCGATCAGTAAGGTGGTTTTGGCCATTTCTAATGTGAATCATTCCCACACTGGACGATTTCCTTATCCACATGAGTTTCTGATGCCTCTTCTGACCCTCCTCAAGCTGCTCCTAGCATGACATCATCAGGTGGTGAATTCCAGAGTTGTTCAACCCCGATGTCAGAACAGACATCCTTGCTGCTGTTCGTGAGGTCAGCAGGGGACATGCTGGTGATGATCAAATCAAACCTTCCGCTTTGCAGAGGGCAATTTTGTTTACTGCCCAAGTGTGTTATAAACAGTAATTAGTGGGTGGATCCTCTTGGTGGTGTTTTGCAATGAGGGTAAAAGGAGTCACTAATTTTTTCCCTTTTTTTTTTTTGATGCTATTAATTATCTCATTGACTTCAGGAGAGGTTTATGTTGGATATTAGGAACAATTTCTTTACTGAAAGGGTGGTCAGGCATTGGAACAGGCTGCCCAGGGAGGTGTTTGGGTTGTTGTCCCTGGAGGAGGTAAAAAAAATGTCTAGACATGGTGCTTCAGGACATGGTGCTTCGAGACATGGTTTAATGACCAAGGTGATGTTAGGCTGATGGTTGGACTAGATGATCTTAGAGGTTTTTTCCAACTGAAACTGCTCTATTATTCTGTGTTTCTCTGATTTTATACATTCCTTTTCCTTTCCTCCACAACTGAAGGTGTGCTCTCACTCTCAAGATGCTGGCTTCATGCAAGCTTTGGAAGAGAGTGGTGAGGCTGAAACATCCCCAGGACTGCCAACAAACCTGTAGTAAGAAGGAGAATTTGAGCAGGAAACAAGCTCTTCTATGTCAAGCAGTTATTTAGGAGCTGTCACCAGAACACTGACCTCTTTGTTATACTGTGGTGCTGGAACATGTCCTCTTCTCAGTGTGTGGAGAACAGGAATTTTGCAGCACAGTGACTGGATTGCAGTGATTCCTTCTTCCTCAAGAGGACAGATTATGAAACTCAGTGGGATCAGAGGCAAAGATTCCAGCAGCCAGTGTGGGGAGGGTGTTTCCTGCTGCTCAGCATCATAACCTTCAGCCTAGAGGAGAGCCTGGAACAGGTAAGCCAGGGACACCAAGTGGGAAGTATGATTGAGGAAGACTGCAGAAAAAAATGCCAGGAAGTCGAGTCACTTCTGTAGAGTAATATCTCCTGCTCACAAAACCCAGAATGGACCTTAAAATTGGGGTTGGACTAGATGACCTTTAAAGGTCCCTTCCAACCCCAAACATTGATGGTTCTATGAAAATGAAGCCTTGAGTTGGCTTGAAGACAAAAGAGCAGCAGTTCATTTTGAAGAAGGCATGCTTTGGTCACTTCCCAGGACTTTCAGAAGCTTTTTAGACCCCATGAAAACCTTGCTTCGACCTTTTGCCTACATCTTATCTCTTGCTTTGTCATTTGTTCACTGGGTGTTAATCACATCTGGGCAATAAGCAGAGAGAAAGGCAAGAAATGTCATGCCAGGGAAAGAACAAACTATTTGAGGTGAGCACAAAGCAACATAGATCCTTCAGAATCCATGGTGATAGAGCTCTGAGTGAGGGAAAAGAAGGGTCAAAGTTAAATCACCTCCTCCAGCTGCCTATTTAGGCAGGGCAGGGCCCCCTTGGCTGATTCAGGTCCTGGTGCAGTGACTCAGAGCACCAAAAAAATGAGCTCTTAGATAATCCAGGCATTGAGAGCCAGCTACCTACCAGGAGCAATTCCAACAGTTTGAGTGAGACACTCACCTTCCTAAGAGCCCTCCAGGCATCCCAGATGTCTCTGCAGGGCAGCTCTAATCCAAGGAGTATGAAGCCATGAGAGCCAAGAAGTAATAAAGCCTGGGTGGAGAGATGTGGAATTAGGCAGCAATATCTTCGTGGGAGATGTTGTATCATGATTTCTCAGGGAGTCTAGCAGAGAAGAGCCTCCTCTTACACAACACTGCTTGCCAAAGGAGAGTTCACTAAAGGAGCTGTCATGGTTTTAGGACGTCCTGTGCCTTAGAGCAGTTGCTGCTCTCACCTCCAGATGAGGACCTTTTTATGCAGCTTGAGATAGGAGACAATGTTTGGCTCACATGCTGATGGGCAGTAGGGAATGCAAAAACTATGGGATCAGAGAGAAACCAGGAAAGAGAGAAGCAAAGTGAAGCCCATGGATGGAGCTTAGGGATGGGACTCCTGGCTTCCCAGTGCTGTTCATAACTTCTCCATGCGACAGCCATAAGCAGACCATGAAACTCTCCAGGGCAGACGCAGGCTCTACCATGTGCCATCACCCTCTTTGCCCACATATAGCCACGTTCCCTCCCAACCCAAAACTCTGGCACCTGCCAAGTTCAGTTAGCACAAGACAGGACTTCTATATTAAATCTGGCTGCCAAGAGTAGGTCTGTATTCACAAGCTCAGCAGGATAAGACCTGGGGCAGTACTAGCCCCAGCTTGACATTTGTCTGTGCCTTCCAGCATCATCCCTAAGGAATCCTAAACCTGTCAATAGCAAATGTTGAAGACTACTTCAAATAGTGCATTTTTTACCACCTTGTGATCTGGGTGTGGGACAGAGAATGGTCATCCAAGACCACAGAAGAGTTCCTGGCTCATTCAAGGTGTTCACATGTGTGTCACTTGAATATCTCTGAATTTGGCAGGAGAAGAAGAAAGATGAGGAGGAGATTGGGCAGAGGAATGGAGCCAGCACATCTAGAACACAAGTCTTGTGAGGAGTGGCTGAGGGAACTAGAGTTGTTCAGCCTGGAGAAAAGGAGGCTGAGGGGAGACCTTCTGGCTCTCTACAACTCCCTGAAGGAGGGGAGACCTTCTGGCTCTCTACAACTCCCTGAAAGGAGGTCAAAGCCAGGTGGAGGTTGGTCTCTTCTCCCTAGTGACAAGCAATAGGACAAGAGGAAATGACCTCAGGTTGCATCAGGGGAGATTTAGGTTGAACACTGGAAAAATTTCTTCACCAAGAGGGTTGTCAAGCCCTGGACCAGGCTACCCAGGACATTGGTGGAGTCATTGTCCATGGAAGTATTTAAAAGACCTTTAGATGTGGTGCAGTGCTTGGTTGACAGTTGGACTCAATGACCTTAAAGGTCTCTTCCAACCAAAATGATTCTATGATACTTTGATTCTTTGATCTAGGGTAAGGCAGTATAATAGAAAGCATGAGGACAACAAAGAATCTCCTGGCTAAAGATGGTGAATCCTTGGCCAAACTTGTGTTTACTTCAAGGAGAAAAGAAATCAGCTGAGGATCTATGAAGAAAATAGAGATTGGAGGTAAATCCCACATTATGACAAGGAAGTCTGGCAGAGGAAACAACCAGTGAAGTGTAGAATGTGAATAGGAAAAAGGCTGGAAAAGAAGAGATGAAAGCAGGTGGGGTTGAGCTGGAACAATAAGACCACATTCCCTTTGCAAACCTGTTATAAAGATCTGGTTGTTTCCAAGTGGTATTGTTCTTTTGCTCCCAGCAAATACCCAACAGAGTGAGCAAAGCGTGGAGCTGCTCTCCTTGTGCAATGAGACTCTGGAGAGAAAACCAGCTGGGTGAGCTGCACCCAGCTAATTACCCTGGGAGATCTTCGCTGGAGTCATCCTGGTGGAAAGCTTCTGCAGCTCAGGAGAAAGCATTTCAGCCTCCTGTGAGCAGAGGCTGGTGAGAGGCCTTGAGCACAAGCCCTATGAGGAGAGGTTGAGGGAGCTGGGGTTGCTTACCCTGGAGAAGAGGAGGCTCAGGGGAGACCTCATTGCTGTCTGCAACTACCTGAAGGGGGGTTGTGGCCAGGAGGGAGTTGGTCTCTTCTCTCAAGCAGCCAGCACCAGAACAAGAGGACACAGTCTCAACCTGTGCCAGGGGAAGTTTAGGTTGGATGTTAGGAAGAAATTCTTCACTGAGAGAGTCATTCACCACTGGAATGTGCTGCCCAGGGAGGTGGTGGAGTCACCATCCCTGGAGGTGTTCAACAGGGGATTGGACGTGGCACTTGGTGCCATGGTCTAGTCATGAGGTCTGTGGTGACAGGTTGGACTCGATGATCTTTGAGGTCTCTTCCAACCTTGGTGATACTGTGATACTGTGGTACCTGGGAAGTGAGCAAATGTCTCCCTCCTAGCTAAGATAATCCTCAAGGAAGGTCAATGCTGGGGAATGAGTCCCTTCGGTTTGCCCCTGGTGTAATGTTTGAGTAGCAAACATAAAACATTTCTCTTTGAAGCTAACATTTTCACAGAGATGGAGCTGAAATTTCCAGCCAACACATGATAGAACCCCCTGACTTTTCTGATGGTTTTCCTTTAAGCAAGATACTTTTCTCCCCTTTCAAAATAATCCATAATGATTCTAAAGCAATTTCCACTGGAAGGCCTTAAATCAGCTTAAAGGAAACTTAATGCTCAAGATCCCTTCACATTGGCTCTTGCCTTGTCCCCTCTGTCTGCTCCTAGAGAGCTTAACAGCCATTTGCTATCAGCCAACCGACCCAGGAGAGAAATGAAAAGCTAGTTGAAGAGGAGAGAGTTTATTCTGAAATGGAGTCACAACAGTTACACTTCTGGAAATCCATAACAAAAATTAAATGGAGGGAGAGGCTTCCCAAAGAAGGACCTTGGAGTGCAAGTAGAAAACAAATTCACCACGAGCCTACAATGTGATCTTGTGGCTGACAAGTCCAGTGGTCTCCCGGGGTGTATTAAAATTGTGACCAGCACTTCCTCTGCTTTGTCCCAGTAATGCCACATCTTGAGTACCGGGTCTTGATCTGGGAAGCCCAGATCAAGAGAGACAGGAAACTATGGGGAGGAGTTCAGAGGCTATCAAGATGCTGAGGGGCTTGGAGCATCTCTGACAGGAGGAAAGGCTGAGACCTGGGACTGTTTATGCCGGAGAAGAGAGCCCGAGAGGGGATCTTCTCAATGCTCAGCAAGAGTGAAAGGGTGAGAGTCAAGAGGATGGGGCAAGACTCTTGTCAGTGGTGCCCAGTGACAAAGCAAGAGGCAATGGGCACAAACTGGAACTCAGGAAGTTCCACCTAAATATAAGGAAAACCTTTTGCCGTGGGGGTGCTGGAGCCCTGGGGCAGGTTGCCCAGAGAGATGGCAGATTCCAAACCCACCTGAACATTGTGATCCTGTGCAACCTGCTGTGGGTGACCCTGCTTTAGCAGGAGAGTTGGACTGGATGATTTCCAGAGGTCCCTTGTAACCCCCACCAGTCTGTGAAGCGAATGCAAAGCCATTACAAATATTCAGTGTTGTTATTTCAATCTGGCTTACAGACTGAACTCTGCTTAGATGCATCTGGCCACCACACCCAGCGTCCCACAGCACACAGTCACACCACTGAATAAAACAACACTTTTATTGTGCCTGGCTTCTCCTTAATAACTGTAATATTAAAGGCTTTCTCAGAGCAAAAATGATACAGGGCAGAAAATGATATGAAGGGGAAGATTACAGGGCTAAAACCAAGGGGTACAAAAGTGCATGGAGTTATTGAGGCAGATATTAGGAGAGGTGGTGACTATATGGGGCCCTTCTGCATGTGCAGATCTCCACAGCATACCTTCCTCTTCCAAAAACCCTTCTGAGGTAGGGCTGCGCTCTTGAGCGTGGGAAGAGCCAAAATGTTTGCTGATGGGATGTGACCTGCCAAGGTAGGAGAAGCGGGGCAGCAATCAGACTGTACAGAGGGGAGCTCGATCCCTTGCAAGACAAGGTCAAGCAGCTCCTTACCACCCAGCACCCTTTAAAAACCCATTCGGAAGATGCAGGCGAGGCTGGCCAAGACCCCCAGAGCTATCACGGTGTAGCTGGTCTTCACGCTGGCGGCACCGCTGATGTTGCACAAGTTGCTCTCGCAGCAGCTGGTAGCAATTCCAGCTATGCCAATGTTCAGGTCAACTGTTGGGCAATAGGCAGAGCATTTCTTGGTAATGCGCTGGTTGTGGTTGTTGCCTGCAGTGGGAGAGGGGGGAAAAAAGGAGGGAAAAAAGGTCAAGTTCTGTATCTTACATAAAATCATAGAATCATAGACTTGTTAGGG
Source organism: Dryobates pubescens (assembly GCF_014839835.1). Classification (NCBI taxonomy): domain Eukaryota; kingdom Metazoa; phylum Chordata; class Aves; order Piciformes; family Picidae; genus Dryobates; species Dryobates pubescens. Next base: position 14,211,222 of record NC_071625.1, on the reverse strand, counting down.
TTGGAAGTATCATCTAGATCCAACCCCCCTGCCATAGGCAGGGACACCTCACGCTAGACCAGGTTGCTCACAGCCACATCCAGCCGGGCCTTAATAACCTCCAAGGATGTGGCTTCCACCACCTCCCGGGGCAACCTGTGCCAGTGTCTCACCACCCTCATGGGGAAGAACTTCCTAACATCCAATCTGAATCTACCCATTTCTAGTTTTGTTATATTCCCCCCAGTCCTAGCACTCCCTGGCACCCTAAAAAGTCCCTCCCCAGCATTCTTGTAACCCCTTTCAGATACTGGAAGGCCACAATTAGGTCTCCTTAGAACCTTCTCTTCTCCAGACTGAACAGCCCCAACTCCTTCAGTCTGTTCTCATAAGAGAGGAGCTCCATCCCTCTGCTCATCCTCCTGGCCCTTCTCTGGACACCTTCCAGCACCTCCAAATCCTTCTTGTAATAGGGGCTCCAGAACTGGAGGCAGTACTGCAGGTGGGGTCTCACCAGAGCAGAGTAGAAGAGGAGAATCACCTCCCTGGACCTGCTGGCCACACCTCTTGATGCAGCCCAGGACGTGACTTGCTTTCTGGGCTGCAAATGCACACTGCTGGCTCATGCTGAGCTTCTGATCCAGCAGCACCCCCAAGTCCTTTTCTTCAGGGCTGCTCTCAAGCCCTTTTTACAGACTTCAATGATGGACTGGCTGTGCAATATTCAGTGTGGAATACATTGGTTTGTGCTTAAGGCTGTTGTTTTTTCCCTTGGGATTCATTAGATTGCATCATTACTTTTCTACATGAGGGTGGTGGAACATTGGAACAGGTTGTCCAGAGAGGTGGTATATGCCCTGTCCCTGGAGACAGTCAAGGCCTGGTTCTTTGGGGCTCTGAGCAAGCTGATATAGTGGCAGCTGTCCCTTGCTGACTGCAGGGAGGTTGGACTAGATGACCTTTAAAGGTCCCTTCCAACCCAGTCAATTCTTTGATTCTGTGTGTGACCTATGGAAACCATCTCCAGGCCTTACAACTCCTCTACTGGACCAGCTGAGTGCAACCTAGGGCAGGAATTGTGGCATCTAAGGCATTGAAGTTAACAAGGGTAAATGAAGTCTTGCACCTAAGGAGGAATAACCCCCTGTGCTAGCACAGGAGAGAAGAGCTAGAAAGCATCTCTGTGTGGAAGAACCTGGGATTGCTGGTGGACAAGTTCAGCATGAGCCAGCAATGTGTCCTCATGGCCAAGAAGGCAAATGTTCTCTTGGGGTGCATGAAAAAGTGTGTGACTACAGGTTGAGTGAGGTTTTCCTTCTCCTCTACTCTGCCCTAGTGAGGCCATATCTGGAGTCCTGGGTCCAGTTCTGGGCTCCCCAGTTCAAGAGAGACAGGGAACTGCTAGAGGGCATCCAGTGGAGGCTCCAAAGCTGCTGAGCATCTCTGTGAGGAGGAAAGGCTGAGAGCTCTGGGGCTGTTTAGCCTGGAGAAGAGCAGCCTGAGGGGAGATCTGATCAATGCTCGGCAACAGCTAAAGGGCAGGGGTCAAGAGGATGGGGCCAGACCCTTTTTAGTGGTGCCCAGCAACAGGACAAGGGGTAATGGGCACAAAGGGGAACCTGAGAGGTTCCAGGTGAACATAAAAATAATCTTATTTGCTGTGAGAATGATGGTGCCCTGGAGCAGGCTGATCAGAGAGGTTGTAGAGTCTCTTGCTTTGGAGAGATTCCAGGGAATTTGGACACATTCCTGTGAACCTTGCTGTGGGTGACCCTGTTTTAGCAGGAGGGTTGGACTAGATGATCTCTAGAGGTGCCTTCCAACCCCCACTCTTCTGGGATCCCGTGATTCTGTGATTCATACAGTGCAAGATCTGCAAGACATCACTGTCACCACCTGTTGACATTGTTCTTTCCAGAATACCAGCCCTTTCCACCTCGTGAGGATATACATGAGCTTGGAGATGAGACAAGGGATTTGTGCAGAGAAATTTTCCCTCTTCAAATGCCTCCCTTTCCTGAGTGTCTTTAATTAGCAGTGTTGTCCCAACATATTGCAACAGAGAGGGGTGGTGGTGAGTTCCCACCTGCTGCAAGCTTTGCTCTCTGCGTGTTATGATCCTCATTAATTCTTCCACCACACCTCACGGTGTGAGGAGGCTCTGCAGTCAGCCTAACCTGAACACCATTGTGTCATCAGAGCTTTAGGAAAGCTTCACACTTACCATATCCTGTGGTGGAATAGCTTGTGAGGCAGTACTTCTCGTTCTCAGCACATGTGGTGATACTCAGGCAGTGGATGTTGGAAGTTGCATCTTTGCACGTGAAGCAGGTAAGGGAGAAAGCTGCAAAAGAAGCACAGGAGGCCTATCAGTCACCCCTAGAAATATCCAGAGGAGCATAAAACTGCTGCTGTTGGTCTGTATGAAGGGTGTGTCAAGCCCAGTAGGCATAGGTAGGCAGCCTCCTGGATGTGTGAAATTTGGCCCCAGTGACTCTTCTGCACCCAAAGAACTTCAGGCTCAGATTCTTGACACTGATTTGTTCCTTTAGTAACCCTCAAGGGATCTTCCCTCTGGATACTCAATGGAGTCTCCCTTGAATCCATTTAAATATCTGGAATCTCCAGTGTGCTCTTGGAGAGCTCCACTTGCAGCATGAAGCTCTTGTGGTTTCTGTCCAATCTGGCTCCTCCTAACCCACTAGTTCTTGTAGGGAGACAGACCAGTGGATTCCTCTCCACACTCTTTCACATCTTCCTTAAGTCATCTGAAGTGTCTCAGCCTATACATCCTTTCTTAGGATCTTTTTGAGTATAAAAGGGGAATACTCATTTGAGTCAACCCCCTGACCATACAAAGCATGAATATTTTGCTGCATGCCCACACAAAGTAGCTTGTGTCAAGGGAAGTGATTCTGCCCCTCTGCTCTTCACAGGTGAGACCTCACCTAGAGTACTAGATCCAGCTTTGGAGTCCTCAGGACAGGAGAGATCTGGACCTGTTGGAGCAGGGCCAAAGGAGGCCACATAACTGATGCAAGGGCTGGAAGCCTTCTGCTATGAGGACAGGCTGAGAGAATTGGAGTTGTCCAACCTGGAGAAGAGGAGGCTCCAGGAGGCCTTCTTGTGGCCTTTCAGTGCTCATAGGGGGCTACAGGAAATCTGAGGACAGGCTTTTTATCAGGGAGATTCAGACAAGAAAGAAAGACGATTCAGACAAGAAAGAAGTTTTTTACATTGAGGGTGGTGAGACCCAGATTACTCAGAGAGGTAGTAGATTCTCCATCCCTAGAACCATTCCAGATCAGGTTGTCTGGGGCTCTGAGCAACCTGCTGTGGTTGCAGATGTCCCAGCTCACTGCAAGTGGGTTGGACTAGATGCCCTTGAATGGTCCCTTCCAACACAAGCCATTCTATGATTCCATGATCTCACATGGGGGAGAAGTGACCCAGATCTACTTCTCAGTGTTTGCTGGAAAGATGGATGCTCGGATTTGCCTGGTTCATTTCCAGAGCTGTTCTGTGTCAAGAGGCAATCTTGGGCCTGTAGAAGACAAGATTCAGCAAACTATCCCCTTGGCTGCAGCAGATTCCTTTTTACAGCCCTCAGGTGCGTGGTGACTGCCTCTAACACTCCAGATGTGCACACCTGTAAAACTGTGCATCTGCAAAGCCCTGTGCTGATGTCTATGAGTGGAAACAGCTTGCACTCCAGCAGGCTAGAGCAGTCATTCATAGCAAAGAGGTCCCTGGGGATGGTTTCCTTTGCATGCTCAGGGGAATTTCCTACTCATGTGTCTCTGGAGCAAGCACTTCTGCAGGAATGTCACCCACCAGGGATTAGACTCATGGGAGGGGTTTGGGAAACCCTCGCACTTTGGGACAGGGTTAAATGGGCATGGTGGGGTTGGGATCATGGTTGGACTTGATGATCCTGAAGGTCTTTTCCAGTCTTGATCATTCTATGATTCTTCTGGCTTGCAGGAAATGCCTTTCTATGGCCAGTTAATACCCATCTTACTCTTACATCAGCACTGTCCTTTAGCTTTGCCTTCCTTGCTCCTCATCTCCCTTGCCTGAGCTTCTTTGCCACCATTAGTGTGTATGTCCCAACATCACTGTTGCTCTCCTTTGACCTTAGACAAGTTTATCTGACCCAAACAGGATCTCTGTTCATTAATGTCCTGCTAGCCCAGGCATGGCCCCAGCTCAGACCATGACTTCAGGTGACCAGGTCACTATTTCATAGGAAGACACAAAAATGCCTTTTAGGCAACTATTCATCTTCATCTCTGTGGAAGCTGCCATCTTTTCCCACTCCAGTTAACAGCCCCCTCTCAGCACTGGTGAGGCCACACCTCAGATCAAGGGTACAGTTTTATACTATCACTCCAAGAAGGACATTGAAATGCTGAAGTGGGTCCAGAGAACAGCAGCAAAGCTGGTGAAGGGTCTGGAGAGCAAATCTGGTGAGGAGAAGCTGAGGGAACTGGGGTTGTTGAGCCTGAAGAAAAGGAGGCTTCTGCTTTTGCAACTTCCTTGAAAGGAAGTTGAAGCCAGATGGAGTTGGTCTCTTCTCCCTAGTAACAAGTGATAAGTAAGAGAAAATGGCTTCGAGTTGCATCAGGGGAGGTTTAGGTTGGACATTGGAAGAGGCTTCTGCACTGTAAAGATTCTCAACCGCTTGGACAGACTGCTCAGGGAGGTGGCTGGATCTCCATCCCTGGAGGTGTTTAAAAGACTCAGAGATATGGTACTGAGGGAAAATGTTTAGCACCAGACTTGGTCAAGGTAGATAATGATTGGATTTGTGTTCTTATAGGTTTTATCCCAGCCAAAATGATTCTATGATTCTATGATTCCCCTTTCCATGCCACCCAGCACTGATCTTCCTGTAGTCTATAGTCCTCACAGTTCCTACTCTCTTTCTATTCCTTCTCACTGAAGAGAAACTAGCAGAGGAAACAGAGGCCAGGCAACTGGCCTTGAAGTGACTCAGATCCCATCTTCCTCTATTCCAATGCTCAACATCTTATGACTCCAAACACCTCACACTATCAGCTCACACTAGCTTGATATGAAGACTACTGCAACTTGCTTCCCGCCTTAGTCATTTCCATCTCCAGAAGCTCTCAGCTGTCCTGCTTAAATCTTGCATTCATTATTGTCCTATCATGGTGGGCTAAATGTTTTTAATACCCTCCTTTAGACCATCTGCATGCAAAGTGGTGTGGCTTCATTCCCTTTTCTTGTGCAAACCCCAGACAACTGCATTTCTGCTCCACCCCACTGGGAACCACCTTTCCTCCCAGTAAAATATCATTAGAGCAGACTGCCTAAACTGGGTTTTCCAGACATGTAGCTCATCTGATTCCTTAGTTAATGCAGCTTCTTTAATCAAGCCTATTCCAAGAAAAAACTTCCTGAAGCTAGGCAGGAAACAGTGCAGCTTGTTGCATGCCCAACTCCTGTTTCATCCCAAAGCTGTTAGTTTCTGTAGTAGCTGTCAGAGTGGCTGGAGAGTGGCCAGGCAGAAAGGGACCTGGTTGATAGTAGGCTGAACATAAGCCAGCAGTGTGCCCAGGTGGCCAAGAAGGCCAATGGCATCCTGGCCTGTATCAGAAATAGTGTGGCCAGCAGGAGCAGGCAGATCATTCTGCCCTGTACTCAGCACTGGTTAGGCCACACCTTGAGTCTTGTGTCCAGTTCTGGGGCCCTCAGTTTAGGAAAGATGTTGACTTGCTGGAACGAGTCCAGAGAAGGGCAACAAAGCTGGGGAGGGGTTTGAAGCACAGCCTTATGAGGAGAGGCTGAGGGAGCTGGGGTTGCTTAGCCTGGAGAAGAGGAGGCTCATAGGAGACCTTATTGCTCTCTACAGCTACCTGAAGGGAGGTTGTAGCCAGGTGGGGGTTGGCCTCTTCTCCCAGGCAAGCAGCACCAGAACAAGAGGACACAGTCTCAAGCTGTGCCAGGGGAGGTTTAGGCTGGATGTTAGGAAGAAGTTCTTCATAGAAAGAGTGATTTGCCATTGGAATGTGCTGCCCAGGGAGGAGATGGAGTCACCATCACTGGAGGTGTTTGGGAAGAGACTGGATGGGGTACTTGGTGCCATGGTTTAGTTGATTAGATAGTGTTGGATGATAGGTTGGACTCGATGATCTCAAAGGTCTTTTCCAACCTAGTTAATTCTATTCTGCTCTGTTCTGTTCTATTCTATTCTATTCTAGTTTTCAGATCCCAGTGGCCCTGGAATCCTTCTAGCCAGGAAAAGGGGCAACACTCTCTAGAAATGATTTTGCCAACTTTGTCAGTGCTGAAGAGGTTTCTCAATATCTATTAGAGAAGACCCTGAAGGTATATGCTCTCTTAACCTGGTTGACCCTGAGGTCAAGTTAGCTAAGTTGCTCATGCTGCTGAAAAGCAATTCCGACTGTGTTGCATCTGCTGAGATATCTGCTGGAACAAGAACTGAGTGGGAAGGTGAACAGTGTTCCTTTGGAGGTGTGCCCCACCCAGGAGACAATGTTAAATCTTGCTGCCTTTGAAGGTCTCCTGACTGCTCCCAGCAAGACCTCTGCTCCAACAGAAAAAGAACAGTCATAGAACAATAAAATCATAGAACCATTTTGACTGTGGGAGACCTTTGAGATCAAGTCTAAGCATCGTCCTGACACTGCCAAGTCCACCACTAAACCATGTCCCTCAGCACCACACCTTCATGTCATTTCAATTCCTCCAGGGGTGGTGATTCCACCACTTCCCTGGACAGCCAGTTCCAGAACTTGACAACCCTTTCCATGAAGAATTTTTTCCTAATATCCAACCCAAACCTCCCCTGGTGCAACTTGAGGCCATTTCCTCTCTTCCGCGTTACTTGGGAGAAGAGACCGCACCCCACCTCACTCCAACCTCCTTTCAGGGAGTTGTAGAGAATGAAAAGGTCTCCCCACATTCTCCTTTTCTTTAGGCTAAACCATCTCAGGAATTCCTCAAGGAAGATTTTTCATGGGAATAATTTGAGCCACCAAGACAAACAGCTTCCACATGCAAAGCATTAGCAAGTGCTGGCAGATATAGGACTGAAAGCATTAAAATGAGACAGGTCCGGTATTAATTAGAACAGCTGCCAGCCTTCAGGCCAAATTGCAAAGCAAAGTGATGCTGCCCATGTATTAAGTTTCACCAGCTCCTTTGGTGACTTTTCAGTCTCGTTATTTGATTTTTATAGAAATAAAAGTCCCAGGTGATTATAGTTGATAAGCTGTAGGGGAAAATGAAATCTTTTTATTGCCCTTAACTTTCTCACTTTCTCAACCTGGTTGAACAAAGTGATTTAGCACATGCCAGGTTTAAAGCCTGTGAAGTCCCACAGTAAGATCATTTACAGCCTCAAATTAAGTGTGAGTCTAAGTACTCAGCTAGACCAGGACCAGAATGGTCAGTAGTTTGCAGATGAAACCTGCAAAAGCCTGAGCAAAATTCAACCAGCAATATAGCAAAAGCCCCCTGGAATAGGCAGAGGGATAGTCAAGGCTGCACCCTCTGTCTGTGCCTGGCCCAAAGCCCACACCCAAGGCATCTCACAGCGGCACAGACAGTGGTCCTGACATTCCAAGTCAAGCTGGATGGGGCTCTGAGCAGCTTAATCTAGCTGAAGATGTCCCTGCTCACTGCAAAGAGGTTGGACTAGATGACTTTTAAAGGTCCTTTCTAATCCAAATGATTCCTTGATCTCAGAGCTGGGATAAACATCACTAAAGTTGCACCTCGAAGCAACAAGCTGCAAGAAAGAGATGGAAGCCAGAACTGCACCTTCTTGTGTGGTGTGACCATCTTTACTAATTAAGGCAATGGTGGTTTGTGATCACAACAAATAAACAAGCAAGTGAAGCATAAATAAACCAGGCTGTAGTTAGTTCTGCCCACTCTGCAGCTTCATTGCATGTATTGTCCTCTCCTTCTCCAGCTCTCAACATCTCTCAACTAACTCCCCTTCTCATGGAGCTGTACCAAGAACTTTGCTTCCTACACAGAGCTGCTCCAAGGACTGGGCTGAGAAAAATCCAACTTGCAATATAGCAAAAGCCTCCTGAGATAAGGGAATTCCCCTGGAATAGCGACTCAGGTGAGGTGGCTATCCCATGCCCAACTTCAGCTCCTCAGCATCCTTCCAACTTCTGGTGGGAATGCATCCCTTAGCTTCTTATCCTGAGGACTGGCATATTGTCTAGAGCCAAACGACCTTTCAGCTTTCCCATTCATGCTGCAAAATCACCCTGCAAAATCCATGCCCCAGCTCTGAGGGTCTTGCAAGTGCAAAGCAATCCTTGGAGACTCACCAAAACCTGTGCACAGGGCTAGGACGAGCACGACAAGAAGAGAAGTCTTCATCCTTTATAGGTCTGGTAGCCTCCAAACCAAGCAGGACTCACCCGGGGGAGGTTTTATACCTCTGCAGTGTTTGCTCTGATGTTGGGATAGTAGCTACGGAGCAGCTGTGTCAGATGATGGATTAGGGAGAGTAACGTGTCCGTGCTTGTGTGCTTTGTTGGAAAGCTACGCAGGCATAAGTTCTCCTCCCACTTGTCTTTTTTGTTCCTCCCTAGTTGTTTCACAACAGAGCTCACTCATCTGCAGCTCATTATGAAACAGTTTCTAATTCTGGGTAAGTGGAGGAAAAGCAAAACATTAAAAAAGCACAATGCAACATACAAGTAAGAAAAAGAATGTTTTCCTGTCCAGGTCAGCTTGGGTCTCAGAGCAGGTTACACCCTTGAAGATCTTGTCCTCATGCAGTGTTTTAGTGCATATGGGAAAGGATTGAATTTGAAAGTGAAATTGGGATTGAAATGTCTACAGAAATATCTCCCAGGATCAGAACACTTGCATCAGAAGAGCAGTATCTTTTCTCTCCATGTCATAGGAAACCAGACATCATCTTGGACGTCAGGAAGAAGTTCTTCACTGTGAGGGTGGTGGAACGCTGGAACAGGTTGCACAGGAAGGTAATAGATGCCCCATCCCTGGAGACATTCCAAGTTAGGCTTGATGGGGCTTTGAGCCACCTGCTCTAGTTGAGGATGTCCCTGCTGACTGCAGGGAGATTGGACTAGATGACTTTTAAATGTCCCTTCCAACCCAACACAGTCTATGAATCCATGATTCTATAATTCTGTGAATCTATGGCTCTGTGATTCCATGATTCTATGAATCTATGGTTCTATGGCTCTGTCATTCTGCGATTCTGTGGTTCTATCATCATTTTCTGTGGGTGTTTTTTGGACAGCAGCTCAAAACCATAAACATTCTGAAGAATGAAAGAAAAAGAAAAAGAAAAAGAAAAAGAAAAAGAAAAAGAAAAAGAAAGAAAGAAATAAAGAAAGAAAGAAAGAAAGAAAGAAAGAAAGAAAGAAAGAAAGAAAGAAAGAAAGAAAGAAAGAAAGAAAGAAAGAAAGAAAGAAAAAAAGAAAGAAAAAAAGAAAGAAAGAAAGAAAGAGAAAGAAAGAGAAGGAAAGAAAGAAAGAAAGAAAGAAAGAAAGAAAGAAAGAAAGAAAGAAAGAAAGAAAGAAAGAAAGAAAGAAAGAAAGAAAGAAAGAAAGAAAGAAAGAGAAAGAAAGAGAAGGAAAGAAAGAAAGAAAGAAAGAAAGAAAGAAAGAAAGAAAGAAAGAAAGAAAGAAAGAAAGAAAGAAAGAAAGAAAGAAAAAAAAAAGAAAGAAAGAAAGAAAGAGAAAGAAAGAAAGAAAGAAAGAAAGAAAGAAAGAAAGAAAGAAAGAAAGAAAGAAAGAAAGAAGGAAAGAAAGGAAAGAGAGAAAGAAAGAAAGAAAGGAAGGAAGAAACAGAAAAGAAAGAAAAGAAAGAAAGATGGAGAGAAAGAGAGAAAGAAAGAATGGATGAGAGAAAGAAAATAAAAGAGAAAAAAAGAAAAAAAGCAAAGCAAGAAAAGAAAAGAAAAGAAAAAGAGAAAAGAAAAGCAAAGCTATTTTATATAAGGGAAAAGTTCCTATTAGAAAATAAATTCCACCAGGCAATGAAAATGACCATTTAAATTCCAAACTAGAAGTCACACCCACTCTCATCACATTGAACAAGCTGTGAGTTGTTTTTTTTCCCCTCACCAATGACAAAAATGAAATGTCAGGGAGTAAAAAACCAAAACAACCCCACACAAGCAAACCAGTTAAAGCATGACCGAGGGATTGCCAGCAGCAGGATCTCAACTCATTAAATCTTCTGGGGAGAAAAAGAAAAAAAATAGCCAGCCTAAACTATGTGAACTTCCCAATAAGAGTACTCTGCTGGATTTCCATACTGAGCTCTTTATTCCTCCTGTTTTAGCATAGACTTGTAGAACTGTTTCAGTTGGAAAAGACCTCTGAAATCATTGAGTCCAGCCATCAGCCTAACACCACAGTGGCCATAAAACCCTGTCCCAAAGTGCCAGGTTCACACATTTCTTGAACACCTCCAGGGATGGTGACTCCACCACCTCTCTGAGCAACATGCTTCATCCTATCTCCCTGAATAAAATGAGATTTTTCCCCCATCCTCTTCTGCTTGCTGTTTCTTTTTCCTCCCACCATTGTCTTTCTTGCATTTAGGTGGATTCACAGTCCCAGAAATGGTCCAGCTGGATCCTTTTCACATGACACTCAAAGCTGCAGGAGCAACCTGTGCTCCCCAAGCTTCTGCCAGCCACTCTGCTCCTTGCTGCTTTCCATCTGCTTGGTTTCCCTTTTTTCCTAGTCTTACATTTGCTCAGATTTCCATCTCCCATTAAACATTTTGGCTTCTAACATGACCCACCTACAGTCATTATCTCCCTTGAAAAAAGGATTCTTAGTTCTTCAGGTGCTGCAAGTCTTTCCAACACCTTTAAATTGGGTAGATAAATATTGTTAGGATGGAGACCTGGCATGACTAAAGGGAGGAAATTTTTGCTTTCTCAATAGGTAGAGCATGCAACTCAGTTGGAGCAGAGGTGGCAATTAACCAAGACAGCTCAGAGGAGGAATGTTGCTTGGCTTCAGAAGGCTGATGCCTTTGTAAGGCACCAAGCAGTATGAAAACAGAAGCTGGCACCCTCCACGACAGGCAGTGCAAACCTCTCTTCCCTGTGGGTTATTTGATTTTTCCCAGTCCAGAAGAGATTTCATGAGTCTTTATTGGTAAATCAACACTTATTGCTGACTGTTTGAGGTAATAGCAGAAAGGGAGGCTCTAGACATGGGGTGATGGTGTTCAGCAGCCCACTTTGAGATTTATTTCAGCCAACAGCATCCATTAGCAGGTACAGAAATAGAAACTCAGCCAGGCACCTTTTTTTTCCTTCCCCCTCCCTTGTCGTCTCATCCAAGCAAAAACTAAAATATCTCTTGTCTCCTGCAAGCTGCTGAGATTTAGATAGGACAAGGTTATATTTCTGAAAGGAGTTATTGCAGGTTTTCTGATGGTGGAGGGATTCCAAAAGGCGGTCCTGCATGCTTCCAACTGATCCCATATGTCCTCCTGGTATTAATGCTATTTTCACTCCTCACCGGGGCCAGGTGGTGCACTCAACACCTTTCTAGATCACACCAAGTTGCATGACACCATCCTGATGCACAGGGTGCCATCCAGAGGGACCTGGACAGGCTTGAGAAGTGGGCCCATGTGAACTTCATGAAGTTCAGCAAGACCAAGCGCAAGGTCCTGCACCTGAGGCAGGGCAAGCCCCAGTATCAGCACAGTGAGGATGAAGCACTGGAGGGCAGCACTGAGGAGAACTTGTGCACACCGGTGGGTGAAAAGCTGGACATGAGCCGGCACCAAGCAATCCCAGGCCAGAGAAAGCCATGTCCTAGGCTCATCCCCAGCAGTGTGGGCAGCAGGTGGGGGAGGGATTTCTGCCCCTCTGAGACCCCACCTGCAGTGCTAGGGTCAGCTCTGAAGTCGTCAGTACAGGAGAGACCTGGATCTGTTAGAGCAGGTCCAGAAGGTGGCCACAATCATGATGGGAGCTCTGGAAGCCAAGGCTGAGAGATTTGGGGTTGTTCAGCCCCAGAGAAGGCTCCAGGGAGACTTTCTGATGGCCTTTCAGTTCTTAAAGGGGTCAAGAAGAAAGCTGAGAAAGCTGGGGGCAGACTTTTTAGCAGGTCCTGTTGTGGCAGGACAAGGGCTAGTGGTTTTAGCCTACAAGATTTAGACTGGAGAGAAGGAAGACAGTTTTTACAATGAAGGTAATGAGACCCTGTCCCAGGTTGCCCAGAGGTATGGTAGATGTCCCATCCCTGGAACCATTCCAGTTCAGGTTGTTTGGGGCTCTGAGCAACTTGCTCTAGTCGCAGATGTCCCTGCTGCCTGCAGAGGGTCTGAACTAGGTGACCTTTAAAAGTCCCTTCCATCCCAAAATATTTGATGATTCTATTCTATGATTCTCTGAGACAGACTGAAAAGAATCCATGGGGGTGGAAAGAACAAAGGCAATTTGGACACCGGGGGGCCAAGGCCAATCAGAAGATGATATGATGGCTTGGAAGTACTTGGAAGTTACAAACTTCAATAATATTTTGGAAATAGGAACAGGAGATTTAACTGGGCGTGGAGGATGGGGTGGGGAAATTTATTTCCCTTGGCACAGTTGCTGAGTGGAGAGGAAGGGGAAGGGTTTGTTCATCATGTTCTAAATCTGGTGAGAATTACCATGTGAGAAGGGCAAACAATTTCTTTCATTTGCTGTTTTGGGTAGCTTTCATGAAACAAAGGCAGAAATTTAAAAGCAACTGAGGAATCCAAATCTTTTTACTAAAATGTGGATTTTTTCAAGTTGGCCAAAAGCTTTCAGAATCATCTCTGAAATGACTCTGATTAACGTAGAGGAAAAGGGATGGAAAAAGTGGTTAAAACCTCTGAAATTTCTGTCGGTGCTTCATCACAGAAACACTGTAACAGCTCCATTCCCCAGTTAACACATCTCCCATTGGAACAGATGCCCTCCATGCCCAGAAAGTCATTTTCTATAGGATGATTAAACCTAATCCCATCTTCAGGCAGAGTTGTGGTTTCTCCTTGTTGATCTTCACAACCTTCGGCCAGTGCTGTGGTTTCTCCTTGCTGCACAAAAGCAGATGCAGCCCGTCCTGAGTCAGGACTCCTCTCAAATCCATCTGGGCTGCAGACATCAGGGCTTTTTTTCCAGGTGCTGCCTCTAGACAAACCCTCTTGAACTGCAGCATTGCAGTTGTAAGCTGCTCAGATGAGAATTATGCCCCATCCAGCTCCAAGACTGAATGTATTTTGCCCATCTTGGCTATAGCTCTGCTCCTCCAAGAGCTTGAGGGGATCTCCACCCCAAGAGCTGCAGAGAACCTCCACCACAAGAGCTGAAGATGATCTCTACCATAAGAGCTGCAGAGAATCTCCACCCCAAGAGCTGCAGAGGATCTCCAGCACAAGAGCTGAAGATGATCTCTACCATAAGAGCTGCAGAGACTCTCCACCCCAAGAGCTGTAGAACATCTCCAACCCATCTCCTCCATCCCCAAGCCTGGAAATGCAGCAGTGACAGAGGAAAGAGAAGGAGCAGAGACTTTCCCAGTAGATCAGACACCCATCACCTCTACCAGGCTCTTTCTTCCCATTTTCCCTGTCCCTCCAGGGAAGTCATGAACTGCTCAGACAGCAACATCTTCTCCAAGCAAACACAAGGGTCTCCTTCACATGAAAACCTATTCTGGCAGCGCTGTCCTCATCTTGGACATCTCCAACATCTTGGGGTGGCACCTTTACCACAGATGACATGAGAACTTTGCAGCACAGCCAGGAGCAACCAACACCTGGCCAACCCCAGCCTGCTGGGGTGGCAGTTACAAAACAGTTCTTGCTATTACTTGCAATGAGAGCACCACAAACATCTTTGACCTTTCCAGCATGACACTTTCATTCGTTAGCACTGAGTGATCCAGGTAGAACATCTGGCTTTATGGAGTGTTTATCCTGAGCTGATGGATGAATCACCCCTAGAAAAGCAGCCAAGAGAAGACTCCCAGGTGATAAAAAGTGAAATTCAATGTAGAGATGCAAACTACAGCCCTTCCTGACAGAGATGTTTCCTGGGGCTGATCTTAGTGTGGATAGAACAAAGACACTCTAGAATAACATATATCTTTATTTTGTCTGACAATTGTCACACTCATGCTATCAAAAGAGCTTTCCCAGGGGAAAAAATAAAATAAAATTAGTAGAAACCAACAAATTATATGGGGGGGCAAGGGGGTGTGTGGAAATAAGAGCTACACTGCCATGGCATTGGATATCAGGAAGAAGTTCTTTACTATGAGGGTGGTGGAATACTGGAACAGGTTGCCCAGGGAGGTGGTTGAGGCCCCATCCCTGGAGATATTCAGAGTGAGGCTTGATGAGGCCCTGGGCAGCCTGATCTAGTTGGGGCTGTCCCTGCTGACTGCGGGGGGGTCACACTAGGCAACTTTGGGAGGTTCCTTCTGGCCTGGACCACTCTATGATTTTGTGTCTGGCATCTGCAGCAACGTCCTGGACAAAGCAGGGTAGCATAGACCTTTTTGGAGATAGTTGACAGAAGATGTTGGTTTCTCAGTCGGGGAATACCTTGTAGGTTCTGGGGTTGTCACGTCATCTCCTAGCCCTCATCACAATCCTGCCCTGACGACACAGATCAAGCTGGCCACGATGCCCAGGAGCATGGCGGCGTAGCTGATCTTGATGCTGTTGGCACCGCTGAAGTTGCACAGGGAGGTACTGCAGCATTTGGTGGAGTAAGCTGCCACGCCGAAGTTCACGTTCGTCTCAGGACAGTCTGCTGAACACTTCTTGGTGATGCGGTGCCCTGCATCCTTGCCTGGGTGGAGAATAGACAGGAAAGGAGAGCTGTGGTTTGTGATTCTGCTGCAAGAGCTGACCAGAGGGTGATAGGAGGAGGTATATGGCACTGTGTTTAATTTGCATGCAGTGGATGTGATGAGTCCTGGGTGAGTGTCTGCATAACCTGGACACTAGAAAGTTCTTGGTAGGAACCAACATTGTGATTCACGTAGGACAGCAAAAAGTCACTGTCAATGTATTTTTGCTTTCTAAACCCGCATTACTTATGTCCATCCTCCATCACAAAGCATGTGTGTGAGGTCTCACACCAAGCAACAGGGTTCACTCATGAAGATCTGTGTGCTCCAGCCAGCTGTGCCACAAGGCAGTAAGGAAAGTATCACAGAATCCCAGAATCCCAGGATCCCAGGGACCTCTGGAGGTCATCCAGTCCAACCCCCTTACCAAAGCACAGTCACCCAGAGCAGGTTGCACAGGAACGTATCCAAGAAGGCTTGGAATCTCTCCAGAGAAGGAGACTCAACAACCTCTCTGGGCAGCCTGCTTCAGGGCTTCAACACCCTCAAAGCAAAGAATTTTTTCCTCATGTTCAGATGGATCCTTCTGGGTTTTATTTTGTGCCCAATGCCCCTTGTCCCATCACTGGATACCACTGAGAAGATTCTAGCCCTATCCTCTTGCCCCCACACTCTTTAGCTTTTGCTGAGCATTGATCAGATCCCCTCTCAGGCTGCTCTTCTCCAGGCTAAACAGCCCCAGGGTAATCAGCCTTTCCTCCTCACATTAATGCTCCAGGGCCCTCAGCAGCTTTATAGCCCCTGCTGAACTCTCTTGAATAGTTCTCTGTCTCTCTTGAACTGAGGAGCCCAGAACTGGACCCAGGACTCCAGTTGTAGCCTCACTGGGGGCAGGAGAACCTCATTTGACCTGCTATGTATTCTTCTTCATGCACCCCAGGAGATCATTGTCTTTTTTGGCCACATGATCAGACTGTTGTCTCATCTCCCAGACGGTGGAAGAGCATCTCTGAGGGATTCACACACACTGCATGTTGTAAAGCTCAATAATCAATCCTTTCCTAACTACTACCCTAAGAAACCTATCGCTTAGCATTTGCCCTGGAGGAGGAAAAAGCCTGCAGGTATTGTTGGTACTCACCAAGCCCAACAGAACTGTATGTGGTTGTACAATACTTCTCGTGGTCTTCACACCTGTAGGTATTAAGACAGTTCCAGTTGGAGTGCTCATTGTCACACGTGTAGCAGAACAGCGAGTAGGCTGGAGACAAAGTGCACATGACACATATTAGTGATATCTATCTGAGTCCTCCTGGGCAGAAAGTGTCAAAAGCCAGGAAACAAACACAAGATGAGAAGTATCTTACAGTACAGTTTTCATTACAAGTGAGATGGAATGAAGCAGCAAACAAAGAGGACAAACCAAGTTTTCTTGCTTGGGATTTCCAGTGATTAAACCTGAAAACACTTTTGTCTTCATCCTGAGCAACGCTCTCAGGTGAGCTTTCTTTCTCCCCTGCATCCACATTAACCTGGCTGACAACCAGCCTTTTAAAGGCTCCCCATGTTACAGGGAGTTTCCTGGGAGAGGTTGAGTTGGACATTGGAGACATTATTCCTAATTGCCTGGAACATGTTCTCAGTGATATCATCAGCAGGGATAAGGCAGGTCAATTGTAAAGCCAGAAGAAGGTAGGATATGTATTTCTGAGCCAAAGTGATTTGTGTCAAATTAGCAGGCTGGCATGCTAATACAGAAGGATCTGCCATCTTGCTCTACCAGCAGGTGGAGTCACAACTCATGGAGATTATTTCCCTCCTCTTCCACTATTTCTGTCCTCTTCAGCTGTGTCCCTCCTCTTCAACAGTTTCCCTCCTGTTTAGAGTCCCATAAAATGCTCCTCATTTCTGAGCAAGAGTGACAGAGAGAGCTGAGGTGCTCATGGAGCTGCCTACTCCATTGTCACCAGTGGTGGTGAGCTCTCAGTTGAAGATAACCAAACTGCAAACCAAGGAGGGTCCTTCATTAGGCTGAAATTTCCCTGGTTCAGTTCCTCCTGGCTTTCTTAACCTAGGAAGAGTCTCATTTATTCACAGAAGAGCACTTTTCAACTGACTTTGGGTCTATTTTTAACAAGGAATCTCCTCCAGGGGACTTCCCAAAGCCCAGCTTCTGCTAAATCAAATTCATCTCTGAAGCTGAACCTCCTCGTGATGCTTGGTTAGAGAATTCCAAAAGCAGTTTTAAAAGAGCATTAAAACCCATTTTAGACCCTAACTATTCCAGGTAGGAGAAGAAAAGCCTACCCCTCTGTGATGTGGGGAGCTCAGGTGCCTTGGGTACAGCTCTGGAGTCAGCTCTGGGTTCCTCACATGCTCTTTTCTAGTGCCAGGTGTTGTGAGTGCAGACGTTATCCACAACAGCAGATAAAATCATGCTTGTTGCATCCTGTCTTTAACTGACTTATCAACAGTCTCCATTTCTCTATCACATGGATAAGTTAAGCCTCTCAACTCTCCTCTAGAATCATAGAATGCACTGGGTTGGAAGGGTTATTTAAAGGTCATCTAATTCAACTACTCTGCAATAAGTGGGACATCAGCAACAGATAGCTCAGAGCTTTGTCAAGCCTGAGCTTGAATGTTTTCAGGGACGCAACCTCCACCACCTCCCTCCCTGAACAACCTGTTCCAGTGTTTCACCACCCTCATAGTAAAGAGCTTCTTCCTAATGTCCAAATGTCCACTTCTGGAGGTTACCCAACCCAAGCTGTGAGTTACTTTGCTGACCATCCCAGAGTCAGAGTGAAGCCTGGGCACACATTACTGAGTTTTACAGACCCTGGAGCTTGCTCTCAGATCTCCTTTCCTGCCAGTTCTCACCAAGTTGTTGAAATCACTTCCAGCTGCAGGTGAAGCCAAATCCCCAGCATGAAAGTAGCCAAAATGCACTTCTGTTCACCAACTGATGTAAAGACAATCCCTCCCAGCCAGGAAACAATCACAGCTTAAGCCATTATAGCTGCTCTAAAGCTTTGCCCATATCTGGTCTCCATCCTCCACTGGCTCTACTTTTGCAAATGCAGCCAAAAATAGCCTTAACAGCGTGTGGGGGGGTGGAAATAAAAGCCTTGCAGTGCTCCTCAGGATGGCAAAACCATGCACAGAGCCAATGTGTCTCAATTGGGTATTCCTGCACAATTCCCTAGTTCCATCAGCACCTCCAGCTGAAAGTGGATGAGCCCAGAGTTTTGTGGATCCCATTACAAACACACTCACTCTCAGCCACTCAAAAATATAAAAGCTCTTCAAACCAATGAGCAAAGAGCTCTTAGGCTTTCAACTGTCTGCCAGCAACCCAGTTTCTTAATTGTGATGGTATTGTGGGAAATAAAGTGAAATGTTGGCAGGAGGTGTGGTGTCCAAACCCCTCAAGTATTACCTTTGCCAACCACCCAAGCATTGCCTTCATCAACCACTCAGGTTTCATTCAGAACAAATATCACAGAATCACAGTCACTTTGGTTGGAAAAGACCCTTAAGATCATCAAGTCCAATCATTAAATCAAACCAAAGCTGTGAGCCTAACTGAATTCACAGATTCACCAATTGCATTGGGTTGGAAGGGACCCACAAAGGTCATCTTGTCCAACCCCCCTACAGTGAGCAGGGACAGCTCCAACTAGATCCAGCTGCCCAGGGCCAATTCCTATTCTCCTTTTTCAGCTGACATGTCTATGTGCAGACGTGAACGGTCAGAGCTTGACACTTGACAGTATGAGTAACCAAAGTGGTGAGCTCATCTTCTCTGGGCTGCAGGTGGCTTGTTAGAACTCAACCAGAAGCTAAAACTCAGCCGCACTAAATACTGCTTGACACAGATGATAACCAAAGACAAACTGCGCTACCGAGACCTCACCACCGATAAAAGATGTCAAACCTTCTTGCCTCTAGTTTATCTTCTGATAGTTTCATCCTCTCCCAGCTGCCAAAGTTCCTTACCTTGCTTGGCACACAGGATTGTCACCAGCAGGGCAACCAGAAAAGGCTTCATGGCTGTTGTGCCCTCAGACCCTGAACACTGCAGGACTGTGCGCTACAGAAAGGTTTTATACTGGGACTCTGTTTACACTGACTTCCTCTGATTACAGTAATTGGAGCTTTGGGGAGTGACAGAGGAGACGTGATCATGGATGGGTGTGTTTGTGCATAGGAACCTATTATGAAGCTCGAAGTAGCAATTTTTTTTTAACAACTCATTCAGATCCAATCTTTTTTTCCAAGCCCTACTCCTGCTTACCAAGTCTGCGTTGCTAATTTGGGGAACCATTTATCTGATTCAAACATGGGAGTCCCTTCTTATTGTGTTGCGTTGAACCATGAAACCAGGAGCAGAGCAGAGGCAGCTGGGCCAGTCTGGGGAGGCTCATGGCTTGCATGATGTCCCTTGGCATCTTCCATCCTGTCCCCTCTGGAATAAGCTCCCAAGGAAGTGGTGGATGGCCCTACATCAGACAGTTTCAAGGCCCAGCTTGCTGGGCCATCTCATTTGAACTACATTCTTACCCTGAAAGCTTGGACTAGATGATCCTTGAGGTCCCTTCCAACCTGGTATTCTGTGAATCTATGGGAGCTTCATATCTGTGGAAAGTAGGAGAGGGGGTAAAAATGGTTTTTCATTGAATTGTCCCCAGTCATTCAGAATGATCTCACTTGTGTGAAGGAAAGTAAGCAGAAAATGAGATTGTATCATTCCTGGAGGTTACCACTCAGAGGATCCCATGGTCCATGCAGGCATGGTGTCCAATGCATTCTTGTCTTGTGATTCTCCCTCCTCTAGAATCATCCAGGGTTTCCAAGCGACGATGTTTGTTGTTACCTGTAGATCAATTCCGAACTCAGGTTTTCCCAGTCCCTTATGACTTTTCCAGTCCTTCTGGGCTCCCACCTTCATCACCTCTTGCCAAATGATTCAGGATGCAGCAGAGGCAGAAGGTGCATGGAATCAGCTGCGGCTACAAATGGGAGTGAGAATAACTGAGAAATAAACCAAGTCCTGGCCAAAAGGGTCTCAGCAGAACAGGACCCTTTGATTTTAGAGAGAAATGACCAAGGGCAGCTCAGAGTCAAGGTTTGTAAGGTCACAAATGGTGTGGAAACAGAATAAAGAATATCCAGTTGCTCTTTGTTTCCCCCAAATAGCTCCCCAGGGTCTTGGTTCATGGACTCAGGTCACCTGTCTGCAAGATTTTGGCCAAACAGCCACATGCCCAACCCTTCTGACCAGTCTTTTGCTTCCAGCCATTCTTCTTTTGTCCAGTCCCTCCTTTTCCACAGCAGCAGCAGCAACCCTTAATGAATTCTGTCTCTGCCTGTGCCCAGAGCAGGTTAGAGGGGATGAGCACCCAGTTTTCAAAGTTTTCCACTCCATTATATAGATTGACCCTAACCTTGAGCATGAGCACCTTCTTGAGTGCATGAAGAAGAGTGTGACCATCAAGTTGAGAGAGGTTCTTCTCCCAACCTACTCTGCTCTACTGGGGCCTTATCTGGAGTTCTGGGTCCAGTTCTGGGCTCCCCAGCTCAAGACAGACAGGGAACTACTGGGGATAATCCAGTGGAGAATCCACAGCTGCTGAGGGGCGTGAAGCACCTCTGTGAGGAGGAAAGGCTGTTTAGCCTGGAGAACAGCAGCCTGAGAGGGAATCTTCTCAATGCTCAGCAAAAGCTAAAGGATGGGGGGCAAGACATTGGGGCCAGACTCTTCTCAGTGGTGCCCATTGACAGGACAAGGGGCAATGGACACCAACTGGAACTCAGGAGGTTCTGTCTGAACATGAGGAGAAAATTCCTTTCTGTGAGGCTGCCAGGGTGCTGGAGCAGGCTGCCCAGAGAGGTTGTGGAGTCTCCTTCTCTGGAGAGATTCCAAACTTACTTGGACACATTCCTGTGCAACCTGCTGTGGGTGACTCTGCTATAGCAAGGGGGGTGGACTGGATGATCTCCACTAGTCCTTTACAACCCCCACCATGCTGTGATTCTGTGATAAATCTTTCGTTATCTCCTCTTCTAGGTTGTGTAAGACCCATGCAACAGCTAATGCAGCAACTACTCTTCAGAAATAGGTAATGTCAACATAGGTTATGGTTGGACTCAATGATATTAAAGGTCTTTTCCAAAGCAAATGATTCTAGGATTCTATGAAATAATCTGTGAGAAGTCCATTCTCTCCAAACAAGACTTGGCATAGATACACACATGAAAGACATCAGGCAGGAAGCATGGAACTGTAGACTTGTTTCAGTTGGAAAAGACCTCTGAGGTCATCAAGTTCAACCATTATACTGGATATTAGAAAGACATTCTTTACAGTGAGGTTGGTGAGACACTGGAACAGGTTGCCCAGGGAAATTGTGGATGCCCCCTCCCTGGAGCTGTTAAAGGCCAGGTTGGACAAGGCCTTAAGCAATCTGGTCTAGTGGAAGGTGCCCCTGCCCATGGTTGTGAGGTTGGATCTAGATGACGTTTCAGGTCTCTTCCAACCCAAACCATGCTATGAATATATAATTATAGTATATTATTTATTAGAATATTTATGGCATTTATTTATTATATTCATTAGACTGTTTATGACATTTATAAAGAATCATTAAGGTTGGAAAAGACCTCTAAGATCATCAAGTGCAACTGTCAACCCAACACCACCATGGCCATTAAACTATGTCCCAAAATGCCATGTCTAGATGTTTTTTGAACACCTCCAGGGATGGTGACTCCTCCACCTCCCTGGGCAGCCTGCTCCAATGCCTGACCACTCTTTTGGGAAAGGATTTGTCCCCAATATCCAACCTAAACCTCCCCTGGCACAATTTCAGGCCATTTCCTCTCATCCTATTGTTTGATACTAGGTAAAAGAGACCAAACCCCCCATTTGACTCCAACCTTTTCTCAGGAAGTTGTAGAGGACTCCCCTCATCTTCCTTTGCTTTACCTCATCTCCTCTCATCTTCCTGTACTCCAGACTAAACAACCCCAGGTTCCCTCAGCTGCTCCTCACCAGACCTGTTCTCCAGACTGTTCACCAGCTTTGTTGCCCTTCTCTGGATATACTCCAGCAACTCAATGACCTCCTTGTAGTGAGGGGCCTGTCACAGACACCTCAAAAAAGCTTGGATAAGTCCTCTAAGATCAGGTCCAACCATCAGCCCAGCACCACCATGGCCATTGCACCTTGTCCCAAAGTGCCACATCTACAGATTTTTGAACACCGCCAGGGATGGTGACTCCGTCACACCGATCATGATCTGCTAGAACATGGGGGGAAGAGAGCAGGAATTAGCCTCCATGTTTGGTTTTGATACAGTAGCCATTCTTCTCTCAGCCATCTGGAGAAATGGGAAATGAAACTTCCTTCCCTCCCATCCACATCATGAAACTGAATTACCACCTTGAATCTAACTCATCTCAGAGCCAGCCGAGCAGAAAAAAACGCAGCTCCTCATCAGGAAGGAGGGGGCAAGGCCTGAACACAGCCCACAGCAAGCCAGAAGAAAGGGGTTGGAATGAAAACAAATAAATGAGCAGTAAATAAATGAGACTGTTAAAGCAGAGTGCAGCGGAACAGACGACCCGCCAGTGAGGAATGAGCTGTAGGAAGTAGAAATGTGGGAAAGCGTTTAAATAGATTAGAGAGAGGGGAAGGTTAATAATCATAAAAAAGATGAATATTTCACCCAGGGCTAGGGAAAGGGAAGGAGGGAGCTGAGAAATGTTGGGGGAAAGCAAAATAAATCAGAGCAAACACACAAAGCTTCTGGGGGAGGGGAAATAATTGAAGACAGGCAAAATGAGGGGAAGAAATAAAGAAGAAATAAAGAAGCAAACTGATGTTTCATGTGTTTTAAAGCTCCACAAATCCCAGTTTAACCAGTGACTAGAGTCAAAATGTGGGGCCTGGATGGGGAAAGCATTCAGGGCATCATTTGGCCACTATCTCTGTGTCTTTGAAGACTGCAAAAGCTTTGGGACCCACACTGAGGTCTCAGGAACATTTTCTGCAGCTCCCAAATCCCAATTTAACCAGTTACTTGAGCCAAGCTGCAGGGACTGCATGAGGAAAGCATTTGGGGCATCACCTGCGGCATCACTTGTATGATGATACGTGTGTCCCTGATGAAGAAGACTGCAAAAGCTCTGGTACCAAATCTGAAGTCTGGTCCCAAATCCCATTTCAAGTCTGAGAAGCATTTTGTGTAGCTCCATAAATCCCAGTTTAACCAGTGACTAGAGTCAAAATGTAGGGTTTGGACAGGAAAAGCATGTTGTGCATCATCTGGCTCCTATCCCTGTGTCCCTGATGGAGCTTTGAGACCCAGCCTGAGGTCTGGCCAGGTCCCAGGCTCACATTGTTCTCGTGCGCTGTTGATATTGCAGTCACGCCCAGGGCTGCTGCAAGGGCTCTGAGCTCCAACCAGCACCATGGTGGTGGGATGGGGGATGAGTGCCTTTGAAGCAGAGAGCAGCCCAGTGTTTTTCAAGCAAGGAATGAAGAGAGCTGGAAGAAAACCAGGGCAAAGACAACTAGGGTAGTGAGAAGTGCAGATGGTGTCAGGAGAAGGCAGCATGGAGGTGTCAAAGTTGCTTTCCCAGGGACATGAAAAATGAGAGGGGTGGGCTGCAGGGCGAATCTTGTGGCAGAAACTGGGCTAGGTGGGTGTGAACTAGGTGGGTGTCATGAAGGGTATGAAATAGTTAAGAGAGCCTCGGAGTTTTAAGGGAAAAACCTTAACCCACTTGGAGCTTGGCAGCTGACATCTGTGTTTGTGCCAGACCTTGGGAGTGTGTTGTGCAAGGCCAGTTCCTTTTGTGTAACTGGAACCAGACCAGCCGTGTTTTCAACCCCTGATGGAGCAGTGAGGTGGAGCAAACTGCCAGGCCTGGGAACAGTTTAATATCAACTCACCTCCTTTCTCCCTATTTCTTTCTGAAATGGGGCTCAAATCACAGTTCTCCTCCATGAGAAACTCTTAGTTTCGTGCTCAGGGTTTTAATCTGCAGCCTCAACAGGGGAAGGAGAGAACAGGGAATGATATGAGAAGAAGGAAGCCATGAGGAGTGCTCTCAGTGTCCCTGAGTCACACAGATGGTGCACGCAGGGCAAGCAGTTCAGCCCAACCCTGGACAGCATCAGACTGCTCCGGTTGTGTCCTCTCCTTCCTTGGCAGGTCAAGGAAGGCTGAGTTGCTTCATCTGTCTGTGCGATGTCCAGAAGTGAGGAGATCGTGAGATTCAGGAACCCAAGGGGAAAAGGAAGACCTAGGTGTGCTATTTTGTCTTTCCCACCTAAAGCCTGACTGTTGCAGGCGTCTCACTCTGTTTTTCCCATTCCCAGAGCACATCTGGGTGTGTAGCTGACCTGGCAAGCTCTGAACAACAGGACAGAGCTCCTTGGGTCAGCACCACAGCAGATGACAGAGGCTTCCAAACCTCCAACTAGGAAGGAGAAGGGTAGTCCAGATCCACCACGTCTGGCTGAAACACAAGGTGACCAGGTAGACTTTCATCTGTGAGCAGCAATGACGGTCACATTGAGTGAGCAACCTGAATCCTTTGAGACTGCAACTACCAGCCAACAGGGAACCAAATCCATTTAGTCACATTCCCTTAACTTCCAAGGTCCTAAGATAATTCTGTCTTGTCAGCTTGGATGCTCTTGGGTGATATTGAACAGCACTATCGTGCATGGAGTCAACCACTGTGATTCACATCCTCACTGATGCCCTACCTGAAGGGCAAGATGCAGACTAGCTCACCAAGCAGGGCACAAGCCCAGCCCCAATGCCATCCATGCCATTGGGCCATCAACGTGGCTTGGGCACACCCCAACCAACATTGTACCAGACAATGCCCTGACATGGGGCTGCTCTTTGCAAGCAATTTGGATGTAACCACCCTGTTTGTAGAAGAAAGAGGCTAAGAGTCATGGAAGTGAATCATCCTCCTCGGATCCAGGGCCAAGGTTCATTATTCTGTGGTGACATCTCTGCAGTCAGGTAGGAGGACAGCAGAGACCTGCAAGTTTGAAGGAAGAGGGGCACTGAAGAAGGATGGTTGGGAGAAGGTAGAAGAGGTGAGAGAGAAAAACCCAGTTTCCTCTTGGGATTCCACCAAAGGAATAAAAGCCAGTCCTCTCCAAGAATAGAATAGAATAGAATAGAATAGAATAGAATAGAATAGAATAGAATAGAATAGACCAGGTTGGAAGAGACCTTCAAGATCATTGCATCCAACCTATTATCCAACCCACCCCAACCGGCAGCCACAGTCACAGCTACAGCTGTGAGGAGCAATGATCCTCACAGGTTTATTTAAGCTTGCACTTGTAACACAGCTCAGGTGACAATTCCCCTATCTGTCGCTGATTTTTCACTTGAAGTGTGAATTTCCCCTTGCCCAAGGTCCAGCCCTCACAACCCTTTGTCTTTGACACATGCAGTCCACACGCAGGCACTAAGATGGGATGCAGGGGTTTGCAGCACAATTTTGGGCAACTTGGAGTGTTCTTATTACAGCATTACTTCCTTAGCATGAGGAGCTTGAGTTTTCTGTATTGGGAAGGTGGTTTGACACTGCAACGTGTTGCCCAGAGAAGTTGTGGATGCTCTGGAGAGACCCCACCTGGAGAACTGTGACCGACTCTGCAGCCCTTGGCACGAGAAGATAAACCTGTTGGAGAAAGTCCAGAGGAGGCCAGAAGAATGGTCAGAGAACTGGAATCCTGCTGCGGAGAGGGTTGGTGTTGTTCAGCTTGGAGAAGTGAAGGCTCCAAGGAGACCTTCTTGTGGCATTGCAGTACTTACAGGGGGGTTGTCAGAAACATGAGGAGAGAGTTTCAGCAGGGCCTGTTGTGGCAGGACAAGGGGTGATAGTTTGAGACTAAAAGAGGGAGATTTAGACTGGAGATAAGGAAGACATTTTTTACAAAGAAGATGGTGAGGCCCTGGCCCAGGTTGCCCAGAGGGGTGGTAGATGCCTCATCCCTGGAACTATTCCAGGTCAGGTTGTTTGGGGCTCTGAGCAACATGTTCTAGTTGCAGATGTCCCTGGTGACTGCAGGGGTGTTGGACTAGGTGACTTTTGAAGGTCCCTTCCAAACTATGATTCTCTGCCCCCTTACCAGGAGTGTTCAGTGCCTGGTTGGACAGGGATCTGAGCAACCTTGCCTAGTGGAAGGTGTCCTTGCCCATTGCAGGGGGGATCGGAACTAGAGTCATCTTTAAGGTCCCTTCAAACCCAAACCAGTCTGTGATTCTATGATTTGCTGAAGCCTTAATCAGCAAGCTGCGAACTTTCACCTAGATGTGCTGTATTTTCACTTAGTTCAGCAAAGGGGTGGCCTCCAGAATCAGTGTAAACCAGAAGATAAGGAGGTTATGACCATCAGCAGAAGAGGCAACTCAATATGATAAGAACATTTAACATCCTACCTGAAGACAGAGAAGAAGTCCAATGAGGTGTTTGAAGATCCCAGACCAGAAGTCATCATTATTGGACCAGAAGGTGCATGAAAGGCGTATGAAGAGTGCAAGAAGCACTGAAGAAAGGACACAGAAGATTTTGGACTGCCTCTTCAGGAAGTAAAGCAGGTGACAGCTGTCCTGTTTGTCTTTCTGATCACTGTGGGGGTCTTGTGATTTGTTTTGTGGTCTGGTTTTTGCTTTTGAATTAAACTTTAAGTTGTTGGAGTTACCCAGCGGTGTAGAGAGCAGTCATTGAACGTGCCAGGCCAGCAATGTGTGAAACTCATCTACAATGCAGCTGTGCTAGCAGCTGGCCCTTTGAGAAGCTCCACAGCTGTTTGCAGGGACGTCAAGAAAGCCTTAATTGACTCATCCATTTTTCTTCTGTAAGAAATGAATGAGTAGTTGGACATGATCTCAAAGGTCTCTTCCAACCTCAAGAGTTCTATGATTCTGTGATTAAATCTTTCTGTGTCTGCCCATTATGGAGGGTAGAGATGCACACCTCATCCCCTTTCATTTGCTTTAAGTTCTTGAACTCGTCTTTTGGGTGATGGATCTTTCAGGCCTGGAATTGATGCCCTGCACTGAAACCCAACAGCTGATATTCCCAAGGCAAGGTGAAAGCTGAGAGTGTAATGAGAAAAGTGTGTTTCTCTGGCTGTGGAAAAGCTGTGATGAGCTCCACAGACAACCTCTCTGCTCTCAGTTTATTTTGGGGAGTCTCAGCAAGGGTGGGAAAAAAAATCAGCAAGAGTGGAAAAAACAAATCCACAAGAGCGGAAAGCTCAACCTGTGCGTAGGAAGCTCAGGCTGCTCCCGCTTCTCTCCTGACCCACGTACCTGCCTGGGTCACATCCACCACAAATCCAGTTGCACAGTGAGAACAAGAGCTTGGGCCATCCCTTGTTACGTCTAGAAACTTGTCACACCTCATGTAATAGCCATGCTGAAACCTCTGCATCTGCAACCCAGGAGCACAACGAGAGCAGGAGGAGTCCCCGGAGGAGAGCCCACTTCAGGTGGAGCAGCCGCAGATCAAGGAAATATCCCGCTGAAACCATCTCACCCCAAGGGGGTGTGTTCAGCAGGGCAGAGAAACAAACAGGGTGCTATCTGGGAAGGCAATCGTGCTCCTCACTGGGTGAGCAGAAGACTATTTTCTCAGGAGGCTTGGCCAAACGTTCAAGGCTGTGTGTTTTGGAAAAACAGGGCACGGTTTTGCTGGGGTGTGTTTGTGCTGTGGAGGGGCAGAAGGAGGGACAGGCCTTGGGCTGTCTCAGGAACATCCTTGCACAATGCAGCCCAGCTTTAGCTTCTCTCACCCCGTCCCCCACCACTCATGGGGTATGATGACAGCAGCTCACATGCTATGATTGATTCCATCCACAGCAGAGCAGCAACTCTGAGCCCAGCTCACCAGCTGCTCAGTGCAAACAAGGGCTTGTAAACCTTGAAGATCACAGCCTGGGAGGGGCATGGGAACCAAAAGCCACCCATACTGATCCAAGGAGAAATACCAGGGTGGAGAAGCCACCCTGAGTTTGCAGGCACCCTGCTGCTTGCCAAGAAAAGGACACAGTAGGAATAACTCTCCCCATCTTAATTGCACATGCTGTGTAGCAGGCTTTCACCCACTCCCAACTTGTTCAAAATACCAGCAAAAGGACAATCATGCCTTGAAGGGTCCTCAGCAGAGGCTCCCAGAGCTGCAGCATTGAGTTGCAGTGAGGAGAAGCATGCCATATGTCACAGGCATGGGAGAGCAGCGGCTTTCTCCTCAGCCCACAGCAGCTGCAGTGCTGTTATCAGATTTGCTTTGCAGCCCAACCACTGCTGCAACAGCAGGGTGTGAGGGAGGAGAAAGCAGGATCTCTGCTGGGAAAAAAAGGCCCATGAAAATGTCCTTCCTCTGAAAGGAAATCCCAGGGCCATGTCCTCCCATTTCTGAACTGTAAACACAGCCCTTGGCATCAGGCCCTGATTTTGCTCACAGCTGCTCTCCTCCTGCCTCCCTGCATGAGGGAAAACCCACCTCCATTCAAGTTGAAAGGGAGATGGGGTGAATAAAGTGCCAACAGAAACAAATCTGGCATGGCCTTAGAATCAGGAGACCTGTTCTGCAGCCAAAAGGTCACCCCTTGTCCTCTTGGCATAGCTTTGAGAGCAGACATGTTTCTTGTCCTCCTCTCCTCTCCTCTCCTCTCCTCTCCTCTCCTCTCCTCTCCTCTCCTCGAGTCTCCTCTCCTCTCCTCTCCTCTCCTCTCCTCTCCTCTCCTCTCCTCTCCTCTCCTCTCCTCTCCTCTCCTCTCCTCTCCTCTCCTCTCCTCTCCTCTCCTCTCCTCTCCTCTCCTCTCCTCTCCTCTCCTCTCCTCTCCTCTCCTCTCCTCTCCTCTCCTCTCCTCTCCTCTCCTCTCCTCTCCTCTCCTCTCCTCTCCTCTCCTCTCCTCTCCAGGCCATGGTATCTCTTGTGCTCTCACTGCTACCTGGTCCTAACGGTAGGATAGGTCCTGCCCACCCATTGCAACTCCATCTCATTTCCCCAGGAAGGAGTGGCCAGGAAGGCAAGGAGACAACATGTCATCTTGAGCAGTAACGCTTCCACATGCTGGAGCACATGAGCATGCTTCCTTTGGGTTTCTCATGTCAGTTGTACAGCCTGGTGGGTTCCTGGCTGGACCCACAAAGTTCTCTGATAATAAAAAAGAGATGGCAACCTACTTCTACACCGGTAAATAAGTCAAAGGCAAGACATAGGCTTGCACATTTGCCCACTATCAACATTCACCAATGGCAAGAAACATCTCCCAGACCATGCCTAGGAGACAGGCCAGGGCCAATGAACTATCCAGTTGGACTCGACGATCTTAGAGGTCTTTTGCAATTAAAACAATCCTATGATTCTATGATTGACATCATGTTTGGGGATGAAAAGCATCCCATAACACATCACAGTATCACCAAGGTTGGAAGAGACCTCAAAGATCATTGAGTCCAACCTGTCACCACAGACCTCATGACTAGACCATGGCACCAAGTGCCACATCCAATCTCCTCTTGAACACCTCCAGGGATGGTGACTCCACCACCTCCCTGGGCAGCGCATTCCAATGACGAATGACTCTCAGTGAAGAACTTTCTCCTCACCTCCAGCCTAAACTTCCCCTGGCGCAGCTTGAGACTGTGTCCTCTTGTTCTGGTGCTGGTTGCCTGGGAGAAGCGACCAACTCCCTCCTGGCTACAACCCCCCTTCAGGTAGCTGTAGACAGCAATGAGGTTTCCCCTGAGCCTCCTCTTCTCCAGGCTAATGTCCCCATGGCTGGAGGACAGACCAGTTGGCAAGAAGGCCAATGGCATCCTGGCCTGCATCAGGAACAGTGTGGCCAGCAGGAGCAGGGAAGTCATTCTGCCCTGGTTAGGCCACACCTTGAGTCCTGTGTCCAGTTCTTGGCCCCTCAGTTTAGGAAAGCTGTTGAGCTGCTGGAAGGTGTCCAGAGAAGAGCAACAAAGCTGGGGAGTGGTTTGGAGCACAAGCCCTATGAAGAGAGGCTGAGGGAGCTGGGGTTGCTTAGCCTGGAGAAGAGGAGGCTCAAGGCAGACCTTATTGCTGACTACAACTACCTGAAGGGAGGTTGTAGCCAGGAGGAGGTTGGTCTCTTCTCCCAGGCAAGCAGCACCAGAACAAGAGGACACAGTCTCAAGCTGTGCCAGGGGAGGTTTAGGCTGGATGTTAGGAAGAAATTCTTCATAGAAAGAGAGATTGGCCATTGGAATGTGCTGCCCAGGGAGGTGGTGGAGTCACCATCACTGAAGGTGTTTAGGAAGAGACTGGATGGGGTGCTTGGTGCCATGGTTTAGTTGATTAGATGGTGTTGGATGATAGGTTGGACTTGATGGTCTCAAAGGTCTCTTCCAACCTGGTCTATTCTATTCTATTCTATTCTATTCTATTCTATTCTATTCTATTCTATTCTATTCTATTCTATTCTATTCTATTCTATTCTATTCTTACCACTGCTGAGATGCAGCTGGGAGCTGGGTGATGAATGGAAAAGACAGTTTCCCAGCTTTTGCAGGGTGAGGCACATCTCCAAGCCTCCTCCCATCCTGGCATTGGGTTCATTCCAGGAACCAAATCCTGGCCCTGAAGCTCCTCTGATTGCACTGTCAGGAGACTCAGCCTCAGCCCACCAAGAAACCTCTCAGCCTGCTGGCAACAAGTCAGGCAGTGACCAAACAACTGTTGCACTGAGAAACAGCCAACACCTTTGTATTCACTTCTGTGTCTACCTCCAGCCATTGTAAAAGCTCCTGTATGAAAGGGAAGATAGGCATAAATGTCTTTCTTCACAGTTTGCATGCCCAGCTCCTAATAAAATCTCCTCAGCACCACAATGAGTCAAAGAACAGCATTTCTGGAGGAGTGAGCGATGTGGGAGCAGCCCCAGCTTTGCCATGACAGGTTTCTGCATCACATTATGGAAAGGATGAGTGTTCACCACAGTTATAGCAGCACAACGCTGCAGGGGACTGTGAGAAGCAAGCTCTGAGTGCACAGACATCTGCAGTGGGGTGTTGAGGCTGGCCCTGATGTAAGGACCTGGGAGAAAGGGTGAGACATCACCAAAATAGTGAGTGCTGAGATTTCAAGAGCCCTCCAAGTCAGGACAAGAAGCCCTACATTGTTATCACCATCTTAAAACATGAATCAGAGGCACTCTTCCATGAGGAAGGGGTGGTAGAACTTGGTTTAAAGTCTCACCTAAATCATCTTCTCCCCAAAGAGCTTTGTGGGCTTCTTCCCTTCTCTATTTTCATACAGCTGCTGAAGGCACCAGGCAGGGTGTTGATGACAGGGTTAAACCCCACAGACAAAGAGGGAAAAGGTGGAATTTCCATTATTTGCATTCATGGTGGGTTGGGAGAACTAATCTTGATTTTTGGCTGTGACCATTTAGGAGAGGAATGGCGAGAGTTAGAGGAGTTTTGTGTCAAAGGGGTGGGAAATGAGCAAGGAGCCATTGCAAAGAAGGAATGCACCAGAAAGAGGGGATAGAATCACCCATAACAGGACTGAAAAGTGCAGCACCATCTGATTTGATCCCATTCTACTTCCCAGGACCTCACAGACATCAAGAAAATCAAGCTCTCTTCATGCAGCCCAGGCCTAGCCCAACATCCACACAGCCATTCTGGGGACTCCCAAGAGTATAAACAGCTGTATGAGAGGGAGGGACAGAAGGTTGCACAGAGGGGCTCACCCCACTTCCAAGCAACCCATGACCACAGGCTTTGTGTTGAAATCTTGCAGGGCTTTGGGGTTCAGATGCAGATACCCCCTCTTCTAGCACAGGCACCCCAGAAGCTGATCTTAGATGCACAAAAATTATCCTGCCCAGCCAAACCAAGGCACATCCCTGGCGTGGGAAGAAGCAGACCCTGGAGGCCAGCCAGGTCCCACCATCAGCCAGCAGAGCTTGGCCAGGCTGGCATCAACAACATGTTCCTACAGCCAGCCTTCTTCCTTGGGCTGCTTCCAGCTGAGCCATCTCATCCCTCGCAGGACTGCTGGTTTACCCCACGGAAGTTGCTCCAGGAGCGCTGCCCGTCTGTGGGCAGACAGCGTTCTGCGGGCAGGCCAGCGCCACAAAGAGGCAGCAGCTCCCTCTCGTGGGCTTAGTCTGGTTCTGTGTGCTGGAAACCATCCAACATTTCCCAGAAAACTGATTTTTCAAATGATTTCCCCCCCCCTCCCCTCATCAATCAAAATATTCATTGGCACACCAGACGTGGAAGTTTTGTGGAGATGTGCCAAGTTCCATCACATTTCCTCTTGTAGGAGGATGATTTCTTCTTCCTTTTTTTTCTCCCCCACCCTTCTGGGGGCTCTTTGCATTTTTCTCACCACTGATGGAAACAGCAACTGCTTTAGATATGTAAATGATGAGTCTCTCTAATTCACTTGTCCTGGGGCTCTGGAAAGAGTTGAGAGTCTCCAGTGAGCCCTTTAAGCACTATGTTTGATGCCTGTCCTAGAGGGGGGCAGGCACAAACTGAAGTATCCAGTATTTAGATGCATCATTGAAGGCCTCAAAGGGCCTTTCAGTGTGCAGTGCTTAAAGACAAGTATGTCTTATGAAGTCAAAAGTCACGAAAAGGAAAATAATAGAAACCATCTCTTTTGATGTTTTTGGCCACAACAACCCCATGCAGCACTACAGGCTGGGGTCAGAGTGGCTGGAGAGCAGCCAAACAGAAAGGGACCTGGGGGTACTGGTTGATAGTAGGCTGAACATGAGCCAGCAGTGTGCCCAGGTGGCCAAGAAGGCCAATGGCATCCTGACCTGCATCAGAAATAGTGTGGCCAGCAGGAGCAGGGAAGTCATTGTGCCCCTGGACTCTGCATTGGTTAGGCCACACTTTGACTACTGTGTCCAGTTCTGGGCCCCTCAGTTTAAGAAGGACATTGAGGCTCTTGAACGTGTCCAGAGAAGGGCAGTGTGGCTGGGGAGAGGTCTCAAGCATAGCCCTATGAGCAAAGGCTGAGGGAGCTGGGATTGCTTAGCCTGGAGAAGAGGAGGCTCAGGGGAGACCTTATTGCTGTCTACAACTACCTGAAGGGAGGTTGTAGCCAGGTGGGGGTTGGTCTCTTCTCCCAGGCAACCAGAACAAGAGGACACAGTCTCAAGCTGTGCCAAGGGAGGTTTAGGCTCGAGGTGAGGATAAAGCTCTTCGCAGAGAGAGTTGTTAGCCATTGGAATGTCTGCCCAGGGAGGTGGTGGAGTCACCATCCCTGGAGGTGCTCAAAAAAGGATTGGACATGGCACTTGGTGCCATGGTCTAGTAGTCATGAGGTCTTGGGTGGCAGGTTGGACTTGATGATCTTTGAGGTCTTTTCCAACCTTACTGATTCTATGATCCTATGATTTGTAGCACACAAAAAACCCCCCATGGACCCCCCAAAGTGCCTGGGAAATGCTGTCCTAAGTTGGATTTAGAAAACTCCTGGTTTCCTCAAGTTGCTGAAATTTCTCCCAGAGTGTAATTTCCCACAGCATTTCCACCCAAACATCCATTCTGGAGGTGTCATGAGTCTGGAGAGGTGTTTGTCCATCCTGCAGCACACCCTGGTACCTGCTGGGGACAGCCAGGTTGCTTCTCCCATCTTCCTCCTCTCTGTGTGGCATGACCTAGGAGGTCTCACCAGCATGCTGCTGATGCTGGCCACCCTGTAAGAATCATGGAATTGTTTTGGTTGGACAAGACCCCTAAGGTCATCAAGCCCAACTGTTGACCTAACACCACCATGGCCATTAGACCACATCTCAAAGTGCCACGTCAACATAGTTTTTGAACACCTCCAAGGACTGACATGGACCTCATCCTCCCACCCCAAGCCCTGTGGAGAATTAAGCAACAGATCAGGGGCTGCTTCAGGAATGTGGTTTGGTGTTTTCCTGTCTGGTGTGATACTCATCTTGGTGGTGTGGGACAGATGGAGTGGCTGCTGGCCACAGGAAGGCTTGACTTGCCTTCATCTGCCATCACCACCCACAGAGTCCCCTGCCCAGGATGCTGCTTTTTAAAGGGCTTGACAGCTCCATCCCCCTTCCAACCCCTCTCCAAGTACTCCTCCAGCTTTGCCCCCACGCAGAGCTTGGCACAGAGCTAAACTGACCATGTGGGTTTGGCTGTTGGAGGCTGTAAGGTGGGAGCTCTGATAGCTGGCCTACAGCCTAGATATGCAGAAGCCACATCACACCTCCTCCTGTGTCCATCCAACAAGTCCCTTAGGTATTTAAACTGTTGGTTGTTATCTGCAGCCAAGCATTTGTGATGCCATTTGTAACTGTTTGTTGTTTCATCTCAACACTGCCATGTCCCTCCCTGCTCCAGCCACTGAAAGGAGCCCCTGTTTGCTTCATGGCGCCTCTTCTAAATGCCATGCTTGGGTACTTCTTGCTCCAGGGACCCTTCTCCATGCCTTGCACCAAGGCTTTTTAGTCCCTTCGGAGGATGACAGCCCTCTCTTCTCTCTCTCCCCATGTCTGGACGCTTGGGTATCTGCTCCCAAATGCCTTAGTCTCTGTAGCGTCTTTCTCCCACATCCTGGATCACCTCCAGCTGAGCTCTTTTGCACTATGGGATGCCACAAACTACTTGAGTGCTGCACCTCAGCCTTGCCATGTGCTGGGACAAGTAAGAAATCTCCATCATCTCTTTGCCAGCTCCCTCATTACCATCACGCTTTTGAATGGGGTCAGAGAAGCTCAGTGCAGCCTGCAGTGGTTGGAACAATGAGCTCCTTTCCACCCAGTGGAACTGAAGGTCCTCCAAGCACCTTTCAAACCCAAAGGGTGAATGCTGTCCTGCACAATGACACAGCAAGGGGCACAGGCTTGTGGGAGTTTTCTGGATAGCTTCACCCATGTGTTAGCCATCTTCCTGTGGGCTCAACTGGCCCTAATTCCTGGTTAAAATTAGTGGTTGGGAATCATACCCACTGCTTCCTCCTCCCTGAGCATCTTGCATGTATTGAAGAGGAGTAATTTGCCACCAGGTAGCTTTACACCACAGGAGGAGGGCAGACACCACCATCCTTGAGATGCAGTGCCCTTTGGGCAAGGGAAATAACCCTTTGCTCTTCAGCCATGCCCAGGATGATTTCCTTCCCCTTTTATCAGTCATGGGCTAGAACAATGCTGCTTTTACTTCGAGGGGGTTGGGGAATAAATAAAGGCAAGCAACACAATAGACCAAACCAAGCATAAAAAAGCCAGTTTTGCTTGAAAGCAGCAAAACCTTCCCCCACCCCACCCCAACTGTGCTTTCCTGCAGGCTGTGGAAGATTGTCTCCACTGCTGCAGGATGTGTAAATCCAAGGCAATGCAATATTAATTATTTAGAGTCCATCCAACCAGGGTTCCTCTGTGCTTTCAGAGAGATGAATAATTCCAGCATGCAGGAGGGAGAAACACACACAAGTTTTGGGGGTTTTTTATTGGCCTTTTTTCTTTTTTTTTTGGTTGTTTTAATGAGAAAATATTGTGTGAGGAGTAAATTAGAGCTTTGGAGTGTTCAGGTTGAGGGGCAGGAGGGGGCTTGGGTTGCTTCAGGGTGCAAAATCATGTGAATTCCTAAAGAGGGTATAAAAGAGATGATGGTTTAATGAAGAGGTAAAGGGAGGGGTATCACCCAGTGTGGGTCCTTCAGCATGGAGATGTGTCCTCCCAGGGTGGTGGAGCTGTGAGGAGGAGAGGGTAAAGGAAAGTAGGACTTGATTAATAAAGGAGAACCCACATCTCTGAAAGCTCCTGTTATGCAGCACTTCAGAAGAAGTCATTCATCCAGAGCAGCCATGGGCACCAGCCCAAGGCTCAGCGTGGCTCAAAGCTCTTTTTGTCCCCCTTGTTTACCAGGGCTGGGCTCAAAGCACGTCATCCCTTGGCTGAGCAATGTCTTGCAGATTTGCTGACCCAAGTTTAAGCATTTCCATGCTTTCACCAGAACAAAACTCCTCCAAAAAAGTGCTGCTTGGGAGGAGGGAGAAGCATTCAGCACCTCCCCTGGCAATGAAAAATCTCCCAGCTCTCTTTGTTGTTCACTTTTTCCCTTTCCTCTGCTCTGATTTCCCTGCAGCCTTGGGAAATAGTCTGGGATTCTGGGAAACATCTACATGAAATATCTGGCCTCTCTGAAATCTCTGTTCTTCTAGAAACCCTCCACTGTTCCTTGACCCAAATGCTTCAAATGACCCTGAGGTTGCTTTGCAGGATGTTGGAGGGACAGGTAAATGAACAGACCATTGGAGGACACAATGCCAAGTGGTAGGTCCATGGCAGTGCTAGTCTTGTGTGAGGCACTGGGGTCAGGCCCAGGTTCACTCTTGTTCAACATCTTCATTCCATGGACGAGAGGATATTGTGGAGCCTCAGCCAGTTTGCTGAAGACTGTGAGTGGCTGATACCCCACCAGGCTGTGCTGCCACTCAGTGAGGCATGGACAGGCTGGGCACATGCAGGGGAGGAACCTCAGGAAGTCCAACAAGTGCAGGGTCCTACAGCTGCAGAGTCACAACCCCCTGCACCACTACAGCTGAGGGTGACCTGCTGGAAAGCAGCTCCAAGGAGCTAACCTAACCCTAACCTGGGGGTGCTGGTGGAAAACAAGTTCACCATGAGCCAGCAATGTGTTCCTGTGGACAAGGTCAATGGTGTCCTGGGGTGCATGAAGAAGAGTATGGCCAACAGGTCAAGGAAGGTTCTCCTCCCCCTCTACTCTGCCCTGGTGAGACCACATCTGGAGTCCTGAGTCCAGTTCTGGGCACCCCAATTGAAGAGTGGCAGGGAACTATTGGAGAGAGTCTGGCAGGGGCTACAAAGCTGCTGAGGGGCCTGGAGCACCTCCATGAGGAGAAAAGGCTGAGAGACCTGGGGCTGTTTAGCCTGGAGAAGAGCATCCTGAGAGGGGATCAGATCAGTTTCTGAAGGGTGGAGGTCATGAGGATGGGGCCTGACTCTTTTCAGTGGTGCCAAGCAACAGGACAAGGGCCAACAGACACGAACTGGAACATGGGAAATTCCACCTAATCATAACAAAAAGCTTCTTTCCTGTGAGGGTGCTGGAGCCCTGGAGCTGGCATCCCTGAGAGGTTATGGAGTCTTCTTCTCTGGAGACTTTTAAAACCCTCCTGGCCATTGTGATCCTGGGCAGCCTGCTGTGGGTGACCCTGCTTCAGCAGGGGGGTTGGAGTGGATGACCTTCCTGGAAACTCCACCATTCCGTGATTTTGTGAACAACAGCCACAAGCAAGCAAGACAACATGAAGAGAGGGATGACCAAAGACAGCTGGTAGAAGTGGAGGTGGGGACAAAGACTGGAGATAAGCAGATGTGTGCAGATAAGCATAACTTTGATAAAAATGCAGCACCACAGCACAGCCAACAGGAAGAGGTGTGGGGTTGCCAGGTCTGGCTGGTAATGGGGGACAGGGGGATGCCATTGTCCCAGCTGCACCCCAGATAAGAGAAACCCCTCTAGTGACTGGCAGGACATGCAGAAGCAGCATCTCCCTCCCCAGGCTGCAGGACATAGCACAGACACTTCTTCATCAAGCTGCCAGGACGACAGAGCTCAGGCATGAGAAGCAAATGAGAAGCTACAGGTTGGGAGACAACACAGGGTGATGACCGTAATACTTTATCTATTCTATGTCCATACCCTGCTGGGGGAGTCTGACCATGCTCTTCAGGCCTCCAGGAGCCCCTTTTTCCCACCACTGCTGAGCAGGTGAAGGAGGACCCTGGCGTGGCACTCCCTGCCATCTCACCGCCGAGCTAGCCTGGGTCCAGGGCATGCACTCAGGTTGCACAAGAAGGATTGGCAGCAATGGGATGTGTAGGAAGCCAGGCCCAGGCTGAAGTTGTGATCTGGGCAAGTCTCAGAGCACTTCTTGGTGATCCTCTTCCACAAAGACAAAAAGCCTGGTGCAAAGAAGGGAGAGAGCAGTATGAACAGCGTTTGTTGAATGCTCCTCAATCTCATGCCGCGGGGGGATGAGCTAATGAGTCCCACTGTCCCATGCAGCCCCAAGGACCAGTATGGCCAATGAGACACATCCCAGTCCCACTGGAGCTGAATAATTGCTGGTGAGCAGCTGCACAGGGCATCCAATATCCCTGCTGGGCACCTGGCACCCCCCAGCATGGACCCCCATGCAAGGCTTTTTAGGTGTATGGTCGCATCCATGAGACTATGTTCATGCCTGGATTGAAAGCACATTCCCAGACTGCTGTTCCTGAAGGAAAAAAATTGTTCTTCTCTAAATCTCTCTAGACCTTTTCATCCATCCTATCTGCTTCTTTCCACCTCATTGTCTACTTAAGGCACACATTTATTTTCTCTCTTCTGAAGATATTCAGAATCCACCTGGATGCAGTCTTGTGCAACCTGCTCCAGGTGAACCTAGGAGGGGGTTGAACTAGATGATGCCCAGACATTCCTTCCCACCACCCACCACTCTGTGATCTGTGATTCAGAAGCTAAAGAGGAAGATCTCAGTGTGTGGCGAGGTGAAGGATTTCAGACCACACAAACTTCAGCTCTACCAGGCTGAGCTAGCAGGGTTTCTGCCTCCCACATGTGCTTCCTTGTGACTCCGAAGGCCATCCATCCACAAGGAGTAACCATAACAAATGCAGTCACAGCCCATTCCTGAGTTCCCATCTGGGGAGACACAACCAGCACATACCAATTCCTACAGAAGCAACGTTGGTCACACAATATTCATCCTTGTCCGAGCACTTCTCAGCCTTCAGACAGCTCCAGTTGCTTTGTTGCCAGTTACAGGTGTAGCAATACAGGGAATTTACTGCAGGAGAAGACACAGGATATGGGAGCTAGGTGAGGAGAGGGGAAGGGCTCTGTACATTGACTTGGATGAACTTGAGAAGTGGATGTGTGTGTACCTCCTGAAGTTCAATAAGGTCAAGTGCAAGGTCCTGTGCCTGGGTCAGGGCAATCCTTGATATCAACACAGGATGGAGATTAAGGGATGCAGGGCAGCCCTGCAGAGAAGGATCTCAGTGTGCTGGTAAGTGAAAAGCTGGACATGAGCTGCCAGCCCAGAGTCAGCCCTGTCCTGGGCTGATCCCCAGCAGTGTGGGCAGCAGGTGGAGGGAGGAGATTCTGCCCCTCTGCTGAGACCCCACCTGCAGTGCTGGGGCCACCTCTGGAGTCCTCAGCACAGCAGAGACATGGACCTGTTGGAGTGGGGCCAGAGGAGGCCACAGCAATGATCTGAGGGCTGGAAGCCCTGTGCTGTAAGGCCAAGCTGAGAGAGTTGGGGGTGTTCAGCCTGGAAAAGAAAAGGCTCCAAGGACACTTTATTGCAGTCTTTCAGAATTTAAAGGGGATTACAGGAAAGCTGGGGACAGACTTTTGAGCAGGGTCTGTTGTGACAGGATGAGGGGTGACAGTTTGACACTAAAAGAGGGAGATTTAACCTAGAGATAAAGAAGAAATTCTACACCATAAGTGTGGTAAGATCCTGTCCCAGGTTGCCTAGAGAGGGGGCAAATGTTCCCTCCCTGGAACTATTCCAGGACAGGCAGTATGGAGCTCTGAGCAACCTGATGTAGCTGATGTCCCTGCTCATTCTAGTGGGGTTTGGCCTAAATGACCTTTAAAGGTCCCTTCCACCCCAAACCATTCTATGTTTCTATGGATTCAGCCCTAACACACACATAGTCTAACTCTCCATTTTCACAGCTTGGGTTATCTAACATGGTTTCAGGCAGTCTTGGCTTTGGCCCCAAAGGCAGGCTCTCTGTCTCTTGGGCCTTGTTAACACTTGGAAATTTGTCAGAATCACTCCTCCAGCCGGTGAACAAAGCTAAATGGCAGAAAGGTATTCTTGGGCCACAATGAGACAGAAATAACTATCCCAAGGAATTATTTTTCTGCACCAGACAGTGTGGCAAATTTCCAAGTGCTGGCAAAAACCTGAGAAAATGAGGACAAAGTTTATTTTTCCTGGGTGCTTAACCATCTTGTCCACAGAGAATACAAGATTGGATAGCAGGAAGAAATTCTTTACTGAAGGAGTGGAACAGGCTGCCCAGGGAGGTGGTGGAGTCAGCATTCCTAGAGGGATTCAAAAAACATGCAAAAATGCACCCTGGGACATGGTTTAATGGCTGTGGTGAGGTTGGGTTGATGGTTGGACTCAGTTATCTTGGGGAGTCCTTTCCAACCTCAACAATTCTATGATCATCTATGTTAAGAGGGCTCTGAATTCATTTACAATCTACCAGCTCAAATATACAAGGCAAACGATATGCAAATGCACCTCTTCACCCAATATCCCAGCAGGAGGCTGCTTAACCCCTGTAGCCCACAACCCAGCTTCTCCCTAAATCCTGGACTTTGTCCCAGATTCTCTGAAATCAGCAAGCTTGTGGGATCTCTGAGATGAGCAGAAGTCAGAGACATTCATGAGGCAGATACATTCACTGAAACACAGAACTCACTGGGCTGGCTGGGGCTTCGAAAGGTCACCTAGTCCACACCCCCTGCAGTGAGATAGGATAGGATAGGGTAGGATAGGATAGGATAGGATAGGGTAGGGTAGGGTAGGATAGGATAGGATAGGATAGGATAGGATAGGATAGGATAGGATAGGATAGGATAGGGTAGGATAGGATAGGATGGGATAGGATGGGATGGGATGGGATGGGATGGGATGGGATGGGATGGGATGGGATGGGATGGGATGGGATGGGATGGGATGGGATGGGATGGGATAGACCAGGTTGGAAGAGACCTTTGAGATCATCGAGTCCAACCTATTACCCAACACCATCTAATCAACTAAACCATGGCACCAAGCACCCCATCCAGTCTCTTCCTAAACACCTCCAGTGATGGTGACTCCACCACCATCCTGGGCAGCACATTCCAATGGCAAATCATTCTTTCTATGAAGAACTTCTTCCTAACATCCAGCCTAAACCTCCCCTGGCACAGCTTGAGACTGTGTCCTCTTGTTCTGGTGCTGGTTGCCTGGGAGAAGAGACCAACCTCCACCTGGCTACAACCTCCCTTAAGGTAGTTGTAGACAGCAATAAGGTCTCCCCTGAGCCTCCTCTTCTCCAGGCTAAGCAACCCCAGTTCCCTCAGCCTCTCCTCACAGGGCTTGTGCTCCAAACCCCTCCCCAGCTTTGTTGCCCTTCCCTGGACACCTTCCAGCATGTCAACATCTTTCCTAAACTGAGGGGCCCAGAACTGGACACAGCATATCTTCAACTAGATCAGGTTGCTCAGAGCCCCATCAAGCCTGACCCTGAATGCCTCCAGGGAAAGGGCCTCCATCATCTCCCTGGGCAATCTGTTCTAATATTCCACCACCCAAGAACATCTTCCTAATTTTCAATCTAAATCTATCCTTCTCTAGTTTGAAACCATTGCCCCTTGTCCTTTCATAAGCCCATGTAAAAAGCCCCCCTCCAGCTTTCTTCTAGGCCCCTTTCAGGTACTGGAAAGCCAGTATAAGATCTAGTCCTGTCCCACTGCTTCCACTGACTGCAGCAGGAACAAGGTGAATGGAGTTCTTGATGTATTGTGGTATCATGGGCTGAAGCCCTTCTTCATCAAGATTCAGTGATAACCACAGCCTTGCATCATCTCAACAGACAAACTCACTGAGAAGTCTCTTAACAAAGACACAACAACGGCATCAGCTTCCCTTTTTTCTGTCTGGCTTTCATCTAGAGATGTGTCTACAGGGAGATTGCACTGCAGAGAATAAAACTGTCACATGCCCAGGCTGAGACTACTGATAAAGAACCAAAAGAAGAGCTTGGTGTCCTTCAGCTGCACCACTGCAAGAGCTCACTGCCTTGGGGTACATTAAGAGGAGCATGACAAGCAGGCTTAGGGAGGTTCTTCTGCCCTTCTTCACTGCCCTAGGCAGGCCATAGCTGGACTCCTGGGTCCGGTTCAAGAGAGACAGGGAGATTCAAGAGAATCCAGCAGAGACTACAAAGCTATTAAGAGGCATGGAGCATCTCTGCAAGGAGGAAAGGCTGAGAGACCTGGGGCTGTTCAGCCTGGAGAAGAGCAGCCTGAGAGGGCTGATTGATAGCTAAAAGGTGGTGGGCAAGAGAATGGGGCCAGACTCTTATCAATAGGGTCCAGTGACAGAACAAGGGGCAACCGGCAGAAACTAGAAACCAGGACATTCCATCTGACAGAGGAAGAAACTTTTTTGCTTTAAGGGCACTGGAGCCCTGAAGCAGGCTGCCCAGAGAGATTGTGGAGTCTCCATCTCTGGATAGATTCCAAACCTACCTGAACGCAGTCCTGGGCACCCTGGTCTAGTTGACCCTGCTTTAGCAGAAGAGTTGTACTAGATGATCTCCAGAGGTCCCTTCCAAGCCCCACCATTCTGTCATTCTGTAACTCCAAGGCACACCCTCCTATAATTTTCTTCCCTGGCTCTGAGGTCTCCCTGCCTTTACAACACAGAAGTCCTCTTTGTCTAGTAGCCAACCGCGACACCTCACCTTGATCTGCACACAGGATCAAAGCCAGCACAGCAAGGAAGGAGACCTTCATCTTCTCTCAGTCGCCTCCACAGCCCAAGAAAGACACCCTCACCTGGGGACAGGATATATATCTTCCCTACCTTTGGACCCAGTGATGATGAAGACACCAATTTTGAAAGAGTGGGCAGGATCATGAGCTGTCTGAGAGGCTTGGAATGCATGTGGGTTGTTTTCTCACCTTGGTGTTGCCTTCAGGCTGGTCTGATGTGTCCAGAGAGGAGTGAAAGCACTGAGACAATTCATTCCATTTATTGCTTTTAATACTTTAATTTCATTATGGTCAGGGGGGCATTGCTGTTGATGTCTGAGTTGGGGGTTTTGTACTCTTTAGCTCCAATCTGCTCATCACATCTGTGGCCAGATGGGTGAGTGAAGGCATCTAATCAAAGTAAATAAGTGGCATAAATGGATGGCTTCATCTAGGTGGATTGTTGCCAAGTGTCTTTCCAGGGTTAGACTTGGAGACCTCCCACTATCTCCACTTAGCACAGATCTAGTTGTATGTGCAACCTGCTCTAGGTGATCCTACTCTGTCGGGAGGGGGTCAGACTAGATGATCTCCAGCGGTCTCTTCCAACCCCCACCATTCTGTAATTCTGTGATTAATGGTTGGCAATATAAACAGGAAACCTCTCATCACTGCAAAGCTGCTGAGTATCTACAAAGTCCTAAATGGTCTACCTCCTGGGTTTGAGAGAAGCTGCAGCAAGAGAGCTTAGGGTTCAAATGCAGGAACAGGGACACGAGATTGGTTTTCAGCTTTGCAACCCCTAAGTAAAAGGCCAAAGCATCTTAGCCCCATCTCTGTATGAAGCATCCAATTCCAAGTATTGCTAGAAACCAGTCACATATGATGTGCTCAACCCTGTGTCCTCAGGACATGGCATAGTAGGAGCAGTAGGATTGAGAGCTCAGGGCAAGCAGTCAGACTTGATGATCTCAAAAGTCTCTTCTAACCTCCTCAACAGTTCTACAATTCTCTTCATGTTTCCAGTTTGGGTGGAGCTGAAGCTGATAATTTCAGCCCCTCTGGGGCCTCCATTTGACTGCCTGTCCCACTTCTGCTTCCAAGGTAAGAGTTACCAGGAAGTTTAGTACTAGATATCAGCAGCCATCAACATGAGTCACCACTCACCAACCAAGCCACCAAAGAGCTGAGAGGCTGAAACAGGAGCAGCCTTTTTGAATAAAGCCACTTGGGCAATCAGCTGTCTGCTCACCCATTCCCTCTCCATCCTGCATGAGTTGGTCTGCAGGATAAAGAACAGAGACCCAGCTGTGGGGTTTAGAAGATGGAGATGCAGAAGAAGAAGAGGCAGAGGCTCAGAAAACATGTGGAAGAAAGAGATTAGATGGACAAAAGAAGGGTTAAATTATTTGGGACCAGCATTATTTTCTGGACGGGAGATCAGTCAAATGAGCAAGCATCTCTGAAGCACAGGTCATGCTCATCAGACATCTAAAGCATCTGAGGGCACTAATCATTGCTCATCACAGTGAAGGCATGACCAAAGGAAGTTCAAGAGGACCCCAAAACCCATAATGTCTTCCTTTTTGAGAGGAAAAAAAAGGGAAAACATATTTTTAAAAGGGCTTTATTTTAGGGTTGATTTGTAAGATATCTTTGAAGGTTCTGGCACCAACATCAAGCCATAGCATCTACCAAAAGAGGTGACATAAAACAGGATCAACAGGATGATGAAGTCAGGCCTGATAACCCCATGAGCACTAACCATTGCTCACCAATGGATATATTTCTGGGTGTGGGGAGGATAAACCACATCATTTGCCCAACAGATGATCTTCTGGCAGACTTAGGGCCTGCATGCCACCATAGATGCCAGAGAAGGTGTGTCAAGGCCTCCCAGGTGTCACAAGGCAGCACCCACAGCGCTAGACCGATTTCAGGGAGTAAGGATTGCCCAGCGTGATTCACTGCCTGACAAAGAAATGCCTCTGA
Organism: Dryobates pubescens; assembly: GCF_014839835.1. Classification (NCBI taxonomy): domain Eukaryota; kingdom Metazoa; phylum Chordata; class Aves; order Piciformes; family Picidae; genus Dryobates; species Dryobates pubescens. The sequence continues at coordinate 14,166,806 of NC_071625.1, read as the reverse complement.
CTCAGTTTATTCCCTCAGTTCCAAGGATGGATGGGGTGAACATCTCTGATACAGAGCTGGAAAAGTCAACTTGTCTAGAGATTCAAAACTGCTCCTCAGAGCCAGCAGGAAGAGATGAGCTACAAGTCCATGGAAAGTGGTCCACCAGTGGTCTGCTGCCTGGAGTGGCTTGATGGACAAAGGTGATGAGGGACAAGGATGCACAAGGGCATTTTGAGGGTTGGTGGTGGCCCACTGAGCCAGGTAGTTGGGAAGTTACCGTCCTGGCCTCAGGTATGTCTGATGCATATGATGCCATGATTGACAGATATAATGATGCATGATACCATGGCTGGCATTTCCTCACAGGCACATAGGAGACCAGGGATGGTGGTGCTACCTTGGTGGCCAACACATGGAAGCAGTTTGAGTGCAACATGGAATGCAGTGCTTGGCTGGGTTAGGACAAAGAGCTGCAGAAAAAGGTGTCCCAGCAGCCAGCATCACAGAGCAGAAAGGAGGCTACAGCAACAGCAGCAGATTAAACGTGTCCAGAATCACCTCCAGCATGGAGGCAGAGAGCTGGACATCATCAGGGCCTCTTGCGAATCGTCCTTCCCTCGTGCTCTGATGGGACTGGGGTGGTAGGTCCGTGTTAAAAGCTTGCCAGGGAATGTGCTAGCAATTAAAATGATGAAGTGCTGCAGATGATGGCACTACAGAGCAGGGAACGTTCCAAGGAACTGTTTGTTTCCCTTGTGTAGGTGCAACCTTGGAGATCCTTGCAGGAATATGAATATCATCCTGCAGGATGAGAGCTTGGCTGTGCCACAGAGTTGTGTTGGAACTGGCTAGCAAACTCAACTTTATTTGGCTGCCCTCTGCAATGTTTTGGCTGTTGAGTCTTCTTGGATAGAGAACAGAGATCAGAAGTCAATGAGCAGAAGGTAGTCAGTGATCTGCTCATCTTCTGGGAGCCTCACAGCAGCTTCTTCCCCCAAAAGGCCTCAGGCCGAGTGTCCACACAAGGAACCACATCAGTAAGAAGGAACAGGAGCATCATGGCTTGGCCTCATGGAATCTCTTCCTTTTATTTGTCCTGAAGTCTTTAATTTCAGCTTCCACATGGTGAAAGCATGTTATGTGCCTCATCACTTCTTAAGTGACATCTCAGAAGGTTCCCAAATACTTCCCCCTACCCCAGCATCATCCCAATGAGTGTCTATATCCTACCCAGTTGCTAGTACACTTGGGACTGCCATGAGTTGATGGATGGAATTGGGCCTCAGCACAAGGTTTGATTGGACCACCAAGGACTTTCCAGCCCTAAGTGAACCCTACTGAAGCAACTGCCTTGTTCCTCATCATCTATTTTGGGTGGAGCTGTGGGTGAGGAAGAGGCAGGTCAACATGGTACCACTTGTTTTTGGCAGGGAAAACAACAGTTTGAAGCATGTATTGCTCTGGGAGAAGAGGCAACTGTGTGGGTTGAGCACCTGCTGGGTGAGAGCAAGCTCCAGCTCTTCCCAGCCTCGAGTCCAATGAGAGTGGCCAAATGGTGATTTTTCTTCCTGCTCTTTTCTTTCCATCTTTCTCTTCCTTAAGAATTTACCTGTGTTTGGTCCTGCAAAGCTCATTCCTGGTTGTGACTTCCTCAAAATCAGGACAGCACAATGAGTTGTCACCACCATCCCCCTGACACAGACCTGTCCCCACCTCAGCCCCTCACAGCTGTTTCAGTGCTTCAGCCAAAAGGGGGTTGGAGCTAATCCCACCCATGGGTTTACTGCAGACTAACAAGGCCTTAAACTCTTTCCATGCCAAAACTGAGAGACTCAAGAGCCTGTGGTTGCACCTACCCCACCTTCCATGCACTCCCCATTCCTGGGTGTTGTGAAGGTGGCCAACTGCTCACCATGGGAATCCCACGGTGGAGCAGGGATACTCAAGTTCAAGAGTACAATGTGGGCAGCCTGGGGCCAGGTGGCACCACAGTGTTGAAATCCTTCTGAGAACCTGCCCTTTGGCTTCCTCTCTTTTAAGCAGGGCATCGAAATGGAGCCCCAGTGGCATCTCAAGTCTCCATTTCCCAGTACGACCTGATTTTTATAGTGTCGCTGGGACTGCTGCATTGCCCAAACCCCATCTGGATTGATTTATGCAGAGGAGCATCTCTGTACTTAGGGGCATTAATAAGGGTACCCAGCAGAGATGTCCAGGTGTCACAAGCTCCAGGAGGGGTCACCACCCTTCCACATGCCCTGGGGCTGGAAACATACTGCAGAAGAGCTACCATGCAGGTACCTATGTGTATACCAATAATGCACAGAAAGCACAGTTCCAGGTGGTCCACACCACTTGTTAGCATGCTCCTCAGCATATCTTTAGCCTGACCAACCAGGACCATCCCTGCCAATTCCAGATCAGCTTTCCAAATATTATTTTGGATTCAACCACCTTGCTTTGGAGGAAAACAGCTTGGCTATAGAAATGGTCACCAGCTGACCCCAGGGCCAGGAACTCACCCAAAGTGTTCCCAGTACTGTCCCAGACCTTGCCCTGACCAAAGTGTTGACAACACAGACAACAGCACTGGAGATGCAAAGTCATTATTTTCCGTGTCTTTTTCAAGAAGCCCTCAGAAATGTCTGCCTGGCTGAAACAGTGTGAGAGACACTCTGATGTGAAGCTGTGCTGCTCAGGATTGTCCTCCTCCTACTCACCTCCATTTGTTGAGCTCTCTGTAATTGCATGAACCACCTGACCATGCCGCTTGCAAAACCTCAGCCCTGCTGTGAGTCAGCACTCAAGAGAAGCTTCCAAGATGTTGATTACTTTTTTTAATGGTGGCTGCAGAGTCCTGTGGCATGAGGAGCTGCAAAAGAACTGAAGCATCTCTTCTCCATCAAGCTCAAGCTACATTCAGAATGGCCTTTTCGTGCCTGAACATCAAATGTTCAGAAGTTGCTCTGGGGCCAGATGTGCAAAATGACTGCAGGTGCTGAAGGACCAGGAAGGGTTAAGAAGATTGCATGGATTGTTCAACAGGAACCTCATCACAGTCCAACCCAGAGAAGGAGCCTGGTAACACTGAACAGAGCTGCAGTTCCTGGCACCACTGTGGAGGTCTCATCCCAGATGCCTCATTGTGATTGCAGTTGTCCTGACTGCAGCATTCATAGACTCACAGAACTGTTTAAGGCTGAAAGACCTCCAGGATCACTGAGTCCAACCATCAACACCACCATGGCCATTAAACCACGTCCCAGAGTGCCACATCTACACATTTCTTGAACACATCCAAGTAGTGACAGCCTGTTCCAATGCCTCTTTCAAGGAAGAAATTTTCCCCACGTCCAAACTAAACCCTCCTTGGTGCCACTTGAGACAGTTTCCTCTCCCATCACTTGACACTAGGCAGAAGAAACCAACACCCACATTGCTCTAACCTCCTTTCAAAGAGTTACAGAGTTAGGTGGTCTTTCTCCCTCTCTCACAGCAAAGATTTTTTCCCTTGTGTTTAGGTAGAACCTCCTGGGTTCTAGTTTGTGCCAGTTGTCCTTTGTTCTACCCCTGGGCCAACAGTGTAAAGAGCCTGGCCCCACCCTCTTGCCCCCCACCCTTTAGACAAGGGCAAACATTGATCAGATCCTCTCTCAGGTTGCTCTTCTCCAGACTGAACAGCCCCAACTCTCTCAGCCTTCCCTTTTCACAGAGATGCTCCAGGCCCCTCAGCATCTTCCTAGCCTCCCCTGGACTCTCTCCAGTAGTTCCTGTTGAAGCAACCAGCTATGGCTTAAGAAATAGGTGGAAGAAATTGCACAAAAGAGCTTAAAAAAACCAACCCACACCAAAACAAACACAACAACCACCAAAGAACTCATTTATGTATAGGTGAGCTGTGGAAAGGGATTAGAGACTTCCCTGTCTGACCCACCTCTGCAGATATATAGACCCTGCCTTGATCACAAGAGGAGGGATGCAAGCCACCATGCTTGAGTCACAGCATTTGTTTGGAAAAGCACCAGCACTCTGCCTCACCATTCCTCCAGCAGCACAGGGTAACCCCCGGGAATCATCACTGGAAGCTACTTCAGCTCGCAGAGCCCTCACATCACACTCCTGTCAGGTTCATTGCAGCAGAAGGAACGTATGGGCCCTCCTGCAGCCGTGAAAGCAGCTACTGAAGGCATGTTTCCCAGGCAAGGCAATTGCTCCTAATTGCAGCCTAATCCAGACTCGGATTAAGCATATTAATTAAGTCATTTATGGGGATTGCTCATGACCCATCCTGCAGCAGCTCAGGCTAAGGGCTGGAGAAGCAACTCTCCAGAGCTTGGGACAAGCTTGGCTGAGCTCTTCCTGAGTCTTTTCTTTTGAATAACACATGTGCTCAGCTGGCCAAAAATACTGCAGCTAAAAAGAAGCTCCAGGAAGAACCAGCCTACATGTCATCTACTCCCTCTCTGCAGGACATCCATGATGGAAAACCATCCCTGATGGGCAAGCACCCCCCCTTCCACAGCTGCACAGAACAAGCGCCAGGAGTTCTCCTTTGCAGAGCACAAATCTGAGACCCTGGAGTTCAATCTTTGCTTGGAAGGCCTTCCTCTACCCCTCATTAGCACATCCTTCATTTTCTCATCCCAGGGATCCAATTTCTTGTAGGTTAATTGTTCTTTCCCCCGTGGCCACTCTCCCTGGCATCAGCAGCACCACGCTTGCTAAACATGCGGCAAAGGCTCACGTCTGGCCAATTTGAGCTTATTTTGCAGCACTCCTGACTTGGCTGAGTGTTGACAGACACAGAGCACAACTGTGTAAACCCAGGGAGCTCCTTCAAGCACATGTTTTATTTATGCCAAACCACAGATGTGATCTTCTCTTCTGTTAAACCACACTGGAGAAGGAAGTGCCTGTATTCATTGCAGCTGGAGACTGAAGCACAGCAGGGGGAATGTGAGCTTAAATGTTGATCTATTCCTTTCCTCTCATACCGCAGAACCCCAGCATGGTGAGGGTTGGAAGGGACCTCTGGAGATCATCCAGTGCAACCCCCCTGCTAAAACAGGGTCATCCACAGCAAGCTGCCCAGGATCACAATGTCAGTTTGGAATCTCTCCAGAGGAGAAGACACCACAATCTCTCTGAGCAGCCTGCTCCAGGGCTCTGTTGCCCTCACAGCAAAGAATTTTCTCTTCCTGTTCAGATGGAACCTCCTGGGTTCCAGTTCATGCCCATTGCTCCTTGTCCTGGACATCACTGAATAGAGTTTGACCCCATCCTCTTGCCCCCTCATCCTTTAGCTCTTGCAGAGCATTGATCAGATCCCCACTCAGGCTGCTCTTCTCCAGGCCACACGGCTCCAAGCTGGAGCTCCTGGCTTTCCTCACAGAGATGCTCCAGGCCCCTTAGCAGCTTTGGAGCCTCCACTGGACTCTCTCCAGTAGTTCCCTGTCTCTCTTAAGCTGGGGAGCCCAGAACTGGACCCAGGACTCCAGCTTTGGCCTTACTAGGTCAGGATAGAGGGGCAGGAGAACCTTCCTTGACCTGCTGGCCGCACTCCCATGCACCCCGAAGATTCTTAGCCATAGGATCATGCCGCTGGCTCTTGGCAAACTAATTGTCCCCCAGCACTGCCAGGTTTGTCTCTACAAAGCTGCTTTCCAGTAGGTCAGCCCTTAACCTGTACTGATGCAGGACACTACACCTGCCCTTGTTGAACTCCATGAGGTTCACCTATGCCCAGCTCTGCAGCCTGTCCAAGTCTCACTGAAGTGCAGCAGAGTCTCATACAGCCACATCAACTGAAACTTTTAACTTTAAAGTTTCTGTTCTTTTTTCCCCCAATTTTCTTCATTTCTGCAACATCAGACCTCAAGGGAAGAAAGGAAGGGAGGAAAAACCCCCTGGAAACCCTTCACATTTCTCATCCTGACATCTCCACAGGGGCTTTCCCACGCCTCACATGTCTGCCAGACTACAGCTGCTTTGTTTTGCCCCCTTAATCTGATCACTCCCCAGGGAGCAGATGCAGAGTTACAAGCAGCAGCTCAACAGCAAATGCTCCTCACCGAGCTGTCATCACACCTGCCTCCCCCTGCACCAATTAAGATGAATCATCCAAAAGCCCATCTCTCCAAACCACCTACAGGTGAGCAGAGGCCCTGTCATTAAGAAGATGAGAGAGCAACTCAGCATCTTTGATGACCACCTTTCTTCGGATCACCCACCAGGATCCCTCCCCTTCACCCCACACAGGCCTGATGGGCAGGAGAGCGCTGCCAGCGCTGACTGCTATGGAAAGTGGCTCTGGGAAACTGGAGCCTGGTGCACTTTTTCCATCAGTGAGGATCAATAAGCTGTTGGATCCACATCAAGAGTAATTCATCCCAGGAGAATGCATGACGTGGGAAGGTTTCTGATTAACATGGCTTGGTGCAAGGGCTTTAGAGCCTGCAAAAGGTGTCAATATACAAGGCTTCATCTTCCCACCTCTCCAGGATGCTGATGCAGAATTAAAGGCAGGGATGAAGCCCCATGGACTCGTAGAATTGCTTTGGTTGGAAAAGTCCTTTAAGATCAAGTCCAACCATTGACCTAACACCACCATGGCCATTAAGCCATCTACATGGTTTTTTGAACACCTCCAGGGCTCAAACAACTTTGTCTTCAGGGATCTGGGAAGGATCCCTCATAGGCAGCCCCAAAGCTGCACGTCAAGGTGGTCCTACCTCCGTTGGCCACAAGCTCCTACTCCATTCCTCTGAGGTTCAGCAGGCTGGTGTTTGGTGAAAGGTGAAGTTCAGAGAGACTCCTGAATTTCAGCAAAGTTCCAGATGTAGGGCAACAGAACAGGCTGGAAGGGAGCAGGCTAAGGTAGAGGATCAAGACATCCAGCTATATAATGAGAGGCCAGGGCTAGACTCTCCTTGGACAAGCACAAAGAAAGTACAAGCAACTGGTTACAAGATTTATCAAGAGACATTCCAACCAAACATAAGGAAGAAAAAGCTTCCTGGAGCAGTGACTAACTGCCAAAAGAGAAGCCCTCAGATGTAGTGGAGGAATCTTCCTCAAGATATTGAAACGTGGCTGCAGAAAGCCTTAAGCAACCCAAAGCTGGTCCTCCTTTGAGCAGGAGGTTGGACCCAAGGCCAGCAGACACCCTCCCAACCTCAACATTTCTTGGGAAAAGGCTGAGCATGGGCAGCAGATGCCAAAGCAAGACAAGAGGCACATCTCATTACCTCCTATCTTATCAATCAGCCACAATATCAGAGCTACCCTTGTGCCATAACAGAGTGCAGGACATCCCTAGCCTGCAGGCAGGGACACAAACTCAGAAAGTTGATGTAAGCATCATTATGTAACTGCAGCAGCTCTAAGCCTGTCACCAGTATCAGCAGGAGCAGGCAGCTTTGTTCCTGATAAACTTGCCTTGAGGTCTCCTCCCAGCCAATATCAACAACAGGTTCTTCTGAACAGCACGTTAGCAGCCTAAGAAGCTACCACTTCTGGTTTTGCTTGAAACCAGATCTTCCCCTTTTTAAAGAAAAATAAAAAAGGGGGGGGTGGGCAAAAAACAAAATGTAAAGGAACTATAGAAAGAAAAAAAAGAGATACAAACTTTTGACTTTGCATTTCTTTACTCAAATCCTGACACACACACACAAAAAAGCTATTGTTTTGGCTTTGAGCTACCAAGTATCCTAGGGATCAAGGTCTAGACTTGTCTGTGCCTCCAGAAAAAGGTTGGAGAATCATAGAATAATTTCAGTTGGAAAAGACTTTGAAGACCATCAAGTCCAAATATGAGCCCAACACCACAATACCCACTAAACCGTGTCCCAGAGTGCCACAGCTACATGGTTTTTTAACACCTCCAGGGATGGTGACTCCACCACCTCCCTGGGCAGCCTGTTCCAATGCCTAACCACTCTTTCAGCCAAGAAATTCTTCCTAATATCCAATCTAAACCTCCCCTGGCTCAACTTGAATCCACTCTCAGAGACATCTGTGAAAGGCCCCTCACACAAAGAAGGACATAAGAGGTGCTGGAGCATGTCCAGAGAAGGGCAATGAAGCTGGTTAATGGTCTGGAAAACAAGGCTTGAGGAGCAGCTGAGAGAACTTGGGCTGTTTATCCTGGAGAAAAAGAGGCTCAAGGGAGACCTCCTTGCTCTCTACAGCTCCCTGAAAGGAGGCTGTAGTGAGGTACAGGTTGGTCTCTTCTCCCGCGTACCAGGACCAGAGGAAATGGCTGGAAGTTGCACCAGGGGAGGTTTAGGTTGGACACAAAGAACAATTTCCTCCCTGAATGGGTTATCAAACCCTGGAACAGGCAGCCTGGGGGAAAGGGGGTGAGAGTTCAAAAACCATGTAGCCATGGCACTCTGGGACATGGTGTAGTGGGCATGGTGATGTTTCTGCTGATGTTAGGACTTGATGATCTTAGTGGTCTTTTCCAACCTCCGCAGGGTCCTGAGCTGTGGGAAAATTCCTGTCAGATTGGACATTAAGCCAGATTGTTGCTTTGTGCCTCTGTGATGTCAGCTCCTCCAACCTCTACCTCACTCACTTATGGCTGCAGGCCAGGAAGACACTCCTCAGACTTATCAGCTTCTCTTTAAAGCTTATCTGTTCAAAACGCATTGTGTTACTCACCCCAGCAGGGGTTATTTAACACCTGGCAAGGCACATGAACTCTCCACCTTGCTTCTACTTCATACCTGCAATGCACCTGGATTTCCAACCTTGGCTTCACTAAGCTTTTTGACAGAAATGGTCAAGCCCCACAGAACTGGTTCTTAGGGCAACACACCCTTTGGAGAAAGAACACTTCATCTAAGTTCCCAGAATAGAAGCTTCATCTAAGCTCCTACAGAATAGCCAAGAATTACAATTTAGCTGAGAGTGGCAGATCTTCACAGCCCTGATATCCAGAGCATGGCCAGCAAGTCCTTCAGCACTTCACAAGGCCCATCTGCCAGCCAGTAGACCCTTGTCTACTGCAGCTCAAAGTCAAGACCTCAGCTTCATTAGCTGAGCTTTCACTGGAGTTGAACCACCTCAGCTTTCCTCCAGGCATGGCCAGGATGCTCTGATAGAGATGGGGCAGCTGCTGAGGAAAGCACAGCCCTGTAAGCATGAAATATTCAGAGTATTATAGAACTGTTTTCGTTGCAAGAGACCTTTAAGATCAAGTCCAACCATTATCTAACTCAATCAAGTCTGATGCTAAATCACATCCCTCAGCACCACACCTCTGCCTCTTTTAGACACCTCCAGGGATGGGGACTCAACTTAAGCAGCCTGCTCCAGTCTTTGAGAACCCTCCCAGTAAGGAGTTTCTTCTAATGCCCAACCTAAACCTCCCTTGGTGCAACTTACAGCCATTTCCTTTCCTCCTATCTCTTGCTCCTAAGGAGACGAGATCAATCCCCACCTGGCTCCAGCCTCCTTTCAGGTAGTAGTATTGCAAGCACTCACTTTATGTATTCACCACTCCAGCAAAGGCAGAGTGAGGATGGACAGGACTAGGTGGGATATCAGCCACTCAACCTTACTACTCCATTAACCCAGCAGAAGATGACAACACTGATGGGAACCTTCTAGAGAAGAGGCCAAGGACTGAGTCACTCATTTTCCCCAGAAAGCTACAGTAGGATTTGCTTTCTGGGGTGATCTTCCACTGCTCAGACTGCTCCAGATGCTCTTACTGGTGCAGGTCCTTTCTTTCATAGGGTGCTTGAGGAGACTTTTTCCTCTAGGAGATACACAAAACGTATTGGTTCAGTGGAAACATCTCCAGTGCTGATCAAATTGCATCTTGTTCCTTTTTTTCTGCTCCTGGAAAACAGGAGCATGGTTTCACTAGGAGCTTAGCTAGAACTGCTCCTGGATTTGGGATGGGACAAACTTTCCACCACAGTTAGTAACAATAGTCACTAGAACCTCTTTGGAAAAGCAAAATAACATTTAGCAGAGTGGGAAGAAAAACATCTGCATCCATTGGGACCAAACTGGTTTCACAGGTCCAAATCCAACAGAGGGCAAGGCATGCTTGGCAGCTCCTATCCATTGCTTGTGCAGCTAATAACTGGTCTAACTCTGCCAGAAAATTAACTCTCACCACCAGGTGCCAGCGAAATTGGACTAGATGATCTCCAGAGGCCCCTTCCAACTCCTACCATTCTATAATTCAGATTTAGATCTTATTTTAGGAGTCAGTTCCCTCATTAAAACCAACATCAGTTCTTGGGGCTTGGAGACACAGTCCAGTTAGAGTTTGGCTGAGAACCAGCTTGTCGAGTGGTAGAGCACATCCCTGTGTGGATTGGAGATAAACCAGCCCTGGCTTCACCTCCCATTTGTCACCAGCAATTCCATTTTGTTGGCTTATTTTTGCCTAGAGGCCCTTAGGGACCAAGAACAAATGACTTTTTGATGTCTGCAGCCAGGCTTTTTGCTTGAAGGTCAAGGATTTCCTATCAAGCCTAATCCTCTATAGACAACTGAGCGTGTACAGCTGCCATGACAGACCCTGAGCCTTGGCTCAGAGCTCTGCACATCAGTTCCCAGCAGAACCACAGCTTGGATGAGTTGCAAGAAGCCTCCAGCCACCATTACTCAAAAAAAAGCAAGCCACCTCACTTCCAGGTTCCATGAATCTCATTTCAAATACCTCCAACCAAAGCAGCAGCAGTTTAAACACAAGATCAGTTGTATGTGAGCTCATGGGATGAACCAAAAGCTTTGGACTGTAGCAACCTGAACATCAGCCCTGAGATGTCAGAAGGTATGCTGGATAACCGTTGCCAGGTGCATGCTGAAAGGCAGCCAAACACCAGCACTTTCTGCTATTGGTTCTCCATGCACAGTGAGAGCAGACTGGGGAGGACACAACCTGAGGATGAAGTTGTCATCCCACACAGGCACAGCTTCAGAAAGGTCCACCACACCTCAGCATGCTCACATACAGCCTTAGACTGGTCCAGCCCCACATCCAGCATCATCCTTTCCTTTCCTGGTGTTAAATTTCCCAGAGAGGTTGTGGAGCCTCCTTCTCTGGAGACTCAAGTCCTGTCTGGATGCATATGACCTGCCCTAGGTGATCCTGCTTTGGCAGGGAGGCTGGAACACGATCTCCAGAGGTCCCTTCCAACCTTTACCATTCTGTGATTGTATGATTCTAAGTCTTGGCCTGAACACTTCATTATCTGCTACACTGAGCAGGACAACTTGAAGCAAGTAGAAGAGGAAAAGCATTGTCCCAAATGAGATGTTCTCTCCCAGACCAAGGTTCAGGGGTGAACCTTGCTCATTCCAAGGTGAATTTCATCCCTCCAGTGTAAAACCTGCTTTTTAATCCAGCATCTTCCCTTCCTCCTCCTCCTCCTGCCATTTGCTCCCTCCCACGTTTTTTCCATTGTGCAATTGCACAATCATCTTCTCTCCTGGAGGCAAGAGGACACAAAACACCCTGACAAGTAAAACCTGGAGATTTTCCCCTTCCTCCCAGCACATCCCTGACCCCAGCCTAGGTTTTCTACTTTAGGTGCTTATTCCTGGTGCTGTCATTGCTTTGTGTTTCCTCATCAAGCCAATTCAGAGTCTGAAAAGGGCAGCAGAGCTCCAGCACATCAAGGTGATAGGATTAGATCTAATCTTGTTTGTCAGTACAATTAACACTCTCATTCAATCTTCCTCCCAGGGAGGAGGTAAGAAAAGATCCAAAGCACTTGGCAACTCTGAAGAGGAATTAAAAGTTCACCTCAAAGTCACCAGGGCCAGTGTCACAAGTCAGCAAGACCTGTTCCAACTTGAAAGTGGATGGTTTCTTTTGTCTCAAAAGAAAGAAAGAAAGAAAAAGAGGCACAGAATACCCATATCAAATGATTTCATTAGCCAACTGCCCACACCCACCCCACCGACAACTGCAGCAGGACATCAAAAAAGTAGCACAAAGCAAGGTGAAAAAGCACCACCTCAGAATTCAAAGTCCTCATCAGTCATGTCAATGGCCCAGGCAAACTTCTCCCTCTGGGTCTTGTTGTAGATCTTCTCGATGGGCACACCAAACTTCTTGCACCTGGGCAGATCACAAGACACCAGTGGGGACAGAATGACAGAATCTTTTCAGTTGGAAAAGACCTTTAAAGATGATCAAGTCCAACCATTCCTTAACCCAGCCAAGGCTAGGTTACAGTGTCCTTCAGCACCACAGCTCTGTGTCTTTTAAACACCCCCAGGCAGGGGGATTCAAACACCCCCCAGGGGCACCTGCTCCTGTCTGAGAACACTTCCAGTGAAGAGGTTTCTTCTAATAGCCAAACTAGCACTTTCCTCAGTGCCAGGCATCCCACACCACTCCCAGCACAATGATCATCTCTCCTCAGGAAATAAGAGCCAGACATTGTGCCACTGCAGACAAAGACATGCAAAGTGACTCCTTGTCCTAAACCCAGAAGGAACCTCCTTGTTAACCATGAGCCAGCAATATGCTCTTGTGGCTGCAGTGATCAGGGGTATCCTGGGATGCATGAAGAGAGTGGCCAGTAGGTTGAAGGAGGTTCTCCTTTCCCTCTATTCTAGTGAGGCCACAGTTGAAGTCCTGGGATCAGTTATGAGCTTCCCAGTTCAAGAGAGACAGGGAACTACTGGAGAGAGTCCAGTGAAGTCTATGAGGGGCCTGGAGCATCTCTGTGAAGACAAAAGCCTGAGAGACCTGGGACTGTTTAGCCTGGAGAAGAGCAGCCTGACAGGGGATCTGATCAATGCTCAGCAAGAGCTAAAGCTGGGGGAAGAAGGGTCCAGACTCTTGTCAGTGGTGCCCAGTGACAGGACAAGGGGCAATGGGCACAAACTGGAACCCAGGAGGTTCCATTTGAACATGAAGACAAAGGTCTGTGCTGTGAGAAGGTGCTGGAGCCCTGGAGCAGGCTGCCCAAAGAGGCTGTGAAGTGTCCTTCTCTGGAGAGATTGCAAACCCGCCTGGACATTGTGATCCCGAGTCCCACCCTGGGTGACCCTGCTTTAGCAAGGGGGTTGGACATCATGATTTCCAGAGGTCCTTTCCAACTCCTACCACACTGGGATTCTGAGATCCTGAAAACAGTTAGCTTCGGTTTTTACTGCTGCATTCCAACCCCCTCCAGGGCTTGGGCAGGTTTCTTTCCTTTCCCTTCAAGCACGTTTGTCCTGCTCTCCAGGCCATGCTAGGTGACCTGCACATCTCTAATGAACACTTGCCCCATAGCATGCCACAGACTTACCAAGCTATGCTAATCCTGGGGTCCAGGTAGTTCAGCTTGGACGTGCCCAGAGCTATCTGCTTGTTCTCCTCTTTATCTGTGGCTTGGACATTCAGCTTGGCCAGCTGATCCTCCAGCCTCTTCAACAGCTTCTTTTTCTTCTCCACGTTGCTGCAGACAGAGGAAGAGCGACACAAATACCATGTTAAAGGGAAAAAGAAGCAGCTGAGGGGAAATATAAAGTAGCTCTGACCTGCTGCTGCCTGGAAGCATGAGGAGAAGCCAAGAAGCTTCAGCACAAGGGGCCACAGGCAGAAATTGGAACTCAGGAGGTTCCATCTGAACATGAGGAATAAATTCTTCGCTTTAAGGATGATGGGGCCCTGAAACAGGCTGCCTAGAGACATTGTGGAGTCTTCTTCTCTGGAGGCATTTAAAACATGCCTAGATATGATCCTGGGCAGCCTGCTTCAGGTGAACCTGGTTTAGCAGGGATGAGATGATCTCCAGAGGTTCCTTCCTACCCCCACCATTTTGTGACTCAGCTTGGAGCAGCCTTTACACTCATCAGAAGCCCTCCAAGGCTTGAGCCTAGGAATACTCCAGAATGGCAAAGTAGAAGATGTCATTCAGCACTAACCCATTTCATAAAACACTTGAAAAGCAGAATTATCATCACTGAAGTGGAGCAAGCACAAAAGCCAGCACCCAGCAAAGCCCACCTCCTCAAATCCAGGCTCCATGAGCAATGATCACCTCTGCAAACCTGCTCTGCATCTCAGCAACATAAGGTGTAAGCAGAAAACAAGAAACTCTGGAATAAAACTGGAAAAGTAACCCTTGTGTCTCTCCTCCAGCTTTCTCCTGTCTTTGGGCAGACAGCAAGTCACATCTGGGCTCTGGGAAAAGGAGCAACTTTGGACAGATTCTATGCAATGCCTGCTGAAGACACCAGCCAGGTGACAGCTCACCAGTCAGAGGTCCCATCAGAGTCAGCCTGTGTATCCCCAGCTTCAACCTCAAGCTGGCATCCTTTGCACCATGGCATTTCTAGGATAATTATAGCATGGTGGGGTTTGGAAGGGACCTCTGCAGATCATCTAGTCCAACTCTCCTGCTACAGCAAGTCCACCTAAAGCAGGTTACCCAGGATCACAAGGTGGGTTTAGAAACTCCACAACCTCACTGGGCAGCCCTCTCCAGTTCTCTGGTACTCTTACAGGAAAGAAGTTTTTCCAAGCCAACGTCTTGAGCTGAAGTCTCATTATGCAGTGAGGTGTGCCCTATCACAAAGAAATCCTCCTGAAGAAGCTCTTTGTGATCCTACAGTTGCAAGGAACTATCCACAAGACCTTCACCCATGTGCAAGGCTGTCATGAAACACCTGGTACCCAAGAGTGACATGTCAGTTCTGATGAGCTGCACACAGGGTGCTGGACCACACCATCCCCATGCCCTCTGCACAGAGGACTGTAAGGAAGACTCACTCACACTTCTGCTTTGGGATCTTTTTTGTCTTCAAACTCCTCTTCAGCTTTTCTGAGCTCTTGCTCAGCTTCCTCCACTTGTTTCTTCTTGGCATCAATCTGTGAAGGCAAATACAAAGTAAGCCCATGTTCCTGCCTTTATTGAAGGTTTCAGCTGCCTCCCTCTTTCCCTTTTCTCTGCCACTCTGCTCTTTAATTTCTCATCAGGCTATTCCAAAGACAACAACTTGTCCTTGCTTCATCTGCTGGAGGCCAAGCATTTCACAGCATCTTGCAATAGATCCTCACAGCTTGGATACCAGAAACACTTGCAGCTCTTATCTGGTCATCTTGTGCAACTGCCTCGATTTGGCTTGTGACAGTGCTGCAGCCCTCTGCAAAGTCCCAAGTTCACCACTAGAGTGTTAACAAAAGCTGAGGACAATTGGAAGTGTTAGCTTGAGATATTTCCATATCAGATCCTTCACACTTCAGGTGGTCCTCCTGTCAACAGCCAGAATGGCCAACTATTTGGTGGGTGGGCCAACCAGTTTCTCTGGTTCAGAGCCAACTGTTGTGAAGTTGTGCCATCACAGAAGGTATCCAGCTTGGTTTGAAGGCACCAAAAGATGAGAGTGCCAAGTGTGCTTCATCCAGTATTTGAGCTTACCCCATCCCTCTCCACCCCTGAGCTGATGCCTCTGCACTGATTAAAAAAGCCACTACTCCTGGTTCATTCCCTGCCACACCTGATCAATGTGATCTCCTCAGGCATCTGGAAATTCACCTCCTCTCTCCCCACCTTCCTTAACCCCAAAACAGATCAGAGGTTAGATCAGATTTGGAGGCTCTCAGTTTGGTCTGGCTCACCTTGCTCTGGAGGTTCTTCATTGACTTCTCAAAGGTTTTTGGTGTAGACCTCTGATGGTTGCACAGGATGGCCACAGCTCGGTTAGCTCGGTTGTAGGAGAGCAGCTTTTCTGCAACGCTGTCTTCAGCTGGAAATCAATGGAAGCATCACTGTCTCCTTTCTAGGAGCTCAGGTAAGCAGGGAACAGAGCAGGACAACAGTGAGCTGTTTGCCTTTCCCATTATTTCTCAGGGGAGAGCAATACTGGTGGTGGAAAGTGGTGAAGGACACTTGAGCATCACTGAATCTGACACCATGCCTCATTGCTCAGGTACCCAAGGTAGAGAAAAAAAGAGTGCACCCAAGCAGCAAAGCTAGAAAGGGGGAAAAGAAACACTCCCAGCTGGGCTGCAGGTCAGACTACTGCTCAGCAGGTAACCATCTGAACCATACAGAAAGGTTTGAGTTAGAAGGGACCTTGAAGATCACCAAGTTCCACACCCCCTGCTATGGGCTCAGATACCTCCCACCAGACCAGATTGCTCAAAGCCTTGTCCAGCCTGACCTTAAACAATTCCAGGTATGAGGCACCCACACTTTATCTGGGCAACCCATTCCCAACATACCACCCTGCAACATGGTGCATCACCTGCCAAGGAGGAGCAAGCAGTCCTAGGGACCCCAAAGTAATGGATGGACACCAGAGCCCTCTGTCCATGCAATGCAGCTGGTGAGACCACAACCAGTGTTAGTAACTCACACTTAGTTAGTGCCTTGAGCTGCTCCTGCAAAGTGATGGATGCATTGTAAGTTCTGAACACTTTGGCAGTCAAACCATCCATCAGTCTCTGGAGATGTCTGTTCAGGATGTTTGTCTGGAGAAAGGAAGATAGGACAAAGTGTGGAAGGAATGGAGAGAACAAGCAGAAGCCAGCACAATAAGCACTTGCTTTTCAGACTGTATTTTATCTAAGCAACCAAATTAGGCATGAAAAGTATTTCCCACAGCTTGTAGATCTACTTGTGGGGTCAGGCCCCCATCTGTCTAAAACTGACACAAATTCCACCTCAAGATACAAAGAATTTCCCTGGATGTCAACAATTTCTGCCCATCTATGTCCAAAAGGACACATCTTGCATCTAATCTGATGTACACCAGATCTGTTATGCCTGTCCTGTGGAGCACATGGGGCTGCAGTTGGACTGGAAGCAGAAGATGCTAAGAAGTGTCACCTAGGATTTGGAGGAAGCCTTACTTGTACCAAGAAAGCCTATCACAGATAAAGCCTACATGACCAGAGAGGAGCAGCCTCTTCAGATGGGCAAGTGGCTTGTAAGGAGTGCAGGTAGAGATGGAGCTTGGGTGGTAGCACACAATATCCCTCACTAAGGAAGAGGAGGGAGAAGGTTTTTGTAGAGGAGTAGCTCAGGAGAGAAGGTTACAGCACGTCTCTCCAGCAGCCCCTCATATTTCTACTGAGCTCTGGTGAGGTGTGAAAGCATCAGCCAGCTGAGGTTTGACACCTCCAGCAACGCCCTGAGCATCATGTGTGTGGGCAGATCTTCCCAGGTTAAAAAAGAAGCCCAAGCAGATGAGCTGCAGGGAAGGAGTAGAAAGTCACCTCCTTAGCAACGACACAGCTTGCTCATGGCAGCCAAGCCTTCATTCAGAGAAGCAAAGAGGATACCAGTGAAGAAAAGAGGATGAAAGAACCCATTATGGCATCTAAGTAGCGTCTCCAGACAGCCACAGTGGTGTCTCCAATAACTAAACCCAAAGCAAGGGATGACACTGATGCAGCACCACAGCCTGGGAGCCTGAAGGTTGCACAGGAGCATCACAGGTTTGCTTCTACTCCCTCTACACCATCAATGTTGTTTCAAAAGCTTAGAGATGACCACTCACATTGAGCCTATCAAAGAGGTCATCTCCTGGGTCCTTGTTCTTCATGAACAGCTGCAGGTTCTTGAACACCTAAAGAAGAAGAAAGGATGGCCCTGGTCAGGAGCAATGACGCATATAGCTCCCAGACATCTCCTTCATCTCTATCTGCCTCCTCATCCAGATGGACTCTAATCCAGACCTCTAACTTCTTATAACTCCACCAATCTTCTCAACTTTTAAGAGCTATCACTAGGACCTCAAAGCCACTAGTGCTACAGGCTGCCCCCACCTTTGCTATCTCTGTCACTCCAGTTTCCCCACAAACAACCCTGAAATCATCTACCCTACGGGCAAAGCAGAAAGGAAGATCTCAATAAGGGCAGGTCAAGTCCTAATGGCTACCAGTGAAGTGAAGATGCTCCAGCAGGAGGCAGGACTTCTCTCTCACCATTCATTAGCTACAAGAGCCTTGAAAGACAAAGATTCTTCCTTTTTCCCAGGATGGCATCATCAAGTTTGTGTCCTTATCACCCAGCACTGTAGTATCTCAGGTGCACGCTGCCACCATGGTGTTAAAACACAGGAGGCATCTTTGGAACAGGTTTCAGATGAGAATTTGGGACTGATGACCAGAGTGACCCAAGCCAGCCCTGCACCAAATGTGCACAGCAGTCACTGTCTCCATTTCTGCCCCACTCACCGGCTTCTCCACCGACACTGTGTTGTAGTACCGGATGGAGTCTTTCCCCAGGAAGTCAAACTCCACCACATGCTCCTCTCCATCCAGCCTGGGGTGCAGTTTCAGGTGTTCCACACGCAGGGAGCAGCAGCCAACTGTGTCTGCAGTCTCCCCTTCCTCCTTCTCATTGCCAGCTCGCAGGGCCAGCTGGAAAGACACAGAGTCATCCACCCCACCCCAACTCAGCTCCCCTTTCCGAGGTTATTAAAGTGGATGTGAACACCAGGAGAGGGAAAAGAAACCTTCCTAGGGGAGTGCCTCACTGACTGCCTGCTGGGACCCTGGTGGAAACCAAGCAGTGACTTCCTTCAGCATGGGATTATTTCCCTAAGAAACACTAAAACATCTCCCCAAAACAGGAGTTATCCACCCCTCCAGTGGGGTCTCTGTCTTCACAGGCACACACATGCAGGTCAAGTCCAGGAGGACAGCTCCTACACTGCCACACAGCTACATCTTCACACAAGCATCAGTAGACAGTGAAATCATACAATAGTTTGGGTTGGAAAAGACCTTTATGATGATGAAGTCCAACCACTAACTCAGCATTGCCAAGTCCACCACGAAACCACATCCCTCAGCATCTCATCTCCACAGCTTTGACACCCCTCTAGGGATGGTGACTCCACCACTGCCCTAGGCAGCCCAGGCCAGGCTTTGACAACCTTCCTTTGCCAACCCTCAAGTGGAAGAAATTTTTCCTACTGTCCAAACTAAACCTTCCTCAGTGCAACTTGAGGCTCCCTCTTCTAGTCCTGTCATTTGTTCCTCAGGACAAGAGATTGACCTTCACCTGGCTCCAACCTCCTTTCAGGGAGTTGCAGAGAGCCCAAAGTCTCCCCTCAGCCTCCTTTTCTCCAAGCTAAATAACCCCAGTTCCCTCAGCTGCTCCTCACCAGACCTGTTCTGCAGACTTTTAACCAGCTTTGTCACCCTTCTGTGGATCCACTCCAGCACCTCATTATCCTTCTTGTTCTGAGAAGCCCAAAACTGAACCCAGCATTTGAGGTGGGGCCTGACCAGTGCCCAGTAGAGGGGGAACAATCACCATGCTTCATGATCAGTTCCAGCTTCCTCACATGGAGTGACCCTGGCCAGTGCAGCCAGCACCCTCCAAACATCTCCAGGACTGGCAGATCAGATAAGCTAAATTCCAATCTCCACAGGGATGGAGGACCTTGGGGCTAGGTAGAAGCTGCAGGTACCTTATCAATGAAGTAGAGGGCCACTGCTATTTGCCTCTTCCTCATCTCCTTGGACTTCCAATCAGCTTGGTACTCAGCACGGATTTTGTGCACAACATCCTTCAAGCGCCGGGCTACCTCATACTTCTGCCAGTCCTTCTCCCCCTGGAAAGAGAGTTCAAAACTCAGTGACACGTCTTCCTTCCACCTCTACCAGTGAGATCCTGGTCTAGGAACACTTCCAGCATCTGAATACTCCTCAAAGCCCATTGTTGCCTTGAGAAGGCACTCCATGAAGTGGAAAATTCCGAGCAAATCCAGCTCGTCTAGAGTTTCTATGCCCTCTGCTGGTGGTGCTGGACCTGGGATCCTGGCCAAGTCTGGGCTGCTTTAGAGTCTGGAGGCGTTCCTCCACCAGCTAGCAGCCAGCACACAGCAAGTGAGGACCCAGACAGGCAAGCACTGCAGGGCTGTGGCCTCTGTTGTTTGGATACTGGCACCAATGTGGACTGAGACAATGCACTTGCCCAGTTGTGCCCAACTTGTTCACAGTGTCTTTATTTGCTTTGGGGACTGGAAATTGCTTTAAATGACCTTTCCCTGCTGCCCTTTCACTCCCTGCCTTCATGGCACTAGAGGTGGTGATCCTATCTGCTCCTACCCTCCATTTACCAGCATAAATCATGGATTTGTTTTGGTCAGAGGAGACCTTTAAAATCATCTAGTGCAAGTGTTAACCACACACTGTCAAGTCCACCACTAAACCATGTCCCTCAACACCACATCTACATGGCTTTCAAATCCCTCCAGTGATGGGGACTCCATCACTGCCCTGCACAGCCTGGTCTAGGGCTTGACAACCCTTTACATGAAGGAATTGTTCCTAATATCCAAGCTGAACACCCCCTGGTGCAACCTGAGGCCACTTCCTCTTGCCCTATCACTTGTCACCTGGGAGAAGAGACCAACCCCTGTCTGGCTTCAACTGCCTTTCAGGGAGTTGTAGAGAGCAAACAGGTCTCCTATGAGCCTCCTTTTCTCCAGGCTGAACAACCCCAGTTCCCTTAGTTGATCCTCACCAAACCTGTTCTCCAGACCCTTCATCAGCTTCACTGCCCTTCTCTGGAGACACTCCAACACCTCAGTGTCCTTCTTGGAGTGTGGGACCCAAAACTGAAGAGAGTATTCAAGGTGTGGCCTCAGTGTCCAGCCTGGGGGACAATCCCTGCCTTGGTTCTGCTGGCCACAGTATGTTCAATACATTTTTGTGGATGTGCCACATCTCTTCCTTCCCCTGACCTTTTCATCTGTCAAAAAACAACTGCTGGCCCAACAGGCACCAACTCTGCCTGAACAGCAACATCACTCCAACCTTCAGCTTGGAGCTGGGGTTCAGCATAATGTACTTCAGACTATTCTGGATGTTCTCTGTCCACGAGGCGAGCCAGGTCACAGTGTTGTCGAAGCGCACCTCCTTCCACTTGTGCCCTTCTGGTGGCGTGGGGATCTTGGAGTCCCTGTGGGTAGAGAAGGTTTGACAGCCCTCAGACCATGAAGAAGAAACAGGCCATCAATTCAACTGCTCCCAGGGAGCCAAGGATGTTCAACATCTTGCAGCATTACTGGCAGAAAACATACAATCCACCCCAAAATGTTCCACAACACAGAATGGGTTGTGTTGGAAGGGACCTTTAAAGGTCATCTAGTCCAACACTCTTGCAGTCAGCAGGGACATCTGCAACTAGAGCAGGTTGCTCAGGTGATCAGATCTCTATCCTTTGGATGCTGGAGACAACAGGAGAACTTGCTGGGCTGGTACAGTGTGTTTTGAATCAAGGCTACAAGGTCTTTAAGCGGCTGTAAGAGCACTGCAGTGTTTACAGTTGATGTTGTGAAAACATTACAGGCACTAGCAAGAGATGAGAGCTGCTCACCAGCTTCCCTGGCCACATCACATCCAGAGAGAAACTAAAAAAGTCAGACCTGACCACAAATCAGACATCTGGAGGGGACCAGGAGGCAACAGAATCAGAATTGTTTCAGTTGGAAAAGACCTCTGAGGCCACCGAGTCTGACCATCAAGGGGTTCCAAGGCAGCTCAAGCCTGAGAGCAAAACCCCACAGCATCTCAGGGCAGAGGAGATGTGCTACTTATCCCTGTCCCAAAAGCAGCTCAGTTTTGGGCATCTCAGCTGTTCCCCAGGCAACTCACTTGCTGCAGTTGATGATGACATCTTCTGGCATGATCCTCTTCTTCAGCATGCCCATTTTGGGGTGGTTACCACGTCCACGGAACAGCCCAGGTGGCTCCGTTTTGAAGTTGCCTATCTTCTCCCGGTGCCCATCAAGGATGCAGTACCCATACTCCTCTTGGATCTTATCTGCCTCTTCCTTCAGTTTCTGAAACAAGCACCATCCCATCATCATCATCCCACAGGATGAAACCAAAACCCCATGACTTGTGCCTGCTTATCATTACCCTCCTCTTCCTGCAGAAAGCAAGGCAGGCAAGGTAGAGCTCAAAGGGCTGGAGGAAGACATAAGCATGAGTTCAAGTCCACTCCCAACAAATGGCTCATCTTCACCTACTTTCAAGATGGTCCCACATGAGACACCAATGGGGGCCTACAAGAAAGCTGGTGAGGGACTTTTTAGGGTGTCAGGTAATGATAGGACTAGAGGGGATGGAACACAAACAGAAATGGGTAGATTCAGATTGGATGTTAGGAAGAATTTGTCCACCATGAGGGTGGTGAGACACTGGAACAGGTTGCCCAGGGAGGTGGTAGAAGCCTCATCCCTGGAGGTTTTTAAGGACAGGGTGGATGTGGCTCTGAGCAACCTGATCTTGTGTGAGGTGTCCCTGCTCATAGAAGGGGGTTGGAACTGGATGATCCTTGAGGTCACTTCCAACCTTAACAATTCTACGACTCTATGAAAGCCTGTGAGCCCAAAGCCCCTTATCAATGTTCACCATCCTCTAGACAGGGTAGGACCCCAAATCACAGTCCAAGGATGCCATGAAACATGTGCAGCCTCCACAGATAAAGTTATTGAAGAGAGGCATGATGTTCATAGAGAGATGAAGCTGATCCAAAGGCCAAAGAGGTCCCAGATCAAAGCATAACACCAGGAAAGGAGAAAAGCAGGAGCTGAAATACCCCAAACTTGTCTCAAAACATATTTGGCAGCCCCAGATGTCACAGAAAACAGTCCTCACCTGCTTCTCCTCTTTGGAGAGTGCTTTCCGTGCCTCACTTTTGTCCACAAAGTACTTGTGGATCTCACTGAAGTCACACTTGTCCAGGTGTTTGATTATCTCCTGCTCCTCTGAAGTCATCTCCTGAGCAAGAGATGAGAAGGGTTGGGCAAAACCAACTCACACAGAGCTGCTGCTTATTTCTTTTCTTCATAGAGAAGGAGAGAGAAGACCCAAATACCATCTTCAGAAAAATCAGAAGGGAGCAGCCAACTCAGCTATCCCAGCCACCTCCACCCAAGGACAGAGAAACCATCCTGCCTGTAGACATCTGAGCTTACACCCAGGGAAGAAAAAGGCAGCCAGCTCTGAAGTAGAGCAACCTCTAACCTCTGCTGTGGAAGAAAGTGGTCCACAAGCATGGTCATAAGCAGCTTGCAGGGCCTGCAGAAGCAGTTCTGAAGGTATCTGGGGGCACTTATCTTCCCCTAATAGAGGTCTTGCTTTTATTTGGGGACTGAGCCACGGTGCTGTGGAACCATGAGGTTAATTCTTCAGAGGGACACCTGCCTCAAACTGCTTGTGAAGCTGTTCAGGAGACCCAGCACCTGCTTTCTTAGGTAGCACCACTAGAACTCAGCAGAACCACAAGTGCCAACAGGAAGCTCTCCAAGATCCTGCAGACCCCAACCCAAATCCAGAAGAAGTAATCAATCACATAATTTAGAATCCCATAGCTATATGATAACAGGCTGGATGTTAGGAAGAAGCTCTTCACCGAAAGAGTGACTGGCCATTGAATGGGCTGCCCAGGGAGGTGGAGGAGTCACCATCCCTGGAGGTGTTTAAGAAGAGACTGGATGGGGTGCTTGGTGCCATGGTTTAGTTGATTAGATGCTGCTGAATGACAGGTTGGACTCGATGATCTCAAAGGTCTCTTTCAACCTGGTTAACTTAATTCTACTCATTCTAACAACTGAAGAACTTAGCCACAAATAAACCTCATCTCTTCCACCCATGGTTTAACAGCCATGGTGGTGTTAGGTTGATGGACTCCATCTCAGTGGTCTTTTCCAACTGATACAACTCTATGATTCTATCCCACACCGCAGCCAAGGGTCTACCTGGAGATGACAGGGTTAATGCCGAGTTGAATTTGAAAGTTGGGCAGCAAGGAAGCCCTCACAGAGAAGATACCTTCCTCCAGTCATTGAAGAAGTTATTCTGGAAGATCTCCTTGGTTGTGTATTCATGATCAAGCATTTTGGCATAGAAGGTGGCAATTTCTTCTGTGGCCAGGCTCAGCTTTAGGGGTTTGCCTAGGAAGAGAGAGGACCTTTAGTTATGGGGACAACCCAACCCAGGCAGTTGTACACTGGTGGGATTCCAGCACGTTCCTACACCAGACACAGCCTTATCTGTGGATCAATACCTTGAGTGCTTGGCACAGCAGGATGCTGCTGCAGCTCACCTGCAATCACACACTTCATTTTCTTCTCCAGGAGAGTGGAAATCTTGATTTACATTAAGGTCATTGAGCCATGGGGCTTTCAGCAGCCACCACACTATGACAAGTCCCAAACTAACAGCTCCACACAAAGTTTTGCTTTCTGACCACAACTACTTACAGGACCTCTCCACTTGGAGAAGTATCATCTCAAATACTTTTCCCACATAAATGAAGCAATCATGGGAAGCTCAAAGCAGAGACTTGAGCAACAGATAGAGCCTCTCATGGTCATCTGGTGGGTCTCAGCTCATCTGTCAGAGCCACCACCCTGTCCTGGGCTCTTTGACCACAGCAAGAAAATCCAGCAAATCCAAAGAACTTTTTGGCTCTTCCTATGAGACCTACAGTTTGAAAGAGCTTTCCTAGGCAAGCCACATGAAAAACACCCTGCAGAGCTCCAGGGGATCAATCCTCCCTGCACCAGACATTCTGGTCTTTGGGGCTCCTGATCTCCATCTGAACTTCAGGGCACAGCAGGTCACAGCCTTATAGCAGCCCCAGGACAAGACTTTTCCTGCTTGGGGTCGCTGCCTGTCCACAAACATTCTTTCATCCAGGAACAGTGACACCTCTTAGCAAACAAGCCAATTATCACCCAAGACTCCAGACCAAAGCCACCAGCCTAGATGCAAACAGCACACAGATGGGTCTCCCACAGCTCAGAGGCCACAGAGAAGGTCCAAAGCCTCTTTGTTGAGCCAAAAAAAGCCACTGACCACCTCACTGGTGACCCATCACTGCTCTCTGGTGACAGTTTTGCCAGACACCTCATCTCACCAACTTGGCCTTTTTTTTCCCCCCTTCAAAAATAACCCACAAGCAATAGGAGGCCCAGAGAGGAGGACCAAGACCTGATAGGATTGTGGTGCCCTCCTATCTCCAGCATCCCTTGGTCAAGGCCCAAGGTCCTTCTTGCCTCCCATCCCTTGATCTGTCAGAAAACAGTTCAGGGGTGGAGTTAAAACTGGGGAGGAGAAGACAATCTAGCAGGCATGGTGGGAAATGAAGGACAGCAGAGACCTGGGATCTGTCCTGTCAACCTCAGCCCCTCACTGATTCATTGAGCTGCTTTAAGGTGATGTGTCTGGTGGCCTTGGGGACAAAATCAGAAGTCATGACCAGGAGCCTGAAGCAGCTAAAACATGCAAAATCTCAGAGGGTGAGTGATGTGACGGTCACTGAAGCCATGGGACAAGGCAAGCTGCAGCTCTCAAAAGCTGTCACATTTTCTTGGCTTGCAGGGATACCATGCATGAGTTGATGTAAAGCTCAAATTCCAGAGGCATCTTAATGAGAAAAAAAATGACCTTTTCCCCACCCCCAGTCAGTCCTCACAAGAAGTACAAGAGAATTTCAGGCAATAGCACCAAGATCTGCTGCTTGCCTTTAAGAAACTTGGGGTCCAGGCCCACCACTGCACATCCTGCAGCTAGGAGAGGCTGTAAGCAGAGGTGCTAATCCCAGATACACACATGGGTGCATTACAGAACCCTCAAAACCAGATGAAGGCAGCCATATGGGACCCCCTTACCCTGTCCCAGGGTGCTCTGCATGGGAGGGGATGCATGAGATGATCAGCTTCTCACTAATCCCATAACTCCTACTGTATCCAAAACCATCCAGTTTTCACCCAGGGTTCAGATTTATCCAATGGGATACTTGTGGTCTACAATACTACTTCTCCATCCAAGAGAGGATACCAGCTCTTCAGCCAGGCAGAGGACAACTCTGCAAGCCCCAGGTCCCACCACAAGGTGGACATACCATCGTAATAGAACTGTACATCATCGGGCAGCGGCTCGTAGAGAGGGACAAAGTAGGGGCCTCGGTGCTCCAGCTGGGTCCATTTCACTTGATCTTCTTTCTTCTCCTCTTCCCACCTGAGACAGAGGCACAGGAACCCATGAAAGCATTCTCAAGCCTGAGAGCTGGGACCTTCTCCCAAGGTGACCCTGGGAAGATGACTTGTGAGCGTTGATGGCTGCCACAAACCCCAAGCAGAATCCTGTGCTCTCTGCTACTGCCTCAGTTTCCCTGTTCTTTCAAACAAAGATAACTGTGGTGCAAGCCAGGGAAAGGGATCTTGAGAAAGAGGATGTTTGGTGTGGTTACATGGAAGGACACAGGGGGAAGAATGAAAGGATGGATCTAGTCAGCTAAATTTATGTTTACCAGCACAGAGACCCCACTGCTGAACCACGGAGGCTGCTCAGTTTGCAAAGAATCATTTTGGTTGGACAAGATCTTCAAGTTCATGAAGTCCAACCATTAACCCAGTACAGTCAGCTCACCCCTAAACTGTGTCACTCAGCACCACATCTACACAGCTTTTAAATCCCTCCAGGGAGACTCCACCACTGCTGCAGGCAGCCTGGTCCAGGGCTTGACAACCCTTCCCATGAAGAAATAACTCCTTATGTACAACCTAAACCTCTTCTGGTGCAACTTGAGGCCGTTTCCTCTTGTCCTATCACTTAGAATCATAGACTCAAAAAGGCTGGAAAAGACCTCAAAGATCAAGTCCAACCTGCCACCCAAAACCTCACGACTACTAAACCATGGCACCACATGCCACTTGCTACTAGGGAGAAGAGACCAACCCCCACCTGGCTCCAACCTCCTTTCAGTAAGTTTTAGAGATCCACAAGGTCTCCTCCTTTTCTCCAGGCTGCCCCAGCTTAGCCCCAGCAGGGGCTGTAAGTGCTAAAACTCAAGCTCCCTTCACTCCTCGGTCCTCACTGTCCTGGAACCACCCCAGATCAGGTTGTTTGGGGCTCTGAGCAACGTGCTCTAGTTGCAGCTGTCCCTGCTCGCTGCAGGGGTGTTGGACTAGATGACCCTGAAAGGTCCCTGCTAACCCAAACCATATTTACACCCATGATTTAATGCAAGTAAGATCTTCATGCACCTTCCCCCTCCACACAGAGTCCACAGCACACAGCATTTAAAAACAACTGCAAGCCTTAAAATGCAAAATCCAGGGCTTTTAAATGGAAAAAAAAATCTAATAATAAAATCAAAACACCCACCCTGAGGAGCACTAAAAGAGACAACCTAGCTCTAAGGCAGAGGAAGCAGCAGTTTGCTGGATGGTGACAGCAGCACATGAGACAAGCAGGAGATCTGCAGCTCAGCTAGGCTGATGCTGGCTCCTTACTGCCAGCATCTTCAGGAAAACAAAACAACCAACCCCAGCCAAGCAACCAGCGCTGGGCAAACACAGGAGGAGTTCGCCCTGGGGAAGAATAAAGTCAGCTTCTCGCTCGGTAGCGCCCCGGAAGCATTTCCAACCTTTCTCCTGCCCGAGGGGGATGGGGGTGGAATAAATCAATCACAGCCAAAGGTTCATTGTGCCGAGGAAAAAAAGAAACGGGGAGGGAAGAAGATACTATGGGAAAATCACCATGGTAGAGAAAGCTGCTCTGAAAACATTTCAGAGGTGATTTGGAGGACACCAAGAGCTCTAACTCCCCTCCCCCTCCTCACCGCGGTTCCCCATGCTGGCAAAGCATCTCCCACACTTACCTCCTGCAGCCCCCAGCCCCTGACCAGAGGCACATGAGGGTGAGCTGGGAGTGCTGGACCCTGCGACCAAGCAGCGAGGAGGCGAGATGCCGGTACATGGGTACATGTCACTGACCACCAGAGAGGCTGGGGGACGTCCAGGTCACCCCAAGCATCCTGCCCCAGCACCCTGCTACCCACCAATGCATAGTGGTGGTGGCGCCTGAGGCACTGCCATGAGGAGCCACCGCTGTGTCCCCGCAGTCCAGGTTGTGACACTTCCCCTGTGCCCAGGCAGCAAAGCCTTATGGGAAATGTAGTCCTGTATGAAGTTTTGGGGTAAAACTGCTGAGGGAAGAAAAAGCAACCAGCT
Organism: Dryobates pubescens; assembly: GCF_014839835.1. NCBI lineage: Eukaryota > Metazoa > Chordata > Aves > Piciformes > Picidae > Dryobates > Dryobates pubescens. Next base: position 14,138,861 of record NC_071625.1, on the reverse strand, counting down.
TCTTGCCTCCGTGCCAAGCCCCAGCCCCCCAAAGAAGGCATTACTCGGCAAAAGTGCTCCTTAGCCCTACTTTTCATTCCCCTTTATACCCCACTTTGTCTCAAAGGTGCAGGTGCCCATGCACATTCCTGGGCAGGATAACACCCCAGCAGCTCCCCACAGCTCAGGTTTGGATGGCCTTCAAAGCATCCAACCCTGTGGTAGAACACTGGACCAGGCTCTGCCCAAAGAGGCTGTGGAGTGCTTCTCTGGAGGCATTGAAAACCCTCCCGGACATGGTCCTGGGTGGTTTACTCTAAATGACCCTTGCTTAGCAGGGAGGTTAGACTAGATGATCTTCAGCAGTTGCTTCCAACTTCAACCATTCTGAGCTCGTGTGATTCTCTGCCCCAGACATTGGGGTGCTATGGGGAGAGAGTGACACCAAGTGGTTAAAGCCACCATTTCCTGCCACCTTGTCAAGAAATACAGCATTCGGACATCAGGAAGAAGTTCTTTGCCATGAGGGTGGTGGAACACTAGAGAAGGTTGCCCAGAGAAGTGGTGGAGGCCCCATCCCTGGAGACATTCAAGGTTAGGCTTGGTGGGGCTCTGAGCAACCTGATGTACTTGGGGACGTCCCTGCTGACCTTTCAAGGTCCCTTCCAATTCAAATCATTCTATGATCCATCAGCCTCACTCATCCATCCTCTCCTGATGCCCTCCTGTGGGAAAAAAATCTTGCCTGGATCACCCCAAAACTGGGGGAGGGAGGGGTGGTGGGAACCAAAACAAAAGGAAACATAAATAAAGCCCCTTTATACCTTCTACTACTTACACCAACTTGGAGGCTGCTGTGCTATGCTGTGTGCGGCTGGAGAGCGGCCAGGCAGAAAAGGACCTGAGGGTACTGGCTGATAGTAGGCTGAACATGAGCCAGCACCTCCTGCCCAGGTGGCCAAGAAGGCCAAGGGCATTCTGGCCAGGATCAGGAACAGTGTGGCCAGCAGGATCAGGGAGGTCATTCTGCCCTGTACTCAGCACTGGTTAGGCCATACCTTGAGTACTGTGTCCAGTTCTGGGCTCCACAGTTTAGGAAAGATGTTGACTTGCTGGAACGTGTCCAGAGAAGGGCAACAAAGCTGGGGAGGGGTTTGGAGCACAGCCCTATGAAGAGAGGCTGAGGGAGCTGGGGTTGCTTAGCCTGGAGAAGAGGAGGCTCAGGGCAGACCTTATTGCTATCTACAACTCCCTGAAGGGAGGTTGTAGCCAATTGGGGGTTGGTCTCTTCTCCCAGGTAACCAGCACCAGAACAAGAGGACACAGTCTCATGCTGTGCCAGGGGAGGTTTAGGCTGGATGTTAGGAAGAAGTTCTTCATAGAAAGAGTGATTTGCCATTGGAATGGGCTGCCCAGGGAGGTGGTGGAGTCACCATCCCTGGAGGTGTTTAGGAAGAGATTGGATGGGGTGCTTGGTGCCATGGTTTAGTTGATTAGATAGTGTTGGATGATAGGTTGGACTCAATCTCGAAGGTCTCTTCCAACCTTGTTAATTCTATTCTATTCAACGGGGCTTGTGTCTTCTACCAGTCATGAGCTTCTCCCTTTACCAGCTGGGCACCAGTGAAGCCAGTTTAGGTAGACTATATACCATATATACACTCTTCATACAAATACAAAACCCTCTTATGCAAATATTAATGTGTATTACAATGAGAGTGGTTAAACACTGGAACAGGTTGCCCAGAGCCGTGGTTGAGGACCCATCCCTGGAGACATTCAAAATCAGACTTGATATGGCCCTGAACAATGTGATCTAGTTGGGGAATCACTGCAGGGGGCTGGACAAGATGACCTTTGAGGGTCCTTTCCAACCTGATGAATTCTAGGATTCTGTGGTTCAGAACTTTCTGTTATCTCTCATCCCCTTCATCCAGCTGAGAGTGACAAGTTTGAGGCTTAGGAAGTACAAAGCAGCTGAAAACAGCAATCAAAATGAATTTTCACAGTTCTACCCCAAGAAATAAACTAAACCCCAAGCTGCTTTAGAGTTAGACCTACCCAGAAGCCAAAGGGCTGCAGGACACTCACCACTTCCACTTGTTTTCCATCTCTTTCTTTTCTTCCTCTATCTTCTCCTTTTTAACCCTTTTGTTGTTCTTTTCTTCTCCTCCTTCCTTAGATTTCCTTTTCCGGTTTTTTTGTGTGCTCTCCTCCTCTTCACTCTTCTCTTTGCTCATCATCTTCTCTTCTGCTTCCTCTTTTGGCTTTTTGTCCTTGATTTTTTGCCTTTTCTCTTTCCTTGACACATCTCTCTTCCCTGCCTCATCCTTCATCTCCTGTTCAACCTCTGCACTCTGGGTCTCCCTCCATCCTGCATCCCCTTTCTCATCTACATCCTCTTCCTCCTTCTTTACTCCTTTTCCACCCTCACTTCCTTTCCCCACCCCATAGCTCTCCTCCAGTTCATCTCCAACTCTTTTCTCACTTGTCTTCTCCAGTTCTTCCCCCTCTTCTAACATTTTTTCCTTCTTTACTTTCTTTTTCTTCCTCATCTTCTCCTCCATTTTCACCTTCTTGTGCTTCTCTGCTTTCCCCTTCTCCTGCTTTTCCTTCCCAGCATCCTGGATGCTGTTGCCGCTCCTTTGCTTGACTCTGCCCTTTTCTCCTGCCCTGCTCATGGCATCACCATCACCCCCTTTCTTCTCATTGATGTCTTTAAACACAGATCTCTGGCTTTCCTCATATCCATCCTTCCTCCTCTCTCCCTTTCTCACCAATTCCTTTTTCTGCTTTTTCTCTTGTGTCTTCTCCCTTTTATCTTTTGAGTCTTGAGCACCACCTTGCTGCTTTGGGACAAAGAGGTCCAGCTCCTCCTCAGCTTCCTTTGTTGTAAGAGTCCCCACATCCATCTCAAAAACTCCAGGCTCTCCAGAGGAGGATGCAGCCATACCAGCAACACCATTGCTTGACTTTGGGACCTGTGAGAAACAGTCATAAGGGAAGAAAGGATGAACCTGGGAAAGAAAAGTGATTATCCCAGAGCCCAGGAGCATGAAGGAGATGGTCCATGCAGGATTTGGTCTGGGGATGGTGGAACCCCATGGGTTTCTTACCCCAGCTCCAGCCTTGGCCTCTGAGAGCTGCTGTCCTGTTACGGGTCCTGCTCTCTTGGGTTTGCACTGTGACCTATGAGAGAAGCAAAGCCACTTCTCACCTACTGGTGAGCACCAACCTCTACTTCTTACATGGAAAATCAGGGGATTGCTCCCAAAACAAGTCCTCCTTTCCCTCCATGTGCAGGACTTTGTATTCTGTGACAAGTGGAGATATACCAAAGCAGCAGTGACTGCCTTTGTAGGAAGAAGTTGCAGCTTATAGGAGGAGGAAGCTCAAATCAGCAGAACTACAAGGTCTCCAGACTAAATGGGGAAGGCCTCAAGGAAGCATCCCCAGCGACAACTCTGTGATGAGGAGGCAGGTTTGCAGGGTTTGGCAGCAGCAACTGAAAGCAGCACATAGGTGGCATTGTGGGCACATCTCCTGGGACTGTGGAGACAGGCTCTGCCAATCCCCTCCCAAGAAGGCTACCTGAGCATTGGTACGACAGGGAAGGACGTGGCCTCATTGTTGCAACAAGATACAGGACAAGGAGTATCTGAATCCATGACCTCCACCATCAGCCATATGCATGGAGATTTCTCCTAATGTCCACCTAAACTTCCCCTGGAACAACTTGAGATCATTTCCTCTTGTCCTATCACTTGTTACTTGGAAGAAGAGAACAACCCCTACCTGGCTCCAAACTCCTTTCAGGGAGTTGTAGAAAGCCAGAAGGTCTCCCCACAGCCTCCTTTTCTCCAGGCTGAACAATCCCAGCTCCCTCAGCTGCTCCTCACCAGACCTGTTCTCCAGACCCCTCACCAGCTTCATTGTCCTTCTCTGGATATGCTCCAGCTCCTCAACATCCTTCTTGGCATGAGTGGCCTCAAAAGTGAGCCTAGCATTCAAAGTGTGACTCCAACACTGATCAGTACAGGGGGGCAATTCCTGCTCAGGTCCTGCTGACCACACTGACAGCAAGTTCCCAAAAACACAAGGACAGGGTGATTTTTCCAAGCAGCTGGAGAACATATTACACAATCCCTGCTAAACTCATTAGGGCAAACAGCCCTGCAAAACATGCTCAGCCCTTCCAATCTTATTAGCAGCCAAGCACCACCAGATTCGTGACTCAGAAGGCAAAGTCCTGCCACCTTTTGGGCTCAGCTCCTTCCCCAGAAGGTCTTATTAGAGGCCTCTCACTGGACATGAAAGCCCCTGCCTCTGCAACCAGAGAGGATTAGCCTGCTAAGTGACAGCTTTATGAATTCAAGCTTCCTATCTTTGTCCAGATCTAGAATGGGATGAGAGATTGAAACACCCTTTTCCCAGGCTTTGGGATGTTAGCTGTCCCCACCAGCATTTCCCCACCGCCTACCTGCCTATTTATGGAGGTATGCACGTCTGAGTGATCATGCCCTGCTGACTCCAGCATCATTGGGGAGGTTGGATGGAGCCAAGAGCTTCCCTCTCCACCCTCAAATCCAAGGATGTGGCCTCAAATTCCACTTATGATGTTTTCTGCAAACTTTAAGGTCACTGAAGGCACCAGGACATGGCTAAGATGCCCAGTGAAGGCATCGGCAGCAGGGTGGGCTCAGGAGGAAAAGCCAGGGCTGTGCAAACCCGTGGCAAGAGAGAAAAGACAAATTTCCAATTTTCTGAGGAAAAAACCCAAAATCATTCAGGAAGTAGCTGAACTTACCTTGAAGAGTCATTTGGCTGCACTGATGGCCCTTGGGAGAGGGCAGATTCAGTCTCCACCTAGAAGGTATTAACAGTGTTGACCTAGAGGAGGTTAGCTGGTGCAGGTACCCCAACACAAGCATCACCCCTGAGCAACTACCCAGCCCCTGTGATAGCAATCAGCCAGGCCACAATATCCATATCCCATTGACATCGCTGTCCCTTTCCTTAGCCACCCTAGCTAGAAACCAGGAGCACCAAATGGCAAATTTGTCCAACCACAAGGAGATTCTTGAGGCGTTTTGGGGTTGGCAAACCCTTATCTTACTTCCAGCAACACTGAGAAGGTATTTTATGTAACAAAAACATGAAAACACGAAACCTCTCCTCAACCATCATCCTCAATAAATGAGTTGCTGCTACCAGAGAACAGCAGAAAGGATAAGAGGGCCCCACCACAAAGATTCATCACATGGTAGCTTATGTGCACCCACACTAGCTTGGTCCTTAGAAGAGAACAGAATTAACAAGGTTGGAAGAGACCTTTGAGATCGAGTCCAATCTATCATCCAACACTATCTAATCAACTAAACCATGCCACCAAGCATCCCATCCAGTCTCTTCCTAAACACCTCCAGGGATGGTGACTCCACCACCTCCCTGGGCAACCCATTCCAATAGACACTCTTTCTATGAAGAACTTCTTCCTAACATCCAGCCTAAACCTCCCCCGGTGTAGGAAGATTAAAGGACCCTTGTAGCACATGGAGAGGGGGAAAGAGAGGTGAGGGGGAAAGTCACAGGGTGGGAAATAAAACAAGGGTGAACAGAGGGCAAGGAGAAAGAAGTAAAGCACAGGGAAAATGAGAACCTAGAAGAAAGGTGCTCCCTGCAGGAGGGATGGACAAGATGACCTTTGAGGATCGCTTCCAACCTGATGCATTTTATGATTCTATGAAAATGAGCTCAGCAGCAACTCAGTGCCCCAGGAGATGACCCATGGTGGCCACCAGAAATACTGTCACACTGCATGCTTGTTTTCAAAGCCAAAGCCAAGTTCTTCTGCTGCTGGCCATGCAAGGCTACATCCAACCACACACGCCCCTGAAACCCATCCCAGCTTCACCTCATGCTTGCCAAGGCTCTCATTAAAAATTCCAACTTCCCCAAGTTTCTTTTTTGAAGACTTTCAAAAGGAGGCCAAAACCACACAGGGATGTTTCTTGAAAGCTGGTGCTGGGAAGCTTCTGGGTTAATTCATTAAGAGGGAAAAAACCTGAGTTAATTATAGGTTGGTTTTGGCAAATACAGACTTTGGTTCTCTGGGAATACACCCACTCTCCTATTCTCAATCCTTCAGCCACCATCAGAAGTCAGGTTGGTCAATTCAAGAGCAGGCAGCTATTATCATCCCCCCCAAATAACTCCTGCATGTAAATGACTGGTGCTTATATTTGGAACACCAAGACATCAGACCCAGGAAGCTTTGGGAGGTTTCAAGGTTGCAGTTCTGGTTGCATCCATCCAGGAAAGTTTGCTGATGTTTCAGAAACTGATTTTGCAAGAGAAGGCACACCATAGGGAACGGGAAAAGCATCTGTGCCAGGATCTGTGCTCTCCAGCATCATCCAAGCACAGCAGCGAAGACCAAACGCCTCAGGAAGGGATGTTGTCAGGATGAGATCAGCGTCTGTCTTGTGTTTGGGAAAATATGGAGTCACCTATGAGAACACCTCTTCAGAGAAGGACTTGGGGGGATTGGCAGGTGAAAAGTTAGACATCAGTTGGCAATGGGTGCTCACAGCCCAGAAAGTCAGTCACATCCTGGACTGATCCCCAGCAGCATGGGCAGCAGGTGGAGGGAGGAGATTTGACCCCCTCTGCTGTGCTCTGCTGAGGCCCCTCCTACAGTGGTGGGGCCAGCTCTGGAGTCCTCAGCACAGGAGAGCCTTGGACCTGTTGGAGTAGGGACAGAGGAGGACTTGGGAATGAGGGGAGGGTTGGAAGCCCTCTGCTGTGCGGCCAGGCTGAGAGAGTTGGGAATGTTCATCCTGGAAAAAAGAAGGCTCCATGGAGACCTTCTGGTGGTCTTTCAGTACTTAAAGGGCATGCTAAGAAAGCTGGGGACAGACTTCTTTATCTGGCTCTGTTAAGACAAGGGGTGATGGTTTATGGCAAAAATAGGGAGATTAAGGCTAGAAAGGAGGAAAAATTCTGTTGTGATAAAGATGGTGAGACCCTGGCCCAGGATACCAAGAATAGTGATAGATGCTCCATCCCTGGAACCATTCCAGGTCGGGTTGTTTGGTGCTCTGAGCAACTTGCTCTAGTTGCAGATGTCCCTGCTGATTGCTGGGGCATGAACTAGATGGCTTGGGTTGGAAGGGTCCTTTAAAGGTCATTCTATGATTCTGTGTCCTAATACTTTGTGTTACTCTCGATCCAACACCAAAACGTGATTCAACCGCAATGCCACAGACAGCTGAGCTTCAGACAATTTGCTCTTTAATTCTGGATGCTCAGAAGAACCCTTTCAGGGGCTTGCACACAACCACAAGCTCTGAACCTGCTCTGGCAGAGGGGTTGGACTAGATCTCCAGATATCGCTTCCAACCCCCACCATTCTGTGACACCATCCCCACAGCTCCCTTGAGAACAAACCACACGAGTGCTCCTTAGTCCTTTGATAGAAGGACTACCACATACCAGCCCAGATGCAGGTCCCTCCCCTGCTTGGATCTCATTCTGCAGGCTTGAGCTGAGACCCTGCCCTTCTGCAGCCTCTTGCTTTAGGGAGCTTCTTAGCCAAAAAAGAGAGAAGAAGGAAAACAAGGGTTTTGTTACAGTTAAATCCCCTTTTTGATAATCAAAGCAACCCAAGGAGAAGACAGTTGGTTGTGGGACTTGTAGACAGTTCCTGGGTGAACTCTGAAGGGGAACACCAGCCCTGAAGCTTCCATCTCCTCCCTGGCTGCTATCATCAGCCTCCATTCAGCCAAGGAGTTACCTGCTGATGATGTTTTCCTGCAGTGGCTTCTCTTTCATCTTGGGTGATTTCTTCTTTCCTTTTACCACAGAGGGCTGTGTACCAGGACAGAGCTGTGTAAGAGAGAAGTTCATGGTTTGATGTCCATGAAATAGCTGGGACAGTAACAAGGGTCATCTCAATACCCAGGCATGGAGAGGGTTGTCTGGTACCTGGACCATGCATGGTGTTTCCTCTGTCTCCTTCTTCACAGCCTTTCTCCTAGGTGCCTTTGGCAGGTCTTTCCCTGACTCACTCCTTCGCTTCCTGGGGACAAGAGCAAATTTGTCCTACCAAGCAGACAAAACATGCAGCAAACCCTTTGGTGGTGGAAACTGGCCATGGCTTGATGCCCCACTACCTAACTCTCATGTGCAGCAGCACCAAAAAAAGGTTCCCAAAAGTAACTTTGCAGGAAATTCTTAGCTGACCATTTAAGGGCTGAGCTGCCCAACAGAACCAGCTGCACCAAGAGTGATAAAATAATGCTGGAGGCCACCCAACATCCCCCACCATGACTCATGGCACCCACCTGCTACTGCTGTTCTTCACCCCACCAGCCTTTGAGAGCTCCATGGGTCTGTCATCCACTAGATTTCCAAGATGTGACACAGAGTTAAGGCAGTATCCCCAAGGATGACTACTGAAACAGGATGGAGACAGAGTATAGCCAGTTTTGCTCTGAGGAGAAACGCCAGTAGATGCTTGTTCTACAGCTCAACACTGATGTTTGCAGATAGCCACAGGGTTAAGCTCATCTTTAACAAAGACCCAAGCAGAGCACAAAATGGGAAAGTCTTGAGCTTGGGGAGAAGGGGGAAGGCAGGGGGGAAGTGTCAATTAAAGTTGCTGCTAAAATAAATTGCTCTCCCCAAATAGCCTAGGAACTCACATCTCCAGCTAGGTAGATGGTGGTTATGTGTTAGGGTGGATTTATACCCTCAGAGCAGCCCAGGGTGTTATCCAGGTCCTCATTATACCCAGAAAGCCACAAAGAATGGAACACAATAAAGCACAACAACAACTAAACCCAAACAAAACACACACCCACCCCAAAAGCCCACAACCAAAAAGCCCCAAAAAAACAAACAAACAAAACCCAAAACCACACAAGAGCAAAACTTGAGTTATTTATTGTCCCCAGCAAAGAAGGCAGCCAGACCACCATCATCCAACTATTTTCTCTCTTTCTCATGGCTGAAGCAACCAGACCCCTCATATTGCTGCTCCTCCTGGAAACTCAAATCTCCAGAGGATGCACAAAATAAATATCAAATTTAAACAACACTAAGATGCTCCCCATCCATGAAGGACCTTGAACCAGCAGGCTAAGAAATGAAAAGGGATTTTCCAAGGATATAAGATCAGCTACAAAACACCATGAGACATCCTGCAAGCTTTTCAGGGAGCAGAAAACACATTGAGGACCCCCAGATTTGACCAGACTTTACCAATCCATGAACACTTACAGCTACTAATGGGGACCACACTCACTCAACATAGGGTGAAATGCTCCCTCAAAGCCATCTAGACTAAAGACCTCACCTCTCACCCAACTGCCTCCCTAAAGGCAATACCCTTTTGCAGGCAGCTTATTAAAAGACTCCCTCAGGCCTGATTGGAGGTTCCCAGACCCAGATGTATGCTGAGAAATGAAGTACTAGCCCAAAAGATGAATTTGAGGAGAACCTCTAGCCAGTATCTTCCTGGCACAGAAGGTGAAAAATGCTTTGTGTGGCTCAGGTGGAGGATAAGGCAAATAAACCCAAGGTATGAAAATCTTACTTCCTGGAGACACCCCCTGCCATGAGATGGTTACATTAGTCCCCAAATCCAGCCTTTCTCAGGTGCTTCTTACCCACCAGAGCCCCACAGTCTCTTCTGGAGTTGTCTTTGAACCTAGACTCTGGGTGCAGACCAGATCCTGCAAGGTACTCTGGCCCTGAAGCACCCAGCACATCCCTCTGCAGCCTTGTTCATGGAGCTGAGCCTATTGCTCTCACCTGGCCTAACTGCCATCAAGAACCTCAAGACAGCTGAGGCTCCAAATGTTCTCAACCTGGTAGAACAAAGCTGTTACAGAGGGGTGCCAGGGGCTATACTCAGAGTGAAGCAGCAGCACAAGAACATGGGCCTGTAGGAGCAGGGCCAGGGGAGGACACAGAAATCAGATCAGACACAGATCAGAGGGCTGGAACTCCTCTGCTGTGAGGACAGGCTGACAGACTTTGGGTTGTTCAGTCTAAAGAAGAGAAGGCTTCAGGGAGACTTTCTGGTGGCTTTTCAGGACTTAAAGGGGGTTACAGGAAAGATGGGGACGGACTTTCAGGCTGTGGTCTGTTGGGACAGGATGAAGGGTGATGGTATGAAGCTAAAAGAGTGAAATTTAGACTAGAGAGAAGGAAGACATTTTTTTTTCACTGAGGATGGTGACACCCTGGCCTATGTTGGCTGAAGAGGTGGTAGATGCCCCATCCCTGTAACCATTCCAGGTCAAGCTGTCTGGGGCTCTTAGCAACCTGCTCCAGTTGCAGATGTCCCTGATGGCTGCAGGGTGGGTGGGACTAGATGAGCTTTGAAGGTCCCTTCCAAGCCAAGCCAACCCTATGATCCTACAAAACATAATCTTTCCCCTCAAAATGTTGGATTTTGGGACAACCAGTGCATTGCCCCACACTGAGGTCCCTAACCATGGTGAGTAGCGGGGCCACATGTTCCCTTGGGAAGATGCCGCCCAGTTTGCGGCCGGGAGCGGAAACCCTTGGAGGCAGGGCTGGCTCTGGGAAAGCCTCTTTGATCCTTGTTGCACCAGCCAGGGCAAAGGCATCCAAGCCACCTTTCTTGCTGGATGAGTAAAAGTTGTCAAGGGATGGGATCCAGCCCCAGGGCAGGGAGCAGGAGAGGACAACATCATGCTGGGGCTTGTTTACTCTCAGCCACCTTCTGCCACGCTTGGGACCAGCATATATTTGAGTTTCTTTCATTTTCACCCCAGGTTCCACACAGATTTATTCAATCCTGATGATTGGTGAAGGTTTCTTCCACAGCAGTTGGGATGTTCATGATGGGAAAAGGTGATGTTTTCCTAATGGGTGAGATGAGAGAACCCAATCTTGACCTAACCTAGCTTCATCCTGCCCAAGCACAATTTGGGTCAAACCTCTTAGTAATAGAATTTAAAATATTTTTACATACTTTAGAAATATCTTTATATACTTTATGTATATTTTTCATCTTCATGGTGAGGGAGAGAGGACCAGGATCGCTCCCTCTAGTGCTCTGCAGGAGGGAAACTTGGACCACAAACCAGGGTTTGACCCAGCCTTGGGGGACAACAAATGGTGACACCATGGTTGAAATAGTAATCACAGAATGGTAAAGGTTGGAAGGGACTTCTGGAGATCATAGAGTCCAAGGGAAGTTCACCTAGAGAGTCACCCTGGAACACACCCAGGGGGGTTTTGAATGTCTGCAGAGATGGAGACTCCACCATCTCTCTGGGAAATTTTTGATATCTAGTCCAGCAGCTCCTTTGGGGCAGGGAAATGCAGGAGGGAGAGAAAGTACAGGGCACTGGTGAGGCTGAATCCTGGGTTCAGTTTTAAGCCCTTCAAGAAAGACATTGAGGTGCTGGAGCATGTCCAGAGAAGGACAATGAAGTTGGTGAAGGTTCTGGAGAAGAGGTCTGATGAGGAGCAGCTGAGAGAATTGGGGTTGTTCAGCCTGGAGAAAAAGAGTCTGAGGGGAGCCTCCTTGTCTCTCTACAAGCCTCTGAAAGGAATTTGGAGCCAGGTAGGGGTCTGTCTCTTCTCCCTAGTAACAAGTGAAGGACAAGAGATGGTCTCCTGTTGCACCAGGAGAGGTTTAGGTTGGACGTGAGAAACAATTTCTTCATGGAAAGGTTTGTTCAGCCCTGGTCCAGATTGCCCAGGGCAATGGTGGAGTCCCCATCCCTAGAAGTGTTGAAAAGCTGTGTAGATGTGGTGCTGAGGGACATGTTTTGTTGGTGAACTTGGCAGTGCTGGGTTAATGGTTGGACTTGATGAACTTGAAGATCTTTTCCAACATTAATGTTTCTGTGATTCTGATTTTAGCACAGTCCCTTCTCTGAGATGATCTCACCATCCTTGAAACTTCAACAAGGAAAAACTGTTTCTCTTGGGATCCACCACATCTAAGCTTGGTCTCATGAACTTCATGATGGAAATGAAGCCAGGCCCTAGTGAAAATTGGTCTCAATATGGCTGGGAAGGGTAAGAAAATAGATTTTCCTTTATTTTGTATTATGTTTGGTACAAGAGAAACATCTAATAGCAGGGCAGTTCCAGATGTTGCAGAGCTGCTCTGGCAACTGTCACCATCCAGACGTTGAAATGTGTTTAGGGGAGAGCAGTGATGCACCCAAGGTGTCACACAGTGGGGAGCACCTGGAGAACAACACTGGAGCAGAAGGCAGCTGCCTGAGGGGGATCGGGTGGGGGGGGGGTGGGGGGGAGTGTGAGGGGGTGGGGGGAGTGTCGAGGATGGGTTCTGCCTTGTTGCTCCCACCACAGCAGCCCAGATGTTGCACCGGGAGGCAGTGCACAGGACAACGGTGTAGGGATTGTAGGAGCTGAATAGGGCGAGGAGGGCCCAGATACGGCTGGGAAAAGGAATTCCTCAGATTGGAGGTGATGTTGTCCACATGCGAATGTGGGGGGAGATAATCCAAATAGGAGGGAGACATCTGATTGGAGGTAGGATGATCCATATGTGGCTAGGGGGGCGTCTGACTGGAGGTGGGCTCGTGCAGGTGTGGCTGGGGTGGGTGTCTGTTTGGAAATGGTGTCGTCCAGATGTGGACGAGGTGGGGGGAGACTCGTCCAGATGTGGCTGCGGGGAGCGCCGAGATAATAAACACATCTGATTAAAGGTGGCCTCGTCCAGATGCGTCGGCGGGGTGAGCCTGGTTGGAGATGGTGTCGTCTAGACGTGGCTGGGGGGAGGGTCTGTTTATAGGTGACGTCATCCAGATGTGGACGGGGGAAAAGCACCGGTTAAAGGACGCTTCTGATTGGAGGCGGACTCATCCAGATGTGCCGGGGGGAGGGGGGATTCCGATTGTAGGTGGCTTCCTGCAGCCGTGCTGCGCGGCGAGAGCTCGGTTCGCTCCCCAGCGGTGCCCATGGCAGGGGCACCGTTGCCCCACCCCTCCCGTGACGTTACGGCGTTCCCATTCCCCCTGTTGCCAATGGCGACAGGCCCTGGGCCGGGCCCCGCCCCGCCCCTCCTCTGCCCCCCTCCCTTCGCCTTTCCCCTCCCGCTCTTCCATTGTGCAATATCGCTGCCCATCAGCTCCATCCCCGTCTCCTATTGGTTAAAGCTGCTCTTCGCCCCGCCCCTCCACCCTGCTTATGCCCCCGCGCGGCCGCCGCTCGCTCCCGGCTGGTAGCGCTTCGGCGGCGGGGCCGTGAGGGGGCATCGAGGGGTGAGCGGGGCTGAGGTGGGGGGGGACAGTCGATTTTGAGGGGATCCAAGGGCCTCATTCAACTCCTGGGAGGGGGATCGTAGTGTGTGGGGACTTGCCTTCAGTTGGGGCATCACGGTGGAGGGGGGGGGGTGTTGAGAGGGGTGTCCCCCGGATCGAGAAGTTTGGCAAGGGGGGGGGGGGGGGGCGGGGCGGGGTTGTGTCCCCACCAGTTCTATTAGAACTATTAGAAGGTTTGTGGGGATTTATCGATCCCCTTCCCCATCAAGGTTAGCTCTAAAACGGGGTCTGTGGGGTTTAACCCACCCCCATCCTCCATCTGGGGTAGCTGTAAGTGGGGGAGTCTGTGGGATTTATCGTCCTCCCCCCGTCTAGAGTAGCTCTAAGGGTCTGTGGGGTTTAACCCCATCCCCCTCTATCGGGGGTAGCTCTAAGGTGGAGGGGTGAGGTGGGGGTTGTTGGGGGTTTAAACCCCCACGCAGTACAGGACTGGGTTCTGATCGTCCCCTTCTGGAGGCAACTAGTTTGTGAGGCTAGACCGGGAGAACCAGAGCATCCCGAAGGGTGGCCAGCAAGCCCCAGGGCCACCCTGTGAGGTCAAGCGGAAGAGTCCCACCTCCAGCTGTGGGCCCTTTCAACCCTTGGATGCTGAGACCCTGGAGATGATGCCACCTGAGGAGGAGAGCCCAGACAGTGGTGGGACAGGGGACAAGGACAGTGGTCTTGTCCTCCTGCAAGCACTGAAGAGCAGCAGCACCCGGAAGGTGAGACACAGTTGGTGGGGTGCCATGGGGTGGGCCATGTGCCCAGATAACGCAATATGGGGCTAGGTGCCTGTGTTTGGCCTGTAGAATCATATAATGCTTTGGATTAGAAGGGACCTTACAGATCATCTAGTTCTAAACTTGCTGACTTGGACAGGGACTCCTTCCTCCAGACCAGGCTGCTCAAGGCCTCCCCTCCATTGGGGTTGTGATCCCCATGGGTGGGGGTGCAGTTTCATCCTGGTTGTCAAACCATGCTGGAGGTGTCAGGTAATGGCAGGGAGTTGGTTGGTGAAGGGTTTGGGGTGTGATGTGCAGTAGAAGCGTGTCCAGTACCTCATCCATAAACCTTACACAACTATCTCATAGCTCATCATCTCTTAAACTCCATCTCATCTGCTGGCTCCATTTACAAGCTTCCCAGTGACTCCTTTTACCCAATTTTCCGGTATATTTTGGCTTTTTGTTGCCCATAAGAGGGTGGCCCAATCCATCCCTCCTCTCATCTCAGAGGTACCAAGGTGGATGTTGCTCCCTGGCATACTTCACCCCCAGGATATACCCACAAGGAAGGTGGGTGCAGTGTCTCTGCGTGCGAGATGGGGCCGATAGCTTTGCTGGCGTCACTTGTTTAATTAGTAACAGCAAGGTGAAACCAACAGGGATTGTCCTCAGGCTGCCACAAACCCTGCTGGGCATCCTTTGGGTGTCAGTGAGAGCTCTTGGGCTTCAGGGAGGCTTTAAAAGGTGCTGCTTATAGCAAGAAAACAATGGGTAAATGTTAATTCTGGGGACTGTTTAAGTGTGGCTCCCGTTAGGTTTGTCCCCTGGGAGCTGGATTTATAAAACCTGCAGTGAGTTGACCCTGTAATCTGATCTCTTCTTGCAAGTCTATAATTTCCAAAACTTGTTTTTCAGCAGAGAGCTGCCTCCCTGCAGCCCTTTGGCAAAAATAAGCAACACCTAAACAAACAAACAAACAACTCCTACAACCAAAACCCAAACGGGCAGCCCCAGTAACACACAACCTCCCAAAAGGACCCATTGAAAAAGCAGCCCCCTAAAAGACACCCATATAAAGGGAAAAAAATAATCAAAAGCACCCTCCCCCCCTCCCAACAGACAAACAAACAAACCCAACAAATTAAAACAACATAAAAAAAATCATCCCTGCCAAAAAAAAAAGTTCAACCATCCCACCCAAAAGGCAGAACTCAGCCAGGTTCTGGAAGTGACTTTTAATCCTGAGATTGCAATGTCAAGGATCAATCTGATCTTGAAGTCACTTGAGCTTGACCTCCTTGAGTGGAGCTGAAGAGGTTGCAACCTTAAACCAGGTTGGCATCGACCCAGGGTCTTGTTGAAATAGCAGGTGCTGCTTCTAAGGGAGGAGCATCAGGACTTCTGCTCCTGATTTTCTTCTGGGTACAGACACTATTTCCCTTTTAGAAGCCACTAGTTTACTCTTCCTTGATCTACCAGAGGGGAGAGTGGAGGAGAAAAACAGGAAAATATTGCAAAGCTCTAGCCAGGGGGTGGATCTGGCAGCAGATTTGCAACATCTGTCATAACATGATTACTCTACTTAATTAAACCCCCCACATGATTAGACTTCCTTTTACTGCTATCAGTGTTTTATTAAACAGGCACTATCAAGATAGCCTCCTCTTGAAGAGTCTGGAGGTGTTCAAGACCAGGTTGGACAAGACCTTGAGCAACTTGGTCTGGTGGAAGATGTCCCCCTCCTCGTGGCAGTGGCATTGGAACTAGATAGAATTGTTTTGGTTGGAAAAGGCCTCTAAGATTACTGAGTCCAGCCATTGACCTAATACCACTGTGGCCATTAAACTATGTCCCAAAGTGCCATGTCTATACATTTCATGAACAACTTTCCTGGGCAGCCTGTTCAAATGCCTGACCACTCTTTCAATAAAGAATTTTTTCTTAATACCCAATGTAATTTGAGGCCATTTCCTCTTGTCCTATCAAGGCTTGACCTCCTTGAGTGGAACTGAAGAGGTTGCAATGTTAAACCAGGCTGGCACTGGCCCAGGGTCTTGTTGAAATAGCAGGTACTGCTTGTGAGGGAGGGGCAACGGGACGTGTACTTTCCAGTTCCTTCTGGATGTAGACACCAGCTTCATGATCCATGGACTTGATGATCTTAAAGGTCCCTTCCAACCCAAACCATTCTATGATTCTAGTTGTATTTTTTCATTCTGAGGCCATCAGGGGCTGTCAATGTGGTCACTACATGTTTGCTCCTCTCAGGGGATCACAAAGGCTGCTGTGATAGTGACTATTTTGGGCTGAAACTCACAGAATCATTTAGGTTGGAAAAGACCTTGATAATCATCAAATCCAACCATTGATGTGGATGTTGGGTGTTTACTCCTTATAAAGGATCCCAAAAGATGTGGCAAGGATGACTTTTTGGACCTGGAATCATACAATTACAGAATCATTTTGGTTGGAAGAGACCTTGAAGATCATCAAGTCAGTGGCATCTGGACTCTGAAGAAAAGGAGAATACTCCTCTCTTACAAGGAGGACCTGCTATTTCAACAAGACCCTGGGTCAATGCCAACCTGGTTGAAGGTTGTAACCTCTTCAGCTCCACTCAAGGAGGTCAAGCTCAAGTGTCTTCAAGATCAGATTGATCCTTGATGTTGCAGTCAGGCTAAAACCAGCTTCAGAACCTGGCTGAGTCCTTCCAACCAAAACGATTCTGTAATTCTGTGAATAAACCTAACACTGTCAAGTGCCCCACTAAGCCACGTCCCCCTCTAGAAATGGGGACTTGACCACTTCTCTGGGCAGCCTGCTCCAGGGTTTGACAACTTTTTTGGGATAGAAAGTTTTCCTAGTATCAGATTTATAACATCTGTTTCCTGCTGGCACCTTGCCCTGGCTCTCATATCTCCCTCAGCATCCCAGAGCAGTTTCACGCTCCTAAAATCCAAGCTCTGGGTGCAAGTTTTGCTGTTTGAAAGCCTTCATTCCCCCACATTTTTGTTTTGGGGATTTCCCCCCCCACCCCACCCCTTGTTTTATTTTTCCTTCCTTTTGCTGAATCCATCAGCCAATAGTGAGGGCACTTTGTTGGGAAATGTAAAACCTTAATCCTCAGCTCATTTGTTAAAAGGCCGTGTGATGTAACCATCTTCTCAATGAAAGGTTTTAGAGGTTTTAGCTGCTCCTGTCTCCCACAGGAAAAACAGCTTGCAGCCAGAGAGCTTCATCAGATTAGTTCCATGATAGGGATTTTGATATCTGAGTAAATGTTCAGGAAAGAAATGAAAATACTTACTTGTGAGCAGCTTTTTGTTTTGAAGCTCCA
The DNA here is from genome assembly GCF_014839835.1 of Dryobates pubescens. Classification (NCBI taxonomy): domain Eukaryota; kingdom Metazoa; phylum Chordata; class Aves; order Piciformes; family Picidae; genus Dryobates; species Dryobates pubescens. The sequence goes on along the minus strand of NC_071625.1, from coordinate 14,121,498 downwards.
GTGAAATGTGCTTGGCTGAGAGGAGAAGGAAACGATCAATAATCGGCTAAAATGGAGAATTTTCAAGCCTGCTTTTGTGTGTGGAACAGTTCTCAGGCTTTTGTTTCCCTCTCTATCCCATGGCTAAACCAGGGTCATTTGGCCACTTGGCCTGTTGTTGGCCTGACTCAAAAACACGTGGGCTGTAAAATAATCCCAGCTGACACACTGTCAGTCTGTGCTGGTGGTTAGTGGGCGCCTGGACAGGCTGGAGAGCTGGGTGAAGGGAGTCTCATGATGTTCAACAAGGGCAAGTGTGAAGTCCTGCATCTGGGGAGGAATTACCCCCTGCACCAGTACAGGTGAGGGGTGACCTGCCGGAGAGCATCTCTGCAGGGAAGGACCTGGAGCTGCTGGTGGACAACAAGTTGCCCGTTAACCAGCCAAGAAGGCAAATGGTCTATTGAGGTGCATGAAGAGTGTGGCCAGCAGGTTGAGGGAGGTTCTCTTGCCCCTCTACTCTGCCCTAGTGAGGCCACATCTAGAGTACTGGGTTGCCCAAAAAAGTTGGTAGAAGCTCTACCCTCTAACAGATCAACACCTGCCCCAAGCTTGGTGTCATCTGCAAATTTACTGGTGACGGACTCAATACCCTCATCCAGAGCATCAATAAAGATATTGATCAGGATGGGGCCCAGCACTGATCCCTGGGGGACACCACTAGTGACTGGCCACCAGCTGGATGTGGCACCATTCACCACCACTCTCTAGTTCCTAACCCAGTGCAGAGTGCTCCTGTCCAAGCCACGGGCTGACAGCTTGGCCGGGAACTTGCTGTGGGGGACGGTGTCAAAGGCCTTGCTGAAGTCCATGAAGCAAATCTTAGAGGTGGCACAGCTTGGTCCATGCTTCAGCAGGTGGGTTGTGGAGTACCTCCTGCGAATCCAGGAGCTCTGCAGGTGGCTAGGACCTTTTACTTCAATACCCATTGGTGCTCTAAGTAGACTCACAGCTACACAAGCTGCCAGCTCACAGTCATCCTGTGATCACTTCATATGTTTAGGTTTTGCTTTTCCCCTGATTGCTTCCAGCAGCTAAGCTCCTGTTATTCTAGCAGAAATGAAAGTGCAGAAATGAGTCCCATTGTGCATGGCTTTGCCCTTTGGACTTGCTGGCATCCATCTCTTCCTGCAGCTAATGAGTTTTTTCTGTCATTAGTGCTGGGAGATGGTGGCCTGGTTTTGGCACTGAGGTCATAAGCAATGCTCTAGGTGTGCCTTGTCACCCAAGACATAGCAAGGCTTCATCTCCTTGTGTTTACTGAAGACATGAAGTGCAAAGTACACTTGGTGATTATCTCTCACCAATGTTCCCTAAGGACTTGCTTATACAAGGAAACCTTAACCATGTAATTGCCCTGTTTAACACCCCAGATGGATGCTCCTGAGCTGGAAGAGGTGGTGGGGAGTTAAAAACACCAGTATGTCATTGTAGATGTTCCCTCCAGAGATGAGGCTAAAGCTGACAAATGCCTTCATATCCCTCAAAGGGGCACTGTTTGTCTTGGCCTCTTCTGAGTGGGATCTTCTGGCTTCTCTTGTCCTCCTTATGTGGAAGTGTTGGTTGAGGGCTTTCCATAACATTGTCATGCTGAAGATTGAACTCAATGTTAGTTGGCAGATGTCTTCTGAGCTTGAAATGATCTTGCTACAATCATTCTGGGTCTAATCCCGCTTTGTCAGCAGCAATAAACTTCAGAGATAGACACAAGTCATATAACTTAATGACCCTTTGCTCATTTTCATGGCTGTCCTTTGTGTACACACATGCTCTGCTAGACAATTTATGGTCTCTTACTAGAAGATGTATGTGCTCACTTCTGTGCAAAAAGCTTTGAAGTAGGAAGGAAAAGAACTCTTGTGTTCCTCGTGGCCCCTTCTGAAGCACCTTATTTTACTGTAGTATTGAATCACAGAATGGACCTCTTAAAGGTCATCTAGTCCAACCCACCTTCAGCCCTTGTCCTGTCACAGTGTCTCCTGATGAGACACTGGTTGGGTTGGATGGGGCTTTGAACAACCTATTCTACTTGAAGATGTCCCTACTTGCTGCAGTGGTGTTGGACTACATGACCTTTAAAGGTCCCTTCCAAACTCAAACCATTCTGTCATTCTGTGATCCTGTCACCATTGCCGTGTTTTTTTGTAGGACCCCTTTAAGTGCCAAAAGGCTGCAAGGAGGTCTTCCTGGAGCCTTCTCTTCTCCAAACCTATTTTTCCTTCTGAGGAGATACTGATGTAGCAGTTTCTGAATGTCCCTAGGTGCTCCCCAAAACCCAAGAGGCTGGTTGAAGTACCACATCTTTCTTCTGATCATAAGGGGTTGACCTCAAGAGCTTGCACAAAGAAGAATTAAGCAAGGAAAATCCCTTTTAGAAGCTAACAGTGGGGTTTGGCGACCCCTCCTTCATGTAAGGCACTTTTAAATCTGACACCATTTCCTTTAGAAGCTCTGTGCTGTAGTTTTCAGTTGCAGCTTCAGCTGAATCATAAAATGGTTTGGGTTGGAAGGGACCTTAAAGGTTATCTAGTTCTGACCTCCCTGCCATGGGCAGGGAAGATTCCAAGGGTATGGGCACAGGTAAAGTGTGGGGTTCTGTTGAATGTAAGCTGTTGGGGAATGGAGAAGCTCGCCTCTAAGAGCATGGAGGAAGTTGGAGTGAAGTGGGGATTGGTCTCTTCTCCCTAGTATCAGACCTCAAGTTACACCAGGGAGGTTTAGATTGGACATTAGGAAACATTTCTTCCTTGAAAGAGTGGTCAGGCCTTGGAACAGGCTGCCCAGGAGGTGGTGGAGTCACCGTCCCTGGTGGTGTTCAAGAAATGTGTGGACATGGCACTTGCAGACATGGTTTAATGGCCGTGGTGGTCTTGGACTCCATGATCTTGGAGGTCTTTTCCAACTGAAACAATTCTACCATTATTGACTCTGTCTCCCCTATCAACCTCTCAATTTAAATATGGCTTTTTTTCCTTCTTATGGTGCTTCCTTTCATGGGTAAGTTCATCAGGGTCAAGCATTTTATTCTGGAGCTTTGCTCCTCCAGCATTTGTGAAATAACATCCCTTCTGCAATGCTCCATGAACAACTTGGTTGTTCCATGATGGCCTTGGCATAATGCTTATATTGGTCCATGCCAGCCAGGGATGATGCTTTGGGGCTGACAGCAAATCCTCTTGAGGTGAGATGTGCTGCAATCTCACGGGTTACTGCAGTTACCCAACTTCAAAGAAGGTGAGGAGGAAAGCAAGGTGTAGGAAGGTCATGTGAAGTCCCCAAAGGCAGCAAGTCTAGAGATCCTGAATCAACATCCTCACAAAGTTTTGGTGTTACATCAGGTGCTCCAGTACCTGACTTTCTGGTCCCTTTTGTTCTTAGCTTAGGAGCCTGGATAGTTACCAATCTCCATCTCATTAAACCCTTTTGAGAAGACACCCGGTGTTCAGATGGGGATTAAAAAACTTCACAGCTCTACAAATGACTTGGTGTCTCTTGGTCTTGTCTCAGACTAGCCATGGGAGAAGTGGGGAGCTTCCAAGTCAATCAGCTAAACCCCTTAATTTCTTTTGCAGGGAAGAGGCTTTGATGCTGACTTTCTTGCAGAGCCATCCTGGTGTCTTCTCATGGCACTCTACATCTCACTTCTTGTCTTAGAATCATAGAATGCACTATGTTGAAAGGGCCCTTGGTAGTCCAACCCATCCTGCAGTCATGAGAGACATCTTCAACTGAATCAGGTTCTTCAGAGCCCCAAACAACCTGACCTTGTCTTGCCTCCAGACAAGAAGGTACCATGGACCTTCTCTGTGGTTGTGTCCTTCCGTTGTACCTTTCCATGACTGCTCACCTGTGTTTCCTCTTGCCTCCTGCTCATATATCCAAGTAGTCTGTTCTTCTCCCCAGAGAATCTTAAAATCCTCTGGCTGTTTTCAAGCAAAGATTTCTGAGAAGTGGAGAGGTCTCAAAGTTGATGAAAGCTCCTGAAGGAGGAGCTGAGGTGCTTTACACCTCCAACAGTTTCTGCTGGGGCAGTTGAGTTTTAGATAGAATTTTGTGGCTTTGAAGGCAGAGATTGGGGGGGATCCATGCTCATTTGCATGTATTTGGATATATTTGCATCATGGGTTAGGCTTGTGTGTCTCTGGAGGTGACAAGCACACAGCTCTCATCTGGAACCCTGCTGAAGCTTTGATAAGCTCCATGGTCTCTTTGCAGATCCTTTTCCTCCCTCTTAAGCTGTAATTTCCATCTCTAGGTTAACACACTTCACACTGTGTGAAGAAACATCTTTGAAGGCTCAATGTTTGTAACCATCTCGGACATTTGCAGGAGCAGCCACTTTCTGGATGAGTTTGGTGTTACCATCTTTGCTCTGAGTACCTTTTGGTGCTCAGATATGTGCAGTGCCTGCATGACTGGGGTGAGGATTTTTTCCAAGGGTTGACTTTATCCCTTTTTGATCTCCATGGTATAGGATTCTTTGTCCTTTTCCTTTTCCTTCCAATTTCTGGATGTTTTTTTCCCTGTCGTGTGTGCAAGGCAAGAAGCAAATCAAGAAGACCCTTTTGGATCAGCCTTTCCTGTATTTCCTCTTGACCCAAGATTTCTGTAGCTGTTGGACTGTTTTCCTTGATGTCCCCCTTAACCACTCTTCCAGAATCACCAATCTCATTCAATGTTCATTCAACATCATCAATGTTCATTCACTAATTTCAACAAATTCATGGATTACTCTAAGGCACTAATCCTGCAGATTTATGGACCAGATGGAGTCACTCTGATTCCTCAGTCTCAAGTGTACCAATTAGGAGCTAGAGTCTTTCACTTAAATGAAAATGCCAACATTAATCCCAGACCCTTTTCAAAGGGGCCACCACCTAGTGGACTTCAGACACCAGAAATGCATTTTCAGAAGCTGAAGTCCATGAAAACACAACTATGTCCATTCTGTACTTGCTAATCAAAGCTGGTTTCATCCTTTTTTGGGGGCAAGGATTTAGATTAATCCTTTCCTACTTCCCCAGAAAGAAGTTTCCACAGAGTAACACTGGGATCTCCAGTGTTTTCTGGAGGGTGTTGCCTTAGCTTGTTGGATTTGAGACTCGTGAATGGGGTGAGACCAGGTGAGGCCCACACAGAGATCTACATGGCAGCTGTTAACTGAGGAGATGTTTTGGATAGGGTGAGAGTGGGCACTCTTGAAGAGCTCTGTAGACTTTTTCAGGTGGCAAAATCCTTTTTTGATGTGGAGGTCCCACCAACAGTATTGGAGGGAGAGCAGTGGGGAGCAGGTAAGACTGATGTGCACACAGCAAATGGAGATTTCTTGAGGGAAGCAAGAGGATGAAATAGTGGCTTTGAGGAATTCTATTTAGTGCTACAGTGGATCTTAATATGTTCTTGGAGGGTTCTGCCCAGGCTTGCACTGGTGTATGAAAAAGAGGCTTGGAGATCTCCATTGCCTTAAACTGCTCAGCCTTGTGCCATCCCAGGGGTCTCTTGGAGACTCATTTCACCTATCTGAACCTCTCCTCACACAATGGAAATCATCTCTGCTTGCACAGAGCTTTTGTGACCTTGGATTTGGAGGCACTCCTCATGGCAGTCTCTTTGCCTGGGGCATCCCATAATATCCTCCTGCCCCCATGAGACAGAGGGATATTGCTGTCTGTTATTTCCTGAAGTCTGAGATGAAACACGTTTCCCTGTCTGCAGAAAGTCCAAGCTGAAGCCAAAGGAGGAGGCAGAGATGGAATTAATTTACCGCTTTGTGCAACTCGTTTCTCCACCCCCATGAACTCTTGACTTGCTGCCTGTGCTCCATCCCCTACAGCCAGCAGGAGATGAGACCTGGGGTCACATCTGTTCCTGAGCTCATCTGAAGCCCCCTGGGTCTTGTTTTGTGTCTGATGAAATCATGGAAAGGAGACACTTGGTTCCTGTTCACGGTTGCATCTGAGGGACCTTTTCTGAGTAGCTTAGAAAATAACTTGCAGAGGCAAGATAGGATCATATAATCATTTGGGTTGGAGAAGACCTTTCAGATCATCAAGTGCAATTGTTGGTCCAGCACTGCCAGGTCACCCGTCACTCCTGAACCATGTCCCTCAACACAGTATCTGAGGTGTCCCCTCACCAGTGCGAGTACTGGGGGATGATCCCTGCCCTACTCCTGCTGGCCACAGTATTGCTCATACAAGCCAGGATGTTGGTGGCCTTCTTGTCCACCTCAGCACTCACTGGCTCATCCTCAGCTACTGTTGACCATCACCCTCATGTCCTTTTTCACTGGGTAGTTTCAAGCCAGTCATCTCTAATAATGGTATTCATGGGGTGGTTGTGACCCATATGCAGGACCTGCCACTTACTTGGCTTTGTTGAATCTCATCCTATTTGCCTTGGTCCACGAATCCAGCCCATCCAGACCCATCTGTAGAACCTTCCCACCCTCAAGCAGCTCAACACTCACAGCCAGCTTAGTGTCATCCACAAAATTACTGCAGGTGCCTTGATCCCCTTGTCCAGATCGTTTATAAAGACAGGAAGAGAGCAAGCCCCAGAACTGAACCCTGGGGAACACCTCTTGTGGCTGGCCACCAACTACATTCAAGTCCATCCATCACCACTCTTTGGACCCAAGTAATCAGCCAGGTTTTTGTACCTGGTGAAGCTTCCACCCATGCAAGCCATGAGCGGCCAGGAGAATGCTGGGGGAAGTGGTGCTGAAGGCTTTACTGCAGTCCAGGTAGACACATGCACAGGCTTTCCCCCATCCCCTGAGCAGGTCACTTTGTCATAGGAGATCAAGTTACTCAACATGTGGTATTAGAAAATAAGACTGAATTCCAGGGCAATACTGGGCTCTGAAAGGGTCTTTAATGATCCCATAGTGGTGGATGTTTCGGTGAGTCCTTGCCCCCCTCTCTCTCAGCAGGGCTGCGATCCCTTTGCCCAGACCCAGCGCAGCAAACTGCAGCATCGCCGGGCACGGATTAACCAGCAGATCAACAAGGAGATGAGGATGAGAGCAGGAGCAGAAAACCTCTTCAGGTGAGTCATGGTCCCTGGAGCATCGCTCGGGCCCAGGGCTTAGACTGGGGGTGGAAATTGGGTCAAGGCAGCTGATCTTGAAAAATCACAATTATTATGTCCCAGAAGACCGACACAAAGCAGGATGTGAGCAGATTGTAGCATCGTTTAGGTTGATAAAGACCTTTGAGATCGTCATGACTAATTGTCACTGCCAGGTCATCCCAAAAGTATGTCCCTCAGCACCACACCTACACTGCTTTTCAATTCCTCCAGGAATGGGGACACCCCCACTACCCTGGGCAGCCTATTACAGGCCTTGAAAACCCTTTAGGGGAAGAAATTGTTTCTTATGTCCAACCTAAACCTCCCCTGGTGGAACTTGAGGCCATTTCTGCCTGATCCACGGCATATGAGACTGACACCCATCTCGCTCCAGCTTCCTTTCAGGCAATTGTAGAGAGCTGGAAGGTCTCTTCTCAGCCTTCTTTTCTCCAACTGAGCAACTCCAGTTTCCTCAGCTGTTCCTCACAAGATTTGTGCTCTAAACCCTACCTGGAATAATGGGAATAAATGTTGAACTGTAATTGAGCTCTGACTGCAGAGCTTGTGCCTGATAACCCTAGAAAGTGGGTCAAACCCAGCTTTAGTTCTAAAATTCCCAGCCCCAGGATTTCCACCACAGCAGAATCTGAAGACTCAGGTACATCTTTGCAGATGGGTGCAGTCTGATGGCTTTCCACCAAGGTGGAAGATGCATTTAGAGATGATGCAAAGTTGACACCTTTGCTTGTTTTTCAGATTGCAGCTGGTCTGGCACAAGCAGAGCCAGCACATTGTTGCCATCCCCTGTAGAGTGTTCATGATGCAATCACAGGATTTTTGGAACTCTTTTATCTTTATTAACTCCAAGATGAGTTTGTTTTTGGGTTTTGATAGATTGTTTGTGTATCTCATGGTCCTGTAGGGTATTAGAACACCTGAAACGAGGTTGGAGAGAGGTCAGGATCAGTCAGTTCCCCCAGGTAACAAGTGATGGGGACAAGAGGAGCTGGCCTCAAGTTGCACCAGAGGAGGTTTAGGTTGGACATGAGGAAAAATTTCTTACCCCAAAGGGTTCTCAAGCCCTGGAACAGAATGCCCAGCCCAGTGGTGGAGTGCCCATGCCTGGAGGGATTGAAAAGCCATGTGTATGTGGAGATGGTTTAGTAGTGAGCATGGCAGTGTTGAGTTAGCAGTTGGACTTGATGATCTTAAAGGTCTTTTCCAACCCAAACAATTTGATGTTTCTATGTGAAAGTTGGGCAAGTCTGTCAAAACAAGAAAATATCACAATGCTGCCCTAAAATCACAGAATCACAGAATCACCAAGGTTGGAAGAGACCTCAAAGATCATCAAGTCCAACCTGTCACCACAGTCCTCATGACTAAACCATGGCACCAATAGCTTGCCTTTTTTTTTCTTCTTTACTTTTTATTTCTAGTTTGAGTTGGGTTTTTCCCAATAACATAACATGGATTTTTTGCTTCAGAAGTTGAATGATTTCACCTCAGTGGTCTATGAACCTTGAAGAAGGGAGTGAAGTTTGTCCTGGTGAACTACGACAAGAAATGGTATTTTGCTGGTGGGTGAGGACAGGCTGCCCAGAGAGGAGGTCAGTCTCCTTCTCTGGAGAGATTCCAAACCCACCTGGATGTCATCCTGAGCAATCTGCTCTGGATGATTCTGCTTTAGCAGGGGGCTTGGTTTATATGATGTTCAGAAGTCCCTTCAAACCCTCACCCTTCTGTGATTCTGTGACAAACCAGGCTTCCCACAGGAGGTGAGCTTACAGGCCACACACCCCACTGCTTCAGCCAAGCTGCTGTGCTTCATCTCATTAAAGGACAAGGCCACAAAATCTCAACGTGGAGCTCCACATGACTCCTTTTCTTATGAAAACACAGAGGACAATGTGCTGGCTCAGCAGGAAGCTGCCTGGCCGTGGGGTTGGTGCAAACAGCAGGAATCAGAGCCCTGTGCAGGGGAGTGAGCAAAAATGTGATGCAAATCACAACTTAATTACTGGGAAATGCCCTGATGAGGCTCTTTTTTCCCTTTCTGCTGGATCAGCAGATTGGATGTCCTTCGGTAGAAGCTGACTTTCCTCCTTTTCACAAGTCCACTTTGCAGCTAACACTGTGGGTTTCTAGGCACTATGGTACTTAGGGCTTATGGAACATGGGAAATCTAGGAGGAAATGGGGGAATCAAGCTGAAACCTGAAACAAAAGGATGAGGAAAGTGAGGTGAATGGACAGTGAGGTGGATGGAGGACTGGCTGAAAGACAGCTCAGAGGGTTGTGAGCAGCAATGCAGAGTCCTGTTGGAGGCCTGTAGTTTACAGTGTTCCCCAGGGGTCAGTACTGGGTCGAGTCTCATTCAGCATCTTCATTAATGACCTGGATGAAGGGATGCAATGGACCTTCAGCCAGTTTGCTGATGACAGAAAACAGGGAGTGGTGGCTGACAACCCATCAGGCTGTGCCTTCATCCACCAAGAACTGGGCAAGGTGGAGACTTGGGGGCAGAGGTGAACCTCACAAAGTTCAATAAGAGCAAACGTGGAGTTCTGTATCTGAGGAGGAATACCCCCCTGTGGTGGTACAGGCAAGGGGGTGACCTGCTAGAAAGCAGTTCTGTGAAGAAGGATGTGGGAATGCTGGTGGACAACAAGTTCCTTGTGAGCCAGCAATATAGCATAGCATAGCATAGCATAGCATAGCATAGCATAGCATAGAATAGAATAGAATAGAATAGAATAGAATAAACCAGGTTGGAAGAGACCTTCGAGATCATCGTGTCCAACCTATCATCCAACACTACCCAGTCAACTAAACCATACAACCAAGCATCCTGTCAAGCCTCACCCTGAACACCCCCAGCAACGGCGACCCCACCACCTCCTCAGGCAGCCCATTCCAGTGGGCAATCACTCTCTCTGTGTAAAACTTCCTCCTAACCTCCAGCCTAAACCTCCCCTGACGCAGCCTGAGACTGTGTCCTCTTGTTCTGGTACTGGTTGCCTGGGAGAAGAGACCAACCTCTGCCTCACTACAACCTCCCTTCAGGTAGTTGTAGACAGCAATAAGGTCACCCCTGAATCTCCTCCTCTCCAGACTAAGCAACCCGAGCTCACTCAATCTCTCCTCATAGGGCTTGTGCTCCAAGCCCCTCACCAACCTTGTTGCCCTTCTCTGGACTCGTTCCACCAAGCCAACCTCCTTCCTAAACTGAGGGGCCCAGAACTGGACACAGTACTCAAGGTGCGGCCTAACCAGTGCAGTGTACAGGGGCAGAATGACCTCCCTGCTCCTGCTGGCCACACTGTTCCTGATGCAGGCCAGGATGCCATTGGTCCTCCTGGCTGCCTGGGCACACTGCAGGCTCATGTTCAGCCTACCATCAACCAGCACCCCCAGGTCCCTTTCCACCTGACTGCTCTCCAGCCACTCTGACCCCAGCCTGTAGCTCTGCATGGGGTTGTTGTGGCCAATGTGCAGAACCCGGCACTTGGATGTGTTAAATCTCATGACCTTGTGGACAAGGCCAGTGGTGTCCTGGTGTGCATGAAGAAGACTATGACCAGCAAGTGGAGGGAGGTTCTTCTTCACTTCTGTTCTGCCCTAGTGAGGCCACAGTTAATATTCAGGGTTCCCAGTACCAGAGTGACAGGGAACTACTGGAGTGAGTCCAGTGGAGGCTATGAAGATGCTGGGTTGCACAGGGCATCTCTGTGAGGAGTAAAGGCTGAGAGCCCTGATGCTGTTTAGGCTGGAGAAGAGCAGCCTGAGAGGGGATATTCTCAATACTTAGCAAGACCTAAAGGGTGGGGGTCAAGAGGCTGGGGCCAGACTCTTGTCAGTGGTGCCCAGTGACAGGACAAGGGGCAGTAGCTCATGGCCTCACCCTGACCTGGCTCAGGACAGTAGAAGGAGCTTGGTTGTTTTTCTTTTAAGATGCTGGTCCTTTGGTGTCTCCTCCTCTAACTCTGCTTTGTTGGGATTTCCCAAGACTAATGAATTTCATTAAAAAAAAAAGAAAAGGAAAATCAACAGTAGGTTCAAAGATCTCTGCAGTGACTTCCACTTAAACATGTTTCAGCATTGGACTAGATATAGGGAAGAAGTTTTTCACACTGAATGTGCAGAGACACTGGCCCACCTTGCCCAGAGAGGAGGTTGATGCCTCATCCCTGGAAATACTCAAAGTCAGGTTGCACAGGGGCTTGATCAACCTGGTCTAGTGGAAGGCATCCTTGCCTATGGCAGGGAGGTTGGAACTAGATGACCTTTAAGGTTCCTTCCAACCCAAACCATTCTGTGATTCTGTGATCAGCAAGTCCAACCATATTTTGCTTGTAGAATTGCTTGTAGAACCTTCTGTGCATCTCTCTAAATCCAAACAGAGAAGCTGTGGATTGCCCAGCTTGGAGCTGAGTTTGCAGCTGAACTCTCTGGGATTTCCCCCCTGCTCTTCCACAAAGAAAACCCACCCAACCCTTAATGATTAAAAAAAATAATCTCCTGAGCTGTTCTGTTCAGCCATATCAGTTTCCTTTCCTGGAGAGGCTGCCATGAATGGTGTGTTGGAGGGGAGAAAAGGCAGGTGGTGTTTGCTCAGTGGTGTCAAGAGGGTTTGTTTGGTGAGTCAATAAATGGGCAGAGGCAGCGGAAACCTTTTCCTTTCTTGTTCAAATAACCGGGGCTGAGAGAAGCAACGGGGGTGATAAAGGTTTCACCAATCAACCACCTTCTTGAAAAGAACTAGAGAAATAAAAATCAGAAATCTTTGTTAGCTGTTAGCTAAGCAAACAACTGATAACTTCACCAACGAGGCTAATGGAGACACGTAGCCTCTGCGTGCTCATACAGAGACCAGCGTTCAGCCCGGACATGGAAGTGCTTCAGTGCAGCTTTGCTCATGGAAATGATTAATTATCCCCCTGAATTACACCTCTGTGAGATACCATGCTCTTAATTGCTGCATATTAGGAACAATTTCTTCCCCCAAAATGCTTGTCAAACCCTGGAATGGGCTGCCCAGGGCAGAGGTGGAGTCCCCATGCCTGGAGGGAGCTTGAAGCCATGTACATGTAGTGGCATGGTTTGGTGGTGGACCTGGCAGTGCTGGGTTAATGATTGGGCTTGAAGATCTTCAAATTCTCTTTCAACTTCAATGATTCTGTGTAGCACTTGCACAGTGCAAAATGAAGTGCCCCAAAGTGACACTGGCTTCGCAAACCATAACTGGTGACAAGTCCTGGAGAAACTTTCATGTGCATGTGAAATCTCACAAAGCAAAATGAGCCTTGGAGTAGGGTAGAAACCAACCCCCCTGCTAAAGCAGAATCACCCAGAGCAGATTGCTCAGGGTGACATCCAGGTGGGTTTGGAATCTTGGAGTGTGATACAAGGCCAGGTTGAATGGGACTTGGAGCAGCCTGGTCTAGTGGAAAGTGTTCCTGCCCATGACAGAGGGGTGGAACTAGATGAGTTTGCAGGTCCCCTTTAATCCAAACCATTCTGTGATTCTAATTCATACTGGGAAAAAATTATAGTGACAGCAGTGTTCACCTGTGCCCTGGAGATGTTGAGATGCATGGAGGACTAAACCAGTGACTAAATACTGTCTGTTATGGAAAAAGGATGATTGATTGCTGTGCTGATACTATCTGGGGGACTGCAGGAATCATAGAATCATTGAATGGTTTGGGTTGGAAGAGACCTTTAAAGGCCATGTAGTCCAACCCCCTTGCAGTGAGCAGGTACAACTAAAGCATGTTGCTCAAATTCCTGTCCAACCTGACTTTGAATGTTTCCAGGGATGGGGCATCTACCACCTCTCTGCCAGCTTGGGCCAGTGTCTCACGGCGTTCAGTCTGAAACTTCTTCCCTGTATCTAGTCATGACTGCAGCATGTTTAAATACAAGTGACTGCAGAGATCTTTGGACATACTGTTGGTTTTCCTTTGTTTAAAATAAAAGTCATTGATCTTGGGAAATCCCAACAAAGGGGAGTTAGGAGACACCAAAGGACCAGCCTCTTAAAAGAAAACCAGCAAAACTTCTAGTGCCCTGAGCCAGGTCAGGGTGAGGCCTCTGAAGGATGCTAGCTAAAAAGAAACAAGCAAAACCCCCCCAAGCCAACAGGGTCTGGAAAAGCTGGAGGAAAAGAGCTGCCTGGCTGAGCAGAGCTCATGCACGTGTTGTTTTTCCTGGATCCTGTGTGATTTAGCAGGGGCAGCCAGAGCCCCTTTCAGCCTGTGACTGCACGTTGTCAGCTCTGGGTTATCTCTCCCTGCTTTCCTTCAGAGCAGATAAGACGGTTATAATCAGCCTGGGAGCTTGTCTTGCTGGGAGCAGGCAGCTGAAATCAGTCCCTGGTGTTTACATCTCCTGACCTGCAAGTGGGGAAGGGAGAGCAGGGTTTGGCTCTGCTAATGGGCGAGCACAACAAAGCCTCTTCTCCCCCAGAAAGGCTTTTCCACACAAAAGTAATGAATTCTGCCTCAAACACAACCACAAAGGATTTTTATTCAGTGTGGATGAGCACCTCCATGGAGTCACAGAATAGTTTGGGTTGGAAGGGGCCTTAAAGATCACCTAGTTTTAACCTCCTGCCATGGGCAGGGACACTTTCTACTAGACCAGGTAGCTCAAGGCCTCATTCAACTTGGCCTTGAGCACCTCCAGGGAGGGGGCATCCACAACCTCCCTGGGCAGATTGTTCCAGTGTCTCACCACCCTCACTGTAAAGAATTTCTTCCTAATATCCAGTCTGCATCTTCCCTTTTCCAGCTTCAATCCATTCCCCCTCATCCTGTCACAACCAGCTCTTGTAAAAAGTCCCTCCCCAGCTCTCCTGTAGCCCCATTCAGGTACTGGGCCACTAGGAGGTCTTCCCAAAGCCTTTTCCAGGCTGCCCAGCTCCAACTCAACAACCTTGAGCAAAGCATGAAACTGCACTGGAGGTCAGAACATGAACAAGCAAGGAGAAGGTCACTCTAGGGCAGAAATAGCAGCTTCATCTTGGCAAGTAATGAGTTTTGCCTGCCCTCAGCCTCTGTGGCACAGATGTCTGCATGCTTTGGCTTCTTCAGTCCTGAAAGGCTGAGAGAGTTGGGGTTGTTCAGCCTGGAGAGGAGAAGTTTCCAGGGAGACCTTGTGGCCTTTCAGCACTTAAAGGGGCAAAGAAGAAAGATGGGGACAAAATTTTTAGTAGGGTCTGTTGTGACAGGAGAACTGGGGATATGGTTTAGGGGTGAGCTTTTTAGAGTAGGGTTATTGGTTGGACTTGGTGATCCCAAAAGTCTTTTCCAGCCTGAATGTTTCTGTGATTGTGTAAAAGAGAGAGGTTCAGAGTGGAGAGAAGGAAGACATTTTTTACGCTAAGGGTGGTGACACACTTGCCAAAGTTGCCCAGAGAGGTTCCATCCCTGGAACCATTCCAGGTCAGGCTGTTTGGGGCTCAGGGCAACCTACTGTAGTTGAAGATCACAGAATCACAGAATTGTTTTGGGTTGAAAGAGACCTCTATGATCATGGAGTCTAATCAGCCTGACACCATCATTAAGCCATGTCCTGAAAGTGCCATGTCCACACGTTTCTTGAACACCTCCAGGCATGCTGACTCCACCTCCCTGGGCAGCCTGTTCCAATGCCTGACCATTCCTACAGTAAAGAAATGTTTCCATGCTCATTGCAGGGGGGTTGGACTAGATGACCTTTAAAGGTCCCTTCCAGCCCAAACCATTTCTGTGATCAGGTGGAGAGCAGGAGGCACAGTTCTGCAAGGAGATGTAGATGGATGCATGAAGTATTGCACCACTGCACAACTTAATCTATATTTATCACTGCAACCAAGTGTTGATAATTAAAGACAATGATGGAATGAGGAAGGTTTGATCCAGGTGATGTTGTCTTGCAGGGCCACCAGTAACCACAAAGTCAAAGAGACAGTCGCCTTGGAGCTCAGCTACGTAAACTCCAACCTGCAGCTGCTGAAGGAGGAGCTGGAGGAGCTGAACAGCAGTGTGGATGTCTACCAGAATGACAGGTACACTGGGCAGGAGCTGCAAAGTGGGAAGAGTAGCTGATCACAGAGGATTTTATTTTCCTTATTGATGATTTTTTTTTCTTTTTCTGGGAGCATGAAGCCTCTCACCTTGTACCCATTGCTCTGCCTCCCTGCTCTGCCCAGGGTTCGGCCCTCTGGCAGGGACCATGAGGTGGTGCCTGAAGAACAGAAGGGGAACTTGGCATGGGTCAGATTTGCTGGAAATGGTTTTTCAACCTGAGAAGATCAATGTTTTGTTTCTAGAGCTGCAAGGTGATGCTAAAGGGCTGCAAAGATGCTGAGATGCTTGGAGCATCTCTGTGAACAGGAAAAGCTGAGAGACCTGGGACTCTTTAGCCTGGAGAAGAACAGCCTGAGAGGGAATCTTCTCAATACTCAGCAAGACCTAAAGGGTGGGAGCAAGAGGCTGGGGCCAGACTCTTGACAGAACAAGGGGCAGCAGGCACAAACTGGAACCCAGGAGGTTCCACCTAAACACAAGGAAAAAATTCATTCCTGTGAGGGTGCTGGAGCCCTGGAGCAAGCTGCCAGAGAGGTTGTGGAGTCTCTCTGGAGAGAGAGGTCACTGTGATCCTGGCCAGCCTGCTGTGTGTGACCCTGATGGACTGGATGATCTTCAGAGTTTGCTTCCAACCCCCACCATGGTGTGGTTCTGTGAAGAAGAGCAAACTCAACAGCTTTTCCTAGGAGATTCTGAGATGTTCAAGGATGGATGGTGCATCCTCTATGCACTGATATCCTAAAGCAGGAGGAATAGCTCAGAAACAGCCATCTTCACCCCTTTTCCTGATTATGCCACCAGAGCATGAGTGAATTCCAGCAGGTCAAAGAGGATATTTACTAGAAGAAATTAAAAGCACGACTGTTCATTTGATTGACCTCCTGTTCTGGTTGCTCCCACAGCAGATACTCTGCACTTCCTTTTCTCATCAAGGGTATTATCAGGGGTACATGCTGAAGATGGGCCAGCAGTGTGCTCAGGTGTCCAAGAAGGTGTCCAGCATCCTGGCCTGGATCAGGAATAGTGTGGCCAGCAGGAGCAGGGCAGGGATATTTACCCTGGAATGGGCACTGGTGAGGCAACACCTCAAATCCTGAGTTCAGTTTTGGGCCCCTCACTCCAAGAAGGACATTGAAGTGCTAGAACAGGTCTAGAGAAGGCAAATGAAGCTGGTGAAGTGTTTGAAGAACAGGTCTTGGGAGGAGTGGCTGATGGAACTTGCACTGTTTAGTCTGGAGAAGAGGAGGCTGGGACCTTCTGGCTCTCTACAACTCCCGGAAAGGAGACTGGAGCCAAATGGGGGGTTGGTCTCTTCTCCCTAGTATGAGGTGATAGAATGAGAGGAAGTGGCCTGAAATCAGGTGATAGAATGAGAGGAAATGGCCTGAAATTGTGCCAGGAATGGTTTAGGTTGGATATTAGGAAAAATTTCTGTACTGAGAGAGTGATCAGGAATTGGAACAGGCTGCCCAGGGAGGTGGTGGAGTCACTGTCCCTGCAGGTCACATGTGGACGTGTGTGGAAACGTGTGGACATGGCACTTTGGGACGTGGTTTAGTGGCCATGGTGGTGTTAGGCTGACAGTTGGACTTGATAATCTCAGAGCAATTCTGTGATTAGATTTTTTTTCTCTCTTTTTGAGGTTAAGCCTTTCTTTAATTGAGATGCTGTGTAGCTATGACATGCTTACCCAACACCCTGGGCTTGACTCACCAGAGCAGTAATCCCGGCACGCTTCCCAGCAGCAACACGGTGTGCTGGGGCAGCAGCCTGGAGTTGGGTGAGAAGAAGAGAATTCTCCAAGGCAGAACAGCCCAGGGATGCTGTAGCTATGTGGGAGCCTTCCCTTCCCCTGCCCCTTGATGGTCTTCTGGGGAGGGTTACTAAGCTGCTGGGGCCAGTGGGAGGTACAAAGACCAGGAGAGCATTGATGTCTCCATCCTGCAGAGTGCTGCAGTGAGATTAAGTGTAGGACCAGGATGATCCAGATTGTGTTAGATTTGGGGAGGGCTCTTACGGGAACAAAGCCAAGAGAGCCCTTATCTCCACCACCCTTGAGTGTTGCTGCACCTAGGAGGTCTATTGCCCTTCCTGAATGTAATTCTGGATATTGTTTCTTCTCTGCATTCTCCCAAAGTTCTTCCCTGTCAGGGATGCTCAGCTTTTCCATCCCACTGTGTGCCCTGCTTTAAAATCAGATCACCAGCAACAGCACCCCCCCAAACCCTGCCCAGGCCAAACAAAAGCCCCTTTGTGTGCTCCAGGCATTGGATTGGTGTGGAAACCTTGTTAGGCAATGAGCAATAATTGCTTTTTCTGCACTAATTATAGCTCTTGAAGCTGTTTATTCGGTATGAAGAGATGAAAATGTGGGTGGAACCTCCCTGCCCCACTCCCCAGGTTTTCCTCCCTAGAACAAGGAGTGATACATGCTAAAGAGTTATCAATGAATTCTGGAGGTAATGAGAGGGTGTGCAAACCTGGGTTGGTGAGGGCTTGATCCTGCTTGGCCCACCCTACACCATTTTGCTCCCTGCTAAACTTTTGGTCTCTCTAAACAAGTTCTCTGGGTGGCCAAGTGTCTGAGGGTGTGGTAACATGGCTCAGTGCTAGGACTGGGGACCTCCCCAAGGGATAAATGGGTATCAGGGAAAGAATTTCTGGAGCTGATGTGAGCTGCAGATAGCAAGGTGAGTTTCCATTCTCCACCTTTGTATACAAGAGTTGGGTCATAGAATCATAGATTGCTTTGTGTTGGAAAGAACCTTTAAAGGTCATCTAGTCCAACCATGCTGTGCTGAGCAGGGTCGTGTTCAACTAGAGCTGGTTTCTCAGGTCTCTGGTGTTTGCACATCTCTGTCCCCAGCAGCATGACAGTGCTCCCCCAAGGAGGACCATGTGTGTGTAGATGGACATAGTATCAGAATGATTTGGGTTGGAAGGCACCTCTGCAAATCATCTAGTCCAATCCTTGTGCTAAAGCAGCTTCACCTAGAGCAAGTTGCAAAGGATTGTACATGGGTGAGTTCTGGAAGTCTGCAGAGAGGAACAGCAGAATTGTTTGGGTTGGAAGGCACCTCTGGAGATCATCTAGTCCAACCCCTCTGCAGTCAGAAACAAGGGTATGTAGTATTTTGGGACATGCTGTATGATCTTCAGCTAGATCAGGTTGCTCACAGCCACATCCAAACCATTCCATCTGTGGATGGGATGTCCTCTCTGGGCAGCCTGTGCCAGTGCCTCACCACCTTTTCTTCCTTCTAGTCTAAATCTCCCTTCCTTTGTTTGAAAACTAAATGATGGGATGATGAGTCCACCCTGAGAGCCTTTGGGCTGTGGTTTTCTGCCTGCTTCAGGCTCTGCTCCTCATACCAGCAGAACATCACAATAGCTGCTAAGTGGTCTCTTCCTGGCTGTCATCCTGCAACTCCTTTTCCTTGGTGCTGCACAACTGCCCTGTTTTAATGTGGAAATACAAGCCACTCCCCAGCTGGGTGTTCCCAGACTTGTTATTGTCATCTTCATAGTTTTATGGTGATAAGAGCTATTTTTAGACAACTGCTTGTAGTTGAGGGAGCAAATTTCGATATCGGGCACAGGGCTGCAGCTCCACCAAGTCCTTATCAGCGCCAAGCACAGATTAGCAGGTAGGAGTGGGGTGAATCCCTGACCTCTGTTTACATCATGCCCAGTTCCCAAGGACTGGGAATTAAAGCAGCTTCATTACTGGAGCTTCTTTTATTGCTATGGGAATTGTTAATGGCCATGGTGGTCTTAGGCTGATGGTTGGATGTAATGATTTTGGAGGACTTTTCCAACTGTAATGATTCTATGGAGAGAAAAGAAGCTGGAGAAATAAAGGTGATGGGTTCAGGTTTTTCTCTGTCCAACTCTCCTCTCAGGCTGCTGTTCCTGACATTACATTGGGAAGAACTTCCTTCTGCTGTCCAAAGTCCTCTTCTAGTTCTATCTTTTTATGGAAGCAGCAGAAGCCCAGGAAAAAGAGCTGCTTTATCTTAGTCCCAGACACACACAAGTTCTCTCCAAAGCTTTTAAACCAACCACTAAATAAGTTGCTGTCCTAGAATCATGGATTTGTTTAGGTTGGAAAAGAATCTTCTGATCATCAAGTCCAACCATTAACCCAGCATTTCCAGGCCACCTCTAAACCTTAGCACCACATCTACACTGCTTTGAAATTCCTCCAAGAATGGGGACTCCACCACTGCCCTGGGCAACTTGGGCCAGGCCTTGCAACCCTTTTCATGAAGAAATTGTTCCTTATGTCAAACTTAAACCTCCTCTGGTGCAACTGAGGCCATTTCCTCTTGTCCCATCACTTGTTCTTTGGAAGAAGAGACCAACCACCACCTCACTCTAGCTTCCTTTCAGGGAGTTGTAGAGAGCCAGAAGGTCTCCCTTCAGCTTTGTTTTCTCCAGGCTGAAAAATCCCAGTTCCCTCAGCTGCTCCTCACCAGATTTGTTCTCCACAACCCTTCACTGTTTTCATTGCCTATCTCTGGACACTTTCCAGCACCTCAATGTCATTCTTGTCTTCTTCCAGTGAGTCCATCAGTGTCCCTATGATCCCTTTGGGCCTGAAGGAGACAAAGGAGCTGGATTTGCTGGCACCACTGAAGGTGAGCACAGGGGTTTTGCATTCTTGCTGTGATGCAAGATGATGGAGAGGAGTGGCCAGCACTTGGCAGGATAATTTAGCACATGGATCCAGTTTGGTGCTGTAGAGGAGACACTGCAGCAGCTGCAAAACACTTTCTGTTTTGGAACAGCAGCAAAAAAAGTAGATTTATGGGGTTAGCTGGACTAAAAACATGGGAAAGTGGGAGATGAGGGTCTGGAGATGCTGAAGAGCAAGAACTGGGCAGGGGAGGGGACAGTTTTCCCTAATGCAGGCTTCCTTGTAAGGAGAGCTGGCAAGCTGCTTATATGGAAACACTCAAAGTCACCCTTTAAATTGTGATAATCCATTTTGAAGGTGACTGAGAATTTTCTTTCCTCTTACTTCCCCATGCAGGGTTTCATCAGTGAACACTATGGAGAGGAGGGCATCTTGTTTGAAAAGGAAATCAAGGAGTTCATGGAGCTGCGGCAGGTTGGTGCCTCCTGAGTTGCAAAGTCTTGCTTTGACCTGTCCAGGAGCACTGTCTGAGGCTGCCACATTTTGCTCTGCAGGTCTCCTCATCCTCACTGCACCTTTATCCTTGTGTCTTGGGGTGCATGATTCCCACTCTAGGGCACCTCAGCTTTGGCTCATAGGTCACTAAATATTAGAAACCATTCAGGAAATGTGGGAGTTTTTTTGTTTGGGTTTTTTTTTTGACCCTGTCCTCTAATGCCCTGCTAATCTAGGACTGAAGAGCAATAAAAGTTCTTGTGCAATCCATGACTGGTTTATGAAAATTAGTTTACCCCCACCAAGGCTCTCTCTCCAGCCCGGAGAAGAGGAAATCCAAAGTAGTCCTGTAAAGGTTAGTTTTGTTCTCACCTACAAAGCCTCTCATCTAATTTCAAGTTGCCATGAAGCTTTGATCTGGGAGAGAGGAAAGAAAAAGCCTTGTTGAAGCTCTTGTGAAGAGCTTCATCCTGCTCTTCAGGCAGGAGAGAAGCCTTTCAAAGCCAGAGGATGGCAAAGCCCCATGGATACAACTAGGTGTTAGGAGAGCTCTGAACTTCCTCCCTGCCTCAGGTCAAAAGCTGAGGAAGCAAAAAATCCAGTTTCTTCTGCAGCCTGTCCTTGAATTTCTCCCTTAATATAATAATCTCAGTTTGGTTTAGGTGAGCATTGCCTCCAGCACTGGTTTCCAGGCTACTGGCTTTGGATTTAGGTGCCCCAGCACCACTTTGGTGCTTCCTCAACCTCCCCACAGCTGAACCTGTGCTGGGGGGCTGCTACTGCTCAGCATCTTGACCTCTGTCCTGTAGTGCTATTGATCTGGTCCTATTGTTCTAATAACTCAGGTGGAGTTTCTCTGTCTTGGACTGGCCAGTGCATGCAGCTCCATTAATTCAGCATTTCCTTCTGCAAGAGGAAACAGCCTCAAGTTGCACCAGAGGAGGTTTAGGCTTGGACAATGCTGGAACAGGTTGCCCAGAGATGTGGATAAGGCCCCATCCCTGGAGACATTCAAGATCAAACTTGATGGGGCACTGAACAATCTGATCTAGCTGATGTCCCTGCTCACTGCAGGGAGGTTGGACAAGATGACCTTTGAGGATCCCTTTCAACCCAATGCATTCTGTAATAAGGAACATTTTTTTTCTCATAAAGAGTTGTCAAACCCTAGCCCAGGCTGCCCAGGGCAGTGGTGGAGTCCCCATCCCTGGAAGTGTTCAAAAGCCATGTAGGGACACATGACTTAGTGGTGACCTGGCAGTGCTGGATTAGTGCTTGGACTTGATGGCCTTAAGGATCTTTCCCAACCAAAAGAATTCCATGATTCTATGATTGCTCCCACCTGAGTGTCTCCCCTCCTGTCCCCACAGGCGATGCGCACCCCGAGCCGCAACGAAGCCGGGCTGGAGCTCCTCATGGAGTATTACAACCAGCTCTACTTCCTTGACAGCCGCTTCTTCCCTCCTAACAAAAGCCTGGGTGTCTTCTTCCACTGGTTGGTGCAGCTTTCCTCATCCCACCTGGGGCATCACAAGTTGGGGGGGAGCTAGGCTCAAGCCTCTGTGATGGCATTGCTGCTGGTGGACACAAGGAGCTGGGTTTGCTGTTGCTCTGGGTGGGTTCATTAAGGGTGGCAGGAAAAAACCACAAGCTCTGAAGGAATGAGATGTGATGGGAACAGTGTCTGCAAGCCCCAAAAGAGCACTGAAGGCCCTCCAAGCTCCTCCTGCATCCATGGGTAAGGCCTTTGGTGGGAATGGACAATGACTGACTGTTCCCTTCCCCAGGTATGACTCCCTGACAGGGGTCCCCTCCCACCAGCGAGCTCTGGCTTTCGAGAAGGGCAGTGTCCTCTTCAACATCGGAGCCCTGCACACCCAGATCGGAGCGCGGCAGGACCGCGCCTCCCTGCCAGGCCTCAACCAGGCCATCGATGCCTTTCAGAAGGCAGCTGGTAAGTGGGTTCCTCCCTCCTCCAGCTCTCCATGACCATACAGGAATCATTTCCATGGGAACAATGCTCGTGAGTGCAAGAAGGAGGAGGGAGCAGTTGTGCAAAGAGGGACGGAGACAGGGCAGCTCCAAGGCTCCATGAACCAAGTGCGAGCTGGCACCATGCTTTCTTCTGTGGCTTGTGGGGAGGAGCTGAAATGACCCGACAGCCACCCACTTTGTGCCATGCAGAAGTAGGGATGTCCAAGGTGGGGAGAGGAGAGATGACAATCCATCTGTTTGCAGCTGAAGAAAGTTGTGGGCTGAAGGATGGTTTAGATAGCAGGGGAGGGACCCTCAACCTTTTTACCCACCATTTATGGTGAGGTGTTTGATGTGTGAGCTGGCTTGGTGGCTCTTCACTTCCTGCACTGCTGATGGGGAGACCTTCATGGTTTGAAAGTCTGACCCACTTGCTGACAAGCCCAGTGGCTACCTGGAGCTTCTTCCTCATGCAGGTGCCTTTAACTACTTGAAGGAAAACTTCTCCAATGCTCCCAGCCTGGATATGAGCTCTGCCTCCTTGAACATGCTGGTGCGGCTGATGGTCGCCCAGGTCCAGGAGTGTGTCTTTGAGAAGATGACCTTGCTATGTGCCCAACACGACTTCCTCTCCAGGCTGCAGCTCGCCCAGGAGGCAGCAAGGGTGAGCACCTCAAAGAGGGGAGGATTGGTGGGTCTGTCACAGTGGAGAGGCTCCTTTTGTGGTTGGTAGAACCTCCCAGGAGAAGAGGGCAGCCTTCTGTCGCTGCCTCCTGATGGATGTCCTACAACTCAACCCATGGCTTAGCAGCTTGCCTCTTGACAACCCAACAGGTAGAAGACGTCTACTCACTGGTACACCAGACGATGACCCAAGCCCACGTGAAGGATTATGTTCCCTTCTCTTGGGCCACCATGGTCCATGTCAAGTCAGAGCATTTCAAAGCCCTCTCCCACTACTTCGCTGCCATTGCCCTCTGTGACTGCCCCGGTGAGTACTGGCTCCTCTTGGTAGCCTCATATTTGGCAGGGAATGCAAGAGAAGATGTGAAGGGACATGTGATGGACAGAAAACCTGCAGTTCTGGGGATGTTCTGAGCTGTTGATGTTATTTCTTGACTCAGTGATTCATGCACAGGGCAGACTTCCCCCTGTATTTCTGGTGTGCAAAGTCCTTCCAAGAACGTGAGTGCCCCATTCCTGGAAACATTCCAGGTCAGAGTAGACAGCACTCTGAGCAACCTGCTCCAGTTGAACATGTCCCTGCTCACTGCAGGAAGTTGGACTAGATGACCTTTGAAGGTCCCTTCCAACCCACACCATTTGAAGATTCTATGATTCTATGTGTCAGCTGCCTGCTGACCATACATGTGCTGGTGCCCTCAGCTGGGCATCCTCCAAGGCACCAGGTCCTTGTGGTGGACCCAAACCCCATAATCTCCCTGCAGAAACTGGTTAAAGCTACTCAAATTTCATTACCAGTCTCACGGTCAGCTTCCATCCCAAGCTGGTGAGGAGCTGGTAGCAGGGTACACGTGGCTGTGCCAGAGCCAACCTGACGTGGCTCCATGGAGCCAGCTGGAGCGTGGATGTAGGGTGAGACCCATGATCTCCATCTGCATCATCACCAGCACCCTTGCAAGTGATTTTGGGTCAAGCAGAGGATCTGGAGGCGGGCAGTTGATAAATGCTTTGACCTGTGGTGCTGACCCATCACATGGTGGGGTGGCTGAGAAGAAGCTGGGAAGCTTCTTAGGGGGGTGGTTGCCAAGAACAGTACTGTGCTGGTGGTGGCTGCCAGACTGTCCTAGTATCCGCCCCCACTCTGGAGATTGCCAGTAATCTTGCTGCTGGGCTTGTGCCTCGTGAGTGTTGCAGAAGCAGGATTGAGCAAGGAAAGCTGCTGGGGTAGAGACAGGAGACAATGGGGTGCTGCAGGCCTGGAGCTGCTTGGAGACAGGTATGGAAGAGGATGGTGGTGAAGCTGGGTTTGTGTGGGATTACAAGAGACAGGTCCAAACCTTTCCACTAAAATTCTGAGGCTGTTTTCCCCTCCTAGTAACCTTAGGTGGTGAGGGAAACACAAACCTGCAGCAGATGTTTGATTTGGGTATTTGGAGATCCAGAGGATGATGATGAGATCTCACATACCAACTTGCTGGCCCTCCCTGACCCCCTTGTTCAGAGGAACAAATCTTTTTCTCCCAAATGACAGTAAACTCCTTAAACTGTGGTTTAATGCCACAGGGATGCTGGCACTGGAGTTGCTGGTTCCTTGCTTGCTGGATGATGATGCCAGGTTGCTCAACAGGCTTTGGGATCTTCTGTTAGGACCAGCAAATCCATAAAGCTGGCTGGAACATGCTAGGTTGCTTTTTACCATGCTCTTTTGCCAGGGAAGGAGGCTGCCATGCAACCCTGAGCTCCCTCTGAGCCAAAGAAGATTTGGAACAGCTCTGGTGGGAAACAACAGTGTAAAAATCACATGTGCAGAGCCCAGGGTGGTGCTGGGAGAAGCTGCACAGGCTGAATCCATCTTGGTTTCTCCATGATTAGGGGACTGCAACATTCCTCTCCCCATCAGTGCTGTCTTGGTTGTTGGGTGAGAGGAAGCTGCTGCTGAAATTATGGGGCTATGTGAACATGGGTGTGGCTTCCTGATCCCCTTGTGCCCAGTGCCACAGGGATCTGGGTGGCTGAGCAGTGCCCTGACTTCTCTCTGAGCTCATCCCCACCCTTCTGTTTCACACAGCGGCATCTGATGCTGAACTCCCAGAGCAGGAGAAGGCTTTCATCCAGTTCCACGTCACCATGCCCGATGGACCATCACTGCGTGTCCTGCTGCAGGACCCTGAGGAGAGGAGGAAGCTGGGTAAGAACATTGGTGGGGGCAAAGCCCTCAGTTTCTTGTGATGAGACGTCAATGCATGAGCAAAGCCCCATCATAACCCTACCTGTGTCCTGGTCTTCGTGAAGAGATGTGATGAGGTGTTGGAGGGGGTCTTTCCATGCAAAGACACCTCTTGGGTCTCTGTTAAGGTGTTGAGGACCAGCTCATGGTGCTTGCACCAACCTGTCCAGCTGAGTTTGACAGCAAAGCCCTGGGCACCGAGATCTCCTGAACCAGGTAACATCACCCAATGCAGTATGGAGAAATCTGTAGGAGTACAGAGATCCTGGAAGCTCCTTGACTTAGGCTTGCTGCTGACTTGGCTTGGTAACAAGAAGACACAGCAGATGCCAGGGGGTGGCTTTTTTAGCTGCATCAAAAGACTTGGGAGACAAAAACTTCCTCCCATGCAGATTTTTCAGCTTCAGGGGAAAAACAGAGCGTTGCTTATTCAGCTGAAGTCGTGTTTTGGCAGCTCCTGCCCAACGAGTTTGCAACAAGAGCAAGCTCAGCACCCTGGGTTTGGAGTGTTATCAACCACCACAGTCTGCCTCCTGGTGCTCTTTTGCCTCATTGCATACATGTGAAAAGAGACAGGTCCCTCCAGGAAGGAGTTTGTCAGGTAGCTGGACCCAGCAAAGTCTTGTTGGCTGCTTGGCCAGATTTCACTGCTAGAGATGGGAGATGGAGGACGTGCTTGAGGAGACTCCCTAACTGAACCCCAAAGTCAGAGCACTGTGGTAGAGCCACCCTTAGCTGCTGTTATGCAATCATTGAATTGTTTGCATTGGTAGTGAGCATTAAGACCATGAAGTCCAACCATTAACACGGCACTGCCAAGGCCACCACTAAATCATGTTCCTCAGCAGCACATCTACACAGCTTTCAAATCCTTCCAGGGCTGGGGACTCCACCATTGCCCTGGGCAGCTTGACAACTCTTTTGGAAAAGAAATTGTTCCTTATGTCAACCTAAACCTCCCCTGGTGCAGCTTGAGAGCATTTCCTCTTGTCCTATTTCTTCTTACTTGGGACAAGAGACTAACCCCTACTTGGCTTCAACCTCCTTTCAGGGAACTGTAGTGAGCCAGAAGATCTTTCTTCAGCCTCCTTTGCTCCAGGGTGAGCACCCCCAGTTCCCTCAGCTGCTCCTCACCAGGCCTGTTCTCCAGACCCTTCCCCAGCTTCATTGTCCTTCTCTGAACAGGCTCCAGCATCTCAATGTCCTTCTTGGAGTGAGAGGCCCAAAACCGAACCCAGGATTTAAGATGTGGCCTCACTAGTGCTGAGTCCAGGGGGACAATCACATCCTTGATCCTGCTGGCTGTACTATTGCTGATCCAGGGCAGACTGTTCATGGCCTTATTGGTCACCTGGGCACATGCTGCTTCATCTTCAGCTGACAACTTTCCAGATGCTCTTCCCCAGGCTTGGAGCATTCATGGGGTTATTGTGACCCAAGTGTGGGATCTGGCACTTGACCTTGTTGAGCCTCATCCCATTGTCCTTGGCCAATTTATTCAGCCTGTTCAGGTGCCTCTTTAGAGGCTAGCTACCCTCCCAGAATCACAGAATGTTAGTGGTTGGAAGGGAGCAGCTCAGCGCTCCCCACAGCTGGGTGTAACCTGAAAACTTACTTATGGTGCTTCAATCTCCTCATCCAGATCACTGATAAAGATGTTAAAGGCAACTGGCCCAGTCATGAGCCCTGGGGGACACCTTTTATGACTGGCCACCAACTGGAGTTAACTTTGTTCACCACCACTCTTTGTTCCTGACCCTCCAGTCAGATTTTTATCATCAGGTTTCACAATTTGCATCAGCCCAGCTTTCAGCTGTGCTGGGGGGAACAAGCTCAATCCAATATCTGCTGGTGAAAAAACAACTTTAGACCCCAGTCTCAGCTCCTGGTTACAAGAGGGGAAGAAGCTTGGAGCATTAAAGTCATCTCCATGGAAGGACGTATTTTTCCCATTCCCTTGTCTTCTAGTCTCATAACATGATGTTTTATTGGACATAATGCATTCCACCATCTTCAACAGAACGGAGCCAAGAGCTTGCACAACTTCCATGCTCAACCTCTGTTCCCCATGATCACAGAATCAGAGAATCACAGGATGATGGGGGTTGGAAGAGACCTCCTGAAATCATTGAGTCCAGCCCTCCTGCCAGAGCAGGGTCACCTAGGGCAGACCACACAGGAATGCATCCAGATGGGTCTTGAAAGTCCCTAGAGAAGGAGACCCCACAACCTCTCTGGGTGGCCTGCTCCAGGAGCCTTACAATAAAGAAGTTTCTCCTCATGTTGAGGTGGAACTTTCTGTGTTCCAGTTTGCATCTGTTGCACCTTATCTCACCACTGAAAAGAGCTTGGCCCTTTCTTCTTGCCCCCCACCCTTCAGGTATTTATAAAGGTTAGTAAGATCTCCTCTCAGTCTTCTCGTCTCCAGACTAAACAGCTCTTCCTCATCAGACAGATGTTCCAGTCCCTTCATTATCCTCATAACTTTCATCGGACTCTCTCTAGTATATCCTTGTCCCTCCTGAACTGGGGAGCCCAGAACTGGACACAACACTTCAGCTGTGGTCTCACCAGGACAGGATAGAGGCGAAGGAGAACCTCCAGGAGTTGTTGATAGTCAATAACACCTGGTTGCTTTCTTACTGCCGGTAGATGCTTTGCTCAAATATGATTGATTCCATTTGATACAACACTTTTGGGGAGTCTCTTCCTCTCTGTTGTCCATCAATATATTTCCTATGTTGTGACTCCTCAGGGGGGAATTTGGAGATCTTCAGGGTTTGTAGTTCTAAGTCTGGAGGAAGCTTCGCCCATCTCCCTGGGTTATGCTGCCACCTTGTGTCCTGATGCTGGAAGTGCTACAGGCACACGTGTGTCTATGACACGTCTCTATATATTTAGCCTTTTTTGGGTAGTTGAGCGTTGGATACGGGTATCTTGGTTGCAATCATCTCACCAAGGAGATGTTTGCATTGGTAGCCGTGGGTCATCATGATCTCATCTCTTCTGGCCATTTTCCTCCTGCACCATTTTCACAAGGGTGGAAGCACGTTGAAGGTAAGTTCATAGAATCATAGAAAGGTAGGGGCTGGAAGGGACCTCTGAGGATTGTCAAGTCCAAAGCAGGGTCACCTGGGGCAACTCACATAGGAGCACATCCTGATGAGCCTTGAGGGGAGCAAAGCGAGAGGAGATGCCAAAGAGGATGGGAAGCAGCAGGGCAAGGAGAAGGCTCTGCTTAGCCTAGAAAAGGAGACATGTTGCATCTTCCTGGAGCTAAAAGGCTGTCACCATGAGGACAGGGATTGATTGTCCTCCGTGTTCCCCCCCAGGGGACACAGGGTGATGGAGAGAAGTTAATTTGTGGAGGAGATTGAGGTTAAGCATTAGGAGGGACTTCGGGGGTGTGGTGGCAGCTCCTTCAGCAGCGTTTTTTGGGAACATCTGCCAGCTCTGCTGCCAGCGCCGGGGGGAGTGAAGTAGGTCACCCTTCAAGGTCCTACATCAGGGGCTCGAGCTGACGGCTGGGACCTACTCCAGTTAGAGCACGTTGAGCAACTGGCAGGCTGAGAACGTGACTGGGCTGTCCCTGAGTCACGTCGGGTTGGAGACAGCCACAGAGGCTGCTGTCATCCGTGGGCTGCGGAGCGGAGCGGGATCGGTGGCGGGGCTGCTGCTCTCCCCTTGGGCTGTCATCTCTCTGCTCCCTTGCAGGCAAAGCTCACCTCAAGAAAGCCATCATGAAGCACGAAGAAGCCATGAGGATCCACGGCTTGTGCAAGATCCTGCGGAAGATGGATATCCTGCAGGAGGTCCTCTCCTTTGCCCACAAGCGCTCGCTCAGCAAATACTCGGAAATCGACCACGAAGAGGACTTCTTTGAGACTGGAGATGCCCCAGAGATCCAGCGTGAGTGGCTTGGCTGGGGGGGTGCAGCTGGGGAGAGGATTTGGGCAGGTTGCATGGGCTGGGCAGACTCCACTGTACGTTCGTGGCATGTTGCTGTGGACCAGAGCTCCCTGAGTGGTGGTAGGGCTTCGCAGGGGGCAGCAGGGGCTTTGGGTTGTGTGTCTGGTCCTGGCTCTTATGGGTCATACCTCGATATAGAGCCAGAAGCTGCCACAACCACCTGACCCTCCCTGTATGTGTTTTTCTCTCCTCACCACTAGCCAAAACCCACCAGAAACCAGAGATAAAACCCCCCAGCTTCTCCCAGGTGAAGGTGACCGACCTCTTCCACAGGCTGGTACGTACAGCTATGGGATGGAGGTGGCCCCAAGGGAGCAAGCATCTCCTTCTCCTCCTTCCCTGTATCTCTGCTTGCCTGGTTTCCTCCTCCCCTGCAGCTTCTTCTCCCTCTCCCGGTTGCATTCATGGGTGGCTTTCCAAGGAGGATGAGCCATCTCTTCATAGACAGGGACCTGTGCAGGAGAAGGGCTGGGAGGGCTCAGGTCTGTCTCTGAAAGACCTAAATCAGTCATGAAGCTCCTGTGGTACACAGACACAGGCATTTTGGGTGGGCTTTACCCAAGGAGGGACCCTTTAGAGGAAGCTTTTTGAGGGTAGGATGGTGCCAGCTAAAAGGCACCAGGAAAATTCCAGCAGATCTTCATTCCTACCCTCCTTAGGGTCTGAGGGAGCAGGGCTGAGCTTTGGGGTTGCTGTGGGACTTTGTTCTGCTGTCTGTGTTCCCCAGGCAGAGGTTGGACGTATCTGGATTTGAGCAGCCCTTGGGCAGGCAGGTAGATCCTGCTCCTGTGGGAATAGAAAAGACAGGAAATTAGGAAGGATCTGGGTGGAATCGGACCCAGAAGAGGTTACCACCACCTCACCCTGCTGAGCTAGCCTAGCTGGGCTGCATCCCCCCAGAGCCAGGGAGTGGTGAGGAACCTCAGCCCAAATCATTCATCCTTGGGTGAAATATTTTTTCCTCCTGAAGCCAGCTCTGCCCACCAGAGCTTTCTATTTTGTTAGTGTCCCTGACCATGCCAAGACTTCTTCCTCCTGGGGTGATGCTAGGAGGATGTCCAGATGTAAGCCCTGAAGACCTCCCAAAGTCCTTCCCAACTTGCACAAAACTGCTGCTGCTCATAGTAGTTAGAAAATGTCTGGACTCAAGGATCTTTAAAGTCCTTAAAGGACTTTATAAAGCTTTGTAGTGCACAGATCTGCATTTTTTGGGTGTGCAGGAAGGATAAAAACACCCAACAGGCTCAAAATCACATCCTGGAAATGCAAAAGACAGACTTTCATGTTCTGCTTCCTCCCCCTCAGTGGGTGTTTGCGAGGTTGCACATCCTCAGAGACTTGTTCTTGCACCATAAGCTGGTTTCCGTGTTTCTGCCTCACCCCAGGGACCTCTTTCGGTGTTCTCGGCCAAGAACAAGTGGTACCCAGCACGAAGAGTCCACCTGAGGAGAGGAGAGAATGGGTTTGGGTTCACACTGCGAGGAGACTCCCCTGTGCTCATTGCTGGTGTCATCCCAGGGGGCTGTGCTGCTGTGAGTATCCCAAGTTCTTGCTGTCCTCGTGGAGATGCTGGAAGTGAGGTCTGAGGGGTTGCTTCCAGGGCTTCCGTGTGGTTTTAGGTCTTAACGCTCAGCTGGTCACTGTGTTGGTGTGCTCAGGTGCACACTTACCCCTGGTGGATCTCAGCTTGCAGATGGGTGTCATGAGGGAATTGGGATGTCTTTTAGGAGACACCTAAGGAAGAAGGATGGAGGTTAGCTCAGATTTTAACTGCTGGCATCTTCTTTTTGGCAAGCACCCAGCTCCCTTCTCCCCCATTTTGGGCTGTGACAGTGGGTGGAAGAAGATGGCAAGCCTGAAACGTGACTTACCTCAGTGAAAACTCTGTTCTATCAGGGGCACCATTGTTTTGATCTATCAGGGGCACCATTGTTTTCCAGCAGAAGTTTGCTGGAGCATCCTGGTGGGGGGATGCCCAGAAAAGTCTTCCTTCTCCCTCAGCACTGTTCATCATTGACCCTGAAAACCAGAGCCCAGCATCTCCGTAACAACATGCTCCTTAGCTGCAAGATCACATCTCCTTTTTAGAAGAGTAAGATCTTCTGAAGGCCCATACATGGTCCATACCTGGTCCATACCTGGACCTCTGGTGTATCCCAGCAAGGGACTGGACTCCAGATAGACACCAAAGTGCAGACATCCTTGTGTGGACAAGTTTCTAAACCTCCACTGCAGCTGGCTGAGTTGCTCCGAGCTCTGATGGTGTTCCCAGGTTGGCACATGGTTTCCTTCAAGCATGTCAAGAACCTTGTTCATGCCTTCATGGATGAAGGGAGTGCAAAGAACTTTGCTGAGCCTGTTTTCTCGAGGATCAAGGCTTGCAGGCAATGTTTTATCTGTTTTGGGGAGGATTGAGGGCTGCAGAATTTAACCTTTGTGGAAGAGTCAGAGAGGGATGAATTTTGCAAAGCTGTAGAAAGTCATAAGGCTGAGATGTCAAGTGTGACCATGTCCAGCAGCTGCAAAAGAGGCCCTTAGGCTGTGAAGCATCCCATTTTTGTGGGCATGCTGCAAAGCAGATGTAAACTTTTAAGGACCATGAAGGCTTCAGCTGTCTTGTAGGTGAAAGGTGGACCTCAACTCTCCCTGTAGGCCGTATCTCCACAGGGTAAGGACCTGTGGAGTAGGGTGGACACTGAGCAGACCTCATGCAGTGGCATCCAGTAGTTCAAACATGTGCATCCTCTCTCTTCACCCCTCCAGGAAGCTGGGCTGAAGGAAGGAGACTACATCATCTCAGTAAATGGCAAAGACTGCAAGTGGTCCAAGCATGCTGAGGTGGTGCAGCTGCTGAAGAGCACTGGGGAGGAAGGAGTGGAGATCATTGTGATAACCCTTCAGGGCTCAGAGGGACCAAAAACTGTAAGTCACATCCCAAGCTTGAGGTGGGCAGTGCAGAAGAGGGGGCATTTGATAAATGTTTATGACTATCTGAGGGCTGGGTGTCGAGAGGGAGGGGACAGGCTCTTCTCAGTTGTACCCTGGGATAGGACTAGGGGAAATGGATATAAACTACAGCACAGAAGGTTCCACCTCAGCATGAGGTGAGGGTCACAGAGCACTGGAACAGATTATCCAGGGAAGTTGTGGGGTCTCTGGAGACTTTCAAGACCCATCTGGATGTGTTCCTGTGCGACCTGTGCTCGCTCTGGCAAGGGGGTTGGAATTGATGACCTCCAGAGGTCCCTTCCAACCCCTAACATCCTGAGATCCTGTGAAGCGGTTCCCCAGTGTCTGGCTCCTGGGCTGGAACTGAGCGTCATGTCTACAGCAGAGGCGATAGAGTGGCTTCACACCCTTCTCCACTTGCCCAAGCAGGCGGACAGGAAGGCAGCGGCGATGTCCTCGGGCAGCGGGGCGCTGAAGAGCAACAAGGAGAACAACCGGAAGAGCCTGATGAACAGCAAGAGCGCCAGCACGCTGCTGGGCTGGAGCAAGAAGAGCAAGAGGAGCAAGAAGAGCACCTACGGCGTCCCCTTCACTGCGGTGGGAGACAACGAGGTCATGTACTGAGGAGGCTGCTGGGCCAGGTTGTGTCCCTCAGGCTCTGGGGCTGGCTGCCCTTGAGCCCTTGCAAGCACTGCTGGCCTCCCTGGGCTGCTGCTGGTGTCAGTGCTGCAAGGACCTCCCCACCCCGGGGACGTGCCGCCGGTCAGATCTTCTCCCGAGAGGCAAGAGATGCACAGACCCAGAGTCCTCTCTTTCCCAGCTCCCACGCTGAACCAGCCTTGACTAAACAAAAATGGGAAGACCACTGATTTAGTCCTAATTTTGAATTTTTTTCCTTCTTTTTGCTCTCAAGGGGTTGGAGGGAGCTGTGCTAAAGCAGAGACTGGTTTGTGCCTTCTGCTCTGTGCAAGGAGCAGCCAAACCAAGCCCCAGTCATTAAAGCAAAAAGCTGTAATCTTCTTTAGTGTCTCCTAGGCTTTCTCTGTGAGGTAGAAGATGGCACCAAGAGCTGCTGGCTCCAAGAGCCAAATCGTTCAGCAGCTCCAGCTGGAGGTCACCTTCAACTCCTCTTTTTTTTGGGAGAGGAGGTAGGATGGCCATCAATGACTTGTGGTGACCACATCATGAGATCCAGGCAGCACTGGGCTGTGCACCTCTGTTGTAGTACCAGTTAGAATCATAGAATGCATCAAGTTGGAAGGCACCTTGGAAGGTCATCTTGTCCAGCCTCCCTGCAGGGAGAAGGGCATCTCCAACTAGATCAGTTATGAATGTCCCAGTGAAATGGGGTGAAATTAGGATGGGTTTGACTTTTCTTTTTTAGTGTTTTGGGGTTGTTTTTTTGATGGACACGCAGACAGATGCAGCCCAGCTGCTTCTGCAGAAGAAAAGGGAAAGGCTGAATGTGTGTTGCATCGGTTGTCTCTCTTCTTTTAATCAGTAGAGGTGGATTGCCCTAAATATGAGAGTAGATAAATAGATAAGAGCCCTGGGGTTGTTGGGGTTTGGTTTGGGTTTTTTTTCCCCACACTGTATGAGATTAAAAGTCCAGGAAGATAGGTCCTCCAGATTATTAAATTCCTAAATTTGTGCTAGTGTTGGACCTTGCACACATTGCTAGTAGCCCTCACGCTGGGCTGATGGATACATGCAGCTTGGTAATTGTCCTGGACACGCTGGGAGACTCCAACTAGGCACTTAAGATAGATGGGCAACACTTTCTCCATCCCATTTCTGCCTCTTGGATTATTTTTTTCTGGAGGTTAAAGAGCTGTCTGGTCTCCAGTGCTTGAAGGATCTTGGGTTAGGTATAAAATACCCTTCAGAGACTCATAGATTCATAGAATGGTTTGGGCTGGAAGGGACCTCAAAGATGATTAGTTCCAACATTCCTGTCATGGGCAAGGGATGCACTAGCCCAGGCTGCTCAAGGCTTCATTCAGCCTGGCCTTGGACACCTCATGGCAGGGGACATCCACCACCTCCCTGGGCAACCTGTTGCAGGAGTTGTATGGGGTTTTATTTTTTAAGTAGTGGCAGAGAGGTTGTGGTGGTTCCATGAGGCAAGCAGGCACTGGCAGTGGGAGGTCACGGTGAGAACATCCCCTCCCGGGGTTGTTCCCGGGGTGCTTCCAGGTGGCGTAATGCCCACACAGCGAGCTTTTGGGTTTCAGTCAGGAGAACTAAAGGAAGGCTTCCAGCGCTGTGGTTTTGACCAAGATCCCTCTCCATAGACCATCTTCAAACCAGATTATGGATCTGGCTGCCACCATGAGGCCATCTGGTGCAGGCAGCATTTCCCCATCATCTTGCTTGGCACAGGGGTTGTGAGGAGGGGGGAGACAGGTTCACAGCAAAGGCCACCTTGCCCTGAAAGCATCCCAGCACAATCTTCTCCCTGCCCTTCCTAAACTGTGTGGCAGACATCTCCAAGCTAGAGATGGATTCCTTCCAGGGACACAGTGAGCCTGTGCCTCATGTCACCGCCCTCATCGCCCATCTGCTCTGCTGGTGTTGGTGGAGGGGTTGTGTTTGGTGCCAGTTGGAGAATCTCCCTAATTATGGTGGGTTTGGGTTTGGTTTGGTTTTTTACTTTGTACACGGACCTTTTATGGATTAAAAAAGCACTGATTCAGAAACTCTTGGTAGCTCATCTCTGTTGTCAATTACAGCTGGACTGGGAGCACCACCCATGGAGTAGAGCAAGCCATGGATTGGTTTTGCAAATGGGTTGAATTTGGGGGCCATTTGAACCTGTGTCTGGAGCTGTTGAGGTTGGGAGAGGAGGGTGGGTGTCAGGAGCACGAGACCTGGGGCTGTTTGGCCTGGAGAAAAGCAGCCTGGAGGGGATCTTCTCAATGCTCAGCAAGAGCTGAAGAACAAGGGTCAAGAGGATGCTGACAAACATTTCTTAGTGGTGCCCAGTGACAGGACAAGGGGTAACAGGCACACACTTGAGCATAAGAAGTTCCATCTAAACATCAGGAGAAACTTCTTTAATCAAAGGGTGATAGAGCAGTCGAAAAGGCTGCCCAGGATTCTCCATCTCTGGAGACATTCAAAACCCACCTGGTTGTGTTCCTGTGTGACCTCCAGGTGAACCTGCCTTGGCAGGGCAGTTGGCCTTGATGATCTCCAGAGGTCCCTTCCAACCCTTATCATTCCTTGATTAAGCTCTTGTACAGCCTGATCCAAGGCAAACTGAGCTCCTAAGCATCTAGACCAGCCCAACAACCCTTGGTTGAGGCATCACCTCCATCTCCAGTGTGGTGTACTGGGAGCTGGTGGCTTTGTCACATGAGTTATTTCATGGAATTAAGGTGAGAGGTGGAGAGTGGTGCTCAGACTGGACCTCATGGGGGTTTCTCCTGGAAAATATAAGGAAAGCATTTGAGAAAGATATCTTGTTCTCACCCAGCATGCTTTCATCACACCATGGACTGGTTTGGGTTGGAAGGGACCTTTGAGAGCATCTAGTTCCAGCCCCCACTGCCATGCAGCAGGGGAGACTTCCTATTAGACCAGGTTGCTCAAGGCCCCAGGTTTGATCTGCTTTTAGGCTTCCAAGGGGATTTGCAGGGTATCCTGCAAGATACCCTTCCAAGGGTATCTTGAGAGATACCACGGTGAGTACCTACCGAGCCAGGATGAAAATGACATCTGATTCTTGGGATGTATTTGTGTAACTTAAGGTGTTTCCCTCTATCAGACCTCCTCCTGTACCCAGCAGCAACCTCAGAGCTGTTTTAAGCCACCCACAGTAAGATCTTCTGCTGCAGCAGATCCTTTTCCCGCCCACATTCAGTGGATGCGGGAAACATGACTCCATAGCAGGGATGACGTATATTCAGATGAGATGTGTCCTCTATCAGCAAGGACCTGGTGCTCACTGCTTCTCTCCAGGACTGTCTTCTCCATCTGGACCTAGGAGGTGAAGATACCCTGTAGGATCCTGGTGGTGAGGGCCAACGTGGGTAGAAAGCTCAAGATCCATTGCAAAAACAGCTTTAAGAGTAGCTGGGAACTTGAGGTCTCTCTAATTTCTGTCTCTGAGGAGGGGAGTTCTGGGGTGGGCTCTGGAGCTGAGGCCAGGTATGACCAGATAATGCACCTCTTAGGGGAATGTTTTGACTAGAGAGAAAGTGCAAAGAAGGTTTATTTTTATCCCTGGTTGATTCTAGGACCCTTGAGGCAGCAAGGAGTGGTGCCCACCACCATGGAAACCCCATCAGGGAGAGCCCAGACATCTAAGGGATGTTCATCCCACTTTCCTGCCTTTGAGGTTGGATTTTCCTCCTCTCAGAGCTTGATAATAAAAATCTCCTGGCCCGTGTTTCAGCCCTTCCAGCGTGGTGGGAAGGTGTTTTGATTTTCCTCTCCATTAAGCACACAACAGATCTCTTAATAGAAGAGAAGCTACCTGCAGTGTCAGGAGCTGCGGCCGTGTCCTCGCTTCACGGCTCATTGGCAGCATAACCCATAACAGCTTCTCTGGGAGGCTACAAATTAATGCTCCTGCCTGTTCCCTGGGGACAACAGAGGGAAAGCAGCTACTGGGCTGATAGTCTCAGCCCCAAGATGGTTTGGTGCTGCTGTGCTGCAGCTGGGCAAGGTCCTATTGCTGCTTACTACACTGAATTTCCTAGAACCATGGAATGGATTGGGTTGAAAGAGACATTTAAAGACATCTAATCCGATATTCTGTAGTCAGCAGGGACATCTGCAGCTAGAGCAGGTTGCTCAGAGCCCCAGACAGCCTGGCCTGGAATAGTTCCAGGAATGGGGCATCTACCACCACTCTGGGCAACCTGGGCCAGGGTCTCACCACCCTCAGTGTGAAAAATGTCTTCCTTTTCTCTAGTCTAGATCTCCCTCTTTTAGTTTCAAACCACCACCCTTTGTCCTGTCACAGCAGGCCCTGACAGAAAGTCTGTTCCCAGCTTTCTTACCAGTCTAAGCACTGAAAGGCCACCATGAGGTCTCCCTGGACCCTTCTCTTCTCCAAGACAAACAACCCTAACTCTCTCAGCCTGGCCTCACAGCAGAGTGCTTCCAGCCCTCCCATCATTGCAGTGGCCTCCTCTGTCTCCATGTCTCTGACATGCTCCATGTCTCTGACATGCTGAGGATTCCAGAGTTGGCTCCAGCACTGCAGGTGGGGGTCTCAGCAGAGTGCAGCAGAGGGCCAGAATCTTCTCCTTCCACCTGCTGCCCACACTCCTGGGGATCAGCCCAGGACAGGGCTGGTTCTGGGCTGGGAGTGCACAATGCTGGCTCATGCCCAGCTTTTCACTCACCACTTTGCAATTTCAGGATCAGGTCCTTCAGCAGCACCTGTTGCTACTTTCAAGCAGTCCTGGACCAGGAGTGGATCGATGGTGCAGGGTGGGATACAGCAGGTTTTCTCCTGCTCCCAGGAAGGCCGCTGGTACTGTGGTCACTTTGTCCTGTTGTGTGTCCTCCATCATAGAATCATAGAATTGTTTTGGTTGGAAGATCACCAATGCCAGCCATTAACACTGCCAGGTCAGCACTAAACCATGTCCCTCAGCACCACCTCTCCAGGGCTTTTAAATCCTTCCAAGGATGGGGACTCCACTACTTCCCTGGGCTGCCTATTTACATCCCATGGAAGCTGTCACCCTCAGCCCCACATCCCAGCTTGGCCCTTCCGAGCACCCCGGTTCTCAGCGCACTGCCACCTGCTTTCCATCCTGCGCCCACTAGAGGGCAGCAGCAGCCTGGCCGCTGCTCCCACTCCTCG
Source organism: Dryobates pubescens (assembly GCF_014839835.1). Classification (NCBI taxonomy): domain Eukaryota; kingdom Metazoa; phylum Chordata; class Aves; order Piciformes; family Picidae; genus Dryobates; species Dryobates pubescens. Next base: position 14,083,550 of record NC_071625.1, on the reverse strand, counting down.
CAGCGCCGCCGGGCTACATCTGCTCCGGGAGGGCTGAAGCAGCCCTGGACCCACACTACCACCCAGGGTTGAGTAGAGGTATCCCTGGCTGCTCTGGAGACCAGCAGGCTGCACAGCATGGCATGGAAAGTAGTTTTCAACCATAACTTCTGCAAACTTCTTATGAGGCAAGTGTGCAAGTAATAAAGCCAAGGACTCTGAGCTCCATCCACCTCAGAAAGGAAGGCCTGAAATCTTGCTGGGAGCACCCATCCTGCTCCCACGAGCTAGTCCTGAGGCCCTGTTGGAGCTGCAGGGGAGAAACCAGCAGGTTCAGCGGCTGGTGGAGATGCAAGCTGGCAGCTTTGCACTAGAGGGCAGAGTCGTTACATGCTGAATGCTGCTCCCTGCAGCCTGGCCAATCCTTCCTCACTCCAAGCCACTGCAGTACCGGGTGGGATGGTGTTGGAGTCCCAGACTGCCCCGACGCTGCGTACCCCCACGGGCGCAGCTCTGTGATTTTGTGCAAACCCACCTACGTGCTCACACCCAAGCCAGCTCTTGCGCTAGCAGTTGTCTCAATGCTGCCCAGTGGGCAAAGTGCTGCTGGGAGAAGAAGGAAGACAAGATACCACCAGCAAGGAGCTGCCAGGCATCTGCTTGTCCCCAGGGTCTGCCACCTTCAGCTGCTTCCTGTCAGGGACAAAAGCAGTGGCTTGAGTTCCACCACTCCCATCCTTCTGTGGTCCCTGGGGAGTGCTCAAGCCCCTTCCCATGCACAGGAACAAGTATGTCCTGTGTGGGAGCAGGTCAGACCTGGCCCATGGTGGATCTGGTCTGGCAGTGGGGCAGGGATGGGGAAGGGACCACCTTTGACCTCTTGTGCCCTATTTTCTGTGGGACATCAGTGTTTCTGAAGGGTCTGTGCTCTGTAGTCCAAAAGAAGATGGGGGTGATGCTGGTCCTCTATGGGATTTATTCCCAGAACATGTCTGGAGTCATTATGGGTCAGCTTTTCTAACTTGGTAGCTTTCACACAGCCCCTTCCTTGTCTTAACTTGCAAAACTTTCACTTTAGACACAGCTGCCCTAGCCCAGGATTTGCACCTCCATATGAGGATCTGCTTCTGACCATCTCATTGCAAGAGCAGCAGCAAGAGTTTCCACTGCACCACAAACTTCCCTGGCATAAGAAACCCAGGCTAGACTAGAGGTGTGGGGCTTTCACAGACTGCAGGGTGCATTGGGAGAACATTCTGGGTCTACACCAAGCAAAAAGGTCAAGAGTGTGATGCTGTGGTGCAGAGATCATGCTGTGATGAGGGAAGGTCATGTTGTGGAGCAAGGTGGACATGCCATGGGGCAAGGAGCTCATGCTGTGACGAAGGAAGGTGATGCTGTAGGTCAAAATGGACCTGCTGCGGGGCAAGGAGGTCATGTTGTGATGAAGGAAGGTCATGTTGTAGATCAAGAAGATCATGCTGAGAGGAAAGCATGTCAAGCTGTGGAGCAAGAGAGCTGTTGGTCAAGAACATCAGCCTAGCACAATGGGGCTATTGAGCTACAGTCATGCTACAGATCAAGGATGTTGCACTAGGGAGTAAGAGGGTTGTCCTGTGGTGCAAGGTAGACGTCCTACAGGGCCAGTGGGTCCTGCTATGGGGTAATGGGGTCATGCAGTGAAGCAGGAGGGGCATGCTGGGGAATAACTTAGACATGCAGCAGGGCAAGAAGGTCATGAAATAGGGCAATAGGGGACATACTGGGGAGCAAGGTGGTTGTGCTGGGGAGCTAGAAGGCTGTCAGAGTCCTGGTTCTCAGCGGAGGTCCCTCATGTGTAGGAGCAAGTGCAGCTGGTGTGACCTCACTCTGCATGAGTTAGGCAGGGATTTGCCTTTGCTTTGAGCCAAGCCAGCAACCTCCATGACTCCCCAGGAGCTGTGTCCTGCTCAACTCCTGGAGACCAGGTACAAATAAACCCTGCAGCACAAATTCAAAGAATCACAGAATCATTAAGGCTAGAAGAGATCTCTAAGATCATCAAGTCCAGCCACCAACCCTACACCACCATGGCAATACACCCTGTCCCAAAAGTGCCATATCTACATGTTTTTTGAGCACCCCCAGGGATGGTGACTCCTCCACCTCCCTGGGCAGCCTGTTACAATGCCTGACCACTCTTGCAGTGAAGAAATTGTTCCTTGTATCCAACCTAACCTCCCCTGGTGCAGCTTGAGGCCATTTCCTCTTGTCTTATCACTTGTTTCATGGGAGAAGAAACCACCGCCCACCTGGCTCCAACCTTTCAGAGAGTTGTAGAGAGCCAGAAGGTCTCCCTTCAGCCTCCTTTTCTCCAGACTAAACAGTGCCAGTTCCCTCAGCTGCTCCTCACCTGCCCTGTTCTCCAGACCCGTCACCAGCTTTATTTCCCTTCTCTGTACATCCTCCAGCCCCTCAATGTCCTTCTTGAAAACTGACCCCAGAATTCAAGATACAGCCTCACCGGTGCCCGATATAGAGGGACAATCCCTGCCCTAGTCCTGCTGGCCTCCCTGCTGCTGACACAGACCAGGATGCTGGTAGCCTTGTTGGCCACCTGGACACACAGTGGCTCACGTTCAGCCAGCTGTCCACCATCACCCCTGGATCCTTTTCCACTGGGAAGCTTTCCAAGGTGGTGCAATTCAAGGCAGAGCTGCGAGGTGCCTCTTCCCTCTTTCTCCCGTGGAGCACCTCCTTGCGTACCCTCCGACTTTCCCAACCACTTCATCTTTTCTTCCCCATCTTGGGAGCAATCCTCCTTTTTGTTTTGCTTTCTAATCCCCTGCAGTCACGAAGAAGCAGGGCTTTAATGGGAAGGACAGAAGTGAGCCGTTCGGAAATGGCTGCTGAATCTTTAATAAAGCAAAACATTGCCTGGACCATAAACATGTGATGACAGCAACAAGAGGCTCTCAAAGCTTCTTGCCTGCCTGGTGGTTCTTTACTTAACTCTACCATAATGGCTTTAATAGCCCGGGAGGGAGCTGAGGTGAAAGTCCTATTAAAAAATGTATTTCCGAATTTAATTGAGGCTCCATCTGTGGGGAAAGACAGAGGAGAGGTCGCTCCACAAGAGAGCCATGAAGGGGAAAAAGAATACAATAGAGCCTCTCTCCACTTCTTCACTCCCCACCCCAGCTCCTGCCCTGCCTGGTTAGTGCCCAGCAGCACAGAAGCATGGAATATTTTGGTTGTAAAAGACCTCTAAGGTTATTGAGTCCAACCTTTAAGCTAGGACCGCCATGCCCATTAAACCCTGTCCCAGCAGTGCCTCAGCCACACCTTTCTTGCACACCTCCAGGGATGGTGACTCCACCACCTCCCTGGCCAGCCTGTTCAATGCCTGACCACTCTTGCAAGGAAAGAAATTGTTCCAAATATCCAACCTAAACCCTCCCTGGCACAATTTCAGGCCATTTCACAGTCTCAAGCTGCGCCAGGGGAAGTTTAGGCTCGAGGTGAGGAGAAAGTTCTTCACTGAGAGAGTTGTTAGCCAGTTGCTATCCAGGGAGGTGGTGGAGTCACTGTCCCTGGAGGTGTTCAAGAGGGGATTGGATGTGGCACTTGGTGCCATGGTCTAGTCATGAGGTCTGTGGTGACAGGTTGGACTCGATGATCTTTGAGGTCTCTTCCAACCTTGGTGATTCTGTGATTTCCTCTCATTCTATCACCCAATACTACAATCCCAGCCATGAAGATGGAGCTGGGGGACCTTCAGAATATTCTTTTCTTGGAGGACACAATTTCAGCTCTCTGGGACTGTCCATTTCATGAAGGGGAACATCTCCATTTATGATGCATCTCCTCTGTTTTTGAAAGGATGCTCACTTCACAGTTGGCCAGGAAGAATGGCTATGGGCCACAAAGCACATCAGCACATGGGCAGCACCACCATCCATACTGAGGCAACATCACCATCCATATTGGGCACCACTGTCTGACTGTGCTCTGTGGTGGCCTCACCAGAGGTATGACCTGGGCAAAATATTGGACTGGCCTCCCAGTCACCCATTAGTCTGTTCAGCTGTATCCACAGATTCCTGTATCCACCTGGTCCCACAGGCAGCAGCAGCATCAATCTTTTTGCCCCAGGTCCATCACCATCTGTTCATCCATCCATCTATTCATTCCTCTCTATCAGTCTATCTATCCACCTATCTACCTACCTATTTATCTGCCTCTGGATCCATCTATCTGCCCATCCATCTAACCATTCATCTATCTACCAGTCCATCTATGCACCTATCTGTCCATCCATCTCTTTACCTATCAGCCTATCTATATATCTAGCCACCTTCTCTAACCTTCCATTGATCCATCTGTCCATCCATCTATCTCTCCATCTGTCCTGTCACCCAGCACTGAGCTTTTCACCATCCAGCTTTGTACACTGAGACCTTTGGAACCCTTTAAAGAAGTCACCAGGGATAAGACTAGCACTTCGGACTGGAGACATCCCCCATGTCCTGGATCACCACCGTGTGGGGCTAGACATGCTGAGAGAAGAATATTTCTCTCTCTGTTAGAAGATGGATGGATGGATATGAGGACAAAAAGTCAAAGAAGGTGGGTGGATGGGAGGCAGGAAAAGGAGGAAGGGAAGAGGAAGCTGTTGGGGTGAGGGTGGGAGACACCCCAGTCTACTCAAACCATGCAGATGGATGGTAGATAGGAAAAGGAGAAATGGAAGAGGAAGCAGTTGGGATCAGGGTGGGAGATATCTCAGTTGCTCAAACCGTGCCAGCCACGACAACTCAAATTAGTGATGAAGAAGATGGTTCAGGGGAGGAGGAATTCACTCCTTCCTCCACCCCCTTCCCACGTTCCCTCTTGTGGAGCATCACCCTGAGTCAGCAGATCTGCCGAGGTCACGCCACCAGCTCTATTAATTGGATTAATAAAGATGCACGTCATGGAGGTAATTACCTGCTAATTGGGGCTGACAAGGTTGTCAGGGTTTGTCCCTCCAAGGGACAATTTCCCGTCCCCAGCCCTCCCCTTCCCCACCACGTGCCGAGTCAGTCGCATTAATGAAACATCACCAAGTCCATAGCCTTCTGCTGCCAAACCCGGAGGAGCCTGCTGCCTCCGGAGCCATGTGCCTCCGCAGGCTGCTGGCATCTGCCACCTCCAGCCACCAGCTCCACTGGGGAGCACGGCCCAAGCTGTTGGCACCCAGGTAGCAGGTGCTGGGGTCCAGAATCATAGACCTCTGAGATCAAGTCCAGGCACTGACCTACCACCACCATGGCTGTTAAGGTACAGAGCAGAAGGTGCTGGTCTCTTATCAGTGCTGTCCCATGATAGGATGTGAGCAACGGATACAAACTGGAACCCAGGAAGTTCCAGCTCAACGTGAGGAGACACTTCTATAGTGTAAGGGTACTGGCACCCTGAAGCAGGCTGCCCAGAGCAGTTGTGGATTATCCTTCTCTGGAGACTTTCAAGACCCATCTGGATGCATGACCTGCCTGGGTGCCCCTGCTTTGGCACAGGAATTGGACTTAATGACCTGTGGAGGTCCCTTCCAACCCCTACCATTCTATGATTCTGCATCCCCAACATAACACCTTAACTCTCTGATGATACTGCAAGGTGCCAAGAGGAGACACACGGATGCTGCAACCAGGGTCAATAAACATGTATTGATGTACAGCACCTCTCATGCTAGGATATCCAAGAACTTATAGAAGGCCCTCAACTTCATAGATTCATAGATTCATAGAATAGTTTGGGCTGGATGAGACCTCAGAGATCATGCAGTTCAAATTCCCTTGCCATGGACAGGGACACCTCCACTAGAGCAGGTTACTCAAGGTCCTGTCCACCCTGGCCTTCAGTACCTCCAAGGAGGGAGCATCCACCACCTCCCTGGGCAACCTGTTCCAGTGTCTCACCATCCTCACTGTAAAGAATTGCTTCCTAATATCCAGTCTAAACCTCCCCTCCCCTTCAACTTCTTGAAGGAAAACCAAACTCCAGCACCCCCACCATGACACACAGGTGACTCTTTCAGAGCAGGAAACACTGATTGGAAATGAGTTAAGAAAATAAATTTCCCTGAGGAAAGATCTCAGCCTGATGATATCTCGGTGATGAAACCTTTCCACTCTGCCAAAAACTTTCCCTGCCCTTTCCCTGGAGCAAGTCCCTGCTGTCAGTCTCCAGCTGGGAATCATCTCTGCCTCTCCCTGGCTTCCTGCCTAAGTGGAGATACCCAACATATGTCCAAACTCCTTGCCCTGCACGACCAGGATGCTCCAGGGCAGCCCAGTGCTGAGCTCTGCACAGCTGGATGCTAAATCCTGCAGGTTTCGTGCTGTGCCTGTATGTTCTACACAGCTGGATGCTGCACAGCTGGATGCTGAGTTGTGTCAGGCTGTGCAGGGATAAGGAGCTTGGCACAGCTGGATATGACCCTGGCATGGTTGGATGCTGGGCTCTGCACAGCTAAATGCTTCCCAGCCTGGTGCTGAGCTCTGTGTGGGTTGGTGCTGAGCTCCTCTGCATGAGAAGCCTGGCACAGCTGGATGCAGAGTTCTGGATGGAGATTTGAAGCTGGCAAAGCTGGGTGCCAAATCCAGCACATCTGAATGCTGCCCAGCCTGGTGCTGAGCTCTGCATGGGCTTCTACTGATTCTCACACAGCTGAGGAGCTTGGCACAGCTGGATGCTGTGCCCTGGACATTTGGATCTTGAACTCTGCACATCTGGATGCTTTACTGTGCAACAGTGCTTTACACAGCTCGATGTTGCTGAGCTGGATGCTGCAGAACTGGATGCTGCAGAACTGGATGCTGAGCTGTGCCAGGCAGGTGATGTGTCCCACACAGGGATGAGGAGCCTGGCACGTCTGGATATGACTCTGGCATAAACATCCAGAGTCTGGTACAGCTGAATACCAAATCCATCCCATGGATGCTGAGCCCTGCACATCTGGATGCTGCAGGGGCCAGGAGGGAGTCAGATGAAGTGAGATTGTGCAGCCTCAGCAGCGCTGCAGCCTTGATGTGCTGAGCTTCGGGGAGCAGATAACAAACTGGGTATTAAGGGGGGGGCTGGCCTCACATAAAATGCTCAAGGGCTTCATGAGGAACTGGTCATGCCCCAGTAAACATAATCAGCACTGGTTTGAGTTTATTCTTAGCTGTGGCTGCACCAAGGCCCTAGTGGGGTGTGGGCAAAACCAGTGAGTCACTGCCTGGGGAAGCTCAAAAATGAAGAGCAGCTGGTGGGACTGGGAGGACTGCAGGGGTCAGAGCCTGTCCTTGCAGTTGGAATAACTGGTCAGGCTGGGAGGGTGCTCCATGAGGTCTGTGAAAAACAAGGAGGAGGGTTACATGGCTAGCAAGGATCTAAGGGCTTGGACTCAGTTCAGCCCTGCAGGAATATTTGGGGTTTGCCCTGTGGAGTTGTCTCAGCCCTCCAGACAAAGCCCCCAGATCTTTTGTACTTAGAATCACAGAATCATTGTGGTTGGGAAAGAGCTTTAAGATCATCAAGACCAACCACTATCTAACTCTACTTCCTTGGAGCAGAAGGGAACCTGAGGGCTTTTCCCATGCTGAGCTGTCTCAACCCTTCACACAAGCCCTCTTCCTGCCTCTTGTACTTAGAATCACAGAATCATTGTGGTTGGGAAAGAGCTTTGAGCCGTGGAGTCCAACCATTATCTAACTCCATTTCTTCAGAGCAGAAGGGAAACTGAGGCAGAATCACAGAATATTTTTTTTTTGGTTGGAAAAGACCTTTAAGATCATGGAGTTGGAGTCCAACCATGATCTAGCTACTTCCTTGGAGCAGAAGGGAAACTGAGGCAAGTGGGGTCAGCTGGCTGGGCTGGCTCTGCTTCTAGCCTTTATCTTCTCTAATCACCAGGTTGAGGGATGGGAGGTGGCATTTCCTCAGCTGCTTATGAGATAGAACCAAATCTTTAAATCCTTCCTGAGCTGAAATCAACCTCCCTGCCCAGAAGCTGTCTTGTGGAGAAGGTCTGGGCATGAAATTGCTTGAAGAGCCATTGAATTGCCACACATGGGTAGTACCACTAAGAGGGTGTGACTGCAGAGACTTCTTCCTGAGCCAATCTGGGACACATTTTGTTTCTCCTCTTTTTTTAAAAAAGATTGTTTTGATGTTCTTTTATTTAAGTCAGACCCAGGCAAACATGGTCATTTGTGTGAGTTCTGTAGCTGGAGGTGGCATAGCATCAGTATCAGTCAAGGTTGGAAGGGACCACAAGGATCATCCAGTTCCAACCCCCCTGCCATGGGCAGGGACACCCCACACTAGATCAGGCTGGCCAGAGCCTCATCCAGCCTGGGCTTAAACACCTCCAGGGATGAGGCCTCAACCACCTCCCTGGACAACCCATTCCAGGGCTTCACCACTCTCATGATGAAGAACTTCCTCCTCTTGTCCAGCCTGAATCTCCCCACCTCCAGCTTCATTCCATTCCTCCTAGTCCTATCACTACCTGAGATCCTGAGAAGTCCCTCCCCAGCCTTCTTGTAGCCCCATTCAGATACTGGAAGGTCACAATGAGGTCACCTTGGAGCCTTCTCTTCTCCAGACTGAACAGCCCCAACTCTTTCAGTCTGTCCTCATAGGAGAGGTGCTCCAGCCCTCTGATCATCCTCATGGCCCTTCTCTGGACACCTTCCAGCACCTCCAGAGCCCTCTTGTAATAGGGGCTCCAGAACTGGAGGCAGTACTCCAGGTGGGGTCTCACCAGAGCTGAGTAGAGGGGGAGAATCACCTCCCTTGACCTGCTGGCCACACTTCTCTTGATGCAGCCCAGGATCTGATTGGCCTTCTGGGCTGCAAATGCACATTGAGAGCTCATCACAGTATCACCAAGGTTGGAAGAGACCTCAAAGATCATCAAGTCCAACCTGTCTCCACAGACCTCATGACTAAACCATGGCTCCAAGTGCCACGTCCAATCCCCTCTTGAACATCTCCAGGGATGGTGACTCCACCACCTCCCTGGGCAGCACATTCCAATGGTGAACAATTCTCTCCGTGAAGAACTTTCTCCTCACCTCCGGCCTAAACTTCCCCTGGTGCAGCTTGAGACTGTGTCCTCATGTTGAGCTTCTCATCCACCAGCCCCCCCAAGTCTCTCTCCTCAGGGCTGCTTTCCAGCCAGTCCCTGCCCAGCCTGTATTTGTGCCTGGGATTGCCTCAACCCAGATGCAGGACCCTGCACTTGACTTCATCTTCTCCCAGAGCTTGTCCTTCCCTCATTCACAGCTGAGATCATAGAATCATTAATGTTGGAAAAGACCTTTAAGGTGGTCAGGTCCAGCTGTCAACCTAATACCACCATGCCCACTAAACCATGTCCCTCAGCACCACATCTAAATGTCTTTTAAACCCTTCCAGGGATGGGGACTTCACCACTGCTCTGGGCAGCCTTGTCCAAGCACTGACAACCCTTCTGGGGAAGAAATTGTTCCTCATGTCCTACCTAAATCTCCCCTGGCACAATTTGAGGCCATTTTCCCTCATTCTATTACTTGTTCCTTGGGAAAAGAGATCAACCCCCACCCAGCTCCAACCTCTTTTCAGGGAGACAGAAGGTCTCCCCTCAGCCTTCTCCTCTTCAGACTAAATAACCCCAGCTTCCTCAGCTGCTCCTCACAAGACCCGTGCTCCAGATCCTTTGCCAGCTTCATTGCCCTTCTCTGGACACATTACGGCACCTCAATGTCTTGTTGGAGTGAGGGGCCCAAAACCAAGGCCAGGATACAAGGTGTGACAGGAGTTGCACTATGCTGGTGTTATCTCCACCAAAATTCAACAAAAAGGCATAGAAAAAGAGGTTGAGAAAGTAGGAAAGTCAACAAGCTGAACTTCTATCTTGGTACCAGGACAGATGATGCAGAGAGTGTTTGAAAGAAGGCTTTTGATGCCCCACACCAAGGACCTGGCTGTTCAAAGGGGGGCTGGGCTCTCCATTCCATGCTTCCCACCAAAGAAAGAAAAGGAAATGAAGAAAACATGGAATTGTTACACTTGGAAAAGACTTCTAAGCCCAACCATCAACCTAACCCCACTGTGGCCATTAAACCATGTCCTGAAGTGCTATGAAACATGATTAGAGCAAAGAGATTAGGCCAAACTCAGGAGCCCTTGAGGCAAAAGCTCATCCCCAAAGGATGCACCATCATAACCTGACAAAAAGGCAAGTAGTGAAGAGCAGCAGCATCATTTGCCCCCAATCCCTCTGGAGACAGAGGCTGAGGAGGCCAGAAGGATGTCACAAGGCCCATAATGGCTCCACACTCTGCTTTTTAAGCCAAGAGCTGCTTTTTGAGAGCTCTGGGGTAAGCAGGGCAGGAGACACCAAGCTGAGGCCAGCGTAGGAGGAGAGTGATTATGTGAGCCATAAATCAGCAGCGTGGGGCTGATGATATAATAATGGTGATATGATGTCATCTCTATCCTGACCATTGATTTTTTGGGTTACTTTCTTGCTTTTTTTTTTCCTTGCTTGCCTTTTTCCCCCCTTGCTTTCTTTCTTTTCTTTTCTTCTCAGTCAACCAGCTTTTCCCATCTGTGACCCTGCCCAGTCCATGCTGAAGCTGCTGCAGCTCTTTGTTGATTGAGCCCCAACACTGCCGCAGTGGCAAAGAGCAACCCTTGCATGGGTGAAGCACCTTGGAGGACCCCACACCATGAGTACCCTTGATGAGCCACCAAGCTGCTCCCTGTCAGCTGATAGAGCAGCCCAGTGGCTCAAGGGTTCCTGGGTTGCCAGAGACTGGTATCCTGAAGGGAGCATCCAGGGCTGAACAAGGTCTGTTAAGACTTGTTTCTCTCTCACAGGTCAGAGACATATTTCTGGTGGCAGGAAGACCTTCTTGTGGCCTTAAAGGGGAACTAGAATAGTGCTGGGGACAGAGTTTTCAGTATGGCCTCTTTTGACAGGAGAAAGGATGATGGTTTGAAACGAAAAGAGGGAGATACAGGCTGGAGAGAAGGAAGAAATCTTTCATGCTGAGGGTGGTGAGACCCTGTCCAGATTGTGCAGAGAGGTGGCAGATGCCCCATCCCTGGAACCTTTCCAGGTCAGCTTCAGAGGGGCCAATCCAGGATTTGAGAGACCAGACCAGGACCAACACAGCTTCATGTCCCACGGCACTGCCACCATGTGCCAACAGTCTGAACCCATCTCTGCAGCCAAGGTGCAGGGTAGGGATGAACCCCATTTCCCAGAGCACTCAGTAGAACAAAAGGCTCTTTTTCAGAAGCAGACCTGCTGGGAAATGAACCCCAGTGTCCTGTCCTCTTCCCAGCATCAGCTCCTCTCATCTCCCATCTGACCCCTTCCCACAGGGTCTTTACCTTGTGCCCATCCCTACTTAACATTGGGCTCACTGGTGACAACCTGGAAGATATTTTGGTGGCATGACCAGATATGTGTGGATTTAAGCCAGAATGGATGATGCCCAGCAACATCACCATGCAAGTGCCACCACTCATATCCCTGCAACCCCAAAACCCCACAGCCAAAGAGGTCCCAGCCACCTGCCCCAACCCTATACTTATGGAGTTCATCCCCACCTTCATCTCTTCTCAGTTTGCTTCCTTCTTTCTCCATAGCCCTACCTGGCTGTAAAATGATGACATCTCTCCTGAAAGGGATTTGTGGCTGGTAGTACACCAGGATTTTCACTTCTCCTCTGGGATCCATTTGTGGAGTTATTGCTGTAAGGTAGACAGTTGCCACTGCACCTTGGGCAGCCCTCAGGTGGGGGAGGTGGACAGATTGATGGGAGGTTTCCCTTAGAAATATTAAAAGAAAAGAATAATTATTTGGTTTAAAGAACAAAAGAAAGAATGGAAAAGGGAAATAAAACCAAGTTAAACCCCCTCCAGAGCCTGCATAAACCTCCCCCTGAAGAAGAGGGAGTTGGGAAATTGCTGTTGAAGGCCACCAGCATCCTGGCTTGGATCAATGATAGTGTGGCCAGCACGATCAAGGATGTGATTGACCCCCTGACCCGGGCACTGGTGAGGCCACACCTCAAATCCTGGGTTCAGTTTTGGGCCCTCACTCCAAGAAGGACACTGAGGGGCTGGAACAGGTCCAGAGAAGGGCAACAAAGCTGATGAAGGGTCTGGAGAACAGGGCTGGTGAGGAGCAGCTGAGCAAACTGGGGTTGTTGAGTCTGGAGAAAAGGAGGCTGAGGGGAGACCTGCTGGCTCTCTACAGCTCCATGAAAGGAGGTGGGAGAAAGATGAGAGACAGTCTGTTCTCTCCAGTAACAAGTGATAGGACAAGAGGAAATGGCCTTAGGTTGCATCAGGGAAGGTTTAGTTTGGACACGAGGAACAATTTCTTCATGGAAAGAGTTGTCAAGGCCTGGCCCAAGCTGCCCAGACAGTGTTGGAGTCCCCATCCCTGGAAAGGTTTCAAAGGCATGGAGCTGTGGTGCTGAGTGCTACAGTTTAGTGTCTGACAATGCTGGGCTAATGGTTGGACTCAATGATCTTAAAGGGCTCTTTGAAGTTTGGCTTATATCTCAAACACCACCAAACCCCCTTAAGACGAGGGGACTGGCCTCAGGCACCTGCAGAAGACTGCGAGGGGATCTTCTCAATGCTTACAAATAGTTCAAGGATGGGTCCCAAGAGGATGGGACCAGTCTTTTCTCAGTGGTGCCCAGTGGCGGGACAGGAGGTAACAGGCACAGGCTTGAAAAAGGGAAATTGCAGCTAAACATGAGGAGGAGGGTGGTACATTGAGGGTGGTAGAGCACTTGAACTGGAGCAAACACAGAGATTCTAATGCCCTTAGGACATGAGTTCCCGCTGTGTTTTTCCATGCTAAGCCCAAAGGTGATGATGCACCCACACATCCAGAGAGGAGCGAGCACCTTCTGCTCGCGTGAGCTTCCTGCTCTCCTGCCAACACGTGGCTGCAAGTGCAACCAGCCCAGCAGAGTTGGAACAAACCCCACAGGGTACTGCTGGTGGGTAAGAGGTGGAGGCACATAGTGCTGTGATGCCTCCACTTACCTCAAAACGTTGGTGCCCACATAGAACCTGCCTCATGCATGGGATTCCCATGTGCAGATGGCATGCATGCATGGGAAGACCACAGGAAGGCTGGTGTCTCCCCAATCCTTGGGACCAGAGCAATAGGCACAGAATCATTAAATGGGTTGGATTGGAAGGGAGCTTTGAAGGTCATCTAGACCAACCTCCTTCAGTGAGCAGGGGTATCTTCAAAAAGATAAGTTGCTCAAAGCCCTGTCCAGACTTCTTCTCAAATAGAAATTCCAGGTGGTACCAGCTTCTCCACTTGACACCTCCTGATATTTGCCAGCTGTTCTACATCACCCCAGCTCCTGACCTAGTTCCAGCTGAGCAGCTGCACCATCCTGACCCTCCTGTCCCAAAGAGATTCAGGTTTAATCCATATGGACCCCAGGTGAGACAAGCTGGTGAAGGAACAAAACACCACCATGACCTAAAAAAGCCTTTTGTGAGAGCAAAAAAAGCTTTTGCTGTCTCTAGGGTGATGCACATCAAGGTGGGGTTGCTGTAAAGGGCTGGAACTGGGAGGAGAATTGGCTTTGGCCTTGGTTTCAGTGATACACTGCTTAGTGGAGCTGGATTGAGGAGTCCACGAGCACCACAGCTGGTCGATACTCCTGGCTGGGATCAATGGGCAAGCAGCAGTAATTACATCTCCAAGATCAAATGGGCACATCAATGTTTCAGCTGGGGAAACATCTGCTTGGGTGCTGTGGGTTGCTCTTGGTTGGTTTGTTTGTTTGTTTTCTTCAAATCCTTTTGTTTCTCCTCTCTGCACATGTTGCAGGCATCCCAGTGGAGCCCATCAGCCAGAGCTGAGACACTCTGCTAAGGAACAGGAGAGCTTTGACAGGTAGGAACCCTCCCCCCAAAATCAGAGAACCAGAAAATCATAGAATGGTTTGGCTTGCAAGAGACCTTAAAGACCATCTAGTTCCAACCCCCCTGCCATGGGCAGGGACATCTTCCACTAGAACAGGTTGCTCAAAGTTCGGTCCAACATGCCCTGGAATGGTTCTAGGGATGGGCATTTACCCCCACTCTGGGCAACCTGGGCTAGGGCCTCACTACCCTCCCAAAGAAGAATTTCTTCTTAAAAGCTAATCTAAATCTTCCTCCTTGTTTAAAACCATCACCCCTCATCATATCATCACACTCCTTGATCAAGGCCACTCCACAGCTTTCCTGTAGCCCCCTTGAAGCACTGAAACGCCACCAGGTCTCCCTCAAGCTTTTTCTTCTCCAGGCTGAACAACTCCAGCTCTCTCAGCTTGACATCACAGCAGGTGGCTTCCAGCTCTCCTATCATTGCTGTGGGCTCCTCTGTCGCTACTCCAACAGGTCCGGGTCTCCCCTGTGCTGAGGACTCCAGAGCTGGTCCCAGCACTGCAGGTGGGGTCTCAGCAGAGGGGCAGAATCCCCTCCCTCCACCTGCTGCCCACACTGCTGGGGTTCAGCCCAGGACAGGGCTGGCTCTGAGCTGGCAGTGCATGGTGCTGGCTCATCTCCAGCTTCTCACCCACCAACACCTCCAAGTTCCTTTCCACAGGGCTGCTCTCCAGCCCTTCGTCCATGAGCCTGGATTGATGCTGAGGATTGTCCCAAGCCAGGAGCAGAACCTTGCACTTGGCCTTGTTGACATTCATGAGGTTCAGAGGGGTCCAGCTCTCAAGCCTGTCCTGGTCCCTCTAGATGGCAACCTCTCACCTTGCATCCCTGACCTTCCTCCCATCTCCCAGCCTCACTGAAGCCCCTGGTAATGGGGCTGTGTCTATTTTTCCACCACTTCAGAGCTGCCTGGGAACAACCTACTACCTTTTTCTTCCCCATCCACCACTCATCATACTGGGACTCTGATGATCCATGTGTGATTCTCCATGGTTCTTCAGGGTCCCTGTATGATGGGTTGGTCACTTCTGTCTCCCTCCTGAAGGTCATATCTTTCTCCACTTTTGCAATAGCACCTGAGTCTCTGGAGCAGGAGGCTGGCCCCATGCAAGGCTAGCCCCACATGTCCTGCTTTAGGGGTATGGTACAGTGTCCTGAACCTTTCACTCCCTGACTAAGGTGCTCCTCAGCAGATAGGCAAATGGTGCTGGACAGATGGCCCCAAGATATTTGCAGAGGTGACATTTGTCCAGCACCCACCTATCCCAGATTTGCTCCTTTACTAGATTGAAGGACAAATCCACTCCAAACATCTTGCACAGCTTTCTTGCCCTCCTCCTTCCACTCCACCCCTGCCACAGACTGACCACAACATGCTGTGTGTGTCATCCTGGAGTCTCAGCCCTACGTGCCCTCTGCAGGAGCACTGTCCTTGAGATGTCCCCCAGAAGCTGCTGAGGAGCCACTTCCAGAGTTGCTGACTTGGTGCATTGGCTGTGCTCACAGACAGAGGCATTTTGGGGCCAGCTTCCCCACCTGGGCCCTGGAGTTGAAATCCAACACCAGGTTGACCCTTGGAAGAAGATTGACTGTCCTGTCCCTGTCAAGGACAATTTTCACTGTGGAGAGCCAGGATGCTGCTCCCAGAGCTCCTGAGTGTGGTGTGATCAGGACAAGCTTTCAAACTTCCCCACCCAATTTTGAGACCCATTTCAATCATTTAGGAAAAGCCCTTAAAGACCACAAAACCCAACCATTAACCAGGTTGCCACTAACCCATGTTCCTCATGCACCACATCTACGTGGCTTTCCAGTCCTCTCAGGGACGTGGACTCTATCACTGCCCTGGACAGCCCAGGACAGGGCTTGACAGTCCTTTCAAGGAAGAAATTATTCCAAATGCCCAAGCTAAATTTCCTCTGACACAACTTGAAACTGCTTCCCCTTGTCCTATCATTTGTTCCTGGAGAGAACAGACTGGCCCCCACCTCTGTCCAACCTCCTTTCAAGGAGTTGTAGAGAACCTTAAGGTCTCCCCTCAGCCTCTTCCTCTCCAGGGTGAAGAAGCCCAGGACCCACAGCTGCTCTTCACCAGACCTGTCCTCCAGACCCTTCCCCATCTTCATTGCCCTGCTCTGGACCTTCTCCATCATCTCAGTGTCCTTAGAGTGAAGGGCCCAAAACTGAACCAGGAACCAGTGCCCATTATATGGGGACAATCCTTAATCTTGGTGGCTGCACTCTTGCTGATCCAAGCCAGGATACTGTTGGCCTTCCTGGCCACCTGAGCACACTGATGTCTCATCTTCACCCAGCTGTGAGCATGGTGCCCAGCTTCTCTACCCGAAAACCCTGTAATCATCACCCCATGCCCACCTTAGAAAGTGAATTTGAAGGACTTACCCTAACAAGGACCACCCCACCATCTCAGAGCCACAGGACAAGACATTTCTGATCTGGTCTGCCTAAAACAGAAGCAATAAATATCCACAAGCCACAGACTAATTGGAGCAAGCAGAGAACCATCAAGAAAGAATGAAAACCCAACAGCTGGCTTAGTAACTTCCCCCCTTAGGCAGGCAGTAAAGAGAGCCCATTCCACACACACACCCCCCTACCCCCCCCCCCCCCTTTCAGGTTCCTTCATGTTCCTGATTTGAAATAATTCATTTTACACTTCTAAATTGATTTAATTTATTTTTTTTTAATTTCCCAGAGCCCAGAAGGTCAAAGTTTAGTACCTCCAAAAAAAAAAAAAAAAAAAAACCAGTAGGAAAAAATAAAATAAAATAATAATAATAAAAATCCTCTCTGTGCTTTGCTGGCAGAAAGCAGCAGGAGGTGAGGGGTAAGGGAGGGGAAAAAAAAATCAATTTGAGCTTGGGTCAGCGGTGTGTGTGAGAGAGACCTTTGGAGCAATGGAGATTAATTTAGTGGGAGAGGGAAGGCAGAGTGGAAAAAAACGGGGAGGGGGAAGAGGAGGGGAGCCCAGCCCTGCTCTAGAGGAGATGAGGACAGGTTTGGGATGTGCTTGTTCTCTCTTTGGTCAGGATCCCAGCGTGGCCTGAGGAAATTAATCACCCCTTTGTTAGGACACAGATGCGAAAGTGCCAAGTCAGTTGCTGCACTAGAGGGAAAAAACCAAACACCTGAGGGGCTGCTGGCTTGGTGTCCCCAGGAGAAAAGGGTGCCCAGGTATGATCCTTCCTCTTTCTCTCTGCTGGGAACCTCCCCAGGAGAAAAGGGTGCCCAGGTATGATCCTTCCTCTTCCTCTCTGCTGGGAACCTCCCCAGGAGAAAAGGGTGCCTGGATATGATCCTTCCTCTTCCTCTCTGCTGGGAACCTCCCCAGGAGAAAAGGGTGCCTAGATATGATCCTTCCTCTTCCTCTCTGCTGGGAACCTCCCCAGGAGAAAAGGGTGCCTAGGTATGATCCTTCCTCTTCCTCTCTGCTGGAAACCTCCCCAGGAGAAAAGGGTGCCTAGATATGATCCTTCCTCTTCCTCTCTGCTGGGAACCTCCCCAGGAGAAAAGGGTGCCTAGATATGATCCTTCCTCTTCCTCTCTGCTGGGAACCTCCCCAGGAGAAAAGGGTGCCTAGGTATGATCCTTCCTCTTCCTCTCTGCTGGAAACCTCCCCAGGAGAAAAGGGTGCCTAGGTATGATCCTTCCTCTCTCTCTCTGCTGGAAACCCACTGAGGGTGCTTTGGTGTGGGCTCAAAGGGGTTTATTATCTACACCTGAAGGTTAGAAAGATGGTCCAGCAGCAGGTCCTTAAGGGCATCACCGGAAGCAAGCTGAACCCAGCATAGAGTTGAGGTGACATCCCTGATGGATGATGGGGAGCCTGGGTCAGCTACTGAGCTGCTGCAAGTGTCTTAGAGGTGGGAGGGATGGGTCCAATCACTCATCTCCACCTGTCAAAAGCATCATCCCAGGATTATGAGTTACTATAACTGGGGGAGGATAATAAGCACCTAATCCCACGTCTGCCCAAGTCTTGGGACATCTTGGTGGAAGATGAGCCCCTCAGAAAATCTGTCCTGCTCACCTCCGCTGCCACAGCGCTGCCTGCTGTGACGTGGACATGTCTAGAGCTGCTTAAGAGCTTATGGAGCCCAGCTGGCTCATTAGAGGCACCTTCTGAGGCCTGGGATGGGGAATATGAATGTTTAAAATGGGGGTGGGGGGCAGGGAGTTGAAGTGGAAATGAGGTGAAGCAAGAAAAAGGGGAAATTTCCTTTTACCCACCCTCTGCCACCACCATGGTATGCAGAAGAACCCAGCTTGTGCTTGGTGATGTTGAGTCATTCATGGGCTGATTGATTTTATCTGTCACAACCTCTGTAAAATATTCTGGGGTGGTTTCTGACCATATTGACCCTGGTGAACCCTGCCATCACAGACTGTATTGACAATGATGAGTATTGCTCTGGACAGCACTCTGGACTGACTGGGATGATGGAAGTGGTGGAGAGGAAAGAGCAAGCTTTGCTTTTCCTAAAGATGCTCCCAAAATGCCAGAAGTGCAAGAAATGAGCCTGAGTGGGAAACATGACATCATGGAGAGGAAGTGAAGATGAACTCAGGGAATCCTCTCATCATTTGGCAGGTGCTCAGACACTCACTGAGCACAAGGGCAGATTGGCATGGGTCTGAGGAGACTTTGCCTTCTCCAGCCCAGGAGAGGCTTGGCCAACCAAGAATCTTCTGGCTGCTGTGAGGATCTCTGTGCATCCTGCCTTCTGCCTGTGGTAAACAGAAGAGTTGCAGCACTTCAGCTTTTGATTTCTGTGAAACCTAAGGTTCAATGTGCTGAGCATGAAATGTCTTTTGTGGATTTGACAGTCTGGAATGCAAACTGAAACAGTCACTTGAAAGACCCAGATTCACCTGGCCAGCTAAACCAGCAACTGGAATAGCACTCCCCATCTTACTGCTAACCAATAGCAAATAATTCAAGGAATCATCATAGAATCACAAAATGTCTTAGATTGGAAGGGACCTTAGATATCATCTAGTCCAACCTCCCTGCCCTGGGCAGGGATGCCTCCCAACTAGGCTCAGCTGCCCAGGGAGGTGGTGGAGTCACCATCACTGGAGGTGTTTAGGATGGGGTGCTTGGTGCCATGGTTTAGTTGATTAGATGGTGTTGGATGATAGGTTGGACTCGATGATCTCAAAGGTCTCTTCCAACCTGGCTAATTCTATTCTGTTCTGTTCTGTTCTATTCTATTCGAGGCCTCATCCAGCTGGGCCTCGAACACCCCCAGGGAGGAGGCATCCACAACCTCCCTGGGAAGCCTACTCTAGAGTCTCACCATCCTTGTCCTGAAATACTTCTTCCTAAGATCCAGACTTGCCCAGATCTTTGTGTTTTACCCAACAGAAAACAGCAGTGCTTGAAGAGAGAAGAATATGTGTGCTGTCACAGCACCCTCATGCCTTAGGTCTCTGCTTTCTTCACTGGAAGAGATGAAGGTGCACCTGACTCGGCAGTGTGCTGATGACCTTAACGCTTGCTACCCCAACTTGAAACTAAATGTGGGTCTGAATCCACCAGGCTCTTGGTCAGATCTCACCCAGCTGGATAAGAAAAAATTGCTAACAAAGCTTGTGTCCAGCAGGATTAATGACTCAAGGAGTGACCTCAAGGCTTTCAGCATCCTTGCTCTGCCAATCACATGAGCGGAAATGAATAAAGACTTTCTTAGTGGTATTTAAAAGGCTGCTGGGGGGGGGGGCGGGGGTGGAACCCAAACCAAAAACCAACAACAAACATACAAACCCCTCCAACTCCAAACCCCAGCAATCTCCTCAAACCCTTTAACTGAGTCTACAAAGTATTTCAATGCTTGGCTGGTCAGCGCTTGTGCACAAATTACTTCAGGAACCGCGGGGACCTTCTCGCGTGGGACCAACATCGTTGAGCGGTTCTGCTCCGTGATGCTCCCTGGATGCCCAACTATATAACTCATCACTGGAGGATGCTTGTCCTAGCAAAGGCCAATTGAGCTCAGAATCCAGAGCCAAGGTGAAAGGTGAGGAGATGAGCATCCCTCATGATGTAGGTGTGCCTCAGTTTTCCCATCTCAGAACCACAGTATGCCATCGTGGTAGGGCTTCAAAGGGACCTTGGGGGATCTTCCAGTCCAACTACCCTGATAAAGCAGTGCAACCCACAACAGGCTGCCCAGGATCACAATGTCCAGCTGGATTTGGAACCTCTCCAGAGAAGAAGACTCACAACCTCTCTGGGCAGCCTGCTTCACTGCTCTGTTGCCCTCACAATCAAGAAGCTTCTCACGTTCCAATGGAACCTCCTCACTTTCAGTTTCTGCCCACTACCCCTTGGCTTGTCACTGGGCACCACTGACGAGAGTCTGGACCCATTCTCTTGACCTCTACCCTTCAGGCAGTGAGAAGCATTGAGAAGATCCTCAAAGAATGAATAATGAGGTGGATGGTAGAGGTGGGTCAGCTTAAATATTAATATTTCAAACCAAGGAAAGCACTTTCTTAAGTGTCTCATGCACATGCAGATATGCATATGGATCTGGATCTCCTTCTCATATTTAAGCACAGCATGAAAGCAGCCAAGAAGGATCTCACTCTGCATCAGAGGACTTTGTTCATGGCTTCATTGAGTGAGAACCGCCAAAACGTGTGAAAATCTAAAGGGGGAAAAAAACCATCTTTATGTTCAAAATAAAGAAAGGACCCAACTTGATTTGACTTTCATGAGACCCCACTTAATATTTTTTTTTTTTTAACTTTTTTTTAAGGTTCCACACCAAATGTCTAAAATTAGAGCCAGGGAATTATTTTATCTGGGGAAAAAAAAAAAAGAAGGTTATTTGAAACCACCACTCTGTAACAGGGAACTTCTTGGCTTCCCAAATACCTTAGGAAAATGGTTTTGAATTTATTTTTTTCCCCTCCTCTTGCCTTGGCAAATGCTCAGCTTGTTATTTAAAGAAAAATTAAGAGGTCTTCTCAGGTCTGGCTAAGCCCAAGGTATAGATTTTGGTTTAAAATAAAAGCTTAGACGGAGATTTTTCATGATGTGCTTTGACACAGCATAGAAGCCCCATAAAAGCAATCCCTTCACTGACACCATTCCCAGTGCTGATGGTCCCTGTCTACCTCTCCCAGCAGCATTTCTACCCCACAAAGCACAGCCAAGGGCAAGATACAAGACTCTGGCCAAAATATGTTGCAATTAGGGGATCCTTGAGATCACAAAGACTGGGAATGAGAAGGAGAAGGTTGTGAATTGAGAAGGATCCTACAGCTGTCTGAGCTGCAAAGACCTGGGGAAAGAGAGAGAAAGATCTGCCCTGTAGAGGCTGAAGCCTGTGGTGTTGGACATTGAGATGGTGGAGAGTGTCCAAAGAAGGGCGAGGAACACGATGAAGGGTCTAGAGCAGAAGTCTTGATGAAGGGTCTAGAGCAGAAGTCTTGTGAGGAGCAGCTGAGGCCAACCAGGGTGTCTGCACCCACAGATCACATTGCAGTGGGGAAACTTGCTGTTAGGCTCCCACAGGGGTTTCTCACCATTATACAAGGCCCCAGGAGAGCCTTACACATATGTGGGGTTGTGGAAGGTCACCACACGAGGCTGCAAACATGGCACAGCCCCAGCTGCCTGAGGGACAAAGTGTCACCATGGATCTGCTGAAGGTAGCTCTGCGTCACTGCAGATCCACTGCACGTAGCTTGGCAGGAGACAAATCCCCTGCCACCCTCCTCCAGGTCCCTGTGACCAGGCACAGGACATCTTGCAAGGCCAGGAGCTGGGTTTTGTGCAACGTCAGGCACAGCTGGGGTCTGGTTTTAGCAGGGGACTTGCATGAGGGAGGAAATAATGCTGACAGGGGAATAGATTTGGAGGCCAGAATGATACACTGAAGTCTCATCTGACCTTCTGCTTAGCACCAGCTGGGTGAGGATGGCACACAGTGACCAGAAATACCCATCTGCTCAGCTCCAGAGAGCTTCTAGAGGGCTTCTTACACACACAAAGATGGACTGAAATATGGCAATCCTTTCATCTGCAGTGAATCCTTTCATCTTTTCCTCAGCCTGGAGAAGAGCAGCCTCAGAGGGAATCTTCTCAATATTGATCAAGAGCTAAAGGGTAGGGGGCAAGAGAATGGGGCCAGGCTCTTTCAGTGGTGCCCAGTGGCAGGGCAAGAAGTAATGGGCACAAACGGAAGCCAGAAGGTTCCACCTAAATAAAAGGGAAAGCTTCAGCACTTTGTGGATGGCAGATCCCTGGAGCAGGCTGCCCAGATGGGTTGTGGAGTCTCCTTCTCTGGAGAGATTCCAAAATCACCTGGACATTGTGACCCTGGGCAACCTGATGTGAGTGATGCTACTTTAGCAGGAGGGGTGGGATGAAAGTGCCTAGAGGTCCCTTTGAACCCTCACCATGCTGAGATTCTGTGATTCTCAAGTTCTGTGACTGACACTGGGTGAACCAAGAGCAACCTTTGGCTGTCTGATGTTTAAAGACAGTTTTGAACCCAAACTTAAATCCAGCTCTGAGAGCAGAGGACTTCAGGAAGAAAATGAAGCATTCTTTATGTTTTCTCTTTTATATTTGAAACTGCTGGGGGATAAACCCCAGAGGCTACACTTGCTCATGATGCTGTTTCTAAGCTCCTTACCTGTCAGCATTTCTGAACTAAAACCTGATCCCCATCTGCCTGTGGAACTGTCCTGTAAGTGGCCACCATTGTGATACATGTGACAGGTCCATGTGTGAGGACCTGGCAGTATCCCAGCAGGGTGGGAGGAGAGAACATCACACCTCTGCCCAGAATGATAGGAAACTGGGAGGAGTGGCTGACACCCTGTCAGGCTGTGCTGACATTCAGTGAGATCTGGACAGGCTGGAGATCTGGGTGGAGAGGAGTCTCACAGAGTTCAACCAGGCCAAGTGTAGAGTCTTGCATCTGGGGAGGAATAACGCCATACACCTGGTAAAGGTCAGGGCTTGTCCTGCTGGAAAGCAGCTCCACAGAGAAGCATCTCTTGGGGTCCTGGTGGACAGTAAGTTGACCATGAGAGAGCAATATGCCCTTGTGGCCAAGAAGGCAAATGATCTCCTGGGTTCGTTAAGAGTGTGGCCAGCAAGTGAAGGGAGGTTCTCCCCCCGCTCTGATCTGCACCAGTAAGGCCACACCTGGAATAATCGGTCCAGTTCTGGGCTTCCCAGTTCAAGAGAGACAGGGAACTGAGGAAAGAGTCCAGTGAAGTCTACAAGGATGATTAAGGGACTGGAATATCTTTCTGATGAGGAAAGACTGAGAGACTTGGAGCTATTTAGCCTGGAGAAGAGAAGGCTGAGAGGGGATCTGATCAATGTTTACAAATACCTTAAGGGTGGGTGTCAAGAAGAGAGGGCCAGTCTCTTTTCACTGGTGCACTGTGATAGGGTGAGGGGCAATGGGCACAAACTGGAACCCAGGAAGTTCCACCTCAGCATGAGGAAAAGCTGTTTTACTGTGAGGATAACATAGTCCTGAAGCAGACCAAGAACATGGGGATGACATGGCTTTTTCCTCTGCCTTGGCAGGACATCTGGAGTCTCAACATGAATCAAAAGCTGTTTTGTTTAGTCTCTACCTTCCTGAATGAGGATTAATTTTCAGATCTGGTTGATGGACAAGCCACCCACAGCCTCTGTGTGGTTTTTCTTTGGAGGAAGGTGGAGAGCATATTTCCTTTGCCTGAAGTGACCACGAATGATAAAGTTCAGGGTCTTGAGGGAAAAGAATAAGGCAAAAAGCAGGATCAAAGCCTTGGACATCTAGAGAGAAGACTAAGACTGTTTGGAATAATCCCATGAGATATGATCCTGGGGGGAGAAAAAGGGTGTGTGAGATATAGTTGCTTTACAAGGATCATCTCCTCCAAGCTCAAAAGGAGTCCATCCCAAAATATTGTCAGACAAAAGTCAAGCTGGAAGTGTGTACAAGCAGTGTGAAAGAAAATATAGTCAGTCTGGACTCTATCTCCTCCCCAAAGACCATCTCCAGCAAAGTTCATCCCCCAGTCCATGTCCCAGGGATGGAAAACTGCTCAAAGATACTCCCTCCACATCTTCTTTTTCTCCACCCCTCCTCCCACACTAATGCATCCTAGAAAGCAACCCAACACAAACTCACTACAGACATTAGGTAGCAGGTGTCTGTCACCAAACTCCCCCCCACCCCCCAAAAAAAAAATCCCTGGGTGGGGGCTGGAATTGGGAAACCTCATGTAGAAGTATGTGGCAGCAAAGGTGACCAAGCTAATAGAGCCACTCTCCTGGAAACCTCCGTTAGAGATGCGTGAAGCTGTTTGCTGGCCAAGCCCTACACCCTGTCACGTCACATTAATGGGCAGGATCATTTAAGCTTGGATAAAACCCACACAACTTCATTTTTTTTTTTCTCCTTTCTTCCTTTTTTTTTCTTCCTTTTTTTCTTTTGTTTGGGTTTGCTTTTTGGGGTGGGTTTTTTGTTGTTGTTGTTTGGTGGTGGCGGTACTTGTCATGGCTGCCTGTTCCAGATGATGAATGGTTCTGTTTCGAGCCGATCTGCTTCGTTTGAGCACTGTGTTGGTTCCCAGACTTCATGCAAAAGAGGAGCCCTTGGCCATTTTTCACTCGGAGAGATGAGCGACACAGGAATAAATTTTCCTGCTTAAAATTTGCTGGGACCAGGGTTTCTTGGTGAGGCAGCTTTGACAGGCTGTCACTTTGCTAGATGCTCGGTTCTTGGGAGCATTCTGGGGCTTTTTATTGCTTTTTAAAAGATTTAAAGGAAACAAACCCCTGCAGCATTATGACATTTAGCAGGGTCGAGGTGTGTAGCTGACTCTATCCAGGCATCGCAGCCAAGCACGCTGGGTCCTGATCCCACCTCTGCTCAGCATAAATCAGGAGAGGATCAGTGGCAAGTGCAGGAATCCCAAGGCTGTAGAGCAGAAGGAGGTGAGGTCACAGCAGCACCAAATCCAAAGCTTACTTGAGGCTATTTCCTCTCAGGCTAGATTAAGTCAAGCACTAAGATAAAACCTGGAAAGTAGAGAGGAGACACAGCTGCAAGTCAGACCTTGAGAGAGCTGAAGTGTCCGGTTCTGTGCTCCTGAGATCAAGAGAGACAGGGAACTACTGGAGAAAGTCCAACAGAGGGCCACGAGGATGATTAGGGGACTGGAATCTCTCTCTTATGAGGAGAGACTGGGAGACCTGGGGCTGCTTAGTCTGGGGAAAAGAACACTGAGAAGGGATCTCAGTGCTCAGCAAGGGAGGTCATGAGGGTGAGGCTGGGCTCTTTTCAGTAGTGCCCAGTGGAAGACTAAGGGGCAACAGGCACAAACTGGAGCCCAGGAGGGTCCATCTGAACAGGAGGAGAAACATCTTTGCTGTGAGGGTGCTGGAGCCCTGGTCCAGGCTGTGCAGAGAGACTGAAGTCTTCTGCAGTGGAGAAGTTCCAAACTCACCTGGACATTATGATCCTGGGCAAGCTGCTGTGGGTGACCCTGCTTTAGTGCTGGGGTTGAACTAGATGATTTCCAGACGTCCCCTCCAGCCCCTGTCATGCTGGGATTCTATGACTCTGCTTTGGGGTCAAAGCCAGCACTTAGTGAAGGATGGAAACCATCAGCTACAGCAACAGAGTCAACCCATCCCTATCTCAGCAGGGATTATCCCGGGGAGGGGGAGAAAAGGGGATAGAGCATCAAATCCTTCAGTGTGGAGACCATCTTGGCCTCTGAGACGGGCACTGGGGGAACGTGGCTTATAAATGCTGCATGGAGATGGAGTCCTGCAGGGACAGAGATTGGTGTCACTTTAAAAAGTAAACATGGGCAGCCTAATGAATGAGTTATATCCCAGACGCTCCATTCCAGGAGAGGTATTTAACAGGCACTATTGGATTCTGCGCTATCTCTCTATCTGTAACCAGTGCATTATGACCATTAATGGATTTTTGAGGCTGGATTGATTTTTCATTAATTTGGTAAAAATCTTTTCCCTCTCCCATATAATTCTGTCTTAAAACGCTCCCCCTGACAGACCGATAAGTCACTCACCTCATAATGCAAGTCTGGCTCATAAATCTCAGCGATCCGGTGAGGTGGGGTGTGGGGAGAGCAGAATGAGCTTGGGGGAAGGAGGAGGGAAAGGGAGAACCTCCATGGGTCTAGGACAGAGCTGCCAGGCAGCTTTCATCACGTGAGGAAAGGTCCATCAGAAATGGAGTGAGGATGGAGGGTGAGGACTTGTGGGAATGGATGACCATCAGTCCCCCATGGTTTGTGGGGATTGATGGTCATCAAGGTGGACAGCCTGATGCCCCAAGCCTTGGTCTTGGGGGGTTGAGAAGGCAAAGTGTCTAGGGTGCAGCTGCCAGGCAGCTTCCGTTGCAGGAGGAAAGGTACACCAGCAATGGAGTGAGGATGGAAAGTGTGGACATGTGGGCATGGGCGTGCCGATTTGCGGGGGTCGATGGTCATCAAGGGGGACACCTTGTTGCCCCAAGCCTTGGTCTTGTTTGTCTGCTTGAGTGACAGTGCTGTGACACACTAGGACCTGCTCAGGGTCCCCACGTGCTGGTGAATGTGATCCACATGGTCTCAAAACTTGGCACCCTGTGGAAGGTGCTGTACAGGGGTGGAAGACCATGACACTACCTTGTATTTAGCTTGGGGCATCCTGCTTAAAAGCTCTGCGGGGCTGAGGGTCAGTGAAGAAATAGAGCAGGTGGAGGGTCTAGAGAATAAGAATTGTGAGGAGTGGCTGAGAGGCCTGGGGTTGTTCAGCCTGGAGAAAAGGAGGCTGAAGAGAGATCTTCTGGTTCTCTACAACTCCCTGAAAGGAAGCTGAAGTGAGGTTGTGGTTGGTCTGGTCCTCAAGAAACAGGCAACAGAACAAGAGGACACAGGCTCAGGTTGTGCCAGGGGAGGTTTAGGTTGGACATGAGGAACAATTTCTTCCACAAAGGGTTGTCAAGGCCTGGACCAGGCTGCCCAATGAAGTGGTGGAGTCCCCATCCCTGCAAGTGTTTCAAAGCCCTTCAATTGTGATGCTGATGGACATGGTCTAGTGGTGACCTGGCAGTTTTGGGCTAACACTTGAACTTGCTGATCTTAAAGGTCTCTACCAATAAAAAATATCCCACAATTCTATGAATCCATGGCTCTGTGTTACCTGGACTCACACATGGACTCTCGTCTCTGAAATGTACCTACACAACATCATCATGCTCTGGGCAAGGCATGGGAACCTCATGCACAGCCACAGCTGGAAGCCAGGACGTCTTAGAAAAGAGTGAAGATGTTGCTGTGCTCTTCTGAATCTGTTGCCCCCTACATGATCCCCCACAAATTACCATGACTGCAGGAAGGTGTCAGAGCCCCACTTTAACTGGTGCTATTGGATTTTGCTGCTGCTCTTGCTCCTGCTACATCACCAGTGCATTATCACCATTAATGGATTTTTGAGGCCAGATTGATTTTTCATTAATTTGGTGTGTGTGTGTGTCCCCCCAAAAAAAACCCCACACCCAAAACAAGAGGGAAATCCTTCTTTCTCCTCCATCTGTTCATAATTCTGTCTTCTGATGCACCCCTAGACAGCAGGACAAGTCAGTGCTTCCCAATGCCACTGGGAAGGATGAGATGGAAAACTCAACTTCAGAAATCCCCACTTTGACTCTTCCAGGTTGGAAACCCTGCACTGACTCTGCTCATCAGTGCTCCACTTCTCCACTTGCAGCAGCCTATTGTGCCCTTTCTCTTCCTCATTCACAATGTGGGTGCACAGGTGTCCACCACCTGTACACCTGCCCAAGGGCCACCTGTCAGTCCTCACCCCCTTGCACATACTCATCTCTAGTCCCATCCCCTGTCTTGCACAACCCATGCAGCTTCAAAAGGCTCATGTCCAGATCCTGCACCCTTCATGCCTACACAAGCTAAGTGCATCCCAAATTCAGGCTCTGTCCCAGTGAGCTGAGGTGCATTTATGGCAGGGTGTCCTGTGGGAGACCTGCCTCTAATCATAAGGAGAGAGGCAAGAGGGGATGTAAGAATGTATAGACAGTCCCTCAGCTGTCTATACATTTCCATTCCCCAGCTTGACCTTCAATTTTTTTGATCCAGAGGTCAAGAGGGTTCCTTATAGGTCCTATTAAACATCTGCAAAGCTTAAGAGGGTGTCCCAGATACCTTGAGGCAACTCAGATGACACATGATACCCCATATTGGAACAGGTTCAGAGGAGACCACAAAAATGATGCAAGGTCTGGGAGCTCCCTGCTGTGAGGACAGGATGAGAGAGTTGTGGTTGTTCAGGCTGGAGAAGAGGATAATTCAGGAGGACCTTCTTGTGGCCTTTTAGTACTTAAACAATCTGATAAGATGAGGGCAGGACAGGGGGTGATGGTTTTAAACTAAAAGAGGTAGATTTAGACTGGAGAGAAGGAAGAAATTGTTTACACTGAGGGAGGTGAGACACTGTCCCAGGCTGCCCAGAGAGGTGGTAGATGCCCTGTGGCCTCAAGTTGCACCAGGTTGGACATTAGGGAAAAAAATCTGCACAGAAAGGGTTGTGAAGGCCTAGACCAGTCTGTCCAGGGCAATAGTGGAATCCCCATCCCTGGAGGGATTGAACTGCCCTGGAGATGTGGTGGGGAGGGACACGGTTTAGGGGTGGACTTGGCAGTGGCGCGTCACTGATTGCACTTGATGATCTTAGAGGTCTTTTCTGACCCGAACCGCTCCCATTCTAATGTTCCCCAGGAAAAGCTTCTGCTTGCTTCTTGATTATCTTCCAATTGTTTATTAAAAAACCATAGTTAATTAAGACTAACGAGCAAATAATCAATACCCAGGCAGGTCACCTAGGAATAGAGAGACCTCAATAAGCCCTTGGGGAGCAGCGTGTTTACTGAGCAGACAATTGCAAGGCTAATGACTCTCCATGCAATTTAAAATTAATAAGCTGTGATTGCATCCCCAGGAAACACAAAGAGATGAGCAGAATCCCACTCAAGATCTTCATTAATTTGGCAATTAAAAGCCAACTTTGCATTTTCAGGGTTTCCTTTGTTTGGTTTGGTTTGGGTTTGGGTTGGTTTTGGCTTGGTTTGTTAGGTTGATTTTTTTTTAGTTATTGTTATTTTCCAATAATAGAATCCAAAGAAGCTGGAAGGGACCTCTGATAACTTCCTGTCCAAACCTCTGCTTGAAGCCTATGAACACTGAAGGTCAATTCAATTTTAAACCTGGAGTGGGATGCTCAGGGCCTTCTCCAGCTGAAGTCTGGATAGGAATGGAATGGAATGGAATGGAATGGAATGGAATGGAATGGAATGGAATGGAATGGAATGGAATGGAATGGAATGGAATGGAATAGAATAGAACTGAATTAACCAGGATGGAAGAGATCTTTGAGATCATCGAGTCCAACCTATCACCCAACACTATCTAATCAACTAAACCATGGCACCAAGCACCCCATCAAGTCTCTTCCTAAACACCTCCAGTGATGGTGACTCCACCACCTCCCTGGGATACCTCCAAGGGTGGAGATCCCATACTTTATCTGAGTCCTTTTCCAACATCTGACCACATTCACAAGCCAAGTTTTATCCAACTATCACATTACAATTTCCTCTGCTGTGAAGTTCATCTGTTGCCTCTCCTGCTTGGATCTCCAAGATGAATCTGAACCCAACTTTGCTTTAACCTCTCTGCACAGTTTATAGTGATTTCCTTGTGTTACTTAGTGTCCAAACCATTATTCTTTATTCCTCCTGCTTGTCCTCAGCATGTCTATAAGCCACAACTTCTCCAGCTCACCCTTTGCTGGCTAATTAAGCCACTTTTTTCTTGCTTACACCCTAAAGCAATGTTGTGTGTTCCCCAAGCCCTACTTCATCCATCTGTCCCAGTTGAGTATGAGCTCTACCACAGTGAACTGAAGCAAAAGCTTTTTTTTCTTGACCAGTTCTGAGAACAATCCCTACTGTAGTTTATCTTACAGCCACCTTCACCTTTTCCTCATGGTGTGACATCTCATAGTATCAAGTCTGGCTAACTTAACTTCAGCTTTCCTTTTTTTCCTTCTTTTTTCCCCCATGTTATCTTGTTGTGCGTCCATATCTGTCTCATCTTGTGCTTGGCATGACTGCATTTCATCTCATTCATTTCTCTTTTTCCAGTCTCTCTAGGTCATCTAGCTCTTTGTTGGACGTGAGTTTTGCCTCCTAAACTCTTATCAGCAGCGGCTTTCATCAGCGGACTCCTCCTCTTTGAAATGAGGTCATGCATGAAATGATGAAGTAGAAGTTGTTCCAAAGAAAGCCTTAAGGAATTCCACTTGTTCCCTTCAGCCCAGTATTTCCCCTCTCAGCCACTATGCTCTCACTGCCTACAAATTCTTCACCCATCTCATGACCCTCACAGAGATCCTATCTTCTCCATCCTCATGGCTAATTATCCATCAGATAATTGGATAATTAGCCACATCGGATGCTTCACTAAATCCAGACAGATGACACCTCCCACATTCTGCTTTTCCTGGAAAATCTGTTATCCAGGGAAGATCTCAGGAGAGAAGGACACTACCTATTTTCAATAAATCCATTTACTTTCATTTCTCATGTGATCCATGTCTTCAATAAGTGGCTCCTTGATGCCCCTGGGACCAGGCTAAGAGCCCTCTAATTGTCCAGTTTAACTTCTTCTTAAGCCAGCAGCTACATCTGCCACTCTCCAATCAAATGGTTCTACTCACAATCTTGCCACTCAGCTTGTGTTTCCTATTTTCAGCTCTTCCAGGATTCTGACTGGACCATAGTCAATCCCCAAATCCTGTAGGTGTACAGGTAGAGCTTCACGTGGTGTACCCTATACGGGTTTCTGGGAGCGGTGTCTCTCCTGGACTTAATGGAAGACATGACCTTAACTCCTAAATGTATCTCTGTCCTTCCTGAGGCTGACTGGAAGGAGGACTCTGGAAATTACAGAAAATATTGATGGATTTGTGCACAGAGAGAAGAATATGACAGCTAGACAGATCAGAGGAGCAATCTGGACGCCTTGTGGAGGAGATAGGCTTGGGACCTGCTGCGTGCCCCGTCTTGGGAAGACCAGCGTAAGTAGAGAAGCTGCTTTTTGGTAGCTCTACTCTAATTGGCTGTGATGGCTGATGTCACTGGCTTTGAGCATTGCTGCCAGCCCTGCCGGTGCTATTCATCTTCAGTGCCACCTGCCTGCACTGAGTGGAGGTGGATGAGCTGCAGACAAGGCCTTCTTGTGTGGGCTTCCTGCTGCATTTATCCTTGCCTCTTTGCTGGTGTGGCTGCTTTGCATGATTTCTGCTTCCATGGGGTGATACCTGTTGCTATCACATGTCAAAGACTGATAATGATGAAGGGCAGAAAATACAAGCCCCAAACAAGCTGAGCTTCCCTGCAGCACATCCCCTAAGTAAGAGGCCATCAAAGGAGGCATCAGTGACATGTTTGTGTTACCTGCATATGGCAGAGCACCTTCATGTCTCCCTTTCTCTCCTCACAGACAGCTCATTAAAGCTGAAAACACTGAAGAGTGATCAGCCATGGAGTCAGGAAGCTCTCAATCAGTCCTCTGAGCCTGGCTTTGATCAGTAGAAACCAAAGGTCTGTCTGTGTGTAGGCTGTTTTCTAGTTCTGGTTACCTGGAAATATACCATGTTACCCCTGGAAAACAGGGCTGGGCTGGGCTAGCCCAGAGTATTGTAGGGTCACAGGATCATTCTTTCTCCTCAGGGTAGGAGTAGCAAGACCCATATTGCTCTTGAGAGGTGTTACACTTGACCTAGTCTTGAACTCTTACACTGTTTGAGTTCCCCCTCCTCCTCCTCAGACATTGCTTCACTCTTTCCAGTTAGGGAGCTTTGCCTAATGTCTAGACTAAGTCTTTCTAGCTTCCCCACCAGGGACACAGAGAGCAAACTATTCCCTCCCTCTTGATGCTTTGTTTACTTGGTTTGAAGACCATCTTCACTCTCTCAGCCCTTATTCTTGCAGCCTGCTCCTTTACGTTCCTGTACTGCAGCTCCCTGGTTGTCCTGGCTGCTTGTCTCTGATCTCCCCACTGAATTTAGCCCCAAATGGGGCACACCGTGAGTGTCTTCAGCAGCTGGGCATTTCCTACAGGTCAGATGTCAGCTGATACTGGGGATGGGAAGGTTAGTACTGGTATGAGGGAGGTGAACACACATGTGGCAGTGTTAGCTTAAAGAAGAAGAACCTTCTGCTCTTTGCATTTTTCATATTCCAAGCACAAATGTGCAGGTTGGATGTCCATATTCAGCAACTCTCATCCAATCAGCAGCATATCCTGATCAGTGGCTTTACTTGGGAGATCACAGTGGTATCTTGGGTCTTGAACTTACAGAATCACAGAATGGTGGGGGTTGAAATAGACCTCTGGAGATAATCTAAACCAACCCTGCTACTAAAGCAGGGTCATCCACAGCAGGGTGCCCAGGATCACAATATCCAGGAGGGTTTGGAATCTCTCCAGAGAAGCAGATTCCACAACCTCTCAGGGCAGCCTGTTCCAGCACCCTCACAGAAAAGATTTTTCACCTCATGTTCAGATGGAGCCTCCTGGCTTCCAGTTTGTGCCCA
This sequence comes from Dryobates pubescens, assembly GCF_014839835.1. Classification (NCBI taxonomy): domain Eukaryota; kingdom Metazoa; phylum Chordata; class Aves; order Piciformes; family Picidae; genus Dryobates; species Dryobates pubescens. Next base: position 14,050,911 of record NC_071625.1, on the reverse strand, counting down.
TTGCCCCTGGCCCTATAATTGGGCACCACCAGAAAAAGTCTGGCTCCATCCTCTTGCCTCCCACCCTCTAGCTCTTGCTGAGCATTAAGCAGATCCCCTCTCAGGCTTCTCTTCTCCAGGCTAAACAGCCCCAGGGCTCTCAGCCTTTCATCCTCACAGAGACTCCTCTCTATAGGCTCTGCTGGACTCTCTCTAGTAGTTCCTTGTCTAAGAGACTCCTGCTGTAAGACTGGGGTTAGAGAGATCATTTCCTTCTCTCCTGGGCCTTCTGTCCACAGAAAGATTCAAAAGCAGCTTTGTGAAAAACAGGGAACATAAAACCCAGCTTGGAAGAGAAGGGAGGAGGTATCTTCATCACTTGCAGGCAAGTGGTCTGACAGCCAGGAAACCCACCCCATTGCTAAAAGATGAAGTCACTGGAATAGAGCATGGAAGAGAAGGCCAAGAGCTAGTCATTTGGAAAGTGAACATCTCTTGAACACAAAAAAAACAACCCATATTTGGGAAACCAGCTGTGACCTGAGTCATCTCCTTAGTCCATTTGTGGAGGAATGCTAAGTGATGCAAATGTTAGTCCATAAGAAATGGAAATCAATAAATATGTCAGGTCTTATCTAGCAGAGAAATGCCTTCTAAAACCACCTTCTGTCCTTCTTTACACCTGCCCACTTCAGCTCAGTTCTTCAGTAAGCAGCATTAAGCATTGTGAAGGACGATAACACTGCTGGATGCAAAGTCAGGAGTCATCTGGATTCCAAAGCCAAATCTTTGGAGATCTACCAGATTCCCTACATAAGCCTCACTGGGTTGGATTCCTTGGAATGTGAGAACAAGGACTATGTTCAATCCACCTTTCCAGATGCCTCAGCTTGGTTGAAGAGCATTCAAAAAACTCTTTAATCTCCAGCGATTAACTCTGAGACCTGGTAATTCTGATTTCTCTCCCTGCTGTTCTTCAATCCAGCTGTTCAGCCACAGGAGGTACAGAATCATAGAATCATTGTATTGTTTCAGTTGGAAAAGATCATCAAGTTCAACCATCAACCCACCACCACCATGGCCATTAAACCATGTCTCAAAGTGCCATGTCCACAAGTTTCTGGAACACCTACGGGGGATGGTGACTCCACCACCTCCCTGGGCAGCCTGTTCCAACACCTGACCATTCTTTCAGGAAACAAATCTTTCCTCACAGCCAACCTAAACCTCCCCTGGCACAATTTCAGGCCATTTCCCTTCATGTTATCACCTGATACTAGAGAGAAAAGACTGACCCTCACCTCACTCTTTCAGGGAGCTGTAGAGAGCAATGGGGTCTCCCCTCAGCCTCCTCTTCTCCAGACAAGGCAGGTAGTGGAACACAGTCCTGCTAGTGTGACCTGTTTTGACTTTGTAAGTATTGTATTTTATTTGTTTCCAGCTGTTTGGAGTAAAATCCCAATTAATCAGATGGGAAATAAATATGAAGGCTCTCTTCATGCCAAACTGGTATCAGCAAACCCAGTTTTTACTCCTGGTTCAGTCATTAACAGTCAATCATGGACTCAGGGGTAGAAAAAATTAATATCTGGTGAATGTGCATCTCCTCTCCTCAGAAAGGTCTGGAAGCTCTATCTGTGCATCCAATCATGGGACTATAATTCATGGCTCTCCTGGCAGCTGGTGCTGTAGCTCACCCTTCATTTTATGGCTGCAAGTGTTAACATTCCTGCAGAACATCATGGTAATTCTCTGAGCAGAATGATCATTTTTTTAGTGACTCTCAACAATTAATTATCTGCCTCTTAACAATGTGCTGGGATGAATGATCACCAGGGAGAGGCTGTTGAGCTCTTAGGGAAGCTGATCATCTAATGGATGAAGTAGCAAGAGGTGGAGGAAGTACATTCTGCAGTTTTGAGGAAGTTCTTTATTGTGTGACACTGCTCTGGTGGAAACTGGTTCATAGAATTGTAGAATCCTGGAATGGTTTAGGTTGGAAGGGACCTTTAGAGCCCACTTAGAGGCTGAAGGACCTGGAATTGTTCAGCCTGGAGAAGAGGAGGCTCAGGGGAGACCTTATTGCTGACTACAACTACCTGAAGGGAGGTTGTAGCCAGGAGGGGTTTGGTCTCTTCTCCCAGGCAACCAGCACCAGAACAAGAGGACACAGTCTCAAGCTGTGCCAGGGGAAGTTTAGGCTTGAGGTGAGGAGAAAGCTCTTCACAGAGAGAGTTGTTAGCCATTGGAATGTGCTGCCCGGGGAGGTGGTGGAGTCACCGTCCCTGGAGGTGTTCAAGAGGGGATTGGATGGGGTGCTTGGTGCCATGGTTTAGTAGTCATGAGGTCTTGGACGACAGGTTGGACTTGATGATCTTTGAGGTCTTTTCCAACCTTGTTGATTCTATGATTCTGTGAGCAGGGACATCTTCAGCTAGAGCAGGTTGCTCAGAGTCCCAAATAACCTGATCTGGAATGGTTCAAGGGATGAGGGTTCCACCATCTCTCTGGGAAACATGTTTCAACGTCTCACCACCCTGAGTGTAAAAAAATTTCTTCCTTCTATCTAGTCATTTAGTTTCAAACCATCACCCCTTGTCCTGTCACAACAGGCCCTGCTAAAAGATTATCCTCATCTTTCTTGTTTAGGTCATCATAATCTCTGAGAAGCACCCATACCACCCCTCAGCAGATACATGGCCATGAAATCTGTATCTCAGTGTTAGCCAGGACATAGTGAGATCCAGTTCCATGCTCTCTGTTTTTGGAAGGTCTGCTCCAAATGATGACTTACAAAATCAGTGGGTTTGGGTTTAGGTGGTGCCCAACACCTGGAAGGAGACTTGGATGTATGGAGCCTTTTCCATAAACATTAACTGCTATTTTGAATGTAAGTCACTGGAATGTGCTGCCCAGGGAGGTGGTGGAGTCACCAACCCTAGCTGTGTTTAAAAGTTGTCTAGATGTGGTGCTTGGGGATATGGTTTAGGGGTGAATTTTGTAGAGTAGGGTTATCTGTTGGGCTTGGTGATCCTAAGGGTCTGCTGCAACCTGAATATTTCTGAGATTCTGTGATTCTGTGTCCTGCACTGTGTCTGCTGGGAAGCAGCCACCTAACATTGTCTTGAGTGTTGAAGAGGAGATTTGTACATATCTGACATGTGTAGCACCCCCAGCATTCCATGATACACTTAACCACACACTGTCTCAGGTACCAGCTCCACCCTTCTGTTTTGTTTCAACTGTCATCTCCTAATTTCATGAGATGTTCCATGGACCCCTCCACTGGAGGGACCATGGGCAGCTCATGCCTTAGAGAAAGCTGGTTAATTTTGAGCCTCCAAGGATAGAGTTAGAACATCACAACTGTGAACTCACGGTGCCACCTCATCTCTCTGCAAGCTCAGAACGAACATCTACATCCCATCCATGCCAGGAGGCAATACCAAGAGCATGGAGAAGAGAAGGCTCCAGGGAGACCTTAGAGCAGCCTTCCAGTATCTGAAGGGGGCTAAAGAGAAGCTGGAGAGGGACTTTTTGTAAAACCCTGTGGTGATAAGACAAGAGGCAATAGTTTCAAATTAGAGCAGGGTAGATTTAGATTGGCCACTAGGAAGAAGTTCTTCACCCTGAGGGTGGTGGAACACCACAACAGGTTGCCCAGAGAAGTTGTGGTACCTCATCCATGTAACTGTTTAAGACCAGGCTGGATGAGGCTTTGAGCAACCTGGTCTAGGAGGAGGTGTCCCTGCCCATGGCAGGGAGGTTGGTAATAAATGATCTTTAAGGTTCTTTCCAACTCAAGCCATCCTCTGATTCTGAGTCCCCTCCTGCCAAGCCCTGCAGAAATACACTCTGACAAGGTCTTCTCTGCTCTGAAAAGCTCTCAGTTCAAACCACATGTGGGATTCATCTCCCCTAAGTGCCTACAAAAAGGGTATGTCCACCCATGCCTGTTATCTTTGAACCCATTATGGTTGATGGCCATCAAGTCCACGAGGCCCAGGTCATCAGTCATCTGAGCAGCACAGATCATGCTTCAGGATGACATGATCCCCACTGAGTCACTGCCCTTTGACTACAGAATGGTCCCAGAGTGAAGTCAGACGTCTGTGCCTCCACTGTAGATGGCTTGAGAATGTGCATTAGCTCCATTCTCTACCCTCTGGTGGGAATAAGTGCTCACACACCACATGGCTGCTCCTGCAAGACTCAGGAGAACTGTCCCTGTGTGATTGTGACCATCCAGAAGGACAGACCACGGAGACAGGCTGAGAGAGTTGGGGCTGTTCACCCTGGAGAAGAGAAGGCTCTGGGGAGACCTTATAGCAACATTTCAGTATCTGAAGGGGACCTACAGGAAGGCTGGGGAGAGACTGTTTAGAAGGGGCTGTAGTGACAAGATGAAAGGCAATGGTTTGAAACTGGAGCAGGGTAGATGTATGTCGGACATGAGGAAGGAGTTCTTTACAAGGACAGTGACAAAAGACTGGACAGGCTGCCCAGGGATGTGGTTGAGGCCCCATCCCTGGAGACATTCAAGGTCAGACCTGATGGGTCCCTGTGCAGCCTGATCTAGTTGGAGGTGTCTCTGCTCACTGCAGGGGGGGGGAGCTAAATTAGACGAGCTTTGATGATCCCTTTCAATCCAATGTAATCAGTGAATCTATGAAACTCAATAGTGGCCTTCCAGTACCTGAAGGGGATCTACAAGAAAGCTGGGAAGGGACTTTTTGAAAGGGCTTGTAGTGATAGGATGAGAGAATGGATAGAAGCTGGAATGGGGGAGATTTAGACTGGAGATTAGGAAGAAATTGTTTACAGTGAGGGTGGTGAGATGCTGGAACAGGTTGCCCAGGGAGGCTGTGGATGTTCCCTCCCTGGAGGTGTTCAAGGTCAGGTTGGATGAGGCCTTGAGCAGCCTGTTCTAGTAGAAAGTGTCCCTGGCCATGGCAGGGGAGATTTGAACTAGATGATCTTGAAGGTCCCTTCCAACCCAAACCATTTTATGACTCTAAGAGATGATGGGAGTGAAAGCATGGGGGAGCTCAACGTGGCAGGCAGAAGCCCAGCCCTGCTTACAGCCTCAATCTGCTGAAGCCAGCACATTTCTGCAGACTAAGCAAGTTTACCAATAAAACCCTCTCATAATCTACCAGGGTGGAGGGAAGAAAAAGAGAGCAAGAGAGAGAGAGAGGGAGAGAGAGAGAAAGCAACTGGGCTGCAGTGTCCACGTGTAATAAGCACCGGCGATTTAAGTGGGAGAGAATTACCTTAAATATCTATCTAGAGAGAGAGAGAGAAATAAATAAATATATGGGTACACTTTAAAAAAAAAGAAAAAGGAAAAAAGCACTGGCAAAGAGGAGTAGAACCAATTTCCCAATTTCAATCTCCGGCACGCTGGGACTGAGCTTCTCAGATGTTGCCTGCTCTGCTAAATTGGTTGGGCTGAGGGTTGCTCGCTCGCTTATTTTTGGACTCATTGTGGTGCATTTATGAAGGGCTGTCACACAGGGCTGACAGGGTGATGAATTGACCCAAGCTCACCAGAGATGGAGGGAGGAGGGTTGGAAGAGGAGGAGTGGGGGCCAGGGAGGTGGGGGGGAGGGGTTGCTGAAGGCTGGAAGAGGTGATGGGAGTGAGAAGAGAGGGCATGAGATGGGGGTAGAGGGGAGGGGGAGGAAGCCATCCCGAAGGGTTTAGCTCTGTAATCGATACCACTGGCAATAAGCAGCCAAGCCTGGGGTGGGGGGGGTGGGCTGGGGGTGGGAAAGGATGGAGTGAAAACAGCAAGTTAAGCAATTTGTTGCACAGTTCCTGGGGGCTTATTGCTTGGACTTTACAGGAACAGCAAGACTTGGTGCTGCCAGAGGCAAGAGTCCTGGATCTGCTGAATAGATGGATACCATCTTCTCAAATCTGATGTCCCAGGATCTGGACATCTCTTTACTGATAGAAATTCCAAGATTAACAGCAAAGAGTGCTGGGGATCAGGGCAAGCAGGAGGGTAAATGCCTAGCTTATGGCTTCTGCAACATCTGTCTCTTGGGTATCTGATCTGCTCATTTTCCTTTGCATGTGTCTTCGTTTGAGGTAGACCAGAACCGATTCTGTTCAGTGATGTCACTTCTCAGCTCAGTCTCTGCCCAGTGGTGGCATTTTCTGAGGTTCAGGACAGGTTTGCACAGATAGTGGATGCTTCTAACAGTGATAACACTGACAGGGAGAGCTCCTGCCAAGGGCTGGGCTGCAGAAAGCCTCTGGCTAGGACTGGCAGACCGAGGTGCCACATTTTGTACCCCACATTGGGATGAATTAACTCAGAGGTGGCACCTGCAGGGAGGAATAGATAGGACAGGTGACCCTAAGCTGACCAACAAGGGATTCCATCCCATTCATGTCATCTCCAGGATAAAGCTGAGGGATCACCAGGGTCAAGCCTCTTCTTTAGTGGCTGGTATCCAAGGACTCTGTCCACTCTGCCTTTGCTCCCAATCTGTGTGTTCCTGAATCCCGCTTCTGCTGGATGCTGAGTCCACTCTGGGACTTCCCCTGTGCCTGCCCCCAGCAGTGAAGTCATTGCCATCAGGGACTTGGATTCAATATTGGTTTGTATCCATTTGCCTGCATTTTATTGTTCTTCTTTCTGTCCCAGCTGTTTTAGTTTCTTTCCCAACCCTTTATCCCTTTTTATTTCTTCCCTTTGGGAAGGCAGGGGGGGTTCACAGATAGTATCTGTCACTTATTTGCTGACCATCCCAGCCCTATCTGTGGACACCCTGTGTGTGGACTCAGGTGAAATGTTTCCTTCAGCCTGTGAAACAGAAAAGATAAAATCAGTCAAGCAGTCACCCATCACAAACTGATGGGTGTAAAGGAGCTATAGATATATTGATCTTTATCTAAGACAGAAAATATCCATCTAAATTGATCTCCCAAGCCTATTTATCTATTGTCAAATCTCCCTCCCCTCATTTGACCATCAATATCTATCAATTTCTCTATCAAATTTTATGCCAATCTCCCTCCCTTCTCCATGTCCCTGAGGTACATAACACCCAGCAGACACATAACAGTCAGAATCAGTCCAAGGTATTAGTAGATATAATTTGGTAATGGCAATAAAGTCTCCTTTCTGACCCACTTGGTCTGACACATGCTGCTTGAAAAGCCTCAGGTGGACCCCAAAGACCAAGACAGTGAGGCCAAGCAAATGAGTTCAAACTGAATCAGCTTGGCCCACACACATTGCAGGCAAGTGCAAGGTCTCTCCACATCTCCTTGAAAGGTTACAGTGGGGAAGGTTCAAAATACCTTCATGTACGGTAGCCAAGAATCATTTCTCATGACCAAGACCAGAAGAGAGGTTGGAGAATGCCAGACCCTGCACCTCTCATAGTGAGCATCTAGCCCTGTTTTCAACAGGAGAGAATGTTTCTTGCCACTAGTGAAGCCACAGCTGGAGTACTCTACTGCATCCAATTCTGGGCTCCCCAGTGCAAGAGAGACAGGGAACTACTGGAAAGAGTCCAGTAGAAGGTTATGAAGGTGCTGAGGGGCGTGAAGCATCTCTGTGAGAAGGAAAGGCTGAGAGCCCTGGGGCTGTTGAGCCTGGAGAAGAGCAGCCTGAGAGGGGATCTGATCAATGCTCAGCAAGAGCTAAAGGATGGAGGACAAGTGGATGGGACCAGCCTCTTTTCAGTGGTGCCCAGTGACAGGACAAAAGGAAATGGGCCCAAACTGGAACCCAGGCAGTTCTGTGAGGAGAAACGTTTTTCCTTTGATGGTTCAGAGCCCTGGATCAGGCTGCTGAGAGAGGCCGTGGTGTCTCCTCTGGAGAGATTCCAAACCTACCTGGACATTGTGATCCCTTGCAACCTGCTGTGGGTGGCCCTAATTTAGCAGGAGGCTTGAGGCTAAACGATCTCCAGAGGTCTCTTCAAACACCCTCCCCCCACTCCCTGGATTCTTCGATAGCTCCTTCTCCGCAGCCTATATCCCAATAAATAATCACACAATCTAATAAATTTCCCACTGTGCACTAATAAGCATATTTTTTTTTCCCCTGCTGGAAAAGCTGGTGCTTTCAAAGTGGCTTCATCAAATTCCCCACCTAGCCCAGCAGATCCATCCTTTTTTATAATTACACTCCCTGTCGATTTCAAATACAGTTAAAAATGTGCAAACTGAGTCAATTTTTACACCGTAACTTTACGTGATATAGGACCCTCGTGTCTCAGACAGCCACCCCCACCGCCCCCCCTTTTCCTTGGTGCTCTTCCCCAGCTTGATCCTGACATTAAACTGCTCCACTTAGCCTGGGTACCTGGTGCCAGGCAGCCTGACCTCATTAAAATAGATTAGTGCAGAAGGAAAATCTAAAAGGCAATAAAAATCGCTAATATTCTTCACCCGGACACACACGTGTATTTTCTTCTTCTTCTTCTTCTTTTTTTCCCCCCCTCCTCCTTTCAGTGGAAAAAGCTCCTCTTCAGATGACACAAAAAAAAGAGCAACAGCAAAAAAAAATCCACTTTTTCAATATTACCCTCCAGGCAAGATGTTATTAGTGACCTGGACGAGGCACAATGTGTTTATTTCCACTTCTTTTGCAGTTCCAGCAATTTATAGGAGTGATGTGGGGATGTGTCTGCAGCCAGGATGGGCTAAAGCTTGTGAGCAAGACCCTATTTCCAGAGAGGGACTTCATCAACCCGAGGTGTTCCTGGGTTTTCTAATCATATCAAGCAGCCCTATTAAAGCTATTTTCTCTCCAAATACCTTGATGAAAGAAATTGTAATTATTCCTAATGTTTTGAGGGGGGTTACATTTTGTCCTGCTTTTGCTTCTGTTGTCTGCTCTGCTCTCCTGAGACCACACCTGGAGTGCATCCAGTTCTGCTGCCCCCAACACAGGAAGGACATGGAGCTGTTGGAGTGGGTCCATGAAGATGATTAGAGGGCTGGAGCACCTTCCCCTGAAGGGACAAACTGAGACAGTTGGGGCTGTTCAGCCTGGAATGAAGAAGGCTTCCAGGAGACCTTGTGTTGGCCTTCCAGTACTTGAAGGGGGCTACAGGAGAGCTGGGGAGGGACTTTTCACAAGGGCTTGTAGTGATAGAACAAGAGGGAATGGATTGAAGCTGGAGGAGGAGAAATGATAAACTGGATAGACATGATAGACTGGATATTACAAAGAGATTCCTTACAGTGAGGGTGGTGAGGCACTGGAACAGGTTGCCTAGGGAGGTTGTGGATGCCCCCTCCCTTGAGGTGTTCAAGGCCAGGTTGGACTGGGTCTTGCTCAACTCGGTCTAGTGGAAGGTGTCCCTGCCCATGGCAGGGGGGTTTGGAACTAGATGATCTTTAAAGTCCCTTCCAACCCAAACCATTCTGTGGTTCTATGATTCTTTTAGTGAGAAATACATCCTCTGGGGTTACTTCTAGGGCATGGAAGGAATGTTGCTTGGTGGCTCGTAATCAGTGGAGCTTGATCAGAAAAGTGACAAGCAACATAAATCATACAATCATAGAATGGTTTGGATTGTAAGGGATCTTTAAAGGTGATCTTGTCCACCCCCACTGCTAAAGCACATTCACCCACAGCAGGTTGCCCAGCATCATGATGTCCAGGAGGGTTTGGAAACTCTCCAGTGAAGGAGATTCCACAACCTCTCTGAGCAGCCTGCTCCAGGGCTCCAGCAACCTCACTGCAATGAAGTGTCTCTTCATGTTCAGACAGAACCTCCTGGCTTCCAGTTTGTGCCTTGTGCCCCTTCTCCTGTCATCAGGCACCACTGAAGAGTCTGGCCCCATCCTCTTGCCCCCCACCCTTTAGCTCTTGCTGAGCATTGATAAGATCCCCTCTCAGGCTGCTCTTCTCCAGGCTCTGCAGCCCCAGGGCGCTCAGCCTTCTCTCCTCACAGGGGTGCTCCAGGCTCCTCATCATCCTCAGAGCCTCCTCTGAACTCTCTCCAGCAGTTCCCTGTCCCTCTTGAACTCAGAAGCCCAGAACTGGACCCAGTACTCCAGCTGTGGACTCCCCAGGGCAGAGCAGAAGGGAAGGAGAAGCTCCTTCAACCTATTGTCCACACCAGGAGACCAATGCCCCCCAGGACACCATTGGCCGTTTTAGCCTTGAGGACACATTGCTGGCTCATGGTGAGTTCTTTCTCCAGCAGGACTCTGAGGTCCTTGTCCTTGGACCTGCTTTCCAGCAGGCCACTCCCTCACCTGTAGTGGTGCAGGGGGTTATTCCACCCCACCTGCAGGACCCTCCGCTTGCCCTTTAAAGCTGCTTTGAAAGGAACTCAAAATACCAACCTCCCTTGCCCCCGCAGCTGCGGGATGCACTGGGGAGTGATTTTCTCTGTGCAGGGGAAAGGAGATTTATCAGTTCTTGGAACCAGTGTTTATGAATATTCCTAAAGAGGAAAATCAATCAGTTGTATCATAACATTGCCATTTTTCTAAATGATAGAACAAGCATTTTTATACACCTCGCACTGGCTGGTGGAGAATCAATAGGAATTATGAGCTCCTCTCTGAATTTACTAATGTTCTGGCATCATCTCCTCCTGTCCCTGAAGCTAAGCAAGGTAGGGTCCTCAAGGCCTTTGGGCTGAAGATGCTCTGACTTACCTCTTGCACCCTTGCTCTTCCCTTTTTAAACCTCTTCTACCTCTTTGACTTTCAAGTTACCACACAAGCCCAGCCTGCTGTACTGGGCTGGGCCACACCAAAGTGAGGAGAAAAGAGCCTGCAAAGCACCGTGAAGTTAAAACCAAGCTTTGAACTGGCCTCTCATCTGTGCCAGGTTGGGTTAGACAGGTGAAGGTAGGGCTCACCTTGGAAAAAGATGAGATTTCTTTCCATCATCCCATCTCATGACTCCCTTGAGCAACCTGGTCTAGTGCTTCCATCAAAAGCCCATGATGGGGGTGTGCAACTGCATGATCTTTAAGGTCCCTTCCAACCCAAACCATTCTGTGATTCTATGATTCTATGATTCTATGATTCTATGACTTGTCTTACCACTGAGTCCAATGGAAAATTAAATCCAAGGAGCCTTGGAACCAACCCAACCATTTAGAATTTACAAGAATAGGTCACAGTTTTGGTAACTTTCTCACATTTCATAAGTTAAGTCCCTGGAGAAAGAAGTTATCCACTAGTCTTCAAAGTCAGGTTGGATGAGGTTTTGAGCAACCTGATCTAGTAGAAGGCCCATAGTAGGAGGATTGGAGTCTTGTTGGAGAGCTTATGACTGCTTTTCCCCCTGGACTGATTTGTTTAGTGATCAAAGAATCATACAATTATCGAATAGTTTGAGTTGGAAGGGACCTTTGAAGATTATCCAGACCAACCCTCCTGCACTAAGCAGAGCCACCAGCAAATAGAGCAGGTTGCTCAGAACCACAAACAACCTGACCTGGAATATTTCCAGGGATAGAGCATCTACCACCTCTCTGGGCAACCTGGGCCAGGATCTCAGTGTGAAAAATGTCTTCCTTCTCTCTACTCTAAATCTCCCTCTTTTAGTCTAAAACCATCACCTCTTGTCCTGTCACAACAGGTCCTGATAAAAAGGTCTGTCCCCACCTTTCCTCTTGGCCCTTTTGAGTACTGAAAGGCCACCAGAAGTTGTCCCTGGATTCTTCTCTTCTCCAGGCTGAACAACCCCAACTCTCTCAGCCTGGCCTCACAGCAGAGGGCTTCCAGCCCTCCCATCATTCCTGTGGCCTCCTCTGTCCCCACTCCAACAGGTCCATGTCTCTGCTGTGTTGCAGACTCCAGAGCTGGCCCCAGCACTGCAGATGAGGTCTCAGCAGGGTGCAGCAGAGGGGCAGAATCCCCTCCCTCCACCTGCTTCCCACACTGCTGGGGATCAGCTCAGGACAGGGCTGGCTCTGAGCTGGCAGCACACAGGGCTGGCTCAGCTCCAGGTTTTCACCCACAAACACCCCCATGTCCTTCTCCACAGGGCTGGAGAGCAGCCTCATCCCTCAGCCTGGACTAATGTTGGGAATTTACACAGGCATAGGACCTTGTGCTTGACCTTGTAGAACCACATAGACCCAGCTCTCAATTTTGTTCAGGTCCCTCTGGATGACATCATTCCATCCTAAAGTTCAGTAGCTATCATAGAATTGTAGAACTGTTGAGATTGGAAAAGACCTTTGAGGTTATCCAGTCCAGGAACTAGCCAGGAGCTCACAGTCCCACCACTGCTGCTAAGCTGCTACCACTAAACCATGTCCCTCAGCACCACATCCATACGTCTTTTTCATAGCTCCTGGGATGGTGATTCCACCACCTCCCTGGGCAGGCTGTTCCAATGCTTGATAACCCTTTCTGTGAAGAACATTTTCCTGATGTCCTTATGTTCCCATCACTCTATTCTGATTGCTTTTGAAGCTTCTTTCTCCCCCTTTCTGAGCACTGCTCATCACCAGCTCTGGAACAGAGAGCCCAGATGAGGCATGTGCCGTGACTCCATTAGGAGGTCTGGATCAGACCCCACAATGGCAGATCTAGTGCCTCCACAGCTAGCTCCTGCAGACCCCAAACCACCTCTTTGGTGGAGAAGAGGAGAGACCTCCAGCCTGGAGTTTAGCTACTTGGTCATTTTTCCTTCTGGGGAGACATGAATCTTTGCAAGAAGGGGCAGGCAGGCGAGCGATAAATTCCACTAAAGGTAAAAGTGATTGATTTTAGAAGACACTGTTTAAGAATTTGTTTTTCTAATGGATCCTAAAGTCCTATCATCAATTTTGCCAAGCTCAGCGGTGCCAGAAGGCTGCTGAATCCTGTCCGGAGAGGAGGAGGGAGATGAAGAGAAGAAGGAAAGATGAGGTGGGGATGGAGGAGGAGGAGGGGGGGGGATGAGAAAAAAAGGAGTTCATCATACATCCCTTCTAGATGCAGTATCCTAAAATGTGGATTGTACTCGACCATAAATACTAATCCATTAGTTGCTCTTTCACACACTGCTGGCTGGAATGCTGCCTCCATTTGCCTGCATGAGAATCTATTTGAATATCAATGCGGCTTCATGTTCAAGTGCTTCCCTTGGAGTCTCAGATGAAGGGCAGGTGTGCAGGGCTGGGGCTTTGGGGCTTGGGGAACCGTATCAGGGGTGGAATCGGGAGGTAATCATTGAAATTCCACTTCATTCCAACAGCTTCTTTGCAGCCAACCAAACAGCCCCCCCAAAAAATAGAAAAAAACCCCACCCCTCCCTCTCTTTATCTTTAAAGGGGCACTGAAAGACAGGTCTTCATTTTTAATTCCACCAAGGGACTGTGTTGATTTTCTTGGCTCCAAAGGGTGGGGGAAGGTGAAGGTGACAGGTTGGACTTGAGGTCTCTTCCAACCTGAGTGATTCTGTGATTCTGTGACACCCTACAAGGGGTCCACGGGGGGAAAGTGCTGCTATGGGGGAAATGAATGCCTCAAAAATAAGGAAGAGGCCCCCACAGTGATGGAGGAGCCTGTCAGCTTCACACTAAGACTGCTACAACTCCCACTCCATCCCTTCTTATTATTCCATTTGGGATTAGTTTAAGTTTGTTAGTTCTGATAATGGAATCACAGAATCATCAGATGGGTTAGGTTGGAAGGGACCTTAAAGATCATCTAGCTCCAAACCCCACCTGTCATGGGCAGGGACACTTTCCACTAGACCAGGTAGCTCATGGCCCTGTTCAACCTGGCCTTGAACACCTCCAGGGAGGGGGAATCCACAACCTCCCTGGCCAACATGTTCTAGTGTCTCACCACCCTCTCTTTGTAATATCCAGTCTAAATCTGCCCTTTCCCATCTTCAATCCATCCTCCCTCACTCTCTCACTACAAGCCCTTGTTATAAGTCTTTCTTGTAGGCTAGAAGTGGCCAAATCTCAGAACCTAAACCAAAATTGCCATTGTTTCTTAAGGCCACTGAGACCTTCCCTGCTTGACCCAACCCAGGGATCTGAGTCTCTTGGAAATTATAAGGCTGGAATCTGTGGCCACAGTCATTGCCCTCTCCCTCTGTATTTAAAGGAGGTATATCCATTGTGATCCACAGTGAGCAGAAAGAGGCTTTGCTTGGTGGTTATCAGCTCACTCTTCAGCAAGATACTCAGCCTGCTGCACCCATTTTGCTTGGTTTTAAAAGAGATGAGGAATTAACCCTAGTTCCTCCAAAAAGGAGAAGTCATTTTGTAGTGGCTCATGTTCCTGCTGTCCTCTCAGCCTTTTTGCAGAGCTTTTGTCCCTGACTTGTGGAGACCAGATGGGACTTAGTTTGCCAGCAGAGGATGAAGCAACTCTACTTGATTTGCCAGACCTTTTGGCAGATCACACAATCCCAGAGTGCTAGGAGTTGGAAGGAAACTCTGGAGATAACTTAGTCCAAATCCCCAGCTAAAGCAGGCTCCCCCATGCAGGTTGACCAGGATTGCAATGCCCAGGAGGGTTTGGAATCTCTCCAGAGAAGGAGACCTGACAAGCTCTCTAGGCAGCCTGCTCCAGGGCTCCAACACCCTCACAGCAAAAATCTCATGTTCAGATAAAACCTCCCAGATTCCACTTTCTTCCAGTTGTCCCTTTCCCTGTCACTGGGCACCACTGAAAAGAGTCTGGACCCACCCTCTTGCCCCCCATGGTTCCTTTATCTCTTGCTGACCATTGAGAAGATGCCTCTCAGGCTGCTCTTCTCCAGGCTAAACAGCCCCAGGTTTCTCAGCCTTTCCTCCTCACAGAGATGCTCCAGGCCCTCAGCATCAAGTTCTCCTCAAAGGAACCCTTCCTGAAGAGAACCCCAAGATTTAATTCCAAAGCTCAAGGAAATGAACTCGGCTATATTTGTCCCAGGAATGTTTGGGCAGATGATCATAGGCACAGAGATATAACATTCTTATCAGATATCCCAGGCAGAGTCTGAGAGCCCTGAGCCTCAGTTGCAGCTACAACAGGTAAGTTCCAAAGATTTCATCTACGGAGATTGGAGCCTGGCCAGCAGAGCTCCATTGACTTCTTGCTTTGTTTGACACAGCAATGAGAATCCATTAAATGCCTCCTGCTGAGGATTTTCATCCTTGATGAGGGGCTTCTGGAAGGTGGCCAGCTAAACCAGCCAGTACTCAAGCACTGAGGAGAGGATCACAGGAGAAAATACAAATGCCTGACAGAGAAGAAAGGTAACAGCAACACTGACCAAGTAAAAGTTGCGCTCAAGTAACAGCCACAATCTTAGAGGTTTGTTATATCAGCATTAACCTCACACTTACCAGTAAGTGTTGGGCAAACTCTCCATCATTTTCTGCAGACAGATCCATATGCCCCCCAAAGGCTTTCTCCTGGGCTAAACAGTGGTCAGTGAAGTAAGCAGGATCCCTGCAGCTGTATCCATTTCTTTTCATTTCCCTCCTACCTTTCTTCAACCCCTGCTCCCTCTTCTGCTTCTCACCAGAGCACAGGTCCAGGTTAGGCCATTCACACAAAGCCAATGTCCCATCCCTAGACTGAGTATGTAGAATTTGGACTTCCAAGGATTTTTAGGTGAGCATCTAAGAAGGTGTGTCAAGAGATTGCATATTGGAGCATTTCTGGGGTCAAGTGGCAGCTGAGCATCTGCTCTGGAAAAGCCTGAGTAGGAGGAATATCCATGAAAGGCACAGGGGACTTAAGGGATTTGAGGGATCTGGGCTCCTGTGTTTTCCCTGGAGCATACAGCACCCAGAAGGTGGAACAGAGTGCAGTTTGTCCTGGGAACATCAACAAATACATGAGAATGGAGGTGTTGGAACCAGCATCCCCAGAGCTGTTCAAAGCATGTGTAGATGTGGCTTAGTGAGCATTGTGGGGCTAGGTCAAGAGTTGGACCTGGTGATCTTAAGCTCTTTTCTGACCAAAACAATCCTCTGATTCTATGAAATTTAAAGTGGCTAAAGAGTTCTTGGGTCCAGCAGAGATGTGAGTAAAGCCCAGCTCCCTGGCAGTAGAGTGGGAGCATGCTGATGCTGGCTCTGAGGATGCTCTGATCTTCAGACCTGTCTCTGCAAGACATCTCCAGAAATGACACGTATCCTATACCTGGTCTTGGTTTGCTGCCCGCTGTACCAGCTGCTCCCTTCTCCAAGGAGATGGTCAAGGCTGGGAAGGACAATGACCACCCAGTGCCAAGCATGGTATATTCACCACTGCAGCAACATACCCCTGCCTGGGCTGCCTCCTGCTTCCCTCCTCTCTAAGGTCTGGCAGTAGCTCCTTCCTTCTCAACGCCTCATCCATCAAGCCAGATGATGTTGTTTGCCCACCTCATCTTCCTCAGCTTGTCAGTGCCCAGAAAAAACAATGATAAATAAACTGGCACTGAAGAATCTGTCTCCTGCTGCTTGATTTATCTCTCATTTGTGTTGTAATCCAAGCCCCTTCTTCTCTTCCCCTGCACCCCAATGATTAACTCTTCTTCATCTGCCTGAGGTTGTTTTCCTACCTGTAGAACTCAGAGCCAACATGTAGGTTTTTACAGACTCTCAATCAACTTTGGCTTTTGTCTAGGGCTGAATTAGGCTTCCCAAGATGGAGAAAATTATATGGAACCTATGACACATGTCAGGTCTGGTGCAAGGTTAAAGGGTGAGATTTATTCTATTCTATTATACAGGACCTGGGACCTGGTTTATGTCCATCCCTCAAGGCTAGGGAGGTGAGATTGCAGGACTTGCAGATTTAAGGGTGACAGAGCACTGAAGCAGGCTGCCCAGAGAGGTGGTGGAATTTCCATCTCTGGAGGCATTCAAAATCTGCCTGGACATGATCCTGTGTGATTTTCTTTAGGTGAATCTGCCTTGGCAGGGAGGTTGGACTCAATGATCTACGGAGGTCCCTTCCAACCCCTACTATTCTGTGATTCTGGGACCTGTCTTGTCTGTCCCTCAAGCCTGACTCTGAGGTACATTTCCACATACAAAACAGTCTCCAAGAAAGCTTTTGGGAGGAAGTGTGGTATGAAAAAGATAAAAGTGTAAATGCCACCACATAAGTTGTACTCTGCCAATCTACACCCACACACACGGCACAACTTCAGGCCATTTCATCTCATTCTATTACCTGATACCGGGGAGAAGAGACCAATCCCCACCTCACTACAATCTCAATTCAGGGAGTTGTAGAGAGATGGAAAGTCTTCCCTCAGCCAGGCTGAACAACCCCAGGTGTCTCAGCCACTCCTCACCTGAAGGGCAGTTGTAGCCAGGTGGGGGCTGGTCTCTTCTCCCAGGCAACCAGCACCAGAACAAGAGGACACAGGGGAGGTTTAGACTGGATGTTAGGAAGAAGTTCTTCACAGAAAGAGTGATTGGCCATTGGAATGTGCTGCCCAGGGAGGTGGTGGAGTCACCATCACTGGAGGTGTTTAAGGAAGAGACTGGATGGAGTGCTTGGTGTCATGGTTTAGCTGATTAGGTTGTGTTGGATGGTAGGTTGGACTCAATGATCTCAAAGCTCTCTTCCAACCTGGTTAATTCCTATTCTATCCTATCCTATCCTATCCTATCCTATCCTATCCTATCCTATCCTATCCTATCCTATCCTATCCTATCCTTCTTGGCTACCTGATGACTCATGTCAAGCATCTTGCCATCTTTCTCACAGAAGACTCCATCAACACCTGACTTGGTGGTTGTTATGATGTCTCTCCCACCACAATAAACCACTGAAGGCAGCTGCATAACCCAACAAGCAATAAAAATGTATTAAATGCTTAATCAAACATTCCCCTCCTTTATTTGCCTCTTGATTGCTCCTCATTACATCATGTAGATCCTTCTCTCTTTTTTTTAGGTGCCATAAAATTATCTCTGGCTCTTGCAGTCTGTGAGTTTATGATTAATCAATTACTTAGAGGAGTTATCTATTAAAAATCAGAGAGCTGCACTCCCAATAAAGCACCAGGCAGCAAGAGATTACTGGGCCAGCCCTTTTGTTCTTCATCAGTGGCTTATTAGCAGTCATGGTGTTCAGGGGATCACAGGAGTCACGAAGTAAACAGGGTGTGCTGAAAGTGGGGGCTGCATAACAGAGCATCACCTAATTAATGATGGATGGTACTGGGACAGGTTAATTGAAGATCTTCTTTCCACCAGCTTTACTTAGCTTGATTCATAGAATCATAGAATTATTTCAGTTGGAAAAGACCTCTAAGATCACCGAGTCCAACCTTCAAGCTAGGATCACCATGGCCACTAAACCATGTCCCAAAGTGCCACATCCACACATTTCTTGAACATGTTTAGGGATAGTGATTCCACCACCTCCCTGGGCAGCCTCTTCCAATGCCTGACCACTCTTTCAGGGAAGAAATTTTTCCTAATATCCAACCTAAACCTCCCCTGGTTCAACTTGAGGCTGTTTCATCTGGTTCTGTTGTTTATTATGTGGGAGAAGAGACTTCCCCCCACCTGGCTCCAACCTCCTTTTAGGGAGTTGTAGCAAGCAAGAAGGTCTCCCTGCCACCTCCTCTTCTCCAGGCTGAACAATCACATTTCCCCCAGCTACTCCTCATAAGACTTTTCTCCAGGCCCTTCACCAGCTTTGTTGCCCTTCTCTGGCACCTCAATACCCTTCTCGGGGTGAGGGACCCAAAACTGCACCCAGGGTCTGAGGTGTGGCCTCACATGTGCCTCACAAGTTCCCAGTACATGGAGACAATCACTTCCCTGGTCCTGCTGGTCACACTATTGCTGATCCAAGCCAGGATGCCGTTGGCCTTCTTGGCAGCCTGAGCACACTGCTGGCTCATGCCCTGCCTTCAAAATGTGGCCAGTGAAATCACTGTTTGGCTTGAGTAAAGTTACTTTTGTGTTACACCACCTCTGTCTAAATTCTGCAGGTGTAACACATCAGCTTGGAGTTGGATGTTTCTTTCAGCTTCTCCCCAAGGGACCCAGGCACAGATCCTTAGCTCTGCAAATGTGAGCTGGGCCATAAATAGCAGAGGACCGTGGTTGACCAGAGCTCTGATATACATAGCGGGTGCATGAGAGTTCAGATCCATGGGACCTATTTTAGGAGAGGAGTGGTTGGTTGTGCTCACCCCCATGAAGAGCCTGTCCCTCATCAATATAATCCTCTCTAGGAGGGGGTTCAAACCGTTCTCCTGCTGCCCATGGAGTCATCTCCTCCAGCACAGCAGGGAAAGCTTTGTCATTTGAGTTTTCCGAGGGGTTAGCAGGGGCATTGGGCTAGACGATCTCCAGAGGTCCCTTCCAAGCCCTACCAATCTACAATTGTGTGGTATCATCACAAACCCAACCCCTGGTGAACCAGCCTGTCGTCAACAGCACAGCAAGCAGCAGGCAGGGGCTGGTGCTTTAATTAGTAAAGACAGCCCCAAATAAACAAGAGAGTTGGAGTGCCCCCACCCCCTGTACCAGATGTTCCCCCATTTCAGGAACCTTGACAGCACAGCGTGTGGGAGGAGATGGGGGGCTTCTCTTGGCCACCAGGCAACCAACCCCCCAGCTCCCAGAGCGAGCTGCCTTCCTCGGAGTTGTCAGTTTGCAGAGCTCGTTTGGAGACACCGAGCAATTAACCACCCCCCCAGCTCCTCCATCCCCCTCAGCTCCTCCATCCCCCTCGGAGCCTGACGTCTCGGGAGAGACAAGGACCGCAATGCGGGCCTCTCCCCAGCAGCGTTGAGTGGCTTGTCTCTGTCTTGGCCCATGCAGGCAGAGCTCAGTGGGTCTCATTTGTTTGCATTTGCCTGGTGCCTTGACATGATGAAGTAAAAAGTTTTAATATTCGCCGGCATGAATTTTTAATGCCTGGCTCCTGCTCTCGTGTCATTATTTGCCTGCGCTTCAGCACTTTTTGGAGCGCGTTTGTTTAGATAATGTTCTGTTCAGAAAGAAAGGAGGCTGGTGGGAAGGGAAAAGAGCTTGTCCCTCTTCTCCCCACAGTGACCATTAAATTATAGCCCATCTGCAGGGCTGGTCTTCGACAGGTGCTGGCGATGCAACTTCAGATGAAGAGGGGTTGCAGTGCCCCCTCCCCCCCCCTCCAGCTTGTGACCAAATTACTGGGAGAAATCTGGCGTTGAGGTCAGTGGTGTGATTCCAAGGAGCTTTGGTGGGGAGAGGAATGGAGAGTTTACACCTTCATGCTCAACATCTCTCACCCCCCTCACCCTCAGCTTCCCTCTGGGAACAATGGGAAAGGGAGAGAAAGAAAGTGACAAGAAGAAAGGAAAGGAAAGGAGGATTTTGATGGACTCTAAGGCTGAGCTAAGATGAGGGAAAAGTGGAACAGCAGTGGTAGAGGAATCCCAGAATCCCAGCCTGGTGGGGTTGGAAGACATCATCCAGTTCAACTGTCCCTGCTAAAACAGGGTACCCCACAGCAGCCTGCACAGGATTGCTATGTCCAGGTGGGTTTGGAATCTGTCCAGAGAAGAAGACTCCACAACCTCTCTGGGCAGCCTTCTCCAGTGCTCCAGCATGCTTACAACAAAGAAGTTTTTCCTCATGTTCAGATGGAGCCTCCTGTGTTCCAGTTTGTGCCCATTGCCACTTCTCCTGTCACTGGCCCCATCCTCTTTTTCCTTGTTCTTTAGTTCTTTCTGAGCATTGAGAAGATGCCCTCTAAGTCTGCCCTTCTCCAGGCTAAACAGCCCCAGGTATCTCAGCCTTTCCTTCTCACAGAGATGCTCCAGGCCCTTCAGGATCTTTGGAGCCCCTACTGGACTGTCCCAAAGAGTTCCTTGTCTTTCTTGAACTGGAGAGCCCAGAACTGAACTCAGGACTCCAGGTGTGGCCTCACTAGGGGAGGAGAACCTTGCTCAACCTGCTGGTCCCACTCTTCTTCATGCACCCAGGAAGCCGTTGGCCTTTTAAACCACAGGAGCACATTGCTGGCTCATGGTGAACCTGTTCCCCACCAGCACTCCCAGGTACTTCTCCACAGAGCTATTTTCCAGCAGGTCAACCCTTCACTTGTACTGGTGCAGGGGGTTAGAGACAGAGGCCTCAGCATGACGGCATGGCCTCTTTCTGCAGTCCCACTGAGTGAGCTTGAGGAGTGCATCAGACAGGCAGCACAGTAGTGGTGGTGGGTCCAGGCAGGATCTGGGGTTTGTGCATGGGTTGTGTTACAGGAGTAAACTCTTTTGAGGCTGAGTCCTAAAAACAGCTTCTGCAAAGGCAAGCTCATGAGTAAATAAGGGATGGACAGACAGAACATTAGGTGATCTACAGTGATGGATGAGTGGAAGGATGGATGGATGAGGGTGGGGAGGATGGATAAGCAGAATTGTAACAAGGTTTAAGCATGAAGCTTCATTCTTTCTCTTAAAAATATGAACAGTCCTAAGCTTAACCTCCCAAATGAGAACCCTACCCCTAGCATTCTCTCTTGATGGTCACTCAGCCTTTCCACTCCCTTCAACACCCCAAGAGAAACTGTTGATGGGGAAAGGAGCCTGACTGCCCACCCCGTGTGCATTTCAAGGTTCAGGTGGTTATTGCCAGCACCACTTGCATCCACAGAAGAAATTTGGTGTCTCTGCTCTCACCTCGAACCCTCCAGGCTTGCCTTTGATCCTCCGTCTGCTCCTGCCTCTGTCCGTGGTGCTGAGCCATGGCCTTAGGCTCTGCTGCCCAGATCCCACAGAGCAGGGACATGGGGGTCCCACGGGGGTCCCACCCCTCTGAGCACCCATGGCTAGACCCTTGGTCTGGATAGATCAAAGTGTTACACTGTGCACGGGTCCAGGAGAAGGCACCTGATAATCACAGAGTCACAGACACTTCAACTAGAGCAAGTTGCTCAGAGCCCCAGACAACCTGACCTGGAGCATTTCCAGGGATGGAGCATCTACCACCTCTCTGGGCAACCTGGGCCAATGTCTCACCACCTTCATTGTGAAAAATGTCTTCCTTAGTTCTAGTCTGAATCCCAACTCTTTCAGTTTAAAACTTGATCCTTGTCCTATTGCAACAGGCCCTGTTGAAATGATTGCCCCCATCTTTCTGGCAGACCCACCTGAAGTACTGGAAGACTCCCTGTAACCTCCTCTTCTTCAGGCTGAAGAACCCCAACTCTCCCAGCACCTCTCATAGTGTGCTTGGTAGAGGGACCTGGGGAGCAGAGAACTCATCATCTGAGGGCAGTTCATCTACACTTCAGTTCTAGCCTTGGAGAAGGTCAGGCTGCTTGATACAAAGCCCAGCTCAATCTCTGAGACTCTTATCTTGCTTTTAGTGAGCTTGAGACCAACTTTTTAGTGAGTGGGGCTACAGGATTTTTTGGAGCTCATGGTTGTACAATGGACTGATCTTCACAGTTCCTGTGGGAGTAGGGGCAATTTCATGTTCATGGGATTAGTCCCCACGTCACCAAAACCCTGAGATCTAGGCAAGATATAGGACATGCCCGAGGGCACATGACAAGTAAAGGAGAGAAAACTCAAGGCTTTGGATTGATGGTCTAGTCCCAAGACATCCTGTTTCAGAATTAAGTGAAGAGTCTTCTGCTCCAAAGTGTGTGGACACAAGTGTGTGGCTATGTGATTTAATGGCCATGGTGGTCTTAGTTTGAAGGCTGATCAACGATCTTGGACATCTTTTCCATCCAAAACAATTCTGTGATTCTAGGACACATGGTAAGGTGGATAACTCAGGTGGAGAGAGCTCTCTAAGACAACTCTAAGACTTTCTTACTGAGTAGGTCAGGTTATATGAGACCCCAAGCCTGCAAGTTATCCAAGTTTGCATAACACTGATCCTGCAACAGCCATGAATTATCTCAGCAACGAGCTGGGTGTCCTCTAGGAGGACTCACGGGTTGGAACATGGCTCAGGGCAGAAGCAACAGGAGCTTTCATCTCAATGTGATATGAGCCTGAGGGACCTGTCTGTCTGTTCCTAGTGCTTTAAAAGCTGGAGACAGCTCCAAATTGGGATGCCCTTGCTTCTCGTGTCTGTCAGCAGTCTCCTTCTGGCCGCCCGACACCAGCCCACTTCCAACACAAGCACGAAGGGCTTGCCCGTGCTGGTGACGAGCAGGGGGTTGCATTTCACATGCTCACAAGGAGATAAGGGCAGCACAGTCTCCATTTGGGAACATTCTTAAGTTACTTGGATCTCAGCTCCAGCCGATATGTAATCCAGGGAAAAGCAGGTGCAAGAGAGGAGCATGGCCAGGTGGCTTCTCTTTAAAGCTTGAAGGCAAGCTAAGGATAGGGGAGGAAAAATAGAGAGATGAGGGAATTAGCACCCTCTGAGTGCTATTAAAGGCTCTAGCACAATCTATGGGCTTGTCAGATGGCAGAGTCCCAAAACCAGCCCTTCTCACACTGGCCAGTGTTGCTGCTCTTCCTAGTTCCTTGTTCCGCAGGGGAAGGAGGACAATGAGGATGGATTAAAGAGAGGTTTGAGTCACAGCTTTGGACAGCAAGGGCCAGATGATCCAGTGAAAAGGATTTCTTGTGATGGAGGAAATCTCTTCTTGTATGAATCCCAGCATGATGGGGCTTGGAAGGGACCTCTAGACATCACCTGGTCCAACCCCCTTGCTAAAGCAAAGTCACCTAGAGCAGGTGGCCCAGGATCACATCCAGAGAGGTTCTAAATCTCTCCAGAGAAGTTGGCAGGTGTAGATTTACCCTTTCCTAATTTTAGGATAAGTGTCCACATGCAAATCAGTTGTGTGAACTTTCAGGACAGTCAATGAATTATGGCCAGGGCTCCTCTGACTCAAGTAGGAATCTGCTCTAGGATGAGAAAACTCCCACCCTGACATCCACTGAAAACTCAAACCAAGGACATGTTAATGGATTGATGAGCAACTAAATTAGGAAAGGTTAACTCCACCCTTGTCAGTTCCCAATCCTCACCCCAGCTGTAAGGAAAAGTGGTCTCAGCTCACACTTAGCAAGTTCCTATGAGCAAGTTTGGGCTTTATTATGAATTTGGAGTATAAATGCTGAAATTTGGCTTCTATGGGTAATGATAAGAATGAAGCACTCCACTATAGGACATCATACACACCAGTCAGCCTGTCTTCAGGTCTCTGTTGCCTAACCTGCTTACAGGCATATGACTTCATCATAGTGCATGGAAGGCCAGTAGTCTCCTGGGCTGCATGAAGAAGAGTGTCACCAGCAGGTTGAGGGAGGTTCTCCTGCCCCTCTACTCTGCCACAGATGAAGTCCTGGATTCAGTTCTGGTCTCCCCAGTTCAAAAGAGAGAGAGAGAGTCCCATGGAAGCTCCAAAGATGCTGAGAGTCCTGGAGCACCTCTGTGAGAAGGGAAAACTGAGAGACCTGGGGCTGTTTAGCCTGGGGAAGAGCAGCCTGAGAAGGGATCTCAATACTTAGCAAGAGCTAAATGGTGGGGGGCAAGAGGATGGGGCCAGACTGTTTTCAACGGTGCCCACTGAGCACCAACTAGAATGCAGGAGGCTCTATCTGAACACCAGAATAAACTTCTCAGCTGTGAGGGTGCTGGAGTCCTGGAGCAGGCTGCCCAGGGAGGTTGTGGGGTCTCCTTCTCTGGAGAGGTTCCAAGCACAGGATGTGATGCTGTGTAAGCTGCTGTGGGTGACCCTGCTTTAGCAGGGGGGTTGGACTAGATAATCTCCAGGGGTCTCTTCCAACCCTCACCTTTCCTGGAATCTGTGATCTCTGACAAATGCCTAGTGCTGTGTTTCTTTCACCTGAAATGGACAGGGCTTTGCTTCCTCTGCTCTTCACTTTTGCAATTCTCACTTTATTAAAGCCATTAGACCTTCCATAAATACTCTGGTAATGACCAAGTGGCACTTCTTTAATAGACAGTAAGTAGCCTGCTACATCTCAATGAAGCAGGTCGTTAAGCAGCCACAAGACATTTCCCACAAAGACGCTGCTCCTCCTTGTTTACGCCCTTCAGATACTTAGGGAGATGTCACATCACGTCTTGATCACTGCTCTACTGATTCAGCTCTTTTCATCCTGCCCTTGTAAATCAATCCTTCCAGCCCTCAGTCATTTGTCTCTCGTTCTTATATGAACTCCCTGCCATTATGACAATATCTGTCTGGGAAGAAGCAGCCCAGAAATGAGCACAACTTTCCATATACATTAAGGCTGAAGTTCCATCATCCCTCCGGGAGTTTTGATCTTTCTGTTGTTGGTTATTTCCAGAAGGCTGCGGAAGGAGGCTCTGCTCAGGAAGTGTTTTTTCTTAGACTTGGGAGCTGAGATTTGCAAAATAAAACCAAACAAACTGGGGCTTTGCCCAGACTTTCAGACTACTCTTAAATGTGCCTTGATTGTCCTCTCCTCGTGAGATAGCCAGCACTGAACAACCCACGGCCATGCCAAACTCCCTTACCCTTCAGTCAAGATGTCCACAAATGCATGGTGATAATTATCATGACACTCACCTGAACAGAGGATGGGGTGAGCTATCAGTTTATTCTCCCTAGTAACAAGTGATGATATGAAATGTCCTCAAGTTGCACCAAAGGAGGTTTAGGCTGGATATCAAAAGAAACTTCTTCACTGAAAGGGTTCTCAGACACTGGAATAGACTCCCCAGGGAGTTGGTTAAATCCCCATCCCTGAAGGAATTTCAAGAGGGCAGAGATGTGGTGCTGAGGGAGATGGTTTAGCATCAGCCTCAGTGGAGTTAGAAAATGGTTGGACTCAATGATCTTAAAGGTCTTTTCCAAATGAGACACTTCTATGATTCTATAGTTCTTGATTCCTCAGAAGCATTTGAAGAAGAGCTCATTGGCATGTCCAGGACTGTTCTGACAACCTACCAGTGTGACAGCTGAGTCCCAGTGAGGGCTGAATTGGACCTTTGGGCTCTCTTCCAAATGGATGTGTTCTGTGATTCTGGGAAACTGGGTCATCCAGCTCCCTCAGGGCTCTGTGTTGCATCTCATCAGGTCCCATAAACTTGTGTATATTCAGGTTCCTCAGGTGGTTATGAAAATCACTTCTCTTAAACTGGGAGAGACTGCTCCTGCACTCTCCATCTTGTGGTCCATCCACTTGAGACGTGTGGAAAGAGAGGCTGCCAATGAAGACTGAGGCAGCAATGTTGTTCAATAGCTCAACCTTCTTCTCATCTGCTGTTACCAGTTTGTCAGCTTGTTCACCTTTCTTTGACCTTCCTTTTCTGGTTGACCTATCTATAGAAGACCTCACTATTATTTGCCACCCTTGCCTCAGCTCCAACCATGCCTTTGCCTTCCTGACACCATCTCCACATGACCAGGCAGTGTCCCTCTACTCTTCCCAGGATACTTCTCCCTACTTCTACTGCCTGTGAAGCTCCTTCTTGCCCTTTAGTTTGACCTGCAGGTCTTGAATCAGCCATGCAGGTCTCTTCCCTTCATCTCCTGATCTCCTAAACATGGATTATGGATTGTGCTGGAGAGGGACTGTTTACCAATGCTTGTAGTGATAGGACAAGGAGCAATGCTTTTAAATTAGAGAAGAGATGATAAAGATTGGATGTTAGGAACAAGTTCTTTACTGTGAGAGTGGTGGAACACTGAAACAGGTTGCCCAGGGAAGTAGTTGAGACCCCATCCCTGGAGATATTCCAGATCAAGTTTGACAAGGCTCTGAGCAACCTGGTCAAGTGAAGGATGTCCCTTCTGACTGCAGGGAAGCTGGACTAGATGACTTGGAAGGTCCCTCCCAACCCAAACCGTTCTATGATTCTGTGATCAGGGATGATGGAATGGTTTGGGTTGGAAGGGACCTTCAAAGGTCCAACCACCCTGCAGTAAACAGAGACATCTGGAGCTAGAGCAAGTTGCTCAGATTCCCAAAAAAACTAACCTGGAATGTTTCCAGGGATGGGGCATCTATCACCTGTCTCAGCAACCTGGGCCAGGGTCCCACCTCTCTGGGCAATCTGGGCCAGGGTCTCGCCACCCTTCCAGTGAAGAATTTCTTTCTCAGATCCAGTCTAAATCTTCCTCTTTTACTTTAAACTCATCACCCTTCATCCTATCACTACCAAGAGTCCCTCTCCATCTTTCCTGTTGCCCTCTTTAAGTACTGAAAGGCCACAAGAAGGAGGATCAGGAGCTCTTGTGCTCCATGGAAATCATCCTTAAATACCTGGCAGCTCTGTTCTGCTCCCTTGTCCCTGAGGACCATTTCCCAGGATGTCCTATAGAAGTAGGATCCCTATCAGCAGATGGGACTGACAAGAGTCAGTCTTCAGCAGCATCAGGCTGAGTTAAAGAGTCCATGGCTGATTTAGAACCTGCTACATTGCTTATGCATGGTGCTAGTGACCCAGAAGGCTGATTAGAAACTTGTATCTCTGTTAGCAAAGCTGGTTTCACCAGGGGCCCTGTTCCTCCCTCCTCCTGGAGATGTTGTAAGGGACAATGAATTCATCAATCTGTCATTTAAGATTGTTCGCTTGACAGCTCCAAAATGCATCTAAAAAAAATCCCCAACAACCAAACCCCAAACATTAAGAGCTTTAATAATTTAAGTTCCTCTTAAATATGCCCAGCCATTCAAATCCTTGGAGTGGTTTAAAGATTTGAAAGAAGTTCAATCTGGACAGTGATTTAAAGCCAAGATAGATGAGTTCAATTTGGCTGCGCACTGCAGACCTGGAAGGCCACGGACCTGACATCACTTTGCACTGAGAGTCTCCAGAGATGGCCCTATGAAATAGTGATTAGGTGGATGGCCAAGTGTGGACTGGGATGCAGAGACACTGCCAGGACAACTCCAACAGGGTGAAGCAGAGGCTAGAAGGTGCTACTATAGTTTCTGATTTTTCAGGTCAGTCTGACCTAAAATGTGTCCATGGAGAGGCACCTCTGGATACAGTGAGACTTGGATCCAAATCTGAGTGTGATTCTGACTAACTCTCAGCTTGCTGTGCTGTGAAAAATGACCTTGTGGTTTTGTAAACCAGTGAGGTTTTAGTGGTTAAGCAGCACATCTCAGGGATAATTTATTGCATTGCTCAAGTGGGGTGAGCCACCTCACCAAAATGGTAATTTCCTTTCCGTTAACTACACAGAGAAACAAAACAAGTTCCTTTTGAGCCAAACACCTGAAATGCCTGCTCTGTAGCTATTTGTTCTGCTGTGCACAGAAACAAAGGACTGCAGGAGTGTCCATGAGGCCTCAGCACATTGACTCCTCTTGTCCCCAAACATCATGGATTATATCAAGACAGCTGAAATATGTTTTTTTCCCTCCATGGTCCAACTCAGCTGAAGACTATAAATTGAAAAACACCTGACTGCAAATGAAAATCTCAGTCCCAGTCCAGTGGGAGGAGTAAAGGATCCTCCATTAGCTTTGTTGAGATCTTTGAAGAGTCCCAACACAGGAGAACTGATGTCACGAGCTGTCACTTTCTGCAGACTCCCCCTGAAGTTTAAACATCATCCTGCCAAGCACACCGAAGAGTTGTCTTCATCACAGAATGGTTTGGGATAGAAGGGACCTTAAAGATCATCTAGTTCCAGCCCTCCTGCCATTGTCAGGGACACCTTCCACTAGAGCAGGTTGCTCAAGGCCTCATCCAGCCTGGCCTTGAACACCTCCAGGGAGGGAACATCCACAGACTCCATGGGCAACCTGTCCCAGTGTCTCACCACCCTTAACTCCCTCTGTTTAACAAAAGACTCCTCCACTCCTGCCTGGAGATGAAACTAAAATCACATCCAATTCCTTCCCCCTGCCAATTCTCAGCAGCTTCATCACTCTCCATAACCAGACACTGCCTCACATCCTTCAGACACAGCAACCAATCTCACCTTCCATATTTCACAATAAAAGTTGCACATGAACCCATGTCACCGAGAATTAATTTTGGTAAGACAATGTTTATATTAACCATTCATTTATTGACTTCTGTTGGGTGGGTCAATTTGGAAATTTATGCTCCCCTGAGATCCACACACTGACCTCAGTTTCATCTCAGGTCAATATTCCCTTCCCAGGTCAATAAATCTTCAAACTGACCGTAGCAGAAGTCAATAATATCTGCATATTCTTATATTGTCAGAGGGTTGGTAACATCCAATTGTGTGTCTGAGAGGTGAGGAAGCATGAGAGACACCAAGAACTATTGAATGAGGTATGAAAATGGAATTTTTGCTCAATAGCTCTCCTTCCCATCCATCTAGAGAGTTAGATCTGCCAGCAGCAGAGAAAATCGTTGTGCCCATTATTTATTTGTGTCTAAGCATGTGAGCATCCCACCACAGAGACATCTGTGCTGAGAACGACCAAGAGTGGGAGGATGGGTGATACTGGTCCTGGAATCACAGAATCAGTCAGGGTTGGAAGGGACCACAAGGATCATCCAGTTCCAAACCCCCTGCCATGGGCAGGGACACCCCACACTAGATCAGGCTGGCCAGAGCCTCAGCCAGCCTGGGCTTAAACACCTCCAGGGACAGGGCCCCAACCACCTCCCTGGACAACCCATTCCAGGGCTTCACCACTCTCATGGTGAAGAACTTCCTCCTCACGTCCAGCCTGAATCTCCCCACCTCCAGCTTCATTCCATTCCCCCTAGTCCTATCACTACCTGAGATCCTGAGCAGTCCCTCCCCAGCCTTCTTGTAGGCCCCCTTCAGACACTGGAAGGCCACAATTAGGTCCCCTCAGAGCCTTCTCTTCTCCAGACTGAACAGCCCCAGCTCCTTCAGTCTGTCCTCACAGGAGAGGTGCTCCAGCCCCCTGATCATCCTCATGGCCCTTCTCTGGACACCTTCCAGCACGTCCATATCCCTCTTGTAATAGGGGCTCCAGAACTGGATGCAGTACTCCAGGTGGGGTCTCACCAGAGCTGAGTAGAGGGAGAGAATCCCCTCCCTTGACCTGCTGGCCACACTTCTCTTGATGCAGCCCAGGATCTGATTGGCCTTCTGGGCTACAAGTCCTACAAAGCTTCCATTGGGTATGGACAGGTTGGACAGCTCAAAGCAATGGCATAAAATGATGTAGAATGCACATTCCCTGGGAAATTCGAAGTCATGTGGGATAAGCAACCTGATCTAGCTGAGGATGACCCTGATCACTGCACTGAGGTTGGACTAGATGGCCTTTAAAGGTCCCTTCCACCCCAAAACCATTCTATGATTCTCAATATCTCAGAAGTAACCAGGGGAGTCTGGAAATATCTCACCAAAGGAGAATCTTGTGCTGGGACTGAAAAGAAAATGAAGAGTTCACTTTGTAGAAGTTCATGGGGAGTTTCTTCCAAGTCAAGGAAAACATCAATCTGTCTGCAGGAAAATCTGCTAAGGGAGCAATAGCATCTGCACTCTTGGGTAGATTGGAGATGAGAACTGGTCTTCTGGCTGTGAATGTGAGATAAGAGGCAGGATGGAGACAAACTGCTGAGAGCTCAGACAGAGAAAACAAGCAGCTGATGCACTAAATGGATCTTCCATCTGTCAAAGCAGTGCTGGACACAAGCTGGCAAACTGTGCCCAGAGGCTCCAGGACCTTTCTGGAGTGAGTCACTTCCTGATGTATGGTCCCAGAACAATGTGGCAAAAGTTTCCTCTGGTGTCTCGCCTCCTGCTGGGATTCATGGATGTCTGAGGTATCCAAGTGCCCATGGATGCACCTTTTCCTCTCCATGTCCACCTTTTGAGGAGCATGTAGCAATAGGACAAGGGGCAATGGTTTGAAACTGGAGCCAGGTAGATTTAGGTTGGACATTAGGAGGAAGTTCTTCACAATGAGGGTAGTGAAGTACTGGAACAAGCTGCCCAGAGAGGTGGCAGAGGCCCCATCCCTGAAGACATTCAAGATCAAACTTGTTGGAGCCTTCAGATACCTGATCTAAATGGAGATGTCCCTGCTCACTGATGAGGGGTTGGACTAAATGACTTTTGAGGGTCCCTTCCAAGCCTATACATTTTATGACTCTATGATAACTCTTTGTGCAAAGTCTGTGACTCCACATGGCCTCTATAGACTCCTCTACCCAGCTATGTGTTCTCACCAATATTTTTTTCAGGGAATGGATTCTTTAGCAAGCCTTTTGGGTGTCAAAACTGATCAAAAGTGGGCAGAAGCTGGGGATGGCCAATGGACAGACAAACTCCCACACAAGTTCCTGCCTGCTTCTTACAAACTGCAAATGACTTCTGTTGGGAATGAAACTATTCCCTCCCTCCAACCATGCTATGAACCTGCTTGAGTCACATGAAGATGGCCATTGTCATAGAATCATTTTGGTTAGAAGAGACCTTTAAGATCATAAAGTGCATTACCCCAGCACAGCCAGGTCACCAGTAAACCATGTCTCTCAGCACTACATTTCCACAGCTTTGAAACCCCTCCAGGGATGGGACCTCCACCACTGCCCTGAGCAGCCTGGTCCAGGGCTCAACAACCCTTTTGGGGAATACATTTTTCCTAATATGTCCTAAATTCTTACTCAGATCTACTCAAAATCTCCCCTCTTTCAGTTTAAAACCATCACCCCTTGTCCTGTCATGACAGGCCCTGTGAGAAGATTGCCCCCATCTCCCTGGAGAAACATTTTAAGTACTAGAAGGCCACAAGAAGGTGTTGCTGGAGCCTTCTCTTCTCCAGGCTGAACAACTCCAACTCTCTCAGCCTGATCTCAGAGCAGAGGGCTTCCAGCCCTTGGATCATTTGCACATCCTCCCCTGGCCCCATTCCAGCAGGTCCATATCTCTCCCAGCACTGCAGGTGGGGTTTCAGCAGAGCAGAGGGGCAGGATCTCCCCCCTCCACCTGGTCTCCGCACTGCTTCTGATGTCTGACATTTCCATCAGTGTAGGTGGCTGCACAGAGAGGTTAAACGTTACACCCATGGTCTGCTGAAGAGCCAGAAACAGAACTTGGAATGTTCCTAAGCAACCTCCTTTGATAAATTGTCTACATTCTGAAGGTGCCCATGGTCCAGCATCTCCCAGATATTATACTGAGACCTCATAAACCTTCAAGCAATGGATTTCCCTTAGAGCCTCATTTTTGCAGCCAACCCCACATGCTTCCCCCCTTCCAACCAAAGCTCCAGGCTTTGTTTCACAGATGCTCTCAGGGTTGAAGTCCATTCTACTTCATGGATCCTAGTCTGATCTCTGCCTCTCCCATTCCCGATGCTCCAGAGCTTTTCTTCCAAGGTTTCAGGTGGGCTGCAGCCCCCCCTGGGGGAGGAAGACAAAGGGGTTTCAAGTGTAATTCCCCCTCCCACCTTCTCCAGCTGAGAAAGCACAGCTGGTACCTGTCGCCTTTTCCTCCACAGCTCTGGAGCAGGAGCTTGGATGCTGCCAACCACTAATCTTCTCTGCCTCAGGGCTCTCCTGACAGAGCAAATGATCTGCCAGACCCAGCTTAATGGAATTGTAATTGCCAATTAAAAGCTGTCCTGTTAATTGCAGCAGCTTGAAGGTTTGAGTGTGCATTCATGTGGGCACGTGGGGTCCTCAAGCTTCTGCTGCTGAAATTGATGGTGTACCCGTGAGGAGATGAACTTGGGAACAGCCAGCATCTTGTGGACTTCACTGCTGCAGAAACCTCACCCGGGAGGTCCCTCTGGCCTGTTCAAGGTAATGAACCAGCTAAAAGGCAAGAGAGGAGGATGAAGGGGGAGAATCTGGTGGCAAAGCAAACAGGAGGAACCATCTGAACTACCAACAGTCCAGAGGGTGAGTTTGATGGACGCTGGAGGAAAGCTGGGAGAGAGAGCTCGCAGGTTTACTAACTCAGCTCATGCCTTAACGAGCAAGACCTGATAACTGACCACTCCTCTGCAACGGCCAGCACGGGGCTTGTCCAGCCCAGACAGACTCGCACTGTCATCCTGGAGGACTTTGCAGCTTCAGTGAGAGGAAAACACTTGAAGAGAGGGGAGAAAATGGAATATTTTCTTGCAAAGGCAAGAGAGAAGATATAACCTGGGGGGGGGGGTTGTTGTTTGGCTGTTTTGTTTTTTTACGGGAACAAGGTGCTTTTGAACTCTGCAGAATGACAGCTTGTCTCCACACATCCCTTGGAGCCCTGGATTCCCACTGCTCTGCAACTGTTTAGACCTCTGTGAAGCAGATGTTTGGCTGTCCCATTCCACGTGACAATGCCCCTCATCAACTCTGCCATGAGTGAGAACAGAAACATGGACACATTTTTGGGTAGGGACTTAGTCTGCTAAAAAACAACATTCAAACACTCAGGTTCTTTTGCCTGCTCTGCCACAAACCCTTTATTTGAGACTGGGCATGTTTCCTAAGCTCAGGTTTGCACAAAGAATTGGGTCAAGCTTATTTCAGACCATATTTACACAGATTTGGGCCAAGCTTGCTTAAGTTCAAGATTTCCACAGAGCTTTCATGTCAACGTTACCAGAATGACTAGAAGAAAAAGCAGGCAATGGCAAGAGACTTGGAATATCTTCCTTGAAGTGTTTCATGTTCTCAACTAGCTGTAGTCAAAAGAACAAGGTCACTCAAGATACTGTCCTGGTTTGAGTTGGGCATCAATAAATCTATCAAGGGTTAGGGCTGTGTTGGCCAAATGAATGGCAGAGGCTCTCTATTGAGCCCTCTCCCTTCCCAAAGGGAAGAGAAAAGGAATAAGGAAGAGAGACTGATGGGTTGGGAAAGAAGCTAAAAGGATTTTAATGGGGAAAAGAACAACCTAATGAATTAGGTACAAACAGATTCAAACCCAATATTGAACCCAGCCCTCCTTGGCAATAGTGTCACCATCACCACTGATGCTGGGAAGTCATCCCTGACTGAATCCTGGTCTAGCTCAAACCAGGACAGATGGAAACTCATCCCCAGGATGTGAAATGTGTCTCCTGGAAAACTTCACTGCTCTCCTTGTCCAAGACAAGGATAGGATGGGTGGGGATAGAGAGGTCACTAAAACACCATGGCTGTTTAAACCTCATCACTTAAAGAGGTATTATAGGATCATCACAGGATCATAGGATGTTAGGGGTTGGAAGGGACCTCTGTAGGTCATCGAGTCCAACCCCCCTGCCAGAGCAGGACCATACAATCCAGCACAGGAACACATCCTGATGGGTCTTGAAAGTCTCCAGAGAAGGAGACTCCACAGCCTCTCTCTGGGCAGCCTGTTCCAGTGCTCTGTGACCCCCACAGTGAAGAAGTTCCTCCTCATGTTGAGGTGGAACCTCCTGTGTTATAGTTTATAGGTATGGGCAGCTCAGCTACACAAAGCCTCATGAAGACAGCATTTCACCAGCCTCTACCTGTCTGCTTTCCTACATTCAAGCAAGGATATCTGCTTGGGTGAGGATGGTTGAGCACATGGGTCCATTCCTGCGGGGAAATCCTTTCCATGTTGACCATTTGGACTTTTTCCAAATCCATTGCTGCTTTCCCACAGGGCCATCCTGAGTGCCTCACCTCCACATCATCCAGCCTGGGACCCTGCTGAGTGCACTTAACCTTCACAGCTGCCAGGAGCCTCCAGATCTATAGTAAGAGGAGATTAGCTCTTTGGCTGGAATTGGGAGGCATTCATCTGTTTACAGATCTCTGGTCAAGCAGAGTCTGAGGGGCTCTTTTATGGGGGAGCTGAAGAGCTGCAGTGCTGTTAGGGGGCAGCTCATCATATGATGGACTTCTCTTGCTCTGGGCTTTGTGTTTTCCCCTTACATCTTGGATTCATCTTGAACAGGATCAGTCTCTTCAGCAGAGAAACTGCTTTGTCTCTTCTCTGCTCAAGCTGTTGTCCCAAGGAGCAGACCCTTCTGCCACTTCCTCAGTTTTGTCCTGCCGTTTTTTCAGCTGCATCTCCCCCCACCCCCTGAGAAGGGTCTCCATATACACTCACCAAGGAAGACTGAAGTCCTTTTCTTCCCCTCCTAATATTCTTCTCCACCTTTTTTCTTAATGTCTCATCTTCAGACATTGAGCTGAGTCACAAAGTAGAGCCTCAGAACTTCTTTATGCATGATGACATCTCTGGAAGAAAATTGGAGCCTTTCCTCCTGAATCTACATATTCTGGGCCAGGAGCCTAATGAAGTACACAGGAGGCTTCAAAGAGATCCTTGAAGCCCTGGTCAGGACAGTTCACCAGAGACTGAGGTCCTACCACTTCTCTGGAGCCTTTTTTCTTTCCTTAGCCACTCTTATGAGGGGGCTCCAGGGTTGATGTTTTTTTTTTCACATCTAATTGGAATATCCCTTGCTGCAACTTGAAGCTGTTGAGGACCCAGCTGACATCATGCCCATTCCCTGAGGGCCTTTCCACTACAAACACAGGAGAAGGGGGATTTTTGACTCTTACCTTGGCTTTGAGAGGGCTTGTCAGTCTCTCCCACAGCCCCTGGGACACTTCTTTGTGCTATCATCATTTCAAGCTGCCAGTCAATGAAACTAGGAGCCTCTGGGTTTGTATTTGAATCCCATGGGTGTAGGGCTCACAAGGATCACAGCAAAGCAAGGGTTGGAAGGGACTTCTGGGGATCATTCAGTCCAACACCCCTGCTAAAGCAGGGTCACCCACAGCAGGTTGCCCAGGATCATTACATGCAGGTGGGTTTGGAACATCTCCATAGGAGATTCCACAAACTCTGTCAGCAGCCTGAGCCAGTGCTCCAGCACCCTCTGCAATGAAGTTTCTGTTCATGTAATGATGACCTTTAAACAGAGGAGGAAACTAGCCTGCCAAGGTAGCCCAGAACACAGGTCTGTCAGTTCATGGCTCAGTGCCTCAGTTTCCCAAGCAGGCATCTCACCAACTTTTCTTCCTCCAAGTGCACGGACCTCCTGCAATCTGGACTGGAAAGCTTTTAACACTAAGTCCCTGTCCCAGGGGTGCCTCAAGAGGTTGTAAAGGCGCACTGACAGCATGTCAGGCTCTGCTCAATCAGAGTCTTTTCAGATCTGGAGGATTGTTCTTTACATTTCCTTGAGATGACACCACACTGACTGACAATTCCTTCTCCCCCCTCTTCCCCTTCACTTAAATCCTGAATCAGCATCATGTGTATTTAGCCAGTCTGGTGGGTCTGGCAGTTTGGGATGAAGCTAAAACATCACCACCCAGCCTTCTGCAGCCCTCACAACCCTACCAACAGCCCCCAAATCTGTGACTGAGTCATCCACACCAAGCAGCCATCTGAAAAGCCCACAACCTCTTCAAGACAGAAATAAACATTGAGATGTTTCAGTGACTCCTCTTTGAGTCTGTGAGATCCATATTTTAATCTGTTTCTGCACAGGTCAGTTAGACAATTAGATCTGGAGTGAGACCTTATAGAAATAAGATTAGTATTAAAAAAAAATAGATATAAACATGATCTAGAAGCTGGAGCTTTAACTACAGGCAGGTGCTCCCCACACATCAGATGACAAAGCCGTGGCACTATTTGCCAGGTAATGTCATGGATGCACTTAATGGTTTCAAGAGGAGGCTGAACACCTTGGCAAAGAGATCTTCTGGGTGATATGAAATAGGCAAGTGACAACAAGGTCAGGAAATCCCCTGTGCTAAGAGCAGCTGGAGCTCAGGAGGTGGTTGGACGAAATACTACATGTTTCTTCTCACCTCGAATACTGGGTTCAGCACCTCACTCCCACAAGGACACTGAGGTGCTGGGATGTGTCCAGGGATGGGCAAGAAAGCCAGTGAAGGGTCTGGAGAACAAGCGGAGCAGCTGAGGGAACTGGGGTTGTTCAGCCTGGAGAAAAGGAGGCTGAGGAGAAACCTTCTGTCTCTCTACTACTCCCTGAAAGAAGGCTGTTGGTCTCTTCTCCCAGGTAAGTAGTGAAAGAATAAAAGGAAACAACCTCAAATTGCAGCAGGGGAGGTTTAGGTTGCATATTAGGAAAAGCTTCTGTCCTGAAAGAGTGGTCAGGCATTGGAACAGGCTGCTCAGGGAGGTGGGGAGTCACCATGCCTGGAGGTGTTCAGAAAATGTGTAGATGTGGCACTTGGAGACATGCCTTAGTGCATGGTGAAGTTGGGTTGACAGTTGGACTCGATGATCTTGGAGGTGTTTTCCAACCTGAATGATCCTATGATTCTATACAAGCCACAATAATCCTGCAAGGTTAGCTTGGCTCCAGACAGGAGACAATGACACACATATGGTGTCCCAATCCCATAAACCCTTCTGAACCACAACAGCAGCTGCAGAGCCCTTGTGATCTCTCCAGAGCATCCTGCAGGGATCATATTAGCCTTTAAAAAAAAATAAAAATCCTTCTTCCAGGCATTACCTACCCCAGAATCCCAGACACAGCCCTTGTACTTAGATGAAGTACCTGACTTTTTGCCCTCAGCTAATTCTGTATCCAGCAGAGAGGGTCAAGCAGCGACCCAGACGCTTCCCGGTTTGACAATGTGCTCTCAGATCCTTTCTATGGGCTGGCTCTGCTATCTGATCACAGAATCACAACATGCTGGGGGTTGAAAGGGACCTCTGGACATCATCTAGTCTAACCTTGGGCTGAAACAGGGTCATCCATAGCAGGTTGCTCAGGAACACAATGTCCAGGTGGGTTTGGAATCTCTCCAGAGAAGGAGCCTGTACAACTTCTCTGGGCAGCCTGTTCCAGGGCTCCAGCACACTCCAAACAAAGAACTTTTTCCTCCTGTTCAGATGGAACCTCCTGGGTTTGTGTCCATTAACTCTTATCCTGTCACTGGACACCACTCAAAAGAGTCTGGATGCATACTCTTGCCCCCCACCCTTTAGCTCTTACTCAGTATTGAGAAGATGCTCTTCTCAGGTTGGTCTTCTCCAGGCTGAACACCCCCATGTCTCTCAGCCTTTGTTTCTCACAGAGATCCTCCAGGCCCCTCAGCATCTTCATAGCCCTCAGCTGGACTCTCTTCAGTAGTTGCCTCCTCTCTTGAACTGGGAAGCCCAGAACGGGACCCCAGCTCTCCAGCTGTGGGGCAGGAGAACCTCCCTTGACCTGCAGGCCACACTCTTCTTAATGCACCCCATTGATTCTCTTGGCAATAAGGGCACATTTCTGGCTCATGGCACCAGGACTATAAGGTCCTTCCCCATGGGGCTGCTTTCCTGCAGGTCACCCCTTCATAGTAGTTCTGAAAGCGTGCCCTGAGACACATCCAGGTTTGTAGGAGAGGTGTCTGGGGGACACAGGGCTTGTCAAAACAAGATAGAAGCTTGAATGCAAATGTGGTTGCCACCCCAGAGGAATGTGGTGATCCTGACCTGCTCTGTCTCACCAGCTCAGGTCTGTGTCAGCTTTTCCTTTGTTGTTCCTTTAAGCAGCTTTGCAAATTGATGATGATGAAGAAAAAAAAGAAAAAAGAGGAAAAAAAACAAGAGGAAAAAAGGTCTCAAACCCCCAGAAAAGGCTTGCACTGTGTGGTGGGGACAGACCCAAACCAGGCTGGGCTCTGTGCTGTGGTCTGCCACAAGGTCTCAGCTCAGGGCTGAAGCCCCATAGCACTCTGTCCCATATACCCATGCCTACCTTGTGTCCTCAACCCCAGCCAGTGATTCTCCTGAGATTTCTCCTCTCCTGGGCTCCCACAGATCCGTACCACCACACATGAACAGATTGCCACCCCTGTGCAGACATCACACAGGTTTGGACAGACCCTACACACTCCCTACATACATGCACATAGACACCCTGATGTGCAACAAAATGCTTTTCCACCCTGTTCACCCACACATCCTCCAGAACACACCCACTCATCCCCCAGCACCCACCCTGTGCTCTGCTGACCCAACCCCATGTGTATGCTGTTAACCCAGCCCCACACCTCTGCTCTGTGAGACCCTGCTTTAGCAAGGAAGTTGGACTAGATATCTCCAACAGTCCTTTCCAACACCCATCATTCTATGACTCTGTGTGTGGAAAGCTACTCATGGGAGTCCAGTGCCCCACAAGCTCCCTCTACCTTCTGTCATGCACCCCTAGCTCTACCAGTTGTCCCAGTGATGCCAATCTCTTAGGAAGCCTCCTCACTTGGAGGCTTGCTCCTCACTTGGAGATCGGCTTCCAAGACTTGCTCCTGACCCTAAGACCCACTCCTAAGGCCTGCTCCTAAGACCTGCTTCTTACCCTAAGCCCTGCTCCTTAACCTAGGACCTGCTCCTAAGGTCTGCTTGCTTCTCGCCCTAGGACCCGCTCCTAAGAAGCAGCAAGGGGCTGAAAAACCCACCCCACAGCCTGCACCCAGCCTGTACTCACTCACCACCACCTCAGCTTCGCAAAGAGGCTTCCATCCCTCAACATATATCTTCATTTGTCCTCTTCTCATGCAACCACTAGACGGCAGGTCAGGCTCACAGAAAGGCTCTTCCGAAGCAGGCTGAGTCGATGGACTCATTTGTCCCAGCTCCCCCAAGTCGATGGGGCTGACACTCGGCAGTCAACGCTCTGATTAAGATGCCACAGTTGAGTTAAAGCTCACATTAAGATTTGATGAGTAATTGATCAGCACGTCAAGAGGGACGTAGGGGCTTGGAGAGAGATGCTGCGGCTGTGGACACCTGGGGAAGGAGAAAAAAAAGCTCCAGTTGCACACACGGGGCTTGGTCTTTAAATAAACTTCTCAGGGAGTTGGAATCTGAAAGGGATGATGTTGGGTTTGGATGAAGTGGGACCACTTTAGAGCTGATGAGGCTTGAGATCCTCTAAATGATGATTTAAAACTCTGGCTGCCTCGTTTCCTTGGAGGGGCCACATCCAGCTGGAGCTGGGAGAAGGGGGCTGGGCTCCAGCTCGGCTAGATCATTCCGATAGCGATGGGAAAGTGCTGACGTTGATGGATTCGTTCCTGATTTTACACTGGTGTCGCTGGGTGCCTCTCGCCGGACGGAGAGGCGGAAACAGGCATGAGTGTGCCTGATGCAGATGTTCAGGGCTCCTGCTTCTCCCCTGCCTTTTTAAATCGTGGGAGATTTTGTGGCTGGGAACAAAAACGAGCCAGAAGGGACTGTAAAATGGCCAGGACCCCTGCCTAGCATATGCACCGAGTATCCCTTCCCAGTGTGGACACCCAGCATCCTTTCTCAGTGTGGGTGCTTGGCATGGGCACCCAGCATCCCTGTCTATCATGGGTGCTAGTTATGGGCACCCTATACCCTCTCCCAGTGTGGGCACCCAGTATCCCTGCCCAGCATGGGTGCTTGCCTTGCTACCTCTCTTCACAATTCCAGCAAAGCCACACTTGTGCAGAAATGTTTGTAGGAACAGGGGCTTCGTTCTCAGCCCACCACAAAAAGGATTTCCTTTAACACCTCTGCTGCCATTGGAAGAAAATCTAAGTAAAAAAGCCCCACACAAACAAACAAACAAACCAACCAAAATCCACCCCACAATATAAGAACAAAACCAGACAATTTTTTGCAGAGAAACCCTGATTTTCACCCCCATTCCCTCCATAGTATGAGTGAAAATGAAAAATTAATTCTGTGTATCATAGAAGAAAGAAAATCTGTTATAAATCTGTGCCTCTTCCTTGTTCTTAAGGAAGGAAGCCAGGAAATGGCCCTTCCCACACCCTGCACAAAAATAATGAAGTTCTGCACTGCCAGAAGAACAAACTCACATTTCACACCCCACTCCCCCCTCAAAAAAAATTCCTCCCAAAGTCATTCTGTGCTCTGGCATTTCACCACATCCAGCCCTTTCCAAGGGATTTTTCTGTTCCATTTCTGTCAACACTTGAATAAAAATTTCAATTTCATGTGTGGGGTTCGTGTCATCAAGCCCTCCAAGCTCTTCCCCCACCCACAGTTGAGGGCACCCTGACATGAGCTTCACCGTCCTGGGAAGGGCCTTGGGGTTTGTTCTTGCCGAGGAGGTCAATAATTACAGCACAAATCAATTATTGAACACTGAGGTGGGGTACAGGCTCTTCTTTTCTGTTGCCTCAGCTCTTTTGGCTTCAGAGGAATCCAGCAAGGGTAGGGGTTAACATCACAGAGTGAGACACATCCTGTGTCATCTCCTGGTGCTCCCTTCTTTAAGCTCCATCATTTAGGTGGCAGGAAGACACTATTTTCTTATCAAGGGTTATCTCTGCTCTCACCCAGTGCTGGGCTGTTTTCTGATACTGCGGCTCCAAGTCACAGAGTTCTTTCAGTTAGAAGAGCCTTTTCAGATCATCAAGTCCAGCCCTTAACCTAGCACTACCAAGTCAGTACTAAACCATGTCCCACAGCACCACATCTGCATGGCTTTGAAGCCCCTGGATGGGGAGTCCACCGCTGCCCTGGGCAAATGTTCTCATTTAGCAGCAATAACCAGCACACACCTGGGAAACTCCTGGGATATAGGTAGCATAGGGTAGAAAAGCACTGATGATCCTTCTGAAGCACTATTAAAGGCTTCATTTATGGCCTCAAGTTCCACCAGGGAAGGTTTAGGTTGAATATTAGAAACAATTTCTTTCCTGAAAGAGTGGCTTGGCGTTGGAACTGGCTGCCCAGGTGGAGTCACCATACCTGGAGGAGTTCAAGAAATGTGTAGACATGACAGTTCAGAACATGGTCTAAGGGCCATGGTAGTGTTGGTTTGATGGTTGGACTCCATGATCTTGGAAGTCTTTTCCAAGTGAAACAATTCCATGATTCTATGAAGAGAAGAAGAGGAAAAAACCCACATGGTAACATGGGATGGGGTTTTGAAGCAGTTGTCTAAGTGTGCAGCAAAATCCTTTTGCTGGAAAATGACATTTTACTCTGCTTGAAAATCCTGGCATCTGGAAAGGGTTTTGCATTTGAAAGCCACAAATAGAGACAAGAATTGGAAAGTTATCCTCAGAACAAAACCCAACCTGGTTGTATTTTCTTCTGAGGTTAGACTGCTTTAGTTGGGTTGAATAAAAAATGTTCCATCTTACTAGGAACAAAACAGAGCAGAAGTCTCAACTTTATAATCCAATTTCTTGTTAAACCCAAGCTTTAACTATGAAAACTTGAGGAATCCAGGATGCTTCAGCAGAGCTGGAAGACAATCTTTTCCCCTGGCACTACGAAATGGTTTTGCTGCTTTGAAAGTGAAGTGAGGCAGGCAAAAATTAACCTCAATATTCTTAATAGGAAAAAAAAAACAACAAACACAACATCCAACAAGCAAACACACACACACACACAAACCCCAAACAACAAAACCCTACCAAAAAAAAACCCCAAACCAAAAAAACCCCAGCATCGCCGTGATCAACCTGATCCCCAGATGATTTTTGACAAGAAGGTTTGCCCAGGAAGAAAATTCCACCCTCAGAAAGTAATGACCAGCATCTTGTGGCATTATCACAAAAATACAGCTTCAAATAACGCTGAGAGGGGCTTAAGCTGCATCTCCGTGGAATGCAAAATGGTCACAGAATCCCAGCATGATGGCAGCCGGAAGGGACCTCTGGACATCAGCCAGTCCAACCACCCTATTAAAGCAGGGTCACCCACAGCAGGCTGTCTGGGATCACAATGTCCAGGTGGGTTTGGAATCTCCCCAGAAAAGGAGACTCCACAATCTCTCAGGGCAGCCTGATCCTGGATTCTGTCATCCTCAAAGGGAAGAAGCTTTTTCTTATATTTAGGTGGAGCCTCCTGGGTTCCAGTTTGTGCCCATTACCTCTTGTCCTGTACCTGGGCACCACTGACAGGAGTCTGATCCCATCTTCTTGCTCCCCACCTTTTGCTGAGCATTGAGAAGATTCCTGCTCAGGATGCTTTTCTCCAGGCTAAACAACCTCGGGTCTCTCAGCCTTTTCTCCTCACAGACATGCTTCAGACCCCTCAGCATTTTCATTGCCCTTTGCTGTTCCCTCTCAACCAGCTTCTTGTCCTTCTTGAACTGGGGAGCCCAGAACTGGACAGGCTGATTTCCAACCGGGTCTATTCTATTCTATTCTATTCTATTCTATTCTATTCTATTCTATTCTATTCTATTCTATTCCATTCCATTCCATTCCATTCCATTCCATTCCATTCCATTCCATTGTATTTTTTCAGCAGCATCATACCCTGAGTTACCAGTTCGGGGACAGAAAAGTGAAATCTCAGGATTCCAGACACTGCAGCTTCCTCCAGGACTAAGAAAATTAATTAATTAAATGCTGATAAAAATAATATACAAACAGATTTTATTATGGGTGTGTGTGTGTGTGGTGCCATATCTTGAGGCAGGAGATCAGGGTCAGGGAAACAAAACTAAAATGCCAGGATTGCAGAAGCTGAAGCTTCCTCTGGGATCAAAAAACCCCAACTATTATTATCGTTGTTGTTATGATAATACTAACAAATGCTAATACTAACACTAATACTGATATACTAATACTGATACTGCTGATTTTGTTATGGAGCATCATACCACGGGTTAGGAGTTCAGGGAAAGAGAGTAAGAATATATCGGCTGATTTTACTATTGATTTTTGGGGGCATAGCGCCATAACCTGAGCTAGGAATTTAAGGAAAGAAAAGTGAAATCCCAAGATTCCAGATGCTAGAGCTTCCTCTGTGTGAAAAGAGGAGAAGGAAAACAAAAGTGAAAAGAAAAACATGAACAAACAAATAAGCTAAGTGAAATGAAAACTAAAAACAAACCCCCAAAAAAGATAAAAGAGAAGTCAGGGAAGACAAGAAAAGGAAAGAGAATGAAGAGAAGAGAAGAGAAGAGAAGAGAAGAGAAGAGAAGAGAAGAGAAGAGAAGAGAAGAGAAGAGAAGAGAAGAGAAGAGAAGAGAAGAGAAGAGAAGAGAAGAGAAGAGAAGAGAAGAGAAGAGAAGAGAAGAGAAGAGAAGAGAAGAGAAGAGAAGAGAAGAGAAGAGAAGAGAAAAGAGAGAGGAGAAAGGAGAAGATTATCAAAGCTGATTTTAGTGTGGAATATTTGGGGATGGCCTCATTGCCCGAGGCAGGTGTTTGCCTGGCAGGGCTCTGCAGGGCTGCGGCAAGGACTAGGCTGAGCTTATCTGCAGCCGCAAGAATTGAAGGTGGCATTTGGAGCCTGCAGCTCCGCACATCCTTTGCTTTTCTCATCTCCTCCAGCTCTTGCAATCCTGCTGCTCCTGCGAGTATTTACTGCTGAGGGTGGCTGAATTGCTGCCTGCCTGGCCTGAATTTCATCACACACACAGACAGACACACACACACACACACAGATACACACACACGTATTGCATGGAGCGGAGCATCCCA
Source organism: Dryobates pubescens (assembly GCF_014839835.1). NCBI lineage: Eukaryota > Metazoa > Chordata > Aves > Piciformes > Picidae > Dryobates > Dryobates pubescens. The sequence continues at coordinate 14,006,797 of NC_071625.1, read as the reverse complement.
CCTCCATCGGAATGCAGAGGTGGCAAAAAAAAAGAGAAAAAAAAGGAAGAAAACCCAGCTCTTTGTTTTCCATCCATCCTCTCTTTTCTACCTTCTATTCTTTTTCACCCATCTCTACTTTTCCACCCATCTTTTCCACCCTTCTTTTCCACCCATCTCTTTCCACTCATCTCTTTTCCACCCATTCTTTTATTTTCCATACACCTCTGCTTTTCCACTCGTCTGCTGTTTTACATTCTTCTCTCCTTTTCCACCCATCTCTTTTCCAAACTTCTCTTCTTTTCCATCCTCCTGTTCTTTTCCACCCTTTCTTATTTTCCACCCACCTCTCATTTTCCTTTCCACTGGCTGTGATTGAGGTCACTCCCCAAATCCAGTCAGTCCTCATGCAGAATCTTAGCATGGTGGCATTTGGAAGGGACCTCTGAAGATCTTCCAGCCCAACTCCCCCTTTTAAAACAGGGTAACCCCCAGCACTTTGTTCAGGATCACAATGTCCAGGTGGGTCTGGAGCAAGAGGATGTCAGTGGTACCCAGCAATACAACAAGGGACAGTGGGCACAAACTGGAACCAAGGAGGTTCCCTCTAAACATGAAGAAAAACTTCTCTGATGTGAGGGTTAAGACCACAGGGAGGTTGTTGTAGTCCTTCTCTGGAGAGATCCCCAAACTCACACAAATGTGTCTGGGGGCAATCTGTCTTGGGTGCCCCTGCTTTAGCAGGGGGGCGGTGATCTCCAGAGGTTCCTTCCAACCCCCACCATTCTATGATTTTTGCCTTTACCATCTGCTCCCTTTGTACTTCCCACAACAGGAGGCAGCAGGTCCACGTTGCAGTGCCTGCACGCTGAGTGTTTACAAACACATCCCCACACCCCGGATCAGCTTGATGAGCTCCGTGCACAGCAAGGGATGCAAATTGCTTTAGCTCAAGTCAATGAAGCCTGGAGAATCTCTCAGAGGCTCCAAGCCCTGGCCCCTCAGCATATTCTTCTATTTATCTAACTAATCTCCTAGATATTAGCGATAATCTTTCGCCGTTTCCCTGCAATGAACGGCTGACACGCTCGCCTGGAAGCTCTTGCTGCAGAGACCACCAGAGAGAAGAAATCAGATATCCGATCTCCAATCATTTATCACTATCAGATCAGGGATGGAGCTTTTTCCCCCTGTCTCCCTCCTCGATACTTCCTGGCGTGTTGGGTTATTAACCTCACTTAGCCTCCAGCAGATCCTAGGAGACCGAAGCAGAGTGGTTCATGTTTTACTCCCCAGCTGCTCCACGATGGAAATCTTGGGGCAAGAACCAGATAAGGAGGGAAGCAAAGCAGGATGGGGGATTCCTTAAAGATCTTGACAGCATAGGGGGTTTCTTTAGATCGTGTTCCACCCAGTGATGTCAGCTTCTGCTGAACTGAGAATCAAGGAATTTCTTTATAGAATCATAGAATGGTTTGGGTTGGAAGAGACCTTTAAAGGTGATCTTGTCCAACCTTCTGCAGTCAGCAGGGTCATCTGCAACTAGAGAAGGTTGCTCAGAGCCCCAGACAACCTGACCTGGAATGGTTCCAGGGATGCAGCATCAACCAATTCCTTAGGCAACCTGGGCCAGGGTCCCACCACCTTCATTTTGCAACATTTCTTCCTTACCTCCAGTATAAATTTCCCTCTGTTAGTTTCAAACCATCACCCCTTGTCCTGTCACAACAGGCTCTGCTAAAATGTCCATCCCCAGCTTTCTTGTAGCCCCTTTAACTGCTGAAGGGCCACAAGAAGGTGTCCATGGACCCTTCTCTTCTCCACGCTGAACAAATCCTCTCTCAGCCTGGCTGCACAGCAGAGGGCTTCCAGCCCTCAGATAATTGCTGTGACCTCCTCTGGCCCCACTCCAACGGGTCCATGTCTCTGCTGTGCTGAGGACTCCAGAGCTGACCCCAGCACTGCAGGTGGAGTCTCAGCAGAGCACAGCAGAGGGGCAGAATCCTCTCTCTCCACCTGCTGCCCACACTGCTGGGTATCAGCCCAGGACAGGGCTGGCTCTGGGCTGGCAGTGCATGGTTCCAGCTCATGTCCAGCTTTTCACCCACCAGCACCCCCAAGTCCACCTCAACACTGCCCTCCATCCCTTCATGCCCCAGCCTGGATTGATACTAGGGTCTGCCACAACCCATTTGCAGGACCTTAGACTTGGCCTTATTGAACCCCATGAGGTACACACAGATCCACTTCTCAGAACTGCCCAGGTAATCTTGTCCACACTAATGGCCACAGTGCTGCCGTGAGGAGGACACAGTTCCCAGGTAAAGGACTCTGTCCCGAGTTAATATCCCTCCAGCAGCCAGGTTTTCCCCACAGCCACCCCAGTGCAGAGCCAGAGGGTATCTGCTTTCAGAGCACTTCTCTCCAAGCCTGCGTCCCATGGGGTTGCTAAAATCCCCGAGTTAGCAAGAGTTGGTGCCACAAAGCTGACCAAATTCTGTGTCCATTAACTACTTAACAAAATTTTTTGTGCCCTCCCCCATTTCCAACACATTAAATTTAATGCTCTTCTTCATTTCCAGGCCAAAAGCCAAGGCAGATCTTTGCAGAACTGGTTTCTCTCTGGTCCTTGGAGTGTTTGTTTGAAAATGGTTGCAGAATGAGCACTGCACTCATCTAGTTCACAGAATCATAGATCTATTTCTGTTGGAGGAGTCCTTTCAGATCATCAAGTCCAACCATTAACTCAACACTGCTAAGTCACCACTAAAGCACATCCCTCAGCATCACATCTCCGCAGCTTTTTAATCCTTCCAAGTGTGGGGACTCCACCACTCCCCTGGGCAGCCTGGTCCAGGGTTTGACAACTTTCTGGTGAAGAAATTACTCTGCATGTCCAGCCCAAAACTCCTCTGGCACAACGTGAGGCTTCTTTTGTTCATTCTTCAGCTTTTTACAAGCCAGTCTGGACACTGAAGGGGATTTTGGCTGAGTTTGGACCACCAAGTTTGGAAGCCACTGAAAATCCTCTGTACAGCTGATATGACAGCAAGGAGGGTCTTCAATAGATCTTGAGAGCTGTCCAGTGTTTCACTCACAGGTTGTGAGTGACAAGCTCTTTATTCGTTCCCTGTGATTGGGTGGATATGGAGACTGATGTCCATACATCATCATTCAAAGCTTGGGCTCCTCACATCATCTCCTAGGTAGAGACAGTCCAGACAGCTATACAAACCCTCTTGATTTGTTCCTTAGGGTGAAGATAGTGAATTAGAAAAGCTGTTGGACCTGGGTGTTAGTGACATGTAAATGGCACAGAGAGGGTGGTAGGAGACACATTAACCAGAGGATGAGTTCTTTTGTGACTGCCTAAGGACTCGCTTGTCCAATCACCATCACCTTTTGCAGTGCATTCTGACTAAGGCTCCTGCCTGATCTGCAAGAAGATGGATTCAAACCCTGCTTTGAGACTCCTAGATCAACCTTCACTTACAGCACCAGGCTAACTAGAAGCCTTTGATGAAGCCAAGGGGGCCTACAGAAGAACTGGAGAGGGACTATTTAAAAGGGCTTGTGGTGGTAGGACAAGGGGCAGTGGTTTTAAACTAGAGCAGGGGGGATTTAGATTGGATGGTAGCAAGAAAGTCTTTACTGTGAGGGTGGTGAGACACTGGAACAGGTTGCCCAGAGAAGCTGTGGACACCTCATCCCTGGAAGTGTTGAAGATCAGCTTGGATGAGGCTTTGAGCAGCCTGGTCTAGTAGCAGACATCCCTACCCATGGCAGGGGGCTGTTCAAAGTCCCTTCCAGCTCCAGCCATTCTATGATTCCATGAGTCTAAGAAAAGAAGACCTGCTCAGGAATCCACAACTGAGGTATTTCAGAACTTCACAGAGTCTTTCTTCAAACAGATGGAGGTAAATTTTGTCCTCTTGTGCCAGATGAGACAAAATCTTTTCACCTTCTTAACTTGAACGTGTTCTTCCAGAGTCAAATTGCATTTTCTTGTTGTCTTTCTCAATCCATGCAACTCTTGCCCATCTTTATTACACAGAACCACAGGAGGGTAGGGGTTGGAAGGGACCTCTGGAGATCATCTAGTGAAACCTCTCCTCTTTGGTTTTGAGGTGTCCTCTCCACTCCTTTGTGCCTCACAGGCTAGGGCATTCTGATCCATGGGATATTTTCCCACCTCTTTCAATTGTCTCTCCAGCTTGTTCACCACATCTCCCTCCCAGATCTCCTGCTCCCTTGATTTGAGAGTAGGACCTAGCAGAGAGGACCCCAAAGAGTTAATTCTCTTCAATGGTTATCCAGGGACATCTCCACAGTTCCTGGGCACATCTCCCTGGAGCCAGGAATACTGCTGAGGATCTCGGCCGGGCGACAGAACCACTTAGTACGCGCCGCTGACGGTAACAGAGCGGCGGTGATGGGATGGGGCTGAAAGTAGATCCCTGCTTTCAGGTGACACTGAGGAGAGGAGATAGGGTTTCTTCTGGGGGAGGAGGGGGTGAGGAGCAGCCCAAGGAGAAGGTGGGTACAAAGGGCTGGGAGGAAGAAGGTGGCATCTGTCCCACTCAGATGACCTCTAGCTGGTTATTTCCTGGGGTTGGCCTGTTGCTGTCATTTCTCCAGTGAGGTAAGCATGGGTTAAATCCTTTGCTGGCAATAAGCATGGCATGAAGAAGAAACCTCCACCTTTCTTTAAGCCAGTCCTCTGATAGGAGGTGCAGGAAGGGGTGAAGAGAATGTGCTTCTGGCTGTGGGTGCAATGAGCTGAATCAGTGCAGTGCACGGAAAGAGGACATCCAAGGGCAGACCTCTGCTGTGCCCTCAATACACTTCTGGATAACACCAAGTTGAGCAGGAGTCTTGGTCTGCTCGAGAGTAGAATGGTTCTACAGAGGGATCTGGAGTGACTGGATGGGTGGGCCAAGGACAGTGGTACAGTATTCAACAAGGCCAAGTACTGTGTACTGTGCTTGGGTCACAGCAACCCCATGGAAGCTCCAGGCTTGGGGGAGAGTAGCTGGAAACTGCCTAACAGAAAACAACCTGAAGGTGATGGTTGACAGCCAGCTGAAGATGGGCTAGCATGTGTCCAGGTGACCAAGTCCACTAACATCCTGGCTTGGATCAGCAAGTGTGTGGCCAGTAGGACCAGGGCAGGGATTGTCCCCCTGTACATGTCACTGGTGAGGTCATACCTTCAAATCCTGAGTTCAGTTTTGGGCCTCTCACTCCAAGAAGGACATTGAGAGGCTAGAGCACGTCCAGAGAAGGGCAACAAAGCTGGTGAAAGGTCTGGAGAACAAATCTTCTGTGGAGCAGCTGAGGGAACTGGGGTTGTTCTGCCTGGAGAAAAGGAGGCTGAGGGGAGACCTTGATGTCTACAACTCCCTGGAAGGAGGTTGGAGCCAGGTGGATGTTGGTTTCTTCTCCCAAGTCCTAAGTGCTAGGACAAGAGGAAATGGCCTCAAGTTGAACCAAGAGAAGTTTAGGTTTGACATGAGGAACATTTTCTTCACCAAAATGATTGTTGAGACCTGGCCCAGGCTGTCCAGGGCAGTGGTGGAATCCCCATCCCTGGAGAGATTTAAAAGCCATGTAGATGTGGTGCTGAGTGACATGTTTAGTGGTGAACTGGCAGTGTAGGGTTAAAGGTTGGGCTTTAAGAGATCTTAAAGGTCACTTCCAACCAAAATGATTCTATGATCACAGCAGAGAAACAGAGCCTTGGGGATTATCTAAGCTTGCCATGAGATTGGGGAACAAGAACTGTCCCTTCGCTCCTGCCAGCTCCTCCCTTTGCAGCTTCCCTGTTTGAGTCCTCAAAGGTCTCGGAGACAGATTTGAGGTCCAGCTACCCAGAAGCCTACATCCAACAGGTTATTGGTGGAGAAGAGCACCTCAGACAGAGAAGGAATAGACCAGCAGACAAAGTGTTAAGAGAAACCACCCTGGTGAAATACATTCAGTAAGAGCTGGATGAAGGCAAGGGAAGAGGAGATTGAAGTCCAGCTGGACCTCTGCTCTACAACCCCCCGTTTGATTTTATGGGCTCTGAAATGTTGCCCATCTGCCCTGGGTGTAGGCTGCTCTTTTTTAATTGAAGCAGACAGAGGGTATTGACTAGCTATCAAAATTCATATCTCTGCAACATTTCATTCCCAGTGGCCTCAGCACTCTGCCACCACCTCTCCACCCTTCCCCACCGCTCCCATACAAAGGCAACTGTCACTTCGATAAACGGCCTCTAATGGTTGGGTGGTGAAGGTGGGAGCTGGGGCCAGGGGTGGGACAAAGGGGAAAAAACCAACCAAAGCCTTTCTGATCCTGCTGGAAAACTTCATCAGGAAAGAGAAAAAAAAATATCCAAAAACCTCCTCCAAGGTTGTGGTTGTTTGTTTTAGTTTTTTTATAACTGGGAGATTTAATTAATTGATTGACTATTAAGGCTAATATAATTTTTATGATGTTGCCTATCTCCTCTGCCATTGATTTTAAGTCAGGGTTTCCTACTTGCTTTTTTGGTTGTGGTGTTGTTGGGGTTTTTGGGGGGGAGGGAGGGGAATGGGACCCACTCTTATTATAGTTCTATTGGATTCTCACTATGTCTGCACCTTCATTTCCAAAGGAGGGTGGAAATGGGTGTTACTGGGATTGATTCAGTTGAACCTTCTCTGCTGCTGGTTTGTTTCTTCATTTTTTTTCTCTGCCTTTACTTTCATGCTCTTTACTACAGAGAGCATGAAAGAAGTGCCCCCAAGTTGTTTATTCCATTGAATTACCACTTATTTACATAGAATCAAGGAACCATAGAAATGTTTTAGTTGGAAAACACATTTAAGATCAAGTCCAACTGTAAACTTAAGACCATCATGGCCATTAAACCATGTCCTGATGTGCCAGGTCCACAAGTTTCTGGAACACCTCCAGGGTTGATGACTCCACCACCTCCCTGGGCAGCCTGTTCTGATGCCTGACCACTCTTTCAGAACTGTTTCCTAATACCCAGCATAAATCTCCTCTGGCACAATTTCAGGACATTTCCTCTCATTCTATCACCTGATACTAGGGAAAAAAGACTGACCCTCTGTGACCGTGAATGGGTGAAATGTACTTTTTTTGTGGTGTCTCAGAATTGTGGTCACAGAGAATCATAGACTCATAGAATCATCACATGGTTTGGGTTGGAAGGGACCTTTAACAGTCATCTAGTCCAGCTCCCTTGCAGTCAGCAAGGACATTCCCAGCTAGAGATGGTTGCTCAGAGCCCCATCAAGCCTGACTTTGCCTCCAGAGATGGGATTTCTACCACCTCCCTGGGCAACCTGTTCCTCTGTTTCACCACCCTCATAGTAAGAACTTCTTCCTCAAGTCCAGATAAATCTAGCCTGGTCTAGTTTAAAACCAGGTGTAGCTCTTATCCAGGCAGCTCAGTGCTGTTGCCCTCTGAAGCGAAGGAGCAGGCAGACAGTGGACAGCCATGCTTGAGCCCTGGTGATGGTGCACACACATCTTCTCACTCCACTGAAGGTCATGGTGGGTTGGGCTAGGTACTGCCCATCCCCATGTAGGTACTGCAATCATCCATCCCCACGGGACAGACACTAAGCCTGGGTCCTCACTGGTGGAAGAAAAACAAAACAAAACTTTGGAGGCACTGAAAGGTCATCCTCAGCCTGATCTACAGCCTGGGTGAAAAGGGTGAAGCAGAAGTTCCCCTTGCCACTGGGTCTGTCTCTCTGACACATCAGGATGGCTTTTTGCTGGCGGTGCAGGTTTAGGACTCTTGTACTCTGCATCAGCAACTCCCCAATTCCTGTCAGAGCAATCTGATCATCCTTGACAGCAGTTCAGGAGAAGACCATTGGGTCAAGCCACCGTAGGTGAATGTGACTTGGTGCCACCAGCTCAGAAACTCCATGCTTTGCCCCAGCTTTCCCTCAAACCCCATGTTTAGCTCTCACCAGCTCACCTGCAGATCCAGGTAGATGGATAGTGATGTGCAGCTCAACTGCCATTGGATGTGGACTTTCTATTTGACCTGCCACCCTCAGGTTTCCCTTCTGACATTGGGTGGTGCAGAATACCCAGGAACATTTGTTCCCCTAATCCCACCTGCACTACAGGGAGACCAGACCCTACCAGGTCCTGCATGCCTGTACTGCTCCCTCTTCTGCCATGACCCTGGTCATGAAGGCCAGGCCCCACCAAGTACTGCTGGCTTGTGCTGATCTGCCCTTTACCATGGTCCTGGCCACACAGACCAGACCCTACCAGATCTGTGCTGGTCACTCCTTTGCCATGAGCCTGGCCATGAAGACAGACTCTGACTGCATCTCTTAATCTGACACTGGAAGGCCTGGGAAAGACCCTCCATTTCCCAAGTGTTTTGCATACCTCATGCTTGGCAGGCTGCCCACCCACAGCCCTACCCCATCTCAACCACGCAGCATTTGCTGTCCCTGGAGAACCCTGTCCCTGCCCTCCTGCATGGTATGTGCCCATGGGGCCAACCTCACTGGTACTGAGCTCAGACACATGCAGTGAGCATGTGCTTCCCCTCACATCCTACACATGCTTTTGACATTCCTGTCTCCACACACCACTTTGCAAGCCTGGGTGACACCCCTGGGCTGCTGCTGAGGTCCCTGGAGCCATCATCCCCTGGGAGAGGTGGGAAGAGATCAAGAGAGACAGAGGGAGAGCTGGGCTTGCATCAAAACCACAGAATCCCAGCATGGTGGGGCTTGAAATTTAACCTCTGGAGATCATCTAGTTCAATCCTTCTGCTAAAGCAGGCTCATCCGCACCATGTTGCCCAGCATCACAATGTCCAGCTGAGTTTGAAATCTCTCTAGAGGAGACTCCACAGCCTCTCTGGGCAGCCTTCTTCAGGGCTTTTGCACCTTCAAAGTCAGGAAATTTATCCTTATGTTCAGACAGAACCTCCAGGATTCCAGTTTGTGGCCATTGACCCTTGTCCTGTTGCTGGGAACCACTGACGAGTCTGGTCCCTTCCTCTTGTCTCCCACAGGCCCTTTACATCTCACTGAGCATCGATCAGATCCCCTCTCAGGCTGCTTTTCTCCACCCTAAACAGCCCCAGGGCTCTCAGCCTTTCCTCCACACAGAGATGCTCCAGGCCCCTCAGCATCATCACAGCCTCTGCTGCACTCTCTTCAGTAGTTCCCTGTCTCTCTTGAACTGGGGAGCAAGTTATTGCCCACCTCGACTCCCAGATCACTCTCCTGGGAGCTGCTTTCCAGCAGGTCACTCCCCTCTCCTGTACTGGTGCAGGGGGTTGTTCTTTCTCAGGTGCTGGACTCCAGATTTGCCACTGTTGAGCTTCATCATGCTCCCATCAGCAGGACCCCTCTGTGACAAGTCACCCCTCGATTAGATGCACCATGTTATTCTGTGATCCCTCCTTAGCAAACCCAGTGCTTCCCCGCCTCAAACCCGGCGCAGGAATCTCCTCTTCCCGCCGAGCCCCCCGGCAAGACATCGCCAGCAGCCAGCGATTCCCTCCTGCCCCTGCACGAGTCCGGAAGCAGCTTTCCCAGGAATAAATCCAGCAATTAAACCTGCATTATGACATTAGCTTTTAAAACCCACAGCTGATGAAATAACGTCCCCGTGTCCACGCGCCGCCCGCCGGGAGCGTAAAACTTTTATGATTCAAATTAACATTTCAAGCCCCTAGCGTGAAGTCATGTGTGAGGTGAGCGGGGAGGGATCGGGCAGCTGAAAGCGGTAACGTCACATTAGCCCTTAGAATCCTGACCATGAAATGAAGGCAAGGTTAGGGAGATGGATAAATCAGTCAGCTCAGCAAGAGCTGCTTCGCCTGAACACCTGAAATCCCCAGAGCAGGAGGAACAAGGACCAGATGGAGAAACTAAGCCTGGCGCAAAAATTACCTATCGGTAGAGATTAGGGGTTGATCTGCTGCCAAGCAGCTCCATGGAGAAGAGGAGGCTCAGAGGAGACCTTATTGCTACCTGAAGGGAGGTTGTAGCCAGGTGGGGGTTGGGCTCTTCTCCCAGGCAGCCACCAACAGAACAAGAGGACACAGTCTCAAGCTGCACCAAGGGTGGTTTAGGCTGGATGTTAGGAAGAAGTTCTTTATAGAAAGAGTGATTGGCCATTGGAATGTGCTGCCCAGGGAGGTGGTGGAGTCACCATCCCTGAAGGTGTTTAGGAAGAGACTGGATGGGGTGCTTGGTGCCATGGTTTAATTGGTTAGATGGTGTTGCATGATAGGTTGGACTCAATGATCTCAAAGGTCTTTTCCAACCTGGTTAATTCTATTCTATTCTATTCTATTCTATTCTATTCTATTCTATTCTATTCTATTCTATTCTATTCTATTCTATTCTATTCCATTCCATTCCATTCCATTCCATTCCATTCCATTCCATTCTATTCTACCTATGGGACAGCAATGTGCCCTTGTGGCCAAGAAGGCCAGTGTTGTCCTTCAGTGTATCAAGAACAGTGTGGCCAGCAGGTCAAGGGAAGTTCTCCTCCACATCTACTCTGCACTGATGAGACCGCATCTGGACTATTGGGTCCAGCTCTGGGCTCCCCAGTTGAAGTGGGACAGTGAAGGACTGGAGTGAGTCCAGTGGAGGCTATGAAGCTGCTGAGGGGCCTAGAGCATGTCTGTGAGGAGGGAAGGCTGAGAGCCCTGGGGCTATTTAGCCTGGAGAATACTGAGAGGAGATCTTATTAACGTTTACAAATATCTGAAGGGTACATGTCAAGAAGACAGTCTCTTTTCAGTGTTGACTTGGGATAGGACAAGGGACAATGGATACAAACTGGAACCCAGGAAGTCCCACCTTAACACCTTAAGGGTGACAGAGCCCTGTAACAGGCTGCCCAGAGAGATTGTGGAATCTCCTTCTCTGGAGACTTTCAAGACCCATCTGAATGCATTCGTGCATGACCTGCCCTAGAGAATCCTGCTTTGGCAGGGCAGTTGGACTCCATGATCTTCAGAGGTCCTTTCCAAGCCCCACCATTCTTTGATTCTATGGGTTCTATACAGAGCTTGATTGTGGTATTCTGCATAAACTAAACCAGGAGGCACTCAGGAGAAGAGGAGTTTGAGGATCTTCAGCTTGTTTGGAGACTGTAGGGATGCTTTTCTGGTCTGTGATGAAGGATGATTCTATGGAGGTGGTGGAGTCACCATCCCTAGAGGTGTCCAAAAATGTGCAGACACAGCACTTCAGGACAGGGATTAATGGCCATGGTGGTGTTAAGTCAGTGTTTGAACTTGATGACCTTAGAGGTCTTTTCCAAGTGAAACAATTCTATGATTCTATGGGGTAAAGAGGTCCAGAAAAAGCCCTTTTTTTCCTGAGGAAAAAGAAAGGACTTTGAGGGAGGAAAGGATGAGGATCTGTTTACCATCAACTCAAAACCCTTTAGCAGTTCCTCAGCCACCTTCTTGAGACACAGGACTGCACCAAGCTGCAGGCTTTAGAGCAGCTGAAGTCCCCATCACTCTTACCTGTGCAATTCAGACACTTGAAGCTGAGCACAACTACCTTCACTCATGGACTTGAAAAGGTTGGCTCAGGCCCATCTCTTGGTACAGACCCAGTATCTAAGGGAATTAGATGGTACCTAGTGCCCTGCCATACCTCTGACCATGGCTGGAGATAGTGTGAAGTGGTTAGGAGGGCACTGAATTTATCCAAGTTGGTCCCAAAGTCCCACAGAACTTGATACCACTTGAGAAATGCATTCTGCAGGAATAATAAAGGAAAAAAAGTGCTAAGTTCAGTAACTTTAGGGTATCTGAGTGTCTCAATGTGTAGGAAGTATACAGCTGGTCACATACTAGAGGTCTTTTGGTCTTCTCCCAAGAAAAGTTCTTCACTCCTTACTGTGTGTCTCACACAACCCTGACAAGGTGTTCAGAAGGGACTGACAGATGTATTGGTCCCTCTGGAACTTGCCAAGATTTGTTCTGACCCATGTGTGATACAGCAAGGAGCCCTGCCACCATCTCTCTCGGGCTGGGGAAGTTCTGGCATCCACACTGTACTGTGTAGGCAAACTCAGCTTCCCATGGTCTCCTTCATATGCTGTCAAAGCCACCAGAAGTGTGGATTTTGACACCAGAGGCCATGAGTTTCACTGAACTTGTGGAATAAGAGCTATGGAGGGATGTCTTGGTTGACAGCACTGGGCAAGCACTCATCTGCTCCCAAGAAAGTGATGCTCCCTGAAGTTCAATTGCATGGCCTGAGGATGGTTGGGATCTGAAACTGGTAGCGCTTGGTCTGCATAATCTGGAGGCAGCAGCTGGAGGACCTGAAGGAAATGATCTATTCATTGGTCACAGCCATGCTGCAGGTCTCGGGATGCTTGTACTTCTCTGTATTCTGCACAGTGACAACCTGCACCTCTAGAACCTCAGCCACAACCTATATATGAGCCATCAGGAACACCTCCAGCACTGCTCCACACTGGAGGATCCTTCCTTACCAACTTGCTGTCATCTGCCTGTGAGACTCAGGTCTTGCTTTCTACCATGAAGGCTGCTAGGACCATTTTCCCCCTACAATCCTTTCCATGAAGAGGCAACAGCAAGGTGCTCTCACCAGCTCGACAAAACCAGCACAGGATGATCAAACTCACAGGGGAAAGACTGGAGACAGAAAAGCACGTCCACTTTTGTTTTGTTCTTCTCTGGATGACTGAAGGTGACCAACCTCCTGGCTGGAAAGTCCGTTTCTACCAGATGTGGTCTTAGAGGGTTACGCTTTGTAGTGCCGAGGTGCCCCTCACCTCATTTTACTACAAGGAGTTTTGGGTGAGGAGAAATGAGGAGAAAGGGATGGGAATAGGGTGGGATGTGATGTCATCTCCTCAACCCCATGGGAATCCTGAATTATTAATCAGAAACCTGCAACACAAGCCGGGCTGGATCTGATTTCATCTCTTGACAGGCCTGGCGCTTGGCCGCGCCGAGCGGTGCCGCTTCCGGAAGGGAAGGTGTCTCACAGGGACAGTGGGGCGGAGAGGAATGTGCCAGTGGGGGGACAACACGGACACCTCTCTCCATGGCATCAGCACTTAGATCAGTCACGACCTCCAGACACATCTGCAGCCCCTCCCAGGTGGTAGAAGGAGGAAGATGGAAGACTTGCTCCCTACATAGCTGCCCACCAAGGTCTCTTGGTATGGATGAGGCTTGGTGGAGGTATCCTACTCCATGGGGTCAAGAGAATGGTCCCTATCTGTCATAGGCATTGGGGACACATTACTTATGGATACACCAAGAGTTTTCTTCATCCCCCTGCTATGCAGCTACTCATTGGTGATCTATGTGCAATGAGCTGCACAAGTCTCAGACCTCAGGGAGGTTGTGGATGTCCCTTCCCTGGAGGTGTTCAAAGACAGACTGGATGAGGCCTTGAACAATTTGGTCTAGTGGGAGGTGTCCCTACCAATGCCAGGGCTATTGGAACTAGATGACATTTAAGGTTCCTTCCAACCCAAACCATTCTATGAATCTGTGAATTCTATGAAATGGAAGTTGCAACAAGGTGGGACTTGGTCTCTTCTCCCAAGCAACCAGTGACAGGGCAGAGGAAATGGCCTCAAGTTGCATCAGGGAAGGTTTAGGTTGGACATGAGGAAAAATGCTGGCACTAAATGGATTGTCAAGACTTGGCCCAGGTTGTGCAGGGCAGTAATGGAGACCCCATCCCTGGAGGGGTTTTAGATCCATGTAGGTGTGATGGTGAGGGAAATGGTTTAGTGGTGACCTGGCACTGTGGGGTTAATGGTTGGACTTGATGATCTTAAAGGTCTCTTCCAACCCAAAAGATTCTATGATTCTATGATCACTGGAGAGAAAGAGAACCTTGGGGATGATCTAAGATTGCCATGAGATTGGGGGACAATGGCTATCCCATTACTCCTGCCACCTCCTCCTTTTGAGACCATCCCTTGCATCACTCCATCTGTATCACAGCAATGAGATGACCACCAGTGAATTCGGTGTCCCCAACAAGCAAAAGCTCTGTTGGTATTTTCATTGTATTCAAGGGTGTGTTTAGGGCATGAACACTGTGTGTGTGCACATGGAGGTACATTTAGGTAGGTATAACTGGAGATGTCTGCATGAGGAGACACCCATGTGCATCTCTCTGTATGTGCATATGTGTGAATACCTCATGCTTATTTAAACCAGGCCCTGAAACCCAGCTGAGGCCTCCTGCAGCTCCTGCCATGGATGGTTACTCAGAACGGCTGATGCAAGCACTTGCATTCCTTGGAGACCTCTCTCTCCCTGCCTCATAAACACAGTGACTTTCCCAAGGGGTTTGAGGATGCAGAAGGGATCTGCTCGTTCAGCAGCTGTGCTACAGGGAGTGTTTCCTAACGGGACACATGGAACAGGGTCGATGGGGCAGAACCTGCTCCTGGAAGAGATTAGGAAAGAGACACCTTTCTCCCCTGGCTTCAAGGGCAAGCTGTCCATCTCAAAACCAGTATCTTGTCTTTCAGGGCTGCATTTATCCAGTAAAAAAAATCTGTCCTAGATGCTGAAAGTGTCTACTGAATAGAATAGAATAGAACAGAACAGAATAGATTAGAATAGAATAGAATAGAATAGAATAGATTAGAATAGAATAGACCAGACCAGGTTGGAAGAGACCTTCAAGATCATCACAGACACTGGGAATGTTCCTTGTAGAGTAGGGTTATCGGTTAGGCTTGGTGATCCTGAGGGTCTTTTCCAACCTGATTGCTTCTGTGTGATTCTGTGTGAAGATTCTAGGAAATTCTGGGGGTTTGTTCCTTTTTTTTTTGCATGGGATTGGATGCTCCACCAATTCTCCACACCACTTACAGTCCAACATCCAACAGACTTCTTCACAATGCTCAGCTCTTCAACCCAGAGCAGAGGTGGAGGATTTTCAACATGTGTTACTCTCTGTCCCAAGCCAGCAGGCCTACACAAGGTTCTCCCAAGGAGGACTTGTGGCTCTGTGACTGGAGCACTGAAGAGCAGATTTAAAGTTCTTGGATCTCCAGTTTAACCTGCAGATTTTCCAAGTAACATTTGCTCAGTAAAACATTTCCAAGGGTGGGATTTACTGTCATAATTAATAGGTTATGATTAGGTCAATAACTTTCATCAACCTAGCTGGGAGAGAACCTATTAATGAAACTGTAAAACAACGTAAACTGGAGGGGGGAGAATTTACAACTTCCCAGAAGCTCCAGTAACTAAAAGGACGATTTACAGGAAGTAAAATGAACCAGGCACCCATAAAACACAACCAAAATTATGCCCATATCCAAACAAGACAAATTAAAAAGGTTTAAAGTGGATTTCTCAGCCCAAATAAAACAGAGCATCTCAACTGAGCGGAGACATCTCATGCGGCTGTTTTATGGAGTGCAGGAGGGGAAGATGCATGGAGATGTGAGAGGACATCAAGCAGGTCAATAAGAAATCAGTGGCATGGCTTGACACTCCTGCTTGGCCCTTCAGCCTTAGACCCTAGGATGCGGTCCAGTGAGCTCAGTCAACTCTAAGAGTAATGAGGCAGCACAGTCAGCAGCTACTTCTGCACCATAACAAGGTCCTAGGTTCAAATTCAGAAAGCCTGGCATGAAATGTGCAGCCTGCAGCCTGTGGAAAGGAGTTCTTTCCATTGGAAATGCCTAGACATAGCACTTCAGGACATAGTTTAGTGGGCAAGGTGGTGCTGCATTGATAGCTTCCAGCTGTTGCATCATTGTCATGTCCTCCACTGTATCAGCTCCAACAGGTCTATGTCTCTGCTCTGCTGAGGACTCCAGAGCTGGCCCCAGCACTGCAGATGATGGGGTCTCAGCAGAGTAGAGCATAGCAAAGGGGCAGGATCTCCTCCCTCCATCTGCTATCTTCATCATGAGGAGCCACCAGAAGCCATGTTGAAGTTAATTCTTCATCAACACTTGAGTCTAAGGACCCCAAAATCACCCCTGTGATCCACTTTTCCAAGTTCTTGGACACCACACCTTGAATGGGCATTGCTGTCCTGGATGAACACTCTCTGCAGCTGTGGTGGCTGTGCTTCCAGCCTGGGTTTGCCTCCGGTCCCTCCAAGAATGGACAAACCCCCCGCTTGTCTTGCAGACCACACTAATCATTTCTGGTTTAAACAATGCTTCTTGATGTAAACATCTACCCAAGAGACTCTACCACAACCCTCTGCAAGCTCCTCCCACGGTTAATTATCCTCCCCCTTGTGATTGCATTTATAAAAGCTACTTAATTTGACAGGACCGATTTCCCATAACCCCCTGCTGATTAGCATCATGTTCCCGTAATTCTTTATTAATCGAGTCCTTGTGAGGTCCTCCTTCATCTTGTCTGGAATCAATGGCAGGCAATAATTATCCAAGCCATCCCCTTTATAACTTCTTAACCGGCATGACATTAGTGTTCTTCGGTGGTGGACTGAGATCTTTAATGGACGGAGAACAGGCTGAAGGACAGAGTTCAGAGGGCTGTGATCAATGGTGCAGGCTCTAATTGAAGGTCTGTCACTAGTGGTGCTCCCCAAGGGTCAGAACTGGGTCCAGACTTCTTCAACATATTCATCAACAACCTGTATGAGGAGACAGAGGGGACCTTCAGCCAGTTTGCTGATGATACCAAACTGGGAGCAGTGGCTGACGCCCCATCAAGCTGTGCTGCCATACAGCCAGATCTGGACAGGTTGGATGGAACTGGGTGGAAGTAAACTTCATAAAGTTCACAAGGGCAAATGTAGAGTGCTGTGCCCGAGGAGGAATAACTCTCAACACCAGTAGAGGTCAGGGGGTCACCTGCTGAAAGGCAGCTCTAAACAGGACCCAGGAGTGTTGCTGGACAGCAAGTTCAGCATGAGCCAGCAATGTGATTTTGTGGCCAAGAAGGCAAATGATCTCCTGGGGTGCATGAAGAAGAGTGTGGCCAGCAGGTTGAGGGAGGTTCTTGTGCCTTTCTATTCTGCCCTAGTAAGGCCACATGTGCAGTTGTGGGTCCAGTTCTGGGCTTCCCAGATTGAAAGACACAGGGAACTACTGGAGAGAGTCCAGTGGAGACTCTGAGGCTGTTGAGAGGCCTGGAGCACCTCTGTGAGGGGGAAAGGCTGAGAGCCCTAGGGCTGTTTAGCCTGGAGAAGAGCAGCCCGAGAGGGGATCTGATCAATGCTCAGCAAGAACTAAAGGGTGCAGGTCATAAGGGTGCAGCTATACTCATTTCAGTGGTGCCCAGTGACAGGACAAAGAGCAACAGGCACAAACTGGAACCCAGGAAGCTTCACTTGAGCTTAAAGAGAAATATCTTTTCTGTGAGGGTGCTGGAGTCCTGAGGCAGGGTGCCCAGAGAGGTTGTAGAGTCACCTTCTCTGGAGAGATTCCAAACCCACCTGGCCATTGTGGTCCTAAGCAGCCTGCTGGTTTATCATCATGGCTGGACTGGATGATCTCTAGAGGTCCATTCCAATCCCCACCATTCTGTGATTGTATGATTCTGTGATTCAATGAATCAATGATTCCATGATTCTATGTCTTTTCTAGTTCCCTGGATTGCCCAACCCACCAAAGCAACTTGAAAACCACCAGCAACACTTCCTTGGCCACTTCCTACAACACACTTGGCTGAAGTTCAGAGGTGTTTTCAGAGGTTTAGTGTTTTTAAGAGGGGCTATTTGCTATGTTGCACAGTTAATACCGGCCTGTAAACCATCCCTTCCCTTTAATCAGCCACAAATCTGCTTTTCCCCCTCCCAAAATACAAAACAAATATCTATTGAAAATGCAGGCTGTGCACATTTCCCTTCCAAGGAGGAATCAATACTGTGGTTATTATAGCTCTTTCTGTTCCCAAACTATTTAAACTCTTTGCTGGCCTCAGCTCTACTGGCCAGAGACATCTCATGTCTGTTCGCTCATCTTACTGATTTTCCACATTTCTAGTGCAAATTCAATGTCCTCTAATCTCTTTTTTTTCCCCTTTTTTTTATATTTTATTTGATGTGTCTCTTGCCACTTTCCCTTTGCCTCTAAGCCAAGCCAGTTTGTCAAACTGGTGTCACTCTTGGTGGAGGGATTATTGCTTTTGGGGGCATTTTGTTGTTTGTTAGGTATTTTAAACCATCCTCTATCATCATTCACCCTTTTCCATCCCATTTCTTTCTCTTTATTTATTTACTTATTTTCTAACCAGGTAAATTGTCCTTTAGGAGATTTTAGTTTTCCATGAACCTGAGCCTTGTAAAACAATCATAGAATGGTTTGAGCTGGAAGTGACCTTAAAGATCCTTGCCCGTGGCAGGGACATCTTCAACAAGAGCAGGTTTCTCAGAGTCCCAGGCAATGTGACCTGAAATGGTTCCAGGGGTGGGTGGTCTTCCACCTCTCTGGGCAACCAGAGGCAGGATCTTACCACCTTCACAGTGAAGAGTTTCATCCTAGTATCTAATCAAAATCTTTTCTCTTTCAGTTTAAAACCATCACCCCTTGTCCTATCCCCATACTCCCTGATGAAGAGTCCCTTCTCAGATTTCCTGTAGCCCCGTTTTAGTACTGAAAGGCCACCAGAAGGTCTCCCTCAAGCCTTCTCCTCTCCAGGATGAACAACCCCAACTCTCTCAGACTGGCCTCACAGCAGAGGTGTTCCAATTCTTGGATCATTTCCACATCTTCCTCTGGCCCTCCTCCAATGGCTCCATATCTCTGCTATGCTGAGGATTCCAGAGCTGACCCCAGCACTGCAGGTGGGGTCTCAGCAGAGTGGAGCAGAGTGGCAAAATCCCCTGCCTCCACCTGCTGCCCTCATTGCTAGGGATCAGCCCAGGACAGGGCTGGCTCTGGGCAGGGAGTCCATGATGCCGGCTCACGTCCAGCTTTTCACCCACCAGCACCTCCAAGATGATGAATGAGGTGTTTTCAGCTAATTATGTTTCAATATGATAGATACAAAAAAAGATGGCTGTTGCCACCCAAAAACCAGCCACAGATGGTGTTCTGGCCAGCCAACACCCCTTTGCATGCCAAGACAAGGTCCAATGGAGGATTCCACACCTTGATTGCAACCAGATCTGAGATTTGTAGCTGTCATTTGTAACCTTTGGAAAATCCCAGCACTGTCTGGTGGTTGACAGTTTGGCAACTCCAGCACACACTGGTCCAGATAAGTGCTTTAGCAGCCACCTTCTTCTCACCTATACATTGGAGGGAATTGTTTCAGGTCAACCCACTATGTGGTGGGAAGTGTTGATAATGTGCAGACATCACCATCTAACACAGCTCCTGCCCTGCCTCTTAGGACATCAATCTTTGACCGTTCCAGGCTTCCCATGGCTTGCAGCTTGTTGTGTTGACACTTTGACCATTCTCCTTTTGCTTGCTCAAAGTATGTGGTAACCAGAGACTTAAACATGCCGGTGGTTAAAGCTGGTGGAACTGTATCCTCAATAAACTTTCCATGGAAGCATTTTGATGTCTTGCAAAAACCAGAAATTTTGGATGAAAAGGAATTTTTCCACTTACATCAGGCTTCCACAAAGCATTTCCGAACTCAAAACCAGTTTAATTCTCAGGCTTGGGTTTTCTTCAAGAGAAAATGTTCCAGCTCACGTTGCTTTGTCACCCTTGACCATATAACCCTCTGCTTTTGCTTGTCTCTCCTAGATTGTCCCCTCCCCCAAAAATAAAGATTCTGTGAACCCCCTTTTTTCCATCCCTCACTATCCTGGTGACTGTTACTTTTATTTCCAGTCCCTTCCACTGCTTCTTCCCTTGAATGCACCAAGCTTGCAGTAATTTGAGACTCGCACTCAAAGTAACTGAGTCGCCACTAATGTGGCAAAGACTCTGCATGACCAGGACAGCTGTGCTTGGAGGTGACCCCCTGGCCTAAGCTGGTGCATTGAATCTGGGAGATGCCAGCAGATTGAGAGACATTTCTTTACTTCTTTAGTCCCTTCTTTCCTTCAGATCTTTCTGAAATTATCCATGGCAGGTGGGTTTGCCAGTTTAGTGCAGCAGATGATTTCCCATGGAGATGAAATCTCAAAGACAGTAAGGAAGACATTTCACTTTCTAGTCAACATCCTGGAGGTTAACACATCCATCCTGGATGGAGGGCACCAAGGTGTGTGTGGTGTGTGTTATTTAAATGTGGAATAACATAGGCAGAAGAAAGTGAAGGAGCTTGTGCTGTCTGATCAGGGTACTCATCTGAGGGAGGCTCAAAGCCCATATGACTGATTCAGCCAAGTGAAATGACTGGTGAAAAAGAATGACAAAATCATAGCATCATGGAACCACAGAATTTGTAAGAGACTTTTAAGATCACCGAGTCCAACTGTTAACACAACACTGATTGCCAGGTTGCCACTAAACCATGTCCCTCAGCACCACCCCTACACAGCTTTTCATTCCTTCCAGAGATAGGGACTCCACTACTGCCTGGGGCATCCTGATCTAGGCCTTGACAACCCTTCCCATGAAGAAATTGTTCCTCACATCCAGCCTAAACCTCCCCTGGTGCAACTTCAGGACATTTCCTCTTGTTCTATCAGTTGTTCCTTGGGAGAAGACACCAACCACTGCATGGCTCCAACCTCTTTTCAGGGACTTGTGGAGAGCCTTTTCTCCAGGCTAAGCAACATCACTTTTCTCAGGCACTCCACAGAAGACTCATTCTCCAGACCCTTCATCAGCTTTGTTGCCCTTCTTAGGACATGTTCCAGCACCTCAATGTCCTTCATGGCATGAGGGGCACAAAACTGAACCCAGGATTCAAGGTGTGGCCTCAACACTGCCAAGAACAGCGGGGACAATGTCTGCCTTAATCCTGCTGGCCACACTCTTGCTGATCCAAGCCAGAATGCTGCTGCCCTGTTTGGCCACTGGGGCACACTGGCTCATCTTCAGCTGGCTGTCACTCCCAGGTCCTCTTCTACTGGGAATTTTCTGGCCTCTCTGCCCCAGTTGGTACCATTGTATGGGGATGTTGTGTGCCAAGTGCAGGACTTAGCACTTGGCCTTGCTGACCCTCATCCCGTTGGCTTTAGCCCATCGATCCAGCCTGACCAGATTCCTCTGTAAAGCCCCCTATCCTTGAGCAGATCAACACCCCCACCCAACCTGGTGACTTACTGAGTGTGCCTCAATTCCCTTTTCCAGATAGTTGAGAAATACATTAAGGAGAACTGGCCCTGGTGTGGAGTTCTAGGGAACACCACTTGTGCCTGGCCACCAGCTGCATTTGACTCCATTCCCCACCGCTCTCCAGGCCTGAACAACCAGGCAGTTTTTAACCCAGTGCAGAGAGCACCCACCCAAGCCAAGAGCAGCCATTTCCTCCATGAGGATGCTATGAAAAATGGTGAGAAAGACTTTACTTAAGACTTTACTTGACCATATTTTGGCTACTCCTCTTCAAATAGCATCTGTGAAACCACTTTAAAACTGCTAAAGGAGAGAGAGGAAGAATCTGCAGTGGAGCTTCAAGATGTTGAAGAGGAGAGATTCCAAGTGTTAAGAAAATAATCAGGGGGAGGTACAAGAGGGAAAAAAACCAACATGTAGAAATCTATTTCACATGCACAATAATTTACTTTTAGATGTGCAGTAAAGTTTTTATATGCACAATAATTTACTTTTACATGTGCAATGATGTTTTAACACGGGTAGTAAGTCATTTTTATGTGTGAAAGCTGACCAATGAAAAGCCTGGATGCTGAACACATCTCCAACCAACACATCTCCAACCAATCCTCACTGCCTTTGTTTTGGTGCACAACTTCACTCATGTGTGACTGCAACTCTCTGCTATATTATCACTTGTTTTGCAGTTGTTTTTTACTGCCTCCTTGCAATGTGCCTGGTTCTGTTCCAGTTCACCCCCCACGGGAGGCAGGAGCAGACGCATGGGCTGTTGGGAGGGAATGCAAGAGTAAGAGGGACCTTGGTTATCATCTGCTTTTCTCCATTCTGGGCAAACATGCATCTGTGGAAAGAACATGAGTCCCAGCAGGCAGATGTGAGAAAACTTTTGTGTTACCTGACAAATTATTCCCCATTGACCAACTGAGGTGACAGGTCTCTCAACTGCATCTCCATCTCCTTTTTGCCTTTCTCAAAGGGCCAGTGTTTTACAACTCTCCAGCTGATGCTCTTGATGGGATGAAATGTTGCAAGTCCTCAGCTGTAGGAGGATCCCGTATGCTCTTTTGTAGTAGTCTTGTACATCTTGGTGGGATTTTCAGTCAGTGGAGCTGAGTAATTGCAAAAGCAGCATAAAAATCAAAGCAACAGAGATTCTGAACTATATGATCACCAGGGGGCCTTTCCAACATCTAATATTGTGAGATAAGCCTGGGAGAAACTCCTGTAGAGGTTGTGGAAGGCCCAGTGCAGAGACCTGAGATCTACTTCCAACTTCTTGAGACCTGAAAGGAGGTTGGAGGGAGATGGGTGTCACTTTGTTCTTCCAAGTAACAAGTAATAGGACAAGAGGAAATTACCTCAGATTGTACCAGAGGAGGCTCAGGGTGAATATTGGGAACAATTTATTCATGAGAAAGGTTGTCAAGGCCTGGAACAGGCTGCCTAGGGAAGTGGTAGAGTCCCCATCTCTGGAGGGATTGAAAAGCCATGGACATGTGGAGCTGAGGGACATGGTTTAGTGGTGACCAGGCAGTGCTGGGTTAATGAATGGACTTGATGATAATAAAGTCTCTTCCAAACTAAACAGGACAGATTTTATTCTATCCTGTACTCATGGATTACATTCTAAGCAAGAAGATGAAGAGATGGAGTCATCCAATGCATACACAGCAATGTGTGTTCATGTTTACCATCACAGGTTGTACCAGGAACTCACAAGAGAGAAATCAGACACAGAAGCAGCAGGTCACACTCCTCTAGACCAGCAAAATTTCTACAGCTGCATTCCTGGCAGCCACATGTATTAATTATGATCACAAAACTACCTGCCAAACTCCTCTGGTAGTCTGATAGCCACATGCCTTCAGATTCCTGCCATGAGCAGAGTTCACCTTTCTGCCCCTGAGTTAAGAGTTATGGGTAATACCTCTCTCCCCTCTCTCGCATCAGTTTAAAAGCTTTCCCCTCAAATGCTGGCCAAACTCCTGTCACATTCTGCATTTCTCTACCAGCACAAAACAGTTCCTAAGCTCAGTAGACCTAGTCCAGGAGAACCTCAATGTCCCTTCCCCATGGCAGATGGGTGGAGGTGGAAGGTGCAAACATGGTGGATGAAAAGCAATGTGCACCCACAACCCAGAGCCAGCCCTGTCCCGGGCTGATCCCCAGTGAAGTGGGCAGCAGGTGGAGGGAGGACTCTCTGCTGAGACCCCACCTGCAGTGCTGGGGCCAGATCTGGAGCCCACAGCACAGGAGAAACATGGACCTGTTGAAGTGGGGCCAGAGGAGGCCACAGCAATGAGCTGGGAGATGGAAGCCCTCTGCTGTAAGGCCAGGCTGAGAGAGTTAGGATTGTTCAGTCTGGAGAAGAGAAGGCTTCATGCAGACCTTCTTGTGGCCTTTCAAGACTTAAAATGGCCAAGAAGAAAGCTGGGGACAGAGTTTTTAGCAGGGCCTGTTGTGACAGGACAAGAAGTGATGGTTTGAAACCAGAAGAGAGAGTCTTAGACTCAATATAAGGAAGAAATATTATACACTGTGGGTGGTGAGACCCTGGCCCATGTTGCCCAGAGTGGTGGTAGATGCCCCATCCCTGGAACCATTCCAGGCCAGATTGTCTGGGGCTCTGAGCCACCTGCTCTAGTTGCAGATGTCCCTGCTGACAGCAGCATGTTTGGACTAGATGACCTTTAATGGTCCCTTCCAACAAAAACAATACTGTGATTCTGTGATTCCAGGTTGCCAAGTGGAGCATCCCATGAAAGTGGGAGCACTGGCCCATCCCCTCTCTTCACCCACCTCATCCTCTCCCATAAATTGCAGGACAGTTCAGTAGCCTTTAGCCCTAGCCTTTATATCTTCAGCACAGTCTGCAGGCAGGAGTAGATACACATCCCATCCATAAAGCCTTTGACACTTCTGATGGATGATCTACAACAGGACCAACCACAACTATGTAATTTCTCGTGTCGCGCTCTCTCTCCCCTGCTCCATCCCTGCCCTGGCCATGCCGAAGGCAAAAAGTCCTCCCTCTCCTCTTCCCCCCCTCCCTTCCTCCTTTATCTGATGAAATCATCAAATTTATGGCCAAATTGAAATGAAATGCAATTTAGTTCCCGTTCTGCTTTCAGTCCATCACCTCGCGGGCCGGTCCCGGAGGATCTCCTAACCTAATCGTGGGATGGCAGTAACTTCATTAGTGCTGCCAGCAGTCCCCTGCTTTCTGCTGCGTGTGGCTTCCAGAAATCATGGCTGACACCTCTCCCTGGAATTACTGGAAGCAAGAGCTTTCTCAACTTTTTCTCTTTTATTTCCAACTTGTGTCCACTCAGCACATTCGTGTCCTCGGCTTCATCGGATCAACACTACCTGGCTTGAGTGCATTCCACTCCAAAGCTATCTCCAGCTCCCAAGCAGAGAATCCCAGCATGGTGCAGGTTGGAAGGGACCTCTGGAGATCATCTGGTCCAGCACTTCTGCTAAAGCAGGGTCGCCCATAGCAGGTTGTCCAGGATCACTATATTCAGGTGTGTTTGGAATATATGTAGGGAGTATAGAATGGTTTGGATTGGAAGGGACCTTAAAGATCATCTATCTCCAACATCTCCCTTCCCATGGGCAGGGACACCTTCTACTAGACCAGGTAGATGATATCAGTTGCTCTTCCCTTATTCACTGATGCTGTAACTCCATCAGAAAAGGCCACCAAATTCATCAGGCATGATTTGCCCTTGGTGAAGAGATGCTGATTGCCACCAATCACCTCTTATTCATCTTCCATATGCCTTAACAAAGCCTTCAGGAGGATCTGCTCCATGATCTTGCCAGGCACAGAGGCAAGCCTCAGAGAAGACGACTCCATAACCTCCCTGTGCAGCCTGCTCCAAGGCTCAAGCACCCCCACAGTGAAGTTTTTCCTCATGCTCAGATGGAAGCTCCAATGTTCTGATTTGTGCCTGTTGCCCCTTGTCCTGGTGTAGATCAAGGTGGAAGTGTGGGCAAGGCTGAGATGCAACACCCACAAGCACACCTTGCCACGTTGAGCCCTGTGGACTTGATCAAAGTGATGGCCATAGAAATGGTTAGAGAGGCAGCTTTGCATCACACGGGGGACAATGGAGCTCACATCAAGGACTGAGCGTGAGTATTGTGGAGGAGAAACCTCAGTACTGTCAAACCCACTAGCCCAAGGTATCTACCCCAGCACTCACTTTTGAGTCAGCCAAAGCACCGGGAAAAGCATCCAGGTGGGCATTTATGTGCCCTGTGCCCTGTGCCATGGCAGGATCCACTCCTTTTAAGCCCTCTTGACACATTTGCCCTCCAATCCTCCATTGCTGGTGACACCACCCTTCCTCTCCCCCCTTCCCAGCAATTAATCCCAGCCCTTCTCTATCCCCACAGCTCTAAATCTCCTTTGCTGGCTTTTAAGCTCCTTATGACTTGTCCTATCCACAGGGAAACATGTGTCCCTCCCCTTCTTGCAGAAGCCTTTTACATAATTGCAGGCACTTACCCCATCTCCCTTCAGTCTCTGGACTAAACAATCTTCCCAGCACTTCCTCAGACACCATGTTTTGTCACATTTTGGGGAGTTTTGCCAGAGAAACCCAGCCTCCTACACAAGCTGGATGGTTAACGGCTCATTAGCCTCTTGTCAAAGGCCCAAAAGGTGGTTCTTGGACAGAAAGAACAATTTCTTTCCCAAAAAGGGTTGTCATGACCTGGACCAGGTTGCCCAGGGAAGTGGTGGAGTCACCATCCCCAGAGGTATTTAAAAGATGCTTGGATAAGGTGCTCAGGGCCATGGTCTAACATGGTCTAACACAGAGATGTTAGGTTATGGTTGGACTTCATGATCTTAATGTCTTTTCCAACCAGGCAATTCTATGATTCTCTGAAACCAGGCTTCTCCAACCTCAGCTCCTCAGCCTGCATTTTCTCCCTTTCTTCAGGTGAATGCTCCACTTGCAGGGTGCTGTAAGCTGTTGAGGGTGCACACAAGGCTAGTGGGTTATTGGCAGAAGACATTTCTGCAGCCCCTACACCTGAAAGCATGCTGAGCTGCACTGTGGAGAAGTGGTAGGTGGCTCTGCCCCTGGAACTATTCCAGGTCATCTTGGATGAGGCTCTGATCAACCTGCTCCAGTTGCAGATGTCCCCTGCAGACTGCAGGTGGCTTGGACTAGATGACCTTTAAAAGCTCCCTTCCCACCCAAACCATTCAATGATTCTGTGATCCTATATTGCCACATCTTTTGGTGCTTCCTAAATTCATCTCTGCAATGTTTAGCTTAGATTTAGAATTTGAGTCCAAACTTGTCTAAGTTATTTCATTTCCCAAGCCTCCTTCTACCCACACATGCTCCAAGAGGAATCTCACCTGGGTCTGGGAAGAGCCATGAGGGCTGTTAGTTCATGAAGACAGGAAGCAGAAAGATCCCAAGGAAGACAAGTCTCATTAGCACAAGCAGCTTAGCAAGAAAAACAATGCAAGCAGAAATGTCTGGAGAGATCAGGAGGGTTGCTCAGAGCTGAATGTGCTCTTGCCTTTCCCAGAGTGAAGCAAAGACTCTCTGAGAACACAAGTAGGGGAAAAAATAATAATAAAAATAAAAGAAAGGGGAAGAAATAGATGAGGGAGACTCAGTAGATGGTGCTCTTCCCTCTGAATCCGCACAGGGGCTGGGGAGAGGGTGGTTAGTGATGCCCAAGTAGAAAAACAGTTCAAAAGCCACCTCCTGGTCCTGGCTTCTGGCCCTGGTGGTAGATGTATCACCTCAGCACCCACTGTGCTGCACACCAAGGTTGCCCAGAGAAGGGCAACAAAGCTGGTGAAGGGTCTAGAGCACAAGTCTTGTGAGGAGGGGCTGAGGGAGCTAGGGTTGTCCAGCCTGGAGAAAAGGAGGCTGAAGGGAAACTTCCTGGCTCTCTACAAATCCCAGAAAGAAGATTTGAGCCAGGAGGGGGCTGGTCTCTTCTCCCTAGAGATTGGACAAGAGGAAATGGCCTCAAGTTGCAGCAAGGGAGGTTTAGGTTGGACATTAGGAACAATTTCTTCTCCAAAAGAGTGGTCAAGCCCTGACTAGGCTGCCCAGGGAGGTGGTGGAGTCACTATCCTTGGAGGTTTTCAAAAACAGTGTAGGCATGGCACTTTAGTACATGGTTTATTGGACGTGGCAGTGTTGGGTTGACAGTTGGATTGGGTGATCTTAGAGGTCTTTTCCAACCTTAATGACTCTGTGATTCTCATACCAGCTGTGCTTGGCCTGTGATGGTTTTAAAGCACAACATTTGGCTTCTGTCTGCTTCCCAAACTTTAAATCCACCCAAATACTAAATGCAATAAGTGGCTTCAGTCAAGGGTTGAGATCCCAAGAGGAATTGTGCCCTTGACCTTCTTTCTGACTGAGCTGATATTTTATCACATCCAGGGCATCTCCAGCACTCACCAGGATGAAATCCACCTTGGAATGGGAAGCATTGACTAATCTGGTGCTTTCAGAGAAGGACCAACCCTGGACCTGCACAGCCCCCCTATAGTAAAGGAGGCAAAAACCCAATTGATCCAGGAACTCAGAGCCATATATCAGCACAGCTTCTCCCATTACTTTCCCTGATGGATTCCCGTCTGATGAGCTGATCTGAAAGTGATAAAGGGAAAACCAGAGCATTTTCAACACACCACTAACTCCAAAACCAGGCTCAATAATCCTGGAGATTGATGGCACCTAAAGAGGAGGGAGGGAGAGGTGGGCAGGGAGTTTATTTAATACTCAGGGCATTAAGTGAGCATCCATTTATCTGGGTAAATGAGGGAGCAGGACAGGTATAAAATGTTTCTCCTGGCAAAAAGCATCTGGGGATCTCAGGTGGGGTCTTGGTGAGTCAGCCTGTCCCCAGAAATGACTCAGGAAGTGGAGAGGAAACCGGTGATTGCTTCCAGAAATCATAGAATCGATCATTTAGGTTGGAAAAATCTTTAAGATCATCAAGTCCAACCATTAACCCAGCACAAACAAGTCCACCATTAAACCACGTCGCTCAGCACCACATCTTCCCCTCCAGGGAGGGGAAAAATAACTTTCTCAGAGTTCAGTTTTTTCCCTTCTCCCTCGCTTTTCCTGTCCTTGTGGGTAATCATATGGTCACCTCAGATACCTTCAGTCTCAACAGCAAAGCCCTGGACAGTAGTGGGACCTTGCTTCCTTGCTCTCCTGACTGAAGGAGTTTCCATTTCCATTTCCTTCAGATCGAGAGTGGACCAAACGTCCTGCCAATGATTCTCCAAGGCCAGACATCAGGATGTACAGACTCCACCACTGAGCAGCCTGATCAAGGCCTTGACAGCCCTTTCAGTGATGGATTTTCCCCCTATTCTCCAATTTTAACCTCCTTGGCACCACTTGGGGCTATTTCCTGTTGTCCTATCACTTGTTACTTGGGAAACCCCGGTCAATTCTTCTTACAAGCCATGATCGTGTGTTCCAGTCAAAAGATATCCCATGACTGTCCAGCATCTCCTGAACTGACTTGTCCTTTCCTTGCATGAGGAGCAGTTCAAAATCCCAATCCTCTCTCCCCAGTTGCAACCCACTGCTTGAACCTTTAGCCAGCACAAACAGACTTTATGCTGCAATTCATGAACCTTTCCAGTCCCTGGAGTAGATGATGCCAGTTGCATATGGCATCCTCATCCTCCAGCTCCCCCAAAGCTCCATCTCTCCACTCCCATCTTTGCTGTCAAGATCTCAAGCCAGCAGGGATTTCGATCTCAGGAGGCAGCTATTGTGCTGTAATTAAACAGCAATTGATTGCAAACAGGATTCTTTTGTGTTTGGGATTAATGAGAGGCAAGAAGATAAATTTGGTCACCACTAATTAACCCCAATTACAGAAGCAATAAATTAGGAGCATCCCAGGCTACATGGTGTCCACTATGATCTGAGCTATGAGGAGGGCCCTGGGTCCTTTCTTTCTTGATTTCTTCTGTGGGCCTTTCAGAAGTGAAATGAATCCGGAGATGGGCTGTGGGGACTGATGAATACACATTGGGATGGGACAAATGGGAAGAGGTTGTGATTTTAGCTGGCAGAACAAGTGAGGTGACTCTCCCCTTCTACTCTGCTCTCTTGAGAGCCCATCTGGAGTACTGAGTCCAGTTCTAGCTCCCCAAAAATAGAAAGATATGGAACTGGTGGAGTGGGTCCAGTGGAGGGCACAAAGATGATCAGAGGATTGGAGGAACTCCCCTATGTGGACAGTCTAAGAGAGTTAGGACTTTTCAGCCTGAAGAAGAGAAGGCTCTGGGGAGACCTCATAGCAGCCTTCCAGCACCTGAAGGAGGCCTGTGGAAAGCTGGATTGGGACTTTGCACAAGAGCTTGTAGTGATAGGATGAGGAGGAATGGATTGAAGCTTGAGGATATCAGACAGGATATTAGGAAGCAATTCTTTACAGTGAGGCTGGTGAGACACTGGAACAGGTTGCCCAGGGAGGTTGTGGATTCCCCTATCCTGGAGATGTTGAAGGGCAGGCTGGAAAAGGCCTGATCCAGTGGAAGGTGTCCCTGCCCATGGTGGGGGTGTTGGGGTTAGATGGTCTTTAACATCCTTTCCAACCCAAAGCATTCTATGAATCTGTGATTTGGGCCATGCAGGGAGCATGAGGATGTTGTCATGAGAAAAGCAAGCTGGGACAACCTTTCTGATCCCTAATGCCCCAATGAGGAATCGATGGTTTCACTAATTCTAAGTACTAATCCCTGGCAGGTTTTAAGAGCTTTAGCTTCAAATGCTGGGTGAACAAAGAGGAGGAGATTTTGTGGAATGAGGAAGCTCCACATGCTCAGTCCAGAAACCATTGCCTGCTGCCAGCAGTGCATTATCCTGCTGGATCCTCAGGGGTGAGGCTCATGAGCAGCTGGAGATGGAGTGGAATGAACCTTCTGCTAGCTCCTCGATGGGGAGTACAAAGCTGAACAAGACTGGAATTAAGATTTCCTTCAGCTCACTTCAGTCCTTTGGTTGAAACTCCACAATGGGCTCTGAGTGGGTATCCCACTCAGAGCATCATTCCCCAAGCAGGGAAGGGGGCATTTCTTTCCTCCTGCCTTCTTGTTTGTGTGACTCTAAACTCCATCCTTACTGCTGCCCAAAAGCAGTCCCAAATTATTTCAGTCTTAAACCTCAACCTCTTTCATAGCTGAACAGCTTTGAGGCTGTGTCCCTGACCCCCACACCAACAGAGCATTAAAGTAAATACTTAAGGATTTCCCAGGGCCTGAGGCCTTACAAACTTTTCACTGGATGGAAGCAGGTCCAGAGAAGGGCAACAAAGCTGGTGAAGAGTTTGGAGAACAAGTTTTATGAGAAGAAGCTGAGGGAACAGGGGTTGTTTATTCTGGAGAAGAGGAGACTGAGTGGAGACCTTGCTCTCTACAGCTCCCTGAAAGGAGGTAGGAAATAGGTGGGGGTGGTTCTTTTCTCCTTAGTAACTAGTGTTAAGATGAAAGGCAATAGCCTCAAGTTGTGGCAGGTTTCATTTGGACATGAGGAACAATTTCTTGCCCAAAAATGTTGCCAAGCCCTGGAAGAGACTGCCCAAGGTATTGGTGGGGACCCCATCCCAGCAGCTGTTCAAAAAATGTGTAGATGTGGCACTCTGGGTCATGGTTTAGCGGGCATGGGGCTGCTGGGTTGATGGCTGCACTGGATGATCTTAGAGGTCTTTCCCATCCTTAATGATTCTATGGGCCCTGGCAGAGCTGTGGCTCACATGAAGGGGTAGTTTCCACTTGGAGACTTAGGCCAAATCTAATATCATGGAATGATTTGGGTTGGAAGGGACCTTTTAAAGGTCCTCTAGTCCAACCCCCTGCAGTCAGCAGGAAGGTCTTCAAGTAAAGCAGGGTGCTTAGAGCCCCACGCAGCCTGACTGGAATGGTTCCAGGGATGGGGCATCTCCCACCTCTCTGAACAACCTGAGCTAGTCTCACCACTTCAAGTGTTAAAACATTCCTCCTCATATTTAACTTATCTCCCTCTTCCATTTTAAACCATCACCCTTTCTTCCTTATATCTCACCTAAATCTAGTCTACATGAAATCTCATCTCAGGATGGGAGGTGACAATGTTCTTGTCCCCACCAAGCTCTTGAGGCCAGTATCCCCTAGGACTCTCAGGGGTTCTTAACCTTCTCTTTCTCACTGGGAGGAAGAACAAAAGGTTGAATCACAGCCTGTCTCCAAACAGCCTCCCCCCCTCCCCTCCCCCCCCCCATCTCACTTTTTCCTTCCTGTCCCCACCTGGGGGGGGATTGTGACCATCGAGAGAGGGGTCAGCTCAGAAGCCAGGGCAGATCTCCATGTCTAATGCTTTAATCCTTCCCTCTTTTCAGGCAGCAGGAAAGCCCCATCCGGCAGGATCTCTCTGCAGACAGGGGTGTAAAAAGCCATGGCAGCTCCAAAGCAAACACTCCCACATCTTCATTCCTTCCACCCTATTGGCCATTGATTTCAGATAAATATCCATCCGGCCCTGACAGGGCTCAATTCTCCTAATTATAGCCCTATTGACATGTGATCTTTAGCTGCTCAGCTTGTCAGGAGCCATCTATCAGGCAGACAGATTTCTTTGGCTCAAGAGGAAATGAGATGGCAAAGGGG
The DNA here is from genome assembly GCF_014839835.1 of Dryobates pubescens. Lineage (NCBI taxonomy): Eukaryota > Metazoa > Chordata > Aves > Piciformes > Picidae > Dryobates > Dryobates pubescens. The sequence continues at coordinate 13,974,951 of NC_071625.1, read as the reverse complement.
GGAGAAAGGAGGAGCAGGGAGTGGGGAAGCAGGGAAGTATCTTTATTAATATCCCAAAGAGATCCTCTGGCCCAGATTCTACTTTATTAACAAATAGTTCATTAAAGACCCTCAAACCTTCACCTTTGGAAGGGTTTAAAACCAGGCTGGATGAGGTTTTGAGCTGCCTAGTCTAGAGGGAGGCGTCTCTGCCCATGACGGGGGGTGGGGGTTGAACTAGGTGATATTTAAGGTCTGCTCCAACTCCATTCTATGATTCCATGGATAATGGAGCCATTCTATGCACCTTTGAGTCTATGATTCTAAAACCAGCCTCTAGGACAGAAGAAATAAGGGAAGAGTTAAGGTCCAGAGCTTCTTGTTTGGGAATACCATGTGCTGTTAGGTTTGTTGCTAACAGACTGCTTTCCAATTTTCCCCTCTTCACACACAGCTGAACTGAGTTTCCCAGCTCTGTGCAGCACAGAAGTAGCAAAGATCATAGAGAATCATAGAATCAAAGAATGGTAGGCATTGGAAGGGACCTCCAGAGGTCAAGTCCAACCCTCATGCCAAAGCAGGATCACCCAGGGCACGTCACACAGGAATGCATCCTGTGGGTCTTGAAAGTCTCTAGAGAGGGAGACTCCACAACCTCTCTGGGCCAAGATGCCCCCTGCCAAGTTGTTGCTGTCTCTAGTTGAGCCAAGGAACTTCTGGCTGCTGGTGTAAAATGGTGGTAATTGAGATTTTGATCTTCAAGGGGAGAAACATCAGGTAGCCAGGCCTAAAACCAAGAATTTGGCACCAAAACATGTTTCTGTCCTGGAATAAAATACCAGGTCAAAAGCCTTGAGGGGTAGTTCCTGTTAACTGCATCTTTCTGTGTCCATTCACCTCTGTATGTTACAACCTTTGATTCCATGTGGAATATCAATTGAACTGGATTTGGCTGTTGGATTAGTGTCCTAAAAGCCCAGGATTTGGCTCACTACAGGGGGAAGGTTGGACTACATGATCATTAATGGTCCCTGCTAACCCAAACCATTTCATGATTCAGTGTTAGAGGTTTGTATGGATAATGGGCACATTCAGAGCAAAAAAAAATCCATCCCTTACCCATAATTCAGAGGCAACAAATCTGGTTTAAGAGGTCCCTGAGCACAAACTGTTGCCAGCAAGGAAGACACTCTGGGAATGCTCCTCTTGTTCATCCTGCTCTGCATTTCTCCAGGTGTCAGCTGTAGGTTGTTGTCAGAGAGAAGACATGGAATGAGACTGTTCCTAGAGAGAATAACCTTGCTATTTTCTTCTCCTGCTCCCAGACTTGGACTGACAAGAAAGGGCTAAGGCTTGTACCCAAACTGGACTCACTGGGAGGCAGGAGGACATGGCAAGGAACCATAGAATCATAGACTCATAGAATCATTTTGGTTGGAAGACATCTTTAAGATCATCAAGTCCACCCATCAGAGAGAGTTGGATGGGGCTTAGTTGGGGAACACATACAGCTTTTCCAGCCTTCCTTCAGATGCTCTTGTAGCTAGAATCCATTGGTGCAAAAGCCAGCTGGTCTGGTGGGGTCTTCTTTGTTGCTTTTCCTGTTGTATGGACTTCATGGGTAAAACCAGAAGCCCTGAAGACCTGGAAGAGATGCTTGTATCACCTTCAGAGTCCAGCAATGAAGGAAGAGGGCAGGACAAGGGGTGATGGTTTAAAACTGAAAGAGGGAGATTTAGACTGGAGAGAAGGAAGAAATTCTTCACAGAGGGTGGTGGGACCCTGGCCCAGCTTGTCCAGAGAGGTGGGAGAAGCCCCATCCCTGGAACCATTCCTGGTCAGGTTGTCTGGGGCTCTGAGCAGTTTGCTCTAATTGAAGATGTCCCTGCCGACTGCAAGGGGATTGGATTAGATGCCCCTTAGAGGTTGTTTCCAGCCAAAACCATTCCATGATTCTTTGAATAAATCCATGTGCCTTTTGCCTGGCTTTTCTTCTCAAAACCTCAGGATGAGCATGCTGCCTTGATGACCAGACAGCTCATCAATGGCTGCTGTTATGGATGGGCTGCAGGCATCCTAGTCTGGGCTTCAAGGGAAATCAGATAGGATGGACAAGAGTCACAGAATCATAGAATGCACTCACTGGGTTAGAAGGGACCTCTTGAAGTCATCTAGTTCAATCCCCCTGAAGAAAGCAGGGACATTCCAAACTAGAGCAGGTGGCTCAGAGCCCCATCAAGCCTGACCTTGAATGTCTCCAGGGATGGGGCCTTCATCAGCTCCCTGGGCAACCCATTCCAGAGTCTCACCACCCTCATAGTAAAGAACTTCTTCCTAACATCCAATCTAAAGCAATCCTGCTCTACTTTGAAACCACTGGCCCTTGTTCCATCACTACAAGCCATTCTAATAGCACTTCCCCACCTTTCTTGTAGCCCCCTTCAGGTACTGGAAGGCCATTGGAAGACCTCCCCAGAGCCTTCTCTTCTCCAGGCTGAACAGTCCCAACTTTCTCAGCCTGTCCTCCTAGGAGAGGTGCTTCAGTCCTCTGATCATCTTTGTGGCCCTCCTCTGGACCTGCTCCATCAGGTCCATGTCCTTGTGTTGAAGGCCCCAGCACTGGAGGCAGCACTCCAGGTGGGGTGTTCCCAGAGCAGAATGGCAGGGTCACCTCTCTCGACCTGCTGGCCACCCTTCTTTTGATGCACCCAGGATGCCATAGGTCTTTTGGCCTGCAATGCACATTGTTAGCTCATCTCAAACTTCTCATCAACCAGCACCTCTAAGTCCTTCTCCAATGAGCTGGCTCCTGGGCCAGTCCTTGCCCTTGGAGGAGATATGAAGCACCCCACAGTCCCCCCAGCAGGCAGCCATCAGCCAGCACTGCAGAGCTGTTGGGTTGGGCACTGGGTCAGCGATCAGCCACGGTCGCTGACTCATCTCCGGGTCGGCACGTCTCTGTGTTGTGCAAAGCCCCAGACAGCCAGAGTGTCTGGAGATAACAGCCTCAACTGGGGAGCCCTGAGAGCTCAGGGTTCATTTACAAAGCTGGGTTTAGTCGTGCTGGGGCCAGCTCTCTCCGTATCTGCGTTATCGATCCGTTCCCCACCCGTCTGCAGTATCAGCCCCTCCATGGAGATAGCTGTCTGCAGAACCTGCTTCCACCCAGCTCGGGTATCAGGCACAGCCTTACACTCACAGCACTTTAGGAGCAGCAAGGACCGGCTTTACGGAAGTGCTGAGCCCTCAGAAAATCCAACCCTGGTGGAAAAAGCAATGCTCAAGCACCTCCCATCTTCCTGACAGCAGGGAAGGAGAAACCAGCTCTGCTTCGCTGTTGAGGAAACTGAGGCATGGGAAGCAGGAGTGTCTGGATGTTAGGAGGAAATTCTTCACAATGGCAGTAACAGAATGAGGGGGTGGATGCCCCCTCCCTGGAGGAGTTCAAGGCCAGGCTGGATGAGGCCTTGAGCAATTTGATCTAGTGAAGGGTGTCCTTGCCCATGGCAGGGGGGTTGGAAGTGCATGATCTTTAAGGACCATTTCAACCCAAACCCTGAAGACATTCAAGGTCAAACTAGATGAGGTCATGAGAAACCTGATCTAGGTAAAGATGCCCCTGTCTACTGCAGGGAAGTTAGACAAGATGACTTTTCGAGGGACCCTTCCAACCCAAGTTATTCTATGATTCCATGATTCTGATGATATGTTTTCTGTTTCCCAGCTTCTTAGGGGCTTGTTTCTCACTTCCAAGGTGTCTGTGGACTCACCTGCACCTCTCAAATTTCATTTTGTGTGAGAGTAGTAAGACCCTGGCCCAGGTTGCCCATAGAGGTAGTAGATGGCCCATCCCTGGAATCATTCCAGGTCAACTTGGACAAGGCTCTGAGAAACTTCATCTAGGTGAAGATGTCTGTGCTGACTGAGAGGCCACATCACCACTTGTCCTAATGCAACATGCCCTGCTTAAAAGTCTACCCTCACCTTTCTTATCAGCCACTTTAAATACTGGAAGGCTACTGTAAGGTCTCACCAGCCAGTGAGCAGTGGGTGCTGAGTCAGCATCCCAGTCCTGCCCTGTGTGTGACATCCACCTTGGGGAAGAGACTGAAAAACCTCCTGCTCAACCCACACACATCTGACTGCAAAGAAAAGCACATCCGCTCCCATTTGCCCCTGGCAGAAGCACCAAGGGAAGCACCAGCAGAAGCACCAGCAGATCCTTCACTTTAATGCTAGCTGAGGTCTAGTGCTGGCCCCAGGCTCTGCCATTTATCTACAAGGCTGCAAAGAGCAGGAGAGCAGAGTTAATAAATCTGCTCATGTGTCGCCTGCAATCAGGTCTGTAAATAAAGTGGAGCTGTCAGGGAGCAGTGGCCCATGCTGCTGTGCTCCCAGCATCACACCAGGCTCCTCAGAATCCCACTGTGCTCCTCACTGTCCCATCGGGCTCCTCACCATCCTGCCAAGCCCCTCACCATCCTGACCAACTCATCATCCCACAAGGTCCTTCAGCATCCCATCAGGCTCCTCGCTATCCCATTGGACTCTTCGCCATCCTACCAGGCCCCTCACCATCCCATCAGGCTCCTTAGCATTTCACCAGGATCTTCACCACCCCACTGAGCTCCTCACCATCCAGCTGGGCTCCTCACCATCCCACTGAGCCCCTCACTAACTCACCAAGCCCTTCACCATCCCATCAGGCTCATCACCTTCTTGCTAAGCTCCTCACCATACTGCCAAACTTACTGTCCCACCAGAACCCTCACCATCCCATCAGGCTCCTCATGAACCCTATGGGCTCTGCGTTGTCCCACCAAGCTCTTTGCCATCCCACTGGTCTCCTCATTGTCCCACTGGGATTCTCACTATCCCACCAATCCCCTCACCTTCCTTCTGAGTTCATCATCCCACCAGGTTCCTCATCATCTTGCCAAGAACCCCACCATCCCATCTGGTTTTTCACCATCCCATTTGGCTCCTCAGCATCCTGTCAAGCACCTCATTACACCACCAGCTCTGGGATCTCACGTTGCTGCTGTCCTCGCCATGAGGAGCAGAGTGAAATATCCATCTCCATCTACCCATCCTGCATTCCAGGGTCACTATGAGCTTCCCTTCCCAGGGTTGCAATATTGTTTTCTTCTATGTTGGATCAAGCTCCAAATGGTCTAAGGACAATTAAAACTTGTCTTCTTCAAATCTAGGACATCTATGGACATGGGAACAGCAGAACATCTGGAAACAGGCAGATTTATTGTCTCAAAGGCAAAGACCCTGGCCCCAGGATCAAAGAATCAAAGAACTGCTGAGGTTGGAAGAGATCTTTGAGATCATCAAGCCCACCTGCTTAGTGGGATCACTCCACTTTCCCCTCAAAGTGTCCAACTAAGTCTAACCTCACCCACGAGGTCCTCCAATCACTCCAGACACCATCCCAACTCTGAGAAGGGAAACCAAAGTGCATCAGGAAGGGAAGCAACACACCAAGGTCATCTAGCTACTCAGTGGCAGGATCCCAAGAGCAGCTCAACAACTTCTCTGGAGGAGAGCTGATTCCAACCAAGTCCCCCCGGCAGACTCAGGCTCTGAGGAGAAGGTTGGGCAGGGGAAGGTTTCCTGTAAGACAGGAAGTTTCCCTCCCTCTGTGCCCTGCTCTCTCCATTCTGGTCCGGCTCTGGGAGACAATCCAAGCGCTACATCTCTTTAATTATTAAACAATCACCCATTGTAGTTACTTATGTGCTGAGGAGCCTCCAGGATGTTCCTGCCAGCAGCACCAAGGCGTAAAGCATCCCTTGGTACTTCCACCATCACCCGGCTCCATTAACTGACATCCACCACAGCCCTGCACACCAGTACTTCCCTCAGCTCACCCCCCCTTCTTTCCTCCACCAGTAACCCCCCTCCCCATCCTCACCGACCCCCTGGGAGACCTCTTGGCCACTGCTACCGATTGCAAAGCAGTTCCAGGAAGGAGGACAGAGGTGCAGGCTCATCCATCATGGCCCAGAAGGAGCCATCAAGGCTGGGGAGCATCCTGCAAATCAGCGGATCACAGCTGCTCCAGGAAAGGGACTGAGAAACATTTCCTCCTCCTTTCCTCTGGTTTTGCATCAGTTCCCCATCTCTTGCCCCCAGAAGCCTCAGAACCCCTAAATTGCCCTTCACCAGCTGGTTTGGGGAGGCTACAGGGCACATCAGCAACTGGGAAATTGGCTGACACACCACCAGGATGTACTGCTCTTCAGCAAGATCTGGACAGACCAAAGAGTTTGGTGGGGAGGAACCTCATGAAGCCAGCAAGGGCAAGTGTAGAGTCCTGCAGGTGGAGAGGAATAACCCCCTGCACCAGTGCAGGTCAGGGGCTGACCTGCTGGAAAGCAGCTCTTCAGAGAGAGACCTTGGAGTGCTGGTGAACAAGTTCACCATTAGCCAGAAATGTGCTTTTGTGGCCATGAAGGCCAATGGTGTCCTGGGGTTCATGGAGTGTGGCCAGCAGGTGAAGGGAGGTTCTCCTCTCCCTCTGCTCTGCACTAGTAAGGCCACAGATGGAGTCCTGTGTCCAGTTATGATGTCCCCAGTTCAAGAGACACAAAGAACTACAGGAAAGTGTCCAGTGGAGTCTGGGAAGCTGCTGAGGGGCCTGGAGCATCTCTGTTAGGAGGAAAGGCTGAGGGACCTGGGGCAGTTTTTATCCTGGAGAAGAGCAGCCTGATAGGGGATCTGATCAATGCTCAGCAACAGCTAAAAGAAGGGGGAGGCAGGGCAAGAGGCTGGGGCCAGACTCTTGTCAGTGGTGCCCAGTGACAGGAAAAGGGGGGAACAGGCACAAACTGGAACCCAGAAGGTTCCATCTGAACAGAAGAAGAAAATTCTTTGCAGTGAGGGTGCTGGAGCCCTGGGACAGGCTGCCCAGAGGGATTCCAAACCCACCCAGACACTGTGATCCTGGGCAACCTGCTGTGGGTGACCCTGCTTTAGCAAGGTGGGATTGGACTGGGTGATCTCCAGAGGTCCCTTCCAGCCCACACCATTCTGTGATTCTGTGGAATCTGCAATGGTTGTTGCAGGAAAGGACCCTCCCACCAGCAGTAAGGATCCCCCAAATCCTGCAGCCAAGATAGCCAAGAGTTCCTAGAGAGAGCAGGTATCACTTGCAGGTAGGTTTTATTGTTCGAGGGAGCAGCTCAGGATGGGATGTCTGCTAGAGAAGTCTACAATCAAGGTGAGCTTTCTCTGTGCTGGCCTTATCCACCTCTCAAAAAGCTATAACCAGGCTGGTCCTGTTCTCTTAGGGCACAAGGGATATCCTGTGCAAGCTTGTGGTACAAACAGGTAAGATGCTCCAAGAGGGTATAGCAACTCACCTTGACCTCTGACCACCACTCTCAGCACAGTCTGAAATCAATTCAAGAGCACTCCAGCTCCTTTCATCCACTTGCTGATAAATGCATCTCCTTTTTCCTCTCCATCCCCTAAATCCCTCCAGCACAGAGTTAAGCATGAAAGATGCTGGGGTCAGACCATGGGAGGGAGACTCCTGTCCACAGTTACACATGTCCTAGATACCATCATCCCCTGTGACCGTTGCTGGCCTTCCACCACACTGATGTCCTCTTCAGCTCCAACAAGAGCTGTGGAGCAAAGCAGTTTTCACCAGCCCAGGGCAAGGTGAATCTCTTGCCTTCGACTTCCTTGGAGCTCATGTTTGCCAGAAGAGCTGAGCAAATATTTTTCATGGAGCATCAGAAAAATGCTGTTTGGGCAAACTCCAAATGCTTCCAGGGAGCAGAGAGCAGAGGAGAACTTGCGAAGGAAAACTCTTCAGAAGCTTGCAGGTAAACTGGGAAGTCTGGGGTGGGATTCTTTGTTATCACAGCAATAAACAAAGGTGCAAACAGGATTCACATCTGGCTTTGAGACAGAAAACCTACCTGCTCTCAGGAGGCATCAGGCTGCCCCCCCATGTTCACAGATTCTGCAGATTTCCCAGATTTGGGAATGTGGTGTTCCTCAGGGTAAGGGCTGCTCCTTATTAGTAGCCTTAACAATGGTGTGGATAGCAGGATCAAAGCCACCCTCGGTAAGTTTGCAGGTGACACAAGCTGCTTAGAGTGATAGAACGACAGAATGAATCAAAACGTACTGGGTTGGAAGGGAGCTTTTAAAATCACCTTGTTAAACCTCCCTGCTGTAAGCAGAGACATCCCCAACTAGACCAGGTTGGTCAGAGCCTCTGTCAAGCCTAACCTAGAATGTCTCCAGGGATAGGGCCTCCACCACCTCCTTGAGCAACATATTCCAGTGTTCCAGAGTTGGGTGGGTATGTCAATCTGTTCAAAGGTATGAATGCTCTAAAGAGAGATCTGCCCAGGCTGGATCCATGGGCCAAGGCCAGTAAGGTGAGGTTCAACAAGACCAAGTGCTGGGTCCTGCACTTGGGTCACAACCCCATGAATGTTCCAGGCTTGGGGCAGAATGGCTGGAAACTGCCTGGTGCAAAAGGACCTTAAGTTTGGTTGACAGCAGCTGAAGATGACCCCAAGTGTGCTCAGATGGCCAAGAAAGCCAGCAGCATTCTGGTTTGGATCAGGAAGACTGTGGCTAGCAGGAGTAAAGCAGTGATTGCCTTCTGGACTGGGCAATGGTGAGGCCACACATAGAATCCTGGGTTCAGTTTTGTGTCCCTGTCCTGTCCCCTGAGCCTCCTTGTCTTTCCTGCAGATCTGTGCTTTAAGACGCTTGTTCAGAAAACCACCCCCAGGTGTCCTTCTGGCTCTCCACAGGCTTGATTAGCTGGAGTTGCATTTCCCAGAGCCTCCATGGACTCCTCCAGCTCAGGAGGGAGCTCAGACCACTCTGCAGTCTCAAACAACTTCTTGATGTTAAATTCCCCAATCTCCCAGTGCTGAATCCACCTTGAAATTAGTCTTGAAACCTTTCTTTGCAAGCAGCCGGGAAGGGGGCTTAGGAGGAGGAGGGGAGGTGGAAGGGAAAAGAAATTAGATCTTTTTTTCTGCAAGAAGAAGAATTAAAAGGAAAAAAAATTCAGCTTAGCAACGGAATAATGGAGCTGTGCCTGGGAAATGTCCTGGTGTGATGGAGCAGTGAGGAGAGGAACTGTGGGGAGCAGGCACGTGAGAGATGGTGGCAGTTGCAGGACGACTCCAGGAGCATCCTGCTCAGGTCATCCCCAGCCAAGGTCAAAAGCCAAAGGTCCAAGTGGGAGGCTGTGTTGGGGTTTCCTGACAGGGGGCTGGAGAAATATGGGAGGGATGTAATCACAATGATATTAAAAAGCTAGTTTCTTCTGTTTCCCACTGTCTGAGCACCTTGGTCTAATAATAGAAGGTGTCCCTACCCATGGCAGGAGGTTGGAACTAGATGATCTTTAAGGTCCCTTCCAATTCAAGCCATTCTGTAATTCATTTGGGAAGCAGGATGAACTCTTCCCATAGAGAGGGTCACAATCTATACCTGGAATGGCTAGTCCTATTCCAAGGTCAGGAGATCAGGTTTCTGTGAAATGGTGAGTGTAAGAGATGATTTTATCCAAACTGGTTGTTCTCCTCTAGCATAACTCTGCCTGTCACTGGAGGGGACGCTTTTGGCTCTCTCTGGAGAGAAGCAAGAGCAGCATCTCAAATAGAACAGAGGAAATAGACTCAAGTTGCTCTAGAGGAGGTTTAGGTTGGACATGAGGAACAATTCTGCATGCAAAGGACTATCAAAGCCTGTAAGAGGCTGCCCAGGGAAGAGGTGGACACCCCATCTGTGGAGGGGTTTCGAAACCATGGAAATGTGGTGCTAAGCAATGTGATTTAGTGGTGACCTGGCAGTGCTGGCTTAATGGTTGGGCTTGATGATCTCAAAGATCTTTTGCAACCAAACAATTCTGTGATACTGTGATAGTGTGGTGAGATGCTGGAACAGGTTGCCCAGTGAGGTTGTGGATGCCCCCTCCCTGCAGGTGTTGAAGGCCAGGTTGGACAAGACCTTGAATAACCTGGTCTAGTGGAAGGCATTCCTGTCCATGGCAGGGAGATTGGAACTAGGTGATCTCCAAGGTCCCTTGCAGCCCAAACCATTCTATGATTCCTCAACTATCAAGCTCTGATTTTAGCAACCCCAACTCTCTCAGCCTGTCCCTATAGGAGAGGTGCTCCATCCCTCTGATCATCTTTGTAGCTCTCCTCTGGACCTGCTCCAACAGTTCAATGTCCTTCTTGTGCTGGGGGCACCAGAACTGGATGGCGTACTCCAGGCAGGGTCTCACCAGTGTAGAGGAGGAGAATCATCCTTTGGGGAGAAAGAGGTTGTTCCTCCCTCCTCTTTTCTCCTCCAGCTCTTTATCATCTGCTCCAAGCTTGACAGGGACAGGTCAGTCAGTGCCTCACTGCTAATCTTTGGACTCTTTTAGTGTCACTCTAATGACAGCACACTTCTCTGCCAAGTCACCAAGTCGCTGCAATAAAAGCCTCTTAAGACCAGCAACCCCTCTGAGCAAAGTGGTTTGCCCACTGCTGGGGCCCTTCCTTCCTCCTGGAAATGGCATCGAGGCGATTAGTCCTGCCACCCCTGACAAGAAGCGGACGTGAAACCTTCTCCTTTCAGATGCATTAAAGCCCTTTGTAGGAAGCTCTCAGGAGTACAGCTCAACCTCTTCACCTGTCCTCCCACCCCCCTCTCTACTCCCGCCCTTACACTCCCCTCTGGAGACCAAGCGGCTCAGAAGATGCTCTGAGGAGCACCCGGAGTGGTTTGGCTCATTCCTCCCACTCACGCCCTCTCTGATTTGTGGTTGTTGAGGACTTCTTCCCACTTTGTTAGGTTTCTGAGGTGCATCAGGATGATTTTGCCATAGGACACGAGGCGTAGCCACGGCTTAGAGTCATTTTGGTTGGAAAATATTTTTAAGACCATTGAGTCCAACCATTAACCCAGCACTGCCAAGTTCACCACTAAACCACACCCTTCAGCACCACATCTCCTTGGCCTTTAAATCCCTCCAGGGATGGGGACTCCACCACTGCCTTGGGCAGTCTGGTCCAGGGCTTGACAACTATTCTGGGGTGGTTCCTCATGTACAACATAAACCTCCCCTGGTGCAACTTGAGACCATTAGCTTGTTATTTGGGAGAAGAAAGTGATCCCCACCCCTCCTCTCAAAGGAGCAAGAAAGTCTCCTCTGAGACTCATCTGCTGTTGACAAAATTTGCTCTCTAGACTTTTCACCAGCTTCACTGCTCTTCTTTGGACACACTCCTTAAAGGAGACATGGGTCAGTTCCCAGCAGCTCCATCAGTTTTTATAGAAGCATGGGACCATAGAGTGGGTTAGGTTGGATATTCAAGTGTACCCAGGCAGCGCTTTTTGCTACAGTTGCCCTGCTTTACAAGGTAAGAGGGCGCAAACCTATCCATTTCATGTCCATCAGCCTTAAGACCAGGAACTGAGAATGTTTAATGGAGTGAGAGATTTTGTGGGTGCTAGCCCCAAACCAGCTCTTCTTGCCACCTCTGGGAAACAGAATCTGCTGGCAGCCAAGGGGCATCATAAGGCAATGCCCTTCCAAGTCTCTTTCTTCACCGAGTTTTGCCTGTTTCAATGCTTGGTTTACCACCGTCTCCAGCCACATATAGGGGAGGACAACACCCTCTTGAATGGGCAGCATGAGGGATGCAGTAGAAGACCCTTAAAGAGCTCTTCCATCTAAAGCTCTTCAAACACCATTCTATGATTCTATGGTGTCTCTGTTTCTGGGGTGAAAGTCTAGGGCTTCGGGTGAACTATCCCAGATCCACTTTATCCTAGACCCTCAGCTCCAACTTTAAAGGAACCAATGCATCATTTCCCACCTCAAGTGACTGCAGAATGCTGCTGCTGCACCAGTCAAGAGCTGATGAATGAAGTGTGTGGTACTATCAATAATAAATGAGCTTGTCTGTTGGTTTAGAGGAGTTTGTTCTGCTGCAGGGCTCATCAAGGCATCCGTTGGGACCTGTTGCATTCCAAGGCAGCATCACATCCCTAAACCATTAAGTCATCTGCGTAGTGGTGTCAAACACATCTACTTGCTTCAGACATGGCGTGTTGGGCCCTTGAACACCAGGTCTCAGCATCATGGGGTGCAGGAAGGCAGCATGAGCTCCAGTGCAACTCAGTGGCAACATAACTCTCAGAGTGTCTAGAATCACAGAATCATAAAGGTTGGAAAAGCCCTCTAAGATCAAGTCCAACTGTTATCCTGACAGCACCATGTCCACTAAACCATGTTCTGAAGAGCCATGTCTTCATGGCTTTTTTGAGCACCTCCATCACAACTCAGCGGCAGCAAACCTCTCACAGTGTCTAGAATCACAGAAACATTAAAGGTTAAGACCTCTAAGATCAAGTCCAAACATCAACCCACCACCACCATGACCACTAAACTAAACCATGTCCTGAAGTGCCATATCTATGTTTTTTAATACCTCCAGAGGTGGTGACTCTACCACATCCCTGGGCAGCCTGTTCCAGTGCCTCATGTCATCAAATTTGGGTTTTCAAGGTAAAAGGTTGATCGCTCCGGATGGTTCTGTTCAGCTCAGCAGTTTGGATGCGTTAAGAGGAGTGCACCCTGGGGATGGTGAGATCCTTTATTCCCATGCCCTGGCTCATGTCCCAGGCAGTGTAGGGATGAAATCAGCAGGCTGCCAGGGGCAGATGGGTGTGTTGAGAGCTGTAGGCAGCCAGCATGAGGTGGAGCACAGATGAACCAGAACCAAGAGGCAGTAAGTCACCAGGAGTCAGGAAGGGCACAGTAGGAAGCTGGAATTATGAGATGCAGCTCCAGCCGTTCAGGGGTTTGGGACTGATGGTGAAGCTCACTCACTTGACTTCATGCAAGGCCTTGCACATGTCTCAGACTCTCCCTTTTGAAAGCAAATCCACCAGTCACAGAATCATAGAATTTTTGATCTTGGAAGAGATCTTTAAAAGAATTAAGTCCAACCTTCAACCTTAGGCCATCAAACCATGTCCCAAAGTGCCATGTCCACACATTTCTTAAACACTTGCAGGGATGGTGACTCCACCACCTCTCTGGGCAAGCTATTCCATTGCCTGACCAGTCCTCCTGAGTCACTGGGGTTATGACTGTATCAGAATTCAGCAGTGGTGGGGAATGTGCTCAGGACCTGGAATCCTGTCACTGTTAAATTATCAGTGCAGTCCCTGGGCATGCATGGACCACCCCAATTAGCTGCCTCCCACAATATTCACAAGGACAGTTCTTCATGTTCTGAAAGTTCACTGTGGGTCAAGAGGTCATCCCTAATAGTCACTGAGTTCTCAAATCACTTAGGTTGGAAAAGACCCAGCCATTAACCCAGCACTGCCAGATCACCACTAAACTATGCTCCTCAGCACCACATCTGCACAGCTTTTCATTCCCTCCAGGGATAGGGACTCCATCACTGCCCTGAGCAGCCTGGACCAGCCCTTGACAACCCTGTCCATGAAGAAGTTGTTCCTCATATCCAGCCTAAAACTCTTCTGGTGCAACTTGAGGACATTCCTTCTTGTCCTATCACATTTTCTTTGAAAGACGAGACAAACCCCCATCTCTCTCCAGCCTCCTTTCAGGTAGAGCACCAGGACATCTCCCCTCAGTCTCCTCTTCTGCAGGCTAAACAACCTGAATTCCTTCAGTAGCTTCTCAAAAAAGACCTGTTCTTCAGACCTCTCACCAGCTTCATTGCCCTTCTCTGGACATGCTCCAGCATCTTAATGTCTTTCTTGTAGTGAGGGGCTCAAAACTGAACCCAGGATTCAAGGTGTGGCCTCACCAGTGGCAAGTACTGGTGGACAGTCCTTACCCAGGTCCTTCTGACCACGTTATTTCTGTTCCAAGGATGCTGGTGGCCTTCTTTGCTACCTGGGCACCTTGCTTTAGGAGGACCCCAAGGATCCCAGGAGCTGTCCCTGGAAACTGAGGGAGACAAAGCTGTGATATAAGTTTTGCAGAAATCTCCAGCTGCATCTACTCCTCTCAATAAACATCCCATGCTTGGAAATAATTTCTGTTGCTGCAGGAGAAAAAGACCAATGTTCATTTCTCAGTCACAAGTGCCATGGAATTGTCTTCTGCCTAAACTGAAAATCAAGACCTCCCAGCAATATCAAGAGAAAATCTAGAGGAACCCTTCTGAATTCAGAGTAGATATTCTTCCTCCTTCCTATATTTTGAGCAGCAAAGTGGGGAGAGTCATATTCTACCTAGCTGACATCACCCTGTTCTTCTTGGCAGAGAGGGAAGGTGCAGGGAGGAAACCATGTCAGCACTGTCCATGTTGGAATAAGATCCTACATCAAAGTCATGACAGCCCACTTTGTGTGTCTGGAGGAACCCCAGGAGCTGCAAATGGGATAAGGAAGCAGAACTGGTGGAGGATGGACTGACCTAAGAGCTGGGGGACAGTGATGGTTTGAGGGTCACAGTGACTCACCAGCACAAGGCCAGGTAGATGAAAGCACAAGAGCTTTTCTTCTAGAAGTGAATGAAAATCCCCAAGCCCCAGAAACCACCTCAGCTGCCCAGCACATGCCTACATCTCACAGCCCCAACCAAGCTCCCCACAGCACATCTAGGAAACAGCCAAATTTCCTTGGACCCTGCCTCATTTTCTGGCACTTTCTACATGGTGCATCTCAAGTGCAGTCAATTAGAGCCACAGATCAATTAAGCATTAACAGGCAAGGAAGACAAATTACACAAATGGGCAATCCCGTGGTCCAGAAGGGAAAATTCCCTGGTGTTGATTCCTGTGGATTCTCCTCTCTTTCAGGCCTGGCCAGATGCTCTTCCAGCAATCACAACGAGGCCTTGCAGGGGTAGGAGGTGCCACAGAGTCTGCAGCAGGGCTGGTTTTCCCTTTAGATGTGTCACTGAGATTGCTCAAGGAGACACACTCATGGAGTGTGCCTGATTCCTTCCCATTCATCCTGCCCAACACATTCCCAGAAGTTTTTTCACATAATGACAGCATGGTGGGGTTTGGAAGGGGTCTCTGGAGATCATCTAGTCCAAGCCCATTGCTAAAGCAGCATCACCCACCGCAGGGTGCCCAGGATCACAGTGCCCAGGTGGGTTTGGAATCTCTCTAGAGAAGGAGACTCTGCAGCCCCTCTGGGCAGCTTGATTCAGGGCTTTGGCACATTCACAGGAAAGTTATTGTTTATGTTCAGGTGGAACTTCCTGGCTCCCAGTTTGTCCCTGTTGCCCCTTGTCTTTCACTGTGCATCACTGAAAAGATTCTGGCCCCAACCTCTTGCCCCTCACCCTTTAGCTCTTGCATTGAGAAGATGCCCTCTGCTCTCCAGGCTAAACAGCCCCAGGTCTCCCAGCATTTCCTCCTCACAGAGATGCTCCAGTACCCATTTTTGATTATGAAAAAGCTTTGCTAAGTGAAAAAAAAAGATGAATGGGATGGGGATATCATTTCATGAAACCTTGTGGGGACAAATTTTATAGCTCTTGTGACCCCAGAACTAAGATTCGTCTCTTCCAACAAGGTGTCCTTGTCAGGGACTATTTCAGGGGGGTGGCCTCACCAGTTTCTGAGCTGGAGCAATTTCAGATCATGGTTTTTCTTTCATAGAATCACAGAATGAATCAGGCCAGAAGGGACCCTTGAAGGTCATCTTGTCCAAACCCCCTGCAGTGAGCAGGGACATTTTAACTAGACCAGGTTGCTCAGAGCCCCATCAAGTTTTTCTTAAGAGGTCTCAAATTTGGTCCCAAATTTGGTCTCAAATTTCTTCTCAAGATACAGAGGATGTAAAAGATCCCTGATTTTTAAGATTTTATGAGTTTATTTACTGCATTTGGCTCTAGCTCTGCTTTGGTTGGAGGTACCTCAACATTGACAATCACAGAATCATAGAGTGGTTTGTGTTGGAAGGGATCTTAAAGATCCTCTAGTTCCAACCCCCCTGCCATGGGCAGGGACACCTTCCACTAGACCAGGCCTTGTACAAATTACCCTTGAACACCTCCAGGGAGGGGGCATGCACAACCTCCCTTGGCAGTTTGTTCCTGTGTCTCACCACCCTCATTGTAAAGAATTTCTTCCTAATCTCCAGTCTAAATCTGCCCTCCTCCATCTTCAATCCATTGCCTCCCATCATATCACTACAAGCCCCTGTGAAAAGTCCCTCCCTAGCTTTCTTGTAGGTCCCTTTCAGGTACCGGAAGGCCACTTTAAGGTCTCCCTTGAGCCTTCTCTTCTCTCAACAGCCCCAGCTCTCTCAGTGTGTCCTCAGAGGGGAGGTGCTCCAGCTCTCTGATCATCTTCATGACCTCCTCAGCACCTGCTCCAGCAGTTCAATGTCCTCCTTTGCTGGCAGCACCAGAACTGGACACAGGTGGGGCGTCATGAGAGCAGAGCAGAGGGGAGAAATGTGCGATGTGGACAAGGCAAGAGAAGACAACGTGATGAGAACAAAATCCTGCCCTTCTCATGGCAGCTCCTGTGCCTGTGCCTGCTTCATCCTTGCTTTTCCAGCCCCCTAAATCTCCACAGGCCCTGCTCATACCAGCCATGAACATGCAGAAACTCTTCCGCTCCCTCCACGCTCCTCCTCCTCCTCTCTCCATCCCCCAGATGTTTGAGAAATTCAAACCTTCTTCCTATTAGGAAGAAAAAAAGGTTGAAAGGGACAGGGGAGGAATGGGTTAAAAGAGGTTTAAATTGGAGGTTTGTGGATATTTCTCTTTCTGTCTCCTTTGTGAGGGCATTAAAACTTTCGTTAAAAAGCGAGAGGACAGGAATGGGAAAGGAGAAGGGAGAAGGGAAAGAGAAGGTGGGAGAAGGGGGGTGGGGAGGGGAAAGAAAAAAGAAGCCCTCAGATATTCATGTGTGACACAGCTGAGGGAGGTGAGACGTGAGGCTGATTTGCTTAATGCTGACAGGTCCTTTCTTCTTATTGGAAAGAAAACACAGCAGGGATCCTAAAATGCGCCGTGTAAAGGTCCATGGCAGGAGCATTTCCAATCTTCCGTGGTGATGCTGCAGGCCAGGTATTAGCACAGCCACATCACAGGCAGAGAAGACAAAAAGTTCTTCAGTAGATCCCATTAACCTGCTGCCTATGGTCACGGCGAGCCCAAAGGTGCTCCAAAATGCCAGGGGCAGATTAAAGAGATAAGGAAGGGGAAAAGAGAAAAAGCAAGGTGAATGGGGGGGGTAGAGAAGAGGCAAAGAAAAAGAGAGAAGGAGGGAAGCTGAAATGAAGATGAGAGGTAGCATGGAGGATACTGCCACAGAATCCCAGCATGGTGGGTTTTGGAAGAAACCTCTAGATATCATCCAGTCCAACTCCACCCTGCTAAAGCAGGGTCACCCACAGCAGGTTTCCCAGGATCACAGTGTCCAGGTGGGTTTGGAATTTGTTCAGAGAAGGAGACACCACAACCTCTCTGGGCAGCCTGCTCCAGGGCTCCAGCACCCTCACAGCAAAGTTTCTCCTCATGTTCAGATGTAACCTCCTGGGTTCTAGTTTGTGCCATTTGCTCCTTGTCCTGTCTCTGGGTACCACTGAAGAGTCTGGCCCCAGCTTCTTGTCCCCCACCGTTTAGATCTTGTCTGAGCACTGAGAAGAATCCCTCACAGGCTGCTCTTCTCCAGGTTCAACAGCCCCAGGTCTCTCAGCTTTTTCTCCTCACAGAGATGCTCCAGGCCCCTCAACATCTTTGTAGCCTCCATTGGACTCTCTCCAGTAGTTCCCTGTCTCTCCTGAACTGGGCAGCCTGGGTTGCTTCGACTCCCTCCCGGGGGAGAAGCACCCTGCAGCCAGTCTGACTGTGCTGCCTGTCTCCTCTGATGAGTGGATGGCTTGTCCTGGGGGATTGCATGCTTCTCTTTCCTTGTGTCAGCTCAGTAGACAGCAGGACGTGTTGCAGCAACATCATGCACAACACACAAGCTGACACAGCTGATGGCCCCAGACGCCTGAGATGCTCTACAGATAAAGACAAGACTCAAGGGCAACCTCCCAGCTGTGCATGAGGCCATGATGATGATTGATATGTCACCTATCCAAGGAGAACATCCTCCCTCATTCTCCTCTCCACACCCATTGTCTCACTAGTGAAAAAAGCTAAGGTAGACCTTTATGGAACATCATGAAAGAGATTCATGGCTGTAACACAAAGTCACAAGTAGGGGCTGGTGAGGTGAGGGTATTGAGGAAGAGATGATGAGATTTAGAAGCAGGATGAATCTGTGCAAGCAACAAGAGTCAAGGGCCTCAAGGATTAAGCCAAAGCTGGAAAGGGGGTGAGATTTAGAGCCAGATGCTAGTGAAAGCAAGCTGATGGCATGGTGCAAACTGGATGTTTCTGTGGATAGCTGGACAACACAGCAGGAATTGTGATAACGCAGAGGGAACACTTTGAAGCTCCCAATTATAGGGTCAGTACCTGCATCAGGCACCAGCTGTTCAGTCTCTCTGCTCTGAGTGATAAGGAAGGAGCATAACATAGGTTAGATCACAGGATGTTGCCAAAGCAGCACTTGGGGACAACTTAGAGAAGAGGAGCCATCAAACAGAAACACCAAAGCTTCTGCATGGGATTCATCTCATGCCCTTGAAGATTGCTTCTGCAGTGTCTTCATCTGAGCTAGGCCTCCTGAGGTCCCTTTTGCCTCATAACTAGCCCAAAGAGTGAAGCTTGGAGTTCATCTTGTGCAAGACAAAGGAAGGAGCTCCTGCAGACAGGGTCCAGGACATGAAGAATTTTGGGCAGGTGGCACAAAGGGTCCCTGAAGGAAGAGCAAGCGCATGGCATGGCCTTGGATTAGCAACCAGATCTCTTTTGGGAGGCTCAGGTCAGCATGGCATGCACTGTGGGCGCACGTCCCCACCACACATCTCAATCCACATCCTTGTCTGCATGGGAAAGATGACTCCAGAGAGACCTCACTGACTCCAGAGAGGCCAACTTCTGTCTTTCTGCAGCTAAATTAACTGTTTGGAAAACATCTTCTTGTCATTCCTAGGCCTTTTTTTCGGTTGGTTGGGGGGGGGTTTTTGGTTGGTTGGTTGGTTTTTATTTTCCAAGCTGTGAGCCTCTCCTGTGTCCTTGTTGGGAAAGGACACAGGGTTTTTCCTACATGTGGGACAATCAAGATTTTCCAAACTTTATTTTCCCTTGACATCCTCCAAGATTGCAGATTCCTCATCCCAGTTTGGTCATGGGTCTGCCCTACCCTTCCCCTCACCATCTCCAACACACATCAGTTCCTCTCCTTGAGCAAAGTCACAGGAAAAATCTTCCCCAAAAATGTTCTTCTCTATTGGCAAATATTAGGTCCACTCAGTCCCACTGAAGCCTTTCCTGGGTGGAATGTCACCAGGTACACATGGATAAGGTGAAAGGAGTGACAGAAGGTTTCCCCACAGACTAAGTAAATCCTGGGGCAGCCTTAGAGGTGTGATTCACCTTGGGTTGTCCATACCTCATGTCCCTGCAGGGTTTGGACAGAGTGAGTACAGCCCATTGATCCTTACTGGCTTTTTTCCAGTCTTCCCAGTTTCACAGCATGAAGACTGAGAGGAAGCAGGTGACTGCTGAGCACCCTGACCCCCATGTGTGCTTCAAGCACAGAATTCAACCTCCCTTCCCTCACCCACCAGTACCAACAGTCACAGAAGCAGCTCAGGAGAAGGACTTGGTCCTTTTACTCTGCTATCCTGCCATCCCCCACCTCCATCCCTATTCCCACCGCCTCAGCAATCAGGGAGACTCCTATCACCATGGACTCAGCTCTGTGCTTGCATCCTGCTCTGGCATGTGTCCCCCCCACAAAAAGTCTGTGGACCCCTCTTGAGCTACTATGCTGGCAGTGAGCAGGTACTTCGGGGCATCCTGTGGTGATGGGAAAGTGATGTCCCTCTCACTGCACTCCTCCTGAGTAAAGCAGAGTTGTCTTTGGAAATGAGCTCTGCTCTTCTCCCCTTTCTCCCCCTTTTCTCTCCTCCCTCCTCCATCATGCCAGTTGTTTCATCCTCTGAGAACTTCTCTGCTTCTCCCTACGGGACTCACTTTAAAAAAAAGAGAGGGGGGGATGAGGGCTAGGGGGAGGCGGTGGGGAGCAGGAAAAAACCTCCATTGTCTTGTCAAAGGGAATAAGTGAAAAGTTGCAAGTGTCTCTCTGCAGGTTTTGGCTCCTGTGTGTTCTCCTTTCAAAACCCTGCCAGCCTCAGGGGCTGTCATTTCGCCTTCATCTCAGTGGATCGACCCCGTGGTTCCCCACCGCTTCCCCTCCCCAGCATCACTGAGCACGGAGCTGCCAGGCTTCTCACGACCACCACCAGCCTGATCCTATTGACAGGTCTCCTCTCTTTGCTTCCTTTTCAAAGAGAGGTTCAGGATCCCCTTTCCTTCCTCCCATCCTTTTCCCTTCCTCCCTTCCTTTTCCCTTCCTCCCTTCCTTTTCCCTTCTTCCCATCCATTTTCCTCCCTTCTTTTTCCCTTCCTTCCTTGCTTCTTTCCATCCTTTTCACTCCCTTCTTTTTCCCTTCCTTCTTTCCTTTTCACTCCCTTCTTTTCCCCTTCTTTCCTTCTTTTTCCTTTCCTCTCTACCTTTTCCCTTCTTCCTTTCCCCTCCTTTCCTTTTCATTTCTTCTCAGCATTTTCTCTTTCTCCCTTCCTTTTCCCTTTCTCCCATCCTTTTCCCTTTCTCCCTCTCATTTCACTCCTTCTCATCTCACCCTCTCCTCCTCTCCTTCCCCCCCCCCCCCATTTTATTTCTTCTCAGAGATGTGCCACTGAGGTGCTGCTGTACAACAACTTGATGAGGCCACACGCAGAGGAGCTGGGGCCCAATTATCAACCCCTCTTTGAGACCAGCCCTCATTCAGAGACCGAGATTGGAGCTGTCGGAATATTAACGAGCTCTTGCTGGTGGCTCTGACATCCAGCAGCCACACACTGGCACTAGGGAGGTGTGTGAGCTGGTGGGATCCATGAACCAGACCAGGGTGATGCCTTAGGCAAAGAGCTTCCAGGGTTGGAGGAGGTGGTGTGCCAGGCATGGTGTCCAGCAAACCAACTTATTCCAGCCATGGATGGATTCACTTCAGGATATGGTTTAATGTCCATGCTGGTGTCAGCTCAGCAGCTCACTCAGTCATCTTACAGATCTTTTCCAACTGAAATGATTCTATGATTTGTGGGTGTCCACTATGGATCATAGTGAAAGGAACCTTAAAGATCATCTAGTTCCAACCCCCGCCACCATGGGCAGGAACACCTTCCACTAGCTCAGGTTGCTCAAAGCCTTATCCAACACAGCCTTGAACACCTCCAGGGAAGGGATATCCACAACTTCCCTGGGCAAATGGTTCACCACCCCACTTCTCCAGGCATCACCCAGCCATGGGGAGGCAGCACGGTCTTATGCTTAGAGCAGGCAAGAGCTGTTGCATTGCCAGCTCTCAAGGGAGCCTTGAGGCTTGTTCCCTGGGTGCTACAGGGCTTTCCACAGTGCTGGAGAGTCATTCTCCCAGCACCTTCCCTCATCCTTTCAGCAGGGAGAGGATTTTCATTTTTTTTGACAATCAGCATCAAAATCTTCATCCCTGGAGGCAAAAGACATGTAGATGTGGTGCTGAGGGACATGGTTTAATGGTGGATTCAGTAGCACTGGATTAATGGTTGGACTTGATGATCTTAAAGGTCTTTTCCAGCCCAAATGATTTTGTGATTCTAAGAAAGTGGTTATGTGGTCTCCCTGGCCAGATGATCACCCAGTATTGCTGTGGATGATCACAAGGATTGGATCCAAAGCCAAATAAAGCCTCAGAGGGAAATAAGACAAGAGGTGGGTCTGGAAAGGTCTCCCCTTTTTTCTGGAGCATGTCCAAAGAAGGGCAAGCAAACTGGTAAAGGGCCTGGTGAAAAGCTCTTGTGAGGAGCAGCTGAGGGAATTGGGGTTGTTCAGCTGGGAGAAAAGGAGGCTGAGGGAAGACCTGGTTCTCTACAACTCCCTGAAAGGAGGTTGGAGTGAGGTGACTGTTGGTCTCTTCTCCCTAGAAATAAGTGATAGGAGGAGAGGAAACGGCCTCAAGTTACACCAGGGGAGATCTAAGTTGGACATTAGGATCAATTTCTCCTCCAAAAGGGTTGTCAAGCAGTGGAAAAGGCTGTCCAGGGCAGTGGTGGAGTCTCCATCCTCGGAGACTGTGTAGAATCATAGAATCATGTAGATGTGGTGCTGAGAAACGTGGTTTGGTGGTGACCTGGCGGTGCTGGGTTAATGGTTAGACTTGATCTTAAAGATCTTTTCCAGCAGAAATGACTCTGCAATTCCATGATTCTGTGTCCACCTACAACACAACCTTGTTGGCAAACACATAAGGCTAAAGGACAGCACATACATGGAACTGTTGTCAGCATAGCACAGATGCATGCATCCAGCCAGGCATGTCCACAACACACGCAAGCTACCATATGCCTAAGCAGATACTCATGACCCTGCACACACACAACCACAGGCCTGACAGTGACAAGGACAGAGGAGTGTCTATGCATCTACATAGACCTGGGAATCCAGAGAAGTGTGAATTCAGGAAGCCCCTACCCAACATGAGAATCTCAAGTCACATCTGTCACCTATTGTCCACCTACAAGGTTCCTCCTGTGCTTCCCACTTAAGACACCTACAGGGATGAAGGCTGGGGGGATTCGGGGGACTGTCCATGGAGACCCACTTAAATTAATTTACTTGAATCCTCAGTGCCTGCACCCAAAGGTTTATCTCATCTCCTGGGAGAAGAAGATGACTATGGAGAAGAGGTGCTGTGGGGAGGAGATGCAGAACACCCAAGAACTCTGCTAGCGGTGGCCAGAGCTACAAACCACCCAAGAACCCAAACAGCAACAGCCACAGTGGAAAGAGTTTCAGTTCCATCACAAATAACAAAGCATGCCTAAAATGAACATGAAATTCTCCTCAGCAACAAGGATCCAATGAGAAGAATCAAGGAAGTCCACCAAGGGTCCAGGGACTGGAAGCTCATAAGACTAACGAGCACAGCGCAGCAGAATTTAATAGCCAGGCACATAGAAACTGGGGAGGTATGGTGGCATAGATAAGGCTTTTATCAGCCCTTCAGCAGAGAAAACAGGTGGGTTTTCAGCAGATGAGGGCTTCAGATCTTCAAGAGAGGAAGAAATTGTCAGCTTGGTAAAAAAAAATAATTGCATTGAGTGAAGTTTATGTTGATTTTTGTTGATCTGCTGGAGAGTCTGAGAGGAAAGGGCAAGCTGTATGTGCAGACCAGAGGGGATATGAGGCCCTTGGGACACAGGGAGGAAAGCGATGCCCACAGAGCCCATGGATCGCTGTGGAGTTAACACTTGAGGAGGTATGGAAAGCTGTAGCCCAAAGTTAAACCCATGTTGTTCATACACCCGTAACACTAAACCCACGTCCTTCATAAATCCATCAAGTTAAACCCAGGATGTTCCTAAATCCATAACACCTGGCACAGAGCAGCTCTGAATCCTGAATTGCTCATGATGATGATGTTTAACCTTGGACCAAGACCAAGAGATCAGAGGCTGTGGGAAAGTGTTTCTCTGTTGGGAGTTTATCAGGCACCATTGTCGTGGTCCATGGCGATCACTGGCTTTTCTTCCACCAGGATACCCAGTGTTTGGAACAGTGGGCTGGATCCTTGGATGGGCACAACCCTGCAGCAGAAAATTGAGCTCATGGAGGCTGGAGGGTTTAGGGAAGGGAAGGGAAGGGAAGGGAAGGGAAGGGAAGGGAAGGGAAGGGAAGGGAAGGGAAGGGAAGGGAAGGGAAGGGAAGGGAAGGGAAGGGAAGGGAAGGGAAGGGAAGGGAAGGGAAGGGAAGGGAAGGGAAGGGAAGGGAAGGGAAGGGAAGGGAAGGGAAGGGAAGGGAAGGGAAGGGAAGGGAAGGGAAGGGAAGGGAAGGGAAGGGAAGGGAAGGGAAGGGAAGGGAAACTTTCAATGTCATTATTAGTTGTCCTGTTAATATAACAGCTTATAGCACAAAAAATTTCACAGCAGGGATGTTGTCTCCTGCACTATAACCTGGATGATCACTCTCTCCAGAAGCTATTTCTTCCACCCCACCACTTTGTCCCTGTTAAATTGAGCCAGGCTCTTCCCAAAGCACATCTGAATTCTCCACTGGGAACACTCAGATCCCTTGCCTGACTCCAAGGATCTGCTTCACCTCACCTGATGAATTTCAAGAGGAAAATACCAGGGCTAAGTGTCTATGCAGAGCCATGTTTCCAACCCTCTTGAGCTGCTCAGGAGCCTGCAACACCCTCCATCATTGCATGGCTCCAGGTCATAAAGACTGCTGAGTGTTGTGCCTATGCTGGGCACAAGCACCAAGGAAGCCCATGGGCCAACCCCTTCCTCATGCTGCCAGCACTAGCAGAGCTCTACAAAAAAACTGAAAGCCAACCTCCAGCTGGGCTAATTGCATTCAGCAACTGGCTGCCAACATGAAAGGCTGCAAGGAAGCAGGAAAAGGCACTTATCTACATGTTGGAGATAGATTCGCCCCACCAGTTCCTGCAGGGATGCCAGTCCTCTCCTTGCATGCTGGGAAACAGGCTTTCCCCTAAAAGGATTGCAGACTCCTTGGAGCACTGAGCTGTTACACAAGTCAATGCTGGGAGACACCAGACTGGTGTGTATCTGCTGCCCAATGCTGGTCTTCAGGCAGGGAAGGAGGCTGTAAGCTGACAGATTGGAGGTCTTGAGGTGAGCTAGTTGTGCAAAAGTCTCTGTTGAGGACTTAGAGGTAGGTACTTCTTCTGATATCTCAGATGTGGCTAAGAAGGTCAATGACCTCCCAGATTGCATGCAAAAGAATTTGACCAGCAGGCCAAGAGAGGTTCTCCTCCTCTACTCTGCCCCAGTGAGGATACATCTGGAGTCCTAGGTCCAGTTCTGGGCTCCCCAGTCCAAGAGATACAGGGAAGTACTGGAAAGAGTCCGGTGGAGGCTAGGAAGCTGCTGAGGGGCCTGGAGCATCTATGTGAGGGGGAAAGGCTGAAAGCCCTGGGGCTGCTGAGCTTGGAGAAGAGCAGCCTGAGAGGAGATCTTCTCAATGGTCAGCAAGAGCTTAAAGGTTGGGGACAAAAAGATGAGGCCAGACTCTTCTCAGTGGTGCCCAGTGACAGGACAAGGGGCAATTGGCACAAACTGGAACCCAGGAGATTCCACCTAAATATAAGGAAAAGTTTCTTCGCTTTGAGGATGACAGAACCCTGGAGCAGGCTGCCCTGAGACATTGTGGAGTCTCCTTCTCTGGAGAGATTTGAGTGATTTCAAACTCACCTGGGCATTGTGATGCTGGGCAACCTTCTGTGGGTGACCCTGCTCTAGCAGGGAATTTGAACTAGATGATCTCCCGCGGTCCCTTCCAGCCCCCCACCACTCTTTGATGATTCCATGACAGGTCTGCCCTTGAATTATACAACTCCACACTCAGGGACTCATCCCTTGCAGCACAGAATCAGGGAGGTCTGTCTCTCAGGAAGGCTGGAGAAGAAAGGGGAGATCAGACCCAAGAATAACAGTCACAATGTCCATGGGGAGCAAGCAGCTGATGATGGAAGGGGGAGCAGATTCCCAAAAACACCCACAGAGGGGATTGCCTGTAGCTCTTAGAGCCAGATAGTCCTTTCAGGGTTTTTAATCCAATTTGGACTCTGGTGCTGCTGTCATCAGTTCCCACCTTCTGAGCCCAGTGAAGGCAGCCGGTGGCTGGAGCAGACCCGGCTCTTGCCAGGCCTTCTAAGGTGGTGCTCGGGGCCATGGGACGTTGAAACATTAAGGGAGCAAAGTGTGATGCCGTGGCATGTTACACGCTCAGCACTGCTGCCCGGGAGCTCTGGGGACATCTGATGAAGTGTGACAACAGATTTCACCCACTGCTAACTGTGTCCAGCAACTTTGGGTCACTACAACTCCCCCTCAGAAAAGAACCGCATCAGGAGACCAGAAGGAATCCAAATCTTCCCCTCACTCCTTTTTCTGGAGGTAAATCACCACAGCTGTCAAATCCAAGTGTTCCAACACCAGGACTAACAAATGCAATTGTTCCTACACCAGGGCTCTCAAATCTAAGGGTCCCAACACCAGGGCTGTCAAATTCAAGTGACCCCACACCACCATCTGTTCACTGAGACATCAGAAATGAGACAAAGATTCTCTCAGTCCTTTGGAAGCTGGTGGCAATTGGTGGCAGAGTAACCCAGGATGGGACAGACAGGGTGAGGGGATGCATCACACAAAGCTGTCATGGCACCCCACCTGGAGTACGGCATCCAGTTCTGGTGTCCCCAGCATAAGAAGGACATCGAACTACTGGAGCAGGTACAGAGGAAGCCACAAAGATGATCAAGGGGCTGGAGCAGCTCCCCTGTGGGGACAAGCTGAGAGAGCTGGGGCTGTTCACCCTGGAGAAGAGAAGGCTTCAGGGACACCTTATAGAAGCTTTCCAGTTACCTAAAAGGGGTCTAGAGAAAAGCCAGGAAGGGACTTTTTACAAGGACAAGAAGAAATGGGCTGGAGCTTGAGTGGGACAGATTTAGACTGGAGATTAAAAAGAAATTCCTTACAGTGAGGGTGGTGAGACACTGGAACAGGTTGCCCAGGGAGGCTGTGAATGCCCCCTCCCTGTAGGTGTTGTAGGCCAGGCTGGACAAAGCCTTGAGCAAACCAGTCTAGTGGAAGGTGTCCCTATTCCTGGAAGGACGTTGGATCTAGATGGCCTTAAAGATCCCTTCCAACCCAAACCATTCTATCATCACCCCCCTGCCCATCCACATGGTTTGACAAAGCAGGGAAGAGGGGGGAGAAACCTGCAGCCCCAACCCTGCCAGCTCAGCTCCTTTCTGCTTTTTATCTTGTCAAGGAATAATAATAATAAAAGAATAATAATAGGGGGGGTGGGGGGGGGAACCTCTCTTTGGTTTTGTTTCCTTTTTTGTTGTTGTTGTTTGCTAATGTATTGTTTTGTCCTGAGCTCCTGCTTCTTGAAATCCCTTGTTCTTGCTGCTCATTAAAATATTTTCATCATCCTCTGGCTCGGTGAGTTGCTGCTATGCTTCTTTTTGTTATTATTATTTATTTTGCTTTCCCCCCAGACCCTCCCTCCACCCCCAGCCCGCGCCCCCTGCCACACAACCCCGCGGTCAAAACCTCCCTGCGTTTTCCATGAGCTTATTACCCAGAGAATCCAGGCTCTTGAGCAATTTGTGACTCACTCCAAAGCGATCAATTATGCATCAAATGACTTTTTGATTCTTTACCTTGTGAGAGGCAGGATGGAAAGAAAAGGCTGATTTATTTTTTTTTTGTCCTTTCCCCCTCCTCTATATTATTATTATTATTACTATTATTATTCCCTTCTCTCTCTCTTCTTCCCTCTCTCCCTTCCCACCCTCAAACAGGGTCTGCCTGCTGGCAGCGGGATGATGACATGATCAAATGACTTGCTCTTAATTGGCAACAGCTCCAAGATGGAAAGAAGACAAAAAGATGAATAAAAATAAAAAAAAGTGAAAAAACAAGACCAGAGGAGCTGGAGCCCTTGTGTACAGCTGCAGCAGCTTCTTGTGGTGTCAGGTGGGGTGGGACAACAGGGCTAAGCTGAAGGGGAGCCAGGCAGCTTGGTGGGCAGCTGGATGGGGACAACCAGATGAGAGCCATGAGAATCATGGAAATGAAGAAGGGTCACTCATGGCTTACTGCAGGGGGGATGAATTAAATGGACCTCTAGAGGTCACTTCCAACCCAGGGCATTCTATGAGTCTATGATGCTGCAGACAAGATCTATGTGCAGATCACTCTTAGAATCATGGAACTGGTTTTGTTGGAAAAGACCTCTAAGATCATCAAGTCCAATCATCATCTAACTCGACCAAGTCTGGTGTTAAACCATGTCCCTCAGCACCACTTCTATGCAGTTTTGAAATGTCTCCAGGGTCAGGGATTCAGCCACCTCCCTTGGCAACCTGAGCCGGTGTTTGAGAACCCTTGGCCCCTTTTCTTTTGCTGTTGTAGTAATTTGTGACACAGGCCTGTGTCATAGGGAGTGAAGGTGCACATGATGTCCTATCTTCTCTGCAGGAGACTCTAACAAATAGGTTCAAACAGATGCATAGGAAAACAATTTAGGGTGCTAAATGGTGAAGGTAGGGGGCTCACCTTGAAATCCTCAACAGTCTCTGGATGAGTGAATGATGAAATACCATGTCACACTCAGCCATTTCTTCCAAGGTGAAGATTCAGCAAGGTTTTGGTTTAAATCAGTCAACATGGAAAGAATCTGAGCACTGATTCCTTGATGGAGCGGATGGGCCTGGCTGATTGAGGAAGAAACAAAGTCAGGATGAAGTTAGACACTTGGGAACAGCCTACTGAGTGGAGTGAGACAAAGAGGAAAACAATGAGTGCCAATGGAGGGGTCCATACAGTGGAACCTCCTCTCCATTGCCAATGGATTTCAGGTGTCTACTTCAGGTTGCACTGCCTGTGTGCTGGGATGGGATTAACCTTGTCTGTCTCTGAACATCTGTGCTTTAGCAGCTATTATAGAATCATAGACTAGTTTGGGTTGGAAGAGACCTTCAAGATCATCTAGTTCCAACCCCAATGCTATGGGCAGCGATATCTTCAACTAGACCATGTTGCTCAACGCCACATCCAGCCTGTCCTTGAGCACTTCCAGGTTGTGGAGTCTGCTTCTCTGGAGAGATTCCAAACACAATTGGACACAGTGATTCTGTGCAACCTGCTTTAGCAAGGGGATTGGACTAAATAATCTTCAGAGGTCCCTTCCAACCCTCATCATGCTAGGATTCTGTACAGCAGGACTTGGTTATGTTGCAGATTTCTTCAGTGGAAAGATCACAGTGGAAACAAAAGTTACTTGAAACTGGTATTTGGTAGGGGGGGAAAAATAATAATAAAAAGAATGAATTAGTGATTCCTGCAATTTCCCAGGAATTCCTTGGGGTGAAGGACTGAGCCATGCAGCGAGCAGCTGTCCAAACACACATGGTGTGAGACTTTAAATAAGCATGAAGAAGAAATGAGGGCTATGGGGAGAAGCATGGACAAAGCACATACTGCTGCCATCCATATGGATCTAAATTCCTTTCCAGATCTCAGAACATTGATGGTTAGTGTGCAGGGAAAAAAAGAGGAGACAGGTTGTAGCTGTGGAGAACCAAGATGTAACACTGGAGGAGTCAAGCTACAACACTGGAGAAGTCAAGCTCCTGCTAGAAAATGTCCAGGGAAGTCGTGCAGTCAGAGTTGACTGTTTACTGAATTCCAAAATTTACCACCTTGAGTTGAGAAGTAAAAACTCTCCCAGGACCAATACTCCTTCTAGTCCAAAAAGTGCACTTGGAGTTTTCCAGTGCTGCCTGAATGAGTGTTTGATGAGTCCCAGGTAGGTCACATCTCAACTTTAAAGGTCTGGTTCTGGCCATTATGGGAAGAGTTTAAATAATGTGTAAGCCTAGGGGATAAATTAAAAGCATTTTTAGATAAAATGTCTGATAAACTCAAGTCCAATAAGTGAGAAAATTAGCATGCAATGGATGATCTCAGAGGACCTGCTCTGAACACTGGTGGACAAGAGAAGAAACAGATGGATAGACTATGAAATTTTTTACACCTCTCACAAAAGATCCATTTGGAGAAAGCCACCAGAATATTTGTTTAGCCTGGAGAAGACTGGGAGGAGATCTTCTCAACACTCATCGATAGCTAAGGGGTGCAGGACAAGAGGATGCAGCCAGACCCTTTTTAGTGGTGCTCAGTAACAGGGCAATGAGCACAAACTGGAACCCAGGAGGTTCCATCTGAACATGAGGAGAAACTTCTTTCCTGTGAGGTGATGATGCATTGGAGCAGGCTGCCCAGAGAGGTTATGGAGCCTCCTCTCTGCAGTGAATCCAAACTCACCGAGCAGGGGGGTTGGTCTCTTCCACCTATCTATGATTCTGTGACATCTGGTGCTTGCTGGTCAATGCTTTGTCTTTGCGTTGACCCACATTCGGTGACAGGTCAGTGACATAAACCCACTGGGCTTTCATCTAAAGAATAGGAGGAAATCATATTCATGTCATGGGAATATGAAATCATTATCTACCGATTGCTAAGACAAGAGGCATTGTTACTGTCCAGGGATTTTAGAAGCACTTGCTTTAAATTCACAGACTCACAGTTTGCATCAGGTTGGAAAAGATCCTTAAAGGTCATCTTGTCCAACCTCTTTGCAGTGAGCAGGACACCTCCAACTAGGTCAGGTTCCCCAGGGCCAATGCATTCTTGAGAGGCACTCAGAAGGGTTAGACTCACCCTATGCCACTGGTGCCTACAATAGGTCTTGTGAGTGAAGGCTACAGTAGAGCTAAACCACATAGAGTATTGAGACCAGCTGGTTTCAAGGCTTTTCTGTGGGTTAATCTGATACTCACAGGCCAAACGAGCTCACTGACAAGTTGCTTTCTAGTGACAAGCTGAAGTTCTGGAATTATGCTCATTTTGCCACAAGAGTCTTACCTTCCTTCTTGGCCATCAAGGCCTTTGAGATAAGGGATGCCCTTAAAAGACAGAAGCAGGTGTGAAGCTTTTCTACATTGCAACGTGTTTGTAGCTAGAAATGGAGTTGGGAGATGATGTGTAATCAAAAAGCAAAGTCCTCTACATTCTAGAGAGCTACAGAAGAGCATATATGCAATAAGGTACACAACAAAGATCAGTGATAGAACAAGGGGCAACAGGCACAAACTTGAATGCAGCAAGTTCCACCTAAATATAAGGAAGAACTTCCTTCCTGTGAGGGTGTCAGAGCTGCACAGAGAGTTTGTGGAGTTTCCTTCTCTGGAGAGAGTCTAAACTCCCCTGAACATTGTGATCCTGGGAAACCTGTTGTGGGTGATGCTGCTTTAGCAGGGGAGTTTGACTAGATATTTCCAGAGGTCCATTGTAACCCCTACCATGCTGGGGTTCTATGATTATCTAGCAGTTTATTAACTGACCATGGACTGCACGTGGCCAGACCCTGCTTTTCAGGCTCTGTCCAAACTCAAATCACCTGTGGAAAAAAACAACTATGATCTAAAGGGTCCAGAAAGAAGGAAGGGGCATTGCACAGCCAAGGAGATTAAGTCTTCTGCACTATTCTGCATCTTCTCTAGACCTCTGGAGACCTAGTGTCTCAGCCATGGGACCATCCTTCGTCCCTGATGTAGGTAACAAAATGCTTGGCTAACAACTTTCCAGCCCTGCCAACCTGTGCATGTGTGAGAGGCAAGCTGTCACCCAACCCCATCATCCTGATGGACAGGAGTTTATATCCCACGCTGGACCCAGGAACCACCAATTCCAGCAGCTTATTCCAAAACAAAGTGTGCATTGAGGGGTTAGGTTTCAGCTTTTCCGGCTGTGAGAAGAAGAAGCTGCCAAACAGAATAACACCGACAGCTGCTCCGGGAGTCAGGCGCTGCTCGGTGACCTCAACCCCTTCACACGGTGACCTCCACGCAGGCATTGGCCAGCGGTGCCACCAAGCACTAGGGCAACCAGCAGTGGCAGCCAGGTCTACGTTTGGAGAGATAAAGCATGCAGCCCACCACCTGTGAAACACAGGACCTCCATCTAGCACCATCCTTCCCTCGTTCTGCTCTCCCACGAGTTAGAGCTTCAGGATTGCTTTTGGGGAGACCTCTGTGCCGTTCTTTGACTAAACTGCAGGCTGACTGGAAATGCAAACTGTTGAGAAGGCTGGGTGAAGAAAAGGGCTCTACAGTGCTTGGATCACAGGCAGAAGCTGTTGCCTGAAAGGGAATTTTTCTCATGTCACACATGGACAAAGAGGGAACTCAATGCACTTTGCAAATCCCTCCCTTATCCTCCTCCTCACATGCTGAGCTATTGAGAGATGCTGAAATACCAGCCACACAATCCTCTCACAGGCCTTCTTCCTCTCTCAAAAGGAGTTAATGATGGACTCATGGTGCAGAGATCACCATCACAAGGGACAATTAAGGAGTGACATGTTGGGGACTGCTTAGGAACTGCACTGTTTTGCCAGTTTTCAGGTCCAGCCATCAGTAGATTGATTCAAATCTACTAAAGCTCTAACAAATCCTGTGCTCCAGCCCAGAGCCAAGTTATGCTCAGAAAGAGAAGATATTCCCACTGCATCCTTTGGATCTCCTGAGAAGCCATGACTTTCATCTCCAGGAACTCCATCCAGTAGTCCACACAGGCACCTTTGGCAATACCTTTAAGGGTATCCTGGCTGATTTTCAGTTGCCAGTCTGAAAAGGCTCAGGTCTCCCATGGATTGTGAAATCCTCCAGTCCCATGTAAACATCTTGCATGCTATAGGGTACCTCAGATGCCAGTAGGCACCATCTTTAGCCATCTTTACCCAAGAGCTATCTAAAGAACAACGCTTTAGGATGAAGCTCTGGGTAATTCCAGGGGAATTTGTCAAAACTGACATTTGATGACTACTTTGGTTCTACAGATGGTTGAAGGTGATCACCACTCAGTGCGTTAGCACTGCCTCGTCTTGCATCAGACCATCACCATTGTGCTTTCTTCTCATGCTTTCTATCATGCAAGTTAATCCAACTGCTCATCGCTGCATTTCTAAGCATTGTTTTGACCTACAACATGTAAAGATGTAGGACATAGCTGCAATGAGTTAGAGAAACGATGTCCAGGGCATCCCTAGTTGAGGCACTCAAGTTATAACTCCGGCTTGGGACTGATTTGATCTGGAGATGGGGAGTTCTAACTGGAGGTCTTTGATTCAGGCTTTTTCCCTGATTCTTGATCTAGGACAGTGTATATTTCATGACTTGTGGGTGTGGCCTTTCAGAAGTTAGAAACTTCACAGATGCAGTTATCAGGAGAGACCATGGTGAGGTCAGTTATGTTCCATGTACTCCAGTTTCCCCAAAGTGCTCAGGTACAGAGGTAGATGTGATTGCAGTCCAGCCTACAACTCTGAATTTGACCTTTTCCTTGAGTTTTCCCTGCAGCGACAGGTGACAGGAGGAAGGTCCTTGCAGTTTTGCATGGTGGAGGAGAGTAGCCCATGGACTGATAATGCTGTCTGAGCCACCTTCACTTTCCTTCCATGTTTCTGACTTCCTTGCATATGTGCTTTCCTGCTTACACAACAATTCGTCCTCCACAAAAGCAAAGTAAAGAAGACGACCTAGCAGGAGTCTCAGTACCAGAGCTTCAGGCAAGAGACTTGGTACAAGTGGTCACAGCTTGTAATACATTCTCAGGTGGTCATCTAACAGCTCAACTCATGCAACAGCACGTACAACTGAAACACCTGGATGTCCAAACTTCCCGAGGCAAAGGACGTCCTTGGGTCATTCCTTATTCCACACACTCAGAGGAGATGCAGAGGTCACCCTTTGCCTGGTTGAACCTTGCCCCTGGGAGGGTTCAGTGGGCTAGTTTGCCTGGTTTGCTGGCCAGAAATACAGCCTCTCCAAACACCTCCTCCCCATATGCCTTCCTGTTCTTTGCAAAGTGGAGAAGCGAACAGATGTTTGTCTGCTTTCCCACCTATCTCCCCCCCAACTCCCCGCTCACCTCCCCAGTGTGGGAAAGCCCCGGAGCAACCTCCTGTGCAGCTCGGCAGGCTCCGTGTCACCTCACCTGTCACACAAGCTGGCAACAAGGCAAGCGGCAGCGAGCAAGCCGCCAACCACCACCACGACCCGACAGGGGAGGGGAAGAGGGGGCGGGAGGGGGGCAAGCAGATGTACCACGAGTTGCTCCCCGAAAGCATTTTGTTTTGTGTCGGGAAGTGTGAAATGAAGCCTGCACCACCTCCCTCTCCTGGTGTAGGTACCAGAGCAGCTGCCAATGGCTACAAGCCTACCGCATCAGCCTTGCTATTTCTGTGAGATGTCAAACATGCAGCGCTAAGCTATCAACTCTTCTGCCATCTGCCAAGGTGAACATGGCGTGTGGATGTGTAGCTCAACATGACAGACCCTCAGCCCCCTCCCGTTTCAGTTTTTCTTGCTTCTTTTTTTTGAAGAGAGAAAGGGGAGGGGAGGGAGGAAAGAACATCACAGTAGTTCAGAGACTTCATCCATCACTACTGCTCCAAGGCTATCAGAGCAGGAATTTCATTTCAAACTGAGTTTTCTTCCATTCCCAGCCAGGATGGAAATGGGACAGGGCAGGGACTTCTGCCCTCATGGTATTAACAGCTTTCAGTAGGATCAAAATCACTCTGTTTGCCCTGGAAATACCACCAGTCCTAGAAGGTATCAGCCATTGGCCCTGAGCACTGAGTCCCTCTTGACAAGATACATCCATGCTTGCCTAGCAAGGGGACCTTCAAGAGACATGGACAAGAAGAATGTGAGATCTTCTCTCCCCAACAAGATGAGGTGATAAACACAGAAGCTATGGATGTTCTAGATTGCTATGAGATAGATTTCCCAGTGTCTGCACTCTGGAGTGCACACCTCATGGAGCTATGGTGCTGAACAAGTTCAACAGCAATGAGTGAGCCACTCTTCCCTCACTGAGTTCTGGAGTGACGGGCAGGAAGGGCTTTTAGGGCCATATTATGACATGTCCTTCAGTAAAACATGTTGGGGATAGATGTCTGCTTGACCTGTCCTTCACAAGCCCTCATTGAAGACATACTAGAGATGGATGGGCCTGTAAGAAGCTTTTCTTTGCTTGTCTTCAGGATTCCTTACAAGTTTTGGGACAGCTCCTGTGACATTTATCCAGCAAATACTTCAACAGGAGAGGCTAAGGTTACAGGAGTCTCAACTGATGATTTGCCATGAGAAGTCCACCATGTTCCAGCTGTAGAAGCTTTCAGCTTCACCCCTATTTTGACTTCTGGGTCTTTAAAAGCTCCATATTGTTCTTGCCCAGTAAGACTCTATGACATTTCCGGCTTGAAATGTCTCTCAAACCCTGGAGAATGGGAAGGAGGATCAGTATCAGCTGCCAGAGGAACTGGCTGCATCTTCAGCTCAAAGTCAGAAGTCTCTGCCAATAGATGGAATGATGATCTATCACTATCCTCTTGACTTCTTACCACACTTTCACACCCCCACAAGACAAAGAGTCTCCTGAAGGAGAGAGAAAACTAATTCCTAGAAGAGCTGCTCATGTGGCTGACTCTGAAGGGATCAGGTTAGACTGGAGAAGAAAAGACTGAGAGGACATCTTCTCAATGCTGATCAGTCTTAAGGGTGGGAGTCAAGAAAGTGGAGCCAGACTCTTTTCAGTGGTGCCCACAGGACAAGGGGCACCAGGCACAAACCCAGGAGTTTCCATCCAAACCAGAGGAAAAAATTCTTTGGTGTGAGCGTGCTGGAACCCTGGAGCAGGATACCCTGAGAGGTTGCAGAGTGTCCTTCTCTGAGAGATTCCAAACCCACCTGGACATTGTGATCCTGGGCAACCTCCCTTGGACAAGAGGATCTTGAGAGGACTCTTCTAGCCTCTATCATTCTGCAATTCATAATTGTTACCTGCAAGAACAGCTCACCAGGAAGGTCAGTTTTCCTTACTGTCCAGAGTTCCTTTCCAACTCCCACCATTCTGTCATTTTCTGAAACCTGTGGTGGGATCACTCATGACCTCTGACAGACTGGACAGTGCAGATAGCTGAAGGAGTGAAGGTAAGTCTCTTGCACCCAAGCATGTCACTTTAAATCACTTCATCTGTCTGTGCTTTACCTCATCCTAAACTGGGGAAAGCTGCTTGAGGATAAGGTTGGTAGCAGTTCCATGATTCTTTGTCAGACTGGGAGGTGTAAAGACACATCTTCTACCTGCTGAATCCAAAGCACCTTGAACAAAACTAACTTGGAGATACCAGAGACCTAACTGCAGACCTTGTTGTAGGATTTGGACCTCTGAACCCATCTCACCTCCTGGATACACTCCAACCACAATCTCTCCTGCTGTCCCTCTCTGAGAAGCCAAGAGACTCAGCAGCTGATCCATGAGTGATGGAGGATGGAGAGCAGCTGCCCAACTGTGCTGCCCTTCCCGTCTCTAACTGTAAATCAGGGAACTGTCAGAGGAGTCGACTCTTTGGAGAAAGAGGAGCAGATAAATCAATCCCAGCAATCAACAAGCTTGGGCTGAGATGCATTGTTGGTTTATCAGTCAATAGTTATTGACCAGGATCATGTGTCCAGGGAGATGTTCTGCTCTCAGAAGGGAGCCCACACCGTGCTGGAAATGTAAGATGTAGAAGTGCTCAGGAAGAAAGCTGGAAAGAGGTTAAAGAAAGAGGGGCAGACTGGGCAGAGGGGAGAGGATTGGCCCTTGTAGGTGAGTGTTGTGGACAGAGTGATGATAGTGAAGAAGGGGAAGAGGAGAGAGAGTGTGATGGTCTGCACTCACGACAAAGGCAAGGGGAAAAGTCTGCACATGATTGAACACCCTTTATAGACCCATAGAGTATTTTTGGTTGGAAGAGGACTTAAGATCACCAAGTCCAAGCACTAACTCAGCACTGCCAAATCATCACTAAATTGTCTCCCTCAGCAGCACACTTCCATGGCTTTTAAATCCCACCAGAGTTGGTGATTCCACCTCTGCTCTGGGCAGCCTAGAACAGGGCTTGACAACTCTTTTGGGAGCAAATTGTTCCTCGTGTCTGGCCTAAACCTCCCTGGTGTAACTTGAGGTCCTTTTCTCTTGTTCTATCTTTTGAACCTCTGTTCTGCCTTCAATCCTAATCCATGTGTTCCTGAATCCAGTTCCAGAATCCAGCTTCTGAATCCAATTCCCATCTGCTGCTGAGTCTGGGACTTCCCTTAGCGCCTGCCCCCAGCATCAGTGATGATAGCAACATCATTGTCATCGGGAAGATCAGATTCAATACTGGGTATCTATTTGTCTCTATTTCATGTGATTGTTCTCATTTCAATTCCAGCTGGTTTAGTTTCTTTCTCAGGACATCAATCCCTCTCCCTTATTCCCTCTCTCTTCCCTTTGGGAATGGAGAGGGGTTCATAGACAGTCTCTGTCATCCATTTAGTGACCAACCCAACCTTAACTCTTGACCAGCACAAACACATTTGCAGCAATTTTTCTTCTGCCTCTTTGCCCAACAGCACCTCTTGAAAACCCTTGCTTAAGCAGTCCTGGAAAGATTCTGCCCCCACTTAGAAACATCCACCGCCTTCCAGGGACCCCACAGCTCCAGTCTTGCTCCCACCATTGTCTTAATCAATCCCTAAATTGGCTCTTTGGGAGCCCAGGCAGCTCACGGTTGGTCACTGCCCTGTCTCTTTTTAATTGGAGCTTTAATCTCTTGGTGGCTCTGATGATTGGTATCACCAGGTCATTTGGGAACAGTTAACTACCCGTGTCCTCTGCAGCCCATTAGACACAAAATCTGCCAACTGCTCACATTAGTTAGAAAAAAAGAGTTTAGCAGGGAGCAACTGCAGGCAGTGATGGAGCTGTGAGCAGTGATGGGCCAGCACTGCAAGACTCTTGGCTCATCTCCCTACCATGTCATTTGAGTGGGACAAAATCTAGGGGTTCTCTTTGAAAATCTGGAGAAGAGCAGCAAATAAAATTGTCCTTTGAAGCTTAAGGGTCTTGGATCCTATTCTGTGTTCTTGAGTGATTTCTGGATTGAGCAGGCTAGGAGTCAGTGTCCAGGCTCCAAGCAACTATGAAAGGTATGGATGGGAAGAAACAGCATCCCAGGTTTCCACCATGAGTCCATCAGGTGTGCTTTGCTAGTGTCTTTCTTCACATAACCTGTCAAGTGGCCTCATTCTGCCCATTTCACTGGTGATCACACCACAGAATCATGAAATTACAGAATCATTTATGTTGGAAAAGGTCTTTGAGATCATCAAGTCCAACCATTAACCCAGCACTGCCAGGTCACCACTAAATCACATCCCTCAGCACCACATCTACACTGCTTTGAAACCTCTCCAGGGATAGTGACCGCATCAGTGCCCTGGGCAGGCTGGGCCAGGCCTTGACACCCCTTTGGGGGAAGAAATTGTTCCTCATGTCCAACCTAAACCTCCTGTGGTGCAACTTTAGGCCATTTCCTCTCATCCTCCTCTACCCTTGT
This sequence comes from Dryobates pubescens, assembly GCF_014839835.1. Taxonomy (NCBI): domain Eukaryota; kingdom Metazoa; phylum Chordata; class Aves; order Piciformes; family Picidae; genus Dryobates; species Dryobates pubescens. The sequence continues at coordinate 13,936,774 of NC_071625.1, read as the reverse complement.
CTAATCTAAAACCACTGCCCCTTGTCCTATTACCACAGACCCTTATAAAAAGTCTTTCTCCAGGTTTCTTGTAGCCAACTTCAGATATTGGAAGGACACTATAAGGTCTCCACAGAGCCTCCTCTTCTCCACGCTGAACAGATCAAACTCTCTCAGCCTGTTCTTGGAGGAGAGGTGCTCCAGCTCTCTGATAATTTTTGTGGTCCTCCTCTGAACTCTCTCTCCAACAGATCCATGTCCTTCCTGTGTTGGTGACATCAGAACTGAGTGCAGTACTCCGTGTGGAGTCTCACCAGAGCAGAATAGAGGGGCAGAATCACTTCCCTTGACCTGTTGGCCACCCATCTTTTGATGCAGCCCAGGATACAGTTGGCTTTTAGGGGCTGTGACAGCATGTTGACAGCTCATGTCAAGCACCTCATCAGCCAGCACCTCCAAGTTCTTCTCTGCAGAGCTGCTCTCAGTAGAAGCTCAGGCAGATTGGGAAGCAGGACTTCCTAAGTGATCTCCAAATCTGCATGGATAACGGGGTTTGTTCCGGTGATGTCACAAATCCCAGCACAACCCTTTCTAAAGCCTCACAAACTAAGACCTACCTGTGTGAGCACTTTGGGAAGGCAAGCCCTGATCGTGGCAGCCAACCTGACAGCCCTTAGTTTTAATGAGGGAATCATTCAGATGAAAGAATCTCTCCTCACATGCAAAACATGGGAGGGAGAAAAAGGCCAACCTCATGTGCTGGCTTCTACATATCTCCAATGAATGTCCTATTTTCCCAGGCTCAAAGCTTACTGATTAAATTCTTCCCCTAGAAGGCACAACCCATGCCATGTTTTGATGTCCTAGAACAACAGCTTCCAACATCCAGCATTACACTGCAGCTTCTTGGAGATAAATTCACCATTTTTGACAGGAATTTTTGAAATAGGTTGAAAAATATTTGGGGGGCTGTATGTGTGTGTGATTGTACTGAAAATGCCATTTTTCTTTGAACTATCTGGAGCATTTCTGCTGGGCCCAGAGCAGAGCTGGAAATTTCAGCTCAGGAGGTGAAAAATATTTGATAGTTATGAAAAAGGGGGGTGGCTTTAAAAACTAAATTATTTGGGGGGTGGGGAAGAAAATTGTAGTTAGTGAAGACAAGGATTTCTTCTGATGAGTCTGGTGCCCAGAACTTCCCATCCTGGGCCCAGAGATGGCTTGAGATGAATTCAGGTGAGCAAGGACTTAGTACTTGCAAGATTGGAAGGTTGTACTGCCATTCAGTTGAACTTGAATAGGCTAGAGAGCTGGGGGAGAGGAACATCATTAAGTTCAAGGAGGGCAAGTGTAGAGTCCTCCACCTGGGGAAGAATAACCCCCTGCATCAGTACAGGTGATGGGGTGACCTGCTGGAGAGCAGCTCTGCAGTGAAGGACCTGGGAGTTCTGTTGCGAACAAGTCGCCCATGAGGCAGCAATGTGCTTCTGTGCTCAAGAAGGCAAATGGTCCACTGGGATGCACAATGAAGAGTGTGACCAGCAGGTGGAAGGAGCTGCTTCTCCCCCTCTACTCTGCCCTGGTGAGACCACATCTGAAGTCCTCTCTGGGCAACCTGGGCCTGGCTCTCACCACACTCATCATAAAAAAATTCCAGGAGGTCTCACTGGAACCTTCTCTTCCCTGGGCTGAACAACCCCAACTCTCACAGCCTGGCCTCACAACCGGGCTTCCAGCCTCTTGATCATGTGCTCCTCTGGTCCCACTCCAACAGGTTACAGAATCACAGCAAACATCCAGTTGAAGAGACCTCAAAGATCATCCAGTCCAACATTCAACCCAGCACTGAAGTGTCAACATTAAACTATGTCCCTGAGCACCAGCTCCACACACTGCTTAAACACCTCCAGGGATGTTGACTCCTACCCTGCCCTGGGAGGACCATTCCATTTCTTGAGAACCATTTCAGTGAAGGAAAGAAATATTTCCCAACATCCAGCCAGACCTCCCCCGGCACAGCTTGAAACCATTTCCTCTAGTCCTGTCTCTTGCCACCAAGGAGAAGAGGCTGCCCCCTCCTCACTCTAACCTCTCTTCAGGTAGTTGTAGAGAGCAATAAGGTCTCCCTGCAGCCTCCTCTTCTCCAGAATGAACAACCCCAGCTCCCTCAGATGTTCCTCATAGGTCCACATCCTTCCTGTGATGACAACTCCAGAGCTGGACCCAGCACTGCAAGTGGGGTCTCACCAGAGTGAAGCAGAGGGGCAGAATCCCCCCAGAATACCTCAGGCAAGCATAACCCTCAACTTCTAAAACCACCAAAAAAAAAACCCCAGGTGTGTTTCATCCCCCAGCTTCCATCAGAGAGAGATACCATAAAGGAAAACTTGAGCAATGGAATGAAATGAAACCCAAATTGACTCTGTGACCACTGCCTGCTCATCCTCTCTTTTGATTAAAACATCCCACCATAATTCTATTTCCAAAGCCTGAGTTTATTTGCACACAGTTAAATTAATTACATCCTCTCACACACTAATCCATTCACATCTCCTGGATGAAGATGAAACCCCAAGATTTGACACTGAGATACTCCCAGCAGCAATGTGGCATCTCAGGGGAAATGGAATAAATCCCATCCTACCCTTTATCTTTACTCCACCATTCTTGGGAAAGGTTTTCACTGGTGTCTTGGCTAAGATGGATGTTACCCTCTCACATTATGACCTCCTCTATTGACCTTCTCATGTTGGTTTGAGGGGGGCTTTAGTCCCTGGTGCTGCTAATGTGGCTAAGGACATCGGTGCCAATTTGAAGCATAGAACTGTTTTGGTTGGAAAAGACCTTTAAGACCATCAAGTTCAATCATTAGCCCTACACTTCCAGGTCACCACTGAACATGTACCTCAGCACCATATCTCCATGGCTTCTAAATCCCTCCAGAGATGGGATAATGGGAACTCTGCCACTGCCCTGGGCAGCCTGGTCCAGCACTTGATAACCACTTCCATGAAGAAATTGTTCCTCGTGCCCAGCCTAAATCTCTCCTGGCACAACTTGAGGGTGTTTCCTCTAGTCCTGTCAGCTGTCACTTGATCAAAGTGACCAACCCCACCTTCTGCATGTCGTTCCCCCCCACACCCCAATCCAGTCTCCTAGAGAGCCAGAAGGTTCCCCCTCAGCCTCCTTTTCTCCAAACTGAACAACTCCAGTTCCCTCAGCCAGTCCTCACAAGGCTTCTGCTCCAGACCCTTCACCAACTTCAAACATACCACCTCAGCTGCAAATCCTGATGGCTGTCCACCCTCCTATGTCTTCTAACAGTCACAGAAACTGTGGCCTCTCTTGCCCAGCTTTGCCCAGCAGCACAGGACCCTTCACCAATCTTGTTCTCTAAGAAAGGCAGATCTCTAGAGCATTTTAAACCACTATGTATGGTTGTTCCTCAGCTTCTGTCCCTCCTTCTGAATAAGCTTTCAGACTCTGAGGGCAATCAACATAAAGCCATTTGCAAGGATGTTTCCAGCTGCTGGTTGTGGATGCAGGCATGTTTATTTTCTCCTGGGGAAAAAAAAAGGGACAGGACAATCCTGGAGGAAGCTTGAGTGCCACCAATGTACAAAACTTTCCCCAACCTCCCTCCATCTCTTTCTCCTCCCTCCCGAGCTACCAGAAGAGAGCCAGTTTCCCCTGGGAAGGGGTGGATGTGGTTGCACAGTTTTACCACCTTCACCCACAAGTTCTCTCTATTCCACCACCTCCACCAGAACCTCTGCCTGCTACACCATCCCTACACGCAGAAGCTCTCCCATGCCTGTCCCCACAGCCATCCCTCCCAAGCATGCAAAGGCACAAGATGTTTCCTGCTGCGCTACGTGCCTGGGTCCTCCACTAATCCTCCCACCCTCCTCAATACCTGTGCTCGTCCGGGTGCCTGAGAGGATTTGGAGAGGCTGGAGAAATATAATTAGAGGAGATGTTGCCCTCGGAGTCAGAGACGGGGGCTGGCTGGTTGAAGGGCAGCGGTCAGCAGAAGGAGTGAAGAGGAGTCAATTTAGCACGGCTTACGGTGCCGTTCCGGCTGATTAGGGATTTGATGAGGGAAGGGGTTTGATTTTGGTAGCCGGAGTGACAGAAGCCTTACGGTCAAGTTGAGATCTTGTTTAAAGAGGGCAAGCGGATCTGGACTGGGGATGATAGATAGGGAGACGGGGACGAGCGGGACAAATCGGTATGGTTCCTCGTCCTTCCTGTTTGTCTCTGCAGCCCCCTGACCTAATCTGGCCAGAGCTGGACACCAGCAGCCAGGAAGGCTGCAAGGAGCTCAGAAAGGAGCTCAAGGGAGCTCAGAAAGGAGCACAAGGATCTGAAAGCAACAGCAATAAAACCAAAAGGAGGCAAGAACAACAAGCAGATGGTGAGTCTAAGTGCCATCTTCTCTTGGAGTGTGTCTCACCCTCAGTCATGCCAACACCCTCCGGTTGTGGCTCCTCTACTCATCAACAAATCATAGAATCACATAATCATAGAATTGTTTCAGTTAGAAAAGGCCTCTAAGATCACTGAGACCAGCTATCAACCTAACACCACATTGGCCGTTAAACCATGTCCTGAAGTGCCATGTCCACACATTTCTTAAACACCTCCAGAGATGGTGACTCCACCACCTCCCTGGGCAGCCTGTTCCAATGCCTGACCGCTCTTCCAGTACAGATTTTTTCCCTCAAATCCAACCTAAACCTCCTCACAATTTCAGGTCATTTCTCCTCATTCTGTCACCCAGCACTAGGGGGAAAAGACCAAGATCCCACCTGGCTCCAACCTCCTTTCAGACGATTTTAGAGAACCAGAAGCTCTCCTCTTAGCATCCTTTTCTCCTGACTGAACCACTACAGTTCCCTCAGCTTCTCCTTACAAGACTTGTTCTCTAGATCATCTCAGCCTTTGTCCTGCAGCCCTCCATGCACAGTGATGCCCTAAGTGTGGGACAAGCCCTCATCCATTAGCAGGTCACCCAGCAGCATCGAGGAATTTAAACTGTTAGGAGATAAACCATGCAATGTGGTCAGCAGTCTGGTCTGGGCAGAGACCCTGGGCCCATAACACCCTGCAAATCGGGTGGGACTTGAGGAAGCATGAGGCAGAGGATGCTGAAGGATGAAGACCAGATGAAGGTACATCATGAACAACCACCAAAAAGCACCATGAACACCCCAAAAAGCAAAACCCTCACAGCAACTCATACTACAATCCTCCTTTCCCAACACCCAATGATTCTAATATGAAGCCAGATGAGGTTCAGCAGGGAAATCAGCAGGAGTTCAGTGCCAGCACGGCTGAGCCTTTGAGAAAGAAACTGCAACCTCCAGCCAGAAACTAGAGTAGGGAAATATTCTGTGTTAATAAACCAAATGAAAGGGGAAGTTAAAGCCATCCTTCTCCCTGTTGTACCTGTGATGCGTTTGGCTTTCAGTTCTCTTTGACAAGCCCTAAGAAATTAACACCACAAGATATACAATTATTGTCAGGCGGGAGGAGGACAATCAAAGCGTCTCAAATCAATGTTTTGGCAACAGAAATAAATGACTGCATTTGCCACGAAAATTCCCCACAAAATATTGGCCCTTTTCCCCCTGCAATGCTAGGAATCTCTTTTTAGCTCAGCTCTGAAGTTCCTTTTCATCTGTCATCGTATCTCAAAACGATAAGAATTACTCTCAGTAGGGAGTTATTTCTTTGCTTCCCTTTCAGCTCAAAGTAGAAAACACTTTTTCTTTCTTTCTCACTTTCTTGCTTGCTTTTTCTTTCTCTCTCTCTTTCTCTCTTTCTTTTACTTCCTTCCTTCCCCTTCTTTCCACCCACCCAAATTTCTTCCAAATTCCTTCCTTTCCTCCTTTTTTATTCCCTCCCTCTATTTCTACCCTCATTTCTCCCTCCTTCCCTTCCCTTCCCTCCTTTTTTATTCCCTCCCTCTATTTCTACCCTCATTTCTCCCTCCTTCCCTTCCCTTCCCTCCTTCCTTCCAAATTCCTTCCTTCCTCCTTTTTTATTCCCTCCATTTCTAACCTCATTTCTCCCTCCTTCCCTTCCCTCCTTCCTTCCAAATTCCTTCCTTCCTCCTGAATTCTTTCCCTCCCCTCTTTCTCTGTTTCTCTCTTTCTCCCTTCCTTCCTGAACGCCACTGTTTTGAACTCAGCTCAATATCCTGAGTGACAATTCCCCATCAGAACAGAAAGCTCAGCTCTCCCCACTGCTCATACCAAAGCGGGGAGTCCTCACCTGCTAACTGCAGCCTCCCAACTGCAGCCTCAGTGTAATTAAATAATAATCATCCCAGAGATACAAAGCTGGGAATCCTGGAGCAGTGCTTACAGCCGTGCCACCTCCACTTCAGATGGTTGAACACGGATGATTTATTTGATTAATTAGCTAGGCAGGTTTCCTAACAACCCTCCCACTGCATTTTCTAGAGGCTCCATCCAAAGCCCACTTAAGCCAGTGTAATAAAATCTTTTGCCTACAAAGGGCCTTCAGATAAATCCATGGGCATGTGCCAAGGGTTAATTTCTGCTTCAGCTCATGCTGGGTCTGCTCCACTGCAGTCCCCAGTGATTTCACTGGAGTTATTCCAGCTTAGCCAAAATGAAGGCTGACACGAGCCAGACTCAGGAACAGGCACCTGACTGTGCAGAGGAGATACTTTCAAAGACAACCCCCCTCAGAAACAATCTCTTTCCTGGAGTATTTTTCCCTTGCTCCCCAGGAAAGCCCTGGAAATTACTTCTGGGGGCAAATAATGAGGGAGTTAAATGAGCTCTAAGCAGAAAAGGTCCCCTGAAGATCATAGGATCACCTTGCTTGGAAAAGATCTCCAACACCATCAATGTGCCCAAGTGCCATGTCCACACATCTCTTGAACACCTCCAGGTATGGTGACTCCACCACCTCCCTGGGCAGCCTGCTCCAATGCCTGACCACTCTTTCAGCAATGTTTTTTTTCCTAATATCCAACCTAAACCTCCCCTGGCACAACTTGAGGCCATTTCTTCTTGTCCTGTCACCTGATACTGAGGAGAAGACACCGATCCCCACCTCACTATAGCTTCTTTTCAGGGAGTTGTAGAGAGCAAGATGTTACATCAGCTGGAGCAGAGTGGTTTGGTTGGCACAAAGTGCCATCTCCCCATCTCGGGTAGGCTGGCATCCCTCCAGAGATGTGATCTCATTCCTCCCACCTTCCCAGAAGTGCCCCAATCACAACTGTTTGCTTCTTCTACCCCTTCTCCTGCCAGGGTTCATGTAGGCAGACATCTCCCTCCCTGTGAGCCAGCCCGCTTCCCCGAAATTAAAGCCTTCAAGGGGTTAGTGGTTGCAACCAAACATCTTTATTGAGACACAGAAATAGGTTGTCTGTAGAGGTTGTGAATGTCCCCTTCCCAGAGGTGTTCAAGGCTGGGTTGGACAGAGCCTTGAGCTAGCTGGTCTTAGGGGGAGGCATCTCTGCCCATGGCAGTGGGGTTGGAACCAGATGATCTTTAAGATCTCTTCCAACCCACACCATTCAATGATCCTATGAATCTCATTTGACAACTCCAACATATCCCCATCCCATCCCTCAAGACACTGCAAAGTCTCCAGCCCTTCCAGTTGTCATGGATGGACCAGACAACTGAAGGAGGAGTATGGCAAATGTTGGACTTCTTTAGGGATGCTTTCTTCAGGTCAGGTCATGAGGTACTTCTGTGGTTTGGGACAGCCACCACTGGGCTGAATGCAGGGGACCATGGTGCTAGCAGACCCACAGCTGTTGTTTTACATTTCCACCATGTGGTGGTTTGAGAAGGCAAAGGGGGGGGGTCTTGATCTTTTGTTTCTTCATTGGTGGGGAACGACAAGAAACTCCTTCAGCCCTCCTGTGCTATAGAACAGCGATGGGAGCCCGAGAAGGTAATTGCCTGCCTCTCCAATCCCTAAGAAACCTTTAATATGTGTCTCTGCCAACTTTGAGGCCTCGTCCAATCTTGACAAATTGTAGTGGAACAAATCCTGTTTGGTTGCCATGCAGCGATTCCAGGGCAGATGGATTGGAGGGAGATGGCAGGTCCCTGCGCAGCTGCTTCGGATGGGGGTGCTCAGCTGAGGAGAAGCACAGTGCCCAAGAAACATCCCCCCTGCAAAGGGAGGAGACAGGTCAGGACCCCAGCCCGGATGCTGGCAGGGGTGGAAGGACATTCCTTAAGGACATTCCTCCACGCCAGCCGGGGCACGAGGAGAACTTTGGCTTCCTTCCCATAAAGATGCCTTTGCAAACAAGGAGGGCAGTTCTCCCTGGCCCACCAGGGAGGAGCACTGTGGTGGGCATTCCTTCCTCAGCATGTCTCCTGAGGACTCCATACCACCTTCCTTCCACCCTGGGATCCCCTGGTCATCCCAGGAGTTATTTTTAAACCAAACCATCCAGAGGAGCTGTCCGGGGCGGGGAGAGGCATTGCCATCAGCTGTTGATCATCTGTTTGTCCAGGAGAAAAAGCATCCATCAGATGGCAAAGTTATCCCTCGAATGGACCAGGATCTAGTCCCACCAGCTGGCATGGAAAGTGAAGAACATCAGAAAGCCCTTGTTAGAGTCCCTCTTATTTCAAATGAGGCATGAATTTAGGGAGGAGGGGAAAGACATTTGGCATTATTATATATAATGACACGTTAATACAGAGGGAAATTGATTTGGGGCAATCAAACCCCATTATAGGATTGTAGAAAGTGAATGGCTTTTGTTTGAGGCAGTAACAACATTCCAGTTTAAAAAAAAAAAGTATTTTAATTTGAAAGACTGAAACAAAACTGCAATTCCCCCCCCCAAATGGTGACTATTTTGCTTTAAAGACAATAACAATATGACAATTCCCCCCACCCCCAAAAAAGTGACTAATTTATAAGAGTAATAGCATTGAAATGGGAAAAAAGGGAATATTTCAGTTTTAAGACAGTAACAAAGATTGCAATTCCCCCCTCCCACCACCACCCCCCCCAAAAAAAGTGAATATTTTAGTTTATAAGACCAGCAAAACTGGGTTTCCACCAGCCTTCTGCATACAGGTATAACCTATTTGTCAGGAGATGAATGCTAGTCCCCATTGCAGAGCACATAAAAGAAAATCCCAAAATGTACCACATCAGGAAATTGAGGGGGAATAAGCTGTTTTACTAAATCTATGCCTGAAAATATATCAGCTGAGCAATACTGCTGGTATTAGACTGGGTCACAGCTTCAAATTTCCTCTCCTGCTTCATCCCAAAATCAAGATTTAGTTATTTATCCCTATAAGAGACAGGCACAGGTACATGGAGATATTTCTACCTATATTTGTGTGTGTGTGTGTATATATATATATACACACACACATATGTATATGAAGTTTTGGGACTATTCTTGTGATAAAACTATTTCTTGAGTCATCCATGCTTTAATTTTTCTGCATGTTAAAAGATACCAGAAATTCTAAAGTCAAAATGAGCCTTTCTGACTTAATTGAAATGCCACCACAATCGCCTGCAGATGCAGGGATGCAAATCCATGTGTCCTTGCAAAAGCGTCAGATTTAATTCCCAGTTTGTGTGCAGCTGGCTTTTCCCAGCTGAAATCTCCCATCTAGAATCATGGAATCATAGAATGGTTTGGGTTGGAAGCCACCTTTAAAACAGAATACAATAAACTAGGTTGGAAGAAACCTTCAAGGATCATCATGTTCAACCTATCATCCAACGCCACCTAATCAACTAAACCATGGCACCAAGCACCCCATCAAGTCTCCTTCTAAACACCTGCAATGATGGCAACTCCACCACCTCCCTGGGCAGCCCATTACAATGGCCAATCACTCTCTCTGTATAGAATTTCTTCCTAACCTCCAGCCTTAACCTCCCCTGGTGCAGCCTGAGACTGTGTCCTCTTGTTCTGGTGCTGGTTGCCTGGGAGAAGAGACCAACCTTCACCTGTTCAAACCCCCTGCCATGGGCAGGGACAGCTTCCACTAGACCAGGTCATTCCAACCTGGCCTTGAGCATCTCCATGGAGGGGGCATCCACAACTTCCCTGGGCAACCTGTTCCAGTGTCTCACTACTTTCACTGTAGAGAATTTCTTCCTCATCTCCAGTCTAAATCTCCCCTCCTGCAGCTTAAAGCCATCACCCCATACCCTATCACTACAACCCCTTGTAAAAAGCCCCTTCCCAGGTTTCCTGCAGGCAGACTCATAGAAGGCTTTAGGTTGGAAGAGACCTTTGAAGGTCTGACCATGTATGAAAATATCTTAATGCAAATTATACAAAAAGTTGATGTTTCTTTTAGCTGTTCAACAATGGTTTTTTACAAGGCAAAACCAAGTCCATTAAACCACAACCCAGTCCTCCATGTCTACACATTTCTTGGAACACCTCCAGGTATGGTGACTGGCACAACTTGAGGCCATTCCCTCTTGTCCCAGTGCTTGTTCCTTGCAAGAAGAGACTGACCCCCACCTCACTCCAACCTCCTTTCAGGGAGCTGTAGAAAGACAGCCTCCTTTCCTCCAGGCTCAACAACCCCAGGTCCCTCAGCCACTCCCCACAAAACCTCTGCTCCAGACCCTTCACCAGCTTCGTTGCTCTTCTCTGGAAGAACCAGGAAAGGAACAAGATCCATCACAGGTGTGATGGTTTTACTCAGCACAGGAGTCTTTCTACTCACCACCCACACAGCTTGGGAGAAGAGTCAGAAACAGAAGTGTCCCCAGTGTCACAAATCCTCCTATGAGCTGGGGATTTAAACCATGAGCATGAGGTCTGTAAAGAAGTAATTAAGCTGCAAGAAAAGATACACTTGGGGCTACACATGGTCTAGGAGCATGGCAGGAGCCAGCTCATGTCTTCATGGCCCCAAGAGCCTCAACCAGGAGCCTGGAGAAGCACTGTGCCACCCTCAACTAAGGGGAGAAGGACTTTCAGGGTCACAAACCAGGCAAAGCCACCCTAACATGCTGGGGATATCTCCATATTACCTGGACCCTGTGAGAGATGCTACACCACCCTCCTCATTCCTTGCCTAGACCCACAACCAGACATTAGCTTCTCCTTCTGCAGCTTCAAGCCCCACACCACATCAACCTGAACTGCAGGGAGGTGCCCAGCCCCACCAGCTAAATGGATCTTTGCTGAGCTACCAGCAGGACAGCTGGAACTAGATGATCCTTGAGGTCCCTTCCAACCATAACAATTCTGTGACTCTATATTGGAGAAGTCATCAACAGCTTCCCTACCTGGCCGGGGGGCCACCAGGCCCCCCGGCCTTTGTTGTCACCACCACCATCACCCAGTGTGCTCCATGGGGACTCACCAGTGATGAGAGGAGGATCCTCCAGCCCAGAAGGGCTCAGCTTGGGGCTTCTGCCTTTCCTGGTGGGGATTAAATAGGGGAGTGGGTGGGGAGGGCAAAGTGGCCACACCTGGGGTGGGAGGAGACTCCTCCTCTACTCCACTCTGATGAGACCCCACCTGGAGTACTGCAGCCAGTTCTGGGGCCCCTACTAAAGGAAGGAGTGGAGGTGCTGGAGTGTGTCTAGAGAAGAGCCACAAGGATGAGCAGAGGGCTGGAGAACCTCTGCTATGAGGACAGACTGAGGGAGTTTGGGCTATCCAGTCTGGAGAAGAGAAGGATCTGAGGAGACCTAATTGTGGCCTTCCAGTACCTGAAGGGGGTACAAGCAAGCTGGGGAGGGACTTTTTAGGGTGTCAGGGAGTGATAGGACTGGGGGGAATGGAAAAAACCTAGAAATGGGTAGATTCAGATTGGATGTTAGGAAGAAGTTCTTCCCCATGAGGGTGGTGAGAGACTGGAACAGGTTGTCCAGGAGGTGGTAGAAGCCTCATCCCTGGAGGTTTGGCTGGATATGGCTCTGAGCAACCTGATCTAGTGTGAGGTGTCCCTGCCCATAGCAGGGGGGTTGGAACTGGATGATCCTTGAGGTCCCTTCCAACCCTAACAATTCTATGATTCTATGTAAGTGATAAAGATATTAAAGAGAACTGACCTAAAACTGAGCATCAAGGAACACAGCTTGTGACCAACCTCCAACTGGAATTAGCTCCATCAAGATAACTCTCATTGGGTCATTTCACAGAGCAGAATCTGAGCCTCTGACTGCAGAACAGTTTCTACTTATTAGCTGCTGCTGAAATTCAGTGCAACTATGTGGTGAGATATTGGAATGTGGGCTGAGCTTTACCCACAGCAGCAGGATTTGTTTGAAACCAAAAGGATTCAGAAGGAAAACAAGAGATCTGGCCACAGACCACTGGAAGCAAGGTCAATGGCTTTGGCTGAGTGCAGAGGATTTAGAAGAGAGGAGAATCTGTGATACCATTTATGAAACTCAAACACTAAGAGGAATACAGGAGGGCAGAGCTGGTGGATGCTGCCCACAAAATGAAGGTGATGGTGGGATGGATGGATGCATCTTTCTTGTTAGGATGTTTAATTCTGGGGGGAGGGGGGAAGGGAGACTCTCATCACCTTGTGTAGAAATGTGGTATCAGAGAGATTAGATTGTGCATGGGCAGTGTTTATAAAAGTACAAGGGATGAGAGAAGAAAGAGGGGAGGAGGAACACTTCAGTCTGTGTCCCTCATGCTCTTGAGGCCAGAAATACCATAGAATCATGGAATGGTTTGGGTTGGAAGGGACTATTAAAGGTCATCTAATCCAACCACCCTGAAGTCAGCAGGGACATCTGCAATGAAAGCAAGTTTCTTTGAGCCCCAAATAATCTGACCTTGAATATATCCATGGATGGGGCATCTACCACATCCATGGGCAATCTGGGTTAGGGTCTTATCACCCTCATCATAAAAATATTCTTCTTTCTAGTCTGAATCTCCCTCTTTTAGTTTCAAACCAACACCCCTTGTCCTGTCACAATAAGCCCTGGTAGAATGTCCCTCTCTGACTCTTCTGTAGCCCCTTTTAAGTATTGAAAGGCCACCAGAAGGTCTCCCTGGAGCCTTCCCTTCTCCAGGCTGAACAACCCCAACTTTCTCAGCCTGTCCTCACCACATAAGGCTTTCAGCCCCCTGATTACTTTTCTGGCCTCCTCTGTGATCACTTGAACAGGTCCATATCCTTCTACTGCTGAGAACTGGACACAGTAACCCAAGAAAGGCCTTTGGAGGAATTATTCAGCAATTCTCCCAGGGGAATGTCAAAGTCCACCTCCATCACATGGAAGGCTGTAATCCTGAGGCACACTTACATCCTCAACAGGATGAAATTCCTGGATTATTTCTAAATTAGCATCTCCAGTCCAAGCAGTCCATGTTTGTTCTCTGACACCAGGTTCATTGGTAGTTTTCTGGTCTCACAAAATCTCCAAACAGCAGTGAAGTTGAAAACAAGACTTATTTCTCCATAGCCAGGTACTGGGCTTGGACTTATCTGCTTGAGTGTCTCCACCACTAGAATCATAGAATCATGGAATCAACCAGTTTGGAAAAGACCTCAGAGATCATCAAGTCCAACCTATTACCTAATACCTAACACCTCATGACTAACCAAACCATGGCTCCAAGTGCCACATCCAATCCTTTTTTGAACACCTCCCGGGATGGTGACTCCACCACCTCCCTGGGCAGCACATTCCAATGGCAAAGAACTTTCTGTGAGGAACTTTCTCCGAGGAACTTTCTCCTCACCTCGAGCCTAAACTTTCCCTGGCACACCTTGAGACTGTGTCCTCTTGTTCTGTTGCTGGTTGCCTGGGAGAAGAGACCATCCCCTGCCTGTCCACAACCTCCTTTCAGGTAGTTGTAGAGAGCAATAAGGTCTCCCCTGAGCCTTCTCTTCCCCAGGCTAAAGCACTCTAGGCATGCTCAGTTCCTCATGCTGCAAAAGTGGAACTGCAAATCCATACCAAATATTCCTTCATTTCTTAAGTGTCCTCCCCTCTCTTCTTAGTTCTGCAGGGAAGCAAACATGAGAAGTCCTGAAGGATCTCTTGGGCATTAGCTGGTTGAAGAACTGAGATAATACAACACTCAAGTTTCCTGAAGCAAACTTCCCTATGATCAAACCTAGTGGCAGAGCCAAATCTAGAGTCCAGATCTCAGCTGAAGACCTTCCTTCAGCTGCAGAATCCCTTTTCTTTTCTTGGCTCCTTTGTGAAAGGCACCTCAAACCAGCAAGGGAATAGAAACATCAAGAAGATACACCAACAAGTTCTTCATTTTGAATCACAGAAGGCGGCTTCCAGTCAAGGAAATGCTTTCTAAGAATGTTTGAGCACTGGGACTTAAGACATTACATCACTTCAGAACTGAAGGGTGGAGAAGGTGATGAACTGCTGATCCCAGGAAAATTATTGCATATGTGTGACTCATTATGTGTCCCAGATATCTATTGGTAGCCCTGAAGGAAAATCACAGAATCTGAGAACTATTGAGGTTGGAAGAAACCTTTGAGATCATGAAGTCCAACTGACATCCTAGAGCTCACAATCCCACCGCTACTGCTAAGCTGCTACCACTAAACCATATCCTCAGCACCACATCAACACATCTTTTAAACACCTCCAGGGATGGTGACTTCTCCACTTTTCTGGGATGCCTGTTCCAATGCTTGATGACCCTTTCTGTGAAGAATTTTTTCCTGATAACCAACCTGAATCTCCCTTAGCACAAATAATGTATGGCAGTGCTAGCATCCTTAATCTGAGCAGGCACCATCGGATGAAGAGTGAGGAGACAGCCGAGTTAGGCTGCAGTGACGGATGAGCCAAGAGGATTGGAGGGGAAATGGGAGCAAAGGCTGAGAAACCTGCACCTTCTTCTCCACTGAGAAGTCAGCAAGACCATCGTGACCTGTTTCATCTCCGAGTGCTGCTCAAAGTCCATCAATCTACCTAGGCACAGATTTGTCTTCTCATCAGGGGAGAAGGAAGGGAGCTGTATTTATTTCTAGTCCCTGTGCTGTTGATGAGCTGCAGTATTGCCCTTCATACTCCTCCAGTCTCAATAAACCTGGCTAATTAGCATCCTGACCACTCAATTAATTAGGCAGTACACTTAATTATGACAAACTACATTCTTCGCTCTAGCCCAGAGTCCAACGGACATTAGCGTCAGGTTATGTTCAGTAACAATTTGATTTGAGAGGGAGTTTATTGACCAGAAAAGACATATGATGAGATTAAAATAATCAGTAGAACTAGCTCAGTGCTATTGGCTTGTGGTAGCTGTGGGCTTGGGTTATAAAGACATCAAAGATGGCCAAATGAGTCGCTTCATTCTCATTAAGAGCCACCACAGAAATGGAAAGATATTGGCAGAGTGGGAAGGAAGAGGCAGCCAAGCTACAAGAGGATCTCAAATAAGATGCAGGATGGTGGGTTTGGTTTTACTTCTCTTGCTTCTTTCTCTTTTCTTCTTTCTTCTGTCTCTTTCCCCCTTCTTTCTCTTTTCCTCTTCTCTTTTCCTCTTTCTTCTTTCTCCTTTCCTCTTTCTTCTTTCTCCTTTCCTCTTTCTTCTTTCTCCTTTCCTCTTTCTTCTTTCTCCTTTCCTCTTTCTTCTTTCTCCTTTCCTCTTTCTTCTCCTTTTGTCTTCTTTCTCTTTTTCCTCTTTCTTCTATTTTCCTCTCTTTTCTTTCTCTTTCCCTCTTTCTGTTGGAAGGGACTTTAAAGACCATCTAGTTTCAACCCCCCTGTCACAGAGAGGGAAATCTTTCACTAGACCAGGTTGCTCAAAGCCCCATCCAGATCTCTCAGCCTGGCACGTGCAGGGTGCAAGCTTTCCACAGGATAATGAATCAACCATCTCTGAGGAGAGTTTCCAAGAAGATTGGCCCTGCTGCACAGCTTCCCCCAGCTAGTTCTTCCTCCCAGAGTTTAAAATCTGGGGTTATATTTTCTTTGCTGAAGTGGAAGCCATCATTATTAGAAGCTTCTTGATATTTTTTTAATCATTATTTGCCACAAACTTTTTCCTGTCCTGTAGAAACATAGAATCTCTCAGCACCGCACCTCCATGTCTTTTCAGTCCTTCCAAGCATGGAGGCTCCATCCCTGCCCTGGACAGCCTGGTTCAGGGCTTGACAACTCTTCCAGTGAAAAAAATATTCCTCATGTCCAGCCCAAACCTCCCCTGGTGCTGCTTGAAGCTGTTTTCTCTTGCTGTGTGCCTTATTGCCTGGAAGAAGAGGCCAACCCCCACCTCTGTACAACCTTCTTTCAGACAGTATATATTTCTCCCTCATCAAGAACCTAGGAATCAGAGAAGAAAATGAACTTAGTTTATGGGAGCTTTGAGCAACCTAGTCTAGTCAGAGATGTCCCTGCTCACAGCAGGCCAGTTGGAACTAGACAGTCTTTAAGGTCCTTTCCAACACAAACCATTCTGTGATTCTGCTCTGGAACTTTGTATTCATGTTGACTTGAATTTATCAGTTCAGACTGTCCAATTATGAGCCCCTGTGTCCCTTGTCCTTTCATTGGGAAAGGTCCCTTCCAACCCAATCCATTCTATGATTCCATGATCCCACGATCCTATGGTTTTTAGAAGGCTTCTCTGTGTGAAAGAGTGTAGGTTAAAATATTCATAGAATCATAGAACGGTCCAGGCCAGAAGGGACCCCCAAAGGTCATCTAGTGCAACCTCCCCACAGACAGCAGGGACATCCCCAACTAGGACAGGCTGCCTAGGGCTTCATCGAGACTCACCTTGAATATTTCTGGGGAAAGGGCCTCTACCACCTGCCTGGGCAACCTGTTCCAGTGCTCCATTACCCTCATAGTGAAGAACTTGTTCATAACATCCAGGCTAAATCTGCTCTTCTCCAGCTTAAAGCCATTGCCCCTTGTTCTGTCACTGCAGGCCTTTGTAAACAGTCTCTCTCCATCCTTCTTGTAGCCTCCTTCAGCCCTGGCAGGCTGCTATTAGGTCTCCCCAGAGCCTTCTCTTCTGCAGGCTGAACAGCCCCAGCTCCCTCAGCCTGTCCTTCTATCAGAGGTGCTCCAGCCCCTTGATCATCTTCATGGCCCTCCTCTGGACTCTCTCCATCAGGTCCATGTCCTTCCTATATTGATGGCTCCAGATCTGTACGCAATACTCCGGGTGGGGTGGCACCAGAGCACAGTAAAGTGGCTGAATCACCTCTCTGGATCTGCTGGCAACACATCTTTTGATGAAGCAAAAAGGGTGTCAAAGGGTGTAGGGCTAAAATATTCATATTGGCTCCCAAAATAAATATGGATTCTGTACCAATTTTGAATGACTTGAAATGTGACTGCAAGCCCAGATGGGTTGGCCAAGGGCAGAGTTAAGGCTCTTTGGATGCTGGGTAGCTCTACACTTTCACATATTGGATTTCCTTCAGGTCTAACATTAACTGTGCATGTCTAGGTTTATTGCCCTTGGCTCCAGGATAATTGTAACCATCCCAGTAATTTATTTTTTCATAATTACTGACTTGTGCTGCCAGCTTTAACTGTGTTTTAGGATGGATGCCACAGCCTCATGAGAGAGGGTGGTGGTCCCTCACCTTGTGAATGGTCTAGTCCCATTCAGAAAAATAAAGGGCACCCATAATTGTCTCAAAAGGACTCCAGATTAATGACAATGCCAGCTTCAGTCCTATCAGAAACAACAAGGAGACCAACACATTAGAGGGAGGGAGGTCTCCTTCCTAGCAAATGGCTGTATCCTTCAACCTTCACTGAAGGAGAATCTTTCAGTTATAAAGAGTAATGGAGAAGAGGAGGAATAACCATTAATCCTGAAGAAAGCCTGCTCAACACAGTGCATGCCTAGCTCTCAGTGGAGGTTCAGCCATACACAGGGTCCTGACCTACCTTCTTCTGCTCTCAAGATCACCTAGGGCAAAGCAAAAAACACATCAGCACCCAACATCAGTGTAAATTGTTGACACATTCCTGGGCTCATGAGGAGGGTTCCTGATAATTCTTGTAGAACATCACTGGTTCCCACAAAGCAAGGATTTCATTTGGGCTGCTGCCTCTCCCATCAGGTATGGATCCACATGCTCCTCATGCATGGGTTGCACTGCCTTTATGTTCAGCTGGCTCATTGCAAATGCTTGTCCCAGATGAAGAGAACATTTGCTCAAGTTGATCTGTGTTTGGCACTGTCTGAATCATGGAGACATCATAAGTCCCAGAATGTTTTGTTCCAGCACTCTATCCCCAGGAAACAGGGGTAAAACTCAACCACATGGGCCCATGCACATTCACCCACAGGTATGGAAAGTTGCACCAAATCTCTGCTTTAGCTTCATGAAAGGGAGGGAGGTGGATAGGTAGATAGAGTCAGGCACACAAGAAAATTTAAGACCTTCCTTTCTCTTAAGAGCTAATTTGCAGAAATTAAGCCCAGGAGAAAATGCTGAACTTGGAGACAATCCTTCAGTGAGGATGAGACACAAATCAGGAAAGAGGAGGTGGAGGTTTGCTCTTCTCCCCAAATTTCTGCTGTAAATATGGATCTGTAGAGTTTATTACTCACTTTGGCAGTTGGACTCAATGATCTTAGGGTTCTTTTCCAACCCAAACAATTGTATGATTCTATTATTCACTGATCTCCTATAGAGCAAGGAGTGGGGAGAAGTTTTCTCCTGCAAGTCTCTTATAGCTCCCCCTCCCCCCCCCAAAAAAAAAGGCAGTGGGGTATTTAATGATACTGAAGCATTTCTCAGATACATTTCAATTTCTTTGGATTTTCAGTGCTCAAATTCTCTTCCCAGTTCCAAGAAATTAAACCCAGAATGAAATGCATTACAAGAGACATTTTCATTTTGCAGCTGGGAACAACTATTCAAATCCATCTGAAAAAGGAAAAGGAAAAGGAAAAGGAAAAAAAGAAGAAAAAAGAGAAAGAGAAAGAAAAAGAAAAAGAAAGCAAAAGAGAAAGAAAAAGCAAAAGAGAAAAAGAAAAAGAAAAAGAAAAAGAAAAAGAAAAAGAAAAAGAAAAAGAAAAAGAAAAAGAAAAAGAAAAAGAAAAAGAAAAAGAAAAAGAAAAAGAAAAAGAAAAAGAAAAAGAAAAAGAAAAAGAAAAGAAAAAGAAAAAGAAAAGAAAAAGAAAAAAATGAAAAAAGAAAAAGAAAAAGAAAAAGAAAAAAATGAAAAAGAAAAAGAAAAAGAAAAAGAAAAAGAAAAAGAAAAAAAGAAAAAGAAGAAAAAAGGGCAAAACTTGCATCCAACTTGGAGAGTTGATAAGTGAAACACAATATTGCTGCCAGCTCATGGCCAACCATCTGAATTGGCCAAAGTCAATTTTTTTCCCCAGTCAATCTGCTGAAGTATACAAAGAAATGATCACTTCCATTCCAATCCAATTTCAGGAACAATGATGAACCTGATAGGTTTTTATCTGCCTTTCTGTAAGCACACATCAAGCTTCTCTGCCCATACTTCTCTTCTGATGTTCTGCTAATCTCTGAACCCCTATTTGTCCATGAAGCCACAGCTTTGACCAGGGTGGCTGCATCATTACCAGGAGCACCATGCACCAGTATCTGTGTTGATCCTTCCACAACTTCACTTCATCCCCAACTTCATCCTCTCTTCAATCCCTTGTTCTCATGTGGCGCTGGCTCTGACATGGCTTCCAAAGAGATTTGGGCCAACAGCTTCAAATCTGGGATGCACTCTTCCCTTCTCTCAAGCAAGGATATATTGCTAGCTGCTTCCTCCTTGCAGATAATCAGATTGTGCTATGGCCTGTTGTCCCCATGAGGACACCTCCTCATTCTGCTACTGTGTTCAGCCACAGATGGAGCTTTCCCCATGAACATTAGGATTGAACCACACCAGGACAACATGTTTATTCACAGAGGTGCTCTGAATGTGCAGCTTCTCAGAGGGTCATTCCATGAAACCCCTCTTGCTCACAGAGACACAGAAGGAAGGACTTTCATCTGCTTAAATGAGAGATGACCCTATCTCTGGAAACATTCCAGGTCAGCTTGGGGCTCTGGGCAAACTGATCTAGTTGAAGATGTCCCTGCTTATGGCAGGGTGGGTGGACTAGATGACATTTACAGGTCCCTTCCAACCCAAAACATCCTATGATTGTAAAATCTTATCAAGTCTGGTCTGGGTCAATATCAAGTGCATGATGCAACCCACTCAAGCTCTTTCTGCTGGATAGTTTGCATGGAAAGGTGTGGATGGAGTCAAGGATTTCTCTGCAGCTGCATCTACCCAGCACCAACAGGGGTGTGAGCACCTGTCCCCTACAAGCCCATCCTCCTGCCCTACCCAAGGTGTTCAAACAAACTGCTATTGACTGCTTGGCAACTGGAGGGACTTGGGCAGCTTGGAAATTGGAAGGGAACCAATTCTATTTTTATCTTATTTTTATTTGATTGGGGTGTTTTTACTGATATCATTTCACCTGGAAGCCCCATGCCAGCTCTCCAACAGCTGCTCTTCTGTAGAAGTCACACCAGCTCTGGATGTTACCTTATGCAAGCATCAGAAAAGTTGGGAAGGAATTCAAGGGTGAAAGTCCACTGCATCCTGGGCAGGGGAGGGCAACATGACAGTCTGGTCCAGACTTCACTCACTCTTGTGAACACAGCCTGTGGTAGCTGCTCCATGGCCATTTGCCTCTTCCAGCAGTTTGCTGGCTGGGACATCTCCACACTCTGCACCCAAAGGTGTTAATGGTTGAGCAGGCCTGCCTGGGGTTCCCACAGGGCAACTCTCATGAAGGACACAGATCATGGACCGTCTAGAAACAAGATACAGAGTGCAAAGAGACTGATACTTGCAGAACAGGCAACCTTCATTCATCTGCTTCTGCCAAGTGGAAAGCATGCTGGTGGGCAATGGGAAAAAACACCCATCAGGCAAGGTAGAAAGTCATGCTAGAAGGTGGAAATGGGGAATGTGAACTTCCAAAGGAGACACTGACAGAGAAACCAAATTTTAGAATTGGTAGAAAGGTAATAAAGGGGAAAGGGACATAAAGCAAGAGCCAATGAAGCCACTTCATGGATGCTCTGCTCCCCCAGAAGGTGTTTAAAGCCAGGCTGAATGAGGCTTTGAGCAGTCTGATCTAGTGCAGGGTGTATCGGCCAGTGGCAGAGAGTTGGAACTACATGATCTTCAAGTTCCCTTCCAACCCAAACCATGAATTCTTCAGAGTCCTGTGGGCTGCAGAGGTGTAAGAAGCAGTAATTTGCTCTGTTGAACATTTGGAAGGGGAGAGAGGCCTATGACAGAAGTCCTCTCTCTATCTCTCCTTCCCTCCCTCTCAGACAATCAAGAGAATTAAGTTTGCAGAGTTCGGTAGGAGGCATCGGGCGTCAGCTACAATTAGTCACCCACTGCATCATAATTACTGCAAATGGTCCATTAAAGGAAAATTATCATCAATATGATATTATCAGACAGCGGGTAAATGAATAAAGGAAAGTGCTTATTCCTCCATTGTCCTGGTAATGGAGACGTCTTTGAAATTGATCATGTGAAGGATGCCACCTCACTTGGGGACTGACACCCGACCAGGGCCTGACAAAGTGTTCAAGGAAAGTGTGGACACGGTTTAATGGCCATGGTGGTGTTGGGTTGATGGTTGGACTTGATGATTTTGGAGGTCTTTTCCAACCAAAACCAATTCTATGAGTCTGTGATATTGGATAGAGGTGCAGATGTAGAGCATGGAGTCATAGGACAGAATCATAGGATCAGAGAGTATGTGAATCAGAGAATCTGTTGTTTCAGCTGGAATCATAGAACTGTTTTGGTTGGAAAAGGCATCTAAGATCATTGAGGCCAACCATCAACCCAACACCACCATGCCCACTAAACCATGGAATCACAGAATGGTTTGGTTGGAAAAGACCTCTAGCATCATCAAGGCCAACCATCAACCCAATACTACCATACCCACTAAACCATGTCCCAGAGTGCCATGGCCTACATGTTCTTTGAAGACCTCCAGGGATGGTGACTCCACCACCTTCCTGAGCAAACTATTGCAATGCCTGACCAATCATTAAGGTTGGAAAGGACCTCTAAGATTATCAAGTCCAACTGTCAACCCAGCACTACCATGAATACTAAACCATGCACCTTCAGCTAACTGTCCAAGCAGCAGATGGTGAGAATAGATCTGGACTCTTGAGCAAGGTGTCAGCTTGGTTCAGGACACCCTCACACCACTGTGCCTTCTGCCCAAGGGATCCAGAATCAACTTTGCAGAATCACAGAATCATAGAGGTTGGAAGGAACCTCTGGAGGTCATCCAGTCCAACCACCCCATTAAAGCAGGGTCACCCACAGCAGGTTGTCCAGGATCACAATGTCCAGGTGGATTTGGAATCTTTACAGAGAAGGAAACTCCACAACCTCTCTGGGCAGCCTGCTCCAGGCCTTCAGCACCCTCAAAGTGAGGAAGTTTCTTCTTACATTTAAACAGAACTTCTTGTGTTTGAATTTATGCCCACTGCCCCCTGTGCTGTAAGTGGGCACCACTGAAAAGATTATGGCTCCACCCTTCTGACACCTCTTGACATCCCCTTCTGCAGATGCTGCTTTAAACATGGTGTCAGCAAAGTTTAAGGGAGAAGACTCCAAGCCAGAAAAGGAAGCCTTTTCCTCCACAGCTGCACTTGGACATGAGTGGATCAGAAATGCACATCATGACAAAACTTTAGAACTCATCATGCTGACATTTGGCCCAAACTTCAGAAAGGTATCAACTAATTGGAGTTCTAGATCAACAAAGGTGATATTTGCATTTACTGTTGGGCTCTCAGTGCCAAATAGCTCTAGGAACCTCAAATTCCACCTTTACAGCTGGGAACTGGTGTTATGGAAGCAGAGATTTGGGAACACTGATGCTGGATAAATGAATCATAGAATATTTGGGGTTGGAAGGGATCTTAGTCATGAAGTTCCACCCCCATGAATGATCCATGTCCAGAATAGCATGAAGTGTCCTGCAAAATGAGAAAAACAAGGAGACCAGTAGATGAGATCTGACTCTGATGGGTCACCAAGAGATGTCCTGGGTGCTCAGACCACCTGAATAAAGTCTCTCTGCAAGACACAGCCTAATTACCTTGCTGGAAAATCCAAGCTTTAAGGGATGGGAGGGGTAACAGTGTCATGGCTGAAAAAGTCTCTTCAGACCTTCAAAATTGTGACCAAAAGTCAGAGAGCAGTTTTGAAGGACTGAAGACAACAGGGTCCTTCCAGAGCTGTGGGACACACTGCAAACCTATCTGGGCTTTGAATAGTTACTGAAGTAGAGGAACAGTGCAGGAAAAGTCAAATCTCGTTTCACACATTAAGACAGAGATCTTCCACCTAGGACCTTCAGGCCATGAAGGCTAAGGAAATTCCAGAAGTCTTTTCCAGCACAGAGATCAAAATCTTTCACCCTCACCAATATGGACTGTGGAGTTCCTGCAGCCACTGAAGTTCTGCTAATTAATTGGACATAGACAAATGACCTGCTACAACAGGGCTGCCTTTTCCCTTCCCCAACACATCAGTGGCCAGACACAGTGATCTCTTCTCCCTGCTATTAAATGACAGAACCAGAGGAAATGGCCTGAAGTTGTGCCAGGGGAGGTTTAGGTTGGATAATAGGGGAAAAAATTCTTTACTGGAAAGGTGGTCAGGCATTGGAACAGGCTCCCAGGGAGGTGGTGGAGTCAACATCCACAGAGTTGTTGAAAAAATGTGCAGACATGGCACTTTGGGACATTGTTTGGTGGTCACTGTGGTGTCTGGTCAATGGTTGGACCTGACGATCTTAGAGGTCTTTTCCAACCAAAACAATTCTATGATTCTATGAAATTTCTTTACTGAAAGGGTGAGCAGTCAGACATTGGAACAGGCTGCCCAGGAAGGTGGTGGAGTCACCGTCCCTGGAGGTGTTCAAGGGGAGATTGGATGTGGCACTTGGTGCCATGGTCTAGTCGTGAGGTCTGTTGGGACAGGTTGGACTTGATGATCCTTGGGGTCTCTTCCAACCTTAGTTATATTGTGATACTGTGATAGAGTCACCATCCCTAGAAGTGTCCAAAATAAGTGTAGACGGGGCATTTTGGGATGTGGTTTAGCAGCCATGGTGGTGTCAGGTTGGTGATTGGACTCGATGAACTCAGAACCACAGAATGGTTTTGGTTGGCCTCTAAGCTCATTGAGTCCAACCAAACCAATTCCAAGATACCAGGGTGACAAGGACCTTTGTGATGGCCCTTAGAGTAGATGAGTTCCATCCAGGTCAGCCAAGGCCACGATTTAGCTCTTCATGCTTTACCAAGAGTTCCCTGTGCCAAGAAGATCCAGGCTAGGTAGCCTTCAGAGAAGCGTGAGCGTCCGGCCGGAGCAGGAGTCCGCCTGCGGGTCCAGGCTTGGTGCAGCATCTCGGAGCTGCCATCGGTCTCAAGTGCAGAAAATAGTCAGTGAAGGGAGTAAAGCGGATCTGCTGCTATTCATTTCACAGCTGTAGTGGGATTAGTGGAACGAGGGCGCTGGGGTAAGCTGCCCCTTTTATCTCATTCAAACATGTTGCTAATTCAGCAGAGCACCGCAGCCAGGAGCAGCTCCCAGCCTAATCCACTGTATCATTCTCACCCAGCGTGAAGAAACGAGAATTTTAATCCACTCCCCAACCCCCTCCCACCCCCCCCAGCCCCCCCTCCACCCCATCAGCTGCTCCAGTGAGATCTGCCTGGCCTAACCAGGCATGGGGACCCACTTCGTGCCTGGCATTGCTTGCCCCAACCCCCTTGACTGGTCTTCTGGGAGAGGGAAGAGGTGGCATCTTAGTTGCAGCTCCCATCCTCTCCTCCATGGGTTTGAACTGGGCTGTTGGTGGTCCCACTCAACCCCAAGTTCTTGGGTGGCCATGGTAACAAATCACTGAGTGAATCAAGGGTAAATACATCTTGAGGGACTTCAACTGACAGCTTTGGGGTATGAGTTGGGTTGTTCTAAGGATCCTCTTCGAAACTGAGAAAGACAGCAGTGGAGAGGTGGTGTTTCTGCAGCAAACAGCAAAGCACCATGCAAAGTGCCCCACTGGCCAAGACAGACCTCCAGACCTTGGAATTTAGGAAGAGGACAAGTAACAGAAGACAGAGTGTCTAGGTCTCAACACTTTGTGGCTCTCCCTTTGAATTCTGCAGAGGGGTCAGAGCTCACCTTCCAGGCAGTATCAGTCTCTCAAAGCACATGCAATGAACTCGGAGATGTCTTCCTTCCTCTGGAAACACAGTCCCTAAACCATCTTCCACCACAACAGATGCCACTTAAGATACTTCCATTCAAAAAGCCAGACCACCTTTACTCCCAAACATTTCAACCATGCCTTAACTCCCAAGGAAATACTGATCCACAGCCCCATTTTCATAGAACTATACAATTGTTGCAGTTGGAAAAGACCTCTAAGATCATCAAGTCCAACCATTGACCTACCGCCACCATGGCCACTCAACCATGTCCCAAAGTGCCATGGCACTGTGAGAGCCCAAACATCATGGACCAGCATGCCAGATGACAAAAATAAGGTGGAAGAAGAGGCTCTGACTTGCCACTTGTCACACAACTGGTAGACTCTGAAGCTGGAGCTTAAGACCAGGCTGGATCAGACTTTGAGCAACCTGGTCCAGTGTGAGGTGCTCCTGCCCATGGCAGGGGAGTCGGAACAAGATGATCTTTAAGTTCCCATCTAACTCAAGTCATTCTATGATTCTGTGACTTACAGATGTTGGTGTAGACCGTTGCAGACTGATTCTAGCCTTAGGTACAGCTCAGCAAAACTCATCTAGGCTTGTGTACAACAGGTTGGAGACAGGAGGGTGCCATCATAACTCTGATTTTTTCCTTGTGTCAAACAGCACCTGCAAACAAGATGATGACAACTGACAACAGAGCCTCAAAAACATCAACATTTATGAACCTTGAAGTCACCTTCAGCCTACTCAGGTTCTGCTTGGGATCTTTTGGTATTGATATCTGTACATTTTGCATCCTGTTTCTCCAGCAAAGAGCTAGGATGTGCTTCCAAGTTACATTATACCAAGTGACCCTCTGCAAGGATTTTCCTTGCAGTGTAGAAGTTCTTCAGGGCTTTCCTGGATCAAGCCAAGTATGAAGCTGTCAGTACTTAGGACTAAGGGCAACCTGAAGCCCAGTACAAGGTTAAACCAATGTAGAAGGTGTACAGATCAGCCCACCAAATCCCATCAGTACAGCAAACCCAAATGACTCATAGCACTGGCTGAAGAAAGGTCATCTAGTCCAACCTCCCTGCAGTCAGCAGGGACATATTCAACTAGCCTGTTTATGTATAAATATCACATTTAAAATGCCAGTCTACTATGACTATTCAAGTCATGCCATGGCATGGTACTCCTAAGTATCAGGTAGAACTTGCTTACAGCAGAGTGCCCCAGTATACCAGAGTCATAACACTGTCCCAGTTTTCATTCCTGTGCTGAGAAGAGCTCACCTACATCCATCTCTCACCCAGCATACCTGTGGAATGTGAGGTAGGTTTCTCAGAGCCCCAGACAAGGTGACCTGGGATAGTTCCAGAGATGGGGCAACTACCACCTCTCTGGGCCACCTGGGCCAGGGTCTAACCACCCTCATCACAAAACAATCTCTTCCTTCTCTCCAGCCTAAATCTCCCTCTTTTTGTTTCAAACCATCACCCCTGGTCCTGTCACAACAGGCTCTGCTAAAAAAGTTGTGCTCATCTTTCTTATAGATCCCCTCTAAGTAGCAAAGGCCACAAGAAGGTCTCCCCAGACCAGACCTGGTGCCTTGGAGAACACCCAGAGATCAGGAAACACCCAATATCTGGGAAAAAAACACCCAGCATCTGGAAAACACCCAGAGGCAGGTAGGTGAGCCACAGAGAAGCACTGTGCTGGGTGTTCCTATACATACATATACATAGAATACATAGATACATAGAATAAACCAGGTTGGAAGAGACCTTCAAGATCATCGCATCCAACCCATCAACCAATCCAACACCACCCAAACATATACACAGCACCAGGTTGGTCTGAGTCCTCTACATCTCTCAGGGAATGACCCAAAGACACAGAGCTCTCATGCAATAGTTCCTCAGTGACATCCCACCTGATTTACCATGAGACAACCACCATCCTTCTCAAAGCCTTTGGAATTGAGGTCTACAAGTACCTGAAGGGAGGTTGTAGGCAGGTGGGGGTTGGTCTCTTCTCCCAGGCAACCACCAACAGAACAAGAGGACACAGATTTGATCTACACCAGGAGAGGTTTAGGCTGGATGTTAGGAAGAAGTTCTTCATAGAGAGAGAGAGATTGGCCATTGGAATGGGCTGCCTAGGAAGGTGGTGGAGTCACCATCACTGGAAGTGTTTAAGAAGAGACTGGATGAGGCGCTTGGTGCCATGGTTTCGTTGATTAGATGGTGTTGGATGATAGGTTGGACTTGATGATCTCAAAGGTCTCTTCCAACCTGGTTAATTCTATTCTATTCTATTCTATTCTATTCTATTCTATTCTATTCTATTCTATTCTATTCTATTCTATCCTATTCTAAAAAATCCAGCTTCACCCACCCTGACCCCAGCCTGCCTGGTCCAAGTCTTCTCCTCAAACACCTCCTTCCCCACAAATCCCCTGAACCTCTTCAGCTGCACACCAGTGAAAAGTGCATTAATAACACCCACCCCCCACCCCCACATACAAATCTCTCCACTCCCTCCCACTCTCTGATGGGCAATGAAACCTCCCTGAATTATCCCACTCGGCATGCTTACAATTTAATTACATTTAAAGTCAATCAAGAGCTTCTGGAGCTGAGTGGTTGTTAAAGGGCTTGTAGGGGAGGGGTGGGAGGAAAGGATGGGACAAAGACCCCCCCTCCTCTAGCTGATGTACACACACATCTTCTGCAAAATCATTAACAGCAATCTATTCTCTGACACCACACCCCCACCCCCTTCCCATCCCTTCTTCCACCCTGCCCATTTTGCTGAGCTTTCTGGGGCTTTCTGAGGAGCAAGCCCATAGCAAAAAGTCCCACAGGGAATTAGGGGTGGGGGTGGGTCAAGGACGGAGGTGGAGGAAGGTTGGAAAGAGGAAGGATAAGGCAGGCAGGCAACAACCTTCCCTGCTCCCCCGCCAGCTCCACCCCGGTGTCATTGAGGGATGGCACGCGCCGTGGTTTTAATTAGGTGGAGGTAATTGCCTTGGTGCAGAATAACAGCGTTGGAGCTGGTGGGAAGGGAGAGGGGTTTCAGGCTTGGCTGCCCCCAGGAGCTGGGGGAGGGAGGGTTTGGTCGAGTGGAGGTCTTGGAGTGAGTGATGAGATTAATCCATCGCTCCAAAAGGA
This sequence comes from Dryobates pubescens, assembly GCF_014839835.1. Taxonomy (NCBI): domain Eukaryota; kingdom Metazoa; phylum Chordata; class Aves; order Piciformes; family Picidae; genus Dryobates; species Dryobates pubescens. The sequence goes on along the minus strand of NC_071625.1, from coordinate 13,908,402 downwards.
CAAGGGCAAGCGGGGTGGCTTAACCCTTGCACCCCCGTGCTGTGCACGAGCCTGCTTGTGTCAAAAAGCAGGAGTGGAGAGGGTCCAGCCTGGAGGAATGAATAGGGTCTGGTGGGTTCCCATGGTCCTCTTGAATTCTCCTGTGACTCCCTGCAGTGTTTGCCATAGGGGAGGCTCAGAGCACCCCAAGGACAAAAAGCAGAGGAGTGAAGAGTTTGTCCACTAGCAGAAATCAAAATGATATTCCCCTAAAGCATGAGAAGAGGCAGGTGGAAGGACTGCCTCATGTCCCTGCACATCCCAGCCAACAGCCAGGCTATCACCACAAGCAGCAGAGTCCCTTGGGACAACTCAGAGCATGGCCAAGGAGCCTGGTGTGTTTACACACTGTGCCAGAAGAGCTTATCACACAGGAAGAAACAAGATCTCTGGAGCCCTGACCTCACTTCTGCTCCCTGCCCTCCCAGTCCCAGTGGGCAAACCCTTCCTGAGCTCAGGAGAAACAAGTGAAGCACTGGAGCATGATACTTGATTGTCTCCACTGGCAGGTCAGTATAGAGGTCACATCCATAGAGCTTATGGGTGAACCCTTCTGGCCTCAACAGCCCCTAACCGTGTCCACAAGCCACCCAGGATCACAGCATGACTCTGGGTGGAAAGGCTGTTAAGTCCGGTGCTGACAGTTAGGGATGGTGACTGAAGGTCCATGCTGTGGTCCTGGTTAGTGTGCAAACCCAGATGACAATGACTGCACCTCAAGATGTTCCTGGGTGTGTTTCCTCCGTGGAGGCTTTCCTGGCAGCAGATCCGAGCTGACTCAGGAGCTCACTTTGCCCTGAGCACACCAGGACACGGGGTCTCTTTGGAACAAGCACTTTGAAACCTCCTCCCACATAGGCTGTAGCTACTCAAACATCTCCTGCATGGCCCCAGCAGCTGGGATAAATATTTATGAGGGATGTCAGTGTTGGGTTTCAGGACACACGCCAAACACTAACCACTTGAGGTTAGCAAGAAACTGCCCCCATTGGCATATTATTGGATAAGTGTCCATTACAGGGCCTGACTCCTTCCTCCCAGGCAGATGGGAGGAGATGTTCTCAGAGACAGGATATTGGACGAGATAGTGGCATCCCCAGCGTTCCTTGATGATTGCTCATAAAATTAGCCATGCCTTCAAAACATCCCTCCCTTGTCGATATTTAACGGCAGGCTGCTGCGAGGGGGAGAGGCCTTGCCCAGCTTCCTGCTGCTTCAAAAGGCTGCTGAGAAGGCTGCCCGAGGGGACTTGCACAGCCCTCTCCCAGCTTTGGCTTTCCATCCCCGTTAGGAACTCCAGCATGAGTTACAAAACCGCTCATGGTGTTGTGAATGCCAGCTTGTGCTAGATGCTGGAGTGCTCCCCAGCAGCAAACCCCTTTGGTCATCTTCCCCTTCTGCAAAATTTGATGTTCCATAGTATCACAGAATCTACTACTCAGAGCCCCATCCAGTCTGGCTTTGAACACTTCTGGGGCAGAGCATTCACAGCTTCTCTGGGAAGCGTGGTGCATTGTCTCACCAGTGAAGCAATTCTTCCTAATATCCAGTCTAAATCTCCCCTCTTTTAGTTTAAAGCCATCACCCCTCATCCTGTCACTCCATGCCCTGGTAAAAAGTCCTTTGTCATGTTTCCTGTAGCCCCCTTTAAATACTGGAAGGCCACTATAAGGTCTCTCTGGAACATTTTCTTCCCCAGGCTGAACAACCCCAACATGAACCTGTTGGAGCAGGCTCAGAGGAGGCCACAAAAAGTTATGCAAGGGCTGGAAGCTGTGATGACAGGCTGAGGCAGTTGGGGTTGTTCAGCCTGGAGAAGAGAAGACTCCACAGAGACCTTCTGGTGGCCTTTCAGGACTTAAAGAGGGCTACCGGAAAGCTGGGGAGATACTTTTTATCAGGTCCTGTTGTGACAGGACAAGCAGTGATGGTAAAAGAAGGAAATTTAGCCTAGATATTAGGAAGAATTTCTTCACTGTGAGGAGGGAGAGACCCTGGCCCAGGTTGCCCAGAGAGGTGGTAGGTGCCCCATGCCTGGAACCATTCCAGGTCAGTTTGCCTGGGGCTCTGAGAAAGCTGCTCTAGTTGCAGATGTCGCTGCTGACTGCAGGGGGCTGGACTGGACAAACTCTGAAGCCGCTTTCCAGCCCAAACCATCCTATCACTCTACGATGGCAATGAGGCAGGCAGTGAAAAAGCCTCTGTGCTTGAAGAGCTTCTTTTCCAAGCTTAGTGATTCTGTCTTTCTATATGTGTAGACCTGGTGCTTCAGGAAATGGGTTTGTGGTTGTGGTAGTGTTGGGTCAATGGCTGGACCTGACGACCTTCGAGGTCTTTCCCACATTATTCTGCGGTTCTGTTCCAGGGTTGTGCTCTGTATCCCTTCTTTGTTTGATAAGATCTTGGCCCCAGTGATGCCTCCTCGGGATTTAAATGTCTTGCTGGAGTAAATAGCAGCAGATCCTCTATAGGTAGCTAAATATACATGCATAAAATTCATTTGCAACAATAAGAGAAGTGATGACCTGGCAGTTTCCCTCCCCGCCTGTCAAAGCTTCCTCCGCAGCGCCGAGAGGATGGATTAGAAATGGTTTGATGTATGGATGGGTGAAGGGATGAAGCAACCAGAAGTGGATGGAGGGGAGATGCCTCTTGTCAGTGTGTTTCACTTCTCAATTTTACAGACCTAAAACACTCGGGCTGCTGAAAGCTTTTCTGCTTTCAAAGGTGGCTCCAAGTGTAGCTGCTCAGCAGGTATAACTTTGCTCACTCGTTCTCATGGCTCTGATTCATGAACCTGACCTTGCTCCCTCACATCCCCACTCTGATGCTGGTTGTCAGGGGCCACTTACCCCAGAGCAAAGCCCCCCTGAGAACTGATTTCTCCTGCAATGGAGAAGAACGTCTCTTTCAGAAGGATGCTGCTATAAAATGCCTCTCTTGCAGACCTACATGACCATATGGTGTCCCACCCAAAGAGACTAAATGTCCCTGGAGAAGCTCTCTGCTTCTCCAGATTTCCTCTTCTCCAGATCTTCTACTCCTAATGCAGTGACACACCCAAAACCACCATCACAGGAAACCAGTATGAGAGATGTGTACTGGATGGAGGAACATACTCAGGGAATAGTTTGCCCAGGGAGGTGCTGGAGTCACCATCCCTGGAGGTTTTCAGGAAATGTTAGGACGTGACACTTCAGGACATGGTTTAGTGGCTTTGGTGGTCTTGGGTTGATGGCTGGACTCAATGATCTTAGAGGTCTTTTACAACCAAAACAATTGTATGGATTCTATGACTCTAAGATCCACTGCTTGTCCATTCCATGGGCTCCTACACCAGCTTTATTGCTGCATCACACGAGGACAACCATCCATTTTCATTTCCCAAGCTAAGATGGGCCAGGCTATGGGGGACTAAGGCTGAAATCTATCTCAGCATGGTCTGGACAGGACATCTGTGAACATGATGGGGAAGGTGATACAAGCACTTGCTCTCCAGAACAGATATCTCCAAGCACTTAGAAATTCCTCACTTTGAGCTCAACTCCATCACAATAGAGGTGCCAGAGACAGAGATGGAAAAGGAAAGAGGCAAAGGCTCTGGTGACCAGGTCCTTGGTCCACTTTGCCAAACACCACACATTCATAAGAGGCCACAGACCTACCACACTGTCCCACAGAAAGCATCACATGAGAATGAGAGGATGTCTGTCACAAGATGTGCCCATCCAGCTACCTCCATCACATCGCCACAGTTTCCTCTACAACCCATCATCTGCCCCAAGTCAATTTGGTTCTGTCTCCAGAGAATAATTAATAAGCTTGGAATATTTCCAGAGTGCTCCTCTTGACACTTATCCAACACCTTGTCCCAGGGTGCTTTGCAGGGGTTGGATCTAGGCATCTGAGCCTGACTATCTCAGCTGAGGGGGCACCACAGATCTTCTAGCAGCAACACAACAAAGTCAAACAGGTTGTAAAGCCTAGATACCACGAAAGAACTCACCAAAAAGAGCTTTTGGAGCAGAATGGTGTTAAATCTGTATGTATCTATATGATGTTTTCCTTAGAATCATAGGATAGTATTGATTGGAAGAGATTGAATCAAGTCCAACCATTTAACCCAGCACTGCTAAATACACCACTAAAGCATGTCCCTCAGCACCACATCTGCATGGCTTTTTATTCCCTCCAGGGATGGTGAATGCACCACTGCCCTGGGCAGCCTGGGCCAGGTTTGGCAACCCTTTTAGTGAGATTAAAATTCTCCTTAAACCTCCCTCCTTGCCTTACCTATCAACTTGAGATGAAGCCACCAGCCCTTGGGTGTCCTTGCAGCTGAGGTTTGTACTGGGTAGAACAGGGATGTAACTAGAGACCAGGAAAAGATGGACAGAAGGTTCATGCAGCAGTTGGGATGCTGCCTTCTACCCCCACTCCAAAAGTTCTGCTAGGCATGGAGCTCTGGCCACTCCACCCACCCACAGCAGCAGTATTGGGAGTGCTCTTTCATGTAGTGTTGCTTTGGCTTTCCAGGATCTGAGGAGGACACTGCCATGCAGCATCTATCTCAAGCATCTATTGATCCCCAACTCTATGAAAATGATTACACTTGACCCAAGGCTGCCCTCATTCTGGTGTCTGAGCTGGAGAGGAGGATGAAGCTGCTCAGCTGAGCATGAGCTATGGAGGATGTGAGACTAAGCAGCACTGCAAGAAGGTAAACGTGCTATACTGAGTGAGGAGAGGCTCTCCCTCCATCCTGCTGGCACCTCCTGGCCCTTGTGAAGCTCCAGTTTGATAACATGTGTCTGCAGCTACTGCATGATGAGGTGATAGGAGAAGGGGCAATGGTTTTAAACTAGAGCATGGGAGATTTACACTGGGCATTAAGGAAGAAGTTCTTTACTGAGAGGGTGGTTGGTCACTGGAATGGGTTGCCCAGAGAAGTTGTGGACACCTGAAAGTGCTTAAGACCAAGCTGGATGAGACATTAAGCAGCCTGGTCTAGTGGGAGGTGTCCTTGATGATCTTAAAGGTCTTTTCCAGCTTCAACCATTCTACAATTCTATGACAAGAGACCCAAAATGTTCCCATATAGAGCTGGTCTTGGGCTGTATTTATCAAGCCCACTAGACCTGGTCCCACTGACACCATCAGGACCTTCCAGCTTGACTGGTTGTAGGAAGGGACCCTGCAAGACTCCTTTCTCCCTCAGCCTACTTCTTTTGCCTAGATATTATCCTGGAGCATGAAAAAACCCTTCAAACAGAAACTAATCCTTTTGCAAACTGCCCTGAACTGGGACCTGAAGAAAGAGGCTGCCTCAGAAGCATGGCCCTTGCCTGGAGCTCCCGAGCAGAGAGGGAAATGGAGGGATATCAACTGAAAGCTGATGTTCTGCAGAGCTGGCTGCACACACTTATTGGTGAGTTGAGTTGGGGGGGGCTTTGCTTCCAGCACAGGAGGGTTATCAAGGGATTTGCTGCTGTTTGCAAAACTTCTGCATGGATTGGGAGGGAGAGGGAGAGGTTTTCCAGCCGTCAGCAGAGCACGATTTAGCATCTGCAGAGTTGAAAATGACCCTTGTGATTACACCTTCTTTAGGGGACCTGGATTTTAGATTTCTCCATGTGTTGGCTAGAGATGTTCGTGCCTGCTGCTTGGGGGAGGGCTGTGTGGGAAGACAAAGGACTGGCTGAGGGGACAGCCCACTACTGAAAAAGTCGTTGCTCCAGAAGGAAAAGGCTGTGCTGCTCATCCCTGCAGTTAACAATCTCCTCAGACCTGTGATTCAGGGCTGAGGATGGGATCATAAAACCAAAGAATCATGGAATCCCAGCATTGTGGGGGTTGGAAGGGACCTCTGGGGATCATCAAGTCCAGACCCCCCTGCTAAAGCAGGGTCACCCAGTATCACAGTGTCCAGACGGGTTTGGAATCTCCCCAGTGGAGAGGACTCCACAAACTCTCTGGGCAGCTTGCTCCAGGGTTCCAGCACCCTCACAGCAAAGAACTTTTCCCTCATGTTCAGATAGAATCTCCTGTGTTCCACTCCATGGCCATTTCCCCTTGTCCTCTCACTGGACATCAGTGAAAAGTGCCTGGCTCCAGTCTCTTGACTCCTACCTTTTAGCTCTTGCTGAGCATTGATCAGATCCCCTCTCAGGCTGCTCTTCTCCAGGCTCAACAGCCCCAGGGCTCTCAGCCTTTCCTCCTCACAGAGATGCTCCAGGTCCCTCAGCATCTTCAGAGCCTTCACTGGATTCTCTTCAGTAGCTCCCTGTCTCTCTTGAGCAGGGGAGCGCAGAACTGGACTCAGGACTCCAGGCATGGCGTCACTAGAGCAGAGTAGCAGTGGGGAGTGATCTGGGCACTCATATTTCTCCTCTGGGAGGCAAGGAGCAATTCATTTGGTGTTCAATTTAACCCTGATGACCCCCTAGTAATCTGTGTCTGGTGTTCCTGGAGATTAACATCAGAAAGATGGAGACTTATGAAGAGCTTTTTCTTAAAGACTAATTTACCTAAAGTGTGTGTTTGGAGACTGGGTTAGATGCCCTTTAAGGGTCCCTTCCAACCTAAACCATTCAATGATTCTGCAAAAACCATGGCCATATCTCATGGGAGAGGGACCTCTTCTAGAACACAGAAAAGAAATAGCAAGGAAGGAAAGCAAAGTCTGTGATGAGGATAAAAATCTTCTTAGTGAGAAGGAAGATCTTTGCAGAAGAACATCAGTGTCTCACCTGGGCCGTGTTGAGCATAAACAAGTCAGGGATGAGGAGAAGGAGAAAAGAGTGAAAAGAGGAAACTTCTGTTCCTGTTTCTAGTTCAGAGAGACCTTTAGCGCAGGTCAGCTTCTGTAAGTTAGCCTAAATGTTGCTGAAGCTGGGGAAAGTATCTGCTTTTAAAAACAAAGGAGCCACCAAGGTCTGGACCCAAGGTTAGGCTATGGTTTGAGTCGGGATTGGGTCTGTCTGAGCATGAGAAAATGGGAAAATCAGGTGAGCAAAGTGAATGCTGAAAGGATGTGCCAGGCACAAGCCTGGGTGGCATGGCCTGCAGGTGCTCTGGAAGAGCTTGCCAGCTCCCCAACACGTGGGAATTGTACCCCAAACCAGCCAGGCATGAGCCAAGGCATGAGGATTGTCACAGAGAGCAGGGAAGGATCCCAAAAAGCACTCTTGTAGGAGCACTCCTGGTGTCCAGCAATGAGAAGAGAGGGAGTTTGCAGGGAATCCCAGGCTCCAACCCTGATATGTCATTGACCCAAGGAGGAAAACTGATCCAGAACATCCTCCAAAGCCCATCTGGAGATGCAGGCAAGCCATAGACAAGCCCTCTGAACCATTTCCCTGTGCTGGGAAGAGGAGGTGTCCATCCTTTCTGGCCTGGTTGGCAGGTACCTTTCAACTGGGCACTGCCCTCCACTACTGGGGTACAGGGAGCTGGATGAAAGCCACATCTGGTTCTCAGATGTCCCCCACTCTGTTCCCCAGCCTTCCCCTCCTATAGGGCACCTGCCACGGAGGGCCACTTGGCTTCCTCGCCCTGAGAGCAGCACCAGGTCCCCAGTCACTGTTAGAAGACACCCTGGCTGGCACCCAGGGCTGACACTTGATGCATCACCACCTCCTGCTGAAGAGACACTGAGCACAGTCCCCACCCACGGGCTTCCCCCAGGGTCGCCACCACTAGCCCCTGCAGCGTGAGACTCAGCGGTGCACGGAGCTGCCCTATGAGCAACACCCCAGCCACAAGGTGCATGCTGCTCAGACCAGCCCCACCACTGCACACCCAAGCATAGTGAAGTCATCTCCAGAAGGTCCCATTTGGAGAAGAAGGATGGTGTATGGTTCAATCAGGTTTACAGTTGAGATACGTGCTGGGACAAGCCCTTTGCAGGGCACCAGGGCACGGAGCTATTTGGCTCAACGAGGGTTTACGTCATGGAGAGAAGATGCCACCTCTTACCCAGGGGCCTCCCTGTGGGAAGGAGCATCTCCACATTCCTGGAGGTATATTCTAACCGGCACAGACTGTGCTAGGAAACATAACAAGCCACAGGCTGCAGGGATCTTCTTACACCGACAGGGCCGAGAACCTGGCAGCAGAATGTGTGAGGCTCCAGCAGAAGATATCTTCTCATGCAAGGGGACAAAATATAGCAGACTCTAAACTGACACGGCCAGAGGTCCCAACACCAGGCTAAGGTTTCATCCTGAAAGGACAGGTGGGCCAAGGACCACAGCTAGCCTGTTGGACACAGACTCAGGGCAATCGCCCACCCACAGGGGATGGGCAGTCTACCCTCAGCACTGGGGGTGGGAGCAAGCAAGCCACTCATCACCATGTCCCCCTTCCTATGCTTCTGTCTTTGATCCCTGCCTTTCCCCACACTCCCTCTCTCAAGCTGTTAGACCTCACACCCCATTGTATTGTTCCAACACCTACCACGTGGTTGCACCATCCCATAGAACACCTATTGAGGTTGGATGGTCAACCCTTGGATCATCCCAAGACTCATTCTTCCTGTCAGAACTTTTACACCCCATTTCCAGCCTTGGAGCTTTGCCAGGAGCCACTACCTCACTCCCAGGGCATGGAGCAGCCCAGAATGTCCTTGGCAAGCTGGAACCAGCACCAGGTCTCCTGGCCATCTCTTTCTCCACAGCCATTTCTTCTCTGAGATCAAGAAGGGTCCTTGATGCACTCAGTTTGGCTGCTGTCACAGTCACTTCATAGATTCCAATTGTCTATTTTTATCCAACAATTCCCTTTATTGGGCTTTTTGGTTTGTCCAGGAATTCAGATCAATAGAGTTTCCTGAGGAGAACACTGGCTTTGTGTCCTCCTCTTCTCCCCAAAGGAATCTGTTGTCCTACTGTACCCAAACACCCCACTGGCATGGCTGGAGCCAAAGGTTTTGAAGCTGGAGGGGATCCCTGATTGTCTGGTCATCACTGAGGGTCATGCTGGTAGGGATGTTCCCTTCCCAGGGTGGGAAGGCAACACCAGTTTCTCCTCCTCTCTCGTATAAGGCCAGGCTGAGAGAGTTGGGGTTGTTCATCCTGGAGAAGAGAAGGTTCTGAGGAGACCTTCCAGTGGCCTTTCAGTACTTAAAGAGGGCTACAGGAAAGCTGAGGAGAGACTCTTAATCAAGGAGTGTGGTGACAGGACAAGGGACAATGGTTTTAAACTAAAAGAGGGAGATTTAGAGTGCATACAGCAGGTGAATCTCTCATAGTACATGAGGAAAGGCAGAAGGGTTCACAATCCACGCTGGCATTCCCCAGCACAACCAGTTTTACTGGGCCTATATCAAGCTGGACAGGCAACAAAGGGCAGAGATGGAAGTTGGGAGAGATGTTCTCAGAGAAGCACTGCAAGGGTTTGCAGCCCACACCCATAGCTGCATCTCACATCCTGGATTGTTCATCTTTCAGACCCAGCTTCTGGAGTCTGGAGGTGATGTAGCTTCTAGCACAACACCATCTGCCTCTTCCCTCATCACTGATGTGACATTCCTATCCAAGCCAGGAAAGCACATTGTCATGGCAGGAGGGTGAGATCCATCACCAAAGAGAAGGGAAGGATCAAGCCTAGGTAAAGCCACCATTAAGTATCCCCAGCCCTACTACAAGCTGGGGACCATCAGCATGAAACACATTGGGAAAGGAGACATCTTGATGGCACCAAGAGCTCTCACAGGACATGTCCACCGTGTGAGGCTGCAGGGAAACAATGACAATCTTGCTCAGAGTGACCCCTAAAGGCTGTGAAGCTGAAGCAATGCAAAGAGAGGGATTTTCTCATTCTGTCCTCACAGCAGAGGACAGCCCTCCCATCTTTTCCATGTCCTCCACTGGACCCAATCCAACAAACAGATCCATGTCTCTGCTGTGCTGAGGACTCCAGAGATGATCCCAGCACTGAGGGCAGGGTCTCAGCACAGTGGAGCAGAGGGGCAGAATCATGTCCCTCAACCTGCTGGCCACAAGATGGATGTGACTCCAAACCCTACATGTGTTGAAGAAGGGCACGGAGCTGCTGTGTGCTCTCCTGCAAAACTGTAGAATCATAGAATCATCTTGGTTGGAGGAGACCTTGATGATCAAGTCCAAGATAGAATAGAATAGAATGGAATAGAATAGAATGGAATGGAATAGAATAGAATAGAATAGAATAGAACAGAATTAACCAGGTTGGAAAAGACCTTTGAGATCATCAAGTCCAACCCATCACCCAACACTATCTCACCAACTAAACCATGGCACCAAGCACCCCATCCAGTCTCTTCTTAAACACTTCCAGTGATGGTGACTCCACCACCTCCCTGGGCAGCACATTCCAGTGGACAATCACTCTTTCTATGAAGAACTTCTTCCTAACATCCAGCCTAAACCTCTCCTGGCACAACTTGAGACTGTGTCCTCTTGTTCTGTTGGTGGTTGCCTGGGAGAAGAGACCAACACCCTCCTGGCTACAACCTCCCTTCAGGTAGTTGTAGAGAGCAAGAAGGTCTCCCCTGAGCCTCCTCTTCTCCAGGCTAAGCAACCCCAGCTCCCTCAGCCTCTCCTCATAAGGCTGTGCTCCAAACCCCTCCCCAGCTTTGTTGCCCTTCTCTGGACTCGTTCCAGCAACTCAACATCTTTCCTAAACTGAGGGGCCCAGAACTGGACACAGGACTCAAGGTGTGGCCTGACCAGCGCTGAGTACAGGGGCAGAATGATCTCCCTGCTCCTGCTGGCCACACTGTTCCTGATCCAGGCCATTAAGTCCAAAATGCTCAGGCATCATATGGGATCTGATGCTGTCATCACAACTGCATAATGAAGGAGCAGGATCCAACATACACATTGCACTTCAATCCTAGAATGGGAAAGTCCAAATATCCCAACCCAGGATGTTTTTAACCATGCCCACAGCTCAGTGTAACCCGAGAGCCAGCAAAATTAAAACCACTCATCACAGGATTTTGGTGGGAGGAGATGAATGTGCTGGAACCATGACAGCTCACAGGCCAGAGGGACATGTTCTTCCAGAACTGTGAAGTGAGAAACTCATCACCTGGAGGCCACAGCCAGGAGAGTCCCAGAAATGGACAAAGCCAATAGGCTGTGCAGTGCTCAGTGTTTCTGCTTTGAGGCAGGTTTGCTCCTCTTCTTTTTCTCCTCTAATCCTTCACCAAAACATTCTGTTCCTTTCTGGGTAGGACTTTTCATCTCTGGTTGATTTGGGTACTGCTCTGTTCCATAAAGTCTTCCAATTCACTTGGCTTCCTGGTGCAAACTGTAAAATAGTGGCTCTGAGTCCACCAGGACATAGAGAAACTGGGGGGGGGGAAACAACAATGAAGGCCTATGAGTCCAGCAAAACATGGAGAAACTGCTAAAAAAAGTACCTCTGAGTGTACCAGAACCCAGAGAAACTGCTAAAAATGTACCTCTGAGTGCACCAGACCATGGGAAAATGGGGAATATGGTCCAAAAAGGGAAGAGAAAGTGCTTTGAAGGACAGGAGACTATGATGATGGGCATGTTTAAACTACAGGCATGGCTCAGATGTATTCCTTCCAGATTCAGTAGGACAAATCCTCCTCATAAATCCATTTAAAAGACATCCCTTGGGCTAAGCTCAGGACCTCCTCTCCCAGGCTCTGCATCTGCCAGAGATGACATTTTCACAGAATCACAGAATTGTTGTGGTTGGAAAAGACCTCTAAGATCATCAAGTCCAATCATCAATCTAACACCACCACTGCCATTAAACCCTGTCCCTAAGTGTCCTATCTACACATGTCTTCAGACCCATGGAGCCTCCATGGCCGTGCTGCAGCTTCTGCAGGACCCTAGGACATGGGTAGAACACCTCAGTGGGACAGGGCAGAAGGTCAGGCCCTGTAGATGGACAAGCTTTCATCGCAAGGCGCAGGTCCAAGCAATGAGCTATTCTGGGCATCTCATTTTCTCTCCCGTGCTCTGTTGATCAGTTTTCCTTTGGCTCTTCCCCAGTAGACACAGTTCTCCTCTTGACAGGCTGGATGTGCTCTCCTTCCCCTCCAAAAGTCATCCCCCCTCCAAATCATCCCTGCCTGGGTCACTTTGAGCGCTGCAGTTCTGAGCACCCATGGCTCACGTCAGCATTCCCTGGAGCCACGGAGTGTCTGAAGGAAGAAGGAGGCCACCAAAGTAAGAAGCTGCTTTTGAAACATGAAAGTTTCTGCTATGCAAGAGAAGCTGGTGCACATCTCAGACCTTAGCAGATTCGTGCTAAGGTGACACCTTCTGCTGTCCCCATCTCTCTCAATCCTTGTCTAGAGGAACTAGAGCACTCATAGAATGGTTTGGGTTGAAAGAGACCTTAAAGATTCTCCATTTTAAACACCCTGCCATGGATAGGGGCACCCCCTATTAGACCAAGTTCCTCAAGTCCCCACCCAACCTAGCTTTGAACACATTTAATGCCACTAAAATTCCACATGACACTGATTTTGTCTACAGGTCCCATGTGAGTGCCCATAAACCCTCTTTGGATGCTTGCACTTTGCAGAGATGTCTTCTCCTTTTCAGAACCACCAGGCTCCTCCTTCCATCTGTTTCTCAAACTCTCCTCTGAGGAGAGGAAGGAGCTCTGAGAGTGACAAGGAGACATGTGTCAGCATCACCACTGCTCGTCACATCACTGCCACTCATCACGTCACCACTGCTCATCACACCTCTCATCACTCACGCACAGCCTGATGTCTGACACCAACAGGTTCATCAGGTGGCTCAGACAAGTGGTGTCAGGAGGACAATCCACCTTGCCAAGTGCCCAAGGGTCAGATCAACATGATCTTGCTGCCTGAAGAGGCATTGAATGGAAAAAAAGGTCCCTGTTTCAGACAGGGAGATGTTCCAGGAGCTTGCCAGCTCATAGCAGTCCAGAAAAGACTGAAGAAACGGTGGGAGGTTTCAGTGGAAGTTCCTGGCTCTTTAAAGCCTCCAATGAAACTGTGGTTCAGGAGACATATGCAGACTTTGGGGCACCCAGCTAACCAGCCAACCTACCAAGATCCCACAGGCCACTGAAAATGGACAGAAATTGTGTTTTCTTCTCTGAAATAAAGATGGCAGCTGCCAGCCCCAGCCAAATGAGACCAGAGGGTTGCATCCAGGCAGGATGGGCACTGAGAGGTGTGTGCAGAGCATCACCTCTTCCCCAGCACAAAGCCAAGCACTTGATCCATCCATGAGGAAGCACCTGGATGAAATCATGCAGAAAGTACCCCAGAAGCCCCATCTTGCCCTCTCACTCCTACCAGCCCTGCATCTATCTCTCCCACTGTGACCTCTTCCTGTAGTGCCTCTGCATGGCCAAAGTAGAGCTGCTTAAGGTTGATGCACATCTTGTGTCACAGCCAGAGGCTGGCAAGAGGGAGGTGCAGGCAGATCAAGAATTGAGCACTGTTGGGTTTATTGGTGGGAAGCAGAATCAAAGGTGGTATTTTCATGAGGGTTATGTGTTATGGCATCTCTGCCATGTGTCCAGAGACCAAGGGGTGAGCCTGGGTGTCCAAAGTCTCTTCCAGATGGGGTTGTCCCATTTGTGCTGGTCTTGAAGCAAGGAAGCCACCCTGGCTACATGGTCCTGGCCACTGGCTTCCTCTTTGGTGAAGACAATTGCTCTCCAGGTGCTTTAAGCTTTGGAGAGGCTGGGAAGTTAGCAGCCTTGTTGAAACTGAGTGCTAGGAAATCATCTCATGGAGGACTTCTGTGAAGAATGAATATCTCCAGCACCACAACTCAACACAACCTGTTTCACACACAGGCCAGCCAGGTGCTCCCAGGTACAAATCCAGAATAACTCTGATGCATTTGTAGGACTTTTTACTTGTCCTCCAGTGTCTGAAGTGCCACTTATACTTCTTCATCTCTTTTTTCTGCAGCAAAGAGATGTGGCCATGGGCTTCATGTTTAGATGATCCTCTCCCCTGAGTGTCAGGACTCCCATCTCAAGTCAGAAGAACAGAGCTCTTCAAGAGCAGCCAAAAAGCTGCCCATATTCAAGCTATAACCTCCCATTTCTGGTGCCCAGCTGCCAATCCATGGTCTCAGAGCTAACCCTGGGAAATCCCTGCAACTCCTAGACCAAAGCAGGTGGCAATCATCTCGCTCTGACAAAGGTTAGCCAGGATGCCAGGGCCTGTGTTGAGTAGAAAAAGTGAGTCCAGTCAGAGAGACTGGCCAGGGACATTGTTCTTCACCCCTCAGGATCAGAGTGATGTGAATGGTGAGTAGGAGGGAGAAGCTGCACTGGTGGTAAACTGTGGAAAAAAAACACCTAAAAATGTATGTTCTTGTCAGCCTGAAGTCACTCTTTTTATGGGGTGGAATCACACTTGGGAAGATGCAAAGTGCGATAGTAGCAGCCTTGCACAAGGCACTGGTCTAAGGAGGCAGGCACAGCAGGGGGTGGGAAAGGCTTTCATTAAATCAAGTGACATCACCAAAACTACTCCAGCCCAGTGCTCAGGAGCACCAGCCCATCCCTCTCATTCCCACATATGAAAAGACCTTCCAGGGCAGGGTTAAATTCCTAGCACCTGGAGCATCCCTAGATGAGTGTTTCAGCTGAATGAAGGAGGTTGAGGGCTCTTCTTCACTTCCAGGCCTCAATCACTGAGCATGGAACCTCTGACCTTTGGCTGGCCTGGGTGAGGTTTCAAGGTTCTGTGTGGAGGCAGAGGAACATCGTCAGAGGGATAACCCTCTCCTCACCCTAATGCACATGAGTGTCAGAGGTGATAGTTTTTGTTAGAGCCCAGGTCCTCCCAGATAAGGACAACCATGATGAGCTGGCATCTATATGACATTTAAACAGGGCTTGGCTCCATCACCTCCCATTAATTGCTTCCTTTTTCCTGGTTAAAATCCCACTCCTCCTGTTTTTTGGAGCAGATCAATACCAGCACATTCAGAACATCCAACCAGTAGCTTTTCACACCAGTCTTTCAAGAAACATTATGAAAGTGGCCAACAGAAGGACCTCAAAAGGGCTTGAAGAATGGACAGCTTAACTATGTCCCTGCTTACTGCAAAGGGATTGGACTTTAAAGGTCCCTTCCAACCCAAACCATTCTGTGATTCTAAGCCAACAACTATCCCAGCACTGCCTACTGGCTTAGAGGGGCCCAGTACCATGGGAGACATCTGGGAGTGGGTAAGGAGATAAAACCTGCCAAGGGACAGATCAAAGGGTGGATGCACAGGCAGATGATGGAGAGGTACAGTCAGTAGATGGATGCAGTCCTAAAGTCCTGTCTGGCAAAATAAATGAGACAGGGATATGAATAAGCAAATGGAAGATGCCTGCTGTAGGTGGATGGATGAGTGACAGATTTAGATCGGACATTAGGAAGAAGTTCCCTGCTATGAGGGTGGTGAGACATTGCAACAGGTTGCCCAGGGAGGTGGTGGAGGTCCTATGCCTGGAGACATTCAGGATTGATGGGGCTGTGAGTAGCGTGCTCTAGTTGAGTATGTCCCTTCTGACTGCAGAAGGGTTGAACTAGATGACTTTTGAAGTTTTCTTCCAGCCCAAACCATTGTATGATTCTGTGATCCATGGCACTTCTAGATGGGTGCTGGAAATCAGGGTTGGGGAGGGAACACCAGAGAATCAGAATTGTAGAACTGTTTCAATTGGGAAAGACCTCTAAGGAATATAGACAGGAAGAGAAGGGATGTGTGTTTGGGACACACACCATAGAACCATAGAACTGTTTTCATTGGAAAATACCTCTAAGGACCATAGACAGGAGGAGAAGGGACATGTGTTTGGGGGGACACACCATAGAATCATAGAATCTTCAAATTATAGAATTGTTTCAGCTGGAAAAGACCTCTCAGGACCACAGGCAGGAGGAGAAGAGATGTGTGTTTGCAGTCTCTTGTGTGTGAGTCACTTGGGTTCTCTTTAAAAGAACATTTCCAGAACCTGCCTCACACACATGGGACTGGGGGGAGGGGGAGGGAGGCGGGAGGAGGTGGGGGGAAGGTGGTGATAAGAAAGCTCAGGAGGTGGTAGGGTGGAGATAGAGGAATTCTGTTCCCAGCTCTCCAGGTTGTCTTGAAGAGAAAACGATCTTTAAATAAATCAGGTTGGGTTTATTGTGTGCAAGAAGACACACACAAAAAAAGATCAAGGGAAAGAAAAAGCAAAACAAAACCAAAACAAAACCTGAAGGGGGTGGGGGGGGAATATAATAAGAAGTAAAAAAAGAAGAATTAAAAAGAAAGCGAGGGGGGAAAAAGCTCCATATTTTAGAGTCAGCTGAGAAGTGACAAAGTAATTTGCTCCTGGCAGTCTATCACGGCAGTCTAATTCCCAGTGACACCATTCAGCTGCTGACTACACTAACTGTCAGAGTCAATTAGCCGGGAGCCAGCAGCGCAAAGTGTTTACGGGTGCTAAAATTCACCCCGCACGCCGCGCGCGAGTGAGAAACAATCACTGCGGAAGGCAAAGGGGGAAAGGAAAGGGGATGGTGCAACGCTAACCGTTGTCTCTGCTGCACCCCGAGAGGATACCAGGGCCTGGAGGACGCTGGGAGGGGAATTTCGGGATCATAGCGACATTGGAGAATCACTAAGGTTGCAAAAGGCCTCCTAGATTGTTCAGTCCAACCTTCTACCCAACACCACCACAGCCACTAGACCATGTCCCTAAGTGCCACATCTACTCATGTTTTATAGGGTCATAGAGTCATTAAGGTTGCAAAAGGCCTCCTAGATTGTTCAGTCCAACCTTCTACCCAACACCACCACAGCCACTAGACCATGTCCCTAAGTGCCACATCTACTCATGTTTTATAGGGTCATAGAGTCATTAAGGTTGCAAAAGGCCTCCTAGATTGTTCAGTCCAACCTTCTACCCAACACCACCACAGCCACTAGACCATGTCCCTAAGTGCCACATCTACTCATGTTTTATAGGGTCATAGAGTCATTAAGGTTGCAAAAGGCCTTTAGGATAATCAAGTCCAACCTTCTACCCAATACCACCATGACCACTAGACCATGCCCCAAAGTGCCAGGTCTACACATACAGAATCCTTCAAGTTGGAAAAAAGAAGCTCTTCAAGCTCAGAGCCCCTTTCACTGTCTGTCTTCTTCCACCATCACCACAGAACCATGGACTGGTTTCAGTTGGAAGGGACCTTTAAATCTCATCTAGTCCAACCCCCCTTCTCAGTCAGCAGGGACATCTACTCACTTTTTGTAGAATCATGGAATTGTTTCAGTTGGAAGCAAACTCTAAGATCAAGTCCAACCATCAACCCAAAATCACCATGGTCATTAAACCGTGTCCCAAAATGCCATGTCTACACACATTCAATATCTGTTCAATATCTTTATTGATGATCTGGATGAGGGGATTGCGTCAGTCATCAATAAATTTGCAGATGACACCAAGTTGGGAACAGATGTTGATCAGTTAGAGGGTAGGAGGGCTCTCCAGAGGGACCTTGACAGGCTGGACAGATGGGCAGAGGCCAACAGGCTGGCATTCAACAAGTCCAAGTGCCAGGTGCTGCACTTTGGCCACAACAACCCCATGCAGAGCTACAGGCTGGGGTCAGAGTGGCTGGAGAGCTCCCAAACAGAAAGGGACCTGGGGGTGCTGATTGACAGCCACCTAAACATGAGCCAGCAGTGTGCCCAGGTGGCCAAGAAGGCCAATGGCATCCTGGCCTGCATCAAGAATAGTGTGGCCAGCAGGAGTAGGGAAGTCATTGTGCCCCTGGACTCTGCATTGGTTAGGCCGCACCTTGAGTCCTGTGACCAGTTCTGGGCCCCTCAGTTTAAGAAGGACTTTGAGACACTTGAACATGTCCAGAGAAGGGCAACAAGGCTGGGGAGAGGCCTTGAGCACAGCCCTGTGAGGAGAGGCTGGGGGAGCTGGGTCCATTACCGGTTGTCCTGTTAATAGTTACTTGAGACCAGAGGCCAGCACCAGCCTCACTACAACCTTCTGTCAAGTAGCTGTAGAGAGCAATGAGGTCTCCCCCCAGCCTCCTCTACTTCAGGCTAAACAAACCCATCTCCCCCAGCCTCTCCTCATAAGTCATGCTCTCCAAACCCCTCACCTCCTCTCTTTTCTCACATACACCTCGTTTTACACACAAGGGGTGTGCTGAGGGTCCTAGATGCTCCACAGGCAACCGAGCACCTCCTTGCCAGCCACCAAGGCCATTGGTTCCAGTTGAGTGTTCACCAATGACACACATATCCCAGTGCAGAACTTCTACCTGTCCTTTACACCAGACAGTGCAGCTTGGTAGGACAGTCTGAAGAAGGTTTTATGAGAGTAGGCTGGTTGGAGCTCAGCAAGTAAAACAAGCTTTCATTTCTCAAGTGCTTAAAAAAAAATGGTGGCTTGGACTCCATTGATCTGGAGAGATCTCTAAAACATCCCTCTGTAGGCACCAGCTCACTCTGGTGGATGGAATGGCTGAATGACCAACTACCCTTTTAGTTAGAGGATGAAGGATCTAGAAGACAAGCAGAGGAACTTGGCTCTGAATAGCAGCATCCATGTTGGAAGCAGCTCCTTAGGCAATGATTCTTTTACAACCAGAGGTTGAGCTCCATGCTGACTCCTTCTCTTCCACTGCAGGTCTCTATACCCTAGATGGGAGTCACAGTGCTTGGAACCCTGTGCAGTGACTCTACAGGATGTTGGCAGCATATTGTTCCTGACAGAAGAGCTGAAGCTCTATCAAACATTGCTAAAGACCCCCATAAGAAGTCTCTATCATCCTCCAGGCCTCATGTCCTGCTCCTTCCAGCAGCCTCCATGTCAAAGTCAGAGAGCTGGACCTGCGACCGTGGCGACACAAGAGATCTTGCAGGGGGTGCTCCCATAGCAGATCCTAGTGGTATAGGAACCTGATTCAGAGCAGTTGCTGACAGCAAGGCATTGTCATGGTGTCCTCCTGCGACATCTCAGGATGGGCTTGACTGTCAGATGGATAGAATCTGTTTGAGGCTTGGTAATCAAAAGGCTGCTGCAGTTTTTAAGTGAAAAATGGAGTTCAGAACGATACAAAAAAAACCTCTGTGTCATTCAGATTTCTTTTCTTCAGCATCAAAGCAAAGTAGGAGATTTGGGGAGATCTCATTTTTGACACCAAAACTTCCAGGGAGCAATTTTTTATTGTGGAAATTCATAATAATTATTTTTGCTTGGCAAGTGGAGAAAAAGGAAGGAGGGGCTGGGTTGACTAATTTTTTTTAAGGAGGAAAAGGTGAAAAACCCACAGCCCAGAAACCAAAAGATGAATATAAAAGCAATCTTCAACTGCAAGTGCAGTCAGAAGACCACTGGTTGCTCTGCCTTTTGAGATGCTCCATAAAAAATGGTTCCCTTTCTGCAGCAGAACCCACACCTAGTATCTCTGGTGGCTGCTGAGATTGTCTCCAAAAGCTGCTTGGTGTACTTTGGACTGCAATAGCTTTTTGGTTTTGTACAAGAAAGTGTTTTCCCCTCTGAATAGAAACTGAGGGGCTTCGTGCCTCCAAGGAGTTGAGTAGAAAGCTCCTTGGAAGTCCCACAAGAGACAGAAGGGTGATGGCAGGGTGAGCACATCTTTGTTGCTATTGCTGAGCCGTTTTGGTGTCCTCCAGCCCTCAGTGAAATCATCAGGAGTCACCAATGAGTTTAGGACCCGCAGACATTCAATCTCCTGCTGCTCTGTCACCATCCACTTTGCATCCCCTCAGGTAATCAGTCAGGGAGCTTGTCTCTTGGTCCCTTGGACATCTCAAGTGTGGATGGCTGGTGAAAGGCTGAACATGACCTGGCACTGTGCATTCCCAGCCCAGATCCAGCCTTGGCCTGGGCTGATCCCCAGCAGTGAGTGCAGCAGGTGAAGGAAGGGAATTCTGCCCCTCTGCTGCACTCTGCTGAGACCCCACCTGCAGTGCTGGGGCCAGCTCTGGAGTCCTCAGCACAGGAGAGACATGGGCCTGTTGGAGCAGGAACAAAGGTGGCCACAGCAATGATCCAAGGGCTGAAAGCCATCTGCTGTGAGACCAGGCTGAGAGAGTTGTGGCTGCTCAGGCTGAAGAAGAGAAGGTTTCACAGAGACCTTCTGGTGGCCTTTTGGCACTTAACAAGAAAGGTGGGGACAGAATTTTCAGCATGGGTGATGGTTTGAAACTAAATGAGGGAGATTTAGACCAGAGAGAGAAACATACTGTGGACACCAAGGGTGGTGAGACCCTGGCCCACATTGCCCCATCTATTAAAACATCCCAGGTCAGGTTGGTTGGGACTCTGAGCAACCTGCTCCAATTGAAGATGCCCCTGCTGACTGCAGGGTGGGTTGAACTAGGTGAGCTTCAAAGGCCCCTTCCAACCCAAACCATTTGATGATTTAATAATTCTAAGGGCAACAACAGTTTACCAGAAGTTCTGGGTTTGCAGGCAACAATCTCCCCCAGAAGGCAGTTTTGGTGATGAGCAAATTTCACCCTTTTCTTTTTTTTCCTTAACTTTTCTTCAAATGTGTGCCTCTAGCCTGAGAAATTCAAAGCCAGAACCCAAGCTGGTGTGAAACCGCAACTGAGTCATCGTGGAGCTGTGGGAACCTGGCTATGTGCTGTCACCTGGGGGTTTAGACAACTTCTCTTAGAGCAGACAAAGGCTGCAAGATCTGACAGCCAAAGGCATGGTTTGACCAAAGCAAAGTGGAGACGCACAGCAAGTTGGCAATGGCAATTAATCATGGCAAGAAGAAAGCAATGCTTTCATCACTATCCCTTCAGCCTTTGAGGATCCTGCTGTAAGTGAGATGAGTCTGCTCAGTCAGCAGTTACGGTTTCAAAGGAGAGCTCATGGTAAGACTAGATGACCAAGAAAACTGTGTTATAGGAGCTTAGTGAGCTACCCACCATGAGTTCAGCTCTGTGTACTTCCCACCTACAACTGTGTGGCTTCACTTAAGCCCTAATCACTGTCATTCACAAAATCCCAGCATGGTGGGGGTTGGAAGGGACCTCTGGAGATCAACTTCCCTGCTAAATCAGGGTTCCAGAGCAGGCTGCACAGGATCTTGGCAAGGAGGACTTTGAATCTCTCCACAGAAGACGACTCCATAAACTCTCTAGCCAGCCATCCTCCCTTGTCCTGTCATACCAGGACCTGCTAAGAAGTCTGTCCCCAGCGCTCTCACAGCCCCCTTCAAGCCCTGAAAGGCCACCAGAAGGTCTCCCTGGAGCCTTTTCTTCTCCAGGCTGAACAACCACAAGTCCCTCAGCCTGGCCTCACAGCAGAGGGGCTTCAGCCTTTGCAGCATTTTTGTAGCCGAAACCGAAACCCACCCCACTCCTTCCTGTGTCTCTAGCACTCCAGGAGCATCCCGCATCCCAACGACAGTCAGGAGATGCTGTTCTTCAAATTATTCACACCACAACCCATGAAAGGAGGTGGGAGGGAGGGAGGGAGGGAGAGAGGGAAGGAAGGAGAGAAGTAAAAAAGGAAATAAAATAACATAATAACCCCAGCACAAACCTGGTCCGACAAGCTTGTCACTTGACTTCTTAAGCAGGAGGCAGCAAACCGTGCAGGCAGGCACTGAGTGGAGTTTTCTCCCAATTAAATTTAACAAGTGACGCCCCTGAATCTTTCATGAGCGTTCAGGAGCTTTAGCCCAGCTGTCTTTACGTGCACACACACGAGTCCTTTCAACACCAAAACACTCCAATCATCCAACCCTGCCTGCTTTTTCTGCCTGCTTTGGTTTTGTTTTGGGTTTGGGGGGGTTTTGTTTGGTTTTTTGGGGGGAGGGAGCGTTGGACCACACCAGCAGCACCCAAAGGACTTCAACCCCCTCTGCATCAGGTGGCCAGGTTTGAAGGTGGCCCAAAAAATGGGTTTCATCTGGGCCATCTGCTCAGCACGGCCGCGACTTCCCCGGGAGAGGCATCGCTGCCACGTCGCTGCCGCTGCCACCTCGTTCCCTGCCTCCCTCCCTCCCCCCCCCCGCCGCCTTCCTCCCTCGTGATCGATTGTCACTTTAATTATCTGTCGGCCCCGTGACGTGCCGGCAGGTTCCTCAACCTGAGTCAGGCTTCAGAGTGGCTCCTGGGTCTCGGCGCGGTTTGTGTGCCGCCTGCGCGCAGCGGCGCCGGCTTTCAATTAAAGCTCCAAGGGAACCTGAAAGAAGCTCCCTGAGATGGGGAGAGGAAGGGAGGGTGAGGAGCGGAGGGAGGAGGATGTCATTGGGTTAACCAGGGAATATCATAGAATCAGAGGATTGTTTTGGGTGGAAAAGACCTCTAGGATCATCAGGTCCAATCACCAACCCACCACCACCACAGCCCTTAAACCCTATCCCTAAGTGCCATGTCCATGCTTTCATTGAACACCTTCAGGGATGGTGACTCCACCACCTCCCTGGGCAGCCTCTTCCAGCACCTGACCACTCTTGCAGGAAAGAAATTTTTCCTAATATCCAACCAAAATCTTCCCTGGTGCAACTTGAGGCCATTTCCTCTTGTCCTATCACCTGATACCAGAGAGAAGACACTAACCCCCACTTCAATCCAACCTCCTTCCAGAACATTTCCCCTCAACCTCCTTTTCTACAGGCTGAGCAATCCCAGTTCCCTCAGCCACTCCTCACCAGCCCTGTTCTCCAGATCCTTCACCAGTTTTGTTGCCCTTTTCTGGATGTACTACAGCCCCTAGATGTCCTTCTTGGAGTGAGGGGCCCAAAACTGAACCCAGGATTCAAGGTGTGGCATCACCAGTGCCCAGTACAGGGGCACAACCACTTCCCTACTCCTGCTGGCCACACAATAGAGGGCTGCAAGGTGCAGATACTGAGGTGTGATGGTGGAAGCCAGAGGGAATTCACCCTGTGGACTGGAGACAAGCAAGCACCCCAAAGATGCTCAATGCAAGATGTATTTGTAGGGGAGGAAGATCTTGTGTTGTCCTTTTCATGGGCTGTCCCATCATGGGCATTAGGAGGAACTTCTTCACAATGAGGGCAATGAAACACTGGAACAGGTTTCCCGAGAGGTGGTGGATTCCTCACCTCTGGAATCATTCAAGGTCAAACTTAATGGGGTCCTGAGCAACTTGATCTAGTTTGGGATGTCCCTGCTCACTGCAGGGTAGTTGGACTGGATGACCTCCCAGGGTCCATTCCAACCCAATGCATTCTATAATCCTATGGTCTTGCTGCTTCATCAGCAGCATAATCCCAACAGCATAAGATCAGCAGATATGGCCCAAAACTTCCTTGATCTAGGCTGAAGGGGCAGGATGGATTTCATTGATCAAGGAATTTTGAGACATAAGGAGCCTTCAACCACTTGGTCTTGGCCTCACCTAACCCCCTACTACTTGCAACAGATCTGCAAGGTGCTGGGGAGCAGTGAAAACAATGCCAGAAGTGATGGAAGCAGGACCCAAATTAAGCAGGTGGAAGATGTCTGCATGACTTTGGGACCACAGCAGGCTGTATCTGCAGGTTTAGAGGCTAAGGTGCAGCAAGAGCAAGCAGAAGCTCAAGAAGACACAACAATGAGCCAGGCTGGACGAGGCTCTGAGCAGCCAGCTCTAGCTGGAGATGTCCTTGCTTACTGCAGGACATTTGCCCTAGATGACCTTCAAAGGTCTCTTCCAACCTAAACCACTCAATGATTCCATGACTCAGTCTGCCCCCAGCTTTCAATCAACCAGGCTGTTGAGTTGAACCATCCCCCACCATGCCTCAGTGCCTGTTCTCAAGCCTCCAGCTGGACACACACTCTACATCTTGACCCGTTAGAAGCAAAGACATAGAAGCCTTCCTTGTTCCACAGGGAAAGACACAGTGCTGGCTTTCAGCTCACACGCTTGGGAAGGTGTTGCCAGCACCTCCTTGCAGGTGTAGAGAGATGAATTTGCCTGATGTGCTTCAGCAGGGGAATTTCTAAGTGAGGACAGCCCTCTTTGGACACCCCTTCTCTTTGTCTGCATCCTCCCCATCACTTAGCTGGTGTTGCTGCTTCTTGTGCTACCCTGGGGACTGCTAGGACTCAAAGGCCCAGCAACGTCCCTTTGCAGGTAGGCAGTAATGCTGCAGGGACCTCAGAAGACAGACAGCTATGTAGACAGATGGGTAGACAGATGGAAGAAGGGTCTCCTGTACCTGGAGGGCAGGGATCCTCTGGGAGAAAGGAGATGCTTAAGCTGCACTAACTAGAAACAAAGGTAGAAATTTCACAGAGTTTCACACCCAGGCTGGGCTCTGCTGCTGTTCCCAGAGGATCACCATGAAAACCCAGTAACAGTCTGCAGATATTTCCATCCCAGTCACCTCCAGGGGAGAATCCTGATGGTCCTCCTGAGGATGGAGCAAATGATCTAATGGGTCTTTAACATTTTTTTTTCAGCTCTCGGTATCTTCCCCTCAAGGCTAAGCTTGCATCCAGAGACCAGGCTCTGGCTCCTAGTCTTATCCCAAGCCAGCAGCAGTCAGGGCTTCTTTCTCCTGAGTGATGGAGAAGGCAAAATCCAGCCTTTGAGTGAGGAAGGGGACTGAGAAATGCCCCCAAGCCCAACTTACTTCATAAAGTCCCACGGAATTTCTTGCAGCTTCTTTTGTGCTACCTGTTCCCACCAGCAGCTGCAGCTCTAAAAGCTCCCCAAGCTTGTGTGGAGCATTGGCATTTCTGAGGGTACAGCCTGATTCAAAAGTCATCATCAAGGAGGCTGGACACTGGACCACTGGAACAGGCTCCCCAGAGAGGTAGTGGAGTCTCCTTCTCTGGAGACTTTCAAGGCCCATCTGGATGCATTCTTCTGTGACCTGAGCTAGATTGTATGGTCCTGCTCTGGCAGGGGCCTTGGATTTGATGATCTCTTTGGGTCCCTTCCAACCCCTGACATCCTGTGATCCTGTGAGGGGAGACCTTATCACTCTCTGCAACTACATGAAGGGAGGTTGGAGCAAGGAGGGGCAGCCTCTTCTCCTTGGTGGCAAGAGACAGGACTAGAGGAAATTATTCCAAGCTGTGCCAGGGGAGGTTCAGACTGGATGCTAGGAAATATTTACTCACAGCGAGGGCTATCAAACCTTGGATTGGTCTGCCCAGGGCACTGTCCCTGGAGGTGTTTAAGCAGCCTGGCACTTAGGGACAAGGTCTAGGATTGACCCTAAACTGGGTTGAAGGTTAGACTGGATGATCTTTGAGGTCTCTTCCAACCAGATTTTTGTTTGGTTTGGTTTTGGTTTGGTTTTTTTTGTGATCCCAGTTCCTGGAGGCAGCTTTGCAATGAAGAGGACTCAGTCAAATAGCTGGATGCCACTCAAAGAAGCAGTCCCTCTACCCAAACTCACCCATGTAGCCTGGTCCCAAAGTTCATCCAGTCCCACAAAAGGAGCTAGAACGTCAGAGAAACTTATTGGAATGGAAGTGAGGCACTTTCTGTTGGAGAACATCCCTGAACCAGCTCTCCATGGGCTCAGAACATGATCTGTGCTAGTCCATGGGACAGGACAGGATCACATAGAAAGTATGGGAGACCTTTTAAGACACTGTCATCACAATTTTGCCAGACCATGACACCCCACACTCAACACCAGGCCCTCCTGATGTTCTGGGGCAGATCATGAAAACCAGTCCTTGTTGGTAACCTCAGCAGAGGGGTTGAGAGAGGAGGAGGAGGAAACAAGCAATGCCAGAAGCGTTGGAGATGTTTCCTCCACGTGAACAGCACAAGGGCTTCAGGGACCTGTCCAGCACGTCAGTCTCCTTGGCACTCAACTGACCTCAGCTCCCTCTTGGCTGTCACTCCAGACCCTCTGCTGGCCTGAGAGACAGTAATAAAGAATTAATCACGATGAAGCTTTCACTGGTGTTAATGCTTCAGAGCTCCTGAGCCACCGCTCCTGAGCATTTTGAGTCCTGGTACCTTGTGTGGCCTTATGAAATAATCAGGATGGAGAAGGAGCCAGCATGGTGACCTCAGCCTGGTGCTGCTCCCACCCTCATGCCTTTGTATGTGCTTCTGAAATGAGCATGGGGGAAATGGCCTTCAAAGGGCTTTCAAAGACTTCACTGCTTTGTTTCATCAGTGAAGTGACCATGTTGCTCTTCTCCCTTCCCATACCAGCACCTTCTCTTTCTCTTCTCCTCCCCAGGGAAGCCCATGTCTGCCCTGACATTTAGGGTCTAGAGCACAAGTCTTGTGAGTAGCATCTGAAGGCCTGGGATTGCTCAGCCTGGGGAAAAGGTGGCTTGGTTTGAAAAGACCTTTAAGATCATCAAGTCCAACTATTAACCCAGCACGGACTGCCAAGTTCACCACTAAACCATGTCCCTCAATACCATATATCCACAGCTTTTCAATCCCTCCAGGAATGGAGACTCCACCACTGCCCTCGGCAGCCTGGGGCTGGCCTTGAAAACCCTTTCCATGGAGAAATTGTTCCCCATGTCCAAGATAAAACTCCCCTGGTGCAAACTGTGGCTGTTTCCTCTCGTTCTGTCACTTACTACTTGGGAGACTGACCCTTACCTGGCTCCAACCTCCTTCCAGGCAGCTGTAGAGAGCAATGAGGTCTCCCTGCAGCCTCCTTTTCTCTAGACTGAGCAATCCCAGTTCTCCCAGCTGCCTTTGGGGGGACTTGTTCTCTGTCTTACAACATGGGTGTAGAGCAAGATGTTGAACTCATGTCATAGAAGCATAGGATCATAGAGGAGTCATAGAATCACAGAGTCATAGAATGGTTTGGATTGGAAGGGACCTTTTAAGGTCATTTAGTTCAACACCCCTGCAGTCAGCAGGGGCATTGCAGAATCACAGAATCATTTGGGTTAAAACAGACCTTTAGGATCACCAAGTCCAACCATTATCTAACTACCAAATCTGGTGCTAAACCATGTCCCTCAGCACCACAACTGTGCAATCTTCAACTAGAGCAGGTTGCTCAGAGCCATATCCAACCTGACCTGGAATGTTTCCAGGGACAGGGCATCTACCACCTCCCTGGGCAACCTGGGCCAGTGTTCCACCACCTTCACTGTAAAAAAAAAATGCCTTCCTTCTATCTAGTCTCTCACACTATCAGGAAGGATCACCCAAACCTCAAAGCCAGTGCAATCAAACCAACTCCAAACACGGCCAGGAGAGGCAAGCAGGAGAGGAGCAGCCTGGAGTTGATGCTCAGTGTTCAGTGTGATGTAAAATCGACCT
The DNA here is from genome assembly GCF_014839835.1 of Dryobates pubescens. Taxonomy (NCBI): domain Eukaryota; kingdom Metazoa; phylum Chordata; class Aves; order Piciformes; family Picidae; genus Dryobates; species Dryobates pubescens. The sequence goes on along the minus strand of NC_071625.1, from coordinate 13,881,117 downwards.
CGGCTGCGTAGGCAAAAACTCATCCCCCAGCAACGACGCACATTAGGAAACCAGAGCTGCCCCTGGACACCACACGTGTTACAGGGAGATGGTTTACATCAAGTCCTTTCTAGAGGAAACTGCCAGCCTTGACAGGCAACAGATTTGACCTCCCTTGACAATTGCCCCAATTTGTTCAGCGTTTTGCTTATGGATCTTGGCCAAGTTCTGCGGTTTGGGGGTTTTGTAGGTTGGTTTGGTTGGGTTTTTTGGTTTGGGGTTGGTTTTTTTGGGTTGCTTAAAATATTTCTTCTTTGTGGGTATTTCCCTCCCCCTCCTCTTTTTCAAGGTGAATTTAGTATCATTAGAAGATGCCTGACTGACAACCCTGGCCACCAGGGACTCTTCAGCCACATGAGGCATGTGTCATCATGAGGTGCAGAGGACTCTTCTGTGTAAACAGAGGCTGCTTTTAAAACCATCAGCAAGTAGTCATGAGGATTGTCCCCACACCTCTGCTTGCTTCACAACTTGGGCTAGAGAAGCCTCATCTCACATCATTTTAATCCCATTTCTTGTCACATCTCTAATCATTCTAGACTTCTGGGGATGAGCTGAACTTCCTAGAAGCAGTGGTGGTTAACCATGGGTCACGCTAAAGGGAAAGAAGGCATCAAGGAACACAGAAGAGCCAGTGATTCCATGGAATCCCAGCACAGTGAGGGTTGGAAGGGACCTCTGGGGGTCATTTAGTCCAAACTCTCTTGCTAAAGCACCCAGGAGGCTGCCCAGCATCACAATGCTCAGATGCTTTTGGAAGGAGACTTCACAACCAGTCTGGAATGCCTGCTGCAGAACTCCAGCACCCTTCACAGCAAAGATCTTCCAGGAGCCACAGTGTGCTCCTACATAGGTTGTACCCAAAACCTTCTCTGTGCAGCTGGAGCAGCCTTCAATGTGAGCCATGGGTTCCTGCACCTGGGAAAGGACTAAGGAGCACAGTGGAGGTGTCCAGACTCTCCCTGTGAGATGGTCTCTGAAGGAAATGCAAACCAAGAGAACAAAGCCAGTAACACCAATGAGCAAACCCAAGCTGTCATGCAGAAGTTGAGATCTCCTGATCAGGTATGAGGAGCAGATAGAATACATAGAATACATAGAATAAACCAGGTTGGAAGAGACCTTCAAGATCATCGCGTCCAACCAAGATGGATCACCCTTTCTTCTCCAGGGAGCAGTGAAACACCTTGTTCTCCCATAGCAGTACCCAGGCAGGACACAACTGGAAGAGAACCTCCCAGTGCTGCTGAGGTCACTTTTGGCCTTGTATTGGGCGTGATGCAGCCCCTTCATGCAGGGTCTAGCAGGGAAGCATCCTTCTGCCTCTGCCCTGCTCTGAAAAGGGCAAATATGGTCCTTGTCTGAGACTCACCATCAAGAAGACAAGACTGCACTTTCATTCCTTTGTTTGTTTCCTAATATTCTGTATTTTTACCTCATCCCCTTGGAAAAGAATGTAGCTCTCTTTCCTAGTCCTTCACCTCCTATCTCTGATGGTATCAGCACACCTTCCTTCCCACTCCTTATCTCAGATTGCCATGGTGTCCCAGATCCCAGCCACTGTCCCACTATAACCATGGGCCAACAGGTCTGACCCTGTTACCCCCAAACAATCCCTACCCAAGGTGCTCATCCCCACTTCATCCCTGAAAAGTCTTCTGCCCCAAATCCTGCTCCAACATCATCTAGTGTTTGACAGCCACAAGTCCCAGGAGGATCTGCTGCTCACAACTTCACTGTGTCTCCATAGGACAATCCCACCTTGCTGCCATGAAAGCCTCAGTGTCCCAAATATGGCATTTCAGGAGAAGGTTTTATAGCCATGGTGACCTTAGGTTGAAGGTTGGACTTGATGACCTTTAAGGTCTCTTCCAACTGAAACAATTCTACAGTTCTATGAGTGTCCTGGAGTATCTCAGTGCTTAAAATCCCACCCAAAGCCCCACCATGCCTTGGTTCTCTGCTCTTCTGGCTTTGCCCATAGTGCCATGGTGCCCACAAACCTACTTAAACATCTTCCACTGTCACATGCCACCACTCTCCCCACCACATGTGCTGCAAGCACTTTATTCCAAATCCCTAACAGGTCAATAAAACCCCTGGTCACCTCCCAGCAGAGCATTCAGCATCCTCAGTTTGACCACTCAAAGGCTGCAAAGTCATTTTCTCCAGCCCAGAGTGCTTTAACTCAGTCTTTTCTGGCCCTTCTTCTGTGAGATTTCAGGATGTACCTCTCATGAAGAAAGGTTGAGAGGCCTGGGGCTTTTTTAGCTGGAGAAGAGAAGACTTAGTGCTGATCAATACTTCTAGGGTGGGTGTCAGGAGGATGGGACCAGCCTTTTTTCAGTGGTGTCCAGTGGCAGGACGAGAGGTAAGGGGCACTAACCTGAACAGAGGACATTCCATCTAAACATGAGGAGGAACTTCTTTACTTTGAGAGTGGTAGAGCACTGGAGCAGGCTCTTGCACCCACATCCTCAGGGGTTCTTAGGGCAAACCAAGCCAACCTCATTGACTTTCTGCTCTTTTCTTTCTCTCCTCTCCCAGGTAGCACCAAAAGTCTAGGGGAGACTTTGCCACCAGCATCCTCCCAGGATTCCAGAAACACCCCTCTGGAGGAGGGCGGCAGAGGTGGGTGCTAGCAGGGTTGGGTGCTGCTGGGGTGAAACTTCTTTACTTTGGGGGTGGTAGAGCACTGGAACAGGCCACCCAGAGAGGTGGTGGAGTCTCCATCTCTGGAGTCATTCCAAACCCTTCTGGATGCTGTCCTGTGCTCTAGGTGACCCTAACCCCCACCAACCTCCATCCTTCTGTGATTTGCTGTAAGAGAGGCTGTATGGGGCCAAGGGGGATGGGTGAAGGATTGCTCCTGCAGCTTGGGTAGGGTTAACAGTTTGGAAGATGCCACAGCAGGAGACCAGTGGCCTGCTAACAGTCCTTTGGAACCCAGTCTCAGGTTTCTAGTGTATCACAAGAGAAAGGGGAGCTGGGAAGGGATTAGGAGGGGGGGGGGGAGGCGTTGAATGAGTGAGAAAACTGCAGACTCGGTGGAAACATGAAAAACAACAACACAAAGGACAAAAAACGCCCCATAAAATAATAACTATCAAAGAGAATAAGTGAGTGATGACACCACAACACAAAGCGATCGCAGGCAAGCCACAGCCTGCGCTGAGCTCCCCCCCGACCCCCCTTTTCCTTACACCCCTCCAGCTTCCAACCCCCATGGAGAGTCAGTGCCCATGGGAAAGGGAGCAGAGAGCAGAACCAAAAATGGGTAGGGACAGCAAAGGCTGAGCAAACCTACCCTGTCCTCACCTGCAGTTCCTGTATTCATTGGGTGGCAGTTTCCCAGCTCCCACATCCCATTTTCCCCATCTTCTCCCCCACCCAATCACAGCTGCCATGATGAAGGGGTGGGAAAGGAGTTTGGAAACCCAGCTAATGGAAACAGGTTTAGAAGACCATGCACATGGGAGTCCCTGTCCTAGAAGTCCCTTGGAAAACACAGTCTAATGCTCAGCTAGATGTGCCAAGCCATATCCCACCCTCAACATTTACATCCAGGGAAACTGAGGCACTGGGGAAGGTTCTTCTCCAGAAATGTGGTTGGAGATCCTTAGTAGAAGATTCTCCTCCATCTCTCCCATCCCTTCCCATCAAGGTTAAATTAGTGCCCATAAAGAGCTCAGCACTGCTTTGGTGGGGAAGCATTGTCTTCTTACAGAGCATCATCCCAATTATCCATATGACCTTATCCAAATTCTGGATGATGAAGGTTTGAGGGCACAAGAGCATGCTTGAGTGAGACATGCCACATGTGACCCCATGCTTGGAGCTGGGTGCAGCCAGCAGCATGGGTACCCCCATCCAGATGAATCTCCCATGTCCCATAGCTCCTTATTGACCCCTCCAAGCATTGTGGGGAGGATTTGGGACCTTGATAATGATACTGGGTACACCACTGTGTGCTGTGCAAGAAGTTCTTGGTGGAGATAATCATAGAATTGCATTGGCTGGAAAAGACCTCTAAGGTCATCAAGTCCAACAACCAACCCCACACCACCATGGCCATTAAAACATGTCCCAAAGTGCCACACTCACATGTTTCTTGAACCCCTCCAGGGATGGTGACTCCACCACCTCTCTGGGCATCCTGTTCCAATGCCTGACCACTGAGATCGTTGAGTTCAACCATCTTCTTGATGGAGATAATCAAAGAATGGTCCAAATATGGCCACAGTGTCCAAGGATGATCTAAAGAACACCAACTTGCATAAGAAGGGATAAAGACTAAGATGCTTTAAGCCTGGGGAGGGATGCCAGGGTAGCACCCTCCATCACTAGAGGCTTTAGCAGCATCTCTCCTGTTTCCAGCTTGCCTGCCAGAAGGGGACACATCTGTCCCCACGGCCCCAGAAGCACCTGGGGACAGGGTGTGAGGCTCAGCAGGCAGCGAGGAAGCCACGGGAGCTGATTTCCCAGGGCGCAGGCACAGCTGTGACCTGAGGGAAGCTGCCAGGCTGGGAGCAAACCACTGATTAATGTGGTCCTCTGGTGGATCCTGCGCTGCAGATGTGCGGCCTGCTGACTCAGCACCTTCTCGCCAGGAGACACAGAGCCAGCAGAGCCGACAGGAGCCAGGATGTGTGCATGCATACTGCACACCATGGAATCATAGCATGGTTTGGGTTGGAAGGTACCCCCAAAGGTCAGCTAGTACAGGCCTCTCTGGGCAGCCTGCTTCAGGGTCCTGAACCCTCAAAGCCGAGATGTTTCTCCTCATCAAACCTCCTGGGTTCCAGTGTGTGCCCACTGCCCCTTTCCTGTCACTGGGTACCACTGACAAGAATCTGGCCCCAGCCTCTTGCATCCAGCCCTATAGTTCTTGCTGAGCATTGAGAACATCCCTTCTCAGGCTGCTCTCCTCTAGGCTAAACAGTCCCAGGGCTCTCAGCCTTTCCTCCTCACAGAGATGTTCCAAGCCCCTCAGCAGCTTCCCAGCCTCCACTGGACTCTCTCAAGTAGTTCCCTGTTCCTCTTCATCTGTGGAGCCCAGAACTGGATGCGGTGTTCCAGATGTGGCCTCATTAGGACAGAGAAGAGGGGAAGGACAACCTGCTTGGACCTGCTGACCACACTCTTCTTCATGTACCCCAGGAGACCATTGGCTTTCTTGGCCACATGAAGAGCACCTGAAGTTTTATTTCAAGAGAAGCTGAAAGTCTGCAATAACTCACCCCTGGAAAGCTGTGTGACAATACCACAGAACCATTTGGGGTTGGAAGAGACCCTCAAGAATATCAAGTCTGACCATTAACCCAGCACTGCAAAGTCACCAACGTTCACTCATAATTCCCATAATCCTAATTAAAGTGGAGAGCTTCCTTCTCTGATGAACTAACCCATTGGAAATTAATTAGGGGATGACCAATAGCAGAGCAGAGAGCAAGGAGAAAAGACGTTGCCGTCAGCTGGGCTTCGCCTGATTAGCCGTGGAAGGAGACTCCTGGCAAGCAGGAATCGACTGCTGCACGTTGGTCCAGCACCGCATCGACCCGGGGTGGCCGTGGCTGGGAATGCTAATGAGCTCCCATGGCAGGGAAAGGAGAGCATTGGTGGAGGAAAACGCAGCTCTTGATGAAGAGTTGATTCAACACCACCTCAGCAGCCTGAGGCCATGCTGTGAGTACCGGGTTCAGTTTTGAGGCCATCACTCCAAGAAGGGCATTGAGATGCTGGAGCGTGTCCAAAGAAGGACAATGAAGCTGGGGAAGGGTCTGAAGAGCAGGTCTGGTGAGGAGCAGCTGAGGGAACTGAGGTTGTTCAGCCTGGAGAAAAGGAGGCTTGAGGGAAAACCTTCTGTCTCTCTGCAGCCCCTGGAAAGGAGGTTGGAGCCAGGTGGGTGTTTGCCTCTTCTCCCTAGTAAGAAGTAATGGGACAAGAGGATGCAGCCACAGGTTTTGTCAGAGGAGGTTTAGGTTGGATGTAAGAAACAATTTCTTTCCCCAGAAGGGTTGTCAAGGCCTGGGCCAGGCTGCCCAGGGCAGTGCACTCACCATCTCTGGAGGTGTTTCAAAGACACAGAGATGTGGTGCTGAGGGCCATGGTTTAGCACCAGCCTTGGCAGAGTTAGAGAGCGGTTGGACTGGATGATCTTGAAGATCTTTTCCAACCAAAACAATTCTATGAATCTAACTCCATCTTCAGAGGTGGTCAGTGGGCTGCCCAGAGGACATGCAGCAGCAAAGATGGTCCTCATGCATGGGGCTGCTGTCACTGCTGTATATGGTGGATTTGGGCAGGTTGCTTGGTACAGACCTCTGCTCACACAGACAGGGCACGGAGGGGCTGAACAGGATGTACAACCATCCCAAGAAAAGGAACCTCAGTGCCCATCTGGGGACAGGACTTCACCTAAAGGCTCCACTCCTTCCCTCAACCTCCTCCATCTCATTGCCCATTTCTCCCACAGTTCACCTACCTCCCATTGTAATCCCCTCAGCTCAAACACCTCAATTCCACTGGTCATCTCTCCCACTTCTATCCCTTCCACTCGACCACCTCCATCCTATTACCCATTCCTCCTGGTAAATCCTCCCCCATCCCATTGCCTGTCCCTCCTACCCAATCACCTCCATCCTTCCCCCTCAACTATCTCCCACCAGAACCACACTTGGTGCTTCCCACACCATCACCCACACTGTGGCCACCCTGTCTCCCCTCTCACTCCCATCACCCACCTTTTACAGAGTGCAGGAGATGAGCAGCAGGGAGATGTGGCACCAGATGGGTCCAGCTGTTGCAAAAGTAGGTTCACACATCCTTACCCACCACCCAAAACTTTGTTGGCTCTGCATTTGTGTTGAATAAGAGGGAAACCAGACCTGGGGTTCCATGGCCTCACCAAGACCTCCACACCTCCCCTCCAGCACAGCATGGCCCCATCAATATTTCATACCTGACCTTGTGGCTTTGGCAGCCTTTTGCTTGATTTTCATTGCTATTTTCTTTACTCTTCTGCTGTCTGTCTGGTGCCTCCTCAACCTGCACTAATGCTCCATCCCAGGAGACACTCAAGACCCCCACGTTTGCTTCTGAAATATTCATGGAGCAGGAACCTCTGACCAGGGAGGCTGCATGGGGCAACCTTGCCTGTGATGACAGTGTGATCATGACCTCCAGCACATCAGGTGGAGAAGCATCCTTTCCTCTTCTTGTCCCAGAACAAGATGGGAAGAACCACTCCCAGCAAGAACTCTTTGGGAAGAGAATTGGCTGACCTTCTAATCACACTTCAAAACAAGCTCCTAGATGTCTCTTGTCCACCCTTGAAATGACACAAGAAGAGAGCAGGCAAGAAATGATTATCAGAGTCCTTATTTTAGGAATTATGTATGACCACAAAGGAAAACTTCTTCAGTTTGTGTTTATCTCCTCTTCTTCCCAACAGCAGTGCTGTCCTGGGAGGGCTTCAATGACAAGAGGAGACAGTGTCTCTGCAGGTTGAATGGAAGACTCAGAATCATGGAATCATAGACTCTTTTCAGTTGGAGAAGACCTCAGGTCAAACAATTGGCCTAACACAACCATGGCCATTAAGCCATGTCCCAAAGCAAACATTCATTCAGTTCACCATGCTTGCCAGGGATCAAGGATAAAGGTCAGGTCACCTGTGGCCTTTTTGTCCATTGTGGTCATGGTATCAAGGCTTAGAATCATAGACTCATACAATTGCTTTGGTTGGAAAAGACCTCTAAGATCACTGAGTCCAACCACCAACCTAAGACCACCATGGCTATTAAAACATGTCCCAAACAACCATTCTATGCATTTCTTGAACACCTCCAGGGATGGTGACTCCACTACTTCCCTGAGCTTGAGTCTCCTCTCTTGAATTCAGCTCTTTCTGCTGTGCTCTGGTCATCAAGACACCTGAAATGGGAGCCAGGCCCAGCCTGGTCCTCCTCCTTTCATTATCCCATGAGGATTTTCTGCAGGGAACCCAGGCATGAGAAAATGAGGAGTAAAACTCTCCTCATTCCTCTCCTGGAGCAATCAAAGGGAGCAAACCTCAACCTCATGGCTTCCCACCCCTGATCTGCTTCTTCTGGTCAGCTGGAGCATGGCAACCCACCTGGGCAACATGTCCCTTCCTTAAAACTTAATCAGAAGCTGATGAATATTTCATGAAGACAAAGAGGCCAGGTAGATAAGGTCAATCTTTTATTCATGAGCTTCGGGGAAGGGAAGGATGTGGGCAGAGAGATCCAGGCTCAGTCAGGTCATGGCCATCTTCCAGTGAAGGTCTCATGGCTGATACCTCTTGTATGGCTGATGCACATCCTTGTCCTGAGAGGATACTAGCAGTACCCAGGAAAGGAGATAGAGTTGTCCTACCAGTCCCTGTCGTGGGGACACACATGTTCTCCTTCTGATTTTCCCCATGTCACAAGCTCAAGAGATGAGAGGACATGAAAACCCCATCAATCTAAGACCACCACAGCCATTAAACCAGGTCCCAAAGAGCCCTATCCACACATTTCTTCACCACCTTTCAAGATCATCAAGTTCAATCTCCCAGTTTGGTATCATCAGTGATGCTTGGACATCCCCAACCCATGCAGAGCTGTTGCTCCAACCAGGCTCTGGTCACATGTAACAGAGGTTCATAGAATCATAGAATTAGAATTAGAATTAGAATTAGAAATAGAATTAGAATTAGAATTAGAATTAGAATTAGAATTAGAATTAGAATTAACCAGGTTGGAAAAGACCTTCAAGATCATTGAGTCCATCCCATCACCCAACACCATCTAATCAACTAAACCATGGCACCAAGCACCCCATCCAATCTCCTCCTAAACACCTCCAGTGATGGTGACTCCACTACCTCTCTGGGCAACACATTCCAATGGCAAATCACTCTTTCTGTGAAGAACTTCTTCCTAACATCCAGCCTGAACCTCCCCTGGCACAGCTTGAGACTGTGTCCTCTTGTTCAGGTGCTGGTTGCCTGGGAGAAGAGACCAACCCCCACTTGGCTACAACCTCCCTTCAGGTAGTTGTAGACAGCAAATGGTTTGGGTTGGAAGGGACCTCTAAAGATCACCTAGTCCAACTCCCTCTGCAGTCAGCAGGGACATCCTCTATTAGATCAGGTTGCCCAGAGCCCTGTCGAGCCTCACCTTAATAACTCCAGGGGTGTGCCCTCAATAACTCCAGGGATGGGCCCTCAACCACCCTTGTGGTGAAGACCTTGTTCCTAACATCCACTCTAAATCCAACCTTCTCAAGCTAAAAGCCATTGCCCCTTGTCCTATTCCTGCAGGCCTCTTGTAAACAGACTCTCCCCATCCTTCTCACAGGCCCCCTTCAGGTACTGGCAGGCTGCTATTAGGTCTCCACGGAGCCTTCTCTTGGTGCCATGGTATAGTAGTCATGAGGTCTCGGGTGACAGGTTGGACTTGATGATCTTTGAAGGTCTTTGCCAACCTTCTTGATTCTATGACTCCAGGCTGAGCAACCCCAGCTCCTTCAAACTGAGGTTGAGGTCTTCTGTAAGAGGACATTTCCTTCCGCCCAGGCCGGCCACGAGAGCCGGCCTGACGCTTAGCTGGCACCTCGGAAGCCGCTAACGAGCAGGGCGTTAATTACCCAGCTTATTAGGTGTCCGCGTTATTAACATAACCCTGACGGAATTAACTCGCTACAAAGTAAGCCTGCAGATATTAATTGCCTCCAACTTCCTCGTGGCTGCGGCGGTATTAATAAGGCAGTAATTATGTATGGATTGTGTAGCTGCAAAGTTAATGACGTGGCAATGTGATTTGTTCGCGGAGCAAAGCGATAAACCCAAGGAAGTGTTCTCCCAACAATCAATTGATATTTAATTAAGGGACGGAACCTGGCGGCGTAAAGCGGAATGAAAGGCCCACCACGGCGCCTGCCCAGCGTCAGGACAGGAGCCCCAGGGACACCTCAAGAGGTATAACCCCACCCTGCACCGGGACAGGGAAGAGGGTGACCAGCCCTCAGCCTGTACTCAGCCTGTACCAGGAACGGTGTGGCCAGCAGGAGCAGGGAGGTCATTCTGCCCTGTACGCAGCACTGCTCAGGCCACACCTTGAGTGCTGTGTCCAGCTCCGGGCCCCTCAGTTTAGGAAGGATGTTGGCTTGCTGGAGCGTGTCCAGAGAATGGCAACAAAGCTGGGGAGGGGTTTGGAGCACAGCCCTATGAGGAGAGGCTGAGGGAGCTGGGGTTGCTTGGCCTGGAGAAGAGGAGGTTCAGGGGAGACCTTATTGCTCTCTACAACTACCTGAAGGGAGGTTGTAGCTAGGTGGGGGCTGGTCTCTTCTCCCAGGCAACCAGCACCAGAACAATTGCTCTCTACAACTACCTTGAAGGTGGTTGTAGCCAGGAAGGGGTTGGTCTCTTCTCCCAGGCAACCAGCATCAGAACAAGGGGACACAGTCTCAAGCTGTACCAGGGGAAGTTTAGGCTCAAGGTGAGGAGAAAGTTCTTCACTGGGAGAGTCATTCGTCATTGGAATGTGCTGCCCAGGGAGGTGGTGGAGTCACCGTCCCTGGAGGTGTTCAAGAGGGGATTGGACGTGGCACTTGGTGCCATGGTCTAGTCATGAGGTCTGTGGTGACAGGTTGGACTCGATGATCTTTGAGGTCTCTTCCAACCTTAGTGATACTGTGATACTGCAATACTGTAACAAGAGGACACAGTCTCAAGCTGTGCCAGGGGAGGTTCAGACTGGATGTTAGGAAGAAATTCTTCACAGAGAGAGTGATTTGCTATTGCAATGGGCTGCCCAGGGAGGTGGTGGAGTCACCATCATTGGAGGTGTTCAGGAGGAGACTTGATGGGGTGCTTGGTGCCATGGTTTAGTTGATTAGGTGGTGTTGGATGATGGGCTGGACACTATGATCTTGAAGGTCTCTTCCAACCTGGTCTGGTCTGGTCTGGTCTGGTCTGGTCTGGTCTGGTCTATTCTATTCTATTCTATTCTAAAGCAGCTCAGCAGAGCAGGACCTGGGAGTGCTGGTGGACAGTAAGTTCACCAAGAGCCAGCAATGTGCCAAGAAAGCCAATGGTGTCCTGGGGTGCATTAAAAGGAGTGTGGCCAGCAGGCTGAGGGAGGTTCTCCTCCCCCTATACCCTGTCCTACTAAGGCCACAGCTGGAGTCTTGGGTCTAGCTCTGGGCTCCCAAGTTCAAGAGAGACAGTGAACTGCTGGAGAGAGTCCAGCAAAGGCTACAAAGATGCTGAGGGGAGTCAGAGACCTCTCTTTTGGAGAAAGGTTGAGGGACTTGGAGATTTTTAGCCTAGAATAGAGAAGACTGAGAGAGGATCTTCTCAATTGTTATCAATACTTAAAGGGTGGGGTGTCACAAGGATGGGGGCAGAGTCTTGTCAGTAGTGGCCAGTGACAGGACAAGAGGTAGTGGGCACAAAGTGGAACATAGGAAGTTCCACCTAAACATGAGGAGGGACTTCTTTATGCTGGAGATGGTGGAGCAATGGAACAGGCTGCCCAGAGAGATGGTGGAGTCTCCACCTCCAGAGTCATTCCAAACCTGCCTAGACATGGTCCCATGCAACCTGCTTTAGGTGAAGCTGCTCTGATGGGGGGCTGTGGACTAGATGGTCTCCAGAGGTTCCCTCCACCCCCTGTCATTCTGTGGGTAACCCCCCTGCTCAGCTTCCTGCTTTGTCTCTTGTGGGTGCCATTGACCAGGACTTTCTTTTTGAGCCACACACACCATGCCCAATGTGGAAAATATACCTACCTCGGCCCCCCAAAAGTGGCCTGATGATGACAGCTCTTTCCTTTCAGCCAGCTGATGTCCTCTTCCTTTGGGTTGCACCTGCATCCAGATGGACTTCACACCTCGCAGCTGGACATGGACCAGCAGCGCTGTCCCCGTGGCAAGGAGGACAATGACAAGAGAAAATGGCCTCAGGTTGTGCCAGGGGAGGTTTAGGTTGGATATTAGAAGAAACCTCTTCACTGAATGTGTTCTCAAACACTGGAACAGGCTGCCCAGGGAAGGGATTGAATCCCCATCCCTGGAGGTGTTTCAGATCCACAGAGATGTGGTGCTGAGGGCCATGGTTTAGCGTCAGCCTTGGGAGAGTCAGACAGTGTTTGGACTGGATGATCCTAAAGGTCTTTTCCAACCAAAACTATTCCATGATTCAGTATTTTGGGGGAAAAGGAGGAAAAAGTGATGAGAATTAAAAACTTTGACAGACTCAGGGAGCAGAGAGGCCTCTCCAGCAGCTTCTCAAGATGTTGGTGATGAAACACTGAGCAAAGCCACGCTCTGACCAGGAATCCTGGGGCAGAACCTTTTTATTTCCAAATCAAAACACAAGGGGTTAATAAAAGACATTGAAGAGCAATGGAGACATAATTTAGCACCAGCCTTGGTTGGACTTGATGGTCTTAAAGGTGTTTGCCAAGCAAAGCAATGCTATGATGGTCCAACCCCTCCATCTCTGTACCTGCCAGCTACCAACATCACCTCTCAGACAGTCAGCATGAGACCCATGGGAGCAAGAAGAAGAGCTGGTCTCCCTCACCTTCCCAGCCACCTCCTCCCCCTCATCCTCTTCCCTTTCCTTTATGTTAATTGAAAATAACAATTAGTTTATTTTTGCTTGTGCAAATTACAGCTCGAGCTCCCAGGGAGCAGACAGCTGCCAGCGCTGCGCTGAGCTGCGCTCCAGCCTCGGCCTCTTACATGAATAAATAAACTGCCGGTGGTGGAGGGGGAGAGGATGTTCTACCTGTCCCCCTTCCTTCCCTCCAGCTCCTTCATGGAAAGGGAGGAAGAAGGGCAAAAGAAATCCCGAGAACCTTTAGGGTTGTATTAGGTGGGTGGTTTAGGTGTTAAGCGGGGAGCTTGGCAGGGGTGAGGAGTTGTGGAGCCAGCATCAGGGATAGGGGGACGCAGAGGGTTGGAAGCCCTCTGCTGTGAAAATAGGCTGAGAGACTTGGGGTTGTTCAGCCTGGAGAAGAAAAGGATTCGGGGGTCCTTCTTAAGTCCCTTCAGTACTTAAAGGGGACTACAAGAAAGCTGGGGAGGGACTTTTTATCAGGGCCTGTTGTGACAGGACAAGGAGTGATGGTTTGAAACTAACAGAGGGAGATTTAGACTGGAGAGAAGGAAGAGATTTTTCACGAGGAGCACGGTGAGACCCCGACCCAGGTTGCCCAGGCAGGTGGTAAGTGTCCCATCCCTGGAACCATTCCAGGTCAGGTTATTTGGGGCTCTGAGCAACCTGCTGTAGTTGCAGGTGTCCCTGTTGATTTCACAGAGGTTGGACTAGATGACCTTGAAAGGGCCCTTCCAACCCAAACCATTCCATGATTCCAGGAGTGGAGATGATGATGCCCAGCTGGGACAACAAAGGGTCGTGATTGATGGGACCTGTTCACCGCCAGACCTGAGGACTGACGTTGTCATTGCATTGACAATGCAGCAGGTTTCCCTATGCACACACAAGAATATTCATCCTGCATCCCATGTCCCACCTCCTGCATCCTGCTTCCCCCCTAGCACAGCAGCACTGACAGCCAATGCTGTGCCATGTTGCTGTCACACAGCCACTGGTGCCTGCTGCAGGGGAGCATCCCACACCTCATATCCCATTTCCTATACCCCTTATCCTGAATCCCAGTTCCCATATCCTACTTGTCACATCTCTTATCCCACCCCCATCATCCCACATCCCATAGGCTGCAGCTAACATCCCATATCTCACTACCTTCATCCCACATCCCATGTTCTGTATGCTTGCACCCTACATCCCATATCCTATATCCCACTCGCTGCATCCCACCTCTTGTACTCCATATCTCACTTCCTGCAACCTACTACCTGCATCCCAGTGTCTTGTCTTCATGCATCCTATCTCCTGCATCCCATCTCCTGTATCCTGCCTTCCATATCCTGCATCCCACTGTCTGCATCCCACATTCAATGCCCTGTATCCTTGAATTCTGCATCCCACCTCTTGCATCCCATAATTCAGACCTACCCAGCAGCAGGGAATTTGGGATCCAAACCCAGCTGTGGTCCCATCCACCTCCTGTATGTGGGGCTTTTCCCCATATTCCAGCTGTCAGGAAGGACCTCAGCTCCTGCTGAGATCAGAGGAGATGCTGCTGCAATGGGGCTGTGACGGCTGGGAAAAGACAGAGGGAACTCACTGGGAATACATCCCAGCTGTAGGGATCAGCTGGGAAGCTCCATGAGCTGGCAGAGGCAAGCCAGCTGTGCTTTGCCAAGGAGATATATGGGTGTATAGGGATTGGCATGGATACCTGAGTTTATATATGGTGACAGGGCAGCATTTAGCTGGGAGCATCCAGGAGGAAACTAGACCCAGAGCATAGGAAGGAGGGAACGTACAAAAGCCAAACTTCAGCTGAGCCAGATCAGATCCAGTCAAAAAAATATCATCCCTGAGGAGCCTCATCCCTCTGGGAGCCACCAGCAGGATTTTGTTTAATTGGAGGGGATGAATTTTGGGGGGAAATTGAATTAATTCCTTTTTTCTTCCCAGTAAATAACCCCAGATTCACACACATCCAGCAGCCCACCCTGCTTCCTTAACCACAACTGAACATCCCAAGGTCAGAATTATCTCATTACCAACATTTTGGGGCAGGCTGCAGTGGTTCTGGGGAAAAATCCTCAGATTTTAGCATCAATAATTGAGGAGAAAGGCCTTTGAAGAGGGGAGCTGGGTGATGTCGCAGTGGTCAGCCCCTTGCCGTGTTCTGCCTCTGCAGAAACCACAAGGATCCAGTGGATCCCTATTTGGGAATGCCAGAGAGCACACCACACCAGTCAGTGAGTGGGTTTAAACTGGTTCCCAGCACCCATGTGGGCTTGGGCAAGGTTCTGTGGGGTGCTGTGGGGTTTGGGATAGAGCATCCCATCCCCTCCCCTCCCCAAATCACCTTTTTTCCCTGGGGAAAAGGAGTGTGAAGCCCATCAGCAGGGACATATGGAGAAGCTTCAGTTGTTCGTGGTGCCATCAAACCCATGTCAAGGAGCAAGGAAAGCTTGGAAATGGGGGCTAAAAGCTCCACAGGGGAGTGGGATAAAGAGGAGCACCTGCCAACCCTCAGGGTTTGTCCCCACACTCCCACCCCAAGAACCAACCACCCTTTAGTGCACCCCATGGGGCTTCTGCTTTCATCTGCCTGAAGCTGTAAGAGCACAGTGCAGGAGATGGCCAGGGATGGATGCAGAGGCTGAAGAACCTCACAGGAGGGAGCATGCAATGTTCTGAGGTCCCACGACCCCCAAAAAGCAGCAGCCTCTCGGGTAAGAGGGTTCCAGCCCCGTTTCAGGGAAAGGAGCTCCAGCCCAGCTCAAAGATGTGTAGAAATCAGGGAGAGAAAGCTTTAAAAAGAGATCAGAGCAACCCCCAAATCGACACACCCTCTGACAGGCAGCCATGGCACCCACGAACAGCCGCAGCCTTGCGGCATGGGCAGCACATGCCAGCAGCTCCCTCCCAAACCATGTTCCACCATGGAGCAAAGACATGCAGCCCTGCAATGAGCAGGGTCCTGCAGTGAAGGTCAATATGTTGCAGTCCCTCCCTCCCCCCCAAGAAAACAGTGAAAAGCCAAACAGGGAGCCCCCAGATACCCTCCCCAAGCCCATGGTGCAGGGGGGGAGGTGTCAACCCCAGCAAGGACACAAGGCATCAAAAAAGCCCCATTTGGGCATCAACCACGTTAGTTTATTTAGTGTATCGATGGGACCATGGACAAATCCAGGACAACCCTCCCCTAGAAGCAAATCAGCAAAAGGGGATCACTTGGGGGAGGGCCCTAACTGCACCTCAATGCCACTTCGGTGTCCCCCAGAATCACCCTAGGGAGCTGCAACGTGGTGAGATCCCCCATGGATGACCACCCTGTGCCCTGCTCCAGTGACTACCCTGCTTGGGGGTGGATTGCCAGGAGGTGCTGCAAGAAAAAATAATAATAATAAAAAAAAATCAGTGGGAACCAAAAAAGGAGGTGGGCAAGGAATGAAGGGTCACATCTCTGTCCCCCTACCCAAGGCTGCTCCTGGAGGATCAGGAATAAAGGGGTAACACCCTGATCACCAAAATACTCTGCTCTGAGGGCAGCAACGTGGTGAGATCCAGGTTATGTTATCCCCAGCTCAGTGTATCCCAGCAAATAAACAAATAGAAATGGAAGAGGAGGAGGAGGAGGATGGTGGGGGCAAGCAGGGCTTGAAAAGAAGGAACAGGGCAAAACCCGGCAACCTCGGCCCCAAAACGCTGGCTTGGCTCTGTCACGGTGGTGGGAAAAGGTGTCGTGGAGTCAAAGATGATCGCAACCACCCCACCAGCACCATGCTGAACACCAAGGTGAGACCCACCCACCCCCACCCCCCCCCTACAAACCCTGCAGAGCCCCAAATCCTCTCTGCTCTGCTCCTCCACTGAGCCCCATCGTGACTGGGAAATGGGGCACCAGCTCCTGGTGACAGACGGGATGTGTCCATGAAGGAAGTGGATCATGGTGAGATCCAGGGGTGAGGAAATAATTGGAGGGGTCTGAGGTCTCCAGAACAGTTTTGGGGAAGGTGGTGGCCCCAAATCCCTTCTATCCCTTCTCCTCTCTCAAAACTCTCCTTATTTAGTCATGGAGTGGGTGGCTGGAAGCTCTCCCCAAAAATAAGCCCAAGCAGGGGGAACGTTGGGAGGAAAATTTGGGGTAAGCCACCAGGGAGCTGCGATTCACCCCCCTGGAAAACCCAGGGAGAGGAGGCAATGTCCTCCAAGACGCTGCCTGGGCAGCAGGATGGGTTCTTTCATTTCCAGCCAGGTTTGCAAAGCTTCCCCAGTTCAAAATAAAATTAGAAACAGGGTGTGAAGCCCCACCACAAGCCTCCCATTTCTGTCCAATCTTGTTGTAGAATTCCCACCACACATCCCAGCTCCCATTCCAAAAAGCAAGCCTGGGAGCGAGACGAGCTCAGGCTGCTCAAAAAAACACTCTGGGTGCAAAATTAGCCACCAGCAAGCCCAAAGTGGCTGAAAAAAAACCCCAAACAACAGAGGGACGAGGTTTTGGGGAGCAGAGGAAACAAGACCAGAAGGTCCTGGGGTCACACTCCCCCCAAAATTCCAGGGACAGCTGGTGCCAGGGGGTTGCATCAGCTGGGAGGTGATTTATGAAGGAAATCACACTGCAGCCAACATGCTGGGCTGCAGACCTGCCACAGCTGAGCCTGGTGTGGGGGGAAACAGCAACAAGAAAAAGACAGGAGAAAAAAATTAAATATAGATATTAAAAATATAGACAAAATGCTCTGAACTGTGTGGGAGCAGGGCTTGTGCTGTCAATTGCTCCAGTAAGCCCAGCGCAGACAGGAACAGCGCGAGCGGGGCAGCCGCCTTCGGGCTTCCCAGCAGTGCAGATCAGGGCTGCCGAGGACGTAAACGCCTGTAACCAGTCCCCCCCAAAAACCCCCAGCATATTGGTAAAAATTCCAGTCCTCAGGTTTGCCTTTAGGAAGAAATGGATGCTGTGTTTGGTGGGGAGGAGGGCTTTCTCCTCCTTAATTAAAGACTCAAAAGGGAGAAGTGCAGAGGGGAAATTAAAAAGCATTTATTACCGTTGAAAATCAGGCTCAGCGGGACGGTGTCAGGCTGGGATCAAACTGGATCCAAGCTGGGCTGAAGGTGACTTTTTTTTCAGTGGGTGAAGGTCTTTCAGGGCGACTTGAGACCCTCCAGCCAGGGGGAAAGAAAAATAAAAGGCAATAAAAAGGGAGGAGGGGAAGGGGAAAGGCAGAAAAAGTGAAAAAGGAAAAACTTCCGCGCTGCTGGCGGCTCATGGGTGATGCTCGAGGCTCGCATTTGCTCCCCACCCCAACACCGTGGCCCGAAGAAAGAAGAGGAAAACTCGAAAGGAAAAACGTTGGAAGATGGAGAGGAAAAACCCAACCCAAGCTGTAGTTGAATATAAGGTTTGTTTGCTTTTAGTTATTTTATCTTGATGCAACATCATTAAAACCATCACAAATCGAAACAACAGGTCATTAAAAACGCTTCGCACCCTCAGTCCCTAAAATGCACCAGGCTCCCAAACTCCCTCTCTCCCAAAATGTTTACATTTCCACCCCCCCCCAAAAATAAGAGACAAAACCCCCAAAATCTCCTTTTCTTTTTTTTTAAACTTTTTTTCCCCCTTTTTTCATATTTAAATAAGCAACTCCATTAAAAAAAACCAAAACAAACCCAACCCCGTTTCCAGGGGCGCAGGAGCAGCTCTGCTTCTATTTCCCACCTCACAAAAGTCTTCTTTTTCTTTCCTCTTTTTTGTTTCTTTCCCTTTTTTTGTCCCCCCTCTTTTTTTTCTTCCCTTTTTTCCTTCCTCTTTTTTTCCTTTCCTTTTTTCCCTTCCCTCTTTTTTTTTTGCCTCTTTTCCCTTCCCTCTATTTTCTCTTCCCTCTTTTTTCTTTCCTTTTTTTCCCCTCTCTCTATTTCCCTTCCTTTTTCCCCTTCCCTTTTTTTTTCCTTTTTTCCTCTTCCCTCTTTTTCCCCTTCCCTTTTTTTTTCCTTTTTTCCTCTTCCCTCTTTTTCCCCTTCCCTCTTTTTCCCCTTCCATTTTCCTTTCCCCATTTTCTTTCCTTTTTTCCCCTTCCCTCTATTTTCCCTTCCATTTCCCCTTCCCTCTTTTTTCTTTCCTTTTTCCCCTTCCCTCTTTTTCCCCTTCCCTCTTTTTTCTTTCCTTTTTTTCCCCTTCCCTCTATTTTCCCTTCCCTCTTTTTCCCCTTCCCTCTTTTTTCTTTCCTTTTTCCCCCTTCCCTCTATTTTCCCTTCCCTCTTTTTTCTTTCATTTTTCCCCCCTCTTTTTCCCCTTCCCTCTTTTTCCCCTTCCCTCTATTTTCCTTTCCCCATTTTCTTTCCCTTTTTTCCCCTTCCCTCTATTTTCCCTTCCCTCTATTTTCCCCTTCCCTCTTTTTTCTTTCCTTTTTCCCCCTTCCCTCTATTTTCCCTTCCCTCTTTTTTCTTTCATTTTTCCCCCCTCTTTTTCCCCCTTTCCCTCTTTTTCCCCCCTTCCCTCTTTTTCTTTCCCCCTCCTTTTTATTTTCACTCAAGAAATAACGTGCATTATTCTTCTCCTTTATTTTCCCCCCTCCTCCCCGCCCCCACCTCCTTTCCCTTCAGCCAGCGTCGAGGTTTCAAAATACTCCGAGGGTTTAATAAATAAATCTGGTGCATAGTGAGATAGCAGCCAACCCTTATTTTGTTTTTGCAGTCCATAGATTTTTTTTTTCTTTTACTATATTGCCTTTTTTTATTCCTTTCTTCCCCTCCCCCCCCCCCCCTTTTAGGTCACCCTAAAATTGTTTGCCCACCCTTCCCTCCCTTCCTTTCGCCCTCCCTTCCCACCCTTCGCCCTCCCTTCCCTCCCTCTCCCCCCACTATTTTTAAGAGCATAGATAACTTTAAATCTCTATAAAACAATCCTTTAACCCAACGTTTGACTCCTGTATATAGTGCATTCAGCTTCTTCCCAACATCATTAAATTAACTTGGATATTATTTGCATGCTATTACATACAAACTTTTTTTGTTGTTTTTTTTTTTTTTTTTAAGACTTGTGTTAAATTCTTCTTCTCTTTTTTTTTTTTTTGTCCATTTTTTTTTTCCCTCTAAAGGTTTTGGTTATTTTTTTTTGTGTGTGGTTTTTTTTTTTCTGTCGTATTTTTTTTTTCCATCATCATAAACCACCAAGCAAAATATAGGCTCAAAGGAAAAAACAAAACAAAAAAAAACCAAAAAAAATAGAACCAAAAAAAAAAAAGGCAGAAAAACCTAAACTAATTTCTACATATTTACAAGGGTGAATAAGTTAAACGTGGCTCAGATTTGCCAGCCGGGGGGGGTGGGGGGTTGGGGCTTGGGGAGGGCTTTAGGTGGATGTGGTGGGGCTGGGTAGGGTGCAGCGCTGCTGGGACCCCCCCCCCCCCCCGCGCCCCGGCTCGGAGACCCCCCCCCCCTCCAAAAATTAAAATGAAGGGATTAAAAACAGGCAGGATAAGGAGGGACTCGGGGGGGAGCTCCTGGATGCTCCCAGGGAAGGGGGAAAATAGGGGAGTGGGGGGGGGGCAGCGCACCATACACGTCCCGCATGCAGGTTGGCTCCAGGATACCGCCCTCCCCCCTCCCCCACTCCCTCCCCAACCCCGGGATCCCTCCCAAAAATTTCGAGGGGGTGTGGGGGGAATAATAATATGAACTTTTATACAAGCAGAGGGGTTTCTCACCCTACATGAGGACAAAAAAGGGGACACCCCTCACCACCGCCACCACCCATGGGTTTGTGGCTCACATAAAGAAGTCGGCGGTGGGTTTGGGGGCTGTGGATGGGGAGGGGTCCCTCGGGAAGCCCCCCCGGCCGGCTAACTTCTCGTATTTTTCTTTGTACAGATCCCTTTCCTTGGCCAAGCGGGTCACCTCTTGCTTGAGCTGTTCCACTTGACTTTGGAGTTGACATTTCTCGTTCTCCAGGATGTGCCGCTGCTGGACCCGCTTGTAACGGCAGGACTGAGCGTAGCCTCGGTTCTTCAAGGTCCTCCTCTTCTGCTTGAGGCGGATGACCTCCTCCTTGCTGAAGCCCCGCAGCTGCCGGTTGAGCTCTCGTACCGACATACTCACCAACTGGTCGTCGGAGAAGCGGTCCTCCAAACGCAGATGGTGATGGTGGTGATGGTGGTGACCGGGATGATGATGAGCTGCCGGTGGAAGCTCCTCACCTCCAAAAGGTTGAGGTCGGAAAGGCTCGTAACCTTGATGGTGATGATGATGATGGTGTGGAGCTCCGATCAACGCTTCCACCGCATCCTCCGGTGTCAGGTTGAGAGCTTCGGGATTCAGGTGATGCTGGTAACCCGACATCCAATACAGCTCCTCTAGCTGAGGTTTGGAGCCCAGGGAAGCAGCCGTAGTAGTTGGAGGACCTGGTGCTGGTTGTCCACCAGGACTTGGAGCGCAGAAACTGGGCGAGGAAGGCACGGAGGAGCAGGGCGTGCTGAGCGGGGTGGAGGAGAGGGACCCGGCCGGCAGACGGTGGCACAGCCTCTCCGCCTCCGCCGGTTCCTTCTTCACTTCGAACTTCATCAAGTCGAAATCGTTCACGTACTCGATGGCGAGGGGGCTGGTGGGCAGCTCCGCGCTCATGGCCAGCTCCGAGGCCATCTCAGTCCATGGAGAGGGAACCGGGGGGCAGTTTGAGCCCCCGGGGCCAACACCACCACCGTTCACCCAAATGGGATTCCGGAGATTCTTCCCAGCGCGGGTCCCCGGGAGATCGGCGAGACCTGCTGCCCCTGGCGGGGCTCGGCTTCTCGGTGCTGCCCGGCTCCGGGAGCCTCGGACGGGACTTTGCCGGCACCGGAATGCTGCTGGGGGTTGAACCGCGTTCCAGGACCCTCCAATGAGGCTTTTCTGGGAGGATCAGCAGGGTTTCGGAACTCCGAGACGGGGCTTTGCCGGCGCCGGGGCTCTTCTGCGGGGTTCAGCTGGGCTCCGGAAGCCTCCGACGGGGCTTTACCGGCTCCGGGACTCTGCTGCGGGGTTCAGCTGGGCTCCGGAAGCCTCCGACGGGGCTTTACCGGCTCCGGGACTCTGCTGCGGGGTTTCACTTGGCTCCGGGAGACTCCGGCAGTTTTTTCTGTGTGTTCAGCCAGGCTCTGGGACCCCGCGATGGAGCTCTGCTGTTGGGGCCCTCTGGCAGAGCTTTGCTGCGGGGTTCAGCCGGGTTCCAAGACTCTGCTGCGCGGTTTAGCCGGGTTCTGAGACCCTCCGACGGGGCTTTGCCGGCTCCGGGACTCTGCTGTGGAGCTTTTCCGCTGGAACGCTCCAATAGGACTCTGCTGCCGGGCTCCGGGAGCTTCCGACGGGGCTATTCTGCAGGGTTCAAGTGGGACTTTCGATGGGACTTTGCTGTGAGGTGCAGTCCGGCTCCGGGAGCCTCCGACGGGGCTTTGTCGGCTCAGGGACCTTGCTGCGGGGTTTAACAGGGCTCCCGGACCCTCCGAAGGGACTTTTCCGGCTCCGGGACGCTGTTGCGGAGTTCACCCCGGCTCCGGGACCCTCCGATGGGGCTTTGCCGGCTTCGGGTCTCCGCTGCGGGCTGCAGCCGAGCTCGGTGAGCTCTGAGCTGGTCTCTTTCACTTTGCTTGCTCCGGGAAGCGCAGCCCCGTGGGTGCGGGATCCGCTCCCTTCTCCAGCCCGGACTCTTCAGCTAAATCCCGGGGCAGGTTCCGCCGCTGCTTGCGGTCGGTTCCCCAATGGCGAGGAGCAGGCAAAGCCCTGCCCGCCCCTTCCTGCCTCCCCTGGCACCTGCCCTAGCCCCACCTCCCCAGACCGGGAGCCTTCCTCTGCCCTCCTCTTTTTCTTCTTCTTCCTCCTCCTCCCCACGGGCACGGTGCCCGGGGGCGGGGTCCGGACCCCTGCCCGCACCCTGCCCCTTGCTCGGCGCTGCCGCCGCCGCCGGGCAGCTGAATGGGACCCTCCGCTTTATATACGGGGAAAAGGGGAGACACCCACCCCCATCCCCCCCGCACCTCCCCAGCACCTCGCAGCCGGCCCCCGGGGCGGGGTCTATCCTTTCCCAGCCTATCAGAGCGCCGCTATCCCGTTGTGTTTGCATATCCCTATAGTAACGCCCCCGGGGTGCCTGTCAGTCTCCGGGGGACTCGGTGCTACCCGTGGTAGGTCTGGAGGAGAGGGGTGAAGCGGTCGTGACCTGAGCATCCCACCTTCTGAGTAGGGGTGTCGCCCCTGCCTCCTTCTGCATCCCTGGGTATCCCCCCCCTGCATCCCTAGACATCCCTCGGCCATCCCCCAGGCATCTCCCTTCCATCCCCACGTCTGGGAGCTGCTCAGAACCCTTCCTAGCACACAGGGAACACTTGTGAGAGCCACATGCTCATTTTTAGGGATTTCTTAAATATATTTTTGTTGCTGCTGTTGTTATATTAGCTCCAGGAGCAGCCACACTGGGACCTGTTTCACCACTGGGAGGGATTTTGGGAAGGAGAAAAGTCTGTAGAGGTTGGTGTCCCTGCTGGGACCAGCCATGGGCACCAAGGAGGAAAATGAGGGGGAGAAGATGTGGAGAACAGGGAGAAGGAGGAGAAGGGCAGGGACATCCTGGTAACAGAAAAGTGAGTTGGGGTGCTGGGGTGTGCTGTTCAAATTGGGCCGAATTAATGCACAAAAAGCTTTTTTTGGGGGTGGGTGGGTGTGAAAACCCTTATCCCAGTGTTTTCCCAGTAATCAACCCCCAGGATAATTGATTTTACTGGATCTGACCTCTGGAGGCTTTGGAGGTCTTGAGGTGATTGGGGTGTGGTGTCCCCCTTGGTGGGGGTCATGGATGCAGGGAAAGCCCCAGAACTTCAGTGATACCAGAAGTTATCCTACACTGGAAAATCTAGGACACAGCTATCCCATCTTGGAGACCCCAAATTGAGCAGGTGAAAATGGGATGAGCCCCACCACAGGGGAGGGGACCAAACAGGACCATCTGGATGAAAAGCCCTTTTCATGGCAGTGTTCTGAACCTCGATGTGTTGAACTGCAGGACCCCAGATGTCCCAGTGCAGTGGTGGGATGTGGGGCACCACATTCCAGAGAGGAACACAGAGCCCTGGGGAGCACCTGGCCCCCCTCAGCAGCTGCCACCAACCCCCATGGGCCGGGAGCCACCAAGGAATTAGGAACGGGCTGGGCTCCAACGGGGCCGGTGCCGGCCCACGACACCCCCAGCTTGGGTATTTTTAGCAGGGTGGCTGCCCCCCCCCGCCCCATGGCATGTCCCCAGCCCTCCCCACCACACTGAACCCGTCCTCTAAGTTTACTCACAGGAGGTCGAGTGACATAACCAGGTTGGAGGCCACAGGATGGCGGTGGGATGGCGTCACCCTTCGCTTTTAGAACGGGCAGCTCCTCTGCCCCTTTAACCCTTCCAGCAGGGATGGCTCCCGGGGGGCTCTTTGCCCACTTGGTTGATGATGACCCCAGCCCATCATCACACCCAGTCCGAGGTGCTGTTGGTTTGGGGAAGCCCTCATAGGGGACATCACCTCATGGAGAGGGCGGTGTGCACCTGAGAACCATAGAATTGTTTTGGTTGGAAAAGACCTCTAAGATCATTGAGTGCAACTGTCAACACCACCATGGCCATTAAACCACGTCTCACTATGGTATCATGTTGGTCATGCTCCACCAGCATCCACAGCACCAATCCCGGAGAAGGATTGGAAGTGATTTTGGGAGGGGGGAAGGTCATGCAGAAATTGGGTGTCCATGGTGGGAGCAGCTATGGGCACCAAGGAGGAAAAGGAGAAATGAGAGAAGGGAGAGAAGGGAGAGAAGGGAGAGAAGGGAGAGAAGGGAGAGAAAGAGAAGGAGGAGGAGGTGGATAAGGAAGAGAAGGAGGAGGAGAAGGAGAAGGGGAAGGAGGAAGAGAAGGAGAAAGAGAAGGAGGGGGAGAAGGAGGAGAAGGAGGAGAAGAAGGAGGAGGAGGAGGAGGAGGAGGAGGAGAAGGAGGGGGAGAAGGAGGAGGAGGAGGTGAAGGAGGAGGGCAGGGGACAGCCACCCTGCCGACAGGCAGAAAAGCGCGCAGGGGTGGCTGGGGGGTGACGTTAGCTGGGCAGCTGCTTCCGCGGCAGCAGACCGAGAGCTGTGCCAAGAGGGCTTTTCCAGGAACTGTTTATGGTGCTCTCCAGAAACACTGCCCTGGGCCACTCTGCCAGCCAAGACACCCTCAGCACATGTCCTTGCTGGGCTTTCAGGACAACCCAGCCATGTCCCCACCACTGCAACCTGCCCATCTTCACAGGGAGGTTGGATACAATGGATAAACCCCCTGAGCAGGACCCATCATCGAGGTATCTTGGCTGGTGGTGGAATCCACCAGGGCTCAGAGCTACCTCCTCAGGGGCCACATTGATCCTGCTTGGAAATTAATCACCCCCCAAGCAGTATGGAGATAAATTCCAATCCTTCCCAGGAAGAGAGCAGTGACAGCGGTGGGTGGCCAAGCTCTCCATGAGCTCCTGGTTTTGGTTCGCTTAACTGGTGCAGAATGAGCCTTAATCCTCATTAGCCTGGTTGTCAGTGAGCTGTGGCCACCAAGCTTTGAAGCTCCTGGTCACCATCAGACAGCACTGGCCACCCTTGGGGATTTGCAGGGTGATTTTGAGCAACTTCAGGGAGTTTTTTTATGGGAAACCATCATGTGAAGAAACTAAGTGTCCAGTGGTGATTCCCGAGCTCAGCACTGGGACCAGGTCTCCTTAGTATCTTCATCAGTGATCTGGATGAGGGCATCACTTACTGAGGGCACCCTCAGTAAGTTTGCAGATGACACTAAGCTGGGTGGGAGTGCTGAGCTGCTGGAGGGTAGGGAGGTTCTACAGAGGGATCTGGCCAGGCTGGATCAGTGATACAAGGCCAGTGGGATGAGGTTCAACAAGGCCAAGTGCTGGGTCCTGCACTTGGGTCACAACAACCCCCATGAACACTCCAGCCTGGGGCAGTGGCTGGAAACTGCCCAGTGGAAAAGGACCTTGGGTAGCTGGTCAGCAGCAGATGAAGATGAGGCAGAGTGTACCCAGGTGGCCAAGAAGGTCAACAAGCATCCTGGCTTGGATCAGCAACAGTGTGGCCAGCAAGAGTAGAGCAGCAATTGTCCTCCTGTACTGGGGGCACAGGTGAGGCCACACCTGGAATCCTGGTTTCAGTTTTGGGCCCCTCATGCCAAGAACATTGAGGTGCTGGAGCATGTCCAGAGAAGGGCAACCAAGCTGGTGCAGGGTCTGGAGAACAGGTCTGGTGGAGAACAGCTGAGGGACCTGGGATTGTTCAGCTTGGAGAAAGGGAGGCTGAGGGGAGACCTTCTGGCTCTCTACCACTGCCTGAAAGGAAGCTGGAGCCGGGTGGGGGTTGCCATCTTCTCAAAAGGAACAAGGGATACCACAAAAGGAAATGGCCTCAGGTTGCCCCAGGGGAGGTTTAGGTTGGATATCAGAAGAAACTTATTCCCTGAAAGGAAGTGGTTGATTCTTCATCCCTGGAGATGTTTAAAAGCCACAGAGATGTGGTGCTGAGGGCCATGGTTTAGCACCAGCCTGAGGAGAGTTAGAGAATGGTTGGATTGGATGATCTTGAAGGTCTTTTCCAACCAAAACTATTCCATGATTCAGTATTTTGGGAGGAAAGGGAGGGAAGAGTGATGAGAATTAAACCTTGACAGACTCAGGGAGCAGAGAGGCCTCTCCAGCAGCTTCTCAAGATGTTGGTGATGAAACACTGAGCAAAGCCACGCTCTGACCAGGAATCCTGGGGCAGAACCTTTTTATTTCCAAGTCAAAACACAAGGGGTTAATAAAAGACATTGAAGAGCAATGGAGACAACCCAGGCTTTACCCAAGAAACTGTTACACACACTGGGGCATGAGTGGTCCCCACGATGGCTGGGGGGGACATGGCCACCTGAAACTGCTCTCCGAGTGGCACTAAACCTCCCTTTTCCCAGTTGAGCAACATCCTTAACCAGGAGCTCAGGGAGGTGACAAGTGTTGAGCTTTGGTCACTCAGGTCACCCAAGGCTTCATCACAAGGTGGGATGGGAGAACGTCCATGTGGAGTGATAACAAGAGCCTTCCATGGGGTGCATACACCCGTGGGTGCTCACCCAGGGCAGGAAAAGCCCCCATGGGGCCCTTCACCAGGGGGTGAAACTGCAGCCATCAGCCTCTCACCACAGTCGTGCCACATCTGAGCCCACACCATCGTGGTGGTTCCATCACTCACGCCCCCGTGAATGCAGCTGGCTGCTGGGCTCTTGAGGAGCTCCAGCATTCACCCGTGGCCCTGCTGATGTCTTTTCCTTGCAGGACTTGGGATCAGGGGCAGAGGACAGACAAACCTGGCCACCTCACATGGCTGCTACCAGCTCTTGCCAGGAAATCCTAGAGCCGACCCAAAATCCCATCCATGTAGGGAAACAGCATCCACCACCCTAAAATCCCCTTGGAAGTTGTAGCCATGAATGCAAAGCAGCAGCCACATGGCCAACAGCACTTGGTACAATGCTACCCTTGTGCTTTGGTCCTGGTTGGATTTGGAGGGATCCCAAAAAAAACCCCCAAAAGAGCTGGTCTGGGTCTTCCAAAGGAGACCAAACCCCTCTTGGGAAGGGGAGAGGTGGGAGTTAGGGTGCAACCAGATATGGGACATCTCAACATGCTGCAGGAGCATCTGGTGTGAGCTCAGCCCTGCTCCCAGCACAGGTTTCTGTGAGAGGTGCTCTTGGAACATGCCTCTGCTCCCAGAAATCTCCTTCCAGGAGCAAGGAGATGGAGCAGGATGGATGCAGGTAGGATCTGAGCATGGCTGAGCCATGTTGGGGCTTTCCACCCCATCGCATCCCAGCACGGTGGCTTGTGACCGCCAGCCATGCTTGTCTCCAACATAGTGGCTGACCTGAATGTGGGCACACTGAGTGATGGCATTAAACTCCTCAGGTCCCTCTGTCACCTCATGTCCAGGACAGCAGCAGAGCCACAATCTGAGAGAGGATCAATGGGGATGGAAGCTTCTTCTCAGCCCCACAAGCAACCAAGGAGGCTGGTGGTAGGTCTTGCCTTCAAGAAACAGGCTGAAAAGACAATTTATTGGCAAATTAAAACCTTTCAAAGCTGCTTCCACGTGGGAATGGGTGATGGCTCCTCAACAATGTCACCTGGCTCTGTGCCAAAATGATGTGCCCAGAAAAACAAGCAGAGAATGTGTCATGTCTGGGTGTGGTGTCCTGAGGTAGGTGCCAGGTCCATGCCCAGCTCTGCACTTCCTGAGCTGGTTTGGCTGCCGTGCAGTTGGGTCTCGCTCACAGCCGGGGCTTGATCTGCAGTTGTTTGCCTGGAGGGAGGAAAGGAAAAGGTGATGGTGGGAGATGGACTCATCTGGACACACTCAGGCTTCTCCTTGCCTGGTCATGGTGGATTAACACTCCAGAGATGAGCATGGGCACTGGAAATGAGAATCCACAGAATCACAGGGGTTGGAAGGGACCTTGGAAGTTCATCTAGTGAAAGCCTTCTGCCACCTAGAGCAGGCTCCACAGGATGGTGTCCAGGTGGGTTTTAAATGACTCCAGAGATGGAGACTCCACCTCCTCTCTGGGCAGCCTGCTCCAGTGCTCTACCACCCTCAAAGTAAAGTTCCACCACGGCAGCACCCAACCCTGCTAGCACCCACCTCTGCCACCCTCTTCCAGACGGGGGTTTTCAGAGTCCTGGGAGGATTCTGGTGGCAAAGTCCTCTTCCTTTTAGTGCTACCTGGGAGTGGACAGGCAGAAAAAGAGAAAAGTCAGTGAGGTTGGCTTGGTTTGCCCTGGAAATCCCTTGAGATGTGGGTGCAGCAGCATCCATCCCTTGCCCAGTCTCTGATAAAAGTCTGTCCCTATTGGCCCTTTAAAGTACTGAAAGGACACAAGAAGGTCTCTCCTTCTGTTCTCCAGACTGAACAACCCCAACTCCCTCAGCCTGTCCTCACAGCAGAGGTGCTCCAGCCCTCCCATCTTTGTTGTGGCTTCCTATGGACCTTCTCCAGGAGGTCCACATCTTTTCTGTGCTGAGAACTCCAGAGCTGGGCACAGTACAGTGATGCCCAACATGAAGGTGAGATCATGGACACGTTCTAGCAGCCTTAAAAAAGACAAAGGAGAAAGGTATGGGGCAGGGAAGTTAGGAGAGGTGAGAACCTCAGGCAACATCCAAACCTGAGAAGTCACCAAGAGCTTAGCTTTGCTTTTAAACTTGGATAAACAAACTTCCCCGGTGTCTGCGTGGTGGTGGCAGTGATACATGGGCTTTGGAGCTAATTTATGTAGAATAAAGAGGGCTCATTTAGCACCTTTCCACCCTTAATATAACACCCATACATCAGAGGCTGCACAGCAGCCACCACACACTTGGCCATTAGTCAACAACAACACAGCCCAGTTTGGCTTTGAGGAACAGCAACACTGAGCAGACCCTCAGCACACCTTGAGCTGGGCAAATGCTGAGCAAATGCTCATCACACCCTCAGCAGACCCTCATCATCCCCTGAGCAAATGCTCAGCACACCCTCAGCAGACCCTCATCATCCCCTGAGCAAATGCTCAGCACACCCTGAACAGATCCTCATCATACCCTGAGCAGACCCTCATTGTACCCTGAGCAGACCCTCCTTGCACCTGAGGGCCACTGACCCCCATCCTGATCCTCCAAGTAGTTCTTTTGCCGGAGCCAGAATGGTTTTCTCAACTTGGGATTCCCAAATCCTACCTTGGTCACTGTAATTAAAGTCTGGGTTGGAGCAAGGAAGAGTAGAGCAGCAGCAAGCAGAGCACTCATGCTGGGTGCTCTGGGCACCACTAGCATGCTCCCAAGATGACTTCTGCTTGCTGAAGCACTGTGCCTAACTCAAAGAGGGTCCCAGATGTCAACCTGGTCCAACTTGGCCCAGATTCAAAGCCAGGCTGGATGAGGCTTTGAGCAGCTTGGTCTGGTGGAAGGTGCTCCTGGCCACAGCAAGGGCTTGGAACTAGATCCAAGGGAACTTAAGGTCCCTTCCACCCAAACCAGTCTATGCTTCCATGATTCCATGACTATGCTTACACCCTGAGCAGAGCCTCATCACACCTCACTCAGCCTCTGAGCCCCCTCCTGATTCTCCAGGAACCAGATGGGGTTTCTCCAACTTGGGATTTCTAAATCCCACCTTGGCTGCTGTAATCAAAATCCAGCAGAGCTGTGGCCCATCAACCCCAAGGGGTCAAAATGGGCACCAACTCATTCCTGACCCACCAGCAGCCATGGTCTTGGTCCCACAACAGTGGAAATGGCTCCCTTTCTCCTGAGGAAACTTCATGAGCCAATATGCAGGCAGTGATACGAAACCTGTGCTTTGTGACTCAGAGCAACAGTGATTAAAGAAGTACAAATATAAAACTCTCCTCTTTTTTGGAGAGAAAAAGTGGAGGGGAAAGGATGATTTGGAAATCAAATTAGCTGCTTGACTTTGGTACCATACTGCACAGAGCTGAGAAGCTTCCAGAGCATCCATGCTTGCTGTGAAGCTCGTTCCTCACCAAGTCAAGGAGGGTAACGAGGAGAGAAACCCCAAAAATCGGTTGTTAAAGGACTAAAAAGGTCCAGGTTCTCACCATGCATGGAGGGAGATGCTGCTCCTGGAAAAGAGGAAAAAGCTGAGGCTGGGCAAATGTCACAGCCCAAAAGAATCAGGGAGGGGGCAAAGCTGTAGAGAAAGGTGGGGGTGGTGTCACTGCACTCACTCCCTAGCAAAGGAAAATACATTTTCTGCTTTTGTGCATGGGAGATCCTGCAAATGGCGTGATCAATCTTGGGTTGCATCTCAAAGTGCCTTCATTCTCCCCCTCCTCCTTCCACCCCCACCTCTCCTTTCTCCTCTGCATCTCCACAGCCTCCCAATCCATCTTCTAGGAACCAGGTAAATCATTTCTAGTTAGTGAGAGCCGGGCTAAGAAACTCCTTTTTCATTACGATGATGGAACTGCTTCCAAAAGAGAGGAGCCAGGCTTGGATCATGAGCTCCCCATCCAAAGCTGGGTGGCTTCTGCTGAGCTTGTCAACCCCACTGGAGAATTAGGACTTCCAACGTTCTTCCTCTCGATGAAAATCAACATTTATTCTGCCTAAGCCTAAGAAGGTGTCAGGCAGATGGAGAAACTTGCCACTCTTGAGGAGGAGAAGGGAAGGAGAAGAAGGGAATCTAATAGAAATATATTATCAAGTCCAAGGGGAGGACAGAGCAGTAAATCAAGCTTCAGGTGGCACCATTAGATTTTTTGATAGAACTTGGCTGTCCCCCAGATGCTGCTGAGAGGCTCCAGCTGCACCCAACAGGGAAGATCAAACCAGATTTCTTTCATCCAGATGCTGCTTCCAGAGGAACTGAAAAGCCATTTTAAGGTGGGGAATCCCCTTCAGATGGGGGATGAAAGGAGCTGGGTCTGGTCCTTGTCCCCAGATCATAGAATTGCTTTGGTTGGAAGAGACCTTTAGGATCATAAAGCCCAAATCCTCTCTGCCCACCACTCCTCGTTGCTGAGGGGTTAAAAAATTGCTTTTCTTCTACTGCTTTGAGGCTGGAAGGAAGATGGGGAGAGGGAAAGTGGCTGGGAAGTATGGAATCATCAAATGGTTTGGGTTGGAAGGGACCTTTAGAGGTCATCTAGTCCAACCCTCCCACAGTCATCAGCAACATCTGCAATTAGATGAGGTTGCTCAGAGCCCAGAACAACCTGACCTGGTTTCAGGGATGGGACATCTACCATCCCTCTGGGCAACCTGAACCACAGTCTCACCAACCTCAATGTAAAAAATGTCTCCCTTCTCTCCAGTCTAAATCTCTCTTCAGTTTCAAATCATCACCACATGTCCTGTCATAACAGGTGCTCCTAAAAAGTCTGTCCCCCTCTTTCTTGTTGGCCCTTTTAAGTACTGGAAGGCCACAAGAAGGTCTCCTGGAGCCTTCTCTTCTCCAGGGTAAACAACCCCAACTCTCTCAACCTGGCCTCACAGCAGAGGGCTTCCAGCCCTTGGATTGTTGCTGTGGCCTCCTCTGTCTCTGCTCCAACAGGTCCCTGTCTCTCCTGTGCTGAGGGTTCCAGAGCTGGTCCCAGGACTGCAGGTGGGGTCTAAGCAGAGCAGAGGGCCAGAGAAAGTGGCTTGAGGGGCTGGATCTCCTTGGCTTGATCCTGCTTTGAATTCATCTGGTATGAGATCCTGCACCAAAAACTCCACCTTAAGCTTCTGCCTCACAAGTGAGGGTGAAAGAACTGGGAGTGTTGATAGACAGCCTGTGTGTGCTCAGGTAGCCAAGAAGGCCTTCAGCATCCTGGCTTGGATCAGCAGAAGTGTGGCTGGCAGGACCAGAGCAGGGATTGCCTCCCTGGACTGGGCACGGGTGAGACCACACCTGGAATCCTGGGTTCAGTTTTGGGCCACTCACTCCAAGAAGGACACTGAGGGACTGGAGTGGGTCCAAAGAAGCTGGTGAAGGGTCTGGAGAACAAGTCTGGTGTGGTTAGGGACACTGGGATTGTTGAGCCTGGAGAAAAGCAGCATGAGGGGAGATCTTCTGTCTCTCTGCAACTCCAGAAGTGGACAAGACTCTAAAAAACTGGGGAAAAAATAATATGGAAGAAGCAAATTTCAGTCCTGGCAAAGGAGTGAGACTTGGCAGGTCTGAAAGTCTTCTGCAGATCAATCAGGGAAGAGGATTGGAAACGTGCAGGAGGCTTGGTCCAGGTGGGGAGCTAATTAAGGAGTATTTTTGACAGCCTTTTTGTGGGCTAAGAAATGATGATTTTGATTCAGAGCAAGAGCCCAGTTAGAAGAAGTCACAACACTCATCTGGTCTATTGGAAGTTTCAACTAAATTGGCCACTTTGCAATAAGGAAATTAAATGCTAATGTAGTTTCTGACTTTGGGACCCTCTCAGAGCCACCAAGACAGGAGGAGATTCAAACCCAGCCTTTGACAGCCAGGTTATCTGCAGCACCCCAAAGCTTGATGGTACCCCAAGCCTGATAGTGTCCTGCAACAGGATTAGGGCTTTAGTAAGGGTTGGAGATGGATGAATGGAAGGTTGGAGATGGATGAATGGAAGGATGGAGATGGAAGGATTGAAGATGGAGGGATGGAGATGGAAGAATGGAGAGATGGAAATAGGCTGCTCAGGGAGGTGGTGGAGTCACCGTCCCTGGAGGTGTTCAAGAGGGGACTGGACGTGGCACTTGGTGCCATGGTCTAGTCATGAGGTCTGTGGTGACAGGTTGGACTCGATGATCTTTGAGGTCTCTTCCAACCTTGGTGATTCTGTGATTCTGTGAAATGGAAGGATTGAAAGATGAATGGCTGGAGATGGAGGAATGGAGATGGAAGGATAGAGGGATGAAGGCAAGGGTTGTGAGAGACACAGCATTTCTGCAGGGGGATGGGCAAGTCCACCATGGAGTCCTCCTGGTGAGGTCCACCAGCTTGAATACCAGTCCACCTGCCTCTCCAGGCAGGGAAGGAATCACTCATGACCAAACAGAAGATGTCTGGATCCACTATCCAGGGTGTATGAAAGCACCCAAAACCTACCCCACTGCAGAGCACCCCACCAAACCCCTAAGGACCTGCTGACTCAGGAGGAGAAGATGCAATTGCTAATGACCCAAGCAATGCAGCCCATCAACAGGAAACCAATTAGCCTGATAGGTGGTGTCCTGCTCAAGTGATGGTCCTGCTCCACCAGCCCACCACTACATGCAGCTCAATAGATATTTGCATTAGAAGCAGCAATTCTATTAGAGGTTGGTTAATTCAGTTAGAAAAGAGTTTGGACACTCTCTTAATTAAAGTCTCCTTCCATGCCCAACACAGCGTGTGTTGGCCAAGGAGCTGGGGAGGGAAGCATCTACCTGCAGCAGGATCACACAGCAAGATCAGGGTGTCCATGGGAGCATCCCATCACCACCTGCCCAGTGGGTGCATCACAGTCTCCAAGGCAAGAAAGATCTGCCAAGTGCCAGGAGAAGAGTGAAGAAAGGACCACCAAGGCTCATGCTGCCCTGGAGCCCTCCAGGCTGATGGGCCATGAGACAGGGAGGGTTCACGGGTACCAGCAGGAAAGAAGGTAGAGATTTCTTCCTCCTGCTAAATTACCCCATGAGGGCAAAAGCCCTCAGGGGAAGGAAGTGGTGGGAAAGCTGAGCTAAGGACAAGACACATCAAGGATGCTCCCAACTCCCTTTTCCTTTTTTTTCCACACTTCAGGGCTTGGTGTCCTGCTCCCAGGTGGAGGCACTCTGATGCAACCTGATCTAAGTGACCCTGCTTCAGTGGGGAAGTCGGACCAGATGATCTCCATGGCTCCCTCCCAACCCCTTCTGGGCAAGAAGGCCAATGTTGTCCTGGGGTGCATTAAGAAGAGTGTGGCCAGTGAGTCAAGGGAAGTTCTCCCCCTCTACTCTGCCCTGGCAGTACTGTGTCCGGTTCCGGACTCCCCGGTTCAAAAGGGACACTGTTCTACCACAGAGAGTCCAACGAGAGGCTGTGAAGATGATGAAGGGACTGAAACATTTGCCTGAGGAAGGAGGACAGGCTCAGAGACCTGGGGCTCCTTAGCCTGGAGAAGAACAGCCTGAGAGAGATCTTATTAATGTTTGTAAGTGTCTGAAGGGTGGGGGCCAAGAAGAAGGGGCCAGGGTCTTTTCAGTGGTGCCCTGGAACAGGACAAGGGGCAATGGACAGAAACTGGAACCCAGGAAGTTTGACCTCAGCAGGAGGAGAAACTTCTTTACTTTGAGGGTGACGGAGCCCTGGTGCAGGCTGCCCAGAGAGGTTGTGGAGCCTCCTTCCCTGGAGCCTTTCAAGACGCAGCTGGACGCGTGGCTGTGCGACCCGCCCTGGGGGATCCCGCTTTGGCAGGGGTGTTGGACTCGGCGATCTCCAGGGGTCCCTTCCAACCTCTAACAGTCCATGCTGCTGCGATTTGCAAAGTGATTCCTCCAGCAGCCAGAGCTGTAAACAAACCTTGGCGAGCTGCACCTCTCCAGAGCTGGAAGGGTTTGGAAGGTGCTCAGTGGAGCTGTTAAAACAAAAAGAGTGGAGCGAGCATCTTCCATTAACGTTACGGCCGTGAAATATGACAATAAAATGATGGCCTTATGGTGGCAGAGCTGCAGCCTGCCGAGCTGCTCAGGCTTTATCGTCACTCAGACGTGCAGAGAGCTGTAAAATGTTTACAGAAAAGGGTCGTTGGAGGCTATAAAATCCTCTTTTCTCTCCTAAACAAGGCTGAGCGGAGCCATTTACAAAGCCCTGAATGTTCAGCGAGGGAGAAGGAGGAAACATCTGTTCTCTCCAGGAGTTTGCAGTGATCTTCTCGAACAAATTAACTAAAAATGGGTGCTTTCTAATTAAATTAGCACTCCATTGGAAGGGTTTGCCTTGGTGAGCTTGTTTACAATCGGTACGAGGAGGCCAGTTAGGCTCCGGCACCAGGCTGAGCAACTGGGAGGTGAAAGAGGGAAAAGACCACTGCCTAGAAATGGGTCTTGGAGGGGCAGAGGAGCACATCTGAACGTGAGCCACCGTGCACCCAGGTGGCCAAGAAGGCCACCAGCATCCTGGCTTGGATCACAGAATCACAGAACCTTAGGGGTTGGAAGGGACCTTGAACGATCATCCAGTCCAATGCCCCTGCCAGAGCAGGATCACCTACAGAAGGTCACACAGAGATGTGCCCAGGTGGGTTTTGAATGTCTGCAGAGGGGCAGATTCCACAACCCCTCTGGGCAGCCTGTCCCAGTGTTCTTCCAATGATCAGCAACAGCCTGACCAGCAGGAGCAGGGAAGTGATTGTCCACATGGACTGGGCACTGCTGAGGCTGCACCTTGAATCCTGGGTGCAGTTCTGGGCCACTCACTCAAAAATTGATCTGTTCAAGTGTAGGAAGATTTTACAGAGGGATCTGCCAGGTTGGATCAATGGGCCAAGGACAATGGGATGAGGTCCAACAAAGCCAAGTGCTGGTTCCTGCACTTGGGTCACAACCACCCCATGAACACTCCAAGTTTGGGGCAGAGTGGCTGGAAACTGCCTACCAGAGAAAGATCTGCTGGCTGCACATGTCAGGTGGCCAAGAAGGCTAACAACATCCTGGCTTGGACCAGCAAGAGTGTGACCAGATGAAGCTGGGAAGTGACTGTCTTCCTGGACTGGGCACTGGTGAGGGCACACCTGGAATCCTGGGTTCAGCTTTGGGCCCCTCACTCCAAGAAGGACATTGAGGTACTGAACGTGTCCAGAGAAGGGCAACAACGGGTGAAGGGTCTGGAGAACAGGTCTGGTGAGGAGTAGCTGGGGTTGTTCAGCCTGGACAAAAGGAGGCTGAGAGGAGACCTTCTGGTTCTCTACAACTCCCTGAAAGGATGCTGGAGTGCACTGGGGGTCGGTCTCTTCCTAGTATCAAAAGATAGGACAAGAGGAAATGGCCTCAAGTTGCACCAGGGGAGATTTAGGTTGCACATGAGAAATGATCTCTTTGTGGTCAGGCATTGGAACAGGCTGCCTCAGGAGGTGGTGGAGTCACTGGTGCCTGGAGGTGCTCAACAAATATATAGACATGGCACTTTGGGACATGGTTTAGTGGCCATGGTGGTGTTAGGTTGATGGTTGGATTTGATCTTAAAGGTCTCTACCAACCAAACCCATCCTTTGATTCTATGATATTTTCTCTGGCTCTGCCCTCCCAGATGGACAACACAAGAGGCAGAGGATGGGATGTCACCAAGCTCACCCTTCCCAGCTGGGCTGCTCAGCTGGGAGCAGTTTGCTCCCCTCCTGCAGCATGAATGGGCTTTTTGGAGGATGCTCTGAAATCACCAGAGCTCTCAAACAACTCCACCCACCCCAAATTACAGGGGTCCTCTTCCAAGCTTGGAGATCCCCCATGGAAGAACACCAGGAGGCTCCACACATCACTCCTTGATCCTTGATTTCCTCTGAAGGCCAGAAGCTGCAGACACCCATCAAGACCCTGCAAAATGATGCTTTTGCCCATGCTGGTCCTTAAAGGTCATCTCCAGACCCCCACTCCATCCCTCCCACACATGGAGCTGGTGTTCTTCTCTGTTTCTGCTGCCTGTCCCAGGATTCACAGGGCATCTTCTCCAGTTGTGGCTGTTTAACCAAGCAATTGGGCTCACTCTGTAATAACAGCCTGTCCTCCTCCTTCCTGACTACCCCACCAATTTGTGTGTCACCTTCAGGCTTCACAAACAGAAACCAAACATTATTCCTGATACAAAGGCTGAAGCTGGGAAGGTGCAGACCCTCAAACCTTATCACAGACCCCCAAATCCCTCTGCATATCCTCAAATTACATCACAGGTCTCCAAACCCCACTGGAGACCCCTAAGCCCTATAGCAGACTTCAAATCTCATTTAAGATCTCCCCCTAAACCCCATCACAGACCCCCAAATCCCATCACAGATGCCTAACTCTCCTCACAGACCCCCCAAACCTCACTGCAGACCCCCAAACCCCATCACAGACCCCCAAATCCCATCACAGATGCCTAACTCTCCTCACAGGCCCCCCAAACCTCACTGCAGACCCCCAAACCCCATCACTGACATCCAAATCCAGTCACAGACCCTGAAACCCTAACACAGATCCCCTGAACCATCACAGGCCTCCAAATGCCACCACAGATATCCAACCCCCACTTCAGACCTCCAAACCCCATTGTATCCCCACAAACCTCATTGTAGACCCCCAAACCCCATTGCGGACCCCTGAACCTCATCCTCAAAGCCCATCAGACTTCCAAACCCCATTACAGACTCCTAAAGCCTATCACAGACCTCTCTCTAAACCTCATTACAGACTCCCAAATCCCATCACACATGCCCAAACCTGACTGTAGACCCCCCCAAATCCCACCATAGATGTTCAATTCCCCCTCACAGACCTCCAGATCCCACTGAAGACCCCCAAACTCCATCACAGATCCACAAATCCCATCTCAGACCCCCAAACCCAAACTGCAGACACCAGCTACTAGCTAGACCTATGCAAGGACTCATCCTGACCACCTGCCCAGCTCAAAACAGCATCTCAGACTCATAAGCACCATCCCTGGTGATCTGACCACCATGAAGGATGTGGTCCTCAAGAAGCACTTGGTCCTTCAGCATCAACGGCCTCATCCTGCAGCCCTTGGAGATGATGGTTCCATACTGGCTGGGGCTTCTTTTCTCCCATTAGGTTATGGGGTCCCCAGCTCCTGCTATGCCCCAAACCTCCTTCATTTGTGTTGAGATGAGATTTAATTACCAAGTGCACCTCAACACTGGCACTAAACAGCATCCTCGTGCCCAGACTCATCATGTGCCACGGCCACATCCCTTTGGCATGCAACCTGTTTCATCATCAGATGATTTTACCAGCCATCTGCAGCTCCAGCCCCATTCTCCTCTCCTATGGATGCTTCTGCTTTCATAGAATCATAGAATAGAAAGGGTTGGAAGAGACCCCTGGAGATCACCCAGTCCAACCCCACGGTCACCTCGCTAGGTTGCACAGAAACGTGTCCGGGTGGGTTTGGAAGCTCTCCAGAGGAGACTCCGTGTCCTCTACGGGCAGGGCAGCCTGCTTCAGGGCTCCAGCACCCTCACACCAAAGAAGTTTCTCTTCATCCTCAGAGGGAACCTTCTGGGTTCCACTTTGTGCCCACTGTCCCTTGTCCTGTCACTGGGCACCACTGACATGAGTCTGGCCCCATCCTCCTGCCCCCAGCCCTTCAGCCTGGCCAGATCACTGTGTAAAAGCTTCCTACATTTGAACAGAGCAGCTCCTGGAGCGAGGGGCCCGTAACTGAACCCAGGATTCAAAGTGCAGCCTCACCAGCGCCCAGTCCATGGGGACAGTGGATTCACCTTGGCATGATTCAGAGGATGAGGAAGGAGCTGGTAATAAAATATGAGGACAAATCCCTACCTTGTGGTTTCAGGAGCAGAGCCAGGGGGCTTGCACCCTGAGTGCCATCCTGGTTTGAGCTGCCAGGGTTAACTGGCTTAGTGATTCACCAGGAACACCAATCCTGCCCAAACCCATGGAGAGCAGCAGGAGATGAACTCTCCCACTCAGTGAACTAGAGCAGCTTCAGAGCAAGTGCTTCCTACCTGGTTCATCCTCAGAGTCTTCCTCATCCTTCTCCAGTCTGCAGCCCTGGTCGCTGGAGGACGCTGGGGACTGGAGGGAGATGAAGGATGGCAGCTTTCGCAGCCAGCTGGTTGGTGAGGTGTTGGCTGCCTTCCAAAACTTCACTTCTTGCTCTGTGCTGGAGGGTCCAGGAATTTCCCCATCATCATGGAGCTGAGCTGGATCATCCCTGGAGGAGGTAAAAATAATCATGGAATGGTTTGAGTCAGAAGGGACCTTAAAGATCATCCAGCTCCAACCCCCTTGCCATGGGCAGGGGCACCTTCCACTAAACCAGGTTGCTCAAAGCCTCATCCAGACTGATCTTAAACACTTCCAGGGATGAGGTGTCCACAGCTTCTCTGGGCAACCTGTTCCAGAGTCTCTCCAAGCTCTATCCCAGCCTGCTCCACATCTCCCACTTCCCAGAAGTCATCTTGGATTCATCCAGAATTTCTCACTCCCCAGGTGATTTCCTCGTCCTGTGCTTCCCTGCAGGATTTCACAGGATCACAGGAGGGTGGGGGTTGGACTGGACCTCTGGAGATCATGGAGCTGAATGCCCCCTTCCAAGGCAGGTTCACCTAGGTCACACAGTAACACCTCCAGGTGGGTTCTGAATGTCTCCAGAGATGGAAACTGCACCACCTCTCTGGGCAGCCTGGACCAGTGCTCCACCACCCTTAAGTTAAAGAAGTTCCTCCTCATGTTCAGATGTTTCCAGCTTGTGGAGGTGCTGGGACCCAGTCTGGGTGATGGCTGGGCTCAGCAAACAGAGGAGAAGAGAGATGGAAGGCATGAGGAGTAGGGATGGCTTGGAGATGTCCTGCTGGGCTTGGCTCAGCCCCAGCTCTGCCACCCTCCTCTGAGTCCAGCTAATGTGACACTTCAGCTCTTTCCACATCTCTGGTGACAGTGCTAATAAAGGCAAAAAAAACCCTCCTGAGAAGCTTCCAAGCTGGGGCGTGCTCTGGTCCTGGTGGAGGATGCCAGGAGCTGTCTCCAGGAGAGGAGGGGAATGACTCCTCTCCACCCAGCCCTGAGCTCATGCCTTCTTCCCTAAAAAGAGCAAGGAGCTATTTTACACCTCGTTCGCACCGGGACGTGAGCTGGGTGTCATTCCAAGGCTCTTCTGTCACCCGGGATAAGTTGGGAGAGCCCGTTGAGCACTTGTCCCCCTCTGCTACCTTACAAGGCAGGGACAGGATGAGGCCCAGGACCAAGCAAGAGTATGGACCAGGAAAGCTTCCAGATCTCTCCATTTCCATCCCATCCTCACCCCCATGTCCCTCTGCAAAGAGTCAGGGAGGAGCTGACCATCCAAGCACTCATTTTCTCCTCTCACTAACCAAGGTCTTCAGGTTTTACCTTTGTGTCTTTAATGATGTTGGGATGAAGTTGTTCTGCAGGCAGAACTCAGGGATGAGAGCAGAAGACAACAATGATGTGCCAAGCTCAGACAATTCATCTCCCTAAAAGGGTGAGGATATATGTGTCCATCACCCTGAGAGCTCCATCCACTAAAAAGCATCAGAGAGAGCTCAGAGAGCTCCCAAGGATTAACCAAGGGCCCAGCCCAGTATCAAAGAGTTTTACAAAGCCTGTTGGATCTCCATGGCCAGGCCCAGCTCTGCTTCTCCAGGCACTGAGTCTAGCTCTGATGGTAAGCCCCTCCATGCCACACTGAGGGCTCAGCTCCACACTTCACCATAGAGGGGAAGAGGGATGATGCTTTCCAGTTTCCCACAGAGCTATGGATAAGCTGTTACCACTTCTAGTGACACAGTCTCCATCAGGCCTCCTCCATCTCCCAGGAAGAAGGTCTAGATACCCAGAGATGCTGTGCAGCACATTTCTAAGGGCAAAGATACACTTGTGCAGCACACACCAGGTAGCATGAGATGAATATTCTCTCTTTCCTCACAAACAGCTCTGCTTGGAGACCTCTCCCTCAAGCACAGACCCTGCCCAAACCTACTGCTCACAGTAGACAAGAAGACAACACAGTGACCCACGCTGTCACCACCTTGGGAGAAACCAGCACACAGACACACATCTGGAGGAGAAAATACCTAGAAGAGCAGAAGAGTGAAGCTCTTCTGGTCCTTCCTACCTGCCTGTCTCCTCCGAGACCCGTCTCCACTTGGAGGGAGGGTCACCGCGCTCTCCATCGTCTGCCTCTCTTGGGTGGCGCTTCTTCTGCGGGTGCAGCAGCTTGCACTTGGCACCTCTGGGGCAGACACCTTTCTTGGCAAAGTCAGGGCACACCAGCGTGTGCTTCTTCTTGCACTGCAAGGGAGGAAAGAGAGCAATGTTGGGAATGGCAGGGACAGCCCCACGGGGAGCACAGGAAGAGAAGGATGTGTTGGTGCTTGCTTCTCCACACCAACCTTGACCTGGACAGGTTGGAGAACTGTGTGGAGAGGACCTCATGAAGTTCAGCGAAGGAAAACATAGAGTCCTGCACCTGGGGAGGAACAAACCCCTGCACCAGTACAGGTGAGGGTGACCTGCTGGAAAGCAGCTCTATAGAGAAGGACCTGGAAGTGCCGGGGGGCAGGTTTCCCAGGAGCCAGCAATGAGCCCTCATGGCAAAGAAAGCCACTGGTGTCCTGGGGTGCATGAAGAGTGCAGCCACCAGGTTGGAGGGGGGTTATCCTTCCCTCATACTGTGCTCTAGTGAGGTCACATCTGGAGCCCTCAGTCCAGTTCTGGTCTAACCAGTTCAAGAGAGACAGGGAACTACTGGAGAGAGTCCAGTGGAGGCTGGGAAGCTGCTGAGGAACCTGGAGAATCTCTGTGAGGATGAAAGGCTGAGAGCCCTGGGGCTGTTTAGCTTGGAGAAGAGCAGCCTGAGAGAGGATCTGATCAATGCTCAGCAAGAGCTGAAGGACTCGAGGCAAGAGGCTGGGGCCAGACTCTTGTCAGTGGTGCCCAGTGACAGGCCAAGTAGTACTGGGTGCAAACCAGAACCCAAGAAGTTCCATGAGGAGAAACCTCTTGGCTTGGAGGGTCCAGAGCCCTGGAGCAGGCTGCCCAGAGAGGTTCCATCTGAACATGAGGAGAAGCTTCTTGACATTGAGGGCAACAAAATATAGAACCAGCCTGCCCAGAGAGGTTGTAGTCTCCTCTGAAGAGATTCCAAACCCACCTGCACATTATGATCCTGGGCAACCTGCTTTAGCAGGGGGCTTGGACTGAATGATCTCCATTGGATGATCCCCTGCAACCCCCCCATGCTGGGATTCTTTGACCATGCTGTTTATAAAAGTGCATCTTCCCACCAAGGCAGGATGTAGGGGAGCTGCTGCCCTTTAAATGCAACTTGACTTTGGGGGCAGAGGAGCAGTTCCCCGTGGTGACCTTTGGGATTGAGCAGGAGCCCTGCTGAGCCCTGGGAGCTCTCTCTGCAAAAGGGCAGAAGAATTCAGCAGCTCTGCTGCCCCGGGCCGATCGCTGAAATTGGAAGCAGAGCAAGGAACTCATCTGCTGGAGGTTGGAGATGTCACTGAGCAGCAGGAGGGCTGGGAAACCAGATGGACACACGGACATTGACTCAACAGGGGGGACCCCGCAGCCACAGAGCTGCTTTTTGACTGAGAAGTCATAGAAAAACCAGTTCCTACGACTGTTTGAAAGGACAAGGCAAGGAAGTCTACGGGACAATGGACAACCTGAAAGTAGAGTCATCTCCAAACAGTGCCCAGGCTCTGCCATTACTCCAAAGTCCTATCTTCAATCACAGACTGGTTTGAGATGGAATAGACCTTCAAAGTCATCTAGTCCAGCTCCACTGCAGTCAGCAGGGACATCTTCAGCTACAGCAGGTTGCTCAGAGCCCCAGACAGCCTGACTTGGAATGGCTCCACCTCTATGGGGCGACCTGGGTCAGGTTCTCACTAACATCATCACAAGAAATTCCTTCCTTCTCTCCAGTCTAAATCTCCTGGTTTTAGTTTCAATCCTCTTGTCCTGTCACAACAGGCCCTCGTGAAGGTTCATCCCCACCTTTCTTATTGGCCCCTCTAAGCCCTGAAAGGCCACCACAAGCTCTCCCTGATGCATTCTCTTCTCCAGGACGAACAACCCCAACTCCTTCAGTCTGTCCTCACAGCAGAGGGCTTCCAGTCCTCTGACCACTTCTCTGTCCTCCTCTGGCCCTGCTCCAGCAGGTCCACATCTCTCCTGTGCTGAGGACTCCAAAGCTAGATACAGTGGAGCAGAGGGGCAGAGTCACCTCTGCTCTGGATGCAGCCAAAAAGATGGCTTGTCTTCTTCCTCTCTCCTGGACCAGCACTGGAAGAGCATCCCTAGAGACTAGAGCATCCCAGCCATGCAGGCACAGATGGCTCCTGCCTGTCCCAGGCTGATGACTGGATAGTGCCCAACTCCCGTGGTAAAGCATGTGAGGAGGTGTTGAGCCTGATTTGGCAGGACAAGTGGATCCCAAGGGAAGCAAGAGCAAATCCTCAGAAGCTCACGTTTCATACAACATCAGGCAGCAACCAGGGAGGGATGGACTGTCAAAAGTTACCTTTCTGATTGGCATCAATATTCTTCTTCACTATGAGGGTGGTGAGACACTGAAACAGGTTGTCCAAGTGTGTTAATGGATGCCCCCTTCCTGGAAGTGTTCAAGTCCAGGATGGATGAGGCAACCTGATGTAGAGGATGGTGTCCCTGCCCATGGCAGGAGAGTTAACTAGACGATCTTTAAGGTCCCTTCCAACCCAAACTAACTAGAGTCAACACCATCTCTCTCATGTGACAGCAAGTTCACCTAATGGTAGACCAGATCTATTGCATGCTGGATGGTTTGTAGTCCACCACCACCTCCAGATCTCCATCCGTGCAGTGATGGTGACACCCTGCAAACCTCCGAGTAACGATGGCCCCGTCTTAAGTCAATTACTGCCAATTATTGTCATAGTGGCACCCGTTCAGACTGGGAGATGGGCTCCCATATAGCAGTTCCCAGCACACAATGGACTCAGGAAGGGGAAGGGGAGGCAAAAAGAGCCCTCAAGAAAGTCTCATGGATAGAACAGAGCAATGATGGGTTTTGTGGGGAAAAGCCAAGAAAAGTGG
The DNA here is from genome assembly GCF_014839835.1 of Dryobates pubescens. NCBI lineage: Eukaryota > Metazoa > Chordata > Aves > Piciformes > Picidae > Dryobates > Dryobates pubescens. The sequence goes on along the minus strand of NC_071625.1, from coordinate 13,837,112 downwards.
CTGTTTCTTCCCAGGGACTAGGGACTAGTTCCAAATCCCCATGGAGCGGACGGTGCCACTGTCCCATCTAGCTGCCAGGATTGGTATGTTCCACCCCCTCAGTCATCTCACCAGCACTGACCTCCGTGTCAATCATTGCACCAGACCACCTTTATTGGCTCCATGGCAAGAAGATACCTCATAAAGAAAACAAACCATGTGTGACTAATGCCAGGGCCATGTCCCCAGCTCAGGTTTCTAATGGCTTTCCCATGCCACAGTCCCTTCTGCCGCTGCTGCCCCGTCCATCACTGCTGTTTCAGGGTTGGGATGATGAGGCTGGGATCTCCTTCCTGGTGGCAGGAAAAGCCCCTTCTGTTTATTTATGGCAGCTCTCCTGCTCTTGCCCCCACATGCTAAAGAGAACATGCCCGGGCTGTGTTGCTGCTCACCCTGTGTCGACCGGGGCAAAGTTGAGAGGGGCTGCGGGTGCACCCTGCTGCTGGGGGCCATCTGATCTCTTCCACCTGTTGGGGTGGCTAATTATACCCCCATGGGACCCCCGCCAGCCCACAGGTTGGACCATAAAACAGAAAGAAAACCCTTTGGTTCCTTCCAACAGAGACCAGAGATAACCCACAGCACCCCTGGAAAAAAAAATCCTGAGGAGAAACCCTTCAGCTCCATCAGGTGCTGGTGAGGATGAGACAATCACCATCATCATCCCAGTGATGTTGTCCCCAACCCAGTCTCCTCACTCTGGGGTTCCCCTCATAGCCCAGACTGGCAGCAGTGCCTCAGTGCTGGGATGATACCTAGTTGGCACCCAGGACTCCTTCCTGGCTGGCAAAGCAGCTCTGGGTGAAATTCAAGGTGCTGCTAACGACTCACAAAGCCTTAAATGGCCCAACTGGCCCCAGCACGCACAGGGAGCAGGATGGGGTCCAGGGGGTTTGCAGGGCACAACCTTCTTTAGCATGGACCTGGCAAAGAAGGAGGCAGCAAGTGGTAGAAAGTCCTGGCTCAGCTATGGGAATGACTTTAATTAACATTTTCCATGAAGGAGTTTGGCACAAGGAGGTGGAGGGAGGGAGGAAGCTGAAGCTGGGTTACTGGGCCGACCAGCAACCACCCACTGACCTTACAGGGGTAGAATGAGAGGTCCCACCCATCCTGGCATTCCCAGGTTGAACTTCTCAAGTATCTCCAAGCTTGGCTCACCCTCCTGCTTGATCACTCCTTTCCCAGTGCTGTGGGACAGCATGTGACAAGGGACCAGAAGATAGACAACAGAGAAGAAAGTGCTGGAGCACTTTCCCTTCTCCTTGGACTTGAGTCCATCTTTCCACCCTCTGTGATGGACACAAGTCCAGCTCCTGACTGGCAACCTGGAGCATTGTGCAGATAAAAGCACCAAGCAGATCTTCTAGGGTGCACTAAAAGCATGAGTTAATCCCCAAGACTCAAGTTCCTCCACTCAAGTGCTTCCTATCTTTTAAAGCCCTCTGTATGTCCACATGGCTTTGATGGAGCTCTCACAGGTAGCCCCACCACTGAGCAGCAGGATTAAGTGGGTGGAACGGTTTCAGCTTATTCTGTTGTCTCTCTTACCCACCACATCTCAGAGCCAAGGGGCTCTTGTAAGGAGGGAACAAGGGAAGCAAAGAGGGAGGGAAGGAGGGAGAGAAGGAAAGGAGGAATTCAGAAGGAACTCAGAAAGAAGGAATTCAGGGAGGAAAGAAGGAAGGAAGGAAAAGCCATCTATATGCCCAAAGCTGGCATTCACCATTGTGTGGCTAAATCTACAGCACTCAATCACTCCCTGCACTGCATTGTTGAGGAACCCAGTTTCCATCAGAGACCTTCTGAAGCTCCTCCATCACATTCCACATGAAATGGACTCCATTGTGGCTTTGAGGAAACCATCAATGGTAATTACTTACCACAAAGTAAGTAAGTAAGTAAATTACTTACCACCAGACACCCACAACACAGTGTCATCAGCATTGAGGATGACATAGGCTCCACCATGCAGGTGGCTCAAGGAAGGTGTCACACGGAGATTGTCCAACAACAAGAGAAAAGGAGGCTGAGAAGAGATCTTCTGGCTCTCTAAAACTCCCTGAGAGAAGGTTGGAGCCATGTGGGGGTCAGTTTCTTCTCCCCAGAAAGAAGTGACCAGATGAGAGGAAATGACCTCAAGTTGCCCCAGGAGAGGTTTAGGTTGGACATTAGAAGAAACTTCTTAACTGAAAGTGTTCTCAAACCCTGAAACAGGCTCCCCAGGGAGGTGATTGAATCCCCATCCCCATCCCTGGAGGTGTTTCAAAGAGGCAGAGATGTGGTGCTGAGGGCCATGGTTTAGCATCAGCCTGGGGAGAGTTAGAGAATGGTTGGACTGGATGATCTTAAAGGTCTTCACCAACCACGATGCTTCTCTGTTTCTGTGATTCAAAGAATAGGTCAGAATGAAGGGACTCTCCAACATGGAAAGCAAAGATGAAATCTGCTCCTCTTGGTGTTCGCCTCTGGAGAAGTTCAGGTTGCAATCAAGAACTCTCTGCCTTACCAGGATATTCCCACTTTAGAGCCATGATTCACCAATAGCTTTCCCCTAAACCTCCTAATTTTCATGTTTTGTGATGCACCTTCTTCTACAAAGAAATCACAAGCAGATATTTATCTAAGCTCTATTATCAACTAGTCCAGGCTATTAAGCAGTTTGAGTTTGCCCTGATAACGAGATCTTTAATGGAAGCATTTGAATGCTGCTGAGGATACAACAGTTAAATTACAGAGGCAGTAAGAGCCCTCGTTAGGCCCTTACTGACTCCAGCAAATAAGATGCAACATCTCTGCAGCCATGGAAGAAACTTAGAATCACAGAACTGTTTCAGTTGGAAAAGACCTCTAAGATCATGGGGTCCAAGGGCTAACCCAGGCCCATTGTGGCCATTAAACCACGTGCCAAAGTGGTTGGTTTGAAATCTTCCTTGCAGGCTACAAAGGGTCTTCAACAGGGAGCTGCCATCTCCATTACCAAGTTTTATAGAATGATGGAATCATTGAATGGTTTGGCTTGGAAGGGATCTTTAAATAGGCAGTGGGGACTGGGGTGGAACTAGATGATCTTTCAGGGCCCTTCCAACCCAAACCATTCCATGCTTCTGTGTGCTCAAGGAAAAGGTAAACTGGCTGAGGGTCAACCTGAGACCAAATAAAGGAGAGAAATGAACCAGAAAGATCAATATTTGATGACTGTTGGCTGTGAGAGAAGAAAAATGCTGTTTTACCTAGCAGGCTACAAAAGACAGCTGAGAACGTGCAATATGGAGAGTGTTGATCTTCACCTCTCTGTAAGACGAGATTAAGGAGAACAAGGACCTCAGGTTGCTGCTCCCCATCGTCAACCAAGAACTGGATAATGAAGAGAAAACCCCAAAGATATTTAACTGCTGCTAACAGAGCTCATGTGGCTTCTCCTAATGAAATGCATTAAATTTACTAAGTTTATGGTGGGAACTTGCTAAACTTCCACCAGAAGAGAAGAAAAGAACCAACTCAGGTCATCAGACCAGAGAAACCCAAAGGAGAACAAGGTGTCAGCTAAGAAAAAGGCCCTGAATTTGCATTTGCTACAGAAAAAGCAAGCAGCTGCCACTGTGAAAATCACCGTGCTCCACCTGGGAGAGGGAAATGATGCTTGCAAGGAAGCAGGCACTTCCTTGAGCAGCCTTTGTTGACCAAACCTACCCCTGAGAGTGTGAGCTCTCTTACATAAGCAGGTGCAAATCAGAGCTCTGGTGAAAGGCTCTTGGCTGATCCAGGACCAAAAAGCTGGATTTTAGCAGACAAATGGGCAGTCACAGAGCAGGTCAACCATGAGCATCTCCAATGTGATGGCAGATCACAGAATCATTGAATGCTTTGAGTTGGAATATACCTTTCAAGCTCATTTAGTTCACCACCCCTACAGTCAGCAAGGACATCTTCAATTAGAGCATGTTGCTCAGAGTCCCAAACAACCTGACCTGGAATGTCCCAGGGATGGGGCCTCTACCACCTCTCTGGGCAACCTGGGCCAGGGTCTCACCACCCTTAGTGTCAAAAATTTGTTCCTTCTCTCCAGTGTAAATCTCCCTCTTTTAGTTTCAAATTATCACCCCATGTCCTGTCCCAACAGGACACAACAGTGATGGGAGGGCTGGAACTCCTCTGGTGTGAAGCCAGGCTGAGAGAGTTGGGGTTGTTCACCCTGGGGAAGAACAGGCTCCAGGGAGACATTCTCGTGGCCTGTCAGTACTTAAAGGGGCCAAGAAGAAAGCTGGAGACAGAGTTTTCAGCAGGACCTGTTGTGACAGGACAATGGGTGATGGTTTGGGACTAAAACAGGGAGATTTAGACTGGAGAGAAGGGAGAAATTTGTTATGCTGAGTGAGGTGAGACCCTGGCCCACGTTGCCCAGGGAGGTGGTAGCTGCCCCATCCCTGTAACCATTGTAGGTCAGATTGTCTGGGGCTGTGAGCAAGATGATCCTGCCCCAGCAGTGTGGGTTGGACTAGCTGATCTCCAGACTAGCTGACCTTCCCACCCAAAGCATCCTGTGATTCTGTGAAACACCAGAGCACAGCTCTCCAGCTTACCCATGATTTACTCCAGCACATCTCCCTCTGTTCCTTTTCACGTGTAGCCTCCTTGTTTCAGCTGACTGTGTCTCGCTGCTTAACAGCTCCCATAGGACAAGCATTTACCCACAGGCTTGGAGACAGCTGATGGAAACCATCTGAAGCTGGGTATTAAGGCGGCGCGCTCGCTAACGCACACCACGGGGGGAAAGTTTATTTAATCCAAACCCATCTGACAGATGCAGCAGCTAGAGAGGACCCAGCTGACTCACTTGTCTTTCATCTGACACCTTGTGAAGGTTGGAGGACACCAGCATCAACACCTGGCCTGGCCATGAATCCTCCAAATACAGTTTATTGTAGCAGGGCCAGAGGAGGTCACAAAAATGATCCAAAGGTGGGAGCACATCTGCTGTGTGGCCAGGCTGAGAGAGATGGGGGTGGTCAGCCTGGAGAAGAATATGCTCCAGGGAGATCTTCTGGTGGCCTTTCAGTACTTAATGGGGGTATATAAAATGGGGACAGACTTCTTAGCAGGGTTACCCACAGCAGCTTGCCCAGGATCACAACACCCAGGTAGGTTTGGAATCCCTTTAGAGAAGATTACACAACAGCCTGCTCCAGGGCTCCAGCACTATCATAGCAAATAAGTTGCTCTTCATATTCAGACAGAACCTCCTGGGTTCCTGTTTGTGCCCAGTGCCTCTTGTCCTGTCACTGGGCACCACTGACAAGAGTCTGGCCCTAGGCTCTTTTCCCCAGTCCTTTGGCTCTTGTTGAGCATTGAGAAGATCTCTTCTCAGGCTGCTCTTCTCCAGGCTCAACAGCCCCAGAGCTCTCAGCCTTTCCCCCTCACAGAGATGCTCCAGGCCCCTCAGCATCTTCAGAGCCTCCCCTGGACTCTCTTCACTAGTTACCTCTCTTAAACTGGAGAGCCCAGAACCAGACCCGGGGTTACAGATGTAGACTCCTTGGGGTGGGGGGGAGGGTGGGGATAGCCTCCCTTGGACCTCTTGGCTTTCTTCACTTAATTCTAAGCTCCTGATGAAGGTGGAATGGACTGGTCCTGGCATCATTTTAGGAAGAGTCAAGGAGTTGGAGTCAAAGCCCATGGGATGGGTCAAAGCCCAATGAGTTTGGCCTGAGTGTTGTACACGACATCCTAGAAAGCACTTAAGAGGCAACACAGGCAATGCCACATCATCAATTATGGATAATAATGGCCATTTTTCATGAAGGTCTGATAAAACCCAGAACTGTGCTTCTGCAGGGGGGCACCAAGAAGAAAACAACTGGGAGAAGAACCCAGTGTGGCAACATCCATCACAAAAGAACCTACATTCTTAATTAGCACCTGTCCTTGTTGGAGTTTATCCACTGAGGTCACTAAAATGGTGTCACAAAAATCACAGAATGGGGTTGGAAAGGATGACTGGAGATTACCTAGTCCAACCCCCCTGCCAGGGCAGGATCACCTAGTGCAGGCCACAGAGGAATGTGCCCAGGTGGGTTTTGAAAGTTTCCAGAGAAGGAGATTCCACAAGCTCTCTGCGCAGCCTGCTTCAGCACTCTGTCACCCTTGCAGTAAAAGTTTTCCTTCATGTTCAGATGGAACTCCTGGGATGCAGTTTGTGCCCATTGCCCCTTGTCCTGTCACTGGGTACCAGTAAAGAGAGGCTGGCCCTTAAGGTATTTGCAAACATTAGGAACCCCTCAGGCTCAACAGCCCCAGGGCTCTAGCCTTTCCTCCTCACAGGGATGCTCCAGGCCCCCCAGCATCTTCAGAGCCTCCACTGGACTCTCTCCAGTAGTTCCCTGTCCTTCTTGAATTGGGGAGCCCAGGACTGGACACAACACTCCAAATGAGGCCTCACCAGGGCAGAATGGAGGGGAAGAAGAACCTCCCTACTGGCCACACTCTTCTTCATGGACCCCAAAAGAACCTTGGCCTTCTTGGCCATGAGGGCATATTGCTGTCTCATGGTCAACTCGTTGTCTACCACCACCTCCAGGTCCTTCTCCATGAAGCTGCTTTCCAGCAGGTCACCCCCTAACCTGTACTGGAGCAGAGGACTGTTCCTCCTTTGATGTCCCATAACACTTGGAACAGGCCATGGAGGTTATTCTTGCCCAGGTGCAGGACCCTACACTTGCCCTTGCTGAACCTCACGAGGCTCACCTCACGTGTCGTGGGCCTTGCCGGCTGCGCTCTTTGTGGTTCAAACCCCAGACAGATGGACAGGCAAAGGCAGAAGGAGGGAAGATTCACCTCCCACCCTGAATTATTCAGAAGAGCAGGGACTGCTCATCTTTAACAAGCCATCATTTTATGAAGCAAGGCTCACATTTTTTTCCTTGATTCAGTAGAATATCAGAAACTCTCCGGGGTCCATTTGAGGACTTTCTAGTTGGAGTCAAAGGCACAAACTCAGCACTTTTGGATGTTATTTAGAGAAGAAAATTAACCCTTAATGGTCCAAGCTGGTATTTCTCCTCTCCCCAGTTAAATATGGCCTGCTCAGCAACTTCTCCCCATACATAATTACAGGCTGCTATCCATCATCTGGAGGAGAATGCTTTGGTGACACTCTCAAAGTGACACGGTAAGCACTTTTACTAATAGAATAAATATTCTAAATATCTCCTTTGTATTTTCATTTAAATTGGAATCTCTTAAAAATAATTGTAGGGACTTTGCCTCCGTGGCCAGTTGCAAAGGGGAGTTGGAGGGAGGTGGCTGGATGCTGGTGCTTTCCTTCCAAAGAAATGTTCCCCCTGCTTGCAGAGCCCTCCACGTGCTGCCAAAGAAATTAATTAGGCACCAGCTAATTGATGAGTGGTTCCTTCCACTGCTGCTGGTGTCCTCCTTTCCTTCAAGTTCTCACTTTTGGCTTTTTACTCCTTCCTTTTCCCTTTGGTTTTAATTCCTTAGTGGTTTTTCTTCCTCGGTGGTTTCTCCTGGGGAAGGGATGGGTTTGGCCCTTTGCAGAATCATAGAATAGTTTTGGTTGGGCTGACCTTTAAGATCATCAAGTTCAACCACCAGCCCAGCACTGCCAGGTCACTAATTAGCCATGTCCCTCAGCACTGTGTCTGCATCGCTCTGAAATCCCTCCAGGGATGGAGATTCCACCACTGCCCTGCACAGCCAGGCCTTGACAACCCTTTCTGTGAAGAAATGGTTCCAACCTAAACCTCTCCTGGTGCAACTTCAGGCCATTTCCTGCTGTCCTGTCACTTGTTCCTTAGGAGAAGAGACCAATCCCCACCTGGCTCCAGCCTCCTTTCAGGGAGCTGGAGGGAGCCAGAAGGTCTCCCCTGAGCCTCCTTTTCTCCAGGCTTGACAATCCCAATTGCTTCAGTAGCTCCTCACCAGACCCTTCACCAGCATTGTTGCCCTTCTCTGGAGGTACTGCAGCCCCACAATTGAAACAAAATTCAAGGTGCAGTCTCACCAGTGATAATCCCTGCCCTGCTCCTAAAGATGGGCCAACATTGCACAGCAAATGATAGATCTGTTAGTTTGTGTTGGAAGGGATATTTAAAGCTCACCTAGTCCAACCCCCCTCCAGTCAGCAGGGACATCTGCAACTAGAGCAGGTTGCTCAGAGCCCCAAACAACCTGACCTGGAATGGTTCCAGGGATGGGGCAGCTACCACCTCTCTGGGCAACCTGGGCCAGGGCCTCACCAACTTCACTGCAACAAATTTCTTCATTCTCTCCAGTCTCAATCTACCTCTTTTGGTTTAAGATCCCTCAGCCTTTCCTCCTCACAGAGATGCTCCAGGCCCCTCAGTATTCTTGTGGCACTCCAGTGGACTTTCTCCAGTAGTTCCCTGTCCCCCTTGAACTGGGGACACCAAAACTGGATACAATATTCCATCGGTGGCCTCATTAGGGCAGAGCATAGGGGCAGGAGGACCTCCCTCCACCTGCTAGTCACACTGTTCTTCATGCACCCCAGGAGACCTTCTCATCCACGAGACCACATTGCTGGCTCATGGTGAACTTGCCCAGCAGGACTCCCAGGTCCTCCTTCACAGAGCTCCTTTCCAGCAGGTCACCCCTCACCTGTACTGGTGCAGGGAGTTATTCCTCCCCAGGTGCAGGACCCCACATTCATCCTTGAACTTCATGAGGGTCAACTCTGCCCAATTTGTACAGCAAAGACACATTCACCCCAAGAACCCAAAAGCTGGTTCCCTCTTTACCTTCTCGCCCATGGGACAATAACCTTTGAGGAAATCTTGGCACACTTCTGCCTTCCTGGAGACATAGACATGGCTGTAGGGGCAGTTGCTGTTGCTGCAGATGCCCTTCAAGAAGTAGGAGCACACTGGCATCTGCAAGAGCAGAGGATGAGAAATTTGTTAGTGCCCTCCCCAACTCATGATTAGGAGCCACTCAGACACCAGACCTGAAATAAAACCATGACATGAGTTAAATAAAGAGAAGCCTCCCACCAGTCTGAGCATCCCCAAACGAGTATTGACCAAGGCTGAGAGACCTGGGGCTGTCGTCTGGAGAAGACTGAGAGAAGATCTTACTAATGTTTATAAATACCTTAAGAGTGGGTGTCAAGAAAAAGGTGCTAGTTCTTCTCAGTGGTGCCCTGTGATAGGTCAAGGGGTGATGGACACAAACTGGAACCCAGGAAGATCTACCTCAACATGAGGAAGAACTTCTTTACTGTGAGGGTGCTGGAGGCCTGGAGCATGGTGCCCAGAGAGGTTGTGGAGTCTCCTTCTCTGGACACTTTCAAGACCCATCCTGATGCATTGCTGTGTGACCTGTCCTAGGTGATCCTGCTTTGGTAAGCGGTTGGATCTCTGGATGATCTCTAGAGGACCCTCCTACCATTCTATGACTCAATGATAAGCACAGGTGAGGCTGTGTGGAAAAAATATCATTTTTGTGACAGAATGATAGGGATTGGAAGGCACCTCTTGAGTTCATCAAGTCTAACCTCCCTGGCAGAGCAGGATCATGTAAGGCAGGTCACACAGGAACACATAGGAACATAAAGAAGGTCACAAAGGAACACATCCAGGTGGGTTTTTAATGTCTCCAGAGGTGGAGACTCCACCACCTTTCAGGGCACCCTTCAATTAAAGAAATTCGTCCTCATGTTTAGATGGAACTTCTTACATTCAACTTTGTGCCTCTTACCCCTTGTCCTGAAGGACACATCAGGGTTTTAGCTAAATTGCCTCACTTAAGAGAAATTGTTGGGTTAATGGTTGGGCTTAAAGGTCTCTTCCAACCAACAAGATTCTGTGATTCTAAACAGAGGGAAGGAGGGGTGTAGGGGGGGAAGCAGAAAGAAAACAAAGGGTGCTTTAAAAGAGAAGAGTTTATTTTTAATTGTCTTTTAACTGCAGACATTAACATAAAGGACAGGGCTCTGGGGCTATCTTCTTTTGGTGCTGGTGGTGTGACCGTAAATGATTCCCTTAATGTAGTTTTTGATATAGAGCCCAAATTAGCTCTAATAAAAAGGGATAATAAAGGCAGCTCTTCTGCACAAAAAAAAAACAACCAGCAAACCCCCTCCTCGCTGTCAAGCCCTGAGCCATTATCAAGAGGAAGCAGCACTCTCATTTCAATTAACCTTGTTTGCACCCCACCACGTCCACACAAATAACAATAACATTAATTCAAGGCGCTGGTGCGGCGCCTCCGTATTAGACAGCTCCTGACGATGGTACAAGCTCCGGAGCCAGCAGCTAATGAACCCGAAACTCAACGTGAAATTTTTGTCCAAATTGCTCACAACAGAGTTTTTTGAAGCTCTATTAAGGAGAAAAAATGCTGATTCTTTGGGAGTTCCTCAAGGGGAAAAGCTGTTGTAGCAGCAACGGGGGCGGCTGCCCGAGTCTTAGCCTCTCGCTAACCTTCGCTCGCAAAACCATTCATTCTGATTTACTGCCTTCTCTCAAGTCAGAGTACTGTGGATTCATGGAATGGCTTGGGTTGGAAGGGACCTTCAAGATCATCCAGTTTCAACTCCCCTGCCATGGGCAGGGACACATTCCACCAGACCAACAGAACTGGTTGCGCAAGGCCTCATCCAACCTCTGCTCCCCAGAGAGGGAGCATCCCCAACCTCCCTGGGCAATCTGTTCCAGTATCTCTTGCCCCCTGTAAGTACTGGAAGGCCACGAGAAGGTCCCCTGGAGCACTCTCTTCTCCAGGCTGAACAACCCCTACTCTCTCAGCCTGGCCTCACAGCAGAGGGCTTCCAGCCCTCCCATCACTGGGGTGGCCTCCTCTGGCCCCACTCCAACAAGTCCATGTCTCTGCTGTACTGAGGACCCCAGAGCTGGCCCCAGCACTGCAGGTGGGGTCTCAGCAGAGCGGAACAGAGGAGCAGAATCCCCTCCCCCACCTGCTGCCCACATTGCTTTTGACTTTTTATAGGAAATAAATAAAAAAAACCCAATCCAGCCTTTTTTCCTCCTATCAATCCTCATCCCCAGCCCTGAGCTGACGTGCCAGGAGGCAGGAGAGCAGCTGTCCCCCGTCTATCTTCTCTATTTTATCTACTGGTGATGAAGTGACTCAGAAGGGAGCTCCATGTACCAAACATCTGGCGCTCTGTGCCTCGCGCCGCGACTCCGCTCAGCGCCGCCAGAACTTACAAGCTCCCTGCTGACAACAAGCACGCCTCAGGCACACAGAGGGGAAGGGAGACAAGGAAAACTCTGAGCCCAAAGGCAAATCATGTTGGAGAAGGTCTTCTCCCAGACAACAATGAGACACAGTGTCCCATGGGTTAAATCCTTTACAGGTCAGTAACTGCTCTACAGAAGCACAGAATCAGAGAATCATTTGGGTTGGAAGAGACCTTTAAGATCATCCAATCCAAATGTTACCCCAGCAGTGGCAGACCACCACTACACCATGGCCCTCAGCACCACATCTAGATAGCTTCTCAACCCCTCCAGAGATGGAGAATCCATCCCTGCCCTGGGCAGCCTGGTCCAGGCTTTCACAAGCCTTACCAAGAAGAAATTTTTCCTCATGTCTAACTCCAACCTCCCCTAGTGCAACCTGAGGCCACTTCCTCTTGGGCTCGTTCCTTGGAAGAAGAGACTAATCCCAACCTGCCTCCAAACTCCATCTGAGGTGTTCCATTGAGTCAGAAGGTCTCCGCTTCATTTCTCCAGACTAAACAACCCCATTTCCCTCAGCTGCTCCTCAAAAGACTTGTGCTCCAGACCCTTCACCAGGTTTGGTGCCCTTCTCTGGACACACTCCAGCCCCTCAGTGTCCTTCTTGGAGTAAGAGGCCCAAAACCAAACACAGGATTCGAGGTGTGACCTCAGCAGTGCCCCGTCCCAGAGCACAGTCACTTCCCTGGTCCTCCTGGCCACACTCTTGGCAGAGCCAGGATGCTGGTGGTTTTCTTGGCTATCTGGTTACATTCCTGGCTCATTTCCAGCCACACCAATACCCCCAGGTCCTTTCCCACTGGGCAGTCTCCAGCCACTCTGCTCCCAGTCTGGAGCTTTCATGGGACTGTTGTAACCGAAAGTGCACAACCTGACACTTGGTGCTGTTGAACCTCATCCCAGTAGCCTTGGCCCATTGATCCAGCCTGGCCAAATACCTCTGTAATGCCTCTCCTTGCTCAAGTAAGTCAGCTCTGCCACCCAACATGGTGTCTTTTGTAGATATACTGAGGGTGCCTTGATCCTCTCATCCAAATCTTCTAGGTGAGCTCTGACCCCTGCTACGCTTCAGGCTCAGCTGAGGAAGCTTCAACAAAGCTGTTTTTGATAAAGAACATCCCAGAAGTACAGCTATGGGGGGCAGCAGACTCTGTGATTAAGCCTCATGGGCTTCTCCAGGAAAAGAGGTCCCAACTCACATCCTACTTTCTGGCATCTCTATCCCAACAGCAGAGCCTCAACACCAGAGTTGATGTGAAACTTCTCCCCATGCAGACACCTCCCCAGCTGGTGCTCCAGTACCCTGGTGGGATTCACCCTCCTGCTGCTCTCTGGATGATCCTTCGTGATCCTCCAAATCCCATCCACCAAAGCTGAAATGTAAATATGGGTTTGAAGCACATCCCAGCTCAGTGAAGAACCCACAGCTACACTTAGCCTTCAGCACTGACTTCACCTCGGCTTTGACGCTTGAGGTCTCCAAAGCTACATCCAAGCACAGATCCTCCCCACTGACTGGAGGTTAATTTGCTAAATTGTCACCTGATAATCACTACAAGAAAATCTAATTATTTTTCCACCTTGCTCTGTGTAATGAAACCATAGAGCTCCAAATCCATCAAGAAGGCTGAAAATGATGATGAGCTTTGCCAGCTGCTTTCACTGCCTGGCTTTTTAGAAGGGTTAATTTAAACCTCCAAGCTCTTCCATATCAAAACATCCTCCTCCTCCTCTGAGCCCAGCTCAAGGGGATGGAGATAGCGAAGGACTGGATGCAACTAAATGCTGCTTTCAGAAAATCACACAGGCTCCTGGCATGGTGGGAGTTGGAAGGGACCTCTGGAGACCACCCAGTCCAACCCCTCTGCTGAACCAGGGTCACCCACAGCAGGTTGCCCAGGATCACCATGTCCAGGTAAGTTTGGAATCTGTCCAGAGGAGGAGACTCCACAACCTCTCTGGCACCCCAGGAAGCCATTGACATTTTTGGCCATGAGGGAATATTGCTTTTTCATGGTCACCTTGTTGTCCACCAGCACTCCCAGGTCAGCAGAGCTTCTTCCCAGCAGGTCACCCCTCACCTGCACTGATACAGAAAACTACTCTTCTCCACATGCAGGATCTACACTTGCCTTGCTGAACTGCCATGCTCTTATTCTCCCATTCCTGGAGTCTGACCATTCCTTAACCCAACACACATCATCCAACACAGCCCCAGGTTTTCTGGTTTCCAACCTGCTGCTTACCACATTCATCTGCTGATTCACCATGCTGGCTGAAGACACACTTTGTCATCACAACACTGTCAAGTGCCTGAAGAGCTTGGTAAGCAAACTAAGGTACTCTATTGGAAGCACTCAATGAGGCAGACCTCCTTACAACCACCAGTGGAGATCTGCTCACACACAGAGCTGCACTGCTCTCATTGGGAAGCCATACAGACCTTGTCTTTGGACACCTTGTGCGAAAATGAACAGGTCCCATCTGTCTTCTTGCATGTGCCACGGAGAAACCTGTAGATACACCAGAAGGAGAAGGTTGAGTATGATGTGGGTTGCAAAACAATGGGTTTTAACCACCAAGCACATCTTGCCCCATTGCTGTGTTTGCCCCAAGGCCACAAATAAAGATGGCTGCTGTGGACCTTGCTGTTGAAGCTCATTTCATGGTGTAAGGCCTTTTTCTACGTGAAAGGAGGCTGGAGCCAGGTGGGGGTTGGTCTCTTCTTCCAAGGAGCACAGCCCAGACTCAGACCTGGTCATCAACATTAGAAGAACCAAGGACTTCCTAACTGGAATCCTTTGTCCTTTATGTCACCATAATTAGTCCAGACCAGACCCCTTGGACACATCACGAGGATGTGTTATGGGAGAATGACTGAGAACCAGTGACATCAATTAAAAACCCAGTAAATCACCTTGTCCTCCTCTGTGGTCTCCCATCAAGCTTTGGGCAATCTCCAAATGATTTCTAGCACAGCAGCAATTTTATGGAGAAATTACTGCAGGAGTTCATCAATGGAGTTGGCTTCTCCACGCTTTTTAAACGACTAAGAATGGAGTTTAATCAACTGTTGGGCAGGTCTAACGAGCTGGTGACATGAATCAGTCCTCCTGTGGTAAATTACCAAGTCTCAGTGCTTCATGATGCCACAAGCCAGAGGATTCAAACCTGTCACATGGATCTGAGAAAAGCTGCAGGAAGAAATCACCTGGTGTGTGGTCAGGGCAGGCTCTCAAGTTGCAGAAACACGGAATCCCAGCATGGTGGGGATTGGAAGGGACCTCTGGAGATCATCCAGTCCAAATCCCCTGCTAAAGTAGGGTCATCCACAGAAGGTTGCTCAGGATCACAACATGCAGGTGGGTTTGGAATCTCTTGAGAGAAGGAGACTCTGCAATCTCTCTGGGCAGGCTGGTCCTATACTTTGTTGCCCTCAAAGCTTCTCCTCATGTTCAGATGGAACCTCCTGGGTTCCAGTTTGTGCCCACTGTCCCTTGTCCTGTCACTGGGCACCACTGAGAAGGGACTGGCCCTAGTGTGGCTGCATTTGGATTACTGGGTCTGGTTCTGGGCTCCCCAGTTCAAGAGAGACAGGAACTACTGGAGAGAGTCCAGCAGAGGCTCCAAAGCTGCTGAGGGGCCTGGAGCCTCTCTGTAAGATGTTCAGCAACAGCTGAAGGGCTGGGGGCAAGAGGATGGGGCCAGAATCTTTTTGGTGATGCCCAGTGACAGGACAAGGGACACCAGGCACAAACTTGAACCCTGGAGGTTCCATGAGGGTGCTGGAGCACTGGAACCATACTTCCCAGAGAGGCTGTGAAGCCTCCTTCTTTAGAGAGATTCTGAACCCTCCCGGGCATTGTGATCCTGGGCACCCTGCTGTGGGTGCCCCTGCTTTAGCAGAGGGGTTGAACAGGATGATCTTCAGAGGTCCCTTCCAACTCCCACCATGCTGGGATCCTGTGATTCTGTGACTCTAGAGGTCTAAGCAGTGCCTCAAGGTGATCAGGGAACAATTTCTCCATGTTTTGTAAGAACCATAAGTGGGGTGGCACCAGCAGTAGAGTTGAGCAGCCAGCTGAGGACACAGTACTGACAGTTCATAATTCAGGTATGTATCCCATTGCCATAGATAGCAAGAAAAGGACTAAAGAAATTGATCCAACAAACCCAACGGTTGACTATTCCATGATGATGGTTGGGTGGCAACCTCTAGCCATTGACAACCAAACCCTACCAGGCTGCAGAGCTTCATTGCAAGAAGCTGAGAGGTTCCCAGCCAAGAGAAAAAAACCCTTTGTGCCTCATCAGAGAAGAAATGTTACAAAGAACAACTGAAGGAGCTGAGACTGTTTAGTTTGGAAAAGAGGAGGCTGAGGGGAGACCTCATTGCTCTCTACAACTTTCTGAGAGGATGTTGTGGAGAGGCTGGTGCTGGTCTCTTCTCACAGGTAATTAGTGACAGAACAAGAGGGAATGGCCTCAAGCTGTGACTGGGACATTAGGAAAAAATATTCTCATGGAAAGAGGGGTCAGGCATTGGAATGTGCTGCCCAGGGAGGTGGTGGAGTCACCAAGCCTGGATGTGTTTAAAGGTGGTGCTTGGGGATATGGTTTAGGGGTGAACCTTGTAGAGCAGGGTTATCGGTTGGACTTGGTGATCCTGAGGGTCTTTTCCAACCTGGATGTTTCTGTGATCCTGTGGTGAGTTTTCCTCCTGTAGGTACCTCCCAACCCAACAGCGCTGGGTAGACCTTAGGTGTGATCCAGCTGTGATCACGGTCTCACAGCTCTGTCCTCAGGCTGTTTCCCCGAGGAATATCACTCGAGCAAGCCCCAAGCCAACCAAAGCCCAGTGTGCTGTGGTGGGCCACAGCTGCTGCGCCCAGGCGTACCTGGTGCAGACGGCCACCTTCTCTGGGTCGTGGATGTAGGGGCAGCTGTCGCCGCGGTTGCACTTGCCGAAGCGGTTGTAGTACATGCAGTACTCCTTCTTCTTCTTCTTCTGCTTGGCCTGGCGGATGATGGCCAAGCTCCGCTGCACCGCGCGGCTGCACCAGAGAGACACACGGCGTCAGGCAACGCCACCCGCTGCACCACACCCACACACAGAAGAGAGGTCAGAGAGCAGCCCAAGTCTGACATTCAGGCAGTTCATGCTGGGTCTTAGGTCTTCCTGCTTTTTGGCCAGCCTTAGCCTGAATCTTGAAAAAGCTACAAGATGAGGCCAGTCACCCTGGAAACGTCAGCACTGGGTGACCGACCACCCCGTGCAGCAGCTGTGGTCAGCTTCCTGGAATGCCCCTCTGCAGAAGAACCCTGGGGAACCACAAGGCACCCATGAGTCAGCCAGGTGCTGTTGTGGTGGTGACACCAACCGCGTCCTGGGCTGCAGGAGCAGGGATGTAGCCATGAGGATGAGGGAGGGGATCTGTCCCTTCTATTTAGCCCACAGCTGGGCACTGAATCCAGTTTAGAGCTCTCAGTACAACACAGAGATGGATGGCAGTGTGTCCAGTGGAGGTCACCTGGACAATTGGAGCTCAGCAAAGAGAAGGCCAAGGGAGATCTTATTGTCCCCTCTGAGTGCTTAGTGGGATGGTGTAGAGAAGGTGGAACCAGACCTTCTCAAAGAGAATGACCTTTGGGGCAGGAGGAAAGGAATCTCTCCAGAGGTGAGAAAGCTCTCACCTCTGTGACTGTGATTCTCAACTTTGATTTTACGAGCTGACTAGATGTCCTTCAAAGTTCCCTTCCAACCCAAAACATTCCATGATTCTGCAATGCTAAATTCCCTCTTTGTGGGTGGGACAGTGAGAAAAAAGACCTGCAGGCTGGAATGGGCTTCTCCATTAGGGTTGGTGGAAAAACCCCAAAATACCCCTTGAGAACAATGTGGTTGATTTAAAAAGGGACTTTTCAAACTGGATTGGGCATTCCCTGTTCACAGAAACCCTTGGTGGTTCAAACCCATTTCAACTAGAACCTGCAGCTTTCTGCTGAGTTCACAACCATCTCTTAGTTGAGGTTGGGGACCTTATTGCTCTCTACAACTCCCTGAAAGAGGCTGCAGTGAGGTGGGAGTGGGTCTCTTCTCCCTGGCATCAGGTGACAGATATGAGGAAACAGCCTCAAGTTGCTCCAGTGGAGGTTTAGGTTGGAAATCAGGAAAAATTTCTTTACTGCAAGGCAGTGGAACAGGCTGCACAGGGAGGTGGTGCAGTCACCACCCCTGGAGGTGTTCAAGAAACGTATGGACATGGCACTTGGGGACATGGGTTAATAGCCATGGTGGTCTTAGATCAGTGTTGGACTCAAAGATCTTGGAGGTCTTTCCCAATCAAAACGATTCTATGATTCTATGAAAAGCAGCACCCAGAGCTCCACCACAGCCACTTAAACAACTGCATCTCATGCTTCTGACACCCTCCTGAGCACCAACCACCCTGCTCCTCCCTGTGACTACTGACCTGGCGATGTACCGGCTTGTAGCTGATCTGTTCAGGCAGCTGGATGGAGAGAAGCCAGGACTGGGCACGCAGTGTGACCTCCCTGCTGGAAACACAGGAAAAACATGGAAACACTGCTCAGAATCAAGAAACTGTACAGAAACTCACATACCTCCTAACATCTTAGGTCCACAAAAGTGATCACAGGGGTGGAGCATCTCTGCTGTGAGGACAGGACAAGAGAGTTAGGGATGTTCAGCCTGCAGAGGAGAAAGCTCCAAGGAGACCTTCCGGTGGTCTTTCAGTGCTTAAAGAAGAGCTGTGATAATGATGGCAGGTCTTGTTGGAACAGGACCAGGGGTGACATTTCAGACTAAAAGAGGGAGATTTAGACTGGAGAAAAGGAAGAAATTTGTTACACTGAGGGTGGTGAGACCCTGGCCCTGGTTGCCCAGAGAGGTGGTAGGTGCCCCATGCCTGGAACCATTCCAGGTCAGGTTATTTGAGGCTCTGAGCACATCCCTGCCCATGGCAGGGGGGCTGGACTAGATAACCTTTAGAAGTCCATTTCCCCCCCAGCCATCCCATGATCTGGTTGGTTAACCCAAAACAAGCAGCTCCCAGAGCCCAGACTGATGAGGATTTTCTTGTGGACCTCCATGTTGCCAGCACCTCTGGAGTGATCCCAGCTAGAAGGCTCCTTACTAGCTCCAAACTCAACAAGGACCTTTCCCTTCGGCACCAGACTGTACCAAAACCCCTCCAGGCAAATCCCAGGCTTGTGCTGTAAATTTCCATCTCTCTTATGAGGAAAGACTGAGAGGATTGGGTCTGTTCATCTGGAGAAGAGAAAGCTGGGCAGGGATACTCTCAGTGCTTATGAGTGATTAAAGGGTGGGTGTCAGGAGGATAGGACCAGGCTTTTCTCAGTGGTACTCACTGACAGGACACACAAACTGGGACACAAGATGTTCCATCTAAACATAAGGAGGAACTTCTTTAAGGGTGACAGAACACTGGGACAGGATGCCCAGAGATGTGAAGGACGTCTCCATTTCTGCAGACACTGAAAACCTGCCTGGACCTGTTCCTGCGTGACCTTGTCTAGGTGACCCTGCCTTGGCAGCGGGGGTTGGACTCGATGCTCTCCAGAGGCCCCTTCCAACCCCCACCACGCTGTGATTCGGCCAGCTGGGGAAGCCCAGACACATAATTAAATTGTCCTTGACTGGCAGAGGAGAAGAATTGAATGGAAAATAAAGGCTGCATCCCAGCTTTCCAGGTGGTGGGACTGAAGCTCAGTCACTCACCTGCCAGCCCGGGCGTGCTGGGAAGTGAAGGAGTGGAATTTGATAGCGCGGCAGCAGCGCTGTCCCTGCGCGCGAGCTGTCACTCGGGCTGCCGGCCTCGGAGCAGCTCCATCTGTTCCCTCTCCAAGTGAAACCACAGGCACAGGCATGATGCTCCCTCAGACGGAGCAGCCTCTGCACAGCACACCCCGAAGCACGCTGCAGCTCGCTGCGAGCTCGCTGCAGCTTGCCGCCGGCGCGTGGAGCAGCACCAGGACTCTTGAGTTGCTGCTGAGGGGTTTTTCGGCCTGGGTTTTAGGTTTCCACCTGGCTGCAGAGCTGCCTGGCTCCAGTAATCAGAGAATTATGGAACTTTATAGAGAATTACAGAGGGGACCTTGGAATGTCATCCAGTCCAACTCCACTGCTAAAGCAGAGTCACCCACAGCAGGCTACCCAGGATGACAATGGCCAGGTGGCTTTAGAAGCTCTACAGAGGAGACAGCATTTCAGGGAAGCCTGCTCCAGGGCTCCAGCACCCTAAAGGCAAAAGTTCCTTCTCATGTTCAGATGGAGCCTCCTGGGTTCCTGTTTGCACCCGGTGCCCCTTGTCCTGTCACTGAGCGCCACTGACAAGAGTCTGGCCCCAGCCTTTTGCCCCACACCCTTTAAGCTCTTGCTGAGCACTGATCAGATCCCCTCTCAGGCTGCCCTTCTCCAGGCTCAACAGCCCCAGGGCTCTCAGCCTTTCCTCATCACAGAGATGCTTCAGGGCCCTCAGCAGCTTCTCAGCCTCCACTGGACTCTCTCCAGTAGTTCCCTGTCTCTCTTGAACTGAGGAGCCCAGAACTGGACCCAGAAATGGAAGTGTTGTTTCACTAGAGCAGAGTAGCAAGGGAGAAGAACCTCCCTCCACCTGCTGGATACAGACTTCTTCATGCACCCCAGAGATCGTTTGCCTTCTTGGCCACAAGGGCACATTGCTGGGTCCCAGGGAACCTGCTATCTACCAGCACTCCCAGGCCTTTCTCTGTGGAGCTTCCTTCCAGCAGGTCACCCCTGCACCTGCACTGGTGCTGGGGGTTACTCCTTGTCAGATGCAGGACCCTACACTTACCCTTGTTGAACTTCATGAGGTTCATGAGAAGCTTCTTGTCAACTCATTTTTTGGCACTGAAATCATCACAAGCCAGGTCTGGGCTGCTCAGAAGATCACAGATACTCAGATGCTCACGGAGCATCTCTTAGTGAGGACAAGGGTTAAGAAGCCAGTATGCTCCAGCAAGGTTGACCTCCCAGCTGAAGCTGGGAGAAAGACCCAACTTAAAAGTGCCACCATTAGGGGAGGGATGAAGCATCCCTCAATGCTCTGCAATGATGTTTAATGCTCCTTAAAGCAAGCTCAGCAGGATGGGCTACAGCAGGAGCCATCTCCCCAGGGCAGCAGACAGTGGCTGTAAATATTTAATACTCAGGAGTAGAAAGGGGACTCTAAAGGATGAAGCCACTCCCCAAGTGCTTGTGGGTCATTCTTCTAGTTAAAGCAGCCTGACAACCTCACCTTAGCCAGAAAGGAGAAATCACAAAAGAAAGAAATAGACAAGAAAATAAATAAAGAATGCAACAGCTGAGAGAGTAGTGGCCAGGCATGGAACAGGCTGCCCAGGGAGGTGTTGGAGTCACCATCCCCGGTTCAAAGTACATGTGCACGTGGCACTTGGGGACATGATTTATACAGAGAGCAACTATACAGCCATGGTGTATTGGTTGGGTGGGGGCACTGGGCCCAGCTTTTGTCTTCTGGCAAGAAGTCATACAGAATCCCAGAATCCCAGCATGCTGAGGGATGGAAAAGACCTCTGGAGGTCATCCAGTCCAATACACTTGCTAAAACAAGGTCACCCACAGCAGGTTGCCCAGGATCACAATGTCCAAGTGGGTCTGGAATCTCTCCACAGATGGAGACTCCACAACCTCTGAGCAGCCTGCTCCAGGGCTCTGACCCTTCAGGGCAAAGAATTTTCTCAAGTTCAGGGGAAACCTTCTGTGTTCCAGTTTGTGCCCACTGCCCCTTCTGCTGTCAATGGGCACCACTGGCCCCATCTTCTTGCCCTCCACCCTTTAGCTCTTGCTGAGCACTGAGAAGATCTCTTCTCAGGCTGAAGGTGAAAATGAAAGACAGAGATTCATAGTACAGAGAGAAAGAAATGCTTCACCGTGAGGGTGGTGACACCCTGGCCCAGGTTGCCCAGAGAGGTGATAGATGCCCCAACCTTAGATCCACTGCAGCTCAGGTTGGATGACACTGTGAGCAACCTGCTCTTGTTGCAGGTATCCCTGCTGACTGCAGGGGGCTGGACTACATGACCTTCAAGGGTCTCTTCTAACCTAAGCCAGGTGATGATTCTATGATTCTCTACTAACACACCTATGAGACAGAACTCTTTGGTCTATTGTAAGACATTTTTTTTCCCAGTCCCAAATCTATCCCATTTTTCTCCCTAACCTGGGAAAAACTTCAGGATCAGGATACAGCAGCACTGCTGTGGAATCAGGAGATAAACCCACGCACTTATGGCCTGAAACTGCACCCGGGGAGGTTTAGGCTGGACATGAGGAAAAATTTCTTTACAGCAAGAGTGGTCAGGCATTGGAACAGGCTGCCCAGAGAGTTAATGGAGTCCCTAACCCTGGAGGTGTTCAAGAAACATGTGAACATGGTTTAATGGCCATGGTGGTGCTGAGTTAATGCTTGGACTAGATTTTAAAGGTCTCCTTCAACCCAAACAATTCTATGATCCCACATTCCCTTTCCCACTATTCTCCACCAGTCCCAGGCTGGGGAGGTTTCAATAAGCAGCACAGCAACTTCCTCACCTGTGCACACTCAAAAGCAGCAGCAACAATGAGGGGAGAGGGAGAGAGGGAAAAAAAACAAACAACCAAACAACAAAAAGGCTGGAAAAAAGGGAAAGCTGCTGTGGAGAGCACCAAGAAGTGCACATTAAGGGCTTTTTAACCGATGACACGCAGCGCCGCCGCAGCCTGGATATTTTATACCCCGTGTAAGGGACAGGTGGCTTTCTCTCTCCACTTCTTTTTTCCTTTCTTCTTTTTTTTTTTGTTTCTTTCTTAATGATTTAGTTGGGTTGAAGCACATCATCCATAAGGAAATCCACAGCCCGTTGCAATCAGGGGGGGTTGTTTCTCTTCATGTATCATCCCAGCCCAAGGCTGGCGGCTCTCGGCGTCCTCAAGCGCCGAGCGCCGAGAAGTGATTGTTGTCCCCAACCCAAGCAGGAGACTCGAGGCGTCTCTCCGGAGGGAGCAAGAGCTGTCATGTTCATTAAATGCATGATTACAGCCATGATTAATAGCAGGGGCTACAGCCTAACTCCTGGGTGGGTTTTATTCCTTGCTCCTCTGAAGGAATCCACAGCTGAGTGGTCCCATGGAGCTACCGCGTTCGCTTCCCACACAAAATTCCAGATTTCGATGGAAAAGAACAGAAAGCCACAATCTATCCCCCCAAAGCCACAATCTATCCCCCCAAAACCACAATCTATCCCCCCAAAGCCACAATCTATCCCCCCAAAACCACAATCTATCCCCCAAAAGCCACAATCTATTCCCACAAAACCACAATCTATCCCCCAAAACCCACGCTCAAACCCCAAAATGCCACAATTTATCCCCCAAAAGCCACGATCTATCCCTAAAAAGCTATAATTTATTCCCCTAAACCACAATTTATCCCCCCAAATCCACAATTTATCCCCCAAATCCATAATTCATCTCCCAAAAGTCACAATCTATCCCCCTCAAACCACAATCTATCCCCCAAAAGCCAGAATTTATCCCCCAAATCCACAATCTATCCCCCAAAAGCCACAATCTATCCCCCAAATCCACAATCTATCCCCCAAAAGCCACAATCTATCCCCCAAATCCACAATCTATCCCCCAAAAGCCACAATCTGTCCCCCAAAAGCCACAATCTATCCCCCAAATCCACAATCTATCCTCCAAAAGCCACAATCTATCCCCCAAATCCACAATCTATCCCCCCAGATTTATCCTGCTGAAAGCTCCACAACCACAACATTGGTTTGAAATGAACTGGTTGGGTGCTGCACCCCTCCACCAACACCATACATTAAATTAGGACCTTTTCTTTTCTTCTGTAACACTAAAACTTGGGGCTTGAGGGGTTCTATAAATTCCAAAATCATCTCAGGGCTTGAGGGGTTACAAAACCTCTGAAACATCCCAGAGCTAGAGGGGTTCCATAGCCCCCAAAACACATCTGAGCGCTTGAGGGGTTCCGTAGCCCCTAAAACAAATCTCGGCGATCGGGGCTCCATAATCTTCAGAACATATCTCAAGGCTTAAGGGGGTTCCATAATCCCAAAACCATACCTCAAGGCTTGAGGTGTCCCTCACCTTCAACCTCTAAAGAGGTGTCCCTCACCTTCTCCTCTAAAGAAAAGTTGGCAGAGATTTGCCTTGGCAGCCCAGGAAGCATGCTCAGGAGCAACAGTTGGTGCTTTCCCGTGATTCCAGCACAGAGGAGCAGGATGCTTCCATCCAGCTCCACCATCTTCACTCAGCTCCCCTTCACCCAAGGGGTTGGGAGACATCAACCCCACTCAGAAAAGGATGCTGGAGATTTTCCTATGCATTCAAAGCTACCTGCAACACTTGCAGGCAGGGAGCATGGTTAATAATAATTGAATAATTATTTAGGAAGGGCCTTACTGCTCCTAGGGCACAGCAGAAGGAACAGGACCTCCTTGTGTGGACCTCATCCTTAGCTTGCACACCTTAGTCAGTAATTTATTCCTGATGTGGTGGAAAGGTTGAAGAAAATTGAAGTAGCCCCCAAAAAAGAGAAGGTGCAGAGGTGGAATGTGTCAAGGTCAAGGGATGTGCACGAGGGTGAGAATGTCACGCTGGGGTGATGGCCAGTGCCAGGCAGGCAGGTCACCCTCCTCAGGGACAGAAGAAACTGTCAAGCCCATTTCTGCCCCTCTGCCTCAACTAGAGATTTTCTCACCCTCTGGAGACCTTCTTGCCCTCAGTTTAGGGCCCCTCACTCCAAGAAGGACATTGAGGGGCTGGAGTGTGTCTAGAGAAGGGCAAAAAAGCTGGGTCTAGAGAACAAGTCTTGGGAGGGGCAGCTGAGGGAACTGGGATTGTTTAGTCTGGAGAAAAGGAAGTTGTAGGGAGACCTCATTGCTCAGTATAGCTCCCTGAAAGGAAGTTGGAGCCACGCTGGGGTTGGTCTCTTCTCACAAGGAACAAGCAACAGGACAAGAGGAAATGGCCTCAAGTTGCACCAGGGGAGGCTTAGGTGGGACATGAGGAACAATTTCTTCCCCAAAATGGTTGTCAAGGCCTGGCCCAGGCTGCCTAAGGCAGTGGTGTAGTCCCCATCCCCGGAGGGGTTTCAAAGCCATGAAGATGTGGTGCCGAGGGACATGGTTTAATGATGACCTGGTAGTGTTGGGTTAATGGTTGGGCTTGGTGAGCTTAATGGACTCTTCCATCCCAAACGATTCTGATTCTGTAACAGCCCCAAATCAAAGGACTTTGCTCAAGTAACCACAACCAGCAGATAGCCAGCTCCAGCAAACAATGCTCCCCAACAGGGTCTCCCCAACTTCCCGTTATTTTTGGCTCCTCAAGGGACGTTTGGCTGTGAGACACGCCACTTCCGCTCTGTTACCCAGGGAGGTGGCGGAGCCACCATCTCTGGAGGTGTTCAGGAAGCATGTGGACATAGCACTCTGGGACACGGTGTAATGGCCACGGTGGTCTCAGGTTGAAGGCTGGATTTGATGATCTTAGAAGTCTTTTCCAACCAAAACAATCCTATGACCTTGACAGGCCACAAAGCGTAGGCTGGCTCCTTTAAGAGGTGCCACTACAGCCCGCTTCGCCCTCCGCCGGCAGCAGCCGAGCGATTCATTTTGCGAAGCTTCTCCTTCAGCTTTATTGCTGAACAAAAAGTTTTGAGGCTGGCACTGGGGGAAATTTATTTCTTTAATTATTATTCATTTAAGTGGGTTCCGCTGTTTCAGGCGATCAGCACTAGCAGCTGCTGGGGGTAATTTATTTCACTCACCGGACGGACGGCAGAAGCCCTCACTCTCCACAAGGTAACAAAAAGCTGCCACTGTATCAGCAGAGCTTTTTTCCTTGCATTCTCTTGCTTGGTTGCACACAACAACAGCGTGGATGGCCCTGGGTCAGGCACTCACAAGTGGTTTATTAATGAGTAAACCTCAATTAATGAAACGCTTTGGGTTTGATGGTGTATGAGCAGCCTGCAAGCAGAGAGACTGCTGTGGAGCATCTCTCCAGCTCTGCAAGCTCCACACCAGTGCTGGATCTAGAAGTGGCCCTCAAGGTGACCGGATCCCTACCCGTCAGTGTCTGCAGTCCTGGAGTTGAAGGATTGACCTTAAAAGTGGCCAAAGGATTCCACAGTCCAAAGACAAGGCACTGAGTGAAGGGGTCATGGAATTAACCTCAAAAGGGGCCAAAGGATTGAGCAATCCCAAAGACAAGGGATTGAGTTCAAAAGGGGCCAAGAGACTAAAACCAAAAAGGACCAAGGGACTAAGACCAAAAGGGGGCAAGGGTAATCCCAAAGTAATCCCAAAGACAAGGGGACAAAGGACTGAGTTCAAAAAGGACCAAGGGACTGAATAATCCCAGAATCAAGGGACTGAGTTCAAAGGTGGCCAAGGGATTGAGCTCAAGGGGGGTCAGGGATTCAACAACCCCAAAACCAAAGGATGGAGCAATTCCAAAACCGAGGGACTGAGCTCAAAAGGGGCTAAGGAATTACAATCAAGAGGGGTAGAGGCACTGACAAATCTCAGAGCCAATGGACTGAGCATGAACGGGCCAAGAGACTGACAAATTCCAAAGACAAAAGACTGAGCTCAAAAGGGGCCAAGAGATTGAGCTCAAAAAAGGGCCAAAAGACTGAGCTAAAAAGAGCTATGGGATTGAGTAATGCTGAACCCAAGAGACTGGGACTGAAGTAGTGCAGGGATTGAGAAATCCCCAATGTAAAGGATGGAGCTCAAAGGGTGGCAAGAGTCTGAGCTTAGAAAGGGGCCAAGATAATTAGCTCAAAAGGAGCCAAGAGATGGAGCTCACAAAGGAGCCAAGGGATGGAATTCAAAAAGGGGCCAAGGGATGGGACTCAAAAAGGGGCCAAAGAATGGCATTCGAAAGGGGCCAAGGGATGGATCTCAAAAGGGGCCAAAGAATGGAACTCAAAAGGGTCCAAGGGATGGAGCTCAAAAGGGTCCAAGGGATGGAGCTCAAAAGGGGCCAAGGAATGGATCTCAAAAGGGGCCAAGGAATGGAGCTCAAAAGGGGCCAAGGCATAGATCTCAAAAAGGAGCCAAGAGACTGAACTCAAAAGGGGCCAAAGAATGGAGATAAAAAGGGGCCAAAAGGCAGAACTCAAAAGGGGCCAAAGAATGGAGATAAAAAGGGGCCAAAAGACAGAACTCAAAAGGGGCCAAAGGATGGAGCTCAAAATGAGCCAAGGGATGGATCTCAAAAAGGAGCCAAGGAATTGCACTCAAAAGGGGCCAAGGGATGGAGCTCAAAAAGGGGCCAGGAGACTGAACTCAAAAGGGGCCAAGGAATTGAACTCAAAAGGGGCCAAGCGATAGAGCCCAAAAGGGGCCAAGGGATTGCACTCAAAAGGGGCCAAGGGATTGAGCAATCAGAAAGGGATGGATCTTGAAGAGGAGCAAAGAACGAAGTAATCCCAAACCAAAGGAACTGAGCTCAAAGGGGCTGAGCAACACCACCAAACCCAGCTGAAACAAGGAAAGCCACACTCCAGTTTTCACTGTTCTCACACCTTGGTGCATGTGCTTGGCTTCTCCTCCACCAGCTTCTTCCTTAACCCTTGGCTACTCAGTCCTAACATGTTTAAAGTGTCCAGTCTTAAATCTTCTTGCCCTACCTGGACAACTATGTCCAGCTCTGGAGCTGCTAGTGAAGAAAGACATGGACTTGCTCAAGTGGGTCCACAGGAGGCCATGAAGATGATCAGAAGGCTGGAGCACCTCTGCTGTGAGACCAGGATGAGAGAATTGGGATTGTTCATCCTGGAGAAGAGAAGGCTCCTGGGAGACCTTCTGGTGGCCTTTCAGTACTTAAATGGGGCCAAGGGAAAGATGGGGAGGGACAACAGGACAGCTCAAGGGGTGATGGTTTATAACTGAAAGAGAGAAATTTAGACTGGAGAGAAGGAATGAATTTTTTTACAATGAGGGTGATGAGACCCTGGCCCAGGTTGCTCAGACAGGTGGTAGATGCCCCATCCCTGGAACCATTCCAAGTTAGGTTGGATGGGGCTCTGAGATACGTGGTGCCCCTTCCTATGGCAGGGGGTTGGGCTCCCTGATCCCTTTCCAATCCAATCCATTCTGTGATTCCCTGATTGTTTTACCAAGCCGAGCAGCTCAGAGCAGAACATTGCTCACAGAAGCCCTCGACCGACCCGATGTCGGTGCTGAGCACTTCATCATCCCTGGGAAGGCAGAAAGAGCATTTCTGTGGTGCTCAGCACTTCTAAAATTAGTTGGTAAACAAGGAGCAGAGCGAGCACTTTCTCCCTGCACACAGCTCCCTGCTTCTCTGCCTCCTTCTGCCCAGCCTGGCCTTCTCCCACCACATCTGAAGTGGTGTTCATGAGCACCGCTCAACTGTCTTCAGAGGGATGCAGTGGAAGAGCTCACAGCTTCCTGGGGTCTCCCCTCAGCCTCCTTTTCTCCAGGCTCAACAATCCCAGCACCCTCAGCCACTTCTCATCAGACCTGTTCTGCAGACCCTTCATCTGCTTTGCTGCCCTGCTCTGGACCCACTCCAGCACCTCAATGTCCTTGGAATGAGGGCCCCAAAACTGAACCCATGATTCCAGGTGTGGTCTCACCAGTGTAAAGTGCAGGGGAACAATCCCTGCCCTGCTCCTGCCGGTCACACTTCCCTCCAGACTCATAAACTCCAGTTTCCTCAGATCCTATGGCTGTGGGGGTGAACTGAGAACCACCATTAAATCAAAGCATGCTTGTCACTATGGGGCTGGCTGCCACTCATGAGCATTCTTCCATCAGGTGAAGCCTAGTATCCCCACAACCAGCAGCCTTTCCTCCTACTGGGGTTCCTTCATCTTTCCCAGGAGGCAAAACCTCAGTAAAGGATGAGGAAATCATTCAGGTGAGGATTTGCTCATGGAAAACAGCCTGGCCACCATCAAAACCCCACCAGAGGCAGCTGCAGCTCTTGGTGCTCAACACCTAGATTGGGGTCAGGGCTGTTTCCGGCCAGTGTCAAACCTTAATTTGGTTTCTGCTGCTTTCAATCTTCAGAGCTGAGCTTTTTTTGATTTTCCCCTTTCGAATTTCTTTTGTGCCAGGACCTTTTGCTTCTTTCCCCAATTTCATGGAAATTCCTCAAGTGTCTGAATAACATTTTAGCAGCTGTTGGAAAGAAATGAGGGAAATGGCTCATTGTGAGTGAAGAAAACCCAATTATTATGCTCCCTGAATTAATTGCAACATAGGAATGCTTTCCACACTGTCCCCCTGCCTATTTCCCAGCACTTCTGCAAAGTGAAAAACGGATCCTAGCACAAATCCCACTTCTCCCAGGGGCGAAGGGCTCTGCCACGCTTGGCATGGCTTCTTTCTCCTGCACAGGGATGACAGGCAGGTGTCCGTGTTTGAGGCAAGGGGGAGAGCCCATCCTTCACCTCTTTGAGTTCTCCACCTGGGAGGGCAGAGCCAGAGGGATCTCCTCCTTCAGGAGGTGAATGAGTTGCTTTATCAGTCCAGGTTGCCCAAGCATTGACTCTGATACATCAGAGGGCTGCAGGAGGTGCGTCCCCAGGATCAAACTTTAACTCAGCCAGGTTGTGTGACAGGGATGATATGATGGCACTGATGGATCAGCTGAAGCAACCACCAGCATGGTTCTTATTGTTGAGCCATGAAAAGACTAAACACCAACCCAATAAATTCAGGCAAAGAGCAGAATTATCACCCACCATCAGTAAAGTCCAAGCTATGAAACTGTCAGGAGCATTACCCATCTCTCCACCACCCTGAACACGCAGAGTGGCACTGGAGGGGAAAGGCAAAGCTGGGGGTTTCCATCTTCTAAATAAACTTTGTCAAGTGTTGAAGGCACAGCAGCGTTGAGTCAAGGTTTGAAGGCTCAGACTCGATGAGCAAACAAATCTTCCACCCTGCCAGCCTCAGTTATTGTAAAGGCAGAGCTGCCAGGATCTGCTGAACCCAGCCTTGTGAAGGAGAATGAGTTATGGTGGATGTTGAAAGATGACATCAAGCTAGTGACACACACCAGTTGCCAGGGATTTATGGTTATGAGCCCACCATGCTGCATGCTGGGGAAAGAGACTGCAGCTAAACAAGGAATATCTTCAACAAAACAGAATCATGGAATCAAAAAAACATAGAACCACAGATTTTTTTGACTAGGAAAAGACCTCCAAGATCAAGTCCAACCATCAACCCAACACCACCATGGACATTAAACTATGTCCCACAGTGCCATGTCCACACATTTCTGGAACACCTCCAGGGATGCTGACTCCACCACCTCCCACCCCTCGCCCAAACAGACACAACAGCTTTGTATTTCATAGACAATAACCCTGGAACCATCAAATCATTTAGGTTGGGAAAGACCTTTAACATCATCAAATCCACTCCTTAACCCAACACTGGCAAGTCCACCACTAAAGCACGTCCCTTTTAAATCCCTTCAGACTTTTAAATCCCTTCAGAAATGGGGACTCCACCACTGCCCTGGCCAGCCTTGTTCAAGCCTTGACAATCCTTTTGGAGAAGAAATTTTCCCTAATGTCCAACCCAACCAGGACAATGTGCAAGATCAGGGCTTGGCAAAAGCTGTCTGGGAAACACTGGTGCTGCTCCAGCAGCAGAAATAGAGATTTAAACACAGTGGTGGACAGTCAAGTTCTCCCATCCTTTCTCAGCACCTACATTAAAGCCACCAATGCATGGACAGGAAATTAGACAGCAGCCTGAGTCAAATCTACCTCCTTGGTGAACAGCAGGACCTATTCCATCTGTGTCCTCCCCATACAGAAGTTCAAGTAACTGGTTCTTGGCTGCTCCACTCAACCATGGAGAAGACCTTTTTCCTTTAACTTTTTTCTTTACATGGCAGCTCTTCTTGAACTCAGGGATCTGCAGCCCCTCCGCCTTCTCCTCTTCAGATTGCACAGACCCAAGTCCTCCACTTTTGAAATCCCTCCAGCCCTCATTTCTTCCCTGAACCCTTCCCAGTGGTCCAACTCTGTCCTGAAATCTGGCCCCCAAACCAAACCTGCTCCAGCTAACATCTTCCCTGACCACATTTTGGGGGTTTCAGCCCTTTTCTTGCACTCCAGAAAGATGTATTCTGGGTTTGGTGACAACTTTAGCACCTAGGGATAGTCCTTATGGCAGAACCACCCTTGAGTTGATTTTGGGCAGCTGATTCTCCTGATTCAGCACCTTCAGAAAATCCCACTGTCCTCCTGAGAAAACCCAGCATCGCTGACACCAGGACTTCCTTGGTCCACAAACCTTGGAGATCACTATATGGACATTTTTTAACATCTGCAAAGGCTGATCCTTGCCCATCCTCCTCCAGAAGCACCACCAAAGCCAAGGACTTAACAGCTTGCAGGTAGAATCACAAAGACTTCCAAGGAAGCCATATGGACACACATCCATGAGCGTGCACATAACCTATCAGCAGAGCCAGCAGGCAGGAGGACGTTGCAGGTCAGTCAACCACCAAAAATCCATCCTGAGCAGTGCTGAGTTGCAAAACCAACACCAGTAAATTGTTCCAAAACCACTGCTGAGCATCCCTTGAATGGTCTCAGTAGGCAGATTACCTGAAAGTGATGCTCCATCAGCCCCATGCCCCCTTGGTCACCACAGCATCTTCCTCTCAGCCATCATCTGCAGGCATCTTCATTTCCCATCCCCAGGTACCCAAGCAGCTAATCCATGACTGAAGCTAAATCTCTGCCCTCCTCCCCTACCAGCAACCATTGGCAGTAAGGATTTCTCATCCCTGGTTGTCCCACTCCTACCTCATCTCATTTCCCCTTCTGCATTTCCACACCAACATCTCTTCTCAGCTGGGTGAGAGCATCATGAGGAGGATTCTTGACTCTTTATTGAGACGTTTTTGTAAGCTCCTAATTTTCCTCAGGCTTTTCAAACCTCCTGGAACTGCTCAGCTCTCCTGCTGAGGGGATTTTTGTGCCTGCATAAAGCTCCTTCCCTCCCTAATCCCTCTTCTTTCTGGGTTTAAAGCCACCCAGGACACCCCATCATGCTCACATGAGTCAGGGCTGCACAACTTAAAGACACCACCCAACCTGCACCATTCTTTATCCACTTCCCCACCTAGCACAGAACAACTTTGGCATGAAATCGCCTCATTGAGAGCATCATCCACAGACAGAGAATGAGAGTACCACAGAATTGTTTGGGTTGGAAGAGATCTTTGGGATCAAGTCCAACAATTAACATATTACTGCCAGTTTGCCACTAAACCATGGCCCTCTGTACCACCTCTACACAGCTTTGAAACCCCTGAAGGGATGGAGACTCCACCACTGCCCTGGGCAGCCTCTCCCAGGCCTTGAAAACCCTTTCCATGAAGAATTTGTTCCTTATGTCCAGTTTGAACCTCCCATGGTGCAATTTGAGGCCATTTCCTTTTGTCCTCTTGCTTGTTACTTGATGCACCTACACAGACACAGAATCTCAGCATGGTGGGGGTTGGAAGGGAGCTCTGGAGATCACCCAGTCCAACCCCCCCTGCTAATGCAGAGTCACCCACAGCAGGGTGCTCAGGATCACAATGCCCAGGAGGTTTTGGAATTGCTCCAGAGAAGGACACTTCACAACCTCTCTGGGCACCTTGCTCCAGGGCTTTGGACCCTCCAAGCTAAGATGAAACCTCCTGGGTTCCAGTTTGTGCCTGGTTCCCTTTGTCCTCTCACTGGGCACCACTGGCCCCATCTTCCTGTGCCCCACTCTTCAGCTCTTGCTGAGCATTCAGAAGATGCTCTCAGCTCCAGGTCTCTCAGCCTTTCCTCCTCACAGATTCCCCAGGTTCCTCAGCAGCTTCTCAGCCTCCACTGGAACTGAGGAGCCCAGAACTGGACACAGGACCCCAGATGTGACCTCACTAGGGCACAGCAGGGGGAAAGGAGAACCTCCCTCCACTTCCTGGCCAAACTCTTCTTAATGTACCCAAGGATCCCATTTGCCTTCTTGGCCACATGAGCACATCGCTTGCTGTTGGTCAACTTGCTGTCCACCAGCACTCCCAAGTCCTTCTCCATAGAGCTGCTTTCCAGTAGCTCACCCCCTCACCTGTTGTGATACAGGGGCTTATTTCTCCCCAGCTGCAGGACTCTAGGCCTGGCTTTGTAGAGCTTCATGAGTTTCCCCCCAAAGAAGATGAGCTGCAACACGTGGACTGGGATTAAGCAGCTAAAAGCCAACCCCAACACTGAAGCTGGGACACAAAAGCAATGTGGACACAGATCAGGACAAGTTCTGGCTGCTCACCTGCTCTGCCAGGGCTCTTGGTGCTCAGGTCTCTGGCCCGAGCCGGGGTGCTGGACGTCTTGGAGAGTTTGTTTGCTGACACTCTGTACATCACCCCCCCGATGCAGCGATAGCCTTTGCTCCTCCAGCTCTGCTGCACATGCTGGGACTTGCCACCTTGGGGTGATGGGCGTGCTTGGCTCAAGAGCAGGGACCTGCAAGAAGGTGATAAAGTCAAGGTGAACCCAGACTAGGGGAGATAACACAAGGAGTTGCCTCTGGATGAGCAAACCTTTGACTGCCTGAAGGTGGAGGAGATGAAGGCAAGAACCAAGGGTCCTCTTGCTGTGGATAGAGGAAAAGCTCTGATTCCCTGTGATTTACACTGGGAAAAAAACCCAACCTTCAAAGTCTCTTCTCCTGGTACCACTCCCCCATGCAACAAAAAGCCTTTTTTCCCTTGGAGCTTGTCCAGGACTGTGTCACAGGTGAAAAGACCACATGCTGAAGGTCAGGTACCCAACCAACTGTAAACTTCTAGGACACACCAAAGGTGCTTGTCCCAAAACCCTGGTGATATTTCAGAGTCATGGAATCATTTAGGTTGGAAAAGACATTAAAGATGATTAAGTCCAACCATTAACCCAACTCTGTTAGGTCACCATGAAACCATGGCCCTCAGCACCACATCTATGCAGCTTTGCAATACCTCTGGGAATGGGGACTCCACCACTCCCAGAGCAGCCTGGGCTAGGCCTGGACAACCCTTTCTATGAAGAAATTGTTTCTCATGTCCAACCTAAACCTCCCCTGGTGCAACGAGAGGCTGTTTCCTCTTGCTTGTTGCTCAGAAGAGACCAACCTCCACCTCACTCCAATCTCCTTTCAGGGAGTTGCAGAGAGCCAGAAGGGCTCCCCTTGGCTTCCTTTGCTCCAGGCTGAACAACCCCAGGTCCCTCAGCTGCTCCTCAGAAGTTCTCCAGACCCTTTGCCAGCTTCATTGCCCTTCTCTGGATACGCTCCAGCCTCTTTGTGTCCTTCTTGTGGTGAGGGGCCCAAAACCAAACACAGGACTCAAGGTGTGACCTCACCAGTGCCCAGTCCAGGGGCACAATCCCTGCCCTGGTCCTGCTGGCCACACTCTTGCTGATCCAAGCCAAAATGCTGGTGGCCTTCTTGGCCACCTGGGTACACTCTGGCTCATCTTACCCAGGTCCTTTTCCTCCAGTCAAAGTTAGTGATGTCCATAAGGTTATTTTGAAGGATTAACAGGATCTGAAATGACACCCTGGGGACAAATATGTCCTACAGTGGCTAAGCTGCTACCAAAACCCTTTTAGTTCACAACCTGGTATCTCATGCACCATCCTACCTCTCGTCACAGTAGTGTTGGTGTGATGGTTGGACTTGATGATCTCAGAGTTCTCTTCCAACCTTAATAGAATAGAATAGAATAGACCAGACCAGGTTGGAAGAGACCTTCAAGATGATGAACAATGATTCACTGATTCCAAGATTCAATGACTCCATGATTCTATGATTCCATGACTCATTGATTCAATGACTCAATGATTCCACAATTCCATGATTCAATGACACAATTCCATTACCCAATGATTCAGTGACTGTTTCCATGACTCAGAGATTCCAGGATGGAATGACCTGATGATTCCATGTTTCCATGACTCAGTGATTCCATGATTCCCACCCAGCTCATTTCCCTCCGTCCTCCGTTACCCAAACTCGAGTCGCTGCAGCCCAATCCAATCTCCTCCAACATCAGTCGCCTTCCTCATTTAGTGCTAATCCAAACAGTAATTTGTTTATGCAAATGAGGGGCTCTAATTTGGTATTAGCCCAACTGAGGCTGGTAATGCTATTAGCACAACGTCTCTAAACGGCGCATTACGGGCGAGGATCTGTAAATTAAGATTCCCAGGATCCTATCAGCGGAATGCAAGCCCTGGAGAGCATTACCTTGGAATGAAGATGTGCTGGGAGAGAGAAAAGGACAACTCTAAAGGATAACAGCTGCATTTCTGGGTGCTTCACATGACAGGCTCCTCATTCCTTGAAGGTTCTTCAGGGTTGTTACCACTGGCTACCAAGCGGAGAGAAGCACTCTTTGGGTGTTGAGAAGATGAGGATTGCGACCCCCCTCTTCAAGGGATTGGTCCCCAGGGGATTGCTCCAGGTTTGATTGCCTCAAAATTAGGTTATCTGCAAAGTTTTGTTGTGGTGGTTGTGTTGTGTGCAGGTATGGATGGTAGGAGGGACTGCAGTCAGCAGAGACATCCCCAACTATATCAGATAGCTCAGAGCCCCATCAAGCCTGACCCTGAGTGTCTCCAGGTATGGGACCTCCACCACCACCCCAGGAAACCTGTTCCAGCATCAATAAAATCCAACCAATCCCACATCATGTGGAGCTGTGGAGGATCATTGGTTCAAGCACCAGTTTAAGAGCCTGGGCTGGTTGAATCCCTCCAAACCCTCAGGATATTTATATTCCTGTCTTGCTGAGCTCATCCAACCTGCTGAAGTGGCTGCACACTCTGACGCTCTGCACTGGAGAGTCTCCATTTATCAAGAGTTATTACCTAGTGGCATCTGACCCCTGGTGTGTGAGCAGGGAGCAGCTGCTGGTTACAAACCACTTCAGACTTTCATAAATAAACAGTGGAAAGGAAAATCCAGGAGAAGAAGAGTGGAGAAGTAATGGACACAGCAGCATGCTCTCCTCTGTAGTAGACTTTGGGGATGGTCACGACCCAACCATGAGGGCCCATGGATCTCATTGCTCCCAAGTGGAGATCATCCTGCTGTGATTTTACAGGGATTTTTATAGAGAGCATCAAAAAGTATCTCACACCATGAGGAGAGTGGTGCTGGACCTCCTGCAATTTGTGGCTGTTACATCTTTGAATTAAAAACAAGACCAGCAAGGTGGCCTCCATGCAAAGCTTCTACAGAATGCCTGTTCAGGCTGCCAAACTCACGAGTATCACCAGACCAAAATCTCAACCAGAGGCCCAGCTTAAGCTCAGTGGAAGCTTGACCATCTCCATTTCTACCTTCTTGGTGTCCAAGCAGGGATGTACCCACAAACCCTCAGCCGTGGGGGGAACTTCAATTGCTGAACACACACACTGGGTTCAGGTTTGGCCACATCTTTCATTTACAGAATGAAAAGATGTCTAAGATCATCAAGTCCAACCATCAACCCACCACCACCACGTCCACCAAACCATATGTCAAAGTGTCACATCTACATGTGTTTGAAGACCTGCAGGGATGGTGACTCCACTCCCCTGGGCAGCCTGTTTCAATGCCTGACCACCCTTTCAATAATCAATCTTTACCTAATATCCAATCTAAACCACCCCTAGTGCAGCCTGAGGCCATTAGGTGTATTAGAGGATCTGTAGGTGATTTCAAATTGAAGGTAAAATCTTTTATATCAAAAACTGATGGTAGAAACTCAACTACAGAAGAGAAGGAGAGGAATGGAATTGCCCAGCCTTCACCCATAAAACACCTTTATTTCCTTCTTAAGCTACATTGTCCATAGAATCATAGAATGGTTTGGGATGGAAGGGACCTTCAAGATCATCTAGTTTACAGCCCCACTGCCATGGGCAGGGACAACCTCCACTAGACCAGGTTGCTCAAGGCCTCATCCAGCCTGCCCTTGAAAACCTCCAAGGAGGGGGCATCCACAACCTCCCTGGGCAACATGTTCCAGTGTCTCACCACCCTCACTGTAAAGAATTGCTTCCTAATATCCAGCCTACAACTGCCTTCCTCAAAGGGTTTTGTAGACCCATGAGTTTTTCTAGTCCCAGGGATTTTGTGACCCCAAGGGGGTCTGTAACCACAAAGAGTTCTGTAGCCCAAACACAACCACTGCCATGTGTCTTTTTTTCAATTAGGGACAGCTTGGTGGCTACAGGGAACAAACCACCAGCAAGAGGAAGGCTGGAGGGCAAGAAGCGGCACCAAACGCCCTGTCGCTTTTCATCGGTGGCTGTGTCACTGCTCTGCCAGTGAATTGTCACCCTAATGGAAACGATGGCCTTTGGAAACCAACCCTATTGAGAAGGGAGGATAAAATTAATGAGATAATAGCAGGGCCAAGGACCTGAAGAATACACCAACCCCCCTCAACACCAGAAGCTTGTAATTCCCTTTCTACCACACAAGCCTGTGGATCTAAAGAGTCCTCCCGTCCACCCAGACGGCCCCGCTCCAGCAGGAAATTTCATTAAGGCTGGAAAATAGGAAAGGTATTAAGTGTGGATAATGAAGGCCAGAGTGTGAACAGTGCCTTAAGATAGTCTTCTTTGGAGCCTTTGTAATGGGAGGCATGAACTTTCCCTTCAAATCCATTTCTAATCCATTTGAAATACTACAGCAAATTATCTTCCCCTTCAGCCCGAAAGCGGCCAGCCAATTTACTCCGAAGAGAAGTGACAATGCTACAGAATTTATCGCCATAACCTTGACTACACAAGGTTGAGGGTTGTCTTGCCCCCCTCCCACCTCCCAAGGTGGACACAAGGAAGAAAAAAATTTTAATGAAAAGAGAGTAAACGAGCACTAAAAAAAAATGTTTTAAAACAGTATTGGAGGCGTTGGAGGTTCAAGAGCGGGGTGGAGCGTGACGGGACAGCGAGGGACGCGGGACAGCAACAGGACAAGAGCAAACAACTCAACTTCCACCACTTTGGTTGCACATGAGGAACAACCTTTTCCCTAAAAGGGTGGTCAAGCCCTGGAGCAGGCTGCCCAGAGAGGCTATGGAATCTCCTTCCCTAGAAACACTCCAAACCCTCCCAGGCATTGTGATGCTGGGCAAGCTGCTGTGAGTGACCCTGTTTTAGCAGGGAGATTAGACTGGATAATCTCCAGAGGTCCCTACCATGCTGGGATTCTGTGTCTGGGGCTGTGCAGGTCTGGCAAGTAACAGGCAACAGGACAAGAGGAAATGGCCTCAGATTACGCCATGGGAAGTTTAGGTGGGAAATGAGGAACAATTTCTCCATGGAAAGGGTTGACAAGGCCTGGGAGAGGCTGCCCAGGGCAGTGGTGGAGTCTCTCTCCCTGGAGGGGTTTCAAAGATGTGTAGGATGTGGTGCTGAGGGACAAGGTTTAGTAGTGACCTGGCAGTGATGGGTTAATGTTTAGCACTGATGACTCTGAAGGTCTCTTTCAAACCAAAGAATTCTGTGGTACTCTCATTCTCTGTCTGTGGATGATGCTCTCAATGAGACAATTTCATGCCAAAGTTGTTCTGTGCTAGGTGGGGAAGTGCATGAAGAATGGTGCAGGTTGGGTGGTGTCTTTAAGCTGTGCAGCCCTCGCTCATGTGAGTGTGATGGGGTGTCCTGGGTGGCTTTAAACCCAGAAAGAAGAGGGATTAGGGAGGGAAGGGGCTCTGTGCAGGCACAAAAGTCTCTTCAGCAGGAGAGCTGATTCCATGATTACAATTTATTCAAATACTGTAACAAATAACATGCCATAATGGTTGGACTTGATGACTTTAAAGATCTTTTTCCGACCAAAGAGATGTCCTATGAAAATCAGAGTATCTTTTGGTAAAAACACTACAGATAGAGGTTCTGGTTAGAAACCACTCCATAGGTTGAGATTTTGGCTTTCTCCTTGCATCCCTCAAAGCAGCAGAAACTTTCCTCAGGTCTGGTGGTTTCAGGTTGGTGCTTCATAGATGTTTGTGTCAATCAAGTCTAATTTTTCTTCTCTTTCCCATGGCCAGACATCAAGCTGTTGAGTCCTTTCTCCAACCTTCTCTTCTTGACTGACTTCACATCACTTGGAAAGGGGCAATGCTGGGTTCTTCCTCCAGCCTCTTCTGCAAGACCAACTTCACATCACTTCAGAAATGGAAATGTTTCCTTCAACAGATCAGTAAACCCAAAACTCGTCCAAGAGGGAGAAAAGGACTCAAAGACAACACAGAGCCAACAGTCAGTTGATGCCCACTTCAATGCACCTTCACTACCTCCAAACAAAGCAAAGCTGCCTGAAGTTTGGGTGGTTTTCTTCTGTTTCAAATACTGCTACCAAAACATTCTCCCCTCTTAAAGATCCAAAATAGCAAAGTGAGGGAGATTTCCATGTGAAAAGAGAAGGTTAACAACAGGGACAAGTTACCCCAGAGTGCACCAAGAGCAGTAGGAGATGCTCAGACTGATAAAATTGTTGCAGTTGGAAAAGACCTCCAAGATCGAGTCCAACTGTTGACCCAAGATCACCACAGCCATTCAACCATGTCCCAAAGTGCCATGTCTACATGGTTTTTTTAACACCTCCATGGAGGTGATGGAGTCACCATCCCTAAGCAGCCTGTTCCAATGCCTGACCACTCTTTCAGTAACAAAGTTGTTCCTCATGTCCAGCTCAAACCTCCCCAATGCAACTTCAAGCCATTTCCTCTTGTCCTGGCACTTGTCCCTGGGGAGAAGAAACCAATCCAGCCTCCTTTCAGGGAGTTGCAGAGAGACAGAAGATCTCCCCTAAGCCTCCTTTTCTCCAGGCTTTCTCCAGCTACTTTCATGTGACACCTCCTCAATGGACCATCTGATAAAAAAGAAAACCAAACCCAACCCAAAATACATGGACAAAAGCACCAATATTTGAAATATTGCAACCAGATGATCTTTAAGGTCCCTTCCAAGCCAGACTATTCTATGAACTGTTGGGAGTCTGAGGGATATAAATGAAACTCAAACCCAAGAGCAGAGCAAGAGCATCCCAGCGGCGGTTTCAGGCAGCTGAAACGGAGAGGATTGGGGATTTCTCGGCGCTGACGGCGATACGAGTGGCTCTGAAAGGCTGGGGTTTTCACTTCTGGATATCTTCTTTAGGCTTAGCTTATTTTACTTCAAGTAATCCTTACATAGTAAGAAATCACATTTGCATGCTGGCATTTGATTCCCGAGGAAAAAAAAGGCAGATCGTAACAGGGGGTACGGACAGCAGAAGGAAGCGGCGAGGAAGGAGGGACCTCGTCTACCTTGAGCCTCCCAAGTGACAAAGCAAAACCCTGAGCTGGGAAAAATAGTAACAACAAAAATCTCAGTAACTTCATTGCTTAGCATGCAGGAAAACAAAACAGAGGGTTTAGGCTTAAAAGAGCTCCTCAAACATGCCAAAAGTCCTTCAAGCTCCCCTTGGAAGTCACTCTGATCTCTGCAAGTCTCCATCCCCACCCACAACCTGCTTGAGGTGCCCAAATGCACAGAAAAAGGGCAAGTCATTCTGTTTAAATGTTTGACTGATGGAATTTAGATCAAGATTAGTGTTTTCTTCTTCAAAATAAGAAGATCACCACACTGGAGCATGGCAGGGGTTGAAAAGGACCTCTGGAGATCATCCAGTCCAATCAACCTGCTGAAGCAGCTTGCCCAGGACCACAATGGCCAGGTGGATTTGGAAGCTTTCCAGAGGAGACTCCACAACATCTCTAGGCAGCCTTTTCCAGGGCTCCAGCACCCTTACAGCAAAGGAGTTTCTCCTCATGTTCAGGTGAGAGCTCCTGGGTCCCAGTTTCTGCCTGGTGTCCCCTGTTGTGTCACTTGGCACTGCTGACAAGAATCTGGCCCCAGCCCCTAGCCCCCCACACTTTAGCTCTTGCTGAGCATTGAGAACTTCCCTCAGCCTGATGGCCACAGCTAATGCACTTAATGACACTTAACATCTTGATACCATGGCCCTTCTTGGCCACATAGGCAAATTGCTGGCTCTCGGTGAAACTACTGTCCATGAGCACTCCCAGTTCCTCCTCTGCAGAGCTGCTTTCCAGCAGATTAATCCCTCACCCATACTGTTTCAGAGGGTTATTCCTCCCAAGGACTCTACACACATCCCTGTTGAATTTCATGGGGTTCCCCTTCACCCAGCTCTTCAACCTCTTCAGGTCCCAACTAAACTCTCCCTACTTTACATCTAGTTTACCTGAAGAACCCGATTTGGATTATTGAACCAATTCAGGGCACTGACTGTGGTCTTTGAGATGGAGGAAAGCAATGGGAAAGTGCAAAATCGACAAGTGCAAGTCTTCTTCCAACAGGCACACCTAAATCCAGAGAATCCCTTTACATTAATCATAGAACAAGAGAATTGCTTGGGTTGGAAAAGACCTCTAAGGTCATCAAGCCCAACCATCCACCTAACACCACCATGGCCATTAAACCATGCCCCTAAGTGCCAGGTTCACACATTTCTGGAACACCTCCAGGGATGGTGACTCCACCATGTCCTCAGGCAGGATCTTCCAATGCCTGACCACTCTTTTAGGAAAGAAATGTCCCAGATTTCCAACCTAAACCTCCTCTGGGGCAACTTGAGGCCATTTCCTCTCGTTCTATCACCTGATACTAGGGAGGAAGAGACCAAACCCCACCTCACTCAAACCTCCTTTCAGGGAGTTGTAGAGAGCAATTAGGTCTCCCCTCAGGCTCTTTTTCTCAAGGCTAAACAACCCAGGTTGCCTCAAATACTCCACACAAGACCTCTTCTCCAGACCCTTCCACCAGCAGAAATCACTTGGGGTTCCTGACCTGCTTCTAAGATCAGCCTTTGCTGAGATTTCTTCTCACCCTTTCCTCTAGGCCATTTTCCTCCTTTGAAGATGAAGAGCCAGGAAAGGGACAAGATCCACATAGAGTCTTCATGTCCAGCACACAGGAAGACACATCTGCATAAGGCACAACTTTGGGTTTTGAGAGGTGAGATTTAACAGGTCTCCAAGGCCCCCAGTTTTCACCTGTCAGTGCCAGCTCTCCAAGGTAGGCTCACTCTATGGGATGCATGCTCAGATGCTGGTGCATCAGCCATGAGATCACCCCATGGGTGACCTGGGGATTTTCTTCAGACCCTGAATGGCAGCCAACATCCACCCCAAACAACCCCCAGAATCTATCAGTAGATCCCTCTGGGCTGTAAGATTCGTTCAACACCCCCCATTTGGGCTGTGGTTTTAAAGATGTGATGGTTTTACTCAGCACAGGAGTCTTTCTACTCACCACCCACACAGCTTGGGAGAAGAATCAGAAACAGAAGTGTCCCCAGTGTCACAAATCCTCCTATGAGCTGGGGATTTAAACCATGAGCATGAGGTCTGTAAAGAAGTAATTAAGCTACAGGAAAAGATACACTTGGGGCTACACATGGTCTAGGAGCATGGCAGGAGCCAGCTCATGTCTTCATGGCCCCAAGAGCCTCAACCAGGAGCCTGGAGAAGCACTGTGCCACCCTCAACTAAGGGGAGAAGGACTTTCAGGGTCACAAACTAGGCAAAGCCACCCTAACATGCTGGGGATATCTCCATATTACCTGGACCCTGTGAGAGATGCTACACCACCCTCCTCATTCCTTGCCTAGACCCACAGCCAGACATTAGCTTCTCCTTCTGCAGCTTCAAGCCCCACACCACATCAACCTGAACTGCAGGGAGGTGCCCAGCCCCACCAGCTAAAAGGATCTTTGCTGAGCTACCAGCAGGACAGTTGGAACTAGATGATCCTTGAGGTCCCTTCCAACCATAACAATTCTGTGACTCTATATTGGAGAAGTCATCAACAGCTTCCCTACCTAACCGGGGGGCCACCAGGCCCCCCGGCCTTTGTTGTCACCACCACCATCACCCAGTGTGCTCCATGGGGACTCACCAGTGATGAGAGGAGGATCCTCCAGCCCAGAAGGGCTCAGCTTGGGGCTCCTGCCTTTCCTGGTGGGGATTAAATAGGGGAGTGGGTGGGGAGGACAAAGTGGCCACACCTGGGGTGGGAGGAGACTCCTCCTCTACTCCACTCTGATGAGACCCCACCTGGAGTACTGCAGCCAGTTCTGGGGCCCCTACTAAAGGAAGGAGTGGAGGTGCTGGAGTGTGTCTAGAGAAGGGCCACAAGGATGAGCAGAGGGCTGGAGAACCTCTGCTATGAGGACAGACTGAGGGAGTTTGGGCTATCCAGTCTGGAGAAGAGAAGGCTCCAAGGGGACCTTATTGCAGTATTCTAGTATCTTAAGGGGGGCTACAAGAAAGCTGGGGAGGGACTTTTTAGGGACTCAGGGAGTGATAGGACTGGGGAGAATGGAACAAAACTAGAAATGGGTAGATTCAGATTGGATGTTAGGAAGAAGTTCTTCCCCTTGAGGCCCCTTGAGGGTGGTGAGACACTGGAACAGGTTGCCCAGGGAGGTGGTGGAAGCCTCATCCCTGGAAGTTTTTAAGGCCAGGCTGGATGTGGCTCTGGGCAACCTGATCTAGTGTGAGGTGTCCCTGCCCATGGCAGGGGGGTTGGAACTGGATGATCCTTGAGGTCCCTTCCAGCCCTAACAATTCTATGATGGCTCCCTTGATCTCTACACATCCCTTCCTTCAGTTTCCCCTTCAGCCTACATCTCCCTGATTGTTTCAGTTCTTTATGCTTTGGCTCCTGCATGCCTCTTCTCCAAAGCTTCCAGGTGGTTATTTATCTCCTCCCCATCTTTCAGAAGTTTATCACCCCTCCAACTCCAGCCTAAAGCAGCTTTCCTCACTCCCAGCTCATCTCAGAACCACCTCGCTTGGCTTCTCTCCAGCAAAGGATCTGGTTCCATTCATGAAAAGGCACAGAAGGATCATCTCTTCTGACAGCCCAACTCAGAACCACCTTACTATGCTTCTCTCCAGCAAAGGGTCTGATCCCACCCATGAAGAGCTATTAAAGCATCTTCTAAAACATATCACAGTGACTCAAGTGCTCCAGCAAAGTCTGCACCATAAAAACATCTCCAGCACTGCAACACTGGCCTGGAGAAAAGACAAAAGACCTGTTTTAAAAGATGTGATTGCCCACATGAAGGTGTTTTCAAGGTAGGTCAACTTTCAGCCTAAAACCCATGACAGCATCCCCTTAAACCGCTTAAGCTAAGACTGAGAATGGAAATGCTGACATCCCCTAATACTCAGCTTTCCAAGCCTGCCGCTCTAATGCTGCAGCAGATCAGTAATTAGACCAGGAAGACCAGGAACCATTGTCCCATTAATTAGATTCCTTTTACCCCCATTAGCTCAGATGAGTGGACAAAGTTCATTAGGGTTTAATTGTGATTAGCTGAAATGGATCTCTTTCAAGGGATGAGACAAGGCAGGTGTGACCAGCCTGAGCCCCTAAGTCATGCTCCACGCTGAGTGTCGACATGCTGCGGGGAGTGTAGGGTCCCATGACTATGTGGAATAGGATATTACTGTTTCCACTCTCTGAGATGGTGTCCTACCATCCCTGGTGATGGGCTCTCTGCAGAAGAAGGAAAAGGGATTTCAGATCTCTGGATGTTCTCCGAGCACTGCAATACTCCACCTTCAGCACAGAGCCGTAGGAAGCATCAAGCAAAGGCCAAGCACTACTTGGGATGAAATGTTGCATGGTTCCATACAGTGAGGGGATTGAT
Organism: Dryobates pubescens; assembly: GCF_014839835.1. NCBI lineage: Eukaryota > Metazoa > Chordata > Aves > Piciformes > Picidae > Dryobates > Dryobates pubescens. The sequence continues at coordinate 13,792,989 of NC_071625.1, read as the reverse complement.
GATTGACTCCTAACCACCAAAATGACCCCAAATCAGCCTCAGCTTTGACTCTTGTCCAAGATAATCAACCAAATCCCACACAAGGCTTTCCCTCCATCCTGCTTTCCCAAAATCTCTGCCATCATTGCCTTTTCCAGAGATGATTCCTTGCTGGATGCTCTTCTTCTCAGGCAGGAAATAGCAATGATCCCAAGAAGAGCAGGAACAGCTGAGAAATTTTAACCAAAGCAAACTAAATTCTTGGGCTGGGTGGAAAATGCTGACTCAGACACTGACTCAGCATGGAAGAGGTTAAGTGTTCAGCAGGGCTGAGTTTAAGGGAATTAGCTGCTGAGAAAACACCAGCAGCTCCTTGTGGGATCCAGAAAGCCACATGTCCATGGCTAGAGAGGCTTGGATTAAGGATATATATAAATCCATGGCAATGCACTTATTAAAACTAACCTTAATTTACCAAGGTCTCACCACCCTCATGGTGAAGAATTTCTTCCTCTCTCCAGTTTGAATCTCCCTCTGCTAATTTGAAACTGCCACCCCTTGTCCTGTCACAACAGGCTCTGTTCAAAAGTCCCTCCCCAGCTTTATTCTCAGCCCCATTACAACCTGAAAGACCACCAGAAGGTCTTCCTGGAGCTTTCTCTTCTCCATGATGAACAATCTCAACTCTCAGCTTGGCCTCACAGCAGAAGCTCCCAGCATTACTGTGGCCTCCTCTGTCCTCACTCCAACAGGTCCATGTCTCTACTGTGCTGAGGACTCCAGAGCTGGCCCCAGCACTGTAGGTGGGGTCTCAGCAGAGGGGCAGAATCCCCTCCCTCCACCTGCTGCCCACATTGCTGGGGATCAGCCCAGGACAGGGCTGGCTCTGGGCTGGCAGCACACAGTGCTGGCTCAGCTCCAGCTTTTCACCCACCAGCACGCCCAGGTCCTTCTCTCTGGGGCAAACACAACCTTCAAAGCCTTTGAGATATGGTGCTGAGTGACAGGGTTTAGTGGGACCCAACGGTGCTGGTTTAATGGTTGCACTTGATGATTTGCTGTGATTGTATTGCATGATTCTGTGATCCTCAGCCTCTCCACTTTCATCTTTCTTGGTTCGGTTGCAAGCTGCTCCCCCTCCTTGAAATGGATTTTTAACAGCATCATCTTGGGGTGAATTTCCCTTTCCATCTCCTTCTTTATTGGGCTCTTAAAGGCAAAGCTTTAATGCAGCCATTGATCCAAACACCAATTGAAGGGATAGGAGCACATCAAATAGTCCCAACCCTTTAATAATGGAGCAACAGCAGCTGTAATGGAGGCAATGCAATTAGCAAGGAGAACCAAGAACACAGCCCCTGCACGGGGGCCGCTGAATCGTTTGGAGACGTCATGGTGTACACCAGGTCCAAGACTTCCTCTAATGCACCAACACTCTCAGAAGTGTCAGACCTTTTCTTTTTACACCTGGAAGAATCACTTGAGCAACCTGGTCTACAGGTGGGTGTCCTTGCCAATGCCAGAGCAGGTGGAACTAGCTGATCTTCAAGGTTCCTTTCAAATCCCAGAATTACACAATATATCAGGTTGGAAGAGGCCTTCAAGATCATCCAGTCCACCCCTCAACACAGCACTGAAGGGTCAATACTAAACTATGTCCCTAAGTGGCAGGTCCACACAGTGCTTGAGCACCTCCAGAGTGTATTGAAACCATACTATGACTCTATGGAGGATCTGAACCCTTTCTGTACATGGATTTATAAAGTCAGCATTTAGAGAGAGAGGATCAGAGAATCCTACCATTGGTCAGGTTGACAAAGGACCTTTAAGATCATCAAGTCCAATCTTTAGGTCCCCTCTAATCCACAGAATTCCAGAATCCCAGCATGGTACAACTTGAGGCCATTTCCCACTTGGGTCCCTCCTGGTTCAAAAACCTCTCCTCCCAGCTTGCCAGCAGGTCCAGAAGTCCCTTCCAACACTTATCATTCTGTGACTCTGTGATTGAAGGCTAAGTTGTGTGAGGCCTTAAGCAACCAATTCTAGTTGAGATTTGGTAGCTCCATGGAAGGGGCTTGGAATAGATGATCTCTAAGGTTCCTTCCAACCCAGGCTACTCTACAATACTTCAAAATCAGCCTAAAATTGATTAGACCAGTCTGGTGATGCCGCTAAAGAGGTGACACAAATTTGGAATGGGATGAGCTGGGGGCATTGCTCTTCTGCTTACCCCTTAGAGAGGCAACCACAACCTCTCCCCAACGGGAGTCTAGATTCAGACTGGACATTGGGAAGAAATTCTTTACAGTGAGGGTGGTGAGACACTGGAACAGGTTGCCCAGAGAGGTCATAGATGCCCCTTCCCCGGAGCTGTTCAAGAGCAGGTTGGATGGGGCCTTGAGCAATCTGGTCTAGTGGAAAGATGATCTTCAAGGCCCCTTCCAACCCAAACTGTTTTGTGGCTCTATGACTCCATGACCGCGTGCCATCCTGGGCTCCAGGGAAGGGAGGAAAGCAGAGCCTGGAGAAGAAGACAGGGCGATGACTCTAATTTATACTCTCCTGCCTATACTTTATGGCTTTCTTAATTCAGCTCCTGCTACTATTAATGTAGTTAATGTTGAGATTATATCTATTTTCTGGCGTCAGGAGGTGATTTATTCCAAGCCATTTTTCCGGTGCCGGCTCCCACGCTGTTAAATCAAGCGACTTGCCAATTAAGTGCTGACTGGGGGAAGTGGATGCAATCCTAACAGACATCTCACCGCAAATTAAAACCACCTCTTAGCTTGACGTGGTGTGCAGTGCGAGAGGCCAAACTGCTGAACCCTGCTGAGCTGGGGGAAAAGAGACAATAAAAACAACCCCCCCCAAAACTAAGAGGAAAAGGTAAAAACCCAACGCAGCCAAGTCGGAGATGAAAAGAGACGAGTTCTGGGGGAAAAGAGACAATGAAAACAACCCCCCCCAAAACTAAGAGGAAAAGGTAAAAACCCAACGCAGCCAAGTCAGAGATGAAAAGAGATGAGTTCTGGGGGAAAAGAGACAATGAAAACAACCCCCCACAAAACTAAGAGGAAAAGGTAAAAACCCAACACAGCCAAGTCAGAGATGAAAAGAGACAAGTTCTGGGGGAAAAGAGACAATAAACACCCACCCACCCCCCCAAAAAAAAAACTAAGAGGAAAAGGTAAAAACCCAATGCAGCCAAGTCAGAGATGAAAAGAGACAAGTTCTGGGGGAAAAGAGACAATGAAAACAACCCCCCCCAAAACTAAGAGGAAAAGGTAAAAACCCAATGCAGCCAAATCAGAGATGAAAAGAGATGAGTTCTGGGGGAAAAGAGACAATAAAAACACACACACACACACCCCCAAAAAACTAAGAGGAAAAGGTAAAAACCCAATGCAGCCAAGTCAGAGATGAAAAGAGACAAGTTCTGGGGGAAAAGAGACAATAAACACCACACCCCCCCCCCAAAAAAAAACTAAGAGGAAAAGGTAAAAACCCAATGCAGCCAAGTCAGAGATGAAAAGAGACAAGTTCTGGGGGAAAAGAGACAATGAAAACAACCCCCCACAAAACTAAGAGGAAAAGGTAAAAACCCAATGCAGCCAAGTCAAAGATGAAAAGAGACAAGTTCTGGGGGAAAAGAGACAATAAAAACACACACACACACACAAAACTAAGAGGAAAAGGCAAAAACCCAATGCAGCCAACTCAGAGACGAAGAGAGAAGTTCTGGGGGAAAAGAGACAATAAAAACAACGCCCCACAAAACTAAGAGGAAAAGGTAAGAACCCAACGCAGCCAAGTCAGAGATGAAAAGAGACAAGTTCTGGGGGAAAAGAGACAATAAAAACAGCAAGGAAAAGATAAAACCCCCAACATGGCCAGCTTGGAGAAGAAAATAAACAACTTCTGAGGGAAAAGTCAAACACAACTAACTTGGAGAAGAAAAGAAACAATTTCTAGGGTGGGGGGATAAAGACAGTAAAAACAGCCCTTAAAACGAAGAGGAAAAGGTAAAAGCCCAATGTGGACAGCTTGGAGAAGAAAAGAAACAAGTTGGCTATTACAGAGGCATGGTGGTGTTCAACAAATCCTTGGGTCATCAACCAAAGCCTGCTGCTTTCTGGACTTGAGCTTAAGACAACCACCACCTAGCAGGGAAGAGGAGCAGAGAGGGGCACAGAATCCCAGAATCACAAAATCCCAGCGTGGTGGGGGTTGGAAGTGAGCTCTGGAGATCATTCAGTCTTAGAGGTCTTTTTCAACCAGAACAATTCTCTGATTCTGATTCATGGGGGTTATGGCCTGTAAGGAAAACACACCACAGTGCAGAGGAGCAAGTCCAAGAGGTTTCCTTTTGCCAGGTGACCACCAGGCACCACAGAACTAGCTTTAAACCTGCCCTCCTGAAGAGTCAATGACAGCTCTGATGCTTCCCAATCAGCAACCTGACCATTAGCAAGACTTCCCTGCATTTATTAAGTGCCTTGAGAGCTGTAATGAGAAGCAAGACACAAAGCTAAGAGCTGTTATTAATGACCAGGAAGAGTTGTTGTGATAACTGCTCATGATGAGTGGGGAATGTTTGGATGGTCCTTGAATATTGAGTAGGTGCTAAAAAAATCCAAACAAAATCAAATCCTTACAGTGAGGGTGGTGAAACACTGGAACAGGTTGCCCAGGGATACTGTGGATGCCCCTCCCTGGAGGTGTTCAAGGCCAGGCTGGTTGAGGCCTTGAGCAACCCAGTCTAGCGGAAGGTGTCCCTGCCCATGGAGGTGGGGCTGGAACTAGATGATCTTGAAGGTCCCTCCCAACCCAAACCATTCTATGATTCCAGGAACAAGATGCTGCTATGAGTCCCAAAGGGCAAAAAGTGACCTACTGGGAGGACTGGAGCAATTCCTGAGAGCTGCTGAAACTCAATCTAAGGGAAGCACCATCCAGAGCTCCCATCATAAACAGCCCATCAACAAGGACAAATTGACTTCATGAGCTTCTGCTGCAATCGGAAGGATTGGTTTCCTGGGTGGCACAAATGAGAGCCACCACCTGGTTTTGCAGGATGAAGGGGGAAATCTCCTGCTTGCTTTAGGAAGCCCAAGTTGGTTCCTCAACATCCAAGATAAACTGCATTAGCAGAACACAAATTGTCTAGATGATGCTTTAAGTCCCTTCCAACCCAAACCATTTTAGGGTTCTACAATCATCTATCATCTCTGCAAGAGGTCAAAGTATTTGGCAACATGTGCTGCCACCCCAGAACTCCCACCACATTCTGGGCTTCATCCAAACAAGGGTGACCAGCAAGTGAAAGGAAGAGATTCTGCACCTCTGCCAGCTCTGGAGTCCTCAGCACAGCAGTGACATCGACCTGTTGGAGTGAGGCCACAGGAGGCCACAGCAATGATGGGATGGCTCACAGTATCACAGTATAACTAAGGTTGGAAGAGACCCCAAGGATCAAAGCACTCTGCTGTGAGGCCAGGCTGAGAGAGTTGGAGTTGTTCAGCCTGGAGAAGAGAAGGCTCCAGGGAGACCTTCTGGTGGCCTTTCAGTACCTGAAGGGGGCCAAGAATAAAGCCAGGTATTTTCACGCTCGGTATTAAGATAATTTGCCTTCACCTCCCACAAAAGGTAACCCAACAATCTGATGAGTACCTTACTCATTAAAAAAAAAAAAAAGATAAATGGCTGGAATTCAGCAGAGTCAAATCCACTCACACAAAGGACCCCTGGCAAAGCCACTGGCGGTCACCTTCACTGCAATGCTCTTGATCCTGCTGCAACAAATTGGTGAGATTAGCTACTAAAATCTTGAGAAGATTGGGCTGGCAAGGCTGAAATATGCAGCTAGTCTGAAAAATCTATTGATTATTGTAGAAGGAGTTTACTACCACCCTTAAAACTGGCCTAAAAGTGGTATTTAAATCAGTGGTTAATGATGTACATTGACTCCACGGCAGCATGGGTGGCAGTGGAGTTTTACTTCATTCTTTTCCCATCTGAAGTCTCATCCAGGATTTTTTTTGCACCATCAAGGACAAGAAGGACATGGAACTATTTGAGAAGGTCCAAAGGAGGCCACAAAGATGATCAGAGGGCTGGAGAACCTCCCATATGGGGACAGGCTGTAAGAGTTGGGACTGTTCAGTCTGGAGAGAAGGCAGCTCTAGGGAGACTTTCTGGTGGCCTTTCAGTACCTGAAGGGGGCCTACAAGAAGCTGGGGAGGGACATTTTACAAAGGCTTGTAATGATAGGATGAAGGGGAATGGATTGAAAGTTGGGGAGGGCAGATTTAGGCTGAAGATTAGGAAGAAATTCTTTACCATGAAGATGGGCCAGGAAGGGGTTGGTCTCTTCTCCCAGGCAACCACCACCAGAACAAGAGGACAGAGTCTCAAGCTGCAGCTGGGGAAATTTAGGCTCAAGGTGAGGAGAAAGTTCTTCACAGGGAGAGTTGTTAGCCATTGGAATGGGCTGCCCAGGGAGGTGGTGGGGTCACCATCCCTGGAGGTGTTTAGGAAGAGACTGGATGGGGTGCTTGGTGCCATGGTTTGGTCGATTAGATGGTGTTGGATGATAGGTTGGACTCGATGATCTCAAAGGTCTTTTCCAACCTGGTTTATTCTATTCTATGCTATTCTACTCTATTCTACTCTATTCTATATTATTCTAGTCTAGTCTAGTCTATATTATTCTATTCTATATTATTCTATTCTACTCTATTCTATAGTATTCTATTCTAGTCTATATTATTCTACTCTATTCTATTCTATTCTACTCTATTCTATACTATTCTATTCTATTCTACTCTATTCTATTCTACTCCTATTCTATTCTATAGTATTCTATTCTGTTCTGTTCTACTCTATTCTGTTCTGTTCTACTCTATTCTGTTCTGTTCTACTCTATTCTATATTATTCTATTCTATTCTCTATTATTCTATATTATTCTATTCTATATTATTCTCTATTATTCTATTCTCTATTATTCTATTCTGTTCTACTCTCTTCTATTCTATTCTATGATTCTATGAATCTATGATCCTATGACTCCACGACTCCAACCCAGCTAAAGCCTCAGAGGAAGAACCCTACAGCATCTCCCCCAGTTAAAAAAAAAATATATATATATATAAATAAAAGAAAATCAGCCACAAAATCCTTTGAAAGAGGCTCCAAATTAAGAGCTGCGCTGAGGCTGTCAAGCTCCTGCTAGCTGCGTCCCCAGCACCTTCTGCTCCAAGAGGGAAGCTTAACCCATTTATTAGAATGATGAAAGCAAAGGGATCTAAAAATTGCACTCCTTGGTTAATGAGCAGCCGAAGGGATCGGTAAGCATAATTTCAGAGGCCGGTAATATTTTATATAATCGTCAAGTGGTTTAAATTGAAAACCCCCAACTGAATCAATATTTACTGCATTGAAACGAAATGAATAGTAATAAGTCACTAAAGCTCCCCCTGTCCTGTTTCATAAAATAAAAAATTATAAAAATGAGCCGGGGCGCAGAGCGACCATCGCATTAACTTTTACGGCACTTGGGGACTCGTAACCTGACTCCTCTCATCAAATAAAAACTGTCTAACGGAACCTGCTGGAGGAAACCTTGCTTCAGCATCACCAACAGGAAGGAGGGGGGGGAAAAAAGGAGTTAAAAAAACCCAGCAAAATAGGAGCTGAGAGTTTCACAAACGCAGGCAAAAAGGCTCCCAGCAGCTCCAAGCGTTGCTCCCCCCGGCAGGCAGCTGCTTGCTGAAGCTCTTCATGAGCTGACTTAGAATCAAAGGATCATAAAATCAGAACAATTACAGAATCATAAAATCAGAGGATCATGGAATCAGAGAATCAAAGAATCTTACAATCATACAACATGGAATCATAGAACCATAGGATGATAGAATCGTCTGGGTTGGAAGGGACCTCCCAAGGTCATCCAGTGCAACCCCCCCTGTGGTCAGCAGGGACATCTTCAACTAGATCACGTTGCCCAGAGCCTTGTTGTGCCTCACCTTGGATATCTCCAGGGATGGGGCCTCAACCACCTTCCTGGGCAACCTGTTGCAGTGTTCCACTACCCTCATGCTAAAGAACCTGTTCCTTAAAGAAACATAGGATCTAATAGGACCATACTACCATGGAACCACAGAACCAAAGAATTGTGGAATCACAAAATCATGCAATTATGGAATCATACAGTCACAGAATCACAACATCATGGAATCATAAAATCACAGAACTATGGAATCACAGAATCAGAGAATCTCAGAATTGTTTCAGTAGGAAGATCAAGATCAAGCCCAACCATCAACCCAGCACCACCATGCCCACTAAACCACGTCCCAACATGTTATATCCACACGTTTTTGAACACCTGCAGGGATGGTGATTCCACCACTTCCCTGGGTAGCCTGTTCTAATGCCTGACCACTCCTTCAGGAAAGAAACTTCTCCTAATATCCAACCTAAACCTGAGCTCTGTTGAGAAACCCTCCCAAACAGCCCAGCCTCCAGAGTGTTTCGAGTTAGGAAATATTACAGCTCTGGAGATGAACAACACAAAAACAGCATCACTGAGATTCTGCCCCTGTTGTGCTCTGCTGAGACCCCACCTGCCATATTTGGGCCAGCTCTGGAGCCCTCAGCACAGGAGAGACATGGACCTGCTGGAGTGGGGCCAGAGGAGGGACACAACAATGATTTGAGGTCTGAAAGCCCTCTCCTGTGAGGCCAAGTTGAGTGAGTTGGGGTTCAGTCTGGAGAAGAGAAGGCTCCATGAGACTTTCTGGTGGCCTTTTGGAACTTAATCATTAGGATCATTGAATGGGTTGGGTTGGAAAGGACCTGAAAGATCATCTAGTTTCAACCCCCCAGAAATGGGCAGGGACACCTTCCACTAGACCAGGTTGCTCAAGGCCTTGAAGGAAGAGGCACCAACAACCTCTCTGGGCAGCCTGCTCCAGCATCTCACCACCCTTGCTGTAAAGAATTTCTTCCTAATGTCCAATCCACATTTATCCTCTTCCAGATGCTGCCTCCTGCTCTCTCTGCTCCTCCTTTTCAAGATCTTTTCTTTATTCCATATAAAATATCCTGAGCTGGAACAACCTTGGGCTTTCTCTGGAGACTGCTCCTTTGTCACCTCCATTTCCATGTCAGAGGGTGGCAGGACCGCCCATGGCAATGCCCATCTGAATTCAATGGCAATAATTTAAGAAGGAATTATGAAATTTAGGGGATGCTGGGGAGGGGAGGGATTAGAGGAAAATATTTGCAATCAAAACATCTTTCAGCTTGGAAAACCAGAAATGCTTGTGGACAGGTGGCTGTGGCACTCGTGCCAAGCTCAGGAACCCCTCTGCCCTTCTTTTCCCACTTTCCCAGCTTTGACAGCTGTGACCTTGCAGACCTCCCCATATCCTTCAGCAAATCCTCCTTCCAGGAGAGCCTGGTGGGCAGCAAAAGCTGCAGATGCTGTGGAGTTTGGCCAGAGCCTGGGGACGGATGAGGGACAGGGAGCAGGGAAGCTGCCGGGTGCAGATGGTTTTGTTTCTTGGTGAATCAGAATGATGGAACAGAATCCCAGCAGCCTTTGTGTTGGAAGAGACCTTTAAGATCAAGGAGTCCAACTTTTAACCCAGCGCTGCCAGGGCACCACTAAACCACATCCCTCAGTACCACATCTACATGGCTATGAAACACCTTCAGACTCTACACTTCTGCCCTGGGCAGCCTCTTCCAGGCTTGACAAGGCTTTCAGTGGGGGAACTTTTCCTAATGTCCAACCTAACCCTACCCTGGTGCCACTTGAGGCTGTTTCCTCTTACTTCTTGCTCCTTTGGAGAAGAGACCAACCCCACCTGGCTCCAACCTCCTTTCAGGGAGTTGTAGAGAGCCAGAAAGTCTCCCATAAGCTTCCTTTTCTCTAGGCTGAACAACCCCAGCTCCCTCATATACTCCTCTGCAGACCACCCAGTCCAACCCCCCCTGCTAAAGCAGGGGCACCCACGGCAGTGAGCCCAAGATCACAATGGCCTGGTGGGTTTGGAAGCTCTCCAGTGGAGGAGATCCCACATCTCTGGGCAGCCTGCTCCAGGGCTTTGTTGCCCTCAAAGAAGTTTCTCATCATCTTCAAATGGAACCTCCTGGATTCCAGTCTGTGCCAACTGCCCCCTGTCCTGTCACTGGGCACCACAGACAAGGGTCTGGCCCCAGCCTCTTGTCCCCCAGCCTGAGCATTGAGAAGATCTCCTCTCAGGCTGCTCTTCTCCAGGCTCAACAGCCCCAGGACTCTCAGCCTCTCCTCCTCACAGAGATGCTCCAGGTCCCTCATCATCTCCAGAGCCTCCACTGGACTCTCTCCAGTAGTATTCTGTCCCTCCTGACCCAAGGAGCCCAGAACTGGACCCAGCACTCCAGCTGTAGCATCACTAGGGCAAAGCAGAGGGGGAGGAGAACTTTTCTTCAAGCACCTCAACCCCTACTCCAAGAGTTTTTCCCAGCCTTTTTAGAGTATTTTCTCCTTTTCTCATTGCAGGAAGAAACAGATGGCTCCACCCTTCATCCATCCTGCACGAGGACTGAATATTTACTTAGCTTGGAATGATTTCAACCTTTGAAAATGATGCTCCAGTACCTGCCAAGTGACCCCTATGCCCTCACAAACTAGTTTGCTCTTTCCCCAGCCCCGAGACCTGCCTGGGCACAGCCCAGATGCCAGCAGCAGTTGGACTGGGCTCAGCACAGCAGCTCATGATGAGGTTTGAACAAAGGTACCACAACTGTGCCATCACCAGGAGCTGCTCAGGAGAGATTCAGGGCTGTTTTGCAGTGTGGAGCTGTCATTCAGACCTTCTGCTCCCCTCCTTCCTCTGTTTTTTGGTGGCTTTTCAGTTAAACTGAAATATACAAAGGCCCAGAGGTTTGGAAACGAAGGTGGAGAAGGGTCTGGAGAACAAGTTTGGTGAGGAGCAGCTGAGGGAACTGGAGTTGCACAGCTTGGAGAAAAGGAGGCTGAAGGGAGACCTTCTGGCCCTTTACAACTACCTGAAAGGAGGTAAGAGCCAGGTGGAGGTTGGTTTCTTCTTCCAAGGAACAAGTGATAGGACAAGAGGAAATTACGTCAAGTTGCACCAGGGGAGGTTTAGGTTGGACATGAGGAACACTTTCTTCATGGAAAAGGCTGTCCCAGCCTGGTCCAGAATGCTCAGGGCAGAGGTGGAGTCCTCATCCCTAGGGGGATTTCAAAGTCAGGTAGGTGTGGTGCTGAGGGCCATGGTTTAGCAATAGACATGTCAGTATTTGGTTAATGGTTGGACCTGATGATCTTAAAGGTCTTTTCCAACCAAAACAATTCCATGGTTCTACAAAATGGAGCTAAAAGCCCCTCTGCACTTCAGCAAGGCTTCAAGAAGCATTGTTTTGAGGGAGTAACAGGGGACTGGGGGCTTTTCACACCAAACCCACCATCTCCCAACTGCATCATGGTGCTCCACAAGCATCACCAGCTCCCAGGGTTGGACAAATCAAGTGGAAGGAACCCACAGGGCCAAAACCCAGCACTGTGAGCATCACTTAGGTTGTGTAACGGTGTGGACGTGCTCGCAAGGGGTTGCATCGCTTCTCAATGAGCTGCTGCTCATCAGCAAGGTCCTGCTGACTGGCTGCTCCCACCCTGTGGAGTATTAAGCTAATAATGGTTTACTTAGTGGTTACAATAGCCTGGGAGCAGAAGCACAGTCGGGGAGTGGAGGATTTGCTGATGAGCAGCAATTCATTAGCTGGGATTTTTTCCCCCTTCTTTTGTGAAGGCCTCTCCTTGCTTTCAGAGCGTGGAGCTGTCAAAGAAGAGAAGATCCTTAGCAAGAAGGTTTAGACAGATTAAAAGTTGGGATTTTTCAGCTGTGGATCAGCAGTTTTGAGTCAGCCCTGGTGAATCCTGAATCATCTGGTACAGGAACTTGGGTGAGAAATGTGAAACTTTGTGCCCTGGCAACCAGAGAGGTCATCTCCAGCACTGGGGAGCCCTTCAAGGCCAGGCTGGATGGGGCTTTGAGGAGCCTGGTCTAGTAGAAGTGTCTGGCCCATGGCAAGGGGTTGAAACTAGATGATGTTTAAGGTCCTTTCCAACCAAAACCATTCTGTGTTCAGGTGCTGGGAGACCAGATTTGAGATGGTCTTCTTCATGCTATGGCTTTGTGAGGATTTGCTGCCCCTCTGCATGGTTGAGTCCATGCTAAAGGTTGGACCAGACAAACCCTGGGGTCCCTTCCAACCTGCCTTTCTGTGATTCTGCATGCTTGGCTCCCCGTGTCATCTCCTGGAGCCTTAGCCCATCAGCTCTTGCAACAATGCTTTGGGGTGACAGCTCTTTGTAATTACAGGGATCATCTCCAGCATTAGGGAGCTTATATTCAGGTGCTGGGACACCATATTTGAGATGATCCTCCCCATGCCATTACTTTGGAATGGTTTGCTGCCCTTTCACATGGTTGACTTTACATGTTGGCTCCTGGAGCCTCAACCCAGCATCTTCTTAGGGAGTTGTAGAAAGCCAGAAGGTCTCCCCACAGTCTCCTTTCCTCCAGGCTGAACAATTCCAGCTCCCTCAACCGCTCCTTACCAGACCTGTTCTCCAGACCCTTCACCAGCTTTGTTGCCCTTCTCTGGACCTGCTCCAGCACCCCAATGTCCTTCTTGGAGTGAGGGGCCCAAAACAACCCAGAATCTGAGGTGCAGCCTCACCAGTGCCCAGTCCAGAAGGACAATCCCTGCCCTGGTCCAGCTGGCCACACTTCCTGATCCAACCCAGGCTGCCGGTGGCCGTCTTGGCCACCTGGGCACACACTGGCTCATCTCCAGCCACTGCCAACCAATCTCCCCAGTCCTCTCCCACCAGACAGTTTCCAACCATTCTGCCCCAAGCCTGAAGCCTTCATGGGGTTGTTGTGACCCAAGTGCAGCACCCAGCACCTGGCCTTGCTGAACCTCACTCATCCCACTGGCCTTGGCCCATCAATCCAGCCTGGCCAGGTGCCTCTGTAGAGCCTCCCACAGCAACTCAACACTCCCTCCATCTGGGTCTTGTTTGCAAATGTATTCAGGGTGCAGCTCTGGGGGGATCCCAAACAGGGATTTCTTCCCCTAAATCCAGACAATGAGATGTTTGTGGGACTACAGATCTAAAGCCAGTAAAAGAGTAAGAAGGGGGAAAGGGGAAAAGGGGAAACAGGGAAAAAAGTGAAAAACAGAAAAATAGGGAAAAGGTAACAAGAAAATTGGGGTGTAAAGGGAAAAAGGGGAAAAGGAGAGGGGAAATGCTGAAAAATGAGAATAAATGCTAAAAAAGGAGGAAAGGAAAAAAGGAAACAGGGAAAAATAAAACCAGAAAAGCGAAAAAGGGGAAAAAAGGAAAAATAGGAAAAAAGGGAGAAATGGCAGGGGGGAAGGAAAAATGAAGAAAAGGAGAAAAAAGGCGGGGGAGAAGCTTACAGAGAAGAATAAAGGGGGGAAATGGAAAAGGGGGGAAGAGGGAAACAGACAAAGTAGAAAACAGAAAAGGGAAAAAGGGGGAAAGGTGAAAATAATGAAAAGGGGGGAAAGGGGAAAAAGGGACAGAGGGAAAAGGGGGAAATAGGCAAAAAAAAAGGGGCAAAGGTAAAAAGGACAAGAAGGGAAGGAGTGAAAAAGATACAAAAGGGTGGAAAGAAAGAAAAGGGGAAAGGGAAGAAAGAGAAAAATGGGGGAACGGAAACATTTAAAAGGAGAGAAAGGGGAAAGGGATAGGGAGAAAGGAAAATGGAAAATGGGTTAAAGGAAGAAAAGACAAAGGGAAAAAGGGTGGGAATGAGACGAAAGGGAGAAATGGAGGGGAAGTATTAAAAGGAGAACAAAAGGGGGAAAGTGGGAAAGAGACAAAGTGAAAAAAGGAAAAGGGTGAAAAAGAAAAAATAGGAAAAGGGGGGAGAGGGAAAAAGAAACGGAAAGAGGAAAAGGAGGAAATGTAAAATGGGGGAAAAGTGAAAAAGGGAAAAAGCAGAGAAAAAAGGAACAGGGAAAAATGGCAAAAGGGACAAAAAAAAAGTTAAAAGGGAAAAAAGGATAAAAGGAATAAAAAGAAGAAAAGGAATAAAAGGGGAAAAGGAGAAAAGGGGGAAAAGCAGAGAAAAAAGGAAAAGGAAGAAAAGGGAAAAATGGCAAAAGGGAGAAAGGTTAAAAAAAAAGAGAGAAAAGGGATAAAAGGAATAAAAAGAAGAAAAGGAATAAAAGGGGAAAAGGAGGAAAGGGAAAGGGGGAAAATGGCTAAAAACAAGGAAAAAAGGGGAAATGGAAAAAGGCAAGAAAGGAAAAAAGGGAAAAATAGGAAAAAAGGGCTAAAAAAGAAAGGGGGGAAAAAAGCAGAGAGAAAGAGGAAGACATGGGGGAAGAGGAACTAAAAATAACAAATAGAGAAAAAGAGAGCAGGGCAGAGTAAGGCTCCTTTCTGCAGGGGGAGCAGGGAGCAGGCGGCAGATTAATCCCGAGCTTTGCCCCAACGTGGTGACATTGTTTTGCAAAGCCTCTAAACTCCTCCTGAAGAGAAACTGGATTATTCTGGGCCAGATGTCAGGGCTTCTCCAAAACAATAGGAGGGTTGTGTATCTCATTAAAGAGATTAAAAGTATTTCCTATAGAAAGAGGGGGGGGGGAAGAGAAAAGTCAAATCAAATCAAATCTCTGTTATTTCCAAATGGGAGCCTGGTTTTCCTCCCGCCTGCGACGCCTCCAATCCCAGGCAGATGAATTTCACGTTAATGAGATGTCACTTTGGAGAATGGTTTAACATCCTTTCAAATATATATTTAAAAAAAAAAAAAAAAAAAAAAAAGAAAGGGGAAAAAAAAGCCTGAGCCCCTAAAAGCACGTTGGGATTATGAAAAGCAAATTTACCACCCAGACAAAATCAAACTCAAACCAAAGAGAAAGGCTCCAATTCGCAGAATCCATGACACGGCCGTTTTTAAATGTGATGGAAAAGCCTTTCCAAGTTATCTGCTTAACCACAGAGCTTTCTGTTTACTTCTCACTTTCATGTCAAATGAATTTGGGGAGAAGGAAGGCAAAAAAAAAAAAAAAAAAGAAAATAATAATAAAGTAAAATACAAATTGACAGCAACTTTAAGGGCATTAGTCACATTTGGACTCCTTCTGCAGATTAACGCGGCTCGAAAGGCGAAGAGGTGGAGGATGGGGAGGCGGGGGGGGGGGGGGGGGGGGCGGGGGGGGGGGAGGTGGTGGATTTTATCATCTTGATAAAAGAGAGTTAACTCCTGGTGCCCCAGCCTCTGCTCAGAGGGTTATGATGTGCATGGAATCATAGAATCGTAAAACAACAGAATCATTAAGCCACGGAGAGACGATAATGGAATCAGAGAATCATCCTACAACGGCGATTTCTGTTCTCACAAGTCCGGGGCCCCTCAGTTTAGGAAAGATGCTGAATTGCTCAAACGTGTCCAGAGAAGGGCAGCAAAGTTGGTGAGGGGTTTGGAGCAGAATAGAATAGAATAGAATAGGATAGGATAGAATAGGATAGGATAGGATAGGATAGGATAGGATAGGATAGGATAGGATAGGATAGGATAGGATAGGATAGGATAGGATAGGATAGGATAGGAATAGGATAGGAATAGGATAGGAATAGGATAGGAATAGGATAGGAATAGGGATAGGATAGGATAGGATAGGATAGGATAGGATAGGATAGGATAGGATAGGAATAGGATAGGAATAGGATAGGAATAGGACAGGAATAGGATAGGATAGGAATAGGAATAGGAATAGGAATAGAATAGAATAGAATAGAATAGAATAGAATAGAATAGAATAGAATAGAATAGAATAGAATAGACCAGACCAGGTTGGAAGAGACCTTCAAGATCATCCTACTTATCACCCGACACTATCTAATCAACTAAACCATGGCACCAAGCACCCCATCCAGTCTCCTCCTAAACACTTCCAGTGATGGTGACTCCAACACCTCCCTGGGCAGCACATTCCAATGGCCAATCACTCTCTCTATGAAGAAATTCTTCTTAACATGCAGCCTAAACCTCCCCTGGCACAGCTTGAGACTGTGTCCTCTTGTTCTGAGCCCCATGAGGAGCGGCTGAAGGAGCTGGGGTTGTTTAGCCTGCAGAAGAGGAGGCTCATAGGAGACCTTATTGCTCTCTACAACTACCTGAAGGGAGGTTGTAGCCAGGTGGTGTTTGGTCTCTTCTCCCAGGCAACCAGCACCAGAACAAGAGGACACAGTCTCAAGCTGCACCAGCAGAGGATGTTAGGAAGAAATTCTTCACAGGAAGAGTGATTGGCCATTGGAATGTGCTGCCCAGGGAGGTGGTGGAGTCACCATCACTGGAAGTGTTTAAAAAGAGACTGGATGAGGCACTTGGTGCCATGGTTTAGTTGATTAGATGGTGTTGGGTGATAGGTTGGACTCCATGATCTCAATTGGTTGATGGGTTGGATGCGATGATCTTGAAGGTCTCTTCCAACCTGGTTTATTCTATGTATTCTATGTAAAGGTCTTTTCCAACCTGGTTAATTCTTTATTCTGTATAGACAGCAGTGATTTGTTATCTCTAGAATCATTAAGGTTACAAAAGACCTCCAATGCCATGCAGTCCAGCCATAAAATCAGAGAAGAGTAGAATCATAGTCAGAATCATAGAATCAGAATCACAGAATCAAAAGATCACAATCAATTATGATCTCAAAAATCATAGCCCACAGTGATTTATTATCTCTAGAATCACTTGATGATCTTTGAGGTCTCTTCCAACCTTGGTGATTCTGTGATTCAAGTTGGAGATCTCCAAGATTACCAAGTCCAACCATCAACCCAACACCACCATGCCCACTTAACCATGTCCCTCCCTAAGGACCATGTCCTCATGTTTTTTGAACACCATCACAGAATGGCAGAAACAAAGAATCTTAGAGTCACAGACTCATAGAAGCAAAGAATCATGGGATAATGGAATTGTTTTGGTTGGAAAAGACCTCCAAGATCATCATGTCCAACCACCAACCCAACACCACCATGCCCACTAAACCATGTCTCAGAGTGCCATGTCTTGGCCATCTGTCCCTTTGCTCTGGAGAAGTGGCACTTCACAGAATGGCAGGGGTTGGAAGTGATCTCTGCAGATCATCAACTAAGGCAGGTTCACCTACAGGAAGTCACACAGGAACACAACCAGGCAGGTTTTTAATATCTCCAGAGACAGAGACTCCCCCACACTCACATCCACCACTGTGGCTGAGCAGCAGCCTGCTTCTCAACCAGCATCACCCCAAACCCTGACAGCTTTGCAGGGAAGAAACGTGCTGAGGACCGAAAGTCAAGCCCAGAAGGCCCATTTCTGTCTTAGGCCATTCAACATGCTGGAGGCCAAAGAAGAGAAGAAAGGAAGAAGAAAACAAAAGTAAAGCACACAAGAGTATCCTCTGCTGACAAAACCCTTTTCTACTGAGCTGGCATTTCTCTGACAAATGTTGTATTTTCTGGTTCTTTACTTATTTATAGTGCTGGAGGGGTAGGATTGTCCCTCAAGAGGCACCACAAAGTTTGGGTTGTTGTTTTTTTTTGAAGGAAATATCTGAGCTTCTCCATTGGTGCCAGGCAATTATTTGCAGACAGGTTACTTTTAAATGCCTGCATCAGTGGTTTTAGAAGAAAACTCTTCAAAGTGGGTCACTGCTTGAACTCCTCCCCATCGAGGGGCTCTCAACACAACAGCAGCAGCTGCACAAAAGTCTCTCTGCTCCCAAAAATGTGTCTTAAAGTGGCGTTGTTTCTCCATCAGAGGTGTCTCCTGAGGGTATTGGTGCACCCTCCTGAGGGTATTGGTGCACCCTCCTTCTCCCAGTCAGTGCTGGAGAAGGACCTTGGAGTCCTGGTACACAGGAAGTTCTCCACGGGACAGCAAAGTGATCTTGTGGCCAAGAAGGCCATTGGTCACCTGGGGTGAGCGAAGGACAGTGGGGCCAACAGGTCAAGGATGGTTCTCCTCTCCCTTTACTCTGCTATATTGAGGCCACATCTGGAGTATTGTGTCCAGTTCTGGGCTCCCCAGTTCACAAGGGAAAAGAACTATGAGAGAGTGTCCAGCTGGACTGGAACATCTGTTTTATGAGGAAAGGCTGAGAGACCTGGGGCCATTTAGCCTGGAGATGGGAAGACTGTGTGGTGAGTTGAAAATTCCCACCCAAACATGAAATTTGCCAGACCAGCTCAGCTGGAAGCAAATGGAAGCTGTATTTACAGTCTACAATGAAAGGTAATGAATATATACCAAACATACAATATTTTCAACATTTACAGGTATTTACAATTAAGAAACAACACAAGGACCCTCTAGTCAAAGACCAGGGATGCTGGATCAGCTTCTCCCCCCCTGCCTCCCCCTTACCCCCCTCTATAAAACAGACAAGAGAAAGGAGCAGAGACATGTTTGACTTGGCCAAAACAATGCAGTCAAGGTCAAGCAGAAGCCAGCAGAAGCACAAAGTTAGTCTCTCCCAGCCCAAGGAAGCAAGAAGAGAGAGAAATTGTTTACATGACTAGCTGAAGTCCATTATCTGTCTAATGGAATTGTTTAGAATGATCATTATTTACCTTTTTACACCCAATAATGATTTACTTACACTTTACTACTTTCTGTTCAAGATCTGTGAAACATTTTAAAAGGCATAGCCTAAAACTACCGCAGACTGAGAGGAGATCTTGCTAATGTTTACAAAGATCTGAAGGATAGGTATCAAGCAGGAGCACCTAGGGCAGGTCACAAAGGAACACATCCAGATGGGTCAATGAAAGTCTCCACAGCCTCTCCAGGAAGCCTGATCCAGTGGTCCTCACAGTAAAGAAGTTTATGGAATGGGATGGAATGGGATGGGATGGAATGGAATGGGACGGAATGGAATGGAGTGGAATGGAATGGAATGGAATGGAATGGAATGGAATGGAATGGAATGGAATAGCATAGAATTAACCAGGTTGGAAAAGACCCTTGAGATCATCAAATCCAACCTCCCATCCAACACTATCTAAACAGCTAAACCATGGCACCAAGCGCCCCATCGTAAGTTTTTCCTCATGTTGAGGTGGAAATTCCTGGTTTCCAGTTTGTGTCCATTGCCCTTCATCCCATCACAGGGCACCACTGAAAAGAGACTGGGCCCCTCACATCCAGCCCTTTAGATTGGGTATTTGGAAAGATTTCTTTACTGAAAGAGTGGTCAGGCATCGGAACAGGCTGCCCAGGGAGGAGGGAGTCACCACCCCTGGAGGTGTTCAAAAGACTTGTAGACATGGCACCTTGGGACATGGTTTAATAGCCATGGTAGTGTTGGGTTGACAGTTGGACCCAATGATCATAGAGGTCTTTTCCAACAGAAACTATTCTATGAATCCAGGGCTCCATCATCCTGACAGTAAAGAAGTTTTTTCCTCATGCTGAGGTGGAACTTCCTGGGTTCCAGTTTGTATCCATTGCCCCTCATCCTATCACAGGGCACCACTGAAGAGACAGGCCCCTTCTTCCTGACACCCACTCATCCCAACTCCTCCATGACCTCTACCAGTGGTGAGAAGCTGCCTGAGGAGAGGACACCTCCCTGACAAGTTCTAAAGCGATGACCAACCACAATGTCAAGAAGAGCAAACGAAACTGAAGGCAAAGCAAATCACAGCTCGTCTGAGCCACACTCTGGCAAAAGCAGAGAGAGAGAGAGATAAGGGGGAGGAGTGAAAAGAGGAGGATCAATAAATCTTCAGCTCATTCACAATGATCTGGAGCTCTTATTAAGTAAATTAATTTAAGTTAATTTAACTCGATCATGACTCCTGATCACAGTGATTTAGTGAGGGGGAAATTGCATTAGGAAAGGCCACCCTCACTAGATAGAAGAAGGGAAGAAAATTAGATCCACTTAGCAAGGTGAATTAATATGGAAATAGCAGGTGTAAATTTCACCTTATCAAGAGAGGCAAAATTATCTTCATAAATTTGGGAGGAACAGCCCCCAAGCTGCTTATAAATCTCTCTAAAACAAAAATATTGCCCCAAAAAAGGGGAAGAAAAATTCATTTCAAATATACTCCCACCTAAAGTCTCCCAAGAAAAGTCAGCAGCAGGGTGAAGTTTAATGCAACCTGGCAAGAAAGGGGAGAAGACAACTCATCACCACAGGACTGGCAACTCCAGACCTGCAGCAACGCTCTCTGTCACTCATTACCCAAAGCCACATCCCTCTTCATCTTAGTTAATGATCTGGGGGAATTTGTTGGCAGCGAAGGCAACATTCTGCTTGCCTCACTGAGGTTTCTTGGTTGATGGACACCCAAAGAGAGAGAAGGGATCTCCTAAACATCTTTTTTCATGATTTGGGAGAGTTTGTGGGCAGTGAAGACAATGTCCTGGTTGCCCCAGTAAGGTTTCTTGGTTGGTAGATACCCCAAAAGAGAGGAGGGATCTCAATGTGCTGGCCACACTCTTCTTGATACACCCAAGGAGACCACTGGCATTCTTGGCCACAAGGGTACACTGCTGGCTCATGTTCATCCTGTTGCCCACCTGGATTCATAGATTCATAGAACAGTTGGGGTTGGAAGGGATCTTAAAGATCATCTAGTTCCAACCTCCTCAACGTGGGCAGGGACACCATCCACTAGACCAGGTTATTCAAGGCCTCATCCAACCTGGCCTTGAACACCTCCAGGGAGTGGGCATCCAGAACCCCCCTGGGCAACCTGTTCCCAGGTCCTTGTCCCAAGAGCTGCTCCCCAACACACCAGCCCCCAACCTGTACTGATCCATGGGGTTGTTCTTCCCCAGATGCCAGGACTTTACACTTGCATGTTGATGAGGGACAGCTGAAGTTGCACATCAGCAGCTGGAGCTTTAGGAGTGACCAGAACCAGAGTAAGCCTTAGCCCAACACAGCAGGAGAGAAAACAGGAGATTAAAAAGCCACCAGAAAGAAATCTTCATTTGCAGGGCACCATAATTAGCAGCAGCAAATGAGGAATCTCTAAGAAGCCAAACAATGGAAGATTTTCCTGTAACCCATTTGAGCCCTCACAATGCAAAAGCCACTCTGTGAAAAAATTAACAATAACCTTGTTTAAAAAGCTGCTTTGGGGGCCAAATAGGACTCAGAAGAATTAATGATTTGATGCTCTAAGCTTTCTGGATGAGGGAACTGAGCCCACACTCTGTAAGTTTGCAGATGACACTAAATGGGGTGGGAGTGTTGAGCTGTTTCAAGGTAGGAAGGCTCTGGCCAGGCTGGATTGATGGGCTGAGGTCAATGGGATGAGGTTCAACAAGGCCAAATGCTGGGTGCTGCACTTGGATCACAACAACCCCATGAAGGCTCCACGCTAGGGGCAGAGTGGCCAGAGACTGCCCAGTGGAAAAGGACAGCCAACTGAACAGGAGCCAGTGTGTGCCCAGGTGGTCAAGAAGGCCACCAGCAATCTGAGCTGCATCAGTAATTAACACGGCAAACATGACCAGAGGAGTGATTGTGCCCCTGGGTTGGGCACAGGGTTAGACCACACCTGGAATACCAGGTTCAGTTTGGGGCCTTTCACTGCAAGAAGGACATTGAGGTGCTGAATCAGCAGTAGAGAAGGGCAACAAAGCTGGTGAAAGGTCTGGAGAACAAGCCTTGTAAGGAGCAGCTGAGGGACCTGGGGTGTTTAGTTTGGAGAAGAGGAGGCTGAGAGGAGACCTCATTGCTGTCTACAAATCCCTGAAAAGAAGTTGAAGCCAGCTGGTCTCTTCTCCCAAGGAACAAGTGATAGAAAGAGAGGAAATGGCCTGAAATTGTGCTAGGGAAGGATTAGGTTGGACATTGGGAACAATTTCTTTCCTGAAAGAGCAGTCAGGAATTGAACAGGTTGCCTGGGGGGAAGAGGGGGAGTCACCCTCCCTGTAGATGTTCAGAAATGTGTGGACATGGCACCTGGGGCCATGGTTTAATGGCTGTGGTGGTGTTAGGTTGAACATTGGACTTAAGAGTGTCTTCCAAATGAAACAATTCTCTGATTGTATCATAGCAGTGAGCAGGCAAGAGCACTGATGGGCAGGGAAGATGCAGAAACATCTTCCTGATTCAGGGAAAACTTAGGATGAATGAGCAAAAAAAAGAAGATGGGATTTGTTTGTGGTGAGAGAGACACAAGAAGATGGCCCCAAGGATGTGCAAATGGAAGTGGCACCTACAAGCAGAGCAGTAATTGGACTGGGGAGCAGAAACAAACTGCTTTTGGAGGGGGGTAAAAGGAGATGTGTGAATCTCAGGACATGATGTGCAGGTGGGAAGATACCAAAGGCAAAAGTAGAAGGTGATGAAAAAGGAGAAGGTGGGAAAGGTTAAGACTGACCACAAAAAATGTGGGTGGAAATCAGACACTAGCCCAAAAGGGTCCAACAGTCCCCACAGGAGAAGCAGCACTTTGAAACTGAGGCCAGTGTAGAACATGAGATGAGGAGTTTCTCAACCAAGACAAAATAAGAGCCTGAATTTGCTATTTTAAAACATGATTTAACACCTCTCTTAATTCTCTCTGTTCACCTGCTGCTTGGACTCATCACCCTGAAGACCTTCCAAAGCCTTCAGTCCCCAATAGCTGTGAAACTCAAAGGCAGATTTCACTTAGGACAGGGAAAAAATCAGACAGAGTCAGGCTATAAAAATAATCACCACAAACTTGGGCTCTACATGGCACCCACCAGCAAAGCCACCAACCCTTGGGGCACTGCTGGAGGAAATAACCTGTGGAAGAAACCACCTGGACCAAGGCACTATTGGAGGAGCTGATGATGAGGACAGCTCCATAGCATCCCCCAGATCCTGAAGATTGCTATGCTGGAATAAGGAATAGAATGAGTAAGCTCAGAGTGAGGCTTCTCCTGGCCCTAAACACTGCCTGAGACAGTGAGAAACCAGCATTTGACAGGAAGGAGGAGTCAAACAAAACCATCAGTTCTAACAGGCCCTTTTTTTAGAGTATCAATTACCCTAACAAGCTTTCTGCTAATCAACAAGTTCAAGACTTTATCATGGCCTCTATAAGGGCATGGAATTATGGAATGGTTTGGGTTGGAAGGGATCTTTAAAGATCATCTAGTCCAACCCCCTTCCCATGGGCAGGGACATCTGCTCAGAGCCCCATACAACATGACCTGGAATAGTTCCAGGGATGGGGCCTCTACAACTGCTCTGGGCAACCTGGGCCAGGGCCTCACCATCCTCATGGTGAAGAATTTCTTCCTCATATTTGATCTAAGTCTCCCTCTGTTAGTTTCAAACCACCACTCCTTGTTCTGTCACCTCATCAAGAGTCCCTCTCCAGCTTTCCTGGAGCCCTATTTAACTACTGAAAGGCCACCAGAAGGTCTCTCTGGAGCCATCTCTTCTCCCATCTGAACAACCCCAACTCTCTCAGCCTGGCCTCACAGCAGATTGCTTTCAGCCCTCACAGCATTTTTGTAGCCTCTACTAGCTCAGGCCACTTCACCATGGTCATGTCTCTCACGTGCTGAGGACTCCAAAGCTGAACCCAGCACCGCAGGTGGGGTCTCAAAAGTAACATCTCCACCAGCCAAGGTGGCCCCAGAATGCTTGTATCTGAAATACAGACACCAGCACAGTGGTTTTAGGAAGACTCAGACTCAAAGGTATGGCACCATCCATTGGTGACACCTTCAGATGGCTGCTGGCACACCTGCAAGGCTAGGATGACATTCTACTCATCCAGGTAACAGCCATAAAGAGCAAGTCTGGGCCTGCACCTACCTCCTGGTGTAGGTTTGGGGCATCTACCTTCAACACCTTTCCAAAAAGCTCCTCCAGAGCACCAAGGGTGCACCATGATGTGATAAAGCAGAGGAAAGGTCTGGCCTCATTAACAGCTTGACCATCCAGTACCTGAAAACCAGGAAGGGACTTTTTACTGGGGCTTGTTGTAATAGGACAAGGGGCAATGGCTTTGACTTGGAAGAGGGAAGACTTAGACTGGAGATTAGGAGGAAAATTCCTCACAGTGATCGTGGTGAGACACTGGAACAGGTGGCCCAGGAAGACTGTGGATGCCTCCTCCCTGGAGGTGTTCAAGGCCAGTTTGGATGAGGCCTTGAGCAACCTGGTCTAGTGGAAGATGTCCTTGCCCAGGGCAGGGGGGTTGGAACTAGGTGATCTTCAAGGTCCCTTCCAACCCAAACTGTTCTATGAATCTATGAACCCCTAATTGAGAAGCCACCTCTAGCGCTGCAACGTTGAGTTTCCTCAGGTCTGCTGTAGCCCTGTGTGGGACTATTCATCTTCTTTACAGCTTCACAAAGACAATTCATTCAACCAGGGGATAAATATGAAGCCACCAGCTGCAGTAAGCTCTTGGCTGCCTCGGGTTAACGTGATTACTAACAGGATTTTACACTTTGAGTCAATAAACCCTGAGCAGAAGAACCTAAACAAAGAGAAAAATTAAGCAACAACCATGGAGCCAACATAGGAGCTCCCTCAGCTCCTGCCTCCCCCCTAGCTGGATTTGAGGGATGGAAGAGTTACCTGGGTGACAAAGGGCGCTTCATCTTCCAGTTGGGAACAGGGCTGCTGAAGGCTGATAAGGCTGGAGACACCACGTTCTTCTTCACTATCCTGTAGCGTGTCTTTATCACCCTGGGGCTCCTGATGAAGTTCAGGTTGGCTCCTAGGAGAAAGCACATGGGGGAAAAAAGGGCTTGAAATAGGATCCTGGAAGTATTCAAGGACACCCTGGAGGTGTTCAAGGTCAGGCTAGACGAGGCCTTGAGCAATCTGCTCTAGGGGAAGATGTCCCTGCCAGTGCCGAGGGGTTGGAACTAGAAGATCTTCAAGGTCCCTTCTGACCCAAAACATTCTATGAATCTATGAATAAGGGATCTCATCAGTGTAGGTCTTACATCCAACTCTTTAACACCTGCAAAAGGGGTAAAAAAAACCCCCACTGGTGTGCATCAGGCACCTCCTCATGCTTAGGTGGAACCTCTGGGTTCCAGTTCGTGCCCACTGACAGGAGTCTGGCCCCAGGCACTTGCCCCCACACTTCAGCTCTTGCTGAGCATTGAAGAGATCCTCTCCCAGGCTGCTCTTTTCCAGGCTAAACAGCCCCAGGTCTCTCAGCCTTTCCTCCTCACAGTATTTCCCTGTCTCTCTTGAACTGGGGAGCCCAGAACTGGACCCAGGAGTCCATATGTGGCCTAACTAGAGCAGAGTAGAGAGATCACACCTGGACATTATGATCCTGGGCAACATGCTCTCAGTGACTCTGCTGTAGCAGGTGGGTTGGACTGGATGATCTCCAGAGGTCCTTTCCACCCACTACCATGCTGGGATTCTGGAACTCTGTGACCAGTGGCTTTAGTTTCAAACACAGAGTATTTTCCTCCTTCTGCATTCCAAAGTGAGCCAGCATCTAGTGTTGGGTCCAGAAGAATCCAGCAGCAGGAATTTCCACTCCCAGACTCAGCCAGATAATTACCACTTCTGATGGGGAGGAGAAAAGCAGCCTGTGCCACAACAGATAAATCACTGGAATTGTTCTTAATGAAGATGATGATCACAGGGCTCTGTGATACTCCACGATAAGACAAATGATCACTGAGCACAGAGCATCTGGAAGGATCCACAGCCTTCAACAGCACCTCTACAGCCCCAAGTAGACTCCTGACATCCCACAAATGATCTCTTTTCTACAGCTGCAATCAAATCTGGAAGGTGTTGGGTGTCAAGAGCCCAGACAGCTCTAATGTGACACTGTGTTTGCCTACAACACAACGTGTGGGACCTCCAATCCCTCCTTGCATCACAGAATGATTAAAGTGGGAAATTACCTCTAATATCATCAAGGCCAGCCTTCTACCCAACACCACCATGTATGAAGCCAGATCCTCCCACCAAAGTATTAAGAGACTCCAGTATGGGACCTCTGCTTCATTAACCATCAAAATTATGCCTCCATGCAAATTATTTCCTGTGGAGTTGCAGTAAGCAAGTTTTGATGATGCTCTCCAGACCAGGAGGCTGTTCACAACCATCACGCACCCATAAAACCAGCAGTGCCCAGTGAACAACCATAAAACCAGCAATGCTGCAAAGCACATGCAAAGTAGGAGTGACTTAAGTCAACTTAACTCACCCTCCCTGGAGGTGTTGAAGGCCAGGCTGGACAGGACCCTGAGCAACCTGGTCTGGTGGGAGGTTTCCCTGTCCATGGCAGGGGGGTTGGACCTAGATGATCTTCAAGGTCCCTTCCAATCTAAACCATTCTAGGATTCTGTGATTCTATGCACTGGTAAATGTTGAACAAACTTAAGGAGCTTCTGGAAACTTGCAGTCGAGTCCTATCACCTCTCATCCTCTCACTATGCTTCCTAAGCAAGAGTCTGTCCCTAGCTTTCCTGCATCCATCCCCTTTATGTACCAAAAGGCCACCAGAAGGTCTCCCTAGAGCCTTCTCTTCTCCAGGATGAATAACTCCAACTCTCTCAGTCTCACAGCAGAGTGGTTCCAGCCCTCACATCATCTTTGTGACCCCCTCTGGTCCTGCTCCAAGAGGTCACAGAATTAGAGGATGGTAGGGGTTGGAAGTGACCTCTGAAAATCATCAGGTCTATGTCTTTCTTTCGCCAAGACACAGCATCCACCACATCACAGTAGAGCCCTGTAAGATCATCGAGTCCAGCTGCCAACCTAACACCACCATGGCCATTAAACCATGTCCCAGAGTGCCATGTACACATGATTCTTCAACACCTCCAGGGATGGGGCCTCCACCACCTCCCTGGGCAGCCTGTTCCAATGCCTGACCACTCTTTCAGTAAAGCAGTGTTTCCTAATATCCAACCTAAACCTTCGCTGGCACAACTTCAGGCCATTTCCTCTCGTTCTATCACCTGATACTAGAAAGAAGAGACCCAAAGCAGCTCTTTCCCACCAGGAATGGAATGAGATCCACAACTTCACATCCTCCCCTGACAGAAACAAGCAGGAGCTGACCCTTTCCCTCTGCCGCTCCACCCTCACACAATTATTAAGCTGGGAATTCACTGACTACATAATGAACATGATTATTTTTTTGCCCTCACCCAAGCTCTAGCTGCCACTAATCAACCCAGAACCTCATCAAACTCCTGCTTGACAACACCTCCCCCCCCCGCTTCACTCTCACACAAGACATCGAGGTCCCAAATTACTGTGGCTTGTTGATGTGTCCCCCCTCCTTTCTTTACCCAAACAAGCTGGCACCTGGTAAACTCTATTCCCCAGTGGTAATTGGATGGTGTATTCTTCTGAAAGCCTGGGAGATGTGGGGGCTCCAGCATTAACCACCTCCTGAAAGAGCTTCTGCAAAAAGCTGGCAGCTTTCTATTATGACTTTGCTAGCCGAGGGGTTTTGTGTAGCTAATCATGTTATTTAGATAGGAAGGTTGGTTTAATTCCCTTCATTACAGCCTCCCAAGGTTGTAATTTTTGTTGGGTTGGTTGTTTTTTTTTTTTCCCCCTCCCTCTCCTCTCCTCATGATGTATTCCCTGTGGCACATTTCACTCAACTCAAACACTTTGCTGCTTTTATTACAAACAATACCCTGGCGTCCCCCCTGTTATCAGCCAGCCGCACACACGCCGAGCTCCTCGTCGAGATCCAGAGGTCACTTCTAATGACTAATCGATCTCATTAGCTTGCCTAATTAAAAACTTTACTACTGCAATGGAAGACAAACTGCAACACACACACACACAAAACCCCCCACCAAACCCATACCAGCCCCAAACTGCTGCCATCATCTCTGAATGGCGATATGAGCTCCATTTATCAGCCTGCGCCCAGCGCCATGCGGGGAACACTGCTGAGCTTGGAGCTTGCACACAGGCACTGAATAGCCTGCTGGGAAGGGACCAGAAGATCAGAGAACTGTTTGGTTTGGAAAAGACCTCAAGATCATCAAGTCCAACCATAATCTAACATCTCTGGTACACAACTCTTAGACTATGTCATCGAACCACGGATTTTTTTTTGTTGGAAAAGACCTCTAAGATTACTGACTCCGAGCATGAAGCTGCCTCTCATCTATTCCCCAAAGCCAGCCCATGCTGCACCAGAAGGAAAACTACCCACAGGAGGTGGTGCTCTGAGACAGCACAGGACCAAATTTCCCTCCTTTCCACAAGGAACGTCACCTCTAGCCACAGATCACTTGGATGCCAGCTTACCTTGGTGTCCCTGCATACCCAGAGCTGAGGAGCATCCTTGCTTGTGAGCACACTTCTAACACACGTTGGGAATAAGAGAATCATGGAATGGTTTGGGTTGGAAGGGACCTTCAAATGTCACCCACCCAACACCCCTGCAGTCAGCTGGCACATTGGCAACTGGAGCAGGTTGCTCAGAGCCCCAAACAACCTCACCTGGAATGGTTCCAGGGATAGGGCATCTACCTCCTATCTAGGCAACCTGGGCCAGGGTCTCACCACCCTCACAGTGAAGAATTTCTTCCCTCTCTTCAGTCTAAATCTCCCTCTTTTAGTTTCAAACCATCATCCGTTGTCCTGTCACAACAGGCCCTGCTCAAAAGTCTCTCCTCAGCTTTCCTGTAGTTCTGAAAGGCCTTATTCAAGCTGAACACCCCCAACTCTCTCAGACTGGCCTCACAGCAGAGTGCTTCGAGCACTCCCATCACTGCTGTGGCCTCCTCTGGCCCCACTCCAACAGGTCCCTGTCTCTGCAGTGCTGAGGACTCCAGAGCTGGCCCCAGCACTGCAGGTGGGGGATCTCAGCAGAGAGGAACAGAGGGGCAGAATCCCTTCCCTCCACCTGCTGGCTAGAGGTCATTTCCAACCCCATCATGCCAAGATTCTGTGATCTACCACCTCTCTGGGTAACCTCATCCCATAATTCACCACCCTCGTTGTATGAACCTGAATAAAGTTTCCTCACAGCTCCTACACCCCAAAGCAACCAATTATGGTGTTTCCCATCACAGCAGGAGCCACCTGCAAGATCTCAGCCCTCAGGCAGGAGGCTCTGATGCATTTTATTCTGGCTACCAACTTAGCCAGGTCCCTGGAGCTAACAAAAAGCTTTGGGCTGAGTGTGATGCCATCAGGGATGCAATGCGGAAGCAGACACCAGCGTTACAGGATGGATCATCACCCAGCACGTTCAATCTGCTCCCACAGAATGGCACAGCAAGAGGTTAATGATATTGCTGCTGGAAGCAGCTTCCAAAAGGACCATCCTTGAGTTGAAGAGGAGAATTTAATTTTCCACACTCATTCCCTCCTGAGGTCTTTGAAGAGCAACAGATATTTATGCCAGCATGGAAACGGTGGGTTATGATCATCAACCGCTGCTTAATAGCAAATAAATTCAATTGATCACAAGCCTTCTACCTGTGACCTCCTGTGAAGCTGCTGGAATATTCACAGAGGACAAGAGAAGCTCCAGATTTGGAACTGAAACATTTTAAAGGCTTCCAAACCCAAGGTGGTACTTGCTTAGACGCTTTCAATTGGAAACATTTGGGGAATTAAAGCAAGTCAGCTTCACTAACTCCTTCCCGTGGCACGGATGATGAGGTAACCCATCACGGACCACGCACCATGTGGTGGCACTGGCTGGAGATCAACTGTGAGGAACCACCCATTTGAGCAGGCAAAGGCATTAAAATGACAGAACCATGGAATCTCAGAATCATAAAATCATGGAATCACAGAATTCTTTCTCTTGGAAAAGACCTCTAAGATCATCAAGTCCAAATGTCAAATCCACACCACCATGGCCACTAAACCATGTCCCAAAGTGCTGTGTCCACACGTGTCTACACGTTTCTACCTCACCTCCAGGTATGGTGACCCCACCACCTCCCTAGGCAGCCTGTTCCAATGCCTGACCACTGTTTCAGGAAAGAAATTTTTCCTAATATTTGACCTAAACCACCCCCGGTGCAACCTGAGGCTGTTTCCTCTTGTTCGATGGCCTGATACTAGGGAGAAGAAACTGACCCAAACCTGCCTTCAATCTCCTTTCAGGGAGCTATAAGGAACCAGAAGGTCTCCCCTCAGCCTCTTCTTCTCCAGACTGAACAGCCCCAGGTCCCTCAGCTGCTCCTCACCAGAGGTGCTCTCCTAACCCTTCATCAGCTTTGTTGCCCTTCTCTGGACATTCCAAACCCACCTGGCCATTGTGTTCCCGGGCAACCTGCTGTGGGTGCCCCTGCTTTAGCAAGAGGGGGTTGGACTGGGTGATCTCCAGAGGTCCCTTCCAGCCCCTACCATTCTACATTTATCTAACCACCACAGGAGCAGCCGAGCCTGCTAAGGCTGGGGAGACACCACGTTTACCCAGCCCTCCCCGGGGGCCAGCAAGAGGTGGTCACGCTTCATGTGCTAAACACACTGTTGCCAGCTAAAGAGCCTGAATGGGTCCCTGGAGCTTGGGACCTTGTTCAAACACAACCCTTATTATTATAACAGAAGAGGGCGGTGGGCTTTCTTTTGTCTTCTCCCCCCGCTTCCATCCAGCAATGATTATTAATGTTCTTCCAGGAGCTGGGTCCATTCCTCTAAATGAGAGCAGGATGGCAGGAGGAAGGCTGATAAATGTCCTCCTCCCCCCACCGGCCTCGCGGCAGGAGCTGCCAGGGGTTCTGGTTCTAACAAGCTGCAGATGGAAGACGACTGGAATAACAAAGTATGAATTTTTATGAGTCTAATAAATCACTCCACTTTTCCTGCTCTTCATCGTTTGCAGCACTTCAGACACAACGAGGAGGGGAAAAAAAACCCCACCCCACTTCTAATCAAAGGGGTTCAGGGATCTCCTGTTAACGTCTGGTGGCGGTGGTGGCACAGAGAGAGGTGGCTCTGCGGTGGGAAGCGGGCTGGAAGTCAATTTGCATTTGGGTTTTAGATTCATAGATTCACAGAATGGGTTGGGCTGGAAGGGACCTTGAAGATCAGCCGCATGATGCACATGCCACCTGCAGTACTGCCTCCAGTTCTGGTGCCCCAGCATAAGAAGGACATTGAACTGCTGAAGCAGGTCCGGAAGAGAGCCACAAAGATGATCAGAGAGTTGGAGCACTCCCTGGAGGTGTTCAAGGCCAGGCTGGATGAGGCCTTGAGCAGCCTGGTCTAAAGGAGGGTATCCCTCGCAACGCCAGGGGTGAAACCAGACAACCTCTAAGGTCCCTTCCAACTCAAACCATTCTATGAATCTAGTTCCTGCCCCCTGCCATGGATTCAGGACTGACTTCATTCTTATTAATCATTTAACAAGGAAGAATTGGGGACCTTAACCCAAGAAGAGCATGACAACAACGATCTCTATCCCACTATGCCAAAGACAACTGCCATTCCACCATACCAACAGCTACCTCCATCCCACCATGGTGGCATTAAGCTGCTGTCCCACCACGCCAAGTACACATTTCCATCCCACCTCGCCAACAACCTCCATCCCACCATGCCAAGGGAAAGCTTTCATTCAGCCATGCTGATGACAACCTCCATCCCACCACACCACCAAAGCACACAGAATCACAGAATAGGATTGGAAGAGACGTCTGGCAATTGCTGAGTCCAACCCCCCTGCCAAGACAGGTTCACCTAGACAAGGTCACACAAAGCAGCAACTTCCCAAGCCTTGATGCTTCAACTCAAGCTATTCTATGATCACAGAATCATAAAATGACTTAGGTTGGAAGGGACCTTAGAGATCATCTACGCCAACCTCCATTCCATGGGCTGGAATGCCTTCCAACTACTCTTGGGTGCTCAAGGCCTCATCCAACCTGGCCTTGAACACTGCCAGGGAGGAGGTATCCACAACTTCTCCAGGCATCCTATTCCAGAGTCTCACCAGCTTTGTACTGAAGAACGTCTTCCTGAGATCCTGCTCTCCCTCAGCTTGAAATCATTCCCCTAGTCCTGTCACTAGATGCCCTTATGAGAAGTCCCTCTCCAGCCTTCCTGTAGAATCCCTTCAGGTGTTGGAAGGCAGCTGTGAGGTCCCCCCAGAACCTTCTTTTCTCCAGTCTGAACAAGCTCAGCTCCCCCAGCCTATCCTTGTAGAGGTGCTCCATGGATCATCTTTTTGGCCCTCCTCTGGACTGGCTCCAACAGCTCTGTGTCCTTCTGATGAACTGGACGTGGTGTTCAAGGTGGGATCTCACAAGAGCAGAACAAAGTATGACTCCACGATCCACTTCCCCAAGGAACAGAGAGCAACTCAGGGGGGTAACCTGTTGTTCCCATCACCTTCCTTCTGCTCCAGCCTTTAATCCATTCACTCTGGGCGTTTTTTCCTCGCCCAGCTTTTCATTTGCTTCTCCAGCAGAGCCCTGAATCAAGGAGGGAATCCATCTTTGACAAACATTTACCGATTATCAAATCACAACTGCAGCCTCAGACAGGGGCCATAAGTCACCTGAAGCAGCCGCCCGTGCTGTGGAGGCTGAGGAGTTTGGGCAGCTCCTCCGTGACAAATCACCGCTGTCAAGGCCGCGTGTTCCCCGGCGCTCCCAACCCGTGTTCTCCGCCGCTCCACGCTACCTTGGCGGTTAATGACAACACTGTCAAGAGTAAGACGAAGCCTCTCGCGCCGCCGACTGTCAAAGGCCTATTAGAGGGAAGATTGAGACCCTCCTCTTCTGAAACTCACTCAAGCAACACAACCCGCCAGGTTTTATAATTATGGTAGGGGAGCCATCGATCGCCCGCTGACACCCAACCCAGCCCTACCAAATGGGAGTAGTTTGCTGCCTGACACTTGCTATAGATTATTGGGGTTGGGGGGGCAGGTCAGGGAGTGAATTTTTCCTTCTCCCACCCCCCCCACCACCACTTGTTTTATACATTGCTCTACAAAGCCCAGAATCGTTGAATTCTTTTGGTTGGAAAAGACCTCTAGGATCATCCACGCCAATCGTCGACCCAACACCACCATGGCCATTAAACCACATCCCAAAGTGCCATCTCTGTGTGTTTTTTGAACATGTCCAGGGATGAGGACTCCACCACCTCCCTGGGCAGCCTGTTCCAATGCCTGACCATGCCTGACATACACAGGAATAGAATCATTAAGGTTGGAAAGGACCTCCAAGATCATCTGCTCCAACCATCAAACCAACACTACCATGGCCACTAAAGCATTTCCCAAAGTGCAATGTCTACACATTTTGTGAACACCCCCAGGGATGGTGACTCCACTACCTCCCTGGGCAGCCTCTTCCAATGCCTGGCCACTCTTCTAGGAAAGAAGCTTCTCCTAATGTCCAATCTAAACCTCCTTCGGTGCAACTTGAGGGACAAGCAAGGAGAAGATCACTGCTGCTTTAAAATGTCCTCATTTGCTTGGAGCAGCAACAGGATCCATTAAAGTTGCTATAAATAAGAATTTTCACAGTCTAAGCTAGGCAGGAGCATCAGAGCATGTGGTTGATTTGCTTGGATTGCCCATCTGGGTGATACAGTTGGGTGAGTTTGGCACACATCCACCTCTTCCACCTCCCCAAAGACCCCAAAGATGAAGCCATCTGTGCTAAAAGAGAAGGGACCCCCTGGCATTACACTGACAGGCAGCCCTGGATGCTCAGTGTGGGGCTAGGTGGCACTGAAGGGAACCAAAGCTGTACCCCACCATCCCAACCCATGGTTAGAGCTGCAGGAACTGACACCAGTAGGTCATAAGGGGAATCAAATAGCCAAAATCACTGCTCCTGCAGCAGAGATGAAATCTGATGGATCTGATCCAAATAAATGACCCTTTTTGGGGTGCAGGCAGTGAGAGAAAGCTCAAACCATGGAAACATGATGGCCAGACCTTCACTTGGTCAAAGTCCACATGGGACTTATGGTCATCTGTGGTGTTGAAAACATAAGAGAGGATTACAAGAAGGATGTTTCCATTGGTTACCTAGATGGCTGAAGCAAACTATTTCTCACTGGAAATCTGAAATAAGGACTACACCAAAATGAGATTCTGCATTGACCATGATTCAAGGCCTTTCCAGCCATGAGTGTGAAGCCACAAAGAGGACCCCACACCATCTTTTTAGACAAGAGAGGCAAGAGGAAACCTTTGGCTTTTGGTGGCTTCTTCGCTCATGAAGTCAGCGACAGAGACACCACAATAAGGAAAGCTCAGACCTCCAAGTCACTTGGATCCAATTAATTTTGCTGTACTCACGGTTTCTAATGAAGAAGGAAGCAAAATGGAGAAAGAATGTTTCCATATATGGTTGAAAATGCATGTTGATTTACCTGATGAGTCAAAGATCTTATCCCTGTCCTCCAATTGAGAGACTTAATTTATGGTCAGGTTTCCAACCCTACAGGCCAGAGAAGTCACCCTGGTCTCACTGACATCACACCAGCATCTGCCTCTGCAACTTCTTCTGGGGATCTTCTCAGTGCTGATCAATACCTACAGGGCAGGTGTCAAGAGGATGAGGCCATGCTCCTGTCAGCGGTGCCTAGTGACAGGACAAGGGGCACTGGGCACAAACTGGAACCCAGGAGGTTCCATCTGAACATGAAGGAAAACCTCTTTGCTGTAAGTGTGCTGGAGCCCTGCGGCAGGCTGCCCAGAAAGGTTGTGGAGCCTCCTTCACTGGAGAGATTCCAAACCCACCTGGCCACTGTGATCCTGGGCAGCCTCCTGTGGGTGACCTTGCAGGAGGGTTGGACTGGATGATCTCCAGAGGCCCCTTCCAACCCCCACCATGCTGGGATTCTAGGATTCTGAGACACCACACCTCTGGATCCTGCTTTCCCTAAAGCTCTGATTCTCTAAACCCTGAGTGACAGGCGAGCCGAGCGCCGCCCTCGGGCTCACCCATGGATGTCAGCGTGGGAGAGGGAGACAAGAACAAGACATCTCGCTTCTCCTGCCTCTGCATTTGACAAGCCAGCCCAGCCAGGGGGGTGCTAATATTTGATACATTTTCATTTCCCACCCGAGGCTGTCAGGTAATCTTTTTATTGACAGCTCTGCAGGGCTTTTTCTGTCGTCTCAGGGAAAAGGACACGTGCTCCTGCTCGTTAGCAAACCAAAGACAGATTTGGGATGGAGAAACAGCTTCTAGCCACCTCCACCTACAAATAAATCCCCTGGGTATGGGTCTTCAGTAACTCCAGACGTCGTAGAATCAATCACAGAATGG
Organism: Dryobates pubescens; assembly: GCF_014839835.1. Taxonomy (NCBI): domain Eukaryota; kingdom Metazoa; phylum Chordata; class Aves; order Piciformes; family Picidae; genus Dryobates; species Dryobates pubescens. Next base: position 13,757,730 of record NC_071625.1, on the reverse strand, counting down.
CTTAGGTTGGAAAGGACCTAAGAGATCACAGAATCACCAAGGCTGGCAGAGACCTCAAAGATCATCAAGTCCAACCCATCACCACAGACCTCATGATCATCTACTCCAACCTCCATGCCATGGGCAGGGACACCTCTCAACTACACTTGGGTGCTCAAGGCCTCATCCAACCGGGCCTTGAACACTGCCAGGGAGGAGGCATCCACAGTTTCTCCAGGCAGCCTGTTCCAGAGTCTCACCAGCCTCGTACCGAAGATGTCTTCCTAAGATCCAGTCTAAACCTGCCTCCCTCAGCTTGGAACCATTCCTACTTGTCCTGTCACTAGATACCCTTAAGAAAAGTCCCTCTCCAGCCTTCCCGTAGAATCTCCTCAGGTATTGAAGGCAGCTATAACGTCCCCCACCAGAGTCTTCTCCGGGCTGAACAACCCCAGCCTATCCTCATAGCAGAGGTGCTCCAGCCCTTGGATCATCTTTGTGGCACTCTTCTGGACTCACTCCAACAGCTCTGTGTCCTTCTTATGATGAGGACACCAGAAGTGAGCATGGTATTCAAGGTGGGGTCTCACAAGAGCAGAGCAAAGGGGAAGAATCACCTCTCTTGAATTTCTGGCACCATCACAGAAGATGCATCAAAGCCTGGTCCACCACACAACACACTTGGAAACTCCCCAGCACACAGACAGAGCTGAAAGCAGGGTGAGATGTGGGTCTCCTCTCACCATTCAAGCACCTGTGCTTCCCCCTCTCTTAGTAGGATAATTTTACAGTGAGTGGAACTCAAATGCCAGGAGATGTTTCTGTGGCTGAAGCGTGACCACATCATATCTAATAATACCCACCAGAGTCACAGCTCACTGGTGGTTCCCAAACTACCATGTGAGGCCATTGGATTGAGCTCCCAGCCATGCAAGGAGGCCCACCAGCCCTCATCCTCAAGCACAACACTTGTCTGCAATGGATGAGGAGCTCCTATCCTGACCCAGGACAGCTGCTACCATCAGATCTTGATGACGGAGGGAAGGCGAACCTGGGGTGAAGGCCAACCAGCTTTCTCCTCCTGCTTCTCCACTAAAGGATGAGGTAGAAGGAGGCCAGGACAACACTCAGTTTCCCCCAGAAGCAAGACAGGCAGGAGGATGGGACCAGACTTTTTTCAGAGGTGCCCAGTAACAGGACAAGGACTAACAGGCACAAACTTGAACACCAGAAGTTCCATCTAAACATAAGGAGGAACTTCTTTATTTTAAGGGTGAGGGAGCACTGGAACAGGCTGCCCAGAGACATTCAAAAGCCACCTGGACGTGTTCCTGTGTGACCTTCTTTAGGTGAACCTGCCTTGGCAGGGCAGTTGGACTCAATGATCTCCAGAGGTCCCTTCCAACCCCCACCACTCCGTGATTCTGCAAACAAAACCACAAAGGGGCACGACTTCTGCTTCTCAAGAGGGACATTACTTCTTTGCATCCTGTGCCAGCCAAAAAAACAACATTCCACATTACAAGGAGTAAAGCCTCTGCACAAGCCCAAAGGGCTGGGTGATGGCAAGTCCTGATAAACCAAACACCCATCCCCCCATGATTTCTATAGGTCTGAGTCAGGCTCCATCCTGGTACCAAGCTCCTCTGCCTTCCCCAGAGGCAATGCAGCAGGCAGTCATCCATGTGGTAGCCCCTGTCCCAGTGTACCCAGCTCCACCACAGAAGCACAGATTCATAGAATGGTTTGGGATGTGATGGAAGGGACCTTAAAAATCATCTAGTTCCAACCCCCCTGCCATGGACAGGGACACCTCCCACTAGACCAGGTTGCTCAGGGTTTTGTCCAGCCTGTCCTTGAACCAGGCCCTGCTGAAGAACCCCACTGACAAAAGGAAGAATTATCAAAAAGGGAAAAGAAAGAAGTATTTCCAAAGAGCAGTGATGTTCTCACCACACTGTCAGTGTTCCCCTGCAGAAGGGAAGCAGGTCAGGAAATACTGACCCATTTTAGAGGGACAGGGCAAATAGTTTCTCTTTTGTAGAGTCAGAGTTGTTTCAGTTGGAAAAGATCTCCAAGATCACTGAGTTCAACTCTCAACCTAACACCACCAGGGCCATTAAACCACGTCCCAAAGTGCCACGTCCACACATTTCTTGAACACCTCCAGGGGTGGTGACTCCATCACCTCCCTGGGCAACCCTATTCTAGCTCTCTGTTGGTTGAATTGATAAATGAAGATCATGGAAGTCACAGGACTCTTCCCTTAAAGCCCTTCTTTCCCTGCTATTCCATTACCACACTTGGAGAAAGGTCACATGGAGAGAAGCCCAAGGTGCCAACTTCCCAGTACGACAAACTTTTGATCCAGTGAAAGAAACTAAAGCAGGCCCAGAAATACCACCAGTAACAGTGCCAGTGAGGAAAAACCTGCAAGAACCTGACATGAAACTGTCAGGCCTCCATTACATCATTAGACAACACCTTCAGACCCCTCCCTTTGACAATTATTTACAAGAGGAAGGTCAAGGAGGACCTTACACCACCCAAACTCCATCCTGAAAGTAGCAGAACAGGCCCTTTCATAGCTTTGGGGGAGCAAATTGCCTCCTCAGTGCAGTTTGGAGCACCAGGATCTCTTCTGTTTCTGGAGCTACCAGGCTTTGCTCAGTGGTGAGGCTGACAGCATGGGACATGGTGAGATAGATGCTCTGACTGCATCTCACCATCATTATGACATTGCTATGGCTAATTTGCACAGATCACAGAATCCCAGCACAATGGGGGTTAGAAAGGACCTCTGGAGATCATCCCATCCAGCAAGTTGCCCAGGTAGGTTTTGAAAGTCTCCAGAGACAGAGCCTAACTAGAGCATGACTCCAGAGATGTATGAGCATAACCACCTTTGCAATCTGCTGCCCACCTTGGGTAGGACAGTTCAGTTTCATCATTTTTAGCAAGCTGTTTCGTCCAGAGCATTTGAAGAGAAGCAGGTTTGAGATGGACAACCTGGAAAGAGAAATCAGTGTGGAATTAGCCCAGCCACCAGCACCTAAAACAGCAGATCCAGGACAGCCACCTTCTCCCCAGCATGGGCTCAGCTGAAGCCCTTCTAGATATTATTTTTCCATTTCATGAGTGTTAGATGTTTTCAGCTTGTGAAGACAAGCAGGACACTAAAGACATAGACTAGGATGACTGACATCCAGTGAGGACAGCCATGGTTTCCTGAAGAGCTTGTGAGAGGCAGATCAGCAAACCCCCCCAGAGATGCACTTTTGAAAATCCCATCCACCAAGTTCATCCAAAAAGTCAGAGGAGAAACTTGGCTGCAGAGGGGAATACTAACAAATGAGAACCTGACACCAGGGCAGGAGTGACATGCTCCACATTCCCAGACCAGTCTCCCGTTCCAGTAACAGCAACTGTCCCAGTTCACCGCAGAGTTATTTCGGGTCTCCCCTTCTCCAGATCTTTCAATGAAAACTGGCTGCTCTCTCCCTCATATCTACCAGGCCAGCTCTGCATCCTTGGCCTCCTGACATTCAGCGAGCATGTGACAGGTGGTTTCGGCTCCTCAGGCCAAGAGGTTCTCTCGCAGCCTGCCTGCTCGCTGCAGAGCGGTGTCCTAGCCTCACAGAACCTTCAAGATCACCATGTTGTGCAAGAAGCACTGCTGATCCGCCCTTGAGTGCCTCCCTGCAGCACTTGCACACCATGATGGTCAGGATGACCACGACAAACCACTCAGGTCTTCTCTCCACTTCCACAAAATCCCAGCATGGTGGGGGTTGGAAGGGACCCCTGGAGATCATCCAGTCCAACCCCCCCTGCTGAAGCAGGGTCACCCACAGCAAGGTGCCCAGGATCACAATGGCCAGGTGGGTTTGGAATGTCTCCAGAGAAGGAAACTCCACAACCTCTCTGGTCAGCCTGCTACAAGGCTCTGAACCCTCACAGTAAAGTTTCTCCTCAGGCGCAGACAGAACCTCCTGGATTCCAGTTTGTGCCCATTGTCCCTTGGTCCTGTCACTGGGCACCACTGTCAAGAGGTTGACCCCATCCCCTCACACCTCACCCTTTAGCCCTTGCAGAGCATTGATCAGATCCCCTCTCAGGCTGCTCTTCTCCAGGCTATACAGCCCCAGGGCTCTCAGCCTTTCCTCCTTACAGGGAGGCTCCAGGCCCCTCAGCAGCTTTGTAGCCTCCACTGAGCTCTCTCCAGTAGTTCTCTGTCTCTTTTTAACTGTGGAGGCCAGAACTGGACCCAGGACTCCAGCTGTAGCCTCACTGGGACAATCATTCTAAAGGAGATGACAGAAGATGAGGCAGGCATAAAACGCTCAGAGAGGGTTATGCAAATATGAAGGGAGCTGAGCGATAGTTTATTAACTACCACCACTCAGCACTAATTGTCTTCAGGAGACTCTGCAAACATTAATTAAGCTGCTACCACCTGTGAAGTGGCTGAGGAGGAATGTTCAGCTTGGTGTGCAGGAGAGGCAATGAGGATACTCAAGTCTGGGCCTCTTGTAGGGTTTTTGGCTGGGCTCTTCATCAATATCTGCGGTCCTGGGCCCAGTGCTGGGCTCCATAGTTCAAGAGAGACAAGGAAGTACTGGAGACAGTCCGGTGGAGGCTCTGAAGATGCTGAGAGGCCTGGAGCATCTCCGTGAGGAGGAAAGGCTGAGAGACCTGGGACTGTTTAGCATGGAAAAGAGCAGCCTGAGAGGGGATCAATGTTCAGCAAGACCTAAAGGGTGGAGAGCAAGAGGCTGGGGCCAGACTCTTGTCAGTGGTGCCCAGTGACAGGACAAGGGACAATAAGCACAAATTAGAACCCAGGGAGTTCCAGCTGAACCAGATGAGGCCAGAGAGGTTGTGGAATCTCCCCCTCTGAAGAGATTCCAAACCCATCTGCACATTGTGATCCTGGGCACCCCACTGTGGGTGATCCTGTTTTAGCAGGAGGGTTGGACTAGATCATCTCCAGAGGTCCCTTCCAACCCCCACCATGCTGGGATTCTGTGATCACCAGCCCTTTTGGATCAATAGCCAATTCCACACCTCCAAATTCCTGCCCTGAACCACAACTCTGTTCTGCAAAGGGCTTTTACCAATTTCAGCTCACCTGAAGGTGCTTCTCTGGGCAAGCTCCAGGAGAACAATCTCATGTCAGGGCTCTTCCACACTCTCTGCCAACACCAAGATACAGCAAGCCATGAGGGCACAGCTCCAAACCACATCTCTCAGCACACCTCCAACACATGGCAATGTCAAATCACCCCAATAAGCTACATCCAAGACCATGAAAGGGATGAATCATCACAAGGACCGTTGAGCAAAGACTCTTTGGATGCTGTCCACTGCTCCGTGCTCAAAGGTCAGAAATCCCCTCACTGGAATACCCCTGGCATAGACTCTCTATAAAAAGCCCCAGGAGCTCAGGGCAAAGCTCATGTGCAGAGCATAAAGCAGCAGCCCCCAGCATGCTGGGATTCTGCACATGCCACCAGACAGCTCACCAAAGGCGTGTGAATAGTTGGAGCCCAAACCTGACTCTCAACTTCACTAACGCCTCCCAAACTTTTCACAATAGCTCCCAGAAGGACCCTGACCTGGTTATTGCTTGGGCATGGGGCCAGGTGATGTGGACTTAGGTCTGCTCCAGTATGATGAACTCCACGCTGCTTTGAAAGGGTTTAAGATAAAGGAATGACAATTTCAGGTGAGGATCTGGAGTCCCACACAACTTGGTGCAAGATCTTTCCAAGGATCCTCATCAGTACCAGCATTCTAGCTCTGCTGAGACCCTACCTGCGTTGCTGGGGCCAGCTCTGGGGTCCTCAGCACAGGAAGAACATGGACCTTTTGGAGTGGGACCAGAGGAAGCAATGATCCAAAGAGTGGAACCCCTCTGCCATGAGGACAGGCTGAGAGAGTTGGTGTTGTTCAGCCTGGAGGGCAGGAGAGGGAGAGGAGAGGAAAAGGAGAGGGAGAGGGAGAAGAGAGGAAGGGGAGAGGGAGAGGAGAGAGCTTCTGGTAGCCTTTCAAGACTTAAAGAGGGCTACACAAAAAATGGGAACAGTCTGTTTAGCAGGGCCTGTTGTGACAGGACAAGGCAAGGGGTTGTGGTTTGAACTGAAGGAGGAAGACTTAGACTGGAGAGAAGAAAGAAATGTGGTATGATGATGGTGGTGAGATTCTGGCCCAGTCTGCCCATCCCTGTAACCATTCCAGGTCAGGTTGTTTGCAGCTCTGAGCAACCTGCTCTAGTTGCAGATATCTGTGCTCTTCAAAGGTCCATTCCAACCCAAATCATTCTATGGTTCCATGATTTCTTTCACAATAACCCAGTGTGCTCTGTGGACGTGGAGAACGGCACAGAAAGCACAACCTTCTGCAGGCCAAGGCAGATGAGAAGATAAAACGATCAGAAGGAAGAATACAGGAAATCTTAGAACCATAGAATTGTTTTGGTTGGAGAAGCCCTCACAGATCATCACATCCAACTGTCAACCTAAGACCAGCATGGCCATTAAGTCATGTGCTGAAGTGCCACGTCCCCACGTTTCTTGGGCAACTTGTCCCAACCCAGTTTAATCATACTGGGGCTGAGGGTGTCCAGCCAACATAAGCCTTGGACATGAGGCCGAGTCCTGCTCTCGCTAAACTCATCAGGAGCTGCAGGCTGGGAGAGGGGCTGGGGGAAGGACGGCCACGTGCCGCCGGGGCAGAGCTCCAAGAGCTGCCAACGCTGCCGAGATGAACGATGCGCGAAGGGGACCTCTGCAGCCCCACACGGCAGCTGAGCAACGCCAACGAGGAGCCAGGGGTGGGCTGGGAGGCAGATCCCCCTCGAAAGCACGCCGGAGGGATCTGCAGGGCACTGGCATTACTGCGGCTCTAAAATAAAGTGACTGAAATTAGAAACTGCAGGGATTACGAAGGCAGCTTCCATACTCCCTGTCCTCAGCACCGGCACGGAGCGCTCCTCGCACGCGCAGCGCGGCAGCTTTCTTTGCGGTTTGCAAGCGGTAAAGCCGCCCGCTGGCAGGCGCAGAGAGGACTGCAAGGACCAGCAGGCAGGGCTGCCACTTCAGCACGGTCCTGGACTCTCCTGAGATGGCAGCTGAACCCTGCAGAGACGCAGCTGCGCGTGATGACACGCAGCAGAGCCTTTGAGCTTCAGCCAGTGAAGTGGAGATGCAAGCAGGATTTGCCCCCAGGCATGAGGCGTTGATGCTGCAGGTGCACAACCATCTTAGGAAGATTTGTTGCCCCTCCACTTTGAGCACACAGATATTTTGGCGCTGTCCTAACACAGATGGGCCGGTTACCAAGGGCCACATCAAACCTGAGGTCTTTCCCCTGGGCTGTTTACGGACACAAGGGATGTAGAGCAAAGCAGCAACGCCCTGAGATGCCCCCACCACGTGTGTGGGGCTGCTGGTTCTGCTGCTCACACAAGGCAAATCATACAAGTATTGACTGCTTTAGGTTGAAAGGGACCTTTGAGATCATCAAGTCCAAACATGAAACCTGCTGCCAGGTCTTCACTAAACCATGTCTAAACCACATCTCCATGGCTTTGAAACCCCTCCAGGGATGGAGACTACACTGCTGCCCTAGGCAGCCTGGGCCAGGTCTCGATGACCCTTTCAGGGAAGAAATTGTTCCTCGTGTCCAATTCAGACCTCCCCTGGTTACAACTTGAGCACATTTCCTCTTGTCCTATCACTTACTCCTTGCACAGAAACCAACCCCATCTCACTCCAACCTCCTTTCAGGGAGTTGTAGAGAGCCAGAAGGTCTCCCCTCATTCTCCTCTTCTCCAGGCTGAATAACCCCAGTTCCCTCAGCTGTTCCTTTACCAGAGCTGTTCTTCAGACCCTTCATCAGCTTCACTGCCCTGGACATGCTCCAGCACCTCAATGCCAGGATTCAAGGTGTGGCCTCACCAATACCCAGTACAAGGAGGAGGGTCCCTGCCCTGGTCCTGCTGGCCACAATTTCTAATCCATATCCCATAACCTCTTGAATTTGGGAAGCTGCACTCCTGCAATGACCCTTCTTTAGTTACCTTGAGGAAAAGGCAGGAGGTTTGGAGTGGGGGGGTAGGGGGGTGGGAAAACCTTCTTAGCCTTCTCCACCAGCTGCCCACATTTCACAACATGTCACTGCCTAAGCCAGGCTGTCACCACTCCCAGACTCTTGTTTGACCAAAACCAAACTGCCTCCAAGCAAACAGTTTGGGAAACCCTGCCCTGTTCTCTCCCCATGTATCCCACCCCCCCACCACAGAACCAGCTCCTAGGAGCTCAGCACTTGCCTTGCCTAATGTGTCACACTCCAAGAGCTCCTCCAGCACAGGCTCCAAGTGTAATCCCCACAAAGTACTTCCAGAACCAGCTGCAGCTCTCCTTAATTAGTCTCTATGGGCAGCGGGCATTAATGATGCCAGGCTGATGAGTAACTCCTTCAGTGGCAGCCCCACCACCCCCCTACCCCCCTCCAAGCCTCTCTGCAAGCCCTTCCTGGATGGTTCCATTCAGCAGAGAAACCTCTAGGCCAATCTTCTCTGCTTGCAAAGTCAAGTTCAGAGCAGCTGAATCAGGGGCATGAGGTCTGAGGTGGTGTCACCTAGAGGAAAGCACTGAGCAGCTCCAAGAGAAGGGGCAGGATGGATGACACCACAAGCAGCCTGGTCTAGTGGAAGGTGTCCCTGTCCATGGCAGGGGGGTTGCCACTAAATGATCTTTAAGGTCCATTCTCTGCAGCTTCTACTCTGCCCTACTGAGGCCAAATTTGGGGAACTGGGTCCAGTTCTGGGCTCCCCAGTTCAAGAGACACAGGGAACTACTGGAGAAAGTCCAGTGGAGGCTACAAAGAGGGGCCTGGAGCATCTCTGTGAGGAGGAAAGGCAGAGAGCCCTGGGGCTGTTGAGCCTGGAGAAGAGCAGCCTGAGAAGGGATCTTCTCAATGCTCAGCAAGAGCTAAAAGGCCTGTGGGGGGCAAGAGGCTGGGGCCAGACTCTTGTCAGTGGTGTTCAGTGACAGGACAAGGAGCAAGAAGGACATACTGGAACCCAGGAGATTCTATCAGAGCACGAGGAGAAACTTTGCTGTGACGATTCAGAGTCCTGAGCAGGCTGCCCAGAGGGATTGTGGAGTTTCCTTCTCTGGAGAGATTTCAACCCCACCTGGACATTGTGATTCTGGGCACCCTCCTGTGAGTGCCCTGCTTTAGCAGAGGGGTTGGACTGAATGATCTCCAGAAGTCGCTTCCAACCCCCACCACGCTGGGGTTCTGTGATTCTCTTAAGTCAAACCACTTGCTGCACCCCAAGAAATAGTCAACATGAGGAATCAACTTTCAGCAGCCTGACAGCACCCCCAGCTTTGGGGTACATCACACAGGGATCTGGAGTGAACCCTCAAAGTATAGACAGAGACTCTGGCTCCTCCAGCAAGAGCTTGGCATGTTTGCTCGAGGGCTCCTTTAACAGGAGCTGCCTTCCAAGAAACACAACCCAGGCAAATGGGGCTCAAGGGTCTGAACAGAAGGGAGCAGGGAAGATGTTATCCCATCAAGCAGTTGTCTTGACTCAGCAGTTTGATGGAAGCCTTCAGCAGAAATCACTTCTTGAGTAAGAGCAGGTTCAGTAATAAAAGCCAGGCACTGTGTCTACCTCGTCCCCTTATCAGGGGCCAGGTTTGAGAAGTAATTAAAACAATTAACAATTAACAAGGAAAGGGAAAAAAAAAGCAAAAAAAAAGCTGAGAATTACAACTTGGTGGCTGCAAAAGGAGCTGGAGGAGCTGCTGCTGCTGCGCTTGCAAAGCAGACCCAGAGCTGGCTGCAAAGATTGGCTTGAGACGAAATAACCAAGTGCATGGTCACTGTAATTGGGTTAAGGTAGGACTTGATGATCTTAAAGGTCTTTTCCAATATTAATGATTCCATGATAACTTTACTACCAGCATTAGGGATTTAAAGGAAGGAGCCAGCCTTGGGCACCCCAGCATGGTGGGGATTGGAAAGGACCTCTGGAATATCAACTCCAACCCAAAGCAGGGTCACGCACAGCAGGTTGCCCAGGTGGGTTTGGAAGCTCTCCAGAGGAGACTCCACAAGCTTGTTGGGCAGCCTGTACCAGGGCTCCTGCACCATCACAGCAGAGAGTCTTGCTCTTGCTGAGCATTGAGGACATCCCCTCTCAGGTTGCTCATCTCCAAACTAAACAACCCCATGTCTCTCAGCCTTCCCTCTTCACAAAGATGCTCCAGGCTCCTCTTTGTAGCCTCCATCGGACTGTCTCCAGTAGTTCCCTGTGTCTCTTGAAGTGGGGAGCCCAGAACTGGACACAATACTCCAGGTGGCCTCACTAGGGCAGGGTAGAGTGGCAGTAGAATCATAGCATCATAGAATCAATAAGGTTGGAAAAGACCTCAAAGATCATTGAGTCCAATCTGTCACCCAAACCTCCCTCTACTTGCTGTCCACACACTTCTTCATGCACTGCAGAAGACCACTGGCCTCCTTGGCCATGAGGGCATATTGCTGGCTCATGGTGAACTTGTTGTCCACCAGCACCCCCAGGTCCTCTCCCGCAGAGCTGAGAGCTCCCCAACCTTCTCGACACTCACCCCTCATGGTAGATGGATAAGAGCATCAAAATGAACTGAGGACAGCCAAAGACCCCAGCACGTCCTGCCAAGCAGGTGTGACCTTAGAGCAAAGCAGAACTGCTCTTAGACCAGACCTGGGGCAACATTTGGAGAGAGATCTGCCCAGCAACTACAGACTGCACCTTCCACTGCAGACAAGGCCAACACCCCTGGACCTGTAGCACTGGGATGACTCCTCCAGAAGCTAAAATCATGCTGTCCCCTGTATCTGCCCTGCTCCAGTCCAACAAACCAGCAGGAGCTGGAAAAGAACTGAAGACAATCAATTAAGCAGAACTTCTTACAAGCTCAGCAAAACCTTGCAAAGATGGTTCCTGGGGATGAATTTTCTCCTCTTGATATACCTGTGCAAGTCCCAGCTGCAGCACAGAGGTCCCTAGACACTGGCTGGCTCTTTGAGGAAGCAACTGCTTCCTTCAGGGTGGTGGCTCCCAGGAACAGACACTGCTGGTGACATCTCTTCAAGCAATTAGAGGCTGGGAAGAGCAAGCAGAGCAGCACAAGGCAGATTCTTCTTCTTATCCTCTGCCTCTTAGGTCTTTCCCTTCCTGCTGGGTGCAGATATGAGAAGAGAGAACATCTCAGTGCCCTCAGGATCACCAGCTGCTTCACTGAGAAGCCTCAAGGTACATGTGAAGAGGTACCCAGGGAGCAGCACCTTCCATGTGGAGCTATATCTGCACCTGGGGATCCACCAGCCCCTCTAGCAGCTCCTCCAGATTTGAAACAAGGATGAGACAAAATGCTCTGCAGTGCCTGCAGGCTCCCAAGCAGTTGTCAGTGCTGCTCTCAGGTGGGTGAAGATATCCAGAGCCTGAGAACTCCTTAGCTACTCATGGGTAACACCATCCACTGATTCAGTGAATTAATGAGTGACTTCAGCACCTCTCTTCCACTTGGTAACATCAGGTAGAGAAAGACCAAGAGATCTGGGGCTTTGGATCCTAGATAAAAGAAGTCTGAGGATCTTCTTAATGCTGATCAGTATCTAAAGGGTAAGTGTCAGAAGGATGGGACCAGGCTCTTTTCAGCGGTGCCCAGTGACAGGACAAGGGATAAAAGGCACAGATTTGAACATAAGTTCCATCTAAACACGAGGAGGAACCTCTTGACTTTGAGGGCAACAGAGCACTGGAACAGGCCCCTCAGAGAGGTGGTGGAGTCTCCATCTCTGGAGGCATTCAAAACCCACCTGGACATGTTCCTGTGTGACCTCTCTAGGTGAACCTGCCTTGGCAGGGGGGTTGAACTCAGTGATCTCCAGAGGTCCCTTCCAACCCCCACCATTCTGTGATTCCATGAACACTCTCAGTCTCCAGAGCAATAAATCCTGAACGTCCCCCTTGAGAAACCCAAGTGGTTTTCATAGACTCTAGAATGGCTTGGGTTGGAAGGGACCTTCAAGATCACTTAGTTCCAACCCCCCTGCCATGAGCAGAGACACCTACCACTAAAGCAGGCTGCTCAAGGCCTCATCCAAACTGGCCTTGAACACCACCAGGCATTGAAAACCTCCCTGGGCAACCTGTTTTAGTGTCTCACTGCCCCCAGTGTAAAGGATTTTGGGATGCAAACCCACACAACACAGCTCAAAGGCTTTTAAACCAATGAACCACCTCTGATTTTTTGTTTGGATCTATATGGCAGTCCAGGAGGACACCTCTCATTAGACCCAGAGTGGAAAATCAATATTTGGCTGCATGGAAGTTTAGAACAACCTGGAAGCAATTAATAATGCTCAGTATTAATAATTTCATACATTCATAGAATGGTTTGGGTTGGAAGGGACCATAAAGATCATCTAATTTGCACCATATTTGATTTGAATAACACCACTGATAAAACTCCAGCCTATGTGCTTCTATACAAAGGAGCAAAGTAAAAGCAGAAGTTGGCCCTCACTTTGCCAAGTTAAAGGGAAAATATGGCAAATAAGGCTCCTCAGCTTCCTCAGCATGCTACAAGTGAGTCCTCACCAACCAGCTATCCCAGTAGCTAACTTCTGTCCCCCTGGACTCAGCACTGGTGAAGCTGCACCCTGAATTCTGCCTTCAGTTTTGGGACTCTCACTTCAAGAAGGACATAGAGGCAGTGGAGCTGGTCCAGAGAAGGGCAACAGAGTTGGTCAAGGGTCTGAAGAACAAATCTTTTTGAGGAGCAGCTGAGGGAACTAAGGTTGTTCAGCCTGAAGAAAACGAGGCTGAGGGGAGACCTTGTGGCTCTGTACAACTCCCTGGAAGGAGATTGAAGCCAGGTGGGGGTTGGTTTCTTCTTCCAAGGGACAAGAGGAGATGGCCTTAAGTTGCCCCAGGAGAGCTCTAAATTGGATATTAGAAGAAACTTCTCTGAAAGGGTTCCTAAACTGGAACAGGCTCCCCAGGGAGGTGGTTGAATCATGCACCTCTGGAGGTGTTTCAAACACACAGAGATGTGGTGCTGAGGAACATGGTTTAGCAACAGCCTTGGCAGTCAGAGAATGGTTGGACTAGATGATCTTGAAGGTCTTTTCCAACCAAAGAATTCTATGATGCTGCTTTTCCACCCCAACAGGTTCCTTTGTCTTTCAATCCAGAGCCTCTGAGGACCTCACAGCAGCATTAAGGTGACAGCCTGGGGAAACTGAGGCAGCGACTGGTGAGAACCAATGTGGAAAACTAGCAGAGAACATCACTGATACCCTAATCTCCAGGACCCACCTTGCTTTACTTTCACATCCATCCCCTCCTCCACACACTGGACTGAAACAAGAGAGGATTCAAGTGGGATGTAAACAGCAGAGCTGCACTTTTCCGTCCCCACATTGGGCTTTCAAGCTGGTGGTGACTCTCGGCAGCGTCACTCTGTCCATCTGCTGGGTGCCACGTGGGCAAGAGGCCAGTGTCAGGTTCCAGTGCAGCAATTCACAAACTGTCCAGCTATTAATACTCAGGGGGAGGTTAAACACCAGGATATTAATGTGGCATGCCACTTGTGCCACGGGATTTGTACCAACTCTGAGCAGGCAGCCTGGACCTGTGGCCCTGCTGGTCTGTGAGTCACACCTGTACCAGCCCAAGCCCAGGTCCCAGGTTCTTGGCACCTCTCTGCCCTCTATAGCTGAAGCTTTGCCCATAAAACATGGTTCATCTGGATCTTTACTCACTGTTTGGGGCTAATTCTGCCACAAACCCACACAGAACAACATCTAGAGGAGGTTTAAAGGTCCTTCAAACATTGTCATAGCCCAGGTCTCTGGCTCTAGGGACTTCTCTGCTCTCCATAACTCAAGCTTTGCACTAAAACATGGTTAATTTGAAGCCTTACTCAGTGTTTGGAGTTAATTCTGCTGCAAATTCACACAGAACAACATCTAGTTGATATTTAAAGGTGTTTCAGCCCCAGTCCCAGCCTCCAGGGACCACTCTGCCCTCCAACAACCAGGACTTGCCTACAAAAAGGGGTTCTCCTTGATCCTCACTGAATTTTCTTTTTCCTCCACCCTCCTTAATTATTTTGCACATTTTGAAGCACTCTTCCCCATCTGCACATTATCTTCCAAGCTCTTCCTGCCTCAAGGTGCTAAATCTTTCAGGGATGAGCCCAAAAGAGGACACTTTGTCCTCAGAGGAATTTTTTAACATTGCTTCTCAACCTCCCAGAAGCTTTTTCCCCACTTAAGAGAGAAGTAAACTGGGGGGATGAAAGACAGACAGACTCTTCCTACTCCAGAGAAACGGATCAGCCGAAGAAACAAGGACAAAACTCCACAAAACCAACCCAACACAGGGGTGGGGCTTGACCTCTGCCCTGGGCTGCTTGGTCCAGGGCTTGAAAACCCTTTCCATGAAGAAACTGCTCCTTGTGTTCAACCTAAACCTCTCCCGGTGCAGCTTGTAGCCATTTTCTCTTGTCCGATCACTTGTTCCTTGCAAGAAGAGATCAACCCTCATCTGGCAGTGTGGGGACTCCACCTGGGCAGCCTGGGCCAGGGTTCTGCAACCCATTTGGGGAAGAAATTGCTCCTCATGTCCAACTTAAACCTCCCCTGGGACAACTTGAGGCTGTTTCATCTTGTCCCATTGCTTGTTCCTGGCTTCGACCCCCTTTCAGGGAGTTGTAGAGAGGCCGAAGGTCTCCCCTCAGCCTCCTCTTCTCCAGGCTCAACCCCAGGTGCCTCAGCTGCTCCTCACCAGACCTGTTCTCCAGACCTCTCACCAGGCTCATTGCCCTTCTCTGGACCTGCCTCAGCATTTCAATGTCCTTCTTGGGGTGAGTGCCCAAATTCCCCCAGACTGCCATTTCCTCTCATTCTATCACCTGATACTATCGGGAGAAGAGAGCGCCCCGCACCTCGCTCCCACCTCCTTCCCGCGGCCTCACAGAGAGGCAAAGGAGCGAGCAGCCCATAGCCCGCTCTGTGGAAGCTCTTTTCAAGCCCTCCTAACAAATTTGCCGGCTCTTCGGCAGCGGCAGCAGCTGACAGATCACCGAACCTTGAGATTAATTGCTCTCCAAAGTGAGATGGTCGTGTTTGGTCCCCGACGTCAGCACATCCCATCAATCTCGGCAGCCGAGTGCCGCTGTCGGGAGTTAATCCCCCCCCAGCCCCTGCTCACCAGCCAGGGACTTCATTTCCACTTCATTACTTCACAATGCACCGAGCCGCCCAGCGCCTCGCTCACCGCCCAGCGCCTCCCTCTCCGCGCTGCCACCGTGCCCAGCGCTGCCTCTGCCGCGCTGCCAAGCTGGGAGCCCAGCTCCGGCTCCCCGGCTGATGGCATGCAACTGTGGAATGCCTTGGCTTGGCTTGGCTTGGCAGGACCTTTAAAGGTTATCTCATCCAAACCCCCTGCCCTGCGCCCTCAAAGCGAGGGTGGTGAGACACTGGAACAGGTTGCCCAGGGAAGCTATGGATGCCCTCTTCCTGGAGGTGTTCCAGGCCAGGTCGGACAGAGCCTTGAGCAACCTGGTCTGGTGGGAGGTGTCCCTGCCGCTGGCAGAGGGGTTGGAACCAGATGATCTTTAAGGTGTCCCTTCCAACCCAAACCATTCAATGTTATCTTCAATGCAATCACAAAATGACAGAATACATCTAGTTGGAAGAAATATTTCCTAAAATCCAGCCTGAACCTCCCCTGGTGCAGCCTGAAGTCATTTCAGGTTGCTCAGTACTCCAGACAGCCTGACGGGCAGAGATGCTTCTGCTTTCTACCTCCTGTGGTCTGCACCAGCTCCAAGCAATGCTCCACTAGCAGGATGCTACTAAGGGAAGTGTCCTGCAGGCAGCAGTCCCAGGCAAGCAGCAAACTATGGGTGGATACCTCATTGTCCTCTTCTCCTTGACCTTAGACTCATAAAATCACAGAATGGTTTGGTTTGGAAGGGACCTTTAAATGTAACCTACTCCAACCTCACTGCAGTAAGTACAGATATCTTCAGCTAGAGCCCCAAACAACCTGACCTGGAACTGTTCCAGGGATGGTGCATCTACTCTCTCTTTGGGTGGCCTCAGCCAGGGTCTCACCACAAGACAGGAAGAGGTTACTCAAATGCAACACTCTCATCTCTCACCCCCCACCTCACTTTTGGATGCTATAAGCATGGGAGAAATCACAGAATCAGGCTCACACAATCATTTAGGTTGGAAAAATTTCTTTATGGAAAGGGCTGTCAAGCTGAGGCTGAACCTGGGGTTCTTCAGCCCAGAGGAGGCTGAAGGGAGATCTGGCTGTCTCCAAATCCCTCAAAGGAGGTTGGAGCTAGGAACAAGCAATGGGACAAGATGACACAGCCTCAAGTTGCCCCAGAGGAGGTTTAGGCTGGATATGAGGAACAACTTCTTCCCCAAATGGGTTGCAGAACCCTGGCCCAGGCTGCCCAGGTGGAGTCCCCATCCCTGGAGGGGTTTCAAAGCAGGGTAGATGTGGTGCTGAGGGCCATGGCTTAGTGGTGACCTGGCAGTGCTGGCTTAATAATTGCTCTTAATGATCTTAAAGCTCTTTCCTGACCAGAACAATTCCATGATTCCAGGATTTTAACTCCTTGGACGAGTGAAGCAATGCCAAAAGCAAGTAAGTTCTGGTGCTCTGTGATGGATAGAGGCTCCCAGTTTACAGGGAATTTCCTGGTCAGCATCACTTTATCCCACCATCTGCTCCATCCATTACCCGCAGGAGAAAAACTGAACCAGCAGAAAAAACGTGGAGAAGGATGGGATGGGGAGGAGGCAGCTGCAGCAGCGTCAGGCTCGAGCTGGGGGGGGATTGTGCCTCTTCAAAACAAAATCCTCACAGGCAAAGTGTGAAAGAGAAAGTGGAGGGGAAAATAAACAGGATCAATCCTGGAAAAGTGAAGGTTTGGAGGAGGTTTAGGGGGAAGTGGAGAGGGTGTGAAGGTGAAGGAGTTTTATGTTAGAAAAACAGAATTCTCCTGCTTGCCACAACTGGACTTCCAAACTGGTTTGGGGGAGGGTAAATTATTTGGGGGTTTTTATCATTTTGGGGTTCTGTTAATCATTTGTTTAGGGTTGTGGGGTTTTTTCATTATTTTGGCAGGTTTTTTATCATTTTGGGTGGGTTTTTTTATAATTGGGGGGGGGTTAATCAATGTGGGGTCAATCCTTGGGGGGTTTTCTTACATTATTTTGGATGGTTTTTTAAGCCATTTTGGGGGCTTTTAATCATTTGGTTGTTTTTGTTGTGGTTTGTGTGGTTTGGGTTTTTTTAAATACTTTGGAGGGGGCTTTTGTGGTAGGTTTAGGCTATGCCTGACCACTCTTTCAGGACAGAAATTGTCATCTCCAACACATCTCCTGGTGCAGCTTGAGGCCCTTTCCTCTCATTCTATCACCTGATCCTAGGGAGAAGAAACCAATCCCCCACCTGGCTCCTACCTCCTTTCATGTAGCTCTAGAGAGCCAGATCATCTCCCCTACATAGGATAGGATAGGATAGGATAGGATAGGATAGGATAGGATAGGATAGGATAGGATAGGATAGGATAGGATAGGATAGGATAGGATAGGATAGGATAGACCAGACCAGATTGGAAGAGACCTTCAAGATCATCGAGTCCAACCTATTATCCAACACCACCTAATCAACTAAACCATGCAACCAAGCACCCCATCCAGCCTCCTCCTAAATACCTCCAATGATGGTGACTCCACCACCTCCCTGGGCAGCCCATTCTAATAGGCAATCACTCTCTGTAGAATTTTTTCCTAACCTCCAGCCTAAACCTCCTCTGGTGCAGCTTGAGACTGTGTCCTCTTGCTCTGGTGCTGGTTGCCTGGGAGAAGAGACCAAGTTGCCCCTTTTTACTTCTGCTGCTTTCAAACACCCATGCTTCAAAACCCAGCTGTTTTGTGGGCCACCTTTTAAAATCTGGGTGATTTTTAACGCACCCACCCCAAGCTATAAAAACCACCAGCACAGGAGCATTTGCAAGCCCTCAGGTCTTAAATCCCTGCCAAAATTAAAAGCAGAGGACATCCCTGATGGGCAAAAAAAAGCCCACCCAGCTCTGCCCAGGTTGCTCATTCCTGCTGAACACACGGATATTTTGCTGCTCCTTGTAACTCTCAGTTCATTTCCCTGCCGTGGTTTTCCTGGGGAAAGGGAAATAAAAAGCAATTCCCTGAAGAAAACAGAAAAAACAAAAAACACCACCAAAACCAAACGGAGAGGATGGGAAGGCAGGAGCATCGTGCCACCTAGAGGGGCCTGGAGGTGAATCCTGTGCGCGCCCTGGGCTCGGCTCTGCTCAGGAGGGGAAAAGGCAGGGCAAAGACGGGCGGGAGAATTGCCGGGGGGAGGAAAGAGGGGGGGAACAATGTGGGGAAAGATGGAGGGAAAAGGGGGGAAAGATGGGAAGTAAAGAGCAAAAAGGGGGGAAAGGAGAAAAGATGGGGGGAAAAGGGGGGAAAGATGAGAAGTAAAGAGCAAAAAGGGGGGCAAGGAGAAAAGATGGGGGAAAGGGAGACAATGAATGAAAAGGGGGAAGATGTGAAAAAAGGGGAAAAGGGGAAAAAAAGAAGGGGAAAATGGGGAAAAGAGAGGAAAAAGAGGGAAAGATGGGGGGGAAAGGGGAAAAGATGGAGAAAGAGGGGAAGGGTTAGTGTTAGGTTAGATGGGGAGGAACAAGGCAGGGGGTGCGGGGTCAAGGCCAGGGTGTGAGAAAACTTTGAAGAGGAAAGAGAAAGTTCATTCCAATTAGGAGATGTGTGATCAAACCTCTGCTTGATCCTGAATTAAGAGAAGGATCCCTTCTTGTTAACCCCTACTGAACAGATTCCTTCTTGTTTAACACACAAGGAGTGAAGTTCCTACCCCAAAGCCATTTTCGAAGCTATTAGGGGTGGGCTGAGCCTTGGGTATTCCCCAAAATCATCCCCCAAATGATGGGTTTGGGCTACACGCTCATTGTCCTCTTGGCTAAACTCTCATACACCCCCACACCAGCAGCTCCTCTGCCTTTAGGGGCATCTCCCAGCAAGCAAACGTCAAGAAGGGGTTAATGCATTGACATCTTCCCCTTGGCAAAGCTTTTTCCTGGCTGCTGGAAAGATGCTGAGTTAAACAACACAGCTACAATTAAATGGAAAACTGGGAAGAGGAGGGGGAAAAAAGAGGGAAAAGCCAAAAGGAATAAAGGTAGGTTTGGAGCCAGCAACTGCAAACAGCTGGGGAGGCAATGAGGCAGAGAGAGAAAAGGCAGAAAGGCTGCTCCTGCTTGAAGGAGCTGCCAAGGTGAAGGATCCCAGCCTTGGGATAAAGAGCACCAGGGATGGCATCCCAATATCCTGGCGTGACAGTGAGCCAGAGAGGGGGAGAGAGATTTTGCTTCCACTTAGATGCATCTAGCAGGGCCATGGGGTTTTCTGGGTGCCATTTGAGGAGCCAAAAATCGCTGTGCTTGCAGAGGATAAATCCTCCTTCATCCCAAATCACAACCCAGGGCACAGCCACACTTCCCACAGGGAGCAGAAAGAAGCTGCTTGGTCACTTCCAGGGACAGCTTAGAGAAACAGAGAATCATTTGGGTTGGAAAAGGCCTCTAAGATGATCAAGTGCAGCCATCGACCCACCACCACCATGGCCATTAAAGCAGTCCCAAAATGCCATGTCCACACATTGCTTGAACACCTCCAGGGACAGTGACTCCACCACCTTCCTGGGCAGCCTGTTCCAGGGCCAGATGTCTCTTTCAGGACAGAAATAGTTCCTCAATACAAGCTGAACCTATCTGAGGCACAACTTGAGGCTGTTTCCTCTTGTTCTATCACTTGACACTAGGGAGAAGAGACCAACTCCCACGCCACTATAAGCTCCTTTCAGGGAATTAGAGGTCTCCCCTTAATCTCCTGTTCTCCAGGCTGAACAACCCTGGCTCCCTCAGCTGCTCCTCCCAAGTTCTCCAGACCCTTCACCTGCTTCATTGCCCTTCTCTGGACATGCACCAGCCCCTCAAGGTCTTCCTTGAATTGAGAGGCCCAAAACTGAACCCAGGGCTCAAGGTGTGGCCTCACCAGGGCTGAGTCCAGGGGGACAATCACTTCCCTGCTCCTGCTGGCCACACTATTGTGGATTCAAGCCAGGATGCCGGTGGCCCTCTTGGCCACCTGGGCACACAGTGGCTCCTCTCCAATTGCTGTCAACCAAATGCCCACCTGGCAACTTTCCAGTCACTCTGCCAAGCCTGGAGCATTCATGGGATTGTTGTGACCCAGGTTCAGGAACCAGCACTTGCCTTTGTCAAACCTCATGCCTTTGGCCTTGGCCCATTGATCCAGCCTGGCCAGATCCCTCTTCCTACCCTCAAGAAGATCACCACTCCCATCCAGACTAAACACCCCAAGCTCCCTCAGCCTCTCCTCACAGGACTTGTTCTCTAGACCCTCCACCAGCTTTGTGGCTCTTCAATGCAGCAGCCAAGAGACTCTGAGGTGGCTCCAGATTCATCCCTCTGCCAAGTCACCACAACTCCTTTTGTTTCATTTCCCCTTTCCCCAAGCTTCTTTACTTGCCAACTTGACTTTGGACAAAGCCAGAAGCCACACTTCTGCTCCATCTCCTTATTTGCAGCCTTGCTTAAGGTTAAAAAAAAAGACTTGCCATGGGAATATTACCTTCCATAAAGGAATTTCCTCCCAGCTTTACCAACTCCCCCCCACCCACCCTCTCCGAATGTCTTTATTCCCATTGGGAAGACTTGGGACAGAGCATTCCTGAAAGGTTGAACAGCCTGGATCCGAGGGGGAATAAAACTGAACCTTGACCTCCAGGCTCCCTGCTGCAGCAAGTCCCTCAGCCTCACTCCAGAGTATCAGGCTTTTAATTAAGTGTGGCTAATCAGACACTCAGATTTCTCCAGCCCTGTTGCATTCCCAAGAGGAAAAGGGGGGGAAATAACCAATCCCCCCACACAACCCCATACCACTTGTTGGGCCTCCTGCAAGCTGCAGCTCATCACAAGCTGCCAGGCATAGCACACAGACAGCTGCGGGTGCAGAGGAGCCAGAGCTTCCCATTTGCTCCACTTCTGGATTAGTCTCAAAAGCTGGGAGATCTGCAGGTACATGAGAAATGGGGAGAGCTTCATCTTGGGGGTCAATAACCTGTGTTTGGGAGAGGGCAGCTGGGCAGCTCTTGCCACCATGGGGAGCAAGGGGCACCAGCTTTGAGCAGGCGGTACCCAAACTGGACCAAAATGTCCTGCAAATCATGGAATCAGAGTCAATAAGGTTGGAAAACACCTCTAAGATCATCAAGTCCAACCTTCTACCCAACACCTCCATGACCACTAGACCACAGACTCATAGAATTGCTTTGGTTGGAAAAGGCCTTTAAGCTCATTGAGCCCAACCATCAGCCCAACACCTCCATGTCCATTAAACCCTGTCCCAAAGTGCCATGTCCACAGGTTTCTTGAACACCTCTAGAGATGGTGACTCCACCACCTCCCTGGGCAGCCTGCTCCAATGCCTGACCTCTCTTGCAGTAAAGAAATTCTAAATGGTCATTGATGGACACATTGAGGGTGAAGAAAGGAAAAAGGAGTCTCTCCATAGCATCTTTTCTTATGGTGAGGCTGATCTCATGCTACACTATAGATTTCAAACTGGGAGAGGGAGATTTAGATTAAATACCTGGGGAAAATTCTTCACTGTGAGGGTGGGGAGACAATGGACCAGGTTGTCCAGAGACCTTGTGGATGCTTCCTTCTGGAAACATTCTAGGTCAGGTTGGATGCAGTACTGAGCAACCGGATCTAGTTGAAGATGCTCCCTGCAAGGGGCTTGGAATCAGGAGCAGCTGAGGGGCCTGGGGTCGTTCAGCCTGGAGAAAAGGAGCCAAGTGGGAGACCACCTGGCTCTCTACAATTCCTTGAAAGGAGGTGCAGCCAGGTAGGAGCTGGTCTCTTCTCTCAAGAAACAAGAGATAGGACAAGAGAAAATGACCTGAAGCTGCCCCAGGGAAGGTTTAGGTTGGACACAAGGAAAAATTTCTTCATGGAAAGGGTTTTCAAGCCCTGGTCCAGGCTGCCCAGGGCAGTGGTGAAGTCCCCATCCCTGGAGGGGATTCAAAGCCACAGAGATGTGGTGCTGAAGGACATGGTTTAGTGGTGGGCTTGGCAGTCCTGTTTAACAGCTCAACTCAAAAACATCCAAGGTCTTTTCCTAGCTACCCAATTCCATGATCCTATGGATACAGCCCACTCCTACCTCAAAAGAAGGATTTAGGAGCTGATCTTGAGGGATCACTTGAGAGTAAGCAGAAGCAGACACCTGGAAAGGGAGCAGAGCCCCTCAGGCCACTCCTTAAGACATCCACCACAGAGCAGATAAAGTTCCAAACCCAAGAAGAAATTCCTCTGCCTCTAGGCATGGAGCAGACTCACCTGGAAGCTCAGCAGCCCAAGAGGAGCTCTGAGCACCATGAGGACACATCTGCGCCCAAACCAGCCCTGGTGGCATGACCTTATGAGATGTACCTCGAGGAAGATGTGCAGGAAGTGCTACCAACAGGCAGGGATTTTATCCAGGGAAGAGGAGAAGGGAGCACAGTCGCAGCAATAACACAGTGTCCTCCATCAGCTCCTGCAACTAATTAACCTTCACAGCCCAAGGAGACTGACAGACAAGGGTGGGGAGGTGTCAAGAGCCAAGGAATCAGATGAGCCAAGTGACAAATCAACAAGAGGATCTGGGTGAGATCATCACAGCAAAAATTACCCAGGGAGGTGTGAAGCATCGCATCCCTTTTCCAAGCCACACCATGCCCCATTGGCCTCAAAAGCCCTGGTCTCCAGCCCTGCCACCCCAAAGCCAACAGCTCTCTGTGCAGCCCCTGGGTGCTTCTTGACTTTTGGTGGAATTGCATCTGCCCAGGGTTTGTGATGCCAAATTCCATCGACCGGCCGCGTCGGAGGGCACCTGCGAAGGGAGCGAGAAGCCTCCTGAAGCGGCGGCAAGGAGGCCAAGCCAGGGTGGAGATGCCTGGCATGAGTGGGATGCCAAGCAGGATGCTTCTGGAGGGACTTTACACGTGGAAGTGTCCTCTCCAGCCAAGATGGGTAAAGATAGCTCTTGCACAGCAGAATCAACTTTCAGTTGAGGTTTCTCTCATTCCACATCTCCCTTCTTGCTCATGTGCTACCACCCCGTTCTGCCCACCTGGGTCGGGCAGAGCCTGCTGGGATGCTGGGAAGCACGTTGGGAAGGGGATAGGGTTACTTGGTGAGCTGGGGCCTGCTCACAGCTGGCGCTGCCTGGCGTTCTCACAGGCAGCTAATTGGGAATTTTCATCACCTGCTGGGAGCAGTTGCTGGTAAATATGGACACAGGAGATGAAAGAGGGAAAAGGGGATGGAGCTGCAGCAGGTGCTTCCCCTAAGGATTTCAGCTGAAATGTTTCCCCAACCCACAGAAGCCACCTTGCAGGAGACAAGCCCAAGACACAGCCCAGCTCAGGACATTCCTCATTCATTTTCCAACACCAGAGTTCACAGAATCCTAGAATGGTTTGGGTTGGAAGAGACCTTAGAGATCATCTAGTAACAATTCCCATGCCACAGGGAGGGACACCCTGGGTGACCACAGATGAGCAGACCCATGCAGAGCTGTGGCACTGCCAGCAACTCTCCTAGGATGACACTGAAGATGCCTCCTTTTATCCAGGCTGAACAACCTCAGTTTCCTCAGCTGCTCCTCGCCAGACCTGTTCTCCACACCCCTCACCAGCTTCATTGCCCTTCTCTGGACCTGCTCCAGCACCTCAATGTACTTCTTGGAGCAAAGGGCCCAAAATTTAGCCCAGGATTTGAGATGTGGCCTCACCAGTGCCTAGTCCAGGGGGATTATCCCTGCCCTGGACCTTGCTGATCCAAGCCAGGATGCTGGTGGCTGCCTTGGCCACCTGGGTATATGCTGACTCATCTGCAGCCACCTGTTGACCAACACTCCCAGGTCATTTTCTGCTGGGCACTTTTCCACCGCTCTGCCACACTCTGAAACCTGAACTCACACCAATCACGCTGCCCCTGGCTGCAAGGTTTCTAGATCTACTTCCATGGGATCACTCAGGATGCTGCCTTCACCAGGGCTTTCTGATGAAGGAAAGCAGCAGAGGAATTATGGACTCATTGTCCAGGATCTCATCACAGCAAGTGCCAAACAAAACCCAAACAAAGAGCTTGTAATGAGTTTATTCCTCCTAACAATGCAATAATTACCAGGACAGCTAATTAACACAGAGCTCTATCTGCACTAATTACCTCCTTTTTAATCCACTCCCCCTCCTTTCACCCATGGAATCAGCTCCAAGAGATAGCTAGGGAAGGGCTATTAGCAAAGGCGCTTCTGCTGCTTTCCACCTCTCATAGTCTACACCAGCTCCAAGAGATGCTCCACTACCAGGGTGTTGCCTGCAGGCAGCAATCCCAGGCAAGCACCAAACTATGGGTGGATACCTCATTGTCCTCTTCTCCTTTACCTTAACCTCACAGAATAGTTTGAGTTGGAAGGGACCATTTAAAGGTCATCAAGTCCAACCTCACTGCAGCCAGCACGGACATATGCAACTAGAGCAGGTTGCTCAGAGGCCCAAACAACCTGACCTGGAATGATTTCAGGGATGAGCACCTACCACTGCTCTGGGCAACCTGGGCCAAGGTCTCACCACCCTCAGGGTCAAACATTTCCTTCTTTCTCTGCAGTCTAAATCTCTCTCTTTAGTTTCAAACCATCACCCCTTGTCCTGTCAAAACTGGTCCTGACAAAAGACTGTCCCCATCTTAACACACCTCCTTCAAGTACTGAAAGGGCACCAGAATGTCTCCCTGGAGCCTTCTCTTCTCCAGGATGAACAGCCCCAGCTCTCTCAGCCTGGCCTCACAGCAGAAGGCTTCCAGACCTCTGATCTTTGCTGTGGCCTCATTCCAACAGGTCCATGTCTTTGCTGTGCTGAGGACTCCAGAGCTGGCCTCAGCACTGCAGGTGGGGCCTCAGCAGAGCACAGCAGAGGGGCAGAATCCCCTCCCCTCCACCTCCTGCTCACACTGCTGGGGATCAGCCCAGGACAGGGCTGGCTCTGGGCTCTGCTGCTGGCTCATGCCCAGCTTTTCACTCACCTTCACCTTCAACTTTCACATTTTCCCCCATTCCCTCTTTCCCAAGCCAAGCCCTTTTGGACAGACGGGACACAGGTAATGTCATGCCCCAGGATGAGGTTCTCATGTTGCACTTTGGTCTCCCATCTGAGCTGAGGTTCAGGGCATGTTCCTCACAAATTCTAGAGGTCAAAGCCATAATTCAGACAAACAGGGGAAGCCACACCGAGGTGTTGAATGATTGAAACCATCACTCACCCCCACCCATGCCCCCATGAAGGTTGCCACCTGTCAGTGTTTGGAGCATGAGAAAATACCCAGGAATGAGCAGAATCCCAAGACGCGCAGCTCCGCTCCACCAACTGCCGTAAGGAAGAAGCTGCTAATGGCTCCTCACTTGCTCCAGGGATTATGTCATAGCTCAAATTGTATTCCCAAGGAATGGGGTTACCACATTCCTGAGGAACATGCTGGATGCAGGCAGCAAGCTTCCCAGAGCTGAACACAACCCGGCCACGGGGCCACATGGCACAGGCAAGAAAAGCCCCAGAGGACTCTCAAGAAGGAGGTCTGCTCCAAGGAACCTCAGCAAGAGTGAAGTCTCAGCAAGGCTGCAGATGACACTGAGCTGAGTGGTGCAGCTGAAGTACCTGAGGGGCAGGATCCCTGCAGAGGGATCAGGACAGGCTGGGAAGCAGCTCTGTGGAGAAAGACTTGGAGGTGCTGGTAGGTGAAAAGCTGGATACAAATCCAGCTCACAGTTCAGAAGCCAGCTGTGTCCTACAGCATGGGCAGCACATGGAGGGAGGGGATTCTGCCCCTCTGCTGTGCTCTGCTGAGACCCCCACCTGCAGTGCTGGGGCACCTCTGGAGCCCTCAGCACAGCAGAGCCATGGACCTGTGGGAGCAGGGTCTGAGGAGGCCACAGCAGTATGGGAGGAATAGAAGCCCTCTGCTGTGAGGCCAGGCTGAGAGAGAGAGTTGAGATTATTCAGCCTGGAGAAGGCTCCAGGGAGACCTTCTGGTGGCCTTTCAGGATTTAAAGTGGTCTGATAAGAAAGATGGGGACAGACTTTTCAGCAGGGCCTGCTGTCATAATAGGGCATGGCCAGAGAAGGTCATAGACCCACAGAACCATGGAATGGTTTGGGTTGCAAGGAACCAATAAAGGTCATCTAGTCCAACCCCCTGCAGTCAGCAGGGACATCTGCAACTGGAGCAGGCTGCTCAGAGCCCCAGACAACCTGACCTGGAATGGTTCCAGGATGGGATTGTTTAGCCTGGAGAAAAGCAGTCTGAGAGGGGACCTTATCAATGCTTAGCAAGAGCTAAAGGGTGGGGGGCAAGAGGATGGGGCCAGACTCTGTCAATAGTGCCCAGCAACAGCAAAAGGGGCAATGGGCACAAACTGAAGGCTCTATCTGAGGATGAGGAGAAACTCCTTGCTGTGAGGGTGCTGGAGCAGGCTGCCCAGAGAGGTTGTGGAGTCTCCTTCTCTGGAGAGATTCCAAACCCAGCTGGACATTGTGACCCTGGGCAGCCTGCTGCAGGTGACCCTGCTTTAGCAGGGGGGTTGGACTGGATGATATCCAGAGGTTCCTTCCAACCTCCACCAGGCTGGGACTCTGGCCTGGAGACACAATAGTGGTGTATGCTGGCCAAAAGCCTGACACAAACCAAATCTATCTTTCATCTCCACCTAAGAGGTTTACAAAGAAGATCAGAGCATCTCCCCCGAGAGCAGGCTGAGAGAGTTGGGGTTGTTCAGTCTGGAGAAGAAAAGGCTTCAGGAAAACCTTCTTGTGACCTTCCAGTACTCAAAAGGAAGGATATATTATAAGGATACATAGTGACAGGACAGTGTAGGGCTGGAACCAGAGCATCTGTAAGGTTCCTTCCAACCCAAAGCAGCCAGTGATTCTGTGACATGAGAGTGATCTGATGCTGCACATATATGCACCACAGAATCACAGAATGAGAAGGGGTGGAAGGGACCTCTGGAGATTATCTAGTCCAACCCCCCTGCCAGAGCAGGGTCACCCTGCACAGGACAGCATCCAGGCAGATAGTGAATGATTCCACAGATGAAGACTCCACCACCTCTCTGAGAAGGGCACCAGCTCTTTGCTTTTACAGGGTACTAATCAAGGTACTTATCTATGCCCAGCAGATTTCCACTAAATCTTTAGACATCATCTCCACCACCTCTGCCCATCTGTTGATGCTGTCTGAGATCAGCCAAGTCCAAAAACCAGCAGGGGAACATTAATCTCTTTAACAGACAGAGCTGAGCCTGGAGACACATCCACAGCTTTGTGTGCATTCCAGGCCACACACCAAGCAAAGCCACCCCAAGCATCTTCATCAGAGGGACAGGAACAGCCCCACCTCACCAAGCCCCTTTCCCCACACAAGTGTGTCTTCCCCACTCCAGTTATTGAGGTAATTGAAATGTCTTCTGCTGTCCTTGAAAATTAGCTTGGAATTGGCTTAAAAATTGCCCTCTGGGTGACCTATTCCAGCAGCTTGCTCTCAGGTCCATCCCACATGGTTTGGTTTCTTCCCCACCCCATTAGACTCTCTTCCTCATTCCCTCTGGGAACGGAGAGAAGTTCACCGAGAGCCTCTGTCACCACTTTAGTGACCAGGCCACCCCTAACCCATGACAACATCAAAGTTTTGCTGTTGCTGGAGCTGGTTGTGGTTGTTGGGTGGTTTTTTCCCCTGATTTTTGTTTGTTTGTCTCCTTTTAGTTTGTTTTATTTATTCCATTCAATCAACTCCACGCATCTGCAGGCACTGAAATAAAAATCACATCCAGCACTTTTCACTCAGCTGCCACCTCAAATTATGTTCTCCAGGCCATGTGTCAGGCAAGATCTCCTAAATCTAAGAGCTGCTCTAATAGCAGGAGAGTCAGGCTCCCCAGCTCTCATTCCACCAGTGACCTGAATGCAGTGGGAGTAGGACTGGGTGGCAGGAGCTGGAAGAAACAAAAACATTCCCTGAATAATTTGGGACATTCCTTCAGCCTGTTGTTCTATTCAGGAATAACCCAAGGGATGTTCCAGAGCACCTCAAAGCACAGGATTGAGCCTCAAGGCCCCTGGAAAGGTGATTCAGGTCTCCACAGGGAGGAGAAAAAGTAATTAAAACATCAAGATTAATTCATTCACCCAAAGTTACAGAGCCAGAAGCAAAGTCTGCTCCTGCAGGAGAAGGTCCTGTCCAACAAGGAGAGATGGCTCTTTCTTCAGCATCCCTTGTTCTAGGCTCATGAGCTCTTACCTCTATCCCTTCTGAGAAGGAGAATCATAGAATCATTTTGGTTGGAAAAGGCTTCTGTGATCATCAAGTCCAACCATCAACCCAACACCACCATGGCCATGAAACCATGTCCCAGAGTGCCATGTCCACACAGCACATGCTGATCAGCAGCAGCACCACAGTAATTCTGTAGCCTGGAGGCACAGGAGGTGGCCCCCAGCAGTTGGACTTGATGATCTTAATGATTATATGATTCTAAGAAATGGGGTTGAAACATCTGGACAATGAGGCTCCAAACACCTCTTAGCATTCATCACTATCCATCCCTATAACTTCACCTCTCACCATCCTTTCTCCAAGCTGAGGATCTAAAAGGTTCCTTCCAACCCAAACCATTCTATGATTCTACAAATAGAACCTGGTTCATTCTCAATCCTTGCATCAACAGTGAGCCATTCCCCAAAGTTTTCCCTGGGGAAGTGCAAGTGAAAATCCTCTGCAATTGTCATTCAGCACTGGCTCAGCCTTGGACAAAAACAGGAGGTTGCACAGAATTCCAGCCCTGCCATCACCACTGTGGCCTCCTCTGGCCTCACTCCAACAGGTCCCTGTCTCTGATGTGCTGAGGACTCCAGAGCTGGCCCCAGCACTGCAGGTGGGGTCTCAGCAGAGCACAGTAGAGGGGCAGAATCTCCTCCCTCCACCTGCTGCCCACACTGCTGGGGATCAGCCCAGGACATGGCTGGCTCTGGGCTGGCAGCACACAGTGCTGGTTCATCTCCAGCTTTTCACCCACCACCCCCAAGTTCTCCTCCTCAGGGCTGCTCTCCAGCCCTGCATCCCCAGCCTGGGGGATAGCAGGGACTGCCCCAGCACTTGTGCAAGACCTTGCACTTAGCCTTGTCGAACCTCATGAGGTTCTCAGGCCCACTTCTCCAGATGCCTCTGGATGGATCCCATCCCTCAGGTGTGTCAACTGCACCAGTCAGCTTGGTACCAGCTTGCTGAGGGTTCACTCAATCCCACTGTCCATGTCACCAAGAAGGAATGTTAAAACAAGACTTCCAAAGAAGGGATCCTCTCAATGGTGGATCATCTCCTTGGGTGGTGAGGATCAGTGCTTTCCTCTCCTTTACAGAGGTTGTCTCCAACATAGCACATCAAGGCCATCTTTGTAAGTGAGGTTCCCTGCAGGACTCCTTTCAGCTTCAAAAGAGGGACAATCTGTCAAAGTGACAGGATTAGTGAGAAGTTCTTAAAAGCTCTTGACAACAAGTCCACTTCTGCTTTGGATCCCAAAGACCATGCTGCTCCATTAAGGGAAGCAACCACTCTGCTGCCATGAATATTTAAAAGAGAGAGAGCAAAGCATTATCTGGGGATGTGCACTCGGAGGAGCACAAAGGAAGTGTCAGGAGACACAAAGTGGCTGGTGTGATGTCCAGCTGGTGAGGTTTTATTAAGAGGATGGAGTGGGAAAGGCAAAGCCTTCTCCTGCACCACTTAGTATGAAACCAGGCCTGGGCACATGCAGCTGGTGACACGCCACAGAAAATGGATCCAGCATCAAGGGAGGCATAATACAGAGGAAAATGTCCTTTGGGGTGGAAGGTAAACTCCATGTGCTCATGGAGTCCTTCTTCCTTCTCTCCAGGCTAATCTCCCCCTTTTAGTTTCAAACCATCACCCTTTGTCCTGTCACAACAAGCCCTGCTCAGAAGTCCCTCCCCAGCTTTCCTGCAGCCCCCTTTAAGTCCTGAGAGGCCACAAGAAGGTCTCCCTGGAGCCTTCTCTTCTCCAGGCTGAGCAACCCCAACTCCCTCAGCCTGGCCTCACAGCAGAGGGTTTCCAGTCCTCCCATCACTGCTGTGGCCTCCTCTGACCCCACTCCAACAGGTCCCTGTCTCTGCTGTGCTGAGGACTAGATGCAGTGCTCCAGGTAGGCTATCTTCTCCTTTTCCCCCTGATGAGACATGAAGGGTAGTGAGGGTAGCCTGGAGACAGTGTCCATGCAGCTCTGCCAGACATGTGGACTTGGATGGCAGGAGAAATGGGTTCTTTCTCTGCTAGGCATCCTACAGCAAGTACATGCAATCCATGGAGAGATAGCTGCCCTCTCCTCAGCTTTCCAAACCACTTCTGCAGGGACAGGGAAAAGCCCACAACTCTAGTGTCTAGTACTGAAAGGCCATCAGAAGGTCTCCCTGGAGCCTTTCTCTTCTCCAGGCTTAACAACCCCAACTCTCTCAACATGGCCTCATTAATTTTTCCAAGAAGAAACTTAAGTGAATCAGACTTGGTTTGGTTGGAAAAGACCTCCATGATCATTGATGATAAATGATGACCTTGGAGGCCTTTTCTAACCAAAACAATCCTATGATTGTCATCAAGTCCAACCATTAACCTAACACCACCAAGGTCATTAAACCATAACATAAAAGTGCAGCAACAATGAAAGCTCCTACACACCACAGCCACTAAAACACCCTGGGGCCAAAGAGCAGCTCTTCTGAAAGCCACAAGTCCCTAGGCTGGGGGGGAGGGAAAGAAAAAAACCTTTGAAGGAGACCAAAGCTGCAAGGTACAGCATGAAGAACAAGGAACATCAACCAACCTGCTCAGCCAAGGCTGAGCTCTGTTCTGCTCAGAGCCCCTGAGACAAGCAGACATAAACCAAGCTGTTGACTTTAATTTCTATTTAAAAGCAAAGGGAAACCCCAGACTGCAGATTTACTGCCTGGCACCAGAGGACCTTTAACATCTCCATTTCACACTGCTCCTCTTCATTAGGGTTTTATTGCTGGGCTTTATGTGGCTACCACTGCCTTCAGGTGGGAACTCAAGAAGGTTTCAGTCAGGAATGTCTTCAAGTAGAGACATTAAACAACCTGGCAGCAGGGCACTGTGCTCCCACAGAATCCTAGAATGGTTTAGGTTGAAAGGGATCCTCATAGGTTATCCTGTCCAACCAGCCCCTGCCACCCAGCAGTCAGCAAGGACAGCCCCAACTAGATCAGGTTGCTCAGGGTCCCATCAAGTTTGACCTTGAATGTCTCCAGGGATGGGGCCTCCACCACCTCTCCGAGTAACCCATTCAGCATTTCACTACCCTTACAGTAAAGAACTTCCTCCTGATATTCAGCCTACATCTCTTCTCAAGTTCAAAGCCATTGCCCCCTGTTCTACTGCTGCAAGCCCTACTAACAGCCCTTCTCCAGCTTCCTTAGAGGAAGTACCCTTCAGGTACTGCAAGGCCACAAGGTGGTCTCCTCAGAGCCTCCTCTTCTCCAGGCTGAACAGCCCAAGGTTCCTCAATCACTCCTCACAAGTTCTCCAGACCCTTCACCAGCTCTGTTGCTCTTCTCTGGACACTCTCCAGCACCTCAATGTCCTTCTTGGAGCAAGGGGCCCAAAACTAAACCCTTTACTCAAGGTGTGGCCTCACCAGTGCCCACTCCAGGTGGACGATCCCTGCCCAGCTCCTGCTGGCCACACACTTCCTGATCCAAGCCAGGATGCTGATGGCCTTCTTGGCCACCTGGGCACACCTTGGCTTATCTTCAGGCAGCTGTTGACCAACAACTGCAGATCATTTTCTGCTGCCCCAGAAAACCCTTGGGGCTGTCACTCGGGGCACCCTTTCGAGTCACACACAAGACCTTTCCAGCAGAGCTTTTATCCTCAGCAGAAAGCTGCCTCCCCCAGCTCCAACCATTCCAAAATAAACAGCCCACAAGCTCTTACATCAAGGAGACCTCCAGGACCAACCTCCCTGAGCCAAATCCGGGTCCTGAGTCACAGCCCATTAGCCATGGGGATGCTCCAGCCCTGAGGGGAGGCAGAAATAACTCCCCACACAGACACAACTGGCTCTTGGTGGGACTCACACACACCAGCACCTGTTTATCTAGAGGGGCCAGGCAAGGACTGGGAGGAGATAAACAAGAGTATCAAATGTAGAGTGGTTTTCAACAAAGCTGCTTTCCCCACCCCATGCCCAGGAGATGCCATGTCCCCCACACCCTGCCTGGCCCCACAAGGATGTGGTGACAGTCGCTGGGGCTGAGCTTTTGTCCAGGCTTTTCTAAACGCCTTTGGCTCAACAAGTGTTTGTTCACCTACAGCTGATTGGCTTAAAGGTCTTCTCCAGCCTAAAGGATTTGATGATTCTGCCCTGTTGTCTGCAGCACAAGTCCTCATCAACCCTGAAATTTGCTGGGGGAAAAGCTGTCCTAGGAGAAATTAAACCCAGCTAAAGCAGATGCTTCCCAGGCTCTGGGAAGAAATGTCCAAGCCCAGTTTGCCTGTGTGGATCCACCTGAGATCACTGATCTCAGCAGCACCCACAGGCAGCAGCAAGGGGAGGGATCCTCACTGGCTTGTGATACACCAAGGTTCAGTGAGGACCAGCCCTCATCAAACAGAGGAACCTTGGAGGTCAAAACTTCTAATGACAGGGAACAGGAAAACACTGACTCTGAAGGGAAGCATGGAATGGTTTGAGTTGGAAGGTCATCTAGTCCAACCCTCCTGCAACGAGAGCAGGGTGCTCAGAGCCCCAAACAACCTGACCTGGAATGGTTCAAGGGCTAGGGCATTCTACTACTGCTCTGTGCAGCCTAGTCCAGGGACTCACCACCATCCTCATACCAAATTTCTCCCTTCTCTCCAGTCTAAATCGCCCTCTTTTAGGTTCAAACCATCACCCCCTGCCCTGTTGCAACAGGCCCTGCTCAAAAGTCCCTCCCCATCTTTCCTGTAGCCCCCTTTAAGTCCTGAGAGGCCACAAGAAGGTCTCCGTGGAGCCTTCTGTTCTCCAGGCTGAAAAATCCCAACTCTCTCAGCCTGGCCTCACAGCAGAGGGCTTCTGCCTCTCTCATCATCACTGTGCCCTCCTCTGTCCCCACTCCAACAGGTCCCTGTCTCTGCTGAGGACCCCAGAGCTAGCCCCAGCACTGAAGGTGAGGTCTCAGCTGAACAGAGGGGTAGAATCCCCTCCCTCTTAAATAATTCCTCTGCTTCTTCAGAGCACCTCATCCTTCAGGTATTTATGGTGGAGGCTCAACTTTCCCTGGACATCCAAAGCCAATGTCAGACCCACAACTGGAGGAGTGACATCTCCAAGCTTGGTTCTCATGCAGGCTCTGGAGGCATTTAGGAAAGCTCCTTCACTAACCCCATTGAGGAGGGGGGGTGAAATTAAAGTGCTGGCACCTCAGATATATCAAAACAGAGGAGCCACCTTGCAGATGTCCCTGCTGACTGCAGCGGGGCTGGACTAGATCTAGATGGCCTTTGAACTCCCCTCCAAGCCCAACCATTCTGTGAGGAGGTCCAACATGCTGCCAGTCACCCTGAGGAGCTGCAGAGCCTCATGCACACTGGTTCACCTCCTGCTTCCATTAACACTGAGCATTTGGGGGTGAAAAGGATCCATCACATCACTAAAAGGAAACATCATGAAGAAACTTTGGTTCTTCTAAGCATTGATTAGTCTGGAGTCATTAATTAACAGAGCTCTAACAACAGAGAAAATCACCAGCCTGCCTCTCCTAATAATTTATGCAAGATTAAAGGATCGCTGTGGTTGCCTTTTCCCTTGCCTCCTTCAGCATTTTCTTTTTTCCTTAGGAAAGCAAAGCCTCCAGATTTAACTGCTCCAGTGCCCTCTCACAGGGCTGGGGGTAGTAAAACTCCAGGCAGGGAAATGATGGATGGATGGTGGAAGCCTGGGAGATGGTGGAGCGCTGTAAAATGCCCCAGTTAAGCTGGAGATGGTGGAGTAAATCTTGTTTTAAAGTGATATCTCTGATGAACTTCTTCCATCCTATCAAAGCCCCTTCTGATCTGAGTGGTGATAAGGGGCATTTCCACACCAAGCACCTTCCTAATAACCAAGCAAAGAAGGAAACCATTTCACAGTCATCATCCCTAGATTAAGCTCACCAATCACCAGGATCCAGCCAAGCAGAAACATCATTTGGGTGAGAAGTTGGTCTCTTCTTCAAAAGATTTCATCTCTTCAGTTTTCCAAAAGCAGTATTTGAAGTTGTTCTATCTGGGCCCTTGGGCTTAACTGTGTCCTTTTCACCCCAAAAACCCCAGACTTGAAGCTACCACGAGATGGACCAGAGCATTCTGTGGTTTAAGAAGCTCTACAGCTCCTCAGGATGACTGGCACCACGCTGGGCCTCCTCATAGAATGGTTTGGGTTGGAAGGGTTAAAGGAAAGGTCATCCAGTTGAACCCCCCTGCAGTCAGCAGGGACATCTGCAACTAGAGCAGACTGCTCAGAGCACCAAACAACCTGACCCAGAATGGTTCCAGGGATGGGATATCCACAGCTTCCCTGGGCAACCTGGTCCTGTGTCTGTGTGTGTCTCCCCTGCCCCCAGTGACGAATTTCTTCCTAAGATCTGCTTGAAATCCTCCTCTTTCAGTTTAAAACCATCCCCCCTCAGCCTATCACCCCACTTCCTAATGAAGAGTCCCTCTCCATCTTTCCTGCAGCCCCCTTCAAGCACTGAAAGGCCACCAGGTGGTCTCCCAGGAGCCTTCTCCTCTCCAGGGTGAACAACCCCACCTCTCTCAGCGTGGCCTCACAGTGTTCCAGCCATCTGCTTACCTTTGTGGTCCCCTCTGGACTTGCACAAGCAGATCTATGTCTTTCTCATACATCTGTGCCTTTTGAAAGTGGGTCCTGAGCTGGACCTTCTCTTGCTTCTCCATAAAGCATGGGTGCTTCCCTCCTACAACCAGAAGGTGTTCATCATACCACAGTGTTGAACCTTTCAACAATCTTCCCCTCTGTTCTGCCCTGGTGAGACCACATCTGAGGTGCTGGGTCCAGTTCTGGGCTCCCCAGTTCAAGAGAAAGGTAACTAATGGAGAAAGTCTGGTGGAGGGCTCCAAAGATGCTGAGAGGCCTGGAGCTTCTCTGTGAGGAGGAAAGGTTGAGAGATCTGGGACTGTTTAGCCTGGAGAAGAGTAACTTGAGAGGGGATATCATCAATACTCAGCCAAGAGCTAAAGGGTGCAGGGCAAGAGGCTGGAGCCACACTCTTCTCAGTGGTGCCCAGTGACAAGACAAGGAGCACAACCTGGAACCCAGGAGGTTCCACCTGAACATGAAGAAAAACTTCTTTGCTGTGAGAGTTCAGAGCTCTGGAGACTGCTCAGAGAGGCTGTAGAGTTTCTGTCTCTGGAGAGACTTCAAACCTAGCTGGACACTGCAATCCTGGGCACCCTGCTGTGGGTGCCCCTGCTTTAGCAGGGGAGGTTGGACTGCATGATTTCCAGAGGTCCCTTCCAACCCCAAATATGCTGGGATTCCATGAACCTCAGCAGTTAGTGATTGCTTTTGCCAGGAGAGCTCTTTGCTTATCCCCAGAACACAGCAGTAATGCTGACACACCAGCTTGCTTGTTTCAACACACAGACCTCACAAGACAAGTTTTGGAAGGTTCTTCAAGGAAAAACTACAGTTCTGTGGCATGTCCCAGCCCCAGACAGGTGCTTTGCCTGGGCACTCTCTGTCCCATCCAAAACCAAGATGCCCCAGGACCTTTGCTGGTGCACTGAGCAGCAACATGTGCTTCAGCATCACAACCGACGCTGGAGCTCACAACCAGCGCCGAGGTTCCAAGTATGCTCATGCCCTTTCCCACTGCAGAGCCCCTGAGGACAGGCTTAAGGGGTAATAACACCTGGGACCAGCTCCAAGAATGGACCTGGACCTAGAGTTCACCAGCCACGAGGGTACACCCACACAGCACCCTTCCTTCATACAACTCAAAACAACCCCAGGCAGGATCCAAAAGAGAAGCCTGCTGAAAGCCGTGGGCGTGGGGATGGTGCAGAGGGACGAGGGAGGGGGAAATGTTCCTCCAACCCCCAGTTCCTGGGGGCAAGCACAAAGTCCCTGCTGCCAAACAGGTTTTCCTTCAGCTGAAGGAGAAACTCAAAACCACAAAAGCTGCTGCCACAGCACAAGTTTTGCAGGACTCAGGAGAAGTCCTGCTTTGAGTCGGCTCAGCAGCAATGGAGAGGAACCAACATATGAAGGTTGTGGGTTGTTACTGGGGTAATCATAGAATCACAGAAGGATAGGGGTTGAAAGGGATCTCTGGAGGTCATTCAGCTCAACACACCTGCTAAAGCAGGATCCCCTAGGGCAGGTCACACAGGAACACATCCAGACGGGTGTTGAAAGCCTCCAGAGAAGACAACTCCACAACCTCTATGGGCAGCCTGCTCCAGGGCTCCATCACCCTCACAGCAAAGAAGTTTCTCCTCATCTTCAGAGGTAACCTCCTGCATTCCAGTTTGTATCCATTGCCCCTTGTCCTGTTACTGGGTGCCACTGAGAAGAGCCCAGTCCCAACCCCTTGCCCCCCCCCCTTCAGCTCTTGCTGAGCATTGATGAGATCCCTCTCAGGCTGCTCTTCTCCAGGCTCAACAGCCCCAGGGCTCTCAGCCTTTCCTTCTCACAGAGATGCTCCAGGCCCCTCAGCATCTTCAGAGCCTCCCCTGGACCCTCTCCACTAGTTACCTGTCTCTCTCAAACTGGGGAGCCCAGAACTGGCCCAAATACTTCAGATGTGGCCTCCATTGGACAGAGTAGAGAGAATGGGAAGTGTCTGGAAAGGAAAATGCAAAGGCTTGCACAGAGGGATTTGGTGAACAGAAAGCAGAGAGCAGAACGGAGAAACCTACTCAGGTTTTACAAGGAGTTGAGCACCTGCTGAGGTGGGAATGAGGGAGGCCTGACAGCTCCGTGGAGAGTGTTCCCATCATCAACTCACAGCGTGGGAAGCATCAGAGACTTCAGCTGTGACCGTGCCAGGAGTACCTGCAGTCAGTTTGCGCATGAGGAGAAAGACAACAGAAAAGGAGGGGAAAAAGGAAGGAGAGACTCAGTGTTCAGCTTAGGCATTGAGGTGCTGCAGCAGGTCCTGAGAAGGGGAACAAAGCCGGGGAAGGGTCTGGAGAACAGGGCTGGTGAGGAGCAGCTGAGGGACCTGAGGTTGGTCAGCCTGGAGAAAGGGAAGCTGAGGGGAGACCTTCTGGCTCTCTACAACTCCCTCAAAGGAGGCTGAAGTGAGGCTGGTGTTGGTCTTTTCTCCCAAGTAGTAAGTAATAGAACAAGAGGAAGCGGCCTCAAGTTGCACCAGGGGACGCTGAGGTTGGACGTGAGGAAAAACTTCTTCACTGCAAGAGTGGTCAGGCATTGGAACAGGCTTCCCAGGGAGGTGATGGAGATCCCCCTGGAGACGTTCAAGAAACACACCACCATGGCACTTTGGGGCATGGTTTAACGGCCATGGTGAAGTTGGCTGAAGGTTGGGCTCGATCTTAAGGGTCTCTTCCGCCTGTCACAGCAATTCTGTGACTCTACAAACGCTGCGGAGCTGGAGCCGAGCGCCGAGGAGAAGGTTTCTCTAGGTGGTGACACCTCCTCATTGAGCAAGGCTGACCTCCCTGCCTGGAAGCAGCCTGTTATTTTTAACAGAGGGCTCTGACAGCAGAATCCCCACTGCTGGCTGCCCGCAGCTCCTCTGGCAGCTCGGGACAAGTCACCTGTAAATGCCAAGCAGAGCCAGAAACCCAAAACCGTTACTTACGAAGCCTGACGTCACCCTGGAGGGCAAGCAGCCAACTATGTGAACTTTTCCCAATTACTGCAGGGGAGAGGAGCCCCTGGGCCACCCATGCTCCACCCCTGGCCCCCAAGGACAAGCCCAGCAACAGAGGGAAGAGAGGCCTGACAACACAATGATCTATGGGCAAGGTCAAACCTCTGTGTGAGAGCACAATGACGGGAGGCTGGCTGGCCCGCTGAACCTGGGGAGGGTTCATCTGAGCTAGGAACAAGATAGGAATCCCAGAATCTCAGCATGGGCAGGGTTGGAAGGGACCTCTGGAGATCATTCAGCCCAACCCACCTGCAGGGCACCCACAGCAGGGTGCCCAGGATGGCAATGTCCAGGTAGGTTTGAAGTCTCTCCAGAGACAGAAACTCTACAGCCTCTCTGAGCAGTCTCCAGAGCTCTGAACCCTCACAGCAAAGAAGTTTTTCTTCATGTTCAGGTGGAACCTCCTGGGTTCCAGGTTGTGCCAGTTGCTCCTTGTCCTGTCACTGGGCACCACTGACAAGAGTCTGGCTCCAGCCTCTTGCCCTGCACCCTTTAGCTCTTGCTGAGCATTGACCAGATCCCCTCTCAGGCTGCTCTTCTCCAGGCTCTGCAGCCCCAGGGCTCTCAGCCTTCCCTCCTCACAGAGATGCCCCAGGCCCCTCAGCATCTTCAGAGCCTCCACTCAACTCCCTCCAGTAGTTCCCTGTCTCTCTTGAACTGGGGAGCCCAGAACTGGACCCAGGACTCCAGATATTGCCTCACTAGGGCAGAGTAGAGGAAAAGAACCACCCCTCCACCTGCTGGCCACACTCTTCTTTGTGTGCCTCAGGAGACTACTGGCCTGCTTGGCCACCAGGGCATATTGCTGGTGACCCTGCTGGCCACCAGCGCTCCCAGGCCTGTCTCTGCAGAGTTGCTTTCCAGCAGGTTACCCTTCACCTGTACTGCTGCAGGGAGTTGCTCCTCCCCAGATGCAGAACTCTACACTTGTCCTTGTTGCCCTTCTTGACCTTCATGAGGTTCTTGCACCTCCTGAGAGGTTCAACTGCCCAGCTTGTCCAGGTCAAGGACCCAGAAAGGACCTAGGAATTACCTAGGAGTCTTAGAAAGACAACATTTATGTTGGAGCAGAGAAGAAAATGCATGATGAGCTCCAAGGGGTCCTGAGCTGTGCTACCTGTGGCACAAGGACCTCTTCCTAGGGCAGTGGATCATCACCTCTGACTCTTTCTAATAAGACATAAGAGAGATATCACAGCAGCTTAGCTCACCTGTAACATGATCTGTCACCTCCCAGGCAGCACCAGCACTATGGCCAAGTCACAAAAAGGAGCAGAAAAACAAGCAGCAAGCAACCCAGCTGGAAGAAAAACACACACCCAAAAGAATCCCACCAGGAATTCCTCCATGAGGAACATTTTCTGGCTGGCCACCACTCTAGAAGAAGATCAAAACTCCACCACTGAGGTTTTCAAAGCTGCCAGAAGGATCCAAGCAGGCAGTGGCAATAAAATTAACAGCAGCTGAGCATTCAGCTGCCAGCCATAACTTACTCCTCACCATTTACACCCCATTTACTCATGCCTGGGCATCAGTAACACAAACCAGCTCCTTCTACTAACTTCTGCCACCAGCCTTTTGCCAAGCCAGCATTCCATGGCCCATCCCACCCCCCTTGTAGTGTTGGGCAAGGAAAATGAGAAATTGGGGGTTAGGGACTTTTTAGAAGGTGAGAATTGCAGGTGGCAGGGTGAAAGAGGTCTTACAAATCCCAGTGGAATTCCTCTCTGGGAAGAAGGAAATACAAACAGGATTTCCTCCTGTTCAGCAGCTTCACAGAAGGCAACTTCAGTGCTGGTGGTGGCAGAAGACAAGCAGGAAGCTGGCAACACAAAGCCCTGTCTTATCTCAGACTGAGTCAAGAGGAAAGCAAAGATAAATAGGAAAGGAGGTGATTCTCTTTCTCTACTTGCTCTCCCATCTGGAGTAGTGTGTCCAGCTTTGGAGCCTCCACAAGTATCCAACACAAGGAGGACACTGGAACATATTGCCCAGGGAAGTTGTGGATGCCCCCTCCCTGGGGGCATTCAAGGCCAGGTTGGATGAGGCCTTGAGCAATGTGATCTAGTGGAAGGTGTCCCTGCCCATGGCAAGGGGGTCGGAACTAGAGGATTTCCAAGGGCCCTTCCAACCCAAACCATTCTATGAATCTGTGCACTGTTAGTGTGGGTCCAGAAAAGGGACACACACTAGGGCTAGAGCACCACTCCTATGTGGTTGATGTTGCACTTCAGCAAAACAAAGATAGGGACCTGCTGGAGAAGGGCCAGAGGAGGGCACAACAATGATGCAAGCTGCTGGAACTCCTCTGCTGCAAGGACAGGCTGGGACAGTTGGGGCTGCTCAGCTTGGAGAAGAGAAGGCTCCAGGGAGACCTTACTTCAATCTTCCATCATTTGAGGGGAGCTACAGCAGAGCTGGAGAAGGACATTTTACAAAGGCATGGAGTGACAGGACCAGGGGTGAAGGCTTCAGACTGGAAGAAGCTGGATTTAAGAAGCAAGTCTTCCCCCTGAGCTGGGCGGGAGGTGAGGCACTGGAACAGATTGCCCAGAGAAGTTGTGAAGGCTCCATCCCTGGAGGCGTTCAAAGCCAGGCTGGATGTGGCCTTGAGCACCTGGTCTAGTGGAAGGCATCCCTGACAATGGCAGGGGGGCCGGAACTAGAGGATCTTTAAGGTCCCTTCCAACCCAACCGAGTCAGGGGTAAATCACAAACCCAGACTCACAGCTGTGCATCTCTCCTAACTGTGACTCTCATCAACCTGGTTTCCTTTGCCAAGGCATGTTGTGGATGGTGAATGCAATGTGACAGCTCTGCCACCTCACCAAAGCACCAGTTCACCAGTCAAAGCCTGCAAAGCTCTCTCAACAGGCAGTGTGCTGAGTCATGGTGCTTCCTCCACCCCACCACAAGTCCACACCACTCTCCACACCCAGGGAGCAAAAGCAATCAAAGGATGAAGCTGCATGGCACAGCCAGAGAGACATCCCTGGCAGCATGGCAATCACAGAAACATTTTAGTTGCAAAAGACCTCTGAGATCATCAAGCCCAACCATTAACCCAGCACTGCCAGGTCACCACTAGACCATGGCCCTCAGCAGCACACCTACACAGCTTTTCAATTCCTTCAGGTCTGGGGCCTCCACCTCTTCCCTGGGCAGCCTGGGCCAGGTCTTGACAACCCTTTCCATTAAGAAATTTTTCCTCATGTCCAACCTAAACCTCCTCTGGTGCAACCTGAGGCCACTTCTTCTCATTCTATCAACTGATACTAGAGGGAGGAGACTGACCCCCACCTCACTTCAACCTCCTTTCTGGGAGTTGTAGAGAGACAGAAGGTCTCTCCCCAGCCTCCTCTTCTCTAGACTAAACCACCCCAGTTCCCTCAGGTGCCCCTTGTAAGCAGAAGGGGGCCAGCCTGTTTTCAAAGGTGCCTTGTGACAGAACAAGGGGCAATGGATACAAACTGGAATCCAGGAAGATCCACCTCAACGTGAGGAAAAGCTTCTCTGCTGTGAGGGTGATGGAGCCCTGGAGCAGGCTGCCCAACAGTTTGTGGAGTCTCCTCCTCTGGAGGCTTTCAACACCCATCTGGATGTGCTCCTGTGTGACCTGCCCTATGGGATCCTGCTTTGGCAGAGGGGTTGGACTGGATGATCTCCAGAGGTCCCTTCCAACCCTTAAAGTTCTCCAGTTCTATTAAATCAGTTGTAGTGAGGTGGGGGTTGGTCTCTTCTCTCTAGCATCAGGTGACAGAACGAGAGGAAGTGGCCTCAAGTTGTACCAGGGGAAGTTTAGGTTGGACATGAGGAAAAATTCCTTTACTGAAAGAGTGGTCAGGCACTGGAACAGGCTGCCCAGAAGGTGGTGGAGTCACCATCCATGGAGATGTTCAAGACACCTGTGGGCATGGCACTTAGGGACATGGTTTAGTGGCCATGGTGGCGTTCAGTCAATGGCTGGACTTGATGATCCCAGAGGGCTTTTCCAACCCAGTTCCCTGATTCTCTGAAAGAAGTTCATCTCAAGATCGCACAACCCATTTCCAGGATGATCTTGAACCATCAAACCCAGTGAACACCAAATCATTTAAGGACCAGAACCAAGACCACAATAAAAGCTCCCTAGAGAAATCCACCTCTTGCTTTGTCCACCTCCTCCTTCCAGCCAGCTCTGACTGTGCCTCAGCAACCCTCAGCACGCAGCTGAGGAGTCCTGCCTGCAAGGGGAACATTACAGAGGGGAAAAGCCACCAAGAGGAACCTCTCAGCAGCATCTTTGTAATATCCTCTAAATTCCAACCCCCCCTCTCCTCACCCTGCTGCTGCTGCTGCTGAACAATGCAGTTTGAAATTCAATTAAAGTGATTATCTGTTGTGGTAAAAAAAAAAACCCACCCACAAATTGTGTCCAGCATCTATCCTGCAGCAGTTTTTACACCTTTTAGCCTCATTATTTTCTAACTGTTTCCTCCTGTTTATGCTGCTTTCAACTTAAATTGCTGATAGTATGAGGGCCCAAAAGCAAAAACAAAAAGGGAAGAAAGAGATAAAACAAAAAATGAGCACACCTTGTCTGAAGAAAATTGATTCTCTTTTCTTTTCCCCCCTTTCTCACCCCCACCCCCCCCTCCTGGAGAGGAAGAAGAAGGAAGGGAGGGGGGG
Organism: Dryobates pubescens; assembly: GCF_014839835.1. NCBI lineage: Eukaryota > Metazoa > Chordata > Aves > Piciformes > Picidae > Dryobates > Dryobates pubescens. The sequence goes on along the minus strand of NC_071625.1, from coordinate 13,714,841 downwards.
TTGGGAAGGGGGGGTGGGGGGAGGGGGAGGAGGTGATTGCCAGGTTTTATATACTCAGTTCCTGGTGATCATTAGTAATTCAATTTTCTTTTTATTAGCCCCCTTATCTGCTGAGCAATACAGTGGCAGAGCTGACCTCTTTCACATGGGTAAATGTTTAAAATCTTTCTCCTGATTAATTTTGCCAGTTAAGGAAGCAAGGGGGGGGGGGGGGGGGGGGGGAGGAAAAAATAAAAAGAAGAGGAGGGAAAAAAAAAAAGGAAGAAGAAGAAGAAGAAGAAGAAATAGCCCAGCTCTTAACCATCACAATGAATAAAGCTTAATGTTGATTGTGATGGAATTTCTAATGCCAGGGAAATTGATTGAGCGCAGCAATTACACCTCAATAGTAACTCAAGGGAAATGGGAATAGTTTTCTCCTTTGGCCATAGCCCTTTTGGTTATTTAAAACAATCCAATTTGCAAGGATAATTATATATTAGTGTTTTATCTGCCACTTGAAATGAACATGGGAGTTTTGATACTGGCCCGGCATTAGCAGGTTATTGCTGCAAATTACTTGATATCTGCTTTCTTTCACATAAAAGAAGAAATTAGGCCATCAATAACCAGAAAAAGGTGGACCGAGGAGATGAGAGGGGCACGAGTGCCCTCTGCAGGGCTGCCTGCAAGACAGAGCCTGCAAACGTCCCAATTCCGCCCTCCCTGCAAAGCCAGATTCCCCAAACGTCCCAATTCCGCCCTCCCTGCAGAGCCAGATTCCCCAAACGTCCCAATTCCGCCCTCCCTGCAAAGCCAGATTCCCCAAACGTCCCAATTCCACCCTCCCTGCAAAGCCAGATTCCCCAAACGTCCCAATTCCGCCCTCCCTGCAAAAAAAAAAGCAGGGGAAGGTTCTCCCAAACTCCCAATTCTGCCTTCCCTGCAAGAAGAGATCCCCAAACTCCCAATCCTGCCCTCCCTGCAGGAAGGGATCCCCAAACTCCCAATCCTGCCCTCCCTGCAGGAAGGGATCCCCAAACTCCCAATCCTGCCCTCCCTGCAGGAAGGGATCCCCAAACTCTCAATTCTGCCTTCCCTGCAAGAAGGGATCCCCAAACTCCCAATCCTGCCCTCCCTGCAAGAAGGGATCCCCAAACTCCCAATCCTGCCCTCCCTGCAAGAAGGGATCCCCAAACTCCCAATCCTGCCCTTCCTAGAAGAAGAGATCCCCAAAAGTCCCAGTTCTGCCCTCCCTGCAAAGAAGGGCAGGGAGAGATACCCTGAAATTCCCAATTCTGCTCTCCTTCCCCAAAATTCCATATTCTGCCCACCCTGAAGGAAGAAATCCCCCAAAACACCTGCTTCTGTCCTCCCTGCAAAGAAGGGAACAAAATTCCCACTACTGCCCTCCCTGGGAAAAAAAAGGGCAGAAAATAGAATAGAATAGAATTAACCAGGTTGGGAAGGCCCTTTGAGATCATCGAGTCCAACCTATCATCCAACACCATCTAATCAACTGAACCATGGCATCAAGCACCCCATCCAGTCTCTTCCTTAAACACCTCCAGTGATGGTGACTCCACCACCTCCCTGGGCAGCACATTCCAATGGCCAGTCACTCTCTTCCTAACTTCCAGTCTAAACCTCCCCTGGCACAGCTTGAGACTCTGTCCTCTTGTTCTGGTGCTGGTTGCCTGGGAGAAGAGACCAACCTCACATCCTCATAGCAATTGAAAATCCGTGTGGATGTGGGGCTGAGGGACATGGTTTAGCAGCACACTTGGTAGTGTCCAGTTAATGGTCGATCTTAAAGGTCTTTTCCAGCCCAAATGAGTCTGTGATCTGTTAAAGGTTCACGCCTGCAGGCACTCACCTGCTTTCCACCCAAAACAAGAAAGGACTTCAGCCTGCAAGACGCCAAACAAGCTGTTGAGAAAGAGCTGGGGATTTCCACATCCACACTGCTCACACAGGACCTGTAGGACAGGAGGAGCAAGCACATCCCTCTCCCACCACATTTGGATCAAACCTCACTCAGAAGTTGCTACTTTCCCTTCAAATCGGTGAGAAAAAGGTCTCACCCTTCTGCTTTTGGGCACAACCCCAGCTCCAGCATGGAGAAAGCAGACAAAGGCAGTCCAAGCCAGGACAGGGCCAAAAGGTGGTGTTGGCCCAACATATCACCACCAGTTTCTTGTATTTTATATTGCATTGGCTGTTTTCTGTGACAAAAGCAACCAAAAAAAAGACAGTTCAGGGCAGACTTCTGCCATTTAGACAACAAAACTGCCACAACCCCTTATTGGTAGGAATAGAGTAGAATAGAATAGAATAGACCAGACCAGACCAGAAGGGACCTTTGAGATCATCAAGTCCAACCTATCACCCAACACCATCTAATCAACTAAAGCATGGCACCAAGCACCCCATCCAGTCTCTTCCTAAACACCTCCAGTGATGGTGACTCCACCACCTTCCTGGGCAGCACATTCCAATGGCCAATCACTCTTTCCATGAAGAACTTCTTCCTAACATCCAGCCTAAACCTCCCCTGGTGCAGCTTGAGACTGTGTCCTCTTGTTCTGGTGCTGGTTGCCTGGGAGAAGAGACCAACCCCCACCTGGCTACAACCTCCCTTCAGGTAGTTGTAGAGAGCAATAAGGTCTGCCCTGAGCCTCCTCTTCTCCAGGCTAAAGCAGAAAAGTCACTTCAGAAATGACAGAGCAGGAGCTTGGTGTTTAGCCTCCAAATCAAATCCTTTGGTTCTCCGAGGCCAAATAAAACCCAAAGCCAAAACCAGATGGTTGAGGGGTTTCCCATCCTTAATTGCCTGTTTCTTGCATCCAAGAAGGAATTGCAAAATGAGGGCAGAGCCCAGGAACCTTCCCCAGCACAACTCCCACACAGTTAGAGCCTGAACCTCTAATTCTTACCCCTAAGAGCTCTTCCAACTATGGTAAATCACAATAAAACAAACATGTAAGATATCCCTTAATTACCTCATTCTAGTGTTGCCAGTGTTTTATCTAGCTAACAATACCTGAAGAGTTCCTTTGAAAGAGAAAAGGAACAGAAATCACAGAGGTAACTTGCACTCATTCTGATGCAACACTGTGGTGCCAGTGGCCAGAGGAGCATCCTGATGATCCTCCAGCTTTTTCCTGCAACCACTGCCCTTTATCCCTCTTGGACCAGATCCAGCTCCCTGATTCAGGTTTACATTGTCCAGCTTCAATCCTGAATTTGCCAGTTCAGTAGATAAGGTAACTATGAACCTTGAAATTCCACCAGAAGGCTCAAAAAATGCAGGTGCCCAATGAAACAAATCCAGTGAAACCAAGTCAGACATGGGGGAGGCTTCATCAGGCTCATGACTGGGACCAAAGTGAGTTGTGAGTGCAGTCACAACTCCCAAAGTCATTATCTCCAACTTCTCCTTCCCTCCAAAAGAGCCCAAGAAGTTATATGAGAGAGAAGAGGATAGAGAGGAGGGAAGGGGAGGGAGGAGAGAGGAGGGAAGGGGAGGGAGGGGAGGGAAGGGAGAACACAAAAACTAAAGAATTCTTTAATATTAATGGCACATGAATATTAAGTACTAAGTGGTCAAGAAGTCCAACATCTAAAGGCTGTTTCATCAACATTTATTTGCCTCTGCTAAGCATCAGAACATTTTCTATTCCTCTGCTTTGGCCAAGCCCTTGAGCTCCTCCTACACACACATGCTGCTTGGTGTGGAAGTACCTGGATGATGGAGAGAGTACAAACTGTGCCAGAAATGCTTCATCATTCTCCTGTCCCATCAGAACAGCTTCCATGTGGGACATGCCCTGATTTCTGAGTGGTTATTAAATGTTCCACTTCATCACATGGGTATTTTGGATTTAACTGCTGAAGAGCTGCCCCACTACAGGAGATCAAGCAGGTCCATTTGGGTCCACAAGGGGAACTGGAGAGTCAGGAGATGGAGAGACCATTGTGTTACATCCCTGGGAATAGCAGGAGCAACATTTTCGGTCACGCCACATATCCCCAAAGCCTGTTGAACAGGACCAGCAGGAGAGAGCAAAGCTGTGTCACCACAGAAGGGACTGACCTGGCTTTTTACACCCACACTGTGGAGCACCAAGCAGGACATGCTCCTCCTCAGCTGTCCTGTCTTTAGCCCTGACTCACACTAACTGGTGGTAAACCACTCAGTCATCCCAGGACAGTCACCAGTCTAGCCCCAGAAAGCTCCCAGCTTCAGCTCCTCTCCTCATCTCCCTCCTCTCCTCTAATCTCCCCTCTTCCCCCTCCTCTCTCTCCATTTAACTTCTTGGGCTCTTCTGGAGGGAAGGACAAATTGGAGTTCCTAGTCTCACAAGCCCCACACTGCTCCCAGATGGCCCCAGTAACATCTCCACACCCCATCTACTTCTCTCACACACTTGTTTTGTGAGAAATGGCAGCACTTAAACCCCATGCACAGGATGAAACCCCACACTTTGCACAGGAAAGTGAAATAAAGAAAAGCCTACAGGTCCCAAGGATTCAAGCCCAAAACCTCAATTCTACTCAAAGGAACCAAATGCACAGCTAGTTATGAAGGGTCAAGCTCTGCTGGAGTTGGTTGTTTGGCCTACATCTCAAGGATGCTGCTTCCCCAAGGAAAAGCAGGAACAGGTAGGGCAGGCACCTTGGGTGGTCCTCAACCACAGCCAGATGCCCAGCACGCAGCACCAACCCTGCCAAAATTCATTTCAAAGCAGTCAGGACTCTCTCAGACTGAATTTCTCTGCTAAGTGGAGAAGGAAAGCAGCCATGCATCGCTCAGCAGCTGCCAGCAGCACAAGAAGAAGGAAACCAAGCCCTCTGGGATCCCCTGGATGATGGTAAAACAGCTTGGATTACCAGCGATCAGCTACTCGTGTGATGTCAGCACTGAGTATTCCATGTCCCAGCAGCAAGGAGACAGCCTGGAGGTGAGGTAAAGCTGACAAGAACTGTCCAACTTACACCACTGCACTGTGTCATGGAGAGCATCTCCAGAAGAGGACACACACCCAAGTCCTCAAAGTCCCCATGTCAAGAAACAACAGACCCAGCAAGAGATCTCAACTGCACAAGGTCCTCCTAGCATAAAGATGTTTAATTCAGCACTCTGGAGAGACTGGACAAAGCAACAACCTCCTGCCCCCCACCCTGGAGAGGAGAAAAGCAGCCTAAAAGAGTCCACCAAAGCTGCAGGTGAATGGACCCCAGTGCTAGACCATTTTCCTCTGGAAACCATCCAGTCCAACCCCCCTGCTAAAGCAGGGTCACCCACAGCAGGATGATCAATGTCCAGGTAGGTTTGGAATCTCTCCAGAGGAGACTCCACAACCTCCCTGGGCAACCTGCTCCAGCACCCTCAAAGTCAAGAAGCTTCTCCTTACACTTCTCCACACACCAGAGTTTCCTGACATCCAGAAATGGAGCACAATTCAGCCCCAAAACCAGGCTACCACCGGAACACTGGATTATCAAGGCAACATCAAAGGCCTCTTCCATGATGCACTGACCACCTGCTGAAGCACCAAACCCAGCTGGTTTCTGCTCTGACTGTTGCCAACCCAAACCAGCAGGACATGGACACAACCAACTTGTTCACAAATATGATGGATCTCACATTCCTCTAATTATAGTGGTTGAAAACAAATTCCATGGACACCTGCAGCTGCTGCACAGGTCCATTAGGTAGGCCTGTAGCTGCTAGAGGAACATCTCATGGTGGCTTTTGTCTGGCACCACAAGACAGATTGGTCTTAGAGATGTGTTCCTACCTCTGCCATCCTCTTCCTCCCTTGAGCAAGTCCAATAAAACCACAACAAACCCAATGGAGGTGACCAAGCACAGGACAGCTGTGGGGTAAGGCAGAAGCCTTACTCCAACCAAAGTTCTCCTCAATGTGTCTCACACATGGACTCCCACCTGTTCCATTCTTGAGCAAGTCCAGTAAAACCACAATAAAACCAAGCAACAGCTTAAAAACGGAGGTGACCAAGCACAGGACAGCTCTGGGGTAAGGTTAGAAGCCTTACACCAAACAAACTCCTCAATGTTTCCTCCAGGACCAACAACAACAGATTCCCCTCCTGGAGGACCCACAAAACCGTTTCCAAATCCAACAGTCTCCCTTGGAACCAGCACACAGCCAATAAGCACCATGGGATGGTTGTTCCTACCTTCCCTGGTGGAGCCCTGCATCCTGGTGGCAGGCAGCCTGCAGAGCCTGTGCTTGGTAATCTGCACCAGGCCCTTGGGTGAGGAACGTTTTGGTGTCACAGAAGTTTTCCCCTTCAAGGAGTTCTTCTTCCTGAGGTGGAAGTGACCTTTCAGAGGTGTGGTGGAAGAGATGTTCTTCTTATCTGTTGGAGAGCTGGGAAGGAGAACACCACAGGGTTAGTATATAGTAGACTTGACCAAAACACACTTGGTCCCTTTGCCCAGAGCTGAGATGGAAGGTGGATCATCAAGATCCATGCTTTCTCCAGCAGTTTAAGACACTTGTCCTTTCCCCATCCCCCAACAGAGTGAGGTGATAGAGTCTGGAAATCAATCAAAACAGCTTCTTCCTTTCCTTTGAATATTTTGCTGTTACTCAGGTCAGGGAGGATTCTCCTCAGTGCTGAAGCAAAGCCTTTGGAGAACAGGGATGGGAGAGCTCTCTGTGAAAGGCTGAGGTCCAGAGTTACACAGATTGGTCAAACAATTAAAACTTCAGACCTTCCAACCCTGGAAAGTGCCCTCCAGACAAAAAAAAGTCACCATGCTTGGAAAGACAAAGGTAAACACATCCTCCAGAACATAACGACCCTCTTGGAACAAGTTCTTTACCATGAAGGTAGTGGAACACTGAAACAGGTTGCCCAGGGAGGTGGTTGAGGTCCCATCCCTGGAGATATGCAAAGTGAGGCTCAGTGGGGCTCTGGGCAACCTGATGTAGCCAAGGATAGAATCATAGAATGGTCTGGCTTGGAAAGGACCTGCAAAGATCATCTAGTGAAACCCCCTCTGCAGTAAGCAGGGTCATCATCAACTAGATCAGGTTGCCCAGAGTTAAGATGCCCCTGCTTACTGCAGGGAGCGGGGGTTGGATTAGATGACCTTTGAGGTCCCTTCCAACCCAGACCATTCTATGACTATAAATTTCACTTCTAGCCATGACATAGGTGACAGGACACAAAATGTGACCAGCAATGACAGCACTCTGAAAACACCACCAACTTACCCCAAGTTGCCTTTCTTCTTGATGATTTTGGTCCGACTCTTCACTTTGTAACTGGAGAGTGTGGCATCACCAAAGGACTTGGGCCCACCAAGACCACCAGCTGCTGCGCTGGGAGGTGGTGGAGCAGCCCCAGCTCGAGGGAGGTTGGGAGCTGGAGGCTTTTTCTGATCCTCAGATCTCCACCTGAATGCAGACTTGGAGGTGGAGGGCAAGGTCTGCAGGCTGGAGGCTTTCCACTTGTATTTGCTGGGAGAAACACCCACTTTGGACTGCAGCCCCGATTTCTTCAGCTTTGTCCCCAAATCTGCTTTTGGTGACACCTTAGCAGCTCTGTCAGCTCCACCAACAACCTTCTTTGTGCTTTCCAAAGCTCTAGGGCTGGCCCATCTCTTCACAGCACGAGAGCACTTCCCAGGGCTGGCAACCCAGGTGTAATTAGTTTTCCTGAACTTTGGGGATTTGCTGGAGACGGATGTTGAGGCAGCTCTTTGGAGAGTGGTGGCTTTGGGGGCTACAGAAAACCTGCTCTTAGCTGCAGTCATCCCCGCCACCAAATTGGCAGCCTGAGGACCGCTGGAGCCCATCTCGCCACTTCCACACAGCTCCGGCTCTCTGAAACCATCCCCGACCCGCTCACAGCTGGGCTGACCAGGGGCTGGAGGCTCTGCCTTCCTCCTGCCCAGGTGTCCAGAGGGTGGAGCGTGCCCCGGCAAGACCAAAGGACGCTGCTGCGGCTCGGATCGGAGCGTGACAGCACTTTCGCTGCTGCCGCCGCAGGGGGCGAAGGAGCTGTCGCCAGCCAGGTGAACCTTCCGAGGCCTCTCCGACGAGCTCACGAAGCGGTGAGAGGAGCTGAAGGAAACCGAGAGAGAAGCTCTTCTCTCCTCATTTTGGCTCCTGGGCTGAGACCTCGGCGTCTTTCTACCGTCACCCCCGGCGGCACCAGCCGCCGTCTGCAGCCCAGAAAACTCGCAGCAAGAGCTCCCGTCGCCAAACCCTTCTGCCCTCACAAAAGGACCAGCCCTCTGGGGCAGCTGGATCCCCACAACGATGTTGCCGTCCCTGGTTAAGTCCACGTGTCTCTCTGGAGATGAGGACTCTGGTAGCTCAGGTCCTTGGTTGTCCTCAAGGCTTCCAAACACCTGAGAGGTGCTGGCTCTTCCACCACTTCCATCGTCGCACATTGATCCTGGTGGATGATTGACAAGGGAATATTTTTTCCTCCAGGAGTGACTCTGCTGGGGTTGGAAATCCCTGGGAGCTTGCTGGGGGTACCTGGTGGAAAACGTCCCCCTCCTGGCGAAGGAAGGTTGGCGAGGGTTGCTCCAGCGTGGGGCTGCGGAAGGAGGTGGCCGTGGGGCGTCCCCATGAGCGTTTTTATGGTCATTGATGAGACCTGAGGAGGAGAAGTTGATGGCTGTTAACCATAGAATGGCTTGAGTCGGAAGGGACCTTAAAGATCATCCAGGTCCAACCCCTGTGCCAGGGGCACGGACACCTCCCACTAGACCAAGTTGCTCAAAGCCTCACCCAGGGGAGTGTGTGGCCTTCCAAATGAGGAACAGAGCGAGTTGGTGTTAAGCAGTAATACTGAAGCTGCCCAGAGCTAGGAAAGAGCATGAAAAACATCCCCCACCACACTCCTGTCATGGGGCACATCCCACCCCTGTGCCACCAGCCCCAGGGGCTGTGGAGCAAAGAACATCACTTCCCCCCACCAGCCAGGAGGCTCACAAGACCTGCAGGCACCCATAGTGGGGGGCTCACCTCACACGGGGAACCTCAGACATTCTCAGAACTCCCAGGAAGCCTCTCACCAGCTACTTCCCCTCATTGACTCCTGGGTCCCCTCACAAGCCACAGATTCTGGAATACCTTCACACCCCCTGCCCGGACGCTAGGGCCCCCTTACAACCCGACCCGCACCCTCTCAGACCCTGGGATGTCCCACCACCACCCGAAGTCTCCGGGGTCCCTCACATGCCCGCTCCGGGATCCCAGGGTCCTTCACATGCCCCCTCTCTCCCTCTCAGACTCTGCGTTCCACTCACAACCCTCCTCAACCGCCACCTCCCCGGAACTCCGGGTCTCCTCACAACCCGCCCCTAAGCCCCAAGACCCCGGAATCCGCCTCACGACCCTCTCCCCTCGGCCCCAGACCCCCGCGATCTCCTTGCAGCAGCCACCGCCCGGCCGAGACATACCCTGCAGCAGGCGGATCTGCCGCCACAGCCTCTCCCTCTCCGCCATCCCCGCAACGGCTCCGCGTCACCGCCCGCATCCGCTGACGTCATCACCCTGCGACGGCACATGTGGTTGGTCACGTGGCACCACCCCCACGTGATCCGGTGGCGTCCGTTGCTTAGCAACAGAGGGGCGTGAGGCCCGCGCGCCGCAGGGGCCTGAGCCTGCGCTGGACCCGGGCCGAATGCCCACCGCCGAGCTTGGCGGGCTGCGGCTCTCTCCGCCTCTGTCCCCAGCCCGGGATAACCCGGATGTCCCCAGCCTCTGTCCCTTGCCCAGCCTGCTCCAGCTGTCCCCATTTCCTGTTCCCATTTCCTGTCTCCAAGCCCAGCCCAGCCCAGCTGTCCTCAGGCCCTGCTGGGCTATCTTGTCTGTTCCCTGGCTCCAGACTAGCTCAGTCTAGTCGTTCCCCAGACCCTGTCCCTGAGCCGAGCGTGATCTGGCTGTCCTCATCAGCTCTACCCAGCCCAGCTTCATCCAGCCATCCCTTGTCCTCATTCTAGCCTGCTCCAGCTGTCCTCAGCCCTTGTCCCCAGCCTAGAATATCCCAGGTGTCTTTTGTCCACAGCACAGCCTAGTCTGGCTCTCCCCATCCTCTTTCCCCAGTCTGGGCTGTCCTGTTTCTTGTCCTCAGTTCAGCCTGGTCCAGCTGTTTCCATCCTCTCTCCCTAGTATATGCTATCCCGGCTGTCTCTTGTCTTGCAATGAGCCTGGTCAGGCTGTCCCCATGTCCTGTCCCCAGCCCAGCCTGGTCGACCTGGCCGTCCTGCATCTCCTGTCCCCATCTCAGCTTGGTCCAACAGTCTCCACCCACTGTCCCCTGTCAGTCCCATCCAGCTGTCCTGTCCCCATTCCCTGGCCCTTGCCCACCTCTGCCCTCTCCCATCACCAGTGCCTGCCCACTGCCACCACCCCACCCCAGCCTATGCCTGCAGGAGTGAGGAGGATTTCCTGGTGGCCCCATAGGGCCATCTCCAGCAAGAATATTTCATTTCACACATTAGCTTTGTGAGTCCTTATTTCTCATACTTAATTGTTTGAAATGTTTGGCAGAAGAACCAGTCCTGAAGCTGCAAAGTTTCATTAAAGTTTGCACCTTCTAATTAAGCAAGAAAATGAGTTAAGTGACTCTTAGTCATGTTTTGTGACACATTTCATGGGCAACTCTCAGAGCAGTTCATGTTCCCCCCCCCCCCCATTTCTCAATTCCTCCCAGAAACCAGCAGCAAATTGTGCACAGAAGGCATTTCTCTTTGGTCTGATCTAAGTCCCCACCCCCTAAAAGACTTTCTTTGGCCTGAACTGTACCCCTGGAACTACTGCTCAGGAAAGTGCTGGAGTCCCTACCCAGGGAGGGATTGAAAAGCTGTGTAGATGTGATGCTGAGGGACATGTCTTAGTGGCAGATTTGGGGTGGCTGTGTTGGGGTAATGATTGGACTCAACGATCTTAAAGTTGTTATCCCTCCTCAACAATGTTATGATTCCAGAAAGTCAGATGGCCCCATGTTACCAGTACAAATCAGGAGTGTCTGTGAAGTGTATCCATCCAATCAAGGGAACATAGCTTCCATGGGCTCTAATCCTGAAGGAGTTTGGTTTCTGAGTAATTTCAGATCAAACTCCATAACTTTAAACAAAGCTGCCACAGAACTCACATCTGCAAAGGAGATAAAAACCCAGGCTCTTTGAAACAATTTGGGGGGAAAGAAAAGGCTGAGCCAAGAAGCTGTCCCAGCACAACCCAATTTCCTCCTGAACACTCCCATGATAAGAACTTCATAAAAGCAACCGATCATCAACCTCAAATCATCTGAAACAGAAGCTGTCCCCTGGGACATCTCACTTCCCGTCGCAGTTAGGGGAGTACTGCCTGTCCCAGCGCTGATCAGATGATGTCCTTGGGGCCAGCTCATGATTTGCCTGCTTGGCAAGGTAGATTTAGTAAATTATTTACAACATGTTAGTGGCCTTTTAAAGGGACTCAGAGGTGGAATATGGGGAAGAGCCACGCCACAGGAATAAACCACTTTGTATGGACGGCAGCAAAGGCTTCGAAATACAAAGCAGTTGGGGAGTGTGGTCCTTACTAGCTTCCCCTCAAGCCCTAAGACTGAAAACACGAAACAAAACAACAAAAAAAAAACCCTCCCTAACCCTCACATCCTCTCTTATTGCAAAATCCTGCATGTAAAAGAACAGGCTGGGGAACCAGGCAGGCAAGGATGGCAGATCTCCTCCCTTTGGGTGGCCTCAGATCAGTTTCAATTGATCACAAAAGCCCCACCCCCAAGTTTTGTAACCTCTTTAAACTGGCAGAAATTGGCACTTCTGCCAAAAAGAATCCTCCTCCGCTCCCAGCTGCTCGTTCCCTCCCTTGTGCTGGCACAAAGATTTGAGTGGTTTGCATAAATGAGCCAGAGCGAGCTGCTCTGAATTAAAATTAATTCAAGGCACGCAGAAGAGAAGCTAATTTTTCACGTAGGGAAGCCATGAATCCAGCACTCCCACAAAGCCCAGATTTGGGAAAGAGCGAGCTAAAAGCAGAGGGTCCTCTTTTGCCAATCTGCCCCAAAATATCTAACTAGAAAAAGCAAAGTGTAGGGGGAAAAAAAATTAAATAGCCACTGAGCTCCTCTTGCTGCTGGAGGCTGAGCGATGTCGTGGCTTCCTCCACCTAAATTCCAACTTCGGATCCACAGCTCAGGAGTCCTTGCCACGGCTGTACAGGCACTGATGCAGGAATTGGGCATCCATAGATTCATAGAATGGTTTGGGTTGGAAGGGACCTTGAAGATGACCTAGTTCCAACCCCCCTGCCATGGGCAGCGACACCTTCCCTGCCAGGAACACCATCCCTACCTGATTACTCAAGGCCTTATCCAATCTGACCTTAAACACCTCCAGGGAGGGAGCATCCATGACCTCCCTGGGCAATCTACCTCCATATGGTCTTCATAATGCTTCAGCAGAAGGATTTAGGACACAACCACTACAAATCTGGACTGTTATGGAGATGATAAGGCTGCAGAAACAGAGGTTGCAAACAAAATGAGGACACCCATATTAGAGCTCAACACTTCTTGACCCCTCAGGAACACACTTAGAATCATGGACTCATAGACTCAGATTCATGGAATGGTCTGGGTTTGAAGGGACCTTTAGGAGATCATCTATTTCCACACACCCCCACCATGGGTAGGGACACCTCCTATTAGAACAGGTTGCTCAAAACTCCATTCGAAGTGGCTTTGAACATTCCCAGGGTTGGAGCCTTCACAGCTTCCCTGGGCAACCTGTTCCAGTGTCTCACCACCCTCATGGTGAATACCACACCTTAAAGCTTACCTTAAAACTTCCCATCATCCCCAGGTAACCTCTCAGTCCTCCCCAGAACCTTCATGCAATGCTCCAACTGAAACTCCCAGGTACCCTCAGAGAGAAGAATCACTCTGCTGTCCTATACAAGATGCTCCTACAAATGGATCCCAGGCAGTGCTGGAGGATCTGGGGATCCCAGGAGATCCCTGTGCCTTCTAAACCCACTCATAAGAGCAGGCAGCAGAAACACCAGTGCCTCCCACTCAGCCTGTCATCAGGTCTCTTCAATCTGCTGGTGCAGTGATGAAGTTTGATGGTTTAACCTTGTCTCAGCAAGCCACTGAGAGACTCCAGATGAAACCAAAGCTGATGAGGCCACGATTCTGAACGTATGAGTGCCTTAATTGGGTCCTGTCACAGCCTTGTCACTGGATACATCATTATGGGGGCTGTTGAAGGCCATTAGAGGGATTAGCTCCATGTTTATTTTGGGCTGAATCAGGCAGTTTAATTTCTTTTACATGTTTCAGTCTCCCTCAGGCATTTTCTCACCCTGCCAGTGCAGCACCAAAAACCTGCTCTTACTTTTTACTGGGTTTTTAATTAAATTAGACTCACAAACAAGTGCCACATGAGTGTGGTGCTACCAACAAAGAACCTGCACTGTGAATCCCTGCACCTCTTTGATGTCTGGCTTGCAACGGGCATGGAGTGGTGAAGCAGCTGAATGGCAGCATCTTTGTCCCTCCTTTGCCCCCTGCACACATCTCAGGGGAGATACAGGCAAGGACAGCTTGCCCCAAGGCAAGATGCTCCTCACAAGTCCCAGTTCATGCTTCAAATGGTGTCCCTGCTCTACTGGATGCCCCCACCTCAGCACATTTCTTCTTGTGGTGAGCACTCAAGGAAACCCTAATGAGCATCAGAGGAGGATCACAGAGTCATAGACTGTTTTGCATTGGAAGGGACCCTTGAAGGTCATCTAGTCCAACCCCCCTGCAGTCAGCAGGGACATCTGCATCTAGAGCAAGTTGATCAGAGTCTCAGCCTGACATCATCTTAGGCTCTATGTGCTGCTGGAATTCAGAGCATACTCCAAACCCATGGACATGCTCAGCCTCCAGCAGCAAGAAGAGCTTCAGCAGCTCTTTAACACTGAAGAAAGTTTCTTCTCCAATAACTTTTTGCTGTTTTAACTTGAGGGAGAAAAAAAAACCTGCTTCCCAAGGGCAAAAACCCTCTAAAATCTCATTTTTGCTGATAATAGCAAGACTCAGGAGCGCAGGGCTCAAGGGAAGGAGATGTCTCCTGGGCTAGATGGAAAACAGAGACTAAAAGAATGTGCTGCATGATCCTAAAGGGAAAGCTGCTGTCATTTATCAAGTGGGCAGCACTTTTCTGCTGTCTTGTCTCTTTTGTTGGCCCTCTTTCTTGCCTTCAGTCTCACTGCTGGTGCTGGAGTTGCACCCAGACCTCTCTGGAGAACTCAGAGCAATGATCTGTGTGCTCCCACATCACTGTCATTCCCAGTTGGGGTGATTATTTTCATAGAATCTCACAGAACTGTTGAGGTGGGAAGAGGCCCCTGAGATCATCAAGTCCAGCTGCTCACCTAGAGCTCACAGTCCCACCACTACGCCTAAGCCACTGCTACTAAGTCATGTCCCTCAGCACCACGTTCATGCACCTTTTAAGTACCTCCAGGGATGGTGACTTCACCACTGACTTGGGCAGCCTGTTCCAATGCCTGACCACTCTTGCAGGAAAGAAATGTTTCCTCAAGTCCAGCCTAAACCTCTTGGGGGCAGGGGGGAGCCTGGGAGTAGGTTCTGCTCTACTGCTTGACCTTGCAGAGGACTTTGCTCCTCAAGCACTTGGGCATTGGACTGTTCCCTACTTGGAAAGGTTATGAAAGAAATCCATACATTGCCATTTGTAGATGTTTGCGTTAGAAGCTCAGTTTGCTGAGCTTCAACCTGCTCTGCTGACCGCTGTGGTGTGGTGGAATCTGGATGGAGAGCACTCCCAGCTGGAGATCCATGCTTGTCCTCAGCCAGCACCATTGCAACACCAGCTGCTGTGTCAACATCCCCACGCTGCCCGACCTGCTGCTCAGGGGTTCATTGCTCAAAACATTTGCAAATCCTGTCAACACAATGAGGGCTTGGGAGTTTCACAACACCACCAAACAGGGGGGGAAAAATCTGCTCTCCTCAAACCCTGCCTTGGGAGTTAGTGACTGGTGGCATCTGCTGGATCTTACAGCAGCTGTTGAAGGGAAAAAAGGCATCAGCTATTTCTCCACAAGCCCTGGTGAGGGGGAAAGGGTGCTCAGGAAGAAGGTGGTGAAATGTTGAGATGTTTCTGGGTTTGTTTGGATCTGGATGCTTTTCTAAGAGCTCTGTGGGTAGCACTGACCTGATAGGACATCAGTGGGCTGTGAGCAAAGCAAAGGTTGATATTCATGTCCAGCAGTACCTACAGAGGCCATAGTCATAGAATCAATTTGGTTGGAAGAGACTTTAAGATCATGGAGTCCAACTATTAACCCAGCACTGCAAGGTCACCACTATACCATGGCCCTCAGCACCACATTTCCATGGCTTTGAAGGCCCTCCAGGGATGGGGACTCCACCACTGCCCTGGGCAACCTGGACCAGGGCTTGACAACTCTTTCCATGAAGAAATTGTTCTTCATGTCCAACTTAAATATCCCCTGGCACATCTTGAGGCTGTTTTCTCATGTCCCATCACTTCTTACTAGGGAGAAGAGACCAACCCCCATCT
This sequence comes from Dryobates pubescens, assembly GCF_014839835.1. Lineage (NCBI taxonomy): Eukaryota > Metazoa > Chordata > Aves > Piciformes > Picidae > Dryobates > Dryobates pubescens. Next base: position 13,699,258 of record NC_071625.1, on the reverse strand, counting down.
GGCTCCATCCTCCTTTCAGGGAGCTGTAGAGAAGGTCTTCCCCCAGCCTCCAGGCTGAACAACCCCAATTCCCTCAGCCACTCCTCACAAGTTCTCCAGACCCTTCTCCTTCTTCTCCCGAACTTTCAGCAGCTTTGGTGCCCTTCTCTGGACCTGCTACAGCAACTCAATGTCCTTCTTGGAGTGAGAAGCCCAACACTGAACCCAGGATTCAATATGTGGCCTCACCAGTGCTGAGTACAGGGGGACAATCCCTATCAACTATCAAGCATAGAAAGCCACAGAGGAAATTAAGCTTGCCTGGTTTCTCCTGGGATGAATTATTTCCTGCCACACACATAAATTGCACTGAACCTCCTCAATATTCTGTTAGAAGTTTGTTGGCACCTCTTGGTGGAGTTTTGTTCTTGCAAAACCAATGCCCTTTGGGTTCATGGCTTCTCTCTGATTCACTGAATCATAGAATGGTTTGGGTTGGAACCCACCTTAAAGATCACCTAGTTTCAACCCCCTGCCACAGGCAGGGACACCTTCCACTAGAAGAGGTTGCTCAAGGCCTTGTCACAACCTGGCCTTGAACACCTCCAGGGAGGGGGCATCCATAACTTCCCTGGGCAACCTGTTCCAGTGTCTCACCATCCCCACAGTACACAGCGAGCACCACTCTGCCCTCCCATCAGCTCTACCATATCCCAGCACCTCCTCTAACCCACACAGACGGGTCACATGAGGGGTTTTAAGAGGAACACATGGATTTTGGGTACTCATCATCACCAGCTTGATGGGGCAGGTGAGCAGGAGGCTCCAGTTCTTCTGTCCCTTCCAGCCTCTGTGGGATGCTTTGCTTTGGTGCCGCCCTGCTTAAAGCTTTGCTCTGGAGAAGCTAAAATGAAAGCAGTGAGCCCATTTCGGGCTGCAAAGGGAGCATTCCTTCTCCGCCCGCGCGCTTTGGATGGACATCAGAAGCCAACCCCAGGCTGCTAAATCCCCTGTGTGAAAACAATCTTCTGTTCTGCTCCTCGGTGCACCGCGGCTCGCTGCGGTCGGGATGTTCAGTTCCCAGACTCGTGGTCGGGAACGGGGGGGGCTCCAAAATGGGATTTGCCTGGAAATGGAAAACATAAACACAAGGAGCCAGTATCTCAGCAGCCTTGCTGCCTTCAACAAAAGCTGATTCTGCTCCAGAGAAGAATGAAAACAGAAGTTAATTCATGGATAAAGAAAGAAGGAAAAAAGAATCCTTCAGGATCTCATTTCAACCCCATCTGTCCCCTAATTCTTTGGGAAAGGGCCAGGGCAAAGATTCAGAGATTCATAGACTGGTTTAGGTTGGAAGAGGCCTTGAAAATCATCTAGTTCCAACCCCACTTCCCTGGGCAGGGACACCCTCCACTAGAACAGGTTGCTCAAGGGCTCATCAATCCTGGCCTTGAACACCTCCAGGAAGGGAGCATCCACAACTTCCCTGGGCAACCTCATTCAGTGTCTCACCACCTTCACTGTGAAGACCTCTCCCTGCTCTCCAATCAAGACCCTTAGTGTAGGACCAACCATCATGGAGGTAAAAGCTTCAGTGTCTCAGCCCTCACAGAGCCACTGCCAGGTGGCATAAAACTGCTCTCTGAACATACAGCAATGCTGGAGTCAGAATCACAGAATGGCTTGGGTTGGAAGTGCCTTGTTGAAGGTCATCTAAAACAAACCCCTACAGTCAGCAGGGACATTGGGAACAAGATGTGGGTTGCTCAGAACCCCAAACAGCTTGATCTGGAATGGTTCCAGGGATGAGGCTTCTATAACCTCTCTGGGCAACCTGGGCCAGTGTCCCACCATCCTCCTAGTAAAGAATGTCTTCCTTCTATCTCGACTAGATCTCCCTTTCAGTTTCAAACCATCACCCACTGTCCTGTCACAACAGGCCCTGATAAAAGATTGTCCCAATCTTACAGGCCCCCTTCAAGTACTGAAAGCCCACCAGAAGGTCTCCCTGGAGCCTTCTCTTCTCCAGTATGAACAACCCCAGCTCTCTCAAACTGTCCTCACACCATTCCAGCCCTGCCATCACCACTGTGGCCTCCTCTGTCCCCTCTCCAACAGGTCCATGTCTCTGCTGTGCTGAGGACTCCAGAGCTGGGCCCAGCACTGCAGGTGGGGTCTCAGCAGAGCACAGCAGAGGGGCAGAATCACCTCCCTCCACCTGCTGCCCACACTGCTGGGGATCAGCCCAGGACACAGCTGGCATACATGGTGCTGGTTCATGTCTAGCTTTTCACCCACCGGCACCCCCAGGTCCTTCTCCACAGAGCTGCTCTCCAGCCCTTCATCCCCCAGCCTGTTTTGTTACTGAAAATTGTCCCAACCCATGTGCAGGACCTTGCTCTCAGCCTTCTTGCACCTCATGAGATTCACATGGGCCAAACATCCCAGCAACAGTCTTTGGAGACAGCTGCAGCAAAACCCAGTAAGATGCTTTGCTCTGTGCTTTGCTCTGAAGCTCCAGACCCACCATTGTATTTTTGGAGAGATGAAGGTCCAAACTGTTTTAATTTGCAGCCCCTCACACGTGTGAGCATCACGATGTGTTGGTACGCCCCCTGACACTGGGCTTGGTTTCCATGAGTTCCTATCTGCCACTGCTGTTGGGATCATGACTGCTCCTCAGCTTTTTTGGCTGAAATTCACGTGGGTGTGCACATGGATGGGACCTTGAGTTCCTCTCTACCTCATCCTCATGTATTTCTTCCCAAGTTTGGACTTCCCTTTCTCCAAGATCCTCCCAAATTCCTCCACAAAGCATCTGCCCCCCAGCACCGTTAGGTCTTTGCCCATCCAGCACCCACTAGAGTGACCAAACAGGAGCTGTAACACCAAGCCCTGCACTGTAATGCCTTTCCCCCTCTCTCCAGATGAGTTTCAGTCCCCTCACTGCAGCCCCTACCCCTTTCTCCCCGTACATTTGAGGCAGGACAAACCTCATGACACCAGTGAGTCCAGTCCTGGTCACTCGTGGAGCTTCCAGCCTCAGATCATTGACACGGCGAGGACAAGCAGGAGTTAAATCCACAGCAACTACTTTCCTCATCTTTAACCCTCTTTTAGCCCAACTTTTCCACCCAAACAACCCGATCCCACGGTGCCCCCTGGGATGGTGGCGGCAGCCCCTGGGTTACCCTCTCCAAAAGCCGGTCCCCATTTTGAGTGCCTCTAGATGTCACCCTCAGCCGGTTTTTCCCCCCTGGCCGGGATTTTCCTTTCTCCAAGATCCTGCATTTTTTTTCCGATCCCTTTCTGATCCCTTTCCGGCCATGTGTGATTGCCGTTTCCTCTGGGCGTCCATTTCATCAGCCCGAAAATTAAGAAGCAGCGGAGGAGAGAGGGGTGGCGGGCGGCTGCTTGGGAGGCCCCCTCCTCCTCCTCCTTCACCTCCTCCTCCTCCTCCTCCTCTTCCTCCACCTCCTCCTCATCTACCACCACCGCTCTCCACCATCCCACATCCTATCCCACCAGGATCTCTCCCCGCTTCCTCAGCCTGGCCGAACAACCCCCTCGACACCCCCCTCGTCGCTCCCCAGTTCCGACCCCGGCCCCGCTTGGCCCGGCGGCCGGGGTGGGGGGGATTCACCGCCTCCACGCCGACACTTTTGGGGTGACTTGGCTTTTTTTGTTGTTTTTTTCCCCAGCTCCCCACACCACCTTCTTTCACCCACAGAGGTGTTTCCACCATCTCTCTACGGCGGCCGGATGGTTTTTCTCTCCCCCAGCTCTCAACCACAAGGCCAACACGAGCGGAGCTGCCCAACATCTCCTCTCCCACCATCGCTGGATGCCAGCGCTGGGGCCGGATTCAACCTCGGCGAGAAGGTCACGGCACCTCCAGCCCACCCTTTTCCTCCCTGCTGTCACCAAGCCTGCGTGGTGGCCGCGGTGTGGCGGTGGGGACGTCGGCCGTAAAGGAAACCCACGCCCGGGGCGAGCGGAGAAGATCCCCAGGGAGCTCTCGGCTCTTGGGTTTGTCCTCTCCTGCATGAGACAACCTCGGCTCTGCGGCTCCGCCGGGCGATGGCCGCGCACTGAAGATGTCCATGGCCAGGCTCAACAGCGTCAATGGCTTTCTGGAGGACAGCAGGATGGAGGCAGGGGACATGGGCAGGATCCTGCGCTGCCTGGAGATGGGTACTGTCCTCACCTTGTTCTATCAGAAGAAGTCGCAGAGGCCGGAGAGAAGGACCTTCCAGGTGAAGTTGGAGACCCGGCAGATCATCTGGAGCCGGACGCCCGAGAAGGTGGAGGGGGACAGTGAGTATCGATGGCTGCGGCAGTGGGGACTGGGGACGTGCTGGCGGGATGTCCAACTATGGTGGGGGTATCTGGCTGTGGAGTTCCTGCTCGTGGTGGGATGGCCTGCTGTGGTGGGGTGACTGGCTATGGGGTGCCTGGCCGTGCTGGGGTCCCCTTTCCACGGTGGGATGCCTGGCTGTGGGATTCCTGGCCGTGCTGAGATGTCCTACGACGGTGAGGTGACAGGCTACTTGGTGTCTGGCTGTGGTGGAGTCCCCTCCATGGTGGGATGACTGTGGGGTGTGTGGCCATGCTGGGAAGCCCAGCTGTGGTGGAGTGACAGGCTGTGGGGTACCTAGACTTGCTGGGGTGACTGGCTGTGGGTTGCCTTGCTGCGGTATGATGTCCTACTGTGATGGGGTGCCTGGTCATGGGGTGCTTGGCCGTGGTGGGAAGTCCTGCTGTGGTGGGATGACCAGGTATGGGATGCCTGGATGTGTTAGGATGCTTGACCATGCTGGGGTGACCCATGTTAGGAAGTCCTACTGTGGTGGAGTGCCTGGCTGTGGGGTACTTGAATGAGGTGGGATGCCTGGATGTGGTGGAGTGCCCTACCATGCTACTGTGGGGGGGTGACTGGTTATGGGATGCCTGGACATGTTGGGATGCCCAGCCATGCTGGGGGGACTGCCTGTGAGGTGTCTGGCTGTGGCTGAATGCCCTACTATGGTGAGATGTTGAGCTGCAGTGGGGTATCTGGTCAAGGGGTGGGTGCCTGGCTGTCATGGGGTGCCCTGCCATGGTGACATGTCCTACTGTGGTGGAATTCCTGGCTGTAGTGGGATGCCCAACCTCAGTGAAGGACCTGGTGGTGATGAGTTGACTGACTGTGGTAGGGTGCCCACTGTGGTGGAGTGCCTGGCCATGGTGGGGTGCCCAGCCGTGATGAGATGTCCAGATATGGTGGGAGGCCTGGACATGGTAGGGTGACCAATCATATCGGGACCCCTGCCCATGATGGGGTGCTTGGCCATGATGGGGTGCCCTGCTGTATCAGGATGGCCAATTGCAATGGGATGTCCTACTGTGGTGGAATGTCCAACCATGGTGGGATGTCCAGAGATATAAATGTAGGAGCTGCTGGGCTGAGCAACCCTCACCTCCTCCATCCCAGCTCATGCAGTCCATAATTGCCATGGCGGTCAAGCTGCTGCTATTTCATCCCTGAGGATATAGGTCCTTCCTGGCAAGGAAATAAAGGAGCTGGCTACCACTTTGCCCATTCATGGTCATTTTAACCCCAAAACTGGGGAGCTCAGGCTGCTGGGGCAGGCAGCAGCATGAGGTGGAATGTGGTGGTGGCCCCATGCAGCCCAGAGAGAACTTGGCCAGCTGGGCTTTGACCCATGTGTGTTAAGAATATCAGTGCAAAGTTTGGTGGCCTTGGGATCCAGCACAGGAGACGCTCCCACTGGAGCATCCATAGTCACCCTTCCTTGTGGGTTCACTGGTGGCTAGTAGGCTGTTGGGCCATATTCCCGCCGCCAGTCATTGGTGGAGGGCCATGCCTTGGTCCTTTTTACCTGATTGCTTGTTACCTCAGGGCTTGCACCTCCCCTTAAATTGAGCTAAAAAGAGCCATTGGATGAAGACATGAGGTTGGGGTGATGTGGATCCATACCGTCACCTCATCCACCCTCCACGTATGAGGAGGAATCCCATTTTAGGGTATCACCTCACCTGGATGATGGCAAAGCCCATCAGGGAGATTTGAGAGCTGACAGGTGCCATTTCCCTCGGGGTCTTGGGGGGTGTCCTAAAAAACTGCCCACCTGAAAATCACCACTCACCACTTGTTTTGTATGAGGTGAAGCAAAATCCGCTCCCACTGAAGAGGGGACAACCCTGAGCCAGGCTGACAGCCTGGAGGAAGCAGGAGGGTGGCACCTGGATGTGAGCACTGTCATGAGTAGAATCCATGCTTGTCTGGACCTGCTGGGTGCAGGAGCAGATTTGTGGGAGGAGGAGAGGAGGAAGGATAGGCAAGAGGAGGAAGGGCGCCCAGTGTTGGAGTGGTCCTCATGTGGAAGAGTTCATTCTCCACTTACGGAAATAACATGTTCAGCAGCTGGGTTGGGCTCTCAGGTTGCTTCTGATGTCCTGCCTCAGTTTCCCCACCAGTGTTCTGGCTGCTCCATTTGACAGCCCAAAACCCACCATGGAAATACATAGCCAACCATCCTCCAAGGGCATCCCCCTGGAAATGGGACAATCCTGCCATCCGACCCCACTGCTCAGCCCTGGATGGGACTAATTCCACTGTCTTGGTGGTGAGATGGAGCATCTTCGCCCCCTGCTCCAGCCCTGCTCCAGCCCTGCTCCAGCCCTGCTCCAGCCCTGCTCCATGCTCACACTTCCTCCTACTAGCCACGATGTGGAAGTGCAGAGAACTCTGGTTCATCCTCAGGGTCTTGCCCCAAGCCCGTGTCCAACCTCATGCCTGTCCAGACCATTTCAAATCCCTTCTTCATCCAGACCTCCCACTTGTGGAGGGATTAGTGGGGACCAGTGACAGCTCTGATGTCTCTGTTATGTCCTGACAGGACTAGGACTCAGAGGCTGGCTCTGCTCAGTCCATGCAGGATAGTTCCCCGCTTCATCACACAGCCAGTGGAAGCATGTCCATGCTGATGGGCTCACCTGGAGTATCACCTCCAAAATCAACCTCATCATGGGGGGTTTCCAACTCATCACCCGCAGCAGACCCCAGCACAAGGAAAAATCTGGGGGGGAAACTCCAAGAAATTTCCCCCCATAAAAGAGGATCTGAGCTGTCACATGTCCTACCAGAAAGGATGAGCAAGGTGAGGATGAGGGGACATGGCTGGACCCGGCACAGCTGGGATTTCCCAGCACAGCCATTCCCTCCAGCCACTTCACTTTGTTTTTCTCCTCATGGGTGAAGAACACTCCCAGGCTCTCAACATCCCTAAAAGCCACCAGGCAGAACCTGCTTCTCTGTCATCTGCCAACCGTTTCAAATCTTCTTTGCAGCAAATCTTCTTTGCATCAGAAGAGGGAGGGGGCAAAAAAATAAAGGGATTTTCACAGCTGGAACCAACTTCCAGAGTGTTTTTAATCACCCGGGACCCCTGAGACAATGCGGGGAGGAGTTTGGAGACATAGTTGTGACATGATGGCTGCAAATCCGCTGCAGATGTGGTTTCCAGGAAGCCACCAGCCCTGGTGCATTGTGCAGCCCTGCGCCGCTCCCTCTTCCTTCAGCTCTTTGTGGGGCTGGGATGTTTGTCCTGAAGAGAAGGACCTAGGGGTCCTGGTGGGTGAAAAGCTGGACGTGAGCCACCCAGAGCTCATGATCCCCAGCAGTGTGAGCAGCAGGTGGAGGGAGGGGATTCTGCCCCTCTGGAGCACCTCTGCTGTGCAGCCAGAGTTGATGTTGTTCAGCCTGGAGAAGAGAAGGCTCCAAAGATGGCTCCGAGGTGACCTTGTTGTGGCCTTCCAGTATCTGAAGGGGGCCTACAAGAAGGCTGGGGAGGGACTTCTCAGGATCTCAGGTAGTGATAGGACTAGGGGGAATGGAATGAAGCTGGAGGTGGGGAGATTCAGACTGGACGTGAGGAAGAAGTTCTTCACTGTGAGAGTGGTGAAGCCCTGGAATGGGTTGTCCAGGGAGGTGGTTGAGGCCTCATCCCTGGAGGTGTTTAAGCCCAGGCTGGGTGAGGCTCTGGCCAGCCTGATCTAGTGTGGGGTGTCCCTGCCCATGGCAGGGGGGTTGGAACTAGATGATCCTTGAGGTCCCTTCCAACCCTGACTGATTCTATGATACTATAAAGAGACCTTCTGGTGACCTTTCAAGGGGGTCTGTAAGATGGAGACAATCAGGGGCCTGTTGTGACAGGACAAGGGGTGACAGTTTTAGACTAAAAGAGGGAGATTGAGGCTAGATCTAAAGAATAAATTCTTCACTGTGAGGGTGGTGAGACCCTGGCCCAGGTTGCCCAGAGCAATGGGAGATGTCCCATCCCTGGAACCATTCCAGGCCAGTTTGTTTGGGGCTCTGAGCAATCTGCTGTAGTTGCAGATGTCCCTGCTGGCTGCAGGGGGTTGCATGACATGACCTTTGAAGGTGCCTTCGAAAACATTTGATGATTTGATGATCCTGTGATAATTGTCAGCACCCAGATGTCAGGTCTGAAGCTGGATCATGAAGATGTTGAGCTGGGGGGCGTCTACATTGGGACTTGGTGGTGGAACATTGGTAGCCACTGGTTTCTTGCTTCTCCCTGTCACCCTCTGGATGGGCAGGTTTGGGGACAAGCAGCTGTTTTTTAACCAGTAAAGCTCTCTTTACCCCCAAATACCTCCCAAAGAGCATTTGCTCCAAGCCACGGAGGCTGCAGAGAGTCATCACCACAGTTTCATTTCTGAAGCTCTAGTCCTAAATAAAAGCATCATCTCACCCTCTCTGGAGGTGTTGACGAAACATGTGGACACGGTGGCACTTCAGGACATGTTTTAATGGCCACGGTGGTGTCGGGTTGATGGTTCTTTGATGATCTCAGAGGTCTTTTCCCGCCACAACAATTCCACGGTTCTACAGTCAAGGCACCAGCAGCCCTTCCCCACCAGCAGCACAGCTTCGGAAGCACGGCTGGGCTGGAAATTCTCCAGGAAATGAGCCATTTCCTGGCAGGACAATACCCCGGCGCCGGGATCCGGCCACTCTTGCCCGTACAAAGGTCCTTTCCGGTGCCGATGGTTCAGCTCCAGATCGTGAAGCTGCCCAAAGGGTTGATGCTCACGGTACAGAGATCAGCTTTGGCTGTTGTTAATCATCTCATCATATTACTATTCTGCTCCTTGTGGAATGTGTCCACCTGGCCAAGGAGGGGTTGGAAATGTCCCCTGGTAGTGTAGTGGTGAGGAAGACCACGGTCCGGAAACCCAACCCTCCTGCTGCCAATGGGGCTTTATATAGCGGGATAATGAGAGAGCAGTGTGGCAGGAAAGAACCACCCTGTGGTCCAGGCTGCTGGAGCTCCAAATTGGCACCTTTGAGTAGGTGTCTTCAATTAAAGGATGAGCTCAGCCTGCCCCAGAGCTGGGGAGGAGAACTGGCTGGAGATGAGGTGGTTGGGATGGGGCAGGCTGAGGCCATAGGACACGTGGCACCCACAAAGCTGGGAAAGCAGTGGGCAGCACTGCTGGGGTGCCACGTCCTGGGGACATGAGTCTGTGGAGGACACATAGGAGTGGAGGCAGCAGATGCATACATGGAGGCAGTGCTGCAGAGATACCTCATCCTGGGGACATCCCTGGAGGACACATGAACTCAGCATCCGTGGTGCTGCAGGGACACCCCCCTGGGGACATGGATCCATGGAGGACACATGAACTCAGCATCCGTGGTGCTGCCATGCAAGGGCAGCAGTGCTGCAGGGACATCCTGTCCTGGGGATGTGGGTCCCTGGAGGACATATGGCCACAGCAGCCATGGTTCTGTCACACAAGGGCAGCAGTGCTGCAGGGACAACCTGTCCTGGGGACGTGGATCACTGGCCATGGCCATCATGCACCAACAGGCAGTGCCATGGGGATGCCCCATTCTGGGGACACAGTTCCATGAAGAACATGTATTAGCCATGGTGCCACATCACTGGATGGCAGTAGGGACATGTCTTCTTGGAGGATACGTGGCCACAGCACCCACAAGAACATCACCCACTAATGGGCAGTGCCAGGGGGATGCCCTATCCCGGGGACAAAGCTCTTAGATGCCCTATGGTCCGCTGGCAGTGCCCCCTGCTGCTGCCCAAGTGGGTGGTGGCAGGGTGTGAAGGGGGTGAAGGCAGGGGACAACCCCGTGTTGCTGTCTGCCCACAGTCGACATCCGGGAGATCAAGGAGATCCGCCTGGGGAAGAACTCGCGGGACTTCGAGCGCTACCCCGAGGACGCTCGCAAGCTGGACTTCAGCATGTGCTTCATCATCCTCTACGGCATGGACTTCAGGCTGAGGACACTCAGCGTGGCCGGTGCGTGGGCTCCGGCCTCCTCCCACCTGGCCGCCCCTGGGCTCTCATCCCATCGCCGACCCCATCTCCCCCATCCTCATCTCACCACCCTCCCCTTTCTCCTCCAGCTTTCTGCGAGGAGGACATCAACTTGTGGATAACAGGTCTCAACTGGCTGGTGGTGGACACCCAGAAAGCCCAGACCCCGCTGCAGATCGAGAGGTGAGGAAGGACCAGCAGGTGCCCTTTCATGGTCAGCATCTGGAGGACAAAGCCTGCCCTGGGTTTGGTTCCTCATGGGGCTGAGCACCGTCTGCCATCCCTTCCTTCCCAGGTGGCTACGGAAACAGTTTGATGGGATGGACCGGTCACGGGAAGGCAGGTGAGCACCACCTCGTGCCAAGAAATCTAGACCCCAATGTCCTCATGGCTGCTGCTGCATTTCCACCAGTGCCAGGAGGGGGTGGACCGTCAGTGCAGCCCATAAACATCTCCCCAGCACAGCAAAATCCCAAATCAAATGAATTTGGTCCAAAATTATTATGGGGGTGGGCATCATCTCCACATGGTTTGCAGACAGGCTCCTTCTCCCCAGCCTCATGCCAGGACCCATGTAATTGTGTGCTGTACCACAGTGGCAGGCTACAGCCTGGTTAGGGTGGGAGCCCCACACCAAAGACCACACTGTACCAGGTTTTAGGGTGAGACCCTTGGTGTTGGGAGCTGAGACCCATTCAGAGGTTGTCTGTTCTCTATGGGGTCTGGGCAGCACCCTGACACCATATACACCCTCCTGCAGCATCACAGTGAAGGATCTGAAGGCCATGCTGCCCCAGGTGAACTACCGGGTCCCAAACATGAGGTTCTTGAGGGACAAACTCGTGGTAAGGACTTCCTAGCTATGCAAGGAGATGGCCTTCAAGCCATCCCTGGTGTCACCAGCTCTGGTTGGGTGGCTCCACTCACCTGAAGCACCATCTCCTACAGGAGGTGGAAGCCAGGAATGAGATGACCTTCTCCCATTTCATCCAGTTCTACAAGAACCTGATGTTTGATGCACAGAAGTCGGTAAGAGCCATGACTTGTCCTCTAAAGCATCTCCCCCCAGTGCGACGTGTCCCTCACCAGCTAAGCCTGGCCCTCTCCCTTGTCTTGCAGGTCATTGAGCAGCTGGAGCTCTCCTTCCCTTTGAGGTGAATATCCAGGGAATTCCATGGCTTCCATTTCAAACAACATTCCAGGAGTTGGGTCTGTTGGGTGGGCAATGCAGCCGAGTGGTGGGACAGAGCTGGGGATGGGAGTGGGGATTGGAGCAGGAATGGGAGCAGGGATAGAAGAGGGGGAATGGGAATTAGCAATGAGAGCAAGAATAGTAGCAGGGATGGGAAAGGAGATGGGAGAAGGGTTGGGAGTGGAGATGGGAGCATAAACAAAAGCAGAGATGAGCAGGGATGGGAGTGGGAATGGGAGAAAGGAGAGGGAAAGGGAGTGGGAATGGGAGAAAGGAGAGGGAAAGGGAATAGGAATGGGTATGGGAATAGAAGTAGGGATCAGAGCAGAGATGGAAGCAGGAATGGAAGTGGCAATGAGAGTGGAGATGGGAGCAAGGATGGGAGAGAAGATGATCAGGGATGGGAGAAGGGATGAGCAGATATGGAAGTGGGGAATAGGAATAGGGATGGGAGCTGGGACAGGAGTGAGGCTGAGAGCAGGGACAGGAGCAGGAATGGGAAAAGATGAGAGTGGAGATGGGAGTGAGGATGAGATCAGGGATGAAGAAGGATGGGAGTGGAGATGGGAGCAGGGATCTGAGCAGGAATGGGTATGGAGATGGGAGCAGGGATGGGTACTAGGGATGTAGGAACACTCTCCCCAGGCCCCCTGTGCAGCTGGCAGGACTGGGGGGCATCATGGGGCTGAGCTTCAGGTGGACATCGGTGGCCTCAACCTCTTCATGGGGTCTATCCCAACTCCTGGTCCTGGTCCCCACTGATGGCTGCTCCATGTCCCAGGAACGTGGACCGCCCTGAGCTGTGCCAAATCTCCCTCTATGACTTCCAGAAGTTCCTGCTGCATGATCAGAAGGTAGGTGCCCTGAGACACCTCCATGACATCACTCTTAGCTTCAATCTGTTCCTCCTGTAACAATGGCCATGTTTCCACCCAAGGAAGCCTGGGCCAGCGACGTGGGCATGGTGAGGGACTACATGTGCAGCTACCTCAAGGAGGGCTGCAATGAAGCAACAGACCCCTCCTTCCAGCTGGATGAGGTGGGTGGCCCCACACAGCACCCACCCAAGGGTGTCTTCTTGTCCCCATCAGGCTCTGACCTCTGCTTCCCTCCCCAGTTCCTCACGTACCTCTTCTCCAAGGAGAACATGGTGATGGACTCCAAGTATGAGCGCGTGGTGCCCGAGGAGATGAACCACCCCTTGTCCCAGTACTGGATCTCCTCCTCCCACAACACGTAAGGACAGGGCGGGCTCTCCTTGGGGTCCTCTGAGCATCTCATCACCTTCATCAAGGTAGCCTAAGCCACTGATGGTCCTTCTCACTCCTCTGCAGGTACCTAACAGGGGACCAGTTCTCCAGTGAGTCCTCCCTGGAGGCGTATGCCCGCTGCCTGCGCATGGGCTGTCGCTGCATTGAGTGTGAGTCCCACCAGACCCTTTGGTGATGCTCAGTCTCCCCCAGAATTTCATGGTGCATCAGACAGACCATCCTCTGCAGCCATGCCATGGCACTGGGGTTGAGAGGGGTCTTCCATGTTTAGGGGCCCAAAAACATGGACCCCAGTGCATGGTTGTTGACCAGAATGTGTATGGTTGGTGACCACATTGTGTTAACCAAGGTGTCTCCTCACTCAGTGGACTGCTGGGATGGTCCAGATGATCTCCCCATCATCTACCATGGCCACACGCTCACCTCCAAGATCAAGTTCCTGGATGTGCTGCACACCATCAAGGAGCACGCGTTCGTCACCTCTGAGTAGGGCCCAGCCCCCCAGCAGCCCCCCAGTTCTGGGGCCAACAGGCAACCTCCCCCTCACCTTCATCTGAGGTCACCATTCCCACCTACTTCTTCCAGGTTCCCCATCATCCTCTCCATTGAAGATCACTGCAGCATTGTCCAGCAGAGGAACATGGCCTCCCACTTCAAGAAGGTCTTTGGGGACATGCTGCTCACCAAGCCAGTGGACATCAATGCCGATGAGTTGCCCTCACCCACACAGCTCAAGAAGAAGATCCTAATCAAGGTATGGAGTGGACACCACTCCAAAGCCTGCCTTTGCAGGAGGCACAAAGACCACAGTGGGCTGGGTGGGATGGCGATTCTCCCAAATCTTGGGACCCAAGAGCAATCTCCCTCTGTGTACAAGTAGGGCTTCTTCAATGTTCTCCTGCAAGAGATAGTCGAGGGGATCACAGGGTGGTGGAAAGCAATCTGTGGGAACCCACAAACGGCCTGAGGGTTAGGAGATCAGTGTGTTGGACACCATGAAGAGCTCCCTTCTCTTGTCCCCAGCACAAGAAGCTGGTCGAAGGGAACCTGTACGAGGAGGTCTCCACTGCCAGTTACTCAGAGAATGACATCAGCAACTCCATCAAGAATGGCATTCTCTACCTTGAAGATCCTATCGACCACGTAAGGCGCTCCCTGCCAAGGGCAGCCAGGGGTCAGAAGGGGATGAGCACTGGGGTTGGAGTTGGACATGGGTTATGGGCTTCCCTAGACCATTGCAATGCTGTGAGAGACAGGAGGGAGCAGAAACAAGCACCTCAAAGTCCCATCCCTCTATGCTGTCAATCCAACCTTGGTGTTGCTCTTCCTCTGCCATCAACCTCCCAACCCTGGTGGTGCTCTTCCTCCCTCGCAGACCTGGAGCCCTCATTATTTTGTCCTGACAAGCAACAAGATCTACTACTCAGAGGAGACATCCCGCTACCAGTTCAATGAGGATGAAGAGGAGGTGGAGCAGAAGGAGGTGGGTGAGGGGCAGGATGCCTGCCATGGGGCAGGGGGATTTAGGGAGGACACCATGGGGAGTGCTGGAGGTTGGCGACACCCATTTTGGGGTGAACTTGTAGGAGTTCAACAACAACGAGCTGCACTTCACCGAGAAGTGGTTCCATGGGAAGCTGGGAGGTGGCCGTGACGGGCGCCAGATCGCCGAGAAGCTGCTCCACGAGTACTGCACTGAGACGGGCGGCAAGGATGGCACCTTCCTGGTGCGCGAGAGCGAGACCTTTGTGGGCGACTACACCCTCTCCTTCTGGTAGGGCCTCCGTGGTGGAAACAGGATCCCACCCTGCCCAGGCTGGTCTGGGCACCCCACCAAGGGCTGGCCCACCAGTCAGTCCCCAGTGTGGAGGCTGGAACGGCTTTTGCGGGGGGGCATTGCCACACTGTTGAGCCCTGATCAGGGAATGGTGGGAATGTGGCCCTGAACTGACTCAGCTTCTCTCCACCACCACGGCAGGAGGTCCAGCCGGGTGCAGCACTGCCGGATCCACTCACGGCAAGAAGCTGGTGCCACCAAGTTCTACCTGACGGACAACCTGGTCTTTGACAGCCTCTACAGCCTCATCTGCCACTACCGCGAGGTGCCCCTCCGCTGCAATGAGTTTGAGATGCGCCTCACTGACCCTGTCCCCCAGCCCAATGCCCACGAGAGCAAAGAGTGAGGATGCTCCCCAGCCCCGCCCCGGTGGTCCCTTGGGTTCACCAGCCTCTTCTGTCCCCGCTGTCAGATGTGGGTGCCTGCCGGGGCGCAGAGACGCTGATGTTCAGCCACCACCTCCGTGTTCTGCTTTGCTAGGTGGTACCACGCCAGCCTGACGCGCCTGCAGGCCGAGCACATGCTGATGAGGGTCCCACGAGACGGAGCCTTCCTGGTGCGCAAGCGCAGCGAACCCAACTCCTACGCCATCTCCTTCCGGTGAGCGTGGCCACCTCGGCACCACCACGAGCCCGGCTGGACTCAGGCACGGCTGCCAACCGAGCTGAGAACCGCCTGGCTCATGCCTGTCGTGAGTCCGTGGTGGGTGGAAAGGATCTACTCTGGGTCAGTAAGGTGACATGCTGGGGTGCGTGGTGCTGTCACGGTGGAACCTCATGGCAGCAGTGATGGGAAAGCTACATCCCTAGTGGCATCACATAGAACCATAGAATAGAATTGTAGCATCGTTAAGGTTGGAAAAGACCTCTTAAGTTCATCAAGACTAACCACACTGGACCACCAAGTCCAACACCACCATGTCCACTAAACCATGTCCCTAAGTGCCACGTCTACACAGTTTTTGAAGACCATCAGGGATGGTGACTCCACCATCTTCCTGGGCAACCTGTCCCCATCATGGAGCCAAGGTCCAGCCACCGCTCACATGTCCCCTCCTTGTCTCTCGTGGTCCCAGGGCAGAGGGGAAGATCAAGCACTGCCGCATCCAGCAGGAGGGTCGTCTCTTCATGCTGGGCAGCTCGGCTGAGTTTGAGAGCCTGGTGGACCTCATCAGCTACTATGAGAAGCATCCACTCTACCGCAAGATGAAGCTACGCTACCCCATCAATGAGGAGACTCTGGAGAAGATGGGCACCACTGTGAGTGCTCCCAGTGGTGGGGATGGTGGGAACAGGGCCTCTGTGGCACAGGCAACCAAGACCCATCCCCAGTTCCATCATGGTTGGAAGGTCTCCTTCTTCCTCCTAGTTGAAGCCCAGCCAGAACTGGCCAAGCTCATTCCACAGCCGTTGTCCATGGTTATAGCTTCACCACAATTCCCTTCCAAGTTGCAATGGGACATGAGGTCCCTCTTAACCTGCTCTGGTCACCCAGCTCCCACCACATCCTCTTGCTGGCCCTGTCCACATCCTAGTGACCCATTCAGGCATTTCTCCTTGCAGGAGCTGGACTATGGAGCTCTGTATGAGGTGCGGACCCCCCACTTCTATGTAGAAGCCAACAAGATGCCAATGGCCAGGGTAAGGAGGGCTGAGACGGTGTCCCTAGGTGGTGGAGGGTGCGTGGGACATGACCATTCTAGTGCTGGAGGTGCTGGGTGATCCCCCCACAGACCCACCACATCTCCCACCACTGACCTGAGAAGTGATGATGTTTTGCTATGTTTTTCTGGCTTTCAAGCAACGCTGGACCCCATATCACCATCACTTGGAGACAATCCAAGCCCCAGTGACAGCACTGCCACAATGTGGTGGGTAGGACAGGTCTGGGGAGAGCCCAGCCTGAAGTAAGGACCTGGCCCAAGTTAGTTTCAGCAGCAAGGAAAGCCCCATGGACCCTTTTGCACTGGGGAACCCCAAGAAGAGCAGCTTTAGGGTCAGTTCCCTGGTGGTGCCGTCTCCATATTCCAAGGTTTTGGGGACTGAGGTGGTCTTGCAACTTACCCAGCCTTCATCCTTGGAAATTTTTGGTACCAGGATGGCCTTGGACTTGACTTAGTCTCTGTCCTCAGAGGGTTTTGAGATTGGGCTGATCTTAGAGCTGACCCTGGAGGAGGCTGCACTGTGGAGGCTCAAGGTTCCTCCACCATGATCCTGTAATGACATGATCCAGCACCCATCCAGCCTTCAAGGTCCCTTGTGCAGCAGAGCAGTATTCAGGCTAAGACCAAACATGGGAAAGCTTAACCTAAAGGGATGGTGGCATCATCCTTTCAGTGCACCAAGAGAAACCACTGAAGGACCCAGGAGAGTCATAGAATGGCTTAGGTTGGAAGGGACCTTTGAGATCATCTGCTCCAACCTTCTTGCCATGGGCAGGGATGCCTCTTAACTGGACTTGGTTTCTCAGGGGCTCAGAAGAACCCACTTTGCTCTGAACCTGGTGGTCTACAGGACCACAAACACCTCCAGGCCTCTTGTCCCCTCTAACACACCCTCCTGCTGCCATGAGAGATTTAGGGACCTTGTTTAGGATTTCAGACCCTTGGGAGCCTCCATCTTCCACTGTGGGGGCTTGAGAAGCTAGGCTGAGTGGGACACCCCACCAATGTCTCCAAGCGCTGGGTGGTGACACCTGTGCCTCTTGTGGGTGTGGCAGTGCACGGTGAAGGCTCTGTACGACTACAAAGCGCAGCGGGAGGACGAGCTGTCGTTCTGCAAGCAAGCCATCATCCACAACGTCGACAAGCAGGACGGCGGCTGGTGAGGGCAGCTGGGGGCCCTTGGGATGGACATCACTGCGGGGGGAAGGTGGAGGGGACACCTTGAGCTTTCAGCCCGTGGTGGTTTTAACTGCCTCCTTTTCTGTCCCACCCACCCCCCCCCACCCTGCCAACCCCTTCTCCAGCCACCCCCTGACATGGCACGCAGCATGGTGACCCCTGTCCCACCGCCCCAAACTGCTCCGTTTGCCTTGATCCTCTCACCCCTTGCAGGTGGCGAGGGGACTATGGGGGCAAGAAGCAGCTGTGGTTCCCGGCCAACTACGTGGAGGAGATCGTCAGCACACAGGCACAGGAGCAGGATGAGGCTGTGAGTGCAGTGGACTGAGGCCACCTGAGATGCTCCCGGCTTTGTGTCAATCTGGACAATACAGAGGCTGGGGCATGTTCCTGGCCCTGTGCTAGCCTGGGTCTTCTCTGGAGGCTGGAAGATGCTCATGGCCCTGCTGCAGCCCAGATCTTTTCCAGAGGCTGGGAAATACTCATGGTCCTGCTACAGCTTGGACCCTTATCTGAAGGCCAGGGGCTGCTTGTGGTCCTGCTTGAGCCCAGATCCTTCTCCAGAGGCTTGGAAATACTCGTGGTCCTGCTACAGCTTGGGCCCTTATCTGAATTCTGGGGAATGCTCATGGTCCTACTTAAGCCCAGATCCTTCTCCAGAAGCTGGTTGATGCTACCAGCCCAGACTAGCTCAGAACCTTCTCCAGAGGCTGGAAGATGCACACCTGCAGAGCAGAACAGGTCATGTTCCCCAGTTTTGCTTAGGCTTGACCAGTTTGGTGGGCTGGAGGGAGGCTTTCAAATGGCATAGGCACCAGGCTTGGCCTCACATACCTCCTCCACCACCCTCTCTTCCTTCTTCTCTTGCAGTCATCAGAAAACAGCCCCCTGGGGAACTTCCTGAAGGGCTTCATCGATGTGCCATCCTGCCATGTTGGTGAGTGTCCCAACCACATCCTCACTGCAGCCTCTGCTGAAGCTCAGCCATGAGTTGAGGCTCCTCAATCTTATCAGGCAGTTGCCAGCTGGGCTTGTGCTTGGCATGGTGTGGTGGGGAGCACCATGGAGCTGGGCTTGGAGGGATGTGTGTGGTGGGGTGCCAGGAGGGGCTGGTGGGGGCCCGGGAGCGGGACCGCTGAGGTTTCGTTTGCTCCACAGAGCCATCCATTGGGAATGTCTTCAAGTAAAGCCCCCCTCTGATGTCCTTATAGTTATCTCCAAAGACGGGAGGAGCTCCAAACCATTTGTCTTCACCATCCATTCCCAGCAGATGTCCCACGCAGCCCAGTCGCTGGACGTGGCCGCGGACACCCAGGAAGAACTCAGCGAGTGGGTGGCCAAGATCCGAGAGGCCACGCAGAACGCCGACGCCAGGGTGAGGGGCGCCAGGGTGAAGAGGATTCATAGAGTCATAGAATCATAGAATGGTTTGGGTTGGAAGGGACCTTGAAGATCATCTAGTTCCAACCCCTCTGCCATAGGTGGGGACACCTTCCACTAGACCAGGTTGCTCAAGGCCTCATCCTTGAGCACCTTGGCCTCGAACACCTCCAGGGGAGGGGCATCTACAGCCTCCCTGGGCAACCTGTTCTAGTGTCTCAGAAAGGGGCTGGATGGTTCCATTCCTCCATGGATGGTCTTCAACGTCTCCAAAGGATGAGACTGGAGGAAGACCTTCAGCTCCTCTTAACCCTTGTGTAGATGCAAGAGGGGAAGATCATGGAGCGGAGGAAGAAGATCGCGCTGGAGCTCTCCGAGCTGGTGGTGTATTGTCGGCCGGTGCCGTTCGACGAGGACAGTAAGAGCTGGAGAAACGGGATGGTGGGATGAGCATGGGAAGGGATGGGGGGAGGGAACCAAGCAGTCCTGGTGAGCCACCTGCAGGCCACCACACAGCTCCCTGTTGCCCACTAATGGTCACTGGGTGCTTTCAGAGATCGGCACGGATAAGGCGTGCTACAGGGACATGTCCTCCTTCCCGGAGACCAAGGCGGAGAAGTACGCCAACCGCAGCAAGGGCAAGAAGTTCCTGCAGTACAACCGGCGCCAGCTCAGCCGCATCTACCCCAAAGGGCAGCGCCTGGACTCCTCCAACTATGACCCCTTGCCCATGTGGATCTGCGGGAGCCAGCTCGTGGCCCTCAACTTCCAGACACCCGGTAAATCCTGCTCCTGCGCTGGTTGCTGAGCTTGTCCCCACAGGTGGCCTCAGTATCACCATCCCCAGTGGCTCTGCCCAGGGTCCTGTCACTAGAGGTGGTGTGGATGATCTCTCCAGCCTTTGTTCTCATCCTGATGGGGACATCTCCATGCAGTTCTTGGGTGCTTCATGCAAAACCCACCTGCATCTCTTCTTCAACCAGGGTGGGGTTTGCCAGGGCAGGACCCACAGCCCCTTAGCTCAGAGCTTCTCTGTCTTCATGGCCACAGACAAGCCGATGCAGCTGAACCAGGCACTCTTCATGCTCGGTGGTCGCAGCGGCTACGTCCTGCAGCCTGACATCATGAGGGATGAGACTTTTGACCCCTTTGACAAGAACAGCCTGAAGATCGTGGAGCCCATCACAGTCCAGCTGCAGGCAAGTGGGCAAGGACAGAAGGTCCACCTTGAGGTGGTCACCATCAAAATGGGAGCTTAGTTTTTGGGTCAGCTAGGGGTGGTTTTGACATGTTCCAGCCACAAATTTGCCCCATGGAGTTTCTGACCCCATGATCTCTTTGGTTTGTGGCTCCTTCTCCACATGTGGCATCATTTTTTGTGGGGGCAAACCCCACAAGGGCACAAAGCCAAGCCTAACATGAGTGAGATCAAGGTGGAGGGCAGAAGGTGTGATGTGGCTAATGATGGCCAAGTAGGCAAGCCCAAGCCAACTGAGCCACTGGGCAGGTTTGAGAAGTCTTTTATTGCTTAGCATGGCTGGAACTCATTCTCTTCCTCCTCCTCTTCCTCCCACAGATCCTTGGTGCCCGGCACCTGCCCAAGAACGGGAGGAGCATCGTGTGTCCCTTTGTGGAGGTGGAGGTCTGCGGCTCTGAGTATGACAACAGCAAGAACAAGACAGACGTTGTAGGTGAGGATCCATATGGGTGATGTTCCCATATGTCCCCTGTGCCTTGGGGACAGGTGGGGACACCAGGACAACCTCAGCTGTGTCTTTTGTAGTCCTCTTGGTCATGTAGGTGATGGGGATAGGCTTTGTGGGGTGGTGAAGAGGACAAGCATCTCCCTAATGAGCTGGTGCCATGCTGGTGATGTCCATGTGTCTAGCCCCACTCTGACCTCCTTGCTCTCTCCTTGTCCCCCAAGCTGACAACGGCTTCAACCCCGTCTGGATCTTCAAGCAATTTGTCTTTGACATCAACAACCCTGAGTTTGCCTTCCTCCGCTTCGTGGTGTATGAGGAGGACATGTTCAGTGACCCCAATTTCTTGGCACAAGCCACCTTCCCTGTGAAGGGCCTCAAAACAGGTATAGTCCTTCCATCTGCACCATTATCAACAGCAGGATTGTGATCATGGACTCACAGAACCATAGAATGGTTTGGGTTGGAATAGATCTTCAAAGGTCATCTAATCCAACCCTCTGACAATCATCATGATCTCCTTGGGGATCTGGCTGTGGTGAGGGGCTTGGCCCCTGACGTGAGCTCATGTTGTGGTGTTGTGTCCAGGCTACCGCTCGGTGCCACTGAAGAACAGCTACACCGAGGACCTGGAGCTCGCCTCCCTCCTCATCCACATTGAGATCATCAATGCCAAGGCAGGTGGCCCAAGCAGCTGGGGGAGCCCTGTACCTCAGTTTCCCCAGCTGAAGCAAGGGAAAACAGCACCCTGGGGTGTCCTTCCACCTAACCAGCCTCATACCCTTGTGTTGGAGCAGGAGGAAGATGAGGAGAACCTCTACTCCTCCATCCAGCAGCTCCGGGACCGCGCCAGCGAGCTCTCCAGCCAGGTCTCCAGCTACGAGCGCACCAACGGCTGCGACTCGCGCTATCAGCAGCGCCTCGACGAGCTGCGGGCAGCCCAGGAGCGCCTCATGGAGCTCACCGAGGTCCGCAACCGCAAGTGAGTGTCCGTCCCCTCTCTGTGCCTCTGGGAGGTCCATCTTGACAGGGTCCCTAAGGCCACCACTCTGCTTCCCACCAGGTTGATGGAGAAGAAGAAGAGGGACCGGCAGATGGTCACCAAACGCAGCTGAGCTGGATGGATACAAGCCCACCAGCCTGCTGTGGATCTTCCCCACTGCCTCCTCTTCGTCTGCAACCACCTTTGGAGGTGGGGTGGCTGGATCCGGACCACCCCTGCCGCACCCAGGGCTGGGTGACAGCAGTGTGACAAATTTGAGGACAAAAGGGGACTTTGGATGTTTCTCTGTCTGGGTGAGGTGGGACGCTCCGGTTGTAGATCTTGAGTGCCTCTAGCTTCATCCTTTGTCCCCTGGGGTTCATGGTCACATCCCTGTCCCCATGGGTTGGCCACCACAGCTCCTCTTAATCCTGTGTCCTCCATCTCCTACCACAAGCCCTATGACTTATGGGGAAACTGAGGCACAACCAGCCCAGGATGGGGCAAAGACCAGCCACCTCCATCCTGGGGTCAGGAGCAGCTGGCAGTGAGGTAGCAGGATGGGGACACAAGGGGACACTGCGTGGGGTAAGGGGGACGTTTTGTCCCCCTGCTATAAATATCTGTATTTTCTTCTTTTATCCAGCCTGTACATATAGCCTGGGGTGGGGTGGGGGTCTGCACCAGCTGCAGTATTAGGGCATGGTGAGGACCCCAAAATGTCTTGAGATGTCCCCATCATGGTCACCAGGGAGAAGGGGACAAGGTATGGCAGTGTCCCATGGAGCAGGGTGGCCAGCGACAGGGTGCCCTGAGCAGGCACCAAGCAGACGCAGTCAACGAGGTGGTCCCAAAGGGGACAAGGATGTCCCTGAGGTGACACCAGTGTTGGCCCCAAACCCTGGGAATGGAGTCCCCAGATCCTGTCAGTGGAGGGGGGTGCCTGGTGGGGTGGTGGCTGAGGACATCTCAGGGTGTTCCCTGGGGTCGAGGGGTCCCAGCAGGGTGGGATCTGTGTATTCTTTGTATGAAAATAAATCTATTTAGCCAATATTTATACCCTGCTGCCACAGTCTGGTGTCACGTCCCCCAGGGTGGTGGCTTGGTGGATCCAGTGTGTCAGCCTTGTCCCCATCACCTGTCCCAACAGGGATGAGGACACTCAGGCAGTGTGTGAGGGTGTGCTGCAGTGGGCAGGACCACCCAAGGAGGGAACACAGAACATGGGACACAGGGCACAGGGCCAGAGGACACAGGCCACGAGGCAGAGGGCCAAGGGGACACAGGGACAATAGATAGTACACTGTGGGGATGCAGGACAGTAGGTGATGGAGACAGTGGGCCATTGAGGTCCAGGGTTTGGAGACACAGGGCTATGGGGACAGAGCTGTAAGTACATGGGACACAGGGCTCTGGAAACACAGGGCTGCGGGGACATGGGGGCACAAGGCTATGAGGACACAGGGCTGGCGGGACAAGTCCGCGGGCATACAGGTCCGTGGGGACACAGGGCCATGGAGACATAGCAGTAGGGGACATAAACTCATAGGGACAGGAGACTCGGGGACACAAGACTATGGAGACACAGGACCATAGGGACACGGAGCCATGGGGACACAAGGACAGGCCCATGCAGACGCAGCCGCGCCGCAACCCGCAGGAGCCCTGCCTCCAGCACGGCACACAGCAGGCGGCAGATGCCCGCCCCACGCCCGCCTCCCACCTGCCCCCCCCATCACCCCGCGCCCGCCCCCTTCCCTTTCATTGGCTCTCCTCCTGACCCTCCGCCTCTCCCCATTGGCCGACGAGCCGGCGGTAGCGAGGCGGGCCGGAAGTGCCGGCGCTGGGGCTACGCCGCTCTGGGTTGCGCCCCCCCGCGACTCTGTGGTGGGGGAACGGCGGGGCCGGGGCCGCGGCAGGAGACGGTGAGATCGGGGGGAGGGGGGGAACGGGGGTGGCCTGGCCGGGGTCCCCCTCACCTCTGCCTCCCCTTGCGCTTTCTCCATCGCCCCACAGCGGGGCCTTTACCCCGAGTTTGGCGCCCCACGACTCCTCTGGGGGTCATCTCGGCCCCCCATTACCTCAGGGCTAAGCCCCTGGAGACCTTTCCTGTAGCCTAGCCTCACTGTACTGCTTTGATCTGGCTTTAATTTTAATTATCTGGCGCGTTGCAGGTTCCCCGCAGCACAGTCCCTCAGGTTTCAGCGATAGTTAAAACACCACAAGCCCAACTAGCGCAGGCTGGCTTGGATGTGCCTGTATTTCTGTTGAAGTGGGAGGGAGTTTGGGATATCGTGTGTTAAGGAGATGGTTTATTACTGATTTTCATTTTGTTCAATGAGGAAAAAAAACCAACCTGTTTATTCGTGAGTTGTGATAAGGAGAGGGGTTTATTCTTGGGGTTCGATGAGGACAATGGTTCGCTCTGGGGGTTTAGTTCATTAGATGGTGTTGGGACACAGTGATCTCGAAGGTCTCTTCCAACCTGGTCTATTCTATTCTATTCTATTCTATACTTAATGAGGAAAATGATTTGTTCTTGGGGTTTTGATGATGAAATTGCCTTATACTGGGGTTTTAATGAGAAAAAAAGGTTTATTCTTGGGGTTTTAATGAGGAAAGTGCTTTATTCTGGGGTTTTGTTGAGGCAAGCGGTTTGTTCTTCAGGTTTGATGAAGAAAAGAGTTTATTCATGGGGGGGGTTGATGAAGAAATAGCTTTATTCATGGGGTTTAATGAGGAAAACTGTTCTTGGGGGTTGATGAGGAAAATGGTTCATTTGGGGGGGTTTGCTGAAGAGCAGAGTTTATTTGTTTTGCTGAGGAAAATTATTTCTTCTGGTTTTCTTCTTTTGGAGGCATTTAAAGCAGAGTGAGGTTTTATTTTATTCCTTGTGGATACAGAACTTTAAAGAGGCAAGTAAAATAAACCCAAGGTCCTAAAAAGAGACGATTGAGCAGGGTGGGGTTGGGACACAGAGTGTTACCCTTCAATTCTGTCCCTTAAATTCACAGAATTTGAAGGTTTTGCTCTGCCAGCTGAGTTACCAAACCTCAGCAGCAAATTGTGTGGATGGGAAATGAGGGAAGTGCTGCTCACCACGGGATTTTTTCCACTTCCACTGTCACCTCCCAGCTCATTGCAAAACCTTGTCATGGTTGCTCCCTCGTGACTTTGAGGTGGTCATCCCAGAGTGAATGGTGCTGAAAGAGAAGAGCATGAGTGTGGTCTGAGCCACCATGGTAGGATGTTTGGTTGTTGGATCTCTGCCTCTGTGGCTATGGTGGAGTCAGCCACACTGGCAGACCCTACTTGAGGAGATCCAGGGGATTTTGTGGGGTTTGGAGACCAGACCTTCAGGTTCTTTCCTAATACTTTACAAAGTGAGCTCTCCCAGTGAGAACCTCCAGTGAAGCCCCCAGGAACACCACCCTCCTCCATGTAGAGCTCTCTGCAGCCTTTCTGCCCAAGCTCTGCCTACATTCTCCTCTGGACCCACCCCAGCTGCATTTGGGTTTCCTGCCACAAAGCTTCGAGCGTGTTTCTACTTCCCTTAACTGCATCCTTTCAATTCCTCTTTTGACCTCTTCAGTCTTCTAGCAAACTTCTACCAGGTGGCCCAGAGTGGAGGCATCATTCTTGCTTCCTTGATTTCCTCCATGACCTAGAAGCAGGCATGTCTCTTGTTATCTGAATATTGGCCAGGTTCTGTCCACCTGCAGGAGGAAGTTTCTATGTTCACCCCTGGGTTTGGGTTGAAACAAAACATCTGGGTCCAGGAGAAGTTAAACAGGAGAATTGAGTCTTTGCCCTACTTCTGTGAGAAGAAGGAAGAGGGTGGAATTTAATGAGGCCTTTCTAGTTTTGTAGAGAACAGGACAGACAAGCTCCTGCTGGGGGCCACTTCTTACAGGAAGGGCTTAGTAGAAGCTGGACTCATCCTTTGAGTGTACAGTGGGGGGACAGGAGGCAATGGGGACAAGAAAGAATGTGGGAAACTTTGGTTAGATTAATGTTTTGTTTTCTACCATGAAGGTGACCAACCAGGAACAAGGGAGCAGGGAGGCTGTGGGATCTCTGTTATTGCAGATGCTGAAAACTCAACTGCATGAGGATTTGAGAGGGTGCAGGGTTGGGCTTGAGACCTCTTTCAGCTTGAATTCTTCTGAGATCCTGTGCTATCACAGAGTCCCAGAAAGGTGGAGGCTGGAAGGAACCTCTGGAGATCATCCAGTACAACCCCCTGCTAAAGCAGGGCCACCCACAGCAGGGTGCCCAGGATCACAATGGCCAGGTGGGTTTGGAATGTCTCCAGAGAAGGAGACTCCACAACCTCTCTGGGAAGCCTGCTCCAGAGCTTTGTTGTCCTCAGAGTCAAGAAGTTTCTCAGGTTTAGGTGGAGCTTCATGGGTTCTAGTTTATGCCACTGCCCCTTGTCCTGTCACTGGGCACCACTGAGAGGTGTCTGGCCCCAGCCTCTTGCCCCCCACCCTTTAGCTCTTGCTGAGCATTGATGAGCTCCCCTCTCAGACTGCTTTTCTCCAGGCTCAACAGTCCCAGGTCTCTCAGCCTTTTCTCCTCACAGAGATGCTCCAGGCCCCTCAGTGTCTTCATAGCCTCCACTGGATTCTCTCCAGCAGTTCCCTGTGTCTCTTGAACTGGGGAGCCCACAACTGGACTCAGTTCTTCAGCTATGTGGCCTCACTAGGGCAGAGTTAGAGGGGCAGGAGAACCTCCCTTGACCTGCTGGCCACGTGCTTCTCCATGCACCCAGGACCCCACTGCCCTTCTTGGCCACAAGGGCACGTTGCTATCTCATGGGCAGCTCGATGTCCACAGCCACGGTCATCTCACAGTCGTGCCTCTCTGCTTTCTCACAAGGCAGGGGAATGATGCTGAGCAGCCTCCTGCCTTCCGCAGGAGATGGGAACTGCTACTACATCCTGACAGAGGACTGCACCTACGGCAGCAAGTACTTCCAAGCCGGCAACATGTGCTTCTGCAGCGAGAGGAGCTACCTGCGCAACTTCTCCAGCGAGGGGCCGCCGGCCTGCTTCCTGAGGGTGGTCATGCTGGACGACAGCTCCACCGTCACCGTCAACATCGAGCTCCTGCAGCCGCTGCGCGAGGAGACCGCTGCCCTCCTGCTGGCCGTCGGCAGCCACACCGAGCGCCTCAACTACTTCCTGGAGAGGCTGAGCCTGGAAGCGGCGCTGCGCGCGGTGCCGGGTCAGAAAGTGACGGTGGAGGTGGACCGGCAGCGCCTGCCCGGGGTCGTCCGCTACGTCGGCAGCGTCTGCGGGAAGAGCTCCGCCGCGCTGGCGCCGTGCTTCTTCGGGGTGGAGCTGCAGGTGATGTTTGGCCACTTGGCTTGGGAGAAGTCAATGGTGAGGGTAGGAGGGTTCTACAGAGGGATCTGGCCAGGCTGGATCAATGGGACAGGGTCAGTGGGATGAGGTGGGACAAGGCCAAGGGATGGGTATGGGACTTGGGTCACAACAAACGCATGAAGGCTCCGGGTTTAGGAAACTGCCTGGTGAGACAGGCCCTGGGGGTGCTGGGTGACAGCAGCTGGAGATTAGCCAGAGCGTGCCCAGGTGGCCAAGAAGGCCACAAGCAGCCTGGCTTGGATCAGCATATGGCCAGCAGGAGCTGGGCAGGGATTGTCCACCTGGACGGGGCACTGGTGAGGCCACACCTTGAATCTTGGGTTCAGTTTTGGGACCCTCATTCCAAGAAGGACATTGAGATGCTGGAGCAGGTCCAGAGAAAGGCAACAAAGCTGGGGAAGGGTCTGGAGAACAGGGCTGGTGAGGAGCAACTGAGGAAGCTGAGGTCATTCAGCCTGGAGCAAAAGAGGCTGAGGGAAGACCTTCTGGCTACTACCCTACTCTAGTCATGAGGTCTGTGGTGACAGGTTGGACTCGATGGTCTTTGAGGTCTCTTCCAACCTTAGTGATACTGAATACTGCTACTGGCTCTCTACAACTGCCTGAAAGGAGGTTAGAGCCAGGTGGGGGTTGGTCTCTTCTCCCAAGGAACAAATGACAGGACAAGAGGAAATGGTCTCACGTTGCACCAGGGCGGGTTTAGGTAGGACATAAGGAATAATTTCTTCCTGGAGAGGCTTAGGAGGCCTGGGCAAGGTTGCCCAGGGCAGTGGAGGAGTCCCCATTTCTGGAGGGCTTTGAAAGCTGTGGTGATGTGCTGTTGAGAGATAAGGTTTAGTGGCAGTGCAGGAAGTGTTGGGTTGGTGGTTGGACTGAATGGTATTAAAGGTTTCTTCCAACCAAACTGATGCTATGAAAGTAAGTTGCTTGTTTTCCCTTCATTCCTGTGTCTATAAAGTGCCTCCTTCGGTGTTTTTTCAGGGTGAGGGTGAAAACAGAGGACGTAGCGACGGATCGTACCACGGCACCGAGTATTTCAAGTGCAAGAGGAACTGTGGGGTTTTCCTACCCTTCAGCAGAATCCAGTTTAGTCCTGTGGTGGATGATGACTACATGAAACAGAAACCAAAACTGGACACAGAGGAGGAGGTTCCTGTGAAAGTGGGAGATGCAGTTAGCTTCTATGTGGATGAGGTCCTCACCAAAGGAGTAGCCATGGCAGTTTACAAGGAGGGAACCCAATGGTTCGTTACAGTCTGCCCGGTAAGAGCAGCTTGGGGTCTGGGGAGGATTTCAAACCAAACTGTGGTGGGACATCAAAGAGACCAACACTTGCCAGACCTTGAAATACCAGTTGATACTCCAGGGCTTGTCCTGTGTCTCATAGATGGAGCTGATAGCTCTTCCTCCCCTTTCAGGAAGAAGAAGGAACAACAGACATCTTCCGGGACATCCCCATGGACTCCATCATGAAGGAAAGCTTGCAAAGTAGGTTTGTCACCAGACATCTCTTGGAGGGCTCACTTGTGTTGCTTCTCTGCAGAGTTATTACAAAGCTGAAAGTCCCACAAAAGCTTCAGCTAGTCCCAGCTTAGTTGATCAGAAGGAAGAGAAGTTCCGTGTCTCACCTTCTAGACAAAAGTCTTTGTGTTAGGCAACTAAAGCTGAGTCTGCCCAGTCATAAGGCAGAAGAAGAGAGAGTCTCATTGAAGGGCAGAGACATTTCCTAGAGGAGAAGGCACCACTGGTTTAAGAGTCTTTAATTTAGCTGTAGAAGGTGGAGCAGAAGCCAAACAAACTTGGAGAGGATGGTTTGAGTCATTGGACAAGACCATGGCCTCTTTAAGACAATGGATACTCAACATTTGGTCAATTCAAGAGAAATTCAAGTTTGGAACGGGCTCCCTGGGGAATCTCCATCCCTGGGGGTGTTGAAGGGAGGCAGAGATGTGGTGCTGAGTGCCATGGTTTAGCACCAGCCTTGGCAGAGATAAGAGAATGGTTGGACTCGATGATCTTGAAGATCTTTTCCAACCAAAATGATTCCATGATTCTGAGACAAGAAATTAGTGGAACCTTTCTGATGCCTTCAGAGGACACCACAGAGCTTTCAGGGCCTGAGGGGAATAATTGGGGAACAACTCCCCACTGCTGTCATTTCAGGAGCCCCACATGGCTCTGAGAAGGGTTGGATTACCTCCAGGGTCAATGAGAAGCTGGAGTGGGCAGGAAATCAAGGAGCAGGATTGTCCTGCTAGACCAGTTTGGTCCTGTCATTGGGAATTACACCTTGTGTCTCTGGTGCCCAGCTTCCTGCTTGTCCATGTGGTCTATAATTTGAAGTAGACCTGGTGTGAGATGAGATCCAAACGTGTCATGTCATCAGGCCTTGACTTCCTCCCTCACCCATCATTTTGTGTCACCCCCCTAGGTTTATTTCCACCACTGGAGTCCAGCATGGGCTTGGGACACCCAAACCAATTGAAACATGAGATAAGCGAGAGCAGTGCGGAGTGTCCAAGTGGGAATCCATCCCTGGAGGTCAACTCCATGGTCCAGATCACCTTGGATAAGGGAAACCAGGTGTCGGGAATCATCCGCTGGTTGGGCTACCTGCCTCAGATTAAGCACAAAATGGCAGGAGTGGAACTGGTAAGGAGCAACCCACGGGAGATCATGCATCAGAATGGGCAGGTCTTGGCTGCTCTTCTCTTTGAAGACCTTCAGCTTTTATCTCACAGCTTGGCCTGGGCCTCTGAGAGGTAAGGGCTGAACTGTGAGATGTGCCCTTCCTGAAGCTGGGGAGGAGAGTGTGGAATGATGATGACTGCATCATCAGTGAAGCTGTGGAGGGTTTGAAGGTCCTCTGAGGAACAGCTGAGGGACTTGGGGTTGTTGAACCTGGAGAAGAGGAGGCTGAGGGGAGATCTTTTGGCTCCCTACAACTCCCTGAAAGAAGGTTGGAGTTAAGTGGGGGTTGGTCTCCTCTCCCAAAGAACAAGTGATAAAACAAGAGGAAATGGCTTCAGGTTGCAGCAGGGTGGGTTAGGGTTGGGCATGATGAACAATTTCTTCATGGAAATGGTTGTGAAGGCCTGGCCCAGGCTGCTAAGGGCAGTGGTGGGAGTCCCTATCGCTGGAGGCATTTAAAAGCCATGGAGATGTGGTGCTGAGGGACACGGTTTGGTGCTGGACTTGGCAATGTTGGGTTAATGGTTTGAGTCTATGATCTTGAAGATCTGTTCCAACCTAAACAGTTCTGTTTGATTCCATGATGAGGGTTGGCTTGGTCTCTTCTAGAGTGATGTTATTAGCACTTGAGGTGTAACAATCATCAGGAGGTGCAAAACACAACCAGAGTAAGGGAAAACACTCGATGAAACAGGACCCAGCCTCTACACTGCTCTTCAGCTATGAAATGGCCCTGTTGGAGATGACACCTCACTCATGGAAAGCCTCCTCTGATGTTACTCCTTGCTGCTCTTTGCCCAGGATGAAGATAAGGGGGTGACTGATGGTGAGTGGCTGGGCCAGTACTACTTCCAGTGCGCTCCAAAGCGTGGCCTCTTCGTGAAGCTCCAGTCCTGCCAGCCTGACGTCCGCTTCCAGTGGCCGCGTGACAGCGAGCTGAGCCTGGTGGATTACGGTGAGCTCTCTGAGGAGATGGAGCCAAGGGGGGGCATGGGAACACTGCCATGGGATCAAAAAGGTTGGAAAATGCTCCAAGATCATCGAGTCCAACCCTTAACCCAGTACTACCAGGTCACCACCAAACCATGTCCCTCAGCACCACAACACCACAGCTTTCAAAGCCCTCCAGGGATGTGGAGACTCCACCACTGCCTCAGGCAGCCTGGGCCAGGCCTTCACAACCATTTCCATGAAGAAATTCTTCCTTCTGTCCTACCTAAACCCACCCTGGTGCAACTTGAGACCATTTCCTCTTGTCCTATCATTTGTTCCTTGGGAGAAGAGACCAACCCCCACCTGGCTCCAACCTCCTTTCAGGCAATTGTAGAGAGCCAGAAGGTCTCCCCTCAGCCTCCTTTTCTCCAGACTGAACAACCTTGGCTCCCTCAGTTGCTCCTCACCAGACCTATTCTCCAGACCCTTCCCCAGCTTTGTTGCCTTTCTCTGGACCTGCTCCAGTATCTCAATGTCCTTCTTGGAGTGAGGGACCCAAAACTGCTCCCAAGATAGGAGGTATGGCCTCACCACTGCCCAATGTAGGGGGACAAGCCCAGCCCTAGTCCTGCTGGCCACACTATTGCTGATCCAAGCCAGGCTGCTGGTGGCCTTCTTGGCCACCTGCACACACTCTGGCTAATCTCCAGCTGCTGTCACCCAGCACCCCCAAGGTCTGTTCCACCAGGCAGTTTACAGCCACACTGCTCCAAGCCTGGAGCTGTCAGAGTGTTGTTGTGACCCAAGTGCCTGATCTGTCACTTGGCCTTGTTGAACCCATCCTATTGATCCAGCCTGGAAGAGCCTGGTTAGGTTTGGTCTCCATTTTCATTAGATGAATTACTAGAGACAAATATTCATTCCAGCATGGTTGGGTCTCAGCAGCAGCAGGTGGTGACCTCTGAGCAGACTTTTGGGGCATCAGGGAAGGGCAAAGTTGGGAAGCTAAAGGGATTTGCTTCTGTTGGTTCTCTTGCAGGAGGCCAAGAGGTTCTTCCCCAGGCTCCAGACACTTCTCCTCCTCTGAGGAACGAGGCAGCAGTACGTGTCCTGCGGGGGCGGATGAAGGGGATCCAGGGCCACTGTAATTCCTGCTACATGGATGCAGCTCTCTTCAGGCAAGGACCTGCTTGGGTGGTGCCTTTGTCTAGTTCCTAAATGCCCTCATGAAGAGTCCAGCGTTCCCCTGAACCTCCAAACTGGCTGGAAACCTACCCAGTGTAGAGTCCTGGAGATGCAGCTTTAACACTTGGCTGCTTTGTGATCTCCTTCCTAGTATGGTTGAGGTTCTGAAGCCCTGAAACAGTGCTCATGAGTACCTGAGGCACCCCTGTGTCTGTCATGCAGGATGCTGAGCCATGGTAGTCCTCTGCACTTGGACCACAATGACTCTGACAGTAGAGGTAATGGCTGCAAACCTTTCACAGAAAGCACACAGGAGGTCCCAGCTTCACTCTGCAGCACGCACTTGGAGAGGAGAAGACTCTGGTGCCTCCTCCATCAGCAGTTTTAGCTGCAAAGTACAAGATCTAGTTCTCTGTGAGCTGTGTCCTTGCTTACCACCAGTGTTGGTTGGAGCAGATGTGGTTGCTCTCGCTGTGGAGACACCTTGCCACTCACCTCTCTTAACTGCATGCATGGACTCTTGGAAGCAGAAGCCACCAAACGTCACCAGGCACAAATGTTTGGTTCTAACTTGCTGCAAACCCATCAGGCTTAGACCCATCCTGCTCTTTTCACAGCCTCTTCTCCTGTACATCCGTGGTGGACTCCATGCTCTTCAAGCCCTTCCCACTGTGTGACCGCAACGTGCAGAGCATCCTGCGGGATGAGATCGTCACCCCGCTGCGGACGTGAGTATGGACCACAGGAGCTGCTGCTGCTGCTCTTGAGTGAGAGCTAGGGGACAGGAACCTCATGGGGTTCAAGAAGGGCAAGTGTAGGGTCCTGCAGCTGGTGAGGAATAACCCCCTGCACCAGTGCAGGTGAGGGGTGGCCTGCTGGAAAGCAGCTCTGCAGAGAAGGACCTGGGAGTGCTGGTGGACAAGCTCACCAGAGCCAGCAATGTGCCCTAGTGGCCAAGAAGGCCAATGGTGAGGAGTGCATTAAGTGTGGCTAGCAGGTGGAGGGAGGTTCTCCTCCCTGCTCTCCTCTGCCCTAGTGAGGCCACATCTGCTCTCAGGGGTCCAGTTCTGGGCTTCCCAGTTCAAGAGACAGGGAACCCTGGAAGCCCTCTTGCTGTGAGGCCAGGTTGAGAGAGTTGAGGTTGTTCAGTCTGGAGCAGAGAAGGCTCCAGAGAGACCACCTGGTGGCCTTTCAGGACTTAAAGGGGACTGCAGGAAAGCTGGGGAGGAACCTTCATCAGGGATTGTGGTGATAGGACAATGAGCGATGGCTTCAAACTGGAAGAGGGGAGATTAGGATGGGATATTAGGAAGAAATTTTTCACTGTGAGGGTGGGGAGACCCTGTCCCAGGTTGCCCAGAGAGGTGGGAGATGTCCCATCCCTGGAACCATTCCAGGTCATGTTATTCAGTACATTGAGCAACCTGCTCTAGTTGCAGATGCCCCTGCTGGCTGCAGGAGGGTTGAACAAAATTACCTTCGAAGGTCTCTTCCAAACCATTCTGTGATTCCATAATGTTTTGATCCCTGGAGAGGTCATCTGCAGCTGCTTCCTCCTAGGACTGGCTTTGTCCACGCTGGCAGCATGATGCACCTCAGGGAGCAGCTGACAGAGAAGGGGCAATGCTCCAGCTTCACCAATGCTGAGAAAGGTAAGGTGCTTTGTGGGGTCTTCCTCAAGCTGCTTCACTTTGGGTTGCTTCATCCAAGCACCTCACTGACACATTTTCCATCATCTCAGCTTATCAAACTCTGCTCTCAGCTGGAATTTGTCCCAAAGTCTGATGGAAAGCTGGGAATTTGGGGGGGCTCTACCTGATGGCAGCTGTCACTGGGAGGGGATTTGCAGTTTCTTGAATTTCCCTGGTTGTCCCCAATTCCTCTTCGAGTTTTCACTTTTGGTGTTGGCTGTAAATGTCCAGTAAGGTCTCTGAGATGGTGCTGGGATTGTAGCAGTGACACCAAACTGGGAGGAGTGGCTGACACTCCAGCAGGCTGTGCTGCTGTTCGGCCAGACCTGGGCAGAATGGAGAGATGGGGAAGGGGAACTTCATGAAGTTCACCAAAGACAAGTGCAGAGTCCTGCAGCTGGGGAGGAACAACTCCCTGCACCAGTACAGGTCAGGGGGTGCAGCTCTGCACAGAATGACTTGGGAGTGCTGGT
Organism: Dryobates pubescens; assembly: GCF_014839835.1. NCBI lineage: Eukaryota > Metazoa > Chordata > Aves > Piciformes > Picidae > Dryobates > Dryobates pubescens. Next base: position 13,665,338 of record NC_071625.1, on the reverse strand, counting down.
GGACAAGTAGTTCACCATGAGCTATCAGTGTGCCCTTGTGGCCAAGAAGGCAAATGGTGTCTTGGGGTGCATGGAGAAGAGTGTGGCCAGCAGGTGGAGGGAGGTTCTCCTTCCTCTCTGCCCTAGTGAGGCCAAATCTGGAATTCTGGATCCAGTTCTGGGTGCCCCAGTTCAAGAGACACAGGGAACTACTGGAGAAAGTGGAGGCTCTGAAGATGCTGAGGGGCCTGGAGGATCTCTGTGAGGAGGAAAGGCTGAGAGACCTGGAGCTGTTGAGCCTGGAGAAGAGCAACCCGAGAGGGGATCTGATCAATGCTCAGCAAGAGCTAAAGGTGGAGAGGAGGCTGGGGCCACACTCTTGTCAGTGGTGCCAGGGACAGGCTGAGGGGCTCCAGGCACAAACTGGAGGTTCCATCAGGAGAAATCTCTTTGCCTGGAGGGTTCAGAGACCTGGAGCAGGCTGCTCCAGACTACCTCTGGAGTCTCCTTCTCTGAAGACCTTCCAAATCCACCTGGACATTGTGATCTTGGGCACCCTGCTTTAGCAGAGGGGTTAGACTGGATGATCTCCAGAGGTCTCTTCTAAGCCCACCACACTGGGATTCTGTAAGAGTGCACTGTCTGAGGGCACTGGTGTGCTGTGACCCCTCCTGGTGGTGTGTGACTTGTGCTTCTCTGTCACCATTCCAGATCCTGAGGAGTTCCTCACTCTCATAATGCACCAGCTCCTAGGAATAGAACCACTCCTGAGACTCCAGTAAGTTCCCACCTCAAGGTGACCCAATTTACCTCGGTGGTCACTCACACTGTGTGTGACTTGGACCTTCTCATACAGGCTTTGGAGCCACAGCTCCTCTCTGCTGTCCATGTGATCTTACTTGTTGTCATCATCTCCCAAGTGACAGCTTCAGGACACTTCTAAGCTCTCCCTGAAAGTGATAAAATGGTGATAAAAACCTTGTCTCATCTTCAGGGAGAGCCAGAAACGGTTTGAGAAATGTAGTGTCCCAACTTCAGTGTGGAGCCAGCAGAATCTGACAGCCTTTAGATGCTTTTGGGTGGTGTCCAGACATTCAAGCTGGCTCAGATCCTGCAGCCTCTCAACCAGGCAGTCCATGGATGCAGTCCCAGTTTTTTAGGACTCTACAAAGAGGACGAGAGGCTGAAGGCAGCCAAAAATAACCTCACTGTTGAGGAGCATAGAAGGGGATTGTTGGGTTTCTGTGGGTCTTTGCTGGGACATCAGCCAAGCTGGTAGATTGTGGAGTGCTCCAAAAGCCTCCAGCACAAAGAGGGCTCTGTCCTTCAGCTCCCCTGCAGAGGGTCAGCTGAAGGAAATCCTTTCTCTGCAGGGTTGTGGGAGGTCTTCTGCACACAGTTCACCTCCTGAACGCAGCCAGTTCTGCTTGGTGGCCTTTGTGGGTGCAGTTATGAGTAGATCTTCCAGCTGAGAAGGAGTTTGCTTCAAAAACATTGAAGTGGCCTTCAAAGTTTACATCAAGAAGAAGAAATTTGAGTTTTGCTTGAGGGGTAATGAGACTGAAGATGCAGTCTGCCCTCGTGGCACACAGTAGTTCTAGGTGGAAGAAGTGCTTTGTGTTCCACCAAGCAGCCCTTGATGCCTTGGGCCCAGGAGCTTCTTGCAGGACAAATGCAGTATGTCCTCTGGGAGCCAAGACGTTGGTTCCACCACATAAACAAGCCCCATGACCCAACTCCTTGCAGGTCAGGAGGCCAGGAGCAGGACTGTTACTGTTACCAGATCTTTATGGACAAACAGGAGGATCTGGTGGTGCCTGATGTGCAGCAGTTAGTGGAACGTTCCTTCCTCTCCTCCGAGCTGAAGCTAGTGGAGGTGAGCCCAGCTACCACCTTCCTGCTTTCTGCTGCCTCTTCTTGCTTCCTCCAACGTTCCTCTTCCTGCCAGTGAGGTGGTGGTGGGTCTACTCTTGCATCCAACCCTGCTAACCATTAGACTCATAGAATCATAGACTTGTTTGGGTTGGAAAAGACCTCTAAGATCATTAAGTACAACCATCAACCTAAGAACACATTAGGAGGCAACCACAAGAGAGAGGTCATGAGGAATCTGCGGGGGATTGGGATGAGGCCTTTGCTTTTCCTGTTGCCATTTTGTCTTGGGAATGACCAGAGCAGAAGGTCTTTAGTCCCATGGAGACAGAAGAGTCTCTGGAGGTTGTCTCTTCTGGCAGGATAACTTGTTTATCTTTCTTTTCCCAGATCCCATCTTGCTTCATTATCCAGATGCCACGTTTTGGGAAGGAGTACAAGATGTTCAGCAAAATCATTCCTTCCCTGGAGCTGGACATAACAGATCTGCTGCTTGACAGTACGTTCTTGGGCTCTGGTAAAGCTTCTGGCTGGGACTGTTAGCCACCAGGTGATAGCTCTCACCTCTTTGAGTTGTGAGCAGGTGTGAGGTGGGATCAGGATGTGGTTCTTTGAATGGCAGTCTTGGCACAGTTAGTTGGATTTCAGGTGAGACCTGGAGAAGTTCCATCCTCTCAGCCCCTGTTGTCCCTGCAGGTCCCAGGGAGTGCTGCGTGTGCGGAGATGTTGCCACCCTGGAGTGTTCAGAGTGTTTCAAGGACAAGATGTTCTCAGCTACAGGCCTGAAGCAGTTCTGCAGCTCCTGCTCCAGACAGGTATTTCCTTTGGCTGCCCCTCAAATCTTGTCTTGCTCAGAGCCCCATCCAACCTGACCTGGAATGGTTCCAGGGATGGGACATCTCCCACCTCTCTGGGCAACCTGGGCTGGTGTTTCACCAACCTCAGTGTACAAAATGTTGTCCTTAGATTTAGTCAAAGTCAGAATCCCTGCATAGTAGGGGTTGGAAGGGGCCTCTGGAAGTCATCCAGTCCAACCCTTCTGCTCCAGCAGAGTCACCCACCCCAGGTTGCCCAGAATCAGAGTGTCCACGTGGGTTTGGAAGGTCTTCAGAGAAGGAGACTCCAGAAATCTCTAGGCAGCCTGCTCCAGGTCTCTGAACCCTCCAGGCAAAGAGGTTTCTCCTGATGGAACCTCTTGGGTTCCAGTTTATGCTCATTGCCCCTTGTCCAGTCACTGGGCACCACTGGGAAGAGTCTGGCCCCAGCCTCTTGCCCCCCACCCTTTAGTTCTTGCTGAGCACTGTGAACATCCCCTCTTGGGCTGCTCTTCTCCAGTTTAAGCAGCCCCAGGGCTCTCAGCCTTTCCTCCTCACAGAGGTGCTCCAGGCCCCTCAGCAGCTTTGCAGCCTCTGCTGGACTCTCTCCAGTAGTTCCCTGTCTCCCTTGAACTGGGGAGCCCAGAACTAGGCCCAGAACTCAAGCTGTGACCTCACAAGAGCAGAGTAGAGGAGGAGGAGAACATTCCTCCACCTGCTGGCCACACTTTCCTTCAGTCACACCAGGATACCGTTGGTTTTCTTGGCCAGCAGGGCATATGGTTGGCTCATGGTGAACTTGTTCCCCACCAGCACTCCTAGGTGCTTCTCCTTGAAGCTTCTTTCCAGCAGGTCACCCCTCACCTGTACTGGTGCAGGGGGCTGTTCCTTCCTGGCTGCAGGACCCTGCACTTGCCCTCGTTGAGCTTCATGAGGTTCTTCTCCCACAAGGCTCCAGCCTGCCGAGGCCTCCTCTCGTTTAGTTCCAGGCCCTTGTCGTGTCCCCTCAGGCCCTGCCGGGACACAGCCAGGTCCCGTTCCGCCCTGCCAGCGGTGCCCCCATCTCTCCCCAGGTTCACTCGCACCCGCGCCGCGCCTCGCACCAGCCCGGGCGGCTGCAGGTGCCGGAGGCGTTCGCGCGCGGCGGCGGCCGGCAGGTGCCTCGCGAGAAGCTGGAGCTCTTCGCCGTGCTCTGCATCGAGACCAGCCACTACGTCTCCTTCGTCAAGTACGGCCCCGGCAGCCAGCACTGGATGTTCTTCGACAGCATGGCCGACAGGCACGGTGAGAGCGGCTCTGGCGGCACCGGGAGCCTTGGCCGTAGCTGGCTGCCGTCTGGCGGGCCCGCAATGCGCACCTGGTCCAGACATCCTTTCCTTGAAGCCCCCTGCACGGTTCAGGCTCTGCCTGGAGCCTGCTTCCAACAGTGACCGTTTAAGTAGACCCTAGAGAAGACTGTGGCCGTGCCAAGCACACGCGAGTTCCCCCTGGTGCTGTCATCTGGCTGGGACTGGTTGCTGCGTGGGCAAGGACCATTCTTCTGGACCTTCCCTACTTCACTGGCCTCCAGATCTCAGCTATGTTACTGCTGAGTGATGGTATCACAGAATCCTAGTATGGTGGGGGTTGGAAGGGACCTCTGGAGATCATCCAGTCCAACCCCTGCTAAAGCAGATTGCCCAACAGCACAATGTCCGGGTGAGTTTGAAAGCTCTCTAGAGAGGGAGACTCCACAACCTCTCCAGGCAGCCTGCACCAGGTCACTGAACCCTGCAAGCCAAGAGGTTTCCCATGATGGAGCTTTCTGGGTTCCAGTTTGTGCTCATTGCTCCTTGTCCTGTCACTGGGCACCACTAAGAAGAGTCTGGCCCCATCCTTTTGACACTTGCCCATTAGATACTGATGAGTGTTGAGAAGATCCCTTCACAGTCATCTCCTCTCCAAGCTGAGCAGCCCCAGGTCTCACTTGAGCTGAAGGTTATGATCTCTGGGTTACTCACTTGGACTTTTCTCTCTTCTTTCTGTCTTAGGTGATGAAAATGGCTTCAACATTCCCACTGTGACTCTCTGCCCTGAAGTGGCCAAGTACCTGGACTTGCCTCTGGCCGTGCTGGCCCTGGAGCAACCTCGGGACATGGATGGAGTGGCCAAGCGCCTCTTCTGCGACGCCTACATGTACATGTACCAGAGCAAGAAGATGGCCCTGTACAAGTGACACTGCCTGGGGCTGCTGCCACCAGTGAGACAGCAGAAACATGAGCTTGGATCCACCCCCACATCTCATCACTGGTGAAAGCAGCCAAGCTGAGGTGCATCAAGTTTGGTTCTTCATACCTCCTGCAGCATCTGCTATCCAGTGGTCCACATCAGCCTGTCTGGAAGCGTTCTTGGTCTTCCCAAGTGATGCTTTGTACTTCCAGCAGACCTGGACTCTCACTTCTTTCCACTCATCTTCATTCTCATTCCATAACTTCCACCCTCCTTCCTCCCCAGGAAGCTCTGTCCTACCTCAGAGTCCTCCTCAACATCCTTTTCTCTCTGCCAGCTCTTCTCTCCAAAGCTGAGGAGCAGCATCTCACCAAAAGCTTGTTCATCCTCCTCAAATGTCAAAGAGCACAAGGAAACCACCACCTCACCTGGTTAAGACACCTTCACATGGACTTGTGGAATGAGAAAACCAAGACCCTGTGGTGTGGTTAAGAGGTGGGTCATGGAATCATAGAATTATTTCAGTTGGAAGAGACTTCCAAGGTCATCCAGTCCAACCTTCAAGCTAAACCCACCACAGTCAGGACAAGGGTTTGTCTTGTGGTCTTTAGGACCCACATAAAGTTGGGCCCTTGATTTGCCTCCCCTTCTTCAGAACTTTCAAGCACCCTCTCTCATTTTTAACCATGAAATGAATTGGGCATCTTGAACTTTGAAGATGCTTCTAGACCAGCTTTTCTTGGTAGGAACAAAACTGGAAGACAGATGGATCAGAGGAACAGCAGATGACCTCATAGTGCCTCCTCTTGCTTGCACTGTTGCTGCGTGATGGGGTGGTTGAACCTCACTTTCAGCACTTCCTGTCCCATCTTTGAAGCCACTTGGGAGACCAAAACCTGGATTTTGAGGGCCAAAATGTTAAAAATGAGCACTTTGGGCTTCTCTGCTGTGGTCTGGGGTCTCTGGGTGGGAATGGGTGAAGTTTAAATTGCCCATCTGGGGGTTCTCTGCCCTTAACCACAGGCAGTCACGGACTCAGAGAGGTCAATGTGATGAACTGAGTTGCCCACATTCCATGTTGCACTGATAGGACACTAACACTTTGAGGTACACCTCCCAGAGCTCCAAATGTGCAGCTCAAATCTTCTTGCTTTTTTCCCCTCTGTCACGTGCAGCTTTGCCTCAGTCCCATTGGCTTGGCCCACATGAAGGATGTGGTGTAGGATCATTGCTGGAGGGTTGTGGGGCCAACTGGGATCTCATCAGCTTGATGGTACTGTCAGCTTTCTGGTGTGTCCCTTATCTTGGTACATAGTGGCCACAAAGGACAGCTGGTGTCTGAAACACCCAGACTGTTAAGGTTTGAGAACACTGCTGTCCAGTTTCCAGCTGTCCTTGATGAGCATTTGAGCCTCAACACCAAGTTCTCCTCATGGTACAGAAGGTGAACAATGGCCTGGTCAAAGGAGAGCATCCTTCCTCTCATTGGGAAGCCACAGCTAGGGTACCGGTTCCAGTTTTGAGCTCCCCAGTACAAGAGAGGTGGAGAGGGTCCAACAGAGGGCCATGAAAATAAGGAAAGGACTGCTGAGAGCTGGGACTGTTCAACCTGAAGAAGGCTCATGGGGGGACCTCATAAATACCTGAAGGGAGTGTGCAAGGAAGACATCCAGGATCTTCTCCATGGCATCATGACAGGACCAAAAGCTCTGGGCACAACGCAGGAGGTTCCCTCTGACCATCAGGATGGACCTCTTTGTGAGGATGACAAGCAACAGCACAGAAGAGGTAGTGGAGTCTCCATCCTTGGAATACTCAAAGTGGTTTTGGACCAGGTCAAAGCTCAAGTGGTTGACAAACCTTTCTAGGGGTAGGAGAGATGGTGGCAGATCCAGCAGTGGATCATCTGAAGGTTAACTGTTCCTGCTTAGGGACTTACTGACCTCTGGCTGGTCCTCTATGGCCATGGAGAGGGTTGGAGGGTGTTGCTGTCTTTCCTTGTCTACCCAAAGTTGTTCTTCCTTCTCTAAGAGCTCAGGACAATGTCCCCTCAAGTATGCCATGGGTTGGGCTTTTGTATCTCTGGTGCTTCTGCTCTAAAAATGTTCCCTTGAGTAGTAAACTTCCAATGGTCACAATGTGGGGTGTGAAAAGCTGCTGCAGGCCTGGTGGCCCTGGGAGTGCTGGTGGACAAGTTCACCATGAGCCAGCAATGTGCCCTTGGGGCCAAGAAGGCAAATGGTATCTTGGGATGCAAGGGTTTTGAAGGACCAGGGCAGCCATGGGGTGGGGTTGTAGCAGGTCAAGACATTTATTTTGGGGTTTTGTTTAGGATGAAGCTAATGTGCAGGCATCAACCTGGAGCTGGCCTCCATACCCTAAGGACTTGCATACAAAATGGAAGGTGGTAAGATGAAGCCAGAGGACAGGCAAAGTCCTTCTGCCACAGATGTTCCACAGGACCTAAGTGGTACAGGCCAGCTCTTTCCACAGTAGGACCTCAACCTAGGTATTCAAGGTTTGGTCCTGGTCAAGCTCTTGGTCTTAGAGCTTCAGCATGGCCTACCATCATGGAAAGTGCAGGGTTGGCAGTGACCAAGGTGGGCAAGAGCTGCCACAGCAGAAGGCACAGGGTTGGTAGGACCACCAAGGAGGGCAAGAAGGGACCACTACTTCCAGAAGCTGTGGGGACAGCTGCCTCCCACCTCATTCAGCCCCAGCCCTCCGTGCCCAGCTTTGCTACTGGGCCCTCAGGGTGCTCCTCCAGTTCTTGCATGATCCTCCTATGAGCACCATGCAGCAGCAACATCACAACCATCAATTCCCACTTAGTCACTTGGTCTTCAGAAGAACATGGAGGAAAAGCTGGCCCCAGGCTGGCACAACATGAGGTGTGGACCTCCTCACTGGCTGGCCTCCTGCAGCTTGGTGAGGAGCTGGTGGAGCCTCTCTGTCATGGCCACCTGGCACAGGAGCAAGAGGGGACAGTGAGTGTCTGCTCTTCATTGCCTTGTCTCCCTGCAGCTCCATGGTGGAGCCATGCTGGCTTTGCTCAGGCCACCAGGGCCAGGCTCTCAGGTGTGTACTGGTGGTGCCCAGCAAGAGGTGGACGTACTGGGTAGGGCTGAGGGTCATGGAGCCGGCGGTGGGCAGGGTTGAGCAGGCTGAGGGACACCTGAGCGTGGGTCCTCACCTCTGGCAGGCTGGGCAGTGGTTCACACAGCTGCAGGGAAGGAGATGACCAGGCCCATGTGAGTTCCACCCACCCCAAAACCCCAGTGAACCAGCTTCAACCTGCACTTTGAGGCCACCATGTCCAGGGTGGCATGCAAGTCACTGGGACAAGGGACACCTCAGATGCAGGGGAACGCTGAGGTTTAGCCCTTTGGTGCTGATGTAACCCTTGGTCCTTCACCCAGCACAGGGGAGGACACCAGAAGGCAGAGCTGCCCCTGACCTGACCATCCTTGAAGTACGTGCGATGGAGGGGCTCCACGGCGCTGGCCACAACCTTGCAGGTCTCAGCAAGCCGCCCCAGGACACGGATCTCCAGCTCTTGCCCTGCCCTGGGGGAAGGCTCCTCCTCCAAGGCCATGAGGTCCATGAAGGGGTGACCTGCAGGAATGCCAGGTTAGGGGCCAGCAGGTATGAGGGACGTCAAGGACAGGGCTATGGAGCAGGTCCACAGCACCGTGGCAAGGCTCTCCCGACTCACCAGCAGCGTCATAGAGCCGATAGACAGTCTTGGTCCCTGGGATTGTCATCTTCTCCTCATCTTCTGTGAGCTTCAGGCACGGTGAGCCATTGACCTCCACCAGCTGCAGAGACAGGCAACTTGGGTTTTGTCACTTGCTGCTGCTAAGCTCTGTCCCCTGTGTCCCCCCACAAGGTGGGGAAGCCACCAACACAGCAGCTGAAGAAATCAGTACAAACCCCAAAGCTGGACGTCCCACCTCTGCCTGCCTGCAAGCTTCTCCTTACAGTGGTCTCATCAACATTATTGCCAAGGACAACACAGATGGTGGTGCAACCACCAGGTAATTCACAGATGCCACCTGTTGAGTCTCTTAAGAGAGGGGAGGGACCTGGACAGGCTTGAGAGGTGGACCCATGTGAATTTCATGAGGTTCAACAGGGCCAAGTGCAAGGCCCTGCACCTGGGCTGGTGCAACCTCCAGGACCAGTGCAGGCTGGGTGCTGAAGGGCTGGAGAGCAGCCCTGGTGAGAAGGACTTGGAGTTGCTGGTGGGTGAAAAGCTGGACACGAGTCAGGTGATGTTGTCTGGAGCTCTGAGCAACCTCAGGTGTCCCTGCTGACTGCAGGGGGGTTGGACCAGATGACCTTTGAAGGTCCTTTCCAACATAAACCATTTGATGCCCATGCCCTCAGAGCATGATCTCTCAGGGCCAGGCCCCCTTTACTGCACAGCCCCAGCCACCCAAAGCCTGGGAGAAATCAGGTGGTGCCCAAAGCTGAGCAGGACAGAGCTGCTGCCACCACTGACCTTGTAAACACAGCCCAGCGATGGCTGCAGGGGACACGTCACCAGGTGCGTCCCGATGCCGATCATGTCGATCTCGCTCCCCTAGTGCAGAAGAGAAGATGGAGGCCACCAATGGCCCAGGCCTGCCACCAGTGTCATGACCAGAGCCCTGCTTGTGCTCTGTCTGAAGGTGTCCCACCCACAGCCAGCGAAAGCCGAAGTGACTCACAGCCCCAGCAGCAGCCACCTCACCTCCTCGATGAACTTCTCCAGGCTCTGCTCACTGATGTCATTGCTGACAGCAATGGGGATGGTCTCAAACCAGGGCACCTGGAAGCTGGTGAGGATGTGGGGTTGGAGCACTCGGCACCCTCCCGAGCTGTGAGGGCTCCCACCCCAGCAGGGCAAGGTGCCCAAGTGCAGAAGCTGGTGACCAGTGGCAGCCAGCCCAGGTTTGGCGATGGACGTAGCTGGACTTACTGAGCGCCGCAGGCTCGCAGCACCTGGCGGATCTCCTTGGACTGCTGGGACAGGTCCCCGCTGTCCAGCCGCACGCCAATGGCCTGGTAGCCCAGCTGGTGCAGGGCCAGTGCCACAGCACAGAAGTTGGGCAAGCCACTCCTGGTGGGGGGTGAGGAGAAGGTTAGTGTCCCTTGCATGGTGGGACAAGGACCCAGGATGGATCCAAGCCCTTTGACAAGCTACAGCGAAGCACAAGAATGCTCCCAGGTAGAAATTTCTCTGCTTCAAGGCCACCAAGCGAAGGGGCACCTGGTCATCCCCCGCACCATGGTGGCAGTGCCAGCCTAGCAGTGAGAAGCCGGTGTCCTCACCTCCTGACACAGTAGGTGTCCAGCAGCCCCTGGAAGTCTCGTGGGAAGGTGACAGCGTAGGCCACGAAGGCGGCCAGCTCGCCCCGGTTTGTCTTCTCCAGGGGCGTCTGGAGCAGCTCGCACACCTGCCGCAGCCACGACTCGGCCAAGCTGGGGAGGTCCACCGCTTCCCCTCCCGCCAGCGGCGCCAGCTCCTGCGTGGGAGGACACAGACTTTGCACCCCTGTGGCACCCTCCCTGGCACCTCGTCCCCCGCCCCGTGGAGATGCTCACCCGGGGCTGCACCTCCTCCAGCGTGGTGAAGGACATGATGAAGGAGTGGGCGATGGTGCCGCGCACCGGGATGCCGTACAGCTTCCCTGCCAGCACGTTGCTGGTGCAGTCAAAGCCTGCAAGAGGGGACACGCCGGTGACGGGGCGGCCACGGTGCCAGGGGACACTGCAGGCTGCCACTCACCCCCGATGTAGGAGTACTTGGAGGCCGAGAGGGCGCCGTCTGGCCCCTGGGCACGACGGAGCCCCATCTCCATCAGCTTCACGTCTGGACCAGCAAGGAGTCGGAAGCGGGAGGCATTGGTGGCCACTAGGCTGTGGGGAGGAAGGGATGGGTTACACCAACCAACCAGGGTCATGCCAGCACGCAGCCAAGGGTGAAAGTAGCTCCAGGATCCTCAGCTTAAAAGCTGCATGGGGACGTGGAAGGGACCAGCAGGGGACTCTGGTGGACCACATCAGGATCTGTCCTACCTGGCATAGTTGATCAGGCACAGCAAGGTGGTCTCCAGCAGCTGCACCACCAGCAGTGGCCCCTTCACCTGTAGGAATGGGACCTGCAGGGGACAACGGGATGGTTATGTCCTCATCCTCCTCAGGACCATCAGAACTGATGGCCCCAAAACACTGCCAAAGCAGGGGCAGGGACCAAGCGTGTCCCACCCTGGCAAAGACGACGGAGCCCTCAGGCACAGCAGAGACGGTCACCTCCGAGGTGTCCAGCGTGGCCAGGTAGTCGAAGAAGGCCTCCTCGGTGGTGCTGGGCAGGACAGAGCGCAGGTAGGCAATGTCTGCGGGGGCAGAGCACAGTGGTGACCAAAGCTGGTGACTCCCCAAGCCACGTGGGCACACAGGAGGGGCCAAGCCTCTTGTGCTGGGGGTGGGTGACAGCTTGTGGCCAAAGGGCACCTCACAGCACCCACCAACACTGAGATTTAAAGGGTGCCATGGTCCACCAAGTCTCTTCTGAGGGACAGTCTGTGGGAGCACTGTCCTCCTAAAGGGCATCCCAGTGTGCTCCAAGTTTCTCTAAGGGCTGGCCACATCCACTGCCTCCTCTGTCCCTGTCACCCAGATTCCTTTGAGGTGTTCCTATCTCTCTGAGGACTGTCTGTGACCCCTAGATCCCTCAGAGAGATGTCCCTGTCCCCCTTACATCCCTCTGAAGGGTTCCCCTGTCCCCCAGGTCCCTCTCAGATGTCTATGTTCCCTGCTGGTCCCACTGGAGGGTCGCTCTGAGGGCTGTCTCTGTCCCCTCGTGGGTCCCACAGGGAGGTACCTTTATCCCCCATGTCCCTCTGAGAAATGTCTCTGTGCCCTGTAGGACACCCTGAGGGGTCCCTTTCCCCGCAGTACAGATCCCCCGTGTCTCCCAAGTACCCCCGAAGGACCCCAAGGCGTCTGCCTTGTCTTCAGGTCCCCCGTGAAGGACTCCAGAGGTCCCACTCTGTTCTGAGGACCCCCCTTGTGCTCCAAGTTCCCCCCAAAGGATCTCTTGGGGTCCTCCTTGTCCCCAAGTGCCCCTCAAAAGTCTCCTGGGGTTTTCCCCTCTCACCCAGCTCTCCCCTGGAGGACTCCAAGGGGTGACCCTTGGCCCCAAGTCCTCCTTGAAACACCCTCTTGGCTCCTCTTGGCTCCTCGTCTCCCTTTGAACAGCTACTTCCAGCTTTCCCTCTCCTTCTCAGGTCTCCCCTGGACTCCCTCCCAGTGCCCCTCCAAGGGCCCCAACCTGTTCCCCTTGCCCCAAGTCCTCCTTGAAAAGGCCACCGGGGTGCCCTCCAGCCCCTGTGAGGCAGCCTCGGGAGCCTCCTTCCTCCCCAGGCTGCTCCCGCGGGGGCCCCCCGCCCCCTCACCGGCAGCCGAGAAGCGGAAGGCGCGGAGGCCGCGCAGCCCCTGCGCCAGGCCGGCGCCCAGCGCGAAGGCGCCGCCGAAGGGCCCGCGGCGGAAGAAGAGCTCAGCCGAGGCGGGCAGGCGGGCCCGGCCGCTGCGCCAGTGCCCGCAGGCCATGGAGAGCTGGTACAGGTCTGTCAGCGCCGCCATCCGCGCCGCCAGCCGCAGCCCGAGCGGCACTCGGGCACATGGAGACGGGACGGGAGCGGGCAAAGGCGGAGCGGGGGAGGGGCAGCGCCCGGGAGGAGGGACCGGAGGGACACCGGAGCGGAGGAAGGGGGAGGGTGGGACAGCGGGGACACGGGGAGGGACAGGGAGCGGGGAGGGGGACAGCGGAGGTGAGGGGGCTGCTGGGCACGGGAACGGGACACAGGACCCAGAGGGACGGCAGCACACAGTGAAGGTGCGGGACACCAGGGAGTGTGGTACACAGGGGACAAGGGAAGAGCTCGGGGTGATGGCAGCAGATGGGACACTGGTGGCTTAAGGGACACGTGGCACAGGGCTGAGGACAGCACAAAGGACAGCTGGGTGCAGGACACGGACCACAGAAGGGACAGGGGTGCACTGGGCATGGGCACTACAAGGGATGCAGGGCACCGCACTTGGCAACACAGAAGGGCCATGGCAGAAAGGGGGTGGCAGCATCTCACCCCCCATATCCTGCTCCAGCCCACTGCTCTCCAGCCTTTCATCCACAGCCTGGATTTGGGCTTGAGGTTGCCCCCACGCGTGTTCAGGACCTTGTGCTTGGGCTGGTCTAACCTCACAATGCTCACACAGGCCCACAGCTGCAGCCTGTCCAGATCCCTCCTCCTGCATCTGTCTCTCAGGTGTGTCAACCCCACCACTCAGCTTGATGTCACCTCTAACACTGAGGGTTCACTTGATCCCTCTCGTCCATGTCACCAATAAGGACGTTCACCACCACCAGGATCCCAAGATGGAGCAGGAGACATGTGCCACACACCACAACAAAACACTGACCACACCAACACTGGGACAAGTGCCAGCAGGGACAACTGGCATGGTGGACACCAACCACAGCAGCATTTCTCAGCTTGCAGCCCAACCTCTTCCTGGTGCTGGCACTGTGTAACTTGAGCCTGGACCTTGGACTCTGCCACCCTGGCCAACCTGTGGTTAGAAATGTCACCACCCCTTCACACTTCAGCTCCAAAAGAGGGTTTCAGGAACAGGAAGGGGAAGGACATCCAGCCCAAATCCAGCAGCTCCTGGGTGCTTCCTGCTGATTCATCCCAGGGGTTTTGCGTAAAGCCTAACTTGAGGTCCCACCTTGGAAAAGATGAGAGACCCCCTCAACAGGCCCCTCAGACCTTCAATCCAACTCAGAGAAAGGCATCTCAAGGCCTTTCAATGAAAGGAAGCAGGACAAGAAATATCCCAGACTGACAACCACACCCCCTGGAGAAGCTGGACCTGTCAGAGAAAACCATCAGCCCATCTGCAGGTCCAATCTTGATCTTTATTAGTTAAGAGTTTGAGGAGACACTGTTAACACTTCTAGATCTTGTTGAAAGCAGCAATGTCCACACTCTGCACCTGCACAGGAACAAAAAGCAGCAGACAGAGGTCATCAAGGTGGCTTTGGACATTTAAAACCAGAGAAAGCACATCAGGGATGTCTTCAAAACCATGCTCAAAGAGACTGAGCATGGCCCAGGTCCTGGGTGCAGCACTGGGTGCCCTCACTCCAAGAAGGACATTGAGGGGCTGGAACACGGCCATAAAAATGGCAATAAAGCTGGTGATGGGTCTGGAGAGCTTGTGAGGAGGAGCTGAGGGACCTAGGGTTATTCAGCCTGAAGAGAAGGAGGCTGAGAGGAGACTTTCTGGCTCTCTACAACTCCCTGAAAGGAGGTTGGAGCCAGGTGGAGCTCAGTCTCTTCCATCAAGGAAGAAGTGATAGGACAAGAGGAAATGGCCTCAAGTTGCACCAGGGGAGGTTTAGGTTGGACATGAGGAACAATTTCTTCATGGAAAGGGTTGTCAAGGCCTGGCCCAGGCTGCCTGGGGCAGTGGTGGAGTCCCCACTTCTGGAGGGCTTTCAAAGCCATGGAGATGTGGTGCTGAGGGCCATGGTTCAGTGGTGACCTGGCGGTGCTGGGTTAACTGTTGGACTCAATGATCTTAAAGGTCTTTGCCAACCAAACAATTCCATCATTCTATGAAGCCTTCTCAGTCCACCCTATGAAGAACATCTAAGGAACTTCCAGGAACACCAAGAGTTCCTGTTTTACTCCAACTGTAACCAAAGATCAGGTTAAAGAAGGTCAGGAACAATAAGTCTCCAGCCCCCTGCTCTCCCAACAAGACTGAGAGTGTTACTGGCACAGGGCTGGAGCTCCATGGAAGGAGGAGGGATGGAGATGGGAGGCATCTCCAGGATGAAACCTTTGTCTCAGCAGACAGCATCATCTACAACTCCCAAGTGTACCAAAACCGGTACGTAGTTAGAAACAACCCCACGGGTCAGGCGTCACCCAGTGTGCCCCAAAACTTACATAGTCTTCAAACTTGGTGATCTCCTCCTCCAGGATGTCTGTCCCCACTTTATCATCCTCCACCACACACTGGATTTGGAGCTTCTTGATGCCATAACCCACAGGCACCAGTTTGGAGGCTCCCCACACCAGCCCGTCCATCTGGACAGACCGGACACACTCCTCCATTTTGGCCATGTCAGTCTCATCATCCCACTGCAAAAGGAGCAAGTGTGAACTTCAGAGGTGTCCTGGAGGGCACCAACAGCCCCAAGAGATTCCTAGTGACTCACAACTCAACATTCCTCCTCTTTCAGCTCTGATTCTGCTCCTCTGCTCTGCTGAGGCCCCACCTGCAGTGCTGGGGCCAGCTCTGGAGCCCTCAGCACAGCAGAGACATGGACCTGTTGGAGTGGGGCCAGAGGACATGGAAATGATGGGAAGGCTGTCCTCTGCTGTGAGGAAAGAATGAGTTGGAGTCGTTCTGCCTGAAGAAGAGAAAGCTCTAGGGAAACCTTATTGTGGCCTTCCAGAACTTAAAGATGGCTACAGGAAAGATGGAAGGGGACTCTTGGTCCAGGGGCTGTAGTGCTAGGACAAGGGGTGATGGTTTTAAACTGGGAGAGGGAGATTTGGATGAGACTTAGAAAAAATTGCTCACTATGAGGGTGAGGAGACACCAGAACAGGTTGTCCGGAGAAGTGGTGGAAGCTGAGGCCCTGGAACCATTCCAAGTCATGCTGGACAACCTGCTCTAGTTGCTCACTGCAGGAGTGTTGGACTAGATGATCTTTGAAGGTCCCTCCCAGCCCAAACCATGACTCTAATTCTGGAGGTCCTATCTCCAGCAGTCCCTTCAGCCTCCCTCAGGAGCTGCCCCCACTTGATCCACTCACTGGTTTGACATCCAGAAGGATAGAAGACTTGGCAATCAGACCAGGTTTCTTGGCCTTCTTCTCTGCGTACTGACGCAGTCTCTCCTCCCGGACTTTGGCAGCCTCTTGGTCTTCCTCTTCATCATCGCTACCAAAAAGGTCAATGTCATCATCACCATCTTCCTCTGCAGCAGCTGGCTCAGCTTTCTTTGCAGGTGAAGCTGATGGGAGCTCCACTTTCTTGGAGGGAACACTGAAGGGTTCCACTTTCTTCAGTAGGGTGAGAGGGATTCAAGTTGACATGGAGAAAAAAGAGAAGATGAACCTCAATCAGAGCAGGACTCAAGCTCAAAGTCTGCATTGCTCAAGGCACTGAGTATGGCCCACACCATGTCATTTGGGTGAAGAAGCATCTACTGACCATCAAAGTAAGACACTTGACCAGATGGACCTTTAAAGTGGCCCACCATGGCCATACTTGTAGTCCTAGAGTGAACACCACCCACCATGCAGCCAAGAGCTGATCCTTCTCTACAGGGCTCAGGACATCCAGATCAGAAATCTGAGCAGGACAGCAGTTGAGAACACAACCAAGTGTCTGCCCCAGCACGCAGAGGAGCTTACACGTTCTGTAGGCTCACTGCCAAGCTCACCATCTCCTAACCCACAACAAGAATCAAACCATGAACTTCCACAGATCTGCACCAGCTCTCCCCACCTGAAGTCTCCAACTTTGCTGGTCTGAGGGCAGAAAACTCCCAGCAGTGTGTGCAGAAAGGAAAGATGGCAAGGCAGCTGCCAAAACTGCTGGAGAACCTACAAACTCATCCTGTCTGTGAGCAGCTCTCCACCTTCAGACAGCCAGAGACCTCAGGAGACCTGGCACTTGGTGAAGCATTCAAGAACAGCATCTTGCCAGAGCTTACCTGGGTTGGAGGAACCGGTGAGGGTTGGTGGGAGGTAGATGACTTCTCCAGAGCGTTCAGGCGACTCTCCAACTTGAGCATGGCCATCTGAAGGTCTGAAACAACTGTGACAAGAGAAGAGGGGAAGGGCAACCTTATCTTGTGGACACTGCACCAGCTTTAACATCAGAACAAAGCTGCTCCTGCTCCAAAGTGGGCTTTAAAACCACTGGTTGCTCCAATTAGAAGCCTACAAAGGTCTGATCAGACCTCCCTCCCGCCATGGTCTCACCTGCCAACAGACCAAGATTCTCCGACTTACCACTGCGAAGGTTCTGGTTTTCTGCCTCCAGGTGGGAAATTCTGGCCAGGAGTTCATTATGGTCACCAGCAGACCCCGGAGAGGTTGTGTTGGTGCTCTGCAACAAGGAAAACCACAATGAAACTCATCATCTCTTCACCTACTGGCCAAAGCTTGGTGAGGTGTAGTGAAGCTGAGTCATGCCTCCAGGGAAGGAAAACATTTGAGAGGCATTCTAAACACCGACAAGCTAGAGGACAATCACCTACAGGAGTGAAGACAATAGAACATCTACATCTCTAAAGGCTGTATAAAAAGCTCTACAGAATGAAAAAGGATAAAGTCATTCTTTGAAGGCTCAGGTCAAAGACTGTAACTAAACAACACAAAGTGTGACCCTAAACCTCTTAAATGTGACAACTGCTCTCCTCTAGAGACAAGCTGAGGGACAGAGCACAGAAGTGACCCACCTAACCTCACTATGGAAGCTAGGAGCAGATCCCAACATCTCTACACTTCCACTTCCCCCAGCCCAGGTTTAAGTTCTCTCAGAACAGCTTAACCCTGCTTCCAGACATCCTGAAGGAGAAATTCTAGAGATGTACCTTAACAGTCAATAAAAAGGGTGTGTGTGGGGGGGTGTGGTTGGCTTCAAAGGAGGCTTCAGATTGGCCAAGGGAGGAAAAAAAGGAAAGGAAAAAAAGAAAAAGAGGTCTTCAGCTGTGACCTGAAGACAATGGAGGAACTGGTGAGGTGCCAAGAAATAATTAACACCCTGTCAGTGGATGGAATCATAAGGTGGTCCTTGGCTTTGGAGAGCTCAGCAGTCACTCAACATGGAAGATGAGGGTGAAGAAAAATATATGGCACATGGAAAGAAGGTTGGAAGAGCCAAGGCCAGGAGCACACAGAGAGCAAGAAGGTCAAAGAGAGCCTTCTCCACCCACTCAAAAAGTGGCAAGGGGCAGAGGTCAGAAGCAGCATGAGATCAACCTCCAATGCAACCGCTGAGGTAGAGCAGGCTCAGGGATGTGAGTGCAGATCTGCAGCTCCTGGACAAGCTGGGAGATGTAAATGTCCTGCTAGATGATCCTACTACGGGACAGGGCTTAGCACCAGCCTTGGTGGAGGGTGGCTGGATTTGATGATCTTAAAGGTCTTCTCTAACCAAAATGACTACGATTCCATTACACAGGGTGAGCCTCAGCCATGTGCCCACAGGAGTTCTCATCAAAGGGAAGAACTTGGTCCACCTCTCGAGGGCAGGGCTGCCTGGCTCTGCACCACCCTCTCCAAGCACACAACCAGCTCCATCCATGCGTCATCGACTTACAGTTGGGCGGCCTCCTGACTGCCTCTTCTGACGGGCAGAAGGAGCTTCCTTGCTACGAGGAGCACCTGTCTTCTGCTGCAAAGGGCAAGAGGGTTGGGGGGCATCTGGGTCAACAGGGAAGACAGCAAAGGGTTGCACTCATGCTGGAAGAGCTCAAGTTCAGGCAGCAGATCCGCATGCAGGACGAGTTGTCAAGCAATGAGATGCAGCTCCACACCAACCACACAGCAACCACAGCCTGCACAGAAACAGCTAACCGTGAACCGGGCCGTCTGCTCGGGGCACGGCTCGGTGCCTGCAGGAAGGTCACACAGCTGGGTGGCAGGACCACAGGGAGATGGCTAGAGCACGGTCTCAGCCATCTCCTCATCTGTAAAACCTGAGGTGAAGCAGATTCTTGCATTCCTGTGGCACAAACCGTGCTCTCGGATGGTTCTCCTGTACCCAAGAATCCTAACGTAGTGGGGGTGGAAGGGGCCTCTGGAGATCATCCAGTCCAACCTTCCTGGCTAAAGCAGGTTGGCCAAGATTGCAGTCTCCAGGGGGGGTTGGAATCTCTTCAGAGGAGACTCCACCTCTCTGGACAGCTCATTCCAAGGCTCTCAACACTCAAAGCCAAGATGTTTTTCCTCATGAAGCCTCCTGGGTTCCACTATGTGCCCACTGCCCCTTTGTCCTGTCACTGGGCACCACTGAGAAGAGCCTGGCCCTCTCCTAGTGATGTCCACCCTTTAGACAGCGATGAGCACTGAGAAGATCTAACACCTGACAGATGAAGAAACACACAGAAGGTTGCCAAGCCCTTAACAAGCCCAAATTGCCACCTGCTGGAGGAGCAAAGCAACGTAACATTGGTCTGCACAGAGAACTTGGTGAAACCTCTTACATGGGCTTCCACCCTCACTTGCACCACCAGAGGCTGCAAGCACCACCAGGACTGTCCCTCAGGACACCGAAGAGATGAATGAAAGCTCAGATGAACTGGGTGCCTGACCTCCTCTTCTTCTAGTTACATCATCAGGACTAAATTAAGTGAATCCTGGTCATGGAGTCGTCAAAAGGTTTGGGTTGGAAGGGACCTTCACAGATCACCCAGTCCACCCTCTCTGCACTGAGCAGGGCTCAGAGCCACAAACAATCTGACCTGGAATGGTTCCAGGGATGGGGCATTTCCCACCTCTCTGGGTAACCTGGGCCAGGGTCTCACCATCCCCATCATGAAAAATTTCTTCCTTCTCTCCAGTATAATCTCCTTTCTTTGGATGCAAGCCATCACCCTTGGTCCTCCCACATCAGGACCTGCTCAGAAGTCTGTCTCCATCTTTCTCATAGCCCCCTTTAAGTTCTGAAAGGCCACCAGGTCTCCACAGAGCCTTCTTTTCTCCAGGCAGAAAAACCCCAAATTGCTCAGCCTAGCCTCACAACAGAGGGCTTCCAGCTTCATGGCCTCTTTCAGACCTGCTCAAGCAGGGCCTTCTTGTGTAGGGAGCCCAAAGCTGGCCCCAGCACTGCAGGGTGAGGTCTCAGCAGAGGGGCAGAATCTCCTCCCTCCACCTGCTGCCCACACTGCTGGGGATCAGCCCAGGACAGGGCTGGCTCTGGGCTGGGAGTGCACAGTGCTGACTCAGCTCCAGCTTTTCACCCACCAGCACCCCAGGTCCTTTTCCACAGGGCTGCTCTCCAAGCCTTCATTCCCCAGCCTGGATGAGTACCAAGGATCACCCCAACCCATGTGCAGGACCTTGCTCTTAGCCTTGCTGAACCTTATGAGGTTCATAGGCCCACTTCTCCCAACTTGTCCAGGTCCCTCTGGATGGATCCAGTCCCAATGTTAACAACCTTAGACCCAAGGAAGCATTCATCATCAAGCAGATGTCAACTGGAGAGGCTGGCTGAAGCAGAGATGACCATGCAAAGCAAGATGGAAGGTATGTGCAAACAAATGTTTCCAGCATCAGGAGGTCCAAGCCATCTCCTCAACCCTTCTCTAGGCTCCTACACAGGTTTCAAAAGAACGAAGCAGATCTGAAACCAGCCCTGGATGAATTCCAGAGTAATAAAGGCAATCTTCTATCACCCCATCTTCTAAGAGTCAGTTCTTCACTTCTTAGGTCTTTAGGCTCCTGACAGAGCCTATTCAGGTGGAAGGAAAGACTAAGTCCTGGCTCCAAAAACATGCTTCTCCATTTTTCTGTCCATCAGACAGCACAAATTTGCCTTTCTGAAGCAAAAGACCCACATTCAAGCACGTTCTCAAGTCAAGCCTGCTCTACATTGCCCGTCAGAAAAGGAGCTGGGAGTGCTGGCTGATGACGACCCAGTATGCACCCAGGTGGCCAAGGAGGCCACCAGCATCCTGGCTTGGGATCAGCAATAGCTTGACCACAGGACCAGGGCAGGCATTGTTCCCCTGGGCCAGGCAATGAATGGTGAGGCCACACCTCAAATCCTGGGCTCAGTTTTGGAGCCCTCATTCCAAGCATTAAGATACTGGAGCAGGTCCAGAGAAGGACAAAAGAGCTGGTGAAGGGTCTGGAGAGCAGGTCTGCTGCGGAGCAGCTGAGGGACCTGAGGTTATTCAGCTTGGAGAAAAGGAGGCTGAGGGGAAACCTGGCTCTCTACAACTCCCTGAAAAGAGGTTGGAGCCAGGTGGGGCTTGGTCTCTTCCATCAAGGAACAAATGATAGGACAAGAGGAAATGGCCTCAAGTTGCACCAGGGAAGGTTTAGGTTGAACACGAGGAACAATTTCTTCATGGGGAGGGTTGTCAAGGCCTGGCCCAGGCTGCCTGAGGCAGTGGTGGAGTCCCCACCCCTGGAGGGCTTTCAAAGCCATGGAGATGTGGTGCTGAGGGCCATAGTTTAGAGCTGACCTGGCAGTGCTGGGTTAACTGTTGGACTCAATGATCTTAAAGGTCTTTGCCAACCTAAAGGATTCTATGATAGGGTTGTCCACGGTAACAATGATCCTTCAGAAACACAAGCTACAAACTGGTGCTTCCAGCTTATTTCTCCACACCTCTGTCCTAACTTGACACAGAAGATCTGATCATGGTTTACTGAGGTTTTCAATGCTCAAGCCTACCAAGCTTTCCTCACAGGACCAAAACAAACCCCAGCACATTAACTTTTGTGCCAAGAGTTTTCTAGCCCTGTTTGGGACGGGGATTCATTTCCCTACATATTTTTGCTTACTCAAAGTCTTTGAGAAGCTGCTGGTCCCCTACTGAGAGCCCAAAGAGTTCACATTTCAGCTTAAAATGAGCCAGTTCAGGAAAACCTTTGGTTGTTGGCTGAAATAAGGAACTAGGATCAGAAAGCTTCCAGATGTTTTCCTCCTCAACAATATCTTGGGTTGGTTTTCCTGTTATTTAGTTGTCCCAACCTCCCCCTGATTCCTCTGCTGTAATTCTGGGACCACCAAAGCAAACTTAATCCTCTCCCACTACCCTTTGGTCAAATGTACCCTCACCTCCATACACCCACTCCAAATTTCTTCTCAGATCACTGACTGGAGCAGCTGCTGAAGTTTGTGTCAAGTTCAGTGAGGCCACCAGGGGGCAAGAAATGAACCAAACTCCTTCACATTCACCCCCAAAGTACTGGGTTAACCCCTTCTGCTGGTGTTAAGGAGGAGGATGAAATGTTCCCCTTGAGAAAGGCTCCATCCCCTAGTTTTGTCCTGCTCTAGATATAAATGAGGGTGTTAAACACCCCAAAAGGAACCAAACCACTCCAGGTGAAGGATGGAGGCTCTCAGGTGGAAGATCTGTGCAGCAGTCTCACTGCAGAGTTAGGAAACCAAGACACATGGGCTAGATTGTGTGAATTTTCCTCACCCATTAACCCACTTTGGAAGAATGACACATTTGGGCTGCACAAAACCAGCTCAAAACAGCCCATTCCTCGACTTTCAGAAGATGGTGAAGGACTTGGAGCAAGCAGCCAGGATGAATTCCCTGCATGCAGCAGATGGGAGGCACCAGTTTTTTGCACATCTCCCAAAACTGAAGGCATCCCCAGGCAAGAGGAAGTGGCAGCTGAGTGTACCCCAACGAGAGATCCTCTGCTGGCAGCTCGGGGGCTTTGCTGCCCCGGGGAGGTCATGTGGGGGAACATGCAAGGCCAGGCTGAGTGAGGCCTTGAGCAAACTGCTCTAGTGGAAGGTGTCCCTGCCCATGGGGAGAGGGTTGGAATGCGAGATCTTTAAGGGCCCTTCCAACCCAAAGCATTCTCATTTCACCAGGAGGAATGAAAGAAAGAGAAGCACCCTGAGGGGCAGGGGGGAGACAGAGGAGCACCCCGAGGGGCGGAGTGGGGAGACAGAGGAGCACCCCGAGGGGCAGGGGGGAGACAGAGGAGCGCCCCGAGGGGCAGGGGGGAGACAGAGGAGCGCCCCGAGGGGCGGAGGGGGGAGACAGAGGAGCGCCCCGAGGGGCAGAGGGGGGAGACAGAGGAGCGCCCCGAGGGGCGGAGGTGGGGGGAGAGACAGAGGAGCGCCCCGAGGGGCAGAGGGGGGAGACAGAGGAGCGCCCCGAGGGGCAGAGGGGAGAGACAGAGGAGCGCCCCGAGGGGCGGAGGGGAGGGGAAGATAGAGAAGCACCTAAAGGGGGGGGGGGGAAGAGACAGAGAAGCACCAAAGTGGGGGGGGGAAGAGACAGAGAAGCACCAAAGTGGGGGGGGGGGGGGAAGAGACAGAGAAGCACCAAAGTGGGGGGGGGGGGGGGGGAAGAGACAGAGAAGCACCAAAGTGGGGGGGGGGGGGGGGGAAGAGACAGAGAAGCACCAAAGTGTGGGGGGGGGAAGAGACAGAGAAGCACCAAAGTGGGGGGGGGGGGGGGGAAGAGACAGAGAAGCACCAAAGTGGGGGGGGGGGGGGGAAGAGACAGAGAAGCACCAAAGTGGGGGGGGGGGAAGAGACAGAGAAGCACCAAAGTGGGGGGGGGGGGAAGAGACAGAGAAGCACCAAAGTGGGGGGGGGGGGGGGGGAAGAGACAGAGAAGCACCAAAGTGGGGGGGGAAGAGACAGAGAAGCACCAAAGTGGGGGGGGGGGGGGGGAAGAGACAGAGAAGCACCAAAGTGGGGGGGGGGGGGGAAGAGACAGAGAAGCACCAAAGTGGGGGGGGTGGGGGTGGAAGAGATGAGACAGAGAAGCACCAAAAGAGGGGGTGTGGGGGGGGGGAGAGACAGAGAAGTACCAAAGGTTGGGGGGGAGGGGAGAGGGAAGAGAGAAAAGCACCCAAAGCAGGGGGGGGGGGGGTGAGACAGAGAAGCACAAGAAAAATTGAAAAAAAATTCAAATGAAAATAATTTTTAAAAATTAGAAAAATGTTTAAAACACAAAAAAGGAAAAGTAAGTAAAAAGGGGAAAAAGGCAAAAAAAAAAAAAGAGAAAAATAATGGGGGGGGAAAAAAAAAAGAAAAAAGGAAACTAAAGGCAAAAACCCCACAGGAATGGAGAAGTGGAGGGATCTGCAAGGCAAAGCCAGTGAGTGTGCAGAAGCCCCAGCAAGCAGCATGCTGATGATGGGATGGAGCCCTGCTGGCAGGCACAGCGCTGCACACCTCCATCTGCTCCTGGCTACAAAACTGAGAAGCCAACACGATCAGATCTCTCCAGGTGGTGGTGGTCAACCAACAAGCAGGGTTTGGCTTGTTGTTAGTTTTTTTTTTTTGTGTGTGAGATGCCATCAGAGCTAAAAATGGTTGCAAGGCAGCCAGCTGGTGAGAGAGCTTTGGTACTCACTCCGGCCAGCGATTTCTGGATATTCTCCCTGGCTCTGGCAATGTCGCGGAGGATGGTGCTGGCTCCGTTCTCCTGCAAACAGTGCAGAAAGAACCAAGATTTGGGTAAAAAAAGTTTAAAAATAGGAAACAGATGAAACTACTTTAAAAAAACAAAAAAAGGGGGGGGGGGGGGGAGGGGGAATCCTTCCTACTGGAAGCCTGGCGAGATCAGGGTCACGTGTGCCTGAGATCACCCAAGTCAAGGAGCTTTGAAATTCTCTTTCTGATCAGTCTGAAGGGCTTTGGAAAGCTGCCAGGCAAGCAGAGGGCTGGAGTCACATCAGTGTTCCCTCAAGATCTAGCATGAGGTAGCTCTTTCAGGTTGTCATTCTACTCAGGTGAGAAGTGACAGCCCTGACTGAAGGCTTCTTGACCCAGAGGATGGAGCACAAGGTGGTTTTTTTAGCCTGGATCGGAAGATTCCCTTCCCAGGGCACAAATTCCCCACTGCCATCATCCATTCACTCCTTGCCTCTCCCAGACTGCCACCCTACAAGCAATATCTGAGACATCAAACTCCCTGCAAGCCCCAAACCCCCATCTCAAACAGACTACAGATCAACAGCCTGCCCACATTCACTTCTGAGTCGCAGGAAAGGTTCTAAGGAGCTTGGATTTTTTTTTTCCCTTGGAGAATTGGCTGAGAAACTGCTGCAGAATCTCCCCTCCAAGAGCCTTCACACCACCTCTCAAAGGCAGAACTTCAGTGGAAGCTCCTGATGTGCAGTGAAATAGTCTACACTGTTCTTCTAAGAGCACCACAGAGGTTTGCACTTCAACATCTACTTCAAGCACTAATTTTTAAGCAGGTGTCCCAGGTGATGTTGGCAGGCAGCAGGAACAGCCAAGAGTGTGCCTAGGAGCTCTGACTTCAGCAAAAAGCTTCTCCTTCCACACTTGCACCACAGCCATTTCAAACTCTAAGCAGCTTTTTAAACAAGCAGCCAGACAAAGAAGCAGTTAACAGCTCTTGACAGGGCAGGAAGAGGTCATCAGAGCTCTGAAGCTTTCAATCATCATCATTTGGGGCTGAAAGTAAATCTTGAATGACTTCAGCGGCTCCCAACAACTCACCACTGCTGTGGTGCAATCATCTGCAGGAGCACACTGAGGACTTCAGGGGTACAAAGAGGAGAACATCGTTCCTGTGGGATTTTTGGAACCATGGTGCATCTCTTCAAGCATCATGTCATGTACATCCCTCAAGGAAAGCTTAACTGCTCCAAAGTGGCAGCAAGACATCATCTTCCTTGGGGCTGGGTGGATTCTTTGCTCGGCCCAGTCAGCAAAACCACAGACTTCAGGGCTTTTCAGCTCAAACAGGGCTCCTGTTAGACCACAGAGAGCATGGTGCCCTCCTACAGCAGCCTGAAAAGATTAAGAGTAGCTGCTGCAACCTAATCTCATTGTTAGAAGGGCATCTGATCTCTCCTGAACACAGGAGAGGGTTCTCCACAGGTCAAAAATGGCCTTTTAAAAGGCAAAAAGGGTCAGAAGTAAGGGGTAAGCTCCGAGAGCTCCAGAGAAAGCTCTCACGTGAGGACTCCCACACTTGGAAAAGCAGCACCATGAGGGGAAGAGTGCATGTCCAGGTGGATCATGTCCTTCAACCTGCTCTGTACCAGCTCCTTAAGGTCCAGCCCCTTGCTAACACCCACCTGAGAAGCAGCATTTACCTGCTGGCGTGAGGAGCCCCCGACCGGCCCATTCATCTGCTCGTAGAACCTCCTCTCAGCATCATCGTACTTGTACTTCTCAAACCAGATCTTCTCCTGCATGAAGTACTCAACTGCCATCTTTCTGCAGAAAGGAAGAACAAAAACCACCCAAAGTGAGGTCCTAGAAGGTGAAGAGTTTGTAATGAGCTCCTCAGAAGAGCTTTCTTTGCCCACAGAGCTCTGCCTGCAGCTCTCTGCTTGGTCTCCCCCTCCAGAGGAAAGCTTTAAGTCAAGAGGATCCTCTTAAGAAAGCAGGACGAGTCTAATCACCCACCCATCTGCCCAGCCTGACCCCACACCAAGTGAGGATGGGATAAATCACCTCCTCTGCACCTTCTTCCACAACTTCTTCCACTGCTAAGAAAGATGAGGCCTCCAGGAGTCCAGATACACACCCAACTTACAACAGCACCCCCAACAACTGTCCAAATGCCCTTTAAGAAGCTGCAGCAACTGCTGGAGATCAAAATTATCAGCAATGTGATGCCTGCAAGGAACAGACATGTCATGTCACCAAGAAACAGCATAAACCACCTTGTGAAATGGTCCACATTGTTCTTCAGTGCAGCAGCTCTCAAAGGTTTCATTTCTTAGCTTGAAGGCCTCACAACCATCATGGGAAGAGAATGTGCCCTTGTTTCAAGCCAGGGGACAACTACAGAGCCAACATCTGGCTGAGGAGAGCAGGGATATGAAACCACCACCACCTCCCAACATGGAGAGAGTATCAGCAACCCACAAACCCCTCCTTTACCCCGCCAAACCCCACAGCTCTGCAGTAAAACACTTCCACAGAGGCAAGCAGATGAATCCATTGCAAAACAAGCACCATCTCATCCACAAGAGAGCAGAGGCCACCACAGGTCCTCCACACCGAAGCCATTTCCAGTACCCAACCCTCCAAACCTTGCTTGAGCTGCCAACCAGCACCATTAATAGAGTATCCCACTTACAGACAAACTTAGGCCAAGCATCTGACACCACCACAAGGACTTTGCTGGGGAGGGGTGACCCAGTATCTAAGTTCTGTCCAACTCAAGAGAAGATTATCCCAGGCAGGACAAGGTGAAAGATGTGTGTCCTCTAAAGCTTCTCTAGAAGGATCTTAAAACCTTCCCCAACAAATTCCAGGACACCTAAAGGATCAGAAGTGTCTTGTCCCCCAGTCAACAGCAGCTTCCAGACCAAATGATCTAATTAGGTCAGCCTCATTCCCCTGCCCCAAAATGGACTTGCATCTGCACCAGCATCTCCAAGCCTTCCTCAAGATGAATGCTGGGGGTAATGCTCAATGTAGTCACCTCTGGCACAGAGCTCAACAACCAGCCTCAGTGCTTGGCAGAAATGGGGAGAAATTCCTTCAGAGAACTGATTCTCTGAAGGACCTCATGGTCTTCTAAGAGAATGACCCAGTGGTGCCGCTTTTGTCTTCTCCAAGACAAAAGGGGCAGGTTCCCCCCATGCAAAGAGAAGGTCAAACCTCAGCTCACTCCCCAGCACCAACTTTAAACCACCATCACTCCTCAGGGGAAGGACTTCTCTCTTTCTCTGCCCACAGTCAGGCTCCTCAGCTCTGGAGCAACATCTCCCTACAGTGAGATGCTGGCTCCTGTCTTCTACACACACAAAATTCCTTCAGCTCAATCCTGACCCAGCAGAGTTTAAATAAGAATAAACCTCTCCTACTTCATTTCTGGTGCAGGGATGCTTGAAGCATCAGTAGCTGGCTGGGAAGGGTTTCCTACTGCAGACTCCTGCTTCTCCAAACTCTCTCCTGCTCTGGACATCTTCAGAGCTTCGGCTGCATAGTATCGTGACTCAGCACTGTCATATGTCATCTTATTAAGCCACACAGTCTCACTGCCCTCATGCAGAAAAAAGCAGGTGGGTGAAGGTTGCTCAACACCAGGAAACATGTTGGTGGCCATCTCCATGGGTTTGATGCTTGTTTGCTTCCCAGCACCATGGCTCTTCTTGTCCTCGGGGTGGCTCTTCAGTGCTTCAGGGCAGCTGCGCTGCTGCTGCCTGCCTTTGCCCGATGGGTGACCATCAAACATGTTCTCGTAGAAGCTCTTCTCAGCATCATCATAGAGAGGTTTCTCCAACCAGACCTCGGACATGAGAGCCTGCAAGCTTGAAATCTGGGGTTTACCATTTACTGTCTGGTGGACAGAGCCAGGCAAGCTGGGAACAAAGGGAACGGCAGAACCAGCGACGGCCTCTGCAGCCACGCTGGGTGTAGCAGGAGTTGGCAGGGCTGTGACGTAGCCCTCATCTGGTGTCCTCAGCCCAACGCTGCCACCCTTTGAGCACACCGAGGGGATGGTGAGGACATTTGGAGGAAGAAAGAACTGGGATTTCTCAATAAACATCTCTTCAGCCTTATCAAAGTCAAGCTTGTTGACCCAGACCCCCTGGACGAGATGGTGGCACGCAGACAAAGTACCATGGGAGCAGAGCAGGGCTGATGAAACCATCCTGGGCTTGGGAACATCTTGGACAACTTTTGACCTGGCCACTAAAGGAGACTGCTGAGGAGTTGGTGCAGTCCCAGGTGCCTCCTGGAGCTGACACTCAGCTATTTTTGTCCTGTAGAGGGTCTCAGCACGGTCATAGAAAGGTTTGTCAAACCACACGTGGTCAGCTAACAACCCACTCAGAACAGAGTCTAACTTGGAGGCCAGAGGTTTGGCTTTGGGAGAACGCTTCCGTTTCCTTTGTTTCTTCCCATTCCTGGCTCTTTTCAGCTCTCCTTTGGACTCACTTTCACCAGAGTCATCATTGCAGACCCCATTGACAGCCTCAACCTCTGGACACTCCTCAGGGGCCACGGCAGCCATGGTGGCTTCCCTCTCGCAATGCAGCCGCTCGACTTCGGTGTATTTGTGGTTGTCTGCCCACACCTTTTCTGCAGGGCAGGGAGGCTTCCTGGTCCTCATCCTCCAAAGAGTGGCAGCATTAAGAGATAAGCACAACAATGTAGTTGCAGCAGGACTCAAGACAGCAAGGGCATGCAGTAGACATCACAGAAGCATCTTGGTTGGAAAAGACCTTTGAGATCAAGCCCAACCATTAACCCACCCCTGCCAGGCCACCACCAAACCATCCTTCATTTGAGAGTCAGAAGCTATTGTTCATCACAGAAAAGCGCCAAAGCTCTCCCCAGACTCTTCTTTTTTATACATTTGAATTCAAAGAAGTTAAGCTGCCTAAAAATGTCCAATTTCTGAAGGCAGAACAGCCTTCCTAAAATAAGTAAAATTGTCAATTGGTTTGGAAGAGACCTTTAAAGGTCTAGTCCAATGCCCCTGCAGTCAGCAGGGACATCATAAAGTTCAACAAACCCAAGTGCAGGGTCCAGCAGCTGGGAAAGAACAACAACCACCTGCACCAGTAAAGGTGAGGGGTGACATCCTGGAACGCAGCTCCGCAGAGAAAGACCTGGGAGTGCTGGTGCACAAATTCACCATAAGCCAGCAATGTGCCCTGGTGGCCAAGGAGGCCAATGGTCTCTTGGGGTGCATGAAGAAGAGTGTGGCCAGCAGGACAAGAAAAGTTCTCCTCCCACTCTGCTCTGCCCTAGCGAGCCCACCGCTGCAAAACAGCATCCAGTTCTGGGCTCCCCAGGTCAAGAGACAGGGAACTACTGGAGAGAGTCCAATGGACACTGAAGATTTTGAGGGGCCTGAAGCATAAATTTGAGGAGGAAAGGCTGAGAGCCCTGGGGCTGTCTAACCTGGAGAAGAGCAGCCTGGAGGGGACCTTCTCAATGCTCTGCAAGAGCTAAAGCGTGGGGGGCAAGAGGATGGGGCCAGACTCTTCCCAGTGGTGCCCAGCAACAGGACAAGGGGCAATGGGCACAAACTGGAACCCAGAAGGTTCCATCAGGAGAAACCTCTCTGCTGTGAGTGTGCTGGAGCCTTGGAGCAGACTGCCCAGAGATGTTATGGAATCTCCTCCTCTGGAGATTCCAAACCCACCTGGGCTTTGTGATGCTGGGCAACCTGCTGTAGGCGAACTTACTTGAGCAGGCAGTGTAGGTCTGGGTGAGGTCCCTTCCAACCCCAGCCATGCTGGGATTCTGTGATCTGCAACTAGATCAGGTTGCTCAGAGCCACAAACAACCTCACTTGGAATGGTTCCAGGGATGGGGCATCTATCACTGTTCTGGGCAGCCTAAGCCAGGGCCTTATGACCCTCACAGTGAAGAATTTCTTCCTTCTCTCCAGTCTAAATCTTTCTGTCGTAGTTTGAAACCATCACCTCTTGTTCTGTCACAACATACCCCTTCTCTTCTGACAAGCATTCTGCTCACTTCTATTTAATACTCAAGGCCCTGGCTGAAAACCCTTTGAATTTCCCTTCTGAAAACTGGCAGAAAAAAAAAATTCAACAGGTTATGTTCAACCCCCTGCAATGTGTAAGATTTTCTTCTGCATTACCAGATTAGTCCTTAATTACTTGTTAGATGTTCTCAAGTAGGCCATGATTTGGGAAGAGAAGCTAAAAGAAGAAAGATGGCCCAGTTCTGGACTATTTTTGAGGTCACTGCTTGCACCTATTTGTGTTTCAGTGCTGTGATGCCAGCAGAGGGAGCTGACTGAAAAGCTATGGCTCCATTTTCACTTAAAATCCTCAATGATAGTCAAATCAAAATTGACCAAGAGCTGGAGAACCCAATGATTAATAGAGTTTATCAAATAAACCCCACTTTCTACTGAAGTGAAACATTCTGCACCTGCTCTGTGTTTTCCTGCTCTAGTTGGACCTTTATCAGAAACAAAAATAAATCAAGCAGGTCTTGGGATGTGCATTATTGGAGGTGTTCAGGAAACACCTTTCCAAGCAGAGAAGTTATTCAAATGTCTAATGAGCAGGTAGCTCCTTTCTGCCAAAACTCACATGGGCAGATCAAAACTAGGTCCAAAGATGAAGTACCTGTGAGTTTTCCAGCTGCAAATTTATCTGTGATAAATAACCAAATGAAGCTGCCAAGTAAAATCCCCATGCAGGTGAAACAGCTTCCAGACTTCAGGTGATGGCTTCCAGTTCCAACAAGCCTCAAGTTTGGGGCTTAAGATCAATAAATTATCGAGTCAACACTTTTTCATACAGACAAAATATTCACATGAGTATGTGAAAGGATTTCATACAAAAATTGGCATGGTTACTTTAGGTTTTCAATACAACTTTGTAGGATCTGAACCATCAAAGCAACGTCAAATTGCCTTTTGAGTCTAAAAATCACTAGGAAAAGCAAAACTAGATTTTTCTTTCTCTTCCTGGAGTTGTGAAATTGCTCCTCCAGCTGCTGAAAACATTGGGAGAGGGCTAAAAATACTTTAAAACAGCACAAAATGAACAGATTTTGAAGTCTTTGCTCTAGTTTACAGTCTTCTCTCGTGTTTTACAGCAGCTGTGAAGCAAGAAAACTCTTCTCACTACAGGCAACTCAGTGCTT
Organism: Dryobates pubescens; assembly: GCF_014839835.1. Lineage (NCBI taxonomy): Eukaryota > Metazoa > Chordata > Aves > Piciformes > Picidae > Dryobates > Dryobates pubescens. The sequence continues at coordinate 13,634,101 of NC_071625.1, read as the reverse complement.
GCAGTATTCATCTAGTTTTTTACCATCCACATCAAAATCACCTCAGCTGGAAGCACACCAGCGAGCAGGAACTCGAGTTTGCTCCTCAGAATAAGCTCTGCTACACAGCTTCCACGGTGTTATCACCCAGAGGTGGAAGATGACATCACCTACGTCATGCCAGTGCCACTGAAGAGCCTGCTTGAGCTTTGAGATACAAGGAGAACTTCCTGCTGTAAAAAACACACAAGGCTCAAGGCAGCCTCCTCCTCCTTATTACAGAATCCCAGCATGGAAGGCACCTCTGCAGATCATCCAGTCCAACCCCTCCACTAAAGTAGGGTCACCCACAGCAGGTTACCCAGCATCACAATGTCCAGGTGGGTTTACAATCTCTCCAGAGAAGGAGCCCCCACAACTTGTGTGGGCAGCCTGCTCCAGGGCTCCAGCACCCTCCAAGCCACGAGGGTCCCTTGCCCTTCTGCTGGGCACCACTGACAAGAGGCTTGCCCCAGCCTCTTGCCCCCCGACCCTTTAGCTCTTGCTGAGCATTGATCAGATCCCCTCTCAGGCTGCTCTTCTCCAGGCTATACAGCCCCAGGACTCTCAGCCTTTTCTCCTCACAGAGATAGATGCTCCAGGCCCCTCAGCATCTTGGTAGCCTCCACTGAACTCTCTTCAGTACTTCACTGTCCTTTTTGAACTAGAGGGCCCAGAACTGGACACAGGGCTCCACATGTGGCCTCAATTAGGGCTGAGAGGAAGGCAAACCTCCCTTGACCTGCTGGCCGCAATCTGTCCCCCAGGATGAAGTACTTTTAGACATTTTAAGATGATTTCTAGTGGCCATTTGGATCTAGAAGAATAACCTGGCAGCACAAAATCCTTGGGGAAAGCAAAATACACAACTAGAGCTGCACAGGTCAGAGTAAACTTAAGATTTTTTAGGTTATTTAGGTCACTAAGGACTCTTGAACAGAAGACTGGAGTTCTCCATTTGCCTGACATGCTCTGCTTGGCTCCACATTCACCTTGGTTTGAGTTATTCCAAGGAAAAATCAGTTCATAGGCTTTGAGGAGATCCTTTCTTGAGGAAACCTCCTTAACCCAGCACTGGTGGCATTAGACTCTGAGGCTACAACTTCAGCTACTTCAGGAAGAATCTCTAGAAGGTGTTACAAGAAACCTGGACATGACTCAACACAGCTCAAGCTCTCACACCTTTAAATATTTCATTTGCATTACACATTAACTCTGCAATTTGAGTTCACTTTCTAGTCACAGTTCAAACAGAAAAACAGAAACCCCTACATTTGGGGATTTAATTGGGTTTGTGGTTTGTTGGGTTTTCCCACACACACATTAGAGGTGATTGTGCTCAAGTCTTTAAGCAAACAGCTTCAAAAGCTGTAGTTGGAGTTTCAGTGCTGCTCATCTTAAGAGCGAGGTGCATCACTGAGAGGTCCTGTTATCAGGAGGTTCTCCCAGATCAAAGATTTACCACTGAGGGTTCCTTTTATCAGGAGGTCCTTTCAAATCAAAGATCTACCACTGAGGGCTCCTGTTATCAGGAGGTTCTCCCAGATCAAAGCATTGTCTTGACTCCAAGTGAGACAGAGCTGGACTTGAACAGATGAAGCAGTCAAGTTAGACTTATTTCCAGTGGAAATCAGAAAGCTCTGCAATGATCTGTCTACCAAGTGTCAGATCAGTGACCTCTGACCTTCCAAAACCCACCCACAACAACTAAAGAGTACTTACTTTTTGATCTCCTATGACAGCATTAAGAAAAGAGAGACAGTGAGAGATAAGTTTCCAGTTCTAGAGACCAACAGCCATCTGTTATCAGATAATTAACTCCCCTCCCATGCATAATACATTTAATTACACTGACACCTCTCCAGAACAACCTTATCTTCACCAACCAGCACCACAGATGCTCGATTTTACTTTTATTTTTAAATAAAAAGCAATACAAAGATACAGATCCAAACACAGGATTGACCCATCAGGGCAGGGAGCCAGCCCATGTGGCTCCAAACCTGCTGTAGCAACACTGGGGGTGAAAAAGCAAAGCTCAGGTTGCCCAGTTTCAGGTAATCAAAGAGCAAAAGCAGAAAGAATTCTTAAAAGTGTAACAATTATGAGGTCAAATAATTAATTCATAGATTGATTTGTACAACATTCTGTGAAGGAAACAGAAATAAACCACTAAATACTCAGCCCACTGATTTTTCAGGAGAAGCAGCAATACAAGATGTGAAATTCTCTCTCCCAGAAGAATTTAGGACTCAGAGCTGTACCTGTGAAGCCTGCAGCTTCTCAGGTCACCAATCCAACATTACACACCAAAAAAAGGGCATTTCAGGAAGCAACACAAATCCCCAAAGCTAAAGCAGCTACAAATGTTCCTGCCATCCAGCCCAGCTCAGAGGAACTCAAAGTGTTGTTTTAACAAAGATTATAACCAGAGAAAAATCATCATAAAGGGATTTTACCCCAAGAATTCACCAATAAAAGGACTTCACCCCAAGAATTTATCAATATCACCTTCCCATAAGCCCAAGATACTTCCAGCACCTTTATGTTCCCATGAGGGGCCAAACTTGATGCCTAATTATGCTGAAGAGCAGATTTTCACTGAAGTACACAAACAAAACATGAAATAAAAAGGTTATTTCCACTCAGTGTTTCTAAGTAGTCCCAGAAGAAGCAGGGAAAAGGCTTTCAGATTATCTCCTGATTTTAATTACACATATCAGGAGATAATGCAAACCATTCATACCAGAGCACCACCAGTTCTCCTAGCATCACTCCAGACAAGACACAAGCTTTCAAGTATGATGAGAGAAGGGGAATTTACCTGATCTGACAAAGCTTGGAGGGACAAATTAACCTCTTGAGAGGTTCTGGGAGGGACTTAAACCGAGTTGAACCTGCTCTACTTTGCAGAGCTGGCAAAAATTAGAGCACAGAAACTGGAGCTGAACTCAGACCCCTTCCAAAATGAAGGTGACATCTAGAGACTCATTTCTTTCCCTCAAACCACTCCTGAGGCCACACTCACCCTCTGCCCAGTTAACTTGTGGAAGTGAGGCAGTTTTTCATTCACTCACCAAGTCTTTTTAGCACAAAGATACATTAATACTTGGAGACAGAGGCAGAAAACCTTGTGAAAAAAAAAAAAGAGACTTTAAAGCGCACAAATCTGTGACTGGAGCAGAAAATAATGCAAGAGCTCTTGCTGCATCCAGAGACTGGTTCATGTGTCCCCAGGACAATTCTGCTTTTCCAGTGGCAGTGCAGACAATCTACTGGGTGTTTTCCCAAGCATGAAGCCACTGGAAAAGCAGAAGTTGTCAGTAATAATTATTGATGCCAAAGAATCAATTAAAGAATCACAGGTCGATGTTTAGGCTTCCATGGACTGTTTAAAAGGGTTCAGAAAAGCCTGGAAAAAAAGTAATTTTTAATGGTGGCTACTGCTTCAGAGCTTTGCTGGTGGTCTCATGACCACATCCTGGCTAATTCAAGCCAGAACTAAACTGTTCTGCACTTCCAGCACTGCAGGGAAATGCACCAAGTTAAAAATAGACAGGGAAAAGGTCTCTGCTGTTGGGCTGGAAATCCACAAATAAGCTGTTTAGGCCTCTTTATCCCCTCAAGGCCATAAAACAAAAGAGTTACATCGCCCAAGGCTACAGCCAACCAAAAGCAAGTTAATTCCATGTATTGGTTTAATGGAAGTGACATTTCTGCCCATGACTGAATTGAGAGGGCTGTAAAACAAAACAAAATTAAAATCTAGGGGGGAATCAGGCTGTAAATGTTTGTCACAGCCTCCCAAAGACCTAAATGCTATCAGTCCCCACACTGGAACTGTGATTTTTCACCTCAGCCTAATACCAGGCTGACCTGTCAGCCCCCAACAAGTCAGGAAGCACCAGTTTGAAAGCAGCTCTCCTAGAAATCATTTAAAGTTTGATGTGGCTTTAAATATTTCCAGCAGGCTTGAAAAGTCTCCTCAGATGAGGGAAAGCAGCAGATCTCATCCATCAGGGACTTCTGGAGGGATCTGACAGCTGCTTTCTGCAAGCCACAACCAAGAGGACAGAACTATGGTCATGGTTCAACTGCTTTCTTCAGAAGAAGCATCAAAAATGGGGTGGCACTGGGGGACATGGGGTGGTGGTATCCTGGGGCAGCTTGGTTTGGTTTGACCACCCAAAGGCCAGGCAGGCAAGTCCTGATTTCTGCAGCAATTAAACCAACACTGGGTTCTCACTATGAGAGATTCTATCTCAGTTCTCCATCTGACTGTTTGCTTACAAGCCCTGAACAGCTGAGTGTGACCAGGCCAACCTGATTTTATATTTAGTACTCTTGTCCCCTCATGTCATGCCACTCTCCTCGCCAGAAGCTCCTGAACAGCAGCAGCCAGAAAAATAAACAGCAGAACACACAGAAAGGGCCCATTTCATGTCAAAAAGAGGGGAAAGATTCAAAGGCACCAGTCTAAAGACCGGTACCTAGGTTATGCCACACTCAAGAAATGTTTCTCCTAAGGAAAAAAAGCCTCCCCTAGTGAACAAGCTTCTCCCAGGGAAAAAAGCAGCTTCTCTTCCCCAAACTGCTGCTGCCAGAATCTTACACAAAAGCAAGACCCATTTTATCTAGGAGTTTTGTTAGACACAGCTGCCTCATTCCCACCTTCTCAACAACAAAGAAAAGGCATCAAACCCCTCCCAGCCTCCTTCTTTTTTCTCTTTTTGGTGATTCAGAATGAGAAGAAGCAAGACTGGTTTCACACCAGAGGGTCTGATGAAGCTGAAGAGAGCAAATCCACCTCCTCCTCCTCAACACTGAGTCAAGACAGGCAGCTAAAGCCAAAGAAAATATTAATGCTGATGTAGTGTTGCCTTTCTGCTGTTTTGGCTTTCCCCCAGGCTCATGAGATGGTGGAGGACATAGGCAGAAAAGGGACAACCTTCATCACAAAGCTCCACACTAAGCTTTAGCCAGGGAAAACAACAACTCCCCACCTCAAACAAGACTTCTCTTTTTTTGTTCCAAGCAACAATTCTGCTGCTTGCTAATGAAAAATAATCAAGGACGGGGCAGGGGGGTGGGGAATCAGCAGTTGGGAAAGACAGGAAAGAAGTCACCTTCAGGAGAAAAAGCAAAGTGGTTGAGAGCAAACAGAATAGGTGAAGAGGACAAGAAACAAAAAAAAAAGGCATTACCTGCAAGGTCAGGGAGAAAAGAGGGCACACCTAGAAAAGGAGAGGAGAGGAGAGAATTACAGCCACACAACCCAGCAAAGTTATTTTCTCCTCTGCACGACAGGCCTGTGAACATCAGATTACAATCAATTCCAAAACATCCACCATCTAGGTGCAAAAGAACAAATCCATAAATCAATAGGAACACCAGAAAGGGAGGTGATGACAGCCTGCAGCGCCCTCACAAACTTCAGGGAGTGCTGGAATCCTTCACACACACACAGAGCACATCTGCAGCCTCCCTCCCCCCCCCATTTCCCAAATATAGTTGTGAAGCAGACACCTCCTCAGCCAGCTAGAAACAAAAAGAAAAGAGGAAGAGGATGACAGGCTGCAAGGTTAGAGGAGGCTGGGAACACCAGGATGTGGAGAGGTGAGATGAGCAGAGCTCAGGTGCACCTATAGTGGAAGGACAGAATAACAAGGGAGGCTCAAAGGGCTCCCAGCTCCACACCAAACTTGCAGAGAGGCAGCTAAAGGTGCTGAGCCATGGGCTGGATGAGGCTACTGCTTTAGTTACAGAGGGCTCTGTGCCAGGCGCTCCCTTTTGCAGCAGGTGACTCGACAAGAAACCCTTGCCAAGATGAGGAATGGGGACAAGAGCAGATCCCCTGAGGCATCCTGAGCTACTGGGTCCCCTAAATTCCCCTCCCCACCATGGCAGGAATCACAGACCTCCAGATTTGAAAGAATGAGACTCCATGTAGCAAGAGCATCGCCAAAACTAGCACCCTAAATATAGAGGGAACTTGTCCCCCTCCCAAAAGGAGACTTCTAGCAGCAGCCCATCCAGTTCTTACACCATAACTAGGGGCTCTTGCAGCCACCTACTTAGAGCCTGCAAAGGGGAAGCAACCCCACAGAGAGAGAAGATCCCTACAACCCCCCTTCCCTATGCTTGGGAGAGGAAAAGAGATCTCCCACTTAATGAGGGGTACCTCCACATCCTCCTTTCTCGGGGTGTAAAGGCAGAAGAAATCCCACAGGGAATGGATATGGCCTCCCACAACCACCTTCCTGTACCTATTAAGCAGAAAGGGACCCAAGAGATCATGGGATGCATGGAAGGAAGGGGTCACCCCACTATTCTTTGAGACTTTTGAGGGGGGGGAAATCATTCCAAAGGCCAAGGGCACGCTAAGCCCTCTCCCTCGGGATTCTGAGTGGAAGAGACACGGATGATGGAGAGAGGTAGCAGCCGGTGAAGGAGGGGCAACACAGACGATGGGGGACCCCCCACAACCTCCATTCCTTTGTTGAGAGGGGAAGGGACTTCCACATATAACGAAGGTTGCTCACACTCCCCCTCTTCCCACCACCGCGCTAAGGTACAACCCCAAATCCTCCTTCCACAGCCGATAAGCAGGAAGGGACCCCAAAGGGAATGGTCATAACCCCCTTCCTGCGGCCTGTGAGAGCAAAAACAGAGCCTATGGGAGTTGGGAGCCCCCCAACCCCTTTTTCCAGAGCGGGAAAGAACCGCAGACCACGAGGGGCCCTCCCCAGGTCTGTGAGAGGAACAATGGACCCTAGAGACGTCCGGAACTCGTTTAGGAGGGTGTGGGGGAGCGCAAGGAGGGTGAGCCCGGTGAAGGGGCAGCCGCACTCACCGGCAGCGCTGGGCCCGGGACAGGCCTCAGGCCTCTCCGCTCCGCTCAGCCTCCACCAGGCAAAGGGAGGCGGCGCGGCGCGTGCAGGGGGTTGTGGGAGCGGCACGAACCACGCACAACGGACACGGGGTGGGGGAGAAGTAGAGAAAAAAACGTGTGGGGAGGGAGACAACGCGCTGCACTCACAGCACCAACCTCCTCCCCGTACTCTTCTTCTTGGCTTTTCTGTAGTGGAACGACACAGCATGGTGGAGTGAGGTGAAAAGGAGGAAGGGGAGAAAAGTGGGGGGAAGCAAGGAGGTTCCCCCTCTTTTCAAAGTGGTACAACCCAGGGGCCGTGGCGGAGCAGCGCGGACGAGTCCAAGTGAGTAACAGGACGGGGAGGAAGCAGCTTAAACTAATGGGGATCATGAGGGGTGGGGGTGGGGGGTGTCGCGCATGCACAGTAGGCTCCGTCCCGCCCTGCCGGCCGGCTCCGGGGCTGGAGACAAAGGCGCCGCGACCCCCCCTCCCCCTTTCACTCTTTCCCACCTCCAGCCCCGGTTATAACGCGCTTCCCCCCTCCCGCCCTTTCTTTATCCCATTATATCTCCGATCTATGGCTGCGGGAACTGCTCCGTGCCCGGAGCATGGTGGGGGACCGGTGGGTATGGCGGGAGGGCGACAAGGGAGTGTGGGTGGGAATAATTCAGGCGGGGGGGTGTCGATGAAGATGGCGCTGAGAAGAGCCTACTCCATCAAGGATAAACTTCAGGCCATCGAGAGGGTGAAGAAGGGCGAGAGGCAAGCGTCGGTGTGTCGGGCTTTCGGGGTGCCGGGGGGCACGTTGAGGGGTTGGTTAAAGGATGAAGCCAAGCTCCGGTGGTTCCTGGAACAGCTTGGGGGTGAGGTGGGCACCCAACGCAAGAAGATGCGTTTGGCCAACGAGGAGGAGATTGACCGAGCTGTCTACGCCTGGTTCCTCGCTCTACGTCAGCACGGAATCCCCCTCTCCGGGCCCCTCATCCAAGCCCAGGCCGAGGCCTTCGCACGGCAGATCTACGGCCCCGAGTGCACCTTCAAGGCCAGCCACGGCTGGTTCTGGCGCTGGCAGAAGCGTCATGGCATCTCCAGCCAGCGTATCTACGGTGAGGGTGGCCTCCCCGCCGAGCCCGAGCGGGCTCCCGTGGCCAGCTCTGAGACCCTGCTGTCCGTGCCCGCTGCCGACGCCGGAGGCTACAGCGACGAGCAGATCTACAATGCCAACATCACCGGGCTCTACTGGAAGCTCCTGCCGGGACAGACCGGTGGCACCACGACGGCCGCACGACGGCGACCAGCTGTCCGCGAGCGTGTCACCGTGCTGCTGGCCGCCAACTTGACCGGCTCCCACAAACTCAAACCACTGGTGGTTGGGTGTCTTCATGATCCCCCCAGCCTCCGCCATCACAACCAGGACAAGTTCCCTGCTTGCTACCGCTACAGCCCCGAAGCCAGGCTGGGACCAGCTCTTCTCCGGGCTTGGTTCTTTGAGGACTTTGTGCCAGGTGTCAAACGGTACCTGCGTCGGAGCTGTCTGCAGCAGAAAGCCGTGCTGCTGCTCAGCTCCCCACCACCCCACTCTGGGACAGGCCCTGAGGACTCCCACTCTCCACTGCAGACACCTGATGGCTCCATCCGTGCCCTCTTCCTCTCCAAAGGACCTGCTGGTAGCGGCTCAGCTGGAGGAGGCGGCCGAATCCCAGCCCCACTGGAGCAGGGGGTGGTGTCCACCTTCAAGCAGCTCTACAAGAGGGAATTGCTGCGCTTGGCCGTCTCTTGTGCGGCTGGTGGTGGTAGTGGCTCAGGTGGCCCCATGGACTTTGTGAGGTCCTTCCTCCTCAAGGACATGTTGTACCTGACTGGCCTTTCCTGGGACCTCATCCCAGCCGGTTCCATTGAGAAGTGCTGGCTCTTGGGGTTGCGTGCTGCCTTTGAGCCCCAGCCTGGGGAGGAAGAGCATGGAGACCCCCAACATGGGGAGGAAGGTGGTGGGGACAGCAAGGTCTTTAGTGACCTGACCCACTTGGCTGCATTGGCCTACAAGCGCTTGGCCCCCGAGGAGGTGGCCAGCTGGTTGCACTTGGACGATGCAGCCCCAGGTATGGAGGAGGACGATGGGAAAGAGGACACTGAGGAGGAAGGCCTTGGGGTCTGCAAAACAGAGGAGGAGGAGGAGGAGGAGGAGGCAGAGGAGGAGGAGGAGGCAGCAGCATCTGGAGATGGGGGTGGCAGAAGGGGCGGGGAAGGAGGAGACGCTTTGCTACCCACAGCTCGGGAAGCTATCAAAGGTCTGGAGACAGCGTTGCGGTGGTTGGAGGGTCAAGACCCCAGGCAAGTGGGGCCGCTGAAGCTGGTGCAGCTCCGCTCCCTCATCAGCATGGCCCAGCGGCTGCACCGTGGTGCCAGCAGCCCCCACTCCTAGGCCAAGGCCACCCATGACCTCTTGGCTACCAATCACCTCGCTTGGGGTTGGGGAGGATGGAATGTGGGGTTGGGGACACATTGGTTGTCACATGGGGCTGGTGGTGGAGGTGCCAGCTCTCCTCACCCCTTTGTCACGGGCTCAAGAGGCCTGAATGCCCCTGAGGTACTGCTGCTGAGGGGGTGGTGTGACAATTTAGGGCTAATGGAGGGACAACCCCTCCCATCTGCTGTGTATCTGAGGACCTTTCCTCACCCTTGGGTATAATTTGAAGGTGCTATTTTTTAAATCCCATGAGCCTGAGCTGGGAGTGGCCACCTGGTCCCTCCTGACCCCATGTGGAGAAGGGACAAAGGAGGCACATTCTTGGTGTCACCATGAGGAGCTGGGTTGATGGGGGAAGTCACAAGAAGTGACTCCCTGCATCTCAGACTGGGGACAGGGTCCACTCCTGAGGTGCTTCATGGCAAAGATCCTGCCCTGGAAGAGGCTGGTGATACCCTTTCCACTGCCAAAATGGAGTCCAGTTAAACTGGGACGGTTTGGTGCTTGTTTGAGACAACTTTCTTCATGCACTGGACTGGGACAAGGGCACTTGGGTGCCAAGCTGTAGCTTCTCACAGAGGATCACCTCCATCATTCCCATAACAGCACGTGGGACTACAGAGACCTTCTGAAACGGGTACCATCATCTGAGCATCTTCATGAAGCTGAAGGCTTCAGGGATGAAGGCTGAGGTATCTTCTCTGGGGGTTGTGGGGTGGCTGGGGCTGGAGGACACATCTTTGTGGAGCTGGGGAGATGGTTGGTGGAATGATGCACATCACGAGTTAAGATGGGAGCAGCTCCTGGCTCTGCCTTGAAATACTGGAGACACCAGATGTGAATTTAGAAGCTCTTGACCTGGTTTTGGGTTCAATTTTAGCCTTTTCAGCCAAATTATTGAAAGAAGGGGGGGGAATATCAGCTCCTCAGCACTGCTGTGCCCCATAAGGTGGCTTTTACTTGTCACATCTTTGTCTCATCCCTTCAGAGTTTATGGAAATTAAATGGAGTTGTATTCCCACTTTGGGGTTGTCTTCTCTAAATGGTCACACGGAGCCATCCTGGTAGGGTTTCTCCACTGCAGGTGTTGGAGCTACCTTGGCTGCTCCCCAAATTGAGTTTTAACTTTATTAGTTGGATGAATTTCCTGGTAAATTAGTCTGTTGGGGAGTTCAGGGAGGAATAGGAAGGGGAAAAAAACACTCCAAAAGTCCCATTTGGAGCTAGAGGTTGTCCTTACAGCTTGTGAAACTCCACCAAAAAAACATCAAGAAAAGCTTTGGTTTAGAGGAGAAATGTCCTTTTTTCCCTTCTCCCAAACCCAACCAAGCTCAATTTCTGCTGGTTGGCTGCTATGCTCACGGCCAGCACGTGTTGTGGTGTCTCACTCACTCATTGCAGGCTTCTCCTCAGCTATCATCCTCCAAGGGGATGTCATCCTCGAGAGCACATTTCTGTTTATTTTTTATCATCTTTTGCATCCCAAAAAATCCTAAATATAAACATTTAAGAGCTTTGGATGTGGCTCACTTCAAGGAGGAGTTTGTGAATTAAAGGAGACTTGACTTGTTTGAGAAGTACACTGCCAAGCTCAGCAGAGGAACCAGGCTGAAGCTCTTTGCTTCTTGTGTAGCCTAGGTAGGCTCATGGCACTGTTTGGTTTGGAAGGTGAGAAAATTGAATCATTGATTTGGGGTTGGGTTGGAAAGGCCTTCAGAGATCAGTCCAAGACCCCTGCAATGAATAGGGACATTCCCAACTAGAGCAGGTTTCTCAGAGCCCCAAAAAACCTGGTCTGGAATGGTCACAGGGATGGGGCATGTCCCACCTTTCTGAGCAACCTGGGCCAGGGGCTCACCACCCTCATCATAGCACAGTTTCTCCCTTCAGTATAAATCTCCCTCTTTTGGTTTCAAACCATCACCCATAGTCCTGTCACAACAGGCCCTGTTCAAAAGTCTGTCATTAGCTTTCTTATCAATCGCTTTGTGTATAGGAAGGCTACCAGAAAGTCTCCCTGGAGCCTTCTCCAGACTGAACAACCCCAACTGTCTCAGCCTGGCCTCACAGCAGAGGGCTTCCAGCCCTCCCCTCACTGCTGTGGCCTCCTCTGTCCCCACTCCAACTCCCTGTCTCTGCCGTGCTGAGGACTCCAGAAGTGGCCCCAGCACTGCAGGTGAGGTCTCAGCAGAGTGCAGCAGAGGCAGAATCTCCTCCCTCCACCTGCTGCCCACACTGCTGGGGATCAGCCCAGGACAGGGCTGGAAGCACATGGTGCTGGCTCATGTCCAGCTTCTCACCCACCAGCACCCCCAAGTCCTTCTCAGGGCTGCTCTCCAGCCCTTCATCCCCAGCCTGGATTGATGCTGATCCATGTAACAGCTCACCCATCAAACCCATCTGTTTTGATTGGGATTAAATTAACGAGGCAGGAATTACAGTTCTCTTTATTTTCCCCCAAACCCCACCCCGAAATTCTGTACCAACCAGATAGATTTTAGTTACAGGTTTGGTCACAAATTCTACCAGGATGCTTATGGGCAACTTTAGTACAATTTAGACAATTCAGAACGTGAAAAAGGTTAAGCCACAAAATAAACCCCACTGCTAAAACGGAGGCAAGGCAGGACCCTAGGAAAGCCGATGAGAACGCCGGTTGTACTCACCAGGGCGAAGCAGGAATTTGGAGACAGTCCCCAGGTCTCTCTCCGGTGGCAGGCTGCAGAATGCAAGTTTATAATCCACTGTGTGGATAACGCGGCACAATCCAAAGGGATAGGGACCCGCCAAAGTTAAAGTGTCCTTAGACACAGCTGCCGTGAGGCAAAACGTGTGCAGCAGCACCGCCCGAGCAGTGCAAGAGAAGCCGCGCTGCCGGCCTGTGCCAGCCAACAGCCGCCGGGTCACGATATGCAGGGTCACGCCCCCTACAGGCAGGGAGCAGGACCCCAGGGTAGGCAGGTACGGGAGAAACCAAGTCCGAGTGCTGATCTCTACAGTTCTGGCGCGAGTCCAAAATGAGCACCAAAATAATCCCCAGATGAGAGCGCAGACCACCTCCTGGTCACTCTGTTTAAGATTTTCCTAGACAATGTGTCCAGTGCCAACAGATACCGGGCGCGAAGAGCCCGGCCCATCACAGCTCCGCACGCCGGGCGCGAAGAGCCCGGCCCGGCCCATCACAGCTCCGCACGCCGGGCGCGAAGAGCCCGGCCCGGCCCATCACAGCTCCGCACGCCGGGCGCGAAGAGCCCGGCCCGGCCCATCACAGCTCCGCACGCCGGGCACGAAGAGCCCGGCCCATCACAGCTCCGCACGCCGGGCGCGAAGAGCCCGGCCCGGCCCATCACAGCTCCGCACGCCGGGCACGAAGAGCCCGGCCCATCACAGCTCCGCACGCCGGGCGCGAAGAGCCCGGCCCGGCCCATCACAGCTCCGCCCGCCGGGCGCGAAGAGCCCGGCCCGGCCCATCACAGCTCCGCACGCCGGGCGCGAAGAGCCCGGCCCGGCCCATCACAGCTCCGCACGCCGGGCACGAAGAGCCCGGCCCATCACAGCTCCGCACGCCGGGCGCGAAGAGCCCGGCCCGGCCCATCACAGCTCCGCACGCCGGGCACGAAGAGCCCGGCCCATCACAGCTCCGCACGCCGGGCGCGAAGAGCCCGGCCCGGCCCATCACAGCTCCGCCCGCCGGGCGCGAAGAGCCCGGCCCGGCCCGGCCCGGCCCATCACAGCTCCGCACGCCGGGCGCGAAGAGCCCGGCCCGGCCCATCACAGCTCCGCCCGCCGGGCGCGAAGAGCCCGGCCAATCACAGCTCGAGATACTGAGCGCAAGGAACCCAGCCAATCACAGCTCCAAAGCGCAGCGCGGGCTTCCCCCCACGGTGAACAGATGTGAAGGGCTTCAGCTCCCGGCGGGCAGAGTGGGCGCCTTTTACCTGTCCCCCAGGGAAGGCAATTTCACGCCTTTGTCTTCCCCCACCAAATCTCCGCTGTTGGGAGGTGGGGGAAGGGGTATTTGGAGTGCCCTCTAACACCTTCTTTCCGATTTTGCATCAGGAATGTTGTGTAGGACCGTATCGAAGTCTAAGGAGATGGCATCTACAGCTCTCCCCTTGTCCACCAATGCAGTCACTCCATTGTGGACGGCCACGGGGTTGGCCAGGCAGGATTTGCCCTTAGTGAAGGCACTTTGGCTGTCAAACACCTCCCTGCCTTCTGTAAGTTCTGACATGTCTTTGGAGCTGAATGTGCCACTGCTCTGAAAGACGACCTGAGACCCCAAAGCTCAGAAGCCTCTAGGAGGACACATGGAGAATGAACAAGAGCTGGAGTCACAGCACAGGTGGTGGAGCTCGATTTGGCCAAGGATTTTCAGCCAGATATGTTAAATGGTGTGGAGGACACAGAAGTGATAGAGGAGCCTAAGAATGATACCAGAAGGCTGCGGAGATCACTTTGAGGGGGACAGCTGGGGACAGGGTCGGAATGAAAGCAGAAGGACAAAGGAGCTACCAGGTGGCTTGGAGACCTTGAGAACCACTGCTTCTTTCCACTGTGTAGGTGCCATGAACTCCTTCCCCGTCATGAAGCATAGAGATGGGCAGGCCCAAGAAGGCCATGCCTTGGTGTGACCTGGGAGTTCCTTTGGGTTGCAGCATCTCTTGGCTTGGTGCCACCAGCATCTGTAGTGACAACATCCCTGAAGACCAGATCAAAGCCACAAGGGCTTTGAGGGTCAGCATCCAGCTGTTCCACCAACTGTGTTCTGCCTGCAAAAAAAGCCTTTGATCTTCAAAGTGCTCCACAAATCACCACTAACTTCAGCCACGCAGGTGCCTGGAGGTGAACAAAACTTAATTAGGGCATGAAAAGGCACAGATCCTCTCCAGACAAGCTTAGAGGTTCTTCTCCCTTGATGTGCAGCACTGTGGGTCCAAGAGTGAGCCTGAGCTTCTATTTCACCTCTCCCATGCTGGAGAAGGACCTGTCTTGCTGTGCTGGTGTCTGGCCAGGGTAGCAAGTGGAGGGTTTTTGCTTGGTTGACTTGGTTCTGAGATGTGGACAGCAGTTCTGTGTTCATGCCAAGCAAAGAAGTGACCACTGAGCTGTAACCCAAGCACCAAGCCACCCCTGCTTGGCACTGAGTTGGGAAACCAAAGGCTTCCTTTGTGCTCACTCCCAGAACTTCATCCTGATGGCTCAGCACATCTTGAGACCTTTTGGCATCTTCATGCTGGCCTCACCTCCTGCCACAGGGATGTGGCTGCTCTGGCCAGACCAAACAGACTTGGTTTGGGGTCACACCATCCCCAAAACCCCATGCCATCCCTGCCCCCAGTGTCATACATCCTGGCACAGCACTGGTGAGTGCAGACCAGGGGTGGCCTTACCTCCATCCCTGGTGAGCTTAGACCCAGTGTGGCCTCCACTCCATCCCTGGTGAGCAGAGCCAGTATGGCAGCAGCTCCTTCCCTGGACAGCTCAGAGCCATTGTGGTCTCAGTTCCATCCACAGTGAGCACAGGGCTAGCATGGCATCAGCTCCACCTCTGGAGAGCTCAAAGCAAAGTGGCACCAGCTACATCCATGGTGAGCAGAAAGCCAGCATGACATCAGCTCCATCCCTGGTGAGCTCAGAGCAAATGCGGCACCAGCTACATCCATGGTGAGTGCAGAGCCAACATGATCTCATCTCCATCCCTGCTGACCCAGGAACCCATGGCTGTCACTTCTTCATGGAGGTGACCTCATGTTGGGTACAGCAGCCCACTCAGGACTGAAGGGACCAGAAAGAGCCAAGCCTAGCGTGGTGCTACGCGCATTTATTTAGTCCCAGCCCTTCAGAGGTAGCACAAGGCATAGACCCATCTCCACACCATCTCCCACCATGCCTCTGCTGGGGCTGTCGGGGTCCCTGAAGGGCTTTAGTCTGGTCCCCCATTGTCCCTCCTGCCCCATGGGGTGGGGACAGGATGGAGAAGGGCTCCTCCCCAGCCAGGCTGCTAGTCCTTGGCCACATCGCAGGCGCGGTTGGTGGCTGCCTCCACGGCGTTCATGACGGTGGCCCTCAGCGCGCCCTTCTCCAGCTGGTGCAGCGCGTGGATGGTGGTGCCTCCGGGCGTGCAGACATCTCCTCGCAGCTTCGCTGGGTGCTCCCCCGTCTCCAGCATCATCTTAGCTGCACCCTACAAGAGACCAGGGTGGGTCAGGGGGAAGGGGACCTCCCAAACCTCCCTTCTCCTTATCCAGGTGTTGTATGGCAGCAACCTCCCATTGCCCATTGTGCCAAAGCATCTGTTCCACCGTGATGCTCTTGGCTGTCTTCTGGTGGCCTCATCCTTGGCTTCAAGAGGGGAAATGAGGCCAAGAGCATGGTTCTGCACTTGGGTTGGGGCAACCCCAAGCACAAACCCAGGCTGGGGGATGAAGGGCTGGAGAGCAGCCCTGTGGAGAAGGACCTGGGGGTGCTGGTGGGTGAAAAGCTGGACATGAGCCAGCACCATGCACTGCCAGCCCAGAGGCAGTCCAGTCCTGGGCTGATCCCCAGCAGTGTGGGCAGCAGGTGGAGGGAGGAGATTCTGCCCCTCTGCTGCACTCTCCTGAGACCTCATCTGCAGTGCTGGGGCCAGCTTTGGGTTCCCTACACAAGAAGGCCCTGCTTGAGCAGGTCTGTAAGAGGCCATGAAGATGATCAAAGGGCTGGAGCACCTCTGCTTTGAGGCTAGGCTGAGATGGTTGGGGCTGTTCAGCCTGAAGAGAAGGCCCCAGGGAGACCTTCTCGTAGCCTTTCAAGACTTAAAGGGAACTACAGGAATGACAGAACCATAGAATCTCAGGTTGCAAGAGACCTCAAGGATCATCTGGTCTGAACTTTCTTGGCAAAAGCACAGTCTAGGCAAGCTGACCCAGCACCTTGTCCATCTGAAACTTACAACTGTCCAATGCTGGGGACTCTGATGACTGATTCCCAAGCAAAGCTGGGCAGGGACTCTTGATCAGGGGGTGTAGTGACAAGGGGTGATGGTTTCAAAATGGAAGAAGGAGATTTAGACTGGATACAACAAAGAAGTTCTTCACCATAAAGGTGCTGAGACAATGCAACCAGCTGCCCAGACAGGTGGTAGATGTCTCATCCCTGGAACCATTCCAGATCAGGTTGTTTGGGGCTCTGAGCAACCTGCTCTGGTTGGAGATGTCTCTGCTGACTGCAGGGGATTGAAACTAGATGATCTTTAAGGTCCCTTCCAACCCAAACCAGTCCATGATTCTGTGAACATCATCCAGCTCCTCCTCCCTCACTCTGCAATCTTGCCAGGTGCTTCAGAGCCCAGGGAAGGACGGTGAGGAGGCACTCAAGTCAGATGGGAGGTTCAGGAGGGAGAGAAGCAATGATGGATTTCCCCAGGTGATGCCACCAACTCACCAGCAGCGTCTGAGCTGCGATCCTACTGGCCAAGCCAACTGGCATGCCCATCTTCACTGCTCCCTCAGCCAGAGCTTCAGCAAACAGGTAGACCTGGGGGAGGAGAACATCAAGGATGAGCATGGCCAAAGATGAGGACCCCAAAC
This sequence comes from Dryobates pubescens, assembly GCF_014839835.1. Taxonomy (NCBI): domain Eukaryota; kingdom Metazoa; phylum Chordata; class Aves; order Piciformes; family Picidae; genus Dryobates; species Dryobates pubescens. Next base: position 13,617,171 of record NC_071625.1, on the reverse strand, counting down.
CTCAACCCCACATGGGTGAGATGTCTGATGGCACCCTGTGTCCCACCAGACATGGGTGCTTACATAGGCCACCCCACTGCCACTGAGGCCAGTGTGGATGTTGATGTAGGATTCGGGGACCTCTTCACAGAGCCCACAGGAGGACAGCAAGTTCTTCAGTAGGGCAGCTTCTCCGTCACCAGCAGCACTGCCCCGGGCGAAGACTATGGCCCCTGCCTGCACCACACATGGCAGGTTTGGCATCATCCGCAGCACCTTGGTCCCAGCAGGGAGAAGCTGGGGAGAGATGGGGGTGGGAAAGAGATGCCAGCTCCAGGCTACACCCATGGATGCCCTGAGACAACCATTGGAATTGGAGGAGAAGTGTGGTCCGTGGGGAAGCACCTGGGGGTGCAACCCAGATGGGGAAAGAGCTACAGCAGTGTGTCCCTCTCCACGGGTGCAAAAGGGATGACAAAGCGGAAGAAGGGGTCAAGGAGGATAACATGGAGAAGGGGGAAGAAAGAGAGAGGAGGAGGACAGAGAAGAAGAAGGAGAAGAAGAAGGAGAAGGAAGAGGTGGATAAAGAGCAGGATAAAGAGAATGGAGAAGAAGGAGAAGGCTCACCCTCTGCAGTGTCTGGAGGGAGACACCAGCTGCCATCGAGACAACGATGTGGTGGGGTCCCACAGCAGGACGGATCTCCTGCAGAACACCTGGCAGAATGTGGGGTTTGGTGGCCAGGAAGACCAAGGTGGTGTCCTGAAGCACTTCCAGGTTGCAGTGTGTAGTCCGGCAGCCCGACTCCTGCCCATGGGCAGGGAGAGGTGTCACAACCCAATGCCACCCATCCCTGGCACCCACCAGCCCCAGGACAAGAAACATCTTCACACATGGTCATGGCTTGCGGATACGTTCCCAGCACAAAGCCACCAAGACTTCACTTGGATTTCACCCAGACCTGGGAAGGATGAGCCAAACCCCTTTATGGGGTGAAAGGGTGCCCCAAAAATCATGGTGAGGAGAACCCCAACTCGACTCCTACCACCACGGCCACCACCAAGCAGAGTGAGTTGCCACCCTGTGTCCCCACTCACCCGCCAAGTGTCCAGGTTTTTGTCCGAGGGAGCACTGGCCAAGATGTTGCTGGCTGGCACCTTCCCTTAAGGAACACAGACACAGGGGTGAGAGGCTGGGGTGGCCCCAGGGCGGTGGAGACACCCCAAGCTAAGCCAGGATTGTTCTATCCTCCAACCCCAGCGTCATCAGGGTGACACCCCGCTGGGGTCAGCTGTGGGCACCCACTTGTGCCAAGGTGCAGTGACAAGGGGCGTGACCCCAAAGGCAAGATCCATCTCCCAGCTTCTAAGTGTGAGCTGTCCCCAAGCTGTGGGGCAAGGACAATCAGAGACACATAGGGGAGGACAGTGATGTGGCTGCACTACCTGTAGAACAAGAGACCCTGGGGAGGGAGACGGGACAGGATTGTTTTCATGTCCCCACACCACTCCACGGGGTCATGGAGAGCAGGGATCCCGGGGAGCGGGACAGGACAGGTTGTGCCCACCTCCCCACACTGTTCCATGGGCGAGGGACCCTTGGGAAGGGGACAGGACAGGGTTGCCCCCATGTCCCCACACTGTTCTATAGGACACGAACCCTGTGGAGGGTAGGGACCCTGGATAGGGGGGCAGGACAGAATTGTCCCCATGTCCCCACACCGCTCCACGGGGTCATAGCCGGCACCCGGAAGCGGGTGACACCACAGGTCTGGCCCCATGTCCCCACCCCCCTCCACATGCCAGTGTCCCCCCCCCCCCAGCCCCTACCTGCCCGGACCAGCCCCCGGGCCATGCCCGCCGCCATTCTCCCGGCCCCCACGAACCCGACCCGCAGCTCTCGAGATTCCGCCGCCTCCATCGCCGCCCGGCCACGCCCCCTGACCCCCAAACCCCGCCCCAAAGCCCTCACTGGCTGCGTCATGTCCGCCCCCACCCTCCTATTGGTTTATATGGCCAGAAGGGGGCGTGGTTCCGATGGGGCGGAGTTAGCGCAGGTGCGGCCGCGCCATGTGGAGGGCGGTGGGTGCGTCCGGGGCGGGGACCTGGGTCTGGGGGGGATCCTGCGTGAATGGGGAGCATGGAGGGGTTCCAGGGATGTGACTGAGCCACCCCCGCCCCTCTGGTGTATTTTTGTCGTTCCCCATCGGGCGGGTCCCTTCAATAAGGGGGTCCCCACCACCCCAAAAACCTCTCCTTGGATACTGGGGGGTGGTCCCAACTTTGGGGTGACCCCCACATCGGGTAGGAACTCCCTGGTGTGTGTGTGTGTGCACGTACGTCCCTCAAGCCTTTCCCTGGATTTTGGTGGGGTGGTCACAACCTTGAGGTGACCTCCCTTCACCATTGTCCTTGTAGTGTGGGGTCCAAAACTGAACACAGTACTCAAGGTGCGGCCTCATCAGTGCCCAGTACATGCCGACAATCCCTACCCTAGTCCTGCTGGCCATATTCTTGTTGAGCCAATGAGACAACACGCAAGTGGCCCAGCTCATGTGCGGACATCATCCAGGGAATGGGTTAAGAACCACTTACCGCATTCCAGCTATGTCCTCATGTCCCACTTTGGTGACCAACCCAATCTTTTGTGCCTACCCACAGGGAACATGAGCAACTATGGGGCCATGGCAGAGGGTCCCAGGGTGGGCTGCTGGCCCTCAGGAAGGTGCAGCACATCTTAAAGGCTTGCCTGAGGCTTTTGGGCACCTCCTCCCAGCCCTATTTCTGCCCAGAGGAGGGTGTGGGAAGATTGGAGATGGGGCAGCCATCATTATGGGAGTGAGGAAGGAGTCACCAAGGTGATGGAACTCCAGGTTTCCTTATTTCCACATAGGAAGGATGAACTGGAGTTGTTGCAGGAGGAGCTGGGCAGGATGGAGATAAGCTGCCTGCAAGGTGAGAGCTGGCCAGGCAGCAGAACATGAGAGGTGGGAGGCGTGGTGGCTTCAGGACAAGGGTTTGGGACCCTAGCATGTCCCCATCCTGTGATGGGTCCCATGTGTTATTCCCATGTTCTTCAAGCTGTGCAAGGACATGTGCAGCAAGCCAGGATGTCCCCATCCAACCCCTGGGGACAGCAGTGCTGGGAGTGCCACCACCTTGATGTCGTGTTCTTGCAGAGCTTTCATTTCATGCTGGCAGCAGTCCCCAGTGATGCCAAGAGACCTTCCTGGCTTTGAAAGGCAGAAGTCACCCATCTCTGGTAGATGGAGGACAAAGCAGAGTAGTGAGGTAAGCCTGAGCTTGGAGATAGGCGCTGAGTGGGATGTCCACAGGTTGGGCCACACCTTGCTTCTGGGGACCAGCTGGGTCCGAGGGTCAGACCTTCTAGGGCTGAGATGTCCACGTTGTGGCTGCACCTCTAGGTGCTGGACACCCTTTTGAGAGAAGGGTCAGGATTGGGGATGTGATACCCAAGGAAGACTTGGGTGTCCTTAAGGATGGATGGCCAAGGCACCCACCTTGGGACAGGATGGACACCAACTGGGGACATCTCCTGCATGACAGGAGGGTCATTGGAGATGGAGGATGCCCTTCTCTCCAACCAGGTGATGCTGGAGCCAGCCAAGGAAAGCACTGGGAGCCCAAACCCTGCAGCCCAAATAGGTCTCTGGCCAGTGACCTGTGAATACCAACCACACAGAACATCCCAACAGGGGCTTGGTGTCACCTCAGGGGGCAAAGTGCTCTGACAGCATGCAGACAGCACCATTGGGGGCTTCTTGAGGTGCTGATGGATCTCTCTCCTCTGCAGGTCTTTGTTGTCCCCACAGTCCTCATGCCAGGGGCTCACTGGGGTGGGCAGCAATGCTGGAACAAAGCCACCCCCAGGCAGGGCTTCTGCCACATCCATGCCACCAGCTGAACCTCATGCAGCAGCCTGGCTGTGGACTTTCACTTCATGTTTGACCTTATACTCCCTCCCAGAGGGGTTTTAAACTCTTTCTTTTGCCCTTCCAGATCCTGGAGGAGAATACGAGGTGGTGCCCAGACCCTAAGGGTGCCACTCACCATGGGCATGGGCTGGTGCTGCTGGGCAGATGTTCCTTGTCCCACCACTTTTACTCCATTTGCATATATTTCAATAAATGCTCAATTGACAGCTGGAGCTTTTCCCACTCTGGTCCCCTCCATCTTGATGCTGGGGCCTTGCTGGGAGGAGCTTCAGGACCATCCCCACAATCTTGGACATGGTCAAGGTGATGGCGGTGGCTCCAGTTGGCTGCACTACCTGGTCTGGGAACCCTTTTGGGGGTGGCCCAATGCTTTCCCCCCAGCCAACTCTGCTCCCAGCAGTGTGCAGGAACTTGGAGGCTCCTCACTGGGCTCTCATCCCCATTTTGCTTTGGAAATGTCACTGTTACCACCCTCCCAGCCACGTCCTCTGCCCCAGCAAAGGACAACCCTGAGATGAAGAAGATGCTGCTGGTCCCAGCTCTGCCTTGGCCCATCACTTCCTGGCGTTGGTGTAGTTGGCACTGAACCAGGCACAGGTCTCCTTCACAGCTGGGGAGGGAGAAAATGGGATGACAGTTGGGAGTGGAGTTTGTTGATAGTTATCAAATGGTTTGGGTTGGGAAGGACCTTCTGAAGGTCATTTAGTCCACCCTCCCTGCCGTCAGCAGGGACACCTGCAACTAAAGCAGGTTGTTCGGAGCCCCATACAACCTGACTTGGAATGGTTTCAGGGATGGGGTATCTTCCACTTCTCTGGGCAGCCTGGGCCAGGGTCTTGTTACCCTCTTCATGAAAATTTTCCACCTTAGATCCATCCTAAATTTCCCTGGGTTTAGTTTCAAACCATCACCCCTTGTCCTGTCCCACCAGGCTCTACTAAGAAGACCATCCCCATCTTTTTAATAAGCCCCTTTTAAGTCCTGGAAGGCCACCAGAAGGTCTCTTTAGAGCCTTCTCCATAATGAACAACCCCACCTCTCTCAGCCTATCCCTTACAATAGAGGTGCTCCAGCACTTCTCATCACTTTTGTGGCCTCCTCTGGACCTGCTCCAAGAGTTTCATGATGGATGGACTACCCCGATGCCACCAAGGCCAATTACAGCGGGAAGGACCTCTGTGCCATGGAGTCCCCCCCCAATCTCACCTTGCCTGAAGGGTGTGAACTGGAAGCTGGGCAAGTAGCGCCGCAGCTTGGCGTTGCTGGCTGTCTTCTTGAACTGCCCATCTGCTTTGGAGGTGTCAAACTGGGCAAGCAAGGGTTAAGGGAAACCAAAGCTGGCACAATAGAAGGGATGCTCTGGACCATAACATCTTCCCTACAGCCCCATGACTGCTGGTGGAAAGTGGGATGACCCCCCCCAGAAAGCCTCATGAGTGAGGGGCCCAGCCTGTGGTGAAGGATACGAGAAGCTCTCCCTGAAAGTCCATGGCCTCCACAATCGCCTCTGCTGCCTCCTTGATGGAGACTTCTTCTTCTTCTCCCACTGTGGAGAAGGGCATGATGGTCACCATTCTTCTGTCTTCTTGGGAAGGGGCTGGAACCCCTTGTTGTAGTTGAGGTGGGGGGACAGGACCTACCTGACAAAATGATGGGCTCCACCTCATCATATTCCCGCAGGACCCAAAGGAAGAGCCGGGCCAGGTCCTGCAGAGGGGCAGATGACTCTTGGGGGGCGGCTGCTGTCCCCCTGCCCTCCCATCACAAGGGGACCCAACCCTGAGGATGACCAATGCTGCCCAGGACAACCCAGGTGGGCTCAGAAGCTGCTGGGGTCCAGGCAAAGACCCTCCCAGCCCCATCCCCTGCCCTCCCAAAGATGTGGGAGGGGAGTGGTCCCCAAGGCCACACATACCAGGGAGTAGATGAATTGTCTCCTGGGCTTGCCCGTGCCCCACACGGTCAGAGCGGAGCCACTCTCTGCAGGAAGAACATCACATCCTTGAGCACTGGAGCCACCTCCACCAGCACAGCAGCTCATGGAGCAGGCAGGGAAAGAAAAAGGCAACCCAACCCTTCCAAGAAAAGCTCTAAGAAGTTTCTGCCACGCTCACGTTTGGCCAGGTAGACCTTGTGGATGAGCCCCGGCAAGACGTGACCGTCCTCGATGTTGAAGTTGTCGTGGGGCCCGAAGACGTTGGTGGGGATGACGGCAGTGAAGCGGCAGCCGTGCTGCTCGAAGTAACCCCTGGGTGAAAGCAGGAGCTTGCAAATAGGCTGTCCACCAGCTCCAATCACCCACCAGCTCCAATCACCCACCCCTCCAGCACAGAGCTGTCCCCAGAAGACCCCAGCCAGCAGCGTCTCCATCTGCTGAGGCTGGGGATCTTCCCAGCTTCATTTTATTCCTGGGAGCTCCAGAGGAATCTTCTTGCCCTGATAACTAGAGGGTGCTCACAGCCTCCAAGGATGTTCCCATGTCCTTCACACACCTGTTCTGGATGTCAATCATCCTCTTGGCATAGGAATAGCCAAAGTTGGAGCTGTGAGGTGGCCCATTGTGAACCTGGGGGCAGGAAAGCAGAGTTAGGGGACCAGGGACTTCTGAATTTGAGCATGGGGATGCAGATGCTCACCATGGTCTCATCAATGGGGTAGGTTGTCTTGTCTGGGAAGATGCAGGTGGAGAGGCAGGAGACCACCTTCTGCACCCCCGTCTCATAGGCTGAGTGCAGGACATTGTCATTGATATGGATGTTTCTCCTCTGGGGATGGAGAGAGTTGTCAGCAGGGGAGACACTCAAGAGTTCTTTCCCACTATGGCTAAGAACTCCAGAAACCTAAGAAACCCTGGTTTGACCCCAGGAGAAGAGCAAACCATGTCCTCATATGCCACCAGGGGAGGGGCAAGGGGGTTGCAGCATCCTCAAGAACCCCCATACTGCCCCTTTGCCAGGAGCTCACCCAGAAATCCAGGTTGTAGCGGATGTTCTTGAAGAGGCCTCCAACCATGGCAGCCAGATGGATGACGTGGGTGGGCTTGTGCAGCTCAAAAAGGGCTTTGGTCTCTGCAGCATTCCTGGGATGGGAAATGTTTGGGGTTCAGTGCTCTTGAGGGAGCAGCCTGGGAAGGGTTTCCAAATGAAAACCCGAGCAGTCAACTCACGTCAAGTCAGCATCTCTGGAGGACACAAAGATCCACTCCTCATCCGGCCGCCCCTCTCCATCAGCCACCACCTTCTCAATGGCTTTTCCCACCAAACCGCTGCCACCTGTCACCAAGATGCGCTTGGCCACCAGCCCTGTCACCTCCGTCATGATCAAAACCCTGTGGGGAGTCAAGAGCTGAGCTGGGGTGCACCCTGCTAGGAACCACCAAACTCAGCCTCACTCCTGGGCCTGGGCACCCATGAGCATCACTCATGTGCCAGGCTGCTGGGATCACCTTGGGGGGCTTTTACCCAAAGAGTAAAGTGGCACGGTTGTGTTTGGAGGTGACACATCCTGGCCACAGCCGCAGGAACTTGGCAGCAGCAGCTTCTACTAAATGAAACTGGCTGGTGGCCAGGTGGCACCTGGGCTAGGGCCAGGTCCTGCCACGTGGCACCACGTGGCACAGCCCAGCCTCTGGAAACAGAGGTTCACCCCATATCTTCCTCTACACCCCAGGTCTGCACCCCAAATCTGGACCTGCATCTCAGGGCTGCATCCACACCTTTCCTACACGCCAAATCCCAGGTCTGCACTTCATGCCTCTCCCTGTACCCCAAGCCCCAGCTCTGCACCCCAAACCTCCTGCACCCCAAATCTCCCCTTGGACCCCAGGTCTGCACGCTAGATCTCCTGCACCCCATCCACCTCCCGCACCCTAAATCTCAGGCCTGCACCCAGGTCTGCACCCCACACCTCTCCTGCACCCCAAACCCCAAGCCTGACCTCCTTCCCCCTCCCCCGCCATACACTGCAGGCACTCCCATGCCTCTCAAACGCCCTGGGTCCACCCTCTCCGTACTGTCCTCCCTCTTCAGGAACCCCCACTCCCACCCACAACCCCCTCAGAGCACCGCCGCGTATGGGGGTTCCCTGCTCACCCCTCCTCGGGGCTCGCCTGGATTCGGCTCGGTTCTGCTGAGCTCGGGCAGACCCACGGAGGCTCGGCGGAGCTCGGCTCGGGCTCGGGGCACGGCTCGGTCGCGGGGCACGGCTCGGTCGCGGGGCTCGTCTCTGCTCGGCAGGGCTCGGTCGGACTCGTCTCAACCCGGCGGGGCTCGGCAGGGCTCGGGCTCGGCAGGGTTCGGCCTCGCTTCCCGCCGCCCCCGCCGCCGCCATTACTGGGCGCCGCCGCTCGGCTCCTCGGGAAATGGAGTCCTTGGCCCGGCCTCTCCGGGAGCTGCCACAGCAGCGGGGCCGCCGCCACCCATCGCTTACACCCGGGCTGCTGCTGCAAGCCTGAGGAGCGGCGGATGGGAAGGGGGTGCAGGGGAAAGGGGCGTGCAGGGTCTTGCCCCTCCTCCCCAAGGCAAAAGCCTCCTCACAGCGGATTTGGCTGCGACAGGGTTCAGTCACCTCTGGGGGAAGGAACATGAGATTAAAAATGAGCAGAGCTTGATGGCCGGGGGCGTTCAAAGACATCCCCCCCTCCAGCTGGATTTCCATCGGGATTGCAGTGAGGCCACTGCCCCGCCCCGAAGTTCCATGGGATTCACGGAAAGCCAGGCAGGAATTCCTGCTCTGCCCCCATGAGAGAGATGGCCTCGGTGTGCACGAGTCCTAAAAGCACAGATTCACGGAGTCCTTGGGGTGGGAAAGACCTTTACGGCCATCAAGTCCAACCCTTAACCCAGCACTGCCAGGGCACCACCGAATGGTGGCCCTCAGCAGCACGTCTTTGAACCCCCTCCAGGGATGGGGACTCCACCAGGGCAGCAATTTCTTCCCCATGAAGAAATTGCTCATGTCGCACACTTGAGGCTGTTTCCTCTTGTCCTACTGCTTGTTCCTTGTGAGAAGAGACCAAGCCCCACCTGTCTCCAGCCTCCTTTCAGGGAGCTGTGAAGGGCTGAATGTCCTCTCAGACTCCTTTGCTCCAGGCTGAACAGCCCCAGGCCTTTAAGCTGCTCCTCACAAGTTCTCCAGACCCTTCCCCAGATTTGTTGCCCTCTCTGCACATGCTCCAGCCCCTCAATGTCCTTCTTGGAGTGAGTGGCCCATAGCTACCCAGTACTCAAGGTGTGGCCTCATCAGTGCTCAGTACAGGGAGATGATCACTCACCGCACTTGTACTGATCCAAGTCAGAATGCTGGTGGCCTTCTTGCCCATCTGGGCACACTCTGGCTCATCTCCAGCTGCTGTTGACCAACATCTCCAGGTCCTTTCCAAGCCACTCTGCCCCAAGCCTGGAATGTTCATGGAATTGTTGTGACCCAAGTGCAGGACCCAGCCCTTGGTCTTGTTGAACCTCACCCCAGTGGCCTTGACCCTTTGATCCAGCCTGATCAGATTCCACTTCTTCTGCCATGATGCAGGATGTCCTGGCTGATCTTACATGTGGAGCCAGGGATGAAGCACTGAAGATCCTTCTCCATGCAAGCTAACTCCTCATGAAATACAACCCCCCCAGGTCCTGTTGCATCCATACTTCCAGCTCACCTCCTGGTAAAATTAGAGAGTAGAAGGGTTTTGGTTGGAAGAAAACTTCAAGGATCAACTAGTCCAACCCTCTTGCCATGTGTAGGAACATCTTCAACTAGACCAGGTTGCTCAGAGCCTCACCCAATGGGACACTGAACACTTCCAGCGATGAGACAACCATTAGATGTACAGAAGTACAAAGAAGGATGATTTTCCAGGAGCTGATAGGAGCATAAAAGCTGCTTTCTGCATCTTGTGAACTTTGGAGTCTTCCTTTGGCCCTGTTTCAGCTGGGGAATCACTGGGAAGTGTTGCAGCCAGAGCTGCTGTGACAGCAGCTGAATAATGATGGTGCCAGATTAAAATATGTTAATTGTGGAGCTAATTAGCAGAGACACGCTAGAGCATGAGGGAAGATCACAAGGGTGAGGAGTAAACTTGTGGTGACCACATGGATGTGGCAGGACTTTCTTTTTAATGAAATATCACCCAGGCTTTTGATATTATCTGGCAAGACCTTCTGAGTTAAGGATGAAAGCTTCCATTAGGCCAGCTGGGAAGGAAAGTGGGGCAGATGGGCACAAGCTGCCTGAATGCAGTGTGGAAGCCAGCTTGGGATGATGCTGCATGGCTGTGGCCAGGCTCCAGGAGCCCACATGAGGACACACCACCTCTAAGAAGCCCATCCCAGCATGGAAGCCAGCTTGTGATGATGCTGCATGGCTGTGGCCAAGCTTCAGAAGCCCAGGCGAGGATACAGCAACTTCAAGCAGCCCATCCCAGCATAGAAGCCAGCTTGTGATGATGCTGCATGGCTGTGGCCAAGCTCTAGGAGCCTAGGTGAGGACACACCATGTCTACACACCTTTCTCCCACTTAGACTTCAGGTTTGTGGTTCTTTTTTATGCTTCTAGGTAGACAATACACCAGCAGTGGGTCCCTTTCCAGGTCATGTCCTCCCTCCATGTGTGGCTTTGGCCAGCTAAGGTTCATTTTGTTCCACGAAGCTCAACTCCCACCAGTTTCCACAGGGGTTGGGAGGTCCTCTCACTAATGTGGTCCAAAATCATGGGACAATCTGGAACAGCCACAGAGAGTGGAGACTGGGATGGGAGTAGGACCAACAGCCATGGCTTCTAGATGCTTTATTCATCCTAACAATGGGTGGTGTTCTATCATGGGAATTATAAAGCAGGAGCAGTTGGAATGGAAAACTTCTGACTTGGAGTGGGACAGGAAGGAATTGGACCCTTTGCAGAGTCCTGGTTCATGGGATCAGGAGGAGCTGCTGCTCCAGAACATCCTTGTCATCAATCAGGCATTGGAATGGGCTGCCCAGGGAGGTGGTTGAGTCACCAACCCTAGATGTGTTTCAAGGTCATTTGGATGTGGTGCGTGGGGATATGGTTTAGAGGTGAACTTTGTAGAGTAGGGTTACCAATTGGACTTGGTGATCCCAAGGGTCTTTTCCAACATGAATGTTTCTGTGATTCTGTGAACATTTGGCTTTTGGCTGAACACAGACCTCCTGAAGGAGGGAGACAATGGGGTGCATGAAGTTGAATGTGGTCAGCAGATGGAGGGAGGTTCTTCTCCCCCTCTACTATGTCCTTGTGATGCCACATCTGAAGTCCTGGGTCCAGTTCTGGGCTCCTCAGTTCCAGAGAGACAGGGAACTACTGATGAGAGTTCAGTGGAGGCTCTGAAGATGCTGAGGGGCCTGGGGCATCTCTGTGAGGAGGAAAGGCTGAGAGCCCTGGGGCTGTTGAGCCTGGAGAAGAGCAGCCTGAGAGAGGATCTGATCAATACTCAACAAGATTTGAAAGGTGGGAGGCAAGAGGATGGGGCCAGTGGTGCCCAGTAACAGGACAAGGGGCAATGAGCACAAACTGGAACTCAGGAAGTTCATCAGGAGAAACCTCTTAGCTTGAAGGGTTCAGAGCTCTGGAGCAGGCTGCCCAGAGAGGTTGTGGAGTGTTCTTCTCTGGAAAGCTTCCAAACCCACAAGGAGATTGTGATCCTGGGGACTCTGCTGTGCGTGACCCTGCTTTAGCTGAGGGGTTGGACTGGATGATCCCACCATGCTGGGATTCTGTGACAAAGGGGCTGCAAACTGTGACTGCTCCATGGAGTTTGGAGCTGCTCTGAATGCAGTGGGGGCCTGACTGGGTGACTGAGAGTCCCACTGGGAGTCAGGCAGTGGGTGAGATGCCACCCATTTCACCTGTAGCTCACCAGCACATCCCTGGCTTGCAGTCTCCTAAGGATGGGATCAAGCTAGCTGAGCTTCAAGGTGAGCAACCATCCCTCAGAAGAGCAGGTACTAATTGAGTTTGTCTTCATAGAACGGTTTTGGTTGCAAAAGCCCTCTAGGATCATCAAGTGCAAGCATCAACCTGGCACTGCCATGGCCATGAAACCATGCCCCAAAGTGCCATGTCCACACATTTCTCAAACACCTGAGTCCAACCATCCTTTGATGACAGATGAAGAGGAGTTGAAGCCCCTCAAGGCCAATGAAGCATGTCTGGGAGATGTCTTCTTTACACTAAATAAATGAATGAAAAGCCCAAAGCTCCAAAGCCCTTCCCCTCCTCTCCTTGGAAGCTTCAAGGCAGGTTATGTTTGGTATCGATTTCAGAGAAGAATTTTGTTCCTAGGCAAAAGGTCCCTCTTTGAAGTGAAGCCCAATCCAGCTGTGCACTGAGCTCTGTGGCTCTCTGAACTCCAGCTGCTCTGGAGATGTTATCTTATCTCTTTTGATGAATATTTAGGTTGTTCCAACAGCCCTGGGGACTCTGAGCTCCTGTCTCACCTGGTTTGCAGGAGACATCCCACAGAGCGTGCGAAGTAAATACAAAAGAGAAGAGAGAGTGACTGGACCTGGTGATAAGCAATTGCGGGGCAGCCAAACATCTGCCAAGGTCAAGGCTTAAATGTTGGAAGGCTGGAAGTAAGAGATGAAAGAGGAGGGAGCACAAGGGAGCGTGCGTTCCCTGCCACCTTCTTGGCCACGCAGCCCCACAGGAGCCTCACCAGCCCAGCCAAAGCAGGGCCAAGGGCCTGCTCCTGGTTCTGGTCCTCAGGACCTCAGGGAGCCCACACTGAACAGGGAGCTGACCTCACAGACGGGGCTTTCTGTGTGACCTCTGATCACCCTCACAGGTGCTCTTAGGGACCTTGCAGCTAGGAGGATGCTAGTCCAGACCCTGCAGTGAAGAGGAGATGGTGTCCTGAGGCTACTCCCCAGGGAATGAGTTGAGGATGCCATAGGAAGGCAAGAGCATGGCCTGGGGACAACCACCTGGGTGGAATGGGGACACTGGCCAGGCAGATGGTCCAACAAGGATCCAGCACTACATCAACACAACAAGCCTGGTGGTCAGCTGGGCAGCCTGCAGAGAGACTTGGCCAGAGGCACAGCAGAGGAACGTTGTTGTGTTGGAGCCTTTGTGTGAGGCACTACTGGGGCTGCGTCACAGCCCTGACATCCCCAGGTACCATTGTGAGGTGTTGCTGGTGGCATATTTCTGAGAAGAGCTCTTGTGGACATTTTTCATGCACTGCAAAGGCCTGGAGAGCCCTGGCCTTGAGAAGCAATTCAGAGGAGGCTTCTGGGTCTGGTCTGCAGGAGAAGTTTATTGAGGGCAAAGCAGAGGGCAGAGGCAGGAGCAGCAAGGGGAAGGAGGCGGTGCGAGGGGCAAGCAGGGCGAGCATGAGGCCAGGGGCTCGTGTTGCAGGAGCTGCTGCAGGCTGTGTGTGGTGTCAGGGGCGGTGTGCAGGGCCCTCAGCAGGGGTAGCAGCCTCTTGCTGCGCCGCAGCCATTGCCCAGGCCAGCCAAGCCGTAGCCGTAGCCGAAGGCGCCGGAGGAGATGGGCACTCCCTGGGCGTTGAGCTCGGTGCCCAGGGCAGCCCCTGAGGAGGATCCGACGGCGGTGCTCTGGGGGAAGGAGGTGAGGATGGGTCCTGGCAGGGTGACCAGCACGGGGGAAGGCTGGATGAAGACACGGGAGTCCTGGCACTGCCTGACGCAGGGCTCGTTGCAGCTGTTGGCCAGCGGGGTGGGTCCGCAGGGGCGGCAGCGGTCGTAGCAGGCCATGGGTGCGGGGTGGAGGGGCCCTGGAAGAGAGAGAGGGTGTGGAGGGAGCGCAGGGGCAAGGGGGTGTGAGAGAGGGGGGCTCGTTGGGGCAGGAGAAGGAGGGTGAGGGTCCGGAGGCTGACCTGGTGGAGGGAGCAGAGCACAGGAGAAGGCGTCAGGAGGCGTCTGTGAGGGAGAGAGGCGCTGGGCCGGCTTTATGCTGGCAGGGCTGGCAGCAGAGCTGAGCCCAGCCCAGCAGAGGTGGGGTGTCAGCAGTGAGGTCATGGCGTGGCACTGGTGTGCTGTGGTTTGTGGGTGCCTTGTGGCCGGGGGGTCTCATTTCCTGGCGGCCCTGCAATGGCTCCTCTGGCCCTGTTGTTTGTGATCAAAGAGGGACCTGTGTGTGAGCTGGAGCCTGGAGGCCATCTTGGGCACAGCAATTTCTCAATGGTGGAGCCTTCTGTTCTGAGAGGAGTAAGCAGTGAGGTCAGCAGCTCTGCTACCCCGGAGTTGCAGAGGACACACTTGGCCTTGTTTAGTAACCTGCTTGACAAAGTATGTTGGGAGGCCGTGCTGAAGGGCACAGGAGTTCAGGATGACCAGGCATGAGCAGGCATGAACAGACATTTTTCAAGCAGGGCCTCTTGGTGGCTCAGCAGCAGGTCATAGAGTCACCGAATCAGGGAATTGTTTTGATTGGAAAGGACCTCTAAGAGCATCACGTCCAACCACTGACCTAGCCCCACCATGGGCATTAAACCACATCCCAAAGTGCCATGTGCACAGCTTTCTTGAAGACTTCCTGGAGAAAGAGAAGGCATTGGGATAGGGCAGGTTGGCTGCACAGAGAGCTTTGGCTGGAGCTCCTCACAAGAAGAGTTCCTGACCTGTGGATGCCAAAGCAGGGAACACAGGAGGACTCCAAGGCCCTTGTGAGGTTCTGAAGGGAGAAAATTAGAGAGGGCAAAACCAACTGGAATTGCTCCTGCTTCTGCACAGCAGAAGTGCCTTTGTCTTCTTCAAGGGGAAATGGTCAGTGAGGAGCACCTGTGAGACACACACAGGTCTGTGAGGCTGGATGGAGGCAGGCAAGGCTACTGAGGGAGCTGGTGGAGGAGCTCACCAAGACCCTTTCCATTGTTTAGCTGCAGTCCTGGTTGGCCCAGCTGAATGGACATTTGTCAAGGTGTTGCCCGTGGCACCAAAGAGCCCAAACAAGAATGCTGAAAGCTACAGGGCTGTTGGTGTGACTTTGGTGCCAGGGAAGGTCATGGAGCAGTTGATCTTGAGTGCCATCACACAGCACATGGTGGAGAACTGGGCCATCAGGCCCAGTCAGCAAGGGGTTTGAAAGGCAGGTCCTGCCTGAGCAGATCTCCTTCCATAAGAAGTGCCCCACGTGGTGGATGAGGGAGAAGCTTTGGGTGGTTTTCACCTGGGCTTTAGGAAGCTCTTTGCCAGTGTGCCCCTCAGCCTGCTCCTGGAGAAAGTGGCTGCTCACAGCTGGGACCTGCAGACTCTGCCCTGGGTACCAAGCTGGCAATGGTATGACAATGTTATGAGGGTCACCGAAACTCTGCTCTGTCTGTGGTGCCTCGGGACATGGTTTGGTGTTGGATTGGTAGTGTTGGTTAAAGCTTGGGCTTGGTTATTTTGATGGAGTTTTCCATCTCAAGTGACTCTGTGATACAAGAGTGCTGCCATCTCCTTGTCAAACATGGTGTTGAAGTGTGTTGAGATGTTCTGGGAGCAGCCAGGGGTTGCTGTGGCATGGAGATACGGGCATGCCCTTAAAGGCAAGCCCAGGGAGAGCTTTCTCTACCACTCACCTGGCCAACAGGATGGTTGCTTGCTGCTGAGAAGCATTGAGAAGAAGCATCCTCGTGGTACCAAGGCCACCACTAAAACAAGTCCCTTAGCACCACATCTGCACAGCTTCTCCATCCCTCCATCCCTGGACAGCCTGGTCCAGGGCTCGACAACCCTCTACATTGAGAAATTCTTCCTCATATCCAACTTAAACCCCCTCTGGTGCACATTGAGGCCATTTGCTCTTGCCCTGTGCCTTGTTCCTTGGCAGAAGAGACCAACCTCTACCAGTCTCCAACCTCCTTTCTGAGATTTGCACACACTCAAAAGGTCTTCCCTCAGCCTCCCATTTTCCAGGCTGAACAAGCCCAGGTGCCTCAGCTGCTCCTGACCAGACCTGTGCTCCAAACCCCTCACCAGCTTCATTGCCCTTCTCTGAACCTGCTCCAGCACCTCAATGTCCTTCTGGGAGTGAGAGGCCTGAAAAGTGAACACAGGATGGGAGGTGTGGCCTCCACAGTGCCCCACAGTGTGGGGGCATGGTCACTGTCCTGTGGGGCCCCCAGGCCAGGACATGAAGGTGTTGGAGTGGATCGAGAGGAGGCCAAGAAGATGAGGCCCAGCTGAGAGAGTTGGGCTTGTCCAGCCTTTTAGTTGTTGGAATGTGCTGCCCAGGGAGGTGGTGGAGTCACCATCCCTCGAGGTGTCAAGTGGGGATTTGACCTGACACTTGGTGCCATAGTTTAGTAGTCATGAGGTCTTGGGTGACAGGTTGGACTTGATGATCTTTGCAGTCTCTTCCAACCTTATTGATTCTATTGATGGCTAACAGTTCTCTCTGTGAAGAACTTTCTCCTCACCTCCAGTATAAACTTCCCCTGGCACAGCTTGAGACTGTGCCCTCATGTTCTGGTGCTGATTGCCTGGGAGAAGCATTCAATCCCCTCATGGCTACAACCTTCCTTCAGGTAGTTGTAGAGAGCAGTAAGGCCTCCCCTGAGCCTCC
This sequence comes from Dryobates pubescens, assembly GCF_014839835.1. Lineage (NCBI taxonomy): Eukaryota > Metazoa > Chordata > Aves > Piciformes > Picidae > Dryobates > Dryobates pubescens. The sequence goes on along the minus strand of NC_071625.1, from coordinate 13,600,712 downwards.
AGGCTAAACAACTCCAGCTCCCTCAGTCTCTCCTCATAGGGCTTGTAGTCGAGGCCTCTTCCCAGCCTCATTGCCCTTCTCTGGACACTTTCAAGAGTCTCAATGTCCTTCTTCAATTGAGGGGCCCAGAACGAAACACAGGACTTGTTTTGTTTTGTAAGAGTCATTATTTTGTTGCTCTTAGAAAGACAGAAAGAGAGCCCAGGAAAGAAAGTCAAATATACCAGTGCAGAAGCCATGATCACTTTCTGATGGTGTTTTCTTCTGGTCTCATTTTCAACTTTTGAACCATTAATGGCTGAAACATTTTTTTTCTGAGAGTCTTTGGGGCAAGCTTTTCACACCGCAGGTTACTGGAGCCGAAGTTAGGTTGCTTTATATGGGCTGTCAGACTGAGAGACAGCAGATGAAGGGAGTAAAAAGTATGGGAAAGTCTGGCCTGAACATTTTGAGAGATCAGGCAGTGTCTCAAATTGAAGGCTGACTTCCCATGTAGTCCCACTTTTTGTGCAAGCCCTCTAAAAGCCTAAGGGAGAGGGAAGTAACATCTATCACCAGTTTCATCTTGGCACTAACCAGCCTGCGTACTCCGTTTTGCAACCTGGGAAAATGGGAAGAATAATAATTTGCCTTTCTGTAAGGGAGGGAAATCCTGGTGATCACAGTATCACTAAGGTTGGAAGAGACCTCGAGGATCATTGAGTCCAACCTGTCTCCACAGACCTCATGACTAGACCATGGCACCAAGTGCCACGTCCAATCCCCTCTTGAACACCTCCAGGGACAGTGACTCCACCACCTCCCTGGGCAGCGCATTCCAATGACGGCTCGGTGAAGAACTTTCTCCTCACATTACAGCTCAGGATAGGTAGGCCATTATAAAGCAAGTGCAAAAGCAAACAGTATTAATTTGTGGAACCATCTCATCGTTGATTTAAGACTGGAATACGCCCAGTGCTTTATAATACAGTGTTATAAATGGTTTGTGTCCTCCTCCAGCTGTTGTGTGCAGTGATCTGAAGCGTTTGGGCAGAAACACGCCAACTCCTGGATTCTGCTCCCCTCTTGTGGCCTCTCTTTGATCTGCAGCCAGATAGGAGGCGTTGTGAGAGGTCGGTTGGCTTCGTTTCGGGCGCCGTCGTGCTGGCTTTCTCTCTAATTTATAATAAGCATCTTTCCCCCTTTCCTCTGGGGCTTAACGTGGACAGGCCACCCCACTGTTTAGCCACTTTTTGTGGCTAGAAAACTGAATCTAAATGTCGCCAGTACTCTGGACTAGGTTGTGGGATTTTGTACTACTGTGCTTTGTGCAACATGAGTTTTCTTACAGGAAAAAAATCCAATTCTGATCCCTGTCGTCACATGCTTGTAGTTTATACCTGGAGTTTAAAGTCTCCTTTGTGCTGCCTATGCTTGCGGCAATGTCACAATGAATTTTAACCTAATCAGTTGATTGTCACCTTAAAACTGTGGTTGCAAGTATGCCAGATTGAAGTGCTGCACTGGCTTCTGAAGCATGGGTGAAGTACTTGGAGCCAGTAGCTGAAACAAGACCATTTCTCATCCTTGTTAGTATTCCCTCAAGCTGATAAATTTCTTCTTTCATGGATTTAAAACACCAGACAATTAAACTGAACACATGAAACAATAAATTATTAGACTCTACCAGCTTGTCATTGTGTGAGACAGAAGGACAGCAGAGGCTGTGAGCAGTAAATTACTTGCAGCCATTAAAAAATTGTAATTGAAAGGGAACCCCAGTCCTTCCTTTCCCTACAAAGAAACTTAGGAAAATGTTGGAGTTGCCGAAAACAGCAGGAGTTTTAGGCAGTTGAAAGGGTGTCTGCCTCCTTAGCAGCTTCACTAAATAACACAATGTTGCAAGGTTACATTTGGAGCTTAATAAAGCATTTGACACTGTCTCCTGCAGCATCCTCCTGGAGAAACTGGCTGCTCCTGGCTTGGATGGGTGGACACTTCATTGGGTTAAAAACTGGCTGGATGGTCAGGCCCCAAGACTGGTGGTGAATGAAGTCCAGTTGGCAGGCAGTCACAAGTGGTGTTTTCCAGGGCTCAGTATTTGGGCCAGTTCTCTTTAATGTCTTTATCAATGATCTGAACAAGGGGATTGAGTGCACCCTGAGGTGCAGATGACACTAAACTGCGAGGAAGTGTTGATTTGCTTGGGGGAGGAAGGCTCTACAGAAGCACCATGACAGGCTGGATTGATAGACCAATGCCAGTTGCATAAGATTCAACAAGGCCGAGTGCTGGGTCCTGCGCTTGGGTCACAACAATCCCAAGCAATGCTACAGGCTTGAGGAATAATGGCTGGAAAGGTGGCAGCAGAGGAGGACATGGGGGTGTTGACTGGCAGGCAGATGAACATGATCCAGCAGTGTGCTCAGATGGCCAGCAGCATCCTGGCCTGTATCAGAATCTTTGATTCTATGATTTAACTAGCAAGAATTTGCTGACCTTTAAATTGCTTCAAATTTCCTGCTGAGTCATCAGTAGTCAATTGATTGGGTTTTTATACACAAATAGAGGCTTAATAGTGAATACTCCACGCTTTACCACCACCCCTGTGGGATCAGCACACACCACAGCCCCATGTACCTTCTGATACCTACACACCAAGGACACGCTCACCCTTCCACATGACAGAAACACAACTTTTGCACAATTGTCCTCCTACATCAGATGCTCTGAATCAAAAAAAGTCTACCACCAGCCAAAAAGTCCTTGAAACACTGTGAGGGCATGACTGATGTGCTGTGAGGAGGGGAAGGATGGTTAACCATGATTAGCCTGGGCAAGGCTTCACTGCTTGTCTTGGACGCACTCAGCATTTCTAGGCACAGGCAGCATCCCACCGCAAGGGCTCTGGATGGAATCTGCTATGTGGTTTTGCCCTTCAATCGTGTGAGACACTGTTCTGCTGAGTTCCATGTTTCATGCTCAACAGTCCCACCTGAGGTGGCATAAGGACCCTCCTCTCCTCCACCGAGTATGAAGAACACAGGTGATGTATGCCTGCCCTGAGTGTTAAACTAAAGGGATAACAAGATGTGTATCGTTCTGAAGCCTTGAGCCTGCAGGAGCCACTCAATGCCTTGCCCTCTGAAAAGCCATGCAGAGAGCCCAGAATTGGCTCTCAGCGTAATTCAGTCTGCAGCTTAGGGACGCTGAGTGACCCTGACCCTGCAGTGAACCTGTGCAGCACTTGCACGATCTCTATGAGAGGTTTTGTCAGCAGAGGGAGTCGCAGACTCCCAGCAGTAAGAAACACAGCCCAGTTTGTCTTTCCAGTGTGAGAGCACGTCACAGCCGCGTCAATGGAAAGCCTCAAGATTTCCTCTAATTCCACTGTCTTAGATCCTTAGCAACTTTCTCATAGCAGTGGGAATTCTTGCTTTCAAACTGTATTTGGCTAGTGAGGACAGGATTTCTTGACATCTTCTGCATGTCTGACATGATGTCCTCTTCCCTGACCTTTCTCCTACCTTCAGTCCCCAGCCTGCATGCCTCCCTCCCCTCTGCCTGGTGTGGAGCACTCTTCTGACCCTGTGTTGAAGAAATTCCACTCACTGAACGGAGGAATATCAATACAGCAAGTGGTAGCCATTTGTAGGAGTGAGCTGAATCAGTTCAGTGAGAAGTCTGACAAGTAAACAGCTGAGCCAGCACAAGGTGAAGGTCAGAGCTGGGGAAGAATAAGATTTTGACAGATGAGTGCATAGGTAGTGTGCAGCTGCACCTGTAGTCACTCTCCCAGGTGTCCTACAGGAACATTCAGGGCTTCCACAGATTCCATATCCAGATTCAAGTTCTTAAACTTGTCTGGTTTCACCCAGCTCCAAATTAGACAAGAGGGGCCCTTTGCTGGTGAAACAGAGAGAACCTTCAAGAACAAACTCGATTTTCTGCCTTCCCTTTATAAACATCCACTGATTTCAGTGGGAATACTCTCTTCTATTGCATGGCAGGAGCCAGACCCAAGCCATCAGCAGGCTCACTGAAGAGCTGCTGACCTGTATTATTTGAAAGTGTGAGCCTTTGTGCCTGTCTGGGGCACATATTATTTCTTTCATAACACAGACACTCTTTAAATTATTCTTGTTTCTCTTTGCACATGGTCTGCCCAATTGAATATTCCCAGACTCATGTCCCTGCATTTTAATATGATCTTGGAGACCCATGAATTAAGTTGGCTTCAGTGAGGAATCAGACTGACACTGGTAAGAAATAGAGACCCCAATATCTTTTGAATTTGTGTGTTTAAGTCATAGAATCATAGAATCAATAAGGTTGGAAAAGACTTCAGAGATCATCAAGACCAACCTGTCATCCAGCACCTCATGACTAACTAAACCATGGCTTCAAGTGCCATGTCCAATACCTTTTTGAACACCTCCCTGGGCAGCACATTCCAATGGTCAGTTACTCTTTCTGGGAAGAACTTTCTCCTCACCACCATCCTAAACTTCCCCTGGCACAGCTTGAGACTGTGTCCTCTTGTTCTGGTGCTGCTTGCCTGGGAAAAGAGAGCAACCCCCACCTGGCTACAATCTCCCTTCAGGTAGTTGTAGAGAGCAATAAGGTCTCCCCTTGAGCCTCCTCTTCTCCAGGCTAAACAACCCCAGCTCCCTCAGCCTCTCCTCATAGGGCTATGCTTGAGACCTCTCCCCAGCCTTGTTGCCCTCCTCTGGACACATTCAAGAGTCTCAATGTCCTTCTTAAACTGAGGGGCCCAGAACTGGACACAGTACTCAAGGTGTGGCCTAACCAGTCCTGAGTACAGGGCAGAATGACTTCCCTGCTCCTGCTGGCCACACTATTCCTGATGCAGGCCAGGATGCCATTGGCCCTCTTGCCCACCTGGGCACACTGCTGGCTCATGTTCAGCTGGCTGTCAACCAGTACCCCCAGGTCCCTTTCTGTCTGGCTGCTCTCCAACCACTCTGTCCCTACATACAGGCGTTGCAGAAACTTAACCTACACTTAAAATGAGGAAGTGAAAAATGCAGGGAAATTAGGGTTATACATGGACATGAAAGGGCTCCTCGGGTCAGATGTGAGGCGCTGGGAGGGAAGTTTAGTTATAGGTTTGAACAGCCTATAGGATGTGGTAAGGCATTTTATATTTTTGGAAGGAAATGTGGATAACAGCATATCTGGTTTCTGAGTGAGCTCGAGATTTTCCAGGAGTGGAATTGCGTAAGCACAATTAAAGCTGAGAGGTGGACAGCTACGCTGGGGCCGCAGTAAAGGCTATTTCCAGGCCCCGGCCGGTGTCACGGAGTTCATAAGCATCGCTCCTCACAAATAAGGAGGAAACATTTTGCATCTGAATTGCTATGGGAAACTCCCGGTATCCTCCTGATTTCAGCTCATTCCAGTTTCTCAACCTGGATCTGATTCAAGACCTTTCTGTGTCTGAATTTCAAAGGAAGTGATCTGGGACCTGGGACAGATAGCGAGATCCAGAGCCAACTTTCTGAAGCACCGAGTTCCCACAAATCCACATGAAACCAGCTTCCCCCGAGTCAGCTCCTACCCTGGTCTTTTCCCCACTGTTCCTCAGAACTTCTAATGGGAGTTTAGGAGTCAGAGGTTTCGGTCATCTACTTATTTATGCCCTCATTTTGCTGCTTATTGATTTACTCAGAGGAAATCAGATTCTATCTCATCTCTGCCAACAGCCTACTTAAAATTTCCTTTGCAGGTTAGACAAAACTGAGCTTGCAGTCTCCCAGTAAGAATAAGCTAAAAGAAAGGACAGAGCCAGGACACTAGTTGAGGGCAAAGCCTAGGGGAGCACTGCCTGGTGCCCCTGGCAGTGGCAGAGACCAACAATTTATTCTTTTGCTCTCACTACATTAACTGCTGCCTCTCCACAGTCCCAGGTCTCCTTTCAGCAGCAGCAAAAGTCAGCCTGCTTCCAGGCTTGGATGTGTGGAAAGTAAGCAATAAGGGCCATGACTAATTTTGCTAGGCCAAGCAGTTGGCTGTCCTGGTAAATTTGTTGTCTTGTCTAGGCTTGATCTGAGTCTCTGTGGACCCAAGAAGCTGATGGACTTAGCCTTTATTGCCCTAGTTACTGAGCTGTGGATCAGCATTACCTAATGGAAGTTTTCAGAGGTGCTGTGCCACAGCAATCTAGATAAGACAAAGTTGTTCCTACACACCAGAAGTCACTAATGACAAATAATGTTTGGTTGTGGTGGATTTGGGGGTTTTCTGGTTGGTTTTTTTTGTTTTGTTTGCCAGCTCTTGCCTTTCTCCTATTCATTTTCCCCCTTTTCCTGGAGTTCTCGTTTAGAAAATGTCTTTGCATCATTCTTTACAGACTTCATCCTTTCTTTGCTTGCACTAAAGTGATGGAAAATCAGCAGACAGATGGAGGAGAATGCCAGGTGTCTGGTTTGCATCACACAAAGCCACCAGAGGTCAGAGTTAAACTCCTCTTCGTTTCTATTGTTGAGCAGTTTAATTCAGGCTGACTTCTATCATTGCAACAGAAAAGCTTACAGGACGTTTACTGCAGTTCTGTTCCCGAGAGACTGCATCCTTCCAGGGTATTTTCTAGCTCTTGGTGTTACACACAATTGCCTCTGGTTTTGCCCGATGCTATTTGGGAACTGGAGGAACTGTCACAACCAGTTCAAAGACTTTCCTGATAAGCAGCCTGGAATTACCCTTTCTTTTCATCCCATCACTCATACTTCTCTTGTGACATCTCAGGTATCAGCACAACAGAGTTGAAAGGGAAGAATTCTCCTTGCACCAAGTAACTTGAACAAGTTACACGTGGCCTGTACAAGAAGTGGTCAATTTTCACAACACTCATGACCCTTTTGAACAGGTGATTTTCATAGTGAGCACGCAGGGACTCAGGTCCTTGCTTCTCTAGCAGTTGCAAATGCCTAGGTGATGAAGTGGGTAATGCAACTCTCACCAGTGCAAGGTGAGGGTTCCTTGCAATTCTAGTTACTTTGGCCCATCAGAAGCTCCTACATCACATGGAAGGAGGAAGTTGCCACAACAAGAATATAGCCTCTGGTGATAGACCTAAACACCTCTGTCTTGTGGAACCACTGTTGTGTTCTACCATAGCCAAAAACATGTGGAGGAGATGAAGATAAGGGGGTGAAATTTATGGGATAGAATTAGATAAAGAGGAACAACAGATGTGGCACAGAAAATTTACAGCAGCAAAAGTCAGAGCCTTGTCCATTATTAGGGTTAAAGTTTGAGCATCAATGTGTTGCCTATGGCTGTGAGGTGGTTAGTCTGGGTGTTCTGCTCTGAGCCTGTAGACCTAAGGAGGATAGAGGAAAACCGGCAACAGGATAGACTTTCTTATGCCATATTAGGTCAGGATGCTTCAACCTAGACTGCAAGGGATGCCTGAGGGTTAGCAGGATAGTTCACATACCCAGCCTGCCCAGTCTTTGATTGCCCAGCTGACCACCATTCAAAACAACCAGTGCCACTGAGAGGTGTTGTAACTGTCCTGGATGAGCTCAGCTCTGGTGGGGAACTGAAATTAGTCTATAGGATCATATCACATTGATGGCAAAATGTATTTGATGACCTTCAATGGATATGAGCCAGTAATTTGGAGGTGATTTAATTGATTCTCCTTTTACCAATCATGAATCAAGGGCATAGTAGTCTAATTTTCAAGTGGTAGTGAGGACCATGACAATATACTGTTTGGCACCTCTTTTGTCTTGGTGTCAGCCAGGAGACAGCAGGATGAGTGCTGGTAATGACTGAATCCTGACTGTTGCAGTATCACCCTTGCAAAGAACCATAATATCTAACCTTTAAGTGCTCCATATACAACCTAGACCACAGAAACCAGCCGGAGTCCCAGCTGCCTTGTGCTGTCACCAGACCACCTCATAAGCCTTGTGACTTGTTAAACACAATTCTGTCAAACTTTGCTCCCCAGCCTGCCATTATTCAGATGCTAACTAAACAAACTCCCAGCAGCTCCCTTGGGGATCATTACATCTGTCTGCATTTGTGCTGTGGCAGCAAAAGTTTAACCTTGGATTGTAATCATAAAGAAATTAACTTGCTGTTTAAAATGGTCCTTTAAGTAACATGCACTTGAGCAATCCATCATAAAAACAAATGAGCTTGTAGCAGTGCTTTTGACTTAATAATCTTTTTTGCTGCTTCAAATTTAAATCATTTGCATTTTTTCCTCTCAGTCTGTAGCCCATAGAAAAATACAATGAATTGCTGCAAAGAAAGCAGCAGTTCAAACTGCAGTAGCTGTAGTGTGTGGAAGGGATACATTAGATCTGTCACTGCAAGATAGATTTGGATGCCATGGACCTCATTTTTGACTGATACAGCCTCCAGGCAATTCCACTGACGTTTTCTGTGTTACACAGAAAGTAAGTTAATGCAGAAAATTCGGTTTCAGATACTTGCAGAATGCTTTGAAGAGAAAAGACTTGCAGGTGCCAGAGCCGATCGAGTTCTTGTTGAAATCTGTAGCGAACGTCCTGCTCGGTGCAGTAAGAGCTGCTGGATCAGGCCTGATGAATGCAGCAAAGCACTGGAAATGATGACAGTTGGGTCATTTTAAACGTTGTGCGTCTCTCCCTACCTGTAGGCGCAAGGCCACCCGTTAGCAGTTCACAGTAGGTGCCTGCTTTTAGACCCAAGTCACTCAGTTTGTGGCTGTTAGCTGCACTAGTTGTGTGGTGAATAGAAGAAGTAAAAGAAGATGTACATGGTGCAAAAGGACAACCCTAGCTTGTATCACCAAGGTTGGAAGAGACCTCAAAGATCAAGTCCAACCTGTCACCACAGACCTCATGACTAGACCATGGCACCAAGTGCCACATCCAATCCCCTCTTGAACACCTCCAGGGACAGTGACTCCACCACCTCCCTGGGCAGCACATTCCAGTAGCCAACAACTTATTCTGTGAAGAACTTCCTCCTCACCTCAAGCCTAAACTTCCCCTGGCACAGCTTGAGACTGTGTCCTCTTGTTCTGGTGCTGCTTGCCTGGGAGAAGAGAGCAACCCCCACCTGGTTACAACCTCCCTTCAGGTAGTTGTAGGGAGCAATAAGGTCTCCCCTGAGCCTCCTCTTCTTCAGGCTAAACAACCCCAGCTCCCTCAGCCTCTCCTCACAGGGCTGTGCTCGAGGCCTCTCCCCAGCCTTATTGCCCTTCTCTGGACACCTTCAAGTGTCTCAATGTCCTTCTTAAACTGAGGGGCCCAGAACTGGACACAGTACTCAAGGTGCGGCCTAACCACTGTCCTGAGTACAGGGCAGAATGACTTCCCTGCTCCAGCTGGCCACACTATTCCTAATGCAGACCAGGATGCCATTGGCCTTCTTGGCCACCTGGGCACACTGCTGGCTCATGTTTAGGTGGCTGTCAATCAGCACCCCCAGGTCCCTTTCTGTTTGGGAGCTCTCCAGCCACTCTGACCCCAGCCTGTAGCTCTGCATGGGGTTGCTGTGGCCAAAGTGCAGCACCTGGCACTTGGACTTGTTGAATGCAAAGAGACTGTGTGACACAGTTCCTGAAACTGAAGAAAAGCAAATTCAAATCTCCTTGCTCATCACTATCCCCATCACAGTTCCACTTTTCTAGGTGTTTGTGCAGTCTGCAGTAATTCACATCATACACTCCCAGCCCCTACCACACGCCCTCCACACCTCTGTTTTAAAAAGTCAGCCTTTACCAGTACTGGTCTCAGTATTAGCAACCTGATTTTTCTCACCTTATGGTCCAGGTAAAACTGTGCGTGTCGAGCAGGTATCTGTTGTAGGTCGATTGCCAGCATCAAACCCAAGGATCTGAACTTGGAAGATAAAAATCACTACTAGGGTCCCGTATTTTCTTAGCTGTTCTTTCTTGCTGCTCATCCTTGCAGAATCTCAGGAAATGCCTTTTGTTGTTACAGTCTTAACTAATGCAGCTGACTTAAAAGTAAATGCTCCTCTAACTGAGGCAGTGCAAAGATTGGGAGCCACGTGCAAGAACAGCTAAATAAAGGGAAGAAAAGAGTTCAGCAGTGGTGTACTTATTTCTGTCCTGCGCATTATCCAGGATATTTACTTAACACTGACAGCTGTTTGCTCCAATTTATCTCTTGTCTGTGAGATGCTTGGCTGCTTTTGCCATGGAAAATTTCTTCAATATATGGGAATATCTCTGTTGTCATTCCCCTCCCCCCCTTTCCCCACTGACTCTTCACACACAGCTTTTAACTTACTCAAGAGACATTGAGTCTCCTGTATCCAAGTGGGATCCTCATTGTATCCAAGTGAGATCTAATTAGTTATAGGATAGTTGTGGCAAATTGTGTGCTGGCAGAGTAATGCAGACTCTACAGAACATTTGGAGAGAGTTTTCCACAAAAGCTCTCCTCTGAGGAGACTTGGTGACAGTGCCAGGGACAATCTGCCAGTCTGCTGTGGGTAGAAGTCACTGCTGGCATTTCACATCTTTTGGGTGTCATACATACATAGGAGCAAATGAAAAGTTCATTTTATCAAGGGGTGTTTGAGCCCAAAAGCCACCAATGGTGGTTTTATGTTTAGCAATTACTCCACAACAGTTACTTCAAAGCCCAGATTGTGCCACTAGGCACAGTACAGAGCTACAGAGAGGATGAGCTTGAATGACTGCAGTATCTCCTCCTAGGTCACCTTCCTCTAGCACTGGGAGAGGCCATATATCAGGACAGGGATATGACACAGGTCCAACCAGAATGTCTTCTTTAGGTTGTGCAGGAAGCTGCTGGTGGTTCAAATCTGCATGAAGCAGCGCTCAGGTTTTCAGCTGGGTGCTGGGACTTGGAAACAAGGTATCATAGATCTCTTGGGTGAAGAAAGGTAGTATGCAAACCTGCTGCATATCCTCTTGGAAGGAACTGTGACAGATCCATCTATGTGCAATCCATTCCTAGGAAAAACCCTCTAGATTTCTTGTAGGGAGAGCAGAGTAACCAAAGACAGCAGGCTGTTTGAGGTAGCCTGGCAGGAAGAAAAAGGGGAGATGAGTACCTGCAATCTTTCCAGGAATTGTGTTGAGTTCTGGTACCTCACACAACAAAGGAGACAGCTACTCAAAAAGCTGAACTATACTTTTGAACTGCCTAGTATGTGAGGGCACGTTTGTACTAGGCAAAAAAATGTGTTTCCTATGATAATAACATTTCAGATGCTTTCCTCATTATTTAAGAATATTACTTCCTTAGTCCTACAATCTTTCAGCCTTTTGGTAGACAGAGTAAGTAGCAGCACCAATGTGAATGTGAATACCTTTTCTTAAAGGCTGAAGGAGGGCTTTGAGTTCAAGCTTTCATCTGGGATGAAATACCGGCCAAAGTCCCAAGAGGGGTCAAGACATTCCTCTCCCTCCTTTTTTCTAGCCTGGTTACAGACTGTCCCACTTTTCAAAGCACTTTTCTATTTTGTTAAAGTGTATACAGTATTTTTCAGAAACAAACAGTGGTCTCTGTCCTAAAGATGTCATCTAACTAACACCCTCAAATGTGGCCTTCATAGCTGATATGCTACAGCTAGAGGGGGAGGAAAGAAAAAGCTGGATTACAGATGGATAGTGGTACCAGGAATAAACTTGTTCCTCTGTGATTTGCATTGGGCACTGTGCCTATGACTTGTACACTGTGAACCTGTTTTATTTATCTTTTTCTTCTCATCACTTTCCATTTTGTGAGCAGAAGGTCAATGTAAGAGCAAGAATAGAGAACATAGGAGTGGGAAGCTAGCTTTGGAGGAGGCATTTTGGGAAGGGTTGCCAAACTGATGTCAGTGATGCTGTCTGTTCCAGAGTACTGAGAGACTTACAGTGACTTCTTTGTTATTTATCAGGGATGAGGAGGGGTAAATGTGAGAGAGGAAACCATTTAGTTAACCACTTCATTATTGACCAGGACTAAGGGGGGAGCATTTTTTTTCCTGATATCACTATTGCTGTGGTAATTTACAAGCATTCTAATTCCACATTAGAAAACAAATTAAGACCCTGATTCTTTTTATTTTTTTTTTTCACTCCCTTTTTTTTCTTTTTCCTTTTTGCTCCATGACAAACACAACCCCCCTAAACACACAGTGAGAAATGAAGTTTAATATATGTTTAAGACCAGGCTGGATGAGGCTCTGGCCAGCCTGATCTAGTGTGAGGTGTCCCTGCCCATGGCAGGGGGGTTGGAACTAGATGATGCTTGTGGTCCCTTCCAACCCTGACTGATTCTATGATTCTATATCCAAGAATCTGGTAATGAAGGCACTTACTTAAAATGTAGGAGATCCAGACTCAAATTCTTTCTCTACCTAAATCAAACCAGTGTTTGCACTAGAGCCTTATGGTTATATTGCCTTATTACAAGGCTGTTTGCTAGTAAGTTATGTCTTTCAGTATGTTGGACCAAAAAATGTGCCTTGGAGCTAGGAAACCTGCCTTAACAGGCAATCCATCAAAAGTGATACACTAGCACAAAAAGCTTGGGTTTTGGCAAATTGGTATTTAGCAATCCAGTTTCATTGAAAACTCTTCGAGCGGCTTCATTGCTGATGGAGATTTAACAAGGTGCAGTGCCTATTGTGCATGTTAATTCTCATGGAATCAGGCTTAGGAAAATGGCTGTAGGCAAGAGAGGAAAACAAACTAGGTACTGTTGTCCAGACATAAAAGGCATACAACAAATATTTCCTAAGGCCTGAATGGTTTACAAGGAAACCCTGAGAATACAGAAAAGAAAATCCTGAGAGATTCTGTTCCTTTGAGATAAGCAGTAATAAGGTAACCTTTGCCTCTTTGGACTCCCAAGTGCTTCATTGGTAATTTATGTTACCCTCACTTACTTATTCTTCAGACTTTGGCAGTTGAGTGTCAGTAGACTGTAAGGAGTACAGGCCACATCCTGAAATAGTGTTCATCAAAATGGGCCCAGATGTGCAGCCAATTTTAATAACTTGTAGAGTCCCAGATCCTGTGGTTGGACTCCAGGTTAATACTTCCTGCTTATAACCATGGGCTGATTCAGCCAGAACTGCTGAGCATCCACTGGCATCCTTTCTAACCCCAATTTAGTATTTAGGAGAACTTTCCTCTTCAGTCCTTTACTGTACTGAATCAATCTGGAGACATCAGAAAAAGAAGAAGAAAAAAGCAGTGCAAGAATTGTCCACTTTGGGAGCCTAGAGGGTTTCAGCTCTCCAGGTATCAGAGGTCATGGTGATTTGGAGTGTTTCATCCTGTTGTGCTGGATACATCAATCACAATGGCAAAGCAGAAGAGGAAAAGCAGTAATGTGGTTTGCCAAGTGTAGGGAGGAAAGTAATTCCAGAGCTCTTTTGTGAAATGTAATTTTGGGGTTTGACACCATGCAGTGATTACTCGAGGCTCTAAACACGGTCGTCACCAGTTGTTGTTCCTCTGAGTTAGACATAAATAATGGCTTGACCTTAATGTGCCTGCAAATAACTGACCAAAACCCCCCCAACAAACCAAATTCTCCAAAATGTCTTTGTTTCTACATTCAGTAAACAGCTTGGAGGACTCTAATGATTTTAAGTAATTCTTGTTGGATATTTGAGTGGCTTAATCAGCCCCAGCAGTGTAGAAATATGTGTTCTCCTGGTTATGATCTCCCTGGCTTCCTGCTAGTGAGTTTGACTCTTTGTTGAGTTAGGGGACCTTGAGGGATGGGTTTGAGCATCTGACACAGAGATGGTGCTCTAGGAGAGCCTTAGGTCAGCTTTAGAGCTTTAAACCCCTTTTTAGCTTACTCTACCTCTACTTTCCTGCTCCTATGCCCTCAGTTCTGAGCCCTTAAACACAAAAGCTGACCTAGCTTCCAGATGGAATTGTCTGCTGCAAAGCAGGAAGGATTTGGAGACAGCTGGTGTCCAGGGAGCAGAGTGGCCGGTCAGCACCAGAGTCTAAGGAGCTTGAACTGCAGACCACAGATTCAGAGAGCTGCAGGGCACATTGTGAGGTGCAGTACTCAACCCTATACCCCATTTTTTCAGCAGACCTCAGTTGTGTGTAACTCCCACTCTGCACTGCAATTTTGCATTTCTAGCTTTTTATTTGCAAGAACAGAGCAGCTTAGCCTGGATATGTTACAGGCACTTTGATTGTGAGCACTTTCTCAGAGGATAATTCTCTGACATTTAGCCTTCAGCTTTCAGTTCTGCTGAAGACACTTTTGACGTTACCTCATACAGCATCAGCTTTCCTGAGAGGCCTAAGACAGATACCTATTGCTATTGTTTTCCATGCCATCATTTGGAGAAGCTGTCCAAAAGAGTGAGGCATTCACATATGTATTCAGAGCTGTGATAGAAAGTGACATACTCAGTGTGGTTTGTAATTGTGTTTATCTAAGTGCAGCCTCTTCCTGTGTCAGAACAGATTTTTTGCAAACAAGAGGGCAATGATTCAGTTCCAGGGGAAGACTGACAAAACAAACCATGGCTTCTACTGACCTGATGCAGAGCTGAACAGTGTCCTACCCTGGGAAAATATTTCCTGCTTCATTTTCATAAATATTTATGTAATTCCTTCTGGGAAACATGTCTTCTTCAGAAAACTGAACATGCTGCTCCCTGACACAAATTTAACTGTTTGTTTACACATGAGAGATTATGGGCCTGCATCCAGCCTCAGACTTTTACATTCTTATCTCAGGCATTTCTGTCTTTTAGAATTCTCCTTCACCCTCCTCCTAGAGATCACAGAGCTTAGCTCTGCTACTGGAATTTGAACATCCCTGATGCTCTTTGGAGAGCTGTTATTTAGGGCTGTTGAAATAGGGACCAAATATAATGTTCTGCCTGGAATCACACTTCTCTCCTGCTTAGTTATGTTCTTCCCCATTCCAGTTTGAGCTTCCTCTCTAAAAAAACATAATAATCATCTAAATAATTAAACAGAGGGTAGCAGAGCTAATGAAAAGCTTTATTTTTAGGAACAATCTAAATACACTGCTGTGAACCAAAATGGAACTGTTGGTGCAGTCTTTTGAGTTTGCTTTCTAAGTTTATAGTGGGGGCTAGCAGCAAAGTTGTGTACAAGTTGCCCCAAGAAAATGGGTGTATCTCTGTGTCAGACTGGTAAAGGTTGATCCTTCTCTCTGGAACTTTTGATAGCAGAGCAAAAAAGTCACTGATCTTGCAGTACAAATTGGCAGAATCTTGCACAAAGCCTTTCATTTGTGCAAAGCTGAGCTTTTCCTACCAACACACTCACAAACCTCCCATGAAGTGGTGAACTGTGTGCCATGCTCTGGAGAAAGCTGTGTGATGGGTGGAAGACAGTCAGAGGAGACAGCAAACAGTAAGCTTGTGCCATGGATAAAGCATGGAAATGAGTAAGTGGCACCTAGGTGATGTGCTGATTTTATATGAAACCTGTTTGCCATACAGAGCAGTGATAAACCTTCAGCGCACGAGCTCTGTCACTCCTACAGGATCTTAGTCTCCTGATGCTAGCATTCAGCTGCTGTGGCTTACATTACCCATTTGACCTTCTCGTTGAACACATGTATTTATAGATAATATAGATTTAGAATTGTTTAGTTTCTCTTTTTTTCCTTCTTTTTCAAACTCTGATGCACGCTTTCCAAACAGAGCCAGAGCCAAACAGCTTTTAGCACTTCCTTCAGCACTTTGCAAAAGAAAACCCAACAAACTAGGAGGCAGCTGCATGTCCTGGAAGATTTGTGATCTTATCCAGCAAAAAGGGAAGGCAAGGGTGCAAGGAAGATGAGCGAGAGGTCTTGGTCACTGCCTGAACCCTGCTACTACACCTGCACCACACAGTGGACTCTGTCTTATCTTCTGAGTTATTTCCCTGGTGTTTGAGGATGCAGAGCGTTGTATAATGTATGTGGTAACACTGATTTCATACCTGTGTGGGTGCCTTTCTGCCAGACTGTTTGCTAGTGGAGGGGATGCAGGGTGATGGTGGTAGTGTATTTTCTTCTTGACAGCCTAAAAGCAAAGGAAAAGAACCCTTCACTTGGTCTGTGCTCAGGAAGCGGTTTGTTTGGATTGCTTTTTAACATACTAATGAATTAGACTTCTTGTTACTTCAAGCTTTGTGTGATGAAGAAAAATAACAAAATGAAGATATTTTCTACTCAATTCTGATTATTGCTAGGACCTCTGGAGCTTTTGGACTGTGATTCAGAAACTGGCAGGCTGAATTCCAGTCCCTACTTCATATGCATGTCTCTGAATTGTGAATATTGGCTTAGTTATATAATGTAGTGTCATTATGGCTGGGTTTTAGGTTAAAGTAAAGCACTAGCACAGACTGGATAAAAGGGCTGCTGTGACTTCTATCATTTGGACTAATTCACATCACTTGGAACTACTGCTGAGCCATTCCTGGCAAGGAAAAAAATAGAGCTACAGGGTTTATAAAAAAATTCCTGCATAGTAATTACTTTGCCATTGATAGGAACTGTTTGGAACCACTGAGTTTTCAGTGTTTTTCCCTAAGGCAAGATTCCCCCGGACTTCCAATTTTTGTTTGTCTCATCCCCACACAAGAAGTGACACTTTCTTGAACGCTTTGCTTTTTGGTCTGCCTGCTCTGTGGCTGCAGCAGTGTGGGCACAGGTATAGAAGAAAGGTTAATAAATCAGCACAGCATTTCTCATCACCCAGACCTGGTTCATGTTCCTGTTTAATGTGTGGGCTTTCATGACAGCATTCAAAAGAATTTGTGAATTTAGAATTAGCATTAAATCACTTTCAATGACAATGTCAGACTGTGTCTAACACTGTCAGTAAACCATAATGTCTCGTTGTTATTTCTCCGAGGGTTTTAGAGATTCCAACTTTATTAAGGAGTTCACCGTCATTTTCAGTCAAAGGGACAGGCAGTGGCTAGAATATGCTGGGTGCTTACAGTTTAGTCTGAGCAGCATGTGCTGGGAGGAGACAGTAGATCTGGCAGGGTTTTGTGCTCTGCTGTGGTAGAAGGATCTTACCCCTTAGCCCATAACTGGTCACAACCAGTTAAGAATAAATCTGAAGTTCTGATCAGGGACTTTTTAGCCTAGAGAAGAGAAGACTAAGAGGGAATCTTATCAATGCTTATAAAGTGTGGGTGTCAGGAGGGTGGAAGCAGTCTTTTGATAGAATCATAGAATGGTCTGGGCTGGAAGGGACCTCCAAAGTTCATCTAGTTTGACCTCCCCACAGTCAGCAGGCACGTCTACCACTGGATCAGGTTGCCCAGGGCAAGACAAGAGGTAATGGGCACAAACCGAACCACCCAAATATGAGGAGAACTTCTTTATGTTGAGGGTAGTGGAGTACTGGAACAGGCTGCCCAGAGAGGTGGTGGAGTCTCCATCTTTGAAGTGATTCAGAGCCTGCCTGAATGCCATCCTGTGCAACCTGCTGTAGGTGAAGCTGCTCTGGTGTGGGGGGGGTTGGACTGAATGATGTCCAGAGGTCCCTTCCAACCCCTGTCATTCTGTGAATATACAACCCATCATTAAGAAATCTCCAACTGCTCTTCTCCTTCCTCTCCTACCTCTTTCTCTCTTGTGCAATAGATGTCGTGATCCCTTGGCAACAAAAATATCTTCACACAGTGGAGGAGACTGGCTGATTTTGGAGGTGATTCCTGCTTTATGCTGTTGGTACAATCCATTAACTGTTGAATGTGTGCCGAGGTTCCAGCCGTGCTGTTGCATCCACATTCCTGGGCTTGGATTCATGCCTTTCTTGCCCACAGTCAGTGCATGCACAATTGCTTGGCTGACCACTCCAGCACCCATGCAGTAGGATGGCATGGTGCCTGCTCACAGAGGTGGGAAGTCAATTTCACAAAGGTACAGAGGAGCACTGGAAGTGGATTTAAACTGGCAGCCTTCCTGATGCTACCTATACCTGTTGCCCAGCTGGAAGTGGCCTCATTTCAATGATAACTTTAAAAATATATATACAGACTTAATGGACCTGCAAGTGAATGACTGCCTGTTAGCACTAGGAAGAGCTTCACAGACAGCACGTGGTTTCCTTTAAGGAGGATCTGTGGCATGGAATGAGTCAGTACCTGTGAGTCTTTCCCTGTGTGTGAATGCCAGTGGACACCACAGCGATGACGGTCACAGATGTGCTGACCATGCCCACTATCAGGATGTTCCACATGGACAGGGGCATGTCCAGTGAGTGTCTGTCCATGCTGTCATGGGGGAGAATGATGGAGGCACAAAATGATTGCTGAACTGCCCTCTTTCAAGGAGGCAAAGGGCAAGAGCTGACTTGTTTTGACTAGAGCCCCTATACATCCTGGCAACCATGCTGGCTTTATATCTCCAAACCACTGTTAATAAACAGTAACTAATAGGGACACCCAGTGATAGATCAAGGAAATAAAGGAATTGAGCAACCATAAGAAGAAAGCAGAGATGAGAAAATGAGAAGTTATGATTTGTCTGTTATTCTAATTACATGGGATTAGAACCAGAACAGAAACATCTGCTGCTTTCATTTTGCTGCTCCTGGGATTCCTCAGCCCTTTCCTCCTAAGTGGAAGATTTCAAGTGAGTGGGATCTGGCTTGAAGAAATCCATAGAGCTGTATTCCTTCCTTAGGTTTTCTGTTTGTGCTGTTTTAAAGAGCTAGCTGGTTTGATTTTCTTTGGATTAGCTGAGTTTAAGGGAACTCTCCAAAGGAATGTGCCTTTGGTTTTCTGTTGGTGGTTTTCTGTGTGATGCAATGCCTTAAAACTTTTGTGCAGACAGTCATTAATTGTCAAACCCCAAAACGTCCCTAAACTCCTGTCTGCAATTCCCCACACTCTGCTATATTTGGGACACATTATGGTTTCTGCCATTAAGGAGGCCTCCTTGTCATGCCCCATCATGGATGAAAAAAAAAAGCTGCAAAAGTGATGCATATGGACAAAATATGAAGTGAAATTATGGGTTTCTATACTGAAATGGAACTACTGATGATGCATATGCCAGACATGAGTGACACACAGAACAGAACTGTTAGTAAACACAGGGGAAACTATAAATATGCTGAAGACGAGACATCAGGCATTGTTTCAAGTGACAAACCTTGTACTGAAAAGAAAGGGAAAAGATCACAAATCTAGACAGACAGCACTGGTAAAAGTTACATAGCCACATGATTCACTCCCCAAAGAAATCAATGTCAGGATGACATTTCTCTTCGGGCAGTACTGGCAACTGCTCGTAATTTGGGTAAACTTTCTCTGCCCTATAAAAACAAACTATCAAACCAAAAGGTAACCACTGAAACAGCTACCACTCCACCAAGAAAAGCAAAAAAATAGCATTTTAAACAGAGCACAACATACAACTGCGTGAGTCAACCTACCGTAAACTTTTGGCAAATAGGATGTGTCATAGAGATCAGCTTCGGTGTTTCCAAAGAGCATGGGCTTATACAGCAGGCTGTTGAGAAACAGACCTTGCTCCAAATAGTCATTCCCTACTTTCAATAAACCCTGACTGCCTGCAACTACTTATTTCTCCTGATACAGGCAGCCAAAATAAGTGACTCGTAACCAGAAGCCTGTGGGGCTAGATTAATTACGGGCATTATGTATAGCATTCAGAGCTTTTAGAAGCAGAAGGAATCATTATGATGATCCTGGCTGGCCTCCTACATAACACAAGCCTTGGAATTTCACTGAAGGATTCTTGCTCACAGCTGCTGGTGGTGATGGGAAGACCTATCAGCTCTGTTTTAACTACTTCAAGTGAGTGAAAGCACAAGTACCCCATTCAAATGGCTGCTTCCATAACCTGCTGGATCTCCTGCCATGCATATATAGAAAAGTATCTTTAATATGTGCATCTGTATAAATAAACAATTTCATTTGAAATATTTATACCTTTCTATCAATCTTAAGCCCAAATGCTAACTAGTTCTACCTTCTGTATCCTAAAAGCTGATTTATGACATGGTCTATCACAGTTAGAGAGCACCTTTCATCCTGGAGTCTTGCCAGTGAGATTTTCAGCACACAATACATGTTTCTTGGTTTGCTTTCCATTAGAAAGCAGTCCTGGGGTCCACTGTTTTAGCATGTTTTTCTTGACAAACTCCAGTTATTGAAGTTAGAGGCTTTAGTCTTGCCACTGTCTTTCATGTAGGGAGGTGGCTGAAATGTTGCCTGGCTGTCCTTAGTGACCTTGATTGTTCTCATTTGAAGCTCCTTGACATTTCTCTTGAAAAAACCCCAAGACCCTGAGTTCAGATATTTCCCACAAAACCTCAACATTTACCCTGAATAAACTTCTAGATGAGACAACCTCTTTGCTTGATAAAGCAGAGTCATCTCTCCATTATGCATGGGAAGACTATTTGGTTTGCAGATCAACCAGTGCAGTGGTTACAGAGAGCTAAGATGATCCTGTGTGAGTCAGTTTAGGGCCAGCGAAGCTGAGGACTTCAGGCAGAATACCACAATATTACTTAAGCAGTGGTGTCCAAGAGCAGTTTAGGTCCAGAAGGATTTGTGCCTGTATTTTTCCTTTGGCTGTGGTATCTCTTAACTGTGGAGAGTGGAGAGTTTATGCTAAAGGATTACCAAAAACCATTTTATTTTGTACCCATAGGTGGGGGAAACAAATTCTACCATGAATGAGAATAAGAAAGCCAGTCCTACCTTGTTATACTGGAGAGGCATATGATGAAGAGTTTAGAAAGGATGCATCATGCAACTGGGAAAGAAAAGAGAGCAATAGAGAATATCCCAAGATGTCTTTCTGTTGTAAGGAGGAAGTAAGCTAAAGAGAAAAATAAAGGAAAGCTACAGAACTGGAATGAGCTTCTTCAGTGGGTCTTTGGTTGTAAATAAATGAGGAAACATGACTTCAAGGAAGCAGTTTTGCAGGTGAATGTTCAGAAAGGCAACAAAGCGTAAAAGATCTGTGGTGAAGGAATAGAAAAAGTCCCATCAACTTCCCTGGGTTTTGTACCAAATTCTTTGTGAATTGTTTAGCATGGAAAATCACATCTTGGAATATGAAGAGCCTAGTCCACCTCTTCACCATGCTCACTTCAATGGCATGGCATCAACTCACAATGGAATCAAGCACATGTAGAAGAGCTTAAGAATGAACATATGAAAGGGCCTTCCAGTCCAAGCCATTGCTTTGGCCATAAAGAAGACTAAATATTGTAGACACTTGTTTTTTACTATTATTATTATTTTGGGTCTTGCACCAGGCTGCTGAGCTGAGGCTTGGCAAACCTGCTCCTTGTTTTTGGTTTTGCCACCAACCTGCTGTTTAACACAAGCAGAGGCAGACATTCAGTGTTTTGCTTGGTTACCGAGTAGGCTTTTATGACAGATTGTCGCTTTCCTATGAACTTTCCTTCCTGTGGATGTCTACCCCTAAGGTTACAAAATAATAATAACAATATATTAGAAGTTTTCAGCCCTCCTTTATATATATATATAAAGAAATATATAAATATTTATAATATTAATAAAAATCTTTAATGTTTATTAAAATGATATAAATAAATACTTATTTTGTTTCTACAAAGAACCTTTTTCTGACGTGTTGTGTATCGTGGTGTCAGGGAAGGTGAGCAGATGCAGCTGAACTGTTGAGACAGATCCCTTCCCCAAGGTGCAGCTGAATTGCTAAGACAGAGCCCTTCCCAAATGGCTCTTCTTCATTCTTACACATGGACTAAATATGACAGCGTTTCCTGCATCAGTGGTGCTTTGCAGGTCTCAGTGTGTTGACCCCTTCTCAGTAAAAGCTTTTCGATGCACGTGCCCAAAGGCATGTGAGTTCCTGCTGTTTGTAATTATGAACCACTGGTTAAAGTGACTAGAGTTTTGAGAAGCTATTACTGTAGAATATTTCTTCTGCTGAGGCACTGTGGCTCTTGACAACATCTTCAGACTTAATGTGCCTAAGCACCACTTTAATAAATTTGGATATTAAAGAAGCAGCTTAGTACCCGGTAGGGGAGAATGTTCAGAGTTTTTCTGTTCACCAGACTATCCTCACTGCTTTCTTTGTTGTTGCAGCATAATGGCTGCACCCCTGGGTTATTTTGGGGATGCACCTTGAGAGTGTGTGCAGAACACAGCACTCAGGCAGTTTTGCCTTATGCTTCGAAGCAACTCTTACAAATTTCATCTTTAGTTTCCACAGCATGTTTGGGACAAGACAAGTGCAGGTAGTTTCCTTACTTGGAGAAACACGTGCCATGGCAGGAGAGGTGGTACTGCTTCCAGTTCATGTAACAGGTACCACACGCATGAAATCTCTGCATGGATTGTACTGAGCAAGCATTTAAAGTGAAGTTGTCTCTGAAGTGAAATTCCTTTAGGAAGTGCAGGTGAAAAGCCAACATCTTTATTCTACCTAACTGAAGGAAATAAAGCCTGCCTGATTTCACAGCCTGTCAAGGATGGATTGACATGCTCAACCTTGAACAATCCTACCTTGTCAGCTTTATTACCTGTTTTGCTCTTACTTTCAGTTTTCCCTTAGCAATAAAGAAGATGAGCTGAAAATATTGGTTAGTTATTAAGGTGTCTCTTTCTGTCTTGAAGAGCTCCTATAAAAATTTCTTAGGTGACTCTCACTTCCCTGAATACCTGTAGCAGACTGACCAGTGAACTAGGAGTCTGAAAAAAAAGAAGAGCAAGTTTAGATAAATTTGCTTTCTATTTGATACACATCAGCTTGTATATTGAACAAAACCCACAAGTCAATCCTGGTGCAGTTCAAACACAGCACCATAGTGGAGCTACCTCTCTTACTTGCAGCATATGCTTTTATTTTTATTTTTCTTGTTCTTTTTATTTTTATTTTCTTTTTCTTCCCTCCCCCTTTTCCCTTTTCCTTGTCTTTTTCTTTTCCTTTTTTCTTCTTT
This sequence comes from Dryobates pubescens, assembly GCF_014839835.1. NCBI lineage: Eukaryota > Metazoa > Chordata > Aves > Piciformes > Picidae > Dryobates > Dryobates pubescens. The sequence continues at coordinate 13,577,786 of NC_071625.1, read as the reverse complement.
TTCTTTTTTCTTTTTTTTTTCTTTTTCTTTTTCTTTTTCTTTTTCTTTTTCTTTTTCTTTTTCTTTTTCTTTTTCTTTTTCTTTTTCTTTTTCTTTTTCTTTTTCTTTTTTTTTCTTTTCCTTTTCCTTTTTCTTTCTTTCCTTTTCCTTTTCCTTTTTCTCTTTTCCTTTTCCTTTTGCTTTTATTTTCCTTTTCATCTTTTCCTTTTCTTTTCCCCTTTTCCTTTTCCTTTTATTTTCCTTTTCCTCTTTTCCTTTTCCTTCTTCTTTTTCTTTTTCTTTTCCTTTTTTCTTCTTTTTATTTTTCTTCGTCTTTTTAGTTTTCTTTTTCTTTGTTAAAAACATTGTGAGTCTTTTGTAAGTTTATTCAAAGCTGTTTGCCAACAGCTACTACAACTTTGTTTAGCAATACTTACTCGTCATTTCAATAGGAAAGGAGATGATAAAAAGTTGATACCACTTGCTCATCAACCCCCCTTTTTCTTTCACTTCCACAGGCATGCTTTTGACCTACACGTCACTGAATCTGTTGAGTATGACAGTTTCAATATTTGATGTGGGGTTTTGGTAACTGCAGTAGAGAATTCAATTAGGAGACACAAACTCCACAAATATGTTCAAAATGTCTATGGATCTTTCTTTCTTCATTGGCTTCTGTTCACTTTTATATAAATTTCTCTTGATCTCTGCTTCCTGCAGTGCCTGTAGTTATGATGTTAATATTCAGGAAATATATATTCACTATCAGTTCCATACTCCATCTCTTAGTTTCATCTTGAGGTAATACTGTGCATCTGTTATGGTTAAATTTTTGTAGTATGCCTTATCCAATTTTTGTAGGTACAGTAGACAAAAAAAATATCAGTATTTTATTATATCCATTAAGGATATAATTAAGATTGAAAGTATTCTCTTAGTAGGTAAGAGTTTCAGCTCTTCCATTAACATCCTATATGCACAGAAAAATTTGTGCTGGTAAGTAGCTCTGTGCATCAGAAGGCAGTAGTTTCAGTCCCCATTTTAAGGCTGCTTCTACCTGTGTCACAGAATCATGCAGATGTGGTTCTGTTAGATTCCTGTAGGGAAATCCTTTTGATGAAAGAGATACTACAGAGGGAAGGAACAATTTCTACTGCTGAAATGCTGGATTGAGTTCTAGCCTCAGCAGAATAATTGCTTATCTACAGAAACACCACTCATTTTTTCTCTGTCACACATTGCTCTTATTTCAATATAATATAAACTCTTACCTCAATGTATATGTTATTATATATTAATGTCATATACATTAATTTTTCAGATAGATATTATGAGCAGGTAGAAGGAAGATGTGTTATCAAACCTATATTTTTCTGAGGGTAGAAGACCTACAGTTCATTAAATCTGTTGGTTATGATAGTTTCTTTGAATATTTGATGTGGGGGTTTTGGTAACTGCAGTAGAGAATTTAATTAAGATGAATAAACTATATAAATGTGTTCAAAATCCTCTTTCTTCCTAGACTGAGCTTCTTATAGTCAAATTGAACAAGAGCTGAGGGTAAAAAGCACACCTGAAATTCATTACAACTGAGATGTCATTATATTCTGCATTAGAATTGTGATTGTCAGCCTTTCTTCTACAGGCCCTTACGTGAATGTTAGTCATGTGTATGGTGTTTGCTTATTGAGTTTGGTTTATGATCACCTTTAGCAGCTATTAATTACTCTGTTCCCTGTTCTGGCTGGAGAAGAGAAGGCTCAGGGGAGACCTCATTGCTCTCTACAACTACCTGAAGGGTGGTTATAGCCAGGAAGGGGTTGGTCTCTTCTCTCTAGCAACCAGCACCAGAACAAGAGGACACAGTCTCAAGCTGCACCAGGGGAAGTTTAGGCTCGAGGTGAGGAGAAAGTTCTTCACAGAGAGTTGTTAGCCATTGGAATGTGCTGCCCAGGGAGGTGGTGGAGTCACCATCCCTGGAGGTGTTCAAGAGGGGATTGGATGTGGCACTTGGTGCCATGGTCTAGTCGTGAGGTTGGTGGTGACAGGTTGGACTTGATGATCTTTGAGGTCTCTTCCAACCTTGGTGATACTGTGATACTCTGATACTGTAAACAAAGCTCTGGAACTCAGTTCCTCAGGTGCTTAAAACCAAGCATTGATATTCTTTTCAGAATCAAGTCCCTAGCCCTTTTCCTTGTGTTTTGCTCTGGTATAGCAATTTTTGATGCTTAAACTCACCTCTCCTCTCCAGTGAATCTGTGTATTTCTGCCATACAAATATGGGTTTTATTACAATGATAAATCCCCAAAAGGAGAGGTTGTAATGGAAACACTGACTGCTGCTTAAATGACTATGGAACTGGAAGTCTAGGCAACACTGAACAAAAACAAGAGGATATTTTAAAATTAGGCCTGCCATTCCTACCTTTATAAGAACTGGAGGAAATTAAATGATTCACCTTCAACCTGGGGACAAAGTCAGCAATGCTAACAGTATTGCACTGGGCACAGGTCTGGTCTGAGGCTTTAGATATGTTCAGTTTTCCAAGATCTCACAACCTAGCTAGTATGAAGCAGTCAGAGGAATCCTGGAAGGGAAAACAAAGTGCCAAAAGAAGGGCTGTGGTGATTCAGAAGATGACATTCTTCACCCTGAGCCACTCACACCCTACTGGGGTGTTCTCCTGTGGGTAAATCCCAGCACTGAGGCTCTGAGTCCTGACCGCTCCATGACGTAAAATGCTGGATGAAACTTGTCACAATAATAGCAGCATCTGTCCTGGCTTTTGGCTATATTGCAAACTGGGTAATTACCTTAAACTTCTGGTTGCTTTAACTGCCTCTGGTTCTTTCTTCTGTACTTTTTTCCGCTTGGTCTGTGTCATGTTGCTGGCACTTGCTAAAATAGCTGCTGTGTTTCTATGGGTCGCTGGCTTTGCCTGATGCCCAAGGGAACCTGGCTGGATCTCAGTGATTTCTGATTTGCTGCCTCTGTGTCATGCCTGTTTAGCTTGTGGTACCACTGAAACAAAAGCTCACCTTCCTTTTCTGTTTGGAAAGTGCCTACCTAATCTACTGGGGTTCATACCCAAATAAGAATGCTGTTAGCCTGAGGGACAGTGGAAATTTGTGCTGTGCCAGTAAGTTAAAATGAACTTTATACAGCATCACAGGCACCAGAAAGCACAAAGTACAATAGGTAGAAGGCACCACATAGAAGACATAGTTGGCTTGAGTCAGTTATTACATTTTATTTCTAGTGCATATTTTAACACAACTACCAAAATTTCAGCCACATGTATGCACATCTGGAGCACTTAGCTCATACTCACAAAGAATGAGCAATTACTCTACTCCTTTGCAGGTTATTTTTAAAATAAGGAAGCTCTTTCTTACAGTTATGGAATAATAAACAGTGCAATGAATATTAAGGACCAAAGTTTCCTAGGTAATAAAAGCACAGATAAACTCAATTCTCCTCAACTTTCATTTCATTTTTGTCTAGAATGCCATAATAATCACTGATTTTATTTCAGTGGAAACCTCCCTGCTTACTTAAATGCAAATATTAGAAGGATTCTGAGGCTCAGCAACCACACTCCACATATCTGCTTTCAGTAGATTTTTATGATGGCTTATAATGGAAAAACTGGTAGAACTTTAGCTATCACCTTGCCATCAAATGCTGCTGTCCTACCCAATTAATGTATCACAGTATCACCAAGGTTGGAAGAGGCCTCAAAGATCATCAAGTCCAACCTGTCACCACCGACCTCATGACTAGACCATGGCACTAAGTGCCACGTCCAATCTTCTCTTGAACACCTCCAGGGATGGTGACTCCACCACCTCCCTGGGCAGCACATTCCAATGGCCAACAGCTCTCTCAGTGAAGAACTTTCTCCTCACCTCGAGCCTAAACTTCCCCTGATGCAGCTTGAGACTGTGTCCCCTCTTGTTCTGGTGCTGGTTGCTAGAGAGAAGAGACCAACCCTTCCTGGCTACAACCACCCTTCAGGTAGTTGTAGAGAGCAATGAGGTCTCCCCTGAGCCTCCTCTTCTCCAGGCTAAACAGTCCCAGCTTCCTCAGCCTCTCCTCGTAGGGCTTGTGCTCAAGGCCTCTCACCAGCTCATGCTCTCTACCAGCTCAGCTGCTTGCCTTGAATTCATTATAAGAAATGCTGGTTCCTGGTAATTTTGTTAATTTTCATGTCTGAGAGTGGGTGTTTTGAATTTCTTCTTCTATTCAAAGCATACAGCAGAAAACAGTCTTCTGCCTGTTTGTTGGAAACCTGATCTTGGTAAGCACTGTGTGTTTTTTGACTTGGTTCTGTTGATTTCAAAGAGCTGAGGGTACACAGTGACTCACAAAGGACGTTGGCACCTGGCAAAACCATGTCCTAATCGATCTGTGTGGCGCTCGGTGGTTTCAGCTGGCAGAGTCGTGCAGACTGTTGTCTTTTATTGTATTACACATTCCAACCTAAGTGGTTTTGCAAGCCTTGAAGTTTGCTTTGAGCTCCAGATTCAAGTGTTACTGAAGTATTAACGTAAGAATCCATCAAGGTATTGTATTTTCTAACTTTGGTTATGAAAACATTCTAACTGTATGTTTAATAACATTATGGTGCAGGAAAAGGAGGCAGTGTTATTAAAGTTGCAGGTTCAAGCACTCTGTGAGCCTTAATGGACCTTTTTGATACATGTGCTGTGAGTTAAGGATCTCTTTCAAAGCCCCCAACACAATACACTTTGTGTAAAACCTAAGAGAAATGCAGCTGATGTTGCCCTAATCAGCAGTTACTTCTTTCAGTTCTGTTTAGTAAGGGGCCAGCTCGCCTTCAGCTTTTGCCAAAACTAAAAGGCAGCAGGCTGTTTAAGCAGGCAGCAAGCATAGCCTCTTTACTTTTTTAAACTGTCATTATTTTTGAACATTTACAGCATTGTCTGTGTCCTTTTAATACCTTAAACTGAACAGGGTTCATTCTGTCCTTTGGCATCCACAGGGCAGCTGTCTAGTTGCTCATTTAGTGCAATGATTACAAAGGATGCAGATGAAACTAGATCTTAATGCAAGAACGTTAAGAAAAGCCTTAAGAATGTCTTAAGAAATGTCAGATTTTCAAATGGAACCTGGATTCCCATTCCAGGGTATATTTTCTATGGAGGTGAGGCCTATGTGCATTGCAGAGCTGATTTCAGTCATCCTCTTACAGTTAACTTTAAATACAGTTCTATATGTTACCCCTGCATTATGCACTATGGTGCTTTTAATGTGAGATATTGATCAGCCAGAGCAGCTAATCTAAGCTTCAGCTAACACAGCTCTTGGGTTATTAACAGGACACAAGTTGCCTCCTCTGCTTTGCTGCTGGTCTTTTACTGTCTGCCCAAAACTTCTCCCTTGCACCAAAAGGGCCTGGAAATCCCTCTCAATTCACATAGGAGCATTGCAGACGCACAGTTAGGCTGTTTGAAGACCGAGAACAAGTCCCACAGCCCCAAAGGGATTTCTGCCATGCATAGGTGACTCCAGTCATAACTGAGCAGTACAGGTGCTACATCACAGTGTAGCCATCTCCATTAGCAAGAGACTAAATCAAGTTTAGATAGCACTGAAATCAGTGAATCATAGAATGGTCTGGGTTGGATGGGACCTCCAAAGCTCATCTAGTCCAACCCCCTCTGCAGTCAGCAGGGACATCCTCAGCTAGATCAGGTTGCTCAGAGCCCTGCTGAGCCTCACTTTAAATATCTCCAGGGATGGGGTCCCAACCACCTTCCTGGGCAAGCTGTTCCAGTGCTCCACCACCCTCCCAGTAAAGAACCTGTTCCTAACATCCAATTTAAATCTTCTCTTTTCTAGTTTGAAGCCACTGCCCCTTGTCCAATCCCCACAGGCCTTTGATCTCATATTCTTCAAACTGAGAAGGGCCATGAGGATGATCAGAGGGCTGGAGCACCTCTCCTATGAGGACAGACTGAGGGAGCTGGGGCTGTTCAGTTTGGAGAAGAGAAGGCTCTGAGGAGACCTAATTGTAGCCTTCCACTATCTGAAGGGGCCTACAAGAAAGCTGGGGAAGGACTCTTTAAGGTGTCAGGGAGTGATAGGACTGGGGGGAATGGAAACAAACTAGAAATGGGTAGATTCAGATTGGATGTTAGGAAGAAGTGCTTCACCATGAGGGTGGTGAGACACTGGCACAGGTTGCCCAGGGAGGTGGTAGAAGCCTCATCCCTGGAGGTTTTTGCAGCCAGGCTGGATGTGGCTCTGGGCAAGCTGATCTAGTGTGGGGAGTCCCTGCCCATGGCAGTGGGGTTGGAACTGGATGATCCTTGAGGTCCCATCCAACCCTAACAATTCTATGATTGTATGATCTGTGAAGCTGTTACTGAAAAGTCAGTGAGGCTTGCATCCTTCCAAGCTTTTCTGCACCTATAAAACCAGACCACAGGTCATTTGATGCATTCATTTGTGCTGGGTGCAAACGTTCAGTGTTTTTCAGGAAGAATGGACACAGGAAAGTCAGTGTGCCAGGGCCTCATCTGCAGGTTGCATATTAAACAGTTTCTAAATGCAAAGGTGGTTTACTGTGCTACAAAATAAAGTCATCTTCCTGCAGACCTACAGCCCACCGGAACCGGGAGACAGGATGGAGTGTGCCTTTTCCAGTATTCCCCACCCACTGACCCAGAGCATGAAACCCACAGAGTTCTTGGAACTGCAGACAGTGTTTGAATTCAGACTAAAACAGGAAAACAGAAACTGGCCTTTTTTTCTTTTTCTCTCCCCCCCCCCCCCCTTTTTTTTTCTTCCTTCCTTTTTTTTTTTTCCCCTTTTTTTATTTTCTTTTTTTTTTTTTTGAGTCACATCAGTCAATGCTGTTTACAAAAGTGGTTTCTGTGAGACCACAGGTGGACACACTGACTCATGACATATGAATACTAAATATAGCCAAGACAATCTTGGAAAATCCCATAAAGAAAGAGGGAATAGCCGTCTGGCTTTTATATTTATAACCGCTGGGGCTCGGATGCCAGGAATGAAAACGACATTGGTTTCACAAAAAGCAGGTGAGGGACAGTAAGGGACTGAATGATTGCCAGGCTGCATGTGGCTGGCAGGAGGGGAAAAAAAGAAAAGGCTCCCAGCTAGACAGGGAGGAAGGTTTGTCACGCTGCCGTAGGTTGGTGCTTGCGTTCGTGGCGGGCTGTGGTGAGGTTAGCAATGCGGTCCGCAATTGTCAGGAGTTAAGCAAATGTTATGTCCTTTAGCCAGGGTGGAAAGCAACACCTGCCCAGGGTGCTGGCAGACAATGGTACAGCCTCAGATCTCCTTCAATGCTACAATCAGAGAACACAGTCTCAAGCTGCGCCAGGGGAGGTTTAGGCTGGATGTTAGGAATAAATTCTTCATAGAGAGAGAGATTGGCTGTTGGAATGTGCTGCCCAGGGAGGTGGTGAATCACCAGCACTGGAGGTGTTTAGGAAGAGACTTGATGGGATGCTTGGTGCCATGGTTTAGTTGATTAGAAGGTGTTAGATGATGGGTTGGACACGATGATCTCAAAGGTCTCTTCCAAACTGGTCTGGTCTGGTCTGGTCTAGTCTAGTCTAGTCTACTTCTATTCTATTCTATTCTATTCTATTCTATTCTATTCTATTCTATTCTATTCTATTCTATTCTAATTCTCTCTCCATGGAGAATTTGAGTAGTGCTTGGAGTACTCGGGAAGAGAAAAGGCTTCAAGGAGACCTTATTGTGGCCTTCCAGCATCTGAAGAGGGCCTACAAGAAAGCTGGGGAGGGACATTTTAGGGTGTCAGGGAGTGATAGGACTGGGGGGAATGGAAAAAAACTAGAAATGGGTAGATTCAGATTGGATGTTAGGAAGAAGTTCTTCCCCATGAGGGTGGTGAGACACTGGCACAGGTTGCCCAGGAAGGTGGTGGAAGCCTCATCCCTGGAGGTTTTTAAGGCCAGGCTGGAAGTGGCTCTGGGCAAGCTGATCTAGTGTGGGGAGTCCCTGCCCATGGCAGTGGGGTTGGAACTGGATGATTCTTGAGGTCCCTTCCAACCCTAACAATTCTATGATTCTGTGATTCTATTTGATGGCCTCATATCCTGCCATGTATTTTAGCCTTGATCTAGATCTTGAAAACCAGGGAGGTCCAAGGTCTGTCACACACACAGGAAAGCAGATTCCTCTTTGTGGTGCTGAGAAGGCAGGTTCTCTTTATGTTTGTCATCACTGAATTCTGTTTTGATGGATGTTTTGGTGCCAAGGCTGAAGGAGAGCTATTGCTGAACTCCCTGCAACCTCTGGCTTTACCCTGACATGTAACAGGGAGAATCTAAACCAAGACATACCAATTCTAGCCTGAAAGCTTACTTTTTACATAAGATTAGAAACAACAGCTTCCAGTAAGAAGAACTGAGGAAGGAGTGAGTGATTTTAATCTATACCCTTTCCTGAGCAGCCATTACAGTGAATAAACTAGATGTCAAGTGCAATTTTTTTACTTACAGATCACCCAAACCTGTATTGTGGGTTTATGATATTTTTTATTGCCAAGATGCCATACCCAAATTCTGTCCAGGCAGTGCAGATCAGTTCCTGTCTTTGAAACAGTCCCAAGACTAGAAAGAACTTCCCTGTCACTACTGTCTTGTGGGAAGCAACAAGGTCTGGATGGATGTGGACATAATCCAATGAGAAACTACTGATGTAAAGTGAAATCAAGTAGTCAGAACTGTTCTGGTGAAAGCTGTATAGCAGAACTAGTGTCACCTTTTTGTGAAGGCAGTTTCTATCAAGTGGTTCATTGGAGGAGTGCGTGTAATGGGGATGTGCTTACAGACTTTCTTCCTGCTAAATTCATTTGGCTCAGTTTGCTGATCCTTTAGCACAGCTTCAGGAAAGTCATTCTTCTGGTAGTACCCTGAATGACTAAAGTTCAGGAGCTGGAAATACCCAATCAGCCTATCTGCTTGGCTCACTGCAGTCAGTCCCTGATGCACTCTCCATTTGTTCTCTGTGTCTATGTAATGCTCTTTCCAGCCTGCTGTTAAAGTACGCCTAGTAGCAGTTTCTGTTTCTTCATTGCTTTCAAAGGTGTTGATTCTTCAGTGTATTATATTCCTTTCCTTCCATTCACCTTTAATACTATCTACTGCAACAGACTTAAAGACAAGTAAAATATTGCTTGAAATGTTCAGAATGTTGTTGTTGTTGTCTGTGGAATTCAACCCATCACCAGTGCAGAAGACACAAACAGCACAGCACAAATGGAAAAGTTTATTGCAAAACCAGAGGGATGGCAAAGTAGTCTCCCTTTCCCCCCCCCCCCCCCCAGAAGAATAAGTGTCTGTTTCAGTGTTATGTCCAGCAGTTTCTGCCAGCTCACTGTCTGCAAATCTTGGTCCTGTGTTGATCATTATAGTCATGTGAAATTATTTAGCAGGTATGTTGTTGCCAAGATCATATGAAATTAGTTAACAAAAACTTAGAAGTAAATTTGCCAGCTCATCTCTCATTCAAACACTCTTTTGGCCTAAAAGAACCTGCTGAGTTGTAAGAATGAGAAGGATCAGGCATTTTCCCAGTAATAAAATGGCAATAACAGGGAAGAATGCTTGGCTATGTTGTAAGGTAAGTGAACAACACACCCATGAACTTTCTAAGTTTATATTGTTAGAAACTTCATGCTGACATATCTGTGGCTAAACTACCCAGTGCAGGAAAATCACAGGTAGTCTGCAGCTGTCTCTGAGTATTTTGTAAATACCCCTAACAAACATAAAGAGAAACACAAATCTTCTTCTGGGGAGGAGGTGGAAACTTTTTTTGGGGTAAAAGACAATTATATGAACCTAACTTGAATGCTTTGCAATGGCTCTTCACTTCAATCCAGTCCCATTCAATGCACACTTTTGTCTGTTATACAGAAATAGCACTACTGGAAGATTCATTCTTTTTTCATGAGGTAAAAGGGTCAAAAGACAAAAAAAAAAATGAGTGTTTTAATACTGAACACCTGAAAGCTTCAGAAGTAGATCTCCCTCACTGCTGAGTTACCAGCTGTAGGTTTCCTCACTGCTATCTCTCTGGACTCATGGATCTCAAATTGAGGTTGCAGAGTGTCCCAGTTTCCAGGAGAAGAAATAGCATACCTCTTACTCAAGAGTGTCCTATGACTTGATGGAGCCATGGATTGGGGTTCTATCATCACAGAAGGTCCACAAGCCAGCCTCCCACTTAAGCAAATACCCTAACCCCAAGTTTATATGTAGCTTGCCTCTTCCCACTATCATAGAATCACAGAATGCATCAAGTTGGAACTATCTTCAAATGAAGGTGGCTGTAGGTCTTGGCACAAGCCCGTTGTGAGCCCACCCAATGAATCAATCAATTTGTGGCTTTTGTATGAACCTCAAACCACCCTAGGCAGGAGAACAGCTTCTGCATGCTGAGCTCAGCCAAGGTAGTAGTTCTTGTGAGGTACCCATCCAGCTGAAGGTGCGTATACAGATTAAATGTAGCTTTCCTTCATCACTTGAAGTAAAAATCATGTCTTTAGTTGAATTTTACCACTCCCTTTCATTGCAGAGGAGGTTAGCCACAGAATGTGTGAATTGTATTAATTTATCTTGTTTAGATATTTAAACACAAAACTATTTACAGAACCTCTGAGGCCCAGGGTTCATCTAAGAAAGAAATGTTCTATGCTTCAATAAGCAAAGGACGAGGCCTTTCAAGAAAGAATCAAACCTGCTCCTGTCTGAAAGGCAATTGCTCCTTGACTGGTCTGGCTGCTCTGCATGCTTCAAAGGAGACCACACAATGTCAGCTAAATGATTGAAAAAATAGATTTTTTTACCAGACAGTGCAAAGTTGGACTCTGCAAAGTGTTTTAAACAAAATTGAGACACCACAAAATTTCGGTCCGGTACGAGTTGTTCTTTGTGCTGCTTCCACTAAGGAAAAAAGCACAAAGTATTTCCTTTGCTGAGCACAAAAATTATTCTCACTTTCGCTGCAAGAGCTTTGGGGTTAGTTCAAAGGCTTTTACTTCGCAGACCATAAGTATTTCTTGCTAGACACTGTGTATGTGAGCCTGTCTATACCTTTGTGATTTAAAAACAAATATATTACAATTTTAACCTTTTCAAATTCCCTGCATAAGCATTCCACTTTCATTCCTTTAACTTCATCCCCAAACCAGGCCAACCAAAAGTCTTTCTTGGCCCAATAAGAGCCTGAATAAAATCCTCCTTTGCCTAATTTCATTAAATCTAGGAGAAGGAAGGTTTGGATTGGTCTTTGGATTTTGGTGTTTTTTCCCCAATAGTAAAAGAAAGAATTATTTGGTGACTCAGTGCTTCCTTACATTCCCCAAGGTCATACAGAGAAAATGTTGCAGCAGCAAACCTTTGAGTCCAGGTCCCACAATACAACCACATTATCACTGGGAGGGAAAAGAGAGAAAAAAAAACCCAAAAATCATTTAACAGAAGAGCCTTGGGGCATCTGAGGATCTGCCAATATCTATTGACTCCATTATGATAAACAATGTAGACAAGAGAGAACATGTAGCATACCTTCTGGTTGCCTGCCCATGAAAGCAAAGGTTTAGCCACAAAAAATTATTGGGGAAAGGGAAAGGGTGAATATGTGTACAGAACCTGGATCTCCAAAGCAGAAGAAGCATTTTAGGTAATTCTCTTCAAAATCTCAAGGGAGTTTGAGAATTGAACAACAGAAACCATATCCTCTGACTTTGGAGATTTGTTTTTCCTTTTGGAGAAAATCAGCTGCAAGGAAGTCTATGGCTGCCCTCCCACAGTGCACTCATTAGAGCAGTTGTTGCTGCAAATATCCTCATTGCATTCCTGCTGTGAATAATCTTCCCAATCCGCTCTCCAAGTCCACGGAGCACAGCAGGGTGTCACTGTCTGAATGAATGGCTTGGCCATCAAAGGCTTCCAGGCTGCACACTAACCACCTTCCAGGTGGGCTGCTCTGCACTGAAGCAGCATATGACTGAGCAAAACTGTGCCTCTGTGGTCCTGCCAGTGATGTCCAGTGGGCCGGATCTCCACTGTCATCTCCAAAGCCAGAACGTGCTGAGCTGTGAGAGGAATGCAGTCAGAGCTGGGAACCATTGCCATGCCGTGTCTGTATGAGGCAGCAGCTCCTGGTGAGACAGGGATGACACCTTCCCTTTTCCCCTCTCTCTACTTAGACCACTGGTCTCAAGTCATGAATCAGGGAAAGGACATACTACTGAAAAGTAAGAGAATGTGTACACAGCTCATCAACACCGAATTCCAGAAATTCTCTCAGCTCAAACCCTGGCTCCAGTGGTAATGATGAGAAAACAGCACAGCCAAAACTGGAATGTAAGGACCAGGATCTGCACTGTCTGTTGTCCCCCTCAGGGAAGCTATGAAATAACATTAGGCTGAAATTCCCGGGGGCAGGGGCTGATTAACCTGTGTCCAGGACACTCAGGTATCTCGTAAGTGGAATACAGTATTGCCATGTTGTTCATCCTCACAGAACCTACTCAACGCTAGCTTCTTGGGAATTTTGTACACTAGAGGTTATTTACTCAACTTTATTTATTACATTGGAGAAATGCTGCACCTGGTTTTAATCTTATGCCAAGCATTGGGTTTATATTTTTGCATGTGCTGTAGTCAGCAATGATTAACAGCTTCCATGTCTCAGCAGTTTCTTTCTTTCCTACCTTGCATTTGAAATGAAATGCAATGGAAATTCAATATTCGGATCTTTATTCCCCCTTCTGCCCACGTAATTTCTCAGAGCTGTCAGACTACATTCACAAGCCTTCCATCTTCTGTCATCAGAAAATTATGTCAATATTCCACATCCCCTGATGCCATATATAAAGTACTAGCCAAAGTGTGAAAAATTGTACCTGTTGGGCCTGGGAACGATGCCGTTTGCAAAGCGTGTTGTCTTTGTTACGCCTTACACGGATATCCTAAGAGTGGCAAGGCTGGGTGTGTGCAATGATCTCACACACCAGTTATGAACTCTAAAATACAAATATATATTGAAGGAGCTTTGGAAATGTGTCCTCTCCCCTGAGTACTGGAAAGAGCACAAGCATTTAAAAAGTCTGCATCCAAGACTACACTTTTGGTTTTCCTGTAAGGAATCTATTATGGAGGACACTGAGTAAGCTGATTCACAATTGAGAGAGTCTTCAACTGGGAAGACTGAAGGTATGTTGAGTTTCTTTACTGGAAAATCTGTTATGAGTCAAAATTTTGTGCAGGAAAGGAGAAGGCTGTTGTGATTCCAGCGTGAATTCCACTATTTGATGAATTTAAATCCTCGCTGGTTGCTGGTGAAGTTTAATCTTGGATACCTTGTTCAATACTTTTACTATAGACAATGAATGCCTGAAGGGAAATGTATGTAGAACAGTCTTTCATACCATTTTTACTGTGTGTGACATACCCATGGTAAATGTAGGAAACCAGAAATAAAAGGGGCCACAATTATCCATCCACTTCTTAGTCATGGCCCTTGTCGAGAATTCGCAATGGCTACAGCACTGCTGCCAGCCATTCTTGGAAGAAACATCACCACAGAGGGCAATTAATGCAGCTTGCTTCTGCTCTGGCAGCCAGAAATACAGACTGGGCTGCTGGGGGAGAGCCAGAGCCTGGTTTAATCTTCAAGAATTAGCAATAACATGCTGTGGCAGAATTTTAGAGATCCTACTGTATCCATATTAGCTTTATTGCGCTCACAAAACATTGAGAGCATCCAGGTGCCAGTCCCGGTATTTTCCTGTACACTCATAAATGCCACTCTGACTCTGGCATTGAACATTTCATTTAATTATTTAATTTAATTTCATTTCATTTCATCTCATTTCATTTCATTTCCATTTTTTAAAATGTTTTACTCTTTCCCTCCCTGAGTTACTTCTCCTCTCCTCAAGCCTGCCCCCTGAATTTCCTGTGACTGAAAACCGTATTTCCTTCCACCTCCTGCTTCTGACTACTTGCTAGAAATAGTCCCAAGAGATCAAGAAACAGACGGATGGACTGTTCTTGGTCTTCCTCCCAGGAATGAAGCTCTGGTTGCCAGTGGCTTTAGTTTCATTGAAAGAAGCTGCTGCTATCCTACAGCCAAATGGGAAGATTAAGTGATTTGGGGACAGTGAGTTCACCCAGGAGAGAAGGGGTGGAGAAGACAGTATCTTGGCACAGTGAGTTGGTTTTGTGTAGGGAGAGCAAGTGCCTGGACTGGGCTGTGCTGGGCGATAGAGGCTAACCCAGAAATTACTAAAACAAATGATCCTTGAAACATGATTTGGAGCAGAGCCTACAGCAAGTCTGCAGTGCACAAGAGAAATCCTAGAAAAGTTTGGAAGGGATGTCTGACTGCAATGAAAGGCTGAGTCTTACTTTACAGTGCTTGGAAGGGATGAAAAGGCCCACTAGGAAAAATGTCTGGGTGCTGACAATGATAGAACACTACAGGACTGCTGGGGAATTTGGTGCCTGATAGTGCCTGTGGGAAGGACAGAGGATGTGCCATGCTTAGATAGAAGCACTGTGGTGTATTTAAGAGCCTCAGCCACCTGTGATCTTGCTTCCTGATTCCCCATAAGGGATTGGCGCCTTCTCTCAGCCTCTCAAGGCCTCTCCTGAACAAAGGGTGTATTGGAAGATGCTCCCCTGCCATTGCAAAGCTGCTCAGAGGATTTAAGCACATTAATTTTGTAGCTGTCCATAGGTGTATTCCCCTGCACTTCCTCACCTGGTTGACATGGATACCTTCCCCTCTTTCTTGTAGATAATAGGTCTCAAACTCACCCCTGCACTTTAAGCTCCTTGAAAATCTGGGCTTCACTACTCTCCCCATATCTAATCAAGCATTTCAAACCTGTTCTGCACCACTTGCTATTTCTTAGATCTGGTAGGCAAGCACTATCAAGGAGGCATGAAAAGATGCTCTACTGGGAGAGGGGTTTTTTCCTTTATTTCCTGAAAGAAAGGCCTCTGGCCAGTATTAGGAGACAGTGATTTTCTGTGTGTAAGTCATCTTCCTGGTTGTTGCTGGCAAAAACAGGGGACAGGTTTAAATAGCTCCTGGGTGGATCTCTCTTCGAAACCAACATCCCCAGCTCAAGCTCTTGCCCACTGTATGCCCTCCTGATGGACCCCTAATACACAACACACCTTTGCCACCAAGTGTGAATATGTGCAGGACGCTGCTGGAGCTGTGTTCAGAGGAAAAAGCACCCAGGCTGAGGGGCAGCAAACAGCATGAGAGATAAATAAAAAGCTCTCCCCTGGTAACTCTGCCAAGACTTCCTTCGTTTGGTTTCCTGTCTGCTGGTGTAAACATCCAATAGCAAATGTCCTCTAACCACATGACTTCATCCCTCCACCTCTGCTAACCCTCTCTCCCAGGGTGGTGGCAGTGGGCACAATGGACCTAAAGACTTCAGGTGCGCTTGCAAAGCCTCTCCCTAGGCTTTATGGAAATGTTGCCTGGTTCTTTCCTGAAGCTTTCACAGCTGCTGCAGCTCTTGTGATTTCAGAGTCAGTTCTTTCAGTCCTTTCTTTGCATAATGCTTCATTCCTCTCTCTTCTATTTGTCCATTTGGTTTCTGTTTTAAGCAGAGAAATAGCTATAAAAATACTCAAAATTACCCTTGAGGGATTCTGAATAAAAATCTAGTAATCTTTGTAGTCATCATCTCCTTTATCCATATAAGCAAGGCAGGATGAGGCATGGGTGAAAAAAACCAAGCCCAAGGCACAGATAATACAAATCACATGTAAAGGAGATGATAAGTGTTCTGGAGCTCTGAAGCTGTTTCAGCTGTACAGCTATGTTAGTAAACAGATCTCCACAGAGGAGAGCAGCAGCTCTGAAATACAGTGAGAGCATGAGAGTCTTTTACAGCTCTCTACTGCAGGCTGTCTGTCACCTCACCAGGCTCAACAGTGAGGGAAAAGTAGGGATCAGTGTCCCCAAAGATAGCCACAGGTAAATGCCGTTTATTTTAGCTCAGGGCTTACACTGATGTACAGTGATGTGTAGCTCTATGGCATCTACTTTTTGGCTGCTTCAGGGCTAGCTCAGTGTCCTCTAGAGCAACAGATCCAAAACTTTGTTGGCCTCTGACAATAGTGACTGACTGAAAATACATTCTGGAGCAGCATCATTTGTTTTCTTGTCAGCTAGGGGTTTGGTAGTAGCAGTTGTGCCTGGCTGCATGTAATGTTGGAAACTGGAGAGTCTTTAATATTGCCCATAAGCCACTTCTCCAAAGCTGCAGGCTGCATAATTTGCAAGGATTGCATGGTGGTCTGAAACTGTTGCCTGTAACATCAGGTTTAGTCACTGGCATAAATATACATATTTGGCAAGGTATGCCTCTGGTTAAGGCTCTGAAGATGCATAATGTAAACAATTCAATGCTTTCCAAGCCCAAATATATAAAATGTGCCATGCTGTACTTAGCATAGCTGTGGAGAAGAAGAAAGAATGTTTATGAACAGATTGGGTGAATCAGAATGCCTAACTTGCACCATTGCTTATAAGCATTTCCAACGTAGTATGAGAAATGCAAACCGGTTATATTTCACTAGAACCCTCTATTAGGGAAACGTGAAAACCCCAGAGAACCTGGCTAACAAGATAGCCTTGTTAGCAGGCTGCACATCTGAATGAGTTACAAAACCCTTACACCATCATACAGATCAGAGAGGATGCAAGTCTGTGAAGATTCCCCTTTGGATCTGTGGATTTCCTACAGGTGCATCTCTTTCTCTTTGCCACCATACTATCTCTTTGTGGAGTGGAAATTTGAGGTCTTTGATCTTCCCCAAAGTGGACCTTATTTGATAACTTTGCCAGGCACATATTCCACTTGAGTCTCTTGAGAGGGATTAAAGAGGTAAGCTTGCTTAGCCAGTCTGAATCTTCTTCTTGTGTAGACATGTACCAAGCAGGTATTTACCCTGTTTTGATCTATACAGAAACATTAAGAGTCATAAGGTTTTCTTGTCCCATTTTTTCTTGGGGGTTTAGGTTCTTTTTCTGATGTAATTACTTTGTTGAGGGACACAGGGATTTACATTCAAGTGATCTTTGAAATGTGGTTCTATGTGAGTTGACTTTTGAAGCCCAGCAAACTGTTACAGAGAAACAGAGGGGGGAAATATTTACAGTGTGTGTTTCTTCTGCCTTTATTCTGCCATTTCAGAATGGCTTAGCATAACGTACAGTGTTGGCACCAAGGAGAGACAGACACAAGTAGCTGGAGAAGCCTGAATCATAGAATCACAGAATCAGAGAATCATAGAATGCTGTGGTTGGAAGGAACCTCTGAAGTTCCTCAACTAGATCAGGTTGCCCAGAGCCCTGTTGAGCCTCACTTTGAACATCTTCAGGCATCGGGCCCCAACCATTTCCCCGAGCAACCTGTTCCAGTGTTCCACCACTCTAATAGCAAAGAACCTATTCCTAACATCCAATCTAAATCTGCTCTTTTCTAGTTTGAAGCCATTGCCCCTTGTCCTAACACTGCAGGCCTTTGTAAACAGTCTCCATCCTTCTTGTAGGCACCCTTCAGGTACTGGAAGGCTGCTATTAGGCCTCCCCAGAGCTGCTTTGAAATGTGCTGAATACTCGCATTTGGTATCCAAGACATCTTCTAGCCTTGATGTGCCAGACTGAATCTCCCCAGTGCTATTCTACATAAATTGGGAAGCTGTTAGCATTCAAAGTGTGTTATCCCCTTTCAGTGCAATAACTTCAGGAGCTTACCACCCCACATTGGAACAGAAGCTTATTTTGCATTACATTGTCATGATTAGGCTGAGGCTGAGAGAGCTGGGGTTGTTTAGCCTGGAGAAGAGGAAGCTCAGGGGAGACCTTATTGCTCTCTACAACTACCTGAAGGGAGGTTGTAGCCAGGAGGGGGTTGGTCTCTTCTCCCAGGCAACCAGCACCAGAACAAGAAGACACAGTCTCAAGCTGCACCAGGGGGGGTTTAGGTTGGAGGTGAGGAGAAAGTTCTTCACAGAGAGAGTTGTTAGCTGTTGGAATGTGCTGCCCAGGGAGGTGGTGGAGTCACCATCCCTGGAGGTATTCAAGAGGGGATTGGATGTGGCACTTGGTGCCATGGTTTAGTAGTCATGAGGTCTTGGGTGACAAGTTGGACTTGATGATCTCTCAGGTCTTTTCCATCCTTATTGATTCTATGAATGCTATGCCTAACCCTTACCTATTAAGAAATACCATCATGGAGATGAAGCCATTCATTTTTTGGAAAAATCTCCTTTTAGAAGAAAAAAAAAATCCTTTGAGTAACACTTCTTGGGAAGATCCATCTGTAAAATTAAGATATACTTTGTCAACAGGGCTGTGAAATGATGATTGAAAGACAGACAGATATCTTTCAGTGAGAAGTGAAGGAGAAATACTCAAAACACAAATGGAAGACATTTATTTAGCCTTCACAAACTGCCAAAGGAAGAGAGAAGTTCTTTTTCTTGACATTTTCACACCAGTGCTTTCCTGGAGGACTGTGTTCTAGTCAGACATCACTTATTGGCAGGAATGAAGTGAAATTCAGTAACTCATGTTATGCAGGAGACAAGGCTACATGACCTAGTGGTCTATTCTGGCATATGAATTGTTTAAATATAACTGGTTGGTTTATGCATTTTTTTCCCCCCAGTTCAATATAGTTTAGCAGTTAGTCAAGAGAGAATTTGGCTCTTCCTAGTGAGGAAGTGATAGATAAATTTGGGTAATGTTTACTTGAAGATTTCAATGGTCTGCACGTTTTGATGTGGTTTCTTTCATGGTTTTGCACATGAAGGGCTCTGCAAAATGTGGGACACGGCTGAGCTCATGGTCTGCGGTTTTATGGTATGATGGCCACTTCTTACCAAAAGCTAGAAGGTTTCTTTGAATAGACTGCAGGAGCCCTTTTTTCCAGGGAGATCACCACACAGGGCCTGCTCCTTTGATGTCATGCTTTTCATTGTGAAATTTCAACCGGTCACGAAAACAATAAAGGTCTCAGTTGGGCAGAGAGTGCTCATGGAGGGCACAGCAGGCCAATGGCAGCCCTGATCTTGTGGCTAGTCCTGTAGCTGCCCTGGGCCCTGCATATGCTGGATATATTTGGAATGCTAGATATATTTCATACTGCTCAACAGCTACCAAGGACATGTAGGAAGCCCCAATTTGCTTTTTTGTACCTATTTCTGCTGCTTTATACATGCACAGGAGGTTACTCATTTGGAGGGGGGAAGATTCCAGTCATTTGGATGCACACTTTGAACTGCCTTGCTCTTAAACTAGCAAAGTTCTTCCTGTATCTCTTACTCAGTGGCAACCACCACCTCTCCAGCAGGGAGAACATGGTATGTGAAACAGTTCACCTGCAGAATGGATGAATCATCATCCTGCAAACATAGGAGGTCCCACAGTTTCAGGCAGGGGAACAAAGTGAGTACCCAGCTGCATCCCAGCCAGCTTCAGCTTCGAAAGCTGGTTGAGAAACGGTGATCCCAAACTTTTCTCTTGCATCACCCTTTTCCCTTGTGCCTCATTACCTCCACATCTGCCAATAATGTCTTGTGGCTTTAGTGCTTTTATATCATTTATTGTGGCAGCAGTGATGCCTGCTTCAAGTTTGCCTCTCAGTGGAATAACTAAAAAAGAGCAGATCAGCATGTAGCAGCCTAAAAATAGCATTTTTGTATTTTTAATGTATGCTAACACATCCATCCGTAAAACCATGAGAGGGCAGCACTCTCTCTAGCATTCATGCTCTCTTTCTGACGGGAAATGAATAAAGACTGTCTTTAACATTCATCTCATAAACCACAGAGGAGTGTTGTATATAATTCAGAGCTTGGTTCAATATTCTTTGCAATCAATAGGAATGTTTCCCTTGATTTAAGTAGGTGTTGGACTGAGGCTTCAGTTGTTCAAAATGACATCAGGAAGAACTGTCTGAGTAATTTAAATCAGCAGATACTGAAAATAAACAGTCAGGAAATAATTTTAGTGGTGGTTAACCATTGGAACAAAATACCAAGAATACTGGTGTATTCTCCACTTCTTGATGTCTTTCAATATGCTGCTTTGCAAAAGTGGACAAAAGCTGCTGGATTCAATACTGAGGTAGCAGAGTGGTGCTCTGTGAAGTGCATGGCATAAAAGAGAAGTCGGTGCTCTATCTATGCAGTCAAGATAAGCCACACTTTTTTTTTTATGCTGCTAGTAAATCAGTGGAAAAATACCTTAAGGTTTCAGGGAGTGGTTCTACAATCAAAATGGGATGCATGGAGAAGAGGAGGCTCAGGGGAGAACTCATTGCTCTCTACAGCTACCTGCAGGGAGGTTGTAGCCAGGTGGGGGTCGGTCTGTTCTCCCAGGCAAACAGCAACAGAACGAGGGGACACAGTCTCAAGTTGTGCCAGGGGAAGTTTATGCTGGGTATTAGGAAGAAGTTCTTCACAGAGAGAGTGATTTGCCTTTGGAATGGGCTGCCCAGGGAGGTGATGGAGTTGCCATCCCTGGAGATCTTCAAGAAAAGCCTGGATGAGGCACCTAGTGCCATGGTCTAGTTGACTGGATGGGGCTGGGTGATAGGTTGGACTGCATGATCTTGGAGGTCTCTTTCAACCCAGCTGATTCTGTGATTCTATGATTCATTTACACATGATCCTCTCTAAATTCAAAGAATTTGCATCATCTGTGTTACAAGCAGTCAGGTTTGCTAAGCCAAATGGTCTCTGTGTCTCTGGAATCCATTCATCTGGCTAGCACAATTAACCTAGCCAACACAACAGTTTCAGGGCAAAATTTTACATATGTCTTGTGATCCTTTGACCAATATGCAACTATTGTAGCAATAACTGATTGTGGGTTTAAGAAGAATTAACTGCAACATTTTTTGTACAATTGGAACAGCCTAGGATGGAGAGGGAGGTTCTGGAAAGGGGAGGAAGAATTGTTTACCTCCAAATAATTTCTTCAGAAAGAACTGAGGTCCCAAGAAACTACAAGTTCGTAGCCAGGTGAATGTTTAGATATCTCACAATGTCAGCCAGTGGCAAGTGCTAATTAGAATTGTTGCTTCCAGTTTCAGCAGAGAGGAGAATTTAATGAACATGGCAAACAAGATATTCTTTCTCTACTGCTTGACATAGTGACCCAGCGCCGACCTCCACGGGTTTGTGGTGAAATTGTACTTTCTTATTTGTTTACTTCATCCCCACTGGTGAGGGAAATTCCTGTATGGCTCTTATTCACCGTATTTCAGGCATTTCAACATCCCTAAAATGATGCACAAAGTTTTCCCTGTGAATACCCTTAGGAGGTGCCACAAACTGGTTTCACTGAAAAGCCATTGGGGCAAACGCAACCGGGGACAAACACAGAGAGCTCAGAAGAGTGACATAGCCCAAGCAACAAGCCAGCCTGTGAGAAAGCAAAGGACTGCCACAGGGCTTGGCAGCAAAAGAAACAAAAACTTGCATATAGATGTTATTGGAGCTGCAACCTAGAATCACAGAAGTTGGAAAGGACCTCGAGGACCATCTGGATCACCCTTTCCTGAGAAAGGCACAGTCTAGACAAGATGGCCCAGCCCCCTGTTCAGCTGAAACTTTAAAGTGCCCAAGGATTCCACCACTTCCCTCTGGGGATTACTCCTGTGGGTGATTGTGCTCATTGTGAAAAAATCTTCCTCTTGTGTCCAATAGGAATCTCCCCAGGGATAACTTGTGCTCATCTACTTGCATTTTCTTTCTTTGATACACACTACTTTAAAAGGTTTATCATTGTTTTGGGGGGGAAGGAAGTTGTGTTTATATGTGACCTTTATTTAGGACCATCATAAAGAAAAATACTCATTTTCTAGTTATGTTTTGAAGACTAGTAAAGGGTGTCAGCATTTGTTATCCTGAAATATTTTCATCTTGTTTCTGTAACAAAGAAAAATGTGAGGCATTGTTTCATTTCCCGTAACTTGCAGAGCAAAAATGAATTCAGTAACAAGTGAGCCTTGCCCAGATGGCTGTATATTTTTATTGAGAAATGAGGTAACTGGTTTAGAATAGTCCACATTTCACATCAGGGTTCAATTAGCATCTTTTCAATGGACCTTGGGAACTTTTCTGTGCTGTTCAATTCAATACTGAAGCTCCAGTTCAGGAGAGTAGAATCATAGAATCAACAACAAGGTTGGAAAAGACCTCAGAGATCATCAAGTCCAACCTATTACCTAACACCTCATGACAACTAAACCATGGCTTCAAATGCCACATCCAATCTCCTCTTGAACACCTCCAGGGACAGTGACTCTACCACCTCCCTGGGCAGCACATTCCAATGGCCAATTACTCTTTTTGGGAAGAACTTTCTCCTCACCTCCAGCCTAAACCTCCCCTGGCACAGCTTGAGACTGTGTCCTCTTGTTCTGGTGCTGGTTTCCTGGGAGAAGAGACCAACCCCGTCCTGGCTACAACCTCCCTTCAGGTAGTTGTAGAGAGCAATAAGGTCTCCCCTGAGCCTCCTCTTCTCCAGGCTAAACAACCCCAACTTCCTCAGCCTCTCCTCCCAGGGCTATGCTTGAGACCTCTCCCCAGCCTCGTTGCCCTTCTCTGGACACCTTCAAGTGTCTCAATATCCTTCTTAAATTGAGGAGTCCAGAACTGGACACAGTACTCAAGGTGTGGCCTAACCAGTGCTGAGTACAGGGGCAGAATGACTTCTCTGCTCCTGCTGGCCACACTCTTCCTGATGCAGGCCAGGATGCTATTGGCCTTCTTGGTCACCTGGGCACACTGCTGGCTCATGTTCACCTGGCTGTCAACCAGTAACCCCTGGTCTCGTTCCAGGTACTTCATAGTGTGAGTAACCCTATTCAAAGCAGTGTGCTACTACCACGCTTAAGAGCTGGACATATGCTTACATATCTCAGGAATGAGGAATTGAAACTAGTTAGTGTGTGGGGGACCCACACATGATTTAAGTCTCACCTAAGTTTTGATTTGATGTCTAAGATAGTGCTTGCCACTCTTGATGGGTGTGTGGGATGCCACTTCCTCATACCTGACCTCATCTTGATTTTATTTATTGTTATTTATTCTAATAACCATCATGAGGCCACAGCCCCATTGTGAGCAGTGTAAAATAGCCTCATTGTGAGTAGTGTAAAACAGGGAAACAAAATACTCAAGACAGGCTCCAAAAGGAAATGTCACAACATGCAAAGGAAATTAATAAGGTAGGAGCAGCAAGCAATATTTTAGCTTTATGCCTCTTCCTTTTTGCATGGAAGATGGGGTAAGGCTGCGGAGAGAGGGGTGAGGTAAGAGAAAGGTAGAAAGGCTGCTTGAAGATGTGGAGTTTGAGAAAAAGTATGGAAGAACCCCAGCTCTTCATTATGAGGCAAGAAATACACCCAGGAGAGCTCAGAGGTCCTTAATTTAGGTTCTGCTCCATATAAACAGTGGCCAGGTGGCCAAGAGGGCCAATGGCATCCTGGCCTGTATTAGGAATAGTGTGACCAGCAGGAGCAGGGAGGTCATTGTGCCCCTGTACTCTGCATTGGTTAGGCCACACCTTGAGTACTGTGTCCAGTTCTGGGCCCCTCAGTTTAAGAAGGACATTGAAACACTTGAACGTGTCCAGAGAAGGGCAACCAGGCTGGTGAGAGGCCTTGAGCACAAGCCCTATGAGGAGAGGCTGAGGGAGCTGGGATTGTTTAGCCTGGAGAAGAGAAGGATCAGGGGTGACCTCATTGCCCTCTACAACTACCTGAAAGGTGGTTGTAGACAGGAAGGATTTGGTCTCTTCTCCCAGGCAATCAGCACCAGAACAAGGGGACACAGTCTCAAGCTGTGCCAGGGAAGGTTTAGACTCGAAGTGAGGAAAAAGTTCTTCACTGAGCGAGTCATTCGTCATTGGAATGTGCTGCCCAGGGAGGTGGTGGAGTCGCCATCCCTGGAGGTGTTCAAGGGGAGATTGGATGTGGCACTTGGTGCCATGGTCTAGTCGTGAGGTCTGTTGGGACAGGTTGGACTTGATGATCCTTGGGGTCTCTTCCAACCTTAGTTATACTGTGATACTGTGATACTGTGAATGGAGGGTGGGAAGATGCTGGAACAAGTTGCCTAGGGAAGCTGTGGATGCCTCATCCCTGAAAGTGTTAAAGACCAGGCTGGATGAAGCTTTAAGCAACATGGTCTAATGGGAAGTGTCCCTCCCAACTCAAAGCCATTCTATAATTCTATGATTTTATGATTCTATGATTCATTCTCCCCTTCTCATTGAATCCAGCCCCTATTGCTGCATGGCAGGAAAAGGGGAGATGGATAGACAACCACGGTGTCCAGGCTTTTGTTGTTGCCAGTCTGATAGATCTCCTCTGCCACCCTGCTCATCTGCATGTCTGGCTTTAGTTTTCTTTTCCGTGCTGTTCTGGGAGATCACAGATTTTGACTCATTTTAACAGTCAGCTGATGTATTCAGCAGGGAACTTATTTTGCTAAACAAGCTACAGAGCAAAACACCAAGAAACATATTGCAGTGAAATAAAAGACAGACTCTAACTGATGCAGTAGTTTTGAATAAATCTTTCCATTGTCACAGTCAGTGTGCTAAGTGCCAAGGCCTGTCAGCACCACTTCTTAGCTACCTACCCGAGGTAATTATATAGCACTTCTCTCTGCAGACTCAAGCTGCATCCCAGTTTGAGGTATTAATCCGTTAGCAATCCTGGTTTATGGCTTTTTACCCAAACAGAATTAAAAAGAAAAAAGGCAAGGCAAAAGAAAAATGACAGGCTCCATCTTGCAGCACAGTCACATCCCATCCCTGCTTGCAGAGCCAAAAGAATTCGGAGATCACTGTAGATGTCTTGCTGAGAGCGCGTGGGCGAGACGGTGCCACAGCAGAGAACTGAAGTCAGCTCTTCCAAGAGCCTTACACTGGACCACTCATCCTTTTGTGGAGAAATGGCCTTGGGGAAGTAACGTGCAGTTTCTCCCTTCTCCTTTTACGTCCATGCTCCCAGACAGTCCCAGTCCCCCGTGGGCATGAGGCCCAACGTTGGATTTAGCAAACATTTGCAAACAGCCCCTACCACCCACATGTGAGGCTTAGAAATAGTTTAGTTATGGAACTGTGATGCTTTTCATCCCTTTTACAACTTCAAACTTGGCATGAGAGCTGGAACAGCAGCCACTTTGTCTTGGAGCTGCTCGAGTCTCTTGCAGAAGAGAGGTGTCCGATGCGCACTCATGCTGATATTTTGCGTCTGCCCTGGGTGTCTACCAAAATGTGTTTCCACTCTCAAGATGTAGGTTCACTTTATAGGCAGGATGGGAGGAGAAATGAATTCTCATTTTATGAGAAATATGAAGAGGGGGGAGCAAGAAAGGGGATGTCCCTGATAGCAGTCTTCTGCTATTGCAGGCCAGAGGAGGTCCCTTCCAACACAGACCATTCTGTGATTCTGACAAGAATCGTATCACAGTATCACAGTATCACTAAGGTTGGAAGAGACCCCAAGGATCATCGAGTCCAACCTGTCTCCACAGACCTCATGACTAGACCATGGCACCAAGTGCCACGTCCAATCTCCTCTTGCACACCTCCAGGGACATATTGTTCTGATACCAGCTGGGCTGCAAACTGGGTCCTGTGTACCTCACTGACTTCAGTCAGCATCTCTGAGTTCTGAAATGAGAAGGAAAAGAAAGGTTCTTTATGGCATTCTGTGCACAATAGGTTTAAATAATTTAAATATTCAGGCTTCCAGAGCAGGTATTATATTTGTGGGGGTGGGAAAGCCAATTTCCTTTTTTCCCCCCTCAGTTTTATTTTGTGTTTTGTAGGTGGCCTTTTTCTGTTCTCCTCCGGCATTAATGGTCCAGAGTTTGGCCTGGAAAATTTCTCTGTAAAAATGTATTTAGTTCAGGATTCTGCTATTGTGAAGAAATTTCATCAAATTTAACAAGAGGTATTCAGGCAGGTCCTATTAAAAAAAAATAAAAATGTATCATTCTCCTGCAAAACCTGCCCTAAAAACCTTCCAGAATTTATTCCTGATAGTCTGCAGGTTTCTTTTTCTTTCCACATGACTATATGGCAAGGCTATAACTTTGTATTAAATTCTAACAACTCAAAAAAAAAAGAAGGTATGAAAAGATAATAATTTTCTATTAAATGCTAAAGGCCTTTCCTCCTTGAGGATATAAGCAAGCCCTACAGGAACTGGTAGTTATGCTGCAGATGGATTTTTCAGGCTCAGAGAGCTTGGAGGGGAGGGTGTTTGAGTGCATTAGTATTCACTCCACAGTCTCGCCTGCTGTTCCACATGCACTGCTTTTTGCCTCCATAAACTGTTCTGGATGCAGATCAAAATTATTTAAAAGAATTCACAGGGAAAAAAAAAATCCAGAGCAGCAGTTTCTGTGTATTTCCACATGGCCTTCACTTTCATTGACACTGACTATTAGCTTTTTTATAGCAATACAAAAAAATGATGGCAGAAGCAGAGAAGGGAAAGGCTTCCTCTGATAAGAAAGGGGGTTACATGTCAGAGAGAAGTTCTCACAACAACTCAGAGTGCTGTGAGCTTTCCTTGTGCAGTCAACATCAACAGTTTAAAGCAGCATAACTGAGTTCTTTAACTGAAATGACACTTTCAGTTCTTATTATTGGTAGTGTTACTGCTTTTGCTATTCTTGTTATTATTGTGGTTGTTTTTATTACCTGCATTTACATTGACAAAAGTATCACAGTGTCACCAAGGTTGGAAGAGACCTCAAAGATCATCAAGTCCAACCTCTCACCACAGACCTCATGACTAGACCATGCCACCAAGTGCCACATCCAATCTTCTCTGTTAATCCTTGTTAATAGGATGAATGTTCACTTCCTCCCTTTTTATCTCTAATTTTGCAAGCCCCAAGCCAGTTCAACAGCAGACGTAGCCAAAGAGCCCTGTTGCTGTCTCCTCAAGCTCAAATAATAGCTGCAGGAACATTTATTGCAAAGGTTCATGAAAGATCAAGTGGACAGGACCACCTGCAATACATGACATTATCAAGCAAGTGTTGCTTTGCTCCTACAAAAAAAAGAATCCTACTTCTTACTAATAGCTTGGAAGGAGGAGCCTTTAGTTTCTTGTTCACTGAGACAAGCAGGATTCATGGCCCACCACTGCTGGCTCTAGAGTCCTTCCTCAGTGTTTGTCCTAGTACTGATACTCTTGAACTCTGATCCACGAGAAAAAAGAACATGGTAAAACACAAGCTTTTCTCACAGTACAAAGATGTATTGCCTACTCTGAGAGCAGGTCAGAAGAATTCTTGGAGCTCTAGAAACAGCAAAGTGTCTGGACATCTCCATAAAATAGAAGCGAAGCAAAGCGAAGCGAAGCAAAGCAAAGCGAAGCGAAGCAAAGCAAAGCGAAGCAAAGCAAAGCGAAGCAAAGCAAAGCAAAGCAAAGCGAAGCGAAGCAAAGCAAAGCAAAGCAAAACAAAACAACCACAAAACCCCAAACAAACAACCCAGAAGCTACAAAGTTGAAGGGAAGTATCAAACACAAAATCATCCCAGTGTTTACTGGGAGCAGCCAAGCTTAGGAGAAAGCTGAGAGGGAACCTTAGAATATTTTAGAGGAGTGAATAAAGATGGAGTAAGGGAAGAGCTGCATCTTGCACACACACACATACACACACAAGTCAGTTGCTCAATGTTTAGAATCCTCATTGCAAGAAATACAGCAAACACACGGTGCTAAGTGAGGCACAGTATGGTAGATGCAAAGTCTTTAAATCGGCAGCATTCCCTCGTGGGCAATAGTCGTTTGTTTCTAGGCAATCTCTGTCACAGCCAGGTCCCTGCTGGGTGAAGTGCTGGAATTTGTGCTGGTGCTCTCAGGGTGCCACCCTGCTGTGCATCTGGCGATAGAGAATAAATAAGCATGAAGTCGACAGTTTGGCTTCCACCGAAGCTTAATTTAGCTCACTTCTCAGCGCTGAATAAGAGAAATTAATAGCAATAATTAATAGTTCTTTTAACACACAGAGTTAAGAGCAGCATGCAGTAAGAATGCTAAATCTGGGGAAACTTCAGAGCTGGGAGACAAAAACTATGCAATGCACTCTGCCTTGCCAAGGAGGGACTAAACAAAAGAAAATGTCTGGTCAGAGGGAACAAAGGAATGTGCTGGAGCATCCAAGGAGGATGTAGCGCAGTCCACACCGGCTGGAATGCATCTCCTGAGGAGGCTGAAATTCCTTCCACCTTCTCCCTCTGCCTTTTTTTTGTTGTTTTCAACCTTCTCTGCCAAGAAAAGGACAAAAGCTTTATTATGCCTGAAGTTTGGCCACAAGCAAAAGAACCTAAAAGGTGCTTCAGAGCATTTAGTGCTATTTCTGCAGGACTATGGCAAGCTTTCGGAGTGACTTTTGCCACCATCCACAAAGTGCTTATTTCTTCTGTGTTACTTCACGAAGATCTCCTTTTTCTCTTTGCTCGCACCACTGCACTTCCTTTGAAGCCAGAAGCTGAAGAGCTGACATTGTACATAGAATTTCAAATAAATTCTTATGGCCATTTTGGGGAGGAAACACTGGGTGTTCATTATTGATTTTGTTACTTTCCTGTGCTTGTTTCTGTGTATAGTCACATGCAAGGCTTTTTATGGGTGGTGCTGCACAAAGTCTGAGGAAGGCAGCATGCTTTCTTAACAAACTTCAAAACGGTTTTGAAAGTACAGCAAGAAGGCAGCTGAGAAGTACATTCCATTTTTATAATAATTATACACACAGATATTAAACTAACACAAAAAAAATCTTCCTAGACTACCATGCCCTTCAGACTCATTTCTCACAGGCAGCAGAGGACAGCACAGATGAATCATAGAATCAATAAGGTTGGAAAAGACCTCAGAGATCATCAAGTCCAGCCTGCCACCCGACACCTCATGACTACTAAACCATGGCTTCCAGTGCCACATCCAATCCCTTTTTGAACACCTCCAGAAAGACATAAAGACACAGGGAAGGTTAGGGGGAAATGGGCAGGCTGAGGCTGGCCTGGGTGGCATGGTGAAGGAAACCGAACCCATGGGAAAAGAAAAACAAAGATAATTAGGAGGGAAATAAGCCAATTAGAAAAGAAAGGATCATGTTTCTCTCAAAGGTGTAGTCAAGATGCTTTAACTCAATTCAATGGGAAAAGGAGAGGCTGTTTGAGAAATTCAAAGGATCATGGCACTCATATGCCAGAGGGCATGAGAAAAGCAATACTATAAGTGTCTGAAATTACTGGGTTTGTGATGCTAGCAACACACCTGATAGGACTGACATAAAGATTGCTTGATATTTGAGTGTTATACCAAATATTCCTACTGTGGTTGATTTCCTTAAAAGATTGCACTCTCTCACAGTGATTTTTCTCACCAGCCTCAGTAAAGTCTATACTTGTGGTTCTCATCTCTTATCTTACCTGTGTCTCAGATTCGTCAGCATTCAAAGTCTCTGCCATACTGCAGAGGTTCACTGCCACAAGAAGCAGCCAAGGTCTTTTCATAGATAACTGCCTTTAACTACTTTCCTGGTTGGAAGAGGTACAGCCTAGCAACCCACAGGTGGTAAAACCATTTGGACGTAAATTATATAGGCTGCCCATGCAGCTGCACAAGCCAATAGGTGGTTCACAGTTGAATGAACCCAGTGTCTGAGAGGCTTACATTCAGAGCATGTTGCAAAAACCCCTCAGATGTCCATACAAAATTCCCTGAAGGCCGAGCACAGCATCATTGCTGGCCTGACATCCTTGCGTATATGGAAAACCAGAAGGAGGGAAAATTGGTGCTGTGTTAATACCACCCAAATATACACAATGAAGTCAGACTGAAAGCAGTGAAATTACAGCTGCTCCTCATGAGCTAACAGGGCCATTTTCCTTAACCAGTGACCTCCAATTACAGAGTAGCAAGCAAATTAGGAGAGACAAAAAAGAAAAACCTGTTAGCCAGCAAATCGTACTGGCTGAAGCTTGTCTTGTTTCAGTTCCAGTTTCCATAGCTTTCGGTAAAGTATGTGCTGTCTCTATGGTTAGCACCGGTGTTAACTGGAAATCTTGATTCTGGGAACAAGGCATTCCTCCTTATCAAATGGTTGGGGTTCAGAATGACTTTTTCAGAAGACCCTAAGCTCTTCTTGAGTGCTTAAAGGGTCTGAATCATTGCAAGGTACTTCCTGATGACACAGAGATCAAGCTAGGAAGCAATCAAGGCCAAAAATGGCCAGGGCATGAATCACTACATGAAACTGCCATTTCTCAGTTCCCAGCCCTCCATGATTCCTTATGCTCATGGTTGTTTGCCTGTTGGTTGGAGTGACTGTGAAGTAGGCTGGGGTGTGAATATACAGTGCAGCAGTTTGGTAATCCCCACACAGAGGCACAGGGCTTACTAAACTACAGCCATCTGTGAAAGTTAGGAGTCTGACCCTAGCTGATTCAGGTTGCTTACACAACCTGAAAAATTCATAAAGCCAGATGTGTGGTGTGGTATGAATCCACTTTGACAGGGCACTAGAGAAAATAGTGTTATCTGCAGGTTAAGGGTGTGCCTACACAGGGAACAAGTACTTTACAGATTCACAAGTTTAATTCCCTAGGTAGGCAAGCCTGAACAGCTAAGAATGTGTGGCCTGCTCACACTGAAGCTGGAGGAGATGTTGGCATTGAATTGTTTATGGCTAGTAACTCTATATTCATTCTGTGACTCTAGTCACAATCTTCAAATCCTATAATCCAAATCAAGTCCTGCTTTGACAGGACAAGCTCCATCTTTCCTTCTCTGGATGCACAGTTTGACAAGTGTATTTCTCAGATTTCCAAAATTAGCCAAGGTCCCCATCAGATAAGAAAGAAAAAAGAGGCAAAGTCACTTACAAGATCAAACAAGCCACACGGTTGAAACAAAGATAACCACTTGGGTATGCAGTTTCTTTTGACAACATTGTGAGCTAAATACCTTCTATCTTCCTTCAGTATATGTTGGTGTGAAATCTTTTCCTGAGGGTTTCTTGAGTTATAGGAGAGAAAAGGGTTGGGGAAATGTCTGCAGGGGCTTTTCGCCTACTCAGGCAAAATCTGAAACACGCTTCCCTCCTCCCTGCGCCACTACGCTGCCTGCAGATTAGCAGGTTTCTTTAAGCCTCCACTTACAAAGTTTTCCCAGAGTAGTTCATATCATCAACTCTTACAATTTAAATAGAGAGATTAATTTCTAAGACAGGGCTGTAGCAGCATTGCCAGATTGTTCCCTTCTTGCAGCTCCTAGTATGTTTGCTTTCAGAGGCAGCTGATCTTTTGGAAATCCTTCTTCCCCTTAGTGTGAGAGAAATCTGTTAATGACGAAGCTCTGAGTGTTCTCTTAAGTGCAATGTGTGGTGAACTCTGAGTCCCAAGCCTGAAGCCACAGTCTTCCCACTGTTTGCTGCTTGGGCTCAATAAACATCACTGATATATTGAGATGACTCAGCTACACAGCGTTCACCTGCCAGTACCAACTCACTGGTCTGGATTTGTGAGTTTTTCCAGATAGCAGACAGACTGAAAGAGCAAAGCCATTTATAGACCTGGTGATTATAATGATGCATGGGAACAAAAATAGATTTATAACAATCATAACATCGAGGACAGCAATACAAATAGTGAGGATAAAAAAACAGGGAAAGATAAATATCTGTCTGGAAATACTGCTGCTGAATCAATAAACTGATGCCCTACCAAAAGCATGTCGTTACAGATTGAAAGCAATGTGGTATCAATAACTTTCAGTCTGCCCAATGAAAGTGGTCTTTTTTTCTCCAGTTTTAGGTACTGTTACAAGTTGCAGTGCACCATTTGCGTCAACTAGAAGGCTGTTTCTGCATCATTTTTAACTATGCTTTTTAAAACAAGCTAGACACATTCCTGTAACATGGAACAGACTACTTAATGCCTATACTCACCAGTTAAGGTTTGGTAGTATAAGAAGGCATTCTGATATTTAGGAATAATTAAAAGGACTTAACTTTCAAATAACAACCTCAGGCTGTGTCCTTTCCCTGCTATGGCATCTAGTCACAAACGTGGTTCTTTTAAACACTGCTGGGAACAGCTTGGTTGTAGCATGGACAAGTGTTTATTACAGGGTTTAGTGCCTTGTCCTATGATCCCATGCTCTGCAAAGCACATCTTAACTAATTCCCAAAGGCAAAGTGGCAATGCTGTGAAGCACTTGTGAAAACACTCAAACTACAGTTTAAACCTTGTTAAAGCACAGTTCTTCCCAGAAAAGTGACACTAAAAATGACAGTGTGGGATCCTATATTTATTGTCTATTTGTGATTTCCAGATCAAACACGCTAAGTGCAACTAAATAGCTCCCTCCTAACACCCACAGCCAGCTCCCCAGACTCTGGTGGGATCAGAGAGTTGAAACTTTCATATTCATTGTGATTAAGATCATAGTCTCCTTAGCATCTGCCCAAACCTGCTGTCCTCACTGAAACAGATACATCTTGACCTCCCCCCACTTTCATTTAGCCAAACAAGCTCAAGGAGGATGTTTTCTTCTCATTAACCTGTATGAGTCTTTTCACTGCTTTAAGGGACTAAAACATCTTTGCAGGCAGACCGGCAAATCTAACTCTGAACACAAATGCACGGCAAACTGACCTGTTGAAGGGGATGCCACTTCTTAACCATAGCCACATTTTCAGCTAAAGCATTTTAATAGCTTGTAAATTTGTTTTCTGGTCTGTATAATGGCATGACATATTTCAATCTCTACAAAGTTCTGATGTGAACAATATTCTCTGTGCACATAAATGCAGGTTTATGAGCTACATTTTTATTTCTCTGGAGAGCCAGCTGTTGCATATTTATGGCTAGCACAAGCAATCAGAAGATGCAGCCCAATCCAAAGCTCATTGAAATTCAGTTACACTTCAATTAACTATAGGGTTAGTTGCTACTGTTTCAGTGCCTTTCTTTCTGCTGTGTCTGAGTGGGAAGAAATCAGCCTCACCACCTCCCAGGGACCTCTGAGTCAACCAACACTGGAGCTTGCTGTTCCCAAACAGGAGAAGAGACACATTGCCAAGTCCAGTTTTTGGTCTCTGAGATGATAAAGCTAGTTTGGCTTAAATAAATTCTGCCAATGAAGCTGCTGTAGCATTCAGGTTGACACTTAAAGTTGGCACCTCTATGGAGTGAACAAGAGGACACAGTCTCAAACTGTGCCAGGGGAAGTTTAGGCTTGAGGTGAGGAGGAAGTTCTTCACAGAATAAGTTGTTGGCCATTGGAACAGGCTGCCCAGGGAGGTGGCAGAGTCACCGTCCCTGGAAGTGTTCAGTAAAGGATTGGATGTGGCACTTGGTGCCATGGTTTAGTTGTCATGAGGTGTTGGGTGACAGGTTGGACTTGATGATCTCTGAGGTCTTTTCCAACTTTATTGAGTCTATGATTCTATGAATACCTTAGGTGTGCATAGTTACCCTGACATGGTCAAAGATGG
This sequence comes from Dryobates pubescens, assembly GCF_014839835.1. Taxonomy (NCBI): domain Eukaryota; kingdom Metazoa; phylum Chordata; class Aves; order Piciformes; family Picidae; genus Dryobates; species Dryobates pubescens. The sequence continues at coordinate 13,544,177 of NC_071625.1, read as the reverse complement.
CCAGGTGCAAAACAGTCCTTTCCCCTATACCACAATGAAAATGTAGAAACGTAGGGGTAGATCCTGTTTATCTGCACTGCTGTCCTTTTTCCTGTGCAGTATGTTCATAAAGATAGATAAGAACAGATGCTAAAGTAGTGAAAGGCTCTGACCAGATTACAGGAACAGTTACAGCATCCATTCAGGGTGCCATACAAATGAAGTGGTGACTGCTACCCAACATGTGGCAGCAATACTACCTCAGGTGGTAGGGTTCTCATGCCAGCTTTCACATCAGCTTTTGCAAAGAACTCATCACCAGTTCAACTGTCTGGAGGTTTTATTGTCCTTGTGAGTGTATTCAGCATCTGTTTCAATGCTAAGTTGTGCTTGATGGGTGTTCAAATGGTTACAGATGTGTAAGCAGGAATGTGCCAGGCCGTCGGCCGTCCTTGAAGATGATGGTTTCCTGACTTAGCATAGCTGAATTTTTGTGAAACAATATACAGACTTTTTCCACTGCACTCTTTTGCCAGTCCTGCACAGCCTTGTGACTCAAAGGGGCAAAACTTCACAACCCAGAGCCAATGTGGGCCCCAGATTTCTAATGCTCGAGAGCCTGAATAACCAGAGCTGAGGTTTTGGTCTGGCCTGTGAAAAGGGAAAGAAAACCATCTGTGAAAACTGGAGGCAAATTTGGGTTTGGCTTCTACCCTAGGATCCCACAGCCTCCCATAACTACTTTCTGAATATCGGCATGTTGGGAGAAGAAATCCTTTCTCTGCACCTTTTCTTGGAAAGCCATGCTCAACTCCATGCCTGTTACACGCAGGTTCCACAGGACTTTGGGGGAACCCTCTGAGCAATTCAGAGAGACAAGACCAGCAGGCTTTGATCCTTAGGGCTGTAGAAGAGTGCCCTTTTCTATCTAGAAGTTGGGGAAGGACGAACGGGCTCTGAGCAGGGCTTGTCCTATGGGAGAAAAACACTGAACATCATTGGAAATTCACAACCACACATGCAGAAGATGCATAGAATTCCCACGGGTCTCCTCCACACAAAGCCCCTCTTGGCTGATGCTGGCTGGTAGGTGGCCTGGGCAGCCAGACACCCCCCCGTATCATGCAGGCCAGCCTTGGCAAGCAACAATGCATCCATTCCTTGCATTCCTGCCTCGGCGGAAGCAACAGGGATCCTCCTTCCCTTCAGCTTCCCCCTCCCTTGCCTGCGCTTCCCAGCCAGCCCCTGGCGAGCCAAACGGTCCCCTCTTCCTCCCCGGGAAATGGCAGCCCCGGGTGTTGCCGAGGGTGGCAGAGCTGGTTGCCACTGAGCCCTGGGCTCAGCCTCCAACAGTGATTTTTAACCATGCCCCCTGGGACGCCGAGGGACCTGCTGTGGCCCCGGAGTGTGGATCTCCCCTCCAAGCCAGCTGCTCAGGGGAGAGGAGGGGAGAACCGACAGACAGCCAGAGCCAAATAAAACCCTCCCCTGGCCAGCCCCTGATACGCCCTTCTGCATTTTTCCATTCTGTGGTTACAGCACTCAAAGGGTTCCATTAAGTCATCAAGTTTTACAGGTTCCTTAAAAAAAAAAAAAGGCAGGGGGAGAGCGAGAGAGAGAAAAGTTTGGTCATGGTAAAAAATGAGTGATCAAAGCTGAGCCAAAGCTTCCTGTTACACCGGGACTATATATATATCGAGTCTTTAATGTTGGGGGGTGTAAGCAGGCTGCTAGGAGACTGGAGCGGGAGCTGACTCTCTGCCTGATTTCCCAGCTCGCTGAGGTTTCTTCCACCGACCACAATGAACAAGTTCCTGTGCTGCACGCTTGTGGTAAGTCCCTTCAGAGAGGTAGATAGGCTTTAAGATGCGCTACAGCCTCAGAGATCAGGCTGTAAACACACACGGCTTTTCTTCGGCGTGTCCTTTGTTTTGCTGTTTGGCGTTTTATTCCCCGTCGGATTTTTTGGTGATTGTTTTGGGTTTGGGGATTTTTTTTGTCTTCTCTCCATTTTCTTGGTAAAGCCTTTTTGTTTCATCACATCGGGCTATCCTGGTGAAGTTTGGAGCGGGATGAACACATCCAGCTCCAAGGAGGCATCCCATTCTTAAGGTAGTGTCATGATTTGCTTTGCTTTTGCCTTTTACATTACCTTCCTCTCTCCTTTTGGAAGGTCTCATCATACTGGGCTGACGCACAGCACTGTATCTAGGAATGAATTTAGAAACTGGAGGCTGGGGTGCTTTGTTTCAATGTACAAAAACTCCCAACCCTGCCTGTTTCTGTAATCTCTGCTGCAGTGGAACTGATCAGTATCTCAGATACTGGGCTGGCTTTCTCACCCGGGAAAGCCACTAGAAACTCCAGAAAATAAGAAGGAGGGGAAAAAAAGAAGGCAGAAATGTGTGGTGCTTGTTTTGGCTTATAGAATCCAACTTCATATGCAAGAAAGTGATGAATTAGTAGCTGTGTCAGTAGCTATTACAGAAAATGCTGTGTTATTACATCTGGTACAAGCCCCTGCTTTAGTAAGTTTTTGTTTACTTGATAATTTAGCAGGATGCTTCCAGATGCAGATGTCAGCAGTGCAGCAAATCTTTCCAAATGCCATTTAAGCCATTTAGCTGTATTGAATTCTGTATGATGCCAGATTAATTCAAACCTCTGTTAAAGTCTGTTTGGAGGCTATTCATCCTCTGGATAAGGAAACATTTGAAGAAAAGCATTTAAAATAATATTCAGAGCAGGCTGTGGTACATGCCTGCACAGTAACTTGTTCCTGGGTTGTTTTGGTGAGTACAGTAGCATTAATGTTGTGGTGGAGGGTTAGAACTGAGTTCCATTTATTCTGAAAGCTCTTTATAAATGCGAGATTTCCGAGATCTGATGAGTAATGCATGTTTATTGCTCTCTGTGCAACTTTCTGAAAGAGCTTTTTGAGAGGGGGGGGAGGAGAAAGAAGATTAATAGTGCAAGGGAAGCAAAAAATTGCCAGGCTTGTGGTTCAGCAAACTGAAATGCAGGACAACTTTTTCATTGCATGGGGGATATTGTGCCTTCTTTGTCCCTATGAAAGCGCAGGCAGTCAATCTGGGAATTTCAGCAGCAGCCTGTTACCAGCTTGGCTTCTTGTCTGTGGCTGTCATTAAATAATCACCTTGATATTGTGATTTTGATCAGGGCAATGTGCCTTGTTCGTGTTGTCCCACAAAGTAATAGTGTTTGGTCGAGTTCACCCTGATCCTCTGGTAGATGAGTCTTGGGTCTGAAATACACCAGTGGCAGGAGCATATACTCAAGAGCTGCATCATTCCACCCTTTTCCAATTTATTACTATTTAAAAGCAATTGGTTAAAAGTAGTGGTGTTTAAGCAGTTTCAGTGAAGTTTAGCTACTGTCAGATGTGCTGGAGCTCAGAAAAGTAGCTGCAGCACCTATTGGAGCACTTGTAGGAGGCACAACGGCAGTTCAAAGTTGTGCGCGTTTGGCTCGCGTACCTTAAACCTAGTTTGAAGACACCATGGCTAAAAAAAGCCTCTTTGGACACGATGTACATTTAGCCTTGGCCTCTTTCTAAAGTTTAAGAAAAGGGGACCTGCTGTGGTGGGGCATGCATGTATGTGTTGATTGCTGGAACACTGAAACTGCTTACAAACAGCAAAGCATTATGAAAGGGGTCTGAATTGAAAGCAGTTCCCCAGAGCTGGATGTTGTTACTTGTCACGTAACTATCTCGACCCTTAAACTTGACCTTTCTCTATTTTGATCTCTGGGTGCATGTGACACGCTTTTTCTGGCCTGCCTGTTGGGTTTGCTGTGTGTAGGCAGCAGTGGCTTTGCAGCCCATGAGGGTAGGAGTTATCTTTCTGTCTGACTTTCTCTCTGTCTGTCTGCATGTTTGTTGGTTAAAAATAAAACACCAAGGCTACCAGGAGAGCTTTTGAAATATATTGTAGCAATTAAAGTAACAGCCACTGCTCAAATCTCACAGAAACTTCATTTTTGCTCCTTCTGTATTTAATGTTTGTGCTAGGAGGTTTCCTGCTGTCGTGGTCTTCCTGGAGAAAAGCACCTGTTTGCACACAGTACTGGACATACTGTTTCTCTAGCCAGATGGTCAGTTGTTAGCAGTTCTCTCAGTGCAAAGGCAGACTGTACTCATGGTGGTAACATCCCAGGCTTGGATGAACTCTAAATCTCCTTCTCTGGAGACTTTCAAGACCCATCTAGATGCGTTCCTGTGCAGCCTGCACTAGATTCTATGGCCCTGCTCTGGCAAGGGGGCTGGACTCCATGATCTCCAGAGGTCCCTTCCAACCCCTAACAGCCTGTGATCCTGTAAATCCTGCTGTCACTCTGGTGGATAGTGTTTCAAAATATGGGTTATGGATAAGATGCATCTTTGGGAGAGAAGTCTGTTAGTCTTTTCCTGCTTTCTCACTCCACAGGCTTCACAGCAAACATAACTAATATAAAGGAAGACTTTCAATTTAGCGCTTTGCTGATACAAGGTAAAGCTGCTCTGCAGCTGAACAGCATTTTCCTACCACTGAAAACCAATCAGTAGTTTAGACCCCCTAAACTGCTTTGTGAATGACAACTCATGGTGCTTCCCAAAGTCTCTGTGAGATCTGAATGGTTGGCGTGTTACTGTACTGACAGAGAAATGAAGACAGTGGTTGATAGCATCGGTTTTGCATACAGGTGGCTTGGAAGAGTCACTACTTACATTCCTTATGTAAAAGAATAGCCTCCAATTTACAAAGCATCTTCCATACAAAGGTAGGTCCCATTATGTCCAAGTGAGTGGACTGTGTTGAAGCAGTTGGCAGAATGCTGAAAGAGCTTTACAGGCTAAACTCCAGCCACCAAAAATGACTCAGTTTTAGCTTTCACTGTGTACCTGATGCTCATCTGCCTGCAGCTACTCACAGCATAAGAAGTGCTGCATAGCTGTTGGCCCAAACAGATTAAATTTGGTGATTGCATGGGGCACCCTAGCAAGATGAGGAGAATGAAAATCAAGCCACCCAGATGGAAAGGAGTAATTTCTTCCTAGATGACAAATATTGTATGCTGGTTGTTCGCAATAGATGGCCATGGATCCGATTCAGCATGGCACTGTCACGTGCTGGATTTTTCAGATGCTGTTTTGAATTGGCAAGCTATTGTAGTAAAAATGTGTGGGTTTACATATTTTATAATTAATATTTTGAGATGCTGTTTTGAATTGGCAAGCTATTGTAATGAAAATGTGATTTTTAATGTATTTTATAATTAGTATTTCCTGGCAGTGGTATCTTCAAACCCCGCCATTCACTGGTTTACAAGATGTATTCACAGGCTCAAGTATTGGGTTGTGGGTTTGACATCTAAAGACAGTTAAATGATTTAAGCACAGATCTAACATTTCCAATACAACAATTCAAATCAGAAATACAGGTGCTGTGATCTGTGGGTTTCCCACAAATGGGATTCCATGGCAGATTAGCTAGGGACTCAGGACTTGCTCCTCTCTCTGGTATCTTCCCAGATGCTGTGGCTGTATTTCGAGCAGTCCTTGGCTCAGAGAGGGCTAGGGAGCCTCTCTCTTGTGTGCTACATCGCTGGGCTGCAGCCTCTTCTGGGATTCAATTCCCCTGGAGCTTTTCCCCTTTCTGCCTCAGTCCAGGTGCAAGGCCTGGGTGAAGTTGTTGGTCTGCTAGAGCAGGTTTTCAGCTGCTATTCAGCCAGCATTTGGCTCTTGTCTCTTTGTGGTAAGCAGGCCCACAGCGGCTACTCCAGCAGCATTTGGCTCTTGTTGCTGTCTGGGTGAGGACAAGGCACTGACTTCTTGGCTGGTTTAAATACTGTCCCAAGATCATTAATAACTTTGGTAACACAGAACCCTGGTAACTGGACCTATGAGATGAGGCATCTGCAAACACGGCCAGGGGCACACACGCAGTTCACAGCTGTGTTACAAAGTTAATCGCACGTGGTACATGTTTATCTGGACCCCAGGAAGTGTCCAGCTTTGCACATTCACAGGTGCTTAGCCCATTGTCTTGGCTAGAGCATATCTGGGGGGGTTGACCCTTCAGGACAGTATTGGTTAGGAGGACCTCTTTAGTATCATCCAGTGCTACATATTGCCGTTGGGATTTCTCTGGGGTCTGGGCACAGTTTCAATGAGGCATTCTGCCTAAAGGATGAAGGTAAGTGAAGGCCTTCTGCCTCAGCTTTATCCAAGTACTTTGTGTAGAGAACAAAGTGGGCGAGTTGTGTGGTTTTACTTTGAACCCAATGCAAACACTAGGAGCAATATGACAGATGCCTTGAATGATTATTTATCACACAGGAAAATGTGCTTTGGAATAGTTGTGGAATGCAAAACAGAAACAGATTTATCTTTCTCAGCAAATTAAACATTCTCCTTTGGTCTACATCCCAGAACCACAAAGCCAAGCTATATAATAATATTTTCATATGCTGAAAAGCCACTTTCTTTTCTCTCTCAAAGCAGTGATTTAAGGGGATGATGCTTGAAGGATTTTTGCTTTATGTGCTTTGTATTCATTTTAATTCAACAAGAAAAAGCAAGTGGTTCTTTGCCTTACATTTAAAGATGAAAGACAAGGGCGTGTACTTTTTTTCATGCCCGAGATCTGAAATGAAATTTTACACTCTTGTTGTTCCTCTTTCAACAGCATCTTCTAAGGACTCAGACAAATGGACTGCACAGGTCTTTTATGTAAGCATTGTGTATGCTGACATAAAGATGGTATAGAAAAATACATTATCAGGCCTAACGTGCTGAGGGACACAGTCAAATAATTGGCTTTTAACCTTGGGTAACTAGTTTTGAATAAGCTCCCAGTATTTACTTGCATGACACTGATTTATGTTAGATTCATATTTCAGAATAGAATAGAATAGAATAGAATAGAATAGAATAGAATAGAATAGAATAGAACAGCATAGCATAGCATAACATAACATAACATAGACTAGACTAGACTAGACTAGAATAGAATAGAATAGAATAGAATTAACCAGGTTGGAAAAGACCTTCGAGATCATTGAGCCCAATACCATCTAATCCACAGTTCAACCAGATTCTTCACACAGAGACAGCAGCTCTGAAAGGCACCCAGGATTTGGCCCAAGGAGTTGGATGAGGACTGAGTTTTTCAGTCTTTTCAGAATGGAGCCCATGACACTAGACCTGAATTTCAGTCAATAGATTAATAAGTTACTTGATTCTGGGTTTCTTGTAGCTATTTTGTTACTGATTGCATTTCATACTCATGGAACAAAAAAAACCCCAGCCTCTGGGATTGTTTTGGTTTTGTAATTAAGCCTTGCATTTCACTACCCTGAGGAAAATCATTGATTGCACTCTGATCATAGACTAACAGTTAATTCATTGAGACAGATAAGATTTTGAGCATCACTGTCTTCCATTGGTGTTGGGATATAAAGGGTTTACTTAGGGTTTAAAACTGAAAGAAACTGCCCAGGTCTCTTCATCTGTTCCCCAGCTCTTCCAGGAAACCAAATTGTGTAGTTGCTTTTAGAAATGGTTGGGAGCTATATTTAAACTACTTGGATTTCTTGCACCTGCTTTGCAGTAAAAGGCTGCTCCTAAACTTCCCCTGATGAGAGAATCCCCTTGTCACTTGCCAGCATTATCCTTTAACAGAGAAAGTTCTCCCTCTGTTCGCTATCTGTACTGAATCTGTTGGTACTGTGTTGACTCACCAAGATGTTGAACAAGTCAAGATCATGTTCAAGATGAAGCTCTCCATTTGCTTCTAAACTTTCTCTGTACCTCTTCTGATCTGAATTAACCTTTCCTAAAGAAAGATGAAGAGACTTTTACACCATCTTCTGAATGACAGATCCATGACTTTGGCCAAGCGTAGCACCTGTCAGTGCTCCAGCTTTGCTTTCTGAGGGCTTAAAGGGTGAGCATGCTCATTACCCCTACTTCTGATTTCAGTAAACTTTTTCCTTTAAAATTGGAGCATGCCTTCTTCTCTAGCAAGAGCAAAACAAGCCAGTGCCAGCATGATTACAGGAGAAATCTTGCTTTCTGTGAAGCTTTTGGGAAAACCAATGTTCAGAACTAGTAAGTTCCGATCATGGCATTTTCATGTGCTCTAATAGTGCTACTTGTTACAGCAGAGATGCAGGTGTCTGGTACATAGCCCATATTTAAGTAAGGGCACTCAAGCCAATCATAAGTTTTATGTGGCTGAGAATCTGCTACCAAGTTTAGGATGAGCTATGTCAGGAATGACATAAAATGCATTCAATTACCATTTGAATTTGATTTGGGAGCATGCTTTTGAAGGACCTCTCCTGATAGTCTTAATTGACTGTGTTTTTGTTTGCATATCAGAGCAGTCCTGGAGTGCACAAAGTGGATTTACAACAGTAAACTGGATTGATGAAAGCAGATCCAGACAGGGGCTCCAGAGGTGCACCAGGTGCACTGTGACACTAATGCATGCTCAGTTCATGACAGCAGACTGGAGTCCAAAATACCCACCCCGTGAATCACGCATAATGTGAGTGGCAGGTGTTTGGCACCATCTGTTTTGCTCTGCAAGTCTGCTGTAACAGGTGATCCAACTTGCTCATGTAAGCACAAATTCAGTGCAGTTTAGGCTAGGAAAAAGGACAAATTAGTTATGCTCCCCTCTGGCTTATTCTGTTTACTGGGGGGACAAGAAGAGGCTTTTCAATCTTTTTGTGCCAAGTTACTGCAGTAAAACTAGTACAAAATACACAGACTCACAGAATTGTCAGGGCTGGAAGGCACCTCAAAGATCATCCAGTTCCAACCCTGCTCCCATGGGCAGGGACACCTCACACTAGATCAGGTTGCTCACAGCCACATCCAGCATGGTCTTAAAAACCTCCAGGGATGAGGCTTCCACCACATTCCCTGGGCAACCTGTTCCAGTGTCTCACCACCCTCATGGGGAAGAACTTCCTAACATCCAATCTGAATCTACCCATTTCTAGTTTTGCTCCATTCCCCCCAGTCCTGTTGCTACCTGACACCCTAAAAAGTCCCTCCCCAGCTTTCTTGTAGCCCCCTTCAGATACTGGAAGGCCACAATAAGGTCTCCTCAGAGCCTTCTCTTCTCCAGACTGAATAACCCCAACTCTTTCAGTCTGTCTCCATAGCAGAGGTGCTCCTCTCATTGCCTTCCACAATTCTTCCTGCATTTTTTGCACATCTTGGTGCAACAGATTGGTTTTACTTTGGCACTTGATGGAGGCTCCAAGATAACTTCTGACTTTCAGACTGTGTATTATTTCAGTTACTTATCTGTGCTAGGTGTTTTCAGTCTGCATAGAAGACAGCCTTGCAGATCTCTTAAGTATTATTAAAGTATCTACAGTAGTCTTATGAAGAAGCGTGGTATGGGGGACTGGAGTCTAGAAGTGCACTTAACAACATACGGATGGCTGTACTGGCTTTAATGAAAAAAACTATCCAGAACAAATGCCCTAAAAAGCTCCTGTCTATGGCAGCAGATGATAAGGGATGCAGAGAAGAGATGGAAGAAAAAAAATCAGAAAAATAGTGGTATTTTTCTAAAATACTCCTCCAGATTCAAGCTATTTGTGTTGTGGTACTTCCTAATCAAAAAATTGTTTGGCTGGTTTTGGTTGGGGGCTTTTGTTTGTTTTGTTTTGGGGTTTTTGGGGGGGGTGGGTTTTTGCTGGGTTTTTGGTTTGTTTTGTTTGGGTTGTTTTTGGTTTTGTTGGTTGGTTGGTTGCTGTTGTTGTTTTTGGTGTTAATAGCCCTCTTTATTTTCCTTCATTACTATTTCAAGTAACATTTTGAACTCGAGCAGTTACGGTGTCCTGTGGCAATGAGCTTACTATACTGATAGGACCACAGTAGTCAAACAGCAATAGTAATCATAGAATCAATAAGGTTGGAAAAAACCTCAGAGATCATCAAGTCCAACCTATCACCCAACACTTCATGACAACTAAACCATGGCTTTAAGTGCCACGTCCAACCCCTTTTTGAACACCTCCAGGGATGGGGACTCCACCATCTCCCTGGGCAGCACATTCCAATGGCTAACAACTCTCTCTTTGAAGAACTTTCTCCTCACCACCAGCCTAAACTTCCCCTGGTGCAGCCAGAGACTTGTGCCCTCTTATTCTGGTGCTGGTTGCCTGGGAGAACAGACCAACCCCCACCTGGCTACAACCTCCCTTCAGGTAGTTGTAGAGAGCAATAACATCTCCCCTGAGCCTCCTCTTCTCCAGGTGAAACAATCCCAGCTCCTTTAGTCTCTCCTCACAGGGCTTGTGCTCGAGGCCTCTCCCCAGCCTCGTTGCCCTTCTCTGGACACGTTCAGGAGTCTCAATGTCCTAGTAACGCTCAACTAGCTCTATGTTGAAAATCTTATACAAAATGTTCTGGTAAAATACTGAGATGCTGATTGCATTTACAGCTTTAGTTTTACTGAAGAATCTTTGGCCATAACTGTTGAAAGAGTTGGATGCCTCATACATATGGCTCAGCCACTGGCTGATGCATCACAGCAGCTAGATAATGTGTGCTGGGAAAGAAGGCAAGACAGCTGTGATGTGCTTTAAAAAAAATCCCCACAAACTAAACATCAAATGCAAAGAGTGGTTGCCCTTTTAGGGATGCTGATTTGTTAATCCTAGTACAGTGATTGGCTATGCTCATTTAGATGAAGAGTCTTCTGGTTGTCATTAAGAGGTCATAGCTTCCAAAGGCAGAACTTCCCGTGGTCTCACATGCATATTGTTCAAGTGTTTTATATAATTATATTTTTTTTTGCTCAATTTTTAAACTCAATCCCTCTCAAATTGTGTTCAATGGCTTTCATTTCTTACTGGCTTGCTTCACACAGCTGTAGGTTCTTCCTGAAGGAAGTGCTTGCGTTTTTCCTGACGAAACCCATGTTCCCACACCCTGATTATTGAAATTAAATGACTTTACATGCTGAATCATCCCCTGCAGCAAAACTTCTCACCTGCCTCATATATAATTTCCAATATAAATGGTTGAGTAAGGAATATAGAGCAAATCTTGTTCTTGCTCCTGCATGTTGCAGAGCAGATTTGAGCAGTCATTAAATGATCCACCTTAACCATTCAGCCTGAAAATGTTTCACCAAGGGCAGAGACATGACCAAGAGCACAAATTCTACTGCAGCGAAAGCCTGAGACTCCTTGTGAGCCGTGCTTTGCAGAGGAGGAGAGATGGAGTTTCTGCATGAGGATGTGCTGCCCACATGTCTGGTTGCTGTCCCTAATAATTTTCAGAGTCAGATTTTCATCTGTGTTGTGCATTGTCTTGGGTTTCCACAGACATCTGCAGGAAATGTAGGTAAATGCTTGTCTTTGTCATATCTGTGCCACACGTTGCAGTCTGTTAGGTTAAGGTAACATATACATCCAGGGAAGTCTTTGACTCTGGAATGCTACATCATCTGTCACTGATGCAGGAGAAAACCTGACTGTTCACATCAACAATTAATGGGATTACCAGGATTTCCTTATTGCTGGAGCAATACCTGCAGATTTACCAAGGGTGGGTGCATTTTCCATTGGTGGAAAGCCATTCACTATCAAAAAATGTGCTGCACCCTCTTGCTAAATAGATAATTTTAAACAGGTCCAGGCATTTAAGAGAGCTGGAGTGGGACCTGGCTGTCAATGACTGAGGAATTTCTCACAGTGACAGAAACAGTGCATTCAGGCCACAAGAGCAAGTGGGATCTTCACAGTTGTAGAAGAACTTACAGGGTTTGGTCAAGGGTAGCTAGAAGAGGCTGTGGGGAGTATCCATACTATCTGCATTTAATTCTTCAGCATGTCTAAGTATAGCTGTAAAAAGTGCATTCATAGAGAGGCAACAGGAGAATGAACCTTAGAATCTTTTCCTGTGCTGTAAGAGTTCCTAACTTAGGCACCTAATATTGCTTGGGGAAAGGACTGCGGTTTGTACTAATGCAAATGAATGATTAAATTGTCTTTTCCACCCTCAGTAAGATTGTGACTTAAGAAGTGTCATGCTGTGGCAGAAGCAATGCCCTTAGATGAAGCCTCTTTAGGAAATATGGAGTCTGAATTAATAAGAGGAGCTAGCTCCACTTACACTTTGGGGACATCCTCATTGGAAAAGGGGAAAATATGTTCTTGAAATTGACCTGACAACTCGGTGCTAGCTGACTGGGATTAAAATAGCAACCAAGACAAGTCAGCTTGATCGATAATTTGAATGGATGCATTAAAAACAAAAAGAGTCTTAATTCAGAGAGAGTTTGCTCCATATTTACGAGATGTCCAAGTTTTAGCAGAGAAGTGGCACGGAGCCTGGTTCTCAGCGGTGAGAGTGAGCTGCCAGCAGATCCCATGAGGCTTGCAGCAGCAGTCAAGGACTACCTGAGAGTTACTTTTTGAGAGGCTGGTGAAGTCACAGTGCCAGATTTTCAGTTACAAGATATGGAATGGAGGTTGTCTCTGCAGAAGGGCAGGATCATCTCAGGTTGCTAGATCCTAAATTGCACCATCAAAGCAAACTGTGGCAGCAAGCAGAAGGAGTGCAGCTGTCATATGTGCCACTACTAAACCACGTCCTCACGACAGTCATAAGCCACTGTTTTAGATGGGAAGTCAAAGCATGAGCCTGGCCTGTTCCAGCTCATGCCATTAAGTTCTTAATGTACCCTTCATAAACTGCAACTGCAACATTCTTTAGCTCTGTCCAAAGCTGCATCTTCATACTTAATGTAGCTGCCACTTTTTATCCCCAGGCCTGCATTTCAGTGCAAGATTAAATGGAAAGCATTAAAAAGTAACCTATACCCTTCTGTCATCCACTGGTGGTAAAAAGAAATATGATAGGCAATCACCTTTAAAAGTTATCTGAGGTAATGGTGCGGCACACTCGTGGTCAGATTTGTATGCTGAGAGACCGTTTCTTTTGCATCTGAACTACCTGATACTTAAGAACTCAGTGAGTGCATAATCTCCACCTTGCTGTCCGTGAAATGCATTGCAAATGAAGCTAATAGCCCACATTCTCTGGTGCCTGGCAGTAAAAGGCCGTTCCTCAGTGATAGTAAAAGGGTGTGAACGGGAGAGTAGGATCTACACCTTTGGAAGAAGGAAGTACTTAACTTGGGAAGATTTGCTGGATACCATCCTAAAATTTTCCCGTTGGAAAATGGACATGGGAGACTCCAAAGGATGGCTAGTGTCTTATCAATTTCTGATACAAATGTGTGTTTTGAAGACATGGTAGGACTCATAAGCTCGCTAGAATGTGGGTTTCTTTGGGACCACAGTGCTCCCCAGAACTGAAGCAAGCAATGTTTTATTTTCCCGTTGCTAGCTTTTGGACATTTCTGTTGGGTGGACCATCCAGGCCGACTCTCCCCCCAAGTACACCCATTACGACCCAGGGACATCTCGTCAGCTGCTGTGTGACCAGTGTCCTCCTGGAAGCTACGTCAAGAAGCACTGCACCGCCAGCAGCCCGACGCAGTGTGCCCCGTGCCCGGATCAGTACTACGCCGAGGAGTGGAACAGCAACGACGAATGCCAGTATTGCAGCACCGTCTGCAAGGAGCTGCAGTTCGTCAAGCAGGAGTGTACCAGCAGGCAGAACCGCCTCTGCGAGTGCGTCGAGGGCAGGTACCTGGAGCTGGAGTTCTGTCTGAAGCACACCGAGTGTCCTCCCGGGTTCGGCGTGGCACAGCCAGGTATGTACCACACATCGACAGGCAAAGACTTAATCAGAGCTCTGCTGCGCATTGACGACTTGGGGCAGTCACAGGAGTAGGAAGGAGGCTCGTCCAGATGCAATTGCAGGACAGTAAATTGCAAAGCCAATTGCACCTGTTCTCAGTCTGCATCCTTTGGATTGTCGCCAAAGGACCTTTTCTCAGTGGAATACCCAGCTCCTGCTGTAATATATATCTTAATGGCAGTAGCAAATGTAGCAAATTGCACTCTAATGAGCAGCATGATGGATTGCCTCTCTTAAAGGAGCATTATCTGGAGTGTAGTATATGTATGTGTGATAAATAATAATGTTTTTAATTTTAAGATCTGCTGTTTCAAGCAACTGTGTATCTTGACAAACACCAGGAGCACTATGTCTTTGACACCAAGTGTGTAATTACAACAATATTAATACAGCTTTACCATCACGGCAATATGGGACAATAATTAATTATCAGCAACTTAAGTGGAACTCTTTGGGAAACTGCTACTATTATCAACCAACCAACCACTGGTGAGCAGGCTGGCACTGTGCTGTATGTCTGGTGGGGATACAGAGGGAAGCAGAGCTTCTCAGTGCAGTGTATTCCTAATTTAAAACCACAGAAATTGTTAAAGCAATAGGAAGTTCTTCTCTCAAAACAAACTATATCATTTATGAGGGTGATGGAGAGCAAGAACAGGCTGCCCAGGTTGTTGCTGGAGTCTCCTTCTCTGGAGACTTTCAACATCCATCTGGATATGTTCCTGTGTGGCCTGCCCTAAGTGGTCCTGCTTTGGCAGGGGGTTTGGACTCAATGATGTCCAGAGGTTCCTTGCAGCCCTTACCATTCTATGATTCCATGATTTATCATCTGGCAAATCTCATGGCCCAGTTCAGCTCTAGTAATTAATACAGTCTGAAAGATTTTTAAGCTGTCATTTGACTGGAGGTTGATAAATGCTCAGAGAAGAGCACTGAGAAAGACAGTATAGAAAATCAAAGTGTCTCAGACACAAATCCATAGGGAACCGGCCTCCACACTCCAGAACTACTTCTCTAGGAGCTATGTATATAGGGAGAGAAACACTAGGGCTGCGCTGTAGATTCTACAGCAATGCTGGATGACAAGTTGGAAGTCCCTTCTTGGACTATGAACATCTCATTGGAGAACTCCTTTGACGTAAGGAGTAATGTCGCTGCTGTAGCTGCTCATTAGTCCCTGAGTAATCGTTTAACTAAGAATTATCCTGATGCCCTTGCCACTGTGAAGCATTTCTACCCTGTTTCCATATTATAAACCTTCATTAACCTCAATCGTTATACCCAGGGGCTTGGGTTAATGAGTTTCTACCATACCTTGGCAGCAAGTCAAAAGAGGCCAGAAAAAAAGGCTCTCAGAAAGACCATTTGGGAGATGAACAATGAAGTGCAAATTGTCTGAGCAGCCAGCCTGCTGCATTGCTGGGAGCACAGTGAAACTGTGGCGAACAAACACGAATCCCTCGGTCTGGAAGAAGATAAATTGTTGAATCATGTCATTTATTGGAAAGTTGGTTTCCAGAAGACCATCAGACTGAACCAGCTAAACCCGACAGCAGACCTCAGAAAAGGCATGAAAACACTGTAAAAATAATTGCATCCCCCTGTGTCAATAGTCAGTTTTTGAGGTGAGGCATCGACTGAGAATTTAATAAGCATGGACCACACTGTTCCTGCTTTCTGCCATGTGATAGCCTTGAACTTTGTAACCATGTAAATTCAGGTGAAATAAAACCTCCTAGGAGTGGAAAAGTATGCTTTGGCTGCCGCACAGGGAGATGGTGTGGTCCGGTGTCTCCTCCAAAGCTTAAAGCATTAGAAATCTGTTTCCTCACTGCCAGATGCTCGTGATTATGTTGGGCAGATCACTTGGCTTCGGTATTCCCCTTCTGAGAGTGCAGATTAAGGTACTGTTCCTTTGCTGCGGTCGGCCCTGTGCATGGCAGAGTTTGTAGCAGCAGTGCCCCGGGGAAGCAGCAATTCCGGGCAAATTGGTGGGAGCGGCGGCAGGGTGACCGGGCTGCAGGGATTTGTGCCCTGAGCGAGGGCAGCCGGATAAGCAAGAGTGAAAAGCTGGCAACGCTGAGAGGTGACTTTAGGCTCAACCCTGAGACGCTGAGAGATTACCTGCTTTATTTCCCTCCTCTGCCCCAAGGGTTAGAGGGGAAGCTCTGAGCAGAGCGGAGCACCGTTTGCAGGGATTCTCTTTCCTCACTGCCAGAAGGCAGTAGCAGCGTGTCTGGAGCAGGGAAAGTTGCTAAAAATCCAGATGTCCCAGGAGAGCTCAGGTGCAGGTGTTGCTGGAGTTCCATACAGCCCAGAGCTGCAAGCGCCTCACATTGTGCGAGAAAACTGCTGCTGGAGGCTGGGTTCTGGCTGCAGAAATAAGAGGATTTTGGGGGGGAGGTTGCAATAGACAGAGCCTCTAATTTTCCTGATGCATGACAACTAGAACTTTATTTCACTTGCTGTCTGATGAAAGAAGTGCTTGGTCAAGTGTCTCAAGTTCTTTATTTCACAGCTGGTTGAAATCCATACCCTTTTTCTTTAAGGAGGTGCCCCAAATAAATAACATTTACTTGAAAGCTGCCATTAAAATAAGCATCTATGTAAAATAAGCACCAGTGTAAACACTTCCAAAGCACACTAGATGGAGGCATTTTCTTAGTCAAAGAGAGTTTCCAATTACTTAATAATAATCATTAAGTCTAAGCATGTGCTTAAGTTCATTTTCAATAATCTTATATTAGATATTAGGCTTTAGGGACAATGGAATGGAATGGAATGGAATGGAATGGAATGGAATGGAATGGAATGGAATAGAATAGAATAGAATAGAATAGAATAGAATAGAATAGAATAGAATAGAATAGAATAGAATCAACAAGGTTGGAAAAGACCTCGGAGATCATCAAGTCCAACCTGTCACACAGCACCTCATGACTAACTAAACCATGGCTTCCACGTCCAGTCCCCTCTTGAACACCTCCAGTGATGGGGACTCCACCACCTCCCTGGGCAGCACATTCCAATGGCAAATTACTCTTTCTGGGAAGAACTTTCTTCTCACCTCTAGCCTAAACTTCCCCTGGCACAGCCTGAGACTGTGTCCTCTTGTTCTTCTCCAGGCTAAACAACCCCAGCTCCCTTAACTTCCCCTCACAGGGCTGTGCTCCAGACATCTCCCCAGCCTCGTTGCCCTTCTCTGGGCATGTTCAAGTGTCTTAAACTGAGGGCCCCAGAACAGGACACAGTACAAAAGGTGTGGCCTAACCAGTGCAGAGTACAGGGGCACAATTGTTTAAATGTTTGACTTGTTTAAATGTTGACTGAATAAATCTGAATTAAGAGTTGCCAGTGCTGTTATTTTTCTGCCCCTGATGGTTAGACTGTTTGCATTGCTTGGATTAATTTCCCTCCTGTGATAGAACCATATATTGCCATTCTGTTGTTGTATCATACATTTGATTCTGAAGTCAAACTGTGCATTACAAAACACCAAGCAAAACATATCTATGTGCTTTAAATGCTTGTGCTGTACTCAGTGTTCTACTTCCTTTGTGCTTGTAAAAACATTTTACTCAAGCCCAGGAAAAGAAACAGATCAGAAATGCAACTGAAATTCTCTTTTCCTGTGCTGTTTAATATTTGAGTAGGGAAAGTTCTTTTCAGAGGGTCTTTAGATGATATTTAGTTGAGTTGTATTTTTAACTAGAGCTAAAGTAAACCATCCAAGTAAGGTTCTGGGCAGGTACTACAGAATACAGTTTAGAGTGGTTTCTTCTGCCATGTAGTAATGTTACAGGCCATCTGTACAAGTTGAAGAAGGAAGGTTAGACACAGTGTGAGGTCTGAACAGACTCAAGTAATGCCTGATTTGAAGATATTACTTTACTACATTGCTGAATTAATAAGCAATTACTGATTTTAAAGTTGGTAACAAATATAGGTAAAGGTACTCCAGCAGGAACATAACTCTCTTTGCTTTTAAAAATTAAAGGGCTTGGCTTAGGGGTGTTTTTTGGGGTGGTGTTGGTGTTTTTGTTGGTTATTTTTTTGTTTTGGTTGGGTTTGGTTTGGGGTTTTGTTTGTTGGCTTTTGGGATGGGCTTTTGTTGTTGTTTTTTGTGGGCTTTGTTGTTGGTTGTGGCTTGCTTGTTTGCTTGCTGTTTGTTTGGTTTTTTTCTCCAATTCACTCATAAATAAGAAATGTGAAAAAAACCCCAACAGAATCCTGATGATTTGGAGAGGAATATTTTATTTTATGTTATTGTTGTATTCTTCTCTTCTCTCTTCTATTTTTTTCCCCCCCCAGAGTTGAGGTTATCTGTAACCAAATGCATTGTTTCCCTGTTTCCACAGGTACCCCTGAGAGTGACACTGTCTGTAAGAGATGTCCAGAAGGGTTTTTCTCGAATGAAACATCATCAACAGCAGCCTGCCTGAAGCACAGGAACTGCAGTGCACTGGGCCTCAAAATAGCTTTGAAGGGAAATGCAGTTCGTGACAACATCTGTCAGGAGAATGCAGATGCAGGTTTTCCTCAGAAATGTGGGATAGGTGTGTATCATGTTGTGGAATAGTGCCCTGAGAGCAGACTTTAAATCAGTGTGCCAGTATTTATGGTAAAGGTATCCAGCTTGTTAGCCGTTTGCTTGCTCTGGTGATGGCCATAGCAGAGGTTTAATTATTGTGGGTCAGGCCAAGTGGAAGTGAAGCACAAAGAGCCACAGCACTATAAAGACCACTTCTGTAGTTTGTTTCTCAGACATTGTTTCTTATCATCCTTGCTGCTTGCTTTTTTCTTTTGTCCTCTGAGACAAGCAAGGTAAGAGATCTGTGCAGCTGACATGTTCTTTTTCTCGTTTCAGATGTAACCCTGTGTGAGGAGGCTTTGTTCAGGTTTGCTGTTCCTACCCAGCTCACACCTAACTGGCTGAACATCCTAGCAGACAGCTTGCCTGGGACAAAGGTTAGCACAGAAAATCTCGAAAGGATTAAAAGCCGGCACGGTTCTCAAGAGCAGACCTTCCAGCTTTTGAAGTTGTGGAAGCAGCAAAACAAGGAACAGGATATGGGCAAAAAGATCATTCAAGGTATCTGATTTTAACAGCATGCACATTAAAAGCAACCTTCAGAAGGGCATTTTGGAAATTACTTGGGATCAAATACCTTCTGGAGATACATTATGCTCTGAGGAGGAGCTGCAGAGCTTGACTGAGATGTATTGTTGCAGTAAGCACAGTGAAGGCAAGGAAAAGCAGGAAGAGAATTCAGCTTCTGATTAGCTGAGTGCCAGACTGGCAGCCCTTGGGAGCATGCTTTGTGTCACAGACAAGATCCGCTTCTGAGGCTGCAAAATGTATGAAACCTTTTCATTCAAGGGGGAGCAATGTCCTCCACTGTTACATCTGAGCAGTGGCTGTTGAGGTTAGAGGGAGCTAGATGCCTGCAACTGAGAGTGCAGTTTTTCTGTAAAGAGGAGACCGACAGCTCAGACTCAGACCTCTATTCACAGAATGGGGACACATGGGAGTGAGGAATGCACAGAGAAGCTTTCCCTTCTTTTTTCCTTCCAGTACTTATTTGTCATGCCAATTCACTGCTTGCTTTGTGCTGAATCTGCCAAGACAGGTGTCAAACAGGAATCAATGCTGCAGGGTTAACAGCAAGGTTCTCATGAGAGTCAGGCCAGCTCTTTTCATGTAAGCCACCATCAACAACCACCACATGTGAATGACCTTCTGTCCACTCAGAACAGATCTTAAAGACACTGCAGGCATGTTTTCTTTCCCCTCTTCCTTTAGTTAGGTATGCTTATGTCAGACTGTCAAGAGTCTAGAATACTTCACAAACCAAAATGGCTACTTTAGCAAATGTTGCCTAGGCAGTTTGGAGGAAGAAAAGCAACATTTTCATTCACTGGAATCAAGTGACATGATAGGTATCCTATCATATATATACAAAACATCTTACAAGCCAGATGAAATGAGTGCACAGCAGCAAACACTTGCTATGAGGTTTGTTTGTAATTTGGGACTGTTAGTATCTGTAAAGTTCATTAAAATTCTTAAGTGCTTTTCACAATTGGAGTCTAAAAGTAACAACTGCTGAGAGAATTATTTGGAATCAAGTAAAAGATGGAGAAGGAATATTAACCTTGAAGTTTTGGAAGGGTTTGGGGTGGGGTTTTTTGTGGGTCATGGTAGAGTTGTCATGCATTGTACTCTGTGTGTGGGCCATGGTAGAGTTGTCATGCATTGTACTCATTTATTTCTTCCTTTCACTCTCTACAGAGCTTGATCTTTGTGAAAACAGTGTCTTAAAGCACATTGGCCACCTGAACCTTACCTTTGAACACCTCAACACACTGATGACAAGCTTACCAGGCAAGAAAGTAGGAAAAGAAGATATTGAGCACACAATGAAACTATGTCAGCCTGCAGAGCAAGTTCTGAAGCTTCTCAGTCTGTGGAGAATGAAGAATGGTGACCAAGACACCATTAAAGGTTTAACATATGGACTGAAGCACTTGAAAACCTACCACTTTCCAAAGCGAACCATCCAAAGCCTGAAGAAGATGACTAAGTTCCTTCACAGATTTGCAATGTATAGATTGCACCAGAAGCGCTTTTTAGAGATGATAGGGAACCACATTAAAGCAGTGAAAGTAAGACATGTCTAATTCAAGGTATTTCCCATTCTCCACTGACTATTTTCCCCCTAATTACTGCCAGCAGTAATTAAATTGGAACGTTGTTTCCCTGCCTTACGCCTTAACTATTTATAGAAACGCCTGACTGGAATAGTTCTAAGTCTTTTGCAATGTTCTGGGAGTGATTTTTTATTATTATTATTATTAATTATTATTATTTTATTTTTAAACAAACAAAACAAAACAACAACAAAAAAAAATAACTTCTGTAAAAGCTATCAACCTGTTGGTAACACTAAAGAGCCTGAAGCTGCATTTTTGCACATCCCGAGTTGAAAAGCCCCACTATAGTCAGTAGCTGAGAGGAGAAGGCCAGACCAGGCTCCACTACAGTATTTGCTATTTATGTTCTTTGAGGAATCAACATTTTTGGTGGTGTTGTTGTATATATTTATTAAGTTAAATGGGAGCTGTGTGAGACTGAGTTTTCGGAAGAGGAATGCAAAGCACGCACTGTATATTTTCGAGTGAAACAGAAATGATCCCCTATATTTTTCTGGCAAAACCCCCCCACATTTTTATAGCATGCTCTTAAGAGTTATTAATTTCTTTACCTTTTTATTTTGTATTTAAAGAAGTATTATTGCTTTAGTTTTATTTGTATAAGTTGTGGTGTCTTTCTTTTTTTTTCTTTTTTTTGGCAGAGATGTTTTAATTTATCCAATGATTTTTCCACCCAAACACGGTGAAAATAACAGTGTAAGTGACCTGAATATTTAAATGTGCTGTGAGGAAGTGAATGTATCATATTTAAGAAGCTGGATTTTTATATAGAATTTCATAACCTTGTTTTATAAAACCATTGCATTTTTTTTTCAGTTTACTCTTTGCCTGGTGTTTTACTCCTGACTCTGAAGGAGGAGCTAATAATAAAGACAAGACCATGTGTATTTCGTGCCTTACCTTGGACTTGGGTCTCTGCTGCACCCTGTCTGGTCTAGTAGTCAGCATGTGAGCCAAACAAACATTGACCAGCACTAGATTTTCATGGTCACTGTACAGGTGTAAGAGAAGGTAAAAGGTATCAAAGGTTCTAGTGCAGAGGGCCCAAGTGGTTGGGATACAACTGGCCACAACTCCATAGACACATTTGGCCCGGCATCATTCTTTGCCCAGCGTCATTCTTGGAGAGCTCACAACCTTTGCCCTAACCACAGCTTGTAATTTCATGGAGGAAAGATGATGCACAGCCCTGATGGGCTTGGAAAGCTTCACATATTGCTACTGTGTTTAAAGGAAGGGAGCATGGAGAGGTCACATTATAAAAACCCCACGAACCACCACAGTATCATCACCCTCAGCTGCGGAAAGAGGCACTCATAGAGAGATGAGCCCCCAGACCAGGGAACAGGGCATGTGGGAGTGGTGTTACCAAAAGCCCACATAATTTTAAGGACCAGTGATCATTCACAGTGGCTGCAGAGAGACTGTGCTGTTGTTTGTCTCAGAGCTGTGCAAACAGCTCTTGAGAATTCAGCATATCCTTTACCCTTATGCAAAGCAAGGAAAAGCTATCAGCATTTAGCCTTGCATGACAAATACTCCTCTATTACAGTTGAGAGGGTTTTAAGCAAAGAGTGAAAGAGAGATTCCTGGTAGATAGGTGCTCATCAGAAGTGCTGTCCTTACAGAGAGTGCAGATTTTCTCACTGAATTCCTACATCCCTTTGTTATATCCCTTTTATCTTTCACATGCTATATATTAAGCATCTCCTTTACCAGGGTAGCTGAGACATGGTGCTGAGCACGGGAAACAATCCTAGCTTGGAGTTGATTGAGTTGAAATAATGTACAAACTTTCACAACAGAAACTGGTTTTGCATATAACTAGAAGATGATAACAACAGCCTCATATTTGCAAAACAGAAACCAGATGTTCCCATGACTCCACCAGGTACAGAATTAAATAGGTTGGAAAAGACCTGAGATCATCAAGTCCAACCTATCACCCAACACCATCTAATGAACTAACCCATGGCACCAAGTGCCTCATCCAGACTCTTTTTAAACACCACCAGTGATGGTGACTCCACCACCTCCCTGGGCAGCACATTCCAATGGTCAATCTTTCTTTCTGGGAAGAATTTCTTCCTAACATCCAGCCTGAACCTCCCCTGGCACAGCTTGAGACTGCGTCCTCTTGTTCTGTTGCTGCTTGCCTGGGAGAAGAGACCAAGCCCCACCTGGCTACAACCTCCCTTCAGGTAGTTGTAGATGGCAATAAGGTCTCCTCTGAGCCTCCTCTTCTCCAGGCTAAGCAACCCCAGCTCCCTCAGCCTCTCCTCACAGGGCTGTGCTCCAAACCCCTCCCCAGCTTTGCTGCCCTTCTCTGGACACATTCCAGCAACTCAACATCTTTCTTAAAACTGAGGGGCCCAGAACTGGACACAGTGTGTGCAGATTTAGGGTGCTGGAGGTATTAAAATGAGAATAACATTTCCATCCTAATCCTCTTTAAGTTAGCACTTCCCAATACAACAGTTTAGCAACTGGTAATGTAGCTGTAGTATGAACTAGTACTAGATTTATAACACACATCAGTGGAATCACTTCAGCAGAGCTGCTGGCTAGAGAAAAGCACAGCTGCTTCCTAGTACATGTTACTGCTTCCAATGTGTATATTTATACTTCTACATTCCAGATCATTATATGCAGCTTTCATTATAAGTAACACTAAATGTTTGTGGTCCTTCACAAATGATGATACTGAACAAGGTGCTCAGAGCCACAGAGTATAGTGTATGCTATGGCTAGCACCTGAACTTGTTATGCTTCACTGCAGTATAGAATAAAGTAGATTAGAGTATCACACAGTATCACAGTATCGCCACGGTTGGAAGAGACCTCGAGGATCATTGAGTCCAACCTGTCACCACAAACCTCCTGACTACACCATGGCACCAAGTGCCACGTCCAATCTCGTGCCACATAATAGAATAGAATAGAATAGAATAGAATAGAATAGAATAGAATAGAATAGAATAGAATAGAATTAACCAGGTTGGAAAAGACCTTTAAGATCATCAAGTCCAACCTATCACCCAACACTATCCAGTCAACTAAACCATGGCACCAAGCACCCCATCCAGTCTCTTCCTAAGCACCTCCTGGGAAGCTATTACCTGTGCCTTTTAAAACAGGATATTCTTTACTTCTAAAGTTACACCTGTTTAGTGAATTCTACCTGGTAAAGCTGATTCGGCTATCCAGGTACCCGTGCTCAGGTACACATCTCAGCCAGTTTACGCCTCATTTATCAATTCATCTCCACTCAGCTGGAAGGAATCGAACACTTCACATCCTGAGCAGTCGACACTTAAACCATATTCCATTCCCCAACGAGCCTCCGGCCCAAAATAGCCAAGACAAACAAAAGCGAGACCCAAGATAATGAGGGAGAGGGTGAGGCAGACAGAAAGTGGGAGGGTTGCTTGGAAAAAAAATGTGGGTTTGGGGGTGGGTGGTTGTTTTTCAGGGAAGGTTGCAGGACAAAAGAGATGTGCTGCAGGCAGCAGGTGGGAGAGGGGTCCCGGTGTCCGTGGCTCAGAGGAAACGCCACTGCGGGGAGGCAGAGGTGGGGAGAAGGAGGGAGGTGTAAGGGCTGGGGACAGCCAGATGTGACCTTTGGGAGTGGCAGGAAGAGGGGTGCTGTGCTCAGGATACTCTGACCTGCCAGGTTGCCAATGCCTACCCTCCTCCCAGCCTGGCTGTGGCCCAGACTTGGGGCAGCCAAATGTTTCAGCTCGCCCTGCTTTGAGGAACAGGGAGGAGAGAGGTGTGTGGTGCCTCCGCTGCTCCTGCTGCCGGCAGGCAGGGGCAGGGTTTCTCCTGCTGTGTTGGCTTCTCCTTTGCTGCGAAAATGGATAAAGCAGTTTCAGGAATACTTGAGGGAGACAGACTCTTCAGCTGTCACCTGCCCAGCTGTGGTCTCAAGGAGTGGAAATAACCCTCAGCTATCAAACGCCCCCACCCCACCCCTCCAACTCCCCACACACATAAAAACCAACCCGTGGGTTTAAAGCAGGAACTTAACAATTTCAACATCTTCTGCACCTCTGAGTTTTAGATCTTTTTTTTTTTGTATACACTTGTCCTCCAGTGAAGCAGTCTCTTGTGCCCCAGAAAATGCATCCTGTTTTGGAGTAGGAGGGAAATTAAAGAGGAAACTAGATGTCAAACTTTTTAATTGTCTCCTTTTACGCTGTTTACGTCACCAAGCACAATAGATTCATGGTGCCTGACTGTGACTCCTGGATGTTCTCATAGGAAAATCACCAACTGATAGTATAGTCTGCTGTAGAATGAACATCTCAAAAAATCACAGAATGTTGGGGCTTGGAAGAGACCTTGAAAGATTACCCAGCCTGATCCCCCTGCCAGAGCAGGGGCACCTGTACCAGGTCACACAGGAATGCATCCAGGTGGGTTTTGAGTATCTCCAGAGAGGGAGACTCCACAACCCCCCTGGACAGCCTGTTCCAGTGTTCCATCACCCTCACGTTTCCATGGAAGTTCCTATGCCTCAACTTCCACCCATTGGCCCTTGTGCTGTCATTGGGCATCACCAAGCAGAGCCTGGCTCCATCCTCTCGGCACTCACCCCTCAGGCTCCTCCTCTGCTCCCTCAGTCTCTCCTCATAAGGGAGATGTTCCACTCTCTTCATCATTTTTGTGGCTCTGTGCTGGACTCTTTCAAGTAGCTCCTTGAGGTCCTTCTTGAACTAGGGGCCCAGAACTGGACACAATATTGCAGATGTGGCCTCACCAAGGTAGACCAGAGGGGTGAAAATAAAGCCAGGTATTAGCTAGCCAGATAATGAAGGTTCAAAGAATTAGTTAGGAGTGCACAAATCTCTGAAACCACACACCCTCTGCCCCCACACACCCCATATGCCATGAGTATAACTTGTACTGGGGGCTTTGATGGGCTGTGGTCATGAATTAAATTGAACCAAACCCTTCCTCCCCTTCAAACACCCATCTTGCGCATCCTAATATGCGTCAGCATTGCCACCTCCAAGGAAGAGTTATCTGGTTGGCTTGTGAACCACCTTAAATGTGCCCAAATAGTCAGCCTGAGAGTAATTGAAAATGGTGACTCAGGAATAAGAAAACCTTTATAGGAAAAAAAAAGGACCAGCCATTTCTGCAGACTATCAGAAACTCTTCAGTTTGGGTCAAATGCCAAACACAGGAAACATCCACCTCTCAAAATATTTCTTTGTTGAAATAACATGAAGAAACAGACAACAAAAAAAAGGACAAAAATGACCGAAATAAAAAAGAAAAGCAAAAAACCAAACCAACCAAAAAAACCCACAACCAAACCAAACCAACAACCAAACAAAAACCAACCCCAAAACCCTCAAACACATAAACAAAGAACCCCCAAAACACAAAAACCCAAACCAACAACCAAAAAATCCCCAACCAACCCCCAAACCCCCAAACACATAAAGAACCCCCAAAACACACAAAACCCAAACCAACAACCAAAAAAAACCCAACCCCAAACCCCCCAAACACATACACAAAACCCCTCAAAACACAACAAAACCAAACCAACCAACAACCAAACAAAAACCAACCCCAACCCCCCAAACACGTAAACAAAAGTCCCCAAACCCAACAAAACCAAGCCAACCAACCACCAAACAAAAAACAACCCCAAATCCCCAAACACATAAAGAAAAACCCCAAACCCCAGCAAAACCAAACCAACCAAACCCCAAACAAGAACCAACCCCAAACCCCCCACATAAACAAAAGTCTCCCAAAACACAACCAAACCAACCAACAACCAAAAAACCCCCAACCAACCCCAAACCCCCAAACACATAAACAAAAAACCCCAAAACACAACCAGACCAACCAACAACCAAAAAAACCCCAACCAACCCCAAACCCCCAAACACATAAACAAAAAAACCCAAAACACAACCAAACCAACCAACAACCAAAAAAACCCCAACCAACTCCAAACCCCCAAACATATAAACAAAAAACCCCAAAACACAACCAAACCAACCAACAACCAAAAAAACCCCAACCAACCCCAACCCCCCAAACACATAAACAAAAAACCCCAAAACACAACCAAACCAACCAACAACCAAAAAAACCCCAACCAACCCCAAACCCCCAAACACATACAAAAAACCCTCAAAACCCAACCAAACCAAACCAACCAACAACCAAAAAACCCAACCCCAAACCCCCAAACACATAAACAAAAAACCCCAAAACCCAGCAAAACCAAACAAAAAAACCAACCCCCAAACCCCCAAACACATAAACAAAGAACCCCCAAAACACAACAAAACCAAACCAACAACCAAAAAAAAAACCCCAACCAACCAAAAACTCCCAAACACACAACCAAAAAAAGACCCCAAACAAACCAGACTTTTCCATTTTTATTCCTTCACCTTAATTAGGTGACAGAACCAATATTGGCAATCAGCTCAGTAGTGAGGAGGGCTAAAACCATCTGAATAGCTAAAGCTGTAGGTAAATGATTATAACCCATAGCCGAGGGACAAATCTATGGGCAAGGGCTGCAAGAATGGACTCAGAATTGCAAGGGATTGCCTAATGCTGTTCATAGATTCGAGTTTGGAGCTGAGCAAACCGAGTGAGCCAGGTGAACACAAAGGGAAGGCAATGTTTATTCCCCTCCTCATCATCCTCACCCCTGGTATTTATGGCAAGTTTGCGTGGGATTCCTCTGTTTGTCTTTTCACATTTAGAAAAAGCTCTTTCATACTACCAGGCTATTTTTGATTTTTATTGTTTTTTTGTTTTAAATCATCCTGACCTTTACTACCTAGGAGGTTATTTAAAAGGAACCACAGGATGAAAGATTGTGGCTTTGGCAATATTTCTTATATGAAGAGAACAGGGTGTGGTTCAATAAGGGTGAAGACAGAAGTCTCTAGAGGCTGTTTCTCTCTCTCTTTTAATCTAAGAAGGAAAGTCTTAATCCACTTCTAAGTAGATAAACTTTCTGGCAGCTAGGGTCTGGACCATTTTGGAAGCGCAGAACTTACTCAGCCCACAAAACAAGATTCCTGTCTATCAATGGTGTCGATGGGTTGGTATTTGTCTTGTGCTTCAGCTCTGCCTGTGGCACTTAAAGTGAGCAAAGAGATACATCCTAAAGGATGGTCAGTCCCATGGAATGGGATGGAAACTCAGTGCCAGTACAGGATGGATCAGGCCTTTACATTCTTTGAAGAGAAGTCCAGAGATGTCCAAGGTCCAGGTGCCTAAATAGCAGCAGGCTTGCAGAAGCCTCTCTCTCCCGGCTGGGGTTAGGGAAGACTAACACAGAGCCACACTGTCGGGAAGGGTGTCCGCGCTCTGGAGCTGCGTCAGCGCTTGCAGGAGGCTGTGTTTGTTGGAGCGCACCAGAATCGGCGGCGAGTGGCTGGCAGGCCGGCGAGGCCAGCGGGAAACCAGGCTATTCCCGTCTGCGGGAGGTAGGGAAGGAAGAGCAGCTTGGGTCGTGCCACGTGGGCTGGGCCCCGGCACGCAGATACGAGAAATGGAAAGGGGTAGTTACTGCTGTCGAGACGTGTGCTTGAAAGCCTAAAGAAGACTGACATGAGGAAACCTCAAGAAGCCAGAGAAACAATGCAGGATATTTATTTACGCTTTGTACCTCAAAATCAGACTTCCTCTCTTGAAACAACCACAAACCCCAAGAACTGAAAAAAACACACCAAACAAATAACAAGTTTCTTTGGCATCTAATGGCGAAGGCCCCGTAGCAGTCTTTGGGTGATTTTGTGTTGACAGAGAGCGTCACAAACAAGTGACAGCGTCGCCAAAGCAGTTCGACGCCCAGCTGCGGAAGCAGTGACCTGGAGATGCTCCCTGACTCTCTCTGTACCCTGCGAGGACTTGGACACTTTAAATTCAGCAAAAGGATGCTCAGCCCCGCCAAAGCGACTGCTGCAAAAGCCTGTGTGCTGAAACTGGGTCTCTTCCTCACCACCACATCCGTGGCTCTCCCTCTTGGGGTGATCCACCCAAGTCATCCCTTTGGTGCGGACAACGGCTTCACTTTTCTGCCACACCAGAAGCTGCTACTGCCCACTTCTCCCTGTCCAGCAGCACACACACGTAGGGAGGTGGCAGCAGGGATGGACTTCTTCCTTCCTAGCCTCAGGGGCTCCTACCCACAGGCTGCCGGGAAGGGGCCCTGACTCAGCCTGGAGACAGGGCAGGATGCAGCCTCCAGCCTGGAACGGGGCCATGGCAGCGGCCAAGGGCATATTAAACAGTCATAGAAATCCAGGCAGGCAGCGACTGCATTTGAATTAAACAGCCATAGAAAAAAGTGCCTGCTCAGCCAGAAAGTGATGGCCAGGACCCACAATGCCCTCCCTCCTCTTCCTCAGCCTCCAAGGAAAGCAGACTGCAGGCTATGAAATGTCTCTCCCCACATAACCACCACTTGGGCATTTACCACCTGTAGAGTGTCTCAGCCTCCAAAAAGAGGGCTGGAGGGCTGTGGCCATTGACCCTGTGATGAGGATGCAGCTTCCTGCAAGGATGGACTTGAGCCACGGGGTTTGTGGGTATGGAGCAAGTCCATGCAGTGGCAGTGGGTGCATAGGGTGATGTGTGCTCACCCAAACCACTTTGCATCTCCAGGACCACGTTGCTCACCCCCAGGGTGCTGTTGGAGGCATGGGCCTGGATCCCCAATGGCTTATGTCTGTACTAATCTGGAGTGACTCTCCAGAAGTCAATGGAAAAAGAAAAGCAGGAGAGGCAGAAATTCTATCCCAGAGAGCCCAGGTGGCCAGTGGTTCTCCAGAGGCAGGAAAGGTATCTTTCACTCAAGGAGGAGTGGATTCATTTATCAGTCAGAGTAAACAGTTGATTCTGTAGCTAATTTTACAACTTTAATATGGCAGTAAACCTAAACTCACCCCAGATAGTCGATTTGTATTAATAATTCCCTGACATATAGCACATCCTTTTCAAAGGAGCCTGGGAAGTTTTACTCAACTTCCACGAGAAGAGTTCTGAGGTCCTAACTTAGGGCTTGCAGCAGGGCAGCAAATTCTGTATTTTACCCTGCTGTGCAGACCTGGAAGGATTCTAAGGCCTGCAAGCTTGCCCTTTTCTCTCAAAGATGAATTAAAAATGTCTTTTATTAGAATAGAATAGAATAGAATAGAACAGAATAGAATAGACCAGGTTAGAAGAGAACTTCAAGATCATCGTGTCCAGCCTAGACCATCGCGTCCAACCTAAACCTTTTTTAAGCACAATAACCTCAAAATAACTCCAGAAAGTTCTTAGAAGCAGCAAATCTTTCCCTGCAATCATGCATCCCATCAAACCTCTATTGGTGCAATCTGCAGAGCTGGCTGAAGGACCAGGCATGCAGTACTGGGAGAGATTGTAATGAGGTCTCAGTTTGAACTGCAGTTCTGCCCAGGGAAGTACCAAAACTTCATCAGCAGTGAAGCTGAACAGAGGTGGGAGTGAGATGGATGTTGGTCTCTTCTCCCTAGCAGCAAGTTACAGAATGAGAGGAAATGGCCTCAGGTTGTGCCAGGGGAGGTTTAGATTGGATAGTAGGAAAAAATTCTTTACTGAAGGAGTGGTCAGGCTGTGGAGTGAGCTGCCCAGGGAGGTGGTACAGTTACCATCCTTGGAGGTGCTAAAGGTAGGCATGGCACTGTGGGACATGGTTTAACAGCCGTGGTGGTGTTAGGTCAACAGTTGGACTCGATGACCTTGGAGGTCTTTTCCAATTGAAACAATTCTGTGTTTCAATGAAAACCTCTCTGTACAGCACTGTGAATCCAAATTCTGAGCCAGCTATCATTAATTCAGGTTCTCTCCAATTAAAGTGATTGCAGAGTATTTCTATGTGCACAAAGAGAGGCGCTTCAAGAATGTTGGGTGAGACACACACGGGTCTGACTCTTCATGTCCTATCATTCTCATTTCCTTAACACCATTCTGATCACACAACAGCCCTGTGTTACTGCTGCTTCTGCTTTCCTAGTGTTCACAGTTTATTGATGCAATTCCTTCCTCTGCTCTGGCAGAGCAAATGGCTCTGCTGTTACATTGCATTTCACCCCTTCCCTGTCCAGCCACGCTGCCACCCTTCTGTTTCCATGCAGAAAGCCTCGGAGCCACTCCACCTCAAATTACTGACCCTAGGAAAAATATTTTGGCAGTGCAAAGGCTGCCTCAGCAGCAAATGGAATGGCAAAGCACCATGCTATTGCTCTGGGCAACGCTGCATTTACAAGCTGCTTTAGAAGGGCAGAAATTGCATCTATTCCCACACAAATGTCCCTGCTCCCTCTGACACCACAGTAAGAGGGTGGTTACTGTGACATCCCCCAATGTAATCCTGAAGAATATAGGACAAACTCCAACATCCACAGAATGCAGAGCAAAAGGACTCTGACAGCCAAAATGCCTGGATTGTATGAAGGGTAATGACTAGGAAAACCCTTAAGCTAGGAAAATACAGTGCTGTGAAGAATCATCATTGCTCCCACGGTGCAGGTATTATAAGACACATGCTTCAGTTTTGCTGGAGCAATAATAAATCTGACACATATGCAAAAAGCATCAGTACTGCTCCCTGGTTAGCTTTGCCTGAGACCAGAATACCTACAGGCTCATTCAGCACAGGAAGTACTTTATCAGCAGGTTCCTGGGCTTTCTCTTATGCCCCAGAAATACCATTCCCACAGAAAGTTTAATTGTAGAAATAAATGTGCACCTCAAGAGTTGGCTAGCTGAACAGTAAATTGCAATAATTACAATGAAAAGAATAAAAATGTCTCCACTTCTTTCACAGCCACCTGGATTTCTCTTGTAAAAGAGCATTGGATTTCAAATTCATCCCAAGAGACACCCTTTGCTCTTTACAGATACAGAATTAACCAGGTTGGAAAAGACCTTCAAGACCATCGAGTCCAAGCTATCACCCAACACCATCTAATCAATGAAACCATGGCACTAAATGCTTCATCCAGTTTTATTTTAAACACTTCCAGTGACAGTGACTCCATCACCTCCCTGGGCAGCACATTCCAATGGCCAGTCACTCTTTCTGTGAAGAATTTCTTCCTAACATCCAGTCCAAACCTCCCCTGGCACAGCTTGAGACTGTGTCCTCTTGTTCTGGTGCTGCTTGCCTGGGAGAAGAGACCAACCCCCACCTGGCTACAACCTCCCTTCAGGTAGCTGTAGAGAGCAATAAGGTCTCCCCTGAGCCTCCTCTTCTGCAGGCTAAACAGCCCCAGCTCCCTCAGCTCCAGAGTAAGTCAATATTCATTTCAGAGATGCCTGGAGGGAACCTCTTGCCGACACTGAAGGCAGGCTGGGAGTAATTTCTTCACCTCCTGAGTAGTTAACCACCCTCTTGGTAAAGCATCATTTAGGGAGAAGCTGGGCCCTTGGTGGTCCTCTACACAATGCTCAAGGGCAGTGTGTTGTTTGGGTGTTTTTTAAGTTCCAAATGTAAGGTGTTTTCCAAAAAAAATCCCATTGAGGCATAACAAGCTGGCAGTGTTCCCCTGAAAAACCCCAGGTGCTGAGCGTGTGGGGAAAGATGCTGACTCACTGCTACCCATGGCTCACTGCTGAGCTGCGCTACAAAGAGGCAGCAGAGCTGCATGATTCAGGCAGGAAGAAGAAAGCTACAGAAATGAGAAAGCAAGAGGGAGGAAAAGACAATTTTATGTTTCCTCATGATTGAAGACACACTGCAAGAAGCATGAGTTGAGGCTCATTTGTCATACATGGATTTAGCTGTCCTGTAGAAATTTGTTTTATTCAGTTTCCCTCTCTTGTGCCTAAGGAATAAAAAAATCCATATTGAATTCTAAGTCGTAGGACATTTGGCTCTGTTCTTACCCCCAGCCATAAAGACAGACTTCCTTTCCTTTCCCCCCACCAGACTTTGAAAATCATGCAGTCCCCTTTCCTCTGAGTAAATCCTGAAATGGATGAGAAAACACTTCTTCAAAGAGCACATTATAGAACTGCCCTTTGTGGGAGGGCATCTGATTGGTGGTGTGGTGCCACTCATGATTTCACAGAATCATGGAACTGTCAGGGTTGGATGGGACCTCAAGGATCATCCAGTTCCACCCCCCCTCCTATGGGCAGGGACTCCTCACACTAGATCAGAGCCCAGACCCACATCCAGCCTGGCTGCAAAAACCTCCAGGGATGAGGCTTCCACCACCTCCTTGGGCAACCTGTGCCAGTGTCTCACCACCCTCATGGGGAAGAACTTCTTCCCAACATCCAAGCTGAATCTACCCATTTCTAGTTTTGTTCCATTCCCCCAAGTCCTATCACTCCCTGACACCCTAAAAAGTCCCTCCCCAGCTTTCTTGTAGCCCCCTTCAGATACTGGAAGGCCACAATTAGGTCTCCTCGCAGCCTTCTCTTCCCCAGACTGAACAGCCCCAACTCCCTCAGTCTGTCCTCATAGCAGAGCAGCTCCAGCCCCTTGCTCATCCTCGTGGCCCTTTTCTGGACACACTCCAGCACCTCCAGATCCTTCCTGTAATAGGGGCTCCAGAACTTGGGCTTCAGTCATACAGCTTAAGCCCAAAAGTATAGAAGCAATCTTCAGTCCCATGTCAGGCATGAAAATATGTGTCTTACTTTTAACATTTCTTTTTAATGAGGATGTAATGTTTATGCTTGGTATTCTTCACATGTCCACAGCTTATTTGTTTCTTTCAGATTTGTAAATGCTTTGAAGAAAAGATCCACTGAAAAATTCATTTGCCACAGGCAAGTAAAATGGAGCCAGTCTGCACCACTGCCAGCACAGACAGTCACTGCTGCAATAGGAAATACCCTCAGTATGACAGCTACAGCCTTCAGACAAAGAATTATGAGGGAAAACACTACTCTATTCAAAGCAAGACAATCTTCTTGCTTCTGGACATCAGGAAAATTCTTTTTCAGGGAAAGAGTGGCCAGACATTGGAATGTGCTGCCCAGGGAGGTGGTGGAGTCACCAGCCCTGGATGTGTTTAAAGGTGGTTTGGATGTGGTGCCTGGGGATATGGTTTAGGGGTGAACCTTACAGAGTAGGGTTCTGGGTTGGACTTGGTGATTCTGAGGGTCTTTTCCAACCTGAATGTTTCTGTGATTCTGTGATTTCTGTGATTCTGGCAAGATAGGCTGAGGAAAAACTGGATACAAACTAGTTTTAGTTCAGCTGAAACATGCAGCATTGCCCAAGCAACAGCCACAGCCCTGGGAGCCAACCCAGCCACCCAACATCCTGCTGAAGCCGTTGCAGTCCCCTGAAGGCAACACTGAGCATCAACCAGAGAAGCTCTTGTGGAAGCTCAGATTTCAGAGCCACTGTTTTTTCACTTCTCTCTCCCAGAAGTGCTTGCTGGTTGTGCTGGTGGGGAATTTTGCGCCCTCAGAGACAGGAGTCTGGTTGCCCAAAGGCTTTCTGGGTTATGCTAATGTGTTGGTCTCCTTCCCTTGTTCTCTTGTCTTGTGAATTTCTCTGTGAAGAAAGGTTGAATCTTTCAGTGAATGCCTGATTCTAATCTTGCTTGGCCTGGTCTTGGGTGACAGGTTGGACTTGATGACCTTTGAAGCCTTTTCCAACCATATTGATTCCATGATTCTATGGTGTTGCACAGCTACATACCTTGATTTGCAGGTTTATTTTATTGTAGCCCCCCCGAGGTCAGCCTCTGTCTTCACAGTAGAAAGGGGCTACAGACAATATGAAAGAGCAGCAGATGAGCCATCTCAGTCCTGGAGCTGCATTCCCAGCTAGAGGAGAAAACAGGGATTACCACTAGGAGCAGCAAAGTGGGAACTCCTGTCAGCAAGGTTTACTTTGCTGCTGGAAACAGAAGGGCAATGACTAATGCCTGCCTTCTGATGGCAAGAGCAAAGAAACAAGTAATAATCTCAGATTAAGTCCAAGGGTCACTTTACTGGTGTTACCCTGAGCCAACAGTCTGGGTTCCTTGTAACTGCTTGATTAAAAGAGTACCAATATGCTTCAAGTGGAGAAGCAAAGTATTTCTCCTGTGTCAACTGCAGTTAACACTTCACATTTTCCCGCTCAGTCCAATGCCTTTGTGCTCAGAAAGACTTGGCACTGGGTTTTGTTTGCCAATGGCAAGAGAGTGAGCTTTGGCTTGGTTACTTGCTAACAGCATCTGCCTGGCATGAAGTTCTGTGCCCCTCCTGTGGCCACCAAGCCACCTTCCTTACAGAGTCTGCTGCAGCCACTGATGGACAGAGCCCGAAGGGGCTTAACCCGATGTGAAACTTCCCCTCACTCTACCAGGAAGGGCGCAAGGAGCTCCAGCTGTGAAAGTCAAAGAGTTTAGATCTTTCAGATAGGAAAACTTGAAAGCACTCTCCGATTCAAAGCCAGAGGTTAAAATAAGCTTTTCCTTCTGAAGAGACTCGTTTATTTGAGGTCAAGCAGGTAATTCTGTCTCCCTCCCTTCAAACCCAAACAAAAGCGAATGTAGTATGTTCAACTTCCAGGACTTTAAGTTAAAACAAAGGAGGAAAAAAAAAGATAACTAATGTTTTTTATTGTCTAAGCACAACAGAGCTGAGTTTAGCTAGCAGTGGATGTGAGCCACATTTGAGTGTGGTAAGTGGAACAGCTCTAGCTCACACAAACACTGTGCATGCCTTTAAATTCTGAAATAATTAAATCATTATGGTTATACAACCAACGATTAGATCTGCTTGCTTTTAGGGTGTGGGGTAGTGACTGGAGTAGGAGGAATGGAGCAAAACTAGAAGTGTGTAGATTCAGATTGGATGTCAGGAAGAAGTTCTTCCCCATGAGGGTGGTGAGACCCTGGCACAGATTGCCCAGGGAGGTGGTGGAAGCCTCATCCCTGGAGGTTTTTGCAGCCAGGCTGGATGTGGCTGTGAGCAACCTGCTCTAGTGTGAGGTGTCCCTGCCTGTGGGAGGGGGTTGGAACTGGATGATCCTTGAGGTCCCTTCCAGCCCTGACAATTCTATGATTCTAAGACCAGAGAACAAAGTGCTATCTTACACTGCTGGATGTTAGGAAGAAATTCTATACAGAGAGAGGGATTGCCCATTGGAATGGGCTGCCCGGGGAGGTGTTGAAGTCACCATCATTGGAGGTGTTCAGGAGGAGACTTGATGGGGTGCTTGGTGTCATGGCTTAGTTGTTTAGGTGGGGTGGATTGGTTGAGGGGTTGGACGTGATGATCTTGAAGGTCTCTTCCAACCTGGTTGTTTATTATTATTGTTGTTGTTGTTGTTGTTGTTGTTATATTACAGCTATATTTTCTGAGATTAAATGGATGCAGAAAGCATCTCCTTAAGCATTGTCACAAACAGTTTGTGGTGCAGGGGCAGAACTATTTAGTTCCTCTGTGTAAAAAGGAGAAAAAGTACAGGCTTAAAACTGCCTACTGTGAAGGACTAGAAAAAAAATGGGGACTGCAAGCACCTCTAGGTTCCTGATTGGAGCAGCTGCCATCTGCCTCTACCTTCTGCCTCCAAGAGTGGTAGAGAAAAAACCAAATCTTGTTTCCCCCTTGACTTAGATCCCTCTTTTTAGAAAGGCCCCAATTCACTACATCATGGTAAACACAACTTGCATAGGTCCTGTGTCCCACTTTCTGCTGTGGTACATCCTTGCCTCTCTGTGCTTTGCAGGCTGTGCTTTGTGGGACTGCTGTGTACAGCCCATTAATAAAGTCGCATTAGTCAATCAACCCCACTAATCATCACATCCAAAGCAAACATGGCCTGAAGTTGCAAAGTAAGAAGGATTTTCCTGCACTCCTGCATCTCTTCAGAAGAGAAGCCAAACTTTTAAGAGAGTTGGCAGAATGTATTAAAAGGAGCTTTTCTTCCAAGCAACAGCCAGGTGTTGAAGTGATTTACCTTCAAAACAGCTCAGAGACAGACATGCTTACTGGGCATTTTTTCCCCTTCACCTGGGTTATCCATTACTTTGTCTGAAAGAAAATGTAAAATAAAAATGACTGGATTTCTGCTCAACAAAAAGTGAATGCAGCTTTTATTTGACATTGAATAACTTTCTCAGTTACTCAGAAGTGTAGCTCTCTCTCTCCCTTTTTTTTTCATGCCACAAATGAATAATTGTCACTTCTGCAGAAATTCTGGAAAGTGCATGCAAGAAGGAAATCAGTTATTTAGCTCTTTCTGGAAGAAAAGCCCTTGATTTCTTAATAATTGCTGAAGTTCTTGCCTTAGCAGCCTGTGTGCATTCATATGGTCCCAAATTACACTTGGGGACTGTAACTTATCTTCTTCCTGTGGCACTGGAATAAGTGGCAAGAAATGATGTAATGAGGAAAGGCTTCAGCAGAGCTGACACACTAAACAGACTTGAGCCCAGATTTGTATCCTGATCTGAGCCACTTTCTGATTCTGAACCAAGTGTCATTAGGGTCCAGGCTTTCAGTTCTGCCCCAGTACCTATGACTGAGTACACCAAACCCTCTTCCTTTCTAATCCCACCCATCAGTGCAGGAATAGAACAAACCCCATATTTATAGTCTGAATCCCCACTGGATCCTTAGGCAGGGAGAAGCAGTGTGAGCTGTGCCTTCTGCAGGCGGTTCATCCAACTTGCTCATATTGAGCAGCAGCTCCACAGCTAAATAATCTCCCATTGTAAAATGGCTGTGAAGTTCAGCCAATTACCTAACACCTCCTGACTAACTAAACCGTGGCTTCAAGTGCCCCCTTGAACGGTGACTCCACCACCTCCCTGGGCAGCACATTCCAATAGCCAATTACTCTCTCTGGGAAGAACTTTCTCCTCACCTCCAGCCTAAAGTTCCCCTGGTGCAGCTCAAGACTGTCTTCTTGTTCTGGTGCTGCTTGCCTGGGAGAAGAGAGCAACCCCCACATGGCTACAACCTCCCTTCAGGTAGTTGTAGAGAGCAATAAAGTCTCCCCTGAGCCTCCTCGTCTCCAGGCTAAAGAACCCCAGCTCCCTCAGCCTCTCCTCACAGGGCTGTGCTCCAGACCCCTCCCCAGCCTCGTTGCCCTTCTCTGGACATGTTCAAGCATCTCAATATCCTTCTTAAACTGAGGGACCCAGAACTGGACACAAGTATGACAGCTCCATTGTGAAGGTTTAGTTTGTTAACCCATGCACAGCAGTTGCTTTGTAGAGATGGATAAAGCCAAGCTGGGCTTTATTTGAAACTCTTCACTATTTTACTAATGTGAAGTTTCAGCTCCATTGGAGTGGTTGCTAAACTTTGCAGCCCTAAATCCTTCAGTTGAAATGCTGCCATAGTCATGTAGACCCAAAGTGTTCAGCTCAACATTCAGACATACACACTTGGGTGTACCCAGAACGACACTATTACTTGTCTTGATATTACAATGACATAATCCTCCAATTTTCAGTTTGAAGAGTATCAGTTACAAGAAAATCCCTCATTTAAAGAGATTTAAGTAAATATCTTTAAACTACTTTCATGTTTTCTGTATTTCATTAAGATAAAATAACGATTAAAATGTATTAAATAGTTGCTCATAAAAGCCTTTTTTTTTTACCCCTCAGCCCATAGAAGCTTCCAGAGATATAAGATGAAAGGATTCTACCTCATTAGGCAACTAAGTCTTGCCAATCTGTTTACATGGAGCACAAATGAAATGCAGGAATTAAGATGGTTCATGCATTCAAGTGAAACAGCTCTGTAAGAAAGCAGTGCTGTAGAGCTCCTGCCACCATTTCTATTTATTAAGATGTGAGAAATCCTGTTGCCTGGCAAAGTGACCCCAAACTGCAAGCCTTCCAGTCTGGTGGGAGGGATTTCTCCCACTCACCCAGCTGTGGCAAGTGTGATTTGACCTCTGCACCACAAATGAGACAGCACTGAATAGCCATGCAGCTTGTGCCAGGTCTTTCATCAGCGCACACAGACCAGAGGGAGATCATCTCCTCCTCTCTGGTGCCCCTAGCATCAGAAGGACACAGAGATGTTGGAGTGAGGCCAGAGGAGGGCCACAAGCATGGTCCAAGGGCTGGAGCACCTCTGCTGAGAGGATAGGCTGAGGGAGCTGGGGGTGTTCAGCCTGGAGAGGAGAAGGCTCCAGGGGACCTTAGAGCTGCCTGCCAGTAGCTGAAGGGATCCTGCAGGAAGGCTGCAGAGAGACTTTTCCTGAGGGTGTCTAGAGACACAACAAGGGTTTGAAGCTGAGGCAGAGCAGGGTTGGACTGGAGCTGAGGAAGAAGTTCTTCAGTGTGGGGGTGGTGAGACTCTGGCACAGGCTGCCCAGGGAGGCTGTGGATGCCTTCTCCCTGGGGGTGTTTAAGACCAGGCTGGATGAAGCCTTGGGCAACCAAGTCCAGCTGAGAGAGGTGTCCCTGCCCATGGGAGGGAGGTTGGAGTAGATGATATCTGAGGTCCCTTCCAATCTGAGCCATTCTATGATCTAGAGTTCTATGATCTAGGTGGATGTGAGGATTGTGGAGCTCTGGACCATCCTGCCTACAGGTTTAGATATTGGAAGAGAATTATGTCCCTTCCCTCTTTCTTTGTATTAGTCTTTCCTCCATTGCTCACCAACTCTCTTTAATAAGAGTTTTATTTAATAACACCCCTGGATGGTTTTTAAAAGCATGCTGTTTTAATGTTTCTTTAGCAAAACACAAATTCCCATCAGGCATAATTTTATGGTCTTATTACTCATACAAATGTTGAATTCCCCTCATTATTCCTATTGACCTTGGCTTTACTTAAATCCTGTGGTTGTGCATTAGTGCTTCTGCATAATATAAAATCATTTCCCTTTGGTAAGATTTACACTATGCTGCTTTAAATATGATTGAATATCTCCTTGTTCTTGCAAGAAAGCAAATAAGGTGTCCTTTACCTGACTGTCCTTTCTTATTTGTTTCCAAATTAAACATTCCTCTGATTATTTGCTCTTCTGATGCAGTGCTTTGCATAGCCTGTGAATGTAGTCTGAAGATTAGAGTAGTGGAGTCAGGCAAGAGAAGAGGAAAACGGCCTGGAGAGAGATGGAGTATTGAAGAGGAAGGCTACAACTGTCCATTGAAATACTTTACCCCCATAAGGTCTTTTGACATAAATATCAGTGCATGTTACGTCCCCCAACCCAAGCAGCAGGTAAGCTTCTGTTCATGGGGACAGAGAAGCAGAGCAAATCAAACTGGATCAGAATTCCAAAAACTGGAGGGGAAAAAAGGAGAGGATAAAGACCTGCTGCCTGCCTGGACCCAGAGAATCCAAGGATCCAGTCACCAAACCGTTGCAAAGGGACCCCTGACAAACAAAGGTGGGAACAGATCAACCCTCTGTGTGATTTTTTTTCCATCAGAAATGAGCACAAAGTTCAGACTCATCACCTTCTCTTGCTGACTGACCGCAGCACTTGGCTCTGGGTGTTGGGAATGCTGCGTCTGCATTTCACTTTCATTTCAGGTTTTGGAGGTTGGTTTGTTGGGCTTTTTTTTTCATCTCATTTTCTTGTGCTGAGCACTGCTCCACTGTCTATGCAAGCAAACTGTACTTAAATGGCATCTCTGAAAGTAGAGGAGCAGCATGGAATTTTCCATTTTGTTAGAAAGTGTGTATTTGTCAGAGCCAGCCCATTTCAATGGGAGCACACAGGCCAGCTTCCTCAGGAAGAATTTTTGCAGTGTCTACCTGGCACTTCCAGGGAAAACAGCCTGCTTGGTCTCTGTGACAGCCTGTTTGGCAAGGCACATGCCCAAGGTGTGAGAGGTCCAGAGTCAAGATCTTGGCTCCAAGAAAGGTACCACTGCAAAATGCCTCTGAAAGGAGAGACTGAGAGAGCCCCAACTGAAGAAAGACAATAATGTGGTGTCAAGGCACTTACGATGTGGAGGAACAAGCTTCAAGACACAGAATCACAGAATGGTAGGGGTTGGAAGGGACCTCTGACAATCATTGAGTCCAGCTCCTCTGCCAGAGCAGGACCTCCTAAAGCAGAGCACATAGGAACAGGTCTAGGTGGGTCTTGGAAGTCTCCAGAGATGGAAATTCCACCACCCCTCTGGGCAGCCTGTTCCAGTGCTCTGCCACCCCGAAAGTAAAGAATTCTATTCCTTCTCATGTTCAGATGGACCTTCCTGTGTTCAAGTTTATGCCCATTACCTTTTGTCCTGTCACTAGGGACCTCTGAGAAGAGTTTGGCACCATCTTCCTGGTAGCCACCCCTTAGATATTTCTAGGTATTAATAAGATCCCCACTCAGCTGTTTCTAAGCTATGCAGCCCCAGCTCTCTCAGCCCTTCCTCATATGATAGATGCTCCAGTCGCCTTGTCATCTTAGTGGCCCTGTCTTTCTTGAGCTGAAGTGCCCAGAACTGCACACAGCACTCCAGCCAAGGCCTCAGCAGCACAGAATAGAGGGGGGATGAGAACCTCCCTCAACATACTGGCCACACTCCTCTTAATGCATCCCAAAATGGCATTTGCTTTCTTGGCCATGAAGGCATACTGCTGGCTCATGGTCATCCTGTTGTCTACCAGGAATCCCAAGTCCTTTTCCTCAGCCCGTGGGCTGAATACAAACACAGACTTCACTGAAGTCTGTCACAGCTCATGTGCATTCCCTGGGCTCCAGGGTACTGAATTACAGTAGCCCCATTTCAGCTAACAACACTTAAAAATCCTCAACACCCTCTGTAGTTCTGGATTAAGTGATCTCCACGGGCATGACTGGCATGCAAAAGAGTATCTCAGCTGTGCCAAGGGATGATATTAGCACATCTCTACACTACCAGTATATCCTTCCCCAATATTCCTTGATGGTGCCCATGATGCACTGCCACTTTGGGATTTACTGTCTTTTCTATGCAAGAATAGAACTCAAGCGAGCAACAAAACAGACCACAGTTGAAACTGCTGCTGCCTGAGAAGCCAAGACTTCAGAAACAGCATGCACTGAGAGCCAAGAGATGCATGCATTTCTGGTGACAAAGCTTTTGTGTCAGCCTTCATTTACTAACATCAGTTGTTGGGTTTTTTTTTTTAGTTAGGAAATCCTTGAAGTGTGCTTCATAAAGAACTGATCTAAATTTAATTGAATTGGCTGGAGGTGAGGAGAAAGTTCTTCCCAGAAAGAGTAACTGGCCTTTGGAATGTGCTGCCCAGGGAGGTGGTGGAGTCACCGTCCCTGGAGGTGTTCAAAAAGGATTGGATGTGGCACTTGAAGTGCCAAAGTGGCAGTGCATCATGGGCACCATCAAGGAATATTGGGGAAGGTTATACTGGTAGTGTGGAGATGTGCTAATATTATCCCTTGGCACAGCTGAGATGCTCTTTTGCATGCCAGTCATGCCTCATGGTTTAGTTGTCATGAGGTGTTAGGTAATAGGTTGGACTTGACGATCTCTGGGGTCTTTTCCAACCTGGCTGATTCTGTGATTCTATGAATGTAATAACATAGCTGCCATTTAGTAATGATACTAATTTAGTTTCTATAAGGATGCCCTCAAGAAATGTAACATGGCTTAGTTTCTTGTGCCCATCTCAGGCTGAGTTGGGTGTGTTTGCATGATTCTCAACTCCTCCCAAAAGATTATTCTGTTAGCTCTTCCAACAGCCAAGCCATGGAGAGACCACGGTGCTGCCTTTCACACATGCATCATTGTGCTCAGCTCCCACTAAAGTACTGATTGTTGGTTTTGAAGCATCACATCCCTGCACAGACACAAACAGCTCATTGCAGAACCATTTGTTACAACAACAAACCAGAAGTCTATTAAATTTTCTTCACATGTGAATGGTAATCTGCCTACTAACCATCACAACATTTGCCTTTAGCATGGGGGCCTCACACTGTGTTGACTCCACTGTAGAATCCACTGCGTTGTCTCCTTTAAAACAACCATGGCTGTATCAAGGGAGTCCAGCAACCAACTGTTGAATGGAAAACAGACATCAAGCTTTGTTTTCTCAGAGGATCCAAAATAATGACTTGGAGCCTTTTGCAATTTCCTGCTTTTAGTCATTTGTCTCACCCTTCCTTTGCCACTTCTGTTTATTTCATTCACTTTCTCCGACTCTTTGGAAGAATAAAGTTGCTACAGCAAGAAGGAAACCAATAAAACCAGCTTGTGAGCTTCTGACAGCTCTTTTACTTCTGTGGACCTGGAAAAATCACACTTGATAGTCAAAACTGGTAGGCAGTCTTTACAGCCTATGCCAGCTACTGCAGCATGAAGGTGTGCTAACACAGTCACGGTTTGAGCCATCCTGCAAAACAAATCTCCTTTCTCCCAGGAGGAAAGTGCTTATTACTTCCATCTTATTCTCTCTCTCCATCTCATATCATGCCCATATTTTCTCCCTGAAAAGACACAGAAGGTGCATCTTTCTGGGAACACTTGGACCCGCTGGAGTCAAGAGATGCTCCTGGCACCAGATGACAATTCCTTCCACTCTGTGGCTTCTGTCAGCATGAGACACTGCTCTGAGCACCAGTTCAGACTGTATTACAGAACTCTGATGGGAAGTAATGCTGCTTTTCTTACTGGCACATCATACTCACCTAAGCCTGAGTATAAATTTGCAGGAAGACTGAATAATATTCCTTGAAGCTGAATTCCCAAAACATGACTAAATAGCCTCTTTCACTTTATGTCCTGAAATACAAATGGGCTTAGTTATGCTTTCATTGCAGGTCACCAGTAGTGCTACTGAAATCACTGGGGTAAGAGCCTAGAGGGGAGGAGGAGGTGCTGTGTTAATAATCTGACTAGTCTCATCCTTGTTTTTTCAGGTAGTCCTCCTTTGTAGTCATACCCCTTTGTAATAGCAGCTGTAGTCTTAATCTTGTATCATTTGTTTCTCTTGCCTTGCATTAGGACTGGACTTAAGAATGGTGGGAAAAGTTATGGCGAGCTTTTAACCTTTCTGAATCTAACATGAGACTGACATGGAAGCTCTGAGTTACTCCTCCTGCCCATTAACTGAGGAATAGCCAAAGATATATGTGTGTGTTGTACAGAAACTCAGAATGCAACTGATGGAGAAAAATACCCCAGAAAGGGAAGTTATTTTCA
Organism: Dryobates pubescens; assembly: GCF_014839835.1. NCBI lineage: Eukaryota > Metazoa > Chordata > Aves > Piciformes > Picidae > Dryobates > Dryobates pubescens. The sequence goes on along the minus strand of NC_071625.1, from coordinate 13,500,584 downwards.
TGGATTTCCATGTCCCAGGCGTCAGTGCAGCATGGCTCCCAGCACTTCCCCTCTCCACCAGGCGAGGCTGAAGGGACAGAATGCTTCTCATGACCAGTTCTCATTCTCATGTTCAGTCCATTGGCAATAACCATGGCCAAGTGCAAATACCAAGGGGCTTCTGTTAAAATTAACAAACACCCAAAGACTCCACCCAGACACCTGGGAAATTTGGATATTTCCCCAGGCACCATAACAGGTCATACTTCCCCTCTCACAGGTCCTAATCCAGCCTATAAACAAAAGGAATGTTATTGAGGAGAAAAGGGAACCCAGAATTGATTTGGGAGAATAGAGTGGTGATAAACACATTTCCTATCAGTGTTTTGTACATTCCCATCCTCCAGCATCTTTGGCATTTGGGGTTTTTTTCACCCCACTGGATTGTGTGAACCCCCTATTAGACAAATGCCCTCTCACAGGTACTGCTTCTCACCTTTCCACGTCCCACTCAGTTCCTCATCAGACCCAAAAGTTTTCATCTTATAGAATCACACAATTATAGAATCATTTAAGCTGTGAAAGACCTTTCTGATCATGGAGTCCAACCATTAACCTAACACTGCTGAGTTGGCTGCTAAACTGTGTCACTAAGCACCACTCTGCACTGCCACTGGAGACCCTCCCCAGCTGTACAATCCCTCCTGGCATCAATATGACAATGAGTAGCAGAGCACCACCCAAACGCCCTTGCAACATTAATTCATCAGTTCAGCCAAAATAGCCCTGAGGTGGTTAGTGAGCACCATGCCTGGTGGAGCTGCCACAGGACGGGGCTGCTGTTTGACATTGCTTGTGTCTGCTCTTCCCAGTGTGGAGCAGGTCTGCATCTGGCCATGCCCATCTTGGGGATTTGCCTGGGTGCATGAAGAAGTGATTAGTGTGAACACAGGAATGTGAACGGACATTTGGGCTGGAGACCCCCTTTCCATGGAGCAGTGGTGACAGAGGTATTGGTTGCTGTTGGGAGAAGTTCACTTTTACACTCTGTAGTCCGAACTCCACAGGTTCCCCTTACCTACAGCTGTGAAACCTCTGCCCTGTTTTTTGTTGGTGTTTTCTACAATAGAACAATTGCTGTTTGAGACAAAATTTAATCCCAGTGTTACAGCAAATGGACCATAATGGCCTGGAGGTGTTTTGGATTTGCTTTTTGCTGTAGCAAGCCATATGGACAGACAGTAGTAACTTTATCTATTTACTTGTTTATTTTCCTTGAGGATCTCAAAGTTAAAATCGAATTCTATTCAAGATACTGCAGAGAAAGTTTGCTTCTTTCATGTTTTATTGCTCCACTCCACCACAATAAAACATGTGAAACTAGCCCAATCGTGTATCTAGTCATACAGAGACAATCAAAAGCACATTACAAGTAATATATGATTCAACACAGTGTGGTACCATTCATAACACAATTCTAATCACCCCAGAAAAAAAGATGGAATTCCACAGCCAATGAGATTTTCCTGACCTGGCAATTGGGTTAGTTTTCATCTAGTGTTGTTTCTATGAGGCTGAAACAAAACAATATTAAGTTAGTCCTGGAAGTGAGACTTCAGAGTGTGTGTTTCGATATCTGCACTTAGTGCTGTAGAGCAAATACCATAAGCTATAGAAGAGTAAATTTAGAATCAAAAGGAAATTAACAGAATAAGGAGGCCTGACCATAAGTCAGTTATTGTTTGTAAATTCATAGGCTCATAGAATCAATAAGGTTGGAAAAGACCTCAGAGATCTTCAAGTCCAACCTGTTATCTGACACCTCATGGCAACTAAACCATGGCTTCAAGTGCCACATCCAGTCCTTTTTTGAACACCTCCAGGGATGGTGACTCCACCACCTCCCTGGGCAGCACATTCCAGTGGCTAATTACTCTTTCTGGGAAGAACTTTCTCCTCACCTCCAGCCTAAACCTCCCCTGGCACAGTTTGAGACTGTGTCCTCTTGTTCTGGTGCTGCTTGCCTGGGAGAAGAGACCAACCCCCACCTGGCTACAACCTCCCTTCAGGTAGTTGTAGAGAGCAGTAAGGTCTCCCCTGAGCCTCCTCTTCTCCAAACTAAGCAACCCCAGCTCCCTCAGCCTTTCCTCCCAGGGCTGTGCTCCAGACCCCTCCCCAGCCTCGTTGCCCTTCTCTGGACACGTTCAAGTGTCTCAATGTCCTTCTTAAATTGAGGAGCCCAGAACTGGACACAGTAACAAAATTAAAACACTGAAGTGGTGGAAAGTGATCATTTTTGCCATTTGACAAGCCTGAGGTTCAAAGACAATCCTAGACCATATTAAAGTCTGTGGTCTGGCTAGATCATCCTCCATGTACAACAGAACTGCCTGGGTAAAAAAACAGCACAAATTAATCCAAACAGTTACAGATCCATAAATAAATATGTTATTGTAGAAATTCCTTAGTGATTAGAATCTCTGAAATGCTTCATGGTCTGTTTTGGTTTGTTTTATTTTTTAAACAAAGCAGCAAATGGAGGCAACTCTACTTGAGAAGTCTGCACTGTTTTTTTCCCATGCTGGCCAAAGAAATATCACAAGTCTGCACAATTTCATGGCTGCAAGCCCATGGTTGCATTTAAGCAACATCAGATAGGATCCTATATGACCTGTTGGTTACAAAGGCCTGTAAAGAACTGGCTTTAAAAATTAGGAAGTGCATGGCAGTGAAGAGAGGTTTAATAACACAGGCAGACAAACACATGTCTGAACATATTTGTGTTTAATGCCAAAGTTCTATGCACCATTAGCCCATCTGAACGCACTGTTAGCCAGTTTGCTGATGATATCAGACTAGGAGGTGATGCTGACTCTCTTGATGGACAAGATGCCTTGCAGAGGGATTCAGACAGGTTGGAGTCTTGGGCTATGATTGATTGGATGCAGTGTAACAAGTCCAACATGCCAGACTCTGCATGTAGAGTGGGGTAATGCGAGGTGCAAGTACAAACTGGGAGAGGAGTGGCTGGAGAGCAGCGCTGCATAAAGGGACCTGGGGGTGCTGGTTGACAGCAGGCTCAATAGGAGGCAGCAGTGCCCTGACAATAGGGCAAACTGCAGCATGGGGTGCATCAAACAACATGAGCAGCTGGTCTGAGGAGGTGATTATCCATGTGTTCAGCATTGGTGCAGCCTCACCTTGAGTGCTCTGTGCTGTTCTAAGCCCTACAATCTACTCTGCTGGGTGTGAAGATCCTCGAATGCATCCAGAGGAAAGCTGGCAAAAGGGCTGGAAGGAATGTCCTATCAAGAGCAGGTAAGGACTTTGACCTTGTCTACTTTGGAGTAAAGGAGTCTGAGGGACAACCTCTTTGCGCTCTACAACTTCCTGAGGAGGAGAAGTGGAGATGGTGTTGCCAACCTCTTCTCCCTGATATCCAGTGATGGGATGCATGGGAATGGCTCAATGCACCAGTACAGTTTAGACTGGACATTAGAAGGCATTTCTTTACTCAGAGAGTGATCAATCACAGGCTTCCTAGGGAGGTGGTCATTGCCCCAAGCCTGTCAGTGTTTGAGAGGCATTTGGAGAAAATCCTTTATAAAGTGCTTTTATTTGGTCAGCCCTGAATTGGTCAGGCACTTGGACTAGATAATTATTGTGGGCTCCTTCCAGCTGAAACATTCTAGTCTAGACTACCCTTCCAACTGAAACATTCTAGTCTAGTCTACCCAGTCTGGTGAATCAGTGGAATGGATGCTCAGGGAACCTGCCACGTGTTCTGCCACCAGTGTGTGGATGCCCAGGCAGGCCATTTTCTGCATGCAATGATTAAATACTTAAACATGAAGACATGTTCATTTAAACATGAACACTGTGAATTTTTTTCACTGCCTCATTGTCAACCCACTCACCAGGTTCTGCCACCCACCCTTCTGTGGTGGTGTAACGACTTGGAGGGATGAGGTTGGGTGCCAGCTGTGAGCTGATCTGCCATGGCAAATCAGCTGAAATCCACGTCCTTAGTGTAAAGGGAAAAGCCTGAAAGACAGACACTCTCAAACTGGAGATATGGAGAGGAAAATAACAGCAGAAGGCAGGAGCTTCAGGGTAAGTTGAAGCATTGCTGTCCTCAGTTGAAAGACGGATCAGTGATGCCTATAACCTCTAACACCACCCCAATGGGATGCTTCAGGCTATGGCTGAATTCAGCAGTCATCAGCGTCTGCATGAGTGACGCAGCTGGACCAAGGCCTGTGTGCAAGGGCACATGTGTGCCAAGCTGGGATGTGTTGCTAGGGATAGGTGGGGGTGACATTTGTGGCTGGCTGGCCCAAGGGGTCCATTTTCATTCCCTGAGCCAAGGCCCACGCCAACCACACTGCAAAAGTACCTGGAAAATTACGTTTCGCAGCAAGAATAGAGCCTGCCTAATCCCGGTTAATGCAAAGCCTCTGTTAAAAAATGATGTGCACATTTTTTAAGAGTTTGTTTCAAGCTGACTAAACCACAAAAAGGGGGCATTCTTAATTGCCATTTCTCTTGAAACAAATGAATTTCCATTCCCCTTGAACCAAACCTGAAGGAGCGAGGAAGAATCACCAGAGCTAATGGGAAAGGCGTCGCCTATGTAACACCACCAAAAATACTCAGTTACTCTTTCCCCACAAAGCCACTGGGTAATTTAAAGAAAACAAAACATCAGAAAACAGGGCAGCTTGCTTCTCTGTAATTTAGAAGCATAAAAGGGAGCTGATGCTGTAATTGCAGACCGAAAAACCAAAAGCTCCATTTCTTAAAGTTGTTTCACTGGAATTAAAACAAAACAAATGCTATTAGCTCCTCCAAAGTGAGGAAAAGACCTCCAGGCAAGGACTTTATTCAGATTTGAGCAGACCAAGGGAAAGCAGTGTGTTCCAAAAGGTGTTGGAGAGAACCCTGGCAGACTAGAAGTGGTTAACGTCCCACAAAGTAATTATCAATGCTGAGATCAGGATTTGCTGCAAGCAGAAGTAAGAGAACAAGAGGCGAGGTAGCATGGTTATGGTATTTTCCATCACTGGTCAGACACTTGAGGCATAGAAGTAGTAAGACAGATTTTTAAAGGCTACTTGAAGAGACAAAACTAAAACCAAGCATGCCTTCTGCATTTTTCTTAGGACTACTAACCTTTTGGGTTCTGAGGTCGTTAGTAGATGCAGAGTAGAATTAGTTGCATATATATATTGTATAGTTACTTATTCTCCAAAGCAAGACAACTGAAGAGCTTAGTTAGCCAGTTCAATACTTAAAGCTAGGACCATCACAGGCTTCTCTTCAGATAAATGAAAGGAAACCCAGAGAGGAAGGAATGGTTTTCAGTGAACCTTTCCAGGAAAGTGATAGAGAGAAAATACAACTTCAGCAATGGCATGGATTTCCCAATGAAGTTCTACGTTCTGAGGCAAGAGGAAGCCACTTACAGAAGCTCTGTGTCCTTAGCAATCCGGGCTGCTGGTGTCGGTCATTGTCCTTTTCACTTGGAAGATCAAAAGAGATGGTCTCCTCCCTTGCCTCAGGAACAGGCAGTCTCCTGCATATGCCAGAACACATTTGCAGGCAAGGATTATGACTTTATTTCCTTTCCTGTTTTGTTGTGCAGGGATTTTAAGCTCTTGGCTTCCGAGCTCTCTTTTTATAGGCCTTTTGCCTTAGTTTACTGTCATGTAGCTTTTAGTTGTTTTTGTCAAGATGCCCAGCATCCCTCAGCTCTGGATGCCCATAAATTAAAATGCATTATTATTATAAAGTTGTGTCACTGCTGAAAGCCAGGCTGACAAACACAGACCAGCAGCAAGTAACTAATGTGGGAGGTGAAAAGGATGGAATGGTGCACAAAGGGCTGTCCATGGAAGATTCTGGTGGCCTGAAAAGTTCATCTTTGAAAAGTGGGGTGCCCACAAATATCCTTAAAACTTGCAGAGGGAACTGAGATGAATTGTATGCTTAGAAGTCTGTGGTTGTTCTAAACTGTTGGGATTAAATGCTACAACAGGCAGCACGCCTTGAATCCCACCTCAAATGAGCCAACCAGACTGAGAGAACAGTGACTGTGCACTACCACAATTACAGGGAGAGTTTGTTTAATGCAGCAGCCACCTATGAAATGAAAAGTTCAGTGATCAGATAAACCAGGCTGCACTTTTCCCAAGCTTTTCTTTGAATATTCAAATGAAAAGGTTTAACTTGGGGCTTTGAATGCAGAACCAAATCCCCCTGGTGTTATGGCTTGTCATTTTTCTGCTGTAATCAACCCAACTCACAGCCAAGCATTCAAATACTTAGCAGTTCTCTTTGTATGAAGCACTGGATAGGATCCATCCTGCATGATCAGGAAACCTTGAAATTATGCTACAATTTTAGCACCTGAAAAAGCTATTCCCGGAGTGCCTAAGTTCTCTGGGAAGTAAAGGTGATTCCTCAGAAGGCTTTCAGATGAAAATTATTCACTCTAATGCAGATGCATAATGCTAAGCAAGGAAAATCTCCCCAGCAGCCTTCAAAAACCTGCTTCTCTCCATATACTGTACAGGGAATGTGGTCAGCTGAAAGTTGGCCAAAATTTAGCCACAAGTTAGCTGCTGAAGTTAGGTGAGGTGAATCCAACTCATGAACTCTTTCTATGCACATTTTTACTCTCAAGTGCCCCCCATATGAAGATCATAAAGGTGTTTTTATATATGAAGATGTATCAAACTCCTATGAAGAATACCTAATTGTGGCCTTCCAGTATCTGAAGGGGGCTACAAGAAAGCTGGGGAGGGACTTTTTGGGGTGTCAGGGAGTGATAGGACTGAGGGGAATGGAAAAAACTAGAAATGGGTAGATTCAGATTGGATGTTAGGAAGAAGTTCTGCCCCATGGGGGTGGTGAGACACTGGAACAGGTTGCCCAGGGAGGTGGTGGAAGCCTCATCTCTGGAGGTTTTTAAGGCCAGGCTGGATGTGGCTCTGGGCATCCTGATCTAGTGTGGGGAGTCCCTGCCCATGGCAGGGGGGTTGGAACTGGATGATCCTTGAGGTCCCATCCAACCCTAACAGTTCAATGATTCTATGCACACATGGGCACCTTCATCACCATATTGTGAGAGAGGATGACAGTAAGCATCCTTTTTTTTTTTGATGCTGAGATGGGAAAAGTTGCAGCAGCAGCAATCCCTCACTTCACATTTTAAGCCTGAAAGCAGCTGTGTGTTATTATTAAAAGAGATATTAAAACTTACTGAAAAATAGCTTTAGCCTCTCCAAGAATAATGGAAATCATGGCTGATTTTACTGTTGCTCATTCTGTTACGTGCATCTCTCAGGAGCATGCCAGTAGGTTTCTGTCCATAGAACCTGGCCATAGGAGTAACTCAAAGGGTCTGTCCTGGTTGCTATGAACTTTGACGAAAGTCTGGCCAGTTTGCTGTCTCCCTCCCTCATTACAAAGGTATCTGCAATGTGCAGTAGATTTTTACATGGCAATCATTCCTTCCCTCTGGACCACTGCTTCTGAGTGGGTTCTACTGAAGCACAGCCAAAAAAATGGAAGAATTGGAGATCTGTTTTGCTGCCTCTGATCTGGCTAAACTCAAGATAAAGTTTGTCAGGGCTAAACCTTTTATAAATACTTTTGGATAAGATAACTTTGGCCACATTAACTGAATCATCTACCATGATATTTTCCTTTTCTACCGAAGCACAATTCAGTTATTCATGTTTGTTAATAAATGACGTTTCAAGAGCCAGAGCATTTATTCCTTGCTGCCAGGAAAATTGTACAAGGGACTTTGTATTCATTGCTCTGTTGCCAAGAGAACTACGCTGGAGAAACAGGGAATCAGGGAAACAGAGACTGTCCATTCTGTAGAAACATTGAAGACACGCATCACGCTTCCCTTATCATCTCCTTGGAGGACAGCACATAGCCTTGATGGTCAAATGGGAGACTTCAACAAACAAGTCTCATGTAAACTGCCAGCTCATTTGGAGAAGAAGTTTTTCCCAGGGCACTTTTCTTTCTTATCTGATAGCAGAGCTTTACAACCGTTCTGTTCCTTTAACTACAAAGCTCGTTAATGAAGACTACTCAGCAGTGGCCACATCTCAGCTTTGAGATAGAATCACAGATCATAGCATGCTTTGGCTTGGAAGGGACCTCCAAAGGTCAACCCTGCAGCAAGCAGGGACATCCTCCACTAGATCAGGTTGCTGAGAGCCTTGTTGGGCCCCAGCTGTCATTTAACAAGGGAAACGACATCCCTCCTGCAAAGATAAACAAAGTGAAACTTTCCCAGCGGTATCTGTTCCAGTCTGATGGAGAGGACATAGTTCAGTGCAGATGACACTGCAATCACCTCCCAGATGCAGCAGCTGAGCTAAGCAGGCAGTGTTCAGGGTGGTCAGAAAGCTTGCCTTCACACACAGGCTGTAGAGCATACATTCAGGTCAGTTCATTTAAGTATTCTGATCTAACCATTCTTCAATGGCACTTGGCTCTATTCTTATTCTACTCTAAATGGCCTCTTTGTTTTATGCACATCTGCCCATTTGTCATTGCAAAATGGAAATTAAATTAATCAAATGGAAAACTTGCCCAAACATCTATTAAAACATTAATTCTTATTCAGGAAAGCTACCTATTTATGAAAGTCATCTATTGGCTCATAAGGAATGATTTTATCCATCCACAAAAGGAGCCCCAAGCGATAGTGAAATATAATTAATGTAGAGGTTTATGAATTAATGCTATGGAATTCATGACTGTCAATAGAGGGAGGTGATTCTCCCCCTCTACTCTGCTCTGGTGAGACCCCACCTGGAGTACTATGTCCAGTTCTGGAGCCTCTGTTACAGGAAGGATCTGGGGGTGCTGGAATGTCTCCCAAGAAGGGCCACGAGGATAAGCAGAGGGCTGGAGCTGCTCTGCCATAAAGACAGACTGAGGGAGTTGGGGCTGTTCAGTCTGGAGAAGAGAAGGCTGCGAGGAGAACTATTTGTGGCCTTCCAGTATCTGAAGTGAGCTACAAGAAAGCTGGGGAGGGACTTTCTAGGGTGTCAGGGAGTGACAGGACTAGGGGGAATGGAACAAAACTAGAAATGGGTAGATTGAGCTTGGATGTTAGGAAGAAGTTCTTCCCCATGAAGGTGGTGAGACACTGGCACAGGTTGCCCAGGGAAGTGGTGACAGCCTCATCCCTGGAGGTTTTTAAGGCCAGGCTGGATGTGGCTCTGGGCAACCTGTTCTAGTGTGAGGTGTCGCTGCCCACAGCAGGGGGCTTAGAACTGGATGATCCTTGAGGTCCCTTCCAACCCTGACAATTCTATGACAAGCATAGCTCATCCCAATCCCAAGATGCATATTTCTGTCTCCCTTGTCTCCAGATAAGGCACAAAGATAGTATTTGCTTTGAAAAAATTTGTACTTATATGTTCAAATGTCAAGTTGAATATATAAATACATGGGCCATTGCTCAAGAATACAGTTCCTCCTACAAGTGTAGCATTTGGAAAGCACCCAAGTAAGATCTTCATAAAACTGCTTGGGTTTCTGGTGGTTTTGTCCTCAAACAAAACAGATGTGCTCAGGTTTTGCTGCCCTCTGCCAGTGCAGGCACAAGTACTGTGGTAAAGAAAAAAATAATCTGGTAACCAAGCCTTTGATATAGAAAAACCACACAGAGTTGAGTCATAAACTGTGGACACGAGACAACTAATTATGGGTTATGTTAGGCATGGGGAACAGGTTAACTGCTCCATAATTACAATTGAGATCACTGTGGACACAGTCAAGGAAATCCAGTTAATAGAAAGAAGTAAATGAAAATGTGTTGGTATCTATGACGGCAAACAATTCCTTGTCTGGTTTCTTTAGCTTCTTCAAATGTTCTCCATTCTTTAAGCATTATACTTATGAAGCCTAAGAAAGAGATTCATATTTCACAATCTGCTGTTTCTCATGAGAACAGCAAGGAAGGAGTTAGAAAAGGTCTATTCCTACGAGGAGAGGCTGAGAGAGCTGGGATTGTTTAGCCTGGAGAAGAGGAGGCTCAGGGGAGACCTTATTGCTCTCTACAACTACCTGAAGGGAGGTTGTAGCCAGGAGGGGGTTGGTCTCTTCTCCCAGGCAATCAACACCAGAACAAGAGGACACAGTCTCAAGCTGCACCAGGGGAAGTTTAGTTTTGAGGTGAGGAGAAAGTTCTTCCCAGAAAGAGTAATTGGCCGTTGGAATGTGCTGCCCAGGGAGGTGGTGGAGTCACCATCCCTGGAGGTGTTCAAGAGGGGATTGGACGTGGCACTTGGTGCCATGGTCTAATAGGCATGAGGTCTGTGGTGACAGGTTGGACTTGATGATCTTTGAGGTCTTTTCCAACTTTATTGATTCTATGATTCTGTGATAATTGCCCTGCACAGGCTGCATTGCCAGCTGAGTGAAACTCCAGATACAAGTGACACAATACCAACTGGAAACCTGGGAAACAGAAACAGATCATTAAGCAATGGAAAGGAGATGACTGTTCATACCAAAAGGGGTGATAGTCAGGGGAAAGGAGAGGCACTGTCTGTAGGACTCACTGGAGGACACTGTGGTTAGCAGAGTTCTACAACTGCCCTGGGCACCCTGCCAGCTGAGGCAGCCCAGCCAGGGCTAAGGCAGAGCTGTCTGCTCTGGGGCTACCTCTTGCAGAGAAGAAGTTTCTTCTGCTAACGACAAAGGAATGAGAGAAGTGAGGTGAACATCCAGATAGAGTGCATCTCCAAGGCTTTCCTGAAGGCCTGACTCAGACTGCTTTGCAGGCTTCCCCATTTCCTCCTAGCTTGGTGGAAACTTTTATCCCAGTTCCTTGAACTTGCCCTCCAAAAGTACACACCATTTCTGAGTACACATCTATATATAGCCTCGGTCTGCAACGCCACCTCACTGTCAGAGGCTGTTTCCCGTTGACAGCAGCTAAATGTGGCACTGAAGTTTGAGGTTAAGGTGCTGGGTCTCTGAGTGAGTGGGCAGGCAGTCAAACGGATGCCCAGTTTGCTTGGCCTTGCTGTGGCATCACAGCTCACACAGTGAAGTTGCAGGCAAACACTGTGGCTCTTTGGGTTTCTCTGTTTGCCACGGTGGTGCCATTGCAGGGATGCCATGGGTAAGCCTGGGTGGTGTGGTGTATGACAGCAACCACTGGCACAGGGGTTCCCTCTGCCCCACCAAGCATTTCCTCCTAGCTCTGTGGCTGAGGACACATTCTTGTGCAAGAGACCCAGGTGCGCTCCTTGTCTTCCAGGCGCAGACACACGTCTTGTTTTTTTATCTGCAGCTGTAAAGGAACAGGTCCCCTCTTCAGATCACCAAGGAGCATGTCACAATGCCCTTGAGCTTTTCTGTAGCCATTCCTGGCAGCTTCCAGATCCTAAACCTACCAGAGAAGGTGTTTCTGTTTAAAGCACATTGACATAAATATATTTACAGAAGTTAATCATGTGGGAAGTCTCCAATGTGTATAAATCCATCCAGCATTTCACAGGCCTCCATAGGTCTTATTACGGGAAACAGTTTAGTCACCAGCAGCCTTTAATTAGCTGTTTCCTGCTGCAGATCATCATTGCCAGAGACAGGATAGGGTAGGGTAGGGTAGGGTAGGGTAGGGTAGGGTAGAATAGGATGGGATAGGATGGGATGGAATAGAATAGAATAGAATAGAATAGAATAGAATAGAATAGAATAGAATAGAATAGAATAGAATAGAATAGAATAGAATAGAATAGAATGGAATTAACCAGGCTGGAAAAGACCTTCAGGATCATTGCGTCCAACCAATCACCCAACACCATCTAATCAACTAAACCATGGCACCAAGCACCCCATCCAGTCTCTTCCTAAACACCTCCAGTGATGGTGACTCCACCACCTCCCTAGGCAGCCCATTCCAATGATAACCCTGGTCTCAGAAACCATCCCTGACTTCACACAGCAATTCATTTATTTTCTGTGCTGAGGAACAGACTTCTCCCTGTGTAACCATTCCTAAGTCTTTGCCAAGAATTTTCTTCTTGCCCTGTGGTTACTCACACTCCAGCCATTTGCACCGTGGATGTCTGGAGTGTCTATTAAAAAATTATGAAGGGCCTTTTTTTTGTTGTTGCAGGCCAATGCAAATGGTGTTTTCCAGATCACCTTTGCTGCACCTCACCCCCAGGCTGTACTATTCCAGTCACTGACAAATTACTGCTCCCCGCTCACCAAACCTATGATTTAGAGAGACAGAAGTGCTTGTGATGCCCCTCCACACACAGCACTGTCCTGCCTCGAGACCTCAGCCGTGAGTTATGAGCATGCAGAGTTTTGCAGCCGCTGCATATTAGCAATAACAACTAATTACAAAACTGCAAAGTGAAACGTAATCACTCAGGAAGAGTATTTAAATGCCACCAGAGTTTATTGTGACAGATGAGCCTGTCTCAGAAAACCAATGGCCTCCTGCAGCAGAAATAAAGATTTTCAAGTTGCCTTTTTTTTTTTGATCTAAAGGCAATTTCTATACTTCTTATCACCTCCTTTGCAGGGAATCATGACTCAGAAAGGCACAGGGTTAAGGGTGGAATGAACATTAAAGGCTCCTGTTGCTACGGCGAGACTCTCAGAAAGATTTGCAGAGACTCCAAGCCTATGATATTTGCTGCTGTTTCTGCTGGCAGTGGTGTGATAGGATTTAAAGCAAATTTGGGCCCTGATGGGTGACAATTGCTGCTCCATAGGGAAAAATAGAAGAGATGAATTTAAGAAACCCTTTGTTTATCATCAAGCAAGGGCCACATACATCAAGGCTCAGGGATCCACTTCTGAGTAATTTGACTAGAAAAGACAGGGGGAAGGAAGAACAAACAAAAGAAAGGAAAAGAGGAAGAAAGGGAGGGAGGGAGGGAGGAAGGAAGGAGGGAAGGAAGGAAGGAAGGAAGGAAGGAAGGAAGGAAGGAAGGAAGGAAGGAAGGAAGGAAGGAAGGAAGGAAGGAAGGAAGGAAGGAAGGAAGGAAGGAAGGAAGGAAGGAAGGAAGGAAGGAAGGAAGGAAGGAAGGAAGGAAGGAAGGAAGGAAGGAAGGAAGGAAGGAAGGAAGGAAGGAAGGAAGGAAAACAAAGAAAGAAAGAGAAAGAAAGAGAAAAGTAGCTGCACAGGAAGTGTAGCTTTGGTGATTGCTATAGCCCTTTCTACAGCTGCTTTTGTGTGTGTGTATCTGATGGTGGCTGGGCAAGTTACACATGTTTTTGTGACAGGCAAGTGGTTGCTCCAGTAGTGTGCTGTGCCCCTGACTTCACTGCTGTTCTCCTGAAAAAAAAAAAGGGATCTTGACATCAGCTGCAAATATAACCTTTTGATTTCATTAATTTAGGGACCTGAGGTAGTTTATAGGCTGTTCCATGACTGGGTTGAACTAGTACACTCTGGAGTCAACTGACTTCAACCTCCATCCTTAAACTCCATCTACCCAAACTGAACTGAGGATGTGTGACTACCAGATTTATGCTGCGGACCAGCTCTCCCCTGACAGTTCAACGAAGGTAAATTGTGTGCCGCCTCTTACACCTGCTGCTCAGGTTTAATGAGAACATCTCTGGCACCCTCTCATCCACATGCAATTTTTTTTCCTTTTTTTCCCTTTTTTTTCTTTTTTTAACCTTTATTGTTTCTCTTTTTTAACTTCCAAGTTTCTTTCCTTTTACAGTCATATTTTGGTTGCAGGCACCCATTCCCTACCAATTTAGGCATGGGCCACTTTCCCAGAAATAAAATGAAGGCATGAGTAAGGAAAATGGTATGCAGAGTATGAGAACTGGTCAAGAGTAGATGGCCTCCATTACTACCAGTGAAGCCCTTATTATCAACATGATGAGCCAGTTCAGAGCTGTCATTAAGGCAGCTTTATTTGGCATAGGAAGAAATAATCATGTTTTTGAACTGAGTTTCAACTTCATGGTCTCACACCAAGGAGAAAAGAATGACCTCTTTCTTCCTTTGGACTCGACACGTGGAAGGACCATGCATCTGTGCAGCACAGATGTCACACACAGCATGGTTGAGCCACCTCTGGAAACCAGCAGAGGTTTTTACCTCAACACAGATGTGTCCATTTGACTGGCAATGGCACAGCAATAGTTCTAGTCCTTTTTTACTTACATGGAGTAACAGCCTGTTATATCCATCTTTGTCGCCTAGATGAGCAAGTTTATCACCTGGACCCCAAAGCTACAGTGGCACAGAAGCAGCCGTTTGTATTTCATACTCCTGAGTGTGCAGATATGAAAATTACTCCCAGTTCTGCATCTTTCTGATATTTTCCTGTGATGTTTTGTTTCTTCTGTGGAATATTCTTACTTTTCTTCCCATTGGCCATATCACCAAGCCCCACTTATGGCCATAAAATAAAACAGTGTCAAATGTTGGAATGAGATCAGTGCAGCTTCTGAGGAGGCTGAAGACTGAGTGCATACAAGTGCCTATGGAGTGAACTGCTTTTGCTTCCCCTCTTGCAGTCATCTGCATCGTGTTGAAACTGGAAAACAAGGAGCAAACATGCACAAAACCCCTGTCCAAATTATCTTCTTTTTTTTTCCTAAGCATGTTTTCTTATTTACTACAACAAATGGGCAAAGCTGTCATCAGGAAAACATTGTTACATGACCGTTGCCTGAAGTGTATTCTTACCACTGGATCATAATTCCCTTTCTTTCCATTCCTTAAAAGTTCATTCAGTTCTAACTTCTGCAGTAATGTTTATCTAGAGCACCTAATTACATAGTGCAACCTGCATCTGGAGTGCTGGTTCAAGGTTATTATAGTTCTCCACAGACATAACAAAAATATTATGTTAAACTTCTCCATTGAGAGGAAAATGTCTGCATTTTGCCACTGATAGAAGCACGGGGATGTAAAATAAAATGATTAGAACATCAAAAGCCGTAATTGCCAGCTATTCAACTGCATTTCCTCTGTGACACTGGCTGTCACAGAAGGATCTCCTTTTTGTTTCTGCTGCAGGTGTGAAACCTGACAAATTTAAACTAAATATATCAGATGTAGTGATAGGCAAATAAGAAAGGTGAGTCTTGTGAATGATTGTCAGCACATGCTACTCGGTGGGAAGATTTGCTAAGATTAATGAAACGTGAATAATGGAGTAGGAGCAATAATTGAGTAGTTTTTCAGTACTTAGTACCCTAAAAAGAGCCTTCCACTCAATCCATATCATAGTGATTATATGCAGAGCACCATTACTTTTACTACAAAGAGGAAAACTTTCTCTTTGGCAGAAGTAAAAGGAAAGTGGGTAGATAAAACAAACTCTTTAATTCATATGTCCTTACTCATAGGTTTCCCGTCAAGCATGGTTTCTTCTTTATTTAGAATCAATACTAAGTAAGGAAAGGATAAATATATAAATACAAAACTCTTTCTGTGGGTGCATTGGTAGCCAAAGTAAATTGTCTGAGGTTTGGAGAGGCCATGTGCTCACCCTGTATTTGCTCTAAAATTCAGAAGTGATGAAGAAATATTTTGCTTCGATCTCTAGAACCAGGGCCGTGAGCCCTGCTGAGAGCACTGCCCATGTTTAGAACATGCAGCATTCCCGAGAGATCCCTTGCTGATGGCTCCCAGAGTATTCCTAGTCTCTGTGGAGAGAGTGAGGTCTCAAGCACAGCCAAAAATGGGAATTCAGAAGCCTTTGGCTGGGGTCCGACTATTGTTTCTGCCATGACAAGTGAGTGCAAGGACCCTCTCTTGAGGGATTTATACTATGGAAGTTTGATCCTGCTGACAACTCAGGCAGCTACTCAACTGCAAAGACAAAAGGAGCCCCCATAAAGTCAGCAGTGGCTTCAAGATAAAGACTGTGATTAATTGTATTACCAACAGTGGAATAAATTATTTGTATTTATACCAGTCCTGAGGTAAAAAAATACTTCACTGTTGCCAGGCAAGTTGCTTCCACTTTCTCTGTGCTAGAGCCCTTGTGTGAAATGGATGGAGTGAAATGCCCAGGTGATGATGTGATAGTGTTGGGGAAGTTCACATTTTTGTCACATTCTAAGATTTTTAGTACAAGGTGAGCCAGAGGGGCAGAAACTCTGATTTTCTCATAATGTTTCTGGTTAATTTCTCAGGTAAGGCAGTCCTCAGATAACAAAGTCTTCAAGGCTGGGAGAAATCACAAGTTTATTAAAGGTATGATTTAATATTACTTGAAAGCTCTTAGGGCTTTAGAGGTGTGCCAATATTTTGTACTCATCTTCATGATCAGAAACTCTTATTTGGGTAAATAATAGAATCAATATGAAAATAAGTTTGGGACCATGGGAATTGCTGCTTCTAGGTATTGAAATAAAGTAAGCTTAAAAAAACAGGAAAGTCTGAAATACATATGCATGGCATAAGTGTTTCTATGCAGCAGGCTTCTCTCAAGCTGTGAGGTTCTTAAACCCATGACCCTTGAAGCCCTACTTTTAAAACCAGGTATGTTCCCTCAACACCACCTGGGCAGGTAGGGCTGTTCAAGTCACTACAGAAAACTTCGCCCTTCAGAAAAGGTTTCAAACTGTGAGAGGTTAAACATCACCTCAGAACATCTGAGTGAAGCCACCTAGCAGGGGCTGATTGTTCCTCAGTAAAAACTGACAGAAATTAAGCAATATCCTGAAGAATTATTGCTTGCATTATGTTACTGTAAAGTTTGATCAAACCTCCTTCCTTTCTTCCTTCTGAATACCTTCCAAGTTCTTTCCAAATTCCTTCTGAATTCTTTCTTTCCTTCCTTCTGAATCCCTTCCTTCTGAATTCCTTCCAAATCCCTTCCTTCTGAATCCCTTCCTTCCAAATCCCTCCCTCCCTTCCTTCTGAATTCCTTCTAAATCCCTTCCTTCTGAATCTCTTCCTTCCAAATCCCTCCCTCCCCTCCTTCCTTTCTCCCTTCCTTCCTTCCTTCCTTCCTCTCTCCTTTCCTTCCTTCCTTCCTTCATTCCTTCCTCCCTTCCTTCCTCATCCCTTCTTTCCATCTTTATCCCTTCCTTCCAAATCCCTTCCTCTCTTCCAAATTCACTCCTCTGCCTGTTCTGGAAATGGCAATGATCTGAGCAAGATGAGCATAACAAGCAGAGGGAGAGGCTTTTGTTGGCTCCCCTCCAAAGGAAAGGAAATTACTTTGAGGAATTTTTCAAATTTTGCATAAAATTAGCTGGATGCCAACCCACATGTTTAGATGTGGGTGAGATGAAAATTACTGTCACAGGAGATGGAGAAGGTCAGATGAGACATCCTGCTCCTTGTGCTTGTGTCCAAACAATGACAAAAATCTGGAAGGAAGTGGTAAGATAAAGAAGGGCTATCTGAGATTACAGGCTGCCAGCACTGGTGCAGTGTTTTTGGTGCCTGCATATTCAGAACTTAAAACCATCAGGCTGATCCTTGAGCCTGGAGAAAGGGTTCCAAAAACTGTGGGTTTGGAGTGATTGGCTTGCAGGGCACTAACACCAGGTCTGCAGGAGAATAACTTCCTTAGGATGCTGGTGTAGGGATGGAGATGCCACAAAAAACCAGTGCTGGGGACAGCTGGGATGGTGGTGGGGGTGACAGATCCCAAGTGACATGACTCAGGCTTTTTGATTGCAAGGTGTTGGAAGAAGGCTGTAGAAAACCTCTGCATTATTTCTTACAGAATAAACAGGAGAAGCGATGGCAACCTTTCTAACATTGATTTTGCTGTTTATTTCAACCTTTAGAAGTGCCAGGAAAGGTATTCGCTCTCCACACTACAGCTTACAGTACCCAGGACAGGGTAGATAAAGAGTGTAATGATGTGTTAAGTGTGAAACAATACTAATAATTGTCTCTTGTTTGACATCTAGGGCCACACTTGAATAGTACAAGACTTAAAACCCCGCAGGTCATAGGGGCATAAAAAGGAAAGAGGAAAGCAGAAAAGTGCTGTAGCAGCAAGATTTGGAACCAAAAGGAAGCTGGGTCTATTTGTCTCTTCAAGTCTGGGACACAGTAAGTGGATTTCTGGGAGCTGAGGAAAAGCCTGATTAGAAATGACAGGAAAGAAAGGGAATTTTACAGCCCAGACACAGAACATGGCTTGCAGACACAGGCCAGGCTGGAGCAGGCAGTATGTAGGAGCTAGGGATGAATTAGTCAGTGCAAGTGGATACATGAAAGAAAACATTTCAGGCTGTTAGTCCCAAGAAGGTGGGAGAAATTCACTTCTCCAAGATATGAGACCTTGGGGTGAGATCATTATTTGCCCAGAGGGTGGGGTAGGACCTCAGCCTGGTGCCCCATCCACCAAAAGATCACCGCAAAGCCAAGCAGGGAAAGCAAATAGCAGCATCGCTGAGGCCAGAGAGGGCCAAATCTGATAAAAGTGATTAGACACAGAAACACCCCCCCATTTTCCCAGATTCCTATCAATGCTGTTACAGAGGATTGTGAGAACTGACAAACCGCTGCTACAGGATGACACTCTTGCTGAGTCCAAGTTAAAGGGAAATAGCTTCTATTATTATTATTATTATTACTACTACTACTACTATTATTATTTAAAATCCTTGGTTTCTCTCACAATTCAGAAATTGAGGCAAGCTGAAACAAGTGATCCAGTGCAGTATAGTATCAGGAGTTCCTCTTAGCCTGAGTGAAAGCTCTAAAATTCATACACTGAATTAGCCACTAGGATTTCCTTCATCACAAGGAAAATGATTTTTCATGTGGATTTTTTGTATGAGATAAATGCTGACATGACAGTGAAATACTCCCAAGTACACTGGGAAGGATGAGCAGGACAGCTTTTTGTCTCACAATCCCAGAGCTCTTTCCAGCCTGTCTGCCAAGCCAGCAGAGTGCAATGGATGTGGCACTCCTCTGGGAGTTGCACTTCAGTGCATACCTGGCTGGTTACAGGGTGCATTCCTTACTGTCCTCTTCACACCTATGGTCAAACACTCCTGAGGGTCATCACTGAGTTCCTCTGAAAGAAAACTTGAGAAGAGGGGAGAAGAGCAAAGAGGAGAAGAGAGAAGAGAGGAGAAGAGAGAGGAGAGGAGAGGAGAGGAGAGGAGAGGAGAGGAGAGGAGAGGAGAGGAGAGGAGAGGAGAGGAGAGGAGAGGAGAGGAGAGGAGAGGAGAGGAGAGGAGAGGAG
Source organism: Dryobates pubescens (assembly GCF_014839835.1). Lineage (NCBI taxonomy): Eukaryota > Metazoa > Chordata > Aves > Piciformes > Picidae > Dryobates > Dryobates pubescens. The sequence goes on along the minus strand of NC_071625.1, from coordinate 13,481,400 downwards.
AGGAGAGGAGAGGAGAGGAGAGGAGAGGAGAGGAGAGGAGAGGAGAGGAGAGGAGAGGAGAGGAGAGGAGAGGAGACTCGAGGAGAGGAGAGGAGAGGAGACTCGAGGAGAGGAGAGGAGACTCGAGGAGAGGAGACTCGAGGAGACTCGAGGAGAGGAGACTCGAGGAGAGGAGAGGAGAGGAGAGGAGAGGAGAGGAGACTCGAGGAGAGGAGAGGAGAGGAGAGGAGACTCGAGGAGAGGAGAGGAGAGGAGACTCGAGGAGAGGAGACTCGAGGAGAGGAGACTCGAGGAGAGGAGACTCGAGGAGAGGAGACTCGAGGAGAGGAGAGGAGAGGAGACTCGAGGAGAGGAGAGGAGACTCGAGGAGAGGAGAGGAGAGGAGAGGAGAGGAGAGGAGAGGAGAGGAGAGGAGAGGAGAGGAGAGGAGAGGAGAGGAGAGGAGAGGAGAGGAGAGGAGAGGAGAGGAGAGGAGAGGAGAGGAGAGGAGAGGAGAGGAGAGGAGAGGAGAGGAGAGGAGAGGAGAGGAGAGGAGAGGAGAGGAGAGGAGAGGAGAGGAGAGGAGAGGAGAGGAGAGGAGAGGAGAGGAGAGGAGAGGAGAGGAGAGGAGAGGAGAGGAGAGGAGAGGAGAGGAGAGGAGAGGAGAGGAGAGGAGAGGAGAGGAGAGGAGAGGAGAGGAGAGGAGAGGAGAGGAGAGGAGAGGAGAGGAGAGGAGAGGAGAGGAGAGGAGAGGAGAGGAGAGGAGAGGAGAGGAGAGGAGCAACACCTGCCTTTTGTTTTCCATGTTTATCCATTTACAGTATTATCAAAATATGTGAGAACCATTGGTCCCAAAGAGGAGGCAATATGCATGTTAAATCTTGTTCTACTTCAAGCCAGAGTATAATAGACTTAGTGTGGAAATCTGCCCCGGGTCCTTTGGTTTTTTTTGTTGAGTTCTGCTACCCAAAAAGACTCTAAAAGAAAAATATTGGAATTTGTTTTCAATTTCAAATACTCAAGGAGTTTTCACTTAGAGAACACAAATCATAAAGCATGTGGGCGTGTTGGCAGCTCCTCTGGCTTTTAATGAGCATCGTGTATATTTTTACTGGGGAGAAAGAAGTTCCTGTGCTTGGGGTTTTTTTTTCAGTGTACCATTGCTTTTGTGGGAGACAAAAGTGAAGTGAAACCATTGTGTTAACCAAGAGAATGCCAGGATGCTAGCATTTTTCAGCTGTTCCCAGCACTAATACCCACTTGAAAGCAGTAAGGAGACACCATTTCCTTTGTGGGGGGGTGTTTATTTTAGCATTTGAAATATGGCAGATGGCATCATTGGCTTTTAAAAATTCCCATCCCAATGTATTGAGACAAAACAAATCCAGCTTCAGGTTTGCCTGGTGCGTTTCAAAACTGGCAGCACTCACGTTTCAGGGCCTCACCAACCACAGCATTTCGTTTGCTCCTGAAACAGTGCCCTGCCTATTCTTTCTGTCTAAAACCGTGTCCCACACTTTCAGGCTTAAGTTGCAGGCCCATAAGTGTTTCTTCTATTATTCAATCATATTATAACCTGAACCACATTTTCCAATAGCTACTTCACGTTCCCCATTTCGTTTTTAATTGCGGTGTTCCTTCAAACATCACTTGTCCCGCAGGATTTCGTTTCTGGACCACGTTTGCAAGCCACCAGAAATGATGAAGTCTCAAAGCTTGCAATCTGAGCTCCGTTTAAAGCCCACATACCAAAATCTTATCCAAAACCATGTCAAAGGAGCCAAAACCAACCCCATACCACTTCTTAGGTCTAAGTTGCATAACAAGTAGGTCTGTACCCTTCCATAAAACATAAAGGGCCCTGGCCTCCTGTAGTTTTCATGGGCAAAGAATTACCTCACTGTCCAAGATGCTTTAGTAGTCTTGCACCATGTAAACATGAGCCTTCTGTCAATTGCATCTGGTTTTAACTCTTTTCCTGTGGTCTGTTTGTCACTCAAATACAGGGGAAAAGAGTTTGTGTTTACCAACAGGCTAGTTTTCATCAGCTAAACCACCTTTTAATCTTTATTGTAATTTCTGAGTGTCTAAAACTGTCTAGATGCAGCTGGTGCTTGTTGTCCCATACCCATTTGTCCCCTTAAGGACCCTTGCCTGGCCTGTGTTGCAACTGTTAGGGCATCCCACACTCTCGGACATAAGTATGTGGGTCTTGCAACGTGGCCCCAAAGAATCAACAGAAAAATCTCAGGGCAGAAACCCAGCTTTCTGAGGAAAAAGACAAATCCTAAGAAAAGGATTTACAAGGTCCACATGTGCAGAAAACAATCAGTCACCATCTTCTGCTGGAATGACAGCAAAGTGCTGGTGAGGATGAGGTTGCTGCCATGTGACTTATGGTGGCTGGGATTTAAGCAATCAGCACATCTGAAGCAGGTCAGAAAGGATAGCATCTTCAGCTCTGTGCTCTTCACCATTCTTCTTGTACCTTGTGTTGCAGCAAAATTATCCACCTGTAATTGTTCACATACTTTATGTTGCAAAGCACTTTGAGTGGAATTATTTCTTTTACCTAAGTTCTCCTAAAAGGTTTTTTCTCTGAGACCAGTGTAATGAGATTTTCACTGGGGTGTGTTTTCACCTAAGAGGTACAACCAGTGTCACTGCTGGAGATGCAGCAGCCAGAGACATAAGATAAAGAGCTGCATCCTCTTCCATATGGTCACCAACTACTGCTTGTCTCTAGTCCTGTAAAACTGTTGAGCAACATGTAGGGAGCAGTGAGGTGGTGGCAGCACTGCCCAGCAGCTACTGCTGCTGCTGCCTCCAGTGTCTTTGTGCCTACTGAGCAGCACATTTCTGGCTCTGGGTTGCTGATATTATCCTTCCTGCGACATGGAGCCCATCTACTGGTGGCATTCCCTGCATCCAGGCTGTGGAGCTCTTGTGACCACTGGAAGAAGAGAAAAAGGGGTGGTTTGCTGAAGCTCTGATAGCTGTTTTACCTGGTCCCCAAATGGCAAAAGCAGGCCCAGATTTTGCTGAGCAAGCTGAGTTTGCTGCTCATGTTTCCCTATGGCGCTTGAAACTCTTAGTTCACATCTCTACCACTTTTCCACACCATGATTATAGGTGTCTTAAATTCCCCTTCTATCACTCAGTTTCTCACAAAGTTTATCTCCTCAGTACACAGATCATTCCTACTTCTTTTAGGACTAGAATTCTCAGATCTTTCAGGAAGGCAAATCAGAGCAAGATGAGGCTGTGAGGTTTGCTTTCACATTCAGTGCTAGAAGCAAGGCCTGGGCTAGATTCTCCTTCATCTCATTGGAAATGTCTCTTTTGGGAACTGTAGTCCACAATTGGCAGGTGAATCAAACTATCTGTGAGTCATGGAAAATGTCTTGGAATATAAAAAAGGTCAATGTCCATGCATCTAAGAAGGAGACCTATCCATGTGCATGTCCTTGTTCTTCAATAAAGAATCTGTTGAGTCCTTCAGCTTGGAAGAGCCATGGTAAAAATCTGTAAATGGAAGATATAGAAAGAAAAAGCAAGAAAAATGCTGAGTACAGAGAAATATGATTAAGGGTGGAGCTGCACTTGGGTTCAGCAGTTAGTTCATCAGCCTTTAACTATGGCTCCTTTCAACAGGCCTCAGCATTCTTCATAACTTTCAGTTTATTCATGATTCTACATCAGAGGAGTGGTACAGCAACCTCATTTTGGGTGGCCAAAACATTGATGATTGTGACAGGTTTGCATCTGGCAGAAAAGGTCATGTTTGCCTTCACAGGAGCATAAAAATTGCTCTTGGGCAGAGCTGCTCCTGGAGAGTCCAGGTACACAACTGGAATGTGCTGGATGCTGTGTTATGCCATCTTAAAAATGTTGGTCATGCTTTCTCAAGGAGGGGTGATGATACAAATTCTGCCAGCTCTTCTGGCTGCCTTCCCTACCCAATTCATCCTGTCTGGCATGAGTGGTGAGATCTTAGCCAGGGCTTAGGCTCGTGAAAGTGGTCAATCACTCATCATCTGTATCAGAAATGACAATGATGCAGGAGCTGAAAGCCATCAGCGAATTGGATGCACTGAAATCAATGTTCCTCCCTAATCTTTCCAGTGTTTTCATACAAAAGCTGAGTCAGAATCAGGGGGATGCAAATTAGTAGGGGAATACAAATTGATTCTAAACTATAGATCCCTGATAATCTCCTCTCCCAAAAGGAACAGTGAGATTGCAAACCACTATCACAGGTAAGATTGCCTCACTCTTACAGACAGACATAGTACTTCTACACAAACCTCTACAGGTACAATGTCACACACTACTGTGTATGAATTAGTGTTCAGCAAAACCATTCTGCCATGCCCATTCACTTATTCTAAAGTTCCTTAGGAGCTGCATGTATACTTCTGTATCTTGTTGAGACTGTTGGAAATGAAAGTAAGAAAGTTAATTCCACATAGATCCGTTCTGCATGCAGCTACACGGAAGGACACTGAGATTACAGTCAGTATCTAAAACCTTGATATTTCTTCATGTCTGAGAGCCTGTCTTCCTGCTAACTTCCTTTATATGAAGGGTGTTTTCTTTGCAATTCTTAAGATTCTTTGAAAAGCCAGCAAAACCCTCTCAGCAATTCCTCTATGTGGAATCATACTGTCAGCAGGGAGGGGTCATTGACATGGCTGGAAAGTCTATCCAGAGAAAGTAAGACCGGACTGCCACCTTCCTGGTGGACAGCTTTCTAAGGGAGCATGAGACAGTCTGAAAGTAAACTTTACAGATACTTTTTTAGATGCAGATAACTAGCAAGTCTCAGCAACTGGATATCATTTGGAGTCTTGATGGTCACAGATCATGTGTGCCAATTTACAAGCCTTTCTTATTTTTTCTTTTCTCCTTTGATGCAATCATGACCTTTTTTACTTTGTTCCCTCTAGTCCTTTCTTATCTCAAAGCTTCTCTTTCCTGTCTGTCTGCATAGGAAATCCCATATTCAAACATTATTCAGCATAACACTAGACTTTCTGTTCCCATCTCTAGTCTCCTCTCGTTCTGCTTTTTGTCCTTGGATCTCCTTGTTCTTCCTCTCTTCCACGTACAAGGTCCTGCCTCCACACCCATCCTCTCCAAATCACTTCTGTATCTAGTGAGCCTGCTTCTCATTATCTTTCCCAGTGGGGGTGTTTATTTCAAACTTTCTTTTCTTCTAATCAGTTCTCACTAATTCCCATTCATAACTCTTTCCTTAGGCTGCTCACTCACCTCTCCCTCTTCAGTCTCTCTTTGTCCAGACTGGCTTCCCATGTGATGTACTCTCCTTTGTAACTACCTCCTCATCCCACAAGTGTCTAAAGGTAATCAATGTCCTTGCACTCATCCTTCTTTGTGGCTTTTCATCTAGCCAGCACAAGTTTCTTCATCCTCACCTTTGTTCTATTCTTATCTCTCCAATCTCACAGTTTTTTTCATGTTGCCCTTTGTTCTTCCTTTAGAATTTTAGATCAATGTCACCTTGTCCAACACGTTTCTCCTTTTATTTTCTTTTGGGCAAAACCCACCAGCTCTTATGCTTTTCCAGCTCAGCCTCATTGCCCTCTCTAGCCACATATCTGAGCTTTTGGTCTTTTCTTGCCTGGACACAAGTTATATGGTTTCTTGATCTCTGTTGATCTGGCATTATGTGGGCACAGGAGGCACAAACCAAGTGCCAGCTTTCTGCTTTTAAAAGCATCTGCAAGGAAATCCAGGATTAGTAAGGATGCAGAAGGTTCAAGTCACTCTGGAGATAATGCAGCTGGCATGGAAAAGGTAGCACATGCTTAAGGCAGACAGGAATTTGGAGGGTTTTGTCTGCCAAACTCTACCATATTACTAATGAATAGGGTTTAAAAGCGAGCCAAATAGGGGGAAATGCTTCTGAGTCTGGCACCAGGGTGCCTCCAGCCTGCCAACCTTCAAGCTAGCATTTCCAAAAAAGACTTCTTACAACCAATTCATTAACATTGGCAAAACAATGCCTTTTTTTCTTTCCCTAATCTTTTTTTCTGGGAAATAGCATAACCATTTTGCTCTAACTTTCCAAACAAAATCTAAGGAGAGGTAGACACCCAGCATAAAAATCCACAATGTCACAGAGAACGAATTTAAGCAAATTTATAGTGTTAGGTAGCATAGGATCGATAACAACCACTTTTATTACTGTAGTCCCAAAAGTACTGCTCAGGGATTTCACCTCCACTGTGTTAAATGTGTACAAGTATAGAACAGGGAGATGTCTACAATATTTTTGTCCCAAAGAGGTCATAGCTTGAATATTAGACAACACGAAACAGAAAGATCCAGATGCACAGTGCAAGGAAACAATAAGAACAGAACAGAACAGAACAGAACAGAACAGAACAGAATAGAATAGAATAGACCAGACCAGGTTGGAAGAGACCTTTAAGATCATTGAGTCCAACCTAACATCCAACACTACCTAATCAACTAAACCATGGCACCAAGCACCCCATACAGTCTCTTCCTAAACACCTTCTGCTTCACTCTTGTGTGCATGGGAAGGATGGTTATTTTCTGAAGACCCTGTTTCTTTGTTCTGTAAGAGATTGGTTGGAGGTAAACTAAAACTTACAGATAGCTCTTTTTAAAGTGGGGCATCCAGGCTGTAGGATAGAAAAGACCTTATCAGCTTGATTTCAAAGTCTAAAAGACTTCACCATCCATGAGGGCAGTGGAACACTGGTTGCCCAGGGAGGTCGTTGAAGCCTCCTTCTTGGACATAATCAAAGTCAGGCTTGAGAGGGCTCTGGGTAACCTAATCTAATGGATAATGTCCCTGCTCACTGCACAGGGTTTGGACTAGATGACCTTTGATGGTCCCTTCTGGCCCAGACCATTCTATGACAATATCATTCTATGATTCTTAGTGCTGCTCTTCAGCCTTCTCCCTTCACCCTACTCCTCCACAACATCAGAGGCAGCTGCAGCCTTTGTGCAGTCGAGAGGGCGTTCAAGGATGGGAAGGTTTATTTCCCTTTCCTAGCAAGATGATTGCAAAACGGCAGAGAAATTCCCCCTGGATGGAGATGGCCACCCTCGAGGCAATCACCTTCGAGCTTGTCCATCCAGACTGTCTCAGTAATCGCAGCTGCACGTAGAGCTGCAGCGGAGCTGCGCGGCTGCGAGCGCAGAGCGGCGTTGCGGCAGCCGCTGCCGGAGCTGAGAGGCTGGGCGCGTTGGCTTTGCACATTGCCTGGGAAAGGCTGCGACCCGCCGCGGCTTTCCGCGCCGAGGGAAAATGCAGTCTGGAGAGCACGCCGGTTTGAGCGCCTCCGGCCAGCTGGCGGCGGAGGAGCGCAGCTTCGTGGGCAGGAGCCGCGCAGGGCCGCGGCTCTCCGCGGGCGCTGTCCTGCCTGGGCGCTGTGACTGCGCTGTGACTGCCATCTGCTGGGCTTGCCCGGCGCCTGGGGCTCTCGCCGGCACTCACCCGCCGGGGCCGTCCCGCCAGGAATGCCCTGAGTCGCCCGCCATTGTCCAACGTTTCACCCGCAAGAATGCCCACCACCCTTTCCCGCCATCGTATCCATCACCCCCCAAGGAGCGCCCACCATTGCTCGCCATCGCCCCATCAGAACCACCCATGGTCGTCTGTCGTCACCCCGCTAGGAGCACCCACCATCACTCCCCAGCACCCCATGATGAGCACCTGCCATTGCCCTGCAATAAGCACTTGCTTTCCCTTGCCATCATCCCATGGCAAGCACCTGCCATCACCCTGTGACCTGGGCTTGTCGTTGCTCACCATTACCCCAAAACGAACTCCCACCATCACCCTGCAACGTCTGCCACTGCTTGCCAATGCCCTGTGATACGCACCACCCCCTGCCATTGCCCTGCGACATGCACTAACCATCATCTGCCTTCACCTCATGACACGTGCCCACCATCACCCTACAATGAGCATCTGCCATCATCCTAAGACACGTGCATGCCATTGACTGACATCGACCTGTGACATGCACCCACCATCATCCCATGACCAAGACATCTGTAGCAGATGCTGCTGTTTGCCTCTCCTTGTAGAAAGCATCCCTTACTCTTTGTTTGGTTTATCAACTTTGCAGGTAGGTAAGTTCTTCCAAAAGCCTAAGCTTCCTCTCCAGAAGTAGCAAGGAGACTCATCTTCCCAAAAATCAATCCCTAAGCCTTGCTGCAGAGTATGCAGTCTCCTGCTAGCTCCTCAAAGCTGTCTGTGGGGCATAAATATCCCTTCCTACAACAGTCAGCATCTGGGATCCAAGTTTCTGGCTGAAGTAAGAGTGGATCATTGGAGGGGACAGAGTAGCATGAGAGAATCTCAGCTATTTGTTCGTGCTGGAAAAACTTCAGGAGAAGTAATACTACCATTCCAGTGCCATTATCCTGGTGTGACCTGCTTTGCTGCAAGTGCTTGTCCTTGGCTCACAATTTCAACTTCTCTGCACCACACATTCATAAAGTTTCTGGGGGGAGGTGGGGAATTCAGATAATTTTCTGATGGATTTCTCCATTATCTTCATACTGAATTCACTGAGAGAAAGAAGTCCTTTAAGAAGGATCAGGAGGCGAAGAATCCATAACTTCCCCTGACAATTCGTTCCAAGGATTAATTGCCCTCTCAATTAGATTTTTATTCATGATTTCTAACTTGCATTTGTCTGGCTTTATCTACAGTTCTGTCATTTTTTTCTTTTTCTTCCCCTCCCCCTGCTTCCCACCACCTTTTTTAAACTAGTTGCTAGAAACTCAGACACCGTTGCTCAGTCTCCTTTAAAATTTTATTAGCTAAACTGACGGAGCCCATTACAATTGTCACTGACAGGAATGCCTCCAGGGCTTTGTCAATTTTTATTATTCCCAACATCTCCAGTTTTTCAACATCCTCTCTGAAACTTGGAGAGTTGATTTGTACAAGCATATTCCAGTTTCAGTGCAATCAGGAAGACTATGAACAAAGGAAAATCCCAAGACCAAGTGTCAAAACTCTCACACTGAGGTATCTAGACGTATCTATGTCTACACTGGCCCTTTTCTTGAGGATGGTCAAAGGTCTGGAGCACAAGCCCTCCGAGGAGAGGCTGAGGGAGCTGGGATTGTTCAGCCTGCAGAAGAGGAGGCTCAGGGGAGACCTTATTGCTCTCTACAACTACCTGAAGGGAGGTTGTAGCCAGGTGGGGGTTTGTCTCTTCTCCCAGGCAATCAGCACCAGAACAAGAGGACACAGTCTCAAACTGCACCCAGAGGAAGCTTAGGCTGGAGGCAAGGAGAAAGTTCTTCACAGAGAGAGTTGTTAGCCATTGGAATGTGTTGCCCTGGGAGGTGGTGGTGTTCAAGAGAGGATTGGATGTAGCACTTGGTGCCATGGTTTAATAGTCATGAGGTGCTGGGTGACAGGTTGGACTTGATGATCCTTGAGGTCTTTTCCAACCTTACTGATTCTATGATTTACACTGAAAGCTCATGCCTCTCTATTCCTGCTTTCCAGCACTTTGGCACAACCACTCTACGTTTCTTCTTGATATGCAGCTTTCACTTGATTTTAATACAAGTCAACTGATTTGAAAAGGCACAGCTTAAGAATTCCCAGCCCCACCCCCCATAAACATTACTTTTTACCTCAAGAAAGACCCCCATTTGATGGTAATTCCCAATGACAGCCACTTTCTGAGCTTCACAGTGGTAATAGGTGAAGTCAATATGCGCACATTTCAGGTAGACATGAGCATGCATTGTCAGATGCTGAGGGCTGAGACACAGCAGCAGTCTAACAATTTACAGCATGATGGGTTCTGATGACTAGCTGTGTGCATGCCCTTAGCCTGTAGCAAACAGGAGGTAAAACCTTTCAACTTCAGCCTCAATAGAAGACATGCACATCACTTTGCACATGTGCTTTTAAACCAGGGGGAATTTATTCAATGATTTCTTAGCCTGTGAAAAGCCATTTATTTTTCTGAGTCCTGAGTTAAATTCATCATCTCAGAAGCGCTACCCTTAGCACCTCTCCAGGATTCTATTTTCTCTGGAATCACAAGAGCAAATGAGTTATTAGCAATAGAAAATGTGTTTGTAAAGAGGTAAAAAAGGACAATTTTAGTAACATCCACATACACATTTTAGGAGAAGCTGACTGCTTGCATCTGTCTCTTTGGCCATTTCTTTTGTCTGGTCTGCCAGTAACTCCTCTTATCTAGACACAGACAATCTCTGTGCTGTGTCCAGGGATCTTCCCTTTTCAAATCTATGCTTCACTCAGAGGCTGATTCTGCTCTTCAAGCCAGTTTCCTCCAGTTATTTATACATTGAGTATTCATGACAATGTTTAACTGTTTCCGAGAGGGGTATATAAAACTGCCTTATGACCTCAGAGGTGATTCTCTTGATTGGAATAGTGGTGCATGCTCCTGGGAATTGCACTCTTAATCAGGTTGATTTCAGATTAAAATAATTAAAGCTGCAGACAAAAAATACAATGTAGATGAGTGCTAAAATATCCCACTGAGATTTTAAAGACTCTTAACAATGATTAACTGCTATCTTAAAACCACTTAACTCCTCACTTTGGACACCTTACCCTACACATCCTTTTCCATGCAGAAGGCACATACCCAAGCCTCCACTTTTAATCTCTTTATATTAATGTTCCCTCCAAGCACCTTTTGGAAAATATGTGAATGGTGGTTTCAGACCATCTGTGATGTTTTTGCTCTTCATCAAAGTCCCTACATGCATCCTTCCACCGCACTCGGAGATAAAAGTGCGTTGCAAATCGCATGTAAATAAAATAAGGCAGCAGAGGTGAAACTGAGCTTGGAACAAAAGTTACACTCTGGTGCTCGCCTTCCCACTAACAGAAATTAAAGCTGGCATATATATGCTTGCCTTCTTGATCTATTTTTTTCTTAAACAACTATTTAGCCACCACTGGTACAGCTATCACAATAATGGACTAGGCTTAGCAGAATATAAACAGTGCTAATAACTGCTTGTTCTCAGTTTGCCCCGTTCCAATACAGTCATGTGGCTAAGACAACTCTTTCTTGGCTACATTCTGGGTCCTATCATTCCTATCCCCACCTTCAGTGAATCTGCATCCCTAGAAATATGAAAGTAGGAAACTTTGCAAACTGATGTAAAAAGACTGAAGCCAAATGTGTCATTCTGAAATCTTACATAGAAGACATAATCCAAGAGAAAAGCAGGGTGAATGAACTTGGTTTTTCTCCTTGGGGAGAACTAGATCTGTTATTTCTTGTTATGAATAGAATTTCTTGTTGCATTTGTCCAGCTGCTTGGCAGTTTTGTCAGCTTTGCTACAGTCAGCCCAAGCCTACAGGCATAGGTGAGAGTAAGGGCAGCAATACATTGCTTGATTCTATTGAGCATGCTCTGACTTCATTGCTAGGTACAAGAAAACTCTCTACAGCTACCTGTAAGATCACTAACCTCTGGGAAATAGTCTCCTTGTTTCTCCACATTGGTGTCATCAGCTCATTAAGATTTCTTCTTTACCATCAATCCCTTAATATTGCCCTGTGGGGATGAAGATAGTTCTGCTTTTATGGTCTGGGTTACACTTTTCCTCAGGAAACCATACCTCTACCTCTTCCCTTTTGTGTGTGTTGGAGTACTCTACAAAGTTTATTGTGGATGGCTGTAAACAACAGCACTTGAACCTTTCTAATTGTCTTAATCCTAATTACCAGGAGTCCCTGTATGCACACAGCACATACATTGGCCCAAAGAGTTTAATCTAAATTGGATGCATTTCATCTTTCAATATCTTTTGATGAAGCTGATCACACGTTGAGCTGCCGGTGAGGGGGTGGTTCTGGGAGGAAGGAACCATTCTGATGCTGAACACTGCCTCTTGGAAGCATTAAAGCAACCTGACAGCTTGTCCATAATGAAAAGGTTTACTAAGAGAGCTCTGTGATAGAGCAACTGCAACACTGAGACACAGCAGCACTTTTTTTTCCTTGCTGCTATCATTTATATTAACTCCCAGAGGGAAACCATTTGTGCTAATTAGGACTTGTAAGTCTAAATGTCAATATGTAAACTATAGATTACAGAGTAAAAAGCTCTTCAGGAATAATGTCTCTGCTGTGCAGAAGAACACAGAGCAAAACATTTATGCAAAAGGTTAGTCTGAAGCCAGAGGAAGGGCAGGAACCAACCATTTGAGAAATACCTTTGTTAACATTTGGCTGTTGTGAAATGGATTTTGAACACTGTCTTCTCTTGAGCAAACACTCATTATTTGTTCTTAATTCCAAAATATCCTGCAGTAAATCTGAGACTGTGTTGCTCATATCAATGCAGATTAAAAAAAAAAAAAGGAGAGAGAGATAAAAGACATTTTAACTAATTCAAATCTTAAAGGTTAGACATTCAAGGACACAAATATTTGCCTTTTTTCCTCCTCCCTGAACTTTTTACCTTTCTATGCAGTTGAGATATAAAATAAATTGCTTAAGAATAGTAACATAAAATAACTTCTGGTAAACTGCATTTTCATGAAGTGGTTGGTCAGAAAAATATTGATGTTTAAACAACTGTAGAAAGAAAATCAATAATGAATGCAGCAGTTTGGAGGAAATACTTTAAAAATAGCACTCCTTTTAATGCCCACAGTGAAGGAACAAAAATCAGTGATATCATTACCTATCCAAAATAGCCAACCTATAGCTAATCTATGTTGTTTAATTTCATATGATCTTGCCAAAGTTCTTTGTCCTTTATCTGATATGACATAGCTTTAAATCAGTATGTATAGAGTGTGACATAGCCACACATGGGGGGGACACTGATTAAAAACAGCAGCAGCTAGGGCTTAAGAAACATGGTGAGCTACAATGTGCACAGAGTCCCTCAAAGCTGTGCAGCACCATGTCCATTTATAGACCTGAAAAACAATTGTGACCTACAGATTATTTGCAACACTACCTATCAGGTAGTGCTAGGACTAGGGGCAATGGAAAAAAAATAGAAATGGGTAGATGCAGATTAGATGTTAGGAAGAAGTTCTTCCCCAGGAGGGTGGTGAGACGCTGGAACAGGTTGCCCAGGGAGGCAATAGCAGCCTCAGCTCTGGAGGTTTTTGCAGCCAGGCTGGATGTGGCTCTGAGCAACCTGATCTAGTGTGAGGTGTCCCTATCCATGGGAGCAGGGTTGGAGCTAGATGATCCTTGAGGTCCCTTCCAACCCTACCAACTCTATGATTCTATGATTTTGTTGCAAAGACTCAGGCAACTGGATCAAATGCTCCTTCAGTGATAGGAAATTTGGGGTATCCCAAATAATATCTGTAAGTCTGCTCCTCATGCACACCCTTCACTGCTCACTGATTCCAGGCTCTCACCTGGGCTGGCCACAGACATTATTTTTTTCTAGACAAGCCTATAAAACCTGCTGACCCCAGTTTGGATATGATTGGTTTCAAGGTTGATTTACCAATTAAGGACTTGGTAATATAGATCTTCTTAGATCACTGGGAAGATCCTAGTTGTATCTCAACAGATAGCACACGTGGACACTCAGGGAATTCAAAGCCATTGAGGTTATAGTAACATGTGCTGTACTGTGCTGTCCATCCTAGTCTAGGTTAACCTGGACACACTGTAGGAAAGGGCTCTGTTAGAGGATTTGATTCTCAAGATAAATACTGAGTTGAAGGTCTATATTTATTTGTAGCTCTGATACAATTAATCCATAGCCTGACAAATAGATGTTTCTTGTAACAACTTGGGCCCTAGCAGGGAGAGAGCCTCCAGTTGGAATGATCTAGCAACAAATATTTTCCTGGCAAAATAGAAGCATTTAATGGTGAAACCATCCACTTCCTTAAAAAAAAATAGACTTGTTTTTCCACTAAGGAAAAATGACAATGAAATATTGGATTTCATATTGGCTAGAACAAAATTGTTTTGTTGACCAGCAGAGTGTTCCAGCACCCATGCCAGTGCCCTGTCCCAGGGCAGAAGGGAAGTATTTAATTCCACAGAGGAAGTGTGGTGTCGGACACAATGTTCTCGATGCTGTTCCTGCTGACTAGCTTGTGGTCTCTCCACCTCCTTCCTTCTATGTCCAATGCTCTGTCCACTCTTATTCTGGGCTGCTGGGCTCTTCCCAGACCAAGTGTCTGGTGCTCAGACAACTCCTTTGGGTTTCTGAATTCCATTCTCTGAATGGGGCTTTCCTTCCAATCTGCATCCAAGTCTCCAGATCTTTCCACCCTATTTACTTACCCCAGGGTTTAACCTATCATTTTTCCTTTTGCTCAATTTCCTGCTTGTGCTTCTGCTCCTCCCATGGTTGGTATTCTACTAAATGCCTTCTGAGCATAGATATTTCCTCCTTGCTATTGACCGTCCTGCAGAGAGTTTTGTTGAATCAAAAAGCTTTATCCCCAGTATGAACCTGCCTTCTTCCAGGTCATCAGTACACAATGGAGGCAGTCTAGCTAGCAATACTAACCCCTGGGTAACTGAAACTAGGTTTCAGCCTGTCAGAATTTACAGGAAGGGAGACTCTTAAGGGGAGAGTTGACAACACAGAAAGGGAAAGAATTAGGTACTTTAGCCATCTTGATTGAGGCTAGTCTAATCCAAGTTGCCTTGCATTTCTAATGGGTTAAAACACACACACAGATGTTCTGATGAGGCTGGCATAGACTTCATTGCCTCATGGTACACCATTTCCATGGATACACTTGCTACCTTTCTGAGGAACTATGGGCACCTGGTCCAGGTCTCTAGACTAAATGGAAGGTTTTTTCCTGATGTGTGTATTTCCCCAGGATCAGTCTTGTAATGACAAAAGAAATCACTTTCTGGGTAATTATCCTCTTGCCAGAATACTTCCAAATAAGAAGTCACTGGGGCTGAAGGCTGTTTGAGATGCTAACATGATTAGCATCACTAAAGGACTTGTGCACACTTCTGCACTGCAAGCACTGTGTTGCCCATGCTGGTCAAGAACACACTTATCACAAAATAAATAAATCATATTTGCACATGGTAAGCTCCAGGTCCACTCTAAGTGGAGCAATTACAGAAGAAAACAATTTCTCCTTCAGATGGTGTTTAGGAGCATGAGGGATAAGTCAGCTCTGGCAGGGCTGATTTGGCAGGAATCCAGTAGACAAGGACCTCAGCAGACAAGGAATATTATCCCACCCACCTCTGGGCTAGTGGTAGAATTTTAACAAGGTGTTCCTAAGAGACCCCCTCAAAGCCCATTGCTACATGCAATTCATTAGTTCAGTTGCACCTGAGGTCTTTGATTTTTCTGGAGAGGGTGTGCTTCTGCACAGTAACTAGAGAAAACAGAGGCCATACTTAAGCTCAGCTCTCCAGAGGAAGCCCATATGGCTATTAAAAAAGATGCAATCAGAAAAGGCCTCTGCCCTGGATGGCTTATGAACTGATTTGAATAAGAATTCCCCCCCCTCCCCCCAAGTTTGGAGAGGATTTTTCAGTACTGAAAGAACAATCTGTCACTCAAAACTTGCTTATGCCACAAACCACATGGAACTCGGATGGCAAAGAACAGAAAATGCAATTGACAGCCCAATTTGTCAATTTTATTTGATGGGTTTGGTTTATCTTTTCCCTAACCTCTTTTTGAAACTCCCAATAAATGCTTCAATAGTTGTGGGAAGGTTAGAAGAAACCAAAGTCTGAGCAGTTAACGCTTCAGTCAAGGCTGAGCAAAGATACCATTTCAAGAGCCTTAGCAGATGCAAATTGATGCTACACGGGGCGGTGGCACATTGTCTCTGCTGCAATGCTGCAGGCTCTGGATACTTTCTAATGAACACAGAGGTGAAATTTGGAGGATAGCAAGTAAAAAGTGCTGGTATAAATTGAGATGTGGCTGCTCAAGGAATTATTTCCTGCTGTTCACGCGTACTCAAGCCAGCCAGGAACACTTTTATCTGAAAGAAAGAGAGTAAAATTTAATCTCTTGCCTTTCACGATGCATAATTAAGCTGTGAAATTCATTTTTACAAAACATTGGGGTCAAGAGTTCAGCAGCATTAAAAGAAAGATTGCATATTATAAGGATAATACTAAATTAAATGAAATGGAAAAAAAAGACTGCAGGTAAGACACAGCCTCTCTGCTTCAGGCACAGACAATTCCTACTTAATAAAAGTTTTCCCTTTGGCAGCTTACGCTGTAAGCGTTCACCATTGGGTTTCCTGATACTCCCTCCCTCTGCCAAGAGCAAACTCCCTAAGACAATGACCAGGCCAGCAGCTCACCAGTGCACACCTGATTCCACCAAAATTATGGTGACTTGAAGTGAAAGAGACTGTCTTGAGCATGACCAGGGAATTACCTCCACTTATTGTACCACACATTTTGGGGCCATTTTATACTGAACAGGATCAAAGTCGGTGGGTAACTTCTGGCAAAGGATGGGACAGGGAGGGCAGAGAGAGTGTATTCAAATATCTGAACACAGAGACAAGTTGTCCTTTATCATCTTATACTGTTGCTAGGAAGAAGTTTGATTCATCAGAGAAAAACCACAGTATTCTGCTCCAGATTGTCATAAAACATGATTTATTTCTATGGAAATAGAAATTAAAGCAGTAATCTGTGGAACTTTACATATAGAAAGAACCGTGCAGAGATGGAGTCCAACCGCCGCTCGCGGCGGCACAGAGCGGCCGGGGCGGGTAAAGGGGCGGTGCTTGCCCCCTGCGGATGCTGGTCCGGGATGTCATTGCTGCTGCTCAGAACCTGTCATTTCAGAGATGCTCAGCCTTCATTTTGGCATCTAGAGGAGATGGAAGAACCTCTGAAAGCTGTGGAAGTTCACAAACACAAAAGAGCCTGAGGGCTGGGACTGCCATTTCTGGAGGAAGCCAAAGGATGTAGTTTTTGCAGATGGAAAAGAGGCTGGATGGAGCTCAGGAGATAGTCCTTCATAAAGAGCTGTGACAAACCCTAGAGCCAGGGCTATTGATAGCGTTGCAGTTTTGATGCTGTTGTAAACTTAGGCATAGTGGTGTTGGCTTTGTAGTAAGGGAGTTGCTTAGTTAAACAAAAATAAAAGGAAAGGAGCTGGGGACATTGCTGTGGTTACCCCACCAGATACAAATGCAGGCCAGCCAGCTCCAGACTATCCTTCCAGAAAGGCAGTGGCACCAGGACCATCCTCCCCGCCTGCCTAAACAGCTCCTGCTCCACCACCACCACCATTACTGCACCCATCCCTAAGCCAGGGGCAAGGCCCTCAACCAGCCAAGATACCACCCAGAGGAGCTCAGCCCCAGCAAGGAGACCCAGCCAGCACCCGTGGAGGATATTGGAGTAGTCATCAATTCTGGCCCTAACAACCGGGGGGCCACCAGGCCCCCCGGCCTTTGTTGTCACCACCACCATCACCCAGTGTGCACCATGGGCACTCACCAGCGATGAGAGGAGGATCCTCCAGCCCAAATGGGCTCAGCTTAGGGCTGCTGCCGTTCCTGGTGGGGATTAAATAGGGGAGTGGGTGGGGAGGGCAAAGTGGCCACACCTGGGGTGGGAGGAGACTCCAATAGAGCCCAGGTGCTCTGGGATTTGAGGGGAAAAAGGGAGGGGAGAGGGGGGGTGGGAGGTGGAAAAGGGGCTGACTGTGAAACCAGTGTTATTGAGAAAGAATGGATATTAAAATCATGTTCATTAATTTTTAATTAGAAAAAAAAAAAAAAGAGAGAGAGACTGGGAGCTGCGAGGCAACTGCAGCAGCACCGGCTAGCTCCGTGCTGTGCCGAGATCTTTAGAAGACAAGAGGGGGCTCCCGGAGACAGGGAGACCGAGAAAGAGAGTGAGAGGGGCAGAAGCGACCCGACCCGGCGACCCGAGGGTGCCTGAGAGGGCGGCATGGCTGGGGGCGTTCGCGGAGAAGCCGCTAGCGATTTGAACCCGGCGACACCAGCAGAGGCTCTAAAGCCTACGAGCTGCAGGCGGCAGCCTTCCTGCTCTTTGGAACCCAGCGGGTGGAGAGCTCAGTTAGAATTAAATCTAGCCAGGGAGATCAAGGGGAACAGCAAAGATTTCTATAGGTATATTAATGGCTAAAAGAAGACTAGGGAAGGTGTGATAGTTTCAGGCTCTGCCTTTAAGAAAAGGAAAACAAAAGATTGTTCTAAACGAATTTTCATTGGTAGATGTGTGAACCTCCTCGGGAAAGAAACAGGAGAACTGGTGACAAGTGACATGGAGAAAGCTGAGGTTCTCAATGACTTCTCTACCTCAGCCTTCACTGGCAAGCTGCACTCCTGGAGTCACAGAAAATAATGGCAGGGACAGGAAGGAGGAACTGCCCATGGTGAGTGAAGATCACGTTCGTGACCATCTGAAGAACCTGAAAGTGTTCAAGTCCATGGGACCCCATGGGACACACTCACAGGTGCTGAGGGAGCTGGGGATGAGGTTGTTAAACTACTCTCTATTGTATTCCAAAACTCCTGTGAAGGGGCACTGAGGGAGTTGAGGCTTATTCAGCCTGGAAAAGAGAAGGCTCTGTGGACAGAGCCTTTCAGTACTTAAAGAGGTCGTGAACAAAGCTGGAGAGGGACTGTTTATGAAGTCATGCAGTGATATGACAAAGGCTTTAAACTGTCATAGTGGTGAGGCACTGGAACAGGTTGCCCAGAGAGGTTGTGGATGTCTCCTCCCTGGAAGCATTCAAGGGAGGAGGTTGGTTGGGGTTTTCAGCAACATGATGTAGTGGAAAGTGTCCCTGACTGTTACAGGGAGGTTAGAATTAGACACTCTTTAAGGTGCCTTCCAACCCAAACCTTTCTTTGATTCCAAGATTCTATGAATTGACCAAACCACACTACCGTTAGGCATGAAAAAATCAAATGGATTCTAAAATGGAAAGTTCCAGTGAAACATTTCTGCTAGCTCTGTGTACAGTTTTGATCCCAAGTAGAGGGGCTAGTAGTGAAGATTACAAACAGAAGGACATTCTGAACGGGAGGTGACTGTGAGACCAGGTCTCATTTGTAGCTGTCGATCCATTGGCTTCACACATGGACAGAATTCCTCACCAATGCCCAGGATCCTGCTCTGCTTCTAATTAACTTGAACTCCAGTTTCATATTTCCCCTATGATAACAGCATTATAATAAATCCCAGAGATTAGGTTTTTAGAACAAGGCTTACTGTGGAGCTGCCTGGGAAATGAAATTGCAACAAGTACAGAAAGGTCCAGAGAAAGATGAGACTCTCTACATGAGAATAAAAGCAAGGTCAACAGGTAGGGCTCCAAGGAAGAGGTTCAATGGGCCACACAACATTGTATTTCAGGGTGTTAAATTGATTGCCAAGTGGGTTAAGAGAGAAATTCTCCTCTCCCATTCAGTATGGCAGAGGTGGAAAATTGAAGCAGCTGCCTAACAAAGGCTGTGCTTTTCTCCAAACCCTCTAAAACTGCATATGAGAAAGGCAGATTGAGGCTCGCTGCAGTGCCCAATGCCATTTCTGAAACCTAAAGAAGACCTGGCTGACTCCTCAGAGTGTGCAAGGTTTGGGTCACGTCCACCAGCCCCATGCAGATGTCTCAGGTGCTCCATTGAACAGCCCTGGAGCCCAATATTCAGGCACCCAGATTGAGCTTCAGAGCTCCATTGACTGAAACGGGAGCTCAGACACCAGCATTTAGATGCAGGAGTCATTGTCTAGAGACAAAAATGGACCCTGTAATGTATTATCAGTGGCTGAGTGTTAACTGCTCTGTAATTAAAGGGATGTAGGCTGGTAACATAGTAAGTCCTTGCAAACCAGAGTGCAGGATCTAAAATGCCCTCAAATTTTTATGACAAAGAACAGGAAATATTTGGTCTGTAAATGAGGTTCTGGGAAAAGAAATGACAATGTGACTAAATATATCTTTGCACTCTTATCCTGTGAATCTCAGCAGACCTGAGTCTGCAGCCTTTTCTAAGTCAGAATTCCCACTGCTGCACATGGGATAGTGGACTGTGTCTAAGCACTGTTTTG
Organism: Dryobates pubescens; assembly: GCF_014839835.1. Classification (NCBI taxonomy): domain Eukaryota; kingdom Metazoa; phylum Chordata; class Aves; order Piciformes; family Picidae; genus Dryobates; species Dryobates pubescens. The sequence continues at coordinate 13,461,361 of NC_071625.1, read as the reverse complement.
GGGCAGAGTGGGAAGGAGGAGAGGTGAGCTCTTTCCACAGACATGGAGCAAACCCAGTGAGCACCACACTCCATCTATGCAGTGAGCTTTGGGCAAGGGGAATCTTCCCCTTTGGGCAAGGGGAATCTGCTCTCTCCTCCCCACTCTGCAACTCCAGCTCTTTTCTGCCTCCTTTTTGCCATTTACTGGAGCACAAGGAATTGGATTATGTTAACCTCTGTGCTCATGCACAGGAGGAGGGAAAGACTCTTGTTTCTCTTCTTCCCTGCTGCACAGGTCCAATGACATCCTCCCCACGGGGCGCTGGCCTGGCTTGATTAAGCCCTGAATAAGCACAGCTAGATTTGACTTAAAGCTTTTGCTACTTAAAACAATTTTCTAGGAAGGGTTAATAAGCGGTCTGAAAATCCTGCATCAAAGACATGTGGCAATACGCCTGGAATAATGCAGAATGTTTTATTTTCAGATGGGTTTGCTCCATTCTATTTCAATTCTATCATCTTCAGGGAATAAAGTCAGTTTGAGCTTTTAGTTTATAGATTCTTTTTATTTTTATTGGTATTCAAGGTTAACTTATTGCTTGATTAGATGCAGGCAATTGCTAGCAGCTGCATTACCACAGTGGAAATGAAGTCCTATACTGGGTTTGGTCAGAAATGTCACAAACCTTGTAGTTAACTACAAAGAACTCATTTTGTCTTCCATTAGCAGCATTAAGGTAAGTTAGATGCTCTTTTGTTTTCATGTGGCAAAGCACAAAACTGTCATAATGTGGGACATAAGGCTATGATGTGAAGATGGCTGTCCTTATTTACCTGGGGTGTGCTACTCTGATTAATTCATTCTGACTACCACCACAGAAACTGCAGAAGTAGAAAGTTTAAACCATTTGGGAAAATATTTGCAAGCTAATGGAGCCATGCACACTGTCCTGATAACACTGCAAACACCTGCTAAAAATTCAGCAGGGTTGGATAAAGTGAAATCCACATTATGTGGCACACAAGGACAAAAGAAAAGAAAGCAAATGCACAGGGCCAGGTCAGATCCAGGTAAAACAGCAGTGTCACGTTTGCTCCTGATCAGCTGCATAATGTGCACTGGCAGAAGTTGGTCTCCTGTGGAATCAGTTACCAATGCCCATCTCTGCACTCTCTGATTTTCATACCCCTGAGTCTTTCTAGCCTGTGGGGCCATGGTGCATATCCTTTGACCACTAATAGCCACCATGCACACAACATGTCTGCACTTCCTAAGATATGGAGGTGCGCTAGCTAGGACCTGATGGACCTGAAGCTGGCTGCTCTCAGGTGTGACTCAATGTTGCTTTGGGCTAACCAGCATTAGCCTGCTCACAACCCCCAAGAAAAAAGAATTTGCCTATATTACTGTGCTGTTCTGAGCGGGTGGGAGGAGGAGACGGTTGTGCTCTGCTGAAAGCAGCACTGTCATCCTAAGTGTGAGGTCAACCAACACCTCTTACACTGTACATCACTTCTTGGTGAAAAGGAGTTAAAGTCCCCTTATGCCCAGCTGCAGCTGAGCAGTTGTTAATGACAATGTGGACACTCCAGCTCCACTGGCAGCATGAATGTGGGTCCAGACAGGGAGGGAGTGCTTGGCCCCACTCCTGTGAGGTCAGCTGAACCTCACTGTGCTTGCTGTGCAATACATAGAGTCCTGTTACAGGACTACAGCAGGAACTAGTCATCTAGAGTACCATGAAGATCCAGAAAAGGAAATCCACTAAAGGACTATGTGGTCTGGAGATTTATCCCACTGGACCATACCTGTCATTCCCTGTGAAGGCACCATCTGCATGACTCCTTTCTTAAAGCAGCATCATACATGGTAGTTTGCAAACAAGTCAAATAATGCTTTCATTCTAATTTGCTACAATTGTGTTGACTGTGACAGTATTGCAAACAGACCAAAAAAGGCAGTTTCCTTTCTTAAAGCTGTCTTCCATGACAAACAGGGGGTTTGACCAGCATTAGAGGAACCCACACAAGCTTGTGCCACTGTTCATAGAATCATAGAGTCAATAAGGTTGGAAAAGACCTGAGAGACCATCAACTCCAACCTAACCCCCAACACCTAACTAAACCATGGCTTCAAGTGCCACGTCCAGTCCCCTCTTGAACACCTCCAGGGATGGTGACTCCACCACCTCCCTGGGCAGCACATTCCAATGGCAAATTACTCTTTCTGGGAAGAACTTTTTCCTCACCTCCAGCCTAAACTTCCCCTGGTGCAGCTTGAAATTGTGTCCTCTTGTTCCGGTGCTGGTTGCCTGGGAGAAGAGACCAACCCCAACATGTCTACAACCTTGGATCTAATATCAACAGATGACATTCCCCCATGAAAATATTTAATGGGACCTAGCATTGCCTAGCCCATGAACCAAAACTTGTTGGAGGATCATCTTGTGGTCGGTGGTCTGCGTTTCCTGGACGGCACAATCTCCTGGCTGTGCTCCTGGGAGTTCAGCTGCATCTTGTTTACATGGCATGCACCTCTTAAATCCAGGTTTGTTTGCTGGCTGATTCATGCAAATGTTGGTATGGACACAGAGGGGAGAGCTTTCCTTCTCTCCACAGAAGGCTGAGAGAGAAATCATAGTTGCTAATGTTGAAGCCATGGAAATGAAAGCTAAAGTAAATCGTCAGCGAGGCTTGCGTAAAGGACTCTAATAATTGTGTTTTGAAGAGAACTCTTAGCATCAGCCAGCTGGCATGTTCAAAGTCTGTCTGTAAATATTAAAAGATTTCTTTGGCATGAATACCAAAACATTACTGGTATCTCTGGCATGTCATTCAAATAAAAATGAAGTCAACTGTAAATGTTATCATAAAGTTTAAATAGTCCTGATATCTACAAAATGGAGAGCTTCATTATCCAGGCTGATACAACCTCACACAGTGCTTGAGCAACAGGGCTTGTGTTGGGCGATTCCCTGTTATGTACATTAATTGTTTCAATAAGATGCATGTTTCCTTATACAACTTGGTACCTGTCCTTTGATGTTGCTGACTCTGCAGTGATAACCTCTTCCCCTTTGGCTCCCCAGGCTGGACTGTTGCATCACAGAATCAACCAGGTTGGAAGAGACCTCCAAGATCATCCAGTCCAACCTATCACCCAGACCTAATTAGTTGACTAGACCATGGCACTAAGTGCCTCATCCAGGCTTTTCTTAAACATCTCGAGGGACATTGACCCTGCCACCTCCCTGGGCAGCCCATTCCAATGGCCAGACTCTCTTTCTGTGAAGAACTTCTAAGATCAAATCTAAACTTCCCCCTTCACCTAGATAGGTTTTTTCCTAGTCTAGACCCTGATGTTTGAGGCCTCCTGAGCCTTTTGCATATGACCAAACAGCACATGTGCCAAATATCCTGTGCCCTTTGGAGAAGGTCAGCCTGGCAGCACGTGTGCTGAATGCCGATGATGTGGATGCAGTGAGGATTTCTGGATTTGCAGTGGTCCTTGATGGAAGTGTTTTGGCACTTGTGTGAGCACTTTTTGCAACTGCTCAATGCATAGGTAGAGGCACAGGACTGGACTACCTTACAACTGGAAATACTATAGAAATAAAGCAGCTGCCCGAAGTGTATTTGGGGAAGATTTGAGGAAGGTGATTTTGGAAGAGCCTGATTCCCAAATATGTGCTTCTTGCAGCCAAAGGTAAGAGTGTCCTGCTTGTTGCCTTTGCTTGTATTTATTAAGCCTGGTAAGGTTGCAAAGATGCCAGTTTGTTCATTAGAACACAGGTCATTTTCTTTAGCTGTAAAACACTAAACTTGCCTGACTGCATGAATAAGGGTTCAGGTTCATGCCAAGGCACTTTGGGTACCTGAGTTCTTCCTCTTTCCCTCCCCTCAAACCTCCCAGATTAGCCTACATCCTTGCCTTAAGCACAAGCATGCTCATACACACATTACGTGATCAATCTGGAACTGAGAGCTATCAAATTAATAAAAGCATAGAGATGTCCACTCTGCCATTGTCTAATGGCAATGGAGCTCACTGCATACACTCAAAGACTGGGAGTCCCAGGCAAGCAGCTGTATCTGTGCAGCAACCTGGCAAACCCCAGTGGAACTCTCCATGGAACAGAACTTAGCCTGGGTAGACCAAGACCTGCAGGATTTGCAAAGTAGTATTTTATTCTGTGATATGGAATGGTGCATCTAGCAAAACCTACAATTTGGTAGTGTTTAGATATACAAATACATACATATGCACATTTATTTATACATACACATTTATTTTTACATATACATCCATCCATACATTTTTATCTATATATAGTTTATATATATATAACAGTGCCTGTGATCCAGAAAGAATACACTTTAGGATAAAAAGCAAAGCAGGTTGTGGTAAAGTATAGATGTTAATTTTTCCTCTCTTTTCAGGCATCAATTTGGCAAAGGACGAGGTACACTTAATGCAATATTCCATGGTCATGCAGAAGGACAACTTGTACAATATGACATCGTATTTTTCAAGGCTATCTAATGAAAAAGGCTGAAAGTGTGTCTAGATTTTATTTTTTCCCCTGCAAGCCAGTAATGTGGAAGATAATAAAATATTTATGTTACATAACAGGAACCCTCTGGTTATGCTTTATTTTTGGAAATGTAAGGGGGGGAAAATGCAAGGGCTTCTGTGAAATGAACATTTACTAAGTTAATGGGAAATGTGATGTGGATTTAGCAGAAGCCATGAACAAAGGCAGCAGACTGAGGCAGCAAGTGGAGTGCCCGGAGTTCTGTTGCACTGTGCTTGCTGCAAGCCACCATCACGTGGAGGATTATGTGCTTACTGCATTTGCTAGGAGGGCAGTTTTTCTGTTTTTCCCCACACAGATGTATGTCTCATGGATGCTCCTAATGCTTTTAACTGAGATGGAGTATTTCCACACTGCACTGCCAGGAAGCAGCTAATACTCTGCCAGGGAGCAACACAAGAGAGGTAAAAAGAGCTTGTCCTAAGCATATTGGTGATGTTCACACTTTCCCACCAAGGCTGGAGGCTGAACTAGTGTAAATAAGGTGCAGGATCACCTTCTGCTGCTGATCTTGGAGTTAAAGTGCTTGTCTCCCCCAGTGCTAATTCTCTGACTGCAAAATAGTTGTTGCAATGTCCTCTGATAGCATCACATCATCACAGGCATACTTGACCTTTCACAAAATGATGCAAAAAACCCCACAGAAAGATAAATACAATGTTCCTGACACGCTGCCTAGGTATTTCATCATAGCATAACTACATAGCAATGCTGTACTGCAGCAATACCTGCCATTACCTACCTCCTGGCAGGGTAAGGGTTCAGGTATCCTGCAGATAAACTTGATAAGTGAACAGATGCAGACAAAAAGGCAGTAGCACTGGTGGAGAAAAGGTTTGCAACATCCCAATTGCAGCTCTGTTGGTGATCACATTAGGGAGAACAGATTCATGCACACAGTCCTGTGCCATGTTACTGGTCTTATTTATTCAATTAACAGTCCTGCAATCAAAGCAGCCTAAATATTTGTTACAGATGTGCTCATACCAAAACACTAGACTAAGAATAAGTGGGTTTTAGCACTGTCAGTTTGGCATTTCCCCCCCACCCCACCCCCTTTAGCAGCTGTTTGTCTAAGGGCTGCTTGCAACAGCCTGCAACTGGTCAAACTGGCAGTGGTTACTGGGATTACTCAGATTTTGCATATACTCTGGTCAAGACTCTCATGCTGAGCACTGACAACCAGGCTGTGCAGAACTGCTTTTGGGATCAAAATGGATAAGCAAGAGGAGACAGGCATTGCTGGTGACTGCTCAAGGTTTCATATTAAGTTTCCTGCCTTGTTTATCAGTAGAAGTGTGTCCTGTGAAGCTGCTGGGGCCAAAGTGATTCTGTCCACATGGCCTATGTTAGGATTCAAAGTATGGGAAAGGTGAGTGATTGGGACAGGAGGTTTTTTGCTGGGCCTTACACCTGAAGAAGACACTATTGATTTTTCTTCCTTACAGAAAAGGGAAAACACCTGCTGTATCCTTGCGTCACACAAGGAGCTGAGTCTGATCAGCTCTCATCAGGACAGTGTTAGGTTTTCTGAGTCCATGAGGAGCAGTTAGTTGATAATATCTGCCAAATATTATGAAATGAAACTCAGAAAATTTGCCAAAAGCAGGGCTGTCAATCCCTGCCCCTGGCTGTTGGCAGATGGAGGGTGTGTGGCAGCACAGGGGTAGAGACAGGACAAGGACACTTCATTAACTGCTTTGCTGCTAGCAGCCATCACCCTATGTACCCTCACTTCTGTGCAGTCACTCAAAATTGCTGCTGGCAGTGGGCAATGCAAATGTTTCAAAGCCTGGTGAAACAAAACACACATCTGTGTTCACTCAGCACAGAGTTGCAGGGACAAAGGGGAAACTCACATTAACATATAAGGATGCTACAAATCATGCAGCTAATGGGAGGCATGCTGGAAGAGTGATTTGCTGTGTCCAAAGCAGGAGGATATTCAGCCATTATAGTCAGCATCCCATACAATACAAAGGCAGATAGGCATCTATATGGCTGTGGATATGTTGTTTTCTGATGAGAGTATCAGCATTTAAAGAAAGATTAAGGAAATGTGCAATTGCAAGATCCTGCTTTGCATCTGCTACTAAAATGCTAAGTATTAAATGAGAGAAGAGAAAGCCTCATTCTCCAAATACACAGTGCACCATGAGGAGGAAACCTACACTTAATTGGTAGGTAAAAGACAGCTTGAGAAGTTCCTGAGTAGCTGAATTTGGTTCTACAATGCCCAAGCCACCAAGCAAAACCAGAACAGGCTAGGCATGCCCTGCCTTTCCCCTAGCTTTCCACCCATCACAAGTACTTCCTATTTAAGACCATTCATCTCCCTTCTCAGCAAGGGCTGTCTGCATTCTGTCAGCAGTGTGCCAGTGTGTGGCTTCAGCCTTACACAATTAAAAGTTTAACAGGCTTGCCATACAGAAGGAAAGTTTCAAAATCAAATAAAAATTTTCTCCATTTGCTTCAGACTCTACAATAATTTCTTCCAAATTTCATGCTCTCCATTGGTCCAATTTACACAAACTCACACTAATTAACTGCAGAGCTTCTTTTAAAGTAGCAATCATTCCCTGTGATAGCTCTATGCTATGCCCAACTCCCTCTGAATAGACTTTAATGACACAGTAACCATGGTGACAGTATATAAAATATGCAGCCACAAAATGTGGAACTGTAACAGTGTAGCATAATTTTCCCTGGAAAATAAAGGGTTTTGGTATATTTGCATTAATTAGGACATCACATTAAGTATTTCATGTCAACATTCTTTATGAAAATAAGAGTCATAATAGACAAAATGATTCTTGAATTCTATTCAATGGCAAACAGTACCATTGGGAAAGCATTTTCCCTGATAAAAGAGGGCATTTTAGCTGGACATCCATAAGTACTATTCTGGTAAATTGGAGTTATAGTGTGTTGGAAACAAGCCCAGAGACCCACTGCAATTGGAGCAGCCATATGTTAAGAGAGCTCAGGCTTTTAATCGGAGGAGTAGTGACTGGGAGGAAGCAGCAAAGCCTCTCAGCACGTAAGAGGGGAAATCCATGGGCCAGCATAGCTAACCAAGACTCACTGCATTCTGATTTCAGGATTTTTGCTGTTGATAGTTATTATTATATATTTTTAACAGGTATGAAACAACCTGTTGTACATATATCATGCCTGCTGTTAAATGATACCCTGAGTTTTGTGAATGCTGCAGCCACCTTTCATCAAATCTTCACATATCACAAGTCTTTCAGATGAGAGTTGAGGATCCTCAGATCTCTGCTCTTGACAACCTGCCTCTGTGCAGCAGATCTGATTGTATGGGCAGGCTGGGATGTGACCTAGAGCACTTTGTCCCTCCAGCTTACTGTTTTAACATCTCTGCTTAGGCAGTTTGTCGGGAAAAGGGAGAAATGCAGCCCTCTCTGGGAAAATGCATCCCTGCTCTAGCTGTGTTGTATGCTATCACACACACATGTAAAATACAACAGGTTGTGCATCATCCACCACTAGTTTGGAGTTGAAAGGAAAATTTGAATGATCTTGGCTGTAGTGACCCAAACTCAAAAACTTACTTCCAAACTTACTATTCACTGCTCTGATGCCCCCAGAGGAAAGTTTTAGAGTGGTCCTGGCAAGCCATCAGCTTATTTGTACTTGCAGCAGTGATGCCAAAACGAGTGGCAAATAGCCTTGGAGTGACAGTGTCCAAGACATACAAATGTGGTTACTTTATTTTCTCTTGAAGCATTCACCAAATGAAATTAGATGAGGGATGTATTTATAAAAGCTGGCCTCTTCAGGACAAACTGATGTACAAGAGAGAAGATTAAGTTAATTGTAAAACATTTCTTATGAATAGGTCATTTAGCTCTAGCCTCAAGCAAATCACCTTCTTATCAGCTGGACATGGAAAGATGCTCCAAGTTTAGCTATACCTCTTGTCTTCTTAGCTGCAGCCTGGTGACAGAAACACAAAGGAAGGAAGATTAACCTCAAAAATACAAAAGGATGAAAGGTTGATGAAAATCCTTCCCTTCCATTTAGATCAGGCTGATATTCAGCAACAACTCTGTCCAATTAGACAGCTGGAGTAGATTTCCTCTTTGTCCCTGTGTCATGTGCACCTTTGTTGCAGAAACAGAAGTGAAGGATAACATTTTTATTCCAGATCCAAAATACAGATATACCAATGTTCCGTTTAGGGAAAAGAGACTGGATTTCCTTTTTCTTTAGTGTGTTACCTTTTGATTGTTTGATTTTGATGTGTTTTTTTCTGTTATGCAGGCAAGATCAAATTTGAAACCTCAAGTTTAGAATCATAGAATCAATAAGGTTGGAAAAGACCTCAGAGATCATCAAGTCCAACCTATCCCCCAACACCTCATGACTAACTAAACCATGGCTTCAAGTGCCATGTCCGATTCTTTTTTGATCACCTCCAGGGACAGGGACTCCACCACCCCTGTGGGCAGCACATTCCAATGGCCAATTACTCTTTCTGGGAAGAACCTTCTCCTCACCTCCAGTCTAAACTTCCCCTGGCACAGCTTGAGACTGTGTCCTCTTGTTCTAGTGCTGGCTGCCTGGGAGAAGAGACCAATCCCCACCTGTCTACAAACTCCTTTCAGGTAGCTGTAGAGAGCAATAAGGTCTCCCCTGAGCCTCCTCTTCTTCTTAGCTAGATTTTGTTTAATATAATAATCTGATTAGAACTTCAAAATCCAGTCAAAGACAACACAGGAAATATAAGAAAGATTGACATATCTATGTTCTTTATAAACTTTGACTCAGTTTCAGAGATACATTTTGTCTGTGCAGAAGGGACAAAAAGAGCAGGCCTCTTCTGTGAATCAAGTGCATTTTGAAACTTTCCCCTCACAGCACAGAGCATCTCAGATATTTACAAAGCACCTGGCACCATGGGCAGCAGAAAACTACTTCCTGCTCTTCTATGCTTCTGAAGAAAAAGAAAGATCAAGTACAGCATCAGTGCCAAACTTCAGTATAGATTTGAGTTCATTTCCAGCAAAAAGTACCAATGACAAGACCATCATCCTTCTTTCTTTTCTTTGAAGAGCATAACACCACCAAAGAAATCAAGGAACATATTTGAGAAGGTAATGACTATGTCCTGGCCTACACAGTGTTGTTCTGATAAAATGCAGAGTCTGGTTAAAAGCAAACTCTGGTTAAATTCTAGTCCTCATTGAGTCAATGCAAAAATTGGCACATATTTAAATATTTTTTTAATTGAAACACAGCTTCAAAATTATTTCCAAGACTTGGACATGATGCCATCCAGAAGGAACTATTATTAGTCAGAAGACCAGACTTGCAATGGTTGGGATTTTGTGGCCCCTCTAAAGTCTCAGTGTCAGACGGATGTTGGTTTCTGCTCTGCCAAAACTGCTGTGTCCACCTGGGCAGCTTTGCACCCCATAAAGAGCAGTGCAAAGGCACCTCCCACTCCACTCTTACCCAAAAACCCAGCACTGCCATGCCCACTCACGGAACAATGTGTCCTCAAACCATTCTGGTGTTCTGAATAATTCAAATGTACTAAAAATACATGTCATTATTAAGACTAATTGCAGACTACTATTATCCTTTGAAACCGAGTAAGTATATTCAAACTGTAATATAAAAGGACAAAGACAGAGAACTCTGAGTTCCTTCTTGGTTTTTACTGCTATGTTTTTGAGGTAAACATTTCCACAAGCACTGGGTTCTGTACCCAATAGCAAATTGTGGTGCAATACATCGTGGTTACTTCTCCAGTTCAATTTCCATGCAGAAATGCCAGCCAGGCACATCTTGGAAGCTGGCTGTCTAAAGGCTAATACAGATTGTTTGATATTATTAATACATGATACTTCTGCTTTATGGTCAGAATCTGTGCTGGACTCATCAGGAGCATTTCCCCATTACGGGCTGCCAGTTTGACCAACAGGGTAACTCAGGAGACCCTGAGAAGATCAGCTGAAGTAGTAAACATCACTTTCAGACCTGTAGCTGTATTTGAGTTCTCCCTCCTCCCCAGCCCATATTGAACTATATGTATGCTTGCTGGTTTTTTCCCCTCAAAATAACTCTGCTGGCAGATCTTTTTTAGTTGCTTGTAAAGAAGAAAGCCCTTGCTTAAAATTGGTGCATTGCAACATCACTACTCCCAGCTACTCAACATCCCATCACACGAAACACTGTGTCCACACAGGCCTACCTTAGCAAGTGTGCCAGCCAAGTGCATCGTGAGTCATCTTCTGAGCTTCATCTGGCTGACTTGCAAGGAATTTGCAGGTGTGTGTTTGTTTGGATTACAAGAAGACTATTTCAAGTGGGGACAGAATGTTTCGTTCCTGCTCCTCCCTCCCATATGCGCATTATATTTGTCACTCCTGTCAACAAACATTTGTAAACTAAAAATAATGTGTTAAATATATGTACTATGTTACAGTGCTTTGGAAGACATTGAGCCATCTCTGCTTACAACTTGAAGTTTGTCTCTTGGCTGTCTCCCTCCTTTGGTAGACAGCATGCTAGCTGTGCCAGTTGGAAAGAAAGACTCATCCCTCTCTCACTCCTTCCCACTTCACTCACCATTACTTTCGTAGTTAGCATTCAGAGAAGAGCAACATCTTCTGAAAGTCCAAATATTTTGTACACAGTCTTGGGAAGCCTGGCTTGAATCATCTTTCAGGGCAAATTTGTGAGACCTCATTTTCCATGAATTGAAGTTACATGCAAACAAATGACAGCCTAACCAGGAGCCCCTTGGGTTAAATAATCATAGTCCTCATTTCCAGCACAGCCCTTTCTGTTTGCTCTGTGTCAATTTCGCTGAACAGCTCAGGCTCTCTTGGAATAATTGTCTCATTAGGTATACAGGATACAAGTTGTAAACTGCATTCTGTCATCTCAAGAATAAATTACACCCAAACAGCTACTGAACAGTGAGAGAGAACACAGTCCAGCAGAAGTATTTTGTGTGATTCTTAGAACAAGCAGTATCTGTGTGTAATCACCACCACTCAGGTAGCAAGGTCAAGGTCCAATCTTTCACACTGCTTGATCTCCTTCCATGCAAAAAGGAGGTGTGATCATTATCCAGCATCACCTAGCACTGCACCTAAATATTTTTATGAAAATCAGATGTGATTATTCACAAGGTCTCACCAGTGCTCTTTCAAAGATGCATGTGAGACGAGCCAAAAGTGAGGTAAAACAGCAAGGAAATAAGAGAGCCTATGAAATAAAAAGGGAAAACGAAGGAGGAGGAAAAAAGAAGATAACTATATGAATGTTAACTGTGAATTAAAAATTGGATCAATATGTAAAAATTCAAGCCTAAAAGAAGTGGACAAGCACAAAATGCTAAGGTTGGAAAAGCAGCAGTATCAGATGATCAATATAGGCAGCAGTCTTTTCTTCAGCAGAGGCACCGAGAATCTTCACTTCTGAAATTGTCTGACCTCAATTTAATTGTACTTTAAGCATCCAACAAGGTGTCACAAGTGGAAATAGAATATACAATGATTTTCATTTTTCTTAATTAAAGCAAAATGACATTGCATTTACATTCTGCTTTCTTTTCTATTAACACTTAAAGAGGAAGATAGCAAAAATGATTGGACCTTTTTTGTCCTTGATTGCATCTTCCCCTCTCAAAGATGACAATTTGCCCTTAGGTAATTTGTTTGATTAATTAGGGATCCCAGATGTAGAAACACACGAGAGCCTCATTAACAGAACAGAATGAGAACTAAGGAATTTAGTGACAATTGGCCTGAAATGGACAGTGCCAGCAAGTGCTTCACGGGCTGGAATAAGTGTGCTGCATCTTTAATAAATGAGTAGTGGTGGCAATTTCAGGAGTCACACAGTGCTATAACTTTTTTCTCTGAGGCACTGGTCCCACCTATCCAATTTTCTTAATGGTTCTGATAAGCCATTAGGACCTTCTCCTCCATTCCTGCTTGTCACAAAATGTCACTGAGCTCCAATGGACTTAGATTATGCACTGAGACATGGGATGGGAATACATGTGGATATTCTTGGCTCTTCTCTCATGGTGTCTAAGACAACTGTACTCTGATGCTGTGGTGTGTTTCTTTTTGACTTCAGCTTGCTTTCTTAACATGTTTCCAGTAGGACATGTCAATTTGGGATAACATTAATGGATTCTTTACTCTAGCTATACCACTGCCATTGAAGACAGAGCTCAAATATTTTTTCTAAAGCATACAAAGTTAAGGTTTATTTTTAAACTGACCTAAAATCATACTTAAGTAGTAATACAGTTTCCTGATCCTGTAATTTGCTATACAAGTCAAAAGGTTAGGATGAAGCCACCCCTGAGTTTTAAGGGCATGTACATTGGAGAGCCATGGGCAGGGTGATCTGGCTCTTACAAGTGCTGCCAACAAGAGCAATGTCCACCTGAGGAGACAATTATGTGACACTCTTTGTGAGAGCCTGTTCCCCAAAAGCCAGGCTCCAGTTGCTGAATCTCTCGGCCATGGAGCCATCATGTTTAATGGTAAGAGGGTTTTCCCCTTTGGCTAATATTCTTCCACCTTTCTGAGACATTTCTGATCAAAGATGACACATGGGAGGATTTGGAGGTGAAAAGTCAGGAAATGTTTTCAAACAAACCAGCCACTGGAAGAACACTTGCAGAAGATAATTTCTTACAGCAGAAGATGCATAATTGAGAAAGAATGATCTCCAATGCAGAGTGTTCACACAGTTCTGGCAGCAAGAAAGAAAATATTACAAATAAAAGGAATGAAACTCTTCTTCTGTGGTATTAAGGGGAAACACCAAGGAGACATTAATTCTGCCTGCAAGAGGTAACAGACACTCAGCATGTTGAAAAGCATTTTGCTAATACTTTAAAGGAGCAGCAAAAAAAAAATATTGAAGAAGTAAGCAAATGGGATTGAAGATTAGCTTTGACATGCAATATTCATAGCCAGAGAAAATAGCTATTATTATTAATGTAAGAAAGATAGACAATACACAATTCTTGTGAACATCAAGCAGTGTTATTTAATAATGAGAAGTAATTTCAATCTTGTTCCAATCATAGACAAATTAATCTCAAGTATTTCTAATACTCAGGTGAAAAATAATGAACAATCAGAATAATCTAACTCCCACACATACATGCACACACACACACACACACTCCTACATCCTAATCTCCAAGGACTGAAAAGGTTTTGGCTTGTAACCCAGTACCCAGTCTGTGTTTGGAGTTGCCCCTGGAGACAAGCTGAGCAGTTGAGGGGCATCCTCAGCCAGCCTAGGATGAGCACTTCAGTCTGACAGTCTCCTCATAGATACTACAGGGTTCCACAAGAAGGAGCCTGGTGCTGGAGAGCCAAGGTTCAGCCAAGGAATCTGGTTCACAAGGAAGCATCAGAAAGAATATAGAACTTTGGGTCACTGTTTTAACGTCCTTTTTTTTTTTTTTCCTTAAAGAATTTGGAGCTGAAAATTGATTCTTGGCCAAAAAAGATTTGTGTTATCCCCTTCTTCTTTTTTCTTTGTTTGTTTGGTAAAGTCAGCATTTGCATTTGGAGAAAATCTTTTCTTTTTCTTTTTTTTCTGGAGAGCTCTAGGTAAATGCTATTGCATTTACCTAGATGTTACTAGAATCCATAGAATACCTAGTTGTTATCAGAATCCATATAGGCAACTGCAGCAATCTGGAAATGTTGCAGATGTCCATAGCATGAGGCATCCTCATAAATAAGGTTGGAGTAGATGGTCTTTGAGGTCCCTTCCAACCCGGTATTCTGTGAATCTATGAATTACAACTGCTCTAGATGTAGTTTTAGGCTAGAGGTAATCTTGTGATCAGCACTTCCAGCCTTTGTCCTATTCTTGTCCTCTTTTTCCCTGAGGAAGACACACCAAGCATGTGTCTTCCAGGACATCAGGAGGTGAAGGGTGTTTTGCAGCTAGGACACTGGAACATGACACACAGATCAGAACTCATGTAAGCAAAGAGATGGCAAATAGTTAAAAACTATGGGTTAGATGAAGAGCTGGCAGAGTTAAAAACTAAGGGCTGGATGACTTACTGTGGGAAAGTTGAGTAGTACCTGAAATCATGTTTCCCACTCCTACATGGAAATGTTTAGTGGCAAACATGTTTAGGACAGCAAAGGGAGTTCAAAACAAGGAGAGGTCAGAGAACTGTTGAAAGCTAAATATTTGTCTTCTGTATCCATGAATTGAAACCCACTTCTACTGCTCATAGGGAGGGGCTGAATTACCATCTCTATGTTTGGAGCTTTATTAAATGCATTGTTTAATGCAATTCAAGCCAACAATGAACTTTTTTAAACACCTAAAATGAAGATCTAAGAAGGCATGGTGCATGGGTAAACACCCTCCTAGCTGCACCCAAGCTAGCCCTTCAGTGAGCTCCCAAGAGTGAAGCCCTTCTGAAAATCCAAGCAACATGGAAACATCATCCCAAAGCTGAGATTCAAGTCAAAGCAGAAAGCAAATATTCAGCTGCTTCTCAGAGCCTCTTTGGTCTGGAAATGGACTGGAAACATCAGGAAACTTCCCCATGAGATGCCTGCTACTTCCTTCTTCCAGTCAGGTAGGAAGTAGCTTTGCTCATGGGTGCTGGAAATAGTTTTCCTTCAAAATCTTCACTATGCACCTAGGTTCAGCCTAGCGAGAACATGGCTAAATGTGCTTTCCACACAAGGAATCACTGTCAACATGCAATGTGAGGAGGGTTCAGGATGTTTTTCACTAGGCTGGTGTCTGTCTCACAAAAATTGCAATCAAAGCTGACCCTTTGATTGGCCCAGAGCTGCATGAGCATGAATTAAAATGACTACTCCATCTGAAACCATTCGTTACTAGAGAAAGCGATATACCTCAATAGAGAAAAAACATCCTGTGTGAGAATGAATAAGGAACAGATCTTATAAAACCTCTAGGGAAATTCTAATAGCAAAAAACATGGCATTTAATAATAAAGATCCTAGATGATGGCATTTTATGCCAAACAACATTTATGTTGAAGTCTGAGAAAATGAGAACTTAGTAAGCAATCAGTGCCCAATTCCCTTTTGTAATACATGCTACAAAATTAAATTAAAGGCCTAGCACAGGCTTTTTGGTTTTGTTCTTTTTTCTAACTGCAGGGCTAGGAAAGTTCTGTAAAATTAGTGGAATTTTAACTGTAAAAAAAACCAAAGATGCAATGGTATGGTTAAACTTGAATGTCTTCAAGAAAATCACTGTGGCCAGCAGGAGCAGGGAGGTCATTCTGCCCCTGTACTCAGCATTGGTTAGGCCACACCTTGAGTACTGTGTCCAGTTCTGGGCCCCTCAATTTAACAAGGATATTGAGACACTTGAACGTGTCCAGAGAAGGGCAACAAGGCTGGGGAGGGGTTTGGAGCACAAGCCCTATGAGGAGAGGCTGAGGGAGCTGGGGTTGCTTAGCCTGGAGAAGAGGAGGCTCAGGGGAGACCTTATTGCTCTCTACAACTACCTGAAGGGAGGTTGTAGCCAGGTGGGGGTTGCTCTCTGGAACAAGAGGACACAGTCTCAAGCTGTGCCAGGGGAAGTTTAGACTGGAGGTGAGGAGAAAGTTCTTCCCAGAAAGAGTAATTGGCCACTGGAATGTGCTGCCCAGGGAGATGGTGGAGTCCCCATCCCTGGAGGTGTTCAACAGGGGACTGGACGTGGCACTTGAAGCCATGGTTTAGTTAGTCATGAGGTGCTGGGGGATAGGCTGGATGATCTCTGAGGTCTTTTCCAACTTTATTGATTCTATGATTCTATAAGAACTACTACTTGGGAAAATGCATCGTTCACCAGCAGTGTGGATTATACTCTCTACAAAACAACAGATGAAAGGATGCAAATTGCATCTAATCATATAATTCTTTAATTTCCCACCACCATTGGATTAGGAACTACTATCAGTAAAGGTCTGGACAGCGTGGAACAATGATTTATTCATCAAATGGTCAAGGAAAAACTAGCAAGCGACGTTCATCCGGGCTGCGTTGCTGTGGGTGTGACGTTCTTGCAGAATAAATGGCTGTAAGAATAACCAGGGACAGGTTGAGTTCTTCATGTTAAACTGCAACATGAGCAAATGCAAATCCATAATGAAATTAGGGCATTAGGGCTTGAAATTTCTATGATGGAAACACAACTTAAGACAGGTTAAGATCCGGGATGTAGGAAAATCCTACAGCAAACCATTAAAAGCACTGGAATGTGGAGTGGCACGTCCAGCAGGAGGGACTTAACTGTAAGTGTTAATTGTTAGTTGTTAAATGCATCACCTATCTTCAGGGAAGGAGGAAAACAATTCTGAAGAACACTAGACTTTTTAATATCACTTTGACTCTGCTAAAATTTGAGACAGATTTTTGAGGAATGTGTTAGTAAGAGAAGAGAGGCAACAGAAAGCAGATCGAATTGCAGGGGGGTTCTGTCAAAGGTAGTTCTTGACAAACTGATGTAATCTTCCTTTATTTTTATAAAATCAGTGATTTCCTCCACAAAGGTAATGCTGGGGCAGGCTAGGTGGGCTTGTGAAGTCCTGTAGGCTCTGGTTCTTAAATCTGAGCTTGAAAATGCGTGAGAGAAGAGTAGGTTGGGGCAGCAGATGGAGTTCTCCCTTCTGACAGCAGCACTGCAAAATTCTGCATTTCACTCTGAAATTGATCTTCCTCCCCAAGAAAACTGCAGTTTCCTGTGGATCAGACATGTTGAATTTCAGCTTTGGTTTTGCATGTTCTTCTTCAGTGGTAAGGGGCATTGATGTTCAAAGTCACCTCTATCACATCAGAGCACCTTATGGACACCAGCTGACCTGTCCCTGTGACGCTTGTGAGGCAGCACTGGCATGTTACACTGGATACTCCTCAAGCTGATGCATGATGTGTTTCTGAGAGAGAACAAGCCACCATGGTGTTTGCAAGAGAAACCACAGTGTAGCCAGTTTTTCATGCTTTGGGTGGAATTCCCCTTCCCTACTTCAGGTATCTACAGAGCACGATCTCCACCTGAGCAAGATGTCTATTATTACTGTCCACATTATGCAGTATGTAAGTCATAAGCTGGGACCATGAACCATCTGATGAAAAAAGGGGACCTACTCCAGTTGATTTCTAGACAAGTTTCCTGTTATCTTTTGCTCCAAATATTAAGTGCCTGAATCACTCTTATGATGTACTACTTGCCATGTAGAATAAAGATCTTGGGTTTATGCATTCTTCATGCACCAGTATAGGTGAGGGATTGACCTGCTGGAAGGCAGCTACATGGAGAAGGATCTGGGAGTGTTAGTGGACAGTAGATTAACCATAGCCACCAATGTGCTCTTGTGACCAAGAAAGCCAATGTTCTCTTGGGGTGCATTAAAGACAGTGTGACCGGCAGGTGGAGGGAGGTTCTCCTTCCTGTCTACTCTGCCATGGTGAGGCCACATCTGGAGCCCCAAATCCAGTTCTTGGCTCCCCAGTTCAAGAGAAACACAGAACTACTGGAGAGAGTCCAGTGGAAGCTGCAAAGATGCTGATGGGACTGGAGCATCTCTGTGAGGAGGGAAGGCTGAGAGACCTGGAGATATTTAGCTTGGAGAAGACGACTGATAGGGGATCTGAGCAGTGCTTATCAATACCTAAAGGGGAAGTGTCAAGAGGATGGGGCAGACTCTTCAGTTCTTTGCAAAGTCATCCCATTTCAGACACTTTGAAGAGTTCCAGTAGTAATCAATTTCTCATTAAAAAAACCCAAAATATTCTGCCATTCCTTCTCTCTCTCCCTTGACCCAATTCTCTCTTTTCATCCATTTATTTTGAGAGACTAGGGACCAACTCAAACAACTACAGACTGCCAAGACCATCAAGTCCAACTGTCAACCCAACACCACCACTTTCAGTAAAGAAATTGTTCTTAATATCCAATCTAAACCTCCCCTGGTGCAACTTGTGGCTATTTCCTCTCATCCTATCACTTGTTATTTGAGACCAACCTCACATGGCTTCAACCTCCATTCAGGGAGTGGTAGGGAGCAATAAGGTCTCCTCTCGTTTTTCTTTTCTCCAGAGTAAACAATCCCAGTTCCCTCAGCCACTGCTCACAAGTTTTCCAGACCCTTCTCCAGCTTCCTTGCTCTTCTCCAGACACACTCCATCACCTCTGTATTGTTCTTGGAGTGAGGGACCAAAAACTGAATCCAGAATTTGAGGTGTGACCTCACCAGTGCTCAGTAGAAGGGGGACGATCCCTGTCTTGGTCCTGCTGCCCACACTATTGATGATGCAGACCAGAATGCTGTTGGCCTTCTTGGCCACCTGAGCACACTGATGGCTCATGTTCTTCTGGCTGTCAGCCAGCACCCCCAGGTCCCTTTCTGCTGGGCAGGTTTCCAGCCACTCTTCTCCAAGCCTTCCAGAGGAATACAGTAGCTGCTGAAGCCATCTTAAGGTCAAGGTGAGCAACAGTTGCACGCAGCAGAGCTAAGTGGCAGGTTAATGGTTTGCCATTGTGGCTGTGCAAAAGTGCCATTAACTCCTTACAGTTTTGGTGTTTTGTTTTTTTCCACAAGCCATTACTGTGCATGTTTCAGCTAAGCCAAGAAACTGATGAGCTTCTTCCTAACTTGTCCTTGGAAACCTGCCAGTGGATGGGAAACCTGCGATAAGGGCACCAGCATCTTTCAGAAGAGCATCTGCTTCTAAGAAGGGAGAAGTGGAGCTTGTAGACAGCTGACAGACTGCTGCCAAGGAAAGGAAGATGAAAGCATAGGGAGTGCTCTGCCTTGATCTCTGTAAGATGGGAAACAAGGCTTTAAAAGGTACCTGGAGGAGAAGTTTTAGGGACAAGAATTAGAAAATATGGAAGAGATTCATCCAGGATGAAAGGATCGTAGGCTGCAGCTGGCATAGCCATGTGAGATGATGAAAGGCTGGTAAGGGACCCTCAGGGCTTCACATTCTCTCTTGATGTTCCTTAATCCTGTAGCCATGGAGAAAAAGTGTTTTCACACTGCTGGGTGGAGTAAGGACAGGTGGACTATACTAGGTTGCAACCCTGTCATCATTGATTCACTCTTCAGCTATCATGAGTCTAAATATCATCTCACATAGACTTTGGATTTCATGTGTTAGGAACAAAAATGTCCTTTATTTGCATTGCAATTGGTTGACAAGAGACTCTTCTCCTCTTCCATATTTGTAATGGAACCTTCACAGATTCCACTATAAGAATCAGCATCATCTGCAGACCTGACATGGAACACAATCATCTTGTGCTGGATCTGTTGCCCTCAAAGATGATACCACCCAAGACGAGATGGTCATGGTGGGGCAGATCAGTAGGAGAATGGTAGAGATGGAAAAACACTTTTTCAGTGACAAGGAAATCAATTCATGTCTCAGTTTCAAGCCTAGTTTCACCTCATGGGACTTTGTGCACCTGCCTAGTGCAACTAAATGACATACAGCCACTTCTACAGGCACTAGGGAGCTGAGTAGCTTCAGAGAAGTGATTTGGAGAATGAGTAGCCACTTGGGTAACCATTTCTCTCAACCATGCAGAGGTGGAGTTTGTGGCAATCACAGTCCTCATCTAAGTGCTTGGAGGTAGCTAAAAATGAATGCCCAGGTCCACTTTTGCTTTCCAAATCCATGTGCAGAATCACAGAATCAGAATGGTAGGGTTTGGAAGGGAGTTCTAAAATCATCTAATCCACCCCTCCTGGTAAAGCAGGGTCACCTAGAGCAAAATGCTCTAGGTTTGGAATCTCTCCAGAGGAGGAGACTCCACAGTTTCTCTGGGCAGCCTGGTCCAGTGCTCCAGCACACACAGTTCAAGTGAAACCTCTCACATTCTAGTTTGCACTCACTGCCTCTTGTCCTATCAGTATCTACTACTGGAAAGATTAAATTCCACTAGGTCTTTCAGAGGAAGTCTTCTCTTCCTGTCACATTGTGGACCTCAGGAAATGTATGGAGCCTGTGGAAGTTTTATATGGACATCAGTCTTCCCCACATCTCTTCTCTTCACCCATCCTACCACTCCTCTCCATTGAACAGCATTCTCTCCAATTATGATACAAAGTTAAGGCTTAGTGGCAGAATTATTGTTATTACCAGCACAGTTTGTGACTCATAAAATTGCAACAACTGCTTTGTTTCATGTCAAGAAGGGGTAATTAACCAAGATCATCTACAGCACCAGGTGGAGATTCATTCAAAACATGAGGTAATATAGCAAAGCTCAAGTGCCCCCTGGACAGTGCTCTACAAAATCACACACTGGGAATCAAAGAGTTAAGAGGTTCGGAAGAGTTTAAATGAGCAGGACTCAGCCAATCCCCTGCAGGGGACTGATGGGCAAGAAATTACTTTGTTGAAGCATATTTCATCTGCCATTAACAGAAATGAGGCACAGATCTACTGTAGAATCATTTGTACCTCCCTGGTACATCCAGTCTGATGGGTATCTCAACAATCAGTTCAGCTGGTGAGCAATTAAAGTCTAATTTACAACTGCACAAGAGATTAAAACCTTGGATGGATTAATTTTTAAAAGCTGCTACCTTTCCCAGAAGACAGCATTACCTGACTGGAAGTGTACAGAGCATGGAACAGTGTTTTGCCTTACATAGAGACACGACGCCATGAAGCTCAGGAAAACCTCTGCTTTGCTCAGCACACTTATGGTAGGTGACAAATACTTCCAACAGATCTTCTAGGCAAAGAAAAGCTTGGTGCATGACTTCATTCCAGTGAAACTCTAACAACCACAATACAGGTTGGATATTAGGAACAAACTCTTTACTCAAAGGGTGGTCAGATGTTAGAACAAGCTGCCCAGGGAAGTGGTGGAGTCGCCATCCCTAGAGATGTTCACAAAACATGTAAACATGGCACTCTGGGGCATGGTTTGGTGGTATTGGATTGACATTTGGACTTGATGAACTTAAAAGTCTTTTCCAACCTTAATGACTCTGTGCTTCTATAGAAAGTAAAGGTTAGGGCTTGACTTGCTGGAAAGCAGCTCCACAAAGAAGGACCTGGAAATGCTGGTGAACAGTAAATGAACCATAGCCACCAATGTGCTCTTGTGACCAAAAAAGGCCAATGGTCTCCTGGGGTGCATTAAGGACAGTGTGACCAGCAGGTTGAGGGAGGTTCTCTTTTCTTGTCTACTCTGCCATGGTGATGCCATATGTGGAATCTTGTGTCCAGTTCTTGGCTCCCCAGTTTAAGAAAAACAGGGAACCCCTGGAGAGAGGCCAATGAAGCTACAAAGATGCTGAGGGGACTGGACCTCTCCTCTGTGAGGAGGAAAGGCTGAGAGACCTGAGGCTGTTTAGGCTTGAGAAGAGCAGCCTGAGAGGGGATCTTCTCAATGCTCACCAAGAGCTAAAGGGTTGAGTCAAGAGAATGGGGTCAGACTTTCTTCAGTAGTGCCCAGTGACCAGGTAGCAGGCACAAGTTAGGACAGAGGAGGTTTCATCTGAACATGAGCAGAAAATTCTTTATTTTGAGGGTGCTGGAGACCTGGAGCAGGCTGTCCAGAGAGGTTACAGAGTCTCCTTCTCTGGAGATATTCCAAACTCATCTGGACATTGTCAACCCAAGCAACCTGCTCTGGGTGACCCTGCTTCAGCATAGGGGTTGGCATAGATGATCTTTAAAGGTTTCTTCCAACCCCCCCTCCCCACCTCTGTGATTCATTGTGTGTAGTTGTGTGTGTTTGCAGGTAAATTTATGTGCAGAATCATGGAGTCATTTTGCTTTAATATCATGAGTCCAACCATGACCAGAACTTCCAAGTCATGCATAAATATCTCAGATACTATGACAAAATCACTGGCTATCTGCATAAGAAATGTCAGGATTTTACATTTTTCTTATCCCCAAATGGGTTAAAGAGACAAAACCATGAAAAAGGCTGTGGGTCAGGAATCCTCCAGAGGTACACAAGTGGCTGGGATCAAACTGAATTTTCATTTTGAAATTTGTTTTCCCATCTCAGCTTGTAACAAAATCTTTTTATTCTGTTGACATCTCCATGTTTCTTCTTTTTTCTTCCTGCTGAAGTAATTTCAGTTTTAATGTTTTCTCTGAGCACAGCACCACTGGGTGTTGCAACAGAGAAAAAACAAATTTGCACAACATTTTTCCCAATGGAAAAACTGCCTTCTCCCTACCTGCCATTTTTCTGCTGACAGACTGGTGTGGTTTATATCTGGGGATATTTGACCCAGCTCAATCCCAGGGTTGCTGGTATCATTTTCATAGCCCTAACATAAACAGACATGCATGTCGCCGGAAATGAAGCTCTAGTTCTTCTGTTGCAACTTATATCCAGGTCATATATCTAACACAAGTTGGTGTGAAAATTGCTTCACTGCAACTTCTGTGCATAATCACAGAATGGTAGGGGTTGAGAGAGACCTTTAGGGATCACC
This sequence comes from Dryobates pubescens, assembly GCF_014839835.1. Lineage (NCBI taxonomy): Eukaryota > Metazoa > Chordata > Aves > Piciformes > Picidae > Dryobates > Dryobates pubescens. The sequence goes on along the minus strand of NC_071625.1, from coordinate 13,438,301 downwards.
TAGTCCACCTCCCCTGCCCACTTCTCCCTTGCTAAGGCAAAGTCACCTGGAGTAAGGTGCTCTTCAACAACTCTCCTTTAGATATTGCTGAGCAGTGACAAGATCCCCTTTCAACAGAGCAGGCTCAGCCTTACCTCCTCACAGAGATGGTCCAGGCCCCTCAGCATCTTTGTAGCCTCTGCTGGACTCTCCAGTAATTTCCTGTCTCTCTTGAATTGGGAAGCCCAGAGCTGGACACAGTACCCCAGTGTGGCCTCACTAGGGCACAGTAGACAGGGAGGAGAACCTCCCTCGACTTGCTGGTCACACTTTCCTTAATACAGCCAAGAGACTCAGCATGCTCTCACTCACAGAACTTCTTTAGATAGCTTAATATATAAAATACACTCTAGGTATGCATTTTTCTGTGGCTGACAACTTTTCACAGTCTCCACTATAACAAGAGAATATAGATAATTTTTTTTTTGCTCTGCAGACTGAGCAGCTTCAGGCCACATAGGTGCCTGGATGGAAGATGTTCCCTCTGAGTCAACAGTGTGCTATTACAACATTTCGCAAGGGATTTTCTTCTGCTGGCAAAGCCAGGTAAAATGTGGTCCTGGCTGTCTAGGGCTCTCTGTGTGCCAAGCAGAGGCAGCTGTCTTTGTTTGAGGGATTTGGGAATGATGACTCTGAATATCATATTCTGGGTGTTTTAAACACTAACTTGGCATGTGGAAGCAGAAGGACTTTTGCAAAATGAGGGTGCACCTACTCCCCTTGGTTTCATCCCAACCAAACCTGCCTGCCAAGCTGTGCAAAGCTGAGTGCTGACAAAATGCATCCACCCTTGGCTCATCTCCATCTGAACTTTGGATCTTAGGGGACTACACAAGGGCTGAACACTGGAGCTGGAATTAACACTTGGGTCATTAGAGAGAAGGAAGTACACTGAGTACTTCAGGCACGACATTTAAAAGGTCTCATATGAGCACACAGTTTACAGAATCATGAAATCACTGAATCATGAGAATGGTTTGGGTTGGAAGAGACCTTTAAAGATCATCTAGTTCATCCTTCCTGGAGTGAGCAGGGACATCTTCAACTACATCAGGTTGCTCAGAGCCCTGTCCAACCTGACCTGGAATGTTTCCAGGGATGGGGCATCTACCACGTCTCTGGGTGTCTATATGCAAATAAACGTAGTAATAAAGTATGCAAAGAAAGTCAAATGCTTGACTTTATCCTTGCAATAAAAAGCTGAGAAACAGACTCACGGAAAATGTTGCTAAGACAGCATATGAACTTAAATAGCAATTGTCCTTTTTTAAAAATCATCTCATGCTTATAAATTTGTTTTCTAGGATTTGTACTCCCATGTTTTATAATTTTGTTTCAGGACATTGAATACTTCAGAGGCCCCAGGAGCAGGAAGCAGTTTCTGCTTGTGCTGTAGTATCCCTCAGGCTATTTTTCCAGCCATGTGGTGGGTTCTGACAAAGGGAGCAAAATTGGATGGGAAATCTCTACTTACCATTTCCACACCTGAATTTCCAGCTACCTTCTGCACTGTACATAAAATTCCTGCTGAAAATTTTTACTATTCATTATCAAATGAGTGCAGCTCGCAGCCTAGGGCGTATGCTGAGTGTACCTGAGCATGCACCTGAGCATGTACAGCCCTTCCCTCTTCTTCTTCCAGCCCTCAGTACTGGCAGAGGAACTGAAGTGGAAAATCCCACTTCCTTCCCCATCAATATCAAATCTTTATGGTCCTATGCATGCTCCTCCCACACCTTCCTCCAGTCTAAACACACTAATCAAAAGTTACCTCTGAAAAGAATTCATCCAGGTACTCTGTCCCAGAAATATGCAAGGCAATTTAAGAGTCCAGATACTGAGCTGGTAGGCAGGTGGGATGGTCCTGTGATAAGGTTATTTCTGTCACACCTGAGTTTGATGGACAAACTTTGAATGGTTTTAATTTTGTCACAGTTTAAGCCCCCTGAGCTAGGTGAATCACAGCCTAAAATGTTCTGTCATGGATGTGATCCTGTTCAATGCCAGAGACACTTGGTGCCTGATCTGAGGTCAATAATTTTCAGATGTTTCTTCTACTGGTCCTGCAAGATGGCTCTGTGCATGTGTTTGAGCACCCAAAATATTGAATCATGTTTTAAAATCCTGGGTCACAACAATATGGGAGATTCTCCTTGCTAACAAGATCACCACCTGAAGATGAGTGAGAATTTCACTGTGTTTTATAGCAAGGACTTAAGAGCACAAAGGGATGCTTAAAGCTTGTTGAATTTCTGCAAGGTGAATGAAAAGGGGAAAATTGTGATGGATGATAGTGTAGTGAAGTATACAAAGCTAACTGCTTGTTTAGACTTCAGAACTCTTCTAGTAGAGCGATGCCATTGATGGATGTACTTTCATTTAATGTTAGCTGGCAGAAGTCCTACCTAGAAATAATTCAAATGGCTAAGGAGCCTGTGGTCAGTATTGCTTATTTCATCTGGTGACCTAGGGCAAAGCACACAGCAAATTGGCTCTGAAAAATCGAGTCTGGGTAAAGGGAGATTGCTACACTTCTTAGAGAAAGATTAGAAGAAACCTGTCTGGAGAGAGGCAAGGGAAAAAGAGAAGCAAGGAAGCACGATGAGATAGCTCCTCCTCAGCTGAGAAAGCTGGTAGTCTTCTACTCTGTAATTTAGCAGGGTGTTTTTAGAAAGTTAGCTCGCTTTTGCTGCTGTTTTTGAAAGCTCTGCTCAAGACAAGATTGTGGTTTCCCATAGATTAATTGTATCAATGTACAGCCTCTTTTCTCTGAGTGACACACATGAAATTACAATTTGCTTTGTCTTGGCCAGAATTTGAGAAATTCCTGCTGTTCTTAGGTACTGGTAAATATTAGGTTTTACTAGCTATCATGTACCATTAGGTATTGAACGCTACACCTTCTAACATGTCATGCCCAATTTGCTATCTACTTGCAGCCATAATTTGCTGTCCTTCAGCGGACACAAAGTCGTAATTAAAATCTACAGGGCTGTTTAAAGGGCTTAGTAAAACTGTACTCACTGGGGATGTCCTCAGGGCCCACAGCTGAACTGCAGTTACTAGTCAGAAATTCAGTATACTAACAGGGATGAGTTCTAGCTCTTCATGTCCATGCCACTTGAACTCTGGACCTTAATTTATTCAACTCCATGGCTTTTAACTCATTGCAACTAAGAAAGTACTGCTTCATATATGCATTAACCAGGTAATTACTCTAACATGCCTCCAAATAGTGTCACAATTCAATAAATAATGATTAACTGAATGCTTAATTTTATATGCAAAATGTCATCATAGTCACAAAAACTTAGTGATGTTGAGAAGAAACTGCTGAAGGTGGTATGTGTGTACTGCATAGGTTTGAAAACTGTGAAATTTAGGAACATCCCATTTTCTGGACAGAAAGTAAATATCAGCCCATTTCTCTCAGTGTATGGGATCAGGTGTGTGATTGAATGGCACTTGAGAGCACCAGTATATTCTCTCAATCATTCTTTCTTATAATGCACCATGAGCATGCCTACCACGTTGCAGACCACATAGCAGACAAGGCTGCCGCCCCAGGAAGCCTGTTTATTAACTCATATGCAACACAAGTTGCTAATAGTTCAAATGTGTATGAGAGCAAAGAACAAGCGAGGTCTTTGGGACAAAAATGGTAATAGAAGGCTTCAGGAAAGAGTTGGGCCTTAAGGGCATTCTGTATAGGCTCTGATTTTCCTTCCTAAAATAAATAATGAAAGCACAATTTTATTTTACCCGGATATTTCAAGAATGTCAAAATTCCTGGGGTTTACGAAGACCTTATTCATTTGCACACTCTATGTTCCTGCACTCTAATTTGAACTCCTGGAGGGTTATTTTGCAAAAATAACCTCTCAGGAATAGCAGCTATTAACAGCTAGCAATCAAAAAAGAACATATGAAACTGTTTTCACGCCCTATCTGTATTTGCTCTTGCATACTCAGTCCCTCTGCTGTTGTCCTCTTGATTTTAGTAATGATGTAACTTCGGTGGGTGAAGGCTAACATTTGTTAAAACAAAAAGATGGGTATTCCTGAAGGAGAAAAATCTTCAAAACCTTTTTGATCTCTCAAAATGAAACTGACAAGGTAACAAAACCACAGCTGTTTTTCAGGCAGGCAACATTTCTGGACAGATCTCGAGAGTGCCAGGTTGTTTGGCGAAAGATTTGCGAATACCTGAAGTAAAGGCTCCTGATCAGGAATGTGGTAACCGACATCAGGGCTTCACAATTTCACTGCCCAAATGTGTTGGATGACCTGTCAGAATTGGACAGGATAAAGATAATGAACAAAGAAAGGCTGAGGGTCTCACTCCAGGCTGAGGTGCTGACAGGAGGTTCCCAATGCTGACTGTGTGCCTCTTTCCTCCCTTCTGCCTGCATCAGGGAGGGCAGCAAGATGGGACTGGGATGGAATGGGCTGACACCTCAACCGCCTGGAGCTGTTAGGTTGGAAGTCGCGGTTACCGAAATGTCACGACATAAATACCCCAGCGCACCTGTGAAGTGACGTCTTCAGTTGGCAGGGTCCCTGCGCAGCCCCTTCTTCCCACACCTCGTGGTGGTCACCATCGCTCCAGCCCCCCACAGCGCAGACGACGCCACCGGCAGGAGCCCGTCCCCGCGCTGCACTCGGCGCTCGGCAGGTAAATACGGACGCTGTCACCACCACTGCGGAGCCTCCTCTGGCGGCAGGGGACGCGGGTGCGCGGCCGGGCACGCCGCAGCCCCCCGGGGCGGGCCTGGACTACATTTCCCAGGGAGCCGCGGGGCGGGCGCGCGGCCCCGCCCGCTTCTCCGCGGGAGCGCTGCAGGTTGATCGCCGCGGCTGCAGATGAGCCGAGCCCGCGCGCGGGCGGGGGGGCGGCCGGGGCAGCGCCGCCGGGGCCGTGTCGGCGGCCGGCGCACTATGCAAGGCCGGGAGGATGGCGGTGGAAGGTAAGGGCTCCCCGTCCCCTGCCCGCCGCCCCCGGGGTCCCTCCCCTGTCTCCTCCCCCGGGCACTCACCTGCGTCGCGGCGAGGCCGGCCCGATTCGGCGGGAAGTGGGGGTGGGCGAGGGGGCTGCGCCCACCCGCGGGGCCTGAGGCGGCGGCAGAGGAGGGGGCCGCTCATCTCGCCCGCTGCACCGGCCCCGCCCGCGGGGTACCCGGCCCCCCTCGGCGCCGCGCCTGACCCCGGGCCAGGTGGCGTGGCGTGGGCCCGCGGCGGCCCGCGGGAGGGTCGCCAGCCCGTGGGGGCCTGCGGGGGAGGGCAGCGGGGACTGCCCGCGCAGCCTGCGGCAGCCGGAGGCTTTAGTCCGGCAACTTCCCGGCGGGCCCGGAGGTGCCGCCTCTCCCGGCAGGGGCGCAGACCTGCGCCGCCTCCCTCCGAAGTGGCCCCGGCGGCCTCGCGCAGCCCGCCGCGCGTCTTCTGCGCCCCGCCGCAGGTCTCCCGCAGGAGCCGAGGCGCCACCATCCCTCGGTGCTGCCCTGATCCCTGAAGTGCCCTGAGCCTGTGATGCCCACGAAGCTCAAGCAGCCCCCGGCTGTCGTCCCGCATGGGCGCAGAGTGTGAGCGCCGGGGTGTGTTCGGCCCCTCTCTTGCCTGTGTAGAAGCCCAAGGGCTGAGGGGCCGGGAGCTGTGAAGTGTGCCTGAAGTGTCCAGCTCCTGAGGAAGTACCTGGTAATTGAGGTGGAGTCTGCCAAGAGCTGGAAAGGTGGGCGCATTCTAGAGGTCTTCCAATAGGTGCTGGGCTCCTGCGGCAGTCAGATGTTGGCCGTGTGTTCCGTTTTCATGGGGCTTTCGGGAAGTTGGAGGAGATGGGACTCGGTTTATGAGAAAAGGCAAATCCCCATTCCTGCTCTTGGCTTCCAAAATTCATTTGTTTTTTTAGCACTTTAGAGCAAGGCATTGAGGATCCTGGGATTTGACTCTGATCTGCTTTCTTGGGAAAGTTGCAGAAGTCCAGGATTTGAAAAGCCCCTGACCCCTCTCCTATGCTTAATTTGGGGTATGTTGGGTTTTTTGAGGTGCTCATCTTGAGACTGTCTTGAGCTTTGTTTCTCAGGTATGCTGAGATCTACAGTTCTGTCAACAACCACTTGCTTTGTTGCAGAAAATCACACTGAAGCTGTCATTTTTAGAGTACCTAAGTGAGCAGTGCAAATGATAGTCGAGTAAAATCTTGGCCTTACTGAAGAAAGGGCAGCTTAACATCCCTGAAAATGAGCTTCCTAGGCAAACTCGAAACAAGGGTAAACAAACCCACTACGTCTCAAAAGCTGTCTGTGTACATCTAAAGTCATCCACTCTAAGCTGTAAGCCTCTTCATGAGTCACAGATTTCTTAGGCAGAGGCTGCTTTACTGAATGGCAGTTTTGAAGACTAATGATATAAAGAGGGAAGATAGTGGCCCTGAATAAAACCATTGCTTCCTCAGTGGCAAAAACTTAGCAATGTGAACTAGGCATGCGTGCCCAGTAGTGGGTAAGTCAGTCAGTGAAACGGACTGCCATGCACCAGATGGTTCACATGCCAGCAGCAACCCCTGTTTCAACGTGCTCTCTAATGTCAGCCTCCTTTATTCACTTGAAGTCCTTTTCAGTTTATTTGCTAGATCTTTTCAGGTCTGTAATAATTCCTGTCATAGCTGCAGTGCCTTCCATCTGAGAATCTCTAAAAGCTTTGTAAATATTAATGAAGGAAAGCTCTGCTAAAGCTTTGGGGAGCAGTGCCTTTCCCTTCTCCTGAGATGGGAATTTTTTTCTTTAACTCCTTCCCATTTCATTCCACTAGGATGCATCTCTGCTATGGTCTCTCAGAGTAGGTTTTCTTGTCTGTATGTTCCGCTTTCCTTCCATTTTGGATTTTTCTTCCTCAACTTTCTTGCCTTTGCATAATTCTGTTACTCTCACACTAGCACAGCTAGATAGCTACTACTGCTTCAGCATGAGCAGTCATGTGGCTGTGTCTGCTTTGTATGAATGTAGTGCCTGGCCATTTAAGGCCTTTTATCAGCTTATCCATCATTTTCTTTTGGAACTATGTTTCTTTGTGTGGCAATGCTTAAAAGCATTCTTTTATCTTAATGCATTTTCTGATATGTTGGAGCCCTGGGTGTGAGCTGTGTGCTGTTCATGACCTGTGACTTTGGCAGGTAATGTGACGTAACAGCTTCTGTTTGGGAAGCTCTAATCGCCACTCTAGTGAATCCTACTCTAGTCAGAGCTAAAGTTGCTGTTTAGTCTTCTAAATTGATAGTTTTGTAGAAAAATGCCAATTTGCTGAACTCAAAATGTCTTAGATTCATGTAACAGAGGCTGCCTTTTTTCTTCTTTTTCTCTTTTTGTCCTAGTTATTCATTGATTTATTTGTTTTCACTGGAAAGCCAGTTTGCTGGTTCGCTGCTTGGGATCTTGAAAGCATAACCTGCTATACATCAGTTCCAGAAGCTTTGAAATAAGGAAGGCTCTGAAAACCTCCCTTAAGATGAAGCTGTCTATCTGTTTGGTCTCTGTGGTAGCTGGAGTTTAGCTAGGATAGGTTCCTGGGTGTTGAGACCTCCTTATAGAGCACCGCAAGGCTTCTGAACGGTTGGTCCAACTGGTTTCTTGTGTGAACTCACAAGTGGCTGGCTCTGGGATGCAACCATCAGGGAGTGGAGAGATCCCTGGAGCACAATGGAACCACAGATCCTAGAGCATGGGAGTTCCTGGCTAGAGCCAGCATCCGCTGCCCTACCAGCTCTGCCACAGCTATTGTTCTGTGGAAACCGCCCATTTGTCTGCCTCAGCCACCACTTGTTTCTCTTTTTGAAAGTGCTCCGTGTGGCTAAAGTAAAACTTTTTTGTAACTTGTAGTTTGTGGAGAATCTTTGAGAAATTATTTTTTCTCTTTTTTTTTGGTGGAAAAACTGTTGAAACCTTCCTCAAATTGGATTATTCTAATTATGTCTTAGGATGGAGTGCTAGAGTTCTGGCAACAAAAGTCCAGTGGCTTACTTCAAGAAAATGTCCCAGTTGTTTGTTGTTTTTTTTTTGCTGGGATAACTGACAGGGATGGATGTGCAAATATGAAACAGGCATTTGAAAGAGACTAAAGTTCCTTGCTAGCTGCATGTAATACATACCTGAGTGTCCCAAAGGAGGTTTTATGGACTTTGGGTGGTGTAGTACCAGAGCTCCCTGATAGATGAAAGGGTTGGTGTGTGTATGGGGGAAGTGAAGTTGCACTCCTTGATATGAGCCTGCCTAGATGGGAACACTGCCAAGGTGAGTCTATTTTTAGACCTAACAGTTTTGACAATGTTCCTTTAAGTGGGTTTGCTGTTTGGTTTTTTAATATGTTTTTTTCTCTAGTAAGAATGAAAGAACTAGGTCAGAGCCAGTAGAAAAAGGCTTTTGATCTCTGCAACAGTGTTCTCAAGATCTCTTTTTTTCGTTTTGCTCTTGTGCAGCAGAGGTAAAGGGGAAGAGAGAAATGGTGATTTCTCCTTCCCCTTCCCCCAGTGCTTATTGCAGAGGAAAGTGAGAGGCTGACAGCACCCACCAGATAATGTATGCATGCAGGTAATCCCACACAGTTCTGTCAGATCCCCTGCAGCTCTGACCTATGGTGTCTTTGAGATTCCTGAGCAAAGAAGTGATAATTATATCATGGAGTTCTTTCATAATGAGTGTTTAATGAAGTTTGGTCTACCATCTTTCCTGCTTTGTGTAGGCTTTGGAAAATGCATGGATACTTCTGTTGCTGGTCTCTTCCTTAAAAATTATATCAGCTTCTACTGTCCTGTGGTTCCTGCTACTGAGACCCTGAAGATACTTATGGGAGGATATTTTCCCTAAGAAATGGAACCTTTCTGACATAAAGTGACAATGTCCCTTGGTAATCCTCAAGGGGGGGATAGAGACTTGGAGCAGGTTAGAGCATTCTGGGGTGTGGCGTCAAGGTTAGCTGCCACAAGACTGAAGCTATTTGCAGCTTCTGACCAAATTTTATCAAAGTCATCCTCTGAATTTCAGCAATGTGATGTACCCCGTTGGAAAGCCTTCAGTGCCAAGCCAACTCCAAGGGTTATTGAATGCTACAATGTGTTTCCTTGGAGACTTGAGATACAGATGGGCTATGCCAACTCTGTCAGCAAAGCTAAAGTGAGTTCAGGACCATCTGAAGGACAACTTTGGAACAGGTTTCAACGTAGGTGCCTATGATGCTGTTCTAGGGTGTGCCCCAAAGTACAACTCTTTGGACAGGTTTTCAGTTACTTAACTTTATCTTGTTCCTGCATCCACTCCAGGCTCAGACTAGATGTCTCCACAGCTAAGTTTTCAGGGAATGTGATCTAATAGGTGGATTTTCAGCACACTTAATTGCATGTGGAGCAAAGAAGTAACAAATCCTGTCACTTGAAGGAAACATGTGCATCCATCAATGCTCTTGTTTTCTTCAGTAGTTTTCAGCCACTCCTCTGCCTGAGGCACTCAGACATGTGGCTCAGAAAGAGCTGCCATTTGGCAGCAGGAGTGAGTTACACACCTCACTCTCCAGCTTAAACTGTCACATGAGGTCATAGCAGAAGAGATGGAAAAGACCAGTGGTGGTGGTGCAGGTAGGACAGAGAATAGTAAGACCTGAACTCCAGTCTTTGGTCATGGTACCAGTTCTGTATGTTTAGTGACCATTTTATTCAAAAAATGTACCAGTGATCTTGGGATTCCAGACAGGATCATAGGCCTTCTCCCATTCATGTTCACGTGGCAGCCTTCTGTTCGGGATGTTAAATCTATAGCCTTCTTTTTTTGCCCAGCAAAGGCACAACTTCAGAAGATGGGACTTACTTTCTTGACACCACCCCCCCCACCTACTTCCATCTCCCCTCTATAGTGTGCCTACATCAGGGTGGCAGTGTGTGTTCCTCTGTTCTGAACCACTGCTTAGAGCTTTCCTGTCTAGGTTGCTACATTTGAAAAAGTCACAGTTCATTATGTCTTTCCTTAACAAGAAGGAGGCTGTTTCAAACTGCAGGTTCTTATTCTGAATGTACAGGAAGACTGAGATGAAATGCAGGAGATGTATCCACTGTGAGAATTCGAGATCCCAAGACGAAGCTGTGGTAACAAATGTCACTGTGCTGAAGTCTCCTTTGGGTGTATTCAGACTGAGTGGGGAGTGGATATGATTGCAGGTTATGTGGTCATTTTCCCTTTTCTGCTTTTAGAGTTAACTCATGTTAAGCAGGAAACAAGATAAAATATGGACTTGGTGTGTTGCTGCATTTCCCTTGGAGGAATCTTGGTTGTGTACCTGGAAACTCAGAAGTGCTTTTGGGTCAGACAATTTAGATACAGTTCTGTAAGTGTTTGGACATACCCTTTAAAATACTTGGAAGACTCAGAAGCTCAAGGAGGACCATTGATTAATAAAAACTGGCTATTTCAATGCAATCAAATCCCACCATAAGAATAAAACTTGTCAGGTGATGGTGAGGTATGGACTGTGAAAGTTCACATTCTTTCTCTACTAAGTAGGCAAGTGACAAAGAGTTAGACATTAGACGCATTTCCTGATACTACTGGAAAATACTGACAGTCTGTTGTGCTGTTGTAAGATCTTGTGTATACTACTGAAGTGGAAAGTACAAATAGAATTCTTTTTGAGAGTTTTTTTTTTTTGTTGTTGTTTATTGTTTTGGGTTTTGGTTAGTTAGTTTGTTTGGTTTGGTTTTTTTCTTCCCCCCTGAGATGTCCAAGTGTGGTGGGTAACATCCAAAGCTGTTGTGTGGCTTTGTTCAGCTCAGCTTATGAGGGCAGAGGAACCTGCATAGAGTCAATCTCTTGTGCATCCCAGTACTGCTGTGTCATGAGTGTTATGGCAGGAGAGCAGCAGTGAGAAGCTCAGAGTAAGCACAATAGCCAGGGGGTGTCAAAATTGCAGGTAGGTGCAGGTTATTCAGCTGGTAACTCTGGAGAGGTTTCTGTCCAAAACATCACCTGTGCAGCCTTGCTAGTGAGTGCAGACCAAGGTATCTGGACAGCACCAGAGTTTTTGCTTTGCCCATTGGACTCAGTTGGCAGAGGTAGTAGAACTGCTGTAGGTCTACTGCTTACTGCCTTGAGTATTGAGTTTCTGCATTTGTTAGGGGTACTGTCTGGTTCTGGGGCCAACTTTTTCTGCTGTCCTGTCTGAGACAGCTTTACTGTCTCGTGCCCTGTCCCATCTCTTCAGTGTCTCTCTTTTTGTTCAAACTGGATGGTCTCTAAGGCAAAGATACCTCTTTCTGTGCCAAGAGATACTCAAGAGTTTGGAACTGAGCAATCCTATTGCAGATTGCCTTTGGATGCGTACAGGTATCTACCCTTGCAGATCAACAGTTGAACACCTCAGCCCTCAATTATTTGCTCAAAGCATGCAGAGAATGTAGAGGGCGTAGTTCTGGATGACACCAAAGGCAAAGGTGGAGAAAAGTCTAGAAAACTGAGTAATACTGGCATCTTCTGAAACTGTCTGGTTGGTGGTGGTCAAAACAGCAAATAGGATTTCAGAAAGTAGGAGGGAGAGCTCAGAACACTTCATTTCTGTATCATTTCCTGTTCTGTTGCTCTTGTATTTTGGATGATCCCTGAAGTTGTGCTTGCCCCACCCCAAAGAAGGGACAGGTCTGGAAAGCATGCAGAGAAAGCAGCTGGCTGATCAGAAACATGGTGCGTTCTCTGAGGCAGGCTACAAAGATTCTGGTTCTTGAGCCTGAAAAAGAGATGACCATGGAGAGAATTCTTAGTTATTACTGAATGGTTTGGAGAAAAAGGAAAGAGTGCAGAACAGTGAAACTATACTTAAAATGTCTTTTTTAAAAAAGTTTTCCATATAACAACAGTTCCCCAGGTGCAGCTTTCAACCTTGTGTCATTCCTTACCTGCCAAGGAAGGATGTTTTGCTTTCACACCATTTCCTTAGGCAGTGGCATAAAGGGCTGGGCTTTTGGTCTGGCCCAGCTTGATGACTCTTGTAACAAAGTCTTGCTCATCTTGTGTGCATCCGTGCACCACAAGAGCTTGATTTAGGCCAAGTAACTGAGGGGAGAATTTGGCCAGGATGACCCAGAAACATAGAGAAGGAACAAGAAATTGTGCACTGAGCTATAAAGACATTACCAGACAGGGCTGTCGTGTAGAGGATATGTAGCAATCTTTCTTAAGTGTACTGAACACTATCAGCTCTTGTAAGAGAAGCTGTCTGCTATGCCAGGTCAGTAGGATTGTGGGGAAGGAGTGGCCCCACATTAGGCTGCAGCTGTAGAAATATGCTCCTGGAAAATACCAGTTCCTCACAGCAGGTAGGGTTGGAAACTGCTGTATTGACTTTCTTACATGAAGTCTTCTGGTCTGAGAGACCTTCAGGAGAGCCTGTAGCAGATTAGATCTAGAGGTCTCACTGTTAGTACTTCTACTTTGGGTAGGCTGTACTTTCCCTCATCTTTTTATAGGGTTCTCTTTTTCTTGCCAAAATCATTCTGTGGCAGAAAGATTACAAAGAGAATGATGAGGGAGCTGCCATCAATAACTGTGCCCTCTCTGTGCAGCATGAGCTAAACTTGGCATTAAAGAGCAGGTTCATTATTTGGATTAGCAAGAATTCACCCTAATACATGCTACTCCTGGAGGAAGCAAGCATGTGGGCAGGGAGACTGATCTTGGGCTGAAGTGAACTCAGCATTCAATTATAAGATCTCATATGCATGCAGGGAATATGTGACTGAACAGGAAAAGGGCATGAGGAAGAAATTTGATGTGGACGGTGGCCTGTATTTAGTGCAGTCCTATTAGTCTCTACATAAGGTGAAACCTTGTTGCCTCATGCTCTTCAGCCAAACATTCAGGTCATTACTTCTCTCCATTTCCCCACTCATTTGTTCTCCTTTGCCCTGTTTTTGTGGGGGGTGTGTGGGGTTTTTTGTTTTGGTTTTGGGTGGGTTTTTTTGGTGCTTTTGTTCTTGTTCTTCCCCCCTCCCCAAGGGGATTTTAGTTCAGGCTCAGTGTTGATTCTCTTCTGTGCAAATAACCTAGTAAAAGCAAGAAAGAGACTTTTAATAACGCTGGTTCAGAAACATAAAGAAAGAATTGTAATGTGTGTAAATAGAAGCTTTCTCCTGGATTTTCCTCTAGCAAAATAATTGCATGCTCTTGGCTAATAGTTTGTCACTATACAACTTATTTGGGGTGCCAGAGTGGGTAGGATACAGTGGTATGAGTAAGCAGTAGGAGGTGAAGAATTTTACTGGGGGAATGAAAGAAGGCATTTCCAGGCTCTTCAGTTAAATGTACAAGGAAAGGGGTAGCCTTGAACAATAGAAAAAGGAGGTAACTCTTAAGCTGTTGAGAGAAGGCTGGGACTGAAAACAGAACTAATTATGCTAGTGAGAATGAATAAATAGCATTTTCCTTTACATTTCAGTGACTGTGCATCATTCAGGGACAAAAAGAAAAGCCTGGCTCCACAGCTGAATTGCAGCCATTTCTGTGCCACGTGTTCAGCAGACACCAGCTTTCATGAGTAGGGCAAAGGCAGAGGTCTGTGATGCATACCTGTGACAGCGCACCTCTAATGCTGTAATAAAGACAACCTGCATGTCTGAGCTGCTCTTTCTATGCCAGATAGGCTCAGTAGTGTTTAGAAGAGGTTTCTGAGGTAGTGCTGGCTGATGATAGAATTGAAGAGTAGTGCTCTAAGGACTGGAGATCAGGCATTCTTAGAAATGTAATCTGTGGCAGAGCGTGACTAGCTCATCAAAGCAGCGCCTGCAAGACAAGTTTCTTCCAGGAACAGTGGAACTAATGAAGACTTGTTTCTTATCCAGATGTGTTCTTTATCTTTTCTATCTACTTCCTCTCCCTATGCACTGTGAAATTCTCAGAGGCAGCAGGGGTACCTGATCTGGAGTTTGCCTAAGTCAGCTGACAACTGACAGTTGCGATGCACGGTGGATACTTCTGCTTCAGCGAGAGCATTGTTTTAGGTCTCTTCCTCTAGCCACCACTGATTTATTTTTTAAAATTTATTTCCCACCCCCTCCACTTATCTCCTGTATCACCCCCTTTGCAACTCTGTGCAACTCACTGACTTGGAAGTGCTTCATCTTTCAGCTCTGTAGATGCTTGCTCAAGCCTCCTTCTTAACAGAAAATGAAATTAGTTTGCAAAGCAAATCACCAGTTACCTTTTTTACTGTAATCCTTTGCTCAAATTATGTTCCTCTATGCATGTGATGCATCTTGTTGTTATAACCTCTTCCTACAGCGTCTTACTTACAGACCTTTATTGCTTTGTTTGCTAAGATCCATTTTGCTCTGAGCTAGTCACATTGCTCACTAGTCCTCTTCTTTGCCAGTATTCTCTCCTTCCTCTGCACCTGTACAGGATTTGTGGTAGACTTGATCCATTTTTCAATGAGCACCTCTATTGGTAGTGTGAATTCAAGAGCTGCTTGTACCAGCTGAACATTTATTATCATGGAATGAGGAAATGGTTCAGAAATTATTTGTCTGTCCAGTCATTGTGCCTGCTTTTTATCATGAAATCCCATTGTGCTGTTACAAAGACAGAACTTTTATTGCTGGGGCTCCAAGGTCTGTCTAGCATAGTGGTAGTACACAATCTGTCTCCTGAAGAGAAGGTGTAACAGAAATTGTCCTTTGTATTTACAGAGTTTGCTAACATCTGTGAGCTAAGAGATAGCAAATGGGGATTACCACACATATAATAAGTAGTTTCTAGTGAGAAAATTATCAAAATGCTGAAGTAAATTTCCTCAGCTGAATAAAATTAAGTATGTATGTATCCTGGTGGGATGAGAGTATTAAAGCTCAACCCATACAAGAAGAGGATTTCTTATTCTAGGCTTAGTGTTTTGTTCTGTGGACAACTAAGGAGTTTTACTCTTCTCTCTGCACTCAAGATTTTTGTGGCCTTCAGCCAGGATGTGAGTTTAGTTTGATTCCAGATGAAATTGCTCACTACCATTAGCTACCTCTTACAGCTGAGCTTGTGTGTGAGAGGTGTATGTGGAGTGTAGTAGATTGTATTATGTTTGTTGTTTTCTTTTTTTTCTTCTGTTTCTGTGCTTGTCTTTGGCTTTAATTTTGACTACTTTTCCATTGTTTCTGAACAGAGCAAATAGCTCATGGTAGTAATTGGCTTGGTACTGTGGATGAATACCCAGTGGCCCAGCTAGAGATGCTCAGGGATTGTTGCATCATGAGTGCAGTTATGTTAAATTTTATCTTGCTGATGATAATTCTAAAGGGGTAAAAATGGCAAACCCCTAAAAACTAAAATGAACATCTCTCCTCTGAAGAGTTTATTACCTTCTATCTATTCTCATCCTACACTTTTTTTCCCTTTGGTTTGGCCATCCCTGCCCATCTTGACCTGCTTCAGTGTCCACTGCTTTGCTGCAGAGCTGTCTCATTTCTTGTCCTTTAAGATGCTTCCCAGCTGGAGGGTGTATCCCATTCTTGAGCAAGCTCTTCGTTGTAGCATTTGCATGTTGTAAGAAATTTATTGTTTGTTAAAGTGATTAATGCAGTAGGTGGTTAAAAGTCATGGTGAGAGAGGCTAGAAAGGTAATCGACTCTCTGGGGGGCCCTGAAGGTGTAGCTGTGTGCAGTTATGTCTGTCTGGGCTTTGAACTCAAACCTATGGGTTGGCTCACGAGTAGCAGGAGTTTGCAGAGCACCCTGCAGCTCAGTGCTGGCCTGGCTTTTGGCACAGCCTGTTGTATTTGCTTAATGCTCCTTTTGGTGCAGGACAACAGAAGCAGCGTGCTAGGCACCTAAATTACTTCAACTAAATATTTTGGGACTTCATTCTTAGAGGAAGTTTCTGATAAATTCATGTTATCTATTATTGTGTGTTTAGCATCTTGGTTTTTACTGTTTTAGCAGTGGTACTAACTGCTCAGGTCAGATACCTTTTAAATAATCTCATGCTTTCTAGGGATATCCAGAGTAATTTACAAACTTCTGGAAACAAGGGAAGGGCTTTGCAGTATGGATCCTTCCTTCTCCTTTGGTCAGTGTGAGCAGTCAGCTCAGTCTGAAATGTTCTCAAAGTGGTTGGCTCTGATCTGATCAACCCAGTTTACATGGGTTGTGAATGATGTCAAGGAAAAAGCCCCAAGAAGGATGTTTGACTACTACCACACTACTTGGTATTGAAATGCATCACAGAAGTTTGTCTAAAAGTGCTGAATGCAAAATTTGATGTGGCTAAAATTTGATTTGCTGCTGACAAAGAATTGGGTGGAGATGGAAGGAACAGCTCTAGTGAGAGCTGCTGTCCATATGTCTTGTAGGATCTCCTTTCCTGGAAGTACCTGATCCTTTTCATAAAGTCACAGCCTGTGTTGGTTAATGTTGCAGCTGTATGGGCTAACTTCTGTCTTTTTCAACAATGTGGCATTTTAATGGTGGGAGTAGAAGATGGATTGTGACTTGCCTCTTAGCTGAATACATCAAATGGAGTGCAGGTTTGCCAGTGTTTGACAAATTAAAGTTTTCTAAGGATTGTTAGGGGTTGGATGGGTATCTCCCATGTCTGCTTTTTTGTCTCTGAATAGCAAAAGCTAGCATATGACTGTGATGCACATAGAACAGGGCACATGAGTAAGAAGATGCTATTTTTACTCAATTGCTTTTCAGAATAGAGCAATTGTTATTGAATGTAACTCAGGTACTTGCCAAATATGCTTTAATGTAGTCTTAATTGATCTGCTTAAAATTTTAAGCAGCCAACAGTATTCCCACTGAAGCAAGTAGTTATGAAATGTTTGACATGGTAGGCAGTAGAGTGCACAAAGCCAGTGACTGATCATAGATTTGATCTGCAGATCAAATGTAGCCTTGAGCCTGCAGATGGATAGGCAAAGACTTTCCATCTGCCCGTGCAAAACTTTGGATATATCGAGGCTGTGTTTTGAAGAGTGCCTTCAGGCTTTTCTCAAGACAGGATCCACAGAGTACCCTCTAGTAAAAGGCAAGGCTTGCCCCCAGATGCCAGTAGCTTATTATGGCTCTTGGTGACTTTTCTGTACCTTGAAGCGTGCTCAGACAGGCTGCCTTTGGCCGCTTGCCATGCAGGAGGCAGGCATGTAGGGAAGGCAGCAGTGAGGGGAGCGGAGCATTCACGTTGCCCTGCAAGCTCTCCTCTTGGGCTGCATATGCATGCTGTGAGGGATCTGTGTGGGCACAGATGTGTCAGCTTCTTCAGGGCAACAAATTCTCTTGCTCTGTGTTACATGGAAAGCATTTGGGTTTGTGTTCTAGCGTGTGGAAAAAGAATACACTGTGTATTCCATCAATTTTATCCTGTCCCTAGGGTTTTTTAGCACCAGTGTAGTCATTTTTCCATCATGGATGATCCAGTTACTATTTTCTTGCAGGCTTTTTGACTGTCATAACTCGGCAGATCTCAGCAGTCTTTAAAGTTCTGGAAAAGTATTGTGTTTTTTCCCCCTGTAGATTCATTTCTATTATTGAGTACAAGAGCACTTACATACCTTTGTTTTAAGTAATAGTTTGTTTCAGAAATACAATCTGGGACTCTGTTATTGTACCTATCAGCACCGTTCCTCATGTGCTTGTGGCTCTGCAGTCAGAGCTGTACAGGACATCCACCTTTCCTCAACAAAACAAAACAAATTCCCACCACAGAGGGCTTTCGGTCCAAGTTAAGCGATAATTGTTGAGCATGAAGAGAGACATGGAATTAATTAGCTTCTAGGTGGGGTTTTGAGCAGGGAAAGGAGAATGTAAGTGCTCTGAAACTGAAGGAAGAGTTGTATTGGATATTATATGAATATGGAACTTGTTTTGAACAACATGGGAAGAAATTCCATTTCAAAATCTAATGATACTGCTGATACTTAGTGGTATTAGGCTGACACTGTCAGCTGATTTGGAGGTAGAGATTGGTGTCTGGATGGACTTATAAAATCTTTGAAGATGAGGTGGATTTAATTTGGTAGAGTGAAGAGGTGCTGAGAAAGTAGCAATGTGGGAAAATGTTGTGAATTCAGAGGGTGGAGTGAGCTGGTGTTAGCTAATTCCAGGGTAATGAGAAATAAGAGTCTGGACAGGTATTTTAGCAAGAAGCTTTGTCTGTAGCTAGAGTCTTTTCCAGACGAATACCATTAAAAGAGATTTAAGAGGAGTCAGCTAAGAAGGTCACAGCAGTTGTATTGTGGTAGAGTTGGTGATTTGTGATTCTCTCATAAGAGGTGCTTAGACTCAGTTCTACAGGACAGTAACTCTGGGTGCTCTCAGGCCCCTAACCCTTTAGTTTTGCATAGAATTATGGGCTGGCCTTCTCTAGCTAAAATGATGTAAGGTGCTGATTTAAGACGAGAATGTTGTTATTGACCAAAGGTTGAATTGTTTCTGTGTTTCTAACAAAACTTGAAAAGTAGCAGTGATGGTTTATATTGACATTTAGAAGGAGGCAAGAGCTCCACCTGTCCCTGCCACAGAGATGGATGTCTATATTTCTGTGTGGTAACAGGAAATAACAGACACATGCAAGCAAATATTCTCTTCTTACCCTCTGTGCAGCTGAGAATTGGAGGATAGCAAGAGCTGTCTATGCAGAAACGGCTCATGACAAAGAGAGATTAGCTTTGCCAAATGACTGAGATAATTACCCTCACCTCTCCTCTTTTCTCATCCCACCCTTCAATCCGCTTTCTCCCCATGCCAAAGCTTTTGTTCTGGTGCGTCTTCCTTAAGGGACAGATTAAGTGCAAGTATATGGTAAGCCAGTATCATGTTGAGGGAGAAGGATAGAGATGAAGTCTTTCCTTCTTCAATCTCTAGGAAAAAGTAGAATGTTGTGTCCCTCCCCCCAAAACCAGCATCTGTGGAAAAGTCTTTCCTGAAGCAGCCTGTGTTACTTTTAACCAGTCACCTCTTTTCAATAAAAAAGTAATGGCCATGTGTGTAATCACTAGCAGCCTATCTTCTATCTTGAAGGAGCACAAAGCATGGCTGAAACAGTGTGATGGGCTAAGAGTCAAGCACCATCTTGCCATGTTTTGTTGTTTTTTTTTAAGCCATCCAGGTGATGCTTATGCTCCTATGTTGTCAGAAATCTGGATCATTTGCTTCCTGTAATGAGTGACAAATCAGTGCTGTAACCCAGACGGCTTTCCTTGACCATTGCCTGCAACCCTTCTCCGTTATCTATACTGTTTGGGGGGACTGGGAAGGGAGGAGTTGCAGTCAACAGGAAGCTGGATGCTGGCAGTTTTCTTCTGAGTAGTGTCAAATATCACCGTGGTTTGTGACTTCTTTTGAGCACTGGAAGGGAGCTGACAGCCAAAACCTGCCTGTTCCTGGATGCTGCTCAGGTGTGTTAGTGTTTCAAAGGTATATTTAGGAGTCTTTCCATTCAGCTAGGAAAGACCTTTGAAGAAAACAGTTGGAAGGATCTTTATGGGCTGTATTCCATATCAAGTGCTGATATGTTCCATCACTTGCTGCAGCAGGATGTGCTGGGAGGACTTTTACAAGTTAGTTAGGATATACCCCAATTTTTATGAAAGGGAGAACTAGTTTGGCAACTAATAGGACAGTTTCCATCCTCATTGGGCTGTGAAAAAAATTTGTCTGGAGGATAAAGAAAGAAGTCTTTAGTAATTAGTTGTTTCTTTCTGGTAGGTAAATATGATCTAGAGGAGATAGATCACAGAATGAAGGAACCTTGAAAGATCATCCAGTCCAACCCCCCTGCCAGAGCAGGATCACCCATACCAGGTCACACAGGAATGCATCCAGGCAGGATCTCCAGAGAGGGAGACTCCACAACCCACCCTGGGCAGCCTGTTCCAGTGTTCTGTCACACTCATAGTAAAAAAAATTGTTTCTTGTGTTTCCATGAACCTCCTATGCCACAGCTTCCACCATTGCCCCTTGTCCTGTCATTGGGCATCACCAAGCAGAGCCTGGCTCCATCCTCTTGGCACTCACCCTTTGTGTATTTATAAACATGAATGAGGTCAGATAGTCACAGCAAGGGGAGGTTGTATCAGGATCCACACATTTAACATTTTCTACACGTGCCAAGAAGGTTGTTAAGTCTACTCCCTATGTGAGTGCTGGAACTGTGAAATTTAGAACAGAAACAGATTAAACTACTACCATAGTTCTAAATGGGCATTTCTCCAGTATGGTTTGCATCTGTTTTATTTTTCCCTCTAGCTGCTTTCCTTATTCTGCTGCCATTAGTCCACACCTCATTATATGCTCCTAGAGAGTGCATCCCTCCTGCTTATTAGGGTAGTGTAGGTGGTAATTGGCAGTGGTAGAAAGTGCTGAAGGAGAGATAATCAGCTGGGTAAGTCATTACTCTGTGCAGAGACTGACTTACTGACTTGCTGTGCACAGCTTACTTAGCTCACATTGTTTAGGACCTAGAATGTTGTAGTAATTGAAAATGTAATAGAAAAAAAGAACTTGCTTGCCTAGAAAGGAGAAAAAGGTATGGCTGAACACTGAATGCATAGGATATTCTGTCCTACCCCAGTAAAACCTGTAAGCTAAGGGTCTTGGATGTGTAGTGAATCCAGAGTTCAACACTGAATAGCTTTATAGAGTGTTTCATGGCCTCTAATTTTCTTTCTCTAATACCTTGCCCTGAATCTCTGTCAAAGCACAGAGAGCTCTTTTGCAGTGATCGGACATGGCTCTGGTTACCATGTAATGTTTCCTAGTACTTTGACCAATGTTTGTAACATTGACTTCTTTCCTAAGCAGTATTTTCATCCCTGTATTTTTTTCCCCAGCTATCCATTGCAACCTGAATCCAAGTGGTATTGATCACCCTGTCCCTACAGAAGGTATTAATCTGCAACTTGAAGGGGAAGGAGTTGAATCGCCTTCTGTTAAGACTACTGGTACTCCAAAAGGGCCTGAGTCAAAAGAGACACCCAAGAGGCAACAAGTGGAGCAAGAAATATCTAAGGTAGGTAGAAATGGGTTCATAGTTATTTTGTCTTAAAGAACACAGGCTTCCTGAATCCTGGCTACTACTTAAAAAACATCTATCATCCTGTTAAAGACCTAAGATGCAAAAGTAATAGGGAGGAAGTGGGTATTACAGGAGCTGGGTATTACCTTGGAGCTTTAGCCCCCATACATGTTGGACATTGCACTATTTTATGTTTCTCTAAATTAGTATAATTGAAATAATGGAATCTTTTTCAGGCACTATGGAGACTTCGTTTTTCACATGACTTTGGTAACAACCAGAATGGGAATAAATGTTTTTCTTGAGTAGTTTTTGTTTGCTTGTTTATTTTTCCTTGGAGCAGGTGAAGGAAGAGAAAGGGTCTACGGTCATGGGTATATGGATTTTTGTATGGATAACTGAGTTTTTATTGAACTGCTAGCTAATTGTAGGTAAAATACTAGGTCAGTTCTTCTGTGTCTGGTATGTCAGTGAATAAACACACTTCAGAGGTGAATTCCTAAAGAGAAATGAAGTGTCTGTTCTCAGTCATATGCTGCTGTTTCCTGTTTGTGTGCAGCAGACATGACTCCCAAATGTAGGTGAGTGTGTGTGCTCCAGACACTTTGGTTATAGGACAGTAATTTGTCATATTGGTTTGTTTTTAACTAGAATTGAAAAATAAGAAAATGTAAAAAAAAAAAAAGGAAAAAATCTTTAAAAGCCTTATCAAGACTATCTCTTCTTTAAAGTCCTGAACTCAAGGTCTTAGAGGTAATTTCTGCAGAGTTTTTACTGAATCTGACACTTTGGGAATTAATGGAGCAAATAAAATCAGTCCCTTTTTTTTTTAAGGTCCAAAAAAAGCAGTAACAATTAATTCAGTAGCTGAACAAGTAAGAGTATTTCCTAGTGTCATGAGTACAATAAACCTAAGAAATAATATGCATACAGTTGTGCTGGGTTCCACTTTTGAAATAGCATTCAATGTTTTGAGCAGTAGCCTGGGTAATAAAGGCTTGGTATGAATTCTTCATTCTGATTTTTATCTGATCTTAAAAAAAAAAATCTAGTTCTAAATTAGTCCAATTTAGACTCATTTGATTCTGTTTTAAGTCTGGATTCTTGCAGTCATTTTTCTGGCCAGCTGTCACGCACATTGCTGATTTAGCCCAAATCCTTGAACAGCTTTGTGCTTATGGTTTTCAATTTTCCATTTGGTAACAAGGCCACCAAATTTTGGATGGGATTTAAGAAAAAGCTCAGCTGAGAGCACGTTTACCCAGCTTTTGACAGAGAAAGACAAGCTAACTCTGCCTGTGTTTCAACATCACCAGATGAAAACCTGCCCTGTATTGAAAGCTGAAGAGGTATCTTAAGCTTGGAGGATATCCTTACAAGCTTCAATGTGAAGCAGCTGAAAGATGCAGTGGGACTTCCAGTTGAAAATGGGCTTATGTATAATTGACATGGAACACAGGAAGATCAAGCCTGCTTTTGCTCTTAAAAAATCCTAATCCTAGTGGAAAATCAGGATGAAATATATCGATGATTTAATGTATTTGAGCTGTACTTGTTGGAGTGATAAATAGAAGATGGTTTCCAACGCTGTGCCTGCTGGAGATGGCAGGGGAAGAGGGGGAGCAATAGTGTTCTTAAACTAGTGAAATCAACCAGTTGGTTTCCTACATCTGATTTCAGCAGCTTTTTTCAGAAAGTTGGGCATATTTCAGATGTAAAAACAAAACAAATCACCAAATAAAATTAAACATCTTGCTGGATGGAATAAGATTGGCATAATAATATCACACTAATGAAGTGGACTTTTTTTTCCTGAATGTGTTGCTGCCTTCTTAGTAACTTTGATTTCTTTATGCCTTGTATTAACTTAGTTGTTTTTCATCTGGATTCCTGTGTTGTAACCCAAGGTGGCATGTCTTTCCCTTAAAATGCAAAAATTATATTGCTATGTACTCTGAAGTGTGAATATAGAGTTGGTTTTGTAACTTGGATGGCTGAAGGAGTTGCATTAAGTTGTCATTATGAAATTTTATCCATGCAGTCATATCTGGAAAGTGGAAAAATGAACAGGAATAGAGGAAAATACTGTAAATAAAACTTCAGGGGCAGTTCAATTTGTTTTATGTGTTCTCATTGCTCAGGTGGTTTTGAAAAAGCTTCTTTGCAATCCTATGGGTTCATTAAATAATGTTCACACATGCCTCATACTCGCAGCAGTCAGACTTAGATTGAATGCAACTTGAGATGCCTTGTAGACCATCTTACCTGCTTTTAGCTTTCTAATTTGTCTTCATTGGGACCAATTCCAGCACTGGATGCTTTGAGGTTTTGCTGTGCAAAGAAACAAACAAAATCTTCATTCTAGCATAGTGAGTCCTTCTTTTTCAGTCCTCAGCTATGGACTTGCAGAAAGGTCATGGGCTACAGATTTTAAGTTCCTTTTTATGCAGCTCCTGTACTGTAAATCATGGAGCACAAGTGTTTGTTTCTGTACTTGGGATGCATGCAGTTGGTTTTGCTGTGTGCAGACTCTTAATTTTTTTTTTATAGACTAAGGTAGAATTTTAAAGGCAAATGGAACAGTGATCTTAGTCTCCCTCAGCTGGTTCCCTAAGGAACAACTTTGTTACAAATGTAAGCAAGTCCAGGAAAGGCCAAGATTATTCATGTCTCAATTGATGTGCATAATCCAGGGAGACTCTGACAATATATATATATAATACAAATTAAGAGTGCTGGGTGACCCTGCACGTTTCAAGCAGCTGAGGCTGGTGTTTTATTTATCACTCTGGGGTTTTGCTGAGGTGAATGAAGTGCTGGAGTATCCCTACCTGTAGTGCAGAATGTAGCTGCTTGGTTCAGAATTTACAGTTGTGAGCCAGGAAAGTAAGAAGCGTCTCTAACCTCTGGGGTCCTGTAAGCCATATTATCATTGGAGAACAAATGTCTATTCACAATCCAAGTGTGTTCCTGCTGTAGTATGTTTTCCTCATTGCTAAATCACCCATTCTTGTAATAAATAGTGTAATATGAAGGGCCACATTTTTTGCAGTTGGGTTTCTGCATTTACCATAAAAGATCTGGCTTCTCCTGTTTGTCCTGTTAGCCCTGGCTGCATGCCTGGGGATTCTGAAATATCATCTGCCCCAACAGAAGCCACGTCTAAGGGGGAGATCTTCCTGGAGTTAGTTGTGCTCTGCTCAGGACAGTAAAGGGAAAAGAAGGGCACCTGCAAAGGACTGTCACTCATTTCTTTCTCTTTCACATCCTGTCACAAGGTGGGATAATTTGCTTATTGGACACCTCCAGTGATGGTGACTCCACCACTTCCCTGGGCAGCACATTTCAATGGCAAATTGCTCTTCTATGAAGAACTTATTCCTAACATCCAGCCTAAACTTCCTCTGGCACAGCTTGAGACTGTGTCCTCTTGTTCTGGTGCTGGTTGCCTGGGAGAAGAGACCAACCCCCACCTGTCTATAACCTCCCTTCAGGTAGTTGTAGAGAGCAATAAGGTCTCCCCTGAGCCGCCTCCTCTCCAAGCTAAGCAACCCCAGCTCCCTCAGCCTCTCCTCATAGGGCTTGTGCCCCAAACCCCTCCCCAGCTTTGTTGCCCTTCTCTGGACACATTCCAGCAATAATAATTAGCTCAGACTAATACTTACATCTTCAGATGGGTATAAATGGAACAGATGAATTTTACTCAACAAAGAGCACTATTGATTGATCTTCCAAACTATTTAAAAGGATCCTTTATGAAATTAGTCTGTGCAAGTGTGATCTGTCTGTGAGTTCAGCCCAGCAGATGATAGGAAGAGAAATTTTCTTGTCAGGCTTTTTACAATTGGACTTTCATGGAAAAATAATCACTCAATGATGCAAACATTTTTTGGTGGCTATATGCACACAGAGCATGCATGTGAAGGATGGCAAGGAGCTGGCCCACGGGAAGTGGTGCAGTCTGTGACCCTGTGGCAGGCTAGAGGCTGTACAAATGCACAGCAAAGTGTTGGCTTCTGCTGCAGGGAGTGAATGCAGTCCTTATACAGGGCAGGCAAGAGCAGATGGTTACCAAGAGGCAGCTGAGGTAGCATAAGGAGGGAAGCATAGTCTGATCTGACTCCTGTTGTCCTGTGAAAGCTATCAATGTGAAATTCGTGGGTTTTCCCTCTACATTGCAGTAGGTATTAGTAAACATAAGCAGTAAAAAGCCGTAGTAGTATTCTAGAAATAAATGAGATTTCTAATGCTATAGATGACGTAGACACAGACCTATTATTCAACAACTTCTCAGGGAAAAAGAAATATAGATAAAAAGATGGAGTGACTTTTGAAGGAGAAAGCAATTCCATACAGCATGTGGATGCTGAGTGTTCTTAAAGTGCCAGCTCTGCTGCTTGCCTCCTTGTGAAGCTGCTCCACAAAGCCATGCAAACCCTCAGCTTTCGCTTTGAAGTGACTTCACAGAGGTTGCTTCAAAAATAAAGTAGTATTTTAATGACACAGCTGCCTTGATGGGGAGGGAAAAGTACAGAATTGCCCAATATTGAAAATAATAGCAGGGTGATTAGAGGGATTACAAAATGTATTATAGAACCAATTTGGCATTTAAAATGGGAAAGCAGTTTAATGCTCCACTGCAGGTTCTGCAAATAGTGTATCTCACCTGAGTAATAACAATAATTTCATTAATCTGCCACATGTGTTTGCTGGACACTTCTGACAAAACTGATTAGCAGTTGCTGTACTCTACCTTTCTTTCTACGAGGGGGAACTTCTTTCCTTTCCATTTTGAGAAACAGCATAATTGCTGAGCACTGAGTGTGAAATATGTCACAATCACAAAAGGGGGTGGGACTGTAATCACCTTGATAATATCTGAAGGTGTTACCAACCTGTCACGCTTTCCCTCAGTGCAGAGGTGCTCTGAGAAGGAAAGGAATTTCATTAGGAGACTCTGAAAAAGGGTGGCCTGGGGCAGAGTGGAATCTGTCTTCTCCTCGGTGACTGTGGGTGGAATTGAGCTTGCTGATGAAGTCAACTTAAATTTTCTATATGTAAGCTAGATGTCTAAACTCCTATTACATTTGGTAGAGATCTAGTCAGCAAGCTTAGAGGAGTGTGGGGAGGGATCAGACTCCATCTGAAGTGGCACTGCTCAGCTAAATCTGTTCTTTGGGGACTGAATAGAATAGAATAAACCACGTTGGAAGAGACCCTCAAGATCATCACGTCCAACCTATCATCCAACACCACCTAATCAACTAAACCATGCAACCAAGCACCCTATCAAGTCTCCTCCTGAACACCTCCAGTGATGGTGATTCCACCACCTCCCCGGGCAGCACATTCCAATGGGCAATCACTCTCTCTGTGTAGAACTTCTTCCTCACCTCCAGCCTAAACCTCCCCAGGCACAGCTTGGGACTGTGTCCTCTTGCTCTGGTGCTGGTTGCCTGGGAGAAGAGACCAACCTCTGCCTGTCTATAGCCTCTCTTAAGGTAGTTGTAGAGAGCAATATGGTCACCCCTGAGTCTCCTCTTCTCCAGGCTAAGCAACCCCAGCTCCCTCAGCCTCTCCTCATAGGGCTTGTGTTCCAAACCCCTCACCAACTTTGTTGCCCTTCTCTGGACACGTTCCAGCAAGTCAACATCCTTCCTAAACTGAGGGGCCCAGAACTGGACACAGTACTCAAGGTGTGGCCTAACCAGTGCAGTGACTGATCTCAAACTCACTACTGTCTTCTGCCTTCCTAGCTAGCCAGCTGCTATCTTTGATGTTGAAATGGTTATTAATGGGCTTTGTATTAAAAGAAAATGATTGGAGTATGTGTGTTTAATTTTTCCCTCTTAATTGGTCTTGAACTTTAGAAGCCTTTCAGCAGAAGTGTGCTTTCTAGGCTCAGTTGTTCCAACTGTAGAATGATGATGATCATTAGGACCAGGTAAACTACTGCTTCTGTAGAAAACTGGAATACATTTGCCCCCAAGATTGTGTCTTTTGCATGTGTGTGTATGTAAAATCGATTGGCTGAAAGCTCTGCAGTGTGTTGCTGGAAACCAAAAAATACTGGCTTGGTCAGGCTGCCTGAGAATGAGAAATGCAGTAGCAGGACTGCTGCCTCTTCCCATTCCTCTCCATGGGACAGATTGTCCAGCTGGTTTCCATGGTGGATCATGGTGAAGGCCCCTGCTGGTACTTTGCCTGTGTCATGCTGCTGATTTTTGTTGGAAGTATTTGGTGAATGGAGACTGGGGGGTGTGTGGCATTTCACTCTGAGGGGTATCTTATCTCATTTAGGACCTCCAGGAACTGCAAAAATGCCAGTGGTAATAACCTCTGAAATCAAGGAGACTTTAAAGTATGCTTTCATGTCACACTGCAATACTCATTCTTTTTAGCTATTTCTGAACGTGGACTTCAGTCAGAAATGTTTTTGTTTCATCTCTGTTCCACAGTCAGCTGCAGATTACTGTGTAGCTGATATGCCACTGCAGGGAGCAGAGGAACAACTCCCAAATGTTAAAGCAGGCATTTTCTGTGATGCTGTGTATTAGCTGTGGGGCCAGCAGAAGGTAAGGAGAATGTTGTGTTTAATGAGGCAATTCTCTGATTTATTTTTTTTTTGATCAGTTGATTTCTAAGTAGTGTGAGGTTTCTTTGGCTGTGATGCCATTATGTGAAATTTTGGTACAGTGATTCACCCGGAGGATGACTGTGTCCTACTTCCAGTACTTGAATGCTTCTAGCTATGTTGATAGGAAGCTTTTATATTGTTATTAATGACTCTAGGCCTTTGAAAGGGTATAGTTCAAAACTAAGAGTGATATCCAGGTATGATAAACTGAAAGAAGCATTACAAGTGTGCAAGTGGGAGAGCAGAGGGAGGGAGGAGGCAGTGCAACAGAACGTTTCTTTGATTTTTGGAAGGTGTCAAAGTGTAGCTGTGGCCTTTAGCACTTAGATAAGACAAATGCTGTTGGTGATTGTGGCATCAAACATCACAAGGACTTTGCTTTTAAGAGATTAAGGAATGTCAGTCCAATTTCTTCGACAAATCCACAGTTTAAGAAGAGAAAAGAGATTGCCTTCTGGTTCTAGGCTATTTACTTATTTTAGCTTCTGGACTCCCTTGTTCTTTTCATGCAAACTTGAGATGTTTTCCTGTTCTCTAAGTGTATCAGTCTTCATCTTCAGTCTGCCAGCTCTGGGAGACTCTGCAGGCAGACACATAGCCATCCTCTGCCTGCCAGTGCAGTCTTCACCTGCCAAACTAATCCGGATACCCTCAGAGCCTGTATCTTTTCTCTGTCTGCCCCCTCTATGGAGAACAGAGAGTTTGCTGAAGTCAAAGAGTTAGCTGTGACCAGTTAAGGCTCATGTAGTATTCAATCTTGTTTTGCAAACTGTTGCCTGAAATGGGGACATACTAGAGCAGTGTTACTAAAGCCTATTTATGCCTGAATGAGATTGAATAACCAGCAGGATCTGCTTAGGGCTTCCCACCAGTCTGACTGTGAGTGTGTAGTTGGAGAAGCTCCATAAAGGTTTTAGGAGGCAGCTGTTC
Organism: Dryobates pubescens; assembly: GCF_014839835.1. NCBI lineage: Eukaryota > Metazoa > Chordata > Aves > Piciformes > Picidae > Dryobates > Dryobates pubescens. Next base: position 13,409,672 of record NC_071625.1, on the reverse strand, counting down.
CCATCTTACATCCCACAGCACCTCACAGATGTGACCCTTCTCCTTACAACCTCAAGAGCTGTAACAGCAGAGTCAGAATAGGATAGGATAGGATAGGATAGGATAGGATAGAATAGAATAGAATAGAATAGAATAGAATAGAATAGAATAGAACAGAATAGACCAGGTTGGAAGAGACCTTCAAGATCATCGCGTTCAACCCATCAACCAATCCAACCCACCTAAACAACTAACCCATGGCACCAAGCACCCCATCAAGTCTTGAGTGCAGCCTGAGCTTTTGGGATTAGAGAGCAAGGCCACTGTTTTGGATTATAGGAAGCTGTTAATTTGGCTGTTTTTTGCAACATAAACATTGCCTTTCATGCCTACCTGGAGGTTACCACGCAACTGCTAGCAATCGTTAACACGGTCTGGATCATCAGTTCTTCCATCTGCCTTACTTCCTCTTCTAGAGTTTGTAGTTATTACTGGTAGGGGCTGTTCTCAGAATGAACATTTCTAATTCCACCAGTGTCTAGGAATTAATACTGTGGTGATGCACTTCTGGGGTTAAATGTGTCCTTGACATGCATATCTAAAAATAGAGAGCCTTCTGCTCTGAACAGGGTAGAGTTAGTGCATATCTTGAGGCCTTTTTTCTATCCTTGATGTAGACAAGCTTGTAAGTGGGTATTATGTTCTGCCTCTTTTCTTTTTTTCTCTAATGTCTATGAGTGCATCCATCAACTACTGATGACTTTGCTGACCTAGACACCCTCTACTTCTTTTGCCTTTTTTCCCTTGCTTTAAACAAAAGCATGACAATAGAGTCTGTATCTAATGGGTTTAGAATTGTTATTAATTCATCTTTCATTCGAGCCTGATTGCTTTCGATCTTAGCAGCACATTTTCGATTGCAAAGGATTTTGTGAATGTGTTTTCATTAGGAAAAGGTAGATGTGAGGCAACTTCAGCAAACCAGTGCTGATAATACAGCCTTCTAGCTAAATAAAGCTTTTGGACAGGTTTGGAGATACATTTCAAGATAATCAATATCATTGCTGGTTAAGTAGAATAACCTTTTCTGCAGCGTCACAATTGGATGTTCTCCTTCAGATATGGGACTTGCTTTTCTCTTTATTTTCCAGGTTTGCCTTAAAGAACAAATGCCTTAATTGTCAACATTTCAGCATGAGATGGTGATTTGTGAAGTTGATGAGGAAAACCAAGAGCATTGTTTCATGTACTAAGCTTTTCTGAAACCTTTCTTGTTGACTGTAGAAGAATCTGAAGTGCTTGTTAAGGTGCATGCTTATTAAACTCTCATTACTCTTTTTCTGTAGGGAAGCCTACTTCATGGCTTGCAAGCTGTAGTTAATTATCCACAGCAACTAGTAGCAGATTATTTTGGAAAAGTTTTTATTCCCCTCATAATTTTCAGCTTTATTTTCCATAGCTGTTGTTTCATGTTTCCTACTCTCTGTTGAAATTATTTACTTCTGGAAGGTTTTCATTTCTAAGCAGTATTTTTGAAGGAGAGGGGGAAACAAAAAAGAACCACACCAAATGAAATGCTCAGATCAGGTAGGTGTTCAGCATGTAGATTAAACTCTCAAATGCAGATGAAATTCAATTAGGGGTATGTGTCCATTAGGATGTGTTGCCCCTTCTGCCTTTTGCTGGGAGGAAAACACTGTATTACTTTTTTTTTCCCCCTCTCCCATACTGACTTTCTCTCTCTAGCACTGGTTTCCAGGTTCCAGGGGACAAACAAATGCTGATAAAAGCCAAAAAAAGAATAATTGGAAAGGAAGTTGTCTTAGCTTTTGATCAGCAAAAGAGTACTGCAGAATGAAGCCAGGCTGCATGAACAAGCCTGAAGTTTGGGGAGAAGAGAACCCACACGAGAGCACATCATATTCTTGTGCTCTGAAATAATGCTGTGCAAATTGCAAGTGATTTTGAAAACACAAATGCCTCATCTGTTCAGATGAAACTTAACTTGAAAATTTAATTAGCTTCTCTGTACATGGCACAATGATGGAAAATAAAATGGGGGTGTTGATGAAATTCTTACTTGACTCTTTTTGTAGATGTTCATCCTCTTCCTCTCATACACTTCCCCTATGGTTTGGATTTTGTTCTGGGTTGGTGGATTATTTTCACCCCCCCCCCGCCTTTTCTTCTTTTTTTGGGGTGACAAATCTGATTCCCTTCAGAATCTTACAAAGAATTCTAGCAGATTGGAGAGGGGGAGGGATGCTGTAGAAGTACAGGTGTGATGAGTGTGTCCTACCTGAACTGAGCTGATGATGGAGCACCCCATTTATTGTTAGTGGAGCACCCCATTTATTGTTAGTGTAATACACATCAGTGTATTTCCTGCAGCATGCTTCAGTCTCCAACCTCTGTTTTCTCTTATTTTATTAAGCTGACAGTTCAGTTCTTCAACTTCAGTGGGTTGTCACCCACCTGAATTACTTCATTCTGACTCTTATGAGCAATAGAGTACTCTACTAGTTGGTCAAGAGCTACTACTGAGACCTGTCCCCTTTGGCAGTGTTTCTTTGTTAATTTGGCTCATTTTAATCACTTTGCCATGCTGGCAGCACTTACAGAGAATACTGCTTTGCTACTTTTGCTGCTGAGAGAGGAATCTGTGCAAGTGCAGTCTAAATAGAGGTAAGGAGAAGCCGAATCAGATTAGGAGGAAGAGCATGAGATATCAGTCCAAAAGAGCAGTAACCTTAAGAACCAAATGTGTTTTCATTTTACACCACCAGCTTTACCAAATGCACCACTTTCTCCTAATATGCAAGAAATGGGAACTGGGTGAACTTACAGTGAAACAGGAGATTGCAAACATTTTTTGTTTGGAGAAATGTAGCAGCCCTCTGTGTCCAGTGCTATAATTCCATGAACAACATAACAGGGAGCAGTAGAATTATCAACCTCGTAGCCTGGAGTGTATGATTGAGCTCAAAGAACCCAAAGAAAAAGTTGAGAAAAGCATAGGCTACAGGAATAGCAGGGGGATGGTGATCAGGCAAAGTAGTAGAATATGTGTAGCAAAAGGGAATTTGGCTGCAGAGGATGAAATACAGAGCAAAGAATTATTTCAGTGGGATATTCAGACTCATCTGAATATCCCACTGTATTTATAAATCCTAGAATTGAGAAAGAGGTAAAAACAGAAAGTTGTTGCTGCTGCATGCAAATACACTAAAAGAATAAATTTTCTATGCTAACACAGACAAGTAGAGCTATAAAACAAGGCAGAACTTGAAACTTTCCTACCTATTCAAAAGTGCCTCTCATCATTTCATTAATGGGTTTTAATCTGCTACATGTTTAAACAGATTGACTACAAACTCTCCCTTAGCAAAGCTGGTATCAAGAGTTTCATTGAGCTTTGGGATCTGCATGAAACATAAGTGATGAGCTTTAGATGTATAATTGGTGTTCTAATCAGTGAAACAAAGCTAAACCTGTCCATGAATGTTTCTTTACTACTTTCAAGATTCATTACCTCAAGTGATTCCTGTATTTGTTAGTGAAGTCCTTTAGGATCAGTGAATTTTAACCAATACGTTAGAGAAGTTATTCTGGTTTACTATTTTTATTCTCCCCAAACATAGATTATGTTTTAAAAATCTAACTCTTACTGTATTGGAACATAAATCTTACACAGCAAGCAGCTGAGGTAGTGCTACTGAGTACTCCCAAACAATGTGCTGTAATAGTTTGGTGCATTTCTGCAGTGGATGGTGCTTGGGTTGTGTAGTGATCAAGATGTTAAATAGCTTTCCTGAATCATAGAATTGTTAGGGTTGGAAGGGACCTCAAGGATCATCTAGTCCTCTGCCATGGGCAGGGACGCCTCACATTAGAGCAGGCTGCTCAGAGCCACATCCAGCCTGGCCTTAAACACTTCCAGGGATGAAGCTTCTATCGCCTCCCTGGGCAACCTGTGCCAGTGTCTCGCCACCCTCATGTGGAAGAACTTCTTCCTAACATCCAATCTGAATCTACCCATTTCTATTTTTTTTTCCATTCCCCCTAGTCCTATCAGTCCCTGACACCCTAAAAAGTCCCTCCCCAGCTTTCTTGTAGGCCCCCTTCAGATACTGGGAGGCCACAATTAGGTCTCCTTAGAGCCTTCTCTTCTCCAGACTGGACAGCCCCAACTCTCTCAGTCTGTCCTCATAGGAGTCTGTCCTCTGTAATAATCCTTGTGGCCCTTTTCTGGACACCTTCCAGCATGTTCATATTCTTTCTGTAACAGGGCTCCAGAACTGGACACATTACTCCAGGTGGGGTCTCACCAGTGCAGAGTAGAGGGAGACAATCACCTCCCTCACCCTGCTGGCTGTGCTTCTCTTGATGCATCCCAGGATGTGATTTGCTTTCTGGGTTGCAAGTGCACATTGGTGTCTCATGTTGAGCTTCTCATCCACCAGCACTCCCAGGTCCCCCAGCACCCCCCAGGTTACTTCTGATTATACTGGCCAAAAGAGCAGCATCAGAGCCGTTTGTGGATATTGATAATACTTTCCTGTCTGTCAGGAAACAGCCTTTTCTCTTTGTCTTCCTTTTTTTTTTTCTTTTGAATGTGCAACTGGTAATAGTTTTGTGGAGTAAAATAGTAAAAGAATTTAATACTGTGTTGAAAGAAATAAAACTGCAGTGAGGAAGAAGCCTCTAGCTCCATGTAGTCTCTTCCAAGAGAACACAGGAAGATATTTAGTCTCCTGAAGTAAGCCTTGAAGCTTTCAGTGGTCATGAAGTGATAGGATCTCATCTAGGGACAGTTCAGAAGTGCTCAACTTCAGTGGAATATCCTTGATGCCTAAGTAGGATTTGGAAACAGGTCCTCACAAATAGCTGATGATAAAATGTCAGTCTATAATTGTAAAATGATGGTATAGCAGCTAGGTACAAGGGAAGAGCTGCTCCATGTGGGAAACTTCAATGACAAAGTGAGATGGGAAGATGAGGGACCCTGACTGCAAGAACTGCTGCTGCATCTTGGATTGAGTGGGTTGTCTCATGAGCCACAACACCTTAAATAGCATGAAAGAGACAGGGCAGGTGAGAAAGAAAACGTGAAAAGTATTGCACATGTCCAAGAGAAAACTGAATTCCTTGACAGCTCGTTTAACTGCAAGCCCCATGCAGTGCCTTGGGAAAGTGGCTGGGTCTGTCAAAATGTTGCCTGTCAGTAGATGGAGCTCTTTATATCAGCTATTTACAGTGTTTGGCTGTGTTTTCATATAAAAAGTCCAGTAACATTCCTTAACAGATAGTTTCTTTGAATTCTGATGTCTGGGAGATTAGAAAACGAAGGCTTTTGAGGGACTGGGCCGGGGGGGGGGAAGTGTTGACTAGGTTCCTTTGAAACATCCTCCATCCTTGAATTTTTTTCAACAACTGATTTAGCTTGTGAACATGTATTGCTTTGAACTTGGAGAAATTCAGAAGCTTCCACCATGAAAATCTTGAACAAATGCTAGGGATTGGAGAATATACAGCAGAGTAATTCAGTCTGGCGACTGACCTGCAGGACACTGTAACAGCGTCACCTGAAACGAAACTGCAAAGCACATTGGGCAAGTCAGTTGCAGTTCTGAAGTTTTGCTTTTCTTATCAACATTGCAGTTGTACCTGCTGTTTCTGGATAGATAGGAATTTGGTTTTTAAAAAAATGTCATGCTGCTTAGAAAGGAATTAAATGACTGATAAATGCAGTTGGGAGTTTTACCTGCAGACATTTCTTCGCCCTTAGTGGGATGAATATTAAAAGCTGCGTGAAAATGAAGATTTTCTTATTAATGTGATTGAAGAGTTGTTGGCCCTCCCTGAATTTTTTATTTTTTAGAAAATAAGCCTTCTCTGGAGGAAAAGAAGTTAAATGTGTCAATTGTGTTTAAAAATATCACTTGCCAAAAGCTGCTGTTGAGATGATGATGCAGGCATCCTGGCCTTGATCAGGAATAGTGTGGCCAGCAGGAGCAGGGAAGTCATTCTGCCCCTGTACTCGGCACTGGTTAGGCCACACCTTGAGTCCTGTGTCCAGTTCTGGGCCCCTCAGTTTAAGAAAGACATTGAGACACTTGAACATGTCCAGAGAAGGGCAACAAGGCTGGTGAGAGGTCTGGAGCACAGCCCTATGAGGAGAGGCTGAGTGAGCTGGGGTTGCTTAGCCTGGAGAAGAGGAGACTCAGGGGCGACCTTATTGCTCTCTACAGCTACCTGAAAGGAGGTTGTAGCCAGGTCGGGGTTGGTCTCTTGTCCAAGGCACCCAGCACCCAGCACCAGAGCAAGAGGACACAGTCTTAAGCTGTGCCAGGGGAGGTTTAGGTTGGAAATGAGGAGAAAGTTCTTCCCAGAAAGAGTAATTTGCCATTGGAATGTGCTGCCCAGGGAGGTGGTGGAGTCCCCATCCCTGGTGGTGTTCAAAAATGTGGCACTTGAAGCCATGGTTTAGCTGTCATGAGGCGTTAGGTAATAGGTTGGACTTGATGCTCTTTGAAGTCTTTTCCAACCTTATTGATTCTATGATTCTATGAAAGCCCTAATCTGGGAAGGAGACAGCGTGGCAAACCTATTGAGGAGTTTGAGATGCTCTAAGTTATGTGTGCCTTTATGCAGTGGCATGGTTATAGAACATCAGCAATTTAATCAAGAGTGATATTTTCGCTTGTGGGATGAATTTGCCCCCAGGACTGAATCTTGAGAATGGCCTGCTGTTCACTGCCTGACTCTGCTCGTCTTTCTGCAAACAAAAACTGAAGGATTAGTGTGAATGTTTCTGTTTAATCTTAAACTGCAATTAAGTGATCCAAGAAAGAGAATGGAATTGAGTTCCTTCTGGAAATGTAATTAAAATATTTTCAATTCCTATTCAGGGCCAGTATGTCTTCCCAGCACACTGATTTAGACAGGCCTTCAGAGATCTCTCTCCAGAAAGTACAGATATTGTATGTACTCAACACATTACAGCAGATTAGTATTGTTCCTTACAATGCTTAACTTACTCTCTCTCAGCCCTTTTTTCACAGTGATCTGTTTATGACCTGAGTTCCTCATACTGAGGTGAGCATAACGTTTTTGTTGCAAATCTCATTTCCAGTTTTGAGGTGACACCTCACAATTGCTTTCCCCAGAAAGGTGTTGCTGGGACATTTTGGGTTAGATTTACAAATGGTACCTGGAACTTGACTGGCATTCTGACCCTGCTTAGCCTCCCCACATGGTGCCTGCCAGGCTGTTTCTGGGAAAGTCCCATTTTCCTATGAATGGCCTGATCTAGGAGATATGTTCAGATCATGGCAACAATATTAACCTCCAGCTTCCTTTCCCACCTCCCTGCCTTGAGTCTGGTCTGATGAGTTCCATCCAAGTGGCCTTTATAGCTCTAAATCTTCAGGGGTTTGAGCAGAACTTTTAAAATAAGGACAAGCTTCTGACCCCTCTTTTGCTTTTGAGTTCTTTTGTTGCCTGCAAGGACAGCTGCTTCCTGTAAGTTAGAAAAGGTGTTTCTCTTGGGCCTGGGCTGGTCTTGGTGTGAATGTGGGCTTTTTCTGTGTCTTGTTGGCTAATTTAGGCTGCTCCCTAGCCAAGAGGGGCTGGCCTTCATGAATCTCAGATTGAGGGTTTTCACTTTCTCTGTTTCTCTCTGTTGGACTCTTTCCAGTAGATCCCTGTCTCTCTTGAATTGGGGAGCCCAAAACTGGACACAACTACTTCTCAAAAGTAATTAGCAAGAAATTACATCGATGTCAGAAGTGATCTGTTTGCTTTGAAAAATAAGTGGCGTGTCTTGTCTTCTGCATACTTATTTATGAGTTGAGAAATCCATGGAGACCTTCTACACAGGCATTGCAATGCTATTGCATTAATCAGGTGGCTGTGCTAATCTCTGTCTTCTGTCAACATTTGCCTTTTTGCTCCTGCCTTTGCTGGATGTGGAAGCCATGTCTTACTGGGATGCAAGAGGCCAACCTATCAGCTGATGCTCAGAGACCTTTTCTTATTCATACTCAAGTGCACCTCTGGCCTATAAAGTTGTTCTCCTCCAAATGTATTTGACTCAAGAGAACACAGTTAAGAGTCAGCTGGCAAAGATATCTAGAAAATTTTGATTGCTGTTGGGGTGTAAAATGCCTTGGCTGCTGCACTTCCCTTTTGCATATGAATGAGCCTCCCCATAAGGGCTGAAAGTTGGCATGGAAGGGTTATACTACTTCTTAACAGTACAAGCTTCTTAATTGGCACATCTGCTGGAAACCAAGGTGCCAAAAATGTGATTCATTCTGAAGGAGTAAACCTTGTAAGAAAGCAACCTGTCATTATCTAATAGGGATTAAGATCCTCTCAGGATGTTTGATGTTCTGCATGTACAAATGTGCTGTTGTTGAGCCAATGACAGAATTAACCTCACTACTTGCAAACTCTGAAGTAACAGTTTCTTTGAGAGCTCTTCTCATAGAGAAATTCTTCACTATTGATGCCTTTAAGATCAAAAAATGGACTGTACCCTTCTGCTCTGACACCCAGCAGCTATTGAAACAACAACACAGCTACTTCTCAAACCCTAGGTTGTGACATGTTGAGTATATTCTTGACAGAATTCTGTAATTAGAAATGGAAGGACTGAGGTGTGGGCTTTGTTGGACAGATTTATCACCTTAGGGTAACCCCACCACTAAATCCCAAGAACAAAAAAAAGTAATCTACCAGTGTCATTAATGACAAGGGCCCCAGAGAAGGGTGCACTGCCTTGGGAGAACCACTGTTATGCTATAGATGTGTTTTTCTTTAACAAGCACATCACCGAAAAGCAGAGAACCCTCACTGACACTGCTAGGAACATGTTTCAGAGATCAGGCTGAGACTATGAATAACCTTTTTATTAGAGTATCCTGAACATTTAGGAACATAGGGAAGATTTTATTTCTATTTTTTAAACTTCATTTGCATGGAGAAGGACTGGGAATTTTAGATGCAAATTTATGTTGCTAGTGTTACCTGAAGTCTCTGAAAAGACCAGAGTACTGCTCTGTACGGCACCAACACCCTGCCCCCTGGGAGGGGTTTGGAGCACAGCCCTGTGAGGAGAGGCTGAGGGAGCTGGGGTTGCTTAGCCTGGAGAGGAGGAGGCTCAGGGAAGACCTTATTGCTCTCTACAGCTACCTTAAGGGAGGTTGTAGCCAGGTCGGGGTTGGTCTCTTCTCCCAGGCAACCAGCACCAGAACAAGAGGACACAGTCTCAAGCTGCACCAGGGGAGGATCAAGCTGGATGTTAGGAAGAAATTCTTCACAGAAAGAGTGATTGGCCATTGGAATGTGCAGCCCAGGGAGGTGGTGGAGTCATCACCACTGGAGGTGTTTGAAAAGAGACTGTGTGAGGCACTTAGTGCCATGGTTTAGTTGATTAGATGGTGCTGGGTGATAGGTTGGACTTGATGATCTCTGAGGTCTTTTCCAACCTGGTTAATTCTGTATTCTGTACTATCAGTCCAAATGGAGTATTCTGTGATGAAAATTCATGCCTGAATCTCCTTTACAGTGGGTGTGGTTCTTAGTCCTTGAAAAAAAAAATTACAAGAGGAATTAATCTGCAAGTTTATGTGCACCATGTTGAGGGTGAATGTCCCACCTTCTTTTGCTATAGTGCATGGTTAAGTGCAATGAAGAACATGCACTTGTAATAAAGTTTCCTTGATTGCTCATTTTAAGTTGCTGATCATACAGAGCTGTGAATTGAAATTAATTGTCTTTCTTTTTTGACTCAGTAATGGTAAGAAGCAGGCTAGAGAAGTTCAAGAAGGAATGTTTTGCCTTTAGAGCTGCACAAGGCATGCAATTGGAGCACCTGCTGTCTGAACAGAGAATGCCCATGCAGGATACAGAGAAGGTTTCAGTTTGTAAAAGCAGGAGGATTTATATCTACTTTTGAAGATTGTAAACTGTGATATAAAATGTAGATGGTTAGAGCCCAGTCTTGGACAGGTTTGAATTGTCTCAGGTAGAGAAGCCACACTGACAAAGTGTGAAACAATTGACGTATCTTGTGAAGCAGGAACTCTCACCCTGACAGAGCAACTCTCCCTCTGTGTTTTCTCTGCAAATATCCAAAAGTAAATATTCAGTTTGTGGACTGGAAGGAATCTTCTGCACTGACTGAAATGGCTCTTTGGTTTGGCAAGATTAAAAATGCAGGTTTTTCAGAAGAAGTGAATTTTACAACATTACACTCTTCGATTTGGATTTGGCTGTCAAAACCTAAAACTGACGGCGCTCCTGCTCCTACTCCTGCTTTTATTTTAAACCTTGTTGGCCTGCCTGTCCCAGCTGTGGCTTTCAGGATTTTGGAAAGCAATTGAAATAATGTCAAACAAGCTTCTTGATAATGCTGATGCTCTGTCTTCTCCTTTCTCATTTTGACACATCAGTTCTTCATAGTTTGTTGATAGTGCCACTGCCATTTATATCAACATGGGCATCTGCCAGTCATGATTCTTGCTTTCAGAGTGTGATACCTCATTGAGAGTACTCTCATGGGAAATGTATCACCTTGTTTAGCTTTGCTTGTTGTTTCCATACTGTCTTCAATAATACTCAGCGATATTCTTTTGGATCACATTATCCTTTCACATTGATGGTTCTACTTGTGACAACCTTAAGAGGGAGTTAAATCCTTCTAATAACTTCTTATTTTCCAGATCAGTCTTATTATTTTTCATAATTTGTTTCCTTTTCCCTGCTTTGAAGTCTGTCTGTACCACACCTGAGCTTGCTGCAGCAGTACATAAGGTACCAAATTGGGTTGGTCCCAGTGTTAGTAGGAAGCCATGTAAAACATCCCTCTCCGTTCACTGGTCTTTGAAGAATTGATTTGGAACCCTGGGGTGGAAGTTCCTTGTGCAGAGATGGCTTTAGGACATCCAGAGCAGTCTCTTGGTAAGGAGATCAATTTACAGCAGTGTAATGGGTTGGGGCAGATCCCCTCCCCACCACAGGCAGAAATAACGACTCAGACAAACGGATTGCAAAAGTGATGAAAGTTTAAATAGAAAGCAGTGAATGTTACAGAAAACCCAAAGCGCAGTGACAAAGAAAGATCCCATCCCCACCTGAGGGTGCATGCAAAACCCCCAGGGCTCCTTCTTCCCCCTCCCTCTGCTGGGCTAGTCTCAGCTGGCCAGGCCTGAGACTGCCCATCCCCCTGTGGCCTTGGGCCCAATCAGGCCCATGGCCGGGAGATCTCTCCCCCAGTTACCAAGTCTCGGAGAGGGAAGGAAAAAGGAAGTGCCAGACCCCGCACTGGATCTTATAGTGGTGCAAAGAATTATGGTAGGAAATACACAATTTCCTGTGTCCATCCCTCTGGGCTGGACTTCTGGACACAGGAAGTGAATGCACCAGGGGGGCACCCAGCTCAAACTACAACAAGCAGTCCACTGGAAGTAACAGAAAGAAACCATCAGCTGACTTGGCCCTTCTGGGTTGTGAAAAGACTATGAGAGAGACAGGAGGCTTTGGAGCCCTGGAGGGAGGCCTTTATAGAAGCAGCATTTTTTTGTCTCCTTTTCCGCCAGAACATAGGAGATTGGGAATAGTAAATGTACTTCACTTGTAGGCTGGTATAAGGTCTCCCCAGAGTCTTCTCCAGGCTGAAAACCCCAACTCTCTCATCCTGTTTTCATAGGAAAGGTTCTCCAGCCCTCTGATCATTTTTGTGGGCTGTCTCTGGACCCTCTTCATTAGGTCCATGTCCTTGTATGTGGATTTCAATGCCAGGCAGCATGGTGTGGCCATGTGCCAGTGGACTGGACCAGGGAAAGAGGGACTATGTGTAGGACAGCATGTGAAGAGTAATAAGGGAAGGACTGAAATGTTGGCTGGGTGTCACTTCTGGCAGCAAGGTTTGAGCATCAGGCTGTGTTAATAGATGTAAGCACGCTAGAAGCTGCACAGCCTCCAAGTCTTGCTCGTGGGGTTGTTATGTGACTCTGCCATGCTCAGGGAGGTCACAGATTAAGCCAACCAGTTGCACTTTGCATCTTGCCACATAAATTTGGGGCTGCAAACGTTGAGACAAGTTTGCAGCTCAGGAATGCAAATCACTAGCTGACCATGCTTACAGCACCATTTGGGAGTCTTGGTAAGTTTCCCACATCACTATAGTTTTCATTCAAAGTGGACATTGTGTGTTGAGCAGGCATAGCTGTATGACTCACACAATAGTTGCTGTAGTGTCTATTTTAATCCTTCCTGGGTGACATTGAGGTTTATATCTTGGCTCAACCAAAGCTGGTGCAAAGCTGGCCTTTAAAAGTGTGCTTTAAAGTAAATGACAATGATTTTTAAAAATGTATTTGCCATACTGATTTCTTTGTCCACAGTTCCTTAAGTGATAAATTAGAATGTTACTAGGATTTCTAATCCAATTAAAGGTTTAAACATTCAGACTTCTATCAACATAAAAGGGAAAGTGGTTTACAGTATGCTCCTTGTGGGGGGTTGGAGGGGATTTTGTTGTTGTTGTTTTCCTTTGTTTTGTTTTACTTTGGGTTTTGTTTGGTTTTGTCTAACAAGCACATTTCCTTTGGATTGTTGTTTTCCTCTCTTCTTAATATTAAAATTGTATCACAGATGAGAGCCCAACACAACAGAGGTTTTGGTATTTTTATGGAGTACCTTCTTATTACTGTAATTTTCTTAAGTCTTTACTGGAAAAATCTGTAAGTATGACTATCTGTCTGAGAAATTCTGTTTCTAAACCAAAATGTGTCCTCTTCAGATTCTTCAATATTTTAAGCTATCATTTGAAAACACATTCACAAGCCTGGCTCATTTCTTCTGTTCTTTACAGAACTGAAACTGACTTTTATGTCAGTCCTTGATTCTGAATTGCACATAGCCAGTTGAATGCTGGAGAAGTAATTTAAGATATATGAAAAAGATTCTTGCTTTCTCAGTTTTAGAAATACAGCCCAAGCATGTTTAAAAAATAATCTTGCTTTTGAAGTTCTTGCTGGGCACCGCTGCTCCTGCTGCTTCTTGTCATAAACAACGAAGATGATGCTGTTAGTCTTGCTTCCAGAGCAGTCTGAAAGATTTGACAGTAACTTAGATAGTTTTTCAAGCTGTGTAGTTTAAGTCCTCTGCCATCTGTATCTCTATCAGATACATGTAAAATTTTGTTTTTCTAATTTTAAAATCTATCATTGGCCCTTCATAGTTTGCTTGGAGGAGACATTATGTTTTGATTTAATAAATACTTCCCTCTAAGCTTCACACATGAAATGGTCCTAGTTCTTTCCTCCCAGTCTCTCTCCCTGATCACAAACACATCAATAGTTTTCTGACACATTTTAATGTTTCCTATCTTATCTGACTCTGCATTATTCTAGGAGTGAGAGCCATCCATCTCACTCTTTCTATCCCTACTAGGTGGCAGTGACCTTTATTCCTTCGCTTTGCTCTTCCTCGTGGCTGTCAGCCCCTTTTCTTTCACACCACCCAAGTGGATTAACATAATAGTTCAACACTGAGCTGCTGTAGTCCATGCCTGCTCCCTGTGAAGATTTCTTCATGTCTCAAACACAGCTGGCAGAACTGCACACTGCTGGTCTAATAACATGGTGCTTCTGCTTGCAGCCCTTCCTTGCTTCTGTCCTTTGACCAACAGCTATAACAAAATTTGTCTTTTTCTAGTTAACTTATAAAGCCCAGAGCAGAGTCTCTCATAATGTGTCTTGGAGCAGAATCTGCCTTAATGTTTTGAGCACACCTCTTTTATCCATTTCTGTCCCATACAAGCCTTTTTTATTAGGCAGAAACTGTATAGCCTGACTTTGGATATGTTTGAATGTAAATATGCATTGACCACTTATACAAGGATCAGTATGTAGGGAAATTGGATGCTACCAATGGTATCAGGCAGCCTTTTTCCAGCAGCCCTGCAGCTCTGTTTGAATGAGAATCCTGATCCCCACAATCCCTGAATTTTATAAGCTGAACAGATTTGTAATTGCACGAAATTTGGGCTGGAGAAGCTCTTTTCATACCTTGGTTCGTAGTATATAAAGTAGTTTTTGTGAAATCAAATCCTCTGTCACTTGAGAATACAGAGGATTTTCTTTCTTTTTTGGAGTAAAATGCAACAAATGAAGAAAAATAAATGCTGGTGAATAAACTGACCTTCAGAATTGGCAGGCTTGGTAAACTGCACCTTCCAGGCTGAAGGGATAACTTGTATGTCATTGCTTAGGAGGAGCAGGGCTTGGTTGTTAATGCTGTTCTGAACACTGACACATGCTCTCTAGTAGTGTGCAGGCTGTAAGCTTTAGTTTTTTATTCTTGAGGTGGTGATTTTAAAGACTGTTCTCTCCATACCATGGAACAAAGAGCATGAAAATGTATCATATATTATATAGGCTGGTTTTTTCCCCTTGGGAGTCATTTTTGTAGTTTGAGAGACACAAAAACTGCAGTTAGGCAATTCAGAAGAGAGAGTTTGACACCAAATCCTGAAGAAACAGGTTTTCCTTCAAACATACAAGAAAAGATCAGAATACTGAAGACTTTTATTCTTGTTAGATCTATATCTGGCACATGAGTTGGCTTAGTCTTTGGCAGCATTAAAACTATTAAAGGATTGCCAGCAAAGAGTGATCTTAGGATGATTTTGTCAGGAAAATGAATTGGAGGACTGGACCAATTTCTTTTAAAAAATAAAATCTTTTAATCAGTTTAGGCTTATTGTTTGAGCTGGTAAACAGAAATAAGGTAAAACATGACATGTTTTCTACATCTCTAGGTAATTTATATGTAATTAGTTGCAAGGGATTCATGTGGTAGGCATGTTTATGGTAAGGGTAATTTTTCTTGGTTAACTGGAATTTATTTTTAGTATAAGATCTAGCTTTAAACCAGGGAAGGAATTAATAGCTCTTGTAGGAGGGAACCATATTTTTTAACAGCCTTTCATTTAGAGCATCTGCTTGGAGAATATTTTGGATATTGTGTTCTAAAAATGAAAGTGACAATAATATGCTTTTTATAACTGGAGCTTTTAACCCCCTGTATTACTCTAGCCATCAAGTCCTTATGAATCAGAAAGCTGAACATAATGCTTGATGGTGTCACTGTAGAAATGTTCTTTTTTGGGCTGCAGCTGTAGGTTTTAAATCAACCATTTCAGTTGTGTTTCTGAATAGTGGACAGCGAAAGATCTGCATGTATGTTTGTGTGCAGTTTGCTGTGTATTGCCTGGCATAATAGCTACAGAGGCAAAGGATAAATTTGCACTGTAATTGCTGATAAACTTGTTCTTCAGATACTTAACATGATGGTGCTTAAACCTTTTAAGAGGAGAATAGTTGTTGAACTGAAAAGAGCAACCTCTTAGCTAAACATTGGCACTACTTGTGTACTTTCAGCTAGGAATAAACATCTATGGATAGCTGTACATGCTTGTATACAGACATTTGTCATTTAAGTGGGCTTCTGTTATATAAGAAAAATCCTGAACACTTTATTTTTCAAGAGGTGACAGACTTTCCTCTAGTCTTCAAAAATTCCAATGCTCAAGAAACACCTTTAAATGTAAGCAGGAACTCATGTAAAGATAAACACTGAGGTCTTGATCCTGTTGTTTAGGGATTTCTCTGGAATTAGAGAAAATTCGTGTATTATGTGTCTATTTTTATTTTTTCCCCTTCTTCTACATAGTTTTGAAGAGCACACATTCATTTATGCATGTAATAAAGATCAGATTAACTGATACCTTGATATTGGCATCTTTATTGGAATTCAGTTTCTTCTTTGACTCACATAGCAATAAGAAGTAGCATAGAGAATTTCAAAGAGGAAACTTGGATCTTCCTAGTTGCATGAGTAACAGTTACAGAGCACTTGCTCTGCCTACAGAGGTTGCCCCTTCTCCAGACCTATGCAGAGTCCAGAGCAGTTTTCTGTATATGCAGAAGACAGACATACTTCTCAGAAAGAACCAGTGGTAGAGGAAGTGCTGTCCTGGTTATAGTGCACTGTCAGCACCTCTGGATGTTTCTTTTTCTCTGGGTGCCGAGTTCTGATGATGAGAGTCAATTATTTAGGGCGGTTTTGTGCATTATGGTGATACATCTAAATGTGGATGGTGCCTCTTCATGTGTTTGAAATAGATTTAATGTTTCTGATGAGTGTGGTTTTGGTCCAAATGAAGAAAGCTGAGGTAAGGAATATGCATTATATGTTCAGCTGTGATTTTCTTGCTGTGTTTCACTTCTACCCAGGCAGTGAAAAAGAAATAAAGAAAATGTGGCACGAGAAATTGAAGATAGGTTTGCCCATTCAAACTTCAGCTCTGCCATTTTCCTTAGACCTAACTTAATATGTTTGCATGATACTTTGTGGGCTTAATCATAGAATTAATAAGGTTGGAAAAGACCTCAAAGATCATCAAGTCCAACCTGTCACCCAAGACCTCATGACTACTAAACCATGGCACCAAGTGGCATGTCCAATCCCCTCTTGAGCACCTCCAGGGATGGTGACTCCACCACCTCCCTGGGCAGCACATTCCAATGGCTAATGACTCTCTCTGCAATGAACTTTCTCCTCACCTCGAGCCTAAACTTCCCCTGGCACAGCTTGAGACTGTGTCCTCTTGTTCTGACAAGTGAAGCACTAGCTCAAAAGTGCTTTGGTCCTTTGGGCTGCTAGTAATGAAAAATTTCAAACCACCTTTGAGAAGTTTGGCCTGACAGAGGACATCTGTGTAAAAGTTGGAATAAACCCTGGCTGGCAGCACCCAGGGAATCTGCCATGAGTCCTAATGGGGAGAATGGTTGAGATGACATTTGACTTCACCTCAAATTTGTGCACAGCAGCTCCTATCTTACATTTGTTATTTCAATATCACATATGGACATCACAGATAAATATTTCAGAAACTTGTGTGCAGCCTAATCATTTTTGTTCTGTATTCTAGGCCGGGACTGTAAAGCTGACCAAGCCTGTGGCGTTATGGACCCAGCAGGATGTCTGCAAATGGCTGAAGAAACATTGCCCTAATCAGTATCAAATCTACAGTGAGTCATTCAAACAGCATGACATAACTGGTAAAGTATGCACTATCAGAAATATTTTACTTGCTTACAATATGACAGATTGTTTCAGTTTGCCATTAGTAGGTTGTGACTGTGCACTGAGGGCTTTTTGTTGATTGTATGACAAGAGAGTTGCAGGGTTTAGAGCGGGGAGAATATACCAGCTTTCATAGGATGTGGCAAGTGATTTCCCCATCTCTCTAGAAGATAAAGTTCAGATTATTCAGGGTTAGTACAGTGAGGAAAGAAATCAGTCTCTACTTGGGTAAGGGCCACACGCTGTTCATTCAAAATGAATTAATAAAAAATCCAAACAGTAAGAAATGTCCAGAAAGGAAAATAAAAGTGTTCAGGGGTTTCCCCTTAAGTTCATTCTGGTGTTTTGGGGTTTTTTTTCCCCAATTAAACCTGGAATCCTTAACATAGAGGATGGGAAGCAAGCCTAGCTGACCTCCTCTCTAGGGCTCATGCAGGATCAATACTTTCATTCATTTCATCAATACTGTTCATTTCTGACAGATATTTGCCTAACTTAGTTCTGGGAAATTTGCAATAGAGGAGATTTTTACATCTCTTTATTCTACCATTTAGTGGTGCTTAAAGCTGGTGTTTCCCTGCTATCAATCTTCTCTTCCAGCCAGTGAAACTGATTTCACAGCTGGAGTGCAAACAATTGTTCTTTCTTGCAGTCTTACCTTTAGTGGATGGGGAACCTCCCATGTGCAGATACTTTCTTCATCTAGCCTAAAACATTATCATTTGCTCTGCCATGATTTGTCCCCCAAATATCTGCAGGACCTCCAAACTTACAGCAGTTGGTATCTTGTCTTAGAAGAATATATTTAAAAGCATCCTTGTATTCTATTTCCTGTTTACTTTAAAAGCCAGTAGTTGATTTTGTTGATCCACCTGACTTGCTAACTCCTACTCAATTTACTGTACTGGTATTTTCTGTTGACCACTTTGACATCAGTTTGGCAGAGCAGTTGGATTAATATAAATACAGATGTAACTTGAGAGTTAAATAATGTTTTTACTCCTATCATAGGCAGCAATTAATCAGTGAAAAGTTTACTGTGGAACACTAATTTCTTCTCTGAAGTGGTGGCATACAAAACTGGGAGCTGGCATTCAGCTGTTTGATATCAAGCAGTATTTTATTTTCACATACAAATCTCTCTTAATTATGCATTGTTAAGGAGTGCATGTTTCAGTCACTTCCTGTTCATGTAAGTGTACTTGTGGTGTTTCACATTTTCCATTCATTTATCTTGCTATTCTTTCCTTTCTGATGATGCATGAATGACTGCAAACACGGCAAACTACCAACATTTGTTTACTGTGTAGCCATGAATATGCATACACACTTACATGTGAGAAATGTTCAGTTTCAGTACATAACCATTGCACCCATTTCCTCTAGGTTATCATCTGCTGAATGCAGTCCATAGGAATGTAATGTGTCTCCACCTATGTGTACAGAGCTGACTTCATCCAGAGTGCTGCCACAAAAAAACTGAAGCTATTTTTAAACTTTATTCTAGTGTTATTTTACTGTCATATTGCCTCTTTAGAATAGAATAGAATTAATCAGGTTGGAAAAGACCTTTGAGATCATTGAGTCCAACCTATCATCCAACACTATTTAATCAACTAAACCATGGCACCAAGTGCCTCATCCAGTCTCTTCCTAAACACCTCCAGTGATGGTGACTCCACCACCTCCCTGAGCAGCACATTCCAATGGCTAGTCTCTTTTTCAATGAAGAACTTCTTCATAACATCCAGCCTAAACCTCCCCTGGCACAGCTTGAAACTGTGTCCTCTTGTTCTGGTGCTGGTTGCCTGGGAGAAGAGACCAACCCCCTCCTGGCTACAACCTCCCTTCAGGCAGTTGTAGACAGCAATAAGGTCTCCTCTGAGCCTCCTCTTCTCCAGGCTCCTCTTCCTACAATTAAAGCACTGTGAGATGAAGTTGAAAGGAAGAAAAAGTTGCTTTCATTTCAATGTAAATATAGATGGAAACCTTGTAGTTATATTGCAGATGTGCAAAACTTCAAGCTTTGTAGACTTCTGTGACAAAAAGTAATGAAGATTAATCTTTCTCTACACAGAAGAGGTGTAAGGAAAATATTAATACAAGTGCTAGAAAGTAAGTCTACAGGAAAGAAAATAACTTCAATTCATTAGCTACTAAAGAAAAGAGGAAGAGCAATCAATGCTGGTATGGATTTTATAGAAGTGTATTGTGAATGAAATCAGTAACTCAGGAGGATATTTCCATGGCTGTTGGTCCCTGTGAGTCAGGGTTTTTTTGAAACAGAATAAGGGGATAGAAGAGTGGATTTGGGGCTCTAAAGAAGTAGAGCATGAAAGGAAAATGAAAACTAATGCAAAGATTAAGCAAAGGTAATGTAACTGTTTCCAGAAATGACTATGGAAAAGTGATGTGCTTGTTGAAAATTTTTCAGGAAATAAAGTGATTTTACAGGCTGCTTTGATATGGAAAAACATGATGGGAAAGGAGTGGAAGAAAGTGACATGAAAACGATATTGAAACTTTCTTTGAAGATAAAATCTGAGGCACGGTCATAAGCCAGGAAAATAGTCTTGGGCAAACATACCCAGCAGTTGTTAACCATAGGTGCTGAAAAGTGTGGCATTTTACTTGGGACTGTTTCTTGCTGATTACAGTTTGCTGAGTTGGGGGCAAAGAAACCCAACTGAAAACATCCTTTCATTTGTGGAGATTTTGCCTCTTTTTACTACTCCTGACAAAGAGCAGCTGCAGATGCCTAAGAAAAATGTGCTTATCTGGTGATTTATCTAGTAAGAAAAAAATAATCTTAATAGTGATCTTGAGGATGCCATGGGACAGAGTGTATTCTGTCAGAGTTGCAGATGACACCAAGTTGGGAGTAACAGTCAACAGACTCAAGAGTAGGGACCTAAGCATAGGGACCAAACATAGCTGGAGGAATGCATCAACATCAACCTTATGAAACTCAGCAAGGACAAATGCAAACTTCTGCACCTGGGAAGGCCAAGCCCCTTGCACTCCATTCAGTCTGGATCTGGCTTGCTGGGAAGTGACTGGTAAAGAGGACTTGATGTCCTGATAGTCAGAAAGATGAAGTGCACTGGTTTTGTGCCTTGGTAGCAAAGAATGCTAGAAGAGTCATGAGAAATATTAACAGGAGCATAGCAAGCTGATCAAGGATAGTTATTATTTCCCTTTACCCTGCACTTTTTGCACTCCAGTTCTTGGATCTCTAGTGATGACACTTGCACTCTAATGTAAGTTCAGGTGAGAGCCACCAAGATGCTTACAGCTGGAGCACTTGCCTGGTGAGCCAGGAACTCTGGGAATTTGGCTTATTCAGTCTGGATAAGCGGCAGCTTGCAGGATGTAATGGGTTGAGGGGTGGGGTGACTTCCAGCAGCCTCCAGTGTGCAGAAGGACATTATCAAAAATATGAAGCCAGACCCTTCATTGTGATATGTGAGAGAGTAGACTTGAGCTGCACAAGAGGTTGAGGCTGAACATAAGGAGGAAGTTTTTACCCCTGAGAACATCTGGGCATTGAAACAAGTTTCTCAGAGAGGTTGTCCTGGGAAAGTTTAAAGTCCCAGCTAGGTAAAACCTTAAGAGACCTGATCTGATCTTACAGCTGACCCTGCTTTGAGCAAGAGATTGGGCTGGAAATTAGAAGTGCAGTCCCTTCCAGCCTGAAATTTTTCATGGTTCTACAATTTGCTGAGTACTCACTGGGTACCTTAGAAGCAATGAAATGCATTTTTCAGCCACTTGGGGAGACTAAATATGGAAAACTTACATATATGGGGGACTTTTTATAAATAAAATCCCTGAGTCAGGGAGTGGAGCATTTGGTTGACTTATTGACTTACTGGGTTGACTTATTCAGCATCAGGTCAGAAGTGATTTCCATGGTGCTGGACCTAGAGCCAGCACCAAAAGAACTTGAAGGACTTACAGTAAGCTAGATCTAAGGGTGCCTGTTAGGAATTAGAAGTGTTAGGAAAAATAAGACAAAGGGCAACAAAGATGATAGTGACTTGTACAACCAAGAAAGCCATGTAATGGTAGGGCTGTGTTACCAGACACTCCAAAATTGGTGTTGGCATTTACAGTAGTGTGAGTGGACATAAAACATTGCTGTGACTGGTCAGCTTTTTAGTCATTTTATATCGGTATAATTTAGGAGGCAAACCTGAGAAATGGACCTGGCTTTCAGTGTGTATTTGTGGGTGTGAATTTGCCAGGCAGCAATACTTTCAATGACTATGGAGTTCTGAAGAGAGGAGTTGTTCTTTGATGGGCTTATCCTATACCACTGCAACAAATGAAAAGTTTTGGAATATCTCAGCATGAATAGGAGCAAGACTGGGCATAGAATGACTAAGGAATAACCAATATGAGGAAAATGACAAAGTAATAAAGATGATGTCTAAGTAAGTAATTGATGTGTCATTTGTTGAAAAAAAGGAAGGGAGGAAAGAAACCCTGCTTCACCTGTTGTTTTTAATGCCACGTTCCCCGGTGTGCTAAAGCATGTCTTCAGAGCATGAGGGTTTAATGCTATGATCATTAAACAAACCTCATTCTGTCAAAGTAATACCCAAGAGGTACCTTAGTCCAAGTGAGGGAATTTTATAGGAGGTACTTGAAAGGACTCAAGCCTTTTTAAATTAAACTTCTGAGGAGGAAAGGAGCAGGACTGAAGAAAACCTCTCTTTAGTTTTAGAAGGGACCAGAATTTATGAATATTCATTGAATACCAAACAGCACCTCGGAAAATGAAATATGAGCTGCTACAGAAAACCTGCTGCAGAAAGCCTTGAAATCTGCCTAATTCTATAACACCTCAAGACTTTTGCATTAAATCAGCTATACTGACATATACTTGTGTGAAATTAAGGTAAAAATCTTGCTTTTGAAATTGGAGTGATTTTTTCCCCCCACTTTGGTAATACCTGTGCAGTTATTTAGCATGTTGATGAAGGGATGGTCTTGTGGTTTGAGATGCTACGTGGAATTTGGAGAGATCTTGGTACACTGAATCCTAAGTGTCTCTCCATACAGAGAAAGGGCACAAGAGACCTGGGTCTCATTCCTACTTCTGGGGCAGGAAGAGTGACCAACCGGGTGGCTTTATGCACCATGTTGTGACTTCCTGGTTGTGTTCATCCTCCCTCTGTAAGTTTTAGCATCTGTACAACAAAGATAAATATATCAATATTGTTAAATAAATGTATTGTGATATATGTGGAAAAGATGTTATTTAAGAGCCAGCTGAGTCTTCCTGTTAACTGGTCCATTTGCTTTGCAACAATTTGTTTACTTCCTTTTCCCTCCCTTGCCAAGTGATTCCAACCTTGTTATCCTTCATCCCTCCATTATTGATGAGTATCACTGTGACCCAAAATATCTCTCTTGCTAGAGACACAGCACACCTAATGTGAGGTCTGATGGAAGAAGCAGAATAAGGTCTTCTGTAAGGTGACCTCAATAGATATGCATCCTGATACTTCCCTGTTTGTGTTACCTGACACCTGGCCCTTCAAGAGTCCTGTTACAAATCCTGCTGTAGTTACACTGCACAAGACTGTACAAACTGGTGCCTTTTTTTTAGCTTAATTTTTTGGACATTGTTTTACTGTCCCATATAACTTACTGTCTAGGCTGTTACTGGTAGAGAACTATTTTTATGATTAGGTGTGGAAGTTTCTGGTTTCAAGTGAAGCAGGTTGTGGTTCACAGCAAGGTGTTGTAGGAAGTACTTTAGTCTCCTTTAAAGCATTAATAAAATTGTGTTTACCACGTTTTTCTCTGGTCCCAAACCTGTAGCAAGTTTTGTCTCAGAGAACATCTAGTTTATTCACAGAAGCAGAAAAAGTTTTTTTCAACAGAAACAAAAAGAACCTTCATTGTGTCCAAATGGAGGCTATTTCCAGTCAATTAATGATCATCCTTGTTTTGCATGTGACAGTGCTTTTCAACACAATACATCTCTCCTCCCAAGCAGTGTTCTTCAGTAGTGGTGTGGTAGAAGCAGCTTCCACCTGCAGCCATCTCTGTGAAGCCCTTCCTCCCTCTGTGGTGCAAAGCTTAAACTGACCTTGCCCTCAGTTCTTATTTATGCCACCTTCCCCTGGCTCTTTCTGTGAGGTCTTAACAGCAGTGTTGGTTGGTGGGCTGTCAGATCAATCCCAACTACATCCATCTGCAGTTTCAAGAATAAAATCAAATCACTGCCTCACTCTGGAGAGAGCTTTTATTCTGCTGCCTGGATAAGGTCAGACTTATTTGCAGCATTTGTTGTGAAGCTGCAATGCTCGTGTTGGAAAATGTGAAGGATTAAAGAGTTTTCCCTGCTTCATACTTGGAACACATCAAAGAATGACAGATGTTGGGTCCTGTGTGCACATAATATGTCACAACTGTTCCTTCTTGTGTGGAAAATAATATCACAAAATACATTAATGCAACCCTGTATTGATATAGAATAGAACTGAAAGAAGGTGGATGAACCAAATAGTTGGAAAGTGGAAGTTCTTCCTTCATTATTCAACCTCTTACTGATACAGGAAACTTTGCATGAAAGTAATCTTTGCTCACATCTCAGCAATGGCTCCTGGGCCTGGCTTTTGAGTCAGGTTAGAGCTCATGCAGTGTATAGTGAAACTGCAGGAGGCAAAACTGCAGTGACTTGTGAGAGATCTAGCATGACCAGGAAAGCTCATCAGTAGTTGAGAGGGATACAGTGGGGCACTTGAACACTTCACAGAAGTTGTAGCTTAAGTATTAATACAGGTGATTCAGATAAATCTTTCTGTGAAAATAGCCTGTGTGGAAGAAGTGACAGTGTCATCTATTCCATTTAATAGGAAAGGCAACTTGCTGAAGGGCAATAGAGGCATTTTTGGCCTTGCTTGCCAACAAGATATGAATGTGATTGCTTCTATATCTGCTGAATTCAGAATGAACAGTTTCCACGCTCCTGCTCCATTATCAGCTTTGAGTTCTGCTGTGCAAGTAGCTGCTGAATGTTTTGCAACATTTCCTGTCTTATTGGAAACTTCTTGGGTCTGGTTGCTTTTCCTTGGTATCCTCTCTCCACTTGTAAGTACCTGGGAAGTTGTCATGGTTTCAGTAAACATTTGCTCTACAGCATAGTCACATTTTCAATTTAATCTTGTTCTATTTGTTTTAGTCAGCTTTTGCTAACTAGAGGTTGTATCATCTTTTACCCTTTTTACCCTAAAAGATCTTTTTCTGTACAGTTTTTGTAGACCTGATCCACTGTATTCTGTACGAAACACTGATTCACATCAGTATTGTGTAAGTCACCCCCAGAACCTCTCGCCATGACAGCCAGTTTCAAAATCAATTTCTATTTCTTGCTCAGAGGGGAGCTAAAAATAAGAATTAAGGTAAGATATGGAAAACTTATCAAATGTCTTTGCAAAGCCTATTTCAGTAATTCTCAAACCATATTGTAAAGCTTTGTGATATTTCCTAGTTTGCTGATAAGGCTGTGCAGTGTCTGCAAGAAACACTGAACGCTGATTGTAATCCACTGACAGAACCAAAAAGCTTAGGAACCATGGATTTAGTCTTTGGGTGCTTTGCCCTATCTTAGGTGACTCGGGCATCCAACTTAAGTGGGATTCATAAGACTGAGGGTAAGAGAGTAAATTGCTGAAATAATGGGAGAGTGAGGGGTGCCTCCAGAAGAATTTAGTGGTCTGTGTATACACCTAAGAGAAGATGTTATGAAAACACCCCTCATGTGTTCACCCTGTTTCCTTTGTCCACCTTCTTTTGTTTTGTTCTTAGTGAAGCCTGCTTGTTATCAACTGCTTTAGCTACTTTAGAGCTATTGATTATTTTATTCATAGTTCTAACACTTTGCCAAATAATTGTCAAAGCTCTACCCCCTCATTTTATTTCATAGAAAGTTCTTTTTGGAACCACCACCAGCTGTTAATGATTACATTATTACTTTACTGTGCTCTCCGATCAATCAGTTGGCAGTGTGATCCCATTATCTAGAAGCTAGGCAGGGTGAAGCCCTGTTGTTACTTGGAGACCTTCAAGGAGCAGCTTGAAGCCATAGGCTGTAGCATTGTTAACACTAGTGGCTTTGTTTCCTTTTTATTTCTCCACTTGATTAATACTGATGAACCGACTTCAGTATGGTGCGTAACAGCCTTTGCACTCAGAGGATGGTGTCCTTAGTTTAGAACTGTGTCCTGGGTTAACAGACAAACTGGCAGTTGAATATTTAGAATTAGAATTAGGATAGGATAGGATAGGATAGGATAGGATAGGATAGGATAGGATAGGATAGGATAGGATAGGATAGAATAGAATAGAATAGAATTTGAGATCATCAAGTCCAACCTATCATCCAACACCATCTAATCAACTAAACCATGGCACCAACTATCCCATCCAGTCTCCTCCTAAACACCTCCAGTGATGGTGACTCCACAACCTCCCTGGGCAGCCCATTCCAATGGCCAGTCACTCTTTCTATGAAGAACTTCTTCCTAACATCTAGCCTAAATAAAAAAACAGCATATTTGTGGAGTAGTTTCAGTTTAGGCCTTCCAATGAACTGTGCTGATTTCAAGCATTGTGCCTTGACTGAACTCTCATTAAGCTCCAATTCTGTGTTGCTTTTAAAAAACTTCTGCTGTGTCTGTTGAGCCTGAAACTACTTTTCCAACTCAGTTTGCTTGCTGGTTAGCACTGCTGGGCTCTCATTTCCCACCAAGTCAGGCTTCCTGTGGCGTCAGAAGGTCTGGTTCACATTCTGGTGGGAACCAGGATAAAAATGGGAAGTATTGTGCTATTGTCTGGGAAGAAGTATCTTCGTTGTGCAGACACAGAGTCAATTTTGTGGCTCAGATGTGGGTGAGGAAAACTTAGGGAAAACGTCAGTGATTAAGTGGAGGAGTTGTTAAAGGACCATACAAATTCTTCACTTTGAAGAAGTGAATTAATTTGCTGCTTAGTGGGTGTGTGTTTGTGATATCACTGAGCAGCTAGAGCTGATTCTTTTTATTTCAGCTTGTTACTTGCCAGCATGTGCTGTTCATGATACGAGGACTTAGTCTTAGTGTAATCTTATAATTATTTGGCAGTGTTCCCCAGTCTAATAACAGAGCTAACCTAGTGATGAAGTACAGAAGGAAGCTCTCCTGAAATCTGAACCTGGAGGAAGCCCCAGCTGAGAGTTTGACTTACGGTTTGTGACACAAATGAGCGAGTGCTTATTTAGTCTCTCTCATCTGATAGTTCTGCAGTTTGTTGTGTTCCTTCTCTCACCTCTGACTCTCACCGCTGTCTAATCTCTTGTGACTCTTCCCAAGCCAGATGCTCTCCATCACTGGTGCTGTGATTACAGCTTCTTCGTGGTCTCTGTTTTTTTGTGTCTGTGTGTACACAACAAATCCACTCTTTCACCAAATCTCTGTCAAATGGATTAACTCATATCCTAAGCATTGCCCTGTGTTGTGGCCCCATGTCTCAGTTGTTCTCTGCCTTCTCTCCCCTCGGCCCTTTGTTAGGACACTTGGCATTGCCCGTGAGAACTGGGCTTACCCTGTGCAGGTGCCAGCACCCCAAATTCCCTGCTGTTGCTGAGTGCAGGCAAGCAGCTGCCCGCAGCCTTCAGCACTTCCTTGTGCCTCCGGGTTGGTGTTTGGAAAGAACTGGCTATGCCCTTGGCAAACAGCGGTTCTGGGCTCCTGGTTGGCAGCACCCGGCGCGGGTGTGAAGCGCGGGGCGCAGGTTGCAGGGCACGGGGTGCAGGACGCAGAGTTCAGGATGCAGGGCGCGGGGCGCAGGGTGCAGTGCCGCCCGGCGCCTCGGCGGGGAGCCGGCACACAGCGCAACCGCTGTCGGGCTCTGCCTCGGCCGCTGCCTGCCGAGCTGCCCGGCCCCTGCCACCGCCGCCTGCCAGCAGGCTTTCCGCGGAGCGGGAGCTGTAGCAGCGTCTGTAAATTACTATAGGATGTTTTATCACAACAGGATATCGGCATCTGTGTAATCTTGTGTTGTCAGTGAGGGCTACACTCGGGAGGGTGTAAGACACACTGGCCCTTACCCCTGGCTTTCAGTCTCTGATAATTAGCTGTCAGTTCCTAATTTTTTCATGTTCCTCTTTGAAAGTTATTCTGGTTTGGAAATACCAGCCCAGCCAGCTGCGCTGTTACAGAGAGCAAAGAGACTAGAGGAAAAAAGCACTCTTCTCTTCCCTACTTCCCCCATACTATAATAAAAATAAAATCCAAAGCTGCTTTTCTTTTTCTGTTTGGCTTTTTTTTTTTTTTTTAACTGCTCAAGTGCTAAAACAGCTGGCCTCTGAAAGTCAGGATTTGCCAAGGGAATAGCTTTCAGTACAAGAGAAGTGCCTCCCAGTGCTCCAGTGAAAATTACTGTTTGATTTGATATAGTTAATTGAACAGGTTGAAAGTCTGACAGGGTCTGGCACAGTGCACTTGACACCAAGCTTTATCCCTGTTATCGGAGAATGCACAGCAGAGGGAGGTCACAAATACATGGCTCTTTTAGCAAAGATGTAAGAATCCAGCTCCAGCATTTTCTTCTGAATTCAGTGGAAGGAGCTCTTGGAACAAAACAAAACAAACAACAAAGAAAAGGCTGGATTCTATCCAGCCTCTTACTGCATTCAGGAATTGATTTTTTTCAACCCTTCACCCAACAAGGATCTGCACACCCTGTGAAGTGTTTATTAGATTCCTCAGACCCTAGCGGTGATCAACACTTAACTCATGCAGGAGAAGCCTTTCTGTCCTTCTGTGGGCAACCAGAAAAATTGCTTGCTGCCCAAAAAGAAGAATCCACTGTGAGAAACTTGCATGTTTTAGTTGGTTTTGTTAACTGTGAACAGAAATTCCTCATTATAAATGTGAGCCTAGGCACAGAAAAATGTAGGATTTACTTAATGAGCCGTTTTGGTCTGAAACATGGACATGCAGATCAGTCCATGAACCTTCTTAACAAGGTGCATTAAAGGCATGACTCCTTAAAAAAAAAGCCAATAAAATATAATCTTCCCTCCCCTGAGGTTTCATTAACCTTACTGAGCCCCAAAGTACTTATCAGAGTTCTATAGCAATCAACATTAAGTGGTTAACCTCAGATAAAACTTGGGGGACTCCTGTTTTAATGGCTTATTATTAACTACAGCTAGGATGTAACATAATCCAATGCGTGAACATTTGAGGGCTGTGTTGCTGCTGAGAACTGGGTGCTCTGTTCTTACTGAATTTCAGTGACTGCAGTTACAGTCTGCTATGATTTTAGGCTTTCAGGACTATATTGCTTTATATTTATATCAGAAGCAGGGTTAAAGGATGAAAAAGACTCAAAAAAAACCCACCCCAAACAACAAACCAAAAGAAACCCAAACCCCATGTCAGAACATGAGCTGTTCCACAGAAGTCTTCAGAACCTCAAGAGCCTGCAACACATCAGACTGTGCAGACCTCACCCTGTTCCCCAATAGCTCTTCATGAAGCACAGGGGAAATCCTGCCCAGATTTAGAGAAGCCTCTAAATTCCACAGACAAAAATGTTACTTCCTAATCATTGACTAAAAAACTCAAACACTCCCCCAGGGGGAATTTGAGGTTTTGTTCCATTTTGTGACATGCTGAACAACGATAAATGATACCCCTGAGGAAATGTGTATCTTTTTTCAGTGTGCCATGTGTGTGAGACAAGCTGTCAATGTAATCCCCATCTTGTCACCTCTACTGACAGAGCACCTGCGTTGCACAGGGCCTCATGACATTGGGCTGTGCTTAAAGGGAGGTCTTTTACTGAAGTGTTTGATCCCCCAAAGAAGTTTATGTGTATAATCCCCAGTCACCTTCTCTGCAGGCTCTATTTGGTGCAGTGAATTGCAGAACTGGGATTACTTACTTGTTGTCATGGCAAAATCACCAAATCCTGGAATGATTTAGCTTGGAAGGGTCCTTCTGAGATCATTCAGTCCAACCCACCTAGTCAAGCTGGGTTAGCTAGAAGAGATTCTCTAGGACTGTGCCCAGCTGAGGTTTGCTTATTGGCACAGATACTCTTTATTTAGTCAAGATTTTCCTTGACTATCATTTTGAATGTACAGATTTTAATGTTTGTTCTGTATAAGTTATGTAGATTTCATCTTGCAGTACATGTTCCTGTTCTAAATATAACAGCTCAGAACCTGAAGATGGGTTAATAAGGTTATTTAAAAAAGAGTGCCAAATGTGGAATAATCCCAAATGGCCTATATGGAAATGTTTGTTATGTGTTCTAATTTTTTGTTGCTGCTGTTAGGTACAAACACTGTCTGGAGCAATGCCAGGGATGTGACAGTCTGTTATGAGCATATCAAATCTGTGAAGTACTCCAATTCAATCCACTGTCAAGCACTGGTTAAATTGCAATGCCAAGATTGGTTTATATGTCCATTGGTTTACAGATGTTAGATGCATTTAGAGAATTCTTGTCATATATTGGCTTATCAAAACCAAACAAAAGAGAGCTTGGTTGTGAATAATGTCACCTGTAATCATTATCTTAAGGTAATCTACTTGCAGATTTGCCCTTCATAAATGTATACTGTCCTTTTTAGTGTCACATTAAGCCATATCCAGCCCCATATCATATTGACTCATTCCAAGTCTGTCTCGTGGAGGAAGTTTTTTGTAGTCAAAAAATGATGGTTTGGGATTTTTTTTTCTTTTTACTAAATTCAGTACAAGTTGCTTCAGACCTGTTAGCCTCTTGCTTATTTTACCAAAATAATGGAACAGTTAATGTGGCTTTCTGCATAGGATAGTTAATACTAGTCATCTTGGTGCCCAGCTTGGCAAACTAGCCTGGCACTCTTTTCTTTCTTTTTTCTTTCCCCTTGACAAGGGTGCAGGTTTAGTAGTTTACTACTGCCACGTGGAGTGTAGTATCATTTTTTTTGTCCCCAATGCACAGAGCTTAGGATCACCTGATGTCTTAATTAAACATGTGCCTTTTAATTCCATATGCTGCATACCAGAGTCAGGCTGGTTCATTGACAGATGCCTGTAAGCAGTAGGGAGACACTGATGAAAAGGGCCTTTATTGATGTCCTCTGGTTTAGCTGGTTCTGCAGCATTGTTCAGGCTTTCCTTGTTGGCTGCCTAGGTGTTGTGGTTGATGTGGTAGCAAACAATTATCAGGACAGGCCAATGGTGCAAGTGTGGTATAAATTATCTACCTAAATATTTCTGACAAAATGTGTTTTATTGTAGCCAAGTGAAGTGCAATGTGTGAGAAATCCTTTTGTCCTGCAGTTATGGCCACTTGTCCCTTGGAAGGCAGGCTGTCAAAGGAATAAAAATGAGTAGGGAGTTGGTGTAGGTAGAATCAGAGGATCATAGAATCAACAAGGTTGGAAATGACCTCAGAGATCATCAAGTCCAACCTATTACCTAACACCTCATGACAACTAAACCATGGCTTCAAGTGCCACGTCCAATCCTTTTTTGAACACCTCCAGGGATGGTGACTCCATCACCTCCCTGGGCAGCACATTCCAGTGGCCAATTACTCTTTCTGTGAAGAACTTTCTGCTCACCTCAAGCCTAAACTTTCCTTGGTGCAGCTTGAGACTGTGTCCTCTTGTTCTGGTGCTGGTTGCCTGGGAGAAGAGACCAACCCCCACCTGTCTACAACCTCCCTTCAGGTAGTTGTAAAGAGCAATAAGGTCTCCCCTGAGCCTCCTCCAGGCTAAACAACCCCAGCTCCCTCATCCTCTCCTCACAGGGCTTGTGCTCCAGGACACAAAGCAGCCACGTTACATGTCCTCTGATCACAAAGCTCATGGACTAATGTAATCCCTTGTTATAAAAGTTGCAGTGAATAGCAGGGGCTGTTGTAACATACACAGGTCAGGTTGCTTAAGTCTTATACTATGATATAGTGTCCAGTTGTGATGTTTTAATTCTAAGAATAATGTAGAAGTACATGGAAGGCAGAGCCTAGCCTTTTCTCAAGCCTGGAAGCTGAGCTCTGTGTTGTCATGTTACAGGAGATGAAGCTGCTGAAAGGAAGATTGATAGGTGACTTGGTAACTCAGTATAGGGACTTAGCAGGACAACAGTATGTGTTCAAAAGCTGAAATTGGAAGCTTTGTAGGTGATTCAGCAGTGGAAGTGCTTACTGGGAGAAAGGGTAGACACTGTCAGAATCAAGTTTTTAAAAGGTGAGAAAGGTGGGTGAAAAAATACATAGAGTAAGCATGTGTACGTGCAGCACCCAGGCTGCCTGGCCACAGGGGTCCTTTAGCAGAACAGTCTGCAGTCTCTGGATACTCTACAGCCTCATTATGTGAATTTGGGTAGGGGGTGATTTGTATTTGTAGTTTTGTTTTTCTACTTCATAAGAGTCAAGACTTTCACAAGGAAAGGCCCCTGGGAAGCTCAAATGAGCCTTGAACTAGGCACCCCACATAGCAGGAGAAACTAATTAACAAAACTACAGATAACATAATCAGCTGCTCTTCCTGTGCGTTGCTTTATCCTCCTTGTTCAATCAGTGTGTCAGAATAGGATAACACATTTTCTGTATAGGGGCAACTTATCCTTGTATTCCCACTTCAAGCTGGATGTGAGCAGTCCTGCATTCTACTGGATGTGCCCATGTTGTAAACATCACATTTGGAGCAAGTACTTACACTTAGAAGGCTATGAGGAGTTAGTAATCTGTGTGTGATATCCAGACATAGCCTGACATATCCTGATATATTCTGACAGCTCTTGTAGGGTTTGAATCTATTATATTTGCACATTCTTTCTAGATCAGGTAAACATCTGTTGCTGAAGCTGAATGTGATACTCTCTTGCTGGAAGAGGTACCAGAATCTACAGCCTGGTGGAAGACTGGCTTCTAGAGCTACTGAGTGGGACTGGCTGTAAAAAGCACTGTAGGGCAACTATCTAATTCTTACGTCATGTTGTGTATTTCCTTACTTTTGCATCAGAAATGACTCTTGCACTGTCATAAAAATGATACTGAAAATAGCTATTCCAAAGGCTTAAGACTTCAAGTACTTTTCTCTGGTTCAGAAGTGCATGGCCATCAACTGATGTAGCCTAGATCAGATCAATAGAAGAATTTTAACTGTGGATCAATCTTTGGCCTCCACATGCTACATAAAGTAATGCTATAAGGTTTCCTGATCTAATGCTGTGTTGCTGGGAAGGGACTCAGAGCTGCAAAGTGCAGACATCAGAAGAGCAGGGTTCACACTGGCTGTGTTTATCCCATTTTTAGGCAAGACTACGTTCTGCTTGTGCAACTGCCATTGCTTCTTTTTTTTCCCTGTGCTTACGACTTCTTTGGGTTTAAACAGGTTATCTGATCCTAGGGTCTGAGATTTTGCAAAAGCTCTTAGGGGATTCAGATTCTGAAGCAGAGGTGTTCTCTGGTGTCCATTCAGAAAAGTAATTCAAGGACTATCAGCTTCCAAGAGATTTTATCTTGGTGCATAAATTTTCTCTAACAAAAGCGTAAGCAGTTCCATACTCAGGTTGAAAGAGCACGTTGGCCATAGAATTGTACAAGACTTTTCTCTCCTTTTTTTCCTTTTTTTTGACAAGGCTATATTTTAAGCTAGTGTGTGAAGGGTTCAAAGAAAAACACTGACACTGGGTCATTCAAGTCTAATTTCCTGCTCCCGTAATATCGTTTTCATAATGTGTAGATCTGAGATCTGCACTGTTGCAGCATGACACAGCTTTGCCTGAGCACAGCTCTCAGGCTAGATGAAGGATCCTGTGCAGTATTCATGAGCAGTCTTCTCTTGAGCTGATGAGTGAGGTAGAGCCTTACAAAGGAATGCTCTGTGATACTGCAGTGGAGGAATTCCTCTTTCAGTGCATCTGCACCTGCAAACTGCAGCTTTCACTTGTGATGTTTTTACTGCATTACTGTAGCTCATCACCAGAGCTGAACTCAGTGGAGGTGTCCCTGACTGGTTATGGTGATTACAGCCCTATGTGATGGTTTGTAATCTTGCACAGGGACTAGTTACTGGAGGACAAAGAGCACTTTATTTTGCCTTTGAATATCATAGCAACTGTCTGACTGCAAAGGAAATCTTCAGTCTTCTGTTCCAGGTACTGGTGAATGTCCATTCAAAAGACTGCAAATTCAGGCTCTGCTTTGATCATATCTTAACGGGGGACCTTCCATCATTTTCTTATTGTAGTCTCAGTCTTTTTACATTTTTTCCCTTCTGTTTTCAGATTTTAGATCCTTCTGTTGTGCAGTCTTCTATTAGTGGAAACCTTTAGAAGTACAGGAGGGACAATTTTCTTCTCTTACTGTATCTGGCTCCACAGAGGCACACTTGACTGGTTTCAATGGCTGTCCCTTAACCTGAGGTTGGAGCATGCAAAATTGTTTGAAATTACTTTTTCAGAGGGTCTGTTGAGTGGTTGCAGTCTGAAATACTTTGAAGGTTCTAATGTAAACAAATTTAGGTTGATCTTCAGGCAGACAGCGTGTTGACACAAAGTTGCTCTCAAGTTGTTCTTTCCAGCTAGAAACTGGGGGCCTTTTTCTTCTTCTCAAGAATTACTTAATTCTTTTAATTGAATGGGAAGTATTTTCCCTGACCTTGTATTGAAAACCATTGAAATTTTGGCAACAGCAAATAAGCCTACCAAAAATCAGTCTGATGCAAAATAACTGACTTGGAAATTTTCAGCTTCAGTGGTTGTGGTTCCACAGCACTTGGTGGTTATGAAAGGTGTCAAGTGGCTATAATCATAGTCATCAGCACCTCTGCTGTATGTTTCCACCAAAACATGTATTTGGTCTCCTTTGTTAGGAATGTATGCGATGCTTAATTGCTGCAAGTCTCTCTACTGGCTGCATTGCACATTTCTCTGCGCAAAGGCGGTATCTGCTTAGAGGAGCAGAGCTACTCTGTGAAGCAAGAGGATGCTTTTATAGAAGCTTTCATTTTCTTCTCCTCTTGCTTTATTTAAAAATGAATTTTCCAAACTAGAAATACACTGTCATTCCTTACATAGAAAATCATTATCAGTGAGTTTCATTCCTCACAAAAGATATTTTGTATATGCAGTTTCCATGTGCTGTAAGAATTTTCATGGATTCTCCCAAACATATGGTTTTAAACTATATTCTCTATGCATCTTTAAAGCAGTAAAGTAGCTGTGGTTATGAGTGTGCTACATCAGGCTGAAGATGCATCTTGCTTAGAATCCTTCCTTTGTCCCAAAGTAGTGCTTAGGGAGGAGTGTGACTACGAGACATGCATATTTCCTTCTAATACCCTCCTGCCTTCCAACAGTTTGCACTCTTCCACAAGGTAGAAGAACTCGTGTCTGAGCAGTCACCACATAAACACAAAGGCAAAGTCTCTGGTATGGGTAAGGGACAGAAATAAGAGTGCTCATGTAACCTGAAAGCTGACATTTCCTGCTTTCTGAGATCTGAGCAGTGCAGCTTGGATCATGACTTTTCGTGTGTGTCTGTAGTAGGAGAGGTGAACATTTAAAGATGTGAGGGAGTAATAAGGGCATTTTAAAAACACACACAAAACCCACCAGGCTGATGAAGTAGAAATCTGTGTGCCTCTTGAGCTCATATGTTTGGTGTTTTTTTTTTTACTCAAAATTAGTTACTATTTCAGTTTTAAAATGGATTCTCTCAGCTATTTGGGGGCACAAACACTTAGCACACCCGGGAAATGCAACCTAAATGAACACAGTGTATGCCCATGTGAGTCTGTTTCAGTTTTCATACATGATTCAGACTTGTTGGTGTCCATGATAAATAAGGAATCATCAAAGAGTTTAGGTGGAAGGAGCCTTCAAAGGTTACCTAATCCACCTCCCCTGCAATAAGCAGGGACATCTTCAACTAGGTCAGGTTGCCCAGAGCCCCATCCAATGAGACCTTGAATGTTCCCAGGGAAAAGGCATCTTCTCTAGGCAACTTGTTCCAGTGCTTCACCACCCTCATTGTAAAGAATGTCTTTCTTTTATCCAGTCTAAAGCCTCCCTCTTTTGCTTAAAACCTATTACCCCTTGTTCTATCATAACACACTTTACTAAAAAGTTTGACCTCAGCTTCCTTATATAAACCCCTTTCAAGTATTGAGAGGCTGCAATAAGGTTTCCCTGGAGCCTTCACTTCTCCAGGCAGAAAAACCCCAGTTTGAGATACTTCAATCGACACTGATGGAAGTCTGCTTTGAAAGAGTAGCAGTATTTACTAACAGATCCTTACTGTTGCAATACATTTCTGACCTTCAGAGACAGCACTGCTGAAGAACTTACAGAGCCTTTTTATTTTGTTGAATTTGATGAATGATGCCTTGCTTTCATTTCCCTGACAGACTGTTTACTTTCACCAGGTGGGCTTCAAGGACTGACTCTTAGTTTAGTTTTTCCCCTTATTAGAGAGCTAATTAGTTGTCAGTAAAATAACAATTACAGTATCTGGGCATTTCTTACTTGTTCTAGAATGCCAGATGTCAGAATACAACTTAGAGGAAAAAGTGAAAACTTGGTTGCTTTTTAGTCCTGGTAGTCTTGAAAATTCAAGGCAAAGCAGAATATGAGTGAATCCTTCAGTAGTAAGCAAGTATTTGCATGTAAGCAAATGTTGTGTAAGCAAGCTCAAGCTAAACAGCATCCACTAAATCCTGTACAGTCTATTGCTGACTTGCAGAATTGCTGGGAACTGTTACACCAATATGATCATCCATCTGGCAGGAGAAAAAAGCTGTAAATTGGCATGCCATTAACACTTCTGTATGGTAAAAGCTCTGATATGCTGGATCTATTCTGTACCTCAGTGAATTACCCACAGTAAAAGAATAGTATAAACAAATGTAGTCTGAAACACTCACTTACACAAACCTGCAATTATAATTGGTAGCAGGAGACTGTGGGAAGCAGTATCTTTTGATAGCATCTCACAAAAAATACATCAAAATGATTAAACAGCTTTCCCAAAGAACTTGAGGGCTTCCTAATTCCAGACTATGTGTGAAATGTGAAAACAATGTGGAGCTTGGTGGTTTTCCAATAATTAATGCCTTTCTCTGGGTACAGAAAAGTGAAGCTGCCTAATTTGACCTTGGACCAAAATCATAGCTGGAATATTGAACATTTGTGATGTAAACCACTGTGACCAGTCATGCAGTTGTCCTCTGCAGGAGGTTATTGAAAAGCAATGAAACACATTGCAAAGGCAGTGGCCCAGCATGGGCCACGAGTTCATTTGACTCAGCTTCAAATCATTTTGCACTAACAAAGCTTGTGTGCATGAACTTTCTACGTCATCTGGCTCCCAAACCACACTGGAAGTGGGCTAAATTAGAAGTGGATTGGATTTGCCCTAAGAAAGTAGACGTGGATGCCCTTGTGTCCTCTTGCAATTCTTGCAAACACACAACATTTTCTAAGTAGTTCCATGTAACTCATACAGCCAGCAATGCAGTGGACTGATGCATTCTGTCCTGCTCTAGGGGCATCCAGGCAGGCTTCCATCTCTAGTTTTAGATATTGGTGTGTGGCTGCTACCATCCTGTGCAGTTTTAGGTTATGAGGAGATCACATATCTTTGTCCCTATTACTCCCCAGTCATGCCTCAGGCAACCGTATTGTGGTCATGTACTGGAAGTGCTCAGTGTAATTGACCCCTGGAGAGGCGAGCTTCACCGCTGCCAGCTGTCAGGCAGTTGCTTCACAGAGCTATAAAAGCAGGAGTCAGGGCAGGGGACAACCAGGGCTCTCTCCAGTGCCTTTGTGGAAAGGACTATCTGGAGTAAAACTGTATTTTATTGACTGTTGCCTCTTAACAATATGATGAGAGGTGTGATGCTGTGAGCTGAAAATCTGCATATCTTGTAAGATTTGCCATATTGCTTTCAAAACTTGTGGGGGGATGAATAATCTATGTCATATCCAAATCTGTGTGTTGCTAAAACTCTTAACCAGGTGGAGTCATTGACACCTTGAATGAGTTTGAGTTACAAGGGAAATCTGGACCGTGAATCCTGTATCCCAGTTGCCACAGCTATTTAAGACTATGTAGAAACAGAACTTAATGGAAGGAGAAATACTGTACTTAATGCCTTCCTACCCCACCAGTGCTGGACTCAAGCAGCAATTAGAGATGATGCAAACTCTTCAGTCCTCTTTCAGAGTGATAGGAAAGCTCAGGGGAAAGCAGACTTCTTTGGCTTTCCACTTGTGTGAATTTTTACCACTGTCCAAAAATAATAATAAAGGATTAAAAAAAAAATAAATCACAATATCACCTGACTGAAAGAGTTTTAAGAAGGGCCATGGAGATAACTTCTGTGCTTTACTTCCATTGTGCTATCAGTGTGAGAACGCAGAGAGCAACTTAGCTGGCAGAGAAGCAATTTCGCCTCCTTAAGCAAATGCTGTTCTCCCTTTACAGAGCCTTATGGCTCTACAATAAAAATGCTCTAATGTGAACAACTTTCATCTTGCTATGCTATTGAGTTTTCATTATTAAAAATAATAAATAATATCCTGAAATTTCATAGAATCATAGAATTTCATTGCATTTGTCATGTGATGTCTTTACAGTCCCCTCATCCTGTTTTGAAGCACTACTGCCATAACATCCAGGCAGGCCTTATAAAAAATTCAGAAAAGGGACTATGTGAAAATAACTTTGTAATAAACAGCTTATTAAAACTGAAGATATAAAATATGAATGAGAGCATGAATGTCTCAGTTATGAAAAACACTTTGCATGAGTTCACACTCAAGTTGGTGAGTGTATATGGGGCAATATTTTTCGTTATCACACAAGTAAAATGTCTTATCTGAGGACATGGATTTCCCAGGCATTGCTCCTGGATTGAAAATAAAGAATTTGTCTTTCTCTTTTCAAAATATCTTCCTTTCATAGAAGCTGTTTCATGTAACAGAGAGTATCTGATACTCCATATTGAAGTGCAGGTCTCTTGCTGTCAGAAAACTCTTCATTGTGTTGCAGAAGTTGGTCATAGCAAGAAACATTTTTGTGTTTCTGTGTCTCAGCTGGGTGCTGATCTCTCCTTCAGCTCCCTAAAATCCATTTCCTCCAGTGATTCTGGGACTTCTTAAAGCAGACTTGTACTAATTCTCTTTCCTAGGCAGGTGGTTAGTGAAAGGTTTTGCAAGTTTTGGGGTGTGTGCATTGAGTAGATGGCAATCCCAAAATGCTCTAAGTCAGAACTCAGGAGATGATCTTCTGTCTGTAGATGGGAATGTTCCTGTTGTCAGCATGCATGTGGGTGTAATGAACTCCGGGCACTGTGGCTCTTTCTAACCTTTTCCATTACCTCTCTCAAGTTAGCCCTTCACAGTGATCAGTATGGTGCTTTAAAGCCTGGTGAAAATACCTATGATCAATGTCCAAACGCAGTGGGAAGTGGCAGTAAGAAAGTTTCTTACTAACAGCTTTGTAGCATTCAGTAATTCTAACACTACAAACCATTGGCAACTTTCCTCATATTGACCACCTTTGTGACAGCAGAGTAGTTTCCTTGTTACCTGTGCATGCTTCTGTTACAGCAGTCCTGTAGCAACTCTGTTTACTACCCAACCACTCTGCAACAGCCAGGAGCTCTTGGCTAGCAGCAAGCAGGTTCTTTCCCATACTGGGAAAGTTACTTCACAGAAGGTGTTCACGCTGCGGAGCTGTAGAAAGGTGATTTACTTTTATCACGTGGTGTTTATCTCAAGTCTGGAATGATATCTTATCCCATTAGTTATTGTGCTTAGGTAAAGACCAAAACCTGGTAACTGTCTTTAGCGGTATCAGTGTTTTGTCACCCTTGCTTTCTCAGATACTCTTGCTGCCCTTTCATTAAAGCTTTTCCTCTGGAGTCTGGGCCAGCAGGCTAAATGTACTTGCAGGTAGAAGGGAACTAATACTCATTAGCATTTTTTCTATGTGACTTGACAGTTCTTCAGAAGCAGTACTGCCTTAGAGGTCAGAATTGCAGCACACACTAAGGGTGTGCCCAAGAAATTCAGCTGAACTGACACAGATGTACTCTACAACTATAATTAATGATCCCTGTGAATCAGGCAGAATAGATGTGTAAAAGTCCTTGACAGCTTTTCTGACTTGTGCAATGTGATATGCAGCATGTTGCCCTTCAGAAGTAATCCAAAACTGGACTTGAGATTACTCCATTTTGGCCTCTTTTTCACACAGTGTCTGTTACAGGGCTTCATAGAAATGACATCCCTCTAAGAAATGTGTTGCTGCTTTCATCAAACCCAGTATCCCAGTCATTTACACCTCTTTGTCTTCCTCATTTCCAGTGTTTTGAAATGTTGTAATACTTTTCTCATGTGGTGTAAGTAAGAGCTGAGACAGGTCTGGAAACAGCAGAATCCTTCAAATGCCTAGAAGTGAAAATTAAGTGAAATTGCCCAAGCCATAAAAAAGCTAACCAAACATCTCATTTCCAGTGCTTTTCTTCATTTCCACTGCTGAGAGAATGAAGTTAGTTAATAGTTTAGAACAGGTAAGAAGCAGCAGAGGAAATCCTTTCTGGCTGTTCTGGAAATGGACACAGAATTCAGAAGGGAGGGAGTAATATTTTTCTTACTTCTGAATCTGATTTCTGAGAATCCAGCTTGTGCTTTTACTTGTCAGGAAAAGATAATGGATCCTGCAAGTCACAGAATGGCTCAGAGATCATCTACTCCAATCCTCCTGCCATGGGTAAAGACGCCTCTCAGCTAGGCTTGGTTGCCCAAGGCCTTATCCAGTCTGGCCTAGAATGCCTCCAGGGAAGGGGCATCCACAACCACTCTGGGTAACCTATTCTAGAGTCTCAGCACCCTCATACTGAAGAACTTCTTCCTAAGATCCAGTCTAAACCTGCTCTCCCTCAGCTTAAAACCATTCCCCCTAGTCCTGTCAATAGACACCCTTATGAAAAGTCCCTCTCCAGCTTTCCTCTAGGCTCCCTTCATGTATTAGAAGGCAGCTATAAGGTCCCCCAGAGTCTTCTCTTCCCCAGGCTGAACAGCCCCAGCTCCTTCAGCCTGTCCTCATAGCAGAGGTGCTCCAGCCTTTTGATCATCCTCGTGGCCCTGTATGTGGCAGATATCCTATGTGTGTAGAGCTTGTGGCTCTGCAGTGTTGCTGTCAGTGATGTTTGCTCAGACATCTTCTGGCACTGTGGCTAATTATCAAGAAATGGCTTGTGCCTGTGATGGTAAGAGCTTTTACTCTTCAGGACAGAATGGCTGTTTTCACACCATCTATGGGGAACAGCCCCCAGTCTCTGCTCATTCCTAAACTGCTAAAATGTCCCAGGCCAGAATCATTCCAGGAACCGCTGGGGTGATTTGATAGTGGAAATGAGTGAGCTCTAATGTCTGGACAATGGTGGCACTGGTAACTTGGCTGTAAAGGACAGTAGTGGAGAATGCATGTTCTTGGAACCAGCTGCAGCCCTGTTTTCAGAGCATGCTGCATCAAGTGAGCTTCAAAGGGCTGCAAACCCCTCATGTTATACATGCTTAACCCATCCTTCTGCTGTTCTAACCTTGCTAGTTACAGAATTTCCTTTAGAGAAATCCAGTTTGGATCCTGCTGAGGGATACTGCAGGAGCTGTACACCAGTATGCAAACAATGTTGAGGGAAGTTCTAAGCAGCTAAGTATTTTTTCACTTGTCTCCTTGGTTTGCACATTTCAATCAGATATATTGATATACAAATTATGTAAGACTCCTGTATTCAGTAGCTGCTAATTGCGACCTTGCTAACTCTGTTGAATTTCAGGCAGCCAGGTTTGCTGCTCTCTGCCTTTATGGAATGGAATAAGCAAGTCATTGATGTTGGAAAGCAACTCTGGAGGTCACCCTGTCCAATCCCTTGCTCAAAGCAGGGTCAGCTAGAGCAGGCTGTCTAAGGCTGTGTCCCTTCACTTTTGAGTGTCTCTAAGAATGGAAATGGCAACTTTTCTGAGTATATGTTCTAATGTTCAAGCACATTCTAGATAAAAATGGTTCTTTAACTGGAACTTCCTGTGCTTTGATTTGTGACCATTGTCTGTTTACTCCTCCAACCAGCTGTTTCTGCACCTTGAAAAGCTCCCCATGAGCTTTCTCTTGTCCCAGCTGAGTAGTCTTAGTTATCTCAGCCTCTCCTTACCTGAAAAATGCTCCAATCCATTAATCATCTCCATGACCCTTTGCTGTACTGCTCCAGTATGTCTGTGTCTCTCTTGTACTGAGGATCCCGGAACTGGACACAGTACTCCAGGTGTGGTCTCCCCAGGGTCAGGTAGAGGGGAAGTATCACCTCCCTCAACCTGCTGGAAGTGCTTTTTCTTACTGCAACCCAAGAGGCTTTTGGCCACCTTTGCTGCACGGGCACATTGCTGGTTTTGTTCAATTTGGTATCCAGCAGGACCTCAGATCCTTTTCTTGCTAGCTGAATTTCTGACACCTTATGTGATCTCCTTCTTATCATTTAAATAGCACCAGGCTGCTAAGAGCAGATACAAGGTCTTGAAGACATGACTGGGAGTGCCTATGGCTCCCTGTATGCTGCAGAAAGAATCTCAGCTGGCTCATCTTCAAAGGTCATCAGAAAATTGCTTGGGAGCAGGCTAGAAATAACTTGATTTGGATCATCTTCTTATGCAACTGTGCCAAAGGATTTGTAGTTGATACTTCAATCTATAGACAGCTGTGATCCTGCTTACCATCCAGCTGATTAACTTCTGGGATATTGACAGGATTTCACACTGTCAGTGCCCACATGGTTCACAACATATTCCTTAACCAGTCTGAGAAAACTGCAGAAAAGAACTTGTTCCACTGGGAAGAAAAGAGAAGAACGCTGGTGAGAATAAAAACAGAGGAACAGGGGTGAGAAGAAAAACAGGTAGATTGTGTATCACAATGAAAACTCAAAGAGCACTATGGGAGACATATAAGTGAATTGAGCAAAGAAGATTTACAGATCAGGATATTTGTTTTAGAATTTTAATTATGCACTGGAAGATGAGTTATAAAGCTACAGTAATAAAGGCTGGAAGAAATGCAAAGGAGCTCTGCTCAACCAGCAATGTAGCAACAGACTCATGTCTGTATCAGTAAGACTGTGTATAGAATAGAATAGAATAGAATAGAATAGAATAGGATAGAATAGAAATAGAATAGAACTAGACTAGACTAGACTAGACTAGACTAGACTAGACTAGAATAGAATAGAATAGAATAGAATAGAATAGAATAGAATTAACTGGGTTGGAAGAGACCTTTGAGGTCATCTAGTCCAACCTATCATCCAACGCCATCTAATCAACTAAACCATGGCACTAAGTGCCTCACCCAGTTTCTTCCTAAACACCTCCAGTGATGATGACTCCACCACCTCCCTGGGCAGCACATTCCAATGGCCAGTCTCTCTTTCTATGAAGAACTTCTTTCTAACATCCAGCCTAAACCTCCCCTGGCACAGCTTGAGACTGTGTCCTCTTGTTCTGGTGCTGGTAGCTTTTCCAAATAGAAAATTATCTTCCCTAGCTTATAAGATAGCCAGCATAAACTGTTAAAGGTCCATCAGAGGTGAAGTGTATAGCTTTACAGGTGCCAGGCTTCAAGCTGAAACTCTCAAAGAGCAATGGTGGAGCAAAAAGTGCATCAGGAGGGATGTGGTGAATCCTTCCTTCAGGTTAGGAGAGTTGAAGCAGTCTGCGGTGCTTAAACTCTGAGCATGCTGCTTTTAATTTTCCATTTTTATTAACATGAATTATTGACATCATGAATATTAACACAAAACCTTTCTCAATTTCATTTTTTATTAGAAAATGAAGCGTGAAGCTGGTGCAGTCATAGAGGAAAGCACCACTGAAAGCTGCTTGGAGATAACAATGTAGAGCAGAAGGGAAGCAGGGGTACAGGTTGGGAAATGTAATACTGTGTGTTACTCAGCATTGGGATGTGGAAGCTTATTTTAATATTTAATAACATTTTTAATTTTGCCTTTTTTTTTTTTTTTTGTAATTTAACAAAGCAGTGAGTGTAAAATCTTACTAGAAAATAAAGTTCTCAGATTCTGTTCTGCTGGAGCCTGTGACGGCTCACGGAGCCTTCATAAAGCAGTATACTAAGCTGTCTTGTCATATTATGTAGGTCCTCCTTGCTTCCCACAAGGTTGGCATTAAAAAGAAATAGCTTTCCCCAGCATCTCAGAATGAGTGAGGTGACCCCCAGGATTGCCTTCTGAGGCATTACAAAACCATGAAAGATATGCATATCAATGGTTTGTCTTCCCTCATCATTGCATACTGAAGAACTGTGTCCTTGATGTGTATTTTGTGGTGTAGCACCTTTGGGCTATTGATTGGATTGATTAGTAGCAAATTAGAGCAAGCATCAGTACTCACAATTTCTGTTCCTTGGATGGGGAAGCAGGCTCCCAGAGCCTGTTTCATAGCAGTGCAATTCAAACTGCTCAGTGCATACATTCATCTGTGAGAGGAGGTTTTCTTCCTCAATTAAATGGCACATCTTAGAATCATAGA
This sequence comes from Dryobates pubescens, assembly GCF_014839835.1. Classification (NCBI taxonomy): domain Eukaryota; kingdom Metazoa; phylum Chordata; class Aves; order Piciformes; family Picidae; genus Dryobates; species Dryobates pubescens. Next base: position 13,365,921 of record NC_071625.1, on the reverse strand, counting down.
ATCATCCAGGTTGGAAAAGACCTCAGAGATCATCAAGTCCAACCTATTCTCAATACCTAACACCTCATGACAGCTAAACCATAGCTCCGAGTGCCACATCCAATCCTTTTTTTAACACCTCCAGGGACAGTGACACCTCCCTGGGCAGCACATTCCAATGGCCAATTACTCTTTCTGGGAAGAACCTTCTCCTCACCTCCAGCCTAAACTTCCCCTGGCACAGCTTGAGACTGTGTCCTCTTGTTCTGGTGCTGGTTGCCTGGGAGAAGAGACCAACCCCCAGCTGGCTACAGCCTCCCTTCAGGTAGTTGTAAAGAGCAACAAGGTCTCCCCTGAGCCTACTCCAGGCTAAACAACCCAAACTCCCTCAGCCTCTCTTCATAGGGCTGTGCTCCAAACCCCTCCCCAGCTTTGTTGCCCTTCTCTGGACACATTCCAGCAAGGCAACATCTTTCCTAAACTGAGGAGCCCAGAACTGGACACAGTACTCAAGGTGTGGCCTAACCAGTGCTCATTACAGGGGCACAATGACTTCCCTGCTCCTGCTGGCCACACCGTTCCTGATGCAGGCCAGGATGCCATTGGCCTTCTTGGCCACCTGGGCACACTGCTGGCTCATGTTCAGCTGCTGTCAACCAGCACCCCCAGGTCTTTTTCTGCCTGGCTGCTCTCCAGCCACTCTGACCCCAGCCTGTAGCGCTGCATGGGGTTGTTGTGACCAATGTGCAGAACCCGGCACTTGGACTTGTTAAATGCCATCCTGTTGGCCTCTGCCCATCTGTCCAGCCTGTCAAGGTCCCTCTGCAGAGCTCTCCTACCATCTAAAAGATCAAGGCCTGTCCCCAGCTTGTTGTCATCTGCAAATTTACTGATGATGGACTCAATCCCCTCATCCAGATCATCGATAAAGATATTGAACAGGATGGGGCCCAGCACTGCTTGAGTTCACGTGTACTTCCCCTTTGCCAGATGCACACACCAGTTCTGTTTCTAGGCTGAACTGCAGAACCCCTTTTGTTTTAGAAGTGTCAGAAGGTAAAACAGTTGTCTTTGGAATTCTTAAGGATTTCTCAGCCAGTTGGGTTGGACTCTTCAAGAATGATTATTGGGGTTTTGTGTGCATGTATGTAAGTTTGGTTATTTTTCTTGTGATAACAGAATATTATTCTTTTTTTCTGGAGGAAAACTGGTTCGTGTAATGTCCACCATTAGGAGTTACAGGAATGGCTCTTGTTTGAGTTTGCTGTAAAGAGTTCAGTCAATTCTAATGCTTTCCAAATTGACTTTCCCTTTCCTAATTTGTTCTGGGTAGAAGCTGTGCACTATAATGTATGAATGTGTGTTTACTCCTGAATAAATTAAGAGGAGTTTTGCCAGCAGGCATGGGCTGATGTGACTTCTTTTTTTTTTTTAATTAATAAAAAAATGAGATAGGTCCACACTGAGTGACATTAGATTAACCAGGAATAGAAGAACTCTGTGTCCTGCTGATGGTGGACAAAATCAAAAGTGTTGACAGATTCGCTCACTCCATCGCAAGCGAAAAAGACCTTGAGGTTGTTTATTTGAATAGGGAGATCATAAATCTAGCACACAGATACCAGCAAACAATAGTCTTAGATTTTGTTTCTTAAAAATTATGATGTGCCATATAATAGAAGTCCATTATGATATGTCTTTGTATCTTTATATATAGCTGTAGAGAATACATAATTCTGTATGGCCAGGAAGTAGGTTGTATGTATATACACCAAGCAATGTGGATTTATTGACTGCCTGCTAAAGGTTTACATTTATCCTTAATTTACTTTGTGGGTTCTATCAGGTGCTTTCTGAGAGCACTAAAAATGGTTGTCTCACATTTTGCAGTACATTTGAAAAGTGGTGTAATGTGATTTGTGTCTGAATTTATATTTCAGAGGGGAATTCAAGTTATTACTCTTTCCTTCTATTAAAATCATCAGGTCCTGAATATGTTCAACTGCAAACTAGTACTGTCTAACAGTCATTTACTCAGGGCTTGTGAGGAATCAATATAGTTCCCATCAGTACAGTACATTACTTACTGAGCCACTTCCAGTAATCACGGTGCACAATATCTCATTAACCCCTTACTTTCTCTGTATGGAACCAATACTGTCTTAGAATGAAGTTATTTTGGAATATATTTGTAAATCATTAGACACTAGAGTAATTATTTCCAGATTTAATACCTAAGGCAGTTAGGTATCTGTAACAGTTCTTTTTCATATTTTTATTAACTATCTGGATGAGAGGATCAAGAGCACCCTCAGTAAATTTGCAGGTTACACCAAGTTGAGCAGGGGTGTTGATTTGCTTGTGGGTCTACAGAGGGATCTGCACAGTCTGGATCAATGAGCTGAGGCCAGTTGTAGGAGGCTCAACAAGGCCGCGTGCCAGGTCCTGCACCTGGGTCACAACATCCCCATGCAATGCTACAGGCTTGGGGAAGAGTGGCTGGGAAGGGACCTAGCAGAAAAGGACCTGGCAGTATCAGTGGATAGGCAATTGAACATGAGCCAGCAGTGTGCTCAGCTGGCCAAGAAGGCAAATGGCATCCTGGCCTGTATCAGGAATAGTGTGGCCAGCAGGACTAGGAAGGTGATTGGCCCCTTGTACTTGGCACTGGTGAGGTGCACTTCAAATACTGTTTTCAGTTTTTGGTCCTCTACTCGAAAGACCTTAAAGTGCTGGAGTGTGTCCATAGAAGGGCAAAAAAGCTGGTGAAGGGCCTAGAGACCAAGTCCTGTGAGGACTGGCTGAGGGAACTGGGGTTGTTTAACCTGGGAAAAGGAAGCTGAGGGGAGACCTTCTCACTCTCTACAGCTACCAGGAAGGAGGCTGTAGCGAGGTGGATGTTGTTCACCCAAGTAACAAGTGGTAGGATGAGAGGAAATGGACTCAGGGTGCACTGTAGGAGATTTAGATTGGGTATTAGGAAAATTTCCTTCACTGTAAGGGTTGTCAAGCATTGTAATATGCTGGCCAGTGAAGTGATGGAGTGACAATCCCTGGAGGACATGCAGATGTGGTGCTTAGTGACACATTTTAGTGGTAGGCTTGGCAGTGCTAAGTTAATGGCTTGACTCTGTGATCTTAAAGATCTGTTCTGTGAACCAATGCAGCAGGGTGTAGGAGCCTCAAAGGTAGTAGTATCTGGGGAGAAACAGATGAGGGTAGCTAGCTGGAAGAAGTCCTTGAGAAGAGCCAGGGAGAACTCAGTGGCAGAAAGACATCTCCTGATCTGGTGAGTTTTTAGAGACCATTGTAGAGCAGGAGATATGTAGCTTGAAGGATTGTATCAAAATTGAGAGAATAGAAAATGACAGGTTTATTTGATGGATTGTGGAGAGAACTGGGAAAGATGATGCTAAATTGAGTAGTTGTTATGCCAAACTAAGTAATCTGAGTTAAATAGCTTCACAGATTTATCACTGACCACTTAAGTTTGTCAGAAACAGACAAATTTAGAAACAGAGTCATGTCTATGTTGCTAGTTATGTCTTTGAAAATGCAGCTAAGGTAAAAATTGTGTTACTTTTCTTTCATATCCTGTTCATGTTTGTGGTTAAGAAACGTGGAAGAAGGGCAGAAAGGCACAGGAGAACTGTGACCTGAGAGGAGTTTATGAAAATAAACTGGGTTTATTGTAGGTTTTTTGGCAGCAGTAACAATAGCCGTCACTTCCTCTTGTCAGAACTATAAGCAGACATGATGTGAAGACAAAGGATGTAGATAATATTCAGAAAATGCCTTTGTTTACTTAGTTGCTTTTTTGAGTTTGATCAGACATCAGTTGACCAGTATGACAGTGTTTTCTTTGAGAAACTTTACTGCAGAGCTGGCCTTATCCAAATCCAGCAAATAATGACTGAGAAAGAGCCAGAAAATCATCTTAATCTTCTTGGATGATGTTAGCAAATAAAGGCATGACCAAAGCTAATTTGATACATGAGGAGATGCCTTCCGATGCTTTCCTGTGCTTCCACTGGAGCCATACTGGAATAATGGGCCTCTCCCATTCTTGTGACTGACCAGAAAGTAATTCCTGCAGCTCCGAGAGAGTTTGCTGAACTTATTAACAGGATGAAAGCACAAGAGTCCTGGCTCTGATGCTGGAGAACTTCATCAGTTGGAGATCTCTGATACTCATCAAATAGTCACAGAATCACAGAATGTTAGGTGTTGGAAGGGATCTTTAGAGATTGCATCCAGACCCCTGCCAAAGCAGGATCGCCTTAGGGCAGGCCACACAGGAGCGTGTCCAGGTGGCTTTTGAAAGTCTCCAGAGGAGGCTCCACAACCTCTCTGAGCAGCCTGCTGCAGTGCTCCATAACCCTCACTGTAAAGAAGTGTCTCTTCATGTTGAAGTGGAACTCTTGTGTTCCAACTTGTACCTATTTTTCCTTGTCCTATCACTGGGCACCACCAAAAAGAGCCTGGCACTTTCCTCTTGATACTTACACCTCAGATATTTATAGACACTGATCAGATCCTCTCTCAGCCTTCTCAAGACTTAACAGGCAGTAATTTGGGAGCTTAGTGAATCCCTTGTTCCTGTTTTTCTAGGTTTGTCAGGGAGATCCATCCAGAAATACGATCAAAAGGCATATGACTGAAGTTTACAAATCAGGGAGCTACAGATAAGCTGAGTGTTGAACTGTTAACCAAATACCACAGTGCAAGTACTAGAGAACACTTGAAACAATTAGTAAGAACTCAATATACAGCAGCCAAAAATGGGCAGTGAGATTCTCAAATTTCCTGCTCCAGGATGCTGCAGAGGGAGACAGTATCAGGGATATCAAAAAGGTAAAGTTATGGACATCAGGGCAAAAAAGAGTTGTTAAAAACCACTGTACTCTCCAATAACCCTGTTATAACAGTTCTGGATGCTGGCACAGTGCTGAGGGAATGACTTCAGAAAGTAACTCTCCAAGTAGCTCTGCTTGAACTCTCCTACTGCCACTCCTGCAGATGGTGTGCCATTAGGGCATTTGTTAATATCCTTGTGTTCTCTTTCTTCTCCTTTCTTTCCTAGATTCTGTGTCCCATGGTAAGTAAACTGATACTCAGGTATACCTATCTTACTGGACTCATGAGACAAGATCATCTATCTTGGCCATATTTTGTGTACATTGTTTGCCCCCATTAGTGGTTTATCATTTTCATCAACTTTAAATTAGTCATAGTTTTCTTCAGGGTTTTGCATGAGAACAGCCTCTTACTATCTGCTCTCATTTCCCTTTATTTCTTCAGTTCTTTCTACAAGTTTAATAAGCCCTCTCTTTAACCTATTTATTCACCTTCATTGCGAGTATACTTTCAAGTCTTCTTACATGGTGTCCCTCTACACGTTTGTGAATTGACTGTGCAGCTTCACAGGCTCTTGGAGAAGGGTGGTAGGCTGTACCAGTGCAGAGAGGTATGACCAGATTAGGTACAGCAGACTGTGCCACATCCCTTGCTCCAGGGCCAATGCCAACTTCATTGGCCCAGTGTTCATATTCATATTAATGTTCTGTGGCATGCAAAGTTTCTCCCTCCATTCAAATTTTCATCTAATCCCAGCTTGATCAAATGAGATCTGCAGCAGCTAAGTCATATTAGAAAAAATTAGGCCATCAATCCATTATTAAGCTGGAAAGTATTTTAGATTCTGTGTCTGCCCTTGGGGTGTCTCAGAATATTCCACAGCTGATGTGTCCTGAGTATGAGAGGGCTAAGTTTTAGGTGCTAAAAGATGCATGCAGATACTGAGGGAGTTGGGTTTTTTCTAAAGCATTTCATTTTCAGCCTTACAATCAGCTAAAGCCAAGGCCTGGGTGTTCATGATGGCAGTGTTTATGGTTCTGTTGGTCCATGTGCTTTTGGAAAAAAGACTCCTGGTCTCTTTTAGGTCTGTAGCTGCCATATCTAAAAGGTATTCCTAGTTCTGTAGCGCTGGGAAGTTTCCCTGAGATGTAGGTCAAATTGCTTTACTTGTGTCCTAGCAAAGATCAGTGTACCCTCTTAGAAAAGGACCTTGTCAGTCAGGTTTTGAATGTTTCCAGAGACACCAACTCCAGAACCTTTCTAGACAATTGGTATCAGTGTTCAAGCACCAACAGAGTTCTTGGCACCAGATGATTGCTCTTTTAGGTATGTACAGTACTGGAGGTGGAAGCATCCAAAATCAGTAGTAGATTGCCAGGACTGATTGACCAATCCAAACATTAGTGATATATTTTCAAAGGCATGCCTTAGTACCAGAATAAAATGTTACTCAAGTTCTAACATGAATCTTCTTGTTGCCCAGGTGGCCAAGAAGGCAAATGGCATCCTGGCCTGCATCAGAAATAGTGTGGCCAGCAGGAGTGGGAAATCATTCTGCCCTGTACTCAGCACTGATTAGGCCACACCTTGAGTACTGTGTCCAGTTCTGGGCCCCTCAATTTAAGAAGGATATTGAGACATTTGAACATGTCCAGAGAAGGGCAATGAGGCTGGTGAGGGGTTTGGAGCACAAGCCCTGTGAGGAGAGGATGAGGGAGCTAGGGTTGTTTAGCCTGGAGAAGAGGAGGCTCAGGGGAGACCTCATTGCTCTCTACAACTACCTGAAGGGAGGTTGTAGCCAGGAGGGGGTTGGTCTCTTCTCCCAGGCAACCAGCACCAGAACAAGAAGACACAGTCTCGAGCTGCACCAGGGGAAGTTTAGGCTGGAGGTGAGGAGAAAGTTCTTCCCAGAGAGAGTAATTGGCCACTGGAATGTGCTGCCCAGGGAGGTGGTGGAGTCACCATCCCTGGAGGTGTTCAAAAAGGGATTGACGTGGCACTTGAAGCCATGGTTTAGTAGTCATGAGGTGTTGGGTGACAGGTTGGACTTGATGATCTCTGAGGTCTTTTCCAACCTTATTGATTCTACGATTCTATGATTCTATTCTATGATTCTAAGTGTTGAGGGCTACATAAGCCTGGGGATGATTGAATTTTCTTAGTTCAGGTCACTTAATGCATTCTTGAAATGTCATGTGGGTTTTTGCCTTCTTGTGTTGTCAGTGCCTCAACGTACACACTGGATTTGGTGGAAGAAAGAGTTAATTTAAGGCAGCTTGTGCAAGCTGCTGCGGGTAGTATGGGTCAAAGACATTTTTTCCAGTGCCATTGTGCTTTGAGCCTCAGCCACAAAGGAACTGGCATGCCAGGAATTGAAAAGAGATGTCTCTTCCAAAGGCAGTGGCTGGCATAGAAAACTAATCTGAATATAAAATAAAGAGTTGCCAAGAGGAAGTAAAGAGAAATTACTATATCCATGGCCAAAAAGAGGTGGAGGGCAGTGGGTGAGCATGGCCTCTGTCTGTCCTTTCATATTGTTGTTGCTGACTCCCTGCCCAAAGATGACATGTGTGTTGGCACTCTTTAAACCGATGACTTGTTTATTTTTTGTTTGCTTTCAGTTGCTTGATTGACATTGCAGACCATACTCCTGGACTGCTGTACTTCCTTTATAAATTGCTGTAAGATTTTTTTAGTGTGATAAGATGATTTAAAAAAAAATGGCAGTCATTATTACGAGGTGTATCACCAGGGGAACTGGACAGCTGGCATTGATCTGTAAGAGACTAATTTCCATATTTTATTATTACATTAACCCACAGGATTCTTATTTAGGATTTCAGAGGAAGTTTTCCTAAGCCGAAGGTCATCTTCCTTAGTGTGTAGTGCTTGAGAGGCATGGAAGGGCAGAAAATGCAGGGAAGTCTTTCTGCTCCTGTACTCAGCACTGGTTAGGCCACACCTGTGTACTGTGTCCACCAGTTCTGGGCTCCTCAATTTAGGAAAGATGTTGCCTTGCTGGAATGTGTCCAGAGAAGGGCAACAAAGCTGGGGAGGAGTTTGGAGCACAGCCCTATGAGGAGAGGCTGAGGGAGCTGGGGTTGTTTAGCCTGGAGAAGGGGAGGCTCAGGGAAGACCTTATTGCTCTCTACAACTACCTGAAGGGAGGTTGTAGCCAGCTGGGGGTTGGTCTCTTCTCCCAGGCACCCAGCACCAAAACAAGAGGACACAGTCTGAAGCTGTGCCAGGGGAGGTTGAGGCTGGATGTTAGGAAGAAATTCTTCCTAGAGAGATTGGCCATTGGAATGTGCTGCCCAGGGAGGTGGTGGAGTCACCATCACTGGAAGTGTTTAAAAAGAGACTGGATGAGGCACTTAGTGCCATGGTTTAGTTGATTAGATGGTGCTGGATGATAGGTTGGACTTGATGATGTCTGAGGTCTTTTCCAACCTGGTTAATTCTGTGTTCTGTATTCTGTAAAATGTATGTTCCCTGTCATTTTTTCACCTGGTCTATAGCATCTTGCTTTGTTAATAGTAATAACCCAGTATTTTACATCATGTCACAGCAAGATCACACCAACTGCTTCACAGAATCACTTGTGAGTGAAATCTAGCAATTTGGGCCAGCTGCTTGGTTTGGGGCAAACATTAAGCACCCCTTTAAATTCTTGGCATTTATCTTAAATTTTTAAATTAAAATAATCATAAAAGTTCTGTACTCGCTGGTGTTTTGTGAGGAAAGAGATTAAGGGCCTTATCTTGCTATGTTAAGTAACATTTTATGATGAGCTAAATTGTGCTGTTCATCCCAAAGAGGCTGAGTTGCAGAGGGAGTAACTTGCTCTTGGCTGTCTTATGAGCCTGAGAAATTGAAGAAGTTATTTTTAATAATTAAAAAGTGCTTACAGTTCTAGTCAGAGCTAGAGGAGGCAAAAAGGTGAGTCTGTTAAAAAAAGTTAACCAAACAACATGCCATTTGCAGAGGTAGTATTAGTGTAGTTCCTTTGTATTTTGCAATATTGTCCAGGGCACCTTTGGATAGCAAATGTTTATACTGTGAATCAGGGGTCAGTAGAGGACTGCAGGGAACTCCTCTCTTTACTAGGTCACAGCAGTGATGAAGTCCAAAGAAAGTGAGTTTTGGGTTTCTTGCTAAGGTAAAGCTCTTCTTGATGCTTGGTTCTCTGCAAGTCCAAGTACTTCCTTAGTGTTGGCTCAGGTAATGTGTTGCCTTCCTCCTGTTTACTTACAGCATAGCAATGCCCAAAAGATGGAGTCAGAGTTCCACTAGCAGAATCAGGGAAGTGTGAATTGCTTGATTTCTTTAACACCTAGAATCTGTGTAGAACTGTGATTCAACATTAGCCTCCTAATGGTAAAGATAAGTCACAAACTGGGAGGGGAGGGATTGCCTGCAAAGACCACAGGCTTCTTACAGTCTTTTTGTAGTCAGCCAAACGTATTTTTCAGAAATTACTGAGATGTAAATGATGCTGTGAAGGGAAATTCCTGTCTCTTTTTTCCTGGTTTTCCGTGATAGGTTACTGTTGAGAGGGATTTGGAAGGCTGGACCATGAACTGCTGGGCTGTTACACCATAGGTATATCTGAATTGCAGTTCATACTCATTATATCTTAAATTGATTAAATGCTACCTGTAGCCAGGTGGGGGTTGGTCTTTTCTCCCAGGCAACCAGCACCAGAACAAGGGGACACAGTCTCAAGTTGTGCCAGGGGAGGTTCAGGCTGGATGTTAGGAAGAAGTTCTTCACAGAGAGAGTGATTTGCCATTGGAATGGGCTGCCCAGGGAGGTGGTGGAGTCGCCGTCCCTGGAGATCTTCAGGAAAAGCCTGGATGAGGCACTTAGTGCCATGGTCTAGTTGACTGGATAGGTCTGGGTGATAGTTTGGACTGGATGATCTTGGAGGTCTCTTCCAACCTGGTTGATTCTATGATTCTGTGAACAGCAACTGCTTGTCTAAGATGGCACAAAATGCCTGTTTTACATACATAAATGTCTCACAAAGCACCAAAGCAATACAGAAAATCAAAAGAAAAGGAAGGAGTGGAACAGAGATCTCTAACAGTAAGGAAGCACCTAGTTGGTGAAACAAGTTTCTCAGACTAAGGTATTTCAGGGCTGAGAATTTTTTTTCTGTAGCAAGTGATCCTGTGAGAAGGAGAATATTTGCATTAATGGAAACCCTTGGGTGATCTTTCTTCTTGCCTTTTGCATCCAGGCCGTGCTTTGCTGAGGCTTACTGACAAAAAGCTTGAACGAATGGGCATTGCCCAGGAAAGCCTGCGACAGCACATTCTGCAGCAAGTCCTTCAGCTGAAGGTTAGAGAAGAAGTCCGAAACCTCCAGCTGCTTACACAAGGTATGAAAAACAATTTGGATATGGACAGTTTCTGAGATCAGATAGGAGAAGTTTGCCTGAGGGCATAAAGGTGACTTGACGTTCTCCCGCAACAAATGACCTGTGAAAATGTCTCCTAGACTCCACATGCTTGCCAAGGTGGGAACAAAAGGTAAAATAATGCATAAATAAATAGAGATGTTCAGCTGCCTGTTTTGCCTGATGAATAGGCTCCATCCTCAGCTTGCTGGTAGTCTTACTTAACTGTCTGCTTACTAGGATGAAAATAACTACACCCAGGGCCCAAGCAGTGAACACACCGTCTTCACAGACATTGCACATTTTGCATTAGTTGTTTGCTTTCAGTGTTAGATAAAAGAGTAATCTTTGTAACCTGTTTTATGGTGAGAACTGTCAGTGGAAAATTACCTGTTAGACTGGTTTCTCGCAGATGGCTGATTCCTTTCTCGTGTTGGAGTAGTTTTATTGCCTTGAATGGAGTTGCTTCTAATTTATGCTGATAAGGAAACGCAAAACTGGGCTCAATGCGGAGATCTTGGTTAGAAGACAGGGAAGAAGGAGTAACAAAAAAGCTTGTACTTATTTTCTAAATTAGGTTAGGATGTTTTATGATGACTTGTGTTATTAGCTCTCTTTTGAGGCCTTTTAAGAGCTGTGGCAACATGAAAGAAAAGCATTGTGGGAAGCGTCAAGGAACGTTTAGACTGTGCTCTGCTGTATATCTGCAATAGTGTCTCAACGTTGAGTGCTGTTTGCTAGTCCAGTGAGATAGCATGAACCACATACTGTTGTGGTGCTTTGGTTCAGTGCCCATTATATGTCACACCATATGAAAAAATAGAGTTCTTCAGTACATGCAGTGTATTTTTAACAAAATGTCCTTCACACATGACATTGTGTTCCTGATTAAGCCTTGCTCACTGTGTTTGGGGAAAAACTCTGATTAGTCCAGCAAGCTGCATTTTATCTGAAAGCACATATGTCTCAACTGAGTTACTCCTTCAGGCTTGGTATCTTGTGGATTTTGATGAGGAGCTTGAGGAGTCTTTCATTTTGCCATGGTCTGTTAATATGAGCTCACCTCATCTGTGTCATGTCAAAGACAGTGCACATGCTGAAAGCATGTCTTCCCCAGGTGTTTAGACTTGTTCCTTTTCCCTTCATCCATTCATCCTTTCATGCATTATTCCTACATCTTTTAATTCAGCATTGCCCAGGTTCTTTCTTTCCCTGTACCTGGAGTGTTACTTGAGAGTTTGCCAGATTGTAAAGTTCAGGTCACCAACTATCATTCTTTTAAGCTTGCTTCCAGGAGCTGGGATTTTATTGATATGGGACAATAAAGACCCACTAGCTATAAATTTGGGTCAGTTGATCACCACAGTCCAGACAGATATCTTTATAAAGAGGCATTTGGTATTGAGAACTATATGTTTCCAGGCTTATCCTTTATTGCTTCTTCCTGGTTCCCCTCTGGACATTTCAACTGGTGTATGAGTCATGATCAGTCAGACAGTGGCAACTGCCATTTCAGGCAATTCAGAGCAGCATCCTTTGAGATTTATTCCTTGCCTATGCAATTTGGGATACAATTTTGAACTTTGGTAAGAGGATGAATAAACACATGCTGGACTCTGAAGGACAGCCTAGTGTCAGATATATAGATGTGTCTCTGCCATGTAGGGAGAACATTGTTTCTTAGTCTGATCATAGAAAGACATGCCACCATACATTTTATGAAAGCCAGCACAGGTGTGCAAAAAGCTGGTGGTCACCTCCTGCTGTTTTCCCCCACAATGGTGCTGGCTATTGCAGTGCACTTCAGCTCCACTTCAGCCTTCTTAAGTAGAGCTGAAGTTAAGGAGCAGCATAACAGTTCCTAAAAGATTCCCTTGTGCAGCAGAGCTGTGCTAATCATATGATGCCTAAGTAGGGGGACAGTAAGTGCTAGGATGACAGCAGTATTCCTATCCTTGGTCACCTCATTTACACCAAGTTGGAGTGTGTCTGTTGAAAGCACTTGTTTGCAAGTACCAAGGTTAAGATACAGTTTCTCAACTACAGTGCAATCTGTAAAGCTGAGTATATGTCAGTTCTGCAAAACTGATTCTGTCCCCTTGCCCAGTTTCTTCAAACCTTGCCCACTCATATTCTCGTTATGGTTTATACATTCCCAATCCAGGTTGTTACTGCAATAGCTTTCTGGAAGTCCTTTTCTGTTTTGGAGAACAGTTGGCCAATGTTTTTTTTTTTCTTTCTCTGAAAAGTATCACATTTTCATGCCAGCAGTTTCTGTGTTTTGGAAGTTCTAATTGCAAAATGCAGGTCACAGTCTAGCAATAGCTGTCCTCCAAAATGCCCTCCAAAAGGAGAAGGAAAAAAAGCCCTCTGTCCCTCAGTGAGATCAGGAGATTGTTAGGGGAAAGAAGCCGTTACAACTCCTTTCTGAATTCATTTAGCACACAGGCTGGGTTGCAGGCAATGAGGTCCTAATTCAGAGCCCATTGATGTCAGCAAAAAGATTTCCACTGACTTTAGTCCATACCCCAGTTGAAGCTGAATTGAACAAGGGAAGTTTTTTTAAAAGCATTATGTAATATCTATCAGGTATTTTAAGTGGTTTTGTGTTCTGTTGTCTGCAGAGCAAGTTAACCTCATTTTAAAAACTCACCATAGAACTGGAATTCTTTTCCATTTGTCTTTTCAGAACTATTTCATTCTTCTTCATTCAGGACACACCATCCAAACTGTTCCAGGGACCTTAAAGCCAGAATAGTATGTGATTGTGTAATTGAAAGCTTGTCTGCAGTTCTAGGAAGACTTTTCTTTGGAGTAAGAACTGCCTGACTGAGGCTGTTATCAACAGAAATGCTATTCCAACCTCCACTAGTACAGAAGGGCATGGGCCCAACTACTGATCTGTGCTTTTTTACTGACTTAGTGATGTTGAGGAACTCATTTGACAGAGTATCTTCCAATGCCTCTTGGGGAGAGCTGCACACTGTTGGAAACACTATTGTTGTACTGTTATCACTGTAAGCCTGAGCTGAAAGATATTTTTTTTTAAGCCTTACACAACTACACAGAGAAGAAGTTATTTTGAGGTTTTTCAATGCAAGTCCTGCTTTTGGCTAGATGGAAGAGACTGTCCTCAAAGTGGTTGAACAGTGCTATGTGTGATTCTGAGCAAAGTGTCCATGACAGCAATCTGTTAATAGGGCTGATCTTAAGAAGCATTTTTGGATTTGGATTAAAAGATACCTCCATTTAAGATATGTTGGATCCCCTCCTAAGCCTTCCTGTGAATTTCATATAGTGCAAAGTGCTACTGAATTATGCTGCCAGGCCACAGAATGTGCCAAATTTTCTTCACACACACACACACAAAAATTCTCCTGCTAGCAAACTGTGTTAGAATAAAGCTTTATGCTTCATTGAAAATCACCACAGCTGTTGATACCTGTTGAAATTATTTCTTCAGTAAATTTTCTGCTCCTCCTGCACTGGTGTTCAGCTCCTGAAAAACATATGTGCCAAATGATAGCCACAATAAGTCAGACAGTTTCCCTTCCTTCAATTTCCAAAACTGGCTCATTCAGAACCTATTATAGCACTGTATTTTTCCAGGAAGGGAACTAGAAGGCCTTCAGAGATGCAACTCATCTTCTGAGGAAAGATGAAGTAAGAACCATGTCTGCTAGTGATGGATCATGCACTGGGTTTTAGAGGAACCTTGTAACGGAAACATTGCCTTCAGGGTCCATGTGGTGTATGAAAACCAGGACCATGAAAGCTGAAATGTGTTATAGGGATTTTTACAGCCTCTTCATACTAGAGTAAAGGCAGGCTTGATCAAAATTTGAGCTGCTTGACACTGAACCCTTCCAGGCTGTCAGAACCATGATTCTAGTTTCTGTCCCACCTTATCTGCTTCTTTCTTGAATGTTAAAGGTGGGTGGAAGCTGAACATTGCCATTCCAGCTTGCATCGCCATGTGTGAGAGAATTTGTTGTCATTTTCCATAATCAAAGCCTCAGAGTACTAGACTAGCTCCCATCTTCTGAATTCCCACGTATGGAGATGAAATCTGCTGTGGTAGCTCTGCTATACAGCATGAATGACTGAGAGTTACACATCTGCCTAAAACATGTCTTGAGTGGTCAGAAAAATTGAGAACCTTGCAAAATGTGGAAGTGAAAGTCATTTGGAGTTAAGACAATTGCATCTAGCTGTTCTCCTGCTATGTGGGCCACTGTGGATACTGTGGTATCTGAGCTGCTGTTGCCTACTGTCCGTCATGTCCCTTGAAGACATACTGCCTGAGATCAGCACATTTCTTTGTCATCGCTGTAAAGGAGTCAGAACAACTGAGATCTGTGGTAGAAGGTCATCCTGTTACAGTTCCAGGATGTACTGTTTTCTTTCCTGGGTATGTACTGGACTCAAGGTTTTGGCACCTGAGGAATCATGAGTTCCTTCCACCAGAAATACTCTTTCTCTTGCCTGTGAAAAACAGCAGATGTGGACTCTACAAGCACTCCAGGTAGACAGGGTGTTTGCCTTCCCAGGCAGCTGGTGGGGGGAATGTGTAGCACTTGAGGAATCTCAATTTCAAATCCTAGTGGTGGTGTTCAGAGGCATGTGGCATTTCAAATGTTAACTGTCCTCTTAACAGGCACCCGTTCTTTTGTTTTCGTTGTCTTGACCTCACCTTTTTCTTCCCTAACCCTGAAGCTTCCAGCTAGTCAGGAAGAGCCTTATAGCACAAACAAATGTGAGCCTTATAGCACAAATGCAAATGTTTCTTGCATATGCTGCATACATGGCATCCATCCAAGGCCCAGAAAAAAACACTTCATATTTTAGAAGAGCTCCAGCAAACTTAATTCCCATCTGATTTCATTTGTTCTACACTGCTGTTACTGTCCAAAATCTCTGAAAGACCATTTGAGTTGAACACAAAGTATAGCATGGAAATGCTGTCTGAGCTTACCCAAAAGTAGGAGTTTGTCCCTTATGACAGCATTAAAACTGTATTCCAGAACTCAACATACTGTATTGCCTCATTGTAGGTAAAGAAGTCTTTACCTTCCTCTTGATATGGGTTCATTCTCACTTTATATCCTTTTCTTGTGTACCAATGAAGGAATCCCAGCGCTCATACTTAGTGCTGCTCTTCCAAGAATGTGAAATGCCTTTGCTACCACCCATTAGACTACAAAAGAGCAATCTTTGTTTTATTTTTCCCACTCCCAGTCAAGGACATTTTCACCACTTACAGAGGACATAGACTTTGGAGTCAGAAGCTGTGGTTGTTCCTGAGAGATTTTTCAGGCTTCAGGTACTGTTAAGACTTCTGAAAATCAATTTCTTCAGGTTACAAGTGTGCACTGAGGGGTTCTCCAGCTTTCATTTGTTTTATCCAAGGCAGAACATTGTATATGGAGTGTGTATTTGGGTGCAGATAAAATGTTTAAAATACATGCATCAGTGATGATAAATATCAAATTCCATCTGTGGCATCAGCTATTTGAATTTCACCTGGCTGGTTTCTAGCCCAAGAATATACTTTGCAGGGCAATCAAAGGTCCCTGTTAGACCATTGATTTAGTATGGTTCTGTTAGTTACCTTTTAGCTCTTGCTGTGATGCTAATGCATATTCATATGTGATGCTAATACATATTCATATCAAATAACCAAGTGATTCATCTGGCAGGTAGAGTAAGTTCCAATACACTGGACAATACATTGGATAGGTTTAGCACAGAATTGTCCTTCAGTAGGCCTCGTCTGGAGTATGAATAAGGCAACATGCATGCAGCTATGAAATTGTGTAGATGAACTCCTATGACAGGATTTTAGCTGTATAATATTATGATACATTTGCATTTTTATCTGTTTGCATAGTTAATATTGCAGCTCAGTCTACTGGGAATGTGTTATTAGCTGTTTTGTATGATTGCAAGGACATGATTGCAGTTGTCTGGGTTTCTTACTATTTTATCAATGTAGATTTTTGTTGGTTTTTTTTCATTCCTGCTTTTCAAATTTCTCAGGAGTCAGTCTACTGGAAAATTTGGTCTGGAAAGTTTAACCCTTCTGAGCTAATGCGTATCCAAAACTTTCTTACAGGTTTGACAAATAGATATTACACTTCTATATACATCTACAAACACACACACACATATATGTACACATCTCCCTGCTCGTGTAAATTGGAAAGAGAAGGAGAAAAACTGCTTAAGGTTTAAGGAAAAAAACTGCTTAAGGTTTAAGAAAAAAGTAATTGCAATGTTGTTTGTTCTGCAGTCAGTCGTGACAGACTTTCAACTAAATAGGAAAGTTTTGAGCAGTCAGAGGCTGTGATTTAACAACAGCTGTTCGTGAGCAGTGCCAGTAGAAATCACTCGTTTTCCACCCAGCTGAAAAGAACAGGCTGGTGGAAGGGATTCCAGGAATAGGTACAGTCTTTCACAAAGAGTTTAAATGAATCAGGTCTACATATTGTAAGATGGTGCCATTTACAGTGTAACATATTTGTCACTTCTGAGATTTTTCCAGAAATCAGACACAGAATAAAATTAGGGTTGATAAAGTTGTTTTATAAAATAACTGAGGAAATGGGAGCCCTAATGACACTTCTGACCCCTTTCACTGCTGGGCTTCTGGTTCAAAACCTCACTGTATTTATTGGCTAACACCTTCAAGATCAAGCTGAGCACTGGATGTAAGAAAAGAAGAAATGCTGTTCTTGGTCAGATGCAGTATCCTTCTGTCCCAGTACTCTGCCTGTGACAGTAGCAGATGCTGTTCAACCCTAACCCTGGCCCCACTCTGTGGTGCCATCCTCTTAGGCCCCAGAGCATTAAGAATTGCAGCATTAGGAAGAGTACTTCTCTGCCTAGTTCTTTTATTATCCATTGAATATCTTTCTCTGTCATGAAACAAGTTGTTCACAAGTTTTTTTACAAACTATAGTCACTGGCAGCCTCAGTGGTGCTGCAAGTGCCAAAGCCTAACTTGGCGTGCCTTCAGTTGGGTGTCTTCTGCCTTCCATGGAGTCTCTAAGCATGCAGAAGTTACTACACATCCTCTGTACATCAGACACACCAGTCACACCTCAGACACATCAGATAAATGATGCCTTTTGCTCACCATTGGTGATTACAGATGCTCAGGATGGCTGCCACATGTATTTGCTTACACAGTAGACAGCTAAAGGTAGGTGAGATCAATATCTCACTCATTATGTCCAAACCCCTACACTGAAAAATGTTGGTCTGGAAGCTGGGCGAATTGCCCTCTTTACTCAGTTTTGGTGACACTTAGCTTTCCGATTTTATGAAACTGGTTTTGCTGACACCTGCACAAATGCACTCTGTTTGAGAAGCCTTCCACCATCTTGGCGCCTTTAAGAAACGTAAACCACATTCAAGCCTTTTTGAAAATGTAAAGGAAAATTTTGCTGGTTTGAATTCCTGAAGGTGAGCGCTGCCAAATAGTTCAAAAGCATTTTTCTTCCTGTTGTTACTAGCATTTATGGCCTGTGCAGTAAAGTGTTATAATTAGTGTAAAGATTCAAGGGAGGCAGAAGAAAAGCCCTCTGCTTTTTATGCCTTTGTAAAGTTGCCTTTCTAAGTTGTGTAAAAAGAGTCTGTGTTGTTTAAAAGCTTCTCTCTTCTTTTTCCTATTCACATCCTTTAAAAGCCTTTCTGTAATGTAATTTTAAAAATGAATGTGATTCTATTCAAATAAAAGTTTACTCTTAGTGGCTTTTATGCTTCATATGATAGAGCACCTTCATTTACTTGGTTATACATATGCAGTCAGCAGTGTTATGAACTTTTTCTTTATTACTAAGCAGTGTGTGCAGATCTCTGGCAACTTCCACAAAGGAAAGGGTACACTTTTTAAAACTCTTTATTTGATGGGGTCATAAAACATGGGTACTAGCCCAGTGTTTTATGACATCCTCAAGTATGATTAACAACTTGAACTATGCTGGTTCCCCCTTAAGATCAATATTATGGAATTTTCCCAGTTATTACTTGAATGGATTTTAATTGAAATTGATTCTCTATAAAATAATTAATTGGAGTATATTAACAGTGATCCTGTAGGCCTTAGTGTTACAGACTTGGAATTCTGGAAAAAAAAAAATTCTGAACAGCTTTTTAAAAATACCTAATTTTCTTCTCTGCAGCCTAAATGCTCATAAAGCACCTGTATTTATTTATTTATTTATTTAAGTGCTCATTCCAGCAGATGACAGCATAAATACAGCAGCCTTAATTTGCAACATGAATGTGAATGGAAATGTGGCAGGGAATTGTTTTTTAACAAATACATTTTTCTGTTGGCAGTTCAGCAACGGCTATATTGTGTGATCCTGAAATGTAACTCATATCCTGTTCTAGACAGCATTACCTTTGAAGTTTTAATCAGCAAAAATACCTCCCAGTCACCTGACTTACTGGAAGTTGCCTCTCCAAAGAAAGGGTGCATTGAGAAAATCTGTAGTGAGTGGCTCTTGAAGAACTTCAGTGGTTTCCCAAAGGTATCACCTGTATGGGGGGCAATGGTTTCAAACTAGGGAAGAGTAGATTTTGAGAAGATGTTAGGAACAAGTTCTTTATCATAAGGATGGTGAACGCTGGAATGGGTTGCTCAGGGACATGGTTGAGGCCCCATCCTTGGAGATATTCAGGATGAGGCTCAGCACGGCTCTGGGCAGCCTGACCTAGTGCTTACTGCAGAGGGGGTTGGACTAGATGGCCTTTGGAAGTCCCTTCCAACCCAAACCATTCTATGATTCTATGGGTGTTGAGGAAGTCTTTGTTTTCTCACTGTCAGAGTGATGAGTTGAATTTTAAGCAAGTATGTACATGGCAAAACCACACAGTTCTGAAGCTCCTCAATCACACTGTTTCGTCCACATCCTGGAGCTTATTCTCAGTTAAGCTTATCTACATCATTGGAAAAGTAGATGGTCTGCATGCATTTGGCTTGTGCATTGACTTCCACCAGACAACAATCTGATGAGGAAACAGCAGACTCAGGATTGTGGACATCATTTTATATCCAGATAGCCTGGCATAAACTGTCGGGGCTCGTGAGTTGGCATACTCATTCAACTATACAAGAGGGTTGGACCTCTCATACTCAGGAGCTGTAGGAGCAAGTTAAAGACTTCTGTATGTGACCAAAAAGGCATGTCAAGGTTCACCTTCAAGTTTGAGCAGTCTAAAGGTGTATACATTGGCATAGTCCTGGAGTTTTGAGTCCTCTCCAGTAGAAATAGGATTCATATCCTCACAGTCAGTTCATCTGGGAAACCCTACTGCCATCAGATGGCATTTGATGACGTGAGATGGAATTGAAACAACTCCAACACTTGGGTCTTGAAACAAGTAATTTTGCCATAGTCTTTCATTCTTTACTGAGACCAGATGGGAGACTTACTGCTAGTAATGTCAGATAGCAGACCCTGAAGCTTTGTCATTGGATTTTTGTGTTGAGAGAGCGCTGTTGTGCCAGGAACTGGTTTTTTTTGAGAGAGACCTGAAAGAAAAAGTCTTGCGCAGCAAAAAGAAGAGGTTCCTACTTAGTGTGTTCAGAGAGCAGTAGTGCAAAGCTTCTGTTGTTAAAGTTTACTCTCCAACATCCACTGAGCTGTATGGGTTTTGTTTTCTTTGCTCTTTGGCATGTGTCAGAGTTACAGATGGAATGGTAATCACACGTCCTTCTTTCTTTAGAGCGTTAGGACATTTTAATCTTCTTGAGGAATAAAGAGGAAAGCTGCCTTTCTTAATCTTTTTGTCTTTCATTCCTTCCAGAACTCCTGAGTATCTGAGGATTGCTCTTAAAGTTAGGCCAAGAGATTAATATCTCCTGGTATCATTTTCTCTTGTTGATTTTTCTTTTAGCCTGAGTTTACAGGGCTTAGTAGACTACAGTTGTCTACTGAGGAATTTCCTTAGCTTGTTCCAGGAGCGAAGCTATGTGGAACACTTTTCAGCCATTCCTTCTTATTGTCTGTCATAAGGTACCAAGGTGGTACAGCTGTATTTAAAGAATCTTGACTGTAGGGAGGAGCAATCAGCATTGTCTTAGACAGTGGACTAGTTTTTATAAGTGTCAAGCAATTAAAGATGGACATTTGAAAATTCCTTACCCTGATCACTCCCACGGTGTTCACAGCAGTTACAATTCTCAGTCCAAACTTTAAAGACTTTGAAGCAAACAAACTATGTTTCAGATAAAAAGGGACAGGAAAGAGGAAGGGAGAGACAGTCCTACCTCTTAAGCTCCACTGAAAAATCTGTTGCTTGCCCACCTGAGTAGTTTCTGAATGCATCTTTCTCTAGACTCCCGAGTTGCTGTAATGTGTCCAGCAGTGCAGGTGCCATCCATTCTGTTGCAGCTGTTGACTGTGACACTAACCACTGATACTGTTGACTTTTGTAGATCTCTACTTAAACATGGAGCATGGGTTTTTGCGGGTCATAGAAAAGCAGCCAGCCCTTACAGCCCTTCCAGGTAATGAATGTCTTTTTGCTGGGATGTATCTTCATCAAATGAGACCTCTATGAACTTATTTTTTGCCTTTTTTTAGAAATGTTTCCTCTAGGTGTAGATTTTTTTTTTTCCTTTCAGCTACTGTCATAGAAAGAGTGTTTTATTTTTATCAAATCCTAGTAAGCTCTTTCCAGTGAATTATTATTGTTTGCTGATAGTTACTGGCTAGAATTGTTCGTTGATAAATTTTCTTTCTCCCTTCTTAAATATCAGCTGCTGTGATAAGCACTAAAATGTGTGACCATTGCTTTGTCAGCAACTCCTATGTTCATATATTATACCATTACTGCTATTCTTGAGATCTTTTGGTTCCCTCTAGTAATGGGAATGTCACTGTGGGAATTTTACTGTGCTTCTATATGGCTTATCTGATTGCATGATGGTAGGAGAATATATGTTGTACAGATCTATTCAGTGTTTTCTTTGGGTCTACATGATCAGAATCCAGGCTGTTTTAGGTGAGGTATGTAAACAGACCCTGAGACCACAAGAGGGGAATCCTTTCATCAAGGATGTCCCTAGGAATTAGGAGCACCTAAATCTATTGTCTTAAGTTTCTGCTGCTTATAATTAATGCGGCTGGAGTCTTAGGGAAAGTCTTTAGCTGACTAAGATTTGATCCATACTCTTCATCCCCACATTCTGTATCAATTCTAGCATAGTGAACAAATAGCAAGAGTAGCTGCTCTACTAAGAGGAATGTAAATTTATGTCTGCCATCAGCTATGGTTTGGTTTTATCCCAATTATCTCACTCTGAAAATCTGAGACCTCAACTTTGCTCTCAGTTCTGTGAGGGCAAATGAAGGAGCAATGCTCCATTGATTTCAGCGACACATGAAACTGGCTGAAATGAGAGCAGGATCAACCCCATTTTTCCTCTACAGCATGAGACTATAAAGCCCATTCAAATCATTGAAGGGTACCAATGACTCTGCTGACCTCTGGATCAAATCCATAAACCTTTTTAGGAACTTAATTAAAACCACAAATAGAGAAACAGAAGTGTTCTGTTCTCTCACCTAACATAGTTCTTTCTAAAATAAAAAAATATGGTCTCACATCAATTTTATTGTATTAAAAAATACAATTTTGATATTTAATTCTCTTTAGAACTTTATTCTTAATTATATAAAGCCTATTTTGCACTTGGTCTCAAAAATCTCTTTTGATGAAGTGAACTCCCAATATTATTTGCAATCCTAATTTTGTAATCACTGTTGAAAATGAAACTCAAAACGCTGGCTTTTATCTCAGGCTTTTTATTCGTGTTCTTCACTAAAATAGCATAAGAGATAACAGTGAGAATGCTGCCTTTTGTCTTGAGCAGTTCAAAGTGTCTTTGTTGTATCTTACATTAGCCAGCTAGAAGTTAGATGATTGTTTGAACTCAATGCTTAGAGTCCTCAAATAATCAATAGAATAGAATTAACCAGGTTGGAGAAGACCTTTGAGATCCTTGAGTCCAGCCTATCACCCAACACCATCTAATCAACTAAAGCATGGCACCAAGCACCCCATCCACTCTCTTCATAAACACCTCCAGTGATGGTGACTCCACCACCTCCCTGGGCAGCACATTCCAATGGCCAACCTCTCTTTCTGTGAGGAACTTCTTCCTAACATCCAGCCTAAACCTCCCCGGTGCAGCTTGAGACTGTCCTCAATGCAGAACAGCCACCTCCAGAGATAATCTGTGCCCTTCTAAAACAGGTGCCCATGATAGGTGCAGTGCGTTGCCTTCTGGAGGTTCCTGCTTCTGTCAGCTGGAGAACTTGCCATCCAATTTGGGATAGCTAAAATAAAGCAGAGGAAAAGTAGGCAATAGTTTTCCTATTTTTTTTATCACCATGAAGCATATCACAAGTGCCATTGCCTGCTTTTAATGTGACACCAATCTTCCACTGCCTTACTGTATGAACTTTATTGTATTCATCTGTACCTGTTAGCAAAATTTGGTTAGGCTACACTCTTCAATTGCTGGGTTTTGATACATTTGATAACATGATCTTTTCCTATGCTGCCACTTTCTACAAGCACATTTTCATGGAGCTAACTACTGCTACCAAAACAAACAACCTAGAATTAGGTTAGCCTCGTTGGTTGGTGAAGGGGTTTTGGCTCTTCCCGCCCCCCTCCCCCTTCTTGTAAGTTAAATAGTCCTTTAGTCTGAAGCAGACAAGGACTTACTCTGTATATTGTCTTGGGACAGGATCATAATTTACCTGTGCTTTGGCAACTTTTCTCAAACATTAGTACTTCAGTAAGTGCAGTTAGACAGGTCCTAGTCCTCTGAGTTCTTCCTTTCATCTGGATGTGGTTGAACCTGCTACAAATATTAAATCATCATTATTTTGTGTTTGTGGCTTTTGTTGCCTATGTGGAGTTGTGTCCAGTCTTACACAGGAAGGCCAGGACCAGGCAGAACCCAGAGGAAATGCTCATTGGGAACTTTTGTTCTGTAATTCAGGAAACTTACCAAAAATGTCTTCCTTTTCATTTAATTAACTAGTACAGGCAATTAAGTTAAGTCTCCTGAAAACCATGAACTGCATAGTTTCAGTTAAATAGAAAAAGTGGTAAAACCTATCTAAAACTTACTTGAAATAACAACACTGAGGAGTGACTGAAAAAAACAGGTTTCTTCATAATAGCTTTTGTTTGGGCTTTCTGCATCTCCCTTAAGGCCCACTTGCATTCTCATGCAGTTCGTTCATTTTATTGAATGCTAAAGTCTTTTACCATCTGCCAAAAGGTTTTATTTTGGGGTTTCCTCCTATGTGGGAGGGTGGTTTCCTCCTTCCCTTCGTGCTAGTTTCATTGCTATCTTTAGGACTCAGCCTACTGGAGACCTTCCTGTCTCCCTTTTATTATACAGTCTCCTCCTTCCTTATTGCAAGTTCCTGGGGGCAAAGAAGAAAACAAGAACTGAAGCTGCCTCTTTGAGCTGCCTGGCTGATGCGGACGGCTTTTGTTTTAAACACAAGAGTCCAGTTCCTGGAGTGCAGGGCTGCGTGTACTGGGCAGCAACATTCCCTAGGGTGGGTGTTTTCAGGAATGGTGTCTGTGTGAAGGTGCTTGTGTCTGCCCCATGCTTCGGCCACAGAGCACGGCATGCTTCTGAAAAAGGATGCTGTGACCCATAGCATTCACTCTCCAAGCAGTTTATTCATTTCTGTTTGTTACTCTTTTACCTCAGCACATTAATCCAACCTGTTTTGCCAGTGTTATGACATCTATAGCCATGGCCCTTTAGTTTCTTCCTTTTATGGAAACTCAGATGTTTATTTTCTCTGTGAAAATATTGATTTTCTATCTATCTCTACCTTTCCTGTGCTGCAGAGAATAAGAAGTGAAATTTCAAGAACAAGAAGTGTTATATTTGCAGAGGAACAGAATTGCATCTTTCTTTAATTTTTTTTTTTTTTTCCCTGAGAGAACAAAGTAGATGCCAGCCTGGGCTTTTGAAGGATGGAGGGATAGAATGCAGCTGCAGTGGGATGTGAGTGTCCAGCTGCTGAGCCATGAACACAGGGGGTCAGGCACCTCCATTTAAACCTTTGCTGTGGAGCTCTTAAGATACTGGCCATCATCTCTCCTTGAAGTACATGCTGTGCTGGGGAAACAAAGGGTTCTCTTTTTCCTCCAGCCTCTGTCCGCAGAGACTGAGAGCAAGCTCTGTCTGAGGAGTGTGCAGTCCTGTTACTGCCTGCCCTCATTTGCTGGGCCCCTGAGCCTATGACCGGCAACAGTCTGCGTGCAGAGGGCACAGGCGCAAAGAGCCTCCTTGGGCATCAGATTGCCCCTGAGAGCTCCACCAGGATCCATATCAACCACTTTGTGCCTCTGCTGAGGGCATTTTTGGCTTTTCTTTTGATTTTTTAAATCACCAACCAGCATGTCAGGTAGTAACAGGAATATAATATTATGTGTGATTAGCTTATCTCTTAGATTCCAAGATGTTCTCATCTCTATCCTTCCATCATTACCCATGTCTCTGAAGCACTATCCTTTATTTACTTTCCCTGTGTAATTGAGAATTTTATTGTTGATCACCATGAAAACTTGCCAGTGCTTAAAAATAAATGGTCCATCATCCACCCCTTCAGTGCACCAAGGTTTTATAACTACTGGAGTCTAATAAAAGTTTGAAATGGGGATGAGGAGGATGAGGGTGTCCCAAGGTGTTACCTAAATGTCTGATCTGCAGATGAAAAGGGATGCTGGGATTTCTGTTCAGGAAAGTCAGTAAAACTGCCTGTTTCTTAGCACTGGATATTTTAATGATGTTCAGCTCTAAACTCAGGGTACAGCATTGCACAGAGAGGTCGGTGGTGCCCTTTCTAACAGCAGAATGGTGCAACACAGCGCAGCAGCCTGAGATGGCATTCTGCTGAAAAATAGGACTGTGTGGAAAAAAACTTAAGCAGGAGACACATGTGTCTCCTCATTCAGAAAGCAAGGCATTGTACTTCTGAATAAACAGTGCTCCATGTTTTCTCTGTCACAGATGCACACACACTAATTGCATAAAAACATAAACAGTAAATTAAGAATATGATTAAAAATTAAAGAGCCACTGCAGAAACCATCAATAGTAAGTGCTTATTAACTTACATATAACAGCATCCTAGTGTGCTAGCTTCAAATTGGCTGTTGAAGCTGTTTTGCACCAAATAAGGCCAGGGCCAGCTTTCCTACAGGATATTTCTGTGTTTCAGTGATCAGACTCTCAGCTCTGATTGCTCTCTTCATTCTTTCATAATTTTTGCCACCGTTCTAAGTTTCCAATAATATGCATGACCTTCTTCAGTCATAGTGGGCAATATGCTTAATCCTTCACCTCTGATGCTTAGCAGAATGAGACAGTATGAGTTTGGTGCAGCTTTGTCCCATCTCACACACTACAAGATTTCTGCCATTTGCCCCCCACCTCCATCCCCTTTTTCTGCAGGGCTTCACCAGAACCCCTATCCATCTGTGACTTACCTTGCTGGCTGTTCACTTACATATGTGGTGCATGATAATCTGAAGGGCAAAGCTGACTTATACACATTCAGTGGAGTGCCACATCCACACAAGCACACCTGTGATCTGCATACCAGCTCCATCTGACACTGCTTGGCAGGAGCTGCAGTTCCTGGAAAGGGCACCCTCCAGCTCCATGCTCTCTGTCCCTCCCATCTCATAACATTTACACCATCCTCTTGTGAGTCCTGCACACTGAGTCCTCTGTATCAGAGGACAAGATGTTTGGCCACCTTGCTTCATAAGAGTCAGCCTGGTTTTGAACTATGTCAAGTGATTCTTGGTAGAACTGTTACAGCCTGGATTCAACAGTGGCTGCTCAGCATTAGCTTTAAATATTTAGGGGGAAGATGAAACAAGTTAAAGACCTCTCGAAATTGGGACCAATCTAGAAGGCCTTAGCAAAGGAAGTTATTTTCCAGGGAGTTCTGCCTTGGATGTTTACTTTTCAGGTGGATTGGGTAAAATAGGGTTTGTGACCATCATACAAAAGGAGCTTTTGCATACTTGTATCTTACCTTCATATGGCCCAAACCAAGTGCTTCTCACTCAGTTGCTCTTTGTGCTTGTAATCTGCATCTGCTGTGTTCATTTCAGCTTTTCTTCTGCCAGTCAAAAGCAAGACATGAATGGGTGTCAGCTGAGTTAAAGACCCATAGCAAGCCCAATGTCAGTGGGTTGTATATATCCTGTAAAAAACACTTTAATTCTGCCTTCCTGTGAGAAAGCAGTACATCCCCTGAACTACTGCCAAACTCATTGGATGTGGCTGCAGGTGGCTCAAATGTGGTTTCTGTTAAAACACAGCTGGAAAATTATTTCTGTCATGCACACCTCAACCCTGTCAGCTATTTCTGTGCTTGTTCTCCAGTTGCTATGGTCTGTATTTGGGGCCATGCAGTTGGTGGCTCTTTGGTAGCTCTCAGTGTTGTAGTTTGTGTTTGCTGCAGCTGCTCTTTGGGGAGCTGGACAGATGAGAGCAGCTGTTGTCTTTTCAGGGTTGCCTTCTGGATGTAGTAGGGGGAAGAGTATTAGAAGGGATGCTGTAGCTGTATGAAAGTGGAGTACATAATGGGTGTGAACCAGGTCGGAAGTACAGAGTGGGATGCCTGCAGCTTCTAAGGGCCCCTGCTGGAGCTAGGATCCTGGATTAGGTGAACTCAGTATCACAGTACATTAGAGGTTGGTAAGGACCTCAAGAGATCATCAAGTCCAACCACCCTGCCAAAGCAGCATCACTTAAGGTAGTCTGCATAGGAATGCATCCAGGTGGGTTTGAAAGTCTCCAGAGAACGAGACTCCACAACCTCCCTGGGCAGCCTGTTCCAGTGCTCCATCACTCTCACTGTAAAGAAGTTTCTCCTCATGTTGAGGTGAAACCTTTTATGTTCAAGCTTGTACCTGTTGTTCCTTGTCTTATTATTGCACACCAAAGAGATTGGCCTCCTCCACTTGACACCCACCCCTCAGCTATTTATACACATTGATCAGATCTCCTCTCAATCTTCAAGACTAAACAGCCCCAGGTCTCTCAATCTCTCTTTATAGGGGAGATGCTCAAGTCCCCTAATCATCCTTGTGGTTCTCTGTTGGATTCTCTCCAGCAGGTCTCTGTCTCTCTTGACCTGGGGACCCCAAAACTGGACACAGAATTCCAGCTGTGGTCTCACCAGGGAAGAGCAGAGGGGAAGAACCTCTCTAGACCTGCTGCACACACTTCTCTTGATGCACCCCAGGATACCACTGACTCTGTTGGCCACAAGGGCACATTGTTGTCCCATGGAGAACTTGCTGCCCACTGGGACTCCAAGGTCTTTCTCCATGGAGCTGCTTTTCAGCAGGGCAGCCCCTGACTTGTACTGGTGCCTGCTGTTATTCCTCCCCATGTGCATGACCCTGCACTTGTCCTTATTGAACTTCATGAGGACTGAGTTGGGTGGAGACGACTTCCTAACGGAAAATTCTGCCTCCCTTACAAGCAAACAAAACATAAGAGGTACCTGGCAAGATGAAGGGCAACTTGATCCTTTGAAAGCTCACATCATAGTTTAATATTGGTAAGACAACTTCTCTTCGAGTTAGGAATTTACTTCTGTGTTCCCACTACCTACATTTCAGATAAAGACTAACTTTTGCTGAGCAATAGGATTGAAAGAGCCAAACCATTTGCACAAATTCAGTAGGGTTTTAGAATAGAATAAGCCAGGTTGGAAGAGACCCTTGAGATCAAGTCCAACCTATCATCCAGCACCATTGACTAAACCATGGCACCAAGTGCCTCATCCAGTCTCTTCCTGAACACCTCCAGTGATGGTGACTCCTCCACCTCCCTGGGCAACACATTCCAATGGCCAATCACTCTTTTCTGTGAAAAACTCTCCTCCCTCAAGCCTAAACTTCCCCTGGTGCAGCTTAAAACTGTGTCCTCTTGTTCTGGTGCTGGTTGTCTGAGAGAAGAGACCAATCTCTACCTGGCTACAACCTCCCTTCAGGTAGTTGTAGAGAGCAATAAGGTCTCCCCTGAGCCTCCTCTCCTCGAGGCTAAGCAACCCCAGCTCCCTCAGCCTCTCCTCATAGGGCTTGTGCTCCAAACCCCTCCCCAGCTTTGTTGCCCTTCTCTGGAGATGTTCCAGCAAGTCAACATCTTTCCTAAACTGAGGGGCCCAGAACTGGACACAGTACTCAAGGTGAAAGGTTCCCATGCCAGTCATTTGTATTCACTCTTGAATTTCATGTAATTATTTCATTTCTTACATCAAGATACAAAAGACCTTATTTTCAAAATAAGGTAGCTTCAAATCCCTAACCCATCATAGCTGCCCTCTTGTGTTTTGATTTCCATGTACAGTAAAAGGCAAAAAAATACCCTTAAAGATGCTGACTTAGTCTAGTGGAAGGTGTCCCTGCCCATGGCAAGGGGGTTCAAACTAGACCCTAGAGTCATAGAATCACCAGAGTTGGAAGTGGCCTCTACAAGTCATCTAGTTTAACCCCCCCTCAGTGTGTCCCACCCCCCCCCCCCCCCAGCCTTAATTTCCCTAAAGAGTCCCTGCTCCCTCTACACCATCCTCTACCTTGCCTAAACAGCCCCTGCTCCCTCTATACCATTCTGCCCCCTGCCTAAACAGCCCCTGCTCCACCACCATCATTACTGCACCCATCCCAGAGCCAGGGACAAAACCCTCAACTAGCTAAGATACCACACAGAGGAGCTCAGCCCCAGCCAGCACCCATGGATGATATTGGAGTAGTCATCAATTCCGGTCCTACCTAACCGGGGGGCCACCAGGCCCCCCGGCCTTTTTCACCACCACCATCACCCAGTGTGCTCCATGGGGACTCACCAGAGATGAGAGGAGGATCCTCCAGCCCAGATGGGCTCAGCATGGGGGTTCTGCCTTTCCTGGTGGGGATTAAATAGGGGAGTGGGTGGGGAGGGCAAATTGGCCACACATGGGGTGGGAGGAGACTCCAATAGAGTTCCAACCCCCCTGCCTCAGTATGGGCTTCACTCTTACTTTCTGCACTTTGTTTCCTCCCTTTGCCCAACTCTTTACAATACACCTGCATCCCTGTCCCAGCCATCAATTGTCTGTAGTGAGAAGGGTGCACAACAGGTACAGATAGGAGAGATGTGTCAAGGCTGGAAACCCTACTGCTTAGGCTGGTAGAGCTGAATTGGTATTGGCAGCAGAGGGAATGCTCTCCAGAATGGTCTCAAGTGTACAGAATACCACAGGGAGCAGTGCCTTTTCTTCTCAGTGCCCTGAAGAACAGATGGATCTGACGTGTTTATTGCCTTAAGCTGTCTTGTTTTATCAGCACCTCAGATGGAGGTGCTTGACAGATGTGCCACATAGAAAATACAACTAATCTATGCCCTGTTGTATAGCTTTCAGCATCTCTAGGTCCTGTTTTGAACTATTCTCTTTGTTATCCAACTTAACCTGTGTATAAATGGGGAGGTGTTTTCATGTAAAATTAAGGGAAGACAGAAACAAATAAACTGTTACAAGTGCAAACTGATATTGTAAGCTTTAAAAGCATCTCTTGGCATCTTGATCTTTTTGGTTCAGAGCTTCTTTCTGAGATAGGAAAAATGTCAGAGTGAATGCAGAGGCCAGGTTGAACCATACTGGCAATAGTGAAGCAAGGTGTTTACGACCAGGCTGGATGAGGCTCTGGCCAGCCTGATCTAGTGTGGGGTGTCCCTGCCCATGGCAGGGGGGTTGGAACTATATGATCCTTGTGGTCCCTTCCAACCCTGACTGATTCTATGATTCTAAGAATTTGTACATGTTACAGATTGAATAGCCTGAAAGCTTTAAACCTGTGTTACAATTGCAAAAGCATGAAATAAGAGCTTTTTGAAGCCAGCAGCATTTGCTCAAAAGTTACTGCCACACAGTCCTGAAAATCAAAAGCTGATCGTATTCACATCTACCCCACTCCTGCCTCATCCCCCCAGCACACACCTAAATCCTATAGGGAGTGAGGCAGCAAGTGTTAACTCTGTTATTTCCACAGCAAGGCCTATGCAAGTGGTTTTTTTTTCCTTCTGCTTCAGAAAAATCAAAGAATTTGATTGTATTAAGGAACTGTACTAACATACTGCAGTATTTCCAACAGTTGCAAACTCTGCAGTGCAAAGTGGGTATGAAATAGTTCATGTGATTTTGAATTAACGCCGTGCTTCATGTTGATGTTTGTCTAAGTGAGTAGCACGTTGGATTTTTTTGAACTGCAGACAGCAGAGTAAAGTCAGCTCCCAGGGTTCTTGCAATTATTTAAATTCATGGTTTTTCACCATGCAGCAGTGAGTATTTGCTGCTGAAGTGCAAAGGAAGTCAGGCAGCAGAACTGGTGAAAGTCACCGGTTATACACCTGTTGTTGAAGAGCTAATCCTTTTCTACTTCTGCAGGTGCAGAGATAGTATCTTTTTCATGTTTGTTCAGCTATTTCAGTTCAGCAACTACTTCATTCAGAAGTAAGAAACCACTTGGGGGGTGGGAAAGCTGAAAAGCTTGTTTTCCACTTTTAATCTATAAACAAAAACTGTGCAGTGAAGATCTACCAGTTCTGCTGTCTTGAGAACTGCAGCAACCAGAGCTGACATTTGGGTCACCATGGTAATGAATGCTTCCTTGAGACTGATTACTCTAAAAGTATAATTATAAGCTTATTTTTGCCTTGATTATGTAGCTTATTTGGTAAATACTGTTCTTCAATGTTTTATTGCACTTCACTTTTACACACTAAAATCTGTTTTATAACTCCAACTTAACAGGAATCCCACCCCATCAAAGCCTGCCTCTCATTGTCTGTCATTACTAATGCCCAAATATAATGAGAACATAAAGAATGAAATCAGTCAAGGGTTGTGTATGAAAGTGCTAATCCCATAAACAAATGTGTAGATTGTGCTAACTGGAAAAGAAATGCCATATTTCTTGATACGTGCTGTGTTTAAATTCATGCCAACAAGCTGACAGATTCAGGGGTAAGGAGTGTTTTAACTGTGAAGAACTAGTAACAGAAAGCAGTTGTGTGGAGGACACAGAGCAGCAAATAATCTTTTCTAGTTCAGAGGTCCAGGCACATGAAAGACAAGGAGGCAGCTGAGGGGACCCAACCTGGTTTTAGCAAGAGCAAAAGATCCTGATTGCCTTCTGCAGTGAGAGAGCTGGCTGTGTGGACAGGGGAGGAGCAGTGCATGTTCTGGATCTTGATCTTACAGACATCTTTGATACGATCTCCCACAGTACCCTTGTAGACAAATTGCTGATTTATAGAATGCATAAGAGACAAGAAGTGGATGGACAACCTAATGGTATCCCTAGGGGAGTGATACAGGGGACAGCGCTGTCCAAATACCTTTGTTAGTGTCATGATGATGAGGGGGGGTGGACCTACAGCAAATTTGAGAGATGACAACCGAACTGGGGATGGTGCTTGATCTGCTGGAAGGCATCACTATCACTCAGAGGGTTCTGAACAGACTCAAGAAGTGGACTAACAGAGACCTTGGGTAGTTCAACAAACACAGAGTTCTGCGTCTGTGATCAGATAACCCCCAGCACCAGTACAGACAGGCTGGCTGAGGAGCACTTTGCTGAAAAATAACCTCGAGGTCTGATAAATAACAAACAAGCAGTGTGCCCTTGCTGCAGAGGAAGCCAACAACACACTGGGCTGTGCAAGCAGTAGTGTCGCCATCAGGTCAAGGCAACTGATCCTTACCTTCAGTTTAGTACTAGTGAGATGAGAGCTTGAGCAGTCTGCAGTTTTGCTCACTACACAAGAAAGACTTTGATCCACCAAGGTGGTCAGGGTGGGAGCACATGATGTAGGAAGAGTGTGGGCTGGGTTTGTTCAGGGTAATAAGGTTCAAGGGGGTCATACTGCTGCCTGCAACTGCCTGTTGGGAGGATGCAGACAAGACAGAAACACTTTCAGGTGTGCTTGGGGCCAGAATGAGAAGCAATGGACACAGACCGTAATACAGAAAGTTCTAACTAAATACAAGGGAGGGAAAAAAGGGTGGTCAAACAGGGGAACAGGCCCAGAGGTGGTGTGATTTCCATCCTTGTAGATGTTCAAGACTTGACTGGGCTCAGCCTCGGGCTATCTGCTCTAACACTAATTCTGTTCTGAGCTGGAGGTTAGGACTAGAGACCTCCAGAGGTGTCTTCCATCCTGTACAGTTCTGTGATTGACAGATGGCAGTGCATGAGCTAATTACCAGAGCTTCCCTTTGTTGGCCCGTCTAGGAAAAGTAGGAACCGTTAGAGATGTTTTGTGTGATTTGCTTTAGGCATCTTCTATGGTGTAAATTGAGTCTCATTCTGATGTATCTTGGTCTTGAGTGACAAGATTAATAGATGCCTACACTTGCTCAACTGAATCATGGCTAGGCTGTCTAATAACAATTAAAATCTGGATATTTTCCTTGGTGTCCTGGACAATGGATTAGAGAGTGCAGCGTCCAAGAGACTGTAGGCTCCAATAGGTTTTGAGTGCTGTGGAGGGCAAGTTTAGAGTCCAAAGCTATCTTGACAAATGCAGAAATGGTTAAAATGAGTAAGATGGGAATTGAACAAACCTAAGTAAGAAGGCCTGCTGTGAGGAAGGGAAAACAAGCGTATGAAGGCACATGAGGGATATCTGAGTAACTGGCAGTACTGTGAGAAAGCATGTGGTGTTGAAATACCACAAGCTGATTTTGAGTCAACAGCCTGATATGGCTGGTGTAGAAAATGGGGAAGAGAGCAAACTTTGGTGTAAGTGGGAATCTTGCATGTAAGCTATAGGATATACATAACTCTTTTCTGTTGGCTCGATGTTTTGCTGGAATGGTGTCCGGAGCAGGCTTCATGCTATGAAACAATATAGGCTTAACTGGAAGAAGACAGGAAGAGAGCTGTAGGGGTAAGGAGAGATTTTGAAAAGAGCAGTGAGGAAATACTGCAAGAGTTGGGTCCAAGATGTAAGGACAAAATTGGAAAGACACACCGTGTGTCAAGTAAAGGATTTGTACTATAAAATCTTACTGGTGTTTACCCATGCCTGCTCTCCCTCCCTTCCTGAAGGTAAGGTGGAAAGTCATCAGTTTAGTTTGCACCTAGGAGGTGTAGTCTGGGTATTAGAAACTTAGCATAAGCATAGCAGAGTGGAATGTTTGGGGGAGTGAGAATAAAGAAGGGTTGCAGATACAAGAACTAGCTAATAGTCACCTCTGAGGACATTAGTCTTTACCTTGCATGCAGGGCTGGAACAGACGATCTTTTTGAATTCCACTTCAGTTGTACCTGTGGTTCCATCCATCAAGTGAAAACACAAATTAAAAATGCAAAACCACAATAAAACTGATTTAAACCAAGAGTTCCTTTTTGTTAATTTGAACTGTGATTACATTCAGCATTTTAAACAACCCTGGTTTAAATT
Organism: Dryobates pubescens; assembly: GCF_014839835.1. Taxonomy (NCBI): domain Eukaryota; kingdom Metazoa; phylum Chordata; class Aves; order Piciformes; family Picidae; genus Dryobates; species Dryobates pubescens. The sequence continues at coordinate 13,332,151 of NC_071625.1, read as the reverse complement.
AATCCCTTATGTTGCAGTGTTAGCGTCTTCTATTTATGGAACTCTTTTACAATGCTTTTTTTTTTGTTTACTGGGATGGGGGGAAAGCTCCTTGGTGTGATAATCTCTTTGAGAATGAGTTATAGAAGTAATGATGAAGAGACTAAGATATACTTAAAACTGTTCTGAGGTATTTGCTTTAATGCCTTAGTTTCTCAGTAAATTGGCTGAATCTTTATTGGCAAAACTAGACATCTCTTGAGACAGCCTGGTCCTGATAAATTCCAATTTCTTTAATAGGTAACACTATAGAATAGACTAGAATAGAATAGAATTAGCCAGGTTGGAAAAGACCTTTGAGATCCTCGAGTCCAGCCTATCATCCAACACTATCTAATCAACTAAACCATGGCACCAAGTGCCTCATCCAGTCTCTTCCTAAACACCTCCAGTGATGGTGACCCCACCACCTCCCTGGGCAGCACATTCCAATGGCCAATCTCTCTTTCTGTGAAGAACTTATTCCTAACATCCAGCCTAAACCTCCCCTGATGCAGCTTGAGACTGTGTCCTCTTGTTCTGGTGCTGGTTGCCTGGGAGAAGAGTCCTACCCCCAGCTGGCTACAACCTCCCTTCAGGTAGTTGTAGAGAGCAATAAGGTCTCCTGAGCCTCCTCTTCTCCAGGCTAAGCAACCCCAGCTCCCTTAGCCTCCCCTCACAGGGCTTGTGCTCCAAACCCCTCACCAACTTTGTTGCCCTTCTCTGGTTATGTTCCAGCAAAGTCAACATCTTTCCTAAACTGAGGAGCCCAGAACTGGACCCAGTACTCAAGGTGTGGCCTAACCAGTGCTCAGTACAGGGCAGAATTACTTCCCTGCTCCTGCTGGCCACACCATTCCTGATCCAGACCAGGATGCCATTGGCTTTCTTGGCCATCTGGGCACACTGCTGGCTCGTGTTCAGCCTACTGTCAACCAGTACCCCCAGGTCCCTTTCTGCCTGGCTGCTCTCCAGCCACTCTGACCCCAGCCTGTAGCACTGCATGGGGTTGTTGTGGCCAATGTGTAGAACCCAGCACTTGGATGTGTTAAATCTCATGCCCTTGGACTCTGCCCATCTGTCCAGCCTGTCGAGGTCCCTCTGCAGAGGGTCTCCTACCCTCTAACAGATCAACACCTGCCCTTACATAAAGAAATCTTTCCCTTTTAAAATTGGACTACTCTCCAAACTCACAGTTCATCCAGGCAGTAGCCTTGTATATCTTACTTAATCCAGTGCCACACTGGTGACATTAATTCAATGAGGAGACCAGTATTGGAGCCTGCTAGTTGTTTTTCATGTTTGATTTTCTTCTCTATGAATTTAATATAAAGATGGTTATGTTAAGCTAATTATACCTTGCCTTTTTATTTTCTGCTGCTAGGTGAAACCTAGAAGGATTTTTTGTTTTCTTTTAGTTTTCCCTGAAGAATGGAACACATGACCACAATTACCATTTTGTGTATTAGATGGAGCACCTTGCTGTCTATTACCACAAGTGATTTATTAGTATATAGGCAATACTGAGCAACAGTGTCTGACTAGCCAGTGGGACATAGGAATCACACAACACAGTGCCTGCAGCATCAAATTATGTTTGACATTTAATATTAACCCACACTGCAAAATGAGACTTCAAGCACACAAACAAAACAAACAATCATCTTCAAAAAAGCAAACCCCAAAAGGAGACAACCCCCAGGTAATGGCCAGGATACATTTTCTTCTTACAGGAAATCTGTGCAGAGGAGAGCATCCAAGGCAAGGGAAGAGCTGCTTTATGCCCTTTCGCCTTCTGCTGTCCCTAGCTGTCCTGCTTCCTCTGTCTGTCTCTCTGCACATATGTGCCACCCACCTAAGGAAACAAATGGAAATGACTGGTCCCAGTGTAGCACTTCAGTCCCTCAAACTGGTTCTGACCACAAAGATTTCTGGTGTGTAATAACAGATTATACACACCCTCAAAAGCTGTGCCTCTGTCAGTGTGGAGAGCAAGTGCTCACCTGCTGGGACAGAAACACTTTTATCCACTAAGCTCCGCTTAGCCAGGTGCCAAGCACCTTTCATCTGAGAAAAAAAGGCTTCTCAACAGCCACTGCTAAAGATGTTCCTGACTGGTGTAAGGTATTAACAGCAGGGATGAAAGAGTTAATTCATTTTCCATCCGTAATTTTTTTTCTTTGTAGAAGCGATTTGACACAGTCTAGCAGGGTGCTGTTACTGAAAAATTGAAGCACCAGGTGTGATTAAATAAGATCACACGTTTCATTCCCTCTTTAATTTCACATCACCCTTCAGCAGCTGTATCCCTTTGCTTTCCCGGAGCTGGGGAGCGTCTTGCGTTTGCAGCAGGCAGCTTGCCACGTTGGTAGCACGCACCGGTGGGCTGTTGTGAATCAAATCTGTTTGTGCACACAAATTGTTTATTGTTTGATGGACCAAATTTATCAGTCTGTTTCTTTCTGAAGAGCAGAAGATACAGAATGCGTTTGGGTAATGGAGACGAACATGGCCTGGTTCCTCAGTATTTCCATGCGTGCAGCAGAACAGGTTTCATTCCACCACAAATGGAATAAAGAAGTAAAGTGTAAAGACAGAGGTGGGATCCTTTTTCACCTCTAAGGAGGCACAAGATTTGCTGAAGTCTCCTGCTTTCCTAAAATTTCATGGCCTGCAGCTGACACCAGAGACCAAACCACTGCCTTCCTGGCTACAGCAGAGCGGCGGTACTGGCACAGTACACAGACTGTACCTTGTGCCTTTGCTGCTGGGTCAGGAAGGGGGCACTGGAGCCACAATGGCTAGTTGCAGTTAGAACATGATGCCACAAAAAGAAAGCAATTACATTTTTAATTTCCCATTGCTCTGGAATACTGTTCCTATGAAAAACTGAACTGGATTCTTAAAATATTGCTGGTGGCTGTTTCTGGCAATGTTTCCAGTTCCAAACTGTGGCCTCACTTCTCAGCCAAAAGCAACTCTCAACAAAGAGATTTCTCTCTCTTTTCAGTCATCAGAGGAGCAGGGGTTTGTTTGCAATACTTTGACCGTATTACCTACAGTAAAAAGTTAATGCAGATGTTCCAGTGCCCTGAACTGAGATGCTCCTGTACAGCTCTGCCACCATTAATCAGAATTCAACAGAAATTACATTTAAATTAAATTAAACAGAAGTCAGTGCTCTGTTGTGCATCAGTATATGATCTGATTGATTACCACCCTGTGCTGTCAGCTACAAGGCATACAATTCCTGAGAGCAGGGGTTTGGGTGTTTCCAAAGAGGAATGCTACTATAACTTTGGCTTTGTTTTCTTCTCCTGTAGCTCTGGTGCTGCACTGGTCTGATTTCCTGCTGTACTCAGTGTTGGAATCACACATTTATACATCTATGGTGTTTCATGGTACAATGTTAATATGTCTCAGCAATTTTGAGCAACATTTGTCTGTTGCCTAGTTAACATGTGGGTATAGGGGGGTGTTGCCAGTCCTTCAGCATGCCGACCCCGCTGTGTAAAAAGCCAGGACTTGTCAAAACTGCATGCATCAAAATTAAACAGATGAAATAAGACTGTACCTAAATACCATAGCTCTCTAATTCCCAAGTGAACAGGGTGTGGGGAGGGCAGTTTTGGACCGGATATTAGGAAGAAATTCTTGTCTGGTGAGATACTGGGACAGCTTGCCTAGTGGGTCATGATGTCCTCTCCCTGGAAGTGTTCAAGGCCAGGTGGGATGAGGCCTTGAGCAGCCTGGTTTAGTAGAAAGTGTCTGTGCCTGTGACTCTGTTGGAGCCTCCTCCCACCCCAGGTGTGGCCACTTGGTCCTCCCCACCCACTCCCCTATTTAATCCCCACCAGGAAAGGCAGAAGCCCTAAGCTGAGCCCATCTGGGCTGGAGGATCCTCCTCTCATCTCTGGTGAGTGCCCATGGTGCACACTGGGTGATGGTGGTGGTGACAACAAAGGCCGGGGGGCCTGGTGGCCCCCCGGTTGTTAGGGCCAGAATTGATGACTACTCCAATATCCTCCACGGGTGCTGGCTGGGTCTCCTTGCTGGGGCTGAGCTCCTCTGGGTGGTATCTTGGCTGGTTGAAGGCCTTGCCCCTGGCTTAGGGATGGGTGCAGTAATGGTGGTGGTGGAGCAGGGGCTGTTTAGGCAGGGGGGAGGTTGGTGTAGAGACAGCAGGGGCTGCTTTGGGTAGATGAAGGCTGGTGGTGGGGGAGTGAGGAGGGTTGAACTAGATGACTTGTAGAGGCCATTTCCTACTCTGGTGATTCTATGATTCTAGGGTCTAGTTTGAACCCCCTTGCCATGGGCAGGGACACCTTCCACCAGACTAAGTCAGCATCTTTAAGGGTATTTTTTTTTTCTTTTTACTGTACATGGAAATCAAAACACAAGAGGGCAGCTATGATGGGTTAGGGATTTGAAGCTACCTTATTTTGAAAATAAGGTCTCTTGTATCTTGACATAAGAAATTAAGTAAGTACATTAAATTCAAGAGTGAATAAAAATGATTGGCATGAGAACCATTTAAAACCCTACTGCATTTGTGCAAATGGTTTGGCTCTTTCAATCCTATTGCTCAGCAAAAGTTAGTCTTTATCTGAAGTGTAGGTAGTGGGAACACAGAAGTAAATTCCTAACTCAAAGAGAAGTTGTCTTACCAATATTAAACTATGATGTGAGCTTTCAAAGGATCAAGTTGCCCTTCATCTTGCCAGGTACCTCTTATGTTTTGTTTGCTTGTAAGGGAGGCAGAATTTTCCGTTAGGAAGTCATCTCCACCCAACTCAGTCCTCATGAAGTTCAATAAGGACAAGTGCAGGGTCATGCACATGGGGAGGAATAACAGCAGGCACCAGTACAAGTCAGGGGCTGCCCTGCTGAAAAGCAGCTCCATGGAGAAAGACCTTGGAGTCCCAGTGGGCAGCAAGTTCTCCATGGGACAACAATGTGCCCTTGCGGCCAACAGAGCCAGTGGTATCCTGGGGTGCATCAAGAGAAGTGTGTGCAGCAGGTCTAGAGAGGTTCTCCTTCCCCTCTGCTCTTCCCTGGTGAGACCACAGCTGGAATTCTGTGTCCAGTTTTGGGGTCCCCAGGTCAAGAGAGACAGAGACCTGCTGGAGAGAATCCAACAGAGAACCACAAGGATGATTAGGGGACTTGAGCATCTCCCCTATGAAGAGAGACTGAGAGACCTGGGGTTGTTTAGTCTTGAGAAGACTGAGTGGAGATCTGATCAATGTGTATAAATAGCTGAGGGGTGGGTGTCAAGTGGAGGAGGCCAATCTCTTTGGTGTGCAATAATAAGACAAGGAACAACTGGTACAAGCTTGAACATAGAAGGTTTCACCTCAACATGAGGAGAAACTTCTTTACAGTGAGAGTGATGGAGCACTGGAACAGGCTGCCCAGGGAGGTTGTGGAGTCTCGTTCTCTGGAGACTTTCAAACCCACCTGGATGCATTCCTATGCTGACTACCTTAAGTGATCCTGCTTTGGCAATGGGATTGGACTTGATCTCTTGAGGTCCCTTCCAACCTCTAATGTGTTATGATACTGTGATATTGTTTGGTCTGGTATAATTCCTGCTTCAAAGAAAAAAGTTGCCAGGAGAGGATGACAAAAGAAGTTTTGAAGTTGTAGGGATGTATCTGGGCCTGCATTTGAGTGTAAATAATGCCCATGGACACCTGTCCCTTCTTAAATTTGGCCTCAGCAACAGCATTGGGACCAGCTTGTTTGATGTGTCTGTTTTTTAGTTCAAGCTCTGCAGATAAAACTGGCTGCCTGTAGCACAAGGCTGTCCTTAAAAGTGAGCTGACATTTATGCAAACATAACTTAGTTCATGCAGGAAAAGATACTCTTTGATCTGAGAGGACAAAAAATAAAACTCCAAAGGAAAGCAGTTTTCTTTACATTAGTAGACCAGTCTTCATGGGGATGAAGGAAGCTGCTCTGACCTTTTCTTTCCCTGTGTGATACAGACTGAGCGTGACTGTTTCATCCGAAGTGAGGCCAGTAGCAAATCAATAGTTGGAACTAACTGTGCCAGTATCTGCATGATGATTGCCATATGCAATGAGCTCTGTTTTCTGCCAGTACTTCTATAGTGACTCTGAGTTGTCTAAGACTTACTGCTATTATCACAAGCATGACTGATTCTAAACAACCTATTGACATGCACACAAAGAAGTGTTACAGAAGGTGAAATTATATTTAAGTTGTGGTTTCATGTTCTACTGGGGGTTCTTCTAAAATTACCTTTTGAGGTTGCAGTGAAGGGCTTGGGGAGAGTTTCAGGTTGTGGGAGTTACCCAGTAATGTCAACCTGAAGTATTAAAAAGTCTGGTGTTGATGCCCTTCAGAAATAATGAGGCTTAAAATGAATCCACATTTTGCTCTGGATGTTTTGGGGATTTGAGTCTTTAGATTATTCTTGGTTTCAGGCTGAAGCATTAAACCTTTAAAAAAAGTTAGACATGTCCATGTTGTTGCCTGGTTTGTGGAGCTGCTGGTTTAAGGGAAACACTGGAATAATATTGGGAAAGTTAGCAGTAGCCATTATTCCTCCTGCCAAAGCAAAGCAAGGTATTTCTACTCTTGACTGCTTTCCCTGTATTCCTTTTTAGGTGGATGGACTTCTTTCTTTTTTCTTGCTTGCTTTCTCAAAACCCAAATGCCCCTGATGCCACTTTTCCAGCAAGCTCCTTTAGCATTCCTCTTTTCCTTTCCACACAAAGCAGCCTCTCCTCACACCTGCGGTGTGGTAGGATCCTTCTCCCTGAGGGGAGGACAGCAGCTGTTTTCTTTCCTCAGTGAAGAAATAAACCTTTTGAAGAAATTCTCCTCCTTTCCTGCCTGCTAACAACAAAATTTTAAAGTGTTTGGTATTTCTGGAGAAAGGAAAAAAACAGCCATGGAAAAATTAAATTGAACATAATTTGAGCTATAACTAAAGGTTTTTAAAAGAAGCCAAGTTGGAAAGAAAAGTGTACATCTTCAATTGAAGTACCTTTATGGAAGGATGTGCTTGGGGTTGTAGCCTAAGAATGCCTTTCAGGATGTCTTGGCTCTGTTTCTGCTCTGGGCTTCCAGGATGATACCGGATTGGAAACTTAAACCTTATTTGCCTTGATTCCTTTGTAAAATGTGGTATTTTGGTTTTTGGTATTTCACAGTGCTTATAAGCACAAAGAGGTGATAGAAGCAGCTGTGGCATGGCAGTGATGGCAGCTTTTTGTTTATTGTATTGAAAACAGTTCATAACCTTTAAAATCTTTGAATAATTTTGAAACTGTGTATAACTGCATCCCTGAGGAATCAATTTGTTGTTAGAATAGTGTAACCCCCTATTTCAATAAAGGGACTTACTTCAGAGTGATTTAAAAGGTGAAGTAAAAAAAGAATGCTTCATGGAGACAGACTTTGTGGTCTGCCTGCTGACACTGCCGGTGCATGTTGCAGCTGACTTGGAGAGCACCAGATTTTGTTGTGTACAATCTGCTTGCTAGTTAGAAGCCAAACTGAAACTAAAGGCTCTGAGCTGGTTATACTCTGGGTGGAGAGAAGATTCACATCTGAGGTTGCTTCTGCTGTGACATATAACAGGAAGCCCACAGGCTGTATGATGTGATCAGGGAGAGAGTAGGACCACTCCTGCTGCTTGGAAAATCCACATGTGCAGCTTTAAGTGACTTAAAAGTGTTGCAGCCTGCAGATGCTCCCATTTGTGATGCTGTTTGTGCTGGTGTCTTCTTACACATAGCTAGTTCCATCATTCCTAAATTCTTAAACTCATGTGAATAAATTCAAAGAATTTTACCTTTTAAAGGTGACCCAAGCTCTTTCAGCTCCATTTTGTGTTTACAGTTGAATACCTCAAATGCTCTGAAAACATGACTGACTTGCACTCAGCAAATCTGCACTTTGTGAGCCAAGGCAAAAGTCTGTAGTGTGCTGTGACTTCCTTCTGCAGTAGAAATCAAAATACATCAGTTATTCTCTCCAGTTCACACTACTGTCTTCAAATCAGTATGGAAATGTGCTAAAAGGTAAAGTTGAGACATGGATTTTGGTGGCATCTAGATTTGAGCAATTTTTGTTAACATAGCTACAAGAAGATTATTCCTTGGTGGCTATTGTGTGTTTGAAGGGCTGCTACAGCTTACACTTTCAGAAGTGTCTAAGCAGGAGATAGTTGTTTGAAGTATTTCAGGCCTTAAGCATATTCTCTGTTTATTTTTAAAGCTGATTGGTTTGAATTATACTCTTTATTTAAAATGTCACCTAACATTTTTCACAACTTGATAGCAATCTCCCAACATGGTATTTAGCCTGGGACACAAGCTGTGGTTTAAAATACAGTAGTTAGGCTTTTGGTTCCATCAGCTGTAGTATTTTCCATGGTAGTCTGAGCTTTGAGCAACTGGTGACAGTTCTGTCACTTCTCCAGTGCTGGCTTTAATACCCTTATACATTTCCAAAACCTGATGTTCACTTCCATGGTTATTGCTGTTCATTGCTAGTGGAAACTCAGTCCACCACTGCCATCCACATATCCATTTCTGAGGACAGGATAGTTTGTGGATAAGCAAAGAACTGTGGGGAGTGGGGAAAAAGTACCAACTGAAGAAACCTTGACAGTTGGAAACAGAAAACTCAGAGCTTACAATTGGTTGAGTTATGGAAGTAATGAAGTGTGCTGTTCCCAACCAGTATGCCATGCTGCTTTAATTTCCAGAATATGTAATTATATAACATTAACATTCTGGTACCTCAGTCTTTGACCAAAACTGAAGTGAAAACAGACACATATATGAATCTGTTTACAAGACAATTAGTGTTAGTGGTGGATTGGAATGTAAACTTAGTCTTCATTATTTTAAGATATCTTATTTTGCCTTGAAGTTCCTTTGATTTTTATGCCCTGGTAAATACTCACCTGTTGTTGCAGATCAGCTTAATTTAGTGTACCTTTACTAAACACTTGTGAAAGTCCTTCCACCATACATCTAAGTACCTGAATCATATGAACCTAAGACCAGGGATCTGCTTTTTAACTTCAAGGATAAACTTCATGAGAAGGTGGTTTTCCCAGTCAGACCATGGTCCATTTAGACCAGCGTTCAGCCCTTGGCAGTGGCCCAAATGAGATGGTTAACCAGATGTACAATGCTACAGCAATTGCAGTGGAAGCGCCACATCCCATCGCTCCAGGCATCTGTGTTAACCACAGAGCTGTTAGAAGAAGAGATGCCCTTTTATTTTATCTGCAAAGAGATGACAAGTGTTTACTATTAATGGTTCCCACTATGCGATTACAGAGGAAGAGGAGAGAATCCTTTCCTAATCATCTGCAGGCAAATTTCTCTTCTGAGGAACTGTTAGGTCCCAAATTGACCTGCTGTGCTGTGCAGTCCAAGTGTCTTTTATGTGAGCTCTTTTTGAGAAAATCCACTGAGTCTGAATTGCCCAGGAGACTGAGTGGTCTCTGTTGTAATTTGCTTCTAGGTAGTTGAGGCCAGAAGTAGACAGATGAGTAAAATCAGATTGGGTGGTTTAGGAAATGAATATGCTTTTCTAACATGCCTACTAACGGACCACCACAAACATGCCATGGGGGCATCTGCTCCCCTCACAGTACCAGCTGCCAAGGCTAGTCAATCTCATCTCCTCCTAAGGTCAATTTAGGAGGCTGGGAATTGCATTGTTTGGGATTTCTTTTCTGGCTGTGCCTTAGAGGATTTTTTTTCTTCCAACTGAAGAATAAGTCACTCCCCACACTTAGTGTGGTGGTTTGTTATTTTTTTTACCCATACCAAAAAATGTGTATTAAAAATCAGATTAGATTTCACCTTTCTACTACTTAGTAATGATTTATTGGACCCATGGACAATCTGGGAGATACAGAGTGCATATACACAGTCTGGTTGGGTCAAGAGATGACCTTTCTGAGTTCCTGTCTCCAGAGGAAGCAGAATTGTTTAGTCTCTGGGATGCTCACAGGGCGGTGCTGAGAGACAAACTAATTTTGGTAGCTTCATGCAGGAAAAAACCCCTCTGAAACCTAATGACCTTCTGTAGGGGGAAAAAGGCTTTAGGCATGAAGATGCAAGCAGAAATCAACAAGATTGTCAGCTGGGAAGTGGAGAGAATGCTGAGAAGGAAACAACTGGAATGCACTGTATGTCTGAGTTAACTAAAAGGTATTATTTTGACATAAAAGCACAGCTGACAGAGCAAGCAAGGTATGATTTTTCAACACACTGCATCACTGTACTTAAAAACACAGCTCTTGATCCTTCTCAAGGAATGAAGCAGGATTTTTATTTAGGAATATACTGCACATCAAAGGCTTTGAATCAATGCAACATTAAATTCTGAGGATCATCAAATAGTTTATTTGTCATCAGCAAGAGGAAACTGGGGAGCATAGTAGGAGGTTATACTGAAACTGGGGAAAAGGGTTATATGTCCGAGAGGAACAACATGAAACTCATGTTGTTGAGATTATGCCGAGGATGATTGTCAGCCTACTCTGGTTTCATGGGCATAATTGAAGAGATGCCTCTGCTTTAAGAAGCAGCATTAAACAACTGTTTAGAATGTTTGTATGAACAAGTGGTTTTCTTACCTGTACAAATTGAACCTGTGTTCATTAAGAGTGAATAGTAGTATGGTGTGGAGATGTTTGGGAACAGAATTGTTCTGTCTTGCCTTAAACCACAAAGTTTACTACCAAAAAAGGTCTAGGTTGAACACTATCTCTTTGCACTATTACAGAAGCAGTGCATAGAACTTAAAACCCTAGTTGGGAAACAGTGTTTTTTAATTGACAATATTAATGGTTTGATAGCATATCACAGATGTCAATTATACAATGACCTGTTGTAATACTAGTTGGATGTATCGGGTGGCAACCATACAGTTCATGAAGAACATGGTAATAGAATGGTAGCTTACTCACTTTGTATGTCACTAGCCCCTGGCCTGTGCACTGTGGTGGTGGCCAGGAGAAATGGGAAGACTGCAGGTCTGCAGGAATAGAAGGCTGTGTACTCGTACCTCATATCTGAGAGGAGGAGATGATATTGCTTCTGTATTAATTTGAGAACTCTGATATTGAAAACTATCTTAATGTAGACCTTGGGATGTTGCTCCAGAACAGCCACTAGGAAAATGAACTGCTCTGGGACTTCCCTAGCTGGTATTCCATGTTAGGCAGGTGGTGTTGGGTCTCTAAAATGCACTGTGCAAGAGGCTAATAGATACTTAGGAGTGACAACACTAATGCCATGTGTCAGAGAGATACAACATATCCCTGAGCTAGCTCTTTTTATGTTCCATTTAAGAAATATTGACAGAATGGGCCACATTATCACTCAAGTCATTAATATATAACCTATAAAAAGACCTGGGCCAAAAAAAAGCGGGGGGAGAGGGGGAAAAACTCTAAACCAAACCTATTTTCTGCTCCTATGCTCCTTCTGCTGGTTATGCAGAAGCAGTAAACAAGCCCTATTCCCAGAGCTGTGCTGACAGCACTGATGGTGTTGGTGCACAAATTAGGAGGTAAACAAAAAGCTGTGTTAATTTCAAGCTCCATTAGAAACACAGGCAGTAAAAAAAACCACCCAAAAATCAATGTCTCCCAAAGAGAAAAGGTCAGAATTGGTAGGGAAAGAGAGCTGGCTGGTTTTGTAGATACAAGAGGTTTTAATTATTATTTCTTTTAAATTGGGTGTAAGCAAAAAGCAGATACTGGTCAGTGCTGTGTTAATGACTAATCACAGGATGTCAGGGGTTGGAAGGGACCCAAAGAGATCCTCATCTCCAACCCCCCTGCCAGAGCAGGACCATACAATCTAGCTCTACACTGTAAGTAAACAACTAGCAAAAATCACTTGTAAAAATGCATTCAGCTTTGGCTCAGGTTGAAATTCTCATATTTAAAGGCTGATTTCTATTTTAGAGTTTGCCTGTAGGTTCTGTGGATATTTGGTTACATTTATAATCTTGGCATGACACATTGGAGGGATCATTCTTTTGAGAAGTGTCATCACCAGGTTTCACTCTTGTCTCTTGGTATAGTCTATTCTTGGATCCAAATCCTTGAGGCCTGATCACTTCAATTTTAAGCTTTGTTGTGCACCCAGATCAAGACTGGAAATGCATGTATGCCATTTTGCTAGGAGAGCATGATAGGAAGAACAAATACTGATTTATATGTTGTCACTTCATGGTCATGTGTCACTTTCAACTCCTCTAACACTACATGTTTATCACTTCATGTGATCTTTGTCCATTGAACTAAATTTCACATGCCCATTTAAAATTATGTATGGTGATGAAGTCCTGCAGTATCCTGTGTTGGGAGCCAGTTCTTTGAACGTGAATACATATGCAAAAAACCACCCTTGGCATATAAATACCATGGAGTGTGGCCTCACAGAGTAAAGCTACTCACTGCCCACTTTGAGGAAATGGTGGTCTCAGCATGGCCACAGATGTTCTGAGATTATTATTCTTGTACATATTAGTATAAATCTGCTATAGCTCAATTTTTTAGTGCAACCTCTTTTGATCAAGTGCAGTGTTGGGAACAAGGCTGTTAGTGGATCTTTGTCCTCCAGCACCAGCTAGTCACACAACTCTGCTAACACTTTTTACTTAGTGTTCATCCCTGTGTAGTAGACAATATTCCCATCTACAGAAGGGGACCAAGACACAGGGAATTTGAAGACCATGTTTTATGGATAAAAATGTATTCATGTGATATTTAGATTGATCTGAAACCACCTTCCACAAAAGAATGGTCAATGTTTTTGTAGCAGAGTTAGGAGCTCTGTGGTTGAGACCACAGATAAGAGATACAAAGTAGTCCCAGCTCAGCATGTTTCCTTCCAAACAGCTGCATCTCCTCATTGTCTCCATCTCCTCCCTGAGACACAGCTTGCACTTCTAATTGTCATTCCCTTCAGTGGACATTAGCATGGTTGTTAAATTAGCCATTTGTGTCCCAGAACTCCTCTGTGAGTCCAGTGACTCGGTCAGACCCACATTTTGATTGCCTTCAGGGAACATGTTATCTCCACTTTCAGCTTCTGGTCCTGAAACTGTTGTGCATCAAAGTCACTCCTTCGTTTTTGCTTCATTAACCACTTAAAACTGCAGTTCTTGTAAAAAAGAAGTGACTTTTAAAGAGGAAGAAATCTCAATGGATCTGTTTTCCTGTGGTGTTCAATATATGTTTTCTTTTGGTTTTGCAAGTTACCTGGTGCCTTTTTTGGTCAGGTGCTGTCCTGCCAACTTTACCTGCCTGCCTTTTATTTCTTAACAAAATCGCCACCAGAAGATCCTCTCTACCTGACAATGTCGTAATTAAGGCATGAAGGTAGCATATAGAAGTCAGTTGCACTGGTATTTTATTGGCAACAGCAGCCAAATCTTGTTTGGCCAGTGGGAGTAAGCAGTAGTGATTTGAGGCTGTGTAGAAAGCGGTGTGCCGGTTTTCAAAAGTTCCCCCGATCTGTTTACTTGCAAGTTCAACTTTCAGCTCCAGGTTAATGATCACCCATTTTGGGAACATGACATTTGTATTTATTTCAGAAAGATGACTTTTGCCTCTCTAGAGCAGACAATATTGTGTTCTGTCAAAACTCCAGTTATAAACAGCCCTCCATCTGCAAGTCTGAGACCAAATACTCCCCTTGAAATCGTGAGACGCTAACTTCAGCAAGTCTTGGGGTTTGGCTAGCTGTCTTTTGTGTCTGTCTGGTAATAAATTATGAACATCTTGTTGAGAGACTTTGTGGAAGTAGCCTTCATGACATCTACGTAGTGATGACTTCAGTGAAGCCTGAGGGCATACAGAGTGCTTACCGTCTGCCGCTACAGCGAATTCTTTCACAAGGCTTTTCCCTTCTGCAGCACAATCAATTTTACGTGTCATTTACTGACGCTGGCATGCACTTAGCTTTAGAATATTAGTTAAAATTGGTTTATGATGTCAGCCTTACTTTTAGTATGCTGGAAGCAGGGGAATAATTGAAGTGTCCTGGTGTCCCATCTAGGGCTTGTGGTGGACTTGGGGAGATGAGGATGTGCCATTCCTGTTTCGGTTGGCCTGGAGGGAATAGCTCTTCTCTTTAACATTTCATTGTAATCCTTCTGATGATACCTCAAAATGTCAGTTTGTGCCTCATAGCTTAAGCTAAGTTCCCAAAATAAATTCTGGTGTACCTCAGAAGTTTAAAAATTAAATCTCAGCTGTATGCACCAATAGCATTTGAATCTGAAAGGCTGTTGAAATTGATCCTATCATTTATTTTGTGCTCTTTTTTCAGTTCTGAGTTGTTGTGACCGTTTTAGGCTATGCTTTTAAGAAGAGAGAGTTACTGGAGCACTCTAGCAGAACTGAACTTTCTTTCACCACCACAGCTGTTTCCTGTATGTTAATACCAACAAGTTGGCTTTATAGGCTGCTGCAGGTTACTCTGCTGGTCATGCTAAAAAGCTTTACCAGGTTGTGGTGGTGTATTCTGGTGAAACCTTGGTAACTTTCTAGGGTGAACAAAAATTAAGAAGTATTTTGTCCAGGGTTGTCTTGCTTGTTTTGTGGTGGTGCTGTGATTCCAAAATGCCTGGTTTTCTAATGAAAGTCGCTTTTCTACAAAGAACTCCATGCATTAGGAGGTCAGTCAAGCATTGATGAAAATCTGGTTTGGGGCTCACACTGACTTCTACAGCCTTCCTTAAATCTTGTGATAAAGGGACGTTCATAAGAGTTTCCTATCAGGAGTAATGTCTCATCAGGAAGAACTTTCTGAGACATCTACATGTGAATGGCATCCTACTTGGCTTGCCTTCAGGGAAAATAATGTGTGTAGATCATAAGGTTGGCTCTGCCTTTCAAGTTTATGGAACATCTGTCTTTGTGTTTGTTTTCTGTGTGAGACAAAGCAGCCGCTGGGAAGCACTGAAGCTCAGTGGATTAGGATGCACAACAAAGAGAGCCCAAAGTGCAGTAGGACCTTCATCAACCAAAGGAGTCAGTTTATGTGCTGACCTGACCTTACTCACTCTGTTAGAAGAATAGGTTGCTTGCCAATCATTCTCAACTGTTGCTATGAAACATAGTTTTTCTGCTGTGCTCATATCTAAAAGCTATCTATTTTAATTGCTATGTCCATCTGAAATATTGCAGGCTAATAAAACAATATGATTGGTTTTATCTCCAAAGTATTTAATTTCTACTGAAGAATGTCATATAGAAGAATGCAAGTCTAAATCTGAGCAGTTATCTCTGCTAAGCTGGTTTAAAACAAATGAATTAGCTTAGTAAGCACTGGCAAATACATGCCAGACACTCTTTGAGGATTGCTGATTGTGAAGTTTGGTTAAACTGCACTTTCTCCAAGCATGTACAAAAATAGCAACTTTGGAAATCATGAAGCTGTATCTTTTTCACAACTGCAGGCAGCATTCTCATTCCCTCGCTTCTTCAAAAGCTGAACATGAAATGTGAGGAAGGAATAAGGGTGGTGCTTAATGTGACTGGCTGCTCAAGAAATAGGTACTGTTTGCCACTTTAAACGTTAGCCAGCAATTAGGGTTTGCAGCAGTGAATCTCATTCCAATTTCATTAATGAGGTCATTAACCAAGATAGGAGACAGTCTTCTCCTCCTGTTACACACACAACTCAAGGGAGGACTTCAGGTACTTCCAGGCCAGCGTTGCTGTCTGTGAGCCTGCCTCTGTGATGCCTCTAAGCATGAGCAAAGTGAACTCCTGCAGTCTTCAGGAAACAGTCCCCCACAAAGTGATTCAGGCTTGACTCCTGTGTACATATGAAGTCTAAGCTGCTTCTATTTCTTTCCATCCCTTAGGTTCCTTCTCTCCTTGACAGCTTGTACAGACTAGCAAGGTCATTACCCACTGCTGCAATTCCACCTCTCATCACTCCTGTCTCATGGTACCACCTACACCATTCCTTGGGAAGAGCTTCCTGGGAGCTACCACAAAGTCACCCCACTGTCTCCTTCAGATCCCACCTGATGACTGTATCCTGCTGGCTGAAAGTTTGCCAGTATTTGAGCTACTGAAGTGTGCTGAGTGCTTGCTGTCTGCCCAAGCAATATCTCACTCACTGCGTGCTTGTGTCTCTGCATCTGCTGTGCTTCTCTTGGCTTTGGGTACGTCTGTGCTGCCTTCTCCAGCACAATGTGGAAGAACATAACATCCAGACAGTGAACTTGGAGTCTACCTGCAGGAGGAGAAGCTTTGTGCTTTGCTCCCTTTCTTGAGCCAGCTCACTTAAACTTGGATCACTGTACCATACCTTATGCTCTGATGCACAGACTTAATTTTTGTTTTGCATTGGGAGTGTACTTGGCATGAGGCTACAGGAACATTTTCATTATGAGTAGGTAAATAGGTTTTCACGTGAATTAGACAAGCAACATATTTGTATACATTAGAGCTGCCCTATAATGACAGGAAAAGTCATAGAACAGCAGTGTTGCAGAAACCTCAAGGATCATCTGGTCCAACTTTTTTTTTTGGCAAGAGCATGGTCTAGACAAGATGGTCCAGCACCTGGTCCAGCTGAATCTTGGAAACATCCAATGCTGGGGACAGCACCAGTTCCCTGGGGAGATTATTCCAAGGGTTGCTTTTTCTTGTGAAAAAGTTTCCTCTTGTATCCAATAAGAATCTTTTGAGGAGAAACATTTACCTGTGGCCTCATGTCTTTCCCATGTGACTCCTTGTGAAAAGGGAGTCTCCTTTTTTTTTTTTTTAGCCACCCTTTGAATACTGAAACATGGTCTTAAAGTCTCCTCTAAGCCTTGTTTTGTCAAGGCTGAAAAAAAACAGTTCTCATACAAAGGATTCCTAGTCTTCTGGTCACTTCTGTGGACCTTCTCTGGAGTCTCTTTATCCTGTGCACATCTTTTATGTTCAGCATGGACCAAAGCTGAACATGGTATTTCAGGTGTGAGCTGACAAGTTGCAAGTAGAGTGGGATAATGACTACTTTACTTCCACTGGTGATGCCTGGTTGATGCAACCCTGAATTCTGCTGGCTTGCTTTGCTGCTGCAGCACACGGTTCACTCATACTGAGCTTGTCATCCACAGAGCTGCTTCCCAGCCAGATAGGTCGCAGTCTGTGTTGTGCTCCTGGGTTATGTTTTCCCGGGTGCAAGACCTTACACTTGTCCTTGTTGAACTTCATGAGGTTCATGTTAGCCCATTCTTCCAGCCTGTCCAGGTCTTCAGAAGAGAGAGTCACCCTGCAGGAAGTGTCCATTTCCCACTTCCATGTGTAGTAGAAAGCAGTAGCTGTCCTAGAGAGCTTACCTGCTAATCAAGACAAATGATAGGAAGCATGGTTTGAGGGTTGCTCCTTGGAGAATGAGGCAGAGAGGTACTGAACCACATGCTTTAGGCTGCATGGGAAATCAGTGCTGTGATCAGAACTGAACACCATCTTGAAGCTCCTCCAGCCTCAGAAATATCTTCTTAATGCATTTGAAAATGCTGTCAGGTAAAGCAATTATCCAAGAATCTGTGATGGGGGGAAAAGCAGAAGCAGAGCTTCATGTCTCTCTTCCTACTTCTGTGCCACCTTTGGGAGCAGTAAGGAGACCCCTCAGCCTTTTTCATCCATCCTGGCTGCTGAAGACTGGAGGAAGACATGATTTATTAGTTGGGACTAGGATGGATAGCATCATAAATCTCCTCTAGGCGCCAACAATTAAAGTTGCCAGGGTGCTCTGCTTTGCCACATGGAATCCGTGTGACTTTGACCAGCTTTGAGTGGCTTGTTCTGCCAAATGAGAGGGTGGAAATGACCGTCTGCAGTTTATTGGTAAGTGTATAAATCTGAACTGCAAGAGGGGGGAAAGATGAACTAGTGCTAGTGTATCTGTGACATATACTTAATAACACAAGTTAAACTCTTATAGAGCCCGATACAAATGACTTGCTCTGCCACCGTTACGCATCTCTTTTGTGATGCGCTCTGCGACTGCTGGGCTACTGAGTGAGAAGGGAGAGTAATAGATGCATCTGGTATTTATGGAGGCTTGTTTTAATGGTGCTAAAAAACTGATGTGCTCAGCATTCCTTGCAGCTGCAGTTGTGCTCATGTCAGTAATCCTATCAGGAGGGTTGCTGGCTTCCACAGTAATTAGAAGCCTGAAGCAAATAAACACCAAATGAATTCTCTTCTTTTGAAGATATCTTTTCTCCTCTCTTTTAAATAGCCCTTCTCAGGCATAATTATGTACCAGTCATTATAACATTAAAAATAATTTTAAGTGAATGAATGCTACTTTTGTTGTTCCTTGCTAATTATTATGAACTAATTGCAATTTAGGACAGTCTTCTAAAAATCTCATTGCATTTCAGAATGGCTACTGATCTAAACTGCTCCCAGGGAGAGGCAGCAGCTCCAAGTTGGGTTCATCTAAGCCAGTCTGGTGGCTTGTAGCATATGTGGGTGGAGTACAAGTTGTTGCTCTAAGCCATTTTGATAAACTCCTGCCCTTCCAGTGTTTAAGCCATAGGTTAAATATGAATTCACAGTACTGTATGCGTGCCACCAGGGAAGTGATGACAGAGGTAGTATATGATAATATAGGGAGGTAATAGCCTTCCTATCTGGCTTTTTGCAGCTGTGTCTAGGCTAATACATTGTGCCCCTAGCAGCTCGTTCCTGAAAAGATACTGGCAGGAGTTCAGAGGACAATAACAACCCATGCAGTCGTCTGGGGAGGGGTTGACTTGAAACTGTGGTATCTTCACCGTTTATCTTGATTATTAGTTTTGCAACACTTGTGGCTGCAGTCAGATGGTTTGGATTTGTGCTCACGTCTGCTGAGTTACTGTGTATAGGCACTGGGTCATTGTTGTGTAAACTCACCAGTACAAGCTCAGTGGTCTGGTTTGCTTTTTTTGGCTTTTGTGTTCCTGTGAGTTTTGAGATTTAAAAAAAATAAGGTCAATTACAGCCACATAAGCAAATGTGTAGTAAATGACATTTACTGGTAGTGAGGTAAGAGGATGAAAAAACCCACCCTACCTCTCAGATCCCAGCTTGAGTTTAAGATTGGCTGTTAGAAGAAAAATGTCTCTGTACGCACAAATCGAGCACATTCAGACCAGAGTTATTAGCACATAATAAACATGGAGACATCTAGTGACACTTTCCTTAATGGACTCATTCTTTAGACTGGAACCACAGATCTTATAATTCAGATTCTTGAAATGCCTTTTATAATGTCGTTTCTTCAACAGCCCTAGCTTCTGTTGTCCTACAATGGCAATTCTGCCCTATCGAGAGGACCAGCCCAGTGCTCCCTCTGTAACCTGGCGTATTTGCAGGACTACCTGACAGAGATCACGTAGAGATCCTAACGCTTCAAATGGTTCAAGTATTTCTAAACTGCAATTCCAAGTGGAGTTCAGGAGGTACTCTTACATTGGCTGCGCTCAGGACTTCCCTTCTTTCCTCACCCCTCTGTTATTTTTGGGTGGGGGAGATTTATAGCCACAGAGCAAATTGCCATGTTAAATCTGAGCTCAACTTTCTAATCAGTCGTTGAGGAGCAGGGCCATACATACACAAATACATAGGGGAAAGATAAGCCAAATCTGCTAATGCTCTAAGTCAAAGCATCTGTGATAGAGAACATAAAATCCTCTAAAGAGCATTACGATGTTGTGAGTTATGACTAGTTTATGCTTGAATGAAAGCATCCACTTGTAGGTTTAAGGGACACAACCTCCTACACAGTGACTTCATTCTTTAGAGTGATTTACCTTAATTTTCTTCACTGTTTCCATGCTTTGGCTTGGAGTTCATGTATGCTGAATTATAGTGTACAGACCTTGGGTCATTTTTTTTCTGAACCCTGTATTTTATCCTGCC
Organism: Dryobates pubescens; assembly: GCF_014839835.1. Taxonomy (NCBI): domain Eukaryota; kingdom Metazoa; phylum Chordata; class Aves; order Piciformes; family Picidae; genus Dryobates; species Dryobates pubescens. The sequence continues at coordinate 13,312,190 of NC_071625.1, read as the reverse complement.
TTTTTTACCCCTTGGCTTTGAAAGGCATCTCCTGAGGAAAGAATGTGGTTTTGTGCTTGTGATACATCTCAGATGCTATTTAGATAATGGTTTCTTGACAGGGAGGTGCTTATGGGTATTTTTTTTGTCCTTTATTCCAATTGTGATAGATTCCTGCCATACAAAAGGGAAAAATAAACCCCCTGTGGTTTCTTCTGAAATGAGCTTAGGAGTGTACCATCCAAACACCTCATGCTGTCAGAGAAGCCCTTAACACCTACTGTTGCACACACTTCTGCTGATCCAGGAGTTTTTAAGTAAGGAGAGCAAGATATACTTCATAGATGTTTATCAGGCTCAAAAGGAAGAAGGAATCCATTTAGAAGAGAAAACTCTGTTTCCAGGAAAAAAAAAAAGAGAAATTACTGTAGAAGGTCTTAAAATCTTGCAGTGGCCTGCCAGGCGGCAAATCCCAGAGATACCTGATCACAAATAGCACTGCTATGTCTGCTACAGGCTTCTGACTGATATTCCAGGGAGCCAGATAGAAGTGGAGATAGACTCTTCACCCCTGCTTCACTTCTAATCATCAAAAACCCATAGACTCCCGTGCACACTATCTCTTGCCCCAGAACAGACGAGCGTGGCAGCTCGCTTAGTGTCACACTGAGATGAAAAGCCTTGTTTCCTGCTCCACAAAAAAGTTAACAATAGAGGAAAAAGATGCTCCCAGTTAATTTGTGCACAGCTACACATTAAAATTCGACCAATTTGGATGCAATTAATGACACAGGAAAATAATGCAAACAAAACCCCAAACCCAACAGACTGTGCTAGATCCTGTGCTCCTTGTAATTATTCCTTAATGCTAAATAACACTGAGAAAATTGTGATTTGTAGTTATTGCACAGTGCTAGAAGGAGCAGTGTGGTAGCCAGTGCCAGGTAGGCCCTCAGTGCATCAAGCAGGCATTCTCAGTGTTAAGCCATGCTGTGTTCTGCTCGTGTGTAAAAGAGAATCTCAGTGGAGGTGTAGACTTGGTAAATGACATCATGCCAACCTGTTCCAGGTTGGGGTTTGGGAGACATAGAAAGGAGAGGGGAGGAATAACAGCATCTTATCACAGAGGAAAAAGGCAATGAAATGCAACCCTCTTTTAATTAGAGGCTCCCACAAAGTAATTTCCCCTTTTAGCTTGTGATAATATGCCTTTGGCAGGAAGAGTAATGTGAACAAAGCGCTCTTCCTTATAAGCAAAATCAGGGAGGGCAGGCAAATTGTATTCAGTAGCAATTTGTTGGAGAATCTGTCATTTGCTTTGGGAAAGCGCTTGGAGCCGGACAGCAGGGGCAAGGCGTTTTGCCTGTGCCTTGTGAATGGCAGCAGCAGTGGGGTTTGAAAACCTTTTAAAGGAGCCTGGGGGCAGGGTCCCATGGGAAATCATAGCAAATACCTGTCAGTCTTAATGGCATCTCATCGTTCTAAAAGGAGACTAATATGCTCTGTGGAAATACGTATTACCAGCTTTAAGTTCTCTTTGTGGTAGCGTAAAGTAAATACAGTGGTGGAAGTGAAGTTTTACACAGGTCTCCCCAGCTTGGGGAACTTAAAAGAGCTACAGAGGTTCCCTCTGGATATTTGAACAGGCTATAAATAAGCAGCTTATTTTGATAATTTCTGATGTATTTATTCCTTATCTGCCCATTTGTGACCAAATTGAATCAATATGCTTTATTTCCATTTCTCAGCCTAACAGCTCTTTCATTGTGAAAGGACCTTTTAAGGACATATGTCCAGAAGAGATGAGGTTCTTTTCTCCCCGTTGGCTACATATCACTTTGTTCTGTATCTTCAGATGCTTTAGAGAAGTGCACCACTCTTTCACATGTGATGGGGAAAAAAAATAACTTAATTAGTATATTGTGTCTCTCATTGTAGGGTCTTCTGCCTAATATGCCTCAGGGAAAGGACTCTTTATAAAGGTGAAAAGCAGCATCCTGTTGAGCCAAGAGGCTGAATGACCCTGAATTGGGTCTGCAATTAGTGAGCAATAGCCAAAAGCAATCGTGCTGCATCTGACACACAATGCAGTGCTTTCCAGCCAGAAAAGACACATGCACGGTGCTAGGGAACAGCTGACAGTGAGCCTTTCTGGAAGAACAAGCTGTAACAGAGCAAAACTTAATCAGTGCCGTCCTCCCTCTTTCCTGAGCCGTATATCTTTATTTCTGCCTTGTGCATCTGCTGCTTCTATTGAAGACATTATTTTAGATGTTAATGTCTAAAGCAGGGATCGTGCATAGGAGTCTTGCAGTGTGATGGGTTTAGGTGGAGGCACTGAGCTTTAGAAAATGGCTAGACGTTAGAGATGCAATAGTTGTTGCTGAGAGATCTGTTACCTTTCTGCTTCCTTCTACTTGTAAAGTCGTGAGGCAAGACTCAGTGCTGTGCTGGTATTATCGGGTAAGGGTAGGGTTAGGTTCGATGTGATAGACTACCTTACAATAATGGGCAACAGAGTCCATCCCTTTGATCTGCTGATCCATCTTGGCCCTGTTTCTTAAATAATCTCACAATTAAAAAATCAGATTTTAAACTCTGCTCTTAATTCAGTGGTTCCAGAAGCAGGTGAGTTGTTATTGTTGGGCCTGTCCTCCAGCCCGGTTGGAGGGGCGTGCACTCACACATGAAAATCAGGGGGCAGGAAGGCTTGTTCTGACAGCAACTGTAATAAACCACCTAATCTTTGAGCCACCAGTCTAACAATAATTAAGCGGGGGATGTGTCCCACAGTAATACCAGCTGGGATTTTCTCTAAGACTCCAGACAGATTTTTCACTGCAGAATTAGCTCAAGATGCTCTTCTCTAACTAGCACAGCTCAAGTGAGAGTGCTCCCAGAACAAATGAAACTTAGGTGCTATATCCGTGTTATAACTTCTGGGGTGACAGAAAAGCATTCTTAGTGCTAGTGTAAATACTCAGACATCCCTGATGGAAGGGGTACAACACTGTCCAGTTGTTTGCCTATGTCACCAGGTGACTGAGGGATTGCATTACACTTTCAGTACTGCTGCAGTTCTGGTAGGCTCCAGCAGCTGCCCTTTCTATTTCCAGAGGGTGCCCAATGATGTTGCTGAATGAACTAGGAGACAGCTGTTAGGACAGAGATTTCTCTCCTTTTCAGCGACTTCCTCTCTCCCTTACCCTCCAAGATGTGCTGAAGTGGATGCATGCTTGTTGGAGTGCAAACCAACCATGAAGAACCTCTTCAAGCAACCTCTGCTGCTGCTTCCACTGTTGCCCTGAGCATAGGGATCCTGTTGTGAATCTCTAGTATTGATTCACAGTGCTGCCTTTTTTTCCTGTTGGATTAAGACTTATGACTCCCCACTTCCCCCTCAAGGGAAGAGGACAGGCAAAGACCATTCCATCAGACTCAGACCCCTTATTAGAATCTTCTTCCCCTGTTTCTTGCCCCTTCTGCTGGCAGGGGTCCTGGTTCCTTTGAATCACTGGTCTTCTGTCCATCTGAAGCTGTTACCTCATTCTAAGTCAATATTACCACATCTATCAGCTGCCATCTCTTTCAGCTTTCCCACTTATAAGCACATTTGATTTGCATCTGATTTTGTGAAAGATGTTTCTGGTCTGCTTTCTCTTCATATTTCAAGTCTTCCCAGGACTGTTTCTCTTGACAACCTGCTGGTACTTCTGACAGGGGCAGAGGCATTTCTGGCCATCTACCAGAAATACCAGAGGAGGGAGGTACAGGGAATCTCCTCCACCTGAAGTCATGCTACAAATTCTAAAAGTCCTTTTGATAGCACTTTTTAACTTACTTTTTTTTTTAATGAGCCTCATTACACCTAATTTGTTCAGCTTTTTGTGAGCTGCCATATGGCATCAGTGGAGAACTGGTGAAAATGTGTTTCTCATCTCACAAAATGTATATAAAGATGTCAAGCACATAATTAAAAAAAATTTTAAGCTATATTCTTACCAATTAGTCACTTGGAGCTTCCAGACCAATTCTATCTGGCAAGGGATATCTTGGAGATGTGTCATGAATCAGGATGAGATGGAAAGCAAGAGTAGCAGTTGTACTATTTGAGGTATCACAAACTAATTCTGCCTTCTCAAAGGTATGGAGTGAAATGTTTCATTCTTATCTCTTAGGAAATCTCTCTTGCCACAGAGGAGAAAAGGAGGCATAATGGAGAAGTTTCCTTCCTCAGTATTGGAAGTGTGTAGCCATGATATAGTACAGCCTGGGTTTTTCCCACCAAATTTGCATAATACACCTGGAGAGACCTGGGAGACAAGAAACACCTTCCAAGCTTCTGATTCAGACAGGCATGCAGAGGACAGTCCAAAACTTGAAGCAGTATTCTTCTTCCTCTGAATATAAAGTAGTCAGGTTCTAAGCTTATGAAGGTATCTATTGAAATACTTTCCATTTGGTGGGATTCTCTGCAGCCTGGCAGAATTGCTTGGACAAGAAGTTGGCTTCTAAGGAATAGTTAGGCAAAGAAGCCAGACTTCAGAAGTCCTTGTACCACCACTCTCATGTTATGAAAATATTTGGTACTGCTGCTCCTTTGCCCAAGACTTAGGCAGCCATTTCTCTGGTTAAACACCCTTCCTAAAATCCAATTGCCTCATTAATTCTCCATTAAATAAGGAAACACATGGATTTATTTTTTGTTCCCTTTGCTGTGAATATTGTGTAAATTTATCTGAGAGACTAGGCTTGGAGCAGGTCTTTTCAGCAGCTTCTTTCAAGTGCTCTACACCTAGCACTGTAGACTTCCCTGTGGTGGCAGTGAGAATCCCATCACAACTTTCCACCTGACATAACAATGGGAATATTTTGTAGAAACACTCCAATTTTGAGTGTGTTTGTTTTTTGGTAGAAGTATAAGGTCATCTAGGTGGAGTCTGTTGCAGCTTCAAGTTCCTCTCTCTTCTCTTGGCACTCTTATAGCAATGTGAAGAACTGATGAGTTGGTCCCGCCAGAAAGCAGTCACATTAATGACTAATGAATGCCAAAGCATTAGGGGCTTTGTGGACTAAGACATTCATCATTCACTCCTCACATCATGCAAATGCATTCTCACCTTCTCCATGCAGACAAGCACACACATTCATGTTCCATTTGGAGTCTGGAACTGTGGCGTGTTGTGAAGGACCTGACTTTCTCGTCTGTGTTATCGCCGCCTTCTGAGCAGCAGTAGTGCAGGAAGCAGAAAGGCCTCTGTATTTTGAAAGGTGGCACCTTCTGTATCTGAGCTTTCAGAAGCTGGTGCAAAAAAATCCAGCTCTGTTTGCAGACTTGCTCACTGTCTGTACAGGGTATAGAGACAGGAATTTAAAAAACTGCCCCAAAATACTTGCTGTGGGACTGTCCTTGTTGTGGGTCTGGTGGACAGAGTCCAGTGGAGTTGCTTACCCATACACAGAGAACAATGTCAATTCAGTTTGCACCCTGAGGGTGCTCTGTATCCCCAGTTGCTCCTGAGGCAGGCAGGATCAGCTGCAGGTTCTGCCTGTGGAGAAACATCCTCCATCCATGGAGGGTTCCATCAGGTGGTGTGGACAAGAGCAGATAGTGTGTAAACCCTGGGGCAGGTTACCAGCCAGCGTAGACCTAGTCTTCATGCAAGTCTCCTATTGCAGGGTTAGAAGACAACTAGGCAAAAGGTCTAGCAGTCGTTTGCCGGTGATAAGAGGCCGTTTGATGGAGGAGACTGCTTACAAATACCCATCCCCCTTGTACCAAAGCTCTCCCCATAATAACTACTGACCATTAGCGAGTGCTTTTCCTCTTTGGTGATGTTATTTAGCGCAGGCTACAATTAAGCAAGCCAGGGAAAATAGGGGATGGCTGCCTAGTAACTGATTGCCTTGAGATCTGGAAAGACACAGCAGAATTAAGGGTTAATTTTTGCAGATGAAAGTAGAAATGTCCAGGAATGTGGGTGATGGAGGGTTGGAGCTAGGATATGGTTCTGAGAAGTGGAGTTGGCACTGGGTTCTCTCTAAGTAACACAAGAAAAATGGTGTGTTTAGTTAAAATCCATGCTGATGGAAGTCTAGAAAGAACACAAGACCAGTGTTTGAGGGTGCTTCCTTGTGTGTGACATTTACATAATTTGCCACAGCATTGCAACATTTTCTGTCAGTGCATCTCCTTCAGAGTTCAAAGCTTGCCTTAAATAAGCAGCTGCACATGGCTTTGTACCCTACAAAACACTGCTCTTGTACACGTGTTCCCAGGGATAGCCTCCTTTTCACAAGGTATCCACAGGTGTCAAGAGTTGCATTAGATACTCCAAGGTGTCTTTTGAGACGGCCAAGGTCTGTATGGAGCTTCTTCAAAACTCCCTCTTCTGCCATGGTGAGAGAGTATTTGTCTTTAATGCATTTTAGGTTGTTTTAGAATTGGATAAACAAGGGAGGGAGATGTTTGTGTGAAGCTGCATTATGAAAGTATCCTTGGCATATGCTGCTAAGCAGTCTTGAACCAGAGCGTGAGTCTAGATGTGGAGCCAAGTGGCTTTTATGCCTAAGTGACTACCCACAGTTAAGGGAACTGCAGTGAAGTAGGTGAAAACAACACAAGTCACATGTGAAGGTACCTAAGTGTGCTGCAGCCTGGACTGTTTTATGGTGTCACCATCAAGAGGGGTCAGAAGGGACCTCTAGAACTCATGTAGTCCAACCTCCTGCAGGTTCACCTAAATCAGGTTGCACAGGAATGCATCCAGGCAGGTTTTGAAAGTCTCCAGAGAAGGAGACTCCCCAACCTCTCTGGGCAGCCTGTTCCAGTGCTCTGTCACCATCAAAGTAAAGAAGCTTTTCCTTATGCCTAGATGGAACTTCCTGTGTTCTAGTTTGTGCCTGTTGCCCCTTGTCCTGTCAGTGGGCATCACCGAAAAGAGTTTGGCCCCATCCTCTTAACAGTGATTGCAGATTGGTGTGCATTGATTGCAGATAGCAGTGCAATCCACACTGATGTGCAGATTGATTCCCTGTGAAAGTAATCATGAGGCATTCTGTGAAAATTTTTCTTTGCACATTAACTGCTACGTGTAGTAGGCTTGCAATATGTACTAGTTATTCTCTTGCTGATGAAAAGCAGAGAGTAAAATTAATCCTTTCCATGTGCTGTTATTTCCTTGTGCTTATTTGTATTATGACAGCATTTCAGAAGCTGCTCTTGTGGGCCAACACCTTGCTGCACTCCATGCTTTATGAATATGGACTGCAAAAGACTGCATGCTAAATATTTCAGAAAGCAGCAGGTAAATGCAACAAATACAGGAGAAAAATAAGACAGTAGCTCTCTTAAAATGTGCCACAATCCCAACAAATCTGTCAAATCTTGGTAAACATCATGCCAAAGGTAAAACTTTCTATGTGTATGCTAGGATTTTCCAAGAAGACAGTAAGGTGTGGCCTCACAGGTGCTTTGAAGAAACTCTGCCCAGAAGGGAGAACATCTCTGGAGAAAATCTAATTGTCTTGTCTTGGCTGGGTAGCAGAGGCTGGTGTCCCTGGTAGAGTTAAGATCAATAGCTCAGTAACAAATAAGAAATGATGGGTAAAGATAGGCTCTGCTTGGAGGGACCTTGAAAGTCTTCAGGCATTCCTCAGTCTGCCATTGCAAATATGAATCCATTATCATCAAAGCAGAGCAACAGAAAATAGGTTTTGTGGCAGTACTTTGAATGGAAGAGAAGCAAGGCCAGGAGAGTCTGAAGTGTGACAACACACAGCTGATGGTCCCTGGCTCTCCAGATAGTCATGAGCTTGGACAAATTTTCATTTGGAAATGAAAAATCCTATGAGGGTAAGAGGGAACTCCTGCCAAGACTTAAATATGTTTTTAATCTGTGCAAGATTGCCTGGGTCCTTGGCAGAGCACTGTTTGTACTTTCACATTTTGCACTGATGGGGGGATTGTTACATATCCAATTTGACATGCTTTGGGCCAGGCACGAGTACCTCAAGACGTCCCAAAGCTAACCAGGTTTGTGCTAGGTGCATTCTGGAAAATCCCAAACAGGATTTCATAGTAAACCCCTTTGGAGTGTGACTTCAAGTGCAGTATCCCCTCACTCCTCTTCCCACTAGGGGAAGCAACAGCCCCTCCCATAAACACTGTTCTGTGGGAATATTGTGTTTTGTGCCGAGGTTTAGCAATAGCAAAGCATTTCTCTGGTTTCCCATTTCCAGTAACAGAGGCTTTTAAGCAATCAGCTTGTCCCTGAGCAAGGAAGCAACTCTGTCAGTGATCATTATGTTCTCCAAGCACAAGGTGTGCTCAGTGCTGTTTATGTGGGACCTACAGGCAATAAGTTTTTTTAATTAAATTGCTTTGACCTAGAATGAAGTTTAATTAAATACAGACTTAAACAAAAAGGCATTTAGTAAACCTCTCTGCAAATTTCAAGGCAATTAAAAATTTGAGATCTGTCGACTTTACACTATCTCTATAATTGATGCTAAATGTGAACAGATCAAATAAGTACTACTTTTGGGTTTGTTTCCTTTTTTTCCTTGTGCAAGCTAAGATTGGTAATGATTCCTTTGAATTCTTTCCTTGTCTGACCTGTTGGATTCATCAGTAGCGTGGGTGTCTTTGGGGATGGCAGGTACTGTCTGGTTTGGATGCACCAAAGTCTTTCATAATGCAGAGGTGACAGGGCACTCATTGAAGCAAATAAGAAAGTATCACCTGAAAACAATAAAGAAAGAACTCCTGACCAGAAATGTTGACTACTGGCTCTCCTAGCTAAGCTGAAAAGAGAGGCTCTAAGGGAAAAGTATGTGGAACCAACAAAACAGAAAAATGTCCTCCAAGCGTTCCTAGAACTGAAACTGGACCAACTCCAGTAGAGCAGGGCTGTATTCAGTCCACCAGGACAGCTGACAAACTTAATCTTTGAGACTAAGGTCAAGAAAGCACTAAGCAATGCTCAACATTTTCTAGCCAAGAATGACTGACCCTTGCTCTAAGTGATAAATACTCAGTATGCATACACTGAGAGCTTGTAAAAAGTGCATACACTTAGACAAAGTGGCCCCAAATGTTGAGGAGACTGGGTCTGCTGTTTGAACTGGGAGATAAAAAGGGTGGTGAAGGGAGTCCCTCTCCACCCACACCTCCCAGAGAATCAAAAACAAGTGTGATGTGTGGAACCAGCCTGTGTCTGCCTCTGCAAAATCCCAGGCTTAACAAAGCCAACAAAATTCTATATTGGTAGCATCTGTTACTACTGCTCTTGCTTGCAGCAGCTGATGTGACCCAGCTGCAGATCAGCATTTATGAAGGAGCTGAGGATTATGTGCTCAATATCTTTTCAATACATCCTGCTGCGAGCTCCACTGATTTCCAGGGAAGCCTCCAGAGAGCAATCCTAATGCTGCAAAAGCTGCCAGCTCTCCCTCTTGTTGTCTTCTGCGTTGTCCAGCCTCTCCTGCCCCTCCTCTGTCTGTCCTCTTATCTTGGGAATTCATCCACCCCAACCACTTCAAGAAGTGATTGTGAGTTTTGCTTTCAGAGTTGCAGTCTGATGACCTGCAGACATCTAGAGACATCAGAGTATAACCATAGGTGATAAAGTTTAGAGGCACAGCCTAAAACTATCACAGGTCTTGAGCAGAAAAGTAATAAAATGTAAATAAATCACTATTGGGTGTAAAAAAGAAACCAAAGATATTTCTCCAATGAAATTGTTGAGAATTATCTACTCTAAAACTGGTTGTACCAAAACAATTCCTCCTTCTCATCTCTTCTTGCTTCATGGCTCTGGAGATACTAACCTGCTTCTGCTTGACCTTGGCTGCATTGTTTGGGTTAAGTCTAACAACAACTTTCTCTGCTTTTTTTCTCCCTTTTGGACAGGGAGTGGAGGGGCAGAGACAGCTTCCCTCTCTTGCCTGGGGGGAGGGGGGTGTTTCTTGTGGTGTTTGTTAATTGTAAATATCTGTAAATTATTGTAAATACTGTATGTTTTCTGCAATGGAATGCAGTGAACATGTACATTGTTGTGTTGCCTGTAAATACAGCTTTCATTTGCTTCCAACTGAGCTGGTCTGGCAAAGTTAATGTGGGGGGGGTGGGGTGGAAGAACATCAACCCACCACACCATAGACAAAAACTACAACTAAAGTTCTATTTTCTGAAAAAGGAAAAACCATCTGAAAACAATGGGGTCTCCCATTTACCCTCCAGGTTACAAAGGAACAGAAATCAGTTCTTATTGTATTGAGTCCTTTAAAAAAAAAATAAAAATCTGCCTTTCTCAGCATTTTTATAGATTAGTCTGACTTTGGCATGGTGGAACGTGGATGGTCTCAGAGGTGACAAGCTGAGCCTCATTTGCATAATAAAATCACCAAGGGAGTGAGTTTGCAAAATTTAATTTATTTAAAATTCACCCATCCAATAGGCTGGGCACAGGTGCAGAAGATTAATAATAAAAATAGTCACCTACAGCATATAAATTAATGGTAATGGCCAGAGCTTCCTTCCTCGCTCTCAGAAAAACCTTGGGAGAAGGCATACGCAACGTGACCTGACCATGACCAATTGCGTTGGGGCTGGGAGGGTGAGGACTGGCATCCCCATGCTTCCACATGCTGGCAGCAGGCTTGCTGCAACACCCTGTGGGGCTCTGAGCACCAGCTGCTGTGGGGCAATGTGGTTGCACAAGCAGGTCTGAGTGGCAGCTGTACCACTCAAATGAAGGACACTGTAAGTGTCCTAAAGGATCTGCTCTTACGTTCCAGAGACCTGCGTTTGGTGCAGCTTTTCCTCAATCACATCTTTGCAGCTGGTTGATGCAAAATGGATGGCAGCAGTGTATTGGGTGGTTCCAGGATGTTGTTAAAAATATCTTTTTCTTTTTTTTCCCCCTATTACAAGCATCAGTGATTGTGGAGTTTGCAATAAATGCCACTACATTTCTGACTTGATGAAGAGATTGTGCTTTATTACAGTTTTGTGTTGTGTTTAGTGATGTGTTACACTGAAAAAGCTCAGACTGAGGCACCCTAGATTCTTCCTGTGAGCAACTGTTTCCTAATAGATAGTTTCTTGAGGCTCCTACCCAACAGGGAATATTTGGCCAAGGGACAGGGATATTAGAGTTTCAATCTGCATTAAGCCTGGGCTCATCTCTGTTAGCTATAGCCATAATGATGTGACCTGCATCTTGCCTAATGTAAATGTCTACTTCCAGATGAGATGAGCTGCACCCCAGAAATGTCTATTGCTCTCCATTGTGGAAGAAAGGGACGTAGCCCCTGATCTCTTGACTGTTCCGCTCTGTAGACATCTGCTGTTGGCTAGGAAAAAAAACCTTTCCTAAGAGGATGGCCTGAAAATATTAATAACTAACTGTGCTTGTGGGATTGAAATCAAATCTGTAAGGGAATGTCCTAGGGAAGGTTCATAATGGAGATTAAAGCATCTGAGTATCCAAGTGTATAGGAAGAACAAAGACTACAATTAGATTTTAAGTGGTTTTATGGTTTGAATTATGATATGCAAATAGCAGTGTTTGTTTTGGATAGTTGTTTTAAATCAAGTCCATCCCAAAAAGCACATCTAAAGCATCCACAAGCAGCTTGGAATAGACAAGGGTTGTCTGTTAGTTGCCATTTTGGTTACTTTTCTGTTATGTGATCAATTGATATGAACCTCTGTGCCCAATAATAATGTTGGCTCTGTCCAGGCTGTGGGATCCATTACTGCTTCCCAGCACCTGGGTCTGTCTACTTCTTAGATCTGCAGAGGTGCAAGACCCACATGTTCTCTTATCTTACTAGGCCCTAACACCTGAGTTTACACACAAAGTGCAAGTAGCAGACCATCACAGGGGGCTCCTGCTGGGCCCCTTATGTGGGCCATATTAGGGGAATAATCATAGAATTGCTTAGGTTGGGAAAGACTTGCAAGATCCTCAAGTCCTACTGTTAACCCAGTGCTGCCGAGTGCACCACTAAAGTGTCTCTAACTGCCACACCTACAAGTCTTTTAAACACCTTTGGGGATGGTGGCTCCACCATTTTCCTGGGCAGCCTCTTCCAATGCTTGACAACCCTGCCAGTGAAGAAATCTTTCCTAATCTCCAGTTTAAACCTCCCCTGGTGCAACTTGAAGCTGTTTCCTCTTATCCTATCACTTGTTACCTGAAACTGACCCTCACCTCCCTACAGCTTCCTTTCAGGTAGTTGCGGAGTGATGAAGTCTCCCTTCAGTCTCCTGTTCTCCAGGCTAAACAGCCCCAATTCCCTCAGCTGCTCTTCATAAAACTTGTTCTCTATGCCTTTTATCAGCTTCTTTTTCTTTCTTTGGACTTGCTCCAAGACCTCAATGTCTTTCTGGTAGTGAGAGACTCAGAACCAAATGCAGGATAATTGTGGGCCAGGCATTTTATAGCCTGTTCCTGTCCTACATTATAAACTGAGACACGTTGATATATTTCACCTCAGGCATACATCAACACAGAAGCTATTACGAGTTTAATGCTTGATTTTGCTCCCAAAGTCCATTGTCCAAAGGTTTACAGAACAAATACAAATGTTTTGTTATCATACAGGACAATAATAGATTTTCTTCCTGCTTTACTTTCTTCACCTTTGCATTTCTTGTCCCTTTTCTGAACTGATTCACATTGCAGTTTCTCCACTGCCTACAGTTCTCCTCACAGTAAGTGTCACATACCTCCCAGCTGTCCTTTTCCTTCTTCAGCAGGGTTAGGCTGCCACACAGGCATTTTCAACATCAGACCAGGGCCTCTCAGCTCCAACAACTGACAAACCAGTGGTAAACACCACCTTGGAGAGCATCTGCAGCCTAAAAGGAAGCAGTTGAATGAGAGCTGGGGAAAGCAGAGTGGTGCTCTTGTGCGTGGAGTTGCTACACACAGGGACCTACTCAGAAGTGGCTGCCAGAGAAACCACCATTACCACCTGCCTAGCCAGTATCAAACAGTAATGATCAATAGGTATTATGGCTAATACTGAAAAAAAACCACCTGAAGGTGGGTAGTTGCAGGAGCTTTCCTCATTCAGATCATAAGTCTCTTGCTAGTGAAAAAGGAAACCAGGACAAAGGGAGCATGTCTCTTCTAGGGAAATTTCACAGGTCAGCAGGGCATCTCCACATGAGAAGGTCAGAGATGGCATGAGACGCTCAGGGTACAAGGGTGGAGCTGTCAGAAGCAATACGAAGATGATGGACCCCACAGCAACACTTTGAGTGCAGTAGGAAATGGCTAGGCAGCCAGAGTGGAAGAACAGCTGGCAGGCAGAAAATGTGTGATGTGGTCAGAGTGGAGGGTGAATTTCGGAGTGTTGACAGCATATGGATTAATAGACCAGCAGCAATCTGGCAATCTACATGCAGATCTATAGATCTGCATCAATAGATACTGCTGTTAGGAAACACCATCACTGAAATCCTAGCAGGAGTCTAAGAAGTGAGGCAGCAGTGGAAGGGACTGACAGAGCAGCACACAAAGGTAAAATGAGGCTGAGTGCGATCATTCAGCTTAGTTCCTCTGCCTTTGCCACATTCCCTCTATACCCAAGAAGAAATCCTGAGGAATGAGGTCAGAGCAAAGACAAATGACCCTAATTTGCTGTAAATCCTCTCAACCCACATTGTCTCTTCCTCATGCCAGTGGCATAACAGGAAGTCATCTCCTGAGGGCATTCCCTCTACCAGCTTTTCCGAAGGTGGAGAACAACTCTATTCCCTGTGGAGGACTATGCACTGTGGCTGCTACCATTTGTGGAGGAAATCCTTGGAGGGTAGATCTGTGCTTTGGTAGCACTGGAGATGCATTGCGTGCCATGCTGTGCAGATGTGGAGAATGCCTTCTTGTTTAGTCTTGACCTAGAAAAAGTGTGACTGTCTGCTTCCAACGAGATTTATGGCTGGAGCTTAATGTTGGCTTCTGAAGAAGGTATGAGAGGAGAATATAAACTGAAGCACGGCAATTTATAATTGAAGAACATTGTCCCCAGGGGATCATGTCACCATTTTTATATTTTTTTTTAAAATGAAAATTCAGTCAACTAGATGTTTAGTTAGCCCAAGGAAATGTTTTCAGTTATCAATTAAGAGGAGTATGTGTGTTCTGTTGCTTGAAGATGCCCTATCTTAAAATGAGTCGGGATGCTAGGTAATTATCACTTTACTCTTTATTAAACTGCTGTGTTTCCTCCAGCAGTGGCTGCAGCAGCTCTTCAGCCACATTCATTAACTTGTAGAGTGGAAGCTTCTATTTTAACCACAAATGCTAGGACTATGGTTATTTTTTTTCAGGGTTAGCTTTTCAGCTGATATTTGAATACTGGAATTTAATCAACTTGCTGATTAAGCATGAGTCCACATAAAGAGAAATTGCTAAAGATGAGTTAAGTTTGGGATGGATTTAATTATCCAGGTGCTTTCAGTGTTGTTGTGAAGACCTGCATTTTGGAGAGTAGACATTAGAATTGCAAAGTGGCTTGCTGGTTGTTTAATGCAAAGGAATTAGGAAAAAGTATTGATGAGTGAAAAATGCACTTTCCTGACTGTTAATGGGGCAGGGCTCAAAGAAGCCCCTTCATTAATGGAGCATTCACTAAAATTTCAAGCCAAAGGACAGTTTTTACTGTAGATGAGAAGGTGTTCCCCTGGTCAAGATCAAATTTCATTGATTTTCACAATTTCAGGCTGTTTCAAAACTTGGTGGTCCTGGAGCACGCAGGAATAATGCTGCAGCAGGGTGGAAGTGCTACATAACACACACATGAAAAAAAATCCCCAAACCTAATATATGGTAGTGTCCCTGTGTGAATGGCTAAAGATAGCCTGTAGGCCTAGCTTTTGCAGGGGCTGGGTCTGTGCTGTAGTTCTGATCACAGGACTCCACTTTTGCATACTGACTCTTGGCCATCTTTGTGCTCAGACCATCACATCTCGTCCCAGGCCTTCTAGGGGTCTCATAGAGTAGGCAAATTCCCTTTCTGAGGTTTTTTCTGTGGGCACTGCTAAATGGTCACAAGTCTGCAGAGGACAAGATGCTGAACTGGGTGCCTACACACCCTAGGGGATGAGGTTGAAGGATGACGTGGAATGAATGAAGATTAGAGGAAACTCTCCAACCATAAGCATACAATAGCGTAGGTTATGAGTTGGGTTAGCATGAAATGTATGTCTGCTTTATTCCTAAACTATTACACTCTCTTAGACAATTAAAGGTTTCTGAGTAAAGTACATCTACAAATCTTAAACTAATTGCCATTGCTGAAAGAATCAGTCACAGAAGCTGAGGTAGGACAGCACCTCTTAAGCCCCTCTGCTCAAAGCAGAGCCCTCTAGAGCAGAGTGCTCAAGGCCATCCCTAATCAGGTTTTCAGTATCTCCAAGCGTGCAGACTCTATAACCACTTTAGGCAGCCTGTTCCAGTGTTTGCCCACTCTCTTCTTAGGTTTAAATGGAATTTCCAATATCAACTTCATGCCCATTGCCTCCTGACTTGGCACTGGCCCTGCTTGAAAGGGTCTGGCTCCGTCTTCTCTCTTTCCTGATATCACTGGATGTGGTCACTGGATGCAGCACCACTCATGTGTCTCATTGGCGCTGATGAGAAGGAAGAATCTTGACCTGATGGCAATGCCCTGCCTAATGCAGCTCAGGAGGCTGTTGGTCTTCTGTGCTGCAAGAGCACGTTGCTGGGGCATGGTCATTTTGGTGTCCACCAGGACCCCCAAGGCCTTTTCCAGAAAGCTGCTTTCCAGCCATTTGGTCACCAGTGTGTACTGGTGCCTGGGGTTATTCCTCCTTGGAGGCAGGATTTTATGCTTCCTTCTGCTGGAGTTAATGAGAATAATGACATTGAAACAACAAGTTGCAAGACTCACTGGGACTTGCTTGTTTCCTAAGGAGAAGTGGACAGAGAAGATTGAATGCTAAGTAAAATGAAAGGATCCACTTGTTTCCTGTGCTGTGGTTTCACCTTGTCATTCTCTAGACTGGAAGACCACAAACTAGTTTGCTAGCTGGTAATGTCTGGCTCCCACAATCAGATGTGAATTTCTGATTAAGAAGCTTAAGCCTGGAAGTGCTGCAAGTCTGTGGGTGCCATTCCATGAGGTGGAATGTGGGAGTGAGCCATCCTTGTTAATGTCAAGTCATTTCTAGATACAAAAATAATGTGGTTGGGTACCTAATTTTTGCCTTCTTTTTTTCTGCAAGCTTTTTCTTTCCAAAAGCTTAAGGAACACTTTCTTTTTGGCTGATAGGCACTCATACCCAGATAAGCTGAAATGTAGTGCAGCTTTTCCAAAACCTGTAATCTCAATGATCCAGCTTGCCTGGCATTCACAGCCAGTGCTCGAAGGCAATCTGACATGTTCAGTCCATGCAAAGGTGTTGTGCATACAATGAAAGGCCTCTCATTGTTCTTAACCTGAGCTGTGAAATAGCATTGAGCAAGCGCAGGCAAGTTTTCCTTTGTGTGTTTTTCAGCTTAACTGAAGTTTGAAAATATGAAGGAACTGAATTGCAATGTAGAAAAGACTCAAAGGGAAAAAAAAAAAGACAGAGAAAAGGAGTTAAAAGGGTTATGAATAAGCATCTGCTCAAGATTTAAGATAATTGAAGATGTTAAGACACATAGACATTTGTATGCTATTAAAGAATGAATACTGATGTGAGCGAATAGTGGGGCCAAACGTTTTTCTGAAAAGGTGTGCTCTCCAAAAAAGCTCTTTGGCAGGGCTGAAAGAGGTCCCTTTTCCAGTGTGTCCAGATCCACTCAGTAGTTTGTCATCTGAAAACGGCGTGAAGGAATGCCTGTTACTTAAGGGAGCTCTCAGGTTAAAAGAGCTCAAAGTCACTCACAGTCCTAGGATGCCTTCATCTTAGTTAAAAGTTAGCCTAGGACCGTGGAGGAACATGATGGATGGGAGTGTTTACTTCTGCCTGTCCCAAGTAATTTAAGTTAAAATCAGATTTCTGTTTACAAACCCCTCAAAACGATGCCCCGAGTCCGCTGCAGCGCTGACGAGCTGGTTGTGTTTTCTGCTGGGTCTCCACGATAAATCTTTATGTATCAAGACTACTAGAAATGAAAAATAAAAATGTATGCACTGTTGGCTGTCCTTGGAGCAGTGTTTCTGTATATTGTTTTGGAGAATTGAGATCTCTTGGCGTGATAATTAATGTATCTTGGCTGAAGTCGGGACTTGTTTGTAGGTGTTTGGAAGGGGCTGGGGGAAGGAGATAGGGAACATACGGAGGATGGCTATCTTTCCCAGACAGTTGACTGATGCTGTGAAAAACCCAAGTTCACACACAGGAGGCACGACTTCACAGCTCTGCTTGTCACATGTTGCTGTCAGCAAATCTTTCAGAAAGAACCAGCACGGAAATAGGCAGGTTTGGTGCTCACCAGCGATCCCACCCTAACACCATATGGTGACAACGAGAAGCTCTGGGAGCAGTTTGTGCAAGCAGGCTTGGGTTTGTCATCTCACCTGGTGTCATTTTGTCAAAGGATAGGGAGGAAAGGGAAGTCCTATAAAAAGCATCTCTTTGTCGAATGTGCAAACTCATGTTAGATCAAGCTCCTCTTACCCTGTGGCTTTTGTTAACCAGTTATACAACCCCTAGGCAAAAGTAACTGTGTGTTTGCACAGAATCACAGAATTGTCAGGGTTAGGAGGGACCCCGAGAATCATCCAGTTCCAACCCCCCTGCCATGAGCAGGGACACTTTTCCCTAGATCAGGTTGCTCAGAGCCACATCCAGCCTGGCCTTAAAAGCCTCCAGTGATGGGGCTTCCACCACCTCCCTGGGCAACCTGTGCCAGTGTCTCTCCACCCTCATGGGGAAGAACTTCTTTCTGATATCTAATCTAAATCTCCCTTCCTCTACCTTCAATCTATTCCCCTTAGTCCTATTGCTACCCTTACACCCTAGAAAGACCTTCACCAGCTTTCTTGCAGGTATCCTTCAGATGTTGGAAGGCCACAATAAAGTCTCCTCAGGTTCTCCAAACTGAGCAATCCCAACTCTCTCTCAGCCTGAAGAGAGACCTCAAAACCTTTCTTTAAGTTTGGAGGTTGTGTGGGGTTTAGCATACATTTAACTTCATTTCCATTTGCTGGATAGCAGGGCAAAATTTAGACTTATCACAGACTGAGATCAGCATGATTCAGGCACCTTTTTTGGCTAGACCTAGCACAGGCTGCAGAGAACTGAATGGGTCTGAACTTCTGTATTGGATGCTTTTCAGTCGTTTGCTTTCCCTGAAATTGCATTTTTTAGAACAGGTGAATGAATGCATTTTTTCTGCACATAAAATAATGGCAAGCAGCTGGTGCCTTTCAGGGAACAGATGGTCTTTGCATCATCATAAAATAGATTTTAGCAAAGAAGTTTTAATAATGAGTTTAATGCTTTTTCTAAACTTTTATTCTTTTCTTTCCTTAATTCGGTTTGCTTACCAGAGCCAACACTGGGAGATACAGTGAAATCCTTTTGGTTTTTCCCTGACATGGAAGCTTCATCTCTGGACAGTAGTTCTGGTTTGATTTTCCTGCTTTCAGCTGTAAATGAATATATGACTCATTCTCTGGGTTAGAGTTTGGAAGGGGAGTCTTCACATGTCTCACTTGTTAACGTTTTCCTTCCTTTCATAATATTTCAAGATTTGCCTTCTCTATGAAAATTGTCTGTGAGAGAAGCATGGTACTTTTCCAGAGCTGGCCAGTCGTCAGTATTGACCATAAAAGCCACCTTGTGTTAACAGAATTGTCTGCTGGTCTTTCAAAAGTATTGACACTTCTAGTAAATTTTATCTTGCATGATTGTGGGAATGGCTTTTTCCAGTCTCATAGTGCCAGCTCTTTGGACAAACTGTCAGTTTGTGAGAGGAAATTTGAGAAAGTTCAAGCAAAGCAGTAGGATGGAAAACAGTAGAAAAAGCACTAGAGGGCAAATAGAATTGTAGGAGGGTTTGAATTTTAGGGTTTTTTTAGCTCTAAATACCCAGCACTGCTGCGATATTTCTCTCAATCAGCCATTTTCTTTTAATACAGTGGAAGAAAAATTAAGCCAAGTGCTTTTGAAAGGAACTCCACTACACATATTTTAAGCTCTCTAATCAGAACAGCAGTTTAAATATTGTTAAGTTTACTGACTTAATCATAAAATGTTGCAATACAGTAGCAAATGCAATCAAGAAGCAGAAACTACATCTGATTCAGCAGAGGAGCACTGGATATCATAGAATCAATAAGGTTGGAAAAAGACCTCAGAGATCATCAAGTCCAACCTGCCACCCAACACCTCATGACTAACTAAACCATGGCTTCAAGTGCCATGTCCAATCCCCTCTTGAACACCTCCAGGGACAGGGATTCCACCACCTCCCTGGGCAGCACATTCCAATGGCCAGTTACTCTTTCTGTGAAGAACTTTCTCCTCGTCTCAAGCCTAAACCTCCTCTGGCACAGCTTGAGACTGTGTCTTCTTGTTCTGGTGCTGGTTGCCTGGGAGAAGAGAGCAACCCCCACCTGGCTACAACCTCCCTTCAGGTAGTTGTAGAGAGCAATGAGGTCTCCCCTGAGCCTCCTCTTCTCCAGGCTAAACAACCCTAGCTCCCTCAGCCTCCCCTCATAGGGCTTATGCTCCAGACCTCTCCCCAGCCCTGTTGCCCTTCTCTGGACACGTTCAAGTGTCTCAATATCCTTGTTAAATTGAGGGGCCCAGAACTGGACACAGTACTCAAGGTATTCAAGGTGGCCATTGGAATGGGCTGCCCAGGGAGGTGGTGGAGTCACACCATCACTGGAGGTGTTTAAGAGGAGACTGGATGAGGCACTTAGTGCCATGGTTTAGTTGATTAGATGATGTTGGGTGATAGGTTGGACTTGATGATCTTGAAGGTCTTTTCCAATCTGGTCTGGTCTATTCTGTTCTGTTCTATTCTAATATTCCTGAAACTATTTTTTCCAGGTACTGGACTGGTTTAAAGCAAATTAATTTCAAAACTAATTGTAATTGCTGCTATCCCCACAGAAAAGTTTACCAAATATCCACTCTGTGTTGGAGCTCTTTATAGAATAGTAATATTCTCCTTCCTCTTCTGCAAAAAAAATATTTTCCAGATATTTTTACAACTTGTGCCTTGCTTAGAAGTCTGTCTGCATGACTTGTTGCCAAGGGTAGCATTTCAACCCTCAAAGTGTAAAAACCATGGCAAATCGTGTGGTTTATCGTGACTGTGAGAACGTTTGGTATTGCTCCACGAGCTGCTGCTTCTGAAGTCATGCAAAATTAGGAGTTTTCAGCTTCCACTGAGCAGTAAAAAAGAAGTTTCTGACCCTTCGTGGTCTGCAGAGAAGAGCTTGGAAATAGGATGCTAACAACTGAAAAAATCAGAAAGCAGATCAATCTCTCCTATTGACTTTTCAGCCAGCCTTAGGGTTGTGTCTGGCTCTTGTTTTCTGCTGAGACTGACAATTTTGCCAATAGTCTGTGATCTCTGGCAGGATTTGATCAGGGTGTCCAATTTTATACAGAAATAAAACTATTGATAGACAAAGTGAAGGTAGAGATATGGAAAAAGGAGAAAACTTTGAGAACTGGGCGTGTGTGTGCAGGAGCATCTGTGTTTAAATGTGCCCTGAAAGTTCCTTTTCTACAGGACTTTTTCTATCTATGTAATTGTGTGCATGTATACATGCATGTGTGTATGCACATACCCATGGTCATACAGAAGAGAGATTTTCCCTCTATCTATGTAATTGTGTGCATGTATACATGCATGTGTGTGTGCACATACCCATGGTCATACAGAAGAGATATTTTCCCTCTATCTATGTAATTATGTGCATGTATACATGCATGTGTGTGTGCACATACCCATGGTCATACAGAAGAGATATTTTCTCTCTATCTATGTAATTGTGTGCATGTATACATGCATGTGTGTGTGCACATACCCATGGTCATACAGAAGAGATATTTTCTCTCTATCTATGTAATTGTGTGCATGTATACATGCATGTGTGTGTGTGTGTATGCCCATACCCATGGTCTTACAGAAGAGACCTCCACAGTCCTGCATAGAGCTATATCAGATTTATCTGGAAGAGCTTTGATAGCTCAAATGCAGTTTGAATTCCTGTTCGTTTTCAATATTCAGGCCTGAAACTCACATAATACATCCAAACTCATCTCCTCCAGCCAGGAGAGGAAAGTACAGGGCAAGGTTTTGCTGTAATTATAGATGTAATAAACCACTTTTATATTTCTTCAGAAGCAGTTAACTGAGAACACTCATAAGCTTAGATCCAACAATCTACTATTTTGAGATTGCCCAGAGCAAGTTAATTTTAGGTTTAGTGCTTTGTAATTTAACTAGACAACTGCACCTAAAATTTTAAGATTGAGTTTTGCAGACCTTAAGAAGATTTGCTTCTTTGAGTTTATTATTATTTATAGTTGAACTGTGTTTAATAATCAGCTGTGTTACATGCTCAAAACTACTACTACAATCTGTGTTTAGCTAATGGTGGATGATGGCACTCTTGGCTTTTGGGTTTTTTTCCTCCTGGACTGTTTTAGAGATGCTCTGCTGTGATCTTACCCTGATCTTAATGAGATAAAGCCAGGAGTTAAAAGAGCAATGCCCACCCTCCACATACACACATGCCCCAAAAATGTCCATGTGGTTGTTTTATGGTTCAAAGTTTGGATTTGGGAAGTGGCTGCAGCCTCTGGGAGCCAAGGATTGTTGAAAGGGGCTGGTGAGAGATAACTAAGACAAGACCAGCTGTGGTCAGCAGGCTTCCAGGACCCACACCTCCAGAGACTGGATGTTTCTGAGGGGACTACAAACTACCACAGGTCGAAAAGCTGCTCATGTTTCAGAGTTTCTTGCTCAATCTAGAGGAAAACATCAGTCCACAGCCCAAACCTCATTTGATAGTGTAATCCAAAGATTTCCACTGCCTTCAGCCCTGTTTTGAGAAGACTCAGCCTCTGTGTAGGTTCTCCTGCTCTTACAAGAGGAGTCCCATCTAGGGACCAAAACTGTTCCAAGATATCCATGGCTGTCTCACCCAGACCAAAAAAATTGCAAGTTATCTAAAAAGCAATCACTAAGTTGCATTCATTTGCACAACTGAAGAGAGGGGTGGAAGAGGCATGGCAAGGATTAACCATTGGGGGGGGTGTGCTTTAAATGGCAGAGAAATGTGAATCAGCAGCACATTCATGAAGCTGCTCTCAGTTTGACATGGAAGTCCATCTGGTTTGTACTGTGGACTTTCCTGCAGCTGTCCTCTGGCTATGAGAATGCAGTGCCATTAAACCTAACTCTCCTGCTTGGAAACTGGTTCATCTGAAAGTATCTTTCCAGACAAAAAGGTGGTGCTGGACAAGCTATAACACTTGCAGGACGTGCTACAGACTGGCCTCGTCTGCCTGCTGGTGCCCTTCAGACAGTCTGCATCCGAGAGGAAACTCTGATTGTTTCCATAGATCCAAAGAGACAGAAGAAAATGGGAGGAAAAAATGAGCAATTTGAAGGCCTAAGTATATTTGCCTGCCTCTCACCATATTAAGTAAAGCAAAGTTTATGCCACTTGGAAAAAAACCCAAAAAGAACAAGGAAAAAGTTGAAGGAAACATGTTTAAACAGCTAAGGGTGAGTCAGCATAGAGGAAGCTAATGCACATGACTGGTGAGATTATCAGTAAATCTTTTTTCCCCCCTCTTCCCCTAAATTACACTTGAATGACGCTGCTTTTAAATAAACACCCTGTGGTTTTTTGGTACTTCATACTTATACTTAATTGTATAAAACTTGCTGCTGTCCTGGAGACCAACATTTCCCTCTGTCCCGCAGAGAGATTGGGTCTCTTCCCCTGCAGCTTCCAAGGCACAGAGCCGTGCACCCAGGGGCTGGGGTATTTTAAAGCCCCAAGCATGTTTTAAAGCTTTTACTTACTAGTTATTTGGTTCAAGAGAGAATAACTTTGATTTCACACTAAGCATTTTCAAGGCCCTTTTTTTCAGCTATGCCAAGAAAGGATATTCAGCACCTTTGGACATGAGTACAGAGGTGCGAAGGTAATACTGCAGGGCCTGGATTTGTAGCATCTGCTGAGGCACAGAGTACAATACTGAGGATAACCACACTTTTAATGGAGAAGCACCATCATTAATTCAGGGATCTGAAGTAATTAAGGGTAATTAATCATCATCAGTAATTAAGGTATAATTTAGGTGGGGTGAATGTAGTTGTAAGGTCAGACTCTGGTTGATCCAGTTTCTCTGTGTAATGGAGGAAAAGGTCTCAAGAAGCCTTACCAGCTCCCTTCCAAAGATCTTCCATAATGTACATTGCTTAGCTATGGGAGCCAAACCCCCTCATAGGCCTAATTCAGGCTGTCAGTCTGGCATCTTTCACAATAGCTAATATTTTAGTGGGGAGGTGGAGAGATGGGGTTTGGTGGTTTGGGGGTTTTTAACTTCTTCAGAGTTGCAGTGCTTGATAGAACGGGTAGAAGCACATGCACTGGCAAGCCTGCTGTGCTAATAACCCTCATGGGATGCCCAGCTGCCTTGTTTCCTGAGTACATGGTGTTCATCAGCGTAGGTTGACTGTGATGCAACTCTAGCCAACACCCTGAGTGTTTCATAGTCTTGACATAACTTGATTGCCAGAACAACAAATCTGGTTTAATGTTTCTCCTTCCTCATTTGCACTTACTCACCTCGATTTTGTGCCCATGATCCGAGCTCATAAAGCCAAACCACAGCTCAACAGAGGAATGTGTGGCTTCCTCCTTTGTTCCTCCAGGTAAATCTGAAATAGCAACAGGGAGAAGGCAAAATTTCTCTTCCCTTAAAAAGATGCATCAATTCAAAGCAGTAGGTACTCAAGAATGTTCATCAGCCTGTTCAAACAAAGCTCCTACTCACCTTGAGTTCAGGTTCAGAACCTTATTCATGGGCACTGATGCAGATTTCTGGGAGCAAAATCCTACTCCACATTCTTCCACCTTTAAATAAAGCACATTAAATGAGTGGTGCCACCTTCAAGGTAACAACACTTGGCTTCTTTCACTCAGGTTTCAGTATAGGGGTTTGGAGATACTGTAGGTTCAGTACTCTTGTTTAAACAGAAAAACAAAACCCAAGAGCTACCAACACAGCCCTTTGTTAAAACCTTGTTTTGCATTGGCAAGGCACAAAATGCTGATTTCTCTTCACCTCCCAGCAAAGGGTAATAGCAGATGTTACGTTACTCTAATCTCACTGATGACTATTTTTACAAAGCAGACTACAGTACATTTACTGGTACATGATGAAGGGGCATAAATAATTTAAACAACTGTTGTCAAAATAAATGAGCAAAGTGCATTTTGTGATAAATTACACTTTCTTTTCTAATGTGTTTCTCACTTAGTTGCACAATTCAGTAATTTGCAGTGGCTCTCCCAATCATTAAAGTGAATTAGCAAGCCTCTACTCTCTTAGCCATAATTTTAATCTTAACTAGAAAGGAATTATTTAGTATTATTTTAGCAGGAGTTCCTCCTTAATATTCTTCTACAGCCACAGTCTCACAGTCTAATGTAAGTTATGTATATATCCTGGTGACTTGGATTTTAAAGCTGAAAGCTGATTATGGACAGTAAAGAATTTTGGCCAGCATAAAGATATAATTGTTTTAAATAGACTTTAGCAACACTTCATATCACTGGCTGCCTCAGTCTTTCCATTGGCATGAAGGTGCCAACCAAATTCATGGTTGCTTAAGGACTGCATAATGAGAAGTTATTTTTTAGAGGTCTAATATGAACATTAATGTATACACAGAGCATACATTTGCTTAATTTGTCTGCTTGCTTGTGTTTAAGTTATAACTTCTGTGATACAACTCGTTGGTGGTGGTCTTATCTATGTGTGTTCTCCTTTATAATTACCCAGGAGTGGTTTTTTCTCTTCCTTTCTCCTGGAGCTGCCACAGTTGAGCATGAATTAGAATTGGAATTGGAATTGGAATTGGAATTAACCAGGTTGGAAAAGACCTTCAAGATCATCAAGTCCAACCTATCACCCAACACTATCTATGAGGAGTGGAGTCATTTTTTCCAACCAGTCTATGGCTGCCTGTGATGGTTTTTTGTTGTTTTGAGCCAGGATTATTTAAAGAGGAAAAAAATGGGGCAGAAAACCCACAAAAAAAAAAGCTGGCAGTAGGCTCCAGGTGCACTAGTAATAACCAAAGTATTTTTGAAAACTGCTTGGCTTGTGTGGGCTAGTTATGGAGATGACAATATGTTTTGAAATAAATCATCCCTGGTTAAGTATTGCTCTGCAGCCATTTTGGTCTTACCTTGAAAGCAAAGAGCCCATTTCCCCTAAGTGTTACTCAGAATAAGGAGAGTCAGAACAGAAATGCTTCAATGCAGACTTTTAGGGGTGAGTCTGGCATGCTTCGTGACGCACAAAGAATGAACTGGAATGGTGAAAAATGTTTTTGTTTAGAGCTGCTGACAGTGGGTGCATGCAGGAATCCGTGCCAAACCAGAGAGACAAGAATCTGATACCCAGATAGACAGATGTTGATAGGGGATGTTTTCCTGATTCATCCCCATGGGACAGATTTGACTGTCTATAACAAGTGACAGTGTTCGTTCCACAGGCCCAGATGTCTTCATCAGAAAAGTTTGGATGTTTTTCTCTTGGTTTTGGCCCTTTCATCTTGGCTGTCAGTGACTCGAATTGGGGCAAATCATCATTAAGATGGCTTTTGTTTCTGGGAATAAACCTCAAAAATAAGCCTTTCATTTAAAGGTAGGAATCCAGACATCCTACCTTGAAAATTACTTCAGTGTCTCTATTGGAGAGATTAGCTGTTTGCATCATTTTATTTCACATTTGATACTGAAAGGCTGAAAAATTTCCAGCTGCTCCAGAGAGTCACAAGTCACAGTCACAAACTGTACCAGAAAGTCACAGCTACAAGTGGTGTTCCCCAGGGCTCAGTATTGAGGCCAGTTCTGGTTAATATCAATGATCTGGATGAGGGGATTGAGTGCACCCTCAGTAAGTTTGCAGATGACACAAAGCTGGGCAGGACTATTGATCTGCTTGAGGGTACAAAGGCTCTATGGGAGCATCTAGGCATGCTGGGTCAGTGGGCTGAGGCCAATTGTATGAGACTCAACAAAGCTAAGTGCAGAGTTCTGCACTTGGGTCACAACAACCTCATGTAGGCTTGGGGCAGAGTAGCTGGAAAGCTGCTTGGTGGAAAAGGACTTGGAGGGGTTGGCTGACAGCTGCCTGAATATGAGCTATCAGTGTGCCCAAGTGGCCAAGAAGGCCAGCATCATCCCGGCCTGTATCAGGAGCCACGTAACAGCAGGAACAGGGAAGCAATTATTCCCATGTACTCGGCACTGGTGAGGCCACACCTCAAATGCTGTGCTCGGGTTTGGGCCCTCACTAAAGGAAAGACATTGAGGTGTTGGAGTGAGTCCAGAGAAATGCAGCAAAGCTGGTGAAACATATAGAGACCAAGTCCTGTGAGGGGGAACTGAGGTTGCTTAGCCTGGAGGAAAGAGGGGCTGAGGGGTGACCTCGCTCTCTACAACTACCTGCAAGAAGATTGTAATGAGGTGGGTCTGTTCTCCCAAGTGACAGGATGAGAAGAAACAGCCTCAAGTTGAAGCAGGGAAGGTTTTTGTTGAATATTTGGGAAAAAAAATCTTCACTGCAAGTGTTTTAAAGCCCTGGAACAGGCTGCCCAGGGAAGGGCTGGAATCATCATCCCTGGAGGTATTTAAAAGACATGTGGACATGGTGCTTTGTGCCATGGCTTAGCAGCAGACTTGGCAGTGCTAGGCTAGTGGTTGGATTGGATGATCTTAAAGTTTTTTCCAGCCTAAATGATTCCATGATTCTCTGACGAATATAACAAGGGAAAAGAGTGTCTGATGACACTAGAAACAAGGTACTGACTAACCCTTGATGCAGCAGGATTACAGGTGATGCTTTTAGGTCCCCAAGAGGTGCTGGAGGAGAAGTTGCTAATTCCTCATTCATAGTCTATGAATATGCACACACACACACATCTCTGTGCATAAGTTTTGGCCTTATCTTACGCTAACCAACTGCTATGAGGTGGAGAGGCAAGACCACAAACTCCCAAAGACTCCAGTGGTTGGGAGCTACTATCCATTTAGGATGAATGTGCTTCTGGGTCATAAGAGCTCCATTAGTGCCAGTCAGGACAATCACAGACAAGTGATTTGCTGTGCAGTTACAGGAGGACATTTAACAGCTGAAAGATAGCTGGTGTCAGACCTTCACAGATTTTTATTTAGGGAGAGGTCCAAGAATCAAGGAACCTCTATGAAATTAACAGGAAACTGGTCAGGAGGGCACAACTTCCATTCCAGTCCTACAAATCCTTTGTATGGTCCTTAAAATCTTAAATAAATATTTGAATGCCATTTATAGCAGGCACTAGAAGTAACAGTGATTTAAGCAAGAAGCCTTGGCCGTTCTCAGCAGTCAGTAATTCTTCTGCCATACAGAGGAGTAAGCACCAGCCAAGCTGCTGTCAGAAACTTCCGTAGAAATGACCCAGGGATATTGTTTCTCACCTTTCTAGTGATTCCCATAGTGTTCAAAAGGCAAAGTTTCCAGACTAATTCTGCCTCTCACAATCAAATCCTAGAAAACATCTTTAAAGTGTTTTGTGGCTCATCATTATATGAAAATGGCACTGCCTTACTGTGTCTGTTCAGCTCCATGCACTCACCCTCACTTTCCTAGAATAGTGTTATGGTTTGTTTTTTCCCCCTCCTTTGGCTCTGTAGATGCAGGACAGCTCATGGTTCAGTTTCTTGCCTGTTAGCTTAACAGCTGGAGACATCAGGCAGATGGACTAGATGATCATTGTAGGTTCCCTCCAACTGAACTGTTAATGAAAGCCTTACTCTGATGCATTACTAAATGAAATTTTGAGGTCCCATCTACCTGCAGGTACCTCCCAGGTTTCTCTGTGTTCCCACAGTAGCCAGCAGTAAGATTCTCCTGGGAATGATGAGGTTTGGGATTGGGAACAGGAGGCAGATGACTGTCTCTGCACTGACCATGTGCAGTCTGCAGACATAATATAGGTAACAGCAGTAGGCGTCTAAAAATAGTTGGATGAATCTGGGCCACACTTTCATTTGCAAGACCTTTACTGGTACAGCAGCCCAAAAATACCAAGTGTGGTAGGTAGACTTAGGGTTGAATGTGTTATATAATGTAAGTAGTTAGTGTTGTGTGATGGGGAATGGATCTTTTAAACAAGTAGCTGCTGTCACCTTCAGTACTACATTTGTCCTTGTATTTGGGAGACAGCTTCAGTATGATCCAGATCCCTACCGCAGATTTTAAAGACCATTTTGGAGAGATCAAATTAAGCTTTGGCTGTCAGAGGCATAGATAGCTATGTCTTCACCTTGGCTTTAATGGAGAGGGTTGTCAGGCTTTCCAAAAATCTCTTAAAGGTTGCTGCAGAGGTTTTGGAAACAGAATCTTGAAGCACAGGGCAAAACAAAAGTGGTCTCACAATTATTTCTGGTGTTAGATCAGGTGACCTGGAGTTGTATGAGATACCAGCCACTCAATCACGAGCTTGTATACTGAACACTTGTCCTTCAGGCTGCTCTCTGGGAATAGAGGTCATTTGCTTTGAAGTGGTTGCAAGTGATGCCTCAGCATGGTGGTAGGGGTGATTTATTTGACCTGCAGAATATAGGTAATTAGTCAGAATCACTTCTTTGTGTTTTATGTATATAGTCATGACTGATAGATTTTGTGAGACACAAGTATGTTTCTCATGACTTTTTAGCTATTGTGGACACAAAGCCTGTCTGTGTTCTAGAGAGAACCTGAAGGTATTTTGCAGTTGTTGCACAAAAAGTGTTTTTAAAGTGTTGTGCATGCTTACAAGCACCTCATGTGATCACACTGGAGATGGTTGCTGCCTGGTGATAGACACGGTGAACTCCTTTGTTCATGGGCAAATGGTTATGCGATCGTGCAGTTGGTTTGTGAAGCACGCTTGGATGAGCAGCACTTGATAAAAGCAACATAATCACCAGTCATTAAAATGTGCTTTAAAAGATCATGTGCATGTATAGGCTTTCATTTCTGCATCTCCTATTTTAACTCCCAATCAGCATCATTAATGACACCGAGTAATTTGCTGCTAGCTGACAAGGTGTTTGTTGAGTATCAAAATGTCAGTATCAGGACTGTAACTGCAGTGCCTATTTTCCCCATGTAGATTCTTTACAAATGGTTTGTTCCCCATTTGTCTAATCCCTACTTCTGTGATTACAAAATAGCCAGGTTACATAAAACCAACTAAATTATATATTTGCATACAATACTGCTGCGGCTCTGCAGAAGCCATTTTGAGCTGTTCAATGCTTATAGTTTCTCTCACTGAAATGGTTTGTTATTTCACCAGCAGCACTGCAGAGTAGTTGCAGTCTTTTGCTTGGAAACATTTTTTTCATTATTCTTCTCCTATTGCCACAAATGAAGTAAATAATACTTAGTAGAAGAAGTAATAAAAGACAATAAAAGAAAGCACTGCTAATGTAGTTCTTTCTGCCATCTAAACCTATGGGAGTTTTCTAAGTTGGATTTCAAAGTCTTTGGGCAGAAACCAGCCTTTAGTTAAGTGTTTGAATAGCACAGTGGGACCCTGATTCATGGCAGGGCACTGACAAAGTAATGCTGCTAAAAATAGTTTGCATTGGGCCCTCCAGTAGCAAAAGCAAAGTCGGAGAATGCATAATTCGAAGAAATGCTCTGGCTGTTGCCAGTGGCTCTGCTCTCCCTATTGTTATTTAAAACCAGAGTTAGCCCTGCCTGATATCTACAGCACAGTCTATCCATTCACAGGCTGCTGGCTTCATTCTTTATTACCTTTCTAAATCGAGTTAAACATCAGTGAACACTGATGTTTGGTTTGGGAGACCACAGTCAGCATTTGGGGAGACACAGGATAGGACTCCACATTACGAACACTTCAGTTGTGAAGCTGGCTGAAGAGGCCTGCCCACAGCCATTGCTCCTCAGTCCCTGCCAGGACTGCTCTAGCTGTGCAGAAGCTCTCATGCAGATCTGAGAAGTGGTTTGGTCTGAAGCTTAAGTCTAGCTTTTCTCATGGGCTTATTCACTGGTCAATTTTTACTCTTTAGCAGGGAGGAAGGGAAGGAAGGACTGGAGAATCACCTCCACTGTTCTATGATCCATCACCTGGAATTGTGCTCCCAGTATTGTGTGCACACAGCAATCAGAGCCGTGGTCTTCAGTGCATGGGCAGAAGGGTGCAAAGAGAAAGCTAGTTTGGTGGTGACCAGTGAATAGAATAGAATTGAATTGAATTGAATTGAATTGAATTGAATTGACCAGGTTGAAAAAGACCTTCAAGGTCATCAAGTCCAACCTATCACCCAACACCGTCTATTCAATTAAACCATGGCACCAAGTGCCTCATCCAGTCTCCTCTTAAACACCTCCAGTGATGGTGATTCCACCACCTACATAGAATACATAGAATACATAGAATAAACCAGGTTGGAAGACTCCAATTAGGTGTTTTGAAGGGGTACAGAATGTGCATACTCTAAAAGTAGTTAGATTTTCCCCAAATGCCATGTGGAATTTGTATAGATAAGGCTGTTTGCAATCCCACTGTTGCTTAAACCATATACTTCAGCATAAGAAGCTAGAACAAAGGGAACAAAGGGAAAGCTGTTTTCTAGGAGAGAAAGGATCATGGTTTTTAATACCAGAGATATCATGGGTTATTTACTGGTTCCGTTCTTGAGACTTTCATTCGGAAGCAAACGTGTGTGGGGGTGTGGGGGTGTGTGGTGGTGGTGTGGGTTTTGGTTTTCTTTGAGGGGGTTTTTTCTTCCTTTTTTTTTTTTTTTTCTTTCTACATAAAGCCAGTAATATCTCTAAAGTGAAAATCCAGAAGGAATGGATTTCCTTACCTTCTGGCTGATGGTCAGGGTGGATTTATAGCAGTGGATTTAGAAGGGCTTTGTTTTTTCCATCTAGACATTTTATCAGTACAGTGTTTATATACAGACTCCCCAGGAACACAGGGCATGAATCCTCCTGACTAACCAGCACCAGCATCCATTTCTTCATAATTCACCCAGCCTGATGCAGCCTAAGCAGGGATGAGCACCAAATAAAAAATCTTTGAAGGGTGGGTTGGAGGTGACAGTGAGCAAGCTAAAACTGGCTTAGTGGAAGATGTTCTAGCTGTGCTTGTTCTTGGGCCGTGGTAGCGGCAGGGCCTGTGAAACAAATCTGATGGTGTAGCTACCTGAGCAAGTTACAGTGAGGCAACTGGAAGATCAAGTGTGAATACTGAACATGTGTTCTGTGCTCTTCTTCAGTGATAGGCACTGAACTGCCTTGCATTTTACCACGGGGTAAGGGCATACACATGGACAGTTACAGCAGAGCATCTGTTCTGCAGTAAATCCAGGCCTGGTTACCTCGTGGAGCATGTTCAGGGAAGCATGCCCTTAATTATCCTAAATAGACAAATGCATGATGCAGAGTAAAGATTTCAGGCATATGGACATGCCATAAGTTACAAACCTCCTGTGGGTGAGGCTTTAAAAAATGTCCTGAGGGGTTAGCAGAACTTGTTGCAGCCCCAGATGTGCTTTTGAATTATGTCAGCACTTGTTTAGGATAAATATTAAAAGACTTGTAGAAATCATTAGAGAAAATGTTCACAGGTAACTTGGAAATCAATGTCTTGCTGACTTCTAATGGCATTTTACCATGCAAATCACTTGGGGTTTGCTGAAAATCTTGTCTATCTTCTTTCTAGCCAAAATCTGTTTCATACCACAGTGGCAGAAATCCTTCCTCCTTTCCTTCCTTGAAGCAAAAATTTAATTGGGTTCCATGCTTTTCTGGCACTGGAAGAGAAATACCACATCCCATTAGATATTTTCCTCTTGACTTTTTAAGCACAGAAATTTGTCTGTGCATGAACTGCAATAAGCCGTTTGGCTGGAGATAAAATGGCAGAACTTCTCCAGTTACAAATTCCTACCAACCTAAGTGCCTACTGGAGCTAAAATGTGCAAGGTGTTTGATAATGAACAAAACATTGGTTTTGTTTACTTGTTGTACTTACCTATGTGAACTCCTTGACTGGGATGTCCATTTGTTCATGTAGTGCAGTGGGAAAGGAAAAGCAAATCGGTGGCAAGTGGAAACAATTTGGCAGCATGGACACAATAGATTACCCAGCTACAAAATGATACCAATAGTGCTGAGTAAATAATTCCTCTGAAAACTTTAGTTCTCTGTGGATTGTTTGCAGGAAGTATCTCTTTATCTTGGTTGTGTGTGTGAGTTTCTAAAAGGATTATTCAGTGTGTAATTTCCTTGCCAAATTCCAATACCCAAGGCCTCAAAGGAATTTGCAGGCTCTTGTTCCTCACTAGAATCTCTATAATTCCTGATGTCAATTGAAATGTATGCCATAAGCATGCTTATCTTGGACATTGTGGTACCTACACTTCACATGCTAATTGGAATGTGTAACAATCAAATTAAGCATAAAGTTGCAATTCCTGTCACCTCTTGTTTGCCATTTAATTGCCGGATATCTACTTCGAGCTCATCATTTGGCTTTCTTGATAATCAGTCAAGAGAGGAGCTGGCAAAGACTCCTTGATCCAATATGACAGGTAAGTAGCTGGGTCACTGTTCTAAGGGTCCTGTCTTCACTGCTGGTTGAAGGAGCATAGACTGGTTGCTTGTCTAGGATGGGTGAAATGAGTTTGTCTGTGCAGCCACCACACAAACGTCAAAGCCGAGTGAGCTGGTGCTCTGCAGGAGTTACTTCTCATAGCTCAGCACAGGCAGGGATGGATATTCCTATCCCACTTCTTTCTGTGATCTGCATTTATCTGGGGTTACAAACTGCAGTTAGGGCATGGAAATGCTCAGGTAGCTTTAATCAAGTTACATGGAGTTGAATTGAATCACCTCAGAAGTCCATGAAAGCTTACTTATTTACATATCTAACCTTAAAGACAAGCTTCCACATGGGAAGGAGATAGGCTGTCTATCTTTTTTTGATGCTGTTCTACTTTGTACAGAATAATTATTATTTCTTTAAGTAGGCAGCCTAGTGGTCTATGGTACAGCAGAGACAGCCTTCACCTTAACCACTGAGGTGCAGCTCTGCTGTGTGTTTCACTTTCCTGCATCCATCAGTCCATACTGGTATGATCTGCAAGCAAGGAATGCAAATGATGAATTAAAGTCTTTTTCCTGATATGACATTTTGCCCCAAACCCCACTGTTTAAAGTGTGGCAGTGCCACATTGAATTTTAAAGGTCAGTTTCCACTTGGTATTGAATTACTTTCTGCCACTAAGTATAGCGGTCTCATCCTTGATTTACACTGGGTATGCCTCCACTGCAGCACCTGAGAGCATGTCCCAGCTCTGAGCATGGCTGGTGGTGAGTCTGTGTGTGAGTGAGGATGGGGAGTGTCCCATCTTCCCAGGCATGGCCTTCCCTTGGAAAGAAAACCAGTTCTGCAGTCATCCCAGCTGATGTGTAATACTCCAGCAGGTCATATAATCTGCTCCACAGGACCCACCTGCATCACAATGCTGACACTGTTTATATCATTTAATTTGGGCCAAGGGGGACATTACACATCTTGCTTGGGATGGCAGCAACCAACTATAGAGCATCATCTCCACTGTGGTCTGAAGCCATTTCTATGCATTGCTGTGCAATCATATTTTTAGTAGCATGTGCATGACACAGAAAGAGTCAGAAAAAATATGCAGGAATAGGGCAAATCAGAGTAAAGCAGAATTTGCTACTGGTCAGGGAGCTCCTGTGGTGAGATAATTATTACTTCCAAGAAACCTGAATGACTGAACATCTCATTCTCATGCCTTCTGAACACTGGCTAGATAGTCTTTGTTTCATACTTGTCATGTTTTCGTGAATGACTTCTTCACTTGGTTCTGTACTCAATGGAGCCCACCTAATTTTGGGCCTTGGACTTCATGCATGACTGACTTAAGAGGCTCCTCAATCCAATCAACCCTTCTGCAGAGGCAGGGCTGCTGGTATCTAGGGTTGCTGGTAGGTGTACAACTCTTCAAATGTGGGAACTCATTTTGATTTCTGTGCTTAACTTTTTCCAGCTCTACCCAGGCAGAGACATAAAGCTTGATTTGCAGTGGTGAGCAATCTCTGCTGCCTGTCACAGCATCAGTTGGAGGGTGGAAGAGGACCTGTCTCAGACAGGACCTCCCTTGCTGCAGCGCTCCTTGAGCTTGGGCCTGCAGGTGTGAGATTTAGACCAGGCTTTTATTCCTTTTTTCAAACAGTAGTGGTATATGCACCGTGCTAATTTTTTTCTGTAGACCTTTTTGAGGGTGCCTAGGAAGAAATCATCATCCTGGTCACGACCAGATTGATGAGGATAAAATGGTAACTGTGTTTTTCTTAGGAAGTCCAGTAGCTGTGGAAGGTTATGCTGGATTGTAACACTGAGAGGCCAGCGAGTTCCCTTTCAGATGGCAATCAGTACAGGACACTTTCCAGACAAAATCAGACTTTGAGGCAGATTAGAAGATATAATCTAAAAGCATATTGAGAAGTCTGCATAGATGGTCAAGCCCAGACTTTGCCATCTTTATGTTCCTGCTTGTACCCCTCCTTGAAGCTGAAGCTTACACACAGGGAGTGTGTATTCCAGAAGCCTCCTCAGACCTCCTATCCTCTATAGGGTTTTCATCTAACTCAGGAGCCTCACATGGCTCTGAAGCTCTTGGTCCTGCAGCCAGGAGCTGGACAGCCAGCACCAGTGCAGCCTCTGTGACTCTCTGTGCCTAATTAGGAGCCATAGAATAAGATGACGCCTTCTCACTGACATACTTTGATATTAAGGCTTTTGTGTGTGTATGAAATGGTTGAACACTGTGTTCATGAGGACAGCAGTAACTGTTTTCCATATGGAGATTGGACACTGTGCATTGAATGAGGTGGTGGGCCACATGCTAAACTGCACAGATAACGCCAGTACAAAATGGTACTGAAATGCTCTTTCTCTGCATTCTGGTTGGAGCTCAGAGCAATGCAAGGGTCCTGGGGGGAAATGGTGATAGTACAGGTAAAGGGTACACATTGAATCTTTCCTCCAAAAGGCTAAATCAAGTTGCTTGTTAAGTAATTAAAGGGGAGTGTGCTGCTTTGGTAGGCTTTGTGATGTAGTTTGGTTTGGAGTGGGGGTTTTTTTGGTAAATGTGTGTGTGTGTGCATATGTGCAGTCTTTGAGGTGGTTTTAGTAGGTATAATTTCCCCTTTTGCTTGGTTAATCACTTCACAGAATGGAAACTTTCATTTCAGGGAACCTCACAGAGAGTATCTCCCTAAAGGTGGACAGTTTGTTCCACCTATTAATCCTGCATAAGCTTTGCATAAGCAGTGAGGGACTTGCAGCTCTGGAGTTTCCAAACCCTTTTGCTATAATACTTTGGGTTTTTTTCTTGTGAAGTCTTTGGTTTCATCAGATTATTTTTCTTAATGCATATTTCACTGAGGATCCTAAAGCAAGTAGCAGGATGATAAAATCGACAGAATGAATTCCCAAATGCTGCTGCACCTTTTGAACAGGGTAGGCTTGAAAGCATCCTGTATAACCTGTTGAAGAAACACAAGGATGAGTTCCAGGTGATGATCAGAGCAGCCACCAAGCCACTGCAGGGCACTGGGAACTGTGTGGTTAAGCGCCTTACGTGCATGCTGAATATGCCACTTAAGGCCATGTCCTTTTTAAGTTCACACAGTTTGCACAGGTCCTGGTGCTTCATATGAAAACACAGTCTCTGGAGACAAAAGCAATAGATATGCAAAAGCTCAGGGTGTAGTGCAAATGGCTATTTAGAGCCACGGAGTGTGGAGGACTATTCATCTGTGACAACCTCTTTCACTTCCTGCAGAGCACTCCACAAGGACTTGTGAGATCAAGAACCGGTTACAGGCAGGCAGTGGGAGATTTGCATGATAAGGCATGAAGTCAGCAACCTCCCATAACACTTTCAGTTTCAGAGGGCACCAGCTGAGTCTATCAGACTTGAGCCTCATCACATTCCTTTTGGTCTATTTGCTGTGATTTGAGTCTCTAGAGAAGGATGCTGGTGGTCAGCCAGCTCACTGTTCGCAGTGATGGGTAGGTGTGCAGTAGATCAGGAGGATTCTTTGACAGAAGCTCTACACACTGAGGAAGTGGCTGCTTGCACTTCTTCAAAAATACTTTAACTGCTTGTTAGTTCAAGGAAACCATTGTGATCTGCTGAATGAAAAAGCTTTTTTCTTTCTGTGTTTGCAGCAGAAGGTAGAGGTGGGATGTATGAAGCATCTTAAGCAGAGGTGAATCCACTTTGAAAGAAGAAAGACTATCTCCCAGGATTTTGCCTGACTTTTGAAACAAACTTTTAAGCTCAGGAAATGTTCACATGCTGGTTAGGCTCAGACAGAAAGGACATAATTTCTTGGGACAAACTTCTGTTCTGAGGTTTCCAGTTTAGCATTGTAAAATCGAGCCCAGAAGGTGCTAAAAGGTTTTTAAGGTATTTTTCAGAACAAGGCTGGAGTGTGAGCTCAAGCCCTTTTGAGAGTTGTCCACCATGAACTCTGACTTCTGAAGGAAGGGGCAAGGAGCCAAAATTCCTGCATAAATCATCTGTACACAAGATCAATGTGTGTGCTTATTTTTTATTAACCTAGTAAAGTTGCTAGAAGATTTGCTTTGGTAGGGAAGCTGGGGTTGTGTGTGACTCATGAAGAGGCTGTTGGTTAATGTGACTATTTGAGGGCATTGAATAGCTTAGTGGAAAACATTTTGGACAACCACATTTTCAACCCATTCTGTGTGAACCAACTGTGTTCCACAGAGCAGCTGCGATAACCTCTGACTAATTGGCTTTTCAGAAGGTTACCTGCTGAGAGCATCTGCCATGACATCCATTCTCCTAGAAGTGTTTCATCTCAGAATTGCCTGATGCAGGCTTTAGAGCCCAGCACCACAGGCAAGAATTGAGATCTCTCTTGAGTCAGAATACAGAGGAAAGAATTTGCCC
Organism: Dryobates pubescens; assembly: GCF_014839835.1. NCBI lineage: Eukaryota > Metazoa > Chordata > Aves > Piciformes > Picidae > Dryobates > Dryobates pubescens. The sequence goes on along the minus strand of NC_071625.1, from coordinate 13,274,945 downwards.
AAGCTTGTTGAATGTACAGCATCTGTCTTGAAGTGCTGAGAATCCTGTCTAAACTGCCTTTTGAGGGTCACCCTGAAGCCTTCCTTGAGATAAGATTTGCTGTTGATGTGGGCAAGCCTGTGAGGGGGCCAAGATCCTGCACAGCCGGGTACTTGTGATAGTTTATTAGGGCTTTCACACTGCGTCAGGCAGCGTCACTCCCAGTGCCGTGCCCAGGCAGGCTGTGCACAAGCTGTATGCCAGCTGCCACCTCAAAGCTCTTGTGTGGACCTGGGACCACTCAGAGTGAGCAGTGTAGCAATGCATAAATAACACCAAAGAGTTTATGGCCTGTGAAGTCATCCTCTTTCATAGATCTCATCTGGGAATATTTATTCAGTAGCATATTTATGGTGATGGTATCAACAGATATTAAACCTGTATCCAGGAGGATAAAGAGTACCTGGTGATGGGAGCAAGTTGTCCAGGAGAAGAAGTGTCTTCCAAAAAAGAAAGGCTGAGTTCATCCCTGCAGAAACAGCAATTCACATGTCAGCTGCTGTTTGTTTTAAAGCCTCTGTTCCTGGACTCCTGTGATCTTGCTCCTGATCGTTTGAGCAAAACAATGTTGTATTTCCTGTGAGTTTCACACCGCTCATGTCAATAAAAGTAGGGCTGAGGGAATCATAACATTTATTTTTTTATTCCATGTATTTTCAGCTTTTATCATTATTTTGCACCGTCTCATTAATGACTATTGAATGCTGGGGATTGGGATTGCTGTGTTTGGTGCTTTGGTGTTGTGCTCATAGATCCACTTTCTCCACCTAGCTACTCCAAAACTACAATCTTGGTACTCTGCTTAGCAAGTAAATTCAAAAATCAAAAGGAAGAGAAGAGTTCCTTCCTTTCCCCTTGGTATTTTTCTATCATATTGACAATGTGTTTGTTAAACTACATTAAATAACCTTCCAGACTGTATCAGCTACTGGTAATGAGGGGAAAATCAGGCAAGGCAGACCAAGACGTGACTGGTGGAGAATCAAACCCAAACTGCCAATCTTTATCAAAAAGCATCCATGTCTCTCTTTTCTCTCTGGGTTTGGCAGCTGGGTGTTGCATTCAGTCCCTTGGTTAAGGTGTTACTGCTCAGCACAGGCTGCTAGGCTGTGGCACTTGGAGCAGTGCAGCTTGCTGTCTTTGTGCAGTTCTGAGGCTTTACTTACTACCTATAGCAGCCAGGGCAGCTCTAGTGAGGAAGGTGGCTGGGAGGTGGCTGGAGCAGGCTAGTGAGCATTGCACTGCCACCACCTCCATGCTGGCTCCAGCTGGCTCCAAGTGTGCAAACATTTGAGGCAACCTTGGATCTCTGACACTGTTGACTCTGCTTATCAGAGACCTGTTAGGTAATAAGGATGTGCAGCAATAGCTGCATTTAACTAGAGGTTAATGCAGCTGGGTGTTCTCCACCCAGAACAGTAATGGGATGTTTTTGTGATAGAGAGAAACCAAACTCTGGTACAACTTTGGTCTTCTCTGACTTGGGGAAAATGCTTCCTGTCCCTGCCAAGGATGCCTCTCAGCAGCATTTCCCAGCCCCTGCTAATCCTCCTTCCATCATGAAGACTGACCAGGACACGCAGCTCCCCATGTAGATGTTTTGGTTTTACATTAACTTCCACGAGCCTCACAGAGACACTTCCTCCTGTCAACCCTCAGTGGTAAGAATTCAATACACAATAAAGAGAGGGGTAAATCTACAAATGGGCTGCCAGCCATTTCCTTTTGTCACTGTATAAAATTCTGCAAATTAGGAATATCTCTAATCAGTAAGTAGCAAGATGCAACAAGTCTGCACTAATGTACAGAACACTATAATATCTCAGGTGGCACAAGTAGCATGAAGTCAGATACCTGTGGCCTTTGAGGCACAGGAAAATTGCTACTAAATGTAGCTGGATGCAGGTTTTCACCAGAATCCAAGAAACTGTTGGTACATGGATGGTAGAAACAGGCTTTTTTTCATAATAATCCCATGTTTGAAATGTCCTCACCTTAGAAATGTGGCATAGGATTAGTTCCAGGAGAAGAAACCTATCAGAGGTAACAGATGCTTCTTTTCTCCATCAGAAACCCTCAATTATGAAAACATGACAAATAGCTACTATCACCAGGTCGAGATGAACTAACATGTTTAAAATTAATGACAAATGTCTCCCTTTCCAGGTTAGGGAAAAAAACAATCACACAGTGCAGGCACTCACAAACTGAAAGACATCTCTGGCTTTGAAATTATTGTTTCTTTCCACAGCAGCTTCTTGCAAATGTCATGTGAGATTAGATCTGTGTGCCATTGTGTGGTACAGACCCCCTGCAAAGGGCACTCTTCACTGCAAGAGCTCACAGTCTTATGCAAGGTTTTCAGAGACAACTGCTCCTTTGTGATACCTTTGAAAAAGATGTTGCTTTCAGAAAGCAGACTTAAAAAAAACAGGGTCCTCTAAGATTCTCCAGCTAGGCTCCAAAAATTATATAGGTATTGAGGAAGAGTAAGTGCTTCTAAACCCCTGTCCTCAAAAGACTAAGTGAGAAGAAATGGGCTAGAGGACCATGAAATTCTGAGTTTGCTTGCTCTAAATGCAGAGCTTCACAGAATGACAACTATTGCCTTGGTCAGTATTGTTGGTTTTACCCAGACTGGCTTCTGCTGGGTGTTCTGCGTGGCAAAATGGTGTGGATGGAGCTCAGGTTGGAACCAGTCCTCATTTCTCCTTCTTCACAGATTTCTGTCTTCAGGGCCAACTGTCTTGTTTCAAAGTTAAGGATGAGAACAAGCCAGTGGCTGAGCCAATGTGGATGACTGGGGAATTTCAGCCCAAGGGTTATCCTGAAGCCTGACCAGATAAGATTAGCCAGTTTACTCATTTTATTTTAGTCCTTCAGCTCTAGGGGTAGGCAAGGTATTTTTCATTGATGAGGAGAGCTTTCTGAATTTTCCCTCTTTTGCAGCAGATGCAAACCCCGACAAAGTGCAACCTCAGCAAAACTCCTGCTTCTCCTTTGTGAGACAGGCCCACCTCTGTTGGTACACCACAGATGGCAGATACCCTTTGGTGCAGCTGGAATCAGACACTTTTGAAGTGAAGTACCAGTTTGCCTCTCTTCAAGTGTAAAATCTCTCCTCAAGGTGTCCCCTGTATCTTCCAACCAGCAACCTCACCATTGCTTTCTTTTCTGTCCTGGAGAACGTGTTTGGTTATTTGTCTACACCAGCTGAAGGCTCAAAACCTTCCCATTCTTCTGTGGAATAAAACGGTTGTTGGTCCCAAATGTGCACTTATCTCAGCCTGCTACTGATGTGGGTATCTCATGTAGTGGGTGACAGTAGGTGGTGGTGAAATCGTTGCATTAGAGAACCTTGAGAATAAAAGCAAGGCAGCTGTAAAAACAGAAATCAAAAGCAGTATTGTGATCAGGTGAATATGTCCACACAAAGAAGAAAATAGCTAAGGAGACTTCTTACTGTTCCTCTCTTTCATATGACATACATGGAGTGTTAAAGTGCTTCTGACAAGGGGTTTTTTTAATCTTATTCAGTCTCCTTTCAGCAGCTATTGATTTAACATCCCATCCTTTCCCTGCTCAATCAGACCTTCATGTCCGTTGCTACAATAGTTCTGGTTTGGGGGAGGCAAATATGGGCAAACTGACAGCTTGGCAAAGCCAGTCAGCCTGCATCCTGCAGAGGAGAGCTATCTGGGCTTGATTTTGAAGGAGTGAGAAGCAGAAGTCCACTGCCAGCCTGAGTTTCATCTGACATGAATGCTGCTTTGGCAGCTTCACTGTTTGGAATCTAGCCCCAAACCCCCAACAGTCCAGCTTTACCCACACATACACACAGGTACATTCATGCAAGAAAGGCAGACATCAGCTGGAGAGGGTGCAGAGCCCACCCTGATGTACCAGCACTGCCCCGGTCTGAGACCTAATTGGTAAAACTGGTGGTGAGTGAGGGCTCTGTGATAAACACAGCGGTGTCCCAACATGTTGAAATGACACAGAGAACCTGCCTCTGCATGGCTGCTGTAAGCCTGTGATGGGTTTACTTTGCAAGCATTTTCGTGACTACATACTGAACAAACAGCTGAATGCGCTTCGGTGCGAGCAGTCCTGCATGGGCACTCATCTCCTGTTCAGAAAGGCAGAACAGGGAGTGCAAGCCTCCATCAGAAAATGTATGACCATTAGTTAGGTTCAGAGAGACCTCTGAAGATCATTCAGAGCAGGGCCAAGTTAGTTTGTTCAGGGGCTTGTCTGGTTGAGTTGTGGATTTCTCTGTAGATGGAGATCCCTCAGCCTAGTCACGTAACTTGTTCTGAATGTGACTGCCCTGACTAGGAATACTTTTTCATCCTTGATAGTATCTAACTGGAATCTCTCCTGTTGCATCTTGTATCCATTACCTCATGTACTTTTGCTGTGCCTCTCAAAGAATAGTTTGGGTGGAGGGGAGGAGAAGTTACAAGTATCCTCCACACATTCCTCTTTTCAGTACCGTCACCTTACAGCTTTGGAAGGGCTTTCAGGCAGGGAATAGCAGCCACCAAAATGGAGTGTGTTTTACTGCTTTTAATAGGGGAAGGGAAACTCCCTGCAACCCCTTCATTGTCCTGTGGGGTCTGAAGCAAGGAAGGAAGTGTATGAGCTGTTTTCACATCTCCTACAGAGCAGTGGCCAATGGACAACTCTCACCACCCTGGCCAGCAGAAATGGTGTGGGAGCATCAACTCCTCTTTTGGTATTTGGCAGATTTTCCAGCATTTGGCTATCAAGCCTTCAGTAGTTAATGCAAGCCCAATCAAACAGAAGAGTTTTCTCTCTGGACTCAGCCTAGAGGAAGAATAAGGAGTGCTTTCACATGAAGCAATGAAACTCAAGTAGGATTTGTTAAGTCATGCCAATGATTGCTGGTCTGTGCTTTATATTTATCTATGGAATTGATTAAGCACTGAGGTTTTGGGTTGATGAGTAAAGCTGATTTTAAAAGTAGCAGGGTCACACTATATATTCTAGGAGTAGTTTGTCTTTAGAGCAGAACTACATTTGCTCTGCTCAAGCTTGACTTTTTAATTTCATTTTAGTTGAACTACTTGGTAATTCCTTTGCCAGTTGAAATACTTGGTAATTCCTTTGCTCTGTTCTGTGCTCACTGTCCGGTTTTGCTTTTCTGTGTCGTCTCTTGCAGCCCCAGCAGAGAGCTCTCCATAAACATTTCCAGCCTCCAAAGCTGCTGTCCTGCCACTTGTTATGAAAGCGAACTTTCCTTCACGAAAAGAACGCTCAATGGCACTGCCAGGTGACCATGGAGGATTGAAGACAAACTTGAAGTACCATCGGCCCACCCAAGACGAGGCACTCTGGGAAGACCTGGTTTGCTGTAGAGTACCAATGTGGTGCACAATAGCTAGTGCTAAGTTGTCGAAAATGGTCATTGGTGGACCTTTAGCTGGAGAATTTCTTCCAGTTTTCATCACTGTGCATAATTTTTTGAGTTCCCTTTAGGGGGACTGTCTATGCCCTTCACTAGAAGTCCTGTTTTAGCATGGCAACTACTGGATTCTTTTATTATGTATGCAGAAGGCATGATGTTTTAGGAAAAAAACCCAACCCCTTAAGAGCAGTTCTCCGATCTCAGTGGATATGTTCACGATATTAAAACCCTGGTAGGAATGTAAGCGTCTTGTATGTGTTCGTTTTGCAGTCTAATGGTATTCTGTTGATGTCAGCACTCCATCCGTGCTTTCTGCACAGGACTAGCACAGCCCATAGATGTAGAATGGTCTTTTGTTCAAATGCTAAGGATATGTTTCGGTGTTTGTGCTGAGACTGCATCCAGACTGAAGTCCGCTGCTAGCATACCTTCCCCGATCCACGGTAGGTTGTGTAGGTAGATTTGCAGGTGGAAGAGGTGTGACTCCTTTTATGGAAAGGTAGAGAACAGCTGTCAGAGAGGTAGCCAAGAGCAGAATGGGTTGAATGAGCTGTTGGACGCTGTGTCTGCTCTCCCTCTTATCGACCAAATATCAAAGGTTCTTGTTTCTAGCGTGCCAATGTGTTTTCTTCTTCGGCGAAGGAGGAGTGAAGGAGAGAGCCTTCCTCAGAGATGTGTATGACCCTGGGTTTGGTCTATGATAAAACCAGATGTGGTGGTTCCAGAATAAACTGGAAGAATTCAGGTTCTTTATTTTGGGCAGGGATGGAGAACTGTAGTCCAAACCAAACTCTCTGAACAAGGTAAAATGTAAGACTATACTTCTAAGGAGCAAGACACTGCCTTTGGAGAGGGAAGTAGACTTCTTCATTAACTTTTTCCACTTTCTATCCAAAACAGTTTTTTGGTAGGAGCTGGGAATAAGCAAATGGTTCCAATAAGCCTTTCAATATACTGTAGCAGGCTCAAGACTGTTGCATTCAATCTGAACGTTGTTTTTTGTTCAGTCTCTGAATGGCTGGCCTCATCACTGGTTGTATCACAGCTGGCTGTGGTACCGCTTCTTCCATGGGGACTCAGTGGAATTAGCATCTATCCCTCCACCTTCCTGACACACTCTTTATGCTGAACTGATGCCATCAACCTACTGAGGGGACTTAACTACCTGTTCCTTCTTTCTTTAAAATCAAAGATAGCTTTTTTGTGCATTTATAAAGAGTCCATCACTCTCTCCAGCCTGATAAACAGGTACTAGAGACGCTGTTAGCACATATGCCAAGCTGTGGGTGAGGTGCCATACTGGTGCAAAGATGCAGTGATGGAGAGAATGTGCAGCTACATCAAGGGACCTCTTTAGAAGAGTCTCCTGTGTTATAATCCTTAAAAACTATTGCACAGTTCATTGCCAGAGAAGGGAAGGTCAGCCACTGAAGATGCCCATACAACAAACATAAATATCTTTAGGGCTTGATTTTTTCCAGGTGGGTATGGGCTTAGGTTTCAGCTCTCCATCTATCTCAGATTCAGCATGTTGGATGCTTCTGTAGTATTCAGTCCAAAATCAAATGACTTTTACTGATGACCAAGATTTTCAGCAGGCAGTAGAGACTTCTAATGGCCTGGGTCTTTCCATAGGTTCTCAGACAGAGCTCCCAAGAATTGCAAAGCAGTAAAGTTTCTACATTCTCTTTCTGAAAATCCTTTTCCCTAATCTTAAATTAATTGGTGCAAAAATTCTCTCCTAAAGATACAAGAATCTTTGCCAATGGCAACATTTGCACTTTTTAGAGCTGTTCATAGGGTTGCAGGTTGGAATCTGATACCAAGAGATCCGACTGTGCACATGGCACAGGTCCACTGTAAGCTCCAGCAAATTTTGCAGCTCTTTGTGCTGCAGGTTTTCAAAATCTGCTCTGGCAATTGACATCAATTTCATGTTGGTACAGCAGTTTGAAAAGAAAGCCACTGGTGTAAGTTGTTTGAAAAAGAAGGAGAATGCTATACTTCTGCAGTGGGATTTCTCTTCTTTTACTAGCCAGTGAATAAATTTGAAGCAATTGGAATGAGAAAGGAAGAGTTTATCGGAGAGAGTTGTCTCAAAAGGGCGTACAGAAGAAGTTGAGTTAGGCAGAGAGCCATTAGAAGCATTTTTTGTATCAATGTTAGTTTTGACCATCTTCCAGTATATGGGCATGAATTTAGATGTGTGCACTTCTCCTGTTAAAACAGTTTGTTTTAAAAGCTTCCCAGGATTTTAGCTATGGTGACCTAGAAAAGCAGTGTTAATAGGCCCTGAGAAATGTGAAAATGAAGTCCAGACCCTTGTGTAGCCAGACTCGCTGAGAAGTCTGCTGTAGGTGCCTATTGGACAGATCTCCTTTGAAGCTAGCGTAGGTCTCCATCCTGCAGCCAGCCTGTGCATGTGGATAACTGCAAGTATAGTTCCCCCGAGCCCCGTAACACTTCTCACGTGTGTAGCTGTCTGCCGGAGCCATAAGGAAATAACTGTACTTTTTGGCTTGTATTTAACTATTCATCGTGTTTGGACTTTTTTAATCACTGTTCTTCTCCCAAAGTAGGCCATGCTTCCTCAGGGATATTTATGAAATTGTCCTACATCTCCTGAACAACTATCTGGATCCCAGAGTATTCCTCTGAAAAACTTTTTAATATAAATAAAGCTGTGGGAGAGGTTTTTGTTGTTGTGAATGGGGGCAGGTGCTGTGTTCTCGGAAAGGCTGTGGAGTGCGGACAATCAAGGCTGTTGCATTTTTTATGCTGAACACCTTATTAATAGCAGGCACATCCGCTCCTGCCTGGGTCGCAGGAGCAGTTCAGGGGAAAGAATGCTTTATCTCTAGTCAATAAATCATTGATGTCGAGAGTGCCAAAGACCAAGTCAACATGAAAGGGAGTGAATAAGTTATTCCTGCAAAGGAAGTGAATTCAAATGTGCTCAGAGCCATTAGTTCAGTGCAAAAGAGTGGGAGACTAATGCTATTTTCATAAATCAGCAATTATCAGTCCTGCGGAGAGAGATGAATTTGCAGAGGCCAGCGCTGCTGTTACATTGGTCACTAGTTATTACCTCTGAAACAAACCAGTGCTGGCATCGCCGTTCCCTGTGTGCAGCCTTCTTTCCGTGCCTGGTGCCTCTCCCTGCTGCTGCACTTGCCTGGGCTCTTTGGGTCAAGACAGGTTGCAGCATCAGACTCCACTCAGAAACACTGACAGAGACTTAGCCATCCCAAGTGCTTCAAACTGTGGGAAGTCCTGCACTAGAAAACTGAAGGAATTGCACTGCAGCTGAGAGCATCCTTTGCGCTGTTTTGTTCCTTGGTTTTGTTTTCATCTGCATGGCTTTCTGTTGCCAAACAGCTGCCATTTATTCTGTTGAGGGAAATGCAGCCTTCCAGGAGTAGGGTTTGAAAAAGCTTGGTGAATTCCTTGATTTTGCACATCCAGCTGCATGGTGATGTGCTACCACTTGGTTGGTTTATCTCTCCCTGTCTATTCCTTAGCATAAGTGTTGCCACTCAACAGCAGCTGCAGCACCTCTGAGGAAATCAAAACCATTATGAATTACAACATTCTGGTTTTGTTTTGCCCTGAATTTTCAGAAGACCCCAGCCCAGACCCCTGGCACACTTAAAACGGCACTACTCCATCAGAGTCTCTGGAGATGTGTTGGTTAATGCCAGCCACAGAGCCAGGCCTGGGGGTGGGGGTTTCTTATCATTCCTTCCATTTGCCACAAAGCCACAAGATCTTGATAATTCAAAATTGTCTCAGGCAGTCAAAGTAAAATCCTGCATCTTTCACATCAGTCCCCTTTTAGCAATTAACATCTCTGTCATCAGTGTCTCCTTGAACAGCCCCGCTGCAGGACTGTGCTGCAATTGACCCTGGTATATATAGACTGTGGTCAATAAGATTTTAATTTAAAAAGAAAAGGTCCTCTGGTATAATTAAAATTGATGGGTGAGAGGGGAAAGTGCTACCAGCATTACCTGCAACCTCCTATAGTAACATTCAGGAGTTATCTGGAGTGGAGAAAAAACCACCAACATAATGTATGGGTGATTAGGCAGGTTCATGAGGATAAATCAGCCGGTAAGGAAAGAAGCTGTTTGATGAGGGAAGCCAAAAAAAACCGTATGGGAAGTCAGTGGCCAATAGGTTAGGGCTGGTAGGGCTTTGCATGCATCCTAATAAATGCTGTCATAGCAAAGCTGAGTCTGATGACAGGCCCAACACAGTGATTATTCACAGCAGGTGAAAAAAACTAACAAATATTCTTGGTTTGTATTTGAGAGCAATAGAGGGAGGGAGTCAGCCTGCACACTGAAATGTAATTTCTCCTATTCCATCTCTAATTAGGGGTAATATCAAGCAGCAACTATCTGTCCTGGGTTAACACAGCCTGCTCTCACAAGCCCCGCAGTAACACACACCAAAAAAACTGCACTGAGATAATGAATTTACTGAGATAATAAATGCACCATTGCCTTAGCCTGACTGCAGAAGATGTGCAGCAAAATGCAGAAGCAGCAGCAGAAACCAGCAGTAAAAACAGTTCCCCCCACCCAAGCATGCAGAAGCCAGCCCAGCAGAAAAGACCATCACCCCAAAACCCTGAAACCCAAAGCAGCAACCAGAACAGGGAGCCTGTCATGTTACAATGTGAACTTCAAGCCCCAGGATACTTTGCTCCAGCCTGTGCTTTCATTCTGAAGCTGGCATGACAGCAGCATGGTGTTGAATAGCAGCAGCACGTTTGACTCGACATGTCCAAACCTATGTTTGAATTTGTGGAGCCATTAACTGAATCCAGAAGTGAAACAAAACTTGCCTACAACTCCTCAGAATCAGAAAACATAAAGGGAAGCTCCAAATGACACCAAACCCCCCCCACAGTTCAGAGGAACGAGTGATTTGACCCAGAAAACCAGAGGTCGTTAGCTTCCTATCAGTGTTAGGCAAAAGCATGGCAAGGTTGCTATGGCCTAGTCCCTAAAGCAATTAAAAATGGGTTAAATCCTCCAAAAGAATGGTATGGAAATGAATCATGCCAGATGCATGATGCTGTCAAGGCTTGTTGATAAACTCTGCTGGCACACTGCACTTGGCCTCCTAGAGATCATTTGATTCTGGTAAAGAATGAAAAATGGCACAACACAAAATCAGTATCACCCATGTTGAGTAGGTTAAAACATTACAAGCCCAGATCACAGCAAATGGCTGTAAGGATGAGATTGTCATCAGCAAGACTGTTTCTAATGAGCTTCTCCCAATGTATGCTCTATTTTCAATATTCCTTCCAGGGGAAGAGAAAATTACTGTTGGCAACAGCCAGAGCTGACTAACACAGGGGCACGGTAAATATGATATGAAGCAAGTCCGTGTCAGTAACCTGGAGGACAGCAGTGTCAGAAAGCCAGGAGAGATGGCAGCAAGTCTGACTTAAAGGCATGGGAAATATGTCTGGAATAATGTAGTGGCTGTGAAGGTGTGATAAATAATCCATTCGGTGTCAGCCCCAGACATGCTTTTGCCAGCTGGGCTGTAGGACCTGGTAGTAGCGATGCCGTTCCAGTTTGTTTGGTTACTGCCTGTACTTTTAAAAGAGTATTGACAGCTTGGAAAGATTATTTTCAATAGTTCCCAGTGTCATTCAAGGGCAGGAAAACAGGTCTTATTATAGTGTCAGACTAATGAAGCTCAAGCTATTAATTTATCAGAGGCAATTGGAAGAGGTGACTTGATCTCTACGTGCAATCACAATCTTCTACCTGGGCAGGGAAGTGCTATCTGAAGGCAGGTAGCTCTTTTATTTAGAAGAAAAGGGAATGATGTGCTCTACTGGCTAGAAACTGATTTCAGAGTAGAAATTAAGTGCAAATGCTCAACAGGGAGGATAATTACCTGTGGAGACAACTTATTTAGTTACCTGGCATGTTCTCCGTCATACAAAGTCTTTAAATGTATGCAGAGTATTTTTCTAAGTCAATGAGCTCTACCTCAAACTGAAATCCAGGCTCAGTGCAGCAATTACTGGATGAGGTTATTAGGTGTGTATTATGCAAGGGTTAGATTAGATTGTCAGATGTAGACTTCTGAATTAAAAAGATCTTAATGTTTCCAGTATTACAGGAAGGTAGAGCAACCTATATCCATTTTTTTCACACCAAATGGTCTTCATTTAAACAGTTTATATAGACAGAGCTGTGCTTGCTAGCATTTGGTGTGAGTATTGGTAGGTCTGCTTGCAGTTGTGAGATTCTTCTGTGTTTAAAGGATGAGAACCGGACAAGAAAGCACAACAAAAATCCTTGGATGTACAGGAAAAATTGTGACTTACATCAGTAACAGCCTGGGACAAAATGCTGCATGCAAATGATGGGCCAAGTGGATGTGTAGTCTGAGCAAGGGATAACAGCTGTGAGTTTGCCTTTTAAGTAAGGAGGTAGCATCTTGCTGGCAAGAAAGACATTTCCTGCCTTCAACCACCGAAGCTGCAGATTGAGAGTTATATTGTGTCGTTGTGCAGCTGAACATTGTAGAGGGGCTCCTTGCTTCAAAGACAGCACACCGTTCCTGCTATCATTATGAGCCACATCAGAGCTGGTGAATAAAGCCCTGGAAGTGAAATGACTTCAGTGGGACAACCCAGAGTAGTGACAGACAGGTGCTCCCTGCAGTGGGTTTTTGCAAGGCTGGGCCCTGTTACCCTTGGCTGGTTGGAATGTTGTGCTGTAGAAGTAAGCAACAGAGCCCTGGGTGTCTGATTCAGGTTTCACAACACCTCTGTCAAAGGGTTCAAGGCAGGTGTGAACTGTCAGAGCCACCTTCTGCTAGGCTTCATCAGGCAGTGGGGAACAGCATGAACTAGGATGTATGGTGTAAACAGTTCATGCAAACAAGAGAAACTATAAAAGCAATACTGCCTGCAAATTGGTATTGAATCGACATCAAGGAGCTGAAATAAGAAGGGAGCAAGCTACGCCACGGCTAAGGAGATAAAGATCTTTGAGGATTCTTGCTCTAATCCAGTGTGAAATCCTAAGAAAATGAGTTTGGTCTAGATTTATTGTTTAAAGAACACTGGTACATGCTTGCTGCCTGCCAAATAAATTCTGTGGAGTCACTGGCTTTGGTGGGTGATGGCTTAGGGGTGTCCTCAACCTGCTGAGACACCTTGCAGCTCCCCTCCCTTATGGGGAGCCGTCCTTAAGAGGCAGCTCTGGGGCCAGGCTGGATGGAGAAGCAGCTGCTCCTGCAGATGAGTGTGTAACGTCTGCTTCTGCCAGAAGAGCAGGATTGTCAGCATTATTCTAACATTCTTGAGAATGAGATGAAAAGCTCCTTTCTGATTCTAATTCCAAATATATCTAAGTACTTAGAAAAAAAAAGGCAGCTCTGTAGTTGTTGTTACATCTGTAATCACATTACTTCTGTTAAGCACTTGCCTTGATTTCATCTGTTTAATATCATAAATCACCAAATTAATTAGTGATACACAGGGTGGTGGTGTTTTGGTGGGGTTTTTTTAAGCAGGGAGATCAATATTGCAGCAAAACTGCATGTAAGCAATAAGAAGCTGTGCAGAGGGGAAAAAGCAAAGAAAACCACACAATTTGCCCCATCAGATGCTTAGGGGACTCGTTTGGTTTGGTTTGGTTTGGTTGTTGAGATCGTAGTTTTACATCTAGACAGAGGCTCTGGTCTCAAAACCAATCCCAGATAAAGAAATGTTTGGAGTTGCCTCCCACTTCATCTGCATCTCTTGTATGCAGGAGGCTCCTTTTGCTGCTTTTCTCCTGAGAAGGGTAGAAAAGAGATTAGGTGGCAACAGAGAAAGCACAGAGGAACATGAGCTTCCAGCCTATGCAAAGCATCTCAGCACCAGACCCAGATCCCAGCCTCCTTCCCGAGTCCAGCACCACTGACCAAGGGGAGGAATGGGGCACACGCAAAGCCAAGTCCTGTGCCATGCGGAGTGCTCTCTGTCAAAGCTGTTGCAGGAGACACATTGCCTTGCAGAATCGGCCCCCACAGATCAGGGCACCAGCTGGGGTTGCTGCTGTCTGCTGGGCTTCACCTAAAATACAGATGAGCTCTGGCCCTGGGAGTGACCAGCATTTCCCCAAAGAGGCTGTGTGCTCTGAGGAGAAGTCTCCCTTGCTTTGCTGGGATATCTGGTGAGCCCAAGAGGCATATTTAACCTTCTCACAATTATTTTGGAATCTGGAAGTGGCAGGCCATGCTTTGGGACATGCTAACCTCAGCTTTCAGTTTCTTGTAGGTGTTGCAGTTATCTGGACCTGCCTCACCATTCTTTCTTTTCCCAAGTGGGCATAAGAAGGGATTAATGCCTGCCTGGCTCCATGCAGCATAAACCAGCAAAGGGGGCTCTAAATTTAGGCTCCTCTCTTTCCAGGCATTGAATGCAATGTTGATTGAACCTGACCTTGAGGAGGGCAGATAACTGACAGCTGGAATTATGGTTACACCTGAGCTGTCTCCAAAGGTTGCCCACAAATCGTAGCCCGTGGACAGAACTGGATGCCAGGCTGTGCTTGCACATCAGCATTGGCAGCTGACGATGGTCATAGGCTGCAGGGAACAAGAGAGAGGCTGGGATCAAGGTCTTGCAAAATCTGGTGGCCTGATACTGAAGAGCTGGATGCAGAAATGCTGAGTGCAAGCTCATGGCCACGCTCTGTGGTCAAAACAGTCTCCTGAAGCTGGCGGGTGGTGTCTGGTCCAGCTGCCTTAGGAATCAGTTCTGCTCTACATTCACTAAGGAATTGCTTCATCTAAGCCAGTGAGCTCCTTTTAATGCTAACTTGGTTGCCAATCTAGGCAGCTGCCAGCGCTCCCCTAGTTAAACAGCGACTGTTACTCCCAGTCAGTCTATGGCTGAGCTCTTCAAGGAGGCAGCCAGACGAGGCGGCATAAGACAAAAGTGTGCCTTTTTGTTTGATCTACACTGCTTGTCCCCAGGCATCCAAGGTCTTCATCTGTCCAGCAGTGCTTTTTTTCGGTTGTTTTTTTCCTTTTGTCCCCCCCAAAAAAACTAATTATCATGCAGTCTAATTTTCAGCATTCCAAGTGGCCATCACTGTTAATTCCACCCTACAGTTTTTATATTTCCTCTTTAATTCCTTCTGTTATGAAAAAAAAAAATCATCATCATCAACAACAACAAAACAAGGAAAACCCGGGTGGGAGGGAGAAATGCTTTTAAATGACAACATTACAATCAAAATATCAAACCTTTTGGTACCTTTGGGCATGATCTCTGGAAGCTTTGGATATCTGCTTTCTCATTTTGTATATTTGACAATTTTGTACTCTGCATTGTTGGACTTCATTTGTGCATGGCGATGTATTAAAACATGGCATTTTTATTATACACCAAAAGTATTTCGTTTGATTTAAACAAGGTCAGGGCTTGGCCCAATGCATGAACAGGAAGGGGGGGGGGGGGTGGGGGGGTGGAAAAAAAGCCTTGACACTGACTAGTCTCATTCAGAGGGTTTCCAGCACCTGAAGGTGGGCAAAGCTTTTTCAGCCACCCGCAAGTCTCCTTCCCCAGCTGCAGCGCTGGGGGTTGGAGCGGTGGTTTGCTGTGTGAGGTACAGGTGCTGTGTAAACGCAGTGCCTCCATAGATGTCCTGGGTTAGCACAGCCTCTCTCACCACACAGATGAGAGGGAAAGTAATACAAAAAACACCCCTCTGGGTTGAGATAAAGAGTTGAGATAAAAGGGTTTCCTGGAAATGATCCAGTGCACAATTCCCTCAGCCTACCTGCAGATGAGAGCATTGAAATGCAGAGGCAGCAGCAGCAGCCAGCCACCTCCCTCTGCCCTGCAGCCCACCCAACGGAGAAGACCAGCACTCCAAAACTGGAAACCAGAAGCAGCAACTGGATCAGGAAGCCTCTCATGTTGCAATCTGAACTTCAAGCCCCAGGATACTTTGCCCCAGCCAGTGCTTTCATTTTGAAGCTGGCATGACAGCAGCATGGTGTTGAGTATCAGCAGCACGTTCAACTCGGCCCATGACAGATGTAACAGAAGGTGTGACCCCAGCAAAGGGCTCAGTTCTGCTGGGCAGAGTTGGGTGTAAATCCAGACAGACTGCATTGCCTTGGCTTGATTTGCCTCAGATTTAGTGCAGTGCAGCTGCAAGCAGAATGCACACCCCGAGGAAGAACTCCACTTTCATTGCCTTTACTTCTCAAGACTTGGGAGATGCCCTTGTAAGCAGCGAAGCATCTTCTAAGGAGACCAAACCAACAAAGGAGCAGGTACTAGATGTTTATGGTGCATGGCATTGCACTCCCATCTCACTCCCCATATAAATTAATAGTCTCAACATTTATGGCATAGGAGTAATTTAAAAGTCAGTGGAGAAGGTAGTTGTCAGCAAACCCAATGCTGAAATTCCAGCATCATATCATGCTCCCTCCTATACATGTGCCTTTTTTTTCCTTTTCAGCCGTAATTCTGAATGCTCTCCCGTTTGCAAGGTACAGACTAGATGACATGTTTTGGTCAAACACAAAATGCTGGGCCTAATACAAAATAATAGAACAAAATTATACAGTGTGCAGTGTAACTGACAAAGTCAATACAAATTGTCACCTAAGAAAATCATAAATCACGTGGGGGGGTTTGTATTGTAACATCTCATGATGGGGCTGCAATTTACTCAGTTCTGTTTATATCTTTGAAAAGCTCTCTGGTGCATAGACTTTGCCAGTGAGATGGATGTGTTAGCAGGGAAAGCTCTGTTTTTGTGCAGATCTGTACACATGACATCTGGGGCTGATGGAACGAGATCATACAAGTGAAGCAAGCACTTTCTGTGTCACACACCTTTTTCACCACCAGGGTCTACACAGGGGTTACAGTGGCACCAGATTATTACTACTCTGTGTGCTGCACACTGGATGCCACCTAAATGCTACCTGAAGGGAGGTTGTAGCCAGGTGGGGGTTGGTCTCTTCTCCCAGGCAACCAGCACCAGCACAAGAGGACACAGTCTCAAGCTGCGCCAGGGGAGGTTTAGGCTGGAGGTGAGGAGAAAGTTCTTCACAGAAAGAGAGAGATTGCCCATTGGAATGTGCTGCCCAGGGAGGTGGTGGAGTCACCATCCCTGGAGGTGTTCAAAAAAGGATTGGACATGGCACTTGAAGCCATGGTTTAGATAGTCATGAGGTGTTAGGTATTAAGTTGGACTTGACAATCTCTGAGGTCTTTTACAACCTGGTTGATTCTGTGATTCTGTGAAATCAGATCTGCTTTATAACAAACCAGCAGCTGCCATGATAATGAGATGCTCCTCCCTGGAAGTAGACAATATAGTTACTGGTGTTGTGAAGGAGATGTTTCTGTGTGTGCCCAGCTGGGGTTTGCATTAGAAGTCTCACCAATGGAGTTGTTGTTTCCTCATTTACAGTTTGTAACTCAGAAGTCATTGGTGGACTGACTTGTGCCATTTGGCTCTCTGCTTATTTTCATTCCACTGACAACTGGTCCTTGATGCAACTTGCATGATATACAGGTACAGCCTGTAGATCCATCAGAACTTAGGTTAGGTTACAGGCTCAGGGCATGCCGCTTGGATCCTTGGATTCCAATGCCGTGTCCAGACATTGGTTTCCTGAGCTGAGTCCTTATCTAGATCTGTGCTCATCTGAGCAAAGCCTTTGTGATGTGAGCAATGTCCTTAGTCCACAACAAACTCCACTGAAGGAAGTCCAACCCTAGAATCCCAAGTGATGTTCCAAATCCCCCCTCTGACCTGCTGGATGTGAAAGAAAAGTTCCCTCACATAGCCTCTTCATTGTCTCATCTCTTTAGCTATAAAATGGCAGCTACATTTACCTGTCACTGTTAAAACCTTGAAACTCAGGGAGAAACTGTAAATCTTCCACCAAGATTGTGGTGCAGCTCACACTTACCTGGCAGTCTGCTCTCCCTGCACCCAGGCACTGAACTTTCAGGCTCGGTGCAGGATGTGACACTTCTGTTGGTCAGGTGTTGCATCAGCCTGGACTCAGTTTGTCTGAGGTTTAGTTCTCTTCTGTGTCACTGCTTTGTCATTGCCTTCTCCTGAGGTGATTTCTTACCTTCTACTTTTATTAACATCATGTGGGAAATAAACTGAATTTCTGTGTGTGAGAAACACACTTCCAAGGGAAGCCATTTTGCTTTAACTAAACAGCACAAGGTGTTGGCCTTCGGACGAGATACAACAGAGGATAAACTGCTACAGGTTTGTTGCAGGGCAGCATGTGGGTTAGCCTCTTCTTCCTGTCTGTGTTGCAGCAGCAGACTGAGACGGCAGCACGAAGGATGCACACGGACTCATAGAAAGGCTTTCTAGGAAAGGGTTGGTGAAACATTAGCAGCTGCTGAAAGAAATGGGAGAACAGCTTTGACAAACATCCATCAGCAATCCTGACCTTGCTGTAGTGCAGGAGGATGGACATACCAAAATGTAGAGTTCAGTCCAAGTTTTCTGTAGTAAGACTTGGATGGGACACAAAGAGTTAACTTCTAAAATTATCAATACTTTGCTCTTCTCTTTCTACTTGTTGAAGGTGAAAGCCTACTTCTATGTAGCAATGAGTTAGTCCTGGCTCAGTGAGCAACAGAGTTCCACTGCCATGGCTGCAGAGGCAGATCCCGGGGTGAAAGCAGGGTCTGGGCCCACCTTGCCACCCAAAATCACCACATCCAAACTCACCAGTCCAATTCCTGTGCCACACAGCAGCAACTAGCAGCAACTGTTGCTGAGCAAGAACACAAAAAGGGTGGCACCCTTTAGGGTCAGGCTGAGGATCACACCTCAGCCCACCTCCAACATCCAGGCTTTCATCTGGTCTTTTGCTGGGCACTGACAGGGCATTAGGGCTAGGTGGAGAAGAGCCTTGGAATGAGAAGATTAAAATGGAAAACAGTGTAAAAAAGGTTTTGAGTCACTTAAGCTGAAAAGAGGCAACACACCATGGTCAGCTGGCAAAAACCTCGAGAGCTTCAGCCACCCATTGCAGGAGGCAGGCAGAGAGGCTGTGCGTGGTCATCTCTCACTGCCACCAAAAGCTCTAGGCTTGATCAGGAAAAATGCTTTTTCTTCAGTGGGAAGTTTTACTGCAGAGAAATGAAGCACTTCAGGGCGCACTGTCTCAGCTTGAACACTGCTCTGGCACTTTTCAGGGTGAGATGGTAGAGTGTGGTTGGTGCGGAGAGCCGGATGCTCAGCCTCAGGGGGTGCTTTGGCTCTCCTCCATGCTGTGAAATGGGACAGAGACACAGACTGCATGGGAGGCAAATTGTTTTCTGGAAAACATTGTGGACCATTGTACTACACTGATTAACTCATTTTAACCCATTTTATTTTAGCTGCAAAAGTTGCCCCATATGAAAAGTGCAGCTGCAAGCGTTTGGGCGATGCAAACGCTCCCACATGCAGGAAAGCCTCTGCCTGTCTGCTACAGCAAGGAATTGTGATACCTGGGGGGAAAATGCAGGCTTACCACCGATTGATAGGGGTGGGAAGGGACTTCTGGAGATCATCCAGTCCAACCCCCCTGCCAGAGGAGGTTCACCTGCAGCAGGTTGCACAGGATGGCTTCCAGGTGGGCTTTGGATGACTCCAGGGATGGAGAATCCACCTCCCTTATTACTTCTGCCTCTGTTTAAGCTTTCACTCACAGCACGAGGGATACTGTTCTGCTGACTGGTTTTGTGCTTGTCCCTTGTGGCCCAGACTCAGCCTGGTTTGGGCAGTTCTTGGAAGGTAAAACACTGCCAGAAATGTAAGGAATTGAGGGAGCCTGGGGCTCCCACTGCCTAATTCCACCTGGTGACAACTGCTGCTGGTTTTACCCCAGAGAAGGAGCTCTTCTCCCCTCCTCCATTTCCCTGAGTTGTATAATATTAGGCAGAGGAATTAGGCTTTCTTCATGCTTTGCCTCTTTCTCTGTGTTATTAGTCCCATAACAGGCTGCCTCTTAACGCCAGAATACAGAGCTTTTGGACAATGCTCTGCTAATCCCATGAAGGACAGGGCAGCCAACAGGAAACCCAAAATTGTCTGGAATAGTATCTAAACACGTTGGAACAAGGACCACCCTCAGCATTCAGCTTTTCTCTTGGGTCACCAGTCACACATCCCTCCCTGTTAAATTAAAACCACTCTAAAAGCAGTGTGGTTTCAAGCACTAGCAGCAGGGCTTTTATATGGGATTTGCAGACTGATACTTCTCCACAGGCCAGTTTGGGACCCCCTGTGTGTAGGATATTGTCTCAAAATATTCCCTGAAAGCCATCAAGAAGCACTGGTATCCAAGCACAAAAATAACAGCTCTACCATCTCTGAAAGAGTTAGCTTGCTCTAACTTCTGTTCTTTCCTATTATGGACTTGAAGAAGCAGCAGATCTGCCTCAGAACCAGGAGCTGGGGTGGCTTCACCTTTTCTCTACAACTACCTGAAGGGAGGTTGTAGCCAGGAGGGGGCTGGTCTCTTCTCCCAGGCAACCAGCACCAGCACAAGAGGACACAGTCTCAAGCTGTGCCAGGGGAGGTTTAGGCTGGAGAAGAGGAGAAAGTTCTTCCCAGAGAGAGTTGTTAGGCATTGGAATGTGCTGCCCAGGGAGGTGGTAGAGTCCCATCCCTGGAGGTGTTCAAGATGGGATTGGACGTGGCACTTGGTGCCATGGTCTAGTGGTCATGAGGTGTTGGGTGACAGGTTGGACTTGATGCTCTTTGAGGTCTTTTCCAATCTTATTGATTCTATGATTCTATGATTCCTTTGCTCCCAGCCAAGGTGCAGAGCTGCCTGGATTACAGGCTGGTGAAACACAAAATGTGGGTGCACACCTCCACAGAAATAGGTCCCTGGGAAGCAGCTGAGTGATTTGGGGTGTTCCATCCTGCCATTCATTTTGCTGTGAATGGCAGCACTGTGAAAAATCAGTGTGGCACATCTCAAATGGATTACAAGGCAGTTAAAGAGCAGGTCTCCCAAGAGGAGCTGTAAATGAAGAGGGGTCCCATGGGAGTGTTTGCAGGGGGAATATTCAGGAAGCTATACTTGGCTGTTTACTTCAAAGGTCACGATGGATAAACAATTGAATAGGAGTTCCCCACGTGGTGCACTCACTAAAGGAGCTGATATGACCCTAGGATGTACAAATGGGAGTACTGAGTGATGAGGGAAATGTGTTACTTCTGTAACTGACATTAATGAGACAGAAATAGTCCGGTTCAGCTGTCAATACTGAAAAATCTTGTTGAAAAACTAGGAAGGGTTGGGAGAAGCACTGCAAGACTGATTGAAAGCCTGTGTTGTAATGACCCAGAGGAGCACCATCCATTTATATTATCAAAGAGGAGCATAAAAGATTAATTGATCAAGATCTATAAGTATCTATACATGGAGGAGAAACGCAGTGATAGAGGATTACTTAATCCAGCAGACAAAGGCAAGATAAGCCAGGAAGGCTGGAGCTAAAAAAAAAAAGAGTAAAATTGAAAATGAGGAACATTTTTCTCTTTAATGACCTTGTAATTAACCACTGAAGGAACTGACATGGGATATGGTAGGTTCTCCATCACCCAAAAAGATCTTTAAATTAAGCATGGATGTCTTTCTGCATGCTACAGCCATGTATCAATGTGGGAATTGCTGGGTGAAGCTGAAGAGGAGGCTCAAGGGAGAATAGAATTGGATATAATAGAATAGAATAGAATAGAACAGAACAGAATAGAATAGAATAGAATAGACCAGGTTGGAAGAGACCTTCAAGATCATCGCGTCCAACCCATCAACCAATCCAACACCACCTAAACAACTAACCCATGGCACCAAGCACCCCATCAAGTCTCCTCCTGAACATCTCCAATGATGGCCACTCTACCACCTCCCCAGGCAGCCCATTCCAATGGGCAATCACTCTCTCTGTATAGAACTTCTTCCTAACATCCAGCCTAAACCTCCCCTGGTGCAGCCTGAGACTGTGTCCTCTTGTTCTGGTGCTGGCTGCCTGGACGTGGCACTTGGTGCCATGGTTTAGCCATGAGGGCTATGGTGACAGGTTGGACTTGATGATCTTTGAGGTCTCTTCCAACCTTGGTGATACTGTGAGGGCAGAGGAAAGCACCCCAGTGGTGCCTTCTGGCTGTGAAATCTAAGAAACTATCAAAGCAATGATGTCTGTATGTCACAGCCCAGCAGCATCTAGCCTGTTTAGGCAGCACATAGTATGAAAAGGCTCTTTTAGGGATATTTAAAGGGCTTTAATTTATTTTCCTAGTTGATTTTTCTTTTCTAGACTCTGCATATGAAAGCAGGTAGACAAAATAAACCTTAAAAAAAAATAATAAACATCTCCTGAGGTAGCTTTCCTATAGCCCCAAACTCCAATATTAAAGGCAAACATCTCAGGCTGCTCAGGACCTTCAGTGTGATGCTCCAAGGACTCAGCCCTTCATTGTGCTTTAAAGCTCCTGCTCCACAGATTCATAGATGCTGAACTCAGAAGGGGCCACTGTGATTATCTAATCTGCCCTATATGAGGGTGGTGAGGCCCTGAAATAGGTTGCCCTGAGAAGTTGTGGATACCCTTTCCCTGGAAGTGTTCCAGGCCAGGCTGGCTGGGTAGCTTGGTCCAGTGGAAGGTGTCCCTGCCCATGGCAGGGCTGGGCAGAACTAGATGATCTTTAAGGTCCCCTCCAACCCAAACCATTCTGTGATTTGTTGCATTTGATACCAGCTCACTCCTGCTTCTCATGGTCCACTTTGCTCATGGTTTTTTTTACCCCTTTCTGCTTTTCTGAACAATCCTCATGTGGTGTAGCTCTAGTCCAGGATGGGGGCCATGGGGGCCATAAGACACATCCATGCTGATCAATTAGAAGATGCTAGGAGCATCTGCACCCATCAGACTAGGTTCAGCCATGTGTGCTTCTAAGCTGTAACCATTTCATACCACTGCCTTTATGGCTTAAGGGTTACAACAGGAAAAATGTGGCCAGAAAAATCCACCTTTTGGGAGGAAAGAGAGGAGTTTGGATGGGAGACGGTGGTGGCACATCATGTCTTCCTGGCAGCTTGCTTTGGTCTTCAAGACTGTCACGGGATTTATGACTAGGTAAATCCTAGGGAGATGGAGCATTAAAAAGTAATGGAGCCATAGACATGTGAGACATTTATTCATGACTCTCCAACTTACTGCAGGGACATCACTTCCAGCCTTCAGCTGTTTGAGACCAAGTCCTTGACTGGATCAAAGATCACATCCAAGGTCTGTCAGTCCAAGACCTGGATTCTGGTGCAGGGAGAAATCGTTCATGTGAATTATTAAATGCCTGTAAATCATTCCAAGATATACAACAGCATGGTAGGGGTTGCACCTAGACAACACCTGTGTCTTAAGGCTCCTCATCTTTCTATAAGAACCCAGCTTGATTAGCTTGAGTGCAGGAGACAGGTACCACACAGCACTCTTTCTAAATAAGGGTGTACTGAGGCAAGGAACGGGAGGTCCTACAGCAGGAGAGTGAGCTGCACAGGAGGAGAGGTCAGACCATTGAAAAACCTATCCTTTTCTTTCTAGAATCACAGAATGCCAGAGGTTGGAAGAGACCTCCAGAGATCCTTGAGTCTAACCCTGCTGCCAAAGCAGGATCAACCAGAGTAGTCCACACAGGAGTGCATCCAGGTGGGTTTTGAAAGTCTCCAGAGAAGTCTTCCCCCTGGGCGGCCTGTTCCAGGGCTCCATCACCCTCACCATGAAGAATTTTCTCCTCATGTTGAGGTGAAACCTCCTATGCTCAAGTTTGTATCCATTGGTCCTTGTCTTACTACTGTGCACCACTCAAAAGAGCTTGGCCCCCTCCACTTGACTCCCACCCCTCAGATATTTATAGACACTGATCAGATCTCCTCTCAGTCCTCTCAAGACTGAACAGCCCCAGGGCTCTCAGTCTGTCTTCATAGGGGAGATGCTCAAGTCCCCTAATCATCCTCTGGCTCTCTATTGGACTCTCCCTATCAGGTCTCTGTCTCTGTTGAATTGGGGAGCCCAAAATGGGACACAATACTCCAGGTGTGGTCTCACCAGGGCAGAGCAGCAGGGGAAGAGAACCTCCCTAGACCTGCTGCACACACTTTTCTTGATGCACCCCAGGATACCGTTGGCTCTCTTGGCCAAAAGGGCACACTGCTGTCCCATGGAGCACTTGCTGTCCACTAGGACTACAAGGTCTTTCTCTGTGGAGCTGCTCTCCAGTAGGGCAACCCCTAACCTGTACTGGTGCCTGATGTTATTCCTTCCCAAGTGCAGGACCTGGGGAGAAAAGAGCTCCTTGCTTTCTGCATGCAAGCAGTGCCCTGTCTGGGGTAGCAGGGAAGTGAGGGAGGATGCACAGGTGCGATCTGCTGCCCTCACTGCTTCTGCTCTACAAAAAACAACCCACAAACACTTGCTTTTACACAGCCTCAGTGCTCAGCATCTTTTAACCTAATACTGCTACACACAACTGGTCTCCTCCTGAATTCACGATGGTTACTATGTGTTATGAGCAGAGTTTAATCCTTCTGAAGCCAAGCTGCATAAAATTGCCAAGAGCTGATACACATCTCCACTCAGCCTTACCTATTGGCAAGCAGGCACCTCTGGCCAAATGGAGAGGAAAACATCTGTCAGTAGGTGTTAATGAGACCATAGCATGCAGCAGGCAAGACCCAACCAGCTCAGCAGGATGAGACAAAATCCGTGTTCTCATCGGGTGATCACAGCTAGCTGTGGTTGCACTCAGCTGTCAGGGGATCACTCACACTTACCCTTCCTTACAATGCTCTTTTATGAATGTTACAGTTAGCAGGAGGCAAATCTGCCCTTCAAGCTCATCTGTCAAAGCAGAGCTTTGGCCAGTACCTTGCCTGTGCAGGGAAACAAACTTGATGCTAAATTATGTCACAACTGTCCTTCTCTCTGAGCCAGCCCGGTCGAGGCATGGGGCAGGAAGTACCTTTGCTTAGCAGAGATGTAAAATTAAATGCCCCATTGATTGTAACTAGTCCCAGTACCACGTTGTTGTTGCAGGAGGTCATGGGCAGCTTCAGTCTTCCGATCTGCCAATGGTCTTGAGTGAAATGCTGCTGCTGGAATAGATGTGTGGCACGGTTTCAAGTTGCCAGGTGACAGGATCATGCCTTTGAACGGTGATGAGTTAACACAGAAGGGAGGGGAAAGGGAAGAGAGGGAAGGCAGTAATTCACAGAGAAAATTTGCATTTAATTAACTGATTATTTCCATCTCACTGTACAAATCAAAAGCTGAGTATATCCATCCAAGCCAATGTATATGATTCACAGATTGTCAAATAGATATTCTGGAAGTGAGAAGTTACAGAAGTAAAAGTCATGAATCATCATCAATTGTTCTTTGATGCTCATGGACAGCATCTTTTATTACATGCAAATTCAATTTATGACCGTTGCAAACAGGGGGAAAAAAATAGCTAAAGCTAAAGTGACACAACTTTGAGAAGAAGAAACTGTGAGTCCAAAGATGCATTCTGCTGTGTTGGTTTAGGAATCCACCTGACCAGCAGTGAATATCTGCAATGCCTGTTTACGGGCTCTACTTGGAGATTCTCCATCCCGGTCTAAATTAGGCAGCTACAACGACAAAAAGCCCCAGAAGCTGCTCTTTCCCTCTGTTGCTCATCAAAGGAATCTCAATAACCAGCTCAGATAAGGACTGTGGTTTATAAAGTTTAGGTGAGATGACCCTGCTTGCTAATTCCCTTTGAAGCCAAACTCATGGACGCATCACTAATAATGTTGAGATACCCGGCATGATGCATGAGCCCTTGTTTGCAGTATGCTGAGCTCCTGTGGTGCAAATACCTCTCCCCACACATGCTTTAAAGCCCTGTTGCAGAATCTGAGCTGAACAGCCAAGAAGAAATGGCTTTTTTTCTGAGTGCAAGGTCTTCCCTGCAGCCGTTTCCCAGGACAAGCACCCACAACTGTGCTGTGGGCCTCACTCAGCACCATCCCCCTACCGAGGAGGCTTTTGCCATGACTTGCTTGGAGTTTAGTCCACAGAGGTACTAAGAACATTTCTTCATGTCTCTTTGACATGTCAAGAAATGCCACAGGTTTTCACAGTGGGAAGAAGAGCCCAATCCCAAAACATCTCAGGTGGAGTGCCTCCAGCGAGGCAGCTCCTGTCCTTTGTCTGTCTCTCCTAAGGATGCATCAAACAGGTGGATTATGCTGAGCATTTTTGTTTGTCTGGAGCACATCTATAGAGGCAACAAACAGATGGATATAAAGTTAGCTGTTTAACTGACTCAACTGTTTAGAAATTTAACAAACACATGGAAATAGCAGGAGATATCTGGAAACTGGTGTTCTCTGTCTGAGGCAGCAAAGTGAACGCAGAGCAACATTCAAGCACTGGAAGTTAGCAGACTAGGGATAAAAATATACCAGTTGCTAGGAGATGGCATTTAATCTAGAATTTTAGGCAATAAATAAAAATGAAGCTATAAGAAGAAATATTGTTTAGGGCAGAAATCAACCCAGAGCAAGTGGTTGTTTATGAGAGGGAGCAAAGCTGCTGTCTTGGCTGCAGAAGAGCAAAGATGCTGCCTGGCATCAGGCTGCGGGATGGAGGTGAACAGGAAGGTTATCACTTGACCATGGGAACAAAGCACTCACCAGGGAAAGACTGCATGGACAGAGCTCTTTCCCAGTTGAAGCTGCTGGGAGATGTGCCACTAAGGTAAATAAAGGCTGTACTTCAACCTGCAAATATTACCTTTGTCTGCGACGGAAGCCCAACCAGGACCTGAAACATTGTGCAACTCAGCTTCCAGAACAGCACAGCAGAAGTGAGCTGCTTGTGAAGCTGAATCCTGAGTCCACCATAAGCTGCTGGTTTCTTTCCCCACTGAAAGCCTTACTTTCTTAATGGAAGTAAAATTTGTAGATGCTGGGGTTTAAGACTAGCATGTCTTGTGAAACCAAATGGGCTTCAATGGCAAGCCCAGGTGGGATTTTAGTCCTGTTGAAATAAAGGGTAAAACTGCAATTTATCTCCAAAGGTAATTTTCTCCTGCAAATACACAGGGAAAGGTTTGTAATCTGTCTAGCATGTGCAATCACTTAGATCTTTGGAGGACACAAATTACTCTGGTTCACGTAAAAAGTGACTATATGCAAGTCTTAGAGGTAGTGTTTGCTTCAACACCACCCCAGGGTAATTTCCATCTCAGACATCCCCTTGACTTCTACAATATTTCATAGTGGTAATTACATTAATTAGTGGAATGGAACCATAGGGATCCCAAGGACATGATAGAAATTCAGACCTTTCATAACTTTGAATTTACCTGAAATCCTGAACGCTGGAGCACTACGTGTTTAAACTTGCTCAGGGTAGTGCTTGTTGGAGTGATTAATAATTTTCTCTGGGCAGCAGCCAAAGATCAGAGTCCATGCTGATGCCTGCAATCTGCTTTGATATTGCCAGCACAGGCATGGTCCAGCCTAAATAACCACTGGTTGAGGGCATACGTACTCCTCACTCAGAAGATCCAGAAGACTGTCTTCTCTGCTGGCCCAGACTGTCTTCTGAAGGGTAGCTGCTGACTGCAGGCATTGCTGGCTGCTGTGATGGCCTCTGCAGACCTATAGGTGCTGGCAGGAAGGCAGTAACATACATGCTGTTACATTAATGCTGCTGGTGGACTGGCATCTCCTCTACATGCAGTTTGGACAGCACAGATGCTGCACATCTGGATCTGCACACTTGCCAGGGTCCTCTGCTGTGAGGAAGGACTGGACAAGGACTGGTTGGTTGTTGTTGGATCCCTCAGACTGATTCCACTGGCTGGATAGGAGAGTATCAGCCAGGGAAGGTTGGCTGGATTTTTGTCACATCCTGTGGTTAAGAGAAAAGGAGGCTCAGTGGGAGAGATTATGGTTTAGAGGCAGACTTGGTAGTGTTAGGATCATGGTTGGACTCAACGATCTTAAGGGTCTTTTCCAACCTCAGTAATTCTATTACTGTGTGATGGCATGTCCACTTTGGGCTGCAGTGCTCTTTTCTCCCACAGTGACTGGAAAAGCCTTTGCTTCTGCCAGGAGAGAGCACAGATTTACCAGTGGGTGATGAAGGCCATAACTCCTGATCCTGCCATGTCAGGTGGGAAGGACCAACTGCCTACACTGCCCATCTGTCCACACCATGGCTGAGCCTGCAGCTCCCCTCAGCCCAGCAAGGGGGTTGAGTGAAGATCAGAATGAAAGAGAACTGTGAAAGAGGCTTGTGGGAACTGTATGATTTTTTCAGTTTGTTTTCAAAAGAGTGTGTTCCTGGGCTTCCAAGGGCCAACAAGAGGCCTTTGTCCCTATGCAGATGTTCATAAATCAGAAGAGAGGACCCTGGAGTATCCTTTCTGTTCAGGTTGTAATAATTCACCATGACTACAACCTGGGAAAATGCACCAGAGCCAAACAGATCTTGGGCTACATAAGATTTGTGGCCAGCAGGTGATGCAGGAGATGATTCTCCCCCTCTATTCTGCTCTCGCGAGACCCCAGCTGGAGTACTGCATCCAGCTCGGTGGCCTCCAGTACAGGAAAGACATGGACCTGCTGGAGTGGGTCCAGTCCAAGAGAACAAGGACAGTCAGAACACCTGCCCTATGAGGACAGGCTGAGAGAGTTGGAGTTGTTCAGCCTGGAGAAGAGAGGGCTCCAGGGAGGCCTTATTGAGGCATAAGAAAGACAAAGACTTTTTACCAGGGTCTGTAGTGACAAGAACAAGATTTAGATACAAGGAAGAATTGTTTTACCATAAGGGTGCTGAGGCACTGAAACAGGTTGCCCAGAGAAGCTGTGGATGCCCCATCCCTCTAAGTGTTGATGGGCAAGTTGAGCTTTTGAGCAACCTGATCTAGTGCAAGATGTTCCCATGACAGGGACTAGATGATCTTTGCAGGTCCCCTGCAACCCAGGGCATTTTGTTGTTCTATGATATGACTTTTAAACCTTCTGTTCTGATTTGAGGGTGCTTTCTGAACCTTTAAGTCAGCAACACATCTAAGAGGTCTGGGAAGAAACTTTTGCTCCCTTTCTGATACCTAGGGCTGAAAATAAAGAACTGCTTGGTGAGATAAGTACCCTCCAAATCCAGGGACTGGTATGCAGACCAGTCAGTGGAACCAACAGCCACAGGGCTTGTCTGGCAGAGCTCACCAGCGAGGTGCAGCAGCTTTCAAACATTAACAGTGATGTTTATCTGCCTCCAGAGCAGCTCCTTTACCGCACGCGTGGACTGTGCGCCAGCCAGGCCTGCTTATCTCCCGATGCGATCGATGTGCAAGGCCTGCTGCACTTTGGTGCCTTCTGCAAGCTTAATAAAGCTGGAGTAAGTGCTGCTATTTCAGAGTCAGCTGAAGAAGGAAGTAAAACCACAGGGCACTGCTGGGGGTCTGATGCCAGCGCTGTGTGAATTGTAAGAAATGTGAAAGGGGGCTGTTAACATTTGCCCTCGAGTTTCCTATTTCTCTTCTTCTAAGGTTCAAGGTAGATGAGATACACTCTGCTGTAACCTCAACTGTAACTCAACATGCAGGTTTGGGGGACTGAAGGGATAGGCTGGTCTGCTTTTCATGTGTGGAAAAGGAGGCAGGGAAACCAGGGCAAAATACTCCTGAGATCCACTGATGTCTCAGTAAGGATCCAAACCCCATCTTGCTTCCTGGTTTAAAGTCACAGCAACTAGACATACACACCCTGCCAGTAAATGCAAGCAGCTGCTAAAGGCTCCCTCTCTGCAGTACCATGGCTCACAGAATTTGGGGTGTCTGGAGAGCTGAGCCAAGCCCAGCCAAACCCAGCCCTGGGATTCTCCACTTCCCCATTTGAGCTTAAGGATTCTTCTTATCTCCTCAGCAGCTGCTTTGGGTTTACACACACCACCTACCCACGGAAGTGGGAACGGGGACTCATACTCACTGACTCCATGCAGCAGAGCAGGCTGCTGGAGAAGATGGATTACTTTCATCTTTGTGATTGTGTTTTACCTTTTGATGCCCTGGATGTTTATTACTTTATCGTGTATTAATTATTGGCATTCTCTAGGCTTCCTTCTGTCTTAATCTGATTTAAGACAGGCATTTGCATTTGAAAAGTAGCTAGCATGTATAGCAAATCCTTTCCCTTGGTTTGCTATTAATGCAGCCAGCTTTGATGTATTATATTAATGCTGTTTGCCAAGGGTGAAATTAGCACACCACCTATGGAGAGGCACTTCCTTGGTGAACCTACTGCCTTTACCCACAGGCATAGCATCTACCTCCCTTGGTGCAAAACGTGGATCCTGACTGAAGCAGCATGGTCACAAAACTGTTCCTCTCCCTGCTGCCTCTGTACTTGTTTGGGGAGGTCCAAAGACATGCAGGGTGCTGCATACAAACCTCAACTTGCTGACCTGCCGTTGGGGAAGGGTAAATTTACAGGAGAAGGATTAGACATCTGTTGCAGTGCAGGGAAAGAGGGCTAAGTACACTACAATGTACCAACAGGTGAGGGATGTGCAGGGAATGAGGCAGGTGAATGTATGGGAATGTGTGGTTGGAAGAGGACTGAGCAAGATCAGGACTTGCCTAATGGTCTTCACAGGGGTGTGAGCACAGGGGTTGAAATGAAATGTATGTGTGCTTCAAAAATATCTGACCATTCTGTTGCAATAACCTGGCCAGCTGGGGAACAGGATAAATCAATCCTTGGGTGAGTTCAGCACCTTTTTATTCAATTGCACTGCATTGGTTACATAATTTAGGTCCTTTAGGAAGTTTGCCCTGAGCCTGATCAATCTGTTTAAATTGGTGCAAAGGGTATATGGATTCACTGGTGTAACTTATTCAGGTTGGTTCAGCTGCAGTGATGAGTGGTGGGCATGGGGCTGGAGATCAATGGCGCAGTGTCAGGCTCGATGATGTGGCAGTAGCTGAGCTGGCTGAAGTCACAGGCCTCAAGCTGCTGGCTGCTCATGCAGGCTTTCCCTCCGCTCTGCTGAGGTCTGGCAGTCACATTGCACAGAGCAGCCTCTCCTCACCCTGCTCTGGCACCATGCTCCAGATCAGCTGCAACTCCTTGAACTGTCAGGACTGGGTGAGGAGCAGTATTTCTGCACAGCAGAGATGGGGAGGCGATGGCCTTTGGCAAGCAGTAGCACTGAACAGCAGGGGCTGGAAACTAGGCTATCCCAGAACAGCATATCTGATCACAGGGTTAGTTGATTAGGAACACCTCGAGGTGAACTTGTTTCTTCCTAAATGCCCATGCAGAGTTTTGCAGCAGATTGAGTTGGTTTTAAAAGCTTTGAAGTTAAATTATTACAACTTATGCCCATGTATGAGACTTAGAGCAGCTTCCAAAGCTCATTTACAAAAGGGGTTGGAAAAGTTATTTCAAGTCACCAGCCTACATTACAGTGGTAGTTATTTGAACAGGTGGGGATCGGGGGAAGCAGGGACATTAGCCAAATCATGAATCACAAGCTAATCAGATTGCCACCCATGTTTGCACCAAAAGAAAGCACTGCACGAAAATACCACCCATGGCCAGCCACAGAACTGACTCAGCAAGGACTCAAACTTTTCTTGGGATTTGCCAGGGTGAGTGGCTACACTTCCAGATTGTACAGGCAGGTCTCTCTCTGAAAGCCACTGGAGAGGCTGATTCTCCTCTCACTCCCTCACTCCTGAAGGCCTGGGATTTCTCTGTAGGCTTTGCACTGCGTTTCTGCTTCATCAAAGCAGGGATGACTCTGGGGCCTTGCACTCTTTACATGTACCCCTTACTCTGTCTATTCAGACAAAGTGATCAGCCCTGAGATTTTGAGGCTCTTTCCACAGGTGAACTGGCAAAGCAAAGAGCCCAACTTTCAGATGTCCCAGGAGGGCACCCCAGGACACGCACAGTCTCTGTCTCCTCCAGGGATGCTGCATGCTCCTTTCTCTGAGGTATTTGGCTGTTCAGGAAGAAGCAAGTCACAAAGCTGTTCCTTGATTCTTCCAAAACCCAGGTGAAGGGCTGTGCAGAACCACACTGTGGCTCAGCTGTGCTGGCCAGCAAGGGCTGCAGTAGGTTTGCACTGCCCATGCATCATGTGCTCCTCCTGGAGCACAGTCACTGAGGTGTCCCTGGGATAAAAAAAAACAAAACAAAAAACCCCAGAGATTCAACCAGATTAAAAATGAAATCAAATTAAATCAAATTTAAACTGTACTGTTGAAACTCTGTTGATGTTAGTGGAATTCCTCATGTCTTCCACCAGCAAGCAGAATATCAGATCTAAGTGTTGAGGCTGCTGGCTGATGCTTGCCTGTTTGTGTGTGCAGTGGAGAAAAGTGCTTGTTTGGTGCTGATTGCAGACTACAGAATAAGAGCAATTTCTCATCCCACCTCCACAGAAGCTATTTAAATGGTTCTACACCCACTTTGAAAGATGCTCAGTTAGAAAGGGAGTAAATCTGGAAGTTATTACTCCTCGAAGGAAGAAGCACCAATAAATAGGCTTTGCTGAGACTGCTGGGGATAGCACTCGCCTAAGAGCTACAGCTCCTTCCACCAGCCTGCCTGTGCTGTGACACAGTTTTTACAGGCAGCCCACAGAGAAAGCACACAGTACAGGAAAGAGCCCTGTGGCTCGTGTCTAAAGGAGCCCTTTGAGCCAGCTCTTTGTCCCACTGAATCTATGGGCCAAGGCCCAGCTGGCTACAAGCAGATGCCTCACAGACTGCACAAGCTACCACATGCTCCCCATTCGGCACAGGAGGGGAGAGAACGGACAGCAAAACCCAAGCACACTCCAGGCAAAGCAGTATGCAGAGCACTAATTAAAAAACCCCTTATGAAATACCAGGGACAGGGGTGTGCCATGTGCAGTTCCTAAAGGCCTCCCTTTCCCCTCCTTGGGGATTCCTGGCCACAAATGCCCTCATAAACTGAGCATCTTTTGCCAGCGCTTTCACAAAACCATCGCTGGAGACTGAACTCATGGCACAGCCTCTCTGCAGGGCTTCTGGTGGGAGGCTGCCCACTGCCTGGTTGCTCTCTCAGCCATCCACACAGCCACGTCCTGCATCACACTCCCTGTCTGCACACACAGGCCTGGTGCAAGCCAGTGGAGGGGTCTTCTCTAGAGCAGACAGTGGCCAAGTCTCTTTC
This sequence comes from Dryobates pubescens, assembly GCF_014839835.1. Classification (NCBI taxonomy): domain Eukaryota; kingdom Metazoa; phylum Chordata; class Aves; order Piciformes; family Picidae; genus Dryobates; species Dryobates pubescens. The sequence goes on along the minus strand of NC_071625.1, from coordinate 13,242,193 downwards.
TGGAGACTATCAAGAGAAAATCTAAACCCAGGTGGGGAACTGGGCCATCAGCTCTGTGCATGGGGAGCCAGATGTGAGCTAGGGACCATGCCACTGGTTGCTCTCAAGCCATCTGCTACGCTAGTCTCACCTGAGAGCAGACATTCAGGCAACCAGGGAGCTTTCCCAGCCCCACCACATTAGATGTTTGTGGATGTAAGGTGTTTCTGAATTAAGCTGCACCCAAAGAGGGACTTTTATGAATTTAGGCACTAAAAATAGCTGCAGAGTGCCTAAGTCCTCTAATGAATCTCATACAATGCTACTGTCAGAGCCAGCTGCTTGTATTTATACCCTCTCAGCACAGTCATCCTGCTCTGTATCACAGCACACTGGGGCCCTGACCCTACAGCAAATTTCAGGCAAAGCCTTATTTGTCTCTGGCTTTCCCCCAGCAGAGCTCTGCTGTGAGATTAAGATCTTAATATTTATAAGCCTCTGATTTTACTATCTGTTTTATGCCACAATACATCAGGTGCCTACAGTGTTATCCCTCCATCCCACCTGAAACCCTCACCTTCTTAGCAAAGGGCAGTTCTGTTTTTCCTTTAAAATAAACTAATTATAAAACCACTGTGATTTTCTCACATTTAAACAGCCTCTGTAGCAACCAATTATTTCTGAGGACACGAGAAACAGCTGTTGTGATGCCGAAGCTCAAACAATTACATCTCCGCTATTTGAACGGATAAGAGTTGATATTTTTATTCCCCTGTGATATTACCAAGACATGATAAACAACCACAGTGTTAGTATTAATTTGTGGAGCAAAGATCACTTTAATTTGCTCCAAGCTGAGGAATCATTTTATCAGAGTATCACCATTCCACAAACAACTAATTGAAACTCTGTTCTGTCCTTCCCTTTCCTTCTTTTCACTCTCGGTTTTGATAAAGAAACACAACCCTAGGCAAGGACTATTTGAAGGCAATGACAGTTTCTAAGCCATCCTTAAAACCTGACTAGGGAGTGGACTCCAAAAAATGCATTCCAAAGTTTAACCTGGCACTGTTGACTACTGAGTGAAAGGAAAGCACCGACTTTCCCTCCCAGGGACCTTCATGGTTCCCACCAGAAGGTGGGTAAACATCACAGAGGATTTGGTTCCTCTCCTGTGGTCTTCAGATGAGGACTTCTCCTAAAAGCTTTGCTCCTCACTCTGCATATAATCACCCAGATTAAAATGGGAGTCTGCAGGCACTCTGCATCTGGGGAAGCCAGCCTGCCTTCATTTAGCCTTGCAAATACAGAGCCCATCCTGCAGCCCCAGGCTGCCAGCTCTGCTTGATTCTTTGGAAATCCTTCCTGCACTTAGCCATGAAAGAGCACATGCACAGCACAAGGAATGGTGGTTTCAGCTAATTAAGTAAAAGTGTCACTTTTTAAACTGCACAGGTGCCTGTCACCAAGCCCTTCCAAACATCTTAGATGAGCTGGTTTTTTAATGCTGCTTTTCTCCCTAGGATCATGACACACTTGGCAGTGGTGATAAATAAGATCTCATGCTGTCCTACTAGACAGGAAAACATTATCAACCCAATCTAGCTGGAAATTTGAGGCCTGCAGGTAATCTGAGGGAGTGATTATCCTAGGTAACTACCTACAACAAGACACTCTCAGGAGGGGAGTCCCACTCCACTCATCCTGGCAAGACGCTCTCCTGGAAGGCATGAGGTTGATTCTAGGTCTTCTGCTTGGGCAAGCACTTAAAGCACAGTTAAGAATTAAACCCAAAAGGGGTTAGGGACAGGTGAGTGTGTGACATAATTTTCTCTTATGTTTTGCGTGGATTTCCATCAAAGAAGCACATGTTGAGATTCAGGCTTGAGCTCTGTAGGCCAAGCAGATGAAGGAACATCTAATGCCCAGCGGGGCAGTCAAGGACATTACTCAACAGTGTCAAAACTGAGGTGCATCCAAGTGTGTAAATCAGGAAGGAATTTTTCACTTGAAGAAAGCGGACGTTGCCATACTTCTCCAAAGTTAGGTGGTGGCTGATCAGGGCACTCTGAGGACTTACATTTCAAAGATGTCTAAAGCTACAGGTAGATACCCAGAGAAAGACTGAAAATGAGGAGTCCACTCGAATCCATCTCTTTAAGAAGCCGGCCCCGAGTGACTCGCCACAGATTGGGCAGGTGTTAAGTTGCAAAGCCAGAAATAGAAAACCGATTCCCTCTCCTGGCCTTTCATTTGAGGGCTTGGACAGATTCCCAGACAACTGTCAGCCACATGAAGATATAAATTATTTGGGAGAGGGCAAAGGGTGATGAATCAGGGTCAAAAGCCACCTGCAAGCCTGCAGACCCTTAGGAGGCACCAGTGGTCAGAGCAAACCTGGGTGTTACGACCCTGATATTTGCCACATGGAAACACTGAAATACCCTTTCACCACCGATTCTTCCTTTTCTCTGGGCAGGATTTCTATGGTCTGCACTCCACCATCCACCTGCTTTAGTAGCAGATTCAGGCATATTTATTACCTCAGAGAAAGGTAGGCTTCCATTTCTGGAACGCTCTGCCCATAGCACCTGCCCAAGCCACAGATAACTCTCTGGCTGATTCCTGCTGGCTGCTGTGCTGCACACAGGGCCCAAGCAGCAGCAATGAAGTAGGCTGGAGACAGGCTGATTTCATTCCATTATATGGCAAAATTACAAACAGTGGGTGACAGTTGGTTTAGAAAGGTTGTCTTCAAGAAGGCAATGAATCACCATAGCCCCTCTCCCTCCAGTTAGGGCCATGCATGTCTCCCTAAGTCTTGCCTGGCACAGCAGGATCCAGATCTGTCTGGAGCAATCCTACTGCAACTCAGGAATCCTATAGATAAAGCCTAGTAGCAGTGATCCACAGAGGTTTACTTCTCTGTGCTCTAAAATGACAGCCTGCCTGCCTTTGTCCAGATCCAGGTAGTTTAAAGCTCAAGTATTCACTGCTGCTGTGAAGGGGTAAGCAGCATGGGCACCTCGAGTGCAGGGTAATTCAGCTGGAAACCCAACAGATTTCACTTCCCCCCCTACACTTCGCTGTGGTGCTGAGCAGCACCTTTGTGCCACTGGCTCACTTGCACCCCTTCCTCAAAACCAGCTTGCAACAGATACCATCCTTGGCACAGGCAGCAAAGCTTACAGCCTTCCTTTTCTGTTTGAAACCAGTCCCCAGAGGCTTAATTTGCAGACAGTAATGGGATTCCATTTTCCTGTGGCTGACAGAAGGTGCTTCTGTGAGCAGCCTTGGTTCACCTTTCAAGAAGCTGACCTCTTTTTTTCTTGAGCAGCATCCCAGTTTTGGCATGTGGGGTGTGACAAATGTTTCAGAGGAGGATTATAGGGTTAATTAACAGATTAATATTTAATCCTTCTTCCTCAATATTGTCTTGATGGCCAAAATTTCTGCCCTCTAGACCCAAATCTACACTGCCCATAAATCTGACCTCCTCAGAATCTGATTTTTCCTTATTATTGCTCCCAGCTTTCTTCTGTGTCAAACTCTGGCCTCCTTCCTTCAACAGTCCTTCCTGCAATCATATTATTTTGTATGGGAGTTGTTTTGTTTGGGCTTCAGCTACAAGATCAAATCTCATCTACTGTCAGTAATGCACCTTTCCCTGGTAGGCTCTCACCTCTTTTGCTGAGGAGACATTCTGTCTTCATGCATGTTATCTCTATATTTCTCCTCTGCAGAAGTGGAGGGAGAAAAGGACACAACAGGAGCTCCATCTAACTTGTGGAATGGGCATGGTAGAGCACGGGGATGGAAATGCTTTTGTCCAAGATACAGTTTCTGTCCCTCAGCTGGTGAGGCACCTCTGGATCTGGCAGTGGGAAAGTGGGAGGTGGGTTCACAGCCTGGGAAAGGCACATCTTTAACACCAGACATGAGCAGCAGGGAAGGCATATTGGCACAAGCTGTAGTATGGGATGGCTTGATGACATCCAGGGTCTTGTACAACCAACTTGAAGCCTGTTGCACTCGATTTCCCCACTGTTATTTGCCGAGCTAGCAGGACTGAAACACACACACACATCGGCAGTGCCATCACCCCTTCACATGTGCTGCAGCAAGCCGGAGATCCCAGCTGTGCTCCTGCCACCCCTTCCAGCCAGGCCCTGCCCTGGGTTTGCCATGCAGACCAGCCTGTTCCGGACACAAGGGCTCTCCCCAGTCGGCCAGGCTGCTGGTGATGGAATTCAACACTAAGGAACGGACAAGAGTAAGCCCAGAAATGTAGCTGCAGGGGTGGTTAGGTGCTCAGGCAGCTCCCTCCAGACTACTCATTTGATCAGGGCTTTTTTGGTGTCTGCCAGCCTCGAGTATTCACCTCCACTGCACGCAGGGCCCACTTCAGAAGGGTGCCAACCACATCGCACCCCTGGATTTAACAGCAGCCCCAGAGCTCACAGCAAAGCCATGTCCTTTCTTCTCTTCTGCCTGGGCAAGCCACGGCCACGGTTCCCGGTCCAGCCACACCGCAAAAGGAGCTTGCTCCCAGGCACCTCGCAATCGGGTGTTTGTGGCTTCCCTCCGTTTGTGGTAGTAGGGTACCCCAGTACGATCCCCGTGCCCCGGGGCCGTTCCAGGATGGCGGCGCCACTCTCGGTAGGGGGCAGCAGCGGCGGCAGAGACACCGCTGGCAGAAAGCCGGCCCCGCCACCCCGACTGGGGGGTGCGGGCTGCACCGGGAGGAGGACAGCAGACTGGAGCTGGCTGGGCTGGACAAGAACCGCAAAGGATCCCAGGAGCTGGGCCAGGCCTCTCTAGATCTCGGCCCAGTGGGGCGCTGGTATTGCCGGTCAGGACCCAGCGATGCCACCGCCAAGACGAGCTGAGGGCGGGGCGACGGCGGCGACAGCAGCGCCCCCCGCCCGCCGGGTTATGAATGGGTGCAGCGGAAGCCCCGCCCCCCCGGACGTGACGCCCCGCCAATGGGGGCGCGGGGCTGCGTGGCTGGATGAGGTCAGCGCGGCGGGGCCGGGGTGGGGGCGGTGCGCGGGGGGCCGGGTGAGGTGGGGGTCGCAGCCCGCGGGCGGGCAGGGCAGGGCAGGGCAGGGCAGGGTAGTGAGTGGGGCTCTGCGGCTCGCCGCCCGCTGCCCGCTGCCCGCTGCTGCCGCGGCCCCGGGGAGGCGGGGAACGGGGGAGGGGCGAGGAAGAGGTGGAGAGGAGAGAGGAGGAGGAGGAGAGGGAGGAGGGTCTTCGCCCGCCGCCGTTGCTCCTCCGTCCCGGGGGCCATTCAGCAGGAACGCGGCGAGGAGCGAGTGGTGCTAGGGCCGGGTCGGGGGGGACACGCCAGGCAATGCAGGGCTTCGTCAGGCTGCGGCGCGGCGGCAGAGGGCTGTGAGCCGGCGGGGCCGGGCTAGGCTGGGCCGAGCCGGGCCGGGCTGGGCTGGGCTGGCGGCTCGGGAGGGGAGGGGCGGGAGGGAACGTGGCGGAGGAGAGGGGCAGGCAGCGGTGGGAAGGCGGGAGCGGGGCTGCCCCGGTGCCCGCCCCGCGCTGGGGGGCCGGCCCCTGAGTGCATGCGGGGCGCCCCGCCGGGCCGCCGCCGGGCCGCCGCCGCCCGCCGCCCCTGAGAAACCGGTGGGGAGAAAGTTGCGGCGGTCGCCCACATGCGCGGCCCCGGCCGGCGGCTTGGGGAACGGCGCCGAGCAGAGGTGGGCGAAGAGAGTTTGAAGCGCTTGCCGGCGGGAAGATGGCGGAGCGGAGCTGAGAGCGGCGCCCGGCGAGCTCGGGCTGCCCCCGCCTTCCTCCGCAGCCCCCCGGACCCCCGCCGGACACATGCAGGCCAAAAAACGCTACCTGACGCTGCTCTCGGCTGGCACCTGTCTCGCCCTGCTGCTTTACTTGGGAGGCGTGCGGCTGCGGGCGGCCCGGTACTCGCCGCCCGGTAGCCGGCATGGCCCGTCCTTGCGCCCCGGCGCCGAGCGGCCCTGGCCCCGATTCCCCGACTCCTTGCGGTCCTTCGCGCCCGCCGAGCGGCCGGGCCCCGAGGGCGGCGGCGGGCGCGTCTCCCCCCGACAGCGGCGGGACGCCAGCGCCGGCCTCTACCGCGGGCGCCGCTGCCGCATGGAGTCCTGCTTTGACTTCGCCCAGTGCCGGAAAAACGGCTTCAAGGTCTACGTTTACCCGCAGCAGAAGGGGGAGAAGATTGCCGAGAGCTACCAGAACGTCCTGGCCGCTATTGAGGGCTCCCGCTTCTACACCTCCGACCCCGGGCAGGCCTGCCTCTTCGTCCTTAGCCTGGACACTCTGGACCGGGACCAGCTTTCCCCCCAGTATGTGCACAACCTCCGCTCCAAGGTGCAGAGCCTCCACCTGTGGAACAACGGCAGAAACCACCTGATTTTTAATTTATACTCTGGCACCTGGCCTGACTACACCGAGGATGTGGGGTTCGACATCGGCCAGGCCATGCTGGCCAAAGCCAGCATCAGTACTGAAAACTTCAGACCCAACTTTGACGTTTCTATCCCGCTCTTTTCTAAGGATCACCCTAGGACAGGAGGGGAGAAGGGATTTTTGAGGTTTAACACCATCCCTCCTCTCAGGAAGTACATGTTGGTATTCAAGGGGAAAAGGTACCTGACGGGGATAGGGTCAGACACCAGGAATGCCTTATATCACGTCCATAACGGAGAGGATGTTGTTCTCCTGACCACCTGCAAGCATGGCAAAGACTGGCAAAAGCACAAGGATTCGCGCTGCGATCGAGACAACGCCGAATACGAAAAGTAAGTGAGCGGCACCCCTTCCCCGCGGTCGCGTCCCCGGGGGCATGCCGGCGTGCCCGGCCGCCGGGCAGATGTGAGCAGATGTGTGCCGAGGTGCTGGCAGCTGCTTGCGGGCCAGAGGCAAGTTGCCATCTCTTCCGAGCGGATCGCTTGGTCGTCCCGTGGCCCGCGGGGCTGCCGGCAGTCTTGGCACTGCCCTGGTAGGGGGAGCTGGCAGAGAGGCGCTGAAGGGCGGTGCAGTGTCCCGCAGCCCGGGCGTCGCTCGCCTGGGGACCGGTGACCTGCATTCGCAACCCTTTGGCTTCGCAAACACGGCCAGTGGTAAAGGTGCTGCCGGATGATGCTCTGGCATCTGGCACTGCTTTTCGACCCCCGCTGCCACTTTGGTCGGTGCCCGCTACCATTCCTGCCCCGAGATAAAGTTTGTGCGAGCTTCCCTCAGCCCTCTGCAATGTTGGTGTGAGCCCGGCTCCCACGGGCGCTGCCGAGGGCAGTGGGTTAGATGCTGGGATGCTCTCTCCAAAAACACTGCCCAGCGCCTGGCCGGTGTGTCGATATCGCCACGGACGAGGTGGTAACTTGCCTTGCTGTCTTTTTCCTCTGTTCGAACCGGCACAGCATCAGTAAAGAAAGAAGGAAAAAAAAGAAATGCTGACCGTGTTTCACCTTCTGTCTCTGAGTTTCTTATTTTCACATGTGAGAGGATAGACCTGTGGCGTAAGCACAGCGTGTGTTTTCTGTGAATGCTTGGTGCCTTGGCTTTCCCCGATTTTTATTTGTTGAGACTGTCACAGTGTAGCCAAATTCTGTGTCGCTGTGGTGCTGCTCGTGCCTTCCAGTCTGCTTTTCAGGTTTGTATGTAACTGCTGCGAAAATCGCTTCCTGGGAATTACCTCCAGGACCACAGTGCTGACTAAGCTGTTTGCAGCTGTTTGGTTCATTTAAATGCCGACCACCGCTTTGCTTGCTGCAGAGTAGGTTTCATATATGAAGTTTTTTTTTGCATGAGAATGTTTCCCATGTAGCAGGAGTTAGACGCTGAATTCAAACAGACCAGCCGTATAGTGCCGAGTAGCGTATGGTGGAGCTGCACTGAGAGCTGCCAACGGCTGGAGGGGTTTGCGATGCACAGAGGAACGTGGGTGGAAAAATACTCCTGGAGAGCAGTCGGGAAGGAACTACGGTGGCATTAATGCAGATCAAAATTTCCAACTGGCTGCCTGTCTCTCCACCGAAACTAGCCACAGGGGGTTGGGAGAGACTGGGAAGGTCAGCCATATGCAGCGCCGGGAAGCCTGTATGTGCCTGGGTGAACTCTGCTCACCCTCTGGTTACTGTAAATCTGCCGCAGAGGGGGAGGAAGCAGCAGTGCATATACTTGGTGGACTTTTAATCCCCTTCATTTTCAGAAAACTGGTGGATGAGTGGTGAAATTATGCACACGTGGAAGTGATAACAGCGGCAGTACCGAGTAGAGATGCTAAGCTCATGTTTTTCATAACCTGGGAGTCCCTTTGGCTTGTGATCCCTTTTAGGGAGTGTTTCGGGGGGCGTGGGGGGGAGTGGGGAGGAAGGAGAAGGGAGATCTAACAATAATAATCCTTGCGGACTGTGCTGATTTTTGTTGCAGAGCTTGGCAACTGGAGCTGATTTACACTGGGGAAAAGTCCTGGTTGTTTGTGGTGTTCTACAGCGTGTGTGCTGTCGAGTTGTCATAAAAATCAAGCCTACCCATCCATGGTTTGACTTGAATAGGGCCATACTCAGTTTTTGTTACAGCTATGCCGTTTGTCCTCATAAAAGATAGGCCTTTCCCCATAAGTTCTGCCCCTTGTGAAGTGTCTGTGCTGCTTGTTTTGTAGCAAAGGGTGTGCATAACAACCCTCAGGGGATGTGGAAGCATGAACTCAACCGGTATGCCGTGCTACTCATACAAGCAACGTACTTGCTGCTAAGGTGCAGCCGTCTCTGGGGTGGTGTTTGGGGACTCCACCATTTGTTGCCACACTGCTGTTGAAAGACAGGAAGTGAAAAAGAGATGGTTACAAGAAAATAAGATTACTCCAAGAATCAAGGCAAGCAGAAACTGTGGTCGGGCGACTGCACGGAGCAGTCTTGCTCTTGCAAACACCTGCAAGTGCTGAAGCTCTTTTAGCCTGACATTTTATCTGAGCAAGTGCACCTGCCAGAGCATACTGCTGCCCCTTCACACTCCTGCTTTGGTGCCGATTCACAGCAAAGGATGCCATCTGCTGATCTGCCAGCACTGCGTCCTGCGGTGGCCTGTGTTCTCTGTCTCTCCAGTGGAATATGGACCACGCCTGGTGCTCCTTTCTTTTTGTAAAATCCCACATGGTCACATCCCCAGGGGAGGGTAACGGTGGGCAGCCACTTGAAATGCATCAGTGCTCATGTGTAACCCAGAGGGGACTCCACAATTCACCCCACCTAAAGCAGCATCTGATCATGAACGAGGCTGCAGTGCTTGGGAAGGAAATGTCTCTGAATACATGAGTCTTGAAAAATGCATGCACAGCTGCCCTCGTGTGCCTCTCTGGGCTTGGGTTGAACAGTATCTCCACAAGGTTTTAATCAAAAAGAAGAAACATGCATTCTCAAGTCAGCATATTTTTGTGAAAGTCTCCTATCTACTGTGACACTTGGGCTATTTCACTTTGTGTGAAAGGCAGCATCACAGCTGACCTGGCCGTGGAGAGCTGGCCCCTACATAGCAGTCCTTGCTGGGGCAAAATATGAGTGACTGGCTGTAGGTGGAGGCATTGCTAAGCCAGGTAAATCAGGTGATTTTAAAACATGTCAAGGTGGTAGTGCTACGTTGTTGCTATACTTGATGCCATTACCCCTTGCAAGGTAGAGGTGATGGGATTTCATAGAATCATAGAGAATCACAGGTTGGTAGGGGTTGGAAGGGATGTTTGCAAATCATCTAGTCCAACCCTCTGCTAGCACAGGTATGCCTGGATCAGGTTGCACAGGAACATGTCCAAGCGGGTTTGAAAATCTCCAGAGGAGGAAACTCCATAACCTCTCTGGGCAGTCTTCTGTGTTCTCTCACCCTCAAAGTAAAAAAAGTTTCTCCTTAAGTTCAAGTGAAACTTTCTGTGATTTAGTTTATGCCTGTTGCCCCTAGTCCTGTCACTGGCTGTCACTGAAAAGAGCCCAGCTCCAGCCTTGTGACCTCCACCCTTTAGATAAATGCATTTATAAGATTCCCTCTCTGTCTTCTCTTTTTTTAGGCACCAGTCCCAAGTCCCTCAGGAGATGGTGCACTCCCCTAGTCATCCTTCTGGCCTTACATTGCAGTCTCTCCAGTAGTTCCCTGTCCCTCTTGAACTGGAGAGTCCAGAACTGTACACAATACTCCAGGTGTGTCCTCATCAGGGCATAGTAGAGGGGAAGGAGAACCTCTCTCGACCTGCTGGCCACAGTCTTCTTAGTGCACCCCAGAATACCATTGGCCTTCTTGGCCATGAGACATGTGGCTGGCTCATGGTGAAGCTGTCCACCAACATTCCCAGGTCCTTCTCCACAGAGCTGCTTTTCAACAGTTTAACCTGTACTGATGCATGGGGTTATTCCTCCCCAGGAGTAGGACTTCACACATGCTCTTGTTGAATTTCATCTGTGGTGCAGCACTTGGTGTGGGGTTTGAAAGAGGTCCATTTATCTGTAGAATGTGTTGTTTCCTCTCTAGGAGATTAAAATAGGCAAGAAAGGTGAATTTTGACCTGTGGAAAGTGCAGTGTATGTCTTATTTTGTTTGGAGGAAGGACAGGGCGTGTGCACATTTGACTCTCTCCCTGAATTCTATTGAAAGATCCATCTGTATGTTATAGCCAATTAATTTGCATCCCAGTTATACATCTCAGCAGATAAAACTGTAGCAGACTAAAATGAATTGCATTATGTGATCAGACTACTAGCAAGGAGGATATAAAGGAAAAAAAAAGAAAACCTGCTTTCTTTATGGTGCCCTTGACTGTCCCAGTTGGCTTTTGCCACCCAGCATATGTCAGCTGGGCTTTCTGAAGTCCTTCGTGGCAGAATTTCAGCATCAAGCTTTCTGTTTCACCAAGGGTTAAACAAATAAACAGTGCTACTGCTGAAGTTTGAAGACAGCCTCTTAAATATTTAATGGCAGTCTAAATATATACATATGTACAATGTGTTTTAAACAAAGGCAGAATTCATGTACAGGCTTAACTGGTTCCAAGTAATTACTTTTTGGAAGGTAATATAAGGGACTATGGATACCAAAAGAAATGGAGGAATGCGATGTTCTAGCAAAGCCAGATGCTGAGGAGAGACTGACACCAAAACAGGCATCTTCCTGGGAAAGCAAATAATGTCTGTGGTGTGTCCCCTGACCTGCATCAACTCTGCCCTTAAAAGATGGAGAGAGTTATTGTATCCAAAGCTCATCTGAGGAGGCTTTTTCCTTCTACCTGTGCAGGATAGCTGCAGTGTAACAAAGAGAGAAACCAAATATGTGAACAGGGTTGAAAAGAGATGGGGAAGTCAGCACAAAATGTGGGTTGTGTTTTATTTATTTATTTATTTATTTATTGAGAAATGTGAACTTGGAGTGTAGGACAACTAGTGTAGCAAGGTGTCCTTTGTACACTTAATATGGTTTTCAACCAGTTAGTGTTCAGAAAGCCTGCACGATGGACACTGAGCTGAGAAAAGCAGGCAAAACATGCAGGACCTCATGAGGTGGGACTAGTTCTGCAAGTGGAAGTTGGAGGCATGTGGTTGGGCAGGAGCCTACCTGGGGCTGCTGTGCACTGGCAGAAGAGGGAGAGATCAGCAGTGCTCTGTGTGAGCTTATGCCTGCGAGACATCTCTGCAGGGTTATGTCTGTACTTTTACAGGTGAAAATACCCAGCTGAATGTTTTCATTGATCTCTGGTCCCCAGTAGGTTTACCTGGTGTGCACTTTGCTAGTGGAATGTGTGTCATCCTCAGCTAAGATTACAGTCATGCCATGAAGTGCAGAATGGGAAGAAAAGCAACTTTTGGTTTCACTTCCTTCCCACCAGGAATAAAATACACATGCAAAATAAGAAGTGGTAGATTTAGACACTGGGGATGAGTTTGCTGCTCACAAGACTGGCATGAAAACATGAAGCAAGGCTTGGGCATGCCTATCCAACTTGTGATGATAATTTAGGTGCTGCATATGCATGTGTGTGCATGCTTGGAACAAAGGCAGGATTCTTGTATTTTCAGCATACTGAGCTTCAGTGTATTGTACTAAAAGATGAATGCTACACTTGATCACTTAGTGAATTATTTTTGGAGTTACTTGAAAGCCCTTATAAGTCAGCTGCTTTGCAGCTTTTTAGGACAGGGCTGAGAAATGACCCAGGTTCAGGCTGGCTGTTGTTTGGGACATCTGAACCGAGATGGGAACCAGTCTGTGCATCTTGTGTATCACCAAGCTGCTTTGGGAGCTCGGGTGAAACTTGAGAACTACTGAGAGCACTTGGGCACTTTCCCAGAGTGTCCTGGCTCCTGTTGAGACCTATCCTCGCCAGACTGCTTTTTCTATTTTAATATCAATTTTCAAGAAACTGGAAATTGGCCTGCTTTACACTGTGTTTATCCTGAAATGCAGCAAGCAGGTAAATAGCAAAGCTTTAATGTATGTCTGAGAAATAATGAGATTTGCTCCGTTGTGTTCCTCCTGCTCTCGGTATGTATTGCAAAGTGTCCTTAAGTGCCTCTTGATGCTGATTTAACACAAGTAGTGCCCTGCCTGGGTAGGGGCTTCCACCTGGGAGGCTCTTGGCTGATGCCCATGCAGGAGCTGGGAGCAGGGGTGACAAGAGCATCCCTGAGCCCATAGCCAGCAGTGAAGTTTTCAGCCTGGACATTTTGCATATTACAACACTTTTCCCTCTCAGAAAGGAGTAGGAGAGGGTGGATGGGTGTGCACGAGCAGTGCTGAGCACCACAGTGTGTGTGGCCAGGTGCATGGATAGGGTCACGCACCAGCAGAGGAGCCTACCCTGCCCCTGGGCCTTAAACCAGGCACCCTCCTAACCTCAAGTAATTAAGTTTTCTTGTGGGGCAAGTTAGTATTATAATTGCTGCCCCAGGCTTTTCTGCGTCTTTCTGTGAAGCATCTCATAGGAGGCTTTGTGGTGACAAAGCATTACAGATCTGGTCTGGAGCAGGTGTTTTCTGTATGCAGAAATGGGAGGTGAGCACTGCTCTCTTGGCCTGATGGGCTCTGCTTTTATTTTTCTTGCCTAGGAAAATTGTTCTAGGATAATCTACTGATAATTATCACTGAAGAGATGCTTCGTGATAGAACTCAAATCAGAAAGTTATGAGTCATCATTTTCATTTTAAGCAGAATTAATCCTGAAATGGGTGGTTTGAAGGGCATGTTGAACCCAGATCAGAACTGAGCCAGAAGCAGTATTTCCAGTTACCTGCTTGGGCAAGATGGAGTCCTGCTGTGCCCCCAGTGAAGAGCTCTCAGCGGGAAGGTGCTCCAGAGCATCCTGTGGTGCTCCTGCCTTCTCTCACTCCCTGGCTAGGCATTTCACAGGGCAAACCCTGACTTGTGCAGGACTTTTTGTCCCAGCCTAAGGTGAGCTTCACTGAAGCTGCTCCAAAGGGAGAGTGATAGCTGACTTTGGGGACTTGCATGTTGTTGCCTGCTGCTCCCAGGAGAAAGTGTTCCCAGCTGTTGAGCTCCTTGCATCCATGCAGCTCTGGTGTATCTGCCTGGGAGGATGGGATTGAATGAGAGGAGTTTGAGATCAAGACAAACCAAAGAGATAAAGGCTACTGGTTTGACTGCTGGAAATAATCCTTATGCCCCACATACAGGCCCAGAACAGCCCACTGGAAAGTAAACCAGCAGGCGCTTGCGGGAGAGGGAGGTAAATGAAACTGGTCAGCACAAAGCACTTATTTACTCAACAGATGTGAGTCAAGAGAATGTGCTCTAATCTGATGATTTCTGGAGTATTATCTGTGATTGTTTTCCCTTTCTCTCTGCAGGATTTCATTCAGAAAATCCAGAGTTTTGTGGTCATGGGTAAACAAACTTATGCTAACCAGAGAGAAATGATCAGTAGGTAGGTAGATAATGTCTGACCTGTGAAGGGAGTTAAATGCCATGTTCCTTGCTGGTGAGTTGATTGACTTCTCAAGGACTTGCTATATCTAGATGATGATAGATATATATTTCTCTCCCATGTCATATGGAGATTATTTCAGCATGTGGGAATGTGTGAGTATAACTTCAGGTTATATTTAAGGTTATGAAGCTTTCCATATTGCCAAGTGTTGCAGGACATACAGATGTCAAAACCTCCTCATAGTTTACATTGAGTAATAGATTTGTTTCTTCTGTTCGTCCAGCTGTGCTGTGCTTTTACCTGAGGTTTAGTGTTGCTCCTTTTAAATACAGATTTCAGAAGGAAACGTGGTACCTGTCATCACTGAGCCTTTAATTAGGAGGAAGCACCTCAGTCAGCTGGAGGGAGCACCAATGCTACATAATGCTGGTACAGCTCATCTCCACGTCTCTGAAGCAGGCAGGGAAGAAGTTGGGGCAGGAGGGGCCACTGGCACCAGGCATGGACAGGGGCACTTAAAGATCCAGGCTAGAGGATGGTGGGATTCCTGGTTTCTTCCACTAGTGGAGCAAATTGTAATTGGTAACAGTTATCACCTGTGCACTGCAAGAAACAGAAGGGCGTACTTAGAGCAGGCCCTGTCCTGGTGTTGCAGCTTGGATGCCACAGGGCCTGAGAGGTGGTTTGAAAGCAGAGAGATGGGAGATCAGCACCCTGCAGTGGTGCAGAGAAGCTAAACTAAAGAATGAATTCCAAAGGAGAACAAAAGAGAGGAGATTTGTTTCACATGGGAAGAGGGAAGTAGTGCTTTAAGAAATAAAGGCCCTGTCTCAGCAAAATGTGCCAAGCTGCTTTTCTGGGGAAGAAGAACTGGTGTGAGTGCTGCCAGGCTGGTGGCTTTCCAAATGCAATCTGACTTCCTAAAAATGTTTCTGTTCCTTAGAATAAGAAAACATGTTAGGCCTCCTCAACAACAAGAGAAAGAAGGTACCACTTTCTTCTAATACCTTGTGTTTTCTCTGTCTCTCCCACTGCCTCTTGGTGAGATTCAACCATAGGTTTTTTTGGTGGTGTAGTGCTGTCTCCTCCACAAGGATGCAGACAGGGTATGAAGTGGGTATTACCTGAAAGGTGGTAGAGTTGGGGTGTTTGTGTTGGCTGAATCAGGTTCCCATTTCATATTTCAGTAGTACAGATGTGTGCTCCTACAGTCCCTGAATGAAGTGTGGTGCTGGGCTGGACTGTTGCAGATGCTTCTGCCTTCTCCTGCATGTAGCTCATGTGGTCTCAGGACTGCAGGCTGGTTCCCAAGATTGCTGCTGGCATGGTTATGTTTCTGTATGCCTTCAAAATGGGGAAGAATGGCTCTTTTTTCCTTAAGCATTTTTGGGAGTTACTTTAGTGCTTGGTAATATTTTGGAGAAAGTGCTATGTAAACCTGCTCATTAAAGTTTTCTGTATCCCCAATCAGGATGCATCAGGGAACGTAGAGATAAATCATGACTTTTGATAAAAGGTGATAGTTGTCAGAAGCAGCATATAGCAGCTCTTCTCTCTGTGTGTCTATGAGGGGAAAGTCTCACAGAAGCTTTTTTTGGAGTTTGACACTTGTCCTAGGTCAGGATGTGTGGTCACATTTTGTATGTGAGCTTTTCTTACCTTTCCTTGCTTTGCTCAAATGAAGCAAGGCCGCCACTTTTCCAGGTGCTGAAACTGCAGTTTCTGATCACTCCTCCAAGGGCTTTCACCGTGCAGTAACCAAATTCAGTAAAGCTCTTCTGCCTTAACTTGACTTTCCCCATGATGATTTCTAATCCAGAAATATGTGGAAACAAAATAATTCCTGGGTTCCTAAGTGGATTTCTTGTTCATTCACTTTTTCCCCCTCTCTAGTATACTCTTTAAGTTTGTGAATGAAACAGAATTAGGGCTAATTTAGTTGATTGGCTGCGAAACAAAAGTATTCAACGCTAAGAATGGGAAATGAGAAGGCCTTTCTGAAATGTTTCTTCTTTGCATAATTGTAATAGATTATAATTATACAGTTGGGTGCTTAGCAGTGGATTTGCTGTAAACACGGTCATGGGAGCCAGCTCGTGGCTCACCGGTGTGGGTTCAAGCCCCGGCGTGGTCCCCGTCGATGGCCGCACCAGCGTCTCTAACCACATTGTCTCTCCGGGCTGGATGATGTCTTACAGAAAATGCTATCTCCACTTCCCCTCCCAGCTCCTCCCACAAAATTACCACGGGTCGATAAGGCCTTGTCAGGCCATTGACACAAATCAATAAGATCAATCATTCTTTAGCTCCTAAACAGAATGGAGAGCACGATGCTGATGGGCTGCGCCTAGCGGTATCGGCAGCAATTCCTAAATGGAAAATGATGTACATATGTATGTGTGTGTGTACAGACTGTAACATTTGCAAAGGGGGTGTGTGTGGGGGGAACTCTCTTCTGTTAATGATTAGTTCTCTGAGGCTGTGAAAAGGAGCATGGCATAAATCATTTCCTACAACTGCAGTATGTGTTATAACCCCTACAGCCTTTGGGCTGATGGAGAGCATCGCCTGCCAAACAGCAGTGCAGGAGAAGGACGAACGTGGCAGAGTTTGGGTAGGAATCCTGATTTTCTTCATTCCTCTAGAAGATCTTGACTTTTGATAATGTATTTTGCCCTGTGAATACCACAGTATCGCAGTACATTAGAGGTTGGAAGGGACTTCCAGAGATCATTGGGCCCAATTCCCCTGCCAAAGCAGGATCACCTATTTGCAGGCATTTTCCCACAATGTGGGAATTCTTGGTACAGTCAGGTAGTTCAGTGTGTAACTGCTAGGAAGCCCATCAAAATTGTAATTGCTGTAGCCTGCAGGAGTAAAATCAGCGTTTGCTTCTGAAAACCAGAACCTTTATCTGAAGTGAAGGACAAGCCTGGAGAAGAAGAGGCTCAGAGGAGACCTTGTTGCTGTCTACAACTACCTGAAGGAAGGTTGTAGCCAGGTAGGGGTTGGTCTCTTCTTCCGAGCAACCAGCACCAGAACAAGAAGACACAGTCTCAAGCTGTGCCAGGGGAGGTTTAGGCTGGATGTTAGGAAGAAGTTCTTCACAGAAAGAGTGATTGGCCATTGGAATGGGCTGCCCAGGGAGGTGGTGGAGTCACCATCCCTGGAGGTGTTTAGGAAGAGACTGGATGGGATGCTTGGTGCCAAGGTTTAGTTGATTAGGTAGTGTTGGGTGGTAGATTGGACTCAATGATCTCAAAGGTCTTTTCCAACCTGGTTAATTCTAATTCTAAAAATCTTTGTTTCTAATGTCTGCATGTCTATCTCTGAAGGCTTCTTTGGGTGTGTCTGCTCAGACTCAATCAGCTGCTTCAGGAAGATAAACACATAAATGTTTCATCCTCTCGATTTGCCACCAACCATTGTGCTGGGTGCTAGCAGATTTTTCTTTTAATTAAATATAATTTGTCTAATCCTAATGTGAAACATAATTATGGGATTTATTTTTTAATACTGTGATTTCAAAATTGTTTTATAAAGGAGAGTAACATTTCCCCCTGAAGGGCTGTTTAAAAATGAGCAAACAAAATTAAAAAGAAAAAGAAAACAGAGTGCACTTTGCTGAAAGTAATAAATCTCAGGCAAGAAGAGGGGAAAAAAAAAGGCATTTGATATGTTGGAGCTGCAACAAAGCTGAAAATGAATGATCAGTAAATTGGTGTTGCAAGAGAGTGAGTGCATTATGGGTTTGAGGAGACACCTATAGCTTATTAGAAGTCAGCAAATTTTTTCATTAGTAGTGGGAAACCCTAATCAAAACCCATGTAAAACGGTGCAGCTTGAAGCTGGGAGGGGCAGTGCTAAGAAAGGATGTGGGAACCGTCTGTACAGTTGAAATATAAGAAAGTGCTTTGCAAGATCAGGGGCTGAAATTGCGTGCTAGGCTCCTTCAGTTTCTGATGGGAGGGATTTAAACCTTTCAGTAAGGCACGACCGTAGTTTCAGGGAGGGATTTATTGTACTTGTAAAACCCCTGCACGAGAAGGTATGTGTGACTGGTTTAAATAATTTAAAACAAATAACATCCCTTCACCCTCCCACTCTCTCTCATGCCTTTCCCCCCCCCACCCCCAAAAACCAAAAGGTAAGGCCACTACTTGAATTGTAATGGAATAATATATCAAGCGAGTGATCACATCAGGCATGGACACTTACAAAATCACAGCGAGATAACTGTGAATAACTCTCTAGTTTCAACAATTTGCATGGCCATTAACAATTGATGGGTTTCCCTTAGAACCACATTATCTGTGGCAGCGGGATCTATTCCCCTGCACTGCTCCTGCATACTAAGTGCCAGAGAAACTCTCAAAAGTGAGGGTAATAAAAAAAACCCGAGAGCAGCAAGGTGAGCGAAGCAGGTAGGGATTTCAAGGCAGCGTTTTGGGAAGGTGGGGAAAAATTTCAGCTGATTGTGCATTTCCCTAACCGCTCTCTCCCCTTCCCTGCCTATTGGGGTGTTTTTTTTGTTTAACTACACTTCTGCAAGTTTTAATTCAAGCTGGTGTTAGGTTTCCCTTCCCTGCTTGACGCCGTCGCAGCCCTGATGGTTGTTCTGGCATCACGTGGATCAGTTTAAGCAGTTTTAGTTTGGGATTGGACGTGTGTTTTGAGGAGCTTTTAGGAGTATTTGGGAAAAGATAACCCCAAATTTAGCAGGCCTGGATGGCTCTTTCATGGGAGTGATTTCGAGCAGGTGTCAAAAGCTGTGCTTTCCCTACGCCACCATTTCAACAACTCCATGACACCGTCCCTTGCTTCGGGTGCTTTCATCTCTGTCTGATGGCACATTGGATCTTCCAGACTGCTTCATCAAGTTGAGCTTCAGATATCTTTTCTCTTTATATTTATCTTTCTTGCCCTCTTCCCTCTCCCTCTTCCCTCTCCCCCTTTCTCTTCACAGTGTTGTTGTTGTGGCAAGATTAAAGGGACCGAGTGAGGCAGTGGCGGGGGAAGCTCAAACAATCAAAGTGTGCATGCAGCTGGAGCTGAGTGAAGGCAGGTGGGCAGCACATCAAAGGTGGTGGGTATGGACACTTGCTGCTCCTGTCTCTCCTCCTAAATGACCCCCCTGCCATAAACAAAGTTCCTGGGGTTAATTTGTGAACTCACATGTACACAAAAGCAATTGCCTTTCTACACCTTTCCCCAAATTTAATTGCAGAGAACAATAATAAAGTCTTAGCTTTGTTCTTTGGAAGATGGCTTCTGTAGACGTGGTGTGTTAGGAGATAAGAACCCAGGTTGTTGATAGCTGGAGGTGGTTGTTAAACTTTCAGCTAAGAACAGCCCAGCACATTATTGTCCTGTCAGCCCATAAATGCCATTTCTGGGTTGCTGTGGGTAGGTCAAAGAGAAGGAAGGTTTACTCTTGCACGGACAGAGACCCAGTGTATCCTGGCTTGGCTGGAGCACCCATGGCCTGGGGAGGCACCTCCCTCTTGCCTGACCACATGCAGATGCTGCTCCTTAAGCTTTGTATTCAGGTGCCATCATCTCAGGGAAGACCCAAATTTCCACTCATTTCTAAACTCTCTGTGCTTGGAGTTAGCCATGGGGCTGGCTATTTCCTCAGCTGTCTAAACCCTGCTTTGCCTTTGCTGCTAAACTCAGAGGTTGGGCATCCCGTGGTCTGGGTGGACTCTTGCTCTGTGTTCCTACAAGGGGATCCTTGTCCTTAGCCATTTGCTCTGAAGATGTCAAAAAATCACAGCACTTTGTACCTGCCATCTTTCACAGGACTCTTACTCACTGACCCCCTGCTTGCTGGGGTCCATTGCAGTTACTGCTGAAGACCAAAATAACCAGTGGAGCCACTAGGGCACCAATCTCTTGGCTTTGTGCATGGAAACATCAGTGAACTGCAGAGAAAACAAGTTTTCAGCTTTGGTTCTCTTACCTGTTTCTGGTGGCCTGTAGTAATAAGCCTTTTGTTTGTTTGTTTTACTTTTCCAGCATTTTTAATGATAAATCTTTCTGACACAGGTCATGGTAAAGTAATGAACAATGGGATTGTGTTGTTTGGCTATAAAACAGGGGATCCAAGGATTTAGAGAGATGGATGTGATCCCAGGTTGCCTTATTGGTGTGGTTATTGGTTATAGCAATAGTTCTTACTTTAACTTTAGTCTTAGGGTAACTGTGTTTCACAATAGTCAATGCACTGATTACTGTAATGGCATTTTGTGGTACTGTGATCTCATAATGAACTGACTGGGCTAATAAAGCATGGAATCTAATGGATATTTGTAAACAAACTTCATTGGGAAGTAGATTGAGAATAGGTACTAGAGGAGGATAGCAGAGGACGCTCTTCCTCAATCTCAATTTCAGCAGATGGGAACCTGGAAATAAGCAGTGAAGCGCGGAAACCATCCCACTGCTGCTTCCCTTATGTTTACTGCTGCACCATGTCTTTAAAATCTTTCTTAAAACAAATAAATCTCTAGGAAGGCTCCCCAAAAGAGTCAGATCCTGTGTACACAACTTCTGTCTCTTTTGCACAACATGAAAGCGTTATCGGGCACACTGCTGAAAACCTGATATATAATGAAGGGCTGGCATTGGCCTTAAGTAATAAGTATCTATTGTCACTCTGTGATTGGATCTTAATGCAATTAAAATGAAAAAGGAAGCCACTATTGAAAATGGGAAATAGATTTCTGAGTGGTGCCTTTGGGGAAGTGGATGGCTGACATCTGGCTGCTGCTGAAGAGTTGGCTGCGTTTTCCTGTCCTTGAGGCACTGTGCCCCAGTTTTGCTGCTGCATTTGGCATGCTTTGCTTGCCTTCCTCTGGTTGCATCCCCACGTCTTCCTTGTCTCAGGTGTGGGGTCCAGTCCTTCACAGTCTGTCAGGCCACTTGGGAGCATGTTCTCTGAGTCTGTCAAGCTAACAGTTGAAGGGTCTGGCTTGGTTTGGATGGTTGCTTTATTTTAAGAATGCCAGAAATCCCTTTACACCTCCTTGCCTTCTGTCCTATCTCCTCCATCTTTAAGCTACTTGACTCTTAATTACAGGTCTTCCTGACTGATCCTGTGTATGTCTCTTTAAGAGAAGTAACATTAAATCCTACCTCCTCCTCCCCACCCTCCTTTTCTCAGGCTTTTTGTTATCTGCAGAGTTTAATATTAATTTTTCAGGAAAACATGTACATAAGGAGCCTTGCTCAGAGAGCACCAGCCCTGAGAACTGGCTGCTCTTGCAGCAGGAGCTCAGAGGGGAGAGGGTCTTTCAGCAGCTACAGTTCATGCATTTGCTTCCTACCTGCTGGTTTCAAACTATATTAATTTTTATTCATTTACTGTGTTTAATTAAAAGCAGAGTTGCTCACAGCGGTGCTTGCAGAGTGCTCCTCCTCCTCCCCCCCTGAATTGCAACAAACAGGCATCTGGTATTTGTTTTGTATAACAAAATCCTCATAAAAAGAAGAGTAATAAAACATAATTATCTGTAAAGGCTTGTTTTATAAGCCTAAGAATGAGCTCGTTTCTGCCTTGTTTTGGTCTGTTTGTAAGATAAAGGATGCCTTTGTATGGGTTTAGTCACTCTCCAAATCAGTAAAGCATCAGTTACTGCAGTCTTTTAGACTGTGTGTGTTAGGGTGTAAGGTAGCCTGAGTGCATGCACGGGAGAGTGCTGGTGGATCTCTAGGGGTGGAAAAGAGGTTTTTTTCCTGTTCCCTTTGGAAAATCTCTTCCAGACAGATGCACAGATTGCACTGGGTTGGAAGGGACCCTGAAAGGTCAGCTGCTCCAGCCCTTCTGCAGTCAGCAGGGACACCTCCAACTAAATCAGGCTCCCTAGGGCCACATCAAATCCGATCTTAAATGTCTTCAGGGACAGGGCCTCAGCCACATCCCAGGGCAACTTATTTCAGTATTTTACCACTCTCATTGTAAAGAATTTCCTTCATATGTCCACCTAAATCTACCCTGCTCTCATTTAAAACCATTGCCCCTCATCCTATCGCTTCATGCTTTTCTAAACAGTGCTTCCCCATCCATCCTGTAAGTCCTTTCAGATATGGAAACGTAGATAAAAAGTCTTCCCAGAGCCATCTCCAAGCTGTACAGCCCCAGGTCTTTCAGCCTGTCTTCATAGGAGAGGCACTTCAGCCCTCTGATCATCTTTGTGGCTCCCCTCTGGACCTGCTTCAGCAGGTCTATGTCTCTCTTGTGTTGGGGGCCCCATAGCTGGATACACACAACGGGTTTTATTTGAAAGCTTTGTCAAAGTAAGAGGGAGGGCAAGAATATGGTCAGTGTTTCTGAGCTGTGAGCCTTCAGGTTGGGTTTGAGCCCTTTTTGCATGCTGCTTATATATGGGGTGCTTGGTGCCATGGTTTAGTTGATTAGGTGGGTTGGATTGGTTGATGGGTTGGACGCGATTATCTTGAAGGTCTCTTCCAACCTGGTTTATTCTATTCTATTTCTTTATCCTTGGCAGTGTGAAGGATGGCAGAGTATGTCCACGTCCACGCTCGGTTGTGTGCGAGGACTCATTGATTTGGCCCTTAGTTGTTTTCCTGGCAGACCTTAACTGCTGCTTTATATTCATCTCTTCAGAGCATTGCTGTCTTCATCCACCTCCAGTCTGGTAATGCAGAAGTTTTGAAGAGCTGACTGCATTCACTTCACCTTAGGTTTTCTGTTCATTATTTGTTTGTAGGGCAGTATGCCTTTTTGCTTCCCTTCAGCTTGCTGTAGCCCTACAAAAGCACTTCCTACCATCACATTCTAGCAGGCTGTTCTGGGAAAAAGTAAAACTAGATAATTCAAACCAATTAGATGCTCAGGTAGGACTTGTGAGTGGTTTATGGCTGTTCTAAAGAGAATGTGAAAACCAAATCCTTTTAGAAAACTCAGTCTAAGCCTATTGTTTCTTTTTCTTTAAAATCAAATAAGCAAAGCCCACTTTTTAATTTTCATTCTGGAAAAAAAAAGCAGCTCTGTGTCTGCAAGGCACTCCAGTGTGCTTTGGAATATGTTTGTTTCCACCCTGTTCTTATTTGACCAATTAATTGAAGTTATAGAGGAAATACAGCCTTGCTCAGCTTTTACAGATGTGACTTGGGTATTGCTTTCTCTCTGCAAGGCAGGTCTTGTGATTTTGAACTGTGATGAGCAGTTGCTTTTGCTCTTGCCTGAGTCTCAGAAGCAATGGGGTTGGGACCATGTAAGAAATTGCTAAATGATGCCATCTTGGAGGGGGAAACCTGCCCCTCTCAAAGTGCCTCACTTGTTACATCTTTCCTTCTGCAAAGAGGCTGTGATCATGCAGCTCCAAGTGCAGCGACCTGCTCTTGAGGCTTAGAGCTGCTCCCCCAGCAAGTCCTACTTCCTGGGCAGCAGCGGTGCCTGTGCACAGCCACCTGTGGAGCTGCTGTCACCCTGTGTTGGAGTCATTTCCTCTGCATACATTTCCCCTGAAATACACTTTTCTTGTCATCTTATCCACAGCTACTAGTGTAATGTTGCTGCCTTTAGTTGTTTAACAGCACTGTTGGGGCTGTGCTGGGTCTTCATCCAGTGAATGGCCAGCAGCAGCAGGTAAGGTGTCACCTGCCTTGTGTGAGCTTACATTATTTTCCATGGACAGAAGTCTTTTATCTATTGATGGGGAAGCCTGCCCTCCTCCAGAGACACAGAGGATGGGTGCCAGATTGCAGACTGATGTGTGGATGTGTCCTTTTGCATCAAAGTACTGCATGACACGAGCTAAACGTGCTGTTTAGGTCAGACGTTACAGAGTCCAGCAACAAGTCAAATGGTCCAAGATGTTTGACATTCCCACATGCTATATAATGTTCATTTAGCTTTTCATGCATGGTCTGGAATGCATATTTCATTGTTTGGTGGTGGTTGTGGTTTTTTTTTCCTAGGGTATTGCTTCTCTCATGTCTGGAGTTGGGTGATATCTCCCTGAAAAGTCTATTGGCCCTTAACTAATGAATGCCTGCAAAACATTCTGGGACCTTGCTTTGTGTTGCTTTGTGCTCACACCAGAATTGTATTTAAAAGTTTGGGTAGCTTCTGATTCAGCCTCTTCATTTCTTCAGAACAAATGGATTTCACTTTATCAGTGTAAATGTGTGTGGGGGAAACAATCCTCCCCAGGCCATTAGCTTCAGTCATGCTATCAGTGTGTCGTGGACTCATTATTTGTTCTCTTTCCCATTGTGTGCAGAGTGGTAGCACTTGGGTGCATTTTCTTTTAAATGTGACATAAAGCAAAATCCTGTTATTTGCACACATTCTGTGGCACTTGTCTTCAAAGTATCCAGGCAACCTTTATGTAGATGACACTTCTAGTTCAAACTCTGCCATCAATATGAGTGTGATTGTGTGAAGAGAAGTAGGGTAAAAATGGGAGGGAGGCAAGAGCAAGCTTGAACTCATTTTGGACACCTTGAGTCACTTTGAGACTCTTTGTAGGAAGTACAATACACCGAAGATCTCTGCTCCCATACACTTAAACCCTTTACCTCAAACTATTCCGTGTTTTTCCTTTGAGCTTAGGCAGGTAAGTGGATCCCCTGGCTCTACTTGGAGCTGCCAGGAAGAGGATATTTCAGGGCTTTTACAATCCAGCACCAACCAGTAGACTTCCTTGTGTGGTCCTCCACTCCAGGCTCAGAAGGATGAGTGCTCCAAAACACCTGCAGCTGCAGCCCTGGGAGATACATGTTTCCAGATAGGTTTGAGTTCAGCCATGTTTCCCAGAAAACAAGAGCTGAATGGGACACTTGAAAGACTTGAAGAGGAAACCAGCATTACTTTGTTACTTTGCTTTTGACTCCTCCAAAGAAGCAGCGAAGATTACTCAGAAAATTCTTTAAATTAGGGCCAGTCTATGGAGTTAGTTGTGACCATGACCCATCCACAGTCCAGATGCAGCAAGCATCAGTACTGCAGCGCTGTGATCCCCTGTTGGAAACTTGTCTCTGAAGCCAAAGCCACTCAAATAAGCTGCAGAGGGAGTGATGTGGCCCCAGACTTTGTGGCAAACTGGATGTCCTCTCTTAGAGCAGTTATGACTTTGTTAGATCAAGCAGGCATGCTCCAGGTAGGAGGCAATGCCAGTGCAAATGCCACCCCACATGCTGTGGCTTGTCTGGCAGCAGTGTGTATTTAATGTGAATTGAACTGGAGCTGTCAGATGATCAGCAGTGTGCATGCTGGTATTAAGGAGTGTGTCACTAGTGTAGGTCAGTGTAGTTGGCTGTCCTTTGACAGCAGTGGGGCTTGCTTGCCTTGTTTTCATCCTCAAGGATGAGGAAAGCCCTGGCCCATGGTGCAAGGTGAGTGGTTACTGCACCTCTTGCCCTGGCACTGACACTACTCTGATCCCACTACTGGCATTGTTTGCCAGCCCCCACAAACTCAGCTGATGTGTCTAGATGAACACTAGCAAGTCCAAGGAAGAAGGTGGGAATGCTTAGGTGGGGTAGTTGTGGAGGACAGGGGGCATTATCTGGGTATCTCCAGAGACCAGCTCAGGCTGTTGCTGATCTGCCATCCAGGTGTAGCAGAGATGGACATTGGTGTCCAGCAGTAGAGGGAAGTTTTAGGAAACATCCTTAGTGTTGATGTGCAAGCACAGCCAGGGTCGATTGCCTGCATATCTTATGATCTATCAATTGCAATTAATTTAGCTTCATGGAGAGGGAAAGAAAAGCTTCTTCCCCACTATTGTTTTTAGGTAGAGAAGCCTCTGCCTGTACTGGAGTGCTCTTTTAATGGCAGAATTCAATGTATGACCAAGTATTCCCTGCTGCCTCAAAGCACCCCACCTTGGTTGTGTAACCTAGAAGGACCATGATTGATGTTTGTGTAGCTCAGAACATCAAGCCCCTGCATTTTCTCTAATTAGCCCATGGCTTTCTTATTAAAGCATAATAAAACACCACCCCTCTCCCACCCCCTCAACATGCAGCATACACAAATCTTGTTTTGGCCCTCTTACCCTGGCCAGGTGCTGTATGATGTGTTCCCCAGGCACCTCTGAAAAGATGGGATGTTTGGAGGACCAGTGCCAGAGACTGGGACTGTGGTTTGGGAAGATAAAGTGTTAGGTGTCTGTGATTTACATTTGCTGGAAGGCAATTCCCTTGGGCTTTCATTGCACATTGAGGTGTCAGCCCAAACACTCATGACTGCATTGGCATCTTCCCACACACAGTTGGGCTGTCCCAGATGAGACCAAACTAGGGACAGGATGCACTGCATGCCATTGTCACCCCAAGTACTGTGTTTTGGGAGGTGATGGCCTCAGGCAGTTGCCTGGGAAGCCATTGCAGAACAGAAAATGAAGCTTAGGCTTCTCAGCCTCCAGTTGCCAGATCACCTTCCCCATATTTGTGTGACCCCTCTGGTTTCTATCAATAACTGAGCTCGAGTGTCTTACAACAGCAGAACAGTGAGCATAGCTGTTCCTTAAGGAATGTTTAAAGGGAAAAATTGGGAATGGCACAGACAGATGAAGTGGGGAGGAAAACTAGACTTTGGTGTTTGAATGCTTTGGGCAGTAAAAGAAAGCTTCCTGTCACAAGGCAAGACAATGATGTTTGTAGCCAGAGATTGGTTTGTTGTGGTTTTTTTTCTGCTATGCAGAGTGGTGTGATTCTGTGTGAGACCTGGGGGGAAGGAATTGCCTTCATTAAACCAAAAATCATACTGTAATTGGATACAGTGCATGGTGTTGCTAGTGATGTATACATAAAGAGGAACTCCACACTCAGCTCCTCAGTGGAGGACAACAGGTCTTCTATATTTATCAGGTCGTGCTATTTTTGTAGCATGCCACATTACACTGATAAAAAAGATAAAGATCTGTATTTGTTCCCAAGTGTTACTGTTGTCTCATTCTGGGATCAATTGTACCAGTCCTTTCTCATTGACTCTGACCTCACTGCACTGAAATAGCTGGAAATCACAGGTATTGCTTGTCTACAGGAGCATACAGTGACAGAGTTTCTGGTGGTGGTCTCCTTTCCTATAGGATAACCTTTCTCTGCTAGAAAGAGGTTCTCCATTTCCTACTGAAGCCATCAGGAATAACTGCCACTATGGACTCTCTGTAAGACCAAGACAAGAGACCTGGAAGGAGGACTTGCTGGCAGAGGCAGTGGGCAGCTCCTCATGGAGCTGTGCAGTTTGGTGTCTTGCCGTGAAGCTGGCAGAGTCAGGTTAGCAGAATAAGTCGTCTTTGGAGCCTAAAGGAAGAAACAGATGATATACTTTCAAAAATGCACTTGTTTAAAACAATGCCTACCTTGTAAAAAGGTAAAAATACTTTTTACTGTCTTAGACCTAGCACCAAAGCAAAACCAACAAAAAAAGGAAAAACCATTCTGCTGTGCTATGCAGTGCAGTAAGAAGAGCTGAGGGTTTTGCTTTCTCCAGCTCTGTTTCAGCTGAGCAGTTTTGCTGCACATTAGCTTCTTTGTCTGCAAGATGGGATTGCTGAATTTTTAGTGCTTCATGATCCTCAGATAGAAAGTATCACATAAAGCTACTTCTGTTCCTAAATGGGGGGCTTGGGTTAGGTTTTCCTAATATTTTGCATGTATATGAAGCTATGCTCCTGCATCTGTTAAAAATAGCATGGGATATTTCCAGTTTCTTTTTTTCAGATGAGGTTTTGTCTTTCCAAGGCTGCATCCAGAGCCTTTCACAAGCAGTCGTTGTGGTTACTTAGGAAATGGCAAAAGTGTAGGGTTTTAGACATGCTTTGCAATTCCAGGCACACTGGGCATTTCAAAACAAGGGATTCAGTTAAGGGTAGGACAAGCGTAGTGAGACATGAAAGGGGAGTGTTTAATAAGGCTTATTGATAGGCCAGCTGTATATATGGTCTTGACTTCACTGCTCCCCCACAAAAAGCTAAACCCACCATCTTGGAGCTCATGACTAATGGCAGATTTGCCTCATGTCTGTGGGTTGGTCATGAAAGCTGAGATGGACATTGACTAATCTTGACTGTATGCACAAATACAGGGCAGGAAGAGTCAAGTGGATAGCATTTCGGGTAGTTAGTGTGGAGAATAAAGCAACTTGGTAAACTGAGCCCTGGGAGTTCACTTGGGACAGTGCAGTGGGTTGTTATTACATTATGGGGGGAGAAGCTGCCAATGCTACTGTACAATTAAGTAGGGCTGTTAACGGCTTGACTGAGCCAATTCATTAATGACAATGGTGTATTCTTGTATCTGCTTTCCCTTACAACTGCTGGGTGAAGATACTCAGGGGAAACATGGCCAGTGGAAGCATGGGAGGAGGAAAGGAGACTGAAGAAGCAGATACAGATGTAATGATTTTAATTTAAGCCTTTGTTCCCAGAGTCATCTGAAATGCAGTGGTTTCCCCCAACAGGTTTTATAGAAACTTGGCAGTTGGCTGTCAGAGCTATGTGCTCCTGATGAAACATAGTCAGCTGGTTACGTGCATCTGCTTGTTTGGAGGATTGGAAAGAGGTGAAAGAAAGGATGGAGTTACTTCTGTCAGGTGGAGATCTTCCTGCAAAGTGACTGAAGGCAATGGGTGTCCTTTGGCAGAAGATACTCTTGTTACTAGTGTTTTCACAAGAAAAACAGCAGTAAACTGTAGGGGCATTTGAGACACAAAAATAAATAGTCAAAGGTTTCAAAGCAAAGCCAAAGTGAAGAAAGAGCTGGAGGCTGCAGACACTTAAATACAGATGAAGCTGATGTCTGACCTGTTTCTGTTCATGATTATCAACAATCTTCATTAGGAATCACTCTGTTGCTGGATCTTGTAATTTTCAGAGGCAGGAGAGTTTACTAAAGAAGACCTGAAAACAATTTGCTGTTAGAAAGTGGTAGCAGGAGTGGCTTAGGACAAAAGGACATGTTTTGTTTTACACAGTAAAATTCAGCCCTGTATATAAGGTATATTTACAAGAGAGAACATATTTACAAGAGAGAACATGAAAGCCTATGCCTCCTACTGTGAAAAAAAACACACAACACAAACGGTCTCTGGTTGGGCTGTGCCAGGGTGTACGAGATGGCCTCTGTCCTGCCAGCGTGGCTCAGCTCCAGGGCTGGATGTGTACTGGGTGGGACATCTGCTGGGCATCAGGAGAAGCAGGGTGAGCTTCAAGGAGATATCAAGGAGAGAAATGTGTTTGAAAGCCCAGGGATGGAAGGGGAGGGCATGGGGTGGGGAGAATGAAACGTTTTTAAAGCAGCACTACATCTTTCAGTGCAACAGCTTTTTCTTCCCTCTCAGCTGTTTTTTCCTATATTTGATAGAAGCAGGGTTACACTGTTTTGCTTGGGGTAGTGAGGAGGTGAGAAGTTTAGTCTCCATTTTTAATGTGAGATACAGAATGTATCACAGTATCACAGTATCACAGTAACTAAGGTTGGAAGAGACCCCAAGGATCATCAAGTCCAACCTGTTCCAACAGACCTCACAACTAGACCATGGCACCAAGTGCCTCGTCCAATCTCCCCTTGAACACCTCCAGGGACGGCGACTCCACCACCTCCCTGGGCAGCCCATTCCAATGACAAATGACTCGCTCAGTGAAGAACTTTTTCCTCACCTCGAGTCTAAACCTCCCCTGGCACAACTTGAGACTGTGTCCCCTTGTTCTGGTGCTGGTTGCCTGTAAACCATCTGGGCAACCACACCGTTGAAACAAACACACCTGCACCAGAGATGCCCACAGTGGCTTGAAACACATTCATGTTGACCTGCAGGGCTCCTGGTGTGAGGGCATTTGTGTCTGGCACCTCTATTCAAAACCAAATCTGAGAGCTGCCAGTGCCGGGTGATGCACCACAAACACATGGGTTCAAAGCACAGACCTGGTGCAGACTCACTCCACTGCTCCATATTTCCTTAGAAACCAAAATTATAACACCAAAGTGGGATGATTTGAGGTAGATCTAGAAGGGTTTGTGCTGAGCCAGCTATCCTGAGGTCAGGTGCCACCTCACCTGAAACTGGTGTGAAACCAGGATGGAGGCAGAGGGGATGCAGCTTGGGGGAGATGCCTTTCTCAGTACAGACTCCCTGGGCATGGCAGCTGGGCCTTGGGGAGAGCACAGGGCTGATGAGACCTTGAACTTCAGCAAATTACTCTCATTTAAAGAACATGCTTTCTAGCAAATTACTGTTTTAAAATGTGGTGGAAGTGATGTGTGAGATGCATTTTATAGAGAGTGTCTTGTGTCCCTTTGGCAGAGAGTTCACATCTGTGTAGTCACTTAAGTTGAATTATCTTATTTTCCATCTCCCTCCCGTTATGAAAATTTTATGTTACATGCTTACATGTTTTTTGAGCTTGTGTGTGTGTGTGAAGAAACAGGCATAGCTGCATTGGGAAGCAGATGCTGTGGTGGTATTTGAGACACTGTGCTACATGGGATGGGAGATGCAGGCAGGGAAGCAGAGGTGGAGCTGCAGCAGACATGGGACAGGTACCCAGGATGGGCAGCACTGCTGGTAGGTTCTTTTGTAGCCCGTCTGGAGGAGCTCATCAGTGTGCCACTCAAGAGTTTAATGGTGGTTGAAGCTTTGCTGGAGATGACATCTTAGAGGGAAGATGTAAAAGATGAGATGTGGCCTGCTTTTGGTCCCAGTGCAAGGGATCAAGTCAGGCTCCAGTCTGAACCTCAGCTTCTGGAAACTGAAATACCCAAAGGATGTCATCTATGTTATTAAAATGCACTGCTTGAAAGTGTTTCACAACACCATGGTTTGTTAAATGCTGCAACTGAAGGATAAGGGGAAGTGTTGAAGTGACTTTGCTTATGTGTTTGGGTAACAGACCATGAATAGGAAGCTTTGTAAACTATTTGGTGGTTTTTTTCCCCTCACCTTTCCGTTATGGGGCCAGTGAGTGGTGTGCCTGGAAGCTTGTTATGGAAATAAACTCTGAAGCACGTTTGGATGCTGTGTCTGACAAACAGGGACTTTTTTCTTCCTAATCACATATGCTGTCTGTGTTTTTACTCCCCTTCTTTCTGTACTATCACAAAGGCTGATCCAACATGCAGTGCACGTTTTCCCTGTTAAATTATGCCCTGGAAGTTCTGACCTCTAGCATTTCACAGTAGCTTGTAAATTATGTATGGAAATATTCTGTATTGTTAGCCATATGAACTCCACGGAGATAGGGTGCCTGAGTTGCTTGATTTGGGCTTGTTCCCCTGTTCCTCCCACAACTCTCAGCATCATGCCATTTTACACTCACACGCTGCATTGAAGATAACTTTTGTCTTTGTATGCTGAAAACCTGGAGCTGCTTTTAGCCTGATTATAATAATGGATCACTTGGAAGAATGCTGTCTAGTATTTATTGCTGCTCACCAGAGGATAATTTCAATAAGAATTTATCATATTTATTCAGCGGCAGACTAATAAATTCAGATTTGTTTAAACAAAGACTCGAGAAAGAACCTGCTAAATGCTTGCAGTTGTATTCATTGCAGTCAGAAGCTACTCCATTTCACTCATAATGTTCTTGTACCTGCTTATGTCACTAACTAATTTGGCTCTTAATATCTTATTTTCAGCACTTTACTTTCTGTCCTCTAGCCACTGCACGTTACTTTCATCCCTGATGTAAGTCTGCTCTGGATAATGGCATCTCTAATGATTTCTGGTATTGGATGGATTTGGTCTTTTGTTGTGGCAAAGTCTAGATAAAGAAAAACACTCTTGCAGGAAGGAGTGATCTGATATGCTGAACTTCAATCCAGGAAGATCTTGAATACAAATTCTCCTGTGCTGTGTTTGTGGTTTTAAATAGTTCACCCCTATCTGTCTTCTTTTTTTGCTGATTTAAAACCAAACTCTGGGCTTCCTGTGTGAAAGGTTCTGCTGTTTAGCATCTATACAGTGTTTGTGTCCAGAAAGTGTGTGCAAGTACATTAGTAGTTTGGGATGTGAGATCTTTGTGGGGAGAATATGGAAAACCTAAGAAACTAGGAAGGATGTCAATGGCCAAATGATGACCAGGAGCACATGTGTAATGGATGAGGAGAGTACATCTTGATGTAATATGAGCGTAAAGCTACATAGTCTTCTGGTATGCCTTGCTCTCTCCTTCTGTGGAGTATCACTTCAGGAAGCCAAATGCATGCTTTTAAAAATAAACACTCTTAAGAATAAAAGCTTTCTCCCAAACTGAAGTTTCTTGCACCAAGCTGAATGTACAAAGCTATGTCCTCTGTGGGAATGGGAATACTCTGAGTTCTTAGAGTATGTTGATGATGTAATTTGAGAGGGGGTGTGTGTGTGCTCAAATCTGATGTTTTTCATTTACCGTGTTTTTCATGTGCTTTGCTGGTTGCCATCCAACCAACTCCCCCACCTTTCTCTGCATTTAATCACCTTTACAATTAGGCCATTGCAAACTCGCTGAAATAACATGCACCTTATATGTTAGCTGTGAAAACCAAAGAAGCTCACACAGATTCAAGAGTTGGTCTTACAGAGGGCAGCCTCTACAAACAGTAAGCTCAGCATGTGACCATTTCATAAGTCCATTTGTCAGACCTAGCCATAGCAGAAAGAAGAGCAGCACCACCCAACCCAAGAGTCCACAGCTTGTCTTTCTGTGCTGGGCAGGGTTTAACCAGTGCTCCTGCTCCACAGTAGAGTTCATGAGAGTTTTGTGTTGCAGTCACAAAAGACCATGACAACTTGGAAAGCTCTGCCACAGTGAGTTTGGTGATCAGACCTGCAGAATATGCAGGCTTCATAAAGTTCAGAAGCCAAATGCAATGGTGATGGCAACCTCTAATATGTAAAATACAGCCAAGGTGTTTCATGGTTGCTAAGCTAAACAGGCCCACTCTCACTTGTTGGCTTTCTAGGAAATGTTTGCCTGTACTAGTGGCTGCTTTTCCAGCACAAATGGACTATTCTGTGTCCTGGAATCACATTATATTTTTTTCAACTCTGTTTTGTATTGCAAAGTAAGAGGGAGGAAACTTTTATACAAGTGATGAGAAAGCTGAGCAAACCATCAGAGATAAAGAAACCCATACAGATTAATTGAACCAAGCACGGGAGGGGATGGATTCCTCCTTGTCAAAAATTGAGGAATATGACTAATAATGTTGATTTCTCAATCTGTTCTGCTCTTTCACTGCAAATGATTTTGCATGGGCACTATACTTTCCAAAATCTAGAGTAAAGCAAAGCAACTGGCATCTTGATCTTTGCTGTTAGAAGTGGTATTAGAAGTACAGTGCTGATGTGGTAGGAGCATGCCAGCAGCTGCTCATCATCCAACTGGGGACAAGAGAGTTCTGGGCAACTTATTACTTTAAAGTTTTCCAATATATATTTAAGACATCTAGGCATCCTTGTCTGTGTGACCTTTGGGCTGCAGGTTGTTCTGTGCCTGATGACCTCCTGCAGGAAAGACTTACCTGGCAGCCTCAAAGTTGCCCGTGCAGTTAGTATTCATCACATAGCTGCTAGAGGCTTTTAATTGCTTTTGTGTCTGGATTGGTGGCAGGGCTCTGTGATTTATCATCCTTAGTGTTTGTGTGGCATTACTGCTGAAGACTGAAATGCTGTTGTACTGGGATGTATGGAGGGTGCAAGATGGGGCTGCTAACAGAAAACTGCTGTCATTGGGCTGCATCTGTGGTTCGGCTTGAAAAAGAGAGGCAGGAGTCAACGTGCAGTGTTCAAAACTGGTGCTTTTTATTCTGACCGATGCTATCCTGCAGGACCTCTCTTAAAAGTAGCTGGAGGTGTTTTTAAGTGGTGCTTTCCTGCATTGTCAACAGGGAGTGAACCACAACACCAAGATCAGTTGTCAGGAAATACTCCCTCTCTGCCTGCTGCTGGCGGAGGGCAGGGAGTGTGATGGGAGAAGGTGGAGCTTGGCTGGCACTACGGCAGCTCCTGCTCAGTCTAAGAAACCCAAGTGTTCCTCTCCATGGCCTGAGGTAGGGTGGACTGGAAACAGGATGGAATGGAAAGTTGAACTCCTTTGCTGTTCAGAATAAAATAGTGATGGAAACTGCAAAAATCAGTTTGTGACTATCAGTCTGGGGTAGCTCATTGGGGTGATTTTGAGGATGAGGGTGAGGAACAGAACTGAGTGCACTGACAAATTGCAGCTGTGCTAATCTGGCCTGGGAGCATCAAATCTTTTGCTCTCTCCTAAAAGCACAGCGTTCTTGAGATCTGCATGTGGCTTTGTTGCAAGAGTGAGATAGCACAGAGAAGTGGTCTGTATGGTGTTTCTGTAGACATTTTGGTCACTAACCACATCTGAGTCCCACTACAGGGTGGGAATTACTGGAGTGTATGGATTTTGTCTTTTACCTCTTAAACTGTCCTTGGGTCTGGGAGCCTCCTTTCTGCTAGTGACCAAAATGTAGTGTTGGCATCATAAGGGGAGGTTTTAATGGCTGTGCAGCTGAGCAGCCAGCTACCAGGAACAGTGTTAATGAATGTTTATGACCCTTCCTAGTGCCTTCACTAGGTTTGGTGCAATAAATGGACACTTTTTTGCCGCTGGTTTGAAAAGGGACAAACTGTTTTTTTCCGATTGCTCCCACCTGCACCAAGCATGCCATGACCTCTGCTGGTCTCCATGCATTAACAAACTTCTTAAAGGGTTTATGGACACTTTCCATTAGCCACACTGTAGCTGTTGCCATCAATATTTAATGTCAGGAGCAGTACTTTTTATGATTATTTTTCTTTTTTTGGTTGCTCTGCTTCAACAGAAGTGGCTGTCACTCTCAGGCCAGGTGTGGGGGGCTAGAGTGCCCTGCACACCCCATTTGCACAACCTTTCCTTTTTTGCTCCTTCCCTTTTTTTTGGCTATCCCTGTAAGAAAATTTACCCTAATGCTGTAATGTCCTTGATTTAATTTTTAAAAAAATTATTTCTCCCCCCCCCCCATTTTTATTTGGAGTTTGGCAAGGGCCTAAACTTCTCCCTCTGGCCCTCCTCTGTGGCCCCTGGGGAGCAGTGCTGTTTCTTACAGGCTTTGCAGTTGAACTTCACTCAAACACAATGGCTGTCCTGTGCCTTGCTTGGATGATGGAGGATGAATTTCCCATGCCTCATGGGTCACTGGCCTCTCTATCTCCAGCAGAAACAGAGGAAGGCCTGCAAGGCAGACCCACTTTTGAGGGTTCCTGCAGATCCCCCACATCTGGGGCACCTTCTGAGCATTTTATTTCTTTGCTAAGAAAATGCATTTTCATGATTTGTAGCCCAAGTCCTCTTTTGTCAGTAATTTAGTATTTCTTTGCCTTGTCATCTCTTACCTGTGTTGTCTCCTGATCCCCACTTGTGCACAGCCACACTTTGTGCTCCACCTTTTGCTCACAAGGAAGGTTCTGATTTCTTCCAGGAGAAAGAGAAAGGCATAGCTGGAATACCCAGCAGCACTGGGCAAAACTGGTGGTGTTTTGGCATTGGAATAAGTTTTGCTAAATAGCAGGTGGTGTCTTCTTTGAATGTTTGAACTACTGAACACATGCATGTTTCCTAATCACTGCAGCACAACAGCTCTGTCCTTGCTGTCGGGCAGGGATTTGTGTTCCCTGCTGACCAGGTGAAATTGCAGGACAGACGATGGTATTTGTCCAGACTGTGCAGCATTTTGTGTCAGAGCTCAGGACAGGACATGGGGCTCCTTGGCAGCCATCCAATGTGGGTGCTTTTCCCAGGCCTTGCCTGTCCTCTGAATGAGGCTGGCAGCCAGTGGCAGAATGATTTGTGGTGGTGGTGTCCAGTTATGCCAAAAAGCCATCAGCGGATCTCTTTTTCTGTTTGGGCAACTTGGCCTCTGGTCAGCCAAGTTATAACCACACATCATGGATTGGTTTGTATATCATCTCTTTGGGTGGGATTGAGTGATGGGAGAATATTTGTCTGATGGTAGGCTTGGAGGGGAGAGATTTTTTCTTCACCATCATCCCTGTGACTGGAGCAGCTGCAATGCTTTGTTCTCCAGAGTCACCTGCAAACCTTCCTCCTTTGGCCTCTCTAATTCTGAAGTGGAGTTCAACCTGATCCATAGAGAGTTTGATAACTATGGCTTTGCAGATCAGTTCCTGAAGCCTGTGACTGCAGTCATGACATCACAGGTGGTGTAACTGTGGGGGCCCCATCTACCTAATGTCTTTCCCAGGCTGCTTTTCCAGTATGTTAAAAACTGAAATGATCAGTTCTGGACACAAATACCAAGTGGTGGCTGGGAATGATGGAATGGGCTTGAGAGGCCAAACCTCTTCATGTTGCAGTCTCCCTGGGGTGATGCAGGATCATGATGGCAGCGAGCCTGGACTCTGCAAAACCTTCTTAAAATGTCACAGTTTGCTCCACAGGTAAGTAATAGCTATGAGGCAGCAAATACATTTGTGCCGGCTCCCTGAGATCCAAATTATCTTCTGTCTGTGCAGACCTACCAGGCTAGCAGCTGCTCATCACAGCAGTTGCAGATGTGCACACACAGGTGAGGGAATAGGGCTCCTGGTGTGCTGTTCTGCCTGGCCTGGCCCCCCGCACCTTTTGCTGGGGAGGAAGGGAGAGACAGCATCTACAGCATCTGCGGCATCCTTTTGGGAGGGAAGGGAAATGCCACTGGTGTCCTGCGGGCGCCGAGAAGTGCACAGGAGGAGTGTAAGCTGTGAGCATCTTACCACTGGTGAATTTTTAACCATGGCTTCAGGTTTTTTCTTTCTAAAGGTAAAGAAGAAAATGTTTTTTAGGTGGAGAATCGTTCAAAAGTGTAAAGTATTGCTGAAAGACAAGTTGTGATTGTATTGTACACTAAAGCTTGCTTTCTTTTCCATGGGAAAAGCCTTTGTCTCCTTGCAGGTAACCTCTGTCACCCGTGAGATGTGTGCTTCTCTGCCAGATAAACTGATGCAAGTCATCTTACTTCCTTGGGATTCAGGGAGTGTGGTTGTGATCTCTTTGCCTCCCCTTGTCTCTCTGTGCTGAGCAAGGGACTGGAGCTGGGCACAGGGTTTTTAATGTGCAATCTCTGAATTGGACATGCATAATAAAAAGGAGCTAACGAGCTCCTCTCTCTTTAATTACCTTGGTATGACATACACTGGAAACAGCCAGGCTTCCCCACTCTTCCCCATCCTGTCCTGGGGGGGGGAAAAAAAGACATCTCTGATTGCTGAAACTTGTTTTTCCCTCACTGAGAGTTTACAAGCAATTGGGACACTTCGATCATTGCTCTAGCCTTTTTTATTCAGGGCAGTATTAAGAGACATCATAACATCACAGTGTCAGAGCAAACAAAGCACTATGTAATTTTATCCCGTATTAATGCAGAGTGTCGCAGATGGTGCTATCATTAGACAGCAATCTATAAAAATGGCCCATGAGACAAAGCCCTGGCACAATTATTTATTCTTCAATTATTTATTCAGCCCTTTAGGATGTGTAATACTGACAGACAGCACAGAATGTACTGCCTACCAATTTGCAGTTCTTGACTGACTGAGTCCTCCGTCGCTGGTGGAATAAAACATGTGTGGGGGAAGGGTGATGTGGAGTTGGTTGGGGTATTATTTTTTTGCTTGTTCTCCTGTTTACTGCATGGCTTTAAGGCTACTTCTTTTAAGCTGCCTCCGCCACCCTGGTGTTCGTGTTTTTGTTTCAGTTAATTGCAAGGAAGACTTAGAGATCTCAACCTGAGATTTTTTTAATCCCTTGTGTGTTTGGAGCCAAGGGTTGGTCTCCCTGCAGGGCTGCCATCAGCTGGCTCGCCTTGCAGAGCAGACTAATTGGGCAGGTGCCTGCTCTCCTGCCAGCCCTGTCAATCTAGGGAGCTCTGCTCTCCTTGACAGTTGATGGTGCTGTGGGTTCTGCATGGACCCCATGGGAAGCAGAATGGAACCCACTGGTCTCCAGTTGGATTAATGTGTGAAGATGCAGATTTGTTTGTAAAGGCTCTCCAGCCCAAGGCATGGCCTACTCTGGATGGCTGTTACTATTGCAGTGGCATTTTCAGAGGGGAATTTTGTTGCTATCAAAAAATTGATACATTTTTACTGTAGTTTTACTCTCAAAATGATGTCATATCAAAAGGAGCACATCTGCCTCTGACTGTACCTTTGCCTTCCCTGTGATAAGACGAATGTTTCTGTGGTGTCCGGTGAACTGGAACTGGGAACTGATCTGGTTTACAGCTAAGAACTGGTGTAACTTTAGGCTTTGAGTGATTGTGAAACTGCTTAATGCCCATTGTCCAGGAGGGCTCACATTCATCTGGAAAAATCCTCCTAAGTACTTATATTAACAGTAACTTCAATGCTGTGGAGTTTTTAAGTCCCAATAAAAAGCAGATTTACCTGTTGTGAATGTCTCCTTTCTCTTTCCAATATGTGCTGATTATGTTCATCCCTTTGGCATCCGTCTTGCCAGAGCTTCTGCCTCTGCACTGGAGGAGCACACCTGAAGCTACTATCCCAAAGGTATCCTCCTGTCTTGTTGGGTTGCTTTTGCTGTAAACCACAATGTTCCTTTGAAAAGCCTCCCTTGCCTTCCCCATAGCACTTCTGCTCATACTCGTGATAAAAATGAACAATGGCCCTTTCACTTAGAAACACATTTTCGGTTATTTATAGATTGTATTAACGACGTCTCTCAAACTGTAAAATCCAACCCTGCCCTTTTATTTGATGTTGAGTCATTCTGGCAAGTCCTTCGTAGAAAGCTGGTAAATTGGAGGCCAGTGTAAGTAACCTCCTGTGTTTTTTAATTTAGTGGTAAATCTATAACAAGTGCCTTGTAACCGACAAGATAAAGCCTGTAATTAGATTAGTTTGTAATTTCTAAAGTGCCTGTTTAGAGAGCCAAGTTTGCTAGTTTTGTGCCTGATGAGATAGGCTCTTGGGGTCATTCACTGCTGCTTAAGGAATTTTCTAAGTTTGCAAACAGCTTTGGTCCAGATTTTACAAGTGGAGGGAGAAAAAAATTAGGGTGTGGGCTGTAGGTTTAGGGGCTGCCATGCTGTCACCTGTTTAACCCAGGCAGCTTCCTCCAGCTCCCCACGTTCACCTGAGTCCCCTTTCACGATGGCATGACTGAGAGTTCACCTGCTCCAGTATTCCCAAGACAGCAGGTCCTGATCCAAGACATGCATGTGTGGTGGTGATGTTCTGTGCATGTGATATTTCGTGTGTGCCAGACCTCAGGGATCCATTGGGGCTGCAGTCCCCACTGCCAGTCCCCTGCTCTCTGTGTGGTGGGAGACAGCAGCAACTAGGGAGGGAGCAGCCTGATTCCCTTCCACTGCCCCGAGCAGCTGTTCCCAGTGAGCCATCCTGCTCACTTGCTGGGGCAGTTTCATGGGATTTGAGTGGCCTCTGCCTTGTGTAGCCACTAGTCACACAAGCAGAAACGAGTGACTTTACATCCTTATTGCTCTGGCTTTTTTCCCTCCTTGACCTGTTGTACTCTTAGATGAGAGAAGCCCCTCGAGGGCCTGGGACAGCAAGGGAGAAGGGAGGTCAGCAGCTGTGGTTGTGCCTGCTCACAACCAGCCCAAGCCCACTACTGCCATCAAGATGGAGATTTTCCCCTTTCTGGGAAGTTGCTTCCCAACAAACTCCCCCAAAGCTGCCTGTCCTCACTCTCCTATTTAAAGAGTGACTGAATGAATTCAGTGGAGGTGGTTGAAAGAGCCAAGACTCCGTTCCCCCTGGCTGTATTTTTGGCATCTCTCCCCTGAGAAGAGCTATGCCATGGCTAATCCCCAGGGTCCTCCTCCCACCCACCTTCCCTGGTTCAGCGGGGAGCCAAAGCTGAGCCCTTGGGATGTGGCAGTGCTCTAAAATACCGATTGCTACGGTTACCCAGGTCAGTTTGTCAGCGCTATTCAGTGCTGCTTAATCCCCCTTTGTGTCCACTTTGGAACGACGGCGGCTGGGATTTTGCGAGTTGGCTCACGCTGTATTCACAGCCTTTGGGGAGAGCAAAGGTGAAACCGCATATGGAAAGACGGGGGATGTGGGGTAGGATGTGCACTTGTGCTTCATCTTTATGAGGTGTTCGTGTAATATTAAGAATAATATATCCGAGAGATGTAGCAGCTTGATTTAAGCAACGAAATTTGTGGTGAAGCCTGAAAAATCTCTGCTGACACGCAGGCTTTAACCCAGGCAGTTGTGCCAAAAGATCCAGAAAAGGCTTAATGGCAGGAGATAATGCTGCTGTGTCAGCACACATTTTCAGCCCTAGCTGTGGATTTCCTGGCTTTTGTGTACTTGAGTTAAACCCTGATGTTAGCAGCCCATCACCCGCTCCAAATAAGTACCCTCAAACAAAGGGAGAATCAAATCCCAGCAGTTTGCTACTTAGTGGGAGAGTCTGGTGGGTAATAATGTGTTCAGAGGCATGAACCTGATGAACTCAAAGAGCAGTGCTACAGTCTGCGACTGACCTATAAAATCTGCAGTAGTCTGGTTGAGTATGGATATTCTTGGCCCAGAAAAAGTATATTTAGTTTGTGGATCAATAGCTAGAGCTAACAAGTCGTTGGGAGTCAGAGGTAATTTTTGTGCTGTTGCCAATAGCCAAACATATGTGTATGCCAAAAAAACCCTTTCTTAAACAATTGTTTGGTTGTGCTTCTTTTAATGAATGCAAGCTGCAACAAAACCCTTTCATGTTCATGATGACTGTGTGATCTAATTACTGTGGCAGCTTACCTATTGCTTTTTAATATTTCACTTTTTAGTCTTTGAGCTCTGCAAGTTCCCAGGCAGGAGCATGTGGTGTAATAGTCCCTGTTATGATCTAGGCACTGGAAGTGCCACGTGAACTCTTGCAGCACGGTGACAGTGGCACCCAGGGCATTTGCATACTAAGGAAAATCACTCTGACAGCACCAAAACAAGAAGACAGATACTGGAAAGAGTGACAAAGATATCTAACAACATTTCAGTGACAGCAAGGTTCGGGTTTGAGACTGATTCTGTGATGGAATGCATTAGGTGTGATCCCCAGGCATCCTACTTCCTCAGTCTCCTCTAACAAGGGACATTCAAGAGAAAAAAAAGGGAAATCTCTCTCTTGAATTCAAGCTGAACCTGGTGTGCAGTGAGTCTACCTAATCCAGCAAAGCCAACACAGAGGGAGGGGGTTTATCTTCTGCCCCAACCAAGCCTGTCTCAGTGTCACTACTACACATTGAGTAAATGTGTAGAAGTGTGATGTTCTTGCTAATTCTTTCGATGTGCATGCCTTGAGGTAGCCCTGGGTCACCTGTGCAGTGAGAGTGGTGTAGTCACACTGTTTGCAGCCCACCTGAGCTCAGCCATCCTGCCAGCCCCAGAGAGGGCACAGGACTGGTGTGTCTGAGGACCAATGCCAAACAGGGGATGATGCCAGTTGTATCCCTGCCAGTCATACTCCAGGTAGATGTTTACTGTGACCAGTGTTAAGGCTTAGTGTGCTCAGAAGTACAGTCTTGAGTATCAGTTCTGCAGACTGAATGAGCTGGACACATGAAATGAAATGAATGCAGGAGGGTTTTTTTGTGCAAGGTGAGTTGTCTGGATTTGTGTAATAGTTGCTGGAAAGAAATGCACACTCCAGGGTACAATTCTTCTTGTGATGTGACATGACATTAAAAAGTAGGTCAGATGACTCAAGCCCTGAGGCTTGACCATAAGCTCTGCAGAAAGAGACTAGGTGACTAGTTCAGGTTGTAGCTACTTGATTAGGATATGACTTGTACCTGTATGAGATGAATATAGACTTGGGCTTGTGCTTAAAACCAGGCTAAGCAGAGCTGCTGCTTCCATGGAAGAACAAGTATTTCTCTTTCCATTACCTGTGCCGAGTTGCTTGGAAAATTAACAGCTTTCCCTGTTGCTTGTTTTGGATTTTTTACTGGGCTGGGGCAAAGTTCAGAGGTACTTTTCCCTGTTTTTTTGGCATCAGGAATTTCCCCTGGTGCTTTTGCCTTTGTCCTACCCTCGGACAGGCAAGCACGCCCGTGGGCATGTAGGACCCCCTGCTTGCCCTCTCCCTTGGAGCTGTCCTCGTGCCCTTGCTACTAAACTTTTTTTGGCAAGTGGTCTGTAAGAATAAGAATGAAACCATCAATCTGATGTGAGTTACAAGTCCTATGAGCATGCTGGTTTGCAGAACTGATCTCCAGAAATTGCTGATCACTGTGGGTGCCTACTGCTTACCCTAACAAGTGATGCTTGTGGCCACGGGGAAGAAGTCAGTACAGGACCCACGGAATTACAGCTTGTGAAATGAATCTGGCGTTTTTTGAGTAAGACTCAGATGGCTTGGGAAAGATCTATGTTATGCTGATGGGAGATATGAATAGAGTATCTTTTCAAAAGCCAATTCTTACTTTAAATCACCTTTGTCCCCAGTATCCAGATTGCTGAGCCTGACCCTTTGGTCTCACCTTTTCCATCTTCACAAGAAGAAGGAGGATTTCACCTTCTACTGTTGTACTTAGGTTCAGGTAACACAGAAGCCTACACCAGAGCTAGTTAGTATAACTATAAAGGGACTTCCTTGCTTCAGTGCTGAAAGTACTTATTAAAAGCCCCTTTCCTGTGCAAGGCAGTGGCTGTGTGCTTTTGCATACACAGCTGATTTTGGAAGCTGGTATGAGATAGGAGTCTATGTGCTCCTCATTCAGACATGGTTTGGAGGGGGACTTCTGGGGCTGACCCAGCTGTTCAGAGTCTTCTGAATCTGTGTGCAGGGTTCTGGTTTGGAAATCTTCAGCTGCTTTTCACCTGAGGAGTTCAAAAGTATAAACTGCCAGCACTCTCAAGTGGGAAAGAAGGAAATGAAGCGGCCTCCTACCTCTTTTTTTCTTTTGTGAAACCCAAACCTCCTGTTTCACCTTTCAAACAGAAATGAACTAAAATAAAAATGGTTAGTGCTGTCACTGTATCAAGCAATCACCTTCTAATTATTTTTCTCCAGTGAGCCTTCAATGTCTGAGTCGTGGACAGTGCACATAGCTGCCATGTAAACAGATTGCAGTTTCAGGAAAACCAGAATACACTAAATTCAAAAGTGGAGTTTATTCCCCTTTACTGTTCATGCCAGTTTACTCCAAAACCAGAATTTGTCCCATTCTTTCTTAGACTTTTTTTATCATAGCCTTTTACTTCACCTCTCTAATACTTTAAATATTACAAACAGATATAGCAGCTGAAATGTGGGAGAAGATTTGTAAGCGATTGGCCAGCATGCAAGATTGGTTTTCTGCAGAAAAGTAAAAGCAGATAAACTGGGTGAAACTCTTGCCTTTGATGGTTTTATTACAGAGTTGTGGTTTTCACTGTTGGCTTCTGTAGTGTATGGCTTAATCTTCTCAAAGTGGTAATGAATGTAGACGTTGCTGATTGCTCTGGATGATGGCTTGGGAGCCAGCTGTAAAATACTCAGAGCAGGGATTGCATCATGCAAATATCTAAGTAAATAAAAATAATAATTAAAAAAAAAGGCAGCAAAATGAAAGTGCCATTTAGTGGATATAATATTGCCAGCCTTAAGGATGAACCATGATGTGTCGTTCAGTAGCTGAGTATTGCCTAGACAGGGACGAGTTTTCATTTTGTAGAGCAATGTTTCTGGGCCACGCAGAGAAATATCCCATAAAAGGTGTGT
This sequence comes from Dryobates pubescens, assembly GCF_014839835.1. NCBI lineage: Eukaryota > Metazoa > Chordata > Aves > Piciformes > Picidae > Dryobates > Dryobates pubescens. The sequence goes on along the minus strand of NC_071625.1, from coordinate 13,198,606 downwards.
GAAGCTGGATTTCACCCATGTCATGTGAGACTTAGATGTCACTTAAATCCCAAATATCTGCCAAAACACTTCATAGGTGGATCAAAGTGTAGCATCTTGGCTTTGTGATGACTCCCTGCACTGGGGAGGTTTTCCTCTCTGGGAGTACCTGAAGTACAGGAGCAGCAGTGTTGTGTCTTTGTTTCACTTGGACAGTCATTTGCCTTTTAGAGACATCTTTTTTCTAGGCCTCAACACTAAATCAGGAGAAAAAAAAATAACCATGTGATGTTTGCAGGATGATTAGATCAATAAGGGCTTCAGTATCTTTGAAGCAGGGAAAAAGAAAGAGTCTGGTGCATTGTGCTTGTGTTCCTCAATTAAACTATTTTATAGTGGTTCTGCTAAAAGGTTTTAGCACCAGAGAGAAAATGGGAATGTTTCAATTCTCTTTGCAAGGATAGTCTATTTGTATGAATTCTTTTGTGTTACATTGAAGGGAATGCCCTGGCAAAATGTCTTTTGAAAGGATTATTGTAGAGTTTAAATGTGTCTTTTCTTTTCCTCGCCTCCAAGAAGAGCAGGGAAACGTATGCTAAAATAGTTTTGACTTCCTAGCTATTTAGGAACATATGAGTAAAACTAGTACAAAAGAACTTAAGGCTTACAGGGTGGAAAACATTTGCTCCTGCAGTTGACTTCAACTGAAGAAATCTGTCATATTTACATCTCCACCTTCCAGTTTTGGTTTGAGGTGCTAGGACACAGATTTACAACCTGGAAAAGGTAGAAGCATGGCTTGTGATAGTCACATTTATTATACAGTCTTGTCCTGGTCTGGCTTCTCTCCTTGCCTACAACCCTTGTGAAGTTGTTTCTGTTGAGATTTCAATGTAGGCAAATTCTGCAAAGCAGTGATGAATTGAAAGTGAGTAATAATTTAGCACTTGATTTCGAGTAGCACTCTTGACACAGTGAAATTACACTTTTGTTGCATTCTGGTTTTTAATATATTTTAAAAGAAAGATAATTGACTCTTTCTCACTGAATTTTGTAACTGGTGGTGCTTCCAAAAAGAAGTAAACTCAAGTGAGGCATAACAGGATCTGCTCTATGACTTTTTGGCAGAAGATAGACAGTACTGCAAGATGTATTGTTCCACTGATGCTGCAGGCTGAACAAAACTTTATCGTAGGCCATTCCTAGTTTCTCATTTGCTTGTGACCATATTGTGCAGTTGCTTATGAAGGGAAGAAACAGCGAGGAATGTTGGTATTTTCTACTGTGACTTAGCAGGTAATCTTGGTGGGGGTTGTATACCACCTAACCTGCTCTGTAAACCCAAAGCTGTAGTTTGTGAGCTCAGTCAACTGGGTTTCCATTTTCTCCTTGTACCCTTGATGGTCTTGCAAAGATGATTGCTGGTTTTGCCGCTGCCCTCTCTTGCTGCATTCCGTAATCAAGGTCTGAGGGCATGCTTGTGTAGCACAGCTGGTTCTTAAATATTTGAAGCTTGGTTTTGAACGATGTTCACCTCTGATAACTTTTGACCTTACAGTGGAGATACAGCAGGGGCCAACAGCAGTTCTGATGAGAGAAGTGATAGCAGAGAACCTTTGCACTAATAAGGTTTCAGGATCCTTTAAAGAGCTGTGAAGCTCCTGTCCTGCTGAAAAAGATGCCCTGGTGAGTAAGCATAAGGATGCTGTTCTCAAATTGTATGCTGTACTCTGTGTTTCATGCAGCATGGCCAGGCCTTTACGTTGCCAGAATAGATGACTTTGGGACTTTCAGCCAGTTGACAGAACACTTATGTTGGATATTTTCTTTTCTGATGCAATATATCATCATTTCCTCCCCCAAATAAGGATATAAGCACGAATGCAAAGATGTGCTCTCCACTGACACAGACGTGGGACTAATCTCCAGGAGATAGCACCCTGTCTGTTTTGCTTGCAATGTTTAGGAAATATTTCCTCAGCACAAGGAAAGCATAAACATGTTGCTTGGAAAGTCTGAAACCATCCCAATGTGCTGCCTGTCCATCAGCCACCTTGCCAAGATTTCTCTGCTTGAGTCAGGTCTACACAGAGTGGTGCAGAGATTCTTAAGGTTATTCGGTACCATGATGGTTAAACTCCATTTGCCTTTCATTCTGTATTTATCAGAAAAAGCCACATAGGACTGAATAAACAAACACAAAAATGCTTAATTTTGTGAGCAATTATTCTCACCAAAAAAAAAAAAAAAAATTAAAAGGCAATCCAAAGGAAGCTGTGCAAAATACATTTTTGTTTCCAAGGGAAACAGTAATGAGAGAGAGTTAGGTCATTGTGGAAAAAAAGCACACATAGAAAGCCCTTTTTTAGCAAGGACATGGAAACACAGCTTATCTTTTTGGGCAGCTTTGCCTGGTAGATAAGGGCCTGGACTGGAAGTGAGTTCAGGTCCCTGCTCTGCTGGAGAATTTTTGTAAACTTAGACTTTATGCCCTTGTAATTTGTTTTTGTAAAGAGAAGATAATACGTTTTGTCCTCTGAGAAGCATTCAGAGTAAAGATGAGGCGCTTGTGTGGCCCCCTAGTATGGTACACTGCTAGTACCTACCTGTGCAGGTACTTTGGGATTTGAGGGTTGCAGTTATATGTGACAGGGTGTCCTGCTCGCTTTTATCTCCTGACTGAGATACCACATCAGTGGCTCTCTCACAGACCCTACACAATGTAAAATGCCTCCCTTTCTCACCTCCAGCTTGAGAGAAACCAAGTGACTGTGGTGGTCACTTCAGTGCCTTTGAGCCAAAGCCCAGATGATGATTAATTAAGCCTTGTAGCAGATTTCTGGAGTGTCTTAAGCATTATCCCAGCTTTTCAGGTGGTGAATGAATCATGGGGAGGCTGACTGGCATGGTCAGGATTACACAGCTGTCTGCACAGCCGATTACAGCCCCAAAAGAAATCTCTTTGGTTTTCATTCCCCTCTCTGAAGATGATACTTAATGTATTTCATGCTACCAAGCCCAACCTGTATGGCTCTGTTGGAGCAGGGGTTGTCAAAGAATTAGAGAGTTAGAAGAGATAGTTAGGCTTTACTTCCTGAATCAGGTGTCTTCAAGACCACACTAAATGAAACCCTGTGTGCTTGGTGTTACAAAACCTAGACTTGCTCACCCAGTGCTGAGCCAAACCCAAAGTAATTACCAGCAATGCTTGCTTGTTTTTCAGTGTTCAGTATGATGCCACAGTCACTGTTTGCTCTGTGCCTGGTATGCAGTGTTTTCTGTGAGCTGCAGAAGAGCTATGGCGTTACAGCGCAGCGATGGCAGAAGCCTTCCATGCTGGCAGTGCTACAGCTGCAAGTCCATGAAATCTATGGCAAAGTTGGGAGATGCAGTGCAGAACGTGTCAGAAACCAGGCTGGTTGACAGAACTTGTTGCCACAATTGTAAACTGTGTGAGGATAAAAACAACTGGATGAGAACGTCAAAGCTCTTCTAAAGCCAGTTTAAATGCGGCATCTAATAAATTTTCACAAGGAGTGAGCCCAAAGAAATGGAACACCTCAAAGCCTTCAGTTGAAAGGGATGTGTTTCTAAGACTCTTATTTCAGTGTCCCACTGGGGAAAAACAGATTTCATAGAGTGCTAAGGCAAAAAATTAACTGAGAAACTCAGAGCTGCTCCCCTTCTCCCCCAGTCTATAAATCTCTTAAAGGGGCACAGAAGTGGCTGGAGAGTGGCCAGGCAGAAAGGGACTTGGGGGTACTGGTTGACAGTAGGTTGAACATGAGCCAGCAGTGTGCCCAGGTGGCCAAGAAGACCAATGACATCCTGGCCTGTATCAGGAACAGTGTGGCCAGCAGGAGCAGGGAGGTCATTCTGCCCTGTGCTCACCACTGGTTAGGCCACACCTTGAGTCCTGTGTCCAGTTCTGGATCCCTCAATTTAGGAAAGATGTTGAGTTGCTGGAATGTGTCCAGAGAAGGGCAATGAGGCTGGGGAGGGGTTTGGAGCACAGCCCTATGAGGAGAGGCTGAGGGAGCTGGGGTTGTTTAGCCTGGAGAAGAGGCTCAGAGGAGACCTTATTGCTGTCTACAACTACCTGAAGGGAGGTTGTAGCCAGGTGGGGGTTGGCCTCTTCTCCCAGGCAACCAGCACCAGAACAAGAAGACACAGTCTCAAGCTGTGCCAGGGGAGGTTTAGGCTGGATGTTAGGAAGAAGTTCTTCCCAGAAAGAGAGATTGGCCATTGGAATGTGCTGCCCAGGGAGGTGGTGGTCACCATCCCTGGAAGTGTTTAGGAAGAGATTGGATCGGGTGCTTGGTGCCATGGTTTACTTGATTAGATAGTGTTGGATGATAGGTTGGACTTGATGTTCTCAGGTATCTTTTCCAACCTGGTTAATTCTCTTCTCTTCTCTTCTCTTCTCTTCTCTTCTCTTCTCTTCTCTTCTCTTCTCTTCTCTTCTCTTCTCTTCTCTTCTCTTCTCTTCTCTTCTCTTCTCTTCTCTTCTCTTCTCTTCTCTTCTCTTCTCTTCTCTTCTCTTCTCTTCTCTTCTCTTCTCTTCTCTTCTCTTCTCTTCTCTCTCTTCGTTTTCAACTGCTGATGCTAGATCATTGATAGGGTTCTTTTTGCTGATAGATTACTTTGGTTTTTACATGTAATCATTGTTTAATTAGTTTCTAAGTGAGAGTAGTTAAAAACTACCTGTTCTGAAGAGAAGAGGGAAAATATTATGGATTCACCTGCCAGTGAAAACTGACAAAAATGGATGTAGTTCTGTTTAAAAGCCTGTTAACTCCTTGATCTGATGTGATCTATTCTATTCTATTCTATTCTATTCTATTCTATTCTATTCTATTCTATTCTATTCTATTCTATTCTATTCTATTCTATTCTATTCTATTCTATTCTATTCTATTCACCAGCAGCAGTCTCCAACAAAATGTGACCATAGCCTATGTGTTTATATTGGCCACAGCTTTTGGTATCATTAGAGTATGAAGAGAAAAAAACCCATTTCATATTGACCCTTGTTTAAAAGCCAGTGGTTAAATTGCAGGTGACTTCAACATGCAGCTTCTCCCTACATAAAAAATGTACAGCAGAAAATAGCAGCTTAACCACGTGGAGAAATAAAGCCAGAAGAGAGACTGTATTTTCAGTAACAATTTAGTGCATGATTGATCTTACTGAGAGCAGTAGTGTACTGTTCATAGCTGAGTAAGCCCACCAGCAACAACTTGCTTGTAATGTGTATGTGTGTGTGTGTTGGAAAAGTGCAAGGAAAATAAATTAAATTTTAAGTAAAATTTGCATTTGTATTAGAAAACCAACATGCTGGAGCTTAGCATGCTCAATGCTTTGTGAGAGCTAATTCCCTTTCCAAAATTGCTCTGTTTATGTGTTTGTTTTGCTCTTTCTTCTCTTTTCTGTATGTCTTGATCTCTCTAGTACATTAGGGATTTTTTAAGCTTAAGACCTGTAAGGACTGGATGATCTTTCGAGGGCCCTTCCAGCCCCTAACATTCTGCGGTTCTGTGAATGATTTCAGATGCAGTTAAGTTTGTCCCTGTGTGTTTATTTTCTTATTAAATTCCCTGTTATGTTTCCTCCTTTCCAGACAGTGTCTCTGGTAAGATAGCTGATAAAGCCATGCACCATTTTGTGGTAGTTTGGCCCACCAGCATTAATGACATTTGTACCTGCAAGTGTCCCAAAGCAGTTGTCACCTGCCTGGGTTGCATGGACAAGGGCAAGAAACCATTTAGAGGAGCAAAGGCAGAGCGTGGGGTGGTGTGCAGGACTGGTCACATCTACCAAGACATAGTGCCTCTGGCAGGGGTGGATGCAGCTCTGAAGGGAAGTGTTGCTTTTATGGGCTGCAACCACAGGATGTTGGCTGGGTACTTGGGGCATGGTGTTTCTCTAGTCCTACTTCATGGTTGAGTTCTGACTTCAGTGTCTGCCAGCACAAGCTCATTCTCTCTGGTGACTTGAAGGGGAGCTTTTAAGCCAGTCTTGTGGAAATTTGAATATGAAAGTTGTCAGAACCCCCTGGCTCTGGGTAAGAGGGATTTCCCTGCTCTCCCTGACCTCTCTTTTACAATAACTGCACTTTCATGTAGACTTCTGAATAGCCACAGTATTCCTAAGGATGGTGTTCAGAAAGGCTCTGCCAAAGGTGGGCAGCCTCAGGGGATGCCTTCTTTTTTCCAGCTGTCCCTTGAGCTCTTTCCTTTGTAATGAGGATACTCAGAGTAACAGGCATCCTTGAGTGTTGCAAAATCAACATCTTTATATTGGTTTATCCTTTTTCCAGTGCTCAGCTGTTTTTGCCATCTAAAAGAAAGTAGCAACTCTTACCTTTCTTCCTGTCCCCTTCAAAGAATAGATATGAAAACAGTTCTGGTAACAGCACTGAGTCTTGCATTGAGGCAGCAATGATCCAGTCATGGCCAGCAGTGACCCTTTTCTTGCAGCTCCTTGTGCTGCTCTGGCAGTGCTGTGAATTTTGTCTACAGACCTTCAGAAGTCACTGAGCTAAATTTCAAGTCCTAGCTGTTGGCACCTGTGTTCACAAACCTGTCACTCTCATCTGGTGAGACCCCAGAAGGAGATGGACCTGATGGACAGGGTCCAGAGGAGTGCCACAAAAATGGTCAAGAGGGCTGGAGCACCAATCCTATGAGTATAGGCTGGGAGAGTTGGGGTTGTTCAGCCTGGAGAAGAGGAGGCTCCAGGGGGGAGCTTATAGTGGCCCACCAGTACCTGAAGAGGGCCTACAAGAAAGCTGGGGAGAGACTGTTTTGAAGGGCTTGTAGCACTAGGGCAAGGGACAATGACTTTAAATTAGAGAAGGGTAGATTTAGACTGGACATTACAAAGATGTTCTTTGCTATGAGGGTGGTGGAACACCAGAACAGGTTGCCCAGGAAGGTGGCGGAGGTCAGAGCACAGAATGGACCCAGTATCATCTGGATCCAGACAGCTTAAACTTTGAAACAACCATCTGTTTTCCCTGTTTCATTACAATCAGAGATTGTTCATCTCACTAAACTTTCAATTTTGATCTGTTTTATGCCAGGGCTGTGGCTTTTTTTCTGAGTACCTACAGTAGTTGTATTGGATCTCTAGATTAATAACATTGCTTCAGTATTTACATAAGGTACTTCTATATTCTAGTTCCCCTTGGAAGGACATGGATATTTAGCTTTTGAGCATGTATTAAAGCATCATGGTGGGTCATAAATTGTTGTTACAGGCTGCTCACGTAGTGCCTTAAGATTTGCATGCACTGGATTGATAAATAAAATGAATGATCATGTTCTGAGTAAATTCAGAATCTCTATCTTACTGCTTTTCCTTTGTGGAAGGGCAGACTCAATGTTGCATGTTGGATTTTGTGTGTATGGTGTGTGCAGTTAATCTTGTTTCATAGTCACTTACTTTAGAGCCATTTATTGTGAGGTGTTTCTGTGTGGCCTGGAAACAGCAGGATGGTTGAGCTTAGTTAGCTCAGTGGCAGTTCTTCATCACAGTGCTCTCAGGTTGAAAGTCTACAGCTTGTACAGTGGGATTTAGGCTGGGGTCAGGTTTTTTGTGTGTTATTTGCTCTCCTTTTTACTCATTCATGTCACATAATTTTTGTTCTGTGAAGAAGAAAGTGAATTATTTTCTTTGGGAGGCATCTTTCTGCACATGAAGAGGGGCTTTTGGTGTTTCTGTTTCCTGCTGCTACACTTCCATCAGTAGTTCAGCTCCTGTTTTTCTTCTACAGTCTCCATTTTCAGATGTGTCATGCAGGGCAGTGGTGAGCTGTACAGAACATTACAGGACATGCTCCCATCTGCCTGTTTGGGTGTATAAAGTAGACTTAAAGATGCTGCATCTGGCTGACAGACCTGAGCAAGTGGTGGTTGTGTGCTACCGGTATGTCACAAGAGTGGAGTGCCCTGGTGTGTGCTACTGCTGTCAGCAATTGCTCAGAGATCTGAGCATGAAAGTGTGTAACATCTCTGAGCTGTATGAAGCACCCACTGCTGAAGAGGAGTCTGTATTGTTCTGAATTAGTGTTCTGAAACGTGAAAACCTTGTCTAGGATGAGCAACAAAGCTCCTGTTTTAGGCAGTGAAAAGAGAGAACAGCTCCAGGGACTGGTTGTGCCCTCCTTGGGTTGGTGTCCACATGATTTACACTGTCTCTCTGTGCCCTTGGACAGATGGAGTAAACTGGGTTTTGGAGGGAACACATTCTTTTCTCTGGACTCAGAGAGTCTGTGCCTGGCTTTCAGAGGGCTGAGGTTTGCTGTTAGGAGGCCCATCCTAAATCTCACTCCAGCAGTGGATCCCTTATGAAGTTTCAGAACTTCACTTAACTTTGTCTCTTATCAGATTACTTTCATGTGTAAGTTGTGGCTATTGTGGTTGTAATCGTGTTTTATCTTGAGGCAGTTATGAGTACCATTGCTCTTGCCCAGCCTAGTTGCATCCACATGCGTTTGCCCTGTGCAGAGGAGCTTTTTAGAAAAGGAAGGGCAAGAGATTCCAGCAGTGTCTGCTGTGAAGGGAAAAAGGAGCATTTGCTGTGAAGAATGTAGCAACATTTACCAGATGTAAAGCAAATTACCATCTGAAAAGTGTTGCTTTTGGGAGATTTCGAAAGACCAAAGGAGATCATGGAAAACATATCATTTTGCTAATGCAGGATGCAGCTTACTCCAAGAAATTTACTAACTTTTGGAAACTTTTTGTAATTGTGTCAAACTCCCTACTAGACCATCTGGACTTTTTTTCCTTTCTTGGCTTGGGTAGTGTGTGTAGCCTCTTTTATTTGGCGTGAATAGCGTGGGGGCCAAAAGAGAAGGCTTGTTTAGGAGAAGGAAAAGGAGACCTTTTCCAAAGACCAATTCCATTAAGAGATCATGCGAGGCACAGTTTTGCCCAGCTTTGGGAAACTGCAGAATCTCGAGGAACTGATGTGGCAAGTAGCAAAGGAGCATGAAACACTCATGCTAAATCAGGTGCAGATGCAAGGAAATAGCTGAACTTTGGCCAGAGAGTCATTTCTTTGACTAATGTGTGTGTGTGTCTGCCTCCTAGCAGCCTGAATGGAAGATCTTCTAAAACTCTGTTATCTAATTAAGATAACAAGGCATTTGAGAAAGGATCTTTCCCATCTGCATGATTTTACTGACTCAGATGACTTTGTTAGCTGGAGTCTGCCTCAATTGAAAGCTACAGCTGGTGGAAAAGAGGATGGAAGAGGTGGCCTGGAGTGAGCTCCAAATTGCAAAATTCAAATCCAGATCTTTTGTACCTCTGAAATTTCAGGAGTCTGGGCATGTCTCTGATCAAGGTGTTTGGCATATTTTAAAGTGTATCTTTCTTTTTCCTCCAATGTAGTTGACTCGTTGGAGGTTCATCTCGCTTTGAAGTGGCTGAGCTCTCTTCTGCAGTTGTCAGAATAAGAATACTGGAGAAGTTTTTGTGTTTTGAACTTAGGTGGATCAAAGATGTGTCTATGTATGTGAGTGTATGTGTTCTTCATGTTCTCCTGGGGAGGGGTTGGATTTCATGTCACACGGAAGCGGGGAAGAGGTACTGCTCAGGGATGTGATATGCCCAAATATATACTGGCAAATGCGTTCAATCTGCCTGTCAGAATAGAGTTTTCTCTCTGAGATGAGGGCAGCTGCCTGCTGCTGACTTGAGAGGCGTTTATGAGCAAATAAATCTTTGTCAGCTTTCCATCTGCTAATGTGGATGTGCTAAATTGGTGGAAAGAAGTAGGAGGAAGGCGCAGGAGCCTACCTGCCAGTGACACTGGTTCACTCTGATCCATTTTCCTACAATAAACTACCATCAGAACTCTTTTTCTTACCAATTCCAAAATGCTGTTGAAGTGCCTGGAAAGGGAAGAGTTTCTAGCTACTGACTCAGAGTATGACCTATATAGGATATTTTGAAAGTAATAAACCTGGTTTGGTTCTGGACACCAATGGAAAGGCAAACACACTTGCTAAGGAAACTTTCCCCTGTTTTTTATCATGTGGTCTGTGGTCTGCTAATTACATCAGCCGGTTTGTTTGAAGTATACAGAGTTTAAGTGTGTACTTAGGAAAGAAGGCACAGCCATCTCCCTGCAATGGGGTGGCAGTTCTGAGTCCAGGATGGTTCTTCCCTGATTCCTGACTGTATTGTTACAAGGTGAAGTGAAGCACTCTGGTTCCCTGTGTAGAAGGTTGTCTTACTTCTGGTAATGCCAGAAGTCAGGTCTAGAATACTGGAAATGCAAACATTTGCAGGTTTGCAGCTGTTTGTGAATAGAAGGCAGATTGTTGCTTTCCGTCAGAGAGTGTGGATATTTAATTGAAGAGAGATTATTTCCAATTAAAATGTTTATTGTTTTGCTTTTCCTTTTAGATTGGAAAAATGCAGAGCCTGTTCTGTAGAAGTTCCCCATGGCTACATCAGCACAAATATATCCACAGGTTTTCTGTACTTATAGCTCCTCATCAAGAATTATAAATCCCTGGATCCACCAGTGTCTGATTCTATCCAAAGTTAAGAATTTATCTGCATTATTCTGGAACTTCTTTTTTTCCCCCCAAGATCTAAACTGGCCATGGCTTCATCAGAATAGGTGGAGGAAAAAACCTGACAGCCATTAGCTAGGTCTCACTTTAAGTCGAGGACCAGGAGCCACGGTTGGCTATGTTCTCTCACTCCTTTTTTACCCCTACAGTTAAACCAAAAATCGATGCTGTCTTGCCAACAGGTAAATTTAATTCCTTGGCATTTCACAAGGTTCCTTCCTCCTCCAGTAAAGTACCCTGCTATGAAGGATGTTCATCTTCTATATGGTCCTTAGTGGTGTTACTAATTTCCAGTGAACTCTTAAGGGTCACTATTGTTTGATTTTGAATGCATTGCTAAAACATGAAGCAGGGCTGCACAAGAAAGAAAGTGCCATGCCCAGTGGTCAGGGTTTTTAGGGTTGGTACTTTGCTGTCAGTGGAAAGGTTTGAAAGTTCCTTTGGTGCATTTGTTACGCTTTGTATTTAACTCTTTTAACCCCTCTGCTACTCTTGAAAACGCATGAATAATTTCTTCTGTGCTGATTAAAGACACATTACAAGGTTTTAGACCAAGACATCCAGTGCAGGCTTTTTTAAATTGACTATTTGAAAAATTATTTCCAAGAAAATAATTCTTTCAAGAAAGAAAAATGGGTAAAAAGAAACTATTCTGGTTTTCTTGTTTTGTGGGTTTTTTTTTCCTCCCCCTCCTAATTTTGACTGCAGACGTCTAAAATTTTGCTCTTTTCTGATTTTGTTTGTGTGTTTTTATATTGGTTTGGTTTAGTTTGTGTTAGTTTGGGATTTTTTTTCTTCCTCAAGAAAAAAAACCTCTATTTGTTTCTTGTCACAAAACATTAACCTGTTGTAATTACTACCCAGAACTTTCTTCAACAGCAAACCTGTGAAATAATCTGTTGGGAGATGCTGGAAAGGAAGTTGCCAGGTTCTACACCTTATAGAAAGTAAAGATGGTTGTGAAGCTGGTTGGTGCCTTTTAATTTGTTTTCATGGGCATTCATTTAACCTTAACTCTTTTCTGTTAGTACTTGTAAGATGGATTTTAGTGTACCATTTTGATATATTTAACACCCACACACAGATTTTTTTTTTTCCTTTGTGGCTCATTTAGTTTTCTGTTTCTTTTGGTGCCAAATGCTGAAGCTGATTTAAGTTTAAATTTCTTGTCCCCCCTTAGCCCTTGGTTAATTTGAATTTAGACTCAAATTGTGTGGTATATCCCTGTTTCAAATGAATTTCTGGAAAACAGGGTTTTTTTTCTAGTCCATCCATTTGAGTCTCTTCTGTCTCTCAGGGGGTTCAGCTCTGAGTGAAGTGACCGTGACCAAATCCGTCCTCTGGGGTTGGGGGTGGGAAGGAGCCTGGACTCCTTGTGCAACGAAAGGGAATTCAGAGAGAGATTCTTATTTCTCTCCAAAGAGTTTATTACCTTTCCTACCAAAGGCCAGATACTTGTTCCTGAAAACTGTTAATTGGATTTAATATGCTTGCAAACATTCATGGGGCCAGTAACAAAGAACCGGTGGAGCGGATGGACAATGTCTTGTTCTGAGCTTTAGGATACATGACAGTCCCGTGCTCATTATGAACTGATGCAGCCTTTCTCCAAGGTTGCAACTAGTTTTCCATTGTATTTGGTTTCATCAGGTTGGTGGTTGTGTTGTATGAGAAAACTTGGATTCGAGGATGTCTTTTGTCAGCTAACTTTGTTTTTAACAATGCTTTTCTTGTTTTCAGTGCTAATTGAGGTCCATCAGTGGCTATATGATTTAATGGTCTTAATAGGAATCTATGAGCACAAACAAAACAGAACAGTGTGAATCACAGCATGTGCAGAGAAATGTAATTCTCTTTCTGTGGAGAGGTAAAGAGCAGAATTACTGAGCCGTATTATATTGCATACCCTGCAGGTCATCCAGAGAACTGGGGTTTCAGATCCACGTCTCTAGAATAATGTCACATGAACAGAGTAAAGTATAAGTATCAGTGACTTGTTTGTTTTCTGTGTGTGGCTATTATCAGTGCTTCTGTTGTCAGAGAATTGCAGCTTCTTGCCATGTTTCCCCGTGCTCAGGTGCAGGTATGCTGATTGATTCGGTTGAATGTATTTGGTGGTGGTGAATATTGGTCTAAAATAATTGAAGATAAGTTTTTGAGCTATCCACCTGCCCCTGTGATTTTGGTAACCAAGGTAAGTAGCCCATGATATTATATGAAGATGCCTTATTTTTATGGGTACAGTCTACTTTTTATTTCCTTGTCAATTAGGTGACAACTGCTATGCAATTACTGGTCTGGCTGAGGCATGTGGAATGGTGCTCCGTAATCTCTTCTTCAACCTGCTCTATTTTAGTGTATGGGCTATAAAATTGATCTTTTTGTCCTTCTGCTGGCAAGACAAGTTTTAAACTTAAAAGAGCAACACAGCAAACCTATCCACAGACCTATGCCAGCAATGACTGCAGTTGAATAGGTGTTTGTGGTAATTTTAGGCTATGCCTTTACAATTTTGTTACAGATTTTGAGCAGAAAAGTAGAAAAATATGAATAAATCACAGGAAAACTAAAGCTTATTCTAAACAAATTCCTTGGAGAAATATCTGCTATAAGATTGGCTGTACCAAAACAATCTTTCTTCTTCTGGGAGCTTCTCTGCTCACTTCGCTCGGGAGAGATGAATCTGCTTTTGCTGACCTTGGCTGCATTATTTTGGTTAAGTCTAACCACTGCTTTCTCTCTGCTCCCTTCTCCCTTTTGGACAGGGGTTGGGGGGGCAGAGAGACAGTTTCCCTGGTCTCTGACCAGGGGGCTTTTTGCACAGAGAGACGTTAGAATCCAATCAACAAGGTTGGTAAAGACCTCAGAGATCATCTTGTGTTGTTTGTTAATTGTAAATACTGTGTATTTTGTACATACTCATTGCATTCCATTGTAGAATGTAGTTTTGCTTGCAAATACAGCTTCCATTTGCTTCCAGCTGAGCTGGTCTGGCAAAGTTAATGTTGGGGGGTGGGGGGGAAGTTTCAACCCACCACAGTTATTTCCCATCTTTCCTCTTCTGACCTTGTTAGCTAGAAAACCTAGGGTGTCATCTCAGACTAATTGTACTGCTGGAGTGTATGTGTTTTGCCTGGCTGAGGGATGCCTTTTGATACAAACAGAGATTTAATTATCAACATATCTCTTGACAGCATTTCAGGAATGGTGGGGAACAAAGCAAGGATGCTAGTTTTAAGTTATTGTTGACATCTTCAAAGTCCATAGGATGTTGACAGTGCGTAATGAAAAATTCCATGGTGGGAGGTTGAGAGCTAATATCAAGACTCAGAATAAGGAGAAAAAAAAAATCCCCAAAACTGCAGAAGGAAGGGAAAGAAGCTTTAGATACCAGATGATTTCTTCTTGGAATAGTGTGTGAAAAAAAATGCATGTTTTATTACTGCACTTTGCATCCTCCTGTTACCTTTTATACAGAACTTTACCTGCTGTAACTTGTGTGTTACCCTTTCCCAAAGGGAAACTTATGCATTCTGACTGCTGCTGAGTGTATAGGTGGAGAACAGGGTTCCCTTCAAAAAGAGAGAAAAAAAAAAAAACAAAACAAGGAAGGATCACTTTCTCTTCAGGTTGATTGCAAATTTGTGTTTGGGTTTATATTTGTAGCAGGAAGAAGTGAAATTTCATGTTAATGACATTATAAATGCATAATTTTGTATAGTCAGGATGGGAGGGTGGGAAAGGAACAGGTTTTAAAAAGAGCAACAAAACAAATGGGGACATTTCTAGTTACAGATGCAAAACCAGAAGCTGACATTTGAAAAACAAAAGGATCACAACTGCACTTGTGAAAGTGCTCTTAACTTTTGGTGTGTTGTAATGCCATGTGTACTGTCCTTGAAAGCAAATGCGGTAAACCTCCTGCTTTGTTTCTTTTGTTGCATTCGTGTCCTGAGCCATTTAGGATTAGCGTTTGTAATCTGGTGCTGCTTCCTAGATCTAAGGGTCACCAGGCAGAGTGAGCATATGTTTTTACTGTCGTTGATAATTACTTACATGCAAATGACGGTCCTGAGATGTTGGCATGCAGCTCCGCCTTGCTTATGCTGCCTTGGTGTGGACAGGAAGGTCCTCTGCTTCAGCTGCCAACGTTTCTTTTTTAAACTACAAAAGCATAACCCTTTTTTCCCCCCACTGAAATACTTTGGTGTGGTAATGATCAAAATACATTGTGATTCCAAATGAGGTATACAAACTTTCCTGTTCTTGGCATGAAAATATTACTCTCTGGAAACACCTTCTGTGATGGATATGTTCCTGTGATTCATGTAAGTGATTGTCAGGAAGTTTTGTGGCTCATCCAATTTTAGCAGCCAAGTACTTTTTCCTTGTCACTTATGACATCCTTGATGAATTTTCATGATTAGCTAACATACTTTGTAATTGTCAAAACTTTGATACAGTATTCCTTAGAAATACTGAGAAGTCAGCTCAACCTCCCCCTTTTATTTGTGGTGTGGTGGTTTGGTTTGGTTTTATAGCCACTTTGGTTTACAATTCTCTTTTATTGACCCTTTCTAGTAGCCTTTTGCAAACCTCTCTGGGTTGGTTAACCCTCAGCTTAATCCTTTGTTCGCCTCTTCTTTAGCAAGCAGCTCTGCTATTCATGACTTGGGTGCAGTAACTCCTTAGTGCAGGAATACTTCAGCTGTATGTAATGGTACAGTTTTGGTAGGAAGACCCTGTGCTGCTGTGAGTACAACGCTGGTTTCCAGTTGCACAGAAAATGTGGCAAAGAGTTTTGGGCTGGTAGAAAGGAAATTGTCCTCACTGAGTGTGAAGCATGTGCTAAGTCAGGCCAAATTCTGGTTGTGTGCAAAACTGGTATTGCACAATTGCAGCAGCTGCACTAACTGCAAAAATGAAAAACACCCCCAAAAGAAAAATCATGCTGTTCAAAGGCCAGACACAGACCACAGTGTGGAAGAAGACTAAAGAGAAATTTGTATAATAAGAATGTTTCAGTACTAAGTTCAAAATTAATTTCTCTAAACTCCCCAAAGAAGTATTTATCTCCGAGATCTTAATTCAGTGATGTCTTCATCTACATAGTGAGAGACAGTAAAGAATCAAAGGAAGAATTAATTGGCAGTGCAAGTTTCCAGTCTTGATTTGGTTTGTCTCCTCCAACAAACAGTATCTTGCACATACATGCTCTTATACCTGACATTGGAGGCATCTGAATTTTACGCTTAGTCCCCAAGAAGAATGCAAGAACACAAGAAAATATCTTGCCTTCTACCTCCCCTTTTCAGTCATATACATACAAAAAGCTTACTTATTTGTATTGAATAACTGAAGCTAACTCCTAGGCTACTGGGCAGTTCTCAATCTCTTGTGAGAACTGATTGAGAAAAATGTATCCAAATACCCAAAGATACACAAGTTTAGAAGGAAAAAGAGCTGTATTATTAACTCTTTAGTTTCAGGGTGCTTGGTAGCACGTGGACCCTCTCCTCTTCAAAAGGTTTTTGATACACAAATGTCAAAGAGCTGAAACTTCAAGTACAACCAGAAATACATTTAAACTTCTGGAAGAGACTGAAAAGAAACACAGAGAACAGAGAGACCTACAAGCTGGTTTTTTTCAAAGCCAACATGTACAATTTAATATCAAGTGAAATTACGTCTGGCTGGCACAGCTTTCCTTGAATTGGTGTGCTTCACACAGCTTCAAATGTGCCATTTAACAAATCAAATGCAATGGACCATGCAAATGTTTCAACAAAATGGGATCAATGCTTGATATAAAGTTACTTACTGCTCAAAGTAAAAGAAAATTACAGTCTACAATGAGAATATTTAAGAAGATGATAACTCTTGCACAAAATAGGCCCTGTGTTACTCTTGCCTCTTTTTTCACATCAGTAATTAGTTTCCCTGCATAGTCAAAAGAGAAGGAACCAAGTTCAGAGGGCCAAATTCTGCAGCATCTACAGAGAGAGTCCAGCAGGATCAAAAATCGTTTGGAGGGTTAAATGTTCACCCTGGGCCCACAACAAGTCGGTGACTGCCAGCTGGTCCAGTGTGTTCCAGCCATCTGACTGCTCAGTGCCCAAATTCTCCTGGGGACACAAATAGGGATCTAAGCAGCTCAGTACTTAATTACCAAAACCACACAAGGGACCCAGGTGGATGTCACACTTGCTAGTAGTGCTGCAATAGTGATGCTATGAAGAGAAACCCCTGCACAAGCTCCCCAACTATGGACCCCTGCTCCATCTTGTACAGAGCACACAGGAGACATTTGTGAAAGCTGAGAATAAACACTCCCTGGCAGTTATAGCAGCAGAGTATTCATTTGCTCCTTCCTTGCTGATAACCCCAACTGTCTTCCCTGACCAGTTTAAAAATATTTGCCTCTACATCCCAGGAACTCAGCTTTGCAGGGTGGATATTCTCCAACTCAGTAATGCATTTTCCATACTGTAAATCGGGTTTGTGTGAACACCCCTGGTGATTTGCTGTCTACTGCTCCAGCTGTTGGGTGACCAGTGCTGGGTTTTTACCCCAGAGAGCCCTGGCTGACTGCTCTACTGCATACCAGATTTGTTTTATGGTGGCATATCTCTCTGTGGCAGAAGTGCTGAGGACTTCACCTAACTTGGTGGGGAAGCTTCACCATCTACTGATCCATTTCCATCTACTTTTCCATCTCTAAAATCTATCCAGAAAATTTCACTGTCTTGTCTCAGCAGACAGAAAATATCCATGTATTTTTTTAAAAATCAATCTATATTTTCAGCTACACAACTGCAGAGTGTTAGACAAAAGACAGGTAAGCAAGCCTTGTGCCCCCTGGCCTTAACTGCTTCAGATCTCAGGGGCTTGAGGTTATTTCAGGATTTGGTAACTAATGGAATAATTATATTACCAGGGGTTTAAGCAACAATGTCTACATAGTTGAAATATCTTTCTGTAACTGCTTGGTGATAAACTACATTACACATTCTCCAGAAGGCAATACAATCTGAATGTTCAGACAATACTTCTTTCGAAGGTTTCTGATTTTGAGTGTTCAAAGTGTGTAGGCATAGTCAAAGTAATGCATTTTAAGCCCTGCCATAAATCATTCACTGTGCAAAAGCAAACTTTCATTAAAAAGAAAGCCCTTAATTGGTGAGAACTTCCTGAATGTAAACTGTCACTCTGGATACCACCTCTTGAACCTTTCTTGTAGCAGATGGTCATTAACTTGCGGCAGGATGGACACTGTGACTGCCCAAATCACCTGGCTCAAGCCCTCTGCAGCCAATTCAGCAGCGCAGGTCACCTTCACAACCCAAGGGATCCAGCTCATCACTGTAGCTCCCAGCCTGAAATCCAGTATTTCAGCACCTGAGATGAGCTGAACCACTGAATAACCGTTAGCAGAGATAACCAAGATATCTTTTGCATGTAAAGATCATACATTTAGCTTGTTGATGTAGATAGATATTTATTAGGCTTATGGATGTTAATAATTTTCCATTAAGACCTAGTCTTCCTGTAAAACAAGGTCGAAGAAAGATTTGTAAAAGGCACAAGCTGAAAGTGCCACAAAATGTGACATTCCCACCACTTCCCTGCCTGCCAGTACTTCTAAAGGCTCTTTTGCACCCGGATGATGAAACCATTAACATTTTAATGTACACACTTTGACTTCACTGAGGGACGCTGATTTGCCTTCACTTTCCTGGCTGCTACACCTCAGGAAGTGTAAGGCACATCGATACTGCTCAGCAAGAGCCCCGGCAAGGATCCTTTCACATGCAAGGATCCCAAGGCAAATCCAGGTGACACCATCCGGTGACACCATCCCTTTAGCCAGGAGCAGTTTGCAAGTGAGAGTCAAAAGGCAGATGCTGAATTCAAAACTTCTTGTGAAGACAAGATAATATCACTTTAACAGATCTTATCAGCATATCCGGGGGGTGGTGGGTGGTGGTGGTAACCTTGTGAAAAAGAAATCCTAAAGATTCTTTCTAGTAATGGCAAGAGAGAAAGAGACTGCTCTCTGAACCTAATGTTCAAAATATGGGCACTGAGTTGTGTGCATTACAACTTTCAAATCAGCCCTCTACACTTGCCCACTGATACATAACTCGGAGATAACAGACAGTGGGGGAAGGAGAGGAACTATAATTATTGATAAACCCCTCATATTATTTGCAAGTACTCTTGGAAGTAGGTACATCACCCCTGCAAGCTTGGCTCCCAACAAAGAACATCATGATCTCACCTAGAAGAGCACAGCATTGCTGTAGTCTTTCGTCACATCCCATCTCTTATTGTGTCCTTTAACTGTAGATGGTGCCATGGCCCAGGTCATAGCTGCTCCAGTTACTGG
Organism: Dryobates pubescens; assembly: GCF_014839835.1. Taxonomy (NCBI): domain Eukaryota; kingdom Metazoa; phylum Chordata; class Aves; order Piciformes; family Picidae; genus Dryobates; species Dryobates pubescens. The sequence continues at coordinate 13,179,644 of NC_071625.1, read as the reverse complement.
GAAAACTCCTACTATACAATATCAATATAATTTAGGAAGCTGACTTAGTGAGCATTAGAAAAATCAAATTGATTTTGTCTATGTTACAAAAATCTGATGTATTCCTCTCAAAAGCACTAGCTGGCTGTGTTTATGCAGATCTTCCAGCAATGAACCTTACTCCTAAAAGCTGGTCACTAACTTTTGGGTTATCAACATGTTTCTTTGACTAGCCCAAAACTTCACTTAGCTTTAGTCTTACATGCAATTCAGAAAAAGAATGTTCTGTAACAGCATTACCCTCCACAATGCTATCATCTTTGTGACAATTTACACAGGAGTTTTATCAGCTGCTGTGGTGGTCATGGCAGACAAAATCATGCTCCAGGGCCAACTTCACCATTATGAACATCCAGTGAAAATTCCAACGTTCCATATGATTGTGGTCTGTAAAGCAAAGTTTGCCAGCATAAAGAACCTAGATGTTTTAGTACACGCTGCAATTCATGTAGTACATGATCAAACTCAGTAAAGGATGGGAGGAGAATAGGGGCAGCCATGTGGAGTAACAGCTGTAAGCACCATCCACAATACTTTGCTGGAGGGAGGACAGTAAATAAACACAGAACTGCTGATCTCATCTCAGTCCTTGAGCAGTTGTAAGGTCCAAGCCACGAAACTGGTACTGCCATAAAAATGCAAAAGCTACACAGGCAAATTGGTAATGTCTGTTCAAGAGAGAAATGTAGGCTGGAGCAGAGAGGGATCACAGATGTGCCACTGCCGAGAAGGAAAACCCAGTCAGGTGAAAAGATCTAGGTGACCTGGTTAGGAGAACTAGGAAAATCCACATTGGCTGGCTGCCCTGCATGTGACCCACTGGAAAAAAGGCTCAGATTCACTCTCCAGACAGACAGCTCCTGACAAAAGAAACTGAAGATTAAGACTCCACTGGAAATTACCACTTTGGAGACCAGTATGCACACAGGCACTGTGTACACATGTGCACCAAAGCGTGGGAAATGCACTGCTGGGAGCAGGTCTGAGGCAGGTGGAAATGTAGCGCGGAGAGGAGAGCAGGCTTTGGGTGGTGGGGTTTAATGCAGTCATAAATATTACCAGCCTCAGCTATTGCAGCTCAGTGTAACCACTGCTCGTCAATATTACTGTCAGCTGCACGTTAGCAACAAGCCACATGACAGCCACGGGTCACCCCTCGCCCCGGGGAGCAGCCAGGGGCTGCAAGACACAGCTCCGCATCCACGCACGCACAGCCCTGGACACCTTTGTGCAGCCACAGAAAGAGGAAGCTCAGGCGGAAACCTGACACTGGGTGTCATCCAGGAATTTGCCTGCTAGCAGCTCTGTGATCAATTGCTCGAGGTAGAGGGCTTTTTAGGAATTATCCAGGAATGCAGAGGTAACCAGAAAGCTCCCTCTGAAGCCTGACTGCAGCGACTGAGCTGCCTAAATGCCAAGGTGACTGATGGCTGTGTCAGGCAGCCTGTCCTCACCTCCTGGCCTTGGGGGAGCTCAGGGGCAGGGGAAACTAGAAAGGCTTGGATGCAGTGCATGGGTGTACATGTCAGTGGATGTCTACTGAGTGCTACAGAACTGTCAGACCACTCTGTTAATGTAGCCAAGCCTTTAAATAGAAAACAACAACAAAAAAAATCTCATTAATATGCAGTAAGGTGCATCAAGACCAAGATTGAGTTTATGGGGTTTTAGAAAGCTCTTACTACTAGTACACAGGAATTTGGTCAGCTCTCTTTAAAATACTCCCCATCTCTCTTCACTTTTACATTATGTCTTACCTAATGTTGTGTATCTACAAGAAGTTTGAATTTTCAGGAGCCGGCTCTGGCACAAATTCATCCCTGCTTAAACAGACAGTAAAAATGTCAAAGCCTTTGATTAACAGGCATCTAACAGCAATGCCAAGGAATTCCTACTATGAACATTCATTTCCTCATTTCATTCCAGGTATTAATTTTCACAGTTTTAAACTGGTGCCCCTTCTCTACAAAGCAATCAACTTTGCCATGAGATTCATGGGAACTGGTGGGTCTGGATTTCAGAGGTACCAAATTCCCATGATTTGTGGGGGAAGAAGACACAGAGCAGGAGGCTAAACTTTGTAGAGGGAGAAGTAATAGAGAGCTCAGTAGAAGAAATATCTTCTCTCATTCACAAAAGGTTTTAATAGGCATTGCCATCACAGCTTTCCTGCAAACAGGCTGGCTAATTACACACCAACCTTTGCATGGCCCAAGGGGAAAGCCTGGAACACTGCACCACATCAGAGATACTGAGATGCAGTACTTGGAAGAGACAAGAAAATGAGTTTTCTAGTTATTTATGTAAGCAATTCAGAAAGCACATCCACTGGTTTCTCATCTCAGATTTTATTTTTGTGGGGACTTTTCAAGGACAAAGACTTCAATTCCAAAACCTTACCTAGGAAAAGAGATGAAAAGCCCCATAATGCTCTTTTAGGAACAAGCAACACTGCATTAATTGTTACCATCAGTAACTCCTTGGTGTCCCTGGTATACATACACAAGGGCCCAGGTCAAACACGTTGTGATGGCAGCATTTACTGCTTGGTCTTGATTCCACAGCGCTCCTGATGGATGCTGTGCTGCCTGTGCTTCATGGCATCCTCCCCCAGGCACCCAGTGCTGCTGCCTTCAGAAGATAAAAAGCTCCTGCTGCAACAAGGAGTCAATAATGAGATAGACTTGTGGACTTGCATTTCCTTCTGGCAAATTAATGGGAGGATTCAAGTTCACAGAAGGGTTTGAAATGGAAGGTAGGAGGGAAAATGACTGATAAAATACACCTCCAGAGCCTGATAGGGTGCAGTTTATGTATCCTCCCCTCAAACACAAGTCATATATCAGAGATCTCTAAGTATCTGCCCATGGGAGCTCTGACTGATGGCCTAGTTAACATGCAGCAGTTCTCAGAGCCAGGCAGAGGGGCTCATGCAGCTCTGGGGAGGGATGTCTGGGGGGTACCTGGTAGGCATGCCTGCCAGTCCCAGGGCCGTTGCAGATAAGTGGCTCTCTCTGCCCTTTAAGGGGCTAATCCTGCATTTTCAGAGGAGGTTTAGCTTAAGGAATAGGTACAGAGGTTTCTAGTCCTCAGAGCAGAGGCAGGCTCTCCCCTTGCATGGCCAGTACAATTTGGGGTCTTTGTCTTACAATGGGTGTTCCTCATGTGTGGACATGCCACTCATCCCCTTGCCCAGCGCTTGCCCTGGAGCTGGCCAGGCAAACCCTGCTCTGCCCTCTCTGACTTTCTTCAGGGTGCAAGAGATCTGAAGCAGGGCTGCAGGGCTCCTTTGCATTTACCTTTCCTCCACAGTTTTCTGCACTGTAATTATCTCTGGCCTCGCCAGACATACAAGTGACAGGGGGAGAGAGCAAGCAGCAGGGAGGTGGTGGCCTTGCTGCCTGTAATGGTGGGGTCCTTCCTGGCACTGCGTTGTGTGGGGCAGAGGTTGGCCATTACAGGCCTCAGCAGTCACAAAGCCAGAAATGAATGAATCTGTGATTTAAAGATTAATAAAAGACACCATAAACAACTCCATCTGTCTGGTGTCAGGAAGGACAAACTCTACGGGTCTCAGGAGCATCTGCAGTAGTGATGGGGACAGCAAAGCAACAAAGTGCTTGGCCTCAAAGGGGAGGCCAAGGGCATTTCTCTAGAAAACCCAAATAATAAAACACTTGCATTTCTTTTAGGTGTAGAGCACTAAACCACATCAGAATCACATTCTGCTTCTTGCCACGGTCTCAAACTTTAAAGCTTTTTTGGGTTTTTGTAGTGAGAGGAATCTTTCCTTCCTCATGCACCACACTCTGGGGGTTTTTTTTTCAGTTAACCTTAGTAAACTGATTACAATATACTTTCCTGTCCTCAGGGATGCCATTTTTCTTTCTTTCTGTGAAATATTTCTGCATTTTGTAATGAAGCACAGGAGGGCTTGATTTGTGTAAATTTTTTTTAAGATGAGCTCCAAGTTCTGATTTCAAGGCTCAGAGCATCTGCCTGTACAAGGGAGTGGGCACCATCCCACCTCATTTTTTCCAGAGCCTCATGTTTAGTGTTGGAAGAATAAAGTACTCCACCAAATTCTGCTTTGGGGACTGCTAGCTACCTGTAGTGCTTTGCCTGTTGTGTTGCAATATGCAGTGTGGAGTCACATAATCCTTGGTTTGAGAGGTAGTAATTATTGAGCAGATGCAGCACACGATGATAGTGAGGCTTTTAAGCAGCTTACTGATACTGCAGTTTAAAGAATCTTTACCAGCTATGGTAACATTACTTCTGGTTGCCTGTCTTAATTCATTTCAGATTAATCTGTCTTATAGTCAGAAGGGAAATAAATTGAGTCAGTAACTTTAAGAGTTATGTAAAATCTGTACAGTGCTAAGTAATTGTGTGGTTTTATGTATGCTGCCGAAATTGGAATGTCAATTTGACACAAATTCACCAAAACAGAATGCTGGATGATCTGATCTCTTCCTCAAATAAAAGCCTTGAAGCCTCTCTTTGTGTGCTGCTCAGGAGTTTACCAGTCTCCTTGTCTTCTTTCACAGGATGTTGTGGGCTTATTTATTTTGCCAGTAAGGCAATTAACCAAATCTGCCCACATTTGGGTGTGGGAGCACAGAGGAGTCTGTGCATGTGTGAATTACAGAGAACGATGGCTGGAGGTGTATGTCAATGTGCACAGGAAGAACATATCCCATTCCCAAACACTCATGTTGAACAAACAGCAAACTGAGTTGGATAAGGATAGGGCAAACCAGAAACATATAATTGTATCAAAAGCAAACAGACTAAAAGTGACTAAATATTTTGGCAGTGAGCCCTACTGAAGCAATTAGATTAAGTCTTTCTGTTACATTTCATGGGAAGGAAGAGAGGGCCTGGATTCTCCCATTCCCCTAAGCTCTTAAGCCAAAAATATGATTCTCTTTGACTGTTCAGAGCTGTTAAAAATCAGTAAAACAGGCAAGCCAGAACAGGATGAAGGATGCCAGTGCCAGCTATTAGAATTTGTTGTCTGCAACCCATGGATAAATCTTTTTGCTTGTTGAACTTTCTATAGTTTGTGACTGTTAGTTTTTCCTATTTATTTTAGGAAAAGGCCAGTGGAAACACCCTGGGCTCCCCACCCTGAGCTAAATAAATTGTGATTTCATCATGTTTTGGCCTTATCTCTGTTGTTCTTTATTCATTGCAAGCATTCAAATCTGTCCTGACTGTTTGTTCTGCTCTTTCACTGCATCCAACTGGAGCTTTGCAAATGTGGTTTAGGGCTTATTTGAATGTATGTTATCAGCTGCTCTGTATCAAAGTTCATCCTGTTTCCTTAGTTGCTTAATTCCTCTTAAACTTCTGGCTTTGTATGTTACTTACTTTAAAAAAAAAAACATTAAAAATGTACTTGTTTTTTTTTAATTTGAAATTTCCCCCCCTTTGTGGTTACTGTAAGATGCTAGGAACAATGAATATGGGCAATCTGAAATGAGAGGTATGGTAATCTTTAGGTCCACTACAGACAGAGAGTTTTGTGTCCATCACCTCACTGCTGAGAGTGGCTTCAGCACAGTCAAAGGTTTGTTCCTGAGGTTTCAATATGCACAGAATTGCTTTGCATGTAATTATGATCACTTCTTATTTAACATCAGCTGGCCTGACTGGACGTGTTGCTCTGTGACCTGAGCTAGATTGTATGGTTCTGCCCTGGCAGAGGGGTTGGACTCGATGGTCTCTTTGGGTCCCTTCCAACCCCTGACATCCTGTGATCGATTTCTTTGATTCTTTTGCAGGAGATTTTGCCCTGAAAGTCTATGTACCTACTACTCTTCTTCATTGCAATTGAAATTAAACTAAAAGGCAAACTTCAGTGCAGTGCATGTAACCCACTGTGTTGTGTAGTATCATCAGCAAAGAGAAGATGACCACTTTGTCACTGATCTATCCACAGTGAAAGTTCACAAGAAAATACTCTTTACCTTAAAGGCCAAATATGTCACTTTGGCTTTTGTGCCTGGGACAGCATTTTCCCATGGTAGCTGGATGCACAGACACTATTTCAGTCTTAAAAGCTGAATAGTTTTGATAAAAGGTGGTTATCATTGTTATGTTCTGCTGTCTGGTGTGTAGCTTACTGCCTTGACCCTAGTTTGTGAAATGAAATTAATGGCATGAAGTGTGTGGTTATCTCATTCTCTAGATGAGTGTTCCACATCCACTGAGATGGAGCCCCAGGCTGCTTTGTGAGGCAAGCTTTGTGCAAAGCAAGCATGTTTGGAGGACCCAGCCATCAAGTTTAGCGGTGTTCAGGGTAAGGGGGATTGAAGCAGGGAGGAGCTGTCTCTGATTTTAATACTGATCTCAAGATAGGGTAGGTCAGAGAGCACGAAGAGGAAGCCTGTTCCTTTGGGAATGCTGGCTCAGTGCAAATGGCTGTTACAGCAGGAACCTGCCTCAAGACCTGACTCTGACCCCTTATTAGTTTCTGACAAGACTCACTGCTTGCACAGCTCCTTCTTCTGTGACCTTGACCTCTGCAAAGATACTTGCAGAATGAACAAAAATAACCATCACCCTGGTTCTCGCCAAAGCTACATGTTTGCTTGCTTGCAAAAAAACCCAAACAACCCAAAAACCAACACAAAAAAAGCATCGAATAACATGTGCCACCTGGAAGAGAACAGACAGTTTCTTTTTTTTTCTCTTAAGTATGTGCTTGTGAACACAAATAATAGATATTATGATAATAATGCATCACCTAGAAAACAGCACTTCAGTGTTTCTGCCTTTGCTAGTTGGTGAATTAAAGCAAAGTAGCAAGGATTGAGGGGAGCATCCTGTGGGAGGAAAATACAGTGCTTTCTGCCTTTTCACAGGAGAGTTGAGATTTACATTTGAAAACATTTAGTTCATCAGCTTTTGTGTCTTCATTTTGCCATTGAAAAAGTAGGTGAAATGGGATAGGTTGGCTGTGAAAAGGCAGAAGAACAGAACTAGAGCACAGCCAGTGTTTGGTTTGTTAAAACAGGCCACGCAGATGTCTGTGCAAGGATGCCAAAAGACTAACTCTCAGCAAAGTTTCAGGGTTTCAAACTTTCTGACAAACCCTAGTGGTGATTTGATGCTGCCTTAAGAGGGAAAATTCACTTTAATGAAGCACAAGTGCTGTTTCCTGTAGCACTTTCTGTAAAAGCATTTTCAGTCTGAAGGCTTGACCTATCCTGAACCTGTGGAGCTTTTGAGACCTAATGAGAATGGATGCACATGGGATGCTTGAACGTGGGAGTGATCAGACAAGCATGGGTAGGGAGTATGGGGGCGAGATGTGAGCTTTTCAAAGATTTCTTTTTTTGTTGTTTTGTTTTTTCTTGAGGATTAGGTCATGAAGCTGCCATTAGCACTAATGGGAATTTGTGTGGCTTAATCTTCATAAACAGCATTAACGTGCACCCTGCAGTACTTAATATGTTAACGTATATGAAAACTGGCTTTCAGCTAGCACATTTGAACAAGGCAAGATGGGGTTTTGGAGGTCATTATTACCACACATTAAAGTAAAATTTATGTTGCAACTCAGAACTCTCAAACAGATGGAGCTGGAATTGCTCCCAGCATCTGGTCAGAACGCCAGAGCTTCCTTGGGAAAGGGAGAAGCAGAGTAAGAATTCAAACCAGCCCTCCTCTCCTTTTAAGTAAGCCCATACCATGCGAAGAGAGGAAGCTGTGGTATGAAAAAAGCTTTCTTGGCTACCTGGCACATCCTATTGTTTCTTTCCTGGAGGATTTAAAATGAACAGGATGGTCTCCAGGCCTCTTGCTGCTAGGGTGAGGGTTTGCAGGGAAGCTGCTCTTGCGGATGGGGGAGACAAACCCTCCAGCCTCTTGCTGTCTGCCAGAGGTGCAATGCTGATATCTAAGGAAATGCAAGGCTTGAGGTCTTTACCACATAGCAGAAAAGCAATGTCTTGGGCTGAATGAAAAGTGGGGAGTTGCTAAAGGAGTGTAGTTTCAGCTGTAAATCTGAAATGGTGTGGAGGGCTTTGAGGCAAGGTGCCTGCGCAGACATTCTCCAGGCTTTTTTCCCTGACTTGAAAGCTGTGCTGGGTGTTGGTTAGCACTAACCTGGGAAGTTGTGGGGTTGATAGTGAAGGAGTCAGACTGACCTGCCCTCCACAAAAGGACAGTGAGTCACCTCTCTATGCAAACTCTTGCCTCTGCACTGTCTCCCTCTTGATAGCTGTGTATAACTGTCATGTGGTAAACCTTCTTTGTCAAAATAAAAGACTGGGAGAGTTATGGCCTTGATATTTTCTTGGAGGTGTGATTACCTCTGCGTTTGCTACATGTAATTCAAAATCTTGCTCTCTGTTTCTTGATGTGCATTTTAATGCTGCTACATTTCCCCCCTTTCATGAGGAAAAGCCACAAGCATTACCTACTAAACCAGGAATTTTTGTAGTCTGTAAACCACACTGTAAATGTTAACCTGACCATTTAAATAGAAAAAGGCCTGCTACCCATAATTAGCCTGTGCCACTTGGATATTTAAAGAATTTAAGAGAAATTAATTTCATCTGTGAGGCTTTCTTTGTAAGTAAAGGGTAAACCAAAAGGAATTTCCTGGGGTTGCTGCATGGATCGGATCTGAAGAGCATTTGGGGTGGTGATGAGTTTAAAACACTGTGAAAAGTGAACTTTAGGCACAAAAATTGAGGTCATTAGAATTTCTTTGTGCTGACGAATGATTGCATATGGACTAAAGCAAGGAATTTGTCTGGATATGTGCCACTGCCTCCTACCTCACTCTTCATGGGAAGCATTTTCTTCCAAACATAGCAGAGTGGAAACTCACAGCCTGAAAGTGCTCATGGTTTAGATGCCTTTACAATCACCGTGCAGACGTGAGGGGAGGATGTTTAAAATGCTTAGGTCTTGACCAGGATCCTGCTACGTAGTTCAGGGACTCTGACATACAGCAAATGTGCAACAGAGTTTAAACAAAAAGCCTAATGAGCTGCCTAATCAGACTGGGTTGTAATTTAGTCAGGAATGGTGCTTTATTCATGAGGGTGAAGGCTAGAGAAGAAATTTGTAGATCAATGCAAGTCTGATTTTTGGGTTTTACTTTTTTTTTCCTAAAGGAAGTCTTTTCAGACAAGTAGAAGAGGAACCTCAACTAAGGCTATAGTGCTCTTTATATCAGATGCAGGACTTACTGTAAGGACAGAAATCATGGCTCTTTTTGTGGATGTGGACTGTTTCTTCCCACTTGTACCATTGTAATGCCAGTGAAGGAACTATGTGTATTAGCAGCCTTGGGCTCTTGTTAATTCCCATCTTTGGTCTACTATAAAATATTCTTCCACAGGTTATAATTAATGGCAGCCCTTCTCCCCCCCCAGTAATTAAAGGGCATCTGCTTTTCATCAGAGTCATAGCTTAGTTAACTCCAGAGCCATCTTTTTCCAGAAGCTGTCCATAGGCTCCTAGAATGCTGGGATGTGCCTGTTGAAATTGCTTGCTGCAGCCCATCCTTGCTTGGGAAGATTAACGGAAATAGAGCCCTGAGTTGTCCGGTTTGGCAGTCAAGATGTGGAAAGTGCCATCTGCATAGCAGCTGCTGTTCCTCTGGCTTCAATTAATTTATCTCATATTGCATAATAGCCAACATTTTTTCCTTTTATGCACAGTTTGACCTTCTGGGGCCATTATTTTCCGTTGGGTTGTGTAGGTGGTTGGTTTTTTTCCCTTCCCCTTTGTCTCTCATTTAGCAAGCCTCATTTCAGGTTGTGCTTTTAGGTCCTTTTGCAAAATTTCTGCCACTTTGATCTGGTTTTGCACAGTCTGGCTGAACATGTGCTCATGGATAGAGAGGGCTCAGCCACACCCTCTTGCACGTTTGTGAGCAGTCCGTGGTGTCCTGTTTCTCTTTTCTCACCTCTGTCCCCAGGAGCTTGTTAGACTCCCAGCCCTCTGATGGATTAAGATAAGGTCTGCCAGAGGCTCCTTTTGAGACATATAATAGGGAGGGAAGTAGAAAGTGGCTGCTGATGAATTTGTCTTGGAAATGCAAATGGTCAGTTTTGTTGATTTTGGGCAATCTTGAGAGTTAGTTCATTGAAACTCCAAATTTCCTGTGGCCCCAGCGGTTTCGCTCTTTATCGGCTTTATTCCAAAAGCAAACCCCAAACAACAAACCAGCTCAGTTGGACAGCACTGCAATGCAACATCTGTTTGACAAAAAGCATCAGTGTTCATGAATATTATGGTTATGAAATGGTTGCTCAGAAACATAACCCCCCAGCTTCTACAGTTTTGCTCCCCAAGTATAATGTAATTTGAGGAAGAGGAGAAGGGGAGTAAATCCAGAGGGAAAGGAATGCAGCTTGAAAGTAGCCCACTTCTTCAGCTGAAGAGTTTTTCTCCTTACTGTTGCCTAGCTGGAAATAGCTTGGAGGATCTGCACTAGGTTCATTCAAACTACTATTCCTAACCAGCTGGGATTTTTTTCCCCCCTGGAAACTAAGTGTCTCTTGCTGCTTTCTTGCAGCATGTAGCCATTTTGCATATGGTATATTGACTGGAAGTTAATGAGGAATGCTTTTGACTTTCTTCCCCTCAGATATGAAAGTGGGTCTGTCCCATTCCCCCAGACTTAATCTTTGTGGGGTTTTGTTGTTGTTGTTCTTGTTTGGTTGTTTGTTTTTTTTTTCCCTCTTGGTGGATGGGAATTATTTAAATTACTTAAACTTTTATTGTACCAATGAGCAGATCCTCCTTCACAGGTCACTCCCAAGACCTCTCAGAAGGCAAAGAACCATGCATGGAGCACTAGAACCAGGAGACAGATAAAAGGTTAATTCTTTGGATTGTCCTGTATTTGTTCACATTTTTTGCCACAGTCAAAAGCCTGTTACAGCTCCAGAGCCCTCTGTCAATCCTGATCTATTGCATAAACCAAAACCAAACCAAAACCAACTATAGATAGGGAGCTTTCTCTTCTGTTTCCTAGGGTTTGTTGGCATTCATAGGTTATAGGTGCTTATAACTGGCTTTGAGATGTAAAAGAAAACATTTTCACTTTGAATCAAAGAAGCATATACAACCTGTCATTTAAAATACACTAGGGAAATTACATTAAAGTAACATTTCCATGCAGAAGAAAAGAATCCATCAAGTTATTGATGGATTCTTCAGATGTGCTGAGTACTTTTAGGTGCTGCTGCTGACTTCAGTAGCACGCTAGTGCTCACAGGTTGGAAGTTTTAATCCTATTTGTACTTTATATTTAGCACTGGTTTTAGATGTGGTTTTTTACTTATTTGCATAATTGTAGGAAATTGCCCTGTTCCCCTGTGAGGCACATGTGGAGGGCCAGAGAGAGGTGGCCCCATGTTTCAGAGGACACAGGCAACTGTGAAGCTCATTTGGGCAGCTGCATTAGGGTGTTTCTGTTGTGCCAGCAGCAAAAGGGTCTGCAGCTCCATTCAGGGAGCCCACAAGACTTATGGAGCTTTGCAAGGCTAAAGAGTCCTGCTGGTGGGGAGGTGGGAAATAGACAGTAAAGACTTCCTCAGATTTAATGTGAAATGCCCATGTGCTGCATCTCATTCGAGCAGGCTGACAGGAAAACTCCTTTTGTTAAGCCCCGGGATAAAGCGTATCACTGGTTTGCTTGCTTTGTCTCTCCCCGGAGTTTTTTGGAGAGGATACAAGAGCCTTATGCTCTTACCAAGGGAAGGGGGAGAGGAGGTCAGGGTGCTTTCACCATTTTTCAGACTCTTCCTTTTGGTATGAAAAAGAACCCGAAACATTATTTGCAAAGATTATTTTGTGCTATGTGCTGCTGGACAAGTGCAGGACTGGAGTCAGTTTGGTCTCAGCTGATGGTGATTCCTGTTTGGCTGCATGAGTGGCTGGGCCATGGGAATCCCTTCTGTTCTCTGACAGCCCTAGGAAGGGAGGATCTGACATCTCCACACTCACAGCTTTTCTCTGCCTTCCATTGCTGCCTAACACCAGCTGAAAATGACCTAAAAAATGAGACAAAGATACTAGGATGCAAGCAGCAGCATAGTGGGAGAAAAAACACTACATACAAGGTGTCTCTCTCATCCCTGAAAATTGAAGCTTCTCCCACCTGCAGCCTTCAGTTTAATCTCAGTATTTTAAATCTGCCTTTTGCTCAGTGGTTTTGAGCCTAGACCTTTAGATAGGAAGGTAAGGGAATAAAAATATCTTTGTGTGCAGGTTGTGTTTGCAAAATCAAACACTTCCTCTCCCACTCTCTCTTAAACCAAACAGATCCCTCCCACGAGAAAACTGGCAAATCTCAGAACTGATCTCAACCCTGTTAAAAGTGTCAGACCAAAATAAAGACTCCCATGAGTGAGAAGGAGTGTGAAGAAGCGAGGGAGCAAGAAAACCCCCAACTTCCATAGGAAGCTCTGCTTGCTTGGGAGGTGCAGGAGATGTCAGCTTTCACTCGACACCCGGTTTCTTGCCCCTGCTCTGACCATGAATGTCTGTACCTTTGATGAAGTGACTTGATTTTTTTTTGCCTGTATTTTTAATCAATTGCACATTTGCTAATATGAACACCAATACTTTAGTCTTAAACACTGGGTTTAGCCCCATGGAAAACCACAAACAATGAAGAATTAAGTGAAGATGGGTTTGTTGATACTGTTTTCTGCCTGGTGTTCTAGGGGAAACGAGTCAAAGAGAAAGGAATTACTGTTTCATATAAACTGAATCCAACCAGCCAATTGGTATCACGTTTGATTATTTCTAAACTGGCAATCAGTGCATTAACCTGAAACTGTTACTAACCTGAAACATTACTGTGAAGATGATCACCTCCTCCGTCTCTCTGATCAAGAAGGAAAATCTCAGGGCAAACATGAGATACAATGTGATTGCTACTTGTGTTACCTTTTCCCAAGGTTTTGTATTTGAGGTGGGGGAAGATGAAGTCAAAGGGGAGAGTGAGAAACAAATGTTGCCAACTGGAATGAGTCACAAGTTAAGCGCATTGCTGGGAGTTCAGGCTTTCCACGGTGGGAACCAGAGCCTCTGTTCTGCTGGGAGAAAAAGTCAGTTTTGAAGCTATCTCAGATGCTGGTTACTCACGTTTTCCAGCAGTGAAGGAAAATTTTTCTGCTCTACTCCCCTTGAGTCTAAAGGCAACTGTGTGGAGCAGTTTTCCATCCTGGAAAACTTGAAATCAATGCAGAGTGTGTGCGTGGGGGGGCTGGGCGGAGGAGGTGGGTAGGGTGGGCAGGAGAATCGTTCTTTACATCATCTTGTAGGTGGTGTTGGCCCTTAGGAATATGATGCTCCCTTCTGACCAAAGGGCTAGAAGGAAACTGTGTGCTTACAAAGTTCTACCCAAACGAAAAACAAATATGAGGATTTGATCTAATGTGGGTCAGAAGGCTTAAATGTGTTTCAGATGGGAACAAACTGTCAAATGCAGTTACTTCTGTTGGGTGCTTCTGCTGTGCCGGCAGCAAAAGGGTCTGCAGCTCCATCCAGGGAGCCCACAAGAACTGTGGAGCTTTTCAAGGCTAAAGAGTCCTGCTGGTGGGGAGGTGGGAAACAGACAGTAAAGACTTCCTCTGATTTAATGTGAAATGCCCATGTGATGCATCTCATTCGGGCATGTTGGGCAGCTGTCAGAAAACCCTAACCCAACCCTTTAAGCTTCCACAGAATAAACCAGCTTGCTGAGTATTTCAGGGGGTAAGGGGAAAACCTGATTTGCAAGAGAAAAGAGATCTCTGCCATGTTACTGGCACAGGCTTGCACTGATCCTAGCTGCTTCTATTTACTTTTTTCCTTTATGTATCTTCTGTCATGTAGCATATTTCTAGACAGCTTCTTTCTTTCTCTGAGCCCTGCACAAAAACATTTAATTGAAAATGAATGTAGAAACAGCTGATATTCGGTGGTGTTCAAATGTTGGATTCACCTTGTCTGCTGGGCTCTGAGTTACACTAGTGGAAAAATGCTGGCTGTGTTTCATCACATCTGACTGTTGACGAAGTTAGCTGCATTTTGGCTGTTTCCAGATGTACAAGATACAGTAAAATGAGCATTTCCTGTAGCAAATTAAGACTTTTTGGCTCTGTGGTGATCTTGGCTAAAAGAACTTGTTTGCACTGGGGATTTGGCCAGATTGTGCTGGTCAATACAGACAATAAACTGAGTTAACAGAGCAGATCTCCTGATCCACCGTGAATTCCTCTTACTCTTCTAATTAGTGAATTTTGAGAATTGCAGCTTCTATTGTGGTTGGTGTCTGTGATAACGGCTCTAGATACACCCACAGTTACACAAAGCCCAAATGCCTTACAGCATTTCTTAGCCAGACTGAACTAGTTAAGATAAGCCTCTCTGGAAGTGGGGGATGCTGAATGAAATGCCTGAAGGAGCCTCTTTCCTGGGCAAAATCCCTAGCTGTCATGAACAGACACTGTAGTCAGGTACACATAATACGACTTTGGCAAAGGGTCTGGCTCATCACCCGAGGGCTTGCTGGCTTGCAGGTAAACTGTCCAGGCAGCAGACCTGTGACTGACTGCCTCCCACCCTTAAGCTGCTGAAGACAGGAGTGCCTACTGGGTTATGTTTTAGGGTCATACATTCATGGAATTCATATAATGTCAGGTTGGAAGGGGCCTCATGAATCATCATGGCCAACCTTTCCTGGCAAAACAAGATGACCCAGCACCCTGCCCAGCTGAATCTTGTAAGTGTCCAGCATTGGAGAATAATTCTTCATAGTACTAATTGATTCCCAGGGGTGGAATCTGTGCATGTATATGGACTGTAGGATGCTGTCCTGCAGCTGCTGCTGCTGTGCGTTATCAGACCTGGGGTCTCACGGGGAGCTCGGGTCTGCCCTTTGGTGTCCCTGCAAGTACTTACCAAAGGGGTGCTACCTGTTTTAAGCAGCAGATGAGTGGCTGTGGTGGATACAAGAAGCAAATCTGGAAAACTGCTGTTTTAACCTGAGGTCGCTGATGGGAAGTGTAAGTAAAGATAACATGGAGAGCAGAGGAGCTGGGTCAAAGCAATTCTGCCTCTTGACTTGAAATTTACTGCTTAAAAAGCTTTTAAGTGCTGTTAGGGCAGGCACAGTGAAAAAAAAAAAGCAGCTTGTCTACAAGCCCTGGTTATGATTGGGTATCTGTATCAGAAAGGTCTCCAAAACCTGAGAGTAGCATTGACACTGTAAATACCTGACATTTGCTGAGCTTTAAAGGAGAAGGTAATGTGCCTCTAGGAAAAAAACTACTCATGGAGCTACCCAGCTATGAGAGCTGGAGCATAGGGAATTGTTTTCAAGCTGGTGCAACATTTAGGACTTTTTAAAATGTTGCCAACTTGGAAATGATTTAAAAAAGTTCCACCCATTCTGTTGGACACAGTAAGCTGGCCTCTGTGGCAGCTGGGGGTGAGTAAGGCCTCCTGACCTGGCCTGAGGCAGGATGGGTCACAGCAAGACCAAGCTGATCTCACCTGAGTTTAGATATCCAAGAGAGAAACATCTGTGCTCCATGTCTACAAATCTACTACAGTCAGTGCAGAGACACAGTGGAACTGTGGAACTGATGGAACAGTTTCATTTCTGTCACCTGTTTTGAGGTGGAAGAGCCCTAGAGCTGTGCTGGACCTATGAGACTTTGGGTACCGGGAGACCCAACCAGGGATGAAAGATTTTGCCACTGAGACTGCAAGTCACACACACACATATATATAAAAGCAAGGATCTAACAAGCTGTGGTTGCCCCCCAGCCAAAGCAGCAGTTGCTGAAAGATAAAGCTGATGTAGATGTGAAGTTTTGAGCTTCAGAACATGACAGGAGAGACAGTGAATTCCCTGCTCCCTCTCTACCAGAACCTGTGCTCTCGCGTAACAGTAGAATTCCAAAGATTTCCGTGAAGATGGCATTCAGAGATTACAACTGCAACTGTCTCTCCTCTTGTCATCCTTGGTGTCGTTACTGTTGAAGGTAGTCTACCCTGTACTAGAGCCACCTTAGCTGCTACCTGGAAGGAAGTTATCTGCCTTGCAGTGATTATTTTTTCTTAAGGCAAAGGGGTTACAAAGTAGGTGCATGTAAAGTGTCAACAATGACTCTGCAGGGAGCTGAGAGCTTGGAAGGCCTGGGGAGAAAATGCTGTGCTAATACTGTATGAGGCATGTAAGCTATGCCTTGTTTAAAGAAGATGCATGTGTCCCTGAGGAGTAGAGTAAATGGGGCAAAGGGAAAGCTGGGGCCAAGTCGTAGTGTGGCTTTATCTGTCTCCTTCAAAGATGCAAACTGGTGTAAAGAAGGTAGTCTCTTTGGGAATACCTTAAAAATAATAATAATAATTTACAGTTATCTGCTGTTACCAGATCCCTTGGCTATTCAAAGCAAAGCTTAAGACTTACAATTGTAACTAAGCCCTTTTAGTTTTAAGAAAAGAAAAATCAAAAGGTTTCATTATGTAGGGCTGGTGGAGGAAGGATATCTCTTTATCTCATTTGTCCTGCATTAACAGAATGTAAAAGACATTCAGAATTTATCCAACCGGGGACTTCATTGATATCTCACCCAAAAGCCTCAAATCCTTAGGACCTGCCTAGATTGCATTTACCTCTGTAAATAATCCCATGCAAATCAATTTGCTTTCATGACTAGACTAAACAGGATTTGTCTGTAATTAGCATGAAGTGGAACAGATTGCAGGCATGCTTATCTTCTAATATGGAGGTGCATCCAGCAGAGGTTGGACACTGTGCTGCTTCATCTACAAGAGCAGGGATAGCAGGACTGGTGGCTACCGGGAAGCTTTGGCCAATTGGAGAACCTCGGTCCCTTGTCATCATTCTCTGGTAAATGCTGTAACAACAAGCAGACCTCAGAGTACTTTGCTAAATCAAAACAGGGCAAGATAAAACCTCATGTGGGATTAAAGTCCCTCTGGTTTGTTTTATTCCATCACAGCACTGAATGCAGAGATTAATACCATCGCGGTTGTTCTTAGCTGTGTTGCATTTTTTCAGATTAAAGCCAGTGGTACTTCAAACTCAAATTGTCAAGTACATTTCATCTTTAATTTATTTATTAGTTCTAATGCATTATTATTTAATATTTGATCTCCCAGTTGGCTGTAAGTAGCTTCTTCCTCCTACTTGATTCCCCGAAGTGGTAGCAGTTTACTTACTGGATTATTCTTCATTTGTGTTTGTTATGCTGTCAAGATGAGGACAACTTTATTTTATGGTTTATGACAACTGATGCTCTTCCATGGGGGGTAAATGTTAAGCAGTGATGGTCCCACACACATATCATCACACTGAGTGGATAGTTTTTAATGTGCCAGTGTATGTCGTCTCTGGATGATGCCTCTAGGTGCATTTGGGTGGGTCTCTGTCTCTGTGCTGGCAATGAGATTCGTTTGTGTCCATAGGAACTGAGAAGACATTTGGCTACCTTGTGGCCACAGCTCATGTGTGAAAGCAGTCTTCACCTTAAGTTGGCTTCCTAATGTTGTGTGTTGGATCTGAAGTATATTTGATTATAGTCCATCAGAATGAAGGCTTTGGTTTTCCTTTGTAGGGTAGATTGTTTTTTCTGAGTTGTTAGGCATCTCTTAGTTTCTTACTTGCTTTGGCAGGGATGACAGCTCTCATGTCCAGGGAGGGATTTCCTTCTCATACAGGTTGGAGGAGTGTTGTAGGCCTTTACACTGAAGATAATAAAATGGTTTATTAATCTTTATTTTTTTTTTTTATTTATAATGCTTTTATCAAGCCTCTACATGATGGATGGATAGAAGGGTGAAGAAACTGCTGAGGGGCCTGGAACACACACCCTGTGAGGAGAGGCTGAGGGAGCTGGGGTTGTTTAGCCTGGAAAAGAGGAGAGGTCTCTCAGGGGAGAGACCTTATTGCTCTCTGCAACTACCTGAAGGGAGGTTGTAGCCAGGTGTGGGGTGGTCTGTTCTCCCAGGGAACCAGCAACAGAATGAGGGGACAGAGTCTCAAGCTGTGCCAGGGGAGGTTCAGGCTGGATATTAAAATAGAATAGCATAGAATAGATATTAGAATAGCATAGAATAGATATTAGAATAGAATAGAATAGAATAGAATAGAATAGAATAGAATAGAATAGACCAGGTTGGAAAAGACCTTTGAGATTGAGTCCAACCTATCACCCAACACTATCTAATCAACTAAACCATGGCACCAAGCACCCCATCCAGTCTCTTCCTAAACACTTCCAAGGAAGAAGTTCTTCACAGAGAGAGAGATTTGCCATTGGAATGTGCTGCCCAGGGAGGTGGTGGAGTCACTGTCCCTGGAGATCTTCAAGAAAAGCCTGGATGAGGCACTTAGTACCATGGTCTTGTTGACTGGATAGGGCTGGGTGATAGGTTGGACTGGATGATCTTGGAGGTCTCTTCCAACCCGGCTGATACTCTGATTCTCTGATTCCAGCACGTATTCTGGTAAGTGTTTGCAAGAAGTAAATCCTGTGTCTCTGAGGACACTGTGCTCTTGTCCGCACAACTCGAACCTAAGTCGTGTTATGATAAAAAAAGATCAGTGAGATCAGTAAAACAGCATTGAGTTTACTTATGCAAAACTAACATGAAAAGTTGGCCTTTTACAAAGGTTAACTTTTGCTGGCAAAGTGCATGTGGAATAGATGGATAATGATAGCATTTTCATGGCACTTTGCTCTTCCAGCGTTTGGTAAAACCTATAGTTGCTATTATTCAACTTGGGACACAGAAAGCCTTGGACTTTCTCTTGCACTGAATGAAGTTAGCAGCAAAATAATATAAAATTTAGCAGGAGTTAAATTTGTTCAGGGATGAGTAAACCTGGGGGGTTTTTGTTTCTGATTTGGAGGCTGCTGGCTCTAAAGCTGAGGGTTTAAACAAACAAAAATGGAATGGCAATATTATGAGATTTATTTACACAGTATATGCAGTGAGCTGTTAACTGAGTTGGCTGAACAAAATAAAATTGAATGTATTTGATGTATTGATATACATAAATAAAACTGAATTTGATAAGCTGGCTGCTAGTATTTACAATTACTGCATGGGTGTAAATAGAAGTCTGGTAGTCTATAACCTGTGCAGGATTCCCTGTGGGGCAGAAGTCCACCATGTGCTAACCAATGATATAAGCTCTTGATAACCTCTGATACCGAAGGAAAAGCATCTAACCGATGTGATGTGATAGCGAGTGTTTTGGGTAAGAGGCAGGAAATGAGTCAGCACTTAATTATCCAGGTTTGACCTTGGGATGGGGATGTTGATTTTTCAGTTTTATTAATAATGAGCACTTAATATTCACAGCTAAACCTGCAAACAACAGAAAGGATATTACAAGCAGGTTTCAAATCTGTGTGCAGAAATGAGCAAACCAGAAATTTTTATGCCTGCTACTGGATAACCTAAATAATTTATTTAGCTTTAAGGAATAACCTTTGAAGTGAAAAGTGACAGCCAGATGAAAAATGGCCTGAAGCATGGAACTGAAGAGCTTCAACACACAGTAAATTTTCAGTTTGTTTTGTTGGTGGTGGTGTTTTATTTATTATTATTTACATTTTTAAAGTTGGGCCACTTTGTATTTTGCAAATCCAAACCCTCCTGCTTATGTTTGTAGGCTCCCAAATACCTGCCTGTGAGTATCTGTGCCGCTCTTGCCAGCAGGGCGGCCTCTGGCTCTTGTTAATGGTCAGGGCATACCCAAGCAACAGGCTGCGCCTTGTGTCCGCTGTGCCCTGCCCTCCTGACACCCCAGGCACCCGGCAGAGGCCTTTCTGGTTTGGGGCCAGCTGCCACCTCCCGCTTCGATTATTCCCTGGGCCGCTCAGCCTGACAAAGGCAATTTGAAGTGAAGTCTGGTGCTACAATGGAGCTGTCTGAAATGAATGCAAGCCTCCAGGCGAGGAGGCTGCGCTTGCTGCAGCACCTCTCTGGCCCCATGTGCCAAGCTTGGCCCTGTGGATCGCGGAGCTGGGGAGCCCAAATGCAGGGATGTCTTGGGCATCCTTTGCCTGGCTCTCATTTTCTACAGCTTCTCGCTGATACTAACACAGATCTGTCATGGAGGGCCATTGGAATCTGCCATTTCTAGGGTGGAGATCCTGGCCCTGCCAAGGGTGGTGAGCAGCTGGCTGCTGAGCCTGAGCACACGCCCTGGGGCACAGCCTGCAGACCCTTGCCCCGAGCAAGGGAGGAGTGGGCATGGCAGAACAGTGGCTGTGAAGCAAAACAGAAACCCTCTGTGTGTGTATCTAAAAGGGGAGAGAAAGGAAAACAATGGTTCTCTTCCAGCCATCAGATGGGCAGATGGGAAGAGTATCCAGTGGGTAAGACTGGAGAGATTAGCTTTTAAAGCTTATGTGGCTTTCCTCAGTGGTCATTGGCTCATGTGTGGAATGGTGTTCACACAGATGGACCCCTGAGATGAGCACTGGTGTTTGAGAGGCACTGCACCCATGGGCATAGCTTGTCCGTGTCACTACTCACGTCCCTGTCTGCATCCCAGCCACAGGATTGCAAGGACCATCAGGAATATCAGCTGCCATGCTGAGCACCTCCTTCCTCTTCAGTATTAATACTTCACACTAATTACTAATCTGTCTTCAGTGCCATACAAACCTCAGGGCTGTTGCACTCAGCAGGACCTGACTGACGTGGATCAAGAAATCATACTTGTCTTTGTGCATGTTTTGGCCTATCTGTCAGGTCTAGATTAATTTTTTTTTAGTTGTTACTGCAGGGTTCAAAACTGCCTCTTCTTTTACTATTATTGAGGTAGTTGTAAATTTCATTAGGACAGCTCTAAATGTGCAGTAAAGACTAGCACAGCTTTATTGATATATCTGTTCCTCTTCGTGGTGCTTTCCAAATCTGATGTGTTTTGCCCGAATCCAAAGCTGAAGGGGGAATGAAAAAATCTCTACTTCCACTGTTTTCTCTTGCTGTCTTTCTTTGTAGCATGTATATTGTGAACACCACAGTTTGCTGTTGCAGCTGGCAACCATAAGTCAGTTTGCGTGAGAGTGGAGGTGAGAGGTCGATGGGAATCTGGCTCAAGGAGCCGGTGCCCTGGATCTATATGCATCCATTGACAGGGAACCAAGTATTGCTGCACAAGCAGAGCTTAGCATGCGGTGGCTCAATCCGCAACAAATTTTCCCGTCCAGGTTTACAAACCCTTGGAACGGGGCTTAAAAATGGAATTTCTAAACAGCTCCAGCGCTGTATGAACGGTGGCTCTGTTATAATAAGAAACTAGCAGACAACTGCTCCTTCTGCTGTTGTGTGCCTCTCTGCATGGGGCTGCCCTCGCAGCAGGACCTTGTGTCTGTGCAGGCTATAATGAGATGGAGCTCTGACTGGTTTTGTTTATGAGTGAAGGGCAGGGCTTGGAAAAAAAAGTCCACTTGCTAGCGGTGGACTTAAGTTGTTTGACCAGAAAGGAAGAATAAGGCATAAAATCACCCTGCTTCTCTCTTTTTTCTTTCTTTTTCTTTTCTTTTTCTCTTCTTTCTTTTTTCCCCCCTTTTTTTTTCTTTCCTTTTTTTTGTGTGTGTAAGTTTTAATTAAAAAGAGGAAGGTCTGTCCTTTCTGTGCCAAGACGGCCTTTCCAGTTAATTTAAAAGGCATTAGTGAGTTCTGCTGAGGTCTACAAGTAGGTGACTCTTCTGTCACCACTGCTACTCATTCCTTTCCCAAGGAGTAAGAAAGCTAAACTGATAAAACTCTGCCATCTGATATGGCATTGAAATTAGAATTGCACAGGACATGTATTGGAGGGGAAAAAAATTAAAGTCTTGCTAAGAAAACAAAGTGAACGGCAGTTTGGAATGTGTGTAGGAGCTGTGTGAAGGATCAGAGGACTATCAGGGTTGTATCTCAAACTGGGTTTCCATAGTGGTCACCCAGAATTTGCTCTAAAGAAGTGGAAGATCATCAATTCAATTCTGGCCCTGATTTACATCTCATTGTTAAAAAGCAAATCTAGCTGAAGTGAATAAAGTGATTTCCATGCCATGGGAGTAGCTCCCAGATCTCTCTTTCTCCCCAGCAGCTGCATAAAGAGTCATTTTAGAAAGACCTTTTCCCTAATAAATAGCAAAGCAATCTCATAAAGAAAGTAATGTGCTTCTTAGGCTCAGTAACCATATTGAATTAAATGTTATGCACACTGTAATTACATTTCCCTGTCAGTTGCATTAATGTGAATTTCCTTGATTAATTTTTCACGTTAGTTGGTATTAGATAGGTAGGAAGTTTAAGATCCCCCTAGACCTTGTCTATCAGCCTGGCTCAGTTAGCAGAGGAAGGGTGAAGCTCAGCACAATCAGTGTGATTTCATTAACTCAACCACTTTAATAAGCACCTTGGAGCTTGGTCTCTCCAGTCATTTGCAGTCAACCTATACAAAACAGTACAGTGTGAATCCCTGTGCTGTGCAGGGAGCAGGCCTGTCAGGTGTGGGGTGCAGCACTTAGAGGGAGTGTGAATGCCCAAATCCACATGTGCTGTAGAAGTTTTTACACCCCAGTGCTGGCAGTGTGGTGAGCCTGTGGGATGCAGCTCTGGCCATGCTTCCTGCACCACGTTCAGAGTGGCACAATGAGTGCAAAGATTGCGTGGATTATGTCATTGCCAAGGATGCAGAGCGGCAGTTTGAGAGCAGGGGTAACAGATGATGTTACCAAGGCAGGGTAATGCACTGCTCACATACACTTCCTAGTTTAAAGCTGTTCTCTCACAGTTATCATCCTAAATGTCAGCTCAGAGCTTTTACCAAAAGCTTCCAGTTCATTGTGCTGTGCAGGCTCCGTTTACCTTTTGAGGAATTGAATTCTGGTCTCAGCCACATGGAGAGTATTCATTCCTCAAACAGGTGTGTGGATGGCTGGTTACTGTACCCCAAGATCTTACAATGTAGCACAGATTGTCTTGAAAGGAGTTGATGTTGATATTCAAGTCTGACCTTCTCTGAATTAATAAAATTCCTGCAGCTATATTAGAGAGGAAGCTGGAGTCATTTGCACAGTGGGGGGGCTGTGCATTACAGCTCTGCTTCTTTTTGCTTGGTGTCTGCAAACTTTATATTAAGCCTCTGTTCTTGATTCATCTCTCAAACATCTGTGTTAACTCATGGGGCTCCGGGGAGTCCCGGTGTAAGTGTGAAGCAGGAGTTAACTGAAACAATCTCAGTTAAATAGGAACCCTTCTTCTTGTGTAAATTGGTCTGGATTACAGTGATCCAAATAAACAATCATTTGTATGCATACATCCTGCATCACTATTTCTATTGCACAGATCTTGGGAGACGAAAAAAGTCTGTTCAGTATCTCCTCCGAAGGAAGAAAGGGGAGCAGGGTTGTGGAAAATTTTTTCAAGACTGGGAGTCTGTTTCATGTTACAGTGGCTTGCCCAATTTGATACAACATTACTTAAATGTGGGTGCCCTTGCACAACTGACTAGCAGTCCAGAACTGTAAAGCCATGGGTTGCATTGCACTTTTAGCTTTGATGCACATAGCTTTTGCTCTTGAATCTTGCTCTTAAATTGCAGTGCTTTAAAACGGTTGGGAAAAGTATGAAACCAAACAGAGATGATCATGTAAGAAAAGACTTCAGAACAATTGGAAGCACTGTCTAGGAAGGTCCAGTATATACAAGCTTATTGCCTTAGGAGGACTTGCACTGCTCTTAACCTCTTGTTCCCCTTTTGGTTTTAGTATGCTGTGGAACATAGTGTGTAGCAAACCATATGCTGCAGGCAAAGTTAAGTGTACTCTGTTCAGCTGTAAGCAGTATGGACAGGAAGGAGTTCTTTGTGCTTTGCTTTCTTCTTGCACTTCCAAGTATTTGGCAGATTTGCCAATTTTTACTTTATTCTTATTAAAAATAATAATAAAACCAAATAAACAAAAAAAGAGACTCTTAACTATCAGCAATTGGAAGATAAAAAACCATCACTGCCCACTTGGTCGCTTGTCTTCCCTCTGCTTTTAGAGCAAGTGAGAACACCACACTTGTGGCAGTTCAGGCTGGGCACCTCCTAGGTTGCCACATAATTATACCTCCAGTGTCCAGAGTGCCCAGCCCAGTAGGTGGACGCAGGAAATTACATATTTCTACCCATAAATCCTGCACCCTATACATCTGGTTGCAAAGTCATTCTCTTTCTCTTCTCTGCTTCCCTATCGGGTAAATGGTGGGGGAGTATCTCAGGCCTCTTTGGCCTGCTAAGGCTTAATGCCAGGATAAGAATGAAGGGGGGAAGAGGGGGGCAGTCTCAGGCCAGGCCAGCCTGAGACCAGCCTAGCAGTGGTGCAGGGTGGGAGGGGGAAGAAGTAGCCCTGGGTGGGGGTTGGGTGCACCCTCAGGTGGGGAGAAGGGAAACACTGGGCTTTTCGGTGTGGTGTACGGGAGCTCTGCATGCTTTGGGATATGCTCATCACTATGCTTTGTAGTTTTGTAGAGTGTTAGTTGCTTTTGCATTTAAACTTTCCATCACTATCCAATCCATTCATGTGAGCGTCATTCTTTTGCTTCTCTTGGGCAATAGAGGATCTGTCCTGCTCTAAACTAGGACAACACTGCTTCAGCTGCATTTCAGTTTCAGCTCCCTCCTAGCTGGACTGGGTCTTTGCTGTGCCATAATGCTGGCTGTTCAATTTGTTGTGAGCAAGTGCTTCTTCTTTTCCCTGTGACCACTGGTTCATTGAGTAAGAGAAAGTGAGATCCTGGCCTGATTAAATAACACTGTGAAAGTTGCCAGCGACTCCTGTGGAGCCACGTTTGTGCCTGGATTAAAGATTACAGGGAATGAGCATGGGTAGGGAATCCCAAACCAGTGCACTTCGTTGTTGTATGATGCAGAGTACAAGAAACAATAAGCAGAGCCCAAATGTTTCACCTTCTCTGTTGTTGACCTGTAACAAGTGAAGCAGTACACTTCCTCTTTCTAGAGAGGTTTTTCTTCTGCGAGTGTTCATGAATGTTGCATGAGAACTGCAAGGACAAATTAATTCATTGTTGCTTGAACACTGAACAAACTTGTATTTTCCTGGTTTAGTCATGTTAGTGCCTAACTGTGTGAGCAGAAGTTTCAGTAACTGCAGTGTTGAACATGCTGCTGAGGAAGAGCATGGGCTAAGCTGCACAGATGCATAGAAAGCCTGGATAACCAGGGAAGCAGTTACATGCAGTTAGGGCAGACTTTTTTTTCCCCACAGTTCTAGATAGTTTCTTAGATGCAGTTCTTAGATTCATTTCTTCTTCTTCATTTCTTAAGATTAATTTCTTAGATCCGAAGTGAAATTTTATCTCTTCTGTCCTGGGTTCAGCTTCAGTCTTTTCTCTATCGGGCAGAAAAGAGGTTGGCCCTGTTCCATGTTGAAGGGAAAGAAACAGTTTTGTGGGGAAATCCACCTGCCCTAGGGATCTAATGAGTTGGAAATAGCTATTTTTTTCCTAATTACTTGTGCTTTAGATAATAATGAACAATACTGATGTTTCAAGTTAAAACTTCTTTTAGTGCTTCAAGGAGGTATAGGTACGTGTTGTAGGTAGTGGTTAACTTGTGTTTGGCAGTCTTCACAGATATTTTCAGTGTGCCCAGAGTGCCTGAATTCTTCTTAGTGAATGGCGAAGAATAGACTGGGATTACTGCAAGCAACTGAAACCTCTGTCTCAGCAGTTGCGCAGGACCATTCAAGGACTAAAGCAATGTGCTGTGAAAGACCTCTGGTTTCTGTAAGCAGTGTCTGGATGGCACTTGATAACCTTCTGCAGATCAGACCCCAGCCATACCTCTTGTGTTGCCTTCATGTAAATAAAGGCTGTAGGAAAAGCTGAGTTATTCAGGCAGCAATGTGCCTTAGGAAAAGAGCTGCAGCATTTTCTTGGGGAAAGTCTGATTCATCACTTGTCTGCATGCCTGGACAGGGGTCATATTTCTGCTAGACACCAAAGTGCGGGGGGGAGGGTGTTTCTGACTTGATTTATCAACTAGTAGAGATGAATTAGAACCCTCAGGGGAGGAAAAACTTCACAGAAACTGAAATATTTTTACATTTCAGATGATTGTGGCCTCCAGACTTCTTCTTGTATGGCATTTACGCAAGCACACATTCCAAAACAAAATTAAACAAACAGTCCCTTGAAGACTCCTAATTAGCCACTTTGCTCAATACTCAATTAGAATAACCACGTAGGTAAAATATGACTGCAGTGCAGAGAATTTCATTTGAAGTTGCAGTCCATAAGCAATGTTTAGGACCCACTAATAGAGTTCATCAATGAATGCATTTTGCTCGGAGCAAATTCAGCGCTGCAAACGATTGGTAGGAGGGGAGGGTGAGATGCTATAAACCTCATGAATTCCTGTAATTTAAAGCAGAGGCCTAGAGTTCAGAAGATTTGGAAAGAGCGTGCCTCTGCCAGAAACCTTGATGTGACCTCGGGCAAGTCACTTCACCTTTCTGTGTCTTATCTGAATAAATATCTCTGTTTCCTATCTGTAAAATGAAGATAATGCCCCATACGTGTTCTGAAGCTCGATTGTTAATAAAGAACACAGAAATCATCAGATAGGAAGTCCTCCAGAAGAAAAGTGCTGAGTTGCATACATTTGTACAGCACTCAATGGGTAAGCTTTTCCCTTCCTTAGGCCACTTGCAAATACATACTCTGTCTCAAGACTTATTTGGCTTATCCCCCTTGTGAGGCGGGCAGACCCAGATTCAAACCCTCTGAGTACTTGAGGGACAAAAAGCAGCTGGTTTCTCTAGTTAAACTTAGATGTAAAGTGGAATTTTGGATGTAGTTGTCAGCTGTGGAGTGAGTAAAACTTTACTTAAGAGCCTGACACCAGAGCCCAGATGGGATTTTGTGGCTAGAATCCATTTTCATCAAGGCGTGATCTTTATCAAGGCATTATAAAGAGCATTAAACAAATTCCACCACTTAGAAATTACCTCTCTGCATGTCTCATTTAATTTCATTTCCGTTGAAGGGCACAGCTTCTACAACTAGTAGATTATAAACTTTCTATTGATACCATCTATACTGTGCTAGTTTTAGCTGACTACTCTGATTTTCATAGCACAGGGAGAATTATCCAGAAACACTAACGCCGCCGTAGGTTTGGCTTCTCCCCACCCCACATCTCCAGCCCCTCTTCTAGTCACATTAAATTGTCTGTGTTATACTTGCTCACACTTTGCAAACAGGAAAACTGTAAGACCTTGCTGAGGGACACCTTGTCAGAAGGACATTTATTCATGCTTCTGAAATGTTATGTCCCAGGTAAGGGAAAATTCAGAACACTCCAGAAAAGATTAGAGAGGAAGGCCTAAATACTTTTGGGAAAAGGCAGGCAAAATTTGATGCTCCTTTAATGATAGGTGTTAAAGTCATGGCTTAACGTTGGTATTAAAGTATAAATATTGTAGTATTAAAAGAGCTATCATTTAAAGAAGTGCTTTGCCTAAACCCCAAAGGTCATGTTTTGGTTTATTAAAACCCCAATGTTTTGAAAACACTTTAAAAAAGCCTGGGGAAATTTTAAATCTAGCTCAGATGTTCACTTCTGTTAGAATCTTGGAATCATAGAATCAATCAGATTGGAAAAGACCTCAGGAATCATCAAGTCCAACCTATTATGTAATACCTAACACCTCCTGACAACTAAACCATGGCTTCAAGTGTCACATCCAATCCTTTTTTGAGCACCTTCAGGGACAGGGACTCCACCACCTCCCTGGGCAGCACATTCCGGTGGCCAATTACACTTTCTGGGAAGAACTTTCTCCTCACCTCCAGCCTAAACCTCCCCTGGCACAGCTTGAGACTGTGTCCTCTTGTTCTAGTGCTGGTTGCCTGGGAGAAGAGACCAAGCCCCACCTGGCTATAACCTCCTTTCAGGTAGTTGTGGAGAGGGGAAACATCATTCAGCTATATTCCTAGGCAACTGTAATTAACAAGACACTGTGAAGACTGAGAAAATAGCTTGCAATCTAGCTTGTGACTTGGGTTGTACATTTCTGCATGTGAATTGACCAACCAACATCAACAGCCGCTAGAAGTAGCTGCAGAACTAAAGCTGCCAAAGACTGGGAGTGAGGGTTTGCATGGGAAGATGTCCCCAGCAGCACAGGCTGCATGAATGAGCACTTTTCAGACTTGTGTGTCGGTCACAGTGGAAGAACATTTGATAGTTTGCAAAACTGTTATGATTCTTGAAGGCTACTTTGGGAAGTTTTAAAAGAGTTTGCTTTTCTGTGGTTATGTGGGAAACTTGTTTGCTTTATAGCTTCTGGGGATTGGGATTATCCAAAACTGAAAAACAGGAAAAAAAAGGCAAGCATGAGGTATGTGAAAATGCAGCCCATTATCCACTCCTTATGGTAGACAGGAGAGGAGAGGTCACAATTAGCAACGGTTTGAAGTAAAACTAGTTAAATATTTTATACCTTTCCTACCTCTATTTGTAAAATTCAAATCAAGTATTCTACCTGCAGGGACCTTCAAACAGATCATTAAAAACAGCCCAGCAGTTATGAATCAATTTATTCTAAATTTTAATTTAAAATTGCACTGGCATGATTTCTTTTTTTTCCTTCCAAAAGGGCTGGAGCCTTTGTGAAACTTACTTCAATCACTCTTATTTTTATTTTTCAAAAAGAAGTCAGGTGATCTATCTTTCCTTATCTTGCTGATTAAATCTCCCCGTACTGGAGAGAATTATCATTTCCTTCCCAACCTTCCCTTGTCTTTTGAAAACACCAATAGGTAATTTTACCAACTGAGATAAGGAATTCCATTATAACTGGGAAGCCAATTATCTGCCAAGACGTTGTTGCAATATTATTAGAAAACTGGATACTTAAGCAGCAGGTTGGGGGTTGGTTTTTTTTTATTTCCTGAATAACTACCATGCAGTCTGTTTTGATTAGATCCTAATGATACCAAGAACGTTTTAAACAAATACTCAGCCCGTGCAAATCAAAAACATTTTGCTTCTTCAGTCGCACTTGTGCAGCAATGGTAATTAATACATCCTGGGGTATTCAAACTGTATCTGATTAAATCACAGTGCACCAGAGAGAGGGCTTTATAAATAATCTTTTCCATGAACCTGCTGAGAGATCTGGGAGAAAAAAAAAAAAATGAAATGGCGTTAAACAGCATCACTGTGCCTAAAGGTGTCAACCAGCGGTGGAGTTGCACCTATCCATTCCCTTGCCCATAACCCAGCTCTGGATCAGTCATGGTGAATAGGTCTGACTTGCTTTTTCACCATTTTAATGATGATTATCAGGCTTTGCAGTCTTGGGTCAGGCAAACTGGCCAGTTCCTCTTAAGCAGTAATTCTTAGTTGCTTTACCCTGCAGTTGTGCGCCTTGTCCTCGTAGAAGAAGCCAGTCCAAAACAGTAGTCCCAGCACCAAAGCATGTGCAAAGTCATCTCTCCCAAGCATGACACTCACTGTATGACACTCCTTGAGTCTAGTGTGGTGTATAACAGTTGGCCTAAAAGAGATTCCAAGGAGTATCTGCTTGGAATATGCTACTATGATGAGTTGTCACCTGAGGACCACTGCGAAGCGTACATGCAAGTAACCTCCATGTTTGAAGAGCCTTAAATGCACTAGTTAATTAACAGTATTGCCAATCCCTTACCTCACTGGTGTGATATTTGCAAGCCAGAAAGAGAAGTTTGTTTTGGTTATGAACTAAACATGTTTTAACTTCACCAGCACCCTTTCAGAAGGCTGAGATTAAGGCCTCCATCACAGAAGGGGGATACATTTTTCAAGGAGAACTGCCAACCTAACAACGGGGGGCGGGGGGAAAGGAGCCCTTGTGCTGTTTTGCATGAGAACTGTTTTTCTGTGTTCCTTTTACAGGAATTGTCTGTAACTACATGAATTTAAAGGAAAGAGATCACTGTTTTTCAGATTATTTCACATTTGTTAGCCTACTTCACTCTTTCCCGTGTCGTCAGCTTCCCTTTGTTGTTTGCATGGCTCTTTCCTACAGCTACAGGAAGCAGTTTGATAAAAATAGGAAAATGTGATGTTAAAAAGGCCAAAAAAAACCCAGGCAGGGTAGCTAAGAGGCAGGGGACATTAATGAGGTTTTAAGGTTTCCAGTGTATTTGTGTAAGAGCCATCCTCTGCTGCTCTCGGTGTTGGCTCTCAACTGGCTGGTAAGCAGGCACTAGCTTCAAGTGCTGTGTCACTTGCAAAACCTCATTTTCTGTGTGTGTGTGTTTGGGCATGCCAGCAAACCTTTGAAGATTCATTAATAACAGATTATACACTTTTCAAGAGGTGTTTTCAGTTCCTGGCTTAGATGAGGGAGTGGCTCATTTACCTCTGCAACCACTCGTAGCTGTCTAAGCCAAATTACTCCAAACTGCTTTTATAACATAACCACCAAAAACTGGCACAAAATCCCCCCTCAGTGAAAGGCTGTGCAGAGCTGCAGCCATCATGCACTTTGGGTTGGCTTAGTGGTTCTCCCCGTCAGATTGCACACGAGCTGATGCATGCAGCCTGGGAGGACTTGCAAACCTGCCTGTTGGGTGCTTGATGCGGAGCTGAAGCTCAGCCATATGAAAAAGCTGCTAGGAGGCAATGCCCTGGTATTTTGGCTCTGCCAGACTTTTCTACTTACCTGGCTGGAGCACCAGAATGAGCACCTTGGTTTTGTGTGGGTTTGTTTTTTGCCTTTGAAAACCAGAATGTGTCTTGTAAGGGAAAAGTGTTGCAGTAAGTCAAAATGAGTTGCACCAGGAGGTCTTGCAGTAGACAGGGAAAGGAAACAACTTGATTCAATTTAGTAGATTCAGTTCAGAAGTAGTTTGATACTTTATTGTTCAAGTTAACCATGTATAATCAGTACTCCTGAATTCTCATCCTTCACAACAAACGGGGAAAAAGGAGAAAGAAGGTAAGAGCAAGAGGTGCTGGAATACTACAGAAATAGTAGCTCCATCTTGCTCTTCTTAACTTTTACCTTCTCAGTGCTGGTGCCTATGTTAATGTTTGCCACAGAGCATACAAATCCTGGATCTCTCTCTGGATTTTCTGTGGGAAAATTCTTTGGGACCTCAGACCTTGACAATTTTTTAAATTACAGCCTGTGGCAATCCCATCTTTACAGAAGGAGTTTCATGGGGAGATTTGGCTGGAACTGGCATTTCTGTCTGTCAGTCTACTTCATTTACATTTTTTTTTTTTTTTAATATTTTGATTGTGGTTAAATAACTGGTAATCATGTGCAGGTGGTAGATTTTGAGTATGATCTTCATTACTTCTGGCAGGGAAGGAAAAAGCTATCTTTACGAATAAACACTTCTTTCCTGAAGTTAAATGCTGAGATTCCATCTTTGTGGGAAAGAGGGTTTCTTTTCTCAGCTCGTGGTTCAGATCTCTGACTTGCCCTTTTTGGGACACACATATTAAATACACTTTTAATCTCACAATATGCCCAGGTGTTCATTTTCTGCTTTCATATTTTTATTTTTTTCCCCCCTTTCAGCTCTGGAGCTGTAAGTAATTCTGGACTCATTCCATCCACCTGGTTGAGTGCTTTTTTTCTCTTCTTGATTTCTATTTTTCTCCTTCTCTTTCCACATCTCTCTCGTGTTTCATTTCCTAAGCTTTTCTGCCAGAACTGCTTTGTATTTCAATCACCTCCGGGAATGGAGTGGACATAATGAATTGGGTATTTTATACAGGCTCCGTGGTGGAATCAGGTGGGGCAAGAAGTGGTATTAGGGACTGCTGAAGCAGTGCTCTGAGCCCGTGCCAGTGGGCACAGGGCAGCTGGCTGGCAGTGCAATGCAGCCAAGGGGGAACCTATCATAGGATCCTATAGAATCAATAAGGTTGGAAAAGACCTCAAAGATCACCAAGTCCAACCTGTCACCCAAGACCTCATGACTACTAAACCATGGCACCAAGTGCCACATCCAATCCCCTCTTGAACACCTCCAGGGATGGTGACTCCACCACCTCCCTGGGCAGCACATTCCAATGGCTAACAGCTCTCTCTGTGAAGAACTTTCTCCTCACTTCCAGCCTAAACTTCCCCTGGCACAGCTTGAGACTGTGTCCTCTTGTTCTGGTGCTGGTTGCCTGGGAGAAGAGACCAACCCCCATCTGGCTACACCCTCCCTTCAGGTAGTTGTAGAGAGCAATAAGGTTTCCCCTAAGCATTTGACTTCCTTGCAATTGCTTTTGGCCCATGAAGTGAGCACAGGCCTAGCACACAACTTCCTTGCAGTGTGGTTGGGGAATATTTTAGGAACAGAAACATAACTGCAGCGGAGGTCTGTGCTCTCCCATCCTTGCTAATCAAGATTGCTGATGAAACATTTATTTGTCAGGGCTGGATGTTTAGCTAAATATAGGATTACATTTCTGCAGTGTGAAGATGAACATCAAGGATCTTGTCATGAGACAATGTCAGTGAAATGCAGATGCAGTGGCTGTCTTTTGTCAAAGTATTATCCGCCTCATGATCTGAAGAGGTGCTGGATGGGCACGATTAATTTCTATTTGTTTGTTCTCTGCCTGGTTGTTGCTAGCTGTAGTACTGTTCTGTCCTCAACCTCAGAACTCAGCAGAACTCCTAAGAATCCTGAAGGAATGTAACACATTTGCAAGAAATAATCTCTTTTCTGACACTGGGACAAGAAAAAGTCTTCTCCTGATCTCATGTTCTAAACTACTGTTGAAAACTTCCATGAAGTTAATATCACAGCAGGTTTGGGAAGCCCTTGTTCTCGTGTTTCACTGCCCTTAGTACTGATAAGGTTTTTGTTTGGTACCCAACTAAAATGAGTTTTGTTGCAATTGGAGATTTCTTTGTCCATCTGCTGTTGGACATAGTCATCTTCAAGCTCAAATTTGATATTTTAAATGCCATCTTTGCTCAGCTTTGCTACTTACGTTTTTACTTCCTAATTGTCTTTCATTTTACATTTCACACATCTATCCTTTGGTCACTGCTTACGGTTCTTAAATCTCTTCTGACTTTTGTTTCCCTGCTCTGGGCTGTTTTAAATCTGTCTGCTGCTGTATCTGTCTTGCAATACATTGTCTGAGCCTGGACACAAGAATGTGGCTGAGGTCTTCTGAAGGTTGAATAAACAGAGCAATTATCTCCCATTCCTTACGCCACGCCTTCCTAAAAATCAAAATTTGGGGTGTTTTTTTCTAACACCATTACTTTGTTGACTCATGTTTATGTTGTGATTTGCAATGACCTTCAGATTCTCATTAATTATTTTGCATTTGTGCATCGGTGTTTGCTTCCAAGGCATGTGATTTAGTTTATTAATTAGCTCTTCTGAGTGTACTAAGTTCTTTGGATTCGAGAGTAGCTCATATTTTCCCGTGTGAAGATTGGGTTTTTTTTTTTCCCTCCCTTTATCCTTGTTCTTTCTTCTGTTGCTATGTGAAAGACAACACACAGAAAACAAAGAAACTGCCAGATATTCAAAAGAAACAGAAAAGCTGAGAAAACACAAAATAAACAACAGGGGGGAAAAAAAAAAGAGAGAGAAAATGATTTTTCCTTTTCATCAGTGGTAATTTTAACTGCATTCTTAAGAACAGCAGAGGAAAACAGATATCAAACATATAATTGTAAAGAAATGAAGAATAAATTAAGAGAGTGCAGTTGGAAAAAAATCCAAAAAGGCAAGAAGTGAGTCCACAACAAAGTGGAAGGAACTATTAGAGGTATTGCTTAGATGTATTTCTAGGGATGGCCTTAGCAGCTATTGTAAATATGATGAAGAGTGGAATAATTCATAGCTGACTTTCATTTTTCTATTCAAATATCTTTGCACGTGAATTACTGTTTGCCTTGGGTGTATTAAAACATCACCTTACTGGATAAATAGATAGATCAACGCATTCAATGTTAATCATGTCTTCAAATGTATTTGACTGGGGATGATGAAGCTGAAACCATCCAAATATATGCATTGCTCAGTAATATTGGGGTTTAATTCAGCCAGGAAATGAGGAGTTAAAGTGGTTTGCTAATAGCACTTTATTGGGAAGGGAAAAATTGTGGAGGCATTAGCTGATTCCAGTCCAAATGTTTTGAAAGTCACCAAACAAACGGTAAGCCCTCAGTTTGCACTGTCTGATGCCACAGTGTCAGTGCTATTGGCCAATATAAGCTCTTCAAATGTCCTGTGATGCAAATAAATTCCTTTTGCTGGGAAGGTTTTAGGAAAGAATAGCTCAGGCTTTCATGCCAAGATAAATGTTTCACTTTTATCCTATATTTGTAATGAGAACGTTTTTGCTGCTTTTAGGTGCTGCTTTCAAACCACTGAACCCTCCTCCCAAAATACAAACCCCATATGGCCATCAGATGAGGTGGAGGAGCCCTTGCATTTCAGGAGCATTCATCTTTCTCAAGTCCCACCAGAAAGCATCCTGCTTCACAGAGCAGAGTGCTTCCCAGTATCTCTCCTGCCTTGTTAGGAGGAGAACAGGGGATCTTCTTGAGTTTGGGCTTTGCTTGTGTAGTCTGATTCCTTTTTCTCTACCTGCCTGAGTCAGTGGGGTAAGCCCCAGGATTAGAAAGATGTCAGAGGATACACAGCCACACGCAGCTGTTGCTGGCTGGTAGAGTCCTTCATGGGCTTGGAAAGGCTTTTGCTGGTGGTGGACTGTGAGGCAAAAGATTTGCAAGTGCAGCACATGGTGTTGGCTGGCTTCAGCGTGGAGGCAGTGGGGCAGAAACCAGCTGTTGGGTGTCTAATATCTGCTTAATATATTCCTGTATCTTTAACCAGTCTTTACCTTTTTGCACTGGTGGTAAAGGGCTACCAAATGAAGTTTGCATTTTGACCCTTAGCTGCCATTATGATTCACCCTATTGTAATCCTTCATCCTTTCCCTTTGCACCAAGGAAAGAATTCATGGGTACTTATGGGCTACAACAGCATGCATTGGGAAGAGAGGTCATACAAAGTTTGGAAGGTTGCTAATTAGCCTTTTTCTTCATGAATTAGCCAAAGCTAATTAGTGTCTGTCTTTGTAGAGGTTCTGATGCAAACACTAGAAGAGAGTAGTTAAGTGAGGAATTTTAAAGCACCCTTGCCTTATTAACAGTGCCAGCAGACTTTGAAGCCTGCCCCCACCCATGGCTTTTCTGTTTTCAGACTTTGCCGTGGTGGGTAAGATTTACCTGTTGCCAGACAATGCTGCTGCAGTGCTCTGAACTCACATAACACATCCAAATCACCATCCAAGCCAGACACAATAACAATTCCTTCTGTTTACATCTTGGAGGCAACTTTGCATCTGGAGGAAGAAGTTTGATGCTCACTGGGAGTTTGCTTTGAACGTTGCCCCCTCTCCTCCTGCCCTTTCGCCTCCCAGGCTGACCTAGCTGTAAAAGTGTCAGCCTGGCTGGAGAGCCACAACCAGCTAGCCATGATGCATAGCTCCTCAGGCTCTCTGTTGCATGCTAGTGGCTGCTGGGCTCAAGGAAGCTTTTTGCTGGATTGTTGATGCAGATGAGAGGCAGAAGAGAGGCACTGCGCTCCTGCTACCCATCCCCCATGCTTATTTTCTGGGGACATGGACAGGCAGTGAATTGATTTCCAGACACTCCTGTTCCACAGAGCAAGGCTCTGTCGCTGTTCATCAGTGTAAAAGGAAATGAAGATTTATAGCATTACCTGTTAGATTTACAGAGCAAAAAGAGATTGCTGGAATTTAAAATTACCCTGTTGGGAATATTTTTCAGGTTTTAATTATAAATTAGCATGCAAACAGTCCAAAGTTACTTTGGCTGCTGTTGTAAATGGCAAGGCATGGAAAAAGCTCCCTATGACAGCTTAACTGATGAAAGTAGCATGTAGAAAATGCTTGGTAACTGCTAAGTGAGGAGGAGAAGGGCAAAACACTGAGTGTGTTTACAGCTGAGAGGTCTTACAACACAACAGATGTCCACTGTATTTGATTGTCTGGGCCCATGAGGGAGTCTGCTGCCCAGCCTGGTTGGCATCAGTTTACCGTACCAGCAGTGCCAGTCTTGCCTGGGGAAGCGTCATGTCCAGCTAAAGTCCAGATGTGGTTCACTGGTAAGGACACTGGCATCCTCCATGGGGGGCAGTTGGAACTATTTCCATCCTCTTACTGGTTAACCTCCAGAGGTGAGGGGGGAGACATGCCACCTGAAGTGGAAAATTACTCTGTGCTGCTCCATGAAGCAGGGATGCAGTGTGATCTAATGTACTAAATATTTGGGCCAGAAACTCCTGATTTAGGATCCCAATGCATGCCTGCACAGACCCCCAGCTGTGTTACATTTCTGCTGTGAACCGGGCCTGACTTGACCAAAATCTCCAGACATGATCTTGACTTACCTTAGATCAGGGAGATCTCTGTGGCCTTTCTTTTTAGCACACAGATATAACAACCCTCCTTTCTCTTCCAGGATTAATTATTGATCACATAAGCCTTTTTTTTTCTTTTTTTTTTCACAGTATCATATAATTACTCTTACTTTTATATACTGCTCTCCTATGTCTTGCTCTTGGCTTCTGGACTGTTGCTGTCACAGAGGCCAACACATCAGGAGGGTGGCTGCCTACAGCTGTCAGCTGACAGAGATCATTTTAATTAAATTTTTTAAATTTCAAATTCAACTCATAGTTTTAGTCATGCTGAGGTTGGCTTCTCAGAGCCTGAACTTGGAGATGGCTTCTGCTGAGCCCAGTGGGGAGCCCTGTCTCTTCTGTGGAGGTCCCTCTTTGTTTCCCTCCCAACTAGTGCTGCATAAGGAGCCAGCATTATCCTGTTGGTGTGCTTGATATTAAAAATCAGCTTTGAGTCTTCACTCTTTGATACGTTTGGAGCTTTCTAATGTACTCTTTACTGCTTGGCATTTGTGGTGTTTGAATCAGACCGATCGAGAAAAGGTCTTTTTGTTGTGAACAGCCAGTTTTTAATGAGCAAAAAGTTGGTGAATGTTAACCTAATCATCAAGCAATTGGGAATATTACCCTTTCAAACTCATCTGCTGCTCTGACCACCTATTGGTACATGACAGTCTCTTAGAAAAACTTCCTTCAGGTTTTTTTTATTGAATGGTGTAGTTTCATGTTGGATACTTACTGACTGGGGGTAGGACTGGACTGCATCAGAGATGTCTGGTGTGCCATGCTTAAAATTTCTTGCATAGGGGAGCTGATAATTTGGGTGCAGCAGAGTACTAGTGTCAGGAGAAAATCACAGAATCATAGAATCAATGAAGTTGGAAGAGACCTCAAAGATCATCAAGTCCAACCTGTCACCCAAGACCTCATGACACTAAACCATGGCACCAAGTGCCACGTCCAATCCCCTCTTGAACACCTCCAGGGATGGTGACTCCACCACCTCCCTGGGCAGCCCATTCCAGTGGCTGACAACTCTCTCTGTGAAGAACTTTCTCCTCACCTCCAGCCTAAGCTTCCAAAAGTCACAAGCTCGGCCACTTGGCTCTGTGCCAGCCGTGCTGCTCGGTGTCCTGTTCACCTACAGTTGCAATACTGGCTTGTGCCTTGGTGCCCCCAGGAATGAAGCTTCCCCCATTCTTTTTCATGTTCTGTTTACATACTGTGTTGGGAGTAAAAGGGCAGGTGCTAATCTCTTGAGCTTAGCGTCAAGTGGTGTCCCCTTTGAAGTCAGTAGTGTTTCCTCTGCATTTGTATCTGTGCAACTGAGATCCGGATCTGGTACAACATAATGGGAGATATTTTTGCCCTTTTTTGTGGTTTTTGTTACTTGAGTGCTGCTACTTAGAGAACACATTCAGTTTCACTGATACCTAAATCAACACAGGTGTTTTCCTGAACAGAAATTTCCATTCGGGGCTGAAGCTAACACGGTTTTGTCAGATACCTCTAAATCATTCTGAGTTTTTTTTGTTTACAAGGGGTTCTTGTGAAGTCAAAAAATCCTCAGTTGCTCCCCAAACCAGCCTTTAATACAGCTGCTTTGCAATATGCTGCTGAGCTTCCCCAACCCTCTTCCTTGCTTACTGCTTCCCAGATCTTAAAACAAGCTCAAGAGCCCTTGATACCTATTGAAACACCTACTGGTAACATTTTATAGTTAAATGCTTTTCTTTACATGTGCACTTTTCTGTCCTGATGAGCTCTCACCATTCAGTTTGCCACACTGTAGACAGGTAGATTAGAAGAGCTGTGGCCAGAGATGTTCTCCTCTCCCTCTATTCTTCCCTGGTGAGGCCACATACAAATATTGTGTCCAGTTCTGGGCTCCTCAGTTCAAGGACAGGGAACTGCTTGAAAGAGTTCAGCACAGGACCACAAAGATGATTAAGGGAGTGGAACATCTCCCTTTTGAGGAAAGGCTGAGGGTGCTGGGTCTCTTTGGCTTGGGAGGAGATTGAGGGGTGAACTCGTTAGTGTTTATAAAGATGTGAAAGGGAAGCATCAGGAGGACAGAGCCAGGCTTTTCTCAGTGATGTCCAATGATGAGACAAGGGGCAATAGGTGGAGGCTGCAGCACAAGAGATTCCATGTGAGCATAGAGAAAAACTTTCTCAGTGTGAGGGTAACAAAACACTGGAGCAGGCTGCCCAGAGATGATATGGAGCCTCCTTCTCTAGAGATATTCAAAACTCACCTGGATGCCTTCCTGTGTGACCTGCTCTAGGTGATCCTGCTCTGGCAGGGCAGTTGGACTAGATGATCTTTTGAGGTCCCTTCTAACCCCTAACATTCTGTGGTTCTCTGATAGTGCTATGGATGGTGAGATCCAGTGAAGAGGCTTCTCTGCCCTGGCCTGGCTGCTTTCTGGCCTTGTGTTTAGTAAAGCTATAGCTCACAGCAGGTTAAATGGATAAGATCACTTCAGTAATCTAATCCCAACAGCCTTATCATACTGAGACCAGTTTGCAATTACAGCAAAACATGTGCCAATGGAGACGTGGCTAAGCATGTTAAACCACTCAGATACGTCAGGCCTCAAGTGTGAATCCTCTTGTGGTCAGCCTGGAAATGTTCAGCACTTCCTTGCCCATCACCCTGCTCCTGGTGCATCCCCCTGCAGACAGGGGAGCCACTTAACCTGGAGAAGGAGCCAGCAGCTCAGAAAATCGCATGGAACATGGTGGGATTTGCCCTGACCAAGTGAGATGCACAGACCCTGCCAGCTTGCTTCTCTTAATGCCAGTTGTGACTTATCATGCACCCAAGCAGCACTGCCATAGTTTCATCTCGAGGAAGGAGTTATGTTGGTAGGGAAGGAAGGTCTGCTGGGTGTCCTCTGAGAGCAGAAGCAGAGCCACACAGTCGCTGTTTTAAACAGGGCTCTGACCCCTATGGGCACCATGCAGCTGCTCTGCACCCCCCTCCACCAGCAGCATCACTTGGCTTGCCAGGATGGTTCACAGCTTGGGCAAAAGAAGATGATTAATCCCTTTGGTTGCCTAAGTCTAGACACTAGCAGAAGCATTCTAGGCATGTTCTGTTTTGGTTTGGTTTTGTTGATCCTTTTTTTTTGTTCCTGAGGAGTGTAAGATGAGGCTGCATTCTTTGCTGTAAAGTTATTGCTGGCTTGCTCTGTCCAGGCAGAGCAGGGTGTGAATTCCTTCCTACAGTTAGCTGTGAGAGCCTGGGAGTCACTTGGTAAGACCTGCAGTTTTGTGGCCCTTCAGCCCTTTTAGAAACATGCACCTGACACTGTTTTTCAGATTATTTGCTCTTGGTTTTTTTTTTTTTTTTTAATAGAACTTTCTGGGGTTTGGCTTGGGTTTTTGTGGGTTTTTTTGTGGTTGTTTTTCTCCACCTTTTTGTCTTTATTTAATGCTTGCATGTCAGACTATAATAGACAAGGCTTAAGAGCACTTCACATCCAGCTTTCCTGAGAAGCAGACACTTCTGGACTGGAACACCATATACTAACACAGAAGAAGGGAATCTTAGGCCAAAGCAGGAGCCCAAAAATAAAGGACAAACATTCACTGTCACAGTATGGAAGCACATCATGCCCTTAAACATTTGTTTAGCTGAGCCTTCGGGAGGACGTCGTCAAGTATCAAAATAGGCTAGAGGATAAACTGGTGGGAATGTCATTAGCAAAATATCTAGAGAATCCACATTTTCTGCTACAAACTACTGCTTTATATTTCTTGAGCTAAAGAGGAATCTCTGGGAGGTCCCCGGCAGTGGATTGCCAGAGGACAATGATGCCTGTAGGCATTAACCATCGGGTTGAATACAGCCTGCAAAGCTCTCCTCAGACAGCGCTCAAGTGCTATTTTAGCAATGAAGGGGAACAGCAGCCGAGCTGGAGGGAGGCAGGACCAGCAGTGGCAGATCTTAGGTAAAAGTTCAGCTCCTGAGTTTTCCTGGTTTCCTCCTCTCCCCACTGGTGTTTCTTTACTCTGGGTCTTGCGTGTATGAGTGGCCTTTGTGCTTTTGAAATTATCCCTCTTAATCTGTTCCAGTGCATATCTCCTTAATTAAAGTGCCTTAACTTCTTATTTGAAAAGCAAATAAGGACCAAATAATGGGGGGGCTTATTGAAAAAAAAAAAAAAAGCTGGAGCTTGTGTGTGAGAAAGAAATCACAATGCAGCCTGCCTTGTGCTGTTTATACAACCTGGGTTCCCATCTAAACACTACCAAGATGTGTCAATGACCATAAATGGGGAGGGCTAACACACAGCTGGTTTATATGGGCAGGTTAAAGCAGAGATCACTGAAGCAAGCCTCATAGTCCTGGGAAAACTGAATGAGTAGCAGCTGCTTAAGGTGTTATTCCTATTCATAATGCCTGTGCAAATGCACCTGAAGTTGGTCACTCTTTCGGAGACACAAGGCAAAAAATGCATAAACAAGTGAGACAGGGAGAAAATCAAGGAGCTTGTTCCCAGTCTCTTGGTCTAAGTTCAAGTTGAATTGCTGCAAAATTGAGCAAGTTTATATCTAGTTAATGGAAGGCTCCTGCCCCTTGCATGAAGCTGGTGCTGGGGACCATGTGGCCGTACTGCTCAGTACCCATCTTCTCAGAGGTGAAGCCAGATGTGTAAGAGAAATGAGTGCCCAGTGTTCTAGAGACTGAATGCATGTTTTCCTGAATGTCTTTAGTATTTTAATCCTACCAGGCTGGAAAAGCTGTGTTTGGGAGGGACTGGAGACACAGAGTCCCTGCTGGGCCATGTTCAGGCACAGGCCACACTGCTGGGTCTGCAGACCATGCTGCTGGTGGTCCAGTGTTCAGTGTGCAGTCAGCTGGCCCCTTCCTAGGGCAATCTGAGATGGAGAACGGCACTTAATAGTGGAGTCTTGTCTGGCTGGGGAGAACATTACCGTGGGAGGTGTGCAGAGGTGTCCTGGAGCAGGCAGAGATGCTGTTGTGGCATCCCTGCTGTTCTCTCTTACAGTGCAGAAAGGTCAATGCCTTCTTTTAAATGAACTTTTGTTTTAAGAGTGTTAAATACAAGAAGGGAAAAAAAGCAAATGTATGTGAGCCATGGGTTAAAAATAAAGGAGAAGGAGACACTTAAGGTCATGTTATACCATAAAAGCACAGATGAGTTTGAAATTGCACTGATCCTGTAGGTGTGGACTTCAAGGCTTTGTGCATGTAAAGCAGATAATTTCTCAAAGAGATTGTACCTGTCAGTCTTGTGCAGCATTGGTGGTGTTCATGTTATGTAGAATATCCTGTAAATGTCTTTAATCAACCTGTTTCTTTCTCTGTAATAAAACAATGTCTTTACATTAGCTTTCCATATGTCTAAGTTTCTAAAAGAGAAATTGTGCTGAAAACAATTTAGCCAAATACAAAAAAAAAAAAGAGCTTTGCTTAAGAATGAGGAACTAGCCGAGGGTTCACCTCTTCTCTCGCTCAGAGTGATGTAAATCATGAGTAAGTTTACTGGAAGTGATTAAATTATAGTGGTGTAAGGAAACAGTGTATAATGATATGTGAGTCAGGCCCAGAAAGTCCCATGCAGAGATGCCAAATGGCAGGGAGGGATCATCAGAAAATCCCACAGAGCGACTTGAAAATTAATTATGAGGGACATTTTCTCTTCTGGAGCAAAGTCTGGTGTTTACTGAAGCAGGTTATGAACCTGTACAAATCCTGCCATGCTGATTTGGCCAAGATCACACCACACCATGGAAAAAGCGTGTTTTCTTTCTCCCATTTGTTAGTCTTTTGTGCTATCCTATTTTATGCTTTAGTGTTTCCTTTGTGTTTCCCCATCTGGCAGCTTCCACTCTCTGTATCTTTTCCAATTCGGAAGAGGGTGGAAATGGAAGGTTTTCCCTGGGTATATGGGGGGCAACAGGGACATCCCCTCAAATTCTTTCTGCTTGCAAGTAGATAAATAATGTGGTCCATAAGCACCTTCACCATGCATCTTCAGAGAATATGGTGTATTTGTGCTGCTGAGCATGGGGAAAGGCTCCCTTGGCTCCCATCTTTCTGTCAGTTTCTACTAAAAAGAGCAGAGGAGAGTGATACCATCTTATCTGACTTCAGCAATAGTTTCAGCCATCAGCCAGGGGAGGATTTCCCGTTACAGGACAGCGGGGAGATGTTTCAGTTGAACCTCATTGGTGCTACTTCTAATCCTGATGTAACTAATAAGCAAAATTATCCCCCAGGGAGACTTTCTGCTACGTTATTTATAAATTCACACTTCCTCATGAGTAAGAAATCATTGTGGTTAAGACTGATAAGGGGAAACTGTTATAAGGACTGCAGGATGCTTGCGTGATAGAGGCTGTAGGTGTCCTTCAGCTTGCATGTGAGTAATGCTAGAAGAGTGGGAAGGACAAAGAAAATATCATTAAGGGCAAATGCTGTCCCAGGAAGAAAACAGTAAAAACTGGATGAGAATCAGACATGACTGCTGTGTTTGAGAGCCTATTTGAGGGCTGCCTGCAGAAGACTGAGCATTCAGAGGTTGGTGGGTATGGGAAGGATCACTGTCGCCAGAATAAATAGAGAATCATAGAATCAACCAGGTTGGAAGAGACTTCCAAGATCATCCAGTCCAACCTATTTCCCAGCCCTATCCAATCAACTAGACCATGGCACTAAGTGCCATGTTGCTTTGTGTTACTTTGAGGCTGGATACTCTGATTGTAAGAGTCTGGAGGGTTGGCTGAGAGGTTTGGGGTGAAGATGTGCGCCCTGGAGAGAAGGGATTTCCATGATCCTGAGTCTCAGATTCAAAATACAGAGAAAAACTGATGGAGAAGGTGATGCCTGACAGACTAGACCCCCAAAAAGGGGTAAACCAGAAATGTGCAAACTATGGGAGTCTGCTGGTGTGAGCTGCTATCTGTGGTGTGCCCTGTTTGCTCCCATCTGTGTTTGATGGTCAGAGGACTGTGTACCATTTCCTTCCTGTATCCACTCTGGGGAATGGGGAGTTTGAGAGTTTCCTTCCTGACATGATGGCTGGCATCCTTTGTGGTCCAGAAGGGACCTCCCTGGACCATGTGAGCTACTCTGCACTCACAGCCAGATGCAGTATTGCACATGAAGCTGTGGTTCAATGGAAAACGGGCATCAGCTGAGTCCTTTGGCATGAGGGGATGGGAAGCCAAGTTGCTGGGCAAGTTTACCCTTAATCTTTGCTCCTTTTTAATGCTAAAAAGAGGGCAGAAGGCTCTTGCAAGCACAGCTGTTGTACTCCCCATGCCTGAATTGTTGAAGCCAGCCCAGAGGAGAGCTGTGAATTAATTGTGTGACTGGAGGATGGATGCAATGGGCTGTCATAGGCAGTGAGTGGGACCAACTCTGCTTGCACACGCAGCCTCCCTGGGCAAGCCCTGCCTGAGGAGTGTGGAGGAGCTGGCACAATGTAGAGACTGGGGCTGGAGCTGGGCTGCTGGGTACCTTGTCTTGTGCCAGGTTTATTGCTTGTGCTGGAAGTTAATATAGCTCTGCAAAAAGACAAAATGTGGAGGGAATAGGATGAGATATTGAAAATGTCATTACTAGCTTACAAAAAACCTCCACAAAAGTAAAAAAGATAAAAAGTAGATTTTGTGAACACATTGCTTTGATGGAAGTACAAAATCCCTGTGGTGTGTGAATGCAGTTACCAAGAGGAGCGTTCACAGGGCCCAGAGCAGCTAACCTCTGCATCACATTGGGTGCCGTGTCCTTGGAGCTGGCTGTGGGAGAGAGGAGCATTTTTCAGAGGGGGTAGGAACATTGTTGTCTGAGTTAGGCTAAGTGTTTTTCAATGAAGGGAAAAAAAAAAAAAAGTCATGCAGTTCCCATGAACTTGTA
Organism: Dryobates pubescens; assembly: GCF_014839835.1. NCBI lineage: Eukaryota > Metazoa > Chordata > Aves > Piciformes > Picidae > Dryobates > Dryobates pubescens. The sequence goes on along the minus strand of NC_071625.1, from coordinate 13,135,235 downwards.
AACTAGCTGTTCATAGTTTTGGCATTACCTCTTTAGGAGCAATCTGAGCCATCTCTGGCTGTGGATACTGTAGTCATCACAGAGTGACTTCAGAAATGTGAGTCAGATCATGACACGGGCTTCCTGCTTGCTGAGTAATCAGTCTGTATCTGACCTGTGGTATGTGCTGCTTCGCTAGCACACCCCAGCCCGTTCCCACTTTGCCACGTGTTACATAGGGGTTTTTTCTTTATTTTTTGGGGTGTAATTATTTATGGGTGGGTATGGTGAGCAGTTGGCTTGGGAGCAAAGCATACTGAAACATGCTGCATCCCAAGTTGGTGATGGTTTGTTTGCTTTTCACAACTGTTATTACTAGTGTTCACAAGTGCCCTGCAGGGGAAGGGTTTGGGAAGCCTCTGCTTTGTGTTCTGGTGCCTGGCAGTGTGCCAGGCTAACCACTCACTTCAGCTTTACACGAGCAGACAGCACTGAAAACTGAGGAGGGGTACGGTGTGGGAAGCACAATGGTCAGACTCAGTAAATCAGGGAGATTCAGGGAGATGCCATTTGAATTGACTCCTCTCCAGCTGAACATAATACATCATGCATCTGGGCTGAGGCTGACATGTTAATGGTTTGATTAGTTTAAGAAGAATACTTCCATTGTGCATCTTCGATTGTATTAGGTACTGGGTGAAGTTGTTACGTTGGGATGTGCTCATATTGCCTGCCTTTATACAGCACAGTCTGCACTGTCTATCCAGGAGCCTACCAGTAAGCTGGTGGAATCCTCTTAAGTAAGGAGCTGTTAAATTAATAAAGCTGTTAATCACATGAAAAGATAAAAAAAAAAAAAGAGAGAGAGAGACTGAGGAGGAGAAAAATCTTATGTAGACATGCCAAATCATAGCCTGAAGGTTTCCAGTTGGGATGGTCTTGCAGGGTGGGGTAGAACGGCTCCTCTGTTCCAGAGCTGCTCTTCATATGGTGATTTTTATGCATCCTCATTTTCTTAGATATTCCCCATGTCAGGGACTGAGCCTCACTCCTAATCAAATGTAACACTTAGATCGCACTGTGCTTCTTAAATGTTAATCCCTACAGAACCCCTTTATACTCCATAAAACCCTGTTATTATTATCCTCTGCACACAGGCAGAAACTGCAGGCAGAGAACTGAAGTGAATTGCTAAAGCCCTTCTGCAGAGTTGCCATCAGGGCCAGTTCAGGACTGGCATTCTGTGTTCACACCGTGGGACTGTGGTTCCACTTTAACCACAGTTTTAGGACTAGGTAAAAGGTATCTTAGTTGTATTTAGATAGGATGGAAGTGGCTTAGGTCTTACTGAAGTCAGTGGGATTGAGGAGGCTTGCCAGACATTTCAGTGCTTTCAGAATTTTGCTTTGCATCCATTCCTTCTCAGAGTCATGTGGAATAAAAGGCACTGTAATGGGGGATGATAAAGAATTTGCATGCAAAATAATTGAAAATTTACTTTTCCTCTATGATTAGGCTGCATGCTGCCATTATCCATGCCAATAATGACCCAGTTGGATTGTTCTTTGTTCACCAAGTGTGGCTGTAACACGGGTTTGCAGCTGCAGTAGGCACAAATGCCATATGTGGCTGCTTGTTTGTGTGCTGGAACAAACAGGGTTCTTGTCAGACAGTTTGATGTCAGAGTGGTTTTAATCTTTGCTGCCTTTTTTTCAGGGATTAAATGGTTGCCACGCTTCAGCCTTTCAGCCTTTCAGCACAGGGTGCCCTGCCTCAAGTGCATATTTTATTTTAAATTGTAGAATCATGGAATAGTTTGGGTTGGAAGGGACATTTACAGGTCATATAGTCCAGCCCTCCTGCAATGAGCAGGGACATCTTCGACTAGATCAAGTGCCTCAGAATCCTGTCTAACCTGACCTTCTCCAACCCTGAGCTTATTCATGTCAGGAAGCAGGCAGGATGGTTCCTCATCTAAAAAGGCTCTTGTCTGTCAGATGTCCAGCATATGCTGATAAATGAAAGCAATTAAATTAAAAGAAAGCACAAAAAAGTTAATGTATCTTTGTGGAGCATTGAAAGAGGAATACGAGGGAGCTGCAGAGCCGAGCTGCTCTGCTGAGTCGTGTGCAGGGGCCAGGTCTATAAAGGAATGTGAGCAGTATACGTCACTGGGAAACCTATAGGCAACCATAATCTGCCAGTGCTTTTGCATTTCTCTTTGAAGTTGGTGGAGCTGTGTCCTCCTGACATGACCTTTGTATCCTCCTTTGGATCTTATTGTATTGACTGGAGGCCAGCATGTTATTAACAAAGTGGCAGAAAAGCAGAGCTGTCTGAGGGTTTTTGTTGCGTTAAGACCCTTTCTGTTACAAACAAGGCATGCAAGCACTTTGCCTGAACAGGCAGGATGGAAAAGGGAAGCAACGGTGCTGAAGTGCCACAGCTGTTCCCCGGCAGGACCCATGCACGGTGCCCTGGCTTCAGCTGCACTGCCCACCTCGAGGTGTGCCATGGCTCTCTGCAGGGCTGGGTTTGTGCCAAAGAACTGCTCCTAACTGCTGTGGTGCCCATGCAGATCTACTCGTCTGGGCTGATAAGCCTCAACTCTTGTCCTGTGAACTCCTGGCAATGGTGCCTAATACCAGCAGCTGATAGTTTTTGGCATGAAGGGCAGGGTATTTGGCCTCGTATACCCTGAATCCCTGCTCTTGGCCTTCTTTCAGAGAGAGGCACTCAGCAGATCCAGTTGACTGAGAAAATCTCTGGTTTGGATGATGAGCTGTGTCAGAAAGATGAGGCTTTCGAGGAACAAGACTCCCAGGCCTAACTTTAGCACTTTGGCTCATTCTGCTGTGGTGCATATGAAATGCAGGAGGATTAGAAAGGTCAATCAGAGGCACTTTGCTGGCAGATGTGGAGCTTGACAGTGACCCAGAGCTGCTGCCAGCTGTTGGCTACTGGATGGCTCCAGGCCATTTGGGGTGTCTAGCTCCATTACCACCTAGGGCAGGGCTGACATAAGTACTGGCAGCCTCTGAGCATTCCACAGGCATCTCTTAGAGATAGGAACCCTGTCTGTGTTGAAACCCTGAAGCCACCTTATAGCCATACCAGGTCTGATGAGTGTGTCCTGCCACACCTCGAGCACTGCTGGTTGGTACAGTCCCACACACAAGTGCCAGGAAGCACAGCCCTGCCATAGGCTTCTCCACATCTTACTCCAGACCTCAGATTTTCTGGCAGGGGGCAGTTGAACGTTTCCATCTGATATTTGGGTTGCATTGGATCCAAGCCAAAAGAAATCCAAACTCACCCACCGCTAGACCCACCACTAGGACCTGTATTATCTCCTGCAACTGAAGTCAGCCAGATAGCCTTGCAGGGCCCTTAGTGTGCAGTCAAGAGAGACACTTTTGCTTCTAAGGATGTGATGCCTCAGACCCCAGGCAGAAGCAATATCTTTAATCTCGTGTTGTACTGGATTCTTAATCTCCCTTACATTGCTGTATCTCATTTGCACATATTTTCCTGTGTATGCAGAGATAGGGGCTTTATTCAAATATTAATCAGCCTGACTGATGGTGGAGATTTGTGCATCTGACAACTTGACATCAGTACTGTGCAAGCTCAGTTGTTTGCAGGGTATTACAGAGCACCTCCTTGAAACAAGCATTTCACAGGACAAGTTTGGGGTTTTAGATGTTAGCTTTCCAACTTTTATTTACTGAAAGGGAGTGAGAAGGGACATGATTCTTTGGCACATTAATAGCCTTATATGTTGCCCTCCCAGATTTTGTTAGGGGCTTGTTGAAGTTTTGAAATCCAATTTGTATCAGGTTGCCAAAAGCTGTTAAGATTGCCTTGGGGATAAGCGACGGTGTTGTCTTGCTTTCACTCCCTCTCCTTCCCCCACTCCCTCTCTCTCTTACATGGTACATTATCTGCAGAAGTAAATTTATGAGCAGCCAAAACAGGGTTTGATTGATCATCATGCAGGACCAACAATAAATGGCACCCTGCACTGTTGTCTGGGGGCATGCAGCTGCCTTTCTGCTTCCGCCAGTGTACAGATAATATGCCTTTGGTTACAGAGTGAGGAAGGCCAAACTGGCATTTGTTTCTAGTTTGTTGAAAACTGCCACTTCTCGCTCTTTGTTTGATCCCAAGCAGACAACAGAAGCCACTCACTCCAACTGACGGAGCTGGGCTGGACTTCAGCAGGGCCAGCACAGGGCAGTGGGTCAGGGGCAGGATCTGGTCCCTGCTCAGACTGTGTGCTGGGCAGCACAGAGAGCTGCTGCTGGAGGTCCTGCTGGTGTGAACACCCGTGAGAGGCCAGTGGAATGAGAGGGCATGAAACTCCCAGTGTCCTTCCTTTGTGAAGCAAACCCTGTTTAGCCATCAGCTCTGCAACAACTCACCATATGGGAGGTGCAAAAACATCCTTAAAATGACCTTTTCTGTTTCCTTTTTTTCCTTCCAGCCTTTTCTCCACAAAAGCTATCATATCCTGACTGTCAGTTTAAGAGTTTGTTAAACCATTCCAGACATTTTCATAGGATATCTGCTCCAAGTGTAATCTATACCGTGCTCCCTGGACCCCTCCACACTGTCACAGAAGAAAAGCTTAATAGGGTTAAAAGCTAAAATACAATATCCACTGAACTATGAGAACTGACTACATAAGCCTCCTATGTAAACAGAAAGCACCAATTTGTACAGCTCTGTGGTTAAATACTGCAGATTAATTTTTTACAAATGTCAAATGTCTGTATTTAAATCTAATATATATGTTAAGCCTTTTCTCTTTTTCCTCAGCCTTTCATTTGTAACAGGAATCACTCCCGTGGAGTCAGCGAGAATTACTGTTTTCCAAAAAGAAAAAAAGGCAAAAAAACCCACCCCAAAGCTTAGTTTCTGAGCCTCATGCTAGGCATGAAAAAGGTTCCTTTCACTGGGCTGGTACATCCCAGACTTTGCAGAGCATTTTGCCCCCTCAGGACTGTGTTCCACTGAGGCAGAGTGTATGCTGCCCTTGCGCTGCTGCCTGTGCACTACCAGTGGGGCTTGCTGCAGCATTGCTTCCTCCACACTCATTTTTGTAGTTCTGCAGTTCTTCATGTTATTTGTGAGGTATGAGTCGTAGAAGGAAAACCTCTACCCTTTCTGTCTTTGCAGAGTGTCCTTACAGCCGTGCATGCTTTAAAAACACTGTAAGTATGCTTTCTGGCCCAGATTCTGGTGCTGGGTTATAGGCACTGGGGAGTGATTGTTTGAAATGCTGGCATGCCTGCCAAGCGATGAGGGTTGTCTGCTGACACTGGTCTCCAGTTATGTTTTGCTGGGGTTATGTGTTCAGATGGGAGCTGCAGTGGCTGCCTCATCTGTCTGACCTCTGCAGTATCCCTACTCCCAACCCGCATACATGCGCAGCCTCTCCATTACCTGATCCTGGCTTTGCATGTGTAGCATATTCCTTCCAGAAGGAAATTGCTCTTTCTCATGGGGAAAATAAGTCTCCTTGGCTTTATAGGCAAATTAGTCTCAAGGTGTTTGAGGAGGACTCACAGGACAGTGGTTTTGTGGATGACATTGGAGGCAAAAAGTGAACCCCACCAAGTACCTGGAGTTTCTTAGATTTTTGTATGCCACTGGTTCATTTGATTAGCATTCCCTTGAGGCGGTCAGGTGTAATAAAGCATTGTGCACCATCATACTTCAGTAATAATCTCAAGAATGTTTCTGACACTGCATTTTGTAACACATTTATTTTTTTAAAGGCTACTAAATAGGATACACCTTTTGTTATCTGCTCTTATCCTTTCTGCTCATCTTTATCTGTTTGAATAATTCCCTTGAATCAACATGATTGACACACACAAGTATTTGTGTGTATAACCATCTGCAGGTAGTAGATGGGAATTAATGCTGAAATTCATGTTGGTACCCTTCAAGGAGAAGGTGGTGGGATAGGAATGAAGCATTCCCAAAAGCCATGAGATGTAAAAATGGCTCATGTTGCAGCATCAGACTAACAGGACTGTACAAAAGAGAAATGACAGTGACATTGAACCCGGCGGTAAACACTGCACAGCTTTCCTTTGGCATTGCAAACCCTCTGAGCTCCATTCTCCTAGTTTATGTAATGCCAGCCAGACCCCACAATGTGTTTTACAGCCTTGTAACTCTCCTCCCCAGAATATATTCTCTGTATATATCAGTGTGCTGTGACCCTGCTCCCTGGCCTGCTGAAGACAAACGCCCAACCAAACTCAAACCTGCCACCCCTGCCTTGTCTGCATAGTGGTTAGCCTTGAGAAGAGTCCACTCATAATTTTTCTTGTTGGTTGTATTGCTATAACTCAGGAAAGCTGAGCCTGTCTGTAGAGGCAAGCATACTTTATCCTCATGAATCAACAATCTTGAGTAAAAGGTAGCATCTCACCAGTTCTTATTATTTGTTCATCTTTATGCTTGTCCCTGGTTCTTACAGAACAAATGAAAGTGCTCAGGGCAGTGTGTGATGCAGACCAGCTGAGGAGTTGGCTTTGCTTTCTCCTGGTGGCACCCACAGCAGCTTCAAAGCTTTATTTCCTTTTCATCATGTGCCAAGCATAAGTGCTGGGCAGTGTGCAGGAGTGGGGATGGAGGCAGCAGCTGCACTGGTGGCTATTGAGGGCAGCCTCCAGCTCAGCTCCCAGGCTGAGGCAGCTGGAGGTGCCTGCAGTTTTATTCCTCACGTAATCGAAGATCACCCTGGGAGATGCCAGTGCTGGTTGTGTCTGAGCATATGCTAGTTTTGGTTAGCTACCTTGGCTGCTCATCCCCAAACACAAGGGTAACAGCAGCAGCTTTGTGCACCATTGGCTTTTATGGCAGTAGGGTCACAAGAGAGGGCATGCAATTTTTAGTAGGTCATGAGAGGTGGTTATTGTACTGTTGCTGAGTTATAACATCTTCATACAAGATATGCTTATGGCAGTGGAGATTCAATCTAGGGGTGGCTGATTTATGAGATTGCACCAGTGATGTATGCAGCAATCCATGCACAGGCTGCTCAAAATGGATGCATGGGGAGTACTTCTCTGGGTATAAATATGCCATACATTATAAATACATAATGCTTATACAGACCAGTTTATGCCTTCCAATTGTATGTGGAAGGAGTAGGGAATGGAGAGATACCTGCCTCCCCTCAAACATGGAGTATGTTGCTGGAAGTGGCAGTATCTCAAGGATCAGAATAGGCTTCTTAAGTGCATCCATTATACATAAATCTTGCATGTGTGTGCAAAGATATGTATGTAAATGAGTACTGGGAGATGGAGTTTTGTACTTTGTCTGTGTATGTAAATGCCTACTCATGCACTTAAAAGTGTAGTGTTAGCTGTAGGTTGTAAGCATAGCGAAACCATATGGCTTAAAAAAATAACTCCAGCTCTGTGCTGTGAAATGGATGAGAAATGCAGTGTAATGTGCAGAGCTGCATTCACAACTTTTACCTCTGGGATTTTGACACATCCATTAACAAGGGGACCTTGGTAGGGCAGTTGTTTTCAATCACTGTGAGTCTCATGGAAAATTCAGGGGAGAAAAAAGCCCCCCACCGGTAATATTGTTTAAGTGATAGTACTGAAACTCATTCATTTGATTTGAAATATATATGCCCACATAAGTAATAAATGTATACATGAGTGTACATACAGATGTATATTATTCTCATAGGTACACAAAGACCTTAAAATCTGGGGGGAAAATTAAACTTAACAGATGACTTGAAAGCTTCGTAGGCATTTTACCAGGAGAAGGGCTGGAGATGGCTGGGAACACTCGTTTGATTTTAGATGAAAAACGTTCTTATTTGGCTGCAAGATTCTCTGGGAACCTGAGTGTGTATGGTGTTATGCATAAGGAAAACCCAGATATGCAAAAATAATAAAGAGATTGAAATAAGTAAGGCAGAAATAAGCCTCAGCAGCAAAATCCAGATGTGGATTTCATAGCAGATACTTTTTTAATGAAAAAGTTTGGGAAATGTTTTCCCTTCTTCCTTCCAGCTGGCTCATGCTTGGGCCTCTCTAATATAAGCCACAAAAAAAGAAATGCCAGTCATAATCTAATATTGTGCTTGGTGAATATGAAGTATTAAGAAACAATGGGGAAATGGGAAAAAAGAGACTGCAGGAGAACTTGTCTCCAGCCCAGGCCTTTGTCATGGATTTGTCTGTTCTGGGGAAGAAGGTACATAATAATTTTTCAGTTACATTTTCTTCAGTTACTCATTTCCAGCTTTGTTTTTAGCCTGGTACTTGAGTCTCCAGTTTTTGCCTTTCTTCTTATTTGTGATGTGAGTCTGATATCCACCATCCTCACCGATAACCTGAAAGCAAATTGCTTTCATAAACTGCCTGAGTTAAACCTCTGACTGTCCACTGCCATTAATGGCCTTTTTGTTTGTGCTTCCAGATGCCAGTCTTAAAAAACCCTTGTGCCTAGACATGACTCAGAGGATAGATGTTCAGGCATGAATGACAAATTGGTGTATCACAAATATATGAGAAAGAAAGGGGCTGTGACGATCTCAAAGCTAGAAGGGCTTCTGCAAAGCCAGTGTGACCTTGTGCAATGTGTGTGCCGAGTCGCTAAATTTAACTGGGCTCAGTCTTGTTAAGTAAGTGCTAATGCTTCTTGTCCAGGAGGAAAATGGGTTTTTTGGTTCCCTGGACACCTGACCTCTTTCAGTGCAAATATTGAATCGCTTGCCCGTCCTGATCCATTTCTATTTACAACCCTTCCAGCTGAGTCCAGCCAGAGGCAGGGGAGGCAGGAGAGCAAAGCACAGACCAAGCTAGGGAAGAGAGGAGGAGAGGGAACCACATCTTCTTTTCACTGCTTTGTACCAAAGGTTTCCTAGAAGTGAGGGAAATGTTTTGACCTAGAGTGAAGGAAGCTCTGCTTGCTGGAAATGGGATCCATGCTAAGGCCAAGCAGGAGATGTGGAGGGGTAGAAGAGAGCTCATGGCATTGCCTTTCATGCTTCCTTCACCTTGGCATCACAGCTGCTGTGGTGCCCATCAGGATCATACCATCTCTGGCACACAGCTTTATTTCCAGAGCCATGGAGGCTATCTTGGGTGGGCTGGTACTTGTATGTAGCTCAGGTGTTTTCCTGGCTGTTCACCACTAGGGTGGCCAAATGTTCTCTGTATCAGTTGTGCAGTAGTACTGGGCTGGCTAATTCCAACCACGTCCTCTGGGTCACCTCAGCAGTATGAGCCACAGTGAGCTTGGCAGCATGCAACAGCAGGGCTCTCCAGTTCAAGGACTTTTCCCATTCCCCTGGTCTACAACGTGGCCTCACTTGGGCTTTCTCTAGAAACTCAATTGCCCTACATATTTCTGGAGGCACGTCACCTCTGCTCTGTCAGCTGGGGCCACGCAAGCTGTTAATAGCAGTGGAAAGATGACTTCATGCATCTTGCAGTCTGTGCTCCTGTCTCTGCTTTCCAGGCTGGGTGGTGTTTGGAGCTGTTTGTTTGTTTGTTGGTTGGGGTTTTGTTTGTTAGTGTGGTTGGGGTTTTGTTGTTGTTGTTGTTGGAGGTGTTGTTGGTTGGGGGTTTTTTGGCTTTGTTTTGTTTTCTCTGTTTGTTTTTGTGGTTTTCTTTTAGTTTGTTTTTCCTTCCAGCAGGAGGATATATCCTGGCTTATGCTTTCCTTATGATTCACTGTAATCAACAGGTCCTTTTCTAAAGGGCTGTAATCAAATTAGTTGCTCCCCACCCTGCACAGAGTGTATTAATAACAGGAGCAAGTTTGTTTCAGAAAATCCTTGCTAAACTACATGAGTTGCATATGCATGGCACCATAAAAACCTTACAGAGTACTTTTTTTGTGAAAGAGTTTTACAAAGGGGAGGGGTACCCCTGTTTGCATTTTATGGATGTGGGAGCTACTGCACAGAGAAGACAGCCAATAGGCTTTTCACTGTCCTAAAGTAAGCTGGAAGGGCAGAGCTGGAAAAGAGCCTGGTCTGGAGCTCTGCCTTGTCCTGTGCTTTTGCTGCCTACATGCAATGTGTGCTGTGCTCTATTTATCTCTTATCTGACCCACTTCTTCACATTATTTCCCCGTTAATTCCTGTCTCTCAAACACTTAAGTGCTGTGAGTGGACTCTCATCACTGTGGCCATACATGCATCAGAAGGATAAGTATGAAGTCCTAATCTTCCCACCACAATTTTTTGCTTTGAGAGCCTAGCTTTTTGAGAAATCCCTGTCACCATAGCTCTTGAAGGATTCAAATCAGCAAAATGGGAAGATGTGTGGTTTGCAGTCAGTCTGCTGCCTGGAGGTGTTTGGTTCTTGAGTCATTCATCGTCGCTCCGCTTTGCGTACAAAATGTCGTGGGTCGAATTACCTCTGTGCATTTTTGTCCTCTTTTTTGTGTGCCTTCAAGGTACTGCTGTAACAATTAACTGTGTTTTTATAAACCTGCTGGACAGCTCTGCAGCTGCTTGGTCAGGTCTCCTATTTATGCAACTTGTTTAGGCTTGTGGTGATAATTATTTTTTCTCTGAAGCGTATGATATAACCCATGAGGCCAACGTGAGGTTGCCGTGAGCCATGCAGCGCAGCAATTGCTGGCAAATGCTGATTACCTTTGTGCTCAGATGATTTGAGAGGATGTTGCGTGAAGGTGTAAATAGATAATTTTCTTTTAGCTTCTCTTAGCAATGCAACCAAAGGGATTCTCGCCCTTTTAGCATTGTTTCGGTTCACTTTGCAGCAGCCTTGCCAGCCAAGAAGCGTCCCAATGAGCTTCTGATCAAAAGTGACTTCCAAAGTTCCACCAGAGAAGCAGGCGACCCTCCTGGGGAAGATTACTCCTTTGTCTTGCTTGTGTTCATCACTAGTAGCTGGCCTTAGCGTTTACACCATCCTGGTCACAGTTAGGAGAAATAAAAAAGTCTAAAATAATTTAGCTGGTTTATTCTATGCTAACTCACAGAAAATGAAAAGTAATAATTGTCTTCAAACTGAGAGGGGTTTCTTCTTCTTTTCCTGTCTCCCCCTCCTTTCTCTTCACATTAAAGCAAGACTCCTGAATCCTGCAACAAGGGAGAGCAGCCTTTTAGCTAAAACTTAGGAATTTTGAGTATGAGGTGGAAGTCTCTGAAGGAGATTTCTGTTTTCTCTCCAAGAATGGTTATTCATTCCTAAACGGATTATCTTCTTCAGCAGGACAGGCCTGCTGAGAGTGAGGGAGCGTTTTCCTTTCTTATGGGGATTTAAAGGCACTTTTTAATTGGCAATATAGCAGAAAACTTATTTTTTGTATTAAATACGGGGAAGGATTGGAAACTGAAGAGTTTACATGGGTAGTTAGGGATGCACTGTGGGCTTTATTTCCACAGATTAGAGAAAATTATTCTTTTGGGTTTTTTTCCTCCTTGTTTTGCTGCTGGATGGGTGGCTTTCACTAAAACAAAGACTACTGGCCAAGCAGCATGGTGGCCACAGATGCTTCAGTCTTCTCTCCTGAAAGGGCTGCCACTGTTGGACCCAATCCCATGCAGTGTGATGAAACCAGGGTCGCCCTGATTTGTGTCTCTCCATGCTAAGTGGGGTGTGCAGGCACAGAGCATTGTCAAAAGGGTGACCCAGGCTGGGCAGCTCTTTAACTGCAAGTCTACAACTGGATTACTGAGATCCTTTTGCCATATTTTGTCCTGTGTAAAGGTCCAGCTGGAGCAAATTCAGTACTTCCCCATCAGGTATTTTAATTAAGCAAGTTTGAGTTCCAGCAGAGCATAGATGCAGGCGTCACACCAACTTCTGTCATTTTGGCTGGGTTTGTAGCCTTCACCAGGGGCCAGCACACTGCCACGTTGTAAATTTTAGGCTTACACAGGATGACTGCTGCTTTGAAATTGAGATAAATATCTTTTCACTGCCTCATTATCAGGAAAAAAAAAAGGCAGAAGGATCAAGATCACATTTGGGCAGATTCATGTCTCAGTTGGAGCTTGGTCTGGAGAGGAAAGGCAGAGGGTATTTTTGCAGGGTTGAGAGGAAGGGTGGTTGCTGGAGAGGCCCTCTCAGGCCTGGGGCTGTGGCGGTACCTCCAAATTGTAGCTGAGCTGTGCCCTACACTGCAGACTTCTCACTGTCTCTCTACCTGCTTAGCTTAGGGGTTGCCACCATGGGCAGCCTGGCTGTGGGCAGAGCAAACCCATCGGGAGAGAGCCTGTGGGTCCCAGCGTATCTAGAGGGCTGATAAAAAAGTGCCTTGTTTATTAAAGCAAATGCTCTCTAATGAGGCTAATTTTTCATGAGTTTATTATGAAAGGATTCACTTCAGCTGCGTTTTAATTTTCCTGCTCAGCTTTCAGCCCGGTCTCCCTCATTTTAATTGATGCCATTTCCTCCCAGCCGGTTGCTAGGCAAGGGCAGGCATCCTCTGGCTGTGGCCGCCCCTGCGGCCACATGGGGCAGCCTCTCTGGGCTGGGGGTAGCCAGTGGGACCCCCCTGAGCTGCCAACCCGGGGTTCAGCACCACCTGCAGCAGAGGAAGTGCTTTTGGTGTGGGAATTACTGGTCACATTACCACTCCAGTGTCAGGGAAATGAAGCTTTTCCATTACAAGATCACAGTAAATCACAGAGGGAGGGGGTGACAGCCTTGTTAGCATGTGCAAAGTTACTGTAATTTATGTATAAATAACTCCTTTGTGTCACGACAATTCTGCTACCTTGAAATGCCTTCTCCCAGCCTATAGAGACACCTGTGATTTATGCCCTGGAGTTCACAGCATTTTCCTAATTATATACAGACTTTTAAAGGATTTTTTGGGCATTCATGCTTGCAGGTCAGCCCTTAGTGGTAACTGCCTTTGGCAGGAGGTCCTGGAGGAGAAGGGGCAGATTGATTCCTTCCTCCCCTGCTTCCCAGGCTGAGCTGGGACCACAGAGCCAATGTGTCCTCTGCCACTGGGGCTTTGCACAGCAAGGTCACGCCACTGGCCATGGATTGCCCGAGGAGCAGAGGCACCAGGCAAAGCACACCATACCCCCTGCAGTGACAGGCCGTGTCATTGCTTTCCAGTGCTTCTCAATGCCATCCTTTGGGAAGGGCTTTTGCTTACAATTAAGCTCAGCCTTACGAATGGGGAACCGTTTTGCCGCTTCCCTTTGGTCATATTGTTTGCTTGAGAGGAGTGGTATGGCTGTCAGCTTTAATTTTGCATCTCCATGAACTTGTTCAGATTTGCCTGCCTCCTGGTGGCTAATGCCAAATATCTGAAGGCATTTTAAAAATTATTTTATTTTCTTACTGCATGAAAGGTGGTATTTTTAAGTAAGACCCTACACATCCCATCCTCCTTCTCTGTTGGAGCATTTTGGCAGCATAAGTGGTTTTCCAGCACATCAGCTCACTTATTGCCATGTTCAGTAGCATCAGTATTTCTTGTGTGTAGTGCTGCACAACCTTTTACTGACTATAGTCTTTAGCCAGGTGAAACGTTCACTCCAGTCTTTAGGGTAAAACATGAGCTGCTCAAATGAGTTCTCTGGGCCAGAAAACCCACATCCCTGCTGGCCTGGGCATGTACACATGCAGCTCTGATGTTTCTTCCAGGTATTTTGCAGGGAAATATGAGTCTCAGCCTTTTTGGATGGATGAGGCATGAAGCTGCAGAGTCACAGCTTCTCATATCTCTCTCTCTGATTTTGTCCTGGCACCCTGTGCAAGTCCCCTTGGAATTACAGACTCAAAATCCAGAGCACAGGTCTCTACTTCATAGTATCTCCTGGTGTGGTTGATGATTTTACCTTTGTTACAGACATTTTTGTTCCACAGAAAAGCCAAGCAGGAAAACAGCTTTTGAGTGGTTCAGCTTTCAGTGACCAGGTGAAATTCATTGCATGTTGCAAACAGTAGCTGAATTGCATCATGGCCTAGTCAGATGCAAGCAGGTTTCCTCAGCCATTTTAAAGACTGGAGAAGAAGAGGTGCTTCAGGTACCATATGTGGGCACTGAGGGCATAAAGAAAGGAGGGCAGAGGTACTGTATACACAGACTAACAAGAATAACTCTAGAAGAGTGGCTCTGAGCAACCTGATATAGTGTGAGATGTCCCTGCCCATGGCAGGGGAGTTGGAACTAGATGATCCTTGAGGTTCCTTCCAACCCTAATGACATTATGATTCCATGATTCTAAGAGCTGAGACAGCAGCCCTGGCTGGTCTGACACCTTTGTCTTGACAGACAAAAGATGTGTTTTTTCTCTTTTGTTAAGCTTGATATGATTGAACTAACAAGACTGAAAGCTCTCCCTTCATTGCTGCTGAGATGCTGTTGTAGCATTGGAGCCTGTTGAGGACTACTGGCAGTGTGTCCTTCATGGCACTGTGTGAGAGTGAGCTTGATAGTATGCTCTGCAGTACCTGGCAGAGGAGCTGTGACATTGTGATAACAGTTATTCCATGAAAGCAGTATTTGGCCTGTTTTCTCAATTAACCTCAATCCAGCTCAGAGCACAGTGGGAGGAAGAAAAAAGAATAAGGTAATGATGAGCTGCAGGAAGGCCAGGCTGGAAGTGAAGTGACCTACCAGCCTCCAGGGGGGAAAAACAGGGCCTTAGATACTGAAAAATTTTGGAAACTTGACTCTTGGCTTATTGCATGGAAGAGAAACCCAGGTCTTGAAGCTCCAGCAGTAGAGCAGGACCTTTTCTCAATTGCTCTGTGGTTGTGGCTGAAAGGAGAAAAGAGGCTTGGAGGGGCTGGCAGATGCTCCAGTAGGTTTTCAGTTGATACCTGGGCACCACTGTGTTCAATCCTAGATCCAAAGTGTTCCAGCATGCCTTGAGCACCGCCTTCAGGTAAGGAGCTATTACAGAAAGGGACTCAAGGGTGTGGGTCTGAGTATTTGGGTCTTTTCAAGGCAGAATAGCAGTATTACACTCCACTGCTGTATCTGCAAAGCCAGGCTCTCCACAGCCTTCTTTTTGGTAGGGGTTTTTTGCCTTAAATACAGAACCTGATAAAAGTAATCATTAATCTGCTGTTCTCATGCCTAAAAACAGTTGTTCACCAAATAGTTTAATGTCTGAGCCTTTTTTATTGGTTTTTGGTGTTTGGTGGTTTGGTGTGTTTTTTAATGGAAAAATTCAGACACTTTATAGGTTAAAAAACCCCAAAGCTTTAGCTTCAGAGATGGTGAGCAGGGGATTTGACTTGAAGAGGAAAACACATGTGCTCTGAGGGAGTTGTGGAGTTTGGGGCTTTTTTCCAAGCCATGCTTGGCTTTCAGAGGCTCCAGCCCCGTGCTCCCCAGGCCATGCTTCCCAGGTGCATGTGTACTGCAGGACTCTGGGGGGAGTGAGGGTCCTTCAGAAAATCCAGCTTTTGGAGAGCTTGAAAGAAAGACTTTAAAACTGACCTGCAGAGTTTTTAAGGGGAATTCTTTGGGGATGGGAAGAGATAGCTCATCATAGCCTTTCAGAGGATTTAGCAAGAGGCAGTGCTGCAGCAAGGGATGGCTTGTTGTTTTGTTGGGTTTTTAAAAAATAATGTCATAGGGGATTTCATTTGCCTTTTGTCTCATAGAGAGCAGAGTGTGTATGACTGACTTCTGAACCAAATACGTTCCTTTTAGAAACTGGAACTGCTGGTAAACTGTGATTTGACTCCCTGATGAATTAATGAAATGCTGAAGCACTGCAAGTTTTAAATAACTCATCCATTCCCACAGGAAATTCAGAGTAGACCCAAGACCAGAGCCCATGTCTGTTGCTGTTGGAGCAGGCTTCCCCAGAGACAGATAAGGGCATGAAGTCCCTAGCAGTTCCTCATCCCCATCTATCTGGGAGAAGCTGCAGCTGAAGCGAGCCTTGCTGCAGGGAGTGTGAATATTTTGGTTAATCCCTTGCTTTTCCCCATAGTCCATTTTGCCTTGCACAATTCCATTATTTAAAATTGTTCAGATATCCAGTGAGCTAAAAAGGTGCAGGATGCACAAGCCTAGATGCTTCTGTGGCTCTCAGTGTGCCTCCTTTGGAAACAATGGAGCACATTCCAAAACGTGGTACCAAGAGAATCATTTGCAAGGGAATGTAGGCTGTAGCTTTGCCTTGGGTAAACAGGTACACTCACGGGGGTTTGGAATACTCAGAGGGTCTTGCACAGCTCTGGAGATAAGAGAGGAAAAATGAGTTTAAAATTGCAAGCTCACTGCCACATTGAGGGGAAGGCTGCTGAAGCATCACATTGTTTAAGGGCTCTATTTTCAGCATGCTCCTGAAGGTGTGCTTTTAGAAACGGGGATTTGTGTTTAAATGGGAATCCAGATATACAAAACAGTTTCTTTTATTCACGTAAATGTCTGCATAAAAATGCAAATGTGGTACCTATGGCTGTGGTATTGGGCTACAGTATAGCACATAAAAGGCATACTGATGAGTTTTCCACAGTTTTTTTCTGAAAATACTTCCACAGTCACAGGCTCTGATGTATCAAGTTGCCTTTTAAAGTCATTTAAAGAAATAGATACTTGGGTTTGCATCCCAGTGGCTCAGCTTCTTCACAAATTTGAAAATACTTCCAATCTAAAAGAAATCTGAACCTAGAGATCAGCTTTATTTCTAATTCTGCTGCTTGTTAACTTCACTCTGGGGTATATTTCCTAGATGCTTCCAAGCTCAGCTTATGCATTTATTTACTTAATGCAGGGGCTTGTAATTTTTTCCTGAAGAAGCATGTTTTGATCTTCAGGCAGACGCAATGTAGCTGCATCCAAAACACGGGGTTGAAAGAGGGTGGCTGAGGAACGAAGCTGCCCGTGCCTGGCAGCAACACTGAGCTTACCAAGAAGTCAGTTGCAAATTGGTGATTAATTTTTAAAGTGCCCTTAATTTGATGTGATGTGTCACCCTGTCGCAAGTAGCGTTTGATAGCCTCCTGTTAGAAATTGCAAATAAGAATGCTTCAGCTGACACTGAAGTGAAATACCAGGTGATTTGGAAAGATGTGGATGTTGTCAGTGAGTTGTGCATAACCTGTGCCAGCACTGACGCTGTGCTGCCATTCTTTAATCCCTTTCTAAGAGGAAGAGTTGAAATACCGCGCTGCCTGCGCTGCCATTCATCCGGCACCACTTTTGACAAGAACAAGGAGGTTTATCTCCGGATAAGGCCAGACACTGTCTGAGCTGTCTTCCCAGGAGAACAAGAAATGAAAAATGAGAAGAAGAAATGAGAAAAGAGGAAACTCTGGCACGTGAGCGTGGGGACAGGCACACAGCTCCCCACAGCTCGTCCTGGGGGAAGCAGCCTTCCTTATCTGCAGTGTATCACAGGGAAATAATACCCAGCGATGGTTTCGCACACACTTTATGTTCTTTCTCTTCTCAGTCATGTCTGGATGATGTTCAGATGACTTCCCAGGATTTCAGGATGATCTGAAAGGGGTTGTGTTTTCAATGTGAGGAGTCTGGTTTGCAATAGGGGAGAAAAAAGAAAACCAGTCTGGTGACTTGTGGTGCTATGTATTTCACGATGTGCCTGCCCTGTAAGGTTCATTTCCACAGTCTAAGCTATTTTTAATCTTCAAATTGAGACCCTGTGCTCTGGTGGATCAGACATTATAGGAGGGTTATGTTTAAATGTATGAATCTGTAATACCCACTTGCACTCCCTTTTCTTCTCCCTTTGCTTGCTTTCCTGATGATTTTCCCTGCCTGTCTTCCCTGGCCCTTTTTTCCCCCCTGACTATTTGAAAAAATAAAAGCCTGGCTGAAACGGATGGGGTTTGTTGCTGCAGGCTCGTATTTCGGGAGCCTTGTCAGACAACCAGAGCCAGCAATGCACTGGGATCACCTTTATCCAACTTGAGAAGCTGCTGTTGATCAAACTTGCTGTGTCCTGATTGAAGAAGCTTTCCTGGAGCGATCAGCTTTCTCCATGACAGACAGCCTTGTCACAGGGTGTCTGCCACCTCCCTCGGCTCTCTGCTTAGCCAAGCCAAACTGCCTGGAGATGCCTTAATGAGGGACAAACCAGGATGCTTTGTGCTCTAATTAATAAAAAGTTAACCTCTGATCACTGGCTGTTTCCAGCATTTCCAGCATCATTTGTTTGCAGGGAAGCAGCTATTATTTTCCGTCTCACTCTTTTGTACAGGCACAAATGAGGGACAAGGAAAGTACCCTTTGCCAGGTTTTCCAAAGTGTTTTTTGGAAAGCATCATCTGTCCACACATACAAGCTTTAAATCATCTTCAGGTTAAGTATACCAGCCTTAATCTTTAATATTGGGTTTGGGGAGGGGTTTTTTTCCCTCCCTCTTTTGCTGTCATCACAGTGACTTTGTAGGGAAGAGTTTTTCCTCATCAGAAATGTCAAAAAATCTTTGTTTTTCTTGGAGGGGAATGAGATATGCCTAGCTGGCTCTGGGAGAACAGCCCTTCTAGCCTTGCTTGTGCTCCCTGGAGTAGGTGAACCCACCACTGACACAGTGCTGGGAGAGGTTTGGGTTTCACCAGCTGGTTCGTGACCAGCCGCTGACTCTCCATGACCTTGGAGGAGTTACTAAAACTGCCAACTTTCTTTTCTCCAGCTATAAATCAACCATTATTTCCGTAACAGGGAAGGAATTTTTGTTTTGAATTGATTGCAGAGGTCTAGGGTCTGACTTCTCTGCTTTGTGCAGTGTTGCAGACCAGATAAATTGGTTGCGCTCAACCTTTACCTTTCTTCTGTTTAACAGTTACGAATGTTAATGGAGATGATGCTGCCTGGAATGACTAGCTGTGTTTTCAGGCTTGTACAGGATGCTGGGAACCTTCATTTTGTGGGTTTAAGCAGAGGCCAGACAATATTAACGAAGGATAGACTATAATCTGAGAGGGTCATGTGTGCAAGCAGTTCTGGAGTGATGAGTGGCTCTGTGGCAGTCAGTGCTTGGCACCAAACATTATCTTGGTATGATTTTGAATTGCTTCCATGGTGTGTAACCATAAACCTGGAGGAAGCAGTGTCCACAACTGCTGCTTTTTTACTCATCTGTGAGTAAAACAATGAATGATTTTTGTGAAAATACCACTTCTGTGGTATTTCCTCTGAATTTCCATTTGATTTGGCCACTGATAAAGGTTTTATTTGCTGAATAGCACAATAAACATCAGTTGGTCAGCCTCAATTTCTGTGACATGCTGGCTCTTCAAAGAAGCAGAAGGAAGGGGAGAGAGGTCAGATTTATCATCCTGAGATGTCAGACCACCATGGAAAGAAGCAGATGTTACTATCCAAAATACCCCTGGCAGATTTCAGTAAGACAATGTATTAAGTAGCTGGTAGCAGCACAACACCACAGTCAGTCTTAAATACCTGCTATTCACGGTAGTGGCTTAGCAGTAGAAGTGCTCAGGAGATAGTTGTTGCAAGTTCATAGGCAGTCTTTCTAAAAGGTGATGCTGCAGTGATATGGTCCTGGAGCTGTGGAATCAGCCCCAGCAGTCATGACCCACTCTGGGCCACTGTCACCAGGCATGGTAGGGCTTCATCTTCTCCGTTCCTTTTCCATTGCTTTCAAGAGCTCAAATCCACCAACTATTACTGGAGATCAATGCTAGTTCCTTGCCAAAGATGAAGGTAGATTTTCCTGCAGACTGGAAAGAGCTGCATGCTGTTTAGAAGTAGCAAAGCTTTTATTGTGAGTCTTTAATTACTTTGATTCTTTTCTGCCTTGAGAGGAATAATCACCAAGGTAAATCAGATTTGTCCAAGAGAGGGAGTTTGGGAAATATTTTTTGTAGAGCTAAAGGAAGCTATCTCATGAGAATGCTGTACTGTATTCTTGCTTTATATGCATCTAGGTAGCAATTTAAAGTGCAGCAGCTCTTTCCTTGGTGGGCCTCTGCAAATACAATAGCGGTCTCCCCAGATTACCTATTTCAAGACTAAATGTTTAACTGCCTACCAGTGGCAAAAGAGAATCAAAATGAGAATGCTTTTAAGTCATGTCTTTTGGAGTCTTCTTTTCAATAACAGAAAATTATCAACATTTCTAGGAAGCAGAGTAGTCCCAGAAAAGGTGGCAGTACTACAGCAAACTTCTTCAGTCTATCTTCCAACTTGAGTGAAGCAGAATCCTGGGTCTGTTGATGGCAACAGCAATGGTCCCAGTGATTGAAAATAGACGTGTTTCCAATGTTTAGTCATTTCTGTTTTGAGGCATATTCAGTCTTTGAGGTCTCTGCTGAGAATTGTCAGTGGGGGGGAACAATAATCGGGGTTATAATTTTTGTGGTGCAGAAATATTAGCTCTCTGGCAAGTGGAGTAAACATACCAGACTCATTTCTCACAGGACACCAGAAAAGGTTCAGCACAGGCTGTAACTCAGACAAACTGTTGATATTTCAGAGCACAGACCAGGAAGGATTAATTTGTCCAATAACTCTCTTGATGTGGCCAGGAGTTCTGAGTTGCAACAATCCATTTGGCAAATGACTTCGCTAATGTTGCTTGCAAAATCCAACTTGACTTGCCAAACTTCAGAGTATATATTTTTGTTGTTGTTGTTGTTGATGATGGATGCTGCTAGAGGTATAAATTTCCCCTCTGTTTGAAATCAGAAGGTAAACCTCATTCCAGATGTGTGCACTGAAGGAGAGAGGCGCAGAGCCGTTAATGCGTTAAATCATTCAGGGCTGTTGGTTTATCAGGCTTCACAGGGTTTGGTTCTTGTTCAAAGTGCAGATACTCGAAACAGCAGAGATGGTTGCTGAGCTTTACTGGAATTGGCTTCATATTTGGGTCTTTTGTGTTAAGATAAAACCTGGTTCTTATAATTTGGGAACCAATCTTCCTGCATTCACAGGCACTTCTTGCACATGTCTGTCCCCAGTGTATAATGTGCACATGTTTCTAATGTAAAAGTGCAAGCTCATCTGTATGAAAAGTATTTTTACTGGATTGAGACCTACATAAATACAGTAAAGGCATTTTGTGTCTACTGATGTATGTGTACGTGCATATAAAGGTCCTGAGTCAGAGATGCTGCTAGGCGTGCAGGTCAGCCTAGCAACCTCTCTCTCATTTCGGTTACACTCTGAATTAATTTTGATATTGGCTTTAATCTCAGAGCCATCAACACATTGCTTTAAAAACAGTAAATCATCCCCTTTGTGGATTTTCTAGCTTCGTCAGGTGCAGGAGTAGTAAAGCCCATTTCAGAAAGTGCTTTCTGCAGCATTTCTAAATGTGAGCATGGTTTCTGCAGTTGCTCTTCGTGGAAAACACTTTTTAACCATCTCAGAAAATGTAAATTTAATCTTGATAAGTGCTTTGCCTGGATGCAACCTTTCCTCTGTAGTGGGGGAGTGCATATTACACCAGCATAAATGCATTCAGATAGCTCAGTGTACAGGCAAGCAACCTTTCATTCAGAAGACGCTTTAGGATTGTTTTGAAGACCCTATTTTCCATCATAAAGTTTTGTGTAGATTGGGGAAAACATCATAGAGTTTTAAGGGTTTGATTGTTTCTTTCTTCTTTTTTTTCTTTCCCCATGTAACAAAGCAAACCAGGGCTTTCCTCAGAAGTCATTTACCACACTGTCTTCTGAGCTGATGCTGCTATTATCTTAGGTCTAGAAAGTGCAGTTCATTCATTTTTTTCCTGCCCTGCAACACAGGCAGAGTTAGCAGGTAATGCAGAGCTTCCTATTGTAAAGAAATGGCACAGGTGGAATGGAAAAAATGGAGTCCCTGGTTTTTTTTACTTGCTGCTTCTTTTCAGTTCACGAATGAGATTTAATTTTTTTTCAACAGCATTTGCAAGCAGCTTCACATCCTGCCTTATCAGAAAAGTCAGAGGGGAAAACACAGCAAAATTGCTTAAAAAAAACCCCCACTTTTTTTTAAGAGATCTTGTTGTGGGTAGGTAGTGTATGTGCGAATCCTTAGACAGTAGTGGGATGTCGTGGCTTGAACATGATCACAAATTTGTATCTTCTTCAGGCATTCTGCAGCCCAATATCCTTCTGGTTTCCACAAACATATTGGAAAAGGAAGATTTCTCAGAGCCCCCATGCTGTTTTAATGAGGGTATCATGTGTCAGTCATGGCTGAGCCCTTACCCTCCAGACAGCCAAAGCACAGCACCAGCTGGGTTTGAAGGTTCCTGTGCTGACTTCTTTCGTCATCACCATTGTGAAGACCCCAGGCGAGGAATCTGGGCATCCCAGGCAGCCAAGGTGCATCCAAGGCGTCTGCCTTGGCCTGGCACATATGGTTCAGGACACAATGGACATCTGCACTCTTTTGGAGTGGCAGCTGGAGGCTGGGCAGAAGACCCTGGGACACCTGAAAAGGTGACAGACATCAGCGTTTGGGCATGTTGGTTGCCCTCCTGGGGTGTCAGTCAGAGAGAGCCTATGAAATTTTTTGAGCAAATCTGAATGTACATTGGGTGAGATCTTCTTGGTATGAGAATGTGGTGTGTGGGCTATGGTATTAGGAAACCTTGTACTAGATTTTATTGTGTAGTAAGACTTCTGTGTCTTGCACCTTGATTTTCACGTATGCCAGTTGAAAGGGCATTCTCTCAAATGGCTTGTGCTGGCTGGAAGCAGGATTCTTGGACTGCTTTAAGGCTCCTAAATCTCTTACTTAAATGTTATTACTCCAGTTGTTTTACATTCCTGTTGAGGCCTTGGGAAATATTTTGCTTCTTTGTTTTCGAGTTTTCTTAATGACTGTTTAGCTTGCCCAGGCAGTGCTGATGCCTCAGCAGAAGGCATCTGTGGCTTCTCATCTTCTGACTCTCAAGTAAGATCAATTTCAAAGTTTGTGGAAACCAAGCTTTTTAATCTGATGATTGAATGGGAGCATAAAGCTAAGAACTTGGCAGCAGGGAGAAAAATGATGGATTCATCTTCTTTAGCTTAAGACTTAGGAGGTTTCAGCCTTTGCCCATCACCTTGAATTCTGTGATGATTCATGCATGTGGATGTGTGGAGGAGTTCCTGGGTGAAGCATGTGTGGGCATATAGATGTGCTGTAGTGAATACCATAGCTGATGGTGATTTGGTTGAATTGCAGGTTTCTATAGACAGTAAGAACAAGAGTGTGAGCTATGGCAAATGCTAACGTGATTAGCATTTCCAGCGTGAAACCCTTCGGTCAGCAGGAAAGAGGAAAAGCAAAGCAGTTTGGCACATGAGAACAAGTAAGTTTCTTATTGCCTGGGCTGCTCCTCGAGTCTTTGAAATGCCTCTCTTTGTTGAGGAAGCATGCAAATGTTCTCATTATTTTCTGTAATTTGCATTATTAAAGGAAAGTTATTACCCAGGCTCAAACTTCCTTACAGCACTAAGTCACAGATACTGTTTTGCTTGCTGACACTGCATGCTCAAATGGACCTAATGGCATACTGTTCAGGAGTATTTTATCTTTAAGGACTCTTAATTGCTTTAACATGCCACGCTGTAAACAGGCTGAATCACGGATAAACAGAAGCCCTTTCCAGCTCTGTCATTAGGTAGGGTTAAAGATTCCGGTTCAAATTAAGAGTTAATCCTTATTCTTAAATCACGGAAACCAAGTCCTTCAAATAAAAATAAATAAAGCCCTTGAGTAGTTCCTAATTCCAGCTTTTAGCCCCAGATTCTTCCGGAGCAATTCCATCTGTGATTCTGGAATTCTGTTTCTGGCTGGTTTTGTCTGTTGTCCAGGTTTCTCTCTCTCCCTATTGACCATGGACCCATGCTGCTGCTTTCAGGCTCGCCTTTTATCTTTTTCTGAAAGTCCCTTCCTGCGCAGAAAAGTCATCTGTGTCTTTTTGATGGTCTGGGGATGCACTGATGGAGCAGGGCTCTCCTTGGTCAGTGCTGGAAGATGTTATGGCCAAAGGAGCTGGAGTGAGCTGGATGCTCCCTGTGGCTAAGTGGTGCTCTTAGTCACAGCAGGAACACTGTGGCTGCTGAGAGCAAGGGGTGGGAGGGAATAGGGGTCTGTGAGGCTGATTCCCAAAACTTGCAGCAGTGTCTCAGATTTTAGAAGCAAATCACAATGAAATGACTGGAGGGTTTTCCGTTGTGGTTTTTCTTACCTCGGCTAAGAATGTAGGTCAAAGCAGCGTGGGTTCAGGGTGACATGAAGCAGTGGCAGTGGCCACCCTGCAGCGCCGCGCTGGCTGGCGGCCGGGGAGCCCTGCTGTGGGAAGCACGGCAGAGTGGCCCTGCTGCTCCTTTGTATTCCCGAAAAGGAAGAGGAGAATGAGCTGTTGATGTCTGAAAAAGGCAGAGGGCAGAGAAAAAGCAATAAAGCACTTGTCTGGGACACAAGCCGGAGTCACTAGGAGGGAAGTTGTGGGAGATGGAGGGCTGGCACCAACTCCAGTCTTCCCTGCTGCACTGAGCTGCATTGAGGAGCACATGCAATTGCAGAAGCACAGATGCTGATCCACCCTGGATGTCAGTTCAGTTACTCATTTCTCCTTGCTAGGTTTCTGTTTACACCAGGAAGCAGCTCAGCTCTCTGAAAGACTTTGCTGGTGCAAAGGTTGCTCTGGTACCCATGTGGCTGTAGCTCATAGGCTTGTCATGTCCCAGGGTTTTGTCTCTAAGGGTCTGAGTGCTGGCGAGGATGTTTCCCCTGGACCAGCTCTCCTATGTGTGCACACACATAACAGGAGATCTGTGTGTGTGAGTTGTGACTCCAGCCATGGGGAAGCTATGGGATAGGTTGGAGTGCTGTGATAGCAAAAGGCAATTTCTCTAATCCTAATTGGCCTGTTCTCTGCTTGGAAAATGGCTTGTTCACTCTTAGCCCTGCCAATATTCTGAACCACTGAAGAGTGCATCCTCCTAATCTCCCCCAGTCATTGATACAACATGTCCTAGCTCACCAGAACCATTTTCACACAGTGATGATCCACTCACTGAAGGGAGGTATGAGGTTGCTGCTCTTGTGTGAGATGGGGTGGCTACTGGTGCTCTAGTCCCAAAGTCAGGTGCAGGTGGCCCCAGGTGTGTATGAGGGCAGCACAAGCTTGGGGTCTCTCACTAAGCTCTTTGCCCCAAGAGTGTGCTGTGGCTTCACAGGTGTGCACAGCAAAGGGCAGGGGGGCTGCTGGGAGCTCTCTGGAAGAAGGGCATTGCTTGGACATTTGTCACCTTGCAGGACAGACCAGCATGTCATTACATTTTACACCAAGTAATCCAGAAGTCCAGATGGGCATTAAAATATGTTAAATCAAGGGAGATGATTGTGATCAGGCCACTTTGTCTTCTTGACTTCTAGTATTTTCTCCTCAAGGGCATTTAAAACAACAGAGTCAAGCCTTCAGATTTGTAGCTGCCACCTTATTATCCTATTAGTCAATTATGGCTGCTGAGGAGCAAGAGTAAGTGACAGTATGGCAGATTACAGCAATTTATTTGCAGTTCTCATAGTCTGGTACTGCATATCATCAGGCTGTTTAAATTTAATGATAGGGTTTTTGCATGTGTTTTAGTGCAGTTAAAGTTGTAATCAAAATGTTTAGGAAAACCCCCACTGACCTGCATAAATACTCCCATCTTCAGCACTGCTTTCATGCCCTGTTGTAATCTTTATTAGCAGAGCTGACTCACTATTTAGGGGAAGGAAGGAAACCTGCCTTGGGAAAGAATAGATTTTTTCTTTTCTTTTCATTTTTTACCATCTTACAGTGCTTTGAGGAATAGAACTTGCTGGTT
Source organism: Dryobates pubescens (assembly GCF_014839835.1). Classification (NCBI taxonomy): domain Eukaryota; kingdom Metazoa; phylum Chordata; class Aves; order Piciformes; family Picidae; genus Dryobates; species Dryobates pubescens. The sequence continues at coordinate 13,109,511 of NC_071625.1, read as the reverse complement.
ACTCTGTGTCTTGGCTGTAAAACAGACTGCTATATTCCACACAAGGACAAACAGTGGTCTGCTAGGATTTAAGCATCAGGGAGTGGTGTTGCTCCTGTGGAGGGGTCCCTGGTCAAACAGCCCGGTGTGGTCCATCTCCTGTTGTGTTTGGTCCTCAGACACCACTGTTACAGAAGAAAGCAAAAATTACCAGGATGTTGTCTCACATGAGGTCTGGAAGCAGTCTGAGGAATCCTCAAAAGCTCCATGGCCTTTCAGTGGAGATTCCACATAGCTTGCAAGTTGGTTTATGGTGATTACCTGCTCCCTAAAGACACTCAAACTGTGGTAGGATATGGAGCTAAGATGTGTTGCAGGCTCTGTCCGAACGTGCAGCATCCAAAAGCTCAGCAGCTTTCCTGGTCAGGGTAGATAAACACTTGGCTTCTCTCAAGGATTTGGGAATCTGACTGGGATATTCAGTTGCTTCATCCTGCACTAAAATAAAGGTATCATCAACAAACCCATAAGCATATTCAGCCAGCATGTTCAGAGTCCAGGTGGGGGAGATGGATGAGGTTGCACTTTGTGCTTTGATGCAAAACAGCAACCTAAATGAATTAGGGATATACAGAGTGAAATTTAGGGATAAAGTGTTTCATGACATATGGGGAGCTCTACAAATAGCTTCTAAGGACTGAGTCCATAAACCATGTTGCTTACCCAGAGCAGAATGAGTAGCCAGGAGACAAATGGCTCTGGGGAAAATACATGAAGAATGTGTTTCTGCTGTCATGCCTTGAAATGCAGTGGGAGATGATGAGAAGGCCTGAACTGAGGTTGTAGCCACAAGTGAACAGACCTTTCTCCTCTACTGCCCTTGAGAGGGGCTGGCAGAGCAGAATCTTCTTCACTTTCATTTGTCTTTTCCACAGCTCGGGTTTTTGGATGAATTGGGGCAGGATTTTTTACTTCTCTTTCCATTCATCACCTGCATTTATTTAGTTACTGAGTGAAGTGCCTGGATCTCACTGCAGCCCTTCAGCAGCACCACTCTGTGTTTTCTGCCCTGTTATACCAAACCACCATCACTGTCCCCAAGGGTGAACCTCGACGCCTTTCTGCCACCTGCCCTTTCGACCTCACACTGAAGCTTTCTCAGTGGGAAACCAGGCAAGACCCGGTGACTCCTATTCAGTCCAAGCCTCCTGAAGATTGGTTGGCAATCCCAGGACTGTCAGTAGAGGGACTGCAAAGCGAGCACCTTCTCCAGAACTGCTGTGGAACTGGCGTGATCCTGCCTTTGCTTTGGAGGGAAGAATGTTCTCTGTGTGGAGGAGTGGTGTCAGACTGAGATGTAGGAGTTGCTGATCAGTGAGTAAGGGTATGCAAAGCTGAGCTGGGCTTCCAGGAACATACCAGTCATGTGTGCAGGTTGGGGAATGGTTGACAGATGACAGTGTTGCTTTCTGCAAGGGCAGGGACAATTAAATGGATTTTCTTTAAGCTGTTAAACGAGAGGCACAGTGCCATTTCTTGTATCCATATTGGGTATACGTCGCAGAAAAATATAATTGATGAAAGAATTATCCTGTTTAATTTGGAAATCGAAAAAGTCACTTTCCCTTTATTTACAGATTATAAGCAGCAGTATCTTCTGCTTGCTCCATGATGGTTATTAAATAGTTCACAGCCTTTGTGTATTTTACTCAGCATATTATTCCCTTACAGGACTCAGGTCCCCCTGTTTCAGAAATGACTTCTAGGGTCATGCAGTTGACCATATTTTACAAAGGTGCAGTACAGCCAACACCAATAGAATCATAGAATTGTTAGGGTTGGAAAGGACCTCAAGGATCATCCAGTTCCAGCCCCTCTGCCATGGGCAGGGATACCTCACACTAGATCAGGTTGTTCAGAGTCACATCCAGCCTGGCCTTAAAAACCTCCAGGGATGAGGCTTCCACCACCTCCCTGGGCAACCTGTGCCAGTGTCTCACCACCCTCATGGGGAAGAACTTCTTCCTAACATCCAATCTGAATCTACCCATTTCTAGTTTTTTCCATTCCCCCTAGTTCTGTCACTACCTGGCACCCTAAAAAGTCCTTCCCCAGCTTTCCTGTAGCCTCCTTCAGATACTGGAAGGCCACAATTAGGTCTCCTCGGAGCCTTCTCTTCTCCAGACAGAATAGCCCCAACTCCCTCAGTCTGTCCTCATAACTGAAGAATTAGGAGAAAAAGTAGCAAAAATATTTATTCTGTTGTATTAGGTAGGTGAATTTCCTAAGTCTCGTGTTGAACCTCTCTGTGGAAAGGAGTTTCACCTTGACTCCATGTGAGCCTTTCATAGTCAGGATAATTATTTTTCCAGTGGTGCTTGGCAGTAAGTTGCTCTCTTATGATCTTGAGGATGTTCTTGCAGTAACAAGAAACTTATTTTTAATGGCAAAATATGGTTATGAAATCATGAAAAATATGGGAAGAGTCTGAAGCAGAGATAAAAATCAAATGGAAGAAAACAGGAAATGAAAGGCGAATTGGCCTCATTTGGATTTTAAGCTCCTGCTTTTCTTTCAAACACCAAAAAATCAAAGGCCTATTTAAACAGATATCCAGACTTACCCCACCATTAAAAATACCAAAACCAAACATAATGGCAATCTGATTTTTTGCATCAAAAAGTGTTAAAACAAATGTTTTTCACTCCAAGCCATTGATTTCATCGAGCGGGTGGTGCCGGCTGCAAAGAAATTCATCAGTGAAAGATTTTCTTTTTCCTAATCATCTTTAACAAAGATCTTCTCCTCAATTTAAAGCACTTTTTCTGTTTGACTCCAGAACATTTTTTTTTTTAGTGAATGTAATTTAGACTTCCTTCTCATCAGCCCAGTAACATTCATCTCAGTAACCATGCCCAGAGTATGTCGGGAGAAGCTTGGTAGCTGTGCTGGGAGGGGGCAGCAGGGATTGGACAAGGTGCTGGGGGTGCTCTGGTAGAAACATGCCTGCTGCCCCAAGGGGTTCACCCAAAGTGAACCTGCACCTGTGCTCAGTTTTGGGTCCATATTTGGTGCCTGGGGGGTGTTGCTATGGAGGGGGGAAAAGTTGAAAACCAGTTGGTTTTATTCTGTCAGTGTGAAAAGAGATTTTAAAGACATTTCTGAACAGAAGCTCACTGTCTGAAACATATGGACATTTTTCAAGCAGAGTAATTTATTAAGCTCTATTCAAGTAAGCAGAAGCCTACTGAGATGCTGTTTTCAAGCTTGATACAAATCAAGAGAAGCATATTTCTGAAAGAAAAATGACTCTCTTGAAAGTCTCTGCTTCTCCAAGCTGAGTGGTTCAGGTGCTGCCTGAAGTGACCAAAGGAAAGTGATATAAGCAGCGAGCCAAGGCCTGCCCACATGAATCCTGGGGAACATTTCTGTGTTGGGGCCATCACCTAGTGCTGGTCGAAAGCTCGTGCTTGATTTGGGGCTATGGTTTACTTGTGGCTGTGATCTACTTTTGTCTTTGGCTGAGGTATAGTCCCTAAAGGGATGTGTAATTTCACCTCCCTCCTGTTCAGTCTCCACTCTGCATCCTGCACTGTTGCCCTGGTGCTTTGGATGAGCTCTCATGGCCCTGCTCTTGTACAGCAGGATAGTGCCATGCAGCACAGGTTGTTGGCTAATGAGGTGCCAATCCAGGCAGATATTCATCCAGCTCCTAACAGGGCTTAGCCAAGGAGCACATCTTCTGTTCACACAACCTTCCATCCCCCTTGCTTTCCTTTTTTTCTAGCAGCCTCCTGGAAATACAGGTTAATTTTCTAGTAGTGTTTGAAAATGCATAGCATTATGGGTGGTAATGGGCAGTGGCTTAACACACGGAAAGTTCAAAAGGGGAGTTCATCACCATGGTAGAATAAAGCCCAGGTTTCTGAGCTCATCAAACCCTGCCAAATAAACTTTCCAGAGCTAGTCAGTTTGAGCCAGGATTTGCTTTGGTTCTTCAGACATTTTTTGCTTCTGCTGTTGAGTTGCACGGTGTCCTTGCCTTTATAGGAAACACCACTGAAATCATGAGGAGCTGCTTCAAGTGACTGGTATTGTGACAGAGCCCCTTACTTACTCCTAGAATAACCATAAACATTGCACAAGTGCAGCAGCATGCCTCGTGTCTGCTGCTGGGCATTGCCTGGAGCCTGCAGCCAGTCAGTTGGCTGCATGCTTGCAAGGTGAGTCCTGGAGATTGCAGTGGGACTGGTCTTGCAGAGGCTGCTGCTCATGTGCAGCAGTGACTGCATGCTCCTTTGTTAATCTGGAAGACCTGGAGCTCAAAAAATTAGCAGCACTCAATCTGAAATTGGACAAATTGCTATCTCCTAACCAGATGATGTCACAAATATATAACTTACATCTCTTTATTATAAGGAACAATGTCAACTTCTTATTTAAAGAGTTTGATTTATTTGGTTTCTTTCTGAGAAGAGAGGCTTTTGGTTTCTTTCTGTGAAGAGAGGGCAGTGTGTAGTCTCTGGCCAGATTAGTGTCATGTCCTTCTCCAGCATTTCCATGGGCCAAAAAGCTTCAGGAAATGCATGGACTGCCTCTGACTCAAGCAGACACTTGTCCAAAACTTCTCCCTCAGCACAAGAAAGACATTGAGGTGCTGGAGCATATCTAGAGAAGGGCAACAAAGCTGGTGAAAGGTCTAGAGGACAAGTCCTATGAGGAGTTGCTGAGATAACTGGGATTGTTTAATCTGGAGGAGGCTGAGGAGGAGACCTCATTGCTCTCCACAAATACCTGAAAGGAGGTGGTGGTGAGGTGGGAGTTCATCTCTTCTCCCTAGTATCAGGTGATAGACTGAGAAGAAATGGCCTGAAATTGTGCCAGGGGAGATTTAGACTGCATATTAGGAAAAATGTCTTTGCAGAAAGAGTAGAGTAGTCAAGCATTGGAATAGGTTACCCAGGGAGGTAGTGGAGCCACTGTCCCTGGAGGTGTTCAAGAAATGTGTGGACATGGCACTTTGTGACATGGTAGTCTTAAGCTGAGAGATGGATTCGATGATCTTGGAGATCTTTTCCAACCAAACCAATTTTGTGATTCTGTGGTCACTAAAAATTCCCTTCCCAATGTTTTTAATTGTTTTTAATTGGTGCTAATCAGAAAGGCAAGAAGATGTTATTCAAGCAGCCTTTGATGGGTAATTCTTTTCTCTCCGACTGCAAGAAATATTACACATCTCCACAGAGCCATCCTGCTGCAAGCATGGCACAGTTGGCCAGGCACTGAAGAGCATGTCTTTGAGAGGGGGATTTTCTGCCCATTGGTGTGTGGGAACATCCAGAATATGAATCTGAAGGGTTAAAGAAATGTTTTTGGGTGGGTTGGAAGGAATTAGGACAAGATTTTCCCTCTGTGTGAAAAAGTAAACGTGGCAGATGATGCAGAAGTTGCTTCAGTGCAGACACAGAGTTTCCTCCCAGAGCTGCACGCAGTAGATGTGCAAGGCTGCACTCAGGGGGATTCACAAAACATTCTTGTAAAAAAAGCCCCAAACCTCAGAGTTTGGGGCAGTGGCCTGAGAATTGAATCCAGGGCACCAAGGCTCTGCTGGAAAATGACCTTGCAGTCTGTTCAAAAGCAATTTTAAGAAAAAAAGAAAATCAAGTCTCTGGTGCCAAGAGGCTGATGCAGAAAATCCTTCCGCTGGCTTCACAAAGCAGCTGAGTGGTTCCTGCCTTGTTTTCAATCTCAAAGGCAGAAAACCAGCCTCCTCCTCCATTCTCCACTTAAACCTCCTCATTCTATGCAGCCTTGTCCTTCTCTTCACCCCCTGCTCTGCCCTTCTTGCACTGTCAAAGGGATGAAAGCATCCTCTCTTTTGCTCTGGTCTTTGGCTTGAAAGCAGGATGTTTGTCTCAGTGAACTAGGTTGGGGAGAATTGGTGCTGGGGCTTGCTCTGTGCAAATGAAACTAGGAGTTTATAATCCCCAAATAAGTGAAATTATTCTGCAAGTGATCATAAGGCACAAATAGGCTGTGGTTAATGAGGGTGCACCTTGGGTGCTGGCGTGACTGAACTGAGCGTGCCCCTTGCCAGCCTTGTCTCCAGCCTTACATTTATATTTCCAAGGGTGATGGTCTTCACTCATTTCCCTCTTCTGTTACCATTATCATGGTTCCAAATATCTTTGCTGTAAAAAATTCCCACATGAAGACTTCTTCTGATCTCTGTAATATAAAATTCCTAAAAATAGACCGCGTGGGAACAGTTTTCCACTCAAAGAGCAAAATCCCGCACAAATGTTTTAATGCAGATTTGGGACCTAATCATTTTTTCTCATTCACAGCCATAGTTTTGCCACAGTGTGTTCCTTCCCCTCCTTAAGGCTTTGCTGGAGAGCAGAGAATTGGACTAGTGAGTGCCACCCCAAAAGTCCCAGAGTTGAACCCTCCATTAATTCTGCACCCTTCATTTCACCAGGAAATGTCATCTGGTTCTGATGGATGGTGCCAGGTTAGTACAAGGAGTCAAAAGGTTGTAGCCAGGTGGGGGTTGGTCTCTTTGCCCAGACAACCTGTGACAGAAGGAGAGGACACAGTCTCAAGCTGCACCAGGGGAGGTTTAGGCTGGAATTTAGCAAGAAATTCTTCACAGAATGAGAGATTGGCTATTGGGATGTGCTGCCCAGGGAGGTGGTGGAGTCACCATCACTGGAAATGTTTAAGAAGAGAGTGGATGAGGCACTCAGTGCCATGGTTTAGTTGATTAGATGGTGTTGGGTGACAGGTTGGACTCGATGATCTCAGAGGTCTTTTCCAACCTGGTTAAATCTGTATTCTATTCTGTAAAATACAGTGGACAAAAGTAAAGTGTCCTTGAGTGAAAAAAATGGCAAGAGAAAAATCTATAGTTAAAGTGTTTCAAAGCATTCATTAGGTCGGTGTCCAGTATGTGATCAGATTGTTTCAGAGCTGGTTACAGCACACAGAAATGTACAGATAGTGTTGTCAAAGTGCTTAAAAGCTTGTTCTTAGTGGCAGAGACTTCTGCAGGCTATTCAGCCTAAACCACTGTGTCATTTCCATCTTCTTTGCCGGTGAATCACACAGTGCCTCTGCTGTGCCGGGAGGGGATGGGGCTACTTTGATGTCAGTGGACCCAAGACCAGTTTGAGATGAAAGGAGTAGTTTGGACCTGAGTGTGTGTATGTATTGTCAGTTCTCCCTATCTGCTACCTTAGTTGGTATGAGTGGAGATTTTCTTGTCATTCCTAACATGCTGTTCACTCATTGGTAAGGCAGAGAGGGCAGACAACAGGGCATCCTTGAAAGCCCACATGGCAAAGAATGCAAAAGATTTCCAGAAGCATTTCTGTATATCTGCAGTTTTGTGTTCAAGTGTTGTAGAAACATCCAAAGTACCTGGCTGCATGCTCACTGGGAAAAGATTGAGGTAGCCATCACAGTTCTTTATTCTGAGAAGCAGAGACCTTAGCTGGCAGGGGCTGATGATTAACCCGTTGTGACGGTGCAGATTACCAGATTGTGCTAGCTCTTTGCTGTTATATACATTGGTGGCCTCAAACCTTTATTTCCTATTTCTCCATGGGCAGATGTCCAAATTGTTCTTGATGGCCCTGACGGAGAAGCTGGGGTCAGGGCTGGAGCATCAGCTCCCTGCAGCGAGGAGGTTAGCAGTCCTTTGATTCCACCACATGCATCCATTCATCTGCTTACATTTGGAAGCTGTTGCAAACAGAACTGGGGGCCTGTAATGGTGAAATGCCACAGCCTTGTGCAGCCCTGCATCATCTGGATGCATTTTCACAGCTATTTTGTTTTAATCTGGCAACACCTCTTAAGTATGCTAAAGAAGAAGGTCTACCTGCTTCCAAAAGGCCATTTGGAGACCCACAAGAAACAGGCCCAGGATGAAAGGGAGGGTATGAAGGCAAGATCTCGAAGGTCTTTTCCAACCTGATTAATTCTATTCTAGTCCAGTCTAGTCTAGTCTAAGATCTTGGAAGTGTCTCAGCCCTTCTCAGTCTGGTAAAGCCCTTGTCTGGAGAGACTTAAGCTGTTTTCTGCAAGGAATTTCATCCTCTGCTCAGGTGGGAAGTTCCATATGGATGGGCACATCTTTCCCTCTGCTTGACATGGTGATGTTTTGCTACTGCTCTGCTGAAGCTAATGTAAAAGCCATGACACATGTAGGGGGTTTCTAGATACCAGAAGTACCTGGAGTGCCAGGGCCCCCCTCCTGCTTCCCCCATGAATAAGTAAAGACCTGTGCTCTTTTGACCCTCCCTGCGGTATGTCTGAATTCAGTAAATAAACCATAGGCAGCCCCAGACAATTCAATTATAGACTGTCACTTGGCTTTAAATCATGACTGTGTGATTATAGGCAATGCCCTTTGGTAGTGTGACAATTTCAGGTTTTCCCCCACCTTATTTTCCTCCCCTTAACAGCTAAAATGAAAATACCGAGCGAGTCTTAAGTAAGCTAAAGCTTGTTGGGAAGATCTGAGAGTGCATTCTGCCATTTCAGTGGCAAGCCAAAAGCAGAATGCAAATAAAATGTATTGTCAGTGGTAGGCTCTGCTCAACCAAGGTAAAAAGTGTCATCTGCTGTATGTGAAAAATGTAGAAGAAATTGTGCTCTGCTCCTTCAGTCCTCTGCATTGGGACAGTAATTTACTGTGGTTGACACTAAGGCAGATGACACCCAGTATATTTTAATAGCTTAAGCTGTTGCTAGCTCAGGAGCTGGTTGTGATCAACCTTCTTCATGTTTCACAGTCTTTTCCTCTTTGGTCAGTGGTGGATGCATCTGTAGATTATCAGTAACTAAACCAGAGAAGTGTTTTTGTCCAACTGCAGTTTTGAAGTGGAACATTATAGCCGAGTGCATAAATGTGTACAGCTCACAGGACAAGAGAGCTTCAATGTGGGGAAAAGGAGGCAATATCCTGTTGTTGTTCAGCGATTTGGAGGTCTTCAGGCACAGGCTTAGGATGGAAGAACAATCACAAGCAGCATGAGCAGGAAAGAGTCTCACATACTTAAATTAATTAAATCAATTAATACATTTAAGTAATTGGATCAATTTTTCATAAGGGAACAAGATATTGCACCCATGTGCATTGACACCCACATTGATCCACAAGGCAACCAACATGAACCCAGTGCTCCAAGCCACTGCTGAGCAGCAGTCTGCATTTCATAGTTCAGTCAGCAGGAGCTCAGAGAGAGAGGGTTTCAAATCAAAGTCTAGAAATAATTGAGAGCATTTATGAGGAGGTTTTTGTGGTTTATTTGTGTAGTCACAAGAGTTTCATTTTCAGACCTCCGTGGTTGTTGGTAGCTCTGTCAGTGACCACTGCAGCAAGCAAATAAATAGCTGCACTGCTTAATTCTGAGGTTTGGATATGAGCAAAAATGAATTAATTTGAAAGCTTTTTGGAGGAATAATCAGCCACTTCAAGCCATGTAGACAGGTCCTCCTGATGTTATCAACTGTGACAGAAAACTCAAGAAGTTCACCTAAGCTGCCAAAGCCACTTCTGGAGCTCCTGAACCTGGTTGCTTTCTGCATGCTTCAATTTCAACTGTGAAAGAAACAAATATGAAAAGGATTTGAAACTAGTTTCAGACCCTATTTCTGCTTCTCAGTCCCCCACAACTTGTTTTCCATCTGTTCTGATCCATTCCCCTCCTTGTACAGAACGGGATGGGAGAGCACCCCTCTCTGTGTCCTGAAGTTGCTCTTCTGAAGAGGCTGTTCCTTGCCAGGTTGCATCTGTGAGCAGTCTTCTCTAGCCTCCGCCTGTGGTCATTCTCCAGCCTCTGACTGTGGACATGAGGAAAATGTTGCAGTCCCTAAGGGATGATTATGAAATAACTCCCCCAGGGCTTGGATTTTCCCTCATGTCCAGTCCAAGGTACGCCACAGATGTGGAGTTTTAGCATCCCTCACTCATGTAATGTGGAATATAACATAGCTGTGATAGTCACATTATCTATGGCTTGTGCTCTCCCTGATGTCCCAGGAGTTCCTGGCCTCAATTATATTTAGAGACAATTAGTTCCGTGTCTTAATTATAAACTGTGGCTTAAAATATTAAAATCTTGTGACACTTTAAATCCATTTTCATTTTATTGGCTGTTCTGACTGTACAGCTAGAAACAAATGGGACTGTCAAGTCTCCCTGCTTTATATTGCTCCGTGTTTTGCACTCCCCATTGACCTGGCTCTGGTTCCTTTCTGAACTTAAATGCTTGGTTTTTGGGAAACTTTCTGCTTCCTCTCATTAGCTGCCATTGGACCCAGACCAGATTCTCTTGTGGGAGCATTTGGGGCTGCCTGAGCAGTGCCATTCCTGTCCTATCACTGAGCATTAATGGACCTTTCCCCCGCCTTCATCCCATTGCTTTAGTTTTCCTGCTGTTTGGACAGTTGCTGTACATTTAGCTATACATCTAGTCACCTGCAGTCGTTTTGCTTTGCAGGTCATGCCTTCTTCTAGGTCAGTGCATGCTCAAAGTAAACTCTTTGAAAATTAAATGCAAGGAGGTAGGGGCATATAGGACACTTCTGTCTCCTTATATACCTGCCTTACATTTTGCTGCTATAAATAAGTGGCAAAAAACCCCATTAAAAATGTAATTTTAGAAGTGACAGTGTTCCCAAGATGTAGGGATTTCACTTTCCCCCAGTTTTACTACTCTTCACCCTATTTCCCCCTAATTCACCCACTCCCAGAACAGCTGGCCGGTCCTACTCCTTTTCTTTAGTTAAGAAGAATGCTGCCAGTGCTCACAATTCCTGCTTAGACCATCCCCCTCGGCTGTCAAACCCTGTGGGAAGTGCTGTGCCCCTCACAGTCCCCAGCCCCTTTCCTGGGAGCTTGGCTGTGCAGCTGATGGATTCCTGCCACTCCACTGCCTGCAGCCGTGAGCATTTCTTGATTTATGGAGCCTGCTGTGAGCATGTAGCCCTGGTGGCACTGAAAGCAGGCTTGGGTGCATCTTGACAGCCTAAGGTTTGCAGCACTGAGCGATCTGGCTGTCATTCCTAGCTCAGCCATTGCTCCTTTGTCTGATGTGGGGGAAGTCTCTTAATTTTTAATGCATTACACATCAAGCTAGAGCACCTTTCAGTGCAGGAGAAGTCCCTTATGCATACATACACCTAGAAGATCTGCAGCTTAGTCTTAATTGTCCATGGTACAGCTGGAATGTAATGACCAATAATAAAAATATGAAGTTGTTTATGAAGCAAAGAAAGCAGCTGTTTAGTATTAAGGTCTTCAAGAAGTAATTCTGTGCTCAGTGTATACGGACAGAGTATTTTTGTTTGTGCCAACGCTGTGTTATAAAACGCTTGGAGAGTCAGTAACCAGGGAAGGGGTATTTCTGTGTTTGTTGTTGTTGGGTGGTGGTTTTTACTGAGCTCAGGAAGCGGGGTGTGTGTGTGTTTGTTGTTGTTGGGTGGGTTTTACTGAGCACAGCGACGCACCTCCTGTGCTTTTGAGAAGGTCGAGTGGAACTGCGACTGATGCCACGCGGTGGAGAATGATACAATCTCGCCAATAGCTGGCAGGATTGAAACCAGCTGTCTGTACCCACACAGCTATTGAGTGTGGGGGGGAAGCAAGCAGTTCAATGCAGCAGTCAAGAACAAGGCACCACCTTTTTCCTTTAGACTCCCTTTGCTCAAGTGTGGTCAATTAGAACTTGAGATATCCCAGCCAACTGTACTACCTTCAGAGGGAGGCGAAAGGAGCAGGGCTGCAGGGGACATGGACATGGATGTAATTCTCAATAATGAATGAGCATCGCTTGGGCTGAGAGAAGTTCTTTACCAGCACTCTTGGTGGATTATTTGTAGATTTCAGTTCTGTTGCAAGTTAAACAGACCTGGAGACCTCTCAGGACGTTCGTGTTTCTAGACCAGGTGTAGTAGTTTGGTGCCGCAAATGTATTAATCGCAGGTTTACACCAAACATGCAAACCTAAATTAGAAATGGGGAAATACAAACACATTTTCTCATTAGGGGATATAAGTATCTGCTCACTGTAGTACAAATAGAATTTTTATTCCATTTGTGTAACCTTTGGTATTTTAATGAAGTCCTGTTCCTGTGTACGGCGTCTGGTTTACTGTCAGATAGTTTAACACTAAGAAAATCTGACTTGAATCAATTAGAATATATTTGCAAATTAATTGCTTAATTAGATTTTAGACATCTCTTGAGGACAGGAGTGAAACAGATGTGTGCAAAAGCCACACAGATAGTTTGGGGATGAGGGTTTCTTGTAGGGTTTTTATCACTCAGCTTTGTGAAAAACAGCCTTTCAGGGATGCAAAAGATTAAAACCCCCTCAGCTTTAAATGCTGAACACTAAACTCCAATTTCCATGGTGCTACAGGTTCTTCTTGGGGGGCATGGGCAGAGCCGTTTGGGCTTGTTAGCTGAATGACTGCACTCAGAATAGGGGAGGTACCTCTCCAGCTGTTTTGTTGTTTTGTTTATTTTTTGTCTTGACAACTGAAAGTATTTGTGAAGCTCTCTGGAAGTCTTCTGAGCTAAACACTGGCAGATCAGCAAAGAGATGCCAGCCATCATGGTGAAGTCAGGAAACTCATAAGAAGAAGCAGATCTAAGATGGAGCCCAAGACTTAGAAGAATGCTCACTTGAAGAAGGAAAACTGACAGGGCAGATTTTTTTCTCAGCTATGTTGGTGTAAATCCAGAGCAACTCCACTGAGATTCACACCAGAGTAACTGAGAGCAGAATCTGGCCAACATCATCCACCTGACCTCAGGAGAGGGCTCAGATGTGTAATACCTCACTTACCTTCCTCTTATAAGCCTCACACCTGATTTTCAGAGAGATGTGAATTCAGTTTAGGTCAGTTTGAGGACTTGTTAGAACTGTATGGTAGCCACCAAGGTACTGTCACTGATTGGTAAAAGGAATTAGAGATTCTGCTACCAAACTCTGCATTTATCTATTAATTTTAAACTTAGGTCCTTCTCAGAAACAAGGTCAGATTAAATCTAGTTTAGAAATTGAGAGAACTCAATTTTTTCAAGGACTAGAGTTGCTCCAGAAGCTGAATGAGGAGGAAGTTTCATCTTAAAACCAGTGCAATAGCTTTCTGCAGTCCAGGCTGATCCCAAGAGCAGTAAAGGTGGGTAGGTAATGTCACTTGCATCTGTTTTTCACCTCTGCCAAAACAGTCCTACAAGCCAAGCCCACATCAGAAGGCACTGATAGTCCCTCCTGGAAGACAGCCAGTGATCATATTGCTTTGCTTTTGCAGTTTTATCTCTGGGATCCCGTTTTGGGTGTGTTCACAATCATCTGGCCAAAACCTGATGGTTAAGAGCAGTATTGGCAGTGTAGAGTAAGGCAAACAAGAGCCCATTTGCGTGCGTCATCGATCGGTTTGCAAGCAGTCCTCAGGCTAAGCACAAAACTCGTCCAGCACTGCCTGTTCGAGGTCACCACGCGGACGTCAGAGGCAGAAGCGTTTTTCCTGCTGCTGTAACCTCTGTTGGGTACCAAGACCCTGATGCTGCTGGCAAGAACCTTCGAGTCATGTTCTTTCTTTGACCTTGGTGTGCTTTTCTAAGCAGCAGGCAGAGCAAAGTAAAAACCTAGTTGCTGAAAATGTGTAAAAACTACAGCCAGATTTGTCAGGCTCCAGAGGCTGAGGCACAGGGGCTGAGGTTACAGAGGATGTCCACTGCTGTACCACGTCCCCCGACAGAAGGCACCAAAGCAGCCCACGCAGCCCTTTAGGCACAGGCACAGTGTGTCCTTGGCCCAGGACTGCTGTCGGCAGCTGCCTGCCTTCAGGAAGAGAGCACAGCTTTTAGTGGGGTTGTTGCAGACCAGGATGTGCAAAAACTTGGCTGTGGTGACCTCAGTGCACTAATTTATGGGAGCATTTGGGCTGGCCCCTGAGGGCAGCATGGTTCAGTAATATGTGGGTAAGAGCCTCACATGGCAGGATCATGCCTGCAGGCTGCTGTCCTGTCCTTTGGGGACCCAGACACTGCCAGGTCCCAGCCAGCCTGTGGGGATGTCTCTGCTGGGTGCCTGGCCTTTCAATCCCAGTTAACCCCAGAAACCAGCTCTCCATTTGCAGGCAGGGAGCTCCTGTTCCCACGCAGCATCTGCCTGTCTCCTGAGCCTACTCACTTCTGACCTCAGCACTTCTTCCCTCTCCTATGCAGCAGGGGTTACTGAGTTCTCCACTGCTTGGAAATTAAATTGCATGAGAAGGATACCAGCTCTCAGTGGGATCTGGTTTGTGTTACCAGGGAAGTAGCACTGCAGCAGCACAGCTGGGACACTGTGGAGTGATGTCCCCTCCAGTCCACCCTAAACTGCCCTTCCCTCCACATGCAACACATGCAGATTAGTTACGTTCCTGCAATTGAGTGAGTGTAGGTGCATTAAGACCTGAAGTTAGGAGACTGCTTGTTTGCAGCAGTGATGAATATAAACAGCTACAGAAGATATATACAGACATTTCCCTGCAGCAGTCATCTAAACACACAGTGATTCAGTAACTATGTGCTGCTGTCCTTGGGCAAGTGAATTTGCACATTTGTCAGGAGTTCTGGGAGCTGAGAAGAGACCCAAAAATTACTGGCTATGACAAAATTCACAGAGCAATGGGTTAACATCATCTGCCTTAACTTCTCTATGGGGCTTTTGTCAAATCTCTTACTCAAGCAGTGTTTGCTGAGGCTTTTGACATTTGTGGCAGCTCTGGGACAGACAGGAAGGTTGTGTGTCACTTTAAAGGCTTCATTTTTTCCAAATTCCTCACAAAACTGGAGCTGAAAGCTCTCTCATGAATTTCTTGGAGAATCTGCTGAGACAGCAATTACATTATCCTTCAAAACTCCATGGAAAAGGTCGCCACAGAACCATGCCAAACCTGTCAGGCTGAAAAGGAGAAGAGGTGAGAAACACTGTGAGTGAGGTGAAATCTGAGGCTGCTCTTGGTGCTGGCTGAGTGGAGCTGGGAGACACCTGTGGAAACCACAACCATCTTGAGATGCTGAGGTGTGGGCAAGGAACAAGCTACACATCTCCTCGCCTGGCTGGGTTTCTGCTGAAGATGTATTTACCCAGCAGAGAGAGAAAACACAAAGCAAAGGTATAAAACAAGAAAACTCTGTTTGTGAAGTGTGACTGCAGCTCTCAGACCTTTATCCCTTCTTACACAGACTAACCTGGGGGATGATAAAACAGGCAAGGAGCTGCCTTCAAATTTATTTCTCCTCCTTTCTCCATTCCCGCAGACCTTCCATACCAGAATATTAATGCGTGATGAGAAGCCAGTTTTAAACAGGACTGCTCGCTGCAAAAGATAGCACCCACGTTCCCAACAAAATTGTAGAGGACTTGGTACACTTTGTGGAAAAACTGGCTGCATTACTAGACACAGATCATAAACCTTTGGAAGGTGGAGGGAGGAGAAAGCAAAATACTCTGCGTAAGGAAAATGCGATTGTGGTAATGACTTTGCTAATCCCTAGGCTTCCAGTTTGATCTCTTCTTGTTTCCAGTATCTGCAGATGAACTCAGGAGGGTTTCAGCAATCCATTAAAAAAGATAATTTTAAGATTTCCACCTAGGCATAATCATTTGTTGGTTTGTTTGGGCTTTTTTTCTTCTTCCTAAGTTTCCCAAAATTGCAGTCAGAGGATGAAGCTCTTCACTTGGCAGTTTGCTCAGGGTGCTCATCCTTGTGGGGAAAGCCTTCTGAAGAGTTTTATGGGAATGAAAGCAACGGAGATCTGTAGAAGTATAATACTGGTCTCTGCACAAGAACAGATCATTCTAAAGCTCTCCCATTCATGAGATAAATAATTCTTGAGCAAGCTGAGTGTGTTGGTCTGAAGCAGCAAAATTTCTGAAGGTTGTTTGTAGTGGAGTGTAGTCTCTGATTGTTTAGTCTTGCGGAATTTATTGTAACCCTAGCAGAGCAATCTGAGTCCTGCTGTGGTTGTTTATCAGAAGATGCTCTCTTTTTTTCATGTCCCCGTGCATTTCAGGACTACTATAATTGGATGAAGTTTGCTCGATGGAATATTGGAGCTAGAGCTTTGGGCTCAGGGTGATCAGAAAGCGCCAGCTACTAGTGGCTTTCACAGGAAATGGAGGGCCAGATGGAGCAGGAGATTACGCTGTCTGATCTCCTGAGCACTGCAGCCCATTCTGTGTCACCTGCTTTACCCCTGTGCTGCATCCAGTAACCCAGGATGAGTTACTGCCTGTCCTCAGGCAGGGCGCTCGCCTCCGTCTAGAGATCACTAAATGAAGGAGCCACTGTCTTTTGTGGCAATTTGCGTCAGTGGGTAAAATACCTTTGGTGCCAGGGTATTAGTACAGATTTCCACTGATGTATGTTTCCCTTGTAACTTCCACCTGGTGATTCTTGCTGCACCCTTTTCCAGCAGGCTGAAGACTGCTTGGTTCCTTTTCTTTTTCTCCTTGTAGAGCACTTAGGTGCTGTGATCAAGACACTTTCTTCCTCTTGGATAAGATGAGCAAGCTGAAGTCTTTAAGTCTCTTTCAGAAGGGTATTTTCTACAGTGCTTTAAATAACTTTTCTCTCTCTTTTCTGTCTTCAGTTACCTAGTGTCTTTCTGAAATGTCAGAGTATCAGCACTGGATGTTTTCTGCCTCCCTGCCTCCAGGTCCACAGGGACAGCTTCTTCTCTGTGTGTACAACATGGTTGATGTGTCTACGGGGTCGTTTGCTCTTCAGTAACAGCCTTGAGCTTCTTGTCCACGGTGACCCTCTAATCCTTCGTAGAATTGCTCCTTTCTGGGGTAAAATGTCTTGTTTCAGATGCCAGGCATTACAGCAGATTTTGGTTTGCTGCATTTCATAGTCTCTTAAATAGTATGGATGTCTCCACTGCATGAAGATGCTTCAGAAAATCTGCTCCAGGTCTGCACCTTTTTATCCTCAGGTTTTGGCAGAAATTGCTGACATGTCTAACATGTATTTTGAGGCACAAGAATGCTTCTCTCAGAGAGAGAAGTGGGGGAAAACAGTTGCTTGGAAGTTTGCAGAGAGAGCTTGTGGTCTCATGCATACCACTTGGGGACATGGCACACAAAAACACCCTGGACTGTGTGGTCCATTCTCCCACCAGTGCAGGCAGCTGTGGTTTATAAGAGGGAGGAAGCTGGTGTTGCCCTAATAGACTCCTTTATGGACGTCTTTGTAGCTACTCTCTGCTTATCACTGAATGATAATGGCATCCTGGCCTGTATCAGGAGTAGTGCAACCAGCAGGAGCATGGAGGTCATTCTGCCCCTGTACTCGGCACTGGTCAGGCCACACCTGAGTACTGTGTCCAGTTCTGGGCCCCTCAGTTTTGGAAAGATGTTGAGTTGCTGGAATGTGTCCAGGGAAGGGCAACAAAGCTGGGGAGGGGTTTGGAGCACAAGCCCTATGAGGAGAGGCTGAGGGAGCTGGGGTTGCTTGACCTGGAGAAGAGGAGGCTCAGGGGGAACCTTATTGCTGTCTACAGCTACCTGAAGGGAGGTTGTAGCCAGGTGGGGGTTGGTCTCTTCTCCCAGGCAAGCAGCACCAGAACAAGAGGACACAGTCTCAAGCTGTGCCAGGGGAAGTTTAGGCTGGATGTTAGGAAGAAATTCTTCCCAGAAAGAGAGATTGGCCATTGGAATGTGCTGCCCAGGGAGGTGGTGGAGTCACCATTGTTGCAGGTGTTTAGGAAGAGACTGGATGGGGTGCTTGGTGCCATGCTTTAGTTGATTAGATGGTGTTGGATGATAGGTTGGACTTGATGATCTTGAAGGTCTTTTCCAACCTGGTTTATTCTATTCTATTCTATTCTATTCTATTCTATTCTGCTCTGCTCTGCTCTGCTCTGCTCTATTCTAATTTTTTTAAAGAGCAACCAAATCTTTTTAGACAAATACCAAAATTAACACACCAGTAAAAGAAAGCAGTCCAGTTGCATATTGCACTGCATCATTGCATGGTCTTTCTTACAGTTAGCATCCCCATCCATCTGTTGGCTGTTAGCACTTGGATGAAGAGCTGTTCTTCTGGCTAATCTGAGCTCCTGGCATCTCCTCATAAACCCTTTTGTCTGAACAGTCATGTTTTCCTTGGCAATCTGTAGAGCACACCAGATCACAGGTCTTTCTCTGATCTCAGCAGTTGCATGCTGATGCCTTTCCATTTCCATTTGTCTTTGCTCCTGAGATTCTGGAAGAGGTATAAAAAGGCAGTGCAGGGCAGAGAGCAGGTAGAGGACAGAGGGCTTTTTTTGCCAGGCAGTGCTTGTCTGGCCCTACACACTTCCCAGAGGGGCTGGAGGAGATACTGGTTGTATCCTGCTGGGGCTAGGAGAGCTACTTCCAGGTGTGAATGTGCTCTGGCTAGTGACAGTGGAGCAGAATTGCAAATATGCCTGGGATTTCCCTGCCTTGCAACCCTACAGTTCATTCAAGGTGTTCCAGTGTCTGGCAGATCATAAGAGAAGGTGCCACCATTATGCCTAACCTGACCTGTGCTTCTCATTAGGATTCTGAAACCTGTAAGCTTGAGATTTCCTCCCTGAGGTATAAAATTTCTCTTGGCTAAAGCTTTATTTGGAGTGGGGACTCCTCCCTCCAAAAGAGAGAGTCCTTTCAAGCCTGCACAACCTGATAAATAATTCTGAGGCCCCCGAATTTGTGGATTTCTTTAAAGAAACATAATTATTTTAAAATGACAAAGCGGCCCCTTTGTTGATAAATGTTTTATATCCTTGCTGCTATGCCTGAACAGTTTGTGTAAATAATGTATTAGCTCGCAAACAGACGTAGCATGTTCAGGCAGACGCTGCCCAGCGGGGCAGGAATGCTAAGAAAGCAAAGCAGGTGATTCTGTGTGGTGCTGAGAGCTGGGAGTGGGCATCAATGGAATCGTAGAATCATAGAATCAATAAGGTTGGGAAAGACCTCAGAGATCATCAAGTCCAACCTATCATCCCACACCTCATGATTAACTAAACCATGGCTTGAAGTGCCACATCCATTCCCCTCTTGAACTCCTCCAGGGACGGTGACTCCACCACCTCCCTGGGCAGCACATTCCAATGGCCAATCACTCTTTCTGGGAAGAACCTTCTCCTCACCTCCAGCCTATACTTCCTCTGACTCTGCTTGAGACTGTGTCCTCTTGTTCTGGTGCTGGTTGCCTGGGAGAAGAGACCAACCCCCACCTGGTTACAACCTCCCTTCAGGTAGTTGTAGAGAGCAATAAGATCTCCCCTGAGCCTCCTCTTCTCCAGGCTATACAATCCCAGCTCTCTCAGCCTCTCCTCACAGGGCTCTCCCCAGCCTTGTTGCCCTTCTCTGGACACGTTCAAGTGTCTCAGTGTGCTTCTTAAATTGAGGGGCCCAGCACTGGACACAGTACTCGAGGTGTGGGCTGACCAGTGCTTAGTAGGGGCTGAGAAACACTGCCTGCGTGTCTCAGGATTGGTCCCAGCATAGCTCAGATGCCTGACGCTGCAGCAATGCATTAGGGCTACAGAAGGGAGCAGTCAGGCATTCACCAGCAGCAGGTTTGTGGTTTCCTTGGGGCTCTTGGGAGCAAAATGAAAAGCAGCGCTCAGAGTCACAATATTTGCTGGTTTAGGTGGTGTTTGGCACTTGCCCTTGCAGGCTTGCTTTCAAAAGGCTTGCTTTGCATGCTCGAGAAGAGCTTCTTCAAAGTGAGGTTGTCGATTTGCTTTGATTGCTTATGCCTCCCACTTTGTGCTCAAAATGGGCCTTGAGTTTTGAGAAAGTAATTTTGCTAAAATCATGTGTGAGGTTCTTTGTGTGGCAGGGCAGGGTCAGGCAGGAGGAGAAGGCTATGCACATGCATCAGTGATTTCCAGATGAAAATCCTCTGTAAATAATGCAGAAGTGTGCACACGTAGGTATGCATGGATGCAGATGTGCTTGTGGGGAGTCTTAGACGGCAATTTTGCCTGCTTGGGCTGAGACCTAAAAGTCCCATGCTCCACTGTGGATGATCAGAGAATCATGGAAAGGTTTGGTTGGGAAGGGACCTTCAAAGATCATCTAGTCCACCCCCTTCCTCTTGTGGGCAAGGACATCTTTCAGTAGATCAGATAGCTCAAAGCCCCAGCCAGCCTGACCTTGAAGAGACTTCCAGCAATGGGGCATCCACAGCTTCTCTAGGCAACCTGTTCCAGTGACTCAGCCACCCTCAGCGCTTCATATAGCCATTTTTTTTTTCATTTCATTTGTTTTCATATGTCCAATGTAAACCTACCTTCTTTTACTTTGAAACCCTTACCCCATGTCCTGTTGGAAGTGAATAAGACTCTCTGGAGCCCTATTGAATGGAGCCTGATCTGGAGTAACATCAACTGAAGACCACTGGAATTAGCTAAACAACCCTATAAAAGGTGAAAAACGCCTAAGAAAAGCCAGCTGCAATTCTAAACTACGCTTAATGGTGTGCAGCTCATGTTTTCCTCTGGCTCAGGAGGAGAGTCCAGCTCCAAAGGGGACTTGCTGATGCAAAGATGTAGGGGAACTGTGCTTTTGTTCTAGATCCCTTTGTTTTGTTTTTTTCTGAGAAGGGCAAATAATAGAAAACTTTTCTTTTACTGCAGTCAGCAGAAGTGAACAAGCACAGAGAAGGAGCAGCATCTACAGAGTGACAGATCTCATTTTACCTGGCTGCTCTGTGAAGCACAGAGTGCACATGGAGCAGCCTGATTTAGCTTTATGGTAACAAAACTGATGACAGGAATGGGAGGCATCACTCAGTGTGATTTTATATTTCTTCCTGCTATCTCCTCTTTACTCTCTGTTAGAAAATGAAAATTGTTTTAATACTCACTACTGACTGCAATAGGGAAAGCAATGGCAGAGTTTCCTTTCCTTACAGAGTTCACACTCCTGCACTGCTTTATTGCAGAACTTGGCCCGCATTGAGTTCAGAACATCAGCACCTGCAGTCAGTTAGTGGAAACCCCTCCTGCACTGCTCAGGTTTCAACTTAAACTTCAGTGCTACAAAATCAAAATACACAGAATTAGGGTTCTTCCCCACCCCATGCCCCCTACTTTATATCCTACTTCTATTTTTGAGGTAGCTTTGTTTTGTTTCTAGAAGGGAGAAAGAAAATAATTTGAGATCCTGAGATGAAAGCAAATATGAGAACTAATAATCAACCAAAATACTGAAGAATCAGGATATTTTGTGGTGCTACCACTCCTGGGGACTAAGCTGCAGCTGAATTCTTATGAGTAAAAATAAATCACTTCTCTACTTCATTCAAAGTTGTTCCATGGATTTGCTGAACTAATTTTTCCTCCAAGCATGGTCATGTTTTAGGTCAGTATGCCTAGACAACATGGGGCTCTGCCAGCAGTTCCTGTGTAAAGTCCCTCTTTGTTTTTTTGGAAACAAATCCAGTCATTCATAGAAATGAACTCCTGCATAATTAGAGCCAGTATTGCACATCATCTTTGCTTTCCATTTTTAGATGTTGTGTCTGGAGGACTATAACTTTTAAAGATGCCAACAAGCCACTTAGGAGCTCGATAGCCATAATGGGAAAATCTGTGGAGCTGAATAGAAAATGATAAGCTTCATGAGGACTGTTCTAAATTGTTTGGTAAAAAGCTCAGCCAGACATTCAAAGTAAGAACAGAAATGATAACCCTTTCTAATTCAATCTTCAGAGGGTTGTCCTTTCTATACTGAAGTCCCAGTCCAACAGGCAGCTTAATGGACCATAAGGAGAGGATGGTGTTTTTATGCTTCAGTCCTCTGGACTCTGCTGGGTCCAGCTATTGGGCTATGGCATAAACAGGTACAGAGCACTGATGTCATTCGTATTTAACCACCCAGGGCTTTAAATCAACCATTTTTTCTTTCTAGATTAGTTAAAATATTCAGCAGCTCCAGATACTGAAGCATGGAACTCTAGAAAACTGATCCTATTCAGCATTTTTTACCTCGAGTTTTCAATAAAGAGCTACTGAGAAATAATTAAGAAAGATTTGGAGGCTTTGTTGTTGTTGTTGTTATGACAGGCAGAAAGGAATCCTCGGCTTCAGAGTCAGCAGGTGTTGACAGGTGAGAGATCTCACAATGACTCTTTTATTTCTTTGCACTCTGAGGCTTTCAGCTATGTCCTATAATCTGAAAATTAGAGTGGGTGGCAGATGAGCTAAAATGTCTTTGTTCTGAAAATGAAATATGGATTTTTCTGTGTTTGGGTCTTTAATCCAAACTGATGCTTTAGTAACTGAAATTCCAGTAGTGGGATGCTTCCCCCCCCCCCCAAGTTAGAGAGTAAGTCAGGAAGAAAACTGACTTTGCAATGGGAAATTACCCCAAAGGTGTTCACAGCTGGACTGTCACAGGGTGTAAGTTTGGTCAGATGGGGCTGTTTAGGACAAGTGTTTGACACTGCTTCACTGCTAGAAGGTGAAGTCACTCTGTGGAGGACAGAATATAATATTCCAAATTAAAAAATTAGAATCATAGGATCACAGAGTGGTTTGGATTTGAAGGGACCTTAAAAATCATCTAGTTCCAACCTCCCTATAGTGGGCCCAGACATCCACTAAAATTTGGGTTTGCTCAAAGCCCTGTTCAGTGTAGAAAAATTTCTTCCTTATGTCTAGTCCAAATCTGCCCACTCATAGTTTAAAAGCGTTACCCTTGTCCTGTCACTACAGGCTCCGGTAAAAAGTTTCTTTCCATCTTCTTTCAAGCCCTCTTTGTAGATTGAAAGGCCACAATAAAGCCTCCTGGGAGCCTTTCCTTCTCCAGGCTGAACAATCCCAACTCTCTTAGCCTTCCTTCAGAAGAGAGGTTTGCACAGGCCCTCTTCTTAAGCCTGTCAGGGTTGCTCTTGGTGACATCCCTCCCCTCCAGTGTGTTGGTTGCACAACACAGCTTGGTGGTGTTGGCAGACTTGCTGAGGGTGCACTCAGTTCCACTGTCCGTGTTGCTGACAGTCCTGTTGGAAAAAAGAGCCTGCCCTGAACCACTGGATCATCTTAACAATGTGGCCTTATCTTTACCTTATAAGGGTCCAGCAGCTTGGACCTTTTGGCCTATCCACTGACTGGGTGCCAGATGGGCACATTTCACCAGAGAGGATTCATGTACATTTACATCATGTCAGAGGGGATGACAGGGAGGTAGGACCATGTAAAGTCTTATCCTGTGGCTGTGTGCACCTGTGTTCCTGTGCTTGCACCGGCACATGTGAGCATCAGCATCTTTGGTGCTTTCCCACTGACCTAGAGAGTGTTGAATTCTCAAGGTATGGTGCTACATTTACATTGCTGGGAAGATACAAACAAGTGGTACGTTTGCTTGCTCCTCTTACTCAGTCATGTTGTGAGTTTTCTTGCTGCCTTCACAGCAAGGTGCTGCTGTGACACAGCATTCTTAGAGGACTTCAAAGCCTAAGGGCCAGTGTTTGGTTTCAGCAGCAGCACTACGCAGTGCTGTTAGAAGGTTGCTGGTAACTGGGGTGTAACGCTGCCTAGGGAGCCACTTGCACAGTTTGCCTCTGACATGCTGCTTACAAACCCTCTCTGGCATGTTTCTTAAATAAGCAGTTATCTTTAAGCATCGAGTGATGTTGATGAGACCACATTTGCTACTGTGTAATGTTACTTCTTCTAGGTGGTGTAACCACTACACTGGGAGCCAGTTGGATAGCATGTGGCAGACCAAATGTTCTGTGTTATTTGCATGCACTATATAGATTTACAGGGCATTCTGTGTAAATATTTAGACAAAAGTGGTTAAGGCATTTTTATTTGTTAGAATGTACGTTGACTTGGATGGCTTGTGTATCCAAATGTTTCTGTTCAGATTGCCAAAGTGAGCTCAGTCTAACTGTAATGTCACTGGTGAATTTAAAGGTTATTTAAATTTCAATGGTTACTGTCCATATTAAATGTAACAAAGTTCCTTCAGCAGTCCATTACAGTAAAAACTCTGCTTCTTTGTTCTTCTTTCTTAATCTGACCTTCTGAACTCAAAGAAGATGCTGGCTGGCACAGAAAGGAGAAAGCATCTGTACTTTGACATCAGTTGCTGAATGTTTACAGAGATTCATTCCCATTGCCAGGCCTGGATGAATTGTGCAGGGCTTTCATTAAATTAGTAGCATTTTCAGAATGTGCTCCTGCTCAGACCCATACTCACCCACTACCTGTATTTCTGCATCAGAAATATGCTCCTGGCCAGCAGGAGCAGGGAAGTCATTCTGCCCCTGTACTCAGCAATGGTCAGCCCACACCTTGAGTCCTGTGTCCCAGTTCTGAGCCCCTCAATATAAGAAGGATATTGAGACACTTGAACATGTCCAGAGAAAGGCAACAGGGATGGTGAGAGGTCTGGAGCACAAGCCCTATGAGGAGAGGCTGAGGGGAGATGGGGTTGCTTAGCCTGGAGAAGAGGAGGCTCAGAGGAGACCTTATTGCTCTCTACAGCTCCCTGAAGGGAGGTTGTAGCCAGGTGGGGGTTGGTCTCTTCTCCCAGGCAAGCAGCACCAGAACAAGAGGACACAGTCTCAAGCTGTGCCAGGGGAGGTTTAGGCTGGAGGTGAGGAGAAAGTTCTTCCCAGAAAGAGAGATTGGCCGTTGGAATGTGCTGCCCAAGGAGGTGGTGGAGTCACCGTCCCTGGAGGAGTTCAGGAGGGGAATGGATGTGGCACTTGAAGCCATGGTTTAGTTAGTCATGAGGTGTGGGATGATAGGTTGGACTTGATGATCTCTGAGGTCTTTTCCAACCTTATTGATTCTATGATTCTATGATGAAATCACTGCTCCTACACACTGCTGCTGTACTTACACCTTAGCATGCCTTGGGGTCCTGCAGACAGGGCAGCATGGCAGTAGCAGCTGCAGTAGTGAAGCGGGCTGAAGGAAATACTGCAATGGCTGCCTTGCAGCACTTGGCAAGAAAATCCTTTTTATGTTAGTTTCAAGGTCGTCAGATATCATTATAGCCAAGTATTAAAAATTTCAAAGAAAGGAGGCAGTGTGTTTGATTTATAGAATAATTATCTAGCTTTAGCTCTAACTTGGCTTTGGCATTGGTTTTGCGAGCACTCGAAAATTAAATCCATTTTTTATGGCACTACAAGGTATTATCTCACAGCAAATGATAATTAAACACCTGTGAAATCAATTAGCCCTTTAAGCAGGGAGAGGGGAGGGGAAAAAAAAAAAAAAAGTTTTCCAATTATATTTTTGCACCTCCAAACTTTCTAATTCCAGAACCAGAGCAGCAGAGTAGCACTGCCAGCCAGTAGCCTGTTAACTGGCATTAAGATCACCCCAAAGCACTGCGCAGCCGTAAATCCAAGAGCAAGCCGTTGCGGCGACGGCATCCTTCCAAGCAGGATGTGTTAGCCTTTCGAGCTCAGTCTTGGGCAGCTATCTGTCTGATACACAGCTGAGCTGTCAGCTTTTCTTCAAAGACAGTTACTCACTTGGTGTTTTCAATGCCAAGTTTAACTTGACAGTTTATTTAAAAGCCAACATACCTTAATGGAAGCCAAGCAACGAGGCTCTCTGTGTGACAGAGTGGGTTTCTTCTTGTGCTCTCCAGCCAGTAGTTCAGAGCCATCTGCATTAAGCATTCCCACATAGAAAGCTGGCCAATTGGTTAATAGCTGAAACTGAATATCCTGGAAAACTGGTAGGCACTCCACCGTTTAGACCAATCTGTCTTTGTTGTAGCACTTTAACTGATGCAGAGGCTTTTGGAAGGTGAAGTGTGCATTTGTGGGCTTGCAGATTCAAGGAGGGAGCTCTGGACATAGTTGGTTAAGAGCCATCACAATTTTTTGGCTCAGAGATGGAGAAAAAAGAAAGCTCTAGTCCCATCTGACGTGTACAGCAGTATGTGCTGCTACTCCCTGCCAAAGATGGGCTCCAGTGTCTTCCAGAAGATGAATTATGTGTGGCACAGTTAAAATATGCACTGCTGGGTTAAACTCACTGTGTTTGGTTAAGGTTAAACCCATTGTATTTGGTTTGGTTTTGGTCCTGTATTTCTATCTGCATTTTGATAACCATAACATGTTGCTGGGTTTTGGTGAGTACTGAATCAACAGGGAGGAGGGAGGCAGGTGAGGAGTTAGCATTCCCAAGGTCTGTCTAGCTGCTGTAGAAGCCATCTGTCTAGTGAAGGGGAATGGTGATAGTATCCTGTATCAGTGTTTGGTGGATTAGATAAGAAAATATGTACTCTCCTTTGTGATTTTTATGTGACAGGTGACATACAGGTGGATAAAGTATGATAATTATTACTTTTGGCTAGCTGGAAATATCTATTGGTCTAAGTAGCCAACACAGAATCACAGAATCATAGAATCATTAAGGTTGGAAAAGATCATCAAGTAGAATCATCACTCAATATCACCATGTCCACTAAACCATGTCTCAGAGTGCCATGTCCATACATGTCTTGGACACCTCCAGGGATGGTGCCTCCACTACTTCCCTGGACAGCCTGTTCCAATGCCTGACCACTCTTTCAGTAAAGAAATTGTTCCTAATATCCAATCTAAACCTCTCGTGACACTGCTTGAAGCCATTTCCTTTCATCCTATTGATAGGTACTTGGAAGAAGAGACCAACACCTGATTACAACTTCCTTTCGAGTAGTTGTAGAGAGGTATATGGTCTCCCCTTAGCCTCCCTTTCTCTAGAATAAATCCCAGTTCCCTTAGCCACTCCTCACAAGATTTGTTCTCCACACCCTTCACCAGCTTCATTGCCCTTTTCTGGACATGCTGCAACACATCAATGTCCTTGTAGTGAGGGGCCCAAAAATGAACCCAATATTTGAGGTGCAGCCTCACCAGTGCCACATACAGGGGTGTGATTACCTACCTAGTCCTGCTGGCCACACTGTTTGTTACACAGGCCAGGATACTAGTGGCCTTGGCTACCTGAGCACACTGCTGGCTCATGTTCAGCCAGCTTTTGATCAGCACCCCAGGTCCTTTTCTGCTGGTTTTCCAGCCACTCTTTCCCAAGCTTGTAGCATTGCACGGGGTTGTTGTGACCCAGGGGCAGGACCCTGCACTTAGCCTTGTTGAATCTCATACAGCTGACCTCAGCCCATCAATCCAGCCTACCCAGAACCCTCTGCAGAGCCTTCCTACTTTTGATCAGATCAACACTTCTGTCCATCTTTTTATGCCTCCCTTCAATCAGTGGCAATGACGTTGTGGCTTCGGAAAAGAAAATAGTTTCTATTAGAACTGGTAGTGAAAATATTTCTCAGACTAGTTTCTAATCTCTTAAGTGTAGTGACATGGGGAAATACTTAAGCTGTAAGGAGGAATGTATGGCATGGCTGATTAGTCACTGCCGAGGCTCTGCTGCCTGCCCAGGCTCCTTGGGATAATGGTGAACCAGGAATCCCAAGCAGCCCTCTAATCCACATGCTGATTGACAAGGTCGGCACATCAGAAGGGGAAAAAAAGAGGGGGGATGGGAAAAGGCAGAAGCAATGTGTTGGATCAAGAAGTTAAAAATGTAAAAGCATTTGGCTGAGTAGCATTTCTGCTTCGGATAATTGCCCACACGGCATTGTAGTGTTTACACCTGCGTGATAGATGGGGCCAAACATGTTTTCTCAGCTATGGGTGGTAGCAGGGAGGGGATATTTCAATTAAAGTGTGAATAAATTAGAATTGATTATAAAGAGAGCTGCTTTTTTTTTTTTTTTTAATGCTGCCTACAAAGGTATTAGCTGTGAACAAGGTGCACTTAATCATCATGGAAGAAATCCTGGAAGTTAATGGAACAGACTGCTGATCTTTACAGAGGGATGCCAGCGTTGGGTTAAATCTGTAGCTATTTTAGTTTTAAAGCCCCAACTGTCATTTTAAAGGCATATGCAGTTTGGATTTTAACGTGTTTGAATGATGCAGCTGAGGCCCAGGCCAAGTCGACCCTAAAATTGGCAGTAAGCCGTAACCTCCGTGCAAGCGTGCAGGATGAAGGAATACAGGAATATGAGCAATAAGCATGTGCCCCCTCTCCCCAGCAGTCGTCTAGCATGGACACCAGGAGCTTTCTGTATAGAAATACCCTCCAAGCTAAACAGAGGACTTCTCTCAAAGCTTTCCTGCAGTAAGTGCTGGTGACTGCTAGCGGTGAAGTGCCAGGAGCATGGCACCGCAGCAGCGCACTAACAAAGCAGTGCCTGTCCGGTCGCCGGCACGCTGCCCCTCACTGCTGTCTTTGCTCTGATTCCCCGGTGGCAAGTGGAGCCTGCAGAACCTCTGCAGCTGGGTAGAACCAGAGCATCTGGACAGGCAGGTAATGCAAAGCTGTCCCCACTAGCTGCCAGCTTGGGGGTTGCAGAAACCACAGCTATGCAAGCCATAAGACCATAACAAATCTCCCTGCCATCTTCCAACATCATCAGCTAATGGCTATAAGTAGTTCTGAAAACAGATACAGCTCCCATTGCCAGGGGAGAAGAAGAAGAGGAGGCTCTGGAAGAACCTCTTCTAAACACTTGACTGTTTTCTGTGTAACTTAAGGCCCCTCTGTGAACAAGGTTATACTACTTCATTGCCTCCCTTGGGTCTTATTGAGATGAGTCAGTGAATATGGTGGGGAAATCAAGCCCATCGTAGATGTGATACTAGTGTTTGTAATAGATGCCAGATTGGTACTTAATGTACAAGTGTCCTGGTGGAGCTGAAAAGGTGTTCCTGGATGTCTGTGCCAGCTCTGATTTCTCTCCTGGACAAGTGAAAGAGAAAATTCAAGGTCAGCAAAGATTTAACTCATAAACATACCTTTAATCATAGAGATGATCACACTGACTTCAGGGAAAGCATATCAGGTCAGAATTAAGGAAGTGCAGAGATGCTTTCAGGTGAGGCATGTATGCTTCCTATGTGGAAAAAAATGCCAATCATACATAAGCAATTTTCCCTTCCCAACAAAGCACTGGCAAAGTTCAAACCTTCTGGTGCATGATTGGTTCCTACAGAGCTGAAGGGAAGGAGTCTTAGTCTGAGGGTTGCCCTAACACCCTCTGTCTCCACCATCCCACCATGGCCTCTGGGCTGGAGCTTTGTTCACCAGGTACCATTTTTGTGGCCAAGGTCTCCTCCAAATGCTGCCTGGCAGTCTGAGAAAAATATGTATGTGAAGGTCTCTGCTGCAAACTCAACCCTGAAGTACTACTTGGCACATGTAAACAACTCTGTCCACAAGCAGTGCTTCAAACTACAAAGCTGTGCTTCCATCTTGACAGAGATGGTGATGTGTTTGTGCCTGGCTCTGTGTGCTGTGTGAAAGGCGTTTCTGAATTGGTATTTAAAGACACTGGGCTCACTTCTGCCTTTCAGCCAAGGCATGGTGCCCCTCTTGCCATGCATGCTCCCCACAAACTGGCAGAAGTAATATTAGCGCCTTGCATTTAAGGCTTGCAGATAGATCCTTGATCCTGGAGCAGTTTCTGTCATGGATTAAGCTGGAAATCAGTCCTTTAGTGCTCTGCTCAAAGACTGTGCCGGAGTCACCTTAAAACATTTGGGTTGAAATTGCAGAAAAATTTGTTCATTAGAAGAACCTCTGGTGCAATTCATTTGCTGCAGCAGCTTTTGATGGATATTGCTTTACTCTGGGTCTGCTCCTGTTGTATCTGCGGGTTTTCCCTGAAGTGAGTGGAAATTTTGTGCCCATACATCAAGGTTAGGATGAGGCTCTCTGTGTATGTATGATGTAGATAAATTGCTTGATGACCATGAACTATACTATTCCAGAGCTCAG
Source organism: Dryobates pubescens (assembly GCF_014839835.1). Taxonomy (NCBI): domain Eukaryota; kingdom Metazoa; phylum Chordata; class Aves; order Piciformes; family Picidae; genus Dryobates; species Dryobates pubescens. The sequence goes on along the minus strand of NC_071625.1, from coordinate 13,079,660 downwards.
CAATAAATCACACGTTAGGCTTTAAAACACACAAATGGGAGCAAGAAGCTAACTGGTTTTCAGGTGGGAAATGGTCAACAAAATCTTTTTTTTCCCTGGATCTTTTCCCCTTGTAAATCTATCCTAATATCAGCAAATTAGATGCAAAAGAAAAGGTGCTCAATAGAAGATGTCGCTGGCATATGGAGGTGGGAAATGGTCAACAAAATCCTTTCTTTCTTGGATCTTTTCCCCTTGTAAAACTATCCTAATATCAGCAAATTAGACACAAAAGAAAAGGTGCTCAATAGAAGATGTCAGTGGCATGTGGAGGTGGGAAATGGTCAACAAAATCCTTTCTTTCTTGGATCTTTTCCCCTTGTAAATCTATCCTAATATCAGCAAATTAGACACAAAAGAAAAGGTGCTCAATAGAAGATGTCACTGGCATATGGAGGTGGGAAATGGTCAACGAAATCCTTTATTTCTTGGATCTTTTTCCCTTGTAAATCTATTCTAATATCAGCAAATTAGATGCAAAAGAAAAGGTGCTCAATAGAAGATGTCACTGGCATATGGAGGTGGGAAATGGTCAACAAAATCCTTTCTTTTTTGGATCTTTTTCCTTTGTAAATCTATTCTAATATCAGCAAATTAGACACAAAAGAAAAGGTGCTCAATAGAAGATGTCAGTGGCATGTGGAGGTGGGAAATGGTCAACAAAATCCTTTCTTTTTTGGATCTTTTTCCCTTGTAAATCTATTCTAATATCAGCAAATTAGATGCAAAAGAAAAGGTGCTCAATAGAAGATGTCACTGGCATATGGAGGTGGGAAATGGTCAACAAAATCCTTTCTTTTTTGGATCTTTTTCCCTTGTAAATCTATTCTAATATCAGCAAATTAGACACAAAAGAAAAGGTGCTCAATAGAAGATGTCAGTGGCATGTGGAGGACTCATTTGCCCTGGCCTTGTTCTCTGCTTTTCTTTCTGGTCTGGTTCTGCCATTGAAGTTTTGTGGATATTCTTACATTCCAGGGTCTTAACAGGTTTTTACATATTTAGCAAGCTAATGATGGGGGACTTCTGACGAGCGTATTCTCGCCCTACGGGGTATTCTATTTTTGGTATTTATTAACATTTTCTGTCATACAATATAGAGTGCAAGTGATGAGCTTCAGACCTCTCTCAGCATTTTAGAAAAAGGAATGCTTAAAAATGGCAACTTGTTTTATTATTTTGGTATCCCAGTTTCTAATGTTTTCCCCTGTGTGCTGTGTCACTGCTGGCTGGGGTGAGCTGGGACATGGCTGCCAATCAATACTCCACAGAGAGAACAAGAAACTGCTGCCACTCAGATGGAATATGTATAGAAGTATTTTAACCAAAGATGAGATAAGAATTTTTTCTTCTTTTTTTTTGTTTTGTTTTTAAAGTACTTCCAAGTCTGTTTTGTAGTTTTAATTAATGCAACAAGGGCTTTTATTTTACTCAGGGTGCAGATAATCCTAATCCATTCACAGTGACCTTTTCTTGTGCAAATTAGCTATACATGCTTGTTTAAGCAAATGGGCCTTTGCAAGATGTCTCTTCCCAAAGACAGAGCTTATAATTGAAAATTGGCTTACTCCCATCTGTCTGGCCTGTGTGAGGACACAAACCTAGATCTGGACTTTATTTTTATGTAGAAAATGTAATCCTATGCCTATGTATACATACATCCACAAATACACACATTAACAAAAAAAAAAAACCCAAAATTAAAACTTGCTCTGCCTGCAGGCTCCATTTAAATTAGATTATTAGTGTTAGAAAATTTCAGTGCCACCAGTTACTATCAAAATAACATCTGGCTGCAGAGTCCAGGGCAGACTGGAGAACGGAGGGTGTTTAATCTGGATCCTTTTGTCTCAGATGAGGTCCGTGCCATTCACAGTTCCATGGGTTTGCCAGGAGGACAATTAGCTAATAACAGGCTGGAAACTTTTGGGATTTGATGTGTGGTTTTTGGTGAATGGTTTTGAAGCAATTTATGGAATCAGGCAGAAAAAAAGAAGTTGGCAGCAGTGTTTTGAAGTACTTAGGAGCAGGAATCGTTGCACCTATGTGGTTAATTGCCAAAACTGGACACTTTCTCCCTTTCACCACACTTGAAAGTAATCACCATGTGAGTCAGTGCAACCCCTCGTCCCTTTCTTAGTGTCTGCCTGATAATGGAAGATCTCTTTGGCATGGTTTGAATGTTTTTTGCTTTGTCCAAAAGTCCTGCGCAGAAAGGAGCACTGTTGTGCATCACTTGGACTACATTTGAATAGGAATCAGAGTCACACAAGTGCTGCAACAGTGCTTTGGGTATCAAAATATTTCATCTAAGCTTGTTTTATTTATACAGCAATGATTTTTGCAAAGGCAAAATTATTTGCTGCCTTCTTGATTTTGTGACCACTCTCCCCAGCTCTCTCCCGTGGTGGCTGCTCCTGAGCTGGGGAGATGGCTGACCTATGCGTGCATGGAGGGAGCTAGTTAACCTGGTGGAGAGCAGTCTTGGTCAGCGATGATTTTATCCAGATGTGTCTCGACAGCTGTTTGCATTTTCACGCCCAGTTACTCTAGGACTCACTGCTAATTGAATTTTCTCTTTTCTCCTGTGTTCTTGTTAGGTATGATTACCGTGAAATGCTGCACAATGCCACTTTCTGTCTGGTTCCCCGTGGCCGCAGGCTTGGCTCTTTCAGGTTTCTGGAGGCCTTGCAGGTAAGAGCTGCAGTTTAAAGCATTGGCTACACTGGCTGCAATTCTGCATGCAATAGCAAGGAGGTGGGGAGGAGGGAAATGTGATTCATTTCCCTGGTGGACAGTAATCCACTTTGCGAAAGCCTCTATTCATACTTCTGGAGCAATTGTCAGCTTCTTCCCATGAGAGGCTGAGCACTGAGCTTATCTGAAGGTTGAATTGCGTTACCTCCAGGAAAGGGGTTTCCCTGGATGTGGTGAGGCTGAGAGGTTAGGTTGGTTTAGAGAAATATTTTATCAAGTTGTGAGACTTCCCATGGGAGACACTGGCCTCTACAAGTAAGCCCTGGGGCAGCAAAAATAGCTTTTTTGTTTTCACTTAGCCAGAACAGACCTATTTATGCACTGCCTGTCTAGAGATGATGCTTGCTGAACACCTTCTCTAGAAGGTGGCCTGGAGGTGGTGAAGCCCCAGATGGAAGCTTCATGTTAAAGCTAATCTCAAGGAGCACCTGAATGCCCTTTCCCCTTTTTAAAAATTTTGGTTCATGGTCCCTCTTTTTGGCTGTTGCCCAGCAGCAGAGGGCAATTGAAAAGGCTCCAGAGTGACTGTGGCAGCAGAGCTTGGCAGCACAGTGATGAGGCCTGATGCTGACCTACTTTGACTGCAGGCAATGCGACCTTTTTTTTTTTTTTGGCAAGCATCAACTCAGCCCTGGGGTCCTGGATCTACAATCAGCATCTTGGGAGATGCTGCAGATCCCCTCTAGGAATGACATCTGGAATTTCGTGGTGGTAGGAGTGGAGGGAAGGGGAGCCTGAGGTGCTTCCTGGTGTCGGTGAGATGGTGAATAGGGCCACCTGACAGGGTTCTACCTCCAGGTGTCCTACTGCCATTTTGGAAGTGTCCCAGCATTGGCAGCACAGCTGTTAACGCATAGCAGCACATCACTGTTTTTCATCAACCACAAAATGTCCCAGCTGCTATTAAAGACTGTTGTTCACCGCAATGCAGAGCAGGATTCCGGTACCTAAATGTAGGTGTATTGTATTTTAGAAGCCCAGGGCTTCCAAAGCCTTATGGCATTCTTCAGAAGGCCTCCAGTACATCCTGTGTTGTGTCTCCCAGCATTCAACAGGTTTCTTGGATACCCTAGAGCATCCCAATTGCTTAATCCAAATTGAGATCCAAGTTCTGGACTGTCTTTGCTGCTGCAGAGAAGATCAGGCTCCTGCTCAGAAGGAGATTAATAGACCACAAAGTACTATTCCTTCTGCAGCCTCTTTGGAGGAAGGACTGGGACTGGATTATTTGGGAAGACATGGGACTCCAGATCCTCCTGAAGAGCACTGCTCAGCCCTTCACTCACCTGGGCCAAAAGCCATGCATCTTCTGCTAGATATATCATCTCGGTAGAAGAAAATAGGGGGCATACCTCATCATACAGAACTTGGAGACTCCAGGTCTGTGATGATAAAATGCAGAGGATCTTTCTTACAGGCCAGCAGCAGTATTCAGTGATTGCGATGAATTCCCAATTTCAGGCTGGCTCCAGGACATCTTGAAAAACATAATCCACATTAGTGGGGTGTTTTAAACATGAAAACGCATTAAATGCTTTCTGGTTGGCTTTTTCAATGCACTGATGTCACTTCCAGACACAAACCCACGGTTCTTTACACATCAGAAGTACTGCTCTTACTAGGGAAAGTACAACAGTCTGAAAGGTTCCTCTTTATACCATCTTTTGGGAGGTATGGAGAAGTCTGAACCCTAACTGGAGCAAAGTCAGAGCACTTAAGCTTGGCTTGATCCAAAAGAAACTGAACCAGAGCACAGGCTCAGTGCAGATGTTCTTCTAATAGGTTCTTTCACCACAACAGGAGGTTTCCAGTTTGGATCTCATGTTGTGATCCAGGTGACCAAATTGCAGTGGCAATCATTTGTTAACAGAAATACTGCCCTGTTTACTCAATATCTGCAAACTTGCTGTCTGTGCAGAGGGACTTGCACAACTTTTAAAAGATTAAACAATGCAGACAGCTCATACTGGCATGAAATAGACACTAAAGGTGTATGCTTTTTAGTTGTTTTAAGACAGAAAGCAATTCTCATTTTTGTAGACAGATGATGACAGATGAGTTGTGTCTGCACAGCTGCCTCTGTTTGGAGAGTTCGTATCAAACAGGACAGAGAATTCACTCCTCCTTTGGAAAAAGTGCTGTGGGATTAAGTATGCTCTGTGTTTTCTGTAGGCTTGCCTTGCAACATATTACAAAAACTGAAGGAGTTAGCTCCCTGCTGAATGGTTCACAAAGCAGCGAGGGAGGCCATCATTTTGTATTAAATTCTCCAGTGTTCCATCTGCAGCATTTTAACAGTTCTGCCCTCCTCTGGCAGCCCTAGACTTCAAATGCCACTCTCTTGCAAACCCCATTTTTTCCAGTGAATGTGAGTAAGTGCAAAATGGAAACCCAGAAATATTTGGGCTGTGCTCCTGAGGCCCCCAGCTTCTGGGCTTTCTTTGCCGTGTTGCCTCTCCTTCTGAGCTTGTGCAGGAAACAAGTCATGGTGTTGGTGCAAACCTCAAAGCTTGCCCTGGTCATTGGGTACCTGCTAACAGCTGCAATGTGTGCATGCAGGCTGCCTGCGTCCCGGTGATGCTCAGCAATGGATGGGAGTTGCCGTTCTCGGAAGTGATTGACTGGAACCAAGCTGCCGTCATAGGCGATGAGAGATTGTTATTACAGGTAAGGGAAAGACTGTGGCCTTCAGCAGAGCAGCTGAGTATTGGCTGCCACCATCTAAAATGGATGGGGAAGATGAATCCAGAAGGTCAGGGTTGTAAAAGAGTTTTTATCGTGAAGGGATTGTCTGTGTCACGTTGGCTGTGAACTCATTTAATATGACATCATTCATTTTTTGACCTGAAGGTCATTGCAGCCACCAGGCAACATCCTTAAATGCAAGAGACTGTTTTATTTTTCCTAAGAGAATGAAATCTCTTCTGGTATGGAGCACCTGGATGTTTCTCTGAGGCAGAGCTGCCCTGGGTTGGGTGCCTTGATGAGAAAGAAAACATTTGAAGGCAAGTTCTGCTCCAGTCCTGCAGAAATACTTTGTCCTGTGGGGTCCCACCAATGCTGTGTGGGTGGCTGGCAGGTACTGAAGGGGCTCCTCAGGAAAGCAGGTATTTCCTCAGGCACTTTTGTGCAAAGCAGAAGCCATCCTCATTCTGATGCCTGGACCATGTAACATTGCTTTCTGAAGCAATATTCATGTCAGTTACTGTTAATCTCCTTGAGCTCATGGAACAAAACTGGGCTGAGAAGTTAGAAATCTCCTGCTACCTTCAGCATCTATTTTGGTTTTAAATTCACTAGGCTTTTTTGGTTGATTTTTTTTCTGTTTCCCTACTGAGTTTTATAGTCTACCTACATTGTCTAAAGTATGTGGAGAAGCTGATGCTAGGAGAAGTTCTGGAAAAACTGTCTTCACCAAAGTAGCATTTGATAAAATGCCATTTCCCAGCACCAAGCTGAGATCCATGACATGTGGAACAGCTACTAAGTAGCCTCTAAGAGAGGGGATTTTTTTGTAATGGTTGCATTTAATTCATTTCCAAAGTGGCAAGCTATTGTCATCCACAGAGAGAAGCCTTCAAAGGTACAGGTGTCTTGGCACCCCTGAAATGAAGTACCTTTGAAGATCTCATTCGATACTGATCTACTTGTCTGAAGAAGTAAATATTTATGAAGAGCTGGCTTAGCAAGCCTTGCAAAGTGCTGCCTATTCTTAACATGATACAAGCTGCAAATAGAAAAGGGCCATTTGATTTTTTTTTTGTTGCTTCTATGGACGGCAGAAATTATTTCTCTCTCTAAATACTAATAATTTGCTGATCCTTCAAGCTTTCCGGTACCCTGCCATTCGTTCCCTTCACAGCTGCTTCTCCACTGAGCAGCTACTGCACCCTTATTAACAGTGTTTTTAAAGAGCTGGCAGAGGGCCTGAATGTCTGCTCTGGGAAATGTTTTTGTTATGTTACAGTTTTTCATTTCCTGTTTGAGAGGAGCTCAGATGTTTTTATTTGCATATTCTCCTCGTTATAGCACTGCCAGGGCTTAATCCAGCCTTTCTGCATTTATTTGTGCAGGGTGGGGTTTTGCTTCTCCATAGTTATTACTGAAATGACCTTTTATTAAGACGTCATCTCCTTCCAATAATTCCAGTGTAATCCTGCCAGATTAGTATTAATACATCATTTTTCCCACCTGTCTTTCTGGACAAATAGAATGGAATGGAATGGAGTGGAGTGGAATGGAATGGAATGGAATGGAATGGAATGGAATGGAATGGAATGGAATGGAATGGAATAGAATAGAATTAACCAGGTTGGAAAAGACCTTCAAGATCATCAAGTCCAACCTGTCATCCAACACTATCTAATTAACTAAACCATGGCACCAAGCACCCCATCCAGTCTCTTCCTAAACACTTCCAGTGATGGTGACTTCACCACCTCCCTGGGCAGCACATTCCAATGGTCAATCACTCTTTCTATGAAGAACTTCTTCCTAACATCCAGCCTAAACTTCCCCTGGTGCAGCTTGAAACTGTGTCTTCCTGTTCTGTAGATTAATAACTAGTAGGCAAGTTCAGTGAAAGCAGGGGCTCTGGTTTTCCTTTCCAGCTGTTGCAACAGAGCAGACACCAAGGCTTTTTTGAACCTTGGCACTGTGGTTGCAGGCACTCACAAGCGTGGTGTGGTCTGTGAAATCATAACTTCTTGCAGTAACCTTGACAGTCAGAGCAGCCTTTCCTTTAGAAAGGCACAGTTGGGAGTGAGTGTTGATGTTATTTGTTGCTCACACACCTGCATGCTTGCACACGTGAGGTTGCCTATAATGCAATGAAGTGTTTATAGAAAAAAAAAATGCCATATCACCACTGTGAAGTGAATTTGATCTTGTGTTTGCTGCTGCTAATGATCCTGGGTGTGATTAATATGCATCTGAGTACATTCAGTACAGGTAATGTTCATTATCCCTGTACTTATTGGACCTTAATTGGAAAAGTAATTACAAGAAAGAATATTCACCCCAAAAGATGAAATCTGATACAGTGATTTACTGCATCATATCACAAATAGTGATGTGACCAGTTAGAAAAACATGTGTTAGTACAGATTCTTATCATCTATCTTTCCTACTAGTTTTGCAAGGAATGTTTTACATAAAGACCTATATTTATTCTAGAGGGCCTATAGCAAAGGAACATAAAGTACTATCTTCAAAAGTCTGACCATTTTCTTCTGTTCCACCTTGCTGTAGAGCTCACTCTCCCGTAAGCTCAAAACCTGTGTTACAGTTAGCAGTGTCTCAAAGATGAAGGCCTCAGAGACAAAGGGTTTAGAGAGCAGATTGTCCCATCTGACACCACACCCTGTTGAGCCATGGTCCTTTTGGACACAGCGTCCAGACATGAATGCAAACTATGCAGTAAAGAGGTTGGGAAATCTTATGGAAATTTTTGCATATAGAGTCTTAAAATCCCAGTTTTCCTCCAGGAAAGTGTCTCATGTGAGAACATTTGATTTGGGAACATGTGAAAGCAGATAATAATCACTGCCACCTCTAAGAATATTTTAGGAATAAGCAAAGTGTTCTGATCAGGAAAGGGCAGAGGGAATGTGGTGGGGTGCAGGTAACTTCAGAATAAGCTGGGGTGTACAGAAAAGCAACACCCAGCCCAGATAGATGCTTTCAAATTGGCACCCTAGGGAAACAAAACTACAGCAAATGAGTGTCTGAGAACATGGTGTCCTAATCAGTAATCACAGAAAAGCAGGCACAAAAGCACTGCTCTTCATTCCTAGCAAAAATGAACACAAATCATCAACCTATCCTAGATGCCTTACTGATGCAGTGGGTAGCCCTTGTAATTGAAGGAAATTGCAGTTAAATTCCCTTGAATGTGTCAGTTTGCAGTGTCAAAGTGGTATACTGGAGGCCTTGGTCACTGTCCTAAGTTAAAGAGTGACCTGTACATACATTACCTTCCCTCCAGTGTGGAAGAGGGACATAGGGGTGGGGAGCTGGCATAGAAGGGAAGCCCTCCCCATCTGATCCAGTGAGCATTTACATTTTGTAGTGGCAAAGCGTTGCAGCAGCACAATTTAGGGTTTATTTTAAAGCAGCTTCTATGAGAATTAATGCATTGATTTGATAGAAAGGGGAAAAGAGAAGCAGTGTTTTCCCTTGTGAACAACAGGTGCTGTGAGAGGTGTTACTCTTTCCACCCAGAGTAATCAGTAAAATGCAGTTTGATCCACAGGTTCCCCAAAAGTGTAATCTTAAGATGTTGCTGTTTTTTCCTTAGGGTGCCTAGTGTTGCCATGCAATGCCAGAACCCTTTAATATACTTTGAGAGTGGGGCTCATCAATGGACTGTTAAGACCCACAGGTGTTTGGTCCCTGTGCATCAGGGATATGTGGAGGAGCTCCTTACCATGCCATGTCAGACCACTGGGGAGAGGCAGGTTTTGTTACCATAAAACAACTGAAAAGTGAACTAAAGCATATTAAATATATGTGTGTGTGTGTATATATATATACACACACACACTCAGTACTGGAGGCTATAAAGGGTAGTGTGTTTTTACATCAAGGCTTTAACTGTTGACACATGCATCTCTGTCGGACAGGAGCGCTGAAGCTGTGCAGCTTGTTAATAGAGGAGAAGACTTGTCAGCAGCATATTAATTTGATGAGACTGTGTTGTTTTCTGAGTCTTCTGACTATATTACCTCTTGTATTACAGATTCCTTCTACAATCAGGTCTATCCATCAGGATAAAATCCTAGCACTTAGACAGCAGACGCAGTTCTTGTGGGAGGCTTATTTTTCTTCAGTTGAGAAGATTGTATTGACTACACTAGAGGTGAGTAAAAACTGTTTGGGACCTTGCCGAGCAGTCAGGTTTCTGTGGTTGTCCAGCTGCTTCTGACCTCAGCCTCAGTGGACCTTGGTTTTCATGACACACAGTTGGGAAAAAACACTTGGCATCTTCATAAGAAAATACTTCCCTCATGATTGGGATCCACATTCTAAAACTGGCACAGTGAAACATGAGAGCTACTCCACACATGGAAAGGTTGTCACGTGTGGTCTTGCCTTTGCAAGGCTTTATGGCTCATGCATCCCTGTCCTTGTCATTAGCAGTGAGTGTGTTTCTTTAGGAAACCTTTCTGGAATTCACTTTGGGAAAAAATATTACTGTAAAGCTCCTCCTTGACCATTCTTAACATTTTGATGCCTTGTGATGGGGTGGTTGTTCTGGCTCTAGGAAGAGGGGAGGCTTGTAAATCACTGTCTTATCTACATACACAGGCTATGGAAAAGGCCTGATCATCCTTTCTAAAATATTAATAAATAATCATAATTAGATTGCTATTAAACAGGGAGACAGATGATCTCACATGCAGAGAGAATCCTTTCTGAATTCAGAGGCACAGGAGAGATGAAAGGCTCTTTAGAAGTAGGGCCCAGGCTACAATTTCAAAAGCAGGTTTCTCTTCTAATTGTTTCACAGTTTTGCACATGAATTTTTGACACACTTTTACGACTGAAAGCAGCTCACTTTGTAGGTGCAAATGCATTCGGTTTATGCTAATGCTTCTGCAATGGCATCCGTCTTTGTGCACAGTTGTAAAGCTCCACGTTTCCCACTGTGCCTGTTTTCCCCTGAAAGCTGCAAATGAGTGCTGCTGCCTGCAGTACAGGCTGCCCATGGCTGATCTACCTTCAGCTACTGCAAGACAGTCACTTAGGTTTTTCTGTGCCGGTGAAACAAAAAAACCAGCCAGAGAGTGTTTTGAGATCCCCTGGAATAGCTAATCCCCACAAGGCTCTCCTTACCCTCTGAAGAGCATGTCTTCATCTGTGCTGCCTGTGGGGAACTGCTCTGCATCCTTACATTTCCCATAGGCACTGATAAGGTAGTGATCACAGCCCACACCAGAGTCACACTCACAAAGCTGGAAGACCATGTGCCAGTGCTTACAGTCTAATTTACCCTTACAGATGCACTTCTAGAGTGCCTCATGCATCCTCTGCATGCACCTGCATGCACCCTGCTCTTGTTAGGAACCGCTAAAAGGAGGGGCACACAGCTCTCCTCGCTGCCTCACTCCTGCCTGTGCTGGGGCTGGTCTCGAGGGGATGTAGCCCGCAGCTCCCATGGCCTTGGTGTTCTTAGCACTTCCCTGGAGCACATTGGTCCATGCGGCTGCAGGTGCCCAGGGGATAACAAAACCCATGATAAAGCTGAAGCAGCTGGGCACCCAGCACACTAGAGCTTCTGCTTGGAGGGGCAAAAATAAAGCGAAAACTAAAATCTTCCTGGAAGGTTCAATGTAATGAACGCTCATAATGCACGCCTGGTGTTGAAGCTATGCTCTGGGGGTTTGCAGTTGTTTGTGAGGGTGGCTTTGGTTTGAGGGGGTTATTTTTTTTTTTAATTCAGGACTCTCAGAACATTTTGAGGTGGCTAAGAGGGATTATACTCTTAGGAACAGGTACTCATTTCAACTTGCCTGCATGAAGTCCTGAGTTAACTTCCTTTCACAAAGGAATAGAGGAGCAGAGAGTGACTTTTGGAGTCTGGAGTCTGCAAGCAGATTCCTCTTCTCAAAATCTGATGCTGGAGTAAATTTCTTGCAGGATTAATTTTTCTTGCTAGATATTATCCATCTCCTGGTGTAACACTGTTGTGTCAGAGTGCTCTGATGATGCTGGTATCACCAGAATAATCAGTTGCCTGCTAACTGGAGTGCTGGTACACGTCTCCATCTGAGGATATCAGTACAGGAAGTCTTCATCAACTCAGATGTCTGCAAGGACATTACAGTTCTCCTCTGCCCTTTATCCTGGGCACTTCTGAAAATATTAAGTCGCATTTTAAGTTCCTTGATCTTCCCACAGCTTTAGGTGGCCTAAGCCAAACAGCTCATATCCCAGAATAAGGGTTTTGAATCATGTGGCCAGCAACCCCACATTGCAAGCACTGAGGAAATGCCCAGTGCCACAGGAGTGGGTTAGGAAATGATGTTCATGTCTGCTGCAGGCTGGTAAATGGCAGTGCTGGCAGAGTAGCAGTGGACTGCTGCAAGCACCATCCAGGCACATGCTCCAGTTTATCTGAACTTTTTCAGCTTGATCTTCTCTGAAAACAACCCCCAAATATTCCCAAGTCCCTGTGTGGCGTGCTTAGTTCTCCACTTGGGAAGAGGAAGGCAGAAGGACAGCACAATGTATAGACAAGACATGTTTGATGTTTGGCTGGGGCATATTGAGCTAAGGCAACATGTGAAATCTTTGAACAGTGGAGATGAGGAAGGCAAAAATATTGGCCTATTAATGAATCCAAGGAGAAAAGGGAGATCTCACTAGAGATCCTAACCCCTTCCTTCTCTTATTAAACTTCTTGTCATGCCTCATCATTGGAGAGCTGTGTAGCTGCTGTCTGTCTCTGCAATATGTGCAATGCTATACACTCTGCATTTTAATTGCTTGGTCCTCCATGTTATCTTTTTAAAGACTTATCTGTTCTCTTTCTGCCAAGTTGTCTTTTCTCCTCCCTATCGTGACAGCCAGCTATGTTTCTTATGTAGACCAGGGGCATAATAAATTAATCTTCCTTTTGTTAACTGTGGTGAATCACTGAGGCCAGCCCCTAGCCTGCTGTGGAACCACGCTGGTGAGGTTTGTGTGCCTGACATGCACCAAAGGCTGCATGAGCTGTGTGGCAACAGGGCCCTGCTCCACGTTGGAGCTGTGCTTGCTCTGGGTGCACTGAGGTGGTGTTGAATGTGAGCCATGTGTTTCCCCTGCAGCCTTGTTGGCTACCAGCGTGGTGGAAAACTCCACCGTCTGTGAAAACCTCCTGACCATGTAAATTCACAGACTTCTCATTATCTGATTATGCCCCAGTTCTGGGAAAGCGGGAGGAAGGAGCTGTAATATTTAGGCTTAGTGGTAAATGCTTGAAAATATGTACTTTCTAGGCTCTGTCTTTCTTTAGTGGCATCTTGCAGATGGAGAAACAGCAGTCACCCTCTCTTTTCCCCCCTCTCTCTGCTACAATGCAGGAGATCTGATAATACCAAACCTAACTTTCCAAGGAGAAAAACTCAGACACAGTCTTGTCAGTGATGAGATGTGGTCCTAAATCTGTTATTCCAAGACCAAATAAAAAAGTTAACGTACTCATGAGTGAATTACTGCATTATAGTAGCTGTGATCAGTGGCTGTAGGCAAAATTCAGACAAGCATGCAAACGCCTAACACTTGCCCCAGTTTCGCAGTGTGTGTATTGCCACCATCAGTGGATTGTCTAGTACAGTGTTACTGATGGTTTCATAATTTTTTTGTCATGGCAATCAAAAACTGCAGGAAAACTCCTGCTTGTGGCAACACTTACACAAGTTCTGTATTGACCAAATACCCCTGAACTCAGCTGCTTACAGAGATTTGAGTTTGTTTGGACTCCAACGGCTGCTTTTGTTCAGCTTGTGTGGGGTTTTCTTGCTTGCTTTTTGTTTTCCTATGCTATGGGTATATGCCTTCTTTAATTCCATGAATTTTAAAGCCAGAATAAATGATGAAGGATCAGATTCACATTCCCAGATACATCTATGTTAAGGCCACAGATGTTGGGTTAGGAGAAACGATGTGTTCTTGGCACTTGAGCCCTGTGCAGTGCATAAACTGACAGCTAGACGAAATCTACTTAGGAGATTGCAGAAGATGAGCTGCAGCCAACTTAGTGGAAACTCTTTCTTCACCACCCTGTTACCCTTTTCAGTGCCCCATCTCCAGTCCTGCCAACCTCTGACGCTCTGAGAGAAGGCAAATCTGTAAGAATGCGTGGGCCAAGAGTGGACTGAAGTTCGCAAGTTGCGTCTTATTTGAAGGCAGAATTTGGCCAAGAAGGCCAATGCCATTCTGGGGTGTATTAGAAGGGCTCTGGTCAGTAGGTCTATTCTAGACAATATAGTAGATGACCTGGCAATCTATTCTGACTTTAAAAATCTAGGAATCTATGCTTATGACCCTCTACAGAAACTGACAGCAGTTGCCAAAAGATCTTTTCCTGTTTTATCCAACCAGGACCTGTTACAGAACTTAGATGTGGAATCGGTGATGTATTGGAATGCTAATATCCCACTATAATTAAGCAAAAATGAATAATTAGTGCAGCCTGATTTGCTGAAAGTCTTTGTGGTTCTGAATGCTCTAATTATCTCAAAATAATACCTAGCTCTGTAATGTCATCCTCAAATAATTATCTTCTGAGAGTTCTGGGTACTAAAACTGATAGTGAACTGATCAGGCTTACAACTGCTAGGATACTCAAATAGGTAAAATATTTAACCTGAAATACAAACCACAATGAATTTCAAGGTCCCCATGTCCAGAGAGACTAATGAGGTGTTCTGAAACCTACTGCACAAAGCCTGAGCTGCTGAGGTGGTGTCACAGTGTGCAGGTTCTGTGACATTTAGAGATTAAGCAGGAATGTCTGGTAATTTGTGTGCCTCAGCTGTTTGCAAAATGGGTGATGACTGAAGTCAGATGCAGTCCCTGAAGCTTCTTATGGTGGCTATTACAGTCTAGTGAAAAGTCATTGCCTCTCTTGTTTTGCAGATTATTCAGGACAGAATATTTAAGCACATATCACGTAACAGCTTAATATGGAACAAACATCCTGGAGGGTTATTTGTACTGCCACAGTATTCCTCATATCTGGGAGATTTTCCTTACTACTATGCTAATCTCGGTGAGTGAATCCTTGCTATAATCTAAGTGTTTATTGGAAGTTCCAGTGAGAATCTGGGAGTAGGTCTTTGAGGAGCACGTGCTGAGTGCCTTGCCATTCATTTCTAGTTAAGGATGCCTTTCATTTGTCCTGCCTCAATCCTCCATGCTCACTGTAGACTGGAATGTCTGACTCATCAACATGCATCATGTGCCTCTAGTTTGTTTTAAAAAGCAGTATGTCCCTTCATACTTCTCAGTTGCCAGTAATTAATGCCTGAGTTGCTGACCCATTCACGCCCTGAGGGGACATAAGAGGAATAGCTTTTTGCTTTCTTTGTTTATTTGTGCCTGGCAAATTGGAAAAGTGGTAATTTACACGTGACACTTGTTATTGGAGTGCATAGTTGGTATGGATTTATTGTCTGTACCATGTCTTCATATGGATCCCACTAGAAGGAATAAATAGAACTTAGGTTTGTGGCTTCTTCCTAAAGCAGATCTTAAATCATGAGTTTTGCAGGGAAATGTGCCTGCAGGCTGAAGTGATCCTGCTTACCAGACTGCTGCTACTTTTGGCTCAGCCTGTGCCATCCCACTTGTGTGGATCTGCACAGCTTACCTGCTAAAAATTCACAGTTACCATGTCAGAAAGGGAAAGGAAGGTTTCTGTGGAAATTTTGATGAAGAATGACTATGACCCTGCACAGATGAATTTAGATGAGTTTGAGAGCAGTAATGAAGAGTAGATGTCAGTAGGATCTGTTATTTCAGGCAGAAAAGGAAATCATAGCAAGACAAAAATATCAGAATGGAAGGCAAGGATGCAAGCAGAATTATCTCAGCTCAAGAGGTAATTGAAGATGCATGAGGAAGGGGATCGACCCAGAAAGAGCAAAAAAAATCTGACAGTGTAATGAAACTGAGGAAAGTGAACAAGCTTCTGGAAGTTGTGTAGGTACTGATCTGTCAAAAACATCCAGCCATGATAGCCAGGCAGCAGAGCAGAGCCCTTGTCAAGAAAGACATTTGCTGGAACAAACTAGATGTCAGCATTATCTATGGGACAGACTGGCCAAAAGAAAGAGACTGCAGGACATCTGTGGAAATAGTGAGTAAGGAGAGGCAGGAACTGTGTTGGACTCAGGGATTTTAGAGGGTGTGGGAGTTAAAGGGAACCGTGATCTCCTCTGAAGCATCTGGTATCCTAGTATCTGAGAGGAAAGGAGATGGCCTAAAAAAACATGGCAAGGTTCGCATTAAGTGCAGAGTATTTTTCCATCTCCAGAGTCCTTTAATCTGTACCAACAGTGGCGATTTTGTGTTTACTCAACACCGGTTTCTTCACTTCAGGTCTGAAGCCTCTTTCCACATTCACTGCCGTTATCCATGCAGTAACTCCCCTGGTTTCCCAGTCTCAGCCTGTGCTCAAACTCCTGGTTGCTGTAGCCAAGTCCCAGTACTGTGCACAGGTAAGCAGTGCTGTTTGACTGTCGGTCGTAACGGAGGCAGAACTGCTATCCCAGGAGTGAGGAACATACTGACTTCAGATCTTCTCAGTCCTGTTTACACCTCCTGCTTAAATTTTGATGTCTCTTTTCTTTGAGATTTCTATCATTTGTTTCCTGCATGCATGGGAAACAAAAATTCTGAGTATAGTGGGAGTGAGACAGAGACAGCAATTAAACCCCTTTGTTTCATGGGGCAGGTAAAATAATGACTGCATTTTAAACGTCAGAATTGTGTGTGCTGCAAACTACAAAAGAATGCCTGTGCCTCAAGAGCCCCTATGTGATATTCCTTCCTCCTGCTGTGTCTTTAGTCTCAGTAATGCCTGGATTTTGTCTTCTCTGAAAGAGACCCTGGGGAGTTCAATAGGAGCACCCTCTTGCAGTGGACTGTCACAAATGGTTTAGCCTTTAGTGAGAGCCAAAGTAAATCTGTGACATCCGTATGACCTGACTGAGAGAGAGACTTCCTGAATTCCTGTCCAGCCTATGTTTGCCTGAGAGAACATGTACTGTAAATAGTCAGGATGGGTGAGATTACTGTAGGAAGTGTTGTTTTTATACAGATTTGTATCACTGTTGTTGATTTTGAAATTCCTAACTTGAATTTAACATTTCTGTCAGGAGATCTGAGCACTTAGGGTTGGGACTGCACTGCCACTAAGGTCTCTGATCACGGTCCAATATTCTCTTTCAGATTATTGTTTTATGGAATTGTGATAAACCCCTCCCAGCCAAACACCGCTGGCCTGCCACTTCTGTGCCTGTCATAGTCATTGAAGGAGAGAGTAAGGTATGTGGAGGAAAGCATGGTAAAAGATTGCATGTATTCCCCAGTGGGACCAGGATTTATTTCACCGGCTGCTTTGATGAAAGCTTTGTAGTTCCCACAGCCTGACAACTCCTTTCTATTCCTTGGCCTTTTGTGCCAACTTGGTCACAGATTTGTGTTTCATGTAAGAGACCCTGTGCTCTCAGAAAACATCAGCATGGCAATTAATGCCATGAATCCAAGATTCACAGGTGGGAGCTAGTTTTGAAAAGCGGCCCTGAGAGTAGGTATTGCTGCCCCCCACCTTTGGAGATTTCGGTCTCACGTGCAGAGGCATGTGCATGGAAGCAGTGTAGCTGGATTCATTGGGACTGAACAGTCAGGTGCAAGACTTGTAGGTCAATTGTGTACTCAGAAGCAGAGGAAGATTGGAGAATGAATGGTGTTAACTAGCCTTTGAAAAATACCTTCTCTCATGGCCTTGTAGGGTACTGCTGCCAGTGATGGGATAGCACCACAAAAGGAAAAAAAAAGGCCAAGGGACACTTGTGTGGGAACAAAGCCACCATGTCATGTCATCTTTTGCTGTGCAACAGACTTCTTTGTTCACACTTCCACAAAGCTGAAACAGACGCTACCCACATGAGAAAAGAGGAGTTTTGGTGTTTTTTTAACAATCCATGCTGAAGTGGACAACTTTCCAAATGCAGGCCTGAGAAAAGAAAGACTTTTTGCCTCCATACTCTCAACTGAGGCAGATTTGGATTGGCCCCCTCTGCAATCTCGTCTGTCAGCTGGCTCTTGAGCTCTGTATTTGTAAAGAGAACTTTTAGTTGCTTTGGCTGCATGTTCCTATTTTGAATTTATAGTCCTGCCTTTGGTCTTTTCCCCCAGTCACCTTAACAAGGGGAAAGAGACTGCTCTGCAAGGTTGGCAGCTAATGACTGTGGCCTTAGCTAGCCATGTAAACAGTGTCAGGAGAATTGCTCCAGGGCCAAGAAAGGCTGTAGTGATTTCTGAGCCTTAGGAATGTTGTGGGGTTTTTTTTTTTTTTCTTTCTTTTTGGAAAACTTGCAGAGGTGAGGGAGAGGAGAAAACCTCTGACCAGTTCTACAGTGTTTGTAGAAATTGGCCCCAGGCAATGTTTAGATTACAAATGAGTCTCCTGAGTACACAAAAGTGTGTTTATAGTGGACAGTCTCTTCCCTCTAATATCCCAACATATGCCAAATGGCTTCTTCTGTGGAAAAGCTGTTTGTTTGGACAAAGCTTGCAGAGCCCGAGCAGTGCAATTCAAAGGTTGCACAAAGGAAGTGCTTTTCATCTTCAGACTTAACTGAAGTGTACTGGCAGGCACAGTTAGTCTGTGCAGGTGGTCATAAAGGTCTGCCTCTACCTAACCTTCACTCTTCCCCTTGAAATCAAGATATTTTGTCACACCTATTTTACAAAAGGGAGCTTTCACTACACAAACAAATATATGGTCAGTCCAGACTGTTGTCTGTTTGACACTTTACACAGTCTGTAAAAGAACCTGGATGGGAGCATGGCGCTTCCAGTGGCTGCTTGCTCTGCTTTGCCTTAGTGTAAGCAAACCAAAACCATAAACCCCTGGCAGATCACCTCTTCCTCACAGCCACTGCCTCCCCAGACAAAGGCAATCACATTGATGAAGGGATGCTCTCCAGACAGATACCATGAATATCCTGATTATGGAGGCAGAGTTTTCCCAGAATTGAGCCATAGATTCCAAAGACTTGCTGCCACAGATTGCATGGCATGCAGAACTGACTATATCCATTATGAGGGACAAGTAAAAGTTATCTGTGTCCCTGTTTCCATACAGTCAGTGATTTCCTCTTACTGGACTTGGTTTTTATAGTGTTTTCTTGGCATAATAAATTGGAAAAGAAATCTACTAACCAGGCTCTTTTTTTTTCCTAGCAAATGAGGGAAACAAATAGTGTTGTGTCCTTGTTACTATTCATCAGTTCTTAAAAGATGATAATTAGTCTGTTAAAGAAAGCATCTAGATCCACATTTCTTGTTGGCATTTTTTTTGAGCCCACTTTCCCATCTCTTTCCTATTACTTTGAGCACTGTCTTGCCAATGTTTTTAACAGCTTATTCTGCCCATAGATTTTATATATGTAGGTATGTCACATAAGAATGTGACTTTTTAAAATGCTCCAATGCCAATGTAATTCTTGATGCAGGTGAAGCTCACCTGATACCCAAGTTCTTTAGTAAATTCTCCTTTTCTGGTGGGAAGTGTTGTGTCATTTGGCAGCAATGAGAGATGGAGTTGTACCACGTACAGGGGAGCCATCCTGGTAGCAAAACATCCTGGACTGCTTGGCTTCCTAGCTGTGTAACCTTATGAATGTTGCAAAGTCCTTCTCAGCATTCATTATCTTTGATCCTCACACCTCACAGAAAAGCAGAGGGACAGTGCCAGCTGCAAGGTAAAATGTCCTCCCTAAAGAAGCTGCAGGCACATCTGATTCTCAGTGTGAACCAGTGCAGTTTGTTACCAAAGGAAAGCAGCCTGCCCCAAAGAGGGAGGCCCGTTCAGAAATTACTCCTCAGACAGAAGATACAGACAGACTGCTGGGGTGACAAAAGTGATAGCCACTCACTCTTGGGTTGAAGTGTCCTTTCCATCTGACAGACATATGTGATGTGCCTCAGACAGCAGGAGATAAGAGTAAGGAATAAAATGGAATAAAAGAGTAAGGAATAAAATCTCTTTGAATGAGTCCTTCAAGTGGTTGTTTTTTTTCCCCCTTCCCTTCCTGCCTTGGATACCTACAGGTTATGAGCAGTCGCTTCCTACCCTACGACAACATAGTGACAGACGCCGTGCTAAGCCTGGATGAGGACACCGTGCTTTCAACCACTGAGGTAAGGGTCTCTGGTCTTGGGAGCACAGAAGACAGCCTCTTCTCTTGGCTTTGCTAGGGAGCAAATGTTGTAAGATTTCCTCCTCAGATTCAAAGTGTTGCACTTGTCTCAGCAACCCTGCCACTGCCTGCCATCAGAGAAGCTTTTTGCCCTGGTTAATTGGCTCATCATTAGCATATGGTTCTTCCATCCTTCATTATTTTAGTAACATAGCTGCAGGCGGCTGCAGGCAGCCAAGAGCAGGCAGCTTTAATACTCTGCTTTCACTATTCTGATTGGGGAAGTCTTTTTTCCCCCTATGTCATCAGCAGGGCGTAGGTGGGGAAGGAAGGGGGGTCAGAAGCAGGGGACTGCTGTCACTCCAAACAACAGTGCTGCCACCCTAACGCAGGATTTCACTGTGGAATGCTCCTGCACCACAGTATCACCCCATAAAATGGGAGATCTTTGCTAGTTTAGGTGTTGGGAGTGTTTGTGCCAAGAGCAAGATAGCACTAAGAAAAGAAAAATACTGTAGAAACCTAATTTTTACAACTGGGATGAGTATTGATTTCTGGAACCTCTCCCTGAGAACCACAGGGGAAACTGATGACAGTTTATATAGAGTGCAATATTTGGGAAATACATTTTTAATGATGGCCAGGGAATAGCTTGAAAAACTCGATTGTCTTTTGGTTGCCCTTTCCCCCTCCCCCCTCCATGTTCACAGCCATTCCCTTCTCCCCTCTTCACCTTTATTAAAAACACTTTTTTGTCAGTGGTGGAAATAGTTCAATGATACTACCATTACTTTTATGTCAGTGATGAAATACCTAACATTAGTCACCAGTCACTGCTATATGCCCTAAGATGTCACTGCATTTGTTCAAAATGGATGGGATTGCAACTGCTGTTTCTCCCCAGAATGGATTCCTTGGGTTAGACTGCTCCAGAAGGAGCATAATAGCCTTCTGCTGCTGCACAAAGGGAAGGAATAGTTGGCATTGAACCTATTTGGTACCAATATTCTAAGACTGCACCTTAGTAGTTTCTGCTAGACAAGGAAGAATATGGCTGTTGCCAAAGCACTCGTGTACAAAGCCCTGCATGGCAAAAAAACTCACACCCAAAGCCAGTAAAAGGCCTTGATTCAAGGGCTGGAGTTCCTATTGAGCAGGTTGTTGCTCAGGGCTAAGGGTCCTGGCACAGCTGTCCAGGGGGCCGTGGTAATACCTCTCTGGAAATTCGTTGCACTGAGGTGGCATTTAGGATAGGATAGGATGGGATGGGATGGGATAGGATAGGATAGGATAGGATAGGATAGGATAGGATAGGATAGGATAGGATAGGATAGGATAGGATAGGATAGGATAGGATAGGATGGGATAGGATAGGATAGGATAGGATGGGATAGGATAGGATACACCAGACCAGGTTGGAAGAGTCCTTTGAGATCATCAAGTCAAACATATTATCCAACACTATCTTATCAACTAAACCATGGCACCAAGCACTCCATCCAATCTCTTTCTAAACACCTCCAGTGATGATGACTCCACCGCCTCCCTGGGCAGCCCATTCCAATGGCAAATCACTCTTTCTATGAAGAACTTCTATCTAACATCCAACCTAAACCTGCCCTGGTGCAGCTTGAGACTGTGTCCTCTTGTTCTGGTGCTGGTTGTATGGGAGAAGGGACCAACCCCCACCTGGCTACAACCTCCCTTCAGGTAGTTGTAGACACCATTTATAGCAGTCCAGCCTGTGAAGTCCATGAGTATTTAGGGGATTGGGTTTTTCTGACTGGTATTTAGTCATCATCCAAACTTTGGGGTCATGCAGGCTTCTGGAATGCATATTAAATAAATAATGTTTCTCATTTGGCTTGAACATTCTGAAACACAAATATTTCTCGTTGTGTGAGACAACACACACGGGTTTTTTGTGCCTTCTTCTTCCTGTGTGCAGCTTGCAGACAATGTTGTGTGTTTGCAAGGTGGGTGATGGTTCTATGAGCCCCATGGCCACTGTGCTGCAGATAGAACCAGCCAGCTACCTCCAGCAGGCACCCATCTGGCAGCTTTGACATGTCTCTGCCAGGGTGCCAGGGTCAACAACAATCTTTGGTGGCTCTCTCTGAAGAACTTGGAGCCCTTTTGTTGCTTCACTTCCCCTGTTGTATGGCATATGCAAAGAAACAGTGTGTTGAAACACTGACATGAAGAGAGTGGTGTGAAACCTCCCTTGAAACTAGCTGCTCATGGGTGGTCGTGGCAGCAAAGCTTCAGAGCCCAGAAAAGGCAATTTCAGAACATGATCAGACACAGTTGCTTTCCTGTTGAGAGGCACAGTCACTCCAGGAGCATCCTCTGCTCTCTCCATAGCGAAAGGTTTCCATCCACAGCAGAAGGCAATGTAGCTGCTCGTGTGAGAGGAGCTGTTTCACATGCACAGAGTGGTGTTTGCCCTGGGGAGAAATGAGCAGGGGTCAGAAGTGATACAAGGTCTTCAGAGACTGGCAGCCTGGTTGGCCTGTCCTGCTGATCAGCTGAGTAAGAGTGCTGCTGGAGATGATACAGGATGAGAACTGTTTGGGGTATTTTTAATAAAAGGAGTTTTCTCTTAGGGTGGCTGCTTGTGTGCATTGGCCTGGTACAAGGGCAGATACTTGAAAGCACAAGGGAGGGCACTGACTGGAGCTGCTTCGGGTTTCATTTAAGTCTGATATGCTCAGACTTCTCTAAAGAAAACAGATGTCACATTTTATGGGAAAGGCCTTTACAGGGAAGGAAAAAAAAACACAACCCTTTACTTTTTTCATGTGGTATTGATTTGGGTGAGATCAGAACTATCACAACAGTAACTGGTTTGTGCACATTGTCTTTTTAGCTGGCCTCAAATTCCTTGAAACAACTTGAAAGAAAATAGCCAGTCCCTAACTTTGTGTTCCAGTGCATGTGCAGCTCCTCTGTTTCATAAAAACACTTGTAAATGTGAGAAGTCTGACAGTAATCACACAAAATGTGGCTGTTCTGAGAGCTGCTGTTCTTTATCTAACCTCTACACCCTTGACTTTGGCTGGGTTCATGGAAGGTTTTTCAAGCATTTTTGAGCAGAGTTTGAGGTCCCTCTGATACTGGAGGAAACTTGGCGTGCAGTGCAGAAACAAAGCTTGGGTTTGACTGGGACAATTAGAATTGTCTTTTTTGGTCTAGCTTGAGCCCTAAAACCTGATTTGAAGTGGAGGGACTGCCAGCCAACTCCACAGTGATAAAAATCATTCCATGTGTAGTATTTACCAAACTCCTTTCAAATCTAGTGCTGACAAGCTTTCTGCAACCTACCCCAGTCATCCCTTTCCTGGTATCACTCAAATTTATGTGGTGGGATCCTGGGATAGCAATGTCCTGTCCCATTTTCAGTTCTCTATTAAAATAGCTACAGCAAACCAAATTTATAATAAATAAATAGATAAATAAAATATATATGTTATATATATGTATATTGTTATACACATAATAAATATTCTATATTATATACATAATACATAAAATAAACCTTTTTAAAGCCTCTGCTGTCAGCACTTTAAAACTTCTTGTGGCTCATATAGCATCCAGCATTTTTCTTAAAGTATATAAGCCATAGGTAAATGGTTCCTAAAGCCATTTAACTACAGGGGACCGTTAATGTCCTCTTTATTGGGCTATATGTTTAATTCTCTTGGTCATATAGATAGTCTTAGAAGTATGACCTACATGGTCCTCAAAAGCTCAAAATAGAAAATATAGAAGGACTTCTCATTGATTGCCTGTTTTAATCTCACTGAGCCACCTTTGTAATTTAAGGTGTTTGACTCCTGGTTTTCCAGGCTTTGTGTTGACAGTACTGAAATGGTAGGCGAGATGCACAAAGATGTGCAAAAGGCAAAAGGTTCAGCTTACCACATAGCTATTACCACTCTGTATTGCAGCTCAGTATAAATACCTGCACCTATACCCATTCTTTCTGTAACTTGAAAAGGTTTGATATGTAAAGGGCAAGCCTGAAAATGTTAATGTAATACCGTGATGCTTTAGACTCCCTTTAACAGGAGCCATTAAAATGTACATAATTATAGGGTAAAATGTCAAGCAGTCAGTTTAATTTACTGATGAATACATAGAATTAGTGTTTTGCAACAGTTCCAAGATTTTGAATTTCAAATTAGTGGCAAGGTAATATTTTGTTTTGTTGACATTTTTCAAAGCAGCTTGGGTATTCACTTGGCCCGTGCCTTTCCCTGCAGGTGGATTTTGCCTTTACAGTTTGGCAGAGCTTTCCGGAGAGGATTGTAGGCTACCCTGCTCGCAGTCACTTCTGGGACAACACTAAGGAGAGGTGGGGGTACACCTCCAAATGGACTAATGACTATTCCATGGTATTGACAGGAGCTGCTATTTACCACAAGTAAGAACCCCAAGCATCTGCTGTCATCTTTCTGTATGAAACAGAATAGTAACGGGGGAAGGTGGGGCGGGTGGGATGTGCGCGAAGAACATTCTTCCGGGGAAGGAGGGAAAAATGGGAAGATAATAAATGGGTCTACTCTTTTTATGGGGTAATAATTTAAGTTCTTTGTTTAGCTCTGGGGATCTGGTAATCATTATTGTGCTTGTTGGGTCTCTTTGAAGTTGCTTGTATTTCGAGGCAGTTGGACTGCTCTTTTTAACATCAGGAATTACACACTTCAAAGAGTTCCCGAATTCATTAAACTGCTCGGCTGAATGGCCTCTAGCGTAGCAGAGAGGAGGCTACTTCCAGACCGGCTCTGGGGATGTGCTGGCTGACAGCTACAGACTGCAAAGTCTTCTGGCTACTCTAGAACTGCAGTACAGGGGACACACAATGGATCAGCATATTGCAGGGAGAAAGCTGGTGTCCTGTTGCTTGGATTTCAGTAGACCAAAGTCCTCTCTAGATTTGAGGAGAAAGTTAGCAAATTTTACAGTATCTAAAAGGCCTACAAGAAACCTGGGGAGGGGCTTTTTAGGGTGTCAGGGAGTGATAGGACTAGGGGGAATGGAACTAAAATGGAAATGGGTAGACTCAGATTGGATGTTAGGAAGTAGTTTTTCAGCATGAGGGTGGTGAGACACTGGCACAGGTTGCCCAGGGAGGTGGTGAAGCCTCATCCCTGGAGGGTTTTAAGGCCAGGGTGGATGTGGCTCTGAGCAACCTGATCTAGTGTGAGGGGTCCCTGCAGGGGAACAGGGGCGTTGGAACTGGATGATCCTAGAGGTCCCTTCCAACCCTAACAATTCTATGATTCTGTGATTCTAATCCACATTCTCACAAAGGAGAAGACAGGCCATAGGGGATGGTAGAGGCCCAAAAGAGAATAATTTCAACAAGAAGAATGCTAGAGGGCCACTTTAATAGAGTTCTTTCCAGCTGAACAGTTTTGAAAGAAGAGGTGGAGGATGATTCATCAGTGTTGGCTATCACATTACAGCAATGTGGTGCTCTAGTTCCTACTTCTCCATTATCTTGATACTTAAGTCTGCATTATTTCTTTCAACTCAGTTACACACACAAAAAGTATGTATTTTGTTTCTCCATTAACACTCTGTACTATCTTGATGAGCTACTCATTTGTTCTCCCTTCTTGTTGGAGGGTAAGACAGAAGAAAGGAAATTGAATACAAAGCTTGTGTCTCACCGGAGAGAGAAATTTCCTGGAGTTTGTAATCCCTGAAAGCCCAGGGACTTCTATTAATAACATTGCTCTTGGTTTCCAGATATTATCACTACCTGTACACTCATTACCTGCCTGCCAGCCTAAAGAATATGGTGGACCAACTGGCCAATTGTGAGGACATTCTAATGAATTTTTTGGTGTCAGCCGTGACAAAATTGCCTCCAATCAAAGTAACACAGAAAAAACAGTATAAGGAGACCATGATGGGACAGGTAATGTATCCAGAGTATGTTTTAGCAGTCAGGATGTATTGATAATATAAGTCTTTGGCTCCCAGGTTAGGCTTAGAGGGACACAGTTCTGTCTATTTTTTTCCCCCAGGTTTTTAGTTTAGCAGAAGTTAGACTTTAGACATTTATTATAATAAAGGGAAATACAAAAGGAGAAACAGCAAACATCTGCTGTACATGACAGTATCTCTTCACAGTTTTCTCACACAGAGTTATTCGTGGTGATCCCTAACTCCCAGAACTGATTGATGGTTGTGGTGACTAAATTTCAATTAAACTCCAGTCTTCTAATTAAATACTCTAGGCCTAAGACCTAGTCATGGAATGCTAGAAGCAGAAGTAAATTCCAGAGAAGTTTTCAATTTCTAATTATTATTAATGAGTACAATGTGCCAGGCCATCCCTGTGCTATGTTAAAGTAGGTAGTGTGATACCACACTGTCAAAACAGAGGCAATTTTGTAATAATCCTGTGGGTTTTTTTCCCCACAAGGGACATTTTGTCCCATGGTGACACCATCATGCACTTGCAGCCATGGAATATTTGCTTTAGAGCCTTTTTACAGGTACTGGGGAAGCACTCCATCACTGCAGAAATGGATTTACCTTGTAGTAACAGGGATGCGTGGTAATCAGGAGGCACTTTTCCCTCCTGGCCTGTGTGAGCAAGCAATGAGAGGACTAGCAATTCCTGCCTGACCTGCAGGTCCTAAACAACCCACATCAGTGCTGCCAAGTGCCATCAGCACTACCAACAGTACCACCTCTATAAAGGGCAGGAGAAAGGAGAGACCTTCCATTTCCCCCTCGCTTTTTCTTCTGTTAGCATTACTTGGATCTTTTACCAGTGAGCGGCTATGCCAACATGTAGACTGTTATCTGTGTGCCGCTGTGCCTTCCCCTGAGGTATAGGCAGTAATTCAGCAATTCTGACTCGTGGGTACCTAGGGGACCTTCTATGGAGAAGAAGGTGATGTCCAAAAAAGTGCTTATTGCTTCCAGTTTGAGCTTTCTCTCTCCACAGGGCCATAGTTTGTCTGTTTGCCAAAGCCTGCACATTCACTTTCCTTCGTCCAAGCCCGCAGTGCCCATCCTTTCCCACCGTTTCATTGTGTAGTCCGAGGTCTAATGCCTGCTCTCCTCTCCTCTCCTCTCCACGCAGACCTCCCGGGCCTCGCGCTGGGCTGACCCCGACCACTTCGCCCAGCGGCAGAGCTGCATGAACACTTTTGCCAGCTGGTTTGGCTATATGCCGCTGATCCACTCTCAGATGAGGCTCGACCCTGTCCTCTTCAAAGACCAGGTCTCCATCCTGAGGAAGAAGTATCGAGACATCGAACGACTCTGAGGAGCGCTGCTGTGAGGGGTGCCCGAGCCGCCCCTCTCCGCCCCCCCCCGCCCTGCGCGCCGCCGGCGCCTGGGGCCAGACTGTGCTGCCCGCAGCGAGCGCCCGGCCCCGGCCCCGGCCAGCGGCAGCCCCAGCGCCAGGCGTGAGCTGCTCCGGACTGTGTCGAACCGCCCCGGCAGGCTTCTGTCGCTCGAGACTAGGTCGTGTACAGTTTCATTATGGAACATTAAATAATTATTTTTGAAATGATTGCTATGCAGGTTTAAACTTTTTTAATGATCAGAAAAAAGAAAAAAAAGAAAAAAAAAAAAAAAAAGGAAAAAAAAAAAACCAAACCACCAAACACCAAAACCTATTAAAAACAGAGTTCTTTCTTTAATCAAAATTGTGTTGGTTGTGAGTATTTCAAAGCTGCCGGTTTTTTTTCTTTGTTTCTTTCTTTTCTTTTCTTTCTTTCTTTCTCTTTCTTTCTTTCTTTCTTTCATGCATTTGGTTGTCAGTGCATTCATTTCCCCTGCAAAGTGAAATGCTTGACTCTCACGTGGAGAAAATACAGCAGGTTCAAAACCAAACTTGGCACAAGCAGGACAGAGCTGAAGTATTCACATTTCTCATTTACTGCTGACTTTTTAACTTCTTCTCCTGTTTTTCCCCAAGCCAGTAGCAGCCACTGTGGCCAAAGTCCCTTGGATGAACAGGAAACTGGAAATTCCCCAATGAGCCAGAGAAGAGTGTAGGTCCTCCTGGTTGGGTACCCCATTTTTGAAGGCAATCAGCCTTGCCTTGAAGGGAGAGGAGTGCTAGAGCTGAGGAGCAAACTGGTGACTTGGAGCACAGAGAGGGCTTCATGCACAGCAGAGGTGTGATGCCAGTTGTATATACTGGCAGGATAAGTGCATCGCAAATGGCCCTGCCCATGGGTGAGCGCCACGGGGGTGGTCAAGACGGCCAGCGTGGTGGCTGCAGTGGTCACACGAATCCCTGCTGCCAAAGGGCAGTGGTGCTGCTTTGCTGCAATAGCTGAATTTCTAGGAATGGCTTTGTTCTGAAGGCAAAAGGGGTGTTGGTGAAAGAAAGAAAGCATGTTAGCACTTGCAGCGCAGGAATTTGGCCTGGAACAAATTGGTTTATTTGAAATCAAAGCACAGGCTTCATTAAAAATATATATATATATATTTCTTTCTTCTGTTGTTTGGGATTTTTTAGTGTTTGTTTTCTTTTGGTTTTGTTTTTTGAAGTGCAAATAGGTGGAGAAATTCTCTCTTGCTTGGAGATCTGACATGGGGTACTGGCAACAGTGTGTGCTTCAAGGCATAACTGGGGCATAGTAATGCTTGGGACAAAACCCCCTGCCTCTGAAACACTGACATGGCTCATGCTCCAAAATGGTTTTGGCATTTCAAATTAAAGTATTTTTAAATTGAGGTATTGCAGTTGTTTACTTCTCTGTAGTGCTTTGTGTATTTACGTGCTTCTCCACATTGATGAATGAAAACAAAAGGAGTGATTTGGGTCAGGAAGGTGCTATTCCAATTTGTTAAGAAAATAAGCACTTTAAAAACGTTTTCAGCTCTCACATTTTGATGAGGTGCATTTGGGGTGCTCTGTAACATTCGCCACCCCCAAGAGCTCTGGTGAAGTCACAGCGAGGGGGTTTAGTGCCGATGCCCAATAGACCAGCAAGCCTTTCTATACCTCATTCCTTTGTAAACAGACAGCCAGGTAGCCAGGGAGAAGGGCAGCTGGAGTGCCAGGAAGGCTAGATTGAGTTGTCACCACTTTCATTTAGGCTCAGGCTCTGGTTTATTATGCAGCTTCAAGCAAATCCCATAACTGAGGCATGCCTCAGTTTCCTCACTTGTAGAGTTAATGGTTACTGGTTGTAAAGGGGATGCTGTGAAGCTGAAATAATTTCTGGTAAGATCAGAATCCCTAAACAGAAAGTTGCTCTAATATTACCAAGTGCATACAACTAAATGTTTGTATGCAGCCTGACATGTAAAGACATGCAAAGAGCACTTTGCTTTGAGTACATATTGCAGTATTTGAACAGAGCACAGCAAGTCAGGGCAGGAACATTTTGTGTTAGGATCATGGAATCACAGAATGGTTTGGATTGAAAAGATCTTTAAGCTCATCTAGTTCCAGTCCCTCTGCCTTAGGCAAGGGCACTTTCCACTAGACCAGGTTGCTCAAAGCCCTGAACACTTAATCTACCCTCTTTCAGTTTAAAGCCATTACCCCTTCTATTGCTACACATCCTTCTAAATCTGAACCAAGTCTTTAAAGGAGTCTGCCAAAACATGTGAGACTGCAGCTGGTGACTTATGCTGCTGGAAGGAAGATGTGCCACTCTTCCCTCTCTCCTGTTGCTCTCCCAGCCCCGTCCATGCAGTCTTGCCTGATACCTTTTGCCATGCTGGTGCTTACTGGTTGCTTTTGCGAGCCTGTTCAACTGCCTGAAATCATGGAAAACTCTCCAGTGGTTTATTGGATTTTTTTTCATGCCATTTTAGAGAGTTAAATCAGCACATGGAGAGATGTATAAAGAGGCAAGAGCCAGGATATGCTGTGCTTACTGATCTGCTGGGGAAGGTGAAGTACAATGGTTTGATTTTCCAGAGTGTATGGCTCAGTGGCTTCCATGCTGCTTTCTCTTCTTGGGGATCAGGCAGTATTTTCAGGGGCTAGAAAAGACCTTCTCCTTAGAGAAGTTCTCAGTCTTTGGAGAACATCAAGCAGTGAATGAGGTTGGCAGGGCTCACACTTTGCTCATGTCCCCATTTACAGGTGGGTGTGTGGATGCGTCCACAGGAACAGCTGTGCTCTAGGAAGCAGTTAATGGTCTGTAGCTAGGCAAGAGGGAAAAAGAGGGCACTACAGAAACAAGAACTACAGTTCTGCCTGTGTTTTACTGAGTGCCATTTTGGGGCACGTGGGCTGGGTTTTTAGTGCAAAAAGGAGTAGCTAACCACTTTTGGAGTGCAGCAAGTCAGGCCAAGCTTTTAAACTGTTTGACATTCTGCTATCGTCACTTTTTGGGGCGGCTGAAAGAGCCTGTGCTAAAGCTCACTCAGTGTGATTCAAGACCCTCTCTGTTTACAGACCACTAATTAAACAAGGAACAATGAAAGGCTTAGTTCCAGAAGGGATGCAGATAGGTAGGAGCATTTCCCTTTGCAGCACGTTACCCAGGCATAGCTGTCTCTCTAGGAAAGAATGTGCCTCATAGCCAGTCTTGAGGACGGCCATTGGTCTCCATGTCCACGGCCCTGGGATGTGGGGGAAGAGCTGGACACAAATCCAGCTTAGAGACTTGGTGCACTGCACCCAATGTGGACATTACTGGCCAACTCTGGTAAGGACAATAGGTATTCTTCTGAGCTTCCCCTGTGATGGATACAGCTGTGTTGTTTGCTTCCTTAAGAGAATGAATCATCTTATTGTCATGTCCTATGTGCAAGTTAATCATTCTCTATTCTTTTTTTTTCCCCCTCCTCCCCTTAATTCAGATGGTGCTGAAACAAGGTTCACTCCTTGTTACTCCTTTTGTAGTTTGGGTTTTTTTTAATTCTGATTATTTTTCATTAACAGCAGGCTATGTTAGCCTTTGCTTTACAGGTACTTGAATGCCTGATGACTTGACTGAGTGTTACGCATGTGGCCTTTCATAAAGGTAACTGACCTTAATTTAATCAGGGGTGAGATGAATGGATGAATGTGAATAGATCCATGCCATTAAAACAGAATAAAAGAAGGGATTAGAGTTTGGGAGAATTGATGAACTTTTAATTTAATTTATTAAACGGAGGGGGTAAAATAAAAAGGCAAGAAAGAAGCCCTTCCCAGTTATAATTTGAATGAGATCTATTGCTAGAGGAGGGTTTCCTAATGAGAAAAATGTGACCCACACACACAAAAAAAAAGGAGCAAACTTCCAAGACAGAAAGTGCCTGGCTGTCTTCGCAGTCCCCTGGGCATGTACAAGATTTTATTTGCCTTCTTTCTATTTTGTGCAAAACTCTTTTAATCATTACCATAGCGTGTTCTAGATGCGAATGTTTAAGCTTTGCCACAATGTCCTGGTGACCACACTGATGTGCTAATGCATGGCTATCGGGTGCTTTGATCTTTCCCATTGGAAAACATCACGGATTTGATCAATTTCAGACTGCAATCTCTCTTTTTAGAGCCGACTTTGACAAAGAAATTAATCTTTCTCCAATGAGCGCCTTTTACAGTAGCTCCTTTACCAAAAAGATGTCATTTTCAGAATGAGAGTCATCATTTGAGGCTGAATCAATGAAAGAAACATCTAGAAGCAGACTAGGGGTGTTTAAAGGGAAAAAAAAAAGTGTTTCCAGTCCCAGGGTAAAACTCAGTGTCCTTTCTCCACCCACATGGAAATTTCAAGTGTGCTTGATGTTTGTCGTCTGTATTGATGACAACAATGAATTCCTCCAGTTAACCATCCTCATACCGTTGAGGGAGGGTCTGCTCTCTTTGTGTTCTTTTGGTGGGGTTTTTTAACTCCAGTCTGGCTCTGCTGTCTAGCACAGAAATGTAGCCTTCAGGGGTGTCACCCCGACAGAGCCATTTTCCCAGGCTTTGGCAGGATTTCATGGGGATAAGGCCTGAGAAGGGACCTGCCCCACACAGGGTCTTAGCTGTTGTCTGCCAGAAGTAAAAACGCAGCTTCCAAAATTGTGTCCATCTCACCCTTGTTTAAAACTAAGTCCAGCTGGCCTTTATACCACTCTTTTTTAAACTGTCTTCATACATGGGTTTTTTAAGTTGGAGTTAAATCAAGGGGTAGTTAAATTAGAGGGGGTTATGGGACTCGTCAGATGCTTTTGGGATGCTCCCTCCCACTCTTTCATGATGGTTTTTAAGTGAATATTTCACAGTGGATTCCTGATGATCCAATAGGCCTTGCGACCTTGTACATAGTCCTGTATATTTATTTTGAAAGAAGATCTGTACAGTGTTTGAGAGATGAGAATGGAAAAGCTGAAATGGGAATTCTTAAGGGGGTGGGGGGGCAAATGTAAAGCAAAAAAAAAAAAAACAACCAAAAAAGGCAAAAAAAAAAAAAACAGCAAACACAAAACAAAAGCAAATAAAAAATGCAGTCTTATTTTGTATAAAATGTACATTTTGGAGACAAAAAAATTTCTAATGCATTACCTGCCAATGTTCTCATAGTGCTGCCACATCTATTTTAGAAGGTGTTCCTCCCCCCTCTTTGTTTGCCTCTTGATAACGTGGTGCAATGAAACCTAAAAGCAAGTGTGTGAGTGAGAGAGAGAGAGAGAGAGAGAGAGAGAGAAAGAAGAGATGAGAGAATGAGAAATTTAAAAAGCCATACAATTTGGTTTCCTTCATTAACCTGTATTACAACATAGGTTTCACCATCTGAGCTAGGTTGTTTTTTATAGATAGAGTCACCAAAGACTTTTTTTTCTTTTTCTTTTGGTTTGTTTTTCCTCCTCGGATTTCTTTGGAAAAGTTGTCAATAAAGACGTACCTTTCTGTTGCAGTGTGGTTTTGTTCTGAAGGGAGAGTAACCAAAGCTGCTTCTGCCCTCGAGAATGCGGAGTTGGGAGCGTGACTACCGCGTGCCTCGAAGGTCAATGGCAATGTTCGAAGTTCAAAGGCATCCTGGCCTGTATCAGGAATGGTGTGGCCAGCAGGAGCAGGGAAGTCATTCTGCCCCTGTACTCAGCACTAGTCAGGCCATACCATGAGTCCTGTGTCCAGTTCTGGGCTCCTCAATTTAGGAAAGATGTTGAGTTGCTGGAATGTGTCCAGAGAAGGGCAACAAAGCTGGGGAGGGGTTTGGAGCACAGCCCTGTGGGGAGAGGCTGAGGAAGCTGGGGTTGTTTAGCCTGGAGAAGAGGAGGCTCAGGGGAGAATTTATTGCTGTCTACAACTACCTGAAGGGAAGTTGTAGCCAGGTGGGGGTTGGTCTCTTCTCCCAGGCAAGCAGCACCAGAACAAGAGGACACAGTCTCAAGCTATACCAGGGGAGGTTTAGGCTGGATGTTAGGAAGGAATTCTTCCCAGAAAGAGAGATTGGCCATTGGAATGTGCTGCCCAGGGAGGTGGTGGAGTCACCATCACTGGATGTGTTTAAGAAGAGACTGGATGGGGTGCTTGGTGCCATGGTTTAGTTGATTAGATAGTGTTGGATGATAGGTTGGACTCGATGATCTCAAAGGTCTTTTCCAACCTGGTTAATTCTAATCAAGGTAGTAAAATGAAGGGCTCTTGGTTCGCTTTCTGCTCAGCTGGAGCTGAGCAATGGCTGTAGATGCTGTGTCTGTTAGGTGGATGATCTACCTGGTGTGTTGTCTACACACAATGGCAACTAGTCCAGCAATGCTCTGGGTATTTGCTGTCTTATCTGAGGGCAGAAAAAACATTCAGTCCTTGCCACTTGTGTGTGGCAGGACCAGGTCCCTCTGTCGTGACAGTCTTTGGTTGGTTATGGTGACTTTTAGAAGGAGTCACTGTAAATGTTTATGTGCAAAAATGATCTCACCACTGGCCTGGAGGCCTCAGAAGGCTGATCCTCGCAGCTGAGAATACCTGAGTTTACTGACCCAGTTAGGGGTTATCAGAAGCCTGTCACAGTCATGGGTATTGCATTCATCTCACCTGACTAGATGCCTGAAATGCACTTGTCTCTGTCAGAGCTGGACCTCACTCTCCCTGCAGACTCAGTGGACAAATGACTCATTGCTCAGGATTATCCTCCTCACCTCTTTCAGATAAGGGCTTTAACATGTAGCCATTGGAATGGGCTGCCCAGGGAGATGGTGGAGTCACCATCCCTGGAGGTGTTCAAGAGGGGATTGGATGTGGCACTGGGTGCCATGGTTTAGTCATGAGGTCTGTGGTGACAGGTTGGACTTGCTGATCTTTGAGGTCTCTTCCAATCTTGGTGGTTCTGTGATTCTGTGATGAGCTAAGTTGCACCTCACATGTTGGCTTCTCTGCCGATGGAAAAGGCACACCAATTACAGGTCCTGAATCACAGCAACATCTGGTCAGATGAACCTCACATTGTGAAAGTTCCTGATTACACAATGGGCTCAGGAACATGGCCAAAACTTTGAGGAATCAGTTACTGGTTTGTTCCCATCAGAGGTGCCCAGGCTGGCATCATCCCTTCTGGATGAGCAAGGAGATTTCCTTATATTGTTATCCCATCGGATCTGCCAGTCATAGAAGCCATGTATTTCAGGAAGAAGATGAAAGATGTGGGTGAATCTGCTTTGCTCCCAGTTCTCCTGCAGGCTCCTCCAAAACAGAGCATCCCAACTGCTGACTATGAGCTTCTCCCAGGCAGCATACAAGCAAAGATTACCCTGAAAATCACCCAAGAGCAATGTTCCTACTCCTTCAACACTTTAATTCTTGGGTTGTCACCATGTTATTCATACAAGAGGTGGAATTCACTGGATTAAGTGCATCTCTAGATCTACCAGAAGGTTGTTGTCTACATTAGCAATTAGCTGGCATAGAGCTGCAGTTTGAAACATGGCTTTCATGCTATGCACATCTTGGTGCTATACATATGGGGATGGAGTACAATTTCACCTTCTAGCTTAGTTTCAGTTCAGTTTGTATGCTTCAGTGCTGCCCAATAATGTGAATCAAAATGAGGTAAGTAGGGGAAATTGGGATAATCACCTCAGAAGTGCAATGCTGAGCTGAACTGAACCACTGCTATGGCTATGCACCCCTCACAGCCTGAGATCAAATCCAAAGTAAACTGGATGAATGGGGCCCTCAGAGACTTCAGAGACTTGTGCCTCCTTTGTCTCTGTTTTAATAGAAAAGTAATCTGTCAAGGAAGAACAAGTTCCACTGGAGATCTCCGTGTTGTTAGGTGAAGGGGATCCCATGGTGAGTGTCAGTTCTGCTTGCCAACCCGACACCCTGGGAAGAAAACCTGATTTTTAGCTGGAAGGAACAAAGCTAGGTCTGTGCAGTCCCCCGGACATGCTTGCTTACAAGAACTGAGGATCTGGCCCAAAATACTTAAGGCATAACCAGTTGAACTTTAAATCCACTTTTGAGGGCTTTTTTTGAACAACCTTGCTGAAACTCATTGTGCTGTCACTTGAATGGAGATAGATAAGAGAGTTGGCACTGATCAG
This sequence comes from Dryobates pubescens, assembly GCF_014839835.1. Lineage (NCBI taxonomy): Eukaryota > Metazoa > Chordata > Aves > Piciformes > Picidae > Dryobates > Dryobates pubescens. The sequence continues at coordinate 13,044,483 of NC_071625.1, read as the reverse complement.
CAAGTCTCTCCTTCCCCTTTCCAAAGCTATTAGCTAATTCTATCCACAATGTTATCAGAGAGAAACAGATTTTGCTCAAGATTTTGAGCAGTGTGGCTGTGACATTCAAGCAGCTGCATGATGTGCTTAATTCCACATCTCTGCTCCTCTGCGTGGCATTCAGGTGTCTATGCAGATTTTATGAGCAGCCTGCTCCAGGTACCGCTAGTACCAGGTAGCTCATTTTGTACATCCCCTGCATTTCTATTGTGCATTAGGATGGAGAGGTGCTCCATGCTGCAGTGGCTCCTCTGTGCAGCCTAGGCTCCTCCCTCTTTCCTTTCTGCAGTTAACCATTCTTTTGCTGGTGAAGTGAATTAAGGAGCAGCTATTTTTCCTTTCCAAAAATCACAAGATAAAGCCATTCCTGAGATTTCATGGGAAGAATGTAATGTCAACAGCTGCTGAGGTAGTAACTGCAAAAAAAAACAACCCAACCCTCCAAACCTGACGCAACACTCTTGAAACTGCAGCAGGAATGAGAATGTTGAATCTGTAAAATGTTTCCCTCCAAAAAAAATCTCTCTTCCTCTACATAAAAGCAGCTCCCATCCACCATCAGAACACAACTGCAGGGCAGACCAGTTCTGGTAAGTGAGGGATACATTTGGGGTTTTCTTTGTTTCTAGACGAGGTCCACATTCAGTTCCTGCTTGCATGAAGCATCATGAGGTCTGAGCCAGCCCCAGTGGGTTTTTCATTTAGTAGCTCTGCAGAAGACTGAAAATGTCCTAAGTTTTTAGGAAGAGTTTGGGACCTTTTATGGCATTTTGACTTGGAGATGGAGAAACAGAGGCAGCACTGCTCTTTTGAAAGATACAGGTCTGAAGTGGGCTAGTCAGGTATCTGAAAATGTTCAGGTTTTGATACTACTGTGGTTTACTACCTGAGTACTAGGGGTTTCCTGACAATCTGCTCTGGTTTACTGTCTCGTCACCTAAACCTGCTGTGGAGCTGTGCCACGCAGTAGATTATGTACCTGAGACCTGGCTGCCATGTGCATGCTATTGCTCTATCAGTGATGGAGGACCTGGATGGAGACAAGTTAAGAGAATCTGAAATTGAGTTCAAACCCCAAGAATTCAAACTACAGTAATGAAGGGCAATAGGGCAAAAGGAAATGGATTTCCCTCTTGTTTCAGTTGGTGTAAATCCTTGTTGTTTGTGTTCAAGACAATGGATTGTTTTGAGCCTGAAAGGGGGGAATTAGACTTTCAAAGCATGAAGTTACAGTATCTTTTTATTCAGTGATGTCTTGATCCTGCTAGATAACAAAGCACATTTACAATGCAAGCAGCACCTTCTGAGAGGTGGAAGACAAAACACACCATCCCCTGCTTTCCCTGAAACAGGCAGTGAGAGTACTATGTTAATGCCAACCAGTGACTACATTAAGATTATTTTTAATATCCAGCAAATCCTCAAGAGAAGCTGAAATAAAACATTTGTCACTTTATAATTTGTAAGGAAAATGTATACCAGTTCATTGCCATTCCATTTCCCTCACAGCAGTAATAGAATTGTTGCTATTAGGACTAAAACTGAGTCTAGCTCAAGAAGATCTGAAAATTGGGAATTGCTTGTGATACCAAGCAATAATGCTGTTTTCAAAATCCACAGATGATTTAAATGCAATCCCCTTAAGTATTGAAAGCTGTCTAGTTCACTCCAAAGGCAAATAAATCCAATGTATATTTTTCTCTCCCTCTCTTAGAGCAGAGCCAGATTCTGCTCCCAGCAACACTGGAGTAAACCCAGAATTCTTGTGTTCTTCCTTGTGCTTCTCCTGAGTCCCAAGCTGTGGGCCCACAGGAGATCAGTGAGCTTTCTTAGCTCTGTGGCACTGGGGTGACCATGGCTTGAGGTCACCTTGGAACTGAATCTTCCCCTTGAAGTCTATTGAGAAAGTGCAGTGGCTTTGCTGTGCACGTTGTGCTCTGTGCAATGCAAATCCAAAAGTGGGACAAAGGGTGGGGATGGGGCTTAGCTTCCATGAATTGCTTTTATGCCCCTTGTAACAGAAGTCAAGTCTGACACATTTGAAGGGATAATGTCAGTGCTAAGCAAAGTGCTGAGGAGGAGAGTTTTCATGTAATGAGGCTGAGGACTGGTTGATAGGATTCTTGGTCCTATTCCCAACTCTTCTAATGATTTATTAAAGTAAAAATGTGTTTAACCTCTTTGCACCTCACTGTTGTTCCCAAATAGCAAGTGGATATTCATAAAACCCCTCATTCTGCAAGGAAGAATACAAGCTTTAAGGGGTCCATGACAGTGCTGTCTGGCCCTCCCATGAAGCCCTCAGTTTAAGAGCAGCTTTTCATTACATCATGTGGAAGAGGCTCTGGAGCTGGTATGAGTATGTGGGAGCATTGGAGCTTCTAACCCCTCATTTTGTTACATATATACTGGGTTGCAGGCTCCACTTGTTTATTCCATTTCCAAATGAAGAGAAGGCTTGGAAAAGCATAATGGTTTATGGTGACAAACAGCATTAACAACATCACAGTCACAACCACTTACAAAAATAGTTCAAAATTACTACTGCTGTATAACAGAGGGGCAAACCTTCGAGGTCCAGTCTTGTAAGGCATGGCCACCCCAGCCTGTTGAGTCTCAGCTCATTACACTTATGGATATAGACTGGCTGCAGCTCCAGCAGTTCTGGAGGTTATCTGTGTCCTCATCATTTTAGGAGATGTCTGGGTTCAGTGTGATGTATCTCCATCCACTTACAGGCTCTCAACATGCTGCCCTGAAAGAATCAGTGTGTGGGTGGAAGTGGCAGTGGGCAAGTCCACAGCAGGTGCTTGTCATGCACAGAGCTTGTGGATGCCTACAGACCTCCTGACTACAGCACCCATGGGGGACCTCAGCCCAGCTGATTGACAGTAAAGAACAACAACAAAAAAAAGAGGCCAGTGGATGCCAGGACAAGGAGCAGAACCCAGGTTTCCCAATGACCAACTCTTTCTAGGACTGCGTTGCCTTTCTTACATCTCCATTTCTCTGGCATTGGCTGCTCCCCAGGGTGTAATGAAGAAATGTAAATGAAGAAATCCCAGCCTTCATACAGACCTCAGAGTTGAACATTCTGAGCCTGCCTGGTTTATGTGCATGGACTGATGCCATGTGAATGAGTGAAGTCCCATTGTACTGTGCAGCTGGCAAACCTGACCACTTATATAGTGTTCTAAGATTGTACCAAGGTTTCTTGGGTTTCTGGTCTGAGAAAAAAAAAGCAGCTGTACTGTTTCAATCAAACTAAACCAAGGAAACTGTCAGAACTTATGCAGGGCTAAAGCCCTGACTGCTGATCCTAACAAGGCAAACTCAGTGGAGATGTGAAGTCAGTGCCAGGTGACCTCTGAAATGTGCTATCAAATCCAGCATGCCATGCAGGAAAGAGTATGTGTTCATGTGTGCCAGCAGAAAGGCTGTAAACCTCAGGTGCCCAGGCAATTTGTTTCGCATCCTGAGATTCTGCAGCAGTGGCATCCAGTTCTTTTCATGTGTTATGCATCGAAGGTAATCAGCCACATGGCACAAGTATGATGAAGTAAATGCACTGGGTCACTAAAGTGCATTAAGTGCCATTTACTGCATCGATTTAATTCTGTCCCTGGTCAAAGTCATAATAACTTTCTCTATCCCTTATTGCTGCATCTCTTTTCCTTTTACTGCTGAGCAGGCAATAGCATCCATTTTCTCACCCAACAGAGTAACTCAGTCTACCTGACAACCCAAGCCCATAGTCATCATTCCTGCCTTGAGCAGTGCAGTAGATCAGAGGGCTGTAGGTGTTCCAGGCTGGCAACTTGCACGGGCTCAATGAGGGCTAGGTGAGCCTGCAAAGCCAAGGGCTTTTCTCACTGCCAAAGCATGGCAGCTCTGGTGCTTGATAAATTCAAACCTGCCCACACTGATTATTTTTCTCTTGTAAGCTACACTTTGTGCAGGAAGTTTCCCATTAGCAGAGCAGGAGTTGTGAGCTGCACAGGAGGTAAGCGTATTAGCAAGGTGGCTTTGAGCCTGGAGGATGGATGTCTCCATCGAAGACTTCCCTCTGCAGGAATTTGTTTATGTCATTTGCACTATGTCCCTTTTTACCACTCTGTTGGTGCCAGAGCAGGTTGGAGGTCAGTGCACACATTAATTCTCCATGTAGAGAAAAAGCTTTTTTTCCCCCATCTTTTTTTCCCTCTCGAGTGCTTACACAATCTCCTTCTTTACTAAAAAGTGCTGAGTCTAGCCTTTTTTAACTTTACATTTACAAAGCACTGGTTTAAGCATGCTCTGCCTTGCACTCTTTTGTGATTGCCTCCTTTTTATCTGGTTACAAATTTATACTACTTCACATTTAAATCACATCATGTTAGGGTAGTTTGCAAGCCTTGTGTGAACAGTGAACTTTACACTACCACTGACTCTGTGGTAGAAAGTTACTATATGAACACTTAGAAGTAGGCAACACACCAGCTTTATTTTTCACCTCACAGTACAGTTAATTTCAGTGTTTAAACATGGTTTGGGGATGGAGGAAGATGTTGCTGGATAAAATCATTGCAGCACTGCTGCTCCAAAGCAGCCAGCTCCAAAGGGTTTCCTATAAAATACTTGCAGTGCTGTAATTTTACACACAGCGCCTCATTATCATTAACTGATCTAATTGTATTTCCATTCATGATCTATAGTTCCCACCCTTGCCACCTGAAGTGTGCTGATAAAATGAGGTCTGATGTGACCCCCAAATAGAATAGAATAGCATAGAATAGAATAGCATAGAATAGAATTGAATTGAATTGAATCGAATTGAATTGAATTGAATTGAATTGAATCGAATTGAATTGAATTGAATTGAATTGAATTAACTAGGCTGGAAAAGACCTTGGAGATCATTGAGTCCAACCTATCATCAAACACCATCTAACCAACTAAACCATGGCACCAAGTACCCCATCAGGTCTCTTCCTAAACACCTCCAGTGATGGTGACTCCACCACCTCCCTGGGCAACACATTCCAATGGCCAATCAGTCTCTCTATGAAGAATTTCTTCCTAACATCCAGCCTAAACCTCCCCAGCACAACTTGAGACTGTGTCCTCTTGTTCTGGTGCTGGTTGCCTGGGAGAAGAGACCAAATATGGTAAGGGCCAGTTGTACTAGCACCAAGCAGCTGTTAACTCACTTCAACTGGGTTGATGTTAACTCTGCTGCATCAAACTGGCTCTTGGCAGCTGGAGCATAGCAGAAAACAGAGTCCTCAATGTTTAGTGTGTAGTACATGTCCTCTATCCAGGGTACACATCTAGTGCTTGCAAGGAGATGCTATAGCACAAGTCTTTCATCTGTAGATGTTGCGATCATATATTCAATGAAGGCATCTGGAACCATCCCATTAGGGGAAGCAGTACTCTGTTGCTTTGCTGTTGACAGGAGTGCAGTGGTGGAATTTGCCTTCTCCTCACTAGGTGTCTAGTGTATTTAAAAATACTTAAGGGAAGGAAAGGGACAACCTGATTACACTGAAGGTACTAATGAAAAGATTAAACTGCTATTGCACCAGCTGAAGGGTGAGGGACACCCTAGAGCTGGCTGAGGAGGGAGTCTGGGACATGAGAGGAAGCATGGTCTGGACCATCCCCTTGGCTGTGGAGCGTGATGAGACAGTGGCAAACTTGCAGAGCTCTTATGCATTTTGGGAAGCCAGATCTTCTTCCCAGCGACTTTAGAGGCACTTCCTGTGCAGCTTTTTCCACAGAGGAGGAAGAAAAGGGAGGAACAAAGCATCTTCCCCTTCCAGGAAAGCTGTCAGTAGCTAGAATGCTTCAGGAGGTGAAAGCTGAGGGAAATGAGGCTTCCAAGCTTTGACCTACCACAACAACTACCCCTATTCTGCTGCAGAACCTATTTCTTAGTGTCTTCATTTTCTTTCTTTCTCCCTCCCCCCCCCCCCCCCCCCCCCCCCTTTTTTTTTTTGTCTTTTGGAGAGGTTCACTTTTTATGACTAATTAACAATTAATTTGGCTAGAGAGCAAGTGAACAGAAAGATGTGGAAGAACATATGGAGGAACACACTGTGCTTGGTCCCTGCAGATCTGAACTGAGAAGCGAGGTCCGGGAACAATCAGTTTATGAGCAGAATAGTCTGGGAATAAGCTTTGGAGGAGAAGAGAAATGGGAGCAGATAGCCACATAATTTCTCCATGAAAATTGTAGAGAAGGTGAAGAACATCCCTGAGGAGTCATTAAAAAGATATGAGAGCACCCAGGGAAAGTGTCAAAGGTTTCCAAATTGAGAAGGAAGGGGAAGACCAAATTGGGGCAGAGTTTTTGTAAAAAGCAAAAGCATCAAAATGGTGTTTGTATAGCCAGGAGAGAACAGAGCATGCTCTGTCCTGAGAGACTTCAGGGATCAGATGGAGACAAGCCCATGGAGGGGAGAGGGAGGTGAGAATGAAGTGAGCAGAGGGTGAAGGTCACATGTTATTTGCTGGTTTCTTTTGCAATAAATCCCTGGAGACAAAACTTAGAGGGGATAAGCTGAGGATCTGAAGAGTTGGGGTCTGGGTTGGGTTGTATCTGAAATGTGCTTTTTTTAGCAAAGACAGCAGAAATTGAAGATGAGAGCTTGTCAGAAGCACAGAAATTTGACTGGCTCATGTGATACCCACTATCAGTATGCTGTAATGTGCTAAAGAAGGCATCAAGTCGTGCTGCTAGACCTAGACCTGTGACTTTGGTGTTTGGTGCAAAGAAAGGGAGCAGAGGATGCAGAGGAGACAGGGAAGAGCTTGCTGACACCCATGGAACACCACCAGTGGGGGGAGGCTGGAAGATGGCTCCAACTATGCAGCTAAAACAGCCTCCAGCCCTGAGGAACAGTGTCATGGCCATGTCTGCATGCACTCAACAGAAGATTTCCCCTTCCTTTCTCTTTCCACCCTAAAAAACCAATATGAATATGGTCAGATGCCAGTAGGGACAGTCCCCAGCCTGTGCCATCAACAAAATGGTGCATGGGCAATGTTTGGGAGACAAGGAGCTAGCCAGGAGACAAGGCAAAACTATGCCAGAAGCTGCATTGATGGGGAACAGCTGGGTGCTCTGGCCCTGCTTTATTTACTGGCAAAAATAGTACCAAGCTGTTCATGGACCAAGAAGGGGGAATCTACAACACAAAGCCAATGCTGGGGTGCCTGGGGTGCTTGAGCAGCCAGAACAGAGCAGAGCTTGTGATGTAGAGGCAGCTCAGTGCAGTGTTTTAATTTGGCAGACCCTGCTTTTACTTTGTGTGTGTGTTGATGTTGGGCAAGGTCATAGAGTGTCTCTGTGCCTGCAGGAGAAGAGGTACTGCCTGTAGTACTTTGGCTGTTGAGTCCTTGCCCTTCTTTCCCCCACTTGTCTTTGCCCAGATCTTGCCTCTTGGGCTGGGGAGTGCTCCGCAAGGTTAGGTTGCTCTCAGTGCTCCTGCCTCAGTTCAAACTGGATCACATCCACCCTCTTCTGAAAAGGGAATAACTCATTGCCATCCTCACTGCCACTTACTGGGCTATTCAGAGGCATGATTTTTCCCTTGGGCTCAGCTCCCATTTAAGCACCTGCAGATAAGGGCCAAATTTCCTGAAGTGCTCATCAGGCAGCTGTCTCCCCTGGGACATTTAATCATAGATACTTTAAAAAAAGAGAAAAAAGAACAGAGCCCCTGGGAGCAGTGGCTGTTGTTTATTTTACAGCTTTGCCTTGTACCACAGGGCTTGGTGTTGGGCACATGTCCTGGTGAGTTATATAAAATTAACTCCTTAGTCCCCAACTTGAAGGAATTTATAGCAAATTGCTTAATGTTTTCTTTGGAAACTCTGGATTCTGATGAAAGATGAAGGCTTCAGATTCCTGCTCTGTCCTGGTGCACAAGGAGACTGCTTTGCTCAGTTGACAGCATCAGGTACAACTTAAACTCCCGCTTTGCTCTGTGTTGTCAGGTGGATGCTGGATGAAGGAGGATTCATTTTCAAACATATCTGGAGAAGCCAGGAGTTTACCTAGGATAGACCCATTCACATTGTAAATGCAGGTTAAAATTTCCCCCTGGACAGTTTTCTCTCAGGGTGAGAAAAGCAGCAGTTGCAGGAGCTGGACTCCTGAGAACAGTCGCTCCAGAGGTGGCCAGCTGGGACACCTCTGGAAGTGAAGTGCAGCCTGGTCACATCCTCATTGTGTGCTCTGCCCTGACACCTGCTTTGGCAACTGCCCTTGCTGTGCTGTGCAGGGACAAGCTTAGAGCTGGGCACCTGTGGGCAAGGGCCCATGGTTGCTCAGCAACCTGGTGCTTTAAAACTCCTTGGTACTAGTGCTTATGACACCAGTTCTGAAATGCTGGTTTGAAGACTGAGGGTTTCTTTCCCTCCATCATTTTTTTTCCAGTGGAGGAGCGTGGCTGCAGGAAGCAGCATTCCCTTGGTCAGAGCAGGGTGTTGGGTGTTAGTGTCAAGGCTGAGGTCTGGAAGGAGTCAGTCCAGCTCTCAGATACAAAATGACAAGTCTTTTTGTCCTGGAAAGCTACCTTGAATGACTAAAGCAATGACTAAAATGGCCTAAAGCAGTCGTGTCCCACCTTCCAGCAGAGAACTCTCATAGCTTCATGTAGAGACATCTGAGCTCTGCGTACCTTCCTATGGTATGATTAGATGAGTCTGCATGACATGAGCCAAAATACAAATCCCCTTGAGCACACAATAGATAAGGTTGATGAAGCCTTCAGAGATGTAGACAGGGACATGGTTATGGTCAAAATGGACCATTCAGTCTGACTCCACTGGTTATCCAGCAGTAGATTTATGCTACTAGACTGTCAGAGCTCTTCTCCTGCTGGGCACAGCTTGAAAGGACAGGAGGAAAGGCTGTGTTGCAGCCAGGCCATCTTCCCTTCTTTGATCTATTACTGGGATATTACAAAGAATTTGGCCAAATCAATTCTCAATTTCTAGGCATCAATTTCTCCACCAGTAAAAGAGGAACGATGCCATCAGTTTCCTCTGCAACGTGCTCCAAGCTGTAGGTTAGCACTAATGAAGAGCTGACTGTAATTGCATCCAAATTTAGAGGGAAAAAGGGCTCTTGTTCCCTTGGACCTAATGTAATAAATAAATAATTGGAGCAGTCCTGGATTTATTGCCAATTCCATCTGATTAGATGGAACTTAATTTCTGATATTTTTTTCTGCCAGTGGCCATATTATAAAGATGCCCTACAGAATCAGCTTGACCTTTGGGTGCCTCATAATTTTCCTGGCTATGAAGTTACTCTCCTATGGAATTAGTCTCCTCAGCTTGCCTTTGTAGGGTTGGTGCTTTAAATCAGGCAGACTCAAGCAGCTGCAGCCCTGACATGGTCATTTTACAGCTGGCTGCTGTTTGTCGCCTCTCCTTCTTTCCCAGCTGGTATGTACTGTTTTACCTTTCTTATTGCTGTGGAGATGACATTATCTTCCACTGGAGAATTTCCCTGCCATGCAGTTGCTCTGGATAATGTTTGTGTACAGATGATGTTTATGAAAGCCAGGGGGCAATTTACTTACTGCAGTGGGCACTGCTGCAACATGTAAAATCATCATACACAAATACCATTGACTAAACAGCTCCCTTCCTTCTCATAACTCATTATCTGAACAGGTTACCCGGGGATGGGAGGGAATCTCCACCACTTGGAGCCTGTAAATCAGGCCTGATTGTCTTTCTAAGGAGCGTGCCATCACCAAACTGCACAGCATTGAGCTGGATGGAGGCATTGCTGAGGAAAACTGACGGATTTCCCTACTCTGACAGGCAGGTAAGACAACCATAATCATCCCAACAGCCTTAAAGCAAATTTTCTGCTGCAACTCTGGTTGTGCCACTACAGAAATCAGAAGACTGATGGATAAAATGTGTCTCTCTGCCTTCCTGAATTCTCTCCAAAGGCCAGGCCTGTGATACACATTGAACACACCAGTTTGCTCCAGAAATGGTAGATCCAGCTTGCATGGAAAATTTAATTCCTTTCCCTGCCTGTGCCCCTTGACTTGTTGCCATCCCTGGAAATTTGAGTAAAGACTGTCTAGATCCATGACAGTCAGTGGAAAAGGACTCCCTCCAGCCAAGAAGGAAAGGGAGTGCTGAGCCAAAGCCCTTGCTCTGAGTGCATTGTTCTCCCAAACTGAGCTGATGGTGATGGCATGAGGAGGGGATGAAGTGCCTTACCACTTACTCCACGAAGTCTCTGCTCTGAAATATTTTCCTGAGCTCCTTAACCGTGCTCATCATGGGGTTTGTCTACCTCAGCAGCCAGCTCTGACCACCTGGGATCATCTCTCATTTACACATCAGATGGGGAGCATGCTTAGGAAGGCAGCATTAGGACCAGAGTGAACAGGGGGACATTTCCGTCCAGCCTGGTGCTGCAAGCATGATGGCAGGAGGCTTCTTAGACTGCAGAGCTTGTGGTGTGGAGATCCAGACTAGGAAAAAAGAGTGCTACTCAGCTTTCAAACATACAATCATACTGAAACTGTTATGAAAAGTGTCTCATTTTAGTTTATCTTGCACTTTAACTGGGACCAGTTACTGATTGTAACAAAAAGCTACTTTTATTATTGGCCAATTCTTTTTCTGTGCAAAGAGTAGATTTAAAGTATTTATTTGATGTTGTGCAAAGAACAAGAATAAAGTAATTATTTATGGTCCAGAATGTTTGGTTTATGCTCTCCATGACATCAGCAGCCACCCATTCTCATTTGGTGCTGCCCTGTATGTAAAATTATCAGGGCAGGGGAGCTTCTGGTTAGCCCCTACCACAGACAAACTGACCTCCTGGCCTTTGGCCCCCAGGAGGCTCCTGGGATATCAGAAGCAATATCAACCCTGTTTTACATCCAAGAGTGAAGAAGTTCCCTGTGCTTGTGCATGACTGAGAACTGAAGCCACATGTCCATAAGAACAGCTCCACCATCTTTTTGAGTCAGTATTTTCCTGTGTTGGGTGTGTAGACCATTAGTAACAGCTGTGATGCTGCCTTCCTGTGCAGTTAATATAAAGCAGCATCTTCTATTTTCACTTAATACTAAATAATCATCATGTAGTTGAAGTTAGCTATTTATGTTAAGGGTTGTTTATGCTCTGCATGAGATGAAGGTCATAGGGAGAGGAGAGTTTTTGTCAGACTAATTAATATATCTGGAAGAAAGCAGACAAGTTCTTAGGCATTCAAACCTTCTGTTGGTCTGAAACAGAAGCAGTAACCTTCCTGCTAAGCACAGGCTGAGTAAGATTGTTCAGTGACCATTGTGTGACATCTCCTTACATCAGCATTACTCTCCCTCAAGCAGCTCTGCTGATTTGTGGCCCTGGTCACGATTCTGCCTGTGGCTCGCCAGCTACTTGTGCGGCCACAAAGGCAGAGCAGAATGCTGGTACAACTAAGAGCACGACTTTGCATGGGTGGTGCTGGCCCTGTTCTCCCCCTAGATGCCACACAGTCATGGGCAAGGTGGTACCCACTGAGGACAGGCACATGCCAGGAACCAGGACTGGTGCTGTAGGGTACCACTTGTCTTTTCATGTTCTACCTCTGCACTCATAGTTTTCACACCACCTTCATGTGTAGTAGTTTTACCTCTCTGCTGCTGTGTACCAGCAAAAATGAAGAAAATGCAAAGATCTCAGCAGTAACCCTGGGGTTAGAGGAAAGAGAGTCTTGGTAACAAATTGTTCTACCAGCTCCATACAGGACTTTATCTTGGAATGTTAATTTCCTCTATTTGTAGCATAGATTTTGGCTCCAAAGCACAAAACAGAGACTTGTGTAATTATCCTTTCAACATCTGCTCTGCAGTATGTATTTTTACCCATCTTGTATGACCAGGAGAAAGAATATGCATGAAAGAGACCAGGATGGCCACAGGGATTGCTCAAGATGTTGGAGGTCCTGTAGCAGCTCTGTGTAAGTCTCCATCTCCCTTTGTTATTCTCTTTCATTCTGTGCTTAGATGAAACAAGTGAAGTTGTTTTCCGTAAGAAAATAAGTGTGTCTGAATGGCTGTGACTGGTCTGCCCCCTGCTTTACCCCAAACTTGTTTCTTTTGCTGCTTGGCATTTACAAGCACTTCCCAGACTCCTCCCCCTTCTCTACCACTAGCACTTAATGCCTTTTGTTCTCTAAGGATTTCCAAGGAGTTCTCAGAAAAAGCGACCTTCAAACCTCACTGCAATCAATTAAGGGAATCCAACTGACAGAGCACTCTGTAAAGCCCAACAGATGATGAAGATCACATGCAGCAGGATTAGGAGTTCAGAGCAGAGGACTCTCCAGCAAACGTCCCCTGCTATGATTTAAGTCAAAAGATGTTTTTGTCTAGGGATATCTCTAGAGCCCTAATTTTCCAGAGATATTCTGAAGAACAAGGCTGAAGGCTACTGTGGAAAGGGACTTTTGTTTCTTTGCTTGCTTCTTTTTAAACTATGGAAGGAAGACAAACCATGATTCCTCTTGCCAGGAGCTGAACACATGTTGCTGAAGTAATTTTGCAATATCCATTGGGTGCTTAGAAGTACTAAATCACCTCCTGCTTGCGCATAAACCTTCTCACCCTTGTTTTTGGTCTTCATGCAAAACCCTCACTCTGCTCTGATATTGCTAACGGTTTCCAGCTAACTTGCTGTGGTCCAAACAGTAATGGAGTCTGACAGCATTTTCTGAAGCAAAGCTTTAGTGAGGCAGGAGGAAAGATGAGCAGCAATGTGCCCATATGGCAGCAACTCAACCAACCACTGGTAGCAAACGCAGGACCATAAACAATGCCACTGTTCCTCTGTACTGCCAGGGACACATGGTGTCCAGTGGTCTGGCAGCAACAGCCAATGATGTAAATGTCTTTGGAATGTGTTGCCTCATCCCTTGGGTCCTCCAACAGTAGTGACACTTAAGAGGAGCATAACTTTCATGAACAATGTGGGTAGTATTTTGCCTACGTGGCTGATGGCAAGCAGGGGTCAAAGTGCTGGCAGTCTGTCTGTACTGCTGATAGTGGTCAGATAGAGACTGTCAGCAGGCAGGGTGTCTCTTGGCCACTTGTCCTGTGGCTGTGAGGACATTGCAAAGTGGCCTATTACTGTATTTTGGCCAGATGTATTTCTTTGAGTCTTTTCCCCCCAGCTCATCTGGAAGGGTCATCAGCACTGATTCCATCAGCAGAAATAGTTCATGTACACTTCAAAACCAACCCTCTCTCCTTCCATCCCCTGTGCAAACAGAGGGAGAAAGGTCAAATGTTCTTTACTGTTGGTGACCTGGCTGCCATCTATATTTGCCCAGTGCTTTATATTGCATTGTCTCAAAGCCCTTCACATCACCATGATAAGGAGGATTTTTTCCCTCTACTGTTCAGGTGAGAATGGGGATGATAAGGACAGCCTCAGGTTGCAGTAGGGCCAGAGAGCTGAAGCTGGCTCCTTTCTGAGTAGGCAGGAAAACAAAAGCACCATCAGGTGCAAGTGCTCCATCTGGCCTCTGACATGCTCGGTGTCACATGCTACAGACAGGGATGGGAATCCATTGCTACATCTCCTCTGAAAACTCATCCAACCCTTTCCTCTGCAGTGCTTCACAGCATGATGCACTCCCATGTTTTCACCACTCAGGATTTGGGGAAGGTGTTGGAATACGCCTTCAGGCAGCAAGTCAGGCACGGTTTGCAAACCATGCTGTGTTTGTTGGCATCTCTTGTGTCATCCAGTCTAGCAGGAAACTCTTCCTCAGTGTTGGAAGTGTCTGCCCAATCAGCAGCACATGTGCTTAGTCAGGGCCTCATTTTACTACATCTACTCCCTTGTCATGAGTAATACTCTCTTTAATATTTACAGGTTTTTTTCTCTGTGCTAGCATTCATATCCCCTCAGCAGAAGAGCTGTCTTTACCAAGGCACTGTACTAACATTCCCATACCAAATCCTTCAAAAATATTGACTTTTCAGAACATAGTGAAGAGGTCCAGAGTGCATGAATCAATGATCTAAGCATATTTACTGAAATTCTCTTGGGCAAGGGCTGACACATCTAAATATTCCCTTTAAAAAACCCCCTCTGACTGTACAAAGCACATTATGAGGGTATTGAGTAAAAATGAATCTGTCCAAGGAAGCAGTGCAATTCTGTTTAGGACTTTCAGATCCTATGGGATGCAGGTATTCTACAAACATGAGATGGTGTTCATTGTGACTGAAGTAGATTAAGATCATGAGTGTGAGTAGCTCATTAAATAGTTGTATGTGTGAACCAGAGAGAAACAATGACCACGACTTAGCTCTACAACAGCAACCAGTAAGATGAAATCCCGGTGCTGACTTGGTATCACAGTCTTTGGAGCCCACAACACTTCAATGTTTTGATGCTTCCTGCTTTTTCCAAGGCTGAAAATATCAGTTTTGAGCTCAAGAAATACCAGATAAGCAATTATTAGTTTTTAGAAGAATTAAGTCTTTCAGTAGGCACCATGATTTACAGTGATGCTTTGATGATGGTGTAGGGCTGCAACTTTGAGACATGGTCAGCTCTTTCATCTTTCAGAGAATCTTTTTCTCAGCTGTTACAAGTGCTTGCTAAATGTAAGGAGCCCTGCCCTAACTCTTAGTATTCTGGAAGCACCCAAGAAGTGTCCTGTTGATAGGAAGGTGGACCCATTTGATATGGGAGTTTGAAGGGTAGGGAAGATGTTGGGAGAAGCTTGAGGAGCTGAGGTAACACGAAGGTAAGAAAGAAAGAAGTAATGACAGGAGCAGAGAGGATCAGGACTATTAAGTCCCTTGCCATGACTGGATGAAGCTTTTCCAAGGAAGAGGCTGCTACTGGCAGAAGCAGACAATGCTGCTCTGCCTCTGCTGAGGCACTGTGCTTGCAGCTGGGTGGATTGCAGAAGTCCCAGTGGCCTGTTAGCATCTGTGAAGTTTTTAGAGAGCATCCTGAGCACAATCTTTTGGTGCAAAGACTAGAAAATACATGTCTTCCTTTTTTTTAATTCTGCATTCATGCATGCTGGTTCTGGACCCAGCTGCTGGTTCACTAGCTTGTGGAGTGCAGTGCCTGGATCCACATCGGCCCCTACCCTAAGCACAGCCTTGTGCCCATGTTGATGGGAAGGTATTTGGCTGGCAAGGCAGCAGGTGTAGTTTGAACAGCCATGTTCTGTCTTCTCTCCCTATGTATAATTTACTTTATGAGCATGCAGCCAGACCACATGGGTAAATTAGCATAGACAAATAAATACCAAAGCATTTACTCCTTAAAAACAATGCCATTCTCTCCTTGCTTAAGGAAAGGAGTTCTGCTGACTCTCTTGGTATCTCTCCTGGCTCGTGTAGGTCTCTCTGATCTGAGACTCTGACTCCACTTTCCTTTCATCCTTTAAAACTTTCATGTTTCAATTTGCTGTATTCCTGACTCAAAAGCAATATCCACTATGCAAATTATTGGCAGAAAGAGATCATTTTGTATCCAAGGTCAGCATAGATTTACACTGAATTCATTATACTGCAATTGGCTTGGACAGGCTTTTGACTGCAAAGATTGTTTATACAATTTTTATTTCTTACACCAGGAAAGATATTTTGATGCTTTAATGGAAATCTCTAGTTATTTTGAACAGAGACTTGGAAAGAAATAGGAATGTTGAAAAGGACTCTCTGTCCCTTGCTGTTGCTCTGAGTCTGCAAACAAACCAAGAGTCACTGCACATGCAGCTGCAGCCCTTGCATGTGAACAGTAGGGAGGTGTAAATGAAAACCAGTGACTTACCAGCCCTGCTGTACTAGTGGCTGCCAGTCACAGGCCCTGAGTGACTGTGATTCACTGTCTCAGGCAGGAGCTGTCATGGCAAATATTATGAGTGATGCTGCTTGACATGCTGTGTCATCCAAGGAACCTGGAAAATGAACCAGGTGATAAAATTCCTTCTTTTTACATTAGTCTCTCTTTTAAGGAGAACTTCTTGATAGTCATGCCTTTTGAGTGTGTCTGTCTGTCTGTCTTCCTTCCTTCCTTCCTTCCTTCCTTCCTTCCTTCCTTCTTGCCTTCCTGCCTTTCTCCCTCCCTCTCTCCCTCCCTTCCTTTCCTTCCTTCCTTCCTTTCCTTTCTTTCCTCCTGCTGCAGCACATTGAATACACATCTCCATTGAGCTGTCCACACTAATGCCTTTATCTTTTTCCTTGGAGGTTGCATCTAATTCAGAGCCCATAAATGTTTACAAGTAGTGTAAAACTGTCTCCTGCAAACCACCTATCTAGGCTGAGTTTCATCCAGTATGCTACTGTCCAATTACCTAGTTTGGTTTAGTCCATTTGGAGCTCCTTACAACCTCCTGTCCTGGCTAGGCTGACTTACTTTTGTCTCATCAGCACATTTTATCCCTTCCCATTTCCTTTCTGCAGTTTAATGAATGTGTATTTTTTATTACATTTCTGTGATGAGTTGCAGTGTGATATACAGCAGCTTCTTTGAGAGGGAAATGAGGCAGCTGTCTGGTGAGAATTACCCCAGTCCTGGGTTATAATCTCTGGGCAATGCTATTTGCTGACCTCTTGGGAATGGCTTTATTGACTTCTTTTTATGGCATTTTAAATTGCAATTATTTACAAGCAGAAGAACATGTGGGGTTTTGTGATCTGCATTCATCTAACGTCAGAATATAGTCTGACAAAGTCTCTGCATCACTGGAGTAAAGGTTTCCTGCCCTGTCTTGTCAATAGCAACCCAAATCACTTGGGCAAAAAGAAAAAGATAACAGGAAAAACCTCTACCCAGGCCAGGTCAGAAAATTCATACTTTCAGGATACTTTTCCAGCCTTCATCAACTTGAATTTCTCAAGGATTTCCATAGGTAGAGTTGGTATGTTTGCATTTAGTTGTATTCCGTGGCAAACAGGCCAGGATATAGCTTAGGATATAGAAAATCTTGATTAAAAAAGAGCTTGAAAACTCTGGTGAAAGTGTTCTGAGTCGTTCCTGCTCTTGGGGTTGCTCCTGCTGGTGAAGCAAGATTTCTCTCTCTTCCTTGGCACTGGGTTTAATGACTGATATTCTTATCTTTGCTTACTTTTTGTTCAGTTTGAATTTGCTGCACTTCATCTGCCAGAAGCACAAGAACATTTCATTTTTGTGTTAGTTTTGGTACCAGTCTATTCTGATTCTGTACACCCCACCCCCCTGCTTTCTAAGTTATTTTCTAACATGAAAGTTCCCTAAAATGCTGACTACTGGAAGTCTGATATCTGTATTAGGAAACCTGTAAATACACAAAGAGTCCATTTTCTTTTTAATCCTGCTCCTCTCTTCTGTTTGGGGAACCTAGGAGCAATGAAGCAACCCAGTAGTCTTTCTATTACGTGGGCTGCATTGACAGCTTCCCCACTGTGCAGCACTGCTATCTGTTTTATATGTATATGATATTTAATCTACCAAAAGGCATAGGTATGGCACTATCAGTTCAATGTCTTCCTTGCATGGAAGCTCTTTGAGGAGGATAGCATCATTACATTTCTTTCACAAGCAAGGGTCTGAGCAAGAGAAGACTAAATAACACATCTAGGCCATGGGAAACAGAACTGTACTGAATGGCTCATTTGGGAGTTACAGAGTGTGCCTCGATTGGTTTCCTCCCATAACAAAATCACAGTTAATATACAATGAAGTATCCAAATGTACTTGCCAGAACTGAGCAACTGGCCAAACAAAGGCCAAATGTCATTGCTGGATTACAGATGTCCAGAAGGGCTGGTGTGCATTTTTGAAAGGGTGGGAGCAGTTTGTTGCCTTGAATTTTTAATGGGATTTACAAGCATTAAAGCAGAGTCATGGACAGATTTGCTCTTGCATTTGGTTGATGTTTGGTGGGGTTTGAGAGAAATTTCTGGTATTCTTTTCACTTCCTTAGTACTTGCACTTTAGGTTATTTAGAGTTTGAGCTCTGTGGATTGGGTTCTTTTTCAGTCAGGACTTTCAGTCTTAGAAGTTCTGGCTACAGTGTGGAAGGCTATTCATTTGTTGCAGCACAGAATTTCACCCTGTTTGACTATTTCAAAATATTTGATAAATCCCCCTGTCATTAATTCATGGAATATTTTGATGAACCTCTCCACTCCCTCTCCCTCTCCTCTCCCTCTCCTCTCCCTCTCCTCTCCTCTCCTCTCCTCTCCTCTCCTCTCCTCTCCTCTCCTCTCCTCTCCTCTCCTCTCCTCTCCTCTCCTCTCCTCTCCCTCTCCTCTCCCTCTCCTCTCCCTCTCCTCTCCCTCTCCTCTCCCTCTCCTCTCCCTCTCCTCTCCTCTCCCTCTCCTCTCCCTCTCCTCTCCCTCTCCTCTCCCTCTCCTCTCCTCTCCTCCCCTCCCGTCCCCTCAGGAGAGGTGATTAAAAACCAAACCATAGCAGCTTCAAGTATTGCTGTTTACTCTGTTGTTCATCTTTGGACATTTTAAGCACAGATCCATGCATGTCATATGTACAACATGCACACATAATATTTACAGAGATCCAGTTTTCTAAAAGCAGGCTGAAGAATCTCAGCTCCAAGCCTCTGTAGACAAATGCTTGGCAGGATTTCTGGACTAGCCAAGTGTCAGTAGCTCTTCACTGCTTGGAAGAGCTCATTGCTTGAAAGAAGTGCATTTGTGGCCCTTACCCACATGGCCCATCTAACCTAGTAAAGAAAATTTGAGGTTTCAAGGAGCTGCTGGAAACCTCCTAGCAAAATAGGAGGTGGCACTTTGCCAGCCCCCCCGATCTTGCCATCGAGCTTGTGTTTAGGGATTTCTCATGCACGCCTTCCTCATTTCATAAAGGAAGGCATGAATAATTCCTGGCCGGCGACAAAGTCTCCCTTTAGCTCTTTACCGCCCATGAAGATCACAGAATAGAGCCTCCAGTGAAGGACACTGAGTGACACTCCAACAGTGGAGATCAACAGGCAGCTGTGAGAGGATGCCCAAGCCTGGTGCTTCTCACGCCTGCCCACGCTGCGACTCTGGCTGCCTCAGTGTGCCTTGCTTGCATTGTAATTTGGGTGGCCATACGAGGCAAACAACAGCTTTGTAGAGATTGGTATCCACCCAGGGGCTGAAGGACAGCATGTGATGGTGATTCCTGCCATGGTGATTCACATGGCTGGTGAGCTTTGGTCACCCAGGTGGGTGGCCTTTCCAGCAGCATGTGGTAGGCAGAGTGGATGTTCACTTCCACACACAAGCTGCAGGTGGTTTTACTCTTCTCCCAGGCAACCAGTGCCAGAACAAGAGGACATTGTCTCAAGCTGCACCAGAGGAGGTTTAGACTGGATGTTAGGAAGAAGATCTTCATAGAGAGAGTGATTGGTCATTGGAATGTGCTGCCCAGGGAGGTGGTGGAGTTGCCATCACTGGAGGTGTTTAGGAGGAGACTTAATGGGGTGCTTGGTGCCATGGTTTAGTTGATTAGTGTTGAATGATGGCTTGGACTCGATGATCTTGAAGGTCTCTTCCAACCTGGTCTGGTCTGGTCTATTCTATTCTATTCTATTCTATTCTATTCTATTCTATTCTATTCTATTCTATTCTATTCTATTCTATTCTATTCCATTCCATTCCATTCCATTCCATTCCATTCCATTCCATTCCATTCCATTCCATTCCATTCACTCATGCTGGTGTGGGATTTTTGAGAGCAGCTTGTCACCTGCCTTTAACCAAGGGTACTGTTTAGGACGGGACAGAGTTCTGGCTTTTACATCAAGCAATGCAAGTGGGTGTTGGTGGGTTTCAGGACAGGAGTTATCCTGTCCTGCCCAGCCTACAGTGATCAGACATCCCTTGCACACACCTAACAGGTGCATTACAAGATGCAGAGCAAAACTCAGAACTTACCCTTATCGCATCGCTGTAAATGCTGCTTCAGCCACCCTTGGCCAAAAGCTGTGGATGATCAGCTTTATTGCATTGCTGCATTGTGTCTGGCATACCTGTTATTCCATCCTGTACTTCTTCACCTTATAAACTCCTAGCTTTTTTTTATATGAAGGATCATTGTACCAACTCAGTAAACACTGTTTTAACTTCTGAAGCAGCAAAAAAAAGGGGGGGGAAACAAAAAAGGTGGATATAGTCAGTTTGAAATGACTCACTTGAGTTTCCAAAGTGAAGCAGAAATTCCAAGTACTTATCTTGCTGAGGTTGCCTGTGAGGAAAGAAAAATAAAATGTGTTGTTCGTGGATTTAAAATAAAGATATTGCTCACCAGCACAACAGGAAAATCATCAAACAGCTGTCTTGGAAATTGTCTGGTGACCTTTATAGCCTCTCAAAAAGTTAGTGAAGACATTTCAAAACAACAAAACCAAAGTCAAGTATTATAAGATGAGAAATGTGGTGAATTTCTTGGCATGAGAAAAGCAGAAGCAAAATGAATGTAGCTCATTCCATCTGATGCATGCACTGCACTGAGACTGACATGACAAGGAAAGACAGACTCCCACCAGTCACACAATTTGCATCTTACATGAGGTGTTTCATACAGTGTCACAGTACATTAGAGGTTGGAAGGGACCATAAGAGATCATCAAGTCCAACCCCCCCACCAAAGCACAGTATCACAGTATCACTAAGGTTGGAAGAGACCTCAAAGATCATCGAGTCCAACCTGTCACCACAGACCTCATGACTAGACCATAGCACCAAGTGCCACGTCCAGGATCACTTAGGGTAGTCTGCAAAGGAATGCATCTAGGTGGGTTTGAAAGTCTCCAGAGAAGGAGACTCCACAACCTCCCTGGGCAGCCTGCTCCAGTGCTTCATCACACTCACTGTAAAGAAGTTTCTCCTCATGTTACACTGGCTACACCACTTCTTCCCACTTCTTTTCCCTTGGTCTATGCTCCATTCATGAAACTGTGTCATTTTGGTTTACAGAAAAACATTTCATTGTAACAGCAGCACGAACCCACCATGTAGCCTGTGGTTCTTCCTATGAAATTTTAGATCATTAGTTTCAGAGCTTCAGGCAGTGCTTTGCAGCGATGGTCTAGCCAGCTGTGCTACCCATCACAGCTAAAACATTCAAGGCCACTTTAAAAACATTTTATTTGTGAGAAATGAAGCAGTCATTTAAAACTGTTGGGGGGGGGGTGTGGAAATTGCCAACATAGCTGCAATATCTACTCATTTGCTCTCTGCTTCCACTATTGATTGCTATGGGGAAAATGTATTCAATGGAAATTACACACACTGGGTGACTGTAGTTCTGCAAAGGAAGGTCACAGAATAAATGAAAATTAGTTTTACATGATTTTACTTTGTAATTTGAGACAGATCCTTCACTGGTGTAAAATGACAGGTTTTGCTGAGATCAAGAGTGGTGAAGCAATTTACTCAGGCTGAGCAGCTCTGGAGTAGAAATCATAGAATCATAGAATTGTTAGGGTTGGAAGGGACCTCAAGGATCATCCAGTTCCAACCCCCCTGCCATGGGCAGGGACACCTCACACTAGATCAGGTTGCTCAGAGCCACATCCAACCTGGCCTTAAAAACCTCCAGGGAAGAGGCTTCCACCATCTCCCTGGGCAATCTGTTCAAGTGTCTCACCACCCTCATGGGGAAGAACTTCTTCCTAACATCCAATCTGAGTCTACCCATTTCTAGTTTTGTTCCATTCTGCCTAGTCCTATCACTCCCTGACACCATAAAAAGTCACTCCCCAGCTTTCTTGTAGTCCCCTTCAGATACTTGAAGGCCACAATTAGGTCTCCTCGGAGCCTTCTCTTCTCCAGACTGAACAGCCCCAGCTCCCTCACAGTCTGTCCTCATAGGAGAGGAGCTCCAGCCCTCTGCCCATCCTCATGGCCCTTCTCTGGACGTGCTCCAGCACCTCCAGATCCTTCCTGTAATAGGGGCTCCAGAACTGGACACAGTACTCCAGGTGGGGTCTCACCAGAGCAGAGTAGAGGGGGGAGAATCACCTCCTTTGACTTGTGACACTTCTAAGTCAGTCAATGTGAAATTTGCTGTTAATCAGATTTATTCAGCTATATTTTTTACAAAATATATATAGCTTTTGAGTAACAGGGACAGTTACAAAGGTGTAAGGAGAAAGGGTAAGTAGGAAAATATAGAAAACCAGGCCCAGCTGGCACTGGATTCCCTTGATGCAAGTGGATTCAGTTCATTAGAAACTGTTTGGATGCAGCATGGAGATAGGCTGTACCACTTGGTAGCTGCAGGAAGCAGGAGCAGCAGGGACCCTGCTGTCGAGCAGGCGAGGCAGGGGGAAAGAGAGTGAGTGAGGAAAATAGTCCCCTTTGAATAGGCTTTCTGGACAGGAGGGGGAGTGGAATAGACCCAGGGGACCCCTCATCCTGGGAGGGGGAAAATCAAATCTCTCTCTCTCTCTCTCTGCCCATCTGGATCAGGTTTCGTTTGTCCTCCTGGGGGCTGGGTTCTTTTCAGCCCACACCAAGGATGGGTGTAACCTGGGACACAAGGATGTCATGTAAACCTTGCAGCCCGGGAAAGCTGTGGTTATTCTGCTGAGAGGAACTGCAGCTGCTGCTCTCTGTGAGTCAAATAAACCTCTGCCTTCCTATCATAGTGCTATTTAAAAATATGGAACAAATTTCTCTCGGCAAATAATAACAGAAAAGCTGATTGTTCCACACCCTTGGGGCACAAGTTTCTGAGGTCAGTAGGGGCAGTAAAAAATAATAATAATAATAAAAAAATTCGACATAAAATGAAAATTGTGGAGGTTTGTGGATCTCTCAAAAAAACAATGATTCAGCCTCAGGCTCATCCTGGTAGGGCTTGGGGATCTGGAAAATCTTCTTGATCTGCCAGACATTTGCAGAGTTAGTGCTCTTTAAAAAAAGAAAAGAAATGTTTTCATATGACTCCTGACTGTATTCTTCTTTAATGAATGGAGACAATTTCAGATGGTTTGTGGCAGGAGATAGACAGAAATGATGAAAAATCAAATAAGGACAATGCACGCTGATGACTTTCCTTGCGTCTCTGTAGGGTGATTATTGTTGTCTTTTACCAGACATGGTGAGGAAAGTGTATCAGTGAATTCATAAAAGGTTGTTCTACATTTCTTTCTCATTTTCCTAAGAATACAAGGACTAATCTTTACCTCCTTTCTCTCTAAAGTAGACCTACTAGCAAGTCAAGAGTCAAGCTATCATGATAGACAGTTGTGTCACATGCTGATGCTTTCCTTCCCCTTCATCCACAGTATGTAAAGATGCTGGTGGCATCCAGCACTGCCTCTTCTCTTGCACATAAACCATTGAAGAGTCCAGGACTAGTCCACATTGTCATTCTTATGCAAAGTTGATTTTCTGTCTTTCCTCCCATCATCTCACTAATACTGAGGCATTAATGTTTAAACCCGGCTCTGTGGTGAAGTGCACAAGGCTATTAGAGACATGTGACAGCGAGCACCAGCTACTCTTGCCTCCCGCTCAAAGCAGGGATAACTTACTCTGTGGTCTTCAGAACCTTGTCCAGGCTGGCTTGGAATACCTACAAAGACAGAGATAACACTGCCTTTCTACTCTCTCTGTGAAATCTTTCCTTGTGTCAACCTGGAGTTTCCCTTGTTGCCTCATGCTTTCGCTGTGACCCTGAGTGGAGAGGCTCTGGAGACCATCCTTGGGCTGCAGCCCAATGAAGCTGGCAACGAACACAGGAGGCAGTAGAGTAGGCCAGCTTTGATGGTACATCTGAAAGTGTCCTATCCTTCTCCTTTTAAAGGAAGATGCCAGAAGCCCTCCACTGATGACAGCTACTGCTTTAGGCACACTCTTCCTGTTACTCATTACAGATTGGCACCAGCAATAGGGTAAGACTTCAAAGTAATCATTATAAAGACTATGACTTCTTCAGGAAGAGTCAAGAGTGTAGTCATTTTCTCTTATAGTAATTTTATCTTACACCACCTTTAGCAAAGTAGCACTCCTGCCCAATTCTTTCATTTTCTCACCTTCAATGATGCCCTACAGCATCAAGGCCCACAGCATAGGTCCACTTGTCAGGAAGGAATTTTCTCTTGTATTTGAATTGGTTCAGTGCTTAATTTCATTGCTATTCCCTTCCTCCCACCTCCATTCCTCCCTCTGACCTTTGTCTTGAGACAAGAGCAGCACACCTTCCTTCTGCCTTCTCTAAGGTATTCACAACCTGGAGTGAAATGGTCCTAGTGGTCGTCCCTCCACCTGACCTGTACCATGGGGCTCTGCAGTAGCTCTGCAAACATCTCTGATTGCACCGCTGCACAAATGAGACCTTCCAAGAGGACAAAGACAACAGCTTGTGGTCAAAAACCACTTCAGCCATTCTAAGCTGACTGGTTCCTATTCATGAACTGGGACTTTCAGGTAAAAAAAACTGAAATCATTGCAATTTCTTCTTGGAGGAGAACATTTCCAAGACTTTTATTGTGTCTATTGACCTACCCTGCTTTTCTGTAGCCCTGCGGCTCTGCAATATTCTGTCTGAAATAAGGGGAGCTGTAATTCACATAGTGTCTGTTTCACAGCCTTTGTGTAGTTAGGGTAAGGGAAGACAACACTGAGGAGGCAAGTTTTCCTCCTTCCAGTTTCCAGTTTTGTCTCTTCTGCCTGAGCTGACAGGGTCATGTAGTTGGCACAGGGTGAAAATGTCCTGTGGATGTAAGGGCAGCATTTTGGCTTCTGTCTGTCGCCGAGCCTGACTCACAAACAGGTTTAACAATCAGGCCAGGGTGAATATTTTGTCAATGTGACACTTTCAGAAAGATAAATAGATCAGTTATTTATTTAAAAGATGTTCTCATTTCATAAATATTTCCATGAAATCTTGAAGAAGCTTAATTATATGGCAATTCTTCACCCCATTGTAGAGAGGCAGGATTATAACTAGCTGCACTTTTCCCTGCTCAGCAGTTCTGTGATTTCTGATCATACCTCTAATTGCTCAGAAGCAGAACCTGCTCTCCTTTAAATGATTGTTAAATGATTCAAGAATCATATTTATCTGGAGCGATTGTTCCACTGATCTTCACAAAAACCCTTGATGGGAAAAGCATCACTCATTTTTTTAAATAGCAGTACTTAAATCTCTTTTATTCCTTCCTTTCACCAAATATGCATCTTCAATAATATAGCAGTGGGTCATTTCTTAATTTTTCTCTAAAGAAATCCATGCTAATTACAGCTTGATTAGATAAGTGGTTAGTGAGAGACACAGTTGCCTGCATAGCCTGGAAGAGCTGTTAGAAAAGGTTTTAGCAATCGAAGCTCACAGGAATATACAGCTTAAACTTCTCAGAATGAGACCAGGCATCCAATCAATATTTGAGCTTATTTGATGACCTTTTCTCCCTGATTTTCAGTTGCTGCCCAGCTAACCAAGAACCTGTGGTATGACCCTTTCTATTTTAATAGGCTTTTTCCCCCCCAAAGATTGATATGAGAATTCTTTTTAATGATGAAAGTCCTTATAACTATTTCACCTCACAATTTCTTTGTTGGACTACAAACAGAATTATAGATGGATAGAGGAACCTGGAGTCTGAATACTTCATCCTGACAAAAGGCCAGGCTCCACTCCCAGCTACATCAGTGCAAATCAGGAGAATTTTTTTCAAATATCAGTGTAGCCACTTCAGTTTTCAGGTGGTAGAAGTCTTAAGATTATTTTCAGGAAGAAAAGCCAAAAATGGTACATGTAAGAATTATCATCCTTTCTATTTATGAGCTACCACTCTTACTTTTCACTGAATAATCCTTTGCTGCTTGATTAAGGATTCAGGTAGCTAGTAGTGGTAGTCTCTGCTAGTTCAACAAAGGGAAAATGCAAAATGCAGTGAAGACTCCCTCTCATTTCCTTTAATCTCCTGCTGAGTTACTACCAGCATGACCCTGAGAGAAGTATTACTTCCTGAATACACAGCCTTGAAGAACAATAAATTTTTCTTTCATGACAGGCTTATTCCTTTGTTGATGAAACGCTGGAGAGCTATTTCATTGTACATAGTGAAGGTGTAATTGGGCTACAGCAGGCTTATTCCTTTAATAGTTTAGGCAATAATTTCATGTCACATTTCAGTACACATGGCTTTCTTTCTGCTAAGCAGAGTGATTACTTTATCAGATCAATTTACCAGTATTTGTATAAAACAGTGTCTTGAAGAGGGAAGTATCCAACTTTACTCCTTTGCCAAGAGGGCAGGATCTGTATGAGACAAGGGAACAGCGCTGCAGCCCTGTACTGCACAGGGTGGTCTGTGGGGGTTTTCAGATCTGGTCATCCAGTCTCTCTCTCCTTTCAAGCCAGAGCAAATTAAACCATTTGCCTTCCCTGCCAGACATTTGTGTACATTTTTCTTATAGAGTCCAGCTCATTCGTCGTGGCCTGAATCTGCAGCCAGGCAAACCTCTCTGTTAGCCTTTTCCCAATGTTGGGGAAATCAGTGCTGATGTCTGCAGAGGAGAAGACATACTGCTGGAAACTGCACCCCATCATGACCAAGAGGTGCCTCCTTATCTCTGAAAAATATTTTTTTCCTAAGTTCTGAACAATATTTATCACTGGCTTTTCAAAAACAACTACTGCTATTCTGACAATCATCTAAATTGGATTGTGCTGAGGAAAAGCTGACCTTCTCCTTTCTCCAGTAAGGTCTTTTATTGGAATTCGATAAATAAAATCAGTCAAAAACCACTTAAAATTCCTCTTAGAATATTTCCCTAGATAGAAGCCAGCGTGAGGAATATTAGACTAAATTCTCTCTTGACATAAATCCATTTAATCTAAATTAATCTACCTCTTGGAGCAATCTGATTATGGCATCAGGTGAAGTATCCTTTTGGCTTGGCATCCAGGACCCAAACTGTACAACATCAGCAGAGAGTTTTTTTGTTGCTATCACTACAGTCAGAGCACCAGCTCTAATTTTAGCACCACACTAATAAATCATCTTGGCAGTGTTGCATGATGAAGATTCACCAATAAAATCTTACTCGGGTTTCCTTACAGTTTTCATTTATAAAATTGATTCAGACAGGAAAATGGAAGATTTTTCATTCAGAACCAAGAGTAATGCTTCTGCAAAGTTTTGAAGGAAATCTATGAAGTTCTGTTTGTATCTCACTTCATTAAACATTGAGGCTGAGTTGCTGTTTGATATTTGTTATAATGGCTTCTTGCTTAAAAACCTGTTGCACAGTCACTTGCAGTACACAATTTCCAGAGAGTTACAACTTTTGGAAAACAGAGTGCTATTTATGTGTGAAGGAGCAGATCAAGTAAAAACACTGAAGTAATACTATCTGCTTGGATATTTTTGCCTAATAAAATTATGAGATCAAATGACAGCCTACAGCGAGGGTTCCCAGTCATTATTAAACTTAATTCTCCTGGATGAAGCAAGACAAACTCTGGCTGGATGTTAGGAAGAAGTTCTTCACAGGAGGAGTGATTAGCCATTAGAATGTGCTGCCCAGGGAGTTGGTGGAGTCACCATCACTGGAGGTGTTTAGGAAGAGATTGGATGAAGTGCTTGGTGCCATGGTTTAGTTGATTAGATGGTGCTGGATGACAGGTTGGACTCGATGATCTTTAAGGTCTTTTCCAACCTGGTTAATTGTATTGTATTGTATTGTATTGTATTGTATTGTATTGTATTGTATTCTATTCTATTCTATTCTATTCTATTCTATTCTACTCTACTCTATTCTATTCTACTGCCTCTCTCTCATCTTTATATTTGACTGTGGAACGTCTTCTTGTTGAGGTCCAGTATTCATGCACATTAGCCACCCTTAGCAGCCTGAGCAAAGTTGATCCTCATCTACTCTATGCCATTGCTTGCCAGCAGGCTTCACTGCTAATCTGCCATGAAGGATGCTTCATTTGCTGCCAGGTGGGTTGCACAGAGGGGTGGTGTTGTCCCCCTTTTCTTGCCCCTATGCAGAAAACAGCAAGCAAACTTTAAAATGGGCAAGTGGAAAAAGGCAGCCTCACATACCATGAACACATTCTGCCTCATTTAGCACCTACATGCACACACACACAAAAAAGGGAAAAAAGTTAATAGAGCTGCCAAACCAATTACATTAGATTAAATTAGATTAGTGAGCCAAAAAAAATTAAGACGTCATGGCAGGCAGGTCTAGGAATGCTGTGGCAAAAGGGAGCATGGGATATTCAGCTCTAAGAAGAAATGAATTTACTCAGTGAGCTACCACTGAAATAAAAATATTTTTAAAATGTCAGATGGAACTAAAACATTTTAGACATATGGTGCATTAACCAAATGTTTAAACATTTGCCTTTAGCTGCATAAATGTAAAACTGATGGAATGTGTTTAGCGAGTGATACAGATAATCTTTAACAGCATTAAACTGCACATGTTCATTGTGGTGCAGGCCAGTTATAAATGCAATGCAGAAACCACATCTCTTTAATCTCATCTGTTGATGCTATCTGCACTCTTCCATTGCTTTGAAAATTGTTGGTCATCTCTGTTTCGGTATTATTTCCCCTGACTGAAATGGTGAACATCGAACAGCAGTAATCAAACTCCTCCAACAGGCAAACCAAGAAATGCTTTGATTTCTTTAATTAGGGAGCTGGTCAGGGTGTCAGAGAGATTTTTTTGCTGCACATACTGTAAATGATCTGAGGAAATCACTGCAGTTCTTTGGGTTTGGGTAGTTTGCCAGATTGCAGAGATAGCCATCTGATAAATCAGAAGTCTTCTATGTCAGCCCCTCTCTGGTTTGTTATAGATGCACCGGGAGTCAAAGGGAGGTTGGACAATTCAAACAATGACTGCAGGAAATACACACTCAGCAGGTGTTCTCAGATGGAAAGCCATCCCTCCCACGACTTTTAAAACTTCAGGGGTTTCCATAAACATCCACTGACTGCCCAAATAGGAAACAAAGTGACAGGAACCCAAGCTCCCCATTGTTATGAGCAAATCTAGGAAGAAAACAGACAGCTTTTCCTGTTGTATAGTAGTTAAACTCTTTCTAAAAATTATGTTCCTTGAAGAGTGCCAAACCAAACAATTTTCTGGATTTTGAAAGTAGATGTCTTGACAATCCTTACTTTAACTGACCATGAAAGCTTCCCAGTGAAACAACTGAGATCTCTACAAATTCTGTGGCTTGAGATGGTGTTCGGGGCTGGAAAAGATTCCTACAGCCTATTACTGAAACCTTCAGGCAGGCACACTGATCTGTTAGGTAGGAAAGGACAGGGGCTGATAAGTCAAAGGGGGGAAATGTAGTTGCTGTGATACATGTCAGAAAGCAAGTGAACTGACTGCAAAGAGGGAAGGAGAGGTTTAAGCTAACCTGTGGCTACACAGTGGCTGCTGTATATCAAAACCATCTGCAGGTGCCTCAAAAACATTTGAGGAAGGCCACTGAGCATAACATGGTAATAACTGGTGGTCTGGGTCAGAAATGCTTTAAGCCTGGTTTTAAAATTGGGCAATATCAGAAAGGTGGTTGCACTGTGTGGCAGTGATGGATTAAGCCTTTTGCTTGGACTGTGATGAGACAGAGCACAATGCTTCCTCAACCGATTTTCCCAGGGAGAAGAAGGAGAAAGCTCAGCACATTGGCAGAGCTGTGCAGGGGGTGCAAGCTCTGAGCAGGGCTGGGAAGCATAGCACAGCTGTGGGCAGGAGCTGCTGTGGGGCTTTGGAACTCTTTGCTGCCTGTTCCAGAACAGTCAACCTCCTCCTCTCTGTTCTCCCCTGGTGCTTAAATATAGGTGTTTCTTTTTGTTGTCAAGATTGTCAGAGGGAAGGTTTGAATTTTGCTGCTAGTTATGCCTTTATCTTCTGCATTTGCTAGGAAAGATCAGAGCGGGAGCTTTTCCTTTCCATTTATCTCACACCATAGCTTTGAACACCATATGGGTGACCTACTTGCTGCAAAGAGCATATGCAGGTACACTGTTTTGGCACACATATGAGCTTCATGAGCAATAGCTTGATTCAACACGATTCCCCAACCAGGGGAGAGCACAGCACGCTCAAGACAAGTTAAAAACCGTTGGCAGTTGTTCTGCAAGTCATTGCCTCCCAGCTGCACTCCTTGAAGCGTGCTGGAGCTGGGGAGCCAGCGGGCTGGCTGGCTAGTGGAGATGTCTGCTCTGCCTGCTCGCAGCAGCCCAGCATGGCCACACGCCCAGACATACTCCTTGTGAAGGCTGTGTGTCTGCAAGTGTGGGCTGAGGCAGAGATGTGGCCTCTCCCTGGGGCACTTGGGGAGACAGCTTCCTCCATGTACCCACTGTAGGTATGGGAGGGCTGGGGTGGGGTGGTGCAGGCCAAGCCCAGCAAGCTCCCGGATGCTTGACACGCTGCTCCTTCCAAGTGACAGAAACATGCCCAGAGTGATTACTCACCTGTCTGAAGCAGAAGATGCCCATATGTACTAGGATAATTTGGCCTCTAGTTGGTTCAGCAGGTTTCCATATCACACTAAGAAGTGTTCAACAACATCAAAACTGGTATTTTTCTACATTTGTATCTGGTTCAGTCAAGGACAACACAAAAAGTAAATGCAAAAGCAAGCTGGCTGTACCTTCTAGGTTTACCTTCAAGAGAGCTAGAGAGAAAGGGAGAGATACCCAGGCAGAGGAGGGAAGCGAGGATCTCCAGAATCAATTTGTCATATTAAACTGTTGCTTCTTCTCTAAGAAAAGTACCTCCTGGGGCTGAGCCTCATCAGATGGGCTACGAGTCACAAGGACTCTGGACCCGCAGGACATCTCTGGTGGTACCCTGGGAGAAGGTGGCAAGCTATGGAGGGTCAGTAGCTAAATAGCAACAATACCAAAAGGCAAATCATGCTCTCATGAGCTTTTTCTTCAGTCTTTTATCCTCTGTTTCTCCTGCTCATGTAATTTTTCAGGGCATTTGGACCAATCCAGAAATGGACCACACAGAAACAATGCGCAAAAATTTAGACCTTGATAGGAGAGGTCACTGCCCAGAGGAACTCAGCAGCTCTGTTTGCCATGCTATCGAACTGCCATTTTGGTTTTCTTCCACCTCTGATCGTCAGTTCATAGCCTGGGATCTCAAAGCAGGTGCAAAGCTGCATAAATGCTGTTGGCTGATAAGGGCACAGCACAAGACTAGTGACAAAAAAGAGCAATCACCTGCCAAGTTTAGATGGCCACTGAACCTTCCTTACAGGTAGGCATTTATTTAGCTCTTGAGAGTGAATCTCTACAGTGACATTCAGAATCTCCTAGATATGGAAATACTGAGCCTAAGACGTGTTACTGTCTTAATCCTAGCTTCTGTGAGCAGTATTTCTGTGTGAATTGGCTTTGTTACTCCAGATCATTGTAGTGCTTTTCACAAACAGCAAAGCAGTGCTAAAGAAACCTATAGAATTTAGAAAGAGACAACTAGAAGCCACTTGTGTGACAGGAATGAGTTTTATGTGAAGATAATAAATTTGGGTGTTACAGACATACTGAAGGAAAACTGCTTTAAAATAGTACATGTGTGGCTCAGAAGTTGTGGCTATCTGCCCATCACTTCCTGCTCTCACTAACTTACCCAGATGTATGTGTGTCTTCTCACTTGGAAAATACTTTCCAACTCCCCTGCCTCTAAGACTGACTGGCCTAAGTCCAAAGTCTCAGTAGTATCATATTTCTGTCTGCATGCCTTAGTATTCACAGCTCAACTAATCATGGCACAGGGTGAGTTAAGAACTTCAGTGTCTGGATTGACAGAAGAACACTGCTGGAGAGTATGTTCTCTGCTTTAATACTAAGCTCCATGTAAGAAGGCAGGGTCAAATCATCTTCGGCCGATGGACATTATCATGTTGTGTACGCAGAGCACTCAGGAGCGAGTGATTCTTTTACCATTGGTTGGTCACATTGTGTGCACAGCAGGTGGTATGTGATGCTGGTCAGTGGGGTGGATGGCACTTGATCTGCTGTCCAACCAATATGATATGTCCACAAAGTATGGTGAGAGGAACATCTTCTTTTTAATGAATGTGGGCCCTGCTTTACTGATGTTCTAGCAGGTTCACAACTGTACCTCTGAGGTGCGATGTTTCAGCAGCTGAAGCAACTCCATGATGCAGAACCCATCTTGCTATGGCAACTGTTACATTTACAGCAGGGACAAAAGCTGTACACCACTTGCCTGGGAGCTTGTAGGTTGAATTAAAACATTGGGATGACAGTACCAGCAAGATGACTTCCCTTCCTGAAACACAGTTGTCTTCTTTTTTTTTTCCCCTAAATGGTTTTTCTGTTTCACCCACTGACCACCAGAAGCAGCTCCCAGTGTGACAGTAAGTCTGTAAATAGAATTGTATTTCTCACACTGAACCTGAAGAAATCTGTGACCCTCACTAGGCTCTGGGGCTGTTGCAGGTAGATAACATTCTTCTTCATCACTATTCAGGTCTCAAAGTGTACAGTGGTATAGTGGCAGTTCTGATTCATCATAGCATAATGCATCTTCAAACACAGTCACCTTCCCCTCACTGTAGCTCCTTGTCTTTGCTTGAGCACCTTCCTTCTTTAAAAATAGTAAAGATCTTGGAGAGTTAACAAATCAGGAAGCATACATTTTGCGGCTGTCTTTAACGGGAAGCTATTGTGTGATGGCAAAGCAGCTAAATTGGGCCAAAATCAAGATCAATTAACTCAGAGAGACACATGAATTAGCAGTGATGACATCAGAAATATTGGTCTTACTTCCATGAAGGTGAAGATATCTCTGTTTCCACAACTGAAAAATCAAGATGAAAGGGTCTGCCACTATTTACAGGGCTGCCTGCTTGCTTACTATGGGAGAAGTGACACTACAGCAAGCAGAACTAGGATAGGAAGGGTTTGCTAAAGCAAAAAAGTCCAATTAACAAAGGACACTTGGAATATCTGTAAAAAAGAGGTACTTAGAATAGAACAGAATAGAATAGAATAGAATTAATCAGGTTGGAAGAGACCTTCAAGATCATTGTGTCCAACCTATCATCCAATACCATCTAATCAACTAAACCATGGCACCAAGCACCCCATCAAGTCTCCTTCTAAACACCTCCAGTGATGGTGACTCCACCACCTCCCTGGGCAGCCCATTCCAATGGCCAATCACTCTCTCTATGAAGAATTTCTCCCTAACATCCAGCCTAAACCTCCCCTGGCACAGTTTGAGAGTGTGTCCTCTTGTTCTGGTGCTGGTTGCCTGGGAGAGCTTTCTCTGTTAGAGAAGCCATTTCTTCAGAAGGTGTGGGGTTTTTTTGAGACACTCTAGGTAATATAAAGAGTTTATTGAGAGGGATCACAGTATCTTATTTGTACAATGGCACATCACTGTATTGCTTGCTTGGGTCTTTGGAGCTTTTGACACATCAGCCTTGATATGCATAAGTTTATTGCTTCTTTTATTATGTTGATGGCCACGAATTCCTAACTCCTTTGAACTAGATTTTTGAAAAGACCAGTGGAAAAGTGCTCTCAGTAGACATCTGTTAAGAGTGTGAGACACAAGAAAGGAAACTTTGCTGTCAGCACAGTCTTCTTTGTTCAGAGAAATCTAACTAGTCATCTCCTGTACTTGGAGCTGTCTTGTCAGCTAGGTATTGTGTCTCTTCTACTGAGCAAAATCAGACTGACTTGTGTGTTACTAATTCCCAGAAGAAACCGGCGCCTTTATGCTTGAACCAGTTCTCAAAGTGTTACCATTTTGGAGGTTTATTTTACATTCCATGCTGGATTTGTGATTTTCATTTCCCTTACCTGGCTCCTCAGTGTAGGGTCCCTTCACCCCCTTTGTCATCTTCCTCCACGTGGTATGGACACTGTTAGGGTTTCTTCTCCATGCACAGCACACACAACGGCTCCGCAGCCGGCGTTTGCCTGGAGGAATGCCAGCGCTGTGTCTGAAATCACTGAGACAAGAACAAAGATATCAAAAGACTGCCAAATAATGCAGAAGGGAGCTGAAAGAGATACTCTGAGGGAGCTGAATGAGATGTTCTAAGACAATATTTCAAGTCAGCCCAAGATCTCTGCTACTATGTTTAAATTGTATTTTGTATCAGACTGCAATCCAGGTGAGGCTAAGTCAGACTGCAGGATGCAGAAATGAGTTTCTAAGGCTATCTCTATCCTCACATTTATATACTGTAATCTTCAGGTGGCTATTCTTGACCAGGTCAAGACATGTCTTTGAGGTCAGTAGCCAACCCTCTGCTGATTGCTTCAGAAGGGAGGCAGATTGCTGCACAGTCTCCTTTTCCACTCTTTTCTGATAAAACCATTAGTGCTCTTCATGAGCAGGCTGTGCCAGTATGTGAACCATTAACCTTAATCCATTTGACATTCTCCTTTCCATGTTTTAATTATATTTACAGCTTTCCAGGAGATTCTTAGCCTTTTTCTCTTTACTGTGGGCTTTTCTCAGCGGAGCCCAGCTTCACTTCAGTTTCTCCTGCATGTATTTAGATGTATGTGCAATGTACCACTCTCGTGGCCACAAGATTTGCCTTGTAAGAACTTATTTGAAAAATAGGAATGTAAGTATGTATCTATAGTTTTAGTTCCAGGGCACTTACCTACTAGCAAATTTTCTGAGTCCTTTACATAAAACCACAATAAACAACCCCCCAAAAATCTAATCAGTGCTGAAGGCTGTCCAACAGAAATGGCTCTTGCACTGTTTGCAGCTTGACATTGATTCTCCCTTGGTTTCTAGACCCTGCTCTTTGTGATGTGGCTGCATCTCACTGTTGCCGTATCCCAAAGTAGAGCCATGTATATTTATTTCTTCACACAGACACTGAGCTTGAGATAAAAGGCATCTGGCTTACAGTGTAGAAATCTAGCTCACAGAGGTGTGAAAAGAAAAGATAATTAGTTCCACGAAACTGAAGGGCCTTGTCAGTGGGCAGTGGTTCACACCTACCAGAAGAACTCTCTTCTGTCACTGCAAAGGCCAAAGGCTCCATCCGTGCTCATTGATGGTGCAGGCTTCTGCCATCATTCTAATCCTCAAAGGCCAAAACCCAAAGCAGCTCAATCTGACTTGAGTCATTCTGTGGCTGTAAAAAAACTGAATGCAGTTTATTGTGCTATCACAGATGCCCTTGGTACCTCTTTCTCTTTGGCCAACCTTCCAAAAGGGATGGGTCCTCTGGGAACAGGGGGCCTCATCTGGCAGCCTCATCGGGTTGCTCTGGGTACCCAAAAGCATCTCAAAAGACAAGACATGCCCATTTGCAGCTAAATTAATTGAGACAGGTTATGTCTGCCTTATACTGATGAAGAAAATGGTTTAACCTCTGCTAACAGAGATAACCCAACTAGACCAGAGCTCACACAGGCTCAGTTTCCCTGCAGATCTCTCTTACATAACTTTTTGAAGGGCTATAGTTTTTTACTTCCTGGCTGCTAATGTTAATAGTGGCATGACAGAAGCCATACCAAGTCATACCTGGGTTTCTCTGAGAGCCTAGAAGTTGTTAACACGGGACTTTGCTCCATTATTTCACAGAAACATGGCTTATGGGTCTGTCAGCAGAATCACAGATGATCGTATTAAAAGAGATTCATTGTCAGTATTGCTCACTACCATGCTTCCAGGTAGCATTTTTTTGTACCTGCTCTCAACCTGGGAGTCATTAAAACATTCTGCTGAAGTGAATTCTGTTCTTTATCTTTCATAAACCCAGGGACAGCCTATGCCTGTATTCCTGTAACACACTTTTTCTTCTCTGCATATAGAATGTCTGCTGTCCCTCCATCCTCCAAAGTCAAGGCACCTCTCAGCCTTTCATATCACATCAGTGATGCAGGGAGGTAAAGCAATGCCATTTAATGAGGAGGAACTAAAATCCAGTGGGAAGAAAACTGAGAAAAGAGACATTCAAATTAATTCCCAACCAAATTCCCAACTTTGATGGTGATCTTTTATTGGGATTAATGAAAGAGGCTGAAATGATCAATAGGTGAGTAGAACGTCAAACAGTCAGATCAATGACTCATGTCCTTTGGCACCCTTGTGTGTGTAGGGAAGAGTGAAGACATTTCTGTAGTGAAGACCATAAGAACAAGACAAACACACATGGTATTGGAGGCAGCATTCAGCTGTTTTCAGCTCAGGGGGTTTTCTGTACAAGAAACGTCTATTACTGCCTCTCCCATCAATTTGTCAGGTGTTTGGTGAAACCAAGTTAAAAATTTCATGCACAAAACCCTTTAGCAAAGAAGGAGCCCTTATTGTCTAGACTCCCTTTACCCATGTTTGTCATCTCCTTCAAAGGCCTGTCATAGAATTCTAAGGCAGGAATTACCTTTATAAAAGCTGTGCTGACTTCCAAAAATACATTACATGTATTCAGGCATTGCCTATTTCTATTTTTGCTATAATTCCCACTAATTTGTCTTGTAACCACGTCAATCTTGGATGTCAAGATCTTGTCTCCCTCAGTCTCCTCTACAGAAAGGGAGGAGTTTGTAACTTTCCAGTTTCACAGTGGTTTTAAGGGAGAACATATAGTTATCACAGCTGACCACCCAACAAATTAACTGAATGGTTCAGGATTCAGATTTTTAATCTTCATACATTCATCTTGACAATATCTGAATGCCTTGTACTGATGTCTTAAATGATGTATTTAACCTCTCTCATGTGGTGTTTACTTTTCCCTCCTCTGGAGAGAAGTATGTTCCCTGGAATGTCTTCTTTTGGTACAGCTGTATCAGTTTGGGTTGTTTTTTTTTTTTTTTGCTTCGTTTTCTTTGGGAAAAAAAAAAAGCATATATTGCTCTGTATTTGTTTTAGAGAAGACAAGGTTAGAGAAACAAGGACCTTAAGTCTTGAGGCAGCTCATTCCACAGTTTCAGGCTGACCAATTCTGTAGTCATTTTAGATCCGCTCAGGCTGAAGCTAAGCATAATGGGACTAAGGCAAACTTCTGTCCTTTACTAGACGCAGTGGGGAACACAGTGGTCAAGGATGAACAGAAGGCTGAGCTACTCAACACCTTTTTTGCCTCAGTCTCTAGTAGTAGCACCAGTTGTTCACTGGATGTCCAGCCCTCTGAACAGGAAGATAGGGATAGGGAGCAGAATGAAGCCCCCATGTAAGAGTGGCTGACAAAACTGGGGTTGTTCAGCCTAGAGGAAAAGAGAAGGGGAGAACTTACAAATCTCTGCAACTACCTGAAAGGAGGTTGTAGTGTTGGCTTCTTCTCCCTAATAACAAGTGAGAGGACTGAGAGGAAATGGCCTCAAGGTGCATCAGGGGAGTTTTAGACTGGATATTGGAAGGAACTTCCTCACTTGAAAGGACTATCAAACACTGGAACAGGGTTCCAAAGGTGGTGGTTGAAACCCTGTCCTTGGATGTGTTTAAAGGATGCATATATGTGGTGCTAAGGGACATGATTTAGCAGCTAAGGGACATGATTTATCTGACTTGGTAGAGTCAGATAATGGTTGGACTTGATGATCTTAAAGGTCTTTTCCAACTGGAGCAATTCCATGATTCTATTCTAGCACATAATGCAACAAAGCACTCACTAGGAATTTGGTATGAAGGGAGAGCATCTAAGCTTGCTGGTGGACTCATAGATCTATTCAGGCATGCATCCAGTGTTAGACTCTTGCTTTACTTTAGGCTGTAATTTCAGGGGGCTCAGTTAATTCATAGGTACCCAAAGAGTTTTAAAGTCTCAAACAATTCAGAAACTCCCTAATGACCCCAGACAGCTTCATAAAGCAAGCAAGCACTGGAAAAGTAATAGCAACTGTAATAGCTGCAGAACATTTCTGAGTCCTCCTTCAGAGCATGCAGCCAGACAGGGTTAGCTGGGTCATTCACTGCACAGGGTACACCAAGACAGCAGCTACAGCTGAGCTCTTTTGCAAACTGCAGAGCTGACTCCAATGTATTGCTCTTTACTCCCACCTGAGCCTGTTATAGGAGGGCTGTGCAGTTTAATATGAGATAAACTAGGTTTTTGTTCCTTCAGATCCCTAGAACAGTGAAGCCACTATTGTGCTGCTGTCAGCATCCCCCCTGGCTCCTTGGCCTGGTTACAGCTCGGGTAGCTGCAATCTGCCTACTTACTGTCTCCCTAGTGTTCCTGTTGGCAGCATCATTCCTTTCCCACTTCTTGTCCTAATTTAGTTGGGTTATCTTGCTGTGCACTGTTAAATGCTACCGCAATCCATATCAGAGGTGGCTACATGTCAGGTTTGGGTGAAGTAATCTCTCATTAGGGAAGCCTGATCTTCCAGGCTTCACTCCTGTGAATAATCCAGAAGCGTGTAATTAGGGCTTCCTGAGGTCCAGTGCTACCACTGGGTGATGCACTCAGAAGAATAACATCACTCAAGGGACCTAGAGCTTTATATGCACATCTACACAACCGCCTTGCTGCAAATGTGAAGGCTTTGTTTAAATTTGTTGTTTCAAATCAATTTCAAAATGAACTTAATATTTGGTAGGAAAAAAGTGAGAAAACGAAGGGATTTACCTTGCTCATTCTGAAGCCAGTAAAATCTTTGAGCTCTGAACACTTTTGTATGCTGAACTATGATACCCACAGCCTTTCAGCTCAGTTTGTGTTCAGTGGAAGCCAAAATTAAAAATGCAGTCCACTGGGCTTTTGAATGTAGGAGCAGAAGCAAGGAGCAGGGAGGTCATTCTCCCCCTGTACGCCACGCTGGTTAGGCCACACCTTGAGTCCTCTGTCCAGTTCTGGGCCCCTCTGTTTAGGAGAGATGTTGACTTGCTGGAACGAGTCCACGGAAGGGCAACAAAGCTGGGGAGGGGTTTGGAGCACAGCCCTGTGAGGAGAGGCTGAGGGAGCTGGGGTTGCTTAGCCTGGAGAAGAGGAGACTCAGGGGTGACCTTATTGCTGTCTACAACTACCTGAAGGGAAGTTGTAGCCAGGTGGGGGTTGGTCTGTTCTCCCAGACAACCAGCGCCAGAACAAGAGGACACAGTCTCACGCTGTGCCAGGGGAGGTTTAGGCTGGATATTAGGAAGAAATTCTTCATAGAGAGAGTGATTGGCCATTGGAATGTGTTGCCTGGGCAGGTGGTGGAGTCACCATCACTGGAGATGTTTAGGAGGAGACTTGATGGGGTGCTTGGTGCCATGGTTTAGTTGATTAGATGGTGTTGGGTTGGACTCGATGATCTCGAAGGTCTCTTCCAACCTGGTTTATTGCATTGTATTGTATTGTATTGTATTGTATTCTACTTCTATTCTATTCTATTCTATTCTATTCTATTCTATTCTATTCTATTCTATTCTATTCTATTCTATTCTACTCTACTCTACTCTACTCTATTCTAAATGGATTAAAACTGGTGGAGCAGAGACTCCACTCTTCTGAGGAGTTTTGCACAGATCTACAAGCTGGAAGGATGTTGATCAAAAACTTTCAGAAAATGATTTTGAAATAAATAGCAATAAATCTGTTTTATCACCAGGCATTCATTTTTCATCCCTTATATGGCCTCTGGGATAAGTAACCCTTCTGTGACGTGTCAAGAGATAGGCATCCCAGAGAGCAAACTGCTCCCATCTGAAGAAAAGATCTAAGGCAGAGAAGTTAAGTTATCCCTAGGGCTACCTTTTGCTCTCTGGAGTATGACCACCCTAAGTAAATAGCTGGGAAGGCATCTGAATTTCCTGCATGTGAAGTGAAAACAGAACCTTGATTTGTCTTTCTGGAGCAACGAAACGTATTAGCTGTTTCACCCAACAGGAAATGCATGCAGCAGATGTGCAGGTATTTAAAAACCACACAGCTTTAAGGTTAAGTTATACATGGTGAGCTATATATGTTTTCAAATGCAGTCAATATATCTATACTGGTAGGAGGCTTTTAGGTTTTGATATACTGCTCTGATGATTGGCAGTGTAGGGTGAAATGCATCCTTAACCACTGCAATGTCGAAGTAATGCCCACAAATCATTCAGTGCCCATCACTGGCAGATAGTAAATATTTTATACCTTATTGAAAAATAATATTTCTTCTCCTTGAGATTGCTCATGTGTTCCCTTTGGGCAACTCTCAGAATAGCCTTCAGGGATTCATAAAAACTAATAGTTCCCTTTATGCTTTTAAAGCTTTTGTCACATGGGATCCCCAAAGCACTTCCATGGCAGAAATCCTAGTTGCTAGGTTTGAAAGATGAATACACATTAAGGAGAACACAAGAGGAGAAAAAATTCTTCTCCCTGTTCCAGCAGGAAGATGTCACCCATGCTGTTTGCAGGACAGCCACTAGCATGGGTGGCCTCTCTGCAGAGGTGCCATGGAAGAACAGGGAAGGTAGAATCATAGAATCATTAAGGTTGGAAAAGACCTCTGAGCTCATCAAGTTCAACCATTAAGCTAACACTGACAAGTCCACTGCTAAACCATGTCCCCAAGCACCACATCTAGATGCTTTTTGAACTCTGAAAAGTATCTGTTGCATCATACCAGGTAAGACTGACACTGAGCAGGATTTCTGCAGTGACATTCAGGCCAGCCCATGGGTTCTATAGATGGAGAAGATAAGATCACACTGTCCATAAATAATTCCTTACCCCTGTCTGTTGCCAAAATGATTTCCATTCAGTGGCTGGCATTGCCAGGACAGTCCCTGCTCTTTGTGGACTGGGGAGGAGGGAGGAAGCCAAACCATTCTTATGCTATAACCCTCACAAAGAAGTTTCACAGTGCTGTGTGCTTTTAGCTGCTACTCTTGATGATGCGGGCCCCAAGTTTCATTTGCCATACTTATGGTTTTGAGAAACAGCAGTGTGTCATTATGTCCCTAGAAGCTGGAGATTGTAAAGGGGAGAAGTAGTAATAATAATAATAATAATAATAATAATAATAATAATAATAATAATAATAATAATAATAATAATAATAATAATAATAATAATAATAATAATCTGGATATTATAAAGGGGAGAAATAATAATAATAACAATAATAATAATAATGATGTATGATGATTAGGTAGCTTCCAGAACACTGTTCATGAAAGCAATTTAACATCCTGCCCTTGAGCTATTCCTGCAAACAAAATTTCCAGCATTTATTCTTCCCTTTCTATTGTCTAATGGAGTGTTGAGCCA
Source organism: Dryobates pubescens (assembly GCF_014839835.1). Lineage (NCBI taxonomy): Eukaryota > Metazoa > Chordata > Aves > Piciformes > Picidae > Dryobates > Dryobates pubescens. The sequence continues at coordinate 13,003,263 of NC_071625.1, read as the reverse complement.
GCAAGACAGCTGGGAAGTTTGAGTTTCTGCCCGCACAATGGCAGCAGTGTCAGTGCTGCTGAAATTAACGCTGCATTTTTTCCTGCTCATGAGGGAAAAAACATCTTCCTAACCTTTGAAAAATCTAGCATGTGGTCAGAGATCTTAGGTTCCTCCTCTAGTTTTGTTCAAACAAAGTTGATTAAAAAAATCCAATTTTCTGTCATTCAGAGAGCCAGTGATATTCAAGTATTGGTATCATGGAGGGCCATGTGATCTCACAGTGCATGGAAGGATAAGCACAATGGATCACTGGTTGGCTAATGGGGGCATTAGCACTGCATAAAAACTGAAAAGAAGCATCAGCATAGCTTTATAAATATTTCCAAGCTAGGCTGACACAGTGCTAGCTGATAATGTTACTTGAAAGGTACATCCTGCTCTGGGTTGCACTTAGCCAAGGAATTTCATCATGCCCTGTGCAGCTGAAAGGGAGGCCAGGATCCAGCCCATTTTATTACACAGCTAATTGCTGTTCAGCAGAGGGGTTTGTGATTCATTTATCAGCCAATGCACACACAAACTGCATCCAAACATCAGGCACGTGAATTGGCACTTTTGGACCTGAGCTTCTACACAAAGGAGTTTTGCACAGACTTGCAATATCCATTTCGACCTCTCTGTCTTTTATGCTAATAGCACATGTTAAGCATAAGCCCAGCTTTTAAAATACAAGTGTCCCTCCTGAGGATCTCTTCTAAAAATCTCAGACTTCTCAACGGTGGGAAGCAATGTTTTTCTATTTAAGGGAAGGAGGGAGGCAGGTAAGGAGGAGTGAGTACTCAGCTCCTTGGATATGGAAGGCACATGTAAATGCAAGATACCATTTATCATTATTTGATATATAGCAAAACATAGTCATTTCATTTAGCAGCAGGTTTTAAGAAGATTAAACATGCTAGGAAAATTGTTTTAAAATAACAATGTAACAGAATATGGTAAACTATTTTGCAGTAGGCTGTCATGTCACGTCACCATAATTCTTCAATATTTAATTAAAACCTGCAACAGCTTAATATTCAGGTCCTGTCAAGAACACTAATTGGATACAGGGACCAGCTGCTGGAGAAGTTTGGATGTCAACTTCAAATGGTAATGAGTGGTTCACATTGGCTTGTGGGTGCACATTCAGAGCACTCAATCACCATGGACTGGTGGAAAAGGCTGGGTTTGTTTATAATAAGAGTCTTGGCATTTTAACCAGGAAAAAACCCTATCTTTAATGGCAAGATACAATAATTCTATTTAAATAGAAACTGGATTATTTTTACAGTAATTCTCAGTTTAACTCTCTGTGATAGAAAGTTGTTTCTTGGAGAGGGTAATACTCACTGCTCTCCTTGGTCTTAGGCACCTTTGCTCCTGCATGCCCAACAGACCCTCAATTTGCCCCCTCTGAGATTGAGCTCTTTTAAGGTGAGGATGAGTATTTCAGGTCACTAGTCCTTTTTTTAACACTGCAATCATTGTGCTGGGCTGAGTGACCACCAGATCATAGAATCATAGAATCACTAAGGTTGGAAAAGACCTCAGAGATCATCAAGTCCAACCTATCACCCAAGACTTCATGACTAACCAAACCATGGCTTCAAGTGCCACGTCCAGTCCCCTCTTGAACACCTCCAGGGACGGTGACTCCACCACCTCCCTGGGCAACACATTCCAATGGCCAATCACTCTCTCTATGAAGAATTTCTTCGTAACATCCAGCCTAAACCTCCCCTGGCACAGCTTGAGACTGTGTCCTCTTGTGCTGGTGCTGGTTGCCTGGGAGAAGAGACCAACCCCCACCTGGCTACAACCTCCCTTCAGGTAGTTGTAGAGAGCAATAAGGTCTCCCCTGAGCATCCTCTTCTCCAGGCTAAAGAACCCCAGCTCCCTCAGCCTCTCCTCACAGGGCTGTGCTCCAGACCTCTTCCCAGCCTTGTTGCCCTTCTCTGAATACGTTCAAGTGTCTCAATGTCCTTCTTAAATTGAAGGGCCCAGAACTGGACACAGGACTCAAGGTGTGGCTTAACCCGTGCTGAATACAGGGGCACATCAGGCTGCCTACGTACATGAGTTTGGGAGCTGTAGTATCCTTTGGAGCGGGGCCAGCCACACTGGCCAAATTTCATGCTGAATAATGGAAGCCCTGACATTAAATGTGTTACAATGAATCACACACCTATTCAGGGTGATACTTTACAGGTCTCAGAGCTGTGGATTTCATTAAAAAATAAGTTTTAAGTGACAAGTGCTTCGTACAGCTCATTTGTAAACTCCCAAGTACTGGGTACTGCAAAGTTCCAGTGTTTATCAGAACACAGAACACTTTCAAATTGCTCAGGAATAGAAATAAAAAAAAAGTTTTAAATGATGGAAGCTGGCATAATGGGGATTTATAAATATTGTGTTAGCAGAGCAAGCAGGCTGTGTAATTCTCTTTGCAGCATTATAAAAGACTCACAGTAAAAGAAGGTCTCTTCTCTAGTAAATTGTTAGGATTTTTTTCCACCACTGATTTATACTGAAGTGCTGAACTGCCACACTTTTGTTGCTAGCTAGCAATTAAGATGAAAGCACAGTCCTCTCCGAGAGTGGCATTCATTCAGGTGATACAGAGATCTCACAGAGTTTGGCTTCTACTCAGTAGTTGTTTGCAAAAGAATAGAGACGAGCTGTACTTGATGACATTGCCTGAAAAAGAAATTAATAATAATAATAATAAAAGCCAATAAAAAAGACTGGAAATATTTGCCTTACAAAGAGATAAGAAATGGGTTTCTCATGGAGCCAGTGTTGTGCTATATGGAAGCTAATATAGGAAATTCAGAGGAGATGCAAATTCTGTATGTTAGGCAAATTAGAGATAGTTGAATTAAACATGAATAAGTGGCTGGCACTGTGCAGCTTCTGTCGGAGTTCTCCAGCTGATGCTGATTCCGATTCTGCTCTCATTGCTGTTTAAGAAGGTTCTTCTGTGGCTTAATCCTGTGAGTACTTCAACTGCAAGGACATCAAGACTTCTCATGACGCAGAATAAGGAAATGCCTCTCCTGAGCAGGGGGATGTACCCAAATGCAGCAGGAATCCTGGCCCTGGGACTTGCTCCCAGCTCCTCTGAGACTGTTAAGTACCTCTGCCTGGGGTCTTGGTGGTGTAGCTCTGGCCCTGGGGAGATCTGCTGAGCCTTATGGCTTTTGTTCAGCAGTTGGGAGATACATCTACCCAAGCAGGGCAGAAGCCATGTGTTGTGCTTGGCTTAAAGCTCTTTGCAAGCCTAGTCTGGAGAGTGATGCTGGACAAGTTGCTACTCCAAGTGACACACTCAGTGTTCGTCCTGGTTATATCATATTTTCTGTCTTGGCAGTGCTTGTACAGGGTCCCTCTGCAGCCCAGTGGCATGCCTGCTGTGGGGAAGGAGAGAAACTGTCAACCTCGGGATGTAGAATGAACATCCACAGGTCTGGGTAATGAGCTTCCTCCAAGCTTTTATCCCATACTAAATTCACTGGAGGAAGAACAGCATCCTTCCAGGCTCTGATTCGACACCAGGTGGTAAATACCTCATTCTTTCAGAGCTTGTTCTGCCACAGAGAACAGTGTTCCTCTGCGTTAGATTAGTGTACATCTTCCACATGCAATTTCTGTTAATTTAATGAATTATTTAGCAGTGCCTTGTTCACAGGCTCGTGCCAACACGGTAATGGAATTCTGTACCGGCTATGGGTATAGCCAGATGTTCACATTCTTGCTCCCTCTCTCTCTGCACAGACTTTATGCAAATTGCAGGAAGAACAGCGCTGCCATCGCTACCTTCTCCGTTAATAAATCCTACAACGGACTCCATGCCTGCACAAAACAACCCACAAGGGACGAGCTGTTGGGTGTGATCCTTAGTCTTTGTGATTAACAGTGGGAGGGTAAGGGCCACCAGGGTCATTTCTTCACTCACCCGTTGCTGCTGATGTAAACTGGTGCAAGTGCAGTCGGTGGATTTACACCGAAGCGCTGTCAGGGGAGAAATGAGCTCATCAAACTCAGCTGGGATTCAGGAATAATTAGATAAGCTACAAAGTTAAAGGATGATCAGAAGGTGATGACAGAAGCACAGTAGGAAGTCCTGAGCTGTTGTTCTTGACAGTTTTACAGAAAGGTTTTTCCTTTCTATTTATTTGTTTTTCCCCCTCGGGATAGTTTTTTTCAGCTTTGGTGCAGTTTTACAGAGCACCTACGAAGAGAAGAGCTGGCCTCACTCTCGCCCTGTTTCCACTATTCAGTCTCCTCCTCAGAGATTTTACTGGTGATTTACACTTGCAGAAGTGAGAGGAGATTCAAGCTGTGCTCATGCAATTTTACTGAACAGAGCAGAGAGGCCAGCAGAAGTGAACTTGGTGGATTTGGGGACTCGGGCTGTTTCCGCACAGCTGTGCTCCCTGCTTGGCCATTCAAACTGCTCCAGTGTGAGACAAAGCAGATGCAGCCACTTTGGAGTCAGAGCAATTTAAGCCCAGGGATGCTTTTCAACTCATAATGACACTCCTGCTTTGTATTTAAATATGAGCCTTACTTCTGAAAACATCATTGCAGCACTTCAGCACGTGCTTAAGCGTTTTTCTGATGCGGGTCCTTGGTTTGGTAGCATTTTACATATGAGGTCAGAGTTAATAAACATCAGGCCCACTGCACAACAGTGTGGGAATTACCCATTTATAGAGAACTAGAAATGTCTTTTATAATTCAAGTCTCTGAGAAGAAGGATAATTGTGCCATTTTGCACTGTTGCATGGGAGGAAACAAAAGCAAGTTATGCATTTGCATGCTCTGCACTTTTTAGCTCTATGTTTTGTTTTATAAGTTGTTCCAGGTTTTGGGGGGGATTGAAATCCACCTGATGCTGGTGGATATGCTTCCTATAAAGCAAAGTCTTGCATCCTGTCGTAGCCATGGGCTTTTGTGGAAGTATTGTGTTTGCTACAGACACCATCTGTGGTCCTGCTCTCCCCAGTGCTGATTAATTACAGGCTAACTTCACATCCTGGCACAGGGATGGATGACGGGGGATGGATGATCTCTGGCCAGAGTGATCTCTGCTTTCTGGTCACTTGAGTCGCCTTGCCAATGAGGCTGTGTTTCTGTTTACTCAGTTAATGAGGATCAACTTACCAAACGCATGGCAGGGATTCAGCATGCATTACCAGCTAATAGAGATAATGGAGTGGAAGGAAAACTAGTTTCTGATGTCACAAAATATCTCTCCTGCAAAAGCATTCTGAGTATAATGGTTAGCATTTCATTTAGCACTTACAGAGATTTGTGTACCAGTTAATATGTATTGTTTGTGAAATTAGAGTGACATAATAATTGCTTGCAGATACATTCCTATTATATTGGGTGAAGCCTTCTTCTCTCTCGTCTATCCAGTTTTACTAATTGTGCAAACACACCATCAGACATCTGCTGCCAGAATTTGAGTATCTGCTTTTCTGTCTCAAACATCTAGACTACCAAGCAAACAGCCAAATCTTTTTCCTTCTTATTTTTTCTTTCTTTTGTGATCCCTCCACCCCACCCCCAAAACCTAAACACTGAGATCTGTGGGAGTTCAAGACTGAGTGATATTTCAACTTAGGCAGCTCAGCCGTGCTATAGCACATATGTAGCAGATCAATAGATAAATGCCAGGAAAGGACACTCAGAGCGTGTCCTAGACATGGTAGGAGCACTAAAACTTTCTGGTTTACATTGTGCAGACTTTCTTCAGCATCTGTTGGCAGGCATCTCTGGCAATACTAAAAATGTGCCAATTTGGGAAAACCACTGGCTAACTAACACTGTTTACCTGGTGGTTTGACCATCCATCTTCTGATTTAACAAGTGTTCATCAGTGTGGATATTTACTTTTAAAAAAGCAGACTCAACAGCTTCCTTCTCTCTCTCTCTTTCTCTCTTTCTCTCTCTCTTTCTTTCTCTTTCTCCCTTTCTTTCCTTCCTTTCTTCCTCTCTTCCTGTCTTCTTTTCTTCCTTCTCCTTCTCTTTCCCTCTTTCCCTTTCTTTCTTTTTTATTCTTTTCTTTCTTTTTCTTTTCTCTCTTTCTCTCTCTCCTCCCTCCCTCTCTGCCTCCCTCCCTCCCTCCCTTCCTTCCTTCCTTCCTTCCTTCCTTCCTTCCTTCCTTCCTTCCTTCCTTCCTTCCTTCCTTCCTTCCTTCCTTCCTTCCTTCCTTCCTTCCTTCCTTCCTTCCTTTCCTTCTTTCTTTCCTTCTTCCTTCCTTCCTTCCTTCCTTCCTTCCTTCCTTCCTTCCTTCCTTCCTTCCTTCCTTCCTTCCTTCCTTCCTTCCTTCCTTCCTTCCTTCCTTCCTTCCTTCCTTCCTTCCTTCCTTCCTTCCTTTCCTTCTTTCTTTCCTTCTTCCTTTCTTCCTTCCTTCCTTCCTTCCTTCCTTCCTTCCTTCCTTCCTTCCTTCCTTCCTTCCTTCCTTCCTTCCTTCCTTCCTTCCTTCCTTCCTTCCTTCCTTCCTTTCTTTCTTTCTTTCTTTCTTTCTTTCTCTTTCTTTCTTTCTTTCTTTCTTTCTTTCTTTCTTTCTTTCTTTCTTTCTTTCTTTCTTTCTTTCTTTCTTTCTTTCCTTCTTTCCTTCTTTCCTTCTTTCTTTCCTTCTTTCTTTCCTTCTTTCTTTCCTTCTTTCCTTCTTCTTTCCTTCTTTCCTTCCTTCTTTCCTTCTTTCTTTCTTTCTTTCCTTCTTCCTTTCTTCCTTCCTTCCTTCCTTTCTTCCTTTCTTCCTTCTTTCCCCCCTAGTAAGTCCTCTTATCAATTTCAGCTAGCATTTCACTCACAGGTATGTTTTCATTTCCAGCATGGAATGAATAAGAGGAAAACAGAAATACATTGGGGAAAAATAAACAGTACTTCCCTCTTTATGTACAGAAACAAATAGTGTTTAAAAATCTTTTTGCCTTTTACTTCAGTAGACTAAAATCCTAGAAGCTTCTTATATGTGCTGGTTGACTAAAAATAGAGAGCATATATCACATCATTTATACAAAAACTGCCTGCACAGCCTGTACAGTCCCCAAGCTGCTGGAGGCAGGGAGGATACTTAGTGGCACTACCAGTATATGTGGCTGTCCTCTTCCTTTTTCTCAGAAACAGGATATTGGACAACACACTCCTTTGAGCTGATGTGTTATGACCACAGTTGGCTTCTTTCCCGGCCAATGCACCAGAGGACACAGTCTCAAGTTGCGCCAGGGGAAGTTTAGGCTGGAGGTGAGGAGAAAGTTCTTCACTGAGAAGAGTTGTTAGCCATTGGAATGTGCTGCCCAGGGAGGTGGTGGAGTCACTGTCCCTGGAGGTGTTCAAGAGGGGATTGGACGTGGCACTTGGTGCCATGGTTTAGTCATGGGGTCTGTGGTGAGAGGTTGGACTTGATGATCTTTGAGGTCTCTTCCAACCTTGGTGATTCTGTGTGATTCTTTAGCTCAAGTGTGCAAGTTGCTGGTCAGGATCCTGGCAACTGTTTTGGTACCTGTAATGTTTTTTGAAGTATTAACAAAAAGAAAACTAGAAAGAGACTAGAAAATAAAGCACTAAACTTCAGAGTTTGCATGCTGTGTGGGGTGTACTTTGCTTCAGTTTGTGCAGTGGCACGTGAGTGGTCTTCAGGGACTTGTCCTAGGAACTACGTATGAGACGCTGAAAGCATCTCTATGAGTCTCCAGACTGCTTGTGTGCTTTAATTCAGCTAAGGAAGGACTAAGGGGCCCTGTTCATGGGAAAAGAAAGAGAAGTAAGGTAATTTGTTCTCCCAGGTAGAAAAGTAATAAAGTATTATCTGTTTGGTGAGGGAGGCTCCAGGCTAGGAGCTTAGGCACCCTTTAGAGTCACCCCTTGTAGAGCCCAACAATGTGAGCTGGACTTTCTAATATTATATCTAGTTTTAAAAATATTCTGCAGGAAGAGGCAGGGCATCCTTGGGTTGATGCTGGCTGGGCTTTGCCTCAGATAGGTTGACAGCTGCTCTTGCTGGCATACTGAAAAACTGACTTCTCCAAGATCACTTCCATGGAAAAGTGACCAGGGACAGGAGCAATTTACAGGAAAGGAGGAAGGCATCCACCATGCTCTGTTCTTTATGCTGGTGCAGTGCCCTGCTCCAGGCAGGGTGGCACTGTCACAAACCACAGCAACACATGAGTGAGTCAAACACATTAGCAGTAGCTCAGAACACAGATGTCATCAGTAAGTGTGAAATTGTCACGAACTGTCAAAGAGTCTATGAAACATCTGGGGGGAAACGTCTGTCCCAGAGAGGTTGTGGAGTCTTTTCTGGTGACTTTCAAAAGCCATCTGGATGTGTTACTGTGCAACCTGATCTAGATGTACCTGTGTTAGCCTGGGGATGGGGGAGGAGGTTAGAATAGATGATCTTTAAGGTCCCTTCTACTCTTCTATGTTACAAGAATGCCGCATCATCCAGAAGCATCTTCTGCAGCTGTCTGTAAGTGTCCAGCTGATAGTTCCCGCTTATGAGGAACTTGCAGAGATGTGATAGATGAAGAGGAGGCTGCCACAAAGAACCAACTGTACAAAAGCTTTGCTCTCTTAACGTTCACATGTGTTTTAAAACATTGTATCTTTATTCATTGAAGTGGACCTCATTTATTTACACTGGTAGCTCAGTGCTGCATCAGTTCCCATGGTACCTGTTCAGTCTGAATGAAGATGGCTAATACTTCTGAACTGCATGGGTATACAATCAGTTTTCTCTGCCTATGATCTACAAAGTCTTCCTTCTGACTTGCTAGAAGACAATTGTTTTGTAACACAAACCCATGCTGTCACAGCCTACCATACTTTGGGGAACATTAACCTAAGTACACTTTTAAAAATATGACAAAGTGTCTCAGGGAAAATGTCTGTCTCAGACAAATATCCAGATAGGGTTAGTGGCTTCATTTTCTTTCATTCCAACTTGGAAGTTTTGTCAGACCTGGAGCCTGCCTGTGGTTTGGGGCATGGTGAGCAAGGTGATCTGGACATAAATGTGAAAAGTGAAAAGAAAAAAACCCAGGGTAAACCCCAAGAAGTAGGAAGGGAGCTATTTGTTGTATGAACCACCACATGCTGTGGCTCATTACTATTACTTGCCACTGCAAATGTTGATGTAAGTGCTGCAGAGTGCCAGTAATTAGAAGGCATGCCTCTCCAACTGCTGCGGCATGTGGTCAATGAGTTCCTGCCTCCAAGAGATGTTCTGCACTGTAAGAGGTGAGATTTATGTCACTGATAAACATAAAGTGAGACTGAAATACAGCCTGTATGCCACATTGGAATGAGGTTTCTCCTGCTCCTACACACTGGGAGAAATTATACCAGGATATGGAGCTGGTAGAAGGTGAGGCTCAGCATCTAGTGTATGAGCCAGGATACAATTCTTTCTGTTTTCTTCCCCTCAGACTCCCACCAATCTGTTCATCACTACCCAGGGAGAAGAAATCCAACCCACGTAACATGGAATGCTGTTGGGTGGCTTAGTGACATTCAATTATGCCTGTCCAATGTAATTGTCATTATGACTGATGCCTTTCACAGTTACTACATCTGTGTTGCACAGCTATCTGTTAATTATATTTTTAGTCAAACTCTTTCAGCCCACTTGTGGGCTATGCACATTTTCCAAGTAAATAGGGCATGAGCAAAGAAAATGGTAATGAAACACGGTGAAGCACTCTGCTTCTTGCTAATGGGGTAGCTTGTAAACAGGAGAGGACATGGTGCCAGTCTAAGTGAAAGCAGTGATCGAACTGCAACCACATTGCCTGGTATGTCACTTGGTGTGATGCGTAGAGGAAGGGGGTCTACATTTCTCTTTATTTCTGGGTAGATCCCAAACCTCCTTCTATGCTGAACGTGTCTTTGCACTGCAGACTTGCCCTGTGACACACTCTTTTTCCAATGCAAGGTAAAGCTCAACTCTGAATTCCCAGCCACTGAACTGCAGAATGAAGTGCTTTAGAACCTTGTGAGGATGGAGAACAGCACTGTGCACTTGCAGCAGAGCCAATCACATCCTGGGCTGGAGCAAGAGAAGGGTGGCCAGCAGGGCCATGGAGGTGATTCTCCCCCTCTGTTCTACTCTGCTGAGACCACACCTGGAGCACTGTGTCCAATTCTGGAGCCTCTATTACAGGAAGGATCTGGAAGTGCTGGAAGGTGTCCAGAGAAGGGCCATGAGGATGAGCAGAGGGCTGGAGCTGCTCTGTTATGAGAACAGACCAAGAGAGTTTGGGCTATTCAGTCTGGGGCTATTCAGTCTGGAGAGGAGAAGGCTCCCAGGAGACCTCATTGTGGCTTTCCAGTATCTGAAGTGGGCTACAAGAAAGCTGGGGAGGGACTTTTTAAGGTGTTAGGGAGTGATAGGACTGGGGGGAATGGGAAAAAACTAGAAATGGGTAGATTCAGCTTGGCTGTTAGGAAGAAGTTCTTCCCCATGAGGGTGGTGAGACACTGGCACAGGTTGCCCGGGGAGGTGGTGGAAGCCTCATCCCTGGGGGCTTTTAAGGCCAGGCTGGATGTGGCTGTGAACAACCTGATGCAGTGTGAGGTTGCAGAATCTAAGTTTTTCTAGTCACACACTGCTGTGTCAAGCAACCTTCTGGCAATCTTTTATTAAGCTACATCTTACATGTGTTTGTTATTTATTTCTACTTCTGTTAAAATGCAGATCCAGGAGTTAACACCTCTGCTCATTAGGTAGCTTATTGAAAGTTTTGGTCTAATTCTATGCTAGCAGTAATCTCTGATTTTAAGTAGTGCTTCTGCCTTGCCCACATTTGTCTTTCTGCTGGTTTTATAGAGAATAGCTATATTCTCTCTCAACCCCCATTTTTCTCAGCTAAATCAGCCAACCTTTTCTAATCTCCCCTCAAAAGAGAAATGCTAAAATCCCAGAACATCCTATGAGGCCTGTTCTACCCAGTTCCAGGCTGAATTCTTTGTTACCACATGGCAGTAGAACTGGGTATGGGACTTCAGGTATAGTCTTAGCCAAGCGTTTCTCAGCTTCCTGCTGACTGCGGGGAGGTTGGACTAGATGACCTTCGGTGGTCCCTTCCAGCCTGGACCATTCTGTGAGTCTATGATTTATGACACTGATTGTGCCTTGTGCATGTGGGAACTACCTCACCTGTATGCTTTTTGGTATGGGACTGCATGAGTGCAATTGTCCTCTAGCTTTCAGATCTATGAACTGTTACACACTTGAGACTTGTTTGGCTCTCGTGAGGGGCTCCTCTTTTCTCTCCTATAGAAAGAACCAGACTTTAAATTAGGAACACACTGACAGAGATTTTAATAAACTGCATTCTTCTGTATTGCTTCACACTGGGAATAAGCAGCTTATAGATCAGAGGGCTTTTTACATATTCTTCTTAGCTTGGCTTCCTGTGAGCCAATGCTTCTTCAGGCACGCACCGCATGTGTGTGCGTGTATATATGTGCTGCTTACAAATTTTCAACCTCTTGACTAATTTCAACCATATTTGACAATCTCAGAGGAATTGTATCCCTACAGATTTAATGAAAATCAGCAGCCAAGCAGTGGAAAGAGCTGTGCTGGCACCTACACTGAAGGAAATGTTGCAGCACAAACTGTGCCTAACCCTTTCTTAGATGCTAGGTCAGGTTCCTAGACATGAGAAATAGTCATTTGGAATAGTCATGCATTGCTATCTGCTGTATAGCCAAGCCAGGACACAAATCCATAGCCTGCACTAGTTCTGCTGCTCTGAGCTATTTGCTATATGAATGTATTTTCTCTTGCTTAGATAACTGGATATTTCTTCAGAGACTTATAGGAGACCTTATTGCTGTCTACAACTACCTGAAGGGAGGTTGTAGCCAGGTGGGGGTTGGTCTCTTCTCCCAGGCAACCAGCACCAGAACAAGAGGACACAGTCTCAAGCTGTACCAGGGGAGGTTTAGGCTGGATGTTAGGAAGAACTTCTTCACAGAAAGAGTGATTTGCCATTGGAATGTGCTGCTCAGGGAAGTGGTGGAGTCACCATCCCTGGATGTGTTTAAGAAGAGACTGGATGGGGTGCTTGGTGCCATGGTTTAGTTGATTAGAAGGTGTTGCATGATAAGTTGAACTTGATTATCTTGAAGGTCTTTTCCAACCTGGTCTATTCTATTCTATTCTATTCTATTCTATTCTATTCTATTCTATTCTATTCTATTCTATTCTATTCTATCCCATTCTATCCCATTCCATTCCATTCCATTCCATTCCATTCCATTCCATTCCATTCCATTCCATTCCAGTCTATTCTATTCTGATACATATCCACCCTTCTTTTTCTGCTGCCTTGCTATGTGTCTGGAAAACACACATCTGCAGACATGTATTTCAATACACCTCATGAAGGAAGTTCTGTCTTTCAGTAACACACACAAATCTCTGCATCTCTGTATATTCCAGCTGTTTGAACACTCCATACCACCATCGACACTCACACTGACAATCACATTACCACCATTGGCATCTTCTCTCTCCTCACCACTAGGTGTTGGACCGCAGGATAAATATGCTGTGGGATAAATATGCTGTGGGATAGATATGCTGTGGTCATGGACATTTACAGGATGCAGGAACAATGACATAAAGAAAAGGTAATGCACTTCTTGGGTGTGGTGGGTTGAAATTTCCCCCTCTAACATTAACTTTACCAGCCCAGCCCAGTTGGAAGCAAATGAAAGCTGTACTTACAAGCAGAACTACACTCTACAATAGAATACAATGAGTATGTACAAAATATACAGGATTTACAATATTTGCAATTAATAAACAGCATAAGGACCTCCCTGGGGTCTTTATCTTTATTTTCCTTATTACAGCCCATAAGTGATTTATTTACATTTTAACTACTTTTCTGCTTGAGATCTGTGGAAAATTTTGAAGGCATAGCCTAAAACTACCACACTGGGGAAGGGGAGCGGGGAGATGTTGTGTTGGAGCTGTACAGCCATGGCCTTGCACCTATAGGTTTATAGGCAACACAGAGGTTCTGAATAGAAGCAAGATTTGTCCACAATTCAAATGATAGCCCAATAAATATGCTATTAGTAACAGATATCCACTAACAAAACACTGGCCGAAGTCATGTAGCTCCATGGCTCACTAGCTGCAATACTGCATGTAGTGCTAGGAAGTTGTTCCAAGAGCTTTTAAAGAGAAAATAACAGTCCTTCTCGGGTGCTCTGTGTTTTCACAATAAATGACCATAAATAAGATGCTGTTAGTGGACTCCATTTTCTCTGATTACACAGCTACCTGCCTCCCTGTCTATCAGTCACGCAGTAAATCTCTCTCTTTCCGTGAAGTATCTTACATTGTGCAAAATCAATATGCTGTTAGAGTACTTTGCTACCTTACAGGCTGCACCAGCATGGCATCTCCCCTACTGAGTGTGACTCTGTGCAGGAGGGGGAAAAAAAATCACCCTGTCTTAGGGCTGGATTTAGCAGAGGTCTGAGAGGTTGGATCCCCATGGAAATTTTGGCACTTTTTTGGCTCCAGTTCATTTCATTTAGAGTTCAAAATCCCTCCACCTGGCCTCTTTGGTTTACAGCCCCCGGGGGCCTCCGACATCCCATGCCTCAGACAACTTGGCCAGACTGCAGCTAGGGCAGTGGCAGCAGCTTCTCCCTGTTCCCAGCTCAGCATTATCAGTGTTAAAACATTTACTGCATGTGCAGTTCTCAACAGCTCTTGACTCTGGCAAATCAAAACCAATTTTAACCGGAACACTCCAAGACTCTTTGCAACAAGGGCTATCTGTCTGGCACATTCAGACTTGCTTTCCCCAGCTGCTTTGGCATTAAAGATGTTTGGTTTGATTTTCTTGTGGGGTTTTTGGGTTTTGGTTTTTGTGTTTTTGTTGTCTTTCTTTCTTTTCTTTCCTTCTTTATTTCTTTCCTTCTTTCCTCCTTCCTTCCTTCCTTCCTTCATTTCTTTCTTTTCTTTCTTTCTTTCTTTCTTTCTTTCTTTCTTTCTTTCTTTCTTTCTTTCTTTCTTCTTTCTTTCTTTCTTTCTTTCTTTCTTTCTTTCTTTCTTTCTTTCTTTCTTTCTTTCTTTCTTTCTTTCCTTCTTTCCTTCTTTCCTTCTTTCCTTCTTTCTTTCCTTCTTTCTTTCCTTCTTTCCTTCTTTCTTTCCTTCTTTCTTTCCTTCTTTCCTTCTTTCCTTCTTTCTTTTAGAGTTGCAACAATTTTCTGAATTATAAATGTTGAAAAAGAGAGACCATTCTTTTCATGTTAAAAACCCCCAAACAGCTATGGCTTCATGCCAACAAATCAGGAACAAATAGGTCAGTAGGCATTCAGAGTGCTATCCAGAGTAGCTGGAGTGAACTGGAATAGAATAGAATAGAATAGAATAGAATAGAATAGAATAGAATAGAATAGAATAGAATAGAATAGAATAGAATAGAATAGACCAGGCTGGAAAAGACCTTCAAGATCATCAAGTCCAACTCATCACCTGACACCATCTAATGGAAATACCTGGCTGATCTCAACTGCCATATCTAATGCTTTGTCTCAGAACAGCCTGTACCTTTCAGAGGTGTGGACTGACCTAGGTTTTGGGGCACAGAAACATAAATCCCTGTGGACTGTCTTGTCACTTGCTCGTGTGATGCCAGGCACGTGACTGAACCTTCTATCTATTGAACAGCCAGGGACTCACTTAACTTATGGCCAGGACATCTGATGATCTCTTTGAGGGCTCCAGTCAGCACAACTCGGTAAAATTCAGCTTATGTTTTTCTCCTCACTTTGTTTAGCTTCGTTGCTGCATTTGCAGGTTCAATGTATTCATGAGCAAGCTGTGAAAAAAGCAACAGAACAAAATGATACCCTAAGGTCTGATCAGCAGTGGACTGGGATTTACTCTGAGGCTATCATCCTCAGTTTTAAATTGGAGCAGAGAGCACAGCATGGTCGTTTTATTGATTGGATTAGAGAAAAATTGAGCTGCCTGATCTGTATGATGACATTATTGAGTTGTGTTTGCAGCTATGACAGAAACAAAAGAGTTTTTATTGGATTGTTTGGGACACAGTGGGGAAAAGGAGACAGAAAAGGTAGCGTAGAAGTGAGCAGGCATTAGTCTTGGTGCCTTTGTGCTCAGTCTCTTCAGCAAGGGCTCTCTTCTTCTCTGCTACCCTGTCTACACAGCTCCCTGCTGTGCTGGCTACTGCTGCCTTTCCAAACACAACCAGCCACGTAACCAAAGAGACAGAATTAGCTGCAGCTCCTCATTAGTGGATGTTCATGCTACACTTGTTCATCACCCAGATGAAAATATTTGTGACCTTAAAAAAACCCCAACAGAACCTACTTGGAGGGGAATATCTTGTTTAAAGGATGTTTTTATGCAAGCCAGGTGTTAAAAAACTGTGGTGTTGCATGACACCTACTGACAAGCAGGGCATATCACAGTTCACAGCGTGTGGGCAACTAAGTCACTCCATTTGTTTTCACTAGTGATTTATTTTTGTGTTTCTTAAAAG
Organism: Dryobates pubescens; assembly: GCF_014839835.1. Taxonomy (NCBI): domain Eukaryota; kingdom Metazoa; phylum Chordata; class Aves; order Piciformes; family Picidae; genus Dryobates; species Dryobates pubescens. The sequence continues at coordinate 12,987,679 of NC_071625.1, read as the reverse complement.
TGTGAGATTGAGAAGGAAGAAACTGACATTTTGTACCATGTAAATATGTGACAGTGAGTGAATAACTGCACACATATACATGTATATATTATATATGTATACACATATATATATGTATTTTTCCTTATGCTTTATATACCTCTTTTATAAGTTTAGTTTATAGACTAGTTTTAAACCCACTGTATCCAGCAGCTTCATTGATTCATTGCCTTTATGGCTGAGGAAGAATGTTAATCCCAAATGCTGTAGTCAGCACAAGACAGCAACCTACAGGGTTATACTTTATTTATATGGTGCCTGTCAGTCATAGAACCTCCTGTGAAATATTACTGAGATGAAACACAGATAAAATTCCATATTAAAAGGACACAGCCTGATTCTCCACTGCTGTGCATGTCATGCCCTCTATACAGGCATGGAGCGGCTCTACGAAATAACAGCAACATTTTTACATTGCTTTGTTCTGGTGTATTTTGTCCTATCAAATGACCAGGACATATTCAGGGCCATGACTGTGCCCAATATTGAGATTTTCCTCCTAGACCAAACTATTAATTATCTTGTTGGCTGTCCTGTGCACAGGTAAAAAGACTGAGAGACAGGTGAGCAGGTATCACATTTGGAGACTCACCCAAGGCCATGACCCTCCTCCCATTGCCACAGCCTGCACCACAATTTCACCCAAGAGTTAAGATGAAGAATTCCCACATCACAGCCCAACTCAGCTCAGCACCAGTGTCTTGACAAAAGACACAGAAGGAAATGTTTCTTGTGAGGATCATCAGCACAATTCAAGCCTTAAATGAAAGCAACAAGCAGACAAATGAGCTGTAATTTTATCAGGTGGAAACAGAAATCAGTGGAGCTGTTAAGCCTGCAGCAGCTGAGATTCTGTTTCTTAAATAAGTTGCACAAAACCATTGCTACAACTGGAGTGCTTTTCAGCTCAGAAGGCAGTGAGTGGGCCACATGCCCAAGGAAAAGATATTGACACTGTACATTTTTTTGGAAGCAACATTTCCATGGTGTGAAAATGCCCATGTGCTAGACTTGTAGGGATTTCAATGGCAAAGCTCACCAACAAACCACACAATGCCCAGCCCACATAGAAGATACTAGAGAGCCCACTAAAGAGAATATACTAGACAGCATCTTTGAAGAAGATACTCGAGAGAGTTTCAAAATCACCATGAAAATGAGACCAATGGCTCATGGTACAGCCAAAAGTGATCCCATAATTCATATACAATGCTGTCAAAAGAAGGCTAGAGCTGAAGGAGCATCAACACATGCTATCCTCAGCTGCAGTTTTTCTGCTAATAATGAAATTCAATGGGAAAAAAGTGTCAGTGGTGAAAGGAAAAAAGACCCCCCAGATTTGCCTCATTAAGATGTAGAAGTTGACACCTCAGGAAACAGAAGTCCACACAACTCTGTCTTCTGAAAGGCACAGTTGCCATATGCAGTGGCAGCAGATCCTTCAAATCTCCCCAAACTGCTCTTTTTTCTCCAGTGCTGAACTCATCTGTGCACATCCCTACACCTGTCTGACTTTCACAGACAACATACACATCACACACACCAACCTCCTCAGCCTCAGTGAGAAACCGACCTTAGCTGTTGCCCAGAATGACCTTAAATCAGAAGTTCTTGAAAATAACCATACCAGCTTCCTGCTGGAATACAAGACCTCACATTTCCTTTTTTGACTAGAATAGAATAGAATAGAATAGGAGAACAGGCCCAGGATGCCCAGACCAGTATCTGCTCTGTAGTAACTAAGAGAGCTCCAGCACTGAACCCAGCCTTTAAAGACACTGTTGATGTGGTCAGTTCCTTACTGTAAAGGATGCTAGTGATGCAGCCAGCAAGGAGGAGTAGGATACAATTTAACAAGAAAAATGTGGACTGAACATTCACAAAACTTGCCCATAGTTGAGATCTAATTGACCATGGCATGATCCTATCAGGTATTTGTTATACAGTCCTCTGGAAGGTGTCTGAAAATAAAACCACAATAGAATACTATGAAGAAGAGCTCTGAATTGGTGAGGTGTCCTGCCCTGCTTTGCTTCACCCTTGCACTGTTGGAATCAGTTTACTCAGAGGATGCTCACTTAATTTTAGCTTTAAACATGAAAGGCTTTAAGCCCTCAGGGAAGAGTTAGCAGCTTAAATATTATTTTATTAATTTAATGGTTATGCTTTTATACTGATTCTTGAAAGTTGTTTGAAATGCCCATGGGGGCACATGCTAGTGTTATGTTTACACTGGAGACACTGTGACCACAATTCACCTCTAATTTACTCACTGTGACCCCACAGACTTCATGTATGTTGTCGAGGAAGCAAAGGAGAGCAGAAGTTAACCCTGCAGACGTTTGTCTTGCTGGACTCATTAGTTCATGTGCTGGTGCTCAGCTGGCGCATGGTTTGGATTAGGAGGAGCATTCCCCCAGCTGGGGACAGCCGCTGGGGGGAGAGTGCTGTGCATTCAGATGGTGTTAGCTGGAGATGCTTGTGCTAGGACAGAGATTTGGATGGTATTTCAGTGTGTGGTGGTGGCTATCCCAAGGTTGTTTTATATATATATATATATATACAAGTCTGTATGTGATAGTCAATTTAACTTACATGTTTATTTACTGGCTCGCTGGCTTTTTCTGTTTGGAAAAGATGAGTCATCTGCTACTTGATCCTGACAATGTTTATTCTGCTGGTGGGCTCATTCTTCACTAGAGTAATGACAGTAATCCCACTTGTATTAGGCCTATTAACGAGCATACTTTCATAGGATCAGGTCACAGGCTAGCTGTAAATAAAAATATCCACCTCCTTGCCCTCCAGACTGGTGAAATTCCAGGGATTCTCATGGCATCACAGCCTGTTACAAGGTTTCAAAAGCACAACATTAGCTCCATCCACTTTTTTCTAGGGATAACATTTTAAAGGGCACAAAATGCAAGCTAGGGATTTTACTGTTGCATAGCTGAGCACACAACAGCAAGGCTCTCACAGAATTGTCTGCCTCATGTTCTGTGATGTTTGGGCTCCCTATAAACTACTTGGAGGGAGATTAAGACAGACAGTAGCTGGCCAGCCAAGCGGAAAGTTGCCTGAGGTTCTGGGCCCCTCAATTTAAGAAGGACATTGAGATACTTGAGTGTGTCCAGAGTAGGGCAACAAAGCTGGGGAGAGGTCTCGAGCACAAGCCCTATAAGGAGAGGCTGAGGGAGCTGGGGTTGTTTAGCCTGGAGAAGAGGAGGCTCAGGGGAGACCTTATTGTTGTCTACAACTACCTGAAGGGAGGTTGCAGCCAGGAGGGGGTTGGTCTCTTCTCCCAGGCAATCAGCACCAGAACAAGAGGACACAGTCTCAAACTGCACCAAGGGAGGTTTAGGCTGGAGGTAAGGAGAAAATTCTTCACAGAGAGTTGTTAGCTGTTGGAATGTGCTGCCCAGGGAGGTAGTGGAGTCACTGTCCCTGGAGGTGTTCAAGAGGGGTTTGGACGTGGCACTTGGTGCCATGGTTTAGTAGTCATGAGGTCTTGGGTGACAGGTTGGACTTGATGATCTTTGAGGTCTTTTCCAACCTTATTGATTCTATGATTCTGCAATTCTATGAGAGAAATAGTAACAAAACAGCTGTGTGCACAAAAATATCTAAGTTCATAGGGCCAGGAGGAGGGGGCCCAAGTAAGCACACCATGATGCAGCTGAGCAATCAGAGCACTTAGCAAAGGCAGGTGAGAGGTCTCTTCTCCCTCTGCTCTCAGTCCCTGCTGAGGGCAGCCCATGACTCTCTTGCTGGTCATCTATGGAGTGCCAGGGAGCCTCTAGGGAAACCGTATCAGAAACATAGAATCATAGAATGTTTTGAGTTGAAAGGGACCTTTAAAGGTCATCTAGTCCAACATATTTAACTAAATGAGGTTGCTCAGAGCCATGTTCAACCTGATATTGAGGTTTTCTGGGCTTGGAGCACCTACCACCTCTCTGGGCAACCTCACATCATAAGACATTTCTTCCTTATCCCTGGTCTGAATCTACACTCTTTTAGGGTAAAACCATTACCTCATTCTATTGCAATAGGTCCTGCTAAAAACCCTCTAGATCTTTCTTATAAGCCCCTGTTAAGTACTGGAAGACTGCAGTAAGATCTCTCAGAGGCTTCTTTTCTCCAGGCTGAACAGCCCCAAAGGTCAGCCTTTCTTCACAGCAGAGCTGCTCTAGCCATCCAATCATTTTTGTTGCCCTCCTCTGCACTTGTTCCAACAGGTCCATGTCTTTCCTGTGCTACAGACTACAGAGCTGGGTCTCACTAGAGTGGAGTAGAGGGGCAGAATCAACCTGCTGGCCAGGCTTCTTTTGGTACAGTCCAGGATACAGTTGGTCTTCTGGGCTGTGAGCACAAATTGCCAGCTCATGTCCAGCTTTCCATCTACCAGTTCCTCCAAGTTCTTCTCAGTCCTGTAATTCAGTCATGTACAGTTTTAGTTCATCCTAATGCTTCCTGGTAACTTTTTGTTGGCTTGTGACCACATCTTGGTCTGCCAAAGAGCATCTTGCCACAACCTGGGCGCAGGAATGGGCCTCTCCAAAGGAGGAAGTCTGCATGCGGGTCCCTGCCTCTGCAAGCTTCAGTGGCAGTCAGATTTTGTGACAGCATGTTTCTGGGTACATTTTATTTACCAGGATGGCTGTGATCTCTTTCTGCCCACTCATATTTTGGGTTCTGCACCAGAGAGTTCTAAAAGCTAGGTGTTGGGCTGGCCCACTGGTAGCTGTGTGAGTCTTCCACCTAATTGCCAACCACATGAATATCACTGAAAACTTGATGCCACTGAGGATCCATCTGGGCTTTGGATTTTAGATTTCACAGCTAATAAGCAGTTAAGGAACAAAATAGATATTTAGCACTTACATATACAAATGCAGCATCATAGGATCTGTTAAAAAAAAAGGAGCTGATGAAGATTTAGCAGACGTCAATGTTCTGCACTTTGCTGCTGTATAAACTCACACTTGGCATCATGCACCTACCTGGCTATCCTTGAAAACATGTCTGATTGCCAGTAGGGTCACATTTGGAATGAAATTCCCTGTCTAGAATTATATATCTGTACACCCTGAGGGCATTGCCAAGATCCTTCAGATTAGGTACTGGGTAATCTATGGTCTCTACCAGAGAGGCCTTTTGCGAGCCATGGTATGGCACAGCCAGTGTCCCTGGGAAGGGTCAGCAAAGCTCAAGAAACAGTCCATGCTCCCTGGGGCTGGAACACTAATGGCTTGAGCACCACTGAGCAGAGAAGACACAGAGCTCCAAAACAGCCAAGAATTGAGAACAACTTCCCAAGCTGGGCTCTGTAGCAGAGTGATGCTGCTCCTATTTGTGTCCCTGATGGAGTTATATGGACAATCTTTTTTTGTTTGCTGTCAGAAGCAGGTCTGGAAACAGCCTGCTTGTTTGGAGGGGGTGCTGGTCTCTGACCCCAATGTGCTCAAGTAGTTCCAGCTCTCCTCTCTCCTTATCTACTGCATCTCTCAGCCTCCAGCTTTGTAATCACTCTGCTTGCTCCAGACAAGCCAGCCTTGATTATGTGCCCCTTGTGCACATACAGTTATATGTTTTCCTTGCTTTCCTTACACTGGGGTACTACAGTGCACAATATAATGGGATAAGGTGCTAAAATGAGATGCCAGGGCTGTCTCTTCAGAGGGCTAGGCTGCCAAATATTACACCCACTGGATGTTAAATGAAGGTGATGACTAAGTGTTCACACAGCAGCTTGCTTTTGCTGAAGAGTTTGGCAGACTGACGTAAATTCAGAGTCTGCTGCGGGCAGATTTCCTCCTACTATTTTTGATTTCATGCAAATAAGGATTGCAGAATGCCAGGCAATTTCTACCTGTGACTGACATATTTAGTGTTGACAGTCCCACACTGTTTTTCTATCTAAAAGTACAGATTTAATAATACACATGGGGCAGCTGCAGATTGCAACATCTCATCCCAGACCCATCTTCAGTCCCCCTCCTCTCCCTATTCCCAGCAGGCTGCATCCAGCCCCGCAGCACGGCCTGATTTGACACACACAAGTCTATAAAGTGTTGCAGGCTGCTGCTGGGCTGCCAAAGAAAACACAGCAGTGCAGTATTTTCTGCTAACAAGCCTTTGTCCTGTATGTTTCACTCTCCAGTTCTGCTGGATAAAAGATTCCTGTCAAAGAATTAAAGGGCAGCTTAGTCAAACAAGCATTCCTTGTCTTCCATCTGATCCAGGCAGGGAAGTATCTGCTGTTTAGAAGCATTTAACCTAATCCAAAGGAGTCTGTGAGGGAGGCTAAGCAGGTTCAGGGCTGCCAGGAGAGGCACAGGGGCAACAGCCTTTGGGGTGATGGGGAAGCTTTTGGAAGCAGCTGCACACAGGTGCTCAGCAGTGCATGCACATCTCTGGGAATCTAAGTGGAAAGGGACCTGAGGGGTGAGGCTTTGAGGCAGAAGGTGGCATCCTGGATACCTAACTTCTTACTCTGTAATTCAAAAGGGCTTTTGAGATATCTCTCCCCTCCAGGAGTGGGGAAGTAGCTGCCAAAGCAGGATGAAGGTGTCTCTTCACTGACGTGCTTCAGAAAATAGCCCTGGTGGCCAGGGTAACCTCGTGTCCAGATCTATGTACCATTGTGCTGCATTCACATTGATATGCTCACAAGATCTTTTTCCATGAGCCTTCCAGTACCACTGGGAGAGAACAAGTAGAACAAAAATTAAGGAAACCTATAAATCAAGATATTAACAGGTGAGGGAAAAAGAAGAAAAACAAAAGGAACAAGGAGATCGCTCCCGCAAGTAGAGTAGCTGAGCTTTGGCCACTGTGGAACACAAACCTCCACCAATTTCTTCCTCTAATCCAGTTTTCATTCCTGAGCATGGCATTCATTACAGGATATAGAATATCTCTGTGGCCAGCTTGGATCAGCTGTGGCTCCCAGCTCCACTGGAAAGCTGAATCTGCTTCACTCAAATCCTGCCAGCTCAGAGCATGGGAGTTTGGTATTAGGATTTCAGTGATCAACACCCAGTGTGCAAAAGAGAAGTGCAGATCAACTGATGGGCAGGGAACCTATGCCTGGGGGCTGGCTAAAATGTCTTTTTTATGGTTTCATATTTCATAGGCAAGTTCTTTCTTACCTGTTTGATTTAGTCAACCTAAAACCATGACTCAGGGCTATGGTACTGATATGAGGCCAAAGACCTCAGTGTTTGTGTTTACAGTCCAGCCTCTATTTACATTCTTCCCATCAGCAGCTGACATCAAAGTGGGAAAGAGAAGTGGGTGGTCTGTCCTGAGGCTGGTACTAATTATTGCAATTAGGAAACTTTGTAAGAATACTCTCAGCATTCAAACAGTGTTTTGTAGTGTTAATTTAAGTTAAAATGCTTGAACTGTCTGTTGTCACAAACATGGAACTTTGTGGATTTCCAAGTGGTTATGAACAACAACAACAAAGCTTCACAGAATTCATCATGGTCATTGTTTTTTCTGATCCACCAACTCTACTTTTCTTCAAGAAAGCAGAGTTAACACTTGAGGCCATTGCATACACCACACTAGTGAGAAAACATAGCTGCATCCTGCCACCAGCCTGTTTGTGCAGGTTGTCTCCCTCTTTAATGACAATCAAAGCATTGACAGCAATCAGCTCACCTTGCCTCTCCTGTGCTCACTCACTCATAAACTTCATTGTTCAGTGTCTCTTCTTGTGCTTGCTGCTTATTTTCCATGCTCCATGCACCCATGTATAGACATTTCACATTCATATTCTTCATCTTCTCTTGCTGAGCTGCTCCAGCTTCAGTCTTATTTTGTAGGCTGGCAGTACATGTCAGATTGTTTGAGTTAGGTGAAAATGTCTCCTCTTTCCTTCACACTGAGTTTTATAGCTATCCAATAAACTTGCCTGGTTTTGAAACCAGGAGTCTGGTACCTTGTTTTGGCAGACTAACATTAACCACAAATTGCCTGCATCTAAAAATAATGCATGATAATTTTGTTCTCTCTCAGAAACTGGCACACTGCATTCTCTAAAGGGAGATGAATGAATATATGAAACCATTTCTGGAGCAGTTGCTTGTCTATAACAAGTCAATATGAAGTCGAGATAGAATTTATATTTTATCTCTCCATGAAGGTTTATTGAGCTATGTTTCACATATTATTCAGCCCAAACCCTCTGGAGGCCCAAGAAATAAAGATCTGACTTTTCCAGAACTTTCTATCTATAGTGAGACAACAGATCTGAATATTCATCAGCTGGGCAGGAAGCACAGATTATGACTCTTGCAGAATTTATTTTTGAAATCAGGGAACTGTGACCATCTTTCATTTTGCTTTCTATTTCTTGAGAAGCGTCTGGGCATAGCAACATAGCAATTTCCTACAAGGAATCCAACATGTTAATTAAATCTCCTGAGATTCATCTCTCCCAGACTGAGATAAAAGACGGACATTTGCCAAATTACATCATTTCACCATTTGCAGCTTCTCTAAGGTCACCCTTGTCAACCATGAGACAGAAATTGTGGTCATGCCCTCATCATTTGTCCTCAAGACTACTAGAACCTCCTCTTCATTTTCATCTTTTTTCCTTCGCAACCTATTTCAAATGCCTCCGTAAATCATCTGCCTCTACAGTGGCACCTCTGAATTCTTCCATCATTTTCCTTCGGCCTCCTGCATTAAATTTCAGCTACTTGTGCTTCCTGTCAAGGCTCCCCAGAACACTGCTCTGACCTATAGCATCAGCTGAAATATTTCCTGCTCCTGTTTCTACTCAGCTAGTACATCACACTTCAGTGATGCCTTTATTATCCCCTTCATGCTCCAGACCTTCATCCTCAGCAGCTGAACGCTCCCTTTATGCAATTTAGAGAGGAATGCACCTCTGTTTTCATACATTCTTTCTCAAAGCACACCTTCCTCTGTTTATTGGTGCTCCCACAGCTCTCCCTGCTCCCATATGACATTGCCATTCAGACAATGCATTGCCAAAAGTATGCTGGACATCACATTCAGGCCCCCGATGAGCTCTGGGCTTGTATTTGCAATTCAATGGTTAAGTTCCTGGAGGCAGAAGCGCTCTTCATGCTTTACACAGTGCCAACCTAATTCTAGACATTAATAGCTATTAATAAGCCAGGAGGCCTGTAGTAAGGCTTATTATCCTTCTTATTTTACAGATGGAGTGGTGTTACATTTTTCAAATGAGAGACCCTTCCCAGGTGGGAAAAAAACCCAGACAATCAGAGTGGAAGACAACTCCTCTATCCTCAACAGGCAGGCTGAGGCTAAGCTCAGGAAACTTCTGTTCTCTTGCTATTAAATGTTTTCTCAGATTTGGTCCTAGCTGTCTTCTTCCTTATTTAGAGAAATCCTAGAAGACAGGCAGCACGGCAGGAGTGCTTCAGTGAAGGGAGTGGGGGAGGATCTTAGCTGGCTCTTGGGAGTCCCATCAGGCAAGAAGCTTCACAGATCTAGTGGCTCAGCCAAGAATGCTTATTGCCATCAGAAAAAGATGTTGGTTTTTTTTCCAGTCACACAAAATGAATGCTGGGAGCTTAGGTTTGAGATTTTGTGTGCAGAGATTTTTGTGGTGTTTTACAGGTGTGTTTGTGGTGAGAAGAGTAATAGGACTCCTTCTTATGTTTCATTTACAAGTGTGTGAAGAGAGCATAAGGAAGAGGGCATGATGTATGCTTTCTCTAATGGAGAAATTTGGCAATTTTGCAACTATCTGGTGAGAAAGTTTTGCAACCATATCTCAAGCTCAAGCTTGTAACTGCAAATTCATTGTGATCATAGAAGCAGCTTTAGAGGATCAAGTATAATGTTAATGGATGTCCCCAAAAAGTGCAGGAGAAGCCTGTGCTGCTGCTTGAGCTGGAATATAGGTTCAAGGGCAAACATATCTGAACAATTCTTTGACCAGGGAAGCAGTCCACTGCAGCTGGAGACAAAGTCTGATGGTGAAAATGCCTAGTGCAGCTTGTTTCAGCAGGCACCCTGGCACAATACTGCCTCTCTTCATCCTGCCTGTGTTGCTGTGGCTAATTGTACAATCACAGAATACACCAGGTTGGAGGGGACCCTTGAAGGTCACCTTGTCCAACCCTCCTGCAGTGAGCAGGGGCATCTTGAATGAGATTAGGTTTCTCAGGGCCCCATCAAGTTTAATCTTGAATGTCTCCAGGGACAAGGCCTCCACCACCTTTCTGGGCAACCTGTTCTAGTATTTCACTATCCTCATTGTAGAGTATTCTCGCTGCTGCATCCTTCTTTGCCTCAAGCTGCACCTGATGTGCTACCAAAGGCCAAAGACTTGAATTTGGGTTTTCCAAGGAAGTGTTTTAATCTCTGGTGGGATGGGTGTTGCATCTCCTTGTGCAGCCTCTTGTGCCTCATTTAAAATTGCCTACTAGCCTCAATTCCCATGAGTGATAGGTGACAAAAGGGTCAGTATGGGAGTTTTGACAACCCCTAGATGGTGTCTAAGGATCACAGCAGCTCAGTTACATCAAGGCTTAGCAAGCAAAACATAGGGTTCATTACAATAACATAGACACCTAGAGTTGAGATGGGATTTGAACAAAAAGTTTGCAACAAATATTAGTGGCACCTTAGTTGTTGGACATGGCACTAAAACAGGCAATAAAGTTCTCTGAGGTTCCAGGTGTCCGACACTTAACTTTTAATGACAAAGTAGCTGCACACTTAAATGGGCAGGATTCATTACTTGCTGTGTCAGGTACAGATGCAACACAACACCACAGTTTACTGTATTTAACAAATAGGTCCCTTTAGATTTTCCCAGTGAGATGCAGGCTCATGAAGCAACTGTCTGCCACAGACCCAAGAGGCAGAAAGTCCTCTGTAGCAGCAGCAAGTCCTCTGTAGCAATTAAAAAAGACTCTTGCTTGAAAGACACAGGTTTACAGAATAAAATGAAGATCTGAACATGTTCTCTAGTCAAGGAACTTTTCCTGTCACTGCTATCCTTTATAAATCATAAGCTCTGCCCTTCTGGAAATTTTAAGGTTACTTATGGACCTTGTAAGTTTGTGTTCTTAGACACTGTTAGACTCAGAAGAGAGACAAAATACAGAAGAGAAGACACTTTTATGTAAATACTTAAAATGTCCTGTTAACAAACTGCTCCACATTAAACTAGAAGGCAACTAACTGGGGCATTTTTGACGCTCTCAGATGCTTTGATGCTACACAAGCAGCAATCATCTCTAAAATGTACAAGATCCAGGCTGAAAAGGCCTTTTTATGCACTGTCTCTGTGAAACAATTTTTCAAGCAATTACTTGGAAATTAAGTTCTGCTGCACTTGCAGTAGAACCAGAAACCAGGCTTTCATATTAGCTTGAGGTTTTCTCTTGTTTCCCCAGTTCTGGTGTGTTCCAGCCCAGAGAGAAGCTGCAATCTGTCACCTGGGTGTAGAAACTGAATAGAGGAGGGTGAGGGGAAGAAAAAAGAGTAAGACAAAGAGAAATCCAAAACCCAACAACCAGCCTACTAAGCCTTGCAGCCTTAAACCTTTGGTGCAGTGCAAGGTTTACAAGATGATTAAAAATCTGCATGTGTAGGAAGTAAGGAAGACGAGCTGATTCTACACAGAAAATGGGTTTGGGACAGACTGAGATTGATGGCTTTGTGACAATGACAGTAAAGTTAATAGCTGACACAGGCAGACAACAGACTCCATTTTAAATTTCAAATTGAAGTGTGTGTCACTGACAGCATCACACTGCCCGTTCATTGCTAGACCTAATTTCTCTCTGGTAATGACTACAAGGAGCCGAACAGATAATGATGTGTGCTGCAGAACGTTTGGGAAAAGGGATTAACTGCTTTGCCTGTTGTTGATTTTTGGTTCCCCCCACCCCCCCTTGTTTTAAAAACAGCTATTTAATGATTAGTGGAGGTGGCTATCCTTGAACACTCCTGAAGGATAAAGATTAGTCGCTCCCCTGGGAACATTTCTGTCACCTCTATTTCCTTTCCTCTTAGAAGACAGAAGGGGTGTAAATTGTGCTTGCAACAGACTGGGCAGGCTGACACTGTTAAAATATAAGACCTTGACAAAAACCCTGGAGATGATGTATCACCAGTCTCCTGGGCAGTTGCACTCTACAGTTCACATTTGCACAGTGCAGATAATTTCTGCCTTTCAACAGCCTGAGCCCAAACTTCAAATGCAAATGGCCTTGGAGCTGGAAATGGAAACCTGCATGCACTGAAAAGGAGACAGTTTTTCACATAACTCAATAAAACACTGACAAACAAAAGAACTGGGAAACAAAAGGAAAACAAACCTTCCAGTCCAGAGGGAAGGAACTCTGCTCTTTACTTTTGTCATTAGTCCCTCCTGTTTATCTACCCTGTTCTTCAGGGACAGAGATGCCTATCAGTTTTGCACATCTCCACCCACGCAAATAAGAGATTTTTGTTGGCATACCAGCATAGGGTTGGTCACCAGAGCCTTGGCTTCACTGTGTCAGTGAAAGGTCTTTTAAAAGCATACAGACCACAGTGTGAGTGGCTTCTGAAATTTTTAATGCACGCTACATGGAAGCAATGGACTTCAGGAATAAATACCTGTGGCTCAAACCTGAACATAGGCACACACATGCATGAAGGTGAATGTTGCTGGCCTTATGCTACCAGCTTGGACTCTGTCCCTGTAGTATTTTTTTGGCAGTTGCCATGCTAACACGTAGCAAAATTGTAGGAGTATGTTCTATAATCTGCTTGGTAAATGCATTTCGGAGTATTGGTGGGCTGCAATTTCAGATTGTTTTCCTTACTCCTCTTTGTGATAGGAGTTTGCACAACTGAAGGATTTACTGTTCCTTGCTTGCTTTTTTTTTGTTCAGCAGGAAAATTAGCTGAACTGTTCAAGTTCAAAAGCTCAAATCTGAAAGTCTCTTTGCATGAACTGTTCCAACTCCGCTGTGGCTTTGTAAAGCTAATTTAAATTATAGTGGTCTCGACAGCTTCACGAAGCTGTAAAATGAATAAATCTAAACATATGTAGCTTAACTACCAAGACTCTGCTTATTGCTTTCAAAATGGTACAGTGAGGCTCATAGTTTCCATAAAATCTAAACTATCAAATGATTATGAGAAATTTGGGCTGTGGCAATAGTAATTAAGCAAAACCCCATTTCCTTCTCTGTCAGAAAGTGCAATGCCTATGTTCTATTTCCATCTCTTACTTCTTGCTTCTGTGATTGCTGGAGGGCATTTTAGATGTGGCTGTTCAGACTATTTGAGACCTTTAAAAAAAGTTCTCTTTTCCTAGAAAGTAATTAAAGCCTCCCACACTGAACAAAAATATATGTAACATATGCAAATGCTATAAAAGCACCATGCAGTTTACATAACAATTTATAATTGCGACTTTAGATCCCAGGCAAAATACAATCGCAGGTTTCACACACTTAGATCACCCTTCTGTGTCTGTGCTGGGACAAACAAGCTCCCCAGTGCAGACTGTGACATGAGCTCACACTCCAAGGCATGCAAGCTCTAGTTGGTTTTAGTATCGCTGGGGAAGGGTGGATAAGCAGCATCATGCTTCCCATTAGTGAAGGGCTTCCTAAGTAATCAGGTATCAGCTACTGCTGGTTAAGCCACACCTTGAGTACTGTGTCCAGTTCTGGGACCCTCAGTTTAGGAAAGATGTTGACTTGCTGGAACATGTCCAGAGAAGGGCTGGTGAGGGTTTTGGAGCACAAGCCCTACGAGGAGAGGCTGAGGGAGCTGGGGTTGCTTAGCCTGGAGGAGGCTCAGGAGGGACCTTATCGCTGTCTATGACTACCTGAAGGGAAGTTGTAGCCAGGTGGGGGTTGGTCTCTTCTCCCAGGCAAACAGCACCAGAACAAGAGGACACATTCTCAAGCTGTGCCAGGGGAGGTTTAGGCTGGATGTTAGGAAGTTCTTCACAGAAAGAGAGATTGGACATTGGAATGTGCTGCCCAGGGAGGTGGTGGAGTCACCATCACTGGAAGTGTTTAGAAAGACACTGGATGAGGCACTTGGTGCCATGGTTTAGTTGATTAGATGGTGTTGGATGAATAGGTTGGACTTTCCAACCTGGTCTATTCTATTCTATTCTGTTCTGTTCTGTACTTCAGCTTTGCAGCAAGACAACAGAGCAGCTCTTCACTGGGAAATCAACCAAAACTAAGGTTGGAAGGGTGGGGATGCACAGTGGAAAGACAAGGAAGGAGAAACAAGATTCTTCATTTTCTTCTCTGATTTCTCTAATAGAAATTCCACAAAAGCATGTTACCTGAAGAGGAATTCCAGCAGCAAATCAACACAAGGAAGCCATGAAAGTCTATTCAATACTTGCAGGTGGCTTCTAGTCCAGGTGCACTCAGGAGATCATGGTCTGACGATACTCATCCAATAAACAGATGTTTTACAACTGTAAATTCTAGAGGTGGAAAATCCATTCAAGTCAGTTTAATTCCTCTCTTGCTCTGTCAATGCAAGATAGGATTTTTTTTTTCCTTTTTCCAGTGCACTTGTCAGGTCTTTGTTGTGCCCTTTTGTTTGAACATTTCCAACCAAACCAAGAGACATCTTCTGAACTCTTAGGGAAATTAGCATTTCATCTTAGTATTAAGAGGTTTCCCCTAGCCACCCCTCTTCCTTGCTGTTTGGTGAAGTAAATTCTTGCTTATTTTTTTCCTGTTTTGTTCTACAGACACTCCAAATCACTCTAATTACCTCCCCTTTGCCTCAAGAATGCCTACATTTGAGCTTTCACAATTACTTTAATGATTATTCATATGGTAGCCCATCAGTATTCTTCTCTTCCACTGTGCTAGTAGCATGGTAACCCCAAAACTAATGCAGTATTTCATGCAGAATTACTGGTCTCAAGAGCAAGAGCACTCCTCCCTTACACTCCCTGCTATGCAATATTAGGTCATGCACTCTAAAACTGCAGTGTTTTTTTCTATTTTTTTTTCCTCTCACTGCATCCCAATTATCTCTTTATATGCAGGTTTAAAATGTGTTTTCTCAAAACCCTCTTTCCTTGCCTCTGTTTTATAGCCAGTTCGTGCTCACCTAAGTTTTGATTGTTGCCGTTATAGTTCTTTATATTTTCCCCTTATTGTTTGAAAGTCTTCCCACTTCAACAGTTTCAGTAATGGACTGTCTTCATAACCCTCTTCCCTCCTCTCTAGGACTGTAAATACCACTAAAATCTTTACATGGCTATAAAAGCAACTGCATTGTTATCTATTGCTGCTCAGGCAGCTTTACAATCACGTATCTTAGCTCCTATTTAGGCAAATCCGAATTTATTTTTCAAGCAAGATTTAATCAGAAGGCACATGCAGACCCAGGCAAGGATTTTATCACAGATGTGTATGTAATTCATTCCTTTCAGCCACTCATTTCTGACTCCATTGCAGCACATTGCTCTACAGCTTTGTAGCAGGGGCAGTCAGCTGACAAGGGAAAGTGAGAGCATGAGGGGCCAAAGAGGGCCTTGCACATTAGGCAGAAAAATCACAGAGCTTATACAACCTCAGCAGTGATTCAGATACCATCAGCTGCTGGGAACATGTGCAGAAGCAGAACTCTATAAGCAATTAGGTAGCTTGCAAGTTGAACATGAAGGCATATAATGAGCTGAGATGCTTCCAGAGTTAAGTGGACACATGAAAATGTGCCTCTGCTTATTTGCCTTGAATATGCCTTCAGCCCTACCCCAGCCCAGTGGGAAGTGCTGTAAAACATGTGCTCTGCTTCCCACCACATTTGCAGCAACACAAACTGCTCCCAGCTTTTAGTAGCCTTATTTGTTGTGCAGTGCTGTAGTAAATGCTAAAATGTATCCCCTATGCAAGTAAGAAAGAATCATTAACGTTTACCCAGGAAGTTAGATTTAGCACGACAAAATTTTCACTCTATTGCATTTATCTCTTGCATTCCAGTTATCCATTATATTTTCTGAAATACAAACTGGCACTGGCACATATTTTTGTCACTTCCATTAATATCCTGCAGTACATACCAGCCAGCTTCTTATTTTTATTTACAGAGTAACCTTCCAACTGAGTAAAAACTCTTCTCTGTTAAGGCTTTAATGTTCCACCGTTATCAGTCTTATTATCAAATAAGAAGAGTGAGCAAACTGCTGTATTTGTAAATTCCTTTATAATTCCCCATTTCCTGGTTAGCACAAAGTAATTGAACTAATTCATCCTCTGCAAATCTCAGTTGACTCCCAGTGTCCTTGGGTTTCACTGCATGTTTGTTTTTTGATGGTTTTTCTCAGCTTCGGATCCAGAGCTGTTTTCCACAGCGTTGTCAGTTGTCCTTCAGTGTGGTCTTGCACACCTATGAAATCCTGGTTCCTGTAAGAACACAATCCTTGTCCTACTCCACCTAAGCCCATTCTTTACAGTGATTAACTGAAGTAGCACTTGTGCACAAGTTCCAATTTCACCATCAGTAAGAAACACTATAATCAGAGCAGGTTGCTTTTTTCTACTGGACAAGAACAGCAGTCATGGTTTATTAGAGCATTCCAGATGTGGTCGTGCTGCCTCTGTGGAAGACGAGGAAAGGCAGACTCCTTGCATCTTTCCTGATCATGGCATAAACCTGCTCTGCACTTTTATCTTTTCATGTAGGAAAAACCTTGGACCTTTTGCATACTGCCTAGCATTCAGCATCTGTTATATTATCTACAAAGGCGTTGGATTAATGGTTTGGTTTTGAGAGTGGTGGTGCTCCCACAAACACACTGCAAAGTACTCAGCATCCTAGCTCCAGTGTCAAGTCCTTTTCAGGCAAAAGACAGTCCTAAGACCACCAACCTACTCACATGCTTCTATATTCCAAAAATGGAACAAACATACCTTCTGGTATCTGCTGAAAGCAAATCATTGAAACACATATTGGTATTGTTTGGCTGGTATCTATAAATACTTCATTTGGTACCATCTCATTAACCAGCAGCTGAAGTTTGGTTAGCTTTAGTTAAAGTATTACATTCCAACACATGCTGCTGCCCAGCAATTCCTTTGAGTGTTTCACAGCTGAGGAATTGCCACTTTTCTTAAAGCTGTCACCTTCTTGGCCAAATCCTATACTTATTCATGGATCTGGTAGTACATGAATTATGTTCACTGCCCATACTTTCATCTGTGTAAGTCATAGTGCATGGTTTCGCTCCAACACCTTGCAAAGTCCCTGTTTTGACAGTGGTTTCTGTGATAATTTACAATTCTGTCAATTTTTGCACTTTGCAATTTAGCTACTGCACTATCTGTTCTGGTAGTGGTTTAAAGGTGTTTTCTCCTCTCTCCTGGATGAAAAATTGTAGTATAAACCTTGGCTTCTGCTTGCAGCTGCACAGGGTAAGCCGAATATTGTACTGGCCATATGTCTACTTGCAGTACTTGCACTCTTATTCCCAGTTAAGGTTACTTCTGCACTGCTTACACACAATAAACAAAACATCAACAAACTTTAAAGACATTTAGTAAGAATACATAGATAGTAGCCAGAATAGAATAGAATAAACCAGGTTGAAAGAGACCTTCGAGATCACCATGTCCAACCCATCATCCAACACCACCTAATCAACTGAACCATGCAACCAAGCACCCTATCAAGTCTCCTCCTAAACACCTCCAGTGATGGCGACTCCACCACCTCCCCAGGCAGCCCATTCCAATGGGCAATCACTCTCTCTGTGTAGAATTTCTTCCTAACCTCCAGCCTAAACCTCCCCTGGCACAGCTTGAGACTGTGTCCTCTTGTTCTGGTGCTGGCCACCTGGGAGAAGAGACCAACCTCCACCTGTCTACAACCTCCCTTTAGGTAGCTGTACAGAGCAATAAGGTCTCCCCTGAGCCTCCTCTTCTCCAGCCCAAGCAAACCCAGCTCCCTCAGTCTATCCTCACAGGGCTTGTGCTCCAAACCCCTCACCAACTTTGTTGCCCTTCTCTGGACACATTCCAGCAAGTCAACATCCTTCCTATATCCAGGCAGTCTAATCTCCCATTTTCCATAATTGTTCCAAAAATAGAAGCAAATACTAAGTATTGAGAACTTTGCATGCACGGTGAAGATGTCGGTGCCATTTCAAAAGCCACTTAAAATACTACTTTAGGATTATGCTTACACTGAACAGAAAGCTGCCAGCATACCTTGCAAACAAATATGTGCCTACATTTTAAACAACATAATAAAACCTCTGCTTGCAGACTGCACCTCCTTTTCTAGAGGTTCTTTCTAGAGTCATGTCTCTTACAGCTGCAGCAAAAGACCATTGCTTCTGACCAAAAAGTCTGCCACAGTGGTCAGTCTAAAGGTTCTGCTGGTAGCTTTGCCACCGAGCAAGCTACCCACTCCTCCACTTGTCACATGGAAGAAAAGAGTGTGATGTTATTTGTAAGGTGCTTTGACATCTACTGACATTTAGGTATTGTCATAGTTCACAAGGTTGCAAGGGACCCGAAAGATCATCCAGTTCCAACCCCCCTGCCATGGACAGGGCCACCTCGCACTAGATCAGGTTGCTCATACCTTTCAACACCAACTAATACAAGTGAATATTTTGTAACTCTGTTTAGTTGCAATTATAAGACTGGGCATCAATTTGCTTTAAGATTTATAGCCTCCAAAAGGACAAATAAAAGACAAGCACACTGCACTTAATTTCAGGGTAAAGTCATATATTGTTAACCAGGAGCAAACAGATCTATTACATGCCAGTGGTTTTTACCTCAAGAAGCAGACAAATGGGTTTAAATTATTAAAAACCAAAATAAAAAAGACTGATAGAAAAACAAACCAGTTTTTAAAAACCATATATCTCAACTCAATGAGCATTCTGTACCTAACTCCCATATAGTGAAAAGAATGTCTTTCAGAAGGGTACTATTTAACTGGACTCTTCAGAAGGTTCTGAGCAAATCTTTCACACACACACACACAAACCTCTTAAGGAATCTGACTGGGCATGGAATGAGAGCTAGATGTAATACACAAGAAGCAAATCATGAGGTTGGTCAGTTTTCAGATTGACAAATATTAACAATAGAGAGCCCTATGGATCTGTACTGAAACAGTGGGGTTTTTTCATATTCTTTCATCTGGAAAGAGAGAAACATAGCTCACTGCCAGCATCTCTGGGTAACAAAAAATTATTAAGACTATTTTCAGGGCTAATGAAAATTGTGAGCAATACCCGAATCAAAACAAAGAAAGATGAAGGTTGGTGATTAACTCCAAGTAATGAACTGCTCATACACTCCAGTATTTCCTAGGACTGGCTGTCATATGGAAAAGATTAATGAGGTGTTTATTCAGTGCATTCTGGTAAACAAAACCAAAGTACTCCAAGCATACACAATGCTACAGGAATACTTACACCATACAATAGCTGGAGCAGTGCCCAAGAAATTAGAATACATAGGTACAGAAGAAATTCATGTTGAGGATATGTGCATGTAGTCTTCACTTGAAAAGATTTCACTATATCCATAAGGATATAGGGGTAATTTTATGTAGCTTCTGCATCTGGCTAATTATCTAATATGACATACATACAGTGACATGATATGGACAAAGATGAACTTGCATGGCACAGCAGCCTGCAGTATATGTTCCCACAGTGGGGAAACACAAGGCATCATTTTGTCTGACCATTTATTTCAGACCTGTAGCTCAGTAGAGTGATTTTTCTCTATTGCAGCCTCTCCTGTCTGTAGAGGTGGTTTGCAGTGCAGAACACCAGGCAAACACTTGTAGTTAAAACACTCTCAATTGTATTATTCAAAAAAGAAAGGCAGAAATAGTTTATAAAAACTCCTTATTTGCATAGCACTCCAAATTATCACTGTAAGTTACCCAGGCTGTGTTATATTCAGCCTCAGTGAATCACTCAAGCAGAACCTGTAGGATGAATCTTTCATAAAAAAAAAACCCCACCAACACCATTTCAGTTACTACAAAACCTCAGCATTTTAATCTCCCAGACTTTGCAAACATTACTGCAATATGGTTGTGGGACAACATGTTCTCCTTAGGAAGCAGTTAAATATGTCCAAATGAATCCTTTCCAACGGCAAAGTTTGATTCTCCTTGCTCAGTTCCGCATCGCCAACATGGCGTTTATGTCCCAAATAAGATTCCGTAACTGATCCATGATCTGCTTCAGCTGCTGATTCTTCTGCTTCAGTTTCTGTGGGAAGAGTTTGTGAGAAGCATTTTTGTCATCAGTTCAAATAGCACACTCAAACTCAACAAGAGTTACAGTATTATTAAACGCTGCATGGATACTTTCCTCAGTTGTCCGTGAGCAGTACCAACAGGATAATACATCCTCTTTAAAGCACTCTCTAAAACTACAAGAAGGGATTGAGGGTTAAGGGCCATTGATAGAGGGGGAATGCTGTTTCTTTTCACAGTGTTTTTATCAAAACATTTGATCCCTTTTAAAACTGGATGCTTGGGAGGACTGATCCTGTCTTTCCCAAGTCCAAAAGATAGCACATTAAGCAGGAAAAAAGAAGTCTGGGATGAGGCAAATTTATGTGACTACGTTGTATCATTTTTGTGCATAGAAAACCAGAGGATTAACAGTAGGTGTTTGAACACAGCACAAGGTACAGGTGAAGCCAATCAAGCTTTTCCAGCCCTTCTACCCATGTAGGTCGACCCTCATGTGCTCATGGCTCCTGTTTTGAAACAGATATTGCCAGGCATGTTCAGGTTATGTTCCCAAGTAAAAGTAAGTTTGCTGTCCTTCTGTTCCTTCAAATGCTCCTACAGTTTGCAAACCTAGATACATAATTTTAAATAATTCATGTGTTCACAGAAGAAAGATCAGTGCACTGAGACATTGCACATCTCCCTAACCTTTCATAAGAATATACATATGTGTTACCTCATCTATTCATTTTCCTGCTCAAATCAAAGCTGTTGAGAACTAAGTTATTGTGTATTGTTAGCAACAACCCATGTCCTTCATCTCAGCCCAATTTGATAAGATGTCAGTCTTCACACATTAGAGATCAAACTACTTATTCATTAGGGAAGTCCAGAGTTCCAAGGGAAGTGAAAGCACAGGAAAGACTTGTAACCATCAAAAGAGGACAAACTATTCGAATCATTTCAGGTTTGACATAACTTTGTTATCTACAATACACAAATGGCAATACATTAAAAGGGTGACTCAGATCAGTAATAGAACCAAGTAACTGGAACAGTGATAAAAGGAAGCAACAAAAGAAACAATATCCTGAAAATCAGTCTCTTGAATTTTGATGTGGACAGCATACCAGTATTTTCAGGTTGCCCAGATGGTCAGCTGGGAAAGAAGTACAGAAGAAAAAAGGAAGTCTGTTCACTTCAGACCTGTAAAAATGGTCTGAAGCAATATGGTTACTTAGATTACATGGGGAATGTAACAGATTGAGTAAGGGAGTTATTCCTGAACACAGAGCTTTCAAGGTGGACACATTCCCTGGAAGCAGAGGCAACAGCCAATTCCAGACCCCTGAGGAGGGTATGAAAACAGATGTAGGACACTTCATGTGCACCAACTTGGAATTTCTAGTCAAGCATTTGACAGACCAAGTAGTATTTTAAAGACAACTATGTGCATTTATCTAATACTTCTTTGTTTTCCATGTGGTAAGCCAAAACTTCACAACATAAATCAGATTCAACTCCTAAAGACAAAGAGTAGTTACCACAGCATTCAAATGACAGAACTGCAAGTGCCTCCTTACAAAAGCTCATAATGGAAGATCTTGATGCTATAGCTCATACCTGTGACATTTTTTATCTGTGTTTGTGCCTGCCATCCACAATATTCAATCTTAGGGAAATCAATAAATATTACATCAAATCCAACAGTTTAATGCAAGCTGCCACTCACTGATAGTGAGTGCATGCCATTTCACTATTTTTCAAAGCCTTCATCAATAGAAATGAAGGCTGAACACTGGAGCACATGTCTTATGAGGAGAGGCTGAGGGACCTGGGGCTTTTTCGTCTGGAGAAGAGAAGACTGAGAGGAGATTTAATAAATGTTTATAAATATCTGAGGGCTGGGAGTCAGGAGGGAGGGGACAGGCTCTGCTCACTTGCTCCCTGTGATAGGACAAGGAGCAATGGATGTAAGCTGCAGCACAGGAGGTTCCACCTCAACACAAGGGGGAACTTCTTTACTGTAAGGGTCACGGACCACTGGAACAGGCTCCCCAGAGAGGTTGTGGAGTCTCCTTCTCTGGAGACTTTCAAAGCCTGTCTGGATGTGTTCCTCTGTGATCTGAGCAAATGTATGGTCCTGCTCTGGCAGGGGGGTTGGACTTGATGATCTCTTTGGGTCCCTTCCAACCCCAGCCATCCTGTGATCCTGTGAACAGTCGGTGATGGCTATTAAAGCCACAGATAAAAAGGAGAACCATTAAGACCCAAAATTCAGATTGTGTTCTCTCTCCCTCCATGTCTAACTGTACAGTTGTGTATTGTTATGTAGGCATACTCACATGAACTTCATGCAAATTATGCCCAAAAGACTAATTGTGTGAACTTACTTTCACTTCTTGTTCAAAGTGTTAAGAAATTGTAAACTGCTTGATCTTTACCTGAGTCTAGAGAAAAGAACCTTCAAATTAGATTCATGTGGTTTTGAACTATCTGTAAAGACAAGGAGTATAAAACTGTTTATCTGAAGATAGTTTTAGATCCTTGTCTTCAGTGAAGAGTTATTTTCTTAGCTCTTCTATTCTGCTTTATCTAGAGATACAAAAAACATCTAAGAGGAAGCACCATCTTCAGGCTGAAAAAAAGAATAAAGAGAGGTGGAAAAAAGTCCACTTCAGAGAGCACAGTCTCTTAACTGAAATGCACATAGTGATCTTTTTGACCAATCTTTGACAGGCAGTGGTCCACACCACAAAGTACTGCAGAATTACTATATTCTGCACCACTGGTAGAGCTGGCCTCTGCTTAAGACTTTGCTGAGCCAGTTAGAGCTCAGCTCTAGCCTCAGAAAGATAAGTGAAATGGCCTGCTTAGAAAACAGGCAAGTTCTGTAAGCAGCTTCTGCAGCAGTGACAAATTTTAGTTTGAACAGATTGCTTGCAAGTTCTCTCCCACTCTTTCCTCCTTCTACTGAGATGACTTAGTTGAACTCTGGACTTCTTCTCAGGATCAACAGTTATATGTAACAAGGTACTTCATCCTACGTATAGGCTACAGTTTCTGACTTTATCTGTTTTAAGATGGCACAGGAAAATTATCTTATGTGAGGCAGTTTGTAATGAGTTGAAGAGATCTAAGTTCATCTGGTATCTGTCAGGCATGTTTCTCTTAGTCTCTCTCTATCAGAAATGTGATCTAACTGAAAAATTATCTGAAAGGGTCTTCTTTGGTGCTACTAATTTTCAATGTGATTAAGTATCCCTTTTGACTGACACTACAAGCATGGCCAGTATGATGGAGTTGACAAGGACTGTGCCTTCCAGTAAACAAGACCTTAGCAGGACGAGCTCAGGCCAGTTATGAAAACATGTACAATAAGACAAAGTCCACATAAATGGAAACAAAAGTGGGAGAACCATAATATATATCTAGAAAAAGCTGCCTTTCAAGGAATGTGCCATGAAGAACTTGACATATTTCATACAGATTTGTTTTCAGTAGGACACAGTAATTTCAATTTTGAGCTAAAATAAATTGTTGATTGAAGCTCATTTTTGGCTCACTTTCATTTCATTTGAAATCGGTGCTGTTTAGACCAGTCCACAACTTTATCAGAGATGTATCAAGATTTCCCTTTGTACATTCTTTCTATCCCCCTCCTCATCTTAAGCTTATCTCTCTTTCACATTTTAAAACCTAAACATCACTATGAATCATTATTCTTTACTCAACCCATTTGTTCAAAGTCCTTTCTTCAGGCAAATGTCAATATAATGGTATAAACACTGTGGACAAGTAAGATTGATTTCCAACTGATGCCTTTAAAAACATCAAGAGTTGCCTATGTTGTAAAGGCACTTCTTTTCCTTACAAAATAAAAGGTGTTTCCATCTTGAAAACTTATAGGTGGATAAGCCTCACCTCTGATTCCAGAAAGTCTAGGTAGCAAATCTTTCTGGATGCAGGTTTTCAGCACTGTCAAAAGTACATTTCAGCTGAAATTCTCCAAAGAGAAAGGCTAATTGCAAATCGCTGGCATTTTAAGGACTACTTCCCTAAACCACATGAGCTGCAGTGCCCAACAGTTTTGTTATCAAAAAAGCCCCAGAGCTAAACGTGTAACAGCTTAACTTAAAAGCCTGTCATATAGATTTGTCATTTCCTCTCTTAGCAAGATCACTGTTAAGCAGTTAGCAAAGATTAATTAAGGATATCAAACATGATTGTTTTCTAAAGGGTCACCTGGAATGCCCTAATGCTATTTCACACCGTTTAATTTTCACCCACATGTATTGAGACTACTAATTATGTGACGGCTTTCCTAAGTGCTTTATTTGAAATCAGACCTACAGCACCTTAAAAAAAATTAACTCAAAAGCTGTACTCACTCCATTTCTAAAACCAAGCAGTGAACAAAACTGCTGATAAGGCAGCAACACAGATTAAAGTGTTCTCAGTCTGTGATTTTATATCTTCTGTTGTAAATCCTGTCAAATGTACCACAAGACCATGGACTCAAGGTGAGACTGACATCTTGAAAATATTACAGATGCTGCTACTTAAAGGTTAAAAACTCTGTACTATTGAACATAACAGGCTCAAAAAATACAAAGGCAAGTGAGGAAATTTTGGTAATAGCTCCTCATTGTTGCAAATAGGAATTATGTTCGGGGAAAACTGGATCAGGACTTGTATTAGTAGATCAATGTAAATGCCAAACTGATTCTGGAACAGTAAATTATTTATTCCAGAGAAGAGTCAACCACCCCAGCAACTTGAAACTTCAGAAAGCAAATGCAGGTAAAAGGAAAAAATAACACATTTGAGAACTGTAGGAGAGAGTTGTTTAGTACAAAAGGCAAAGCTATTTAGTGTTTGATAAATAGGGGGTTTTGGTTGTTTTATACTAATGGTGCACTCTTCTTATAGTTGGCAAAAAAACCCTTTTGTTTTTAAGCTTTATATGTTTTGCTTAAATCTACAGCTGCTAAGTATCACTGAATTGCTAGGACAGAAATGAAATTCCTTGTAAACTCATCTGTATTTTACCTTAATGGTCCAGTACTACTTATCCAGGGTCAGCTCATTCAGCCTTCTGACCCAAAAAGTAAGCCCACTATAGTATCATAAATAAATAAATAAGACTGGAAGGTGCTGCTATGCAGTGAAGCAATATCAAAAGCTTCTGTAGTATTTAGGAACTCTGCTACATCACTAGGTTCCCCTGCCCCATGACTGAGCTGGTGAGCATAGGAAGTACATGATGCTCCACTCATTACCCACTTGGGGTGATCCTTTCCCAGACAACCATGGTAGCAAAGCAGAGCTGCCATGTTTCAAGTCAGTGCTTCGTGGAAGGGGGCATGCTTTTGTGTGACAATATATGATCCACAATGTTTATGTGAGCTACTTAGGTTTGACTGTGCTGTACACTGCAAGGCAGGCAGCATCTTTCACATACATCTAAAGCCACTAAGGAGACTAGACTGGCTGGGATACCACAGCAAGAAGGGCAAAATTAAGAGACTTATGAAAGGTCCAAGTATTCAAATGTCTTTGTACTGTCACAATATTGAGTTATTGTAATAATGCTTTTTTGGGGGTACTAGTAACAGGCAAGACTGAAAAAATACTGCCTATCTCAGCAAACAGGACTAGGTGAGAGCAGGACAACTCAATGAAGGAAGAAAAGACCGTGGGCCATGAATACAAAAACCTTCTTCATCGGCCATGCTGATTTCCCTGTCACAGCTTTTCCATC
The DNA here is from genome assembly GCF_014839835.1 of Dryobates pubescens. Lineage (NCBI taxonomy): Eukaryota > Metazoa > Chordata > Aves > Piciformes > Picidae > Dryobates > Dryobates pubescens. Next base: position 12,961,653 of record NC_071625.1, on the reverse strand, counting down.
AACATTTTGTATTACTGAAATTTTGCTAAAATAAATTAAGCACAAGTGAGTTAGAGGTTGACTTTACATACCATAGAAGATGGAAAAGATGACTGGAGTGCCAACTATGAATCAGAGAGAGCTATTTGAGCCCAGCAGCCAGTGTCAGAAATCAGACCAATTGACCTGATTCCAGTTATTTTTCTTGGGGAAAAAAAAATGAGATTTTATTTATTTCTAGTCATAAAACCCAAAGCATTTCCTTTCTGTAATGTATTAGGGTTTGAATTTTAAAGTAATGGTACTTACACAACTGCAGGGAGACACAAAGAAAATGAATCAGTGCCCTTTCAAAAGTCAGGTGTTTCAACCTCTTTTGCAGGAGATACTAAGTATTTGTCCACAAGGATACTATAGAAAGTTCAATTACCTCATGAAGATTTACTGTGAAAAGTCTGAAGATTAGGCAGAGGTATTTAAGTGTAAGGTTTTCAGACCAGATTTAAGTGAAGGATTTAATACATTCTTAATTACTAATGTGGTACCAATGGTCCTGTAATACCATCAACCTTCTTAGGGTTCAGAACTCACCATAAACATTTATGAAATTCCTTTCACAAGATCACATCAAGGAGGTTTACAAACATATTAGCATACAAGCACAACAAAAAGGGCAAACCCATGTCACAGAACTATTAAAAACACAGCAAATAGGGACAGTTAAGCTTACCAACACTTAGAGACTGCAAATGAATGTGCATAAATTCACAGTAAACATTACATACAATAGAATATATAAAACCCTGCTACATCAGCACTGTGAAGAAGACAACAGGAAAGCTGACAGCTGCTTTTCTCTAGGCTCACAGTCTTAATGTCCTCCTCCTGTACAATATGGACACATTTATCCAAATAAATGGGTTATAAAAGAATTCAGTACATCTCTGATTGTTAAAGACAAATTAAAATACTGTAAATATCTTAAAATAGGGAAGTTTAGATTCTGCCAACTATTCTCTCCATAAAGAATTATTTTACTCATTTGTCTCCTTTGTTCAGTTATGTTTGTAGACCACTCCTCCTTTTTACACCTATTTACAGATATTACAGCTACAGAAATATTTAATTCTATCTGTGCTTTGCAGATTGAAGAAACAATGATCAAAATTGTGGTCTGGTCAAACCACATATTTTTAATCTCAACACTATGTTTAGCAATTACCACAGCATTTTTTTTTAATCCATCTTTAGTAATTGTACTCACTTGCATACTGCCACTCAGTCTGAAATAGTTACATGCCAGAAGCACTTAATGCTAAGTTTGATGGTAGTCACCCCACATTTAATACAGGAATCCAGAAATTTAAGCTTTGTAATGACAAAGTGACATTTTTCAGTTTTATGCAAATTAATTTCAACTCTGTTACCTTATTTACTTCCATAATTTCCCTTCTCTCCTCACTAGCAAAACGAAGCTGACTTGCAGCACCCCGATCATCGTGCTTGGAGCCATCCTCTTCAACATATGGAATAAGTTGCTGTGAAGACAAAACACATTTCCTTTTTATTTTCCCTTTTCTTTCTTTCCTCCCCCCCCCTCCTAAAGTTAAAAATAATTTTAAAAGGAAATCAAAACCAAGAGACAGATAAGGTATAGCCATTTTTTCCAAATGTTCAAACTTCTCAACAGGAAGTGAAGAGAAGCTTACTTCATCACCTCAAAAATCAAAGGCCTGGGAATGACCTGCCAGTTCTCCAGAAAAATTATGTATTTTAGGAAAACACAATCCCACATATTACCAGGCTTAGACCTAAGCAATTTCACAACTGCAGGCAGAACGCAGTCATTTCATTGTAAGATTTTTAGGACATACATCTTTGTATTCTTGAACACTGCAGACTCCCATTTTAAAATTTACTATTCCTCACTATGAAATATCACAAACATGAGGTTACCATTATAATAAAGTATTTCAGTGATATACTAAACATAATTACTACTACTCTTACACAGCTACTTGGCTAATCCCCTAATAATGGCTTGCTGTTATAGTGGGCTTCTGTTTGGCTGTTCTTATGAACAGGCACACAGTTACCTAAGAGAAATTTTTCCACAAGAATTTCTTGCTGTGATCTCCTCAGGGACCTTGTGTACTATCACTTTTGTAAGCTTCTACAAAGCCAAAAACCCTTCATAAAGAATTTCTAAATGAGTATGAATGTACATTCCCTTTCCTAAGAAAAAAACCTATTAGTAAATACACTAAATACAAAACATTCTCTTGTGTCAGAACACTCTCAAGCTATTAACATCCTATTAAAAAACAACTATATGCTGCAACATTTTATACATAACACACACCCACAAAATCTATAGTCTGTTGATTTTTCTGCCTTGAACTGAGAAATGCTAAGGTTGATAGAAAAATTACATCCTTGTTCACATACACATTACAGACAAATGAAAGACTGATAACTGATGCAAATGAGACACTAGTTTAAGTCTTGGAGAAAGATGCTCATTGCATCCATACTACATTGTTACTTAAGTTAGGGTCTCATGTTATGAAGCATTCAGCAGCATCCTTCAGCATTCTGTGGAAAACTTACTTTGATTCAAACCACTGAAAATCTGATTTCCTTCTGGGCAAGAATTTTTGTAGGGTCATTTTCACTAAGCTTATCAAAAAAGACAAGAACTACCACACTAAACTCTGCCATGAAAACCTTGCAAAGTTTAACATTTGAATACCATAAAGAAGTGCTGTGGCTGCTTAAATACATGTGGAAAAAAAAAAATCCTTCTGGCTGATGGCAAAATAAAGTATCACTCAAAGTAGAACATTTCCTTTGAAAACCTCTCATTTTTCAGAAAAGGTAGTAAAAAAACCCCAACACACCACACAAAGAAAAGCAAAGAACTCCACCTAACAATCAAATGAAGCAGATAATCAATTAGGGAACTGTGTAGGCAGATTTGCTTCACAATTATCTCATGCCCTGGTATGCTGGTTAACAGAAAATTGATAAGAATAGCTGCTACACTGCTAAGACATAGTAACAACAAAAAAATATAAACCACTTAAATCAGTAATAACAGACTAAGGAATATTAGTAGGCACAGACTTCTTTTGACTGTGTAAAGAAAAACTAGAAGAGATTTGGTTGATGTTCTTTAAAGATATGGTTTGAATGCTGCTCATTAAAGAATATGATTGAGACTATTATTGAAAATTTGAAATAAGAACTGAAGAAAAGGGATCAAAGAGGAATGGTGTGCCACTATCATTCACCCTTCCTAAGAAAACACAAGGCAGGCATTCTTTTTTACTTCAGAGTAGAAAAGACTACACAGATAAAGGAGAAAAGAATTCTGACTGTCAATACAAAACTCTGCTGTGCATAAGGTATCAGTGACACCTAGCATTAAAAAAAAAAGCTCAAAGAGACTGCTCATCTTCTCTGTGGTGATACTTCTTCATCCTGCTTAACAGGAAAAAAACTGTGAAAATTAGGAAAAAACAAATCCCAAGCAGACCAGCCCCACCTATGTGAAAAGAAGACACATCAAAAGCTTTTAAAAGAGGCACAAGTGCTCAGCTTGTACTAAAAGCTTTTAAAGGAGGCACAAGTACCCAATAAGCCATGAGAAAAGTCGGGGATGTTTTTGTTTTTCTTTTAGTGGGAAAGTTATCTCACTCCCTTGCTCCCTGTGAAGTTTCTAAATATCTTCCCCTGAATGACATGGCAGTGACTGCTGACAGAAGTAGATCAGCAGTCTAGAATGGACTCAAGTATAATGATTAAATGATTAAAACTCAATGGACAACCAGAAGTCCATCGGCAGGGTTACCTCAGAATCCAAAGGTCAGTACTTAAAGAACTTCACAGTTCTGGATAATATAGAGCAGTAATAACTTAAATCACAACACAAAGCAGGCTTTAAGAGTATTACTAGGAATCAGAAACTGAACTTACAAGAGGGGAAAAAAATGAAGATTTGGTTTTACTAGGAATAGCATTCTTATTAGGAAAATCTTTGGTCAATCATCCTGCCTGCAACTCTTATGCTGTTCACTTTTCCATCACCACTGCACACTCAGATTTAGTTCATACTTTCTCTGCAGGTTAAAAGTAGCTGAGTGAGAGAACTATGGAGGCACAGACCGATGGTCAGAGACTAATTCTTATTACTCAGGCAGCCAGGTGGGCAGGTCAGAGCTTAAGGCAGCCTTTTTCCCAAATGAACAACCACCAAATACTTGCCCTGACCCTTCTTCCCTAGGGCAAACATTCCTTGGTGAGTGCACCAAGAAGTCTTGAGGTAAAAGTCTAAAATTTAAATGATGTTTGATGTCAAAACTGGATCACTTCCAACTGGTAAAAATTGCTGATGCTAATGTGAAAATCTCACAATCTTTCAGCCAGGTCCAAAGGCGCACTGAATAATGCCAGTCTCATTTAAAACTTGTTATGAGTCTCCTACTACAACTCAGGAGAATAGACGATATGCTAAGCAGAGAGTGGTTATCCTGATTTGCAGTTCATATATGAATAGAGATACTTACTTCTATGGGAACAGGATCGAGCCCAGCACAGTTTTCATTGCATTTGTCATAGACTAATCTCAGTTTTCTGAAGAGTATCGATAGCTGACGGAGATGTTCTTGCAGCTTTCCCAGTCTGTCTTGGTATGTTCCAGTATGATAAGTAACACCATTTGGTAACTTAGAGAACCAAAACCCCAAAACATTAAAAATATTATGTTAAAGTTTCTGTCACATTAAATAAATAAAGTAAAATAAATCAGAGGAGGCTTTTCAGTGGATTAGATAGTGTTGGATGATAGGTTGGACTTGATGATCTCAAAGGTCTTTTCCAACCTGGTCAATTCAATTCAATTCAATCCTATCCTCTCCTACATTTTAAAATAAGACAATCACAGTATCCTCACAGAAATCACTGAATTTTCTGTTTTATCAACAAAATTATGTATTTTATCTGCTCTGTTCATTTGATGTGCCAAATCACTGCTGTCAAACAGCTTTGTCTTGTTATCACAGTATTATTCAGCATCATATTGTCTCATGATCATTGTCAATCCCTCTGTAGCTCTTTTCAGTGAATATCTTTGAAATGCTTAAGCATGACACTGTTGTTATCAAAGTATAATTCCATATCATATTGTCTGAACCCCAGCTCCCAATTCAGATACACAATCAAACTGAATTCACAGTTAGCAAGCAAATATACCTGTATGTATGCCAACTTCAGAAGGAAATTGACAGAATCATGAAAATACAGATGGAATAGGGATGATAATTTATCTTCTGCTCTCAACAGAAGTCTGTATGTTTTCTCAGTAAGTAGCCACAAATAAGGATTATGTCCACTTTAATAACAAAAAGAAATGTCAAAAAAAATATATCTAAGTGGAAAATATTACAGGAAAAGACCAATGAAAATGTCTCTAAGACTACCCCTCAAATGTTAACAAAACCAGAAACATAACTGGCATATAAACAGACTTCAGTTTTCATAATGGAAAACATATATATGAAATCTTATTAGAGTATATTAATTGTGGAGGAGATAATAATTAAGCATTTCTGAAAGCTCTCCATCTTCACTTAATGTGCAGAGTAAGCAAATATATTAAGAGTAGCATTCACTTCTCTAATCAATCTCATATGCTGGTGGCTGGTGCTAAAAATGTGGTAAGTTAGGGACCATAAAAACTTGTTTCTCACCTGCATGTTCCTCAGTAACTGGAAGATTTCCATAGTTCGAAATACAATGTCCTGCACAGTTTCTTGGCCAATTCGACAGAGAGAAGCTGTATTTACCTCCCGGGCTGCTTGAGCCTGTGTCCCTGAGAAAGCACCAGGTGGCATGCCTGCCCCCGAGAGAGGGGGAGTCGACATCTCTTGGTGTTAACCTGGTCCCACTGGGTCCAGCTGCACAAAGAATTTAAGACAGAAGGACTGAGTACTTGTTTAAGACCACTATAATAAACTTCAGTATATTGGCTTTCTTGTTCCTTATGCCAGCATGTGGTACTATCCACGATAAAACTTCAACTGATAAAAGATGTTTCAATGTAGTACTCTCCAGTTTGGATAGCCCTCCTTTAACCACTACAACTCCCCATAGCTCCTAGGCGACCATCTGCCCACATCTGTCCAAAGGGGACAAGAAAGGATCTTTTGCTGGCCTCCAACAGGTAAAATCGCAGCTCTTCTACTGGGCTCCTGGCCCGGCACATGCCCGACTGTCCACCCCTCCGCTGCACGGAAGTGCCTGAGGCAGCCGGCAGCAGGGCTGGTCCTGGGCACAGGCAGTGACCCGGTACCCAGCAGGCCCTCCCCATGCTCTCCCGGCCACCCTGGGAGCTGCAAGCCACCCCTGGACGAGCAGGCCCACCGATGCCTCCACAGCTAGGCCGCCCGCCCGAGGAATCGCGCGAGGTCACCGGGACAGTGCACAACGTGTGCACCGCTCCCCCGCCACCAGACCGCAGCGAGGCAGCGCCTGGCAGGCGGGGGACGAGGACCGGCCGCCCCGGGCCCCGTAGCCCGTCCCTGGGGACAGCCAGCGACTAACGGGAACGCCGCGGCTTCGCGCTGGCGGCATGAGAAGCATCGAACTTCTCTCCGGGGAGGGCCAAGGCCCCTCCAAATATTTCCCCACGGGCCGATCGCGGCCGATACTCACGCGGAGCGGGCGCCGCGTTGCCCTGGAAACTCGCAGGCGGAAGCACTCGGCGGCACCCCGAGGCGCGGCCGACCCGAGGCGGAAGTGGCGTCACGGCGGCCGCCGGGGCGGGGTACAGCGGAGGGCTGGGGAGCGGCTCCGTGTCAGCGCTGCGGGCTGAGGGCCGAGCGGGATCGGTCCGTGCCGGGGGTGTCTGCCGTGCCGGGGGTGTCTGCCGTGCCGGCTCCGCCTCGGCCTGCAGCCCGCGGAGGCTTGGCGACGCCGCTTTGTCCGCCGCGCACTGAAGGCCCTTGTTAAGGAGTGTGGCCGTTCTGTCTGGGTGAATCAGAATTGTTTCGGTTGGAAAAGACGTCTAAGACCTTACGATTTCTCAGGAGGAACAATCTTGAAGTAGTTGTGCTGTATTAAAATTGATGTTATGAATGATTTCTGTACGAAATGTATTGCATTTGTAATGCTGTAGAAGTGGAAGTGCATGATACAGAGCCCTTTTTAAAGAAAGAGGAAAGCAGTCAACATTCAGGGACTGAACAACGACGCTGTCAAAGGCTGCATAAAACATTTTTCATCTCAGAAACTCATTATTTAGTGGGAGCCCCACCCCACTCTCTAAAACCAAGGCCTTAGCCAAGGTGCAGTGTAGATAATCACAGAATTACAGAAAATGTAATGACCTCAAAGATACCCATTCCAACCTTCAACCCAGTACTAAACCATGTCCCTAGGTGCCAGGTCCACAGCTGCTTAAACACCTCCAGGGACAGTGACTCCACCACTGCCCTGGGCAGACCATTCCAATATTTGATAACCCTCTCTGAAGAAGTATTTCCTAGCATCCAGCCTGAACCTCCCCTGGGGCATCTTGAAACCATTTCCTCTAGTCCTGTGGCTTGCCACCAAGGAGGAGAGGCTGCCCCCTCCTCACTCCAATGTCCCTACAGGTAATTGTAGAGAGCGATGAGGTCTCCCCTCAGCTGCCTCTTCTCCAGAGTGAGCAAGCCCAGCTGCCTCAGGTGCTCCAGGCCCTTCATGAGCCTTGTTGCCCTTCTCTGAACACACTGAGAACCTCAATGTCTTTCTGGTAGTGAGAAGCCCAGAACTGAACGTACTCAAGGTGTGGCCTCACCAGTGCTGAGTACGGGGGTATGATCACCTCCCTGTTCCTGCTGGCCACAGTGTTTCTAATCCAAGTCAGAATGCCTTTGGCTTGGCATAAAAGTTTCTTAAACAAATGGGGAAAAAAATGTTCCTAAATATAAGAAGGGGACGTTTTCAGACAGCAAAAGAACATCCCAGTGTGTCTGGCTAGACAGCACAACTGTTCAAGAATTGAGTACAAAGGACGATGTTTTCCTCCTCTGACTGCGTGCCCAAGAGCTCTGTTGGCACTGCTTAACTGTCTGCCCCAAGTCTGATGGCATGAGAGTAATGAGCAATTCAGACCACCACCTACTCTTCAGGGTTGCCAGACACAGACTCCATACACTGTCATATCCTGAAGTGTATGACTGCCTCATACAGTAGGCAGTTGAAATACAGAGCCAAGTCTGCATGCGAAGGGTGGTGAAGAACGTTGCTAGGGAAGCCTAATCTTCCTTGCCAGTACATGGAACCACCTAAATCTGATTTTTCACTCCTTGACTCACCTCATTTTAGATAAGTAATATTTCCTTGCTCAAATGTGGAAAAGATTAATATATTTATTTTATTTTATTTTATGTTATTTTATTTTATTTTATTTTATTTTATTTTTCTCAAGCAACCCATTAAGCAGCTGATGTCTGGCTTCAATTCAGGCCAAGTACTTTCATCTGGAAGATGTCCAAACCAGAGTTCATCTTTCACATCCTTTTCTACTTCTGTGGCATCAGTTCTACCACTGTCTCAGGATGCTGCAGCCTTTGTTGTTGGGTTGTGAAGGAGCTACCAAAGAGATAACAAAGAACACATGTCTACATGTAATATTGTAGTCCAGTCAAGTTTAACCCAAATGTGAAATAGGACTCTTTAAAGAGTCACCGGTGATTATCATATTCCCACTAATAATAATTTTTTAATGTATATATTTTAAGAGGTTCTTTAGGAGATTCTTTCTTATACTCTTAATCACTCCAAAGATGTTGTGACTATGGTCTCTCAGGAAAGCAAAAACCCTCAGAAGTGAAGCAAGAGGATAAATGTTGCTTTCTAAAAACATTTTTTCTGTAAATCAGTCAATATGCTCGGAAGGCAATGTGAATAATTCCATTTAAAAATAAACAGAACGGATGGGATTCTTGGCTTCTGCTCTCTTTTCCTCAAATAAAGAAGAGTGGGCTCCCTACTCAGTGCCCTCATGCTATTCCTTTGCGGCAGTGCTTTGATGCTGCTCTAAGAGATGGGTTTAGGGGAAGTGTGTTAACAAGGAAAGGACTTCTGTTCTCAGAAGGGTAGTAGGAGTTGGTTGTGCCAAGGGGATGCCTCGGTGCTCTGGTCCACTGCAGAAAGTAATTGTCATTGTTGTTCCCAAAGAATAAGGGAGGCAGGGCCAGTGATGTTAAGGGAATGTCTTAATGCTCTGGTACACTGCCTTTAATAATCTGTAGTTGAAATTCCAGTGGATTGTTGTGACCCAGGGAGCAGAGTCTCACCGTTGACCAAGTTGCCCATGAGTGGGGGAGATTTTTAGCACCACAGACCCAAGCTTGCAAGCAGATATACTCTATCTCCTTTTGGACTCTTGCTACCCAGTGACTCTCCTGCAGGCTCCTGCTGTAGTGGTGCTCCAAATGCTGACACTGAAAATTATTCCAACACAACAGTAACAAGTTTTTCATCTTGCCCCAAAATAATTGTGGGCAGTCTCTGACTTCTGGTGCTGGACATTCAGATGTTTTTTTCCTGATCCTATTTTCCCTGAGCAAATGATATCTTGTGGGACTAGCCATTTGGAAGAGGAGGCATCCCAAATTGCGGTTTATATAAACTGTATGTCTTCATCAGCCAGATGTGCATTAATGATGCCTGTGGATAAATTTTCAGCATGCTTATCTGATGGCTTCTCCTGGGGCTTGCACAAAAATGACTTGGAAATGGAACATTTGCAAAGAAGCGGATGCTGGCAAAAGAAAGCATTGCAATGAGATATAAAATATGTGCACTGTAATTTATAGAGGCAACTAGCTTCTGGAAGACTTGACCTCTGGCCAGTAGAGGACAGAAACATATCCAATGAGACCACCGGAGCAGCAATTGGTACACAGTGGGACAGAGATGGAAGGACTAATTATATTTTTGCAGCTGTTACACCAATGCTGTAAGCATGTTGGTGACAAATGACTTTGTGGTGGACAGCACAGTAGTTAATACTGGAGAAAAGCTAGTCTGCCCTGTGGTGTGACTGCTTATGTGCTATTAATGTGATAAGCAGGAGTGCAAGGGTGGGTTTTCCCTCCAGGGGTCATTGCTGCTATGCAGTTTCCCACTGTTAATCCACAGTTGGAGAAACAGTTCTCATTAAGGTGTTGACAGATGATATTCCTGTGACTCACTCCATAGTGGGAGGGAGATCCTGTGCTCCTTTATTTCCTAAAATACGTCCTAGGTGTGTGGGGGGACTCATGCTACTCTCTGTAGTGCATGGCTTTTTGTCCTAGACTGTGAAAGGTGCAGCAGCCTGAGGTTTCTCTCTTCATGTTCCTCTGTGAATGTTTTATTTATCTCTCCAAGTATAAATCCCTAGTAGCAGGCAAAAACTTTGACTTTACAATAACAAGCCCACCCCTCTGTCATCTGGGGGGCATGGGCCACCCATCAGCCTACTGCAAGGAGTATCTGTATTCTTGAAGTATTGTAAGCCTCATTGTTGTTTCTTTTATCTGTGGCAAGAGATGTTTGCTTTCACCTTAATGTCATTCTTATGAGCAAAATTAGTTGTGATTTATTCAGTGTCAATTGATTTAGATTCTCTACTCTCATTTCTTATTTACAGGTTCACCAAACGTTCCTGCATGTGAATCAGAGAGAGCATGCAAACATGGTTGGCATGTAAAATGGGTGTTAGTAAGGGGGTAAGATAAGCCTTTCTGGTGCTACAAATGAGGAGCCTGGGAGTTTTGTGCATTCTGGTCAGTAGCTCTCTGTATTTCAGTGACTCATTCTATTGCCTTCACTCTTTCATTTGGACAGTCACTGACATAATCTATTCATCTGAAGGTGCATTTTGCTTGTCTTGTTTTCTTATTGGTAGGTTTAGACTGATTTAAGCAAAAATAGACATACATTATTTAGTATTATTGTCAGATGCATTATGGTGGCAGCCGAAGACTCCAGGCAAGAGTATAACCTCATTCTGCTGTTTGAATACAGAGGAAAACAGCCCTTACCCTGCATGGTTTACAATTAAGAGACTGTATGTTTTGCAGCAAAGAGGATAGATTAAAAGAGACCTAATAGTTTCTGGATAAGGAGATTGGAATGTCCTAATTTACCATAAGAGTCATCAGCGGTGTAGATGTTAATGTAGGAAAAGTTATGAGGGCATGGAAGATATATATTGTGGAACCTGTCCACAAGAGCCATCATCTCTTGACGTAAGTCAAATGCCACTCGTGTCTTCCCAATGATATAAGATTATGTGAACCAGGGAATGGAATAATAGATGGGAGAAAAGCATAGCTGGAGGCAGATGTTTGAACACAAATCATCCCTCTAGGCTGAGGCATTATTGCAGGGTTCATGGACTGATGCATCGACATTATTTATGCAAAACTTCTGGCCACATTCCCTTTGTGCAATATTAGAAGCAATACATTACAGAATGGAGAATGCCCTCTTGTTTCCCCAGAGCATTCTATCCTGTTCCTATATAACGTTTTAGATGCATATCACAATTACCAGAAGCAGTATATTTCTCATAACCTGGAATCTGTGTACAACATCTGGCCATTTTCACTGACCACATTCCCAGCTACTGCAGGCTTGGATGATGGCAAAACTCATAAGCTTGCCTGGTTTGTACTAATTGCATGCTAGGTTTTGGGGTTTTGGTTTGGGTGTTTTTTTTCCTTAAACATTGTGTATCCTATTTGTGTTTTGAAGTGTTGGAAAGTGTTTTGTAATTTGTAAGGGTATGCTGTGTGTGAAACATATTCAGTAGACTCTGTGTGGCTACAGCTGTACTAATAAGTGTTCATCTTAATAAGTGTTCATCTGGCTGTTCTCTGGGTGCAAGGTCAGCAGGCATGGAACAATCCCTATACATTCTATTTGACATGGGTCTGTGGTGACAGGTTGGACTTGATGATCTTTGAGGTCTCCTCCAACCTTGGTGATTCTGTGATTCTGTCACCATTTTAAACTTTGAAAAATGAAAACAGACATGCTGGAGGGAAGGGAAGCCATCCAGAGGGATCTGGACAGGCTGGAGAGCTGGGCCCATGACAGCTTCTTGAGGTTCAACAAGACCAAATGCAAGGTCCTGCATCTGGGTTGTGTGGCAATCCCAAGCACTGATGTAAGTTGGGCAGTGATTGGCTTGAGGGCAGCCCTGAAGAAAAGGACTTGGTGCTGGTGGATGAGAAGCTCAACATGAGCCAGCAGCGTGCACTTACAGCCTAGAAAGCAAATTCTGGGCTGCATCAAGAGAAGCATAGCCAGCAGGTCGAGGGAGGTGATTCTCCCCCTCTACTCTGCTCTGGTGAGACCCCACCTCCAGTACTGTGTCCAGTTCTGGAGACTCTATTACAGGAAGGATCTGGAGGTGCTGGAATGTGTGCAGAGAGCAGCCATTAGGATGAGCAGAGGGCTGGAGCTCCTCTCCTATGAGGACAGACTGAGGGAGTTGGGGCTATTCAGTCTGCAGGAGAGAAGGCTCCAAGGAGACCTCATTGTGGCCTTCCAGTATCTGAAGGGGGCTACAAGAAAGCTGGGAAGAGACTTTTTAGGGTGTCAGGGAGTGCTAGGACTAGGGGGAATGGAAAAAAAGTAGAAATGGGTAGATTCAGCTTGGATGTTAGGAAGAAGTTCTTCCCCATGAGGGTGGTGAGACACTGGAACAGGTTGCCCAGGGAGGTGGTAGAAGCCTGATCCCTGGAGGTTTTTAAGGCCAGGCTAGATCTGGCTCTGAGCAACCTGATCTAGTGTGAGGTGTCCCTGCCCATGGCAGTGGAGTTGGAAGTAGATGATCCTTGAGGTCCCTTCCAACCCTGACAATTCTATGATTCTATGCTGCCTACTGGAAATGATTGCTGTCTCAGACTGTTGGCCATAGAGTGCCAATTGATGAGGGTAGTCTACTCTTCTTTTTTTTGCAGTATACTCTAACTGGTGAATCCATTCATAATAGCTGCATATTTTATTATGACCAGTATCTTTAAAATTAAAATTGGGATTGAAGAAAAGAGATCTACGAATAAAGAAGCTTCATAGTCTTGTAATGGATGTCATTTTTAAGAGTATAAAAGAATTTGGTGGACTTTGTTGTTGTTGTTGTTTTAATTTTTGTAGGTTGGGTTTTTTTTTTTTTTTTTTTTTTTTTTTTTTTTTTTTTTTTTTTTAGCATGGAATGTGCTATAATCTGGAGCTGTCTCCATGAGCTGTGTGAAGTGAGTGAGAAGTCTGGTGTTATTTCAGTTTCGCAAGTTTGTCAGTATCTGTAACAAGGCTTTTCCTGGAATGAAGATGATAATTAGTGATCTGAGATCTAAGCGTGTTCTGAGCTTGCAACTCCAAAAGGCTTATTAGCAGAGTGAGCATACTGTCAGATGCAGTCTGGCAGCATGAGGGTCTCCAAACATGGTTATGCTTGGAGAATTCAGAGAATTCCTGCTTTGGATGGGCACAGTGTACCTCAGTCATCTGTGAGTGAACCACAGCTAGTAGCAATGCAATAGCAATAAAAGCAACAAAAAGAAAGGAGCATCAGGCACACAGAGCTCAAATATCAGTCTTTGCTGCTGTATCAGGTTGTTACAGATGAGAAATGCAAGTGATGCTCCTTTGAAAGGGGCTGCCACAGACTTGGTGTTGGTGATGCTTTAACAGGAGCCGTCTCAACCCTAAGGAAAGTCTCATGTCTGATTCTGTCTTTACAGGTCCAAGAAGAGCAAAGATGCAGGCAAATTGTAAAGGCAGAGAGGCAGAATACTTGGAAATTTTGTGGTTCCACAGCTAAGGATTCTGAGATAATCCAGCTGTTTTAAACCAATGTGATGAATTGTCAAAGAAAAGGAAAAACAAAAGCACACAAGTCCCCATTCATATAAAGCATTACTACCATGTTGTTTGAGTGAGTCTTCATCTCCTCTGCAGAATTAGTTGACATTTTGCTATATTAGCAGGTGGCTTGATACTGTTTTGATTTACATTGGCAGTAGTGACAAATCACCTTGGCTCCAACACTGACTGCTGTGGCTGTGATGTACCTCCATCCTCAAACTCAAAGCAACCATCATTGGGGCCCTTTGGCTGCAATTGCCTGCTTCCTGCATTAGCAGGAAGGTTTGATATAAATATTCAAAGACCCTGTTAAAAAAATAAAAAAAAGAGAGAGAGAGATTGAAAAAGGGAGCTATAAGTTAGGTCTTAAAAAACCCAACTTAATGCTAAAAGTCAGTGAAGATGTTTCCACTGCATATTTTCAGTCCTCAGAGTGAACTGCACATGTGTTGATACCAAAGAGAATTCATTAAAAACCACATTCTCCACATTCCTGCTTCCTTCACCTCATCGCCAGTGACTCCAAAAAAGTGATGAGAATTACTTTTGGCTTTCACTGATTTTTTTTTTTCAGATGTGAAATGTGCAGGGAGGAAGGTTGGGTTTTGAAAGTGATCATCTTTTGATACGGAATGTGAGGAGTAGCTGCAGATGTTTTCATTTATGTGAACACAAGCATTTTATTAAAAGGGAATTATCACTGGAAACATTCTGGCCAGCATTGTCTGAATGACATATCACAGAGTTTTGTGATAATAATAACAACCAAAAACCACGAAGTGAAACAGACCAGAAAGTGGCAGTGTGAAAAGGAGATGCTAAGTAATTAGTTTGATTGCTCAAGCGAAACCGAAACCAAAACCAACCAACCGACCCAAACCCCACAAACAACAAAACCCCCATAAACCAAACAAGATAACCATACCCCTTCAAGCTTACTGTTTATTGCTCAACTAGACATTTGAAAGCTCTTCCATTTTAATGATACAAAGGCATTGCTGAGACATGTGACAAGTATTGCAGCTTTGGGGGTAAGAAGTGTAAGGCTGTTCAGTCTGCAGGAGAGAAGGCTCCAAGGAGACCTCATTGTGGCCTTCCAGTATCTGAAGGGGGCTACAAGAAAGCTGGGGAGAGACTTTTTAGGGTGTCAGGGAGTGATAGGACTAGGGGCAATGGAAAAAAAGTAGAAATGGGTAGATTCTGATTTCTTTCTTTCTTTCTTTTCTTTCTTTCTTTCTTTCTTTCTTTCTTTCTTTCTTTCTTTCTTTCTTTCTTTCTTTCTTTCTTTCTTTCTTTCTTTCTTTCTTTCTTTCTTTCTTTCTTTCTTTTTCTTTCTTTCTTTCTTTCTTTCTTTCTTTCTTTCTTTCTTTCTTTCTTTCTTTCTTTCTTTCTTTCTTTCTTTCTTTCTTTCTTTTTCTTTCTTTCCTTCTCCTTCCTTCCTTCCTTCCTTCCTTCCTTCCTTCCTTCCTTCCTTCCTTCCTTCCTTCCTTCCTTCCTTCCTTCCTTCCTTCCTTCCTTCCTTCCTTCCTTCCTTCCTTCCTTCCTTCCTTCCTTCCTTTCTTCCTTCCTTCCTCCCTCCTTCCCTCCCTTCCCTCCCTCCCTTTACAAAACAAAAGTCAAGGTCTACAAAGAACACTCACAGATAGACTCTATGCCTCATTTCTATTTCTACAGCTGGGATTCAATGAATTTTTAATTTCATGCAGTGTTCCACATACTATGGGAAGGTACAAATATTCCTTTTTGTTCTGTCAGCCTGGGCACATATTCTCACCAGAGATGCAACACTTACATCCCACCTTTCTTATTAATCTTAATAGAATAGAATTAAGCAGGTTGGAAAAGACCTTTGATATCATCAAGTCCAACCCATCACCCAACACCATCTAATCAAATAAACAATAGCACCAAGTGCCTCATCCAGTCTCTTCTTAAACACCTCCAGTGATGGTGACTCCACCACCTCCCTGGTCATATTTAATGATAGAAATGTTTAGGGATGCTGCTTCCATTAGTGCCAGAAATGACAGAGCAAACAGAATATTAAGAGAGCGTGGGAAGAGGTTCTTCATCAGCTGATATCTGCTGAGTAGTAGCTGCAGGCATGAGGAGAATTAAAAGCTTATCTTCCAGCATGAAAAGAAGAAAACTGCAGTGCAAAGGTCAGGTCAGTGTTTCATCAGTGGGTTTTTCAAATCCATATCCTCTGAGAGTATGAAATGTGAAGTTTTCCATGTGACATCTGTTGTCTATGTGGCACTGTATGACAACAGTGGCAGTATCTAGTGATTCATGTCTTCAGGGAAGTTAGATAACAGAAAAATGTCTGTTGTGGTTGCTGGAAATCGTCATGGTTCCATTGATGTCAGAGAGCCAGCTCGCAGGTGGCAGGGCAGATTTACATGAGTTGAGGATCTGTGCCATCCTGTGTTCTATTAATTGACAATCCTGCCTGAAAACTAGTGAGAGCGAAACTTAAGGTGTTTGATTCATAGAAATTCAACATGTGAACTGCAGAACTTAAGTCTTGGGATTGATGAACTTGGTCCAACTCACAGCAATGACAGAGGGCCATTCCTAAGGCGCATATCTTTGCTGGAATCACTGTTTTTAACTCAGTCTGAGAGCACATTCTTCCTGTATTATCTAGCTAGCACAAGTTTAGTGGGAGAATGATGGCTTCTTCACAGGACACCTAACCACTGATTGAATGCTAATGCAGTATGAGAGAGAAAAGTCTTTTTTTCCAATTTTAATTTATTTTAAAAAGATTTTGGTTTATAGTTATAAAACTAACTCCATAATTCAGCCTTCTGTGACCAATAGAGTTTAAAAGTTGTAATATATCATCTAAATTAACACTAGCTCAAGTAATATATTTCAGATGTTAACCACATCAAATCCACAGGCTAAGTGGGGGGAAAAAATACATTAGGGACAACCCTACAGCTATAGGAAGAGGCTGCATTGAATCATTAATGGACTAAACATCAGGTCTGAAATAACAATGCTTCTCGGACTCATAATCCCAGAGGGACCAACAATCTTTCATCCTTACAGAATAAATATACTGAGAAGTCAGTACTTTGCTATGCCTCAGTCTTTAGCATTGGAATTTCAATATCAAGATGCTGTGTTTCCTGTGAACAGCCAAAACCTTACGGGAAGAATGAGGTTTAATTCATCCACTGTGCTGTTGCTTTCATCTTTTTTTTTGTTTTATCTACCTATCCTTCGCTTCTGGTTTTTCAGTGGTGCAGGAAGATTACCATGGGAAGGACATGGGAACTCTAAGCATGAAGCAGGAATCCAGGCTAAGGGCAGTGCTGGCAGCTGTTGCACTGCAAATGCTGAAACAACACTGCTTACAAACAAAGGTTAATTAATCTGTTGAACCACTTCAGAGAACATGTTGATATTTTTGTTCCATGCTTGTACAAAGCTGGTTTTATTGACTAATAGGTGATGCTGTTACATCACTCCAGCTGTTCACCTGCAGCATGTTTTTGTTTTGTTCTTGAGGGAACTCCAAACTTGATTTCTGTCAAAATGCAGAATTTTTTGCAGTCCTTTAGTATAGACATAAATAATAGATGCAAACACATATGCAGTCCCCAATACCCAGGGCTGCACCTGAATCTCCTAAATCAGCATCCTTCCCCATTGCTTAGGGCCATATTAAGGTCAGTGGAAAGCAGTAGTAGTCACACTTCTACACATGGTCTGAGGGCACAGAGAAAGGTTCTGTGGTGATTTGAGCCTTAAGTGGGACTTAAGAGCTCAGATGGGGGCAAGGCTGAGAATCCCTCCCCTGCTCCCCTGTCCTCCTTGCCAAAAGAGAGGTAAAAGAAAGGAAAGGAGCAAATCCACCAAGAAATAATTTGGAGTCAGCTTGGAAGTAGAGAGGTAAAGAATTTTCTTTCAACAATATATATATAACAATAACAGGTAAGGTTCACAAGGGCGAGGAACAAGGATGGATGGGAGGGGAAAAAAAAAGAAATGAGAATACAAAAGCAGTGTCTCTGAAGAGGCTTGGAGGCAGCAGGGAGAAGGATCAGGACCGACCATGTGGCAGAGAAATAGGGAGCCACCAGCAGTCCTCGTCCAAGCAAAGGCAGGGCCCAAGAGCTAAAGGCTGCAGTGTCCTCCTCTTTATACCCGTGCTGGAAGGGGAGGGGAAGTGGAACAGATTAACTGTTTCCCAGGGGGAAAATGCCCTTCAGGGAGGGCAATGCTCTTGCAAGCTCTCCCCCCCGCTGCTTCCAGGATGGGCGTTAACCCATCACAGGTTCCTAATGGGATGCTTTTGTCTGGTCCTCCTGACCTCAGTTTCTTGCCATGCCCACTAAGGGCAGTTATCAGTGTCTCTTTGTACCCACTCTCTCTATTTAATCTGCTTAAAAACTTCCAGTGACCATTTCCATGCTAATGATTCATAAGTCTACCTGTACTGAATCACTCATCACATCTGGTTTTATTGACTCTGATCCAGGGAAGTACTTAAGCACATGCTTAGCTTTGAGTTTATTGGCATTCCAGACTAAGACCAACACCACACTTTGGATAGCTGTCAAAATAGTAACTAATTTTATTACTGAAATGGCTGTGCTTTGTGCTGTAAGGTTGGCATGAAAATCAGGTTAGTATTGACCCTTCTAAATAAGGGATGTTGGAAAGTCATTCGGCACACAAGTGATTCCTGAAAAATTGAAGAAATAAACAAGATGAGTAAATTTTAAATGAATCATAGAATCATAGAATCAACCAGGTTGGGAAAGACCTCAGAGATCATCAAGTCCAACCTATTACCTAATACCTAACACCTCATGACAACTAAACCTTTTCTGAACACCTCCAGTGATGGTGACTCCATCACCTCCCTGGGCAGCACATTCCAATGGCTAATTACTCTTTCTGAGAAGAACTTTCTTCTCAACTTGAGCCTAAACTTTCCTTGGTGCAGGTTGAGACTGTGTCCTCTTGTTCTGTTGCTGGTTGCCTGGGAGAAGAGACCAACCTCCACCTGGCTACAACCTCCCTTCAGGAAGCTGTAGAGAGCGATAATGTCTCCCCTGAGCCTCCTCATCTCCAGGCTAAACAGCCCCAGCTCCCTCAGCCTCTCCTCACAGGGCTGTGCTCCAGACCTCTCCCCAGCCTCGTTGCCCTTCTCTGGACATGTTCAACTTCCCTGCTCCTGCTCTCCACACTATTTCTGATGCAGGCCAGGATGCCATGGGGCACACTGCTGGCTCATGTTCAGCTGATGTCAACCAGTATCCCCAGGTCCCTTTCTGCCTGGCTGCTCTGCAGCCACTCTAACCCCAACCTGTAGCTCTACATGGGGCTGTTGTGGCCAAAATGCAGAACCTGGTGCTTGGACTTGTTCAGTGTCATCCTGTTGGACTATGCCCATCTGTCCAGCCTGTCAAGGTCCTTCTGCAGAGCTCTCTTACCCTCTAACAGATCCACAAATTTACTGGTTTACTGCAAATTTACTGATAATGGACTCAATCCCCTCATCCAGACTGTCAATAAAGACATTGAATAGGATTGGGCCCAACACTGGTCCCTGGGGGACACCACTAGTGCCTGGCTGCCAGCTGGATGTGGCACCATTCACCACCACTCTGGGCTTGGCCCTCCAGCCAGTTCCTGACCCAGTGCAGAGTGTCCAAGCCACAGGCTGACAGCTTGGCCAGGAGTGTGCTATGGGGGATGATGTCAAAGGCCTTGCTGAAGTCCAGATAGACCCTCCTAGATGAGTTATATACATCTGAATGTCACGTTTTAGTAGTGTATCCCATGCACAAATCTACAACCAGGAGAGTGCATTTATAAAACAATATATGCTGATATTACATAACCTGTTTTGCATGCTAAATGTGTAACTATCTGTTCATATGTAACTGTATGACATGTATACACCTACCCAGTGGTCTCCATGTTGCAAGCCACTGTATTAAAAATGGAGAAAAGAATCCTTCCTGACCCCTCATGCATTTTAACTGCTTGACTAGAATGATGAGAATTGTATGAGCAAGACTCTTTGCCCATCTGTCTTCACACTAGGAGTATGGTACCAGCTCTGGTCCTGTCTGCTGGTTATTTAGTAAATGTCAGCAGTATAATTGGTCTATAGGAATTGTGCTGCTGCTGGTAATATTCTGTGCACTGATATGTGTACCATGCAAAGATGCCAGTGTATACTGGGGCATTTATAATTGGGAGAACATTTTCAAAATGAGCTTAATTGAAGTGTTCCTTAGCTAAAGGAGAAAGGAAAAGTAGAAAATAACTTCAGACAAAATGTTCCTTAGGCACAGATAGGATCTTTATTTGACCATATAAGGCAAGACCTAAATTTGAACACAGCCTTCATATGAGCATGAGAGCCAGGAACAGATTGGCTTCCTGGCGAACAGTGAGTGCATTGCTTCAGCAGCCTCTCCTCATTATGTTGTTCCTGATGCCATAAACTTTGTTATAGTGCTAATTGCTGCTTCTGGATTCAGAAGTCTTCTCAGCATTGGGTCAGGAGTAGACATCAGCTCAGACTGAACTGTCTGGGACTTCCCATCCTTAAGACTTTAACAAGGTGCAAGGTCTGAACTGGAGTAACCTCCTTCCTTATCATCTGGTTTAAAGGGTGAGCCAAAAGCTAGTGGAGAATTCTAAGTTGCAGTAGATAGATTCAAAGCATTTTGGATCTGCTCTTAGGAACTAACACGTGACTAACATTATTAAGTTATATGGGTATTTCTGAATCCTGGATATTCACAACCAGATACTGGCTGTTGATGTGAATTTTATATCTAACCTCAATTCTTGTAATCATTGAAATCAAAAAGCTCAATTTCAGATGCCTCTGAACATTCAGAGCTTTGTGGCTGTCTTCTGCTCAAAATCTTAATATATCAAGATGAGAAAGTATGAGGTTGGAAGGCAAAAGTGATCAGTGACAGCTAAAGATAGCAGCCAAACAACTGCATGTATTTGAATGTTGAATCTATACTGTGATACTAACAGATTCAGCAACTATGAAACATTGGCAGAATATAAGCCGAATATAGGCCAAATTGAAAGGATATTGGAAATCATTCTCAAGTAATCTTCCTACTGGCTAAAAGAAGAAAGTTGACTGATGGAGCTCTCCACTTGCCCTTGGAGTTGAGCTGTGTCCTCCTCTCTTTGTCTTGATGATTAACAGGACCTAGAAGGGTGCAACCCTTCCGGCACTGGAGGCACACGTACTCACTCTTTTATCTAGCTGGACACTCTTCAAACAGAATATGAAAGTTAAACCATTTCATATCCTGAATAGAGATGGCTGGTAACAGATGGAAGAAGGGCAAAGTTGTATTACCATATTAGAGATATGGGATGGATAGTAGGTAGGGTTAGGATTTCCTTGTAAATAGGTTATCTGAAAGCTGTGGTGTGGAGACTAACCCTGTTGGCCAAACTTTCCCATTAGTCAAAGGAAAGTGGAAGATACCTGAAGAGAGTTATGTCCACGGGACCACTGGTGATACTTCTCTTTTGACTGTAGAGAACAGTTTGGATTGGACAGCTGAGTCAGGGAAAGCCAGCCACATTCTCAGTGACAGTGGCAATCCTCCTGGAGAAGTCTGTGGCATAATTAAAAAATGAAAGCAGGTGTCCAGAATCTTAAATGCAATCCTGTTCTTTGTTTTTAAAGATGAATGCTCGGTGACAAAGAAGGTTGGAAGAAAAGAAACTTCCCGCTGAGGCAAAACTGAGGGTCATCAGTCTAGGTGGGGATCTTATTCCTCAGAAATCATCTGTATTTCAGAGGTATGAAATTCATATATGGAAAGTGAAGAAGTGAAAATGTGGCTGTGAGGCAGACAAAGCGTGATTAGTTAGCAGATAAGCAGGTTCTGTTTGCAGCAGGGAACTGAATGTAACAAAACAGACTGTCCCCCTCATCTTGCAAAGATGGCCTACTGTGCTGTGTGACAATGACAGATAAGGGACTGTCATTTAAAATAATGTAAATTGAGAAGCAGTCACTTTGTGGGTCTGATTGATGAAGCCACCCAGAAAGTAAGACTCCTCCAAAGGGGATTAGGGGATTAAACACAAGACTTGGTGTCCTCCAAAGGATGGCAAAGGTGAAAGGGACATCACACCAAAGGAAAAGTGGCACTTTGCTGTTTAGTCTCTGTTCTCAGGGTGAATTGAAGGCAAGGAAAAGGAGAGTTAAGATGTCAAAAAAGAAAAAAAAGTAAGAAAAGGGAAAAAATTGTAGAACAATTTAAAATTCATTTGTGATAAAATAGAACCTATTTAAAAATGTCTACAGCAGCCTTTTTCATCTGAAAAAAACCACCCCATATTCCTGCATCAGCTGAAGTTAACAGGATTCACATCTGAGTAAGATTTGATTTTTATGTAGGAACATTTTCTTTGATATAATTTTATTTGTTTTCTGGCACTGTCTGCTCTGCTATGTACTTACATCTAATTTTGTTTTCAGTGGAACAGTTTTTTCACTGCTTGTACTGTAGATGTTTCCTTTTACAGAACAGCTGACAGCCCCTATATGCAGTGTGGATACATGCATGAGTACTCTGATTCAGTCCAGTGAGAGTCCTTAAATGCAACATACATTTTACAGTGTGTCACTGACAGCCTTTTAAAGCTCTGCCACCCATCACTGGAATTGGACTCTGAACTGCCCACTGTGGTCTTCATAACCATTGTAGGTCCTTCACTTCTCTTGCACCAGAAGAAGAGAGTGTGTAGGTAAGTCTACATTGCTCTGACATGAAAGCTAGTGTTTTCAGAGAGGTGATCAAGGAGACAGTGGAATTCACACTAGCAAGTCCATGTGCATACAAAGAGAAAGCAATATGCCAACAAATCTACCTCAGTGCAACCATCTAGCATAGATGAGATGCAGAGAGTAATGACCTGAATTACTTCGCTCAGTATGGGGATATGAGGATTTTATTTTTGTCAGTGTCTTCAGCTCTACTTTGTCCACTCTTTGTTTTGCTACCCCTGTCTCATCCCATAAAATTCTTAGTCTGTCTCAAGGACATCTAAGGGGATGGTCTGATTCACCCAGTCTCAAATCTCTTTCAGGAGTTGCCAAAAGTTCCTCTCTAAATGTACCAGCATTGAGATCGGAGAGCCTCAAATCCAGCCTTTCTGAAAGCCAAGACACCTCTGAAAGTTCTGGCTTTAGTCTGACAGGTTTTGAAGTTTGAAACATGATCTCTGAGTTTAGTTCATCAGATGCTGAACAAAGGACACAGTTTGTGTTGTTTAAAGGATCTGCATTATTTGACAGATGCACCTGGCAAAAGCTTGCACGCCCCTTGCAACTGCTGCCCCTTGCCTCTTCCAGGGGTGTACTTTCAGTCTGGGTCAGGTCAGGGATTTAGTTTCCATTCTCATGCTCCCTGTATTGACAGATTATTTCAGGTGAAAGAGACAAAGCAAAGGGAGCAGGAATCCAGACAAGCAACTTGGAACGACAGGAGATGCATATTGCCAGATGCCAAATCTATCACCATCAGCATCGCTGAATCCACCATCTTTCTGCACTTTTGAATCATCACAGGTTTATGCATCTCCCCAGCCCAACCCCAGCTTCTAAATCTCTTTGTCGGCCCGTGTCATTTTTCTTTCTACTGGATATTATTTTCTTGGGTTTGCTTTGCTTCCATGCATATTTTTATGCAAGCCAGAAAAGATGTTTTGCCACCTGCAGCTAAGCTGCCAACTGAAACTGGCTGGCGTGTGCACATTAGGCCAGGAATCTGCAAGCTTCACTGACTGCTAATAAAGTGGCAGACTGATGTTAAGACTGTCTGACTTTTGAGTCTCTCTATATAGAGTCAGCCTTGTTAGCCTTATTACTTATTTATGTAATACTAAAGGTATATGTGGCACTTTACTACTAAATAAAGAGATGAAGTCCTGACACTGGGCCACTTATAGTCTAGTTTAGTATGAAAACATTAGTGGATACAAGCAGGAAAAGGAGCAAATAACCCTGAGGAGGAGCTGAGCCATGTAAGGCTCCATGAAAGAGCAAAGATTTAACACTGGTGGTTTTAAGGACACTCTTCATGGTGACTGTGGGTAGTCTTTGAACTGCAGTTCCAGAGAGCTCGATTTAACAGCTGTCTTCAACATCACTTCTTTTCAATCTCTAACAGTCCAGAGTGTGAATTCCTGTTGTGTCTCAAACTGAGGTCTTAGCTCTGTGTGCAAGTTTAACTTTCAGCATCTTGACTTCTGTAGACCTGTGCCAGTTTACACCCACTGGGGATCTGTCCCCAGAAAGAGAAAACCACAAACTGCCTACCTCAGCTGAGTTCTGAAGACAGATCTGCTAACTTTGATGTGGTTTTGTCCCATGTCCCTATGGTTGTAATCTGTCAGGTAATAGAAGGTGGAATACACCTTGCATCCCATTTCCAGGAGAGGTATGTTGGAGAGTAAAATCAGTGTTAACACACTTCATTTTTTAATATGCACTTTCTTCTGCTGTTGTACAAGACAGACAAAGAACTTCTTTATGTTTGGGGTTTTGTTGTTTTTCTTTCTCTTGAGTTGTTGACAAAGCAATGAGCCAGCTCTAATGCTGATCTCTAAGGTATGCAGGCATTCTTTTCAGCAGCTGAAGGATTTATGACAACCTGTTATTCTTATCCCATTGTTCCACTTTCTGCCTTATCTGTTGATGCTTTTTTCTTCACATTAGACATTTGTTGCTGGTGGGCTGTGCTATCAAATGCTCTAGGTCATTTTAGCAAAGGGATGCATCTCTCTGGAGTAGAGTGTCAGAGAGATCTTCAAAGAAGTCTTAACAAAGGATGCATTTGAAGGCAAGGGAAGTTTGGCTATTTTAACTGTTCTTCCTTTTGATCTGTGAAAGTAGATTGTGAATGTGACTGCTTTGTATTTTCCTGTTGATTCCCAGGATTCTTTTTCTGAAAGGTTATGTTAGTTACTTTCTAGTCCAAAGGGGCTCTTTTCTGTACTAAATGCATTTCTGAAAATGTCAGCTGAAACTCCTCAGCCTTCTATTCTTGTTTGTTTTTAATATTCTCAGTTTCATGCTGCCTGAATCTCAGAACGTCATCAGTTTCAAACTTTTCAGAGAAGTCTGGTGCTATTGCATGTCCTGTTCATCCTTATCACTTTGCCGTCTGACAACAAAAGTGATTCACCTTTTGCATTGCAGAAGGCGGCTTATCACTTTATTACTACTGTTATTGTCTACTCTTCTGCAGCCCTTCCTGCTTTATGAAAATTTTCCCATGGATGCAAATATTTCATTCTGGGCAACTGACACATTGCTTTTGACTAAAATCAGAAATTTAATGTCCGTTTTTTTGACCATCTTAACTCTCCAGAATGTGAAGATAAAATGCATATGGAGATCAATGTGATTTGAAAAGCAAAGCTAATACATTTGGTACTCCAAATAGGGGGGAAAAAAAATAGATTTTTACATTGTATCCAAGCTTCTCTTTCTCTCTCTCTCTATTTTTTTTTCTTTAATTGCACCATCTGGTCTAATAAAATATGTTCCATCTCCTCACAAACTCAGTCAGTGATGGATATGGGCAACTTTTACATATTTGAAAATCCTAGCTGGTCTGCTGTTTATCAAATTGTTGTAGTTTTATCTGTATGATAATCAGAATGACTGGTGTTAAAAAAGGTGAGAAAGAGAGATTAATTTCTTACAAGAGGCAGGAGTGTAGGTGAGGGAGCCTGTAGCCGAATGTGGGGACTTTGGAATGAAAATGAAAATGGCTGTAGGCATACATGCAAATGTGTTTGCTTCTCTGAAATCTAAAAGCTGATGTGGATTTCATGTCAAGTCTTTTTATTAACCATTTTCAAGGTGGTTGGTTATAGCATCTGATGGGAACATCTCCTGATGGCTGCAATCTGCCATTTTACTGTAGTCAAGTGCTTCCCTAGGACTGCTTCATTCCATTTCTTCCCACTTCAGAGACAACATACCAGCAATCCACATGGGTGACACAGTTAATCCGTCCAGAAATGCATCCAGAGGGGAGCTCAGAGAGATGAGAGGAGATTTAATGAAAGATTTATTATTAATAATGAGAGTGTTTTGGTTTTTTTTAATTATTAAGGCTTTCCAGTCAACCTGGAGCTGATTTCTCATCTATAATAGTGATCAGTTTATGCAGGTGAAATTAGAGATGCACACACAAAACCCAATGTGTAAAATTGAACCATAGGATGAGACTTGGCATCTCCTTTAGGAAACAGTTTTACTTGTGCTTCCTTGCATACATATGTTTGTAGGTGAAGAAATTATAAATAGGAACAGGGATTTTTCCAGGGAAAGCTTGACAGCAGAGATGAAAGGTGGACAGACACAGGTGTGATTTCTAGTACTCATGGAAGCTCCACATAGTGTAACCAAAGCACATAGAGCCTGGGGTGACTATTTAAATCCAAGTAGCTTTGGGCTTACAACTTGTAAATCAGAGTCTCTACCTGTGTCATGTACTTTGCTGTGGATTATTTAATATCTTGAAGGCATTTTTCAGTACCAGCATTCCAAGTGCCTGAAGTTAAACATCATTTTGCTATTTGCAGCTTCATATTAGATCATTTTGTCTCATTCCTTTTCAGTCAAACAGAAATACTCAACAGCAGGTTTATTTCTGGCAGCAATTGCATGTACCAACACAAAGAAGGGGCATCACAGGAGCTGGAAGTTTCTGCCTGAGGGAGACCCACACACTGGAGGCCCATTTGGCTGAAGGAGAGAAGACTCTCTGCTGAAAGCAAATTGAGGTTATTATTTAACAAAAGCCTGGTGAGGATCTCAATTTGAAAGCCTCTACCAACTTTCAAGAGGAAGTACACCTCTCTCCCACATTTAAATAATGCCAGACAAAAAAGAGCTGTACTGCATTTCTATCCAATCCAGAAACAGCATGTTCACCTAGTAAAATGAAGATACTTTTGTCTCATCAGACTCAGAAAATTGTCTTACTGATTCCATATTAGTTATTAAATGAGATGTGCTCACACCTGGTATGTAGCCATGTTAGAATACAATGTTCATGAAATATGATTCTTTTCTTTCGTAGTTGAAGTGTGAGTTTTGTCTTTGTGGGCCAAGGTGTGGGAAACTGTTAGACATGCATACCACAAAGTCTGTTTCCAATGTTGAAAGGCTTGAAGGAAAAAAAAAATCAAACCAATCAGGCAAACTCATGTTTTAAAGTATTAAGAAGATATATCTCCAAAGGGAAAGATATGAATTCTTTAGAAGAGGAAGATGCTGTTCTCTCCTTGGTCTCTCTTTTGGATGTCAAATTTAGGGTGTGAACAGGTTACAATCCAAAGAGGTAATTGCTGTTTCCTATGTTGGTATAGCTCAGTTAGCTTTCAATTATTCTGTTTGGATCTCAAGAGCTGTAGTTTCTAAGTGTTTACAGAATATTTTATCCAACTTTATGCAGTATGGACAAGAGGCTGTATAAGTGCTGGAGCACAATCCTTATCTCACCTAATTCTAGGAAACAGCACTAGAAGGGATCCTGGCAAATTCTCTAATCCTTCCTCTGCTGCTCTTCTCCATAAACAGTCTCAATTTGTCCTGAAAATTGGCATGATGAGGTCTCCAGAGCCATCCTGTGCAATCAGTTCCATTGCTTTATTCTCTCTTTCTCTCTCTCTCTTTTAAAATAGCATTTTATCTATTGTCTAACCTAAATATCCCTTATGCTAATTTAAGCCTGTTACTTTTTGTCTATTCACAGTGAGTACAAAGGGCAGTGTATTCCCCACTGTACTTCGTGAGTATTTCTTACATACCTAAAACCTGTTAATGTGTCTCTT
This sequence comes from Dryobates pubescens, assembly GCF_014839835.1. Lineage (NCBI taxonomy): Eukaryota > Metazoa > Chordata > Aves > Piciformes > Picidae > Dryobates > Dryobates pubescens. The sequence goes on along the minus strand of NC_071625.1, from coordinate 12,933,885 downwards.
TTCTCTCTTCCCTGGAGAGGATGAGCCTCTAACCATAACACAAAGAGAAATAATAACAGTAATAATGACTATCAAGCCCTATTCAGTGATATATGCTTCCAAGTTACCTACATCATCTATCTTAAGCCCTCACCATGAGATAAATACAGAGAAGCAATCTGAATGGAAGCATAGGCTGCAGTCCTGCTCACCTTTCCAGAATACAGCTGCTGTTTGCAGCCTGGGCAGAGTCCCCAGGAACCCTGCCGGAGGTGTCCCTAGAAGCCAGCCTGCCCTGGCAGCGAGCGCTGCCGTCGTGCCCATGGCCGAAGCGTGAGCCGGGAGTGCCACCTGGTGCTGAGCCCTGCCTGGCAGAGAAGACGCCACAGGGGCTGGGAGAGGATGAGGTGGGCCACCCTGCAAATCGCCAAAGAGAACGACCTAATAAAAGCAAATTCACGTGAACAGCTCCTAGGAAAAAAAAATCTCATTGTGGTCAATGAGTCCAAACCCTCTGAATTTAATTCCTTTTGTACATTAGCAGCAACTACCTCTGCTCCAGGACCTGAGCTAGGAAAGGCTTTTCAGAGTTAAACATTTTGCTAACTAATCTGAAGTCAATATGAAACAGGCAAGCCTTGAAACCAAGAAAATCTCCAGGTATAATCTCTGCCTCCCTTTCTCTGATTACAAAATCTTACTTTAAACAAAGCTGTCTTGACACCAATTAAACAAGTAAAGAGCTGAAGAAAATAAGAATTGTTCTGAACTTTGTTATCTCTCTAAAGTACAGCAGAAAATGCCCAAGGGGTATGATCTTACCTGGAAAATTACAGAACATCCGTATTTTCCAGCTTTGCCTGGGTGGGTCATGGTAAGTCAGACATAATGCCTGGAATTCAGGTTCCAGTTACAGTTTCTATAAAGGAGTAAATTCCTCTCTCTATTAACAATGCTCCAACAGGGGAATAATAAATTTAACTCGAACTGGTCAATAATTGCTATCAGAAAGTGCTGATCTGAGGAAATAAAAATGCTAATTAGATGTTATTGACTGCTCAGATTTATTTATTTTTTAACTGAAAATATTGAAATATAATGGTACAGAGGATGAAGCTCCCTCAGCCCTGCATATCTTTCCTCCTTGGTTCTTATTGCACCATGCCACTGTCAGCCATGTCACTAGCTATTGTAGTTCTGAAGATGAACGTTAAAGCCCTTTACTTCAATGAAGAATTGCGGCAAGCAAGTTTCTTTAACCTTTCCTCCCCTGCTTGCTGCCTTTTTACCCATGGTATCTCATTCAGTATTTGTCTTTGTGCTTTTGGCAGCTGGCAACCCCAGTGTGCTGGTGGCTAAGAGGGTGAAACCTGCAGGACCAGAAGGAAGAAGTCATGCTTTAAAAGCTGATCCTTCAAGCAATGTGCAGGAATTCAGAGGAGGATAATCTGGTGATTGTGCTAAATATTTGACACCCAGTGTAGGCTGTGGAGGGTCAGTTGATTCTGTTTTAAATGGTAAGCCAACAAGTGAGTGTGTGTGTGTGGATTATGGGGGCTTTGATAGACAAAGCTGGCAACTAGTTCCTGGCTATGACATACAGTATGAAATCTCAGATGCCTGGTTTTGAATGTATGCACTTCTGCAAGAACAAATGTTTATTCTAAGTCTGCAAAGCGAGGTTTGGCTCTGAGGGATGACTCTGAGCTGTAATCCCATATTCTATATTTTTCTACCTCTATGGGTTTCCTTATTGAGTTTGCACCTGCTTACAAGCATTTCTCTGTCTTCAGTGTTACATCTGAAATTTAAGTATGTGGAATCTGGGGCATTTCTGCTCCCTCAGCAACAAAGTTTACAGCCTTCAAGACTTTATAACTTGGTTTCTGTTTGTTGGACACTAAGTGTGGTTGCAGATGCATCACAGTTGGCTTCGTCCCATACTGCAGGGTTAATAGCAGCCATCAGCTGGAAAGTCTTTCTTAAATATGTCCTTGGGTGCACATACAGAGCTGATTTCTGAATAAATGTACTTGCCCAGGATTTTAGTTTTGTAGTTCATTTTTATGGGTCTTCTTCCTCCTTTCACTCCCAGTTTTACTACATTGACTTTGAAAGTGTTTTTCCTGATGTGAGAACAGTCAAGCTGCCTGTTTCTAATGACCTTAATATTGAAGAAAAGATGCCACAGAGTCTGTGACATAAAGGTGTCAAGTAGATATTAAATGTAGTCATGCTAAGTAACATTTTACTGCCTGTGTTATTCAACTGGAACAGAAAGTTACTCACAGCTTTGTAATTAATCAAAACACTTTGACCAAGTTCTCAGCTCTTTTGAAAAGTCCTTTTGAAGGTCACATATGAGCTCAAGAATTAAAAATAACCCAAACAAACAAACAACCAACAAAAAACCCCAAACAAAACCAGCAGCAGCAACAACAAAACACCCAAGAAAAAAACAAACAAAAACCAAACAATAAAACAACAAAAACAACAACAGCAACAAAACCCCAAACAAAACCAGCAAATTGTGATTGTGATAAATCTTAGGCAATGTGTTCCACAGGAAGACTGAGAGTATCATAGAACTAACCAGGTTGGAAAGACCTCAGAGATCATCAAGCCCAACCTATTAACCCAATACCTAACACCTCCTGACTAACTAAAACCTGGCTTCAAGTGCCACGTCCAATCCTTATTTGAACACCTCCAGGGACAGCAACTCCACCACCCCCCTGGGCAGCACATTCCAATGGCCAATTAGTCTTTCTGTGAGGAACTTTCTCCTCACCCCCTGGAAACATTTGATATTAAATAATGTTTAATCTGAAACAAGATATTGCATGTATCAGAAATCTGTCACTTTCTGAATTATTTGATATTTTCCATTTCACTCTGTCCCTCAAACCTCCCCACTATCTCACAGAGTCTGAGAGCACGGTTTGAAGAATGCTGTGAGGGTTAAGCCAAGGCAGCAGCAAACCTTTACTGACAACAGTCTGAGGAGTTAGCATCCCTAAACTGCTAGTAATGAATTAAAAGTAGTCAGAATGAAAGAAAAACAGTTATGAAATCTGACAATGCTTTACTTCACTTTTGATGAAACAAAGTTTCATCTCATCTCAAAAGAAGGAGACAGGAATAAATTTGAGCTTTGGATGACTCTTGTTCCATTTCACATACTGTAATAAAAATTTAGATATTATTTTTTACTATATAAATCATATTTTATTATTACTGAAATGTACAATTTAATATTATATTCATGCTGCTTTATATCACTTTCTATTTCATAGAATCATAGAATCAACAAGGTTGGAAAAGACCTCAAAGATCATCAAGTCCAACCTGTCACCCAAGACTACTAGACCATGGCAACAAGTGCCATGTCCAATCCCCTCAATTTCCCTGCAACTGTTCTCCAAAATAAAAGACATTTTAGAGAATACCTATTTATTAGCTGCAAATAGAGGTTGCTATGTAACACTATATTACATGTAAAACTATGTGTTGTTTTTTTTCTCTTTAGTTTTTACATCAACTCTTATGAGCAAACAAACAAGAAGAAAGCATTTTAGCAGCAACACAGAGACCTCCCTCAAAAGTCCTTTGAATGACAAAGCCAGCCCTGTGGTGGAGGTGAGACTTCACTAGGCAAAGCGTTGCTGCTTCACCTCATCTTCTACTCTCGTGTTTATAGATACAGTGCAACAAGCTGGGACAACCAAAAGGCTTGACTTACTATGGCAATGGATTTGAGGCAGGCAGAGCAAGCACTGTCCCTCAGGGCTCACGGTTTCCCATTGAGGAGCCAGAAGAAGGAGCCAGTGATGGGACATCAGTCTGGATGTGACACCATGGAGGTTACCTCAAGCTACCTCCCCCCAGGCAGCATCCAAGGATGCATAGCTGCACTTCCTCCCCAGTGACATCTCTGACCACTTGTGAGGGTCCAGACAGAGTCATGGGGGTCTGGTGGCCTTCAAAATCTTGTCATGGTTATTTGACCTGGAAGCTGGGGGCTTTAGGTCCAGACAGTGCAAGTTCTTTTGCTATCCACCAAAGGCTCTGGGTTTGTTGTCCACCAAGACAGTTCCTGAAGAGTTAAACTCTGCAACAGCAGTATAGAAATAGTCATTCCAATTAAGGTAATCACCAGGGAGCAATTGAAGGAGAAGTAAAAATGTGGTGTTCTCATTTCCATAAGCAAATGAAAATAATTTAGGTGACTTGTATTGAGTTGAAGGAGAACGCCTATGCAAAAACTGATTACCTTCCATGCTAATTACAAGAAAGAGGATAAAGGACAAGCCTTTTGAAAAATATCCAAGGATATTAAATGGAATTTTATTAATAGATGAAATAAGCTGAAAATGTGAGTTGTGATATATCATGTTTGGGCCTAGATTCAATAAAATCCTCTGCCTGGCTTCCGCTTCACAGCAGCCTCGTAAATTCAATTTACTCTATGAAGCCAGATGGATCTTTTATTATACTTGGACTTTACTCATTAAATAAAAGTAATTATCATCAGACTTAAAAGAAACAATACCTACTGCTTCATCAATCAGTCACTATCCCATACATTTAGGTGATAACCAGAAAGTAAAATATATTCTTTAATCAATAGACATACAGTTCATCAAATGTAAGAGCAGGGCCTGTAATATATTTCCTGGTGTAATTTGTTCCTAAGCACAGGGTTCATTTAAATCATAATATCTGCTTTGGCTGTTGAATTTGGATCAGCCAATGGCATCAGCCACATGGAGCATGATGCTCTTGACTTTTTCCTTGAAACTCCAATGTCAAACACAGGAGGAAGAGCCGGGCCTGAGATGAGAAACGTGAAAACCAAGCAGCAGCACCTGGCACAGCTCACCTAAGACAGCTCACCTAACACAGCTCACCGTTCTTTAGGCCAGTATTTGATGTGAGCTTTGTTCTAGCTCCCATGCTGATGGTGCTGGACCTCCCAGACCAACATCCCTGGAATTTCCAAATCCTCTCTGCACCTCTAACATTGTTCCAGGCAGGCACCTGGTATGACATAAAAAGAGATGCCAGTTATTCAAGGGAATGAGACCTTGGATGGGGCATCAGTAGATGTCAAGGCTTAATTGCACAAGAGTTGTAGGATGAATGTACAAAAATCTTACATTACATAACCTAAGCTAGGATTTTGATAGTGAATGAGAAATGCTTATGTATGGTAGGGCTTTTGTTTCCTACAATTAAATATGACACAATATGGAAGAAATTGGTGGAAGATACAGGGACCCAGCCCAAGGGACTGACTAGGAACATGATGTTTCAACAGGATTGGGAATGCAATTAAATTTGGACTGCTTTCAGACAAGGAAGAACTCTCCAGCAGGGTTTTGTCAGTGCCATTTGCACAGACGTTATGCACAGATTTTAATATAAGTCAGCAAAAGGAGTCAATAGATTTAGATTTCAGTACTTTTTAATACACTGTATTTTAAATATTACCTTATTGAATTATGTCATTTTCACCACTGCTGACTGGAGTCATGACTTTCCTGGTGGCAGTCAATTCAAATGAATGCTAGGAACAGTAACGCAATTTAATACATTAACACATAAACCCTGGAATATAGGTCTTGAAAGCCAATTCATTGTCTTCAGCTGCTGTGTGTATTACAGTGCCTTTCTCCTGCTTCCCTGGAGAAGTTTGTATTTGGGTTACATCTGTTTAGTCACGTCTTGCTGTGTACTTTATAACACACAGAGAACAAAAACTTCCCTCAGGTAAATCACAACACACTAGAGTACAGCGTCTAGTTTAAACACTGACCTGGGAAATGTACTTGCCTTTTCAATTTTATTTCTTAAGGTATTTTTTTTCCTCTCTGTCTTTCAGGTGATAATAATGATGATTTGTATTGCTGCTATCCCACTGTGCTAGCTGCTTTGTGAGCACTGAAGAAAAAAGGTTTCTCTGCAGGACGTTTCTACTGCTTGTTTATGACCTTTCTTTGCGGGACACCAGCAGTGGGATTTCTGCTTAGCAGAAGAGCTGAAGTGTTTATCTGGCTGAGGGATAAGTCGATTTTTCCCAAAACTTTAATGTGCTCAGCAGGGGGTGTGTGTGTGCGTGTCAGACCCTGAGCACCAGGAGATAGCCCCATGCTATAGCGAGTCATTTAAAGGCTGATGTAGTAGATGAGATCCACTCGCTAGAGAAGTGCCTGGTGTCTTCAAATCAGGGAACTCTCAGGGGCTCCATTCCTTGTGGCTGCTCCAGATTCATTTTGTGCTGGTATACCTTTCCTGGTCTCTGCTATCACACAAAAACCAGCAAGGTCTTTCTCTGGCACTTGTGTTTCTTCCCTGACATGGGCTGGCTTAGGGCTGATGTATGATGGTAGTAGTTGTTGAAGAGCTGTGGGAGCGTGCTGGTGATTTGGACTCTGCCACCCCCATGATCCTCTTCTCTCTCCCTTGTTTTCCTCTGAGCACTGCTTATGCATGATGACTATGTATGGTTACTTGGGCAGCAAAAGTAGCTTAAAGCTCAGAGTCCTTCAGGCCACCAAAGACACAGAATCAACAAGGTTGGAAAAGACCTCAGAGATCATCAAGTCCAACCTATTACCTAATACCCAACACCTTCTGACAACAAAACCATGGCTTCAAGTGCCATGTCCAATCCCTTTTTGAACACCTCCAGGGACGCTGACTCCACCACCTCCCTGAGCAGCACATTCCAGTGGCCAATTACTCTTCTGGGAACAACTTTCTCCTCGCTTCCAGCCTAAACTTCCCTTGGTGCAGCTTGAGACTCTCCTCTTGTTCTGGTGCTGGTTGCCTGGGAGAAGAGAACCCCCACCTCTCTACAACCTCCTTCCAGGTGGTTGTAGAGAACAATGAGGTCTCCCCTGAGCCTCCTCTTTTCCAGGCTAAACAACCCCAGCTCCCTCAGCTTCTCCTCACAGGGCTTGTGCTTGAGACCTCATCACCTGAATCAACAGATCCTGGATGGTAGTTGATTTTCTGGGAGATAGCTAGACTTCAGAGCTGAAGCCAATGTTCAGTATGAAGGTATGTAAATCCTGTACAGTTATTGAAAATGTATTGGAAAGGATGCATGCAGAGCAGAGAGGAATGCAGAACAAGCCAGCAGGATCCAGTAACACAGGGATTTTCCTGAAATGTGCTCCTTCAGAGCCATGTGAGGAGGCATGATGGTGTCCAGGTCCCAGAACCTGCTCCTGACAGTGAACCTGGGCTTCTCTCATTTCAAAAGTAAAAGCTCACTTTCAAAGTGCAATTGCTGAGGAGTTTTCTTCTTCAGTGCATGCCCCCAGGAAGAGGAGCAATGGATTGACATTGCTTCCTCACACTATGCAGTTTACATTAAACCAACACTGCATTAAAAATTCAATTACATTTATCCAGTCTATTAATAAAACAACTCTGTCACCACCCATTGTCTGTTGACTGATCATTGTTATGTGTTTGATATTTGTCAAACACAGCTGTTGGTTGTGGTTGCTGAAGGGACTTGGACCCTGCTCCACACCAGCTTGGAGGCTGAAGCAGGGCTTTAGTTTGAGCAGGAGGTTTGCAGGCACAGCTGTAGGCATAGCTGGACCTCCCTGTTAAACTTTCAGGCTTGAAGTGAGTGGCAGCTGTTGAACATGAATTTTAAGGTTCTATTTTAGGGCTGAGGCAGCTGACATTTGAGTGAGTGTACTGCATTATGTTTGATGAGTGGCTGTACTTGATGGGTGCACAACAGCAACTATCAGCATATTGGCTCCTGGTCCACTTGCCTTCAGGTCATGCAGCTATCTCATGCATAGCCTGAACACGAGCTCACCGAATGTGCTTGGCAACATCCTGCCAGATGTACTTGGCACACAAACACCATACAGGAGCACCCTTAGCTGTCCCTGGAGGTGAGCTTTCCTATTTGCCATTAAAGCAGTGGAGAGTGGTATTAAAGGCAACCCTGAAACAGCCATCACATTGCAGTGCAAACATACATCCTAAATCCTGATTTGCTTCCTGCCTCAGGGCTTCCACCCTGTGATGCTCACCTTTCCTGGCTTGGTTTCTCCTGTGTCCTCTCTCTCCTGACAGAGCAGTGGGTAGCTCCTTACCAAGAGAGGAAGAAGAGACTCTGGCTTTTAGATATGAAAGCTGAGCACAGTAAAGGTGCTTAATGCTTACAGGGCAATATGTAGGTGAGCTAATGGGACTGCCTTCCCTCTTGCAAGATGTCTGCCACACATCAAGAGCTGGGGGTGTTGAAAGATGTTCTAAGTACCTTGTGGAGATCAATGATAATCACTTGGGGAGGGTTGTTGTGTCATGGGGTGAGAGAAGGGATTCCTTATGTAAATCCCCTTTCTTAGAGGTGCTTAGAGATGTTCAGCTGCAGTGTTCCAGCAATGCGGTTTGCAAAAGGTTTGTCTTAATCGCAGGATCAATCTTCATTATAAGTCAAACTATTTTGTGGATAATAAACATGAAGATTGCTCTTTTGCAGTCTCAGAGAATGTTAAAAATATCAGTGTCTTTCACTGGGGTTTCTATAATTTCAGAATTTGATCCTGTTCTTCTGTATTATTTCCCTTGCTCCCAAATCTTTTATTTCAGAGATATTATTATGAAATATAATAGTGTGATAAAATCTGCAGTCCAGCAAAGCTGTGGCCTTCAAGAAGCCACTTGCCTATTTTCAAGCTATTCTTAATTCTAGTTTAGTCATATGTGATATCAGTCATAGCCTCGTGATCCTTTAATCAGAGGTCTGATACCTGGTTAGGAACGCTTGGGAAACGGAAGGGAAAAGATCCCTCCTGGTAGAGATTTTCAGCAGGGCAGGAAAGCCTCTAGATGGCAGAAGTGCTCTACAGAAAAATTCCGAACCGTAATTAAGCAACAAGCTGCAGAAAGATTGTATGTGCCAGCTGTGGTGAAAAGGTGCGCTGATTATTGACTGGTCCACTGACCTCTTCCTCCTCCAACTTTAATTGCTGCTGCAGATGATCTATGCGCTAAAGCCAAACAGATATGATGCCAAACTGAGTCTGAACAAGTTTGCTCATGGATGTAGTTTTTGCCTTTCTGCAAAATGACACTGCAGCTGATTTTTTGTTGTTGTTTTTTTTTTTTAAAGGTGGAGTGAAAGGCTTCTAGCATCTGGCAGTATCTGCAGTTTGGGATGTCTTCTGTTAGCAGTTAATGCCACCTCTGAAACTTCACAAGGTTCGGCATCTTTTGTAGGGCTCTGTGACTGTCGCTTGGGAGATGATCATCAGTCTGCAGTATTTTAAGAAATAAAACCTTTATCCTCCATGTAGGTGTGGGCAGTACACATTTGAAGGCATTTTTGACCTGAGAAATAGTGCAGAAAAATTTCAAGTGCCCTTATCTGTCTGATAGAGCTGACAGCAACTCCTGTTGTAATCAGTTACACAAGCAGAATGCAGCCAATTTTGGCACTGAAGCACAGAGAAGAAAATTTGAGATTTAAGCAGTATTAATGGCTGACCCACTTCTGTGCCTGTGAGTACTGTTACAGCTTGGTTTGGATTCTTCTGCACAGTCACCTTGAGAGAAAACTCAAATGCTTAGGCTTGTATGGTGCCAGAATAACTACATCCAGAAAAAAAGTCCAATTTTCAGCTCTGCAGCCTTACATTGTGGTCTAGGTAGGAAATTATTTTGTTTCAAAAGAAGGCCTTTTGATGTTGGCTTTTGGTTGATGATTAAAACCAGTTAGAGGATACTCAAAATACTTGGATGGGTCTTTAGTCTACCATATGGGAAGATGTGCCCTAAACATGAAGCAGCTGCAGGGAGGAAACACCTTCTTTCTAGAGGTTTAACTTGGCATTAAAGACATAAACCAAGGGCTTAAACCTTTTTCTGCCATATCTAGTGGGAGCATATGTGACACAGGTACAGTAAGCCCCACAGCTGTATGGGAGTGTGGGGCACTCGTAGTCTCTGGTCCGAAGCAGGAACACTGCCCAAAGCAGTCTTAACAGCTTGATTTGCACTGACACATACTTCTGCCTCAGGTCCTGAAACAAGGGCCCTAGATTTCAGGAGCCCCCCAGACATCACATATGCCTCCAGACATTTGTGATAGCCATGAATCATCTTGACTTCAGTTCATCTGCAATGGGGTGACAAGAAAAAATTACAGGAATGTCTTTGTTGTTTGAAGACTCTTTGCTTTTGACGATACTGACAAACAATAGGCTTTTTATGACAGCTTTTGCCCAACAGGTCTTTCTTTGTGCAATGGACCCCAGGCATGGGCCTGAAACCAGGCAACAGTCGATAATATTGATTGTAGATCACAGCCTCTGTGGTATCTCAGTGGAAATCTTGTAGTGAGCTATCAAATGTTGTCTACCTATATAAAAAGCTGCATAAGCTGCCCCAGGAAATTCTGGAACTATACTTTTTGTTGCCATAAAACCCGAGTTAGTAATTTCAAAGAGACACATCAACGCCAATACAAGTGATTCTTGGGCAGTCTCATGTGGTCAGTGGGACTGGAGCTGATGGAACCTCCTGTCTTCGTAACTGTGCTGGTAAGCCTTTCTGGGTTTGTCTGTACTTTTTTTTCTCCAGGAATGCTGAGTGATTGTTTACTTGGCATTCTCTTTTTTGTTTGTTTGTTTCTTTAAGGTGATATTTATACTTCAAGCAGCAGATTTCTCATTTTAAGCAGACAACCTCAGTACTTGACTTGGAGACTCCCAAAAGTATCATAGCAAGATGTGTGACTGAAGACAGCTCTACCCACTCTAGCTGACTAGGCAGCAGTGAAGATGTGGCAGCACAATTTGCAGGGTAGTCTAGCAACTCAAGTAGCTACTCAAGCTCCCCCATGGGCCTGTCTAGCACACACAGCAGGCTGAGACACCACAATTTCACTGCTGTTATTAGCATTCCTGTCTAGATAGAAGCTTTTGTCACTCTTTCTGCCTGCTTCTGCAGCATTTGTAGCATTTGTCCTTGTTCTCAAGATACCAATGCTAATGACAGGAGACAGAATTGTTCATCTACTGCTTCTCACAGTTTTTTTCATCCACACTAAGCATTAAAACAATGCATCATCACGAGGTTTGAGGGCTTTCTAGTCAATTCTTCAGGTAAGTAACAGAATCAAGATTTTTGCCATATATGAGGGGCTCAGATATTTAAGGTTCACCATTATATTCTTCATGTTTTACTCAGACTCTCCCAAAGCTAAAGATAGACCCAGGAGTTTGTACTTTGTGATGTACTTCTGCTGGGGAAAGTTTTGCATTGCAGACAGCTTGGCTAATGTTTAATAATATGCCTAGTGCTCAGTACTGATAAAAATGAAATCCTCAATCCCATTCACATTTAGGGGACACTTGAATAGCTGTCACTTGAGGCTTGAATTAATCTGGGAGTTTATGAAAGAAACATACTGGGGTAGTTTGTATTTTTTTTGGCAGCATTTGATAATTTTAGAGTACTTTTCTCTCTGAGAAACTGTCACAGTACATAGCAACCTCAGTGAGCAAAACCCTCCAGGAGTTCAAGGAACCATTTCCTTCCATTCAGGGGCTGTGAAAGTGAGCCACGGTGCTCATAGTGAGAGCAAAGCTGGGAATGGAAACACAGACAGGCTGGCCTCTTCAATCTGCTCCTCCATGCTGAGGGCACCCCTGCCGCCTTGCTGTTAGAATCTGTGGGTTCTGCTTGGGTATTTAGTCTCTGTGGCTCTTCAAGCCCACTCATGATGGGATTATGGTCTTCTAATTTCACACTTAAATATGCTCCTTGTTTTCTACTTACCCTGCCTTTGTTTGCTAAATTAAGCAACTCTTCCCTACTTGAGCCTCCCAAGGGGTATGGACCCAGCCAAACCTTGTTTCTGTAAGATTCAATTTTCTGAATTTGAATAAATTCCCATCATTGCAATTGCAACAGAACCAGTCTTCCTCTGAATCAGCACACCCCAGCATATCAGGGATTGGAGGGAGGCTGGAGATACAAATGTCTTTGGAAGCTGCAGTCAGGTTCTGCATTTTCCGATGGGTGTCCTGGGGGCTTGTGCAGAGCCACACAGAACAGTAAGTTTTCTGGATAATAGCCTCTATAGAAGCCTAGCCCAGGGGAAAAAGTAAATCAGGCTGAATAAAGCTCTTTTGCATTCCCAGAACATCATTTCAGAGTCCAGAGACCAGTCTGAGTTTCCTGTTTTCTCTCTGAGATCCTGCTGAGGAATTAGCTTTGGGTATCAGCAGATTGTTTCTGTGAGCATGACCTGCAGTGCTGGAGACCATTATAGCAGCAGAAGAATGACAGCTTTCCTGGAGTCAGAGCAGTGCTGTGGTACTGAGCCCTGAAAGTATAGCCATAGCCATATCCCCTGTTGCAGAGAGCCTTTTGAGATTTTAGATTTATTTCTGGTCTACACTGAGTTGAAAACTTTTACTGCAAAATTAGAGCAGTGAAAATAGTTCTTGGTCAGGCCATGAGCCTGGTATGATGGAGACTCTAGGCACATACAAATTAATGTTTCCATTTCAGTCAGAAGTACGTTGAAGTGACTCTGTCTTCTTCACTGAATTAATTGCTTTTGGGTGAAACTTAGCTAAACAATGTGTTGTGGAGGATACCTGATGCTTTCCACCCTGCTGATAGACATTCAGTCTATCAAACCCAACTTGTGCTAACCCTGGAAACACCTATAATTTAAGCTTTGGCCCTCAGCACTAGTTGTTCTGCTCTACACATTCATCTCCATCATGCTGCATCCCTTGCCAATGTAGACCTAGCCTCAGGCTGATGTCCCTGCCCAACTGCCTGCTTCAAAGCAAAGCTCATCATACAGGTATGATTACCTTGAATCTGGCAGAGTGAGGACTTGATTGTCCTGCCACTGTGCTGTGCTTGTGCCCTCACCAAGAGGTTCTATTTTCCCTCAAAAAGAGATCATTAAAATCACCTGTGCATCATTTTGACTTGGCTAAAGTGTCATCATGCCCAAACATCTTTAACATCTGTAATTGATGTGCTCAGATGGGAGTTGCCACTCATTTCAGCTGATGCAGCATATATGCAAATCAGTGCCCTGGCGCTGCAGGCTCAGTCAGACAGAAAATGAAGAATACACCATTAGTGGCACTGAAGGGTCTGGTCTGTGCAGTTTGCTTAGACAACCAGAGCACTGTGGCTGGGTCAGCTGCTGATTCAGTTTCTCAGGGCAACAGTCTGCTGCTGTAGTTGTATTCAGTGCACTTTGTTTGTGGATGTTGGGAGATATCGACGTGACAAAGGACAGCTTCTGCCACTGCCCAGAAGCACCCAGTCTGCATACTCAGTAATCTATATCCTTGGGTAAAAGATTGACTGCATCTAAATGTTCTTGTCAATGTTCAAAATTTAAGCAACCTCCTTCCTGACTATGTGAACATTTTAGTTTTTCAGAGCCTTACTCTTCTTGATAAAATCTGACTAGCCATTCCCTAAGACAGGAAAGAGCACCAGCCTAGATTACCATTTCCAGTCAGTTCTTGTCCACTCCCTAGTTTTCCCTGGTCCTCCCTCCTAGTTATGAACATCCAGAGGTTTTCATAGGGAAGATTAACAGAGTTTTAATTGATGGATGAAAAAGCATGTCTTTCTTCCACTCCATGTTTAAAGATGGTGTCACAGTTTCAGTTCATGTTTTCCCCTCCAGCCATTCAACCTGACTATGAACAAAAAGGCATTCAAACCAAGATGTTCTTGAAAATAATGAAAGTTGAACAACATTGTAAGAGTCTTCCAGGGAAAAAAAAAAGGCACATCACCTTTGGGAAACACAGAGAGACTCCTTATTGAGAAGACTGGAACATAGGACAGTTTGCCTAAATATACAAGGATGTGTACTTTGAGGAACTGATGTAGCTGGGTGCACTGGCAAGATCCACAGTGAATGGAAAGTGATAGGTTTCTAGAGAAGACAAAGATGCTGTTCAGAGGAAAAGTCTGGCTGAGAGATGCCAAATTAAGTTCTAGAGGCTTTTTTCCTTCTCACACTCCTCATTCTTCAAGGAGCTCAATTGATGCAGCTAGATTAGGAATTGCATTGGGCTCTTTTTACACTCACAGGAGAAGAGGCACCTGCAGAGGAGAGTCAGACAAACTATGAGGTTTTTCTTCTTCATGGACTGAAGTGTTGAAAGTTCCCTGGATTATTTTATGTTACTGGCTTCAGTCCTGCTAAGCAAACCCTCCTCCATGATCTCACAGTGAGTATTGTAATATGCTAGGACAGTGGTACATTGAAAAAAAATATTTTTTAATAAAGTTCCACTTCTATTTTCTTCTTTTCCACCAGCTGTAATAGGAATAAGCAGAGGAATTAAAGTGCACTTCTGCATCAATTTTTTTATGGTGGAACATGGGGAAAATCCTATTAAAAGGCACTTTTTATTTGAAATCACATTGTGACCCTTAATAGACTGAATCTCCTAAGGGGAAAGTTGTTTCTCCTACAACATATGAAACCCAGGAGCAGTAAATCACACAGACTGATACTCATCCAAGGATTTGGAAACAAACAAAGCATTAAATAGAAGGAACATTGACAAGGATGTATTACAGTCTTTACAGCAAAAAGGCCTGAAAACTTAAAACTCATTAGCATGATGCTTATCTTAAAAATGAAGCTTGGGGCCACCTGAGGCTTTAAAGATCAGTGAACTTTATTATGATAGCAGGGAAACTGATTGAGGGTTCAATTAGGGATAGAATAGCACAATGCTTGGATAAGTATAGCTTCTCGGGATCAAAGCAGCACCGCTTCTCTAAGAAGAATGTATGCTCTACCTTGTTAGAGGTCTTTTGAGCGTTAATACAGAGGACTGGGTGGAAACAGCATACTACAGTTTTCAAAAGACTTTTTGATAAGAGCCCTCATAAGGGACTGCTAAAGCATAATTGAGAACCATCAGGTAATGCACATTAGTAAAAATAGGCTGTGCTTCTCGTAGGCTGATGGGCTCAGATTTTTTTCAAGGTCTCTGAGGAGAGAGACATAGAAGTCTTCATGCAGAGCTCTGAGCAGAGGTGTGCAGCAATAGTTGAAAATTAAAGAGGGGGATGGAGTTGTGATAAAGGAAATCATACAAGGATGCTGAGCTACGCTTGGAAAACTGAATTCAAGTGGGTCAGACTACTCTGTGTCCTCTTCCTAATACACATAACTGGAAGCCAAATTGATACAAGACTGAAAAAAAATGTTTCCCCTGTTCTTTCCTTCCTGCCAGCTTCCCAAGGATGTGAATTCATGGATCAAGAAGGTGATGTGCACAGGCAAATGGGAGGAAGAACCATGGAGGAGCTTCTGGACTTGCTCCCAGTGGGGAGCCCAATTCATGCCAAATTCAGAGCAGCCCCAAGCAGAATTTTACCTCAGAAAATTGTAGATTAGAAAGGAGTCTGTAAGCAGAAGTGCTTCAAGATATGCTTGCTGAATAGGCCAGGTAGTTTTTGGAATATTTGTATCTCATGGTGGTCATTTCCCTGTTTTCAAGAGCATTGTTTGTTGGCTGCTTCCTTTCAACAAGCTGTGCTTTGTGCAATTTAAGCACTGATTCCATCAGTGCTTTCTTTAACAGTGCATCCTCATCATGGCTTGTATTTATTGTGGATTGGCAATATTTAAAACATCATAATAACAACAACATATTGTTTACATATGACATTATTAAGTAATTCTGTAGAGACTTGCTGTAATAAGCAGGAAATCCAAGTAATGAGGTGGGGAAAATTCAAATTAATACAATGTGTTATTAATTTTCATTACTTTAAATAATAGCAAACCCAAATATCACTATTTCCTAATCAGTGTAACCTCAGTAGATCTTAAAATGCTTTATAAAGGAGGAAGAGCTCATTATCCTCTCTTACTAGTGGGAAAACAGAGGCACAAAGTAGCAATTCCTACAACCACAAATTAAGCCTCTGTGGGTCTCAGGGCTGGGAGCTACCTGATAAGCTGTATCCCAGAGACATTCCCCCCCCAAATGTCTGTGGATTCAAGAGATATTGTTCATGTAGTTCTTCTACAGATGTATTAATTTGGATTTAATGGTGTTATATTTTTTCTAGCTTAATGCTGAAGTCTATACTCAGGCAAATATCCCAGCATCAATGGCAACTAAATGTAGCTTCCTGGTAACAATTTCTGGAACAGGACCTCTCTTCAGTGCCCTCTAAATAGTTCCTAGAGAGTGAAAAAGCTTGAAGAGTCTCAGTGAAGTGGAACAGGACATGATTTATGCAGACTAGCATAGAATTTGCATGAAAATTTCCCCACATGGGAGCTTAGAAGGTTTTGAATCTTGATTCAGATTCTCATTGGAAGTGGTGTAACTGACATCTTATTCCAAAGTGGAGTCAAAAGAGCCATGAGAGGACAGTGAAGTACCATTGTGTGTGTAATACACAAAACTAACACTCATTCATACTCAGCAAAGTTCTTGTTATTAATATTTGGATGTAGGGTTCAGTTTTCAACAGCATTATAGGACAACAAGATCTCACCAAACTGAAAATAGATGCAAGGGTCTGGAATACAGGAGACAGTTTAGAGAGAAAGAAGTAGGAAACAGGGATTGTTTAAACACCTAAGAAATCTAGGTACAACAGCCTGAGCAAAAACCTTTGTGCTCCAAATTAACTTAGCTTTCAGAACTGGAACGAAACCCACTCGCAGCACTGAGGCATCATTGTTTTCTACTCTTTTTACCTGCTCTCTAGTCTCAGAGGAGGTTGGTTTCAAATGGCCTCGTCAAAACCTAATTGCAGGTTTTAAAAGGCTAATTCCCAGGCTATTTAGGCACTGAAGAGTCAATTCTGAGACATGTCTATGAGGGTTTTTTTAAAGGATGGAGGATGCTGCTGGGATCAATCGGGTCCCTAGTTTTTAAATCACACAAGAAATTCAGGTGAGAATCTCTCTTCTGGTTGATTGATCCTAGATCTCAGAGAAGTGCCCTCAATAATCACCTTTATTCTTGCAAATTTGTGACTGTAAATTAATTAAATGTGTGCTGGATGACAAAGGAAAACTCACTTTGAAACCTTATCTCACATTAGCCTGTGGTGTGAGGGCTAAAATAAGAACTTCTGGCTTGGTCTCCTGTATCTCAGATGAGGGTTCCAGCCACAGGCATTTTGTGATAGGACACGCAGCTTTCATTTCAGGCACCACTACTCCATGCACACACCTATGGTATTGTACTTACCTTGGAGACAACTCCTAGTTTGAGAATCTGGCTTGAAGGTCAGTGACCCAAAAGGCTAGCTGGTAATGGGGGAGCAGCTGGATTTCTCATATCATCAAAGGCCTTTGCAGCTTGGTGGAGCTGGGAAGACAATGTGTGCACTACTGGTGATAAGAACAGAAGGGAGACCAAGGACATGAGAAGATATGTGCTTTGCAAGACTGGAATAAAAATATCTTTTGTAACAGCATGAATAAAAGCTTGTGACTGCTTCTGAAACAGCCAATCTCTCTTGCATCTTACATTGACCTTACAAAATGTCATTTTGTTAATTCCATTCCATTCCATTCCATTCCACTCCATATTCTATTCTATATTCCATATTCCATTCCATTCCATTCTTGCAGCATGCAATGCTCTACTGTTTGCAGACACTGAGTAGAACTGCAGGTTTCTGCTTTAAGCCCACACTGAGGTGACTCAGTGAAGGGGTAGGTTTACAATGCTTAAATCAAAGTCACCTAGCAGAAATACTGCCCTTGTATTCAGTGAGAACTGTAATAGGGCCTGCCTAGAGATAAACAGTCTGTCACCTATTTACTTTTTTTCTACAGTTGGAGTAGTTGATTTTAGTGTGAGAAACAGGGAATATTTTTACTTTAAATGATCTCTTTTCTTTTTATGGATGCTTCCAACAATTATCCTTGATTTCCCCTCTTGAATTCCAGAGGAATAATGTCACAGGTGGATTCCCATCTGTCCGGCTCTTGACAGATAGTAAGAAAGAAGACAAATGACCACATGGTAACAGAATAACTATAGAAATCTAAGTGGCGTGTCTGCAGGGGATGAATATCCACCAATCCCATTTCCATTTACTGCTGCTCAGTCCTTTTTCTTTTCCTTTTCTTTCCCTTCCCCCCCCCCCCCCCCATTTGTGAGCAGAGGGCAACTGTCCTGTAACTGCATAAATTAGAGCAAAAATAGTAAAATTTAGTCAGACTTGCAGCAGAGCTCCAGATCAGAAGAATTCAACCAGGTCATGTAAATTGACACATAAAGAAATTCAAGTCCCACCAGAGGGTGGTTAGATTAAGCCCAAAAGAAAGAAAGGAAAAAAGGCTTTCTCATCTCTTGTCATAAATAATTATCCCTTTAAATACAGCTGTAGACATTTTCATTAGTAAAATAAATATATACGTTTACATATATACATATATATAATCCAGTGCCCTTCTGGTGAGAAAGAAGAGAATAAGAGAAAAAAGTAAATTCTGGAGCCCAGTTTTTAATCACTTTTGCCAGTCTCTGCCAAGAGTGGTTTTGAAGTCACTGTACCATGGTAGCATATTCTGAAGGTGCTTTTATGATTTTTCTCCCTCTCAAGCAGTAGTTCCCAAGGGTGTCCTTTTAGCTCTGCCTGGATAATTTCTCTGTGAGTGCTTGACAAAAGATGGGCTGTACACCATAGAAAGTTTCTGGCAGGGGGAAAGAATGAATTTCCCTTTTCAATTTCTCAATCACTTCGGTCTGTTAAAATAAAATTGGGAGTGTGGAAAATGTATAAGCAGATTCTTCATAATAAAAAAAATCCTCTCATGCTTGCCATGAAGCAGAGTTAGTACTGTATGGAAGCCCAAGAGAATTTCTCCCATTATAAAACCCTATCTGGCTCACTTGTGCATGCATAGACAGTATGAATTTACCACTAGAAAAGGTAACAGGACTGAAAATCATGGAAGCCATTGTATTTACTAGTATAGCAGTCATAGCATGGGACTTGAATGCAGTTGCAGGTATTCTGTTTAATTCAATTTAAGAAGGACATTGAGACTCTTGAACCTGTCCAGAGAAGGGCAACGAGTCTGGGGAGAGGCCTTGAGCACGAGCCCTACAAGGAGAGGCTGAGGGAGATGGGGTTGTTTAGCCTGGAGAAGAGGAGGCTCAGGGGAGACCTTATTGCTCTCTACAACTACCTGAAGGGAGGTTGTAGACAGGTGGGGTTTGGACTCTTCTCCCAGGCAACCAGCACCAGAACAAGAGGACACAGTCTCAAGCTGCACCAGGGGAGGTTTAGGCTGGAGGTGAGGAGAAAGTTCTTCCCAGAGAGTGCTGTTAGCCATTGGAATGTGCTGCCCAGGGAGGTGGTGGAGTCACCGTCCCTGGAGGTGTTCAAGACGGGATTGAACGTGGCACTTGGTGCCATGGTTTAGTAGTCATGAGGTGCTGGGTGACAGGTTGGACTTGATGATCTTTGAGGTCTTTTCCAACCTTGTTGATTCTGTGATTCTATGATAAAGAATTACCTAACTATTGCTTATCTGTGCTTGAAACAAAAGAAGGACGCAATGATCTTGAAGGTCTCTTCTAACCTGGTCTATTCTAGTCTAGTCTAGTCTAGTCTAGTCTAGTTTATTCTGTTCTATTCTATTCTATTCTATTCTCTGAAAACATAGTATGTGAGGTATTGTCATGACTTAAGGAGTGAGAATAAGCTGGTGAATCATAATTTGAAGGAAATATCACCTAGAAAGATGAAAAAAACTAGTGGGTGGTTTTCCCATTCCCCATCTTCAAGGAAAACACTAAAAAGCAGAGTTTTGTTTAGCACTGTTTGCGAATTTTTACTCCAGCTAAGCACTGTGTTTAACTTGTACTGAGAGAAAAGATGGTTACGCCAATTGCCTGGAGCTCTGTGAGCACTCTTCATTGCATTATGTGCTACACTGTGCCTCACATGTTAAAATTTCTGTTCCATGGTCCCACTCTCTTAGCTCTGCATTCACATTCTAAGTGTGCAGTAGACTGCAGGCACGTTTTTACACCTATAATTAGTTATCAACTCTCTCTGAGAAAAAAAGCAGTGTGCAGAGTGTTCCTTCAGTCACACAGCTAATCTTTCTGGAGAGGAGAGATGATCATAGGATCATAGGATGTTAGGGATTCAAACAGACCTCTGAAGATCATCAAGTCAACCCCCCTGCCAGAGCAGGACCACTGAATGCAGCACAGGTCACACAGGAACACATCCAGATGGGTCTCGAACGTTTCCAGAGAAGGAGACTCCACAACCTCTCTGGGCAGCCTGCTCCGGTGCTCTGTGACACAGTCAAGAACTTCCTCATGTTGAGATGGAGCCTCCTGTACTGGAGTTTATATCCATTGCCACTTGCCCTACCACAGGGGTAAATGAGCAGAGCCTGTCCCCTTCCTCTTGACCCCCAGCCCTCAGATATTTATAACATTTATTAAATCTCCTCTTAGACTTCTCTTCTCCAGACTAAAAAGCCCCAGGGCTCTCAGCCTCTCCTCATAGGGCAGTGCTCCAGTTTCTGGTGTTGTCTGCTGGTATCCAGGGGAAAAAAAAAATCATTCTTGCAGAACTTTTTTCTGGGTGTTGTTAAAACTTGTTATCTTGATCTGAAAAGCACAGATTTTTCCCACCAAGCAAAATGATAATGATGGAAAGATGTCATTGCAACAGCCACCATTGTGCTTTGTGTTATGAAGTATCGATGGGTATGTTCTTTTTGCATGGAGACAAAGTAAACCATGAACTGCAGTTGCACATTATGGAAGATTTATGGAAAATAAAGTTATTTTAAAATCCCCTTCTTTCACCACCACCTCTCCTTTCCCACCATATCTGCCCCTTTTCCACCCCAGTTTCCCCCTTTTTTCCTCTCAAACCAGATCACCTGGGCTCTATTGGAGCCTCCTCCCACCCCATGTGTGGCCACTTTGCCCTGCCCACCCTCTCCCCTTTTTAATCCCCACTGGGAGAGGCAGAAGCCCTAAGCTGAGCCCATCTGGGCTGGAGGATCCTCCTCTCATCGCTGGTGAGTGCCGATGGTGCACACTGGGTGATGGTGGTGGTGACAACAAAGGCCGGGGGGCCTGGTGGCCCCCCGGTTGTTAGGGCCAGAATTGATGACTACTCCAATATCATCCACGGGTGCTGGCTGGGTCTCCTTTCTGAGTCTGAGCTCCTCTGTGTGGCATCTTGGCTGGTTGAGGGTCTTGCCCCTGGCTCTGGGATGGGTACAAAAACAGTGGTGGTGGATCAGGGGCTGTTTAGGCAGGGGGGAGGATGGTGTGGAGGGAAGCAGGGGCTGTTTAGGCAGGGGGGAGGATGGTGTGGAGGGAAGCAGGGGCTGTTTAGGCAGGGGGGAGGATGGTGTGGAGGGAAGCAGGGGCTGTTTAGGCAGGGGGGAGGATGGTGTGGAGGGAAGCAGGGGCTGTTTAGGCAGGGGGGAGGATGGTGTGGAGGGAAGCAGGGGCTGTTTAGGCAGGGGGGAGGATGGTGTGGAGGGAAGCAGGGGCTGTTTAGGCAGGGGGGAGGATGGTGTGGAGGGAAGCAGGGGCTGTTTAGGCAGGGGGGAGGATGGTGTGGAGGGAAGCAGGGGCTGTTTAGGCAGGGGGGAGGATGGTGTGGTGGGAAGCAGGGGCTGTTTAGGCAGGGGGGAGGATGGTGTGGTGGGAAGCAGGGGCTGTTTAGGCAGGGGGGAGGATGGTGTGGAGGGAAGCAGGGGCTGTTTAGGGAACATGAAGTGGGGTGGTGGAGCAGGTTTTGTTGTTGCTCCTCCTTACTTCCCTGCATATTAAAATCTCCATAATCTCATAAATGGTGCACCCTAGACAGCTTCCTACCATCACATTTCCCACCAGTCCTTCTCTAGTTGAGAACAGCAGGTTGAGTAGGACCTCACCCCTGATAGGCTCACATAACAGCTGTGTCAAGAAGCTGTCCTCCATGCATTCTAGAAATCTTCTAGACTGCCTCCTCTCTGCTGTGCTAAGTTCCCAGCAGATATCTGTTGGGTTAAAGTCACCCACAAGAACAAGGTGTGGTGAGCTTGAGATGACCTCCAGCTACTTGTAGAATACTTCATCCACCTCTTCATCCTGGTTGGGTGGTGTATAGCAGTCTCCAATCAGGATGTCAGTCTTGTTAGCTTTCCCTCTGATTTTAACCCATAGGCACTCAATCCTTTCATCCTTAACCCACGGCATCAAGAGATTCCCTAATATCCAGGGCCACCCCTCCTCCTCTTCTCCCCTGCCTGTCTTGCCTAAAGAGCTTGTAATGATCCAGTGCAGCTCTCCAGTTGTGTGAATTATCATCCCACCATGTTTCTGTAATGGCAACTACATTGTAGTTTCCCTGGTGCACCAAGACTTCCAGTTCCTCTTGTTTGTTACCCGTACTGAGTACGTTGGTGTACATGCACTTCAACTGGGCTGCTGATTTCACCACTAGTTTTCCTCCCTCCCTTTATCTTCTAATTTGTCCCAGAACAAGCCAGCAGCTGAATGTGAAGCTCTCATTAGTCTGGGTTGATGCTTTCCTAACATCTAGTAATGGGTTTGCTGTTATTACAGGGCTGTTTATTGCCTACTAATCAGCTGCTTGCCTCAAGTAAAAATACTTAAGCAGAGTTGTTAGTCTTTGTCAAAGGGTTGTATAAATTGTTTATTGAAGGCAATCCTTTTCCAGTCCTGAAAACAGCTCTCTGGGTTAGCTCTGGTCTCTGTGATCATCCCTGTCACTCAGGTCATGCTGTGCCTGTGCATTTGGTTTCTTTGAGAAAGGTGTGTTCAGGAGCTGCTTGGTGGAAGTTTGCAAATGGAGCAGCCTGTGCTGTAAATCATAGAATCATAAATGATGAAAATGAAGTGGCTGAAGGTAATTTTACACGACTTCCGATTTGATGCGCTTAATTTTTCTATCAGATTGCCAGAAATTCATACTGGCAGATTATTTATGTAAACTAAGTATTAAAAAAAAAAAAAACCAAAACCTTAAGCCAGAAAGCTCTTTTCCTTGTCTGTAGAAGTATTTGTTCCAAAGGTTACTGAGTAACATCCAATTTTCCTGACTTCTATGTCATAAATCCTGTGTTGTAATTTTTCTGCCCCCCCGCCTCCAGCCTAAAAACCTAGTGTCCAATCTTAAAGTGACCTGAGCTGTTGTTCAGATGTGCAGCATCTTCAACAACCCCAGCCAGCCAATTTGATTTCTGGATATGGTGTCAGACTGTACATATGATTTTGGTTGCAGTTTCTGTGAGTATAAGATTCCACCTGAATTTCAGAGAGGAAAATATTTCACAAACAGACAACTGGAAGAACATTTGAAGTTGTAGCTCTCATAAATGCAATTCTTCAGGGCAGTGCAAACCCAGTATGCAGAGGAAAGAGTTCATGTAGTCATATGGACTATCTCAACTCAGCAAACAGTCCATTTTGAGACTGATTTCTTAAGAAAAGAGCCATTATAGAAATAGTTAAGTGCTGGAGCAGCCACACTCACAGGCATAATGTGAAAACAGTTCAACCAGGTATTTGTCTGACCTGATTTGTCCTGCCTCAGAGCAAGGGGAAAACCTAGGTGACTGCCCAAGGTCTCTCTCAGCTCTATGTATTAGTAATTCCATCACAGCACTTTATTCATTAAATAAAATGAAGTTTAAGACTGCGACTTCCATAGACCAGCAACAGTAGCAAGTTCTTGAGGTCTGCTATACCAATGAGAAGTTTATTATTGTAGGATAGAATTAATCAGGTTGGAAAATACTTTTGAGATCAAGTCCAACCTATCACTTAACACCATCTAATCAACTAAACCGTGACACCAAGTGCCTCATCCAGTCCCCTCTTAAACACTTTCAGTGATGGTGACTCCACCACCTCCCTGGGCAGCCCATTCCAATGGCCCAATGTCACACCTGTAGAGCTAACACCCTGCTGAAAAGTGTGTGTGAAAGTTACTGTA
The DNA here is from genome assembly GCF_014839835.1 of Dryobates pubescens. Classification (NCBI taxonomy): domain Eukaryota; kingdom Metazoa; phylum Chordata; class Aves; order Piciformes; family Picidae; genus Dryobates; species Dryobates pubescens. The sequence goes on along the minus strand of NC_071625.1, from coordinate 12,909,885 downwards.
GCAGCAGACCTGCATTCTCTCCACTGAAACTGCTCAGGCAACTTCAATTTATGATCAGTTTATTTCTCTTACTCAAAATATTTATTGCTAAGAGCTCACTTGAAAGTTCTAATATTATTTGCCAAATACAACAGTTGTGGTTCAATGTTCTTCTGACTATGACAAGTAAAATACTTCTGAGGGGGTTTTCAGCAAGTACTTCATGCAGTTTAGCCTCTAGCACTTTATGGATAGAGAAGTTTTAACAAGAAACCTGTATTTCTTTCTGTACGTTCTGCCTTCCTGATACATATTTCAGAGCTTTCTGAAGTACCTGTGGGAAGTTACTTTGTTTTCAGAGTGACCACAGATCAACTCTGCTATCTTATTCATACAGTTGGGCAAGAGAATATTTCATGCTGGCAATTATTGTTTGAGTACTTTGGGAAAATCTACAGCATTTATTGCAGGCAATGAAAAAGTTTGGGCCTAGGTGCTTTTTATTCAGAGCTCTTTTATTGTTTAAAACAAGAGTCACTTGTTCTGATTCCTTACAACCCCTGTATTTTAAACCATAGGGAGCTATGGATTAATCAAGCTGCTGTAGTCAAGTACTGAACACTGGAATAGCTATTAATCACAGATACACATCTGTGATTAATACAGTACTTTTTTTTTAATGGTCATATCTAATTATGTGGAAGATGATGTTTTTGTCTTTGTTTCAGCAGTCTCCAGGATTTTTTGATTTATAGACCCCCTGGCATGTTACCAGTGAAGTTCAGCCTCCTGAAACAAGCTCCTCCATCCTAATGCAGACCTTTTGCTTCCCAGCTGTTAGGGGGTCCTTCTCTGCTGATTTCAACCAGTTTTTAGGAGAAATGCTGTTTCCCCAGGGTATTTTTCTTTTGTAGCACTGTTATTCATAATATAGATAGAGCAGCACACTTTCCACAATCTATCTTAAAAGCTGAGCATAGATAAAGGTTTCCCAAAAAATCCTCCAGAAGATGAGTTCTCCTCTCTCTGCAATAAGAAGGTTCATGAGCATCCCTGCTTAATTTTGCTTGCTGGCTGAGGCAGTTTCTGAGACAGAGCTGCTGCTGATTTTATAACTGTGTAGTAATCACTACTTTTGATTCTGGGAAGAGTGCTCATGGAAGAGAAACACAGACCACATAAATACATTTGGATTAGGATGTCCTGTGTTGTGTACATACATGCTGGCTCTGCTCTTAGTTTTCCTCTGACTAGACTTTTGGTCCAATCGCTGCTCTTCTGCCAGAGACAGCAGTTGTGTCACAAAAGCCATTACCGGCAGATGTGATGCAGCAGCAGCAGAATTTTCAGCCATTTCCTTTTTCAGTGAAGTGGGAGCACCTGTTGCAAAATATTTTGGGTCCCAATCTCAAGAAAAGCTCTTTGGATTCTATATTTGAAGCACCTAATTTGAGTGCCTGTGTAATACTTAGATGCTCTCCATAGCAGTGAGCGAGTTAAACCATCCAGGTGGACTGTCAGAACAAGGTCTTCCTTTGGGTGTTTTGAGTAACTGGTGGAGAAGCTTTTTGCCATTTACTAGCTAGCAGGACTCTGTGGGGCCTGATTGAGGCGAGAGCTACATGTGTGAATGTCCCTCTGAGTGCCACATTTGGCTTGCAGATATGATGAGACACTGGGGCTTGTTTGCAAAGCTTAGGGCCAAAGGGGCCTGGCTGACTCTGTGGCTTGTATGCAGAGAGGTAATGCAAAGTTAGAAAACTCCTTTCTGCTTTTATTAACTGCTTTGATTTGTGCGTATCAGCATTTTATTTTCTTTTTACAGCACCTTTTCTTCACCCTCCCCTGCACAGAACTGACCCCAAGACTCAGTCTTGCACAACTGAAATCAACCTCAGGACTTCAATCGTCTTCATGCTCCATGTTTGCTCAAGTCAGTGGCATCTTGAATAACCATGCTGCCCTGAGAGATAATGTACCTTTTCCATTCAATTTCCTGCACCAGCTGCAGGGGATCTTTCAGGTTGCTACACTCAGATCCATTCCATTTCATCTGTTTTCTTACCACTGAGCTCCTTTCCCAGAATACCACTTCAACAGGGTTACAGTGACTTTTGCAATTCTAATCCCCATCATTGCCATCTGGTAAAGGAGCATTGCAACTTTAAGTGATAGAGTTCAGAGAATGTCTGCTCAGTTTCTGTATAAAGTATATCCGGAGCCCTTCTTTACCATAATGATTCACCTCCATGTCAATCCAATGCATTTAAAATTTGCTTCCAGATAATGGTCTCATGGTGCCAGGTCATTATCTAGCCTCAGAAAGCCCTGATAGTTTCATATTCTAAGGGAAGATTCTTTGCCATCTAACAAAACACTCAAGTTAACTGCTTTGAAATACTTTTCTCTTTTTTTGATCCCTTGTGGTTCCCTCCTAGCCCCCATCCCACTAGTTTGTAGTTTCACCATGTAAGATACAGAGACTGGTCCTGCAGAATTCCAGTTGTTCTCAAACAACTCCTTGGATATCTGTTAACTAATTAATTCCATGGCCACAATAAGTAATGAAATTGTATGTGTTCACAAAAGTCTTTCCAAGATGCATGTAGATTTGCTGCAAACACTTAGAGATTTATTGGAAAAGTTCATTGCAGTCTAAATATCTCAACCTAAATTTATTAAAACAGCTAAAAATTACTCTTTTCTTATTAGAAAGCATGAGAATTGATTTAGATTGCTCTGTCAGGAGAGTCCTGAGAGTCAACCCCCCCTTTTTCAAACATGAGGCACTGGGGATAGCTCCAGGCATGATGTTGAGGACATCCTGTATGATAACATACTTCTGAGGAATGCCCCCTGTCAGTCCATGTTAAACTTCATGGTGCCATGATATAGTGTCCCCTCCAGGGGAATAATCTCATCTTTAGGAGCCTCAGAGGAGACAGAATGAGCAGCCCAGAACCAAAGTTCCTTGTGAGAACCTTATTCCTCATGAGAACCTAAGTACATTGGCATGTGAAGTCAATCAACAGGCAAACAACTCCATAGTCTGTCCCCAAAGAACAGCACTTGTGTGGCCATAAAAGTACCCAAAGCTCTGGAGAGATAGGACTCTGTCTCTTAGGGCAAGGTGAGGGAGGCTAGTGCCACTTGGACACTGGGAGGGGAAAATCAAGTTCTGGTTCAGACAGTGGGGTTTGCTTGCATCCATAGGTTCAGTTCTGCAATATTTCAGGAAGTTCCAGAGAGCACTGTCATGAGAGCATCTGTGCACAGAAACCTCTGATAGATGACATCTCTTGTATTCAGAGAACACAATGCCAGGTGTCTCATTGGGATACCCACACTGCAAGGTTGTGCCTCACTGACAAGTCCTTTTCAGGAAGATTCTTAGGCAAGGAAGCCCTGTGAACATAAGGCTGGGGGAAGCAGGCTGGCCTCTGTTCTACCTTCCCCTCTGCCATACCTCCTAAGTGGGTGGTGTGAGCAGCTTCAACCAGACAATGAGCTGGCTCAGGACTTGGGCAGCCTCATGTGGGTCCTAGCTATTTTCCAATTTGCTTGGCACTGCAGTATGCAGGAAGGGAAAACAAAAGGTCAAGCTGTTGGCAGCAAAGGCTATGGAAAGCTTGAGGCATCATGGATGTTGAGCTCTGAAAGATAAATGTTTTCTGTCCTATTAAAGACAGATTCTATTTGAAATCAGTGTATTCATGAATTCTGAGTTAACTTTCTACTACATAGTGCCAAACAGGATGTGCAGCACCTACTCCACTTGGCTTCTCATCTCTGATGGAAGAGGACCTTGGTTAGTATTCTTAAGCAGGAGGAAGGTTTGCTCTTGGGGAGTGGCTGAGTATGTTGCCCTTCTCTAGGGGGTAGCCTGGTGTGGGATGCTTCCATTGTGTGAAGGACCTGCCATGCCAGAGGGCTGCTTGTGTGACAGTGCTGTCAGGCCAATATGAGAGATGAGTGAGCACGCTGGATGGACAGTGTGGCTTTGCAGAGAGCAACCACACATGGGTGACAGGGTGCGATGTGACCGTGTGAACATGCAGAAAACTTGATCTTGTGGATACAGCTGGAGAGCAGCCTGGATACAGGGAGAGCCAAAACGTCCAGGGAATTAGACCACCCTCCTTGCTAAAGTGTTTGAGCCATGTGCAGCCTGAGGCACCCACAATTACCAAAATGTGAGTGTGAAGAGGAAATACCCTGTGAAAGAAGGCAGCTATGAGTGGTGATGTGAGGGGAGAGTGTTGGCACAGCACCAGCCACTTCTGTATCTGATCTTGGTCTTGTCAGCAGGACTTATTAGCCTGGGCACAGTGCCACACTAATGCTGCTTTTGGACCCAAGCTAGATTATCTCTGGCCATTTCAGAGTGTTAGCAGGGGGGACTGTGTTTCAATTTGCTCCTTCCTGCATAGATGTGTCCTAAGGGGATTGGAATAAAGTCACCCCTCGCAGTGGAATTTGCTCAGGAGACTCCTAAGTTAAAAATCACAGAAATCGACTAAATTTTATTGACTAATAAGCAGCATAAATGACTTCTGACTGAAGATAGTAGCCCTACTAAACTATTTTAGCAAGTCCAAGGGCACTTCAGTTATTTTCAATCAAGCAACAACTTAATTAATTTGCCAAGAACCACACATGTATGTGATTTACAGTGTGGTGGATTGACTATCAAATGCTCTAGGTACATAATGAATGGAGCACTGAACCTTGCAAGGGATTGATGTAAAAACAGTACTGAGGCCAAGCAGTTATACAATACAGGTCCCTAAGAACAATAGAGATCACCAAGAGCTCTTATATTTCTTCATAATCTTCAGTCAATCTCTCTAAGAAGATTGATAAATCTGCTAGCAATTCTCCAAAGGTTTCTTGAGGCGATCTGAGGCATCTGGGCTCATTGAGAGGGAAAGGGATTTGTCTGAACACCAAAGCCAAGTGTTTCAAATTATGGTTTGAAAGGCAAATTTCCAAGGGGGGAAAAGGTAAGGGGATAGATGTGCACAATAGGATAATTAGGCAAGAAATTCACAATTAAAGAAGTAGAGGTAGTACCAGTATGTTCTAGTCATGCTTCACATTTACATGCCTGGGCTGACTGAGTTTGTTTCTAAAGCCAGGCTTTTACCTACAGTGTCTTTATATGTGTGTATGTGCAAACAAGTCTTTGTCCTAGTGCCAGCAAACTTTCTAACTGGGACTGTCCAGTCATGCAATGGATCTACCAGGAACTCAAGAACTGCATTTCTGTTTTAGACACCAGGAGTAAATATTCCAGATCCAGGGACTGCAAGTGCTGCAAGTAGTCCAAAGGATGCTGAAGAGTGGCTGCAATACGCAGCTTCTGGTCTGAAGGTGGCACTGGATGAAATATATTAAATCCAATAATTTTGGGTGATATGCTCTAGCTAATATTGTTACACTCAGCTTTCTGCTCTTTTCTATTAAATAGCAAGTCCTGGAATCCTTCCTCACTCTGGTACTTTTAGGCTATGCCTTTAAAACTTTTCACATATCTTGAGCAGAAAAATAATGGCATGTAAATAAATCACTGCTGGGTGTAGAAAGGAAAATAGAGAACATTCCATTGGAGACATATCTACCATAAGACTGGTTGCACCAGAGTTATTCCTTCTTCTCATCTCTTTTCTTTTGGTGGCTCTGGAGAGATACTAACTTGCTTCTGCTTGACCTTGGCTACATTGTTTTGGTTAAGTCTAACAGCAACTTTGTCTGCTTCTTTCTCTGCTCCCTTTTTGGACAGGGTGGGTATGGGGGCAGAGAAGGAGAAGCTATTAGCTTCCTCTGGTCTTTGACCAGGGGGGTTCTTGGGCTGTTTAATTGTAAATATCTGTAAACATCTGTAAATATTGCAAATGTTGTGTATTTGTACATATTCCTTGTATTCCATTGTAGATTGTAATTTTGCCTGAAAATACAACTTTCACTTGCTTCCAACTGAGCTGGTCTGGCAAAGTTCATTTGGGGGGGGGGGGGGGGGGGGGTGGGGGTGGTGGAATTTCAACCCACCACACTCACCACCTTCATAGTTAGTACCTTGATAACTAGAATCATTCACTCATGTTTTGTGTATGAATGTACTTAGGAAGGCAGTCCAGAGGGAAACACTTTCACCAGAGGAAAGAACAATGCCCTTCTCCAAGGGCAGTACAGTTACTTTTGTAGATTGCAAAAGATTTTTCTTCCCACTTTAGCTAGGGAAGGAGTTGATCCTGTCTCTCTTCTGCCTTTTTCCAATGAGTTTGCCTTCTCAGAGCAAAGAGAAGCCACCACCCATGTGGCCCACCTTGGAACATTATTTTGTATGCTTCTCTGAAACTTTTCTTGAAGTAAGAGATAAAATATGGCTCCTGTAAGGTTTTAGAAGTGAAGTGGGCTTTAAGTTATATCTTACTGTCTGAACTGTGTTTCCTCTGGGAGATGAGGACCTTGTTGTCTAAATCTTGATCTCATTCTCCTGGGGTCAGCTGAAACACAAGATGGTCATTACTGTGCTGTCCCCCAAAAGTCACACCTTTCAGCAGGGCAACACAAGGTGTGAGGCAGGCCTGCCTTGCCATCTCCTTGCAGAGTAGTCTCCTCCTGTTTTCCAAATGATTCTGTGTGTTAACACAGACTTATTGCAGATGAAGTAAAGCCTTACTGTGTGGATGTAGAGCTCTAAGGCAGCACCAGGAGCATTGGAAAGGCTTGGAGACTAGTCTGGAAAGAGCTCACTGCAAGAATGAAATTGTTATTTAGCAGCAGCAAATAAGCTAATAAAATGAACAAGGGTACAGTTAACAAGCCAAGAAAAAGAAAAGATGCCAAGAACAGAAAAGCAAAGTAGTGGGGAAACATCACAAGAATCAATAAAATGGGCCAGAGAACTGTGTCTCTCTGCACTAAGTGATGCAGACAGTGTGAAACAGATGCTATTTCAATGTCATCAACAACTTGACAAGCTGGGTAAATAGTTGTCGCCAAGAAAAATAAAAACATGTGCTGTCAGTGTGGGTGGTTGCCATGATTGCTGTGGCCTCTGGTTCAAATGCAGTTACAGAGATGATGAAAAAGAAAATAAATATGGAAGTGACTGAGGAAAATCAATTAGCTTCCCACAGATGGGTGTTCAGCACGCTATAAATCGTAGCTGTTTTCTTCATGATTAGTTTGGGTGGCAACCTGGGAAATAATAGGAGGTGGAGAGTTGAAGGTCCAAGCATTTCCTGTAAAAGGCCAGAGATTGTGGGTGTGGAAGAAGAATTATGAGGCAACTGCAAGAGATATTTCAGCTTCAAAGCAGCTAGGCACCAAATTCCCACCCTACTGCCACTGTAAGAGTCAGCAGCTTCAGAGCCCCCATTCTGCAGCCATGTACCATGGGATTACTGATATGTCATTGGAAGGTCTCTCAGGATCTCTTATGTCATCTTCTGAGTATTTCTACATTTGGAACTAGCAGCACGATGTGGTGAGGAGCTCAGTTCACACATAAGCCCCCTGAAGATCCGTAGAGAAAGAACCTCACTGCCTTGTGTGTCCTTCTCAGATAATTTCAGGACATCAACTGTTCATATAAACATGACAGAAGTATAGTCATTGTTTCTTATTCACTGGAGAGCCCTTACTGAGGTCACCTGGTCTAGAGGTGTTGGCTCTATTTCCATCTTTGTCTAAGGAGGATCTACAACCTTTTGGGTGAAAACAGGGCCATCTTCTTTGAAGAAACCCAGACAGCAACACCAGGAGATCTGTGTTCATTCTCTACACACATCCTTTAAATCCTACAAGAGCAGAGAAACAGAGACAGATTTATATTCCTGTCAATCCCACTTAAATCTTACCTTAGGAAGGTGAGGGACAGGAAGGATATGCATTGAGTCAGTCACTTGCACATCTTGTCTGTATCTCAAGGACAAACTACCTTTCTATATCTTCTCTATTTTCATTTTCAATTCCTTAAGCATTTCAGCTACTGAAAATCTTCATCTCTGTCCCTGAGCAATTTCACTTACGTAAATACAGAAGTGAATGTCAGTATCGTTTGGTACAGTCCCAAATAGTCTGTAGGCTAAATTGTCAATAACAAAGCAATCAGTGAGCAATCATCAAATAAATGGCAAGGTTGTTCTTTACTCCTGACACTTTGTATAAGAAATCAGCTGTGGCTGCAATTACTTGAGATGCTGATTTGTGATGTGTGCTGAATGATGGGCGAAGGAAGAGAGGATAAAACTTTAGATTACCGACATGATTCATGCAGTTAAAATACATGCCTTGCCTACAGCCTTATAAAAATAACATCATAATTAGCATCAACAATGCTGATATAGCTAGAGCAGTGGTAGAAATCCTTGAATTCTCTGCTTTAGGGTGTGTTGTAAGATGAAATTTTAGGCTTCTTGCTGATTCTTGATCCAGGACTGAAGTCCATTGAAGTTTGATTTATGTATTTTGATGATCAGGAACTAAACCCCATGTATCTGAGTTGTCAGTGTGACTTTGTCCTATGTAGGACAAATGTGGGCCACCCTTGGCAAAAGAGCTGATGGGACACAAATATGAGCCCTGAGATGGGATCTGGGGTTCATGGCAGCAGGGGAGAAGCTGAAAAGTGGCTTGGCTTTCTGCTGCCACCCTGATGCAGGAGGTGTAGTTGTCAGTTTTCTAAAGAATGTTACCAGGTTTTGGCCTGCCTGAAATTTCTTTACACTCTCAGTAATTTTCTCTTTTCAGGAAGATGGCCAGCCTCTAATGGGAACACTTTTGAACTTCAGCATACAAAATTCAAGTTCAAGGTTTAGCTTCGCTCCCATTCCCATATGGATTAGATGACCTTGTTCCATCCTTGATGTAGATGAAATCTTACAGTCAGGGTTAGCTCAGATCACAGGTTTTGGGTTGCTTTCCACTTTTGTTCCCAGATGAAGCAGAAATGTCCAGTGTTTTGTTTCAGAACTTCTCACTAATATCAGCAGAATCCAACCACAGCTCCAACAGTAATGCCCATTGTGGTTTTGTGGATTTAAAAAGAAGAATTAATGCTCTTATCATGAATGGAGTGGTCAATTGGCAATGGGCAAGGGGGGTCTCAGAAGATTTAGAGGAGGACAACTGATCCCTCTCTACTGCTTCTCCAAAGGCACTGTTCCACACAAGGCAATATGGTTAATGCCTCTCTGATTCTTGAGTGCCTGCCCAGTTTCTCGGTGTGATCCTATCACTAACGTTGATAAATAGGACTGCCTGAAGCAATAAGGCCACAACATATTTTCTTCTTTTAACTAGAGTAATTCTGCTGCCAAACCAGAGCTCCCAACCTTTCAAGGTTCAGCTAGCAGTTACATGTGTATTGACATTTCTTTTTACCTCAGACCAGATGAGGGAGAAATGGTTTCTTACTTTGTAAAGCACTTTTCTTCCCACTGTGCAACAGCTTTTGGTACTGTTTTTGGGAAGGCATCTGAAGGTGATCTCCACAGAGATAGAGAGATCTTCAAACTTTTCTGTTCCCAAAGAAGAAAGCCACACTTCATTCAAATAAACAGGACCAGAAACACTTTTAAACTTGCCTTTCCGGCAACTGACAGCGGCTGCAGTTGAGAGCTGCTGTCTTAACTTAATCAGATCCTTCTCAGCCTGTCTGCAGAATCCCAGCAAACAGCTCTCCTTAATGCATTGCTTTGGTATACACTGACTTTTTGTGTGTGTGTGTCAGATCATCCAAGAGTTTTCCAGAAGTACTTGTGAAAAAAAGTAAATATACATGGCGTGGAAACCCAGACAGAAAGTGCAGCCCATTTCATCATCCGCTGCTCAGAGGATTTAGTGGTAATACTGCAGACAAAGGTTTATGTGTTATGAAAGCTAATACTGTTGCTATGTTTCTCAACAGGTTTAATTCTATTTTATGCAATTTTATTTATGTGGAAAGAAATCTAGGTCAGGCTTCTTTCTCAGAAGAGTAAATTCTCTGTAGCAGCCTTAATCTGATGACTGCCTAAACAAGCAGTTTTATTTTATAGTATAAAATAGATATCCATAAGCTTATGAATTCTGGTCTGGGTGACAATGTGCATGATATGCTGTATTGCTTCTTTTTTCAGCAGAGCCAATTTCAAGCAGATTTATCTACTAAAGGTTTGGCTTCTCCTACCCCCTCCCCTTATTACCAGCAAAGCAAATGTCTTTTTAATGAAAGGCTGGTACAGAGTGAACAGTGGTATCTCTTCACATTCCCTTATCTCACCAGAACTTTGGAGAATTATTTGGTTTTCTGTCTGTTTTTAATGAAACATTTAGGAATTAGGAATTTCACCATTAGAAATTTCAAGCAGAGGCTGAGAGAATATCCAGCAGGACTAGGGAGGTTCTTCTTCCCCTCTACTCTGGCCTGGTGAGACAACACTGGAATACTGTGTCCAGTTTTGGGTTCCCCAGTTCAAGAGAGACAGAGACCTGCTGGAGAGAATCCAATGGAGAATCATGAGGATGATTAGGGGACTTGAGCACCTCCCTTACAAAGAGAGACTGAGACACCTGGGGCTGTGAAAGGGGATCTGATGTCTGTAAATATCTGAGGGGTGGGTGTCAAGTGGAGGGGGCCAATCTGTTTTTGTACAAGCAAGAACATAGAAGATTTCACCTCAACATGAGGAGAAACTTCTTTGCAGTGAAGGTGATGAAGCACTGGAACAGGCTGCCCAGAGAGATGGTTGTGGTGGGTTGAGATTCCCCGCCCCCAACATTAACTTTGCCAGACCAGCTCACTTGGAAGCAAATGGAGGATGCATTTAGAGGCAAAACTACACTCTACAATGGAATGCAATGGCTGTGTACAAAACATACAGTATTTACAATATTTGCAGATATTTACAATTAGCAAACCACACGAGAAACCCCTGCGGTCAAGAAGACCTATCTCTCCACCTCCCCCACCCCCTGTCCAAAAGGGAGAAAGGAGCAGTGAAAACGTAGCTGTTGGACTTCACCAAAACAATGCAGCCAAGGTCAAGCAGAAGTATCCCTTCAGAGCATGAAGCAAGCAGAGATCAGAATCTCTTATATCTTATAGCAGATATTTCTCCAATGAAATTGTTTAGAATAATCTGTGGTTTTCCTTTTTACACCCAGGAGTGATTTGTTCACATTCATCTACTTTTCTGCTCAAAATCTGTAACAATTTTTAAAGGCATAGCCTAAAAGAAGAGGAGGCTCAGGGGAGACTTTTTTGCTCAGCTGAAGGGAGGTTGTAGCCAGGAGTGGGTTGGTCTCTTCTCCTAGGCACCCAGCACCAGAACAAGAGGACACGGTCTCAAGCTGTGCCAGGGGAAGTTTAGGCTGAAGATGAGGAGAAAGTTCTTCACAGAGAGAGCTGTTAGCCGTTGGAATGTGCTGCCCAGGGAGGTGGTGGAGTCACTGTCCCTGGAGGTGTTCAAGAGGGGTTTGGACATGGCACTTGGTGCCATGGTTTAGTAGTCATGAGGTGTTGGGTGACAGGTTGGACTTCATGATCTTTGAGGTCTCTTCCAACCTTATTGATTCTATGATAAAACTACCACAGTGGTGGAGTCTCCTTCTCTGGACACATTCAAAGCCTATCTTGATGCATTCCTGTGTGGGCTACCCTGGGTGATCCTTCTTTGGCAGGGTAGTTGGACCTGATGATCTCTGGAGGTCTCTTCCAACCTCTAATGTACTGTGGTACTGCAATATGTGCTCTCTTCATATAAGCTTTTTCATTCTTCCTATTATAAAGGTGTTATGTCTGCAGTTAGAGGTGGAACAGACCTACCAGGCCTTGCTTCTGATCTATACCCATGGGCCAACACAGTATGTTTATCATACATTTCTTGAGTCTTGTCCTCTCAAATCTTAAATATAGCTTGATTGGCAGCTAAGTGTTGTCACTTGTCACATTGGTAAGAGTTGTTAGGGGCAACGGCAAATACATAGAGGAACTGCGTTTTAGAAACCTGGTGGAAATGCTTCTATTTTGGGCTCCCAGTAGATTTTCCTTCCCTAAAGGAGATAAAGGACGTTGGCAGCATGGAAGAACAGTTGTAAGCTGGAAGAAGGTGTTGGAAGATACAGATTTGTTCTTGTAAAACCTGTCAGCTCAAGAGATTGATGTTTTCTTTCAAAACAAGCTCCACAAATCTGGGAGCAGTGTCTCTCTTTTATAGCATACCCGTGTGCTCATGAGAAAGAGAAGCAGTGAACCACAAAAATATAGTTGAAGATTTATATACACTCCCATATCATGGCATAGTTCAGCTTTATACAGTTCATTTCTCTACTTAAAGGGAAGAACTTGGATCTGAGTCGGTTGCAGCCTTTGTCCACAGTGCTTTAAGGGCTAAATAGTCCAGTAGTTTTTCTGAGTGAAGACAATTTCATGGGCATGAATGACATGTTCTAAAATCTTCAGACAATTGATTTCTATTTATTTTGAAGTGATTTATTTTGAAATGTGATCACATGTTCACACATCTATTTACAGTGCACTGCTTTCTCAGATCTAAAGGCACAGGCACGGCCACACAGCAGCGACTCTGCAAGGAATCCTCACCCAGGGCTATGCACTGGCATTTTAAAAGATGAGGCCTTGAATACTCTTGCATGTTGTGAGCCCCTGCCAGAGGCTAAATAGCTTATGGATTTTGTAGCCAATCAGTGTGTATCCCTCTTTAATCTCATGCCTGTCATGCCGCATCTCACAGACTCTTCTTCATACTAACCCCTAGAAATTTTCTGATGGCAATGAGATTAGTGCTCCCTGCTGTGGCCAGGTTTACCTTCTGCCATGCAGTGGGTTTCTTGTGTTCCAATCAGTCAGAAAACACCTCCTGGGGTGTATGAAATGTAAGGAATTATGTGGGTAGCTTTCCCCCACAGCATCAAGACCGCACTAAGGCATGCCCAGAGTTGGGAAGGAAGTTTCATTGTGGTAATGTAGCTGTAACATCAGGAACTGGTCTCTCTGGGCTCTCCAAGTATGTGCTTGGTTTTAGGGTTTAATGTAGAAATACCCTTGGCTAAATGTGCTGAAGAGTGCTGTTGGAGTGTAGAGTATTCAGTTCTCCATAGTACCAAGACTGCAAACAGCCAGATGTTTTAGCATATGAGTCCAGAGGACTTCGAGGGACCCATTCCTATGATTAAAGGTATGCACATGCTGAAGTGCTTTGCTGAATGAGAGCAGTTTGAAATATGGGTTTGTACCTCCTCCACTTGAAAAATCATAAGCAGAACTGAGAAGACCAAGGAATAAGAAGGGGGGAAAAAAACTGGAAGAAATATGTAGGGGTATTTTGGATTCTAGATATGACGTATCTGCAGCAGCTATTTTATGCACCCACATCAATTCTTGTGTGTATAAAACAGAGATTTTTAAAACTTTTTATTGTATTTTATGAATTGACAGTAGACTATATAATACAAGGCAAATATAGAAGAATAGCAAAAAGAAAAAGACATGGCTGAGAAAGTCTCTCAAAAGTTTTTTTTTTATGGTCTTTGTCAGGGGAACAACCTTCCCATCCTTCACTTTCTGTTGTTACCTGCACATAAAGATGGAGCATTAGAACAAAATCTGTTCAGAAAATTCTTTCAATGCATCTCCACAACAATAAAAGCGTTTGAATTAGCCGCAAAAGTGATACAATGATGTTGGTTGCAAGCAATACAAAATTGATTAACTAAAATGGGATGTTGAAAGGCTAAAAACCGAATCCTTTTCCATGTCAGGTGTAAATTCCTGCATCTTGTTAGTATTTTACTGCTATTTACTTGGATAGTCTTGTAGTGATGTAAAAATAAATGGTCAGATTATGCTGGCAGAAGAACATGCAAAGTGTTAATGTTCTGGGAGGTGTATAGCTTAGAGACAGTTTTGCTGTAATGCCAGTTACTTTATGTTGCATTTGTGTGTAAGTCCATTTGGTAGAAAAGGAAAGAGCTCATCTTCACCACAAAGCCACTTTAGCTTTGCTGGGCACAGGAGCAGTTGAATCATTTGTATGATATAGTCAGAATACTCTATGATAAAAATGAGGTATTGATTCAAGGAGATTTTAATTTAGATTAGTTCACTTAAAATGAGTAATAAATTGAAATGAACTCTACAGAGCTCACGTTCAGAATGAATTTAATTGCCACCTCACTGAAACCTTAGGCAAGGAATAATTCTAGTTATGGCCCTAACCCAAAATCACCAATTTTAAATAAGAACTGTACAAATAATTTGGACAAGAGAATGGCAGATGTGGTGTCTGATTTGTAAATGAATTCTAGGGAGGGGAAAAGAAAAAGAAGGAAAAAAATTGTTTTTCTAGAATAAGTCAGAAGGAAAATGTAATATCAGTACTATTCTTCAGTACTAACAGCTCCTCATGTATCTAGTGCTGTGTTAATGTTTGATCAAATCTTGCACATTGCTAATTGTATTTCTTTCCAAGAACAAGTTTGGTTTTTTTTCCTCTTTCCCCCTCACCATCTCTCTGGATCAGATTTTTAATAAGTTATTCCTTCACTGAAACCTTGTACAAGAGCTGACAGTTCTGTTTGCCAAGATGTCTTATGCTGATTTAACCTATTTTGCTTTACATATTGTTTATTCCTGCAGGTTTACAATAGGCATGCTTGGCACTGGCACTCTGACTGTTGGTATATATACACACATTCACACACTTCAGTATATGATTTCCTCTTTACCCATTTTCAAGCCCCCAGTTCCTTGCCCATTCTTTTTACTGCACTTCTGATGAAGATTTATTTTCTTCATCCATTTCCCCCTATCTTGCTGAATTTCATTTCCACATGTGTTAAATTTGGAATACAAGCTCTAAAATAGGTGACAGCATTGAAAAAACCAAAATGCATATATCTTGCTGCTTCTTTTTCTGTAATGAGAGCTTGATGTTTATTCTCCATCTTACATATTTATTGGGATATTGGGGTGGGGTTTTGGGGCATTTTTAATAGTGAGTTTTCATCTAAGAATTATAGAATCAACCAGGTTGGAAGAGACCTCCAAGATCATCCAGTCCAAACTATCACCCAGACCTATCCAATCAACTAGACCATGGCACTAAGTGCCTCATCCAGGCTTTTCTTGAAGATCTCCAGGGACAGTGACTCCATCACCTCCCTGGGCAGCCCATTCCAATGGCAAATCACTCTCTCTGTGAAGAACTTCTTCCTAATATTCAGCCTGAACTTCCCCTGGCACAGCTTGAGACTGTGTCCCCTTGTTCTGTTGCTGGTTGCCTGGGAGAAGAGACCAACCCCCACCTGGCTACCACCTCCCTTCTGGT
The DNA here is from genome assembly GCF_014839835.1 of Dryobates pubescens. Classification (NCBI taxonomy): domain Eukaryota; kingdom Metazoa; phylum Chordata; class Aves; order Piciformes; family Picidae; genus Dryobates; species Dryobates pubescens. The sequence continues at coordinate 12,894,568 of NC_071625.1, read as the reverse complement.
AGTTGTAGACAGCAATGAGGTCTCCCCTGAGCCTCCAGTTTTGTCACCCTTCTCTGGACATATTCCAGTACCTCAACATCTCTCTTGAACTGAAGGGCCCAGAACTGGACACAGTACTCAAGGTGTGGCCTGTCCAGTGCTGAGTAAAGGTTGATGGTCTTTGTTCAAGGCTTAGCTCACTAGAGATTCTGAGAATACTTTTAGACATCTAAAGTCAATAATTTTTATGTTGTTTTTTTTTTTCTGGGTGAATATGGAGTGTGTGGAGAAGAGGTCTTGCTTACCATGAGTAGATCTTCTGGATGTATGGCACAATAAAGTGTCCATTGAATGGCACCATTCATACTCAACAAATGTATGCAGATATTTGTCTCTTAAGTGCTACAGAATATGTCACATATTCATAGCAGTAGGACCTTTGATAGTCAAACTATCATTACATCAAAACATAGCATTCTTATGTAGATATGTCCATAGCACAGACACTTTGGTCCTTTGCTGCCTCTGTGTGGTGACCCTCAGCTCCCAGCTCGTCTTCCCTCATGGACCAGCCCTGCTCCTTCTGCTCCCTGAAAAAGGGACTAGAAGGTGATTCCTTTAAAGTGATCCTGATTCCTCTCATTCTTTCCCACACTCCCATGGGCAAGCACTGTGATCTATATACATAGGAAGTCTATCCAGTATGAATTCATGTGGTCTGTCTAGGGTTCATAGTGAAGGACAGGGAAGCATCTATCAAGCCCTCTCATTTTGTCTCCTGGTCTGGGAACCATGTGCTGATTTCTGCACATGCCTTTCTGTACCCTTCCAGGCCTGATGGTAACTAGGATCTCCACCCCATCTGACTTCCATGAGTTGTCAGGATTTACTCATTGTCCTTTGTCTCTGATTGGGGCGTCCTAAAAAGCTGCACTTCACTGCATGCTAGGACTGTGATGAGCTGCTCTCTCAGAGTGTCTTCAGAGCACAGTCAGACATTTCCATTCATTGCCATTGACACCAGTTGCAATGTTCCTTTTACTTTTCTGTACACATTCTGTACAGGGTTGTTTTATGCACTGAACCCTTCCAGTGGTGGTCTGATCTAAAAATATATCAGGGTGCCGCTTCTTCTTTCCAGAGGAGTAAATCAAATGGCACTAGCAAATTTTAGACACTTTAATTTAAGAAGAGATACATTTCTAGGAGCAGAGATAAAGGGGAAATTAATACATTTTCTCCATGTTGTGCAATAAATTCAGGTCTAGACTTAGAAGTAATTGTATTTGGCAACAGAAAAATACCTGTCTTTGCTGTCTGATTCAAAGGCTATGGGCAGAAAGACACAAGGATTCTGTATGGGAGAAAAGCCCCCAGCTCTTTGATTGCAGTTTCTGTGCTCAGATGTAATTATCTGTGTAAAAAGGCAGCATTACCAAGAAGTCCTTGGAAAAAATGCTGGCATTCACTTTCAATAAGACTTAGAATTGTGATCCTGTACAATCTGGTCCTTTCTGTCAACCTAATGTGTCTGTTTGCACCTCCTGTGACAAGTGAGAAGATCCTAAAATTGCTTTTTGCTATCAACCAAATTTGCAGTATTTCTAGAGAGATGTGTTTCCCTCAGGAGTCTGTGACCATGTAGACAAATATGTCCAGGGCTGTTCTCCAGCACTGTGTCCAACTGATGTACCATAGCCTGTATCCATCAGTCCCAAAACAAGTTACTCATGTGCAGATTGCCCATGGGAAGGACTGCTTGGCCATACCAACTTTAAAACCTTGCCTGGGAAGGGAGCTAACTGCTTGGGTACAAAATCATGCCAGAACTTGTTCAAAGAGTTTACCTCTGTAAATGGACGAGGACTTTGGGCACATTTTAATTTGGCAGTATAGACATAGCTAACTATGTTGGAAAAAATGTGACATATCTCAACATTTAGAGTCAGAAAAGGGGAAAGACACACACTGCACTGTGTCCAGATGTGTTGTGTCTAGATGGTTTTACTTTTGGTTTCTTCTCCATGTCTGCTTCAGTTATATGATCTCCAGAGCAGATGTAACAGTATTTCATCTTCCTTCTAATTTTCTTCCAGGAGAGCATTTAGATATTATCTAGATATTAATTAGATTTTCCCCTACAATTACATCACATCAAATGTTAGTAGGTGTAACTTTGATTTTAATAGAAATATATTTCTGCTCTGTAGATAGAACCAGCTAATTAGCAGAGGGGATCTCAAAGTCAATGTATGGAAGCTCCTTCCCCAGATTTGATTAAATGCTGATTGCAGGACTGTCATTTGCTCATGAGCGTTAATAGGATATTTAACATTGCTTGTGGTATGGTTGTATTTTGAGTTAGGTGAATTAGCAACTGTTCAAACTTTGCAAGAACAGGGTGTCAGCTGTGTGGACACTATCTGATGAGAAGCTGCTGGACATGGACAAGCATCACAACTGACTGAGGGGAGACCTCATTGCTGTCTACAACTACCTGAAGGGAGGTTGTAGCCAGGTGGGGTCAGTCTGTTTGTTGTGATCAGTTTTTGAGGCTTTTTGTCCCTTCAGGACACTGCTCTCCCAGGCAACCAGCAACTGAATGAGGAGACAGAGTTTCAAGTTGTGCCAGGGGAGGTTCAGGCTGGATATTAGGAAGAAGTTCTTCACAGAGAGAGTGATTTGCCATTGGAATGGGCTGCCCAGGGAGGTGGTGGAGTCACCATCCCTGGAGATCTTCAAGAAGAGACTGGATGAGGCACTTAGTGACACGGTCTAGTTGACTGGAAAGGGCTGGGTGATAGGTTGGACTGCATGATCTTGGACATCTCTTCCAACCTGGCTGATTCTATGATTTGTAAATGAGGCATTTAGGCAGCTGTGTTTTTCCTGTGGCTGGAGGCAAGAGAGAGGCACTGGAAGATGCTGAGCTGTGCTCTGTCTCTCAGAACCCTGTCATAAGGGGGCAAGAATGAGATGGTGCTCCTGGCCTCAGGAGTCTACAACCCCTTGGCTGTGGAATTTGGGGAGTATTGTGGGAAAGCTTGACCAATTACTTGAGCTATTGTGTTATTTTCCACTTAATATCTTATGCTGATCACTTCTGGAGACACAGTACAGGACGAGGTGGTTTGTTTACCTCTCCCTGTTCATAGATTTCCATTAACTTATGAATTATCTCTGAGATTTCTCTCTATTTCCATTGATCTTTATGTGGCACTGCAGTGACTAGTTTAGGGTAGATGCCCTAGTTTTAGATAAAGTCAAATTACATTAATTCTTCCTTAAAGTATTAACATTTCTGCTTCAGGAAAAGCAAACATACAAAAGGTTTCACTCCTTCTCCAGCAAGTAAATCTGTAACATCATTGAGACTCAGCATGCATTTAAAGGTTCATTAGTGCCTTAATAACTAAAATGATACTGAACCATTTTGGCAATTATGATAACACAAGTGTGCATGAATAGAATATTTTTCACCATGCTACAGTGTGCTTGCAAAGTAATCCTGCAAATACTTGCTGCCTAGCCTTTCTTGTCTCTGAAATGTTTAATTAATTCAGTCAGAGGCTTTTCTGTTTGCTTGGACTGGCTTTGATTTGGACACTACTTGAGACAGCATTATGCAAATTGATGGTAGATGTGCAGAAAATGACTTTTCAGTCATTAATGATTTTGTCCAATCCCTGTCTTGCTAGACAATGCTTCCCCAAATGACCTATTTATTTTTAAATGTTACAATTCCTTTCTCATTCCCCTAGATACATTGGAAAATAGTGATAGGATTTACCTTTAGCTAGGAAAATAATTTCCTCTTCTCTACCCTTCACAACACCTGAAATGCTGGACCACAGCTCCCTTCAAAAGAGTTCCCAGAGATGGAGCTCTCCTCAAGATTTTACACGGAAAACCAGAAACTCTGCAATCTGGCTGTCAAAGACCTGTGCTCCTTGTGCAGTTACAACAGGGATGTTGCATCTTGACCAAGAAAAGAAAGTCATTTTTTCTGTCTAGAGGTAGAACAAAAAGTCTAAATCCCAAATCAGCAATCAAAAAATGTAGGTCAGAAACTCCTTCATACAATTAGTTTAGGCAGATAGTCTTCATGGATTTATGTGCAGGTCATACTTACACTACTTAGTAAAAAGTTTCAGTCAATGGGAATTAATGGTCAACTATTACTATTAATGGATACTTTCATTCTTTAGCTGTTTTTAAAATGAATTCCCATATGTCTAGGTAATGAAATGTCATTCTGCCAACCAAAGCAGTTGTTATACTGCAATGCAGTGAAGGGAAAATATAATGTGCTGGTGTAAGGAAAATTTATCTGGCTTCAACTTCCTCTTCACTCAAAAGTTTTGAAAGAAAAAGTGCACCACAGTTCTAATAAAACTTCAGGGTTATAATGCTGATACAAGAACTCCAGGAGTGTTCCCATGCTGATGTTACAAATAATAATACATGTGCAATAATTGCAGTCTTGGAATTGGAATGTGAAAAACAATTGAACTTTCTCAGCTTCTATTGCATCTCTCCTCTATGCAAATCTGTATGCTTGCATCAAACTGTTTCCTTGAACACTAGGAATAAATGCATCTGTAGGATAATCTTTTTCCCTAGCCTATTTTTGTGTTTTGTTTTTTTTTTTTTTGCAATACTCATGAGAAGATTTTCTTCCTGGCATTTCTCCTTTGTTTTAAATAAATAAATAAATAAATAAATAAATAAATAAATAAATAATAAAAAGGCTATTTAGTACAACAGTAACATTTGAGGAAAACATCTGCTTTCCCTCAAAGCCTATTCCCCCCCACCCCAGGAAATTAAATCCACACTCAAACCCCCTTTAATCTAGAAATCCAAAGTTCATCTGATTTATGCTGGCATGTATTTACACAAAGTTTGTATACGTAGGTTTCAGACACTGCATAAGCACTCAGTGTCCTATGCAACTGTCAGACTCATTCCTGTTTATTCATAGCATACAGGAATGAGGCATCTTCTGCAGCTTCTGTCATTGTAAACCCTGATTACTGCTTTCTGCCATAACTTCTTGTTATTTTCTTGCTGTCATCAGCAGTCAACAGTCCATCCATCACTGTTGCTTTGATGATTGCCAGAGCCTCTGAATCAGGACCACACTGTCAGTTTGACATCCTGCTTGTGCAATAACCTTTCCACTGCAGTAGAGCTTTCTAGCAGCTCCAGTGCCAAGGGGACAGGCTATTCTTTGGAGATAATATGCGTGCAGATGGAAAAAAAAGTCATATCTTCCCTATTTATTTTTGGTGTGGTTGTTTTTTCTTTTATTCTTGTCTGTTTTGATTTGTCTCTTTGGTCATTCTTATTTCTCTCCCACGCTTGTGTTGTTGCTCTGACAAAATCTCTTATCAAGGAATAGCTTTTATGTACTTCAGCTAACCACAGTTAGCAGCAGCGCTTTGCACCCTGGTATTAGGTCTGATTTCATAGAATCATAGAATTGTCAGGGTTGGAAGGCACCTCAAGGATCATCTACTTCCAACTCCACTGCCATGGGCAGGGACACCTCATGCTAGATCAGGTTGCCCAGAGCCACATCCAGCCTGGCCTTAAAAACCTCCAAGGATAAGGCTTCTACCACCTCCCTGGGCAACTTGTGCCAGGGTCTCACCACCCTCATGCTAAAGAACTTCTTCCTAATATGCTAACTCTCCTGAATTATTGTTAGTTTTCATCTAAGTAGTTTTAAACAGCATGTTTAAAACTGGGAAACCGTAGATTTGCTTTCAAATATTCCCATATGTGCAAACTCCCCCTACACACATACACCTATATATATATAGAACCATTTTGTTACATGCATAAAGCAGGAGAAAGCAAGTCAGGGTCGAGGCATGAGAGGAACTGATGGTTTAGCTTTTGGAATGGTATTGTGTCCTTGCATATCTGGGATTTCCTTGGTGAAGGAACGCCATGATCACTTTACCATGTGTATTACAACCTGGGATATGCAGGCAGGCTCAGAGGGTTTCCATTTTATCAGTTATAGTATATTAGTGTCTTTCATGACACTCTCTGATGTCAAAACCCCCAAACAAAACAGATACTTATGTTTTGTTATAAAATGTGTCCTTTTTCTTCTACCCAACACAATCTTGTGCTCTTGACAGTCTTATCTTGAACTGCTTTTTCTTGTACTCAGAGGCTTGTACTATTAAATTGGCTAAACATCTCTGAGCATAGGATCCTGCAAAACATCTGGTTCAAGAGCACTTTCCCTTGTTGCATATTTGTTATATTTCTTATTGGTGCAGTCCAGGGTTGTTAAGGCAACGCCAAGTTCCTGTTTTGATATCTGGAGACTGACGTTGCCACAAAGGATTTGTGTATTCCCCACTGTAGCACAGATCTTCCTCACTGTAGTCAGTCTGACACACAACAAGGGGAGTTACCATTTTCCTTACTTCACAGAAATCAGCTAATGCATACAAAAAAAAAAAAAAGAGGAAGCTTGAACATCTGCTCAGAGATGATAAAAAATGAAAGTTATACTGGGACAAGGCTTTGCTTTCTACTTCCCATTATCAAAAATCATTGTATTTTCACAAGAAATCAGGAGGCTGTCACTCTCCTTGTAGTTACAGTCATGGGCTGCATCATCACTAGTAACCCAAATACAGTTCATAGTTTTCCACGTGCAGCTGCCAAAGGAAACAGAAAGCCCACCAAGTAACAGAAAATGTTGAAGAAATTAATAAGCAGCTTTTGTACAGTCCTGAAGGCAACATTTGAAACAGCATGTAGGTAAAAAGGTCTTAAAAATAGGAGAAAAAATATTTTGGAATTGAGCTTCAACCCAAATGTTGAGAGCCACTGAATTATAGAATATCATTTGATGCAACTATCACAAAAGATTATGTTCAATATCTCTATGGCAGAAAGTGCACCAGAAAATAAAGGGAGAACTGCACTTCATTACTGAAAAAAAATGAGCAGGCGTCATTATCTGCAAGCAATCAGCTCCCCAACTGCCAGTGAGTGGTCTGCCTTTGGCCGTGGCATCTGCACATCAGGAATTCATCGGCTCCTTTCAGAAAGTTTATGAGTAACTTTCTCATTATTTGGTCAGATAATTTCCAGTCTTGGTAAACAGATATATTTCAAACACATGAAAATGACAAAAACCCAACCAACCAAACAAAAACCCAACAACAACAACAACAAAAAAGACCAACCAACCAACCAACCAAAAAAACTGCAATAAATTTTTAGATGATCCAGGATCATAGACATCAGTTTTCCATAAGGATAAATGTCAGACTCTTTCAATGCTAGTTTTAAGCTGGTGTGTCCAATGTTGCCTTAATCTTCTGTTGTTCTGTGAGGGAAAACTCCCCAAATCATAGAATCAATAAGGTTGGAAAAGACCTCAAAGATCATCAAGTCCAACCTGTCACCCAAGACCTCATGACTACTAAACCATGGCTTCAAGTGCCACATCCAATCCCCTCTTGAACACCATTCCAATGGCTAACAACTCTCTCTGTGAAGAATAGTTCAGATGCTTTTTTTAGAGGCATGCAAAACATTCCCAAAGGGAAAGAGTTAGACATTCCTGCAGCAGAGTTCTCCACAGGTTCAAATGGTAGGGTCAATGATAGAAAGTTATGATATGAGGACAACCTCCTCCATCACAGGAAAGCCAGCCATTTATCCAAGCTTGGTTTTGTGTGCAAGCAGAGCTGTGTGACTACCAGAAGAAGGGAATTCCAAGAAGAGAGGAGAAATGAAATTAGAAGGAGAATGGATACCTCCAGTGTATCTCCTTGTCTGAACTTTCCTGGTTCTTTTTAATATCATTGTTGGATTAAATGCCTCATGGGCCAAGGATAGGCTGCCCATTTGGAATAGAAATTGCTCTCAGACAAATCAAAAGGACAGAAGGGCACCACCTTCTGTGAAAGAAGACAAGAAGACTTAATTATTGCCCATTCTCAAGCATTCAAAGGTCACACTCAAGCTCCAAATAATACGAGACCGGCTTGAAACTCACCGAATTGAATGGAAGGTTAGATTTATTATATTTACTGCTTGATTCCTGAGCCTCCTAGCAAGGAGACACTTGTGTTACATTTTCAAATTTCCCAAGGACCATTAAGGTTGAACCTTGTGGCTGTGATTTTTTTTTTTTTTCCTTTTAAAAAAGAGAAGCTGAGATTGGCACTGAGTCACTTGTTTCCGGAGGTAAATTTCCAGAGATAAACCATAAACCACTGCAGGAATCAATGAGATACTGACAGTTGTCTGCACCAGATTTACTAAAAAGTGGCAGAAATCAGACTTCAGCTTTACAGTTATAAATAATGCAAAGTGCAATTTCAAAGCAAGGAGGACTTAGGGCAAGAAATTCTTTTGTCACATTTGTGTTCTCAATTCCCTGTGGCTCTCTCCCACTGCCCATATGGCTACATTTGCAAGTGCCTATGTTAAACTTTTCTACTGGTCACAGAATTTTTAGGGTAGTTTGAAGAAGAGTGTTCTCCTCTATCAGCAAGATTTTGCTTTCCAGGTGTCTTCTGCTGAAGAATTTTTGCAGTCTGAAAGTTCTTTGTGTCTACAGAAGTTACCTTACAGAAGTTTCCTGCAACATAAATGCTACCATAGACTTAGGAGTTCAAACTTAATTTGGTATCTAGCCATCCAAGAATTATGACACCTCTCAGCCTCTAGGACAGAAGGCTGCCCTGACAGAGTAATGCTTTTTTGCAACCCCCTTTCTGATCCCTATGAGGAATAGAATACAGAATTAACCAGGTTGGAAAAGACCTTTGAGATCATCGAGTCCAACCTATCACCCAACACCATCTAATCAACTACACCATGGTACTAAGTGCCTCATCCAGTCTCTTTTTAAACACTTCCAGGGATGGTGACTCCACCACCTCCCTGGGCAGCACATTCCAATGGCCAATCTCTCTTCCTGTGAAGAATTTCTCCCTAATATCCAGCCTGAACCTCCCCTGGTGCAGCTTGAGACTGTGTCCTCTCATTCTGTCACAGGTTGTCTGGGAGAAGAGACCAACCTCCACCTGGATGCAACCCAGAATCCTGAGGGGATTAGCTGATGCAGTTGCTTGCAAAGCCACCACTCTCCATGATACTTGCAAAGTCACAGCAGTCATATGAAGTCCCTGGTGACTGGGAAAAGGGAAACATTGCACCCATTTTGAAAAAGGCTAGAAAGAAGGGCATGAGGAACATGAGGAACCCATCAGCCTCACCTCTGTACCTGGGGAAGATCATGGAACAGATCTTTGTAGCAGCTGTATTAAGGCACCTGGAGGATAGGGGGTTGATTTGAGGCAGCCAGCATGGTTTCACCAAGGGCAAGCCCTACCTGACCAACCTAATAGCCTTCTATCATGAAGAGACTACATCAATGTAAGATCTACAAATGTCATCTAACTGGATTTCCATAAAGCCTTTGATACGATCCCCCACAACATTCTTCTTTCTAAATTGGAGAGAGATGGATTTGATGAGTGAACTGTTCAGTAGATGATGAATTGGTTGGATGGTCAAATCCAGTGGTAGTAGTCAATGGTATCTGCAAACTTGCTGAGGGTTCACTGTCTATATCATTCATGAAGGTATTGAACAGCACTGGTACTAGTACAGACCCTTGAGGGACACCACTTGTCACCCGTCTCCATCTGGACATCGAACCATTGACCACTACCCTTTGTGTGCAGTCATCCAACTAATTCCTTATTCACTGAACAGTCTACCCATAAAATCCATATCTCTCCAGTTCAGAGAGAAGGATGTTGTGGGGATCTGTGTCAAAGGCTTTACAGAAGTCCAGACAGATGACATCTGTTGGTCTTCTCTTGTCCACTGAAGTAGTTAGACCATGGCAGAAAGCCACTGGATTGGTCAGGCAAGACCTCCAGGCTCTTTTCAAGGGTGTGTAAGTCAGGAAGTACCACACCACTCCTAGCTCCAAAGTTTATGCTAGATCAAAGCAAGGACAACTAAGGACTAATAGGAGAGCTTCTTGCTCTCAGGCACATATAGTGGATGGCAAAAAGATGAAGTTTCAGAAGATGGCTGTCCAAATGCAGACATCAGGGGGCTGGGACTTGTAAGCTGAGAGATCTTTGTTATGAGCTGCTTTTCTCTTATTTCTCAGCAAGTGCCAGGAGTGAAACTGCAACCTTAAATAGACTGATATTTCGCCATCACCTTGAGGAAACTGAAGATTTCACCTGCAGAGTCTGAGACTTTCCTTCTGTGCTAATGTGTGCAGAGAAGACAAGGGCAGGCTTCCTGGGGGAACCAAAGTGAAGGAAGGATTTCTATTAAAAAACCCCAGCCACCAACATTTATTTTGTAAAGCTTATTTTAGTCTCCTGTTTTGTACCCCATCCAAGGGTAAGCAGTGACTACTGTTAATGTTGCTAGTTTAGAACTGAAATAACTTTTGTTACAAGTAAGTGCCTTTAGGCAGGGATTTTTATAGCGATAAGAGCATCTTTGGGCTATCTTATAAGTAGATCTGACAAAATTAGTATGATCTTGGATCCTGACCCTAGTTATTTGGTATTATGAAAGTTAAAGACTTCTCTACTTTGTTTTCCACCCTTCTCTTCTAATAAATAGCTAATATTTTGTATTGCATCACAGTTACTGCATGATCATTGTAGATGACCTTTTATGTCTCTTCATTAAGACCACTGGTCATATTTGACTGCAACTTTTTGAGATCAATAAATGTTTAATGTGTTCACTTCTCAGTCTAATTTTATGTGACACCTTGCTGAGCCAGCAAAAGGAATGGAGGACAGATGGGGATATGCAGTGATATCCAAGAGGTATTTATATACACCAGCTATGGATTTGTGGTATGTTTGCCAGGATTACTAAGCTGTTTTCTCATCAGTAAGTCCTCTAACTACCTGCCCATAAAATGAAGCAAGGGTCATCTTGCCATTGAAATGCAGAACTAGGTTTCAATAGATCAGGATTTAGGTCCTATCCATGCCACAGACTTTAACTGTGACCTTGGACAGATCACTTATTTTCCCTGCCTCTCACTCCTCTGTAAGATGAAATAGGGATAATAATACCTTACAGGTGAGAATGGATATGTCAGCATTCATGTGGCACTCACACTGTTATTCAGCTCAGGGTCCTACCTCTGCCTTGAGCTAAGATGGGCTCAATCAAATTGCATTTCACCAACAGTTTGTTCCAAAGTGACCTTCTTGTTCTTCTAATATTTAGATATTCATAGGTGATGACTGCTCCCAAAATGATCACTCTGCACCCTGATAGATCTGAAGATATTTGTTCATCCTGTCTTTGGTGCAGTCCCTTCTCTTTTCCCAAATATTAAGCTGGATTCTGCCTTCATCTAAGGCATTTCAGAAGCAGAAAGCTTTCTGGGTACTCAGTGTTGCCCCATAGTCAGTAGCAGGATTTCATTTCATCTGTGTAACAAAGCACAGGTGGATGGGAAAGAAGACTCTGGATAAAGAATTTGTTGGTTTTTTCTCTATGATGTATATAATACATTTGTAATGATTACACCATTCAGCCTGCTCTACAGCATGCTAGGGGCCATTAAGCATCTGTTTATCTGTGCAGCAGTTAGCCAAGGTAAGCCAGCAACCACCTAACTCAGCTATGTTTTGTTAACAGTGAAGATTTAATAGTCTTCCAGAACACACAGGATGCCCAGAAGTTTGCTATTTAAAAGATTACCAAAAGGCCTTTGTATAGTTGTGGTGTGTTACACATAATCACTGGGATGCATTTGATGCTGCTGTGTGGTTCTTTGCCACTTACAAATGCTGTGGGCTCATCTGCCTCCTCTTTACACAATCATCTTCATGACCTCGTGCATCTGGCAGAGGACTCCTTTAGTGTCAGTACACAGGGGGCATGGAAGAGACCTAGGGAGGTCATAGTTGTGTCTTTCTCTCCCTTTCTTTCCCCATACTTGAAGAATGGCTCATACAGAGTGGTTCTTTTTCCCTTCCCTGATGGACATGCTCCAAGAGACATTTGGGTAAAATCAGCTGAATTTCTCAACAGTGCCAGAATCCTAAACCCCCAGCACATGATAGCTACATGGTACAAAACACAGGCAAACCCCAGCTTTGCCATATGCCATTGCCTATCAGTGATGGTTAAATGCAGTGATAAAGCAAATAATATCATGCAAATAATATCATGCTAATTTTTTTCCTGCATTTAAAATCCCAGAAAGCATCCAAGGCAACAGGAAACATGCTGCTCTGGGCCTGTGAACAGAGTAATTGCCACCTCCTCTCCACCACAAATGTCAAACCACTCTGGGTACCCATCAAGGCAGCCCTCCTGCTGCCTGAGGTGGTAGTAATTAGAACCACCAAAGTTGCCTTTCTCTTAATGCCAGAAAAAGAAATTTAAAAACCCCCACAAAAGTCACACTGAATCTGCCAGCTAGCCTTTGAATACAAATACACAGGGAATTCCCAACAGACATGGGATCAGTGCAAAGAGCAGCACTGGAATTACTGACTGTAGCTAGTAAATTATGAAATAAAAAAAAAAAAAAAGAATAATAGGAACCAGTCTTGTCTGTGTTATCTCAGATGTAACCACCTTTTGTATTGGAGAAACAAACTATCTCAAAATGAAAGCAAAGATAATGAAAGACACACTGGGCAGGAAACAGGCATTATCCTTTTAAGTTGTGTCAAGTGTATTTTATCCCGAAATGGGAACCATGATAGATAATTGCTCATTAGTGGCAGCTTGAGTTTTCAAATTAGAATCAAAATCCCATTTTATTTGATACATAAAAGGATAACAGAGAGCTAAAAGCTGTCCTAAGGCACTGCTGTGGTCTGGAGTGCCTCAGGGAAAGACTTCACAAAATGGCCCTAAAATTTAAAAGAAAAATATTCCCACAGGGAGGGTTTTTTTTGCATTGATGAGGACAAAAGGCATGTTGAAATTGTTCAGCTTTACAGAATGCAGTGTGAAAGAAAAGGTCATGAAGACTAAATATGAGCTAACAGGCACAGTTTACCAAGGGGTGAACTAGATGTTTGTTCAGTTCCAGTCTGCGCCAGGACTCTCAAAGGGGCGATGCCTACATCCTTTTGTGTTTCTCAAACTGTGATACCTAACAGCGACCTTGCTACTGGCATGTACACTGCACATTGATGAAATTCTTAATGGTACTAAAATCAAAACTGCATCTTCTCAACAACTACCCTTCAAAATCAGCCTGTGCATTACAAAAGGAGACACAGCACACACGCTGCATCAGGCCCCTTCTAGTCCCTTCAGTCAATTTGTGACTGGAAAAGGCTCTGCCCTCATCAGTGAGTATGTTACCTCAGTTAAGTGTGGAAGAATAGAGATAAGGAAACTCTGTGTGCATGTTGTGTCCCCTGAGGGAGGACTGATTCACATAAGAGGATTAGAGAAACAACTTCAAGCGAATTGATGTGTGTTACGTTCCTCTTTATATTAATCTTTGCATTAAAGTCCTAATTTCAGCTCCCAGTGAGAATTCATGGGGTAAGATTGGTGTTTCTTGAAAGTCTGCACTCCAAAGTGACAGATATTTATTAACCTGTAAAGATCTTAGTGCTACGATAGGTATGTCTTGTCATTGCCGGCAGATCCAGAGAGGTGATTCTGCCACTCTGCTTTGCTCTGGTGAGACCTCACCTGGAGTGCTGTGTACTGGTCTGGAGCCCTCAATATAGGAAGGACATGGACCTGATGGAGAGGGTGCAGAGGAGGATCATGAAAGTCATCAGGGGGTTGGAGCATCTCTGCTATGAGGACAGGCTGAGGGAGCTGGGGGTGTTCAGCCTGGAGAAGAGGAGGCTCCAGGGAGACCAAATAGCAGCCTTCCGATACCTGAAGGGGGCTACAGGAAGGATGGGGAGAGACTGTTTGCAGAGGCCTGTGGGGACAGAATGAGGGGTAATGGCTTCAAACTAGAGAAGGGCAGATTTAGATTGGATATCAGGAGGTTCTTCAGTATGAGAGTGGTGGAACACTGGAAGAGGTTGTCCAGGGAGGTGGTTGAAGACCCTTCCCTAGAGATATTCAAGGTGAGGCTCTATGATGCCCTGGGTAGCCTGATCTAGTTGGGGATGTCCCTGTTGACTGCAGGAAGGTTGGTCTGGATGACCTTTGGAGGTCCTTTCCAGCCCAGACCATTCTATGACTCTGTGATTCTGTAAGACTAAAGAAAAGTTTGACCTGAGGTCCCAAAGTTCCTGATGAAAATTCATTATTCTTTAATGACTGATTCTTTTGGTCAAGAACTTGTTGTGAATATAATTTCAGACTCCCTAGTACAAGAAAGATGCTGACAGACTGGAGTGAGTCAATGGATGGGCCACTAAGATAGCTAGGGGCTGGAGCATGTGACATAGGAAAAGGGTATGAGGGCTGGCTTTGTTCAGCCTGGAGAAGAGATAACTCATGGAGATCTTACTGCTAACTGCAACTGCCCAGTGGAAGGGTGCAGAGAAGACAGACACAAGCTCTTCTTAGTGGTGTGCAGTGACAGTGGAAAAGGCTAATAGACCAAACATGAAATTTGGGAAATACCACTTTGATATAAAGAAATCTTCTACCATGGCAATGATGAAATATTGGAATAAGTAGTCTGGACAAGTTATGGAACATCCATCCTTCAAGAGTTCTAAAAGGCAACCAGAGCTGAGCAGCCTACTTTAATTAGGCCTGCACTGAGCAGTAGATTGGAGTCAATGACCTCCACAAGTCCCTTCCATCTTACATTAATCTGAGTTTATGAGTCAGATCAACAACAGGTTTTCATTAGCTTATTCAATGGCTTGCATTTTCCATACTGTCTTTCTGAGCTGTCAGCAGAGAGGGAAGCCTTCCTTGTTCCTAGCTTTGGATAAAGTGGGTGCTATCATGACCTGCTTGGGTCTTCATATTCCTGAGAAATACCCAGACAACACTGAGGCAGAAGGAAGGAACTGAATGAAAGCACCATTGATGATGGCTAAATCCAATATTTGAAGCATAAATGCCATTTTTTTCCCCCTGGGGTATGCTCCTTAAAGCTGTGGGGTTTGTTGTCTTTTTTTTTTTAATGGAATGTCTTTGGAGGTCTTGGGAAATGCTTCTTATTTCATCTGCAGCTGCTGGTTCAGGCCCTTAGGAGAAGCAGAGAAAGAGACCGAGGCCATTTGGTACAACCACAACAAAATGAGACATTGTAAAAGCTGTACTCTGCCCAAGTATACTTCTTCTGAAGTCTGAGAAAAATATATTAGTGAGGTAAATGGGAGTAAATAGGGCCTGAGAGCATTTCACCTGGGTTTTCATTTAAGAATTAAGCATTACTCTGTTTTTCAGACTAATCTTGGTGCTTTATCTTATTCTGCACTGGCACACTTGCAACTGAAGGAAGTATTCATACAGCAGAATAATTCACATGACTGTTTTCCCTCCTGTATGGATCTACTTCTTATTTTATTCTTTTTTTCCACATTCCTCATACACGTTTGCCAGCCCAAATTGTGCTTGTTACATAAGCTGACAAGTTATCTGTGTAATGGTGTGTTAGGGATTTAGCTAGAGAAACAAATTCCCTTGGTGTGTAAGATTAGAACAGCATGTGTATATGATGGATTTGTGGACTGAAAATTCAATCAATTTTACTTTGATTATGAAGGCAAGGTTAAATGTGAGGAATATTAGCAGAAGCATAGGCCCTAGCTCTTCAAACACCCATGAACTTTAAAATCCCTGCAAAAGTGTTTTCAGTGTAGCAAGGTCTCATTAGAAATAGTATATCATCCCTTTCTGGTTTCTATTTCTTCCATTAAGCAATTAGAATTGCTAAATACTTCAGTAATCATCTTTCCTAGCCTCACTTATGTTTCACAAGTTCCAACTCTTCTGGATGCCCTCACAAGAAGAGTGCTTCCAGGTTCATCTGCACTTTGTGGAAGAGCAGAGAGAGCAAGACGAAACTCATGGGTTGCAACCGGACTCAATGATCCCAAAGGTCTTTTCCAACATTAGTGATCCTATGATTCTAGAAGAAGTATTACAATTCAAGGACTTATCAGCAGAGACGTTTGACAGCACAGCAGGGTTGTTGAATACTCATGCTTTTGAATAGTATGACAGAGTCTGATGCAGGTTCCATTTTGTTTAAGAAATAAGATCGCCATTAGGATGTGCTTTCTCATGTTTACCAGAAGGTTTCTAAACCCCTGAGAATTAAAGGCCAAGTTGTTGCTGGAATGTATCAGGAGCTCTTCTCCTTATTGTTTGTTTTAATATAAAGAAGCAAACTCACAATTTAAGCTAAAATTGCAAGTGAAAGATACCTCCCCTTTATATAACCCAGGGTTTTGCCTCTGTTACCGGTAACATCACACTCCTGTTTATTTCCCAGCGAGTATTGTTTGTAGATTCTTTCAGGGAAAAAGATTTTTCTGAAGTGAATATAAAACCCAGAGGGAAAAATCCACCTTTTTATTCCTTTTAAAAAAAATAAATAAGTATATATAAAAACCTGCAGACTTGTCCCTTTTTGCAAATTCTCTTTGAAACAACTCAATGAATTCCAAGGGTTTAATGGTTCAAACTGAGAACAAACATATAGCCAATTACTCTTTTGAATGAACATGTAAAACATAGAGCTACAAGGATAACATAAGGTTACTGAGGCACTTTGTACTTACCAGAGCTTTACTCTCTATTACCTGATGGACTCCTAACCAGCTTTGGCTTTTCATTGACTTTCCTCACCTTTAATTTAAGACTACATTGACTTTTCCTGTCACTTTAATCCATTTCTAGCATTAAATTTCTGCACAGCTAGCTATAATGCTGCTCAGTATTGATTATACTCTTTCCTCTTGATAATGTTTTGTAACAAAAATTGAAAAATAATTAAAGAAGCTTCCCAGTGCTTTGCTGGTTTTTAATAGTTAATAATTCCATGGGTCTTTTTTATTTTTTATGTTTTCTTCAGTGTTTCATTGTTTATTTAACACAGGTCGATGTGTTTGACAAGAGGAAGATGTGAAGAGGTGGCTGTGCAGAACTTACTCGATGCTTGGCATTCACCATAAAATGACAGCCACATGAGAGGATATCCTTACCAAGTCCTGGTGTTGGAATTCAGGAAGCTGAAATCTAGTTCCATGGCTAATGCCCAAGCAGCTTCCAAGCAGGGTTACTATAAAAAGAGGGAGTGACAAGGAGGATTGGAAGTTGCCTCGGTCTCAGGACTTCCCAGCTGTATAACCCACCAATAGGGAAACACAACAACCCTGGCTTCATGCTTAGGACAGTGTGAGCATCCTCCTTTCATGACCACCTACAGATGAACTCCTCAGGGACAACAGCTACTCTAGAGAATCAAGACCTGTCCATACGTAAGGTTTGCACAGACAGTGCCTGGAAAGCCAGAATTAATTTCCTCCATGCCCTTGCCCTAAAATGGTGGCAATATTTCCTTTTCATGCAGCTCTTCCCTGCATGGAATGTGGGGTTTTATACCAAGGTACTCAGTAGGGACTTGCCTCCATTACCACAATCCTGGACTGATTAAAAGGTATTTCTGTATTATAGGAGAATTGGAATTACCGAAGTGAAAAGATGAAAGAAAATATAGTAGTCTACAGGCAAATACTATATGGAATAACACTGTGTTAGATGAGACTTAAAATACTCTGGGGAGATTCAGAAGTTGCTTGAAGAATTACACAAGGAAAGAGAATTATTTCCACCACCCCCCCCAGCCTCGGGATTTAAGTTTGAATTCATTGTTCCATGACAGGATGTATCCTCTCACCACTTAGTGGAACACATAGAGAAAACTTCACTCTTCTTGTTTCTAGTAAAAAAAAAGTTAGTCATGCTTGCAGCCCAGGATCAGTCATGTGCCTCACTGGGTAAGTCTTCAATGTATTTTTTTGGTATAGAAAAGAAGGGACATTTCCCTGATAAATATAAAATGCTTTTTCCAACCAAAAGCATTCTGTGATGAAGACAAGTACTGTGTTCATTCCTGTCTGTCTCCTCCTTGACTAACAATGTCATCACTACACAGGCTCACTCCCTTGCTTGGACATTATAGAATCATAGAATTGTTAGGCTTGGAAGGAACCTCAAGGATCATCTAATTCCAACCCCCCTGCCATGGGCAGGGACACCTCATACTAGATCAGGTTGCTCAGAGCCACATCCAGCCCAGCCTTAAAAACCTCCAGGGATGAGGCTTCCACCACCTCCCTGGGCAACCTGTGCCAGTGCCTCACCACCCTCATGGGGAAGAACTTCTTCCTAACATCCAATCTGAATCTACCTATTTCTATTTTTCTTCCCATTCCCCCCAGTCCTATCACTCCCTGACACCCTAAAAAGTCCCTCTCCAGCTTTCTTGTAGCCTCCTTCAGATCCTGAAAGGCCGCAATTAGGTCTCCTCGGAGCCTTCTTTTCTGCAGACTGAACAGCCCCAATTCCCTCAGTCTGTCCTCATAGGAGAGTTGCTCCAGCCCTGAAACATAATACATGAAACATAATACAGAATAGCAAATCTCTTCTCCCATGAGACTTCTTTCTCTCCCAAGACAAAAAAGGCACACCTTTAACTGTCTTCAAAGTCAGCCTGATTAAGTGAACACATCATTAAGAAAAATTAACTATGCAGTTTAAAGAAAATTAAGATGATATATTTCAATGCACACTTCTAGGAGCAGCTTAAACCAAACCCCAGCTTTTGTTTTGCTTTATTTCTCCTCGTGTCTTGTGTTTGGGATCACGTTTGTTTTTTTAAGGATGAATCTTGTTTTGGTGTTTAATGCAACCCATTCCATACAAGAAAGTGCTAACAGGTATATATGATTGTATATATCACACATATATATGATTGTATATATAATTGTGTATATGTGTATATATATATACAATCAATTGTATATACAATTATATATACACACACATATTGTATGCATACACAATTGTATATGACTGTATATATCATATACATATGATTCCTGGGCAGAGCATTAAAGTACACACACACACATACCCCCAAACCCTGGTTTGTGTAATGGACATGGTGTGTGGACATCAAGTGTGGTGTCAGAAAAATCACTCTGATTTTCCCCATCCTGTTCCCTCTCCTGCCCTTGGCTGTCCAGTCCTCCTAGAGCAGAGCCTCATGAGAGCCAGGACTGTCTCTTCCCATAGGTAGCTGTGCCTGCTACCAACTCTGTGTGCTAGAAGAATACAAATTAACAACCTTAAGCTCCTCTTGAAAAGCCTTACAAACTCCCATCTTTTATACAATATTGAAGCCTATAGGCTTAAGCCTCTCTGTCACACTTAATACCAGTTTTCAGTCATATCTTTGCAATTGAAACTCAGTGGGGGACTAATGAATGACCAACTATTTTCTGCTAATGTGCAGTAGAAACGAGTGTGCCTGATCAATCCTTAAAAACACTCAGAGTGGTGAAAGTACTCAGAGAAAGTCGAAATGCTATTCTTTTTCAGAGAACCTTTCTTTTGTTTTTAATGATCCCTGATTTCTGCATTAAATTCTGCAAGTGCAGTTTAAAGGGCAGAGGGAGTTGTTAAATTTCATTTCACATTCACACTCTTCTCCCGTTGGCACTCCTGTGGAATTGTTACTGCTGCTCATGCATATTGAGGGGGGAATGCACCCCTTTTGCAGGCAGAGTGCATCTCTTCTGCTCGTTCCCAGCCATTTCCCAGCCACCTGTAACTGTGGTAGCATTGAAGCCCACAGGACTGGCCATTTATGCCCCTACCATTTTTTCTTGCTTCCTACAAAGGCGCTGCTTTGCAAAAACCATCTCTGTGGCAGAGGAGGACTGGATGCAACATCCTCATGAGTCCATCAGCAGTTTCTGCTGCTCCTTCAAAGTGCACCACATCCTTCAAAGCGCAGCACATCCTTCAAAACATTCCTAGCACTTGCCTGTCAGCAAATGAGAAAGCAGAGCAGGAGCCAAAAGTTAAGCATCCAGGCTGCACACTGCTGCTGGAAGGCACACCAGTTCCAAGTGTTTTGACATCAGAATTACTGAATCAGAAGGAGCTAGCCCAGAGTGCCTTGTGCCTCTTTGTGGATTAGCAGATTGTGCCATGATTAATGAATTCCTGCTTTTTCTCATTTAGACAGAAACCAAGGAACTGCTCCAGTCAGCTTCAATCTCCAAGAAGAAAATTAGCGCAGAATATAACTGCACACAGCAGAAGAAGGAGTCAGTGCTTCACCGAAGTCCCATAGCCAAGGAGCTTGTTAGCTAGAGCATACAACCAGTCTTACAGCATGTGTCACAGCCAGACATTTCTCACTGCATGTCATGGCAGTTTCTATGGTGTGTAGTAAGGAGATACAACACACCCTGGCAGAGCAGGCAGCAGTGCAGTTTGTGAGACAAAGCTAAAGAGTGCAAGCCATAGGGTAAAATACCTCTGATGCCACCAGGAACAGCATTTCTAACTTTTGTTCATTCATTTCTTTTCACCTTTTGGTGGTTGTTGGAGGTGTTTTGTTTTGTTTTATTTTGTTGTTGTTTGGTTCTTTGTTGTGGTTGTTTAATCAAAAATCAACTCCCAAAACTGTAGTGAAAAGCAGATATGTTTCATATCAACATTACACCTGGGAAAATTCTGAATGTGCATTAGTAACCATGTGAAAACCCCTCACTTGCACTTCCATTCCAGCCACTGTTCTCACTGGTCTGCTCTCCAATGCTGCTTCTGTGTCCAGTTCCGGGCCCCTCAATTTAAGAAGGATACTGAGACACTCGAGCACAAGCCCTATGAGGAGAGGCTGAGGGAGCTGGGGTTGCTTAGCCTGGAGAAGAGGAGGCTCAGGGGAGACCTTATTGCTGTCTAAAACTACCTGAAAGGAGGTTGTAGCCAGGAGAGGGTTGGTGTCTTCTCCCAGGCAACCAGCCCCAGAACAAGAGGACACAGTCTCAAGCTGTGCCAGGGGAAGTTTAGGCTTGAGGTGAGGAGAAAGTTCTTCCCAGAAAGAGTAACTGGCCATTGGAATGTGCTGCTCAGGGAGGTGGTGGGATCACTATCCCTGGAAGGGTTCAAGAGGGGATTGGATGTGTCACTTGAAGCCATGGCTTAGTTAGTCATGAGGTGTTGGGTGATAGGTTGGACTTGATGATCTCTGAGGTCTTTTCCAACCTTATTGATTCTATGATTCTGCTGCAGTGCACTCTCGCTAGACATTAACTGTCTGACATAAAGTCCAAGCAGAGAGAAGTCAAAAGAGACAATTAAGCAAATGGATGTCTCAGTTCCTTTCTTGATTAAACTTTATGTACTCAGATGGGAAAGGATTTTTTTTTGTTAGTTGAAAGAGATTATCAGCAGCCTTAAGAATATGAAAGAGTACCTTAATCTGGAGCCAGCTCGGGCAGTATTTTAGCTGTGAAAGTCCTAAATAACCTTAATGCAAAGTAAATACTTGGATCAATATGTGATGTCTGGAATGGTTTTTCTTCTTTGTTTTTCTTAAGTCCCTGTTATTATTGTACTTAGAATGGAATCATTAAAAAAAAAAAAAGTGGTTCATTATACCATCATTTTCAACAAACACGGAGCAAAAGGCAGTTTCTTTCTGAGGAGCTTTTATTTAATCACACAGGTTGAAGAGGAATGGGAACGCTTGTAAGCAGAAAGGGTATGTGATAAATGTCATGCTGGCATTGAAATTTGAATAGGTTGCCAGTGGAAGCATTGCTGGAAAAGAGACAAAAAGCAAAAACTATAAGAACAGAGACCAAGGAGTATGAAAAAGGAGGGAGAGCACATCTGCTATGGCTGAGGGTGGCATATTGGAGCATGCTAGGTTTTACAACAGAGGAGAGAATGCTCAGAGCTAAAATAGTTTGATATAACCTCTTGACAGTGGTAAAGTGATATTGCAGTCATACACAGTCAATGTTGTTTAGACCACCATTTTCTGCCATGAACAGGACTTGGACATCTTGTTTGGCCATTCTCTGGCGACAGCAAATTACTGCCGTGATGTCTCACATTAAGTGGGCAATCATATCCTCAGTTGTATATCTAGTTCTCATAATAACATTTCAGACAGGAGAACACAGGATGGTGTCTATGACTACAGTCACAGTAAAGGACTATTCCATTATTACTACTGACAGATTTGTGCCTTAACTGTTTCCAGTTTAAATAACTATAAATATTTCTGTCACTATAAATGTTTCTGTCACTGTGTGTTGGTCGTCTCAGCATAATGTTGGCACTTAGGCTCTTTGTTGGTGCTGAATGAGGAAAGTTCAGCTTTGCATGTTATTGTTTCATAGTTTCTGCTCTAAAAGGTCTTGAGCTTCTACAAACTCTTTATCCTCCGACTCTGCTCAGCATGTTACATTCTGGTTGTGGACAGTGAAAAGGAGAGTGTGCTCTTTGGGGAATGGAGAACCATATAATTTACAAGCTGCAAAATGACTACATTAAAATTTAGGGGAAGGTTGATATATGTAAAATTTCAGTGCCAGCCAGTAAAGCCAGGCACTTGCCCATGTGAAATGAACTCCACCACAAACCAGTCAGATGTGGAAAACACACCACTTATACAACATTATTCTGTTTCCCAGGAGTTCCAAGAATGATTTAGAGACAGCAATTTTTGGGGGGTCAATTTTCGTATTGTAATTCTCCAGACAATCAAAAGTTAATGAAAGCAAAGAAGGCTACAAATTGCCTCTGAATTTCTCAGCCCTGGCCTTTGTGTATCACAGTAGTATTTCTGCAGCAATCCTCCCCAGCCAGTCAATGTTCTGAAAACAACTTTGTGCCAAGATAATATCCCTGAAGATCAGACTAGATGGGGATGAAGATCAAATATATTATTTACATTCATATACATAGTGGAAGCATTAAAGGTCCAGGTCTTTGTATGAATATTCATAACTGCAGGTAAATATTTGCCTTAAATTAATTTTGAGTCTACCAAACTTAGGTAAAATTTTGTTAGGATTTATAAGCCACTACATTACTTTTGCCATAGTGTTCTGGTAGAGGAAATTCTGCAACAGCAAGCAGAGACACTTGCACTGCGTCTAGCTTTTGCTAAAGACATGTAGTTTAAGTCTTTCATCTGAAATACAAGGTCTACTGCTGCTAACAAACTCAAATTTCTCCTCTTCCTTTCCATTCCTGCCCTGAGCTTTACTACTCACATACCAGGCTACCATTCTCAGGGATGACTGTGGATGGCAGGTGCTACCTCACTTCCCTCTTAAACCTCCTTTTTTACAACTCCCCTATTTTCTCTTTCCTTAAGGATAATTCTTGTGAATTAACTCCTTCTTTCATCCTGACTCTGTACTTCTCTGCTCCTTTCCTCAAAACTTAATGAAAGATTTCCCCATCCTTTCAATTCATTTGGACAACAATAGCCTCATAATCCTGGTCCTGGATCCCTAATCTTTTTTTTTTTTGTCCCCAGCCCCTCTTGTGTTGCTTCCATCCAGCTTTTCCACATCTCTACTACTCAGCATAGCTTTCTTGGTGGACCATGTAACTTTTGTGTTCATTTCTTTTCCAAGAGTTCTTCTGGTCTTTCTCTCTACGTCAGCCTAAGCCTCAGAACTGACTCTGAGTCCCATTTGGATGACTCTGTCACCCATTCATTATATTTTGTATTGTCCCCGACCATAAAACTATTCCCCAAAATTCCCTAATATATTCAGGTCTGTGTCCTCATCTTATGCAAAGCACTCTGAAAGACTTTTTTTTTTTTTTCTTATGAAGGCCACACTATTAACTTTTCCTCCCCAGCTAATGAAAAGGATGGTCAGGTTATTTAACAAGCACAGCAGAGTTGCCTTTGACAGGAGGCAACTATCCTAAATTATACCAGCAGATAAACTGGCCAGAATACAAGTTAATTTATTCATTTAGGGTTTCTTACTGTGCTTTGATTTATCTGTTTTATCTTCTGGAATTTCAGCTGCAAAGGGCAAGAATTGTCTTTATCACTACTGAATACTGCTGCTATATACTCAGTTCTTTCAAGTCAGTAAATAATGAAATACTCTTGAAGTTCTTAGTGGGTGTTGTGTTTTATACCTTTTCTGATTTCAGTGGGAGGTTTACCTGACTAAGATCTGCTGGGATACCTCCATAAAGCATAATAATTTCTTGTTCACCCTACCAGGTAAGAAACACCAACTTAACACGTCAATCTATCACCACATAGTTATGTATGATCCATAGCCCAAAGCCCCTAATAATAAATTCTATTCTCCTTAGGATGATAAAGTAGAAAACTAATGTGAACCTGTTGCAAATAAAACTACATTCCCTAAAAAGCAATATTTCTTTACACCTCAATAACACAGTGCCTTTTTAATCTGTCAGTCTGGAAACTCAGTACCACTTGGTGTTGCATACTTTATTCTGTTCTGAAAAATCTGTTAATAAAATGAGCCCTACAGCTCATTGCTGCTAGTTTTGCATGGAAAGTGAAGCTGCACTCTTAAGGCCAAAGGCAGAACTGAAGTTGTTTTGTGAAGAAGCAGTTAGGCATGCATTTTGAAGTGCAGTCTCTTGGTTCTGCCAACAGGTAAGAGCTTCATTCAGTTGAGTGGACAAAAATAGAGGCACTGCAGCAAGACCTGACTCTCTTTTTTTCCTCCCTCTGCAGTAACCATTACAAGGTATGCAGAAGAGGAAGATTTCATACATCCTGTTAAGGAATCTGGGAATTAGCTGCCTGAAGGAGAGGCATATCATTTCCCTGTACAGGGAATGGCTTTGTGATATGGCAAATTAGTTTTAATTATCTGATACAACTTCAGGGATGTAGCATTACTGGATAACACACCACTACAAAGGACACTAGATATGATGTCATGTTCACAATGGTCTACAGTTTTATTTTGTCCTCATAATTTCCCCCCCTTTTCTAGGAGCATCTGGTCACAACCCAGCAGTACCTTTTGACATGGACACCCAAAACTAATGCACCATCAGAGCTTATCATGATGCAGTTACGAGCTGTCTTAGCAGTGGAGAATACTGCCTGTGTCAGGCAGAAAAGAATTTGGCTGTGAGCTAGCTGAAAGACAGATAGGGCCAAACAGAAAACAAAGAGCTATTTGCCTAATGTGAATGCAGTGAATCCCCCTGTGATCCACACTGCAGACTGTGGTGCACATTTGACACTTCCCTTAACATGCAGCAGGAGTCGTCTCTACCAAAGGGCAGGGAGAGCAGGTACCACCATTTCTTTCCCAGATCTTTTCATCCTTTGTGATAATTTAAATATTCTTTCATCCTGAGTAAGTGTTGTGCTTTGCTAACACCAAACTTATGAAAGTTGATTAGTTCTTTGTTACCTGTGATTACAAACAGGCACTCTTAAATGTTGTTTTAGTGGCCATATGCTGCTCTAGTTAAGAATAATTTAGATACTTCCTCTTGCGATTGCAAGTAGCTGCTGATGGACCTAGTTGATGGATGGACCTAATAAATGTTCTCTTCTGGTAGATGTTGCCAACAAATAAAGGCCCATGCACTGCTCACAATATAGGGCTTTTTAGTTCAGTTCATTAGCATTTGGTTTTAATCAATTAATCAGCACATGTATTGTCCATTGACTTATAAGAGGGGTGATCGCAGGTCTACACAGGGTACTCCTCCCTTTAATTGCTGGGCTCTTGGCAGAAGACACAGTCTTGTTTCTGATCCTCTCCCCATTCAATCTGAATGGTGATGGAGTGAAAGCTGTAGTGCTCAAAGAGGGCTTGGGTAATATCTCTCAAAATCTTCTGGCTGTCCGCTGTGTCTGCTATTGATAGCAAACAGAAAGAAAATCACAATGCAAGTAATATAATACAGCACTTTAAAGCAAAGTGTTCACTGACAGAAACCTGTTTGCAAACTTCTAGCAGAAGTTTGTTCTGAGAAGTGTTTCTTGTCCTTTTTATCCTCCTTTCAAGAACCTGCATGTCAGCAAAAGCATGTTCATTCAAATGTGGACGGAATATGCAATTTTGGCAAGAGCACAGCTAAGAGTAATCACCACAGAAATTCACTTTGGCAGAAGAGTGGAGGAAAGCAGGAATACTTAATAAAGATTAGTTCATCCAGTCAGGGAGCAGAAACTGTGCCAAGTGATTCAGGTGGCTGACAGACCCCACTGTTCTGGGAAGGGGGACTCCACGTGGGACTTTGCCTCTGAACCGATTCTTAGCCGAACCTAGGTGGAATATTTCCTTTAAATAAACATTAACATGTACAAAGAAACAGACAAACAAGAAAATCAATCTGAGTAGTGGGCAATTTGTCAGCAGGGATAAAGACTACATTTAAAAAAAAAAAATTTTTTTTAAAGATCAGCTGTTCCCCTGGAGGTACCCCTATGCTCCAAGCCATGTTTTAAAGATTATTGTACAGCTAGAGACACATAAGGAATGCAGATTTGACCTGTAAGTGTTTTGGGGGGGTTTAAAGGGATCAACAGTTTTCAAGTTTGATAAATCCACTTCAAAATACACTTGATTTTGTAAGGAAAAAAACCCATCCTGGGTCTAGTTTTTCCAATTTATTTAAAATCTCTTGTAGTTTACTTCTCTGCTCCTCTGCAGTTTTCAAGTCTTGCATTTCTGCCTGTTGTTTTGGTAAGGTTTCTGGGAGGAGGATTTTGAGAGCTGTGGTTGGTGCTATTTTTTTCAACCAAATGATGACATTTGTTGTAACAAGAAACAGATATAGTCACTTGTATCTCAGTCAAAAGAAACAGACCTTTACTAGGCAGCAGTTGAATACTTACTCCCTGTTTACAGAAATTTACTGACCTGTGGCAACATGAGCAGATAGAATAGTCTGATTCATTGTCAGAGACCAAAGATGAAGGTTGTGAACAGACTCCACTTTCTCAACTGCTAAAATTCTTGCTTTCACTGCATCGTAACCAAGTCCTTTTGATGTTCCTTAAATGGATAAATAGGTGGAAGAGAAATATTTTGAAGAGGCAAGAATGGTGGTCATTAGAGGAAAAGGCATCCTGAACTTTTATTCAGTTAGATGTATCACAGAATCATAGAATCAAGCAAGTTGGAAAAGACCTCAGAGATCAAGTCCAGTGACTGTTTTTCTAGATGGGATTTCTTATAAATGATGCTGAACCATAGAATCATAGAATTGTTAGGGTTGGAAGGGACCTCAAAGATCAGCCAGTTCCAACCCTCCTGCTATTGGCAGGGACATCTCGCACTAGATCAGGTTGCCCAGATCCACATCCAGCCTGGCCATAAAAACCTCCAGGGATGAGGCTTCCACCACCTCCCTGAGCAACCTGTGCCAGTGCCACACCACCCTCATGGGGAAGAACTTCTTCCTAACATCCAATCTGAATCTACCCATTTCTATTTTGGGCTCCCTGACACCCTAAAAAGTCCTTCCCCATCTTTCTTGTAGCCCCCTTCAGATACTGAAAGGCCACAATTAGGTCTCCTGGGAGCCTTCTCTTCTGCAGACTGAACAGCCCCAAATCCCTCAGTCTGTCCCCATAGGAGAGGTGCTCCAGCCCTCTGATCATCCTCAAGGAGAAAGATAGAGAAAAACCAAAATACAACAGCATTCAATCTCAAACTGGGTCCTACCTTCCATTAACACAATCAAAATATCCCTTAAAATGGTGATGGTTGTTGCCAAAACAAAGATGGAAAACACAAACGTGCAGATTGGGTCAGCTACTTTGTACTCCGGCTGGAAAGACGTGAACAGATTGCTTTGTTAATGTCACTCCTGTTGGTCATTTCCATTCTTAATTAGGTAATCTCTAAGAATAATATATTCCATTCACCTAGCATAGAATGAGTGCTGACCCTCTTTGCCAGTTAGAGAGCCACAGCACAGGGAATGAAGTTGCTACGTAAGAAGAAAGACACCAAGAAGCCAGTGTGTGCTGGGTTACACCCATCCTGGGGGTAGGTCTGCGAGAACCGTGCTTCCCCCCAGAGGGCAAAAGAAACCTGATCCAGGAGAACAGAGAGGGATTTGGTTTCCCCCTCCCAGGAGGGGGGGGTCCCCTGGGTCAAAGGTGGTCTATTCCACTGCCCCTTCCTGTCCAGCAAGCCTATGAAAAGGAGGACAGTGCTGCCATTTATCCTCCTTCCTCTGCCTCTATTGTTTGAGAGGACCAACAGCTGCAGCCAGCCTCCTGACTCATCCATGTGGTTAGGGCTGGCCTCTCCTTACTGCATCCATGCTTCTCTAAAGGACTGAAAATCCAGGTACATCCAGGGAAATAAAAGGCCATCCAGGCTTGGTTTTATATATTTTCTTATTTATCCTTATTCCTTGCCCTTGTAAACCCTCCCTGTTACTGCTATATATATGTGTTGTTAGAAAATGTACTTTTCCTACTTCCAAACTGACTCCAGATTATTTTTTGGTAGATTTACCTCCTTCTCTTTTCCCCCACCCCCTTTCTCTCCTTTTTTCTTATCAGAGAAAAGGAGAGGTGGGCAGAGGAGGAATTCTCAGTTTGCTACCATCTGAACTCTTAAACTCCAGTTAAGGGTCAAACCACAGCAAAGTGTTCCTCTCTCAACAGTCATTTAAATTCCCAAGAACTAATGTGTCTAAATTACTATCTATATTATTAAGATGGAGAAAATATTTACCTAGCAGCTAGTGTCACAATGCTATGAACACAACTGTTACGCTTAATTGTGAGGAAGGCAAGTGAACTAACAAAACTAACCTTAAAGAAGATGATGAGTGCACTAATTAGCACACTCATACTCTGGAACAGATCTCCAATGGCATGCACAAAGGCTGCCCTCAAACTGGCATTGCTCAGAGCTGGCTTTTCCAGGGGGGACAACGTATGTTCCCTGGCCTGTGCCCCATGGCTGTGCCCATGGCTGGTCTGGTGCAGAATCAGGCTCAGTCTGCAAGAGATGTCAAGCTACAAATATCAGTGGGATTACTGCATCTCTGAAAGCAGTGATGTCACATACGTCATCACTACTCTCACGTCTGAGTGCTGAGTAATAAAATCAGACATAGTAAGGGAAAATCCATAGTGATTGAACAAATAATTCCTAGGCAAATCAGTGCTTTGCATAGATATAAAAAAGTATGTGAAAGGGGTAATTAATCCTCATTTCCTATGGCATTCTTGAAGGTTCTGACATCTAATAAACAGTGAGATGGAGGTTAATTTTTTCCTGAAGTTTGTGCATTCATAATTTTCCTTCCCGGTGTGGAAGCTAACAGAATGCATGAGAATACCTTCAACCTTGAATGAGAAACGGGATGTCTCCCTTCTCCTGCCCCTTTCCATATCCTCATGAAAATTATAAACACTTAATATTTTTCAGGCAAGTATCTCTAATGTTTTTTACTGAAATACAGCGGCAGGTGTAAGGTTCAAAAGTTATATAGAAGAGGAAAACAAAGTCACTTACAGGATGTTGGCCAGTACGGCACAAGCAGAGGTAATGAGCATCACTGTGGCATCAATATTGTAATTGGGGTGTAGTAGCCTCATACTAGCCAAATATGCCAACACACCAGTCACCATCCAAATGATCATCATAGACAGCAAAGCTCCCAGAATTTCTAGGAATTAAAGCAATCTGATTTTAGCAAGAGACATAACAGAAATGTTACACATTTTAAGAGGCTGCTGCCAGTGGTTTCAGATTTGTAAGCTTTGTAACCAGGGCAGTTAATTCTTGTGTGCTGGCAGCCTTGCTGCTCACAGAAAATGGGCCAAAGCCTTTTCTGGTCGTAGCAAATAGCAGTCCTGTGTGGTGGATGTGGTGGCCTAACCATGTTCTGTCTGCTCCTACTTTTGTCCCCTTCCCAGTGTTGAGTTCATTAATTATTTGCAGAAATTAGAGAGGTGAAAAAGATAATTTGGGGAGTTTCAGGAGGAGCAAAAGGAGCTTTAATGGGAAGGAAGAATAAAAGACCAATTCTTTGACATCTTATGTAGTTGTCTGGCCCTGCCAGTATGGGATGAAGACCCTAGGAACCCACCCTTCTTCCCCCACAAGATTATCTGGTCATGGGAGCAGAAGTTGAAGGGAAGGAGAGTGGCACAGCTCACCAAAACCCACTGCAGACATATTGCTCCTCCAACAGCTCTCTTGTTTCTGCACAGCTCTTGTCACTTCACGTTTCAGAAATGCAGTGACAGCCCCCAGCGAGGTCCTGCCAGCAAAAATCTCTCCTTCCTCTCTTCTAGAACTTATCCTTCCAATGCCACAAAATTATTTTTGTGCAACCAGCTGTGATGAGGACAAAAGAAGCTATTTTTTCCCTGGGGCCACAAAATTTAATTTTGTCTCTATTGGCTCCGAGTTGGGCTCAAATAAATCCAGCTCCCAAGGCCACCTTTTATTGCACTGCCATAGGAGAGGTCCAGGGATATTTGTATGAATGTGTGTAGCATGTTTCTAATAGGATGTGGGGCTAGTAATTGCTGTGTGACTCGAATGGGTAAATGTGGCCCAACTGAGACAATGCCAAAGAGAATGAAAGCTCACAATAAAGTGAAAGGCAGTAGAAGGCCAGGAAGGGCAAAGAAGTTGCATAGTCCTCCACTCTCAGTCCAAGAAAGCAGGAGAAACTCAACTTATGATGATGAGTGTGTTTTTCTAAGGGTCACACCTTTTGCAACAGCCCAAACTTCAGGTGCTTATGAAAAGAAACATTCTGTCTAAAATTTACAAATCATACATTACAGTGCACCAGCAGGGAAATCTGGTTTTGTTTACAAGTAGGTAGAGAGAAGCCAACACAAAGCATTCTGGTGTTTATATTTTCTCCAAGTTACAGGTTGAAACTCTTCAAACTTGGCCTCACTGAGGTGTTGATAGCCATGCTGTCACTCGCCTGAAAGGACCCAAGAGTTCTTGTGACCCCCAGTATAAATATCTGTGTGCATGTGTGCATATAATACACAATGAAGTATGTTAGAGGGCATCTTTACCTACACAGGTGAAAATAGACATTAATTTTCAGTGCAGTATCTTAGCAAAAGTTTAGCTAAGCTTACAGAACAGTTCAGCAGTAATAAATACTTTACTCAAGATGCTCTCAGTTATGTTTCTTCAGAACTATGAGTACTAACAGAAAACAATAGCATAGGCTTGTTTGTGAGTCTCTGAATCATACTAGAAATAAGAAAACTGAGGATGAGGAGACCTTTCCTACATGGAAATAGGTCTGTCCCATACTATCAGTCTCATTCCATTCTGTGCTTCTAACTGTGCTGCAGAAAGTAGCTGCATACCCAAAGGATTTCACTGAACAGCTGTCTTGACTGGTTCTAATGCCTCATTCTAGGTTAGTGGAGGGGAGGCATTTGGATGGCTTCTAAACCTGCACCCTGTCATACCCAGTCTTTGCATGACAAACCCTGTTTATCAGTATGAGAAAAGCAGTGAAAAAGAAGCTTCCAGTGTCATGGAGGGCTGCAGCTGCCAGACCTCAGTAAGTCAGTACCCAGTAACTCTGCCACTCACCTGACTGCCCTCAGCTACTATTTTAAGGATCTCACCTACATATTAAACTGGAAATATAGATCAGAAAATAAACAAAGCTGCACCACCCCAAAACTATATTAAATAGATGAACTGGCAGGCATGTCTGTAGATAACACATGACCATGCCCTTTACTTCTTTGAAGCTCGCTGGCTTGCTTTCTCTGTTACGTGTTCTAGGGGCTTTGAGTGCCTCAGTGCACAATCTCTCAATATCTGCAGACCTATGTTACACACCAGCATGTCTTCCAGTCCCTGGCTATGATGACTTCCCTTTCCCCTTCCACATGTTCATACCGTGATATGTGTTTGCTACCTGCTCGGTGCCACCCAAAAGTGAGCTGTTTGGTGGGAGGTTTGGAGGCAAGCCACAGGGAGAAGAGGCTGACGAGGAAGCTTGTCAGGTCCACGAGTATGTGTGCCGCATCGGTGATCACCGCCAGGCTCCCGGCGATCTGCCCACCTGTGTGAGACACCCATCTGTATCATGGCTCTGGGCAGAAGTTTGAGCTGAGCAGATCAAACTCGAGAGCTGCTTTGCTGTGAATTGAAGGGAACACTCAGTTTTCAGTGATCACATTCACAATCCAAAGCTCTTCAAAGATAGCTTCATTTGGCATCTCATTCATGCAGTGAAAGTTAAGATTTAACAGAACTGAGCTAAATTTCTTTGTCTGAGAGAAAGTCCTAAGGACAATAAAGTTGTGATACTTTACTGCTGGGGGGTGATATTACTGTTGGACTGTTTTATGTTGACTATTTTAATATCATATTTCTTTGAGAGAAACAGTATTAAGGATTTCCAGCATTCTCCTGCTGTCTTTTCACAGATTACTGATATCTGTATGTGCATACAAAAACTCAGGGAATTAGGTTGTGGGATTCATTTCCTATTTGTTACAGGAACACATGTATATTATTCCTGAGTTTTGGATGGCTGGATGCCCAACTGTTTATTTGTCACAGGCAACACTCAACGGGAATAAAACTAAAGGTCCTAGTATAAGAGCTGTGATAAACAACCAACCATTTTGATGAGGGCATAGAGACAAATGCTCTGTACTCAGGACCAATCTATCCTTTTGCATCTGTAATTCATGGTTTAATTTTCCTGCTGGAGCTGGAAAAATGTGGCTGAATGTCATTTTGCTTTGGAGGGTTTGGATTTCACGTGAATTCTGAAAAACAAACAAAACCAACCCAAACCATTTTAGGTTATCTGAAGCCACATTTCTTTTACCCACTAAGCCAAACATAATTATATTGCCAAATTCTTCTAACTGTGTCTCAGAGCAAAAGGCAAATCCAAAGAAACTAAAAGATTGCTCTAAGCTACCCCAGCTGCCAGTAGCTTCAGGAGAAGATAGGGATCACAGGCAGGAAGCTGTCTGGCCACTTGTTATGGCAGGGGAATCTTTTCATCAGAGTGGGAATGCAGAAAAATGAGAATGTGAGGTAATACAGGCAAAATGTTTAGTTTCTATATTTGGCAATATCTTTCCATCATTCTTCAGGCATTTAATTAATTTCACTTCACCTGTTTCTCCTGATCACAACCCATAGGAGAACCAATGAATCCTGGCAAACATCATAAAATGATTCATTCAAACCTTTGGCAAGACACCACTGCCAAAGGGACATGTAGACATATCTCTTGTTTCCTTAGAGATGGAAAGCCTTCACGTCAGCAGGATGGACTGTCTGTACATTTTCCTCCCACACACAGATTCTTGATTAGTATACTTAATACTGTATGGTTTGTCCCTGCAGGAGAATGTGTATTGCACATATAGGACATGCCTTCTTTTTCTCTTTTGCCTCCCTACACATCCCATTGACAGCTGTTTGAAAGCTGCTTCTCAAAAAGGGAGCAAGCATGACTGCAGGATTTGGAGGCACCTCAATTTTGGCAGTGAAATGAAAAATCCCACAGAATAGGGATTTCCCAGAATATGCACAGGTGTAAATGCACATATATTTCCTGGTCATGACAGAGCTCTCAAGACTTCCACTGCTGACAAGGTCACTGTTTCTCAAGTGGGAGGCAATTTTGCATAGCAGAGGGAAGCAGGCTTGCCTGAAAGTGCACAGATGTTAATAACCAAGGCATCAGTCATCTTTCAGCAAACAAATACATAGAGCACAAGCTGCCTGCAAAACTCTGTTGCATTTTAGATGCTCTATTTACGTGTTCTCTGGGATAGCATTACAAAAGCTTATACCTTCTAGCCTGCTGTCTTTGAAATATATTGGCAAATTATCTTTTTTTTTAATGTATTGCTGGTGTATCTAATGCCTTCAAGTGAGTTTCTGACATCTCTCTTTGCTTATCTTAGCAACCTGGTCAAACCTTTATATTCCTTTTTAACGTGAGGATGCATGCTGGGTTTCTCTCTCCTTCTAGTGCCCAAAAGGAAATAAATTACTTTGAAATCCACACTTAGTCCTCAGAAACTGAGAATCCTTGGAATCCTTCATCAGTTTGACTGATATCTCCAAATCTATGGAGATTGGGATGGATCTGCATCAGAAGAACAGAAGATAATTGTCTTTCTGAGAGAGTTTGTGCATCGGGCTCAGCCAACAGTGCCCCTTTTGGGAGAGCAGTAAGGGCTGGCACAGATGGTTTGAGCAAAAATATCATGGGAAAGATGCAGAGATTCAAAGCAGCACAACTTTCCAACCTCTTCAAGAGTGTCAAGGCTTTATTTCTTCTGTTTAGCATAATGATGCCCAGAGAAGCTGTCTGCCCTTAAGAGAAGAAGGAAGGGGAACATATTCTTTGTTTTCAATACTAAAGCCTGTGTGATAGTTGTAGGCTCTTATTGCTATGTGTCAATACTCCCAACAAGTGGTCTTTATGACTTACTATTACCCACAATGGATGTTTACAGCTTTGTATATGACAAAGCAGTAGCAACTGTCAGTCACTCAATGGTCAATCATCAGGCACAGGCAGTCTAGCCTAATGATTAAAGAAAAAATTAAATGTGTGGTTCATAATTACAAAAATCTCCATAGACTGCTGCCTGCAACTGCAGTTAATAACTGGTTTGTCAAAGTGTAATGGTCTGAAGCAAAATGGCCTTCAAACTTGTTACTTAAGCTGTCACTGCAAAAAAGCTGTATGATTCATTAAGCAAAATGAAACATTTAGTTAACATATCATCTGTCCTTCCAATTATCCTCTAACACTGCTGCATTCACCAAACTGAAGCCTACTGATTATACTGCTTTGTTAATAGTGCATTACTTCTGGCACTGGGATTACTGCATGGAGATTAGTGGTATGCACTGGTTTTCACGGGGAGAATGCATGTCCCCTGCAAACAGGGCTTCGTGCAGGTGGACTTCATGGGAGGGGAGAGTTGGACAAGTCCCTGCTGGGTTTGGCAGATGGTGGGGAAGGCAGAAATGCAGCAACTCATTCAGGCCTTCTACTTCTTACCTGTAGGGAATACACAGCCTTTCTATTTCATTTTCATGGGACTCTAGAGATGCTGAAACAGAGGAAATGTGTTTCAGAGGTGTTCCTGGCTGATTTTTGTTCCGTCCCCTTGGCTACATGCAACAAAAGTCTGTGGGATTCCTGATGCCTTACCTTACCTCACCTCACTGTGGAGAAGGGGAAATGAAAGAGCCAGAAACTATCAGGTGGGTATAAATATCGCAGAAGCCATGCAGAGAGCAGATCAGTGGGACAAAATGAAAGCCAATACTCTATGAGCAAGCCAAATGCTTATATTAGATCTTGTAGGATGGGTCCAGAAGTGAAAGCTAATTAGACAAGGGAATAATCTTCCGTTGATCCAGAAACACACCAGCAGGCCAATTTAAAAAGATAAATGTGCCCTAGTATAAATACATTGACTTAATTGAAGCAAAGCAGATGGTGAATCTAGCCCTGGATTTCCCTGGATTTTGTAAAGAATGCTGCTTGCAGCCTTCATCAATGTGGAGGTCTCATTTGCCTCAATAAATATATAGTCTTTTAATTGTTTACATAAAAAATGTAACCCAATTTATTTAGAAACCTTTTGTGACACGATGCTAAGAAATGCTAACCACTTTCAGCCAAATAGGACCTGGGAGAACAGTTCAGACCATTCACTGATCTTTCTATTCCTATACAGATGCAATCCTTAAATGAACATATAAAAATAGTTTGATTAATTTTTATCTCCACAATTCTTTTAAGGATTAGGGAGAAAGGAGAGCTAGACTATTCGGGTGAGTTCACCTCTGTGCATCACAGGTGCCTGTAGTCAGAATGTGTACAAAAGTGCATGAATACAGATGTGCTGGGCATCAAACTGAGCTCTTTTTGGGCAAACATACTCCCCTATAATCTCAGCAATCATGAAGAAGATGCAAATTACTGATGCTAAACAGAGCTTCCTCCTGGCTTGATGCTGCTCCCTTTTTCTGTTCTCATAGGCCCGTGAGTAGCCGTGACAGTGATATGCTGGATTAGCTTCAGTAACTTCTGCTTCCTGCTGCTGCCTCTCTTCATTTAAATTCTTCTGATGCCAGCTCATCCTTTGGGATTGAAAGAAACAGAAGGTTAAAAAAAAGAAAAATCATGGTTATTTGGGCATCTAGCCTTGCATCCCAGAAACTCTGTAATTAAAGCTTTTGAAGGATAAAAGCAGCATTGGAAACAACGGAGCTGGTCAGAGGAGAAGCTCGCTCACACCAGCAGGACTCTGCAGGAGGGAGCTGCACATGAAATGATTGCTCTGGCTGTGCTTCCCAGCTCCTTGGGCTCTCCTATACCATGCAGTGATTTATGAAGTACTGGGTGAGTTTCTTAGGCTGCGTATTTTATACATGCAGGATGATTTTGAAAAAGCCGTCCCTGATGCAAATAGGAACCAAACTCAACAGAACATGGAGAAAATTCCATGGAAGATTTGTGGGGTTTATTCCCAACATCCTTAGCAAGATGACTATTTAAAAATAAATAAATAAATCTTTTTCTCAAATGCAAATGACTAAAGATATTTCTCCCTTCTGTTTGCATGCAGAACAATTTTATTTCAGATTTCCCCATATGTACAAAACCTACCAATCTCCCAGCAGCACTTGTGTGGTTATTAAAAGTTGCAAAGACACTTAATAGTTGGGGGGAAAAAAATCAATTCTCCAGAGTATGCTGACCCCTCTGTGCCACTGATTTTCTAGAAAGGTGAGAAGTCCAGGAGATGTGGCTCTTCCAGCATTGCTCCATCACAAGATGATTTCTCAGCCAAATCTGCTCTACCACCTCAGTGCTGTTCTTCTCAGGGCTCCTACATAGGAAATATGAGATGGGGGTAGAGAGGCCTGAGGCCAAGAACCTTGAGGAGGAGACTCAGGGGTGACCTTATTGCTCTCTACAACTACCTGAAGGGGGGTTGTAGTCAGGCAGAGGTTGGTCTCTTCTCCCAGGCAACCAGTACCAGAACAAGAGGTTACAGTCTCAGGCTGTGCCAGGGGAGGTTTAGGCTGGAGGTTAGGAGGAAGTTTTACACAGAGAGAGTGATTGCTCACTGGAATGGGCTGCCCGAGGAGGTGGGGGTGTTCAGGGCGAGGCTTGACAGGATGCTTGGTTCCATGGTTTAGTTGATTAGGTGGTGTTGGATGATAGATTGGACACGATGATCTTGAAGGTCTCTTCCAACCTGGTTTATTCTATTCTATTCTATTCTATTCTATTCTATTCTATTCTATTCTATTCTATTCTATTCATACTTACATTGTAATTGTGGGAGCTCCTGGATGACCATGACAACTGGTGCTTTCATTAAAACAGCCCAGAGTCTCCCCCAGGGGAGGTCCCAGGGTGGTTTGGGAAACAAGGACATTCCCTATCCTTTATCTTCCAACTAAGAAGAGCCTAAACGACAAAAAATCCCTGCTCTAAACCATGTCCTGGGAGACTTGGTTGGAAACCATTTTATCTCTTTAGATAAAGCATTTACTGCCACAGCTGCTTCTAATGTGGTAACTGTTGGTAAATTATCCCCTGCTGTGTACTGAGGCTTGTATCATATTATCACAGCATCAGTCAGGGTTGGAAGGGACCACAAGGATCATCTAGTTCCAACCCCCCTGCCATGGGCAGGGACACCCAACACTAGATCAGGCTGGCCAGAGCCTTGTCCAGCCTGGTCTTAAACACTTCCAGGGACGGTGACCCAACCACCTCCCTGGACAACCCATTCCAGCACAGTGTGGCATCAAGGGGGAATTCTGCCCAGAGGCAGATACACAGCATCCATATAGAATCATAGAATGGTCCAGGCCAGAAGGGACCTCCAAAGGTCATCCAGTCCAACCTCCCTGAAGTCAGCAGGGACATCCCCAACTAGATCAGATTGCCCAGGGCCTCATCAAGTTTCACCTTGAATATCTCCAGGGAAGGTGCCTCAACCACCTCCCTGGACAACCTCTTCCAGTGTTCCACAACCCTCATAGTGAAGAACTTCTTCCTAATATCCAATCTAAATTTGCCTTTCTCTAGTTTGAAGCCATTGCCCCTCATCCTGTCCCCACAGGCCTTTGTAAACAGTCTCTTCCCATCCTTCCTGTAGTCCCCTTCAGGTATTGGAAGGCTGATATTAGGTCTCCCCAGAGCCTCCCCTTCTCCAGGCTGAACAGCCCCAACTCCCTCAACCTGTCCTCATAGCAGAGGTGCTCCAGTCCCCTGATCATTTCTGTGGCACTCCCCTGGACCCTCTCCATCAGGTCCATGTCCTTCCTATATTGAGGGCTCCAGACCTGTACACAGAATTCCAGGTGAGGTCTCACCAGAGCAAAGCAGAGTGGCAGAATCACCTCTCTGGATCTGCTGGCAATGCATATTTTGATGCAGCCCAGGATGTGATTTGCCTTCTGGGCTTCAAGCTCACTATGTGCTCATGTCCAGCTTCTCATCCATCAGCACCCCCAAGTCCTTTTCCTCAGGGCTGCTTTCTATCACCTCATCCCCCAGTCTGTATTGATAGTGAGGATTGTTCTGGCCCATGTGCAGAACCCTGCACTAGCTCTTGTTGAACTTCATGAAGCTCACCCATGCTTGCCTCAACAGCTTGTCCAGGATGCCATCCTGTCCTTGTGGTGTATCAACACCACCACATAGCGTGCTCTCATCTGCACACTTGCTGATGGTGCACTCAGTCTCACTGTGTATGTCATTGATAAAAATATTAAAGAATACAGGTCCCAGTGCAGACCCCCGAGGGATACCATAGTCACTGTTCTCCACCTGGACTTCAAGCCATTGAGCACCACCTGCTGGATGCGACCATCCAGCCAATTCCTTATCCTTATAATCACACCTTACAGCTGTTTGAGGTCGGTGTGGGCAGGGGTTGTAGCCTGCAAGCCTACATGGGAGCACAGAAAACTCCACTTTTGCTTTCAAGTCTGAAATCAGCTTGGGGGTGGGCTCAGCTGGCCCAGCAATTACAGCTTCTTTTTCTCATTCTAAGAACTTTCCTTTGGGACCAGGAAGAATTGTTTCTTGAGTTACATGAAAGAGACTTGTGCTACAGGAAGTACATGGATCTTGACAACTTTCTGTAGCTTTTCTGCACAGTTTATGGAACTGTCAAGATGCCTAAAATCTTGCTGGAAAGAAATCATGCCGGTGGCTGCCAGTCTGCAGTAGTCAATGTCAAGAAAAACAGCTGCTCTGAAATCAAACTTCTTCCAGCTGCCTTTTTGGGACAGCCTGAGGGGGCTGCCAGTTGCTCAGTGGGTCCAAAGCCCTGCCAGGTGACCAGCAGCCCACATCTCACCTATAGGGAAGAGGGAGAGGCAACCACAGAACTCTGGGCACCTTGGTCCCTTGTGTTCATCAGCGCCGTGGAGATACCAACAAAAGGAGAAGAGCTGATCTACCTTGGTGGCCAGGTCCTGCCACTGTAGATAATGAGCATGGATTTGGTTTTGTAAATATTATTGAGATGTTCCAAGGGTGCATCCTGTTCCCCTGAGTCAGCCAGTTTTCCAGCCAGGTTAGCATGTGGTCCCTGTTTGCTCAGCAGAGGCAATTGGTTCACCCTGTACGTGAGGAGCTTGCATGAAAGAACTACTGTTCAGATTTAATGCCCGATGCCTGGAGATGGTGAGTTAGTGAATTCTTAGTCCTTTGTCAGCATTTTGCTTTATTTTCCTCACAATAACAAATAAATGGGAGCTGGGCTGTCTGGGGAATGGGCTACTCATCTGGTGACAGAGATCTCCACTAGCCAGTCCTTCTCCAGTCCTTTAGTTTTACATTCGTCAGGCTCCTCATGTACACTATGTCAGTTATGCACAATATTTTACTGATGAATTAGAAGGTACCACAAATTGATTCCTTCCAGATGGCTGAACAAAACACTATAGTTGTCTCACTCTCCTCTGGAGACCAGGGCATGCAAGTTTTTCTTTCTCACGATCCCTCTCTGGCGTTAACTTCCAATGCTTTTGTACGGTTTGAATGTAAAATTAATTTCCTTTTAACTCAGCTGGTGTTGGACGTTAAATCATCTTAATGACAAGAGTCATGAGCAGCTCAACAGCCTGCCAGGGCAGGGATGCCAAAACTATATCTACAGATTCTTTAGCCACCGCGTCCTTTCCTTGCTGTTAACAAAATAGGTCACTTTGTGATCACCCTCCCCTCTCTAAGCTTCCAGTCTCTCCATCAGCTAACAAAACCTCAGAGTGCCACTGAGGGGTAGGAAAGCACTGCCCACAGATCTCGTTGAACAGATGCAAAAGCAAACAGAGGCAGGGTAAATCCACAAATGTCACATTTTTCTGCCTGAAGGGTACTTAAATAAAAGTGGCCCGATTGTCAGAAGTGGCGAGCATTTGCTGCTCCCTTTGAACTCTCAGAGCAGCATCTGGCTCAAGGACTTAGGAAGAGTCCTACCAGCTCCCATGCGTAACCATTATTTTTTCTCTCTTCCAAGAGCAGCCTGCCACTAATTAAAAGAATCTAAGAGGCAGTTTTATAAATGTGCAAATCAAAAGCTTAAGGTGCAGAGATCAGCTCTGTCAAACCATAAACCCCTTCTGTGTGTGTTAGAGCAAGATGTAGCCTTTAAGCATCAGATCTCTGCACCAGCACACTGCAAGCACAGTCCCAGATTAAAAAATAATCTTTTTCTTCATTTCAGATTCTCTTTCCTTTGTAAAAAATATAGTCAGGGGAATATCACAGAAAGGCTCCTACTGAGTCATGCCTAGAAGGGGGGAAGTAGAAAATATTAATACATATAGCAGATTCCACACAAATCATTAGCAAGGGCTTTTGATTACGACTTCCTTTTGTTTGTTTTCACTTGATCTGTTGAGTGCCTTGATCTGCAGGCTGATGGGAATAATTGCCATCCTCCTAGACCATTATGAGGTCCCCAGCCAAAAGAGCAAAATGTGGAATCACTGCACTTCCCACAGGAGATCATCTCCCTCACAAGGGAAAACAGTAATTTTTTAGTGCCTGAAAGGATAATGAAACAACTTTCAGACAAAAATATATCAAAGTCATAGTCTCCTCCCTTATGGTAGCAATGCTCTCATTTCAACAGATGCACCAGTTTTGAATATTTCTAAGTCCTTTAAGACAATCTTTATAGCCTGGCTGTCCAAATTTTCCTTTTCTTTATTGTGGACACAAGCCAAAGACAAATATTTACATACATTTAGATGTCTAGTAGATGGAAGATGGTTGGAAGATGACTAGAAACAGAGCTTATGTCTAATAAACCTTTGTAGATCTTTCTTCCACGAACCTGGCAGATCTAGAGTGTTCAGTTCCATGGTTTAATTATGATCTATGTAAAGATAAGGCATCCTTTCTTACTTGCAAGCTGTCTGCCTGGTGGTGAAGATCTGGATTCCATGATCTGGATTCCAAGATCCTTTCCAAATGATTCTGGGATTCTGTGATATTTTAAATAGTTCTTGTACTGTTAGAAATAACAAATGGCCATTCCCTGCTTTCCTTCATCACATCATTCATCATTATATGTATCATTGTTATAGCCATGCATCATCAGTTTCCTGAGCTTGTGTCCTACTTGTTTAATTTCTCTTTTCTCCCTCTTTCTATTCCAGGTCTAGTATTCTTTCTGAGATGAAGTGGGCATACCAAAAGAAGGAAGAATGGAGACAGCATATGCCCAGTACTGGGCAGACACAGACCTTTCTACAGGGCCCTCATATCATCTAACACAAGGGAAAAAGTAATGAGATGGGTTTTGCTGAGTTCCCTAATATTGTGTGTTCCTGGGGCCAGCTGGCAAGCTGGTAAAAATGAGACATAACAACAGGCCTCACAGGTAAAATGCTTCAGGAGTCACAAGAAACATCTGAAGTTTTCCTGAACATTGGCTTTTGCAAAGCACAGAGTGGTGAAAAGCCTTTTTCTGATGAGGACTCTTTGATCCCATGGAAGTTTTCATATCATGTGCAAGAAGGCAGAAAAAAAGAAGGAAACTATTTCCTATATACTTGTTAGAAAATCAATCTCCACATGAAGAAATCATCTCCCAGGCTCACGTCAAACTTTTGAGTGGTGCGAGCCTGACAGGCAGGAATCAGTTACAAGCCTAAGGCTTCCCTGATAGATAGGTCACATTTTAAAAAAAAACTTTTTCCACTAAGAC
Source organism: Dryobates pubescens (assembly GCF_014839835.1). Classification (NCBI taxonomy): domain Eukaryota; kingdom Metazoa; phylum Chordata; class Aves; order Piciformes; family Picidae; genus Dryobates; species Dryobates pubescens. The sequence goes on along the minus strand of NC_071625.1, from coordinate 12,852,354 downwards.
AAACCCTAAAGTTTTTTACACACCTTTGCTGCTTTCAGCATTGCCTCCTCTTTTTTGACTCACATCTCTTGTCTTTGAGACAAAGTATAAACAAACATCTTGAGACTAGCAGCCTTGAGTTTCACTTGCGGAGTGGTGCTCAAAATCTCATTATAATAGCATATAAAGCACATGATCAGAAATCCAGGAATTGCTGGATCAAGTCAAAATCTAGTTCACAGCATAGTTGGTACAAGCTAATGCAAACCCACTGATTTATGAATTGAGATATTGACTATTTCTGGTCAATATTGCACTGCTCTATTGTCAGTAAGAAATCAAGCAATCTCTATTTATTCATTCATTTATTCATGCAGTCTCCACCTTGACAGACTTTTTTTCAAGACTAAACCAGATAAAGCCCTAAGCAACATTATTTGACCTCTCAGTTGACCCCACTCTGAGCAGCAGTTTGGACCAGTCACCTCCTGAGGTCCCTTCCAATCTGAATGATTCTAGAAGCCTACAGCTGATCTGATTTTGAGAGAGCTCAGTTAAAGCCCACCCCATTGCAAGCATTTTAAAGTCTTTCATGGGAGACCTCAATGCATCCAGACCTGCTAGTGACCACCTATCAGCATGGCATGAAAAAACCATTCTCCCTCACAGCCTTGTGTGCATGGAAGAGGTCCTGTATTCCTGTATTCCTACCCACAGGGTTAAACAAAACCCGTTTTTATTCCCTGTGTATTGTAATAATGGCATTTATTAAGAAGAAAGAGGCTGGGGGATGGCAAAGAACTAGGCAATTTGTGTGCAAAACAAATTCTGTTGAAAGCATTAGAGCTGTTCATTAAGTCTACACAGAGGGAAGGGGGAAATGTGGTAATTTATACCAACAGCTAAGATGAGCTTACTGCTGCTGATCGGCTTAAGACACCTGAAGCTGTGCAGGCAGCCAGTCTGTGCAAGCCTGAGCCCAGCAGGCTGCATTCCCCTGCCACGCTGGCTCTGAGCCCCGAGCTGGGGCTTGCTAAGCTGCAAGGGGAAGAAGGGCAATGGCTTCCCCTGAGATGAAAGGTCTTCCAAAAGGGAGGTAGACCCCGGCTCTCACCCCTGGTTTCTGGTTATTTGCTGGGACAGAGTAATTAGATTGTGAATTTAATCAGATTTCATCTGCCAAGAAAAGCCCAAAGGAGGAGAAGCAAAAAAGCCACATGCCTGGAAGACAAGTCCTCTTCCTCCTGGAGAGCTGTGTTATGCTGCCCTAACTCAGCCACCTCAGGATCTTTGCTGTGAAGCCCTCCTGGGTCTGGCCCTCAAGCTCTGGAGTAGTTGGCCGTACCTGCAGCAGTCAAGCCAACAGCTGCAGTTGTTGCAACGATTCACCCCAACTGACTTCAGTCTGAAGAAATAATTATAAGAAAGTAATCAACTTCTCCAGAAGGTGAGCCAGCTCTTAGATGGGAGGGTCAGCTGCCCCCAGTGTGCATCCTACCCCTCTTCTTACTGGGAATATCTCCTGTTCCTGGTGCTCTAGAGAAAATGTGCCCTTCCTGACAGAGCAACCTAACAACTATTGCTGTCTGAGGGCACCCCTTCATTGCACTGCATAAAGGCTTCATTCAGGGATGTCCTTGTCTCCAGACGTAGTAAGGGGCTAATGGACCTCAGCTACTGAAGCTGTACCCACAGAATTGCAAGCTATCAAAAAAGCTCTGGGAGTCTTCAGTCACTAAAATGTATTGCAGAATCATAAGATTTTATATATTTTTTTTTTAATATAAATAGCACCACAGAAGTCATCTTGGACAAAGCCACCTATATTTATGGAGCCATGTAATAATATTTAAACAATAATCCAGACACTCAAATAACTAAAACACCAGTGACACCAGGATAAGAACATGGAGAGGCACATATCCATTAGAACCATCAGTGTTTATGCCAAGCTTCTGTCCCATGTGTTTTAAGAGAGCTAAAGCAATAAATAAGCTAAAAACCAATGGGATAATGGAAATGTCAAGAGCTGCTAAGCTGACACTAAGCAGCTATTTTCTTCTTAAAATACTTACTGGCCTGAGTCAAGGGGAAGAATGAAAACCAATTCAGCTAAAGACCTATTTTGTGATAGACAATTGTACTCATCTTTTAAACTAAGCTACAGCACATCCTGTATTTTCAGAGGGTCTTCCCTTCCTCAAGCAAGCATTCTATTCTATTCTATTCTATTCTATTCTATTCTATTCTATTCTATTCTATTCTATTCTATTCTATTCTATTCTATTCTATTCTCTCACAGGACCTCTGGCACATGAGAGGAACATCAGCTCCAAATCAAACAGACTATCTGCATGAATATAATTTTGCAGGATCAAGCCCTTAAAGCCATCACATTTCTTTCAGGCCAAATAGATAATTTAGACATTCAAGTATGAAGGGGCCTTGAGTCAAATGTAGAACCAGTAGAACTATTATGATTCAGCCTAAAATTGCAACATAATCCATGAGGTTTTGCATCCCACAATAAATTGACTAAGCTTATAAAGTGCATAGCAGGAGACACTTGCTTCAGGAGTAGATTGGTTCAATCTATCACAAATGCAGACATATCAGGATGCTGTCTACTCAATGCATCAAGCATTCAATAAGAAAGTTTGAGAAGGAAAAAAAATCCAGCAAAACATCTCAAAAGAAGTGAAAGATGTTCCTGGGATGCACTGTGAAACTCCCTGTCAGCAGATCGTATTGCTCACCAAGACCAAGCAATGGAAGTGAAGGAAACAGAGAGTTGTGTTACCTGTCTAAGGCCAAGGAGTACTTCTTGGTGTCCCTCTCACTCACAAGGCAAGCTCTTTCAAGCCCTTTTGTGGCAGCCATGAGGAAAGTCAGTGGAGTTTTGCTTGTGTTCTTTGCCCACTTAAACTCTCCTTTCTCTGCTGGAAGCAGATGGGGGCAAAAACCTCCTCCTGATGTATGCAGTAGTCTGCCAAATATTTTTAAATGAAAAGGTTTTAATAATCTTCTCAAGAAGCCCACCGCGAGAGAAAGCTGCTTTCCTGGTGCTGGTGGCGTCACTAGCATGCCAATCTGCAGCTTGCTGAGTGAGTCAGATCGGAGGGTTGAAGCCTCCCTCCCTGTTTGTATTTTTTCCCCCTTGATGTCTGATGCTGTGATATGCTCTTTGGCCATGCAGCCGGTCCGTGCCCTCCTGCTTGCTGGCTCAGGGTCCAGCACGGCTGAGCGCACACTGACGTGCATGCAGGTGCTTACTCGGTTGTCCTGGAAGGGAGAATGAAGGTGATTAAAACAGCTCAATTTGCCTGGAAACAGCCAAACCACTGTTTGCCTTTCTGCTTCCTCAGCTGGGAAGGAAAATACACCTCCCACACTCCAGCTCAGCACAAGCCTCTTTAATCCACACTGTTGCTCTAAAGACTTATTTCTACCCCTGGCACATTTGCTCCTAAGACTGAAAAAGAAGAGACTGCTTATTATTACCATTTGCAACACAGGTTATTGGAATTTTCATTTCACCAGGAAGGACTGCAGGTTGTTATGTTGTTAGTTCTGTCAACAGCCACAGTCCCTAGCAAGGAGATCTCCAGCCTCAACTCTCACAGCCTGGCCTCAGACATGATTTTCAGCACTGATGGAAATTCTGCACTGATGCTGGCTGTGTTTTACCCTATTCTTAGTAGAATCAGACTGTGATTGAGATCTCTACCTGCACACTGCCTTCACAGGAGACATTTGAAACAGGCAGTGAGGAAATGCTACGTGTTGCATTTAAGTTCTGCAGCCTTTTTTATCATGAAAAGCCTAATATGTATGTGATGAGATGGAATCTACTGTCCCTTCCCTAAGGCTGCAGAACGCATACTTTGTGTAAGATTCATGAAGGGGCAAGAGGGCGCATTTATACATCATACAAGTGAAAAGTTTTATGCCATCAGAGATCCACATGTTGTCTTCCACATCAGCTGTGCAAACACCTGCCTAAAACCTGTGAGTCAAGGAGCTCATGATATCTCAGACATCTCTCTGAACAGCTGCTGGCAAGTGGCAGAAATACATGGTTTTTTTCCACAATGCATTGTCACCTCTGCCTCTCTAAAGTCCTTTTCTCAAGAGGCTTTTCCCAGATACTTATACCTACCTATGGACCCTGATAAGCCACTTTCAAAATGGCTTCAAAGCATCAAAGAGATGCTTTTCTGACTCGTTCCTGGGACTTTCCATCTTCTTCTAGAAGCACATTAAAAAGTTGCTCTTTAGTGCCTTCTTAAAGTTACAGACACTTACTGTGCATGATACTTTATGTGGATGGCTGGCAAGGTTGGTTTGCAGGCTCAGGTCCAAAGGATGAATAGGCTGGACCCAGAGCACTTGCACAAATCTCATAGAACAGAAGTAGCACATTACTTAACACCCAGAAACATACTTGAGTAGCAATTTTATTTTGTCTCCTCAAGGAAGGAACAAAGGCAGCCTTCCCAGTTGTGCACCTTAGAACCTAACATAGGCTTATAATTCATATTTAACAAGGGCTTCTGCTCTCTCCCCGTCCCCACTGTATGTCCCTGTATGCTTCTCAACTCATTTTTCCTTTAGAAATTACCAAACACCAACATTCTGCTGCAGACTGTGGATGCCTGAAAAATAAACCTGGCCTAGGACCTGATTTATGATGGATTTCCATCTTTCTAAGGTGCTAAGCCGAAGTACCAGGTCTAAGCACACTCAGTTTAAGGAAAATTTAAAACCTACCTCAGAAGATTACAGATAAAGCCTGTTTCTGTTTCAAATCACTAGAAGCATTTAACTTTTGTTAGTGAGAGAGATGAGTTTCCATCATTTCGCAAAAGGGTCTGGAGCCTCAGGTGCACACCAGCAAAACAAAAGCATAGATCATTCCCAGCATTTAATCTAGAACTTTGTTTTGTGTCTCTGTTTGTCAGTGCTGATGGTTGTGCTTTTCAGGAGATAGGCTATGAGGTAGGATGGAAAGAAATCTCTTCAGAGCATTCCACAAAGCCTTGGGTTTCCTCTTTATACAGACTCTGAAACTCATTAAGAGACAGCAGCTGCCTGTGGAATTTCTGCTTCAGAGAGATTATTCAGACTATCTCAATAAATTCATCTTCAACTTCTAATAGCAATGCACTCTGTTTCTGAGTCTACATTAAAAATGTCACCTGTACAATCAGACCAGTTCCAGTGACCCCAGCCAAGGACATATCTCAAGATTTGCATCCAATGCAGATGTGCGAGGCATCACACCGGCTTTTGCAGATGAAAGCTCCATGTCATTATTACCCAAAATCATCACCAGGAAAAAAACCAAACAACTTATCCTTTGATCCCATTTCAACTTTAATCAACCACACTTTAAATATGAAAAAAAAGCCCAACCTCTCATCTCGTCATTATGAGAGTAGATACTGACAGCTTAAATCACTCAGCAGGCAGTGTGAGCTTGCAGCCCAGAAGGCAAATTGCATCCTGGGCTGCATCAAAAAGCAGGGCTGCCAGCAGATCCAGAGAGGTGATTCTGCCACTTTGCTCTGGTGAGACCTCTCCTGGAGTACTGTGTACAGGTCTGGAGCCCTCAATATAGGAAGGACATGGACCTGATGGAGAGGGTCCAGGGAAGGGCCACAAAAATTCAGGGGCTAGAATACCTCTGCCATGAGGACAGCTGAGGGAGCTGGGGGTGTTCAGCTTGGAGAAGAGGAGGCTCTGGGGAAACCTAACAGCAGCCTTCCAGTACTTGAAGGGGGCTACAGGAAGGATGGGGAGAGACTGTTTCAAAAGCCTGCAGGGACAGGATGAGGGGCAATGGCTTTAAGCTTGAGAAGGGCAAATTTCGATTGGATGTTAGGAACAAGTTATTTACTATGAGGGTGGTGGAACACTGGAACAGGTTGCCCAGGGAGGTGGTTGAGACCACTTCCCTAGAGATACTCAAGGTGAGGCTTGATGAGACCCTGGGCAGCCTGATCTAGTTGGGGAAGTCTGACTGTGGGTAGGTCAGACTGGATGACCTTTGCAGGTCCCTTCCAGCCCAGACAATTCTATGACTCTATGATTCTATAAATGTGCAGAGGGAAATTCAGTGCATGAAATGAAAATGACAGTGGAGTTGTTCAATTTTACCAGGCAAGAGACATCTTAGAAATCATCTGCACAGTTCTCCCCTTTTCTCTGGCATCAGCTCGAGTAGCTCTGTACTGCACTGCCTGCAACCTAGGGATCCAGACATTTATGATTTCTGGAGCTTGATTATTACAGGTTTTGCATTTGTAGAAAGAGTAGTTTTTCACTCACTGAAGCTCCAGTGCCTTCTACTGGAACCTCTCCAGCCATCTGCCATTTGGGATGCAAGGCTGGAGGCAAGACAAACTGAGAGAAACAGCACTTCCCTCTCCTTGTGAAACCTGTGATGCAGTAACCTTTTGTGACTGTGAAAAGTCTCTGATTTAGAGCCAATGTAAAAATCATTTAAAGGATGTTAATCTTCAATATTTTAAGATACTGAATTTTTAAACTTCAATATTTTTGTCTTGGGTTTGGTGCCAATATTTTAAGAGAATGGAGACTTTTGATAGCCACTGACTATGTCTCAGCTGAGGGGTAGAAGTCCCCTGTAATGCCTTATGTGGGTATTTCAAATAACACAAAGTTGAAGAGAAAAAGACTTTGTACTTTTCAAGCTCCTGTCAAAGAAACTTGGGATTGCATAGTACCATTTTCTGGTGCACATCTCTACCTCCAATAGTGAAATTGTATACTGCTGCTACCAAGTCAATTGACAATTCCTTTGCAGAGCCTGGAGCCTCAGGTCAGGAGTATCATGTAGCTATTCCTCACACAGGTTAAGTGTCCATGCTCTGGGTTTGCCTTGGTGAAGCCAATGGTGTGAAACAGCCCCTCCCAAGACAGGCATCTCTAGAGGAGCTCAAAACATTGCTATGGATAGCAAGAGAGCCTGGGGTGCCCAGGCTGGGCAAGGAGCAAGGCATCTTAAAGGTTTTCTTTCTTCAAGGTGTGATATGAATATAGGTCTAATTTATATGATCACAGAAAAAGCAAACTTTAGCACTTTTTTATATTTTTGTTGGTCTTATTTATTCAAACATTAATTTTTAAATCTTATTTTCTTGGGGCAAACACTTTGAAAGTGTTCTGAATCAGCTTCCCAGCATCTCAGCTCTCATGGTTGAATCCACATTGTCCAAATAACCCAGCTCTTGTTACATTCCTCGGAGAGACTAGACCTTCAGAAGTAAGTAATGCCAAAAAATGTTATTTTGATGCAGCTGCTTCACTTTCCTGAGAGTCTGGTGAGCTCCTTTTGTGTCAGAGTGTCCCAAAAGTCCTGTTCAGGAATAGCACAGAGTCTACCATTAGAAGAAATTTTCAATCTAGGCTTTAGCTTAAAAAAAAATAAAGAGATAAAACAGTTGAAAAACAAATGCTAATGAGTTCTCAAATGTTATTGTGAGAGAACATGTCAGCTTTTGTTATAAATATATAGTATTATCTTTCTCTCAACACTCAAGTGTTTTTCTGTCTCTTTTCCATTGGTATTGCAAAGGGCTTCTGCTTGTTTTTGTTTTTATGATGTCTGAAGTTGGTTGGGGAATTAAGCCTGTAATTGCATTGCTAACAAGTATTTCTTAGATACATTTATTTTTCCTTGGGGAAAGAGACTGTTAGGAAGAGAGTACACATATTTTGGCAGCAAAAGAGACAGCTATGACATTTGGTTCCTAAGTTACTCTCTGGGTATAATTTTAATTGTTTTCTTCTGCTAATAAAATATAGTAACTTTACTGTCTAGATTCTTTATTATACTTCCAACATGCATTTCATTGCCATGCTCTTTCTAAGTATATCTGGGTCATGAGGATACATAACAATGTGTATTGAAAGCCAGTTTGTTAAAGACACAAAGAGTTCTGCATTATTTCTCACCAGTACAAAACTAATTGTTTTTTCTCAGCTACTGCATATATATATATTTACTTTCTGTTTTATCACCCCTATTAGGAAAAGGACAGAGCAACCTGGTAAAAGCATTTGCAGAGACATCCTGCATAAAGGCTTCCAAGCAACAAGGAGTTCTCAAGCGTGTTGGTCTGCAGTTGATGTTCAGTCCTCTTGTCTTTCTTGCCCGAGTCAGGCAGGCATCAGCAATTGCTCAAGCACTTTTTCCTTCCTTCAAGGCTCACAATTCACATATTCAAGAACTAGGAGGTTTTTGAAAAGTGAGCTGGTTTTTGTTGAATCCCTTTCCAGTTTCTGAGTACATACAATTTGCTCAGGCCAGGTACTAGGGCTGAGTGCATCCCAGTTGCAGTGCAAGAGCTCCCATCCACACAAGCCCACCTGCATCATTACACAGGGGTGGCATACATAAAATGCAATCCACATTTCTCTTGTCTCCTGAAAATTGTTACCTGAGGAAGATTTTCTCTGCAGACAAGTATTTTCTCTCTCTTTTCTGCTAAGGAAAAACTGGAAAATTCAGACTAAGTCCAGGGCTGGGACTTCTCTTCCAACCTTGGTGATTCTGTGATTCTGTGTGATTCAAAGACTATCATTCTTGCACTGTATTGTGGTGTGTAGCAATGAAAGCATGAAAGGGACCCAAATAGGTCATATTGGCTGTGCTCCAAGGCAGACAACACCACAGGATCCTGAATGAAGCATCTTATAGATGCAGCATCTCTTAGGTTCAGGCACATATGTGATCCCCAAGCAGTGTCCACCTGGACTCCCAGCCAGGATGAAGGGACATCAGCCTTGTGGCTTGAAGCCTAACCTGTGAAAATAGTTGTAAAGTTTCTAGTTTAGGGAAGCAAAACATAATAAATAAGCTGTAATTTTAATACCATTTTCAACACACACACATACCTCTGAGCTCCCTGCTTCCTTCCTGGGTTCCCTGGATACCTTTCATATGGTGCATATGCAGCATCTGGAAATTAAATGATGAGCTAAATAATGTCTCTCTTGTGTACAGAACACAGTAAAAATTACAGTGAGTTTTTATAACTTTCTTAATATAATAAAAGAGACTGAATGCTAGTTTTATGGTATGAGATTTCCAGACTGCTCCCAAGTCAGCAACAAGCTATTCATAATGTTTTATTATAGTATTGTCATGATGACTGTAATCAAGTCCCTGAGCTACCTGATGATACCAGGGGTGGCATGAAGCTGGTTAAGTACTGGTAAGTTTGCAATTAATACAACATTTAAAGCATCTCCCTCTTGCTTTTTCTAATATTAAAAGTCTGTTGATAAACTTGGATCTAGTTTTCCCTTTCAAAAGTATGTGGGGTTTGTAGATGTCTTTATGGTACCAAAATAGGAGCTGATTTGGTGAAACAGAAGTTAGCGTTCCTGCTATGAATAAACTTTTTCACCATCCTCCCTCTACACTCCCCCACTGTCTAGAGTTTTCAAACATCAGTTACAAATGTGATCTAAGTGAAATCTGACAGGAAGGCATCTAAGGAAGAGCATGCTGGCTTTTCTGATAGCCTTTTTCCTGCTTAAAAAATATTAGGGCATTGCAGTGTCAGCTGGACCCCAATTCCTGTAGAGCGTCTTGGCTCACCTTAAATCAAAGGGTGAGTCAGAGGGTTTCTTTTCATGCCTCTTTTCTGTATTACTAACATTTTGAGGAGCAAAAAAAGCTATCTATTGGGGTTTTCATACATCAATCAGTGAAGTACTTGCTCCACATCATTGTTGTGCTAGTGCTTCACAGACAACAGCACATCATAGCCATGAGTTTTGAATGGAAAAATTTTAGATGTTCTCCACTTGCTAGCACCAAAATAAAAATACCTCTTTCCCCATTTCAGCTGCATGGCTGCACTGCTCATTGCTGTACAGCTTACCCACATTTTTCTGGCCTCCTCCTAAAAGCCTTGCAATGATGGATATTCCTCATGCAGTCTGTTTCTGTGCTTAATTATTCTTGCTATTAGAAAGCTTTTCCTAATGCCTAACTTAAACTTCACTGTAACTTAAGCCATTATTTTATCATGGAGAATTAATTCTTCCCCTCTCTACAGCTACCTTTTATGCATTATGCCACAATCGTGCCTCTCTGTTGTTTTCCTTTTAGCAAACAGCTCCAGTTCCTTTGGGTTGTGGTTTTGGACTGTTCTCCCCTGGATATTCACTGGTGGCTGTATCATTTCTGAGCCATGGTGGCCAAAAACATGCTCCAGCTGGGGCTGTGCCAGTGCTGAAAGAAGAAAGGTTTTCCACTCTGTGTCACATGGACAAAATCCTACTTATATATCTCATTGCAATATAGACTTCTCTGGAAACAGTATCATTAGTACTGACTTTGGTTCACCTTGTGATTTATTACCTGCCCTCCCCCCAGCCAAATCTTCTTCTGTTACACTGGTGCTTATCCCACTTTGGTTATTGCGTATTTGAGTAGATGATTATCACTACCTGTGTATAAACACCTTGGACTTGGTTTGATTGAACTGCATCTTCTTTTTCTTCTTCTTTTTATTTTTTTTTTCCACTTTAATAATTTATTCCATTTGTCAAAAGTATTCAGAATTCTCATCCTCCAGTCCTCCAGGTAACCCTTTCCAGATTGGGGTCGACTGAAAAATTAATAAACATATTCTGTATGCCTCTGTCCATAGCAGTGATGAAAATACTGAATATAATGCTGGTGAAGGACAGGGCACAGTGAAACCCTGACTTAATGAATTACAGTGCATCAAAGTACACAATTTGCAATTGATTTAGCACTGAACTCAAAGATGTAGATACCTACTGCACTTCCTGTGATTGTTGTAGTGATGCTGCAACATGGTAACATATACCTAAAAGCCTGGTAGAAGCAATGATAGCACAGTAAAACACTTTGGAATAATAGATGGTGTCCTGGAAAAAGTCATAGAATCATAGAATCAATAAGGTTGGAAGAGACCTCAAAGGTCATCCAGTCCAACCTGTCACCCAAGATCTCATGACTACTAAACCATGGCACCAAGTGCCATGTCCAATCCCCTCTTGAACACCTCCAGGGATGGTGACTCCACCACCTCCCTGGGCAGCACATTCCAATGGCTATCAACTCTCTCTGTGAAGAACTTTCTCCTCACGTTGAGCCTAAACTTCCCCTGGCACAACTTGAGACTGTGTCCTCTTGTTCTGTTGCTGATTGCCTGGGAGAAGAGACCAATCTCCTCCTAGCTACAACCTCCCTTCAGGTCGTTGTAGGCAGCAATAAGATCTCCCCAGAGCCTCCTCTTCTCCAGGTGAAACAACCCCAGCTCCCTCAGCCTCTCCTCATAGGGCTTATGCTCGAGGCCTCTTTAACATCTGTGCCCAAGAATATGGGGAAATATTGGTCTGTATCTAATATTCTTCTGAAAATTTGGCCTCTACTTTTGCCACATAAAAAGACTTAGGTCAAGGCTCAAAGCGTGGATTCATTGTGAGGGTTTGATGGATGTAGCTCCACACCAACAGCCTGCCCAACAGAGAGTACATGCTCCTGCTCATGTGGCTCTGCAGCCTCCCCATTTACATCAGGCTTCCTTCTGTCCTGAAACTCACAGGATCCTCCACCTTTTCTACAGGATCTGTAATGAGATTTATTTGTTTCAAAAGAATTGCACTTTAAGCTGATATTAGAAGTCCACAATTTATTTTTACATGTCATGAACTAGGCAAAATTAAGGGAAAAAAATAATCCCCTACACATTTAAGGAATTTTTCTGTTGAAAGATGTTAAAAGGGGGGGGGGGGGGGAGGAAATAAACTGCTAGGAAAACCACATCTGGTTTGGTTTCGAGGTTATTATTGCCCTCAAACAAATAAACAAACAAAATATTTCAGAAAAAATTCTATGCAATGTCATGGCATACGCCTCTGAAGCCCTTGTAATGACCTTTACTGTGGTAATACTTAATCAACCAACAGCATATAATGGCTTAATACATGAACTGAAGCCGTGTCCAAATCATCTTTGGAAGACAAAATGTCACAAGGAAGGCATCAATCAACAGGAGTGAGTTCAGTTGAGGGCTACTGAGATGTTCAAGGTGGGAGCACTTGTCCAGTAAGGAGAGGCTGAATAGCTGGTCTGGTTCAGCCTGGGGAAGAGATAGCTTGTGAGGAGCTATAAAAGCAGTCCCCAGTGCCCATGAGGACATCATTGAGGAGACAGAACTAGGTTCTTCACATCTGTGCTTGGTAGGATGATGAGAAATAATAAGCATAACATGAAAAAAGAGAGAGAGAGAGAGTTTGGACATAAGGAGAATCTTTTCCTACATGAGGAGAGTTGTGCACTGGTTGCCCAGTGAGGTTGAAACATCTCTATCCTGCAAGTCTTTCAAGCCCTGAGTGGATGCATCTCTGAGCAACCTGTCTGACCTCAGAGCTGACCCTGCTTTGAGCAGGAGGCTGGGCTAGACAACTCCTAAGGCCTCCCCCCCAGCACTGATTTTCCATGATCTTATGATTGATACACCAACTAGAACAGGCCAGGGCAGTGATTTTAACTTGCACTTTCAATCTACTCATACCTTTAGCTCTGGATCACACATGAAGTCACACATTACTTAGTGTTTCTCATGGTGTAAATAAGGTGAGCAGCATCTATCTCACCCAGCTAGGAGACCCTGGTAGTAATGAAGAAGTCAACAGCTTGCTTTAGGAGAATTATGTCAAGCAGTCTGAGGAAACATCTGCAATTAAAATAATTGCTGTGTTGGAACACAGCACTTATTCAAGAAGAGCCAAGAAACAGTCAGTGTATCATTTTCCTTGCACCAAATCTATGGTAGTTTTACAGCACAGATTTGCAGCTTAAAACTTTCAAGTGCAGTGAAAGATCATTTATCTGATCTGTATGGTACAGTTCAAATGTTCTGTGATAAAAATGAGCTATTGATCTCAGGAGATTCTAATTTAGATCAGTTCACTTAAAAAGAGTAATAAACTGAAACAGCCTGGGAAGTTTATGTTTCAAATGACTTATCAAGGAGTTAAAAAATTTAGTAACCTGAGCCAGCAATAACTTCAACAGTAGTCAGAGTCCCAGATTGTATTGAGCCAAACTTTTTGGAACTATTCACACACATATGTGCCTAGCAGCTCTTTCTATTACACTGATGTCCAGAGAGATGCTCATGTCTAGTAGATCTATATGAAAATAAATAACAGGTAAGAGGCATTCTGAAGAGCTCAATATATAACCCTAGCAGTGATACTTAGCAGCGATACTGAGTAATGGAGTTTCTGGCATCAAATGTTCTAAGTATGAGAAGGTCAGCCCTTGTTTCTCATAGATTTTCCATCCCTGAATCTTGAAGTCTTGCCAATGACTTGGGGAGATTTCTAGAAAAGGCTTGATTAATTGCTGAGAATCTGACTAAATGGGTACTTTGGCCATCCTGGTCCTCACAACCACAGTTTGATTTTAACTGCCTAGCCTGCATAGCTCTGCTGTACTTTTGTTTTAAAGAAGTGTATGAAATAAGCATGAATCAAGTGGATTAAAACACTACAGAGGTGAATGTATAAATTTCTGTAAGATTACACTCAATTTTCAATGAGTTAGAACTGACTGTCCCTCACAATTAGGTGTCCTGTCCCCAGTGGGGGCCATTAATGACTTGGATAACACAAAAGCATGGGTGTCCTCAAATGTGAACATAAGGAACAAAAGGGAACTGAAAGGACCTGAGAGCGTTAGAATATCAAACAACACGTAGAAGTGATCTGAAGTTGAAAAGATGAAGTGTAGCATAGGCAAGTGCAAAAAGTGCTACAAGCTGGAAAGAGGAACAAATAGAAAAAGAACTGGATGGCAGAACAGCAGAAAAGATATTTGTAGGGAATCATAAGCTAAACATGAGATAGTTATCTCATGCTGTTGCCAAAAAGGCAGCTTCTGTCCTGGAAAATGGGCAGTGGTTGTCTCATCAGCACTTCTGAAGTGTGACAAGGAATGTCATGTCCTGATTTAGATGTTACATATCCACAGAGATTAAGACTCTCTGTTTAATGTTAAGACAAGTGGCGCTTATGACAATAAAATGGGTTTTACTTAGCTTAGCAGACTAGTGGGAAGGTAGAAGAAAGGAAATACTGAAGAGGAGGACAAGAAGGACAAGCAGCAGATTGTGATAGTTGCAGCAAAAGAGACATCTACACAAGAAAACTGTCTAATGTCCTGATCTGAGCTAGAACAGAACTGATTCTGTTCAGTTATTTTATTTTGCAGCTAAGTCTTTTCTAAGTGTCTGTGCTTGTTCAATTTAATGATGTATTTTTGCACACAGTGTTTGCTTCTAGAAATGATGATGTTTGATCTTACTACCAAGGATTAGAATGCAGCTATGCTCTTGCTTATACTTGTTCCCATGAAGACTAAGGTCACTGATAAATCTTGTGTCCCATGTTGAGTGCCACAAAGTAAAAAATCATAGAATCATAGAATCAATAAGGTTGGAAAAGACCTCAGAGATCATCAAGTCCAACATGTTAGCTAACATCTCATGACTAACTTGGCTTCAAGTGCCATGTCCAATCCTTTTTTGAACACCTCCAGGAACAGTGACTCCACCACCTCCCTGCACTCTTGGGCAAGAGCATACATGACATGTGTCCCAACACTGACCAACAAGGTATCCCATTCTGTATATGTCATATTCAGTATAAAGCTGAGGGATCACAAGGGTCAAGCTCTCTTCAATGGCCAACATCCAAGGACGACTTTTGTTCTGCCTTCAATCCCAATCCATGTGTTCCTGAATCAAGTTCAGGAATACAGATCCTGAATCCAGTTCCCGAATCCAGTTCCCACCTGCCACTGTGTCCAGTCTGGAAATTCGCTAGGACCTGCCCTATATGCATCAGTGCTGAAAGTGACATGATTGCCATCAGGTGATTGGCTCAATATTAAGCTTGTGTATATTTGCATATGTTTCATTATTTTAATTAAAGTTGGTATAATTTTCTTTTCCAATCCGTAACTATCACTCCCTTATTTCCTTTTTCTTCCCCTTGGGGAAGGGAAAGGAGTTATTAAAAAGCATCTGTCATTCATCTAGTGGCCAGATCAGCCCTAACCCTTGACATCCAGTTAGAAAAATGGTAAAGCAATGGAACAAGTAACCAAGGGCACAAAATCCCTGTCACCAAAGGTTTGGAGAAATGTTTAAAACAGATATGAATTGCCCCAAGGAAGCTATGAAGTCCAGCTCTGAAGTAGGCTCTCAGTAGTAGGTAAGAAGAGTCCCATATAAGATGATGGAAGAAACTACAAGAGGTCTTAGTTAAAGTTACAATAGACTCCTGGGAATGAAGGACCCATATTTAATTATCCATGCAAAGATGTGATTCAGTTCTCCCTGTGAAGAGGTTTTAAACTCCAGAATCTTTTCTGCACATGTAAAGCTGCTAGAATTTTATAATTTCAATATACCAATGTTGACACTTACAGAGCAGGGAGAAAAAAAAAACAATCAAAAAAGGCATCTTGTTTTCCTCAGCTATCAAATTTTCAGACTTAAGGAGGATTTTGACCACCTCATGTATCAAGGGGATATGCAGGGGATCAATGCACTCATGGCTGAGTGCCTAAATCATCCTGAATTATTGCAAATGATTCCAAGTAGGAAGAGACCCAATTTCATTACAGAGTTTGTTTGAAATATGTTATGCTGGAGCAGATAGTCTGATCCATCTCCTACAGTTCCCACCTGCTTGCTCTTGTGAGCTGTATCAACAGCACTCTCTGCTACTTGCACTGCTGTATTTTGTCAAATGGCATTTCCTCTGTGTCTTGCTTTCTCGTTAGACCAAACTTTGCTCTTATTAACAAAATGCTACTCGTTTGACATCAGTGCAGCAACACAACTGCAGGCAGACAATGGCTGGTTTTATAATCACCCTGCTCCAGACTCTTTAGATCTAGTAAAGGAACTGGGAAAAGACCAGGCTGTCTATGAGCCATTAACTTACAGACTATTTCACACTTCATATGACTTTTCTCTGCTTTCAGAACCGTGTAGCTGGAAAAAAGCTTGTCAAATTTTAGTGACTTTTACAGCTTGTGCTCATGCTGTCTGGATTAGTTCACTGAATATGGATTTCCAATCTCTCTTTTACTTTCTTAGGGTTTTTACAATTATAATTATTTTCTATCATCATCTGCAGTAGCAAGTTGTCAATTTTACTTTGTCCTAATTGCTGCTAATGACTTCTTGATGCAAACAGTTGCTTTCCATATCTTACTGTCTTGGAGGTGTTTATGTACAAGTCTTTAGAGCAGTATCAGGAGAAATAATTCTTGGTAAGAGCTAGGTTTTAATGTAATTTTCTCAGTTCCACTTCAGTCCAGATCTACTGACTACTTCACAAGAGAGTGGAAGTGAGAATGCTTAGAATTACTGAGGACAAGGTTGTAAAGATATGGAAGCACCCGAAAATGCACACAGCTGACTCACAACAATTAAAAATGCCCAAGCATCTAAGCTAAACTGAAATCAGTGACAAGGATCTGTGAAACAGCAAATGAAAATAGAATGTATCAGAACACAAACAAGATGCATGTTCATGTAGGCTTTAAAATATAATACTTAAATGTGCAAATAATGAAAAATAGGGTAATAGCTATCTCAAGAGAAACAGATAGCAAATGAAAATTGAATGTATCAGAACACAAACAAGATGCATGTTCACTGTAGACTTTAAATTCCAATACTAGAATAGAATAGAATAGAATAGAATAGACAGGTTGGAAGAGACTTTTGAGATCATTGAGTTCAACCTATCATCCAACACTATCTAATCAACTAAACCATGGCACCAAACACCCCATCCAGTCTCTTCCTAAACACCTCCAGGGATGGTGACTCCACCACCTCCCTGGGCAGCACATTCCAATGGCCAATCACTTTCTATGAAGAACTTCTTCTTAACATCTGGCCTAAACTTCCCCTGGTGCAGCTTGAGACTATGTCCTCTTGTTCTGGTGCTGGTTGCCTGGGAGAAGAGACCAACTCCCACCTGGCTACAACCTCCCTTCAGGTAGTTGTAGACAGCAATAAGGTCTCCCCTAAGCCTCCTCTTCTCCAGGCTAAGCAACCCCAGCTCCCTCAGCCTCTCCTCACAGGGCTGTGCTCAAAACCCCTCCCCAGCTTTGTTGCCCTTCTCTGGACACGTTCCAGCAACTCAACATCTTTCCTGAACTGAAGGGCCCAGAACTGGACACAGTACTCAAGGGAGAGTGTGTCTTTTCTTTTCAAGACTGTAGTCATTTAGAAGGAGTTATTTTGTGATATTTCATGCTATTGGTATGGCACTGGCTTGAAGAACTATTTCTAAATAGTTATCTATACTTCTGAAAAACAGTCCTACAAGTAGATGCTAAAGTTAACCTCAGTAAGTGGTTAAGGAAGAAAGTGGGGGTTTGGCATCCATGGCTACCACTTCTGTTGTAGGTTTCCCAACCTATTCAGTTTTACACTTGTTTGGATCAGTCTCTGGAATTCAGCATCCCACACAACAAACCATTAATGTAGATTGTGTATTTTAGTAAAGTTCAGTTTCATTTTTAGTTTCTGGATTGTTTTGTTTGTTTTGCTTTTTTGTTGTTGTTGTTTTACTTTAGTATTTCAATAAATAGAAATCCTGCTAACAGCAGGGGTTTTCTCCAAGTTTTGTTTAACCTTTTGATGTTTGAACAAGGACAGTACTGGCATCTGTCAGAGATGCCAATAAAATTTTGTGTATTTTGCACAGAAGAGACTATAAAGAAAACCTTTTACAATAATGTGATTCAAAACATGGTTGTAAGAGAGGCTCATATCTTCCTGTTTGCTCTCACCTTGAGATTTATCATAGTGGAAGTTCATGTCATAAAACAATTCAAGGTTGTTTTCTACTAAGCATCTTGTGCAAATTGCATTGGACAGCAGAACAGAATTGGTTTTAATACTGTAAGATACTGGAAGGTGAATTTTGGAACCATTTCACATGTCTAACCATTAAATATTGTCCCTTTCTGTCAAGCATATGGTAAATATTTCTGACAGAAACAGAAGGGCACAATCAAGTTTATGTTATTGTTAATGCAGTGTTTGGTGCTTTAGCCAACTGAACAGGAAACAGGAACAGGAGAAAAACAAGAAAGCTCTGGGGGGAAAAAAAACCCACAAATGTAAAAACAACCAACCCAAACAATCATTTTTTCACTATAGATGCTCACTGATATATCTGAGAATTTTCATGGGGCAGGCACTATTTCATCTCAGACAGCAGAAGGTAAAAAGAGAAAGTTGTTCTTTCATAGGCACCTTAGTTCTAGACGTTCAGACCAGTTGCAGAGCCTTTGGCAAATGTTTCCCTCTTTTCACAAGTACTGTCCTCCATTTCTGAGTTCATCCTTTGTTACAATAAAGATTTCATGTGTCAGCCTCTGGGATAAAGATATGTAAAATTAGGTGTCTGCAAGTCAGTCTGTATGTACTCTTGATGCCAAAACTATATACCCTCAGTGAAGGTTAGGGTGATAACTGCTGCCAACCTGGCGAGTGCTGAATTTTTCTGCCAACTCTCTCCAAGTCCCTCAGTCTAACAATAATTAGAGTTCTATTCAATTAGTAAACATAAGGTGTCCAGTGCCAGTTGAGATTACCTGAGATATCTACACAAAGCTGGCAAATACAGCACAGGACCTACAGGACACTCATGCTCTTCTGTACTTGCAACCGACGGTCGAATGAACATCTCAAAGGGGCATCTCAAAAAACTCTTGCAGCTATGTTTAGGCACCTGAATCAAGCCTTTACATTTAGACATCTTAATTTAAGTGTCTCAGTCTTGAGCTGAATGCTTGTACTGCATACAAAGGGGCTTTCAAATCTGAATTACCTCTAATCACTGAAAAAGCCTACAAGAATCACATGGGAGGTAGGGGCTACCCCCTTAGCACCAGATTATGTGTATCTTTGTGGATACTAAACAATTTCATGTGGCAAACACTGCTGTTAAGTTTAAGTGGCTAAAGAAATACAATCAAGAAACTGGGGGAATTACAGTGGCAATATAGAGTTTAATCTGTTTATTCAAAAGGAGGATATTGACTGTTTCTGTTAAACCAGGGATTAGACAAAATATCAATGCCAAAGTTATTTTAAACAGCCTTAATAATGGGTTTGGGTTTGGGTTGGTTGGTGGTTTTTGTTTTGTTGTTGTTGTTTTCTTTTTTAATTGGAGTCAATAAATGGGATGATAAGTTTCCAGACCACCTCTAGGAGAATACTGTTAGTACAATAATTAACAGCTAACAACCCACATATTGTTAGTGAATAAAGGTTTACTGGAGCAAGACGAATGAAATTAGGAAATGTCTGTTCAAATTCCAAACAACCACAGACTCCCTTTTCCCATAGGAATGGAGAGATAATTAGCATCTCTGAAAATTAGTTCATTGATTTGGATGACTACATATAGATTCAGATACTTTACTCCAGCCCAAATGGAATATTTAGTTATTGTTAGTGGTTTCCTTTATGGAAAGTACTACCATGGAAATAGACAAAAGCCATTTCTGGGATTTCTGGAAGTAGCAAGATAGGTAATTGCTCTGATTAACAAACACTTTGGCAGTACAATTCAGTACTTAACTCCTAATGGGTCGTGGCTCAGAGAAGGAAATTAACTGAATTTGTTGAATTATTATACTGTTCTTATTTCTTTAACAACATCTTCTTGTCATCTTCAGATTGATTCTGAGCTCTGTTGTAAATCTTGGTTAAGTCCTCAAAGACAGGAGAGTCCCCAGTTTCAGCCTGGTTGTGGTTATAGACTTCAGCTAGGCTCTTTTCTCCGCCAGAGCTGGGAAGCTGAAGTCAACCAGCTCTCCATCAGAATGGGTTATTGAGGTTGTCTTGCCCCAAGACAGAAATCAGACAAGTGGCTTCAGCTTTCTCTATCAGCAAAAGAAGACAGCAACTGCTTCCTTTTCTTAGCTTGCTCCTTCATTTCTTTCTCAAGAGCAGCCACAGCCTGAAGGAAGAGTTCACAGTGAGGAATTCTGCCACACCTAGTGCAGGAGGAGAGGTCTCCCCACTCCTCCTTACCAGGAGTTTTTTTGTTGTACGAGCATTGACAACAGTATCTCAGCAGTTGTCTCTCTCAGTGTATGAATGAATTTCCAGGAGAAATGGTCTCTCCACTTTGAGCCTCCCATGGAAGCATGTTTAGCTTTAATGAAGAGATAAGCCAGTGTGTGAATTTATGTAATGTATGCTTAAAGCACTCTGGGTTTAGTAAATAGCAAATATCCAGAGGGAGCCACGGTTGCTCTATGAATCTGCAAAAGCAAGGTCATGCAAAGCTCACTGCCTCCTCTTCCATCTCTAGAACACAGAGAGTAGAATCATAGAATTGTTAGGATTGGAAGGGACCTCAAGGATCACCTACTTCCAACCCCTCTGCCATAGGCAGGGATCCCTCACACTAGATCAGGTAGCTCAGAGCCATATTCAGCCTGGCCTTAAAAACCTCCAGGGATGAGGCTTCTACCACCTCCCTGGGCAACCTGTTACACCTTCATAGTGAAAAACTTCTTCCTAACATCCAATCTGAGAAGCCAGAGAGAGAAAAAACATGTAATGTAGGAAGGTGCAGGGTATTTTCAGGTAATATTCACAGGTCTCTTGGCCATGGCACGACCAACACGAGCTTCATGCTCCAATCTTGTGAAGCTTTTTTGTTGTCCAAAGAGCTCTGACTACCCTTTATCATAGATATTGATGGAGACCTGGTGAACCTGCTTTATGCTCCTGCTTAGTTCTGTTCCTTTCAATAGCAAGGATCTGAAACTTCAGTAATTTTCAGAGGCCCAGGGGACAGAGAGGCATGGTGCAGTTTTGACATCAGACCTTTGTAGGGAAATTGCTTCTAGTGCATGAGGGGGTGGTGAGCCACTTCAAGTAGTCAGATGCATTCCTGACTTCTTGAACCTGCACAATGACATTAGAAGAAAGAGTGTTTCAGAGGTATGCATGAAAGGGAAAGACAAGTTTTTAAAACCTCACAGAAAACAGTCCATGAGGAATTCTGAATCTTAAAAAGCATCCAGACTGAAACTGTCGGAAGGATTTGTGACCTGGAGAGAGAAAACCAAAAGAGATGAACTCGCTCAGCCTTTGAAGGCCAAATAATATTGCAGAATGATAAAAAGTATCTATAAAAGAAAGATATCAGATAATAGCAGGATTTCTAGAGAAACAGCAGGCCATTCCTTAACAACAATATTGAATGGCTGGAGGCTGAAGTTTGAAAATAAATTGAAGAATTAATTAAACTGCCAGCTGAAATAATTGAAAATAGAGCAAGTCCATTTGTTTTCTAAATAAATGACTTCACAAACAAAAGGTTTTCTCTGTGGAAACATTAATGTTTTCTACTAAAAATCATCCAGTGCTCCAAATAGTTTTCAGCCAAAGACATTTTCAGTACAAATATGCCTTTCATAGAATTGTAGAATCAATAAGGTTGGAAGAGACCTCAAAGGTCATCAAGTCCAACCTGTCACCCAAGATCTCCTGACTACTAAACTATGGCACCAAGTGCCATGTCCAATCTCCTCTTGAACACCTCCAGGGATGGTGACTCCACCACCTCCCTGGGCAGCACATTCCAATGGCTAACAACTCTCTCTGCAAAGAACTTTCTCCTCACCTCGAGCCTAAACTTCCCCTGGTGCAGCTTGAAACTGTGTCCTCTTGTTCTGGTACTGCTTGCTTGGGTGAAAAGACCAGCCCTTCCCTGGCTACAACCTCCCTTCAGGTAGTTGTAGACAGCAATGAGGTCTCCCCTGAGCCTCCTCTTCTCCAGGCTAAACAACCCCAGCTCCCTCAGCCTCTCCTTGTGGGGCTTATGTTTGAGACCTCTCACTTTGTGGTGCAACTTACAAGCACCTTGCCCTGTAGTCATGAAGACTATATGTCTCCCTATCCTCCTCAGCAAAAAGTCTCCTGATGTATACAGTTTCTCAATAAAAAGGGAGAGACAAGTGTTCACAGAATCACAGAATTTCAGGGGCTGAAAGGGACCTCAAAAGCTCATCCAGTCCAACTCCCCTGCCAAAGCAGGATCACCTACACCAGATTACACAGGAACACATCCAGATGAGTTTTTAATATCTCCAGAGAAGGAGAGTCCACAACCTCCCTGGGCAGCCTGTTCCAGTGCTCCATCACCCTCACTGTGTGAAAAATAACTGTTACAAGAGAGGTTTAAATTAAGTAGATTTGATTATGGTGAGTTTGAGCAAATCACACCTCCTATGTGGGGAGTTCTTTCAGAAGCATTCTGAGAAGCAAGAAATTACACTGATTTCAGGATTTGAAGTAATTAAGGAGGAAGGAAGCACTTTCCAAACAGTTCTAGTTAGTACATGATATGATCCAGTATTTGTTACTCAGGTCCTTCTTAATCAAGGTCTGCTATCGTTTTAGAATATGTACTTCATCTACACAAAATTCTGGTTGAAACTGTAACCATGCTCTTGAAAACTAGGCAAGGAGTCCATCTGGCCTTCCTTTATCTATAAAAACACTGGAAGATTGTAGAGCCTATGAAGCAGAAAATCATTGCCAAACTGACTCAAATTTCTTTCTTTTTTTTCCCTTTTTAAACCTACTTACCCATGCCAACTTTTCTGTCAAACATGTTTCAGTAAATATAATAGAAGAAGTTTTTCTGTTTGATGATATTTCAGGAAGGCAGAAACAAAGAGAGTGTGATGACAGCTCAGTTGAACTTTATGAAGTAGAGGTCAATTTACAAAACAAAAACCCAGAAAAAGAGAGAAAAAGAAAGAGAAGAAAACTTCCAAGAGAGGATAGCAGTTATGTGGAAACTTGCTTAGGTCTTAATTTGTACTCTGCTGAAATTCCTTTGCACTACTTAGGTGCTGCCTTTGACTTAGTTCCTAGTAATGCTGTAGGGAAAAGTTACACAGATGGCAGATGCAAGAAGAATTTATTGTCAATCCTCCCATTAATAGATAGGAATGTAATATTCATTAAAAAGATTCTAAACTTCAGTCAGCCCCTAATGACCATGCAAATTCCCACATCAATGCATAATAGAACAAAAGAGATCTGTGCATTAAGAATTACTTCTACCACTTGCTATGGCATTTCACTGAAATGTCTTATTTCAAACAACCTTTTGCAGAAGCTACTTACCAGATTTGCTTGTGGGACATAACAGAATAAGGGGGAAATGGCAGACGCTTCCCTGCAGATCTCTTTTGTTTTGCTTGGCTAGGTGAGACTTCAGTGTGCCACAGGTAAAATCCAACATAAATGCTTTATGCTTGGTGTAATTCTTGTTTCTGCAGTACAAATGAAGCATTGGGATCATTGACCCCTGTGTGATGTGAGAGTATTGTGTGAAGATCTTTGTATATGCAACAAGAAGCTCTGCGCTCCTCATGCCCAGGCTCTTGCATGAATAATGAGAGGAAGGTATCTTTGATTTGGATTCTGGCTGGTAGTGATTTCTCTGTCTTTAAGTTGCTTTACATAATCTTTCCCCTTACAATAAGGGGATATTGTTAAAAAAAATAAAAAAGAGGAAAAAATGGTGAATTGTTTGCAGTGCAAAGCCTGTCTCCTGCCCAGTTAGGGACTACAGCGAGATTAAAAAGTGCAGTGAGTTAAACTCAAGAAGTAAACATTAACAGGGACATTTCCAAGTCAGAGTTAGGCTGAGAAACTGTGCTGGCAGTAGGAGGGAATGGTAAGGTTGGTGGACATTATAAATTTAGTCCAATTAGTCCAATTTAGATTCCTGCTCTAGGGATACACTTTCCCTTGATTACCTGGGCAGTCCACTGACTAACCTTGTAACTTAGGTAAGGTGTCTCCTCACATTGACCAAGACCTCTTCTTTCAAGCACATTTCAGCTATTCTATGCCTAAAATTGTTGTGGGAAGATCACATATGATTGCTTCTTTCCTTCTGCTAGAAAAAATGAAAACCTAATTCACCATGAAATAAGAACGTGTACTTAAATGATAGCTAAAATGACTGTGAAGCTCTTCAAGCTTTGTGAGCTTCAAAAAACCATGAAATGCCTGACAAGATTAGCAAAACACCAGGCCCCTGAAGGTGTGTCCTTCTGGTCAGCACACCATGCTCAGGCGTTAGGAGAGCACCAACATCACACTGGGAATGACCTACCACTTAGATAGGGTTGATCTGATCAGTGTACAAAGGTGTCCAGAGCAGTTCTGTCAACAGCAATAACATTTTTAGGAGAGAAATGCGATGTAGACCCCCTGACCTTGGTGTGCTTATTTACCTTTGAGGATATGAATTCAATTTTCTCTTTGTCTGTAAGAAGATGATGGAAAATAACAAGGTAAGGCTTCGGATTCATCTCAGGTGAGGTTCACTTATCAGGTACAAAATTACTTTAAAAACAATTACATTTCTGCATAACAGAGAGTCAGTGAGCATTAGATTTTTATTAATGTTTTGGTTCCATTTCTGCCTATGAGTACAAGAACATTTCAATATCAGGGGTTTTATCTGATAATGACACTATTCAAAAGGGAGTAGAGTTGAAGCAAGGAATACAAAGTCATGCCTGAGTAACTTTAATCATTAATAACTTGCTCATTTATAATTGGCTAAAAAGCCTCCCAGGTTTCAGTTGTGAGTTCAATGGATTAACAATACAAGGACACTGACCTGTCGTGTCTTTGCAGGAGGAACTCGCTGAGTGGAGATGCAGGAGCAATGAGTTCATTATGCATTCTGGGCAGGGGAGGATCAATCGTACTTCAGAGAGGGAAGACAGAGAGCAGCAAATGTGGTAGAATTAATGGAAAGGCTTTTTTTTTTTTTGGCTCTTTTTTTCTTTCTTTGTGCTATGCTTTCTCTAAAACATGACAAAAACAGGGCTCTGTATTATGTCTCAAAGCAGAACTAGCTGTAAAACCAGCTCACACCATTTTAAAGGGGAAAAACCCACAACTCTAACATTTATTTTGGCTTCTCAAAAATGTCAGGCAGAAAAGAAGTCACAACTGAACAAGAAATGGATTCAAATTCTGTTGGATTTGGGGAAAGAAAAAAATCACTGCAAGAGCTCTCCAAGAAAGGAGTTGCTTTGCTGCGTAAATTATTTACTTTCATTCCTCCTTTCCACAAGTAATAAAAGAAATCTGATTATCACCACCTTCTTGCTGCAGTTTACATAAGTGACAGGTTGTGGCGATGTGTTTGCTGTGGGGCACCAACACAGCTCTTGTGGAGCAGCAAACTCCTCTTCTCTGGACCATGAGCTAAAGCAGAAGAAATAGACTGCACCAACTCCGGCATTACACTGCAGGGCACTGGTTACTGACTTCCATCAAGCCCAGGCCAGCCCAGAGACTAATAACCCTACAAAAATTTAAGCTAGAGTTTGACCAAAGCTTTGCAACTCTAACCCAGTTAGATCCCTGTCAGTTTTTACTGCTCCTATTGATCAGCTCAGAGTCCTTAAGCTAGAGCCAGCTGGTGGATCTGTTCTTCATCTGGAAAATGCACTTGTATTAAATTTGGGGAGTACAATTTGATTGCATTTTTTCAAAGGGAAAGCATCCAGTTGGCTTGTTCTGACAGTGTCAGATTACTTTTTGTGTTTATGTTCCAGTTTTATTCAATAAATGAGCTTCTGTGCATGGCAGGAACCAGGGTTTTTCTAATACAGGACATTAGTACAATGAAAATATTTTGTTGTTTTGACTCAAACTATCTAAATGTTTACTGAATGGGAAGTTTCACTGCTCTGGCTCTAAGTTTTTGTTTATAATTGAAAGCAGCACCAGGAAAATCACTATTTCTGTAAAAAACAATACAAAACAAAACAAAAAAACACCAAAACAACAGAATTAACCAGGTTGGAAAAGACCTCAAAGATTACCAAGTCCAACCTATCACCCAACACCATCTAATCAACTAAACCATGGCACCAAGTGCCTCATCCAGTCTCTTTTTAAATGCTTCCAGTGATAGTGACTCTACCACCTCTCTGGGCAGCCCATTCCAATGGCCAATCTCTGTTTCTGTGAAGAATTTCTTACTAATATCCAGCCTGAACCTCCCCAGGTGCAGCTTGAGACAGTGTCTTCTTGTTCTGTCACAGGTTGCCTGGGAGAAGAGATTAGCCCCCACCTGGCTACAACCTCTCTTCAGGTAGTTGTAGACAGCAATAAGGTCTCCCCTAAGCCTCCTCTTCTCCAGGCTAAGCAACCCCAGCTCCCTCAGCCTCTCCTCATAGGGCTGTATTCCAGACCCCTCCCCAACCTTGTTGCCCTTCTCTGAACATATTCCAGCAACTCAACATCTTTCTTAAACTGAGGGGCCCAGAACTGGACACAGTAACAACAAAAACAGCATTTCCAGTCCAGGTCTACCACTGACAGTGATTGAAGAGAAGCTGGGGAAAAAATGGAAAAGATTTGGGAAAAAAGAAGGCAACCTTCTCAAAGCAGCAATATTTCTGACATGTTTCTATTAGTATGATAGCTCATTCTGCTCTGTCAGATGGTAGGTTGATAATTTACTGTAAGGTTGCAGCCTAGTAATGAATAAATTTTCTTATCTAGCATATACAGATGTTTTCATGCTTATTGCCTACTTTAGGGTTTATAACTTGACCTACTCTCACATCTGAGCAATGCCCTCACAAATCAAGCCTCAAAGCAAATTCTCTACTGGAATTCAGTTTTGGCACTTTGCCTATCAGGGTCTTGGTGTAAAGAGCATGGTGGTGTTCTAGCCTGACTTTGACATCTGAAAGTTGCCCAGCCAGAGTACCAAGATCAGACTAAGTATCTCATCAGACTAAGTATCATTGCCACTGGAGATTTCCATTTCAACAGGAAGATTAAGGTAAGTAAATACCAATATGTGATAAAAACATTTTCTGAGGTGTATTGTTTTCTTGGGGGAAGCACAAACAGCTTTAGTTTTAAGCATATCCAGAGCTGTTCTCAGAATGATGCTTGGCTGAAGGCTCCCAGTGTTAAAACCTGTTTCTCTAAGGAACAAAGCAATGTCAACTTACCAAGACTGGCACTTTTAACAACAGAGCTAATATAATGTCATCATTTACAGGCTGTCAGCATTAAAGGCTGTGGATTTATTATTTGAGATACAATAATGCTATTTAGTGGACTCGGTTTCCCTAAGTCTATAAACTAGATCCCTAGTTTCAAAGCTCTAGGTTCATCACTTGTACCTTTATTAGTGGATACAATGTGGTTACAGAACTCTGGCCTACTAGAGAGTCAAAGAATTTCCTGAGGAAGATTTACATCAGGACAGACATCAGCACATCCACCACACAAGGATTTCTTCTGTTTTCTGTACTGCTGTAACTCATAATGTAGCTTACACAAGACCTGCTTTAGCTAGTTTGATGCAAAGACAGTTTTGTATTTGTTCATGTACAACCTACAGTTTAACCACAACTCAAATTCCCTATATTTCAAGTACTTCTATACTTGTAGGTAAGATGGGCAGAGACTTTCTAGTAATGCCTGTAGTAACAGGACAAGGGATAACACTTTTAAACCAAAAGATGATAGATTCAGACTAGATATACGAAAGAAATATTTATGGTGAGAGCAGGTAAATGTTGGGCAAGGTTGCTGAGGGAGGTAGTAGATTTCCCCATCCCTGGAAACATTCAAGGTCAGGCAGGATGGGGCTCTGAGCAACCTTATGTAGTTAAAGACATCCCTGCTCATTGCTTATGTTACTTCTTTGTAACAAACATCTGCAGGTGTACACAGGAACCTGGCAGAAAGGATGCTTTCCTAACTTTGAAGGTGTGCTGAAGCAGCATCTGTTTTGTTGCAGGGCAGTGATGCCATGGTAATGAGTGTGTCCCACTGGTTTGCAGCACAGAGATGCTCAGGAAAATGAGGAATGGCAGTTGAACATCATTTAGGGACTTTCAGAAGTGTTTACACTCCTCAGATGCTGCTGATCAGAAATATCCCATGGAAATACAGGAGCCCGCAGGTCATATTTCACATAAAAATTTCCTTTTTTCGGCCTTCCTCAGCCCTGTCAAATGAAGAAGGAATAGAGAGATGGAATTATATGTGACCTTAATAAAGTTCAGGTTTGGCTAAGGAAAAGCATGATGAGCAGTAATAAGGGCTGATGTCAGAAAGCCCACTGAAAGCTCCAAGGATCAGAGCCACACCACACCACACTGCAGAGACTCTAGGCAACCTTCACACCAAGGGCTCTCCAGCTTTGTTCAGATTATTTCCCCATGCTGTTTAATTACAAGATCTTTCTGACTTCTTATGAACTCTCGCACTGGAGGTTCATTATCTGAGCCCTCTCTTTTCCCAAATTCTCTGCTCTGAGTGTTCCCACACAAAACACACACTAAGCATTCACAATTGCACCAGAGCTCATTTTGTGCTCAAGCCAAGGAGCATCATGTAAAAAAAGTCACACATAAACAGTACACACACAAAAAAATCCAGTTATAACTGGGAAGTTGTTAAATAGGTGTAGAGTGAAGAGAAAGGAAAGGAAGTAATTTTATGAGTGCATTAGCAGGGAGAAACACCAAACAAGAAATCCTCCACAGCAGTGACATTTGGAGCCTAAATCAAGATGACATCAACAAAGAGACAACAGAGAGCTCTTGCTGTACCTGTGATTGCTGAGACTGCTATTAGGCCTTCTGCCATTCAGCAAAGCAACTTCTGTTGTCTTTGGGAGCACCAATTCATGATCCGCTTCAGTGACTGTAATTTAATAGTAAAGGCATCAGAGTTGAAACTGGGAACTTGGCAGACATGCTTGGGAGAAGAGGGCTTTTAGTGTGCGAGTTATTAAACTTTCAAATTCCTGCTGCAGCTCTGCTTCCCTCAGTCTTTTATATATATATACATATAGGGTTTTTTTACAGGAAATACACAGCCTCAGCAGGTCAAAAAATGAGAAGTATGGATAACCACCTAGTGTTAAAATCACAGAAGTTTCTATTGAACTGAAAAGGCAATTTGAGAAAATCAGAGAGCTGAAGGAAGCCAAGCCCTCCTGTTTGTCCTTTTCAAGGATGCTCCTGTTGAGCCAGAGCCTGGACTGCAGGCTGTGCACTCATGCACTTGATTATGGATTCAAGAGGCAACCTTTGGGCTTAGGCAGTTTGCTGAAACGCACAGCTTGTTATCCAGGGCTCATATAGATGCTGTGCCTCCACTGGGTCAGAGCCTGTTTGCATTCCCCAAGCCCACCGTGAGCACGAGCCAGCACGAGTCAGCTCTACCAGCAAAGCATGAGGCTGTGCAGAGCCAGAGTGAAGCCCTTAGCACCTGGGCATGACTTAGCCAGATGGTGCTTTACCCCTGCCAGCAGGAGCTGAGAGAGCCACACAGGCTCCAAGTGAGCCAGCACTGATCTGGATGCTTTATAGGTCACTGCTAAATGCCACACAGACAGCAGCAGTAATCTCTTCGTCATCATCCCCTAATTCACATTTGAATTTGGGATAATTTTTATTTGGCATATATTCATTTTATTCAGGCTACCACTCTGCCCACTTATTTTTCCTTCGTGACCCAGCTTTGGGTGTAGTTTTCCTTTGCCTGAAGACTCCACAGACAAGTGGTGGCTTGGACAATCAGGGAGCCCAGAGCAAAGCCAGAGCAGTGAGCTCTGCCTGGTCCCAGGGAACTTGGCTCTTTTACACTTGTGCTCTTCTAGTTGCCATTCAAAGAAAAGCTCTGGCAGGTCTAGAAAGCACTAGGGCTGCAGAGATTTCCCAGGGCTCCTTTGGCAGGCTGACAGTCATGATGCAATTAATACTTTCTTCAAAAAGACAGCAAACCCTGTTGGTGTTGAGCTCCTCTTTTACATCTTAGGATGATGTGTTTGCTGGGATGAGAAGTGTGATCAAGCCCTTAGCACTTAGTTCTGGTGCCTATGCTAGTCACAAACACTGAGTTGAATGCAGGATGTGGCCATAGCTGAGACAGGTCATGGTCCTGAGTTTCACCACTAAGACAGGAGACAAAATTCTCCACTTCTGTGGACAACCATGGGAACACTTAAATAGAGCTGCTGCTGCTGCTGCTGAATTTTGCTGTGATAGAGTGAAACCTTTGCAATAAAGATGGAGAAAGGTTGAGGTTTGGGTGCCTGTGTCCATGTAAAGCTCAAGTCCATCCCAGAGTACCTGCTGTGGGGGCAGGAGCAGAGTCACGCTGATCTCCAGCAGTGCTGGCTGGTGCCTTGGGCAGAAACCAGCTGATGAAGGATGGTGATTATCTCTCTGACCAGAACTGGTTTATTTCCTATAAACAGCCACAGTAAGAACATATTTTTTGAGAAATTCACATTTTTCAAGGAACCCAATCTCCTCTGGAAAAAAAAATTAAAATCCCAAATCAGCTCTCTGACTGATGCTGCTATATATGCAAACAGCACAAATGCATTCAGCAGCTCTCCTGTGAGGATAGACTGAGGGAGTAGGGGCTGTTCAGTCTGGGAAAGACTCCAAGCTGACCTAATTGTGCCCTTCTGGTATCTTAAGAAGGCCTGCAAGAAAGCTTGGGAGGGACTTTTTGGGGTGTCAGGATTTGATAGGACTAGGGGGAATGGAAAAAAAATAGAAATGGGCAGATTCAGATTGGATGTTAGAAAGAAGTTCTTCCCCATGAGGGTGGTGAGAGACTGGAACAGGGAGGTGGTAGAAGCCTCATCCCTGGAGGTTTTTGCAGCCAGGCTGGATGTGGCTCTGAGCAACCTGATCTAGTGTGAGGTATCCCTGCCCATGGCGGTGGGGTTGGAACTAGATGATCCTTGAGGTTCCTTCCAACCCTAACAATTCTATGATTCCCCCTTTCTCCCAGCCCCCTTCTTGCATGATCTATGGCAAGGAGGCAGAGTCCTGCAGACAGGATCTGCTATTCAGTTTTTACAACCTTTAAAACAAAAGCAAAATACCTTCTGGAAGGGCTCTGTAAGACAAGGGTGCCTACAGCTGGTGTTGTACCATACACTGCTGAGCTTTAAGGGGAAAAAAGCACAAGTGACTTTGAGCACCACTGCAACTGTAACTGATATTCCATTTGAATTAAACATTTCATTTACTCTGCCACGGTGACTGTGACCTTTTCAACTGCAGTTTGGCTCTAAATGACTGATGTTCTTCACGTTACATACACGAGGCACAACAGACTTGTTCTGTCAGAGAATGAAAATAGCTCTGCGGGCATTTAGTCTCTCTGTTTTGCAGAGATATAACAGTGAATGCAATAAAAAGTAATGGTGTGGAAGAGATCACGCTGCTGCTTTCCAGGGGTCATGTCTAGATGTCTGGTGAGGAGCCCTGGCATTTCCAGCATTTACTGAATTAAAAAACAGTGATGGGTAGCAGCCACCGTGCAGCCTGAAAATGTGCTGCACAGGTCCCATGCCTTCAGAGGCAGGGTGGCCTCTGCAGAAAACTCGGGTTATACTCCAAGGGGGGAACTTCCAGAACACATGTGCTCCAGGTTGGGTGAACTCTTGAAATCCTTGGGTTTGTTTATTTGCAGATGTATTAAACTTGTTTTGTTAGGAGAATGACCCACTTGTCTCCCTACTTCCAAGTATGTGCAGCCTCCCAGCAGAAGGATGCAGCGCCAGAGCTCAGAGGGAGGTTCAAGTTGCCTGTCCATGCCAGTGATGTTACTTCTCTCCTCTCACAGAATTGAGGCATCAGCATCCAGAAAAGAAAGAGTGCAAATTTTTAAAGTATCTCTGCATTAGTGAGCTCCAGGAGTTATTAGATTGGTTGGAACAGTAATAAAACCAATTTTAATGTTGCACCTGTCTTATTTTTCAGATTATCTCTTTTCTAAAGAACTTTAAGGAAAGAAGTAAGGCCCCTTGCATGTCCTTATAGGACAGAGAAAGGTGACACTGGGTGCCTCAGGAGGACACAGACAGTCTGGAGCATCTGGTAGCTGGAAAATGGGCACAAAAGCTGTCACTGGCTGGTTTCTTCAGGATGCCAAAGGGTCACCTGTGATGCATTCTTGATCACAGCTGGCAAAAAGCAGGGCTGAATGCAGCTGGGAATTGGAGATGGGATTCAAAACAGGCAGGAGATAATGTGAAGGCAGAAGTGGCTGAGTAGGGATAAGAAGGAACAATAAAATCTCTTTTAGTAGCTCTGCTGGCTTTAAGTGCTAGTTGAACTATAGCCTGGTTTTAACACAGAGATGCACTGGAGATCGATCTGCTGTTTGGGAATGAATGGCCCGAGAGTTTGCACAGACTGGTGTCAGGTATGTACAGAGCCACACAATCAGCCACAGAAAAGTACTCTACAGTACTTTTCAACCTTGTGAAATCCAAGCTTGACTCAGGAGAAAAGATCATTTGTGACAAGAGACTGCTCACTTTTCCAGTCAAGACCTGCTGCAGTTTCTGGAAAACAGCCCCACTAGAGAACAATACCTGAAAACCAAGGGTGAGGAAACAGAAATCATTGCAGATGGTACATCTGACATGATATGCAAAGTCCATTCAGCCTCAGTGTAGAAGGTATCATCCCATGGATGTTCACTAAGCATCAAAAGTTGTAATAGTCATGAGACACTGTACTTGTGCAGATAAGCTGGGGAGCTGAGAAGCTGATGTGGGTTAGTTCACTCAATCCCAGAGAGGAACATGAGCAGGACATCAAAACAGCCAAGAGAACAGGGAGGTCAAAGCCAGCTGCCTTCTACAATGGTGGTGAAAGACACAGGTCTCTGAGAAGGAGTCAAAGTCCAGCTATGAGATAACCACAGAAATAATGACCAGAAGAAGTAGACTAAACTGAATTATAATATGGGCCATAATATATAGCTTCATGTACTAGAAAGTAGGGGAAAGAAAACTAAGCCCAGGTCTAGAGAACTCACACAGCAGGTTGGCACCAATGCTACAAACAGGATCTAGCCAATCTAACATGGGCCTAAGTCTGTACTTTGAGAGACTAGCCCTTTTGAAGGGACTCCTTTGAAGTAAGCACCCACATTCCTCACCACAAATTGGAGGAATCATGTTCCTTCGCAGATTTCTGAGGGGAGATCAAATCTGCCTAATATATGTATTTGAATTTGTAAACCACTTGGGTAATTGCTCATAACATGCAAACTCACAGCTACCATCCCTGATGCCTCCAAACAGTCAGCAATGGCTTGTACCAATACTGACAGCGATCTAGGAATGGAAAGCAGCAGCTCATACCACAAAGGTGATGACTGATGGCTAAGGCAAACACCATCAGTGGGTAGAAGGCTTTTAGTGGTCAACTCTCCCTTATTTATTCACATTGTGTTAGCAGCACATGCAGAGGATGCCCACACACAGTTAATTCAGCACTACACTCTGACTAGAAAAACTATGTATGCTGCAGGTGAATAATGTTTTATATTAAAGCACAGAGTAAGAGGAGAGAGCCAGGCTTACCTCCCACGCACATATCTTGTGATATCAATATATGTGACTCACCCTTCAGCTGCTCCTATGAGAAACCAAGTGATATTTCATTAAAAAAAAAACCCTATCCAGAGACTTATTTTTCTTTAGAAAGAAATGTTATCCCATACTTCCTTCTTATTGCCTGCCTTTAGTTTTTTCTTTTTAATCGAGCTTTACCTCAAAGTAATGCATTCTGACCAAAGCTTTTCACACACTTCCAAATACCATACAGGTATGTGGTAGATTCAGCTTTCCTATCCATTTCCTTGCTTTATTTGCAGAAGCAGTTTACTGCTAGGAAAGACAGGGGTAGTTAACTATATCCACAGCCCTTCTGTGCTTTGCAAGACCTTCCATCCATATTCTTGTCTCTTCACAACTTATTCCCCTGCACCAAAACAACCCAGGCAAGAAAGGACTGTACCCTGGTTGTACCTCTCGCTGATCTCTGGCTGTTTTCCAATGCTTTGGATGTTGTTTTGCTTCCCATGGAAGAAAGAGAAAAAAGGTTTTTCTTACTTTACCACCATTATTGTAAAAGCTGCCAGGAACTCCTTTGTGGACTGTAAAATCTACTGCTTGTAGATGTGCAGTCAGAACCTGCAGTGATTAGTTATAGGGTGATTATCTGCAGCAATTGTGAGCTTGTTTCGGAGTCCAGTTTATTTTGTACATATTTGCAGCATTTTGGCAGGTTTTGCCAGTTGATAATTGGTGCTGATTAGTTCTCTGCTGTCCTGTCTAAAGACAGACAATGTGTGGGCTACTTGCCAAGGATACACTGATTGCCAAAAAAGAAAAGAAAAAAAAAAAAAAAGCCCCAAAAACTTAGCATGGGTTTCTGTTATTACTATTTACCCATACTTAGAGGAGAAGAGAAAGATTTTGGGAATGGGGGCTTTCTTATGGCTAAAAGATAATTCAGTATTTCTCCAGCTAGATTTGAGTGAGTTAGCACTATGGCACATGTCAATTATGTTCTCAAGTTTAGACTTTGCCATCACTGTTAACATTTTGCCTGGCACTTTGCTGAACTGCAGGGGATCAAGATCCTGGTTCCAAAGAAATTGCCAATCCAAGAGCTAAAATTGGAGAGACAAAACAGCATGACTGTCAGTAAGTGGGGCCACGTTACCAAGTCACCCTCATATTGCGAGATCGCAGCAGATGAGGAGTCCTTGGGCATGTGGAAGCTCATGGGTTTGGGCTGATCACAATATCACAGTACATTAGAGGTTGGAAGGGACCTCAAGAGATCATTGGGTCTAACCCCCCTGCCAAAGCAGGATCACTTAAGGGTATTCCACACAGGAATGCATCCAGGTCAGTTTTGAAAGTCTCCAGAGAAGGAGACTCCACAACCTCTCTGGGCAGCCTGGTCCAGTGCTCCATCACCCTCACTGTAAAGAAGTCTATCCTCATGCTGAGGCAAAATCTTCCATGTTCAAGATTGAACCTGTTGTTCCTTGTCCTATTGCTGTGCATCACCCGAAAGAGCTTGGCCCCTTCGTCTTGACACCCACCCCTCAGATATTTATACACATTGATGAAGATCCCCTCTCAGTCTTCTCAAGACTAAACTGATGAGAGGATCTGTGTGATGCTCTGAGCAGAGTGAGCAGGGCGAGTGCTTCCAGTGTCAGCATCAGTTTAATCTGTCTGTAGACCGGTGCTAGTGCTGCTGACCTGATGAGGAGACGTCCGCGCTGAGTGCGTGCGCTGGCTAAGGTTCCGCCGGGCAGCTGCGCTGAGCCCTTCGCTGCTCTCGCTGCTGTCACGGTGTCGCTGCTGTCGAGGTGTCGCAGCACACAACCCAAGGGAGCTCTGGCCAGCTGGCACGCTCGGTGGCAGTGCGAACCGCACGGCTTCCCTGCTGAAACTGAAAGCCGCTTACTATCATAAAAGCATTGGATGAAGACAGTGAGATTTGGCATCCGAGGCATTGCTTGGGTTGCTGGAAAGGCACAGGGAAATAAACCACTCACACTCCCACCTGCTCCTCGCTGTCGCAGCACCTGCGTAGGAAACGCAGCCGGTCAGACAAACCACCACATCTAAAGCGACAAGTGACCACAGGAGAGAAATAACCACAAGGAATGTTATCTTATTTTCTCACTATTTTTGCGGTTCTGCCATGAGGTGACCGGAGCCCCGGCGGGGGCAGTGGCCGGGCTGGGCGATGCCACCTGCGCTCGGCGACGCGAGATGGCAGCACCGGCTCACGGCTGGGCGGCTGCCGGAGCGGTCACTCCAGCTCCGTTCCTTTTGTTAAATGTGTTCTACACCTCATTTTCCAGACGTTTTGTGAAAATCCATGTTCACAGCAGAGGGAAGAAAAGGCTCCCCCCCCCCCCCCCCCCCCCCCCCCCCCAGTTTCTAATTGTGCTGGGGTCATGTTCCGAGCTCAGTTAGAGCTCTGCTCCAGTCAGTAATGTCACTTAGAAGTAAGATAGTTAGACACCGAATTAAAATCCCATTCAGGAAAGCCTCTCAGCTTCAAAATGCAGCTATCAGGGGGACTCGGCGCTTGTCAAGTACTGTATACGAGGTAAATGTGACTAAAAATCAAGGATGTATTACTGATGGGAGAGCACAGAAAACATTGCTGCTCCTAGGGAGGGCAGCAAGAAAAGCTGCAGGAGCTGATCCTAGCCCAGTGTTATCTTCCTTGTGCCTCTTGTGGGAGGGACTGCTGGTTTAATTGTTTGAATTAAATTCTATTTTTCTCATACTTCAGATCTTATTGCTGTGTCAGAGAAGACATGTATCCACCGACTTCAGTGGAGTTTGGCCCATGCTTCCATAACAGTATTCAACTGCAATACTGTGTTTCATTGAGGAACGCTTGTCTCATTGGAAGGGCATGTCACAATATGTTGTATCATACAGCTATTTCCAGCACAAACAACTCAACCATCTTGCAGGGGCTGAATAAATCTTTAGATCAAGTTTACCTCCTGAATGACCCATAGATCAGTGCTGAGCTCTGCTGTAGCGCACAATTATTTATTCATGATGTTTCCTCCATTCTCCTGACACAAGAAAGATTTAAGGAGCCATTAGGGTGTTTATGGAGGTGTTAACCAATTAAAAACTCAAGGTTGCATGCTACTTCTTCTGAGCAACAAAATAAATAAAAAAATCAGGAGAATGATTGATACAGTTAATATATTTATTGGCATTAGTACATTCTCTTTTATTGCTGGGATCAGGGTAGCGTCATTCATCATAAAGACAGCATAATTGTCTTTGAGTGTTATAAAAGGTGAAATTCATTCTCCTGGAAATTAAAGAGAACATTGCAAAGCTTCAGTTTTAAAAAAGGGGGACCGAACGATACAGATGATAAAATGTACTTGCTTTAAATTTCTGTCCATAAACCTGGAATAAAGCTATTGAGAATTAGTCTGAGATGAAGACTGTAATGCAATAACCTGAAATTAGTTTAGGTGTTCCTCTAATCTTGTTTCTCATAGTGTAGGACTATTCATCATAAAATCTGTTTTCCTTCATTGGCAGTATTTCAGCTGTCTACTCACTGAATGAAAACAGTAAAGGGGTGAAGACATCAAATGAAATATATGTTATTTGTTCTAGCAGAATTAGCTCATTGTCGGCAAAGCAAAGCAGATGGAGCAGCATCTTCTACCTGGTTTTTGTCCCCACACTCAGAACCACTCTGATCCCTTACTTCCCTTTCTCATATGCAAGTTTGGGTTTAGGAAAAGGCCTTGACACTCTAATAAAGTGTCACTATCATGGGATTTAGACTTAGATTTTTATCTCCCTTGGTAGATTCTTATCTACAGAGGGACTCTGAAGACCTCTTTGACATTCCTTTGAAGATCAGTTCTGCCACTCTTGTCTGCAACAAGTCTGTGAGTCCAGAATGGGTCCTCTCCCAGTAAGATGCTGCCTGAAAAATGGGATGCAAAAAGAGACAACAGGGGGGGAAAGGCTGAAGAATTTTCCTGTGGGGCCTACAGCCTGCACTATAACTACATTTTCATTCTTGCTTGAGCAAACTTTTCCAGATATGTCTCATGCTTTCACCTTGTTTGGTTTGAAGTGTCATTCATATAAGTTACCCATGGGGAGGGAAGTTCCCACTGCAAGATGGCCAGCATAGCTTTTCATATTATAAATTGAGGTGGACATTCCCAGTTGACTCAGAGGAGCTATTCTTCTGAATTAAACAGTAGCTCTATATGCCTGGCTTAATCCAAGTGTGTTTAACCTTTAATTTCATGTAAGCCCCAATGTTCCCAAAAACGAAACTGTCAGTGCATATCAGAGAAACTAGGCAGTATCAATAAATACCAAAAGAAAAACACAAAAGGATTTTCTTTGATCATTATTTGGAAACATTTTGTGCTTACCTTTAATTTCCTCTCCCAATTTGAAAAAGCAAGTTCAGGTTATAGCTCTCTGTTAGAACAATAATTAAAACAATCTAGTCTGTGCATATGCATTGTTTAGGTACAGGACATTGATTATGTGTTAAGGAACCAACTGAGGTTAAACCTGCAAGCGAACAGCCCTTATATTCTTCAGGAGGCAAAAAATCCTGTTAAACATAGCATGGTCAACCCAAATCTGTACTTCTCATTGATTTCTACTTCTTTGAAGGTATTAAGAGAAGT
This sequence comes from Dryobates pubescens, assembly GCF_014839835.1. NCBI lineage: Eukaryota > Metazoa > Chordata > Aves > Piciformes > Picidae > Dryobates > Dryobates pubescens. The sequence continues at coordinate 12,814,156 of NC_071625.1, read as the reverse complement.
GAGTTCTCCTGTCATAAAGTACAGCTTTTTAAACACTTCTGTGAGGGGTTCTGTGCCCTGTAGATATTCAGAGATAAACCAAAAACATCAGACCGAAGTTGCTTCTCAGCTCACTGCAGTGTGCTCCAATGGGCCTGACCAGCTGAAGGAGACAGGGGCACTGCCCAAGCATCCAGCCCCTAAGCCAGAAATGGCAAAAGGAATGCAATGCCACTGGCATTTCCCTCAGGAAATTCCCCTCACTGATCATTGTGCTTCCACTCTTTGGATTTGAAGTGGGGCCAGGCAGGCCAGCTGGACTGCCTAGTCCCTTGCCACAAAGCAGATAATGTATCAAAGCCACACACTGAGTCTGCTCCTAGGTTTATCTTTACATGTAACTGAGAAGTGTAAGTGGAGTGTCTCCATGGATGCACCAGAGAAGGCCACAACATTTTACTCCTTAAGGTAAAAAGGGGACAAAGAGGACAGTCTCTCTTCAGAGCTAGAGGCAACTAACGTAGAGGGAGCAAAAAGGAAATCAGACTGTGTTCCCCCTCTGAGACAGTCAACATTTTGTAGACATACAGAAAAATCTCAGTGAAGACTCAAAAAGGAACTAAATCTATGGCCAAGACTTTCCCTTTCTAAGAAGATCTGGAGTAACTGCATTACCCAGTGCAGCTATTCCAGGTTTTAGCACATCCAGTCTCTGACTAAACAAGGACTCTGCAGCTGTCCTAGGCAGGATAATGATTACAAGAGATAATCTTCATGTTTCAAGAAGCACTGATGACAGAAATCAGGAAGAAATGCCTTCTCTCTCTCTCCTGCAGTAGCCAGAGTATTTCAAAGCTATCCAGACGCATTATGAGAACTTTATGTCTTTCTCTAAAACAAATGGTGGAAAGTATTGTCAGAGAAAGCACAGATGGATTGTATTTCTCTCCACCATATATCACTATGGTTAGCTGGAGATTGAATTTCTCTTTTGTATTTAGGCAATCTTGCCTTTATTTCCCTACTAATAGCAGCTGGAGGGAAAACACTATAAATCTGTTTATTATGTATGCACCACATGATTATTCAGTACTTATAAGCAGCGCTAGTTCTGCTGTTGTTTAAATCAAGGATTCGACTCAGTATTAGTTAACAAAGTCAGGATCTGTTTGATGGTCTTCCCCCCTGCTCAGTGATCACAAAGGCACAGAAGTGTAGAGCAGGGGGGCGGAAAGGTTACAAACACTGGCAGTGTTTCATATTGGCTATTTTACTGCCTGGGTGTTTGTGCTCAGTTCTTTGCAAACTCCTGAAGATATACACCCCAATCCATCCCAATCACCAGGCAAGGCTAAGCTAACCTTGACAAAGCTGCATCCTTCGGTGCCAAATTTAAAGTTAGAAGAATGGAGTTTCTTCTCACTCTACTTAGCAATTTCTTTTCTAAATCTGCCACCTTTAATAGCCAGCACACAACAAGATTTCCACCTGTAGACATTAACAGGAGGGAAATGGACAAAGCAAAGCAAACTCAGCTCTGAAAGCACTTTGGCTTCACTCAGAGAAGAACCAAGAAGGATGTTTGAGTCATGATTGAACAGAAGAGCTCAGGCATATGTGCTCTGCCTCTGACATCGATCATGTTCTTTTTGTTAAAACTCAAAGCAATATAGTCAGTAAGCTTTTTGTGAACCCTGCCAGGCAGAAAATATATACCTTCAGTTGCTTTCATTATAAATCATTAATTACCCCTCCCAGCTCAACCCACATGCTGGCTGCTGATTATTCAAGTTCTGTAATGGTTTCAGTTCCTTAACACTCACCAGCTATTAATGTAAAATAACAATAACCACTTGATAACCACTTATTACCAAAGAAATAGATTAATGGCAATTTCAGGAAACTTTCTCTTCAGAGACATCCTAAGAAGTGCTGTCTTGTGGGACACAAGTGGTTAAAAATCTGGATGCTTGTGATGATGGCCATTAAGTTACATTTCTCTGTGTGTGTTTGCAGACAATACTCAATGCTATGAGATTGTGACATCCTTGTCAAGAGCCTCTAGGTGCTGCCATAGTACAAATAAACAGGACTGGTGTGCTGTATTTGATTGTTTGGAGGAGAAAGTAATCTTTGTTTTCAAGTAAACTGCTGTTCTGGCAGGGTTTAGAATAGATGCTGAGAAACAGTATTTTCCCTTTGCAATTCTTTGCTCACCTGTTTAATTGAAATAATCTATCAATTAAAACAAGCAAGCAAAGAATTTCCATTCACTGACATCCCTTCTGAGATGAGAAACCACTTAAATACATGGTAAGTGGAAGTGCCAGTATATATATATATATATATATATTTTAATCATAGGAATGTTAAACAAATGAACTCTTAACATGCAGCGTCAATTTGCTTTCTTTCCTCACCTACTCAGTCCTGTACACACACAGAGATTTGGCCTGCTCTAATTCTTGCAGGGAAGTCTGCCTCTCTCCCCCACAGTTTAAAATAAAGGTCAGCAACTAGGACTGGAAGATGATGGAAATCATACCACACTAGAAACTGAGGTGGCTTAATGCACCTGTTTAAAAACCATCTTCTAGTGGTGTTTGTCACTTGCAGACCAAAGACTTTACCAAAAGAAAAAGAAATCTTGCCCACCAGCAGCTCCCAGGGATTTTGCTTCAGTGTCCTCAGCTCTCAGATGAGACAGCAGAACTTCAGAGAAAATGTCCTGATTTACACAGAGGGGTTGGTCCAAAAGCACTGCTCAGGGAACACAGTGCTGCCCTGCATTTGGGTGCAGCTATGCACCAGATCTAGGGATTCAGTATCCACCCCTGTGATCTATGGTTAGGCTTGTCCCCTTGCTCTCATAGATAAGCACACAACAAATCTGCAGGACTTTTTTCTGTATTAGAAAACTCTGACCTGGTTTGCGTGTGCACCAGTCATAACTGTAACTGCAGCAGCAAAGCCTCAAAGTTGCTAAGGCTGGGTGAATTACAGCACACCAGCACCAGACTGTCCAGCCTGAAGGCAGTGTCACCATGCCTTGCTCTGACCTCGGCACTTTCACTTCCAGAAAGGTTCCCCAGAATGAGCTGGCAGTTTCACGTGGGAAGGGCTGGTTGCAGGGACTGTTCCTCACTGGCACTGTTATTATTTATGGTTTGGTGATGTGGAGAGGAGTGCCTTGTTTCTAATTTGAATTCATCTCCCTCCTGGTAAAGCCTCTCTCTGTGAGATTTAAGAGCCTTTTGCAGCCTGCTGAGAAGATGGGTGTAAATTTGGCCTTGAACAGGAGTGAACTTCAACAGCTGCTGTTGTGCCTTCCTAGGTGGCAACTTAAATTCTTCCTCTCCACATCGGAGCTCCTATGTCTGAAGGGACAAGGTCAGCAACTATGGCCAGGAATTGGCAGTGCAAATGTTGGCAGGACAGAAAACTTATTTCTTTATATTAATGCCTGAGAAAGATACTTGGTTCTCTCATGCCTACTAACACAAGGAATATCATTATTAAATTAAGTTATCCTTATAGTTATACCCCCAAAATTAAATTAGACTTAGAAAAACTTATTCTAACTCCTTACTTATCTTTACCAGCCTAACTACAATGTGTCCATGCAGAAGATAAATGTTGTTATTATTTAAAATTCCTAGCACCAACTCCCAAAAATGCTGACAAGTCACTAATCCCAAGGAAATGTTTGGTAGTTAATTATAAGTGAAGCATGCAGAAGTCATCCAGTAGATTGCAATCAACAAGATTCACTGAACAAACACTTTGTTCCTCATCACCAAGGAGACAAGTTGTTCTTTGACCCTTCCTCCTCCTTCTCTCAACAGGACATTGGGATAATGATGAGCATAAAACAAATGAAGCTTCAGCCCCCAGAAGCAAATAAATCATCTTTCAGAGCTGAGCACTTGGAGATAGACATTTCCATTTTTTCAGAGCTGTCCTGCTGGCCAGGGAGGAGTTTTACCCATTTTACCTCACCTTGAATTGAATACTGAACAAACTGAAACAAGCTCCCACTAAGCAAAGGGAGCAATGATGCGCTCACTGACATGATGGGATGCCCACACCACATAGTATGGAGCTGGGAACACCCCACTGATCTTGAGAGACCTTCTGCTTGCCACAGACCTTCTGTGAACTGTGGAAAAGGAGAAGCCCCTCAGCAGGGTCTATTTCCTCAGCATCAGGAGAGAATGCTGGAGTGTAGTAAGACAGCTCTGCAAGTCAGAGGTGGAGTTGAGACAGGTTCCATGTGGTTGCTACAGAGATGTCAGTGTGGTCCCAGTGCTGACATAAAGGGTAGCCAGCTCTTGCACACAGGGAGACATCTCCTCCTCCTTACTGATGTTAGCTGGTGCCACAAGGAGCAGCACAAGCTCTTCAAAGGAGCTCACAGTAGAAGGAGTGAGGGAAGAAGGAAAAGGGCCAGAAATTAAGCTACCATCTCTGTCTTATCTTCCCATAAACCCTCCCAGAAAAGTGTAATTCTCCAGTAGGTAAAGTCAGCCCAGAGAACACCCAAGGTGCTCATCAAATTTATTGATGGCCAACAAAGCAGACTTTCATGAACTGTAGTAAACTAAACCAGTTCTTAAGAATGATGTCTGGAGGCAATGGTTATCTCCATGTGTCTCTGTGCAGGTTTAGCAGGCACACGGGGCTTGCTCATCATCACCAACATGATCTCAGAGAGGGTGGAGCAAAGTCAAAGACTCCATATGGGACCTTGGGAAAGAAATTAATGGGGCATTAAGGTTGTTGTCATGCCACAAAAGCAAAGGTTAATGAGAACAGCCAGCCATGGTTAGGACACCTGTAGATTTAGCAAGGAAAAAAACGAGCAATAGATGGCCAAACAGTGGACCCATAAAACTTTCATTCATGAATTTCTGTTACAGAGGTCCTATCTCCTCTGTTGGCCACACTTAGGCATGCTGTTTGGTTTGGGGTTTTGCAGGGAACAGGAGTTTCAAGATTCATTGTCCAAGACTGTAAAGATGTATCTCATCAAAGCATCTCTGTGTCATGATTTTATGTCAGTGCCAACTGCCAATCTCTGCAGACCAGTCTTGCACCTTGGCTTTTTCCTTTTAGTACTTTTTTTCCCCAGCACAACAGGCCTAGCACAGAAAACATTTTTTTTTCCCCTGAGACTAATTTTATTTCTTTAAGCAGCATCATTAGCAACCAAAGATGCTGTTGATCATGCTGGATGTGCTTTGGGGAAGGAAATTTCAATGCACTGTTGGTATAAAGTGAGGACAGTATTTATTAACTCAGCTGAGCCCCTTCACCCAGTGGAAGCTGGATTGCCTGACATGCCATAAATTACAGGGAATGGGGAGTTCAGATGCTGAAGTTATTTTGTTCCTGTTGGATATTGCAAATGGGGCTACATTTCATAATCCTCCAAGCTTCAATCAACAACTTCCCCAGCAAACTGGTCTTGCATTTCTAATGATAAAGGCAAGAAGTCAGGGCTTCCAGCACATTTGTGTCTAGCACACTTTCTTCTAAGAAAAATGATATGATTTCCAGGCACATTCATGAGTCAGATTTAAATCATTTTTTCACTAGAACATTTAAAATATATTGTTATAGAATTGCACAATTGCAAAGCATTTCAGTCAGAACTAGTTTAGGGATGCTCTGTACAGGAAAATATTTTGGTTTCACTATTCAGCTTCAAATGGATTTTCCTGCTATTATCCCAAACAAATAACTAATGTGGGGGGGGGATGAAAAGCATGCTTTGGGTGGAACAAAGGCTTTTTCAGGTACCACAATTCCATCTCTGTACTCTCCTATTATTATTCTATTACTTGTGATTTTTCTCCCATCAATAACACTCTCTGGTCTGTAAGGTAGTAGCATTATTTTCCCAAATGCTTTTTATCCGAGTAAAGATAAAATGCACTGGAAAACTGAGAAATGAAGTTTTATCTGTGTGGAGTTTTGGGGAGGAGAAAGATCTGTTCTGTTTAGATATAGTCACTGAGAATAGACATAAAAATACCTCCCCTGACATTTATCATGGATATTTTTTTGTTTGTTTAGTGTTATAGAAGACTAACTAAGGCATAAACATCAACTATGAGAACCTGGAGTTCTGAGGTCTTTCTCCATCAAAATGGACAAAAAAGACTTATGGCAGCTAGGGAAGTGAAGAGCAAGACCAGCATATCATTACTGACACAGAATATCTGTAGAATAGCAAGTATATGACAGAGAAAAACTGCTGCAGTGGTGAAAGGGGGGAAAAAAAAGTTGAATATAACAGTGTGCAGAGGAAGTTAATATCCATGGAGAAGAGTGATATGTTTAGACTGACAGCTGAGAAAGACAGTTTTGACAGATACATATTAGATGAATTAGAATAGGGTGATGCAAGTATATATGGGTTGTTGGGTTTTTTTAAACCTTCCTTTTTTTACTTACACTATTTTTCAGCTAAGCATAATCTTCCCTTACACAACATTTACAATCTCAGCTACAGTTGAACAAGGCTCCCACCAGGCTCTGGACACAGGTGAGGGCTTAGAACATATTTTTTTGATGCTGGGCAGTAAACAATTTTGCACTGCTATCTCCAAAGACAGCATGGATTTGCACTCAAACCCCTGAAATATGAGACTTGTGGCAAACATCTTAGTGATGCTTGTGTAACCCAGTAATATAGCAGCTATTCATGCCAAGTCTCACTAGTATCACCAGAAAAGCTTAACAAAGCCGATTGTGTGATGGATTGCTGATCTCAGCTCTGTAACCCAAAGAAATCTTCAGAAACAGTTATTTAAAGTCAGGAATCATGTACTTCCTCTTGGACTTCATGCTAGAGCTTCATCTGACAAGAGATAACACAGATTTATCATGAGGAAGTAACAAAATTTGCCTTTCCTCAGTGAGGAGACAAGATACCAGTTTTACCCTGAGGACTGGTCTTCCCAAAAATGTCTTCATTGCTAAGCAGAACTGCTGAGATCTAGGAGGCAGAGATGTATTCACCATGACAGGTGTTTGTTGCACTTGTCAGCATCCACATGCCCCTAAGCATCTGCAGGTCTCCCATACAAGCACTGGTGTTGGATTTCTGCATGTGCTCTTCTTGAAACTGCTGGCACAGAAAGCCTTCCTGAAGTGAGGGATTCTGTACAGCTCTGGAGAAAGGCAAACCTGCAATAGTTGGAAATCACTCCAGTTATGCCTTCTAGAGGTTCTTACAGTCAAAACTTTCCCTGAAATATAGTAACACATTTTGCTTGCACTGAGAAGAGAAATAGAGCCACACTTCCATTTTCATAGCATTCAATCCATTTAACTGAATTCATTTAGAGACAGATGCTACACATCCAGCTATAGATAGAGCTGCTGTGTGCAGTGCAGGCAGCAGTGTAGCTTTTCTCCTGCCCACCTGATACTGCCCAGCTCTGCCAGGTGTGCCACACTTACTGAGCTCACCATTGTCACTCATTGTCATGTGCTGAAATTGTGTCCCATTTAAGTTACAGAGGTATCCTGCCATCCACATCAGTGTCTCCAGCACTTCCTTCTGCATCTTGAATGGGCTCTTGTCCCACTGCCTGAGTCCCAGTTCCCAGTGAGCCCCAGTTCCCAATGCACCCCAGTTCCCAATGCTTATATCTGAGATCTCTGAAATTCCTCTGAAACACTGTGTTTGCCTAAAGTCATTTGTTTAAACTGCTCCATATGCTTACAAACCAACAAGTGAAGAGAATTAGGTGCAAAATTCAGAGCATATCTGAGCTTCTGCAAAAAAAAAGAGTAAGAGTGGATGAGGTCAAGAAAAAAACAAAAGTGATGCCATTGGATTATGGTAGGAGCTCAGATCTGTGACTGCTGAGGAGGTGCACCCTGGGAGATCACCTTCCAAGCCTTGCTCTTAAGAGTTCGCCCTTGCTCTTAAGAGTTCACCCTTGCTCTCTGGAGCTAGGAAGCCCCTTCCAGCCTTGTGTCACTGAGTGGTTAGGTCCAGAATTCTGCTCTGAGATCAGCCTGCTATATATGGCTGGTCCCAAACCTTGCAGGCACACTCCTTGCTTTCACCTACTGCCTTAAGCCAAACTGTTGTGTGCTGCTGGGAGAGTTGACATTCATGGATTCATAGAATGGTTTGGGCTGGAAGAGACCTTGAAGACCATCCAGTTCCAACCCCCTGCCAGCTTATGCTTATGCTGTTTGACTGGAAAAATCAAACTATTCCAAACGAATTTTCTCAGCCAAGGGGATATAGGATCTGCCTGAAGGACTTCTATTTACATCCTTATCAGAGTGTAATTTGGGGAAATTTTCCTTTCAAATTTCTTTTTCATGGTGCTATCATTTCAGGCTTCTCCTGGTCACAATGATCTGTTAGAGGGTAGGAGAGCTCTGCAGAGGGACCTCGACAGGTTGGACAGATGGGCAGAGGCAATGGCATGAGATTTGGCTGCCCGGGGAGATGGTGGAGTCATCATCATTGGAGGTGTTTAGGAAGGGACTGGATGTGATGCTTGGTGCCGTGGTTTAGTTGATTAGATGGTGTTGGATGATAGGTTGGACTCAACGATCTCAAAGGTCTTTTCCAACCTGGTTAATTCTATTCTATGCTAATCAAATGATGCAGAGACAATACTTCTCAGACCATGTCCAACTTCCCTTTACCTTGTTTAGATCAAACCGGATCTGTTCTCTCATTCTTCCAAATTCTGGGCCTGTAAAATAGTTTTTGCATGTTGCTTCTCCATTCCTTCTTTGCTAGGATTTTCCCATGGCTGTAATTCCATCTCATGCAAGTAATACTTAGCAGACTTGCCCATCTTTCTTACTGTTCCACAGTGCTTGCATTCAAATTGCAGATTATGCAGGTTGAGAGTCTCCATTTTTTGTGTCAATCTTTCCAAACTAAATCTGGAGACAGAGACCTTTTTAGGAAATAGCTGATTCCATATTCGCTGAACTTACACATTTCAACTTACAAGCTTTTTTCTTTTTCTTTTTTTTTTTCTTTTCAGTCAAGGGCATTGAGAACTGTGGTTCCCCAGCCACAGTAGTGTGGACAAAAAAAAAAAACCAACACCCAAACCCAAAATAACAATAATTAAAAGTCTATCTGTAAATTAGATAGCATACAAAAACTCTGCTTGCAGTTTTATTTCTCTTTTTTGTGGTCAGCTTTACTGGTGGTTACACTATGAATGCTCTGCCATTGTATTAATAGTCTTAAGAGTGATGATATGCTTTTAAGTATAACCCTGGCTCATGGTATTTATAGACACAAAACCTTCCTAAACTCTCTAGACGTCAAAATTTCCCCCCACACAGATACACGAGCAGAGACTTTCCAGCATGTCATGCTGGGCATTCAGGGATGTGTACAGTCTTGAGGCACAACTAGAACAGATATTCTGCTTGCCAAATAGCACCCTAATGTGCAAACTGAGGCTTAATGGCTGCACTGCAGTAGAACAGCACAAGTTGCTGTATTTTAATTGCCCCTTATTTAGGAAAAGGCACAACATAATGAAGCACTTGGATCCTGGCCATGACTCCAGTCTCCTGTGTGGTTCTGTCCTCAAAACTGGATATCAGATCTCAGAAACTCATTCTCTCTCTGTATCTTCTGGGGGAAAAAAAGACACAGGGGAAGATTTTCAGGTGTTTGTGGGTACACAGGGCACAGAGAACTGCACAGGCATCACCTGCATCTGCAGACAGTTGCTCTGCACATGTTTCATGAAACTGCTGATTACTTACCCACAGTTGAAAAGACAGTCTATACTTTTTTCCCATGTATCTTACTCTATGATACATGGTCCTTTCAGTATCATACACACATCCTTTCAGTGCAGGGGATTTACAATGTCCCTTGCTGAGGTTTCACAAAGTAAAATGCATCTGTCTCCATGTGCCAGACAGGTTCCTGCTCCTACAGGGTGGTCAGCGGTTAGGCAGTGCTCATCCCTTTTCTGTCTTTCTGCATTGGAGACTTTTGTTGCCTGAACTCAAATTCTCTTGTCGTGGTCTCCCCAAGCCCTTTTTGACCTGAAGACCAGATGAGTGTCCCCGTGCCTGCAGGCACTGTGGAGATTTCCTTTCCAGTGCTGTGACCTTCTCTTCTCTGGAGACTTTCAAAACCCACCTGGATGCATTCCTGTGCAGACTGCCCCGGGTGATCCTGCTTTTGGCAGGGAGGTTGGACTCAATGATCTCTGGAGGTCCTTCTAACCTCTAACGTTCTGTGATTCTGTGTGCTTTTGTGTGATTCTGTGACCTCTAACATTCTGTGATTCTGTGATTCTGTGACCTTCCTTCCCAGGCATTGTACAATGTAAATTGTGCACTACAGTTTATGAAGGGGGGGGTGGGGGGTGGATGAGTGTGTGTGTGTGTAAAGAAGTGCAAAACTGAGACAAATCCAAATTATTAATTAAACCTCCTAGTGACCATGGGAAGCAAGTGGTTATTAGCCTAACTGAGGGACAGGAAAATTTAAGCAGTCTCCCAAGGTGACTCTGTGGAAGAGATTAATGAATAATCTTATACCTCAAACCTGAGTTCTCTTTTCCAGACCACTTTTGCCTCTTGAGATCTGTAATAAAGCAGCATCAGAATTATGGTGTGGGATTCTATTAATAACCACTAGTCAAAAGTATGGCACATATAGCAATAACAGCTGGGGGAAAATTTAATAATTTCCTTTTTAATGCATTTCCTTCTGTACCACAGTGTTGATATTAATTAAAAGGGACCCTTGAGCAATGCAGAATAATAAAAACCTCAGTCAATCATAGCTAAGAATATGCTAAAACTTAATGTGTTAAACTTTAAGGCATGGCTTTTGGTTTAGGCTGAGGGGGTTTTCTGCTTTTTGTTGGTCTGGTTTTAAAATTCACATTTCCTGGCAAGTCAGCTGAGTCACCTGAGGGGTCTCAAATCCAATCACAGAGTGATTTCTTCAAGCTTTGCTGTCTTGTTATTTTTTAACTCCCTATCAAATGAATTATATGGAGCTTTACGTATATTACAGTTTGCTGATGCAAGTAATTTCAGAGGGGTTTGGCAAAACAAAGCTCCAGTGAAAAATGTTCTTAGTTACTGACTAACATAAAAGAGACACAAGTATTTTACCATTGCTATAAATTGTGAGTTAATTTTTGTACCCTGCTGAAGTGAAAATAATATTATTTCATATCCCAGGCCCATCAGCAGCCATGGCTGTGCAGTGGTAGGGCAGATTGTCTGCATCTCCTTCATCATCATCATCAACTTCAGACTCACAACTGATTCAGAGCTGTAGCCTACCTTGGGGGCCTCTAGAAGAGCAAACTTTCTGACAGACCATCAGCTCATAGGCACTCTGATCTTCCTCCTCTAATTTGTGATCCAAGGTGGACCAAAAGCTTCCCTAAATCAAATGAACCTGCCCTTCTCTCCATCTCATCCCTCTCACTGCTCGCCATGGTCACATTTCACAGATTCTGTGGTGCATCCAGAAGCTCTAAAGGTGTGATACTTACTAAAATGTCTTTGCTTTGGCAGAATATTGCCTTGGCCTGCACATAAGAAGGCAGCAACAGCACAATCTCTTGGGATGCTCTTAGAGATGTATTTTTATTCCTTTTCCTCCTTTGTCCTCAAGGCAAGAACATTCATGCAGTTATGCTGATGTGGTTCACAGTGGTATCTAAGGACCTCCTGCACTGAGGAGCTGTTTATTTAGCTCACTGCAGCAGCTCATTCTTGCTTCTTCATGCTGATCCTTTACAACAGGGAAAGTATGTCACCATCACTGGAGGTGTTGAAAAAGAGACTGGATGAGGTACTTGGTGCCATGGTTTAGTTGGTTAGATATTGTTGGATGATAGGTTGGAGTTGATGATCTCAAAGGTATTTTCCAACGTGGTTAATTCTATTCTATTCTATTCTATTCTATTCTATTCTATGCTATGCTATGCTATGCTATGCTATGCTATGCTATGCTATGCTATTCTATTCTATTCTATTCTATTCTATTCTATTCTATTCTATTTCCATTCCTTTCTATTCTATTTCCATTCCATTCCATTCCATTCCATTCCATTCCATTCCATTCCATTCCATTCCATTCCATTCCATTCCATTCCATTCTGTCAGCTTTTTAGAAGTGTAAATTTTCAGAGACAGGAATCTAGGAGAATTTAAAACCTGCAGCACTATACCAAACATGCAGAGATACAGATATAATAGCTCAAGTGATGACTGGACTCCTCCCAATTTCAAGTGAAATGCAGGCACATATTTTACACAAATGTACTGCCATGACAGAATGAAACAGAGCTTCTAAAACTTAGGAGGATTATCTGCTCTGGATGCTAAGACTAGACAAAATAATTCTCTGTACTCATTACTCTATATTACTGTTTCAAATTTCTGCATAATTCTTTAGGTGTAATTTCAATTTGATAGAAAAGAGGAAGAGTCCCTATTTCCATCTCAGTTCCTCCAGATATAGTTTTTCAAACATATTAGGCCTCTGAGAAAGAAATAAACTTAAATCAGAGATTAATAGCTCATGGAGAAATAAAGACCCTTTTTTTCCAGATGATATCCTCAATAACTCATTCAAATATTTTTCTTTTTTCTCTTCTTTTCTCAAGCAGACCAGCTGCACTGATCCATTTCCAAGTTAAGCTCTACCCACAAACATGACAGATGAACTAAGGGAAGGAAGTGCTTTTTCTAGTAATTTGAATTCTACACAACCTATTGTTCATGAAAGTTCAAGTAAACTCAAGAGCAACCTCTTAAATCCCAAAGCACAGCAAGTGTAAACATAACAAAATGGGAGAATTAATGGCACAGTGATACCACATCCAGTTGTTCATGAACCTGACACAGCCTGCCCTATAACTCCATGGAAATCACTCCATGAATGAAGCTTTATTAGCATATGCATACATTTCTGAGGTGATAAACATGACCAGAAGAGAAGACAGAGGACCTCTGGACCCATGAGAATTGTGCTTCATTCTGGAGTGGCCGCTGAAGACCAGGTGAGATATCCAAAACAAGATGTCTGTGTTTAGGCAAGGCAATGGCATCCTTCATATTCTCATGGGTGATCATGAGTTATTTTTCCACATTCCTCTGCAATCCATGTTTCTACGGCTAAAGACAAAGATCTCTTCTTTTCTTCCTTCCTTCCTTCCTTCCTTCCTTTCTTTCTTTCTTTCTTTCTTTCTTTCTTTCTTTCTTTCTTTCTTTCTTTCTTTCTTTCTTTCTTTCTTTCTTTCTTTCTTTCTCTTTCTTTCTTTCTTTCTTTCTTTCTTTCTTTCTTTCTTTCTTTCTTTCTTTCTTTCTTTCTTTCTTTCTTTCTTTCTTTCTTTCTTTCTTTCTCCTTTTTTTTTTTTTTTTAACATCTACATCATTATCCACCATTTTTCATTAAAATAATTTCAGAAAAGAAATTATAGGGGATGTAAGATGCACAGCCAAAAAATTTCTCATCTCAGGTCTGGTGTGAATTATTTGTTCTTGTATCTAATTTGAGCTCTAGGATCCTTTCAGCAGCCAAATGTGTTAAGCAGTTAAAAAATCAATAGACTCCTGCTGGGGAGTAAGTCTCTTCCCATCTCCTGTGCTGATTTATTCTGTAACCTCTGACAAGACTACTTTCCACTTGTTTCCCACTTTGTCTGCATCTGAAACTGTTTGCAATAATGGCCTGAAAAGTGCAATGGCAATTTCCAGTCCTGGGAAGCAGAGTCCACTTCACTCATCATGCACTTCTTCCAGCCTCCGTGGCTTCCAGCAGTGGCAGATAAGAGATATTTGGCTTTGGTTGTCCTACCCTTTCCCACCATGCCCAATGCTTTCTCTGGAAAGCCCCATGAGAGCCACAGGGCAGCATAATGCAACTGAGGAGCATGCTCTGGGGGTATCTTCCAGTGAGACCTCCTTCCCCTGCCAAGGCCCAGTTAAACTATGATCCCAACAGGCATTTGTCAGCACAAAACTTGCTACAGAGCTAACCAGGACCCATATATACCCTGTATGTATATAATTTACAGCCAAATCTGTATTTCTGTATTTAAGTATATGGGTAACTGCAAGCCTTTAGAATTACAATATTTCTGAGAACTGACAGATATGTTAAAAATTGGGATTGTTTACATGGATCCCTGTGTAAGATCGTAAACTAGTTTCTTTCCAGACTTAATATTGCATCATAATCACTAACAGTTAGCCCCCATACTGTTTGGGCTGCAAGAGAGCTTATTTGCCACCTTTATGGCTTCCATCAACAGTAAGGGTAAGAGCAGTAATTTTAATTAAAAGTTTATATGCAAGCATCTCTCCAATTTCTGTGTGACAAATGGTTCTCCTCACCCTATGGATTTTCCTGCTGCTGGTCAGAACAAAATGCCTGCCTTTCAAAAAAAGGACACATTTTGGTCAAAACACACAGAGGAAACAGTGATTCACACAGCTTAACCATGGGCTTCTGTGCAGGAAGCAAATTTCTGTCTGCCCTTCTTTCTACCCTGACTTTCCCTGCTTAAGGCTTCAATTCGCAGAAGATTCTGTTTGTGTCCTGGGTTCACCTAGGACAAAGTTACTTTCTAACAGGAGGTTTGGAGAAGGCACAGCCAGGATAGATGACCCAAACCAGCCAAAGGAATATTTGGTACCATATGATGTCACTCAGTATAGAACCTGGGGAGCTGGCCAGGAAGCAGGAGGAATCACAGCCTGGAAATGGGCTAAGCATCAGGTTTCAGCTGGTGAGCAGTTGCATTGTGCATCACTCACTTTGTGCATTAGTAGTATTAGTATTTATTTGTATTTGTATTAGTGTTAGTATTAGCATTTATTACTATGTCAAGCTCAACAGGGCTCTGGGCAACCTGATCTAATGGAGGAGGTCTCTGCTTACTGCAGGGGTACTGGAGTAGATGACCTTTAGAAGTCCCTTTCAACTCAAAGCATTCTATAATTCTATGATTAGTATTAGTATTATTTCTGCTCTCACAGAATCACAGAAACATTCAGGTTGGAAAAGACCTCCCAGGATTACCAAGTCCAACCAAGAACCCTACTCTACAAAGTTCACCTTCTAAATCATATTCCCAAGCACCACATCCAAACGACCTTTACACACGTCCAGGGTTGGTGACCCAACCACCTCCTTGGGCAGCACATTCCAATCCCTGACCAGTCTTGCTGGGAAAATTTTTTCCTGAGGTCCAGTCTAAACCCACCCAGTTGTAGCTTGAGGCCATTCCCTCTTGTTCTATCACTAATTACCTGGGAGAAGAGACCTTATGTTGTCCTGTTACACTATGCCTAACTTCACGTCATTAGTCTGCAACTGCTTTAAAATAAAGACCATTCTCTTCTGCATTCCTGTCTACTACAAAAGAAATCTCAACAATAATATACTGAAAAAAATATTATAAGACTTGGAAGTTGTTTTACAGTGTACAGTGAAATGAAATGTCCAAAGCTATAACTGCACAAGCTATGCTAAGAGTCAAATAATGTGAGAAATGAAACATGTTTAATATAAATGTTCTGGGTATGTCTGGTTTCCATTTCTGATTCTTCCTTTTCAGCCCTCGTAAGATGGACTATTCTCTCTTCTTACCATATGGCTACCTAAATAACATTCTCCACAGGCAGTTGCTATAATTGTTGATGCAAATTCTTTCCATAAACTGAAAGAGTGATTTTCTTCATATCAACATATTGCAGTGGACCAGTCCAATATCATAGAATCATAGAATCAATAAGGTTGGAAAAGACCATCTACAAGTTGTGTCATTCTGTCCAATGCAAATTCATTGTAATGCAGTCTTGGACCAGCACAGTTGAAGTCTATTTAGTACAGTTGCATACAAAGGGAAAACTCAGTATCTCTATAAGCCCCCAGATTCTGTGTTGATTTGTGTTATGGCGATGTTAACTCAGTGGGAATCTTTCTTGTAAGAACATCTTGTAAGAAGTCTTTTCACTGCAGGGTAGAATTTTGTACTTCATTGAGTTTCAACAACATTAAATAATCATTCTGACTGCTAATGGCCAGGAAATGCCTGTTTGCAAAGCTTGTTTACATTTTGAGTGGAAAGAATGGCTTTGAAAACCACTTCATGTAACTCTAGATACCACAAGGATGAAGAAACAGGGAAGAGGAAGGAGAAGGCTTGAGGGGACACAGTAGGAGCCTTCAAGTACTTGAGAGAAGGTGACTGAGAAGATAGAGCTAGGTTTTGCTGAAGTACCTGGCAGGAAGATGAGAGACAATGGTCATCAACAGAAATAAGGGAGAATTTGGCTGATCACAAGGGAAAATATTTTTATCATAACAGTTAGCACTGAAATAAACTACTGAGGAATTTGTGGTATCTTCTTCCCTAGAGATTTTCAAGTAGCTGGAGCAACCTGACCTGAATTCAGTGCTGCTGAATTCAGGCAGGAGGTTGGGCTAGAGACATCCTGAGATCCTCTCCAGTCTCAATGATTCAATGATTCAAGGTTTGGACTCGGCAAAATGATGTCTGCAATTATATTTCACTGTGGTTTTTGACTTGCAGTTTTGCACTGTGAAAATGCAGGCACAGGACTTGCAGGTTATGGTACATGGTGATGGGTGAACAAGATTGGCAAGAGAAGATTATTATTTATTCGTCACTGAAGGAAAGTCTATGCCAAGCATTCAAAAGCAAACCTCTGACATTCCAGCTCCTGCTCTAATGGCTTCTTACACAAGCTGGAATAAGTCAAATGGAAGAGAATGAGGAAAGAACCAATTCCAATTTATTTTATTCTCCTTTTTCTGAAATATGAATATTTTCCAGCCCCAAACTCCACCCTGAACTGCTCTCTTCTGTCATCAGGTGCATTCTGCCCTTCTGCCAGGGCAGTGGTGAAAGATGGAGACATCTAGCTAGCCTGGCCATTCTCCTCTGCTCTTCTTAAGGCACTCTGTTGAGCTACAGAAGCTGGTTCCCCTGATCTCTCATATCCTCTGCGAGCACTGATCCAGAGAACTATTGAATAAAAGGTCACAACTACTTTTCTTCTAGTGCTTTCTGCACTGTTTAGTTGTTGGTTTTGGTTTTTTCCCATACCAAATAATTCTCTTTTTTTTTTTTTTTTCCCCTGTGCAAATGAAATGCATCACTTCACTTTGGAGTTTGTACAAATAACATGTTTAAGATCCTCAGCCAGCACAAACCTCCCTGCTCTGTTGCTTTTCATGGAGCTGTACCCCAGCTGAAGGTCTAGTTTGAGACACAAAGCTGGCATCTAGTCAGGTGGTCCACCTGAACCATCCTACTGCTCACGTCAAGAGTGCCAACACCTGACATCTCTGTAGTGATAAAGTTCACAGTCAAAAACCACACACACAAACCCATTGCATAACATACCCAGACGTCTGGAGCCCAACAGAGGGACATTGTTTTCATCAAGCAACCTTTCATAGTCAATGGATATATTTGGCTGCCTTGTGTTGTATTCAGGTGCAGGGCTTCAAATACATGCAGACACTGAAGTATTTATTCCAATGCACAATTATTTAACTGCAGGCAGCTGTGACATCAAAATCTGGCATGTGCAATCCTCTGGAGTTCCACATCTGCATTTATTGAAAGATTCCACATCACTGTACACCAGCTAGTGTTTGCATATGTTTGGAGCTCTGCACCTGTATGTGTATGAAGATATCCCCTCCAAAAAGGAGTTACAGAGCATTTCTTGCTTTTTAGTGACTGAAAGGTAAGCCTATATGGGCAGTCCTTTTCTGTTCCTCTCAGCAGGAGAAAGAAATATCACATTTACCCTTCTTGGCACATCACAATCAGCAAAAAGTAACAAGATCCATGTTCAAGAAAACATTTGTTTATTCTTAGGTCTCAGCACACGTTGAAAGCTCAGAACTTCAACAGTTCTTGGTACAGCAAAGTACTCCCAGTGTGAATCTCTCCTCTTCCTCTTCCCTCTTCCAAACTATATAAACTTTTCCATTACCTTATTTTTCCAGTTAGCCTGTTGTTCACCTCTAACAACCTTGTTGCATAACTTGTTACCAGATTAACAGTATTCCTCTGTATATAAGGTACAATGACACTACTTCATAAAGAAGCTAAAGAAAGTGAAAAGACAGAAAATCAGGCAATGTCCCTGACTGACAAATGCAAACAGGTCATTCATCCTAAAATATTCATGTGATATTTACAAAATATTTAGCCAAAAGGCCAGCTATTGTGTTCCCAGTCTGGTTTAGTTATTCTTGGAAGGATGCACCATTATGTCAGCAATAAGGAAAAAGATGCATAGTTTTAGGATTTGTCCATGGAAAGAGAGAAAAACAGCAAGATGTTACAAAAGGCTGCAGCTGTTTGGCACTGCCAGATTTAAAGAGCCAGCTCCAGAAGCACCTGCCAGGAATAAAAGCCACAAACAAATGCAGTTTTGCCAGTGACAAAGTCAACAGGTCTCAACCTATGCTAGCAAAACACTCCCAAAAGATTCTTTCCCTTGATAGAATCACAGTGCTCTATGTAGTGATGTAATGTAATAATGTTTACAAAATCAACTTTTCTCCTTTTTGATTAAAGTCCTTTGTTTAGGAGTGGAATACATGTAGAAGTTGACCCACAGATAACTAAGAGACACAAAACAATAAAGGGCTACAGTCCAGAGGTGCACACAGCCCTCCATCTCCACATCTGCTTGACAGCCACACAGTTTAGAGCCCAGTCATGATGAAGGCTGCTTGTGCCCTTGAATAACCCATTTTGGAAAGTCTAGACAAACAGATTGATCACCCCAAGGCACTTGCTGAAATATATTCTGAGAGCCTCAAGGTGTTGCTGTCCCTTGTTCCTTATTTATTCTTGTTTGCAGCTTCTCTCTGCTCTTGTTTTAATTTCAAAGCAATTTTCGGCTGAATCTGAACGGATGTGCAGAATGATGTAAAGCTGATAGATGTGTGATGGGAATGAGAAGTACCAAACACTTCCTACTGCCCTCTGGGTCACAACATAGACAGGCACTTAGCTTCAAATTCTTTGAAATCTTACTAGTTCCTCTTCACTGTCCCAAAATGTCCTTTATACCAACTGGCTGATGACAAAGTGACATTCCCTCTGCAACTCGCTTAAGCCAGTAGATCTGCAGCATTTTGCAGGTGCCATGTTTCAAGATGCTGTCACATCCTTCCTTCTGGCAACAAAGATCCTACTGAACCAGAGAGTCAGTCCATTTTCCTATATTCAAAGCTAAATGGAAGGTGGAAGAGTACATCTAAGTGATGGGTTCTACACATTGGCCACAACAACCCCATGCAGTGCTACAGGCTGGGGTCGGAGTGGCTGGAGAGCAGCCAGGCAGAAAGGGACCTGGGAGTACTGGTTGACAGTAGGCTGAACATGAGCCAGCAGTGTGCCCAGGTGGCCAAGAAGGTCAATGGCATCCTTGCCTGTATCAGTAATAGTGTGGCCAGCAGGAGCAGGGAAGTCATTCTGCCTCTGCATGGGGCTCAGGGCAGACCTTATTGCTGTCTACAACTACCTGAAGGGAGGCTGTAGCCAGGTGGGGGTTGGTCTCTTCTCCCAGGCAACCAGCACCAGAACAAGAGGACACAGTCTCAAGCTGCACCAGGGGAGGTTTAGGCTGGATGTTAGGAAGAAATTCTTCACAGAAAGAGTGATTGCCCATTGGAATGGGCTGCTCAGGAAGGTGGTGGAGTCATCATCACTAGAGGTGTTTAAAAAGAGGCTGGATGAGGCACTTAGTGCCATGGTTCAGTTGATCAGATGGTGTTGGATGATCGATTGGACTCAATGATCTCAAAGGTCTTTTCCAGCCTGGTTAATTCTGTATTCTATTCTGTATTCTAAACTTGGTAGAGCTGAATGATGGCACTTTATATTGGATATCATGTAAATGTGAGTCTGTGTCAGGAACCATTTTTTCTCAACCAAGCACAGAGGGCAAAAAGCCATTATTCACACTATGCATCATGTGTCATAGTATGAAATCATCTCCAGCAGACTGAAGGTGGGGCTGGAATTATATTCAGCATTTCCATGTATTAGTGCTTAATGGAGGAAGACCATAGGCCCAGTCCTGCAGAACCAAGTTGCCCAAGCAAACCCTGTCTGAGGCATTTTTGCTGCTGAAAGTGTCCATCTTGCACAGGCACAATGCAAATGCTCCACTGTGGAGTCCTTACCTTGGGGGAGTGCTCCATGGTTTAACTGCATAGAGCTCTGTCCACTCACACATTGTCAGCTTAAATGAGGTCAGTGCTACACATGCAACAAGGACAATAGCTACCTACTGTGACAATGTACATATAATAAATCAATTTTTAACAGGAAAATTTTACATCTGTCCACTCTGATGGAGAAATTTAGACTTGAATGTAGTTCAAAACCTCCTTCCAATAATAGAAAGATGCTCAAGTTTACTATTTGATCAGAAAACCTGACTGGTTTTTGTCTTTACTCCTCCAGGAGCATTCTCATTATAGCCTAAACTTACAAACACACACAATAAATCTCATTCATTTTTAACGTCAGAGCCATTTCTGTCCAAGGGCAGGCACATTTTTTGGTGCGAGAAGGACATTACTGGCAGTCAGGGATCCCATTCCAGGCATGCCACCATGGGTGGCTCTCAGAGGATACAATCCTTCTGATCTGCTGGAATAGCCACTTGCATGATAGCTCCAACTAAAATTTACAGGCTGAGTTTTTCTAACCAAAGTCTGATATGGATGACATCATTTTCACACAATGAGTATATATCAGCAGGTCTGGAAAGGCAGTACCTTCCAAGGTGGGGTGGTACCTGGCTGCTCCTGACAAGCAGAAGTGGTCTGTATTGTCTCTGAGTGGAGCAGGATGCTGCCCTTGCTGTGAGAGTGGGAGCCTGGGCATAGCTAAGCTGCTTGTACCATGCACTGCTGCATGGGGCAGAGATCATCTGGTTTGGGCTGAGCTATCTAACTTCAGAATGGGATATCAAAGAACTGCATCATTTGGCCTCAGTGACAAGTATGGTGCTGAGCTGTGACGAATAGACATAACAAGTCCATTACAGATTGCTTTGGCATCTTTCATGCACTGTTGTATTACAGCAAACTTTACAGACCATGCATCTCCTGAAGACTTTGTGTGTTCCCTGGTTATTGTGCCATAACTTATTTATTTCTTGCAGATGATTATCACATCTTGAAAGCATTTTTCTAAAGCTGTCTCTTGCACGTGCCTCTAAGCCTGACAACACTCTGTGTTTCTGTTAAGTGTGCATTGCTCTCTGCCTGACTGTGGAAAACAGAAACGGAAAACAGAGAGGCTGCTGTGACCTTGCCAAAAGGTTTCATGTAAGTATTAAAAAGCCAGCATGCAATCAACACATGTCCTCCTGTTCCCAGTCAGAAAGGAGACAGTTTTTCATGTAAGTCATTATTTAATACAGTAAATATATCAATCCTCTCAACACATTTCATCACAATAACAAAGCTCAAAAATACCTCATATGGGTTACCTGTTTCCTCACATCAGGTGTTTAAAGAACAGAGCAAAATTAGCACTGAAAAGACTGTAATTATCAGTGGGGAAAAGCCCATGTTCACTGTCCATGAACATTATGTTTCAGCAGCTGTTCCTTAAAACAGAACTGACATAATGTGAGTTCCACTGTTGCTCTTCTTTTCCTTCATTGTGGGACTGGATTGCATTTGTGTATATCTTCTGCTCATTTAAGTCAGTCTGCACTGTTTGGCATGTGCTTCAGGCAAAAGTGCTGCTGCATGATGGAGGATTTCAGCAGACCACACCAAGCAACACCATCTGCATGCCACTTTTGAAACCTGGATTCAAATAAACTTGAAAAGCTGACCACCTTGTTGTTTGGGTGATCACTGGCTTCTGCAAACACTGAAAGTGATGGTTAATTATCTATGCACGTCCCTTGATGGCCCAGTTTGACATCCTGATGTGTGGAAAGATGTCCTGTCCAAATGGATGAAGGACTACTAACAAATGGATGAGGGACTACTAAGAGAAGTACCACTGGGAAGAGGTCCTGGAACACTGAAGGTGACTGGGGCAAAGTGCCTTCAGTCATCTCTATTTTTTTCTTGGGAAAGTTTTGGAGCTACTGCTGTGTATCTCATCTCTGCAGAGGGACTTGATCTCACTGTATCACATTAGCATTGTTCCAGAAATGCCAGTGTGATATCCAATACCTTTCATATCTCTGTTTCTTCCCTGCCACCAGTTCGACACCCGTGCACTGCAATGCTCTGATGTTCTTTCAGCCATTCTTTCTCTCTAAAACATGTCAACACATCATAAACCACCATGTGATGTTAGGAAAATCTCCTCTGGTGTATTCAAGTACTTTAACACCTCTACACATGGACAAAATTAAGCATCATATTGGGCAAATAAAAATCTTGCGCTAACACAACATCAGCCTAAAAAATGTCAGTGCAAGACTAGGAAGGCAGTACTTCAGCACTCCTCTGTACAGAGAGCTTGGAGATGTGGTGTATACTGCCAGCAAGCCTACTGCCCCACAAACATATAAGTAAGCCTTGTGGACACAAGCAATCATGGCTTTTACCATGCCAGGAGAGGTGTGTGCACAGATTTTGATTTGCTTTTTTCAAAAGCACAGGCCAATGTTGGCATTCAGTAGTGCAGCCACATGTCAGGGTAATATTTCAAGGATATGAAGCAGTGACAAGACAGATAAACCAACATGAGCCACTTTTTGGTCACTGAGAGGATAAAGTCTGGACTTTTAATTGGGAGGAGTAGAACTGTTGTGGCTCCAGCAGAGTTAAAGGGGCTGTCTTGCCAAGGCTGCAATCGAGGATTTGAAGGATTTTGGCCAGGTCTCTATTACGAAGCTTTACAAACATAGCTGTGCTGGCTACCAGTGTGGAAAAATCACACCTAGCAATGCCAGCAAAAGTCCTACCCTGGCCAGAGCTGTGCTTCCAGAGAATACTTCAGTTCATTTAACTTGTGTCATTTGGGACAGGTTTCCTCTAGACTGGAAGCAAGCCCCATCATAGAGGTCCCTGCTAGGTGCCTCTGCTGACATGGCTGTGGTGGGATGACTGCCAATAGACACCAGACAGACTTGGGACACTTAAACAGTGCTGAAGTCTCTCAACATAAAATGATAGAAAAATTTCAATTGGAAGAGACCTTTAAGATCATCAAGTCCAACCATTAACCCAGCACTGACAGATCACCACTAACCACGTCCCTAAGCACCATGTCCACACATCTTTTAAATACTTCTAGGGATGATGACTCCACCACTTCCCTGGGCAGCCTGTTTCAATGCTTGACAACCCTTTTGGTCAATAGCTTTTTCCTAATACACCATCTAAGCATCCCCTGTCAAAACTTGAGGCCATTTCCTCTTGTCCTATCACTTGTTCCTTGGGAGAAGTGACTGACCCCTGACTCTCTGCAACCTCTTTTCAGGTAGTTCAGGCTGTTCATATTGAATCCAGCTTTCCTCCAGGGAAGAAGCCAGCCAGCATGGACTGTGTGGTTCAAATCCTTATTTGCAGACAACTCCTGCCATTAAGAATTAATAATGTTCAGAAACAGGACAGTGCTTTGGTGCATGTCAGCAGTCATATCCCTCAAAGACCAGGACTGAGTGACTAAAAAAAAAAAATCAGCTGGGTTTACAGAACACTCTGCAGAGAGAGGAGGGAGGTGGGAGGGGACACCTTCACTGGGACATGGTGACTGAATCACCTACAGCTCAGCACCTGGGGAGATGCTTACCGGCACAGCCAGGGAAGCAGCCCTCCAACAACCAGTGGGAACCACATCACACTGGTCTTCCCCTGTTCCTTTTTGAACAAAGACAGAGGAGTAGCAGTAAGATTAACTGCCAAGTAGATAATCCATGAGAGTAGAAAAAGTAGCATTATAAATATCTGGTTATTGAACTGTGAAATCTCAACACTTGTCAATTACTGCAAGACTACTTTGATACTCTGTGTGTGTGTGTTAAGACCAATCACGCTGAAAACCATGACATTACCACTTACACAAGGGGAAAGACCAGCAATGAAAATAAACAATGAATACATGTTTATTTTGCAGGCTAATTAGATTGGTTCCAAAAAATACATACTTTTTTATTTTTTAAATAGATGGCAACAAAACATGCTTGGGGAAGTGGCTGGAAAGCTGCCCGGCAGAAAAGGACCTTGGGGTGTTGGTTGATAGGCAGATGAACATGAGCCAGCAGTGTGCTCAGGTGGCCAAGAAGGCCAACAGCACCCTGTCTTGTATCAGAAACAGTGTGGCCAGCAGGACCAGGCAAGTGACTGTTGTACTTGTCACTGCTGAGGCTGTACCTTGAATATTGTGTTGAGTTTTGGGACCTTCACTACAAGAAAGACATTGAAGTGCTGCCATATTAAAATTCTGAAGAATGGCTCTTACATCAGTCCTGTCCTCACTGGACTCCACTCCAGACTGACGTTCAACTATTTAGACTATAATACTAGATTTTCTTTTTCATGTTATTTTTGCCATCCAGTCTTCACCAGTTTTATTATCCTGATATCTTCATTTCCAAAGAGTTTGTCATTCTAGGCTTTCAACCATCTGGATGACACTTTTTAAAGTTTCCCCTATAAAAATAAACATGTTTTCCTTGCTCTCCTTTTTGATGCTTATTTCCATATGCAGTAAGGATCAACAGCCAGTTTTTTATAATAGAGGATACACTGATGTGCCTTCCAGTTTATGTTAAGGCAAAGCCTTTTGCAAAGACAAAAGCTGGTTTACTGTAAAAGCAATTACAGAGGCTTAGGAAATACTTCCAGCACTTTAATTGCAGAATATAGGAGAGATGCAGTGTTACTGAGTAATGCTCCTCTAGTTTTCTTTGAAACCAAAGAGAGACTACTATTGCCATCAATCAGAAACAAATTTGGCCTTGGATATGTGCCCATTTAAGCAAATTACTTGTTAGCTTCTCCCACCAAAACCAGTGTTGAGCCTGCCATTGCCAGGCTGAGATAAAATTCACTTTCATTTAGAGAGCAACTGCCAAGGCATAAGCATAAGGGTTGCAAACTCCAAGTTGTTTTGGCTTCTCTGCTTCCGTCAGCCACTTCCACAGAGGGGAAGGCAGGCAAGGCAAAACCAGCCACACAGTTCTCGCCAATATGAAGCAAAGGTCTTCAGCAGCCCAGCATTACCACTGGGATGCACTGAGTTTGCAGGGTCTCAGAAAAGAGGCCTGCACACCTTGCTCTGCCCAAACATGTCTTGACCTGCATGGGGCTTTGATTTTACTCAGTTCAGGTACTGGATGGTAAGGCGCAGCTTTCTTGGACCTTTACAAAACTCTGGAGACCTGCAAAAGAATCCCAGAAGCATATATAAACTCCAACTGTCAAACTGCCTGCCTGTCCTTGTTGTCCTCACTGTGAAATAACTGGGAAGCCAATACAGAGCTCCCAGCAGGCTTTATTCCTGGAAAATACAAAATGGTCTTTCCTTGGCACATTTACCAAAATGAATGTAAAACTTGCCCCTTCCACAAACCTCTTTAAAAGGACTGCTTGCAATAAAAGGGTTAATAAGTCAGCCTCTCCTGTGCCTGTAGACATTAGTTTTTACAGCTAAACGTTAAATTTTACAGTTACATACGTTTTATAAGCGATGATTTTTATTGCCTAGACAGTTCTGCATTTACGAGAGATTTTATCAGATCTTTCAGCTATTTGAATCTAGGAATGGAAGTTTAAACACTGCATGGCACTCATAAAGCTTGGGTTTGTTTTAATTTACCAATAAATAAATAAATAATAAAGCAACTTCCAAAGCATTACACTGAAGGCACAGTTAAAAATTCTTATTTTCAGGAAAGAACTAATGAGTACCTGAAGTGATACATATCCCAGTGAGATCAGCATAGACATTGAGTATGTCCAGAGAAGGGCAACGAGGCTGGGAAGAGGTCTGGAGCACAGCCCTGTGAGGAGAGGCTGAGGGAGCTGGGGCTGTTTAGCCTGGAGAAGAGGAGGCTCAGGGGAGACCTTATTGCTGTCTACAACTACCTGAAGGGTGGTTGTAGCCAGGAGGGGGTTGGTCTCTTCTCCCAGGCAACCAGCACTGGAACATGAGGACACAGTCTCAAGCTGTGCCAGGGGAAGTTTTGGCTGGAGGTGAGGAGAAAGTTCTTCCCAGAAAGAGAGACTGGCCATTGGAATGTGCTGCCCAGGGAGGTGGTGGAGTCCCTGTCCCTGGAGTGTTCAAAAAAGGATTGGATGTGGCACATGAAGCCATGGTTTAGTTAGTCATGAGGTGTTGGGTGATAGGTTGGACTTGATGTCATCTCTGAGGTCTTTTCCAGCCTTCTTGATTCTATGATTCTGTGACATTTAAAGAACTGAATATTGTGCAGAATTACATGCTTGAAGAATAACTGAAGAATGAGACAAAGACCCTTTCCTATACATACATTCTCTTTCAACACTTTTTGAAAATATAAACATCACTTTCCCCTACACCCTCAGTAAAATATTTCTGTATTTCCAAACAATGCCATGTGTTCTGCTACCAAATTGGATCAAGAGGCTTGTGCAGCTTATCCATAATGCCATTGTCAGAACTCTTTATGGAACATATATTTCATCCACGGGATCTGTGCCTTGAAACACAGTTTATTATTCTGGGCTCACGGAGACATTCAGTGCTTTGGATCCAAAAGCTGCTGACAGTTCATTTTAATTTCTCAGTCTCTGCAGTTCTGTGTTTAAATCCAGTCGAGTCCTGGCAAGCTGTGCCAGGAGTGCACCTCCAACCAAAGACGCAGAGGGACAGATTTTTATTAGCAGAAGATAACCATCGAACTAAATTACACCACGACTCTTTAAGGACAGATAGATACATTTGAGTGTAAACATTAAAGTAATTGCCATAAAATTCACCAGAAAAACAGGCACTTGTCATACCATTCCCAAGTGATAGAGCCTTCGTGCTAGTTACAGGGCAGCCAGAATAATCTATCACTGGAAAAGTAACCACTGGATGTGCAGTTATCAGCTACCAAAATAATTTGAAAAGGAATCAAAAATAATTAGGATCAGAAGAAGTAACCACTGGATGTGTACTTATTAGCTACCTAGATAATTTGAAAAGGAAGCCAAAAGCGTTAGGATCAAAAAGTGAACTGTCTCAAAGCTGAAACACACCACCAAATGCAAGTGTGCAAATTAAAACAGACTTAGTCTTGTAAAGTGTTGATCTTGGAGTCAAGCCCAGTGAGGCACAAGGACTTTCTAGCTATAAGCATGTCGCACAATATTGGGATATAGCCACAGGCAGTTGTTTTCATGTGGTAACAAATAGAGACACAGTATCCAGCATCTTGCAGGATTGCACCCTTTCTGCTTAGTTTGTATGTCTTGGACTGTAAGATTTAACTGCACATACCTTCCAAATATCCAGCATCTACAGAGAGAGAGATACAAGCATGCAGATCCAGACATCTGTTTCTCTACTTACATAATGACTATTAGAATTTAAATGTTTGTATAGCCACAAGAATTTAAGCTTAAATTATACTGTTTTTTGTTAAAAGCACCTCCAGCCCACATATCAAGTTGAAAATATCTGAAAATGAGCTCTTTAACCTCTACAAAAGTTTTATCCCTTAACAGGTGCTTTTTCTATCATTCTCTGTTTTTCTTCAATGTTTTCTCCTTAGCAATAACTACCACATCTTGCCTATCATGTAAAGCTGTTGTAAAAGAATTAGATGTCACAGAAAATGATGGACATTTCCTAGGGACTACCACATGCCTTTAATTTCTTAGTAAATTTAGGTTGATTTAAGTGTAGGCAGGAGCTCTGTTGGAAGAGTAAAAGTTGCTGACTACTATGAACACCTCAGAAACTTGAGGGAACAGGTACAAAGTTAAGAGACATAAAACACACCAGATTCCAGCATTGCCAGATGTTTCCTAAAATAAAACATATAATGTCATTTCATTATGGTCAACACCAATTTCCATTTTAACCCTATTGGAAGATCAGTGGATCATGATAGGTGATGCTGATAATTCTATCTCTCTAATTTTTTTTTCCTGTTGTTTTCAGGGGCTTATATCTTGCCAAAACTAACCATTTAGACTATATTTTCCTCCCTTACTCTGGCTGGTTATGGTTTTGTTTTGATTTTTAGGTTTTGGTACAGCCAGTTCAGCTGTTTCTGAGAAATGCAGGGTGGGGAGAAGTCAAAAACTTTGCATGAGCTCAAACTAATATATTAAATGCTTTTTGAAGTGTGCTCTTTATGTTTACATATAGCACTATGCAAATTCAATGTTGATCTGTTAGAGGGTAGGAGAGCTCTGCAGAGGGACCTTGACAGGCTGGACAGATGGGCAGAGTCCAAAGGCATGAGATTTAACACATCTAAGTGCCTGGTTCTACACATTGGCCACAACAACCCCATGCAGTGCTACAGGCTGGGGTCAGAATGGCTGGAGAGCAGCCAGGCAGAAAGGGACCTAGGGGTACTGGCTGATAGTAGGCTGAACATGAGCCAGCAGTGTGCCTAGCTGGCCAAGAAGGCCAATGGCATCCTGGCCTGCATCAGGAACAGTGTGGCCAGCAGCACAAAGGAGGTCATTCTGCCCTGTACTCAGCACTGGTTAGGCCACACCTTGAGTCCTGTGTCCAGTTCTGGGCTCCTCAGTTTAGGAAAGATGTTGACTTGCTGGAACGTGTCCAGAGAAGGGCAACAAAGTTGGGGTGGGATTTGGAGCACAGCCCTATGACGAGAGGCTGAGGGAGGTGGTGTTGCTTAGTCTGGAGAAGAGGAGGCTCAGGGGAAACCTTATTGCTGTCTACAACTACCTGAAAGGAGGTTGTAGACAGGTGGGGGTTGGTCTCTTCTCCCAGGCAACCAGCACCAGAACAAAAGGACACAGTCTCAAATTGTGCCAGGGGAGGTTTAGGCTGGATGTTAGGAAGAAGTTCTTCACAGAAAGAGTGATTGCCCATTGGAATGTGCTGCCCAGGGAGGTGGTGGAGTCACCATCACTGGAGGTGCTTAGGAAGAGACTTGATGGGGTGCTTGGTGCCATGGCTTAGTTGATTAGACAGTGTTGGGTTATAGGTTG
This sequence comes from Dryobates pubescens, assembly GCF_014839835.1. Taxonomy (NCBI): domain Eukaryota; kingdom Metazoa; phylum Chordata; class Aves; order Piciformes; family Picidae; genus Dryobates; species Dryobates pubescens. The sequence continues at coordinate 12,784,977 of NC_071625.1, read as the reverse complement.
AACTCAGTGATCTCAAAGGTATTTTCCAACCTGGCTAATTCTATTCTATTCTATTCTATTCTATTCTATTCTATTCTATTCTATTCTATTCTATTCTATTCTATTCTATTCTATTCTATTCTATTCTATTCTACTTGATTCTATTCTAAAATCTTTGATGTGCCCATGAAAACTCCCTGCTTTGGGCAAATGATGACATTCTAAGATGCTCTCTTAATATTTACCTACATTTTATAAATGTAAATACAATATTTTCTATATAAAAGTTGTGTATATCCATTTATACATATGTTTATCTCTAAAAAGCAGTATATATATATATTTATTTTTATAACTACATAAAACACCCCTGTATCAGCAGAACTTAATGGATGTTTGCTGAAAATATCACTGGACATTCCATCTGCAGTGAGGATGCTTCACCTCCCCTGAAACAATTTATAAATAGCAAGTATAGCAAACATACCATCAGGAAAAAAAAAATTACAGCTCTGAGTGAATTTTCATTGCAGAAATTGCCCTTTGACCAGGGAAAACAAACAGTGAAATTGAGGGCAGGAGAGAAACTAAATAATTAGATGACTGGAGCACCTCTCCTATGAGGACAGACTGAGGGAGTTGAGGCTATACAGTCTGGAGAAGAGAAGGCTCCCAGGAGACCTAATTGTGGCCTTCCAGTATCTTAAGGGGGTTACAAGAAAGCTGGGGAGGGACTTGTTAGGGTGTCAGGCAATGATAGGACTAGGGGGAATGGAACAAAAATAGAAATGAGTAGATTCAGATTGGATGTTAGGAAGAAATTCTTCACCCCAAGGGTGGTGAGGCACTGGAACAGGTTGCCCAGGGAGGTGGTGGAAGCCTCATTCCTGGAGGTTTTTAAGGCCAGACTGGATGTGGCTCTGGGCAACCTGATCTAGTGTGAGGTGTCCCTGCCCATGGCAGGGAGGTTGGAATTGATGATCCTTGAGGTCCCTTCCAACCCTAACAATTACATGATATTATGAGTCTGATCTAAAGACTAAATAATCCTGATTTTGCTTTTTTCCCCTCAATTCCATTCTTCGTTTTGTCATCCTAACTCTTGAAAGTAGCTTTCTGAAAGTACATAGCATTTGTAGACTCAATTAATAAAATATATGAACTTGAAATACCACCCCAGTTTTGGAATTAACTCTTAACAATTCTATAACCCAAAGTCATAAACTGCATGTTAATATTTAATTGCCCATACCTAATTGGACTAGGAATGGGATTTTCTCTGATGTAGATTTATGAAACTGACTATTAGAGGAGATGCTACTTGGCTCATCTTTCTTTTTTATGACAGTATAAAGCATTGTCAGTATTTTAATATATTGAATATTATTAACGTTTAACTGGAGTGTATAACTTGCTGCAGTGTGTGCCCCATGCTGGATCCTTGGCAGCTCAGCTTGAGCTGCCCTTAGACAGCCTGCCTGCCTGGGGCGTTTGCTTGATCTGAGGGGCTGAAACCTTCATCGGCTGCTTCCACTCTAATCAAACCTCTCTTCTGTGCCTGAATAGTAGCTTTTCACCCTATCTGTCCCATGTCTAGCTCACAACTACTAAGATAAGCCCATCAATTAGTTTAAACAAGTAAGCTGATTACCAGAATAATTGGATTTAGTGACTTCTTGTACTCTTAAGGCTTTTTTCACTGGGTCTGCTGGCTAGGATTGAGCTCCTCTTAAGAGCTTGGCTACCCTGCAATCAAAACATCACTCACTTAACGATTTTTGCTAGTAGGAGATGGACAAAACTTAAATCATAGCTCAAACTAACTCCACAGTCACTGGAGATGCCACAGCTCAGATCCAATCAGATTTCATCTGCTGCTACATCCAGCCCCTGCCTTACATCAACTAAGGCAGCTTGCACAGACCTAGCGTGGTTTCACAGCTCACATCAGCACTGCTACAGGGACTATAGATACCCAAACTACTTCTAAATAAAATATATGGATAGGATAAGCCATACCTGCCAGGTTATAACTCTGCTCCACATGGATTAATTTTATTTAAGACTGCTGATGCAACACAGTGATACTGCAACCAGTTTTATGTTCAGCGCTCAGCCTGTCATTTACAGCTGGCCTTGTGTAGTTTTTACACCACACCAGAATATGGCCCTGGAGACCAACACTTACAGAGTACGATCCCTCCACTCTTATCTTGCTTCAGCATAATACACATGAAGGATTTAAGCTGAAATCTTAATGGGTTGGAGCTCTGGTCCTGAAGGATAGGGAAGGAAACCTGCTTCTTGGTGACTAGTAGGCAGGACTCTACCCAACCCTGCTGCTTCTGCTGAAACCAAAGCCAGGGAAGTCCAGGCTCTCACGAGGGGTGGGGGAAATGTGGCTGTTAAAATATGTGTTTCTGTTGAGGGCTTTATTTTGTTTTAATTTTTTTTCCTTTGTTTTGTTATAAATTGCAGAAGGCTGTTGGGGTTGCAGAATGTCTCATCAATCAGCACACCACGCAGTGTCTACATTAAACATCCTACCCAGTCCCATCGGGAGCATGAAATTTCTGATGACAAAAGATAAGAACATATTCACAATTTACATGGTGAGGGACTGAAAGTTCAGCAAGCAGAAATTGTGCTTTACCTTCCTTGCATATATATTGCTTGGTGATTAGGTAAAAAATGTTACAAATACAGATGTGAGTGAAAAAGATGACCATCCGCAGGCAGAGATGGGAAAACAGAGGGGTTTGTTATACTGTTAATTTTAGTCCCAGCACAACAGATGCAGATAATGATTGTGCATTGCTAGAGTTGCTTTTCTGCCTCTTGTGGGTATTCTTGATCTTTTGCCTCACAAACTTTGCAAAGTTTGTATAAAATTACTAGAAAACAATTATATTTTCAATCAATTCTTGGGCATCAGCACTGGTTAGGCCACACCTTGAGTACTGTGTCCAGTTCTGAGCCCCTCAATTTAAGAAGGACATTGAGATTCTTGAACGTGCCCAGAGAAGGGCAACAAGGCTGGGGAGAGGCTTCAAGCACAAGCCCTACAAGGAGAGGCTGAGGGAGCTGGGGTTGCATAGCCTGGAGGAGGCTCAGGGGAGACCTTATTGCTGTCTACAACTACCTGAAGGGAGGTTGTAGCCAGGAGGGGGTTGCTCTCTTCTCCCAGGCAACCAGCACCAGAACAAGAGGACACAGTCTCAAGCTGCACCAGGGGAAGTTTAGACTCGAGGTGAGGAGAAAGTTCTTCACTGAGAGAGTTGTTAGGCATTGGAATGTGCTGCCCAGGGAGGTGGTGGAATCACTGTCCCTAGAGGTGTTCAAGAGGGGATTGGACATGGCACTTGGTGCCATGGTTTAGTAGTCATGAGGTTTTGGGTGACAGGTTGGACTTGATGATCTTTAAGGTCTTTTCCAACCTTAGTGATTCTATGATCTCCAGTGCAAAAATGCATGAAGAGCTAGTTCATCCTCAAGCTGGCAATATTAGACAGGTGCAAATTATCTATGTTCTCATCCTATTGACTGCTAAGGGGTTTGATCATGTCTTCAAACACTTGCAGGGATTGGTGATGCCTCTGCAGACCTGGTAAGCTTGGTTGGCTGGATAATTAGTACTGAAAAATCCATAGTTCACATTTTCTACTTCATGGGGTAAATGTATGATGGCCTTTCTGGAAAAAGAATTGATCAAAGGGAAAGACCAAATTTAGACCTTCTGTGCCCTTCTTAGCCAAACTGAATCACACCTATTTAGCAATGAAGCTTCTGCTATGCTTCTGTTAGGCTGAACATTTTCATTTCAGGGGAAAAAAAAAAGAAAAAAAATGAAGATTTTTTAATGCATAACGCAGGCAACTGGGCACAAGGAATTTCTGGGCTTTTTGCCCAGATCTGTCATTGTCTTCGTGGTTATATCTTGTGGGTCTCTTTCATTTCTTTAAGGGACAAAAGAATGCATTCATCAGAATGTTAAGAAAATGGGGAGGTTTGATTCACTGCAGCTTGACCTGTAGGGTCATGTTGTAGGCTAGGTTAGGAGACTTCAAGCATATTTTGGTCCTTCTCTAGATGCAATTTGCCATTTATCTTTATTATGTACTGGATACAAATCTGTGGTCTTCAGGGCAAATGCTCTGTCTGGCTGCATGTGTACAGTACAAGCAGCAAAGCAGGAAAGAAACATCTATGCTAGCTTTAAATTTTGTCTCGTTAAAGGTGACATTCATACAGGCAAAGGCACTAGGCTTCTCTGAGATGCACAAAGGTCCATGCTGACCTGGTGAAGATACTTCTGGTGCTTGAGAAGCTACTAAGCTATGAAGCAAGATGCAGCACAGACTTCTATCCATATAGGAGTTTTCTGCAAGGATGGTGCAGAGCATCCATCTCATGCTGCAGGAAGAGCTGCTTCCTCTATTTATTCCTGTCACAAACCCCTCTTCTTGAGGAATTTGTGGGAGTGGGTTCTGTAGATACATACCTGTGTGCATACAGAAACAGATACCAGAAAACAGCATGAGGAGAAGTATGCACAGAGAGCTAGAAACTGAAAGTCTCCCAAAAGCTGATAAGCTTTAGGGATTTTTGGTCTTGTTGAATCTGAGATAGCAGATAAACTGAGAAAAAAGCCTTTGAAGTGTATCCAAGGCCATCAGCACACAAGAGCATCATCAAGTTTTATAACTGAGATTATAGCCAAGCACTTGGCAGCTGCAGCATGCAGACACAGACCACAGGATACAGGCTTTATGTGCCTAAGGAAGGAAATTCTGAACACCTTCCAAAAAAACCACTGGTGCATCAGCATGGCCCTCTGCTTCTCACTAAATACTCAAGGATGACCTCCATGCTGCTTCTGTAGTTGGATAAAATTGAGGATACAGTGGATAGATTGCAGCCACCTGCTATTAATAGTAAGAGCTTCACTCTAATATTAATAATAGCTTAATTAATAAAATGTGTTTGAACAAATATTGGTGGTAGCTGGTTTCTCCCTCTGTCTCATTCCCCTACCTGGAAAATTTACCTCACTCTCCCCAAAGTTGGAGTCAAGGAGGCAACACAAAGAAGATGCCATACTGTCCTTGCAGGGGATGGGGAGGAAGGGATGATGCTCTGGCAAGGCAGACAGGAGAGCAGAAGTCTTTTGTAGAGCCGGAGAAGGAGAAGCCAGCAACATACACTAGGTATCTTGGGCTTGCAGAGGTCACTAATGACAGCTTGGTACTGGTGGCATTAAATTACCAAAATCGTTGGACAGTGCTGCAGGCTGTTCTCTTTCTCTCATCCCATCAGTAAAGCAAATGTAAGTGGGTAGCCATGTGAAGATTGCTAAGTATTCCCGTCTACAGATGACTGTTTGCAGACACTAACTCATCTGGGAATGCAGTTTAACTTCTGGAAACAGAACACCTCCATCCAGGAAACTTTTCTCTCATTAATAGTGTTAATTGGCTGGTGAATGGACAATAAAATGTTTGCTTTTATGTTCTCCAGTCCTGTTGCTAAGAGCTATATACACTAACAAAGTCTTCACATAAATTTTAGCATTTTTCTTAGCTAAAGCCCCAATAGGAGGAAAAACAAAACAAAAAACCCCAATTCTGATGACATTGATGAAGAATTTGAAATTTCTCCTATGGTTTTTGCCATTCCAGGTTACTAGTTTATAGTCTGGGAACACTATCACAGCTTCATTTCCACAACAAAAAGGCCCCATTCTTTTCTGAAAGGTCTGACCCTTCATCCTGTCCTTGGTGTTTTGCATCAGAAATGCAGTTGTGGTGGCAGCCTTTCTATGAGCACTCACTTATCAGGGGACCAAAGACAAGTCTAAGAAAAGGACAAGTGTCTAGCAGGTTACTATAGTTTCTTTTGTGCTCTTAAAATTTGTGGACCTCAAGCATTCAAAAATGTGATTAACATTTGTGCATATGATAAGTTTAAACATTGAGGGAACTTTTCACACTTGAATGTTAAGAATTTGAATGTTAAGAATTCCCGTTGCCTGTCCTCCAGGAAATTTCTGTTGCTGATTATTTTTACTCCACGGACTTTTGCTGGGCTCTAATCATACTGTGAGGGTTGGTCTCTTCTCCCAGGCAACCAACACAGAACAAGAGGACACAGTCTCAAGCTGTGCCAGGGGAAGTTGAGGCTCGAGGTGAGGAGGAAGTTGTTCCCAGAAAGAGTAATTGGCCGTTGGAATGTGCTGCCCAGGGAGGTGGTGGAGTCACCATCACTGGAGGTGTTCAAAAGGGGATTGGATGTGGCACTTGAAGCCATGATTTAGTTAGTCATGAGGTGTTAGGTATTAGGTAATAGGTTGGACTTGATGATCTCTGAGGTCTTTTCCAACCTGGTTGATTCTATGATTCTGATTCTAGTCAATTTAGGGTCACCTGTCCTGTCCACTCCTCCCTGTCTGTGGGACCTCTTACATACTCTACTATAAATCTGGCACACAATATTTAGCAGTGACCTTGGTCTCCACAGGAGCAAGTATAAGCAAGAGACTACCTGCACACCAATCCTTGGTAGTACCTATAAACAAGAAGAGTTATCACTTCTAAAAGCAGACTCTATCTGCAGAAGTATGCACTTCAGAGACTGCAGTCACTTGGGAAACCGAGCTGAAAAGCAAAATTACTGAAAAGAGTTCTGTTCTAACTCAAACCAGAGCATGCAAGAAGTGAGCCAAATCACTTTAGTGTTGTCTACTTGAAAGCACACTGCTGTCTGTATGACAAAATCACATATCACAATTTCATGGTATAGAGTTATGATATACAACTGACAGCTTGGTTGGCAAACTCAGTAGCATGCAATGACTACTTCATTAGCCTCTGGTGGCAGCATTTGCAGGTCAGAGTGAGGTAATACAATATCAAGAAATCTGCACTGTGCATATTCCATGACACTATCCTGAAGTACATTCTCTGAGGCTGCCAAGGTGATACCTACCAAAGAGCCTACTTCAAACAGTCCTTAAAAATTCAGCTGAGGCTTTGTCTGTAGGAGGACATTAATTACAGTAACTTAAAAAGAGACAGACTTTAGACAGCACCACTGAATTTTGTTGACATGTCCTCTTTAACAATCGGTGCTCAAGAGAAAAAAATGCTGTAACATAGAATTTGAGTGTACACACCTCAGCATTTTAATAACTGCAAAAGCCATTTTTGCTAGAATGCCATGAACATTATTGCTATAAGATAAAATGAAGGACAATTCTATAAAGCAGTACATAAAATGACAAAGACTTGTCACACTGCTTATTTCAGGTCTAAAAACACTGGCTACATGTTCCCATTGCACTGTTTTAATGTTCCCAGCTGGCTTTTGCAGGGCAGTGCTTATTTTTCTTACAAAGAAGTAAAGCTATTCCTTCATCCAACATGATTCACACAGGAACAGAAAAACTATCTTCCTATTATCTTTTTGCTCCCCATCTCCCTGAGACAAAAGGATACTAATTGGAGATTGCTAGCACAGATATGAGACCTTTGGAGAGCAATGTAAATAGATAAATGTTGAATCAAAGGGACAAAATAAATTCAGTTCAAAAGCCTCACCCCAATGCATATATTGGTAGCCTCTCTAGCATGTATGTGCTGGAGTTAGGCATGAGCATCACAACAGCATTAAAGGCATTCATCTGTCTGCTAATGTCAGAGGTAGGATGAAGAAATAGGACCCAGAATATTTACTCCACTCCAAATGGCAAGGAACATGGAATGAGAAGACAATGAAAAGAATGTGAGATAAAAAAGCAGAGGGGGTTTTAGGTAAATTCAGAGATGTTCTTGTATTATACTAGGAATTCAAAAAGTCTACAAATTAAGACTCACAAAGCAAGTGAAATTATTCAGGCTGGAGGAAGACATTATTAGAAAAGAGAAGGTGAAGATTAGTTTAGCTTTTTGTTATTTTTTTTCTCTTCAGTAGCAGTAAAAGGAAGCTTGGAAATGAGGGCATAAGTGACAAGTATTTTAGCAATGAAGATAAATTGGCCTGGATAGGTTTGGTAATATCACATGGAATAAAATTATTTGATTTAATAAGTGTATTGATGGAGAGGCAAAGCATGAATGAGAAATGAAAGGTAACAATAAAGCTACAAAACAAGACAGTAAATTCTTAACCAAATAAAGGGAGGAAAAGAGCATCTTTGGTGCAGCTAGCAAAGTCTTGTCTGAAGAGAGTTTGAAATTACAAGGTAACATCAAAGAAGGTGTGTCAGAAGCAAAAAGACACAACAGGAGGGGAAAAAAAAATCTAAGTAACAGAAAGTGTTGAGGGGGATGAGTCAGTCAAAATAGAGACTACAAAGATAAAAGGAGGAGGATTGAGGGTGAAAATCTGAAGGGTGCCAACAGATAGTGGATAGGGAGTGGGAGGATCTACCAGAGGAGGTGATGAAGACAAGAGTATGTGAGGTAAAAGTAGAAAGCAGAGAGCACAGGCTCACCAAAGGGTAAGGTGGAAAGGAAGATGTAGAGAAGTGCCAGTGGTCCTGAAGCCTGCATTAAGGGAGATCTGAATTGAAAGAAGTCCTCTAGTTTGGCTAGTAAAAAACACTGGTGAAAGAGGTCTTGGCAGACACTAAAACTAATTAAAGAAGGTCTGTTAAAACTAGCCAAAAATAAATGTTTGTCAAGTGTAATTGGGTACGAGATAATCTCAGAGCAGACAGTGCAACCATGTTTCCAGGTTGACTGAAAAACAGAGGCAGAGCAGCAGAGAAATGGCTGAGGAGTTATGAGAACAAGGTACTGTGTTGAAGATGGAGCAGAGAGGCAATACAAAAAAAATCTTACCCTTCAAGACACAGAAATCAAGGGGAGGTTGGGTATAATTGAAGTACAAACACATGAGGTAGAAAAATTAAAGTAGTTTTAATTATCTTTAAGGGGGTTTTGTTATATAATATTAGCAAAGGATTGCAAGCTTTGAAACTGTCCTCTGCAACTGTAAGATCCAGAAGTCTTGACAGATGTAGTGCCATCTATTTAACTGATGATATAGTTGACCTTGTTACCTGAACAAAGAGAGATATAACTTCTATGGAGGCTTTCCAGCCACTAGAAGTACAACAGAACTAGACAAAATACCATAAAATCTGTCCTAGTTTTGGGGCAATCTAACCATTAGTGTTGAGGTGAAAATTCTTCTGAGAATCATTAGGGTTGATTAGTAGATTTACAGGCCCTGGGAATTATAGAATAAAACTGTATGGGGATCCCCATTTTCAGTCTTTCATTTTCTGAGGAGACTACAAGTACTACTGAGGCCACAGCAGCCTTGTGGATGAAGTATCAAGGCAGGCTGGTTTTGATTTCTCTCAGTGACCTGGTATGGTCTGGGAGGAGCATGTGTGCCTAGATAATTAGTTTAGGAAGTCAACATAGATCTTTCATACGTTTCCAGTCATTAAATGATCATGGCAAAGCAGGCCAACTCCCAGTTCCAAGCTGCTTGTGGCTTACCAAACTTCTCAGAAGGGCTGGTGATGAGACAGGCTCTACTTGCACCTTGCCACCAACTACTTATGCCATAGTTCCAAGGCAAGATACCACTGTACCCTGTAGCGTGATGTAGTGTGCTGTACTGGTATTCTGGTGCTACACTCGTACTGCTGTGAAGGCCACAGTTCCCTCACAAATTCAGTAACTGCCTCAGACAGCAAAATATCCATCACAAAAATACCAGTACAGCTTCTGTTTAACACATCCTCATTGCATGTGGTAGTGTTAGCTGTGCTGAGAGTATGGCATTAGTTGAGTACAGAATAAGTTGCTGACCTACAGTAAACCACTGATTAAGGTTGTCAGGCTGGCTCATGTCTTAATCTGAAATACAGAAGTTACTTTACATACCCAACATTGAAAATGCTAGGGCACTCTCCCTATAACTAACAAGATACATGTCCACCTAACTTTCCTGCTTGGTCTCTTCTCCCAGGCGGCCAGTACCAGAACAAGAGGCCACAGTCTCAGGCTGCGCCAGGGGAGGTTCAGGCTGGATGTTAGGAAAAAGTTCTATACAGAAAGAGTGATTGCCCATTGGAATGGGCTGCCTGGGGAGGTGGTGGAGTCGCCATCACTGGAGGTTTTCAGGAGAAGACTTGCTGGGGTGCTTGGTGCCATGGCTTAGTTGTTTGGGTGGTGTTGGATTGGTTGATGGGTTGGACGCGATGATCTTGAAGGTCTCTTCCAACCTGGTTTATTCTATGTATTCTATGTATGTATGTAAGATAAAGAAATTGGAAGCACAAGATGAAGAAATTTGAAAGCCAGCTTCCTTAAGAGATTGCTTCCTCTTTTTTGTGTGGAGAAAAGTTCCAAATAATAAATTACATATGAATAAAAATGTTTTTTAAAAAGGTCCACCTGCCATTGTATGCCTTCACATAATTAAGTTCATTCAGCAGGGCATTCCTTCTAGTCCTATTGCATCACTAAGGTGAAACCAGGATTCTACTGACATCTGAGGAAAATATAAGCAAGTAACACATAAAGAGAACTTAGGAATATGAAGTAGGGTAATTCATACAAATCAATCAGTCTAAAAGCTACTTTTCTTCATATATATATGGAGCAGAAATTTCTGTGCTTCTAAAAAATATTCCTTTTAAAAAAAAAAATCTAAAAAATATTTACATTTCATGTGAATTGATTTCAGGGCCCTCCCTGGGTCACTGGGGACAGTTTCTCATCATCAGTGATTTGCAAGTATTTTCCTACAGTCTGATTTTCCCCACCCCATGCTAAGGTAAGAATATGAAGGTAAACATGCTATACTTTGAAGGAACCTTAAAACCAAATTCATAATAGCACATGGTGTTTAGCTGCTGGGAGTCAAGGATATTATACACAGGAAACCTCAGAGCTAAGGGATTTCTGCATCTTAGTTATTACACCACCTGAAATATGTAGATTTTTGACTCAGAATTCAGGTGGATTTCAGTGACACCAATATTACCCTGACAGGAATATTATCACACTACAGGCAAATAGTGCTAGTTTCTTCCTATATCCCATCTGGATGCATTCCTGAGTGACCTGCCCTAGGTGATCCTGCTTTGGCAGAGCGGTTGGACTCATTGATCCTCAGAGGTCCCTTCCAACCCCATGATTCTATGATAAGAAAAAAATTATTTAAAAAATAATGTGCTGACTAGGTTAACTTCTGTGCTGTGCTGAAAGGTTGTATAAGGTTTATGCAAAACCTTATTCTGAAGGTACACAAAGACCTCAGAATAGTACTTGAGGGGGTGTGTGTACGTATATGGTTTTCATTCTCAAAACACTACACTGACAAAGGCAAGAAAAGAAATGGGATTGCTGTGTCCCAGTTAGCCTGCTAGATGTTCACACTAATAGATATAGTTACTTAGTGAAAAAAACCCAGCTCTCAATGTTGACATTGTTATATATCAGAGTTAGAGATAAGCAGGATTTGTTAAACTAGAGCATAGGTAAGAAAGTGGGTTGGTGATTATACACTAGTATTATTACCAAAGCTCAGCCAAAGGCAATTTATCTCTTTCTTGGAACAGAGGGAGCCACAAGACAGGAAAAACAGTTATTATTCCATGTTTAACAATTTAGATGGGTTTAGCAGGTTTAGTTTTCCAATGGCTTGAAGCAGGAATTTGAAGCCTGGCATAATACAAGCATGCTCCTACTGATCTGTGTTTGGCTTTCTCTGTGAAATGCTGCCTACAGCAGAACAAGCTGTTAGCCTGAATTTGAAAGGAAATGAGGCTTATTCAATTAAAGTCTCTGTCAATCCTTCCTTAATAACTTTTGAACCAGATGGCCAGTTTAAAAAAAAAAAAAAAAGAAAGAAAAAAAGAAAGAAAAAAAGGCTGAAGTTCCCAAAAGCTTTCTGAAAAGAAGCAAATACAAAAAGAAGGAAGAATTAAATACTGCGTAGCCAGTGGAGAAGACAAATGAGCTCAAGTTACCTGTTGTGTTTGGCCTGCCTGGCAGCCCCTCGGCAATGGGGAATCCAGGGAACTAGCACCCCAGTATATCCAAGGAAAAATCAGCCACAATGCACACTTTCTCTTACCTTGCCCATGGGAGGAAACTTGAGGACAAAATGGGAGGCAAAAAGACTTAAGGGAAATGAAAAAGGAATATTTTAAGAAAAGGCAAAGTACTAGGGGCTGTGAGCAAGGCTTAGAGTTCTCCCAGGTGAGGGTAGAGAGAATATGTACTAACAAAGACACAAACTGGTAAGAAATGAGATTTAAGTACTTCTGTGGATCATTTAGCTTCCTACTTATTAAACAATCATCATGGTATCATACTTAAGCATTTTTCCCTGAACTGAACTTTTGCAAAGAGATCACACAAATTTTTAGATGTATAGATGTATGCCTATACACATGTATGTATTTAGATCTGATTAACTCTGCTATATCTGCATGTCAGATACACAAAGATATTTCTGGTGGTCACAACAAGGGCACTTCATCAGGCAAAGGGAAGAACAACATTAAAAAGTGAAAATTCTCTTTCCTAACTGTAACATGAAATTTGGGCTCACAGCATTTAGATTTGAAATTACTACTTGCAGGTTTTTTGATAGAACTGATTCTAAAAACCTACAGTATCACCAGAGTCAAGAATCCTTTTATCTTTTGCCCCACTTCTATAGAAGGTGAGCTTGAAAAGGATTCTGCAATATAATAGATGAGTCTGCTGCAAAGATGGGAGACCAGCATAGCAATGCCTATTTATTTTACTGCATCCTTTACTATTGTGCACTGGTTTCTCCTCCTGCTTTCATACCACTGATTAGATAATGTACATTCTACACTAAAATGTGTTGTATCACAGAATAAAACACTGACCAGTAATAAATGTCAACAGAACATGCTGGAAGCAACAACAGGCACCAGTACAGGTTAGGCTGTACAGGGGTTGCCCTGCTGGAAAGCAGCACCATGGAGAAAGACCTTGGAGTCCTAGTGGACAGCAAGTTCTCCATGGGACAACAATGTGCCCTTGTGGCCAAGAGAGTCAACAGTATCCTAGGGTGCATCAAGAAAAGTGTGTCTAGCAGGTCTAGGGAGAAGACTCTTCTGGCTTATCAGTCTATAAATGTACCTCAATCTAAATCTTGATCACTCTTCAAGACCACCTGATCAGCTTGCTTATGACCTTAGTATATGAAAATCTCTAACATGTTCCACTTACATGTCTTGAGGCACCTTCAGATTATTCTATATGCAGCTGTAACTTACTTACAACATTTATTGATCTCTATTATCTCCACATGAAGTATTTACAAATGCACCCTTCATATAAAGGATGATTTATTCATCTGCAGAAATTTATTGTTTGAGGGGTTACATTACACAAAACAGAACTTTCTTATTAATGGAATGAAATTACAGTATCCTGTAACAATTGTTTAGGATTATAAAGACAGAGAAACTATGCTGATATGTTCAACAGTATGACAAATTGGGTAGTACAGATATTATGCTGTACATTTAACATATATATAATATAATTTTTAATGTAGCTTCAAAATAGCTATTTTGATACATCATGTTGCTCTAACTTCTAATATTGAATAGAATAGAATAGAATTAACCAGGTTGGAAAGGACCTTTGAGACCATTGAGTCCAACCTATCATCCAACACCATCTAATCAACTAAACTATGGCATCAAGCACTCCATCCAGCCTCTTCCTAAACACTTCCAGTGATGGTGACTCCACCACCCCCCTGGGCAGCCCATTCCAATAGTCAATTCTCTCTAAATCATGTAGAGCACATAAATGGTTTAATTAATTGTTATTTTTGATCAAATAAATATAGCCATACCTACATGTAGCAGGAGAAAATTTCAATAGATAGATAGTCCTAGACAATTTCTACTGAAAAATATTTAAACCACTTTGAAGTTGTAAAGCAATGACAAACAGGAATTGTGAAAGGTAAAGAACTCTCAAAGGAGAAGGGCATAGTTAAAGAAAAATTTCAGGGAGAAAACTGCCTTTTCAGTATTAAAAGATTTTAAGACCTGATACTTATCTGATATGAAATACTGTATTTCTACTAACTTCCAGTACTTGATTTAATGGCAGGCTGACTTATGCCACTGGGCAACCTTGCTCAGCATCTATTAATGTTACATAGTTTGACACAGAATCTCTATTCCATATATTTTCCAAAGAATTCAGCCTTGCCTACAAGAAGGTTACCTTGCAGTAAGAATATTCATTATACTCATGTCACACTAATGGGGATGCTTCATCCATGTTCAATGAGCTGACTTTCAGTTTACCATGATGCATTGCTTCTATACAGAGAATGGAATTTATTTTGAATGACATGCTCAACTTGGGGAAGAAGTATGCTGCCTTTTTTTTTTTTCCACTCCCCTTTCAAGCACCATGCTTTGGGAAATGGTTCTATAAAGTCTTGGAGGACACTTAACATAAGGCAGTTACATTGGAAATCAATGCAATTCAGAGCATGGAGATTTTTTATGTTGGATTTTTTATTCCAGACGTCACTTATAATTGTATCAAGGGATAATCCTGATATAAGTTTCCATATTCTTTTAGAACATGACAGTGTCTGGGAGCAAGGTACAACTGATACTTTCTGTCTTTGGTATGAGAGGCCTCAAGTACAAGCCCTGTGAAGAGAGGCTGAGGGAGCGGGGTTGTTTAGCCTGGAGAAGAGAAGGCTCAGGGGCGACCTCATTGCTGTCTACAACTACCTGAAGGGAGGCTGTAGTGAGGAGGAGGTTGGTCTCTTCTCCTAGGCAACCAGCACCAGAACAAGATGATAGAGTCTCAAACTGTGCCAGGGGAAATCTAGGCTGGAGGTGAGGAGAAAGTTCTTCATAGAGAGAGTTAGCCATTGGAATGTGCTGCCAAGAGAGGTGGCAGAGTCACCATCCATGGAGGTGTTCAAGAGGGGATTGGATGTGGCACTTGGTGCCATGGTTTAGTGGTCATGAGGTCTTGGGTGACAGGTTGGACTTGATGATCTTTGAGGTCTTTTCCAACCTTATTGATTCTATGGATAACTGCACCTTTGCAGGCTGCTGATGGCAGTTTACAGAACAGTAGCTACATATTGACACTGTAGTGTCAGAGATGGCTGGTGGGGCAGCTTCATTCTGTGCAAAACTGTTTCCAGACTTGTGAAAAACACCACTAGGTATATTCATACAGTTAGACCCATAGCTGCAACAGAACCAGAAGGAAGATGGGTATCTTCCTGGTGATGGGTGCAGAGCCTGCCTCAGAAGCCCATTCTTTGTCTGTAGTGGAATGTGTGGCCATTTCCCCCTGACAGCTTAGCAGTCTGCATTGCTTCTCGGAAGTTATGAAGTAGAGACAGTAACAAATCTTGTGATGAAGATGTTACTTAATCACGGGTCACCTTGTACTGATTATGTGGTGCATGATTTGCTATATCAGATCCTAATAACCTCTCCAGTTCCACCTCTCCAGTACTAGAAAACAATGAGAGCTGAATTTCCATTGTGATTTCAGAAATTAAAATTTCTGTTGCCTCAGTTATATCTCTTTGTGTTCCTTGAGTGAAATAAAGTGGTAGGGGACATCTTTGACTTGCCATGCAGAGAATTCTCAGCAGATAGAAAATCCTTCTGCCAAGAGATACAGGCAAAAGGATGCATTGTGAACAAGAAGTCCCAGTGGCAAGAGTGTATCATTTTCAGTTACTCACATCTTTTACTTCCATCACATGGGATTTGTGCCAGGTGGCCCATACCAAAAATAGGAAGTTCAAAGTACCAGCTAGAGTGAAAATATTTGTCTCCTAATGTTCAGAACAGAGTGCCATGCTGATTTTGTGATGGCAGCCGAATGCCAGTTTCACAAATCATTATACCTATGGATCACCTAAAGGCAGTTGTTATCTTAGACCTGAAAACTTCTATGTGCACTTGCAGTAGGAGGTCCCTTTCTAGCAAGTCCCACTCTTCTATATAGCTGCAGTAGAGCTGACTTGCTGTAAACAGAAGCTGAAACTGTTCCTCAGAGAAGGTCCAATGTATTCAAGAGACTTGAAATTATCTGCCTTGAAAAGTTTTGAAAGTACACAGGTTCTAATCAAATTACAAATGACAGCACGTTTTTTCCTACCTCACCTGGATAGCAGCGTGACTGTGACTCCTCTGAATTTCTTCTTTGAGGGCTCAAAAAAGCAATTTTTTGTTGCAACCATGCTGCCAGTGGTTTGAAGTGATGAAGCAAAGCAGCTTAGACTGGAAGAAACTGGAAGATGGATGTGTGATTCAAGAGAGGGACTGGACTTCAAATTTCAAGGGAAAATATTTATATGGGGAAAATTATTACTTCAGCTATTCAAAAGGAATTACAACTTATTGTTCTTTCTCCTATTGATATGTGAACTAAGCTGTTCTGCACTTGAAAATCATGGTTGTGTTGCCTGATAGATACACTTGACCGAAGCTGGAAACCAAAATAGGCTTTTTGCCTCAGTTTCTAAATGTCACTGCATAATGTCATCTGCTGTATGCTAGCAAGAGTGCACATAATAGTCACACACTTGGGTTTTTATGTACCATCTGGAATGCATGTGTCTGAGCAGAGCCAGAGGAGAAATTCTAGCTAAGAACTGAGTGCTGCATACAAATTAAATAGTGTGCTGCTTTCCTTCTGGTAGATTTTTAGAAACAAACCTGAGTCAGGAAGATGAGTTAGGACATCCGGGACAGTTTCCAATCTGAGTGAGAAGAAAAAATGCAAACAAACAAAACACTAGTAACAGAAAAAATATTATTTATTTTTTCAAAGAATTGATCTTCATGAGGAGCAAAGTGCAAAAGGGTACCATTGGAAAATATTTGACTTAATCATAAACATCTGAAGCAGTCATGAAATAATTTCATCTACGATCAATAATGAAGAGAGCTCATTTGTGTTCTGGAAAACTGACAGATCAGTGGATGGAGATCACAGGAAATGAGTTCCAATACACTGTAATTTTGTTATTCCTTGTTTACTGTACTATAATTGTTTACATTTTTACCAGATTATCTGGAAATTACGCTGCAGTATAACTATCTGCTTGCTCAGGAAGTGTAGTAAAAATGCAACATTCTTTTATCAGGCAATTAACCTCTTTAGGAATGTGCAAATGAACTGTCTGGATTTTAATTTTGATGGAAGGAAGCATTCCAGTTAGATTAAGGGAGAAAGTATCAAGCTAAAAGACCTTGGGAAAAAAATAAGCCATATTAAATTAGACTGGCATCATTTTAGAGTACATTCAAGAATAAACTAGAGGGCAAGATTACAGACTGATCTTCACAGCGGTCGCATACTGCCATGAGAAACAGATGTGATAACAATTCAAATCCTTTAGATTTAAACTGAGCCAAATTTATCGACTATATACTCTCTGGGATTTGCATATACTTGCTTCTTTGAAGTAGGTACTTTTAAAGTCCTAAAATAACTAAGCATGCAAAGACTGGAAACTAAACTTCAGAAGAACTGCAGAATCTGACTGCAAAGAGTCATCTGGAAAGGATGAAACCTATTTACTAACTTTATGTTTTAATTAGATGGTAAATATCAAAATCCCTTCACTCCAAGCATCCCAGCTTTGTTTATTTTAAATGATCTTTTGCTTAAATGGTACAGAGCATAAGATAAAAATATCTGAGGCCCATTTTTTATTTTATTTTAAAACTGAGCAATGGTTAGGGAACTGCTAGTGACAGTTTATAAAAAAGTAGTTATTGTTAATTCTCTCCAATCATTAATTTCTGATGCCAGTCAAAGGCAATCTGATGTAGAGCTTCTAGAAAGGCAACCAGCACACACTGGCCAATAATAGCCAGAAAAGCAATTCTTGCCAAAGGCTACTAAACCCTCAGTGTCTGTCAAGACAGAGAAGGATTCCTTTCAAAAATGCATGTAACTGAATTAAGTCCTCAACAGCGCCAGACCCAAGCACAGGTATTCTACAGACTTTTCAGTAATGCTAGGGGATGGTCTATAAGAGTTTAAATTTCTTATTTACACAGTTGTGCTATTCCTTTATGAGTGTGGCTTTTTTTCATCCCTGTGAGTGGTTTTCCTATAGCAGCAAGCAATGTGTCTTTACTGGTCCACATTTTTGCTGGGTTTGTCAGTCCAGTATATCAGCAGTGTTAATTCACATTTGTAATCAATGGTTCTAGGCCTTGGCCAGTAGCCTAGACACTCCCTAATTTAATGCCTAGACCACTAACTGATTTCATACTGAAACAAAATAAATAGTGGGGACACAGCAAATGTTTCCCTGCACAAAACCCTTCTTAAAACATCACCATACCTAGCAGAACTCTATGTGGGGCACTCAGTGAATTAATATTTGTTCTGAATAAAGATGAATGCTGAAATATGAATAATTGAATCTGAGGAAAGAGAATCAGCAGACTGAGCCTGGAAGTTTTTACACATTTGTTGATGTTATCAGTCACTAAGATATATTATCCAAGTGTCACAACTTGCAGTCATACTTCTTAAACCCTTGGTAAGTGTATTTCCCAGCACTATTTTTGTAAACTGATGCCCCATTACACATACTAAAAAAAAAACTATTTCTGAAAGGTTATTTTATAAAGGTTTTGTATCTTGGGTCCCTTCAGGCTGAAGACTTTGCTGTTGATATAGAATGTTACTTTATGTACTTGTACCTCCAGACTCAGAGAGAAGACTTTTTGACTTCCCTTCCCATTCCTTTTAGTCCTTAACTCCTGTTTAAATTCACTTGTAGCCACAGTCCCTCATCAAAGGTGGCCATCACAAACTAGCAAATGGAGGCATTCAAGAAAGGATTGGACGTGGCACTTGGTGCCATGGTCTAGTAGGCGTGAGGTCTTGGGTGACAGGTTGGACCTGATGATCTTTGAGGTCTTTTCCAACCTTGTTGATTCTATGATTCTGATTGTAAATTACAAGCAAAAAAAATCCACTGCCTTCCTAGATGCTGTTGAAATACAGCAAGCCCAAAGAAAGCAAAATGCATGGCGTGTGCAGTTGCTCCCAAAATAGCGAACATCCCCGCAGCGTAACAGAAACACCTGCAGTGTCTGAGAGCAGGGGCAAGATGCAAAGCTCCAAGAGACCTGGTTATTAACCTCCTTAAGTAAACAGGCTGCAAAATAAAAAGCGAAAGCGAAGGGAAAAAAAGGATATTCGTATAAATTAGACCCTTATGTTTTAAAACAAATTAATTGAAAACTCAAGCGTCATCTTCGAGACAGTGCTTTTTATTTGCCAGGTAACGAGAGACCCAACTACATCCAGCGCAGCCCAGGCTGAACTCGAAAGCTGGGCTATGCATTCCCGAACGAACGGCGTCCCCAGACTAGGCCTGACGGCGAAGCACCCCGCCCAACCCCATGCCGCACTGCTGCAAGGTAGAGCCGCACTCGCCCCGGTAACCCCGCGTGCCTCTCCAGCACCCACTTCCGCCGTTCCCTAGGGCAGCGGGAACGCACCACAGAGGCTGAACAGCCGCACAAGGCGCAGTAACCCCGTCAGTGCCTCAGCCTCACGCCTCACGTGCAGCTGTCACTCATCCAAGCTCACTGTTCCGCCCCTTCTCTCCGGGGCCGAGTGCATGCGCAGCTGACCGGGTCCCGCAGGGTGCCCTCCTCCTGGCGGCCCGTCGTGCGGAGTACCGCGCAGGCGCCTTGGACGGCGGCGTGGCCCGGAGGAAGGAGGGGGCATTTTAACAGTAAACATCCTGCCGATTTAAACGGCTGGTTTGGGCGGCAGGAAGGGCTGCGGCCGCCATCTTGTTTGTTTGAGTGAGTGGCTCTAGGAGGAGGAGCGGAGCGGTTACCGAGCCCGGCCTCGCTAGCCTCCCCACCAGTCATCTCCTGCACCGGTCCAGGGTAAGAAGCGACGCTAGCTGCGCTCGCTACCGTCGGGCGCCCCGGTTCGCTATCGCTGTCCGAAGAGGTGTGGCGGGGACCGGCCGCAGCCTGGCTCTTGGGGCGCTGCCGGCCTACTCGGGCTCGGCTGGCGGCCTCTGCGGCTGGGTACAGCTGCACCGGCTCTTCTGCCGAGCCGTCTTGGTGCAGACGGGTGAGGGGCAGCGGGAGGGGAGGGCCGGGCCCCATTAGACAGCCCAGTGGGTGGCGAGGCCTAGGCTGGAGTCCCGTGGCGCGGGGCCGACTGGTTGGGGTGACCTGCGCGGAGGTCGGGCGCAGCGGGGCCCCGTCTGCGGCCTGGCGGCGGCACGGACACAACCGCACAGGGGAGCGCAGCGTGCGGCCTCACCGGAGGCGGCGAGGGAAGTGCGCTCCGTGGTGCAGACGGCCTGTAAACGGGGAGCGGTCACAGGCGCGGAAGTGCAGTGACCTCCTCTCTTCCACCGGAGAGCCAGCTCTGGGCAGAGCCGAGGGAGCGACGTTGGGGTCTCGTGGCCGGAATAACGCAACAGATCCATAGCTGTGGATTGACGAAGGGTCGGTAGAGCTACTGCAAGTGGGGGGACTGGGAGAGGAGCGAAGTTTTGTCTGTCTCATTTTCTAATATAGTTTAACTTCTCGCTTGGATAAAACAGGCTTTTGAATGTTCTCGTAATGCTCACTAATAGCATAAGAGTTGCCTTTCAGGGCACGGTGACTGTTGATCTGCAAATTAAAGGTCCCTTTAAGAATATCTACCTCCTGAAGAATTAATTTCTTACTCTCATCTAAATCTTGTAAATCTTAGAATTTTTCTCTGAATAAAATGATTTTGTTAAAGATAAAGCAAGTTGTGGTTTTTTTATCAAAAAGAGAGGAAGTTTGGGCTCACTGACTTACTGGCTGTTTCAGTGCCAGGTTCAGTGCTGTTTCAGTGAAAATGGCTTTTTGTTACATTTAGATACATGGAAGAAAATATCGTAAATTTGGAGACATTTTCATATAGGCCCACATTGTGTGACCATGTGCCATAAGCACATGCTTTCATTAATCTCTCAGTAAAATTCATTAGATCAAAAATGAGGAAACATAAAAGCCTTAGTAGTGCCAAGCTTGCATTTTATTTTGTGGTGATTCATTTGTAAACATTTTGCATTCTGTGAAACTTGGAAACACAAAGCCCACTCATCCAAAGTTTTAACTGGAGAGGAAATAAGTGTGGTGGTGGGAATAAAAGGAGGAGCAAAAAGTGAACAAGACCTACTATAAACTTAAACTACCACATAATTAAATTAGTCTTGTCTTGCCATCAGGGTTAGTGGTCTCATGGGATTTCCCACAGAAATGAGACTAGGTGCCTGTGTTACTACATGAGTTTAACTTTTTTAGGGCAAAATGTGAGGGTTTTGCATATGTGCTCTTTGGATGAGCATTGCAGAAGAATAACTGCTGCAAATGATGGAGCAATACGAGGAATTCTATTGTGTTTTTTTTTAACTTGCATACATTTAAGGAGTGTGTTAATACATGGTTTCTGCAGATATATTAGTTTGAGGTGGAACTGGAATTGTGCAAAACAGTTTGGGATAATTGAGATAGGGTCTAAAATACTCTTTCCATGGGATGAGGGCAAGGGCAAGATATTTGCTGGGGTTCAGACATGAAAATGAACTTGGGAGAAGAACTATTTTCACAGGGTTTGAAAATCTCAAACCATGTAGTGAGATCAGCCTTCTGAATTAGTAATTTTAGTGGGGCACAGGTTCTAGCAATTTGATTATGTAGGTGCCGAGTCTGTTATAATTGGAGAACAGCTCCTGTAAAAGAGGACCATTACATAGTTGCAGGCCTGCTAGTGCAACCTCACTTACACAATTTCAGAAAAATCGTAGGTGAAACAATCAAGACACAGAGACAAATGGGAAATGCTGTATGTCTTTGTCAAAGTTATATCTAGTTAGATTAGCTCAATATCTTTTTATAAGAAATTGAGGTGACTTGTCCCTGAACTGTGGTAATGCTGCAGGTGCCACAAGGAAACACGTTAAAACTCAGAAAAAGGCAGATTAACCTGAGAATTGTAAAAGTGGTAAGGAAAGATAGGAAATAAGCTAGTGCTGAAAAGAGACAGCGACCTGTAAAGAGTTATTAGTGGAGTTTGAGAAGGCTGGTCCTGTGATGAATTTATTTCTTTTAGTAGCACCAGGTGTTCAGTGTGCTAATGAAACATGCGGGTGAAAGAGTGTACCTGCACCAGGTTCTGGGCACTTAAGTTGGATTATATAGTGAAGGGTTATGGGTTAATGTTGAGGAACTGAAAACTACAATTCCAGGGTCCAAGTAATCTTTCTGGACTTCTGAGGTCCAGTATAGCCGAGTTGGGCTGCTGTAGGTGCCTAGGGTGAGCTCACTCTTCCCTGAATCAGCCAGGCCTGGCTTAGCTTAATGAAACAGAAACAAGGGCAGCATAGGATGAAAATGTATGGAGGGGAACCATCAGAGAAGAGAGTTTGAGAGATAGTGTAAGAACAAAGGAATTCAAATGTTTGTTTTCAAAATGTAGTATGGAATTTGTCTGCAAATCAGTGGATGAATGTAGATATGAAGTAACCTTAGAACAGGCACGAATGTAGGTGACAAAAAACCAGCTTGAAGGCTGAACTTATAAACTGGCATATGTGTACATAAACCGAGTGATAGGTGAGTGGACTTAATGAGCTACAGTGAATATTGTATGTTTGCAATATTATTGTCATCTGAGTGTCTTGAAAGATGAGACTCCAGCTACAAGAAGAGTATTTTGGAATTTAGCCATTCTAATATGCAGAAGGATTTTCAAACCTAATATTTGTGAATTGATGGTTAGGATGAAGTTCATAGGTAGCATCTGGCTAGTTTTCTTGTTGCATCTTCAGGACCATCAATTACCTTTTTAGTTCTAATACAAATATAAAAAATCATACCATTGTTTAGAAGAGTTTAGGTGGGGGAGCCTGAGGACAAGTATGGCACATTGAAGGAAATTTAAAGTTAATTAAAATCAAGTGTAAAGTTTTCTAGAAGCACAATTTGGCAAGATTGTGATTTGGTCTCACCTGGTCTTGTGTCAGTACATTCTATTTTTGCCACAGAGCAGTGCAGGCAAGACAGAAAAAAAATGAGGAAGTTCTTCAAACAAGTTTTTGAAGTCCTGGTTCATACCTAGTCAGTTAAAAAAACTTTGCAATTATATTTTACCTTACAAGTTTTAAAGAGCCATCAGCTACCCTTCCTTGGAGGATTCTTATGAGTTGCTTTGGCAGCCAACAACATATGTTTTACATGTCTGCATGAGCACTCTGCCACTCCAAGAAAATCATAGTTCCTTTAACATTCATCTCAGTCTCGAGTTATGCCAAAAAAATCTATTTCTTCTCCTTTTATGCCACTTCATCAGCATACTGCTTTATGGATTAAAGATCAGCTGTAAAGTCTGAAATAAAGAAAAGCATTATAAAAAAACACCTAACCAAAACAAAAAAAACAGACCTGAAGAAAAAGTGAGAGCAACCATTGGGGCCTGCTGCAAGAGTTGTGTTGATGTGCTAAACAACAGTATCTGAACTGCTGCAGTTCAGATCTGTAAAGGCAGGGTTTGTACAGTTGCTGTAACCCAGGTATTACAACACAGAGCAGAACATCTGCTGGAATCTGGAAGTGGAAAATACTCCTAACAGTTCAGATTAATACACTTTAAATTTCTGTAATCTATTTCTCTGTGACTTCATTAATGGATGAAGAGAAACTGGAGACAGCTGTCAGAAGTTAGTTACTTGTGATTCTTATTCACTCTAAAAGTTTAAGTACCCTTGCACATGTAGTATAGTCTCATCATTAGCCTTACAAGCAAGTTTTAGGTTTGATACGTAACTCCAGTACTGAGTCAAAACTAGAAAACACCTCAGAGGTGACCACTTACTGTTTTGATGCCATTCCTTGGTGCCGTGATTTTCAACTTCTTCATATTTAGGGGTAATTTGCAGGCCTGCAGTTACCAGAGCAGTGTGTGGTTGTGATAGCAGTTCTAGCTGTTGAAGTGCTGTGCTGCAACGTCAAGTCTTTGCATATACAAAAATACTGTGAGGTCTTTGAGAACACAGGAGGGATTTAATTGTTTGCTGGCCTTTGAATCAATGTGATGTCTTTCAAACCACTGGGGTAGGAGGGGGAGTAAAGAACCTTCCTTTAGATAACGTCTGTTCATCAAGGAGACTTCCAAAATTGTTTCATTGTGCTTTTTTGAAAAGTGTGCTCATGTCCATCTTTGTGCAGTGCTGTCCTTAGATCCCCACAATCTCAACAAATAAAAATGGCATTTGGAACTTTTTGTTCCTTCTGCAGCTTTATTATGACTCAAAGCTATCAGCTTCACTCCCAAGAGTAGTTTTAATCCTATCTACTCTGTTAACTCGAGCTGAAGCTGAACCTAGGCTTAATTTCCTTTAAACCCGCTACACTGTCATTCTTGGTTTTGAACAGAATCAGTGGCCAGTCTGTCATTAAGACAGATAAGCTTCATAATCTCTTCTGTTGTCCAGACAACTCTGTTCTGTTTAATGCAGCTGAAATTCAAAGCTCTCATTAGCTTGCACATTGAATAATACCTATGAGTAGGTGTAAGTTTGGAGTATGGTACCACTACAAAGATAATTTTCCCTATCCTTTATATTTCTTCAGATCCCATTTATTAAAGCAAAATGCACACACCCCCCTAAAAAACCCAACAAACTCAAAGCAGAACTCCATAACAAAAATAACAAACACACAAGTATTATTTGGCTTTACTTTCAGAGATACCTGCCTAGATCTGTGATTAGTTTCATCTGTTCTCCAGATACTTAGAAATTGGCTTTGCCTCCCCTGAACCACTAATGCCAGTCACTCTCTTGCTCTGTACTTATTTTACTAGCAGTCAAAATTGTTCTTTTTCTTTTCTGCCCCTCCCCCCCCCCCCTTTTTTTTTGCTGTTATTTTTTTCCCCCTCTCTGTAAAGCATACCCTATAAATATAAACAGCTCTACCCTAGGTGCTTTGAAACGTGTTCCCTGTTTGCTTTTAAGTTGTGTTGGCATGCATTTGGGAAAGACTGGGTTGGGTTTTTTAATGACTAGAAAGTGATGCTTCTCACACTAGTTCTACCCATGTTAAACTGCCCTACTTTTACTGTTAGGTTGCTGTGCTTCCTCTGACAGTTCTTCTGTACTTGCTCCTTCTCTCCTGTTCTCTTTGGTTTCTTTTTCTCTAGTTGCAGATATTGCTGGAGAAAAAAACCCAACCTGTACAGAATCTTCCACCTCTTTAAAGCAAACTTTGTTTTCTCAACTTGTAGTTGAACTGAATCATATGCTTATCTCATGCTTGAAATTGCCACGTTTAGATCATAAGATACTGTGCTGTTCTACTTGCCCATGGTTTGCTATGTTGGCATGTTATCAGCTGTGAGAATACAGTTACTAGATGAGTAGATAAAAGGAAGTCTTTGTATTTCTGCTGAAGGAGAGAGATGAAAATGGAATATTCAGGAAGTTGAGAATTACAAAGTCAATTTCCTTACCATTATTATCAACACTTGAATAAAAAATACGATGCATTACTAAGAGGATTATGAAATGAAGAACAGTTTGTTCCAAAGTGAAGACATTATTGTATTTTCTGTTAAAGACAATACGATGAAATCCAAAAAGTTTAGCTCTGTGTATTTTATAATGCTAAATGTTTTAGTGATACAGTGGAGAATAGATAGTGGTTTAGTGCAGTAGTAGCGGCTGAGTTGAGAGTAGAAAGAAATGGAAGAGGTAGGAAACTACTGTTGAACTGAAAAAAAGGAGACATGTTTGTGTTACAAGTTTGGTATTATTACCATAATGTTTAATATGTTGAAGATACTTTTTTTTTTCTTGTGGGATGGTTAACATTTTTACATTAAACAAATAGTCATTGCTTGATGTTTTTCCTGCTTTATATTTCTTGTGCAATAAATTTATATGCTGTTACAAAGCCACCGCTTGGAAGTGGCTTTGTAATAATGAATTTTATACAAATAGTCTGACCTTAATGGTTGAAAAGTAAACATGTGCATTCCTTGTTCCTCATAAAGATTTTCCTTAAAAAAAAAAACAAAACAAAACAAAACAAACATATTTATTTTTTTTGCTTTCTCTTTACAGGTTTGCACTTTGTTTCAGAGATTTGGAACCATGTTCTATGCCCACTTTGTTCTGAGCAAACGTGGGCCGCTGGCCAAAATCTGGCTGGCAGCCCACTGGGATAAGAAGCTAACCAAAGCTCATGTTTTTGAATGTAATCTGGAGAGCAGCGTGGAGAGCATCATTTCACCAAAGGTATCTATTTTACACCAATACACTGTTACCTTGTAGTGAAAAGAATTTGTATGTACAGGTGGTGTTGCTGTTTGGGTCACTGGAACAAATAAAATTCTTAATGTTGCAGCTTTAAAGGGTGGAAAGGTCTGTTCAGATCTGGAATACTCTGTTGACTCTTGGATTCCTAAGACTATTTTCTCGTCAGTTACAGCAATGCTGAAGTGTCATGCAATTAGTTACAAAGTATTTTGCTTTGTGTAAATGGGGGACTTGTATCTTGATGTGCTTACTAGGTATGACTTAGAAGCCAATGTTTGAAAAAGAGGCAAGCCCAGACTTTCTGAGAAGTGACTTTTAAAGGCCTTATGATGACGCTTTCAGTGCTGTTGTTATTATGCCCCCTGGAAGTCGTACTTAGATATTCTTGTTTATGCTTGTGGCCTAAGTTCAAAGCCTGTTTCTGATGAGTTACACTTAAAAGTTCTGAAGTATCACAGTAACTTGTCCTGTTACTGGTTATAGGAGCATCGTTTTCCATATAAATAATACAGTGGTGTAAAAGCCTGGCTTTTGACACTTTTAGTCTCTGGGTTTCTGGGAAGTGAATGGGTAGCAATAAAAATGAAAGAACATAACACTTCTGGATGGCTGTTTTGGACTCAGAGGAAATTTTGAGGAACTTGGGGTTTTTAATTATTCCCCCCCACTACTCATGAAAAAGAAATTTGCCATTTAAGAACTAGCAAACTGATACAGTTGATTTTTATCACTTAAGAGATGTCTGAATGTCTTGTGAGAAAATCAACTATTTCAAAAATAAAATTTAAAAAAATATTTTGATGGATGCAAATATAATAATGTGTCTATAATGTTACTCTGGATTTTGGAAGACCTGCTAAGTATAAGGAAAAAAATGGGTAGTACAATCACGTGTACTTACTATTCCAAAACAGTAATTCACTTCAGCGTCAGGACTGAAAGGACTTAGAATATGTGGAGAATCATCTCAAACTGTAGATGTTTAATTCTTTCTTCTTTTTTTTTTTCTGCTGATTTTTATACTTGTTTGGGATATTTGATGTTACTGAAAAACTCGTTGAAATCTGACTGAAATTGCTTTAAAGGAAGGAAAAATAAGACTGCGCCTAATTGGATGATTGTGCAATATGTTTTTAGGTGAAGATGGCACTTCGAACCTCAGGACATCTCTTGCTAGGTGTTGTTAGAATCTACCACAGGAAAGCCAAATATCTTCTTGCAGACTGTAATGAGGCTTTCATTAAGATTAAGATGGCTTTTCGTCCAGGTATCTTTATCTTTATCTAAGCACTGTGAAAAGTTGCATTGTTATATAATGCTGTTTATTAAGGTATATGATTCTATCATCCTATCTGTGGAAGAATTGGATAAAATTATGCTGTATTACAGAAGATACTTTGTTTAGTGCAGCTTCATGCTGGCTGTGTGGCCAAGTATGAAGATATGTGAAGTATAGACTCCTGCTTATTCCTGGTCTCTCTGGACAGTGGGTCTTTGATTATCTATTGCAGAACAGAGCACGTGGGCAGAGTGTTTCTCAGAGCTGCCTGTGTTGTGTGGGTCAGAAGGCAAAATACAAAGCTCTTACTTTCTGCGAGTTACAGGGGAGGAATTGAACTTGCCTTTCCCATTCACTTTGAAGTGTCCTAACCTCTAAGCCTTTGAATAAAAAAAGAGGTGCCAATTACTGGCACTTCTCTGTGATGCCTAATTTGATAGTCATTAAACATCTTGGGAGCACAAGGAAATGTGTTCATGTAGTTTAGGTAATCCAGCCCTTTTAAAGGCAGAAGCCTAACGGCTTGTGTTGCCAAAGTAATGCCATTAATGTGCTAGGTCTTTCAGAATGAATCAAACTGACTAAATCACCAGTAGCAAAGTAGCCATACTGTGTTGCTGATGCTTTACCCAAACCATAATACAGGATGAACTAGCTCACCTGGAGCATCATGGTAAATTGATTTTGTATCAGATACCTGCATGGTTGTGATGATGTACAGCACCTGTGTTAGCTGCACAGCTCTGCACTGTACTACATAAACATTGAGTGATTTGAGGCTTTCAGGGCTGTAGAAAACAGTACCAGAGCTTGAGGGTGTCTGTTTTGAATTTAGAATGAGTCTCAATACTAACATTATCTAAAGTGGTTTTGTAGGTGCCTAGCATTGGTTCAATTTGACGATGTAAAGACAAGAAACTCTGCAGAGAATAATGTTAAGCAGTAGGGAAAAACACTTTCCTTGTAAGGAATGGGAGCTCATGTCTGAGTGTTCTTCTCTGCAGGGGTTGTCGATTTGCCTGAGGAAAACAGAGAGGCCGCTTACAATGCTATTACATTACCTGAGGAATTTCATGATTTTGACCAGCCACTTCCTGATCTAGAGTAAGCTTGGTTTGTTTGTTTTTCATTTCCATGCAAATAATGTTTGATTTTTAGTTGAGGAGAACTTTGATTTTAAACAGCAAACTTGTTGCCAAATTAAAGTCTGTATGTAACTTATATTCTTAAGTCTTTTAATATACCAAGCAAATACACAGTCATCTTGGTATTGATTTTTAAGTTCATAGTAGCAGGCAGTTTTAACTGAAGTTAAAGCTGTCCTCACAGAGGTTTTTGAAACATTTAGATACGCATTGTCATTTTCTTTTTTCTTTCATGCAAGGCACTCTGCATCACGTATGTCTCAGATAAGAGTAGTTGTAACTCAATGTCCTTCTTGGCCTTTTGTAGTGGCATTTGTAACTCTTAAAACTTTTAATGCTATTGTGTTACTTGCAAACATAATAACAAGTTTACCATTTGAAGAGTTCTTGAGATTTACAAAACTTATATTACCCATTTGGATTACTTATAATGGAATTTCTGGGATACAACTTGCTTTCCTCAGGTTTCTATTGGTTTATATTCAAATCAAGAATATATGCCAACCTGAAATTGCATCTAGGAAACTTAGTGCATGTTGAAGATTGTTAACTATTAGTATATAAACTTACTGATAAACTGCACTGATAGCTTTTGAAATTGAAGAGAGGGAAGTGTTTTCTTGCTTATTAATTTGGCCTTTAGAACTACTGACTCCAGCATAGCAATGAGTGAGAGGTTACTGATACGTTTCCCAGAAACTAATGCAATTTAGGTTTAAACCTAAACAGTTTTACTGTTTTATGTAGGTCTTTCTATTTTGTACTCACCATCAGCTTTTTCATTAAGTATATAGTGTGCTTTTTAGGAAGTAATTTCACATTTATCTAAGGAGTCTTTGTCAATTGTTAATTACTCTTTTTAATGGAGTTGTTTGGGTTGTTTTAATAATTGCCTTCTGTTTGTTTAAGTGATATTGATGTGGCCCAGCAGTTCAGTTTGAACCAGAGTAGAGTGGAAGAAATTACAATGAGAGAAGAAGTAGGCAACATCAGTATCCTCCAGGATAATGACTTTGGTAAAAATCTTGTGTGTTATTATGTGTTACTAAGCTAGTTTTAGCTACTGTAAAGTTATGATTTTGAAGGTACTATAATGTTCCCACTAGAACAAACATGCTGTGCTTCCACACTTTAATTTTTATTTTGTACATGTCATTTTTCCCACAAACCTTGTCCTCTACTATTCATCAAGCTTCTAGCTGCCTATATAAAGCTAAAGAATATTTAGTTGGTTAACGAGTGAAGCATTGCCAGTCATCATTTTCAAAACCTGATGCAAATCTGAAGTTAGCTGTTGCTTTACTCACAGGCATACATTCAGTCAGAAACTGTTGTGAGGTTTCTGAAGCTGAAGAAGTCAGTGGTGACTAGTTTAATTTGTCAGTATAATTTCAAGGACAAGATTTCTAAGATCTGAATCAAAGCCTGGAGACAGTTGTACTTGAATATGTAGTTTCCAGAGTACAATGTCATCCATAATCTAGTTATCTTTTTTGAAAGTGTAATGTAGATATTGGTGGTGGTGTTGGTTTGATATTGGCTTCCTTTCTTTTGTTTCAGTACAGCTAAAATTCAGTAGAATCTTGCTAAAATGAATTCAAATAAGTATAATAAAATTCTTTGAAGAGGAGACAGCTGTTTTTTAAAATAATTTCTTGAACAGTTTTTCTTGCTATGATATTGCTGGGTATAGTTCCTTATGTCTTGTCATTAATTTTGCCATTAATTTGAGATGAGGTTGTCTTACATTCAGGCCATTGCTGATAATTAGCTAGGTGGCTGATTGATTAGCTTTTATCTTGGTTCTTCAGCATTTAAAACAGTGGAATCTTGTTCTTGCAGGTGACTTTGGGATGGATGATCGTGAGATGATGAGAGAAGGTAGTGCATTTGAGGATGACATGCTAGTGAGCACCAGTGCTTCCAATCTCTTACTGGAACCTGAACAGAGCACCAGTCACCTCAATGAGAAATCTAATCACCTGGAATATGAAGACCAATACAAGGATGATAATTTTGGAGAAGGAAATGATGGTGGAATATTGGGTATGTTTGAGGAATTTGGGGTTTTTTCTGTCCTACCTTCTGCCTCAATAATTAGTTCCTGAGGGGACAGAGAGGAGGTTGTTTCCTTTGTTGCCAAGGTGCCTTCATCATTGGAATTCTGGTTTGTGAGTGCTAAAGCAACATAGATGATATGTGACATGATGATATGTGACATGATATGTGACATGTTATTGCTCTCTACAACTACCTGAAGGGGGGTTGTAGTGAGGCGGAGGTTGGTCTCTTCTCCCAGGCAACCAGTACCAGAACAAGAGGACACAGTCTCAGGCTGCATCAGGGGAGGATTAGGCTGGAGGTTAGGAGGAAGTTTTACACAGAGAGAGTGATTGCCCACTGGAATGGGCTGCCTGAGGAGGTGGTGGGGTCGCTGTCGCTGGGGGTGTTCAGGGCGAGGCTTGACAGGATGCTTGGTTGTATGGTTTAGTTGATTAGGTGGTGTCGGATGATAGGTTGGACATGATCTCGAAGGTCTCTTCCAACCTGGTTAACTCTATTCTATTTTATTCTATTAAGTGGTGGGAGTTTTTCCATTCTGTACATAGCATTCTGTAGATAAAAAAATCAATATGCAACTCTTCTTTGACTCCTTACAGGGGGTTGTTTAATTGAGAGCTTCTCTGAAGTATTAATAATATTGTAATAGTGGTGATCTCAAAATTTAAGCTGAATTGTACCTTGAAAAAACACTTCCAGTTGCTTCTATCAGCATCAAAAGTATTGGTTTCTCTAGTCTTTGCACTGTCTTCATCTTTGTTCTCATAAACTTATCTGCACTACTTTCTAAATTTGTTTGTATTTGTTTCATGAATTCCTGGATGCATAATGGATTTGTTCTCATGGCTGTTTCAGATGACAAACTTCTCAGCAATAATGATGGTGGTATCTTTGATGACCCTCCTGCACTCTCAGAAAGTGGAGTAACAATGCCAGAGCAACCTCCCCATGATGATATGGATGATGATGATAATGTATCAAGTGAGTAAGATGTAGGGCCAGATCTAGAATTGTCTTCAACTAATTTAATTTGGATCCTACTACTTCAAAAACATGTTCACCTCAAAAGTATGAAATGCAGTGAACCACGCCAAGGAATGGGGAAGGGTAGCAGAGTTCGTTAATGTTTTGATGTAGTGCAAGATTCTTGTTCTCATTGGCAGTGGGTGGACCAGACAGTCCTGACTCAGTAGATCCAGTTGAACCATTACCAACTATGACTGATCAGACAACACTTGTTCCCAATGAAGAGGAAGCTTTTGCTCTGGAGCCAATTGACATAACTGGTGAGTAAACTATTTGGGAATACTTTACTTGGGTCATCGTAGACCACAGCTCACTAGAGTCGAAATGAATGTCTTAGCATTACTTCTTACTCTATGTGGAAGAGAGGAAACCAGGGATCAGGTGCTGAATTCGTTTTATTCTAATGGTAGCCTTCCAGTACTTTCCAGGCAGATAGCTTACAGTGGTGTTCTTGGAGGATACTAGCTTGTAGCTTTTGCATTCTGTACGTGTCGCAGCGTGATACTGCAGCTTTTGACACACAGAACTCACTATATTTTTAATTCTAATACAGTATCTGTAGCACAGCACAGTTCTTGATACACTGTGTTTGATGGCCAGGAGTGACTGTTGACTCTGAGAATGAAGGCACTTACAGACATTCATCATTTTTTAATGAATTGCTGAATTCAGGACACTCATCTTTGTATTTGGAGTTCCACTCAATAATGAAATTATTTGTCTTTTTCCTTTCATTATTTTAACTGGTACTGTATTTATCTCATTATAAAGAGAGCCCTGCTCTATTTAAAAGAAGTAAGATGGAAAAATGCAGTTTGTCCTGTGTTTTCTGACTGAGCTTCAGGCCCTGGCTTAACTGCTTGGTCAGTTAAAAAGCCTTAGCGCTGCCCTCTGGTGGCAAGCTAGCAACAGAGGTCCTACAGCTGATCATCTGGGACCCGCAAAGACAGTGTTTGCCAGAGCTTTAGGGTCTGCTGCAGAGGGCCAGGCTGTAAGCAGTGTACTGTAAAGTCGTTCTAGAGCAGGGTGACAGGTACTGGTAAGATAATCACCTAACGTGCTGTGGTATTTTGACTGTTTGGTCAGAGGGAGCTTACCTATCAAGCATTTACTCCTGAAGAATGCCAGCCTGATAAGCAAGCCATGAGGCAGGGAAGCATGTGCAGAAGAGGATGTTGAGGCTTAGGTAGGACTACAAATATGCACAGAAGAATTTAGAGGTTATGTAGTGCCTATAGCTTTTAATTCCTTTTCCCAAAGCTAACATTGCCTTAGATTATTGAAGCAGCTTTATACATAGGCAAATAAGACCTCTAAGACATGCAGGGTTCTTCTACAGTGAGGTTATCTGTTTGACCTAACTTTGATGATTTGATAAAAATCTCAACAGTCAAAGAAACCAAAGCAAAGAGGAAGAGAAAGCTGATTGTGGACAGTGTGAAAGAACTGGACAGCAAGACTATTCGAGCACAATTAAGTGACTACTCTGATATTGTTACTACTTTGGACTTGGCACCTCCTACTAAGAAACTGATGATGTGGAAAGAAACAGGTGGAGTTGAAAAGCTTTTCTCTCTGCCTGCACAACCTTTGTGGAACAACAGGCTACTGAAGGTAACATTTTTGTCCAAGTTAATTTCTAAATGGACTGTATTCAGGATTGTGCCTTGTATATAAACATCAGCATATATGATATAGAAGTATTCATCACTTTAAAGAAAAACATAGTTAAAACAACTAAAATAACACCAAAGCCTAAAATATTTATTAGTTACAGATACAAATTATTTTTAAAACTGTTACTGCTGTTGAAGAGGAGCTTAAGAATGGGAAAGGATGGCCCATAGTTACTTTATGAAATGAAGGACACTGAGAACTAGAACAGTGAATAATTAAACTTTCCTCTGTAGCTCTTCACACGTTGTCTTACACCCTTGGTACCAGAAGACCTAAGAAAGAGAAGGAAAGGTGGAGAAGCTGACAACCTTGATGAGTTCCTTAAAGACTTCGAAAACCCAGAGGTTCCCAGAGAGGAGCAGCAACAACAACAGCAACAGCAGCAAAGAGATGTCATTGGTTTGTGTCTTGTTAAAGATGCTCTGCTTTTTCTTGGAGCTTATTTTTCTCTTTTGTTTGTGCTTTATATTATGTCACCGAAGATGTTGAATGAATCAGAACTTTGCAATGGTTGTTTAGCTTATTAGACATTCTGTGACCTAATACAGCCCTTTCCCTGGAAGAGACTTAAAGATTCAGTTTGATCCAGTGGATTAAATGGATATTGGATTGGGTTGTATGCATATCTGTACCAGTTCTGTTAACTCACAGCAAGAGCTATGCAGGCTGTTACAGAGTGCTTAATTCTAATTTAATAGCAAATCAGACTTAGTAATGTACCAAACTGTCTAAAACTGGGTTTGTTGTGGAATATAGATGAACCTATACTGGAAGAACCAAGTCGTTTGCAAGAATCTATGATGGAAGGCAGCAGAACCAGCCTGGATGAATCTGTTATGCCACCCCCACCCCCTCAGACAGGTGTTAAACGCAAGCTGCAGCAAGTGGAACCAGAGCCAGCATTACCTGTGAGTAAGATCTTTAATTTGGGGGTTTATTTTGTTTTGAGAATGAGGAGTGGGTAATGTTTTGACCAAGAAGTGGGACAGATTTGAAGCACTGGCTTTCTGTGGTGTTGTGAGATGCTGGAGTAGTATCAGAATCTCTGTCTCTGGGTAGTCTTTTTCGGTGGTTTTCTTCAGTGGAAAGCTTACTGAAACATTTAAAACAGGATAAAGAAATGGTTCTGCTTCCTCCAGAAAGTCTTCAAGCAGTGAAGTGTATTGTTTACAAAGCTATCCTTCATCTGCTGGGCACATGTATACAAACAGCTTTTACTGACAAAAAGGGATTGTGCTGGCTGCACAAATTTCCTTTAAGATAGTCCTAGTGTGCCAGGCTTAAGGGCTCACAAAAACAATTTTTGATCTTCAGGAAAGATTTCCTAGTTATGTGTAGACTCAAATCTAGCTGTCTGCCTGTGCTGCAAACGCTGCCATGCAGTGTGAAAGGAAACCATCCTTGTGAGGGGGAGAGAAAGTGGACAAAATGAAAGGTGTATTCTTATTCTGAATGCCTACCTGGTGACAATAGTCTGGTTTATGCTGTATTTCCTGTATTTGTGCATTTTTAACCCCACTTTTCACATATTTCTTGGCTTAGCAGGTGGTTCATTGTAGAATGAGATTGTTAGATGTTACATTACCTTGCTGAAAAGGAAGGCAGCTGCTGCTCCTCTTGGCCATGTCACTGACTGTGCTGAAATCAATGCTGTTGGGATGTGTTAGGAATTTTTGATCACACCAACCACATCAGGCCTCTATCATCATAACTGTAGCAATACCTGCTGTGTGACTGTATAACAGAAATGACTGAACTACTTTTGGGATGTGTTTAGAAGGAGTTTCAGATGTCAAGGTAACTTTACTGGCCAGCACTTAACTGTGTTACAGATCTAGGAGAAGAATATTGTATATTTGGGTCCAGTTTTGTTCATTATCAATGACCTGGATAAGAGGATTGAGAGTACCCTCAGGAAGTTTGCTGATGATACAAAACTGGGAGGGTTGGCTGACACCCCTTTGCACTGTGCAGCCATCCAACATGACCTGGACAGGCTGGAGCACTGCGTGCAGGCAAACCTCATGACGTTTAATAAGGACAAGTACAGGGTCCTACATCTGAGGAGCTATAACAACATGCACCAGTACAGGTTAGGGGCTGCCCTGCTGGAAAGCAGCTCCATGGAGAAAGACCTTGGAGTGCTGGTGGACAGCAAGTTCTCCATGGAACAACAATGTGCCCTTGTAGCCAAGAGAGCCAATAGTATCCTGGGATGCATCAAGAAGCTTTGTCCAGCAGATCTAGGGAAGTTCTACCTCTCTACTCTGCCCTGGTGAGACCACAGCTGGAATACTGTGTCCAGTTTTGGGCTCCCCAGTTCAAGAGAGACAGAGACCTGCTGGAGAGAATCCAACAGAAAGCCATGCAGATGATTAGGGGACTTGAGCATCTCCCCTATGAAGAGAGACTGAGAGCCCTGGGGCTCTTTAGTCTCAAGAAGAGAAGACTGCGAGGGGATCTCATCAATGTGTATAAATATCTGAGGGGTGGGTGTCAAGTGGATGGGGCCAAGATCTTTTGGGTGGTGCGTAGTAATAAGACAAGGAACAACAGGTTCAAGCTTGAACATAGAAGATTTCACCTCAACATGAGGAGAAACTTCTTTACAGGAACAGGCTGCCCAGGGAGGTTGTATAGTCCCCTTTTCTGGAGACTTTCAAACCCACCCAGATGCATTCCTGTGTGGACGACCTTAAGTGATGCTGCGTTAGCAGGGGGGTTGGATCTGATGATCTGTTGAGGTTGCTTCCAACCTCTGATATACTGTGATATTTCTTTTATTTAAAATGGACTACATAAATCCTGTTGAACTGCTTTTCTGGATTTTCCTCCTGATACCAGTCAATCATACATTTTTGGAAGTTTCAGAAAGTACCAATGTTTCATTGCCTTCATACTTGTATTGCAAAGATCAGCATTTTGGTATTTCAAAGAAGTCTTGTTTCAGAGAGCTAGTGTGTGCTTGTGGGCACGTGGGACTTCAAAAGTTTCGTGTGCTGATCCAAGAAGTGAGATCAGTAATTTGGGTGGCATACTAAGTGAAGTTATTGGAAAGCCTTTTTCTTCATAGTGGCATTGTAGTTTCTGATGTGAGTAGACTCTAAAAGATGAAAAATACATGTCTGGACAGCAAAAGAAAGCAAATTGCTGTTAACTTCTCACAAATAGAAAATTCTGACAAATGGCTAAGATCTGGAGACTTAGATTTTGTGAACCCAGTTTGTAGCATCGTAATACTGTTGTAAAAGCACTGATAAAATGATGCTATCAGTTTAACTTCTATGTACTCTTAAAGCATCCACCAGCACAGCAGCTGGAAATGCCACCTGTAGAAATGCCTCCAGAGGAGCCCCAAAACATCTGCCAGCTAATACCAGAGCTGGAACTTCTGCCAGAAAAAGAGAAGGAGAAGGAAAAAGAGAAGGAGGAGGAAGAAGAAGAGGAGGTAAAGGACTCTATACACTGAAAGAGTTTTTCTGTTTCCCCAGCACTGTTTGACATTGGATTCATTAAATTGCATAAGAAATAACTCTTCAATCCTTATTTAGGAAATTATAACCTTTGGAAATGTAGATTCCAAAATTACTTCAGTAACATTTTATATTACTACTTTTTATAAGTCGCATTTACATTCTGCTTTGAGTTAGAGGGTTCTCTTGTTCTCAGGCATGGTAGGATTAAAACACTTTATTTATGATGCCTTCTACAGAAATGTTGAACTTAATTTCATTAGTACATTTTAAATAATTCATGCCACTCATTAAAAGTAGATATATTTCTTTTGATAAGAAAACCACATCCACAACTGTGATAACTGAAGCTCTTGAACAGCCTATTTTCCTTTTGCAGTGGTTCTCTTTCCACAGTGTAAGGAGACCATGTCTGTGTTCATTAATGTTTGCAGAATAAAAGCACTGTTGCTACCATGTTCAGTACCATCGATCCCAGATTGAACTGAAGTCTCCTCATTCAGCTGTCATGACTGAACTTGGTTTTACTAATTGTCAGCATAACATTTTGAGACATGATCATCAGTGGCAGGCAACCTTACTTCAGTACGTTAGCTTACATACGTTTCTTCTTCCATTCTGCTTCCTGCCTCATCTAGGTGTATCCTGTGACTCAGGTTGTATAAACCCCAAGGCTTGATGAAAAGGAAAAACTGCAGTGGTATCTAGAAATACCTTTCCTTTCATAACTCAGTGAATAACATTGTTTACTGTTTTGTAAACAAGTGAATTTTGGCTGCTTGCAGGAAGAAGATGGTACAGGGGGTGATCAGGATCAAGAAGAAAGGAGATGGAACAAGAGGACTCAACAAATGCTTCACGGACTCCAGGTACACTTGATGATTCACTTAGAGTAGCTTTTGAGTGTGCCCATTGACGCTTTTGACCTGAGTGAAAAGGTTAAGAAAGAGCTTTCTTTGCAATAGGTGTTATGGATGTAAAATACCAGTTCTGTCTTAGGAGTGTGGAAAATATATGCTTGGTTTTTGCAAAGAATATTTGAAATAAAATTTTGCTTAACTTTTTCAGTCTTTATGTCCACACTTGGTGTGCAAGTAAGACTCTCAGAAATTCAAACTATAAAATAATTTGATAGTGGATTTTTTAGTGAAACCTTAGCACATCTGACTTTGTGCTATGTGACCCTAAGCAAATCACATCAAGGTCTAGGAATAAAACCATTTTACAGGGTGTTTGTCCCTGGCTAGGCTACTTTGAAAACTTTCATGGTATGATAAAGCAAATCTATTAACAGCTGTGGGAATCTGACCTTGGGTGAGGTACAGCAATAGCTTTCAGCATTTGGCATCAGCCTGCACAAATGGGTAATCTTTGTAGGATGGATTCTTGCTTGCTAGAACTAAAGAACTTTTTTCTGGTAAGATTATTGAGCACCCCTAGTATACTCTGATATTAAGTGCCAATTGATGTTTGCATGTAGGTCTCTGTATGTGTATTTCATCTGTTCCTGTCCTATCTTCCCCATTCAGTCTAGTTTGCAGTTCCTGCCCCTTTGTTCCCTTAAGCATTTTGCAACTCCTGAGGTGGTGCTGTCACCGAAGCATTTCTGTTCCATCTCTCTAAGCTGTTCTTATTTTCCAAAGTCATCCTTACTTCAATTTATGGAATGAACGTTTGTGTTTTTCAGAGAGCTCTCGCTAAAACTGGAGCAGAATCTATCAGCTTGCTCGAGCTGTGCAGAAATACAAATAGAAAGCAAGCAGCTGCAAAATTCTACAGTTTCCTGGTACTTAAGAAACAGCAAGCTATAGAGCTGACACAGGAGGAGCCTTACAGCGACATCATTGCAACACCCGGTCCCAGATTTCACATTATTTGAATGGTTAGACTAGAGCAGAGCTAGTGTTTGTTTCACTAGTGCGTACACGTATTGCCCCATCTGTAGGGCCCACACGATCATTGCAGAGAATTTAGATTTTACTGTCTGTATAAAGTCCTTGGTATTTTGGGTTATTTTGGTTTTTGTATTTTAAATTTACCACTTTAAACTTCTTGTGAAACTGCTGGGGTGGGCGGCTTCAGTTCCGAGTGCAGAAACCAGACGGCTCAAGGACCCAGATGAAGATTTAACAACTCTGAGCAGTTGTGTGCAATATTGGTGCATGTAATGTTGAGTATCAATGAAACGTCTCCTGATGATTTGACTAGTTGACTCAGTACTTTTAACCTAGACAAGTAAGCCTGAATGGCCAACCTGTTGTCTGATCCAAAACTTTGCCAAACTCGTCTAAAATGTTCAGTCTGCTTCTCATAGTAGTGGGGTTGGTTTTTATCCCGTCCTTTAGATCTTTGTGCGTCCCGTGGGTCTTTAAAGCTGCCAACATAAAAGGTGGTGCCTGATACGTCAGCTTGCTTTGTCACTGCATTTTTGCAGTCAGATTTTCGTAGCCCTTGATGCTAAAGGGAAATGGGTGTCTGTGGAAAGCACCTCCTCTACGTGCTACTATTGTGTACCTGAAAGGATGGAAGGTGTTAAGCATTTTAGATGAAACATTCCTTTTCGCCTCGTGATGGTCCACTACTGATAATGGCTAATTACTGTTAAATGAGCCTCCATTCAAAATCCTGGTCGTGTCTTTTAGACCTGGAAGGCATCAAAATGATTTAGCTTTGTTAGAGCTGTGTATATACTTCCAGACTTTTTAAAAATGGACTTCTAGATTGTAAATTATCTGATTTTTATTAAGCAGGCAGAAGATAAGAGTAAGAGAAGGTGACCAGACTGCCTCTGTAAAGATGCTAAATTCTGATACCACCTGTACTGAAAGGGCAACAAACTTGAATCTACAGTGCAGACGGGCACAGTTCCACTTCATTGTGTAGTGTTTTAATGGCTCTTTGGATATATTTATGGTTTTAGTATAATTTTTCTTTCCAATAATGCACACTGCTGTGTTCAAAAGGTTTTACCAGTTTGGCAAAAGAAGTCCCATTTGATTTTACTTACAAAGAATGGAACTTTACTGTTAGAGCAGGTAGCACCAGAAATTATGTGAATATGTTGATTATGGAAACCTGTCTTCACTTGGTTGTTTTTATTTTTTAGGGCAAAATTATTCACACAGAAAGTTCTGGTTTTAATGTTGGCACTTTGTGAAATAATTTTGGGACTCTGAAATTTCAGTGTATGCTCAAAACTGTAAAATTATGTGAATGTTTAAAACAAAATCTGAGACTACACGCTGACCATGTTTTAATAATCCTTGGAAAAGTTAATTGTATAAAGTTACTGCAGCTTTATTTTCAACATGTGCCTGTAAAACCATGATTTTCCCCCTTGTAAAAAGAGACATTGTAGATAACTTGAATGTTTAATTATAGAAAGGGTCATTAGTTTTCTTGTTACACATTTTTAGTCCATTTTTGTTGCTTTTCAAGGTTAATATTCTTGGAAATAGTTGATGCTGTTATGTATAACTTTTCTAATAAAATTTGTGTTATAAGCTCTTATGTATTAGGTCTGTGTCAGGTTTGAACACCTTTCATTTTATGTAGTAGGGACCTAGCACTTACAGGTTTGGTAATTTTGGGGGGGGAAGTGGAAGTGTAAAGGTTCAGTTCAAGTTTTTGAATCTCTCAAGGAATATGTCTATAGATTTCTTGCTATTGTACTGGCCCTGCTGTGGTTTTGTTCTAATGTTCCATTGTTTGGAATGTCTGTGTAGAAAATTGGGAGAGAGACTCTATAAATTGTGAATCATTTCCATGCCAGTCCTTTCTGAATGGCAGAACACATCCAGCTTGAATTCCTTTGCCTCAGCATGGGTATAGAATTGTAGAGTGGCCTAGAGTTGGAAGGAACCTTAGAGATCATCTCCTCCAACCTCCCCACCATGGGCAGGGATGCCTCTCAACTAGACTTGGCTGCTCAAGGCCTCATCCACTCTGACCTTGAATTACCTGCAGGGAGGAGGCATCCACAACCTCCCTGGGCAGCCTATTCCAGAGTCCCAACACCCTTGTACTGAAGAACTTCTTCCTCAAATCCAGTCTAAACCTACTCTCCCTCAGCTTAAAACCATTCACCCTAGTCCTATCACCTATGGTGACAGCCTTATGAAAAGTGCCTCTCCAGCCTTCCAATACCTGAAGGGATCCTACAGGAAGGCAGCTATATGCCAGTGCTTATGAAGTAACTTGGGTTATCTGCAGAGCTCACACAGAGTCTGGGGTCATGAATTCTGTTTCAACAACAAGAAAGATGTTGACTTGCTGGAATGTGTCCAGAGAAGGGCAACAAGGCTGGGGAGGTGTTTGAAGCACAGCCTTATGAGGAGAGGCTGAGGGAGCTGTGGTGGTTTAGCCCGGGGAAGAAAAGGCTCAGAGGAGACCTTATTGCTTTCTACAACTACCTGAAAGGAGGTTGTAGCCAGCTGGGAGTTGGTCTCTTCTCCCAGGCAACCTATGACAGAACAAGAGAACACAGTCTCAAGCTGTGCCAGGGGAG
Source organism: Dryobates pubescens (assembly GCF_014839835.1). Taxonomy (NCBI): domain Eukaryota; kingdom Metazoa; phylum Chordata; class Aves; order Piciformes; family Picidae; genus Dryobates; species Dryobates pubescens. The sequence goes on along the minus strand of NC_071625.1, from coordinate 12,743,466 downwards.
GTTTAGACTGGATGTTAGGAAGAAGTTAATCACAGAAGGAGTGATTGGCCATTGGAATGGGCTGCCCAGGGAGGTGGTGGAGTCACCATCACTGTTAAAAAGAGACTGGATGAGACACTTAGTGCCGTGGTTTAGTTGATTAGATGGTGTTGGGTGATAGGTTGGACTCGATGATCTCGAAGGTCTTTTCCAACCTGGTTAATTCTGTAACTAGGGAAGAGTCCCTGCTGGACATGTTTCTGTATTCTGTATGAACTGTCTCTGGAAGTTGAAGAACAATCCTGGGTCTGATAGGCTGACTTCACCTGGACTCCACACAGAAGTGACTATACTGCTTTTGAGCTACCCACAGATACAGCTGAGCTGATCTTGTGTGTGCTGCAAGCCTTGTGGAATGCAGGCCTGTGGTGAGCTAGCCTGGTGGGGGTGTGTGTGTATGTATGTACACAACTTGCCTGCACTGGAAAATAAGGACTTCATTTCATTCCTTTTGTTAAAGCTGTGTAAGGGAGAGAGAAGTATGGGAATTCAGATACTCAGAGTAGAATGAAGGGTAGCTTTTCTGCCTTTTTTCTTCTCATAGCCTGAAACTACCACACCAATAATCTGGGACATTTTTATCATCACTTTTACACTGCTGTTATCAGCACTTAGGACAAGTTGATTTTGCACAAATGTATACTCCCAATGACACTAAATGCAACCTGAAGCAATGAAGGCAAAGCTGTGCTTGATAACCTACAGGGATTGTTACCAGTTTTGAACATAGCCTGCAAGCAGCACTGACAGATTTCTTGGAAAGCAGGCTCTGCAGTAATACACTCATCAGCTGTTGAATAAGGTTTAAGGAATGCTGATGGACAAAGCATTTGCTGTATCTCCTATAACTACAAGAAGTATCATTTCCCCTCCTCTGTTATTGTGCAGACAGATGATGAGATGCAGAAAGGCTGTTGCACAGCATTTATTCTGTTTTCCCTGTGACTTGTTCTTTACAAAGATATTGCAGTACTTAAAGTACAGCATCTGCATTTTATTATAGTTCCCTTTCAAATAAATGTCTGAAAGGTTTTAAAGGCCTTAACCATAAGCATTCAGTTAGTAGATAAGAAGCCATTTTCCTAGCAGTGCAGTGAGTAATATCATCCACTTTCCAGAAACCAATCTTTTTGTGAGGGGGTTTAGATTTGATAACAGTACTGTAAAATTTACTCCTTGCTGCTTTAACCTTCAGTCTGGAATGTGTCTGGTGTCTTTGGCTATGGCATTACCCTGCACCAGTGAGAAGGAGGAACTGCTGTGAATACCTTTACAGTGCTCTGTTTTCCCCACTGGCAGTAGGTTTGCTCTGTCTGCAAATCTTAAGTATTTACATCAGTGACTGCTATGCCTGCCCTGCTTTCCAAATTACTCCTTTTTTGGTGGGTGAGAAGGAAAACAGTTCATGAATCCCACAAGGATTCAGTTGTTGAATGAATTCCTGCCCTGCATGTCTGACCACCTTGAGGATATACTGTCCCAGTTCTCCCACAAGACACCTCTGTTCTTATTCCAGCTGGGACAGAAGGGAATAAGACAGGCAGATAATGTTATCTGCATCTGTAGGTTAAACAGCTTCTGGGACGGGTAAGAGTAGAGGACTCTTTGTAATTCACATGGTGTTTTGTAAGACAGGACCTGACTTAGCTGAAAGTGTTGGCTGAAGGTATTGCTGCAACTTGGACTTCAGGATTCTAAACCAACTTGGTTAGTGACCTAACTGGCAGCTGCCATGTACAGCCTTGCTCCAGGGACTTTGCTGGCAGGTCAAGTATGTGGTGTGTAGGGTGTTGAACTGTGCCTGTCTCTTAAGGCTAGACTGTCTGTTCAGCTTTGGTCTTTCCAGCTGATGTGCTTCTACAACCACAAATTAAGGTAAGCCAAGCTTCAAAGATCTCTTCTCCACTCCCTATTGTCATCCCACTGCCACATGTGTGTCTGTGTGCTTACACCTTTTGTTGGGAGAGAGTGGGGTTCTGATAAGTTTTTCTGCTTCCAGAGCTCTCACACATACACTGCTTGTGGAACATATTTCCTCCAGTGGTTATCATGTTCCTGCTTGTGGTTTTTCAAATACTTCTGTTCTGCATACAAGTATTGGTGAGGCTGCATACTGTGAGCTTCTGCAGGATGACTACATTGAAAAACTAAAGCTCCAGGAAATAGATTCTGCAACACACACAGAGAAAGGACAATTCCCTTTGCATTTATTACTGACCTTTGATAAAGCCACTTGAGAGACAAGAACAGAAACTAGGAAAAAAAAGGAAATTTTTCCACTTGTTCTTAGAGGATCTGGTTTAACATTTGTTTGAGTTCAAAACATCTTCATAGAGTCCAAAGAATAAAAATCCAAAAGCTCAGCTAGGATGAAATATTCGTATTAGCCAAACACCAATGTTAATGTTGTGTTATAAGTAGAATAAAGTGCCAGAAACTTTCTGGGAGAACACACCCTTCAATTTCATTTGGCCCTAGCTATTCCCCAGCAGCCAGGAAGGATACGAGAAGTAGTTTGGCTGTTATGAACAAGGTCTCTACATGTTCTCCCTCCCCAGCCCCCCTGCTTGGCTTGTTTGCCCAACTTTTGTTTTCAATAAAAACAAGCATTATAACATAGCCTGAAACTAACACTGAATAACTGAGGACAGGGTGGTTGACCTTTAATCATGGATGCTTATAAATATTGTTTGACATTGATCAGAAATAGGTTTTATAGAAACCCAGGTTTGCTAATGACACTCAGCATCCTTCTAGAGCAGATGGGGGTTTAAAGGCAGTAGTGTTCTTCATGCAAGGAGTCCTCTTTAAATTACTGCTCTGCTTCTTTCTTGGAATGCTTTCCCCTTCCCTGCCTTGCATTGCCCAGGTAGTGCTGGCAATTATTTGTGCAATTTAGTTTTCTAGGTTTGGAGATGACTGGAACTGATTCAGGGTTAAACCCACAAAAAGAAACATGTTGCTTTTTTTTTTTTCCTTCCAGCTGGATCAGTTCCCACATCCTGTGCACTGGGCAGCCACACAGAAACTTGTGCCAACAGAGCACAAGAACAACCAGGAAGGAGAATAGGGAAGGGATGAGGGCTGCTTTTTAGGGTGGCTGTGCCAGCTTTGTGAGTGTGTTAAATCAGCCTAGGAAATTCACAGTAACGCTGTTTGGAATGGGGTTAAAACTGGTGAACTGGCATGTTTACCATCAGCTTGCATGCCACTATGAATACTCTGCTTTTCCAAGGCAGAAGTTGAATGTTCTCCCTCAAACTGGCTATTTCTATGACAGAGCTCAAAGGCCAGCTTCTGCCAGAGGATGTGTCTGCACAAGCTTTCTGTTCGTTCTGTGAAAGCTAATACATCCACTCGGCACGTTAGAGTAAGCCAGAATGAGAGTCAACGTGCACTTCACAGGCAGCATGTACCACACATCAGAGTGGCTTGTGAACTGGGAAACTCAAGAGATGGGAATACCATAAACTATTCCACCGCTGAGCATTTTTGCAGGAAAGTTCGGCTAAATTTGGGCTTGCACAAATTAAGCAGCCTCTCATATTCCTTGACTACAGGAATAATCTCCAAAACAAAAGAAATGCTGATGTGTAAGGAATAAGAAACCAGAGTCAATGTTGTGAGAAAAAACAGAAGTAGCTTAGCATCTGGATTCAAAAGACAAATTTGATGCTTAACTTAGGAGCGTTTGGCTGATTGGTCAGATGACTGAGAGACCCTGAAAAGAAACTGAAGTTGCTGTTTTGCATTCTGTAATTATGTGCATGCAAACTTGTAGCTTGTCTGGATGATGCTGAGGGAGGCAGCAATGAGCCAGAAAAGGCATGAAAAGGTTTGTTATGGTGGCAGCTACTTAGCAACGCAAGCTGTAGATTTTCCTTGATCATTTCTCAAGACAGAAATAAGTGTGGAGGACACCAAGAGCTTCCAGTTCCAAGTTCCATCTTCACATCTGTCAGAAGCAGTTCCAGCTTGTTAACTGGGGCAGTCTGATCCCTGCCATGTGAATTGGAGCTGAGATCTCTGCCACCTTCACCACTGAGTCTGTGGATCACAGGATGTCAGCGGTTGGAAGGGACCCAAAGAAATCATCAAGTCCAGCCCCCCTGCCAGAGCAGGACCATACAATCTAGCTCAGGTCACAGAGAAACACATTCAGACAGGCCTTGAAATTCTCCAGAGAAGGAGAATCCACTACCTCTCTGGGGAGCCTCTTCCAGGGCTCTGTGACCCTTACAGTAAAGAAGTTCCTCCTTGTGTTGAGGTGGAACCTTCTGTGCTGCAGCTTACATCCATTGCTCCTTGTCCTATCACAGGGAGCAAGTGAGCAGAGCCTGTCCCCTCGGCTCTGTCCAAAGCTGAGCAGGAAGCCTTATTACTAAAAAAAGTTTAAAACCAAATACGAAAAAGATTTAAAACCAAGCTCAAGAAGAGCAGACCCACCAAATGGAAGAGGTATTTGTCAGGAATCATCCTCTACATCAGCAACAAAGCTGCTCTGTGCTGCAGCCACCATGATTCCCCTGTCTTGCTTGTTCTCTTCCCTTGGCAGGGGGGACCTGACCACCAGAGCTCTGCAGATGTTCCACAGGTTTCACTGATTTCCAGCCAGTTGGATAAGGCAAAAGTGAGCAAGGGGCTGAGTCTCTGGTGCACACAGCTGTGGAGGAAGTGTTTGGTGCACACAGTCCTTCCCCAGAGGGCAGATATGGATCACTCCCTGCAGAGCCAGGGGAGAAGGAGACTGAGCCTGTTTCGGAGAAGAGTGCTAGGTACACATCCAGCCTTACCTAAAACGATTTTGTGTTTTGGCAGACTTTGTCCCTATTACTCTGTAAGTGCTTTTTCTGTTAGGAAAGGCACTTTGGGTTCAGTGCAATGTGTAGATCAGTCACACCCTGAGGGAAATGCACAAGTACCAAATACAGCCAGATGTGCTGGGCATATGCATAGGGGAACCACAGGACTCTGAAGCCCTGAGGCTGGACAGAAAGTGAGAGGACTGGGGGTTTTCATCACAAATGAGGTGGAGGTATAAGACCTGCCAGCTGTGGAGGTGGATTCAGTAGGATGAGATTCAGGGCCTGCAGTTTGTCTGCTGAGAAAAGGATGTGACAGTTACCCATGTGCTGACAGGATCCATGGGTGCAAATATGGTCCATGGTCCTGGAGGCTGAGTTTTTCAGTTGTACCAGTAAGTTTTCTGCTTAATTTTAGGGCTAAGACTTTTCCTGTTAAAGGACCAGATTTCTGGAACCAAGGCTACGTGTGCTCATTCTGTATTGTAAAGCAAAGCACACCATTACCTCACGTGCATCCTCAGTGGAAAAACACAAGTAAAACATGCCTGGGTATTTGGCAATGCAGTAGGTGTGATTTCTAACCTCATTTGTGAAGCAAATGGGCACGTGGTATCAATGTTTGTGTCTGGCTGAGGGAGACAGCACTGTCTCAGAAGGGTACCACAGCTGTTGCATTCCTGTAGTGTAGCAACAGGCTCACACAAAGGTGCTCAGTACGCAGGTAAAAACCTTGGGCTGAATGTTCATCTGCCCAAAGGGAAAATAGATGCCCTCATGCAGCAGCCCCAAGCCTGGTGCTCAGCTGTGAGCTGCTGGGAGTTCCCTGATAGCCTTGGACTCGGGGCTTGCCTGCTCCATAGAAACTGATGTTTTCCTCAGGGCTGCACAGTGCAGACATCCATGTAAATACCCTTCCACGAACAGCATTTGACAAGTCACTTGGGCTACAAAGTGTCCTCTTTCCTTCCCCAGAATCAGAGAATCACAGAATCAACCAGGTTGGAAGAGACCTCCAAGATCATCGAGTCCAACCTATCACCCAACCCTATCTAATCAACTAGACCATGGCACTAAGTGCCTCATCCAGGCTTTTCTTAAACACCTCCAGGGACATCGATCCCACCACCTCCCTGGGCAGCACATTCCAATGGGCAATCTCTCTTTCTGTGAAGAACTTCTTTCTAAGATCAAGCCTAAACCTCCCCTGGCACAGCCTGAGACTGTCTCCTTTTGTTCTGGTGCTGGTTGCCTGGGAGAAGAGATCAACACCCACCTGGCTACAACCTCCCCTCAGGTAGTTGTAGATGGCAATAAGGTCTCTCCGAGCCTCCTCTTCTCCAGGCTAACCAACCGCAGCTCCCTCAGAAGAGGGATTTCCCACACTGTCTTAATAGAAAGCCTTATCATGGCTAGCCAGGGGGAAGCCCAGGTAAGAGAACATTGTAGTTCTTTAATCTCTCATCTCATCTCTGTGAGGATGACTGAGGTTAGTACCCTGCCATTTCCATCCTATGTCCTATCACCTCAAGCACCTTGCAGCTGCAGAGGAAAGCCGTGTTCCTGTCACAGCGTGATCTGCCACAGGCAGCAGCAGGGCACTACTACATCTATGAAGTTTGATTGCAGAACTAATTGGCTCATAATCTGACAAATCATCACTATGATATTCTCTTTAAAGAAGCTTCTAGATGCCAGTTAAATGTAGTGGAAGTAGCTAGCATTTGAAAGAACCCCTTGCAAAGTGGAATTTCTCCATATTCCCTTCCTCCAATCAGCTACATGAGATATTTATTTTTTTTCCCAGGCTTAAGGTTTAGATGCCAAGTAATGTCTGGTAGGTATAAGTTCTTGATGAAAGCCATGTAATGGTGGGCAAAAGGCCAAGAAAAAAAATGTAAAGGAGTTGAATTCTTACTGGAATGTGTGGATGGATGTGTGTGAGGTCACATGTAAACACATCCCATCGTGACTCCATATTTCCTTCTGGAGGGGAAGGAAACTTTTCTTCATGACAGGTCTGCACTGATATTTTGATTTTAGAAGACCACACTGACCAAGAATCTAAGCAGCCCAACAAAGGATCTTAAATTCTTGAAACATTTAAAGTGTTATGGGATGGAAATGGCCCACAGAAAAATGTCATCAGCTATCTATTACCAACATAAATATCTCTCTCTACCACCACTGGGGACTGAGCCAACCTACTTCATGCCTGGACTGGTCTCACAGAGCTAGAAACCTTCCTCAGGAAAAGTCTTCCTCAGAAATTCCATCCCTGAATATTCTTTTCACGAGTCTAAAACTGTATTCATTTGGCTCTCAGTTATTTTTTCCCCAGTGCTGGCAATTTGTTGTTTCTCTCAAATGTTGATCTGTCTCTGTGTTGCTTAATGATGGTGTCTCCCAAAGGTCTGCACTAATGAGTTTTTTGCATTCACACCATATGCTTGCTTTGCCATGGAGAACTTTACTTGTATAGAAAACAGATTTTGAGTCTCTTTCTATTCCCTTCCTCTTCTATCCTCAAATCTGAAAGGTCTGCTAGGCTGAAGAGGCTTCTTGGGTCCTTTCACTGTGGTCGTTAGACCACATCTTATCAATGTTCTCATGCAGTTTAGATATGTGGCACAACTCCAAAGCAGTTGTCCAGTTTCTTCTCGGTTTGGATTGAGGTTAATCAGCTTTATTGAAGCCTTCATTTGAAATCCCAGAAGCAAAGGTCATCCACACACTCAAAAAGTGGTAACTACTCCAGGTTACAAGAGACACCATCTCCCTACTGAAAGGGCTACACTTTTCAGGATGGATTTTACAGACAGATGGGAAGGAGAAGAACTGCTTCTGAGCAAGGAGAGCTTTCAGAAGGTTATTGAAGAGTTGAAGTAGCTAGAAGAGCACCTGAGCACAAACCTCTCACGAAAGACCAAAGCAACTGCCCTGGAGGGAACCACAGCTAGCAAATAGAATCACCCAAACTACACAGCTGATTAAAACAACCCATGAGAGCTAAATATCCCAGACAGAGAATATAAAATCTCATTTTAAATTATCCAATCAGGAAACAGCCCAGCAGGGAATGTTCTTTACAAGAAAGTCCCTGGAGGGCTATTACTCCCACCCTTTCTAGCAATTGCTTTCTCTCCACTCCCATAAATCCCCATCCCAGGGCACATCTGGCACAGACCTGCTATCACCACCAATGCTTAGTTTAGCAAAGCATCACAAATCCAGCTCCAGCAGTGCAGGAGATTTCCCTCCAGCGTTTTCCACTTTGTTTCCAGATTTCTCTTGTGGATTCAATGGAAGCAGTGGTCAGGTGACATGCCAGTATTTCAGATTGTTCGTCAAGTTGAAAGTGTACATGAATGTTGTTTGCTAATCTAGGTCCATGCACAAAGTGGAACATAGGGGCATGCAGAAGGACCTGCTGCTTTTGGTCCTAAGAGCAATAGGAAGGAAGACAGCTCACTCCAGTCCAGCCATGTCAGGAAACCTCCTGGACACCTATGCACTGTCCATGCATGAATAGGGCAAGGTGTTGAATCACCTGAAAAAAGGAGATGAGGATGTTCATGTACCCTGGGAGAACTGTGCTAAGGAGTTCACACTGGTGAGCTTTGGAAATGTGACAGAACAGATTTGTTCAGAATCATTTTGGGGATGAACAAACACTTTTCCTTTTTTTTAATGATACCAGAGTAACAGCAGCACCACTCCCTGGTATCCTTCAGAAAGAGACTATTTTCTGGTTTTGGAGGCTGTCATTTCTCAACCTCTTTGTCAGTGGAAGCTCTGGCAGGTCTGATGGAGAGTGTCACCGTTCCATAGTAGTATTCAGGACAACCAACCTCCTTAGCAGTGGTGACAATCACAGCCTATCACAGGGTTCTGCTGGACTCACCTTTGCAGCCCTTCACGGTCCTGAGATGGGTATCACAGACTCTCTCTGTATTGAGAGTCTTGTCTAAGTTGAAGTAGTTGAACTTCAGTCTACATCTGAAGTTCACTGGCAGCCTCCTGCCCTCTCTGCTTTGCAAGTCTACTGGCTAATAAGAGCATTAACACCAGTGGATTGCACTCCTCTCTGAGACATCACTAACTTTGAGACACTAACTTACTGCCAGGCAATGGTATCAAATCTTAGCTGATTATCTAAGCACCACTAGAAGAGCAGGAGACAAAACTGTGCTTGTGCCTCCAAGACACCGGTATCACTTTGCTGAAGCTACTGCTGCTACATTGTTTTGCAGCTTTTGAGGTTTTTACAAAGGTGTTTATCATATGTTTGGTTGGTTGGGGTTTTTTCCCAGTTACTATGGATTTTGGAATCCATAGTAATCTATAGACTTGGACAGGCTGGAAAGCTGGGCAGGGAGAAATGTGATGAAGTTCAACAAGGGCAAGTGTAGAGTCTTGAACCTGGGAAGGAACTCCATGCACCAGTATAGGTTGGGGATGGGCCTGCTGGAGAGCAGTGAAGGTGTAAGGGACCTGGGGGTCCTGGTGGCTGGGAGGATGACCATAAGCCAGCAATGTGCTCTTGTGGCCAGGAAGGCCGATGCCATTCTGGGGTGGATTAGAAGGGGTGTGACCAGTAGGTCAAGAGAGGTTCTCCTTCCCCTCTACTGTGCACTGGTGAGGCTGCATCTGGAGGATTGTGTCCAGTTCTGGGCCCCTCAGTTCAAGAAAGACAGTGAGCTGCTTGAGAGAGTCCAGCAGAGAGCCATGAGGATGATGAAGGGAGTGGAACATCTTCCATGTCAGGAGAGACAGAGATAGCTGAAGCTCTTTAGCTTAGAGAAGAGGAGACTGAGAGGTGACCTCATCAATGTTTATAAATATGTAAAGGGTGAGTGCCAAGGGGATGGAGCCAGGCTCTCCTGGGTGGTGCCCAGTAACAGCATAAGGGGCAATAGGTGGAAGCTGAGGCATGGGAAGTTTCATGTAAATAAGAGGAAAAAGAATTTCCCTGTGAGGGTGACAGAGCACTGGAACAGGCTGCCCAGGGATGTTGTGGAGTCTCCCTCTCTGAAGATATTCAAAACCCACCTGGATGCATTCCTGTGTAATCTGGTGTAGGTGATCCTGCTCTGGCAGAGGGATTGGACTGGATGAGCTTTCGAGGTCCCTTCCAGCCCCTGAAATTCTGTGATTCTGTAATTGTCTGCCTTTTGTTTCTTTTGTCTGGTTTTACAGACAACTCTCAGCGTTCAGGATCCTTTCATGTAAACACTGGGCTTACTTGTAGGATGTCCCCTGATAAACCTGACTGTCAGTTATACAAGTTCACATTTTCCACAGGCTGGCCAGACTTCCTGAAGCAGAATAAAGTACGTTGCATTAATGTCTGGGAAGAAACTCAATCTACTTTTATACCCATTTGCAATAAACCACACTCTTCTCCAAAAGATCTGCCTAAAACCTTTGTCTCCCAACTTGAAATATATTTCTGAAAGTAATAAAAATCTCCATTACACCAGCAAAGTAGATATTAAATTTTACTTCTCTAAGTATCAGAACCCCTCATCCCTCGAGGGGTGTCTTCTGAGTATATTTGCAAACTTGATAAATGAAGCACAATGAATCCAACTTTTGTCCTACCTTCAGAGCAGGGTTATTAGAAAACAGAGGGGAAAGAATGTTCCTACAATACATAGAATCAGGAGGAAAAAAGAGGGGAAGAAAAAGAGAGGAAAAGAAAAATCTCCTTGTGTTCTTAGCATATTAGAAAATTTCTGGCAAAAGTTCTGACAAGGTATTTTAGTCCCAAATGTGCATGTAACTCTAAGGGCAGCTTACTTCACTCATTTAGAGAAAACATCCTTGTGATGGATGACACAGCTATGCAAAAAATAACAGAGCCTGGTGATAAATTCCTTGCACAGCTTTGACCTGTTGTCTTTCTAATACTCCATCTCCTCAAGACTTTCTCATTTCAGGTGTCCTGACCTCCCCACTGTGCCTCTGACTTCCTCTATTTCTTGTTTTCTTGTTTCCTTTATTAAATTCAAACTACAGGATGAATGTTTCCTTCTCTTCGTTCAGGTATGGAGATCTCAGCCACTCTAGTCCAAAGGCAGGTGAAAGTCAATCCAATACTAGTGGAAACTTAGCTACATGGACAAAAATATCAGCCTGGGCAGCTGGGGCATTTCATCATAAGAAGCAAAACTGGCTGAAATGCCAGCGCTGTCAAAGCAAGTGGAAATTTCCCCACAGACTTCAGTGGCATTGGAGCTATAGCCCTGGAGTCTGGGACCATTGAGCTGGGCTTTCTGGCAGGACACTCTATGGTCTTGGCCAGAAACAGTGGCAATTGTGTCATGTGGGAACAGCTGCTGTGTCACTTTCCACTCTCAGTCACCACCAGCACTCTAACAAACAGAAATGGTGTTATGGAAAGATGGTCTTCATTGCCTCATGGAAAGGTGTGACCCTCTGCAACCAAGCACTGCAGTCACCCCAGAAGACTCTGCTGGGCTGGTGCCAGACATTCCTTCACTCTCTCCTTATTCCTTGTGCTGAGAAAACTGAAATAATATTGAAACATGTTCATTATGAAGCCCTGTGTTTGGTCTCTTTCTCTTAGAAACAACCACTACTTTCTTGAAACCCATCCTTTAACCTCCTCCTGCCAAACTTCAACCCATACAACAGATCCTGCTTCCCAGCACCAAGCCAGGGCTGGCACAACATTCATATCTGATTGAAATGGTAGTTTCATTACTCCTTAAATGATTTGCTGAACTTGAAATAGGAGTCCATGGTGCAGAAATATGCATAGCAGGTACCACAGACCTAGCCAAGGAGTTTGGGAATACCTCATACCTACTAAAGAATACCTCACACCTACTAAGGGGTACAGCCATTAAAAACACTCACCCCTGTGCCTCTAAAGTGTCCCTCCGTGTGCAGATAACAAGGATATGCAGCCCGAATTGGGATAGCAGTTGGAAATTATTTCAAATTCATTTGCAGGTCACATCTAGCAGGCAGGCAGGCTGTCATTAGCTCTGATTTTGCCATTTCATTTCCACTCACTTTCATTCAGGTGGAAAGTTCCTGGAGTGCCCTGGGCTATGATCTGCTTAGTTCTATTTTTGGCTGTCTCCTTTCTGAAGGAAGGTGATTTCTCACATGTGGTTGTTTTCCAATTATCACTTGTTGAGACATACCCCCTGGTTATATTACAAAGAGAATCAGGTGGCAAGTACATATTTACAAGTCTTTATTCTAAGGCACACAAACACCTTATTGATCTGAGCTTTGAAAGAAAGTAAACTGGGGAGACTCCCTGGAATCAAATTTCTCCTGGCTGGGTTGACCCAGCCTCTTCCTCTTGCATGGGAGATGCAGAAAATTAAGTATCATCTAATTTTCTTGTGTGTGTGTGTGAATAGAGTGAGGGTGGTCCATTATATGAGATTTAAAATAACCAAGTGTCCCCTACAATATGCTGTAAAGCTCCCATTGTATTTGACATGAAGCAGGCTTTTTTTTCCAGTCTCTGCTCACCCACTGCACACCATGCTGTGACCCAGCTGTTTCCTTCATTTCAGAAGCTTAATCTTTTTGGTTTATAACACTAGTTGGTAAAGCCCTTTATCAGGAAAGCATGGATTTGTGAAGGGATGAAGGAGTGAGCTGGCAGTGCTGTGGCCTTTCTATTTGCTCTATCCCGCTCACAAGATGCATGGGATTACCTTTGAGCCCTCTCAGCAGCCCAAGTTTGAAGATTGAAAAAAGCATGACAATAAATGAAGTATTTCTGTCAGCAGAGAGCAGATGGACTTGTTCTGCATCAAAAAATAGCTCAAATATGGACAGCATTACAATAATGTACCAAATACAGGAAAACAAAAGCCTTGAGGCTTCTGTACCCTCTTCTGGCAAACCATGCCATGGGCTGATCAAAGCCACTTTCCCTCTCCATCATTCACTGGCCCTTTAGAGTCCCAGGGCAGGGCCCAGGGGTTCCTGGTGAGTCCCAGCTGCAATGAAAGGACCAGCAGGGTCTTGCTTGGAGCAGCCTTGTCATCAGTGGAGGCTCCCTTCTGTGTGAATGTGCAGAACCATCCTGGTGAAACCTCCAGCCACTGTTTTTCCTGTGAGCTGCCTGAAGTGGCAAAAGTCCCAGCAAGGGCTGCTGAGTAGAGAAGATCTCTTTTGTTGATGCTGTGGATGTTACACGGCTCATAACCTTTGATTTGTTTTTGGCAGCCACCTTTTCCTTTGCACCAGTGTGGTCAGCAGCTGTCTTTTCTCCTTGAAACTTAAATGAATTTGACATGTTTCTGCAATTTTTGTTACTTTGGTGAGCAATTTATCTCAGGGTCTTTATACCAGCTGTTGAAGCTATTTTCCTCTTCCAGCTGTTTGCACACATCTGATGGAATGATTTCATTAGAGCAGCTTCAGTCTCATTGCAGACCATGCCCCAGTTTGTTTTACAAGTCATTGAGGTGCAGTTCATTTTCCTGCTTGTAGTTTTGAAGATTGAAATTGAGCTGCATCAGCATTCTGGTAATTTCTGGTTGTTTCTCACCCCTCTTTTAAATTATAGACATCAAACTTTTTCTAGGTGGATGACACACACGTTACCCCCCTTCTTTCTATGCACTGTTTGATTCAGAAAATCAGATTTCAGAACAAACTCCCAGAGCTTTTCTTCTACAAACACATGTATTCAGCCTAGAGTGAACTGTTTGGGTAACAATTCATACAAAGAAGAGTACTAGATGTAAATATGATGTTTCTGGGGCCAGGGAAGCTGAAGGGGAAAAGCAGCATCTTTCTGACAGTGCCAGAAGGATGCACACAGTAAGTGTAGGAGCTCCCTGTTTAAGAGGTCTGGACAGTAAGGAAAAGTTCCATAGGCCTGGACTGTGCAGCCTTACTTTGTACTCTGGTGCTGGAGATTTCTAGCTGAGTAACAGCTAACAGAGTGCTGAGAAAGAAATAAAAGGTATGATTATGCTGAAAAAAGGCATGGGCAACTAGTTGAAAAGTTCAATAATAGAACCAGATAGGCAGAATGGAAAATTCCCTAAAAATGTATGATTACTCTCTACAGAGGCTTGCAGCTGAAATTTCAATACAGTAAGTGGACTATTTTCTTATCAGACATGACAGAAGGCAGAACGGATTGTAAGGTACCATACAAATACGAACTGTGACCATTATTTAAAGCCACCCTACTGAGTAGTCTGACACCTGGACATCCATCTAACAGTGAGAATGGTTATTTTGTCCATGCCTAAACCATATTTCTGAACCTTTCCTATCTGACAACAGTTAAGTCAGAAATAATTATGTGATTCAATAGCATGTTTCTGGAAAAAAAAAAGTAGTATGAAAAAAGGTCTTTTGCCTCTGTTTAGCTTTGTTTTCTGTGCTCCTCCCCCTGTGCTGCTCCCATTCTACATGCATTATATGAGGGATCCATGCTCATCTGAAGAAAGAATCAAGTGGCCTGGAAACACTTTATTCTAGATTGCTTGTTCCCTTGGGCTTCCAACCCATGGAGCAGACTGATAGAATAAACTGGTGTGGTGGCTTTTATTGAAATGGATTTCATTTAAAAGAATAAGCAGGGGAGTTTACTCTTAAGGCATCAAGGGTTAATCTGCTACCATTTTGCTAAGTTAATTAAAAATGAAACAATTCTATGATTGCAACAGGGTTCCTATTGAGATTAAACCAGTAAACCAATGGGTTCAAATCACAGAATCACTAAATTAATGCAATTAAACTGGATCCAAGGTTGGCAATGGAAAGAATTACTTTCAGTCATGTTTCAAGCTCTCGTGAGAGCAAGGGACAGAATTAAAGAAAAAGCAGCTTCCTTTCCATCTGAGGCTGCACTCTGTAGTCTAACCAGTGCCTGAAATTATTTAGCCTCTGAAGAATCATTTTGGTTTCAGGCCCATGCCAGGGAGACGTAATTCTGTTCTGTTTCGTTCTGAAATGCAATTTAAACAGTTCTCAGTGGTTCCTTTTTAACACAGCCTCTTCCTGCTCAGCTGCTGCCAGTGCTTATGGGTTAACTGTTCTTTCTGAATACCTTAAGAGCTAGAAACTTCCCAGAGAAGAATGAAGACTCCTTCCCGGAGGGGCAAAAGAAATACTACAGAAAGGAGCCTGCTATGACCCAGGCCAACTGCTTTTTCCCTTCCCCAAGCACTTGTTCCCATCAGCAAACTGCCAGGCGGTGCACTTCTGACCTGTCTGACTTGGAGGGAGATTCCACTACTCAACAAGACAGTTTTCTTTTTAATATATCCACAAGTCTGAATTTGTTATTCCAGTACAAAATGCCCATCAGAAAGCCCCTCATGTGGGTGTCATAGCGCATCCTCTCTCAAGACACTCTGGACTAAGTGCCCCTGTATGGACTGCCCCCCTTGCCCTCCCTGCCCACTGATCAGCCAAAGGAGTGGCAAGACTTCAGAACAGATTGAAATAATTTTCTTTTATTGCTTGTTTTATTTAAAGTCCTTTTCAAATTCCGGCTGTCTTATTTCTCAGAAGAGAGACCTCAGCTTCCTTGATGTGGCTGTGGCTTTCTTGCTGCCCTCCCTTTATCCAGGCAATTTCAGGGGAACATAGTCTGGAAAGCAAATGTTACGCTATTTTCCAAGTCTTTCATGCATTTTCTTCTCAAGACAGAGTAGTGCAAGGAAAGCAGTCACTTTACCTGTGGAGATTTAGTTCACGCTTCACTGGTGAAATTTAGAGAGCCACATTATTAAAGATGTTTGAAGATTCTGACAGCTAATTGGATTGGTAATACTGCCTTTACAGCTGATTTGTAAACTTGGAGTTTCTGATTCTCACTCAGAGTAGTGCCTTTAGAAATCAGATGTAACACCTAATGACTGAATATTTTTGAGCACATGAAAATTTGCCCCATTCATTCCCGTATCTTAAATAAAAAACCTCCCTGGTACTAAGCACCACACTGTGCAAAGTGTCCCAGTAGGAATGTTTTCCTATGATTTATCCATTTTGGTGTATTGTTTCAGTTCACCCACCACAGAGGATGACCATAAGAAGAATACACTTTAGGAGGGCATTATGAGAAGCTCAACACAAGGAAGCCAAAATGCTGTAACTTTTACTCCTTCCATGTTAGCCTGGAAAAGTTATTTCTGCCTTTGTTTCCTTATATTTAGCACAGGGTAGGGAACTTTGCACCTCATTTGCTGTTATCAATTATCACTGGCATAGGCTATTACACAAAGAGAGAAGCTCATTTTTTTCTTAACCAGGGTGGTTCCATACCTGATGTAGTACCATCAATAATCAATGTAATTCCTGTCTGAGCACAGTGAAGTCCTGTGTGGTCACTGGATCACACCAAACAGAGTAACTAAATTATTTCTTCCAGATGAACTCACTGTAACCCCTGGCAGTTCAGCCTGCTGGGCATGAACACATCACATCTGGCAGAGGTGTTGGGATTGTGCCATTGCTGGGTAACTTCAGAGAGCTGGGCAGGTAATGATATCCCTGCCATAGTCTTCTATGGGACAAGTGAAAAATACACAGGCAGGACAGTGTTCTTTACTGGATTTGACATATTTTTCATGAATTAGAAAACTATCCATGGTAAATTCATTAAGACTTGTCTGTGGGGGTCTCTAACCAGAGTCCCACATCTGGGCTTGCAAGGTCCTGAGACAAGATGTAGAAGTTTTCCCCTTGGATGAGGCCCAGAGAATGTACTGGAAACAGAAATGCACACTTCTCATCTTCTTTCTTTCTCTGTAAAACATTGAGCCTCAGATCTTCCCTGGAGATAAATTGGCACAGTTTCACTTGTTGCAGCAGCAGAGCTGCAATAACTTATGAAGGGCCTAAGCATTTTAAATCCCATCAGTTATGGCAGAGACAGAGGGAATGCTGCAAATCCCAATCCTTTCTGAATGACCACATCTCCTCCAGCTCCTGGTCTCTAGTTTAAAGCCAGGCTTGCTGGAATTTTTTCTCATCCACCAGCACCCAGGGTTGACCTGGGGACAAAAAGCACCTGAAGGAGCAGACCTGCAGTCAGAAGTGGCTCAGTGATCATGTGCCCACCCTGGCCAAGACAGGCTGTGCTGAGCAAAGTCACTTCTGCCTGCAGACCTGTGGCCTGGGGAGTCCCCAGTGCCCCGCAGCCATCCCCAGGGCTTGCAGGAGGAGCTCAGGTTGCCTCGCACCCCTTCCACTTTGCACCCCGAGAGCAGGGCCCCATATCCAGCCTGGCCTCACCAATCCCACAGCCTTCCCCCGGTGCTGTTGCAGGCTTTGGGGTTTCCATTTAGCAGCCCTCTGAAGTAATTAATACAGAGGGCCCTATGCCGATTCTGCAGAGCCCATTAATCACTTTGCTGAGACAAAGGGACTGTTTGTACAGAGTTTGCAGAGATTATCGCCCTGGCTCTGGGATTTGTCACTTTGCATTACAAATGGTGTTTTAGTGAGCTCCTCAGATCCCAGCGGGCCCTAACCTGTCTGAGGCAAAGTCAAATCTTGTTGAGTAGCAAAGGTTTCCCAAGAAGGGGCTTAACTGTTCCAGATTGTATGATTATATATATAGGACTTCAATATGAGATACAAATGCAATTAATTCCTCAAGGGTTACTTTTGATAATGGCATAGAAATTAATCTTCAGTCGCAGCAATAACACTGGCTGTTTCACATACTTTGAGTAAAAGCCTGTAGAGATATCCACTATCCCACAAAAATATTGCTATTTTCCCTTTTAAAAGCATGATACTATTATTCTTGTAACCTATTGAGATTTCTTATTTGAAAACGTTTTAACAGAGATTAATTCACTAGTAACTGAAGGAAAGGGCGCAGCAGCCACAAGCACTGTCCTGCATTAGTAGGAGACTGAGCCAGCATTGCCAGTTTTCAGATCTACTCTACCAACCATAATCTGGTAAAAGGATGAACCAAGGTTGAGTTTTACAAAGTCATTTAATGTGCCTAATTACTCCAGTGTAAGCTAGTTGCACAATACCATTGGGAAGCTTGTGCTAAGTAACATAATGTGTCACTTCCCATGGGCAACTGGGAAGCTCTTAAGTGATTCTGCAGGGAAGTGCTGATCATAAATCTGAAAAAGTTTACCAGCAAGACAGTCAGATAAAGACAGACCAGAAGCCAAGGGCATTAGTGAAGAGCAAATGTTTTCAGAACTGTACTCTACATTTTTCAGCCATTTCTTCTGCTCTCAATGGAAGCACAGAATTTTCAGTCTTAAGCTTTTACTTAAACTAACCTTAGTAATTTTAGATATGCTTAAACTTACTTAAACCTAATAGCTATTAGATTTAGCTGTAGATGCGTTTTTTAGGTTAGATTTGCTTTCCTGGGCCCAATGTACCTACACTGTGTCCAGTTCTGGGCCCTTCAATTTAAGAAGGACATTGAGACTCTTGAACATGACCAGAGAAGGGCAGCGAGGCTGGGGAGAGGCCTCGAGCACAAGCCCTACAAGGAGAGGCTGAGGGATCTGGGATTGCTTAACCTGGAGAAGAGGAGGCTCAGGGGAGACCTTATTGCTGTCTACAACTACCTGAAAGGTGGTTTTAGCCAGGAGAAGGTTGGTTTCTTCTCTCAGGCAACCAGCACCAGAACAAGAGGACACAGTCTCAAGCTGTGCCAGGGGAAGTTTAGGCTCGAGGTGAAGAGAAAGTTCTTCACAGAGAGAGTTGTTGGCTGTTGGAATGTGCTGCCCAGGGAGGTGGTGGAGTCAGCATCACTGGAGGTGTTCAAGAGGGGATTGGACGTGGCACTTGGTGTCATGGTTTAGTAGTCATGAGGTCTTGGGTGACAGGTTGGAATTGATGATCTTTGAGGTCTCTTCCAACCTTATTGATCCTATGATTCTATATATGCAAATTATCCAGCACCTTCCCTAAACTGTTGTTCTCCATCTGGTGTCATCTGTGTTGTATTCACTGTCCATACCCCTTGCATGTCTATACAGAAGACTGATGCACCTAAATGTCCCAGGGTATTCTGTGGCTTTCAGAAAGGAGAGAATGTGGAAAGAGATAGAGGGGAAGAAGGGAAAGGAGATGCCAAGCCTGATATGAGGCAGGTGCTGGTGCAGAGGTGCAGCCCAAAGGTGAGTGTTGTTCATGTCACTCTTCAAAAATACCAAACAAATGGTGCTTACCACTAGTTAGGTGTGTATGATATCAAAACTGGGAAAAAAAATGCTGAGGAAACCTTCAGGGGAAAAAAAAGGAAAAAATAAAAATAAATGCAGAACATTAGTGTTCTTCTGTAGAATAGAATAGAATAGAATAGAATAGAATAGAATAGAATAGAATAGAATTAATCAGGTTGGAAAAGACCTTTGAGATCATCAAGTCCAACCTATCACCCAACACTATCTAATCAACTAAACCATGGCACCAAGTGCCTCATCAAGTCTCTTCCTAAAAACCCCCAGTAATGGTGACTCCACCACCTCCCTGGGCAGCATATTCCAATGGTCAATCTCTCTTTCTATGAAGAGCTTCTTCCTAACATCCAGCATAAACCTCCCCTGGCACAGCTTGAGACTGTGTCCTCTTGTTCTGGTGCTGGTTGCCTGGGAGAAGAGACCAACCCCCACCTGGTTTGTGGTAGAGGTAAGCGTATATACAACAGAAGAGAAACCCTTAATTGAAGGTAGTTTAAAAGAGAAAACAACCAAACATCCATGAAAGAAAAGTTTTGTTATTTACAAGTGTGGTGATTATGTATTTCAAGCAACCCTACCACCTGCAGCTTGAGTCAGCTAGCTCCTTCAGAGACTTCTGGAAGGCATATGTGAACAGATGGCATGTTTGTGACACCATCAGATAGTGGGCAGCGAATATTAGTAAATTGGCAAGTATCCACCAAGAAAAATACACTCCAAAGGAGATAATTAATTAAGTTATAAATAACAACAACAAAATCTCAATAGCTGAAAGGAAATAAATGAGGGGAGGAAACAAGAACATTTTCAGATTAATTATACAGCTTTGTTTCTTACCTTTTCCTAGACCATTAGACACAAAGACCAATTAAAAAAAAAAAAAAAGGCAAAACACTAAACATCCCACAGATATTTTACATATCACTCTACTGAGTAAGTGTCAGACCACACCTAGGATATTGTGTCTAGTTCTAGTCCTCGTAGTTCAAGAAAGATGTGGACAGAGAGGAGGGTCCAAAAGAGGAGCACAAAGATGATCAAAGGGATGGATAACTTGCCTCCTGAGGAAAGACTGAAGGAGTTAGGCCTGCAGAAGGGGACCTCAGCACTTCACTCCACTTTACTTTACTGGAACATGACCAGAGAAGGGCCATGAGGATGAGCAGAGGGCTGGAGCTCCTCTCCTATGAGGACAGACTGAGGGAGTTGGGGCTGTTCACTCTGGAGAAGAGAAGGCTCCGAGGAGACCTCATTGTGGCCTTCCAGTATCTGAAGGGGGCTACAAGAAAGCTGGGGAGGGACTTTTTAGGGTGTCAAGGAGTAATAGGACTAGGGGAAATGAATCAAAACTAGAAGCAAGTATATTCAGATTGGATGTGAGGAAGAAGTTCTTCCCCATGAGGGTGGTGAGACACTGGCACAGGTTGCCTGGGGAGGTGGTGGAAGCCCCATCCCTGGAGGTTTTGAAGGCCAGGCTGGATGTGGCTCTGAGCAACCTGATCTAGTGTGAGGTGTCCCTGCCCATGGCAGGGGGGTTGGAACTGGATGATCCTTGAGGTCCCTTCCAACCCAAACGATTCTATGATTTAAAGGACAGCTACAAAGAGGTCAGAGCCTCCCTCTTCACAAGGAGCCACATAGAGCAGATGAGGGGCAACAGGAACAAGGTGCACTGTCAGAGGTAATATCAACATGAGAATGATATTTTTCACAGTACATACAACCTCCCTAAGGATGTGGTGGAGTCCCCATCATTGAACAGACTGCTATATTATCTTACCTAGGCTTCTCTTCCCATGAAAGGGAAAGGTTGGACCAGATGATCTGAAGTTTCTTCCAACCTGGGCTGTTCTATGATTCTATTCTATCTGAATTATCATTTACATCTTCATTTTAGGGTATAGGGATACAACTGTAAGTCTAGTGTACAGCTGAGTTTTATTTAGGATTTATTGTGTGTTGGGTGGAGGCTGGGCTGATACAGTAGTGTCAGTGCATCAGCCTTTTCACTTGTGTGTGCTAGCAATCCCAGCCACTGAAGTGCTTGAGAGCTCAGGGAAATATTTATACTACCCTTCCACGTGCAAGAAGCCATGACAGGTCCAAGGGCACGGCATTCAGATCAGGGACCTGGGGAGTAGGCAGCAAACCAAAAGCTGAATGCAGAATTCCTGTCCTATAACTTTTCTCATAGGACTCTTCTTGTCCATGCTCTTCTTCAAAGAACACCCATCAGAAAGCAAAGGCATTCAGGTGGGCTTGAATAAGTTGGAATCTGCTTCCTTGTTAGGTACTACAGAAGACATTTCAGCCTGGAAAAAGCTGAATGAGGAGAAATATCACAGAGGTCTATGCAGCCATGAGTGGCGTGGGAGGAATGACTAACTGCCTAATGTTTCACCCATTACATGGGCTAGCTGGCAGGTAGTGCATACAGAACAGGCACGTGAAAATATTTTTCATAAGATGCCTTCAAATTGTGCAACTCCCTACCACAGAAAATTAATCAGAGGCTTAAAGTTTACATGATCTCAGGAAGAGACTGGACAGAAATTAATTGTTGCAAACAAAATATTTTTCCTGGGTCAGGAACTCCCTGACAAATTGTCAGAAAGTTGGAAAGTCATCTGGGGACTTAACGAAATAATGTTTTGCCCATTTTCATTCTGTTCCTGAGGAACAGCTTTTGGCCACTGAAAGAAACCTGATGCTGGGCTAGACAGCTATTTGGACCATCTTGGAACAGCTCTGCTTGTATTCTCGGGAGCTGAGAGAGAGGTCATGGGTGGAAAGAGGGAGCCAAGAATTCTAGAAAACTGCTTTCTTAATTTTTTTTTTTCTGAAAACCTGCCTGTTAAAACTGGTGTCAATTCACAAAATGAAAAATCTCCTCAGTGTTTCTTCAAGACAGGCTAAAGGAGTAACTGCCCTGATGAGTCAAATCAGTAGCATCTTTGGCCACAGAGGAATGGTCATGGCAAAAAGATCATTCTGGATCAACTAGAAGTCAAGACTGAATTACCAAACTTTTGAAGTCCCCTACTGAGATCCTGGAAGAACTATTCCATGCTTTGGGTCAAGATTTCTGCAGCCAGAAGAATCACAGAATCACAGAATCACCAAGGTTGGAAGAGACCTCAAAGATTATCAAGTCCAACCCGTCACCTCATGACTAAACCATGGCACCAAGTGTCACATCCAATCCCCTCTTGAACACCTCCAGGGATGGTGACTCCACCACCTCCCTGGGCAGCACATTCCAATGGCGAACAACTCTCTCAGTGAAGAACTTCCTCCTCACCTCAAGCCTAAACTTGCCCTGGCACAGCTTGAGACTGTGTCCTCTTGTTCTGGTGCTGGTTGCTTGGGAGAAGAGACCAACCCTCTCCTGGCTAAAACCACCCTTCAGGTAGTTGTAGACAGCAATAAGGTCTCCCCTGAGCCTTCTCTTCTTCAGGCTGTGTGCCTTAGAGCCTCAGTCTATTCCAGGCTATTGCTCCAAGTACCTTCGGGGGCAAACGTGACAGTGAGCATCAGAACAAGATCTGTGAAGTGGATTAGTCAGTCCAGCTCCCTGTTTTGAAAAGGCAGCAACTGAGTCAGACAGGGAATTGGAAAAGTGGGCTTTCTAAAATTTGTTTATTATTTTATTATTCTGTTCCCTACTCTCCTTGACCTCTAAGCCATTTTTGGTTCACTTTTTGCTACTGGCCAATTCTTTCATCCACTTAACACTCAGAATTCCTCATATATACTTTTCTCTCCTCATTGTTTTCTTTTAAATTTCAGTGACTAATCTACTGTCTCTTTTCTACCTCCCAGCCCTCAGCTCTGGGTTGTTTTTAATTGGACCCTTGTTAACAGCTTCATTGCTTCCCTGTATCCATACACGGAGCGCAGCTGCATGTACTCCCTCTCAACTGCAGAAGAAATCAGAAAATAAAGTCCTCTTGAGAGAGCCCAGCCTGGGCACTGTAACAAGCCACAGCAACCTTTGCAAAATGACTACCTCTGTGGGCAGACAGCTGAGCTCTCCAAGACAAATTTAGGGCTTGGAGTGCACAGACATAATAATTACCAGAAATACATCATAAGCCCCTCTCTCAGCATTAGTTAGGCCATCCCTAAATCACAAGATGCAGTCTCTCTCTCACTCGGGTACAAAAACTTCTGCTTTCTGCCATTCTCTCTCAGTACACTGCAATCTTTCTCCACAAAATTGTAAATGATAACACCTGCTGGGGCTCTTATTTGTTCATTCTCCGTATCTCTGGCTGCTCCCTGTGTGAGATATTACGCCCACATAGAAGCATAAAAAATACAGTGGCTGCTCATGAAATTTCTATACGAAGGACGCAATGAGTATAAATAATGGCATTGTTCCGATGTTCTTCATCTTGGATCTGACAGAACGTGTTCAAGAAACTCCAGGAACTCTCTAAAGCTGATGAAGAAGTCATTTGTGCTGGATCAGTGTAGCTGAAAACAAATGAGGAGGACTGTTCTGGACATCCTATTTTCCTTTCACTATCAGAATTTATTCATCGAGTCATACCATATTTCATATTTACTTTAATGATTCAAAAACATCTCACGTTCCAGAAGCTTCTAATTAAATCATCTATTTAGTGTTGTTAACAGATGCTCAGGGAGTGATTTATTGTACAATACCAGATCACACCAATGCATAAATCCAGCCAACGGAATTGGCAGGCAGTCTGGGTAAATATCTTTTGCTGCTGGTAGATGAGACTGTCCTAAATTCAGCATTAATGCCCTGCAGACTGGGGTTGAAGCATTAGTTTTCTTCTTCCATTACTCTTGCATATGTAGTATACATGGTACTGTACAACACTGGCTATTTCTGTGGGGTTTTTTTTAGGATTTAGTGAGGTACTGCATAGGATTCAGGGAATACATTTATCCTGTCTGAGAAAAGAGGAAATCGATGGCCCTAAAGAAGTTGTTGCTCAGGCTCCTTTTAATTTACCTCTGGCTGCTTTCTGTAGTTTCAAAACCAGAATCAGTCCCTCTGACATCCTACAGCAAAACAATCCTGAATTTTATTGAAAATTTCACAGTGGGAACCCTGTCTATACTAGAGGTGTGACCAGACCATTTATTGATAAACAAGGGAGTGGGACTGACCACCACAGCTTTGGGCAGAACATGGAATTGAACAGTTGCAACAGCAAACTTAGCACTAAGGAACTTCTGCAGTGGTGTTTCACATGCCTAGGGATGCTCCTATTGACTCACATTGAATTATTAGAGGGTCTCCAGCATGGTTCCTAGTCTGAGCCAGCTAAATGTATTTCTACCAAAGCCTGGCAGGCAGAGCAGCACATCCAGAGAGCACCTGCAAAATACTGTTTTAAAACCAGTCTTTTTAGTAAAGTTAGAATGTTCTAACATACTTTTGACTCAGAAGAAGATTTTGAAGATGAACCATCTCTGCTGTCTGCTTCAGACTTTACTTATATCAGTGCTTTCCGTGGGTGGGTTTGGGGAATGGGAAGAAATACAAGCAATATTTAAGGGGGTATGGGAAGGAAAGCTACATTAACATGGTACTGTGCCCACATAAGTGAAAGAGCTGGGAAGATGACAGCTTGACAAAAGTGATACACATTAAACAGATACTTCCGCATTACAGAATTTCTAGGAGTTATTAAATTCCTCCTTAGGATTCACTATTAGCAATCCATGTAGGAACAGTATCATGATGAGTGTGACTGCTCCAAATTTTAATGAAAGCTCTCGAGTCTAGCTGCTTCCATTGCTCACAGGAAGTTCCCAAGGCACATATAGTCTCTCTTATGGCATAAATAAAGCATGGAGCACTCCAATCAGCTGTGTTGTGAGGAATGACTTCAAGCTGGGGCTGCTGCAGCAGTATGCAGTGCTGCCAGCACAGAGCACCCTGATACATCTCTCCTGCAGTGGCTGGAGGGAAATCTTTGCATATTCTAGGGAAAGACCCTGCAGTTTCCACTAAGACTGGCAAGCTCCCACCACTCAGCTGGTTTCCATGAAACAGCTGTCCTTGTAATTTGAAAAGCCAACAGAAAGGAGTATACATGATAGTCATGTATCTACTCCAGATATTTGAGAACCTGTGCACATAATGCATATGTAAGAACTACTCTGCAAACATAAAATATGTAGGGTGAAAGACTGTTTAAAAAACATGGCTTTAAGTCATGTAGGTGAAGAAACAGAAATCTTTCCTTTGAAGAATTACGTCTCAGTTAAGCAGAAATGTACTGAGAAAAGTTTGAAGTCTGGTAAGAGCTGATTGTATTTCAGGACTACTCCACAGCTGTGCTACCCTCTAATGATGATGTTAGCCAGGGAATTCAGTCAGCACTTTCAAGTTGCTTTCATCCTATTTAATAAATGAAGAATAAACTAAAGATAAACTAGACACACTAAGATGCCATTATGATGTCAGGAGTATCAACACAATCACACACCCTCCAAGATTTTCTTAAATACACATCATGAACACAGACATGTGAGTTTTACACAGAGTTTAGAGTCATTTAGGCTGGAAGGCACTTGCTGAGGACACTTCACAAGAGTTAACTTTTGTATTCAAACAATACAGGTAAATAAGACACTATGCGCTTTTAAGTTAGTTCCATATTCTTTAATAGTACAACTGTCAAGACTAGTTTTAGGAAGAACAGCAGAAGAAAGAGGTCTAGTATCCCACCCAAACCCATATGAACCCCAAGAAGTATTTAGAAAAGATTGCTGCTGATAATGTGAACTCTCTGGAAGGAATCAAGATGCTGGAGAGAATAATGAAACACGAGGGTTCCTAAATATTTTGTCACAATCCCAATTACTAAACAACAGAATAAATTACTAGGAAAATAACCTGCAAACATTGAGATGCAGTTAATAAGCAGTAATGCCTCATAGTAAGATAATTGATACTATCAACTTCATTGCATAGCAATCTTTCTTTTTGCAAAGTTCAAATAATGTTCAAATCCTTCATTGTTTATAATGATGGGTTTTATTCTTCTCCATTCTTCTGCACTGACTGCACGCCTTCTGCTTTAACCCTATTTCGTTTTCTTTTCCTTCTTTTCTTTTTCTCAGCAGAAGGCTCCTGACCCTCCTGTGTTTTCTTTTTCTTCTTCAGACAGCTGAGAGGATTGGGGCCACCTGCCCTTTTCCGTTTTCTTCTCTTTGCACCTTCTTGTTTAGCTAGTCCTTCTTTTTCTTTGAGCTGCACAATACTTTGTTTCTGGTACTCTGGAACAAGCTGATCTGTCTGCAACTTTTGAACAAATGCCAAAGATTTAGGAGAAGGTTTATCTAGCACCATAGTGTTCTGAATAATAAAGAGGAGAGGAACGCCGGCCTTCTTTTTCACTCTGTTTGCTAATTCCTGGTCCTGTAAAATTAAATACTTGAGTCAATATTTTGGGATTAAATGGTATTTGCAATTCAAATGCACATAACTTTTAATACAAAACTATGAAGATAAATTACATTATGAAAAAGAAACTAAACTTAATCTAGTAAATATACATGTCGCTGCCTTTCAGAGCAATTTCAATTTCAATTTCTCTCCTTCTGATTAGGTGTACTTGTGGTGGAAAAGCTGTTAGCATTTTCTTTTTAACTGCATGTATAAAGAGAAATGCATTTTTTAAGGAAAAAGTCCCAGTTCATTGGTATGCAGACCACCACTTCACAAGAAGCAACAGGATTTCTTCTACAAGCCACTTTAAACTACTTGCCTCTTAGGTAAGTGTACAGAATTCAACTGTACACCATTGTATATATATTCTATATAATTTATACACATGGTCTGAATAAGAGAGCTAAGAAAATAATCCCTGCCTTTCTTCTTTGTCCACAGGTTCTACCTTTATTTAGTTAAAACTTTCAAAATGTCTTAACACTGAAGTTATATGCTCATTTAGCACTTAATTCCACTTTTCAGACTACGGTGCAAGATGGTTCAGGGCAGGAGATGCACACACAAGCAGTATGTAAATGAACACTCATCAGTTGTTTTTTCATGTCTCAGGATGTGGTCAGTACGTTTTTCTACACTTTCTCCTATACCCTCTTACCTTTTAGGGTAAAGAAAAAAATCTAGTTGTTCAAGTGAGACAGAAGATTCCCTACTTCAGAATTAACAAACACATTTAAAGAGTGAGTAAGGCTTTACAAGATTAATTCCCATGAGCTACTTAAAAAGCTCATTATCCAGGCTCCCGTAGGTTTCCTTATCCTTATGTATCAAGGATCACTTCAAGTGAAATGGAGTTACATTTCCCATGAGCATTTACCTGTGTAGCAATAAAGAAGTGATGAGGATTGCCATCTTCAATCATGGAAAGTAAACAGGCTGAACCACTCACAGGATCCTTGTGGTGAGAACAGTTTCGAACTTCAGATCTTTGGGCAATTAATTTTGCTCCATACAGTGCTTTCCCCAATGATTCCAGTTCTTTAATAACACACCTAAAACCCAAAAGCAACAGTGATTTCTAAATGAGAAAACTACTACACTTTTTTTTACAACGGCAAAAGGTTGACATGAGTCAGTTAGGAATGAGCAATGGCCAGTTGTTCGGGTTCTGTGATTTGTAAACAGTACCTGGCAATCTGAAGGCAGTAGCCTATCTGAGGATGTCAGCAAGATTTCCTTGATTCTGTATTTCATGCGATTAAAAATCTCTAAGTTTATGGTTACACAACATTCCAACTAGACAAGAAATTGCAAACCTAAAATCTTCCTGTTAGCAGCACTCGGAGCAGATGCTCACACCAGAAAGCATCCATGCAGAAGTGTCTGTGTGGATGCTAGCTTGGATACTCAGAAGTGAACAGGAGATGAAATTTAAGTTACTCCAGCCACTGGGTCTTACAATTAAATGTGGGCAGTGGTAGGAATATATGGCCTTGAAACATGGCTTCAAGGATACGGCATCAACTATTTTTCTTTCCAGAGAAGAATGTTTAGCCTTTGAGAACAATCTTTGCAAAGACTCTAACAGCAAGCTAGCTCATTTCCTCAGGGAAGTTCTGGTCATAGAGTCATAGAATCAGTAAGGTTGGAAAAGACCTCAGAGATCATCAAGTCCAACCTATCACCAACCACCTCATGACTAACTAAACCATGGCTTCATGTGCCACGTCCCATCCTCTTTTGAACATGTCCACAGACAGAGACTCTACCACCTCCCTGGGCAGCACATTCCAATGGCAAATCACTCTCTCTGTGAAGAACTTTCTCCTCACCTTGAGCCTAAACTTCCCCTGGCACAGCCTGAGACTGTGTTCTCTTGTTCTGTTGCTGGGTGCCTGGGAGAAGAGACCAAATCCCACCTGTCTACAGCCTCCTTTCAGGTGGTTGTAGACAGGAATAAGGTCTCCCGAGCCTCCTCTTCTCCAGGCTAAGCAACCCCAGCTCTCTCAGCCACATGACAGTGGTCATGTCACTGAGTTTCTGCCTCACCAACTTAACATTCTGTCAGCAGGGAAAACAAGTCCTTTAAGCTAGCCTAAGTGAGAACAGGTCAAAAAGACCAACAGGGATTGCTGAAAGAAGGAAGCAGGAAGTGACATTTAGACATGACTGCAATACACTTTGGATTAAAGTGATTTGCAAACCTTTCACAGCTAAGGTCATCATCACTTGGTCCTTTCTGCTATCTAGAGGCATGGGCCAGTTTTGTATGCTTTGAAAGATGGCTCAATGTGTAATTTTTGCAGGCTGGGGTATACATTCTCCTGATATCTTCAGTACTTGCCTCCAAGATGGACAGCTGGTTATTCTGTCTTTGCAGAAACCCAAGTCAGGAAGATTTTATCACAGACAATATACAAAGTCAAGTAAAAACAAAGGCAACTTCAAGGCAACTTAAATTCTGCATGCACAATCCAGAGTTTTGTCTAGCACACGCTGTTCTCCCTTAAAAATAGCTACTGTGGGAAGAACCCTAAGTGTGAAAAAAAAACAGGTGATTCTTTTCCATGGGATGTGCTTGTGCTGTTGACAGTATTCTGTCATTAAATCCATCTTTCCAGCTGTCTTAGAATCATAGAATTGGGGGAATGGAACAAAAATAGAAATGGGTAGATTCAGATTGGATGTTAGGAAGGAGTTCTTCAGCATGAGGGTGGTGAGATACTGGAAGGGAGGTGGTAGAAGCCTGATTCCTGGAGGTTTTTAAGGCCAGGCTGGATGTGGCTCTGAGCAACCTGATCTAGTGTGAGGTGTCCCTGCCCACGGCAGGGGGGTTGGAACTACATGATCCTTGAGGCGCCTTCCAACAGTAAAAATTCTATGGTTCTATGAACCCTGTATCGGCAGGCTGAAACTCCAGACCACCAGCAATTCCTTCCCTGTCCAAGAGATTTGCCTCTGTTCTCACTCTGCCAAGAAGACGCTGTGAGTGGGACAAAGCCCATCCAGTCATCCCTCACACATGGGGATTACTTGTCGCCCCACCTCATCAATGCCTCAACAGTTTCTGCCAACATCGGCAATGCGGCTGGTCCTGAAAGAAGCTCCTGCTCTCCTGCACGCTAACTGTGGCCCACAGGGCTGCTTCCTCACTACGCTACCGCCCTCGCCACATAACCACGCCAGCCTAGAGTCCCTCAACGCCCACCCCGAGGCCCCACGGCCATGACAGCAACTCTCCCGCATGCGCTGCTCTCCCCGTTCCGGGGCTCCCGGGCATGCGCGGCGCGGCTGCTGCCCGCCCCGCGTTTGCTCCATGCGGCAGAGCCTTACCGGGTGGTGCAGAGCTGCGTGGAGCCGCCGAGGTAGCCGGGCAACTGCTCCCGGATCTGGATCTTGTTGCGGAGCGCGGCCTGGCAGAAGGTGCCATCCAGCAAGATCTGGAAGGGCTCGCTGAAGTGGAAGTTGTGCTTGTAGAAGCCCATGTTCTTCTTGGCATGCTTCTGCCGCCGCAGCTTCATGGTGCCGCTGCCCGCCCGGAAGCTGCGCTGGGCCCTGCTGCCGAGTGGGGCGGGGCCGGGTTGGGCTTTCTACTGCCCTGCCTGGTGCTGGGGTCTGGGAAAGATGAAGCCGGGATGAGCGTCCTGCTTGTGAGGGTAGTCTCTGTGGCTTGGCGAGGCCTGCGATTGCCATCTCGCCGCGGAAAGTGGCAGACACGGCCCGCGCCTGGCTCCTTTGTGCCTAGGCGGCCAGGCTGCCGTGAAGGGCGGCTCGGGGGAGCTGCTGGGTCCGCGGCGCGACACACCGATCACCTGCAGACGAATTCATTACTCTGCGTTCTCTGATGCTGCGCTAGCGCCTGCCCTTCGCTAAGATCACAAATGGATGCGATTTCATCTTTTTTTCCTAATGCGCTAGAATGGTTTAATTAGAATTACTGTCCGAGAGACTGTATTGGCATACTTTCCTTCAACCTCTGTTTACGTTCTTTGCCTGTATTAAGCATCAGCATAAGGTCTGTGCTCAAAATTGAAAAGCATATAATAAACATTTTAGTAGTACTTCCCCCCAAATCAATTTCACTGCAGTCTGGGGAAATAGCTTTCAGAAACCTATGTTGCCCAAATCCCTCCCTGTCCAGCTTGAAAACAGGAGCACACCAGACACAGCAGTTAGGAAACTGAAATGAATGTCTGTATTTTAGGCAGGCAAAGGGATGTGCTACCACCACCAAAACAGCATTTAGAGACAGCTGTCCTGCTATGCAGGTATAACAGAAGGCATCTCTCTGCCAGAGACAACTGTACTGCAAGCAAAAAAACACCTGCAGGTACCTGCCAGTTAGCTGTAATCAGTCAGACTACTCTAGGGTCATGTAAGCAAATACCCAGCTGTCATACTGGTCTTCCTGCTTGCAGACAGACATGGGCAACATCTGCTTCCAAGGAGGTTAGCTAGTGTTAAAGAGAAAACGGAAAAACAGCTCATTTAATTGCTGATCTAGAAAGTAAAACGTTTAAGTGGGAAGCTGCTTTAAAAGGACAAGAAGGGTGGAAAAAAACCCAGGTGGTTATTTTCCATGGGGTCTGATTGTGCTGTTGGCAGTATTCTGTTATTAAATCCATCTTTCCAGCTGTCTTAGGGGACAGTTGTGTGTGCGCTCATGAGTATCTTGGACATAGATGGACACAATATTTAATTCACTTATCTTTATCCAGGTATTACTGTACTGGTGCTTTTACATTTAATCAAGCAAATGCTAAAAGGTTGCCTGTCTAAGAGCATGGCTGAAACCATGTTGGCATCTGAAACCTCCATTCTTACAGAAAAGAAATTGAATTTTCAAAGCTCACATTCTGGTCCTGTAGTTCCTTTATTGCATTTCATGTTTGTCCCTGGGGGTTTCTGTGCTGCTGCAGTTCCCACCTTTACTGTTTTTCTATCACTTTTGCACCTTATTACTTTCCATTTCCTATTTCAAATAAAAAATCCAATATCACCAATTTCTTCACTTTGATTCTCTTCAAGAAAATTAGGGAAAAACAAAAGTGGAATCAACTTCAGTATTAGTACCAATAACTTCTAAAGTCACAATCAGTCTCATGGTAAGTAATAGTACTTAAACATTTGTTGGCATAAAATGTCCATGTAGTTATGTAGCCTGCTACTACATTTTCACACTGAGCTCCTCTGTGTGAGGTCATATTAAGCACTGGAATATCTGGCACTAAAGGTTGTTCTTAATCAGTGAAACAGAATCCTGTAGATGCTGTAGACAAGCATAGAAAAGGCCTGACTTAAATAATTTGCATCTGGTGATGCGATCAGTAATATCTGAACGAAGTAGGTGTAGAGTGCTACTGTATTTATCAGTGAGAACTTTTTTAACAAGGAGCTGATATGCCAGTGGATATTTCTTTTCCTTTACGCTTAAAATGCTGTCATCAGCAGAACACAGATGGCTGAACCCCTTGTATTACACAAGATTTATACACAGTGCTGTTTCCTGAAGCTGTAGTTGGTATTTGGAATTACCTGTGCATGGCATGCAGCGCTACTGAGTATAACTGTAGTTAATGGAAGAGTAATAACATGTACTTGGAGAAACTGCATCTATTGGAGAGACCTGAGAGTTCCTGATATATCTTCTCCCAAACACTGTTTTTTATTTTATTTTATTTTTTTAATAAAAGAGAGAAGAGAATGAGCATTTAATAGATCTTGTCTGTCCCATCACTTCTGAAATGTGATACACAAGTCTTTTTGCCTTCCTCCTGTTTTCACCCCATCCTGTGGGAGAGGGGAGTGAGTGAGAGGCTGGGTGGGTGTTTGTCTGTTGGCCATGGTCCACCCAGAACAGATGCTTGTTCTAAGGATTTTCACTCCGAGAGTGATATGTGAGAAGCATTCTGAGAATAAGAAAGGGACTTCAAAAGCAGCAAAAAGACCATGCCATGTGTAGAATTATGTAGAATAAGCTTTTTACTTGAACTTAAGTAATGGATTAAATGCAAGCTTATATTCAGTACACTTCACTCAAATACAAGCCTTACTTTACACAGAATAGATGTTAGACAAATCTTTTTTTAAGCAATGCACCTGCCTGCTAAGGCAGAGTAGGTATATTACATTTGCATCGAGAGAAGCATAGCCAGCAGGTCGAGGGAGGTGATTCTCCCTCTCTGCTCTGCTCTGGTGAGACCCCACCTGGAGCACTGTGTCCAGTTCTGGAGCCCCTGTTACAGGAAAGATCTGGATGTGCTGGAACATGTCCAGAGAAGGGTCATGAGGATGATTAGAGGGCTGGAGCGCCTCTCCTATGAGGACAGACTGAAAGAGTTGGGGCTGTTCAGTCTGGAGAAGAGAAGGCCCTGAGAATACCTAATTGTGGCCTTCTAGTATCTTAATGGGGCCCACAAGAAAGCTGGTGAGAGACTTTTTAGGGTGTCAGGATGTGATAGGACTAGGGGGGATGGAACAAAACTAGAAATGGGTAGATTCAGATTGAATGTTAGGAAGAAGTTCTTCCCCATGAGGGTGTTGAGGCACTGGAACAGGTTGCCCAGGGAGGTGGCAGAAGCCTCATCCCTGGAGGTTTTTAAGACCAGGCTGGATGTGGTTCTGGGCAACCTGATCTAGTGTGAGGTGCCCCTGCCCATGGCAGTGGGGTTGGAATTGGTCCCTTCGTACCCTAACAGTTCTATGATTCTGTATTAATGGCACATTGAAAAAGGTCAGTGTTATGTTCATATGGAAATGTGCCATGAGCCCCTGTTCATTGACATCTGCAAGTTTAAGCTTGAATACCTCACCTCCAAGAAAAACGAGCTTTTCTGAACTTCAGACTTCTGTAAGGGTGCAGGTTATTACAAGGCAATTTTACATCTCTGTCAGGAGAATCCGTTGCCACCAGGTTTTGGAGATTGTTTTTCTGGAAACAATTCCTTTTTGTAGATAATTAATGTTGGTTTAAGCAATTGTAGTTATTAGCACAACTTTGTATTTGAGGTGGTGGTGTGTCTCAGTGCAAGTACAGACTACTGTATGTACATTCTAAGTGATTCTTCCCTATTCCTCTATACTTTGTGATAATGAAATTAAGTTGTTCATTATGTTTAGAAATATTTGGAATTGCTGAGAGGGTAGGAAGGGAAAACAGAATTCAGACATGACCCCATTTAGAAGTGGTAACAAGTCATTGCAGGTTAGCCTGTCTCTGGTAACTATTCATGTGCAGGGTCTTAGCCTGCAGCATACACAAACATAATTCAAGTTGTTTTAGCCCTTAGTCTGATAGTTTGGAAGGGATTACATCTTTGAATCAGATAATTTCCATTAGCAACACTAGTTCTGCTCATAGCACTGATATAGTGCAGCAGCGTTGTAGAGAGAAATCACACCTGAATTATTGAAAGGTTTTACTTACGCAGGACTGGAGAATAAAACAGTTTTGTTTAGTTCCAGCTGTGTTTTGATTTAGAGTATCGTTCACAAATTATTAATGAAGTTTGTGCACTACTTGAATTTTATAAAATACTTTGTGAGGGAAGTCTTCTGTTTTGTGGTTTCCCTGATTAGCTTGGGCAATGTTGCTAAAATTTATCAGTCTGAAATCCTTTTTATGGCCTCCTATTCAGTATTTGCACTAGTCTCTTCCCTCCAGTGATCTGATGAGTCCTGTAAAGTAGGAAGTTGATATTTGTGCTTCATTTTTCTTGTAATCATAATTAACCAAATTGACTGAATTATTCTGGCAGTGCACTAAGTAACTTAAGTCCTATGCCAGTCCCTCGACTGGAGGTATTTTGTGTGCCCACAGCAATGTCTTTGAACATGCTGTTGTTCTGTGCTGTAGCTACTTGTTGGTTTGGGCGGGTTCTGGTCTTGTTTGGGTTTTTTGGTTTGGTTTGGTTTTGCTTTTCCCCCCTTTTTAAATTACATTGAGTTTCTGTTCCAAAATTGATAGGGAAGAATAATGTATCAAACTTGTCATATCCCTTGTTTTCATTCTTTTCCAGATGTTTTTTTCCTTTCACCAGCATCATTAAAGTAGCCCTCAGATCTCTATCAGTCCATGGACTGAAGCTTGAAAGCCACCATAATACTGTTTTCTAATCACAGTTTTCTTTAAAGCTGTTTGATAATATTTGTAAATTTAAACTGGATACGCATGTGTGTGTAACAGCAAAATGAATTTAGTACTGAATCAACCAACTTTGTTCTCTAAAAATAACTTCAAAAGGCACTGTCAGTGGGAATGTAGCATTCAGTCCTACCTGCTAAGGGTAGGACTCAAATTTGCAACATCTACATAATGGTTGAGCTCATTTGCCACAGCATGCTGCCTTGAAACTCTGGGTCATTATTGCATCAGCCTCTCTACAAAACTATTTTTTAGCACAGTGCTCTAATCCTGCTGCACATGAATGCTTCAGTCTCTTTGGGGCACAAGACACATTTGACCTCAGTGATGCTGCAATTCTAAACTTCACCCTTGAACTTCATTTAACAGATTTTTTTTTCCCAAAGGGAAATCTAAAATGGGATTCATCACACATAACTTCAGACATCTATCACAAGGTGATCTCAAGTAGGTATCTAGGTCTCTTATTAGTGCAGATCTGGTCAGTGATAGGCTTGCCGTGTGGGGGATGATTATTACACTAGATTAATTGCTTGAACTTCTTCTAGTCCCAAGGCAGGCAGCTGGCAGGGCCTATTTTTGTGACACTTTGTAGGAACAGGTAAATGCTGTGTCTGCACAGCAGATACATCTTTGTATTGATGTTGGCAAGTATGCTCCCATCTCCCAGTTTGAAATTGGCATCAGATACATTGTTAATGTTGAATTTTTATGAGGCCGTATGTGTGGCAGTGTCTGGGGAGCTTTGTAGTGTTGGGTCCCTCTGCCTTTCACAGCCCACTCCATCTTTCAGGAGAATGTGTAGGGTTTAGAGTATTTAAAAAAAAACACACCCAAACCCCACAACAAAAAGCAACAAAGCAAGACCAGTCTTTAATACCACACTTAAATAAACCCTTTCCTGGACACCAAGATTAATAATTGAGGGGTTGGTTTGTATCAAACGTTAAAATTTTGCATCCCTTCAGGGCACTGAGGACTCCCTCATCCTAAAGACAGACATTTAGCTCCACAAGAGTCTTGCTTTGTAAAGCTTAAAATCCAAAGTTTTTCCTTCAAGCTGGTTTATTAGATGTACATGTCCCCCCAGCCCCGAGCAGAGCTGCCCTCAGCCTGCTGCCCCGCACGGAGGCCGCGCAGGAATCCCGCCACGGCACTCGCGCACGGCACCCCGCGGAGGCACTGCACTTGCGCCTCCCGTCGGGAGTCCGCGCGGGTTTCCGGAGCCGCTTCGCCGTGCGCCGCCGCGGCTTCGCCGTCGCTTCCGCTGTTTCATTTTTCTCTTTCCGGCCGGTGCAAGGGGAAAGATGGCGTCGCGCAAGGAAGGCTCCGGAGCTGCCGGCAGCGGCTTTGGCGCCTCGAAAGGCAAAGGCAAGGCCGCCGCCACAGGCGACTCAGCCGTCAAGCAAGTGCAGATCGACGGGCTGGTGAGCGGAGGGGCTGGGGCCACTGCTGGCGAAGGGACGGGCGGAGAGGCCGCGGCCGCGTGGAGCTGTCGGCGGGGCTGGCCCCGTCTGTGGGGCGGTGTCGTGGCCGAACGATAGTGTCCGTCCCGGGACCGGGGTCGCCTGGCGCCCCCAAGGGTTTCATCCTCCTGAGTTTCCCAGTCCGTAGCCAGAGTCCCTCTGTGCATGTCCCTCCCCGCTGAGGGGAGTGACACTCTCCCGTGTAGAAGCCAAGGCCGGGACAGGGCAGGAGTCAGTTGCTTTTACTCGTATTCTAACTTCAGCTGTGCTGTGCTGGTGCCAAGCTTTTCAGTTTCACCCTTCATACCTTAGACTGTTGAAAACTACACACGAGTAACAGCTGGCAAGCATGGAGTGTTTTTCCATCATTCATTGTGCCTTTTGCTTACTCTGTTAGGACCACTAGCACCTACTGGCTCTTACTAATAAGAAATAAAAGAAAACGATGGATGGAAGGGGTTTAGAGAATGAAGCCATCCTAGTTGAGTTGTTCCTTGCTGACCTCAAGCAGAAGAGCGTCTACTGAAGTCGGTTCTTGGCTTTGCTGCTGGATGTTTTTGTGTTGATTCATGTCTCATACAATTGATGTTACTCACAATGAGATGAAATAGAAGAACACTATGCACTTAAACTTCATAAGGATAGAAATGTTTGTTGCTTCTTCATTATCTTTCCCAAATGTCACCAGAACACTACACAGCTGAAGTGTGAAGGAGAGCCAATATACCAGTAATGAGAAGGAAGATTCTCATTTGGGGCAAGCTTTGAAGCCCACTTGGCATTTAGTGACAGTATCCAGTCATGACTGTGAACCTAAAGAGGTTCAACAAAGCCAGGTGCAAGGTCTGTACCTGGATCAGGGCAGTCCTTCCTGTCAATACAGGCTGGGAGATGAAGGGATTGAGAACAGCCTTATGGAGAAGAGCTTGGGGATGGTCATGGATGAAGACTGGGACATGAGCTATCAGCACGTGCTTGCAGCCCAGAAGTTCAACAATATTCTGTGCTTCATCAAAAGAAGTGTGACCAGTGGGCTGGGGGCAGGTAGTTTTGCCCCACTGCTGTTGTATTCTGGTTTTGATAGCTTGAACCTGGTTTTGCTTTCTGATTAATTTTTGAGAGATTTATAGCAGACAGATTATGCAGGCATACAGTTACATTGACAGATCTGAATTAGGAGTACATTTTGTGAGGTGTGATAAGCAAAAGTGGATGGTATTCTTCATCTAGCTTGACTGCAATATCAAATAAATTTGACTCTGTCCAGTTTCTTTTATAACATGGAAAAAGACACTGATTGAATATGGATGCAGATCCATAGAGGTTTGTTAAATAAGGCATCTTTGAGTTGGAACTGATCATTCTCTGAATTATTGAATGGGTATTGCAGTTTAGACAATGTGATGAAGAGAAATATGAGATTTCTGTTACTCCTTTAAGACGGTATTGTAATCTGCTTTGGGTTTATTTATCAACAGAGATTAGTAGTGGCAGCCTGTGTTTGTTCTAGATTGCTATGAGAGGGACGTGTAGGGTATGTAAGAATTTGTACAATTTTAAGGGATAACACAAGTTTAGTTACATGTTAGGGAAAGTCCTAATATGTCACTGGTTTAGGCCATCATGAAGTGCTTGGGCTGATTCAGCTGTTATTGGTTCAGCAAACAAAGTATCACATGGCTTTCAGTTTTTTCATGTGGAACTTTTGTTCATACAGCAATGTGTCAGAAAAATTATGCTTAACAAATAAACCTATGGTGAAGGCAGTTTCCAGTACATGTGATCTAGTCTTTTGAAGAAATTAGGAATAATCCTCCAGAAATTCACAATTATAATGTGTGGGGGTTTATTTCCTTTTGGAGGAGATGTAACAGTTCATGCATTTGTTTTTGACCATCTTCAGAAAAATACCAGAAGATGAGTGCCAATGCATCACATTTTGTTGTCTTTGCTTTGTGTTGTACAGATCTGAATAAGAGATTCCATCATGTTCCCTCCACTGAAGTAGGCCAAAGAAAATGTGTGTTCACAGAAGTGGTGATGCATAGGATATTTTTCTCTTTTAATTTTCCTTCTTTCTGTGTGGCTGTGGGCAAGCTGCTTTTTTATGTTCCTACTTTGAGAGATTAGCACTTCCCTGATAACTTTAATTTGTGAATGATTTTGACTATAAGGAGCTTTATGAAGACCCCTAAACACCTTCTGGAGTTCTTAGAAACAGTAGTTGTAAGTTTTATAGTATCCATCTGCAGTAATCACAGCTGAACAAGTGATGCTTTTAATAATATAAAAACTGGAAAGGGAAAATAAAAAGTCATGACTGCCTTTTTGCAGCTTGGTTTGCAGTAGGCTTTTGGACCTAACTAGAGCTTACACCTTCTTAAATCTGTCCATGTAGAGCTTTCTAAAAGCATATATTACATTTGTGTCTGCTACTACTTCTCCATTCAGCAGGAAAAATGAGCAACTGGGAAGAAAGTTCATGTTCTTTCCTTTCATGTGTTACTCATAAACAGAGTAGGAACAGAGAGGTGTGCTACCCTTTCTCCTCCTTATGTGAAGCGTAGAAAAAGCTTATGTTAAATACATATTTTCTGTCAGTGCAGAATAATCTTGTTTCATGTTTGTAGTAACTGTTCAGAATTTACTTTTGCAGTATTTGTGTTCTTTTCAACAAGATAACCATATATATGGTATAACATTAGTTAGGCTTAGTATTACATTGCCTTACTGGAGGTAGCAGATTGCTGGCTGTAGGGTGGTGTGAGACTGTTGTTCTTCATTTGCTGGCTGGCTTCCTGTTGCTACTTAACCTGATCTTGGGAACTCTTGTATTCCTAGGATAACTGAAAGTTGAGTTTTGCTTAATGAAGCAGCATGTAGATTCTCCAGTTTTTAAGTTACCCTATCAGAAGTACTAGGAAACAGTGTAGTCCTGATAAGGGATTCTGAATTTCCATGAAAGCTTTGAGATTTTTCTAGACTTTTTTTTTTTTTTTATTTTTTAATGCAGCTTCCAACCTTTCTCTTTCTAAAGTAGCAACTAAAGTAGCCTCCTCAGCATATTTCTGCAGTTTTCACAATTTTAGTAGTGATACCAGGCAAGATGTAAAACTGAAGGCAGAGATGAACTGACGTGGCCCTTAAAGAGACGTAAGATCAGGCCTGGGTTAGCACAACTTGCTCTCACAACCCGCCCTCAACCCTGTGGATGGGAGAGAAAAGTAACATAGAAAACACTCTGGATTGAGAGTGCATGTTGAGATAAAAAGTTTTCCTTGAAATGATCCAATACACAATTATCTTAGCCTATGTGCAGAAAAGCACATGGATAGCAAAGGATGGGAGACTGCTGAATCTTTAAGTCATCAAACTTAAAGATGAGAATTAGAGGCCATATTAATACTGCCAGGTAATATTCGTCAAAGCTACTTAATTCTATGAGTCTTTGAGAATGTATTTACATGTGCTTCTTAAAGCTTGTAGAGAACTTAAGCTAAGCCTTTAGCTATCTATGTCATTTTGTTTGTATTAAACGCAAATATACATTGGCTAAAACATAAATATGTCAAGAGATGGGTAGAAGTTGTAGGCTTTGCATTGTATTTGCACAAGCGTGGCCATAGTGTAGGTGTTTCTCTTGTGTCAGATATGACTGATTTAATCAGATTGTTACTTTAAGCTTCCTTACATCATCTCTGATTTGGTGATGTTAGTAGTGTGCCTGATGGTTTGTATTCTCATCTATGGTATGTACAGGTTCTTTATTTTTTTTTATACATACATACAAACATGTAAGTCTACCTTTTTAAAACCACCCTAACATTATTGTTGCTCATTAGTTCCTGTAGTTGTAGTATCTAAGTTGCTTTTGCCTTGTTTTCTTATTACCAGCCATTTACCAGCGTATGTTAGATAGAATTGTATCCCCAGCTATTAATAGGGAAAGCTTAGTGAGCTTCTTGGGTGAGGAGCTCTTTAGGATGATATATTTGATCATTGTAAATGAAATTAGGTACCCTCTCTACTGAAAATTGTTTAAGTACTTTTAAAAATGTTAACTCTTGGTATTCTTGCAAAGAAAGTGATCCATTTCCTTAGTGTTTGAATAATTAGTAATAATAGTGGAGACTGTATTGAACTGGCTATTTTTTTTTTTTTTATACTTCTTCAGTTGTGAAGATTGTACTTTTCCTAGCTCTTCCTGTGCTTTCTTCACTTCTCCTTTACCCTTTTTGAGGACTTCACAAGAATGCTCAGACTGTGTGTTCTGCCTGCTGTTCTCTGTACAGTTTCTTGATGTTGCAGAGCCGTAAAACAGCATTTTAGAGTATAATGTCCTTCAGGCTGCATTGTGTTTTGTGTTTCCTCCAAAGGAATCCAATGGAATTTTAAGTTGAAGTTTAATCTCTTTGACTTTTCCTTGCCCTGTTTCCATGAAAATTTAGATGAGGTTCTGCTGGCATGGGGCGTTAGTGTGTGAATTTTATACTAGCTTGATGTGTTCATGGATACCTTGAACCACGGAGAGGACAGAAATGTTTTGTACTAGTTGAGTGATACGTATGTACTTTCTATTAATCTTGAGGTACAATGAATGGCATGAATCTAAACCAGAGGGGAACTTCTGACACATAATCCGTGCTTCCATTAAGAAGAAAGAATTGTTAGGGAATAGCAAGTTGAAGAGGCAAAAGCCTCCTTGAATATAACACTTCTCAGGCTTAGTGAAGCACCCACATCACGGCCTGAGGATTAAAATTTCTGTGTGTTTTGTCAATGAATATCAGGTACACTTGCTGATAGAGCACAAACTTTAAATGATTTGTAAGAGTGTGTTGGTGCACTCAGCATCTACTACGTGTCAGTGTAAGTATACTCTAGTGAGGCATTTAAAACCAGAACATCTGGTATCGCTTCATGCCGTGAAACTAGTGTGCTGACAAAAGGAGTTAATCTAAATGTGGAGGTGGCTATAATGTGTTGAACAGTATTACACTTCAAGACTTGAAGGGGAAAATATTATTTCAGAGCAGCCTTCCCCCCCTCCCCCCAGTGCGCAAGGAGAAATAATGTGTTACCCTCTACGCTGCTGTCATCAGTAGTTAAACTTTCCATTGTTTTTTGTTCCTGTTCAGTGCATATCAAATTGATGCCTTGCCTTGTAGTTATGTATGTGCGTCTGTTGAAAGCAATAAATTGCACTCTTGTGATGCTTATTTGACTGTTAATACCAAGGAAAAGAGTGTTTCCACCAAATATCCTTCAGATAATTTACTGCATGTTAATGATTAAAACGTTAAGTCGCAAACAAATGTGACAATAAGCATTAGCTTTGTGTCTTGTTTAGGTGTTACATTTGACTTGGGCACCTGTGAGTTGGGAGGCGACTGACATTGTTGCTGAGACAATGCATTATGTCCTCTTGCACAGTGAAACATGTCAAATACCCTCTTCTTGTTTCCAGTTTATTGTAACAAAAGTATACCTTTGTAGCTGACATGCAGCATGGTGTAATTGAGGGAAGTATACAAGATACAGCAGGGCAGAAGTAGAAAAGCAGCAGGTACCTATACTGAAAGGTCTTATGTATAAAGTGAACATCTTTTATGCCTTATATCTTAGGATTTTTTTGTTCTACCTTTTAAATAATTTTACAGACTTTGTGAGCAGCCTCATTAAAAAAGGAGCGAGTCTTCCATTTTTTCCCCCTTATCTTTGAAAAAAGTTGACGTATGTTCAGCTTATTGTTTCTGTGGATGGTATTAATGCTTCTGGAGGCATTTTTTTGTATGATTGCTGTGTGTGTTATTTTTCCACATTTACACAGGTGCTCAAAATACATGCTCAGTGATGATACACTTTGGAGCATGGTGTTCTTACATACTTTAATTTTCAGCCAGCATTAGGATTGAAGAGGTGTGATACCTGCTTTAACTTCCTTCAGAAATAATGCTTAGCAGTTTGTTACCACATAACAATGTGGCATCATTTTAATGGAAAGAAAATAAATTGTCAGTGTAATAAATTGGAAGTGTTTGGGCTTGTAGAAGAATAGGTTTTTGTAAGATTACCTAGTAATCTAATATCAAGAGAACTGAGCAAAGGCAATATAACTTACCTGACTTGGATAATGTCTTGTAGCATTCTTACACAATACTATTTAGGAGTAAGTGTGGAGATATTCTTGAAGGACTTGTATGTGGCTACTTGTTTGAAATAAACATTTCATTAATTTCTTTTGCCTAGTCTAGTTTTAAAGTCAGCATAGAGACTTATTTACTTGCTGAAGTTTGAAGATGCACTTGAATTTTGCTGTATGCATGCAATCACAGGTTAATTCTTGTGTAAATGTTTTGTCTTTTACTGGAAAAAGTCAGGGTTAGCCTGTTTGAGCATATAAGGCTCATCAGTCTCTGGTTTGGTTGTGCTTAAACATCATATCCTGCTTTACAGTCCATTTGCTTCACATCCTGTCTGTGCAATATGCAATATACATACCTATTCATATTAAGCAAGTGTCGTCCTCTTCTTGGTATTTATGATCATGGTTGGAGGTGTAAGTCACTTGTCAGTATTTGGGTTTTTTTCCATCTGAGGAAAATTAGCAAACTCATTGATAAAATTCTTCATTAACAGAGGGCTGAGTATTGAGCACTTAGGACTCAGTTATTTTTTGCTGTTGCATTATTAGAAATGAAGAAAGTACCTGTTTTCATGCTTTTATGACTTTAGATGACAAATAAAGTATTTACTGCAACTATCATGACTTTCTGGGAATAATCTAAAAGCCTTATCCATTAGTGCTCTAAGTGATAAAATTAGAGTTGTTGTTTATAATCTTACCATCACAGTAGCTGTTAATAGAAATGGAGCTCTTTGGGAAGTGGCTTTCACATGGCCGTCAGATGGTGATGCAAAGGGAAGTCTTACCTGTATTTGAAAGATGGGGAAGCTGAAATGAACAAACAGACTTTTGTCTCTTTTCCTCAATTTTATACTTTAAGTCAGAAGGAAAACTGAGTCTCAGTCAAGGCTTGGTTCTCTGGATTGCACTACCTGTTACTAGGTGGATCTGTCTCTTGCAGCCCCTTAGCACATAACCAAACATTCACCAGCGCTTAAATGTGGAAAAAATTGTTTCACAGAAGGTTGTAAATTATTAAAATGACATGGAAGTCGTGTCCAGTAGGGATTTTACTAGTTTCTTGGAAGCATATGTTGAATGCATGTGGAAGTTGTGATTTTCAGGCACACCCGTAAGTAGTATTTTTATTCCAGTTCTGTTTTGCAGGGTATGGTCTTTGAAAAAGATCAGTAGTTTCAGCTCATCCACCACTCCCTTCTCCCCATCTAGCTCTGCCTTATTTTACTAATTTTTGAAGGTCAAATAGATAAGGGTAACTATCTTGCAGGTTTTCTTCAACTTCAAAATGATAAGTTTGGCACAATCTGATATAA
Organism: Dryobates pubescens; assembly: GCF_014839835.1. NCBI lineage: Eukaryota > Metazoa > Chordata > Aves > Piciformes > Picidae > Dryobates > Dryobates pubescens. Next base: position 12,699,922 of record NC_071625.1, on the reverse strand, counting down.
AAAATAGGCTGTTAAATACAATTTTCTACTGCTGCTTTTGGCTGTCATCTTTAAATCTTTTTATAAGAAGCTGCTAGAAGTTGATATTGAAGAGAAAAACCTTTTACTTAGAAATACACTGCTAGCTCAGTGAGCACCGTGACTACTTGAATCATGGTGATTGACTAATACACAAACATACTTATCAGCTGTATGTTGAAGTATAAGCATAAGGCTCTGCACTGAATGGAAAGTGAAACAGTGTCTGCCTTTACTGTTTCTATATAGCTTCCATATGTTGTGCTCTGAAGGAGTATATTAATCAGATTTCATTCTTGAAATGATGGTTAGGTATTGATTTCATTAAAAATAATAAACATAAATGGTTTTAGCAATTTATGAAGGTTGTCTAAAGTACTGAATGTATTCAAAAGATTTGAATTCAGTGAGGTTTGTGAAATAGGAGAAATAATACACTAAGTAGTCCTGGGGAAATACTCCATCTCATTTGCAGCTAGCAGAATTTTGAGTGTTAGTCTTATTACAGCCCTATCACTACCTCCTAATTGTGTGCTAATAATATCTAATGGCCTCCTGCTCATACGATTGAAATCCTGGGGCTGCCTTATAAAAATGTTTCTACAAGGAAGTGATTCTGCAGTGCCTGTGGCCCTGATGGTTTCCATGGGAATAAGCATGAATCCATGTACTGTGAAATGTGTTATGAAACTTTGTATTGCAGAGAAATATGTTATAGCAGTGTGTGAACAGCAGTGTGTGAAACTTTGTATTGCAGAGAAATATGTTGTAGCAGTGTGTGAACAGGGCAATGGAGAATTTAAACACATGAATGTCATGGTGCGTGTTTACTTACATTGAGGTCATATTTAAAGTGTACTAGTGTGTTGTGAACACCACTGGAGATGGTTGTTAACCTAAACAGTTGTGCAGTGTGAAAAAAAAATATGAAATTGGGAAGAGATTAGTCAGTTTGGTAAAATGCACCTTGATTAGCACTAGATATTTTTTCTGTGTCTCTGTGTTTTATTAAACTTTACTTTTCCCCACTGTTTAATGACTTTTTCCTTCAGTGCACAGCATTTTGTGTTTAACTTTTTCCCTTTGCATGAACAAGTGGCTCGCTTGGACATGAGTAAATAGATGACTTAAACAGATGTTTCGTGGTACCTACAAGACATTAGCTAATTAATGTAAGTTCCTAGCAGAATGAAGAAAAAACACAGCATATGAAAAACCAACCAAAACCCAGTAATCACCCCTTCTGAAGTTGTAGTTGTACAGAAACCGGCTTAGTGTCTGTACTGTTTCAGTTCTTCAGGCTGAAATACACCCACCTATTTATATCGGATATTTACCAGTTCTGGGTATTAATTAGTGGTTTATTTCATGTTCTGAGTCTGTTTTTATATAAAATCTGTGATCTTTATAATTTGGAGAATGTAACCTGTGTTTACAGCAACTGGGTGTGCTCTCAGTGCATGCAACATATGTGTCAATCATTTGGCAGTGTCCTTAGGGAGCCTAGACTTGCACTGTGTGAACGACCACCTTCTCTGAAAGACTGGAACTGTTGGAAGATGCAGCAGGTGGGCTGCGCTGCCACAGAGGAAGGCTCTGTTCTCACTAGACTGGGTTTCCCACCCTCTTAAAGAGGGGAAATAACAACTGGAAGAGTGGATGCTTAACAAAGCATTTCATATGGGGCATTAGCAGGTGGTGTTTTAAGCTTTGCATTTGGTTTGCATTGAATGTGTGGCAGAGTAACAGTTGTAGAAAAACAAAAAGCAATGGAATGACTTTCTCCAGACTGAGCTTCAGGGTAAGCAAGGTACAGCTTTTCCAGCACATAACCAGTTGATGTTTAGGAAGGAATGATAAAATGCTTCTTGTCCTGTCACTAGATTTCACTTGTGCTTTGAGTCAGCTGCTCACTGAGATGAAGTGGCAAGGTACATTCTGTCTAGCTTAATGCTATGTATGGATATTGTTGCCTTTTCTGTACTGCTGGAAAAAAGACTGACCCACAGCAAAGTGTTGAGTCAAATGACTATAAGCACTTAATGAAGCAGGAAGTAATATGGAAAACAATTGAGATTCCTACAATTACAGTGTAATAGGCTTCCTAAATCAAGAAGAAATCAGTGAAAATACTAATGTCAAATCAATAATCAGTTATAATTTGAGTTGTTTTCTTCAGCCTAATGTATGTACTGTGGAGCTGCACTCTTTGAAGATTACTGATGTTTGTAGTTAAATCTTGAGGGTTACAAGTGAAGTAGGTGGTATGATACCAGCTGATGTAACATAAGTCACTCGGGGAACAAAAAGATTTTCATAAGCTTCCTAATACTCGAAAGTACTCAAATGTTGCACACTCCTGTACTGTTCCTCCCTTGCTTCCCATGCCTCTCCTCAGGAAAAGGAAAAAAAAGAAAGGAAAAAAAGAAAAAATCCCTATAGTTGAAGATGGATTTCCAAAATGATTTGGTACATGAGACAAAACCAACAGAATTCTATGATCTATATAATGTCCATGTAAAATTGTATGTAGTATCATCATATGTAGTACCCTGCTTGAGGACCCCCTCAGGTCAATATGCATTGTTCGTGATAGTCGAATTCAGGCACCACTGCAGGAAATTTCCACTCATGTGAGAAAGAGATTTTGATATTTGCATTTGATTGAGGTGGTATGAAATGGCATGCATCATTCTTCTGTGCCTCCTATGTAGTTATTGTTTTTAGGCCCCAATTTTCTGTTGAGTTCAGAAATAAGATTTTAAGATCTGGTGTTTATTAGCTGTTGAGTGACATAAAATGTAAGCTTACTATTCCAAGAACTGTATTTTTAATGGCTTTGTAAATGCTGGTGTTAAGACTAGCTGGTCAAGATAAAGGTAAAATGCTGTGGGGTCATTCGAGGCCTTGCGTCCAAAGGGTGACTCTCATACTTGCTAGACAGAACGCTGAGGGCTAAGACTCCTTATTTCTGAACTTGCTGTTCAGAAGCAATGTTTTTAAAAAGTCATCTTGGTCTTTAGGTCTTCTCAGCCTTGTCCTTTTGGCTTTGGATTTTGCACAGATTAAGTATTTCTGATTACTTGTCAGGATTGAAGATACCTGCCACAACAATTACTTTAACATGTTGAAGGTCTGAATGGAAAAACAATGTGAGGCTTTTTTATTATTATTTTTAAGAATTATTTTTCTTTTTAGCTTCTTCTGAGATAAAATTAGTCTCATGATTTTTAAGAGCTTTTATTCCAAAGTTAAGGAAGAAAAGAGTCAATGTTTAGACATTGTGTGCGGAATGGTCAAAAATCAGTATTTTTGACCCAGACTGTCTAGAAGATTTAAAACCTCTCTGTTGATGATCTAGAATATGCATTGAAGTGAACTTAGGGTTTCGTTGTCAATAGAAGTTGTCATATTTCTCACAACTGGGGTAACATGGAAAATTCAATCTCACCTCTAATCATCAGGTCACCTCATGGCACAACTTTGTGGTGGCAGTCTTGCATCCATAAGTTTCATCTCCAACACCTAAAGGACAAGGGTATCAACCTATTGATTTTGTGCTTTTTGGATGCTTACTAGATGCTTTTTGGTACTTTCTAGAACACGTTTGTGTGGACTGCACTGATTAAGTTGGAATTTTTTATGCGTGCCTGGAAACATCTGTCTCCTTAATCATCTGGAGGAGAGCGTTATGTATATTGGACATATGTTTTCGTACTCTTAAGTGTTGCAGTGGTATCTTTAATTTACTGCAGAGGTCCTTTTCTCCTGACAGGAAAGTTGAGAGACTTTGTTGCCATCTTATCAAATAGTGCTATAGCCAGGAGACAAATCAGCTCAAGTCAGGTTTGTGCTTGGTCAATTTCCAGAACTTATGTTTTGTGAGTATAGGATAAGCATTTATCTGTGGTGTGTTAAGGAAGGGAAGGAAAAAAACCAATAAAGCAACAAAAAAGCAAACAAATAAACAAAACCTGCTGAGCAAACAGACAAAGAAAAGTTCCTCTGGAACTGTTAGAAAACAGTAAGATTTCCCACATTTCACTGCAATTTGCTCTAATTTTATTTTTCAAAATTTTCTCTTTTGTGCTTGGGATTGCCCCAACTCATGAGCAGGATCTTGCTCTTGGCTTTGTTGAACTTCATGAGGTTTATGCAGGCCCACCACTTAAGCTTGTCAGGGTCCCTCTGCATGGCAGGCTTCCCTCCAGTGTGTTGACCACACCGCACAGCTTGGTGTTGTTGGAAAACTTGCTGAGGGTGCACTCAATTCTACCATTCATGTCACTGATGAAGACATTAAACAGTACTGGGATACCAATACCAACCCCTGATGATCACCAGTCTCTAGTCACTAGTCTCCACTTGGATGTTGAGCTGTTAACTGCAGCTCTTTGAGTGCAACCATTCAGCCAGTTCTTTATCCACTGAGTTGTCCATCTATCAAATCCATGTCTCTCCAATTTAGGATGTTTGTGCACAACTGTGTCATATACTTAGCACAAGTTAATGCAACACATTAACTAGCATTAAATAATTAGTATAGAACAGTATTAAAGAGATTAACTTTCTTCTTCCAGGAATGCCATATATACATTTTATGTGTATCAGGTAGAATCATAGCATCGGCCAGGTTGGAACAGACCTCCATGATCATCCAGTCCACCCTATCACCCAGCCCTATCCAATCAACTAGACCATGGCACTGTGTGCCTCATCCAGTCTTTTCTTGAAGAGCGACTCCCCCACCTCCCTGGGCAGCCCATTCCAATGGCCAATCACTCTTTCTGTGAAGAATGTCTTCCTAACATCCAGCCTAAACCTCCCCTGGCACAACTTGAGACTGTGTCACCTTGTTCTGTTGCTGGTTGCCTGGGAGAACAGAGTGACCCCCATCTGGCTATAACCTCCCTTCAGGTAGTTGTAGGGAGGTAGATACATTCTTTAGATAAATACAAACTCAATTGTACAACTTGTTGGCAGTGACATCTGAGATATTGAGAAAACTACATTAACCTGGGGCTTTGTGCTGGGAATTTAAGTAAAATTGTTCATGCTGTAACGCTTAAATGTAGAAGTTTATGGTTTGAGTTTTAAGAATTCATATGGAGAAGGATCCATGTGTGGTATGGATGTCTCCAGAATATATTAAACTGTAGTAGCTTTCAAGACTCTTTTGCCAAGCTAAATATTGATCACAGTTTCACTAGTGTTAAATACTGAGAGGATGTGGTTGTCGTGGCGCCTTCCACATTTGATGGCCATGTTGGTTATGGTTGGTTTGAAAAGAGCTACACAACTGTGTTATTTACACTCTCCCCCCATCCTCTCCCCAGATGCTGGCAGTTGGTGCTCGTGGTTGTGCCGACAAAGCTGTCTTGGGTGGGAAAAAATTGTAAGCATTCAAAAAGATTTAAATACTTGAATTAAGACTGTAAATTGGCTTGTTACATCATGTATCCAAGGGGCTAACAGAAGCTGTCTCTCATTTGATATCACATCTGTAAGAGACAGCACAGGGACTGGAAATATCGTTTCAATATGGTGACTTCAAGCTCTCTTGAGCACAGTGATAAATGGATCCTCCATGCTTTGATTTGCTGTTGTCTCTCTTTAGAGAAGTACAAAATTGTGCATTTTAGCATATACATGTCCCTGCAGCAGAATCTTCTCAGGACCCCTCAAAGGCTCCTGATGGTTCATGTTATAGGTATTTCTGTAACTCTGAGACACAAACTTTTGAAGTTTGCAATTGGGATGCTGGGATGTAACCAAAGTTAAAATTTGGCATTATGCTCTTACAGCTAAAATATATATCTTTGAAGTTTTTAGTAGTTTCATAATGATTCTTCTTTTTTTTTTTTTGAGCTATGACCTAATTCTTAACATTTGAGCAATGCTTTGAAGATTAGAAGCATTGCCTGACTGCAGCCTTATTAAAAAAAAAATGTTAATTGAGGATTAGTGGCTATTAAAATTTGACAGGAGACTAGTCCAAGTGATTTAATTACTTTGGTATTTTGAACAATAAATTTACAAGGTTGAGGCACTTTTGAGTTTTATTTAGGAGTTACTTGTGTATCCTTTTTATTCTAATGAGTCTTTGTGTACCAGGGTATTTCTTACATAGTAAATGTATTTACTAAATCAAGATGCATATGTTTATTGACTTGTGTGTTCAGAGGTATCAGAATTTAGAAAGCTGATTGCTTGCTCATTTATAGTCAGTAAATCAAATTACTTGCTACATTTTGCACTTGAGTACATAGCCTTTCCTGGTTGGCCAGCTGAATTACTTAAATAGCAGTAACAGTTGAAATGTGGTTTGGTCACTGCTGATGTCACCTAACAGCAGTGAAAGGGCTGAGGGTGTCTAGCAGTAGTATTTAAGCTTATCTAAGCCATGAAGGTTCCAAAGCCTATTTAAAACCAAAGAGACAATCTCTCTTATTAGATGAATAGGTGGATGTGAGTTTGGAAAGTGAAACAGTGTGGGATGAAGGACTGGTTATACTGGTGTTCATATCTTTGAGATTTTTTTTCCCTGTGTCACTTGGAAAGATTTATTTGTATTACTCAGTGTTTTGTTACTTGTATTATTTATATTAGCATTGCTTATGTTTATTTTCAGACCAGACTGTTCAGGTTCTGTTCTGATGCTTCATAAATATAGTTTGTTGTTTTGTTTTGGTTTTTTTGGGGAGTGTGGGAAATGCCTTGATAAAAGTTCTCATTTCTTTGGGGTGTGTGTGGTTTACTCAATATGAAGTATTGGTTTGTGCAGTTAAATTGGTAAACGTAATGGCATTGTCATTTGTATAGTGATCATCTCTTCCTGTTGTATCTAGACTAGCAAAGAAATGGTAATGACATTTTACATGTTTGAAACCGGTCATGTTAGCACAGAGAAACAGTTTTAGTTCATGCTTGAAGATCTGTTTTTAGTACTAAAACACAAGTTCCTGTGCATGTTTGCTGCTTGCTCATATGGTAGTATTTTGATGGCAGGTTTTTCAATCCAAGTTTTAAGAGCCTGCTGTACTAAAGACTTGTGTCTTAATGTGCTAAATAAAACTCACCAGAACAAAGAACAGAATGAAAAGAAGAATCATGTGCCATTGGATGCATTTCTTAGACTTGTTCATTTATCTTTTTATAAATTATTTCAGTAGCTAATGTATTTTCCAGTGAAGTCATAAACCTGAATTTCTCCAGCTTGCTAACAGGTGTGACATTTAGAATAGTAAGATCATGACCTCTCCTTCTAAAGGAGTTTCTTTCTCAGACTCCATTGGAAAACAAGTTTGCAGATAGGCCTAAATTGGGCTTTGTATTTCCCTGGATAATATCTGCTGTAGTCGTCAGGCTGGAGATGGAAAATTGCAGACTTGTGTAATAACTTCATTGTATACTGGGGCATATGGTTAGCCTTTAAGAGATTTGGACTTCTAGTTTTATCTCTCTGAAAAATCATTGATAATCTCTGACAGCCCATACTCACTTCATTTGTGGCTGCTTTCTGTGAGCAGTTATCATCAGAAATGCTGCAATAAAATTGGCATTGTATGACAAACGCTTCTGGAATGGAATCAAACAGGATTCACAGTAGCAGTCAGCCTGCATAGAAAACTCAAGGGCAAATGAGGAGAAAAAAAGTGGAAAAAGTGATGCTTACGAGATTGTAAACTTGTTGAGAATAGTTATATGGCAGGCAAAGAACATGCTGCGCTGCAACGTGTCCTGTTAGTTGTGGATTCTTGGACTGCGGAAAACAGAGCTCATTGCAAATATATGATAAACTTAACACTAAATGCAAGTTGAGTATTATTTATGTGCTGGCTCTGTGGTAGAAGACATTCATCTCCTGCATCCAGGTGACTCCAGACTGGTGTTTGCTGAACTGCTTTTCGCACTGTTAAATTCTACCCTCTTAATTTTCCGTATTAGTTTCCCAAGATATATGATTTAAATAATCAATGTACTTTTTTGTTTCTCTGCTCTGTAGACTTATTCTAACAAATTGGATAAAAGAATATGGCCTCAAAGGGCCTGACTAAGGGAGTGGAACGTCTCTGTTGTGAGGAGAGTGTGAGGGAGCCGAGTCTCTTTACGTGGACAAGAGGAGACTGAGGGGTGACCTCATTCATGTTTATAAACATGTGAAGAGTGAGTGTCAGAAGGATGGAGCCAGGCTCTTCTCAGTGATGTCCAATGACAGGACAAGGGGCAATGGATGCAAACTGGAGCATAGGAGATTCCATGTGAGCATAAAGAAATGCCTTCTCACTGTGAGGGTGACAATACACTGGAAGAAGCTGCCCAGAGAGGTTACGGAGTCTCCTCCTCTGGAGACATTGAAAACGCACCTGGATGCATTCCTGTGTGACTTAATCTAGGCAACCCAGCTCTGGCAGGGTCGTTGGACTGGATGATCTTTCGAGGTCCCTTCTAACTCCTAACATTCTGTAATTCTGTGAGGGACCGATGTGAATGTATATTGGGGCAAAATGGTGTTACCTACCTGTGATGGAGCAGCTTCAATGCAAGTATCTCTAGGTGGGAGAGAACACCCAAGTGAGTGTGAGTAAACAAGGAATCAGTGGAGTTAGTCCTGTTTGATATTTATATGCAGCTTAGCTGGAAGAAAATATTTGTTTTCCATTCTCACCCCATCCCCCAAGCAGGGTGATTGTGAAGGTCTTGTTTTCCCATTTTACTCCAAGAAGGCAACGTATTGGTAAAGAATTTCCTTCCTAGTCACTTTTTTCTTCCATGTAACCTATGTCGTGGTACTTTAATTCATTGATGATATTTTTGTAACTGTGACAGTAGGTTTTACTAAACAAAGAAGGAGAAAGATAGGGGCAGATATTTGTTCCTGATATGTAAATATGAGCTTAACTTTCTCCCCCGCCCCTTGTTAAATATTCACAGGATGGTTGAGCTGAAATCCATTAGACTTGTCTGTTGTTTGCCAACAGACATTAAAGTAGCATTGCTCTAATGACAATGTAGTCCTCAGATGTTTTCTGGTGCATCTTGGCTGGATGGCTTAGGCTCTAGTGAAATAAAACCCAGTTATGCTGAACAAAGTTTAAGTTCTTTCAAGTTGAATGTTTGGGGTTAGTGTCTCACCTTGTTCTGGTTCTCAGTGTTAAACATAAAAATCTAAGTGTAAAGCATTTCTAGCAAATTATTGGCTGGTTTTGAGTGTTCATACTATTCCTTGAGCTCAGGTTTAAGGAAGGAAGTGAAAATTATCTTAAAAATAGGAGTAATTTCTACTCCTCCTTTCCCCCTTTCTTTTATTCATTTTTCTTAAATATCCTATGACACTGTATACAAAATATAGATTAATCTATCATCTGAAGCAAAGCTATAATGAGAGATAATAGTGAAGATTAATGCAACTGAAATTTGATGCATTTTGTACCTTAAAAAAAAAATCCCTACTGGTTTCTGCATAGTTACTTTCAAGGAATTTGGTTTCTTGTACAATGTTTTCCTCAGGAGGGAGCTTATTGCCCTTGCAAGATAGCTTTTAACAGTTAAAGCAACAAGGCAAAGTGGAAAGGATCAGTAATTCATTTTAAAAGGGTGTTTCAGAAAATTGGTTTAGAACTGCATTTTTGCCATTCATTTAATGGTCTCTCTTATTCTCCTATAATGCTGTTCTTCAACCTGTGTTAAAATTGCTCGTGTTTAAGCCAGCACTTGGTTTACAGCTCTGATTTATGCAACACTTAACAAATTAAAAATCCCCAATATGCAGTTAGAAGACAAAAAGCACTATTGCATATTATGATTGTCTTGTTTTGTGTTCTAGGTTGTGCTAAAGATCATTAAACATTACCAAGAAGAAGGACAGGGGAATGAAGTGGTGCAGGGAGTGCTGCTGGGTCTTGTGGTGGATGACAGACTTGAAATCACCAATTGCTTCCCTTTCCCTCAGCACACAGAGGATGATGCAGACTTTGATGAAGGTAATGGTTACTGTTTTGCAGAACTTTAGGTAAACAAAAAAAAAGAAATCTCTATGTGTGTATTTTTTTTTCATGGTGACCAGAAGCTTGCATGTGATCAGAACTTTTTATTTGCCTTGAGGAATCAGTGGGTTACCTGCAATGCTATCCTGACTATCCACCTAAGTCTTGTCTGTGCCAGGAAAGTTATAGAGCTAAATACTGCATTGTATAGACACACTTAGTTCAGAGCAAGACTGTCCACACAGGAAATGCCATTAGTTTCCAGTCTATGTGTATGTATGCATAAATATACGTCTGTATGTAGTCAGGCATATAGATTGTCTCTTTGTGGATTTATTTATTCGTGTTAACTACTCACTGAAAGCTTAGAGAGTGGATCTTTTTAAGCTTAAGACACTCTTAACTTGGTTAACTTGAAATCTGGGTGATATTTTAACTGATCTAGAAGTAGCATCAATGATTTCTACTTGTCTTGGTGTTTCCTTGATAGTCCTGGTGATGTTTTGTTACTGCTATGCTACATATATATGTGTGTGTATTTAATGACACTAGTAGAAATGCTTGCTTGTTAGGGCTTACAGAGAGAGACTAACTTCAAAAGTAAGTAAAAAGGCAATATAGTCAAAGTATTTGTGGTTAGAAGCTCGATTCTATCTAATTTTGATAATTCCATTTGAGCAAGATTACTTTATAAACTGCTTTTTCTTGCTTGTAATGGGAGTAGATAGTATTATATTAGTATTTTATCTTATTACAAAAGAATCACAGAGCCTGCCTTTAAAACAGAAACAATTTTTAGAATTCTTTGCCACTTGTTAAGGTTTCTTAGCTATTTTATTGCTTCTGTTGTGGGATTAAACAATTTGCTATATGAAAAAAAACACAACATGAGGGAGTCTAAATTGTTATGCATTAATAGGGTACTTCAATAAAATACAGGTCTGATTCAAGTGTAAGGATGTTTCAAAGATTCCTTCTTTCCTGGAGCTCTTCAAAGGATCAGAATAATCTAAATTTTTAATTGGAGCCCATGCTAAGTTTTTCTTGTAGAACATACTTGAATTATTTTCATGTAGCTGATAGGTAAGCAAATTGTGAAACAAATTTCTTATATGGCGAGATGAATCCATCTCTGAAACTGATGACTGCCATGCTGAAGCTGTAAGCCTGTGATCTGATATGCAAGGTTCAACTGCTCCTGCTTGGAAGAAACTTCCTTCCAAGAAAGTGACTCTTGTTTCTAGTCTTTCTTCTTCCCTTTTTTAGCAAGTAGGCAGTAATCCTGGCATTAAGTAAGGGGCAAAAAGCAATGCCTATGGAGTTTCCCTCACCTGGATGCCTTGGCTTGCCAACCTTCTGTTCCTGTGCTACGAGTGCAGAGAAGAGAGTGAACTGCACCCAGCATGGAAAGTGAACCTCTCTCAGTGATGTTGATACACACCTCTAGCAGGGATAGGGCATTTGCAGCCAAGTTGGGCAGCCTGACTGCTGAACTCTCTAAGCCAACCTCAAGAGTCATTTCGTATTACTTCTCATCTTCCCTAGCCTCTTCTGTATGGGTAACAGAGAGGTTCTGTCTGTATCCTTCTCAGTGAAATACAGTTAAGTAGACTGAACCATTCAGGAAATGCATGGTGCTTATGTTCATTCTGCATTCCCTTCACTTATGGCTTGTTTGACCTATGTGGTAGAGGGTAGGGAAGATGGAAACCCAAACAAAATGGCTCTGAAGGTTGCCAGCTGAGCATTATGTGCCCTTTTAAGCTCCTTATAGAGCTGTCTTCTGTCTTGCCAATGTGAAAAACAGTAATGTTTTATAAACACTCCTTGCTTGATTTCCCTGGAGTGATATTTCTCTGCACCACCATCCTGCCAAATTTTCAAAAGATTCTTTCTTTTCTTCTAGATAAAGATACTCCAACAAAGAAATCCCTTGTTATATGCCAGAACCTCAAAATTCAGGCTGCTAAAACCCAAACCAGACAGGGCACCTCCCTTCCCATAAAACTTGTATCAGTATTGGAATTTGCTTTATGTATTTGCACATATCGAAGCCCACAGATATAGAAGGAAAGGGTAAGGGTCCTGGCTTCAGTTCCTTTATCACCTTAATGTTTTCCTCTTTGGACAGGATAACATTGTATTGTCTTTTCTTCTTCCTTAGTGTATGCTTTTATCTTTAGCTTTTTTCATCATCTAAGAATCTGGAATAGGAAGAATCATGTTGAGATTCCAAGTTTCTGAGCCTGCAGAAAGCAGTTCATAGCAGACTTTGGTTATACTCAATCTTACATTAATGCAGGGAATGTTGCACTGTCTGAGGGGCTACACTCTCCTCTGAGGGAAGGAAACAGGGAGCAACCACAGCGTGGTTATATTTTGGCAGACTGCTGATCTGCAATGCTGACAGTTGAATGAATACACCCCAAATCACTTTGTTCTATATCATTTTGAAGGAGCTCTAGGAGCAGATTACATGAAAACTACTGATTTGCCTTGTGATGTCAAGGTGATCGTTGTTAAGAGAATTTTTGCTGATGTACAGGAGGGTTGTACTGAGCAAACAAACTGTTGGATAATTGGCAAGACACATTTAAGCTAATGTTTTCCTTTTGTAAACTGAGCAAATCTAATATAAAACATACTTTTGAGGGTGCTGAGAAAACATTGTTAATTTGAACTTGAAGTATGCATGCGTAACATGCTTGTTAGCGACAACCATTTCTTCAGATCTCCTTAGATGTGCTTTTTTCTGCTGCCATTTTGTCTCTTCCTGCTAACGCCCGAGGTAATATTAAAGTCTTTGCTACGAGAGGATTCCTGCAGAAGTGCTACTTTTATTTAAAACAATCTATACTAAAACTTGTTCTTTTAGTGCAAGAACATTTTCTTAGTGTGTTTTTAATGAGACAATTTCTAGAAGCTAAAGAGAACAAGAAGGTTTTTTAGGTTGAAGTAATTCTTATAATAGACCTAGGATGACTGCCTACCATTTATGAACGCACAGGTGGTTTTCATCTTAGAAAGTTTCTCCTGCAGTGTCATCTTCCTGCGGTTCTTTGAGAGAAGTGTAATTTTTTGGTAAGATTTTCCTGTCAGGGAAGTCTTAAACACTTAGATCAGCCTGCTGCAGCACAAGGTTTTTTAGAGGGGATGGGAGGGTTCAATCCAGCTTTCTGTGTTAGAAATCTGTAGGTGAAGTTTAGTTGATGATGTGTGAGCTAATGGAGGGAAACTGCAGAACAGGGTTATGTTGTTGAGTCTTCAGCAAAAGACGCTTCAACATGAATCTCTGATATTTTAGGGCTCCTCTCTGGATTTTTGTTCAGGCATTAATTTTCAGATAACTGTGTTTCCTTATTACTAGGGCACTGAAGTCCTCTTAGGCATTGAATTTGTTTCTCAAAAGACAGTTCTTTAATTTTAAGAAGATAATTTCAGTTATTGTACATGTACAACCCCTACTCCTCCCTGCACCCAGTCCTCTACCCAATGGATTCAACTCTTGGTGAGGGAAAATCAGATTTCTGCTGTAAGGAATCTGGCTTAGATGCTTCTGTGAAATGTTCCAGTACCCCAACTTGTCTTTGTGGAGGCAGTTTCCTGAGAGTTACTTCCTCTTTAGAGTGCTTCCAAACTTTTCTCTGAGCATAGTTTTGCTTTCTTTTAGTTAAGGTTTACCCAAAAAAAAGGGTAATGCATGAGGTTTATATTCTTCCTAAGAATAAAGTGCATTGTTCTTGTCTGTAAATCATATCTCTGAGTGACATGTCAAGTTCAATCCTTTGTACTACATTGTTTTTATGTTCAGTGCTATTCATTGAGTAGTTCTTCTCCCTGTTTAAAGGAAATTTATATTCCTGCTGTGGAAAGCAATAGTTAAAAATGTAGCATACATACTGTAATTCGTTAGAGATCTTGAGACATTATTTTGATAAGGTATTTTGAAGCAGATTTTATTTCAACCTGATGTATTTTAGTACTTTACTTAGCAAACTGAGATGATAAATTAAGTGCTGTGGTAATTGTGCCAGTAGAAACACGGAGACAGTTCTATAATTGTACATCAAAATTAAGTTCTAGAAGGTTGTAACTTTTCTGTCTTTTATTACTATTCAGAGTTTCCATTAGATTCCCACTGAATTGCTTCAGATAGAAAGGTGATGGCTGCCTTCTCCTCCCCTCTCCATTCCCAGTTTTTACTTTCTTGCTGAGAAAATTAATGTTGATACTGAGTTTTCAGGTTAGAAGTATCTAGATGAATATGGGTATTAGAATCTTTAATCTTCTGTACTGTAGGTTGTTGTTATTTTTATTGTCAGTAACAACTAGAAATAGCATAAGGCAACATTTCCACAAAAGCACTCACCATTTTCTTTGCTTGTGGCTTCTATTTAGCCTCACATGAATGCAGCTGCATACAGTGGAATGTGTTGTAGCTCCTACACAGTACTTTTTCAGGATCTTAACTGGCCAGGGGGGACAGCAGTTCATACTGCTAAGCCTTACTTGCAGTGTTGTAGGTACCTGTGACATGTCGTCCTTGAGGAAGGAGAGGGCTTCAGGTAGCTAAAAGAAACATGCTTAGAAAAGTTAGTTTAAGATAAAGCAATGAACTGAATGTGTGCTTTTGAACTATTGCCTAGTACAGTGAGAATACAGTGGGTGTTGTCTGTGTAAAGGCCCCTCCTGTTTTACTGGAAGACTTGTTCTTGAAGTTACTTTCTTGAAGTGAAGCCTGTGGTCTGCTACACTGGTTTAACATTATAGAGGCTTCAAGACTGAAGTTGTGTGGGTTCACAGGCTTTTCAGTGTACTGTGTGCCACTGCATAGGTGTGGTGGTGTTTGGTGGACTGTTTGGGCTTTTGAAAAAGCATTTTAATAAAGAAGGCTACTCTCTTGTAGAATTACATTTTTTCAAGTTAATAATGTAGCTCAACAAACAGCCTTGTGAGCACAGCTAGAAAGATAGTACGAAGCTGGTAAGGTGCTTGAAACCTCTGTATGGTCAAACCAAAATCTCCTAGGCAGTATGCATCCACCTACAGAGACCCCATGGACTCTGTGAAGTTAATTTCTTTTGCTAGTATTGCTGTAGAAGCCTTCTAGCTGCATTGATTCATCTCCTTTCTGTAAAGACTTCTGTCAAGGCTAAACGTTGTCAGTTTTTCTTGCGAAAATAACCTTCCAGTTATTCCTATTTAAAATCTGCTGGTATTATAACTCAAAACATTTATCCTTGTAGGCATATCTTCTATTTCTCTTCTGTTATTGCAGGACAGAACTTGAGCATGCTGTAACTGTGTTCTGAAAAGGCAGTTGCAATTTTAGCTGTCACATTTCTTCCTTTTTTGTTTAGGTTTATTCTCTTTGTGTGTAACAGTTGGTAAAAATAGAGAAGGTCACGTGTATTGTCTTTCACTGTAAGAAAACTGAACTTTTATGAAAAGCAGAAATCCAGTTATATGAATTTTAAGTTTTATTTTATTTCGCTAAGGGCAGGAGCAGATGACCCAAAAGCTTTTAAATCATAGCCACGATTCTTGCTTCAGTTGTAGTCCATGTGAATTCCTCAGCTGTGGTTTTTTTGTAAGTTCCTATAGTAATTTAGGAAGAAACCTATGCTATGTAAATGTTGACTTTTCAGTTATTAAGTGCTGGCAAAAGCCCATCAGATTTGTGCTTGCGTTTCTGAAATTTCACTTTTGTGCTCTGTGTAAAAAGCATATTGAATTTTAAACTTTTTTTTTTAATTATCTTTTAAATTAATTAAATAGTCTGTAGACTTGCTAAGGATTAATTTATATAAGGAATTCAGATGATTATGACAGGGTAACTAGTCTCGTTTGCACACCTTCCTCCCCTCCCTTTTTTTTTATTGGGTTGCCAGGATAGATAGTGCAATACACTGGTTGGTTATTGGGTGGGCTTCATTGTCATGTAATGAGATGTATCACATAATCAAGGTTCTTTAAGAAAGCTGCTAATCACACCTGAGTTATTTTGTACCTGTCACTACTGCGAGTTCTCAATTTGTTTCCTAAAAGGAAACTAATATTGATGCAGTTTGCATAGTTGTGATGGTTCAGTGGAGTAGCAGGCATGCAGCATGTTAAATGCTTTGCATAAGTTTTCCTGCTGTGCAGACTTACCTCTGCTGGAGGTTTCTGTCATTATTGGGCCGAGAAGAAATTAAGACAAAAGGCTACTTTTTAGGGCACAGTCTGAAGTGCCCTTTATGTTCAAATACCTGAACTTGTCTATGTCAGATACAGCAACGTAGCTTGAAGTATGTTTTTGTAGTCAAAAGTGCCCAAGAAAAAGGGCTTTTAGTTATATCAAATACAACAGAGAAACGAGACGAGTACGTGTGCATATCCTCATACCCACTTTAAAGCTCTTTTCCAGCCGGCGGTGGCTGTAGGCGGCGGGACAGCAGCAGGCTCGGCGCAGCCCCCGTTAGAGGGCACTCGCACCCAGCGCACCGCGCTCCGGGCTGCGCTGCTTCTGAGCCAGCAAACCTGGGGCTTGCAGACAGGCAGAAGAGGGATAAACATTATTTTCATCTGATAAGATTCATCTAATCTTTGCTACAAATGTATTCCGAAACTGTTACAAAGTGCATTGAATTAAATACAATCCTACTGACTCAATGTTTTTTCTTTGGTTTCTTTTTGTTTCTTGGTTCAGTCTAAATGTGCTGCCTGAACTGTAGATGGGTAGAATTGGATTCAGGCACTTTTATATGTGTCTCTGTATCCTAAAAGCAGAACAGAAGCTTGCTTGTTTTGAAGGTTTTCTTCTTCACTTCCCAAGTCTACCAGGCGTAACTAAGAACTTATTTAAGTGGGTTTATACTACTGGACTGTGGAGACTTAAAATAATGCATATTCCTTTACTCATAGTATTGCATGGATTGCCCGAAATGCTTTATTTATTGCATTTCTGGATTTTCAAGTTGATTTTTTTTTACTGTAGAGGCAATGCTTTAAAGTGGTAGGTAAATTCTCTTGTTCAACATATAATTTTGAATCAAAAAAAAAGAGAGATAATTTTGCTCTTTAAAGCACCAGGCATATTAAAGACTTATTTAAATCCAGCTTCATTAAAATTCTACTGCAAATGAAGTTAGTGTAATTTGCTTTTAAATGCAGAAATATTCTGTCTTTTATCTTTTTCCCCCCTTTTTTTTCATTGTTTTTTTGGAGGAAAATATGTGATTCTGACTTTTTTTTTTTTTTTACTAATCCACAATTACAATGGACATTATTGTTATATCTAACAAACTTCCACACTAAACTTTATGGTATGCTTTGTGGTTGTGCTTCAGAATAATCATTTAATAATCCTAAAAATGAAGTTAGAGAAACATCTCCCTTAAGTGATAGGTAATTTGCTGTGTATTAGAATCAGAATAAGCTGGAAGTTTGTATCCAGCTCAGTTTTGCATTTAACCATTTCACTATATGGAAGTTTGGAATTGAGGATGAAATTTTTGTTTGATGGTTTGTGTTCTGTCTTATATTTGTAATCATGATGCATGATGGTTTAGTTTGCCATATGGATATTTCACATAGTTTTGTAATACTTGCAGAAACTCCTGGGTTTTTATGTAATCAGCAGTGTGGATGCCCAATTTCTTTTCCATGCAATTTAGGCAAAATATTACAAATGAGCTATTCTAAAGTTGATTTTTCTCGCTAATACAATCAGCTTAACTTTGACCAAAGACGTAAAAGTGCACAGGAGAGGATAACCAATTAAAGAATTAAAGTCAAGTCAGATGTCTAACAACTGTTCTTTGATTTCAGACATCAGTCTGAATGTTGTGCCTGTATTGTAGTTTGTGGTAATGGTTTAAAAATATTAATCCTTCTGCTTACTATTTATTAGGGAGAAATAAAACGTACAGGTTATTTACCCTGAACAGTCAAAAGCTATAAAACCAATTTTTGATGAATTACAAAGAATCTAAAGGTTGAGTTTTACAAATTCATGTAACATAGTATTTGTTCATTTGGGGGAATATAAAGGAACTCTGAAGTATATTTTATATTCTCACACAATTTAAATTGCACAGATGCAAATGATCTTGTGTTTGTATTTTATCATTAACTTGTAGAAATATTATGGCAAGCAATATGTAATGTTCTAGTTCCTTTTAAAAGCAGCCTTCTGTATAATTCCTTTAGCTTTTCTACTACAGATTAGTTCATGAAGTGATATTGCTGTGAACATATGGCAAAGGTGAAATTTGCTGGCTTTTATTGTTTTCCAGATGTACTCTTTATCTTTTACTAAGTGTCTGAATTTCACTGTACTGTAATTCAGGAAAAAAAATCTGGCTATAGCCATTTGTGTTTTAAGGAATACGTTTTTGCAGGAAATTGCTAGAATGTATAATGGACGTTCTGGTAGATCCTGTATTCCTCTTACCCAGCTGAGGCAGGTGCTGCATTGGGTGTCTAAAAGCTACAAAAGCAGTTTTAGGCTGCCTCTGTATTTTGAGGAAGTAAAGTTTCAGTCCAGAAGGAATCCCTGACCATGTAAAGATGACATTGTCAATTGTGCTGAAACTTTTGTATTTCTCCATCCTTGATTATGATTCTCCAGTCTTGGATAATGTGCTGTAGGAGTGGACATACCTATTGGACTGCCTTATTCACTCTTTCTGTGCTTTCTGCATGTCTTGTTTTGGTCAGTAGCATGTCCTTTCTTAAGAGAACAATTGCTTGTGGTCCCTGTGTTACCCTGTAGCTTTGGCTTTTTACTCTATGCTCATATTTGTTCTTTCAGTAACACTTCTCCCAGTGTGACTGGACCAAGAGGAAGAGAGTGTTCTTATAACACATTCTTATTACCTCTTTCCATTCCCCCTCCTTTCCTTCTTTGCTAATGCAAGTATTTAGCCATTTCCTTCCCTGCAGAATGCTGCAATAAACTTGAGGGAGCTGAAGAAAAGCATGGCAAAATGAACAAATCCCACATACTACTATTTTTTTTTGAGAGAGCCAAAATGAAGGAAATGCCTTTAGTTCTATTGAACAACAATTCAAATCAATACACCTGGATGGAAAATATGAGAAACTGATTGAAATAAATAATAGTAGTAAATTAAGAAAAATGTTTGGTTCTTGTTTCTTGCTCTGTTATGGATTTGTCAACTTTATAATGTGGAAAAATTATGTAGCATTATTCTCTTCTAAGAGAAAATGATAGATGCTAGAGATACAGAGTACATAAAACCCAAGCGACACCTTTCTTGTTTGTACTGTTCATGTTCACATTATTGATGGTTCAGTATTGAATATGGAATTGAATACTTCAGAAACTGACTGGAAATCCATTTTGCTAACAGGGAACCTACTTCAGCAGGGGACTTGAAGGGATAAGAAGTTGATTCACAAAAATTACTAACCTGAAAGGATTTGTTTTAGAGAAATACCAGTCTATGCTAGAAAATGGAAAAAATCCTTAGCAGATCCTTTAGATCTGTATTTTGGCATTGATTATTTATAATTAGTATATGGGGTGAAATCCAGTGATGCAGTCAAAAATATATGGAGAGACTGAGAAAGCTCAAACTGAGCAAATCTTGCCTTTTCCTGTAGTCTGGTAAGCCAGCATATAGAATCTTAATAACAGCAAAATTTAGGGGGGAAAAACCCAACTTCTTTAGAACATTACTGAAGATGAGCCAGGTGCATAGCTGCACATGTAATAGTGTCTAGGATCTTAAGTCTGTATAGTGCCCTATTGACTGTTTCTGCAATGTGTATTTATTGCAGATGAAGTAGTTCTCACTGCAGGATATTTAGTATATTTTGGTTTGTAGTGTGTTGCTCGAGAAGTTGCTGTGCTTTTCAGCTTGTCTTTTGGTTCATTGTTTGCTGAATACACAGTTTGATTTCTTTTATTGGATTACATGCTTCAGTTCAGCGTAAATTTGTGGAGTAGGAAAATGCACATTAAAATAGATTGTTTACTCTTCAGTAAAACAGTCCTGTGTTTGTAGGTTTAGTGTGATAAATCCTCGATGCACATAGTTGTAGCCAGCATGCAGCATTGTGGAGCTATAGTCGACAATAGAAATGGAAAGATTTCTTAAAACTTGTTTAGAAAACAAGACAGACATGTTCTTTGTGCAGTATATGTAGGTCATGAGGGACATCTACTTAGGATAATTTTTTTTTAACACTTGCTAACAATCCTAATATAATATAGTCTATTCATCAGTCATATTGTTCCTTGCTTAGCTAGTGTGGATTTTAGTGATTCCCGATGTGCATTCAGACTCCTTTAATTGCTAGTTTCTTGCTGTTCTATCTTATTGTTTTTAGGACAATGCATAAGCAGGCACAGAATAATCAAAACTGTTTTCCTGGCCATATTAGGCACCTAACAGAGATCTATTTGCTGTGTGTGTGTTTTTGCAAGTGGAAGTCGTGTTGAACCGAAATAAATCTTAACGGGAAACTAATCCAACGAGATTTGAAGACGCTTTTCAATTTGTCTGAGTATACATCTAAAAATATGTACTTATATATGTGTGTGTGTGTGTATATATATACTTTATATATAAACCCTTAATACATACAATATATTGTGGAGCTTTTATAGCATGCATATATACAGCAGAAAAATTAGACATGTTAGTTAAAAAAGGCACTAGAAATACCGAACATCAGATTTTAGAGCGCTCAATAACTTGTGCCAGTTTTGTGCTTTTGGTTGAGAAAGAAAAACTAATTCAGAGATGTTTGCAGGATAGCTGAAATGTAGTCTTTTATGTTCTCATGAATGCAAAATTTCACTTGACTGTAAGACATTTGACTCCTGAAAAGGTGCATGTGATGTTCTCAATCAAACATGTGAAGCAGTAAATAAGGTGGACAGTACTGGACTTGTCTTAGTGTAGAGAACTTATGGTGAGTTTTAGACTTTGATGCTAGTCTAGCAGGAAAACTGACCAAATTTCTGAGAGGGGTATTTGCACCTTGAGTCCTACTTGTAGGTGGATATAGATTTGACTTTTTTTCCTTTCTGCCTAGCATGTTCTTTTTTTCTTTTTAGCAGTTTGTATTGCTCCATACCATGTTCTTACCTACTGATAGAGTAATAGCTGTTTAATGCTTTAGAATAATTGTTCTAATCACTAAGTATTTTATCTTAATCCATCTTGTGCAACTCTGAACTATTTGTGATAATGAAAGAAAAAAAAAAAAAAAGAAGAAGTAGAAACTGTAGCTTTTGCAGCAGATTGGGGTAAACTTTCTTTATAGCTTACTCCAGATGTTGAATCTTGTTAAATCTTATCCCTCTGATCAGTTTTGGGAGGAAACAAAAGAACTTTCTTTGCTAGATTTGTTACTCTCATTTTTACACAGTTGTCTCAGCCAAGCAAAATAGATGAACTTTAAAAATCCTGCATGGCTGCAAACAATGAAAATTAGGGTGATTTTTCCCCCCAATTTTAAAAGTGATTTTTAGTTCTGTTCTAGTAAAACCTGTGCTTAGGGAAACTGTTTTGGGCTATTAAAGCTATACCAATGAATGGGAATAAATCAGCTGGTGGCTGTTAAGTCGATTGAGTATGGTTGAAAGACCAAAGTTTCTGAAAATGTTGATTTCATTCAGGGTTTGAATCTGTAATAGCGTGGCTTAATTGAAGCATTTTACTGGACTAGATGCTTGTTCTCCATGTTAAATGGTTGAATACGTGATTATCTATGCACTGTTGATTAAAAAAGTTTGCTGAAAGCTTTATGTAAACTACTTCAAGTATTCTTCGTGAAATGTACAGTTTAAGCATAGAGCTGCTAGTTTTCTGTGGCTTCAGCCTGCAAGAGAGAAATGAGGCAAGACCATTTGAGAAAGGAATTGAAGACGTTGTTGTAAGGATGCAGTTTGGACACTGGGTGCCACTCCTGGTACACACTGAAGCTTGAAAACTTTTCTCACGCAGTGGAACAACAAGCACTCTTAAAAATGGAGGTCTTTGTTACTCATGAAATTCTGGAGGTCTTCGTCCTCTGAGCATAGTGGTTCTTCTAGTTGCAAAACATTCCTGAGTTCTACAAGGAGCAACTAAAGCTACAAGGGCAGGATTTTTTATTTGTCTAGACTTGATGTGTCGTTCTCCAGTTGAGTAGCTCCCATCATGGACAAGAAAGACAAGCTTGGAGCACCAAATATTCAGGAGCTAGACCAAACATGGCTATTCTCGTCTGGAATAGGAAAAGCAATTTTGAAACAATGAAAAAAGGAATCAAATGCTTCCTTGGATGTGTTGTAGATGTTTTTTTGGTGGTTCTTGTTTGTTTGGGTTTTGGTTTTATTTTGTTTAGTGGGGTGGGGTTTTTTTTTGGTTATGTGCTTGTTAGATAATACAGTGTCAAAAATCATTGAGTAGTGTGTTACTGATAGAAGACTAGATCTGCTTGGGGTTGATCAGCTTACAGAAACTTGGAGGCATGTACTGATGGCTGCCAGTAGGCACACAGTGCTGAAGAGGAATGCCGAGGAGACAGTGTGAGGGGTGGGAGTAAGAAGTGTTCAGATGTAAATTGGAACAAGGTTATTGCTCTCATCTTGAAAGCTGTGTAGCTCAGACTAGGAAGCACGACTTGATTTATGCTTTACTCTGCTCATGCCCAGAGGTGTCAGCTGGCTCTGGGTGTCCTAAACATTGTACAAACACATAACCTGCTTAAACGTTTTAGAAGCAGCACGTAAGCTTAGATGTCCAGGTCTTTATGGCTTTCAGCGGAATATTGGCATCTCTACCTGGCTGTTTTGGCAACTGAACGGGTAGTTATAACTGAAAGGCAAGTGGGGGTTTGAAAGGTGAATGTCCATAGCATTTTACAAATGTTAGACTTCTGAACCAGATTTCTGTGTAAAGTTTTTCTGTTTTGTTCAAATAGTGGGTCAGAAATTCTGATGTGCTTTGAGCTGGGGGAACACAAGATGCTATTTGAAATAACGAATGGCAGAGTGAGGGATGATAGAGCTCCTGGTAAAATTCTGCTTTGGTGCAGTGGTGTAGAATTAAAAACAAAAGCCTCTCCATCCTCAAATGTAGAAACTTGAGCTCTTAATTTTACTTTTTAATATGCTATCTGAAAACAGAATAGAGCCCTGTGAATAACAGGACTCTGTGATGTTTGAGTAAGACTTCCAAGCCACTTTTCTTATAATGATGTTTCAAGTGAAAAATGAATTGGTGTGTTTGGATGCATAAAGCACAAAGTTAAAATGAAGAATAAACATAAAATTATTTTTTCTTTCTTTCTGTTTATTTTTGTTTTGTCCGCTTGCTGTCAAAGCTTACACTCCTGTTAAAGCTGAAGACTTTCTAAAGCAGTTAAAAATAAAAAAATACTGATTTTGTTTATAATTGAAACATGCAAGTGAAGTCTTTTAAAGCTTCTGTTAAGTTTTTTGAACTTTACAGGACAAACAGATGGTCTTCCAGAAAACTATTGCAAACACGAGTCACTTTGTATCTCCTTTTGTAGTCGGCTCAGCTTTGTGTAGATAGTGAATAATACAAAGCCACATTGGTTTCTGTGGTTTTGCCAACAGTGGCAAAAAAAAAAAGCCTAACTGTTAAAATAAGTATTTATGAATTAAAAAAAAAACCAAACCAAACCTTCTTATCAAAAAATCACCAGGTACATAAACAGAGCTGGAATTGAACGAACTGGCAACAAACCTTATATTGTTGACACCTGGAAATCTATTAAACGGGCCACTTGAAACAGTGAGTGTGGCGTATGATAAGATAGAGCCACCTGGGTTTTATTAGGCTACTTGATGCTTTGATCACAACTTTAAATAAAGAGTTGTCTGTTTAAAGTGTCAATGTTTCTTGTCATCACTGCGATTTAGATTTTGATCTGACACAATAGAAAGAGGAATTGCAAAACCAAAACAGTACTCACATCAGAAATGGGTATGGGAGAGATGCTAGCCCAACTTGTCAACCTTGGAACAAAAGCAGCTGTTAAATGAGACCTGTAATCTGAAAGAAGGCTAGGAGATGGTTTGCAGCAGAGGTGGGACACTTCTGCTTCATGCCATGGAGAGCAGTGAGGTAGCTCACCCTCACTGCGAGCAGAGGTTCACATGTAGTGGTGTGCTGCCATCTTGGGAGGATACAGACAAGCTCCTTTAGGATTTTCCTTTGCTTTCCTTTCATGCATTTAAATATCACTTTAACATGAAAGAAGTAACACTTAGGTCCATCTTCCAATCTTGCTCATTCTTGCTAATAAATTAATAAAATGTGATCCATCTTAATGACTTCAGTAAGGAAGTCTTAATAACTTGAATAAGGGGAATAGCCTTTCTCCTAAGAAAATTTTGAGGCAGTTTTGCAGTTGTGAAACAAAACCATCACTATGTACAAAATGCCTAGGTTATAACATTTTGAGGCTTTGCTGATTGGCAGAGCTGGGAGAACTGATTGTTTGATAACATCTGTGCAGTTGATTTCTTTGTGGATGCTTAAACATAATAGCCTCCAGCAATGCTACTTTTATTACTGAGTTTATCTGCTGCTGAAGCTGCTCTCCCCTCCCCCCTCACCTTTTTTTCTGTTGCTGTTGTTGTTATTATTTATTACTATGTAACAGAGTAGTAGCTAGCATGAAAATAGTTTTGAATTAAAAGCTTCTTTGTTCCTCTTGTGAGATTTTGGGTTTTTCAGAGTAGACAAAGTGAATGAACATTTGGTTGTCTCCATTAAGAAAAAGGTTTCTGCAAAAGAAGAAGAGAGTTCCTTTTTTTTTTCCTTTTTTGGCCTTTTTTTCTTTCTCCAATCTCCCTTCCTCTTCTTTTTTCCCAAGATGGCTTCATAAAGCGACAATGAGTTTAACTTTTATCAAGGGTCACTTATGAGGAGAAGCTCTGTAAGGGTTGTTGTGCCTTATGACAGGTTGAGGGGAGGTCTGAAGAGGTCTTGAAAGACTCCTTAGCCAAGTGCTTGCTACAAACAGTATATAATGGGATGGAATGGCTATCAAATGACTTTTAGCTCTGTCCCTGTGATTTTGGGATCCTACTTATCCTGGATTTGAAAGAGATTTTTATAATTACCAAATTTATGCATTCCAACATCTGTAATGTGATCAACCCATTTGGTAGTCTACCTAATACACTATATACCCTCCTATATGTGGAAGTCTGTCTTTGTGCAGGGATTGATTTGAAAGTGGTTTGATTTCATTGAAAATATTTAGCATTATGAAATGAAAACCAGAGTTTGTATGAAAACATCTCAAACCTTTCTGTTCAGGTATCTTAGAACACTCTCAAGAAGAAAACAATATTTTACTTGTCATTATTTTGGCATTTTACTTCATTGTTTGTGTTGCAGGTTTTTTTTCCTTTTGACACAGAGGAAGGTAGCTGCTGAATGTGGTACACACAGTGTAACGTCCAAATGTCTTTGAGATCCACTATGTTGTACAATGAGAACAAGTAGACTCTTTCTTTTTGTTTGCTTTTCTTAGTAAGGTCTTGCAGATATTTGGCCCAGGCAAAGTCCCATAACCAGGAAACTGTTAAAGAAAGAAAGTAATACAACTTCTAGTCTCATGAAAGTTCACTATCATATCTTGATAAAAACAAGATTGCCTTTCTGGTTCTATCAAGAAATAGCTGGAATTATAAAGATAATTGTGGATGTGGCTGAATAACTAAAGCTTTCACTAAATTTTATTTACTGATGTTAAATATATTTTGTCTGTAAATTCACTCAAACTCTTACAAGTTACCGACCCCCCTCACTTTTGTTATATAGGAATAGAATGACTGTACCGTGACCTGAAAAAGCATAATTGATCACTGTTTTTGAACACTTCAACAGTCTTTTAATTTAAGAAGTATTAAATATTTAGAAATGTCATTGCTGTTTTTCTTCCCAGCATACTTTTCTTCTCCTGTCGGGCCTTCTGTAAATGTATGTGTGTGTCATTTTGTCTCTGTATAGCAGAAAGGTGTGTAGTGCACTGAACATCTATAAAACGCTATTGCTGTTGGCTCTGTGGAAAAGGAAAAACATTCAAAAGAGACTTGGAAGAAAAGAATGGAAAGGGACCTTGGTTTCAGTCCTACAGAACTACAAAGCACTTCTGAGCTGGTGGAAGGAAAAAAAAAAAGGGGAAAGAAAAGGCTTTGTTTATACTAGTAAATCATAACTAGAAGCTGTAGTGAATGCAGAACTAAAGTGGATTTAGCCAGTGTTGCGTAACTTTGATCATCATTATGGTTTGTCTTGCATTTCCTTAGTAGTGTCCCACCAGGCTGTCTTTGAATTGGCTTCGTTGTCATCATGTCACCCACACGTGCAGGCTCACAAACTGCTGTTCTTCCCTCCTATCTGGAATCTTGCAAATGCTGTATTTTCTTTAACTTTATAAAAGTGGTTTGCATTTTCTTCCTTCTTTGTGTATGGAATATCACTTATGGTAAATTAACTTTTACTGTCACCTCTTTTCTAAAGTCTCTCCCATCTCCCATCAAGATTATGGCATTAGGGTAACAGCTGATTTATGACTATTTTCGTCTCTCTCCTTGATCTTTCTCTTTACTTCCCCCAGCTTGTCCTGTTAACACAGAGCAGATCTGCCCTTGCTTGCACCACTGCTCTTTCCCCCCTGCACTTCCTGCTTTGAAACCCTTTTTCTACTTGATCTCCTGACCCACAGACCAAGCTGATAAAAGCACTATCTCCTTTCTGCACTGCTGCTGCTGAATCCATATCACCAGTGAATTGTGACTGAATTTTCCAGTGTTTATGTTACTGCCTGCTCCAAACTTAAATAGTTTTATTAATTTAGAAGGAAATCTTCATCTGATGTAGCATTTAAATAATATTATGAGGAATGAAGTGCAGGCATTCTAATGGGCTATAGAACCAATGCATGTTTTGAAAAGTAGGCAATGAAGAGTTAAACTTGCAAAGATGGCTCCGGCTTTTATGCAGGTTAGATGGTATCTGGCAACATATCTGTTACATGCAGCTGACAGAAGTTTCATGGATCTTACAGTACTGCAGCCAAAACCTTGGTGTCTGTATGAAGCTCACAGACTGTGTATTTGGGCAGTCAACCTGAAGCTGCAGATGTCTTGAACCAAGTGCTCTGTTTTATGCAGGAAAGTGTAGGTAGCCGAACCACAAAAGTATACTGTGTCTAAGATGTCTGCTGCAGGGAACCTAGCCAACGTATGTAGTAGAGAATTTAAATGGTTGTAAAGCTGCCAACACCAGGTAGAAGGTGGGATAAGAATGATTTGTACCTGGAGTGTGAGATTAATACTCTGCACTTGCATAGAACCTTTCATTTGAGGATCTTGGCACATTTTATGATCAGTTAATTGCCTCATAACCTCTCTGTGAGGTAAACTGTCACTAGTTTACAGCTCAAGAAACTGATGCAGAGAAGAATTCAAGTAACTTCTTTGGGATGCCTGGGCAGTTGAGAAAGAAAGTGTGAAGTTTGTCTCATGCTAATTTTGGAATGTCTAACATCACAACACTTAATTTCCCAAAACAAAATTCAGTAACTGATTCTCGCTCTTTCTTGCTCCTCCAGCTCTTCAATTGTGTGGGCTCCTGTTCTGCGTTGTTTTGTTTATTTGTTTTTCCCCATGTGGTCCTTTGAACTGTGGTCTTACAGGTGGCAGCCATAGGGAACTGTTGGAGAGGAAGGAGAAGTGTTCTTTTGACTGTGAGTTACAAGTACTGCAATGTGTTTGTCTTTTTTTTTTTTTTCAGATGCTGAAAAGATGAGTTTTACCTTGAAAAGAGTTCAAGTATTTTCACTTTCTTCTCATTCTCTTCAACATACAGCTGTCTTAAAGCTTCTCCTTTATGTTCCCTTTTGTTCTTGTCACCATAAACCATTAATTCTGTACTGCCCAATTTGCCATGCTCATTCACTGAATGCATGTATTGCTGGTGATGGTCTAGCAATGCTAGGTGAGCTGGACACTACTAACTAGTAGTGCTTATGTTAAGGTGTGGCTTTATCTCCCTTAGACCAACAAGCATTAAATAAAATTGCATTTCTAGATGGTTTCACCTCTTTGTGG
Source organism: Dryobates pubescens (assembly GCF_014839835.1). Lineage (NCBI taxonomy): Eukaryota > Metazoa > Chordata > Aves > Piciformes > Picidae > Dryobates > Dryobates pubescens. Next base: position 12,671,815 of record NC_071625.1, on the reverse strand, counting down.
CCCAAAGAAAAACTTCACAGTTAGCTTATTCCTAACTGGCCTTTTTCCATGTTAGGAATAAAACAACTAGAACTTTCTCTTTAATTGTTTTAACCATGTCAAAATTAAACTTCTGTTGGTCTATAGTGGTTATAAAGACTGGGGTGGGATAGGACAGGATAGGATAGGATAGAATAGAATAGAATAGACCAGACCAGACCAGGTTGGAAGAGTAAGTAGAAGTTAGTATATACCACAAAAGGAAGATACATTCAGTATTTGGTTGAAGAGGTGTTAGAATACAAAGTTAAATGTAGTCTTTTAGGGAAAGTTCTACAGGCTGCATCCTTTGTAGCAGGATATATAAAAAGCTATCTTCAGGAAGGCAACTGAGAGTAGTAGTTCTTCAGATTGAAAAGTACTTCAGAAGTTTTTGGAACTATAGTTTTTATTCCAGTTTGACTTACACATGGATAAAAATGAATGCACTCCTCCCAAATTCCTGAAATGTGATTCCCTTATTGCGTGTACCAGATCTTGTCAGTAGTGATTTTCTTCTGCTTTTAAGGCACTAGACAATGAAAGGTGGTGACAAAGATGGTATTAGCTATATGCTCAGTGAACTGTCTTTGGACTTTCCCTTAAGATGCTGCAGACCTAACAAGACTGATAATTGGTTTTAATCTTTCATTTCAGCTGCTCTTGCCCCACAAGATAAAGTATTTTTTTCTTCTGCTTCTCAGTAGGCAATAATGCATCTCATGCTGCAAGGCAAAATCCTAAGGTCAGGTATTCAAGACAGACAAACTTTTTATTTAGCTTTTTTTTTTTAAAACTCCAAACCTACCATTTAATTGTTCTGCTTTCCTGATCTGCAAGTTGCTTTTAGTAAAGCTATTCAGTACTTCTTCCTTAAGATCAGGTCAACTAGAGCTGAACATAATTGACTTAGAGAGATCTCTTACAAGACATGTACAAAGCTTGCCTTTGTTACAGGAGGCAATTTTAGAAACTTTTTAGATGGCACAAGGATAGCTATTGTGATGGGAAAGGTAATGGATTGTTTCCAGGGAGAAAACTTACCAGCTCTAGGTTCAAAAAGCAACAAGTTGAATGGTTTCTGAGCTAGATGCATCTGCTGATGCTGATTGCAAAAATGATGCTTTTACTCCTGTGATGTATTGTGTACATGTAAAATTAACCAGCTCACTCTAGTTTATCATCCTCAGTCCAAGGTATTTAATTAGAATTGCTTTAGGTATGTTACAGATTTCAGAGGTTCATACTGCTAAGTGTTCAAAACTGCATGATAGATAGCTGAGCAGAGTTGTCTTGTAAGTACACCTGCAAACCTTCTGATGATGGCTGCTTTATTCTAGGATTTAATGGTGCTTGTCCTGCATTTGGGATGTAATTAAAGATCAGGCATTACTGGAGTACCTGTTGTGTAGCCTTAGAAAAGTTATGGTTGTCTTGGAGTAAAACAGACACCTTTGGTTGGTTTTGTGTTCTGTGTAGTACACCATGCATGCTGTTGAGGGGCTTTTATTCATTCACATGTCCCTTCAGAGTATCACAGTACCTTAGAGGTTGGAAGGGACCTCCAGAGATCATTGGGTCTAACCCTGATGCCAAAGCAGGATCATCCAGGGTAGTCCTCACAGGAATACATCCAGGCAGGTTTTGAATGTGTTCAGAGAAGGAGACTACACCACCTCTCTGGACAGCCTGCACCAGTGCTCTGTCACCCTCACTGTAAAGAAGTCTCTCCTCTTGTTGAGGTGAAATCTTCTGTGTTCAAGCTTGTACACGTTGTTTCATGTCTTGCTGTTGCGCACCACCAAAAAGAGCTTGGCCCCCTCCACTTGACACCCATCCCTCAGATATTCTCAGTCTTCTCTTCTCAAGACTAAACAGCCGCAGGTGTCTCAGTCTCTCTTCGTAGGGGAGGTGCTCAAATGCCCTAATCATCCTTGTAGTGCTCTGTTGGATTTTCTCCAGCAGGTCTGTCTCTCCTGAACTGGAGAGCCCAAAACTGGACACATTATTCCAGGTGTGATCTTACCAGGGTAGAGCGGAAGGGGAGAAGAACCTCCCTAGACCTGCTGGACTTTGCTTGATGCACCCCAGGATACCATTGGCTCTTCTTCATGGGATTTCTCTCCTGACTGACTTAACATCAGTTTTTCATGGTTAAGATGGTAGTGGTGCATCACCCATTTTCACTGCTCAGTTAATTTGTCACACAGAAGATAACTGACTCTGCTGGCCATAAAATTTGTTTTATTGCCAATACATTTAAACGCTTCTGATTAAATTTTATTGGGGTCATTTTATTAAATTTGATACTTGTGAGTGTCATGCTGAGGCAAAGATTGCTACTTCAGATGCCACAAATTTTATTAAATTGTTATCTGGGAGCATGGTGGTTCTTTGCTGCTGGCCTGGACATTGAGTTCATTTGGAATCTGGCAAAAGAACATGTTTTTTTCCTACTTTTAAATTGGTATCATGCTAAGCAGTTGGGCTTCCCAAATGCTTTGCACAATTATTTTTAAAAGATGCATGAAGACCCCCAGAAATATGAAGAGGTTTGCTTTGAAATCTTGGTTACCTCCTTTGAAGGACAGATGTACTAGCTGAGCCTCTTCTGCAAATGAGTGGATAAAATAATGATCAAGAAAATGTACCTCTTTGCAGGTAGGTTTATTGTCTTTACAAAAAATAATGCAGCTGACCTATTTGAAAGAGTTATTTGCTGTTTCCCTTCACAGTGGGCTGGAAATGAAGTTCTTAGCATTTAATGATTCAGCCCTGGAGGAGACTTTTTTTTTCCCCACTTTTTTTTTTTTTTATAAACTGAACTAGCTACTTTTAGTGCAAGTTGATTAGATTTTACACCAGAGAAGAGTAAGACAGTAGTAGTCACACTGCAGCTCAATATTGATTTGAAGATTGCATGTTATCAATCTATACTTAAATAATGCAAATATGTTTTTATTTAAGAAACATTGCAGTTAGAGGTAGATTTTCTTCTTGATAATATGTATTTTTTAATAAAATGTAGTTGAGGTTGTATGATTCTGTATTGTGAAGACTTTATGTGGTAATTTGATCCCTCAGGGATCAGTCCTGGGACCAGTCTTGTTCAGTATCTTTGTCGGTGCCATGGACAGTGGCATTGAGTGCACCCTCAGCAAGTTTGCTGATGACACCAAGCTGTGTGGTGCAGCAGACACGCTGGAGGGAAGGGGAGCCATCCAGAGGGACCTTGACAGGCTGGAAAGGTGGGCACAAGCCAACCTCATGAAGTTCAAAAAGACCAAGTGCAGGGTCCTGCATCTGGGTTGAGGCAATCCCAGGCACAAATACAGGCTGGGCAGGGACTGGCTGGAAAGCAGCCCGAAGGAGAGAGACTTGGGGGTGCTGGTGGATGAGAAGCTCAACATGAGCTCTCAATGTGCACTTGCAGCCCAGAAGGCCAATCAGATCCTGGGCTGCATCAAGAGAAGTGTGGCCAGCAGGTCAAGGGAGGTGATTCTCCCCCTCTACTCAGCTCTGGTGAGACCCCACCTGGAGTACTGCATCCAGTTCTGGAGCCCCAATTACAAGAGGGATATGGAGGTGCTGGAATGCGTCCAGAGAAAGGCCACGAGGATGATCAGAGGGCTGGAGCACCTCTCCTGTGAGGACAGACTGAAGGAGTTGGGGCTGTTCAGTCTGGAGAAGAGAAGGCTCTGAGGTGACCTTATTGTGGCCTTCCAGTATCTGAAGAGGGCCTACAAGAAGGCTGGGGAGGGACTTCTCAGGATCTCAGGTAGTGATAGGACTAGGGGGAATGGAATGAAGCTGGAGGTGGGGAGATTCAGACTGGACGTGAGGAGGAAGTTCTTCACCGTGAGAGTGGTGAAGCCCTGGAATGGGTTGTCCAGGGAGGTGGTTGAGGCCCCATCCCTGGAGGTGTTTAAGACCAGGCTGGATGAGGCTCTGGCCAGCCTGATCTAGTGTGGGGTGTCCCTGCCATGGGCAGGTTTGGAACTAGATGATCTTTGTGGTCCCTTCCAACCCTGACTGATTCTATGATTCTAATTAATTCATACCATAGCAGTCAATAATGCTACAAATCCATTCTGCTGAGGAATAGACCTGTGCCAAACAGATACACACTGGGTCTTGAACAGGCCAAGTAGGTTATTAATTATAAGTCATAAATGGGCTACTAGGTAATGGTTACATACAATGTACAGTTGGAAAAAATAATGTCCTTAGGAGACTTTGGGAGAACATTTTAGATGGATTAGCTCCAGTCACCAGCTGTAAATGGAGGCTAAGGAGGATTGACAAAACATATCAGAAAGTATTGCTTAGGAGTGATAGCTTACTGCTTTTATGTTTGCAAGATGATGATTTACTACATTCGTGTTTACTGAGTGAAAGCTGCGTAAGTAAACAGGCAAAGCTTAAGCAACAAGGACAATGAAAAGAATTATGAGCATTAAATTTGCTGAGAGATCACAACAATAAGAAGTGGAGAGAGAAGAGAAGGATTTGTACACGGAGAAATAATGCCTTTCCTGTGGTGTGAGCTCTAATCTGGTGTTACCAGGAGTGAAATGGTGATGGGAAGTAGAAGTTGTCAGGCAAAATATTGGTCTTACTGTTTGAGCATTTTCCCTCTTTTCATAAAGATAAGGCTAAAATGAGTATGTGTATTTCCTCCAGTATGAAAATGGAAGGGTTTGATTTAATGCATAAAACCAGCAATTGAGAAATTTCATGTACTGTGTGCTAGGTGATTCTTTTACCTCCATGAGAGACCCTGAGCACCTGCAAGGTTTTTGACACTGAGAGAAACTTGTAATTGTTTAAAATAGCTACTTCTGCTAGCCTATGTAAAAAGAGAAGTTTGTTGTGGAAACTTAATATTGTTGCAGAAGTGCAGATAGGGTGTTTCACATAGGCTTTTCCACGGCTCCCAGCAACACAGTTGCTGAATGTCTGATAGCAATGGATGTCTTTCCCCATGAGCTGGTAATGGTCTGTGCTTTGGGTGAGAAGAGGATATTGTATTTTGGCTGGTGTCACATAATCTGATATTCAGTTCTTCAGTTACGTAAACACTACAAAATAGAAATCTGGGCATCTGTTTCAGAACATTTGGTGAATTCTTTTTTACTAGTTACTTAGTTATTTCTATTTTCAGTTTGTGTCTTTTGTTAGAAAAGATTATTTTCTTTTGTGTGTGTGTGTGTAGGCTTTCATGAACTAATCCTCTGCCTTTATATTAAGCCATGGCTTTCCTTTATAAAAATGAATTAAATGGTTGTGAAATGTCTGAAGTTCTTGAGCATTAAGTGTGTTCTCTTCATATGAAGAGCTAGCACATAACAGCTACAACAGTTTCCTCCTTTTTCTCTCTCTCTTTTTTTTTAATAGGATCATTCTTTGTATACTTAAAAAAACCCTACTTAAACTGCTTTATCATTGTGTGCTCCATCATGGTAGGCTGTATTTCATGATAAGCCATCTGCTCTTGTGGCTGAGAAGTTTTCCTACTTTTGACTTAGTTATACCTGGAGGGAGGTTGTAGACAGGCGGATGTCGGTCTCTTCTCCCAGGCAGCCAGCACCAGAGCAAGAGGACACAGTCTCAAGCTGCACCAGGGGAGGTTTAGATTGGATGTTAGGAAGAAGTTCTATGCAGAGAGAGTGATTGCCCATTGGAATGGGCTGCCTGGGGAGGTGGTAGAGTCACCATCATTGAAGGTGTTCAGGAGGAGACTTGATGGGGTGCTTGGTGCCATGGTTTAGTTGTTTAGGTGGTGTTGGATTGGTTGATGGGTTGGATGCGATGATCTTGAAGGTCTCTTCCAACCTGGTTTATTCTATGTATTCTAAGGCCAATGCCATTCTGGGGTGGATTAGAAGGGCTGTGGTTAGTAGGTTGAGAGAGGTTCTGCTCTCCCTCTACTCTGCCCTGGTGAGGCCACATCTGGAATATTGTGTCCAGATCTAGGCCCCTTAGTTCAAGAAGGACCTGAGGGAACTGCTTGAAAGAATCCTGTGCAGAGCCATAAAAATGATTAAGGGAATGGAACATCTCCCTTATGAGGGGATACTGAGGGAGCTGGGGCTCTTTAGCTTGGATGAGACTAAAGGGTGACCTCATTAATGCTTATAAATATGTAAAGGGTGAGTGCCAAGGGGATGGAGCCAGGGTCTGCTCAGTGATGCTCAGTGACAGGACAGGGGGCAGTGGGTGGAAATTCAGGCATAGGAAGTTCCATGTAAAAATGAGGAAAATTTTTGCCATTGTGAGGGTGACAGAGCCCTGGAACAGGCTGCCCAGGGGGTTGTGGAGTCTCTCTCTCTGCAGATACTCAAAACCTGCCTGGATGCATTCCTGTGTAACCTGGTGTAGGTGATCCTGCTCTGGCAGGAGGGTTGGACTGGATGATTTTTTGAGGTCTCTTCCAGCCCCTAACATTCTGTGGTTCTGTGATAAACATATATAAGGTACAGACTACAAAAACTTCGTGTACTGTATAGATGTTCTGCAAGATGATCTGTCTACATATTAGCAAAGATGCTTTCTTCTACTTGATAAACCCAGGTTATTTTCTTAAGTAAGCGAGCTGTTTATGCACAATATTGTCACTTCAGGATATATGTTAGTGACTAGATGGGTCTGAGGTACCATCAGGTAGTCGTATGCATTTTTGGCACACTAATGTCCTAATGTTTCAGGACAGATCCTGTTTTAAACATATCATATCTGAAGACTGGCATGTAAATAGTGTTCTTCTTTCCCCCACCCCCAATACCTGTTAAAAACTTTGTTGGAGGTATTTCACTATATTGCTGTAAAATCAACTGGAGAACAAGATCTGAACAGATAGGAGAGTCACAGTATTTGAATTTTGCTCTCTCTGCTGTTTTGTTGTTGAGTTTTTTTTGCAGGACTATTTTCTTTCTTTACAGTTAAGAAGAAAATAAACTGCAGTAAATTACTATAGTTGGATAGCCTTCATGGGACTTGAAATGGAAAGAAAAACAACTGATTTGTTAACAGATTGCTTAGTTTGATACTGAAAAAAGGGATACTTCACAGCTCTAGTAAGAAAGTGGGTGATATTATAACCAGCCAGAGGAAAATGGGTTAAGTAATTTCAAAACAATTAAAGCTTGTTGTGATACTGAAGGGGAGGGAAAGTAGAGCCTTTAGAAATATTTTATCATGTTGTATTTCTAAGTGTAATGAATTAATGCCTCCTAAAGTATATTTCCATGTAATTTGTACAAGTCAGTTATGACTTCTGGAAAGACAAACCAAAGACAACCTGATGAACTTTCATTTTTGTTTTTTATAAAGCTCTACAAAAAATAGTGAACAGGTCTGGTGATTTCACTGTCTCTTTGAGTGGACAGATGGAAGCAGAATTATTAAGCCTTTCTTCAAAATATGACAGCTACCTACTCAGGTTTGAACATTTTGCTGGTCTGAGATAATTGAGGGAAAGGACACTGATACACTGAGTTGTCCCTAACCTAGTCACACTGAACACTTAGGCAGAAGGAATCCTGTTTTTCAGACTCCTTGTTTGACTTTCTTAAAGTAGATGAAAGTAACATGTAATGTTTTTCTGGTCTTTTGCATGTCTTGGTAGCTATCACTGCCATGGAAGCAATGGGCAATTGCACTTTGCACAGTTGGAGGAAGGATAAAATAGTAGTTTGTGAATGTCACTTGACAATATCTCATTGGCCAAATTTATTTTATCAAGACAGATTTCTCTAGGCTTGCTTTTCATTTATGAGATGGAGAAGCTCAAAGATAGCTAATATGATGGTAGGGAAACTGGTATTTCACTCCAGATCTGTTCTAAAGGATCAAACTCAGTTTGGAGACTTGATCCTACACACACTGCAGAATTAAACACATGTGTTTGTTTAATTTTTCTGCTATGCTACCAGTCTCCCAAAACCAGAAATCTGTTCTCTCTGTTTTATAAGAAATGCAGGTGGTTGGTTGGAGTTTGAATAATATTCTTTGTGATTTATCTTGTCTTCCCATCTGCAGAACTCTCTACAGCCATGTTCTTTGGTTCTTCTCTTGACTAATTTCACGTAGTAGTGAATTGGTCATAGAGTGAAATACAGTATGTACTGTTGTTTCCTCTGCTTAATCTGATCCTACTTGACCTGCTGACAGCACCACAAAGCTATCTGTATGGGGGGAGTGGTTTGCATGCACTGTGGGATGGGGAGAAGAATGCAGAATGGCTTAAAGCAAGAAACGTCAACATTTCCAATGCCTGTAATTCTACTTGATGATAGAACTTTTCAGAGGAGATTTCCTAATAATTTCATTTTATATAAAATACTCAAACCAGTAATTGTAACTCTGCAGCCAGGCCATCTTGAATATGAATTCCTTTTTCTACTGCATATTTTTCTATTTCAAACTGTCCGGTAGCTTTGCTTTGTGTTTTCTGTATTGACACACACTACCCCCAAAATACCTAGTTTTGTTGAAAGAGCAAATGCTTACTTTGTACACAGCTTTATATGCAAAAAGATTTTTTTTAAAGATATATTTTAATTCTCTGGGAATTCTGACATCCCTTTTCAAGAATTCACTGCGTCATAAATCCTGTATCCTCGCACTAGATCAGGTTGCTCAGAGCCACATCCAGCCTGGCCTTAAAATCCTCCAGGGATGAGGCTTCCACCACCTCCCTGGGCAACCTGTTCCAAGTGTCTCACCACCCTGATGGGGAAGAACTTCTTCCTAGCATCCAATCTCGATCTACCCATTTCTAGTTGTTTTTTTCCATTCCCCCTAGTCCTATCATTACCTGACACCCTACTTTACCTTCTGCACTTTAATGAGTTTCCAGTTAATGTCACAGGACTTTTGCTTTGAGTATTTAAATTTTTTGTGCGTTTTGTCTTTCATATGGGACAGACAAAGCAAAACTGGATGCAAATACTGTTTTGAGAAATTCTGGGTGGCTTTAAATAATTTTAATGCTATTTACCTTTCTTTCTTTAGATTCTTCTGATGAGTTTTAGCTTTTGTTAAGGCACACATTACTAGGGGCAGTCCATTTCATTGCACTGCCATTTCTGAAGCAAAGGATAGTTGCTACAGGGAGACCTCTGTAAGCAGTGTTTAATTTAAATATGTTCTTGTGGCAGTCTCATGGCTGTTAAATTTTGTAATTCAAGCATCTGTCATTCAGAGCTGACTCCCTGGCAATGCAAATCTTAGGTAACAGAAGCATTTATATTGTAGGTTGGCAGAGGTTGTGTATTGATTAAATTGGGTGGTTTCAAGAACAGTAAATTAACCATAACATGTAATTTCTCCCCCTTCTTTCTTATCTTACTAGACAGATTTTCTGAATGATGTATAACAAAAAACCAAACCAAACCCAGAACAAAAAAAGGAAAAAAAAAAAAAAGGGGGGGGGGGGGAAAGGAGTGCTTCTATTTATGGTACTGTACTGTTCATTCTAGATGATTTGTTGTCTGCAGGTGAACTTTCATAGTACATGCAATCTAATCTAACAGCCAAGGCATGGGAGGGGTCCCAACTGTTCCTCTATAACTTGGCTGCATGTTCCTGCCTCCTCCCTTGCGTAGGATCTAGCAATTGCATGGCCACAACGTGAGTCAGATCAGTTTGTTGATCCATTGGAGAGTGAATCCAACAAGTTGATGCAGCTCACTTAGCTGGAGGAAGAGGACTATTGGGTAGGGACCACCCATTTCAGTAGCAATTTAGATTAAAGGATTGAGTGGAACGTGAAACAGTGTAATATTAGTTCTTTGTCTTTGTTGTGTGTTAACACACTGGAGAGTGTATTTTATCATAAAATGATCAAGAGCTGTTAATATTACTGGTATAACTTGGTTTATTCTTAACTAGATATCTAGATAACATGTCAGATACAGTAATTCTGAAATAAGGCCGAGCAAAATATTATCCATATTGCAGCTATAGACTTATTTGTCACATCACTTAGAAAAGCTGAATAACTGTTGTATTTCTCATTAAGAACTACATTTGAGCTCAAGAGGAGACATTAACTGAGTATATAAGTGATACTTAGCTTGTGATTCCTCCAAACTGCTGTACATGGGTAAGGTAGTGTAAACAAATAATTTTTGGTAGACCCTATCACACAAATTTCATAGGGTTTTTCATGTCAAAATAATATTTTGATCATTTCTACTGCTTCTTTTTGGTTTAGTTTGGGTGGGTGTTCCGCCCCCTCCCCGCCCCCACAGTTGATCTGAATTATGAAATACTTTTGCATCACTCATCTTCGAAGTATTTTGAAGCTGCACTGCAAGGTATACTATTTGCAACACTTACTTGGAACAGCAGTTGAAGCTTGCTTGCTTTCTTAAATCTGAACAAACATGAGTGCCCCCTTTGCACCTCTCTGTTTTTCTTGCATCAGAGGTGGTCCCTTTCTTTATCCATTCTTCTCCTAGAGCCTTTCATCGCCTTTTGCAGGATGTCAAGGAGCCTGATATCAACACCTAATAATTTCACATGCTTTGTATTGCAGTTCTGTTTCTGCATGATAGATTCTTGGTCTTGTGCATAATTTGTATCATGATGCTACTCAGCCACATTTTCTGTGGTCTTTGTTTTCCTTAGTTGACCAGGTTACATATACCTGTTCCTTGTTTTTGTCTCATATCTTGCATTAAGTGCATGTAAAACCTTTTCGATTGTTATAATGAAAACTATTATGCAAAGGTAGGTGGGAGAAAAGGGCTCTGTACTGAGAGTTCTCAGTAACAGAGTTTGTATTAATGTGCGGTCTATTTGGTAGAAAATTTTCAGTGTTCCTATGATGGTATGAAATATTTCAATCACTTTTGGTTCTACTACGAATTTTTTATCTGAGGTGAAGTAAGTTTGGGTCTAGATATGTTTCATCTTCTCTCTTTGACTAACCAGATGCCCAGTAGGATATTTATTCTTTTGGTTTTTTGCCCCAGGTTTGATGTAGAATTGTTTAGTGACCAAGCTCTGTTTCCACTGTCAGTAATGTTCCTACCATTTACAACACTGTAAAATTCAGTGTCTCTTTCATCAGTACTAATGGAAGTGAATGATAGTATGAGGTGATGGAAACATTTTATTTCCTAAACATTTCTCAGTTTGCTATTGATTTTGGTTACTCTGGAGGACTGATCTTTCACAGCTGTTGCAAAATGTAAGTGAGTTTTTCCCCTGCTCTGCAGATATCTGCCTTTTTCTAAACTCTCCATGGCACAAAAGAGTCTTTTTCAAATGTCACAAATATGAAGGAATTTATGTTGGCATTAAATGTAAACATTTTGCTGTCGTTGTTTATGGAAGAAAAGGAAAGTTTAGGAGTGACTGGGTAAAAAAAAGATAAATATTGAGCAACCTTCTCATAGAAACAGGAATGCCAGTTGCACATGGTTTATTCTTACATTCACTTTTATCAGTTACTACTTGAAAATACTTGGGGCTTTACTTTTAAGATCATTACAGTAACTGTACCTTGTACTGTCTACTTCTGGGGTTTTTTTGCAAACAAGTTTCGTCAAATATAATGATGTATGGATAAATTAATCGTGAGTTTTGGGACTAGTGAAAGCTATTTATGTGTGTCTATCTAGTTTTATCTTGATGTACATGCATGTGTGTGTGCATATAAATCTGCCTAGAAAAATGGTTGCATATGCATAAAATTGCCTGAAGCCCTCTATGATATAAAATACTAAGATAGGTTTTAAATGAGATAACTTTGCTTTTAGAAATTACTTTCCACCGAGGGTTAGCACTGGACATTAATGCATACATATGGAAGCACAATGTTGATTCAGATGGAAGAGGAAATATCAATTTAGATTGAGGAATGTGTTCCCTATAATCCTCCCTGTTCTCAGTTATTCTTATAGAGCTTTGCATAGAGCTCGTAGCGATGGAGCGGGAATACTAACTTCGGTAGCAGATGTGAGCCTGAAGCTTATTACATGTTTCACCAGATGTTTCATTTATCTTTAGGGCAACCTTCTGGTTTGTTTTTTATATCAAACACTGCAAGAAATAAAATTCAGAATGTATTTTAAACATGTTATGGGTATTGGGAGATAAAGGAATCCTTTTATAACCTGAGGAAGCATTGTCATGTCTCATTTTAAATATATTTTTCTTTCAAGCTGTGTGTCAGCAAGGTACTTTGTAAGTGCATGCATTGATCCAGTTTGATTTACACTAAGATTGCTTTTTAAAGGTAATACAACCCTAAACTGAGCAGATTTGTTTATGTAAGCTCAATGTCTACTTTTATATTTCTTTATTAATAGGTCCTGTGATTTAATATCTGATGTATTTGCTGTTCAAATAACCTTTTGATTGAAGAAGCCTTGATGTTTTCAGTAATAATTGTGTCTCAATGAGAGATCCCTTAGACAGGAGGGTTCATTTGGTAGTTGTGGAAGGATATTGATCTTTGGGCTGCTTCTGTGGCTCGCTGGTTTTGTTTTTGCACATTGGCCATTACCACTGTGCAGATAAGGAGGTCAGAAATTCAACTGTGTTCCAGCAGCTGCTCATGTGCTTAAAGCTGTGCTGTCCTTGATGTGCTTTAGTTATTGGATAGTCCTAAAGCTGATGTGAGTTTGCTGTCTGTTAATTAAAGTTTTAGTACTTTAGTTCAGTAGTATAACAAAACCATATTTTTCAAGGTCTTACCAGTGAAAGTTGCAGGGGACAGCCAGTGAAGTATCTGTGAAGTCTGTCTAGTGATTTTGCTCATGAAGCACACTTCATGGTGTTGCTCATCAGGTTCCATCTCTGCCTTCTGCTTTCTCTGTCTTCACCATATCTTACCAAAAAAACCCAAACCAAAACAAAACCCTAAACAACCCCTCCACAAAAAAACAACAACAAAACCCCCCAAACAAACCAAACCCCCCAAAAAAACCAGACCAAAACAAAACCCCAAACAACCCCTCCCCAAAACAACAACAACAACAAAACCCCCAAACCAAACCCAACCCCCCCAAAAACCCAAACCAAACCAAAACCCCAAACAACCCCCAAGAAACAACAACAAAAAAACCCAAACCAAAACAACCCCCCAAAAAAACCCAAACCAAACCAAAAACCCAAACAAAAAAGAGTGCATTTTTCATCTTCGTCTGGAAGGTAGGTAAGAGCCAAGTAAACACTTAAATCTGACTGTATTACACTTGAGTTCTGGAAAAAGCTGTCAGACTTTGCAAAATCAAACAAAGACTGAGTGCGATTCTTGCACTTGAAATGCAGCATTGGAAAACAAGTTCTTTATTGCTCTTGTCCTTGAAAGAAGTTTTTGAACTCTTTTGTAACATGGAGCAGGTCTTAACAAAGACTATTCTGTGTACATGCACTTCCATTTGTGGATCTCTCCTTTGTGCTGTGTAAAAGTCTCTTCCCCTTTGGGACTTAATTACATAGCCTGCTTGTAACAGTTACAATTGCTTACATAGAAAAGTAATACGGGGAGAGTATTTCATGTATTTATAGCTATCACTTAAAACAACAGCTGGCTACCAGAGTCATTGTGATGTGATTCAGCAGTTGCTCTCCAAAACACAACTTGGAAGTCTATTTTGAAGGCTAATGGACATAGCATTAAGTCTGGGGTAGGTTTTCTGTTCCTCCTCATTCTTCCAAAGTAAGAAAGGAGGCCTTGAGGCTCAACTTGCATTGCTGTGTGGCTTTGTGGGGATAGAGGAGAAGAGAGAATGTTGCTTGGGCTCTGCTTTTCCTTTAAAAGAAAACAGTGGAATGGGGGAAGTTTCAGTTGTGTTGGCATGGTTATATAGCTAATTTAGCCAGTTGCCTAAAAGTCTCACTGAAGAGTTGTCCATTGCAGGAATGGTATCACTTACTGTGGACCGAGTTATGCTGGGTCCCTGGTGGAAGTCTGGATTTGGGGAATCATTGCAGATTCAGCTCTCCCACACTGAGGTTTTGGTAGTGCAGTTGTCAGTTTGCTGAGTGTTTCTGACTCGCAAGACTCTGGTGAGGCCATTTTCCCCGCGGAATCTTCTCTTCTAGCAAAGGAGTGGGCCACTGTTTCCAAGACCCCTCAGCTCTAAATGTAAAAATTTAAGAAAGGTTATTTGCATGAAAGCAGACTTAGATTCTTAAGCTAAACAATAGCTGAAACTATTTACTACGGAGGAAAAAAAGTGTTCTTTTATTATGCTACCAACTAAAATAGTCTGTTTGGTGTTTATTGTTAAGGACTCTGCACACACCACAAGCTCTGTGTCTACGTGGATATATGAGTGCTCTCTAATAAGCATGCTGTGGCACACAGTCTTCCTACAGAAAGAAGGAATTTTTAGTTATTTTCAGTCCCCTGAGTATATTCTTGTGATAAAATATGGAGGAGCTATTAGAAACACAGATTGCAGTTTTTAAGTAGCTGTTTGGAGACTCTGGGGATGGTATAAACATCCTTCTTAGGAGGCATAGAAAACCTGACAAAGTTTTCAGTATTTCCTACTGGCTCCTGATTCTATGGTTGTGATACATAAAAGTAACATAAATTGGGAAGTTTAAAATAGTTATTTTAAGTGAACAGAAATTGAGCTTAATCTTAATTATCATCTTTCCAGATACTTGAAAGTTGTCACTGTTCAGGTCATTAAACTTCTGTTGTTCTCAACTGTTTTCTGAATGTCTATCTGTGGCATGTAAATTTTTGGTTTTCAGTGACATGCTTCAGAAAACAGCATTCCTTGTAGTATTTTGCAGAGAAGAGATCTTCAACATCTCATATTCTGATTATAGCATTATTTAAGACAATTTACTGAGTTGGTCTGCAAAAGTATTTCTCAATCTTCTGGATTTACATGCACTTTTAAACAGAGATCATGGTCCGTGTGTTAAGATGCTTTTGGATTTGTATTTCTTTCTGCCATGTTTCCCCATCTGTTGAACAAAATGAATTCTCTAGGCCTTTCTTTTCAAGTCCTCTTGACATTGCAGCTCAGTGTTATTCAGTGCTTGGCTTTGTTTCCTTTCTGTCCTTTGACAGTCCTGTGTTTTCATGTTTGCTTACCGTATTGAACTGCAGTCGCAAATCTAAGCACAGTTTGTGAAGCAAAATATTTTTGGACTGGCTCAGCCATGTTAATTTTTTTGAAACCATTTCTGTTGTATTTTTGACATTCAATGAGAGTGGCTAAAATAAATATAGACTGTGGCTGCTAACCAGAGATTTTTGTACCTATTGTGACTAGTGCCTTGTTTGCATTTGAAAAAGTATTTAGGTTGAATCCTTTGAGAATTATATAGTGCTCTGCATAATTGCTTTTAAAGTTTTCAATAACTAACAAAAAAAGATGAATGCAAAATGAAAAGAAATGCTTTTGAAACACAAAATGTCTCCTTTGAAATTTCACACTATTGTTGTTTGTTTCTAAAAGCTTGTATTTTACTCAAACCCAACTTAGATTACTTAAATTGCCATCGTTTTGTGTATGTATGTAGCAGAACTTTGGGGAACTTGGCCCCCTTGAATAAAAACAGAAAGAAAAAAGAAAAAAAGCCAACAAACAAACAAGTAAACTAACTAATAGTATTTTGTCTGACTTGAATTAAGGTTTGGTGGTTTTGTGATTATTTGTTTCTTTACCATATTCTAACTTAAGCAATCGTTTGCAGTCATAGAATCACTGAATAGCTCATGTTGGAAGGGATGTGTTGAGGTCTCTGCTCCAATATCTCTGTTCAAAGCAAGGCCAGCTAGAGCAGGTTGCTTAAGGATTTATGCATTTGTTTTTTAATCATTTGTGAGGATGGAGGTTCCCCAGCTCTGGACAGCCTAATCTGAAGTTTGTCTCATCCTCACAGGAGAAAAAGAAAAAAGAAGGTGGTTTTTCCTATATTTAAGATGAATTTCCTGTGCCCATTACCTCTAATTCTGTCTTTGAGCACCATTGAGAGGAGTCCAGTTCTTCCTTCTTTGTATCCCTGTCCCATCCCTGCTTAAGTATTTATGCATGTGATTGAAATTCCCTGGAGTCTTCTCTTCTCCAGACTAAACAGCCTCAACACTCTCAGCCTCTCCTTTTTGGACAGATGTCCCCATCGCAAGTCATCTTCATGGTCTGTTGCTGAACTCTGTCCAGTAAGTTCTCTCTTGTCCTGGGGATCCTAACACTGGACACAGCACCCCAAATGCCTGCAACCAGTGCCCCTTGACCTCCTGGTAATGCTTTGTTTAGTGCAGCCTAGGAGGCTGTTGGCCTTTGCTGCAAGGGTATTTTGCTGGCTCATGGTCAGCACGGTGTCCACGAGGATCCCCAGGGTCTTTTCTGCAGTTTCTTTCCAGCCGGTCAGCTTCAGCATGTGCCTGGTGCCTGCAGTTAATTCCTTCTCAGAAGCAGACTTTGCATTTCCCGTTGCTGACTTTCGAGGTTCGTTGCAGATTGTTTCTCAGGTCTGTTGAAGCCTCTCTGGCTGTCAGCACAAATCCCTGGTGTATCATCTACTCCTCCTGGCTTTATAGCAGCTCAGACCTATTGAGGGTGCACACTGTCCTATCATCCAGGTCATTAAAGAATATTACAGGTGAGTATTGGACCTGTTACTGACTCCTGGGGCACACCACTAGAGACTGGCCTCTGATGGACTTCGTGCTGCTGATCCTGCATACCTCGTCATTGTGGTTTTTATCTGCAGTCTTTTTGGATAGTATTAATCTTGATGAACTTTTTTTCCTTCAGGTTTAATTCAGGTTTATAAATACAATTTAGTTATGAAAGCATTTTGGCAGTCAGTGAAATATAGGTTAGCACCAAGGGATTCAGTGATTCATCTTTTCCTCAAACATGGCAGTTTTGCTTTGGAGCTGTATTCAGAGTAAATAGTAAATGCTGTCCCAAGGGTTTATAATCTTCAGAGAAGAAACAGGAATGGAAAGAATTGACTTGTACAGCCCTCATCAGGTGGTCCTTCAGCTGAGTGAGGAGTGGAAGTGCAGCCTCTTGCCTCCAGCTTTGATGTTCTGTACATTACACTGCTTTTTCTCTTGTTAGAGAATTGATTACAGGTGATCTGTCCCCCTGCTTCCCACCTTTGTTTCTCATGTACAAAACCTACTTTAAGTTTATAACTTCCTCCTTGGCACAGTACACTTCTGCCTGTTTAAACAAGGTGTGAGTTTAGTTCTTGGCCACTTTAAAAGAACAATCCACATAGATATGAAAGCTGCAAGTGCTGTGTTGCTGAAACACTAGCTTTGGCTTGCAGAATCCTGCCATATGATGTTACAAGCCCTAGAAAGGGGAGAAATTCACCCTAACTGTCTTGTGTAGCTTGATCTAAAAGCCACAAGCTCTATTTTCTAAATCTTAATATTCTTAAGCTGTTGAGGTTTTTTGTTTTGTTTAAATTATTTGGTATCTTTTCAACATAAAGCTTGATCTCAACTTGTTAGATGCCAGAGACTGATTATGAGAAGGCATGACTGTCTTTCACCTCAAATATCTAACCACTTCTGGTTTTATTGTTCCTCTTACTGGCTTGGGGAAAAGACTTTTTTGAAACTGGCCTGAATTCATTGTTTCTCTGAGGACAAATTGAAGAAGTTACACTAAGAGACTTGCTTTAGGAACTCTACTGAGTAATACCAATGGTAATGTCATTCAGCAGAAAATGTGCAGTGTTGTAGTCCCTACTTGCAACACTATGACACAGTGAGATAAGAAATTCTTGTTTTGGAGAGTGGTGGGAATTAATAAGCTGGATTTTTTTTTTCCCCATTCCCACCCCCTTCCCCCCCTTTTTTTTTTTGGAGTGGGGAGAGTAGAGACAAACCATGTAGTACTGTGAACAAACACATGCTGTTGGGCTTCTGCGTGGTGTTTGCTGCCGAGAAGTTACCTTTCCACTACTTACTGTTGAACTTGCTTTATTCACAACACCATTTACAATGGTATGCATTTTTTGTTCTTGGTTAAATGCATATTTAAATGGGGGAGGAGAGGTGTTTTTGTATATTCTCTCTCCTCCTCTTCATCCCCTTCCTGTATATGTGTGCGTATAAGTGAAAACTAGGAAGCAGTAAGTGATGATGAGAAATCTGATTTCCTTAAGAAGAAAATGGGCTCTGTAGGAGACTCTTCTGAAGTCTAGATCCACTGTGTTCATCACTGTGACTGAGCTGATGGACTAGAGAGCACAGGTATTCAGATTGTCCAAAACAAGACTGAAAATCTGATACAAGAAGTAGTTTTGCTATATGGAGAAAGTTAATGCATCAGAACAGTTGGGCTGGATTGATCGTGGCCAGTTGGAATGTCATTTAGGTGGATCTGATTTTACTTTCTTTGCATCTATGTGGAAAGCCTCTGAAGACTAAACAGTGCTTAAGTACTTCAGTAGATTCTTGTGTGTTAAAACAAGGACTGTCATTTCCTCTTCAAAAGTGTGGCATGCTAGATTGTATTTATATTCCCCAGACTGAGTGTTCTGGTAGAAAGGTGGTGGGAACTGAAAAAGAAAAAAAATCAGAAATAATTGCTTTCATGGTTCTTGCATCAAAATCATGTAGTTGCTGCCAGTGAGCCTGTTGAAACTACCTGCCGGCTTTCTATGGTAACTGTTGTGTGATGGGTTGAAATTCACCCACCTCCCCCGCCCCCGACCCCCAGCATTAAATTTGCCAGACCGGCTCAGTATGAAGCAAATGGACGCTGTATTTACAAGCAAAACTACACTCTACAATGGAATGCAATGAATATGTACAAAATATACAGGATTCACAGGATTTACAGATATTTACAAACAACAGGAAAACCCCCCTTGTCAAAAAAAGACCAGGGAAGCCATTCCATTGCTCTCCCGCCCCCTGTCCCAAAAAGAGAAAGGAGCAGAGAGAAAGCAGTGGTTAGACTTAACCAAAATAATGCAGCCAAGGGCAGCCAGAAGCAGGTTAATCTCTCCCGAGTGAAGCAAGCAGAGAAGAGATCAGAAAGAGAAAGAATTGTTTTGGTACAGCCAGTCTTATAACAGATATTTCTCTAATGAATTTGTTTAGAATTATCTTTAGTTTTTCTTTTTACCCCCAGTAGTGATTTATTCACTTTTTTGTTTTACTTTTCTGCTCACAATCTGTAACGAAATTTTAAAGGCATAGCCTAAAACCACCAGACTGTTGTAAACTGCAAACCCTGTGCTGAAGTATCATAGTGGAGTTAGGTGGAAATCTGTGTTATGCCTGAAACTGTGCACTTTCAAAGCTTTATGTACTTCAGTGCAAGTGTTGCACTAATTAAATGTTGCACATGCTACTTAATAACTGCAGCAGTCATGTAAGGAAACAGTACGGATGTGATGTTCTCAAACATTCCTGAGTTGGAGTTGGCATAAAAACAAGGTTTCATCTAATGAAGCGTAACATACTTCCTCAACTGGTTAGCTCCAGAATTTTTAACACATTGCTTTACTTCTGACATCAATGCTTATCTGTATAGGATGAGATCTGTTGAAAATTTGTTCCATCAGTTCTGGATGATGATTTTCTGATCGGAATGTCATGTATTGTAAGCTCTTGCTGCCTGCTGTCCTCCATGGCCACTAAAATTTTTCATCTTCAATACCCTGCTAATGCTGCCATATGTTATGTTGACATTTACATTATATGATTTGGCTTCAGGAATTCAAGGAGGCTGGCTTTCACATGCAGGAAAGGACTGCCTCTATTGGAATTTTATTTAAGCTACAGCCAAAACGTTCCAAAATGATTCGAAAATGTCTTGTCATCTAATTGCAATAATTTTGGAATCCTTTGAGCCAATTCTCTCACAAGGTTTGAACCACTGGTCCTACTCTTCCTCAAAACCTGGATGTTTTTCTTCAGGCTCCCTAGAAAATATTACCCAGTCTTCTACTCATGAGCCCACCTCCAGTAAGTTTCCTTCATGTTATTTCACAAGCTCTAAAGTATCCCGAGAGAACTGAGAACATCTCTTGGTAACCAACGTTCTACCATAACATTCTAGTGTAGCATGTATCCCTTGTGAATATTTTATTTTATTTATTCTATTTTATTTTGTTTTTTAAAAAAGAGTTATTTCAGTACTCAGTTCTGGCTGTCATTAGTCATCAGCTCAGTATGGGTCTGCAGCCTCTAGATATGCAAAATAAACCTTTCACTTCATCAATGGAAATGTTCAGGTGGAGAGGTTGTTTAGCTATCCTTTCAGAAACCTGCATGTTAAGCAGTTTTTATGCTAGCACTGGAATATGAAAAGTTGATTTCTCCCCTGTTTTTCAAAGAATTGCCCAGTGATAATAAGTGGTATTGCCTGTGCATATCTCCTATGTAGTGTTTGAATCCGTAGCTCAAGGACTAAACCAAGAGGGAACCTGTCACTCTCAGATCTTTCTGTATGCAAGCTAAAGAAGGGTAAAGATTTTTCCTGAGGCAGGGACTGCAGGCAAGAGGACTTGATCAATTTTATCTGAAAGTTAGTGCTTGGAAAAGCAAATGGCTGACCTTGGATCTCATGATGGAGAGATGTTTTGTCATCTGTCTACTGGGTTGAACTCTGCTTGGATTCTGACTTACTTCTACCTTCTGTGAATTAAAGTTAGGTTGTTTGTAGCTTGAGGAGTTGGTTAACAGCAATGAGGAGCGCATGTAGACAGAAGTACAGCAGAGATCCAAGTGAAGCTTGGTGCTTTCATGCAGTTTAATCACTGATCTCTAAGCTGGTTGGATGGAATGTTTGAATCTGTCTTTGTGACATGGACAGTTAAATGGCTACCTGCTCAATGGGATGTGTTGCAGACACAGACATGGGTATTTAATACTAAGGCATCAGAAAACCACTTGCTTCCTTGTCTCTGGTAAGATAAAGATGGGTGTTTCAGCTTTAAGTAAGCTGTTGAAGACATCCCTCCTCTTCCCTCTACCCTGTGAGTTTTTGCAACACAAACAGTGAGAGAAGATACCCCAACTGTGAAGCATTACACCAGCACCACCCCCCACCCTGATATTTTTCTGCTTTTCTAGGGTAATTGGGGGACTTAAAAGTCCCCAAACCCCTTATATGAAATCATTATTGGTTTTCTTCAATTACTGAGAAGTTACTGATACAATAAGGCAGAGCTGAGATGCATACTGTATGACATTACTGATTTTCAAAGTGCATTGATTGCAAAGTTGTTTCTGTGTCAGTGTTTGTTGCCACTCTGCTCTCATTAAATAAGAAAGTCTGTGTTAAATTAAAAAATACATTAAAATGATCATGTCATTCATTAATCTTTGAACACCTCTATTTTTTCCCCAGATAATAACTTCTTTGAACACTTCTAAAATTGAAAATGTCATAAAAATTCATTAATCAGATTCATATTTATGTAGGAAAAGATTTGTGTTTTCACCATGTTCTGTGTTATGTGGGCCTAAGTGCTTTGTAACTTGTAGCACTAAGCTTGATATGTTGTTGATACTTTGTTAGTACTGCTAATACTTTGTAAAGAAAGTTTTTTAATCACAGAATTGTCAGGGTTGGGAGGGACCTCAAGGATCATCTAGTTCCAACCCCCCTGCCATGGGCAGGGACACTTTCCAGTAGATCAGGTTACCCAGAGCCACGTCCAGCCTGGGACAAAATTGGATAAAAATTTTGTAAGTAAAGGCTTCAAGGTGCTGAAGTTCATGGGAATGCATTCTTAATAGAATTTCATTAGGCATTTGATGTTTATTAGGAAATGAGATAGCATCTCATCCTTTTACAAGGAAAGCAAGAATTGAGTTGCCCAGCTGGCATTTTTAGTAGTATAATTTATTGCTGTCATGACAGTGTAGGCTGACTGAAACTTTTTTTCCTGATAAAGATTTTAATCTTGTATCAAATCCATCTTCAGTCAACGTAAAAATAGTTGTGTAGTGATCCAAATTGATGCTTAGATAGGGATAATGTTTACCTGCTGTATAGGAGGAGATCGAGGATTAAGTGTTGAGTTTGTATAAGATACTGCGAAGAATGAGTTTTCTGTACAAATGCCAAGAAAACTACTCCAAATATTTGACAGGAAGTCTTCAAACTGTGCTGCATTTTCTTCTGGTCTTTGCTCCTTCAAGATCATTGTCAACAAAATAGTGAAATTACTGCTTGGTTTTATCCTTAATTTCAAGATGCTTAATGTAAAATATATTTCTGAATTGTTTAGAGGCCCCAAGTGTTTTGTTATTTCTAGAAGATAATATACTGCTTTTATCCTTTGGAATAATGCAGCATACCTTAGAAGACAATTTGGCAAGTTATCTTGGCAGCCTTGTTAATCTTCTTTAGACTATTCTGGGGGCTCAGGTGTGTTTATTTTAAAGCAGTACAAGTTTCTGTTATCTTGAGGTGCATTAGAGAATGGTATGGTCAGTGAAATTTATTCGGTTTGTCCAAAGGCTTATCTGAGTGCATGTTCACGATATGATAGCTTGAGTGGTTTGGTTACCTCCTAATTCAGTGATTGTGTGCTTAGACCAGAGCCCCAAGCTCGCAGTCAGAAAACACTGGGAGAGTGCCAGCACATGTGCAGGATGTGGTGTGCTTCCACTTGCTGCTTTCCTGTTGTCCTGTCACGCACATCCCTATGCTCCCCATTGCCTTGTGTTACTCTTGGCTGAAAACTTGTCTTCATCCTCCTTTACTCCCACTAGCAACAGAGCTGTGCTTTCCCACCTTGCCCTGGTGCCAGCCCATGGTTTGAAGCCATCTCTGTAAAGCAACAAGGTGGTGATGGGCAGTTACTGCCTACTTTGCTGTGTACAGAGCAGTTACCTTTGCCTGTACTGCCAAGCCACTAGTCATCAGCTCTGATGGAGACATGCACTTACCTCTTGGGTAAGTATCTCCAGAGAGAAGCATTCTAAATGTGTTGGTTTATTTTTGTTATGTCCCTGTTGCTTTTCACTGGTTACACTGCTGCTTGTGGTACTTTCTATGAGTGTCCCATACTTTTTCTTTAGAGCACAATATCACACAGGGATAGTAAATGTTAGCAAAACTAACACTTGAGTTGTAATGGAGGTTAAAAGTGAAGGAGTTCACTGAGCATACACAGCAAATAGTTACTTTAGTGTTTTCCCCTTTCTGTTTGTCCCCTTCTTTCTCATAAAATGAAGAAGTTTTTGCTTTAGAAAGCATTGAGTCACTAGCAAAGCCATGTTTGCTGCAGTGAGTATCTACTCATGAGAGGCAGTTGGGCTTGCTCTTACTAGAGTAGTGGCATTGATGGCATAGATGGTCATGGTTATGCAGATTTGCTTCCAGTTTATCCCATAGTCTATAAAGAAGATGCAGATTTGTCAAGTGTGCTTTTCAGATGGTGTGCAGTTTTTCCACCACAGTTGCTAACTTACTAAAATACAACAATTCCTTAAATTTAATCTACTTTGGACAAATATTTTCTGCCCATTTTTTTCCATCCTTGAATTTATCAATTAAAACAGAGTTGAATTATGCCTTCTAACTCATGTTTGGTTTTATGTTATGATTGATTATAACTCCTGGATTTTTGCCTATTTTCAGGTGATTTCCTCCTCCCCCCCCACTCCCCCCTTCCAGTTACTCACAGTCCCTGGTCTGCTTAGCTTCCAAGTTTAGAGGAGATCAGGTGCTTTCAGCCCAGTACAGAAAAAGTGCATAAAATAGAGTACTGTTTTGTAACCCTGACTTGATATTTCAGAGGAGGAAATGAATATTATTGAGGAAGGCAATATTTATTTTTAATTTTTGTTTCTCTCTGAATAGGAGAATTGTTGAGTTACTGAGCTTGTGCATTTGTCCTGGGAGAAGTGTCAGGGGGTTGGATATAGATAAAAATCTGCAAGTATGTGCACCCACATGTTGCACACTTAAGCTTAAGAAGTATTTTTTACCAGTATCTAAAGGCTTTCTCAGATAAAGCTGTGAATTCTTCTTTCCCTTTGACCATCCTTTTTCTTGTAATTTAAAACCAGAGTAAGTTGGTTGTGGTACTAATTATATTTCTATCATCACAACTGGAATTATTATCAGTAGGTGCAGTTGTTGTGATTCATACTTTTTTAGACAATTAATTGAGATGTGTGTATGGAGGGAAACAAATTAATCCGTTGTCTCTGTAATGCTCTGTGCTTAATTAAATAAATCAATTTTCCTTCTTTTCAAATGCATACTATGGTTCCTTGAACTAGCATCTGCTGAGTTGTTTTAGTCATTGAAGATACTGTCTGAATCATACTTGTGGTTTGGCACAGCTTAATATGTATAGGGAAAACTGAATTTTTTGCGCTGCTAAAACGTACCATGTAGTGTGTAGCACTTGTTCAGTACACATGCTACCACAAAAAGGCAAATTACTGCCTTGAAAATACTATCCCCATTAGTAGTGGTGCTATGATGGAACATTTAACTATTTTTTGACATAGTTTGACCAGAACAATCAAAATTTGCCACGTTCATGTTGCCAAATAAATTCAGAGGACTGTTAGCAGGGAGGCTGGATGCTGCTTCTTCTGATGGACTTCTGTGTCCCTTGGAAAGTATGCCCAGTCTTGAGTAAATTTGGCTTAGTGACAGCCCCATGTTCATCAGTCTTCTGGATGCCCAAGATTCTGCAAGCAAATAATACTCATCCTGTTGTCAGTGGAAGAGGAGTAGAAGTCAACCTAGTCCTTGAATCAGTGACCTGCTCTCATGAAAATGTGTAACTTTTGCTGTTTGAGTTCATCGTTTAAGGATGAATATGTGAAATGTGAGTCAGGATAAATACTTAAGTGTGAAATCCCAACTGAAGGCTCTGTAGACGTGATGCATAGTGTAGAGTTTGTTGTTAGCTCCTTTCGTAGTGCTGTTTGCAGTGTACACCGCAGCCAGGTGGGTCAGCAGCAATGCAAAACCCGCCTGTGATGTGTGACGCTGTGTGTGAAGTTGTTCTGCTTTGGGGCTTGGCTTTTTAGGAGACATTTTGGTTGTTGCTTTTAAAATTGAATTTCTTCAGGCCTATCAACTTTAAAATGTATTTTGGAAATTAAGACTTTGAGCGCCTCTGAAGTGCCATCAAATGTATTGCCTCCAGGCCGTCTTTGATCAGCATTTCACATGTCATAATATTTACCAGCAGTCTGACTGTGGCCAGGCTGAAATGCATCTCCTCGGATGGCAACAGTGACTATTTAAGGACTAAATGTTGGCAACGGGATTTTTATGGTTTGTTTATAAAGAAATAAAAATATTACAGTTGCAGTGACAAGTAAACTTGCATTATGTATAGATTACTGCAAGAATACTTCTGTTGGAATTGTTTTGGAATGAAGCTGTCATTTCAAGAAGGATGTGAATTTGACAGTTATTTGTAAAGTCTGGTGTCTTAGATTTGTTTAGATTTCAGAATCATCACATGGACTTGTTAAATTTGTTTACCTTTTTTTTTTTTTCAGTACCTCAGTTGATTGGACCTATTCTTAAGTTAGGTTTTCAAATACTGACCAAGGATATTTTAAGGTGTTTAGAGAGCATGAATGAGTTGTCCCAGTGTTTAAACAGATCATCACATTAGTGTTCAATTCCTGGCCTTGTCTCTGGCTTAGTTTGGATAGGTTGCTCTCTGGCCTAGTTTGGATAGGTTGCTTTCTTATTGGTAAGGCAGCTTGTATACCTTGTATATGTTAAAACCCAGTTAGAGTTTCTATTGTATTTAGTACTTTTTAGGAAAGGGGAAAAAAAATGTTTACATTGTCTTAGTATTTGTGTTATTCTTTTGCAACAAGTTTGTTTAAACATAATTGAATTCAGGGGAGAAAAAAATCCCACAAAATTATTGTAGTAGGATTTACTGTTTCAGTCAAGGTATTCTCTTAGTAGAAATTCACAAAAGTCAGTCATATGCAAGCAAAACACCCACACTGTATAGTTTTGCACTTTTTCTGCTTTAGGTGAATTATAGTAACACTTCATAGCTGTATTAATCTCTCTCATTAGTTTGCAACAGAAAAATTGACCTTTTAGAGGGAGGCTTAAAAAAAAATTAGTAACAAAAGAGACAATCTTCTGTTCAAAAGAAGTTCACCTTTGGAGAGATGCTCAGGAGACAGAGGTGGCTCACAAGACAGAGACTGTGTGTTCTCAATGCAAGAAGCACACTGAGAAGTGCAAGCATGACTGTTGGCGTTCCTGAACAAATAATTTACTGTCTGTTCCCCCACTCTTTTCCTTCTACACCTCAGTTCTGGGCACCATCAGACTTTGTGGCACCTTTTAGTGGTACCTTTGCAATGTGGCATAGGGAGGACTGTGATTGGAAGCAGGGAACTCTTTAGAAGTGCATGGCTATCCAATGTCCAAGCTGACTGAGGAGTAGGTAGAAGGAGAAGGTTGTTGCATAGTTGGTGTTTAAATTCTAGGTAAAAAGGTGGTGTTTTCTAGACTGGGCAAAAGATGTAAAGTTACAGCAGTAATAATATCAACAAAAGCAACGGGCGGCTGTTAGCCATTTGTGCAAGTTGGCAGCTTGTTTGAGCTATCTAGCTACTAATACATGTTATAAAATATATATGTTTAGTTAAAACAGTTTCCATTTCTCCCTGGTGGAGACTGCATCATGTTTTAATTTCTGCAGTTGTTTTCCCAAAGCAGAGATGTTAACTATTGATGTTTTATTGGTTCTTTGAGACTTTTTCTGCTGTTGCCTTCATTATCATCTAACTGCTAACAGTCATGAGAGGAGGAATTGCTGACTTGAAATCTGGATGGTTTTCAGTGAATCATTTCTCTTCTAGGCCCTGTCACTTACACTTGTGTTCAGTTACATAGTGCTGGTTGTCCCGTGTTTAAGAAAAGTAGTTGTCCTGGAGCCTAGTTACCAACAGTTACCTGTCAGATGAAGACTTTGAAGGGCATGATATACTTTTGTATGGGTCTACAAAAGATCTGGATGTTTTTGTAGGATAATCCCTCTTTAATACTGTGCCTCTTCAGGGAGAAATGACCTGAATGGGTCACCCACATGATTTCGTAGGAATATATTAGTAGCTCCCCATCATTTCACGATGACTGCTGCTGTCAGTATCCTCAGTTACAGGAGATTTGCCTCTGCAAGGAGCAGTCTAGCTCAGCTATCTAAAAGCTCACATGTAACTTCATTCTCAAAAAATGTTCTATCTCTTTCAGCTGCTTTGGAAAATCTCTTTCTAGTTTTTCCTTTTCACTACTTCATTTGACTAGAAAGGATCTAACCATAATTTCACATCTTAGCATGTTGTAGCACGTCATGTCAAAAGCAAGCATTTTTGAAAAGCAAGATATCTTTGAAAAACCTCCTTTAACCAAAAAAAGTTTATTTCAGCTCCACTTAATAAATGGATCATAAGCTTTTTCAATTCAAAATCATGGTCACAGTGGGACTTTTTAAAGTTTGTTCTGGAGGGAGGTCTGTGTTCTTTGTTTTAATGGATAAATTCAGAAAGTTAGTATCTTCCCCACCCCTCCTGCAAACAACATTTTGTTGAAGTTTAAAGACTGAGCTTCTGTGACAAGCTAAATCTTTGCTGTGCTTTTGTGAGAAATGTTGAGATGCTATCTGCTAAATCACAGGGGCTGCTGTGTAAGCACTGTCCTTCAAACTGGCCAGTAAATCTAGACTTGTGCAGTGAAAGTGGGATTAAAATTCATTTTGATCTGGCTAGGGGAGAGATTTTCAAACTGACTTTGAAAGAATTATTTGATCAGTTGTACTTAGCTGTGTGCCCTGGAGCATGTAGAGGCACCTTGGTTTAGAGATAGCCAAGTGGTGGAGGCCTTTTCTTTGCTTGCAGTGTGTCATGGGATTTCAGACTGTAGCCTGGATGCTTTTACTGTATGAGTTTTGAGGTGCTGTATTATCATGGTATTTTGGATGAAACACAAATTGCAGGTCATTTATACTAAGACATTATGAAATAGAATGCAAGCACCAACATGCTGATGAAAAAAAGTCTTCAAGGGCTTATATAAGTGTACATGGCTTACATTAAAAATAGTAAGGTATGGCAGTTTAATAACAAGAGCCAGCAGACTGCAGAATGTAGTTTGTGCTATAAGGGTGGTAAGTTGGAAAAATATTTGTGGAATCACAAAAAATATCTCCTCATATCTTTAAAGAATATGGATGGATTTTCTTTTTTTTCCTTCTCTTGAAAGGACATGAAGTAGGATCTGAAAAGAAAGCACATTCTGTCCTCTAAATTACTTGATATTGCTTCATTTCATAATGAATATCATATTTTCATCTGTGCAAGGAGAAGAAGCTTTGAAAAAATTAGCAAAAGTGAGTGCATAGGAGGAGGCTGGTTTTTATCTTGGTGAATTTTGCAGCTGCAGACAGAATCTAAGGGTTGTGTAGTATTGCTGCATTTGATTTCCTATCAGGTGGCTGCAAGCATTGGTTCGTCTGATAATCGCACTGAAATCTCTGTTTCCTTAAATTTAACCAGCAGGCACAGTCTGTTTAAAAGGTCTGATAAGTGATCAGGTGTGTTGATCTGCTCAATGGGATTATGTTAAATGTTCCTGAGTACAGTTCTATTCTCTCAAGGCAATCTGCTTGAATGAGGCATATTAGAATCAGAATTGATTTGTTGGTATAATGAAGCATTACAGCTGTTGATGTATTAAAAAAATGAATGACATAAAATGTTTTCTACTATCTGAGGGAACTTTCTGTATACCAATGTATCATGTAGAATATATGCACACATGTGTATTTGTGTATATCTAAAAAGGTGAAACAGTATTGAAAATTTGAAGGTAAATGCAGTCAGAACTACCTGCCAACTATAGCTGGTCCCCACACTGATACTGAAAATGTAGTTATGCAAGATGTTACTGCTTAATGGCACTCAATATCAGAAGTTTCTTTATCAACAAGCAAGGTACCACACACTGTAAATGACATGTAACAGTTTGTTGATCAGTTCAGTAGTTAATTGCAGCTGAAGAACATTTGCTTACCTAGGCTGGTCTTACTCTCATTCTTTGAGGGAGCTGTGGATTTTAATGAAGACAGCCTAGCAGTGAATAAACAACCTTCTATGCAGTTGTGAAAAAACAAAACCTCCAAACCAAAATACAATTCACTCATTTAATACCTAGCTCTCTCTTGAAATAGTGCAGATTGTGTAAGTGTACTGTTTTTTTAACATGCTTTTTATTTAATCTAGTTCAATACCAGATGGAAATGATGCGAAGCCTTCGCCATGTAAACATTGATCATCTTCACGTTGGCTGGTACCAGTCCACGTACTACGGCTCTTTTGTCACCCGTGCCCTCCTGGACTCCCAGTTCAGTTACCAGCATGCAATTGAGGAGTCTGTAGTTCTCATTTACGGTTAGTATGAGGTTTCCTTTATTATTCTTTTCCCCTCTTAATATTATTACTACTATTTTTGTATTCTCTCTTTTGCCTGTAAGAGTAGCCTGGCAGGCCTTTTCGAGTAAATACCAACCCTGTGTCTACAGCAGCCTCAGCAGCAGCTAAGTCTAGACAGGGTTTCCTTCTTTCTGTTTATTTTTCTTGCTATCAGAGCCCTGATGTGTACGTTTTGGAATGCTGGAGTAGCTGCTTCATTTTTATTCCTTCATCTCCCCTCCCTCGTCGAAGGGGTGGTGGAACTCGACCAGATGTCTAACAAACCCCGCTTGCTAGCGTGTCTGGCTCTGTACGTGACTGACCAATCATCGCACGACTTGCCAAGTTTTTTTTTATACCTCTGACAGAAGCATACAAAACCTGGACTGTTTCTTAGCACAAAGATTTTTTTCTTTTCTGCCTATTTAATGGTGTTTCCTCAAGCTCTCCAGACCAGATGTTCTGTGCTGTATCAGAACCGTAGGCAATTTAACAGCTTTATAGCCTCCCCCTCCCCAAACACTCACAGTTTGCCATATCTGGCAGACTTGCATATAGTTTCCAGCTGAGAAGTAAATGTAACGTCCTGAGTATCTGTCAGAAAAAATACTAATGAATACGATCAATCTTATGAGCTGCCCCAAAATTGTTTCAGTATGTTAACAATTGGATTACAGTAAAGAACAAGTTGTTAAAGTATACTTATATTGGCTGGAAACATTGCATCATCAGACCTTGATGAATTTTCCACTTGTTTCAGTCTATTTTGGTTTTCATTTTATCACCAATTGCTAAAAGTTTTACTGTGTTAAGTTTCAGACAACATGAATGTTAACACAGCTTTTATTCTCCTGTTGGCATGCTCCAGCCGTTATCGTGCTGCAAGTGTTAAGCTTCTTTGTCCTAGGAATGTAACAGTTTGTTTAGAAAACTTCCCCCTAAATTCAGTAGAGTATGTCAAGGCAAAACTAATCATTTATATACCACTTACATTGTTATGCACGTAGCAGCAGGGCAACTTGATCTGAATTAGCTCCTTTGCTACTCTGACATTACTTTCCCCCCCATTTTTGTTGCTATTGTATAAGGTAGTTTAATGAATATTTTAATTTACAGCAGGGAGAAAAAGTCTTTATTTAAGCCTGGTAGCTCTTACACACATTCTGTGGATAGTTCATATGAAAAGAAAACAAAATGAATGGGAAAATTATGTTGTGAGTAGAATGGGTCTAGGTCCCCCAATGTTCTCCAACTTAAGCTTATTAATTACTTCACTGTACATAGTTGGATGTGTTTTACATTTCAGTACAATAGATTTACATCTGCTATAATGTCTTTTCTGTGTTGGTTGTCTTAACTTTTTTAGTAGGACTACTGAGATATTTTCCTACTGTTCATGTCATTCAAGGCAGTCTGGGCTTAGTAATAATATGCTTCCTTCATTTTTAATAATAGATCCCATTAAGACTGCTCAGGGGTCTTTGTCACTCAAGGCATACAGGCTGACTCCCAAACTGATGGAAGTCTGCAAAGAAAAAGACTTCTCTCCAGAAGCGTAAGTAACTTAAAAGAGTGTTTCCTTGTAGGCTTTGCTGAAGTGCTTGGGAGTCAGAGTGGTGCATGGAATGATGAAATACTGTGTTTTAAAATCTGTTGTAATAGTATGTGCTAGGGAAACTGGATATGTATGGATAATGATAGATATATATACTGATACAGTGGGCTGAGAAGGCATAGAAGTCTGTCTTTGGACACCTAAATAAGGGCTGAGGTGATGGAAGTTGAACTGATTTTGGAGATGGTCGCTGGACTGGCTGTAAGGATTGTGGTGGAGATAGCTGTATCTGTGGAAAGAGTCAAAAATATAAAAAGAGAAATGGAGAAGAGGAAATAGTTGGTCTATCCTTAAGCTCATTTTTTTTTCCCAGAAGGAAAACTGATCAGGTATTCTGGAATAGCTGTTCTTCTCTATTTATTCCAAATTAACTCCCCCGTGTGGATACAATCTTCTGGAGTAAAGCAGGGTAATTACTCTGTTTCAAAAGATTAGCTGTTTATAGTAGATGGAGGCCTTAGCTGTCATCCTTTTCCTCAGATTGGCATTCAACAGCAAAAGCACAAGTATTTATTGAACTGCCTTTGTTGAGGAAAACCGGAATCATTTCATTGCGTGGTGCCTACACATAACATTTCCGTGATGAACAAACAAATCCATGCATAGTCAAGAAAAAAAGGGGAGGGCAGGGGGAAGGCAGAAGGCAAAAGCTTTTATTCAAAAATCCAATATGCATTGAGAATATGTTTTCTTGGAAATGTATAGATCATGCCTTTATTTCCAAATGTTTTTAAAAGTATTACCATCTATTTGATTATAAAGACATAGCAATAGCTTCGATTGTAGAATAAGAAAATATGTCCTGGAATGTTGTATTTTAACAGTTTTGTCAATCTAATTTTGCTCAGTAAAACTTTTAATTATTCAGCTATTTAGGGAACTTTTTCATTGTAGTAGTTAGGATTTTGAAGGTATTTGTGTCATGTGGTAACTAACTTTTCACTTCTGCTTAAAAAAAACCCCTGATGGCAGGGAAGGGGCAGAGTTAATCCTGTCAGTACAGTCTTTTGCGGCAGGCTTTTTCATGTAAGTAATGTATTAGCAAGCAAACTGACTGCTTGACTTTTGAGAGTTTTTCCTAGAGCAGCTTTTCCTTGTCTTTATAAACGTGAGGTTTTGCCATGCAAATGCTCTCTTACCAAAACTTGACTCGTGTTTGATTGTGGCACTATGGAAGGTTTTTACAAGATTGTCAATTGTTGGAACTACAATTCAACATCTGGTTACTTTAATAAATATTTTCAAACTTCATTTCTTTTTTTTTGCTTCCACAGCTTGAAAAAAGCCAATATTGCTTATGAAAACATGTTTGAAGAGGTGCCCATCGTAATTAAGAACTCATACCTTATCAATGTGATGTTGTGGGAACTAGAAAAGAAATCTGCAGTAGCCGATAGACATGAATTGCTCAGTCTGGCTAGCAGGTAAGTACTTGTTACAATAATGGATGTATTTTTATTCACTTTCCCAAACCACAGTTTAACACCTTGGGTGAAATCCCAGTCTTATTACAGTCCATGGAAGCTTTGCCTTGACTTATAATAGGGTTAAGACTTTACCCTTTCTGTTCTTCTGCTGAAGGAAAAACTGCATGGTAAAACTTCAACATTTAATTCAAGGACTAATCTCAGTCTGTCATTCCCATCTACTTGTTCTACTCTGCTAGCAGGAAGCATTTGAAAATGAAATGAAATGAAATCATAAAGCTCTATCAGAGAAACTGCCAGAAAGACTCAGACTGATTGCCGTAACAGCCTGCCTCCGTGATGTCAGAATCTGTTGAAAGAGTTTCTAGAATGAGCCTAACTTTGTCTAAGAGTAACTTTTTATTCTTGTAGCACTTTGCCCTGAAAAATACATTTGCAATAACAAAGTAGGCATGACTTGTAGCAGTACTACCAGAAATTTGGTGGTGCTTAAATCTCACACAGCAACTGTTCTGACAGCGAACTGGATTACTACTGGGCTGACCAAAATAACCCGACAGACAAAATGATGCAGTATTTTGTTGCATGTAGAAACTGGCACGTACTCACTAATAGGTTTTTGGGGTGTAACTTTTTTTCTTAGTGTGAAAGCACTGTCTCCCAAGATTCTGATTCCCTCTCACAGCCAGGTTAGCTGATTAGCTGAATACAAATAATTTCTTTTCTTTTTTCCTGCTTTCCAGTCCCCTTGCCTCACACCCCCCCACCCCTATGTAAGGCTGTTGTTAACGGACCCATATTGCTGGTCATCAGTGTATTGTCCGAGTTATCAGAACTTCTCCACTCTATTTTCTTTGCTTGAGCTTATGTGAATACACCAAAGGATAGATAGCTTTTAGAGAAATTGATCAAGAGGGCACAGGTACAGGGTTGAAACCTGGCAGGAAATTTACAAATGTTGCAAGAGATACCTGACAAACCTTTTGACTAAGTTGTGACTTTGCACCTTGGAATTAATGAAGTGAAGAATTTTTGCAGAGAAGTTCAGTCTCTGTGACTTTTCAGGCGTTGTGTCAGGCTCCTTGCTTGATCAAAGATCACAAAGCTTTTACCATCTGAGAGGGCAGGCACTGTATGTACAAGATGACAGTGATTCCTCGTAAGCTCTATCACTTCACTGTGAGCGGAGGACTGTGCTGAGAACACAGCAGGTTTCCAGGTGACCTGACATCATTGCCCTTGATGGTTTCTATGGTTTCAGTCCCATAAAACATGTTGAGATTACCCAGTACCCTGGATCCTAGCAGGGGCTGCTGCTAGTTGAGCGATACAATTCTGGAAATGGAAATTAATTTCTACAGATCACAAACCACAGTTGAATTTTTTCATCAGCTTTACACCTTATGTGATAACTGTTCCATGCCGCTGCCCTAATTCAAGATAAAAGATAAGAGCTGTACAAATTAATTTCCTTTCTAGAATGATGTTGTTAACAGCCTGGTGCAAGAGAGGCTTTTGTGTTGGTCTTCATATCAGTAAACAGGATTAGAAGTGAACAAGAAAAACACAAGCCCAAAAGAAAAAAGAGATCTTGTGTTTAGGAATCCTTTGCAACAGGAAAACAAAGGAGATTTTTTTTCTTGGTGCATCAAAGTTTCTTTTCAGTGGATGTTTTCATGGAGCAGTGCAGAACCGATGACACAGTTGGAACTGGATTTTTGATAAACCTGGTTAAAAGTGCCTTTTCAATTAAGTGTGTGTCTTTGAACTTACCCAGTTACTATCCCATGTAGTGGCAGAAATTTCTTGAGCTTATTGAAGTCTAGAATTTCCCACTAATGGGGGATTAATTAAATGGATTCATCAGTTTACAGAGGTATTTCTAAATTATGTCTTTCTTGGCAGCATTCTTCTCACTAACCTGTTTGAGGAGCTTAAGGTGCTTAGTTTGGTTTGAAAGAGAGAAAGGTTTGGAAATTGCCCCAGTGGGTTTATTTGAACGTCTCCTTTAAAAAAACCATTTGCTAGTTGCTTTTAGTTATCAGACAGGTTAAATTCAGTGATACCTTACATTGGTATAACTCAGCAGCTGGCAAATTAAAACATTCTAATGCTCATTGAGTCAAAGGAGAGTGATTTATACTGCCTACTGAAATATTTTAACTAGTTTTTACTTGAATTCAACTATGAAGAATTCTCTGTTAAAGAATATATTGCCTGAAGTAGGGGAGTTCAAACCTCCACCATTCTGGAGTTTTATTTTCACTTTGCATTTCCTTATGTTTGTCTTGGAATAGTTGTGACTAAAACAATTCAGATCAACTTTCATTTTGATGCATATCCTTCTCACTTAACTTTGCTGTTGTAGAAATTAGCTGGCAGTAAATGTAAGGGTACTTGCTTTTTTAGGTTTGGGGTTGGTTGGGCTTTTCAGGGGTTTGGGTTTGTTGGGGTTCTTTTTGGGGGGTGGTTTTTTGGTCTTTTGGGAGCATCCCTAAACTGTTTTTTAATCTTCTGAAGCAATGGTTTTGGCAATGAAATTACTTACCCATAGTTCTTCTCCTCTGGAGAGTTTGTTTCATCAAGCTTCTCACATGTTCAGCCACCCACTTTGTCTGAGTTTGAAGCTGTACCTATTTGAGGTGCTTTGTCTGTACCATAATATCTTCTTTTGAAGTGCATTTGTGATAATTGTGTTGAGTAATTTATTTTGGGGGGCATAAATTTGTGTTTCTCTTGTAAAAGCTGAATTCAGTGGAACGTTCTAGGGAAAGAGGTTGAAGGCAGAACAGCACAAGGCTAGGAAGTAATAGCAAATAAGGCCTTTTGCTCAAACTGTTATCCTTCTGCTACCCTTAAGGACCAGAATGTCTTGAAGACCTTGGAGTACTGCCAAGCTTTTGATAGAGACTCAAGAATTAAGATCCTGTCAGATAATGTTCCAGATCTTCAGAGAAATAATTACAACCAACTTTCCCGTTCTCATCCATCTCTTGCCTATTCTATTGATGATCTAGTTTAAATTAAAAAGGGCTTTTTTGTGGTCTAGCTTCATAATGGGGCTGTTTTTATAATATCTCAATTTGTCTCAAGCAATTTTTCTAATGGTGTGCGTCAGTGGAAGCACACATGTGCTCAACATTTACTGCAGTGACATCTACTTCACAGATGCGTTTTCCAAACATCAGATGCAGTATTTTTGCAAGAGTGACAGGGAGGCTTACTTCAGCTTTTGAAAGCAATATTAACCTTTATACATTGTACTGCTTATGCAGAAATCTCAATGTGCTTAACGGATTATTAAGATAATTATGAAAAGCTCTAATTTGCAGATGAGGGAAGCTGACACAGAGAGGGTAAATGCGTTGCCCAAAGGCACACATCAAAGTCGGAGCAGAAGAGGGAAGGGAGTTCAAGACTCCTGACTTACATATCTCATTCAAACAAAATCCTCTTAAAAAGAGCACAGGTTGAACTTGGGCTGAAATGCTGAGATGTAAACAAGTTCTGCTAAGTGGTGGGAACGTTCCTTAGAAATATTTGATCAAAAAGATGTGCTTTGCCCAGCAGTACCTTTCTAATCCACCCAAAGCTGTTCCCACCAGGAGGAGAAATGCTGCTCAGGGTGGCACCTTTCCTAAAAAACAGTGACTCTGAGAGGAGCCTCAGTAGAGCTGATGTAAAGTGGAAAAACAGAGCAGCAGGTACAGTAGTTTCTTATGCTTCCTCTTGGTGCTTCCTGTTCTCACGTTCTTTAGCCTGGGTGCAAGCAAACTAGAACAAAATAAATGGAGGGATCCATCTATGGTTGACTGTAGGAAAGTTTGGGGAACTATCTTCTTTGGACACCTCTAGCCTCAGAAGTGTTATACCTGAAATTAGGTGCTTGGGTACAGCACAGTGGAGGCTGGGTGCCTCTGCTCTCCCCAGGGCCGGTGCAGGTAGGTGAGTTTTTCTCAAAAAATGTGAGGTTCGCTAGCTGTGTGTAGAAACAGTTAAAACTAATGAGCAGGATATGGGGAGCTGAGTAGGATGTTAACTGCTGCCTCTCTTTGGAGCTTTGGTGTCTGACTGGAGGCTGCATTTTGGATGTTTCAGACCTTTAGTGAGTGTGTCTCTGGAGTTGTTTCCTGATTAAAGATGCTGAAGTAAATGTGGGCTTCATGTGTAGCTCTCCGTTATGAATCCTACAGAAATGGAGCCAGTTTGAGGTTCCAGCCCCAGCAGCTTGCATCATTTCTCCCTACTGTCCCCATTTCATCTCTACACCCCTCCTGCCTCAAAGATTTTTATTCCCTCATCTGTTTCAGAATATGGCTGTACAAATAGCTTGTGGAAAAGTCTGCTGGAAAAAGTCAGGCTCCCACTCTTCCCTTCCAGCTTTTCCTTCAGTCTCCCTGAAAAAAAAAAAGAAACCCCAGCAGAGGGTGGTTTTGCATTTACAGTAGACTGTTTCACTGGAAGAGTTTGAAGTGTGCCCACGCAAACAGCTGAATCCATACAGCTGAGAGTGCTGTAATCCTTGGGCAAAGAGGAAGGGAAAGGCAGGAAGATCCGCATGCTGGAACCTCTTAAACTAGCTTTGCTGGCACTAGCAAACTGCACCTTTGCTTTGCTTGAAGGACATCCGCAAAGGGAGGCTCTCAGGAAGAGGGAGGCTTGCATTTGAGTCTCTTAGATCCATATCCTAATGGGGTGCCCTCCTGTAGCAAGTGACCAACAGGTTTAATTAATGTATAGTTGGTGCTTTCTCCTTCTATGGAGACTAAACCATAACTGCTGAATGCAAGGCTCACCAGTGGGGAAAAAGACAGGAAGGACCATCGTTACCTTCAGATTAGGCTACTCTGCCCACAGGTTTATACTTCTCACCCTCAGAATTATTTGACCTTTGTTTTTGATAATTGCTAAACAAGGAATCAGAGGTAATCCTTGTGTCAAAGGCTTGATTTTGTACCTGCCCATTGGGGTGAAGGATTATACCCAAAAGCAGAAATGCACAATATGAGAAATTGCTTGGAAAGCTTCACTTTCTAGTCTGTTTGTTGGCTTTTGTTTGTTTTGGTTTTGTTGTTTTGTTTTTTTTTCTAAACAGACTTTGACAGTTGCCCTTTGACAGTTTGTATGAGCTTGTTCCTTTCTATAATTTTTTATTGTGTCAGCCAAGCTACACAGCTAAGTCTCAGATGATAAATTTCTGAAAGTTCTAGAGGTCACTCACTACAGGTGAGCGGTCCCAAAAACAATTCTTTTTGGAGGAATATTCTCATTAAATGTGTAAGAGTCCACCTGACAGGTATTTTTTGTTGTCCTAGCAGCAGAGGAAGCTTTATTCTGTTTCTTTCCCTTTTTATTATCTTTATTTCT
Organism: Dryobates pubescens; assembly: GCF_014839835.1. Taxonomy (NCBI): domain Eukaryota; kingdom Metazoa; phylum Chordata; class Aves; order Piciformes; family Picidae; genus Dryobates; species Dryobates pubescens. The sequence goes on along the minus strand of NC_071625.1, from coordinate 12,633,990 downwards.
CCACTAAAAAGAACATAGTCCTCATGTGGGAACTTACTGATGCCTAGTGTGTTAGTAGTTCTGCAGCTGGTATTTTTCACCATGAAGATTCCCTGGTAGGGTAGGGTAGGATAGGATAGGATAGGGTAGGGTAGGGTAGGATATAGGATAGGATACAATACGATAGGATTAATCAGGTTGGAAGAGACCTCCAAGATTGAGTCCAACCTATCATCCAACACCATCTAATCAACTAAACTGTGGCACCAAGCACCCCATCAAGTCTCTTCCTAAACACCTACAGTGATGGTGACTCCACCACCTCCCTGGGCAGCTCATTCCAATGGCCAATTACTCTTTCTGTGAAGAACTTTCTCCTCACCTCAAGCCTAAACCTCCACTGGCACAGCTTGAGACTGTGTCCTCTTGTTCTGGTGCTGGTTGCCTGGGAGAAGAGAACAAGCCTCACCTGGCTACAGCCTCCCTTCAGGTAGTTGTAGAGAGCAAAGGTACTTGAGGTCTGGTTGTCTTTTGGAGCTATCTTTGGAACTATGTCTTTTAGTTCAGCTTCAGTGTGTGCTCAGGTCATCATCACTGGGTGATCTCAGCCCTGACTTGTTTCTGATGAAACTAAACTGAAAATAGGCTGTAGGATGCCTACTGTGTTTCAGATGCTAGTGGACATTCTGAACCATGTCAGAACTGGTGATAAGAAACCCATGCTGAAACACAGTAATGTGGACATTGGTTTTTCAGAACTGGCTGTTTTCCTTCATAAATCTGTACCTGTTGGTCTACAGTCCTCACCTATCTAAATGTAAACTCAATTTCATTGATTCTTTTGCTGAATCAACTGACTGAAATGCGTCCATTATAAATGCAGTTCGTGTATTAGTGGTGACCTCAGGACAACAATGAATGCAAGTGCTGAGCCTCATGGTATCTACATCTACACAGTCTCAAGCTGCACCAGGGGTTGTTTAGGCTCGAGGTGATGTGACCCACCATAGGTGAGGAGAAAGTTCTTCACTGAGAGAGTCATTAGCCATTGGAATGTGCTGCCCAGGGAGGTGGTGGAGTCACCATCCCTGGAGGTGTTCAAGAGGAGATTGGACGTGGCACTTGGTGCCATGGTCTAGTCATGAGGTCTGTGGTGACAGGTTGGACTCGATGATCTTTGAGGTCTCTTCCGGCCTTGGTGATACTGTGATATATTTGACTACCACAGAGCCCTATAGGAAAGTGTCTTGGGTGAGATGTGAGCAGCATTGGATTTTATTTTATTTTAATTAAGGCTATAAAAATTATTTTAAATTTCTTTTTTCATTGCATTGATACAGAGGAGTCAGCTAGGTATCTAGCAGTGTGATCTTTGAGATCTGCTATAGGGGAATGCATGAGGTAAAGAGATGCCTGAAAGAACCTTTGAGCTAAGGAAGTACATGATGAGTCTTATGGGCTGGAGCAGGGCAATTTAACTTTTAAATCTCACCAGAGTAAACTTCAGCTGAATGAAACTTGCTTAACATACATTTTTATAAATTACTTCCTATTGGGGTTTCTTTTTTTTTTTTTAAGAGATGGAGAGAAAAAATAAGAATATCAATGACATGAGAACTGAGGAAAAAGCTGGTCCTGTATTTGCAGCATACTTATCACTTCATGTCTTAGTTCACATCTGTTTAAGTTATCTGTTTTTAGCTTTTTGTTTCCTTGGCAATGAGAGCAAACACTATATTACTGCAGCTTCTAACAATAACTCTCTGTTTCTGTGTTCTGCTGTACTAAGCTGGTCCCAAAGTGATTCACATAAAATCATTCTTTGTAACCAGCTATATTTCACATGGACACTATCTGTAACATGATTGTGTATTCCTGATGTGCACATACCCTACAAGGCTATTAGTGAGTACCTGCATAGGCATTTCTGATAGTATCTACTTCTAACACTAGCTCTTTATAACATAAACTCTATAAAAAACTGAAAATATGCACAGTCCTAGCCATGGCACTATTCCACAGTTCTAAATATCATGTGCTTGAAACATTAAACCAAAAAAAAAAAAATCCAACCCAGGAAGTTTAAAAATAATTATTGTAGTGGCGCCTTCCTTGCTGCTGTGTAGCTGAAGTCCTCCTCACCATCTGCCCTGTACACAACTGAGATGTAAAACTCTGGCTTGAAAACAAATTGTGATCTGAAGTTACTAGTGCAGCCTTTTGTTTGGTGAGCAGGCAGCTCAGCTAGTGAAATAGCTGTCCCAGTATTTGGAGGCAAGAGTGTCTTTAGATAATTCTTGACAGGTACCCTCCAGTTCCTCAGTATGTTGCCAGCTTCTGTCTCCAGCTAGGAGTTTTGTAGATTTGGGGAATAATTTACACTTGAGGGACACCCTTAGCATTGTGTGTGGGGTTCCCTTTGTCCTTCACTCCTGTCTCTTCCAGGTAGAGTGTCCCCACTCATTCGTCATTGGAATGGGCTGCCCAGGGAGGTGGTGGAGTCGCCATCCCTGGAGGTGTTCAAGGGGAGATTGGACGTGGCACTTAGTGCCATGGTCTAGTTGTGAGGTCTGTTGGAACAGGTTGGACTTGATGATCCTTGGGGTCTCTTCCAACCTTAGTTACTGTGATACAGTCCACAGGTTGTAGTTTGGCAGGAATGCATTGTAAAAAGCAGAAAGAAACACAGATAACATGGAGAAGCAATAACTAAAGAGTATGATTCTGACATAGAAGTGCACCAAACTTTTTATTTTAAAGAAACTCTCAGGAGTAATAGTGGATTTCAGTTGAGAAGGAATAGGAGTCAGTTTTGTGAGTCACTGGTCTTCAGCCAAGTAGGACTGGGTAATGCTCGCATCAAAGCAAACAAACTAGCTTCTGATGGAAGGGATCAATAGAGAGCAGTAAGTATCCTTTTACTGCACTACCCTGTCAACACAATTTAGGATGAATCTTGTCTCCATGGGCACCAACCTAAAAACTTCCAAAACTTTAACTTGGAAGCTATACCTTAAGTTGAACATTCCTGCAGAATACTGAATCCATTGCTAAAAATGGTTACAATAAAAGTTGTTTAACAGACTGCATTTGTCTGGCCAAGGTAGTAGTTCGCATAACTAGAGCTGGACACACCCAGCCTAGCTGCTTCCATGTTGCCTATGGTACAGAATGTGGAGCTGGGCACAGCGCTCCCTCTCGGGAGAGAAGATCAAGCAATGTCTGCTAAAGTATGATAGACAGTTAATGAGATGGAGTTCTGAAGAATATTTAACTATCTCTGCAAACATACAGTTAAATACTCATGTAAAATCCATGGAACTAAACTACTTGAACACATCCCCTGGAACATTGTTCGAGGTTGCATGTCACAAAAATATCAGAATTCCTCTTTTAAATGTTTGACCTGCACCTTTAATATCAGTAACTTCACACAGGGCATTGTTTCTTTCAGAACTGTGAGGTTCCCTGCAAAGACCACGCTCAAATAGGCTATTCCTAATGTGGCAAAGATATTAGAGGAGGAGATGCTGTGTATCACCAGATAAATATCTGAACAAAGATAACCACAAACTTAAAGATTTGCAAACTGTGCCATTAGTGCAGAAATGCTGGTCAAGTGACTTGAAATTCATGTTAAAGTTGAACAGATTTTAAAACTAAATGCAGTCTTTCACACAAGTTTCTTGTATTTCAGTAATCACTTAGGGAAGAGTCTGCAGCTGCTGATGGACAGAGTGGATGAAATGAGCCAAGACATTGTTAAATACAATACCTACCTGAGGAATGTGAGCAAGCAGCAGCAGCAGAAGCACCAGGTTGGTACCATGGGAAGCCTGTGGGAGAGGATTTTATTTTCCTCAAAATGCATGTTGGGTGGTGTTATCAAAGACCAGATGAATTTTGATCTAAGCAGGATAAAATTCTTACAGAAACATTCTTTAAGTAGATACATAATATGACCTAGATAAGTAGGGAATTATCCAGTGGATTCACTTCTGCTAATAATGTAGTGGGGCTTGATCTTTCTTTGCTCTGCTACATGTTTGTTCGTGATTTATGATAAAATGACAACACTGATATACTAAATATGTATACTGTGGACACAAGGATTAGAGGTTTAGTAAATGAAAGAGCTGAAACTACAAGTGAACTGTTCCAAAACACACCGTGTTTTAATACCATCACATGTAGTCATGCATCTAGAAATAAAGAAACACAGAATCATAGAATTGTTAGGTTTGGAGGGGACCTCAAGGATCATCTAGTTCCAACCCCCCTGCCATGGGCAGGGACCCCTCACACTAGATCAGGTTGCTCAGAGCCAGATCCAGCCTGGCCTCCAGGGATGAGGCTTCCACCACCTCCCTGGGCAACCTGTTCCAGTGTCTCACCACCTTCATGATGAAAAACTTCTTCCTAATATCCAATCTGAATCTACCTATTTCTATTTTTTTTCCATTCCCCCCACATACTTCATATTTAAGACAGTGGACTGTTCTCTGATCAGAAATGAGATTTTAGTCATGTCTTGTATCAGCAGATAGTGATACTGGTATGCTGATTTTTAATTCCTGATGCCAGAGGGCCTCTATAAAATCCAAAATAGTCTGATGAGATAATACTGAGTATGGAGATGGGCTTTAGGTGGCCTGCTTTATCAGAGGAGTTGGGCAAAGTGACCTCCAGAGGTCCTTCCCACCTCAACTGTTGTGTGATTGGGAGATGGTGTTGCTTTATTTGCTGTTGCTGCATGTGACAAAGCTGTGCTGTGTCTAACTACGGAAGAATGCTGGTGAACTGGGGGGAAAAAAGCACCGTGAGAATGATTTAAAAGCCCAGAGAGCAGATTTTGGTGAATGCAATTTACTTAATGTGATAAATGAAGTTAATGAATAACTTGCTTACTCAAAAAGTACTTGCATGAAAAATAGATTTAAACTCTTTAATCTTGCAGACAGGCATATGGCAAGATTCAGTATCAGCCAGCTGAAAATGGGCCAGGCTGTTTTAAAGATAATATTGCAGGTATTGCTACACAAAGTAGCTAATTATTAAAAAGAGCACCTGTGGTTCATGTGAAATGCTTTATCACTGACCATTTTTAAATCAAAATTGGCTTTTTTTCACTTAAATAATGTCTGGCTTGGACAGGAGGTACTTTAGGGAAGCAGCACGTGATCGGTGGTCTCGCCTGGCTTTGTAATTCCTGAGGATGAAGAAGCTCCATGCATGTTATCTTCAGAAAAAAATCGTTTTCCTTTGTTGCCTAATTTGAAAAGAAAGATGACATCCACTTCAAAGGGTTTGGTTAATAAAGGAATCTATTTATTTTGAAAAGCAGAGCAAAGTAGGTTCCATGGTGTCTCACTTCATTTCTTTACTAAACCGTAGCTGCTTCAGTAGTGGCTCGTTGCAGCATAGTTAGTGGTCTTAACTTCATTTTTAAAATGGAGCAATTGTGATTAAGAGCAAGCTGTTTCAATAGAGAATAATAGGCAGACTGCTGAGAAGTGAATGGGGTAATGCAAAGGAAGAAGCAACTACGTGCACTTCACATACAAATATGGTCATTTAAGATTTTATTTTTAACGTTGTCTAAAAACATGTATTTGTCACTACTGCTGGGGGAAAAAGGGATTTCTCTGGAGTATACCACCATGGATGAACTGATTTCAGACTCTTGTGCACAGATACATTTAAGTATGTAAATGTACATACCCTGTGCTCCTTGGCTTATTTATTTGAAATATTTGGGGAGACCTTATTGCTGTCTACAACTACCTGAAAGGAGGTTGTAACCAGGTAGGGGCTGGTCTCTTCTCCCAGGCAACCAGCGCCATAACAAGAGGACAGAGTCTCAAGCTGTGCCAGGGCAGGTTTAGGCTTGAGGTGAGGAGAAAGTTCTTCCCACAAAGAGTAATTGGCCATTGGAATGTGCTACCCAGGGAGGTGGTGGAGTCACTGACCCTTGAGGTGTTCCAAAAAGGATTGGACATGGCACTTGAAGCCATGGTTTAGTTGTCATGAGGTGTTAGGTAATAGGTTGGACTGGATGATCTCTGCGGTCTTTTCCAACCTTATTGATTCTATGATTTTGTGAGTGAGTGTGTGTGTGTGTGTGTGTGTTTTGAATATGAGGGCTTTGATAGACAAAGCTTGTGACTAGTTCCTGGCTATGACATTCAGTATGAAATCTCAGATGCCTGTTTTTGAATGTATGCACTTCTGCAAGAACAAATGTTTATTCAATAGCTGAAGAAATGGTCTACTTCAATTTGTAGAAGCTTGAGTAATCTACATGGGCAAGGGAAGCACTGAAAACAAATCTTGTTGGGTTTAAAATTTTATTTTTTTTTCATTTTTTACATAGCAGAATAATTTCTACAAACTGCTACCCTAATATATCCTCTGGTAACCCACAGAGAAATAGAATCAAAGTGGCAGAATGGAGAAATTTGTTTTGTTTCAGCCACCACTGTGCTCTCAGTTTAGAGTTTATATTTTCTTGGGCTTATAATACCTTATTTAATCAAGTTCTCTTCCCCTTTCACATTAATATTGTTTTGACCTTTAACTTGCATAAAATTGAGTATTTCTGCTTTATGTAGCTATTTCAGGTCATGACTTCTCATACCTATCTATCCTGACCTTGTTTTTCTTTCTTGTGTGGGGGAAGGGCAACAAAGCTGGTGAGGGGTTTGGAGCACAGCCCTATGAGGAGAGGCTGAGGGAGCTGGGTTTGTTTAGCCTGGAGAAGAGGAGGCTCAGGGGAGACCTTATTGCTGTCTACAACTACCTGAAAGAAGGTTGTAGCCAGGTGGGGGTTGGTCTCATCACCCAGACAACCAGCAACAGAACGAGGGGACACAGTATTAGGCTGTGCCAGGGGAGGTTTAGGCTGGATGTTAGGAAGAAGTTCATCACAGAAAGAGTGACTGGCCATTGGAATGTGCTGCCCAGGGAGGTGGTGGAGTCACGGTCACTGGAGGTGTTTTGGAAGAGACTACATGGGGCACTCGGTGCCATGGTTTAGTTGATTAGACAGTGTTGGGTGATAGGTTGGACTCGATGATCTCGAAGGTCTTTTCCAACCTAGTTAATTTTGTATTCTGAAACAGAGACCTTTATCTACAATGCTGTACTCTTTTCATCAGATCCAGTATTTATCTCTCTGAATATGTTTTAAAAGATGAATGCCACCACCTCAGTACCACATCGTTTTCCAGTGCCTCACTTATTAAAGGTGCCAGTGTGGAAGAAGAAGTGCTTGTTAGCAGTGAGATGAAATTAGCTGTGAGTTGCTTTTGCATTATATGAAATAAACTGAATGGTGCTGAACAAGTATCATTTTTTTAAAGCATACCTTCTGCTTTGGTAAAGAGCACCTGAAAAGGAAAACTTTTTGCTGCTTTACAAGTCCTGTTGCATTCCATTTCTGTTGCTTTATTTTCAGTACCAGCAGAGGCGCCAGCAAGAAAATATACAGCGTCAAAGCCGAGGAGAACCTCCTCTTCCCGAGGAGGACATCAACAAACTCTTTAAACCACCACAGCCACCTCCAAGGATGGAGTCACTCCTTATTGCAGGTACCATCCTAGCAGCCTCTTCAGTGTTCTCACAGACGAATGTTAGCTTCAGAAAAAGTGTACTTGTTACCTTAGAAAGCATTGTAATTTTTCATTGCTGTCCTGGTTTAGAGCCGGACAGGTCCTCCATTGCCCCGAGAGGGACAAAAGAATGTCACTCACAAATGGATTGGATAGTGATGGAAAGTTTAAATGGAAAAGCAAGTGGTGTGTTACAGAAAACTATAAAGCGTAGTGGCAAAGATATCCCAAAGTGTACAGAGTCCCAAAGGCCCTCCAGCACTTCCGCTCTCCCCACCTGAGGCTCTACCCAAAACCCCCCAAAGTGGGCTCTTTCTTCCCCAACCCACTGCTAGGCTAGTCTCAGGCTGTGTTTTATAAAAGTGATAGCTTAGGGTGAATCATCTCTTACAAGAGGAGGAATTGAAAACTACACTTAAGAGTTTTCACCCAAAACACTCCCTTCGTTTGTTCTCTTACCATAGTCAAGGGAAGAATTGAAAGCATCCTCTTCAACTTAGATTAACTCAAGTTTGGGGATAAAGAACACAAAACTTAGCTCTTTTGTCTCTGAGGCATTTAAAAACTTTTCAAATAGAGCATTCAATTGAGAGTTTATTTGTCTTCTAAACAGTCTTAATTTTGATTAAAATGGCTTCATGTATTGCTATTTCTAGCTATCAAGGGAAATAACTTGTAGCATTATGTGTATAAAAATGTTTTGATGGGCATATCTGATTTGTAAAGCACTGACTTCATACCCTGGTGATTTTTGAAGGAGCTAATAAAGGAAGATAACAGGTGGGGGGAAAAAAAAGACTGCAGCAAAGTGTCAAAGAAGAGTACTACAATTTTAAATCTGCTGCTACTGAAAAAGATTTGCTGCAAAAATTTCAGTAGGGACAGGAGATGCGTAAGACCAGGACTGGAATGCAGCCTTGTGGTGTTTTTAGAGCAACTAAACTGAACAATTGATGTGATTAAGATTGCAGTGCAGCAGCAAGAATTGTTTATTCTTTTGATGTCATAAGTCTTTTCAGGAATTTGTAAGTAATAGAATTTTAGGGAAATGAAGGGGGTTTGGGACATACAAACCTACCTATCCTGCTCATTTAGTTTCTTCTTCCCAAACCCATTTGGGAATACTGAACATGTAAAACTATTTGTCAGGTGTAGAATGGTTGAGCTGTTTTGGTTGCTTCTGACATAGGTCTGGAATGCTTCGTGCACATTTGGCTTTTTAAAAACTGTGTTCTAAAATATCCTTCTGAATTTCAGAGCTGACAAGTTTTTACTCTTCTTTCCTATTGACAGGTCAAATTAATACCTACTGCCAGAATATTAAGGAGTTCAATGCACAGAACCTGGGCAAGCTTTTCATGGCTCAGGCTCTCCAAGATTACAACAATTGAAGAAACTTTGCCGTAGCCCTCAACAAGAAAAGTTAGTTACAGTTTTATACTGTACATGATCCTCTTGAAAGTTTGTTGTATTGGGAAGAGAGTCTTGCAAAACACACTCAACTTGGTTTCTGTAGTACTGTGCTTTAAGAAAAATAAAGGCAAATTTTAATGATGTTCTAGCATTTCCTTATTTGTGGGCCCTATTGGACGGGAATTTTCTGTGGTCACCGCAGGTTTTCTAAAGGCTTGGCAGTTATTCATGTTTAGTCATAGCAAATAATACAGGTTTTATTTTACTTGGAATCTGACATCAAACCAAATTATTACAAATGTTCAGCATAGCTGACTTCACAGAAGAAACTTTAAATCTCCCAGTTTGGGTTGAGAGCTTACAACCATAATGTGCACGTGGAACAGTTGCTTGGTTTTATTGTCTTCTCTTTGGCCAGCCTGGACCTCCTATACCATAGATTTTTCATAGACTGCACATTCAGAACATCCACAACTGGTGTTATGTGGAGACTGATCCCCACCATATCCTGTGTTATTTTCAGTTGCCACCACCAAGTGGACTGAAATTCAGTGATGCTACAGAAGTCTTCATGACAGAAACCTTCAAAGGTTCAATACATCGAATAAATTGCACCTCACACATCTTGCTGTCTTTGGATTTCTTTTTTATTTTCCCCTTGAGTTCTTCGTTGCATGTCATTGTGTGCTAAGTTCTGAGAGCCTAAAGCAGCCTGAAGGAGTGTGGTTTGGTCTTTTAAAATAAATAACGTCCTCTAAATTGGAACAGGTTACCCAGGGAGGTGGTGGAGTCGCTGTCCCTAGAGATGTTCAAGAAAGGTGTGGACTTGAGGCTTTGGGACATGGTTTAATGGCCATGTTGTTGTTAGGTGGATGGTTGGACTTGATGATCTTAGAAGTCTTTTCCAACCAAAACAATACTATGATTCTATAAAATATGGACCTAGCATAGAATATTCAGACCCTAAAGTGAAAGTTTTGGAATGCCAGGAGTGTGTGAAAACTGGGGATTAGACTAAGAACTGATTCTATTCTCATGTAAACTACAGTGATTTCAATATTTGTGTAAATATGGATGGATGCAAGTTTTGTTCAACCCTCACATCAAGATGTGAGCCTATATTTTTGCCTTTGGCATACTCAAAGGTGGACTAAGCGCCATCTGAACTGTGACAATCTTGCTGCCACGTGGGGGAAACCTGGGGTGCTTTCCTCAGCTATTCTATGTAAGGGTGTTGTCTCCTCTTCCTTCTCAGCTCCATGTGATTTTCTCCCATATACTTACATGTTTTGGAGGCTGAATTTCTACTCTGCATCCTTTCAAAGACTGGATTGCTGTACAGAGCTAGGAGTGTTGAGTATGAGATACTAATGGAAAACGTTTGTGCAGATGTGAACAACTGCACAGAGTAGAGAAGGTCTAGGAGAGGTTGCAGATGTGCTCTGTGATACTATCAGAGACATTGGATGGGATTTACAGTGGTAATCAAGAACACAAAGAACATCTAATGTCTTTGTGTTTATGCTCTTTATGCTCTGCAAATTCCTGGGCACAGAGTCATTCATTAATCTTGTGGGTCAGTATCGCCTCATTTTTTGTCTTCTGATGAATCTGTGGTATGACAAATCACTGATGACAATCTGAGACATCTTTAAGAAGCAAGCACTATTTAATGGCTCTCCCTTGATAGTCAAAGGACTCCTGGTGCTCTTCTAAGAAATCATTAGGAGCTGGTGATGCAAATAATATCACCAGCCAAAATATGTGCAGTGTGTGCACTAAGTGGAATTGAATTGTTCTCTGTAGAACTGCTTCTCATCCAGATTGCCAGCCTTGGGGTGGGAGATGTGTCCCTCATGATTTCCAATGCCTGTGCATTTTCTTCCCCTGGATTTTATGCTTCCTTTTAATTTTCTTCAGATTTTGCCTGCAGCTTGTTGATTTTTAAGCAAAAAAGAGCACGCTGCTCTAAGTCCAGTGCTTTCTGTCCTAATATGCTTTACTTTTTGCATGAATTCATCAGGAAAACTTTGTCTGCAGTTGGTGAGGTGCTTCAAATTTGGTGACTGAAGTATCATAGTGGACAATTGCTCAGGTGAGACCTATCGTCCTGCCTTCAACTTTCTCATGCCCCCTAGTCTTCAGAGGCAGGGGGCTGAAAGCGTTGGTGCTGCTTAGGAGATGGTGGTGCTGCTCCTTGGGACCAGTCCAGGGGAAGTGTTTCAGAAGCTTTTCATACCAACTTTACAACTGGAAGGAGGTTTATACAAAGTTGGGCCTGTGTTTTATTTTTTAATCTTTCAATCGACGGAACAGATTGCTGTTGACACAACTCATCATATGCTGAGTGGTGGTGAATTGAACAGAGCTGTAGAGGATGTCTTTAAAAATAACAGCTTTGGCAAAAGGCTCCTTAGTGAGAGAAAAGTTAATGGCTTACTTCAATTAAAGGAAGCATTTATATGTGAGGAAGAATGGCCAGACCCATTTTACAATGATATTAAAAGGCATTAGGGTATCAGTAAAATAAACGGGAGGGCAGCAATGTATTTGTCCAGCAGAAACACAGCTCAAGACTTCAAAAGCTTCATAAGATAAAAAGAGTGAGTGCATCAAGCATTTCCATTCTGGTTTACATGATCAATTTATTACACTCTCACTATAAATGAGAGTGTTGGTCCTTAAACATTGCATCAGTACATCAAGCTTTTGATCTTTTTTTCTTCTTCTGGATTTGTGCACTACAAGTTTAGTCCTATATACAAAAATATCTCTTGTTATCCTCATTCAGAGTGTGCTTTCGTCTCATACCTCAGTAAAATGGATGGAGACTCATATTCAAAAGGTTAAAAAGTTGAAAGCTAATTGAGAGGTCTTATCCCACATGCAGTGTTTGCTTGCTTGCCTGTCCTGACTGCTACAGACAGCTGCCACATTATATCTTCAGCTCCTTTCAAGAGTTTCTCTTTCCAGTGTGTGCTGGTCCAGTGCTCTCTCTCAGCTGCTTGCCTCCTGGCACGCACATGAGTTCTCTGGCTGCCTGCTCCCAGCCCCTCTTGGACTGCATATCTGGGACCTTGGCTGCTCAGTCCACTCCATTATCTCTTTGCACTTGGCCAATATGTTTAGAAATTGCCAGAGTGTAGTTATGAGATTGCATTACTGCTTAAGCTCTGTTTCTTCAGAAAAGATCAACCTAACCCTTCGTTTATGTATATAGTGCAGTGTGTGTATGAAGTGGAAGCTGTTTAGAGCTGGGTTCACTTGGGCCACCAGTTATCCAGACGGATAATGCAGATTACAGTTGGAACATTTACTTGGAAGTGGAAAAGTCCTGCATTTGCTAATGGATTTTCATAAGACTTTAGTGAGTCCTCACTCTCAAAGAAAAAAAATTCTGCTTGGGAAGGACACCCAGATGCTTTAATTTAATATATATATATATATATGTAGAGTGGAAATAGGGTCATTTATGAGAAGAGAAAAGGCTTCTGAATAGAGCACTAAAGCAGTTACATGGTCACCAAGTGACTGGGTTGTGTCTGTGTGCACATAACACATGCTGGCATTAAAGTAAAATCCTGTGGCACTTCCTGGTGTATTTCTTATGTCCTAAGATTTTCATTGGATCACAACATGATCAGAAGAGGCTCCTTTGGTATATCTGTTGGTTTTCAGCTGTCGTGCAATAAATTAGACATCTATCTGAAGTTTCTTGTCCCCTTTGTAGGCAGCTGCCACTTCCTCTTTTGGAACAACCAAAGTTTTTGTTTTCTCCTACGAAATATAGAAGAACTTTTGTCACTGAAGGAGGTGGAACAGGACCTGAGCTATGGGCTGAACAATCCTAAAGGAGGAAAACATGCCTGGAGATAAGCTTGTCCCTGCTTTGTGGCCCCCTAGCCACAAACTCTCCTTCCCACCACTTCTGCCTGCTCTTCAGGCTTTGAACTTGCCACTCCTGTTAGTTATGTTGGTAGATTTGGGTGAATAATTTCCTTATGTAGAGAGCAGCTCTTCTTGGTGTGAAACACGTGAGCTTCATCATTCACAATGGCCTGGCAGTGTAGACGTGAGTCTAACAGGAACCTTGTGTCTAAACCTGGACACAGTAGATACAGATAAATACCCTGAGCAGGTCCTTGAATCTTAGTGCTTCACTCCTCCAGTGCAACAAACAATGATTCTGTTTCTTCTGTATTTTCAGAGTGTAAGCTTCTCAAGACAGATGTTATGTCTGTCATATGCACTTAAAAGTGCTTCATGTGCTCAATCCAGCCTATGCTCAGCAGGTCCTTGATATCACTTGGAGAATCTAAGTGTAATTGCTTGATTATTACATCTCACATAGAAAATGGTACATGATTAAGCCATTAAAAGGTTATGTGCTGAGTAACTGGATGAAAATTGCACTGACAATTCAAGTTTTTCCTGTCTTTTGAGAGCTTAGATTTCCCAAGTTTAGTAAAGCAGGTTTTATTGTGTGAATCTGTAGGCTGCCACACCAGCTGTGTTTTGAGGCTGCATTGGAAGCACAGCTATCCTCTCTCAGAGCTAAGAGAGTGGAAAGCAGCAGCACAATGCAAATATCTGCTCTATGTACCTGAGAGCAGAGGGGTGTTAATGGGCTGCTTTGCTACTTGGCAGGCAGCAAAGAAATGTTGAGGCCAAAATACGTCAATGTGATGAACAGTCCTAGCCTTGTAACCCCACCAACCATGACAAGGCTGTTCTGCCTCGCCTCTTCTTAGCACCTGCTTTTAATTCCTTATGTCTCTTAATTGTACAATTAGCTCATCTTGTTATTTATTTTCAGCCACGGTCTGTGTTCTTTTTTCAACCTTCATCCTTGGTCATCTTTTGAATTTCCAGCAGGGTAATGATCAAAACTCTTGGTTTACTTTATAGAAGCACCAGAGGTTTTCATGTGAAACTCTTAAATTTTCTCCCTTTTATTTATATTTTTTCTTTCTTTTTATTTTCTTTTCTGTAACCTCAGTCTTGGAAACAGCTGAATCCCTTGAGCAAAAGCTTCCCCAAAAAGATCCTGTTAGTCAGACAGCTCACATCAGGAATGTTTAGCCTGAATTGTTCAAAGTTATCCTGAAGCGCAGTAATACAATGGAAAATGTTAAATAGCCTCCACATAAATGCAGCTCCTTGTGCTGCCATTAATAACCTTGGCCTGGTAGAGAATGTTCTTGTGCTAGCTAAATTAGATTAACCAGTACATTTTCTCCATCTTTAATGTCTGTCAGATCTAAGACTTCTGGGCTTAAGCCTGCTGCCACTAAAGCTGATGGTAAAACCATTGGATGAAGTGTGCATGTGGACTTCTCAGGAGTGATGGCAGAATTTTGTGCTGTGGAAATCTGTGTCTCGAGAACACAAGAATATGGATGATGCAACAGTAGCTTCCATACCACACTTAAGTGTGAGCAAGAATGTCTAAGGCATTTCAGTCAGTTTTAACATTAGTTTACATAAATCTTTAGGTATATTAAGAACATAGAAGTCATAGAATCATAGAATTGTTAGGGTTGGAAGGGACCTCAAGGATCATCTAGTTCCAACTCCCATGCCATGGGCAGGGACTCCTCACACTAGATCAGGTTGCCAGAGCCACATCCAGCCTGACCTTAAAAACCTCCAGGGATGAGGTTTCCACCACCTCCCTGGGCAACCTGTGCCAGTGTCTCATCACCCTCATGGGGAAAAACTTCTTCCTAACATCCAATCTGAATCTACCCATTTCTAGTTTTTGTTTCATTCCACCTAGTCCACTCCCTGACACCCTAAAAAGTCCCTCCCCAGCTTTCTTGTAGCCCCCTTCAGATACTGGAAGGCCACAATGAGGTCTCCTTGGAGCCTTTTCTCCAGACTGAACAGCCCCAACTCCCTCAGTCTGTCCTCATAGCAGAGCAGCTACAGCCCTGTGATCATCCTTGTGACCCTTCTTTGGACATGGTCCCACACCTCCAGCCCTTTCATGTAATAGAGGCTCCAGAACTGGACACAGTGCTCCAGGTGTGGTCTCACCAGAGCAAAGTAAAGGGAGAGAATCACCTCCCCTTGCCTGCTGGCTATGCTTCTCTTGATGCAGCCCAGGATTTGCTTTCTGGGCTGCAAGGGCACACTGGTGGCTCATGTTGAGCTTCTCATCCACCAGCACCCCCAGCTCCTTTTCTTCAAGCCAGTTGCTGCCCAGCCTGTGTCCCCATGGCTTCTGGTAAAATTACATTTTTAATATTGTAGGAAAAAAAAGTATTGTATGATGAAAGGTTCAATTCTCTCTTTCTGAGTGCTTCATATATCTGAAGAATTACAGCTCTTGGGAGAGCATAATATAAGTCAAATTGGTCTTTAATGTTTTATCATGGCAGATCTGCTTGCAGCCTCTGCACCTTACTCCATCACACTCAGATATGCTGTGGTGCTATTCAGATTTAAATAGCTTTTGCCACTCTCTGGCAAGAAAGCCGTTCCAAAAATATTGTCTGCATTGATTGCTGAAAAGCCTGAGAGGGTAAGCTGCTGCCCTTTTCAACTGGGGAGCACTGCATGGTGCCACTATTAAATTGCAGATAAACAAGCAGCATCCTGAGGTCTCAGCTGGCATATTGTCACTTGGGCACAGTAATACCTGCTCTGCTCCTAAGTACAAGACAGACATTTACAGCTTTAAAAGACTGAGCTGTTTTGTCCTGTATTTTGTATGTACAGAGCTTTTTTTTTTAAATCCCTATCAAAGTCTAGAGTATCTTCAATGTGATTTCATGCTGGTTTTGAGTTCCCAGAAGTTTGTTTCTTCAAAGCTGAGTAGTGATGTGCCAGGGCATGGGCCAGACCAGTGCTGGCTTTGGGAACAGGTAATTCAGTGAGATAAGTCTTTACCTGAGATAACTCACCTAGCTGAACTGCTATGATATCCCAACTGCCTGGAGTATTTTCCTGCTGCTCTGCTGCATATAGCATGGACAGCCTTCATTCTCAGATCCCTGCATGGGAGGCAGGCTGTAACTGTGAGCTGAGCCACTCTGCTCAGCCTGTGCTTTGATCCTTACAAGGTGCCAGGGATTAGAGAGTGAAGCACGAGGTTTCAGTATGTGTAGGCTGGGAAGTCTGTGCTGTCTCCTCCCCAGTTTGAAAGCAAGAGTTTTACTGACCATTGCTGGAGAGCAGGAGCCTATTCCTGGCAGGGACAGGAGTAACATCTGACCCAAAAAATGCAGGCTATCCACCAACTCATACCCACTGTACAGAAGATTCACAGCAAACGCTCATACTTGGTCTCCTTGCAAAGGGATCAGGTCAGCTACAAACCAGCATCTGTCTTTTGGATAACTTTGCTGAGCTAAAAGTGAGAACCTCTCTGAAGCTTCCTTGTGGCTGATTTTAATAGCAGCAGTCTCATCTTGGGGGGTGTGTGGCTTTAATTTTGCACATCCCATTAGTGTTTATGGAGTCACACACCTGAAGTCCTGCACATGGAGATGAGACTATAAATCTAGGGTTATGACCTCATTAAAGCTGTTTATTTCATATGTAATAGCCCTTTTGCCACCAAAATACCTTAATTCATTACTTTATTTGTCCTTTTGAATGAAATCTCCTCAAGATCAGAACGGCCTCTCTTATGCCATGCCCTGAAACGACCTTTCATACCTTTCTCTATCTCTCTTGCTCAGCATGGCAAAGAGAGTCAGAACCCATCTCCTGAGAGTTATTTGGACTCTGATACAGAGAACTTCTAATTATTAGTATTTTTCTAAAAAATCTTTTAGGCCTCACCAATTTCTGGATTGTGTTCCATTACAGGGGAGGTTTAGGCTGGATGTTAGGAAGAAATTCTTCATAGAGAGAGTGATTGCCCATTGGAATGGGCTGCCAGGGGAGATGGTGGAGTCTCCATCACTGGAGGTGTTTAGGAAGAGGCTGGATGGGGTGCTTGGTGCCATGGTTTAGTTGATTAGATAGTGTTGGATGATAGGTTGGACTCGATGATCTTGAAGGTCTTTTCCGGTCTGGTCTGGTCTTGTCTAGTCCTATTCTATTCTATTCTATTCTATTCTATTCTATTCTATTCTATTCTATTCTATTCTATTCTATTCTATTCTGTGAGCTGAAAGGTGCTGCTAGGCTGAGCCATTTCTTAGCATGATCTACCATTGCTTTTGGAAATCCATCTGTATTCAGCATTTCCCAAAGGGCAGTGAGTGCAGGCTACAGTGGGAGAAGAGTGCAGCAGCAGCCAGCCTTGTGCTGGAGAAGCTGAGCATGGAGCGAGCTGCTGTGGCACGTAGGCTCTGGGGAGAAGGCTCTTGAACAAAAGCAGAGGATAAATGTGCAGGCCTGTAGGGATAGGACAAGGGGCAATGGCCTGAAATTAGAAAAGAGCAGATTTAGATTGGATGTTAGGAACAAGCTCTTTACCATGAGGGTAATGGAACACCAAATGGTTTGCCCAGGGAGGTGGTTGAGGCCCCATCCCAGGCGATATTCAAAGTAAGGCTCAACAGGGCTCTGGACAACCTGATCTGGTTGTGGATGCACCTGCTGACTGCAGAGGGGCTTGGACTAGATGAGGTTTGGAGGTCCCTTACAAGCCAGACCATTCTATGATTCTATGAAAAAAGAGAAAGTGGGAAAGCCAGGAGAGGACTGGGACTGGCAGAACCAAAGAGAGCTCCCTTTCCTGGAGAACAAGTGCCAGCAACTGATGGGACAAGAGGATGGGTTTTACCAAGTGTCAAAAGTGAGTGCACTAAGGCCATTTATACAAAAGAGTGGCTTGTGAAGGGATGGAGTGGGCTAATGGCAAGCAACCGACAAGGGCCACTGAGCAGAGGTGTTGGTGAGCCATGAAGAGAAAGTGGAGATTTTAAAATAAAGCCAATGGAAATTAAATTGATGGAATAGGAAACCTCTTCCCAGGTAGTAGCTGCTCATTTCCCAGATGCCAAGGTTATTTTTGTGGAATATCAGAATACATCTTTGCCAGTTAGATCTGCAAAACTGGAGGCCAACCCCTGCACCATGGCCTCCCCCTGTTCATCATGTCTTCTGGCACCATCCTGTGTTGTCTGATGATTGCTGTTTCTGTTCTTGTGTGCAAGCCTCTTTCTGAACAAGCATTAAAAGCAGACATTCCACTTCACTTTTGCATTCAACTTTCAATGTGCAACTCACTGAGTTAATTGGCAAGGGTAGTTATCATGGTTGGAAACACCTCATTTGGAGATGGATCAGATGACACAGCAGCAGGCACTGAACTCCATGTTCTGCATTGAAATACGTGGAAAATTTTCTAAGCGCAGCCTAAAACTGCCACAAAATAATAACTAAAATGGAAGTGTACCTTGGTGTTATTTTCTTTTCATTTCCATTTTATTTTCTTACTAATTTAAGTGAATAATTAAGATTTAAGTTGCTCCCAAGTAGCTTTTTCACCTGAAGCTGCATGGTACACTGGGCAACCGGACCCACAGAAAGTACCTTAGAGATGTTTTAAAATCATTTAAAGACTTAGTTGGTTGAGGCAGCTCAGAGATTTCAAGTGCACTGGATGTTTTTGTCTGCTCTGCTGTGATAAAGGTATGCCTGCCATTGGCGTGCTTTCAAGCCCCGGCACAGCAAACACAGCCGGTATCCGGATACAGCTCTCCCCAGCCATAGCTGAGCCCATAATTTCTGAGCCATCCCTCAGTGCTCTGCTGGCAAGGCAAACAGCTAAGCTGGCCTTGCAGTCACTCGATTTGTGCAAGCCTAGGGAGAGAGTGAGGACCCTTCAGCTGAGGACCCTTCAGTGAAACTGCTGCCTCTACCCCTTTTGTGATAATCACTGACATTTATCTATTAAAAGAAACAAAATTCGACACTGCCAGTTTGTCCCAACTTTCTGTTCTTCTCCACTGCTCTGGCTTATTGTGGAGAAGGGTTTCTAAGGGTTTTTCTAAATTTTTTTTTTGTATTTTTGACCAAATCAGCAGAAAGTAATAGTGGCAGTAAAAATCAGACCATTTTATTTTAACATCCGTTTTTGAGTTGTGTTTGACCTTGGCAGAGAATAAATAAAGGCATCCTGTTGTTTCCCTGTGAAAGATTTCAATGGGTGTTTGGTTTTTTCTGAGCATGTAGGTGTGTTCTGTGCTCTGCAGAATGGGCATCCCATAGCTCCTCATGATGCTTTCCTAATTGTGGGCTGGGTAGGATAAATGTTTAGCAATCAGCTTGGCAGGGGAAGTGCTGCTGGGAACTGCCACCCAGGGAGCACCCCACCACCTACTGCTAGTCCAGAGCCAGCAGTATTGGTACCGCTAAGATCCTGGCTGCCATGCCACCCGGGTTGCTGGTTGCTGGTTGCTGGCCTGGGCAAGCCCTTTGATGAGGCCACACAAGATGGTTTCATCTAGAGGCTACCACCTGCACAAAAGCTCTTGTGTATCACCTAACCATGGCACAATTCATCTCAGCTGGCTTCTGTTGCCTGTGTTGGACCTGGTGATCTGAGCACCTCCCAGGGAAGCGTGCGATGATGAGGGGATCAGATGTCAGCATCTACTTTTGAATGAGATGGTTGTGCCCTAAGCTCTGCTGGCTGCAGAGGAGGCATGAGGCTACCTGCTGAGGTGCATGCAGACTATCAGTCAAATGAATATAGCCTCAGGTACCTCCAGTGAGACTGCATTAGAGCCGAGGATACATATCTCCTCTATGCCCTCTATGTATAGATGAGATCCATCTCCTCATCCTGGACATGTGCTACTGCGAATTTCCACCTGGAAATGGGAGTAGAGCAAGTCCACATAAGAGGAGCGTCCGTGCCAAGCTGTGCCCCCTTCAGCTGCATCTAGCAGGTGCTTTGCATGTGTGCTGCTGCATGCTCTGAAAATCAAACCCCCACTGATAATCAAGCTTTGAAATAGGGTATGTGCCCATCCTCTGTTGGTTACATGAAGTGTATCATGTTGCCAGCTTTGTCGATATTTTTGTATGGCTACAAATATTTTCTCTCAAGTTTTATTAAGTGAGACCCACATACTTCTTCCAGCTGGGACCCTGCGGTCTGTTCCTACATAGCTGTTCACCCCGCCCTTGCTCAGCAACACTTCACAGTCATGCTGTGGTGCAGATGAGGAATTTGAGTTTGAAACTGGCAATCTGATTCCCATTAAAGCTGTATGGAAATTTGCCACACACCTGCCTAGGAAGCTGGAATAAATAATTCAGTGCTGCACAGTGATACCTAATGGCAAGCAGATAACTTGACTAACCTTGTGCTGGATTAAGCTCCTCTGTGCTCTGTCCTTTCATGACAAGAGACAAAAAGAACAAGCCAAGACAGACAGAGAGGTTAGAATGGGCCATGGACTTTCTCTTGGAGTGCACTTTCAGTCCTTCCAAAAGGAAAGGACTGACATCTGGTACAGCGGAGCAATGCAGCAAGGGGAGCAAACTGTGAGACCCAGTTACAGTTGCTGGGATAATAGGCAGCACAGAAAAAGTAGCAGAGTTAATTGCTGCATGTTAATGACCATACAGGGAGGTGGAAGTGGGGGATAAAAAGAAGGTGTAAATCTTTGTATCTGACTCCCATTTTCAGAAATACCTTTAGACTTCAGAAACAAGTCTCATAAGAACCATTTAGACTCTTCATTGCATGGATCACTTTTCCAAGGAATAGAATAGAATTAACCAGGTTGGAAAAGACCTTCAAGATCATCAAGTCCAACCTATCACCCAACACTGTCTAATCAACGAAACCATGGCACCAAGCACCCCATCCAGTCTCTTCCTAAACACCTCCAGTAATGGTGACTCCACCACCCCCCTGGGCAGCCCATTCCAATGGCAAATCACTCTTTCTGTGAAGAATTTCTTCCTAACATCCAGCCTAAGCTCCCCTGGCACAGCTTGAGACTGTGTCCTCTAACACACCTTTGTTATGTGCATCTATTAACCAGTAATGGAGGGAGCATCTCTTCTATGAGCATGACTTGAGCCCTCACTTGGATGCAGCTACAGAAAGTTATTGTGAAAGGTAGGCAGGCAGGAGCATTCAGGTTTGGGTCCTGTGTTGCTTAGGAACTCCTTCATTCCTAATGCTTTCTCACTTTAAATATTTTTTTAAATTATTATTATTTTATGTACACATCTATGGCCACCTGATGATAAATATCTGGAGTTAGAGCAAGCACTATCAGACTGAACTGTTGTTTCATTTTCTAGCTCTAAAAAGCAGAAGCTTTTCAGCAGTTCAGAAGCTAATCTGTGAGAAAATAATCCTAACAAATACTGGTTTACACTTAAACCACCCGATTTGCATAAAATCATATTACCTCTTTGTCTGCAACACCTTTTCATTATCATTGTTTCTTATGTTTGAAAGTGAAGCCCTCCCTGCTGCCTCCAGGCTGCCGGAGATCTGTAAGCCATGTTGGAAGCAATATATCTAATTCAGTAGGAATGATGCACTAATGCCAGTGCAACATGCAGCCTGTTAAAAACAGTCATTTAATCTCGCTAAATATATGGATAGATGGAGAATGTAGTGACTTTAACCATTGAAGTTTGTGTCTCTGGGCTCTTGGACTTCAATGACAGCTCTCTCTCTTGCCAAGCCTAGAAATCCACCCAAGGAACAGCAGATAGCTTCTGCTCATTATCACCAAAAGCTAAAACTGTATCAGCTGTGTAGAGACATCTGCTAATCCTCTGCAACCCTTTTACCCTGAAATTTCAGATTTCAGCCCTGATCTTGAATGGGGGTGGGGAAAGATCTTGGATGACATAAGGTATGCTGACCCAAGCTGAAGAGGTAAGTGCCTCATCATGGCCCTGGTCACCCCTACCCTGGCAACGGAGAGCTCCTGTCCCAAGTGCACTGCCTCAGGGCCATTGTGAGGAGTATTCCCACGGGGGGGAAGAATGAAGTAGCTACAAACACAGTCTGGCTTTCAAAGCAAAGAGGAAAGTAGCTGTAGGTGCAGGCAGGGAGAGCTGCAGCACAGGAAGGCATTCTCCTAGCATGGCTCTCCGGTGCTGTAAACTCTGTGGGCTGATGCAAACAGTATCAGTGAATTAAAACAGAAGTAGTTTCAACTCTTACATAGTTATTGCAATTATTTCCAAGTTGCATGGCAAAGAGATTTTTCCAGCCTGTCTGTGCTCAGAGGGAAACTGTAGGTAGGTCCATGTGCTCAGTTTCAGCATTTAACCTCAGGACAATCAGGTTAACAACTGGTGTCTCAAGGACATTGCAGCACACTGTGTTTACGATGTCAAACTAAGGCCATTCTGATTTTTTGGCTCCTATAAAACACCCCATATACTGCACTAGGAAATAGTCCCTCTTTTACGTACGATGTGCCAGGCTGGTATAGTGAGACAGTTTTGGTACTTTTCCAAAGAAACTAGACTTCTGAGATTTTCCTTATTTAATTTCATTCCGCCCAATGCAATCTGATCTACTGCTGCTCCCATGTGAAGTCAGTTTATGTACCTTTGGCCACGCAACCCCACATGATTACTAGCTGACTTTCCTGGCTCTTAAGAAAACTGCCAGGCCATTTTTTTGTTGTTAGCTCCAAAGAAGAGGAAACAGGGAGCTTGCTAGTCCTGGTTCTGTGTGCAAACTGGGGGTGGGTGGGGGGAAATTCCCAGCAGGAGCAGGGAAGTCATTCTGCCCCTGTACTCAGCACTGCTTAGGCCACACCTTGAGTCCTGTGTCCAGTTCTGGGCCCCTCAATTTAAGAAGGACATTGAGACACTTCAATGTGTCCAGAGAAGGGCAGCGAGGCTGCGGAGAGGTCTTGAGCATAAGCCCTACGAGGAGAGGCTGAGGGAGCTGGGGTTGTTTAGCCTGGAGAAGAGGAGGCTCAGGGGTGACCTCATTGCCCTCTACAACTACCTGAAGGGAGGTTGTAGCCAGGAGGGGGTTGGTCTCTTCTCCCAGGCAACCAGCACCAGAACAAGAGGACACAGTCTCAAGCTGCACCAGGGGAAGTTTAGGCTGGAGGTGAGGAAGAAATTCTTCCCAGAAAGAGAGATTGGCCATTGGAATGTGCTGCCCAGGGAGGTGGTGGAGTCACCATCACTGGAAGTGTTCAAAAGGGGATTGGATGTGGCACTTGAAGCCATGGTTTAGTTGTCATGAGGTGTTAGGTCTTAGGTAATAGGTTGGACTTGATGATCTCTGAGGTCTTTTCCAACCTAGCTGATTCTATTATTCTTCAAATAGAAGGTAATTAAAAACAAATATTTAAAAAAAGGAAACCCAAATGAAACAACCTCCCTGAACAAATGTTTCTTCTGTCTGAGTAATTCTAAGATGCTAGTTGCTTTACTGGGGAGAAGTAGTATTCTCAAACACTTAACTGGAGCCTGGAACAGGTCTTGAAGGAGATGAGCAAACAAACAAATCTGCTTTACTAATCAAATCTATCAATCAGTTAAAGATGCATGCTGAATACCTCCTAGCAGGTCGTGCTGCCTGCTCACTGGAAAACTGTGGGGTCTGTGTTACTTGAAAATATTGTTTGTGGTGCTATTATTCCTCAATCTTTGTTTTCACATAGTGATGTCAAGATGGCAAATTTCTGAATTATTATTCATCAATTGAATGATGAAATGAAAAGGTCATTTCACCTTCTATTCAACCCCTGGATGTGCTGCACCCCTCTGGTTGCAGCTGTTGTTTATAGCACTGGAGACTCTTCAGGGTCAGGCATTTCCTGTCCTGCTCCCAGTCAGGGGACCGTGGGTGGGTTGATCTGGCAGAAGGTGGGTGAAGCAGCATCACTGCGGGAGTGGTAAGGCTGCCCTCCAGGCATCTCAGCAGAGATGTTACTAACCAGTGGACTGGGAAGCAGGCTGGGGAAGAGTCTCAAGATGCAGATTTTGCAGCTTGGTCCTACTTCTGTTGCCAGACAGAGAAAATCCTGCTGGTAGTTTGTGTGGGGAAGGTGACACATTTCTGATTGCAGAGGGAGAAGGCTCAGGCTTTGGCAGCCACAGTCACAGCTCTGCCCTGTTTCTCAGAAGCAAAAGGAGCATTTCCCAATCTTTTAAAATCAAAAGACCTAGAAGCCTTTTTGATCTGAGCACCAGCAGCTGGGGAGAGAATGATGCCTGTGGGCAGGAGCTGACATGAGCACCTGCCAACTGTGTGGGATGATGTGTGTGTGTTTTCCTTTAGTTTCTTAATTATTTTTCTGCAATCAGTTCACCGACCACCTTCTGATGGATTGTGGGTTGCCCATGGGCCTCTCATGAGCTGGATGACTATTACTTGTGAACTTAGACTGCACCACAGGCATTACAGACAAAGAATTTATATGCTGTTACACATATTCCCCAAAATAATCAACTCTGTCTCAAATACTTTGATACCAATAATTAAGTGAGGTAGAATCTGTGTTCCTATCTAGTCCTAGCCTTGTTTTGCAATTATTCACCTTCAGTGGTTTCCTCATAGAGGCTTAAATTTAGCAATTATTGCTTTGCAATGGTCTACATTAACTCAGACATTGCATTCAAGAGTTTAATCTAATATGTGTATTTCAGATGAAACATTAGAAAGCTTCTAGAATCTGTAATAACTTTTCTGTATTAAATGAAGGAATTCTTTAGCATTGCAAAAATACACTTAAATAGTATGGGGCAGCTTCAAAGTGACTGCAGGCAGGAAGTTGGAAGGTGGATGCTCACTTTTTAGGCAATCTGAACATAAAGGTTTCACAGGAGATGGACTTCAAGGTCCATTCAGTATGGTTTTGGTTTTCTGAGCTTGCTATTTCACAGGGAACATGACATCTTTCCCAGGGAGGGATGAAACTTTGGCAGGAGACTGGAGTAATGTGTGCTGCTGCTGCCCTATAACCCTGCTACCTTGGGTTCTGGGGGATGTTTGCTTCTGTTGCACCAAATCTGTGAGAGCCTATGGACTCTGAAAGCAGCAGGTGTTGCTTGGTGGTCGGAATCCTAACATGAAAATCTCATCTTCCCCTGAAAGGATTCAGCAGATGCACTGCAGGTCTGTCAGGATGCATGGCCAGGGTGGAGAGAAGGATGTGCCCATTTTACATCGCTGCTGTTGATTTGGTGGCTGAGGCCTCGGGCAGATGCAAAGAAAAAGCTGCTCTGGCCTGGAAAAGGCACTGTGCACTGGTGTTTGATGCACAGCTCATGGCTGCAGCCTTAGACCTGCTGCTCCTCTAGCAGCAGTGTGTTCCCGCTCCCCACATCCACCTACATGTGGGGCAGTTCCCTGAGCAGCAGAGGGAGAAGGTAGCCCAGGAAAGGTGGGTAATTATATGATAGTGATAATGAAAAGGTAAATGAATTATTATGTGTGAAGAGGCTAATTAGCAAAGAGGTTACCACTCAGCAGATGAGTTTTTAATCTGTTTGGTCAGGCCAGTTTTTTCAGTAGTGGTTGATAGGCTGCAGGACTTGATCCCCCAGGTACATACAGCTCGTTCTGTGGGGAACTGGCTGAAGTGATAAATCTGTCTAGGGTGCAGTAGAGCTTAACCCTGCTTGTGAACAGCCACTGTATAAACATCTGGGGCATGTGCTGCATTTTAAACACTGATGTCATGGCCCTTTTTGTTAATGTTTCAAAACACTGAACGAGGCACAGCAACAGAATTCCATAGTTCTCTGGCCCTCTATTGCTTGTTCCTGATCTTAAAGTGATTTTAAATTTTTTTGCTTTTTTTTTCAGTAATAAATAGCATTCTTTAAATTTCCTTTTAATTTTGTCTGCCACTTTGGATGTCAGATCTGGTTTATGTACTCAGCATACATACAGTTTCCTTATAATAGAGGGGTCCTGGTATGTTGCCTCAGGCACTTTGCAGCCTGCTCCTGGTTTAGCAACAACAAACCTGCTCATGGGAGACCTCACTGCTGTCTACAACTACCTGAAGGGAGGTTGTAGCCAGGTGGGGGTTAGTCTCTTCTCCCAGGCAACCTGTGTTAGAACAAGAGGACACAGTCTCAAGCTGCACCAGGGGAAGTTTAGGCTGGATGTTAGGAAGAAATTCTTCCCAGAAAGAGAGATTGGCCTTTGGAATGTGCTGCCCAGGGAGGTGGTGGAGTCACCATCACTGGAAGTGTTTAAAAAGAGACTGGATGAGGCACTCAGTGTCATGGTTTAGTTGATTAGATGGTGTTGGGTGATAGGTTGGACTTGATGATCTTGAAGGTCTTTTCCAACCTGGTTAATTCTGTATTCTAATTCTCCCCTCTGCCCTGCCACGTACATGATTTGCAGCAGAGTTGGTGCAAGCCATATTGGACCTCTGTGTTCTCCTCACACCTTGCCTCTTTTGTAGCTAAAGAAAACTAAATCTTTCTTCCCAAATGAGCAATTAGGATTTTTTTTTGTCCAAAGAGGAGACGGAGAGAGGAACCTCCTCACCTATCCTGAAAGAACATGGACTCTCCTCTAGTCAATTTGAATAAACGATGGTGTAGCACTTTTTTTTTCCAGTGTATGGCACTTGATGCTGACTATTTTCTTTAAGCAAAATTTCCTGTGAGTGCAGAAGTATCTCAGGTCTCATTTTGTATTAGAAGAAGGTAGTTTTCTAAGTCATGCTTTAAAATTGTTGAAGAAAAGCTTGAAAGGAAAACTTCAAGGATCCAAATCCAAAAAGATGAGCAAGAAGAAACCCACAGGGTTATTATTATTAAGGTAAACAAACACAGCAACCAACTAACCAACCTAACAAATAAAGACCATCTGGCCCAGTTTGTGATGGGGGCTGGCAGGGCTGTGTGTGTCTGTCTGTCGTACTGACGTTGTCAATACTCCCTCTGTTCCTCCTCCTACCTCTTGTCTTCTAATTTTGTGAATAATATTTTTATAAATGCTTTTCCTTGGATGTGTTTGGTGTTGGTGAAGGGAGAGACCAGGAGAAATGTTATCAGTTGATCCTCTCTGGGCTTGGTTGTGTTTTTCCATACATGTTTCTTGCTTGCTGACCATGCTGCTGCCTCTCTGATTGCCTCTGATCTGGGTCACTGAGTGTCAGCAGCTTGGGAGGGTGCCAGGTCCTCGTGAGGCTGATCTGCTCAGTCAGGACACTTTTACAAATATGCCTTACATTGATCTAATTGTCCTCTGCCCTGACAGGTCTGACAGCCTTCAGACCTCCCAGGATGTCCCCTCTCCTGCTTTTTGGCTTTCACTCTATCATTTTCCATACCGGGTCTCTCACTGCTAGAAGAGCTCAAAACTCAGCTGAAAATGGGGATACTGTGGCTTTATTTAGAGGCTCTCTTATTGTTATTTATTTTCCCCATGCTTCCTACTCTAATGGCCATGGCAGCTCATGTTTTATTTCAGTCTGATGTTTGACAATTCGTTTAAGAATATTGGACCCTTAATTTCAAACTTTGCCTGAAAATATCCACAAGGATGATGTTAGGAGTTGCCAAAAGCAGTAGTACCATAGAAGGGAGGCTGCTGCAGCTTCATGTCCCCAGCCCAGCCAGCAGCAAGGCTGAGCATGTGTTCCCAACAGGCACATATGTGCACACATATAGAGTAGACATCAGCATGCAATGCCTAGAAGCAACACAAAGTAAAGCAAACAGAAATAGGCAAATGCAGGTGCTACAAATGACCTAATCCTGTCCCCTTTTCTGGACATACAATGGTAGGAATATACAGATCCTCATATCTAAAGGTATCCTTGCAGCAGCTAGGTTCAGACTGCTTTTTCGTTCTTCCAAGTTGCTGGCACCCACACAAGTGAGGTTCCAAGGCCAGAGCCCCACTCCAGTTGCTGTGTTCAGACACAGAGACTGGATGAGGCACTTGTTGCCATGGTTTAGTTGATTAGATGGTGTTGGATGGTAGGTTGGACTTGATCTCAAAGGTCTTTTCCAACCTGATTAATTCTATTCTATTCTATTCTATTCTATTCTATTCTATTCTATTCCATTCCATTCCATTCCATTCCATTCCATTCCATTCCATTCCATTCCATTCCATTCCATTCCATTCCACTCAATTCCATGCCATGCCATTCTATTCTATACTAGCAGCTTCACTGTAATAAAACAGTGATGTGTGAAAATCTGTTGTCTGAAACCTAATTGAAATGGTTTGCACTGATTGACAAGAGCTGTAGTCAACAACATTCAGTGTAGAAATAAGCAGGATCTTTTCTTCTCCGTGTGCTTGCTAGATTAAAGAGCTCTTGAGGATCAGAAGACATGTCTCTGTCTAAGTAACAGAGGCATCTGTGAATGGTAAGGGTGTAATTTCCTACCCACCTCCAATTACACTCTCCTGTGATCCATCTGTCTGGGAAGCTATCGGGTATTGTGTTTTATAATTACTGCTTGTTAAAAATACCATCTTTGTTGAAAGTTTAAACAAAAAGGAAATCTCAGAAGACCCTCAAAAACAAAAAAAAAGAAAATGAAAGCAAAGCTACTTTTAGAGAAAACTTTTTAATGAGAAAGAGATTAAAAATGTGAACACTTTGCACAAGGATTTGAACTGAAAAAACCCCCCACAAACGGCTCACGTGGAGCATTTCAGCGCTGAAAGAAATGTTATGCATATATGAGAATGTTTTCTGTCAAGGAAATGCATTTGAATGTTTACATGAAGATGTCCCATTATCACAGAATCACACAGAAAAAGGATGTGACTGGGTTACACGTCTGGATCTAGGGCCTGGAGGATCGTCCTCAGCCCCTGTTGTGAATGTAGCCAGGACTCCCACTCTGGAGGTCTCTGAAGACACTACACTTCCATAATGAATTATGCCAGTTTTGGTTGGGGTAGAGTTAATTTCCTACAGAGTATCTGTTCTGGAGCTGTGTTTTGGATTTGTGCTGGAGACAGTGTTGATAACACAGGGATGTTTTACTCACTGCTAAGCAGTGCTTACAGAGACTCAAGGCTTTTATGCTTCTCACATCACCCCACCAGTGAGTAGGCTGGGGGTGCATAATAAGTTGGGAGGAGACACAGCTGTGAGAACTGACCCCAGTGGACCAAAGAGATATTCCATACCATAGGACATCATGTGCAGCATATAAAGCTGGGGGAAGAAGGAAGAGTGTGTGTGTGTGCATGTGTGTTAGTGTTAGGAGTGGTGATGTTTGTCTTCCAAAGTAAGTGTTATGCATGATGGAGCCCTGCCTGCTCTCCTGGAGATGTCTGAACAGCTGCCTGCCAATGAGAAATGATGAATGAATTTCTTGTTTTACTTTGCTTGTGCACGTGGCTTTTGCTTTATTTATTGAACTGTCTTTATCTCATTCTACAACTTTGCTCACTTTTACTGTTCCAGTTCTCTCCCCCATTCCACCTGGGGGAAGTGAGTAAGCAGCTGTGTGGTGCTTAATTACTGGCCAGGGTTTAACTACAACATGAATATATAAGGCATTAGGAGAATCATTGCACTAAGCATTAGAGGACCTTCAGTTGAGTGGATTTGATCCCACCTAGACCAATATTCACCTCAGTGCCACCATAAAGTATTTAAGCAAGAAAGAGCATTATTAGGTAGCAAGGACTGAAAACTCCGGTATAATTCACTAATCCCAATGGCACAACTCAGTATGTATGCTGATTTAACAACAGAATTTGACCTCTATTTATTGATGAAAGGGTGGCATTTTTATACATATCCCATTTTTTTGGTCTTTGGTGTAGTAATTTTCTTCTATGAAAAGCTAGATGTCCCCAGCCCAGCTGTACCATGTGCTTCAGAAAACCAATTCAGTTGATACTATCTGCTCTTTCCAGCTAATTTCTCGTTGCTTCCTGTTTCCTTTCCTTGGTTCCTGGCCACCTATATTAGGAATCAGTCATCTGGATTTGCAGATTTAAAATATTTGCTTGTGTGCTGCCTGTTACAGGCACTGAGCCATCTATACCAGTAACAGCCTGAGAGGCCAACTAAATCAAGCTGAACTTGCCACTTCCCACAGGGCAATGATGCTATGGGGGAAAGCAAGCTCGCTCCTCATGTCCAGATATATACAGATAGACTGGAAGATGCTGGGCTGGCCTACACTGCAGTGATACAGGGCCTTGGATTTATGCATCCAAAACTGGGAGACAAGAAGGTGAAATGACCAGCTGTGGTTCATGGCCATGGGTTGATGTTTTGGACCTTAGGCCACACCCCCTGATGTCACATATCTTCAGCACGGCACCTTCAAGGAAGCCATACCAACGTCTGTGGGCTGACAATGTAGCTTAACCATTGTGTGGCTATTTCTTCCTCTGAAAACAGTCAACAAGAGAGGAAGAAAGATTTTCAAACCAGAAATCAAACTGACCAGTCAGCATTAGAAAGAATAACCCTAAGCCTGCATAGGCAGGGAAAGAGTTAAACCCCAGAATTCCACTCTGGACATCCAGGAGAATCATGACTTTTACTGTATCACTCTGCCCATCAAGTATAGTAACAAACTGGGTGGATGAAGATCTCTCTCTGTGTTTGTAGACACCGAAAATTATGGTATTTGCACAGCAATAAACTGCTGTGGGAATGAAAACAGCTCTCAGATGTTTGCTGCTGGCAAACAGGGGGATCCTGAAAAAAGGGATCACGGAAGGATTTGTGTTTTGTGGTGGAGACACTGACAGTAACACATATTTTTTAAAAAGCCACTATTCTTAGCTGATAGCATGGGCAGGCTCTGGTTCTTCGTGATGGTTTCACCTGGCTGGAGTGTATTTCACATTCCCTGCAGAGGCAGTAAGCTTTCTTTGCAGAATAAGAGTGTGACAACTTCGCTCTCATCCTCTACCCTGGAGGCTTGTTGAAAAGAAGAAGTGGCGGTGCATCTGGAAAGAGACTGGCTCAGTTACCCAGGAGCCAAAGAACTGGGGATGTAAGAGGAGGTAAAAGTACAGTTTGTGAGTTGCTCTAGCTAGTATCTCAAATCACTTCTCCCACAGAGTTACAACAGGGTAACCAGAGGAGTACTCTACTTTTAGTCACAATTCAGGTGTTGCCCCTGGGGATCTCTGCAGTGAATGGCCTCTAATTCCTAAGGAAAGTCTATAATTAAATTACTCCTTAACCTCTTCTGTATGTACCTTGAGTCCCTGGGGCACCTCCAGAGGTGAGTGCCTGTCTGTAAAACTCCTGGGATTTCCTCCACGGGGCCACACGCATGTGTTTCTTCCAGGGCCATATGCGGTTTTGCAGGTAACGAGTGATCTGAGCTGAGGCTGCCAGGAAGATGGGATAAGAGAGTTGGACAGGCTGCCCTGTGAGGACACTAAGCACGGTGTGGCACACAGCTGCCAAATCTTTCTAGTGGTCAGCGTGCCCGAGGAGGGGATGTAAGATCTCCCTGTGGCAGTGGCTGGAAGTAGAGGGGGAATTTCTGTGTCCAGAAGGGAGCCAGCTTTGCATAAGGAAATAATCTCGTATGACAGCCTGATGAATTTGTGTGCATGTATATCCCTGCTCGCTGCTGGAGGCAGTCCAAGCTACGTGTCTGTGTGCCATAGGCCCTCCACAGCTCGTAGCAAACAGAGAATCCCTTTCAGACTACGTGGTGGGGAACTGTCCTTCTGGCACAAGGCATCCCTGGGTAATGGGTTATTTCCCAAGCTGGGCATTTGGACTTAACAATGCTCAGGAAAGAACCTTTGACTTTTGCTCTTTTATACTAGTGAAAGCTCTGGAAAAGGCATGGTTGATTTTGTGCTGTCACGCTTAATTTAGCAATGGTAGAGCTTTTTATTTGAGAAAGCTCTCTTTTTCTGGTGTAGCTCAGAGAACCTGCCTGTGCTGCAAGCCCTCTCTATGCAGGTAAGACCTGATGTGAGATGGTGCTCACCACTGTTGCACAGAGGAGGGAGACAGGCTCTTCTCAGTGGTGCCCAATGCCAGCACAAGGGGCAATGGGTGGAAGTTGAGGCACAGGAAGTTTCACATATATATAAGGATTTTTTTTTTTCCCTGTGAGGGTGACAGAACACTGGAACAGGCTGCCCTGGGGGGTTGTGGAGTCTTCCTCTCTGGAGATATTCAAAACTTGCCTGGATGCGTTCCTGTGTAATCTGGTGTAGGTGATCCTGCTCTGGCAGGGGGTTTGGACTGGATGAGCTTTTGAGGTCCCTTCCAGACCCTTAAATTCTGTGATTCTGTGAGGGTTCCAGCAGAAAATAAAAGAGAAACAAGTCATGGAGCATGCAGGTGATGGTGCTGGCAGCCACTCACAGCATGAGTGAGGCTGTCTGCCCCAAGCAGGTGGTGCGAGTGGAGCTGCTCCCCACCAGCAGAGCTGATGGGGGGCGGTAGGGTGGACTGAGCGATCTCTGTTTCCCCATGCCACGGCCACCCCGGCCTCCCTCTTTTCCAGTGGTTACGTCAGAGCCTGTGCACTTTGCCAGTAAGTTTGATAGGACTGACTAAAAGCACCATTTTCCTGGTAAAACAAACACAGACTCCTTTTTAAAAACACCTTTTGATACTTTATGAGCGGGGCTGGTGTATGTAACCTATCAAGCCCAACATATGGCTTATTATGACATTTAGCTGATTAAAATAGTCTAGACATAAACTTGAGATTTCAGAAATGTTTAAGCTAAGTCCGAAATACATTTTAATGTACAGTAGATGTATGCTGCAATTTGGGCCACCTGTGTCCCTCCAGGAATTATGGAGCAGGAAGTACTTTTGACTCAAGAAGTGTGTCTGAAAATTGAGGCTGTAAATTAACAACAGCTTGTCTATTAGATTATTTCACCCATAAAGGAGTCTGTATATTTCTAAATGCCTCGTGATTCTCAATACCTTGCTGTTGTGACTTTTATTAAAGAAGGAGATTGCCAATAGTCTGGGCTTCTGGGCTGAGGCACATTTTTAGAAAATCATGGAATAAATAGCAGCAGCCAGCCAGACGGTGGTGAAGCATACTTGTGGCCACAAGAGGAGGAAACCCCAGCTTGGCCTGTTAGTGGGCACGGTGGCGCTGGCGTCCCTCGGCACCCAGAACGCCGTCCACCTGGCTGCAGATGACGGGTCGCCTGCTCTTGGGCCGTTTCAAAGCTGAAGGCAGCACATTGTGTGCACGCTGCCCTTAGCTGGTCCTGCAAAAGGTCACATAATTCACCTCTTTGTCAGCTTCCCGGTCGTGCTGCACAGCTTCACGTCATCATCTGGCTTGCCTGCCTCTCTTCTCTGTTTTTCCTGCCTTCCAAGAGTTTGGTCTATTTGCAGTTGTTCTTCTGTCTCTGGAAAGGACAGAATGAGAAAATAAGGGAAAAAAGAAAAAGAAGACTCCTTTCACATGATCTATCCCAAGCTTCTCTAGAGTGGTGCTCAAAGAGGGGAGCAATGAACTCTGAAGGCTGCAGAGAGAGAGAGATCTCTTCAGACTCCTAGCAAGGCACACCAGAGCAAGGCTGAACAGGCATAAGTGCATCAGCAGCAGGGGAACAGGGCTGGGGCAGAGGAAGAAATACCTACAGGAGAATGTCCATGCGGAGGAAGTTATTGGACAGAATATGCATCCTAGCCCCCATAAATTGCCATATATTTCCCGTTTTGCTGAGCAGTTCTGCCACATAAGTTAGGCCTAATGACTTGCACAGAGCATGAGAGTGGCCTACATGGGGGTGATTATTTTGGCAAAGAGCTGTGTTATGCTCAGTCTGGTCATTACAGTGAGGCCTAGATACATTACCCCTCCATGGTTCGCCCTCAGGAGAGGTCTGTACCCCCTGCATGGACACCCGCCTCCTGCTAAATGGAATAACATATTGGATGAGGTATGGATGGGATCCTGTTACATGGACAAACGTTTGACCCACAAGAAAAATTAAACCATGAGTGACAACTCATGGAAACTCTTGGTTCACTTGAGGAGCAGCTGTCTGTGGTTTGGTAGGCAGTACTCCCATGATCTTGTAATGCCCCATCTGCAAGGTGGGTTGGTAGGGACCTGGCAGAGGAAGGCAGTGGTGGATGTTTTCTTGATCTGGATCTGTGGTAAGATGCAAGTGTCACTTCTCCATCCAACACTACCTCGTGGTGGAATGATATTGTTCTATCTGATGAGAGGTCTCCCTGTCTCATTAAAACTAGTGGAAGCTGTTTGGGATTTCTATAGCACAGACACCTTATTAGCAGCCATTTCAATATGTCCAGGAGCACAGTGAGTGCAGAGCCCAGGTTATCTGAAGGGCTCCAGATGGATGCCTACTGCAAGCTGAGTCAAGGCAAATACACATGCACAAAACTGGAAAGTTCTCTGAATTTCCCTTCCTCTTCACTGGTTTCTCCCTTTCGCAATCCCCTTGCATTGTTGACTTGGTGTTGCCTCCATCCTTGCTCCTCCAGGCTTGGTCCATCTGGCACATTGATTGCTAAGTCACTGGTGGGCAAGCTTGCCAAGATGCCTGGCTCCGGCCTATTGCCTGAAGGCCTCTTGGTTGACTTTTAATCCATCCATGAAAGCAATCCAGACAGAGAGGAATATTCTGGCTTTGCCACAGGGTGTTTGGTGTGACAGTGTCAGGAGTAAATGCAGTTTCTTCTTTGCACGTGCAGAGCTGGGTCAAGCAGCCTGGCATGGGCTGCAACCACAGCCTGGTGGCAGTGGGGCCAGGCAGCAAAGAGGGGCTGCCAGGTGGCTAAAGGAGCCCTGTGATGGTGGGTGAGGTTGGTGAATGGGGACTCGGAGGTGTTGGGGGAAAGGGAGCAGTTGTCACTCTGGGCCAGCTTCTCTTGTCCCAGAATGCAGCATATTAAAGCAATTAAGAAAAGCTCTGCTCCAACACAGGGATTTTGAGGGGAAATATGAATGTAAGGATACAGCATTCCTCAACCAGAGGGGAGAAATAGCAGTGGGTAAATTAAACACAGCTGGAATGAGCATAAGAAATAGATTAATTCCACGAGAATTTTTTTTCCTTTCCGTTTTTTGCAAATTGTAGGAGCTAGAGAAACTAGCACTTCTTAATTCCACTTGGTATGCAAGCCTTTCATCCTCTAGCCTGGCAGCCAGCATGCACTGGATTCAAGTGCCAGCCCTTCACCCCACAAACCCTTAGCTTGGGACACCTCTGCTCTCCCCCACACTCCCTGCACATATCCTTCTCACCTCTCCTTGAGCTGATGTAAGAACAAATCCTGTGAACAGAGGAACACTGGAAAACATATCGGGAAATTATATTTGCTGCTGTGTTGTGATACTGGTTCAAAGCAATAAAGAGTGCTCATTTGCAACTGCAAGGTCAGGTTTCCCTCCTAATATGCTTGTCCTCTATTCTGAGGCTGCACAGCACCTAACACAACAATCTCTTGGTCCACAGCACAAAGAGATTTTTAGTCTGTGGCTCAGGTGTTTCGTTTAATGAAACATATATTGTAAATAGTAGTGGAGTCTGTGGACTGAGGCTCGCAAGTTCCTGCTGCTGTAGCAAGTGCTCTGCTCCTCTTGGATTTGGGCACCTCATGACAAGTTTGGGCAGGACCTGTGAGATTCTGAGCTTCATCCTGAGTGCTCTTGAGTTATAAAGAGAGAAATCACAGCAAAGAAGAAAAATAATATAATTGTGCTAGCGCTGGTATAACCATACATTGCACTCACTCCTGCTGGGTCCTAAGCAAAGTGACTGGGGAAGCCAATCTGACCACTGCTTCAGGACAGAGATCACTTCACATCAGTGTCTGCAGGGCAGGGATCTGAGTACATAGATGTCAAGGTGAGGGAGCTAGTGTCTGGAGAGGCCCAAAGCTGCAGGTGTATGAAACAAACTCTCCTGTCTCTTTTCCCTGGGTGCAGGCTCCTGTAGATCTCCACATCCCAGGATCCTTCCTACACCTTGTACCAGCCCTGACCCTGCCCCAACTCAGCTGCCTGCAAGCCCCCATCCTATCCCTCTGTCCCTCCATCTTCTAAGGGTTTGCTTGACAGGAAAATCTGTCTTTGGGTTTGTGGCCAGTCGAAATATATCACCCCACCAATGAAGGGCTTGGAAGGGCTCAGCTCCACTACTCTGTGGAGGGATGGCTGGGCTGCAGAATCTTTTGCTTAAAAAAGATGGAAGACAAAAAAGTCATGAAAAGGATACTGCTGGGTGCTTCTTGTGGACACTGCTAAAGGAGGAAAGGGTTTGATAGAGCAGGCAAAGCTTGTTTCCATAATCTGCAGCTTGGTACATTGAGCAGCACTGGGCAAGAAATGCAAGTTATGGCTGGCACTTGACTCTTACCTCATATAACTGCTGAGTAAAAGCATAAAGGATAGCCTTGACTTTGAATCTCTTGGATTCCCTTAACTTGTGTTGCAGCCATAATACTAAGCAAATATGTGTTTTCTTCTGGGGAGATATTTGGAGATATTTTCTTTCTTTTTCCTTTGGCAATGATAGGTTTTGCTTGTTTAGTTTTCGGTATTTGGTTGGGGTTTTTCTGGTCTTTTTTTTTTGTTACTGTTGTTTTGCTTGTTGGGGTTTTATTTATTTATTTAACTTAAACATTTTTATGAAATAAAATATGATCAGATCATTTACCTCAACCTCATAGATGACTTCGTTGGAACTTGTCCACTTAAAGATATACTTAACTGAGTTTAAAAATACTCATGTATTTGATGTGTTTGAAATTAGGTGTACATGATGTTTGAGAAAGGTCTTTTTGCAGTATGTCCTTTTATCTTCTGCCCCCCCTGCCAAAATAAGTGTAATGTTTTCAGTGTTGCAGTCGGGATATCGTGAATGTTAAACTCAGCAGGTATATGAAAGGCCCATGCAAGAGCACAGGATGGATAAAAGACTCTCTAGGAGGTCTGGGAGCCACAACTGTGTTTCCTGGTGTTCTGGGGCACCTTCTGGTTTCTGGAGGAGCACCCTTTGAGATGTGCTGGGACATGCTCTCCCTGCTGCCTTGTGTGCCTCTCCCTTTCTCGACCCTCTGCCCTGAACTTTCTGTTGCTCTTCTCCCCTTTCAACAGGGCCACTGCCTCAAGAAGGTCAATGCCATTACACTATTGCTAAACCAGATGGCAAAACTGTTTTGTACAAGAGATAAGGGCTCTGATGCCTTAAAGCTTAAAAAAATATATATTATTTATGTATTTATTTATTTTTATCCACTGACCACCACAAGGAATCCTTAAAAGAGGAGAACTGAGACTCCAGTTCTGGAGTGAATGGATACAAGCATAATGTAGTATGCATCCCATAGATGCAGCTGCTGCATTTTGACATATCAGACTCTCTTTCTTCTACTTCCCTGAAGATGCTGATTTTTTTTTGCTTCCTGCTCAGTATGGCAGGTTCCCCAGAAACCTTCCAGAGCAATCAGAGGGAGATTTTGGAAGACTGGGATTAAGTTTAAAGAATGTTCAAAGCACACATTATAGACTTCAAACAGAGCTGTGCAGATACTTTAGGTTGCAAGACTGTAATTAAATAAAGGAAAATGTATGCTGTGATAAATCCAGCTGCTGTTCTCATAACATGTGATTGATACAGTGGGCACAAGGCCAGGACCAGAAAAGGTCATAGGCATGGTTAAAATGCTACCTTCTAGAATGTGTCAGTTCTGATGTGCTTCTTCAGGACAATCAAACTCTGGTTCAGATTACCTTCTGATCTCATTTGAGAAGGCCTGCAAAGATCTGTCCCAAAGAGGGTGCTTGCTTCCCTTGTGAAATCAAGTCAGAGGCTTTTGAAGACTTTGGTTGACTACAAGCTTTGCAAAATATGGATTAGGAGAAGAGGTCCTGATGAGGTGATCCATTTGATGCCCAATGACAGGACAAGGGGCAATGGGCAGAAGTTGAGGCACAGGAAGTTCCATGGAAACAGGAGGAAGAATTATTTCACTGTGAGGGACAGAACACTGGAGCGGGCTGCCCAGGGGAGTTGTGTAATCTCCCTCTCTGGAGATATTCACACCCTGCCTGGATGAGTTCCTGTGTGATCTGGTGTAGGTGATCCTACCCTGACAGGAGGGTTCGACTGGATGATCTCTTGAGGTCCTTTCCAGCCCCTAACATTCTGTGACTCTGTGATTTGCATCAGCATACATTCTGCATGTTTTACCCAAAGGAGCCTTCTGTGGTGGCTAATATAATTAAGGGATCTTAATCAATGACAGTTTTAAAGCTTGGATCTTACAACTCCTTCATGACCTTGTGAGACAACGAGACCTCCAAAAAGATGGGGCCTGTTCAATAATTAAGATGTCTTCTAACCTACGCTCTTGTCAAGAGCAGGATTTTAGTGTAAAATGCATGTGAGGGTCACAGTGAGATCGCTTAGAAGCATTCAGTTTGAAGATCTTATTTCTGCAGTCAGACTTAACGCTTGGTGCCAGGCTGCAGCAAAATAGATTAAAAAGAAAAGCTTGGCATTTAGCATCAGAACTGAAAATGAAGCAATCATGCTCCTTTCTTATCTCTGACATAGGCTTGCCTTGGCAAACTCCAAGTGTTATCCAGTATATTTGCCTTAGTTTTGCCATGTTGAAAATGGTAATAATCTATTCTGTTTCCTGAAGGGGCATGGGGCTTACATGTGTAGCACCTGATACAAGCAAAATTTGGACTTGGAGAAAAACAAACAAACAAACAAATTTAATTGTATAAAAACTCAGAGGCTGAATGAGACCTGCAGGCTTTTAGGTTAGTTGTGAATCGTGATGGTAGGATTTTTTCCCTGGTTTTAAATTTCTTTTCCTCCCCCCTCTTCTCTGATACTCTTGGTTTTTTTTTTTTAAAAAAACACACTAAATTATATCTTAGGGTTTTGAAATAGCATCAAAGACATAGCTGGAATGCTTATAAATAGCTGTATCTTTTCTTGAAGGTGTGGTGTCCAAGTTTATTTCAAGTTTTGAGGCCACAGGCTGCCTGGGTCTGGCTCCCTGGCAAGGTCTGTATTTACCCTCCTTGCTCACTCATGTGACCAGACCCTGCTCCTCCACAGCCACACCGCTAGTTGTTCTGCCTGTGCTACCTGCCCTGGGGAATGCCAGTGTCTGTACTGGCTTGTCCTAGTGCCTCCCACATTTGCCATCCAACATTTACCACCCCAAACCCTCCCCTCTTTCTCTTCGCTCATTGCTCCTATTGGGATCTCTCTTTCCCTTGACTTCAGACACATGGGAAGAGTGCAATTCCCTTCCACTTACCTCCTTAAGAAAGACCTAACCACATGCCCCCTCCCTCTGCTGGAGGTTGAAAGCTCCACATCCCCAAGCACTGCCACCACCTCAACTGGGCTGGCCACCTCTGGGGCTGTCACACTGTCGCTGTGCCACTCACCAACTTGCAGTAAGCTGTGAGCAGGAAGGAGATGTTGTGTCAGACAGCAAGGCAAAACCTTTCCTATGTAGAAAAGCACAGGAGAGCCATGAACATTGATCTACAGAAGGGTCTTGGGTGCTCCCTGCAGCCTGGGGAAAGGTGGCTCCGTGGGATAGATCAGGAAAAGCTGCAGAATGGCATTTTGCAGTTTAGGCACAGTGGATGGGGCTGCTGGAAAGAAAACCCAGAGTCTGGCTCAGAGTTCATGGAATGAACTGTAACCACCAGCCTATAAATGAGAACTTACAAACAAACAAACAGAAATAAGACCAAACACACACTGGGGGGTGGGGGGATGAAAGGAAAAAGAAAAAAAAAAAAAAGAAAAGGGGAAAAAAAGGGAAAAAAGATCCAGGATGGTGCTGCTCTGACTCTGGGCCCTGTCGTCTTCTAGGACTGATGAAGCGACTGGGTGGTTCTTCAGATTCCTGTGGTCTGAACACACACCCTAGTCATCACTGAGATGAGCTCGGAAAAAACCAGTAATGAAAGAGGGCTCTGATTTATTTCCTGATAAAATAACCTCTGCTCTCACAGGCTAACATTTCAGCTTCAGCTTGCAAAGAATGATCTTTTATTTCCATCCATCAAAGCCTGCATCGTGCACGATACCCAGAGAGTATTCTTCACTCACAGCCTTGTGTTGGCCAATGAAGGAAAATTGCTACCTATAATTTTATTTTTCTTTTTCTGAGGGAAGACAGAAAGGAGGGGGGCTGGAATCTGTATTAAAGACTGGAATAATTACTATCTATTGCAACCCTGTGACTGCAGTTTGAGCAAAATTGTTTAAAAGTGCTGTGAAAACCAAAGCTTTTCTCTTGCAGTGCAAATAATCTCTGCAATTTTTGCAGCCTTTGATCTGAATCATCACCCAAACAATTCCTGTTTATTTTAGCCCAGGTAGGCAGCTTGAATACTTATTCAAGGGCTTTCTGTTCTTTCAGTGTGTTAAATTTACAGCAGTACATCATGTTTTTGTCCATTACTGGTGTCATTTTGCTGTGAGGTAAGAGCCTGCAATCTTGACTGAGAAGAGAGGAAAAGAGAAGATTTCCAGCTCACACAGTCAATTTCACCCCACCAAGTGCTGCAAGTGGCTATAGGAAACTGACAGCATAAGTGAGTTAAAAAGGAAGATATTTATTTGCAACCAAGACATTAGCCAAGCTTGATACATGAAGAGGCAGAGGTACCTGCTCTGTGAAGAAACTGATTGAAATTAGTGAGTTGTTTTCCATAGAAGGGAGCCTAATTCAGCCCATTCTTTTTTTCTGAAAGTATAAGTTTTTTATTTCAGAATAGAGATCTTGCAGTGGTCTTTCAACCAGCAGAGCTAGGAGTGCTGAGCAGCAAGCCCCAATGCACAGTGGATCAGGGTTCACATGACCTCAGTACTTCCTATGTGTGAGAGAGCTGGTTGGAACTGACAGCTCAGATGCTAGCCCACCATAATGTCAGGGTTTTCCCTGGGTTGTGATGGTGAATTTGAGGAGGGTTTGGAGCTTTCTGAGAAGGCACATCTCACAGAGCTGTTTTGTAAGCCCTGAGTTTTTGGTGGGTTGGCAGAGGCTGTCTGCCATGCGGGTTTGCTGGTGTTTACAAAGCTCTGTGAAGAGGTGATGTTGCAAGAAGAAGCTTGTGTGGGTGTAGAAAGCAGCAATGGAGTTTTTTTCTGTGAAGGTGGACAGAGGCTGTCCTTGGGTACATGCACTCTATGCCATTCAGCACATATGAAGAAACGTTTCTACCTTCAAGATCAGCACACTGAAGTGAAAAGCAAGAGGAGCGCAGAGGCCATGATCCAAAGTCTCTCTAAGTCAGCAGGGATTTCTTTTTTCTCTATGACCTGAGCTCTGCTCTTTTTCCTGGGAGAGCTCATGCTATCACAAGCTCACAGAGGAGGTCCAGAAAGGATGGGATGAAGGGAAGAGAAGAGACTTTTGTGCTGGTGGGTGGAGTGATGCTGCCATAAGTCACCAGCAGATACCGGCCATCCCTCCTTCCCTGCAGAAAACATGAATTTATTTTCTTTGAGCTAAAAAGAGAATCATTTCATAGTTGGCAAGTCTAATAGAGATGCTTCTCATGGGGACCAGCTCCTACAAAAAGAGGCGAGCAGTTTCCTTGCAAATGGTGCAACAGTGCTAAAGCTCAGCCTTCTGTGTGGGTGCTGTCAGCAACAGTCAGCTGGAGTTTTAAGGGCTGAATGTCCTCACTGCAGTCAGTTAAGGCTTTGATAAGGCATGTTAATGCTGGTTTTATTATGAGACAATAAAATAACAGACTGGCTCATCCAGCCATTAGCATATCTACTTTGGCTATAGGGAAACATTCATCACCCAAAACAGGAGCAGAAAAAAAATGAATTGCTGAATACCAGTAGAGAGCCATAACTCTCATTTTCAAATTCTGTTGTTAAGGACCTATGGGACTATTCCCCAATTCTCAGCTAACCAGTAGTCCCAGCTCTTGCTGTAAGCAGTTTTTGCATAGCTTGACTTTCCCTCTAAGTGTACCCTTCACCCACAAGGACCCCATAAAAAGCACTAGGCAAAGATTAAACATTATAAGCATATAACCAGCTCATAAAATGAGTTCTAAATGCTAAACATGAAAGGGTAAATTTGCCTAAGGGGACTGCTCTGAGCTCTGTCGGCTCAGGGAAACTTGTTCCTCAAGAGGCATATTTATCCCTGTAGTTTATTCGTATTACAAGAAGCACCACTGTAGACTGGGGACTTCACTGTGTGAAGTGCAGCTCAGATATCCAGTAGAAACCAATTCTTCCTGAATATTTTACATCAACATTGGTAGGATAGGCCTAGGCCAATAACAAGGGAAAGTTTTCTATCCTCATTTCACAGCTGGGAACCTGGAATCTACAGGATGAAGGACTTTTCCCAGCACCTGCTGGTAGTCGTGTTAAAGGCAAGGGAGCTCAGCCCAAACCTACAGCAGGTCCTACTGCAGATCCTTAGCAGAACCAATCCCTGACCCGCCCTTGCAGGTGAACAGCAGAAAGCCTGGACCCTCTGCACCATTGCCACCTTATGCCTTTCTGTGACAGACTACTTTTATAGTCAAGATCAAATGTGGACAAGGTAGCATAAAGCTCCTGGAATATATTCTCCCTCCACAAGTACAGCCCATCACCAACCCATTAACTGGAAAAGCAAGTGTTGCTTATGTGATTTACACAGACAGGAAAGAAAAGAGGCCACAAAGAGGCTATAAGAAGAAGCATTTTTGGATGGATGTCTTGAGATCAAGGATGATGGGAAAAAAAGACCAAAATGGAGATAGACCTATGTTTATAGTCCTTAATAACTGACTTGATGTTTCAGGAGCTCTCCCAGAATAGTTTATTTTGCACCTGACTCCTTGACATAAAGCTTTTTAAGTCAGTAGAGTTGGCACCCAAAGAAGCATTGAAGACTGCATGAGTCAAAAGAAGAGTTAAATTTTGCATTCAATTCCAAGCCTTTCCTCTCCCCTAGGCTAGCTACCATTTCCTATCGTCATCTAACCAGAGTTTGTTTTCATGTCTCATTTTACTTCTTCTACTGATGTATTAGTCTCTAGGCTGAGTTTTCTCAGAGGGTGGACTTTTGTGCAAGTTTCATGAAAAATATTTCACAATATCTCTCTAAAATGTGATCTGTGCTTTTGTGCTGATTGAAAATGGTACAGCAGCTTGTTGAAGCATATTCTTTTATATTTCATCAAAACAGATATGTTTTAAATGGAAATCTCAACTACTATGTTTCCCTGTGGAGATTAAAGTGAGGTTTTTCAAACTGTCAGTACAATTGCTTTGAGTCTGATTCTCTTGTCAGATGTACCTCAGTAAATAAGGAGACATTCTTCTCAAATCAGCGGAATTATTCCGCTGAAAAACTTCAATGCATGATCTAGCAAGGGCCCTTGTTTTTATTATGTATCAGCCAGGCTGTCTGAGCTGTCCCAGAGCTGCCTGTTAGTGGTGTATATTTAACTAGAATATTAATGAAGGGAAAAATCTAAGTATTTGCAGTTAATGTATTTCTTTAAAACTTCACAATAGGAAAGAACATGTTTCACATTACCGCTTACCTCCTCTAAGGCAAGAGCTGTTCCAACGGGTAGACTGTGTGAGAAATTATGTTACATACCACCAGAGAGCCTCATGTATCTCTAAGCAATCTGAAATCCTTTAAATCTGCAAATCAAACCACTGCTGTGTATTATAACAAGCTGTGCCGTGCCATACCATCTCCTCTCGAGTCAAAGAAAGGGATGAATAATTCACCAGAGTGTTTTTTAATTTCTAAAGTAAATACTTGAGTGCTGTTCATTTTAATAGATATTGCAGAAAGTGTCTGTTGGTTTGGGATCCAAAGGCTCTCATAGTTGCATCAGATTTAATACTTTGCGCTTTTTGTCTCCCTGATTTGTGTTCGTTTTGGTGTCTGAAGCTGTCCAGAATCTTGAGATTTGTTACGCTTGTCTGCTGCCACGTCGCCTCAAGTGCTCATCTCATTCTTTCTGTTGGATAACCAGGCTTGGGCCTGTTCAATACATGTATGGGAAACCTCCAGAAACAGGCACAGTAGGAAATGGTATCTTATATTCGGGCCCTGACTCTCCTCTCCCTGATTTAGCCTGGAACCAGAGGCCTCCTGTAATGCTAGAGAAAATTTTCACTGCTGGACTTTTTCTCAGGAGCTGGATTGCTTACTCCAGCTTCTTGATTAACTCATAATTATGATGATTATTCCCTGCTCATCCAGCATTCCCCTGTATAGGAGCTTAACTTAAGAACAGTTGGGTTTCATTTTTTTTAATCAACACACAAGGATTAGAGCAACCCACAAACTTTTGCTAAACCAGGCTTACAGGAGGTGGGAAGTATAAAGATGGTTGGAAAGCTTTTTCCATTTCTATAGAATAGAATAGAATAGAATAGAATAGAATAGAATAGAATAGAATAGAATAGAATAGAATAGAATAGAATAGAATAGAATAGAATTAATGAGGTTGGAAGAGACCTTTAAAATTATTGAGTTCAACTTATCATCCAACACTATCTAATCAACTAAGCCATGGCACCAAGCACCCCATCAAGTCTCTTCCTAAACACCCCCAGTGATGGCGACTTCACCACCTCCCTGGGCAGCACATTCCAATGGCCAATCACTCTTTCTATGAAGAACTTCTTCCTAACGTCCAGCCTAAGCCTCCCCTGGTGCAGCTTGAGACCATGTCCTCTTGTTCTGGTGCTGGTTGCCTGGGAGAAGAGACTAAGCCCCACCTGCCTACAACCTCCCTTCAGGCAGTTGTAGAGGGCAATAAGGTCTCCCCTGAGCCTCCTCTTTTCCAGGCTAAGCAATTCCAGCTCCCTCAGCCTCTCCTCATAGGGCTTGTGCTCCAAACCCCTCACCAGGTTTGTTGCTGGGTTATGTAAACTGCAGAGAACTAAAGGGTTCAATATCATTTGTCCTGATCAATCTTTGCTGAGTAGCTCTGGTTGGAAAAGAGAATTTCTTTTCACTG
Organism: Dryobates pubescens; assembly: GCF_014839835.1. Lineage (NCBI taxonomy): Eukaryota > Metazoa > Chordata > Aves > Piciformes > Picidae > Dryobates > Dryobates pubescens. The sequence continues at coordinate 12,589,132 of NC_071625.1, read as the reverse complement.
TAAATTTGACTCTTACAGATTTGGTTTTGTTATCAATGAGAAACTTAATTCTCTATTTTCTCATGCAGCATTCATTTGGGGGGAAATGTTTTGTTTTCAATATAGAAACTTTTTTTTTTTCTTGAGGGGGGAGGGGTGTTATGGAAATATTTTGTTCTGCTGCGCTGAAGAAGTATAGTTTTTCAGAAAAAACCAACCAAACACCCTGCAAGAACAGAGGCTGACTTCTGTCTTTCTGATTTCTCTGGAGATTGGCTTATTTGTCCAAAAGAATTTTTTTTTTTTAATTGAAACAAAGCCCCATTTTTCCATAAAACACTGTTCTGTGGAAACTTTTGTCAATCCCAACTTGCTTTTGCTGTTGCTGAATGCTGCTCAAAATGCATCATGGTTCCAGTTTTCAGCCAGTAAGTGAACCGCTCTCTATACCCCTACCTGAGGGTGCGTATATATGTTGCACCCCAACATCAGCTTTACCAGACCAACTCACTTGGAAGCAAATGAAAGCTGTATTTACAGGCAAAACTACAATGTAGAATGGAACGAAGTGAGTATGTACAAAATATGCAGGATTGACAATATTTACAGATATTTGCAATTAACAAACAGCACAAGAACCCTCCTGGTCAAAGATCAGGGGAAGCTACTAGCTTCTTCTTCCCTGCCTACCCCTGACCCCACTGTACAAAAGAAGGGACAAGAGAAAGGAGCAGAGAAGTTAATACCAAAACAATGCAGCCAAGGTCTAGCAGAAGCGAGTCAGGATCTCTCCAGAGTGAAGAAGTGAGAAGAGAAAATGGGATTGCTTAGAATTATCTTTGGTTTCCTTTTGACACCCACTAGTGATTTATTTACATTTTACTACCTTTCTGCTCAAGATCTGTGAAAATTTTTAAAGGCATAGCCTAAAACTACCACAATGCACAGGACTGACTTCCACCCTTAGCTACATGTGTAAATCCCAGTGGAGATTCCCATCAGCATTATGTACATATGAATGAAAGCAGAATTTGGCTCAGGATTTGTAATCGATATACATACAAAGCTTAACGAGTGATGGGAGATGCTTGGAGAAAGCTGTTACATAAATGTTAGTCATTATTATTTGCAGTAATTATCTACAGCTTTAACTATGGCAAACTTCCACATAAAACCAGCTAGCCCCTGACATATGGCTTCTGTGCTTCAGTTCTAGGTTCCACCAAAGTGCACAATAAACTCTTTCTTTAAAGGCATGTGCCTAAAGGGAACATGTAAACTCTGGCACATGATAGCAGCCCTAAAGACGAGGAGAGAATTATTCCATCCCTATTAGCAGAAACAGTCTGACTCACAGAAAGGAATGGGTGTTGGATTGAACCCTATCATGTGAATAACATGCTCCTCAGATGCATTACAGCCATGGGCAATGTAGGCAGCAAATCAAATTCAGGTTGTAACTGGGTCAGGGCTGCAGAACATTTTGTAACCATATTTTTCCGGTGTGGCTACAGATTAGTTGGATCTTTATTTTGGGGATGTCTTCATTCTCTTTGGTTTTACTTTTAATCTAAAAGTATTTACTTTAATCTAAAGTATTAATTACTAAAGTATTAATTAAAACAAAACAAACTCCAAAACAACATCAACAACAAAACCAAAACAAACAAACAAACAAAAAACCAAATAAACAAACAAACTAAAAAACAAACCAAGAAAAAAAGAAGGGGGAAAAAAAGGACAAATAAAATCTTCCAAATGTCTACTAACCTTTTTTTTCCCCCCAGATTTCCCCATTTCTGACATGGCCATTACAGCCATTTAAAAGATGAAACACAGAAACTGTTGAGCAGCATACAATGCTGCTACTCAATAGTCTCAGGAGGAAACAAGGAATATGGCATCTGACTGCAACTACTTGAGAATTTAGGCAAACAGCCTGTAATTTCCAAATTGATTTTGGCCAGGACACCAGGGCTAACACCCACAATAAGCATAAAGTGCCATGGGATCTTTAATGACCCCACTGCTTTGGACACTATTTTACATTTATTTAATGCACATTTTATGTTTGTGAATAATATACTCCATAACATGTATAAAATATATACAGTCAGGAAACACCAAACATTGCCAGCTTCCCACAGGCAATTTTGGAGCTTGCAGAGAGCACTCTCAGGCCTCAATTCATGATCGCCTTAAACTTTGTTTATATGAGGTAATCCAATATTTTATTCATTAAAATGCACCATGCACCTAAGAGGAATTAAACAAATACTTTAGTATGCACTAAAATTGTTCTTCCCCCTTCAGTAAGGATTAAGCAGAAATAGTTTGTGGACCCCTGGACCTTTTGTGGTCAGGGAGACTGTGGACGCTGGCTCTGCTGGCTTCACAGCAGCTCTTTAGATGTCCTGCTGGTTTTTTACTGGCAAAGGCAGGGAAGAGAAGCCTGGAGAGGGCAGAGGGAAACTCGTGTGATGAGCTGCCAAGACCTCTGAAAGCCCATGGTGTCCTCTTCACAGCTGGGGAGAAGCTTTTATCCAAAGACAGCAGGTGGAGATCCTACCTCACCTTTGGATGCTCTGAGACTGGGGATAGCTGAAAGTCAAGAGAGATGGTGGGCACCACACCGAGGAGGAGAACTATGTAGCAGTCACTCAATATAATGCAGCATTATCTGATTAGTAATTAAATGGAGTAAACATCTACAATTCTGAATTCAGAATGACATCTTCTCTAGGCTGCTAACCTTAGGGGTTAATTGCCACTGAGCAGCTATGATGAGAATTCAGGTTTCCCTCTGTTTTTAGGCCAGCTATAAAAGCCCTTTGTGTTATACCGATGGTAATTTTGCTTGGGTGCAAACAGACCAAGATTCTCAAAAATAGGTCACTAAACTTAGGCTCCAAGGAGTTTATATGTAGACACATAACACAGTAATCTGATTAAAAAAAAGGCAATCTGAGTGCCCAAGGTCTCCCAGAGTTGTTAGATCTGTAGCCAGGCAAATACAAAAAGCTATAATCAGGTCTGTGCAATTTATGTACATATTTGTAATTTTAAAGATTATGCTTCTATTCTGGTGATGACTGGGGTTTTAAACAGCCTTTTGTATTTACTTTTTCTTCTTTTTTTCTTCTTCCTAAGGAAAATGATGGCAGTGGTTTCCTGGAATCCAGATCAAGTCTCTTTGGGAAAGATCACAGTCAAGTTTACCTACAGTGTCCTGCTCTGTGTCCTGCTTATTACAATGTGTGGCATCTGGAGTCGGTGGCAGAAGTAGAACTTCTTCAACTACCACTTCAAGATACAACTTCCTATCAGTGCTGAGAGCTTCTGGCACAGTCTGCACTCAGTATGTGGATCAGATACAAAATCACACATCACACACCTGAGAATGAGGTTTTCTACTTCTATCTAATTTTTTTCAGGCAAGAATTCCAATGGTTCTAACAAAAAAAAAACAGTGAGGAAATCTGTTGGGACACAAGTGAGCATTGTCCTGAGACCCAGCCTGGCATAAGTAACTTGAATTTTCTCTTTAATCTCTTTCTGATCTCCTAGAAATCTTCCTGAAGATGAACAAATGGAAAAATCATCTTGTGGATTAATACAAGTACAGAAAGGTCCTTTATTTTTCCCCTCTGGGGAAAAAGGTCCAATTGTTAGCCCCCACTACTGCCACAGAGAAGATGTGGGCTTTGAACACCACTTTTATTTTTCAGGCAGCAGAGACTTGCAGTACCCAAGGTGCATTTTTGATGTGGATGTGCCATTTGGAAGACATATGTGCCACAGAGCCTCAACATCTGACCTTTCACTGAAGACTTTGTTTTCTGATAAGAACTGCATCCAAGCCAACCTGGTATGTGCAAACGTGTGTGTCCCCTCCATTTGTGCTCTTGCTTTGCTACTGCTCTTTGCAGCCAGTCCCACCTCCTGCCCAGCAAGTGCTGTGTGCTGCTGAAGGGAAGGGAGCGTTGCCAGTCCCTCTGTGGCCAGCCTCTGGCGCAGCTTTCTGAAGAAGGCTCCCTTCTCACATTTCCTTTCTAAAGAGACCTTCTTGTGCTAGACTCAGTCTATGCTTGGGACACTGTGACATCAAGCACAGAGGAGGTCAGGGTAGGTAATCTTAATAATTTATTTGGCCTAAAAATCTATTACTCTATTTTATTAGTCACAGCCCCAGGAGCATTAAGACAGGGTGTTGCCATAATGATGTCTGGTGTCAGGAGACTCATAAAAGGAAAGGAAGGCCAAGACTGTCAATTTTCAAATCTGATATAAAGCTAAAGGGTGTTTCTTTAAAAATGATGAAAGCAAGGACTGATCTGGTCTGGGTATTTTTAAAAGTGTATTTGGAGCAAACAGGCTGTGAGCACCCCTCACACAGTAGTGATGCTTGAAACAGATCATTCCCCTTTTCAAATGTCAAGTCTCCAATATATCATTCAGCAGGAGATCCTTCTAATTAGTTTAGACTTTTCTCTCATGGGTCACACCCTTTATCACTTCCCACTCTGTATGACTTGACTTATGGAACACTTGGCTTCAGATGCAGTCTCAGTCCTGCTCTTTGCATGCTATTTGCACACAAATTACTTACATCCCTGTATTAGTCATTCTTCTCTTTCACTGATAGATTTTTTTGTATGGTGTGAGTCTGAGGCAGGAGTATCATTTGGCTATCTGAAATCACTCCCAGTGTGGGAATAAGACCTATTAAGGCCTCTTGATTAAAAAGTAACACTTCAATGCATGTAAAATAGCGTGGCTCAAGTCAGCTCAACCTGAGCTGGTTTTGTTCCTCTGTGCAGCTCAGGTCTTGATCTGAGCACATTTGTTCTTTGAAGCATTAGAAATACAGAATGAAGCATTGTGGCATCTGCAGTAAAGTATCTTGGCCCAGAAGATAATACCCATGTCTTTCTAGGCCCAGGGGAATGCCTTACCCATTAGACTCAAGCACCAGTTTCCAAAACAGAATAATGCCCCTTGTGACAACCAGCCCTTAGTCTGTTGTGTGGGGTGCCTGCAGGTGAGGGGATAAGGTGTGAATTTCAAGATTTTGGATAGAGGGCTGGACAAAAACTCAGGTCAGTGGACAATACAGCTACTGGAAGCAGAAAAGAAAAGAAAAGAAAAGGAAAGAAAAGAATAGAAAAGAAAAGAAAAGAAAAGAAAAGAGAAGAGAAGAGAAGAGAAGAGAAGAGAAGAGAAGAGAAGAGAAGAGAAGAGAAGAGAAGAGAAGAGAAGAGAAGAGAAGAGAAGAGAAGAGAAGAGAAGAGAAGAGAAAAGACACGACACTACTTGTGTTCTTCCTTCTACTTTGTTTCAGTGTAGTCCTAAAAATTACAACACACCAGATCAAGCTCAGGTATACAGTCAGAGCACTGACACTATAGTTGACATAAGAAGTGGCACAGGCCAGGTAGGATCTGGGTTTAGGGAAAAGGGAGAGAACACACAAATCCCAGAAATTGGAAGGTCTTCTGAGCAAATGCAAAATTTTTGATGGGGAGCTCTCTTTGCCATGGAATTATTTACATCCTGAGCAGGGGGTATCAGATCAGTGAAAGTAAGCACCTGACTTATATCAGAAGCTGAGGAACAGCAGAAACCAGACTCATGTTAAGTCCTATGCTACAGCTCCAGCATCTGGGCCCCTGCACTTCTGGAGTCTTGTGGTACAGAGCTGATCCCAGCTCCTGCATGTGGAGAAAGGCTTGGGAATGCAAACAGAAAACCGTACTTGCAGCACCGTAAATCAGCAGGCACATAAAAGGAATTTAAACTGCAGGGCTTTCCATACAGTGATTTTGGGGAGCCCTCACTGAAGATTTTTAAGCACTGGGGCTGACAATTCTGCGTAAGAGAGACTGGAAATGGCCTTACGAAATCACTGCTTTGCGATAGCTGTTCACCAGAAACAGCTGGAGATAATTCTTCATCTGTGGCTGGAAACAGCCATTTCAGTTTAGGATCAGTGCATGGAGAGGAAGGTGGCTCTGCAGCTCCTCTGATGTTCTTGTTTTTCATGGCTGACTGCAGAGCAGCAGTGGTTCTCCATCAGCATCCAGGTGAAATGATGAGGAGGTAACCACATCCAAAGGCTTGGAGGGCCTCTGCATTGCCTGCGATGCCAAGACTTGCCCGAGGCTCAGAAGTTTTGTCTCTGGGAAAAATTAGGAGGTCTTGACAAATAATTGTAACATGCTGTTATAGAGAATCACAGGAAGGAATGACAAAATCCCCAAATGATTGGGCATTCTGTTCCTCTGTAACATTTTGCTTTTATTAATGAAAATTGTATGCACATATGTTATTCAGTGGCCACTTTGCTGCGTTCTGTGTTTGAATCCCTCATAACATACACAAAAATTAACATTGCTTTGCTTTTACCTATTCTGTCTTCACCTACAAAAACTTACTGGAAATGAAGAGAGACACTGAACTATAGATAATCCTCATAAGATCATGCAGATTTTTCTCATGTTTCAGTTGATGAGGGCCCCTATCATGAGTTTACCTTCTGTTTTGACTTCAAATTAATCCCATGATGCAGAGCAAAGCTCAGCAAAAAGAATGATTTTTTCCACCCCAGATGGTAAACTAGTCCAGTTTCACTTGAAAGTTGGCTTCTTTGTAAATGTTGTTGTACTTGGGTTTGTAAATTACAATGAAATTTCAAACTAGGCTTGTTTCACTATGTAAATTAAGTGTTGGACACATTCTATTCCTGGATGGAGTAGGACTTTCCAAGCAATTACTTCTCCTATCTCCAGGAGCTACTGGGATATTTGAAGCTTAAAATATGGAAATTGTCTCTCTTGGACTCTCACTCTTCCCACTGCTGGCACTGAGGTAGTATGGAATGGAAGGATTGAAAACATTCTGCCCCTAACACCATGTGGAACAATGATGAGCCTTTTACACCCGAATGGGGAGGCTGGATGAAGGGGCTGGTGCAAGAGCTGGGTTGGAAAATGATGTGCTAGAGATCCATAGCTTTTGGGAGTGAGGGCAGGAGGGGAAGCTGGAATGGGAGTAGAAGTGTGACAGCTCCTGAAATGAATGAGTGGGAAGGTGGGTTGAGGATAGCACAGAGTGAGAAGTGATCTGAATGCAGAGAAGGTCTGTGGGAGCAGCAAAGTGTGCCGCCTTAGCATTCCAGCCCAGCTCTGCCCCAGGAGATACAAACTGGGGAATAACTGGCAAAAGTGGGTTGAATACTCACCATGGTGACAGGCTTGTGCATGGGGTAAAAATGCACTGCTGCCAGGCACTGTCAGCTGAAGTGGCCAGGCCATTCTGTAGGAGCTCTCAGACTTCTCTGATTGCACCTTTCATGGCTCTGCCTTTGATCACAACATTTCACTGACCGTTCCATCAGTCACAGCTTGAGACTCTCACAGAAGGGCTACACTGTTTAGGGCCAGTATGGATTAGCTCTGCGGGTCAAGAAGCACTGGGCTTTGAAAGCTGTCTCTAGTTTTTATATGTAATAATTTATACACAATAGTTACATAGTAGCCTGGAGGAAACCTTGAGCTGGCCCACACTTTTGTTTGCTGACAGGAATTTCATCCCTGGCTTGAGTGCCAGAGATGAGAGTATTTTTTTTTTTCTTGACTTTTGCATCAGCAGTTCTGTGTTTTGAGATAGGAAATTAGGTCTTGTTCTTCTTGGACACTGAGGAGCCAGAAGATGCCAAGATATTTCTAAGCCCCAGAAGTAGAGGCTATAGAAATGAATCAGAAGCCAAGCCAAAAGCTTCTCTTTTGGACAACTGCAGCTGCTGCTTTCCTCGAGCCCGAGCAGACACTTCTGAATAGGCCATCTTGAGCACTTTCCATTTCATCTGGCACATGGTGTCGAGATTTCATACCAGAGTTGCTCTGATTTAGTCCAAAGTTTTATTTTTTATTTTTTTGCCAAGATTAAGATCCACTCAGGGGTTCTTATCCAGCCAGCAATTCTGCAGGTGCCAGGACATGACTGGCTGCTTTAAAGACTTACTCTTTCTTATAAGTTACATGCCAGCCAAGCTCCATTGCTGCTCCAGAAATGTCCAGAGGAACTCACAGCATCTTAGGGGAAAAGGGCTGGAAGGGATGTGAGGTGACTCAGTGCATCTCCTGCCTCAAGCCACTGTGGCTTTGCTGTCCACAAAGGGTAATGCTTTCACAGGCACCTGAGTCACACTTTTTTGGTCACTAATTCCCTTTATTATGTTGGAAGCAGAGAAGTGGGCAGGCTGTCTTGAACATGCATCTGTTCATCAGGTGTTGGAGACTACTGACATCTCTGTTCTGGAGGGAAGACTTTTTTTTTGCAGCCACATGTAGGATTCAAAATGTCTTTATTTAAAATTGGAAATATGCATTCCATCTTTAGCTATATGGATGAGACATATCTACCTCAAAGCTCCTGTGAATTGTCCCTAATAAAATGGTGAGTTGTGTCATTAAAATAACAGGATTGTGTTATTATTTTCCGTTGTTTATGGTTCAGTCGTGGCTATGTTCCATGAAAACATGCCTTGAGATTCAGCTGTTGGTTGCCTACTCACTATTTGAAGTTGTAATCATCTCCCTTCTTACAAGTGTAGAATGTTTTTAAGTGCAAGGAATACATAATGGAATGGAAAATTCACATCCTATCTGACTAATACCAGAAACCTTTTAATTTGAAAGGTCACAGAAAAACAGTGTGGAGCAGTGCACCTCTTACAGATTCTTCAGTGTTTGCCTGTGGTTTAACTTCCAGCCTCTCTATTGTTGCACTACTTTCTAAGCACCATTTCCCCAGTGCCTCTGGAAGACTCTCCCTCTGCAGCCTTACCCCTGTTCCTCCTGGCAGCCCTGCTTCCTTGACAGCCTTCATCTCACTTGGGTTGAGGTGACAACATCCTGGAGCTGCTGATGGTAGGATTTCAGAAAACAATCAAGCACATTATAAGAAACAATCACTAAGACACAAGCACTTAGAAGAAGCAGAGATAAAAGAGTCTCCATTTCTTGGCAACCCACTTGGATGTTCTGTGGTGAATGATGATATGACTGCTATCTTGACACCATACTCTCCCATGTTGAAACTGTTTATGGGAAACAAACATCATGTGAAAAACAGATTGCCAGACACGAAGTAAATCACTCTGATGAGGAACGAGTCAAGTACTGCCAGTTTTACCCACACTGTCATTGTTATGATGTAACACATTCCTCATGGCTGATATTGTATCCAAATTAGGGCACAAAACCTTCTCTTGATCAGTTAACCGAAATTCCCTGCCTTGTAACGACAACACACACACACACACTCACTCTCACACACAAAACCGGAGTTAGTGCAAAATGACAGCCTGCCTTAGTGGAGGATTAAGAAGGTGGGCAGAAGTACACAGGGAGTGTAGATTTCATCCCCTGCCCTCTTTAAGAAGCTGCCGAGTTCTGCTAGTGATGATTAATAAACATTTGGTGTGATAAACATATGGAAAAATCATCCCATCTGGACCATTGAAAGCTAGGCCGTGGACTTTATCTTTGTTTATTTCATCCTTAGCTAAAAGGCTTATTATGAATTGCAGCAATCCAAGAAGCCAACCATGGAGGACAGACAAGCTCTTTAGATAAAACCAAAAAGGCAAGTTTCCTAACCGAGGACCAGATGTATTTTTGGGTATTGCCCTTGTGCATATTTAGCTGAGCTTTTCAAGTGGTGGAGATCTGCATGTTTGTTTTGCAATACTAATGAATATGTTTTAGATTTACATTTTAGAAAATGGAAACTTTTATCTTCTTGGGGCTTTGTAAGTTAATGATTTCCAGAAGATAGTTTGGTATCCTCTTTTAACCCTTCACCATTGAAAACATATCACTTTCTGAGGCACAAGGATCTGGGGCAGGCCTGCTGAACTAAACCCGGGAGATATATGTGACTCTTTCTATTGTTTATTGCTGGAATTACATAAAATGTGGGTTTTTAATTTTCAGTCTAGTGAAAACATGTGTAAATGGCAAATTATTTTAAAACTAACTTAATGTGAATCGTGGGGTAGGCATTACCATATACATGATCCTTTAATCAGATAAATAAGGAAAATACTTTTGGAAGAAAATAGTTTTGAGACACAGTATCTTCCAAAAGTGAATTAGTTTCCTCCAAGATAAAGACCAATGTAGTGTAGAGAGCAAAGTGGCAGTTTCATAGCACAGATTTTTTTTACCCTTTGATTTCCATTTAGAGAGGTTATGAGAGAAAAAAAATAATTAATGAATAAAACATAATTTCTTTCAAAGGCTTACCCTCACTGGCACTTTTTATTTGACAAGAGCCCTATCAGAAATGAGAAATTCTTCCTCAGGGAATGACAGAACATTTTAATGCAAGAGATAACTGCAGCTTTGAACTTTGGGTGGTAGACAAATCGGTCTGTAACAGCCTTTCTTCCAAATTTTTTCCAGTCTTTCATGCAAAATATGATAGGAAGCTAGGTATGATCTTGAAGGCACGTGCTGCTTCTTATGCTTATCTTGTGAAATGTTGCAAACCTTTAATTACCTGGGATGCTACAGCAAAGCTGTGGTGTCCCAGCAAGGTTCTGGCCTGGAAGATTGTATTGTCTGTGGTGCAGAGAACCTGAAGGGATCTTCAGTGAAAATACTGCTGGTGTAAACAGTTTGTTTCCCAGATACCTTTTGTACAGAGTTAGCAGGCCACTCACATGGAACTGGACACAGTACTTCGCTCTGGTGAGACCCCACCTGGAGCACTGTGTTCAGATCTGTAGCCCCTGTTACAAGAAGGATCTGGATGTGCTGGATTGTGTCCAGAGAAGGGCCACGAGGATGATCAGAGGGCTGGAGCTCCTCTCCTATAGAGACAAACTGAGAGAATTGGGGCTGTTCGGTCTGGGGAAGGGAAGGCTCCGAGGAGACCTTATTGTGGCCTTCCAGTGTCTGAAGGGGGCCTACAAGAAAGCTGGGGAGGAACTTTTTAGGGTGTCAGGGAGTGATAGGACTGCGGGGGGGAATGGAGCAAAACTAGAAGCAGGTAGATTCAGTTTGGATATTAGGAAGAAGTTCTTCCCCATGAGGGTGGTGAGACACTGGAACAAGTTGCCCAGGGACGTGGAGGAAGCTTCATCCCTTGAAGTTTTTAAGGTCAGGCTGGATGGGGCTCTGAGAAACCTGGCAGGGGGGGTGGAACTATATGATCCTTGAGGTCCCTTCAATCCCTGGTAATTCTGTGATTCTATGTGCAAATGCATATATGTCTGTTGATGAGTGTGTACATATACATATACATATATATGTATGCACAGATGACAGAGGCAGTTAGTTCCATGTGTATTTTTTGGGAGGGACTCTTAGAATTCAGTTAAGATTCTTGCTGCAGTGTGGAGGACAGTATTCAGTCAAGTAAAATGTTTGTCACCTCCTTTTTTAAGGAAAGCATCAGTCAAAGCTCTTGCACTTCTCTGCTCTTGGCATAGGAGGGGATGGCATGACACCATGTGTGAGTGACACTGTGTCTCCAGGAGCAGCAACATTCATCTCCTCTGAGCTATTTAACCCCTGATTCAGTCCTTATATGGCATAGTGTCAGCTACTGATGGGCAGATCTGATGGGCAGTTTCTGAGGCACTTTTGACAGCTGCAGATTGCACAGGTAACAATGTGATCTCATGTCTCCTTTTCATACCTATGTCAGATTAACAGAAGACTACAGACCTCAGCTAGGTTAAACCAATGTTGTTTCCCAGGCAGCCCCTGAGCAGAGCTAAGGACCTGACAATGTATGTGAAGGCAGCAGGTGGAACAGGGCTCTCTCCAGGGCCATACATCCTCAGTTGGCAGGTCAGGGTAGGCAGGGGGTCTTACCACTATCAGCTGACTCGGACTAGTCAACCACAGGACCCAGAAGCCATGTTTGGGATCCTTCATTTAGTCCTTTTTCATCATCGTGGGGACTGAGGAGTTGGCTGGGCACAGCAGTGGGAGGCACACAGCTGCCAGTAGTTTGTTTATGGGCTTTCAGCCAGGTGTCTCTATTGGCAAAGGTAGCATTGTGGAGAGAAATGTCCTGTGGGTACAAGGCTGTGACCCTAAGGCTGCTGGCAGGATGCTACTGACTAATCCATGTACATCGAATTATAGGCAGTTTAAGGTGCTGAGTGGCCCAGGTCAGATTTTATATCAGGTATAATGTTGTGGGAAAGGTGCCTTTACCTTGGGGCAGTGATGTGTGTTTAACAGAGCCTGTTGGTGACACTGGTCTTCCATCCCTGTAGCAACTCTAATGACTGCATGAGCATCACTTTTTTTTTTTTCCCTCTAGGTGAAACTGAGGTCAAATCCAATTCAATACTCTGTTTACTTTAGTTTGGTACTGTTTTTCCTTTTTCTTCGGCTGCAACATTAATACCTCCATTTCCATCAGCATATGCATCAATATGAGTACTGCTGGAGAGCTGACAACCATGCTCTGCTGAAGCAGTACTAATACTGTATTCTAATACTGCAGATTTATATTTGTGTTAAATTGAGAGTGGCTCATGCACCAAGAAGCACAGAGTTGTTCACCACATGCTTTGCAGGGAACAGGAACCTTGCCCAGCCTAGAAAAGTAGTTAACGTGGACTAAATGAGACAGACTTAAATTCATCTAATTTCTTGGTGTGGATGTAGGACATATTATCTTGGCCTAAATTAGTTCATAGTAATTATATATAACCTAAACATTGCTTTTCCTCTAGGCTGTCCAAAGCTGATGCACTATGTACAGAGTTCCACTGTGTGTCCTTCAGTATGTACAGGAAGTAGCCCTCTGTTTCATCTTATTCCATTTTTTCACTGGATTCCTGTTTCTTCCAGCGTATCTGTGTTGGATGGACAATGAAGCAGGCCTATGCCATGTATTAATTCCATGCAGAATTCCATTGAAGTCTGATTTTTTAACAAGGCCAGATGAAGTCAGTAAAATCTGCAGATGTGGGATCACTCCGAGAATTCAAGGTCTTGGGTGGTTGACATTGAATACCAGAGGTGAAGAAAGAAGATCTTAAAAGATCTGAGCTTAGTTTCCTTCAGATTTGCTGCAGACCTTCTGTTTCATCTTGCCCAAGGTAACTATAGCCAAGTTCAGACAGGCCTAAGGCAGGTTTCCTGTCCTCAGCTGCATGGAGACTAGAATCTGGCAAAGATGGAAGGGAGATCTGAGCGCCACTTCTCTTTCAGCTTGAGATGCTACTATAATTGCAATGTCAAAGGTAAACACTGCTAGCAAATATTTAAATGTAGACCTCCATTTTCTAACTTAATTTCCTTTTTGCACAAGAATAGTTGAGATAACTTCTTTACTTCTCGTGGATGTGGTGGCTACATCCACAACAGTAAATTTAACAGGTCTAGCTCTGTTCTCTGATGCCAGCTGGCACAAGGGGCTTTTGTCCATGTTATTGACCTTTCTTAGTCTCCAAAACAGGAAGGCTATATGCAAACTGCCAATTGAGAGTGGCTCCTGATCTCTGATCCCTTGGAACTGTGCCTGGGAATGGCTTGGGAAAATGCTGCTTCTCCCAGCCTGTCTCTATGCCAAAGACTATTCCAGCAAAGCAACAGCAGCAATGGCAGTATTGTGGTATCCAGGAGGGCTCCCTGGCATTGTTTATTTTTCTAATGCAGATGAAGCCTCTAGCTGCCAAAGAGAACCAATAAAAGAATATATCCTCAACCCCCTGCATGAGAGGAGAGGTATATTTCTAACAAAGGCTAGAAATTACATGTCAATCTTTGTTCAGCTCCAGATGTGAGCATATGGGTGATAGGAAGAAGAAGGACTGAAATGAGTAAGTCTTTCACAACTTTGATTCTAGGTGTTAATTAACTTTTCTCATCAGCCAGTGTCAAATAAAGCCACCTCAAGGCACCTAAGCAAATCTGAGCAGGTATCCAGCTTTCCAATAGTTCCTTCTTTTGACTGACTTAGTAAGACAGTGCTTGCATGCCAGCAGAAGCTCAGGCAGCCTTAAGTCTTCACAACTATACATTCAGCCCTGCAGCCTTATTTCAGCAGCTAGATTGGAGCTTGCTCTACCCATGTTCTGAGCTGATAGATGAAACCCATCTTGAGAAGCCATATGTTCTGCCTGCCCCAGGACTCATGCTTTAAGTTAAAATGCATGTCAAGTCCTGCTTACTACCAGAACCCAGGCAGCCTGTGCATCTGCCTCGTGTGTAATGCATTAAGCCCTGTGGAGAGGCAGGAAACATTAGTGGGAGAGCCAAGCTGAACTGACAGCGTTCTGCAATGTCTGGATGGAGCTGGCAAGCATCCTGCCAGCCCGAAGGCCAGGCAAGGCAACTTGAATGTTGTAGCTTCTGCCACATGCAAAAGCCGTATCAGTTTAGCTTAACAGTGTAGCAGTCCTCCAGTCAAGATCATGCCTTCACACAGATCTGACTAATTTTTCCCCTAGTTAGTTTGTGTGGGGGGGAAGTTTTTAAATATATTTTCTGAGGAGCAGTCAGTGCTGTGCATTCTCCACTCCTGAGCCTAACAAGCATCACTGGATGGGTTCAAGTGGGACTAAAAGGCACTTTATGGCTTTAGCTAAAAAACATCACTGGTCATTTTGAAACTTGGAGTAATAAAAATGTGCAACACTTCTGTAGAGGATAATAGCCAACTTCTGTCTCAGATTACAGCGATTTAGCCTGGCTGAAGATCCTGAAAGAATGATTGTACTGATGGAATTTAGGGTTTACTCTTTAGCTACAGTAAGACTGCTCCTTAAATAGGAGTTTTCCATTGACTTCAATGAAAGTTGGATCATATTAATATTTTTTTTTCCACAGAATTAAAAAAAAATAAGGAAAAAAAAAAAAAGATTTAAAAAAGGGCAATCAAAATCTTGCAGTTTCCTCCTGGCCCATTTTCAGGCAAAACTTTCACTGTAAATCATAGAATCAGTCAGGGTTGGAAGGGACCACAAGGATCATCTAATTCCAACCCCCCTGCCATGGGCAGGGACCCCTCACACTAGATCAGGCTGGCCAGAGCCTCATCCAGCCTGGTCTTAAACACCTCCAGGGATGGGGCCCCAACCACCTCCCTGGACAACCCATTCCAGGGCTTCACCACTCTCACGGTGAAGAACTTCTTCCTCACGTCCAGCCTGAATCTCCCCACCTCCAGCTTCATTCCATTCCCCCTAGTCCTATAACTCCCTGACACCCTAAAAAGTCCCTCCCCAGCCTTCTTGTAGGCCCCCTTCAGATACTGGAAGGCCACAATAAGGTCACCTCAGAGCCTTCTCTTCTCCAGACTGAACAGCCCCAACTCCTTCAGTCTATCCTCATAGGAGAGGTGCTCCAGCCCTCTAATCATCCTCGTGACCCTTCTCTGAACACTGCCCAGCACCTCCATATGCCTCTTGTAATAGGGGCTCCAGAACTGGATGCAGTACTCCAGGTGGGGTCTCACCAGAGCTGAGTAGAGGGGGAGAATCACCTCCCTTGACCTGCTGGCCACACATATCTTGCTGCAGCCCAGGATCTAATTTGCCTTCTGGGCTGCAAGTGCACATTGAGAGCTCATGTTGAGCTTCTCGTCCACCAGCACCCCCAAATCTCTCTCCTCAGGGCTGCTTTCCAGCCAGTCACTGCCCAGCAGAGAAAGAATAATTTGTATTGTCCCACTTCAGTGATGTTATTTGTAATGGACAATTTTTTCAGAGTATTTTCAATACTGATAATTTACTGCACCAAAGTATATTTCATTATACACTTGCAAACTCTGGCTCTTTGCATTGAATGAGTGGAAAGCTGTCATAAAGACTGCAAGCCTGGATTTATTATTTATTTATTTATTTATTTATTTATTTATTAAGGAAAAAGTTATTACTGATTTATAGGGCAGAAAGCTTTGCAAATGTTATAGAGAGTTCCATGCACATTTTCTTTCACAAATGCTGGACTCAAGGAGGTTTAGTTTTAAACATGGAAACTGATTTTTATTAATCTTTTTGCAAGTTTCAGTGTTATGAGTTCATACAAGGCTTGGTAATTCTGATACCCCTTCCAAGGGGTGTTTCCTGTCACGTTACAAGCTGGGCTTTCCTGAGAGGTGCTGAGTGCAGCTAGCTTTGATTTGTTAATAGACTGGGACTTGATGTTTTTCTGGGTAAAAACTGAAGAGTAAAGGGTTTGGAGAGAAGTCTGTTCCTCAGCAAATGATAATATTTTTCACTCCACTCCAGCAGCAACAGCTGTTTCAGGTGTATAGCTGCATTTACTGCTGTCAGAATGGTAACATCATAATTTTGTGAGGAGAGTGGCTTCACTGGGCCAAAATTGGTCCCTAGCTTGTATAGGAAGAAACCTGATCTTTTGTGACTTTGGCTTGAGATGGATACCTACACAGCAGGTCAGACTTTTACAAGCTATGTGAGAGCAGTGACTGAGTTTGGGGTCCCTGAGGTGACATGCTTGGAGTGTACCCACGTTTGGAGCAGTTTTTCTGGCCTGTTTGTGTGAATGAAGGATTGCTCTTTTACATGCTTCATAGGAAAAAGAGTGGCATTGAATCCAATTCAGTAATAAAGGAGGTTGAGGCCAAAAACATTTCTCAGATCTCACACTGGGGAAAACAAAGTTAACTTTTTGCTCTATCTTAAAATGTCTTTACAATGGCCTGAGATATTTTCCTTTTGTTCTGATGCTGTACCTCTGAACTGGAGAGATATGGATTTGATGGGTGGGCTGTTCAGTGTACAAGGAATTGGTTGGATGATTGTATCCTACTTGATGTCCAGATGGAGATGGGTGAGAAGTGCTGTCCCTCAGGGTCTCTATTGGGACCAGAACTGTTCAATGTCTTCTCAGTGATGTTGACAGCAATATTAGTGCGTCCTCAGCAAGTTTGCTGATGGTACCAAGCTGACTGGTGTAGCTGACATGACTGACGGATAGGATGTCATCCAGAGGGATGTAGACAGGCTGGAGAAGTGGGCTCAGGTGACCCTCATGAGGTTCAATAAGGTGAAGTGCAGTGTTCTGCATTTAGGTTAAGGCAATCCTCAGTACCAGTACAGGCTGGGGGGATGATGAGATTGGGAGCAGCCCTGCAGAAAAGGACTTGGGGGTAATGGTGGATGAGAGGCTGGACATGAGCCAGAAATGTGCACTTGCAGCCCAGAATGCA
The DNA here is from genome assembly GCF_014839835.1 of Dryobates pubescens. Lineage (NCBI taxonomy): Eukaryota > Metazoa > Chordata > Aves > Piciformes > Picidae > Dryobates > Dryobates pubescens. The sequence continues at coordinate 12,571,942 of NC_071625.1, read as the reverse complement.
AAATGTATCCTGAGCTGCATCAAGTGTGGCCAGCAGGTCGAGAGAGCAGATTCTGCCACACTGCTCTGCTCTGGTGAGACCTCACCTGGAGTACTGTGTTTGGCTTTGGAGTCCTCAATACAGGAATGATATGGACCTACTGGAGTGGGTCCAGAGAAGGGCCACAGAGATGACCCTGGATGAGGCTGGAACACCTTTCCTACAAGACAGAGAGTTGGGATTGTTCAGCCTGGAGAAGGGAAGGCTCCAGGAAGACCTAATAGCAGCATTTGGGTATCTGAAAGGGACCTACAAGAAAGCTGGGGAGGGACTGTTTACAAGGGCATGTAGCAACAGAATGAATGGCAGTGGTTTGAAACTAGGGCAGGATAGATTAAGGCTGGACATTAGGAGGATGTTCTTTACAATGAGGGTGGTGAAATACTGGAACAGGTTGCCCAGAGAGGTGGTGGAGGCCTCATCCCTGGAGACATTCAAGGTCACAATTGATGGGGCCCTGAGCAGCCTGATCTAGTTAAAGATGTTCCTGCTTACTGTTGCATGTTTGGGCAAGATGACCTTTGAGGGTCCCTTCCAACCAGATGCATTCTGTGATTCTATGAATAGCCATTAGTTCTGCTCAAAACACTATAAAAAATGGATTCTTGTGGATACAATTCCCAGCAGAATTAGTTGGGATAATACACAGTCAACCAGGGTTATTTTGCATCTAAGGGGATAGAACAATATGGAGCTATTCTCACTTTTTCTGGAACTTTTCTCACTGGGAGAACTTTAGAAAAACCCATCTAATTTATAGGACTCCTTGGGCCTGGGGACCACACATCAAGCTGAAATATTTAACATATCATAGCAGCAGCACAATGCCATGTAAAAATAACACAATGAATAATTAATACACTAACTCTCTCAAACTTGTACCCTCTGATTATTTCTTTACAATTAAAACGAGTTGGCAGTGTACTTTCAAAAGAATAAATGATTACTCTCTGAAGCTACCCACTGTTGGTATTTGTTTCAGTTTATAAGAACTGGAGCTCATCTGGCTGGCTGCTCAGCGCTGTGTTGTGCCATCTAGGCATCCCTCTTGGTTTCCAGACATACCTTCCCCACTGCTTGCTCCCACTGCCCCAGGTGCAGGAAGCATGGCTTGTGCATGCTCTGCTGTGGCTATACTCTCCTGGTGGAGGGGCTGCAGCTCATTTCTAAACGAGACAGAGTGAAGTCCCAGATATTTCGTGCCTGGCTCTAGTATTGAGCTAATACAGAAAAGCCAGGTCAGCAAGTCCCACGGCAGTCCAGGTAGTTTCATTCTGGGAAGAGGTGAGGCTCTGTATAACAAGGAGGAAACACTGGAGAATCTCGAGATGATGGAGTTCCTAGAGTATATGTACATATGAGCAACTGGCAGAACACATGTTCCACTTTTCCCTCTTGAAATATTCCTGAGTGTGTCGATGGTGCAACACAGGCACTGACAGACCACAGGCAGGGGCTGACAAGTGATAATGTGATTCACAGAGGAAGGTGCTCAGAGGTGCACACCTGAAGGCTTTTGAGAATGTGTTAGTGGGAACTTTGCACTATGTGTGCAGGAAAGGACTTCACTTTCAAATAAATCTTTGGTAAGTTTGCTGAATAAGGGAAAATCTAAAATTATGAGGGGAAGGAAAATACTTATTTTTATACCTCCTTTTCTCCATTGCTCTCCATATGCTGGTGTTGATCACAGTCATAGCTTTGACCATTCTGCTTGAGACCATCCCAGCAAATGTGTGTGTATTGCCTTTTTTTTTTAACCCTAGAAGATTGCTCTCTTCCTCAGCATCCAGGTGATGATGGTAGCAGGGTGCCAAACTTGAAGTAACACACCTAGCCTTTCAACAGAGCTTACAAGAGCTGGCTGGTTCTGTACTAACATGGTCACGAAGCTTTCTTGGCTCCAGATACCAGCAGAGCAAGCTGGGTCTGCCAGCAGTGCACTCTGTCAACAAGACCTTCTAGCGCACATCAAGCTTCTGATAAAATCTTGAAGGTATGGGATGTCTTCCAAGGATGTGCTGAATATCCTCTGCTCCTGTTCACCTTGGTGGGAACTGAGCAGCGTCTCAGCATCACTCATTCCTTGTGTTGCATCATGGAAGTTCAGGCTGTTAGTGTGTAATAGTTTTGTACACAATGAATAACTTATTGTTCCTAGTGAGGTGTGAATGGATTTGACTTCCTGGGCAGAATCAGTTCTCTTTCTGAGCTAGCTCATACAGTCTCTGGCAGTGTGGTAGAGAGATGTATTAGTCTGGATTCCTGTTGGTTCCCTGGGCTTAAGGGTGAGACTTCACGACTGTGGCCTTATCACAGCCACACAACTCGCAGAGAAAGCTAATTCCTGCCTGCAGCTCTCCTTTCCTCCCTATTATAATGCTGAACACAAACAGAAGTTCAGTTTAACACAAAGTGACAACTAAGCATTAGAGCAGTCTAATATCTCTTCAGGTTAATACTGAATACCACAAATGTTGCTGACTGTTCACTAGTGAGGTGACATGAGGATTCTTACTTTCCTGTCAATGTTAATAAAACATGAGAGGTTTTGTTATTTAGCTTGTGATAAGGAAATCATTCCTCCCTGTCAGCTATGCAGCATGCATAGATTGACTTACCAAGCTTTCATAGTCATTTGCTACAAAGATAAGGGACTGGAAACTAACAGCATATGAGCACACACACACACACATACCCAGGTCCACACAAACACAAATACATATATATGTGCAGATAACTCCCAGCCAGCCTGGACAGACAAAATTATTTCTGCCTGTTATTCCATAGCTGTTATATCTTAGGCCTTTTTTTCAACAGGGTTAAAAATTGTGACATTATTTTTCCAAGTTTGCAAAGCCTGGAGCAATGATGGAATTTGTTACAAGTCATGCCAATCAGTCATTATTCCCCAGCACAGAGCTCTGACTATTTTGGGATAAATACACGGGACACAGCTCTATCTATATTAGCCTTACATACCACAACAGGAACTGGGACATGGTAGGGAAACCTGTGTGGCCTGGGAAACTGAAACTCAGGTACTTGTCTTCTTCCCTTTGAATCTTGATTGTGTGCTTGGTCTCAGGTGAGTCATCTCACCACATCTCCTTTTCCCCTTTCAACTGTCTCTCCTTTGTTGATGTTCAACACAGCAACAGTGAATCCAGTAAATCTTTGTGGCTGCCTTTTACAGACATAACAGTTAGACTGTGGATCCGAATGGTGGATCCTTGTCACCATCAGTTTCTCCAGGCGTGGATGATGCCAAAGGATAGGACTGGTTTTCACAATGTGACACAGCTACAACTCCAGCCTCCAGAAAGGTCTGTTATAGCTCCTTCATGGTGATGCTGTAGGCAAATTAGGAGCCTTTGCCTCTCTCACTGAGGGGATTCAACCTACCCAGGATTTGACATGCCCACCACAAGAGGCATTTTCAGGCAATAAAGTTATGTAAAGGAATGTGATACTGTGGTGTCTGCAAACAACACATGCAGCTGGCCTGTCCCAGACAGCTGAAATCAACCTAAATTTCCTAAACTGATGAAGAGTTCCCTTGTGTGTTTTTACCACAGGTGGAGTGACAGAATGCTCTAAAGTCTTCATTCTGCTAAATCAAAACTGTAATGATAAAGTAGAAACTGAAGCCACCTCACTGGAAGATGTCATAGTTTACAGTGATACTAGGGTATTTTGTAATGAAGAAAGGCAAGTGACATAAACCAGCTACCAATTTCACTGTGGATGAAGCCATTATTTTAAATAATTTGTGATCAAGGTTGCTTGTCACCGCACTTTTATTCTAACTCTTTTGAAGTAATGCTTTCTTAACATCACTAAATAAAACTGGAGAACCCAGAAAGCAGTTGATCTTCACTAGGGTCTCATATATATATGCCAGCCAAATTGTTATCATTAGCAAATCTATCAGGCACATCTAACCCTGGTCCAGCATTTAGATCATTAACTGTTTCTACATAGTTATTGAAGTTCCATGAACCACCTTTTTTCCCTTTTTCTTGGGGCCATCCTTTTGTCAATGAATCTTATGTATTACCAGTTGAAGACTGAAGGCAAGACCATGCTCATGTCATTTGGCTTCCTGAAAAGTCATATGCCAGTGCTTATTCAAGGCTGACCCAGATTTCTACATTTTTCTTTTACATGATAGCATCTTTTAGGGGAGAATTCATCATCTTCGTGAACTAATTAGAGAAAAAGTGCTAAGCGAGTCTGGACACACTCAGAAAATTGATAGATGTGAACAAAGTGAATCAAGAGAAAATTGTCTGTAGTCCCTGAATGGAACAGAAGAATTGATCTTTGTTAAAGAAGTAAGTATATCCATATCCACTCAGTAGAAGGAGAAGATACAATGCCTAGCAAGAGACTAGTCTGACTAAGTCAGTGATTCTGTAGCAACCATAACACTGAAAAAGATATACACAGTGAAATCCTGGTCAAGAAACTGAGACTGAGTATAAAAAAAATAGCACAAATATGTAGACAAAATGAGAAAGGCCAACCCACAAGATAAGATGAGATACGCAGGGTAGCATGAAAACATTCGATGACTTCCCTGAGAAGAACTGGAGAAAGCACTGGCTGGTTAATAAATGGGACAGGAAAGCTAATAACAAAACATGCCAAGAAGGCCAAAGTGTTTAGTGCCCTTTATTACTTCAGTCTTCATTAAAAAGCCTGACTGTAATCAGATGGTTGACACAGTTAACACCAGACACAAATGGGTAAGAACTCAGGCAAGAATAGGGAACGAAATGTTTAGAAACTGCTTAGATAAATTAGATTTTCTCAGATCAGTCAGGCCTGTAATTCACTCTAGGTTACTTAGGGAACTGGCTGAACAATCCTGATGGCCATGGTAATTATCTTTGAGAATTTGTATGATGCTGGGCTGGAAAAAGGCTGACAGACTGCCTATTAAAGAAAGGCAAAAAAGAAAGACACAGGGTCTCAGCTGACCTGACTTTCATTTCCCAGAAAAATCTTTGGACAAGGGATCAAATCATGTGCAAGAGAGCAAAACGATAAGCAGTTATCAATGTGATTTGTCAAGACTACATCATATCAAACCAGCCTGTTTGTTTGTTTGCTTTTCCTATGATAGGATAACAAGTCATGTGGATAGGCAAGAATTTAGTAAGGTTTTTGACACCGCCTCAAATGGCGTTTTCACAAGCAGCCAGGGAATTGTGGTCTGAATCATGGGCCTCTAACTTCCCCGGGCTCAATGAACAATGCTGAAAAACATGTTGCACTTCTTTCCATGTCAGCTTTGATTTGAAGGTCTCATGAGCAGTCTGCTGTCCAAAAGTCATGGCTTTGGGACCACTGATTCCTGACAAGCACGCTGCAAAATACCCACAGTACTTGGCAAATGACAGCCAGGAACCCTGCTGTCAGCAGTTTAGTATTGCACTGAAAGGATTTATCAGGCATGGCTCCGCAAGAGACTGTACTGGGGTCCAGACCCACGGTTATCACTACAGTGACTTAAGTGATGGACTAGAGAGTGCATATTTTAAATCTGCATGTGACTTTAAGCACTGACAAATCATAAACATCTTGGAGGACAGGCCTGAGAAATTGGGCAAATGCTCTAAAAGAAGCAGGCTAACACTGAATATAAAGTGGCATGCAGACAGGGCCAAATGCCTCCCTGAATACTTGATGGGAAATGAGAGGAGAGGTAGCAAAGATCCGGGAACTGTAGTGGATCGTGAGCTCAGTGTGAGTCAGTAATGGCCTCCTGTTGTGAAAGAAGCAAGTATTAATCTGGGATTTATAAACAGTGTAGTTGTACAACAGATGTACAAGGTAGGCCTTCCACTGGAAAAGCTTCCAGTAGAGAGCCAATTCCAATATTGGGCACCACACTTCAAGAAAGACTGCAGAAAGTCTAGGGGAGAGAAATGAGCCTGGTCAGAGGTCTAGAATATGTGCTCTGTAGGGGCAGGTGTCAAGAAGTTTTGCCTGCTTAATCCATGCAGAAAGGGCTAGTGAGAATTGTGCCTGTCAGGCTTCAAATAAATAAAGTCCTGCTTCAATGAGATGGTAATAAACCTTTCTGTCTCTATTCATTGTGGACAATACAATAAGTTATAAGCTTGACAAGGGTTTAAGTCAGCTTTTAGGAAAGTCTTTTCTCTGGAAGATATTCTTTCAGAAGGAGCAGTGTCCCTCTGATGGGAGCCATTAAAATCAGACTGGTGAAATACCTGCCAGGAAAGCTGCAAGTAGAGCCAGTCTTGCCTTGGGCAGATTGATGGATTATCCCTATTTTCTTTGTTTCTGTGGTAGTGGGTGTCTTTAAAATACAAACAAACAAACCTGGGTTCAGATTGGTATATATTTAATACATACAATCTCTGTACTTGTTATGAATATGAACTCCAAAGATGCAGCGTGTGATACTAAACTTGCTGATGCATAAATCAACTTCTAAGTCAAGTTCATGGTTAGTCTCAGCACATTCACTTCTTGTGGTAAACTCTCATTTTTGCTCATTCAAAAAGCCATTAATGGCTAAGATGGCTATGGACACAGATTATCTTTGTGCCTCTCTTTCTTGAGCCTTACTGCTCAGGATCAGTCTTGGGTCTTCATTCTCCAGAGGAAGGGGAGAGGAAACATATCAACATTGGAAAGGGTTGTCCTAAGGAGGACATCACCCATGCCTTTTCTTGCCTCTCTGCAGAAATAACAGGAAAGCTTTGAAGAGGCTGTGTGGTCATGAATGGGATGGTTGCTAATGTTAGTCACTTATCTATGGGTGTCCAGGTTAGGTAGTGCATCTCCCAATGCTCCTCAGAGCAAGTGAGTCCTGCTCTGCCCCTCCTCAGACCCTCTCTCTGCTCAGGTCACTACCTATGGTCCCATCAGCTGTGTCTGCTGTTGAATTTCAAGGCTGCTGAGGGGCAAAATTAGCACACTTCACCAATCCAGCCAAATGGCAACCCACAGAAACAGGATTAACCTGGTCCAGGGAGATGGGTAACCTCCCCCAGTACCTGGATAGTCATTATGTCCAATGCAAAGAAGAGGGCAAAAACCTGAAACCAGATGGAGACAAATGCACTGGATTGCTTCTTTCATTGGCAATCTGCAGTTAGATAAGGCTACAGTGACATATAACAGCAAATGCCCTCATTTTGGCCTGAAAAGACAGGCTTTAATCTTGTACATGGCCAAAAAAATGTGAGCCAGGAGCCACAACACCCAGCTCAGTAGGCAGAGTCATCTTGTTTTGCTCTTTATTCCAGTGGATGATGCCAATGTTTTGTTGTTTATTTGGATTGTTTTTATCTTATCCAATGTATTTTGCTCTGGGCAAAGATACAGGCATTATGTCAACAAAAGGACCTAGATGCTGCAACACTGACTATTGGAGCCCTTAACTGTTAGGCACTATGCCATGTAGTGGAATCCTGAGCCCCAGCTGAAAGTACCTGTGCTCCCCAAGCAAACCGTGGGGTTCAACACAATGATTTATCTCTAAGCATCACATGGGAATGTGTCTCTGCCATTTAGGCATTTGTTATTTCCCAGCCAGGAAAGTTAGAGGAGGAAATTGTGTCTCATGTGACTCAGGAGAACTTTACACCCACTGAATAACAAGCAGCCACGGGGGAAGGGGCAAAGGGAAGCTGAGCAGTTTGGAAACAGCCTAAAGGCAGAAATTTGACACAGAAACTCTGGCACCAATTCCTCAAGAACAGTTAGGCTGAGGGAGGAGAAGAGGGGTTCCTAAATGATTTGTGTGTAGAAGGCAGGGTGCTAAGCTATTTACATAATTTATTCATAACAGTTTGTTCAGCCGGCTCTGCTAAGGAGGTGAATACTGGACGCCTGAAATGTGCCCCAGGGGAGGAGGGAATCTGACTCTTTGAGCTGAGCCAAAGGCTACCAATGATTCCAGGGGCCTTTTTGTCTCCCTCTGTGAGTTTTTGATCAATGCACTGATTTTGTACCTGTGCAGAGGGGAAGCTGAGTACTCCCCACATCCAACCCACTGCTGGACTACTATATTTTCTTTTATTCTTACATTCACCCTCCTTATTGTACTTTGGTGCCCCAACCTCTCAGGCAGTGCGTGCTCTGGGAATATCAGCAGCTATCACTTATGAAATATTCTCAGATGCCTTTGACTGCCTGAGCCTATTCAGAGAATTACTGTTCTGTAGGCACATGGGAAAGATAAAATTGCCCCACACAGCAAGTGAATCCCACATTGTGCTGGGAACAGGAGGGTCCCTCACTGCCCTGCTGCTCCCTCCTGCTTTCTCCTTTTTGCTATGCAAAGTTGCATGGAAATGAATTAGATGCTTGTACTGAGCATTTCAATGGGACTTCACATAATAAACCAGAAACTCAGTAATATTACCTGTCAGTGAGTCTCTGGGAAGCAAAAAGGTCCCTGCCAAGTCCTGCTGGATCTTGAGCAATCTGTGCGCGTGGTTGGCATGGCAACCCACAGATACAAATTCCATGCATCATTTGTCTGGGGACTAGCCTCTCTTCAACCTTCAGCCTGGAGCTTGACACTGGCCAAGTGTCTAGTTAATCTGAGTCATTGAATTGCTGGAAGGGACTATAGGGTTAAACTGGGATAACCTAAATAGGCTGATAAAAGGCTATTCAGTAAGAGATGCAAGTGCCCAACATCTCCCAGGTTTTAGCCCACATGGTCTCGAGTCCTGAGCTGAACTTAATCTAAAAGAATAAAGGATGGGCTTTGGAAGTTCCCCAAAAACTTGGAAGGACACTCAGTGTGATCTTCATCTCTGAAAGAGTTGGAAAGATTTATTTTAGAAAGAGGTTCTGATGGTTAAATATTATTTGGAAGTGTGGTTTCATTTTGTATGTACAGTGGTTTTCCCTAGTTCCTTTCCTGTTCTATAATCTCCTGTTTCTTCAGTGTAATTAGCCTGTTGTTTTCAAAAGGCTGCTGATTGTGTGCCTTGTATGAGTGTGAATTAAACTCATTATGCACTACTGACTTAGCTCTCTGGGCTCTGTGTGTGTGTTATGTATGCTGCCTGAGTGGTGCAATCCCTGACCTGCACCAGAAGGAGCTCTGCAGGCTGAAATATTTGCATGTGGCAGTGGGCTGTGAAAGAGGATAACTCAGCAGGCTCTTGGGTCAGCAGCTTCAAGCCTAAGAGCCCCAAACTGATAGTTCTGCAGTCATAGCTCTGGTAGTGTCCTGGTAGCATCAGAGTCTTCATTCCTAGGTCAGTCCCACAACACAATCTGATTTAATCATAGGGGGCTGTCAGGGATATGTTTTGAGTAGTGTCTGAGTTCCAAATGCTCAGCAGATGTATTGCAATGACTCTTGAAAGATGATCCAAAAGGTGAGTCCTTGTAGAAGCTTGGTGTTTCTAGGCTTTGCTCCACACCAAAACCTTACCATATAAGCACAGGAAAACCCCCAGTTTCTGGTGCCAGCATGGCATAATTATCCTGGAATAAAGGTCCCAGAGAACCTGTATGGGGGCTTTCAGGAGCTAAGTCCTGCTTTTCTGGATGCTCCATGAGAGCAAGCTAGGCCTAGGCTTTTGAAGTTTCTTAAAACTCAATGAGTCACTAGAAAGCTTGGCATGGGTGGTTGCCTCAGAGCCGCAGGACTTACAGTCACGGGGTCCCAGAGCTGCTGTTGCTTGTCTGATGGCCTTTTGGGCATGCTGACTCACAGGTGAACTCAAATCTCCCTTTGATCTTGTGAAACTTTGAGATCACTTGTGTTCACCAAATAGCTCTTTTTATTATTTTTATTTTTTTTGGCAAAACTTTCTTTAATTGCCAGATTTCTGACTAGCAGTACTCATTTACTGGGGGAGAGTGTGCAGGGGGAAGGAAACCTTCACTTTTGGCTTCTCAGTAAGCTTTGAACCGAGTTCTGGGTGAGCTGTGCAGTCAGTGCACAACCCCTTTGTCCATACTGTGCTTGGCCTGCTCCTATTGAATATGACAAGTGCTGTCAAGTCACATGTCTCCTCAGCATTAAGCTTTGCCTTCACAAGAGTATAGAGAAGATGTCATTTCTTTGTGTGTCTTTCATATTACTAAGTTCTTGAAGTACAAAAGAGTAGCAAGTATGGATATGTACTGTAAAAATATTCTCAAAAAGCTCCCTGATTTTCCCTCTGTGAAGTGCTCAGCAGTGTGGTAATGCACAGAAACTAAAGAAGTTTAGATCTAGGTTATGGTCAGGAGCAGGGACGAAAGCAAAGAAAATTACATAATTTTTTGTCTTCTAGAAGCCTATTTCCTTGGTCTCTGTTTAGGTTAATGTGAATTTCATCCTTAGAGAAGGAGTATTCATTCATTTGGAGGGGAAAGTCAACGTCAATGTTAATGAAGTCACTCCCCCCATGCAGGGAGGTACTGTAGCTGAAATGAATGTTATCAAACATAAGTATCATCTAAGGAGGCTCATATTCTGTATTGGCATAACAACTTTCAAGCTGATGCTTGTTTTAGTGGCTAAGCAATTGGCCAAAGACACAATTTCTTCTTCAAGACAGCTTGACAACCTAGCAACTTCTATTGCTGTGTTACTGCTAAAATGCACGGTATGAATCAGCACACAGTCACTTTATGTTTTCATAAGTGATAGTGATAAAGTGTATCACTATGTAAATATAGGGTATAAATTCTTCTCAGTCCTTCAGTACCAAGAGGAGGAGAGTGATGGACAGTCAGAAAAGGGAAATGTTTGCATAATAGTGGTGCCTGTTTTTCTTTTATGGAACTCATTCATAATGCCTACAGAAATTAACAGCACAGCAATTGCCATTCCTGTGACCATGTTGCTCTATCAATCTTTAGTTTGATAATTAAATAATCAATTTCTATAAATCTGAACCATGCCTTTCAGAAGGGAAAGGCTCTCAGGGTCTTGCCAGACAAGAATGCAGTGGAATCTCTGGGCTCAGGATTGAACTGTGCTTGACTTCCAGCTAAAAGTCATTTTTGGAAGCAAAAAACCCCATTTTTTTTTTAATGAGTAGGTAAAAACAATCAAAAGATTTAGGTTTACATTCATGTTTGCTATAGTAAATTGCACCTTTAACTTCAGATTCTGTGTGTTTAAGAAGTTGATTAGAAGAAGCTGAGCCTACAAGAACAGAAGTAGGTGAGATCAGGCCTACCTATCACACTGGAGACTCACTCTTGCTCTATATGATGCCTCTAACACACTCACCAGAATGTCAGTGTCACTCTCTGGGGTTTTGACTGGTGCAGGTGCAAGAGGCTGGCCTGATCTACTGATTAGCTTCTTAGGTGGTAGGCACTAAGGAAGAGGAGAAGAAACATGGCATCGGCATTGCGATCACAACCAGGGTAAACCACTCGGTGTCCTTGCAGAGAAGGGGTCATCGTCCAGCGCAGCCAAAGGCAGAGCCACTCCACCAGCTCATGAGTGCATGCATGTGAGGGCATGCCCATGATGCATATGCAAAAGTGTTTCCATCACATGATCCATTGCTCATTCCCACTCTTATGGTCCAACATGAATCATCCAGAATGCTTCATAGCAGGAGACATATGTAAGTGACGGGATGTAGGGCATACCAGTACTGAGAACAGCTTTACAATGTTGTCTGTTTCACTTGTGATAGCACAGATAGTTTAGCTATTTCTGCAGAGACATGCCTTGTACTACCAGTGCTCAGGAAGACTCAGCATCTGGTGCCACTGATACTCCCTAATTTTGTTGGAGAAGGCACAGAGCACAGTTCTTTGAGCTGCTTCAGACCAAATGGTTTGGGGTCCAGGTGTTGATATTAGTTAATGAAGACTGCAGGAGGTTAGAAGAATTTCAGCTCATGTCCAGCACCCATAGAATGCTTTGAATACCTCTGAACTGACTGATTAGTCAAGTTGCTGAATTGTGCTATGTAAGCTTACTCTCTGGGATGTCCACTTGCTTCAGGGTGTCTTGCCTGAACGTCCTAAAGCTCACACACCTGTAGACTTTTAAGGATCAGGTACCTAATTCCAGCTGGCTTGGCAATGAGAATGAGACTTAGACACAGAATTCATTTAGATTGTTCAAAAAGAATACAACAAGCAGTGTTTAATATATTTTGAAACTACTGTGGCCTATGATACAGTCATGGGAGAGTGTCATAACCACAACTGCTCTTCTGCCACTGTGCTGCCTTGGTGACAGTAGTGAAAATATTACAGCACAACTCGATGGCCTGGGTAAGGTTCAACAGCTCTGGAGAGCCTGTTCTCTGGATATTAAGCCTGCAGAGAAACTGCCCTTGCTACCTGTCCCAGCAAATTCAATGCTACCACAAATCACAACACTGCATTCACTTTAGTGTGTGGAACATCCCAGTCTGCCTGTGCTTTTGTGTGGTGGTGCAAATGAGATATAAAAGCAGTTCTGTTCTTCAGAGGTATGAAGCAAAGATATGAAAGGCCACGAGACACTGAGAAACTGGAGTAATGAAGACTGAAATGGAAACATTGGTCAGATGCATGCCTCACTTTCAAAAGCTCACATCAGGACTTGGGACCATTTCCAGAAATGATTTTATACTCTTCCTGACAGGAGTTACATTATGCAAGACAGTGCCATTACACTTGTCTTTCAGACAGGACAGAAAAGGATATAGTGTGTACGAGGAAGACCATGGAAATCTGACTGGTAGCAGATGTCTCTCAGAACCCAGCACACCATGGCTCCTGTCCTCAGACAGTGTTGATGATGTTCTGTATGAAATCAGAAACTTTTGTGACATGAACATGATCTCCTAGTGGGACTGAAGGAGTTGAATTCTGAAGTATTTGCTAGGGAAGAAAATACTCAGAGTCAAAGGAACATAAATGTCAGGCCTGAAATGATTCAGATTATAACCCATGGAATCTCAAAGACCAGGACTGTTATTAAATGAAAGAACAAGGGATGAGAGATGGGATCTCTGTTGTGATGCAGCAAGCAAATACTTGCTCTATCTTGTTAGCAATGACGTTCAGAAACTTAGCTAATAATAACCCATCCTTGATATCAAAGAAAGCAATCCCCACGGACTGAGCTATCACAAGATCTGATTTGTGTTCAGGATGTTTAGAAATGCAAGCACGAATGACAGGAGCCAAATCAAATGTAAAAGATGTCAGACTGTCCCCAGTAAAAGGGTGGCATCAGCAAGGCACTTATTTCTTGTGTACACTCACTTAGAAGGGTACTTGACCAGTGCAAAACAGAGAACTAATGGTTGTCATAATATGATGTTGTTTAACACAGATGCCAACAAGCATTTTTCCTGAACTATCTGGACTGCACCTATGTATGAGTAATAGGTTGTGGAGAGGATAGAGGAATGTGGTAGGAGGAAAAAGTTAAGTATCTATCACATTCAAAAGTCTAAGCCTAAAAAAGTGAACAAACCAACCAAAAACCCACAAGTGAGCTTTGTTCCCTCTGAATATGTGCTGAGACAAGAATGTGTCTGATAATGCTATTCAAATGGTGTCTTCTGCAGAGACAATTTATCTGCACTTTGGAGAAAGATCAGGAGAGTTGGGTGAAGTGTAAGAAGATGAGGATCAGCTCCTTCCCAAACCCACAGGGGGATACTGGCAGAATTCTAGGGGTCTAATTCTAAATTGGTGAGTCTGGAAAACCCAATGCTTGGCACTGAAGTACAGAAGCACCAAGATTGCCTTGCTCTTGACTTTATAGCTCCCTACATGCTAAGAACTGCTCTAATCCTGACATAGCTGAGCAGCTCAGTGCTGCACTGACATTAATCACACTCATTGCAACTACTAAATAGTCACTGGATAAAGGACAGAGACTGCAGAGTGGTGTCCAGTGCTCTGATCTCCTTGCTCTCCACCAATACCACATGGGAGTGTCCATCTTGTTGTTACCTCTCCTCACTCACTCTGGAACTTCTACCTTTCAGTCTTGATCCCCATGTAGCCTCTGTGTTAGAGCATATGGCAAGGAGAGAAAGCTTTAAATGCCTCCAGCAGGCAAGAAGCTGAAATTGAGTGTCTGAGTTCTGAGGAACATGCCTGGGGAGTTGGCTGCCCCTGTCTAGCATGGTGGCCTGGAAGAAGCAGCAGAACTTGTGATCAGCTGACTGCAAACCCCATTTGTCATCCCCCTGCACTGCTGGGAGGCAGCAGGTACAGAAATTGGACATGAGGTTGAGCCCTGTAAGATAGAGGGGTAAGATGAAGGTGTTTTAAGATTTAGCTTCTACTTTCTCATTATCCTACTCTCATTTTATTGGCAATAATTTAAACTATTCTCCTCAAGTTGAGTCTATTTTGCCCATAACAGTAACTGGTGAGTGATCTCTCCCTCTCCACAAACCTTCTGTTACATTTTCTCTCCCCTGTCCAGCTGAGAAGAAAAAAAAAGTGATAGTATGGCTTGATGGCCTTCTAACCAGGTTCAACCCAGCACACACCTCCAGTGTTCCTCTTGGCTAGGTGAGCATCTAACAGCTGGACTGGATGCATGTAATTCCCTGTGCTCCTAGGCTTAAAGGTTTCGTATTTCCAAAATTGGCTGGGGCTGTCCAGGCACTTCTGGCTGCAAGCTCTCTCCAGCCAGCGAGCTGATGAGATGGAAGATGGCTCAGAGAAGAGATGCTGGATGAGAACTGCCAGATGAGCAGAGACCTCTGAGCCAATCTGCAAGAGAGCAGTCATTGTGATGGGTTGCTTTTACATTGCTGATGAGTCACATCCTTAAGATACCGGTGGGGCTGGAGCTGGAACAGACTTGTGCAGAGAGCAATGGGAAAAATAGAGGGAGTGGTGGATAGACCTCTTGTCATGAGCTGTGTTTTGTGTACAGCAATCTGGTTTTTCCTGTGTGTATCTATCTATATCTCTACTTTTATCTCTGTCTCCAACCAGACAGCAATACTGTAGTAAAGTGCACCTGAAAAGATAATAGTTTTAATTTCCTGCCAATCCTTTTTTCCAGAGTCACAAAGTCTTAGCACTATGGTTAAGAACAGATCAACATGTACAAATTAACATTTCTAAAAAAAACCCCAAATAACTAAAAAAAGGCACTGTAAACATAGTCTCTCAGCTACTGAACCTCTTCAAAGATACCACATTACCAGGTATATTGTGCTGTCCTTTTAAATTAACTAATATCACCTTTATTTTCTGGTTCTTTTCAGGTTAATCAGCAAGGCCTGTTGCTCCTCCTACTGAAGTGGAGACCCTTTCTGTTAGGACTGCACTCCTGAGTCATCCTTTCTGCTTCATCCAGTACCCTGCTTTGCTATAAACCAGATCTAGGCCTTCTTATGATGGTTCCACCTCATATATGGCTACCTGTCTCCAGAGACTCTGCCCCTGTTAATATTAGGACAGTCCAGGTCCTCAGCTCATTTCCCTTTTCACAGAGCCTTAGCTTGGTCCTACTCTTTCTAGTGAGGCATCTGTAGGTGTTACCCTCCACATTGTCCTTAACATGCTGCATTCAAAAATATACTGACATCATAAGAAATGAGATTCCTGGGGGCCCAGATGGTAAGCACAGGCTGTGAGCTTACTGATACACGTCTCCATTTCTTTCTTTATTGTTTGTTTGTTGCTTTTAAAATTATTTATCTATTTATAAACCCAAACAAAACCCAAACAAACACAACCCAAACAAAACCCAAACCAAACCCACCAAAAACCCAAACATAAACCCAAGCAAACCCAACTCATACTTTTTTTATTTTGATGTTGGAAAATAGGAACCTCTTCTGAGCTTATTTAAAACTTGAAAACAATCTGACCTCAGTCTCCTACTACAGATATGTCTAGACTAGAATTTACTCTCCTGTTGTAACTTGCATTTATTAGTTGTTTGCCAATTAGCTCGTGGAGACATTTGCAATTGTAAAAGCTAATCTAAACATTCCAAGAAGATGCGTTGCAGCAGTCAGACATGTGTGGATTACCTTCGGTTGTGCACTGAGGTAACTCACAAACATTTGCCTCATGGAAGGAGCACTCATGTACTGTTTAGAGTTTTATTCATAAGCATGTTAACCAGCTCGAGGCAATTGGCAATCCATTAAGTTGGGCCACACATCAAAATCCGTGTAATATCCACTGGTTAATAAAGGCTTAGTTAAGAGGTCACAGTGGTGCAGAATGGGAGATGTACACAACCCTTCACTCTGAGAAATAGATTTGGGCAGAGGGAGAATAGCCTTCTGCGTGGCCTTCCAGAGAGTAACTGGGAAATGAGCTGCTTGCTGGAAAATCAAGAAGAGGAGTAGAGTGTAAACATACTCAACAGTACACAACAAATACCTACTATAACATAGCTGTTTGAAGAGGTAGGTTAAGAAATGGTATAATGTTTTCATAGGAAGAAAGTAATTTGCCCTAGAAGTCTCTTTTCATGTAATTGGAAATTTAGAGCAGGAATCAATGTCTCAGTGTAAAAATAACCATCCATTATTTTTTCTACAAAAAGTGAGGAGAGCCATAGGGTTGGACAGTGCACAATCAACACATTTCAAGATGGTACAGATTGATTATAAAATGAGATCTCTTTACTTCATTAACATCACGCAAATATTCCTCAGTAAAATTGACAGTCAAACATAGCTGGTACTGACAGAATTGAAATAAACTGGATTATAACGTGCATACTGCTCCAGTAAATGTTTACATTGCAACAAACTCAGCATCCTCATCCACTTGCTTTCCTTCTATAGAGAGCAATTAGAGGATAAGATGTTAAGAAGGACATATGAGGCAATAAATGGTTTTCACAGATGCTTAAACACCAAAGGAAAGTGACAATATTTGATAACTAGAGCCATCATTTATGGAATTTAACAGTCCCTTCTTCCACTGTAGGCATTGTCATTGTTATATAACAAGTCACAGGATGATTTATAAGATTACAAAAAGAAGAAAAGTGTTTTTTCTTTACCTGATGAGATTTTGAAAGTTTCATTCCAAAGTCAGCTCAAAGGCAAAACTCAATTTTGTACCTCAGTAATACAAATTGTGGGACACTATATGAGTGATGTGGGAGGGGAAGCGTTCAATGGGGACCTGAGGAGCTGAGAAGAACCAGTGGGATAAGAGGTGATGTTTAATTATGAAAATCAAATTAGGGTAATCTCTCCTCTTTCACACAAATGTCTTGTCCCCCCTGCACCCAAATTGATGTGGTCCCATTTGCAGAGGGAAAGACTGTAACTTGTCCCCTGCAGTCTTGTGCCCCGCAGCAATGGGATAGTGGCTCCAACCAATGGCAGACTGTTGTCAAACAGGAAAGCTAGGGTGTAGGTGCATTTGCCTTTGTTTGCACCATTCAACCCCAGTTTGGCTACTGCCCCATAACACACAACTTTTCCCTTTCCTTTTCTTCTCATAACAGCTGGAGAAAGAAAAAGGAGCTTTGGCATCTTGGAAAAGCGAGGAACATCACTACCTAGGAGAAGGAGAGAAAAGCTAGGAGAGGGAGAGGAAGAGAGAAGCGGCCAGCCTCTCTGCTCCCTCCCTCTAGAACATGGAGATGACATAGGTAGAGCCAAGAGGTGGTTTGACAGGGAAGCGCTACCACTGGGCAAGCACCAACCTTAGGCAGCTGCCTCTTCTACCATGCCTGCATCTGCATCCTGATCCTGCACTGTAATCCTGCTTTCTCAGAAATAATTACCCAAAGACCGAGCTAAAATCAATTAGCTGATCAGGGGAGTGATCTATGTGGAAACTGAGTGATGTATCTGAACTTAGACTATGTCAATAAAAGCTTCAGTCATAGCACAAGCTGAGCCAAGAGTGAGGTATGTTTTCCCATAACTTCATGCATAGCCAATTCCTTAAAATTGAACAGCCATGTTCAACTCACTTCAGGGCGTAGTCTTTTCCACCCTGACTACATATTTCTATGGTAACTACTCTTACCAGACACTTCTGTGTATATATGTGTGTGTGTAAATAAATAACAGATAAGGTACTGGTAAATGGCACTGAAACTGCGTCAGTTCCTCCATTATGCTGCAGATGCCTCTTGTTGCCTGCTGCCAGCACTGTTCTCCATGCTGGTCTAGATAGAGGCTGCATTTAGCAAAGACTCAGGGCAAAGGTGTTTTTTATTTTCTAACTCAAAGCCTATATTGTGGTTTACTAGCAGCAGAGTGCTGCTGCGCTGGCCTGGCGAGTTGCAGTTCACCTTCCCTTGCGATGCCAGCATAAAAAACCTGGAGCTTCTCCTATGCCTAATGCACAAACCAGGCAGTGGTTGCACTTTTGGGCAGAGAAAGCCAGTCAATCAGTGTGGTCGCCCTGTGTAATGCAATAAGGAAGAATTGCTTCCTGATTTGTCAGCTTTTGGAGCTGCTATGTGGATTAGAGCAGGTTTTTGGTCTATTAATATTAAGAAATGGACAGAAAAAAGGACATTTTCTCCTCTCTTTCCATATCAGTTGGCTCCATGAATCCCCCTTCGCAGTGGCTGAGGTGGGAGCTGAGCACTGGAGCCAGGGCATGTTTAATTTTATGGATTTATTTTTTTTTTCATTTCTTGGATAATTTTTAAAACTTTCTTTACTTCTCTTGCTTCATATTTTCCAAAGCATAATGGTCTAAGAAGTAACAGGCTCTGTCATGCCTTTAAGATGCTAGAAACTTTCTGCTTCCCTCAGAAGTCTGTATCTCGTAAGAATAGGCCTTAGACAACAAGATCTAAAGAGTATTAACTTGTATAATGTTGAGGTCAGGCAGAATTTGGCACTTATGTAGGGCTTATGCCTCACTGTGAGCACAATCCCACCCACAGAAGCCCACCTTAATCTATTCACCTTTCTGAGACCCTGGAGACCCTTTAAGCTGCAGCAGAAAACTTCTGAAGTTTCCTTAATTTCTGTAACTTTTGCCCTGAGGTCCCTTCCTCTTGGCTAAGCTAAGGAGGCAAGTAACTGCTTTTCAGCCTGGGGCCGTTTATAATTCATAAAGTAGGTGCTCCTCAGCCTTGCTTTCCCCAGAGGGGCATCCTGTAAGACTCATCTGAGTTTAGGAAAAAGGCATTGCACTGTTGGCTGCTTTAATAAAAACTCTTCAAACCCACAGACAGAAAGTAGAAGATCTTTGCTCTGTATATGGTAATGATAAGAATTCATAGAGGATATGGAAGACCTGAGTTTGATTTTTTTCTTCTTCTTCATGCGGTACTTCTCTAGAACTAAAAGCACAAGCAGTATTAGAGACAGAGATGTGAGAGTTTCCCCTTTTCAGCTGATTAACCTTACAATTATGCAGCAGGATCAGATTCCTTTCTTCTCTCCTTCTCCCAGCCCAAAGTCTGAGACATAAAGTTTCTGGGTGGACATCAGAAACACAAAGTTTCTGGGTGGACACCAGCTGCAGCAGTAACCCCCTCTCCAGCTCCACCCTAATGCAGCTACTTCTGGGGCTGGATGTTGGGGTGGGAGCCAGGCTCCCTGCCAGTCGAGCAACAAACCCAGCACCGTGGTCCCACTCTCACAGGACTGTAACGCAGCAGGTGGATCCCAGCACCTCAGAGCACTGGAGTGAGGCCACGGCAACAGGGGCTGAGCTTTTGGCAGAGGTGGCTGTATGATGGTGCCTGCAGTCAAAGGACACCCAGGCTCTGACTCTCCACCGTTTCCAGGCAGCTCACCTCCGCCAAGGAGACGCTGCCTCTGGGTGTATACAGTAGCAGAATGTAGAGATTTAAAGGAAATCTTCAGTGCCTACAGCCTCTCAGGTGCCTAAACAAGTTAGGTGAAGTTTCTTTTGGCTCACTGTCCTCTACATAGGTATCTAAATTCTGCATAAGTTGCACTTTAGGTGCTTTGCTGTTTTCTTTGGATTTTGCCCTCAGCTGGTTAGCAGGAGCACAGATTTGCTCTGGCACGTGCTGTAGTGGGACAATGTCACCTATTGACTACATCCCAGAAATTGATTCTTTTTTGCCTCCCCTTTCATCCAAGCTCTTAAACCCAGTGACAGCAATTACAAAACTCTACCTACTGTTCTCTTACTGCTCTCTTGCAACCAAGCCTGTGAACTCAACTTCTCAGTTGTTTGATCTAGTTTAAATCCACATCTGCCAAAATCATTCTCTCACTGGTAAAAACTCCACTTGCTACTTAGCTTCTCCACCCTTCTCATATATATACATATGAGGTTCATTCTTCAGTCTGGGTTATTTGCTTAACAATAAGCCAAATAAAATTGTCACTCCTCTTTTTGAGGTGCCACTATCCACCCTAGACTGCTGCAGATCTGGGAAGTGGCTAAGGACCAGAGGAATCAACTTGCCTCAGGATTTGGGTCTGGCATGATACAGGCTACAAAACCCAGACTTGTGCGATAACAGTCTGCACATGTTTAATGATAGCTTCCCTCTACACTGGAGGATCTCTGCAAGCTTTATTTTACCCTAATTAGTTTTCACTCCTCTCTGCTTTCATGGTTGACCTTTTCCATCAAGTCTTACAGAACAGATGAATTGCCTGTGAAACCGAGGTTGTTCAGCCATTATCCCTTATAGCACTGCTTCTTTCCTCGTCCCCAGGGAAGTAAACCCAATGAAGCAAGCTGCTTAAGATATTTGCAAGGGAAACTCTGAAATATTTGGCCTTGTTTTTCAGTTTAAATATTCTGGCACACAGCACAGGCCAATTAAAGCCCCGTTTTCATGCGTATTTTACAAGCAGTCCTCGTGTAGACACACATACACTGTGAGCCACAGCTTGTTTTAGATACAAGTGCTATACCGTAATAATCACTTATCATCGCTAGTCAAAAGCAATTCTAAACAAACATAGATTTTGTTTGCTGGGAGAAACATTACTTATGAAGGGAAGAGTGTATGAAGGGCTCTGCCACCTGGGAAATGGCAAACTGAGGCATTTGATTGAAGCAAAAGTTATTGTTTTTTATTGTTGTTGTTTCTGCCCAAGCCTTACAGTTTACGCCATAAATTGAAAATAATGCACGATCAAGAGGATTTTAAATGCATTTATAATGAAGAGAATTATTAGGGGATCATTTGCCATTGATACATGACTGAAGTAAAGTGATACAGCAGTGGCTCACCCCTGGAAACTACATTTGGCATAAGAACCTTCAGTAGGGGTGCTAAAGAGTCAGAGAAATTGTGAAAGAAATTGACTGCAGAGAATGGTAGAACGGTCTCAGAGGAGTACAGAAAGCACTGGAGACTCTGCTCCCAACTGTCCCCACCTCCAAATGGGATGTTTTCTTACAAAACCTTGTTATCCCTCAGCATACTTCCCTGGGTGTGTAGAATTTGGTAAAGCCAAACCATGGTAGCCTTTGAGTGACTGTTTTGCAGTTTATATTGCCCTTCTGCCTTTCTGGTAAATACAGTAATTACTTGTTATGATTTCTGTTTGTTCTTGTGAATATAATGATATGTTTTTACAGATAGCTGCGGATTTATATATAGTCTAAATTACCTAATTAAGAAAAGTAACTTCCTCTGCCCCAAATACGTCAGTAGTGAAAGATTTATTCATGGAAGTAAGCAAAATAAAATCACATTAGTAGACGGTTCACCATATCTGAGAGATTCAAAATTACGTATACATATTTTTTTTTTTGCATCCTGAAGAATTACTGGAGATGTGAAATTATGTACAGGCAGGATTCCATCATCATTAGGAGGAAACCAGCCTCATTTAACAGTGGGCAGGAGGGGAGGGACATTTTATTCATCCAAAAGAAGACAGTAGATGAATTACATCTCCCAGAATTTGATCAGGACAAGAAACATGTTTCATCTTGTGCAAGGCTGTGTAATATCTTTAATAACCACAGGAGTTAAGACTTTACTCATATATTTTATACAGAGCTTCACCTCTTATCAGAGGAGCAGCATTCAAAACCAGCCCACAGGGAAGAGGAATATCCTGATTCATGTTGCTACCGTGTTTCCCTTCAAGGCCATGGCTCTGCGTGCAGCACTGAGATGCGAAATCAACAAAGGACTCAGTGTCTCTCAGCAAACTCAGTACCATTATAGTAGAACTACTCCTTGCAAGAGAAATAAGGCATTCCAATAAAAGTGGTGTTTTGTCAGGGTTGCTGTTGGCACAGTGGCACCAGACAGGGAGCCTGGCTCTTCACACCCATAACAAGCGTCGTTGCAGTGCTGGCAGAATCTGCAGTGTGGCTCTGGCTTCAGATGCTGAATGAGACCAAGAATAGCACTGGGTGGTTCGTTGTGTGGAATACTGGAAAAAAAAAAAAGAAAAGTATTTAAATCCAGTGTTTTCCAAAAGTAGCTAAAACCAGAAGGTTATAAATTATTAACCTGTAAGGCAGAAGGTTTAGGAGACTGCCACTTGTGTGTCTTGGAATAGTTTCTGCTACCTTTTTGAGACGGAACAAAACCTTTCATTTAGATATTGCTTTCCAGATGAATTTGCAGCAGCTGCAGTGTATCTAATCCTCACAGCACATTTTCCCTCTAGAAAAGAAAAGAAAAAAAACAAACAAAAAGAAGATTTTTTTTTTTGGTCTCATTATTTAACTTTTTATTTTCATTACTTCTAATTTGAACACATGAACTCTTTATCTGCCATATCCTAGCACTCTTTTGCAAGACACTTTGTCACTGGAGAGGGAGGAGAAAGATGCAATCTGTGGTTAGAAACAGCCCAGAGTATGAAGAAGAGGTTATTTAATACTATTACTATTTCTTCTTTTCCCCCCCATTTAAAAATAAATCAATTATGTTCTTTCTGTTGGGAAAAAAACCCCAACAAAATATTTGATGGAGAAATGTATTAATCAGCTAAAATTTGCCTGCTTATGCTTATTTATTTTGCTTCAAAAACGCAAATATTTTGTTCCATGGTTGATCTGTGTGCTACTGGTTTATGAAACCAGAACAGGTAAGGAGGGAAAAAGGCCCATACTGATGCTAAGGAAAGCCAAGATGAAATTATGAAAGCAAAGAAACTTGTATACATTTAATGTAAACTTCTGCCTGTAATGTGAGCAAGTTGAGGATGAGAAACTACAGGATTGTGTCAGGGTGGGGTTGCCTGCTGTGCTGTCCCTGTCTCTGCGTGTGTATATAGATTTATGAACAGACACGAAGGAAGGAAAGCATCTGTGGAATTTTTTTTTGACAAGTAGCATATAATTTGTTTTTACTTGTATATGTTGTGTATTAGAGTGGCCAGGTTATATGGAGTAGATAATATTAATGACTTCTGGAACTGCACAACAGAAATTGTGACAGCTTCAGGGGCACAAAAATGAAAATTCTGTTTCATTAAATGCAGAATGAAGTAATGCACCCAGTAAAACATTCTTTCTGTTTTGCAATTTAACATTACTTTCTTTTTGCTTAGGTTTGCCTTTGTTCCCTAAGAGTTTTAACAGATATTTTTAAGATCCAGTATGAACCAAATGGGCGATGGCCCAAGCTGTTTTCTGAACTATTAGAAGAGAAATTATAATATGTAAGAAAGAAGAGTTGTGCTGGGTTGAAATTCTCTCCCCCCCACCTTAAATTTGCCAGACCAGCTCAGTATGAAGCAAATGGAAGCTGCACTTACAAGCAAAACTATGGAATGCAATGAACATGCACAAAATATACAGGATTTTAAAAGTATCTTTAGTTTTCCTTTTTACCCCCAGTTGTGATTTGTTTATATTTTTCTACTTTTGCGCTCAAAATCTGTTAACAAATTTTAAAGGCAGAGCCTAAAACTACCACAGGGATATAGAGCATATTTGAAGAAATGCAGATTGAGGCCCAATTACTGGTCCACGTAGGTACATCTGTCTTTATCAGCACGTTCTGTTTGGGCTGTCTTCCCACAAACAGCTTAGGCGTTATTCTCACAGAAGCAGTGTATCATTCCCTTCCTCTGTTTATTTTTGGCAGCTACAAATGCCGTAGAGGATATTTGTTTTTGTAACGCTGTAATAATGAGACAGATTTACTGTCTGCAGTCACAAGAATGTTAAGCAGATATTAATTTGTTTAATCTCTGCAGTTTTGTTGTAAAAATTCACAACTGTCGTGGATGAATTGTCAGGGAAAATGCAGACGTTCGGGTTTATGGCTCTGAGAGAGTTTTTTTAAAGCACCCAAAAGGTACAGGAGGTAGTGTGGGTACTCACAGCTACAGAACAACCAGTGGAGAAAGTTACTAGTTCTGTGGGTTTAAGGTACCCTGGACAGGGTACTACTACCTCAGGGCTAGTAGGGTGGCTTCCTGTCTGGGAGGTATTTCTCATGTTAGCCTTCCTCAATGAAAAGTGCATATGCTAGGCAAGAAATCACCAAGCAGGTTTTACTTTTCAGCACCTAAGATGGAACCACAATCCTAGATCTGGGAATCAGCTATATGATGCTTTTCTTTTGTCAAGATGGGTTTTTTGGCATTACCTTCTTTAATGGAAAGATACACCTTTGATGTGGCAAAGACAAAGAAAAGCCACAGTCCCAGATCATCACTGATAACCATTCTTTAACTATGAACCCAGACTCACCCTATATAACTTTAGGCATTTAATGAAAGGGCTTGCAAGTCTGTACAGAAACTGAATCTCCTTCTGCAGAGAAACGTACTGCAGTAGGGTTTTTCACTTGAGCTCTTGAAATGGTGGGGGTTGAAAGCAGGTTGGTGTCACAAGGCAGCCCTGAGTAAGAAGGTAAGACCCGTGGTGCTTCTGAGAGATCTGCTTTATTGCTGTCACTGAGCTGAGCAGGCTCATCCTGCCAGCGAACCAGCTCAAAGCTGAAGATGCAAAGAAACACAAGAAAAGAGCAGCATGCTGCTCCATCTGCTTTGCTTGCAGTGCTACCACATTTTTCTCTCCTCACTGCTTGGAGTCTAACAAGCCCAAGAGCTACTAGATACTGCTCAGACTCAGATGAGTTGTTTTGATCTGTTGCCGCCTTCTTGTCTGCAGCTTAAGTGCTGTTTCCCCTCCTGATTTGCCTGTAGTAATTAGGTCAACCAGCTCCTGCTTCTACAAAGTTATTGTCAGCATTGCCCTCTTTATTTTCTTCCAAAGATACAATATCACAATGAACAAGACAACTCTACAAACAAAAGGTGGCATAAACCCCAGTACTTACCTGCCCTTCTTTTGCTTCATCTCTACTGTTTGTATCCTAGTATCAATATAGTGGGTGGTATTTCTTCCAGCATATTACTGAGGACCCTGTTGTACATATGATACCTACGGATTTGCAGTGCATTGACTATATAATTTTGGTCTGATTGTTCCTGCTCCTTCACTGAGCACTTCCATTGCTGGTTCTTTTTTTATTTGTTTGTTTTCTTTAACACTGCCACTAGATGCAATACTGATAAGAGAGAAGCAGGCCAACATCTCCAGCTGCTCTAGCCATAAAATATGCTTCATTTTCCAGCTTATTACCTCTGACCTGAGGAGCACTTGTTGCAGTTACCTGTTTGGAGATAGTGTGCTGTCTGTATAAGCTGTACATTTTCTTCCTGCTCCCTCTCTTGAATACTCTTTTTGATTTGATTAGGACTCTGTGAACAAAATAGATTATTGCTACATTTATATATATAAAAGGTTAGTTTACCAACACAGCAACACCTTGAAGAAACACAAAAATTACAAAATTTGACAAAATTAATTTAGCTTCAAACTGATGACTGGGGTCTGTCCTGCAGCTCCTCTCATCGTGTAGTTATTGCCTGTCCTCAGATGGGTGCCTCTTCCTTTTATTTTTGGTGAACAGTGTCAAACAGCCTTAGCTTCTTCTCAAGGGAGGAAGCCACATCCACCTGAAGAGGAAATTCTTGTCTCTAACTAAATTTATATTCCCAAAACCAGTTACAATGGGAGGTGTACCTACTTCAGACAGACACAGTGGAGAAGATTTCCAAGAACTTTTGTAACTTACACCTGCAAATGCACAGGAACATCGTTATTTATTTACATAGGGGTGGTATGAAAAGTAAGGCTTATAGTGGCATGGCATTTGAGAGATGATGGGCAATTAGATGCAAGTGGGAATAAAACACAAATGGCACCACTCAGCATTTGATATGCAGTAGATTTGAAAAGTGGAAGGGAAAGTTTTTGTCATCAAATTTGGGATATAGTATAAGAAGTTAGGGGGTTTGGGTTGTGTTGGTGGTGGGTTTTCTGTTTTGTTGTTCTTTTTTATTGTTTTGTTTTGTTTTGTTTTGTTTTGTTTTGTTTTAGCTGGCCTTGTGAAATCCACATCTGAATAATTTAGTGCTTAATTGTTATTTGTTTTGTCTTTTATAATGCTAACATCAGTCAGCAGACATTATATTTGCTATTGCTTGTGATCTTTGAGTGACAGGGTTGAAAGATCAGGTTGACACTAGCAAATGATTCCATCTTGAAATCATGTAAATGCATGTTTGGCTTTACATCCTTCGGTACAGAAGTCACACAGATAAGTATCTGCTGTGTCAGTGACTCAGGATTGTTTTCTTCAGAAAATGAGTGACAGTTGCCAAGCAGAACTTTTACGTTGCTTCTGCATCCTAATCCTTTACCATTTTACCGGTGTCGACTTCCAATACAGAGTTTACTGGCAGTGAAATAATTCAAAGCAGTATTCTAAACACAAATATAGATTACATCTGCTCTAACAACTTTATCTCTGTGATAAATACATACAAATTTTAAAATTCATCACTCTGTAGTGTTCAGCTAGTGCTGAAGGTAATTACTTATTCTGCGGTGATAACACATTCAAGGTTTCTTGTGGGGTGTTGTTTTTTTTTTACGGCACCACAAGCTGGCAAGACACCTAGATCAGGTGTGCTAATGCTAATTGGCAGATGAAGCATAAATCTGAGGGAGTCTGGATTCCTGCCTTTTTGCCAGTTTTTTGTTGATTGGAAACTGAACTCTTTTTCTCCCAGCATTTGCTATTCAAAACCGCCACTGCTGTCTTTCCTTTACGCATTTTAATCCATCATTTCTCTTATTCCCTTAATGCCTTGTTTGTTTTAAATCCAGGAGACTAAATCGGTTTTCTTTCTAACTGCCTCTTAAGATCAATCATACAGGACTTCCAAATGTGAAAAACAATTGGCTCTGAAAGCATAGCTCTAACGCTGATGAGGTTTTTTTGTTTGTTGCTTATTTATAGAGGTGCATGACCTACTGATAATAGCAGTAATAAACTTCATTCCAAGTAAAATAGTTTACCTGCTTGTCAGGTGAATATACTTGGTTATTGCCTCCATAGTTCTTCTATCAAATATTTCAGGTCTTCTGAAAATTCATCTCCCTTCAAGAGTGTGAATCCTATTCCAAGATCTGATTCCAGGATCTGTGGTGTGAGTATATTCACCCTGTATTCTTTTTTATTTGTATTTTTTATTCTGCAAGTAATTATAATTTCAAACCCGATGAAGGACTTCAGAGCCTGCTCTGAGGCATGCATGGCATGGATTTTGAAAATGGTTCAGCAACATCACAGAAGGAAAAGGTTGGAAGTTTGTTTCTGAAGTCAGGCTTTTTCTGAACTTAGCCCTCATTCTCACACACACACACAAAATGCTTGTATGTAACTGAAGGACTATGTGATCATAGAATCAACCATTAAACCTACTCTGCCAGGTTCACCACTAAACCATATTGCTAAGCACCACATCTAACCACATTAAACACATCCTGGGATGGTGACTCAACCACCTCCCTGGGAAACCTGTCTCAATGCTTGACTACTCTTTCAGCGATTCCACACCCCTCACCCCCCACCCCCGATATCTAGACTAAAACTACCCTGGTGCAGCTGAGGCTGTTCCATATTGTTCTATCATTAATTACCTATGAGAAGAGACCAGCACCTACTTCTCTATGTTGTCCTTTCAAGCAGTTGTAGAGTGCAATAAAGTCTCTCCTCAGCCTCCGCTTCCTCAGACTAAACAGTTCCAGCTCCCTCTGCAGCTCTTCATGAGACTTATTCTCCAGCCCCTTCACCATCTTAGCTGCTCTTCTTTGCACTCACTCAACATCTTTCTTGTATTGAGACGCTCAAAACTGAACACAATACTCGAGGTGTGGCCTCACCAATGCCGAGTACAGGGGAACAATCTCTTCCCTACTCCTGCTGGTCACACTATTTCTGACACAATCTTGAGTAGTCTGAGATCTCATTAGGCTTGGGAGTTTCCTGGTGATATCTCTAATCCAGGCTCCTGGAAGGAACAGACTACCCCACGAGGAGCATCTGCCTGGCATATTGGACTCTCTGTTCCTTTCAGAAGGGAGACACCTGCAGCTATGACTCTCCTTTTCTTCTTTGTGCAGGTGCTGGTAGTACTATGGGAGGTAGTTCTTTCGATGTTTGTGAGCTCTCTGGCAAAGTTAATGTTGGGGGGGAAATTTTCAACCCACCACAGCTGTGGTTCATTGGACACCTACGTAGTCTATTGATTGATCCTCCATTTCTAGAGCCTTGTACCTACTGAATAGTGGCATCTGGGGATGCATGGTGGACAAGGAGAGGGTTTGCTTGCCTTCCTTATTGGGGACTTGTTTCCGTTTACTACTTATTTTCAGGATCCTATCTAGATTGTGGTTGGGGGAGGATGCAGGATTCTGAGGTTTTCGTGGTGACTGCTCCTGTCTCAGGGAGGTCACAAGGTGGTTGCACATGTCTGTCTTTCTCCACCTCCCTAATGTTGCTCAGCCTACCCAATTCCTCTCTTAGCTGTACCACCAGGGTGAGAAAATAGTCCACCTGGTCACATCTCATACAATCATCTCCCCTGTTTCCAGCTGCTTCCAGGAAGAGGCTGTGGCACTCACTGCAGCCAGAGACCCGGATAGCTGCGTGTTCTTGGGGAAGCTCAGTCTGAACCAATATGTCCCTTGTAGCAAGTGCAGGGGAGGATGTGCCCCTTCTTCAAGTGGACATCATGGTTAAACTTCCTTACTCCTGCCGAGCTTGCTGACTTACCTTTGGTCTGGGAGAGAGATTTCTCCCTGCCTGCTCACCCTGCCTGCATAGCTGCTGCTCCAAGGCTTTCCTCACACATTGTGCCCTCTTTGCACACCCAGTTAGTGGTGCTCTGGGTCACCAGCACTCCCTGGGGGTGATTCAATAGCCCACTCTGGAGGTCACCAGTGCCCCCTCAGAGGTCAGGGGAAATCAGACCTTCAGGAGGCATAAAAACACCTGCCAGACTGCAGGATTTGGCAAGGGAGCTTCCTCATTGCAGTGCAGACCAAGCTCTATAGCCAGCTTTGGGTGCCTTTAGCACTAAAATCTTCTATGGATTTGTAATGTAGAACTCTTGCTCTTCAGTCAGTGAACTGAGCACTATATGTGATTGTATCTATAGTATATCTTTTATACACTGTATTTAAATGCATCTACCCTCTGTGTCTCTCCAAATCAAATTCTGGGACCCATTTTCCTTCAGATTCTCTTCTTCCAGTAGAGCATCATATGATCTAGGTTATGCTTTCTGTGATCTCTCAGGGGCTCATCTGAGCAGTGGACTGTGTCTTGCAGCATGTTGCCATCTGTAGTATAACTCAAAAGTCCTTTATTTTGGTTTGTGACCTTATGTACAAGACAAAGATGATGACTTTGTGCTACATAATTGTGTTGGTTGCAGATAAGCCTGGATTTCATGCAAGGAAGGACTTAGCTGTGAGTCTCGGCTCAGTGCAGCCAAAACTGTGTTGTAATGAATGTAAATGGAATTTTTAAAAGTCTCATTTTGTCAGGATTTTGGATATACCAGTGGTAGTTGAGTGCCAGGGTTCAGAGATGAATTTATCTCCCAGTTGAATTTTATTCCTTTATTCCTCCAGAAGATGGAATAGCATTTAATTTCAACTAAGAAAATGTCTTAATTCAGTTTGCTTTTAGCATCTGTTTGCTTAATATGAGATTTTAATAAAAACCATACCTCGCCTAACAATTTTCACACAACTGATAGATACAGGTTCAATTAAATACTTTTCTATGTCTTTTACAGCCTTTTCTTTACCAGCCAGCACCATGCTGTGAATTTTGGTTTCACTGCATTAGATGGACCTATTATTTTCTCCAACCTGTTGGCAGCTAGTTTTATACATGCTTCTAAATAATGCTTAGTGCTCTGTTCTCTAAGAAGTGTGATATTTATTCCCCATGTAGAGTAAGGCTATCTTACTAGAAGCAAGTGGGAACTGGTAACTTACCATGACCTATAGTGCATGGAAATCATCAAGTTTAAATTATTATAATAAAATGCAAGGATTTTGTATTTCTTCAGGAATTTGGCCATATCACAGAATCATAGAATCATAGAATCTTTAGGGTTGGAAAGGACCTCAAGGATCACGTACTTCCAACCCCCCTGCCATAGGCAGGGACACCTCACACTACATCAGGTTGCTCAGAGCCACATCCAGCCTGGCCTTAAAATCCTTTAGGGATGAGGCTTCCACCACTTCCCTGGGCAACCTCTTCCAGTGTCTCACCACCCTCATGGTGAAGAACTTCTTCCTAATCATATCTCGAGCCAGAGTTAACAGTGAGATCTGTTCATCCAGTGACACAAGACTTGCAGAGCTCAAAAGACCCCAGAGAGTCTAATCCATCCCCTATAACTCAGGCACATCCAAACAGACTTTAGTGGATAGATGACCTGGACACAGGTGTATGACATTGCGCTGTTAGTTAACAGTGTACAGCAGTCAGTCAACAGCAGCGTAGCATTGTTAGGTCCCACACCAAGAGCAAACTTGGTAAGAGACCTTATGGGAAACAAAGGTAATATTATTTTAAACCAAGATGATTTCTTTCCCAAGCATGTATTCTCTCATGCTTCAATCAGGGAGGTTGCCAAGAGTCAAGACATGTCTGTGCAACTGGGGTTGGATCACTCATGAAAGACATGGGGGATAAAGGACACCAGCCACTGATTGGCAACAACAAACTGGTTTTCAAATGGATCTTTTGTGTCCTTCAGGAGTGAGCAGTTATTATAGGGTGACCTTTTACCTCAGAATCTGGCTTATTTTACCCTCCATGTATCTTAGTCACAGCTGCTATTGCGTTTTCATCCCTAGCTTAAGGTACCTGTCTGGCTTCTTGAGACAGCAGGAAGAGGAATGGCACAGATGAACGGCCAAAGCTTTGTGTCCTCCCTCTTGCTATCACTGCACATGTCTCCTTCAGGTAAGTAATTTGTGCTGTGGCTTTTTACTTCTCTTGAAGGCAGGAGGGTGTTTTACAAAGAGGATTTGGAATAGAATTAAATGTGGCTTCTGAAAACATCAAATTTTGAAGGGCTTACTGTACTTGGCATTTCAAGGCAGGTCTATCTACCATCTGGAGTGAGAGAGAGTTTGCCTTTGTGGTTTTTCCTTTGCTAAGCACTTCTATTTGATTTCTTCTACTTAAATTTTATCCTTGAGCTTTTTCTTATTGTCAGTTAAACCTTCAATTATTACAGGTATCACAGATTACAACTATATGAGATGATATAGAGAATATAATAGACCTGTGTATCAGATCATAATTGTACAAGTTTTTCCATTCCTCTAGGCAAGCAATACTGTTACCTCAGTGCCTTAGGAAGTTGAGGCAGCGATGGTGAGGCTGTTACCTAGGCAAGTTGCTGCTGTAATCAAGTGACAATTCCAACCTAGGCCAAAGAATCCCAGATCTGTGTTAAATAGTGAATGAAAAATTACCAGGATTTATTATTACAGCAATGCTTAGTAGATTTCTACTGTAGTGGAAGAGGAGAGGACTGAATTCGTGGCCTCATTGTCTCCAGTACGGTTTGAAACTGAAGACGCAGCCTCTAGATAGCACTTAAGGTGCTACAATTTCATTTGATGTTAAATTGAACACAGCATGAAAATTGTCACAGTGATAAATGCTGTGCATAACAGAGAAATAAATTCCCCCATTTAGTTCAATTTCACTGGATCATTCCTGATGAGTGGCCCCTCTGTGATCAGTGATGTTGATGGAAGTGGTACTGGGACCTGCTGCTCCTGAAACACATTTGAATCCAAGAAGAAAGGGTAGAACCTAGGACTGTGTCTTCTTCCTTAACTTGAATTCAGAGGATTTGCAGGTTTTTTTCCCCCCTGTATCTTTACTTTGCATGCTAGGTATGGAGGAAGTGGTAAACAACACTGATCCTGAAACTGTGGTGTGGAGTCCCAGAAAAAGGTCCTTTATGATCCAGCAAGCCATGTTAAGGCCCAATTGTTGTGAGTTAATTAGTTCCATTAAGTTTCACTGCTTATTAATGAAAAAAGCTCACGTTGACAGTGGCCCAGTCACCAAAAAGTATGTGAGTCTCTTAAGCCCTCCAATGGAAACTGAAAATGGGGATGGAGGGCACGTACACAGAACATTTGGATGAAAACATTACAACAAATGATGAATGGGGTCTCCTCAGGACTAATCCTCTTGAAGGCCTCCCAAAGTCTGAAGGCTCTGACTGTCACAGCTTACATCTGAAACAAGTTCTGTCAGATCATTGCATTATTTTCCCTCATATGTTATTTTCCTTTTGCTTGAATTTGACGTGCAGCCCTTGGCTATGATGTTAATTCTACCTGCAAAGAAAGAAAAGGCAAGAGTCACCTTGACACCAAATGAGACGCATTTCCAACAGCAAAGTCAAGTAAATCAATGCCAATTCTCAGCAGCACTTTCTCTCTTGAAGGGCTAAGTATTTTCTTTTATGTTTTGCACAGAGTTCTGCTATAGGACTTAGTTCATTGTGTTCCTCTGTACTAACTGAAGAGGAAAAGCAGTGTTTTGTAACCATGACATACCCTGTTATCTTCCCCAAGTGATGAGCTCATCCAGATTACTCCAAGGGGATACTTATATTTTATCAGTGGCGCCTTGTTGCACAATTTCCAGTTTCTTTCTTGAAGATACAATAAAAGATTTATGTCTGAAGGACTATGATGTGGTTTCCATCTAAGAGCAAAACAATTCCTTCTAAAAAAATACCATATCCCCAAATGATTTCATAATTGCAAACAGTGTTGATGAGCTCTGTGGCTTAAATGAGTTTGTAACATATTTGCTATGTTTTCTAGAGAGTATTTTTTTGATGTGCTTAGTAATGAAAATAATTAAAATCCCCCTGCCATTTCAAATTGACACAAAATAAATGTGATCCATTAGTTGATGTCTACTGTAATAAGTCATTTTTCTCATTTCATTCCTTTTTTTCTCTCCAAAGGTTTTTTTCTCTTTCTCTCTCTTGCTCTCTTCTATGTGTGTGTGTGTTAAGTAGTTTCAGGTCTGAAAGTCAACCATGTTTCTCATTATCAGACATCAGAAAGGCTTTCTTCTCTTTGTGTTTTCATGCCAGTTAAGGATAAGCAAGTCTCAGAATACCGCATGGTTTTGATGTATGGGTAAAATTCACATCTTCTGTTCTCAGTGCAGAAAGCTTATCTGCACTGCAGATCTCAATTGCATATTCTGTTCGCGTCTTCTGCACAGGGCTTTGGTTGTTATCACCACGATTTCCACATGCAGAATATTCATGATTCTTGCAGTGTGGACAGGAGAACTGGCCTGTATCAGTAATGTCTAAGATGAAAAGAATTTCTGAAACCAAGCAGCTATCAGTGAAGAAGCACAAGATACTGATTTAAAACACCAAAAAGATGACTTTAAGCAGCACTGCCTAGCTCATTACAATCACTTTCTCAGACTGAATTATGGTGGTAGTCTTGCAACGCTGGTTATTTTATTTCTTTTTGCACTCTCAGAATTTTCTGTTAGAAATGTGTTATATTTTACCCAGTTTGTGATAATGTCTCTTGATTATTCTTGAAAGACTTTCTGAGTGCTTCTTGGGACAAATCCACTGTGTATCAGCTTTGATTCCAGTTATGCTATGCCATTATTCGTACCAAGTAGAACAGAATGTCTTGTTTCCTATTTCTTTTTTTAAAGAAACATCTTGGCTATCTTGGGTCAAATCTGTGTTCCTCTTTATTCAGGGCATCTACCATCTAAGAATGGGTATTCTATGAATCTTTTGTCCTGTTCTGGGTCCCTCAATTTACAAAGGACACTGAGACACTTGAATGTGCCCAGAGAATGGCACCGAGGCTGGGGAGAGGTCTTGAGTACAAGCCCTATGAGGAGAGGCTGAGGAAGCTGGGGTTGCTTAGCTTGGAGAAGAAGAGGCTCAGGGGAGACCTTACTGCTCTCTACAACTACCTGAAGGGAGGTTGTAGCCAGGAGGGGGGTGGTCTCTTCTCCCAGGCAACCAGCACCAGAACAAGAGGACACAGTCTCAAGCTGCACCAGGCGAAGTTTAGGCTCAAGGTGAGGAGAAAGTTCTTCACAGAGAGAGTTGGAATGTGCTGCCCTGGGAGTCACTGTCCCTGGAGGTGTTCAAGAGGGGAATGGATGTGGCACTTGGTACCATGGTTTAGTAGTCATAAGGTCTTGGGTGATAGGTTGGACTTGATGATCTTTGAGGTCTTTTCCAACCATATTGATTCTATGATTCTGTGGACCAAATTAAGGCAAAGCTTTTAAGTTGATGTACTCAGTATCACCCTGAAGCAGGAAATTCTACAGCCTAGTAAGAAAGGGCATTTCAGGTGCAAAGGTTGTGTTGTGATGTCAGTATTCTCAGGATCAGTTTCAACCTTTGCATCCTGATGTTATATACAAGAGACACCAATCATTCTGGACCTGAATCAGGGTCTAAATTTTACACAGCTTTCTGAATTTTCACATTTTCTGGCTTTCATTAAAGACTTCTCTAGGTCCTTTTTATTTCCCCTTTGATTTGTGCCTTTCTTAAGCTCTAGCTAGTAACTGCTGACAGAATGGGTAAAATGAAGAGAGGGCTTTAACTTAAGATTGAAGGAATTTAGCAAATAAGACATGGATCCATTATCCTTTTTAGGGATTCACTGTGAGAAGTTGGTACATCACCTTGTGAAACCTAGGCTTGGCAAGATCCTGTCATTTGAGGAAATGACTTCTCTGGGGCACAGCAGTTTCAGGTAAGATGCCTCAAGCTGCTTGTGTGATGTGTTTACATGTTAACATCTCTCTGCTACTTTGTATCTGGAGGATGGTCTCTAAATTACACAAGGACCAAGGAAAGCTATGGTCCAAGATAGGGTGGGAAAAGAAGAATGAATCAAACTATAGGCTTCAGAAAAAAAAACCACTTCAAAGCTCTTCAGATTCTTATTATAACTTCCAGAATACTGCATGCCTTTGCATTCAGATTCCTCATTCATGTAGCCAGGATTGCAATGGGAATGGAAACAACAGAACATGAATCCACTGGAACAAAGACATTTGTATTATTCTGTGTGGCCCTCAGAAGCTGCAGTTTGGATATAATTATGACTCAAATGAAAGGACATTAACAAAGCAAATGAAATATTTTGCCTCTGATCTGTTCTAAAGAAAGCTTTCACGACTGCTAAGTTCATAGATAGCTTTGGCCATTGGCTTTCAGAACACTTTATTTAAAACACAAGTCATTTACCCTTATGAACTGGTTGGTCTTTATTGTCATCTTAAAAGTCAGATTAAGGATGTCTATTGTATGGGCAGTATGTTAAAGTTAAGAAACAAATAAAAAAGAGGAACTGAAGTCAGTGTCATTGAGGATAAAGCTGTGGTACAGGAAGAATTATGATAATCTTGGGCCATGAGGAATTGCCTTATGGATTATTTTGCTCTTTCAAGGATTTTTGAGGAGATTGTGGCAGAGGCATTTACATCCAAGCCTTCTAAAATAACCTCTGCTTTTAGACATTTACATAAAGGTCTTTGACCCATCCTACCTAGTCTTAGGTACTTAGCTGAACTACCTAGGGTAGGAGTGTAATTGTCTTGAAAACTCATAGAATCATAGAACCAATAAGGTTGGAAAAGACCTCAAAGATCATCAAGTCCAACCTGTCACCCAAGTCCCCATGATTACTAAACCATGGCACCAAGTTCCACATCCAATCCCCTCTTGAACACCTCCAGGGATGGTGACTTCACCACCTCCCTGGGCAGCACATTCCAATGGCTAGCAACTCTCTCTGTGAAGAACTTTCTCCTCACCTTGAGCTTAAACTTCCCCTGGTGCAGCTTGAGACTGTGTCCTCTTGTTCTGGTGCTGGTTGCCTGGGAGAAGTGACCAACCCCCTCCTGGCTACAACCTCCCTTCAGGTAGTTGTAGAGAGCAGTAAGGTCTCCCCTGAGCCTCCTCTTTTCCAGGCTAAACAACCCCAGCTCCCTCAGCCTCTCCTATTAGGGCTTGTGCTCAAGGCTTCTCCCCAGCCTCATTGCCCTTCTCTGGGCACGTTCAAGAGTCTCAGTGTCCTAATCCATGGTAATCCACAGAGAGACACAGGTACCAAAAGAAGTGATTCAGAACTGAGAGGTGACGATGAGGACAAGACACTGGTTCCAGGTTAAATGGCCTTAAGAAGACAACACATTTTGCTGACATATATTTTTACATCTCTTATAACTTCACTGACATTAAGGTAAATGCAGAGTAGCACCTTCAGTTTTGAGACTCCTCCCTTTGCTACTGAATATCCGTTGTTTGAAGATTGGGTACTGCTTGCTTTGTTCCCATATGAACAAGACCGAAGGTTAGTTCCTGTCCAGAGGAATCTGTAATTCATAAGATGTAAATTGGATGTTGAATTGCACATGTAGAAAGAAAAAAAAACCACTTAGAAACTTTAAACTATTTAAAGTACCTTGACTATAGGGGGATAAATAGTTGAGCAATGCAAGAAAACTCTTCCAGAGTCATAGTGCTCAAGTTCTTGCTCTCACACACACATGCTATAATACTTCTTAAGCCCACCTACTTCTGTGGGCATGGCTACTAAGTGGTCATAGTTTGCTTGCTCAGATAAAGGCTGTATTTTCATTTTCATCCTCAGATATGGCATCCAGAATACTGAATTATGATTGTCCCTGTTCAGTCTGCATTGAGATTTAGAGATGTGCAACAGTAAACAAGGGATGTGGCTTCTTGGTCCTTTGCAGTCAAACCTGTGCCTTTTCCCCTCAGCTGAACATCAGTTGTGCCCTGCCTCAAAGGTGAACACTTACAGTTTGGCAGTGAAGCAGCCCCAGGCTGGTGAAGACTTGCAGCTTGTGGGCCAGCACTTGCATGCGTCCAGCTGCATGAGTAGGTCTGACTGCAAAAGGCTGTACAATGTACCATACCCTGCAGTCAGGCCAATTTCATAACTTTCCTCAGTTATGGCCTCAGGACTAGTTTGGAGGGCAATCTTCTGGAAACAGTGCATTGTTATTTAAGTAATAAAGCAATTTGCTGCATAAGGCAATAGGTTGCTTAGTGAGACACTCAGGATCTTTCCTCAGTTTAGCCCTGATTTTCTGAGAGAATGCAAACGTGGTGCTTTATTTCCTTCTTCTGAAGTTTCCTCTCTTAAAACAGAGATGTCAGGTACCACCCTCTCATAAAACACCCTTAGAGCAGCCAGTGGGAAGCATCCCATAGGTGGACAATTAGAACTTTTATTGGGTTTTATCTATGAAGTGTTTTGATGTTCTGTGATAATGGCTATTGTCTGCAAGTTATTATTAAAATATTATTCATTTATATGTATAATAAATTGCACAAATTATTAATTAATTATTATTCATAATTACAATTGGTAACTATTTAAGGCTATTGTTCTCTTTCCTGGTAGTTTACCAGCCCAGCTCTGAAGGGTGAGAGTTTTCCCCTCCAGAAGCTGCCCCTGTGTTACTGGGTGGAGTGAAGGCTCTGCCATGCCAGATTACATAAAGCAGTGTCAGAGTTGGACTGCTGTCATCCTTACTGATTTCAAACACAGAGCTGCTACTGGCATATTCACAGGTTGTTCCAGGAGACCAGTCTGAGTTAGCAATCACTATTTGTCTTGTGCTTCAGACAGGGTGTCCAGATGATTCAGTCCATACATCATCTAGGTGATACAGTGTTTGAGGTGACTGGCCAGAGGAGCTTGATGATTGTAGAACCACACTTCTGAGAATTAGATTCCCAGAGCTTTATCTTGCACAACTGGGAGTGAATAACTCCACTAGGAGCCTTTGTCTAGTGGGACTCTAGGCACTGACATTCAGCAGTGCAGTGTGTTGTCTGCTGGATAACAGCCACCTCTGGATGAGTCTTCAGAAAGAAAAGCTGTAGGAATGCCATTTCTCATCAGCTAGTGTCACTGCTTGGAGCCAGATGTTAGCAGCTGGGTGTGGTAGTACCAAAAAGTCTAGGAAAGAAAGAAGAAAATGTTTAACAGGAAACATTAACTTTCTGTCTAAGCTATGGGCAAATACAGCAACTCCTTGTTTACAACAATAACTACTGGAAGCTGCAGAAATAGATCTCTGACATTTGCAAGTAGTGTGTTTACTCTGTTTGATCAGACAGGAGATAATGTCATGTGCTTATTTCACCATAAACACTGCTAATAAAGGCTCATCATTTCAGCTATTGGCAAGAAATAGAAGAACATAAAGTATCTTTTGAATACTCAAAACACTAGGGTGTTTGGAAACATGCAGATGTCTGCAACTGTACTTTGTATTACTTACACATTCTTCACAGTAAATATCTCGACTTATAAATGTGTGATAAACTGATTACTCAGATGCAAGATAATTTTCCTTTCCTGTTTCTTTCCAACATAACCCATCCTTTGTAAATGGGCAGTGTTTATGATGAGCAACAAGGACTATATTAAAGTAGAAAAACATAAATAAGGAACTGCCAAAACACAGCACACAATGCACATACAGTTCCTCCATGGTTTAGGAGGATAGACATTTCCTTTTCCTGTGAGTATCTGAGCATCTCTCAGCGCCTAGTGAATCAAATGACAACATAAAGCAGAGTAATTCTGGTAAGACCAGTTTGAAAGAGGAGTCATTGAGAGTTAAGCACCTAAATATGTACCAGACCACAGGCTGGAGATGAAAACAACCACAAGGATGGCTGCATTTACTCTTGCTGCACCAAGATCGCATGCACCTGCTTATTAAGTGAACATACTGCTCCCACTTACAGACCCAAACTGCTCAGATAAATGAGAAGAGTTGGGGCTTCAGAGGTAGACACATTTTGCTAACTGGTAAGAAGGACTAAGGCTAGCTACATACTGTGAGCTGTGGGCTCGGGCTAGAAGTGTGCTGTCCCCTGTTCAAACTCCACACAGCCTTTAGCTTTATGCAGCGAGGAACCTAAGAATAGATATGCATTGAAAAACAGAGCAGAGATCTTTCTTCCTTTTATAAGAGAGCTGCTGTGGGACAGTGCTCCTTTTCATTATAATTTATTATTCAGCTCAGTGGTTAGTATACTCATTCAGGATGTGGGTGACCCAAGTTCAATGCCTTCCTCTCCCTGAGGGGCTGTAAACTTGCAACCCATGCTTCCTTGGAGAGTGCCATAACCACCAGCCTATGGACTGTTCTTAGGGTGGGGGACACTCAGTCCATCCTCTCATTCTTCTTTGCACGTTATCTTTTTTCTCTGGCCTCTGTCATGTGAAATGGGGAAGCTTCAGCAGGAAGGCTTCACAGAGCCCTTTTCTTCCCATCATTTCTTCAAATTTAGCCCAGAGCCTAGAGTTGAAATTAATTTCCTGAAAAGTGGGAGGTTTGATTTTGATCCCCCTGGGGCTGAGTGGTGAAATATATCTTCCATGTCCTGTGCAGGCTCTCTGATCACTTATAAAGGGTAACACATAAGGATGTTTACAGGACAGTCCCTTTGGAGGATCAAGCTCTAAATGGCTTTCTAGTGCAGGGAACTTTGTAATCAGAACCCCAGTGACAAGAATAAGTGTAGAGGTACAAACATATTACAAAAAGCAATGACTGGCAGAAATGAACCTGAGGGTGCTGTGCTGGTTGACAGCCACCTGAATGTGAGCCAGCAATGTGCTCAGGTGGCCAAGGCGGCTAACAGCATTCTGACCTGTATCAGGATTAGTGTGGTCAGCAGAAGTAGGGAAGTGATTGTGCACCTGTACTTGGCAATGGAGAGGCCACACCTTGAATGCTGTGTTTGTGTTTGGGCCCCTGACTACTAGACAGACTTTGAAGTCCTGGAGAAATGCCAGAAAAGGGCAACAAAGCTGGCGAGGGATTTAGAGAACAAGTCCTGTGAGGAGTGGCTGAGGCAACTGGGATTGTTTCATCTGGAGAAGAGAAGTCTGAGGGGAGATCTCATTGTTCTCTACAACTATCTGAAAGGA
Source organism: Dryobates pubescens (assembly GCF_014839835.1). NCBI lineage: Eukaryota > Metazoa > Chordata > Aves > Piciformes > Picidae > Dryobates > Dryobates pubescens. The sequence goes on along the minus strand of NC_071625.1, from coordinate 12,531,634 downwards.
TGGTGAGGTGGGGCTTGATCTCTTCTCCCTAGTATCCCATGATAGAACATGAAGATATGGCCTGAAATTGTGCCAGGTCTTTTCCAATCAAAACAATTCTATCGTCCTATGATCTCTGTTTCATTCTTGACATCTAGGAAGCTCCTGCTCTAAGACTGGCATTTTCTAGATCTAAAATGACTGTGATGGTTTGAACCAGAAACACACAGTTTATTTTACTGATTGCTTTGCTATGCAGATCTGTAGATGGGAGATGCTTCATGATAACTTCTTTGAAAACCTTCCCCTATGTGGCACTGATCCCATACTACATACAAAAAAGCATTTCTAAGCATCAAGTATGAGGCAGAGGAGGGGCAAACTCCGATCCCAGGTACCATTAAGATAGCCTAGACTAAAGAATTTCAGTGTGGTTACCCTGGGTTAGTTGAAGTACATCTGAAATCAGAAGGAATGTCTACCTCAAGATACCGAAATCAAAAGTATTTAAGAAAAGCACTTGCTGGATGGGACTCTAGGGGCCCCACTAGAGCAGAATCAAGTTCAGCACTGATTTGAGAAAGAGAAAACAACACTTCTCAGTGCTCTGGTCACACTGCTGCTCCTCAGGGACCAGAGCACAGCCCAGCACCGGCAAGTGTAAGTAGGAGCTAAAAATCTCCATCTCTTCTTGCTGTGGCATAGAGGCCATTAAAGCTTTGCACGTGCGAGTTTGCAGCACCAAGAAACAGTCTGTTGGAGTTCTAATGGTAGCCTGTTGGAGTTCAGTACAGTTTGAAAAATCAAAGACCCTGAGCTGATCTCTTGACTTCACTCAAAGTGAATGAATCCCCATTGCCAAGGAGGGCTGGCCACCAACAGCATGAAAGCTTCCCTATGCCTGGGAAGCCATGCATGAATCAGACACAGTCCACTTGCACGATATCTTTTCTTACAACCCCGAGCAATTACATTGAATCACTCTATCTGAAGCATACCTGCTGCCCTTAAACTGCTCAGTTACAAGGCTTAGAGGAGATAGATTTTTATCATGTACACAAATGAAGCAGACAGCACAACCTGCCAGAGGGACCAGGCTTTGTCACCATTTTAAAATACCTTTTCCCCTGATTGCTTGCACTGTTATCTGCAGACTGTCCATAAAATAAAGGCACATCTAATTGATAGCTGATGCCCAGAGTAGTTAATATTGGTTGAACTGCTGTTCTAATGAACCAGGGTGCAGCTGATAAGCTCTTGTGCAACTTACCCAGCTTGTTTAAACAGTGATAAATGGTGTATCACTTGTTGAAGCCAAATGAGGCTGACTTCTTAAGATAACTGAGGCAAAGCCAAGTGCAATCTAATCCAAGTCCTGGGTTGTATCTTATTTGAACGCTTGAAGATCTCTGATTACCATAGTTTGAAATTGCTCTTGATAAGGGTCCATATATTGTGAATTTATAGGCCTGTTGTTTCCACCACATTTATAACCTCATCAAGGTAGGGTTACAGGCTTGGGTTTTTTTTTTTCCATTTTCTCACTTCACAAAGAAATCTCTAGGGGATCATTTCCAAGCAATCGAATTTAGTTACTTCATACAATGGTGGGTGAAATTAGTACAAAGAAACAGGAGCTAGATTAATGTGATTTCAGGAAATAATCCATAAAAATCTTATGAGGCCTTTAGCAGGTTGTAAATTGGATTTTAGGTACAGAGAGAGAGAGAAAGAAAACGAAAAATCCTGGGCAAAATAATCAGTCAGTAATGAGAAGTACTAACATTTTAACACTTCATGATGAAATAAAGTGCCAGAGTAAAACCCATAAAATTGAATAAGTGACATTTTTTTTTAATGGCATGAATGATTAAAATTGTTATTATAAGTGTAAATAAATGGCTTCTATTTTTCTCACCAAACAATTAATCCATGTATCATCAAAAAGCTGCAAATCAATGGAATGAAAATTGTCTCTAGCTGTTGCCCATCCCATCCTTCCAGCTGGGAACTGATTTTTTTTTCATGATATAAGAATTAATTGTCACCATGTGTTGATAAAGATTGTGTCCAGTTCTGGGCCCCTCAGTTTAGGAAGGATGTTGACTTGCTGGAACGAGTCCAGAGAAGAGCAACAAAGTTGGTGAGGGGTTTGGAACATAAGCCCTACGAGGAGAGGCTGAGGGAGCTGGGGTTGCTTAGCCTGGAGAAGAGGAGACTCAGGGGTGACCTTATTACTCTCTACAACTACCTGAAGGGAGGTTGTAGACAGACGGATGTTGGTCTCTTCTCCCAGGCAAGCAGTACCAGAACAAGAGGACAGTCTCAGGCTGCGCCAGGGGAGGTTCAGGCTGGATGTTAGAAAAAAGTTCTATACAGAAAGAGTGATTGCCCATTGGAATGGGCTGCCTGGGGAGGTGGTGGAGTCGCCATCACTGGAGGTTTTTAGGAGAAGACTTGACGGGGTGCTTGGTGCCGTGGGTTAGTTGTTTGGGCGGTGTTGGATTGGTTGATGGGTTGGACGCGATGATCTTGAAGGTCTCTTCCAACCTGGTTTATTCTATGTATGTATATTAGTAAGTGGGGAGCAACAGGTTTGGCAACTTCAATTTGAGGGGCGACCAGTTTGTGCTGATTGAGAAAAAGTTATCTACAAGTATTTTGTAGACTTTCTGGGAGCCTCTAGTCCTTATTTTACTGGGAATGTGTAATTCACTTTTGAAAACTTATGTACAATCCCGTGTTAGAGCTGCTTTGTGGCTAGGTCAGGGCAGAATAAGGAATGCATGAAACAGCTCGGGTTTTTGATCAAAGTACATCCTTTTGGATATAACCCATACAGCTTTCTTACCTAGGAAAAGTCCTTTATAGCTTTAAAAGTGTTTCATCAGAGAAATAAGGGAATGTCTGGTTGAATGTCATCCTTTCAGCACCAGATTTTAGGAAAAGAAAAGTCATGTTTTAAAATACAAGTTGCTTCTCCGAGAAGGGACAGGGATCTGCCCAGTACCACAGAAATAGCAAGTACAAGAAACACAGAAAAAGAAGGAGCTCTTTGGCTGTGGCTTCATTGGCAAATGGCTCAGACCGTGGACAGTTTCCATGACGTGCATGCATTTGTATGGCTGAATTATCTCTTTTAATTTTTTTGGTTTGGGGTTTGATTTTGTTTCTGGTTTTTAACTGAAAAGCTTAGCCTTATTCCTACTATTTGGGTTCAAGAGGGGATTGGACGTGGCACTTGGTGCCATGGTTTAGTAGTCATGAGGTCTTAGGTGGCAGGTCAGACTTGATGATCTTTGAGGTGTTTTCCAACCTTATTGATTCTATGATTCTGTGATTCTGTTTGGATTCATCTGTGACATGTGCTACCCTCTAACAGTGTGGTGGCATTGTATGGCTTAAAGATAACTGGTACAAACCAAAACTGTACCAGGGAACATCAACATGTGACCACTGGTGGTGATCTGAGAGCCAAAACATGCATAGATCTTACCCAATCTGGAGAGAAGAGTCCAGCTGCAGCAATCAGCAAATGTTTGGGCCAGGTGGTAATGCTGGCTTTCATGTATGCTTATTTATGTCTCATTCAGCTTCATCTACCCACAAGGGTTTTACTGGTGCATGGTTCATCTGGGAAGGATGATTTTATTATACAGAGAGCCATACAGTAAACACCTCCCCAGACAGAGGAAGGTTTAATTGCAAGGGTATAAAATTTAATTTATATTCCCACAAAGAAATAACTTTATAAAGATATTAGATGTAGCCCTTATGCCAGGATAAATGTAATTGTACTGGAGGAGAGAAGGAAGGGTTATGCAGTTCAGTTATTGGGTTAGTATATCCTGAACATAATTTCCCTTTGTCTCCAGGTGTTTATGGATTTTCTGATCACAAATTATGACACTAATATCTGAAGACCTGTTGAGATGAGGGAAAATCAGCAGAGGTGGTGCAAAGGAGAAGAAGTGAGCCTTTGTGTGATCTTTCCATTGCAGAGGTCTACGCACGGTGAGGGGTGCCAGTCTGCCAACGAGGGAAAGGTGCTGAGCACATTGTCAGAAGCTGTAAGTAAATGAATGCATCACAGTACAGGAAGCTGAGAATTGTAGTAATGGACCTAAATTCTGTCTGTCTGTTTAATAGAGTTTTAGGAATTAATTAGAGAAATCCTTTTATTTCTTCCCCCTGTGTTGGTGGAGATTTAATTCTGAATAGAAGATGGGAAAAAAATCTTCAAAGTCTCTCTGCTGCCTTCCAATCTTCTGAATGAGGAATTTGAATTTTTTTAAATTGTTATTCTTTGGGGACACGAGCACAGAAAACCCTACTGGGTCAGAACTGAGTCATGAAATCATCATCTTCTTGATTAAATTCATATCTCTGCCAGCTAGGTGGAAATTGCGTTGCAGTCCCTGTTGATTGCAAGATCCATTTTGAAGACCAGAAATGCAAGATGCATGCAAGAAAGGGAGGAGAGAGGAACCAAATGTAATCTGTTTAATCTGAGCCTAGGAAGGAGACATGAGTGAAAGATGTCAAATAGATTGACAGCTGTGAGATGGTAGCACAATATTATCTCAACAGATTAATGAAAGAAGGCTAAGGAAAGCTCCGCTGATGAGATGGGCAAATGTGTTTTTCTGAGTCAGGAGGATCTGGGACACAAAACTGAAAACATTAAGGCCACTATCGTACCCTCAGCCTGCTCTTCCATTTCTCATTTTATTTCAGAACCACCAGCCTTTCTAATAAGTTATTTGCTTCTGAGGTAGGACTTTAGCCTTCAGAAAGGCTGCTTAACTGCAACATATAGAAGGGCAGGTAATAGAATTTTATAGTTTAGATTTGATCTTCTAAAAAAAAGTTTTAATGCTAATTCTAAATTGAAAAAAAAAACAACCAAATTATGAAGCCTTTTGGAGGCATTGTTATTATGAGGCAAGGATAAAAATGAATCTACAGGGAATGTTTTTAGGCTAAACCAGGTAGAGAATGTAATTTGCAAATAAAAGGAACCACGCAGGAATCCTGGAGCCATAAGTGCATGAACTATCATATCTGGCGTATTTTGTGATGCCCTTATTTTCTAAGAGAAGAAAGAGCAACACAGCTCTTCCTTTCATTTGTACTGCTCCAGTGAGAAACCTTCAGATGTGGACTTCTTCAAACTAAGACACGTTTTCTACTAGGCAGGCAGATCGCATGGGCACAGCACTTCTGTCCATGCAGTTTATATGAGACTGGAATTTATTAGCACAATGTTTTTTAAAGTGCAATAAAACGCAGCACTCAGATCTCTCTGGGGATCTGTATTATGTAGAGTGTTGCAACTTAAAAAGAAGCGCTGTCATATTGTACTCTACCACCCAACTCGCAAGAGCAGTTGTGTTTAGGTAGTTAGAGGACATACTTTGCTATCTGGGGGAGAGTCCCTGTTCCCCAGCAGACCAAACCTGCAGCACAGCTGAAAGATGGCTCTTCCTAGCTGGGGGTGTGATCCACCTGCCTGTAAAGGTTGACATTCCCCAGCCAAGTGTCAGATGTCTGCTTCTCAAAAAGTGCAGGAGAGGAGGAAATGACACAGCCAACTCTTTTCTGCCGGCAGAGCTTCAGCTACCCTGTTTGAATGAGAATTGTCCTGAACTTTCCTTCTGATCTCAAGGGTTTATCTTCTGAGTGGCTTGCTCCAGTCAACAAGGTATGCTGCTAAAATCAGGTCATGCTGCTGGCTTCTCAGTCAGTCCCTGGGGCTCTGTGATAAGCTGAATAGACTACACTAGACTAGAATAGAATAGAATAGAATAGAATTAACCAGTTAATCAGGTTGGAAAAGATCATCAAGTCCAACCTATCACCCAACACCATCTAATCAACTAAACCATGGCACCAAGTGCTTCATCCAGGCTCTTTTTAAAAAGAGACTGGATGAGGCACTTGGTACTGGTGGTACATTGCATTAGAAAATCTCCTTGGATAAACTACCTGTGTGTAAAATCAAAATTGATCCACTCCTGACTGCAATGGTATTGAGTCTACCTAGATTACATCCATACTGTGAAGAGTTATTCTGAACATGTACAATTTATCTGCCTTGGATGAATCAATACAGTACTCAGGACTGAGCTTCTAAAGTCCTATGGTGACTCTGCCTGCAGTTCTACCTTCCTGGTTTTAGGCTCACCTGAACAGAAATATACTGTTATTAAGAAGGAATTCTACAGAATTTCAACAAGTATCAAAAAGTAGGGATGTTAGTTGCAGAAAGTCTGTTGATGAGCTGGTTCTTGCACACTAATGGCCCTGAAACAAGTAGAATTTACCAGTGTTAGAGGTTCTGTTTGAAGACCAAAAATTATTGTTCAGGACAAACCCAGAACATTATTTTTGGTTTGTTTTTTCCCTTTAGAAGAATTAAGGTGATTTGCTAAAGCATTTCTCTCTGTGGAGATGAAATGGTTTCATTTTTTTTACAGTCCTGCTACTAACTGTGAGAGTCTAGTATAACTATACATATACAATATATACGTATCAGTGTCTGGCCTTGTTCGAATGAAGCTGCAGCCAAGAGGTTATTTAGTTTAGCTTTGCTTCAGCTCTGTCTGCCTTCATAGATTTTGCTTCACTTTTTAATGAAAATGCTGAAGAAATAAGATAATGGAGGCTTATTTCCTTACCAAAGTCGTAGTGGAAGAAATGAACTTCTCGTTTACCTCCTCCCTGAGAAAATGAATATTCCTTTCCCAGCAGGAAAACATTTAAAAAACCTCTGTCCTGGACCCTAGCTTTTCATTTGTTAAGGAACCCTGGAGATTTCACTTAAGTTTATCTCTGTATCACCCTTCCTCTCCCTCATGCACTTTACCAAGTTCTCCAAGTAGAGAATATCTGCTAGCGTGTGGCATATATCCAACACATACAGTAGTCCTAATTAGTGTATACTCGCATTTTCCTTTGGCAAATATCTGTTGGAAAGTAGGCACAAGTCTGCTTTCCTTGGTGACTGTTTGAGTGGTTTTGTGTCACTACAGGCTTTGATTCATGATTCTTGTCAAATTTAGCTGCGGCAACTGAAGAGCTGTGCATATGTGCCTGCCTAAATTTGTCCTCTCAGCCTTTTGAGCCATAGTACCTGAAGTCACTGAAGGTCAAGGAACTCGACCCTTTTGGCAGTGGACTTAACTAATGTGGATCCACTGCAGAGAAATTTCAGAAATCCATCTTTTGAAAGGATTTGTATTAGGATTCTAATTTTATTGCAAGCAATAGGGGAGGGAGCAGATATTTCTTCTGTGCTAACATCCCTGCATGTCTCAGAGAGCACAGAATATCAGAGTAAAAGAAGTTAAGTGTTTTATATTAATTCCTTCTTCTGATTGTGTCATCTCCAGAAGACAAGGAGTGTAGGGAGTATGAGGGTATTTTCCCCACTATGCCGCAAGCCCAACCATCCGCTTATGCTGTCGTCAGTGTTCACCTTCCTCTGGAGTATCAGATACTGGCCTCCCTCAGATACTGGCCTCCCTCAGATACTGGCCTCCCTCAGATACTGGCTATGACAGGACAATGGCTGCGTAAGTATTATCTACCTGAAGGGAGGTTGTAGCCAGGTGGGGGTTGGTCTCTTCTCCCAGGCGGCCAGCACCAGAGCAAGAGGACACAGTCTCAACCTGTGCCACGGGAGGCTTAGGCTGGATGTTAGGAAGAAGTTCTCCATAGAAAGAGTGATTGGCCATTGGAGGCCCAGGGAGGTGGTGGAGTCACCCTCACTGGAGGTGTTTAGGAAGAGACTGGATGGGGCAGTTGGTGCCATGGTTTAGTTGATTAGATAGTGTGGGACGACAGGTTGGACTCGATGATCTCAAAGGTCTTTTCCAACCTGGTTAATTCTATTCTGTTCTACTTAAATTTCTGTTAATTATGCCTACTGGGAGCTAGTGGTCAAGCAAAATGAGTAATGTTGTACAATGACAAGACACCAGTCTTTACCAGTCTTCAGCTGAAATGTCAAATCTTCTGATGGTCACCATTGTGTGAACATGGTATATAGCAACGCTTGTTGAAGGAAGCATGAGTAGGTGTCAATAGCTCCCCTGTTCTATCAAAAAAAATGTGAATGAACTATATATCCAGGACTCCTCCCCACCCCCCAGGATTGTGCAGCTAGAATGTAAGCATTTCTGAAAATAAAAACAAGAATTCAACTTGTCTGTAAGGAAACAAACCTTAGTATGTGAAGCATCAGGCAGCCTTAATAGCATGTAGTCTTACCAGCTGTTCCTGCAATTACAATATGGAATTTAGCACACGTTAATGGTAAGGTTTTAATCATCTAACCAGAGAAATAGAAAACACTATGGACATGACTATATTTATACAGAATCAAAAATGAAATTGTCTCAAACTTATTTAACCTTCCCTTCTCTGCCAACAGCAACAATAACAGAAAATCATCTGTGTCCTGAGGTTAAATACTCAGTCTTTCAGCCTGAAATGTGAATGTTTTGGCAGTGCTCGAAGTCTATTAAAGGAGAAGTTTTGTTTGAGATTGTTTTGGAACCCAAGCTATTTGGAGCTCTATTAGGCCCCATTATAATGGAGGAGTGTGTGGGCAGATGTTCAAAAGCAACAAGGTTGCCACATCTTACCCGGGTATTGCTCATCAGCTGAGTGATGGTAACTGGCTAGTTGCACAAACTTACCCTCCCTGGTGGTAAAGTAGAACCTATTAGCTTAAATAATGAGTCATTAAACCAAAGTAAGTCGTTGCTTTTGCTTGTATGCCCATAATCACCGATTATGCTGGAGCTTAAGTTTTAACTGCTAGGCACTATGGGTAAGTTTTCAAAACATTTCAGAGTTGTTTCAGTGGCCAGAGTTGGAGTTTCAAAGCGATGGGATTTTCACTTGCTGAGAGGTTAAGCTCTCCCACGTCTAAGTGCCCATATCACATTTGAAGAGGCGGTGTCATCTTTCTCAAGAGGGAGCTGAAGTCACTCTAACCAAGAGGACAGTGATGAGAAAAAGCCCTGAGGTTGCTTGTGGGGAAGGGAAGAAGTGGAGGAAATGACGCAGAGGATCCTGACCAACTTGTGTGGTTGGTGAACTTTGTGGAAAGACCTGGGGAGTCTCCAGTTTCCTATTCAAGGGAGAAAATCACCCAACATTTCCCCTGCTTTGTTATACCACAGCCTTGGTTTCTAAATCATTCAGGCACACTGGAAAATGCTGTCCTAAATGTCTACTCCTACTCATTAAAATCAGTGGGTATCAAAGATTTTCGGTGGGAATGGCAGAGAGGGCCCTTACGAAGTTGCAGTCTCCTTGCTTGTGACATGAACAGAGCCTGTTGTGCGAATGTGGTGTCATGTTCATTCCAGGGCATCTATTATTCTCTGGGTAACAGAAAATACCATTTATTTCCATTTATGCAGACCATAAATCAACATGATATTAGCAGCATGTGATCTAATGCTTGCACAGTGTGCATCAACATGAGAAGAACAAATCCGTTCAAAGTTTTGGAACACTTAAATGTCCCCTTTTCACTCCCTTTTTCTCCTTCCCATTGTTTAAAAACCATTTAAATAAGACCTTCTACAATCATTGCAGGGTGGGCTTTTTCTCTCTGGGGAAGAAGCAGCATTGCTGGAAACTGCTCTCTTGTAGTTTGCAGGGGAGGAAGAAGCTTTTTAACATCTCACTAGTTTTCTATTATCAGGAGGACAAGTATGTTGCAAATCAACCTCCCAGATGTGGCAAAAAAAGGATGACATTTAATAACAAACCACTGTATCCAAATTGGGAGGTTTTCAGTTATATCCTGGTTTTAATACTGTGAATCCATCTACTACAAAATAGGAGAGAATAATGCCTTGTCTTTGGTGTCATTCATTCATCACTGCTGCTGTTGCTTAGAAAAAGAACATATATGGATACCTTTGACATGAAGGAGCTAGAGTTCAGATCCTGGTACTTGTGAGGTGACTTAGTACCTGCTCTAGTAGGTATATATAGCTGGTAGCTGCAGGGACCTCCAGTGAGACTGCTACTACCATTCCAAAATGAGTAGGCTCTGTCAAGGCACAGCATGACTGGAAAGATCACTAACTCCAAATTAGTGTAAGCTCAGACATAGCATGTGCTAGCAGGGCTAAGACCAGGTATATGCTTACCACAGAGTTTCTCCATCTCATACTCTCCCAGGAGTGCCTGAATGGCTGGCTGCTTCCTAGATGGATATAGAGGGAAGGAGTCCTTTTCCAAATTATTCTGTCTCTTGATAGATATGAAAGAAGACAAAAGTCTGATCTTAACTGAACACAGGAAACAGTGCAAAGAGTTTTGAGGGAAATCTATTAGAACCTTGGATTGTACTAAGAAGGTGCTTAATGCATGCCCAGGACATGAGGAGTTGTATAGCAGAGGGGCAATGGAGAGGAAACGACAATGACATCTTGTACATATCTGCATGGACAGAGTATCAGAGTGTATGTAGTCCTTTTTCCACAATATGGAGAAGTAGAACAGGGCCGTCAATAATTTACAAGGTGCCCAAGTGCACCTTAAGACACCATTCTGTCAAGTGAGGCTAAAAATATATTTTGGACTGCTTCCAGGTGGATGATGATACCAAAGAGTTAGTTAAATATTTCATAGCAAAGAAGAGGGGGGTTTATTATTGACCATTATGTCAGCTTGGGAATGCCAGTAAACAGAAAGTCCTGATGTGCCAGGAGGTGTACACATGAGGTAACACTAACAAATATACAAGTGCATACATTTATAGCACTCCCTAAACAGGCTTCCTTACTCTCACTGTAATGCAGTTAATCAAGACAACCCAAAAAGGCTTCTATCGTCCTTTAATTCTGGCTAATAAAATCCACTTTATTTCTCTGGTAGTGCTCTCTATTTCATTCTACAGCATTCTTTAATATTCACAGCAGGGTGAAGGGTTTGAATCGTTGTTTCTTCTAATTGGTACTGCAATAAAAGAATATGAGACAGAAAAAGATCCTAGAGGAGGATGTTGTAAAAAGAGCATCAGGGCAAAGTTTCTAAATGGGCATGCCTGGTACACAGCACCTGTAGCCTTTAATTTAGAGCCTCTCCAGCTCCTCTGCAGTGCTCCACAGGGAGATTTAAAACATCCTCATCACACTTGGCTGTGTGCAAGTTCTCCTCCCTGTACTTGTTGCAGATCAAATACAGCTAAATAGATATTCTGTGGTTTTATGGGACACACAGGGAAGGATGAGGTCCTGAGCTGGCACCTTTCCTTACTGTTAGACTTTCTGAACTGATCCCATAGGAAAACAAAAAAAGAAATTCTTGGTACTAACTTAGTTTTGAGCCTGACTGATATATGTTTCTAACAGACTCAAAAAATGAGGCTGGTAAAAATCCATCAGTTCTTTATGATTCTTCTATCCTTAGTGATGGTCCTCTTGAGTTTCCAAAGAGCATAAGCCTTTTCCTGGTATTTCCAACCACAGAAATCTTGTCTGGCAAGAGTTTGAAATATCTGGAAATATATCTATCATTTGCTTGGGTATTTTTTTACCCATGCAGGTCATGCATGGTGGATCTGACATGCACTGATTTAGGATCATAGGATGTTAGGGGTTGGAAAGGACCTCTGGACATCTTGAAATCCAACCCCCCCTGCCAGAGCATGATCATAGAATCCAGCACAGATCACACAGGAATACATCCATATGAGTCTTGAAAGTCTCCAGAGAAGGAGACTCCACAACCCCTCTGGGCAGCCTGTTCCAGTGCTCTGTGGCCCTCACAGTGAAGAAGTCCCTCCTCAGGCTGAGGTGGAACCTCCTGTGCTGTAGTTTCCATCCATCACCCCTTGTCCTGTCACAGGATGCAACTGAGCAGAGCCTGTCCCTTCCCTCTTGACCCCCAGCCCTCAGATGTTTATAAACATTTATTAAATCCCCTCTCAGTCTTCTCCTCTCCAGATTAAAAAAACCCCAGGGCTCTCAGCCACTCTTCACAGGGCAGTGCACCAGCCCCTCAATCATCCTGGTGTTTTCTGCTGATATCCAGGGAGAAAATTCACTCTTGGAGAACACTTTTTTCTGGGTGTTGTTAAAACTTGTTATCTTGATCTGAAAAGCACAGATTTTCCCGCCAGGCAAAATAATAATGATGGAAAGATGTCATTGCAACAGCCACCATTGTGCTTTGTGTTATGAAGCATTGATGGCTTTGTTCTTTTTGCATGGAGGCAAAGCAAACCATGAACTGCAGTTGTACATTATGGAAGATTTATGGAAAATTAAAGTTATTTTAAAATCTCCTTCTTTCACCACCACCTCTCCTTTCCCACCATATCTGCCCCTTTTTCACCCCACCCACCCTATTTTCCCCCTTTTTCCCCTCAAACCAGATCACCTGGGCTCTATTGGAGCCTCCTCCCACCCCATGTGTGGCCACTTTGCCCTGCCCACCCTCTCCCCTATTTAATCCCCACCGGGAGAGGCAGAAGCCCTAAGCTGAGCCCATCTGGGCTGAGGATCCTCCTCTCATCGCTGGTGAGTGCCCATGGTGCACACTGGGTGATGGTGGTGGTGACAACAAAGGCCGGGGGGCCTGGTGGCCCCCCGGTTAGCTAGGAACATGATTGATTACTACTCCAATATCATTTATGAGTGCTGGCTGGGCCTCCTTGCTGGGGCTGAGCTCCTCTGTGTGGTATCTTGGCTGGTTGAGGGTCTTGCACTGGGCTCTGGTATGGATGCAAAAATGGTGGTGGTGGAGCAGGAGCTGTTTAGGCAGGGGGGAAGATGGTGTAGAGGGAGCAGGAGTTCTTTGGAAACATGAAGGAGGGTGGTTGTGGAACAGGAGATCAGAACCATGTCAAGCCTCACCTTGAATATCTCCAGGGAGGGGTCCCAAATTACCTCCCTGGGCAACCTGTTGCAGTAGTCTTGCACCCTTATGGTAAAGCACTAAGCTGGGATGTGAGAACCCTTTGCAACCTTCCTTCTGGAGCAGCTTTCTTAAAGATGCTTTTAAAAGCTTCTCTCAACACCACTTCAGCCTAGCCACATTTGTGTGAATCTGATGTGCAGCTCCCAAAGATTCCCCCTCTCTGGTTGTCTGTAACTCTTACCCTGGAGGAGTAAGTGTAAGACCCATCGTACAGCAGTGAAGTCTGTTCACCATCATCTAAGTTGGGGTCATAGGACTTCTCCCCATCCAGGATCAAGTCCTGGGTGTTGGACCACAGGCAGTAGGAGCTCCCATCAATGATTGGCACCACCAGCCAGCTTAGTATCACAGTGACATTGGCAAAGATGCTTTTGGACAGTGGGGTATCTCCAAAGGAGACTATGAAGTTGGAGCAGCAGTAGTTCCCAGCTTCCAGGGCAAGCTTGGAAATCACGAGCTGAGACCTGTTCTAGAATTTGGTGATGTACAGCCATTCACAGCATTACCAGATTTTGGGGGTGGGTTTGTTTGTTTTCTAAGTTGCTATTTTTTGTTGTTGCTGGTGGGTTTTTTCTTTGGTTGGTCGGCTTTTTTTTTCCCTTCAGAATTTCTCATGACACACTGATTAACGCATAGTGAAATACGATCTTAACATCAGCTTGATACTGCAACTTGCTTGTGAAGCTGTTACATACATACCTGTGGAATAATGTGTGATTTCATGGCATGAGGTCACATACTTCTGTTTTAAAATCTTGTTGGTAAATTGGCTGGGGAGACAAAAGAACAGCAATGCTTGAGTTTTCTATCTTTCCTCTAATACTCTTCCCAACATGGCCTAAAGGACACTGGAGGCTAAGCTAATCATAAAACGCCAATGCCTTTGAGCACTGGGAGATGGATGTTTTCCCTTGGAAAGATCTCAGTCCTTCAGTTGAGTACTTGGACTACACAGTGGTGTTTCTTTGAGCCTTAGCAACTGGATGGTATAGCTGAGGTTCTGAAGTGGTGGTGGTTTTAGGCTATGCCTTTAAAACCCACCACAGAAGTAAAGCAGAGACTTTAATCCAGATGGCCATTAACTGTCAGAAAACACCTAATCTGGGTGTCGTCATCATCATTATTATTAAAGTGTGAAAGTAGTGAAAAGGAGAATATCACCTTTCTCTGTGTTGAAACACTGAAATCTTGTCACTTAATTCTATGTTGACATTTGCCTTTTTTCTCCTCCTCCCCTCCCCCTGAGTAATTTGATTTTCCAGTTGGAAGAATCAGTCTTTCTTGTAGCTTTTGAGAACTTACAAATGCAGGTGTTACCCAGGCAATCTTAGCTACAGGTGATGCAACTGATTTTTGCCTACTCACTTGTATATCCCATCCCCCCCACACACCATTTCTGCTAAAAGCACAACTGTTTTGCCTCCATTGACAAGAAGAATAGTATAAAAACATATTAGTTCAGTGAGCTAGGGAGTTTGGATTGCTGAAATCTGCTCTCAGCCAGCACTTTGAGGTTTACCCAAGCTGAAAGAAGCACCAGTTTAGTGATTGATTCTATTATGGTTAGGGTATGACCCTTTATGTCTCATTTTCTTATCAGAAAAATGTGGCTCATAATACTTGAAGCGTACATTACAGCAGGGCAAGGTGTTTTCATCTGCATTTCTAATGAGAGAAAGACAAAGAGCTAATGACAGCTGAGTAATCACCTCAGACTTTAAACATGACTTACACTGCTGCTGCTGTGCAGGTCTTGCTGCTTTCCCCAAAGGACAGAAATGAATCAGCTCTGGGAAGGTGTACACCATTTTTTTTTCTGTGACAATGCCTGAAGTCTCTGTCATGTTACCACTCTGATACAAAATGACATCTCAAGAGCTGTCTCAAGATGTGTTCTTGCTCCTAACAGATGCAAGCATAGTGATAGGTCCTTATTAAGAAATATTGAGAGAAATAAGGTGGTTGAATTTGTGGTAAACTGGGTTTTGGACAAGCAGCAATATGTTTCACACATCCCAGAACACTGAATCACACAGTTCACTTCCACATTTTTCAGGCTGAAGGTTTAGTAGAGTTAGGAAAGTCCAGACACTTATGTGCATGAGACAGCCATCCTGAACCATAATAAAACCTGCATGAAAAGAACACAGGTTGGAGATAATTCACAAGATAAAGCAGATTATAATGGTATTAAGGTTGCAAGCTTTGTGGGACAAGTGTTTTCTCTTTGTGCCACTTATTTTCTTGCATCTTCTTGCAAAACATTGCATTGACTGCTGCTTTGCATCATTGCATTCACTCATTTGAACCTTCATCTGACAGTTGCTTCTGTGCTTACATACCTTGAAGTTTTGAGTGTTGAAAAAAGGTCTTCTGGATGTCTGCAAAAATTCTAGGGTACTAAAAAGCTCTTGTGTAGATGAGGCAAATATGTGACTTATATTCTGTACTTCAGGTTGGCAGTCTAGCACAGGATTGGGGGAAAAAATGGTCAGAAAAAGATATGGAACAAAAGTATTGTTTCTAAAAGCAATTTAAGATCTTTAAAGAAGATTGTTGATGTGAAAATCAAATAGCAAATCTGGTAAAAGGGTAGAAACTTTGTCACACTCCTGTGCATGAAAAGATGCATTGCTCTTATTAGGGTTTTAGCCTTGCTGTTCTTGAAATCACAAGCAGTATGTAGCAATAGTAAAGGCTCCCGTCATTTCTGATGAAAGCAGTATGAAAATGACTGTCTCTTCTGGAAATATGCAGGATGTAGAAAAGAACATGATGATTGGGACAAACCTGCAACTCTAATTGTGTTACAGAATTGGAAAACAAAAACACTGCTTGCATAGCACAGTCTCTTGTGCACTATGAAAGAATCTTTCTCCACCTCTAGGCATTAATTTCCTTAATATTTTACCAAACATTATTGCCCAACAGACTTTAAACAGGCAAAGAAAGAGATATGCTATATAACTTGAGAACGTTATGATGAGTGAAGCAGAGTAAAGTTCTGGCAGACAAAGTGAATTAAAATGGAGTGTTGGTGCTCCTTGTCTTCAGAAAAGGGAGGAAGATGAGACTGAAGAGAGGTATAGTAGCTCAGTATGGGCCTATGCTGTTAGTTATTTTCCAGTGGCAGTCCACAGGCAACATTTGCTTTGCTGCATTGGGTTTGAGGTGATGCATCTGAATATGGTTTCTGCCTATCTTGTGCTTGCCAATCATAGACCTCCTCTGATTGTTCAATATTCTGATCTGCTTCCTGATCATTAACTGCCAGGAAGCAGGGGAAAGCTTGCTTGGGCTGAGGTAACAACTGCCATAAAAATATCATTTAATTTTGTTGGGATCATTGAAGGCCCTTTGTCCAGAACTTTTGAAGGTTTTCCAGAGCTGAAGAGGTATGAACATATGAAAAGCCTCCTTTGTACACTGTGATAAAAGCTTCTCCAGATGTGATAATCCATTTCTTAGTGTATAACCTAACAGTGCTTTAAAAAGGCAGAGAAATGCAGAAAACACTGCAAGCTGTGATTATAATCTAGTTTCATTTTGCCTTTACTCACAACAGTTTTTCCTCCAGCTTTGGCATTTCCAAGTGTAGACTTTAGAGCCAAAATTTACTGGTGTGAACCTATCTCTGGTCTGAGATATTTATGGTGATGTTGAAGTCTTGCTGTACTAGTGAGTGAACAGTAGCATATTTTGTAGGAATAATGAAATCTCAGCCATGTGAGATCTCAATAAAGTACATTGTTGTTAAATCTTTGCTGACTGCTGGGTTTATGTGTGAATTATAAGGTGTGCGGATAAGCAAAGTGCGAATTAATGAGGTTTTGCTGTGCTGAAATGAAGCTGTGGTGGGACATGAGCTAAGAAATATGGTGTTACTTACTATTTTGTATTCAAGAAATTATGTTTTTTGAACAGCTGCCAATCAGAGCACGGGTGGCTACACTGAGGGCATCTTTGAGACCATATTTTTGTGTGGTTATTCCTGGGGGGGATTTTTCTCCATCAAATTTATTTCCAAAGAGAGCATTGAATAAGCTAAATGTGTATTAAAAGCTAGGAGGAAAAGATCCACAAGCAGAAAGCTTTCTGGAATCCTTTATCTGTTTGGCATGCTCAACTTCATAGACTAGATGGGAGACCTACTCCCTTCTCCACTTTTCTTCTATGGTTTTGCCATGGAATGTCACCTATATTGCTCTTATTGCTCAACCAGCTGCTGGCCAGTGATGTTGCAGGGCAGGCAGGAATGCCTTGTGTGAGGCAATCTGATTTGCAGTTTGCTCATCACCTTCTAAGCAGGAATTTATTACATTAGCTGAATTCATAGAAGGTGGGAGAGTTTACAAGACTGATGTACCGAGCTTGTCTGCGTCAGAGGTTGAGCACAGAGCTTAAGCTCTTGGTGGAAAAAACTCCTTCCAGGTACAAGTAAAGATTTAGTAACAATAACTGATGCTGCTGTGCCCTTGCATAGCTTGGAGGTGGATTTCTGGGATAGATGTCTCACTGTTCTCTGTGCCAGACTTCTAGTATTGCTGACTGCAGAGTCCTCTAGCTGCTGCAGTCACAGCAATCATTGTATCTTACTCTCATGTGGAGGTAATTCAGAAGAAATTCAGGGCCAGATTGTCAACAGCTTTCACACCTCACCTCTAGCCATCCTCTAATCACTGTTCTGCTTCTCCAAGCCCCTCTGTCTGTGGCAAAGCTAGTCATGATATTACTCTGCCAATCCCCAATTGCTATCCTTACCACTTCACCACACGGAGTAATCTGCCTGAGCTGATGTTGAAGTCTATAAAGTCATTTGACACAAAGCTCTGCATCCTATGAGCAATCTGCAGCTTCTTTCTTCCAGGTTTTATATGTGGAGTGAAACAGAGCAGCTGGCATGCATTGGTGCTTGCTTAAGTATGTTGGCTCAGCTTTTATTTACTTATCTGCTTATTTACGGTGGGACAATGTACCACAGTTTGATTTTTCTTTCTGTGCTTTCTTTTTTTTTTTTTTAGGTGAAGTGGCATGTGAATTGTGGTCTAGATGACATGAATGATTCTGAAGGACCACTTCCTTCCCAGCAGATGCTGTACAGGAGCTCTTTGCTTGTTAAGTTTTGCAGCATTGCTCACAGTATAGTGAGACTTCGTGCAGAAATAGGATCTTCTTTACTAAGTTGACACTTTCTCCTTGTGCCCATAAGCCATTTTGCAGTATGTAGCTGTACAGGTAAAGCTTTAAAGGAGTCACATGACATTTTATATGTATGTTTGGTTTGCAATATGAGCTGAAGGATGGTGTCTCAAAGAGCTGAGGAAGTGGACAGCTCGCTCATCCTGTGCAAGCATCCGCAAAGAGAGGAGTGATTAAGAGCCACGTTCATCACTCTCTTCTGCCTGTCTTGTCTCTCAAAGTGCACTTATGTACACGTGCACAGATGTGTTCTTTCCCCAATAAATCCTCCACATGTCATTTGTAAAGTCATTTCTCTGTGTGTTTTTTGTCTGGGGGTTGTTGCTTTCTGTGGAAGAAAAAGGCGAGAGGGAGGATTAGCTTTGGGGGAGTGGGACAGTATGAATGTTGTGAAGTCTGCATTGGCATTAATAGGCAGATGAACAATTCAGCTGGAATATAACTCTTCTGCTTGCTGGAGTTAGCTTGCAAGCACATTAGTTTTTGCATGGAATAAATGGGTTTTATTTTCTTTTTATGATCTTCTGATTAGCTTTCATAAACTGACTGGAGGAAAAAAGTTGTCTCCTATCTGGCTCTCTGTTTGCCCATGTAGACATGACACTACCCTCTGGGCAAAGATATCTGTCTTTAAGATATATGGAAAAGACCAGATGTTTTAAAGAGTTAATTAGGTTAGGCATAACACACTTTGTCAGTTGTGCTTATCACAGGTTTTAAGGTTCAGCTAATTCTGGGTAACATCTGAAACAATTTTTTTACCTCACAACTGAACTGCATTTATTTGAATTAAACAGTATGTGGCCTTTTCCCACTGATTTGCTCTGTCATGACACTGGTGAGCCCAGTTTTCTCTGGGTTTGCATTTTGCATCAAGCAGCAGAGTATGAAAGCAGTTCCACAGTGAGCATGACCATGTCAGAGTGAGGGCTCTGCTGAAACCTAATTTTTCTTCCCCTTCTCCCACACCACTTTCCCATCCCATTCCTTGCACACTGTGAATGTTCATGTGGCAGAGTAGTCAAACAGGTCATAAAGTAGATTCAGATGACTTTTTTTTTAAACTTGCTCTGTGTACTAAACAGTTGACAGAACACTTCACACTTGCTTCAGCTGCCATCAGACTGCCTCCTCTGAGAACTGGCTGCAAGCTGTAGCACACTGAACACAAGACCATTCCTCTGCCTTTCCCATCTAAATGTCAGCCAGTGCTTGACACACTAGAAACTTCTCAGGAAAGCTTGTTATATTTTTTTCTCCTTGAATTTCCTGCCCCAAACTATGGATGAGTTGGTATGTAGCACATCACCCTTTTTGCCATCTTATGACAGTTTTTTTTTCCTCCTGCATTCCTTGTGCACACATCAGAGGCCTCTCACCTAGGGTACACTCCCTCTCTAGCAGATAGCACCTATATGTGTAAAGATATATTTGGCAGATGTTGGCAGGAGGAAATGCGTGGTCTTGTGCCATTCCAAAGGAATACAACTGCTGCAAAGGTTACTGATCTGTGAGCTCTAAATTGCTTCTAATTAATTCTACAGAACTGCAGCAGTACCAGCGGGCTTCTCGTACACTTCTGCTTCTCAGAGAACTCTGCTGACATGCCACAGACAATGCTAATCAGGCATTAAAAGGCACAAGCCAAAGCCATAGAGCTTTAACAGGACCAGTGCTTTCAAAGTATGACTCACTTGTCAAGCATGGCTCTCAGCCTGTGGAAAATCCTTCTGAGGGAAGTAGTAGAAACACTCCTTTGGAGACATTTAAAGAGGTCTCCAGAGACATTTAAAACTAGACTGGACAAAGCAGTAGAAAGTGTACTGCAGGGAATAATCCTGCATTGCCATGGGGGTTTCATTTAAATGACCTAATAGGTATTTTCTGCCTTTAATTTCTACAATTTTATGACTGGAAATAACTTCTAACTTAAGAGGATTTAGGTGGCAGGCATGGGCACGCGTTATTTACAACCAAATCTAAAGTAACTGCTATATTATGGAGTGTGTGAGCAGTGGTGATGGGTGAGGAATTGCGGAGGTAAATGTAGAGAGGAAGGCATAGGATTAGGCAGCAGGGGTAGAGCTGGGATAATGAGGATAGTTTTGCTTCAAAAAGGGTACTTCTAATTAGAAGAGATGTGTAAGAGTCCAAACTACCATAGATCCCTTTTGATATATTACACAGCAATTTCCTAGCTAGTTGTTTGGCTTTTTTAACCGCTGCAAACACTGACAATAGTTGGTGTGAAGGTATATACATGAGAATGCTTAAGTTGCAGGGCTTCCTCTGATAGAGACTAAGCTTCTGCAGCTCTTAAGATCATTTTGCACATTTGGGAGGAACTGCCAGTTAAAGAATATACTGTGCCAACTTGTGGCTTACTAAGCATGCTCTGGACAAATGAGCTTGTAAATGCACACAGAGGATGGTTTTCTCCTCTGTGCTTGCCTACTCTCTCCTTATCAACCATTCTTGACATTCACAAGTGATTTTCTTCCTGATGCACTCACGGAGCAGGGCTATTTATGAACAATTCCTTCCTTTGTGTACAGGAGTTAAGGAAAGTGGGGACTGGCACAATGAGGAAAATCAGCATGTGGCACATGTTCATGTGATCTCAACTAAGGGATGTGTCCTGACTTTGTGATTGTGTGGCCATAGCAATTACCCAGCTTGTTTAAGCAAGTGACATCCATTCTGGGCTCTTCATTTTCTTTGTTAGAAAAAAAAAAAAAAAGAAAAAAAAAAGAAAAAAAAAAGATTAAAAAAAAAAAAGAAAAGACATCACTAATTATCAGCTAGATGTGTGGAGCTAATTACTGTGCCTTTGAGGTTCTGGGTTTTTTTTCTTCCTGACTTTTACATTATCCCATTAAATGATTCTGCTAAAAATGAGCTTTTTATGTAAGTGTGGGATCAGGAGACTTTGTAATAGCTAAACTGGAAAGGAAAGTATTTTGATTTCCTGTCTGTTTGTGTGCACATCAGCAGTGACACTTCAACATACGGATCCTGAAAATATAGCAGGATTAATTTACAGTAACCTTCTTCACTTTCTCCTTTTTGCTTTGAAAAGGGAGGAAGTCGGGGATCAGAATTTTATGGATGAGACTAGAATTTCAGGGACACGTAGTCCAGCTCTGATCTTGGGCAAGTCGTTTAACCTTTATCTGCCTTGGTTTCTCCTTCTGGAGAAAAACAAACCACAACCAAACAAAAGCAGCAATCTCTTCTTCGGTAACTGATGTGACACGTAATTTGTGTTTGTTAGGTGGTTCTAAATCTTTAAATTAAGAATGGAACAGAAGAATATGTAAGTATTGGTACCAGTCTCACCAGAATAGATGTGTTAGCTTGCTCCTAGAATTCACTGAAATGTTGAATTTTCCATCTGTTGCATTTTGATTGAACAACCAATCCTCCTCTCCTTCCCTTTAGCTTCATTAATCTGTTCTGAAAGAGGAGAACAAAGAAGCAATTGAAAAATGTAAGACTGGAAAGTTTAACATACTACAGCACTTAACTGCAGTCTGCAGAATATTTAAAGTGTGGTTCCACTCTGAAATTGGCAAGCTGAGGCAGTACCTATCTGGAGCATTAAAACTGTTGGATGCTCCATTTTATCCTGCAGAAACAGCATTTGCAACATTTGATGCCTCCTGTGGCTCCACGACTTCTGTATGAGATTTGCTCAGCTGACCGACAAAAGGGGGTAGCTGCCCCTCAGTACGCTTCAGCCATACCAGCTTGTCCCAAGACATCAAAGTGGAGCTGAGCTTATTCTATGCATTGGCAGCAGCAGCAGCAAATGTTCTGATGTTTGAATTAGTGCCTTTCCCAGAGACTTCATACTTATTCACCTTCAAATACAGTTCTTCTGACTGCCTTCATCGGATCTGTGTAAGGGTAAATGAACGTAACATAGCGAGCAGTTTTGTGGAGAAGACATAAATGGAAGATGTGTTAAAAAATGCCCCTTTCTGTTCAGATCCCACCTCTCCTTTTACAACAGAAATCTGTCAATTTTATTGTTATGCACTTCACCTTGCAAGTTTGATGAAAGTGTTGTGCTGCTGCTTTTTTCCACTCTGTAATTTTATCTGAATTTTTTGTCTCATTCACCTGCAGGGCTGCTACCTTTGTGTTTCACTACGTGTAGTTCATAAACTCCTAGAGCTTTTTGACCTCAAAAAAAGGACTAGGAGCACCTGCATCAGGGAAATATTGAACTTCAGTCAGTCTTCCAACATGTTTTCATTGTTCAGCTACTGTTAGGCACCGAAAAGGATAGGTTATATCCATGGAAGCTATTAGAATAAGTCTAGTTTTTTTGCTTTTTCTTCTATTTTTCTTAGTTTGTACCCTTTGGAAATCATTATAAGTTACTCTGTGTGTTTATATATTGACATATTCCAGGGGAAGTTTAGGCTCAAGGTGAGGAGAAAGTTCTTCCCAGAAAGAGTAATTGGCCTTTGGAATGTGCTGCCCAGGGAAGTGGTGGAGTCACCATCCTTGGAGGTGTTCAAAAAAGGTTTGGGTGTCACACTTGAAGCTATGGTTTAGTTGTCATGAAGTGTTAGGTAATAGGTTGGACTTGATGATCTCTGAGGTCTTTTCCAACCTGGTTGATTCTATGATTCTCTATTCACATTTTTTGTATTGGATACAGAAAACCATTTTCCTCTACATTCATGAATCCAAAAAATCATCAAAAGGAATGGAAACCATGAGAGGCTTGTAGAATCTGTGCATGTAAGAATGCTGCAGCTTGGGACAGAGAGACTATACAATTGCTTGTCAATACATTCCACCTCTTCAGTGATCTTGAGAACAGCCCACTTCAGAAACGGGTGACAGCTGCTTGTCATCATTCTTCAAATAGTCAACTCCATCCTCTGCCACATGATGCACTTCTCTTGGCCACCCAGCCACATCTTCAATGTTATTAGCTCTGTGATAATATATACTGTAAATTGTAAAATACTTAAGGGAAAGGAAGGAACCAGTGCTGTTGGGATACATTTTAACATCTCTAGACCAGAGGAGCCCAAACTATATATTTCCTTTTCTGCTTCGTTTGTGGTTTGTTTGTTTGGGTTTTTCCCCCGCCTCTTTTTTTCCTTTGAATATGATCTGGAACTCTTTGTTATTTTTTGTTAGTTTGTTTGTTTTTTAATTGGCATTAAGTTACAAGACATGGTTTCCAATTGCTCACTAACCTTGTGTTTCGCTGGAAACCTGACAACAGCTAGTGCCATGTCTGGGATTTTCTGCAGATCACAAACTTTTTAAAATCAAAATCACATTTGTCCAGCTGAAAAAAAAAAAAAGAAAACAACAAAAAAGGGAAGAAGAAGTAAAAGAAGCCCTAAGAAGACCTGTGTTGCTCATGATTGTTTGAACCTCAATTCAGGCAGCTATGTTTCTGTAAGTCATAGCAGTTGAGACAGTACCATTTAGTACCAAACCACTTCAACACTACATATTGTACAAGACACCAACACCAGCTAGGAATTTGATTACTGCAGTTGATAAAATTGTGCTTATAAGCTCAGGAGAAGGAGGAGATGAGCTGAGAAGTTACGTGTTGATCATTCCAGCTTCTAGCTCTTGCCGTTGAGGAGGAGCTCTCTCTGGTATAGAGTATTGGGTGCATTACTTTGCCAGATGCCAGGCCAGCTCATGACTGTTCAGCCATGTAGAAAAATGGTACTTTGTAGCCATAAAGAAGAAACAAAGATTAATTTTCAGGGCATGACACAGGCCTGAAACCAGGTTTGTATATTTTATGGTTTCCCTCTGTGGTCTTAGTCACTGTTCCTCTGCCTATACTCTTAAAAAATTAGCCAGTCATTCTTATTTCTCTGAAAAATTTATTTCCCCTAGACAAAGCAAGAACCATTGCCTGTATGTCTCAGGGAGATATTCACATTCAACATTTAATTATTGCTGCTGTAAGTACTGTGTAAATATATCTCAGTGCTCTAAATAAACATCTTTGATAGATTAGGTTTGGTTATCTTAATTGACAAACAGAAACTAGGTCCACACAGATGTGAAACTGCTGTGACTGTGCTGCAGTGTCCCGTGGAGCCACCCCTTAAAATGTTAATTGCTCATTCTGGCATGAGAGAGTACAAGGAACAACACCCTACCTTCTGGTGGAAAGAACAACTTTTGTTATCAAATGACCTACCGGAAGCTGCCACAGGGCTCAGAACAAGCCCTTTGGCCAGAGCTCAGATGGTCTTGTATTCTTCCTTAAGGAAATCAGATCTTCTGGTTTCAATACTTTCTCCTTCCAAATTTTCAGTCTCAACACATTTATGGTTCTGAATATTCTACATCATCTGGAACAGGTTTAAAGAACAGAATGGGGAATGGAGCAGATTAAGACAATCAACATCTTATCCCACGGAGCAACATCACAGCATTCTCCATTTCTAAAACAATTCAACACACAGAGAATTGCATTAGTTTGATTTCAAACTAACACAGCATTATTGTTGTGAAGCCCTTGATGGGTAGATTTTAAGTGTTCTAAGAATAGCTTATATCAATATAAAATTTGGCTGGTTTTGCTTACCTTACTAAGATTAAAGAAATTAAGTGTGCATGCCTCCTTTGAAAATGTTACTGCTTTTAGCTCAATTGTCTGAAATCAATTAAAATAGTGGACTTAGCTTTGGCATAAACTTGCTCAAACTTTCAGCTGAACAAGTTTTAAATAGGCTGGACACAAACTATTAAAAAAGTGTCCAAACCATTTAAAAAAAATATTCAAGATCCTTTAGCTTCCTCTACTCTGCTTTTCTATGTCTCTGCTTTTCACATTATATTAAATGTGGAAGCAACCTTTGCTGGATGAAGCCATTATATCCCTGGAAGATTTTAATTGAAAGGCTGGTTAATCATAAGTTTTTCAAATGATTCATTCAAGCTTTGGTCTGTTGTCAGATGTGGTTTAGAAAATTCCTACCTTTGCTGATGATGTGTTTCTGAATCAGAAGCAACCAAGCAAACAGCATAGGAAATTCAAATTAACAATCAATGTTAATTTCATGCTTCTGGGATACGGCTGGAGATTGGAAGGGAAAAAATGGTTTTAGTGCTACATCTGCCGTTGTGCTTTCAAATATTATGATTCCATGGAGTGGAATGGAAGGAACAAAACATTTCTTTGCACTTGAGCTTCATAATATTTGCTCTCCTTCCATTACATACTGAAGCTGGAAGTAAAGAGATAAATATAAGCCTTATGCAGTACATGCCTGATGCTGATCTACTGAGGCAGTTGCTGATTTGTCTCTCCCTTGCTGGCAGAGACTGAGATAGTCTTGACTGCAGGAGTATGTAACATGGTTCTAAGTCATGCAAGCCCCAGCCTTCCCTTCCTGCCCCATTTATGAACTCATTCAGCCTAGAATGCATCTGCCTCAGCCTATCACTCACTGTGGAAGGAGTTGGTTTGCATCTGAGATTCTCACTTTGGGTTTGGGTTTTCTGTGTGGGAGAGAACAGAAAGTAAAAATTATGTGTGCATATTCAGACTGTGTTGATTGATTGTTCCTTAGCTATGAAACAATTTTCTGTACCAATTATGTCTCTGCAGATGACAGAAACCATTTAGTCTAATGACCATAATAATTAATTTTCGTTATAAATCAGATTAGTTAATGATGCTGAAGTTCTTCACAGAACTAAAGCACAGTATCTTATGTGTGATCTCAGAACATATAATTTGCTATATAAGGTACCTTCTAAAACATGTTTTGCCTCAATAAGAATAGCATTGACTGTCTTTGACCTCCAGGATTCAGTTGGAAGCGCTGCTCTCCCAATGTAAGCTCTTTGCTAATGGCTTTCCATTTACATGCCCAGGGGCAAAGAGCCTTCAGGCTAAAGATTCACCAACTTTATAGCACATTAGTGGGCAGCATGCCTTATGCCACTACTTTTTCTCTTTTACTGTAAAAATTCTGATAGAGCAGACAATATTCTGAGGACAAGGCAGTGGACTTTTGTTTATTCTCAGCATAATGCTCTTGATGATTTTCTAAACTTGTGGTCCTGTAATCACTTTAATCCACGCAAAAGCAATCTGTAAACCAGCTACATGGGCAGTAAACAAACAGTCAAAGCTTAGTGTGATTTATATTTGGGGGGTTTTGTGTGTGATATTTTGTCTATTGCGAAAAAAACCACCCTATCTTATCTTTCTATATAAAGTCCACAGGCTACTTGTATTAGGAAAGGAGAGAGGCATTCTCTGCAACAATTTTGTAGGAAAGCTGAATTTATTATTTCAGGAAAAAAACCCACCGTACTGAAACTGGTCAAATACCTCCCTGATGTGTTTCATTTTCTCCATTTTCAAAGTCTGTGTACTGAGACAAAAAATAAATAAATAAATTATTGCTTTTATTGCTAGTAAGTAGGCAATGAAGTATGTGGATGAGCAGTTTGCAGCATGTGATTTTTGATGATTATAATTTAAGATCTTAACTGTCCATTATTTTTGGTATTAAACGGGCCACAAGCGAACGCTTGTAGTCATGCAAAGAGCTGTCAAAACATAGATCAGCAGACTATGATTGGTGAGTAATGAACAGTGAATCCTCTGGTTTGCACATAAGTAGAGGGGGAGCAAAGCCTTGTAAATGCAGCCCAAGCCACTGCATCTATGCTTGCGTTTCTGATGGGCTCTGTGAAAGCACTTTGAGACTCTGTTCTGTTCACTTGCTTCATTGAAGGAACTGTATAAGATCCAAAATATGTATTTATATATATATATATTTATATTTTATTTATATTTTAAATATATATGGATTTTATTTATTTATTTGTTAAGCAAAAGAGTTAGAAAGGAGAGATAGGAAAACAGAAAGTAAAAATCTATAAGGAAGTTACCAGCACTTGACACTTTTGACTTCATGTACCCAGAAAAGTCAAAAAAGGGAGAAAGAGATAAGTAGAAGCACAAATGGAAAATGTAGACAAGGAAGGACAATAGAATCAAGGGGGAATTGCATAGACAATATGAAGAGGAGTTAAGAACCAGTTTTACTGGTGGAGATGCAGCTGTTCACGGTATAGAGATAACCTGGCAAATCTGTGCCAGAAGAAAGAAAACCAGGAAGTAGCATTTCATTAAAAATGGTCTCATTTCTATTCTTGTCAATAGCTCATAACTGATTGAAATAATATTATATGAGCTGGCAAAGCCCAGGCAATTCCTCTCTGTACAAATCCTGTTAAACGCGGCGCTCTTCTCCAGCAATAACCTAGTCATATCCAGCTCCTAGGTTAATTTATAGACTTAATTTTTAATCCACATATTCCATTAAAAGTGGATTTGTTAAAAGAAAATCACTGTCAGGATTGTGGTATATTTCCTAGGTAATAGAACTGCACTTAGTCTTCGAATATATTGGACTATTTAAGCCTCCTATCTTCTCAGATCTCTTCAAAAAGGGAGGAATTGTTAAAACAATGCTGTACTGCAGGTGCGTGGAGGTGATTGGGACCGGATCTTGACAGAACAGGAGGGAATACATACAGCCTGCACGGGCACAGTGGGACAGCAGCCCTGCTGGCTCGGCTGCCAAACAGCTTGTGCCTCTCTTGGGGCACAAAGAGCAGCACTGGCTGCAACGGGAAGGCTCAGCTCCCAGCTCCACCAGGTGCAAGTGGCCCTGGGGACCACGGGGGTACGTGGCTGCTCAGGCAGCCTGGAAAACCTCATCTCACATTTGAGCTAAATGCAATTCTAGTACTAAAAAAAAAAAAAAATGGTTTCAAGTTGTTAGTTTTAGCTCCCAAATATTTTGCTGGCCTGCATTTGGGAAGTGGTTTCTTAATTAAAATTTAAAAAAAAAATAAAAATGAAGTAAAAAAAGTAAAGACTTAAAAGTGAACCTGGTTGGTTTTATCGATACTTAGTTTCTAACACAGAAAAGGCCCTGTTGGAACTACAAAATTAGCTGCAACTTTTGAGACATTTGCTTTAAAATTTGTCTCTGAAAGTACTTGATTCTGTAATACATGTCTCTGCTCTACAAATGGGGGGCTTCTAGCAGGGGAAAGAACAGCATGCCGAGTGAACTTTTTCACTGTAGGGGAAAAGCAAAAGCAGCAGAGTCCATTTTTTGCCCTTCTCCTTCCAAGCCATCTCCTTCCAAGCCATCTCCTTCCAAACAGTCTCCATTCTGTGCCTCTTAGCTTCATATAAAAATAAAGGCGTTTTCGGAGTTTCCATTCCCTTTCTATGTCGTTAAAAGATGTTGCTAGAGCAAGGCAAAAACAAAGAAGGGAAAAGCAGTACGAAGTCAAATATCATGTTCTGGGTTTTTGGGGGGTCTTGTTTTTTTTTTTCTTCAGGAAAAACCCCACTACAGTTGTTCATTAAAAAAAGCTTATGCAACTCTTTGCAAATAGGGAGAAGGGCCTCAATTCTGATCATTGTAAGTTCAAAGAGAGGCTGAGCCTGATGTCAGTGCATTCAGTATTTTGAGTTTATTCCAGCTGTGGCCACCAAAGGAGTGAAATATTTCCTCTCCTCTCAGATTTTTTCCCCTTCTGTAGCTCTTGTGCAAGAATGCTGTAGCCACTCAGGCATCCTTTGCTGTGCTTTGGAAATGAGGCGAACAGAAAAAGGACATTTTAACAGGGAAGGTAGATTCAAATCCTATAGGAACAAGTGACAACTTGATCTGTCTGTAACTTAGTTACCTCATCTGTAAAGTGCTCTTTTATATTAACTTTTATAACACAGCCATCGCTACTGGAGCTGAATGTCTGCCAACCATACATTAAGCTCCATGACTATGTATCATTCAAATAATATTGGGTCTTTCATCCAGTTCTTATAGCAGAACATGTACACACAGTTCAGGGTTGCCATCTGACTAGGTTTCCAGTTGGCCTGAGTGATTTTTTGTCCTGCTACCAGCACTGCCAGGCCTGCTAAGATGGATCTGCAACGTGAAACGGCTGTTGCTCTGCAAACCTGGTGTGTGTTTGGAGATGGCACTATTGCCTGGGTCTAGTCGGATTTTGTCATGATGCTTATTTTATTGGTGGAATGCATTCACCATTTCTGTCCTCAGAAAGCACTTCTTTGCAGAAGATGATGGGTTGTCCCTCCAGCAGAGAACTGCCTTCCCTCAGAGGAGTGAAGTTCTTGACCACACTTTACATGTTTGAGGTTTTGACAGTCCTTCAGTTCTGCTGGGTTCGACTCATTATACCCCAAGCTGCCCTCAAGGTGATGCTGCATTGATAATATCCATTAAAGACTGTAGGAGGTTCAGAGATGCAAAACAGTATCTAAGATGGACAGTCCTGTTGTCTACTTAAAGGGACTCTCCAAGTACAAGCAACCTGCAATCTAACCATGCAGCACAAGTTTGATGAAGAGCCAAGCAAAATTAAGGTGTATTAAGGAGTGAGGAGACAGCCAGAATGGCTTTGATTTTGCTCAAGTATGTTTGAACACTAATATTATTTTTAAACACACACACTCACACACAGGCATGCACCCACACACTTTCTTTAACTTACCTTTTCTGAATCAAAAAATGCAAACATTGCTAGAAACCTTTACACCACAGCCTTCAATGGGACAAAAAATTACCAATGTCTGCAAGGCAACTTGAATTTTAGCACTGAATTGCTGCACAGTATCTCTTTTTTTGGTTTTACTCCTGTTAAGGAATATCCTTATTTGCCTATCTGGCATAGCTATTGTGAGCTATATTTACTGACTGGAAACTTGGCAAGTCCAATATTTGTTCTTGGTAACAAGATACTACCCACAGTTTTTACTTACCAGACTCTGCAGCAACCAGGTGGAACATACATCATTAGTTTACTGAATTATGAATATATTTTAAATCATGATTCAAGCATGCTCAGTTACAGTGCATTAAAGTGTAAAAAAAAAAGAAAAGAAAGACAGAAAAGTTTTCATATAAAACTGGCTTTCCATAGTAGAATTAACAGAATCAAACTAGGCTTTTTTTATCAACTTTATTGAAACTAATTCAACTTTCCAAGAACGAGAAATTGGTTTCCTGTCTTGACTGTTTTGGAATTGCTCACTGTCATCTGTTTCAGATGTTAAAGGATATGATTTAATATCAGCAATAAGGCTTCTGTTCCTACTTTGGCAGGTGTTAATTATTTAAACACTACTCATTTAAATTTGTTTCCAGTCACCCTTGTGATTTTCTTTACACTTTCCTTCACGTGTATTTTCTGCACACACTCATAAAACTGGGGAGAAAGTCCCCCTATTCTATTTCTCTGCTGTTCAAACTAGATAGGCAGGTGAAGATAGAGGGATATTGCATGGCTTATTGTCTTCAGTGATGGCATATAATGTATATATATAATTTTAATCTCCTTTGTACTAATAAAAAGTTGTTCTCTTAGGCTGCGCTGCGGTATCTGCAAGCTAACGGCTGTACTCCGTACGAATGAATTGTGAAATGGGTTACAGTTCCTGAAGCATTTACTGGGGCTGGAGCAATATAGACTGAGTTCTTTGGGGGGAAAAAATGGAGGAAAGGTTCTAAAATAACTGTGGTGGTACATCCACGCACATAATCTCACCACTTGATTTACTTAATGTGACAAAAACACAGCTGTGTGAATATTAGCTGATTCTGTCCATCATATTCATAATGATGAAAAATGGTTCCCTTGCCTGAATTTTTTCTCCCATCACATTAGAGTCATCCTGCTTTTTCTTAATTTGTTCTTTGCCTTTCTTTACAGTACTTCTCCAGAGAAGCAGGAACTCTTACCGCTGTACAACACACCTCTGTTTAGTGTGAAGCGAAATCCTCATCCTGTAACAGATAACTTGCAATTTAATACACAATTCTTGTCGGTTGGATAACATAAGGGAAAGCTAGACCAGAGGGAGAGACAGGCATAAGAGAGGGAATTTTGTGCACCACTGGGAAATGAGAAACTGACAACTATAGGTATTTCAGTTGTACAAGGCAAGTCATTTCGCCCCAGCAATAAATGGAAAAGGTGGGTGTTTGTTTAGATTTAGGCCACTCAGTAATGATTTTAACACTCAGCCAAGCCTCCTGCCAAGACAAGCACTCCAGTGCCAAAATCTGTAATGAACTCTCATCTTCTCAATTATAGATTCAGCCCTGACCAAAGTGATATCCAATATTCCCCTCTCTGCTCTGTGAGTCCAGAGACGTGCTGATGGACGTGCAAGCAGCATGGCTCTGAATGGCTCCCACAGCTCCCCGAGTCCAGCAGCCCACCCAACTGCTATGCTGGGGCACCAGCACTCACCACCTCCCCTTCTCTCTTCTCCTTGGCTGCCCCCCCTCCCCTCCCCCACTTTGTTTCATGGAAAGTGTGAGCATAGCAACATAGAGAAATAGTACCAGTGCTGTTGGGCAGGAGGAGGGGTGAAGAAGAGGATGGAGGGAACATCCTCCCTCCAACTCCCAGATCCTACCAGACCCTTCCAGTGGGTGGAAAACTTAATCAGTGGAGCCAGCTTTGCAGTTTTTCACTGTGCTTTTATTGGCAGGTTTCTGCCAGCTGGTTGAGCTTCGCCATAGTGTTTTAAGTGCCATGACAGTATGCAGTATGCTGCATACAGTTCCATGGCATGCTGCTCTTAGCCCATGACCATCTGCTTAATATTACTTGAAATGATCTGTAGTGTGTCCTTATCACTTGCACTTGTTACAAGCTCCCTGTTCTAATGCTTGTTCATCAGGAAATACAGAAGATAACTTTTTTTTCCAAGACTTACAATTCAACCTCCTGGCTTCATTCCCCGGCTTGTTTTCTGCTGCCTTTTCCCATTGTTTTGCTTGTTTATCTCTGAGTGGTTTCATACTTAATTGCAGTTATATATATATATATGTATGTATGTATTTAATTCATATTGAAATTAAGGCATTCTGACCCCACCTGCCTACTAACTGGTTCAATTCCATCTTTATCAACTTGTCTGTCTTATCTCAACTTCCACTGACCCTACACTCACTGAAGACCTTGTAAAACCATGACAGATATTTAGAAGCTGGAGAAAATAAAATGTAAATGGAGTTTTTGTTTGACAGCTGTATGTATCTCTATGTCAGGTACAAAAACATAGCCACACTTGCAGGATTTAAGGAGTGGAAGAAACTCAGGCAGATTTTGCATGAAGTTCAGGGTTTGTGCAGAGGCACAGCCAGTGGATCTATGCTGATCTGTGGATGTTTGCTTTTATAGTTGCTTCTTGTAATCTGCTGCTGAGCTAAATGAATCACTAGCTCTTTTTCAGAAGGCATTTCAGCTTGTTGTCCACCTTATTAACAGAAAGTGAGGTGTGAAGAGGAGAAGCAGCACACTAAGATATGGAAGAAAGAACAGATCTGCCATGCAGAGGGAGCAGAAGAATGTCTTTCCACCATGGAGGAAGAGACTGTGGTTAATGCAGAAAAAAAAAAACAAACCAGTGAAAAACTAAATAAATTAGGAAATCAAAGAAAAAACACAAACATGATCCCAGACCAAGTATGAGTTACTCAGAAGCTCTCATTTTCTCTCAGAACCATGAGTCTGTTGCAGCAAGAAAGCCTTCTGCAGTCCTTTGTTCTTCCTGTAATAGTAAAAACTCTCTTTATTTGGCTTTATGTTATTTTTTCATTCATATTGTGTGTTACAGTTTTTTTTGGTGCTGTTCAACAGCTGGCAGTGGGTGACAGAATTCTAGAGGGTGAGTGCTATATACAATACCTGATCCAGTCAGGCCAGTCTTCTAATCATCAATCATGAGAAGTCGGGCTTTATAGCTCTACTCACTCAGCTCAGTGTGACTCCTGAACTGTTATGAATCAGAAAGTCTGGTCTCCTCTTCATTAAGAAAATGTAAAATATACTTGCCAAAACTCTAGTTGAAAAATGAAAAGAAAGATTATTATAACAGTTATCCATATTCTCAGCTTCAATCTGGTTTTAGCTCCTTTCTCTTCTGGTTATTTGCTTGTGTACAGCAATCTTGGCAGAAGGCATTAAATTGTATGTAGGTTAATTACTTAATGTTTCTATATTGCTTTGAACACGAAGCAAGTGCCAAGTATTACTAATATCATGTGAAGGAGCATTGTAATAATCTAGGGGTTTCATCTTCAGTTTCTTTATCACACATTAATAGGATTTGCTTGGTACTGTATGTAGACTGCACATATAATTATTTGAATTCACTACAGCTTGAATTCCTTTCCCTGCCTCACTGTAAAGGGAGTGAGACATAAAATGCAAAGAGAAAAACATGCAGAGAGAAGAATGTTCTTACCATGACCCATGACTGAAAGGGATATTACAGGGATGCCTGGGGAAGAGCAGTGCAATCATTTAACCTGCAAATAAATGACTTTGTTTTACAAAACTATGTAGAATTAAGTTGGAAAAATAGCTAACAACCTGATCAACAATTTGACTTTCGTCATTGCTCGGAAGTTTTGTGTGAGCTCAACCTCTGAATGCTGCATTTCCAGAAGTAAAGGCAAACTTACCTTGTTACTTCCCCTGTCTCAATGCTTCTCTTTGAAGAATTTTAGATGTGAATCACTGAGGTCTGCATTTCTTGGAGAAATTTAATTTTTTCTGGGCAGCCCAGTGTCATCAGCATTACAGACAGTAATTTTCTGTTCCAAAAGGCTATTATGTGACATTGATATCCCTCACAGCTTAATTACAGATGGAAACTCTGTTTAAAGTGTTTGCCTTTTTCACATCATTTATGGATTTACCAACAGCAGCTAGCAGTAGACTTGTACCTGCCTCTGAATTTTTATTTGTTAATGTCTTGGGTAAATTTAGGACTTTCTAAGGTTCTTTGGAGTTGCATAAGTTGTTTTTATTGTGACCATGGTCAGACCATGATAACAATATGATCTATTTATTTAGTCATAGGAAATTGGAGTAATTCCCTTGAAGCTACTTTGAGACTGGGATTGGTTCTGTTTCAGCAGTGGACATTTTATAATCTAAATAAATATTATTTCTCTCTTTGTACTGCCAGGCCTTACCCCTTTCGTGTGACAAACCTATCTGCATATCTGCAGACTGTCAAATAAGAACATTTCCTTCTAGGCTTGATATTCAGTGTACACATACCCTTGTCCAAAATTATGGTTTTGGACACTCTGATGGTCTGCTTGATGAAATGGAATTAGTTTGTTATTTTCTAAAGAAACAACATTTCTTAATCAGTCATGTTTCCTTTCCAGGGAAACATTGGGGTTTTGTCAAAATTAAAGAGAAATAACCCTATGAAACCCTTTTTTTCTTAAAAGCTATTGATTTTCTTTAAAATATTTTCAGGGGCAGAATCCTCCTTCTCTGATCAATATTAATATTAATATTAATGTTTAGTTTTAGGACACCTAAACCTAGGACACGTGTCCAGCAAACTAATTACGACTGTGCAAGTAAAATTGTTTCTCTACCCAGGCTTGGAAAATCAAGGCCTGTGTGGTTTTTGCCTCTCACACAAGGATTAACTTTAAAATGAAATCAAACCTTATAGTACGTTGTCCAAGTGTACTGAAGCAAAAATATAACTGTGAAAACCCAACACATCATAAATAAAATGAAATCTATCCAAAAATAATTAAAATACAAATCATGAATTATAAAAAGCACAAAACATTTATCTTGTTAACTTGAAACCTAACTTGGGCAAAACAGTTTCTTTTTCTTTGGTTTCCATGAACATAAGATTTTATGAGTACTGATATTGAATTACCACATACTATCTAAAACTGCAACATAAGATCTGTCTGGGCAGTTAGTAAGATGTCATTCATTATTGTATCACCTTGGGAACTGGATATTCAATCTGAAAAAATAAACACTTTCTGATATATAGCTCCTACCTGATTCTAGCTAAAGGAAACACTATCAGATTCACCTAGGTTATAAATTACTCCTAAAATACCCAAAATGTTTTACTCCCTGGGGCTACTCATGGAAAAAAAAAATGAAAAAGTTTGAAAGAATATTTTTTCCTGCTATGTATTGACATGTTAAGCTTGGTAATGTTTAATGTCAGTTTTGTCTGATCTTGTGTGTTTATAAATTGTGTTCTGTAGGTTCATTTCCTCTGGCAGTATTATGAAGTTTTGCTAGCAAAGGGGTGAAAGAGGTCAAATTTTAATTCTGTGGCAATTTCCCCTCTTGCCTATCACTTTCACAGCCTTTATACTATGTTATGAAACTTCCATATTTTAACTGCCTTCCATGTATGGATACAGGCACCTCTCAAAGCATTACTGATCAGTTCAATGTTAGGAAGTTGTTTCCAGCGTAGCAATGCAGGCTGGACAAGTCACATCACCTTTCTTCGTATCTCTGCTGTTGGAGAGAAGGTATTCCAGGACAAGAGAAATCTCCTTTTCCCTTGGTGGTTTGAGCGTGTGTGTTGGATCCCCTGTACTGCAGCCTGCTGGAGGAGAGGAAATATTCAGCTAAGGAGGACAACACCATGCACCTAATCTTCTAGCCTAATGCAAGAATGAGGTGTGATTCATCAAAAAGTAACAGAGATACTGATGAGCTGCCTGCATCCCTGCCACTCTCTGTGCTGGCAATGGCAAATCAGGCCAATCTCTTATCTTTCATGTCCTGAAACCAAACACTTCATAATATGAGAGATCTTCTTCAGAAAATCCTGCTTGGCATACACTTTTTTTCCTTTTATTTTCTCTTTCTTTTTTTCTTTTTATTTTCTTTTCTTTTTTTTTTTTTTTATTTCTCTTCTTTTCTTTTCTCTTTTCTTTTCTTTTCTTTTCTTTTCTTTTCTTTTCTTTTCTTTTCTTTTCTTTTCTTTTCTTTTCTTTTCTTTTCTTTTCTTTTCTTTTCTTTTCTTTTCTTTTCTTTTCTTTTCTTTTCTTTTCTTTTCTTTTCTTTTCTTTTCTTTTTTTTCCTTTCCTTTCCTTTCCTTTCCTTTCCTTTCCTTTCCTTTCCTTTCCTTTCCTTTCCTTTCCTTTCCTTTCCTTTCCTTTCCTTTCCTTTCCTTTCCTTTCCTTTCCTTTCCTTTCCTTTCCTTTCCTTTCCTTTCCTTTCCTTTTCCTTCCCTTTTTTCTTTTCCTTTTCTTTTCCTTTTCTTTTCCTTTCCTTTCCTTTTCCTTCCCTTTTTTCTTTTCCTTTTCTTTTCCTTTCCTTTTCCTTTCCTTTTCTTTTCTTTCCTTTTCTTTTCTCTTCTTTTCTTTTCTTTTTTCTTTTATTTTCTTTTCTTTTCTCTTCTCTTCTCTTCTTTTCTTTTATTTTATTTTCTTTTTTTCTTTTCTTTTCCTTTCTTTCTTTTCCTTTCTTTTCCTTTCATTTCCTTTCTCCTTTCTTTCTCCCCCCAAATGCTTTCAATATTTATGGGAGATAATTGCATTATGCTTTATACAAGCTCCTACTGTCTAGTCTGAAGTTGGACATGCACCAGCAGAAGTAGTTAGGTGCTTTGCTTGTCTGATCATTTAGTCCTCCCTCCCATATTGTTCTTTGCTCAGGTACCACCAGTATGGATGCACAATTGTGGCCAGAAGAAAGACATCATAAAAGAGAAACTTATTTCAGAAAAAGGTTACAACTCCAGGGATGTTTGAGACAGAGAAGAACTTAAACTAATGAGAAAGGCTAGCCTTAGCAGAATTGAGATATACTTTTCAAAGAAGTTAACTGAAGTGAATAAAATAAAAGTGGCAGCAGCTTTAAAACAAGATTTAAATATGTTGTTTCCACAGTCAGGTATTGCTTCACACTATCCATGCAGCTAATGTGAGAAGTCCTAGCAGAAAGTCTGTTATCAGCATACTTGGATGTGTGAAACATAGTATTAAAATAAAACTGCACCATTTAGAGAGTTTTTGCTTTAATTCTATTACAAATACAGAAATTAGCTGTGAGATTTATTTAAAATTAAGCAGAGAAACTCCTCAAAACCTCCCTGTATTTTAGATTTTGTGCTGCCAAACTGAGTGAGAATCTCCATAGTCATGCACAAACCTCAATGTAATTTGTAGTGCAAGTGAGAAACTCCACATGAGCTTCCCTTGCATTAAAATCCTTATTAAATTAGCTATTATTTTAATGCAGCAAATTAAAAGCCACTATAAGCAGGTAGAAAACCCCAATGGCACTGCATCTGTGCAGACTTCAGCCTAATACAATGAAAATGTTGAAGTGACTGAGTTACCAGCACCAATTTTTGAAACATAGGAGCAGTTGCAGCCAATTGTCTGACACCAGGAAAAGATAGACACTGGCGTAAAAGGGCTTTTGGAATACAACGTCAGGAAGGAGATTAATAAAGTGATTGTAAATGGTCTGTTTAGTGAGGTGGGCAGAAGTAGAGATGGAGTGAAAGTATGAGAAGCATGTCTCCTTGCCCTTACTTTTTTTCTTTGTCTTCTTCCCCCCCCGGATTGAGAAAGACATGAACATACCCATCAAAATAAGTGGATATGTTTCATTAAGATAAATTAACAGAAAGCTCAAATTACAGCCTGAACTATTTTTCATTAAATTATACCTAATGTGATCAAATACATCATATGTGATCTTGGAATTCTATTTCAGGCAAGGGTAACATGAGTATGAATTTAAACTAACATCTTCTGCTGACATGCTCTGACAGTGAGCCTATTTCCCTTCCAAGGGAAAAACAGTGGGACACCTTCTTGTAAATGAAATTTAAACAAGTAGTGGTACAGGAGCGCTGCGTTCCAAATGTTAAC
Source organism: Dryobates pubescens (assembly GCF_014839835.1). Lineage (NCBI taxonomy): Eukaryota > Metazoa > Chordata > Aves > Piciformes > Picidae > Dryobates > Dryobates pubescens. The sequence goes on along the minus strand of NC_071625.1, from coordinate 12,493,733 downwards.
TTATTTTGTTTACATACACACAGTAGTTCTGGGAGAGGGCAAACTGTGATCTGTAGGGGCAAAGGTCTCTTCCAGGTTCACCTGTAAGCATGAGCACAAGATATCATAAGATCCAAGTGGATCCCCCACTGGGGGATACTGCCAGAGTATCCCCCACTGCTTGCATTGCCTTCCTTACAAATACTTTTAAGGACTGAATTCTGAATAGCAAAGTGTAACAATAATGCAGAATATTTACTTGTATGCCTAAAAGAAAATGCCACTCACTGATACTGGTGCTAGGCATCATGTGCAGTGTTTAAGTCTCCATCATTCCTGGAAATGTTTTCAGCAGCATATTAAAGAAAGATGAATGAAAGAAGGACATAAATGCCCCGTGCAGAGCTTTTGCATTCTTTTTTCTAGTTTACATTTCAGGTGCCTTCTAGGAGGAAAAAAAAAAAAAAAGAAAAGAAAAGAAAAAGCAGCAAAGAAATATTTGGTTTGGGGCATGCAAAAAGTTGCAGTGCATTTGAAGGAAGGATGTGGTTAAAACAAATGCCTAGAAGGCAGCAGATAACAGTTCTGTTCCCAGATCTGGCACAAATGCTCGTTTTGACCTTGCACCAAAGCATTTCCTTGCTTTGGGACTAGTTTCTCTGTAAAAGGGGGATGATAACAGTGCTCTGACTGCCCTTCCTGACAGAGGAACTGGAAAGCTTTTATTTATACTTATTACCTGTGAGAGATTAAAACTGGATCACTTTTGTCCTGCGGATTTAAGGCTTTCCTTCAAAGGAAACATTTAATTTATAACACTAGGTTTATATAACACTATTTAAAACAAACCAAACCCCCCCCCCCCCCCCCAATAATTTACACAGATTTGCTCAGTCTTAAAATAATTTGCTAACTCTGCTACTTGAAAATTTTATTTTCTTTTCCTAGTCAACCCCCTGGAAAAAAAAAAAAAAGAGTAATGATTCTTCTCATTTGTATATGACCAAGAAGTTTAATTTCTTATAGAAGATTTTTGCTTAAATACTGTGATCCTGATGAGCTGTTAGAGAGAATTAGAGGAAAACAAAGATGCTTTTTGCACCTTCTAAAATAACTTAGAGGAATGCTTTGATTTTTTTTTTTTTTTAACAAATAAGCACACATAAAAAGTGGCATTTCCCTATTTCTCTTCCAATGAGTTCTGGAGCTGAGAAATCCCCCAGGCAAGACTTTCAACTTGCTTCCTTCCATTGTGGAGTAGAGAAGCATTGCTGAGGCCTGCAGAGCCTTCCAGCTTGTTTGAAGAAGGAAAAGACTATTATCTGGTATGATTCAGCACCCATCAGACAAACTCTCTCACCTATTTCTGGCTTTTTAGTATGCTCCTTCAGACCCTGTCCTTGACACCAGGGCCCAAACAGATCAGCCAGGCTTAGGAGTCTGGCCCAGCGAAGCTCACCCTTAACTGAAGTAATGTTTACACATAATATGTGTTTAAATGATGAAATACTTGTTGTGAAAACAATAGACATATTCAATCACTATATTCCAGAACAAATGAGAGAAATATTCCAGAGCTCCTATCAGAGCTTAATAGGTATAATTTTGCTAGCGATATGGTAATACACAGCAGCTTTCCCCGCACGGCTGTGTAAAACAAAGAAGTGGTTGTCAGCCTTTCAGAATCAGATGTTAATGATATTTCATGTCTTTGTTGAGTCTGTGGAAAGCAGCTACTGCACCTAAAAGGGAAATGACTTCCATACCAACCTCCCCCAGCCAAAGTCGTTCAGATCGGGAAAACTGGATGAGGTCCATATTTATACTCGGAAAGAGGTGTAAAAGAAGATTTCAAGACAGTATTGACTGAGCTGCCTCCCAGTCTTTTTACCAGAAGTTATATCTTATCATTGTGATGAAAGTTTTCAGTTCACTGTATTAAGATCTCTTTTTGTTGATTTTGTTTCTTTTCTCTCTTCTTTATTTTTTTTTTTCAAACATACACGAGGAAGGAATGTAATGTAAGCAAAACTCCAATGTGTTCCTGGCAAATGAGGAGTGTTTTCTACATCTCATATATTTTTGGAAACATTTGAATCTAAAAGTAATACATCTTCCAAATCAGGAAGAAGGCTTTTTATTAGACTGATGCCTGCACACAGCGGCGAGGGGGTTGTCTGCTCTAGTGTTGCAGCGAGCAGGGACTGGTGCTGTGTCAGAGCTAGTCTGGAAGTTTGGGGCCAGTCAAAAGAAGGGTTTCTGTAGCTTTATTGCTGCAGCTTCATTTTCCTGCACTACTGTGTGTCTTCACTTCTGCAAACTTCCTTTCATTTGTTTTAAGAAGAGGTCTTAATTCCAATACAAAATCCATCCAGAAAGGAGGGCCCCTCAGCACTGTATTCCAGCTGGTGAGGATTAGCTCAGCCCTTTTACCGGATACGTATCATTTTAATCTTAAGCCTTTAGACACTGTACAACATACTATTAAGTCTGTTACCAAATAAAACACTAAAAGGCTGATTCACTAAGGGTTACACACCCTTTGCAGGGAAAAAAAATAACATTTACAAAGGGATAACTGCCAAAAATCACTTAAATTTCATGTCTTTCCTATTTACTAAATCCCACATCCACCATGTGTACAGTAACTTCCTTCAGACACGCTCTTGGGAGAAATGCAAGTTAAAATAAAGGGGAAGTTGCCCCCCTAAAACACGTCTCTAGCTCTAAAGAGTGATTTATATTGGTTTGCATCAGAAAATCTGAAAAATTAAAGTCATGTTGTTCAGGAATAAAATGAAACCCTCCAGCAAGTGTGAATCATGTTCTTGACTTCTATGATAACGAGTAATACATTTCCTATAGGAGTTAGTGGTTTGGGTATGAAACCAGGCCATTAGCAGACCAAGGGTGTCATTCACTAATGACCTTGCTTGCACAAGGGCCTTTGAATGCAGTTCCTACCTCAGGTGCTTCAAGTGAAGCAATATTACAGTGCCTGATTATTTGGGGAAATGTGGGTGCCAGAATCACTGGACCTTGAACCACTCACTAGGCTGTTAATAGCAAATGGAGATGACTGGTTTCCCTCCCTGTAGAGCTTCTTAAATGATGTCTTATCTGCCTGTCCAGGGTGAGACAAAAAAAAGTCTGATATTTATAACGTGCTTTGGATGAAGGGAGTGATCTAAATGCAAACTGTGACAGCCAGTGTTTATTGGCTAGTCTGCTGCTCTGACACAGGCTCAGAAGTATCTTGCCACATTATTTAAGCTAGTCATTTGAAGTTAATCATTAGAGCTTGTTGCCCTAAATTAATGCCTATGTTTATGGCACCATCTTAGGGCATGAAGATCAGCTCAGGAGGTTATTAGGTATGAGTCTAGCAACAGCACTGTGAATGAAACTGTATTGATTGTCTTGTGTCTTACTATTTCAGTAATACAAATGGTTTAAGTTTTCTTCCAGGCAATTGGGTGGTTGTTGTTTTCAGTAAGAAATAACTCATCTGTTTTGGAAACATTGTTTAATGTATAATGGAATATTCCACTAACACTGACACTCAGAGCTGTGCCATGTCAGCCAGCCAGCCCAGGGAGCTTGATTAGCTCGGGTGACTGCAAAACAGGGTGCAGGCATCCCAGTGATGTTGGTTTTGATGACCCCCAACTGCTATTTTACCCAGTCCCAGCTGTATGAAAAGAAACTATCCCTTGACATGTTGGTTAGGAAAATTAAAAACCTGATTGTATATTAGAACTGTGTTTTTTGTTGGAGGATAAACCAGTACAGAATAATAGTATACAGAATTTACAAAGTCTTTTTTGCATTCAAGATATTTGAGTAAGATGAATGGTAAAATCACCATATTCATTAAGCCCTGGGATAAAGTACTATTAATCCTGTTGCACAGATACAGAAGTTGAACTAGAGGCAAAGATTTTTGTCTGGGAACTGAGGTAAAGATTTTTGTCTGGGAACTGAGGTAAAGATTTTTGTCTGGGAATTGAAGGAAAGATTTTTGTCTCAAGCAGTATTATAATGCAAAGTTTTTATTTAGTAGCCCTATGCTCAGACCATGCAACTCTCCCTAGCTCAATTTTATTACAGGGGTCTTGGTGTCTTCATTAAATGCCTGGTCTGAGGGATCATATGCTTTTTGTTAAAATGTCAGTATTCATATATTAAAGAAAAATATTTTGAGGCTATATATTGTGGGAAAAATCTGGAAATAAAAAGTATCAGTCACATGTGGCCTGAAGGCTCCAAGGACCAGTAGACAATGTAAAACAAAACAAAACAAAAAACAATCAAACCCAAAAAGTGCTTGTTTATATAACAGGATTTTAAAGAGAATTTTGTGAATTTAGGGGATTGGGCTCATGATTTTGCAGTACTTGGCCTTGACAATATTGTTAGCCTGCAGTAAAGAATTTGCATCTGATGGCCAAGTTCCCCTGTCACTTCACATACAGTTAGTTTATTTTGGAGGATCATCAGATACAAATTCTCTTACATGTTAACAGCATTGCCAAAATTGAGGATTCAGAAATCATGGGCTAGTTTATTCTGTCTGGCAAAGTGATTAGTGAGAGAAAATGCAACAACAACAACAACAACAACCACCCAACAAATCTCTTCATTCTGTTGTCTCCTCTCTATGAGGTCTTCAACAATGTCATAGTTCAATATTACCACTAGTACTACCCTGTTCGAGGTTGAGAGAGATCTCTGAAGTATCATGGCAAAAACATAGGCCTTGGTCTATAGTATCTATAAACTGGTTTAAGGGAGGGTGCAGTCTGAGGCATTTACAACTAGAGGTGGTCTGAATAATCTTTGAACCACCGAATTAGGAAGAGCAGCACCTGGGAAACTCCATCCATGTGTGCCTATATTTATAGAAACACCATTAGGGGGAGCTCTGTAATAGACTTAATGCCAGCGGTTTACAGCTTCCTCACCTTTAAAACCACTACCTTCACTTTTTTTCCTTGGTAGTAGTAAACAAATGGTGTTTAATAGATTGGCTTTTATGGTACTTCCACCAGCTTCTTCATCACCACCACTGGGAGTGGCAGACACTATGGTGGAGAAGTAGCCAGAAAGACCAGTGCACAACAGAATGATCACTGTCAGAATCAATGGAGTTCCTGGATAGAAGGTGCTGTGATTAGCTGTGTGATTGCGTTGAGGGTTTTTTGATAGCCCCATTAAATTGTAGAGTGTTGATGTAAACATTTGTGGCCCTTCAATGAGGTAACATCTTGAACAAATGTTTATTTTTTTTCCCACCCAAATCTGTTGCTGTAGATGTCCTGCAGTAAATTTCTCAGGGAGTCATCCATTCAGCTGATATCTCCTCTGTTATGAAATGTCTTCTCTTGAGTCCTAGTATACAATAGGACTGGGGACCTGTCCCCGGAGATGTGCAAGGCGAGGCTCAACAGGACTCTAGGCAACCTCATCTGGTTGAGGATGGCCCTGCTTACTGCAGAAGGGCTTGGACTTCTGGAGGTCCCTTCCAATGCAGACCATTCTATGATTCTATGAAATAAGATGCAATGATGGATAACATAATAGATGGATAGGATGATCTCCACTTCATCTATGTGGAGGATTAAATCCCACACAGCTAGGCAAGATACTGAGATGAATCAGTATTTTAGCACACGGTGAGTAGTTCAGAGACACGGAAAATGTTCAGTTTTTCCAAAGGATAGCCAAAGAATAATTAGTTAAACAAAAGAAAACACTACCCCAAAACTTCAAGCAACAGTTTGGCACAGTAGAGCCAAATTCATTGCTAAGATTAACTCTGTTTGAGCTAAAAAGTGCTTTCAGTTTTTAATTTGTTATATTGTTCTTCTAAATCTGAATATGGAAGAGCCTAGGAATTAAACTCTTCATACATTTTTTATGCAGACTTCAGGATCTTCTTAAGTACTCAGAAAAATTTACAAAGAACTCCTTCCATTGCTCAAAATAAGATGGGAGTGAACTCCAGTGGATTAATTCCCAGAGAAATAGATGCAAGTCATTGCTGTACTATTGCCAGCTTCTGTAAAGCTGCCTGGCAAAAAGTGTGAAAACAGCTCATGCAGCAACAATGTCCCCATTGCAAATATTTTACTTTATTCTCCTTTGTACCAGGGAAAAAAAAAAAAAAAAAGACAGAGGGACTAGGGATACAATAGTGTGAATATTATCAGAACACCTTCTGAAAAGCTTATTCTTCTAGTGAGCTTTCTATGGGTTTGGATGTCAAGGTCCCAAATAAGAGATACGCTTCCATGAAACCCTACAAGAAGATACTTACCAGAAACTCCATTTTTGATCATTCCCAAATTGCAAAAAGCAGCATAAATTATTCTATGTGGTCTTCTTGCTGGGACATGAATTTGATATCTGTGTATAATTGTCTCATTTTGTTAATGTCTGTTCTGCTTTTTCTCTGGGCCATTACTACCTTCAGCACACTATTTGCATGGCTGGACCGTGAGCTCCTTGGGGCAGGGAACTTGTCTTTGTGCTTTAGTTGCTAAGAGTCATGGAAGCCACACAAAAGCAGTGATGAGTATTATAAGAGTACCAAAGTACATTTTTTGTATTGTGAAGGGAATGACATTTGTCTGCTTCTAATAAATGTTGAACAATGTGTGACAGAATTAAATATGTTGTATCCCACCTGAAGGAGAATTGTTGCAGGAAGCATCTCCAGCCTAGCAGAAGTCCTGGTTATCTCTCTCTTGAACTTTCTCCTTGATCCATGCAGGCAATATTCTACTATAAAACTGTTGCAAAACTGTTGCAAAACTGTGAAATGGCAATAAACCCACCCAAACTGCCAGAGCAGACAGAGCTTTATTCCAGGACTGTCTGCAGCCTCTAGACCAAGGTCAGCTGAAAGAAGGAATTAGACACTGACTGCAGCTCTGAAGCAAACACTTAGGTTCTTACATTAAAGGTTCTGAAAGCAGCCACTTGTTGGCACTTGGAACTGCTGTGTTTCCAGGCTGCACCTAAAAAACAATGATTTTATTTCTTCTGGATTAGAGGAAATGATCAGATTACCAAAATGAACAGGTTTCTTTTACCCCCTCAAATGACAGATGTGTTTGCTAACACAGAAATCCTCAAGACTAGGATACCTGAAATACCTGTCAAGTTATTTGTAAGATTACAAGTATGGGGCCTGGCAGTCCGAGAGCACCTTGCTTAAAAGTATAGTAGAAAGCAGTACCTGGAGATGGAAGAGTGGATCAATTTGTCCAGTAAAGTTTCAGTATCTAACTCTTTTGTTTTGGGCAATGCACATAAACCTAGAGACTCAACATCCAGCCTGTTATGCATACTGTAGCAAGCTCAAGACCTTACTTGCCTACTTTACTTTGAGGTTGCAATAGGCATTGGTATAGACCAGAAGATTTTCTTGAGATCAAAAGTATATTGGACCTGAAATTGAGCCATTCAGAATTCCTTCTGAAAGGCATGAAATGTGGCTAAGGACCTGGAGGAAAACCATGGGAGCTTAACTTGAAGGCTTTTTTGGAATGGTCTTGAAGTCTCTTCCTCACCACAACTAAAGTAATAAGAAAAGAAAGTGAAATAGATTAAGGCAGTGAACAGTTTTCCATCCCTGCTGTTGGAACCATGAACCATCAAAGACGAAAGATAGGAGTGGTGGAGAGAGAGAACTGATGCAGTGTGAAAACACACGCCTCAGGACACACTGCCTGTGTATGTCACTGGCACTGACCACTGAGAAGCAGCATGCCAAAAAGCACTCAACAGGCACTAGTTTAAATTGTTGACCCAAAAGCTAGAAGACACGAGAGAAAGATATGACAGCAAAAACTTTAGGGGCTGTGGTGAATAGGTGAAGGTGACTCAACATAAATTAGGATGTACAGGAAGAGAGAGATATACAGAATAACATCTTGAGATCTCCACCACCGATTGCTGTCAGTAAGGAATTTGAGGCCAGCAGAACTGTGAGGGAATTCTGAAAGGTGCATGATATTCCTGCCAAAGCTAGCCTCCCACAACTCTGACTTTATGGAGTATCTACTTTGCAAGGCAGACTTGATGACCTGTGGAAACTGTCTGTCACAAATACATTGCAAAATTCAGTAGCTATCTGTTATAACAAGCAAAGCAAAATAACTTTCATGTCTTCTGCTTCTCTCCATAATATACTTGAGGTTTTTTAATACATTTTTCTATTCCAATTCCAGATTCTTTTAGGAAGACCCAGGAACTGCTTGATTATTATTGATTGATTCCTAATACACTTTGTTTTTCATGGCTACATGATCTATGAACTTAGTAGAAATCCCTGTTCTTCAATACTTTTCATGTTGCTGTCTGTTGCAAATTGAAAGTCTTGAATCCATGCTGATTTGTCACAGTATCACCGTATCACCAAGGATGGAAGAGACCTCAAAGATCATCAAGTCCAACCTGTCACCACAGACCTCATGGCACTTGGTGCCATGGTCCAGTCCCCTCTTGAACACCTCCAGGGATGGTGACTCCACCACCTTTCTGGGCAGCCTATTCCAATGACAAATGGCTCTCTCCATGAAGAACTTTCTCCTCACCTCTGACTATGAGAGAGAAGTAGAACATTTTGAAGTTAATAAAAATAATTAAAATTAGCTTATGCCACGTATGTTTGTCACAAACATAACCTCTGCAAACAGGACTGCAGAAGAAGACATAAGATGGATTCATGTTAGAATTTACAGTACAGTGTAAGTTGCAGCTGATGAAAGAAGGCAAAAAAGAGAAGGCTGCAAAACCAGAAAATTATTATGGCAAACCGTCGTCTTTGAAGAATGAGAAGCAAGCCCTGGTCAAGTGTGATCAAGATTGTTCAAGAAGTGAGGTATTAACTGTAAGGGAAAAAAAAAATATTAAAAAATTACTTCATCAGGATTCCTGTAGAACCCTGGAGTGGAAACTATAATTGCTGTGGTATCAGCACAACTCACTTTTCCCAGGGAGATTTCCATGCCGCAGAATGGGCAGGAAGGTCCTTATTTTACATGCACATGAACTATGTGCAACAAATCTAGATTTTTGTTCCAAAAACTATAGCAGCCTTTGAGGTAGTTGTGGGACCAATCCCACAAAACTCTTTTAGAGGAGTTTTTCTGATGCAGGTTTTGAAATGATGGTTGGTGTTTCTGTGAACAGAAGTAATTTAATTCAATGAAAGCAGTGGCTAAACATCTTTATTTTTTGTGGAATGAGACAGGAGATTTTTGTGGGATTCATAGTCTAAATCTCATGTTCTTTACTGTATGCAAATGGGTTTCTTTTGCTTATGATTTGCAAATGGTATAAATGTTATGTGTAGACATGCTTAAAAATTCTCCAGTACTGGCATTTCTTCTAGATAGCAAAAAATCCCAACCAATTCCATCCACATCTGCCTTAGCAGTATCAGCTTAAAAGTCACTATTGTGTACAGTGAGTGGATAACCTGTTTCTAGGAATATTTCTGCAGAGATAAATTTATTAATTTCTCTGATGACTCAAAGGTTTTAATGAATTTCAGATATTAAACAAAAAAAAAATCTGTGAAAAAGATGTGGATCAATATTGGTGGATCCACGAATAACATTTGTTGTGAACTTTTAGCATTTATCCTACCAAATTGTACAGAATTAGAGGTTTCAGAAAATATTAGTGGAGCTCTGACTAATGTCTTCCAGCAATACATCCAATGAGCAGAGCTACTCCTTTTATCTACTGAGTTGGAATTATAGAAATTCCTTATATTTCCACAGGACAACTTCTAATTTGTAAAATCACACTGTTCACTGGTATCTTTTAAAGACAGTTACAGTGTAGGGCCATGAGGATGATCAGAGGGCTGGAGCACCTCTCCTATGGAGACAGACTGAGAGAGTTGAGGCTATTCGGTCTGGAGAAGAGAAAGAAGGCTTTGAGGAGACCTTGTGGCCTTCTAGTATCTGAAGGGGGCTATAAGAAAGCTGGGGAGGGACTTTTTAGGATGTCAGGTAGTGATAGGACTAGGAGTGATGAAACAAAACTAGAAGTGGGTAGATTCATATTGGGTGTTAGGAAGAAGTTCTTCCCCATGAGGGTGGTGAGACACTGGAACAGCTTGCTCTGGGAGGTGGTAGAAGCCTCATCCCTGGAGGTTTTTAAGGCCGGGCTGGATGTGACTCTGAGCAACCTGATCTAGTGAGAGGTGACCCTGCCTATGGCAGGGAGATTGGAACTGGATGATCCTTGAGGTCCCTTCCAACCCTGACAATTCTGGGATTATTTGAAATAAATGTAATTAAAATTGCCAGCAACTTTCTGTTACTTCAGTAAAAATCTAAGTTCTTTGACCAAGCCACCAATGCCATCCATATTTAACTCAGAATGTGAAAATAGAATGGCATTTTGGGCTGGAATGAACATGTCTTCCATGAAAATATTATTTCTATGCTAGAATATTGGCTGCTTGTCTAAGATAATGTAAAAGCATTTTACAAAATGAACTTTCAAAGTTTTGTGTTCACTATTCCTTTTATCCTGTATGCATTCCCATTCCCTTGCACCCTTAGTAGGGGTAAATAAATCAAGAAATCTTTGAATGTCAGCAAAGATTTAGACAAGATAGCTGTTGTTTTCCATTTTTTTTGCAGACATGGGCAGTGGGATCCTGACTTCAAGAATATTTTGACATGTGACCTCTCTGCATCTGTTGTCTGTCTTTTAATGATTTAAGAGAGAATTCTGAATAATGTATATATGGCTCTCTGCTTCATCATCATCAGAAAGTTTTGATGTGTTATCAATTGAATTTATATGGGATTTGCTGAGAACTGAGAGAAAGAGCTGGTCACCCTGCCAAAGGCAGAAGATCAGATAGCTCTCAGGTTTGCTAGGCATGGCTGGCCCAATGTTACTTTCCTTTGTTCCTGGACTTCTGAAGGCACGTTTCTAACTCCTAGTAAAAATCAAAAGCTCCAGGGCCATGTAGTACCCCAAGGACTGCACTCACTTGCATATTCACTGAAAAATACTCTGTTGAGCTAACAGTTTCATTAAAATGCACTAGAAAAAAAAAGTTTCTTTCTAATAAAAAAGTCTGGGCCAGATAGAGGTATTGATAAGGCAGACTGCTAGAAGCCATGTCTGGAGTAATTTTGACATCGCTTTAATTTCCTGTCCTGGGCTGAGCAGTCTCTTCCTTTTCATTCTCTTGTCCTATATATCTCACATACATAGATTTTACATCAGAGTAATTGGCTTTGGTGGCCTAAGCCCCCTGGTGTCTGTAAATCTTGTTCAAGATTTATGAGGTTGCAACTAAGATTAGAAACTGTATTTGAGAATAGCATATATCATGCAGAGATATGAATGGATTCATTTCTCAGGGAAATTAGATGGGTGAATTAAAAATATTTTCTTCTGCTGCTGCAGTATTAGAGCAAGGGGGTTGGTGTGCTCATTCAAAATTATGGCTTCTGAATCAAATCTTTAATATATTTTTCAATACATGATAATTTTATCTGTCATCACTATCAAATAGCTTTAATGTTATTCACTTAACATCATTCAAGAAACAACTTAACTAACGTCTCTGACAGAGAATTCATCTTCTGTTATTTCTCCAGCTGTATTTTCCTTCTCACAATCCCCCAAATGACTCTAGCACTGACTCCTCCTACTAAATTACAATATCCAAACAATTTAAACTAGCATGTCATGAGACTGGAGTCATTTTGTGTTTGACCTAATTATTAAAATTACTTTCTGAGAACTAATGGCATAATTACTCTTATAATTAGTAAAATAAAGAACCTGTAACTGCTCAGACTGGGAGCAGCTGATATGATCAAGCTTTAAATTGAAAAAAACCCAAAATTTTCATGCCCATCGTCTGTAGCTCTGTACATTTCAAAGGGAAGGCTGATACATGCCTGCAATGACTGTGTTTAAACAATTATATCTTGTCTCCACCTTAGCATTTGATTCATTACTCACTGATGAACCTTCGTCCTTACTTGCCTATTACTGGGAAAACATACAGCAGTGTCTACTACAGATACCAAAACATACTTGCCCCAACACTAGTGATACTGCCTTGTGATAAAACAGATATGGTAGGCTAAGTAAAACCAGAATAGAGGGCTCAATTTAGTGGCTGACCTTTGCCAGGCAGGTCTCCAAGCTGGCAGCCTGCGGCTGCTGTCTACAAAGCTCACTGCCCAGCAGAGCCCTTGGGCATCCACATAGAACAGAATAGAATAAACCAGGTTGGAAAAGACCTTTGAGATCATCGAGTCCAACCTATCATCCACACCATCTAATCAACTAAACCATGGCACCAAGTGCCTCATCCAGTCTCTTCCTGAACACCTCCAGTGACAGTGACTCCACCACCTCCCTGGGCAGCCCATTCCAATGGTCAATCTCTCTTTCTGTGAAGAATTTCTTCCTAACATCCAGCCTAAACCTCCTCTGGCACAGCTTCAGACTGTGTCCTCTCGTTCTGGTGCTGGTTGCCTGGGAGAGGAGACCAACCCCCACCTGGCTACAATCTCCCTTCAGGTAGTTGTAGACAGCAATAAGGTCTCCTCTAAGCCCCCTCTTCTCACACATTGCTTCCCAGCAGTCCAAATTATTGTTGCTGGTATACTCCACAGCTCTGCTGGGAGCAGAGGTGGTAAAGCTGGGACTGGGAGTTTTGGGAATCTTTGCTGACTACCTTTTTTCTCTTATCCTTTCTCCTCTTGCTTCCTATGTCATTAGAGGGAGAACACTGCCCACCTTGCTGATGCCCACTGGGACCATCTGGCTTGATCAGACTCTGGGATGCATGGTTTGGAATATGATCTATGTGCATATTACGTCATTTTATACAATCTCCTCCTGAGAAAGTATGTCCCTAGTGTAATTGTTTGGCTGGTTGACTATGAATGACATAGGTATGTTTGCCTCAGACTAGATAGACCTGCTGGGGAAAGGCACATTTCCATTTTATTTACTATGTATTACACCCATTCTAGAAGACTTTTGATGTTTCTTTCTAATATAACACAACATACAGATTTTTTTATTGGAACCCTTTTCTCTCTGGATTGCATTACTGATCTACTAATTTTGTTAAGCAACCGGCTGGTGTACATCTCTAGTTTTACAGCAGTATCTCTCATCATGATGCTAAAATCCCTGAGAGCTTCAAGTGCATAACATTGTGTTTTTTCAGTGATTTTCTCTTAATTTGCAGGCCTGCAATTCCAGAAAATGTATTTTGAATATTCAGGTATATTTCATCAGGAAAGAACATCAGAGCCATTAGGATTCAATTTGGATAAACATTATTTGCTCATTAACATTTTACTGCATTAATCTTTTGTGCTCAGTATTCACTTATCATGAAAGTTACATGCATCTTTGCTTTCAACACATGTGACCAGACAAATAGAATCATAGAATCAATAAGGTTGGAAAAGCCCTCAGAGATCATCAAGTCCAACCTATCACCCAACACCTCATGACCAACTAAACCGTGGCTTCAAGTGCCATGTCCAGTCCTTTTTTGAACACCTCCAGGGACAGGGACTCCACCACCTCCCTGGTCAGCACATTGCAATGGCAAATCACTCTTACTGTGAAGAACTTTCTCACCTCCAGCCTAAACTTCCCCTGGTGCAACTTGAGACTGTATCCTCTTGTTCTGGTGCTGGTTGCCTGAGAGAAGAGACCAACCCTCACCTGTCTACAACCTCCTTTCAGGTAGGTGTAGAGAGCAATAAGGTCTCCCATGAACCTCCTCTTCTCCAGGCAAAACAACTCCAGCTCCCTCAGAATTATGCTGTGTCCTACAGAGGAATCTTGCACATCTTGATTTGTGCATATATTACTCAGGGGTCAGCAACAGAGGATGTGACACCATGCAAACAGTGTATAAATTCCTGTGGGACAACTGTGTAGCTTGCCTTGAGACAGGAAGGCAAGCTGATTTAGCATTCATTGGGACCAAGGTCACCTACAATCAGCAGGTAGCTGTATTCAGTGAAGATCTATGAAGATGGCCTGCCGAAGAGCTGAAGGAGGGAGTCTTATGAAGACAAGACAGCCCTGTTTTGGCTAAAACTGATGAAGCAAGGTTCAAATAAAATAAACACTCAAATTCAAAATTGATTTTGATGGCCAGGGTGCCCTGGTGAAGAACTTTGCTTAATTAACTGTAATTTTAGGATTAAAGTTAACACCCCTCAGTATGTTAGTGAGCCAAACTGAGTACATGTTAAACATACATGACTACATTACTGAACTCTCCTAAATCATGCCAAACATTTTGTGTCCAGTGCTTAGCCCCTGGAGGTAAGAAAGTTTTTCACAGAAAGAGTGATATCCATTGGAGGTGGTGGAGTCACTGTCCCTGGAAGTGTTCAAAAAAGGACTGGACATGGAACTTGAAGCCATGGTTTAATTAGTCATGAGGTGTTGGGTGATAGGTTGGACTCAATGATCTCAAAGGTCTTTTCCAACCTGGTTGATTCTATGATTCTGGTTAATTCTCTTCTCTTCTCCTCTTCTCTTCTCTTCTCTTCTCTTCTCTTCTCTTCTCTTCTCTTCTCTTCTCTTCTCTTCTCTTCTCTTCTCTTCTCTTCTCTTCTCTTCTCTTCTCTTCTCTTCTCTTCTCTTCTCTTCTCTTCTCTTCTCTTCTCTTCTCTTCTCTTCTCTTCTCTTCTCTTCTCTTCTCTTCTCTTCTCTTCTCTTCTCTTCTCTTCTTTCTCTTCTCCTATAACCTGGAGGGCTGAAATAAATACTAAATTTCTACACACTCTCAAATTTTTTATTTTCTTGGGAGCAACCTAAAATAGAGATGTACCTGGAAAGAAGACCTTTGTCATATTTCCATTGTGCTTAACACCTTGGGCACAGTTCTTCTGCTGCATAAAGCTGCAATAAAATCCTAAATAAATCCATAATCATACAATAGTTAAGTTTTATTTCATGTTGTTATGTAATGTTAAAACTGAACATTGTTACTTGGTGTTGGATTGTAAGTCATTACTGGATCCAAGGAGATTATTCTTGGGACCTCAGTACAGAATTAGTTTATCAGAGAGGTGAATGGCTGTTTTCATGACAAAAAAGGTGACCCTTAAAGCCAGGCATGGAAGTAAAAGTTACTAAGCAAAATAAAACAAAAAACTACTGCTTTCTCATTTTTAAAACAAAACCCAGGCAACCTTTTAAAGATGCCATCAAAGCTATAGGTACTCCATTTTAAACTGTCATTGAACTTTAGACTTTTAATTAAGATCAATCTTACTGATTGCAGTAATAAAGAAAAAGGAAGACAAACAATGCTTAAATAGCAGTGCTTCCGACTTCCAGCTGGAGAAATAAATACATAGAAACAGCAGACTAAAACTGTGGATACTGCAGATGTTCTGATGTCAGACAATGCTATTCCTTCAAGAACTTGCTAGGGATATTAGGAAATCTGCCACTGCTCACCCTACCCATGTCACCTCCCTCTCTGCTTCTGCATGTCCAGGAATGCATACCTGGACTCAATGAGGCGCACCTCTTCATAAAGGGCTTGTGACTTTAAGCTTTAAACAAGTTTTAAGCAATTGTTATACTAAAAGCATGTAGAAACCATGCTTTTGAGGTTCACCAGTAATGAGAAGGATTAAGTGAGGTTTAGTAACTAGGATAATAATGTTTGGTTTAGGTGGCCCTTTTATAGCATCTTTCCCTTTGACAGCTGACCGCTTCCAGTGATTTAAAATGGATCTCCTGTTTCCTTTCCTCACTATCCTCTTTCATTTTCAACAAAGAACTCCCTTGTTGTTTCTGCTTCTGTTTCACTCTGCATTTGAAGGAGTGAAAATGCCATGTGCCTCAAACCTGTCAGAAAAGTTCATGTCATCGGAAGAAGTTTGACATTTTGGTCCCAAAGTGACTGCATCTCCAGTCATGTCTTGTAGGAAGCAGTTCCATTACCTGTGACCAGCTCCTGCACATCTTGAGCACTCAGGATTTTCCTTCTGTTCCTCTGTGACTGAATTTAGAACAGCTCTCCTGAGGCAATACAGGCACACATAGGGAGCTCCCCTGAGCCATCACAGGGAAGCCTCGACCATGCTTCTAGCTTCCCAAGCATGACCCTGTTAGCTAAAAGAGAGATATTATGACATATGATGGCCAGCTACAGTAGCACTGCTCACCTCTGTGGAAGCCAAAGAGCTACACAGAGTTGCTGATACTAGCAAAGGATGGAATGGATAAATGGTCTGGAAAGAAGAGCTGGAGGAGGCTACTTACAGTTCTTCTTCCGTATCTTATTCATGAGAGATTCAGTGGTGGCATCAGGTACACTGAACCATTTTTCTACCTAGTGAAATCCCTTGAAGAGTAATTTACATTTTAAATTTCGTGGCTTTGGTCCTATTCAGGCTGCAGATTAGAATTTCAGAGTTTAGCAAATAACATTTGTTGATTGTAAAAATATTCTGTTTCATAATTGCTAGGGAAGAAATAATTCAATTCCAAATGGAAAATTTATGGAATAGTAGGAGATAATTAAGTGTATTAGGTAGAGAGAAGGAGTTAACAATGGAAAAGCTATCCCTAAATATAAGAAAATGAAAAGTGAAGGATTTGGGCATAATTTGGCACAGTTCTGTTTTCCCCATCCTGGTAGCATGAAGGACTGTAGGCAGTAAAGGTTAATGTTTCTGTTAGGTTCCACTCTCCTCCTTCTCACTCAAATCAGAAAGATTTCTTGGATGCTGTTTCTTCTTCTCCAGGAGGGTTGTCTGACAGCCACAGCAGAGATTCCATGAGAGCTTATTGGTTACTTAATCTTTCACAGGGCTTGGAGAAGTGAAAGCTTCCAGATATTGCAGACCTTGTGGGAGAGGTTTAGTATCTCCATGAATGGTTTCTGAGCATTCTTATCAAACACACCCTAGCAGATCTCATCAGCTACAGCAGCCAGAGTAGCAGAATAGCTATCATATGGGCTTGAATGGGTGGGACTAGAAACAGAGTGTTTTGACGCTAACTTTTGCTTCATGAATTTTACTTCAGTTTGATGTGGAAAAAAATTGTGCTAAATAAGGGAGTATATTCAATTACAGATGTATTTAACCAACAACTAAGATACATTTTTGTATTGACAGGACACTTTCACCTCAATCTTCAAAATAAGATAAATGTAAAATTTGCTTCAAGTACTTTAAAACCTGCTGACTAATGAGTGTTTAAAACACACCTTTCTCTCTCATGCAGGCAGAGTTTTGCATTAGATATCATGAATGTAAAACATGCTTTTCCCTTAGTATCAGACAGGCTGCATTGATGGCTCTGGTTGTATATAGGTTTGCCAGCAGCTGAAGGTTTGGGAGGTTGAACTTTCCTCCCAGTGCACATGGAAAGCAAATCCCATCTTCCCAATGGAAGGATCAGGCAGAAATTCCTTAAGCACAAACTCACAAAATACCTTGTGCAGAAATAATCCACAGAGATGGCTGTTTGGGTCTTGCTGCATTCTTAGCTAGTCAATCACAACAGCGCCAAAGATTTCTTGCCAGCTCCCACATGCTTCTCTGACACAGCTTCTTTCACATTCTTGCTCAGTTTCCTCTTATCTGCTATTGAAGGGAAAAAAAAAAAAGGAAAGAAAAGAAGAATGAAAAATCCTCTATATTTACTTAAGTAACATTAAAGCAAGTATGGAAAATGTTGAGTCTGGACAGCAGCACAAGCAAGAATATTTCAGGCTGTGGGGAAGCCTCAGCAGTTCTCAGTGAATCTCACTGAGATTCACTCCTCCTTTTCTAGTTCCTCAGAAGTCCTCTGCCACAGTAGCAATGGATCAGAGGTGTAATTAAATCTATATTCTAAACATAATTTTATAGACTTAGACTTGTTTGTTAATTTTTAATTATCATTCCAAGTAGCAGCTGAATTACTCTTGACTATTTTCCACCCTATGATCACCTCATGCTTTGTAGATTCTGTTGCTGTGAGCCTGGCAGAAAAAGACATCAGTTCAGATTTCTTCTATTGGTTTGAGAGTAGATTACCTTTATTCAATTTCATAAAAAGTTTTTCGAAAGCTGTGGTGTGATTTAATCTGGTATGAGAGCTCTTGGGAGCCACCTCTGATGTTGAGAGATTTTCCTCCTGCCCCTTGCAAATGCTAGTGGTCAGCGCTCAGGTATTTCTCCATCTTGGCCCTGCTGCTCCACTGACAGATGGCAGAGAAAGCTCATCCCAAGCATGGTGTCTCAGATGGCTGGAACTGGTCCACTGAGGTGCATTCCAGGGTGATGGAATGCTTCCCTACAAGGAAGATGAGGATAGAAAGGGTGGGCCTGGAAGATGTGATCATTACAATCTCAAAGCCATGCACACAAAGCTTTCAGTGCCCCAAGATATACATCAACTCTTGCTCTTGGAATGAATGACCCCTTCAGGGAATGATGTTGTAGAGGAGGGATATGAAGTGTGAGGGTCTGGGCTGGCCAAGGCATGGGCTCATGATATGGATGCTTTTGCAACATTAGTATATGCCTGTTTTCTTGCCAGCTTGGCAGAGTGCCAGAATCTGGCCCTAAATATTTAATGAAATCATTGAGATTTATAATTAGAAAAAGCAGAAAAGAAAATAGGAAAGGGAGGAGGGAAAAGGAAGAGAGAAAATTGTACAAAAGGCATCTGATTAAGCTAGTGATAATTACTGATATTGTTCCTCTCCAAGCCAGGATCACACTTCAAAATAAAAAGTGGAAGATAATTTTGTTAATAATTTTAATCAGCTTCCTTTTCATGTAGGATCTGAGAACACTAATAGACAGTTTTCCAAAAGACAGATGATTTGTAACACCATCAACTCAGTAACTGAAACAAGACACCTATTCTATCTCTCATTTGTCTGTAGTAACGGGTTCCTCTAGAGAAGGAACAATAGACAGAGATTGAAAAGCCTTGATTTGACCTAAATGAAAGATATTCTTTGCTAGCAGATGCTTTATCCTGTAGTCTATTTTTTCTCTCTCTCCCCAATGGGTTTTACAGCCATGTTGTCCTCTTGTTTTCAGTCTTTGTTTCCTTTCTTGCTACCAGGTTGAAGCCTGGCTGGCTTAAGCAGCCCAGGGTATTCTGTGAGAGGAATTTGCTCTGGTTTCCTTGGCAACAGGAGCCACAAAAAGCTCAGTAAGGCACATTTTTGAGCAAGTTTTTTGTTTTGTTTTGTTTTCCTTTTAGCTGTTCTCATCTAGGCATCAAGGAGAGAGGAGCTGGTTAGGTTCAGATTAATCAGGTAAACTGCAGTGAAAGGACAAGGGCAAGTATTTGGCTTATTCCTGAATCTGGCAAACAATGCAAAGCTGACACTGCTGTTAATGTCACTGCTGTTTGCCTCCCAAGTATCAATAATCTTTATGCCTAACGAGATTTGATACAAGAATAATTACAATGCAATCCACATAATTTCATTGAACTTTTACATAGGAACTAATGGCTCCTATTTTTAAAGGCTACATGCCTCATATGAGTGGGCCTTTCTATGTAATTGCTTCCTGCCACTGTTTTCTTTTATTGAGAAAAAGTCATGTAATGCCCTTGCAGATGTGCTACCAGCTTGGCGTAAACATGGTGCTCTAAATCATGCGTAGTACAATAAATCATATGCCTGCCATTACTTTAATGCTTTGCAAATCTTTGCATTTGTGTTTTTTTTCTCTGGAGTTGGAGGAAACACAGTAGGAAGCAACGTTGTGAAATCCTGAAGAATTTCATTGTCAGTAGAGCTGCTTGAGAAATTACCCTCCTCCTTCTTTTATTTTTGCTATTGCTTTTTTCAGAATGGTTCGGCCCAAAAGGAAACATTTTGTTTAAAATTTTGTTTGAGAGAATTTTTCATTGAGAACCTAAATGTTAATTTTTCTCATTGGAAGTCCCAAAGTGAAATGCCTTCTATTTTTTTCCCTCTTATTTCCTTTTTTTTTCTTATTTTATTTTTTTTCCTTTCTTTTTTTTTTATTATTCTTTTATGTTTTCCTTCTCTTTTTTCTTTTTTTTTTCTTATTTTAGTTTTTTTCCTTTATTTTTTTTTAATTCTTTTATTTTTTCCTTCTCTTTTTTTTTCTTTTCTTTTTTTTAATTACTTTCTTTCTTTTTTTTTTCTTCCCCTCCCCTTTCACTTCATTTTTCAATGCAGGCACCTTGGGGAAAAAAACCCAGAGAAATACAAAACAAATTCAGCCAGAGGTAGATCCTAGGTGCAAAAAGTGTTTTCTCTCTCTCTTCCTCCTGCTGCCACCTCCCAGCAATTTCTCCAATTTCTGCTATAGCAAGTTTTGGAAATCAATGTTATTCTAGTTATTAAATGCAGTGTGGAATATTAGCTGTTATTCTCCTCTTTCAGCCATATGTGAGTTTGTTTTTGAGGTTCTAAAAGATAATCCTTCCTTTTTTTTTGGGGGGGGGGGGAGGGGTGCAGAATTGAAAACTTTCTGAAATGAGATCCTTCTGTGTAAACTTTCCATTGCTGGTGTCAGCCAGAAGCAGTATTTTTTAGGTTTGTATTGAAAGCATGAGCAAAATTTTGTCCATCTTTCTAGAGGCTTTCAGTGTTTACAAGCAGAAGAATAATAAAATAATAAACCACCCCAACTTTCCCTTTAAATTCTCATTAGACCCATTTTATGTGACACTAATGCAAAAACTCTGGCTTTATAGAATACAGTCTGTGCTTTTCCATCTCAGAGTGCAAGGAGTGGGAGACAAAATAACTTCTTTCTTGGCTCCTCAGTGGAACCTGATTGTTTTCAGCTAGTCCGAATTCTTCAGTGTTTTAGGAGGCTTACTAATATTATCTCATTATACAACTGGAAACACTACTGAATCTGTTAACTGATTCATGCCTCACAGAGCATCCCACCACTGAACATAATTCCAAGGTCATATTACTTCCTAGCATCTTCTTGCTATAGATAAGGAGAGGTGGGCTTCACAGTTATTAGAATCATAAAATCACAGAATAGTTAGGGTTAGAAGGGACCTCAAGGATCATCTGCTTCCAACTCCCTGCCATGGGCAGGGTCACCTCGCACTAGATCAGGTTGTTCAGAGCCACATGCAACCTGGCCTTAAAAACCTCCAGGGATGAGGCTTCCACCACCTCCATGGGCAGCCTGTTCCGGTATTTCACCACCTTCATAGTGAAGAATGTCTTCCTAACATCCAGTCTGAATCTACCCCTTTCTATTATTTTTCCATTGCCCCTAGTCCTATCACTCCCTGACACCCCAAAAGTCCCTCCCCAGCTTTCTTGTAGGCACCCTTCAGATACTGGAAGGCCACAAGAAGATCTCCTTCACAAGATCTCTTCTCCAGACTGCACAGCCCCAACCCTCTCAGTTTGTCTCCATAGGAGATGTGCTGCAGTCCTCTGATCATCCTCATGGCCCTGCTCTGGACACACTCCAGCACCTCCAGATCCTTCCTGTAATAAGGACTCCAGAACTGGACACAGTACTCCAGGTGGGGTCTCACCAGAGAAGAGTAGAGCTGGAGAATCATCTCCCTTGACCTGCTGGCTGTGCTTCTCTTGATGCAACCCAGCATGTGATTAGGAGACTGTACCACAAATTTACTGTGTGGCTAATAATAGTAGGCATTCACAGTTATATAATTGTTATTTTGCTATCTGTTTTTCTAATGATCAGTTATCCAAATGGGGAAAAAAAAAAGGTATATTTTGTAGTTGCTCAGTCATAACTTGATTACAATTCATTCAGCAGCAGGCATCATTTAGATCATACCCAAGTGCATGCATACAACAAATATTTTTATTGCATATCAGATCCCTGTCCTGGTAGTATTTGCTGGACTTAAAAACTGAACTGCCTCAGGTTCAGAGCTTGATACATCCTAGTAAGGAGACTCGATTAAAATGAATACTTCTCACTGACGCAGAGGCTTAACAGATTAATGAATTAGTCTGTAATACCTTCTCCTTCTAAGCGCTTGTTCAAGTTTTGCTGCTGTTACTTTGATTAGCACTATCTCCTCTGGTGCTGAGCCAGGCAATTTTGTATATTGACTGTGCTAGCATTTCTTACTGCTGTGAAAGAAGCAGGGGAAAAAAAATCCTGCCCTATAAAGTCCGTATTGATCCAAAAGCAAAATTGTAAACATAGCCAAAAGAGCTGTATTCTGAAAGGAAAAAGCATTTTTAATGGTGTGGAACAACTGATGTTGTATCCAGCCCATCTTTCTTCTTCTAAATATAAAGCACTGCTAGTATGTTGTTGAATATACTTTATATCAGTAATAGCCCTCTGAAACTCGTTTGTTTTGTGGCATTATTGATATTACAAACCATAGTGGTTTATATTATTAACTGCCCTCTGTTTACCTCAGATTGTTAATCAGAGAGCTAGCCATTAAGTGCTGGCACTACATGATTTCTCTAGGATTATTGCTAACATTTCTGCTGCAGTCAGGAGGCTTTTTCTGGCTTAGCTCAGCAAGGAGGAAGTCTGTAGCTGATCAAATGTGCTCCTGCATGCAAGTGTCACAGCAGCTGATGGAAATTAATATGAAAGGCAAAATCTAATACAAAAAAACATTATTTTAAACCCACCCTCCAAATCAATGCTAAATATTGGAAGGAAAACCAGGATTCTAGAGCACACAGCTCTTACTGTGACTGACCTACTCACAATTATAAATGGCAAGCTGGGAGATATAACATCCCATTCTGCCTCACTTGAATTGTCATCTTTAATTAAAGAAGTTCTATGTCATGGATGACATTTCTCAAAGAAATGTTTCTCAGAGTCTTGGGGAGGGGAGGGAGAGGAAGCCTGGGAGCAGTGTTTTTGGCTGTTTTCCCCATACAGATTTAAGTGGTCAGTGCTGCAGCATTTAGAGATTGGGCCAAAAAAATTTGGGAGGGCAAAAGAAATGGCACTGTATATCAAAAGAGCAAGTGTATTGCAGAGCTGCTGCATGGCCCTGTGCTGCTGCTAGTCCCAGGGGCTGTGTGGATCTGAGGGGTTTTTGGCATTGCAGCCTCTCTGACTGGAAGGAAATAAATTTCTCTGGCTTCCAGGGAAGAGAGGCAAACTTTTGATAAGACTGTGGTTTCTTTCCTGCCCTTTCCCCCTCCTCCTTTTATAGGAAGGGCCAGCAAAGCCTTGAATAAAAAGCGCAGAAAGAGGCCCATAGGATACTGTTGATGAGGCTTTATTTTCTCTGTTTTATTAATTTCATCTACTTTCACAGGGCTTTAGAACTCAAAAGATATTGCTTCATAGCTGTATTGGTTTCCAACTATATTACAGCAGTAGTTCAACACTTCTACTTCTTTATTTCTAGTTCATGTGTTCTGATCCCATCACTCACCTGTTGTGGAGATAACTATATTTAATGCCTGTCTTATCATAGTCTACTTCCCCTGCATTGCTTAATATAGTTCTCCAGCTTGTCATCATATTTCCTATCTCCTGCCACCAGTATTTGAACAGTCTTTACTTCTCATCAGTTTCAAATCCATCAGCTAGAAATGGAAGGTGTTGACAACATTTTCATTTATCCTCTCAAAGAATATTAATTCTTTTGGTAAACTGATTTGTTTCAAAAGCATGCTGTTGGAAAACAAGTTTTTGTACATCTAGAACTTGTCTTTAATTTTCTTTTCACTGTTCTTTTTTCTGGTTAAGTCATTCTCTTGGGCAATGCAATCAAATAAAATTGGAAATAAAATAAATCACACTGGAGATAAAATCACTTCTGTAGATCTCATTTGGTCTCCAAAAGGATCAGTCAGTCAGTGGCAATATTTTTTTTCAGTTTGCTGTTGATTTTAGAAAATAGCACCTACTACAACCTTCTAAAACACTACAGAAAATAATGTTTATTCACAGTCCAAAATACCAAGCATCAGTACACTTTATATTTGCTATTCATGTTGTGAATCTTGAGTATATTTCTGAAAGGTGTAGGGTGCTAAAATAGAGGCACTTTAAAGTTAAGGACCTTATCAGTACAATTTTCCCTTCTATGTACCTGTTCTGCCAAGCTCAGGTCATGTCTGACATTTATCTGCTTCTGCTCCAGCAGATTTCTGTTATGTTCATTCCTGTAATTTTCAGCTTATTTTCATATCCATTTTTTCACTGACCTGATTTCAGAACATATTTAAGCCCAAGCTTAGTCTCCTTAGCCAGTGTTCAGAAGTTAGATGTCTCTGTAAGTGCACTTTAAAGCACAGTTTTGCTTATGTGGCATTTCTTTATCATTGCTTTGATGTTTCTCTTAGGCAGAAACAAGCAGAAAGCCTCAGCTCATGAGACATCAGTTCCTATTTTGCTGATCTGAATAGCTTGGATAATTTTCATAAACTCCGAATGTTTATCCAAAGTGAACTTTTAATCCAGTTTAGTTTATTTTGTGTTGTTCTGTGTCATCCTCCTGATTTTGAGATTCTTTTTGACATTCACAATAAAGTGTGTTTGCCTGATGGAAACATTGGGAAATTTAAATTCTGTTTTCAATTAGAGATAAACAGAAATCAACCCTCTTGACCTCAACAGTTCTAAATTTTGAGGAAACTGAGATGAGAGTCAGTGTCAGGAGATCTCTCTTTCTTTTTGCAATCTCTGTAAATTCTGGATGAACTTTGTTGTGCAAATCATACAACCCTGCTTTTCAAAGTGATAATTGACAGTGTGGTTCTTATGAGTAGAAATGAGACAGACAAATTCAGGGTGAGAGGTGAAAAAGAGCTTTTTTTGTATCATCTGCTCAAAATTCGCTGATTTTAAACCTGTGGAGTTTGATTATAACTGAAAATATTGCCTGTGAATTTTCAGCTTGCATCTTTTCTGAAATGTTTCATGTGAAAGGAATGGAAGATAGATGATGTCCCTCAAACAAGGAGGTAATTGTGTAGCACAGACTCATTAACATAGTCAAAAGAGCTTTGAAATTGTTTCAAGAGCCCACAGGGCAGAAGTCCAAGGGCAAGGTAAAATCGAAACAGCAACAATAACAATTATTGATCTAATCATAGATGGAGTCTCAAAAATGAGCAGAAATTAGAAATACTGCTGCAGGGGCATGAATGAAACTAGCAGGGGAACCTGCTGGGAATCTGTGCAGAGGATGTAAAGATTCAATGGTTTGAGGATTGAAATGATGACATAAAGTCACAGACGATGAAACATAGCACTACACCGGAATGCTGGGTGCAGAAGAGTGCAGCTTGTATGTAAGTCAAGGCAGACCGAAAAAATAAAGATTAGGTTCTACTAAATACATCAAGGATAGTTATGGTTGTAGAATCAGGTGCTTGTTTAAACATTTCCCAGCTATATTCTTCTCTGGGGTTTGTGCTTCTGTGAGTTCAACTTAGACCTTAGGATTTAAAATTTTTTTTTCAAGAATAAAATTCATATGCTTGTTTTTCTAAAACCATGAACTTGATGTCTTTTTTCTTTTCTTTTCCTTTCTTTTCTTTTCCTTTCTTTTCTTTTCCTTTCTTTTCTTTTCCTTTCTTTTCTTTTCTTTTCTTTTCTTTTCTTTTCTTTTCTTTTCTTTTCTTTTCTTTTCTTTTCTTTTCTTTTCTTTTCTTTTCTTTTCTTTTCTTTTCTTTTCTTTTCTTTTCTTTTCTTTTCTTTTCTCTTTTCTTTTTTCTTTTCTTGTCTTGTCTTGTCTTGTCTTTTCTTTTTTCTTCTTTTCTTGTCTTGTCTTGTCTTGTCTTTTTTCTTCTTTTCTTTTCTTTTTTTTCTTTTCTTCTTTTCCTTTTCTTTCTTTTTTTTTTCTCTTCTCTTCTCTTCTCTTCTCTTCTCTTCTCTTCTCTTCTCTTCTCTTCTCTTCTCTTCTCTCCTCTTCTCTTCTCTTCTTCTCCTCTCTTCTCTTCTTCTCCTCTCCTCTCTTCTCTTCTCTTCTCTTCTCTTCTCTTCTCTTCTCTTCTCTTCTCTTCTCTTCTCTTCTCTTCTCTTCTCTTCTCTTCTCTTCTCTTCTCTTCTCTTCTCTTCTCTTCTCTTCTCTTCTCTTCTCTTCTCTTCTCTTCTCTTCTCTTCTCTTCTCTTTTCTCTTTTTCTTTCTCTTTTTCTTTTTCTTATTCTTTTTCCACAAATAATTCCATCAACCCCATGAGGTAAACAATTGAACTGTTTTGATTTGATCCAGTAGAGGGCAATGACACCTATACACAATAGCTATTTCATCCACCATGAATAAACACTCTTAAAGATACAGTGAGTATAATCACACCACCCTCCTTTTAACCTTTCAGACATCAGGTTAATTAGGCAGAACTCCAGTTCATACACATATTGTCCCAAGGGAACACGTTATTGTATATTTTTCCTTTTTGATGTACAGCTGCAGTATTAAGCTAGGTATGATTTACATATATGATGCGATAATTAGGCCTAGGAGCTAGGATGAACCCATATACTGTGGGTAACTGGTTTAGCTTGAATAAGATAAGCTTGAAGATATTACATGAAGATCATCTTTATGATTGAAAACATGATAAATATTGCATATTACTGGAAATGTCACCCTTTGGCTGTGCTGGTGGCAGCCTCAAACATCTAATTCTCTCCAGTGACGGTTTACTCTATTTAGATGTGTGTGTGTGTGTAATTATTATTTACCATTCATTTAGCATAGGCTGTCTCCTAAGGAATTTACCATCTAATTTAGTCACAGAAAGGTGAGCATTAGGTAAGAACTATTTGAAGGAAGGCATATAGGAAGGATTTGTCTCAGTAGGTCATAAACTGCATTTTGGAAACATCTCCTTTAATATTTCAAAAGCATCTACCTGTATGCATTCAAATAGAGCCACTTCCTATTCTCTTTGTTGATATTGGCTAGGTGCATTCTCTATAGACTATAGTTATTAGTTATTATTTTAAAGACAATATACAAGACATCTCCATAATTCAAGGTACATTTTCTGATTAAAATCATGGGTCTCTAATACAGCCTCATTTCGTCTTTCCTTGCAGTGTTAAATCCGAGACATATTGCAAGCTTATTAGAGTAGATCCTTTGTTTGGAAGCTATTTATAGAACAGTATCCTCTACCATACCTTAAAGTGAGTAATTAGGGTAGTTTATGTAATTTATATTGAAACTGTAAGGTAGTTATGAAGAGATTTCATATAGGAAGCAAAGAGTTCATCCAAATTCTTAAAGGTGTACTATTCTCTATTGATTGTGGTGTTTACGTGATGATATACATTCATTCAAGCTCTGTGTTAAGAAGCTTGTACTGCATTCCAGCACAATGACTGGACTAATAAGCTTAGGATGCCTTGTTACTGAATGCACACTGTTGATGAGCATGCTTACCTCTCTACAGAAACAGTTAAAGGACAAAGTAGCCAACCTGAAGAAGTTGGAATCTAATATTAGATGCAGATGATGATCAGTTTGGGGCAAGGGATTAGGCAGATGAGGCATGGGGGAAAGTTTAGAGAGACTGTCGTCAAGAATCTGATTATTTGATCACTCATTCTAATCATGTGCATGTATTGACACTTCTTGGTAAATAAAATATTGTACCTGGGAGGGATCTTCTGTGGTTTCAGTTGGAATAGGTTTAGATGAAGCATTTGAAGAAAGTCAGATTCTGGAAGAACAGAATTAACAGTACAAGGTGAAGATGAGAGATATCGGAGGAGGTAGTAATTAATAGGGTATCAAGACTGGCATCATTTGCAAAGCAGAAGGAAAATGGAATAGTAATATGAATGAAGACAAAATAAATAGTCTATGAGTTTGCCTTTCTAAAATTCATTCTCAGGTTGCCATTGGCGCTAGGACAAACCTGCTTTCCCCCAGAGTTTGCATCTAAATCCTTATTTTAATGTTGAGAAACAGAGGAATATAGGTGCATTTTAGCTGAGAATAGTTCAATGAAAAATTATTTGGCATACTTAATAAGTACTTCCCTATTATTAGCTGTGTAACATTTTTATTGTTATTCAAGCAACTTGAGACTTTGCTGGTGGTGGTGTTTTATTTTCCTTGTGCTTCTGCTATGAGTACGTTGAGGTCACTTCTGATCAGTGTCTGGAAGGTTGAAGATGCCTGTGAAACCCAGTTTCTAGAGTAGCCTGCTTTTTTTGAAATGGATAATATATACTTTCATGTTTAAAATAGAAATGAGTCAAGTAAATCATATGTTTGCTATTTACAGAAACCTTTTTAAAGGTTTGTAGCTTTTTTTTCCTTTTTTTCCTTTTTTTTTTTTTGTGTGTGTGTGCTGTCTAAAGTTATATTAGAAAGAATTTCCACACAGCTTCTGCAAATCTGACTAAAATCTGTAATGTCGCATCTAAATTTATCATGAGTTTTTAACTGTTTCATCAAAATCCAGATATATTTTTAACAATG
This sequence comes from Dryobates pubescens, assembly GCF_014839835.1. Classification (NCBI taxonomy): domain Eukaryota; kingdom Metazoa; phylum Chordata; class Aves; order Piciformes; family Picidae; genus Dryobates; species Dryobates pubescens. The sequence goes on along the minus strand of NC_071625.1, from coordinate 12,465,323 downwards.
AAAACTACTATGACATGGGATTCAAGGTGCTTTAAGAAATCAACAGATGCGCTGGAAGGTGTCCAGAGAAGGGCCATGAGGATGAGCAGGGGGCTGGAGCTCCTCTCCTATGAGGACAGACTGAGGGAGTTGGGGCTATTCACTCTGGAGAAGGCTCCAAGGAGACCTAATTGTGGACTTGCAGTATCTGAAGGGGGCTACAAGAAAACTGGGGAGGGACTTTTTAGGGTGTCAGAGAGTGATAGGACTAGGGGGAATGGAGAAAAACTACAAGTGAGTAGATTCAGATTGGATGTTAGGAAGAAGTTCTTCATGATGAGGGTGTTGAGAGACTGGAATAGGTTGCCCAGGGAGGTGGTGGAAACCTCATCGCGGGAGCTTTTTTAGGCCAGGCTGGATGTGGCTCTGAGCAATTTGATCTAGTGTGAGGGGTCCCTGCCCATGGCAGGGGGGTTGGAACTGGATGATCCTTGAGGTCCCTTCCAACCCTAACAATTCTGATTCTATGATTTATGAATTCAAGTTGCTTTGAGTGTACCTATAGGGCTCTTCAAACCCCAGCCATTGGAAAAAGTCCATAATGTTCCACAACATGACTGTGATTCGTAATTTAGAGGATGATAGATTCTTGACTATAGAGTGCTCCAGCCCAGATGCAAACAGGCTGGCTTTTGTGTCTTGCTGAATATCACACACTGGGATGAGTTAGTCATGTCTAGATACACAAAATTATGGCAGCTGAGATGTACTCCATTTTCTCCAAATTAGATATTGTTCTTCAGATTTCAGCATAGTGTCCTGCCAATATACCAAGCCTGGTTGTCTCTGATTTAAGTAGTGACATACTGAAAACCTTGTGGGCTTGTGATAATGACAACATTGGGTTTTTGGCACACTGGGTTTGCTTTTGTTCTTATTTTAGCATGCATTTTTTTGTGTCATGACTGCATATATTTCTTTTTGGAGTAGGTGTGGAGCAGCTCTAAGCGTCTTAATGTGCCGAGATGTGAAATATGTTCTAGAAATAGTATTTTGAGTCATGGTTTTCGTGTTTTAGAATGAAAATTAGTTTATTGGTTTTATTTAGACGTGTAGAGTTAGTGATAATACAAAGTTTGCTTCATGTTGGGTGGATGAGATTTTACATTTTCTTAATATAGTCATCTTGCTCTGTCAATCCAAATACTGTGTGGGACATATTGACTAGATTTGTTATTTCTCATCTATCTTTAGGCTTTGACAGATTACAGTATGAGATAAATGTCATGGAGCAAAAAGGGTACAGCCTGTCCTAGCTCAGTTTATACCTTTTCATGTTTCTTCTGGGAAACATCCCTATTGTCTCAAATGCCATCCTATATGCCTTCCAGTTTTGGAAACTCCATTCTCTTTGTTTTGCTGTGCATTAAGACTTCCAAAGGCATGGCTTGGATTTCTGTCTTGGTAAGACAAATATTGAATTCAGATTTTTCTAAGTAAAAACCCCTTAAAATGTATTTATTTGTATGTTTAAATAAACACAGATTTTGTTAATCTTCTGGGATTTTGGTTTTTATTTGCAAAATTTGTACAACTGAACCTTCATGCAAAATGCCAAAATATGTGACTCTCTTAAAAATTATTAGTTTTTTATAAATCTATAAAACTTTTTGTTATAAACTTTATTAACAAAAGCAGTAGTTAACAGATATAAAAATAAGCAAGTTACATAACCATGGCAGGCTTCTGCAGTCTTTAGTTTTTCCCCACAAATGACATACACAACATTCTTGGCTGGAGCCTTATTCAAAACACATTTCAAAGACACAACTGTAAAACATTAGATCCTTCCAAAGAGCAAATTGACTAATGGGAAGAAACAAGACAGACCTGCTATGCAATGCTGAAAAAGTCTCCACCTAACACAAATCTTAGTTTCCAAGAAAGTTACCAGCTATGTAAATCAAGAAAAGACAATTCTCTTGAATTCTCTTGGTAACTTAGGACAACCACAAATAGCTTTATGCATTCTTATGTTCCTGTTGATAACCTTCCTTTTATTTATCACATTCTCATGAGTGTCTTCCTGAGACAGGGTTAAAACCTGACTGGATGTCCAGGCCCAAAGAGTGGTGGTGAACAGAGGTAAAGCTGGTTGGTGGATCGTCACTATTGATGCTCTCCAGGGCTTACTTTTGAATCCAGTCTTGTAAAATACTTTTATCAGTGATCTGCATGAGGGGATTGAGTGCAGCCTCAGTAAATTTGCAGACAACACCCAGTTGGGCAGGAGTGCTCAAAGGTAGGAAGACTCTGCAGAGGTATCTGGATAGGCTGGATCAATGGGTCAAGGTCAGTTGTATGAGGTTAAACAAAGCCAAGTGCTAGGTTCTGCACTTGGGTTGCAGGGATATCGTGCAATGCTACAGGCCCAGGGGAGAGTGGAAAGTTATCCAGCAGAAAAAGATCTCAGGGTACTGTTTGACAGCTGGCTGAACATAAGACAGAAATGGATTCAGATGGCCAAGAAGGCCAACTGCATCCTGGCTTGTATCAGAAATACTGTGGCCAAAAGCAGTAGAACAGTGGTTGTGTCCCTTTACTCAGAGTGATGAGGCTGCATCTCAGATGCTTTGTTTGGTTTTGGGCCCCTCACTACAAGAAAGACATGGAGTTGCTGGACTGTGTCCAGAGAAGGGCCTGACAAACAGGTCTTACATGGAGCAGCTGAGGGAGCTGGAATCATTTAGTCCAGAGACAGGAGACTGAATCTCATTGCTCTCTATGACTGCCTGTAGTGAGGTGGGGTTTGGTCTCCTCTCCCTAGAACGAAGAGATAGAACAAAAGGGAATTGTGCCAGGAAAGGTTTAGATTGGATATCAGGAGTAATTTCTTCACTCAAAGAGTGGTTAGGCATTAAAATAGACTGCCCGGGGAGCTAACGGAAGTGCTATCCTTGGAGGTGTTCAAAAACCATGTAGACGTGGCACTTTGGGACACGGTTTAATGGCCATAGTGGTGTCAGATCAATGTTTGGACTCAATGATCTTAGAAGTTTCTTTCAGCTGAAACTATTCTATGATTCCATGACATCAGAGAAGATCATAGGCAACCTAAAATTTGACTGCTATATAAAGACATGGTTATACTTCTTGTCTAAAGATCACGTTCACACCCAAGAATACTGACAAACTGATGTTCTAGCATGAGGCAGATCACCAGTTACTTAGGTTTCAAAGCCTTCATGGTTACTTTAGATATGTAAATGTATGTAGATCTGTATAAATATTGGTGGATGCGTATTAACACAGAGTTGAAACAGCCTTTATAATAATTCCTAATTTATCCTTTTTTTTCTGCCAAGCTTGTTATTTTTAAAACTTTTTTGACAGAGTTCATAAAAATGACATTCAAGGAAAGGAGAAGAACTCACATATCAACCAGTTGAACAGAATATTTAACCTTCTCTACTTCTCCTCTTCTTTCAAATATATCAGACCTTTCATTTGAACTTAATTAGTTTTTTGCATTTTTAATTACAGTGCGCTCTGGCTAGAGTTCCTAAGCATTTTCTGGACAGATCAATTCTGGGCAGGAAGATTTTCAAGGGAAGCCTAGGTATTAAAGCAAGATTGGTGTCTTGGTCAATAATAATCATCACTTTAAGTGAATATTGAACTTCTGCCACAAGAAGGCAATTAAGGGAATACTGTGCTACCATCTTTGTACTTATATCCCTTTACATCTGCATGACCACTAAAAGTAAAAGTTGGGATGAACTGAGCCCAACTCAGGCACTCTTCAAACTGGGTAGCTGCATTTGACTTAAATTTATACTGAAATGTTGTTTAAATGCAGTTGGGTGTATTTGCTTCTCCTACATGACATTAAGACCCACTTCTGTAAAAAGCAGAAGATAGATGAAATATTGATGAATGCCACAGAATCATCACAATATTCTGTTAGAATCACAGAAGAGTTTGGCCTTTGCCTGATCAGCCACATTCTTTCTTTGGATGTGGTAGTACACAGTGATGCAAATTTTCAGTGGATCACAAGAATAAAAGCCACCTTGTGATTATCATGCTATCCTAATGATTCTTTCTGCTCACAAGGAGACAATTAATAACAGTAGGCCATGTGGAACACCATGCTGGGAAGATGTGTTAATGGAAAATTTCACAAGTCTTAAAAGTTTTTTTATGTTTACTTTTGGGATGGGATGGAAGAAGACACGAAACAGGGGAGTATTGTGAAGAAAAAAGGCTTTCCATTAAGTCAACTGCTTTAAATGTATTTGAATCTTATCAGACATAAGATTGTACAGGAACTAGTATTAAATGGCCTTTGGATTTGTTTCTGCCAGATGAAAATGTTATGTGTTGTTTCTTGAAATGTTTTGTTTGTGGTGGTGAAATTGTGTAAAAGAAATACTCCTCAGATACACACTGGAATTTATTCTAAAAATTAGTTCTGTTTAGATTTGAAGAGCTGGCTCCAGTCTATGTTAATCTGTGTTACTTAATTCCACAATCAACCTTTTTGGACTAAAATTATAAATAATAAGATAATCTGGCTGGTCTCCTTTTTTATTTTTTTTCCCCCATTGTGTGATGTTAAATGCTGAGATTAAAGAGGAAGATTAAGGTCGCCTCACATGCTCTAGGGCCACGCTGAGGCAATACAATAATTTGTTCACTTTTACATAGACAAGATCCATTTGAAAAAAATAATGAGAGAGAATGAAATCAGAATAAAAGGGAACAGCACAACTAATTTGTTCTAGGTGTTATCAATGGTTGAACCAGTTTTCTTAGCTGCAATAGACACTGAGGTAGTCCACAGCTCTTTTCTGATTATAAATGACATTAGATCAGAAAGAAATTCCAATTTTTGCATTGAATTTTTCTTCCCCTTTGTGACACAACTTGTTTCCTAGCATTTTCTTTATCCAAGAAAGAATCACTGATTTGTTACCTCTTTTAAGGTGAAGAATAATTGGTATTCATAAAATCATAGAATTATCACAGGGTTAGAAGGCACCTCAAGGATCATCTAGTTCCAAACCCTCTGCCATGGGCAGGGACCCTTCACACTAGATCAGGTTCCTCAGAGCCACATCCAGCCTGGCCTTAAAAACCTCCAGGGATGAAGCTTCCACCACCTCCCTGGGCAACCTGTTCCAGTGTCTCACCACCTTCATGGTGAAGAAGTATTCTATTCTATTCTATTCTATTCTATTCTATTCTATTCTATTCTATTCTATTCTATTCACCTGCATGCAGTAGACATTGCTGAGAAATGTTTGGAACTATGAGCCAGACAATTCATATAACCTGGTAATGAGCAAATAACAAGTTGTCTTTAAAAAAGACACTGCATCTTGAAAGAACAATTTACTAACAATTCTTAAATACATATTTCTATTCATGCTGAACTGTGTTGTTGACTTTGTGTAGATCAAGAAGGACAACCTAAAGCAGGTGCCTGATTTATAAACACCATGACCTTCTGGATGTCTTTGACAGTGGCAATCCTTCAGTGCAGAAGTAAAAATTGTCTGAAGCATCCCTGCATGTCCGTTCATGTTCGTTGGTGAACATTTCCTTTTCTTTCAAGGTTCATTTGTACCATACTCATCAGCATAGCATCTGATGTTCTTCCAGTAGTGCATTAGGCAACATGACAAATATCTGTCACATTTTGGTTCCCTCTTCCTCTCCCCAGGGGAGAAAGGCTAAATGAATATAGATGCACAGGAATAAATTCAGACCTGCTGTAAGTAATTGTGATTGCATTGATGTCAGTAGAGCTGCACCCTACTACTTTTGATTTGAAACTGGAACAGAGAGCCACATTGTTCTTTGGGAAACAAAAATAAACAGTATGTGAAGATGTTTCCAAACATTTCAATAATATTATCTAGGACAGATTCTGTCCCCAGTTAAAGCTGTACAGATCCATTCGAGTTAGACATTGCACAACTGTAAATGGAATCAGCCGTTTCGCATACGTACAGCTCACAAATGTCTGTGATTATTAGATACACATTTGTAGATGTACACAGATCAACATACAAAACTGCAACTTTGGCCTTCTGTCTTTTAACAAATAGACCAGTTTACTGAAACGCCTCTGGGTAAACCATTCTTTGCAGGTTTTGTGTATGGTTTGTATTGTTGATTGAAAGTAGAATATGTTTTTAAAAGCAATTTTGCAGGTCAGCTGTTTAGAATTTGCTGTGGCCTTATGAACAACATGTAAACCACTGAACACAGTTTGAGGATTTCTGAGGTAGATAGGATGTAACTTTCCTTCAATTCACATCTGGTTGTGTTAGAACTTCTTCCAGAATGAATGATCTACAAGCGGTTCATGCAGCACATAACGACCAACAATAGAGGTATTTCTAATTTATCCAAGGAAATGACCAATTGAAAATAAAGATCATCTTAACAAGAACTCTTTGAAGGTAAGATACTTATGGAAGCAAGTCAGTGTAAGTTACTATAAAGTAAGTCTGTAGGACTTCATTCTTGAGGGAATTTGGGCTATTCAGTCTGGAGAAGAAAAGGCTCCATGGAGACCTAATTGTGGCCTTCCAGTATCTGAAGGGGACCTACAAGAAAGCTGGGGAGGGACTTCTAGGGTATCAGGTAGTGATAGGACTAGGGGGAATGGCCTAGAATGGGTAGATTCAGTTTGGATCTTCAGAAGAAGTTCTTCACCATGAAGGTGGTGAGAGACTGGAACATGTTACCCAGGGAGGTAGAAGCCTCATCCCTGGAGGTTTTCAAGGTCAGGCTGGATGTGGCTTTGAGGAACCTGATCTAAGGTGAGGGGTCCCTGCCTATGGCAGGGGGGTTGGAGCTAGATGATCCTTGAGGTCCCTTCCAACCCTAACAATTCTATGATTCTGTGATTAGTACATGACTGGAGGCTTCCAGAAAATGATGAGTATGATGATGATGGCTTTACTTTGCTAAGATGAAGAAATCTGATTATGTTTTTTCATCACCCTTGTGTGAGTTTTCAACTGAATTGATGCACTAAATCAGATGTACTTTACAAATTAAGAAACAAACAAACAAACAGATTTTTACTTTACATGTAGTGTAACCAGTCAAGTTAAACTTTAAGATTTAGAAATATACAGTGCATAAATTCTGATTTTGGCCTAATTCTCTAGGAAAAAAAAAAAAAAGCAGGCAGTTTCTTTACTCTGTTCCTCTTCTTCCTCCTAGATTCATATACAATTCCTTCATCAAACCACATTCTGCCTTTTTATCACAATGATCTTGAAGCCAGTCAGAAGTGTCTCTCTGTCATAGAACTTTTGTCTTGAACAGTCACTCAGTCCATCAGAGGAGGAAGCTTCCCATCGCTTTTGCATCTGCAGAAATATTCTTAACATGATTCTGGTTGTTGAGGAGAGGTCTGTTTTGGTTTGGGCCAAAGCATGCTTGAAAATCGCTGTTAGCACTGTGGATAGTGGAGTCAAGATCTATTGACCAGAGCTTCCCAGCTCTTAAATGCAAAAGGATGCTGTTATGCTCCATCTCTATATTATAGTAAAGCCCAACTGCATTATACTCTTTCTGCTTCCTCTCCAGGTTTCAGAAACCCAGGAGCATGGTATGGAGAGTGCTACCCCCAGAGGTTCTGAATGATAGGGATTTATTATGGGTAGGCTTAGCCACAGATCTAATTCAATTTTCACTGCAGTAAGTGAGAATTTCTATAATTTTCAAGGCATTTATTTTATGAATGGCACTAATTTAGCTAGATGCAACTGGAACACAAAAACATAGTTTATTCATAACACTTATGACACAAAGAATTCATGAGCTCCAAGGTCCATTCCTGAGGATGACTTCCTATGGAGATTCAAAAGATTTCTGTGGAGATCTTTTGCAAGAGAAGGACAAATTTGGTTGGGTTTTTTTGTTTTTCAGAGGAATACTACATGGACTGACTATGAATGTCTCTGGGTTGGAGAAGAACAAGACTAATGTTATGATTGCTGACTTTTGCTGACATCTTCACTCTGGGTGATTCGCAAGTTATATGTGCCTGAATCAAAGTTCTTGAGGTTATCTTTTCAAGATTAATGATGCCATGTTTTCCAGAGACAGAAATCTGTCACACTCTTCCTTCACACATACACTTAGATGGCCAAAGTTTCTTTTTTTTGCCTAATATGCTTTTGGTTACCTACCATGGAGGAATTCTTTGAATCCTATGTTGACCTATTATTGATCATAGGGGGTGGTCCTTTCTCCAGATTCTGGCTCTAGTTCTCTTAGCTGGGAGCAATTCTTAATAAAACTGAAACAATAAATATCTTATATCTACATAACACTTGAATCCAAAAACAGTTTAAAAAGCAAGGATGAATTCATTTACCACTGAAATGCCAGCCACCTCTGGGGTGGAACACATGGTTCTTATTTTCACAGAGCTAAGCAGCTGTTTAACAGTACAAAACAACAGTACATTTTAGTTTAAGTCATGAAATGAAGAATAATCCTGTATCCAATTGAAATGTAAGATTAAACTTAGATGGGGGGGAAATAATTACACAAATTGGTAAAATGATCAGAACACAAAGACTAAACCCACCACTCTGGCACAGTAGGCCACAAAACACTAAGGACTGAGTGTGGTAAAGAACATAATTTTTCATTACATCTAAGAGCTGTTATCTTCAGACGGATTCTTTGTTGTCTTTTTTCCCCAGCAGTGCAATTTCTTGTTAAAAATTCTGGGTCCATCAATACCCAGTCTTTCTGTGGAAAGTTATTTAGGCAGGAAAGGTTGTTTTGGAGTCTACTGTGGAATTTCTGCTCAAAAAGAGATTGAGTCAGAACCACTAGTAACCTGACTGCTATGCACATCTCCCAGGATGTGGTATGATGAAATTCAAATCCCTGTTTAGATTACTTCAGAGCATAGACTTGGACATGGGTTTCCTAAGTCCCAGAGGAAGGTCCTAAGTTACTGGACTTGCAGCTATTCCGATCATGTTTTCTTCTTATTTTCCCATGGAAAAAATACAAAAAATACAAAAAAAAAAAAAAAATTTAAAAAATTTTTGAAAGGTCTTGGGTTTGGCTCAGTGTAGAATGTGAATTTTGCAATTTCAAAAACTTTCCTGGAACAGGGAAGTTATTTTCCACCAAGTTTACCTCCTGCTGCAATGTATTCCTTTGCAATAAGATGAAAAGTTACTGGATTTACTTCAGTATTATCTTAGAGGGAAGACAATTGCTCTGCAGGGTTTGTGTGGGTTTATGCCACACTGTAATGTTGCTATGCATTCAGCTGTGTAGCCTACACACCAGACTAGATCATCAGGAGAATCAGTCTGGAAGCCAGAAAATTTCTAGCAATTGCAGCAAGCAGATTTTAAAATGTGCTTCCAATGAAAATCAGAGGAACACACGTACCAGAACAAGAGGGCACAGTCTCAGGCTGCGTCAGGGGAGGTTTAGGCTGGAGGCTAGGAGGAAGTTTTACACAGAGAGAGTGATTGCCCACTGGAATGGGCTGCCTGAGGAGGTGGTGGGGTCGCTGTTACTGGGGGTGTTCAGGGCGAGGCTTGACAGGATGCTTGGTTGCATGGTTTAGTTGATTGCGTAGTGTTGGATGATAGGTTGGACACGATGATCTCGAAGGTCTCTTCCAACCTGGTCTATTCTATTCTATTCTATTCTATTCTATTCTATTCTATTCTATTCTATTCTATTCTATTCTATTCTATTCTATTCTATTCTACCTACTTTTAATGTGAAATTAATAAATCTCTCAGAAGACCTATTTACAGTAGCCTTCAGGTGGATACTACAAGACAGGTGATTCTTTCCCCCCCCTTTATTTAAAGGATTAACGTGACTGTGTCTGGCAGAGTGACCGTCTCACATTCTTCCATGCCGAACAAGTTGAGGAGTCTAAGATATTTTTGTAGCTAAGGAGATGTCACTTCCTTTTGGCAATGATCTCTAATAACTCTTATGTTCTGATAGATACCACTCCTGATATTGATAAGGTGCAATGTATCATGATTCAGCCAACCAAAAAGTAGATTTAAGACTGTTTATGTATCTCAAATGCCTCCAGGTCAGATAGCAACAAAATTCTACCACCGATGAGCAGTGTTGGATTTGGTCCAGTGGTGATCCATCCATTAGCAATGCAGTGAGCCTTCAGGTCTAATGAGGTCTATTTATTCCTGCAGATTTGTAATATTTAGTAATTTGTCATATTCATTAGGTTTCTGTCATATTACAGAAAGCGGTCGTACACTATCGTAGAGAAATACTACTTTCAGTCACTGCCTGGTGGATGGTTGCTAAAGGTGTTGATCCCAGGCACTGTGAAGTCAATGGACTCATTTCATCAAGATTTGAATAAGCTGAAAATATTTGTGTAACCCCATTGGCAAGGAAGCATAGCATTGAAGAAACTTGAGTCTTAAGGACAACTTTTATGAAAGTCAATGGGAGGCTAGTTTCCAAGAAAATTAAAGACTGCTTATTAATGGCTATTCAGAAAATTGAATTGTTTGGTCTTTGAGGAACACACTAACCCTTTCTATTGTTTTTGGACCACAGGCAGAGCACCAATGTTATCCAACAAGGTAGAAAGAGGGGTCTGGGGAGGAAAAAAAGAAAACCTCTGAATGCAAGGAAAAAAGAATAATTATCACTATGATCAGTTAAAGAACAACGAAAAAGGAATAATAGCAGGCCAAGCTCTTCAACATAAATCTTATTTCTGGTCTGATGGGATAGATAGAGAGACCTTTATAATTAAATCAATTCAAATTGCAGTTGTGTGTGCATGTGTGTGTGTATATATACATACACACACACTCACATGTATATCTAAACGGAAAATGTATAAAAAGTCTATACCAACAGAAAAATATATTAGATGTTCTTGTTAAGAATAAACAAACATTGCCTTGTTTGGCAGAGTTTTCAAATGCATATTGCTTCCTTTATTTATTTTTTTATTACAATAAAAATGTGTTTTGTATTAAATCTATTGTTATAAAGAAATTAAGCCCTGAAATCTGCCAGTGTGGGTTTTTTTTTTTTCTTTTTCCATAAAGTGGGAAAAAAAGAGCCCTCCTGTTTTAGATACTTGAAAAACATCAGAAATTTGAAAATGAAAAGACCAGCCTCTGCATAGCAAATTACTCCACAATAATAAAAAAAGAATCCTTCTGTGTGAACTGAAATGGTTTGAAAGCAGAACGTAGCGGAATAGAACGGCATGCATGGTCATAAAGGAAAACAGAGGGTTTAAGTCAGTCTTTACAGATGCATCAGAGTCATTCAGGAAGAAAAATATTAAAAAAATAAAGAAATCATAGGCTTTGCACAGAGATTTGCCTCTGCTGAGGCAAAGGTTGCTTGCCTGAGCTGTCGCTTGCAAAGAGCTAAAAGTACAAAAAAACCCTTACAGAAAGTTTTTTTTTCCTTGATCTGTTCCTTAGCTTTGAACAGTGGAGACAAAATTTCATGCTTTACATCTGTAATAAGCAGTAGGACACAAGGCCTGAGCTTCTAAACTTTATCACACAGAACAGTTACTTTTTCCTTTCATCTTCTGTGGTTTAGCCTACTCTTCATGATACACCTTATTAGTTCCCTGTGTTTATCTACATGTTGTTGTTGTTATTAATTTTGTGTAATAGGTTATATATAGCTCAGTGATACCAAGTTTTACTTGGATTTGCCTCTGCAAGCTAGTTTACAAATACCTAATAAAAGACAATCCTTACTCCAGAGTTAAAAAAAGGAACCACATTGAAAGAGATAGAAGATTGAGAGGAAAACGACAATCCTGCCAGTTGTATGCTGTCTAAAATCCCAGGGTCTGCTAGTGGCAAAATCAGAAATAGCATCTTATCTCCAAGGCCTTGAGCACCTCCTGCTTTGTCTCTGCCTGATTTCTCCTTTGTCCCTCAGGAACTTTCTGAGGCGACTGTAGCTGCATCTGAACAGTTAGCAGAAGAACATCTAGGTATAATGAGCCAGGTCACTTGTTAAAGAACAAATGGTCTAAGCATTCAGAGGATAAAGAGATATTGAGCAAATGCCAAACAAACATTTATCTTGCTAGGTATTTCAAGGTTGTTGTTTTGTTTTTCCTTTGGAGAGATAATCAGTGACTTGGCTGATAACAGGAGGGGAAAGGCTTGATGTAATTTATTTGGACTTTAGCAAAACATTTGACAAAATGCTTCTCAGGGAGATGGTGAGGAAGGTCACCAGTGATGGCATGAGTATCAGATAGGTGAAAAAATTTAACAGTGAGATATGTGGCATTTACAGATAGTGTAAATCTATGTGAAGGAGAGGTTTCTGTCAGGGAGCAAAAAAAATGAGAGGCCTTTATGACATGGTATTAGGACCAGTTCTGTTCAAGATTTATGTATAGCTTTAAGTGCATGTGTGCATTTCCTGGCTGTGAGCTGAATCACTGTAGTGTCCTGTTTAATCATGATACAGCTGCACTCAGGTTTAAGTGAAATTGCCAACCTTCCAATGGATACTAGGGGGAAAAAATGACAGTAAAAAAAAAGTAAGGGCACCAACCACATTTAAGGTAGAGTTTCAGACTGTTGACTCTGTTGTCCCTGCCCATGGCAGGGAGCTTGGAAGTAGATGATCCTTGGGGTCCTTTCCAGCCCTGACAATTCTGTGATTCTGTGACTAGATCAGTAGAGGCAGGGGAAACCAGTAAACTGAGCTTAGATGAATGGCTTTCAAAGAAGGAAACACCAGTGACAGGGAGCAGAGCTTATGGGATGCAGATTTAACTAAACCCGATGAAGCCACCTCCAGTAGATCCCTGCAGATTTGATTATGGGGTAGCACAAAGATGGCATAAGAACAAATCTTTTTCTCATGAGCAGATCTTGAGATTGTCCTAGAAGTGAGGAAAGCACTCCTAAATAGGATTAGCTCTGCTATGGTCTTGAACAGTTTTCTCCCAGCCAGCTCATAGGATGCTCTTTTTTCATCTCACATAAGATGTCCACATGTATTATACTTTGCAAGACAGAAGAGACAGAACTTAAATGAAATCCAGTCTCAAACACAATGGAAATGTTCTAGCGAGCATGGTGGCCCACCCATATTTTGGAACTTTCTAGTTTGCAGTCTGAAGAACATGCATTGGTATGGGAAATGTAAATTTTGACTAAATAACTAAGGCCAAAGCCTTGCTGCTGTGCAAGTTGGTGTAGGGCTCTTGATAAACTCTTTGTGCATTGCCAGAAGTTAAATCTGGCTTAATATCTCTTAAAACAGATGGAAAACTTCAAAGAGAACAGATAATCTGTTAATTAGATTAGCATCTTTGGACTCTGAAAATGGGTTGTATTTAGTTACCTACCCTTCCAATTACTTGATTTTCAACCTCTTGCAAGTCACCTGAGGTGCTCTAAAGCACTTTTAGATCATTTATATTTATACATTCCTTATAGAGAGCAAAGTATCTTGAAGACACATTTAACTTCCAGTAAAGGTAATTCCTAATATTTACACTAATTCTAGCAGTCTGAGGTTGCTACACTGAGAGTGTGTGATCTTTTGATCTGTTCCCCACCCTTGCATATAACTCATGATCATACAGATTGTGTATGGAATTGCCACACTTTGTAAAATACAGAACTGATTACTTGCTTGCATGCACTGAGCAAAATTTAAGTGGAAACTGGCTAGTTTGCTGTAGGATCTTGGTGTGAAGCAAGAGAATCAAAGAGTAGTTCTGAATTAAGAAGAATACAGCAGAGGTGCTGCTGTGATGAAGGACACTGACTCCCTGTTTGAGGACCAAAGAACAAGAAGATGCACAGCTTATTGGATCTTAAGACTGAGAACTACTGAAGAACCACTGAACAGGTTCCCAGAACCACAGAACAAGAGGACGCAGTCTCAAGCTGTGCAAAAGAGAGTTTAGGCTTGATCTTAGAAAAAAGTTCTTCACAGAAAGAGAGATTGCCCATTGGGATGGGCTGCCCAAGGAGATGGTGGGGTTGACATCCCTGGAGGTGTGTAAGAAAAGCCTGGATGAGGCACTTAGTGCCATGGTTTAGTTGATTAGCTAGAGTTAGGTGATTAGTTGGACTTGATGATCTTGGAGGTCTCTTCCAACCTGGTTGATTCCGTGAAGAATTTAGGCTGTTGTTCCTTTTGTGTCAAGGTAGGAACCACATAGCAGAGGTAGTACTGTCTTTTGTCTGAAGATTTAGCAAATTTCTTTGAAAAACTCTTGCAAAACTGCAATTTCACAAATCATCTTAGAAGTGCCACAGATGAATGGAATTATTGTCCATTAGGAACACGATACATTCTTGCTAGGAAAAAAACAAAGTGAGAGTACTAGCAATTCCAGTTGAATATTTCTGGTGTATACTTCATCAAAACCAGAGAAAGTACTTTGTGGGAAAGAAAAGAAGGAGGAGAAGAAATAACAAGAAAAAAAAAAAAAGATTTAAAAGGGGGAAAAAAAATCTTAGATGTTAATGTGCAGCTTTCTGGTTTGTTTTCCAAGAGACTCAAGCATGATTAAGCTGAGCAGACATTCCTTGGACAGAAGGCCAACTTTTATAACCAGGCAGAACACTGACATTCTGGAAGAAGACAAGCACTTTTGAAAGAGACTTTGAGTTTGCATATGACATAACAAATGACATTCAACCCTCCGTGGAGACTTTATAAAAAACCTTTGATGGGTCAGCATATCCTGAGCTTTGAGTAAACATGTAGCCATGTATGTGCACACACAAATACACACAGACCCTTGAATAATGCTTTTTTGTGGTACTGCTCGTTCTAGTTTCATTAAACCCTCTCTCTGAAGGCTTTGCTTGGTGCCACATTTCCTAAGGATTCTTTGCCCAAGTTATTGAGGAGACCAGCCAGGCAGAAAGGGACCTGGGGGTACTGGTTGACAGCTGGCTGAGCATGAGCCAGCAGTGTGCCCAGGTAGCCAAGAAGGCCAACGGCATCCTGGCCTGCATCAGAAATAGTGTGGCCAGCAGGAGCAGGAGCAGGGAAGTCATTCTGGCCCTGTAGTCAGCACTGGTTAGGACACACCTTGAGTACCGTGTCCAGTTTTGGACCCCTCAATTTAAGAAGATATTTGAACGTGTCCAGAGAATGGCAATGAGGCTGGTGAGAGGTCTTAAGCATGAGCCCTGTGAGAAAAGGCTGAGGGAGTTGGGGTTGTTTAGCCTGGAGAAGAGGAGGCTCAGGGGAGACCTTATTGCTCTCTACAGCTTCCTGAAAGGAGGTTGTAGACAGATAGGATTTGGTCTCTTCTCCCAGGTTCCCAGCACCAGAACAAGAGGACACAGTCTCAAGCTGCACTAGGGGGAGTTTAGGCTGGAGGTGAGGAGAAAGTTCTTCCCAGAAAGAGTTATTGGCCGTTGGGATGTGCTGCCCAGGGAGGTGGTGGAGTCACTGTCCCTGGAGGTATTCAAAAAAGGATTGGATGTGGCACTTGAAGCCGTGATTTGGTTAGTCGTGAGGTGTTGGGTAACAGGTTGGACTTGATGATCTCTGAGGTCTTTTCCAACCTTATTGATTCTATGATTCTATGATAATAGTTGAAAAATCTGTCTAGGTACCTTGAATAAGTACAATTATGTATGTGTCTCTGTAACAATGCATGTATTTTGTAAATCCTGGTTTGAAAGGAAGTTGAACAGGCCCAGATATATGTACAAAATTATCTGCCTTTGCTCATAGCACAGCTTTGATTTGATTCACAGCTGGAATAAATGACTTCCCCCAAAGTAGGTAAAACTGCTTCAATCTATTCTCAGATGAATATTTTCAGCTTTTATAGACTTTATTGACAGTAATCAACATAACTAAAAATACTTGTACACAGGTTAGAAGTCTCATTTCTGCATACTTTCTGTAGTTAATAGAGAGAAAGCTTTATCTAGTGGATTTTGCAGGACCACTTTAGTTTACTGTAGTGACTGTTTAGGAAGCTAAGTGAAACTAATGATCTTCTTTCAGCACAGCAGCCATATGCCTGCAACTGAGCTGTGTGAATTCTCTCCAGTGTTTGTTATTTCATTGAAACATATATTCCTTCTTCTTTTTTCCCCCCTCTCTCTATTTCATACTGAAATATAAGTCTGTGGTGGTTAGACAAATGTAATTGGGCCTCGTCATGTCCAATTTTCAGGAATAAGATATCCATGAAAAGGATATATCTGGAGTATATAAGAGAGTGTCAAGTGAAAGTTACTCCTCAGGAAGCAGCAGAAGAGAATAACTTGAGAGAAGCTGTCAAATAAAATTCTTAGATAGGTTCCATAGTAACTGGTGATACAATTCTTTTTACCTGGTTGGATCAGCCAGCTCTGCAGCTCTCCACAATATTTTTGAGAAGCCATCAAAAGCCACTGGACAAGTAACCACATTATATGGAGAAAAACGGTAATGGAACCACGGAGTTGAGAGTAATTGAGCCAGGATATTGAGGGCACATAGAAAGCAAATTAAAACAGCACAACTAATTAGTAGCATTGCAAAACAAAACAAAACACAGAAAAAAAAACCAAACCAAATAAACCTCCATCTTAAAATTAAACAATTTTAATTATCTAAGTGCAACTAAATATTTGGCTATTTTTACCACGTGTTGTGAAGCAAGTTGTTGATTTAGAAAGCTATATAATAAATCTATGTTAGAAATAATTTGCCTGGCTATGTCAGGCCTAGGGATCATAAAAAGATCTGACAATATGGGCTTTTTCCTTCCTAAAATCAAAAGTTTTCTTTGTAATGTTCAATTGTAAGTGAAGGGCAAGAGCTAAAATACTATGTATAAGATAGGTATCTTCAGCTTGTCCCAACAAGGCAGTTTGATTTTCAGATTTGGATTGTCCACAAGGAGGATTCATGTAAATCCCAAATATCTGAAAATCAGATGTCAAAAATATATTAGGATATTGAGAAAGCAGAAATTAAAAAAGGTGGATCAGAACTACAAAGAAGTGCAGGAATACTTGGAGTGCTTTATGTACCCAGTCAGTCAATGAAAGCCAAAGCTCTAACTTCTTTACTTTTTGGCCTAGAAACTGCTTTAAATGAAGCAGACACCTAAAAGTAAGCCTGACCAATGGGTTCCAAAACCTCTGAGCTCAGCTTACATGAGCTGGCCCTTGAAACAGAGAGATAGACATCCTCTACAAACACACCCAAAAGAGAGCACAGTAGCGTAACTGTGTTCCTGTACTGTGTAACTGTAACCCCAGCACTGTGTCGGGTCTGCATTACATTAAAGGTGGCTGGGAGTCAGTGTCACTCTGTCAGCTGTGCTGAGACTCTTGCCAGATGGAGGCCCTTGCTGTGGCCTGGATGAGTCTGTCTTCAATTGTAAACGGTAAACTGAGAGCTCCTCTTGGAGTGAAGGTCTCCTCCAGCTCTTCCACCGAAAGGAAGCAGAATTGTTTTCTTTCTGTGTCCTTCTTCTCCTGTAATGACTTGGTCATTGATGCACCAACCTGAGCTGTTAAGAGCAAGATAAAATTCCTTGTTTTGGCTGAACTGGCCACTTCCAACCTCTACACAACTGCTAAAATGAGGAGACAAGAGGATTCACGTCCACCCCTCTTATTGAAATTTTAGTGACCAACCATTTATTGGCCAAGAGTGTGAGCACCAGCCTACACCCAGGTGGTTAAGACTCATGAGATTTATCTGAGTTAACCACTGATACAGTGATTTTGATTCCTTTAAATCTTAATTTGGAATACTTGAGTCTAAATTGAAACAAAGACTGAAATACAGAACTCTGTCTTGTCAGATGAATTTCCCCAAGCACACATTAGTTGAATAAAGCCATAGTCACCATAGTTCTCTGCTCTGGTCCAGTGAATATTTAATTGTTCCATGCAAATTTAAAGACTCTGAACAGAAGAGGGCTGAGAATGTCGTGCCTCAGAGTGCTTTACATCTTGGTCGATTACATATTCACTAACAATGTAGGAAATGTAGTCTGAAGTCTCCTTGGGCAAGTGAGGATCACTGAATTCATATCTTTCACATCCTGAGGAGGCTCACTGCTACTATTGACCCTGTAACTTGGACATTAAAGCTCAGATATTTTTTTGTCAAGTCTAAAGAACCATATAATCATAGAGTAGTTTGCATTAGAAGGCACCTTTAAAACATCTAATTCAACTTCCCTACAGTGAGCAGTGACATCTTCAACTAGATCAAGGTCCTTCGAGCACCATCCAACCTGACCTTGGTGGCATCTACCACCTCTATGGGCAAACCAGTTGCAGTGTTTCACCACTCTCTTTGTCAAAAATGTCTTCCTTCTAGTCTGTATCTACTTTTTTTGGTTTAAAGCCATTAGCCCTTGTCCTATGACAAAAGGTGCTGCTAAAAAGACTTTATCTTTCTTATAAGCCCTACAGTACGCCAGATGAAGTCTTAACAGAGCAGTGTAGAAGGGAAGAATTACCTCCCCTGGCTTGCTGGGCAAGCTTCTTTTGGTGCATCCCAGGATGCTGTTGGCATTCTGGACTGTGCTCATATTCAGCTTTTCATCCACCAGTATCCCCCAAGTCCTTCTCTGCAGCATTGCTTTCGATCCCATTGTACTGATACCTACATTGATATTAGGGATTGCCCTGACCCAGGAGAAGGATCTTGCATTTGGCCTTATTCAACCTAATGAGGTTCATGTGGGTCTACCTCTCAAGCTTGTCCAGGTCCGCTGGATGGCATTCTGTCCCTGAGTCATGTCAGTTGAACCACTTGCTTTGGTGTCATCTGCCAACTTGTTGAGGGTGCTCTCAATCCCATTGTCTATGTCACTGATGAAGATACTGAACAGCACTGGTCATAGTACAAACCCCTAAGGAACATCACTGATCACCAGTCACCCCCTGGACATCATCCTGTTGTCCACTGGGTAGTTCACCCATCAAATAATTTTGTACCCAATTTAAAGAGAAGGATGTTATGAGAGAAGTAGAGAGGTGACATCCCCAGTTCTTCCCTTGGCCAGTGATGCAGTCAGTCCATCATAAAACTCCAGTAGATTTGTCAAGCAGAACCTGGCCTTGGTGAAGCAGTGGTGACTGTCTCAAATCATATTCCTTCCTCTATGTGCTTTAGCGGAGCTTCTTTAAGGACCTGTTCCATGATTTTCCTAGGCACAGAAAAGAGGCTGACAGGTCAATAGTTTTCAGGGTCCTCCTTTCCACTGTTACTAAAAATGGGGGCAATGTTTCCCTTTTTTCCAATCCAAGGAGGCTGATGTTTTCCTTGCTGTTTAATTTCCACATTAAATATAGCCATTGATTATGAAAGCATTTAAATGATAAAACCTAGTTAGGATATTATGTTATGACTTATTAAAATGTATTTGGCACTGTTCAAATTTAGTTTGCCAAGTAATCTGCTCTAATATGAATGTCTGATGTACTACCAACTCTGCAGTGACCTTGTTTGGAATAAGGTATAACAAACTTTCCAGGCTTTGATTACATATTAACCAGTGGCTTGTAGAACAGATATTGACGGAGGTGATGAGAGCTTCTTAAATACAGATGTTTCCAAATACATAAAAATGATCCAATAGCCTGGAGAACTCCTGTAACTCCAGAAATATTTTGAGAAGCACAGTGAGACGTTTGCCAAAGATTTAGACATTGACAAATAGTCATCTCTGAGTGTGTGAGTTTACTGCCATTCAGCTGAGCCACTGGGAAACAGGGACTGCTTGCAAGCACTAGGGGCAGTGGAACTGCTGGACTCATTTGGTCATGTTCAGAATGAGATCATGTGGTTTGATCTCATTCAGAACATGATTATTTTTGGTTTGGGTGTGACTTGAGTTTTGAATATCAGGAAATGGGGGGGGGGGGGGGAGACAGGGTGGAGGAGCACAAACTGGGAATTTTGAAGTAGAAACAGAGAAAGACAAAACAATTAGCACAGATGGCTGCATGTAGATTTCCATTTGCTGAGTCAAAAGTCAGTCTGTAAAGGATCAAAAGAAATAATGGTTTTAATTAAATGCATTCCTTATGCATAATACTAAAGCTGCTTGCACCTTCAGGAGAATCTGGACCTCTGCAGAGAGCATGCCATCATCTAAGCCTTATCAACGTCACTTGACAGCCACAATTGTCTTTATAGCTGCTGTTACATTTCCAGTTTAGATACTGCACAGACCAACAAATTGAGCTTTTGTGGCTTCTGTACTTGCATCCTGTCTTTCAACAACATAAAAAGAGGTTTAAAAAGTTCTCACCTGTCCACAGAGCTTCACCTATGCCACTAGTCTTGCTGTGGGCAGGCTTATTTTATTGTATGGTCTAAGAGTGGAGTATTTTAGCTCTGGGGGTTCTGATCTGTGGGGTGAGATTAAACTAGTGCTTGGAGACATGCTACTAAAGCAGAGGTCTGTCTTTGTGCAATTGAAGGAAAGTCCATGAGCCAGGCACTCTAAGTGAAATGTAACCAACTAAATGAGTCATTAGGTTTTTGTAATGGTAGGTAAGCATGAAAAAACAGCCAAGAGAAGAAACTAAGATTCTAAGGATCATGAAGGTGATTTAGTGCTTTGATAGTCATCTTCAAAACCAGATTATGAAGAAATCAAATAATTTGAGGGAGATTTGGTCTGATTACTTTCCATAAACAAATGTCTTTGCTTTTTGGCCAGGTGTTTGGCAGTATATCCACTGAGGCAAAAGTCAGTTGGCTGATTCATGTTCTGTGGTGCTATGCTTTATTTTGGCAGTCCAAGGAGGTGTTCTGGTTCATTGCGTTTTCTGTTCTTCCGCTTTTGATGACAATCTTTGATGGAAGAATCTGTGCAGGTCCATTGCTCCACAGATGACAGCTGTTGCAGTAGTTACCCTATCCAGAGGCACTGACACAATTGCTTCTACTAACCACTGCTCATCAGATAATGTGTACCTCTTTTTGCTAGACCTTTTCCACCATTCAGAAGCTAACTATGGTTGAAAAGCAACAGGTAGGAAAAAGCAAATGACCATCAGGAATATTGAGTACCACTGATAGGCATCCTATTGCATTTTTAATTGACAGCCAGCCCTTTTCTCTCTTCATGGTTACATGTAATAGGAATGTGCTTCTCCAGTGCTCCACTGCAGAACTGCAGTTTGACCTGCACCATGAGCCTCTTGGGCTGGAGTAGAAATGAGATGTGAAATGTCAAATAATGTGTGCATTAATGGATTGAACACAACTGGTTTGTGGATAACCAGAACAGAAATAGAAAGTTTTTACTTTTCTAGTGATTCCTGTAACTGTCTACTGAGGCTCTTGGGGGCAGAATCTATACCAGTCCACCCTGCTCCCTGTGGTGAGCTGGGCACAGCTGTTAGGTTTTGCCATCACCTACTGCTGTGGTTTTGGCAAAGTCACATAACCTCATAATGTACTGACAGTAATGCAGATCACTTTAATTAATAGAGATAACTCTGTTTCTGTTGGCAAACTGTCATTTAAGCAGAGCGTGGCCAAGGGGAGGTAGAGAGACTTCCATTGACCTGTTTTGTTGAAGCTGCTTAAACCTTTTTTCCAAAGAAGTTAAAACTTGTCATTGATAAATGATGTTCTGTACATCCCAGCATTAATTATTTAAATTCCATTAACTTAATAATAGCATGCAATAAGTCTGCCTCTATACCCTTTTAGCTTTTCTTCTTTTTATTAAATTGATGTTTTGATTGAATTGGATTATTTTAACCCAGAGTGAAAAATGGGGCTTAGGCCATGAGCCTGCAAAAATCTTAGCACCCTTTATAAACTCAAGATAATAACTTGTACCAGGGGTGAACCACAAGAACAATTTACTGCTGAAATGGAGAGATCCCACATGCTTTTCCATTCCAATCAACTCTCTTTCCTTTCCTGGTCTACAATCACTTTCTTTACTTTGATTCTTAAAATCTTCACAGCTTCCAAGAGTTAGTTTTGTCCTCCAGACAGACTGGTGGACTTTTCATCTATTTTTTTTACCCTCCCTCCCTCCCTCCCTCCCTTCCTTCATTCCTTCCTTCCTCCCTCCCTCCCTCCCTTCTCCCCTTCCTTCTCTCTTTTCCCTTCCTCCCTCCCTCCCTTCTCCCCTTCCTTCTCTCCTCTCCTCTCCTCTCCTCTCCTCTCCTCTCCTCTCCTCTCCTCTCCTCTCCTCTCCTCTCCTCTCCTCTCCTCTCCTCTCCTCTCCTCTCCTCTCCTCTCCTCTCCTCTCCTCTCCTCTCCTCTCCTCTCCTCTCCTCTCCTCTCCTCTCCTCTCCTCTCCTCTCCTCTCCTCTCCTCTCCTCTCCTCTCCTCTCCTCTCCTCTCCTCTCCTCTCCTCTCCTCTCCTCTCCTCTCCTCTCCTCTCCTCTCCTCTCCTCTCCTCTCCTCTCCTCTCCTCTCCTCTCCTCTCCTCTCCTCTCCTCTCCTCTCCTCTCCTCTCCTCTCCTCTCCTCTCCTCTCCTCTCCTCTCCTCTCCTCTCCTCTCCTCTCCTCTCCTCTCCTCTCCTCTCCTCTCCTCTCCTCTCCTCTCCTCTCCTCTCCTCTCCTCTCCTCTCCTCTCCTCTCCTCTCCTCTCCTCTCCTCTCCTCTCCTCTCCTCTCCTCTCCTCTCCTCTCCTCTCCTCTCCTCTCCTCTCCTCTCCTCTCCTCTCCTCTCCTCTCCTCTCCTCTCCTCTCCTCTCCTCTCCTCTCCTCTCCTCTCCTCTCCTCTCCTCTCCTCTCCTCTCCTCTCCTCTCCTCTCCTCTCCTCTCCTCTCCTCTCCTCTCCTCTCCTCTCCTCTCCTCTCCTCTCCTCTCCTCTCCTCTCCTCTCCTCTCCTCTCCTCTCCTCTCCTCTCCTCTCCTCTCCTCTCCTCTCCTCTCCTCTCCTCTCCTCTCCTCTCCTCTCCTCTCCTCTCCTCTCCTCTCCTCTCCTCTCCTCTCCTCTCCTCTCCTCTCCTCTCCTCTCCTCTCCTCTCCTCTCCTCTCCTCTCCTCTCCTCTCCTCTCCTCTCCTCTCCTCTCCTCTCCTCTCCTCTCCTCTCCTCTCCTCTCCTCTCCTCTCCTCTCCTCTCCTCTCCTCTCCTCTCCTCTCCTCTCCTCTCCTCTCCTCTCCTCTCCTCTCCTCTCCTCTCCTCTCCTCTCCTCTCCTCTCCTCTCCTCTCCTCTCCTCTCCTCTCCTCTCCTCTCTCCTCTCCTCTCCTCTCCTCTCCTCTCCTCTCCTCTCCTCTCCTCTCCTCTCCTCTCCTCTCCTCTCCTCTCCTCTCCTCTCCCTCTCCTCTCCCTCTCCTCTCCCTCTCCTCTTCTTGATGAATGGGTTGCTTTTCTATGAGGTTAGTTTTCAGTCAGATTAGTGAACTGAACTAATTTACAGAGGGTCTCTTAACTGACTGAGCTGATCTGGATAAACAGCAGGAAGGTGCAGTTCAGAAATGTGGAAGATGGGTAAAAAGGGCCTACCTTGGTCTCACTCATTTGGCTGTATCAAGATGTTTGCATGTTGGCCACAGTGTGCATGGCTTGATGCTTAGTTCCAGAATTAATTCCTGTGAATACCATCAGGGCTCAGCTCCACTTATCAGCAGGATCTGAATATAATCACTACTCAGTGTAATCTTAGTAGATTCTTTGCTAGCTATTATGATATGCAAATCTTAAATCAGCAAAAGGAATGAAGGGACACTAACAGTGGCAGAAGCAGCTCTCTGGGCTTAAGCACAGGGATGAACCTAAACCAAAGCAGGAGTCAGGAAAGTTTTGGTCTGAAAGAGGAAATTTTTTCATAAGAATCATGCCATTTTGGTGTTCCACTGGAAAGTCTGGCATAGAGTGTCAGGTAAGCAGCTTGCATACCAAATTCTACTTTCTTATAGAATTTCCATACCCTTTAAAACAAAATATTAAAAAATTATATATATCTATCTAGAAATACCCCCATGTATTTCCAATTTTTAGGTATTTTACATTTAGGGGACTAAATACATGATAGTGCTGAAATGGTCATCCTGTAAGTTAGGAGAAGAAAGCATGGTTCTCTTCCTCATCATTAATTTCCCATCAGTTTACCTTTATTTATTCCTGAGCAAATGGTACATCTCTTCCCAATAAAGGATAGCCAAATTAATTTGCTTGGCACTTTAGAAGTTTCCAAACCACCCTATCAGGTTTAATAACACTTTATGTTTAAATGTATACTCAAAACAACTGTTGTGTTATATAATGCCTAATGTCAATACAAGATTTACCCTAAGGCTGGAATCTACCTTGTTTGTTGTTACAACTGATTCCCTCATCTTTGTGGCTGAGTTAATGCTGGGAGAAACTTCAACCCACCACAATCTTCTTCTCCATAGCTTTTCTTATTTTCTTCTCTTCTCCTTTTCTTCCTACAGCCATAATGGCATTTCTTATGGTGGGTTCACACCTCAGCTTCTTCTGCAAAGTGTCTTTTCCAGTCCTTGTCCTAAAAAAATAATAAAATAATAGCAACAATAGTAAAAAACAAAAACAAAAAAATCTTAGTAGCCTCATTTGATCAATTCAGATGTATTAAACTCAGTATACTGAGGCTGATTCCTACCCAGGTTAATGTTTCATCTGGGGAAGATGGATGGAAAGTGGATCTGAATACCAGCCTGCTCAGAGACTGCTTTGGGAGCGTGAGCCTGCATAGCCCTTTAAGGTGCTATACAGTGCAATTTGTTTAGGTGTAGCTTGTTTGCCTCCATAGTCTGCCCTCTTGAATTATAACTTCATCTGGAGTCATACCTGAACTAGATCAGCTCTTAAAAAAGAAAAAACCAAACAAGCAACCAAAACCGACAACCAACCAACCAACCAAAAAAACCCAAACCCCAAACACAAAACTCCCAGAATCTTCCCCAGCCCTAGGATCTGCAACTTGGCAAAAGAGATGAAAAATATCAATGTCCACTTCAGAAAGTCATATTCCTAAAGGACTGCAGGAAAGCCATTAGACTGCTGTGCTTTGATAACTGTTTTCCTCTTCAGAAATGACATAAACCTCCCTTCTACTTGCACATTAAAGTTAATTAAGTATGAAGATAAATGAAAGAGCTTTATTTTTTTTTTCAATTAAAATCTCCCTGCTATGACAAGAAAAGGCAAAATATTTTGTATTTCATAGTTTTGATGGAGTAATTAATTTTGAAAGTAAGAAGGTCCACTAATGGAAGGTTATATACTGCTATACTGCTCCTCTCGTAACCTAAGCAGACCACTTACTTGTTACAGTCAGGAAACTGCCTTTTTTCCCCTTTTTTTGGGAGATTTTCAACTAGATTAATCATTTATTTGCTTATGTCAGTAATTTGTTGTGTGCTAGGGTGCAGATCTTTTTGAAAGCACACTTAATTTGTGCCATTCATAGCAGTGGTAACAAGTCACTATTTTATCTCTGTTGTAGCTTTAAAGTTGGTGATAGAGAGTTTGCATCAAGATGTTTCCCTCTATTCTGCTAGCTTCAGCCTGGCCAAGAGTTTTGCAGCAGGAATGCTGAGCTTAGTCTAAACACATTACCTTGTACTGTATCCCACATTTCACACCCACTCCAGGCTTCCTTGGTTCAGGCTGGAGGGAAGATGGGGGGTGGGAGGTCACTGACGGTGGCCTGAAGAATCCCAAAAGCTTGGGGGGGTGGGCTAGCGTGACTGCTGTGGGCAGATGGGATGTGCTGTGGGCAGGAGTGCTCTGTGAGGAGCAGTGTGGAGCCAGACAAGTTCTGGAGGAGCTGAGGAGGGACTGCAACCCCTAGGGCACAGCCCTCATGCAGATCTCCAGCACACAGGTTTGCGCACGTAGGCTGCACCATCCCTCCGGTGCACCCAGCCAGTTCTGCAGGCTGATGCAAGGGTAAGTGGATTAATGGTCTGGCTCTTCTTCACTCCTCTGGGGTAATTTGGGAAGCCAGGAGAGAGCAAATCTACTCTCATGACAGAACTTGCCCATTATCCACATTGCACAAGGTAGCCACAGCCCACTTCTAGAGCTCCTTCAGCACAGACACAACTCCCTGTCCACTCAGGCTGGGGGCAGTGATCACAGGTAGGGCCAATCATGCTTCAGGCAGCTCTTTCCTGAAGTTCACTATTACTGGCCAGGGTTGATATCTGAGCTTCAGGTACAGCTGAACAACATGCCATGGGCTGGCAACCTGTGTGTCATGGTGCTCAGCCTCCCTTAAACCATCTCTCCACTATGCAGTGTAAGCATACCCATAGACATATTTTCACCTTTGGGAAGGATGTCCTAGGAAGGTGACACATCCAAAATTTCCTTCCTTTTCCCAGACTTCTACTCAAAAATGATACACTGTGGACTGTTAATATTTTATGGCTCTTCTCTTCTCTTCTCTTCTCTTCTCTTCTCTTCTCTTCTCTTCTCTTCTCTTCTCTTCTCTTCTCTTCTCTTCTCTTCTCTTCTCTTCTCTTCTCTTCTCTTCTCTTCTCTTCTCTTCTCTTCTCTTCTCTTCTCTTCTCTTCTCTTCTCTTCTCTTCTCTTCTCTTCTCGTTCCTACTCAGGTAGCTGGTTCAACATCTTGACTAGCAAAATGCAAGGTATAAAAAATAAATCTTCACAATGTCTTTCCTGCATCTAATAAACATCCAAATGATTGAAGTTTTAAATAAGAAAACTGAATTCATTTCTTTAATTTGCGCTTCCAAGGAAAAGGAGTGCCTTTGGGTCCTTGGCAGATAGAACATCAGTCTCTTTTTTCTTTCTTCCTTTTTAGTTTTTTTAAGCTATGTAGATGATTTAATTTTTATTCTTCCCCCCCCCCCCCCCCCCCCCCCCCCCCCCCAGGTTTAGAAAAGTAAACTCCTACAAGCAGAGCTAGGGAGTTCACAGGGAAGTCAATCCAGACTCTGTTCTAGGGCCCTGAAACCTGCAGGCCTGCTGAAAAGCAGATGACCATGTAGTTAACTCTGCAAATGTGCAACAACAAGTTAAATATTAAATGATATTTAAATTAGAACATAAATATAGCTATGCATAATTCAACAAGGGGATGCCTCTGCAGTCAGAGCAGACAGGAGGTCAATGACCCTTGATGATAGTTCTTTCAAATATTAATATTAAGTCTATATAATGAAGTCAGTCCTTGCACAAGGTTTGCTCTCATCCTGGATGGGGAAATAGGAGCATCATCCGTTCTGAACACATATGCAGAGCATGTGGTTTGAATCTCCCCTATGTGTAATTTGATGATTAACCTTCTCAGTTCTCCACACTCATATTCAGTTTGTTAATGTTATGCCTTCCATTAGAAAGGCTAATGAAAAGGCATTAGAAAGAGTATTTCATGCCTCACTTCATCAATGACAACTAGTTCTAACCCAGGTAGAGCTACCTTTTCTCTTAAGTATTTCCAACACATCTTTCTTACTGTAGTATCAAGGATCTTCATCAGGTTTTGAATTTGCCCATAAGCGTATCTCTTAGTACTGCCTTTGCTCTGTTGTAAATAATCCACACTGAAGTTAGACTTATTGACACTCTCTGGTCTGCAGTACACAGAAAAAGTCTGTATTTTTAAGGGTCAGCAGTTAAACAAACCTATTCTATTTTACTGTAATGCTTTTCAGCCCTTGACAGATTGATTTTCATAGGGTTGTTTGCTTCTTTCTGCACCCTACTTCATAACAATGCTTACCAGAATGATTTATTAACTCAGTGCCAAATTCTTCAATACCTTAATAGCTAGATTAACTTCAGGACACGAGGCTAAGTTGTTTTTTTTTCTCAGGTGCTTGGTGTGATGCTTTTCTATAATGAATGAATAGGGTCCTGAACTAGAAGCACGTTGGTGCTTACATGTGCCAAAAATATGCTTTCTCTGGAAGCATTCAAAGCAGACACAAACAAGCTGCATCATAGCTTCTCTTCAAAATAATCTAATTTTTCTTTGTGTACCAGCGATCACTCAAACAGGGCATCCAGCTTGCAGATCTCTCCCAAACCACTGATTTTTGGCATCCTATCAGAACAATATGAAGCCAAAGTGTCCATGAAATCAGAATAGGTCAAACAAAGCCGTGTGAATAATCCCTTTTACAGTTCAATGTTAAACTAGAAAAACAAAAGGTTGTCTTACATAGATCTGAAATTATTATTTTTTTTTAAATTCTTTTGCTGAAATGAGAAGTCATTTGTTTTGGTTCAAGCAAACCTTGGCATTTGCAATCCTTTTAAAAAAAATTCTCTTTCATTAAAAAAAAAATAATAATAAAAATGAATGAAGTGTTGAAAAGGCCCTGGAGCACATGACCTATGAGGAGTCTCCGAGGGAGCTGGGGTTGTTCAGTCTAGAGAACAGAAGGCTGAGGGGAGACCTCATTGCTCTCTGCAACTACCTGAAGGGAGGTTGGAGCAAGGCTGGGGCCAGCCTCTTCTCCTTGATGATAAGTGACAGGACTAGAGGAAATGGTTCCAAGCTGCACCAGGGGAGGGTCAGGCCTGACATTAGGAAATCTTTCTTCACTGAAAATGCTGGAGCAAAGGTTGGATTGGAGGTTCTTTGAGGTCTCTTCCAACCAGATATATTCTGTGATTCTGCAACTTTGGACACAGGAAAACAAAATGTTTGCATGTTTGAAAAACAAAAAAAGGGGGGAGGGGGGGATTTTTTAAAATACAAAACTGTGTCAAGTTCTGGAGACTCACAAATTGCTGAAGCTGTTGAGTGGGTTTCTGGCAAATAAAATAAGCAAGGAGGGTTAAAAAAATCAAAACATACCCAGTTGGTTGGACTAGATATTTATGTGCTATAAATGGAGAGGAAAATTAGTTATGATATCAGAACATAAAGTTTATGCTCCTATCTCATGCTAACAAGTTTTCTCCCACAATCTGCCAGAAGTGCCCATTTAATGATGTTGACATATCACTTCAATTTCCAGATAACTGAGTGCAAATTCAAGTAGCATAGCATTGCCCCATCCAAGGTTTTAACATACATGTGCTGGCCACTTACTAAGAAAGCTGTTTAGTATCATCTTGAACCTCCCCCATGACCTCAGTGCCTTTCCTACATGCTCTAGGTTTTATTTTGTGCCATCAGCAATGCATAGCTTAATAACAGGAAAAAAATATTCACAAATAAAAATCTCAGCCAAGACCATTAGGTTTATTGAGCCAAATAAAATTCAGCACAGTGGTAGATACTGATCCTGGGCCACACTCAAGCTAGCAGTACTATTGAAAAAACCCCAAGAGTTAGCAGGTGAGTGACATGGCCATAAAATGTGTGAAGATTAGCAAAACAGCTCTTGTGGTAGAGTGGAATACTCAGTTAAAACCATGAGAGCATGGAGGATGGAAGGGTCTGTCTAATTCAAACTCATGATCAAATCAGATCCAACAACAAATCTTAAGGAAATGGTCCACACACTTTTTGAATGTCTCCAGGGATGGAAATTCAGTCAAAGGACTGAAGAAGGGGGAGATGTGCTATGTTTACTGTATATTAAAACTAGAATCTTTTTGATAGCTTTCAAAACTCTATGCTGAATATTCCTGCTGTTTCTTTGTTGACTTTGGCTGTCCTCTGCCCACTGATATCTTTTCCATTAGACTTTGTAACCTGTTTACTGAACTGTTTTTATTTTTAGAGAGAGATTATCAGAGAGAGAATTGTCTCCTCCTTTAATTATGAAATCTGGTACCTTAATGATGTCAGTCTGAAATAGCACCTCAGACCAGGACTGATGTCTGTTAAAACCCCCAGAATTTTATCATGAAAGAATTTCAGATCTCCAGTAATTTTTTTCTTCCCCCTGACATGTACTGACTCTATTTTTAAGTGAAAAAACCCCAAAGAATTATCTACCTTGCATAGGTCCTCTGGAGGCTGGCTGGTCCAAACTCAGTGCAAGGCCAACTTACACCAGATGAATTCTTTCTTTACTAATCTCTTTGTCTCTAAAGAAAGATATAAAGCTAACACAAGACAAATTGATGCAGAGCTTGCAAAGTAAGGTGAACCAACCTTCTTCTCACTGTTGTGAGATCAGCTTAATGGGTTTGGTTATGGCAACATTTGATATGAGTGTGTGTTTGCTGGATATGGATGGAGAAAAAGCTGTGCCAGTTACTTGCCCTGTTTGTCACTTGTTCATCCATCTAGGCTCACACAAAATCAATCATTAATTACTACTTTGTTTCTTCCTGAAATACAACTTAGCACTTAAGTCTCTTCTAACACCTTGTGCCACGATTTGTCTTCCTTTTAGTAGGTCTGGGGTGCAGTGTTGATTTGCTTTCTTACGCAAATGATTTGAAGGAATGATGCCTTATAAGCTGCTCTGATCTTTCCTGTTCAGTTGAGTTTTCTCAAAGCCTAAACTGCTGACAGGATGGATTGCCTTTTTGCCTTTTCAACCATCTTTTTACTATTAAAGGGTTAGATTATTTCTAAGAGTGATCATCTGCAAAACCTTGATTCCAGAGTGCCTTTCTTTCTCCTTTAAATATTTGGTTTCTCTGCAATAACTCCAAATGGCAGCAGATACTTTAAAAGGTACTTAATGGTTACCTACCTGCTCCTTTTTCTAAGTCAAATAAACCTCTCTTTCAAGACAGCCAAATCTTGGATTCATTTGGGCTTTTGCCAATGTATTCTTGTCTTTGTATGACCTGATTATTTTATTTTCAAACATGGCACTGAAAATCAATCCCTGCCCTTGTACTATGGACAAGTATATCCAATAAGCTAACATGCAATGAAAAGACATCACAGTAGGCATACCGCATTGTCAGGATATTGGTATTCTCAGATTTCTTTTCAGCAGGGAGGCAGTCATATTGACTACATGAATAAATAAGCTCCCAAACAACTTTTTCTTTACTTTTCTTTTCTTTTAAAAAATTTTTCCCTCAGACATTCAATTGGTTTCAGACTTTACCCTGTTCAGATCATACTTACACTCAGAATAAACACTTCAACTACTTGAAAATTCCTGACTAAATGTGGAAGGAACATGACAGTCTAAAGATAGATATTTCAGAAACATGTTTTCTGTTTCTAGGTATCTACTTTTAGAAACTTTGTCTTGTTTTTCAGTGATAAAAAATGACACACACAACACACCCCCCACCCCCACCCCCCTTTTCTACTGAATGCACATGGTTCTTTGGGTGACATCCTGCTTGCTTTCTAGTCTGACATATAAAGCCAGAGATAACTGATAGCCACTAAAAGAAAGTCTGCCTGGAGTAGCTGTCACTGGGGACCATAGATACTTGTTTACATGCAAGCAAACCAACCGCCCTTGTTTTGTAGGTTAGAGGCAAATGCACTAATTGACTCTATTGTGTTGCATCTTATTAAACACAGTTGACTTCCATACACAGAACAGCTACAGCATCAGATGCTGTGTGCATTTAACTAATTAAATGTGATTATTTTACTTCATAGAAAAAAAATGCCCATCCATTGTTCTGGGTGCTTCCACGTTAAACAATAAAACATTCTAAGGCTTCTTTGCTCACCCTCTTTAACGGAGCTGTTAGCCATTAATGGGCATCGCAGACTGACTCACTCATGAGGGAATATTTTGTTAATGTAAAGTACAATCCTGTTCGAAAGGTCTGGTTTGTGGGTTTTATTTAAATGTTAAAAAACCCCCAACAACCAACAAACCAACAAAACACCCAGCACCACTGTATTATAGTTCCAGGAAGAAACAAAGAAGTGAAAAAAAAGGGTGTGGATATGAGTGTTGGTATGCTTTTAAAGCAGATTCAAGCAGCCTGGGTAACTTTGATTTTTTTTCTTTCTTTTTTTCCTTTCAGCATTTTAATTTACATTAGTTGCTTGTAAGAGCATTTGATTAAATAAACCACTGCTCTATTCTTATGCTCATCAGTCAAGTTTGTCTTGCTGTGCTACATTTATGTTGTGACTCAGGCCAAACTGTCGTTTTCAGCGTAGAGAGAAGGAAAAGAAATATCGCACTGCCATAAAAGGCTGAGCTAGCTTCTGCTTCTTTGGCGGTGTTGTTTTCTGTGATGGGTTTGGCAAAAGGACTGAGACAGTTTGTAGGTGATTTTGCTCTGCCTGCTCCCCTGGCTGAGGAATTCCACTTCATCTGATGGTCTCATATCAAACAAAAACCTTTTGAAAGCTTGCATGTAAAGTCAGCATCGGCTTCTGCATATGGAGGTTCTCATAGCCCCTCACTAAGCGGCTTTAGGAGACCCTAGAAACACAGAGCACCTGGGAGAGGGACAAGGTGGCCTTATCTCCATAAGCACAGCCCTTGGTAGGCAGAAACCAGGTTGTGATTACTGTGACAAAGATCCATTCAGACCTTTCAGTCATAGCCTAGTAATTCAAATAGCCCAGCAGCAAAAATTGTCTTCATATTAGTGGTCTGCAAGTGAGGAGGAGAATTGGGTAAAATTATACAGTCATCAGGCAAAAATATAGACACCTTGTTACTAGTTTCAATAGGTGGCAAGAGTTTATAAATGCTGGTTTATGTCCTGGGAATGTAATCATTTTAGTGCTGAGAAAGAAAAAAGCAAAAAGCGTCTGTTCTTTTGTATTTGGCTCTGAACTGTTCTGAATGCCAAAGGGTGAAAAGGGAGACCAACATTTAATCATACTTGTATTAAATTAGTTGCACAGCTCAAGATCACACGTGTTGCAGCATTTTGACTCAGAGTCATTAGGTGAGTATTTTATGAAGAATTGCCTTATGGAACACAAAGGTCTTATCATTAGGTATGGAAAAGCAAGAAGGGACTTAGTTTGCCCATCAAGTTTTCCAAATCAGAAATGTCCATCTCTCTTAAAAGAGCAGAAATGTCACATTTTAAATGATCCTTTTAAAAGTTTTTAATGAATTTCTTTGATATGGTCAGGTCTGGAGCACAAGCCCTGTGAGGAGCTGAGGGAGCTGGGGTTGTTTTGCCTGGAAAAGAGGCTCAGCGGAGACCTTATTGTTCTCTACAGCTTCCTGAAAGGAGGTTGTAGACAGGTGGGATTTGGTCTCTTCTCCCAGGCAACCAGCAACAGAACAAGAGAACACAGTCCTAAACTGCACCAGGGGGAGTTTAGGTGGGAGGTGAGGAGAAAGCTCTTCACAGAAAGAGTAATTGGCCATTGGAATGTGCTGCCCAGGGAGGTGGTGGAGTCCCTGTCCCTGGAGGTGTTCAAAAAAGGATTGGATGTGTCACTTGAAGCCACAGTTTAGTTGTCACGAGGTGTTAGGTATTAGGTAACAGGTTGGACTTGATGATCTCTCAACCTTATTGATTCTATGATGGTATGGTTTCTCAGATTTTATGCCAAGAAAACATGGGCATTATTTGTACATCCTCCAGTTAGAAATGGTTATTATCCATTGCCTTGAACTGGTCAGAGATTCTGCCTGGATTAGGGGCACCATCATACCAAGTACTGCTGCAGCCCTTCCTGAAAGAGACTGGTTTTATTTCATGAAAAAACAGTGTGACTGATACACAGGAAGCATATGAAGAAAGAGATGTGGTGTTCAGTCTTAAAAAACAAGATTACCATGACTGATCACTAATATCTCATAGGCCATGAGACTGAGGCAGTCTCTGAGGATGATTTTGAGATTGAAACAGCTGCCTGGTAAATTTCATTTGTGTAAATGTTCAATGAAGGATCACACCTGAAGAATACCTTGAATCAAGTTACTGCATCCCACAGAGAAACAAAAACTATGGACTGGTAACTTTGTAACAACCTCTATTTCAGACTAAAAATGCATGTTACTGCTCCTAAAACAAACAAACAAACAAACAAAAAAACCAACCAACAACAACAACAACTTCCATGGAAACTTTTCATCAGTTTAGGAGGTTGATGTACTTGTCTGCAGGGGAAAGAAAAAGGCAGAAACCTTTAAACAATAATTGGAGTTCATGCAAGGCAAGCTGCCTTTGCAGAGCACAGGCAAAAAAAAAATGGTTAACCATATTTTCCTCCAAAAGAAAAGCTGTTTCCAAAGTGTCTTTGCAGAATCATGTTGTTGATCATTTCATGTTCATCAGGTTTGGGAAAAACTTTCTTCTAGTAGAGGAAATTTTAAGTATTCAGAGCCATGAATCTTCTCCATGAGGAGCTGCAGAGATGTACTTTCACTCAGAAAAAGGCACCAAGTAAGAAAGACATCGAGTTCCAGCAAAACTGTGCCTCGCACCACCAACAAAATTATACATCATCTGCCAGGCTGTTTGCAGCAAGTCAATTTTAGGAATTAAAAATAAAGGAGAATACATCAGTTCTGCCTCAATCCATTGAGTGCTTGGCAAATTAGTTTTCACTTCAGTCCAGGAGCCATCTCATCTCAAAGTTAACTGGGCACTTGTCCGAGTTATTAATGTTTCTAGATAGAAGGACAGGACACAGAGTTATTTCCTTTGTGCAGAGCAGACTTCAATACTTTCTTTTATTTTTGTTTTTCCTGGTTCAGACTTCCTTTAGTGGGAGGCTTCCAATACTTTTTGGATTTTGACTGGATTGCAAATACCACCAACAAACAGTCGCTACTGTGGTATCCCCCACTTACAGGGAGAATAGGAAATTAAGAGCTGCTGCAAAATGTTTCCTTAAAGAAACTAACTTTTTGGCAGATACATTTCCTTTGTAACTTACTCCTAGCTTTTTGTTAAGGATTTTCTGGGTCCCAGAAAACTCACCCACTGACATGTGTGAGGTAGTCTTATGAAAAATCAATAATCGTCTTAATCTTTCTTTTCAACACAGTTCTAGACAAAATGATTCTCTTTTTCTGCAGTTCTGGAGGCTACCTCTAAGTGAATTAAGAGTTTATTTTTAATGCCATACAGCAGTTTTGAATAACAGCGTGAATCCTCTGTATTCAAAATACATCTTTGCGTCCAAAAGCCTCTTTTCCCCTAGTTAAATCATTTGGTGTCACTACTTACTTTTCTACGCACACTTGGAAAAGATATTTGTAACAGTTTGCAGTTCTGCACCTGAGATCTCATTAGACACTCTTAAAGACTATCGTCTTAATTTCTGGGGACTTGGAAAACTTAAAGAAAATGTTTACTCTAGTCATAGCCAGTTGGCATTGTAATAACTTAAATTTCATGCTAGAATGTCAATATAGCAATATGTTTTGAGCAATATGTTTTCCTCTTTCCCTGCTGAAGACCTGAAGAGTGTTTTTTAAGCAAATTAGAAAATGCTTCAAGAAGTTATTTCTGTAGAGCTACCTAGAGAAAACTGAATGCAATTGTGGGCATTTCTATACTGCATCCTAAGCTTTTACTTCTTCCTATAATGTTTAGATAAAAATGTGATTTTTAGGTTTGCTGTGTAGTTTCAGATGATAGCTTAAGGTATGCACAAATTATATTACTCTATTGATAAGGTGTGTTATGTTGAAAACTTCTCTCAGATCCAAGCAGATCAGACTTTGATGAAGTTAAGGCTGAATGAACTTTAGGACTCAGATGCAAAGACTATGACCCAAACTGGCCCCACTGTGAAAATTTATTTCATCCTTAACTATTCAGTCTACTAGTAGTGGGAGATTTATAGAATATGTTGCTTTGCTGTTAGGGAGGTGTATGCCTTTGTACTCCAAGGGACACACAACCCACAGAAGTCACAGGGTTCCAGCATGAATCTTCATGTCATGTAAGGAAATACTCCTTCTTTCCTTAATCTTTTTCAAACTGATTTTGCACCCCACTCCCACAAATATAGCAGGGAAACAGAATGGAAACCTTTGAAGAATAGTTGCTCATTACTCTTCCTAGACTATTACAGCCAGTGCAGAAGCTAATAATGTTTACAGGTTTGATTTTCACTTGGCCCTGCTTCTTTCAGTGATGAGAAATCACCAGGAAATGTCGGGATGGATCCTAGGGAGAATGTCATGGTGAAATAGGCACAGAAACATTGTAGTGAAAATGGCATTGGTTTGATTTTATCATAAAAGTGCTGTTTCTATTAAAAGAAATATACTCCCACAGGGATTTTTCTCTTCTTGTGGTTTGACAGTCTGGATTTATACTGTCTTGGTTATATAAAATAGTTGGTTTAAGGAAGAAAAAGAAAAAAAGATGATGATTAAAAAGGACATACAGTATCAGTCTTGCTATTGTTGAATGTTCTTACCCATGAGTGGACAAGGAGAGGTAGTCAAGTGAAAGTAGTGGTGTCTGGTAGCTGTGTACACTCATCCAAATAATCTTCCTGTGGATCACTTACATGTCTTGTTCTGAAGTTACATTTCCACTTTAAGGCTTTGTTGTCAGTGGCCAAGCAGAGTAATTTAAACTGACTTTTTTACTCAACATCTAGCTTTAAATTGTAGGTTTACAACCCTGCTCTTAGATAGTATCACAGGGCATATAACCTCTCTACGAGTTCTTTTCTCAGCAGATTGGAAACATCTTTTCAGACATGCAGTGTTTGTGAAAGGGGGTCCAGGGCAAAAAATTCATAGTGAGATATGGTCAGACATCCTGCATCATAAATTCCAGCAAATGGATAGGAAGTCTAACAGAATGAATACAACCATGAGAGTATACCAGTACTGTGTTTACCACTGAATCTGCTTTATTTTGAAGAAGGCAGAAGAGCAGGTACCAGGAGGAGGAGTGTCCTCACTCTAGTTATTCAAGCCTGATATCAGTGTGGAAGACACTGTGTACCAAGGGAAGTACCCCTGTCAGATTTGTGAATACTTTGTGTTTTTATGGCATAGTCATTGATGCTTTCATGAATTTTAATAGCAGTTCCTAAATTTTCATCACTGACTAGCTGAAGCCCAAAATGTTAAAAATCTGTAAACACTTCAGATAAATTGTCAGAGAAATATTTAGGGTTAGCTCAGTGAACTTAGTTCATGAGAACTGGGTGATAACTCAGTGGGAATAATGCTGGTGAGATAGGTATCCTGTGACTGCCTTACTATTGCCTGTAGTCAGTCTGCATTTTGCTCAGCAAGAGAAAATATTCTGTAGTTTTGGGGTTTTCTTTAACAGAAACACATTTATTGATCACTTCATCTACTGGTGCATTTTTCACTGCTCTTCAGAGCAGACAAGTTTAATATTTTTCTTATACGGTGTATTTCTTACTCTCCTTTAGTCTCATTCCAGCCAATGACTGGGGAATGAGTTGAGGCAGAACTATCTCACAGACCTGTAATGGCAGGGCTGTGAGGGTACTGAGGTTAACAGCGATGAGACAGGCCTACATCCCTCCCTCCACATGGCTTTCCCTCCTCGCATGTATTTGTTTCTCTACATGTTGGCAAACACCTGGAACAGTGATTTTCCTGACTGGCATGTAAAACCTTAAAGCAAGCCACTGGTTTTGCTGTACTTCTAAATCTCAGTCAGGAGTGTTGGGCAGTAACCTTGCAATTTCTGAAAGCATAGCAAGATCTAGGTGCCTAGCAACTGACATTTCAAACAGATTTACCAGTTTTGCATGGTATTTAATAGCTTGTGTCTTGAAAGCCAGTTAAATTTACGTTATATTTTGTCACATTACAAACTGTCATGGTTCAAAGTTATTGTTTTGCAAGAAGCTGCAAACCTGGATTTGGATACAGGCTGTCTTTTTCCTCTTTTACTTTTCATTAGAAATGATTTTTGGCATATAGCTGCTGTGATAGAAATGGAACTCAAAATTGTCTTCCACCAAAAGAGTTATCTAAAGAGCTGAGCAATGCTTTATTTGTAGCAAGGGTTTCTTGGTGGGGTTTTTTTTTGTTCACTGTACCCCATCTCATTTTCTGCAGCCCTTGGAAACTTATTGAAGCAGCAATATAAGATTAGACTCTTAAACAATGTCACCAAGAACATTGTATTTCTAGTGGTGCAGTACAATGTGCAAGAGCATGAGTATGAAAATGATTCATGCCATCTATTAAAGGCTAATTTAAATACCAGAATACTGTTTAACCATTCCGGTGCTATAAATTATGGCATCTACTGTAGTTTCAGACTAGGTCAAGCCAACTTTTTCAACCTGCCAACAAACTCCAGCCACAAAGGATTTTTAAGAAACCTAACTATAATTGTCAAAATAAACAGCTTTTCTTTATTTTACCTCTATGGATAATAATCTTTCATACATTTTAATACAATCCCAGTGAAAGCTAAAAAAAAAAAAAATATATAAAAAAATTCATCTGCTGGTTTACTGCAGGGACTGCAGAGCAGTATATTAAAAAATGTGTTTCTCTTTCACTCTAACTCTTTTAATAATATCAATCAAGCAAATCAAACTTGCAGGTCTAATTTATTAGCATAAAACGTCACCCAGACACAATCTGCTCGATGAACAGCCCTCTAACATTTTTGTTATGGAGACATAAATTACACTGATGTTACCAGGGGGGGAAAAAATAATCTAATACTTAGTGGTTTTGACAAGATGTTGTATCAGGTTATGGTTGTTTGAGAAATAAAATGTTTTGTTTGAAAAACACAGATCTAAACTGATTAGTTTATTAGCCATGATAGCTGTTACTCACATTTGTTGCTTAAATATTCAGAACACAGAACACAGAATTAACCAAGTTGGAAAAGACCTTTGAGGTCATCGAGTCCAACCTATCACCCAGCACCATCTAATCAACTAAACCATGGCACTAAGTGCCTCATCTAGTCTCTTTTTAAACACTTCCAGGGATGGTGACTCCACCACCTCCCTGGGCAGCCCATTCCAATGGCCAATCACTCTTTCTGTGAAGAATTTCTCCCTAACATCCAGCCTAAACCTCCCCTGGTGCAGCTTGAGACTGTGTCCTCTTGTTCTGTCATAGGTTGTCTGGGAGGAGACTGACCCCCACTTTGTTACAACCTCCCTTCAGGTAGTTGTAGAGAGCAATAAGGTCTCCCCTGAGCCTCCTCTTCTCCAGGCTAAACAACCCCAGCTCCCTCAGCCTCTCCTCATAGGGCTGTGCTCCAAACCCCTCCCCTGCTTTCTTGCCCTTCTCTGGACACCTTCCAGCAACTCAACATCTTTCCTAAACTGAGGTGCCCAGAACTGGACACAGTACTCAAGGTGTGGCCTCACCAGTGCTGAGTACAGGGGCAGAATGACCTCCCTGCTCCTGCTGGCCACACTGTTCCTGATACAGGCCAGGATGCCACTGGCCTTCTTGGCCACCTGGGCACACTGCAGGCTCATGTTCAGCCTACTGTCAACCAGTACCCCCAGGTCCCTTGCTGTCTGTTCGCCCTCCAGCCACCCTGACCCCAGCCTGTAGCACTGCATGGTGCTATTGTGGCCAACGGGCCAATGTGTAGAACCTGGCATTTAGGTGTGTTAAATCTCATGCCCTTGGACTCTGCCCATCTGTCCAGCTTGTCAAGGTCCCTCTGCAGAGCTCTCCTACTCTGTAACAGATCAACACCTGCTCCCAACACAGATATAAAGCAATTTAACATTCCCCTCTGAATGCATGTGCACATAATACACACACACACATGCACACATGTGGGGTCCTATACCTTTCATGCCAAAGAATCCTGCCAGCTGTGTATTGTCATATGAAAATCTCTGAGTTATTTAGTTTAGCTAAAATGTTCCACTTGGTATAATTTAGGAAATCATTCTTGGGGCCCAATCCTGCGTTTCTTGAACGCCCACGAACTTCTGCAACTAATACTTATTAAAAGGAGGTCAGCTTCCTGCCCATTTTACTCTAGTATCTTTCATGAGTAGGAACCCTCTTATACATGGAAAACATGCAGCAAGGTATGGAAGTGGGATTCATCTGAGCTGTGAATACAGAGGTATTAAGTACCTGCTGAGAGTGGGCCTTAGAAAATCCCCATTGATCACCTGCCAGGTGTGTCACTGAGTGCTTTACACAGAAGGCTGCTGGATTGGGCTTTTCACAGAATTTTTAACATCTCTACTCTGCATCTCATCAACTTGCACAAGAAGTAGATGTCTCTGCCTGGCTGTCATACCAAAAAATGTTCTACTTACTGAGAATCTTCTTCTCTCCTTGATTTCTCTCCCCCCCACCCCCCTTTAAGGTTGTCATGGAATTTTATATAAGTAATTATCAAAAGATGAATTGTGCTTGTGCAGGTATTTTTCTTGAGTTCACAGTAAGCCATTCCTCTGTCTGCACTTGGAATTATTTAGTCTACCAGTAAAGTGTTTTTTAAACCATTCTTGCACATGGTAAATGTTTTATTTTTGGAAGACTTCAGTATCCAGAATGAAATACCTTACTGCTTGCTGCATGAGGGCTCTAAGCCTGTTCACCTGCACTAGGGCATCTTGCTCTGAGACAATCAAGTTCGCAAATCCAGTCCTAGCAGAAGGTGCTGAGCACTTGTGCGTGTGACCCTTGATATGCCCAAACCTATGGCTATCTTCCTCTATATTCAAGAGGTGCAGCATTCTTCATGATCAGGCACAGTACCCTGTAATGGGAAATTAAAGTGAAAAATGCACTGCCTGCTGTCAGTATCTCCTGAGGAAGTTTCAGTTCCTCCTCACTGTAACAGAGGGCTGACTCGCAGCCTATCTCAGATGGCTGTCAGATTGTCAGTGACCGTGATAAAGGCTTTCACTTATCCCAGCTGGGGAGGCTTAGAAGCAAATAGGAACTGCAGTGGGAGCCAGCTGCTCATATGTCTGTGATGAGCAGGCTCACAGGAAGATTTTTACTCAATTTCTGTTCCTTACATTATTTAACTTGCCACCTGATGTTCCTGTCACTGGGTAAACCTAGAAAATTACTGTTTGCTGAGGTTTTCAGTGTCAGGTTTTGCAGATACACACGATAGTCTCCCAAGTCTCTTGAGCTTTTGGAATTACACTAAGGAATCGAAATGTGGCATTTTAGCTGGTTTCTATTCTGTGGTATGGTGCTCCAGCAGTGCCTAGAGCTTTTAATTCAGTTTTTGTTATTGCAGATTGTCAGGATCTAGTGTGTATTACCCCGACCTCTGCACAGACACATCCTGCAGGTTGATAATAATCAAGTACACATACAGAACAATGATCGTGATAAAAATCAGTGTAACGGCAACAATCCGCTTGATGATCATAAATGGTATTAATTGATTAGCATGGCAGCTTTACACTGAGATTTAAGAGAATGCCAGGGTTTTCTTTCAAGGGGAGTGACTTCAAAAACACAGCTCAGACAAAAAAAAAAAAACAGGAAAAGAAAAAGCAAAAAAGAAAAGTCAAACTGTGATCCAAATGCAGCTGTGATCTAACTATACTGAACAGCATATTTGGCAGTGTTACCATTTTTATGCTTCACAAAGAATATTCTAGACATTGCATATGAGAAGGGGGGGGCAAATAAAAAAAAGGATCAGTTTAAAGTCAAAATTTATTTGTTAAGCAGTTCTGTATTTTTCAAACAACATTTAAAATTCATTAATATGAGTATACAGTAGAGTTTCAGCGAAACTCTTGGATTTTGATCCAGGCTTTAACATAGACTCAAGCTGCACCACCGGAGGTTTAGGCTGGATAGTAGGGAGAAATTCATCACAGAAAGAGTGATTGGCCATTGGAATGGGCTGCCCAGGGAGGCGGTGGAATCACCAGCACTGGAGGTGTTTAAAAAGAGATTGGATGGGGCACTTGGTACCATGGTTTAGTTGCTTAGATGGTGTTGGGTGATAGGTTGGACTCGATCTTGGAGGTCTTTTCCAACCTGGTTAATTCTGTGTACTGTATCAAATCTTTCCTTAATGATAGTCAGTATCAATTAGAGCAACTTTCAGTTTGTCTTCATTTCAGATGGAGCTTTAGTGCCTGTGGCATCAGAGACTCAGTGCTATCACCTCTTTCCATTTCCAGACTCAAAGGTCTTTTCCAACCTGTTTAATTCTGTAGTCTGTATTCTGTATTAGCTCTATAGTGTCACCGTGCCAAGCAGTGACACTTTTATTGAGAATGAGTGTTATCTTTTCCTACACTTAAGGCTACTATTTCTGCAGTTGCTCAAATGTGGTGCCACTCACAATATAAAATTTTCCTTAGCGCGAAGAGTGTTATGAGAAACATTTCTGCCTCTAAAAAGCAGGCAAAGCAACAGATTCTTCAGAGGATGTTTTGAAGATCAGTTGTTTTGCCATTTAGTTTCCACAAGGCTATGTTTACCCATTAGCACATGGAGTTATATGTATCACAGTTGGGCTTTTTTAGTGTTTTTTTTTAAGAACATTTTGATAAGCAAGAAATACTTTTAAATAAAGAGGGTGAAAAATAAGTCACTGCCTCTGTTGTCAGCTGGCACTATTTCTTAGGCTTGTTTGTCAACACAGATTTTTTCATGACACATTTTCGAAACCTCTCAATACTGATATTTTTCTTTGCTACCAATAAACCCATTCTCACCAGTAGATAACTGAAAACTTCCACATATTCAGATTACATCCTCCAGGGAATTTCTAGAGTCTTGGAAGGCAGTTGCATGATCTGGTTCTGGGAAGAATCATAGAATCAATAAGGTTGGAAAAGACCTCAAAGATCATCAAGTCCAACCTGCCACCCAAGACCTCATGACTACTAAACCATGGCACCAAGTGCCACGTCCAATCCCATCTTGAACACCTCCAGGGACAGTGACTCCACCACCTCCCTGGGCAGCACATTCCAAGGGCTAACAACTCTCCCTGTGAAGAACTTTCTCCTCACCTCGAGCCTAAACTTCCCCTGGTGCAGCTTGGGACTGTGTCCTCTTGTTCTGGTGCTGGTTGCCTGGGAGAAGAGACCAAACCCTCCTAGCTACAACCACCTTTCAGGTAGTTGTAGACAGCAATAAGGTCTCCCCTGAGCCTCCTCAGGATTCATCATTGGAGGCTTAGAAAGTATAGTCTATCTCTTGAAGGGAAGGGCTGATAAGTCAAACTTTCATCCTCCTGCGAATCATTCAGCAAAGAGTCCAGCAGTTGTATCTGAGGTTCCTTCAGACTTGTGAGTTCCTGCTGATTCTCAATATGCTCATTAACCTTGTGGTTTTGAAGAGAAACTCAGTCTGATGTCTATAATGACATTTCTGTTGTCAGCAGAGTTGAAGGAAAATATTGTTTGTTTTGCATGGGAAAGTTGGGAAAGGAGGAGAAAAAGAACAAACACATGGTTGTTTTCAATTTATTATTTATGTTGACATTTCCCATAAATGAAACCAGGAAAATAGTCC
Organism: Dryobates pubescens; assembly: GCF_014839835.1. NCBI lineage: Eukaryota > Metazoa > Chordata > Aves > Piciformes > Picidae > Dryobates > Dryobates pubescens. The sequence continues at coordinate 12,422,142 of NC_071625.1, read as the reverse complement.
ATTTTCAAATATTAATTATATTTTGCAAAACTAGGTTTTCAATATTGAAACCAAATATTTTCCAGGATTCAATTTTCAACAAAGTGAATGCAGTTTCTTTGAAAAACTGTTGGAGGGGGAGCAGTAAGTATTTTCAGTTGCATTGAAGGGGCATTCCATGTGTGAATAGGAGTTCAAACAACTACTTAAAGATCATTATATTAACAAATATTTGAGCTTTGTTGATTTTTGAAACTTCATCTTTCATTCTTATCCAATCATGTAAAGTGGTTTTTGGGTTTTGGTTTTGTCTTGTTGTTTTTTTTTGTTTCGGGGTTTTTTGTTTGGTTCGTTTTTTTCACTGTGAAATTCTGTGCATCACAGAATTAACCAGGTTGGAAAAGACCTTCAAGATCATCAAGTCCAACCTATCACCCAACACCATCTGATCAACTAAACCATGGCACTAAGTGTCTCATCCAGTCTCATCTCTTTAAACACCTCCAGTGCTGGTGACTCCACCTCCTCCCTGGGCAGCCCATTCCAATGGCCAATCACTCTTTCTGTGAAGAACTTCTTCCTAACATCCAGCCTGAACTGCAAAATTGTTTTAGAATCATAGAATTGTTGGAGTTGGAAGGGACCTCAAGGATCATCTGGTTCCAACCCCCCTGCCATGGGCAGAGACACCTCACACTACATCAGGTTGCCGAGAGCCACATCCAGCCTGGCCTTAAAAATTTCCAGGGATGGAGATTCTACCACCTCCCTGTTCCTGTGTGTCACCACCCTCACAGTGAAGAATTTCTTCCTAACATCCAATCAGAATCTACACTTTTTTTTTTTCTTTTTTTTTTTTTTTTCACCATTCCCCCTAGTCCTTTCATTACCTGACACCCTAGAAGGCCCTTACTCACTCCATTTCCCCCTTTATTTCCCCTCAAATCCCAGAGCACCTGGGCTCTGGTGGAGTCTCCTCCCACCCCAGGTGTGGCCACTTTGTCCTCCCCACCCACTCCCCTATTTAATCCCCCCCAGGAAAGATGGAAGCCCCAAGCTGAGCCCATTTGGGCTGGAGGATCCTCCTCTCATCTCTGGTGAGTGCCCATGGTGCACACTGGGTGATGGTGGTGGTGACAACAAAGGCCGGGGGGCCTGGTGGCCCCCCGGTTAGCTAGGAACATGATTGATGGCTCCTCGGGTGCACAGAATTAACCAGCTTGGAAAAGACCTTTGAGATATGTAGCTTTGTAACAGAAAACTGAAAGAGCTAAAATTGCTCTGCTTTTCTAAGAAAATAAATGCCAGTGGGAGTTTCAGTAATGAGCAATACAGAAATTTGTTTTCAGTAAGAGAGCACTGATGGACAGCAGAAAGCTGATGCAAAATTCACACTTTCTCTACACACAACGGCCAGATTCCATTGTAGAATGTGGATTCTACAGGGCAGTTGTGCTCCAAACTTCCTTCCCTAGTCCATAATGGAACCTTAAACAAGGTCCAGCTGACTGGATGAGGTATTTGGCACCCCAATATGTAGTGCAAATAGGCATAATATTTAATGTTGCCTAGATCTTAACCTCATCATAAGAAACTCCTCTGCTCAATTGCACCAAGAGCACAATATCTCCCTCACAATAGAACAACCAGGAAATTTAGCAGGCTGTGCATACAGATCTGTGCATTGTTTAAAGAATGGTATCGTAGGAGAAAAACAGGAAAAAAGAAAACAAAAAACAAACAAGTGGGAAGAACAATTCTGTGGAAGTGCCATTGTGTTATGTGGGTCATCAAACTAATGAATCACATCCTGTCAGAGCCTGTTCCCCTCCACCAACTATGCCTGAAACACAGATGCCAAGAGTAGAAATTTTAGATGGTTCGTGTTAGACCCATATGAAGGCTATGCAGAGAAGATGTATCTGTATCTGACTCTGCTCAGGCTTGATGAGTTGGTGCCAACAGGGGCTGAGGGTTTGCCTAGGCTTGCTATGTCCCCTCATCTTTTTTGCCTGGGCTTGTTGTAGCTGATGTTTTCTGTCTGGCTTACAGTCTTTAATCTCTTCTCCTGTATGAAGCACAGAAACTAAGACAAGCATCTATGGCCTCAGGAGGAGCTGCAGCCACAAACTAGGCCAAATTTTAATTCTGCTTTTCAAGACTATAGCTCTTTACAATGTCTGGTAATGTGAACCTCTAAAAGCCATTGACTAGTACTCCAAAACTGACAGTCTCCAAGTGATGTAAAGTAGCACTGCACTGAAAGCTAAAAAGGGTCATGCTATACAGAACATTGACCTGTATCACATGAATTTGTTGATCCTACTGAGTGAAGTGCAATGCAGAATGAGCAGAATAAAAAGTTATTGACATCTCACTATATTATTTCAGAACTTGTAGCTATGCTGCCATGGGCTCCTTGATTGAGCTAATACTTCTGAGAGGTCTCAAGGAAAGTCTGTGTTATCCTGCATGGCAGAGGTATATTGTTTTGCTTTTTTTGGACAGAGGTACTTTTCCCTTTTCTTCTCTTACCAATACCTACTTGGGTGAGAGGGACAGCATCCTAGCAAATCTACTTTTAAATTGAATGCAAAGCATTCAGGTTTCATTCCACTGTTTTGTGGAAGTCTGAGAAAACATTAGTGCAATAGAGCTCTCCTGTGCAGATGCCTTTTCTGTTCAACAGTTTTACCTTGTGACAAGTCATCTTACATAGTGACAGTATAAGCAATAAAATATGCCTGTAACACTCTTGGTTTCTCCCAAGCTCATGGGTGTAAGACCAAAGTTCTGCCCTTAGCATCCAGGCATTTGCCTTATTTGTTCCTTCTCTCTCTCTTTTTTTTTTTTTTTAAACACTGATATACTTCTTACTTCCTCCTTTCATCCACAAAAGTTTCATACTCTAGTCAGCACAGTCTGCATATTACCTGATAATGGGATACGAATCAAGCTGTGTACTGCTCTCTGTGCCTTGTAGAGTGTAATCATTATGTGATAATAGTGGAGATAGATCAGAATGACAGAGCATATGTTTGATTAGTATCTCACAACAAGGGCTCAGATTTTATTCGTATTTAATATCAGTAGGCATCAGAACAGAGCTCATCAGTTTAGTAAGAATCTATACTAGGCTTAGTATAATTGTTACTGCTCATAGCCTTGGGTATTGGTTATTATTATTATGGCAGTAGTCGTGTAGAGTTGTAATGTCATGCAAGTAGTTTGATATCTTTCTTGTCTGAATTTCATTCTGCTTTATATATTTTAAATATGTGCAATATTGAAAACTGAAAGCTACCTAAGTGCCCAGCAGGATGATGATCACAATATATGCTCCAAAGATGACATTCAGTGCCCATTTTCACACAGCTGCAGTTTTACATTGAAATCCTGGAGGTCTCTGTGTGTTGTAGTTCAACAAATGGATACGACATAATAGTAATACTAGCATTAAAGCAAGTTAGAGAATTTAGCTTAACTGAAGATCTGTTGTAAAAGGCATCAACAGGAATGGCAAAAATAATCACAAAGAAACATTTTGAGCTAATTTGCTTTTTCACTAGGTCTGATAAAACAGAAATTGAACAAAAAATATTGCCTTTAGATTAATATTTTTCTGCTGAAACAACTCATTATTTAATCAGAAATTAACTAATTTAATCAGTGAGAATACAGTCTCACTCCTCATGTGTGGTATCCTTGGAGAAATATTGCTATTATTATTACTGTTAGCAGTACTTCCAGAGAATGTGTGTCTAACCATTCTACCTCTGGGCAAGAGCTTCCTTTCCACCCAGTGCTATATTAAGTCAGAACAAAAAGATATACCTGCCAAAAGCTTAGAAATCAAAGCACAAGAGAACATTAGTAGGCAAGCCAGGTAAAAGGATAAGCAACAGTCTGACTCATCATTGCATTTTGTGAAGAAACCATTGAGAGGTTGATATTATGTGTGGTTTAAAATGGCTAAAATTCCGTAGAGGTATAAAATATCATTATAGGTGAACAGGAGAGAAATAGCAATTAAGTAATGTGGGGGTACAAAAAAATGACCATCATTGGTGGTGGAATTAAAAATATTTGCCAGGGCTGCAGAAAGAGGGCTCATGAGATGGGGAAATAGGGACATGGGACTAGATACATCAACTATTGAAAGCTTAGTGCTAAGCTCGGAAGGGTGCTGTGTAAAAAAGTTTCCCTTGTAAACAGTCCTTGGATCTTGTGGTGTAATATATGGGGATTTTTAATACAAGGAGGAGGAGGCTGAAGGTAGATAAGACACTTTTCAGTGAGATGAGTAGTGCTGGGCCTGGTGATTGCTCCATCTTCACTGGGGATTCACTAGCAGAAGCAAATCAGTGGGACATGGGTTTCTGTTGCTTCAGGGTCACTCATTGAAAGGCCTCTGAAGAGTCATCTGCTGGTGCCATCTGTATAAAGAACACAGGATGTGAGCTCCTTTGCATGCACAGAGGGAAATGAAACATTTGTGTGCATCATAGCTATTCCTCATTGAAGTGTTTGTAAACAAGTTGTTTCTTTAATCTGCCCTCGAGTAGGTCTTACAGGATAAAATGTTGCTAGTGGACTAGCCACTACAATTAGAAAGGACCACGAGCTGATGCTTTGCAGCATAGAGCTGATCATGGGCAATTTGCCACAAGGTGAAATAGTTATATTTATTTCTTGCTTAAGTCATCAAGAGGATCTCCTTCAGGGAACTTGAGCATTTTCAGTAGAGAGCTTGACCAGTCAGAGTAATTGAAAGTAGTTCAAAGATATCCTAAGAGAGCAAAACCAGTCTTGGGAAATAATAATGTGGGGTGTTTGTGAGGTTTTTTGGCAAACTAGCCAAGGAAAATGAATGGGTAATGTAGCCAGATAGCGTCTCAAAGTTTTGCTTTAGGAACTTCTTTCTTGTCTTGGGTAAAAGGATTTCAAAGCGATCAGGAACTTCAATAACTATCAATAATGTTAGAAAGGGCAGAAGGATAGCTGTGAAGACCATAGGTGCTCAAAATGAACACGGGCATCTAATTTCATACTGGATTCACCCAAGAACGAACATAAAAGCAATAAGATAAAAAGGACCTTTAATCTCAGCAAAGGATAAAAGGAATGAGTTAGTGAGAATGTCAGGTAGATTAATTAAAGGAGTCACAGTGAACAATATTAGGCAGTAAATAACATTAGGGCATAACATAATTACCATTTCTAAGAGTTATTTATCACCAAGTAACTCTTTTTGGTCTAGACCAGTCTTAATCCCCCTGGGCTCATGTACTTTTCTGGAGCAGCCACACCTTTAATTATGTAAAACCTTAGCTTTCTTATTTTTTAGGGCTGATCTGTGCTTGGACAAGTTATTGTTCAACTTTGGTTGGATCCTTCCAGGCCTCTGGCCACGGTCCCTCATTTCTTTGCTGGATTTTTGAACTGTATGTTAGGGCAGTGCTTGTGCTGAAGCATCATCCCCTCATAACTCACTGAGCCTTCCAGGGCTCTTGGATGCCATCAACTGTGCATTTCTTGGTGACTTTCTTGTGGCACTTTTGTCCATTTTGATTTGAAAACATTTTCCTACTGCTTTCCTACACCCTTTTTTCTCCAAGATGCAGCCTGTGAGTATCTCCTGTGAGGATGTTTTCCCTTTGATTCTGGTATAATATTGCCCTCTGCATTATTTTGTAGAGCCAGCCAAGTAAGGGCTGCAGGATAACCTATACTTTTTGCCTCTACTCCCAGTGCCCATCTGACTTGTATTTCTTTCATGCTAGAATGAAAATCATTCCTCAGGGCAAAATAATCTGGTGTGCTTTGGTGTTGCATTTCAAAAGACCATTTTTGTAACAGAATTTGTAGTCTTTAAATATATATATATATAGGCTTAGAAAAGTCTTTTACAGGTCAAAATCAGACAGGAGTTATCTGATACTACTATGGCAATACTCTTAGCTTAATCCCAAAATAACTATTCTAAAACTATTAAAAAAAACCTTATTCCTCAACATATGTCCAAAACATTATTTTTTTCCCCCCTTTTTTCAATGGGTGGAAAGAAGAAGCCACATCTCCTCTCATTGGAAAAGCCTCCTTGCACTTCCCAGAGAATGTCTCCATATGCTATCATGTCAGTAGACCTTCTCTTCTGCTCCTTGGATGCTGGGGCTGCAATTCATCTGACTTAAATTTGATCTGTTCTAGATTTAGTCAAAGCTATTGCTCAGGCTTCCTCTGCAGACATCAGAGAAAGCTAAGGAAACCAAGAGAGCCCATACAGTTGGGAAGAAGTAGTTTGTAGAGAAAGTATCTCCCTTGTTTTAATATGAGCCTAGACAGCCAGATGAAGTCAGCAGTTAAAGGAGGCTAGGAGATGAACTTTAACAGAAAACAGCTTAGATGTAATGTTAGCCATAAATACAAAAGAATACCAGCCTCACCTTGCTTCTCCCTGAAAGAAGAGGGGAGCAGAGAAGAGCCAGTGGAATCTAGAGATTGCTGCAGCTATAGAATTAACCAAGTTGGAAAAGGCCTTCGAGATCATCAAGTCCAACCTATCACCCAAGACCATCTAATCAACTAAACCATGGCACTAAGTGCCTCATCCACTTCTTGCCTTGTAAGAGAAAATTTATGAACTGAAGAAGACAACTTTTTTCTCCCTTCAACTTTTCCTTGTCCTTGGAGGTATCTGTAGCCATATAGGTACACAATGTTATACGTATATTCCATCTTCACATCACAGATGACATAATCTTTCCTTAGAGAAACTGGGAAGTAGTAATAGTATTCATTAGTCCATTAAAACAGGTGCCTAATTTATTAGGAACTTCTTGGACACCTGAGTAAGAACTGAAAGCTGGTTTAGGATGCTAAGATGACAATACATTTGAACATTTTAGTTTTGTGTGTGCAATGACACAACTGTTACTTGGCCTAGCTTGTTACAGTGCTCTGAATCCTTCTCTCCACTAAGCATAAAATCTAAACTTGTATCATACATTGGTAAAGACTATGAACATTAACAGGTAGTGAAGACTGGAGGTGTATTTAACTAATTTCTGATAAATGAAAGGGTTTTTTTTAATTATTATGGTTGGTGGCTTGTATTCTGTTTCTTTTAAAAATCTTTTTGTTTGGGTTTTGTGTTTTTTTTTTAACCTGGAATGCAGTCAGAATACACACTTTTATTGTTCCTAGCTTGAGCATAGTATTATATGAGGTAAATTTAAATATGTAGTGGAGTTTGCCTTTTGTGCTAGTTAAGCTAATGAGTAAACTCTGAGAGAAACTCATCTTGTTAAGTTTAAGAGACATTATGAATATTCTGATCTACCTACACGATGTTTCTCACATGCCTTAATTGAAGCCTACTAACAACATGTTTAGAACATAATTAAATATTTGATTTCATGCAAGGGCTCCCAGTGTTTAAACACTGTAAGCGGAATACTTAGTAATACTGTATAGCCTCTTTTCCATACAGAAGTGCTTTGAAATGGTTTTAAACAACAGAACAATGTGAAGAAGGAAGCTTTCTCCCATTGTTCTGTTGTTTAAAACAATTTCAAGATATGAGAGTCAGTCTCTGTGGTTGTAAAAGCTTCCAGGAACGTGGTTCATAGGAATAAAAATGTGAGTGACCTGGAAGCATTTACTTCCTGCATCAAAATAGCAGTGGAAGTATTTCTTAGAAGGAACAGAAATTGAAATGAAGTGTGTTAAGGAATGTTTTGTCTTCTGGGCAGCAATAACATTTTTAGTAAATCTGTAGAATTTTATCTCACCAACTGAGATTGGTCAAGAGGTTCAAAAGTTACAGATCCTGTCAGATAGGAAGTGAGAAGCACAGGCAGAGATACCCATGTAGATAAGGTAATGTCAGAGGTCTGTCAAATTAATCTGGGGTGGTTTGATGTGAGCCCATAACTGACCAATGTGCGTGAAGTTCCTGGAAGACCAACTGGACTCCAATGACCTCTCACAAGACGGGTTTGTCTTGTGGTTGAACTCTTCTAGCGTAGGCTGTCCTCATGAAACATCTCAAAAATGTGTGTGGGCCTGTCATTGCTACCTTTTGTACACCCTTTTAATTATCTCCTCCTTCTGTGACTTTTCCTTGTAGAAGAGGACTCTGATGCTCTCCTCTCTGCTGTTCTTAGACTCCCATAAAAAGCCTGAAGTGTTAATGTGCACTGAAATCACAGAAGGTGAACTTCATAGGGAGTTACTTAACTCTTACTATTAAGGCTTTTTATCAAACTGTCACTAAGTAGAAATTTTTTTGGTGACCTTTCTGCCACATTTTTAATTTCTAAAAATGAGGCCTTGTTTATGGCTTCTAACAACCCCTCCTGGAAATTTTAGCCTCCCTCAAATAACAGGAAAAAAGTGGACTTCAACTTCAAAAGGAAGTTTTGTTTGCCAAACAGAGATGGGGGCCCTGGTCTGAAAATTTTTCTGAGGCTGTGGAGGCCTGTGTCACCTCCTGCCACCAAGATCAGGCTGGGTAAGTGCATTTAGACCCACAAAGCTACTCAGTTGTGCTAGACAAATGGATGTTGACAGTTTACAAGCACTTTAAAAACAAAGCATCATCTGGTCACTGTCAGTTATTAGGCAGTTTAATACAACATCAAAAGAATCAAGGTAGCTACCAGATTTCATCCATATCTGATGAGTTAATCCAGTATCATCTCTGGCCAGTCTTAAACCAGAAAAAGAATAAACATTGAAAGAATAAATTAAAAGAGATCAGTGAGAAAGGATGTAAAATGTTCCTCATTAATCTGCCAGGGAAGCAAGATTAAAATAATTGCAGTTTAAAATTTTACACAGGTTTCATTAGACTCCAACCAGACTTTTCAATAAAGCATTACCACTCAATGGCCATTGTTAGAGAGATGCCATCGAAGAGGGCAGATGTCTTATCTGCATTTTATAGTCTTGTAAAAATGTAATAACTTTTGGTCACAATTAACTAATATAGTTTTGAGATGGAATATTGATTGGAAATCACATATAACAGCCCTAGGTGAGTAAGAGGAGGTGTTGGGCTCTTGTAATGGCAGCTGGACATGAATACTCCAGGTACTTAGTTATCAGCCACCCTGCTGACTTTTGCCTCCAAAGGAAAGCAGGCTTTGCAGGCTGTTTTCATCTTCTGCCAAGGCTGACAGAGAGAGAAATTGTGTACTAACTACATGCATTCTCAATACAGGTGTACTAATGTAGAGGAAGAGGAACTGGTGTGGTTCAAGATCTGATTGCCTTTCTTACAGAATCAGTAGGGGTGGAAAAGGACAGATAATTTTCTGTTCATGACGGGTGTTTGCAGATGGCACAGTTGGCAGTGTGTGCCTTATGCATTGATCATGCCACATTATTTATCTACTTAGTCTTTTTCTCATGAGCAAAGGGAGCCTGAAATGAAAACTTCATTAGTCTGAGAATGAAGCACCACAGATGTGAGATTGGCATTTACAATCCTTTCATACTGTGTGCACTCTTACTTGGATGACATGTGGCCCATGATAGGAAACAGTTGTTTCTAGATCTAGAAGAGTAACCCAAATTCTGGGGTAAAAGATGCATTGTTATCCAGATTCACTGTGTAAAGCCCTTTCTCTTAGTCATCGACTTCAAGATTCAGATCCGTTTTGGCTTTGTGTATGCAGCAAAGTTCAGTAAAATTCGAGCAAAGAAACAGAGGGAAAGCACTTTGGAAGAGAAGAAAGAATCAAATTTCTATTTCTCCCACAATTCTCAGAAGTGCAACTTATTCAAAGTTTCAAATCTAGGAGAAAGTTATTCTCTCTGCGAGTTGAGATGAAGTTAGGAAAAGAATGAGAATATAAAATTATTTTGCATCTATGTTCAATGGTCAAACATGATTTACCCTCAGGCAGAAGAAAATGAATCAGGTTGGCAACATAAACAAATATTTTTCTTAAGTCTCTGTACTGTTATTTATGTCATTTGTTTTTCATTTGAGTTTTTTCTTGCCCTGCTTTATTCCCGTTGACATTGCTCTTTCTGGTGAAGTATCTCCTTCCTATAAAATTTGGCATTTAGAAGTTATTTGAAATGCAGAGTTCCTGAAAACAAGAATGAAAATCTTTAGAAGACTGAAACTAATAATTACAGTGTTAAAATAAATAAGGAAGTCCACCCATGAGTTCATCTATTTTTACCAAAATATTGTTTTAATTTAAACCAAGTAAGTTTTACCAAGACAGCACTTGATGTCCTGCTCACAAAGTAGATGAAAAGATACATACTTTGTCATGCTGTTATCCTCTTTTATTATATCCTGTTGGGTATCCTCTTGTGTCTTTTTTTTCCATTTTCATGATGGTCTGTTATTTCATTTCTGTATTACTGGATGTGATTGTTGTAATAAAACGTAATTAAGACACTAAGGAGGACAAAATGAAAGTTAGAAAATCCATGTTAAATTAACAGACTTATTCTCACTGCTGGTAAGAATATTTTCTTTTCCTCTTAGCTGCCTGAAACACCTTTTTCTTTTCCAAAGAACAGCAGTTTAATCCTTCAACTATAAAGAAAAAAAAAAGACAAAAATTGTCCTTTATATCTTTATTCCTTTAATTTACTGGGTGGTGGTGGTGGTGAGCACAAAATCAAATTTCGTACCACAGCAAAAACCTTTTTCCCCCCACATTTGCTCAAACTTAAATGAAGTATTCTAAACTCTGGGTATTATTCGAAGAGTACCTGACAAAAATAGACATATAGAATCATAGAATCAATAAGGTTGGAAAAGACAAGAGATCACACAGGCACAGTCTTTGCTGAAATTGTTTGATAAGTATTGTACAAGACCTCAGACTCAACATATTTCTGGTAAATACCTGCCATGCTATAGAACTCTGATCAATTCATTGGTCCGTATCCAAAGTCGCAATATAAAATGTGTTTATTTGTCTAAAAGATAATTAAAATGTGAAAGTGAGAGCTGGATTTGAAGAATAATACCAAAAGGCAGTACAAGATGTTGACCTTTTTATACTTATGCCTATTTTTAGTCACAGTAGCAAAATGCTGTTTAGCAGCTGTTTAGCAGTTTGAGTTTCTTTTTGTGAGTGTAGAAAGTAAAATATTTGACAACATGGAGTAATGAGGTGGTAAAAGGAAGATCGTCTCCTTTCACAGAGGCTGTTGTATGATTGGCACTGCAAGGGAGTGCAGGTTCCATCTCTAATACCACACAGCTGAACCTAATTTTGTGCTATTGCAAAGACCAGCCTCTTTAGTGAGCATGTACCACATCCTGGTCTCTTATTCTGTGTGCTATATGGTGGTACCTCCCACAGTAAAGTTGCTAACGTTCTCACAGATCCTTGGACTAATTGCTATTGCATGACAAACATATGAACCCACAACACGTATTTACTAGTATTAATTGATTGCACAGAATACATATAATGTTGTTTTCATCACTTGATTTTTGGGGGTTTAGTGGAACTTTCCCTGAAACAAACAGTCTTTAAAAGTTACTTTAGGAGGACCAGACCTTGTATTAAATTATGCTTTCAAAACCATATCTTTCAAAAATAAAGTCTGCTTTGAGAGATGATACAGTGGAAGTAGGAATGTTGCAGCAATAAAATAGGTTAATTATGTTCTGAAGTTCTTTACTTGTCAGATGCCTGTATTTGCAGCATCAAAGACCTAATGCAGTTGGCTTCTCTGCACTGCGTTCCTTAGACCTTCAGGCTGAACCATTCATACGATCAGCCTCAAATGCATTTTAGTCATCATGAGTCACGCCAGTTTCAAAGTTTAAATAAGAGATCTTTGTTAGATTAATTCATTTAGATGGAAATAGGTGAGGAAAAACTCACCCAAAAAGCAGAGTAGGCAGATTTTAGCAAAGTGGCTACTGCTGCTGGGATGGTGCCAAGCAGAATGGAGTAGGCTGGAAGGTGAGGCTGAGGCCAGTGCAAGCAGATCATCAGCCAAGCCTGTAGCTTTGCTGGTTACTCTGTACTCTTGGTCTTGTGTGTTGGCAAGAACCAAACACTCTTCTGGGACCAGGCACTTTTTCTGGTGTGCTTAAAGTGAAGAATGTAGTTGAGCAGTTCCTGACTTGGTAGTTCCATTGTGTGATGTGATGGAAACATGAAGTCAAGCATTGGCATGGATTATTCCCCTCTGGTAAGAAACCATTGAGTTTTGGATTTGAATCCTAAATGACAGGATTATCATTGATTAGGCTTATTGATAACTAGACACTCTCGCTATACCCTTAGAATCTGGGAATATTCAGGCTTGGAGTCTGGATTTGAGAACATCTTTGATTTGATTCACACTTGCTACTTGTGTACTTGCTGCCAACATTGTTTAGATAATGCAGCACATCTGACAGGCTCTGTAGGGAAAGCATGTCAAACAATGATGCTCTTTGTTGTGGCCTGGCTGGAAAGTTAAAGCAGGCTTTAAATTATAGTGGAGGCAAGAAAAGATTAAAACATTTTATAACAAAGGCTTCAAATGCAGAAATTAAGCAACTTAGTTCTTGTACATCACAACACTTGGATCAGAGTCAGGGCAACATTTACTGAGTATCGAAGGGGCTCATTCATCCTGCAGATAAAGGGATTGTTTGGTTTGTTTTGCTTTAAAAAAGGAAACATATTTTCAGTGCAAAATCTTGATCTGCCCATGTGTGCCAGGATCACACTACATGTTAAATCTTGATTTCATTGCTCATGGGAATGTAACAAGAAAGATATTACACGCTTTTTGTTATCTCCTTTTGCTCTTATCATTAGATTCCTACACCTGAAGACCAATGACATCACTGATTGTTTTGACCTCTGGTATAACCCACACCAAAGAACATCAGGCAATGTTTTGCTTTGTATCTCAGGTAAAGTGGGGTGGGTTGTATTGTTTTTTTTAATTTTTAGACTTCTGATAACTAGATCCCACGAAGACTAATAAGCATTTAAAAAAAAATTCCAGCAAAACTGTACAGGATTTGCTTTTAGATGTTTCTTTTAGAAACAGTTCAAGGAAAAAGAACCTCTTTCATGAAAGACTCCAATGGTTACTGCCCTTGGGAAGTGTGAATACTTAGATCAATTCACCCCAGAGTGAAGTGAGTTTCAAGTCTCTGTTTTCTGCTTCTGAGTAGACTGTCTAAAGCATTAAACAATAAGCTAATTGATGGAGGGAGCTTCATTTTTGCCAAAGGTTATAGCTTCCACCAAGAGAAGAGTGAACAAGAGAGTACACGTATAAATCTATACTATTGCAAGTGAGGCTTGGGAAGAAATGAGTCTTGGGGAGGCAAATTGGACTTAAAATTTGTGACTGAATTGAACCTCAGTCTTGACTTGGATGCCAAAAAATCATTTATCATAGGAAGTTGAACATGAGAGACAATCCACTACATGTTTAGATAAGCTAAGTAGTACTAAGATGTAGGTACTTTGGACTTAATAGAACATAAACTACTATTATTTGAGTAGGAGAATGAAATATCAATAAAAAAACCCACCAAACACACTTCCTTTTTCTACAAAGATAAAAAGTAATCATAGTCCCTTTCTCAAATAATGCAAGAACAGCTAAAAAGGACACCAGTAACATAATTATGAACATGTGTGCAGTTGTATGAGTGAATTTGTCTTCTCCATTATGGATTGCAGTAATATCAAAAGGCTTCTTGAACAATAGTTGATTTTAAGGTTGAGCAAACACAACCTTGGTGATTCTGTGATTCTGATTCTGTAAATACATCACCGCTTCCCAGCTATATGCACATGCCAATGGTTGATCCAATTAACAGACAACATCCCCTGGTTCAAGGTACATACACATTGCTACTTAGTCTCATAAGTATTCCTCTGACTTTCAGTTCCACCCTTCTAACACAAAGCACACAAGATCATCAGTCTCTCTGCTATGCACTTCAGCTGCTCCCATTCTCCTCTAGTAATCACCTACCTGCTCTGTCTTCAGCTTATATTCAATGCTGCTATAAAGCATTTTTTTCCACTGTAAATGTAGGCCATGAGGACTTTTACATGATTCTTTCATTTGTTTTCTTTGACAGACCACTGTTAGGATTAAGCACTACAAAATATATTCATAAACAAATAAACCTCACAGACTAAAACCTTGTCTTTAATCATTTATGACTATGCACTGGGACATTTCTGTCCACAGCTAGGTCTTTACTTTAAACAATAGACTTTAAAGCTGTGTAGAGAGGCCTCTGACATAGAAGTGCTGTAATATTTGCAACCATGTTCAAGTGTCTGCTCTATTTGCAGCCTCTTCCTTTGTGCTTTTTTAATATTTCAGATTCATATGCTGTTTTTACGAAAGATTTGAACTTGCATTGAGCTCAATGACAAATATGTTAGTTTACTGTTTGGTGTTATTTAGTACACTTTATACAAAATATTTGAGTATCTAATTAAGGTTGCTAGGAAAGGAGATTGTTTCCATAGAGAATAATAGTAATTCTTGTTGGATAATGTCACCTGTAATTGGAACAAAGCAAGATTAAGAACATGTAAATGAAATTTGTCAGTTCTGTTCTGGTTGTATCAAAGTGCCTTATGAACACAAGTGAGCAACTAATGGGATGTTTCAGGCTAGTGGCTCTCATACCTGCCAAAACATAAGGGAAGAAAATCAGCTGTGATGAAAGCAGCTCTTTTTGGAGAGAGAGAAGCAGCAGATCCTCCTCTAGAAGAACTTTCCAAATTCAAAACATGGGGGGGTTTAGCCTCTAATTTTTGTTTAGTTACATGCTTCAAAATTATTTAAATCCCATATTTTTCCTTCATTGAAATTTTCGTTGTTCTCTTTAATGAAAATTGGTGGCTGACACAAAAGCCCAGAAGTTTTACTTCCAAACGTCAAAGCAAAGTTCTTAGCCTTTAAAAATATTCCCAGGTGTGTATATATATATTTTTATTATTGTTTCAGTCCACTTTTTCACATAGTTTTGGCTTCCAAACATTTCTTTTGCAAATTTGGTAGTCATTAAAAATTTTGCACTGCCTCATTTACAAACATAAGCATACCCACATAATACCTTTTGTGGTAGCAAATGTCACTAATCTACTCCAGCAAAGCAAAATGCAAAATTCTTTCTGGGGAAAGAAGGGAGAAATGAATTTCATCCATTGAAACAATTGAAGTCAACAAGCTCAGCTTCCCACCAAAGGTGTTTGGCATGTTGCAGACTTCAAGCTCTTACTTGTCTACAAGCCTCTTGCTCTGAGGCTTGGTGTTCCCAGCAAGATACTGGTAGGTCTTGTCCCATGACAACATACCACAGCTTCCTTCCAGCCTCCATACCAGAGCTGCTTTCCCATGTAAGCAGGACAAGGGGGATGGTACATACTCAAACCTTATCACAGTAGGAGGTTGGACAGAAGCCAGGCTCAGAGTCTGAAATAATTTGCAGATTAAAGACCATGGACACAGTTGTGGATGTCATCCAACATTAGTTTCTTCAACATGTTCCTTCAGTCCTTCCTCTGGCTTTTCATTGGGAGGAAGATATGTCTGGATGGTATCAGGCATCAAGATCACAGCTTTTACAAGCCATCTCTTTCACTTCTTTTCACCTAGACCTGTTACACATAATTATGGAAGAAGAGAGGAAGGTAGAAGTACATATTTACCCAGAGAGGAGAATGGATTAAGTATGAGATATGTATGCCTAGGGTGGAAGAATTTACTCCACCTGAGTATATAGTAGCATAAGCTGTGTGCACATATAGGTCTTGGGTGGGGATGAGTCTTGTCTTTATTTTCCTCTCAGTTAAAGAGAGCACAATGCCCTTGAAGTCAAAGGCAAAACAAGGTAATAAAACCAAATAGGTTTTCAAGTAGGGAACTCAATTCTACTAATAAATGTAGGTTTCTGCAGTGATGAGTGCCAGGTGTTATTTCATGGTCTCCTTAGGTATTTTGACAAAAAGATATAAAGGAGCTATCTATCCAGGCAAATGGATATGAAATTCATGGATCAAATTAATGACCAGAATTAAAAAACTCTTTCTATGAAAAATAAGCTGACTCAGACACTGTTTGGCACAGTCAGTGATAGGTAGGAACAATAGCCTACTTTTATTAGTATTTGGCCTGACCTACCTGGCTTTAGAATAGGGCCTCAATTATTTTCTTTAATTGAATTAGCTGGATTAATCAATTAGTTTACTCACATGAGATTCCTGTAAATGATCAAACAATATGAGATGATTAGAAATTTGTTAGCAATATCAAGGCAATCCTACTCTTTTACCAGCTTTCAAGTGAGCCAGCTTTCATCTACAGTGTAGGAAATCCATGCAGATTTTTTGACATTTAGCAAAGCATGCAAATCACTCTCCTGCAACTGAAAGTACATCATTTACAAGGAAGCATACTGTGGGACTGAACAGAACACAGAACTTCAGCAGTGCACAGCCTCAGGAACATCTCAAACATTTAATCACCTATTTGCAACAAACAGCTATCAATGTGCTAAAGCAGACTTTGTGTTTGTGATGTAGTTGCCTGATGTCCTGTCATGTGTGCTTCTTGCCAGGGGCTTGATGGTGCCAGGGATTATTGGTGGAATATGGAGTGTGTCACCTGTAAAATTTTTGGTCTGTATTCACAGTAAGTTGAAGAGTGCAAAAATCTTCCATCTCTCTTTTTGTTCCCAGTGTGTATATTTTTAAGAGAAGATGGAAGGAGCTATTTGCAGTATGCAACAAAATGTTTAACTGCTCTGAAATCCTACATGCCACCTAGGACATTAGTTGTTTACCCAAAGATCGCACAGACAATGAAACTCATCAATACTGGCACTGATTTGAACTCCTGTGAAGTTCCAGCATTTATCTCTCCTTTACCTGCCATTGTGGGTCTGCCAAAAAGATAACGCCTCCTAAGTGACAATGAAGCAGAACGTTAGCACATCATGAAGAAACTCCTGTTGACACCATCATATAGACAGAATTTGGGTTCCAATGCTGTCCATCTGGATCACTTGAAAAAGAGTTCCTGTAAATCCTGCGTGTTTTCTGTTACTAAAGATGACAATCTTCTTGCGTAAAAATGCTTCTGCCATGTTTTATTAAAAGACAAAACCAAAACAGGAGGTCATAGAATCTTGCTTTCCAAACATTAAACTGTATAAGTTTTTCCATAGCTGACTGTGGAAAAAGGTTGCCCACTGCTGATAGTGTTACCTGGTACCTTGTGACTCTGCACTTGTGGACAGGGGTATCTGAAGCACTTGTTTAAATATACAGCTGGGTCTGTATTGCAGAATCTCAGGTGGCCTCTCTGAATAATCTTCATCAAGCAAAACCAGAGACACTCCACTCTTAGTGGAAGGAGTATCTGGCAGTGGAAATGCAGAGCGATGGAGACTGTGGCACTAAAGAGACTAACGAAATGCCCAATAATTGCCCCTGAAAGATAAACTAGGAATACAATCTGAGGTAAGTAAATATTCAGATGGTCCTCAGTGAGTTTGATTTTGAACATATCTGTTGGTCTGGGTGGCTGCAATAAAAGTGGCTAGATGCTTTGTTGTCCCAGCGTCATGACTCTACAAAGTGCACATAGCAACTCAAGCACATACATAGATGCTGGCCTTGCCATGCAATCCTCATATGCTTTTATTCAGACGGGGGCTGATTCTATGAGGAACCAAATCATCATGAAACTTCCTTTAAGTTCAGTGGAAACTATGTGCCTGAAATTATTTTGAATATCGTGCTTTATTGTAACTTTTTTTTTTTTTTTTAAGCTTTTCATTTTCAAGTCATCTTTGAAGCCTTGGTACTGCTGTGGCTTTAGTTTTGAGGAATGGCTGTGCTCTATTTTAACCTTTCACATTTTATTAACAAAATCAAAACCAGGACAATTAGGTACCTCCTGATTTTCATTTGTTTTAATATTAAGAGAATGTTTGAAAATAGCACAAGTCCTGGGGAAAGTACTTCAAGCCGTGGCTGCAACAGCATTGGAGTTCTGGTCACAGACATCAAAGATAACTTGAGAAGAGGGGGGGGAAAAAACATAAAAAGTGAAGCTGATAATGCTTTACATTTGGGGATAGTTTTGAACTATTTTGTTACGTATATCAAAAGTAGAATATGAAAAGAGAATTAATCCCTGTTGAAAATGGAAATATTTTAAACTTACACCTAATCTAAGACATTTCCCTATTTTATCTTCTTTGGGTAAGAAATGAGGAATAAAACTTTCTGGCAACAGTGAGAGGTTGAATCAAAAAGGTTGAGAATCTCTGTCACTGGCTTACCATTAGAAAATTATGTAGCATTTCTTGTTCTTAGACTCAGATTTTTGCTCCCTCAGATATCTGTGCACTAATAATTATAGGTTGGTTAGTAAAGGTGGTAAACCTACTTGTACTTAGGATAGATTGAAATGTTCCATGTCTGACATGCTTAAACATTCTTAAAGAGTGTTTACTCTTAGTTGCACAACATCACTTGTATCCTTCCGGTACCTGAAAGGGGCCTACAAGAAAGCCAGGAAGGGACTTTTTACAAGGGCTTGTAGTGATAGGATAAGAGGGAATGTATTTAAGATTGAGAAGGGTAGATTTGGACTGCAGATTATGAAGTAATTTTTTACAGTGAGGGTGGTGAGACACTGAAACAGGTTGCCATGGGAGGTTGTGAATGCTCCCTCCCTGGAGGTGTTCAAGGTGAGGCCTTGGATGAGCAACCTGGTCTAGTGGAAGGTATCCCTGTCCATGGCAGAGGGGTTGGAACTAGGTTATCTTTATGGTCTAGGTTGTCTTTACATAGAATACATACATACATACATAGAATAAACCAGGTTGGAAGAGACCTTCAAGATCATCGTGTCCAACCCATCAACCAATCCAACACCGCCCAAACAACTAACCCACAGCACCAAGTACCCCGTCAAGTCTTCTCCTAAAAACCTCCAGTGATGGCGACTCCACCACCTCCCCAGGCAGCCCATTCCAATGGGCAATCACTCCTTCTGTATAGAACTTTTTTCTAACATCCAGCCTGAACCTCCCCTGGCGCAGCCTGAGACTGTGTCCTCTTGTTCTGGTACTGCTTGCCTGGGAGAAGAGACCAACATCCGTCTGTCTACAACCTCCCTTCAGGTAGTCTTTATGGTCTATGAATGTGTGTGTCTGTGTATATATACAGGTGTCTGTATATATATTGCATAACTGAAATGTGTCTTTTATTTGCCTTCTCTCCCATTTTGTTGGTCCTGTTTTGAAAACAGTTCAAGTTCTATCATATTATAGTCAACTGTCTCTTCCTCCTTTTTCTTTCTGTTCCTCTCCACAACTTAATTTGAAAACT
This sequence comes from Dryobates pubescens, assembly GCF_014839835.1. Lineage (NCBI taxonomy): Eukaryota > Metazoa > Chordata > Aves > Piciformes > Picidae > Dryobates > Dryobates pubescens. The sequence goes on along the minus strand of NC_071625.1, from coordinate 12,402,790 downwards.
CCTTGGGATTGAGATCATGGCTGAAATTATGACCCTGTTGGGTTAAGGGAATTTCGCATTTGCCTTCTGAAGTGGTCCATATCCTTTACGTTAAGTCTTGGACAATATGAAGGAAAATTCGTTTCTCAATGTTCCCTGACAGTGCTGGGCTTTTGAAGGAAGATGTTTTGAGGAGTTTAAGAGCATGAAAGATGAAAACATTTTTCACTGACAACTGAAAATAGTCTTTGCCTTAAAACATGTCAGAGCTGCACTCAAAACTATGCAGAAGGCAAATGTATGAGCTATTAGCTAGATGCTGAAGAACATGAAATATATGCTAGTAGACTGATGAAACAGTAACACAGGTACTCAGCAATAATCAGACATTCAGCTATTTTATAAAAATACCTCTTTCAAAGGTCAAACCCAGCAATAATTTAGAACTTTGAGAAGTTGTTTTCATTCTTATTCTTGTACTTACTTGTGTAAATACTTTTAGACTGGCAACCCAGGTCTCTTGTTGTATCACATTACCAAGAAAAGTACTTAAATAGTTTAAATAAAATGCATTAATACATTACTTCCGAGGCTTTGAGGGAACTTAATGTAATTTTAAGAGTATCTGAATTGAATTACTATGATTACCAAAAACTTCAGAGACGTCCCAATAAACCAGGAGAAAACCAAACAAGCAAAAACCCCAAACTTAAATATCTGAACACTTTTCCCCCTCGTTATTTGCTTTTTTTTATCATATGGAAGGACCAATTCTCTCAAGTGTCCACAGCCTATCAGAGACATTACTTGAGCTTGGCATTTTAAATGGAGTCTTTGAAAGACTGCTGAATACTAATGTGTTTTCGGGGGCTTATTAGTTGTCTTATAAGGAACTTTTAAGGAGACTTTTATGTCTCACTGTAAGTTCCACTTCCATGATTAACAGTGAGAAGGACTGTAGTCATCAAGTGCAGGGTTCACCACAGAATTTCTGTCTAGAGCAACTCCCTCCTTCCCCACTGCCTCTGGTTTCCCATTTTTGTAGCCCTTAGAATGCTCAGGAAACATCTAGTTGAAGATGTCCCTGCCTACTGCAGGGTATTGGACTAGATGACCTTTAGGGGTAGGAACCAATCCTAAACTTCCTCTGTCTCTAAATAAGAAAGAATGCATGCCTAAAAGAAAGTCATTTGTATTTCAGCTGCTGTGAATGGAAAACCATCTTAGAGGAGAATTTCTTGACCATGAGTTCATTTGATCATCAGAGTATCTGTGATGTCATGTGTAACTGTTTTAGCCATCTACTGCTGCATGTGAAATTATTTGCTAATTTTCCACATTTTTTCATTTGGTCAACAAACACACAGATGAGAGAACTTTTGAATAGCAGTTCAGGACTGGCCTTTAAAACTACATGTCATACTTCTGTACTGTCTCCTACCTACATCAAGAATAAAGATAATTTTCTCTTTTCTCTGGGCCCCTCAGTTTAGGAAAGATGCTGACTTGCTGGAATATGTCCAGAGAAGGTCAACAAAGCTGGTAAGGGGCTTGGAGCACAGCCCTGTGAGGAGAAGCTGAGGGAGCTGGGGTTGCTTAGCCTGGAGAAGAGGAGGCTCAGGGGAGACCTTATTGCCATCTACAACTATCTGAAGGGAGGTTGTAGCCAGGTGGGGGTTGGTCTCTTCTCCCAGGCAACCAGCACCAGAACAAGAGGACACCGTCTCAAGCTGCACCAGGGGAAGTTCAGGCTGGATGTTAGGAAGAAGTTCTTCATAGGGTGATTGGCCATTGGAATGTTCTGCCCAGGGAGGTAGTGGAGTCACCATCACTGGAGGTGTTTAGGAAGAGACTGGATGGGGCTCTGGGTGCCATGGTTTAATTGATTCTATTCTATTCTTGGCAGTAACATATGTTTAAAAAACAAACCAACCAACCACAAAAACAAAAAACCCCAATCTATTCTGCAACATTCGTGAGAGACATTTTGCCGAAGTAATGTGTGTAATGCAAGCTCTCTGAATGTTCACTTTCCCAAATTCTGCAAATCCTTTTAATTTATCACTAACTTCTCTTTGTTCATGAACATATTTGAAAGTTGGATATTGAATCAGCTTATCAGCATTTATCTCTCTTTGAACAATTTGTATCCCATCTCTTCCACAGCATAATATGCTTGAGAAAGTAATTATAAAACAATTTTGTTATAGATAAGTCTGGTTTTGGAAAGGCTTCTCAGTATCTTGATGTGATGTGTCTTTGTGTGATGCTCCATCTAATAAAGTATGATGCTTAATATTAACTGGCAAAATACTGTCTGTGGTTGATTTCTTATATTTTGTGACTGCACTGGTTCTGGTTGGGATGGAGTCAATTTTATGATGCTTTATTTTTGCAACTAAAACAATGCTGATAACACGCTAGCATTTTAGCTACTGCTGAACAGTGCTTTACACACAATCAGGGTTTTCACTAGCCAGTAGCTGGGGCTGGGCAAGAAACTGGGAGGGGACACAGACATAACAACTGATCCAAACTGACCAAATTGATATTCCACATCATATAACATCATGTTCAGCAATGAAACAGGGATTTTTTCCAAAGTAAATGTTACTTGGAGACTGGCTGGGCACTGGCCTGATGGTGGGAGGTGGTGAGTGATTGCTTTTGCATCATTTGTTGGTTGTGGGTTGTTGCTGGTTTGTTTTTTTCTTTTCTTTTTCTTTTTCCCCTTCACTTCTTAAACCATCAAGGTTTTCTTATTTTTGCCCTTATGCTTCTCTGCCCAAACCTACTGAGGAGGTGAGCAATTGTCTGGAAGATTAGTTGCTGAGTGCTTGGTTGGGGTAAACCTACCACAATGAGTCAAAATAGATATAAAAAAATTTCAGTGCCCTAGTTCCTGCATTTTGCTCCTGATTTTCCTACTCATTCCACTAGGGAGTGAGGGACCATGTGAGTTGCAGTGTAGGGTTCAGCTGCTGGCTAGGTCTAAACAAAGACACACTTCCAATATGCCTGGCCTACAGATCTTTACTCTTTCTCATGGCAAAGGAGCCACTCAGGACAAACATATTTCTTGCCATGGTGAACTCATTGATATTGTTTTCTGGATCTATGAGAATGCTGATATCCTCTTACAGAGGTGTTTCAATGTCATCCCTCTCTCTCAATCTGCTGAAGGTGTATGAGCCCATTACCAGATCATGCAGTCACTTGAAGGAGAAAAGGGCACATAAAAAACCTTTCCTTTTCCTCTTTCTCTGTGTTGTTATCACTATGTCCATGCACGGACCTTTGTCCATAGGACCAACATTGCACTGACAGAGAAAGGAGTCTGTGCACCTGAAACTATGTGGAGAAAGAACTGTGCAGCCACAAAAGATAGTAAAGAGGAGTAAATGATGACAATTATTCCAGTCCAAACTGAAAAATTCCATTTTATATAGAACATAGGAAACCAGGAATCAAGTCTATGTGGACACAAAAATTACTCTAGATAACTTCTATGGAGTAAATAAGGTTTTATTTCTTGAATGTATCCAAACATGAAACATCATGGATTTTACTTAATTTCTTTTGTAAAGAAAAACAGTCAATTAGATTTATGTTTTTTCTTCTGCATGAAGTTACAGTCATCGTTTCCCATCCTAATTCCCAGCAATATAGTTTTATGCAAGCCCTGTTATTTGCATTCATGCCAAAGAGGATTTTTCTTTTCTATATTTTTTTTTTCACTCTCTTTTTAACCATAGTCTTACTCTTTCTGATAGGTCAGGAATTACTTGATTTGCTCAGGTAGTTTTTCCCGAAGGACTCCATCCCTTCCACCAGTGGTTCCTTGTGCTGCTTCCTGAATGCCAGAGGCTGCATGTGGATTAAAAGAACTAATATATCAAATTATGCGGTAGGGAAAGGGATATTCTAGCTTAAAACTGAATTTTGCCTCTCTTGCTTTGGTCTGTATTCCAACTATAACTCATTGCCTCTCTTGTCTGCAGCACACAGGCTGTTCCAGATGGCAGTGGGCTAATGAGATACACGTAGGCCCTGGAGTTCCCAAAATGCAGCTCTAGGAAGCAAAATGGTCCCACTGCTCTAATGACAGTAGGGCACAAGGCCAGTCTGGTAGAGGATTCATTTTGTTTACCAAATGATGCCTGCCCATTACAACTTCTGGAAAGATCAGAAAGTGGACTGGAATCTCCAAAAAGATGTATTGTTTTACAAAAAAATTCAAAATGGAGCCCATAATCTATTGCACTTAGAAAAGAAACAATGATCAGAAAAGCACTGAATCCACTGGACATAGAGTTTTTTTACTGAGTGTGAATGAATACCAATGACAGGATCTCTTGGAATTTTTTAGCTGAAAAGTAGGCTGCTTTCTGTTTAATTCCCGTCATGTACGTGTGCTTAGACAAAGGTGGTTGGTACAACACTGATCAGATCTGCCAACATACTTTAGCTCTGACCCATAAAGTAAATTGCACTTTGTATTTATTTAGTCACTGGGTTTGATCTCTTCTGAATTATAAAACTATGTCTTGGGTGAAATGGTGTGATATTATGCTGTGAATTTAGTCCATAAATTCACACCAATATTTGTTTTTAGCAGTATTAGATCAGTCCTGGCAGTTCTCCCTAAAAATGTAATCCCTGTGACAGAGTAACTGTTTCTATTTCCAGGGAAAATAACACTGACAATTTTCAGTAAGAGATGGGCCTCAACCAAAATGCAGCTCCCAATCAGTTCTGCACAACTTCTTGCCCTAAAACAACTGAAAAAGAGTATTTTCTTTAGTTTCATTCGACAGTCAGATTTGAAGTGATCTACAAAAGAGATAAATGGTTTCTGCTGAATTCCTTTCAATGTTTATTTAACAACATTTTAAAACCATACATTTTAGCAGGTTTTGCGCAGTCTATTTTTTTCTAATACTTTATGAATAAGTGAAAGCAGTATTCCATACAGTGAATTTAATTATATGCAGAGGGGTGGGGGGGAAATATATTTAATTGTGGCTTAACTAACAAGTTTTTCCATTTGTTATACAAAGGAAGAAAAAAAAGTTACTTTAAAGGGACTTAACATCCTGTTTTTTTCACTTAAAATCAGAAGTAGTCTACAATTACATCTTAGATCCTTAATGAGTCTTCTAGAAAATCACCAAAAAACAAACAAATCCTTAAAACTCATTGGTGAGGAGGTTTTTCGAATCAAGCAAAAAAAACCAAACCTGAAATGCTTCTGACAATCTGGAAGGATTAAATTTCAAGGTCCAAGCAATAGGTTCAGGATTAGCAATAGGTTCAGGACTAGCCATTGTGAATTGTAGAACAAGCAGATGATTTGCTGTGCAGGCTAGGAATGGGAAACGCTGGTCCCTCACTACTAAGGGTCCAATGAAGCCATGTTGAATTCACAGATTTAAGGATGTCACCAGCATTTAAAAGTGCTGACTTGGCATGATTTTCATTACTATTTAAGGAGCTCAAGGGTTTAAATTTCCTCTCTTTAGCAATCTGAGACTATTCTTCTGCCTGTACTGCATCACTGTACCTGTCTTCAAGAGAGAACCTACAGAGTTCACATCTTCCAGTTGTGGTGGGTTTAGGCTAAGCCCTTAACATTTAGTTACAGATTTTGAGCAGAAAAATAGAAATAAACCTCTATTGGGTGTAAAAAGGAAAACTAAAGATTATTCTAAACAAATTCATTGGATAAATATCTAGTATAAAAGAGGCTGTACCAAAACAATTCTTTCTCTTTTCTGATCTCTCTGCTTGCTTCGCTCGGGAGAGATTAACCTGCTTCTGCCTGACCTTGGCTGAAATTGTTTAGTTAAGTCTAACCCTCTGATTTCTTTTTGCTCCTTTCTCTCTTGTGGGACAGGGGGAGTGGGGGAGGCAGTGGAACAGCTTCCTTGGTCTCTCATCAGGGGGATTTTTTTTTTGTGTTGTTTGTTAATTGTAAATATCTGTATAATATTGTAAACCCTGTATATTTTGTACACATTCATTGCATTCCATTGTAGAGTGTAGTTTGTGCTTGTAAATACAGCTTTCATTTGCTTCTAACTGAGTTGGTCTGGCAAAGTTAATGTTGGGGAGGGAAATTTCAACCCACCACGCAAATGTTGAAGGTTCTGCTCCTCACTCAGGTTTCCAAAAGAATCATCTCATATTTTCAGTTATCCTTCTCTTGTTGGCAGCAGTAGGCCCTAGGGCACACAGCAAATTGCATGTACAGCCTACCAACCTTCCACTATGCCACAGAATGGCTTCAGCAGCACAGTCCACGTTCTCCTGTTACTGGCAGTTGCTCACACATTCCCTGTGGTCGTACCTCTGAGTATGAGAGCAAGCCTTCTAGACCTGAACATGGTGTGTGGATAGTTGCATTACAACCCAAGATTCTCTTGAGAACTTAATTTTAAGCCTACATTAGCCAAGGCATATACAGTGAAAATTAAAATCCAAGCTGACACTCATGTCATAGATTAGAGTAGGAAGATTATATGTTTAGAAGATTTCAAGTGTGTATAATTCCCTTCTTCCCAGAATGTAGATGCCAAAATGTAATCCAAGTTTTTCACCACTAACTGAGTTTCTGTTCTGTGTTTGTTGAGGTCAGAATTGTAAAATGTCTTAAAGATGCTGTGTCTAGTTATGACTTTTTGCTTTCTCAGGGCAGAGGATGGCTTCTTTTATAAAAATCTGTTAAACAGAAATCAGATTTTATCAGGGTGGATCTTGTGCCCTTCAGAAAGATTGTTTTAGTAATGGAGTTTATATTCAGATTGGTTTTCTCATATAATGTACATGGTTTTGGTTTTAACTGATACTAAAAGGTGTTGTTTCTATGGCTGAATATGTTTTTATAGCTGATTTGCACAAAATCTTAGCAACATTCCACAGGTAGATGATGTAGAGCACTGAGCAAGAGCTCACAAGGCCTGGCCTCCTTCACACTTTCCTGAAGACTGTCGGTAAACCATTTTATCATTCCTGTGCCTCAGCTTTCCTGTTTGTATAACAAAGTTTGTTGCATTCCTTTCCGTAGTAAGCTGTTTTGATACCTACCAGTCCAAAACCAGCTACTAAGCAAAGATGGAGAACATTAATTTTTCAAAGCATTTTTTTTCACATTGGTTCTGATATTACATTAGTTCTAGAAGTCATGCATGGAAAAAGCTATTAAGCCAAGCATTTGGAATGTTCTTCTGTTTTTCAGACCTACAGCTAATCCCCAATTAAGTGACAAGAAAGAGTATGAAATTTATTCCAGTATGCTACTTTTTATGAATATAACAAACAAAACACAACAACAACAACAACAAATCAAGGCACAAGAAAAAATATATATAGAGCCTCCCATACTTTTATACTCTTTAGAGTAAATGCCAGTATTTATCACCGGTTTTCAGTAATTAAGTTATGATTATTATTGCCATAGCAAAGAAAATGTGGGTGGAAGAATCATTTTACAGAGCCTGCTCTGGATTGGCTAGCATTCAAATAAAGGCAAATTTCCTACTCCTGCATGTTTCTGACACTAGAACTATATATTTGTTGCTTTTCTCTAAAAAGTGAAATATGGGGGTGTGTACATTTTCATGATAACATTTAGTGGCAAATTTGGGTACTCAGACAAATCTCATAAAGAACTGCTATTTTGCTGTTCAAGTGGCAAAGAAGAGTTTCTTTTTGTCTGTGGTATAAGCTGCTCATACTTTTTTTTTTTTTTGGTTTTCTTTTTCCTCTGAGCTTGGCAAAAGGAGCTTCATTTATCACTTTGATGCTTTTGAGTCACCAAAGTAGAATTTGAACACCTCCTATATATTTTTTTGTTTTTTTCCCTTCCTATTTTTGAAAGACAGCCACAAGTGCTATGCTGAGCACAAATAAAGACAGACTTTCTCCTGAAGAGCTTTACAGGTAAACAATTGAAGGACTAGACATTCTAGGGAATCCAGATGTTTGGAAGGATTTGAATGAAGCTTGGTGGAAGCTAAGCATGAATATTTTTACCAAAATAAACTACTAAATTTAATCTTGGTGGCTTAATAAGTTTCCCTTTATTAACCAGAGATTTCTCGCTGTTATGTTTCAGGGAATCATTTGATTCATAAAAAGAGCCACACAAACAGGTTTGCAGCCCAACAGCTCATATTACCCACCAAGTGAGTTTCAAAGGACTTAAACCCAGTGTTTCTCACCTCTAACTAGGAATGGAATACTTCTTGTACTGCAAGAATAATGTCCACTCTCCACTCATTCTTCTTAAACACAATATAGTTAGTGACAATTGTGTTGAGAATCTATTTGGGTTAGTCCAGAGCCAGGTAATCTTTGAGCAGTATTATCACATGTAGAGGTTGATGTTGCTACTGCAGTCAGGGAAACTCTTGTATTTCTAAATCCATCACACTGCATTGTTGTTTGGTTGTTCTTAAAAGGATGCACCACTTGCTGGTGGTTTTGGATTTGGTTTTAGTCAAAACTCTTGTTACTGTTCTGGGCCCCTCAGTTTAGGAAAGATGTTGAGTTGCTGGAACTTGTCCAGAGGAGGGCAACAAAGCTGGGGAGGGATTTGGAGCACAAGCCCTGTGAGGAGAGGCTGAGGGAGCTAGAGTTGCTCAGTCTAGAGAAGAGGAGGCTCAAGGGAGACCTTATTGCTCTCGACAACTACCTGAAGGGAGGTTGTAGCCAGGTGGGGGTTGATCTCTTCTCCCAGGCAACCAGCACCAGAACAAGAGGACACAGTCTCAAGCTGCACCAGGGAAGGTTTAGGCTGGATGTTAGGGAGAAGTTCTTCACAGAAAGAGACATTGGCCATTGGAATGTGCTGCCCAGGGAGGTGGTGGAGTCACCATCACTGGAGGTGTTTAGGAAGAGTCTGGATGAGGCACTTAGTGCCATGGTTTAGTTGATTAGATGGTGTTGGATGATGGGTTGGACTTGATGATCTCAAAGGTCTTTTCCAACCTGGTTAATTCTATTCTATTCTAAGAGCATACTAACAATGCCAGGATTTGGGCACTGCTCTGGATCTGAAATGACCTCATGTTGGAAATGTCCTGAAGTTGTTTCATAATTCTGCTGTATTTATGCTGTGTTATGGTGCTGGGAGTCTAGTTCATCCCTTTATCTCCCCCTGAAGTATGTACTTAAGAAGAATACACTCTACATGTGCACTATAATAAATGTTATAAAAAAGAAATACACATTTCTAACTTTTTGAGTATCTCTGCATTATCAGTGTAAGTGATAATAAATTTGAATCCTTGTTTACTTTATCTTTTTTATTTCATAAATTGTTTTTAATCAGTTAAAGAAGATTTAAAGAATTACCTTTCCATGGTGAAAAATTTGCCCCAAACAAAGGACTAACTTGTAACTTCTAAAGCACTTTTTTTTTTTTTTAGGATTGTGTTAAGGAGTGAAAAAACCTTACTTACAGAGGTCTCAGAGGAGCTGCCACTCATTAATGTTTTAAACAGATGCTTCACTGATTTAATTAAATCAACAACTGTTGTACTTAAGCAAGACAGATTTTCACTAGAGCAAGCATAAAGTTGAATTAACAGCAACAATTAACCAGACTTCTTTATATGATGTATTTTATCAAACAGGTAGAGTGGCTTCTCAAATACATTAATTTAAGTTTTGGTCATCATTAAAAGCCTTAAAACAAAGCTCAATTTCATAGTTTGCTTGCAGCCACTGCATAAAAATTGTAGATGGCTGTTCTTTCTACAAGGTGTGATGCTATTTCTGTGGAGCTTAATGAGATCAAGACTGTAGGTGTTGATGATACATGTATATGCATGTAAACATACAGACACATATATATATACACATACATATATAAATGAAATTGTATTTATATGTGCATTTATAATTTATATATGTATATACATAATGTTTTGTGAACATCATAAACAAGTATATGGCACAACTGCTTACGTTATTAATAAGTAAGTAGGAGCCATATGCTCTTGGTTTCAGCATACAACCCATAGGAGTGTTAAAATGATCACTGACTAATAGAATGCCCAAAGCCACAAACCCTCATTACACCAAATATTAGAGAGGTATAGCTAGGACTAGAGTACACAATGACACCACTTCCCTCAGTTGTCTGCCACAGGAACCTCATCAGGTTCAGAGAAATTGCTGTAGATTAACATAGTAATTGTATTGGTGTTGTACCTGGGCTAGTCTACTGACCTCATCAGGATTTCTTTATTGCAAGTAGGGTTAGAAAAAGTTGCAGCCATTATTCTTCTATGTACTCCTCATTCCCTAGTGTTTACGAGCTTGTGATGTAAAACACACTGCAATACATTCTTGCACTTTTGAGGAAATCTAAATATTATTTTATGCCAACATTTATATAAATTAAAGCTGTCTAGTCTTAAAAGCACTAAATAAAGACTCTGGAGATTCTGTGCCTGCCTGCCTGCTGCAGACTTTTTATGTCAGCAGATGGACAAACCTCTTAAGCCTCCATGATTTTTCCAGTGTTTTTTAACTTTTCTTTCCTCTGCATAATTTACCTGTTAGGTGCTAGGCAAACAGGACCTCATTTTTGTTGTGACAACTAAATACCATTGTAATGCAACTTAGAGCATTAGCATTCTCTGTTTCATTATTAGCACTGTGTGCTATTTAACTCATTCAATCATCAGAGACCAACACTATTTTTTCCCACCATAGTAGAAACAGATCACAGAATCTCTGTGGTCAGAAGAATCCTGCAAGATTGTCAAATCCAAGCAGTATCTAACTCTACCAGGACACTATATCCTTGAGCACCATATATAGATGGCTTTCAAATACATCCAGGAATGCCAATTCAGCCACTTCCCTGGGCAGCCTGTTCCAGTCTATGATAATCCTTTTGGTATAGATTTTTTTCCCCCTAATGTCTAACCTAAGCCTCCCCTGGAGTAACTCAATGCTATTTCCTCTTGCCCTATTAGTTGTGAATTGTGAGAAGAAAGCAGGACCCACCTCTCTACCACCTCCTTTCAGGTAGTTGTAGAGAGATAAGTTCTCCCCTCAGCCTTCTTTTCTGCAGACTAAACAACCTCAGCTCCCTCAGCAGCTCTTTATAAGACTTATTCTCAATACCCCTTCACCATCTTTGTTGCTCTTCTCTGGACCTGCTCCAGAACCTCAGTGTCTCTTTATACTGTGCTGCTTCAAACTGAACACAGTACTTGAGGTGCAACATCACCAGTGCCAAGTGAGCAAGGACAATCACCTCTCTAGTCCTGTTGCCCACTACTACTCTATTTTTGATAAAATATTTTGTCTCAAGGAACCTGTTCTTTCACAGCCTGATAAAGCTGCATGTAGAATAAAAATTATTATGGTTAACATGCATATTAATTTTGCTAAACAACAAAGAAAACCAGCTTTTCCCCATTCCAGGGCAATGACCTATCAAATTTTGCCACAAAAATAATTGCATTGTCTGGTAAAATGACTGAGTAGCTGCCCATGACAAAAATCTTTGTTCTTTTGGGAACTTGTGGAGAAATTTTGCCCTGGGTGAAGTTTTCAGTTTTGCTTCATAATTTGTTGTTGTTGATATTATCTGTTTTTATAAGAAAAATCCAGAATGAGAATGGCAGCAGTTTCACAGTTTCCAGAGCTCAATAAATGTCTGAAGCATGGAATGTTTTGATAGCTTGCACTCTGAAGGATAAATAAACTAAAGTTTATTATTTGGTATTTTTCTCAAACTTTTGACAAAGATCTGGAGAATGATAAGGATGTTATTCTGCAGTTTGGACAGCTTTCTTTTTGATTGTGAGGCTAAAGTTATGAAATAGCATGCATTTCAAAGGAGGGTTAACACAAGCTACCTTTGAACAGGCAGAAACAGGAATTCCAGTTCTTCTTTTTCCTTCTCTGTGAATTAACATTCGAGTCAAAAAGGAGGATAATGAAAGGTGTGAAGACTGCCAAAAGAGTTTCCATGGTTTATAAAAGCAATCCCAGCCAGTGAAGCCAGAAAAAAAAATATAAATCAACACAGGAGCAGCATTAAGAAGTCTAAGGAATGGTCAATAACATTATATGAGATATATGTCAGTATTCTGATCTACTGAAAAATATAAAGCTCAGCCTTGGTCTCCTTGAGAAAATGGCAAAAATGGCAAAAATCCCATTTACTTCAATAACACAAGATTGGATCTCCTATTTGAAACAAGATTATCATAATTATTTTAGTTGGCTGAAGTTTTTGTTTTCACATTTCCCATAACTTGGATGTAAAATGACTTTTCAACAATAGTTACAGTATATTATAGCAGCAGTATTCTTTTACTAGTAGGAGGTGACAGGGAATTCACAGTCTACAGATAATTACTCTTTTCTACTTGCAATTATTACATTTAATGTTGTGAAGCAACACTGTGTTTTCATGCTATGATGGGTTTCACAGTACTCTACTGGATGCCTATGCATATAATTGTATGGTCATAGGTTTTGAGTGCAGTCTCTCTGTTATTCATAATTCAAGACACACATTACTCCTGTATTAAAGATAGAATCACAGTATTAATAAGGTTGCAAAAGACCTCAAAGATCATCAAGTCCAACCTGTCACCCAAGACCTCATGACTACTAAACCATGGCACCAAGTGCCATGTCCAATCCCCTCTTCAACACCTCCAGGGATGGTGACTCCACCACCTCCCTGGGCAGCACATTCCAATGGCTAACAGCTCTCTCTGTGAAGAACTTTCTCCTCACCTTGAGTCTAAACTTCCCCTGGCACAGTCTGAGACTGTGTCATCTTGTTCTGGTGGTGGCTGCCTGGGAGAAGAGACCAACACCCTCCTGGCCACAATCACCCTTCAGGTAGTTGTAGAGAGCAATAAGGTCTCCCCTGAGCCTCCTCTTCTCCGAGCTAAACAATCCCAGCTCCCTCAGCCTCTCCTGGTAGGGCTTGTGCCCGCGGCCTCTCACCAACCTTGTTGCCCTTCTCTGGATACGTTCAAGAGCCATGCAGTAAATTGTACTGAGCTGGCTTAAAGGGCAGAGCACAGTACAATAAGAAACACAAAAGGTGCAAGAAAAGAGCAGCTCAGGACTGAAACGGTGTCACAGATAGAAAAAGCTAAGATTGCAACCTGCTTGTGATTGGAGTTTACTAAAACTGCATGAATAATTAATAATATGAAATATTAAAATTCTCCTTGACACTGGAAATATTATTCATAATAAAATAATGAGTGGACTTGAGGCACCTAAAGAAGCAGTTGCTTTTTGAGCCTGTTGCCTCTTGAACTAGTTGCCATAGAGATTATTATTATTACTATTGAAGTTGTTGTTGATTCTATTTATTATTTATATTGCTCTTCTGCAGTTTCTGTAAACAAAATTTGTATTGCCAATTTTTTTCCAGGTTATCATGCTGTGCACTTCTGCAAATCAGTTTATTTGTTTTGAAGAAACTAACATTTCGCAAAGCAATAGCAAGAGTGCCTACAAGTATGGCCAGTCACACACACTGCTTCTGTCATTAAACCCAAATGTGGAGCATTAATAGGCATAGCTATTTGGAATGAAACTTTGTTCTAATGACATGTACTTGCTGACCTGGTAATGAAAGGGTCAATTGAATTTATTTGATTTAATTTTTTTTATTAGGAAAGCAATTTTGATAATTTTCATTTTTATTAAAAAAAATGTGAGTAGCTACTCCAGTTATATATATATATATAAAAATACAGAGATAATTCAAAACATATGACAGTGTGAAGAGTGCTTTTGTACACAACCTTTACAAAACAAGTTCCATCAATTCCATGGTATTTATGCTGCACAGCAGGCTGAGTAATTGAGGTAACTGACATGACAGGGTTGCTGCAGGCAGTTGTGCCCCTTGGATGACTGAGGTGACCAGGGAACCTCAGAGACAGAGAGGACTTCTGATAACTTGTGTAAATCAGGTAGTTCAAGTGCCTGCAAGCCTTGCAGGACCTGGATGCTTTGAGTCACTGGAGTGTTTTCAGTGACGCAGACACCTGATCTACCTCAGGCAATCCACAAGAAGTAGCTGAATACAGAAAGTCCTGTTTGCCTTCCATGGACATCAAGCTGCAGCACAGAGTTTACTAAAAGAGTCTGATATTTGTAACACTTACTTTGGAGGTCTGAAAGTCCTATCCTTGAGCTATCCAAGGCTATTTGACATGATATCCCAGGGAAAAAAATCTACCTGAAGATAACTGAAATATTTAGTGAGAGGTAGACAATTACATTTCTCTACTAAAGGGCCACCATTTTGACTCCTTTAGTAAAGTGTTGCAGCCACAGACACAAAGACCTTCTGCAGGAGAAAGGTAGGGTGTAACCTGGGGGCAATAAGCTCTACTGAAAGTAGACACAGTCCAAATGAGACCTTAGAGACAGCATAAATCCAAACTGCTGATGGGGCTAGTGAAGAAGCGTTTTTGACGGTAATAGTGGAAAGAAACAGAGAAAGATGTGAAGAGTAGAAGCAACTAGAAATCCAATGCAGTTTTTTACTGTTGATTTTTAGTTAATTCTGGCTTTTGTGTGAACAAAATGTATCAAGGACTATGAAAGAGGTCCAAACAGTGTTCTGAATGAAATATAATCACTTGTGTTTTCTCAAGCCAAAAATGTATATTTACCCTTGGTACAATAAATCCATCATTTTAGTCATGGGAGCAGTGAATAGATATTGCAATCGAAGCACATATTTATGAAGAGATAAAGCATTTATATCCAGAGGTTTGTGCCTTCAGCTCAGTACAAATCTTTCCTGAAGTTGCAGTGGCCCTTGAGACTGGGCAGCTCCTGAATTATTGCTTTTTATCTTTCCCAGCCAGTACAACAGAGTTGTCTGTGGCCATGAAAGTAGTGTAGTGGTGAAAAACCAGAGCAGTTCAAGTAAAGCCTGCCCTCTAGTTTACCCTTTTATATCACACCAGACTCAGAATTGCATTCTTGGGAAATGTACTGCTATTATTTGTCCCATCACTTCCTCTTATCTTTGTTCATACTGCATTAAGATGATAAAAATAGTAATGTGCTGCATATTTAGTCATCTACTTAATATATAAAACTAGCAGTTCTGCATTCAAATATTTAATTAAATATTTAAATCACTTCCCCCCCCAGCTCTAAGCAGACATTTTATACTATGCTCATTGACTCCTGTAAGTATTAGATCATTAAGGGCAAGTTTCCTCTGTTACCCTGTGGGATGTGTAGTAACATAGCAGTCAGTCTTAAGTGGTGCTGATCATTTTTAGGAAGATGTTATTTCTAGGGAGATGTTAAGCAGCCTCCATTCTCACTGAAACCATTGATTCACTTTGGGTTGGTTTGGATATTTTTACATCTGTTCAGGTTGTACATCTCGTTAAAGGAAATGAGAATAATATCAGTGCAGCATGTGAAGATTAGTTTTCCACCTGGCACTGTCAAGAATGGAAGGCTTTGTTCATGTGTGCAAAACCCTTTATATAATAAATCATTCCTTTTTCTTATTATTCAGTCACAACTGAGACCTGGTTTGCTCTTCTTTTCCTTTGAGTTTGATAAGAGTGTCTCATATGAAAATTAAAGAAATGTCCTCGCAGAATGGTCTGGTGATATAATTCTAAGATGAATTTTTAGTGTCTCCACTCCTGGAACCGTGAATGCACTGAACTTTTTATTAAATATCTTCTTTCACTGTTCAAATGATCTCTGTACTGAAAACTGTAATGAAATTCAAGATGTGCATGCAGGGCTGAACAGCCTGGAGTGAATTTGCTTGTGCAAGAAAGGTTTATGATGAGGGAGGATGAGAATGAATTAACACTGAAATTGTATTATATCATTCTCAGTAGTAGGAGTATTCTTTAATTGACCTGTGTATGAAAAACAAAGAAATGTTAATGACTTTACTTAGTGAAAGATATAAGCTGTATAATATCTTTGTCTGCCTCTAACATAGACACATACATTATATTCAAACACTTATGGTTACAGCCTTCTTTATTCTTTCCCTCTTAACATTACAGAATCAACCAGGTCTTAAACCACACTGGGTGATACTGTGATAAGCATCAGGGTGTACCCACACACTTCAGCAAACATTAAAGGGGTTGAAGGCAGGAGTCTGGGATGACTTTTACACCCTGTGCAATCTACCAACTCCTCCAGGGTGTGAGTGTGTCAGGAATATGGGAACAGGGAATGAAGTCTTTTAAAAACCAAATGTAGAAGAAGGTGTATATATGTGTGTGTGTGCTTCTGAGAGCTATAATGATGTTTGCTCAGAGCAATTCAAAGTCAAGGAAAGATATTCCCTCCTCACTGCATGGTGGTAAGACTAGATGACCTTTAGTGGCCCCTTCCAACTCAACCCATTCTATGATTCTTTATTGATAATATGCAGGAACTTACTTATATATTTGTCAACATATTAAAATTCTGATTTATTTGAAACACTGGCATCACCCACTTCAGAGTAACTTTTCCAGACATCTGTATATAAATCACAACATATACAGCTATTCAAACATAAGCCTCTCTCAGTTTTCTATTTCCTATTCATGCAGCTTGGTCACTTTGCTAGGATGTCCCCTCCTTCTATTTCACCTGTGTCTCTGAGCTTGTCCTGCTATGGTCCTTGATCTTCCTTCCCTCATGCCACCCTTGGACACTACAGATCTTGCTCAGCAGCTCCAGAGGGGCTACAGTCCCCCAGTCATGATGTCTAAATCATGTTACTCCACAGGGAGACACTGGAGACAGTGGATTTACCTCAAATGATAAACAAATGTTGTGACCACAGCCGATAAAGACTTTAATCATAGCAGGAGCTTCTGTAACCTAAGCAAAGCCATAATGAATTGCAATGGCTGCAAGCTGAAGGCAGATGATTTAAAGAAAAATTCAACTCCTTTATTTCATTTTTTAATGATGTGGGTAATTAAACATGGAGAGAAATTGCCTGAAGTTGTGGCAGACTTTTTCTTTTGTCACATCAGATCTCCCAATAAAAAAACCTGACCAATACAGCTCAAAAGACACTCTAACTCTAAGAGAAATTAGTTTACTTCAGCAATTTCTTAGAGAAAGGGCTTGTATTATTGAGGAAGCAGCCTGGCTGTTCTCGATACCTACTCACCATTTAACACCTCTCCATTTTTGCTGCAGCCCATTCTCTTGTCCTTTATTTATCTCAAGGTCTTGATGAATGTTACTAGGAAAAAATTCATGACTAGGAAATACTTTTCAGCAGACGTAGCTGTGCCAAACAATACAACTTCCACAGAAAAAGGGGAGTTATTAATATCATAATTTGTGATAATTCTTCATAACCTTACCTATACTGTTGCAATCATGAAATTAACAATAACCCAAGGACAGCTTATCCACACTTCAGATTATGATTTTTCATGACCTACATCTGTGCACCAAAAGGAGAAAAAACCTGATCCCCAACAGTTTTTCACAAGGGTAAAACTTCTTTTTCTTACAAAAAAAAACAAAACCAAAAAGGCACAAAATGCCAAAGAAAAATAAGCCAAACCCCCCAAAACCAACAAACCAAACCACCCCAAAACTCTTTGGGGCGAGTTAGTGAATTAAAAGCTTATAACGAATCTCAAAATGTTAGCTTTCCACTCTGTCACACCCGTGTATAACCACTATCTGCTGTTTAATTAAGGTATATGTTCCAGAAAGGCATTGACTGGAAGACACTATCATGCATCAAAGGCACTGACTGTAGGAATTCAAACATGTAGATGCCTTCCCTCATTAACTTGCTTCAGTGACTAATCAATTAAAAGTGTGTGGGTTGTTTGTACTATGAGTCTCTGCTAGCCACTGATTTTATAGTCTGGGCATTGCTTCTTATTAGTTTATTCCTGCTCTAATGTCTGAAAGCATACTAGTCTCTATCCAGTATCTTTGCTATATCATGACAGTGTAAATCATGATGTGGTTTATGGGCAGGCTCAGAAAGCATCTGAAATCTCCATTTTGCTTTTGAATCTTGTGGTCAGTGACTACAAGATTTTAATTCCCCTACAAAACACCCTAAAAATCATAGGATTTTGGAACTGCTTAAATGAGTAAGTTCTGGGATCAGATTTTTATGCAGAGACTGCATTTAATTCCTCAGAAGGTAAATGTGGGCAGTAAGAGTTATGAATCTTTTTAATAACATCAACTTTGGCTGGTTTCCTCTCCTTGTTCTGCCTCCACCAAGTAGAGATGTAAAGGAAGTCCTTTCTCTTAGGTGAGTGCAAGTTTGTATAAGACTCACATTCTAATGATCCCAGAAAAGGAAGGAAGAAAACTCTGCATGGCCACTCATGGGTCTGTGGCAGCAGAAGGATCAGTGACCCCTAGAAGGGATTTGCAGTGTCACATTTCTCATCTATGATTGCCGTTGCGATACTGCCCATGCACTGGACTGATAGTGCTTACTAGTACAATATAACTTTTAATCTGTTTTTCAGGACTGAATAACTTTTTAATGCCTCTATTTTTTGGCAATCATTCCATAGAATCATAGCACTTACCATAAGGCAGATTGCTCTGCTTAAGAGGAAAAATATATCATGTTCATGATATTCTCTCCTACACTGTAGCTTGAATCAATTCAGAATATGAGGGGATACGTAGTGTTTTGTGTTTTGTGACCTATTGTGGTCATTACTACAGCAGTTTGTTACATATTTCTTTATGTTTTCCTCTTCCCCCATCCCATACTTTACTTTTAGTTTAATATTTTTCTTAATAAATCCCATGATGAAGAAATTCACTGAACACATGAGAAAAGCATTAGTAATGGAAAGCAAATGCATGAATATTGCATAAATTCCACATATTTGCTTCCTGCCCTGAGAGCACCTTTATTTGTACTAGGTAATGTCTTATGAAGAGTTCAAATTCCTGAAGTGTGTTTGTTGTTTAGTTAAGCAGCTGTAACCCAGGACAGTCACAGATGAAACCAAGCAAAGTACATAAAAACAACTCCTCAGGGCACCACAACCTTTCAAGGCCCAAATTCTGGCGTCAGCTATTCATGTACAACTCCCAGTGATGTCAATGGAAGCTTCATGAAAGTATCTGAACACAGATCATGTCTTTTATCACAGCTAGGCAAAACATGGACCAACAAAGTTTCAATGAAACCAGAAATTGCAGCTCATGAGGGAAGCAACCTTACATCAGGCACAACAAAGTTGCCAGCATTATCCTGTTGTTTAGCAATCAGAGCACCTTTCTGAAGAAAAAAAAATAAATCTTTGCTTTTCTGTAGTTTCAGTGTTTAGCTTGGAAGAGATAAGAATGACATCTGAGACACTACAGCAATCGTGGCTTTCTGCTAAGCCAGCTCAGCTCATTGGCACTATAGGGCTACACAGTGAAGTCCAGAGGTTTTGCAGATATGAGGTTTGTCAATGAATAGTTCATGAATTGATGTCTACTCAACTCTACCTGGAGATTCATGTGCCATATTTCTCTTTTTCTCTTGTGAGCTACCTGTGAGTGCAGTCAGTATCAGTTGCACAAGCGGGTTGTCTGGAACCACTCTGTAAGATTTTGGAGTCAGCTGGGACCTGGTGGTTAGTATTGACAGACAGTTGCTCCTGGAAGCAATTCACATTATATTTCAGCTGAATCCTTCTGTTGAGGCACCTGTCCTCCTCAGCTACTCTAGAGAGGGACAAAAGAACTAAATTCCTAACAGAGACACTACAGTTTGGCCCCTAAAGCTTAGCAGAGTGAATCCAGAGCTGAATGTTTACCACACTATAGTTTTCTACCTCAATATCTGCTACCAAGTGGTGATACTATGCAGATGTACTACAGTGTATCTGAGTTAAAAATAAATTAGCTATACATTTATTGCTGAAAAAAGTTCTAAAGCTTATTTGTGCACCAGAGAGAGTGACAGCCTTTGTGTTAGCTTGGGCTGCAGCTCTTCTTGATGACTCAGCTAGTCCAGCTGAGTTCACATTTTGGTTCCCTCTTTGACAGAAGGGAAACTCTAGTCCTACATGTTAATAGAGCAATTGGAGAAATTGCACTAGGATCTGTGAGTGAGGGAACAGCTTTAGTGCTGGCAGCAATTGCTTACTCAGCAGCGCAGGCAGTCAATGCATTTTACTAATTGTCTATTTATTTCTGCACTCTTTGGCTGTTGAGACTTTGTCATGAGACAGGCCAGATGGCAGAGACAACGACACCTGTAATTAAGAGAGAAATAAATGCTGCAGCATAGTGGCTTACTCCGCCCCCAGCTTTCTAAAGAAATCCTGTTGGCTGTGCTTATGGTCTCTGCAGTTAGTGACACAAAGATGTCTTTTGAACACTGAATTTCTTAAAAGAACCCATTACTTTTGTAGCATGGCTCCAAGGAATCAGTTTTCATTTCCTGATTTAGCCAAAGACAGACTTGGGAAGGCCTCTTCTGAGATTCCCTTCTTATTGCACATAAAGAAGAGAATGCATTTGGTGTAACCAGCCATACAGCAAGGTTTAAACTTCAGGGTTGAAAGGTAGTGAGTGATGAAACTCTGTAGACACAGCCTCTGTTGATATGTAACACCAAATAATCAGACACCAGATTCAATTTCTTTCTGAATTTCTTCTTCCTTTTTAGGTAAACTACAAATATCTCATCAGTCATCTTCTTCTTGTTGTTGTTGGGGCTGTGTTTTGTTGGGGTTTTTTCCCCTAAAAAGCAGGAAATGATGGTTTTTTCCTACCATAAACCTCTTAATGAAAAAAAAAAGAAAAAGAAAAAAAAAAAAAACACCAACAAAAAACCCAAAAGGCTTTTACCAGTCAAGGGAACTTTGTGAAACCGACTGATAGCACCAAGGGATCTTTAAGATCAAGGGAGAAAATATTCACAGTCCCTGAGTATATATATGTATTTGATCAAAAAGCCTGAATATACACATTCTCTTTTGAGTTCTTTAGTCTGTAACTAAGAACCTGCTATAGCACCAGTACATTAAAACACCTAAGCCGTTTACATTAGTATGCAAACTGTTTATTCAACTGAGTGTACTACATATAGGATGTTTATATACTTCGCTCTGTTTATATAGTCCATTATTTGGTTTAAGCAGAGAAGAACCAGTTAAAACTTACACCAGACAGTGTGTTGACAGTCTGGGGTTTCTTTTCCTTTTAAATCTTCCTTAAATAGGTGTTCCTTTAGCCCCTGTAGATGACTTATAGCAGCAAATGCACAAAAGACCAACCTATGCCAACCTATGCTTACAGGACCTATACATCCTAGAAGTAGAACTTTACTTTCCTCTAATGTCTCTGGCTTAGCGTGGTAGTGCTGTGTCAGGCCAACATATGCCTTTGGCTACTGACAACTTTTCATTTCTCTATCACATAGGCTGCTCATCCATGACATGAAAACTCCCATCATACTGAACTCCATTATCCAAATGAGATAGGGCAGGGAGAGAAACCTTAGTTTCTCCTTTTGTGTGTGCAGCTTGTAAGCAGTAATGCGGACACAATAAACTTATTGGAGTTGGGAGTAATGGTGTGAGATTGCTCACACCATTACTTTAGATGAAAATTGAGTCTGTGCTGGTGTCTTCTTGAGGCTCTCTTTTCTGCTTTATTTTAATTCTCTTTGCCTCAAGGATAATGAATATAAAACTTTGCAAAGACCTTTCCAGCCAGCACTCATTCCTAAGCATCAGTTATGTAACACTGGGATTTTTGCCTTTGAGAAAGTTGTTCCTTTATTTGCATTATTTTTCTAGTATACTAATTATAAGCTACGCTGTCTACCCTAACCCTCTGGAGCAGTCATTTTAAAGTTGAAACCTAGTAGCAGGAGCTTTCGTTTAATCAAATTTTCATTGTTCATGCATTACAAATTAAGATCTTGATTCTCTTCTATTCACTTACTATATGCTGTAACTACAGGCTTTTCCTTGCCAGTGAGCTTTGGAGTTAATTTCAGCTCTGATTACTAGCAGTTGGAACTTTTCAGGGGTGCCATTTTGCTACCATCACTTGTTAATTTGTGTTATGATACCACCTGGAAAAGACAGAGCCCAATCCACTAGGTGTTTTGCTAACAGAGCACAGAGGTGGTCCCAGGCCTAATCACCTTGAAGTGGTATGACATGTTTCCTTAAATGCCAATGATGAAACAGTGTGCCTATCAGATAATAATATTCCATTAAATTAGTTTTACTGTCTATGAGAACACTGTCACAGATGAGGATCTCATTGAAAGAAAAACAGAAGCCAAGCACACTATGGAAGAACAATTAAAGTCCATTAAACATGAGGTTCTTATCATGTTGTGGCTTAGATTCAGAAAATATGCACAGATGCATGAGGTAAGTGTCTGATGAAGGAGAGATAAATATGTGCAAAAATAATTATTTATCTACTACCCACAAATGGGTATTGTCTTTGGTGTGAAATGGAGATGGCCAACCTGCTCAGGAAAACAGGTCTTACTCCTTGCTAAAGATATTATTCATCTCAGCTCTATGATAGCTGTGTCCCAAACCAGGAAATTAGTTGCATCAGGAGACAAAAGTGACCACAACCCCATGACTTTCAAAATCAGATCAGTGATTCACCTTGACTTAGCATTGGTTGAGCACCTCCTTTGTTAAGTCACACCACACCCACTTATGAATATATCAGTCCAATAAGCAAAGTATGAATTATTCAGTTTATCTCTGCTACAAGAAGGATATGAGTTATTATCCCCACTCTTAAATGTTACCCAGGGTAAGGAAGAGGTGTGTGTTTGTGTGTGTGTGTTGTGGGAGTGATGGCAGAGCAGGGCATGCAAGGTTTACTTCAGACCCTAGAAAGAAAGGTAGCTCTGACAACTTACACTTTGCCTTGGATGATATTTGAACATTTTTGAAGACATTGAGCGTGTTACACATGACGGTGAGCTGTGCAAAGAGATGTCCATTGTGAAATTGTAAAGAGTTGTATTAAATGTGTTGCAAATCTTGATGTGGGAGAGTGAAATCTTGACCTGTTCATATGTTTTGTCCTTGCATCATCTCCTTGAAATGCATTCAGGAGACACATATTGGAAATTCAGTTCTGCTGAAGGAGGCAGTGTGTAAAATGAATCTTGTGGAATAGTGTCTTCAGAGGGCCTACAAGAAAGCTGGTGAGGGACTTTTTAGGGTTTCAGGAAATGATAGGACTAGGGAGAATGGAAAAAAAAGTAGAAATGGGTAGATTCAGATTGGATGTTAGGAAGAAGTTTTTCACCATGAGGGTTGTGAGACACTGGAACAGGTTGCCCAGGAAAGTGGTAGAAACCCCATCCCTGGAGGTTTTTAAGGCCAGGCGGGATGTGGCTCTGAGCAATCTGCTCTGGTGTGAGAAGTCCTTGCCCATGGCAGGGGGGTTGGAACTGGATGATCCTTGAGGGCCCTTCCAACCCTAACAATTCCATGATTCTATGAATATATGTAAATTTAGATGTACTGGGCAGCAAATTGTTTTCTATCAAGATGGCTAAGCTTCAAATTCCTTTACGGTTTTGCCTGAATTTGACATTACTCATGAATGTGGATTTGATCCAGACTGGGGGGGACACTTTCCTACAATTAGGATCAAGGCTTCCTGGTTGTAGAATAATAAGCCTGGAGCTGAGAAGATAGTATATAAAGTGTGAAATTCATAAGTTCCACTAACTGGTCAATGACCTAAAGACCCCAGGCCCTGAAATACTGAATTTCTTCTGCTCGTTGCAGACACTAGTCCTTCTGGAATTGTGTTATCTGCTGATCTGGATTGCTTGCCTGGCCTTTAGGATGCTGATAGCAGAGGAGGGAGACAAAACCACATAGCACATGTAACACTAAGTAAGCAAAAAAGTACCAAAAAATGAGTACACACCAGCTGACATGGTACTATGGAGAGTTCTGTTCTAGATGGTATCTGAGTTTTTGACATATGTGATAGAAAAGTATAATGAATTCAGTGTAGAACTGTAAGTTCAGCTTATATCCTCACAAGAGTGGAAGCAAGCAGTCACAGAGGCACACATAAATGGCATAACAGAGCAGTAGTAACATAAATGCTGCAGTGTTTAATTCCTAAACACAGTGATCCAGAAGAGTATTCAACTTGGCTGTGGTCCTCATTACTGGCAGACTGAAAGCAAGGGAGTATGGCACCTCAACAGCTCAAATCCCTTCATTGTCAACAGCTGTAAGCACAGCTGCTCACACAACACTAGTGTTGAAATGAGCACTCAAGCATGGGCTGACATGTGTTTAGGGCAGAACAGGGCACAGCAAGTGTAGAAATCAAACCGGGGGCTGGGATAACAACACTTTCTGTTCACAGAAGGACTGATCATATGTTTAACAGGTTCAATCTGTTCCCATCCTGATATAGTAGCGTAACCACATGGCTTTGTTATCCTGGTGCAGCCTGAATGCAAGAATGAAAGGGGGGTTTCAAATTAGAACCATGTTCCAACAGTTGCATGCAATCCATAACTTCATGTTGCTCTGTACTGCGATGCATTAGGGCTGTATCCTCTCCAACATGTACACTGTAGCTCATTGTTAGCGGCAGGGAACACTGGGTTGCCCTGGCTGTCTCAAATTCTCCTTTCCTCCATCATGAGGGATTTAGATTTTTCCATTTAGTACAGAAATTGCTCCCTTGCACGATCTGGCTAATAGAGTGGTTGTGTCCATTACTGTGCTGTAACAGAAAGGCAAAACCAAGAACTTGTGGGGTTTCTTTTTC
Organism: Dryobates pubescens; assembly: GCF_014839835.1. Taxonomy (NCBI): domain Eukaryota; kingdom Metazoa; phylum Chordata; class Aves; order Piciformes; family Picidae; genus Dryobates; species Dryobates pubescens. The sequence continues at coordinate 12,378,013 of NC_071625.1, read as the reverse complement.
ACTTAGGGGTTAAATGGTTTTAGGGATTAAATATACATAGATCTTTTTCTCAGTAACCCTTCTGTCAAGATCCCACTCTAGACATTTGCTTTTCTCCAACTGCTGCCCACAGCTGCTCAACATTGCTGCTCATCTTCCATCTCCCCTTTCTTATTTACAAGCAATTTTCCAAATCAAAGTTATCTTTGAGGATCTTATCTTCTAGCTTCACAGTCTCTAGTTTATTGGGAACTTTATGATATCACAGATAGAAATGCTTCACTAAGAAACCAATTCTCATTGTGGCAATAATAGCAGTGAATTTTTCCTACATACCACAGAGGGTCTCTGAAGGTTTAAAACTGTATCATGAACATCCTTCATGAAAGGATGTCCCTTGTTTTACAGTGAACTCCTTCCCAGAAGGTAAGAAGAATGCACATGATAGGTTTTGTGGACGATATTAAAAGTTCAGGACAAGTTTCTGAAATTTAATGCCTGACTTTGTGTACCAAAATATATATTACCAGAATAAATGGCCTGACTCCCTGCACAATGTAACTTCCTCACTCATAAAAATCTGCCTATTTAGATGCTTGAATATGAAGCTGGATGAATAAGTTGACTTTGTCAGAGGGACTTTTTTCAAGGTGATATAAGGATTAAGTGGCAGAATTGGAAACAGACCCAGGTCTTCTAGTTCCCACAACACAGAAAAAAAAACACCACACTGGCTCATGCTCCTTCCTCCAAGGGTCAATCTATATTTAATGTGAACATTGTATCAGTCAAAGAAAAGAAAAAAAATAAATGGTTCCCAAACTTACCATGCATAATTCAGTTTGCACAAAAGTGACACTTTTTCTCAACAGAGTATAAAATCTTGTCTGCACAAGTACTCACCAGTGTCATAAATACTGTAAAAATTAAAAGCCAAAATGGTCTTGAATTTTGAACAAAATAATGTTGGGGCACATCTCATGCTGAGTTATATTAGTGCAAAATGTAGGGCTGAGTCTTCAACTGAGTTTATTACAGGGAGAACCTGATCTGATATAATTTTGGCAGAATTTTCTCCTTAGTGCTTCTTTCTTTTTTTTTTTTTTTTCCCCTATCCAAGCAATTCTTCTGAAGAAATCAAATTAAGGATCAAAGTAGAAAAATAATTAAAAGTATACTTTTAAACTAAAAGTAGTCCAGCATAAGATTTTGGATTAAGAGTGGTTTTGTAGGCTTTCTAATAGAGTAATTCTGAAATTATATTAAATTACCTGATATTATTTTCACATATTTAATTCAGCCCACTGAAATTTAGTCTACTATTTGACATTATAACAAAGAAGTATTCAAAACTTAGTAATGAGGCATTGGCATAACCTAGGTTATAGACAGCACTGCATGCAAGGTTTTCTTCTGAGTCTGATTCCCCCCCCTTCCCCCTCCCTTAGGTTTTTCTGTGAATGTTAAATAGAAGGTGACTGCTGTTTATTCTGAGATAGAATAGAATACATAGAATAGAATACATAGAATAAACCAGGTTGGAAGAGACCTTCAAGATCATCGCGTCCAACCCATCAACCAATCCAACACCACCCAAACAACTAACCCACGGCACCAAGCACCCCATCAAGTCTTCTCCTGAAAACCTCCAGTGATGGCGACTCCACCACCTCCCCAGGCAGCCCATTCCAATGTGCAATCACTCTTTCTGTATAGAACTTTTTCCTAACATCTAGCCTGAACCTCCCCTGGTGCAGCCTGAGACAAAGGAATAGAATAGAATAGAATAGAATAGAATAGAATAGAATAGAATAGAATTAACCAGGTTGGAAAAGACCTTCAAGATCATCGCGTCCAACCTACCATCCAACACTATCTAATCAACCAAACTATGGCACCAAGCACCCCATCCAGTCTCTTTCTAAACACCTTCAGTGATGGTGACTCCACCACCTCCCTTGACAGCACATTCCAATGGCCAATCTCGCTTTCTGTGAAGAACTTCTTCCTAACATCCAGCCTAAACCTCCCCTGGTGCAGCTTGAGAATGTGTCCTCTTGTTCTGGTGCTGGTTGCCTGGGAGAAGAGACCAGCCCCCACCTAGCTACAACCTCCCTTCAGGTAGTGGTAGACAGCAATAAGGTCTCCTCTGAGCCTCCTTCTATGTCTGAAAAGTGGTGTTACTGCCATGCTGCTACAATACACATTGTGGTTTCAGAAGTTCTTTGAATTTTCTAGTTTTGACACGTTTGTTTAAAAAATAAACTGGAAAAAAAAAAGTAATTTAAAAAACATAACAATGGGACCATCATTATTCACAAAAGCATGAAAATCACTTTCTGCCTCTTGAAACATCCGCTGAGCTTTTCTCTGCTTCTAGTCCTTCTGTTAAAACTCAATGTTATCGCACCAGCTGAGCTTGAGAGAACAAAACAGACTAGTAACAAAATGATGCCCAAACATTTACACTTCAAAGGAGATTTGCAAAGAGCCAACTTCTCATACTTAATGCCACTGATTTATTACTCCTTAAGAAGTCATCTTATGCCCCAATCCTTATTATTCACGGACTTGTGAAGAAACCCAATATATTCAAAGTGGCTCCAAGTACATGAAGTAAATTGTAGCATCAAAGCTCTGAACTCAATGAAATTGCTCTGTGCACCGAGTCATTATCATGTGTTTGCAGGGCAGTGATCTTTATGAGCATGTAGGACACTGTGATCTTGCTTTTGATTTCTCCAAAGGCCTAGCTAATTTCCACTGATACACCATAGGATTAAGAGGATCATGTTAAGAGTTTGCAGGATCTGCCACAAAATGTGCCACTGAAAGAAAGCAGGAGATTAAAGGAATCAAATAGTTGCAAATTCAAGGATGAATTGAGAAATTAAAAAATATTATGGGAATAACATTTTGTCCATTACAAAAAAGTATGAGAGAAAACCAAATAATGAAATACGACATAATGTCTTCAGGTTTCGGTCTGCCCAAAGTGCTACCAATGGGGAATTTTGGTCTTGATTTTAATGGAAGCAGGTTCATTTAACATTCAAAATTATCTGATCTAAATTGTGTTTGACAGTAGAATGAAGATCTTGAAGATATCTGACCCAATTATTTAATGCCTGTGGTGTTCCATTTACATGTCAAAGCATCTAGGTACCACAATTGAATGCTTTGTGGGGAGGATCTTTCCACTCTGAGGATAAACTCATACTTTGTTCAGGCTACCTTTCCCAGAAAGTGGTATGCAAGATTCAGTTTAATATGACCTTTGCTTTTTAATCAGAAAATAAGGGAAGATTGTAGAAGCTCAGTGCTGAGTGGGGAAAGTAATGCCAAGTTAGCATGATGATCAAATAGAAAAGAAGAACATCCAAGAAGAATGTTCTTATAATTCATATATTCACAGGGAGGCAGAATGGAAGATTTCAATATTAAATGGCAAGACAATTACTATTTAAACATGTGAGAAAGAATTTTTTGGGAGTTTCCATATGCTTTTAGCAGCAGACACTTCTCAAAAGTTAACTGCATCACTGAAACCATACTTAAGAAATGATCAGACAAAATTGGTTAATACAGAATGAGAACTTTTCATTTTAATAATTTTGTCTCATTACTAAGGATTATTATTATTATTATAGATTCAATGATGCCTTCAAGAATATTTTTGGCTTTAAACACAACATTTAAGCGTATGCTAAATTAAAGCCCTTGGACTTTTGAAAGAGCCTTTGTATAGTTTCTGTTGCTGAGTTATGAAGTTGGTTTTTCTCTGCCTGGCTGGCTGAGAGATTTCAAAACTCTGTGCTACAGTCATGCTGGAGAAAGCTGACTATCAGAAGCAAGGGTTCTGATTCATTGTTGCTTCACATCCATTCATTAGAATTTGTAAGAGAGAAATAGATGAGTGTATATAATATAGTCCTCTGCTTTCACTACCATGAGTAGCTTGCACGCCAGTTTTGCATATGCTTAGCTAAAATTTAATATACAATTCAAAATGCAAGGCACTCGAGGGTCAGGATTTGGAACTGTAAGATTTACTGAGACAAAGAGCTTTGGATACAAATTACTAAGATTCTTTCATTAAAATAATTTCGTGTAAGATACACCATGGTGACTCTAGCAAGTTCTCAACTGGTTAGCTGGGGAGAATGCTTCTGAAGTCCTCTGCAGAGCAACAAAAATGTTTACGAGCTAGTTCTAAGTTTCCCCTTAAAAATCAAGAGAAAAGAAGTTCAGAAAAAGTTATCTTCCAACCTCTTTCTGAGCCTGAAAAATGTTCCAGACAGTTCTGGTCCAAGATTTTAAAGCAAAATTCTTGCTGCAAATAGCATAAAAATTCTTCAGTAATCAGAAAAAAACAAAACCAAAACACCTGCAGTAATTATTTAGGATTTGCTTTTAAATTATTATTTAACTTTAGTGGAATTTTTAGCTTACAGAGAATTCCTGCTGACAAATTCTGGTTATCTTTTGGAAGTCAAAGGTATGTATTTATTTCAGTGTGTTTGCCTTTTATACAAGTACAGTGACCTATAAAGATACTGAGCTATAAAGACACAGAAGGAGAGATTCCCAGCTGATTACAGCACAACTACATTGATTTACATCTGGTGAGGATTTTTTTCCCCCCAACAGGTTTTAGTTCTGAGTGTTTTGTAAAACCCTGCATATCATAAAGCACTTGCAACACACTGTAGATGAAAACATAATCTTTCTTATCAGAGGCAATAAAGATATCCAGAGAATATAATTGTTCTGCCTAGGATAAAGAAATGATCCGTTTGTAACTGTATGATTAGCAGGAGATCGTGTCATTGCTGCTTTTGCATACCAGGTCAAATTGTCAAGGGATGAAGCAGAATTCAACTACAATTTTTGCAGCCCCTTCAAAGAAGGCTGAGCGTGAGAAAGTGAAAACAACTCCTTTCCTGCAGACCCAAGCAACGATCCCAGCATTTGTAACTCTCACTTCAAGCACAGATCTGCTGAGCTCTTAGGAAATCCCAACTGAGCCTTCCACAAAACACCTGCTCGGCGCTGGGGGAATTAACCTTCCAGCATGTAACGCTGACGCGGGGACGTGTTGTGCCTGCCAGCTGGCAGCCCCATGCGGCACTGGATTGTCCAATTAGTGGTGTCCACTTGCTTACTGTGTGCTGGAGACACCATGCTCACACAGCTGAGATTCAAGCCTCATTCTCTGCTGTACAAGGTAGGCTAAAAGGAAGCTTCTCCCATGTCCCAGCCAGCAGAAGTAGAGTTATGCATGGCTCCAACAAGAAGTCAGAACTGCTGCTCTGAATATGCCAAGCACCTCCCAGGGGAGCTAAGCACCCTGGTTGAAACACTACCCTCAAGAATCAGCACGTCTCTCTGCCTTAGCAACAACAACAATCCAGAAAAATAACAATTCCACCTGAGGATGTCCTTTGCAAATATTAAACATCAACTTCGAGCTGAAAATTATGTATAGAAAACCCTAAACCAAACAAAACCAGCTGGAGCTGCACTCGGTTTTGTTGTGATGGAACACAAATTTCTCACGGTTTTCTTGAAAATGGAAAGATAAATGTGCACAGTTATTCGTGGCTGTTAAGAAAATGACAGATTTGTAGGTAATATAACAGTCTGCTTTAGCAATGCCTTTCACAGTTATGGCATGATTAGAGCAAGAGACAGCAGGTCTGCCCTTACCACAAAGATGGCTATATGGTGGATTGTTACAAATAGCTAAGTGCCTTCTGATGTCTTATTAATATGCTAGTGCAAGAAAACAGAGAATAGACAAAAGAGCTGAGTCTGTTCCCTTTCATGAGAAACATGGGAAACCACCAGGCAGAAAACAAAGGACACCTCGAGCTCCCTCCCTTTAAAATATTTCCTAATTAAAATGTTAAGCAAATACCATTGGGCTCAGACTGTTTACACAAGGCTGGTCTTGTTAAAGAATAAATGCTGGCAGGGCAGGCAAGAAAATGCCAAACTCTCTCATCTTCTGTATACCTGTAAAAAACTGCATAATTAATAGAACAGCAACTTTAGACAGGCCCCAAGGGCTAGAACCACAAAAATCATTTCGACCCCTCACTGCCATGCCTACCTCCAAGAGGCAGAACCTCCAATTTCCTTGTCAGTTGCTCCTTAATCCTGCAGTACCTGGGTAGCCTAATTGCCACACTTTCATCAGTTATACTCCTCCAATGCTGACATGAATGCTACCGTGTCATACTCAGAAACCCTCTGCTGTTCACAGCCCAAGCAGCAGAGGCACCTCTCCATGCACACAGGGCAAGCTGGCATTGGAGGGTCCAGCCAGTATGTCCTTTCTCCATCCATGTGAGTGGCTGCATGGCTGTGGTGGATCTTGGAAGGGCAATGGGTTTCAGCCAACAGCCACTTGTCTGCTCTCAGGAGCCCAGCATGAGCTGTGGACACACTGGGCTGCCTGGACAGCATTGACAAATTAATTGCAGTTTCCAGTCTCATGACCAAAAGAAATTAATTTTAAGAATATTGATAAAACTGAGGCTTAAAGGGATCACTATGCAGAGGCAGAAAGAGATTCCAGCAGGAACACAGGGGAATGGCACCAATGCATTTGGTCATGCACTAATCAAGAATCATAGACTTGTTAGGGGTGGAAGGGACCTCTAGGATCATCTAGTTTCAAGCCCCCTGTCATGGGCAGGGACACCTCACACTAGATCAGGTTGCTCAGAGCCACATCCAGCCTTGCCTTGAAAACCTCCACTCATTATTAATAAACATATCAGTCAGTGTATACATAAGTGGATTCTGTGCACAGGTGGTCATCCACAAACGTCTGACAGCTCAAAATTAATAAATAAAAAACATTATAAGCTAATAATAGATGAAGATATTTCTTTAGATTTATCATTGTACTCTACAAACCCAGTGAGTCAGAAATGCTGATAAACCTTAAAACTCTGGGGTCAGTACTCAGTTGCAAAAGATAATCAAAATTTAAGCACCTTGGCTTCTGAATATTCATACAGCTCAGTAAATATGCATTTATAGAAAATCTATTGCCATCCTTTCCACAGGCAGAGGACATACAATGCTTGGCTGGTTTAATCAGCTTCCCTACAAATAAATAGCTTCTTAAAAATGCAGAGTCAGTATCTCCTCTCAAGACATTACTGGACGAGCTGACCTCTCTAAGCACACTGTCTATTATAGTAAGTCTGTACTGGCCCAATAGCCTAACACTCTCCTTAGCCAATTAAACTGTGTGTATAATAGCTTTCCCTTGAAGGCTCTGTGAAAGGCTGGGAATTATAAGTGGAGATTTTAACAGAGCCTTTTAGCTGTATTCTGTGTCCCATTCCTGAATCCAGTTTTATTTTATTTATTTTTTTTTCCCCAAGATGTGTTCTCATGTCTGTTTTACTGTCTCAGGTATAAAAAGAATCTAATGGCTGGGTAATATGCTAGTCTCATCTGCTAAGCTAATTTCATTAATGCTAACTTTGAGAGACATTTGCTGTTGAAACCTTTCAGGGAAAATGCCAAGTGTCCTGGGATGTTTTACCACACTTGACATGCTCACATCAAAAACTAGCATTGCTGCCTTTTATTCTTTTTTCCCCACAAGGTTTTTGTTTTTGTTTTTGTTTTGTCTAGTTGCTGTATTGGTTTGAGGTTTGTTTGCTTGTTTTTTTTTTTTCCTCAGCAATAAAACTAAACCAGTTGTCCAAAAGTCTCGATGTTAAATACATTTAAAAAGCAAGCAAACCTAAAACTGGGTATATTCTTTCAGTACCGTGCTTTGATTCAGTATAAAAGCAGGATATTTGCATCAGGGGAGCACTAGCTTGTATCCACAGGGTTAGATTTTCATATTTGACAACCTCAACATCAGACAGCTTGTGTTTTTTGAGAAGCTTTCATTTTGGTTCTCTGGGTATGCTTAGCAAGAATTCAGTGAGATTTTAGTGGGCCATAGTGTCGCTGCCAGCTTATCTAAAAACACTTGTCTGCAAGCCTAAAGGGCAACTGGTAACTTACAAGATTTAGTGTTCATCAGCAAGGAAGACACTAAAATTAATGATGTTTTAAGAAACATTATTCATTTGGGAAGATGAGTTCCTCTCTCAGCCAATGGGATTAACATTCTTAGCAATCACCAAGCTATTTCGATGGTCAGGCTCTTAATGCCACTCTGCAATTCTTCTTATTAATTTGCTCTTGCTTAATTTTATTTTAAATTGTTACCTTTATATCCACTTGTCTTAACCATGTCTTCTTCAGAGAATTATATTGGAATCTATGCTACCTAAATAAGTTGGTTTCTTTAGAAATAATAGCTACTAGATATTAAATCTGACAACAAATATTTATTTGGATTTTCTTTCAGATCTGTCCTGGCTTGTTAGAAAGCATCCCAGAATGAGTCAGAGGGAAGATCAGGGTAATTTAAAGTAATTTTCTTTTATTATGTCTGGTTCTTTTATGGGAAATCCTTTCTTTGGTGAGATTCGCAGCAGAGCCTTGCTATTCTGATTAAAACATTAGCTTAGATTGGTCAGTTTAGAACTCAGAACAAGATTTGAGATGAATCCTTTTTGCTACATGCTGTTCAGTCAAAATACTAGTTACTTATTGCATTTTGTACTGTGTATGTAGGGGAAAAAAAAAAAAGCTTAATGTAAAATAAACCTCTTAAATGAGTGAACATTGGAATGGGCTGCCTGAAGAGGTGGTGGAGTCACCATCACTGGAGGTGTTCGGGAGGAGACTTGACAGGGTGCTTGGTTGCATGATTTAGTTGATTAGGTGGTGTTGGATGATAGGTTGGACATGATGATCTTGAAGGTCTCTTCCAACCTGGTCTATTCTATTCTATTCTATTCTATTCTATTCTATTCTAATGTTTATTTTTTTAGTGATATCAGGGTATTGATAATGCTTACACTTTTCTTATTCTCCTTTAACTTCTATTTAAATAGATGATCTCAAAGGTCTTTTCCATCTGGTCTATTCTATTCTATGCTATGCTATGCTATTCTGAATTTTATTTCTCTTTTTTATTCATTTTATTTTTGAAAGACTCAGTCATAAACTTGGTGTTCTGGCCACTTTTACAGTCATTTATTAGGATGATACAAGCTATTTCTCTGTGTTTCAGAAGTTTTAGGTGAGCTGCTTAAGTTCATCAGCTAGAACAGCCTTTCTGGCTGCTCTGCAAGTAACATATGAAACTAGCTAAGTTTTGATTGTACCCATTTGCAACACCACAAAAGATGAAAGGAATCAGACCTATATATATCTTTTAAAATAAAGTTCTGGAACAAATGTAAGCACAAGCTAGAAAGAGGTGCTATTTATCACATCTAGTATTTTTCTGTGACTAAAATCTAAACACATTTATTTGGAAAGAGGAATACTGATATAAAGCATTTTACCCAAACCCCAACCAGCAGCTGACATTTCCTACAACAATTTTCACAGTACAGGCAAAAATGTTTGCAGAGTTTTGAATATAAAGGTAGTATATATGCTTGAATTAGTACTTGAAAAATGATTTGTTTCAAACAACACATTGTGATCACTAAAGTGTACAATTTAGAAACATTTAGAAAGCAGAAACACAACACAGGTCCCAGTAGTAATAGACTGATACAAAATTTAGTAAGAAATATCATCTGAACTTTAAGCACTGACTTCCATGAAGCCTGGTTTTTATCCATGACTTTTAGTAAAATTTTGTATTCAGAGCTTTAAAGAATCCTGATACTCAATGTACTTAAAAATTCTACAACTCTTTGGCTATGCACACAAAATATCACAATTGAGATATTTGAAGTGTTGTACCATTTCGTTTGTCCTTCTGCCCCCAGGAGCCCTTGGAGCCTACCACACTACTTTTTTTGGTTTAGTTTGGGGTTTGGTTTTTTGTTTTTATTGTGGAGGGTTTTGTTGTTGTTGTTAGTATATCAGTCTCCTACATTTTTCTGAAGCCCTTCTTCATTTAAAAGCTTTTTGTTGAATTGATATCTTACTTACTATCTGATTTTTTTCATCTTCTTTTGGCAGATGCCTTGTATTTTCCCACAGTGTTATCAAGGACTCAGAGGCTGCATCTTCATGAGGACTTTGTAGAGTAGAGTTATATACTGATTTTGCTGCCAGACCCATTGAAAACAAATTATTGTTAGATTTAAAATGATCAGCTGAGATAAAAAATCTGCATACAATGTGCTATTACAGTTTGTCCTGTACCAATCTAAAAGCATCCTGGGATTTGAGTATCTAATATGCCTGCATTATAAGATAGGAAAGGAGTGGGAAAGGCCACAGATTTGTGTTGCACATAATCATGTGGTCATTGGCTTATATGTCCTAATGACATAACACTTATCTTAATTGTTAAAATATTATTCTTTCTATACGCTTCTGTAGAAATTGGAATTCCAGAGCAATATGAACAAACAAAAAAAAAAGGGTAAGATGAAAAAGTTATGCTGTGAGAGCTCTTTCAATCTTGGTGTTGAATGGAAGAAATGATGGAAGCACTTCTGAGAAGGGGATCTGGAGATAAAAGCTGGAACCATCAGCACAGAAAGCAAGCTTCTAATGAGTAAGTGTGAAAAGGAATTAGTTCTGAGCACAAGCAGAGACTCTGTGGCTTATAACCTTAAAAACTATCACAAGAAAAAATGAACATGAGATGAAACCTATAAGAGATTGAGTTAAGTGACTCAGAGACTATAAAAAGGGAGATGACATAGTAAGGCGACCAGGTAAGGAAGATCATCTTGATGACAACAGCCTGGACTAATTGTAGAGATAGGAATTAGTGTTTAAAAAAATTATTTAGCTTTGTCAGAATGAGACTATTTGTTCAGTTTAATTATAAGGTTCCTTACAGAAGGAAGATCTCCCTACAAACAACATGTAAACCCACATAATAATACTTCTGTTGTCTCCTCTGCTACATTTTTAGATCTATAAAATATCATCTTGCAGAACAACTTGATAAGGGGAAAACATGGGACTGAAAGTTGACCAATTATGCAAGATAACAAAATTCTTGAAAATATAATTTAGAGCTTGGCTCTTTTGTTGTTAGTTTCTGTTTTGGTTTAAAATTTTGATCAGCTGAATCCAATATATTTTTTGTTTCCTTGAGTATCAAGTTGTTCTAATCTTCAAAGAGTTTATACAATGCAATTGTGTGCAATTGAGGTAAATATTTCTTGTCAGTGTGTAAGAACCAAGCGATGGAATTAGCATCAGTGAAACACGCATTCCCAAGGATTAATTGTTCGCATTCATAACACCCTCCCTAGTTCCTGAAAACTACAAAATATTACATTCCCTGAATGGACATCTCCCACAGTGGCAATTTCCACCTCAAGACAGTCTCTCCACCTCAGCCTCCTCCTCTCCAACCCTTAAAGAGATTCTCAGACTCCTTCTGACAGCCCCCCACCCCAGGTTTGGACTTTTCTCTTCCTCCTTTTACTGAGCCCTTGATGTTCTTGCCAAGTCTGCAGCCCAGCCTAAGCCAGCAGGCTGGTTGGCACCTGCTGGGCTACGCTGTCTGCTTCTTTGCCTTTCAGTCATGACTGTGTCCAGATTATCCCTGACCACAAAGATTTGATTCCCATTCCAGGCTTTAATCTTGTCCTGAAGTAGTAGGAACCCCATCATTTTTGGCTGGATAAGTCGTTTCTTTCTTCTGCCTGGACACAAATTATCTTTGCCATCAGTAAAATGGTTACCAATTCCCACGGTTTAAGTGATGGGTGAAGTGAAGTCATCACTATCACATCCTCATGAAAGGTAGGTTGTAAACCAATACAGAATATAATAACACTGGGTACAATGTGTAGTTTACACTTATTGGAACCACTGTTTGCCTTTTGTATTTTTAGCTTACGGGTAAAACCACACCCTGTCCTCCCTCCCCCGCCCCTTGATGGGCAAACCTGACAGAAACTCTGCAAGTTGAAACTCATGGAGCTTCCTAGCCCTTCCATAATTATTTTTATCCCAATGTAAAGGATGATTCAGCCATCAGTTCTCTTAAGAGAGACAGAGATAGACAGAGTATGCTAAATTGCTGTTAAAAACAATCCTTTCCATGTAAGTAGGAGTGGGTGCTAGAGGACATATAGCCAGTGGAAGCTGGAAGGGGGATGCTATGTGAAAGCACAGAGGGAACTAGGGTACTCTGTTATCTGTGGCAGAATAGAGATAAACACTATCATGTAACCACTTAACTGATACTAGGAGGAGGATGCACATGAAGAAGACAAAAGAAATCAGTGCTGTGTTGATTATAATTTTTTTGGTTTTCTCTCTTCACAAGGGCAGGAGGTGGAAGTAATGGTATATTTGATTTACACTGAATATAAAGACACTCTCTGCCTCAAATAACTTTGAATGGAAGGAGGTGGAAGAGGGCTCAGAAGAAAGCAATAGAATGTTCTTATTCAGGAGACTTCTGAAGAGTGCAGCAAATGTCAAACACCTCCCCCTGAGATACCAGTGTCACAAAAGAAATGCAAAGAAATTAGAGGCAATCTTAGTTTTATTATACAGAACAGCAAGAACAGTATGGGATCTAGAATATGAACTATAGATGCTGTACTTTAAGATGCCAAATCTCCCTGAGAGGGATTGTCCAAAGTGACTAAGTAATATTAGTCTTACTGAAGGTTGCATGGATGTTTCCACTTTGGATATGAACAGTGAGACTAAATGGGAAGTGTGGTGGAACTTTAATTGTTTCATAGGGTTTGAAATCCACTTCAACATTTCCATACTGCTCTCTAGTTCCTTAATGCTAAGCCATTGCTGATTACGCTGCAAAGGATATGTACCACAATACTGTGTCCAGTTGCTGGTTCCATACCACCAAAACAAAAATACATTAAAAATACTATTTTGCACAGAAGAGGGAAGAAGTACATCTAATCTATTTGCTCTAATTGTTTTTTTTTCTTTCTTGATTAAGTCAGTCTTACATGGCAATGTTTTCATTCATCCAGGAAATAAGTGCAGTGGACAATAGGCACATGAGTGAAGAGTTGAGCAGAAAACAGCAGACTTTAGAAATAATAATAAAAACAACAACAAATTAAAACAAAATCTGGTCTGTTAAATTTGGAGATGTCTGTGAAAAGTTCATGTCTTGATCAGCTTATTACTGTTTACAGAGTTTTCTTATGTGGTGTTAAAATGCTGTTCAGTTAGTCAAGGGTGGCCTTTATGGAAAAATCTTCTGACTTTGGGATCTGACTAATGCAATTTGTGCCAGAAGGAGGGACAATTTGTATGTAAATCTTCATCTGATTATTTCTTGTTTTTCTTTTAATCTTGCAATGTGGCACGCAGTGCCTTGAGTGCTATTAGATGCAAAGTGGCTTTCTAGCTTTACTTTATGCCAACTGGCCTTCTCCTTTGAGGTCAATAATACTTAGTTGTACTCTCTATCTCAATAATGATTCATTTTGGCTGAAAGCAAATTCATTTTTGGTTTCACAGTGAGGATCTGGTCTTATGACTCAATATTCTCAGAAAAAGACCATACTGATTCCTTAATTCCCTATATTCTGACCCTGGTGCAGGAAGCATGTACTGAACTTGGGATATGCCTTACTTTAAAATGCAGGTCATTCCCAGATGACATATTTGTGAGATACTGCAGAGATCTGGTCTTGAATAGACCCAGCCAGCAGATGGCCTTGCGTGAGCTCTATGACTACAGTAGACTCAGCTAATCTATTAGCTCTACATTACCAATGTAATCATCAGAATACGAATGACAACTAGCATGAAGCTCAACAGCAAAATATGAGTATGACTATGCATGTCTCCACACTGGTAGCAACAGGACTAGGCAATGCTGAATCTGAAATAACCATTTCCTGTGAGTGCAGATCATCATCTATGGGACAGAGAGTAAAGTCAAGAAAAATGGAAACAAGAATGTTCCTTTTCTGAGCTAGTGTCAGCGAGTCACACAGAAGATGGAGGTGGTTATGTATATCCTGAAACTCATAGTTCAACATTGTTCATTCCTTATTTGGAAGAGAAGGGATTTTGTGATTGCATGAGAAAGATGGCAGACTAGTGATGGAAAGAGGAAAAACATGGACCAGATGTTGACAGTGGCAGCTGTTAACAGCTTGGCCATGTTCCCAGTATGTGCAAGGATGTCTCAAGACATACCAGGTATTGATAACAAGTGTGGGATCCTGAATGTCCGTGTGATATACAAAAGAGGTGAATTTGCATCTACGGAGGTACAGTCTAACATGACTGTAGGCCATGGCTGTCACCTCTGCTTGTCATACCCTTGATGTGACCTCTGTTGAGCTTCCTGTGGCTCTCTCACCCACTTTCCTGAGTGCAAGCTTGTTTAATTAAGCTAATGTAGCAGGACCAGTGTGGATGCTGAAGGGCAGTGTCACCAAGGTGGAGTCATTATTACAGTGTGCAGACATCAGGCTTTCAATGCCAACTGAAAGGGAGTGGTCAGGGGATCTCAGGTGCTCTTTGGAGTGGTGGCAGGTGACACAGTAATAAGGACCACTCAGAGGACCCCAGTGACAACAGCCACAGAGAGCTGCAGTGAGGTTGCCCTCACAGTGGGAACCTGTTGACACAGCCTTCTCCAGTCCTAGAGCCATGCTGAAGAGCAGAAGACTCTGATGATGCAAGGCTTGAGTTTCATAAGAGATGGTGACTCACAGTTTTCACTTAGTATCTGTAATGGTAACACTGGTTAGCATGGCCTCAGATAGCTCCTGTGTTCTGGGCATCTTAGTAATTCTTGTGCTACCTACTACATTTAGCAATAAGCTGTATTTTAACAAATTCTCAAAGAGCACAGCAAACTTCTTTTAGATTTTCTCCATATGTATGCATATTCTGGGGAAGCTAGCTCTGACAGAGAGAAATGCTTTAGGTAAATAATTTGCAGAAACATCTCCTTTATTCTCCAACTATTCTGTTTTCTTCCTCAGAGTGATCCCTCTATGACAATATACTTCAATTTTACATGAACTATTTGTTTCATCAGCAAATTAGCATATTATGGTTTCTCTTTTATAGTTTTAACTAATAAGAGAAGTGAGCCAGTGAAAAGGCTGAAGCTAAAACCAAATCCAAACTAAAATGAGTACCAGATTAATGATGTGCCTGTTGGCTAGGGCAGAATACAGCAGACAAATGACTGCATCAACAAAATCAAGCTGTTTCTTCATCTGTGCTTTTAACTGTTGTTAATACTTTTAGTGCCTACAATTGTCTGTGTCCATGGGCTAGAAGTATAAGACTTTATGGTGGCAATTCAGTTTCAAGTGCTCAGCCACCCGTGGATACACTCCTCCTAGTGAGGTGCAGAAGTTCTCTCTAAGCTGTTTAAATAGACTTAAAATAGACATTAGCAGATGATCCACAAAAACCAGCAGAGAGAGGTGATTCCTCAGCTATTTTCCTTCCACAGCCAGTGAAGACTAAAGGTGATCTTGTAATCTGTGTTATGACCATTGCTATTCTACTGGTGGGTTTTGTTTGGTTTGTTGGGGGTTTTTTTTGCTGCGCTCAGAGTCTCTGTTTTGGTTTATTTATTTCCATTCTCCATGTTCCTTTGTCCTAACTTTCTTTTTCCTATTACAGTATTGTATTTAATTTAAACCAGTATGTAAAAAAAAAAATAAATAAATCTGGTAATAAGTACCACTGATACAAGGAAATACAAATTTCAGCTAATTAATTACTGTTACCAATGTCACAACATTTTCAGGAGACTGGGTGAAGCTGGATGACCACCTCTTGGTATTGGTTTAAGATTCAAAGTTTCTCTTATCTGAATTTCAAAATGTAACTTTAAGAAATGAAAACAGAGGTAAAGAAAATATTCAGCACAGCTCTAGAGAGCATTTAAGAGTGCACGATTCTACGGATTCACCACTGTCTCCTTTCCACACATGCATGTCTTCTTAAAGCTATAACCTTCCCAAACTTGCTGTCTGCACTGAAGAGAATTGTGGTCTATTGCCTTTGGCTACTGCAAGGAAACATTTTGCCTTTCTGGATGGAGCTAGAGCAAAAATAGCATAGAGTAGCAACCAGGCTCTGGAAGAGATCCAAATGATAGTAGCTCACTTGCCTGGAAAACAAAATTAAGTACAGTTGAAGAATTCATACTGGACCAGACTATTAAATAAACCCTTTTGTTCCATTGTGTCTAAATATATTTGAATAAAGCGAATTATCTGTGCATATCAGTAAAGGCTATATCTTTCTAACGTGGAGAATGAGCTGTAATAATCAAAGCAGAGCTTTCAAAATATATCACCTCAGAACCACTATTTTAATGCCTTTTTTTTTCCCTAAAGAGACTTGTATTGTGTTTTAGGGAAGGCCCTGATAAATTTCAAGCAGAATGAAGCACATTCTACTACTTTGCACAAAAGCAATATATATTTTTCTTTCTTATTAAAGGTAAATCTTGCAGCTGGCATCACTAAGCTATTGACATTCTGATCCAGTGTAATTGCCTTTATGACTGCTTGTAGTGCTACTTTTACTTAGAAGGGGAAATACCTGAAATAGTCTGGTAAATTTTACTACTGCAGGTGGGGAATGTCCAGTTTAATGGCCCCACTGTATTACTCTTTGTTATTCATGTTCGCCAAAAAATACACAGGATATAGATGGGGCTGAGTTAACATTGCTGGAATTTCCTGGGTTGTTTTAATACTTGATCTAGCATCCTTAATATTGTCAGTGAACTGGCAGAGGTGGGAGGAGTGGGATGGCATGCTTTCACTTTGGCACCAAACAGAAGGTGGGTAAATAGTTGGAGAACTAGAACTCATTCCATCTGACAGACATCCGTAATACAGTCACACATACACGTATACATACTCTGTACATATACTCTGCCTCATTTATTTCATAGTCAACAAAATGTGGTTCAGAAATGTGTTTTAAATGGTTAAAGAAAAAAAAAAGGGCATTTGGGAATGTGATGGAGGCCCCTGTCAATTATTCATGTTTCATGCAATCAATAAACCACGTTTTATGAGGCTGGTATATAGGCTGTAACTGTGTTTAGCAGACATGATGAAGGTTTGAATTGGTTCCCACAGAAAAGAATAATTCTCCAAATGAGCAGCTGATACCTGGACTTTATCTAATGAGATGGGTATTACTGGGGCTTTGGCTGGTTCGGGAGGCTAAGGAAGGCTCTGACATGCAATTATGAGGCATTAGTTACACTGGTTTCCCTTTTAAAAGGGCACAGTTCTTCATGAAGATGTTAAGAAACCTCACCCTGCTATGATTTTTTGACTCTGAGTGCCCAGAGGTGCATGGCCAGCCAGGCCAGGCATGCCAGGGCAAGCTCTTTGACTCAAAGGAGAGGACTTGCAAAACCTCCTGGGAACACAAAAAGGGAAAACAGGCAGGAAATAGAAATAGTCAGAGAAATAGTCAGTAGAAATAGTTTGGGCAGAAAGAGAGCTGTTTTCAAGAGCTGCTCATGTAAATGATTATGTTTTCATTTTTTCCCTCTCTATTTTTTATTTTATTTATTACCACACCTTCTCTGACATTTGAAAAGCATAAGCCATTTCTTTGGCACTGTGTGATTTTCCTCCATGTTCCAGCAAATCATGGCTCTGAAGAGGTTACTGGTATATCGGTAATTTGTCAACAATGGCCCAAAAGGGTTTGTGAATGCCACAGAGAAGTGCTGGGAGTTAACAGTTTTCTTAACCTCCCTGTCTCTTTTATTCCTTATTTACTAGTACACACACAGGAGGCATATTATATGTGGCTGGCTATATCTTGATGAGAGATGCAGATAGATGCAGGGTTTTCTCCTGGTTTCCCAAGCCAGATGACTAAGGTCAGATCCACGGTGGTGTGGTGGAGCTAATGAAGCCCAGGGAACATGCTGGTAGCACCACCACTGCTGTGGGTGAGCAGTGGTGATAACAGCTGAACCTGCCTGCATGCTGGTTGGCATTTCTCACCATTGTCTCACTGGCAGTGTAGTGAATCAGCACTTCTGTTCATAAATGTGCTGTTCTCCAAGTTGGATTTTCAGCTCTCTCTCTGTACATCTGTTGACTGGATACAAGTACATGTTCTAGTGCCCTTTCATATGTTCTTGGCACAGATGCATTTTGTTGGCATGAGCATCAGGCTGAATTTCTTGGCATTTTAGGAAGTGAATTTGATTTAAAATGCAAGCAGAAGAACAAATAAAATAAAACAAACACATACACACACAGCAGGAGAGTGTTCCCACAGTGGAAGCTGTGTATGGCTCACAGTTTACACATACAGGCTTAGCCTTCCTGCCCTCTGTCTCCCACGTTTGCTCAATACCATCCGGAGCAAATATGGAGTTTCAAGTGAGCAGCATTTTACTGCTTAGAGGAGAGATACTTTCTGTCTAGAGGAATTCTGGCTGATCATGAGTTGGAGAATGTCTCTTCTACACTTCCCCCAACATGCCCAAGGACTTAAGCAGCCCAGAGAAAACCAGTGTTCAAAAAGAGCTTTCTAAAGTCCAAGGCAAATGTATTTTCCTAAGGTGATCCTCTTAGCTGATTTTCTTACACACTTTTTTTTTGTTCCCAAATGAATCATTGAACAGATAGAAATACAAAATTATGGATATGTAAAGGTAAGCAGCTAACCACCTCAAAATCTTTCAGAATAAGTTGCCTGTTTTCCTATGTGGGAAAACTTTGACATGCTGTTTGAAGTGTTTACCTTGCTGATGTGGGTTTAGCAAGATTGCCTGAGTCCCCTACTTTACCACCAGAATGATAGCATGTCGAAATGACTAATACAGCTAGCACAGGATTTCATGAAATTACATGTCAGACTGATACTATTAAACATATGGGAGATGCTCTAGGGTACTGTTGTATTGCAACCCAGTAATGAGAGTAGCTCAAGTACAGCTGTAGATGGGAATCTTGAGTAAGAGCACCTTGAGGAGAACGAAGTTGTCTGTGTTAATAAAAACCCCAACTAACAAGTTCTGCTACACAAAAGGACAATAGGTCATGTTCAAACGTGAGAATATATATTAGGTGAGGGAAAAACCTAGAGTGTACAGGCCATGATATTTTGAAATATCAGTCTTTTCTGAAACTATTAAGCCCATGGTCACCTTAACAGAGTTCAGATACTCAGACTTGAAACACTTACTTATATTCACACACTTACTGTTTATTTGCTGCCTTGATGTTCAACTGGTCATACAGGCATGGGTTTTACAAGAAAGAAGTTTTATGACAACATTTTGATGTAGAAAAGACCAGTAAATGTCCAAAGAAGTTGTAATTAAATGTATTATCACTTCTTATCTTTTCCTACCCTTATAAAGCTTTATTGCAGTAAAGTATAGTAACACTATATGATGGGATAGAGAAAAACTGCCTGTGAGAAAAGTTAAAAATGCCAAAACTCAATATTTGGAACCTGATTAGGGCCTCTGATATTTTTTTTCCCAATTGGCTTAAATTAATTTTAAGTTCTTTTTATTACATTATTAAAATCAGAATGTACATAGAATAAAGTTTGCTGTCTGCTCTAGCTCAGAAAAAATGAAAGCACAGCCTGTACTGAATGATAGAGTTGTGCTTTAATGTCCAGCCATGTGGTTTCTCCATGGAAAACTAATGACTTAAAGATGAAATTCCTCTACTAGTTTGCATATATCTTCTTGCAAGGATTCTTCTGAGCAGAAGGATAATTGGAGACTCTATACAATTGAGACTTGTACTTTTTAATCCTAACATCATAAGCTACAAAACATCTTTTTTTCCCACAAAAACATGATGCTTTCAGCCCTAGACATGCTCAGTTCTGGACATTCTTGAAATAAAGCAAACCTTCTCAAAAATGCCAGGACCATTCCCCTGAATCTTATTTAATACCATCTGGAAATAGAGCAGGGTAAAAACCAGAGAAACACAAAGATATAAAACGAATGTTTCAAAACTCAAAGAGCTGTCCCAAGTTTCTGTACTGGGGGCTTATTCGGCTCTTATTCAATCAAAAGAAAAATAGAAGCAGAAAGCAAAAGAGGAGGTTTCCATTCATGACTCTCATGCTGTTTTCACTTATTAAACTTAGTTGTGAGTTCACAGGAGTGGGTTCACAGGAGTCTTCCACATAAACTGTGTCTGCAAATTTGCAAATGATATTCAGCAGTATAGTGAAGGTGAGCAGAGACACATCACCTGTATTTTTGTATAGGAATGTGTTTTTAAAATTCATTGCATGATACAGTTTATAATACCCATGATGATTTACAAAGTGTTGAAATCCTTGCAACTAGAAACCCCTGTTGCACCCGTAGTGCAACACAGAAGCCTCTACACAGGAAGTAAAGAAATAGGAATCTGAAGCTTTTGAACCTAATTTAGTACCAGTAATATTTTTTTCCTGTTATTATTTGTATGCATAAGGTAGAGCCTTTTGGATTTAGGTCAGAAATCTTCAGAGAAAAGACAGTTTTGCTGCAGCTGGACCGTGTATTACACTATGACACTTGGTTTCTGACTTGAACTCTAGAGTGCTCCTACAGTACAAATAATTACATTTCCCCACTGAGGCTGGAAGCCTCAGTTACCTACAGATGCCACGGAGGAGCCAGTTCTTGCTAAAAGCTTGATTGCATGATCAGAATAAATTGAGTCTGGAGAAGGGATGGAATGCTGTAATTATCAAACTGTCTGAAGTGAAGAATAAAAGTATTAAGTCAGTGTTTTATCCTTTCCTTTGGACTAACCAAATGAAGGCATCCAGTGATGTTCCCCTTCTGCAGAAAAGCAAACAGCAATACACAACCAGCTACTTCTGTTTCTGTAAGTAGCAGTCCACAGCAGGTTGTGTTTCAACAGCTTTTTTTACAAGGTTATAAAGAAAAGGGTGCCACCTTGATAAGCTGTGACACACAGCTAGCTTCCATTAGGCTGCCCGTCTCAGCTCTTGCAGACAGGCAGAGTTCACAACTTATTCTTCCAGCCCTGCAACACATGTAAATCCAAACTTTGCCCCAAAGGTGAGGAAGGCTCTTCTGCTTTGAATTTTTAAATGAATGTAAACACTATTGTCATATCATGTAACTCCCAGGGAAGGCATTCTTCTTCCAGACTAATAATGCTTTTTATTCCTTTTCTATCTTTTAGGGAATGCAGATTTCATCTCCAGGAGTGGCCTTGTATAATGGCAGTATAGTTACCCACATCTAGTAATAATTATCAAGTACTCTGAGGCAGATAAGTCCTCTGAATTTGGAGAACATCTTTAGACATCAGTTGAATTGTATCAAGGATTCTCACAATGCCAGCAGCACTAGTGCAATCTAAGAACCAAATGGAATAGAGAAAAAAATACAAATACATATTTTGTGTTTAGAATGGGGAGAAAGAGAAAGCACATGGTAGAATGGATCTGCCTGGGGGGGAGCTCTGGTGTAGGCCATAGGAAAGGTAGTGGAGAAGGAGAGCTGTTCAGGCTTAAGACGCTTACATGGAACATGAAAAACTGGGTTATTGATGTGTCATTACATTCCTGTGTGACCTTAGCAATCCACAGGCCCACTTTTGCAAAGAATGTGAGGCAGATAGCTCCTAATTTTCATATATAATTAGTTCTAAAACTAATATAGTGTGTGGCTACTGCTACATGCTTAATTATCTTCATTCATGACTGCTTTTCAAGTATGAGTTTCAAGTGCTAGCATTAAATACACCTTCATTTTGAGTCCCAAACCTGCAAATATTCATTAGTGCTTGCTGTCATGATTAAGTCATTGCCTAGAAGAAAACATTAGCTTCAGTGGAATTACTCATGCTATTAAGTGCTATCATAGAAGGAAACTTCTTCAGTTTTAACTTTAGTTGCACATATATATGGGTCATTATACACACACACACATTTTCATCAAAGGAATTAATAACAATTTTACTCTGTATATTTCTTGCTATCTTTTTATAAGCTTGCTTTCCCCCCACCCCCCTCTTACTCCCATCTTAATTCTCGCTTTCTTTAAGGTGCAACTAGCAAATAAAAATGCTGTGTATTTTTTGTGAGTTTGAGTTGGTGACTAACAGTAAGTAGTTGAAGTCTTATGTTTTTGGGACAAGTTGGTTACAAGTACAGCAGCCCATTGCTTTTTCTTCTTTTTTCTCTTTCTCTCTCTCTCTTTTTTTTTTCTTTTCTTTTTTTTTTAAGCTTGCATTTTTAAATTCAGCAATGCCATTTTCCAAAGCTGAAATGCAACCCGGGGGCCAGTTCAGACACGGTGTGATGCAGGCCAGTTGAATTGGCTAATGGTTCTACTGTGGATGAGTTAAAGAAGGAATCACCCGAAGCAATGGTAGCTCTCAGAAGGGGGCCTGCCCTTCAACAGTTTCAAGCCTTTGAAGACAGATTTCCTTTGAGCAATGTGAAGTCTTTGTGGTGATGGGAAACATACATTTATAATTACAGAAGAACACAGTGTACAGTAGGAATAGTATAAAAGCATGCGATTTACAGTGTCTAAGGAGAAGCTTTGATGTAGACGGCCCCACTGACCTAGTTTGCTGCTGGAAGCCCTAGAAACATAAGGCTGACTGGCTACAGTTACAGGGATGCAGGCTGTGAACAACATCCTTCTTCCTCTGCACTGCCACCCCACACTAAATGAAAATTCTGTTGTAACACTGACTGTACAGAAATACCATCTGAATACAAACTAACTGTACTTCAAAACATTAATAATGTTTGCTGTTCTTCTCTTGGGGGAAATGTGCTAAAAAAGAACCATTGTGAATCAGCACACAGGCTCAGGAAAAGATTTATCTGGGAAGATTACTTGTGGGGGAAGAAAGAAAAAAAACTTCATGACAGGACAGCCATCCATTGGGAGGAGGGGGAAGAAAAAAAAGAGATGCTAATCTCTGTTATCAAGGGGAAAGTGTAAACCCCAGGAAATTATGCTGATGCAAAATGGTTATATCAGGGTCTGTAAGAAAGACTGTCTGACAGCAGCAGCCAACATGCCATTAGAAAAGTATACCATTACCTCTGGGATATACACTGCTGAAAGCAAATCTTATATGAGATCCAAGACTAAATAGTCTCCTTCACAGGGAGAATAGGAATAGTGAAAGAGAACTGAAAGAGACACTGGCTGCCATGATTCCAACCATTTCTAAACCAGCCATGTGAAGAGGGCAGTATAGGGCTTCAGCAGCATTCAACAAATGTCCACCAAGAGAAGTGATGCAATTCATGGCTCATCTGACACAGGTGGATAAAATAAATAAATAAATAAATAAATAAAAAAAATACTAATCATAATAAAAAGCTGGGAAATCACCCAGTTGAGAGAATGGGTTTCATAGTAGCAGTACAGAAGTACTATTGTAGTACTTTATAAGTGAAAAATATTCTTTATCCTGTGAACCCACCTCTGATTAGGGTGTTTGTAGATTTGGATGACTCTGTTCAAACCATTACACTTCAGAAGTGAATGTGGATGCTGAGTTGAGCTGAGGTGGGTATTTGGGGGTTTGGTTAGTGACCACATCTAAATAATGTTATGCTGAGGTAGCTCTGTCTGCCTTATAATCACTTTGCCTGTGGGAGAGGGCCAGTCTGAGGGAGGTCACTGAAATTAAAATGGAAAACTTAATTACATAAAAAATAATATGGGTGTGATGGGTGCTTTGATGGACAAGGATGATGCAGGAAAAGAAAAATATAAAAGTTCAGCAAGAGCTATTTATAAATCTTACTTAGTGGGAGTAATAAACAACAAAGGATGAATCCTTGACTATTAAGTAATGTTTGTGCTAGAAGAGATAGAAACCTTTTAAAGTTCAACCTGAGACCTAGTAAACTTAAGGTACTTGGGGAGGGATGGAAGAGATCCTGGGGATCTTGCTGTAACTCAGTTGTAGGCTGAGTCTCCTGTAGTCACCTGTGACTCACCGGTCACTGACCTGATCCTAATGCAAAACAAAAGCCTGGGGCTTTTCTAGGTTTGCAGGTGGCATCCAAACATCACAGGGCCCCAGCCACCCTCTGTGGCTTCATATCTGTATCTTTAGTTCCCTTTACCTCTTGGCTTAAAATACTTTAAATCTGTGTCTATCTCATGGTGAGAAGTTACACCTCAGGTATCATTTGCAACCAGCAACCATTATCTAGCTGACTTCCCATTCCCTTTCCAAATGTTCTTCTCAGACTTGTCTCTGTCTTGATTTACCTTCAACAAAGTACAGAGGAGTCCTTCTCCTGTTGTCAACATTATCACTGTCATCATTCACACCAGACATATGCCATTCATTTCTAGCTAAGAGTGGAATGCTAGTGGTGGGTATTAGTCCTGCCTTGGTCAGACATCATTCTTAATCCTTTCATGACTAGGAAAGGATGCAATCTAAAGGTATAGAGTTTGAAGTAACTTTAGTGAACATAAAAACAGACAAACCCCACATTTCTCACCTGTCTCATTTGCCTCATTTAGAAGGCTGAGCTGAGCAGAGCAGGGCAGGGTATCAGTTTAACTCAGAGTATGCAGAAGGCTGATCTTTGCTTCTTGACCACTGTATAAGCGAAGTGTGGTATTGGAAGTCAACCACATTAAATGAAGCTTCATTTTCTGATTCCAATTATTAACCACACAAAAATTTTCACGGCAATTGACAGAGATGAAGGTTGGAGTCCTTGTGAGCTTTTGACAAATATTGCCCCTGGATAGTTTAGGTTTCTTGCTCTCCTTTTAAAATCCTGTCATGGTTGGTATACTACTGACTACATGTATGTTTCTAAGGCACAGTCTCTGTCTCTGTCAGTAGTACTGGACTGGAACAAAATGGTTGTAATTACAGATAAAGATTAGAGGTTTTACAGTCTGACCTCACAAACAGGTCTCTATGGCTTTATTGCACTTGTGGGACATAATCAAGGCCAAACTCCACTGAGATGCAAGTTTGAGACAAGCTTTGCTCATGTCCATAAAACATATAGCCTCTCTGCCTTGGTGACAGTATCACACAATTGATAGTGAATAGAGGAGTCAACCAGGGGAGTTAGAATAGAATTAACCAGGTTGGAAGAGACCTCTCACAGAACTCCCAGGTTTTGCACACTGTCTGCACAGGCACACGTAGTATGAAGCAGTACATGCTTAGAGGCATGTACTAACATTTGGGGCCATGAAATTCTGGAGCTGGGTCAGAAATTGCACTTGATTTTAGCAACCACCTGAGCAGTATGGGGTTTTATTGTCAAAGTAGTACAAAGGACAATGCAGAGCATACAGTCACTAGTTGATTCATGGCTTTTCCCCTTCTCCTGCCAAAATATTTCACGGTTCCGTCTTTGGTCACTCATTTGAGATCTAACACATTAGTCTCCAGAAACAAACATACAGCATTAGGACTCATGTCTGTCGTTGGAGGTCTCTGATTTTAAGCATGTGTAATAACTTAATAAGCCTGTTTCTCCATAAACACAAAAGTGCAAGTTACAGGAAACCATCAAACCAATTAAGAGAAGAGGCACAACATAGCTTGCACGCTGACTCAGCACCAGGGAGATTTGTGAATTGGGCAGAAAGAAGTGTGAAGAGCAAAATAAGACTGAGAAAAGAAGAATCTAGCCTTTGTAATAAAAGCTGGCCGATGCATGACACAGTCAGTTTCAAGGAAACACCCTTCTAGCAGGCAGTGATTCTGCTGAGAAGTGGCATATCTGTCCATTTGCCCATACACTTTGATCTGAGCGTTATGAAAGAGGAACTGCTCTGAGTCTCACAGTAAAGTGCTATATTTTTTTTTATGCTATGCATTTTATCTTTATCATTTTATGAAATATTTTTAGCAACATTAAGGATCGGCCTTTCTCCCTGGACACCAGAAATTCTCCAAGAGTGGCTGTGTACAAAGCTAGTGGGTTATGGCACACCTTAGGAGGCAAATACTGCTTTCTCCATTTTACATCTGTGAAAGCTGAGGCATGAAAAGATAAGTGAGCTCTAAAATCTTGAGATACTTTTTCTGTAATACAGGATTTGTGGGTCATAAACTCAAGTCATTGAAAGGATACTTGGAAAACGATTTATTTTAAATACATTGTGCTGATTTTGGCTGAGGTGGAGTTAATTTTCTTCATAGCAGCTACTACAGGCTATGTTTTGGATTTGAGCTGAAAACAGTGTTGATAATTCAGGGATGTTTTAGTTACTGCTGAGCAGTGCTTACACAGACTCAAGGCCTTTTGTGCCTCTCACATCACTCCACCAGTGCATAGGCTCGGTGTGCACAAGAAGCTGGGAGGGGATACAACCAAGACAGCTGACCCCAGCTGACCAAAGGGATACTTCATACCATATAACAACCTGCTCAGCATATAAAGCTGGGAGAAGAGGAAGGAAGTGGGGGACATTGGTGTTTCTCTTCCCAAGTTAGCATTATGCATGGTGGAGCCCTGTTTTCCTGAGATGGCTGAACACTTTGAGATCAGAATTGAGGTGGCCCTGGCCAGCCTGATCTGGTTAGAGCTGTCCCTACTTTCTGTAGAGGGTGTTGAACAAGAATACCTTAGAGGATTCCTTTCAACTTGATGCAATCTGTGAATCTGTGAATCCTTGATACAAAGCTCTGAGTCTCATTAAGGCTCAGCACAGTGCTGTGTTGACTGGAGTATATTGTTGTCGGGTCTAGAGCTAATGCACTGACAGTCAACTGCATGTCTCCTCAACTCAGCATGGTCCAAATGTAGCCTGTGTATTTGTACTCATATGGTGCTGTTTGAAGCTATTAATTGCTTTTCTTTGGAGCTTGTTTACATGATCTAGGACTGCAATCCTCTGCAACCACTGCTGAAGCAGTGAGTCCAGGGGACTCTCCATTCACAATAATAAAATGTTTGTTCTCAAAAATTTGCTTTTTATAGAGGGAAGAGACAGGAAACCCACTGCACTGTAGTTTTCTCTTTCTATATCTTTTCCCTTGGGGCTTTACATAAGATTTTATGGAAGGGTTTTAATTGTCTTGGGATATTTTTCTGAGCTACCCTTAAGTAACCCTTTTGAGCTCATTCATGTTCTCTGTGGTAGGGTGTTCTGTTGCATTTACAGACATACAGCAAATCAGTGAAGAGCTGAAAATAGAATGTACAAGTCTTTTTTCTCACTATGGATCAGAAGGGAGGCGACGGTCTGTGCCACTGCTCCATGAAGTCAGAAGAATTGCTGTGGTTCCCCCAGCAAGCCAGGACACAGGCTTACAATGCTATTGTGATAATATCTGGAGGCCCCGAGTAAAATCAAACCTCATTTTGTTTGCTGTTGAACAGCTTCTGCTCTGAAGAATCTTTTAGTCCAAATCTTGAATCCAGAACTCACAGAAGTATTTCTTTTTTATGTGTAGAAAATCTTGCTCCAAACAGAAACAAACAAACAAAAATAAACCAACGGCAACAAAACCCCAACCAACCCAAAAAAACCCAACAGCAAGTCATACCATACCAAACCACAAAACAAACCACTAAAACCAACACATTCGTTTCCTCTACTATTTTCTATTACTTCTAGTATTTGGGTATAGAAAACTAAGGTGTAAAAAAGACTAGATGTTTTGTCCTAAATCATATAGGCTCTTCACTGAAACCAAATCTTTGACATTCTAGTCCAGTGCTGATCTACTAAATCATCATTCTTCTCAGCTACAGATTTTGTTATTGTTCAAATCTATTCTTGTGTAAGCAAGAGGCTTGCTAGCCAGAGTAATCACTGGAATTGTCCTGTGCTTTCATTTGTAGATCTGTCTTGGGCATACACAGGCCTGTAGCACATTTCTGTAGTCTGGAGGTGTCTATCCAGCTGCCAGTACAACCACTCTTCCATTCTTGTTAATGCACTCATACTGACTGCCAGGTGTAGACCTCAAGGGATAAACATCTCCAAACAGCTGCTTACCTGAGATTAAGTCACATCTAAGATTTGGAGGTGCTACCAGCCTCCTGCTCCTGCAACACATACCTACACAAAATCCAGTGGTGTACTGGTGGTGCCTGCTGTTGGCATACTATTACCTATGTCAATAAACATCCTCAAGCATCTCCTTCCATGCTTTAGCTGTTGGCAGATTATTACCTCCAGAAGTAAAGCTCTGCAAGGATGTCCTTCCACACATTAGATAACAAACAATGGTGTTATGCACAACACTGGCTCTCTGGCTGGTTTTATTCTGTCTTTGGTAGAAATGGCTCAGCTGAGTGCTGTGTTTCCTGAGCACAGTTACTTGAACTAGTTGCTCTTGTACAACATGCCTTAAACTGTTTCTCTTTCATGCCAGTTGCATTGACACCATCCTTTGGCAAGACTGAAGACAAGTTTAACAGTTCTCCTATGTAACATCCCCACATCCAGCTAGGACATGCTTCTCTAGCACACAAACTTCAACCCACCCTTCTGTGTCATAGATTTCTCAGACCTCTCCAGCAGTATAACAGCACTGACTCTGTCACTGGTCTGAATTCTATCAGATTTTGAGCCCAAGTCACTATGTAGGTTTCCCAAATATAAGGACATAAAGAGCCAAGGGACTCTTTGGCTCCATCCTTCCCTGATTATGTCTCCCCACAGAGGTCCACCAATAGCAGGAAGACTTTTCCAGATCACTCATGTCCTCTACAAAGGGCGCAAGGTTGTTGACCTCAGCAACAGGTGCCTCTTTCATGGTTTAACCCTAGCAGGAAATTAAGGCCCACACAGCCACTTGCTTACTCCTGTCAGTGGGAGAAAGCTCATGAGTTAGTACGGAAATAGCCTAATAGGTAAAACAAAAACAATGCATGCAAGCAATGCAAAACAAAGAATTCATTCAGTGCTTCCCATGGATAGGCAGTTGTTCAGCCAGGAAAGCAGAGCTCCATCATGTGTAGTGGTTTCTTGGGAAGACAAAAAACAAAGGGTTGAATGTCTCTCCCATTATTCTTCTTCCCCCAGCTTTACATGCTGAGCAAATGCCTCCTTAATCTTCTTATCTCTAGGCTAAACAAACCCAGCTCTTCATATTCCATGTCCTTGTATGACTACAGTCTCATATGCTATATTCTCAGTCCCCTTAACCATCATGCTGATTCTCCACTAGAATTCATGTGACTTGTCAGTCTTGTACTAGAACCCAGAAGTGGACATAAGGTTTGATAAGTGGACTCAGAAGTGATAAAAGGAGAGGACTAATCACCTACTTCAACCTGCTGGCTACACTGCTGTTATACAACCCGGTGTACTGTTGGGCTTTAACCATACACAAAGGCCACAAATGTTGGCTCACATTCAATTTCTTGTCCAACAGGTCCTTTCCTGCCAAGGTGCTTTGTGGTTGGACAGCCTACCACCCACAGCCTGTAATGCTTCATGGAGTTACTTCTTCCTGCATGCAGGAGATTGTATTTACCTTTGTACGTTATTGAGAGTCACGTTAGAAAGAAGATAGATGCCTTCCAGCAGCCATATATTGTGGCAGACATTGAGGATAATCAGCAATGGGTAAGGTATGAGGTCACATCCCTATCCATTGAAGGAATAGGAGATGTCTGGTTTAAGATAGATACTGAATAAGTTTGCTGTAGTAACACTCACAGCACACATACTTGAGCTAACCCTGCACTCTCACACAAAACCATTCAGGTTCAGTCACATTTGACCACATTACAAAACAGCACAAAAGAGTTGAGACTCAGCAGAAGCTTGAATTGCTCTGACAATATAGAAAGTGAGCTTAAAAACTCCAGAGAACTGCTGTTACCTCTCAGTCACTGAGGCAATAAGCAGTAACTTCCCAAGGGCTTATTTGCTTCTCCTGGATTCTCAGCAGCGTTCCACACATGCATCCCAGTAGCACATGCCAGATGTGTCCTTTTACTTAAGCAATAAAAAAGTTATATTGCAGGGCTCTTGTTGTTCAAGCCCAGTGAGGATGCACCCTAGTTTTTATAAGCTTTGCTGCTTCTATTCCCAGTAAGTCATACATTTATTGGAAAATCACTTAGTGTGATGACTGCATAAAATTAAACGTGATTTGTCTGATTTAGGTTTGGGTATTCTGGTTCTTGAATGGTGCTGGGTAACTTATATTCACTATGATGGAGGGAAAAAAAAACCAACCCAAACCAAAAAACATTTTTAAAAGCAGAAGATTAATTACAGTACCTTTTAAAGGCTTCTTTCCAGAGATCCCAAAATTCTCAGAAGTGAGAAGTAATTGTCTACACTCATCAGTTCTCAAAATTTCGGTACATTTACTGCTCTTTAATCATTATTACAGCTAGTGGATTCCCATGGATTCTTAAGCTATGTGTTTTGTTCACAGGAGCAAGAAATGAATATTTCATTTCTTTTCACCTCTCTCGAGCAGAAATGCGAAGAATTGTTCAGCGTAGCAGAGTCAATGAAAATTTTCCTTTATTAACCTTTCCTCTCAAATTCTGCTTTAATTACTGCTGCTCAAATCAAGCACTAGAAAACTAGATTTCTTGTGCTATTGCTCTAAATTAGGACACCTACTAACCTCTGTATTTAGTAATGTTGTGACTGCATTACAGCAT
Source organism: Dryobates pubescens (assembly GCF_014839835.1). NCBI lineage: Eukaryota > Metazoa > Chordata > Aves > Piciformes > Picidae > Dryobates > Dryobates pubescens. Next base: position 12,347,395 of record NC_071625.1, on the reverse strand, counting down.
TTTCATCTGAAACCTCACCTGGTCCATAACTACACTTTAATCCTATCACTCTTCTGTTGCACAATGTTTGTCTGTTTCTAGTCTGAGTAGACAAACTGTACCCAGGTGATCTTTTCGGATGGCTTAACATCATGGATGTGGCCTGTTAGTCTGTATAATTGAATGGTAATTGTGCTACTTGAATATGTTTTGCATATTTACAGCTGAAGATAGGCCCTAATGAATCCTGATAGTCTTATCTGGAGAGGTATTACAGTAGTCCTAGTCACTGAAATTCAAAAGTATTTCTAGTCACCATGAGCTCATTGCAGTGTTGGATTCTTAGATGTAAATACCATTAGAAGAGAAAAACTTAACCTTCCTAATATGAACACTCAGAACTGTACATAAGAGAAGAAAAATCATTATTTGTATTAAAGATGGGTGCTCAAGGCTTTGGTTTTGATGCAGACTATTTAAAAATAGTATGTGAATGAGCTCATTGCAGTGTTGGATTCTTAGATGTAAATACCATTAGAAGAGAAAAACTTAACCTTCCTAATATGAACACTCAGAACTGTACATAAGAGAAGAAAAATCATTATTTGTATTAAAGATGGGTGCTCAAGGCTTTGGTTTTGATGCAGACTATTTAAAAATAGTATGTGAATTTTCTCAAGGTTGGTCTCATTTCATTTATATCCACATGTGTGTCCTTAGTAGTAGTTTAATACAAGCTTTTATGTTGCTGGAACCTTGTTGCACAGAGTTGATTCCCTGTTGATAAGGGGCTTTTACAATTCCACCTTCTTGTAGAAAAGGATTCAAATACAGTAATTGGATTTGACACAATGGAAAGATTTGTAAGGAGAACAGGCGAAGACTTAAGTGGCCACAATTAAAAGCTAATTATCTGCAGCTATCAACTAGTTACCAGTCATTCCAAACCATATAAAGGAAGGGAACAGCATATGCTATGGGGAGAATTGTTAGTAAAGACTAGAGAACTGGGAGGAGATATACAGGAGATTGAGTTCTCTTGATACAAGCCTGATTCTGGCAGTCCTCCTGTGAATAGCAGTATTGTGCAAATTCTTCTTTGCAGGACCCAGTGCTGATTTTTCTCTTGGTTGCACCAGATTTTAATTACTGTGAGCTGCTAAATTTAGAAATATTTATTCCTGCTTTACTCCACTCATGTCTTGGGTAGAGTTGCTCACATTAGCAAGCTGTTAATCTTAGACTTCCTTGTGGTGCCCAAGTTTGTGCTCAGCTGAGGGACCGAAGCAGCAAACCAGTGGGGCTGGAGTGAAGTCTGAAGAGGACATTTTTTCATTTTATTTTTTTTTTCACAGTGACAGTAGAATGAAACAAAACTGAGTTTCCAAGTCCTTTCTCAATTCGTTCTTTTGTCTGGTTGCCTTTTATCCAACATTAATTAATGTAATTGCTACAATTTCATAGTCCAGTGGAGACTAACTAATGATACCGGAGCTGAGTGTTCTGTTTCTGCAATAAATCAAGAAAGCAGTTCATGTAATACAGCCTTCCACTTCCCACCACATCAAATTAAAGAAGATAAATATTTCTTTTTCAGGGCTTAGGGTCTGGTAGTTAGATCACTCCCCCATGACTTCATGGGAAGGTCTGATACAATACTTACCTCTGCCTGGAGGGAGTTCAAATCCAGCACTTCAGCTGTTTGAGATAGTACCCAGTACTCCAGTCTTGAGAGGAACAATCTTTGCACCTTCCATTGAATCTGTTTCTTAGTGTAGAAATCAGCACAAGACCTAAAGGGCCAGAAAAGCAGAAAAAAAAGAAGGAACATAAATAAGCAGCTGTGAAAACATCCTAGAATACAGCTGGCCTCTTCTAGAAGTAGCTCTAGTAAGTAGTTTTTATTTGAAAAGAAACAAATCAACATACTGTCCCAGTAGCAGACCCTGGCTAAGCTTTGTATGATTAGATGATTTCTGTTCACAGAAGTGGCCTCCAAGATAAACCCCTGAAGGAGATGGGGATCTGCTGTATGTGGAATCAGATTATTCCACCAGAAGACCAACATTGTTTGCAACGGCAAATGGCTTGTCAGAGCAATAGCTGGGAAGAGGAATTGCTGGTGCTGCTGCCTGATCTCCCATGTGAGATACTGAGAGCTGACCAGCCCACTAGCATTCTTTCTTTCCCCAGACTGAAGCAAAGTAGGAGAGTGGCAAACTGGAAAAGTCTTTTCTGTAAAGTACAGTTGGCACACCGTTCCTGCCTGGTAACTGCCAGTTAAAATGATAATTTGAGGTGAAAAGAAGTTCAAAAATCTGTACAAATTCACCAGATGCCAGGACAGAAGAGATCTGATTACATATTTTTACTTTCTCAGGTCCACAGATGTGTGACTTGTCCACAGTCTACAGCAAAAGCCTGTGGCATTCCTGGTTTTCTCCTGCTTTCTTAAATAGTGGAAATGGAGGGAGGAACAGATGAGACTAAGCTTTAAAAGGCACAGAATGGGGCATTTTTTTCTTCCAAAACAAGTTTCAGTTATTTTTTTGAGAAAATTACTAATCTTTACATGCAAAAATTATAGAGGGGAAATGGCTCGCTTTCCAAAAGGCCAATCTTATCACAGGACTCCAGAACTACTCACCCAAATTTTCAAGACTGCAAGCAGGCATGGCTTGCATGGAACACATTTAGGCAAGATACCATGCCAAGTTGTGTTTTTGAGTTCTCTGTGTTGCCCAATAGCTATGTTTTCAAGACACAAGAGGTAAAATTAACTGGCATGTTGCCATGCCTCAAATACTGAGTTCAGTTTTGGCCCCTCACTACAGGAAAGACACCAAGGCAGTGGAGTAGGTCCAGTGAAGTGCAACAAAGCTGTTGAAGAGCAAACAAGTCCTATGAAGAGCAACTGAGGAAATTAAGGTTGTTACTCTGGAGAAGAGGAGACTGAGGGGAAACCTTCCTCTGTACAGTTACAGTGGGTGTTGGTCTTCTCTCCCAAGCAGCAAGTGACAGAATGAGAGGAAATGGCTTCAAGTTGCACTAGGCAAGGTTTGTGTTGAATACTTGTAAAATTACCCTCACTGAAAGGGTTGTCAGGGCCTGAAACAGGGTGCCCAGGGAAATGATTGAATTATGGTGCTCAGATTTAGCAGTGGGCTCGGTAGTGCTACATTAATGGTTGGACTTGACAATCTGAAAGGTTTCTTCCAACCAAAATGATTCCATGATTCTGTGATTCCATGCAAGTTGGCATCAAGGAAATAAGGGCTTTCCCTCTTATACTCAAACTAGTCTGTTTTGTAAATTCTGCATAGATACAGACATATCCATCTGCTTTAGGCTTTTTTGCTGTCAGTCACATATGCTCTGAGAAATACTCCTGATATTTTTGAACTAAACCTGATCAGATAATTGATGGTGAATAATTTATTTGAACAAATTTAGACTTTTGTCTGTTTGTTAGTTGTCTTGAATTTATTCATTATTTGAAAGTATTTGCTTAATAACTTCTATGAATAACTTCATGAGCCAGGATTTGTTTGTGGACTGTTTGTGAGCAGTTTGACACTAATACTGAGAGCCTGGTGCTTTTGCTCAGTTTTATTAGATAGAAGGGCCACATAGAATTTTTCTACTTGTTGACTGGCTGAGTAAATTAAAGCTGTCTTATGTGAATACTTACATGCAAATGTTCAAAATTTGCTTTTCATAACAAGTAGCAATCAGCTACAGTGTGCTGCAACTCTGTACATCCCTAAAATAAATCTTTCATTTCCATACTTCCAGGACAGCAAATAGACCATTCCCTTCTAAAAGGAATTTCATTTTTGTACAGGTGGGTCTAGATGAAAAGACATTTTTAGATAGCCAGCCTGCATTTGCTAGATGTTTGCTTTTTGACTCCACAGTTGGAAGAAAAAGCAAATAACTATTTTTTTTTTAAGTATTTGAAAACAAAACATCCTGATCACAGGTTTGCTCTTGTAAAACTGGAGTAGGTTGAGATGAAATAAAGGGTGTGTTCCTTTTGTAATTTATTTACAAATTGCAGTATTTAAAACTTTAAAAGGCAAATACTGAAATTGAACGTTCATAAAAAATCTTCAGAATTCAAAGAGTCTGATAAAACAAATGCAATAATTCAATGATGGAACTGATGTTTTGGTTTTGTTTTTTTAAGCTGATTAAGTTAATTTTTGCTTCTTTTAGTAAATGTTACAGAAGTTTTCTCTGTAATCATTTTAATTAAAGGCATTAAATCTTTCTGAGACATTCAGTACAGAAAATGAATGCTGTTTTTTGACGTTTAATGCTGTTTAAAACACAGTAACCATGATCTTATTCTGAAGTTTTGTTCATCACAGCACCTGCATCAGACTGATGAAAATGCTTTAAGCGTATCTCCCTTTATATTCTTTTGGAAATGTCATTTATATAGCACCAAAATACTCTGTTTTATTAAGGCTGCTGCCTATTTGACATGTAACTAACAGATGATGTCTAAGCATTATGAAGAGATATTAAAGATGACATAGAATGTACAAATATATCAGTTACTAGGTGAGAGTCACAAGTGGAGATATGTGAATTAAATTAAGGAGAGAAAAATGCATCAGTACAGAACAGAACAGAATAAACCAGGTTGGAAAAGACCTCTGAGATCACCGTGTCCAACCTATCATGCAACATCATCTAATCAATTAAACCATGGCACCAAGCACCCCATCAAGTCTCCTCCTAAACATCTCCAGTGATGGCAACTCCACCACCTCCCTGGGCAGCCTATTCCAATGGGCAATCACTCTCCCTATGAAGAATTTCTTCCTAACATCCAGTCCAAACCTCCCCTGGCACAGCTTGAGACTGTGTCTTCTTGTTCTGGTGTTGTTTGCCTGGGAGAAGAGACCAACCCCCACCTGGCTACAACCTCCCTTCAGGTAGTTGTAGAGAGCAATAAGGTCTCCCCTGAGCCTCCTCTTCTCCAGGCTAAGCAACCCCAGCTCCCTCAGCCTCTCCTCACAGGGCTGTGCTCCAAACCCCTCACCAGCTTGCTGCCCTTCTCTGGACACACGCCAGCAATGTATCCAGTAGCAAGTGTATCAGGCCTGCAGTAAGCAAATAGAATGGGAAGAAAAACAAACAAACAACAACAAAATCGACAACTGAATGTGGTCAGTGCAGAGTAAAAAAAACCTGTTTCATATTGGCTATGCGGATCTGATTTAACCTGAGAGCAAGAGAACATTCTGAATGTTTTCCGAACATTTGGGTGTGATCTAAGAGAGAAGTCAGATCGCTTGCATACATGAGAGGCTTCTCATCTGTCTCTCACTAGATTTCAACTTCAGTCTCCTAGAAATTTCCAATGAAACTCCAGATTTCTACATAAAACATTTGAGTCCTTTGGTACTTTGTTGTTAGATTTTCTTAAGTATATGTGCAAGACCACCCAAAAAACCCTCTTCCACTTCCCAGGGCTTCATGGACCATAAGGTGATAACTACCATGTCCTGATTACTGGAACATACAGTTGTTGTTTTTTAAACAGTGGATAACCCCAGCACTTATCGTAGAGCTTGATGAAATGCATAGACAGAAGTAGCCATTAAAAGGAGTAGGTAGATGCAAAAGGAGACTCAGTGACTGAATATGAGTAGAAGTCAGCATAAAAATAAATAGCTTCTCTAGCTGATAGTTCATATATGCTTATAATTTCCTCACCAACTACAAGAATTTATACAAGAGCCAGAAACATGAGAGACTGGATAGAGCACCTATATGCCTGTGTCTAAGCTGGAGATTTGAAGCATCAAACTGGCAGTCACTTTGCTTAGCAATATTTAAATCTACTTCACAATAATTGGTCTGCTCAAGCACATCACAGGGATATGAAGAGTCAGTAAAGAATTAAACTAGAATGGTTCAAGTTGCAAAATAACACTTTAGCTATGGGACAGCCTCTTAGATTTTGAAAAAGCAAGTGACATATTGCAAGGAACTGGCAGGCAAATTTACACCTGAGTACATTTTGCTCAATGCAGATGTTCAGATGGTCTATGACCTTGACCTTGACCCTGACCCTGATCCTGTTCTTTCAAGCCTAGAGTTTTTACTTCTTCAACAGTGGGCAGGGAGGAAGAAATGAAAGTTCATTGTTACAGCTACTGTGGAGACTTGGAGTTACTATCGGCAATTGCAATAGTGACCAAATTTTATGTGCCAATTTAGTAGCAGTACTGAGGTGCAACAGTCTGTGGGAATTACACACTTAAAGCAGTAGGAGCTATGTGGTCATTTTTTATATATATGTAAATACTTCTTCAAATCTCTGTGCATTGGTGACTCATGATAAATGAAATAAATATCTCTCCCCTACTTCATAGGTGCCATGAGGACAGATGAATATTTATGAGAATCTGAAAGTTCAAGTATTTCGTATCAGAGCTACTTAGGCAAATGTTTGGGTAGATGAAGTCTGATTCCTTCTCATCTAGGTGCATTGTGCGCATCCATTTCTTCACCTCCTGTACTGTGTTCCCCACCAAACACAGGAACTTGGCCATTTGTGTCACATGTAGTGAATGCTGGGCAGTTTGTTTCTCTTATTTGCTCTCTGTCATATCAACGTTCTGATGACTGCTGCAGACCTCAAGGTGGAACTGGTGCACCCTGTGAGTCACAGCATAGCAACCTTTGTGCCTTGAGATGACATTTTTTGATTTCTGCATGTTCTGCACCACTGCTTAGAAATTTCACTCCCAGAATTGTATTAATCAATGTGTAAAATCTATTGGTTTTCCTCATTTACATTTGGTCTTTTCAATCATTTGCAATGAACTCATATCAGAGACAGTTGTCCTGCAACAGTAATGGATGTGACTGAGAGTACACAGCACTATGAGAGTAGAGAGGATGGGTATAACCACTGTATCTACTCATGTGTATATACAAAAGCAACAGAGAAGTTACTCTCTCAAGTAGGATTTGTTGATCTTTTACCCCAGATTTGGTTTGAATGTTACCATAACTTCCAGTAACACTTCTATTTTTCTCTTCTGATCTCATCAGCTTGGTTTTGCATTGATCCATTTTGTTTTGCTTTTAGTTTTATACTCCCTCCTCCTTTCCTTCTCAACTTGCTCTGCCTTTGTTTTTCTTGTGATATCATAGCCACAGCATGGTAATGTCCCGCAGAGATCTTCTTGCTTCAGTTCAGTTTGGCTCACATGTATTGCTCTGGTTCTTCCTGAAATTTTACTTCTATTTCCAGAAATGACATGGCAATATTTCTCCTGACTTCACTTGCCATTTCAAGTGGATCTTCATGGATTTGCATTACTGATATGAAACCATGCCTAATAGAACTACAGAGACAAGTAAAATGAAATTAGTTTAACTTGTTGCATTTCATACACTGAATTTACAGAGAAAATGAAATTACAGTTTGTTATAACGTGTATAAAAATCTTACAGGATCAGTCTTATGTTATTCTCAAAATCTGCACATGCTGATAAGCAAACTACAAATATAAAGCTACACTACTTGTCTCTGAGGAAAAATGAAAGTTGGTATAGTGGGTTGACCACTGCTTGACATCAGGTGCCCACCAAAGCCGCTCTATCCCTCCCCTTGTCAGCTGGACAAGGGAGAGAAAATATAACAAAAGGCTCATGGGTTGAGATGAGGACAGGGACATGGGTCACCAATCACCATCACTGGAAAAACAGACTTGACTTGCAGAAATTAGTTTGATTTATTGCAGATCAAGTCAAAATAGGATAATCAGAAATAACCCCAAATCTAAAATCACATTCCTTCCATTCTTTCCTTCTTCCTGAGCTTAACTTTACTCTCAGATTCTTTACTTTTTCCAGGGAATGAGGGTTGCAGTCAGGTCATCACATATTGCCTTTGCTGCACCTTCTTCTTTAAGGGGAGTTCTCCTCACACTCCTCCTTTGCTCCAATGTGGGGTACTGCTTGCAGGAGACAGACCTCCATGGATGTCTCCAACATGAGTCTTTCCCATGGGCTGTAGTTCCTCATAAACTGCTCCACTGTGGATCCTTCATAGGGTCACAAGTTGTGCCAGCAAACGTTCTCCAGTGCAGGCTACTTTCTTTAGAGGTCCACAAGTCCTGCCAGAAGGCTGAGCTCCACAGGGTCACAGCCTCCTTCAGGGACATCCATCTGCTCCAGCGTGGCTCTCCTGTGGATATCTGTTCCACCATTAACTTCCATGGGTTGCAGGACAGTCTGCCTCACTATGGTCTTCACCATGGGCTGTAGGGCTGCTCTCTTCTTGTGCCTGGATCATCTCCTTGCCATCCTGACTTTGGTGTCTGCAAAATTATTTCTCTCACATAATCTTATTCTTCTCTTCTGGCTGCAATTATGCAGGTTTTTTCCCCCCAGTTCTTAAACATGTTATCCCACCATCACCATCACTGATGATGTCATCTTTGGGCCAGTGTGGTTCCATCTTGGAGCTGTCTGGCATTGGATGTGTTGGATTTAGAAGTTTCCAGGAATTTAAGGAAGCTGCCCTTGTAGTCCTCATCATTACCAAAACATTACTGTGCAGACCCAATACAGTTGATAAAAAGAATAAAAACCTGTATGCAAAGATTTCAGAACTGTTTTCAAGTTTTCTCAAAACATAATTTATGTTTTTCTCCAGCAAACAAAGAATGTACTTCTGAAGATGTTTGACTAAATCATTTTACAATGCTTTAAAAATTACCAAAAAATGGAGCATTGACATAAGATATAAACAAACAGAAAACATCATCAACTGTCTATGATTCACATTTCTGAGCAGACAGAAGCATTGCACAACAGCTTGAGATTGGGAATGGGAAGGATCCCATATCCAGATGAAACTTCATGGGGATTTCAGGCAGAATATAATTATTTCATATAATTATATTATATACGAGCAGAATATAATTATGCAAAGCTGGAATTTTGTCAGGACACTGTGGTGAGCACCTATGCTTTGTGAAAAGCTTATGGGGATTTTTAATTACAATAAGTGGTCAGAATCTCAGTTTGATGTCTCAGCCAAGAGATGAATTGATACTAAACTACGAGACTTTCAGTACATGCCTGGGTAGTACGAAAATAACAGACCCATTAGACAGCTTGACTCACCTTGTAGTGATGGCAGAATGGGCTGTATCTGAAATCTGGAGCAATGATTAAAAAATACTGTTGCTGTTCCACAGAAGAACAGTATTATGAGAGATGTAACTCTGTGTTCAAGACTCTCTCGTTCTGGGGAAAGATATGCATCTGCTAAACATGCAGATATGTTATCTGTTCACTTCAGAAACCCTTAAACAACTGAGCATCTATCCTTAAAAATTACCACAGAATGGAATAACTTTTAAGAAGTTATCACACTAGAATGAGTCTTATGATATGAACTCATTATGAGTTGTAGAGCCTTCAATCAGCAGAGTGGATATTACACTGGATAGCTGAATACCTAAAAGTTTCTTAACTGGTTCACTCCTATCTGTCTAATCTATCTTCTCATGTCACACCCAACTCTACTCTATCTGAATGCCTTCCAAGTCTCTCTGGGGCAACAATATTTTTTTTATGTTTCTTATTTCAGTATTTTTTGGTAATGTAATATCAACTGGAGGCTACAGTTATCATCATTTTATTGCTATCCCTGAGATATTTTTATCAGATGGTAATTCATAACGTGACAACGTTCTTCCAAGAGAACAGAGATTAGAGTTGATACTTTGGGAAGACATATGTGTATTGGTCAACATCTTAACTTTTCTATATGAGTTGCAGTGGACAGTTCCTAAAACATTTCAAAAGGTTACTATGTTTATTACTTTTCAAATTTCTAGCAGGCTTGGGTTTGTCTTTTTTTTTTTCTTTTCATTTGATCATGCTTATATCTCAACTGAGATCCTGCACTGAGCGAAGGATCTCAACTGATTCAAAGTTCTGACTGACGCAGATTTTTTTTTAAGGGCCTATATGGCAATAATCTTGGGAGTTTACATTAAAAGTGATGATAATTGCCTGCCTCGCAGTTTAAAGCACACACAGTCCTGCCTGAGTGATGCCTAAACAGGATTATGAATTAGGGTACCTTGTTATGCTTTGTTTTAAATGTTGGAAGGAGAAAGAACGAGGTAACTACGACTGACAGAGTTGCTGTTCAGATTTTTCTGCAGCTAACATGCATGGACGCATGCAGCAGGTAATAAAATGCATTTGTCTATAGGCTTTCAATAGGAGGCAACCTGATTGCCAGAAACTTAAACTCATGCAAAAATATGGTCCATATACAAAAAGTCAGCTTAACTTTAGCAGACCTGCTACTGACTTCACTGTAATTAAGTGCTAATCGTAGGGGTGTGCTGTTTTGCAAGGCAGTAAACTGGTTTCCTGAACGGATAAACTCAGAGGTCAAAGGCCAGGGAGTTGGCTCCATCGAGGCACCAGGATCACTGCTGAGAAAGGCAGCACATCTGTCCTGCTATTGTGATTATGAGACAAATGTGTATAAAGCAAGTAACACAAAGTAACTTGAAAGTCTGGAAAATTTATTGACCTGATTGTAAAGAGTGTTGTATCATGTGCACAGTGAGCAGGGAGCTGGGCTCTGTCAGGTCTCACAGGGCAGCACTCAGCAGATGAAGAGGAGCTACTCACAGGCCTGTGAGGGCACTGCCTCTCAGCATAATCTTGGGAAATCCTCTCTGGCTTTCCGAGGCTATGTTTTCAACCTATAAAATGAGGATTTTATTTAGTAAACTTCACAGAGAGGTTTCCAAGTGCAAATAACAAATTACATGCAGGTCTTCGGTATAATAGGATGGAAAGTTTAATCTATAGTAAATAAAAATGGCAGCTGTTCCATATGATTCAGCAAGCAGCACCATGCATAAGGATTTCAAGAATAGATATACTTAAAATCAAGAGAAAAGCCATAAAACTTCATAAAAAAGGAGAAATAGAAACTTTTGAGAGCACGTTTAAATGGCCATATTTTATTCATTGGCTAGAAAGAAAGGGAAAGAGAGAGGTGTCATGACTTTTATTGCCAGAATATCACATTTATCATTGGTAGGGAACACCCATCCCAGGATGAAACACTGGCACCTGACACAGGGAGAAGTATGGACATATTTTTTCTCCATCACTGCATACAAATTTCTGAGGCTCATTTCCATGGCAGATAGACTCATATAGTTTAAAAATCAGGTCATTTTTTTTATTCAATGAGAATTTTATATGAGCAAAGATGAAAAAAAAGTTCTTCCAGGAACACAAAAAACAAGGGTGAAAAAAATCCCAAACCCAAAAGCTGACATTTCAGCACAATTGTATTAACATTCAAAATGCTCCTGACATATGGAGAAATGAGTTCATGCAACTTCCTGCCACAGGAATGAGTGAAACAAAGAATTTAGTTATTTTACAAAGGTTGGGACCCTTCTAATCATAAGCAAAAATATGCTTATGCATAACTTCATATGCAGATGTTTGGTCCAGCAGCACAAACTGTTAATGTCTTTAGGGATATACCTAAAGGAATAAGAAAGGTGGACTTGTTTTAGGTCTAAATGAGAGTAGTTCTCCGCTCACTAGCCCTCACAGTTGTCACAAGACAATTCACAAACCTGAGTAGCCTCCTTACATCCCTACAGCAGAAAGCTCCTGCAGCTGCCCATGGAGTAAATGAGAAAGGAGACGAGACCCCTTCTGTCTGCACAGCCATGCTGGAGTATCTGATACTAATGGCATTAGTGAAATGACATCACAGAAGTTGGATTTAAGACGTGATCCCATCTCACAGTCTGTGCTCTTTACATAAATGATGACTGTTAGATAGCCCTGTGTGTCTTCATAGAATCAATAAGGTTGGAAAAGACCTCAAAGATCATCAAGTCCAACCTGTCACCCAAGACCTCATGACTAACTAAACCATGGCACCAAGTGCCACATCCAATCCCCTCTTGAACACCTCCAGGAACGGTGAGTCCATCACCCAATGGCTAACAACTCTCTCTGTGAAGAACTTCCTCCTCACCTCGAGTCTAAACTTCTCATGGCACAGCTTGAGACTGTGTCCTCTTGTTCTGGTGCTGGTTCAAGGTGATGAGATGATCATGTTGCTCATACAGGTGATATGAATCTTACCAATGTGTGCAAATACCTGAGGAGAGGATTAAAGAAGGTGGAGGCAGAGCATTGTCCGTGGTGCCCACTGACCACACTAGAGTCAATGGATACAAATGGGAATACAAGAAACTCCATTTAAACATAATAGGGTTTTTTTTTACTGTGGGGATTGTCAGATCCTGCAACAGGAACAGAGTGTATACAGAGTCTGTATTTTCTGCAAGTCTGTCAAAATAATTATAAGTCTTACCACCAGAATGATGATTTTTTCTGTTTGAGTAATCTATCTGTATCTTCACTGATGAAAAAGATAAGAGTGCATGCCTTTCTCATCTGCTAGACAGTGTATACAGCTTTAATGGGAGGCTGCAAAATTTACTTGTAATTAGATTTTCTTAAAATCTGGATGTTACTGATTTTCAATGGTGCAGAACTAATTTATGTACAACAACTTCCCACTTACACATGTCACTGCAGTAATACTATGTGGTTACTACAGAAGCCTTTTTATTTAGAGATTTGCAGGGATGTTGCAGATATAGCATGTAGTTTCACCTGGTTTCATGCAATCCTAGAAAATCACACTGGTAAGGTCTTTAATCCCATAGCAAATTCACTTAATCTGTTAGATAAAGCTCTAAAGGATCTCCAAAATGGAGACTCCAAGGCTTCCCCAAACAATCTGCTACTGTCTGTGGAGGGAGCTTTCCCTTACAGCAAAAGTGAACCCTCCTGTAATTGTTATTCATCTGTCCTCGACATGAAAAATAGACTCTTTTCAACAGCTTTTTATGCACTTGAAAGGTTGATGTCTCTTTTCTTGACTTAACAAGGCCACGTTTTCTAGATCTGCAATCACTCTCACTGACCACACCTGGACTCGCTCCAGTTATTCCACATCTTTCTTTAATTTATACAAACGACACAAGAGAAAGGTCTGGCTTTTTAGATAGAGTTCCTGCACACATGGGGATTTTTAGGAGTTGGGGGGAACAAACCAGAAACAATGCTGTCTTTTGGAACAAAACCAGTCTTTTAAAATATTGCAAAAAAGTGCCTTAGAGGGAGGAAAAAAATCCTAGAATACCCTAAAGGTTTCTAGCTCTTGCTCTCAGAGCAAGTACTTCTAGTTGTTTAAGCTGCTGCTCTTCTGACAGAGGATTTTGCCTGTGTGGCAGTGCTGGATATATTCACAGAATTTAAATCCAGATCATGAGGCACTTCTAATCTGGCTTGTTGCATGAAACCCCTGCATCAAGCCCAATACTTGCTGGTTAAGCTAGGCATATCTTTTAGAAAGACAGCCAATCTTGTTTTAAGGACTGCCAACGATAAGGAATATACCAGATCCCTGGATAAATTATTCCAATGATTAATTGCCCAACCTAATTGCTAGTTTGAATTTCTCCAGCTAGTGCTTACAGTCAGTGGATGCTGTTTTGCTTTTGTTTACTAAACAAAAGATCCTTCTACTGTCAGAATTATTTCTTCAACTGCTTACTGCAATGCATCTGGCTGAGATGTTGGCTCACTTCTGTAGCCTTCTTCTGTAACCCTTCTAATATGTTAATATTTTGTTTAGCACACTTGGTACTTGCTTATTCATTTAGGATACTAGAATCACAGGGGTTCCATAATCATCTAGTAGCACATACACAAGTAACTATAAGAGTCACACCTTTTGAAGACATTTCATAATGATTCAGATCAAGTTTTATTGCTTGGGATCTATTCTATATGGATTTCTTTGGTCTCATACAGAATGTCCCTTGCACCAACCTCTTCCCTTTTCACCCAGTAGCACAGCATGTGACTTGACAGCTCCAGTTCCACTTCTCAAGAGTGATTGAAGCAACTTAGTCTTTTGACTTAAAAAAGCTTGTTTTCTGGATGAGCTGGTTGCTTCCTAAAGTAGTGTTTTGAAGGTCTTTTTAAGGATCTTGAAAATTGTACCCACGGGCTTAGCCATAAGACAGGTGAACAGAAATGTTGCCATCTACCCCCACTGCCATGTGGGGACCTCCTGTGTAAAATCTGCAGTTCCAGTTTATTGTCCAGTAGCACTGCTGACTTGTGCCTTTAACATGAGATTATTTTGTGTCTGGTTTTCCTGAAAACTTTGAGAGTAAACAGAAGATGTAGGCCTTTTGTCTACTGAGAATTTCTTGATATTTGGCAGATTGGACAAGTAGCTACTGCACAGGAACAGATTTACTCAAACATGCATGTGCAACAAAGTGGATATGTTGAATTTAGCAGCACAGGCATTGGAAGTCTGATATTTATCAGTTGCATCTAGTCCCTGCATCTGTGGTGTAGAGTCACACTGCTCATGTACAGTTAATTTGCCACACCTAAGGTACTGCATGTTTATATAGGCCACTAAGGCCACTTGGGTCCTTCACCTTATGTGTACCCTGAGCACACTGGGCTTTGCTGTTATGCAAACAATGCAACTCCTTCTTTGCCCAGTGGTTGCATTGATAGCCACTGCAGTGGGATTTATACACTGATGAAAAATACACAACTCATAAATCTCATTTGGTGGAAATTCCTTAAAGAAAGATTAAGCATATCTTGCCTTGCAGTTTGAATTTCATACATTCTATCTCCACAACACTACTGTCCTCCTTTGGATTAATTTTTCAGGGGTTTTAGACAGAATCTTGATGGAAATGTAGTGTTATCACTGAAAGTTTTTCCACCTCTTTAACATTGGCTAATTATTAGGACATTCCACAAGTCCTGAATTGCTTAATTCCACAAGTTCTGTACCATTACATCCAAAAGAGAATACATACATTTAAATTGGTTATAAACACTTTCTCAGACATTTTTTATTGCTCCTTTACTGTTTGTAGATGTCAAAAGTCAAAATGAGAAAAATAGTAGATAAGATCACCTATTCCTTTTTGTTATTATCTTTCTTCAAGGGTATGTTAGATAGAACTTCCTTCTAGCAAAGGGAAAAGAATGGGACTATTATTACAAATCCTATCACATAAAACAAAGCAAGGGAAGAATCCAACTAATGTTGAGACTAGGCCATATGATGATAAGCATCTTCACTATCTGTGCCATACATAGTTTGCCTCTAAAATTACTTTGATCTAATGCACAGCCTCTGATCTCAAGAAGTTAACCATCTTTCCTTTCCTTGGTGAGATGAAGGTGAGACCATATAGCCTGTTTCAGTGACAGAATACTTTATTAGTTTGGTTCACTTCCCACTTTATTCCCAGAAGGTTCTTTTTTGTGCTGCTTTGCTCTTGGTCTATTCTGGGGCAGCTAAGTGTCTCCTTTCCAGAGAAGCAGCCAATTCATTCAAGGGTCTGCTCCACGTGGAATATTCAAACCATGCTTAGTTTGGGTATTCTGACTCCAACAGTGTAACATTCTCAAATGTCTTTCTGTACCTGTGTCCTGCAACATGCATTCTTGGCATCAAGATCACCATGGGAATGACTGCAGCAGAACTTTGTCATTATTTCAGGCACTCAGAATTGAAAAAGCCCATCAAATTACCAATTGTATTTCAAGACCAGAGAGAGATTATAGTTTCAGCACTTAATAGTGTACCTTACAGTTCCAGCACTTAACAGTGTACCTTACAGTCCAGCACTTAATAGTGTGCGTATGAGCCAGGGCACACCAACTGAGCAGAGATCTGGGACTCAGCACACAGACATAGGTAGCTGCCAGAACTGGCAGTGGCCAACAGTGATTACATCAAAACGTGTGTGTGTGCTTGTTTGTGATTTCTGGAGTGGATCTTCCCATGTAAAATTTCTTCCTCTCTCACTATCTACAGTTTGGGCAGGACCATACCACTGCAACACTGCACAGGGTTAACGCTTCTATAGAGCTCATGAGTCACAGTGAGCAACTCCTTGTCTCTCGTACTTGGAGATTACACAGCTTTGGAGCTGTTAAGTAATGTTTATTTTGTTCAAAGAGTAAAAGCTTTCACTTTTTATATTTTCTAGTCTCTCCCTGCCTTCTGACTCATGGTTGTTCACTCACTCCTCTACAGTTTCTTCTTCTAGCTGATGTCAAAGTAAGTGCAAAACAGAAAATACATTTGTCTACCTGAGAGCACAATGGGTTGGTCCCAGGACGTGTAACTCTGCCTAATTAGGTATCAATCAATGTGAATATGTTCAATATATTTTCTCATCATCACAGCACGTGTAGCAGCCAATGCATTACCCAGGTAGTTGTCATGTCCTGATTCAAAATGAATCATAGAATCATAGGACACAGATGTATTTTGGGAGTTTTAAGCCATATCACAGACTGAAAGGAAGTTCTTTTAAAGAGGGTTATCTGATTATTCTCCAAGAATAAGTGGAAAGTTATTAGCAGTGATATACAGCCAAATTTTCTGATTTGGCACTGTCCTGGTTTGTGTATGGATTTCATCAGCTGCTATTTCAGCATTCATAGCTGAATGTCTAGATGACATGCAAAGTTCAGGGAAGATACAGGCTCAAAACCTAGAATATGGACTGGTTTCATGTTGTCTGTTGTGCTTCAGAACACAAAAACTTCTATATTATATTTCTGTCAAAGAAAGTGTACAATAGTTTTTATTATATTATTATATGAACCAGAAAGAAGAGTTAAATGGTCATGAATAGGTTTTAAATGAATCAGCTAATGAAATTAAAAAAGTAGGCATTCTAAGTGCTGTTGGTTAGTTTAACACTGTCTAAGCATAGATATTTGCTCACTTAGTTAACTTCATTATCCAATATAGCTTATCAACCCATGAATGTTTCCAGTTTTCTGCTTGGTAATCAGAAGCCATGCCCAGGCAAAATTGTCACTGAAGCCTGTAGCAGTTTTGTCCAAACAAAAACAAACAAGAAAATAAAAACCTCTGGAACTTGGTTAGAGAATAAGAAATAAGCATACTAGATTTTATTTCATTAGTTATTTTCAAAGTAGAAGGTTGGGGGGTTAAATGGATTTTAGTTATGTGTTTCATAGATTAAAAATACATATATATATATATCTGTATTTTGGAAATAGTCTTCATGAACAAGCAGTTCCTTTCCATAGAAAAAGGGGAGAAAGATAGAAATAGAGAAAGAGAAGAGAAGAGAAGAGAAGAGAAGAGAAGAGAAGAGAAGAGAAGAGAAGAGAAGAGAAGAGAAGAGAAGAGAAGAGAAGAGAAGAGAAGAGAAGAGAAGAGAAGAGAAGAGAAGAGAAGAGAAGAGAAGAGAAGAGAAGAGAAGAGAAGAGAAGAGAAGAGGAGGGTAATGCTAAAAGGGTTCTGATAGAACTTCACCTAGAATACTTTCACAGTTTTGAATATTCCCCTGTATAAACCAAAACTGAGCATGCTGCAGG
This sequence comes from Dryobates pubescens, assembly GCF_014839835.1. Taxonomy (NCBI): domain Eukaryota; kingdom Metazoa; phylum Chordata; class Aves; order Piciformes; family Picidae; genus Dryobates; species Dryobates pubescens. The sequence goes on along the minus strand of NC_071625.1, from coordinate 12,329,893 downwards.
AGGAATCTTTACAGTCCTCAGATCCTCCCTACAATCTACAGGATGATGGTACTAAAAAGGGTTTGATTTTGTTTTACCCAAAGCAAAAGTTGAAAAAAAACCCCTATAAATAGAATCATAGAATTGTTAGGATTGGAAGATCAGGTTGCTCAGAGCCACATCCAGCCTGGCCTTAAAAACCTCCAGGGGTGAGGCTTCTACCACCTCCCTGGGCAACCTGTTCCAGGGTCTCGCCACCCTCATGGTGAAGAACTTCTTCCTAACATCCAATCTGAATCTACCAACTTCTATGGTTTGGGGGTTTTTGTGGGTTTCTTGGGTTTTTTTAGAGAAGAAATATAATACAAGACCTAGTAAAGGATTTTTTGAAGCTAACAGACAAGTATGAAACAAATGAGAATTAACTAGCCATGATAAGAATGAAAATTAGAATATGGCTTCAGATCAAAAGTGCAGTAAGGCTTCCATTCATCTGTCCAATGAGAGTGATAGAACATCACCAGGCCTCCTGTTGTTCCCTTGCACAATGTATGGGCAATGCCAGTGGATTTATGTACTTCTTCCATATTTTCTAACCTATGCAATCTTGAAACAGTAGACCTTGAGATTAGACTTTGCTTCCAGAAACTGAAAATCTCAACAATTTCTTTGGCTATTTATGGAATACTTTTGTTCAAAGCATGAATTCATGTAGATGTAGATGTAGAAATATTCTGCAGGTCTGGTGGTGATATCTGTGTTGATCTCAAATGGAAGGAGTGTGGTATTGAATTATCCTTATATATACAATGACATATCACCATAATCTCCATTTCTCCCCAAAATATGTGGGTTTGTTGTGTTCATGTAAAAAATAAACTGTACCCCAAACTGCAGCAACTGGAAGATGTGATACTTTTGTTGTTGGTGTTGTTGTTTTGCCATTCATGTTTTGTTATTATATTTATAAAGACTACTGTAGTCTGCTCAGTTCATTCTGAGTACTTCCCATTCTTAACACAGCTCAGGTACTTTTATTATCTTGCAGGTCTGAAAAATTACCAGCAAAACAGTCTGTCTCTGGTATAATCACAACATAAAGTACACTTTTATGTTTAATATAAGGAAATTATGTGTTGAAAGGTAAAGCAACATATAATTAATAGCAAACCTGGTTAATGATAGCTAAAATACATCAAAGCATCCTCCAGCCCATTGGCTAGTGTACATGCTTTCAGCAAACTACTAAATTCCAGGTGAATTAGCTGGTTTTCTAGCTGAGGACATTTTCAAGCGGGAGATGCTGATTGAAGCTTTGATTCATTAATAAAATGATAGATCCATGTCATTAACTCATGTAGCTGATGAATAAGTTGATGCATGATCTTCCTGTGGTGCTTTACTTTATGACTGCTGAACGTGTGGTACTCATATATGTGTTAAAATAAAACCATTTTTTATGGTAGTTGTGTTTGTGTCATATATTTGGGACTTAGGTCAAGGGCTAATGTACCAACGGGACGCCCTTTTTGGGAGTTACCTTGGTTGTTGATTCCTTAGATTCATCAGGTTGTTTAACTTGCCTACCAGAAGCAAAATGAAGGTTTAGGTGTTTTGCATGTTATTTTCATGGATCTGTGGATGCTTATGGACAAAAGACTTTGCAAGGACTACCATAACTTTCTGCATAGTACATTACATTAACTTCTTTTGGTGAAGAGAATCACCAGGGTCGGTTTCCTGAGTAAGTTCTGTCAAATAAAGTTATAGGGAGCCACATAACAGCTTATCTAACCTAGTAATAGATGAAGATCTTCAAAGAAATTGTGAGAAGTTGACTAGTACAAAAAGTCTGCTGACCTTCCTACTTTTAAAACCTTCACTGTTTGAGCCAGCTTTCCAGAACAGAATCTGCATGAGAAATGTATATCAAGAAAATAATTACTGGCAGAGCTTGGAGAAAGATCTTGCCCAAGTCTTCATTTGTTTATAAAGTTCTCCTGAGTCCTGTCTGTACTGTGGTTCATTGCTAAGTGAGTCATTGAGATGAAGATGTCATTTTTTGTTCTATCTTCAAATGTTTTGAAGATATCTGCCCTGTCCCCTCTAACTGACTGGGTCTTTTTTGCATATTGACTGTTTATCTCCTGTGGATGCAATGACATCATGCTTCCTTGCCCTTTAGGGTTGGGCCTAAATTGAGCACAGCAGAATTACAGGGTTTCAAGAAGCCCTCTGTTCAGTGTCCTCACAGCTGTGAGTCAACTTTCCTTTATTGATGCTGTATTTTCATAGCATTGTTCAGCTCTAATGATGAGAAGCCAGTTGCACAATTGCGATGGATGGAGTCTTGTTTCCCTGCTTACTAATCTCAAGGACCTGTTGTGCTTTATGTTTCATCTAATAAGAAGTATAAGGTGGAGCTTTGAGAAGATGAGAACATGTTCAGACCCATTTTCTGATGGATTTATTTCAGATGGCTCTGAAATCATATATGGCCATCATCCATCATGAATAGCTGCTTTAACTAGTATAGCAACTCACTTCTTCATCAGGTGAGTAGTGTTCTGGTTATGTGCTTGTACTAAAGTACAGACTGAATGAGAGGGAAAGTAGCAAAGAAAAAAAATGAGAAAGAAGGTATGTTTGATTAAAAATTATAGATCAAAATGAAGAAAATCCATAATTTTATATGCCACATATCTGAAACTTCAGACAATAGTCACATTTTCTGCTTGAAAAATACTCTTATTTTCCTGATTTATTCATCACTATCATTATGCATTACTGTATCATTTTTAGAACTGCTCACTCAGAATCACTTAGTTTAGCTCAGTAAGTGTCACAGTAAAAGATTTTTCTGAGGCAATGGCAACATGTTGTAAGAGCTCATTTTTTTCTAGCTCAGGAAAAAAAAAATTAGCTAAACAGCAATAAGAATTACTTGCAGTCTGACTTCACTCTAAACATATTTCCATTGCTTGAAAAGTATTACAGTAGCTGATTTCTTTGTAGCTCTTCCACAGTTGTGCCTATCACTTCTGGAAAAAAAAAATAAAAAGGCAAATCTCTGTGCCTTTGAAAAGTAAAGCAATCGCTTTGGTCATTTGCATAAATCTGAATCTGGAGTCTTAAGTAGATTTGATTTTAGTTTTCCATCATAATACAACTTGGAAACCGTAATGTTTCAGAAGCTGATTCATGAGTAAACAAGCACCATGGCCTTATAGGCAGCAATACCCACCAGGTAGGGTGGGGAACATCATGTTTATTGATACTAATCAATGTGACAGTCCCCACACAGTGAGATCTAAACCCTTGATTGATAGAAGCATAAGAACTGAAGAGGAATTCTGTCCTCCATTGTTGATAAAAGGGTTAATACAGCACATCAGGGAGACAGGAGCTTCAGATACTCAGTAAGGAAACTGAGAAAGAGGGGCACAGAACAGCTTGTCAAAGACAATCTCTTGAACCTTAGCAGGCAGGGCATGTCAGAGGCAAGGCAGAGATAAGATGCAGAGCAGAGGACCAGACACACACTTGCTGGAGCTGGGTTAGCATAGAGGCCTGTGGTAGGTTGAGAGAGGGCTTAGCTCTCCCTCCCCCACAGAGCAAGAGACCACAGCTAACCCAGTCAAAGAGCAAACGCTATATATTTACAAGCATATATGGAAAGCAGGTTATATATAACACAATATATACAGGTATTTACAATATATACACAGAAATATATAGCAAAGAGAAATAACACAACAAAAATCCCTCCCAGGGGGAGGGATCCCCTCCTTGGAACCCCCTCTCTCCCCCCCTACCTCCCTTTTTCCCCAGAAAGGGGTTAGAGAGAGAGAAAGGCAAGTTACTAAGGAAAAGAGTTATTAGTAAGCTTCAAAAGCCCATGCAGGATTAGTTTTTGCTTATCTGAAGGCCAACTCCAGCAGTTCGCAGAAGAAGCAGGCAGGGAGAACAGGCTGAAACTCCCCCCCAACTCCCCAACCAAACTGAACTGAGGAAAAAAGAAAAATTCCAACTGCTCCACAATTTTGTCTATCCACCAATGAAATTCGTTTAGAATATCAGAATGTTTTGGTTCTAGTACCGAAAACATTTAGCCAGTGTCTCAGCACTGTTTGTCCTTAAAGGCACAGTGTCAAACGGTCACAAAGCCCATGGCAGTCTCTGGGAGATGAGATATAATTTATCTTGCAGAAGAATCAATGATTGTGATTGGGTAAGGAGAAGAAGGATCAGCCATGGTTTCTTATCCCATCACAAAGCAACTCATAATGACTTCTATAAGCTACCTGAGCCTCATCATTCCCCTATGTAAAAGGGACAGAATATACACATTGTCTACCACAATTCTTTTTTTTTTTTCTCGTTGAGTTTGGTTGGGGGGTTGAGTACACTTCATATTTTTTATATATATATACTCTTTATATATATATTACTCTCTACAACTACCTGAAGGGAGGTTGTGGACAGATGGATGTTGGTCTCTTCTCCCAGGCAAGCAGTACCAGAACAAGAGGACACAGTCTCAGGCTGCACCAGGGGAGGTTCAGGCTGGATGTTAGAAAAAAGTTCTATACAGAAAGAGTGATTGCCCATTGGAACGGGCTGCCTGGGGAGGTGGTGGAGTCGCCATCACTGGAGGTTTTCAGGAGAAGACTTGATGGGGTGCTTGGTGCCGTGGGTTAGTTGTTTGGGCGGTGTTGGATTGGTTGATGGGTTGGACGCGATGATCTTGAAGGTCTCTTCCAACCTGGTTTATTCTATTCTATGTATATCCTCTTTAATTTTTTAAAAGCTAGCTGAAGAATTAATGTCTCTGTTCATGTAAGATTTCAGAGCACCAACAGCTGTTTTCTTTCTAAAGCAGGGCAAATGCAAAATGATGCTAACATTTTCTACATACAGGAATTTCTGTAAAAGAAATTGTTTGGGTTTTTTTTTTTAGTAGATTTTAAAATTAAGATATGCCATGAAGGAAATAGGGAGATACCTGTGTGATCAGGACAGGAAACTGGCTGCCCAAACAGTGTGTCAGGCCATAACAAAAGCCTTCTTACTGTCAGAAGATTTAACGAAGCTACTATGTCTCACTAATGGTTTCAATCCCAAGAAATTAACATTTTCTGACAGTGAATTGACCCACTGGAAAAATTTCTCAATAAACTAAGTGTATGCACATAAATGCAATCATGAGTTTTTATGTATACCTGCAAAAAAGGGGTCAATTACTTAAGTCCACTTCCACTGAATCCAGACCTGCTATGCTCCTACTATGCTGGCTGGTGGGCCATGGAAATCTGGTACTGGATAAGCATCCTTGGCTGTGATGCTATCAAATAAAAAATAGATAGCTCTAATAAATAAGTAGAACTTTATTAATATTGGCAGGGTCAATATTTTCACAAAGTACACGTGCAGAGATATTTTCCTGCCCATTGTCCCCCTCCTGACTCTAAGATTTTAGCTCACAAATAGAGTCTAAAAACACTCATTTGAAAAAAGGGTTGTGCCAGCATAACTTCACTGTGGCTGTGACCAGGAAACTGTTCTCAGGTGCATCTAAAATTATCTTGTGAGCTTTGTGAGCCTTTTTAAAAATAGAAAGAATTCAATAAAGCAACTGAAAACTACATAAGGAGGCACAACAGCAAACCAAGCACTGAGTGAAGAACTTCACTTGTCAGAACAAGGTCCTTCTGTTTTCATTATGACGGTTAGTCTGGTCATCAGAGTCACTTACTCATTACTGCATGGAGGCAGTGCTAAGCTGCATGCTCAAGGAGGCAACTGGATGCACCCATTTCCCTCTGAAGTTTGTGGTAGCCATTCCTTGAGCTTCCACATGAGCTAGACCTGACTTTTTATAAATGACTGCCTCCAACTATTCAGCTATTCTTGTGCTGAATGACTGAGTTATCCACACAAAAGGTACCACACTGGGATTACAAATGCATGCCTACTACCCACTATGCCATGAGCTGGAGAACATTTATTAAGTATCAAAGACAGAGATTTTTATAGAGAAGAATGACTCACAGAAGCAATATATTCTTTTCTTTCTCACTAGCCAAAAGAAGACAGCCTCAATTAAGATCAAACCATTCCTCCTTCTAAACAATAACTTGTATGGGTGCTAACCTAGTCAAAATATCTTTCTGTATGTCCCCTCACTCTCGATGTGACAATACTGCAGAGGCAGGAACCAGAACTGTGAAACATTATCACAAAACACATCTATTAAAGAAAGCTAGGCATTTGGAAAATACGACTGTGACTATTTTCTGCTGCTCACTCACATAAATCTGGGATGTCTCCCACTTGTTGCAATTCTCATGTAAAAAAGTAATTTTTCTGTATGTGGATATTTATTAGAAGTGAAATGTTCTTTCTGTATCTGATGGCCTTTAAAAACAGTGCATAATAATCCCCTGTGGTGTGGTCAAGGTTTACATACATACTTTTATCATGTCAGTGCAAATATGTTCAGAAAAGGGTTTGAAATTACAGATGACAATGGGCATGGTGCTACAAAATAAGATGAAAACACCAACCCAAAATCTTAAGTTTTGCAGACTCACACCATGCTGTGTTAGCAGCCCCATGAATGAGTGGCTGTGAAACTAACCAATGCTGATCATTGAACCTATATTTTTCCACAATATTCCTTTGCTTGAGGGTTTATAATTATTATGTTTTACAAACTCATGGTCATTTCCTGCAAACCAGCTTGATAGAAAAATGGTTTTTCCTTCTTACTTTCACATATCTATCTGCCCTCAAAGCTTCTAAATTTTTCTATGCAATACCTCTTTCAAGCCTACAATGGACCTTGATTCTCTTCTGCATCTGCATCTGCAGCTAGCTTTTCACAACAATGTACAGACTGTTGCTATCCTGCTTGTTGATCTACAGCTGTAGACAGCAGTGATAACTATGTCACATTATTTCATTTTTGCTGGTTGGACTAGATGACCATTGAAGGTCTTGTCCAACTCAAACCGTTCTATGATTCTATGACTTTTTCTGAGTAACCTGTCTTTGCATGTGTGTTCTTACTGGTTGATAGCAGGGTGAACATGAGCCAGCAGTGTGCCCAGGCACCAAGAAGGCCAATGGCATCCTGGCCTGTATCAGGAACAGTGTGGCCAGAAGGAGCAGGGAGGTCATTCTGCCCCTATACTCAGCACTGGTGAGGCCACACCTGTGTCCAGTTCTGGGCTCCTCAGTTTAGGAAAGATGTTGAGTTGCTGGAATGTGTCCAGAGAAGGGCAGTAAAGCTGGTGAGGGGTTTGGAGCACAAGCCCTACGAGGAGAGGCTGAGGGAGATGGGGTTGCTTAGCCTGGAGAAGAGGAGGCTCAGAGGAGACCTTATTGCTCTCTACAACTACCTGAAGGGAGGTTGTAGCCAGATGAGGTTTGGTCTCTTCTCCCAGGCAACCAACACCAGAACAAGAGGACACAGTCTCAAGTTGCACCAGGGGAGCTTTAGGCTGGATGTTAGGAAGAAGTTCTTCATAGGAAGAGTGATTGTCCATTGGAATGGGCTACCCAGGGAGGTGGTGGAGTCACCAGCACTGGAGGTGTTTAGGAAGAGACTGGATGGGGTGCTTGGTGCCATTGTTTAGTTGATTAGATGGTGTTGGATGATAGGTTGGACTCCATGATCTCAAAGTTCTCTTCCAACCTGGTCTATTCTATTCTATTCTATTCTATTCTATTCTATTCTATTCTACATACACTCACCAAAATATTTGTGATGCCATTTTACAGGAGACATGGCATAAACAGATTACAGAATGGCAATAGAAAACAGGACACATTGACTTGATCTAGGGGTCCTAGCAAAGTCACTTGACTGACTGCCCTGTATGCAAAGCATATGACTCAAAGAGAGACTGCCTTCCCAAATTCCTTTCTTATTAAGAATGGGGTGTGGTGAGAAAAAAATCATGTGCGATTGCTTTGGTAAGAACATGTTAGCCATATGAGTTTGGGATGGCTGTATTTTTTGGGTGGCAAAGCAAATGAGTAAGTTATGTTGGTCATCCTGAATATGTATCAGCGTGGCTTTTGTGCCACATCACACAGGCACTTCTGCAACGTTCCAAACATAGCAAGAAACCCATGCCATTGAATTCTTAAGGAACAAACAGTTTCAAAATACTTTGTAAGCACAGGTTTTCCTCATTACAATAATTGTTTCACAAGATGAATAGAGGGGGAAAAAGTTACTCTGAACTTCATATAGGTTTTTTTTTTTTACACAGAATCATTCTCAGTACAATATAGAAAGATAAAAATATTTCAAAATCAGCCATTAGTACAATATTCCTTCCAGACTTCTGCTGGTTTGTCAAGCATTTTTATTAGCAACAATGATGTGAGAAAGAAAGCATCAAACCTTGTTTCTAAAGCCTGCCATTAGTGTACATGGACTACCAATTATAGGGGGGGAAATAATTCACAGTTCCTGAGAAGAAATAAAATGAGTAGTTCATAATGTCTTTGCCCATCTTTACACAAATTAGGTGATGCTGTTGAACAAGAGCAATAACAGACAGATAGCTCTGTTCTTCAGACACAATGGCGCTATTCCCAACAGGAGTCAATTTCTTCTAGGCAGGAGGAACAGGTCATGCTGTCCAGTCAACCGTAATAGCAACCATAATAGCAACTGTATTTTTTTTCCCAAAAACCAATTTTTATGTATTTCTTTTTCTAGTTTTGCAAAACTGATAGAGAAACTGGATTCTGTTCCATCTTACAATCATAGAATCATAGAATCAATAAGGTTGGAAAAGGCCTCAGAGATCATCAAGTCCAACCTGTCACCCAAGACCTCATGACTACTATACCATGGCACCAAGTTCATATCCAATCCCCTCTTGAACACCTCCAGAAACGGTGGCTCCACCACCTCCCTGGGCAGCGCATTCCAATGCCTAACAACTCTCTCTGGGAAGAACTTTCTCCTCACCTCCAGCCTAAACTTCCCCTGACACAGTTTGAGACTGTGTCTTCTTGGTCTGGGGCTGGTTGCCTGGGAGAAGAGACCAACCTCCTCCTTGCTACAACCACCTTTCAGGTAGTTGTAGACAGCAATAAGGTCTCCCCTGAGCCTCCTCTTCTCCAGGCTAAACAACCCCAGCTCCCTCAGCCTCTCATCACAGGGCTGTGCTCCAGACCTCTCCCCAGCTTTGTTGCCCTTCTCTGGACACATTCAAGAATCTCAATGTCCTTCTTAAACTGAGGGTCCCAGAACTGGACACAGTATTCAAGGTGTGGCCTAACCAGTGCTGAGTACAGGGGCACAAAGACTTCCCTGCTCCTGCTGGCCACACTATTCCTGATACAGGCCAGGATGCCATTGGCCTTTATCTTGGGCATCTTCAGCAGAACTCAAATCAACACCTAGTCAGCTACCTGTGAATAAAATTACAGAAAACACCAAACTTGCATGCATCATGGAGAACTTTTTTTTGCCGTACTAAGTCCTCTTGTCTGCAGCACAGTGCACAATTTCTGTAAACTATTCTTCAAAGCTTTCAGAACAGAAGCATCCACACAGCAGTTCTCTCCTTGGCAGGCTACTTCTAAGTATCCCTATACAGAGGTCTTATACCTCTCAGAAACAGACAACTCTAGGGACTTTTTCTGGATGAAATTTCTGCACATTTTTCATGCTTGAAGAACTGACTTGGTGAAAAATACATATACTTTATTGAGAACTGAGCAGGCAAAAACACATCTTCAGATATTTCTGATCAAAATGAAAATAAATTCACCCAGTAATTCTCAATAGCCTGATGTTCAGGACACTGGCAAAGCCTAGAAGATGCAAATTCAATTATTTTCTCAGATGAATCCATTGCATGCATAAAATGCATGAACAAAAGCCATTCACAGCATTTTTACGCTTGCCAGGTGAGTAGTTTTGCTGCCAGACATATATATGTATGTGTGTGTGTGTGTGTATGCAGGCATTTGTCAGCTTCTCATATCGTACAAAGCAAAACAACATAAAATATTCATCAGTCCTGAAGAGAATGTGTGGCTTGCTCACTGGGCTGATCAAGGGTACTTTCCCAGCAGCCCTTACTCCAGCTAAACTCAGATGTTTGCCCTGTGATAACACATGGCAGCAGATGCTACCTTTGCATCATGATAGCTGTTTATCCACCAGCCTCTACTCAAGACTTACTTTAAACCGTTTCACTGTGTCCTGATTGATTACTACAAAGCAGGAGGACATGACATCCATAAGACCAACCAGATTGTGTTTCACAGATGCAGATCACGTATTCGTAGGATAATAAAGCATCTTAATTAACCTTTTGGAAACCACTGTAAATTAGCTGTCTGACCATTTTCCCTCTGCACGCACCTAAACTGCAAATCTGCTACTTTGTGATTATATTTACAAATGCCTTGATGGGCAACAATCACCTTCAACATATAGGAGTACAGAGAGAGAGAGTTAACACCAATTCTTCTTTGGTGGTTCCTCCATGATCCATCCCTTGCACTCTTCTCATTTGAGTATCTACTTTGCTGACACTGCTAGGCTTGGAAAAATTCAGTATTTACTCAGCCAAAAGGAAAGTTGATGAACATTTCCTAAGGGTATTATGATAATTTGCCATCTAAATGCCAAAACCAGGGACAATACAGTTTCTAAATGTTTCCTAATGAAATCCTAAGTCGTGAATGAAAATGAAGTCTGACTCCTCCTCCATCATTATTGCATTGATCCTCAGCAATTCCCAACTGCTTTTCTCTTTGTTGTACTTTGACCGTGGCTGGATGCCAGGTGCTCACCAAGCTGCTCTATCACTCATCCCTCCTCAACTGGACAGGGGAGAGAAAAATATAACAAAAGGCGTGTGGGTCAAGATAAGGACATGGAGATCACTCACCAATTACTGTCACAGGCAAAACAGACTTGACTTGGGGAAATTAGTTTAATTTATTGCCAATCAAATCAAAGTAGGATAATGAGAATTAAAACATTTTAAAATATGTTCCTTTCAGCTCTCTTTTCTTCCTGGGCTTAACTTTACTCATGATTTTCTCTGCCTCCTCCCTCTGAGAGAAGCAGGGTACAAGGAATGGGAGTTGCAATCAGTTAATTGCATATTTTCTCTGGTGCTCCTTCTTCCACAGGGGGAGGACTCCTCACACTCTTCCTCTAATTCAATGTGAGGAGACAATCCCCCAAATCTTCTCCAGAGTTCATTTTCCCATGGACTGCAGTTCTTCATGAACTGTTCCAACAATGGGCTCCCTCCATGAGTGTAGTCCTTCAGGAACAGACTGCTCCAGCATGGGTCACAAGTTGTGCCAGTAAACCTGCTCCAGCACAAGTTTTCCAAGGGGTCACAGTCTCCTTCAGGCATTTATGTGCTCCATTGCAGGGTCCTCCAGAGGCCGCAGGTGGATATTTGCTCCATTGTTAACCTCCATGTGCTGCAGAAGAGCAGCCTGCCTCACTAGAGTGTTCATCACAGGCTGAAAGGGAATCTCCTTCCAGTGCCTGGACCACCACTTCCCTTTACTTCTTCACTGACCTTGGTGTCCAAAGAGTTGTTTCTCTCACATAGTCTCACTCCAATCTCCAAGTGTAATTACTGCTGTGGAGTAACTTTCCTCCCCTTCTTAAATATGTTATCAGGGAGGTGCTATCCTATTGCTAATGTGGTCAGACTTGGCTGGTGGAGGGTCCGTCCTTGAGCCAGCTGGTATTGGCTCAATTGGTATAGGACTTTGGAGAAGCTTCTGGGAGCTTTTCAGAGAAGCCACCCATGTCGTCTTCCTGCTACCAAAAACTTGACAACTTCAGTTCTGGGCTCCCCAGTTCAAGAGGGACAAGGATCTACTTGAGAGTACAATGGAGGACTACCAGGATGATTAAGGGACTGGAGCACTGCCCTGCGAGGAGAGGCTGAGAGCCCTGGGGCTTTTTAGTCTGGAGAAGAGAAGACTGAGAGGGCATTCAATAAATGTTTATAAATATCTGAGAGCTGGGGGTCAAGTGGGAGGGGACAGGCTCTGCTCAGTTGCTCCCTGTGATAGGACAAGGTGCAATGGATACAAACTACAGCACAGGAGGTTCCACCTCAACATGACCTCAACTTCTTCACTGTGAGGGTCACAGAGCACTGGAACAGGATCCCCAGAGAGGTTGTGGAGTATCCTTCTCTTGAGACTTTCAAGACCCATCTCGATGTGCTCCTGTTTGACCTGTGCTGGATTCTGTGGTCTTGCTCTGGCAGGGGAGTTAGACTTCATGTTCTTCGAAGGTCTCTTCCAGCCCCTAACATCCTGTGATCCTGTGATCAACACGCTCTTCATTTTAATCAGATTGCCTTATATCATCTTTCCAACAAATATTTGCAAAAATACCCTAAATGTATCTTCAGGTGAGGGAGCTGCCCAGCTGCCATCACAGCTCATAGTACCTTTAGCTGCTAGAAGGGCAGCTGCAGAGATTATAAAGTGTTTGGGGTTTTAGTGTAATTAGAAATATTCTTACATTTTCAAGTACCAACATATTTAGTAATAAAGTTCTTCAAAGCAGATAGCAGAATTTTGACACTGAGAAATATTTACTCCTCTGAAGCTGAACTCCATAGCATGTTTCAAACATGGAGTTCTGTTGAAACTAATCTGTTCCTCCAAGCAGCTCTCTTTACAACAGTCTGTGTTTGTCACTGAGAATATGACTTACCTGAAGCTTGCCCTTCAGTGATAACTCTCTCCAACATCTTACTGCATTGACTACAGGGGGATCAGCCTGTTATCCCTGTTGTGGTCTGGTCTCTGGTTATTTTGTCTAAATGCTTCTTTAAAGGGGTTGTAATTCCAGTGTCGTTCTCTGGCAGTTCACAGCTCATGCTGCAACTTTCCAGGAGTCACGCAAAAATTTAATATATTAGCAGAGAGAACAGCTCCATCACACGCCAGATTTGGCTCTAGATCAGTGATAATACCAATTTCTGCACTACTCTGCCAGACTGCATATTCCTGCTTTCCCTACACCCTTTCCTGGCAGTCTTAATTTCCTTTTCATGCCATTGGAAAAAAATCTTCCTTTCTTTTCAGTTTTTATAAGAAGTAAAAGCTTGTTACATCAATTTTAGCAAACATAATTTTAAACACTTTTTTGGGGGTGGGTAAAGCAATAAAGAACAGTAAATATATTTGGCAATGAATTATGACAGCTAGAATGATCATTCCCATTTTAGCCCTTTCATCTGGCTCTTGAGGAAACAGATATATCCAGATGACAAACATACTTCAGATACCATTTTTTTGTCAGATAGAAACATAAAGTTTATAATATGTACTTGAGGAAAAAAAAAAAAAAACAATTTAAAATCCCAGTCTAATGTGTACAGTGAATTAGGTCTACCCTTCCAGAGGCTTTAATTTGTATGTCTGTTTTCTGGAAACTTTCCTAAGTCAGCTTAAAAATGTTCCAGATTCTGCTTGTGTGAATGCACATAGAAGGAAATGCCTCTTGGATCATAAAAATATTCCTGTATGCCAAACGTACTCCTGTTAGAAGCTTCACCCCTGGCTCTGATCTCACTCCACTGTTCCACCAACCCAAATGAGGGATCAGGAACAAGAACAAGAAATGAGAAATTCCTTGTCTTTTGACAGTAAGTAGCTTTTTGCCCTTTTTTCCCCCCCCTTTCTTTTTAAATTGAATTCCTCAAGTCTCAGTGGAAATAATCCTGATGGACAAGTTATTTATTGGCAAAACAGCAATATTTTATGGCCCCCAGCCAGCAGAGGACCTAAATGTGTGCTTACTCTTTTATCATGATAGTATTCTCACTGGTTTCAGTACAACTTCACATATTTAGAGCTAAGCTGTGTTTAAGTGCTTTGCTGGATTGTGGCCTGTTTCTTCTGTCAATAACAGGAACTTAATGGAGATTATAGCTGCTACGGTGAGATGATATAGGTTTAAGCAACTGAAAAAGACATGACTGTATAGGACTGTTGAGTTCCATCAACCTTGTATACATTTTAGATCACAGTACACTGATTCTTCTTTAATATTGCAAGTAAAATTTTCGTATTTCCTGAAATTTGTTTACTTCTTTGTCACAAGTATCCCAAATGATCTCTTTGTGCGCAGACGCATCCAAACTAAACATGTGTGACCATTACTGCTGTGGAATAGCTGTTCCCTGGCTGATCTTGTAACTGATGAGGATTCAGAATGAGAACAACAGGTCTTATTTTGGCATATCTTTATAGAACAAATTGAAGCTTTTCTAGCTTCAATTCTATCTCTCTCTTTATCTACACAACATAGGAATATGTCAAGTAAAAAAATTCTTCTTGAGTAGTTTTTTCCTGCATGACTTTCCTAGGACAGAGATTTAATAAATGACCTTCTCCACTGTCTTTCCCATAGTGACTGAGCACTCTAAGCACTTAGGTGAGATTTGCAGCCCCAAGATTTGCAGCTAGTAGCTGTGCTCTTGGGTGGCTTTGTTTCTGTGGTCATACTGTTATTTCCCTTGAAGAAGAGCTTGGAGGTGGACTGGTGAGTACTGGCAGATTACCATTATTATAACCTTTATTGTAATGTGCTTTAAGATTTTTAGAAGAAACTGCACCAATTCACTTAGATATTCCACTTCATCTTCCCTGCTTTTGCCTCCCAGGGACATTATGAATTGAAGCTGTACAGTTATATAAATGTCTGTGAAGTTATATAAATTACCAGATATTATTATCTACCATAACGAAATTGCTGAAAAAGACATATTCCTTTAATTATTATCTTCATGAAATCCCAGAAAAATCTGAATCCATACACCAAAAAGCACTTTATAGGTAAGTTGGAAAATACAGGTATAAATTCTGGTGGCTCCAGTAAATTTTTTTAAGTAATATTACACCCTATATACCAGATGCAGGATATATGAGCCCATGCAGTACCTCTGCAGCACTGCTGTTCTGTTTCCTCTACTGCCAGACTCTCTCTGCATAGCAATATATTTTATTGGGAATGCTTTCTCTGTAGTCACCTGAATGCTGTCATAATTCAAAAAATAGCACCCTTTGAAATTATGTGCAACACAGAGGCAGCTACAGGTATCTTGTGTCTAATGAAAAAGCCTTCTGTGTCAGGCTTTTGAGGCATACAAGACTGAGTATGCCTGAAGAATCAAGCCACTGTGTAGTCTGCCCAAACTGCTGGCTGCTGAACATCTTGGGGCCAGATTTTTGTCACTGCATCATCAACTCAGGTGATGAATTTTCACATATTGGCATCCATATAACTAGACTGCAAAGCCATGGCTGTGCTGTTGTGTCAGTCCAAATGTGGCATTCGTCTGTATGTTGCTGTGTTTAATGTGGGCACAGCACGTAGCCTTTGTTCTGCTGCATTAAGATAAGCATAATCCATCTCCTGTTCGCTGCTCAAGAGGTCTTCCGGGCTGGAGCTGTGAAAAGGCAGTGGAGGACCTGTTTGCTGTACTCCCATCAGCAGTTTTGACAAGAAACTCATTTGGGCTTTTAATACGTCTCAATTTGTAAGTTGAAAATACTGCTAAATGAGTGTTTGGTGAAGCGAAAAAAATCGTAGCAAATACCTGCATCTAAATTTACTTCAAAGTTAAATTAAGTGAAACTTTAATCCTCGAGGTCTTTAGGAAAATGCTGCCCCATCAGGTATCCAGGCACCCTGGCAAACGTTGACCCCCGTTCTTTTCTAATAGTGAAAAGTATAACCGTGCAAGATCTCTCTGTAGCCAACAAGGACGAAACAGAGACTCAGCACTACTTTTTATAGACTTTTCAACTTGGCATGTTCCTGCTCCACAAATCAAAATGATGGTTTGATGAAAAATGCATTTTTGGGGGTCTATAAATCTTAGCTCACAAAGCCGTTGATATAGGTACAATTTAAAGATGGAACAGGAAACCTGGTGACTGAAATGTCCTTCTGACCTTCAATATTCAAATATCCTATTGTTTTCATCATTCACATGAAACAATTCTTCCTTTTAGAGGACATATAATGGACAGAATTAATTTAAAGTTACACATTATAGATTATTTGTAAGAATCCCCGAACAATGCAGCTGTATGCTGCACAGCTGCCTAGATATAGGGCTTAACAACAAAGCAGTGTTTAAAGTTACAATAGCTGTAATCAGGTGTTATCATAACTTGATGGCTTAGGTAAAACAGATTAAACATTACAGTATCACAACTTGTTAACAAAGGCAGTGAGAAAACAGCTTGGTTAATTTTGCCTCTGCTGAAAAAGAGAAAAGATAACCAAACTGTAAAGCGCAGACCAAGAGTTTCCACACTTAAGCAAGAATATTTTTCTTACAAGGAGTATATTCCACCCATGCCAGTATCAAATGAGAACAAATGTGCTGTGATAAAAACAGCCATAAGAAGAGCAAAAAGCAATGCAAACCCTAATTCAGTTTTCCAGAAATTTCCAAGGTATGTATAACAAACACAGGAAAAGTTTTCATCTGAAAAAATGGAATGAGAGTCCAACCTACATACGCACAAGCTTTCATTCAAAAATAGATTTACTCAGCTCTGAAGAAAACACTCTACGAATGAAGCAGAGGTTAATTCTGAATAGAAACACAGATCTTAGTGACTCTATATTCTATTCTTAATCTAGGAGCCATGATTTTCTAAGGAACACAAATATTACAAATTAGTTCTGAGTATCTGGATAAAATGGTTTTGAGCAGTCATTGAATAAAGTCCAAGAACAGAGAGGATTCACTCAAGGCATTGCTAATTCTCCTGTTGGGAGCATAGCCTGCATCTATTTGATAAACCATATGGTTTTAATGTAGAAAGTACATGAGGATTGATTTGTACTAGTGCTAATGATCAATAAATCCTAAAGATTGAAGATTTCATATGTTACTGTAAAATCTTACAGATGAGAAAGAACCAGTATATTTCACATGCATCCTTAATACAGCAAGGTGATTCAGTTTTCCCTAAGCATATGTGGCCAAATGATTGGTTGAAAATTTCTAAGGTTCCTTCAACCCAAACCATTCTGTGATTCTATGACTATTCTTAGAACTTTTGTGGTATGGCTTTTGCTTGCTCATCCTCCTAATTTATCTCTGTTGCTGGGAGATATTTAAGCATAATGTTTGTAGGATAGCTCAAAGGTTTTTATCCTAAACTTTGCATATATCGCCTCTGGGCAGATGCTATATCATAAGGATGTGTTTTCTCTGTGTTCTCTTCACCGTGGAATGACTTGAAGGAGAAAAGAGAGGAACAAAGTCTAAAGTGCATGCTCTCTGAATGGATAGTCATGAGTCAAATGTGTATTTCATGCAGATTCCGCTGTTTATTTTATGATAACCTTATGACAGGAAAACAATTCCTCATGTACATACAATTCAATTATAGTAATTCTATGTTTGAAGAATTCCTTTCAGTCTAGTGGATATGAGGGTAGTTTGTACTTGAATTGTGTATGTGAACAGGGAATGGCAAATGGTTGAGTAGAACTCAAGAACACTTAAAGGCCCAAAGAGCTTTTCATCTGACTGTGCTCAGACACAGGATAAACATAAATGAAAAACTCACAATGCATGGCAAAACCTTTCCAGATCAGCTTTCTCACTCCTTAGTTAGAAACTCAATTAAAAATGCATCTCTTCTCCTAATTGTACCTAGAGGAGATGAAGACCAAAAGGGGAATGAAAGTGCTCTTTGGCAAAAATGCTATCCTCATTACAAAGCACTGTGTTGAATATCAACAGCTTCTTTGTTTGAGATACCAAAGCAGTAGCACCTGCAGTGTGCAGTGACAACCTGTGTACATAAGCAATTGCCAGCCTGGACTATGACTTAAAGAATGAATTAAGTGGTTGGTTTAAGTGTACTTAAGGGGCCTGCACTATCTACACACTGTCTTGGTTGTAGAATCGGTATATCAGTTCACTGTTCCTATAAGCTGCCAAAGAATTGGGATTGTATTGGCTCTGTGTGGTAAGGTTTTGATTATGAGAGGGCTACAGGAGTGATTTCCATGAGAAGCTGCTGGAAGCTTCGGTTGTGTCCTATAGAGCCAATGTCAGCCAGCTAAAAGAAGGACCAGCCACTGGCCAAAGCTGAGGCCATCAGCAAGGATGGTAGCTCCTTTCTGACAATATATTTAAGAAGGGGCAAAATCTATTGCAGAACAGCAGCCAGAAGAAATAAATGACAAGATGTGAGATACCTGCCTGTAGCCTATGGTGAACTTCACACCAGAAGAGATGGATCTACCCAAAAGAGACTGTAATGCTGTGGAGAGCCCACACTGGAGCAGGTTCCTGACAGGACCTGTGGACCCATGGAAAGAGAGGAGCCTGTGCTGGAGAATCTTGATCCACGGGGGAATCAAGCTAGGGCAATCTGTTCTTGAAGGACTGCACCACAGAGAATGGATCCTCAGCATAGTAGTTCATGAAGAACTGCAGCCCATGGAAAAGTCCTGCATTGGAGAAATTCATGAAGGACTGTCTCCTGTAGGTAGGGCCCTATGCTAGAGCAGGGGAAGAGGATGAGGAGGAAGAAGTGACAGAATCAACATGTGTTGAACTGACCACAACCTCCATTCCCCAAGCACTTTGCACTACTTCAGTGGAAAGAGTTAGAGACACTAGTAGTGAATTTGAGCCTGGGAAGAAGGGAGGAGTGAGAGGAAGGTGAATTTCAATTTGTTTCTATTTCATATTATCCTAGTCTGATTTGATTTTAATAAATTAAAATAGTTGCCCCAAGTCAAAACTCTTTTGCCTGTGACAGTAACTGGTGAGTGATCTCTTCCTGTCCTGAGCTTAACCAATGAGGTTTTCATTACATTTTTCCTCTCCCTGTCCCGCTGAGGAAAAGGAGTGATAGAACAACTTGGTGGGCACCTGGCATCCAGCCAGGGTCAATCCACCACAGGCATCATGAGCTAGAGCAGATTCATCTCCTGAGTAAGAATTTGGATGTGAGCATATAGCATCTAGTTTCATTACTCTCCCAAGCACGCTCTAATTTTAAGGAGAGGCTTGGACTTGTGATGAATTGACTCTCTGGGTGCATCCCTCACATGCCCTAAAGTCCTCATTCTAATCATGCAGAGCAATATTTGTAAAAACCTGAAAGAAGAGTTATTCATGAGGGGCAAGGATCTGCCTGACAGGAGTGTTCCTACAGACCCTGTTGCCGTCTCCAGATTCCTGAGTGTCTTAGCAAAGCTGTCCCTGAGCAGCAAAACTACAAATTAGTGGCAATGATGTTACATTCTCCTCCTCCCAGAAATGCAAAAGGAGTCTATCAACTTTACACAGAAGTGGTGATGCTACCAAAATTCAGAAATATACCTGTGTAACAGCTTCCTGCTGTCAGAGAGCATATGATCTCGCAGACATTCAGAAATTCATTACGAAGAAAAACTGGCTTAGAATTTGTGGGTTTGGTTTAAGATAGCCAAAGCAGACATTAATCTTCAGAGTTTTCAAGTTACATCTACAAGGACATAGGACCCACAAGAGTCTCTCTTCAGCAGTCAACTGCTCCAAAAAAGCCATTCATTATTCCGTTGTGATATGGATCTAAATGCTGCTGGTTTGCGTGCATAAGAACACCTCCATGAGGAATTTCCAAATCTACCCTGCCATTTTTGTCTGCCCTGTGCACAAAT
Source organism: Dryobates pubescens (assembly GCF_014839835.1). Lineage (NCBI taxonomy): Eukaryota > Metazoa > Chordata > Aves > Piciformes > Picidae > Dryobates > Dryobates pubescens. The sequence goes on along the minus strand of NC_071625.1, from coordinate 12,310,191 downwards.
ATATTCAGGCTGCTAAAACACCTTCCGCTCCTTCCTCTAGAGAGAGTGAATTGCTGCTTCCATTATTAGCTCTGAGCAAAACGTCAAAAACTACAGCTAGTCCTGAACGCAGCATCATGTACGCTCACAGGATTGAGCAGCTACGCTCATATTACACCCCCCTGAGCCCTTCATGTTGGCTGCCTATAAACCAGAGGATTTATTTTAAGCAGTCCCTGCTGGTTTTAAAAGCTCTTAATGCTAAAGGACCTGGTTTTTCAAGACTTCCTTCTTGAGCCTCCTCCCAGTGCATATCCACGAGCTGACACCACATACTTCTGAGCTGCACCACTTAGACTTGCTTGCAACATTAGTATGAGCTTTACCTCCTGCTGTGATAGCTTGGAGAGTATGCATTTCACTTCTCCAGACTCTACATCCTATCCCATGTGATCAATAGTTGTCTCCATTTGCAGTTGTCCAGTTAATGCACCTCACTATGAAATTAGATCCCCTAGAAGGAATTTCAGGGCTGGGTATCTTGAACCCTGAGACACTTTAAATGGGTACTTAATTTTGGAAGTTTAGCTCATGATCATATTTTATAGTTTATAAGAGCACTGTTCCTTTCATACTGCATGACTTCAAAAAGTAAGCATGTGGAGATATAGATATATATAGATATATGTAAACCCATACATATGTATGCAAGCACAAAACAAATACTACAGGGGGTCTTTCAAGAGATAAAGAAATAGTAGTGTAATAGGAGGAGGGAAAAAACCCAACCAACCAAAACCCTCAAAACAAAAACAAAAACCCCACCAACAACCAAAAAAAACTCCCAAAACCCAGACAAAACCAAAAAACCAGCCCAGGACACTCTCCAAAAGTGGCAACATAGAGACAAGTAATTTTTTTATAATGGTTTTGTAGCAGTCTTTGCTTTTATATTTTACAATATGTGATTTAATCAGAAGAGGCATACTTGAAGGAGAGTGCCCAGAAAGCTGGGCAGGCCTTACAGGCTGGCACAGTGGGCTTCTCATGTTTTCTGTCCTGGCTTGTATTAGAAACACTGTGGCCAGCAGGAACAGGGAGGTGATCATCCCCCTGAACTCAGCACTGGTTAGACCACATCTCACAAGTGTTCAGTTCTGGGTCCCTCAACACAAGAGGGACATGGAGGTTCTGGAGCATATTCGGAGATGGGCAGTGAGACTGGAGAAGGTCCTGGAGCACCTGGCCTACAAGGAGCATCAGAGGGAGCTGGGGTTGTTCATTCCAGAACAGAGGCAGCTGAGGGGAGAACTCATCACTCTCTACAACTACCTGAAGGGACATTGGAGGAGGGGCCAGCCTCTTCTCCTTGGTGGCAAGCCACAGGGCTAGAGGAAATGGTTTCAAGATGCTCCAAGGGAGATTCAGGCTGGATGCTAGGAAATACTTCTTCACAGAGAGGGTTATCAAGCATTAGAATGGACTGCCCAGGGCAGTGGTGGAGTCACCATCCCCGGAGGTGCTTAAGCAGCTGTGGACCTGGCACCTCAGGACATGGTTTAGTACTGGGTCGAAGGTTGGAATGGATGATCTTTGAGGTCTTTTCCAACCAGATGTATTCTGTGATTTTAAAAGTTTGTAAGCATTTGCAGTCAAGCCATAGTCTTGCTGAGTAGATGGATATGAGTTTGGAATTAATTTGCAACTACATTCAAGAAATATGTGGTGCTTCCCAGATCTGAGTGTATTGGTGTAACTACCAAAGAGTGGAAATCCCTCCTGGTTTAACTTTCATTATTTGTGCTGATGTAGTCAGGTCACATCTCTGAGCTGTGAAAGCCCTAAGTGTCACTATGGCATGAGTTTATTTGCATGCTGAAGTCCCAGTCATGGGGCTCTAGTCTTATTTTTACCATAGATTTAATTTCCACAGGTCAGTGGCATCAGCATCAGGGACAGTTACCCAGAGGAGTACACATCTCACTGTCAGATTCAGACTCCAGTATATTAACAATGCTCTCACACCATCACTATCTCCTGCTGACCCTAATTGCTATGTACAATTTTTTATGCACTCCATGTCTGTTTCAAAGTCCAGATGAAATTTGCCATTGGAGCCCTTTAACCTATAGCCTGTCTAGGCTGCATGGAAGCTGCCTGCATTCAAACAGCCTGGCAATGCTCCATCGTAGGATCCCTGAACCTTAAGGTTCACTTCATCTTCATCACTTCATCTTTTCTGTTTGTGAAGCAACAGTACTAGTTTTGAATGTGGTTTTGGTAGGAAAGTTTCCATAACACATTTCAATGTATATACATCTATGTATTCTTTCTGCTGTATTTTCTTATGCTGTGATACTCCTCAGGAAGAATTCCAGTCCAAAAAAAAATCCACTCCTGCTTGCTTTCTCAGTACTTGACTAAGCTGAACAGAAATTCTGCTCAACACACACCAAAAAAAAAAAAGAGCACTGAGATATGTTATGGAGAACTCACTTTAGATGGCCTCCAAGCAAAGAATAAGTAAAGATGTGTCAGGATTGGATTACCCATTGCTATATCTACCCACAGACAACACAGAGAAAGGTCTCCTTGTGCTTGTGGGTCACCATATTAACCCACAAGGTTCATTCAGTCCTTTTCAAAAGCTGCCCTTTTCTCAAAGCTGTGGTTTCTTTATCTGTGGTTTTGAGCAAAGTGAGCAGAGCTCTCCCCCAGTTTTTCAGATCACCCATCACACTAAGACATCTTGTCAAAATCCTGTCATCTCCATGGGGCTGGCAGAGTGAGTTTCACAAAAGGAGGCACTTTCACTTGTTTGGGTTTTTTTTTCCTCTCTTTTTCTCTTTTTTTTCCTCTTTCTTTCTCCTTTTTTCCCCCTTTTTTCTTTTTTTCCCTCTTTTTTATCTTTTTTCCTTTTTTCTCTTTTTCTTTTTTCCCTTTTTGCTCTTTTTTTTCTGTTTTTTTCTTTTTTCCTCTTTTTTCCTCTTTTTTTTCTCTTTTTTTCTCTTTGTTCTGTTTTTGTTTTCTCTTATTTCTCTTTTTTCTCTTTCTCTGTTTTTTCTACTTTTTTGCCTCTTTTTTTTTTCTCCCTTTTTTTTTTTTAATTTCTTTTTAAACCAAACCATAGATCACATCTCTGCTAGTGAATAGCCATGAAACTTTCCTAGCTACACCTTGTTTCTTTTTGCAAAGGGGAAAGGATTTTAAATGGAACCCCCTGCCAGGTCTCCTACTTACAACTCTGTCCGCAAGCCAAGAGGAGTACAATATCTGCTGCTAATCCAGAAGCAATATGCTGCAGTCATTAAGGTAGTTACTTACTACTGCACTGATGAATGCACACACAAAAAAAAAAAAAAAAAAAGAAAAAAAAAAGAACAGAAAGGAAATTTGGCAGAGCAGATGGTGGATAATGATAGTGACAGTGAACAAAAATACTGTTGAGTATTGTGTCTGTTGGGGAGCCCATTCCCCAATGTAAATATAAAGTAAACATGACATAGGTATTAGGTAATTTTACAGTCTACTGTTTTTGGCAGCAAGTTTGGCACTGGTCATTGTGTCTATTTTGGGGATCAGCTGTATGGTCCCAGATTGCCATTTTTTCCTCTGCCTTTCTTTCTCTTAAATTTCCTACAGTATATTATCACTTCATTTTAGTTTCACTTATTTCCTCTGACAGTAGAACAGGCCAGGCATTGACTGCAGAGTCACTTCCTCCCTAAATCTCAATCTGTCTGAAAGCTGCAAAAACTTTTCAAAGGACATGCTTTATTAAAACACATACATATTCAATAGCTCACCTTCTCAAACTTGGTTTTCCCCTGCGTGCTTCATGAGACTGTCTGCTATGCTCCAGTGTAGAAGATCTTCTCTTAACATGTCCCCTTCCTAGGATACAGGACAATGTGATGACACCTGAAAGTGCAATTTGTCATTCAAAAAGAGCTGAATGAAGGCCTTTTTGGGGCATTTCTAGGAATTTTCTCTCTCCCTGATTCTATCTTGTTTTGCTATTCATGCTTTTTGGAGAGATATCAGTGGAGTTTTTGCATTAGCTTAGGTCACACGGGTGAATGAAAATAACTTGGCATCAAAGGTTATCTGCTCTCCTTATTTTTCACACATTTCTCTTTCCTTCTCTCCTTTTTAGCACAAAGTTTCTAAAGCCTTTTAAAGATAAAAGGACAAATCTCAGGAATGGGCTTTACTGAGGGTTTATATACCCACCAGAATGCCTGCTTGCAACAAATAATTTCAAGCCATTTTACACATCCCTAATTACAGACTATTAGGGATCAAATTAACTAGGTCAATTAATGAATCCCAGAACTGAGTTATAATGCATTCATATATGGGGGTAGTAGCTAGGATTAATGAAGTGATTCTGCACTAAAAGCATCAGCAATTAGTATTTTATTTGGTGGCTGGGGGCTGAGGGGATATTTTGGAGAAGCTTAGTACTGCTGTTGCTAGCCTGATGATTTAAAACAGAGGTGTCTGCACAGAAAACATAATGATTCTTTCACAAAAGGTAACAGGATGTGTCAGCTTTTCTCTGAATTTGCATAGATACCTGTGTCTGTGTGTGCATAGCCATTCCCTTCAATGGAATCAAAATATTTTATAGAATCAGAATTATTAGGGTGGGAAGGGACCTCAAGGATCATCCAGTTCCAACCCTGCTGCAGGGGGCAGGGGGCAGGGATCCTTCATACTAGATCAGGTTGCTCAGAGCCACATCCAGCCTGGTCCTGAAAACCTCCAGGGATGAGGTTTCCACCACCTCCCTGGGCAACCTGTTCCAGTGCCTTACCACCCTCATCATGAAGAACTTCTTCCTAATATTCAATCTAAATCTACCCATTTCTACTTTTTTTTTCCATTCCCCCTAGTTCTATCATTAAATGACACCCTTAGTAGTCCCTCACCAGCTTTCTTGTTACCTGAATGTTGTGATATTTTTTATTATTTTTTTTTAATAATTGAGGTGATTTAAAGGAAATTCAAAGAGAGAACAAGGTAGTGTTCATGTTGCTTCTCAGCCCATGGGCAAGCTCCGTATTTCAATACCGGAATTCAGATGACTTATTTTACTCCTAGACTCATATTGTAAGGTAGAAGTGTAGCAGTGGAAGCCTTATGCAGCAGAAATGATCCATGGCCTCACAAGGCACATTAGGCCATCTAAGTTCATGGGTCTGGCTTGGACACTTTGCTGAGCTGTTCAGCAACAGCCCACACTGGGCAGAATAACCATTCCCTCCACATTTCCTCTGATGTATGGAGTGACTATGAAGCCTGATGTGAGAGCAGCAAGATATTAGCAAATACTTTCTTGTGAATCTTCTACAATCATCAAACACACCCAGGTCTGGACAGAAAAAAATGCCAGCCGTGTTCGGTTTCATATAATATTTTTGATGGCAAGGATTTAGACCAAGATAGTTTGGTAAACCAGACTCCCTCTTCTTGGAAATGGAGTGGAAATGAGCATTTCATCACTACACAGCAAGCTTCTCTAGCGCATGCCAATTTTTTTCTAGCACAATATTTGGTTTTCAATGCTTTCCTTTGAGAGATGCTTTGCAGAACCAACATTTTCTCATTATATTTATTAATTGGAAATTATTCTCTTTTAAAAACAGCCATAAGAAATTGTTGTAATGGCTATTTCTTACATCCATTGTTCCTTGCAACTAGATTTGTACTGATGTATGGTGGAATGGAATATGCTGTTTCAGACCTGGAATTGATTCATATGCCAATAATACATACTAGTTTTATTCAGGTTATTTAAACTCGTACTTCTGTGTTTCATGACTGAATGTTTAAGTATGCAGTTTTTGTTGTTTTCTCATTTTACTTTATTTTTTTTTTCTCTGAAATTCCCTAAGCTGCTTAGAGGATGAAGGAAATGAATAAACATCACAAAACTGATTGCCTATGAAACACTATTGGATTACTGATTCACACGTACCGTAATTGTTCTTTCAAAACAGCACATGAAACTAGTAATCCTTCAGAGCACTCCTTCTCCATCCTGCAGCTGATGAAAGATGCATGCTCACCAGTTGCAATCCTGCAGAATTCTGAAGAATACCTCTGAATGCAGACCGTGGATAAACATCTGGACCTCAGCGTTTTCATTTCCACATTAATACAACTTTTGTACAGCCCAGATTGCTTTGCAAAGGTGGGTAAATATTACTGATTAGGTCATGGAGAAATCAGTATTGTTGTTCAGTAAATGGAGTGAGCCTTGCTAAGAACAAAGATTTGTTTTTTCAAAGTCAAAAAATCACATCTGACAATACCAGATGTTATAGCTGTATTTCCAGATACATTAGAAAGAACTTATTTAATAATTTCCAGACTGTCAAATCATTCAATTTAGTCTCCGTGTTTCAATGATTTCCACCCCCACCCCCCTATTTGTTCTTGCTTCTAGAAGAGGGGTAACTTAAAAGAGAAGGGAGACAAACAGAACAGGAAAAATATGAAGTCCGTAGAGCAGAAAGGAAATGGACAACAGTGGTGATAAGAAGGAAAACATTCTGTCTCAGTTCCTTCCCAGACCTGAGGAAGACAGCCTTCACTTCTGAAGGGCCACTCAGTTATCACTCCCATTGCACTTAACAAGTGCTTGAGCTGTTAAGGAACAGGTGACATTACAGATCCTGGGAGATTTTTACCCTCACCCTTGCTGACTTTCTCTATCCCACTTTGTCATACTGGGATTTCTTCACCTCACTCTGCTTTATCTCTCTTGGGCCAGAGACCAGTGGTTTCCTAAACAGATAAAGCCAGGCTGGCTCTCCATTCTTGCCTCCCATGGTTTCTGTCACTGATGGAACTCACTGCCACACCACTTGTCCCTTATTGGTCATTCAGCCAGTTGAATTTTGTGACTGGATTTTTTTTCTTTCACAGAATCATAGAATCAACCAGGTTGGAAAAGACCTCAGAGATCATCAAGCCCAACCTATTACCTAATACCCAACACCTCATGACAACTAAACCATCACTTCAAGAGCCACGTCCAATCCTTTTTTGAACACCTCCAGAGAGGGTGACTCCACCACTTCTCTGGGCAGCACATTCCAATAGCCAATTACTCTTTCTTTGAAGAACTATCTCCTCATCTCAATCCTAAATTGTCCCTGGTGCAGTTTGAGACTGTGTCCTCTTGCCCTGTTGCTGGTTGCCTGGGAGAAGAGACCAACCCCCACCTGTCTACAACCTTCTTTCAGGTAGTTGTAGAGAGAATAAGGTCTCCCCTGAGTCTCTTCTGGCTAAACAATGCCAGTGCCCAGTGCAATTTTCCTCACTCTGCCACTACTCCTCTGGTCTTGCCTAGACGCAAATCAGAAAATAAGGACCAAAAATGAAGTTCTGGCAAGTAAGGATCAACATTCTGCAAAAAAATAAAGGGGCAGCTTCAAAACAGAAAACTGATCATGTGTACATATTATCACTGTCTACTTATTCTATTTCTAGTTATGCTGCATCTTCCAAGTGCTTGTAAGTAGCATATGAGAGAAAATAAATTGGAATTACTGAACACAGTGTAAACTAAGAACAAGCATTTTTACTCTGTGAAAACTGTCCCCTTTTGTGTTATTCTGCTTTTGGGCCCTTTTAGTTTGAATTTTGGGTTTGCAGAGGTTTGTTTTAGGTTTTCATATGGGGTTTTCATTACTGTTGAAAGTATTTTGAGGAAACACTGATTTCTTTTTCTCTGATAATTACATTTTCTGACTTCTACAGTTAGTTTGTACAAGTAAGACTGCAGCAAATGAAAGGTAACATTTTAAGTGCAAAAATTACACTGAGTAGGTGAGTGAGAACAGAGAATTTGGAAATTTTGGAATTAACTATTTAAGCCATATCATTTTAGAGATGGATAAGTCTATTGAAGTCAATTTCAAGGAAGATAAAGTCAAGATTTTCCCATTTTATTATAGTTTCCAGTCTGTTTCCTTTTAAAATTATGAGGTTTTTCACTCTGACAAAACTCACATGCAGAAGCCTGACTATAATGCAGCATTATGTCAGTAAATTACATCAATATGATACAAGATTTGACCTGAGTATCAGTTACAAGCTTCCTTTCTATCAGATGAAGCAAAATTATAAATTCCTTGACTTGCCTACAAAATTCTAGGGTGCAGAAAAGGTGCAGAGAGTCTCTGCAGGAGAGTGATGAGCAGGTGTTATTAATTTTCTTTGGGAAAAAAAAATAACAGTAGAGTGTTGTGTGGTATAAGATGAGGGCAAGTGTTAGACGGTTTGGGGATTCAGCAAACTGGACTAAGATGGAGAGTGGAAGAAACAAGACTTTGAAATGTGAATAGGTTTACTGAGGAAACATGAAAGAGGTGTCCCTTCCCTTCCCTTCCCTTCCCTTCCCTTCCCTTCCCTTCCCTTCCCTTCCCTTCCCTTCCCTTCCCTTCCCTTCCCTTCCCTTCCCTTCCCTTCCCTTCCCTTCCCTTCCCTTCCCTTCCCTTCCCTTCCCTTCCCTTCCCTTCCCTTCCCTTCCCTTCCCTTCCCTTCCCTTCCCTTCCCTTCCCTTCCCTTCCCTTCCCTTCCCTTCCCTTCCCTTCCCTTCCCTTCCCTTCCCTTCCCTTCCCTTCCCTTCCCTTCCCTTCCCTTCCCTTCCCTTCCCTTCCCTTCCCTTCCCTCCCCTCCCCTCCCCTCCCCTCCCCTTCCTATCCTTCCCTCCCCTCCCCTCCCTTGTATGTTGGAAATTCTGGGCAAATCCCAATCCAGATACAATTTATTCTTGGTGAATTTATTTCCATTGTACCAGCCTTCGTCAAAAACACTAACCTTAAGAGTATAGCACTTGCTTCAAGTCCTTCTTCATCTTTTTAAGATGATGACTTCTCACATCACAGCAGAAACTTCTGTTAGGAGCTGCTATCGTGTTACTCCTCAGCTCTTTTATATGATATCATAGTTGTAATCTACAGATAGAAGTAAAAAGTTGAGAGGTATAAGCAAATTGCTGTTTCACTCTTTTCTTTCTTGAGTGAAAAACACACAGTAGGCAAGAAATAATCACCTGTCTTAATACTGAGCCTTGAAGAACATTATTTGTAGAGTGGTACCTTCATAGAATCATAGAATCAATAAGGTTGGAAAAGACCTCAGAGATCATCAAGTCCAACCTGTCACCCAACACCTCATGACTACTAAACCATGGCACCAAGTGCCACATCCAATCCCCTCTTGAACACCTCCAGAAACGGTGGCTCCACCACCTCCCTGGGCAGCACATTCCGATGCCTAATAACTCTCTCTGGGAAGAACTTTCTCCTCACCTCCAACCTAAACTTCCCCTGGCACAGCTTAAGACTGTGTCTTCTTGGTCTGGGGCTGGTTGCCTGGGAGAAGAGACCAACCCCCACCTGGCTACAAACTCCCTTCTGGTAGTTGTAGAGAGCAATGAGTTCGCCCCTGAGCCTCCTCTTCTCCAGGCTAAACAACCCCAGCTCCCTCAGCCTCTCCTCACAGGGCATGTGCTTAAGGCCTCTCCCCAGCCTTGTTGCCCTTCTCTGGACACCTTCAAGAGTCTCAATATCCTTCTTAAACTGAGGGTCCCAGAACTGGAGACAGTACTCAAGGTGTGGCCTAACCAGTGCTGAGTACAGGGGCACAATGATTTCCCTGCTCCTCCTGGCCACACTATTCTTGATGCAGGCCAGAATGCCATTGGTCTTCTTGACCACCTGGGCACACTACTGGCTTATGTTCAGCCAGCTGTCAACCAGTGGCCCCAGGTCTCTTTCTGCCTGGCTGCTCTCCAGTCACTCTGACCCCAGCCTGTAGCGCTGCATGGGATTGTTGTGACCAAAGTGCAACACCCAGCACTTGGACTTGTTGAATGCCATCATGTTGGATGCTGCCCATCTGTCCAGCCTGTACAGTAATAGTAATACAGTAGTAATATACATAGAAATATATATGTACAGTAATGTATATACAGTAACATATATAGTAATCTATATGTAGAGAAACATATAGAAAGTAATATATAGAGAAAGTAATATAGAGAGAGAGTAATCTATATATATATACACTAATAGTAATATAAACCTACTAGAATCAGAGAATAGTGTAAAATCACAACTTAGTTAAAATTCTTTTTATTTGACTCATTGTATGAATTGGGATTATGTGTAAAAGCTGGTCATAGAAAAGGACTTGAATCAAGCAAATAGGATCTGATTCCATTTAAGACAAAAATTACCCCAAAAAGCAAGCATTCAACTAAGCATTTGAAATTCAAAGGGACAAGCTTTGACGAACTAATGGAATTGTTTGATGAAGTCTGTTAAGATGACAATCGCAAGGGATTTGGTCATGGAAGAAGCCTGGAATTTCAAAGTCAAAAATGTTGAATGTTACAGAACATTTTACCTCAAGCTACAGAAAATTTGGAAAGAACTGTTAAATGACTTAAAGGCCCAACCCCCAAAAGACTATAAGAAATAAATAGGCGCGATGTGATAAAAAGATTTAGGAGGAAAAAAAGCTGTGAATCAAGCAATGAAAGATGAAGCCTTCAGCTCAAAACAAAACCTAAGTTTGGTCTAAGACTCTGAACAATAGAGTATTTACTTTGTGAGCCGTATAAACTGAAACAAAAAGGTACGAGGAAAGCAGTAGGGCTTTGCAGTCAGGATAAAACAAAGATTAAAGATAATCTAGGTGTGGCCAAAAAATGAAACAAACTTTGCCTCAGGTTTCTAAAAGGACAATTATTTTGAATTGGGAGGAAAAGCAGAATATTTAATGGCAGCTTTCATTTACACACCCTTGTTATCTCAGCTACGGTGGAAACAGAAGTCATGAGGCTTAATGCAATCAAGTCAAGGGGATTAGCTGGTCTCCCTTGGAGGATTTATGAGAAGTATTTTTAAACACACCTTTCAAGTAAAATTTGGTATGACAGAAGAACACCAAGTGCTATGCCTATGGTTTAAGCAGGAGAGAGTAATCATGCATCTGTAAGCCAGTAACTCTGCACATTCTTTTGGGACAGACTTTGTAGGAAAAGATATTTAAAGACAATTTAATAGGATGTAAAACAACAGGGATTTAATCAAATGTAGATCATCCTAGACAGATTTTTCTAGTTAAAGGAAGCTCACAGGGTTTCATATATCAAGAGTCAGGAAATGGTGTCATTTAAAATGAAAGAAAAGAATTAGGAACTTGGGAAGCAAGTACAACATCAGTGTAGCTGGAGGAGGTGGAGATGACAGCAGTGTGCCCAGGTGGCCAAGAAGACCAATGGCATCCTGGCCTGCATCAAGAATAGTGTGGCCAGCAGGAACAGGGAAGTCATTGTGCCCCTGTACTCAGCACTGGTTAGGCCACACCTTGAGTACTGTCTCCAGTTCTGGGCCCTTCAATTTAAGAAGGACATTGAGACTCTTGAACGTGTCCAGAGAAGGACAATGAGGCTGGGGAGAGGCCTTGAGCACAAGCCCTATGAGGAGAGGCTAAGGGAGCTGGGATTGTTTAGCCTGGAGAAGAGGAGGCTCAGGGTGACCTCATTGCTGTCTACAACTACCTGAAGGGAGGTTGTAGCCAGGTGAAGGTTGGTCTCTTCTCCCAGGCAACCAGCCCCAGAACAAGAAGACACAGTCTCAAACTGTGCCAGGGGAAGTTTAGGCTGGAGGTGAGGAGAAACTTCTTCACAGAGAGGGCTGTTAGCCATTGGAACGTGCTGCCCAGGGAGGTGCTGGAGTGACCATCCCTGGAGATGTTCAAGAGGGGATTGGCTATGGCACTTGGTGCCATGGTTTAGTAGTCATGAGGTGTTGGGTGACAGGTTGGACTTGATGATCTTTGAGGTCTTTTCCAACCTTAGTGATTTTATGATTCCATGAAAATGATCCTGACCCAAGCAAGTTATTAAATTTCTCCTTTATTTCTTTAACTATCCCCACTCTGCATGTAGACCTCTAATTTTACAATATATTTCTTTCTTTTTTTTTTTCTTTTTTGTGAGTCTGAGTCTTCTTGAATATCTGTGTTCCATTTGGTATTTTTATCTTTCATCACTAATAGGTGCAGCTCAAAATCCTCCCTCTCTCTGAGGAACACAAAATAATTTACAAGCATTCAGTAGCTTCATAACATACCAATGAAATACCTAATTGTAATGGTGGAAGATGCAACTGCATTTTATGCTTAGAAAGCTGTCTGTAGAAATACCAAATTTCCATGGACCAACCTTGTTCTTATAGATTCTTTTAATACACTTATCAACATATTATGCTGTCAGGTTCAGTGTTGCAGTAAGTAATATCTTACATTTGCATCTCATTTCTCTTTTCTCTTTTCCTTCAGTGATAAAGTATTTGCTTTTCATTTTTAGTATTGTTACATCTCTCTTCTTTCTGTTTATTGGATTGAAAGGGTCATAAAGAATGGCATCTGCCACCTGTGCAAAAGGAGAGAAGATTTTAGTGCCTGTATTAGGCCAGTTCCAGGGTCCATCAGGCTTTAGTATCTTCTAAAACCACTGTCTTCAGAAAAAATTATTTTGTGTCTGACCCTAACAGAAGTATTACAGCAAGAAAACCCACCTGTTGCTCAAGGACATCATCCTAACTTTGATTGTCAGGCAAAACAAAACAGATTAATTCCTTGGTGTGTTTGCATCCCCCCTAGCACCTTGCCAACCTGCACAACAGAAGTCTTATGACCTGAAGCAATGTCTTTCATAATAAGCATTGGCATCATGCCAAGATTCTTTGTATCCTAATTCCATATTCATTTGTTGCCAATATTGTCGCTATCTTCATACCATACTACAGAAAGAAATCAGACTTGGCCATTTCTGTGTGGTGATGATTATAATGAGGGAGATGAATAATGACACTAGTGTCCTTTGGTGTCATCTGTTGTATTGCATCCAATTCCAGTAGCATGTTTAGGAAAACAACTTCCTGAGTTAATCAGTGTCCCAAGTGGTTCTGTTAGTTTTTATCATTTGGTGGCACATCAAATCCGTTTGTTTTTCTTGTCATAAGATAAGCAGAAAGGATGAAAGGATGCAGGACAGAAATTAGGCTAGACATTCTCAGAGAAGTTTAGGAGTTGTGATTGAAAAGGTTTCCTTCATCTGGCTTCTGAAGCTTTACAGCTGTAAATAGAAATCACCTTGTCCAATGCTTGCAGGTAGCCACAGTGGGCTTTCACAAGGGACTTTTGAGATTTATGGTGATGGGTCTAGTGAAGGAAGCACCAGAGTAAAAGCTGGTGTAGTTGCAGAGGCTTGATGAAGATTTTGAGTCACCTCATCCCTTAAGATCAAAAATTATACTGACTTTTTAAGAGTCAGATATCTGCTACAGATAGAATGAACTACCATTGCATGAATAAACAGATGTATTTAGGTTCGAGGAACATCTCTTTGCCACTGCATGGGATCATAAAAACACCATTGCCTTGGTGTTTAATATGGTGGTTCATTACCACTGTGAAAGCACTACAGTCTTAAAGCAGTATCACCATTCTTTCTTTGTTGTCTTCTCTGCTCCGCCATGGATCTTCTCTTTGATTCTCAGAACAGAATTTGGAGGATTTTTACCTTCCTGCTTCTCTCCTGATTCTTGGGTTTCTTAGTGCAGTGAAATTAACGAGCTACTTTCTTTATTTCCCTGTCTCATAAGAAATACGATGACATACCCAAACAGCTTTTGTTTGCTTTTTCTTACTTGCATGTCACGGATACACCATGAAGAACACTACAAGATTAGACAGAAAAGCTGAAGAGCTCCAAGGGGGGCAAAATAAGAGAGAAAAGCCTCTAAATGCAGGAAGCAGCTTCTCAGAATAACCTTCCTGTAGCTAAAAAGTCAAAGGCTGAGATGTGCTAATTTGGAAAGGTAAACTGAATTCTTGTGTACATTCAAATAGTAACAACTCCAAGTGTACTTTCAAGGTTAAATTTCAAAAGCATTTGCCTGAATTAGAGCCACAAGCCTAACTGGAATCTGAGCATTTTTAATATCTCAAGCAAAAATTACTTTAGAATAAAAATAAGCTATAGACTTGAGGAGCGGTATTTAAAATACGGTCGGTTTTGTGCCCATAGTCCACATCTGCAAGTAATTATGGGTGCAAATGTGGCTATGTCAACATCTACATACATTAATGTACCTGTTAATCTGATAGTTAAATGTCTGTTAAATAATGTACTCTGAGAAAATGTGGCCAGTTACTTGCAAGCACAAGAAGGGAAGCCATGTCGAGATTTAGTCCTTAGAATTCTAATGTTGATGCTTTTATCACACATGAGTTAATATTAAAGATAAATATCTGGGGGACACACTAACATCTGCCTTCATTCCTATCTTAGTGAGAACTGTGTTTTCCACCTATGTTGTTCTCATCAGTCCTTTTTTACATAGCAACAAATAAATGAGCTATATGAATTTACCTGAGCAGTACTGTCAATGTTCATGCTTTAAATACTTTCCAGTTTAAGAGGGTAGGCAATGATCTTTCTGATTTTTGAAAGCTGTCATCTAAATGATCCTTTATACACTGAGGTGAAAATTTGGGTTTAAAAATATAATTGTGAGCCCCTCAACACCAAACCTTACCCAGTGAAAATGTCAGGTTTGCATATCTAGTGCTCAGTCTAAAAGATTAATTAATTTTGTTTAACTTTTTTTTATATATATATATTTTTTTCTCTCACAGATATGCATGTTAGTTACTGTCCTGAGACATGACATTTTCCTGAGTAGATTGTCATCAAAACTGCTGCCTTAAAACAAATTAAACACCCCCCCACAGTTTCACTGAACTGGCTTTCTAATATGATTATTTTCCTGTGCTGGATGACGACCATTCTAATTATGAGCTACTTGCTTTCAGAGAGCTTTGTAGCTTTTAGGGTGGAGTTTTTCATTTCAGATGTCTGGCATGCACATGAAGTTTTTTCCTGGAAAACTTTAGCCATCTTTGGGACTATGATTAAGAGGCTATATTGTTTTGCTGATTATTAAAGTGCAAACTACCAGCTACTCTCTTAAGGTCCGGCACACTCAAAGTCTAGTGCAAGAACCTGCTGGTTGAGAGAAGCTCAGCCTCAGTACAGAATTGGTGCTTATTGGTATCCTTCTGAAAATCTTATCAAACTAGTTGTAAAACTCTGAAAAGCCAGCTTTTGCTTGTGCCAAGAAGTTTGTCACAGTCTGGAAGTGGTCTCCTTTTAACATTTCTTCTCATTCCTCGAGAGAAGTCTTGCAACCTGCAGCTAAGAGAACTTCTCTGATAGGCTTCCACTGCTGAACTCAGCTATTGCTTTGCATAATCATACACCAAGGAAAGAAACTTTACTGCATCCCTCTTGCCACCATATGGAATTCAGTATTGTTCATACTTCGGCATTTCTGGCTTATGATTTGCTTAGATAGGCATCCATAACCACTCCAAGGCATCACATTTGAAGATAACACATTAAAAGAACATTAGGCTGAATTCTTGTCTCCACCAGCCCTTTGTGTAAGCATTGTTATGTATGTTTTAATTAACTGCATACATTCAATATTTTTTCCCCCTACTAGTGTCCTTACCTTGTAACTCAGGATGGTTTGTGCTTGGGACTCAGTCAGGATGCCATAAGGAATGGAGTAGTATTGCAAACAAAGTTTCGCAGGCCTCTTCTACTATTTGTTGCAGAAGTTCGGGGTGTGTGATCAAAACATAAACACTGTGGGATGGAAAAAAAGCACTGATTGCCCAAGAAGACAAGTCCTAATGCAGTGTTTGACAGCCTGGCTATGTTTACATCAAAGTGTATAATGTAGAGATAACTGAGCAGTAGCAGCAGCAGCACAGAGCAATTCCGTCCTCTGAGTTAACCTCAGGGCTAGCTGAAGCTTTTACACTCAGACAGCTTCATGCAGCTGGGTTAGCTTGAGTTGACAACAGACTGCAACATAGAAAATACCCAGAGCTTTTCTGTGATGCTTGATTGCATCCATCAAATTTTGTTAGGATGGTCAGTTAGTAATTTTGCAGTCATTTTTCTGTAACTCACCGTTTGGGATACTCCTTTTGCACGTGGACTCAGGGCTCACAACTGCAAGCAGAACTGACAGGAGCCATTCACTGGACAGAGCTGTTATGAATGCAAAGCAATCAGAGAGCAAAATAAATATATTACTTTTCAGAAATACAGTACAGTAAAAATCTTTGCAGATAATTTCTTAAGCAAAAACAAGGTGTCTGTGTCTCTTCCGATATACATATCTTTCAATTCCATCCTAAGTCATTGAAGTAGCAAAGTAACAAATTATAGCCTCCTTCAAATATGTGCAATGAGCTAAAAGTATTTTGAGAAATATAATTAAAAACAAATAAAATAATTGATTAGAATAGAGGTTTAAATATGTGAGAAAGGAGGAAAGGGACCCTGAGCCCAAGACAAAGGTTCTATTTGCTGTGTACACTGAGACTGCAATAAGGCTACACAGGCAATTGCCTTTTAAATGCTTTCTAAAGACTGAATGCTGTACTTCACAGTATTGGTGGGGTTTGGGGGTTGGGGTTTTTTTCCCCCTTTTTTCCTCCTTTTTCTTTTTTTTGGCTTTATTTTTAATATTTTACTTTAAAAATGCCATCACACTGCATGATGGAGATGAGAAGTAGCTGCACTCTGCTTCTTGTTTCTCCAGCAGATATGATTTTTCATTCATATGCTTATTCTTCCTTTTAAGTTTTCCAAGCCTGCAGTCTATTTGGGGATTTTTGCTGAACTGCTCAGAAACATTGCAGCCTTACATACTGAAATCACGAAATACTGCATATCTCTCTCTAGAAAGCAAAATTATTCTGCGGTCTTCCTTTCTTCATGTCTAGACATCCGTGCTAATCTCTTTCTTACAATTCTGCTGTACTTTCCACGTACTCAGCTGTGAGGAAAATATTTTGCACTTAGTTGCATAAAATATGCAGAATTTCCAGACAACTTTCAGCATGGCATCTCAGATTGTTTGGGCTGATGTGTGTGATCTTTTATGAAATCAGATATTTTCCTCTGGAGGGGCTTTGCTTAGTAAACCAATGGTAAATCTGAAATAAAAGTGTGACTGATGTGGTTCCTTAACGCCCAGCTTCTTAAGCAAATGCTGTTGAATCCAGCTCCCAGTAAACAAGCTAAACTGCTTGTTCCACTAGAAATATATTTTACTAAGAATCTTTGCAGATTATTCTTTATGCAAAGGAGTAAAAAATAAAAATAATGTCTCAAGTGGCGATTTTGAGCAGAATGAACCAAAGGTTTAATAAATTAAAACATGAGCTGGATCACTGTTTGCCCTTATGGTTCCATTTTTCTTAAATATTAATATTCTTTTCTATCTCTTTGTACATAAATAATCCTTTATGAGAATAACAATGAAATATAGGCAATCCACATCAAATGGATGTGAACTTTTGATGTAATTATCAAAGGTCTGTTGGATTCTGTTTAATTGTAATTATTTTGGAGTCTAACCAATTCTAACAAATTCAAGTCTCACGTGGATTCCTAAATTCCAAACATTACAACCCCCCTTGCATGAAGGATTTTGGCTTAATTTGGCCCATTATAAAGGTACTGGTTATTCATAAAATTATATTGAAGCTCAGATTTTGAAAACTAACAAGGTGAGGATTTACTTCATCTTGGAGCAATGAATTAATTCACCTATGCACTAATTGGAACGCCTAGAAAGGCTTTTGAGTCTGTGTTTTGGTGGGCTTTTTTCAAGGTGAGCTGGTGGGCAAATACTTGAACATTTTTAAAGAATATTCTGACCTGAAATCCTGCCTGATCTACAAAATCTGAACCCAAGCAGATACACAACACTTTGGTGACTTTCATGACACGGTGTCATGACTTTCACTGTCCTGGAGATACTGGCTCTTGTAAATAAGAGGATTATTGCATACCCATTTGCAACACATTCCGATGCACCTTTACTGATTCTACTCCTTTTTTCTTGAGGAGCACCAAGTCCCATTTGGACAGAAAAAACCAACACAAAATTAAATAAACTAAGATTATCAGACTGAGAGGGGCAGCTGAGTTCTGCTAAGAGATTATAAATTAGCTTTTTTTCCCCACCTCTGGACCTTTAACAAAGAAGGAAGGCCCAGCCAGGCAGTGGGGGTGATTTCTAGCCTGTGAAGATAGAAAATACCACTATTACCATTTAATCTCTCAACAGATGACCTACATTGTTTGTTTCCTCTGGAAGGTCTTCAGAGAGAGGGAGGCCAATGCCCCAGAGCCAATGCACCTGTGCCTCTACAGTGGCTGCCAGCCCTCCTGTCCACCCCAGTTGCTGTGGGGTGAGGATGAGGGGGTCGCCACAGGAAGGGAAAGGGCTAGTTTTCTTAGTCATCTAAGGGATGAGGAATGGACTTAAGGGTGATGGAAAGTAGTGGGTTGAAGCCAGGAGCTGCATTTCAGCAGTGCCAACTTTCCTGTCTCTTTGCACCCTCTTTAATGTCCTCTTCTCAGATGTGCTCTGGCCCCCCATATCTCCCCATATGCTCCAAACAAAACCCCCAGCCTTATTCTTCACTCTTTTCTCCAGGGCTTTCTCTGGCACCACTTTCACATCATACAACTCCATGTCTATTTGCCCAATGTGAAAGATCAGAGTTTTCCTCATCCTCCATTTGAGATGAGAATATGCACAGGTTCTTTTGTCTGGGGCCATGGGCTGGCAAGCTGCTCTGCAACACTTTTGTTCCCTGTTTGTGGCATTTGGACGTTTCCAAACTCCTGCACTAAATTCAAGTCACCTACCCAGGCAATTCAGCACAGTCTGAGGTAACTCCTGATTGCTTTTCCCAGCACCAACTTTGTGTCCCTTGAAAACTGTGCCCATGGTTCAGATTGTTTTCAAAGAAGAATTTTAAATGGTTTAGGACCAAGACTCTTGCTGTGTCTTGTTAGTAATGGCCCAGCTAATTAATGCCTTTCCATTAATGCATACATTTTGAGAGCTCTCAGTCAAGAAGCTTTTAAACCATGTAATGTGTGCTCTATTAATTATATATAATGCAGGATTTTAAAACACAATGTCATGTACAGTATGTCAAATGCCTTGGAGAAATTTAATTACACTGTAACAACACAGCTACCTTTACCAACCAGACCTGTAATCTTGTACAAAAAATTTCAAGAAGATAATTTGACAAGAGCTGCTTTCTGTGAAACTGTGTTGAATGATACAGCTTTATTTTTAGCATGTAATTCCCTGCTGATAGAGTGCTGAATTTGTCTGGTTTTCTTTTTCTTCTTTACCCTAAGATTAGTATCTTGATACCTGATCTATGATTTCCGGGGCCATTTTCTTTAAATGCTACAATCACTTTGGCAAGTCAGCAGTTCTTTGAAATATCCTTTCTTTCCCAAAGACTCAATAAAGAAAATTAGCTCTAGTGGTCCAGAGAGCTTCTTGACTAATGCTTTTAAATTTCTCACGTGAGAAGTATGAGGGTTTCAAGGTTTGAAATATTCTGTTTTAGCAGAATGTATTAACTATTCAGGTGGGCTTAATATTGGCTGTCATTTCCTTTAATCTTTTATTCCAGTTACTAGTTAATTTCATTTCTTTAAAAAAATCTGCTGGCCAATACTGCCAGTCATTTATTTCTGAAAGGAAGAAATACACATTTCAATACCTCAGTGGGATTTCAAAGCAGACACATGGCTAATACTCAGTTCTCGTTCTGACAGAGTGTGGGAGACCCTCAGTGTGAAGCCAGAACATCAGGTGAGCAAAGAACTACATGAACTTGCAGATGCGAGTTCATCTCTACCTGAGCCCATTAGGTAGATGCGTGACTCATCTTTGGTAGGCATACCAAGATAGTCTTGAGGGAGTGGTTTAATGAGCAGGATGATGAATATGTATGTATGCTAGTTTTCTATCTGCCTTTCACTTCTACCCTTTGCTCATCTTTCTGACCTGTCATGACACTTAGCAAATCCTATCATGCCAAGAAATATTTTGGTTTCCTTTCTAACAGGCAATGATGGAAGCTTTGAGGCCTAAGAAGGACTATGGGTCTTCCCTCAGCAAGCCTTGCACTATAGTGATACACCTCAAAAAGAAAGTATTGCCTGTGGTGAACACCAAGGTACTTCTGAAGAACAGCCTGCATTAGGCAATCCCACAGCTTTTCTTCTATCTCGTGGTTTACCAAACATGACAACAGGTGTGGGTGACTTGTTGCTTTGTTCCTTGTTTGTTTTCATCTGAGATGTTCACACATTTGGAAGAGGCCGTTGTCCTGGTCTCTGAAAACTCTTGAAAATGTGCACCCTGGAGTCTGAAAACCACAGAAGTGGGGATTCCTTTGTCTGCAAAATCCAATTATTGCACAAACCTGGCAATTTTCTGGGACTTAGATCTTCAGACTTTGGGTCTGACACAACTGTGAAGTTCTAAACAATGAGTTCAGGATTATTTCAGATAATATTTTCAGAAAACCAGGAGCAGAAACTTTACACTGTGCTGCATTTCAGTTTCTCTCCATCACCAGCCCCAGGCACAGGTATGTGCTGCATAAACCTGTGGTGGGAACTAGGGTAGCAGTTCTTAGCAATAAAGCTGCTGTTTATAGGTCAGCCTGAAGTCCAGAACCAAAATATTTTGCTGTATTGTTATTGCAATGCTGAACTGTTCATTGTGATGATCATAGAATCATAGGATTGTTAGGGTTGGAAGGGACCTCAAGGATCTTCTAGTTCCAACCCCCCTGCCATGGGCAGGGACCTCTCACACTAGATCAGGTTGCTCAGAGCCACTGAGGATCTTGGAGGTCTTTTCCAGCCTGTGATTCTGTGATTCATTTAATTTTTTTCTGTGATTTCATCTAATTTTTGATGGAGATGAATTTAAGACTGATATGCTTTATTTCCTTTTTTTTTTCTTTAGCACAAGTTGTTGGTAAGGACATTCAGTGAGTGCTTAATTACAGTTAACAGCTCCAATAAAATCCAGACATTGATAGCTAGACCTCTATCCATTGTTTTTCAGCACACAATTCCTCTATGAAAACATACTGTATAAAAACAAATAAAATAAAGGGACAGTCATGTCAAACTGTGAGTTAATTAGCCTGCAAAATGAACACCATTTGGGAAAAAACAGAATAGGATAGGATAGGATAGGATAGGATAGGATAGGATAGGATAGGATAGGATAGGATAGGATAGGATAGGATAGGATAGGATAGGAGAGGAGAGGAGAGGAGAGGAGAGGAGAGGAGAGGAGAGGAGAGGATAGGATAGAATAGAATAGAATAGAATAGAATAGAATAGAATAGACCAGGTTGGAAGAGACCCTCAAGATTATCGTGTCCAACCCATCATCCAACACCATCTAATCACTAAACCACGGCACCAAGTGCCCCATCAAGTGTAGCTACAAATCTCCCTGTCACTATTCTCTACAGTGCAGGGGTTATTTGTTTTCTTTATTGAATCATGTCTTTGACTGCAGCTCAAAAGCCAATATTCTGCTGTCAAATGCAAGCTTGCATGTGAGGAATAGGTAAGGATCTTAACTAGGAAGCTTAGTGAAAAGGGAATTGAATTTGCTTCTAATTCACTAAGCACACATGTTTACATGACCTTTAAAAAGGGAATTAAAGCAGTTTGATCATGAGCTTTAGGCAATCTGACTTATCAAGGCAATTGAATCAAGAGACTCAGGTACTTCTTACAGAAAAGGTGAACCGGAAGAGAATTGTTTTAATTTAAATATCATTTCATATCAAATTCATAGCTGTATTAGCACGATGAAATCAATCTAGAGGCACTGCAAATGACTGGTCAGAAACTTCCAGGGGACCAGCAAACAGTCTCAGGCTGTCAGTTCAGCTGGATGCCTTCTTGCTATGAAACAGAACAGGAAGAGCATTCTGGAGATATGGTATCTGGAGGTGGCAAAAAAAGAGGCCCACCTTTGGGAAAGGCAAACTATATCATATACAGAAATACAAAATATTTGGTAATGATGTTCCTGCCCAGAGATATCTAGGCCAATACCTAATGTTTACCAAGGTACAATGTGTTATAACATTTAATTCCCAGAAGAGCACAAAGACTTGTTTAAATTATGTAGGAACATTCAATTTCTAGATTCTTTTAATGCTAAACTTTCTTTAAACGCTAAACTTTCTTTAAACAACAACTATATGAACACACAATTTCTGTTATGCAGCCTGTTCCATGTCTAAGAGCCAAGCATCTCTGTCTCCATGTGAGCACTGCATGCTCCTATGGATCTAGAGCACTGGGCTTGGAAATGCACAAATACTTCATAAAAGCCAGAAGGATACTGGAGTTTCATATTTGCTCTCTAAATGCTCAACAGCACACTTTACACAAGCATGTCAAAACTTTGTCTCTCCTCAGCCCATGTGTACAGAAGGTGTGTGTGTCAGTATGCCTTACATATCCAAGGATAGTAGTTTACTTACCAAGGGGAAAGAGATTGTGGTAAAAATTGAATGTATACACAGAGGCCACAAAGCCACAAGCGTGTTCTGCCTGTGTTTCAGACTTATTGGGAGCTTGGATTGTGTGTGGCTCTGGTTAGTGTGGTGCTAAACTCACCTAACAGACATTATCCATTGCCTTATTAGTCAAGCCTTAGACTAATCTACCCACTAACACAACCATTTTGTGTGCTTAATTTGGGAGTACCAGCAGAACTGCTCACAGCTACCTGCAAAAGTGGCTGCTATTTTCTGAAAGCTTTAGTAATTTATTTACCATTTGTAATCCTGCTAATTATAACTACATGGGATAGTCTACTTTTGAATTCTGCATTCCAGGTTGTAACAGTACCGAATGAAAAATAGTGTGCCAAAGTGTTGCACATCTCTATAGCGCACAGTTTTGATGAAGCTGGGCACAGTCTGGGGACTGATTATATCTCTATTATTGCCTAGTAGATTGAAGAAATCAAATGATCTAAGTACCTGGGTTTGAATGCAGTCTAGGTAACAACATGAATGTTGCTGCCAGACAGTATACAGCCCTGCAGTGGGCGGGGGGCACAGTGGAAAGGTACTGCAGATATCCCTATTTCTCCATTCTGCATTATAGCTGAAAGGTCTAATAAGGATCTAATACGTGTCTAGCTCTCAGTAATGGGAATTTGTGGTTGATGGATCATGATTAAAGTACACTTTAATGTTTCTGTAACTTTTTAAATGGAAAATGTTGATGTTTTTGTTGGGGGAAAAAAAAGTCCATGATAGCATCAGAGGAGATATCATCTTGTCTAAGAGTCAAACTGTAAGAGAAGAATGGAAATGTGAAGTCTTAAGCCACTGGTTTAGCTGCTTTTCAGAATCCAAACATTTATGTTCTTATTACAGATTTGAAATTTTCCACTGATGATGTCAGTGACTCTTCTTTTCCATGATACATATTGCATTTTGGTGAAAATTGCATTTTCCAAACTCCTATATAACTACACCTAAAACCTTTTCATGTCAGTACTTCACTGGGTCTCTGATCACTTTTATCTGCTAATTTCTGCTACAGGACCCCCTGACATGTTCCACAACAGTTTCATTTCAATGTATCAGTACTCATCTGAAACTTAAAGGAAGTTTTTGACTTGTTTAAAAACTTTTTTTCATTAACTAAGGCATATATTTGAAGGATGGGTTTCAGGTTTGGCCCTCCCCAAATGTTTAGAAATAGTTGCTAAATTTATAGTACATGCATGACAGGGACAAGCAGCATTCTGAATAAGTGAAAAGCAGAACTGCTAACTTCTTAGCTTTATTTATTTTCTTCCCTATTAAGTACTTTACAACCCTGACCTTTTACAACCAAATTTCATCATTCAGAATAACCTGAAATTGATGTCTTCACTGGGTCACAAACACATGCTGTTTCTGTACTCATTCAGTGGTTATTTGCTTTGCATAACTCAGGAAGCCACACTATCAGGATCAGAGCCTTTCTTAAAAAGAAATCTATTAGAAATTATTACAGTGATGATGGGGCCCAAATATCTGTTTCTGGTGGGGTTGTTTTTGGTTTTGGTTTGGGTTGGTTTTTCTTTTGTTGTAAATAGTTTACAATTCTTCAGCATTCAAGAGCCTTATCAAGCTGTTCTCTTCCCAGCTGGTTTATTGAACTCTGTACTCCTGCAGAAAACAGTTGGGACTACATGCTCTGCTATGGATCTCAGCCTACTTAGAAGGGGAACAGAAAGTCACACATTCACTCTCCTCCTGTCCTTTATATGACAGATCATGTGTGCATTGCTCAACACCAGTCTTCAGCCTTCCCCAAGACCTTTGTCAAACAGCTAGAATCCTTCATAGAAGAGGAAGAATGAAAGATTTCCAACTCCTTTTACTCTGAAACTTGGCTCACTTTTTTTCCTCTTCATTTCCCAGCAGTCATGGGGATTTTTATCTGCAACTTTTAGGGCTTGCAGATATTCTAGACTCCACTAGAAGGGAAGTTTTTCTACAGCAGTGTCCCCTGCAAGGACAAGATATCTTCACTATCACATCTGGGAAGAGCCACACTTCCCAAACAGCGGCTAACCTCTTATAACCAGTCCCCAAATGAGTTGGCCCTGTCAGTTTCATACATAGCAAATATGCATTCAAGGGTCTGTAATGGATTTCCATCTCCTGTTTTGTTGGATTTTCATTTATGGAGTACCAAACCCTGGCATAAATCCTGGACAAGCTTCCAATCACTTGAATTTACTCTGATTTACTGTAATGTCTGATGCAGGATGTTCAGTCTTTTCCCTCAAGCTATCTCATCTTGGAGAACCACTCATTTTTTCTCTGATTCAGTGATGATAAAACTCAATCCATCTATCAAGATGAGTCAGGAGGCTAAGTTTGCTCACACCCCTCTCCCCACACACACACACAACATTAAAATGCCAACAGGCTGCATGTTGAACATATGTGCAGAACAGCTATGATAAGTCAGAACAATCGTTAACTTATTCACAGTGCATTTCAAGTACATCTTGTACATGAGTTTCCAAAATTATTTTAATAACAATCATCCACACAGTTGAAGATAGTTGGATCTCTTCCTGAAGGCACATTCCCACAGTAATATCCATGGCACATCCATTACAGTCAGTGCTGTTAGCTCTCATTAGCTAGGACAAACAAGGCAGTGAGTCACAACCTCCCTGAATAAAGGATCCCATTGTTTAAAACTGATAAACCAAAGATTCTGCTCTGTTCTGGTGTAAACCTGACATTGATTTAAGTTTTCTAGGATGTCATAAAGGCAGCCTTTGAAGGGTCATGGATGTCAGCCCGGGGTGTCAGGGAAAGAAATCTCTTACAAAGATGCAAACATAAATGATTTGGCTTCACTCCTTGTTGGGAGAACCTATTATTTTTGCTGCAACTATTTTTCCAAACTCCTTTAAGAAAACTAGGCTTAAACTATATAGATTGTACCAAATGTTTCCAAAGTTTACCCAGTAAAATAGTTGCATGTTTAGACATTTTTCATGTAGCAGTTTATTTCTGGTAGGTGGCAATTCAGTCTGCTGAAGTGTATCTAATTTACTCTACTATGAGAAAGTGTTCCTCCTCTTGTGCTTTGGCTCTTGTTTTGTTGTTAAGTTTTGTAAAATCTTAGCAGTAATGGTGAAAGCCAAACACAGAAATATTTTTACCTGCACTTTGCCAATAACATCAAAAGAGGTGCTATTATCTCAACAGCAATTTGGACTGGTTATCAAATGATAATCTTGGAATAAGTGAGTATGATTTGTGATGGTACTTATCTTCTGTAGGTGTGGTTGGCATTTATTAAATATTTTTTTTCTGCTGGATAGCATGCCAAAGACTTCAGGCAATAAGTAATTATTCCATGTAAAATATTTATTCTCTGCCAGTCATATGTCTTTCTCAAAGATTTGACTTTGCAGCAAGCATTTAAAACCATGTAAAATCTTAAACAGAGGGGCAGAATGAAAACTAATGGAAGCAGCTACAAGAGAAATGTGTCTTGCATGTGCTCAGTAGCTCTTGTGAGTACAGAGCAGCTGTAATTATTTCTTGCATTTATTTGGGATTTTGGATTAGATCATCCAACACTAGACATTCAGTTTGTGTTCCTGCCACAGAACCTGTGACCCAGCTAGGAACCCACTCAGGTTTCTAATGAAGATTTTTATGGTTTAAACAAGCAAAATGAAACTTCTTTTCTTTAACTTTCTGGTATATGTTTTATGTTATTCCCTTCCTGAAATTGTTTTCTGTGTGAGAAGGGAAAGCTCCAGAATACATGCACAATATCAAACCAGATTGACCACAGCAGTTCCTAGCAGATGTTCTGTTGCTGAACCATAACTAAGGCCCTGAGCTCCTCTGCAGTCACAACAGCTCACTCTGCACAGGAATGTGTGCTGTACACCATCATGTAACAGAAAGACTAAACTGAACACATTGGAATAAATTGCACTAGTCTGAACTTGCACTAATTTATTTAAAGCTTTATTTCTCAAATCTAATGCTAAGAACTGAACTCATAACCTAAAACTTACTTCACCCTTCCAAAATCATGCAAAAGACACAATGAACAAAGCAAATAGGGTAATAAATGTACATGCACAGTCTGTGTTATCTGTGTTACAAAAGAAGGAAAAAAAAAAAACCACTTCAACATTTGCATTTCTACATCATTTACATCTTCTTTTCCTGCCTCTGATTTCAGCACCTAGATACAAAGCTGACTTGGTTTTTTTTCCCCTCTGATTCCTTGAAAGAGTAAGCAGCCTGCTGCATTGGTGCTTGCCTGCAGGACTAGCAGGTGATTGTACTTCGCAGAGGTTTCAGGGCACATCTCCCTCTTGAGAAATGTCGAAGGTCACAAACCTCTCCTCAAAAATCAGATGGAGAAGTTTCCAGGGGTGAAATTAATTTCTGAAAGAGACAAACTGTAAAGTAAACCACAGTTGCAGTAGTAGCAGACATTCCTCTTACTATGGTGTCTTTTTGGTATGCTATTCTCATTAAAGAAGTGCATCTATAACCTCTTTCTATTTATTTAAATTTTCCATCAGGGAGCAACTTGCTGTTAATTTCAGTGTAATTTTGTCTATTTCATGTGTTAACTCTGACATATGCTGGTGTGTCAGGCAATTCAGATCCCTGGACATAACTTCAATGGTTTTTTTGTATCCTCTGAGGTGATTATGAAGTGACATGCACCAACAATAAAATCTTTAGATCATTAGAAGCCAATCCCTGTCCTTATTGCACAGCTAATCTTGCTAAACATTTATTATGCTATTAGATTTCGTCAAAGTTTTTCTTCCAATGATGGAAACCACTCTGCATAAGCAGTTCCCATTCGTAATAACATAGTGATACCAATTAGTTACCAAATGTTCTTTTACTTTGTAAACACAGCCACACTGTTAGAAATTTCACCTTTAGCTTTTTCACTTTCTTAAATGGCTAGTTAATGTTGTTGGAAAGCACCCAGCTAAAACAGCACCTCAGTCTCGCAGTAACCTTGCCCATTCTTGGATCTCTTTATAAGATCCATCTTTAGATACTTTTCTACAGGCCAGTGTCAGGCACTTCACAAGGTGGGTGAAAAAACATGGAAAAGGTAAATATGTGGCACTTGTTCTCAGTATTCAACCTACAGAGAAGAGGTTCCTGTGAGAATAGTTGTAGCATCTAATGTAGCTTCTAAAAAATGCCGCTGTTGGAACCTACTGGTAAGTCTAGATCTTCCTAGCTTACCAATATATATTATCAATATATGAACACTGAATTATACTTAAAAGATATAAGAAGGGAATGATCCCTGCTGATTTAATGATATTAAATTAATGGAATGTGTTATGAAACTTTGTAGCTATTGGAGTCTGAAGGTTGTGTCCATCTACAGAAAGCAATGGAGGTTTTCTTCCCAGAAAAAAACCAAACCAAAACAGAACAGAACAGAACAAACCAAAACAAACCAAAACAAACCAAAACAAACCCACAACTGAACCCTGAAAGGAAATACAGTGAGAGAGGTGGATGGGACTAGGTCAGACTGCATCCTTGGGCTTGTTAGAGGGATTGTCTGTTATCTTGGTGCTGGGCATGTGTAAACAAAAATATTTAATTCTTGACCTTACTGCTTTGATATTACAGATCTGAACACTTTCTATCTGCTGCTGAATTTCAGCCTTGTAGTTTCCAACAACTTAAGCTACCCAAGATACTGCTGCCTCAGACCCGTTTTTGTACATAGAAAAGTAGCAGGCCTGTACTTGCTCAGGAACATAAAGGACCTCCTGGATTTGTTTTTACTAGGAGGGCATTCAGAATTTCTGTCAGCATATGTGACTTAACCATCATGTGAATGTCACTGCTGTATAATTCTACAAGGAAATGACACTTTCACAGATCAATCTGTATCTGATTTGGCCTGAAACCCTCCTATTATCTCTCACTTCTGATCGCTTGACTGTGGAAACACTTCTGGGCTCCAAACATTTTGAAAGGGATTGCAGATGAACACAAAAAGCAATATTCAAAGTGGAAAGTTTCAGCTTGACTTTTAGAAGTGTTTGGCAAGGGACATTCAGTGAGTTAGAAGGGTTGGGAGCTCCAGACGGAAGGAACAGGGTATGCAAATATTCAATTAGCAGGAGTATGAGGGTGAGACTTTGGAAGAAACAGAACAATCTAGAGATGAATCTCTGGGAGAATTGGCAGGAATGTAGGTGACAAGGAAGTCTTATAAATCATGTCATGAAAAAAAGCATGGAATGTTTGATAGCAAGGAACGAAATGTCATATAAAAACAGTGCAGCACATTACCCAATTAGAAGCAACTGCAATGAGAACATTTCAGAGTAATGCAGGGATTGGCTTACTTCTAGGCAAGAGTCCAGCTCACACACTTTAGAATGGCTACCGTGGAAGCAAAGTGTGTATAGGAAAGTAGGCGTGAAGATGATTAAAATAACCAGGCCTGCTCATGATTGCATGGGATGAAGACAGTATAATTAACTTGGCTAAAGGAGTGTCTTATCCTTGCGATATATGTAAACTGATAAGAAGCTAAACAAGTGGAGGCAACCGAAAACTGAATGAGATGGAACACAGACTTCAGAACAGCTCCAAGAAACTTGCCTCATTTTGAGCTGTAAAACATGTCCATTTGATCTGCAACATGGAAAGATCACTCAGCTTGGTCTCCATCCGGAAGCAATTCACATTATAGTGACATTTGGGTCCAAGAAGGACTTTCATAAGGTAACTTTATCTGTGCTCAGAGCCAACTCAAGAGTAGTTTGCAGCAGATTACCATGGAGCATTTGGAAATATTTTCTTGCAAGAAATGATTTTCCAGAAAACAGATAGACAGGATGGAGACAGTGGTTAGAGGGGTAAAAAGAAGGAAAGACTATATGCAGATCTTACTATCTGAACAGAAGAGAAAGTTCAACATTGATCCACCACTATCATTTTTAGAAAAGTTATTGATGATTAGAAGGACACTACAAAATAAAGAATAAAGACAATTGCCAAGGTTTCAAGGAAGAGCTAAGGAAAAAACTGTTTAGGACACCTTGAATAAATTTGTGTTCAGCCAAATAAAAGAATTTGTGGCGAAAGGAACTGATTTTTGCTTTGTATTTTCTGTCTAAAATGCACAGAAACACCCGCTACCAAACCACAAAGAAACAAATAAAACCAGAAGAGTTTCTTATACACTGGGCAACAACTTTCATGTGATCTGGAATGCAATTTTTGCTCTAATCAATTGAGCAAACATTAATGAAACTAGACTTTCAAAGAAAGTCCAGTAGGAAATCAGCTGGCCCTCTACACAATGCACACACCAGATGAGTCCTGAGTTATGAAAACCTGGCTGTGGTAGCATGATTTTAATCATTCTTACCATGGTTCATATTGATGCCTTGAATGTGTATCTGATCAAATCTTTACAACAGAAACAGTCCAGCTGAGCATCATGTCTATAAAAATGCCTATAGAAGCAATGTATTTTGGTGCCCTTATATATGCAGTTAGAACTACCAGTTAGCAGTAATCTAAATTTCAAAACCCTATTGTTTTTTGAAAACAATTTCAGTTCTTTGAATGATTACTTAACAGAGGATGAAAGAGTTAGGAGTGACTTTATTTTTGTGCAGAGACATTAGATTGTGCTTCCTATTTTTGTTCCCATGATTGGCTATTTATTTCCTTTAATTACATATTTGATGATATCTTTTCATAAGGCTTATATCCAGTGCAACACTGACATACCAGGCTGAGAAAGTGAAGTGTTTCTTCTTAGACCAAGTCCAAAGTCCAAATCTTAAGTAGCTCTTTAATTTTGTGGCGCAACTCCACTGGTGCTTAGAGGTTTTAACATGGTATACATCAAAATGAAACTACAGGACCTATCTCTCTAAAAGCAATACCTTCACTTTCCGGTTTTAAAACTGAAGGACGGTGTCTTTCCTTAGAATCATGATGCAAAAGAGTTCCAAGCAAACTGGTAACTTTGTTCAGCTAAACTGCTACAGGTACTTTTCAGTAATACTGAAGTGTGCAAGTAGGGAGTTCATACTGCCTGTGGAAGACCGGCACAAACTATTCCAGAGTCCACTCTTTCAACATACCAACTCAAGACACTGCTCATGAGATACCTGGCATAATGAATTATATTGATTTTCAATGCTTGTCAAGCTTTCTGACCACAAAAATCTGTTGTGAGCTCTAAAAAGTAATGTTTCTCTCTTAGACACTCAGGTATATTTCAAGCAAGATTGTGCATCTTCCCTCTTTTGTACACTTTCTGGAAATGAAGCAAGTGGAGGTCAGGATCTTTCCATGGGCTTTGTTTCAGAATTTTTGTGGCAGCTGCTGAATTATTTTGAGCTTTAAATGAGTTGAAGCTGTGAACAAATAAAGCCAAATCTATTGGGAGAAAGAATTTAAACAGGAAACTCTTAATTGTTAGGAACTATTAGAGAATATTTCAGTAGAGGTCCAAAAGCCACAATCAATAAAGAAGGACACCTGGTCTGGTAATAAGCCAAGCTGCCTCAGATAGGAAATGAAAGCTATTCTTAAAAATACATATTTATACAGTATTTGTATACCTATGTGCATTAAATGCACATAAACTAAACAAGATCTAAGAACCAAAATCAGGAAAAAATAAAACAAACAATGAGTAGGTGATTGATAATGAAAGCAGAAGGACAAATGTGAAGTAAATATCCAGGGAGAAGTGCTTTATAATACACAAATAACAATTCACTGTGCTGAATAGAAATGCCATAAACCTGGAACATAGAGAAAAGGATGAGGCAAAGGTATCACATCATTTCACTGCTCAATAAATTGAGTACAAATGAAAAATATGAGGTTTCATACAGACAAATATTCATTTGGCTACTGAATATTTAATATATTAAACATTCACATCAGAATAAAGAACAGAGGCTATGGAAGCATCTTCCTTCTGGGAACAGTACAGATCCTAGAGAAGAAGATTCCAACTCTTGTTTTAACAGTGACACCTGTCATAATTAATAACATTATTAATTGTTACAAGGGAAAGTGCTTCCATTCCCTTATTGCTATATTACTAAGGGATCAGGCATTATTGCAGTTTGAATGAAATCCAAGGCTGGTACTCATAATTTAAAAGAGATATTTATAAATTACAGCAAGTTCTTCAAGTATCTACAGGAATGATTAAAAGTCTGGGGGAAAAGGCAATACTGAAAGAATCAGAACTATCTTTCTTTAGCTGAAAAGTGAAAAGGTGAATGAAAAAAAAGCTATAGTATATGCATTTATAGACACAGCTGGACACATGTGGTGGGTTAACTTCTTTATCCCTAGTTGCCATTCCATCTTCTCTTTTTACTCCAAAGAAAAATACAATATAAGCTGAACTATACTATGAATATTATACACTGATTCAACTACAGAAGTCAGGCTAAAGACAAATACAGTGATTTCTTCCAGTTTTGAGCCTACAGCTGCAACAAAAGTTTTGCCTGGGCTTGAGAATTGTACAGGGAGAAAGGAGAACATCTGATATGTAAGTCTGCAGTGGAAATTCTCAACCAAGAACTGAAGTTATTTATTGCCATCAGCTCTTTTATCTAAAAATGAGCCAGTTCAGCAGTTTGTACACCCACAATGTGAACAAAATGGCTAAAATAAATACAAGTCTGGGAAATCAAATTTTCACCAATTTCCCCCTAAAAATGCTCAATATGAAGAAGTAGGAGAGTGCAGGGTGGGAATGAGCCATGCCAAGGGAGACTGGACTGCTGGCAGTGCTGCTTACTTGTATGATCAAGACAGAGGTAAAAAAAAAACCTTCCGTGGATGTTCTGTTCATAAATGGCTATTGATTAGGAAGAAACTCTCTGCACAGGAACATTCATCTTTTGCCAGAGATCCTCATGAAATTCATATTAGCTGCTTGTAGACACAACCTACAAGCCGAAAATCCTAATTTAAAACATTAAAATATCAATAATAGACAATTTTTACGGTAACAAAACGGGGGCTTTTTAAATTCCCATCTCTATTCTTAAAACATGAGTTCTTTGCAGAAGAAACCATTTGGAGTTACAGCAAGCAATGCCTTTCTCTGTCTTAAAATCCCTCTATATGACTTGCATTACTGCTATAATCAGCTTTTGTACCATTTTTTTTTTCTTCTTTTAGATTTAAAGGATAAAATTAATATTATAACCTTGAGCTCAAGAATAGTATGATTATTCCTGAGAAATATTTGAGTGTCTTTACTTCTCAGCAAGGTCGGTGAGATCTCTGAGTTGGAAACATCTGACGATAAATAAAATCTCTACTCTATAGAAAGTGCCCAAATCTGGAGCAAAAAGTGCATGTTTAGAAGCAAAAATATGTTGGTTTTTAACCAAGATACTGAAACATTTCAATTTACAGACCTGGAAAATTATAATACACAATTCAAAGTGAGTTTAAAACAAACAAACAGAACTAAATATCAAACTTTAATGACCTATTCCCTTTTTATTCAAAGAACACTGCATAGTTGACCATGAGCCAGCAATGTGCTCTTGTGGCCAAGAAGGCCAGTGCCATTCTGGGTGTATTAGAAGGGGTGTGGTCAGTAGGTTGAGAGAGGTTCTCCTCCCTCTCTACTCTTCCTTGGTGAGGCCACATCTGGAATATTGTGTCCTGTTCTGGGCCCCTCAGTTCAGGAAGGACTTCAGGGAACTGATGAAAGAGTACAGCACAGAGCCACAAAAATGATTAAGGGAGTGGAACGTCTTCCT
Source organism: Dryobates pubescens (assembly GCF_014839835.1). Classification (NCBI taxonomy): domain Eukaryota; kingdom Metazoa; phylum Chordata; class Aves; order Piciformes; family Picidae; genus Dryobates; species Dryobates pubescens. The sequence continues at coordinate 12,276,841 of NC_071625.1, read as the reverse complement.
TATGACGGGAGGCTGAGGGAGCTGAGGGCTCTGTAGCTTGGAGAGGAGAAGCCTGAGGGGTGACCTCATTCATGTTTATAAATGTGTAATGGCTGAGTCCCAAGGGGATGGAGCCAGGCTCTGCTCAGTGGTGTCCAATGACGGAACAAGGGGCAATGGGTGGAAGTTGAGGCATATGAAGTTCCATGGAAACAGGAGGAAGAATTATTTTGCTGTGAGGCTGACAGAACACTGGAATAGGCTACCCAGGGGGATTGTGTAGTCTCCCTCTCTGGAGATATTCAAGACCTGTCTGGATGAGTTCCTGTGTGACCTGATATAGGTGATCCTGCTCTGGCAGGGGAGTTGGACTAGATGATCTCTGAAGGTCCCTTCCAGCCCCTAACATTCTGTGATTCTGTAATTCTGTGAGTCAGGAGTTGAGAACCTACCTGATACTGACCTGTGTTTCACTTCTCATGGCTTAGAAAGTCAAGAGACCAGCTAACCTGTAAAATAACAAAATTCAGCAACAGTGCTCCCAGCAAGCAGTCTTCTGGTAAGGATTTGGAGAGTTAGCTGCAAAGAAACTTAGCTGTCTGAAAAGGTTTGAAATCAAAATCAAAATCTATACAGGATCAGAAACTTGTCAAAGGCAATGCATTTTGACAGGCTCACACTTTCTGATGGAAAAGGTTTTCATAAGTTTTTTTTCCTCTCTCTCTCTAATACTGTACTAAATCAACTTTTACATATTCCTCTTATATACTATGCAATCATCTTTCAACAACCAGAATTTTTCCCCAAGACATTCTGGTCCAACTCAGATATTTGTTACCAGGTGCAACTCTTTGTGAAACTACTGAGACAATTCTTCTGGTCCACTGCTTCGATCCATGCTCTTCCTCAGGTGATAACTTAGACATATAATGAACTTAATGAACAGTAAAGCAGCTTACTCCCAATTAAAATTTTTGGGGGGAGTCTAGAAACCCTCTCCATCCTATGATAGATTCATAAGTAGATTGTATGGTATGACACCTCTAATAGCAATACGGTAATAAAACTGAGAAATGTTATGGGTTTGGTTTTTTGTTCTTCTACCTTTCACTTTTGGTGTTATGTTTCTTTGTTAGTAAAAATCAAGAGGCAGAGCTTTACAGAACTATTTTTGTATTAAAATCATACTGAAGAGGATTTCACTGATCCACCACATTATTTGTGGTACTTACCTAGTTTGACATCCTTTCTTCTTTCTTCACCGCTCAGTGCAAATCCAAAAGATAAGTGGCTGACATCATACCTTCTAATAATCTTCCCTTATTTATTACTTAGGACAGACTTTTTGATGAATTAGTCTATAACATGAATCCTTGGAATACACTTGTAATTCAGGCTACAGTGGTTACATTTCTCTTGGATGATTAGATTCTTCCAAGAGAGTCTAGGAGAAAGGAGTACATTTAATGCTAGAGGATATTCTTTCCAGACAGACTTCTAGATAATGTGGTAGCTGGGGAGGAAAATGAAAAATCTGAGAGAAAACCAACAAAAATTTTGAGAAGTCTTGGATGATAATATTTTAGTGTCTTTTTCAAGTATACGAAAAGTTTACTATTTGAAAAAAAAAAAAAAGAATAATGGAAGAAAACTATTTACTCTGTTTCTACTAATTGAAAATCTTGTGAAATGACTTGCATATATAATGAATCAGAAAAACCTGGAAGTGTTTAAGCTCAGCCAGAAAAATACTTGATATTGCCAGTGCCTTACTTGAGTCATACAACATAATCAAAGAGAAATTCAGATGAAAAGACATTCATCTCATGTCTTGAAAATAATACCCATTATCCCATGAACTAGTCTTTAAAGTCAAAGGTGGCATCTTTCTTACTTGGACTGCTGAGATCTACACAACTAGGCAATACTGACAGTAAATACCTGGGTCAAGCTCATTGGTGTTTTCTGTGTCCTTCATTCTACTATGATATACCCCAACAAGGCAAATTCCTCCCTACAAGCAGTAATTCTTTAAAAACTCAATGTTAGGTAGATAGCTACCCTAGAGCTCACTCTGTCATGGATTGTCTAAGCAGGAAAGAGTTATTTCTCCAGGGGGGCAAGTTATGTGGATTCCAGGGAAGCTCATCAATCTTCATCAAAGGGCTATATCTTTCAGAAATCTGGCTAAAAACAAACCTCTTCAAAAACAGATGGCTTGGAATGAGGGTATTAAGTAATTTTTTATTCTCATGATAACATTTGGAAGGCCATCCAGTCCTCAGGAAGAGGTGATGAAGTCATGTATGAATAACAGGAATTGTTACCATATTGTGTAGCATGCAAAACCAGAGTGTTAGGCTGGAGGGTGGGCAATCACACGGGCTTGTTCAAGCTTCTGTCTCCAGTAGTTACATTTCCTTCATGCTACTTGAATGCCATAGAAGTGACTGGTCATGAAAAATACCACCCCAAGGACCTTGAGCAGACACAATCCTGATCAGGGACTGTATGATCCAAAAGGTACTTGTAATCTTCTGTGGAGAAGCAGTAGCAAAAACCTTAAAATTACTGGACAAAGAAGATGTCAGATGAAAATAGGTGATGGCTAAAGCATGTTTCTGTGAATGGGTGAGAAGCAAAGAACATGGACATTATCTGCACATGGAGAGTCCTCTGTGCAAGGTGTTCATGCTTGGGTTGTATGCATTTTCCTTTAACTGACAGCAATCTCATCAAAGAAGTATCTAACCTCATCATTAAGCTTCTCCTCATGAGATATAATGATTATTATTATCAAAAATAATGTTTTTGCAGTAGTACCTTGCTTTCTATATAGTATCCCCCATTCCCAGAGACTCCTTCCCCACCTCTGTACACTGCAACAAAATCAAGGGTACTCAGTACATCTGCCTTTCCCATGGCAGCTGGTGAGTGAGATAATTTTTCTCCCAATGGAGGTGGTACAATCCACTTCATTATTTCACACCTTTCAGATTGGAAAAAGTACCTCAGGAAAATAAGGCTGCTTTAAGTAACCAGACTCCAGATGTCTAGCACCTACATGCAACGCAGGATCATAACCTATACAAGTGCCAAAAGCAGTCAGCAAAAATATCACAAACTGAGTTTGATGCAGAGAAATGCCAGATCTGACAACAATAAACCCGCAAGTAATATATAACCTTATCAGCAGTGAAGCATTCAGTAGAGTCTACATCATCAAGAGCTGGCTGAGTGCAGCTTTAGAAAGAAGACAAGCATTTTAGCAGTTTTGAATCACTGTTAATTTCCCCTTCCTTGTTTGCTATTGGCCTTTCTTTGTCTGGCATGTTTTTTTCTCAGTATATCTGCACTCCCTGCATGTCCCATGCAGGTCCCTGCTATCCTCTCAAAAACTACATCATGGCTTCCTTAGCTGTTATGGTTACCTACCAGTTCAGACAGTTTAACCCCTGTTATTGTGACAGGTAGAGAAGGTTTGGAGCAGAATCCTGTAGGATATAACACTAATCCAATCAGTATTGACCACCCTATCTTGCACGAGGAATGAGGTGTCTCAGGAAATAGCACCAGAAAGGATGCAGGGTTTCCCTGACTATTGGTCATGTTTCTGCCACCTTGGGCACCAATTAGTTCTTTGAGAATACTATCCCTTTTAAAACATAGACTTTGCTATTATTTATACATTTGCCACTTCTTTTCCTTATGCAGCCTTAAGTTTCTGACTTCCTTAGGAAAAACACTGGGTATGGAAGAACTGATTACAAATTCAAGCATCACTAGTATTTCAATCGTGTTAATTGTAATTCTTCTAGTGTAGGCAAGATAAAAACACCCCTCAAAAAACCCCCAATAATTTGAAAAATAGGGTTTACCAGAACAGATGGACAGTTCTTCCTTAGTTACAATATATCTGAGACTCAAAATGCACTAAAATTAGAGCAGAACAAAAGCAAAGCTTTACTAATCATTGAACAATTGACAAATTACCTCCCCAGTGGGTGGACCCGCCTGCAATTCTCACTGCTGTCTTTGAGTTTTACTTTTTGTACCACTTGCTTTAGTGTCCGGTATGTAAGATATCGAGTTTTGTTTTGTCAAAAAACTCCTTTTTGGCAGACATGTCTACATTAATACTGCTAGACACCTCTAGCAACACCTTGAAAGAGCTTGGGTCACTTCTCCTGGACAAAAATTGACCCAGTAACTGTAAGTATGAAGATCCAGTCATACTGAGACCAGGGGGATTCCCCGTTCCAGTAGAAAATGAAATTACATCGGTAATTCTGCAATGTCTCCCTAACCTAGAACTCCAAACAAACCTCACTCAACAACTCCAATTCAGCCTTACACCAGACACTCATCAATAAGACAATCTGTCAGAAGAAATGACCTTGCATGTTTGTGACTGGCTAAAACAACATTACCATTTAATATGTTCTGATGAAAACAAATCATGACATCCAGAGTCCAGCAGGTCCAGAGGAGGGCTACAAAAATGGTCACAGGGCTGCACTATCTCTTCCGTGATGAAAAACTAAGAGAGTTGGGGCTGTTCATCCTGGAGAAGAAATGGCTGTGGGGAAAACCTTATTGCAACCATTCAGTACTTAAAGGAAGCTTATAAAAAAGATGGTGATCATCATTTTATCAGGGCCTGTTGTGATAGGATAAATTGCAATGATTCTAAACTAAACCAGGGTAGATTTATACTAAGTATAAGGAAGAAATTTTTGTCAATAAGGGTAACAAAAGAGTGGAACATGTTGCTCAAAGAGGTAGTAGATGCCCCATCCCTGGAAACCTTCAGTGTCAGGTTGGATGAGGGTCTGAACAATTTGATCTAGTTGAAGACGTCCCTGCTCACTGGAGATGGACTAGATGACCTTTGAAAGGTACTTTTGAACTCAAGCCATTCTATGATTCATTCATCAGTATCATTACAAACCTCAAGAATTGAGGATAACACAAAACTCTTTTAATGTTGAACTACTGAGATGCATCTCTGAGAAAGTTCATTAATAGATGGTTTGGGTTTTTTCTCATGGATAGACATCATATGTATTTCTATGACACATGCTGGCAATGCTGATAAACATTTCTTCAGAATTAGCAATGCCAAAATTCAGAAGACTTGACTTAAAGAAGGGGCGAGCATATGGCAAGTAATAATGGTGGAGGATGAATGGTAAAGGGAAGCAATGAAAGCAGCACCAGGGGAATGAGAAGGAGCAGTGGGTGGAAGTTGAGGCATAGGAAATTTCATGTAAATATGAGGAAAAATTTTGTCACTGTGAGGGTGACAGAGCACTGGAACAGGCTGCCTGGGGAGGTTGTGGAGCCTCCCTCTCTGGAGATATTGAAAACTCACCTGGACGCATTCCTGTGTGGTCTGGTGTAGGTGATCCTGCTCTGGCAGGGGCATTGGACTGGATGATCTTTCGAGATCCCTTCCAGCCCCTGAAATTCTGTGAATGCTGCCTAATTCATCTACGAAACTGGACATGACAGCCAAAACCAACTGCAAGGACTGCACAACAATACAAAACTTTGAGATAAAAATAAATGTTTGGTCTCTCCAGGAAGGACGTGAAATTAGGTGTTATTGCAAGTAATAGGAATATGGTAGAATAACTATTTTCAGTGGAAAATAAACCACAGAGGGAAAAGCTTTAAGTAAATATCAGGGTAGTAAGGTGGAATTGTCTAACATTGTATGACAGTCTATAAAGAAGAGAAGAAGGTGGAGTGCATAATAGTCTGCTCATTTGATCATCCTTTTCAGAAGAGTGATGAAACAGACTCCAGCAGACAATTCTCAGGGGCAAAGTTGTCAAGCTGTTACACAGGAAAGAGAAAGGCACATTCATCCAGAACTTTACCCCTTTCTGGTTAAAGCACTCCCTGGAGCTGAGGGCTGAAATTCCCACGGGCCCAGAAAACTGCAAGATGAGACACTGCTGTCTAAAACTTCTTGGGAGAAAATCCTCAAAGAAAAATAAATATTTTAACCATAAGGAAAACATAAACTGAAATAAGAAGAAAGTTTCTAGTCATCATGTCTTCAAATCAAAAGTAGAGACAAAATGATAGTCTGAATTTTCAGGGTTTTCCTTCTTCTATGCACTCTTCTTGCATTTGCCTCTCTGTTCCCCTGTGAAATATTGATTTTACTGCAGCAGTGAATTTGGTGCTCAAGAAGCAATCAGAATAATGTGGTTGGTTTTCATTCTGAAAATAAAACACTTCAAAAATGACTGCTTCCTAGGGAGCAGAAAGCAGATTCTTTTTCCAAACTTTTACTTTGGATGAAATTTACCCCACAAATTTACTGTTGGACTGAGTAAACGTAGGGAGTATGTGCCATATGAAAAGAGGCTAACTACTATCACTTGATAGTGATAAATTACTTCAGTGTTAGGAGAAATGATTGCAGTAACAGCCATTTCACTTTCTGAGGCATTAACAAAGCAGCTCTTAGAGAGGACTAGCAAAAAAAAGCTTTGGGGTATAATTTACCTAAGTATTTCCTTAGAGATCCTTTCTTCTTCTCTTCAAGCCACATGAAAAATCATAGTGTCACTTAATGCTTTTCTTTTTTAATCTAGAAAATATTTTATTGTAAGCTAGGTAGCATGTGTGCCCAGTAGTGTGCCCAGCTGGCCAGGAAAGCCAGTGGCATCCTGGCCTGTATCAGAAATAGTGTGGCCAGCAGGACAAGGGAGGTTATTCTTCCCCTGTACTCAGCACTTGTCAGGCCACACCTTGAGTACTGTGTCCAGTTCTGGGCCCCTCAATTCAAGACAGATGTTGAGGTGCTAGAAAGTGTCCAGAGAAGGGCCACAAAACTGGTGGGGGGCCTGGAACACAAACCTTCTGAGGAGAGGCTGAGGGAGCTGGGGTTGTTTAGCCTGGAGAAGAGGAGGCTCAGGGGAGACCTCATTGCTGTCTACAACTACCTGAAGGGAGATTCTAGCCAGGTGGGGGTTGGTCTGTTCTCCCAGGTGGCCATCAACTGAACAAGGGGATACAGCCTCAAGTTGTGCCAGGGGAGGTTCAGGCTGGATGAGGAAAAAGTTCTTCACAGAGAGAGTGATTTGCCATCGGAATGTGCTGCCCAGGGAGGTAGTGGAATTGCTGTCCGTGGAGATCTTCAGGAAAAGCCTGGATGAGGCACTTAGTGCCATGGTCTAGTTGATTGGATAGGGCTGAGTGATAGGTTGGACTGGATGATCTTGAAGGTCTCTTCCATCCTGGTTGATTCTATGATTCTATGATTCTATGTAATACATAATGTGATTTGTTTCACATAGTAGTGAATATTCTGTTCTTTTCAAATTGCAGAGACTCATTACCATGAAGATAATGAAATGTAAGCAGCTAGACCAGACTCCAAAACTGATAGATCCATATTCTCTCCTGTTCTAGAGTCAACAGGAATTTTCTCAGCAACATCAGCAAGAAGCAGATAGTTGGTGATCAGATTTTCCACGAGATTAGATGACTGGTTCAGTGAGAATGAACCTGTTCTGAAAGCAGAGCTCAGAGAACATGTCAGCAAAAGTAGAAATTTTAGAGGGGAGGGAATTTCCTTTGTCTCCAGCATAGAAAGTATTATCATAATTCCTCAAGTGCACACTATCTAAGATACCTGTGAGTTATTTATTAATAGTTTAAGAAGTTACTTGGCATCCAGCATCAAATATAATACTTGAAAAGGGCTGACAGCAGAATACATTTGTTAACTAGAGACATGCCTAAACTTTGCCAAGAGAAATACTGACTAAAGGTGCACTCACTGAAGGAGAGTGTGTCTTTTTTAAGTTGAAGTCCTGTTTATAAAGTTTCCTTTTTCACCTTGTCATATTTCTCTACATTTAGATTGATAATAGCAGCAATGAGAAGAAGGTAAATTGGACTGAAGAATTTTCCCTATTGCGACATTCAAAGCTTATCTTTTTTCTTCAGCGTTTCCTTCACCAACCTTGTGATACCCTAAACATTGGTTTGTTTATATTTTGTTCACTTTTCTTTAGTTTAATGAGGTGATAAATAAATGAGCTTCTCAAGGAATGAGGGATTGTTAGTGCTAGAAACTGAAGTTCTCTGTTAATTCATAGGCCAGGCACCGTGCAAATACGTCTGTCAGTAATCATGCAGTTGGCCTGAGGGAACAAGACTGTTAAGTGCTGGTTATTAATGCAACTTATTGCTGCTTCAAGGCTGAGACCCTTTCCTGAGCTGAGATGGTCAAAGCTATCTACCCATGGAATCCAGACAGGCAAAACTAAGATAAGGATTGACAAGTAGAGTGTTCTGTCACAAGCCTCATGTACTCCTCTCTTCTAACATATTTTCCATATGAAATAAAATAAAAACAAAAAAAAGGGTGAAATCTGATATCTCTGACATAGTAATTCATATAAAACTTGTGGTATGGTAAAATTGCTCAAGCAGAGCAGTCTCTGGAGCACCCTCAGCAGAGGCATGCTGTACTGCTATTTAGCTGCTCTTTCTTTGGCCGACTCTCAGACAGACGGCTTCTCAATCAACCTGTAGGCTGTTTATCTGGGCACACTTGGTAGGGAATTAATCTACCTGGCATGCTTCAACATGTAGGGTCCCATGTGCTCTGAAGGGTACTCTCCAGCATGTCTGAGCCCATGCTTAGAAGATCACTGTCTAGTCTTGATGATGGTTTTGACTCCTGGAACACCCATCAAACAGCAACACAGATAGTCTCTTGGAGTCCATCACTGCTGAAGAGCCTTGGAAGTATTCCTGCTGACAGCCTAGCAGATAGAATCATGGAATCATAGAATATCTCAAGTTGGAAGGGGCCCATAGCGATCATTGAGTCCAACTCCCTCTCTCCTTGCAGGGCTGATCAAGAAGCTTGAGACTTTTGTGTGAGTCAGTGCAAGTATCAAGACCTATTATATATAATATGACAAAGAAGAACAACACAGGAAGTTTCAAAAGATTTATCCTGGCTTTTAGATACTGGGAAAAAGCCTTAAAAACTTCTGAAGCAGAACCACTGATGTCAAAGGTTCAATATTTTCAAATTACACTCTCATATATCAAATAGTTTATTTATTTTAGTTTTTAAAGTAATTTTTGCAAGTCTACTGACAGTGGATTGTATTTCACTTTTAACTGCTCTTCTGTTGGTGAAGAAAAGAGATCCATATCAGGAGGAATTCTGCATATGTACACACACATAAAAATCTTCTCTGCACATCGCTGTAAACATTTTTTGTTTCTTCCCTAATACTTAACAGTCATTGTAGCTGCATGTGAAACTGATATCTAAGTATTGATGAAAGCTTCTCTTGCTTTATTTTACATTTTAAAATAAAATAAAAAATATATGCATTTGAGCAACAGCAGCCACCTGGATATTTTTGCAAGAAATGGAATAGACATGCTCCTTAGGATATTGAAAGGCATTACAGGGGAGAAAGGGAGATAAAATCCTATTTATATTTTATAATGTAAAATTGTAACCCTTTCAGTTCTGGTGGTTTGTTGTTTAGGTTTTCTTAGCACTATAACTGGCAGTAGCAATTCTCTGCTAATCAGATGTCGTTGTTTTAGTGTTCTATTTTACCAGGACATTCTTGTATTAAAAATGATAAAAGATGCCAGTCAGTTTTGAGTGTGGCGCAATTATTTTTATGGCTGATAAACTGAATGCATAACTCCCTGTGTGCAACATAGGCAGAGCAGGTTTGAACAGTCCTTGGTCTACTTTTGATTTGCATGCCTACACAAAGATAGGCAACTCTTGAAAACTACAGTGTAAGTGAACAATAAAATGATTGGGTTAGAAGCAATCCTGCCGAACATTTTTGCTAGCTTCCACGTAACATTGCAGTTGCAAAAACTTATACAGACATTAGTTCAAAGCCACTGAAATAAAGCTATTAAGGTTTCCTTTGAAAGATAAACTGATGGGATTGCAAAGATTTTTCAACAGATATCAAAAAGAGGGTGTGCTACAATTGGTCTTGACGTCATTAAAAGCAATGTGGACAGATAACTTTTAGTTGCCACCTAAATCACTGAAAATAACGATAACGAATCCTTGAATGACATGAGGTAACATCTCCTCTCCTAAACTGGGATAATCCTACAGACCCTCAAGAAAAACCCAGGGTAAAGGTAAGGAAGAAACAGTTTTAGGGCAAGATCCCTTAATTATACACAGATGTTTACAAAGGAATGTAGCTAGATCATCTGCATGGCAGAGAAAAGCAGGGATTTTATTCCTCTGTCTGTTATCAATTAAATCATCAAAACAAAATTATCATTCAAATTACAATGTATCATTTCACTTTTAGAATGTATGGGGAGGAGGCAATCTATGAAGTAGAAATCTGCTAACCATCAAAGCAACAAAGAAACATTAAAGTTCAATGGACAGTTTGTTCATGCATGTTTCAATCTAGTGCTTCTTTTTTTCTTTCCTTCTTTTTTAAATGGAAACCATGTTCACGTGGTCAAAATAACGCTTGCGTCAAAGAAGCCTTTGAGGTTCAATCCAGAGAGACAGTCAAGGGTTTTTTTCTCTTTCTTTGTTTGTTTGGGGGTTTTTGTCTGTTTGTTTGGATGTTTGGGGTTGGGGTTTTTTTTCTCAAAACCCCAAGATGTGTCTAAGAGGTGAATATGATCCCTGGAGATCCCAAGGTGGCACTGCTAGAGTTTCTCTGTGGGAAAATATCTGCCGTGAGGCAAATTTGGCATACACATATAATATCAGATGGTTAACTTCTAACTGTATGCCCTTAGAAAATGGTTGTAACTGGGAACTGGCTCATATTAATACTGTCTATTGTCTTCTACCATACACGGGTTATACTTGCTTGGTGTTACATTTTATGGTATCTACATTTTAAAGTATACATTTAACTTTAGAAAAGGGACGTATTCCAAGTATTACTTTTTACTGCACATGCATCTTGCATAAATCAGTGGAATGCCAACTAAGCCAAGTTTCCTTATTGTTTTTAAGCTCTAAGAATGTAAAAGCAGCGATGACACACTTTCAAAAAGAAAACAGATAACAGGTTTTTATGGGAATAGGTATGTTGGCATGAAAAATTAAAATCCTTCACTAATAATCCACTTGGGGTGGTACTTCTGTTTTTTCCACTAACACTTAATTTTCAGAAAGTGCTCCCTATAAAGATATTTTCTCTTGCTGTGAAATTTAAAACCTTTTTTCCTTCTAAAATTATGCAAGAGGTATGCCTCTGTACTCCCTGATGCAATACTTACCTGGGACAAAGGGTCATATTCATAAAAAAGCTTTCTGTGGTCACAGCTCTTTAATACTTTCCTTTTAATGCTGAAAACAAAGACACATACAATTTATTAGAGATACACAGAAAGTTGTAATTATGTAGTCACAGGGCTTAGTGTCTCCTTAAGGTAACCTTTAAGCAAAGATGGATTTTTCCACCAAGTTTGAACAAAGGGACTGGAAAGAACCCCCTGTATGTTCCACTTGACATGTGCACTGATAAAGAGCCTAGTCACATAATTAGCATCTGAATTTAAACTGAGCTTTTTTTAAACTGCCATTTATATCTATCATTTCTGGTATTCTGTCCAGAAGGACCAAACTGGCTGGGAAAAAAAAGAAATTATTCTCTAGTATGCAAATGCAGTCTCCCCACTGTCAACTGTGCTTTTCCATCAGATTAGGCAGCTCTTCCTACTTTTAGAGGTCTCATTCAAATTTTTTACATGGACATAACAATTACATGAGGAAGAGTCAGATTTATTATGTATTCATTGTTATTATTATTAATAATTATTATTTATTACTAATTATTTATATTTATTATTGCATTTTCTCTTTAAATTTATGTATATTCAATTAAGTGTATGGCAGGTTCTATGTATGTATTTGTTGTTTCTTCACTGCATGCAAACATGCATTTGTGAATTCAAATTGCTATAATTTCATGGCAGTCTCTAAGTGGTTGGTATCATCATCAGAGATAAACTTTTGTTTTCAAATTGCCTTTCCCTTCCAGCCAACTGGTATTGTGAAGAGAAAAGAAAAGGAAAAAAAAAAAGCCACAAACAAACACACACACAAAAAGAGGTCAGAGGAAAAACAAATGTTTAAGAACATAGAGAGTTTGTGGGTCTGTTTGCTTTGAGCTCTCACAGCTTTCCATTTGTGTTGCACAGCTGGGCAGTGTATAACCTTTGGTAGAAATCAGCTATGTGGCTGCCAGAAAGATGCACAGAAGCTTTCCACTGCCCACCAATCCCAAAAGTAAACATCAGTAGGATTATTTTAATTCAGGACCTACTTTTTGACATATCAGGTTCCTTGTACTTCACTTCCATGCCACCTTAGAAAGTGCCAGTGGTTTTGTCACCATCCAGTCTACTTTGCTCAGTAAGATGGCACAGAGGAAAGAAAGAAAGAAAGAAAGAAAGAAAGAAAGAAAGAAAGAAAGAAAGAAAGAAAGAAAGAAAGAAAGAAAGAAAGAAAGAAAGAAAGAAAGAAAGAAAGAAAGAAAGAAAGAAAGAAAGAAGGAAAGAAGGAAGGAAAGAAAGAAGGAAAGAAGGAAGGAAAGAAAAAAAAAGAAAGAAAGAAGGAAAGAAGGAAGGAAAGAAAGAAAGAAGGAAAGAAGGAAAGAAAGAAGGAAAGAAAGAAAGAAAGAAAGAAAGAAAGAAATAAAGAAATAAAGAAAGAAAGAAAGAAAGAAAGAAAGAAAGAAAGAAAGAAAGAAAGAAAGAAAAAGAGAGAAAGAAGGAAAGAAAGAAAGAAGGAAAGAAAGAAAAAGAAAGAAGAAAAGAAGGAAGGAAAGAAAGAAAAAGAAAGAAAGAAGGAAAGAAAGAAAGAAGGAAAGAAAGAAGGAAAGAAAGAAAGAAAGAAAGAAAGAAAGAAAGAAAGAAAGAAAGAAAGAAAGAAAGAAAGAAAGAAAGAAAGAAAGAAAGAAAGAAAGAAAGAAAGAAAGAAAGAAAGAAAGAAAGAAAGAAAGAAAGAAAGAAAGAAAGAAAGAAAGAAAGAAAGAAAGAGAAAGAAAGACTCAAACAAGGGAATTCTAATCTCCAAATTGTGAAGGAAGCATTTGAGAGCAAAGTGAAAAAAAACTCAACTTAAATGTCAGGAAAGTAGTGGGATTTCTGCTTTTATTACAGTTTAGTTTTGCTTTGGAGGTTGTAATTTTCTAGACAATCCACTTGACACTTTATTTTCTTGCTGCCATTTATAAAATGTTGTTTTGCTAATGAAGATGATCTACTATGAGATGAAGACAGAAAAAGTTTTAGAACAAGCTATTTACTGAAGGTAAACTAGGAAGTAGCAGTCCCTGGAGTTCTACATGGGGACCTTTGGGGCAGATATATCAAAGGCATTCATTCATTGTTGGCCCAATGTTGTTCACTGAAACCAGTTGGAAAACTGAGTGCTTTAATGGAAGAAAAGCTGGGCCAGGGAGAACTCTTTATGGTAATTAAACCTTTTGTGTCAACAGCTCAAAAACTTTTTGAGATTCATGCTGCAGTAGTAGACAACTATCATCATTCCCAAAGCCTTTCATTGCAATCATCATTATAAATCCCTTGCCTTCTCTTCAGTGAGGAGGGTTTTCCTTCCCCCTTAGCTTGTATGTTCTCTTCGAATCAGGGAAAATAAGCCAGACAGTAGAAAGAGGGAAGCATAGATATCAGACCCTTTATTCATTTAGTAGCACAGAAAATACTTTAAAACCACTGAAATGAGCACTTCAGCATGCAGTTTGCCATCTCCTATTAATCTTTTCATAATCTTTTAAAATTTCAGAAAAAAAATATTAATTAATCCCACTGAGAAATTAATTTTCACAGTGATACATGCTGTTTAATCATTTAGCCAATGCCATTTAGACCTGCCATAATGCTGTACCTCATAGCTACATCCCTCAGACACAGCTTCCAGGGTTGGCAAAACACCAAGGCTCATAATGGATGTGCTGCTTCAGGTACCTGAGCTAGCTAGAGGATCCCTGCTCAGCACCATAGAATCATAGAATCAATACGGTTGGAAGAGACTTCAAAGATCATCAAGTCCAACCTGTCACCCAACACCTCATGACTACTAAACCATGGCACCAAGTGCCACGTTCAATCCCCTCTTGAACACCTCCAGGGATGGGGACTCTACCACCTCCCTGGGCAGCACATTCCAATGCCTAACAACTCTCTCTGGGAAGAACTTTCTCCTCACCTCCAGCTCAAACTTCCCCTGGCACAGCTTGAGACTATGTCCTCTTGTTCTGATGATGGTTGCCTGGGAGAAGAGACCAAACCCTCTTGGCAACAACCTCCCTTCAGGTAGTTGTAGAGAGCAATAAGGTATCCCCTAGCCTCCTCTTCTCCAGTCTAAGCAACCCCAGCTCCCTCAGCCTCTCCTCACAGGGCTTGTGCTCCAGATGTCTCCCCAGCCTCACTGTCCTTCTATGGACACGTTCAGGAGTCTCAATGTCCTTCTTAAATTGAGAAGCCCAGAACTGGACACAGTACTCAAGGCTTTGGACATGTTCAGCTTTCTTACAATACTAGTTGTTTTAAAAACAACCATGTTTAAAAACAACCAAAAAAACACTAGAAAGAAAGTGCAGTTCTTATTCCCTTTTTACAATTGGAGATGTGATAATAATTTGCAGAAGTGCTCATAACTATTATTATTATTTGTTATTTGCACTGTGATAGTATCTAAGAACAGAGTCTGTGGCAGAGCTGGAAACAGAATATAACTCTTGTGAGCACCAGTCAAGTGCCAAAACCACAAGTCCTTCCTTCCTCCCACACTGCATGTATTTGTTAAGAATTATGCCCTTTTTTTTCCAGTCTTGTAACTGCTGCAACACTGTTAACCTCCCACCCCTCACAATACTCTGGTTGGTGTTTGGTTTAGGAAATTACAGTTTTTGAGGATATTTTCATTATATCCTTTTTTTTTTTTCCCTCTAGATCAATTTCATCTTTTCTCTTTTGAAAAGGCCACAAATGAAGGAAAAGGAATTACCACACCACATTTGTACACTCTTAGCAATTAATCATATGCACTTATTCACACATTCACATGCACAGAGTCACAAAGCTCAGCTTGCAGAAAACATTGATTTCCAGGGATATTCTCACAGGCTGTGACTGATCAAACACAGAAACCATCTAACGTCTCTCAGACACTACAAATACAAGGGAGAGGAAGTGAGAAAAGAAAGGAACTGACAAAGTTTCAAACAATAGAGTCAAAGTCTGTACACAGTTTTTCACCACCACAAGAACAAAATGTGCATCTTTAATTTTCATTGCTGTAGAAAGCATATATTGCTGTGGATTCTGCTTGCAAAATTCACTGTGCACAAAAAAAAAAAAAAAAGAAAAGAGGCAGGAAAAGTGTTAAATAAGTTCTGACAGAAGAAGCCTGTTACAAGATGTAAATAACTTCTGTACTGAATGTAGCTCTGATTGAACAGAGCCATTGTTATTAGTTTTTTAAAGCTAAAAAGTCTGAAATGTGTAACTTCCCAAGTAACAACTGTCTCCTATTCCTCTCTCTTTCATTCTAGTTTTACCTCTTGCTGTCCATGTTAGTGTCATTCTGAACTTTGGGCCCAATACTGATTAATCCAGTGGAGCTCAGGTCCATGACTTTACTTCTAGAGGCTACTGCAACATGAAGAGCATGTAACTAGCGATAATAATAGTCTCCAGACACTTACCAATGAGCACAGTGCTTATTACCATGAGTAGCCTCATTGATGTCAATGGCAATGCTTTCTTCCAGGAGTAGTTACAGTGCAGCTAATGGTACTCTTTATAGTGTAAACCCCACGCCTTATTAAAGTGTTTAAAATATCAGGACTTCATAAGCTATTCTGGCTGGGTAATCTATCTTTATTTGTGCTGTCCAGCGTCCCATGTGATTATGACATGATGCATTACAAATTAGAAAAGAAATACCTTCAGCTGTAGGGTTCTTCCATTTGCATAGTTGTTACAGTCCTTATGGTAACATGGCAGTTATGTTAGAGCTAAGACTCTAAAAGCCTTTCTCTCCAGCTTACCCATGTCCCCCTACATTTTATGCACATTTTCCCAATCAAACTAAAAATCAGACAGCCATAATAGGAATACTGGATACATTTCGTTCTTTGAGCATAATGATACTTGAATCAGAATTTCTAAAGATTTAGCCATCTTTGCCTCAAGGGAGGGGGGAAAAAAAAAGAAAGAAAAAAGAAGTCACCGTTCATTAAAAAAGGAGACTCTCTCAGCAGGGCTTTTTTTCATGCTTATAGATGTGAAGGTTGTGTTTGAGCTACAATTATGCTATAAGTAACCTCAGTCACTCTGTGTTTTACTCAGTCAGTAGGTGGTTCTCTATTTTTCCCAAGGAAGAAGGTGTTAAGTTGCAGTACAGTTGAGCTTTTGGCACAGTGGTGTGTTTGTTTGGGAAGGGTTATCTTGCACAGACGAGTGATTTACATTCAGTTAGGGTGCCCAAAAAGGTTCATAAAGAAGCCATCAAGTCTGTCCTTCCTTCAGTCAATTCCAGTGGAAAGTGAACTCCTCTTTATGCTGGGAGAGAATTCCTTTAGAGGTGGGAAACAAGGATGTGACATAGCATCATCCAGATGGGAGAACCATTAACACAAGTCTTCCTGTCAGAGTTGAAATCCCAGAGGGATGGAGAACATTGTATGTTTGTGTGTGCATGTGTGAAGCTGGAAGTGCTTCAACCTATATGTATGCAACAGTGTGTGATTGACATTCAGGAATATCTTTTTAGGAGATCATATATTGAGAAATACTGTAATTAGAGTTAAAGCAAAATGGATAAAAGAGGAAGGTAAAACACTGAGGGGAGGTAAAATATAGTGGGCCAGACTGCCCACAGGAGAAGACAAATACACTAAGTGACTAAAACTGTGATTCTGTGACTCTCAGGTGCAAAAGAGGAACAGCGGAGCCCCACATCTGTCTTGGCTGTCCAGCCAATGCATTCTGCAAAGAAGTTTCTTGCTGGGAATATTCTGGATATTTAAAGGATGACTAATAAAAAGCTAAAAACTGAGATATGAAATGCCACTTAATTTTTATTTTTTTTAAGTATACAAGATCATTGCTGGCTTCTAGAAATGAGTGATAATTTCTGCAAGGACACGTAGGGCTGAACTGGCATACCTGCTCTGCTTACAGTGTGTCCATCCTGATTTGTTCTGACAGAGAGAACACAGGTTACAGTAAGTCAGATATATACAGAAATAGGCATTTTGTATAGCTCTAGGTGAAGGGATGGCTGTAGTGCATTGAATTGTGGAGTGGCATTAGGAAAACTTCTATATGAAAAGGGTGGTGGGGTGTTGGAGTGGACTGCCCAGGGAGGTGGTGGAGTCAGCAACCCTGGAAGTGTTCAAAAAGCATGTAGATGTGGCACTTCAGGACACAGTTTAGTGGTTGTGGTAGTTGGGTTATGATTGGACTCAATGGTATAAAAGGTCTTTTCCAGCCTTAATGATGCTATGATTCTACAGGGCTGCTTTTCCCACATATTCCCAGTTATGCTTACTTCAGCCACCAATGCAGTCAGTTCTTGAGATCTTCCCCTGCTCAAATTTGGATCTGCTGCCCATGTACTAGGACCAGAGATCTGCTTTTGGTAGACTAGTGAAGCCCTCCTTCTGGAAGAACTCTCTCTTTTTACTTTTCTTTGTAACTCATGCACTTGTGCTTGTAGAACAAAGGCTTTCCATCTCATACTCATACTGTCTCCATACTCACACAGTAGACACCACAGGGTTCATTGTGGTATGGATTGTTTCTGTATAGCTGTAGGAGAGTTCAGCTCTGCTATCTAAACCCACTGGTGTATCAGTGTCCTGGCTTCACACAGCCTGCTCTCAGAAGCAAGCCTCCTCCCCAACACACAGATGGGCAGGAGAACAACCCCCAGAAAAACCCCTCCAGGCTGAGATAAAGAGTTTCCTGAGATGATACGCTATACAATTACATAAGCAGAAAGTGTGTGGGCTTTTTTTGTTTATTGAACTTAATATTGGCCTATCAAAATCATGTTTGGGTTTGTCAATAAATTATCTAAGAGTAGTGGAACATCCTGAAACTAGCCATATTAAGCAGCTAGCAATCACTAAAAGTCAATAATTCATATCTGAATATTAATTTAATATCCATTCTTTCTCAGTAACACTGGGTTCATAGTCTGCCCCTTTCTCACCCCACCCACCCCATTTTCCCCCTTTTTCCTCTCAAATCCCAGAGCACCTGGGCTCTGGTGGAGTCTCCTCCCACCCCATGTGTGGCCACTTTGCCCTCCCCCTCCACTCCCCTATTTAATCCCACCAAGGAAAGGCAGAAGCCCTAAACTGAGCCCATCTGGGCTGAGGGATCCTCCTCTCATCACTGGTGAGTACCCATGGTGTGCACTGGGTGATGGTGGTGGTGACAACAAAGGCCGGGGGGCCTGGTGGCCCCCCGGTTGTTAGGACCAGAATTGATGACTACTCCAATATCATCCACGGGTGCTGGCTGAGCTCTTCTATGTGGTATCTTGGCTGGTTGAGGGTCTTGCCCCAGGCTCTGGGATGGGTGAAAAATGGTGGTGGTGGAGCAGGAGCTGTTTAGGCAGGGTAGAAAATGGTGTAGAGGGAGCAGGGGTTGCTTTGGGAAGATGAAAGGGTGAGAGGGGGCAGAGAGAAGCAGCAGGGTTAAACTAGATGACCTTTAGAGGCCACTTCCAGCTCTGGTGATTCTATGATCTAGTTCCAACCACCTTGCTGTGGGCAATGACACCTTCCATTAGTCAGCATCTTTAAGGGTATATTTCTTTTACTGTACATAGAAGTCAAAACATAATATGGTAGCTATGATGAACTGATGGATCTTGGATTTGAAGCTACCTTATTTTGAAAATAAGGTCTTCTGTATATTGACATAAGAAATTAAATGGTTACATGAAATTCAAGAGTGAGTAAAAATATTGGCACCATAAGAACCATTTAAAATCCTACCAAATTTGTGCAAAGGGTTTATCTATTTCAATCCCATTGCTCAGCAAAAGTTAGTCTTTGTCTAAAGTGTAGGTAGTGGAAACATGAAAGTAAATTCATAACTTAAAGGTAAGTTGTCTTAACAATATATTATGCCATTCTAGAAAGAAAATTCCATAATCCATGCCTAATTTGGCAGCCTGACTCAAATTTTTATCCAGGAAAAGGGTAGGAAGGATACTCTAGGAGAATTGGGCTAGATGATCTTCAGAGGTCCTTTCCAACCCCTACCACGCCCTGATTCTGTGACAGACATTTGGTAATAGCTAGCTTTGCTTCCAAACACACTGAAATATATGGAAATTAATACTCTTGTGTCCAGTGAAGTAACTTTTTTTTCCCCAGAATTATGTTAATTTAAAGGTGATTATTTCAGCAACTAACCTCAAAATTTTGAGTCTTGTATTTAAACAGATTTAGTTTACAAGCCTTCATAGTACCTCCAAAATTAAGATTGGTTTCTGAGCTAGAAAAATGGTAACTGCTTTAGTAAATGAACAACTTCTTAGTATTCTGCTGTGCCTCTGTAAGGAATAAAGGTAAATATGTAAAGAAGGACAATTACTTCATTTATTTCCTTTTTATCAGCTCTTTTCAGTGAGGTTGAAAAGAAGCTTGCATTGTGATATAATAAAAAATATTTTATCACTACAAATTTGTGTTTTGAGCCTTTCTGAAGCTGCAGGGGAGAGTTTGCACACATGTGGAAGGGTTGGGGGTTGTATTCTAGCATCTCTTTAAAGTGACAGCTGAGGTTTTCAGTCACAAGTCTCCCTGTAGAGCCCAGGCTGCTCTCTTATTTCAAACCATGCTTCCTGCACAGCTTCGAGACTGATAATGTGGGACAGAATACTTTCAGTTATGGATATGAACTACAGCATAGGAAGTTCCACCTCAACAGAAGGAGGAACTTCTTTACTGCAAGGATCGCAGAGCACTGGAACAGGCTCCCCAGAGAGGTTGTGGAGTTTCCTCTGGAGACTTTCAAGACTCCTGGATGCATTCCTGTGCAACCTGTGCTAGATTCTGTGGTCCTGCTCTGGCAGGGGGGTTGGACTTGATCTCTGGAGGTCCCTTCCAACCCCTAACATCCTCTGATCCTGTGATGTCATTAAAACACAACAAAAAGTAACTCAGCCCAAGCAGATCCAGTGAGAAAAGCAAAGCAAACCCAACCAAACAAAAAATACCCCACCACAAAGCCAAACCATTTGTACAAACCAATTCAGGTTTGCTTAGAAGCTTATTTTTCCTGTTCTAAGAGTCACCTGTAGCAAATCCTAAGTTTCTGGAAAGCAAGGAATGCATGGGAAGATCTGAGTTTAAATTTATGAAATCTCAGAAATTCAAGTTTTAGTTTACCTCCATCTGCCCTACACTCAAGCACTTACTCAGCTCCAGAGTATAACATCAATGACTTACTTTTTTTTATAGTTATTTACAGTGCTTTCATCCTTCTGTAAATGACTATGTCTAACCCCTTTCTTTCACTTACCAGTCTGTAAACCCACAGACCACACATGTCTCCCCTCTAGCTTCTAACAATCTCAGTACCCTACCACTAACATAACATGCACATGACAGTGCAGAAATGAGGCATATACGCTCTTCCCAAGGTGCATCAGTATCTTTTCCCTTTGATCATGAGAGCAGGAGTCACTCACAGGGATTTGCATACACACCCAGAGAGACACAACCTCTCTGCAGTCATCTCTTACCACAGTCACCATCATGCCCCACTGCTCCATTGTCGTCTTCTATCTCTGCACATACAGAGATAGAGCAGCAGAAAAGCCTCCAGGGGAATGCTCAGCAGCTATGTGCAACTTCCAGAGGGCACAATTAGGCTGCAGGCCCATGTAATTTAGCTCTTGGATTCTTGGTTTTGCCAAAATCCAAGTTATTGTGGAGTGACACAAAAGGCATACCCTTAACCCATGAAGCACTGCTCATCTCTTGATAAGTATATTAAATATTCTAGAGAACAACTTCATAGCAGACATATTCATCAGCACATCAAGTCATCACTACAGGGCATGGCAGAAAGCAAAACTTGACATTCATAATTGTATTTACCCCATGAGAGTGATTTAAATACTGTGAAATTTTGGTTACTGTGTATTCTCAGTGAAAATACTTCTAGTAACTTAGAAGTACTTTTGTAAGAAGCACTAGCATGCATACTCAAAAGAAGCAGCTATTCAGAATTTGAGTGGTAAATATGTGTAAGAGAAATCAACTGTATGTTTTCAGGTGTAATCTGCAAATAGAATGATAGAATTAACCAAAGTAAACAGGAATGAAGGGTTGTGATGAGCTGGGGCTCATATTACAGGGGGGGGGAAAAAAGCATAGATCTATCATGTAACACAGCAAGTATATTAATGGCTCTTCATGGAGCTGTAATGATATACCTTGCACAAGGTACTTGAAGATCAATTAATAGGGCAAAAGGATGAAAAATCGGCACCATCTTACTGCCCTGAGGCTTCAGCAAAGAAACACAAACCTCATCAGTGAACTTATCATCTAGGGCTTTGCAGCTGGCAATCTGTGGAAAGCTTAATTCAAAAACTAAGTCTCAAGGTGTGCTCTCAAGCTCTCAGCGTGTTCAAAATAGGACCAGCATCAGGTTTAGACATGCTGTCAGCAGGCAAAGAACTGGGTTTGCTTCTGAAGATGCCCAGGAGCTTCTCTTGGCACATCTAAGTGCTAAGGAACATAAAAAGTTAGGAGGCATGTCTAGCCTTTGAGCCAGCTGGAACACACACTTGTTTCAGCAACACATTACCTCCACAACCCACATACACACTGTTTCAAAATCTGTAAAACAATAAATTCCTTCCTTCCTTCCTTCCTTTCTTCTTTCTTTCTTTCTTTCTTTCTCAGTTTTCAGAGAATAGTAAAGAATAACTTTCTTTGTAAATGTCTTTTTTCCTATAGGATATTATTTAGGGTCCATCAAAAGCTATTTGACCCAGTACCCTTAAAAATCAAGTGCTTAAATAGCCTAACTCTGGGCTCTCATATCTGACTTTAACTACTTAAATAACAGTAATGCTATTATTTTTACCATTACTATTATTTTTCTTAGATGTAAATTTCACACACAAGAGAACTATGGTGTCTGCTTTCCTGCATAAGCTAGACCACACAGATCTAGCCATCTTATTCCTACATTAGGCTTGATTTAAAATAGAATTGGAAAATTCCTTTTAACAAAGGTCTTGACTTAAGAATCCCTAATTATGAAAAATTCACCACATCCTTGGAAACCTGATTCACAGGATGATTGCTCACTATTATAAATGTGCCAGTTTGAATTTTGCTGGTTTCAGCAATTTTTTGTTTATTATTCTAAGACCAGAGCATAATACTGTAATGTACCTTGAAATAGCAACATTCTCCAAGGTGGGGGGGGGGGGAATATATGAAGAAGCTATCTTACACTGTTGAGGAAGGTGGTGTTTTATAATAGTACTGGCATCTAAATTTAACCTTATTGTGAATTTTAGACTGAAGATGGGCCTATCTGTGGCACGTAGGTGAAGTGTAAACATACTGTCTTAGGGCCTGAAAAAAGATATAGTATGACAGGCCACCAGGCAGGGTAGATAGAGGTCAGTGACTGAGCTAAGGAAGAGAAGCAACCTCATGCTCATTTCTGAAGTTACGTTTTTGAATACATGCTATTGATTGCATTCTCATTTTTCATTTCATTTGCACAGCTTATCTTCAGTTAATTGGCACAGAAAGGGTGGTTGGGGCTGAGGAGAGTGGAATTGATTCATATTCCTCATAGATCTAACACACTGAGCAGTGGCTGGCCTCTAACTTTGTAAAGACTCCTCATGATATTTGATATGATGCTACAAGTCACGGAATGTATTGTTGTAACTTGTACAACATCCTAAATAATTTTGAATTGGCTTATGTTCAGTTCTTATGATTATTATTTATTTTTGGGGCTTCCTTTTTCTAATGCACATAAATTATCCTTCCCAATCTCATTAATGCTAAATATGCTTGATGAGTTGTCTTCCAAGAACATTTTCTTTAAACAAAGTCTACCTGAGATAAATTACTTTTTTTAAAAAGAACCCTTACAACATCTGAATAAAAGAGCTTTGGGGCTCACTGTCTTTGTATTATGATTTATTTGTTGATGTAAAAAGATCACACTACGTAACAGGTCTGCTTTTCTCCCTCATGTACTAATACATATCAAGAAATCCTGTCCCAAAGAGACGAGAGCAGAACCCTGACCAATTTCCTGTCCACTTCTTCAGACCCTGGTTCCAACCACAATGCCATGCAAAGACTCGGTTTCATCTGTGATGACTTTCAAGAAGTGGGGACACAGCTAGGAGTTTCAGTGCTTATTTTCATATTAGCAGTGACTGGAGCCAGAAACACACCATCTCTCCATTGATTTTCCCCATATATAGCAATTTTCAGGGAATTTCTCCCCTGCAGAAGCAACTTGTTCCTGTCTCTGCAGGCCTGTGGGGTTTTACCAACACATACAGACAGTAAGAGCATCTGATGGTTGTTGGTGAACGTCAGCCACTCCAAACCTTGCAGAGCAGCAGTACCAGGGATGGGAAATACCAGCCACCTGCAGTATAAAGGGTCAGTGAAAGAGAGAGATACAAGTCTTTTTCACTCCTTATGTATACTTTTATATACTCCTTCCACAGAGAAACAGTTCTTTCCTTGGAGCTGCTCCCTGGAGCAGCTTGATTCGCATATACTTGATTCATGAAGACATATTTTTTTTTATTCAGTGTTCTATTTCACTCTTTCAAAACTCCTTTTACATCATTCACTTTTGCCTCAATGAGGATATTGTGTGAGCTTCAGGATTCAGGCTTTTGCAACTATAATTATTTTAGGATCTTATTTATTTAGTTCAACACAGAAGATAACAGGAACACAGAGTTTCTGAATACGCAACATCTGTGACAGACAGACCTTAAATACAGACTATGCATATGGTGATCTGAATATGTCTTAATCTCAGAGCTGAGCAGGTTTGGGCTTTTAATAAATCTGAATTAACATGACGTGCACTTTTTATATAGCTCAGAGATGAAGGACTTTTGTGGAAGAAGGTGGATTTAAGAAATACTTCTGGCAAATAGGGCAACAGTTACAATGAAAATATGTATTGGAAAGTTTTATGGTGTATAGCTGTTTATTTAAATATTGCAGAAAAGAAAGCTCATAAGTAAGAGAAAACAGAATAACATGGAATTTGAGATAGTAAAGGCTTCCAAGCCTTTACCACTACTGATACACAGGCCATATCAAAGTGGTATGTTGCATGACATAAACCTGAGAAATGCTACTAGGTCCCAATGCTATGGCCACTACTGAACCTGAAAGATGCTGGGAAGTGGGGGGGAAAAGTCTGTGAACCCCTAGAGCTACTCTGCCAATCTTGAAGTCAGAACAAGATGTTTTTATTATTTGTAAATATAATTCCTATTCTTCTGTAACAGTAGATTACTAAAATTGCCTTGTAGATTACTATTATTGCCTTGTAGATGGCTACCCAACCTGTAATGCTCAATGTACATGCATAGTATCATAGAATATCTCAAGTTGAAAGGCACCCATAAGAATTGAGTTCAACTCCCTGCTCCTTGCAGGACTACTTAAAACTAAACCTTAAGAGTGTCATTCAGGTACTTTTGCAACTCAGGTAGGCTTGGTGCCTTAACACCCTCCCTGGGGAGCCTGTTCCAGTGACCAACTACCCTCTCAGTGAAGAGCTTTTTCCTAATGTGCAGTCTAAGCTTCCCCTAATACAACTTCATTCCATTTCCTCCTGTCCTATCACTGGTCACCAGAGAGGAGATCACCACCTCCCACTACATTTTTCACATACTTGAGTATGTCTCCACGCAGGGACATTCTGTCTTTCCTCATAGTGATTTTACTACCACGGGCCTTCCTAAGTAACCTGAGTACCCTCTGTGGGAGAAGTGAGCTGTGAACACCAACATATCACCTCTAGATCCTATGTTGGACCCAGTTTCTCCAGTCCTAGGCAACTTGGGAAATAGCTGCTGTCTCATCTCTCACTTACAAGCTACTCTCAGAGTCTTCTCATCCACCAGGTCTCTAACAGAGGCTTTAAATGTCTTGTGGCTCTGGGTCATAAGAAATTTTATCGTGTATCTTATCAGATCAGGAAGGCTGGCCACGCATGATTGAGAACAGTTCTTTTGTAAGACTTACGTCAGGTATTATTTAGAAATGTTTTTAATCCCCAAAAGGAATTTGTCTCCACCTGAAGCTGCTGGTATCGAAGAACCTGCTATCAGGAAACAATTTCCTTTAAGAATGTGTGAGTTGTTTCACTCTAAGGCTATTTAACTTCATAAAATAAGGATCTCTTAGAGAACTAGGAAGGAAGGAAAGAGTGAGATGGAAAAAAAAAATAAATGAGTGAACTGCAGGTTATTAAGTTTTAAGGAATACTTTTCCTGTTGTCCTCACTCATCCAAAAGAATGTAGATATGGAGAACAAAAGGCTCTTTCACCTCGAAGATTAGATTAGAGGTTAAATTATAACTGAAAATTTATATAATATATTTTTCCTCAAAAAAAAAAAGTTGAGAGTATAAAAGCTGTAAACTATAATCCTGTCCATTTCTAATGCAGCCACTAAAATACAGTTGGACTCTTTTTTTTTTTAACCCCTCAAGTGACTGCATAATTGACACAGCAGTAAAGGTATTGTCTTAGTATTTTTTTTTTTTTAATCATAAGTGAATATCCATTAAATGTTCCTTCCTCAGTTACAGGAGGAAGTTTGGTTACCTTCTGCTGACAGCTGCATCATTAGGGTCTGCAGTTGTTTTATCAGCTGAAGATACTTCATCTTCTTGATACACCCTTTTGTATTCATAAGGGGGCAAAGTCTCCATCTAATGAAGCAGAGAGGGACTGGATGGACAGGGTGAGGGGATTTTCTTTTTCTTGGTTGCTGTTAAATCTTCTACCATTATTTACAGAAGAAAGAGATGGAAAAGTCTAATAGATCATCCAGGCCAAGTCCTCCTTAGTGCAAGACGATTCCCTGTGCTACACTTCATATTTTCGCTTAGAAAAAAAATTTAAATGGTTTGCATTAGCTCCCCTATGAGCTTATTTCAGAGCACTGTTTCATGCTATAACTTCTGCTCAGGGAATCCTAAATAATTTCTGTCCATCCTTTCCATTATACCTGCCAGATATTTGTAGGGTGTTATGTTTTCCCCTAAGCCACTATGTTGCCAGTTCTTCTTAGGTAGGGCTGTTAGACCCATCTACAGTTATGGCTGCCCATCACTTCTTGTTATAAAGTCTTGCTTCATGCTGCTAAGTTGAACTTTGATCATTTGGACTGAATTTTAACTCTCTGCATGAATGTAAAGAGCTTATTTTTTTGGATAGTATTGAATAGCACAAGTCAGCCTTCTCTGAGACTGGGATTAAGGCGAGAAATTTACCACAAGAGAGGAAAAAAAATCCATTTTTTTTCTCTTGAGAAACTGTAACAGACACATGCCATGCAGTACACACTTGACTCTTGGTTTCTTGGGAGGATGACCTCTAGCACTAAGCCTATGCTTTTTGCCATCTCTATCAAACTATGAAGTTTCAGGGGAATAAAAATTCACTACCTATACAGATTTAAAAGACCCTTTTCATGTAGATCACATCCTTTGAAATGTCTATCCTAAATGAGCAAGTTCAACAACAGCAGAGCCTTGACACAAGTGTGCATCCCCTTGAGTGACTGATCTTACTTTAAGAGGGCTGAAAGCATAGAAAAAGCCTTTATAATTTGTTCCAACTGTTCACGCTGTTGTGGGCCTGAATATCATGCATGAGAGTAGGAAATAGGGCATATCTGTGTTTTCAGCATCCCTTTTTCTATGGTGGTAAATAAGAATGATCTGACTAATGCAGAGAGATGAGGAAGGAAGGAACTGCTAAGACAACATTAAAAGAAGGAAGAGGTATGAGCCAAAAAAGAGGCTTAGGGAGCAAGGATTATGGGCAAGCAGTAGAAGGCTTAAGCAGAGGATGGTGGAGAATGTAAGAGCCAGAAGCAGAAGCTGTGGAAAGCAGAACAGCAAGATGGGAATCAGTAAGGGGAGGTAAACATGATTCAGGATGTGAGTATGAAAAAACACCTTGTTGATGGATCATACAGCTACAGGCTGTCACATCATGAATATTCACAAAGGGACTGAATTAAAATTGCGCAGGCATTTCCTACCACTTGAATGCTTGATTTTGCAACCAGAACATTCTTTTAACATAAATTTTTTAATGTAACTCTCTGCAGATATATAGTCCAGAGTAATGCATTTAGATTGTGTTGCATACATATAATTATGCTCACCTTCTTTGTCTGGAGATGCAATGGTACAACTTGCTTCAGGCTCAAGCCTTGAGCTCTTTTCATGTGTCCATAGTCTCAGCCTTATTTGATCAACATGTAATCACTTTTGTCACTCCTCTCTGAATTCCTTCTAAATTACTAAGAAGATACCCATTACTATGAAGATACCCAAGAATGAATATAATAATTTGTCCATGGTCAGACTAGATCTATAGGGAAATAATCTTGCATTATATATCCTCTTGCATACTTGGCACTTCTGTCAGTTACACTCTTTCGCTGCCATTCTACACTGCAAATTCACATCTAATTATATGTTCTGTATCATGCCTCTGTTCCATTAGTACTTCCCTAGGTTTCTCCCTACTGCCATTTGAGCTTCTACATGGAAAACAGTCCTCTGGTGTGAAGGTGGGGTAAGGGTGGAAGTAAACAGAAGAATACAAATAATAATCCCGAAGAAGCAGTAGAAGTTGACCTACTACTCCAGAAGCTGTTCTACTGGTTGAATCTACTAGTTGTTCCATCACTCTTCAAGTTGAAAAGGAAGTCTAGAGGACTAGGCTGTCTTAAAGGAAAGTGTAATCTTCTGTAAAAATACATAATAATATAAATTATTCCTTTTTTTCCCCCTCAGCTTCTATGTGTCTAAAGCTGTCTACCTGCCTATACAAACATATAGAAAAACAATGGCAGTGACAATAAACGAGTTAGAAATTATGCAAATATGAGGCAAAAGAAATCTGTCATGATAGAAATGGGTCAGCACAGTTAAAAGGTAAAAAATGATGTGTTAAGAGTATTGAGGGCAAGCAGAATCAAAATCAGTGTTGACTGATTACTAACAAAACTGATCAATGAAGAAAGAGCAAAAAATGCTAAATAAGTGTGTATGGTTTATGTGTGAAGGGAAACCATGTGATAAGTTTACACATTAATGGAATGTTTTCTACTGTAAGCGTGAGGAAAAATGATGATAAATAGAGCTACTGGAATCAGGCATTTTAAAACCAGCAAGTCAAAATAACATGCATATAACTTTTAAGGGGTCGGCTAGAGAACACTGGAAAAAAAGGAGAAAGCTAAAATAAAGCTAATACTGGTATTAACAAATTGGGCAACTCTGACTTCATTGAGTCTTCACAACCTTTGGCTATCTTGGCCTGCTGCTTATAACACTTCCAGCAATTCCTGGGGTGGGATATAAAAGTTATACTGTTTAGATGGTGCAAAGATTGGAAGGAAGACAAATAACACAGCCATTGGTACAGAATGACATAGTAAGCTAGTTGTGGTGAATCAAAGTGTTTCAGGATGGGAAAATGCAATGTTGTGAACACAAGAACAAGAAAAGTAATCTGTAAAGAATTGAGGTCATGGTCTGAAAAAGTCTTAAATGGTTGCATGGTATAGTCAGCTTAATATGAGGTGGGACAGCAATGTTGTAGTCAAAAGTCTTCATTTGCCAAGGTTAAATTACCACTGCCCTGGAATTACGGTACCCAGTTATACTGCTCACGATTTAGTGGAGACAAGAAAAGATCAGGGTTCGTAGGGTATTAAGATATATAAGAGAACATAAAGGGTCTGATTTGATAGAAATATATATATAGGAACAAAATTTGATAATAAAGGGTTTCTCAGTCTAGTAGACATAACACAATCTAATGGCTGGAAGGAGAGAACAAAGTGGTACTTTTATCAGGGTTGGAGACTTTACCAAACCACAGCTGTTGGAGATGAACTAAGAATTAAATCAGAAAAAATATTTAAGCTCAAGTTGCCACTGTATACTAGATATTCACTTATTTAATGCTGTTCTTAAATTCTATTTTACCCTAGATGCAGAAATTCAAGTATTTCCAAGTTTAACACTAATAGGTGATGTTTGCTTCCCTGTCTCTGACTCTGGAAAGTGACAATAGTTAATATTTGTATTTTTGTGAGAACTCTAAAATGTAACAATTAAAATATCATAACACAGGCATGACCCAAGCATGTATCAGTGGGACTTCCCCAATCCTTAGAAGGCTGGGTAGAGAAATCAAGTATTTTTTCAATTTCCAGTGTATGCTTCTAGAGTTTCTGAACTTCTAGTCCCAGTTTCTACCTCTGGTAGTTGCCTGATTGCTTTTTCACATTTAAAATGTTTTTGTTCCTCACGTATGAAAAAAATGTGCTGGCTGAACTTCCAGGAGTTCAGTAAAACAGATGAGACTAAGCTTATCTGTAAATTTAAGCTCTTGTGTACTCCAGGATGAAAATGCCCATAATTACACAGGAAGCACATTCACATAAACAAAGTAAACACATTGAAAATGTATTGAGAAATGTTTACATTTACTCTTTGAGGTATAATAATGCTGGCTACAATGATTACAGACAAGCTCACATGTTGCTCTCTTAATAAGCACATATGCATAATGTGATACCAGGTAAATAGCAGCAGGAACCCCTTCAAAAGTTTCTTTAACACTGGGGCATGTATGTCAGAAAGGCACACCACAGTGCTCATCTGTGAAACCTTGTCTCCTGTCTCTCTATCCCATTCAAGTTTGACTATTCAGCTAAATAAGATACAAGCTAAAACATCAGTGGCAGCAATGTACTATATTTGACTAACAAGGAAAGTTTGTAACAGCAGCACACCATAAACGTGCCAGTTCCAGGACATTTCTAGGAAACAAGAATACAATAGGAGGGTGATGATCCACTTAAATTAACATATGTGAAGCATACAAAACAAACCAGTTATTCAACATGCTGTTGCTGTTTTCTTTGACGTTGAATGCTGCATGGCCCTTACTACCCTGAGCACTCCTGAGTATAGATATCTGTTCCTTCCCTCTGAAAGACTGTGTGCAAATCTTGTTGGGGTGGGGCACCAGAGATAAAGATACTGCAAAGTGAAAATGGTGATACTTGCTGAGCTCGCATCACACACTTGAGAGGAGTGCCCAAAAGCAATTTATCAACCCTTTACTCTTCATACTTAAAAATGTTTTAGAATGCTGTGGTTTGACTCAGGTGTGTATGGTTCAGATCTTTGGGATCATGGTTGTAAAATGGTTCTGGAGCACATTCAAGGATTGCTAACACATAAACGTTAAAAGGTGAGGGCCACCAGCTGTCAGGCTGCTGTTTTGTTTGCAGTGGTGGATCCTGACACAGCTGTGTTGAGGTTTGTACTTTTCTCCCAGCCTTCAGAAAAATGTGGCACATGACCACTGACCAATGAATTTGCAAGTCTGGACCCTCCTGTGCTAACAACCATTGCACAGTGTCCTGTAAATCATGAACAGAATCAGCACCTCACCACTACGGCTTGTGAAGGCCTTTACAAACTCATTCTAGCATCCCGTGGAGTTGGTGAAATCCAGTCTTTGCCTTTGAAAGAATCCAAGGCAGAGATCTAAGTTTAACTCTTTCACCCTCAGACCTGAGTTACTGCCCTCCCATCACAGAGGGAAGCCTTCCACAATTCCTACTCAGAAGCCGATTAGTGCTGGGTGGAACTGGCCACACAGCGTGTGCGGCCAAGGCACTGCCACAGAAGAAGCTGATTCAGCTCATTCCCAGATAATTTTCACTGTCTTTCCTTGCTGGAATTCATGAGAGGGTTGCAGCTGCAACAGCAGCAGCATCAGATCTTCCTCCAGCTTGCTGGGTTGCATTGAGTAGCAAAGGGAGAGTGGTAACTCCTGCACCAGTGGGTGTGGTTTAGGAAGCTCCACAGGAAGTGTAAGTGTCAGAGCTGTGTTGGGAATGCTGACGTCCCTCCTCCCCTCCCAGTGCTACGGTTACTCAGCTATTTCACAACTCCTAATGGTCTCTTTTCCTGAGGCTGGAACAAGGCTTGCAGCTACTTAGTGACCAGTCTAAATAGCAGCCTTGCACAGCTACAAATTAGATTAGAGGAGGCTCTGAAATGCTGACAGGTCTTTGTCTATGGTCTCCATGATTAGCTCTGACCCTTCAGGGAATAAGTCATTGTAAATAATAATCTTGGGGGGAAATCACTTCCAAAACTCATACTGTTCAACTCTGTGTCAAGCAACCATTCTCAAAGTTCTCTTCCGTTTGGGTCTTTGGAAACCTCTGGGTGCCTGTGATACCTGAGAGTCATCTAGGAGAAGGAAAGATGCAGTTAAGACAGAAGTTAGGGCTAAATAATACAGAGCATGCATATGAAAATGCATTTGAATGGTTAATAGAGAAAAGTTAAGTAAAAAAGAGTGATGTCAGAGGAACCCATTGATTACAATAGCTCTGTACTCAAGTACCAAAATAAGGTTTGACAGACTCTGAATCCAACCCGTTTCTGTGAGTTGAGAGAAGATATGTCAACTAGCAGGTAAAAACGTGGCATGACAATTGGTGCAAGTGTAAACAAATATATGAGCAATGTGCAGTATTTCATGAGGCAGCTTTCAGAGGCAAATAACAGACAACAAAATCTATGCAGTTGTTTCTGTTCTTCTGATCCTTCTGTACTTCTGTGCAGTAGAGGTCATCAGGCTGCGCTTATGGACTCACTTGCTTTCTCTTCTTTTTTCTTCTAGTTGCTAAACTGCATTAAAAAAAAACCAAAACCAAAAAAACAGACAATAATGTATTTTCCTTTGCATTGCTTGTCCATGTAAGCAACTGTTATAATTGCTAAGGATTTGTTATATGACTTTGACTAGGAGATGATTTATATACTCATAAACACAAATAGGTCTGAAGAAATATTATTAAATGGTGACCTGCATGACAGCAAAATTCAGTAATACTATGCTGTAAAGCATATCAGCACATTCCTATATATTTCTATGTAAGACCTTTTTAGCTGACAACTTCCTCAGTTAAAAAAGTTTGCAATTATCAGAGAAGCAAACCTTCAGTGTGTGGAAGACCTGCCAGTCCAGTCTAGCAGAAGTAAAAGCATTAAATTATTTACGAGTAAACTCTGCTTCTTCCTAAAACAAGGGTGTAAGAATTGTTCCCAGAGGGAGTTTGTTTTCTAATTCCATTGCTTCAGTGAACATTAGTATACTGTCTCACATAAAATAGTAATTTACTGTATTTATTGCCTTCATTGTTTGTGAGAACTTGTAACTAAGCTTTTTGTTTTGCTCTAAGCAGGTTGTGAGATAAAATACGCTTTTTGCCTTTTTAATGTCAAAGGGCTGCTTGAAATACACAGAGTGTTTAAAATAAGTCACATTTTATATTTGACATTTAAACAATTCAATTAAAAAAAGTTTCTTACGATGTCTGCCCAAAGAAAGAAAAGCAGAAAAGCATGAAAACAAATATGCCACTAAAAGTGCCACAGTGCCAGCATGGCACCCTCTTAAATGTGAATGGAGGTGTTCAAGATGCTGTCACAAGTTTGTTATCATTTTAAAGGAATGGTTTCTTTTGCTGTTCAAATATTTCCCAGTTCCACCTGCCTCTCTATCATATTCCAGATTAAATGCAGAGTGTAATAGCCACTAACCTAGTTAATGCCCACAGATTTGTTGTGCCCTGGGAATAGTTATTAGCTTGGCTTCATTTGAAAGATTACAACTTGGTGTTTCAGCAGGTAGAATCCTTCCTAGGATCTTCTTGTTAAAGGCCAAGTACTAATAACAAGTATAAAAAATGACTCTATATTATTTAGTGACATTGCTGCCCAGGCTTAAAACAGAAACTCCCACAAATGACTGATTATTTCTTACAATTAGGAAGGAAATCCTTTATTTTTAGGACATCTAGTAAATTATATTTGAGTGAATTTTGCCATGAGGTGTCTGAGGATGAAGTATACTGTGCTCATTTCAGTAATTTTTGATGTCTTAGAAGATTTTCTTCCTGTTTCAACACATAAATCAAAGAAACCAAATCACAAAAATCTTCTTATTTGTTTAACCAAACCAAACCAAAAAAAACCCACCCAACACCTAAAACCAGCCAACCAACCAAGCAAAATCCCCACCAAAATCCTAAGCACAAATCAGTTTTCTACAGAGTGAGAGTGATTTTGAAACATTAATTGCTGGTCAACAAATATGTCTAAATTAAAAAACAAAAACAACAACAAAAAAACCACAAACAAACAAAAACCCAACAAAAAAACCCCAACAAACTCCTAGGCACTTGCTTGGACAGATATTTTATGTTGGTATTTCTGATAAGTGAACCTCAAATACTTATGCAGAATAACCTTTGACCAGTTGTAATGTTTCTACTTCAAAAAGTATTTAAATGAATGATAAAAGAGTCAGAAAAAGTAGCTGAACTTATCCAGGATGACAGATGAAAGAACCTTGATCTGTGTGCTTTATGGGAAAGAAGGGTAATTCATGATGAAAGCATGGTCTACAAGTCTGTGGAGGACATCTCATTTGGATAAAATAGAGAAATAAAATAAAATAAAATAAAATAAAATAATGAAATAAACCAAAGCAGAATTGTAAGTTGAAGTTATACTAAATCAGTTTAGGGACATTTTTATTGGTAATTAAACACTGGAACAACTTACCTAGGAGTGCAGTGAATCCTTCATAAAATCTTTAAATCAAGAGAGACATCCTTAGAAAGATATACTATCTTTACACTGCAGTTACAGCCCTGACACGGCCAGTATTGAGTGTTCTGTGGCCAGAATTAAGCATAAAGGCAAACCTGCACTTGCATTGGTTTCTTCTGGCTTTAAGATCTATATTTGTGAGATATTACTTTCCTAGTTTTTAACTTTTATTTACCAAGTACCATTGCAGTTAGACAACATATGGGAGAAAAGCTCAGATGGAACTTTTAAAACAGAAAGGTGGGGAGACTGTGATTAATCATGCTACTCTGGGTGTGTAGTCATATCACATAAATAACATCCCCAGTTGCTTAAACTAAGAGGCTGGGCTTCTCCAGTAGTTAAAGATGAAGAGAGAGAAACTCCTTCAAAGGGTAATTGGTGGTAGTCATCACTTTCTCCATTGCTCACACAGGTGGCTCTGGAAACATGCCTCCAAAAGCTGGCCATTGTTTCATTACAAAGTCCTGTCAACAACAACAACAAAAAGGCAGTCTTACCCTTTTCCCTGTCCCAGATACTGTATTTTTGAACTGGCAATTAATAAAAGATATGAAAAAGATCATTTTCTAATGGATCAGTTCCCTTTTATGGCGTGCAGTGCAGTCACATGTATTTTGGCACTACATGAGGAAAGGAATACGGATGTGTGATTGGGAGGAGAAGGACAGCATGGCAAGCCTGGCCTTTTGGCATCAGCCCAGACTTGGATGGTCACATGCTGGTCCAGAAACTTGAGTCTTAGGGGCTCATGTCTGGAAGTGTGTTTGTGATTTCTTTTTACATCTGAGGATTAGGTAGGGGTATAGAGTCATAATCCTTCCAGTAACCTCATGGGGTTTTTTATCAGACTATAAAAGAACATAACCTACTGGTTTCATTTTCCAGTGGTCACCAGAGAATATCTTGTTTTGCTTTTTCATTTTCCTAAAGCACTCTGTGATCTGGGGACTTCCTGCAGTTCAAAAGGACTGGATAAGTGTAAAGGAGGTGAGAGACAAATGCAGCCTCCATTGTTATATCATTTCCTGTGCTTAAGATGTACCTTCATCAGGAATTAAAATAAAATTCCTGCTGCTCTGAAGAAGCTGATAGCAGTATTTGTCTGGGAGCTTTAGAATAGATAAGATTCTTGAGGTTTCTGTGTCTTCTACATCCATAAAGAGATGTAAGTGCCACCTCTCAATTGAAATTAATGAGAATTAAGCACCCAAATGTCTCTGTGGATTTGAGTCCTCATGTTCTAATTACTATGGCAATTAAATATGCTGAAAAACAGGTTCAGCTGCAGGAACCTTGTCTACATTAAGGCCCAGTGAAATATTTATGTAAATTTTCTTTCTATACATGGCTTGAGTTTGCACTGATGACTGTGCAAAACTTCCCTGATGGTAGAGGGGATGCACAACATGGAAGGCCTCGAATCTAAACTTGTGTATTTGGCATAGAGAAGGTTATAAGATTCACACTCATGAACTGTGTGTCTTTCTGGATGAGACAAAAGAATTACAAACAAAATAATAAAAGATAAAAATTACCAAATCTTATATAATGACAATAGCAGAATACAGAAATGGCTGATAATTTCCTAAATCATGTCTGTAGTAGATCCTCACAAATCAGCTGGTCTGCTGACTGTGCTGATTTCAGAAATCCATAGGACTCCACATCCAACATTTCATGCATATAAATCGAAATTCTTTTTTATTTCTTTCTTAGAGAAAGAAGAAAATAAGATGAGCCAGTGTAATTACTAATATTATTCTTATACACACTACTGAAGCAGTGATGCTAAAGGAGACAGCTTCATTCTGAAGTTTCTAACTTCAAAGTAATGAAATCCTTAACTTCAATACCACAATAATGTATTTTTCAATGTTAAGTACCTAGTCCTAGTGTCAGCATATAGAACAACCTTGGCCAAAAAAAGCCCAATTAGGCCATGTAAATGAAGTGCATTTTCATCCAGTCCTACTGGGAAAACCAGCTTTGTCTGAATGGTTGTAATTACAGTTGATGGGGAAGGGGGGAAACAAAATTGCTATGCATGAGCCCTTCCCAAGTAGCCTTTTTTTTCTTTTAATGCTTGCATATATCAAATAATGGCATTACTGAGGAAGGGGAAAAAAGGACATTCTCCCCACAAAGGTTGTTTTAAAATGCCTCTCTTCAGGAGTCTGAACGATACTTTGAGCCTGCTATAGGAGAAGTGCTACTTTCTCTGATGCATCCTTTTGTTTACTTCTCTCTGCCTGACAGCCTCATTGGGCTGCTTGTCATAATTAGCAGCCCAGGTGTACATCTATCTCTAAAAGCTGCCCTTCATATCTTATTTCACATGGGCACTTCCATACTTTAGTTCCCTCTTTTGATTCACACCTTCAGCTACGACTGTGAAAATCAAATCAAAGAGTGCTGTGCAGAATTCCAAAAGGTGTGGTTTTTTTCTAAGGTGTTACTCTCTTCCCTGTGCCTGCTCTTAAGAACCTACACTCCATCGCTGGTCTGGATTCACTCTGTGTGTTGCATCACCTCAGGAGTTCATTTTTCAGTGCACTGAATTTATTCATCTGAATTTGCATCATAGTGCGGTTGCTTGTTTGGCTGTCTGTAACTCCTAACAAGGAAAAATAAGGCACCAGTGCAATTACCTTCAGGGAGACTTCTTATGTGCAAGACATTCTGGCTTCTGTGACTAAGGGGTCATGAAGGTCACATAACCCTTTCTTAGATACATCTTTCAGATTTTCCCTATTTGCCTTTACTGTTTGGATTCCTACACACTGGTCATTCAAAAGGATGCCTCTTTCCACAAATATAAAGCTATTAATCACAAATGTTCTATTTAAAAGTCACTGTATGAATTACTATCATACAATAGTCATAATATAATATACAGCTTTATTTCCATCATTTAAAAATAGTTAAAGATCCTTAGTGCAATATGCATGTTAATGTCAATAATATCAGAAGGCATTGGTCAAGGATGAGTTACTTGATTTGAGCTGATTTTTTTTTGGTTTGGTTTAGGTGTTTTTGTCCCATTAGTGCATATACTTGGTGGGGGGAAAAAACATGTTAAATTGCCCAAACTATCCAGGTTTTTCACCAGCCTATTATTTCTGGCCACTGTTAAATAAGAAGTCTAAGACATAAATATTTTAGTATGTCATAAGGTATCTGTCTTCTTTATGTGAGTAATGAAAAGAACTGAAATGAGTGAAGTCAAGAAGGGCGGGGAGAGGGAATTAAAGTAGTAAGGACTAATTTTTTACCCTCTGTAGGATCAGTTTGTCCAGGCATTGAAGCAGACAGGGACACATATTTTCTGGGTCATGATCTGTACTTCACCACATCAAGATCCCAAGTGTAAATGAATGCTGATCCATCAGCATTATTTTTTCCTGATTCATGTTATGTTTAGTAGAACATTGTGTACAGGCCTGTGATCCAGCTCCTGAAGAGTGAGAGGTATGAAAAGAAATGAGGTTTCTAAGTAAGAGAGCAGAACCAAGAAACCTAAGGCTGCTGCTACTTCTGTAGGGTGATGTGCTTTTCCTTAAAGAAATTACTATTTCCAAAGAAATCTTCTTTCAGGACTGATAACCACTGATGAAAATTAAGCAAGCTCTTGAATAATTCTAAAGAATGCCCACAGTTGTTTCACATTTTCCAACCAAGACAGTGGCACTGCCATTTCACAGCTAAAAGACACGGTTTATATTAATAAAGCCTCAGTGTTAACTAAGGTGGCATTGTTGTTCAGTTACCTGTTTCCAAAGAGTAAGTATTACAAGAGGTATCACATTTAAACTTCAGAGTTGTGGATGTGTATTTATGCTTATGCAGAGGTCAGACAGAAAGTGGGTCAGGGTGCACTTCTTACTCAGATTAGAAAGCTCCTTTGAGTTGTTTCAGTTCAGGAACAAGTTAGAGCAGTTGTGCAAAGTACTGGAGAACTATGAGGTCTCCAGATGGACAAAGTCCTAGGCAACTGGCTACAGATGGCTCTGCCTAAGTATGGGGATTGGATAAGATGACTTCCAGGGGACCCTTGCAGCCTCAGCCATTCTATGATTCTCTGATTCTGTGAACATGCTGACTTTCATTATTTTGCTCTAAAAATCCCCATGTTCAAGTTCAGAAGATGACGCAAGACAAATTTCTACTCATCAGTAATCACTCCTGGCATGCACTGGTTCATCAGATCACATCTTTGCAAGATGGACTGGTTCATCAAACAAAGAGTAAGGCCAGATTAAGGTCAAACCCTTCCTTACACAAAGCACTGCATACTTGAAAGTTAGATGTATTAGTTTGAATGTAGTTATTTATTGGTTCTTGTGAGTGTGCCTGAAAGAGCTTCACAGGAGGTTGATAAAGACCACTGAAGACCATGTGTCATATTACCACATTTGCTTTCATTGTGTGGCTTTCATTCCACTTCCAACTGGAAATAGTGACTGCATCTTGATAATTTTATCGATGCATTATGTATCTGAGATTTCCAATAGCTATTACTGCACCTCCTAAACCATATATTGTGGGTATACATTTAATGTTCATGTTGGAATGGAAAGTGTACATTTTTTTTCCCCCCAAGGTGAAACAGATATATATTTGAAAGATATTTCCTTTTCCTAAACTTAATCAGAGACCTCGGATCAGCATTTATGCAAATAAATCTTTCTTGCAATAAAAACATGTGACTTGTAGTCTGTCGTATTAAAATAAAGATTTGAACACAGTGAGAAGTCATAAATGGAAAAGAAAAAATTTGTTCCAAGAAATCAAACAAAGGAAAACTCCTTTTGAGCTAAACACCTCAACTGTATAGAACAGTTGCTTGATATTAGGAGATACTCTATTGAGTTTTAATATTGTCATGTTCAGAACACTGAAATTTCATAGCAATGAACTTTGGGAATAAGAATGAAAAATACTTGCATATAGGACCTAGTGTACATTACATTACAAAATTAATTTATAGCTTTTTTTTTTTTTCCATTGACTTCAATGTACTTTGAGCAAGTCCAGATCAACCTTTCCAGAAATGCCGGAAATGCTGGAGGGAAGATGAATATGGAACTGTGGCAGGGAGAGCTAGTGGCTCTGTCTGGCAGGGGTTGATGACAGGACAGGGGGCTCAGGTTATTTCAATTTGCTGAGCTTGTGGTTGAAATGTGGGAATAAAAGCTGCCACCTCCTTTACTGATACTTGTTGGGAGATACTCATTATATATTGCTCCATATGTATGTGCATTCGCATGAGAGGTTTTTCAGAGCTTTGGATGAATGCCTTTTACACAGCATTTTTAAGATCAAAATCTATACAATTATGTGGATTCCTGCATGTAAATGATTTCAAGGAGTCTGGTGTTTTAGCATTTTTAATTTTCCAGTAGATTTTATGATAGTCTAAAAGTGATAAATTATCTTTTGTGGCTGCCAGAGTTATTTAACTATCTGCAGACATGCCATTAGCAGGAGCAGTCTATGCCCGGTAGGTGTTCCTTATTCCTCCTTGGGAGACTGCTCACAGGGAAAAGGGTTTCCAGGCATTTCCATGCAAGGCCCTTTTACTGGCAGTGCCACTGGGGCACGGGGGAGTCCTGGGCAGCCTTGGTGTGCTATGGTCAGGAAGACATTTTTCTATGATGCAGCAGAGAAAGCTACCAAACAAGCATTGGATATTACTGACTTTCCATCATTACTGGCCCCTGCTACAACCAGTGACATAGAAGGGAAAGGTTCCATTTCCCATTACCAGATATCCAATCCCCCTAGAAAACATCTGTTGAATCTGGGATGATGCCATGGTATTAGCTCTTCTGTTGCATACTGTTTCATTGGCTGTTCTCAGTGCTGCCTTGTCTATCACAATGCATAATCTCTTTTCAGAGAAGTTTCAACCACATCGTTAGGGTCCCCAGTCCCGTTTCTTTGAAAATCAGTGGTAGTTTTTTGCCTTTGGCGCACAACTTGATGTTTAGAAACTTGACTCTGTGCAGCATGTAAGAAAGGGAACAGAAGTTTCCCGATGATTTCATGTGACAAAAGTTGTGCAAGGAAAAGAAGCAGGTCTGCAGCAATCCTGCAAGTTGCTGTGTTTATATTCCCAAGAAACTCACACTGGAGTGCCGCAGACACAGAACTAAATGCTCCTCAAAATGCTCATTATTGAAGACAGTGTAAGAAAATGGTCTTTAGAATTTATGTGATATACTACCAACTGTAGGGATAATAATACAGAAATACTTTCTTGATGATGTGTACTAAAGGAGCAAGCATTTAAGAGCAATGGATGTCAATTTCTGAGGTTTTTGTAAAGAATTGCAATTTATGACGTGTTCAGGTAAACAGTTGGATTATATTTCTGAAATGCATGTTCCATCAGGTAAAATCATTGTGATTATAGGCTCTAGTACTTTAAGTAAGTTAGTTATGCACTAAAAGGTTGAAATTGTAAAACAAGTATGCTTATGCTTAACTGTTAATCCCTCTTTGTATCTTCGCTGAGCAAACTACAAGAGAAACTGCATTAAACAATAAAGGCATAAATGGCATGTTATGTCATCTTGATAAACAATGACTGTTATACTGTTATCCTTCAAGAAGCAACTGTGACTGGCCTCTGTATTCTCTCTCAATGCAGAATGTGCCTGAGTGT
The DNA here is from genome assembly GCF_014839835.1 of Dryobates pubescens. NCBI lineage: Eukaryota > Metazoa > Chordata > Aves > Piciformes > Picidae > Dryobates > Dryobates pubescens. Next base: position 12,236,138 of record NC_071625.1, on the reverse strand, counting down.
AAAAAAAAAAAAAAAAAAAGGATTATTTAGAAGTTACTTTGTTCATGTCTCTCAGTGAAAGCAACCCTTTCTCTGCATCTTCTCGCTTTGCTGCTTTTTCTTCATTTCCTCAACTCTTGTCTGTTACAGAAAGCTAACCTTGTTATTTCAACACCACCTACTATCATGCAGAATATGAGTATTAGCAAAGTGAAATAAAACTTGCTTTAAGTGCTTTTCCAAGTGTTTGACAGTAGAAGATAATAAATTAAATCTCCAATATTTCTGCTAATGCAATTTGTGGCATGTCAACGTCAAAGGATTCTAACAACAAATCAACAAATATTTGAATGAATACAGTATACATAACTTATTTTTCTATATTAGAAACAACTGTCAAACAATTACTGTATGACTGCATGAATTAGTTGGTTGTTTTGAAATATTCCTGCTATGATAATAAAAAGTGGGGGGAAAAAAAAGGCTATATGGGCCTTTGAGCCTGAACATATTGCGTCAATCACAAGCATATGCAATGTATCTAAGCCATGAGGTAAAAATTTTCTTTGTAAATTATTTCATAAATAAATAATTTGCCTGAAAAAAGTTTATGAAAATATTTTTGCCTTTATTAAGTTCTCTACAGTTCTTTTGTGGTGAACATAAACAGATTGATACTGACGTCTTCTTGATCTGCTATATTTTAACTTGAAATGCAGAATGTATCATGCAGGCATTTTTTATAAAGATATGGTAACAAACTTTTTCTGGGAGCTACAGCATTTCATTGGAGTTGTCTACTTGAAAGTACGAAGACATATTTTGCCCTCGTCTTTGCTTATGAACAGCCTTTGTGGTTTCATTTTAAAATGAAGTACACAGAGAAGCTTGTGCCTTTTTAAAATGCATCCCTCTAATATCATTCTACAGGTGGGAAAAAAGGTGTGTTTCTTATCAAAGTTTACATGTGTTGAAACCATTGTTTCATTGTTATCCATCTTCTTCATAGCTTGTTTGTCATAGGGCGAACGAAGTCTGGGAAAGCTGCAGTCACATATGAAGTGGCTAGGATTTAAGGTGTGGGGGGCATCATTTCCTGGTTTAAAATAAAGAGACATTAATAAGTCTCACTAGAACAGAGACGCAAAGGAGAATAATCCTTGTTTAAATACTTTCCACTCAAGCTCTGCTTGTAAGATGCTTAGCCAAGTCATCAGACAAAATACCTGCTGATTTTAACCCTTCATATGAAAGACATCTGACAAGTGAACAATGAGTAGGGGATGGCACACAACAGTAGCAATAACAAAATCCAAACTGCAGAGAAAACCATGTTTTAAGCACTGCAAATGGGACAAAAATACTTGCTTTTCAGAATTCTGCATTCACTGAAATTTGTCAAAGTGGTTTCTCTCCGACTGTGATTCAGCCGTGGCATTTGCAGCTTGAGAAAAAGTAAAGGTTTATAAAGCCAGGAAAGGTTCTCTGTGTGTGTGAGTGAGGTGCTACCAAACATGGCCCTGTTTTTAAAACATCGAGGCAGACTTTGTTACAAACTTTAAATTCAGGTATTACTTTCCTCTGCATTCCATATATAAACACCTTTCTTGCTCTGAACTCATTTTCTGCTGAGGGGAATAGAGTTCCACACACAATCTCTCAGTTCTCCCTGTTTTACTGTGTGCCTCATCGTGCAACTATTATTTTACCTTCCATTTTCATTGCGACAAGTTCACCTCTTGTACGTGAATTACTGCTTTCCTATTCATAAAGTGCTTTATCAGACCATCCTACAATAGAACTTAAGGGGAAAATGTGTTACTGGGTGATTTACATGAGCAATTACTTTAGAAATCTGCCAGTGGATTATACTGAACATGTATGAGGAATGTTTAAGTTTGGAGAGAAGGCTGCAAACGCCACATGTTTTACAGTAGGGTTTCATTTGCGTCAGCGTGTATCTCTGAAGATTTTAGGCTTTACATTTCATCATGTCTTTGAGAATAAAACTGTAAGGAAAAAGTTATGTCATTTCAAATATTTGGGAAGAAGCAGCTTCATCTCTCGCACTGTAACGATTTAACTCTTTTCCATCTTCTGCCTTGAATAATGTGTTATTAGTTGCAAGCAACCAGAACACATCTACTTTAATGTGAAATCAGTTTAAAATGACTTGCATGGGAGGAAAACCATGCCATATAAAGTCACCTAACTGCAGAAAAATTGTGTCCAAATGCTCAGCAAATGTTTACATAGTTTTTAACGCCTACTATATTTGGGATTTTAAAACCCTTTCACAGGAACCTTTTATGTACTGCTTCTCCTTAGAGAGTGTTTTCACATTAACATACAGACTTCTGGCAATTTGTAGCACGGGAGAAATCACAGTATTTTCAACTGGAAAGCAAAGCATAAGCAACAAAAAGTTGTAACGGTTTTCTCGGAGCAGCTTGGGACTGTTTTGCGATTGGTATCAAAGAGCAGGCAGTAACAGGGAAATTTCGTCCCCAAACCTGGAAGTGCCTATCTGCCTCAACACTCACAAACTGTGTGGGGGGCAGAAGGGACGAGAGATGACACTAAATCTGCGTTTCTCCAGGCCATCCCCCATGCCCTAAGCAGAGCTCGGGTCTCCCGTGGGAAACTGCTACTGTCGTGCGTGGGTCGCTGCTTTTATTCCCCCCTCTTTTTCCGTCTCGTAGGACAGCAGTGGGTCCAAATGACAGAAGGCAGAAGAACCTCCCGCGGGCCACGCTAGGGCTGCGGCTGTGGCCTGCGGGCTATTCCTGCACCAACTTAGACCAAGTCCCCTCGGCCGCCGGGCAACGCGCCCCATCTGCGGCCTCCGCTTGCCGGGCTCGGGCCGCGCGCACCCGTGTCCGTGGCCTGGCGGCGGAGGCCGCGTCGCGGCGGGCGGAGGCGGGCGGCGGGGGGCGGCGCGGGCCGCGCGGCGGGGCCGCCTGCACTGTCTCTTTAAGGGCGCTCCGTCTGGGGTGGCGCTTTCCTCCGCGAAGGCTCCTTTGATATTAATAGTGTTGGTGTCTTGAAACTGACGTAATGCGGGGAGACGGAGGTCCTGACAAGCGATAACAGTCCTGATAACGCGCCGGCCGCCCCGCGCTCCCAGGCCGCCGCCTCGCCGCCGGCGGGGCCGCCGCGCCGTGCCCCGGCCCGCGCCCCCCGCCCCCGCCGCGCCCCCGCCCCCGCCCCACACTGCCCGCCGGCGGCCGGCGGGCCCGTCGCCCCCTCCCCGCCGAGCGGGGCCGAGGGGGGAGGCAGCGGCGCCGCGGCCCCCCGCCCCCCCCCGCCTCCCCGGCCACCGCCACATAATCCGCGGCCAACTCTGCCGGCAGCAGGAGACGGTTCATGGCTCACGCCGCGGCTCCACCATCTTCCAGGCTGCCGGGGCTGTTGCTGACGGTTAATCAACAGGTAAGGCGCGGGGGGGCGCGGGCGGGGGCGGCCCGGCGGCGGGGAGGGCGCTGGGGCCGGCGGGCCGGGAGGGGGCGGCGCGGCGGGGGGGGTGTGGGGGGGGCGCTGCGCGGGGCGGGGGCACGGCGCTCGCGGCGGCACGGCGTGTGCCCGGGGGGAGTCAGCCGGGGTGCACCCCCCTCCCCAAAAATACACATTCTCCCGAAAAAAACAACAAACAACAAAAACGAGGGTGGGCACATCACAGGGAGTGGGGGGCTGCTCGGATTTCACAGGGGTTTTTTTTGGTGCATCCCCCCGCGCCCCCTTTCCGCCCGCCGGTGGGTCAAAGCCATGTGTGATGGCTGGAAATTGCCGACTTCAAAACCGCGGTAGCTCCGCTGGAGTCGGGAGGGTCAAGTTCAGCGGCGGCGGGCAGGGGGAGCAGCCCCCTGGCCCGGAGGCGGGGAGGGGAACCGCGGCGACGGGCTGGTGCAGCTCAGCCCTCCCCTCCGCGCCTCTCCGCGCCTTATCTCCGCGTCCGCCGATTCCCCGGCACCGGGGCGCTTCGGGAGGAGGGGTAGGGAGACGCGGGGGGTGGAAGTAGAAGACGAGCAAAAAGGGTTTGCATCCGATGAGCTGCAGTCGCACAGTCCTGCTGCTCCTGGCGCTGCTGGAAGTTTTAATGGGGATCATGACAAGCGGGGCACTGAGACACCATCATGAAGAGTAGTAAGTTTGGGGAAAAGTTTTTTTTTTTGTTGTTGCTTTTTTGTGGTTGTTTTTTGTGTGGTTTTTTTTCCCTTAGTTCTCCCCCCCCCCTTTTTTTCCTCTTCCTTGCCCGGGGACACACCAGGAGAGGCCGGGTGCGGAGCTTGTGTTGCGCCGGGAGGGGAGCTCGGGGTCCCTCCCGGTCACACCGGGGCAAAAAGGGACAGGGTGCTGGAGACTTTTTTTTTTATATAATTTTTTTTTTGCTTGTTTGGGGTTTTTCTGTGGTATTTTATTTTTTTTAATGAGAACGCAGACACGTTAAACTTTTCCCTCTTAAAGGCAGAGCTCTGCGCTCAGCTCTGCGTCCGCACGCTCGGCTCTCCCCTTTCTACCACAACTTTATGGAGCGTCTCACTTTTTTATCCCTTTCCCTCGCCCTCGGGGGCTACTGGTGGGGGGCTGCTGCCCGCCGTAGTTTTCCTTGTGTTTGCCTTTTGGAAGGGAGGAAAGAAGGGAGGCGAGACTGGGGATGGAGGGGCAGCGCGGGGGGCAGCCGGGGTGAGCAGCCGTGAGGCCGGGCAGGGTGGGGGGCGGGCAGGGTCGGGCCCTGGGTGCTGCCCGCCGCCGCGCTGCGCCGGGACGTGAGCGGCGCCCCGAGAGGGCTTGACATTTAGGGGGCTTTGTTTATTTGCCTCCCTGCTGCAAATCAAGGCGCTCAGACATCCCGGCACTCCTACGCGGTTTCTAGTGGGGCCCGCTACCTTCCTTTATATTGTATCTTTTTTTCATATTCGGTTGTGTATTCTGTCTGCAAATGGCAAACTTCTTAAGTGCACTGACTGAGCTGTGGGACGAAGTGATGAGTTGGAGAGACGCCTCTCCTCCATCCCTCCTTCCTCTACCAGTGCCGAGTACCTTGTCTGGCAGGACTTGGGCCAAGGGCACCTCAGCACACTCGGGGAACCAAGACGACAAATCTCCTCCCAGGGGAAAATATTTTCTAGTAAAAAAAGAGTAAGCTGTTATGCGGACCATGCTGCCTTCGCTGCCTTTACAGCATGCAGCGCATTTTGATTGTTGATGGGAGCAAACAATAATTACCTACTCTTCAGGTTTTATATGATCAGGTTCAGTAAGACGTTCAAGGAACCATCAAAGTCCTTTGCCATTCAGGCAGTCGTCTTCAGCTACGCAACTGAATCCTATGGATGATGGTGGCATCATGTTACTTTCCTGTTGGTTTTAGGAAAAGTTGAACATTAGAGAAGACTGCCAGAGTTAAAAATGCAAGGGGCAGCAAAGGAAAGTGGTGGTGAGAGCCAGTTCCTGACGTGGACAAAATGAGAATAAAAGTTACAGTAGTCTTCTGAACTGCAGTTTGTATGCCTCGTGTTCACAATATGTGTGTTGGGTTAGACAGCTCTCAGATATTCCATCAGAGTGACATTTTATAAAAAGCCTCCAAAAGAGTGAGGAATTATATATTTTTTTTAAAAGTACTCTGGGTCCATGAGTAAATACAGGGTTTGTTTGAGAACATCAACTGTTTCCTGTAAATTGTGATGCTGACAAGACTGTCTGGAAATGATATCAACATTTTGAAAGATTTTTTTTTTTTTCGTCTTTTTTAACCACTGAATGAAAGTCTGTTAGTAACGTGGTAAAACCCAACAAGTGGAACCTTTCTCTATGCAGGGCGGGGGGGGGGGGGGGAGTCTTTCTTTTTCACTCTTGAAACCTGTTTGAGGTTTGCCACATAGAATCAATAATGCTGAAGTTCAGCAGGGCATCAGTACCTGTATACAAGTTAAACCTCAGACTATTTGTGACAAGAGGAGTCTGCCTCACCTTTTTAAAGTCAAGAGAGATTAGGTATGAGTAGACAGTTCCTAATCTGCCTTGTTCTGTCTGATTATCGTGATTTTTGTTGGGATTTTTTTTTTTTGTTTACATAAAACAGCTTCTCGGTTTGAAACGTTCCATATACATAGTCACAACACAGTAAGTAAGGGGCAAAGTTGCATCAGCTTTTAAGTTTGCATGTTTTGCCTGTGATCCTCTAGAACAAACTCTAAATAACACAATCTTTGCTTGTGAGAGTATGACTTTATTTATTTTCTTCTTTACTTCATAGAACTGGTAATAAAGGAAAAAAAATGTAAATGACAACTTCAGAGATCTAAGACTTCTTTGGGCATCAAACATGACGCAGCCATGTTACCCTCTTATATTTTAAATTAATTTTCAGCATAATTTATATGGTAGCTTTGTGGGTTGCCTCATGTTTATCGGTGATCAAGTAAATTCAGTATTATTTTCTGAATCTCGAGCAAGATTATTTTTCTAGCGTGTGTATTGTTTGTAGCAAACTTTCATAAATACACACTATGATCGTGCATGTTCTGGCTGGATGTAGAGAATATTACTGTTCACATATCTTGATTGTGCATTAATAACAGCATAGGGCTGGTTCCTGTGTGAATGTCTGTGAGATGCAGTGGTTGCCTGTTAAATGTCAGTATTTCAGTCATACTATATTTTAATGCCAGTTGACACGTAAGTTTTTGTATTTTCAAAGCACTGTGCAAACAATGACTAATTACTTTCTGTTCATGTGAATTACCTCTTCTAGCACTTATCAGGCAGTTGCTTTGAAACAAAACTATTTTACATTACAGTGTGAAAGAGTTAAATTAGCAAAGATGTTCAGGAAAAACCCAAAATTTTAATTGCAAACAGGCAACTTTGGGTATGTATTTAAATTTTTCTTTTAATGTGGAACTTTAGTTATGAGTATGGGGGGGGGGAAGCTTAAGTGCATGAGCATGTATGTCTCTTACAAACTCTTGACAATAATTTAATAATAATCTTAATGGAAACATTCTCAGATCTTAACTGCAGTCACACTGGCAGTATCGCTTTAATAAAGGTTTGTGGGTAACGCCAAATGTAACATTGTAAGAAAGTTTATGGCTAAATATTTTTGAATGCGACAGGCTGGGAATCTGACAACCTTTTTTGTTAGGCAAAAAGCAAAGTGGAAATAAATTGCATTTTTAATACAGTTTCAGTTAAAACAAACCGCCACCTGGTAGTAAAAGTATTGGCCTTGAACAGAAATATATTCTGATGAAGGTATTCTAACTGGTCTGTAAAATGAAGCCATTCATTCAGTAAACTGACAGCTTTCCAGTTGGTGTTTGCCCTTGCTTAATTTAGTTTCCTCAGCACAACTAGTGAGGTAGTCTGGGTCTGTTTTTGGCAGTCCTGGATGACTGTAAACGCAGGCATTTTTGTCCCAAATACTACATCTCATGAGTTAAAAAGCAATAGGCTAAAAAGAATAGTAGGCAGGTATGAGGCAAAAGAAAAAAAGTTATTACTTTTTTTGTTCCTGAAACTTTCTAAAGTTCTTTCTTAGTAAGAAAACAATTGTATTTTCAAATACTGATGATTAATACTATAACCAGCATAGTCTGCAGCCATCTATTGTATAAATATGATTGCCTGTTGACCTTTGGATACATTAATTACAGCATATCTGGTCTAGGTTCTACTATTTTTGTCTGTCCAGAAGATAAATAAAAGTGCCCTTTTCAGTCCTCCTGGAGAAGAACAAGAACTTTTTTTCTTAATTCTGTCATGAATTAGGGAGCTCTGTCTCCTAACCTGTGCCAATGAAGTTCTCTTTTGACTTTAAATAGATAAGCCTGCATCCAGAGAGAGACAGTATTTGATTACTTTTAAGACTATTTTTGCTTCCTTTTCTATGGTATGTGCAAACTTTCTTTTTTTTCCCTTTTTTAAATTTATTGTGTGTTTGTTAATGAAAAGGAAAATGCAGAATGAGTTATAGTAGATGATGTGAAGGATTAAAGCAGAATTACACCATTAAATAGTAAATGTTTACAAAGGCAAGACATGCACCTATATTTTTCAGATTATGCTTGTTATTCACTTATTGATGTTGTTTTGCACCCAATCAATAAAGGGCCTTCCAGAATGCAGCTCTTTAGCCAGTTGTATATATGCTCAGAACATAAGAAAAGCTGCTGGGGCACAGGAGCACGGCGGGGCGAAAAGTGGTGGCATATTATTCTGACTTCTTGTCATGCAGTCCAAGGCTCAAAAGAGACATGGAGCACTGGGAGAATAACTACCATGGTCTCTATTTAAGTCCCTGGTGGACATTTTGTCACACCTCAAAAGCATTGCACAACTGAACACCATTCCACTTGATGTGTCGTCCGGAGTCAGAGGAGTTTGATTTGGCGTCACGGGGTTTAGAAGACTGTGATTTAGATGAACTGGCAGAGCTGCATGTAAGGAACATTGTTTAATAGTCATGTATGTATTATTCATGTTCTGTGCTATCACTTTCTTATTTTCTAGTACTTTTAAAGTGGATCTTTAAAATTTAATGGTAACGCCACCAAGAGTGGCAAATACGCCTAAAATTTAATCAGAATTGCTAATCTTTACATCAGTAGTTTTACTTTTTTTGTGTGTGTTTTTTTGTTTGTTTTTAATTTTTTTTTTTTAAATTACTGTCCTGCTGCATAAACTCAGGAAACTTAGGGCTGCTTATCTCCCTCTGTACATGGATTTAGAAAAGCTATAGAGAAAAAAAATCTACATACTGCATAGCTGCCATGAGTGGCATTTTCGTAGGACATTCCTACAGAACCCAGTTGGTTCCATCCCATAAAGTCTGGTGGAACTTTTCCATACTTGTAGGGATTGCATGCAAGTATAGCAGCTGCAATAGGACTTTTTCTGTGTTGGAAAGATTTTTTTTCTTTTTTTTTTTAATTGCATGATTTAGTCCTAGTAGTCATTTTTACTTAGCTGCAGTTCATGCATGTCTAATTTCTCATAAGTCTGCTTTCTTTCTAGGCTAACCTTGACTTCTTTTTTTTTTTTTTCACCTTACATTTATTTTAAAATATTTAATTTTTAAAATGTTGCTATCCCTTTAAAAACCTGTAATAAATGCTTTACAAGTGGCTAGACACCTTCCCTGGTGGTTTAATTTATACAAGCAGGAAACTTTCTCTCCTTCTTTCTCTCTCTCTTTCTTGTTTTCTTTAAACCAACTGACGTAATGCCAAACTTTGCTTTAAAAGAACAGACAGAAGTAATTGGTAGCTTTTAACTTTTAATAATGTTCTGGATTGGTTTTAGTGGCCAAACTGCCATTTTTTTAACATTCAAGTAAAAACGGGCTTGTGGCCTGAGAAAGAAAGGCCCTGTTGATGCAGTTATTTTTATTCTTGTTTTTCAATCTGTTATTAAAAATCTTTCCTGCTGAGCTCTGCTGGATTTCTCCAATTGCTCTTTGTGATGGCTGGTGCATTTCAGGTTACGGTAACTTAAACTGTTTTCTGATTTTTATTTATTTATTTTTCCCATGGGCATTTTGAGATGATTTGGGTTTTGTTTGTTTGGGTTTTCTTTTTTTTTTTTTTCCTTCCCCCCCCTTTTTTTTTTCCCCTTTGGTTTGATTCCCACCCACTCCTTCTCCATCACCCAGTATCCAAAGACATACCTTTAGTCAAAGTTTAGTGAATATTATTTTCCTAGTATGAGAAAGTTTTACACCTGTTAGTGACATTGATTGGGAAGATACTCACTGCCCATTGTGAAGACAGGAAAGATACTGCCTTGCAGAGCGGCCACTTTCTGTGTGCTCTCCACTCTGTATTTTGAAGCTAAACCAGATCTGTATGTGTTTGTATTAAGCTGACATTAGAAGCAAGAAACACCCCCCCAAAAGATTTTTTTAAAAATTAACTATACTAAAGAAATCCAGTCTACTGTCTCTTCTTTTCTTTCCTAATTTCTATTATTTTGTTTAAAGTTTTCTGCCTCATTTCCTCCAGTTCTCTTTTACGTCTGCTGGGGTTTCGAACACAAGCAAACTTTCTACGGTAAAAGATGGAGGAGTTGGGCAATAGACTTTCTTGACGAAGTTGACGTCAGGACGACTTCATAAGTTGGCAAGTAGGGAAATTATTCAAAGACCAAGTTGGTTTGTGCCAGTTTTCCCTTCCTTTAGGGGAGACACTCCACCCAGTAGGAGGTTACCCCACCCAATGTGGAGAGCTATAATTCAGTGGCAACACTTTAAATGTCAATCCTCCCTAGGGTTTAAACCCCAGACTTGTCTTGCCTCAATCTTTATATTTAATCTGACATTCAATCTGTTGAAGTAACATCTCATCTTCATAAGCACTTTTTGGGCCTGATCCTGCAATTCTTATTCTTGAAAACTACTCATTGACGTCAGGGAGACTTTGAATTCAGTAAAGGCTGCAGGATTGGTCTCTGCAGAGCTGTGTATCTGAACTGTGTGTATAAGATTGTGTCTGCTTGATGAATATTGTATAATGCATGTTTATAAAGATGAAATTGTAGAATATTTCTTTTGTAGTCTTAAAAATCTGAAGTCCTAGAGTCAGTGCTGTAAGCAAGATTTTCTTCAGTTAGTGAAGTGTGCTTTATTTAGTGTTTTCTCAGATTAAAATACGAGTTTCAAAAATTTTAATCTCCAAAGAACTAAGCATTTCTGCCATTTCTCTGTATCATGCTGTAGACACATTTTTTTAATGCTGCTTTTGGCAGTTTTTTCATCTCTAATAGAAAGTGAATATCGCAGCCTGTAGCTTAGTGGCCACAATAACCATTGAGGTACTTGGGTAATACTGAAAACTCCCAAGGAAGAAAGATTGAATTGGCGTATTTCTTAAAGTCCATCTATAACTTCTATAGGGATGCTTTACTTCAGTATATCATCTGTATATCAACTGTCTTTTGCAGATCCCCCATTATGTATATATATGTATTAGTGAGGCTGACAGTGCAGGAAGGAATGTGTAATTTGGTATTGTAAATACGTTACAGAAAAAGCACTGGTCCCTGCATTTTGAGGGAATGCCAATATTTTTAGCTTACTAATATGTCTGAGAAAAAAAGTCTGTAAAAGATGATATTAAAAGTCATCGATGTGCTTATGTTTCTCAGCAAGATTTACTTAAACAATATGCTTCAGTTTTGCCTCAAACCATTTCAAGCCACCTCTGATCCAAGAATGTACCAGTTCTTGGTTCCTGGAAGATTAAGCATGACAGTTTCTATTACATAATGAACAGCAGTATTGTTTGAACAAAGGTAACATATTTTGATTTGTGTACTTTTTTTTTGGCAGCTGGCACTAGTGTAGGTCTAAAAATGAGTGGTGATCTAACAGTGTAAATATCTGAATGTTCTTGAAGCACACAGTATAGATGTAATGTGTTTAAATCATTGAATCTATCTACCTATATTATATAGAATGTGTATGTATGTGTATATACAAAGCCGTAAATGGTGTGTTCTGCTATCTGTAGCCTTCAAATGTGTATCCTTTGGGTATTCCTGACCTACTTTGCAAAGTCTGCAAGTCAGAAATACATACTGAAACTTAAAAAATTAAACATACAGCTTGGTGGTTCACCAAAAAAAAAAAAAAGAAAGAAAAAAGAAAAGAAAAAAAGAAAAGGCATGGGGGAATTTTTGCTAGTAGTTAATTAAAGAAAGAAAAAAGAAAGATAGCATACTCTGCCTAGACAGATACCTTGCAGACTGCTTTCGGATATCCCGGTGACTTTACTGGGGTTATTTTAAAACCCAAATTCTCAACTGATCCTAAAATTACAAAAGGAAAGTTTGAAGTAGCTACTGAAATTAAGTATTTCCTAAAATTCCTAGGTGCACATAGTTAGTTTTTTAGGCTTAATGTAAGTTAAATGGGTTAGGATAAAACAATTTTCTTTGGGAGTAGAAGGTTTTCAGTATCTGTAAAGCATGATTCTTTTAACTTTCTCGCATGCTACTCTTAAAGCAAATGCTGTGAGTTACGTGGAACATCACTTAAAACTTACTATGTAGATGAAATGTTGCTTCATGAAAGAAAGATCCCTCCAAGTTCAATTTCCTAATCTGAACATCGTTTGTTTTTTTCTATTTAGTATTCTCTTCTTTTGGGTGTATTAAATCTACTCATCAGTCGTTCTGCAGCTGCAGTTAGAGTATAAACCTAAAATGCTCATAATTGCCGAGCTTTCTTCTCCTGCATGCAAAGATACGGACACATATGCGCACACACATGATTAATAAAGTAAACCTTGCCCCAAATACCTGAGGCAAACACTTGTGAAAATAGATTAGTCTTACCATGTGCCTTGCAGGTAAACAGTATCTGACTCTGATGGAGAAATGGGAGAGGAGAGCTCACGAGTGGAGGCTGCCTGCCTACACTGTCCTGGCACCCAGCTCTGGATGCTCAGGTCTGGGGGCTGTCAGTAAAAATCCCACACTTCATTTCAGCTGTCACAGTGGTAGGAATGAAAGAAACAGTAACTCAGATCTCCATTCTACTGTATATACTATTTCTGTATCTTGCTGCAGACATCTGAAATTTAATTAGTCTTCCACATTCTTCAGGAGTTTTCTTTAGAACTAAACTCCTATTTGCATTTTCTGTCTATTACCAATCTATAGATATATAAATCTCATGGATTAAATTAATCCTGTAATAGTTGTTTGAGCATACTGTAGGAATGTAAATAATTTTGTGGCATTGATCTCATATTTCCAGTCTTATGAGGGGCAAGATCCAAAGTTATCAACAGCGTATATCTGAGTCATTCAGTTACAATAAATCTTCTAACAAATACCCACCCTTTGCATACCCACAGATACTCTCAAAGGCTGTTGAAATTCTGCACACACCTATACCTTATGTGTAAGACAGTAAACATGCATAGGAGATCTATCTTCAACTATCATCAGAGGTAGTATATTAGGCTACAGGAGCAGCAGAGTAATCCATGGACAAGTTTTATTGCTACTTGATTGCCGCTATCAGTGTGGTCCTCAAGGTTGTCTTCTCCCTGGAAAACGTCCTAAGGAATTGTTAATTGACAAGAAGTATGGGTTATGGTTTTGACTCCAGCTCTGCCACAGTTCAGGATACAATGCATTAAGCACTTCATATATATCAAGTCAGAAATGATTGTGCGTAATCACTTTTATCTGGGTATGACTCTGTCATGTGTGAGGTATGCTCTGCTTGTTGTCTCTGTTGTTCTGCCTGTTTCTCCTTTGAACATATTGGTCTGTCTGTGGCTCCTATATGCACATACATACATTCAAAAAATACATGGAAATGGAAGTCCATCTGTGTTACATATTTTTCTTACAAAAACACCAGTGTTTGTATTGTTCTTTCTCTGAGCCTTTAATGAGTTTAAAGAATTTAATGTGACTTAATGAGGGTTTTTATTCTATTTGTGACACAGAGACTAATGAGGGAAAAGTAGAACAAATTGAAAACCAACTTTTACTTGTGGTTGGTTTCATGATGTCATCAAATGCAGGATATTACAACTCCTGGAAAAGTTTACAAATCTAGGCAAGAATCCATTTTGCATCACTGCCCTTCAGTTGTTTATGACATTAAGTTTGCTAGTGAGAAAACAAAGTTTCACATAACTTGATATTTTCTTTTTTTTTTAAACATTTGGGCTGGTTTGATTTTTGTGAAAGCAGATCTATCCTGCCTTGCCTGGCAACCTGGCAGAAACTTAGATATGACTAAAGACTAATTAAACCCATATGATTATGGCCCCGATCTCCCCCTGTACTTTCAAGGGACAAAACTTCTGTGTCATCTAAAGTCTGATCTTCCTCAGGAGACTCTCTAGTTACGCTGCAGCTTACTGAGTGGCAACTGTGGTTTTGGGGGATCTGTGTTACGCGTTCTTACAGTTTGCTGGTTTAAAGGAGTTTCCCTGCTCGGGACACAGTAATGACAGTTTGTAAGGCTTCATCTTGCATTTTTGTTGCACCACTCAGGATGGTCAAACAACTGTGCAAAGCTGCTGTGCAGTAGGACCATGGTTTGGTCTCTTCGTCTTTAAATGCGATTCTTTTGGTTTTAAATTAATTCACTCCCCAAAAGGGAATGAAAATCAAATGTAAGTTTAGGTAGTGCACCTGCTTCTGAGAGCTGCTGCTCTTCTCTGGCTTCACAGCCATGCTTTTTCTCACGTTCCTCATCAACTAGTCTCTGAAAGGCTTGTAAAAATAGCAGTGGAGTAGTTGCAGCACCAATATTATGGGTCTGTCCAGGTAAGCAGGCTGTAATGCCCTCACAAAGTTGTATGCCATTCCATGGGCATCAAGGATATTTTTGACAGGCCAAGGGAAGTGGTGACTTTCTTCATCCACGGAATGTGCTTTTGATGTCACCAAACTCCCCAAAATTGCAACACATTAAATAAAATGCTTTTCTAGACCATCTGGTTTATTATTATTATTTATTTTTTTAGCCATTGTTGGCATTTTAAACAATATAGCAGATAAATTGCACAGTGGTGTGATTTCTTAGGTCGATGTAAAAACCTGGCTCTTCTGTTGTTGCTCAGCAAATCATGTCTGTACTGTGATGGATTTTACTGCTTTGCATTTTATTTTTTTACAATTAGTTGTTTGTTTCATGTTGACTGCAGTACGAGACAGTTCAAATTAATAAGCATTTGAATTGAAAATAGGACCATTTTTAACCAACTTTCTTGGGCATTATCATGCAAACAGAAAAAGACAAAGTAGTTTGGTTGGTTTTATGTATATATATGCATGTTTATGGTTTACTTTTTTACTTAATGAAGGTTTTCATAATTTGGTAGTTTGGCAAACATGATAATGTTCTGAAAATATTTCTCACAGACGGCAGGTCTGAGTGGATAGGTTTTAGGTAGACAGTTTTGTTAAAGAAAACCCCAGAACCTAGAACTGAAAAACTGTTTTCTGGAGTTTTAAAACCACTGGAACCATAAGGTTTATTAGACTGTAAATATCCAAGTGGTGCAAATTTGGTTTGGTGTTCATGGCAATCTCAGTTTAACTTTCCTTAGAGATTTGCTGTGGTACTGCATTATCTAAGGAACATTTAAAATGGGCTGCCCTAGCTTTTTTTTCTTCCTTCGGTTCCTCAATTTTTATTTGTGCATATGAAAAGTTTTACTAACAAGGGTGACCTAGCAGCTCTGTTGAACTTTTTACTGCGTTTTACCATAATGAGACAAAATTAAGAATCTGAAAAGCTGGCAGTTTTAAGGCTTTTTCATTTAGATAGTGGAGTGTGACAGTGACTAGATGTCAATGGGAAGGAGTTTAAAAAGTAGTCACAGGAGAAAGAAAAAGCATCTGTGGAATTTATTTTACTGGGTGAAAGGAGAGTTACGGTTAAGCAAGCTTTACCTTCTTGGGTTTTCAGAATTTATTGCCCAAAATACATGTGCCTGAATAGAAAAGAGAACTGGGGTATTGTAAAATCCACTATGACATGAAGTGCTTTTACTGCATATGAATACAATTTATTTATTTTTTCTCTCCAGCAAACTTCCTTTCCCTTGTCAGAAGGAATTTCAGACAAGACCTTACCAGAGTAATGCTGCCATAAAACCTGCACTCCTCAACTGTAGCTCCACGCAGCTCAGTATGGTCTGTGGTAGTTTTTACTGAGCTACTGTGCTGCTTTCAGTCAGGAATGGGACTGCGTTGTCCTGTTTTGCAGAAAAAGTGTGTTTTATTATAAAATGCACTGTATGAAAGAAGGAAGGGCAAGAAGGAGAGCAGAGAGAGCCCTCTGATATATGAGCTGAGATTATAGCTGTTGTAATGTAGGATACTACAGAAAAATCACGTTGGGACCAAAGTTCCCATGGATTACCATGCGATATTTATTACCATTTTCCTGTGTTTTCCCTGGTTAGGATCTAATCCTTCAGTGTCTGAAGCTGCATGGATTAAAGAATTTGTCCATTCTGAGAGGAAAACCTTGCCAGCTATGGGATTTCACTATTTCAGTACCTGCATTTATTTTTTCCCCTCTCTAAAATTTCCAAGAGCGAGGGGATTGAAGGAGGAAGGCAGAGGTGGGGGATAGGTAAACTGAGGAAATAGCAAGGGCACGTATCTGCTCAGTAAATAGTATTTACTGATTACTGTTTACTGTCAAGCAGATTACTGCAGTTGTATTTCTGTGAAGCAACCCGCATGCAGCCAGTGCAAAGGAATGAAGCGAAGTCCTGTGCAATTCTGAGGTGACTAAAAGATGTGCTTGTGACATACTTCTAGCAAAAGCCATTTTTGGTTGCCTGGTGTCCTCCCCAAACGCTATAATTTTGCGAGTGACACATGTTTTTATGAGCAGTCATCAAAATGCTCATAGGCATCTTGTTTGAAAGAAGAATGTGCTTGAATTAAATATTTGCAGTCAGAGAAGGACATCGTTTTGTTCTTTCAATTTGTTCTTCAGCTTCTTGCCCTTTTTTACTTTGATAGTTACTCACTTTTGGAGTTTCTTTAAGAGATGATAATGGGTACGCTTTTGCATTCCTTACTGGAGGCATCTTCCATTTGCTTCCTTGGGAGAGGTGGTCTGAACAAGAGCTGCTGCCTGCTTTTCCCTTGATATGGAGAGGATGTGGTTAGTACAGAGGTCTCCTCTTCCTCAAAACTCTCTTACTGTGATGAGTGCTTTGCTTCTTGGGGAAGAGATGTTCAGTGTGATTTTCAGTCAGGTTTTAGGGAGCAGTATGAACTGTCTTCTTAGAGCTGGCAGTGAGGAAAAGGAATAGACTCCAGGCACATCTCACCTCTATTTTAGAGGGAGTAAGATATAAAAAGCCTCTGCTGATCTTGCCTGGTAATTCTTTGGTTATCATCTTCTCATGATGGAATACAGACATAGAAAAAACACAGAAGTTAATGTTTACTTTTTGGATACTTTATCGTCAAGCAGAGAGAACTGACAGTTTCATGGTTAAGTGCCTAAAGTTGTTTTTGGCTTTGCAGTTGTTGAATTAATCACTGCAAAGCTAACTAATTGTGTACCTTTTAAAGCTTCCCCTCACCTTTTAATGAAAGAAAGATATTTTGCTCTTGCTGACTTTGGAGTCGGGTTATCCCATTAACTGCTAGAAGCAAGCTCTTCAGCTTTTACTTTCTTGAGTTATCTCAGGAATCATTCTTCTGTTATATGGTGAATTTACTTACTGATGCAGTTATTTATGGCTTTCAATGCTTATGCTGTAGAATGGGTAAAGGCACTTTTTAAATTGCATAGAAAACTCCCGACTCCTTAGTTCTGAGTTTGTAGATGTTGCTACTGCTGCTGTTCGATTTGTGAGATATTATCTTGGTGTCTTACAATTCCGTAGCCAGAATGTAGAGTTTCAAGGGAATTTTTTTTTCTCCTTGTACTTTTTTTTTTGCCTCCATAAATGTTAGACATGGACAAAATTACAAGAATCTCATCTTTATAGAGCTGTGCATCAGAGTTGATAAACTGCAGGGTAGTTGCTCCCTGGTTTTAAAGACAAGAAAAGTTCTTGCAAAGAATAACTTTATTTCTGGCAGCATTTTCATAGAATTTTATTATGGCAAAGACAGAATCAAAGGATGAATGAACAAAGTTGGGATTTTTGCCACTTTTTTTTTTTTCATTTCTGAGGCTGTGTAAGCTTCCCCCCCCCCCCTAAAAAATTAATGTAGAATGCAGTGTTTCCCACAAGAGCACCCTCAGTGGTTTAGCATAATGAAAGTGCATTTTAATTCAGACACTAGCACATTTCTTAAGGCTTTGGAAAGCAGTAATCCAACAGGTATATAAAGCTGTAATGATAAATACGATGATTTTTTTTTGTATCTAGTGTTGTTAAAATACATGGTTTATTTTAGTGTGTGTTCACAATAATGTTATTTATTTAAGATACCCAGCTTACTCTGCATTTTAAATACAAGTCTCTTGGCTTCTTGTTTGTTTCTTTTTTTTTTTAAAGTCAGTCACCACATTTCAGCTTGTAAACAAAGGTTCACTTCAAGAACTTTCTATAATTTAAAAAAATCTCTAATTGCAGTTGGAAATTTTGTGTATATATAACTAAAATAACAAGTCTGTGTATTGTATGGGAGAGGCTCTAGTGATACTATTTATCTTAAGGTCCACATTATTGGAAGGCAGGACTAATGACAGTGAGTCATGTACACTGTATATTAATGTAGCCCACTTTCAGCACTATATAAATAGTATTGTAAATACACACCTGCAAAGTGTCTGCAGTTATATGGTCATTGCACAGAGTCCCTCTGTGCTCCCCTAAGTACATATCTCTGCGCGTATCACATCTTGCTAACCAAGGGAGTATACTGCAGCTGCTGTTCCTCTCGAGGTGTCTATAAAATGAACACTGCAAAACCAAAATTTTGGGATGACTTTATGCAGAACACATGGTTCTACTGTTAACTCAATCTTTTAATATCCACCTGGTCCTTTTCCCTGTGTGGGGTTAGCGGCACAAGATGAGCTGAGTGTTGATCTGAAATGTAGGCAGGTCCTCTGAGTAGGGCAGAAGACAAGGTGTGTCTTAATTCAGCAGGAGTTTTCTTGGTTTTCCCAAAGAGGAGGTAGTGAAGGGCTAGTCAGAAAAAAAACAAACCAAACACTTTTTTTTTTCCTGTTGAAAATCTGAAAACATTGGGACTACACTAGCAGCAGGTTCTCTAATTCTAAACCACTGCAGTAAATAACAAGGCCCTTGACCTAAACATACTTCCTAAACTTTTCCTTTATTTCAGCAGGCAGCCATGCCAACACTGTCAGTTCCCCTGTTGTGTTTGCATACACATATCCAGGGTAGCCCAAAATATAAATACATGCTGCTGGGTGCCTGCAGTAGCTGAGGCTCTTTCCCTGGGCAGCACCTTGGAGCCCGTTCAAGTCCATGGTAGAAATCCTGTGCTGCTTGTGGGGCCTGATCCTTCTATGGGGCTAGAGAGATGCCTGCTTAGGGAAGACCAACACATCTCAAGGCAAGCTTTGCAGAGGTGTCTCTTTGCCTAAACAGTGCCAGCCCCTCCATGGTGGCTCTACAGTGTCCTTTGGACGACTCAGGCTGGCTCTCATCCCAGAGATGCGCCTTTGGGTTTGCTAGTGGAAGTTGCCACATGCCCAAGAGTGTGGCTGGGAGCTGGATGCTCAGGTGCCCACTGGATCTGAAACTACAACATGGGGCATGTGCTGGATTTGGTGCCTGTTATACCCTCTGCAGTCAGGGGTGCAGTTGGACCCTGCTTTTGGACTGCTGCTGCTGGCTCTCTGATGTCCCTGGGTAGTGAAGGGAGCCCCTGTCTAGCACCTAGAATGGTGGAAAACAGGAGAGATCTCCTTTTTAAAAGCAGTTGTGTTTTTCTTTTTCTCACCCCTATTCTTTATTCATAAACTTAATGCAGTTCCACAATTCCCAGACATGTAAAGCTGCAGGGCTTTTTTTGTTTTGTTTAAATCTTTCTGAACCAGCCAAATTTTTGGGGTTGGCACGAGGTGCAGCCAGTACCCATGGCCTTCCAGGGCTTGCTTGGTCTAGAAGTCTGCAGATGTTTTCTGCTGGATCTGGCTCTTAATGAACAAAAAAGATTTTTGGCATGCTTAGTTATTTATTTATTTCAAGGGTAAAATGTGGTTTAAAATGCTGATAATTATGTTTTACATGAACTACTTAAACTTTATGTGACTATATGAGAAAATGGATGCTTATCAATGAAAAAAAGAATAATTCTGTATACGTAAAGCATTCATACTTACAGTGATCCTTTTTTCCCCCTCTTGTTCTTAATGAAAAGAGGGTTTGAAGACTATCTTACTTATTTATTTATTTATCTAAAAGTTACATATAATTCTGCATCAGAGTCCTTAAAGATGGCCCATTGTGATCCTGTGGTGAAAATACAAGGGTTTTTCAAAAGCTTTTACATTATCCATTCTCGCTGCTCCTCTCTTTGCAACATCCACACTGTAACTGAAGAAAGGAAAAAGGAAAATACTTCAGGAGGGATCCACCCACAGGTGTGCACAGGTCAAGCACATACTTCTCATTCAGAATGATTATTTTTCTTTTTCCAGCCGTCAGGTAGTGCTTCTCACCGTCAAAACTTAGCTTACTCTTTCAGAGGGAATACTTATCACAAAGCTGCAGTGCATTTTAATCAAGGTTCCCAGCGTATTTTACAAGGAGTAATTGCCTCTTAAGGACAGGATGAAGTATTATACCCATTGTACTCGCTGGTGAGCCAAGGCAAAGGGAATCTAAATAGCTGGGGTGTTAAAGTGAGCCAGTGGCAAAACTGTGAACGCAGCTTTGGTGCCTTCACTCGTGGTGCTGTCGGGATGCCTCCTCCTCCTCCACGCATCAGTTTCCCTCTCTTTTTCTTGAATCACAATTTTTCAGACATTGACTTTTTTTCTGACATACTATAAGGCAAATGCTGCACTGCTCTAATGTTAAGGTAAATCTGTGTGTGAATGTGCTCCTGATTTACATCTTTGTGAAGTGTGAGGGCCTGTGTGGTGAGACTTCCATTTAATTCCGGACCTTCTGTTTTGCTGCTGCCTTCTGTGGCTCCAGTATGCCATTGGATCATCCCCAAACCAGCTCTTGTTGTGTTTGTTACTGATGTATCGCCACACTGTAAATGACAAAGAATTCCTTTTCCAGCAGTTTGCCCACTAAATTATTCCCCGGCATGATACATGCTCTATCTTGTATTTAATTATCTTGTAATTATCAAAGCAGTAATGAAGTTGTGTGTAAGAAGTGTATCGATCAATAAAAACAACTCAAAACTATGAAGGAGCTCTGACAGGCCATGTCAGTTTCCATTTTTCTGAAAAGCTTTTAACTTCTTTTTCTAAATAAGGTCATAAAAAAGGCTTTAAAGTTCTTACTGCTTATTCCTAACTGATGATGATCACGCATACATTCTCAGTGCTTTGTGAGAGGCAGTGTAAGTGCTAATGAAAGTTTGTATTGGAGTGGCCCCTAAGAATATGATCATTGTTACAAATTTATTAACACCATGAAAGATTTCCTGTCCTGAAAAGTCTGCCAGCAAACGTCATAATCCTGAGGGGGCAGAGCCATGTAGTAGGTCTGACTGAGCCCCTTTGACAATTATATCATTTATTTAACTGTCTATCTTTAGACGTTGGGAGGCTAAACTTTGGTTTCAGAGGCATGCTGAAACTCTTGCGCTGCATACACAGCAAGGGCAGTGGAATACCAGAGTGCTCGTTTGGGCTTTAACTACTAAATAACGTGGTTGCACATGACACAACAAGAACAGAGGTATAATCCTGCCCTGTGAAGCAGGTCACATGTTTCAGGTTCTCTCTGTAATGCATGCAAAGTAGCTGCTTAAATCATTATGAGTTTGTAAATCATCTTCTTCATAAACAATACCATCAAGGTACAGTCAGGCAACATGTCTCTTGTGGGTTGACGGGAACTGGAATTTCTTTCAGACACTGAGGAGGTACGTCAATGCATGTGAAGCAGATTCATCTGTTGCTGCAATGTTTTGGATTTCTAAGATGATTATTGCAAAGGCCATCTTCTTCATACTGAAGTGCAGCGAAAGGAGGAGGATGTGAATGAGGCAAATGCAGGCTATATGATCCAAGGCTTCCATGAAAATTTTGCTTCTTTTTTTCTCTGGCTTTGTAAGTCATGCAGCAGATAACACATTTATTCCTCTGCAGAAGTTTAGTAAGTATTGAGAGCTTCTGTTACTATATGTTGTGCATTTGGGGAGGAAAAGATTTGTTGAGCAGTGTTAGACTCGTATCTTCTGGTTTAGCCATCGTTTCATGATCCTGGCTTTTCTTCCATCTTTAACATGCTCATACGCTTTCTGTAACTCCTAAGTAGCACTCTACACCTTTAATGCAGTCCTCAAAGCTGACTAGTTCAGTGGTGAGTGAAACTGAAAGCCAGACCTAATCCTGTTACTTTGCTGTACTTCTGGATAATGTATAAATATCTGCTATTATATTTATTATTTAGTTATTATTGTTGCAAGTTTGTGCCTTTTTTGGGGGTGAGGGTAGGTGGGGAGGGGTAGGTGCACTGTATGGTCACCTTCCCACCACCAAATGTTGTATTTTGAATCATTTTAAGTAGCAGTTTGGGATGTCTTTATTACAGTGAATCATGTTTTTAATATCTACTTTAAACATACGTGATTTCATCCTAAGGCAGTGGAAGGAAGAAGCCCTCTCTCATTTACTGTCATGTAATGCCTCTGCAGTGTGTAAAGTGCCCTTGGCTTATAAATACAGAACTTCTGTGAAAAACGCCTTTCCCTCCAACATAAGACAATTTTGCTTAAAAAGTGAAAGCAGAGGTGGTTAATCCACAAATGCAGTATATTCTACTTTTGCTCAGTGATACTCGCTCTGAGTTACAATTATCCAACATAAATTTTAGAAGAAATACCGGTGAAATGGCACTGGTAGATGGATGGGATATAACTAAAGATGCTGGCAGCAGCTATCTGGTGCATAAGTGCTGCTGAAATAATCAGCATTCCTACTTCCTATAGCTGTGCTCGCGTCCTTTAGTGGTGGGAAGAAAAACACAACCAGCACTCATCAGCGTTCAGCACATGTGGAAACAAAGCTAAAAGAGCAGGGGCATCCCCAATGCATTGGCAATTTGCTAAGCGCCTGAGGGCTGCATCTCATTTGCATTAAAAATGCGTAGATTGCTCCTGTCTTTATCTTGGTTACGGAGTGGAGGCAAGAGGGCCCAATATGGCTTGTTTTACCTGGATCCCAGTGGCTCGGGGCTGGCTGGAGCGCCTCCTGACTGGAGACGCTGGTTGCCCCGGGGGCTGTGCGCTGCCCGGGCGCAGCTGCCTGGCTGCTCGCCGCTGTTCTCGCCGCCGGCCCGGCAGCAGCGGTGGGCGAGGGTGCCCGGCTACCGGCCTCGTCCTGCCCAGCACCTCCGGACCTCCCGAGCGTGGCAGGGTTACAGTACCCAGTTCTGATAGTTAACGTATTTTTTAGAACCTGGGTGGGCCTGTCTGAAACGCTCCTCGGCGGTGCGAGGACGATGCCCGCACCCCGCGCTGTGGGCTCAGCAGAGGGCTGCGTGAATCAGTGCCCTGCACAGAAACGCCTTTGTGGTTTTTTTTTTTTTTTTTTTTTTTTTTTAAAAAGCAGTTTAGTAATGCAAGTCAAATAAAGGAAAAAAAAAAAACACAACCCGAACACCTCCCCCCAGCTTGTGCCTTTTCAATAGAGATAACTTATCTCTTATAAAAGTCTACATAAGTGTAAGTAATTGCCTGCACTTGGCTCTGGTACAGTGGAAAAGCTGTGATCAGCAAACTCGTGTTGTACTGTGCATGTAAAGGGAAGTTATCGGATGATATGGGGACGTGTCGGCGTCAATGGCTGTACTTCTGTCTCCTCTGCCTCACTGAAACCTCTAGGACTTCGAAGACTTAACAGTGCCTTGGGAAGGGGCAGCGGTATACTCGGTGACTTTGAGTGAAGAAAGTTTTGCTGGGCTCGTCCTCAAAAGAGGGCGGGGGGAGGGGGCGTGAAGAAAAACAAAAATGCCAGCCCAGCTGCACTTCTCTATCAGTTCGGCTTCCTTTGTTCAGCGTTTACGTTTTGGGTCCATGTCGTGGATGAGCATCACCGACAAGCGCCGGCTGCGGGGCGCGGCGCAGGCTCCCGGGGGCTCTGCCCGCTGCTGAGGCAGCGAACCGGAGAGCGGGGGGGAGGTTCGCCTGCCAGCCAGCGCCTCCGCACCCCTTCGCGGCGTATTTGGCGAGAGCTGAAAGGAGTCTGTGTGTGTGTGTGTGTCTGTCTGCCTGTCTGTCCGTGCAGGGGGCGCAGGGCTGCGGGTCACGTTCGCAGTCGCATGAGGCTTTACGCCGCGTCGCTGCCGCTCTCGCGTGTGTCCGGGTGCCAGCGCTGGCTGCCTTATCGCAGGAAGTGTTGCGGAAAGCAGTTGCTCCCGCTCGCTGCCCGCTTCCCAGAGAGCGGTGATTAACGACTCTTCCCCCCACTCTGTCACTCAAGTGCTGGGCAGAAAACAGCAGTCGCGGCTGTCCCACTCCAGCGTCAGGATAAGCCTGCCCCACTTTTCCTAAATAAACTTAGATGAACCCCTTTTAGCGGAAGCCCCCTTAGATGAAGACATTTATTTATTTATTTTTCTCCTTTCCCATAGCCTTTACTTCTGAACGCCTACACAGGTACATGCACATACATATGAAACATGATTTTTTTTTTTTTTTTTTTAATATTGCAAATGTATTTGTGTAGGTATATAAACCCACAAAATTCTGGCCCAACATTCTGCAGTGGTAAGCCTGACCCCAAGAAAGTAGCGTTTTTGCTGTTCATAGGCTGGTCCTCTTTAGGATGTCTCTGAAAGTCACTTTGTTGACCTTGCTTTATGGGTACTTGATTATAATGAGGATGTAAATCTGGTCAGTTTGTGAAAAAACAACAACATCAACAAACAAAAACACCCCCCAACAACTTAGATTGAGAGGGAGATACTAGGGTAAAGGATACTTTTTCCATACAATCGTTTTGGAATTGTCTCACAAATTTAATGAAAAAAATCCTGTCTCAGATAGGTAATTTTCACTTATACCGTTAAACACTCAGAATGGAGGTCTTAAAGTAGTTGAGGGCTATGGTACTGTGTAGTGTCTCAGTATATAGAATGAGTATTCCAAGAAGCCCAGAGACTAGCATTCCCTTTGGAAACCTTTAATATATTTGTTTCCAAATTGTGGTCTGTAGACACATATAATCATGGTATGATACTGATCTGCAGTATCATATCATCTATTTAAGGGGTTTAATTAAAAGTTTGATGTGAAGGCTGCATAGTGGTTCTCTGCTATGTTTGAAGTTTGACAGTGGTCCATATTCCAAAAATTTAGGAATGTTTATTCAGGAGAATTATGGTCATAGATCATTACATTTTGCTTTCATTTCATCCTGTGATTTTTTTTTTCTTTCCTTTCAAACATGATTAAAACAAATGGAAAAGGAAATATTTGAAGTGATTTGCAAAGTTACTTGATTTTTATAAACTTAGGTGGTGTGATATGCTGTATGTGCCAAACTGCAGACAGACTTTCAGCTTGTAAATTGACTACACTTTTTTGTTCTGGTTTAAGCCCATTGAGTCTTCTGCCAGTTAGGTTTTTCTCTTCTGTGATCATCATACATAATAGTCTGATGTTGCAGATACTTGCAGGAGCAAAGCGAAACTGGTAGCATCATGTATGCGGTTTAATTTTTAATGTACAGCATATTAAAGCATATTTTCTATCCCAAAAGATATTATATGAAACTGCTGCAGTCTATATTAAAACAGTTGCTGGACTCCTAATCTAATATGAATAACAAAGGTACATAGTAATTAATGCTTAAGAAAAAAGATTTCTTTGTAAAAATAGAAAAAAACCCTACATTCAAAAAAGGTTGAAGTACTTACCTTTTGAAATGAAGAACTTCAGCTTTTCCTTTGTGTTAGGTCTAAGTCTACACAGCTTGATGTACTGTTTGATTGTGTTTATTTACCTATTTGCTGCCAAAGTTTTAAGTGAAGTCACACTATAGTCCTGGTAGAAATGGCTAGCTAAACACCTGGAACCAGTTTGTGGAAGTGATTAAACTGGCTTTTGCCAGAGGCTTCTTCTGCT
Source organism: Dryobates pubescens (assembly GCF_014839835.1). NCBI lineage: Eukaryota > Metazoa > Chordata > Aves > Piciformes > Picidae > Dryobates > Dryobates pubescens. Next base: position 12,210,410 of record NC_071625.1, on the reverse strand, counting down.
GGTGCAGTGACACTGTGTTCTCCATTTTACATTCTGCTCAGTAACTCCAATTTTCAAAACTAAGATTACCAGAAACTGGAAAAAGCAAAAGCAGCAGAAAGCTTAGTTGCCTTTTCCATTCTGTGGATGAAAGTAGAGAGTGCGCAGTGATGAAATTTGTTACTTGTAGAGTATGACAAACCAAAACAATTGGATGAACAGTTGTAGAGAGTGAACAAATCACGTGTCATTCTTTGTTTAGATTGGTTTTAAATGCAAACCAGGTTTTGTAAACATATCTTTTGTTGTGGTGTGTTATTTTGTTCCCCTCCTTTCTTGCATACTTCAGGTATCACTGAACTGACGAGTAATACTTCAAAGAGGTTTAGTGATTTTTAATTGAATTCCAGCTTTCATATACCATAAAAAGCTTTATTAGCTGCTAAATAGAAAGCATGGAATGAAATCTGTAATAGGTATCAACATAATGTGTAAACACAAAAGATGACGTTGAGCTGTGTAACTGCTTAATTAAGTGTACATAGATATGATGTATACAAGTCACTATCCAAAGGAAGATTCCTTCCTTTGATAAAACAACAACATTTTGTTACAGCTGACATCTTTTAATAATTATTTCCTGAGCTACCACTTTTCAGAAATAAAGGGAAAACATAAATAATTTCTTTTAACCTCAGTGTATGTGTATGGTGATGGTTTTGGCCTGTCAAGTAATGATTAAAACTGGTGATGCATAAATTGCTGGGATTAAAGTCTGTATCCTTGTAAATAACATCAGTGCAAACAGTGGAGTGAATTTGAAACATGCCATGTACCTGTTCCTGTTTATTTTTTGAGGGATTTGGCACAAAATAATATTTTTTTCATTAAAAGAGTAATGCATTGCATTTATTGAATGGTGCTGAAGAAATACAAAATGTTATTTTCAGATTAGCTAAATATTTCTATATTTTTCTAAATATTCCCTAGTTGGATACTGTGTTAAGACAAGGTGCTGGTATATAGTTGTAGTATGTTCTTCCTTCCTCATCCTGAAATCCTGAGCAGATTTTTGATCCTGAGCTTCAAATTCTAGGACCTAGATAGAGTCAGACACAATTATTTATGTAACACAAATGAAAATGCTGGGAGGGATTGAGACCAGGGATTGGAGTGCTTAATATCTTCAGCAAAGGCTGTGGAAATAAATATGTGTGTTCATATTCATTAATTACAAAGCATTAAGAAAATAAGGCCAAATCTAGAAGACCTCTTTTAATTAATCATGGTTTTGCCAGAACAAAATCCATCTCTGAGTTCTGCAGTGCCTCTTGTGATAAAGGCTGGGAGATACTATTGGGCTGAATGACCAAAGCTTTGTTGTTTAGTATACACACAGGGTAAAACAGTGCCAGATGAAAGCCCTGGGCTACCAAGGACAAGTATTCAGCTGAGAACTATTAAAAGAATACAAAAAATAAGTTGTCACAGCTCTGTCCTTTTAAGGTCAACACCAGAAAGACTCTTGTCAAGTTGATGGAGGAAGATGACTTACTGATGTAACTCACAGTAAAAGAGATAAGCAATAAAAATAGTGTAACATTTCTGTTTGATAGAGTGACTTCTCCTGACAGCTTACAGAGAGAACTAAGCAAAAAAAAATAATAATAATGCACTGGGTTGGTTACTGTGACAGTGAAGATGATAAATCACGTGCAAATATGTGCCAATTCCACTGGGTTTTGGAGCCTGTGTTTTGCTATTTTTAATATAGACTTATGTAAATTGGTCAAAATACAGCAGAACTTAATGTCACTGAAATAAAACTCTTTGAACTACTGAGTAAAGAGGTACACACAAACTAATGGTTTATTTCTATTAGTGTTCATTTTGAGTAGAATTCAGATGTGGATGTGGGGAAAAGAAGAAATTGATTAGACCTTCAGCAGACAAGCAGGCTTTTAATTTTAGAGAAAAATACGCCAAAGGCAGGAGTCATGCTCATAGACAGAAGTTCCTGGGTGGACAGGGAATCTCTTGCTTGTTATGGACCAGTTCATCACCTTTATATCTGGTTTCTATATGGTATGGCTGGGTTTTGTGTGCATTTTAAACATGTTTACAGTCAATGTGAACTAATAACTGCTTTTTCTAGCCTGACCTCCCATGTAACACAGGGCACAGAATTCCACCCAGAGCATAGCTTCTGCTGTGCAATACAAAAGCTGAATGTCATTAGCGTATCTTACAGAGGTATAGTTTGAAAGCATCTTAATGACAAACTGAGCATTATAATCCTCCCTTACATATTATTTAATGAATCAGTTTGCTTGCCATAATGATTTTACTTCTCTGAAGACGGTACTTAAATTTCCTGGCAAATTTTCTCTATGTCTTTTTAAAAAAAGAAGTCTTTTCCACCACTCCCTCCTTTATGGTATGGCTTATTTTTGTTCACCCACACCATTTCTGATGATTTTGCTTTCCGTGTGTGTTGACAAGGAGGACTGCAGACGTGCAGGAGCCTAGTTGTATGGGTGGGCGGCAGTGCTTGGACTGCCCGCAGCCTCCTCACGGTCATGCCGATGAGATATATGGCCTCTGTCTGAGAATGTTCAAGATGGTGATCTGCCTAGTAGTGCTTCTAGACTGAGGAGCAGGTAGTGATTTGAGTTGGACTGTGATGGAGTTTTTTCAGGTGTGTGACCTATTCCTTGTTTCTCTGGTACTAGTGCTAGTATGGTTCTAGTGTAGTGATAAGGAGATGGAAGGTGGGCTGGAAATATGTTGGGGATTTGCTGTCAAGAGGAGAAATAAGCTTTTTTTGATCCAAGCCTGAGCTGCCACTGGAGGGACAGTCTGACTGACCTACTGCCAGCCCTGGGATGTGAACGCAGTGGTTTTGACCAGAAATGGGTGCATGTGCAGGGCAGGGCCTGGACAGGCAGGTGATGGGTGATGGGAAGGGCAGGGCTTCTTCAGGACTAATATAGCTTAAGCCTATTATGAAGTTGCACCCTCTGATCCTGGCTCCTGGATGTACCTGTGGCACCTACTGCTTGTCTTGGTGACAACTCTGCTCTCACTGACAAATGTCACCAAAGTTTACTTTTAACTCTGTCAAGGTTACCCTCTCCTCTGTGCTTTACCTACTCAGTGTTGGAAAATCTTGACTCTCTGCATTTTTCACAAGCAGAAGCAAAAACTCCAATATATTGCCAGGGAAAAAAAAAGCCTTCATGGGATATGTCAGGCAGAAATGAGATGTTGGAAAGAACTGCCAAATCATGGATTATTGAAGAGCCCTGGTTTTAGCAAACAGTATGTAGCATAAATAAATACATGTTTAAATGCATTTTAGTGTAGTAGAAAGAAAAAAGCAATAGCGATACATCATGCTATCGTGGAAAGAAAAGAAACAGAACAATTGGCTTGGTGTTTACACAGCTAAACCAAAATAATGTGTGAAGGTTGGTCAGGCTCAAATGAACCTCATTTGAGGATTTTAGGAATTGCAAGGTTTGCATTCATCAGTTTCACTGGATAAGGCTTCTCTTCTCAGCTCTTTGTTGCCATCTTTGTTTTAGCATTGCGAATTATGTGAAAACAGAGATGCTGCAACAAGCTAGGGAGATGGAGTGCTCCAAGAAGAAGCAGGGAGATGGGTAGCATTCTGTCCCTGTTGAATTGGAGCTAAACTTTTCCTTTTTCTTTAGCAGACAACAGGCATCCCTTGTTACCTGTTTGATTTTCCTCCCTACAAATGAAACTCAGTTGAAAACTGCAATATTAAGAATTTCAGAAGCTGTTTTGTCTTACTAAAAAATAATTTCTCCCAAACAATCTTTTAATCCTATTTAGATGACTCAGACTGCCTGAACCTGCTATAGATGCATCCTATCTTTTGACCTCTGTCCCACTCAGGCTCTATGTACATTTTCCTGATAATACTTTGTGTTTGGTTTTTCTGTTGTTATCACTGCTAAGTGTAGTGCTGGCGAAGCAATACAGACAAGCTGTCCTTTTGTGAATCTATGTACATAGAAGGCTCAGGAGCTGCCTTTTCATTGGCTTTCTAATAGCTTGAGTGTCTTTAAAATAGAAAAAGAACTATACAGTGTCTCTTTGGAGTATGGCAGTCACACATATATGTGACTAATAGAAAGTATGGAAGTGGCTTTCTGACAAAAGCATTGATATTGACAATGTTGCAGTTAATTTCTTCTGGCCAAGTGGGAAACATCACATACCCTGTGTATGTAAGGTATTGTCTTTTTAAGACTACTTGCTTTATGGATTGCAGAAAGTCACAATGAAAATAATAGTTTTGGTGGGTTTTTTTTGGTAAGGTTAGAGACAAAGAATAACCTTTTCCCCATCTGCTTTTGAGGAGAGAGTGCCCTTGGCACGTAAATTTTTAAGGAATACCAGTGAGGCTGTGCGTGTCCTGAAAAAGTGGATTTGTTTACGTTGTCCTGAATTTCTGTGGAAATTGTGAGCAGTGGGTAACTCTTTGAACATCAACCACCATATGTAATCCCTTTTGTAAAGTGACCCACCTTGATCCTAAAATTAGGTAGGGTTGTTTTTTTGCCTTGGCTGCGTCTGATGGAAGGATGTTTCATAGCCTCACTGCTTTGTCAGTTAAAACTCTTCCTTCTCATTTTCAGCCCAGAGTTAATCATGGCTAGTCTATTTGTTCTTACGCCAACATGATCCTAAGCTTTTCCCTCCCTAATGTTTACCTGCTGCTAGCAATTGTGCTGCACTTCACATGTTCATGTAGAAGAGTTCCAACTTCCATGACTTCATTACTTTTAGTTAAAATTAATCTTTCTTGAACTTTTAAAATAATTTGTAAATGCAGTGTCATCTATGGCATTACCTCTTCCTGCTAAAATGCTTTTGAAGTGTGATTTAGATTGATTTATAATTGTGGTCAACTACTATGTTTTTGTTTTTATTTTTTTTTTTTCTTATATCATTTACAGTTAATAAGCTGTCAGGGATTGTTATTTCACAGAGCATGCACTCTTCCTTACTAATTTTTATTCCAGCTTGTAATACAACTTTTCAATAGTTATTTGTATGATATCTCAGTACATCTCTAGATCGAAGATACTACAAAACTGTGTCATCATCCAATTTCCTTAGTATTTTTTTGTGTAAACTCACTTGAGTATTTGTCTTGTTAGATCACCTGTGATGCAGCTGTTTGAATTGAGACTTGAGACTTTGAATGGCTAGTTCAAATGGAAAGAAGTGACTTGAGAGTAAAGTGAGAGCTTCAGTCTCTGCCCAGTAGTTTGGCCTCCAGACCAGACTCACTTTTTGCTTCGCATATTAGCGAACCAATATAAACGTAGTCATGATAGGGCTGTTCTGGAGTGGGAGCTGTTAGCATATGATGCTGCTTTTCTGAGGACACAAAGGGAATTAGGAGATACTTCCCAGTCCTTGGCTACTCATCTAACCATAGTACTCTCTCTCTTCAATGATGTACTGTTTCATTAAAAAAAAAAAAAAGGTAAACATAGTACTGAAAAAATGACTTTATAAACCACTGCAGAAAGCAGAGTGCTGAAATGTAGAGTGCTTATAAGAAGCACAAGCCCACAATGAGCAGCTGCTCTGACTCTCTTGCAGGCCAGGCACTGCAATCCTCATCTGCTGGATGATGCATTTTGCACTTCGTCTGTTCACTTGGGTTTCTACTGATGGAGTCCAAAGTGCGTAGGAGAATGGTGCCAAACCAGATTTTCTGACGTGTAGTCAGGATGTTGTCAGGGTGTGCATTTGGAGCTGAGAACTGCAGAAGTGTATCCTACAGTTTAGATGTACCCACAATTTGATGTTGGATTTTTCTCACATAGCCAAAAAAGTAAATGCTAGGCTGTCTGCTCCAGAAATGCTGTATTTCCACAATATCTTAGGATGATAGACTATTGTTGATGAATTTTTTGACTGTTCTTTGGGAATTCATTTTTTAGTGGCACATTTTAATAATTTTCTTACTTTAACCTTTGTGTATTTACAATTACAGGAAGCAGTTCAGCTGACTGTAGAAAGAAATCCCTGCCTAATGCTTTTTTGTGGGTTCACTGTTTCCAGCTTGCACAGCATCACTGTGGTGGTGTGAGCTTGCACAATGGTCTTCCTTTTGCTCATCTTGACGCCTAAACCATTGACATTTCTTCACTTCATGAATCTCAGTTACAGTATTCACATGCCAGCTCCAGCACAGGCTAAGGCATATTTAATTTTTGTCCTGGTCAAGTACCAAATTGACTTGTGATGCTGTGAATTCAGGGCAAAATGTAGGGAGCTGAAGAAACTGTTATCAGCTGGTTACTGGTATAAAGGACACAGGTTAACTTGAAGGGTCTGTGTATAGAATTAAATGTGTGTACTTCCTACATGAAGTCCTAGACTGAAATAAAAGGGGATACATTTTCTGTTTTCTCAGAGCTTTTGTAGTGAATGTGAGAGAAATAAACAGGTACAGCAATGTTCTTACTGTTTCTATCCCTCATATTTGTATTTAAAAAAAGGGGGGAAAGAAAAAAAAGAGAAGCATGTTTCTTTAAATCCAGACAAGTCTTGGCTCTCTCTGTGTGTGAAGAGCAAGCCACTGGTTCTACAGCATGTAATCTCTATTCTGCTATCTGCTGCAGGTTTGCTGTTTCTCTGAGTTACAGATTATGTTTTCCTTGGGGATTATAATATTTTCAGGATGTGTCTGGAATCCAGCCACTGTAATGCAGCCTCTTCTGCCTTATGTCTCATTCTTCTTCTGTATTTCCAGTAATTTGCAGTCATGATTGAAATCGAAATGTAATGAGACATTAGGCATCTATATGTCAAGCCCTTGGAAAGATGTAAGGGAGGTGGTAATTTTCAATAATTTTAGAGTCTCGTCAAGTGCGGATATGTTGCCTGGATTACAGCATACTGTTGAGTTACACAACTGCCCTTAGCTCAGATGCCATTAGTGTCATAGGTAGACAAAGTGCAGTTTGGGCTATAGAAGCCACAGTTTTTCCTTCTGAGTTTTGCAGTATCCAAGCCCACACTGCTTCCTGCATTTGGGCTTGGGAAGTGAGAACCAGCAAGTGTGTGTCTCTGTGGCATCAGAGGCGCCACAGTACAGACGTACCTGCATCACCGCTGGTGCCATTGGTGCTGTGGGAGCGCGTTGCTCTACTCAGCTACAGCACTACCACCTCCGTGCCCAACCTTTAATTATCCCTGATGCTGTGAGTGTAATACAGACTTATTTGTGGAGTTGAAGTGAGACAAGCATGCCATCTTGTGAGCAGGCAAAATGGGAACAATGTGCAGGTTCTGCCGTGTGTGGGTGAAGAGTGTTATGAGAGTAGTTGTTGGGCGGTTTTGTTTCAGACTCAAAGGAGATCATGAGCTGCAGCAACTTGGTGTGTAATAGGACGGGAAATCAAATCAATGCTTTAGATCTGAGAGTCATAAAGAGTAATTGTTTTTCTGTTAATGGACCAAGGCCTATCAAGATGCCATGAGATTCAATCATATAATGCTTATTTTTTTTAAAAAAGGAAGACTTTAGGTTTGAACAGTAGATTCTCATGCTGGAGAAGACCTAAGTATCAGCTACTTAAATACATGACTTCAGCTTTCCAGCTGCTCTTTATGTCAGATATGCATATATATGCTCTTGTCATCTTCACACAAATAGTTAAACAAATGCCTCATTACGAGAAGCCATGTACAAGTTCTGAAAATTATTTTTTCAATACATACTGCTTAACAAATTAATTTTTAAAGAAATGCTTAAATTGAATTTGCTCTGATTTCTTCCCTGTCTCCATGTAAAACACAACATCTTTGTAGCACAAATCCGCTTGTACCACTTTTTCAGGGGATAAGAAATTCATACCTAATACTTATCCCTAAAAAATGGCTGTATCTATTGAGAAACATTCTCTACAGAGTTATCAGAGGTTTTGGGCCCTGTATCAGTTAATCAAGTAATTTTAGAAGCTGCATTCTTCCTGACTGCTAATGGTACCAAGATCGCTTTTGTAGCCTTATGTCTTGTGGCTTATCAGATCAAACTGTTACAGGAGTAATTATTTACTCTTGACTAGTCCCATTTTGGGAAGAATGTGCATGCTGATGTGTGGATGAAACATTTATCTCTTGAGTTGTTTGAAATAACAATTGTGGATATTCTCAAGCTATTCCTAGATTGGAAAATTAGAAGCAGCCCTAGCTTGGATTGATTGGCATGGGGAGAACAAACAGCAACAGATTATTGATTGGGCAGCAGCTAGCTGAGCAGGATGACATGATCTGTACTCAGCCAACTGGCTTGTGTTTGGCAGTCCTTTTATTCAGTTGTGGTTATCTTGCTCCATCTCTGTTGGACTCTCAGCTTCTCCACCTAATTGGCTGTGTTAATTTGTAGCCCGCACCTTCAGATCTCAGGTACATCCCAAATTCCTTTGCACAAGTTGCAACACTACTTCAAAGAAGGTGCTGTTGTAGCCTCTGCAAATAATTTTGGGACTTTTTTTAGACTCCAAGATGCCAGTGAACCCAGAAGTTGCTTTAATAAGTTGCTTTCTTTATAAATGAAAACACAGCAAAAGCTTTCCATTTTTGTGGGATGTATCCCAGCGCAGCAAATCGGCCCTGCATCACTGTTGGATATTTCTCAAAACTGGTGAGGTGTCGGATTGGGAATTGAGGTGGCAAGAAGGTGTCTCAGAGGAGGAGGAAGACAGGAGCAATGCGGTAAGGCTCGCTTGTGTAGAGGGCATTTTTGAGAACAGAAGTATTAGTGTAATCTGTGCTTGTACCTCTGTGTAACTTTTCTGTGGAGAAGTTCTAGATTTATTTTTTTTGATTTTTGGTAAGGGAACATTTAGGTGTATTATCGATGGAAATGAGATACAATTAGGTGGGAAAAACATCTGTCCACTTCTGTTGGTTCCCTGCAGACTGCAGATTTCTACTTAACTCCTGTTAGTAGTTCTAGTTCCTGTCTGTACATTGTAGCGTGCTGGTTCTGCAACCTGTGTTGCCCTTGTGTTTGTGGAAATTACATATTTAGCTCTCAGAATAAAAATAAATAGATTTAAAAATTTTTTTTTTTTTTGGTTTGTTTTATGATCCTGGCAGATTGCCAGGGTTTAAATTAAATTTCTGATGTCTGTATGGTCAAAACTAATGTGAAGGCTTTTGGCACTACACCTTCACGCAATAAAGAATCAAAGCCAGTAGCATAAGAAATCTGCTATCAAAAGCCGAAAGCTAGATTCATAAAATCACTTATGCAGGCATTATGAGTTTTTCCCATGGAAAGTTTATGTGGGAGTTGGGCAAAAACTGATTCGAATAAGAACAGCATTATTTGCACAATATATATTCATCTAACAGTCAACAGGCTGATGCTGGCACCCCTTAACAATTTTAAAGGAATACCAGCGTTTGCTACATGAAGCTGCTGCAAAGCCACATCAGCAGAGTCTTGAAGTCCCCCTTCCCCATTTCCAACCAGAATTGAAATTGGTAAAACAGAAATCATATTCCTCAGTGAATATGTACATTTGATTCTCATGTCTTTCTGAAAAATGCTTCTCTGTTTTAAAGCAGTTTCATAACAAATCATTAATGTGGAGGCATTATAAGAGTAGCTTTCTCATCAGCATTTCACTTCGTTCCTCAGCTTAAAATGAAACATAAATAAGAGATAAAAAGGTTAAATAATAGAAAAAAACACTCAAAGTAAATCCATTTGTATTCACTTTGGTATTTTTTACTTTTTTAAAATTTTACTTTGTTTTATTACAAGAAAGTGCCTGTAGTGTTTCTGAGTCTGCATGAGAACCATATGATGTGTGTTGCAGTAGAGAGTCTTTCATAGTTAATAAGGATGATTCCAAAGGCAAGGTAATTCACCACTGCTTTGGCTGGAGCTAATATTGGGCTTCAACATCAGTTCTGTAATTTCTGACAAATGGCCAAGATTTCTTGAATAGGCACAGCTTTCTGTTTTGTGTAGGAAACACACAATCCACTCTTTTGTTGTGGTTGCCACTGCTGTTGTTTCTCCCCCCCTTCACAATGGAGAGTGGGGGTATTTGTGCTGAGTGGGAAATCAGAGCCAAAATTCTGACTTGCTTATATTTAATGTGATGTTAATTTTTGTGATAGCCATAAAGAGTATATGAAATGTTTGTAATACAGATCCTCCTGCATCCTGACCTCCCGAGTCAAGAGGGTATATTGGTGATGAAAGTTTTATCTGTTACAGGCATATCAAGATGAGTGTTTACTGGATGATTCAACCCAAATGTATAGAAATTGTTTATATAGAGGTTGCCAAACATTTTCCATTGCTTTTCATCTAAATTCTTGAATACATTACTAAATAAAATAGTCTGTGTTTGGAATGTATGGCTGTGGGATATATGGAAACTTACAGCATGTTGGGGGAAGAGTTAGAATAAGGAAATATAATAGTTTTGTAAACTTTACGTGAATATAGGTACATCATATGTAGACTCAAGATTCAATTTGCTGATCAAAGCATCCAAATAACTTTGGATTTAATAATGTCAGCAATGAATGCTAATATATGGAAATTGAAAAGCATGGAGCAACAATAGCTAGCCACGCTTACCAGTATTAGCCTGCAGCATGTAGATTTACATTTTTTTGTTTTGTTTTGAAATCACAGTTTGGAAAATATGTGTTCTTTTTCCCTTCTCCCATACTTCTGATTGTGGGTTCTTCTGAGCAAGCTTAGACAAGATTCAAGCTAAACAATAGGGCAACATAAGAACCTTTGAAGACTCAATTTGGATAGGCACCCAAAGCCAAAGTCTGCTTTGATGTAGTGGGCTCAACTCCTGTTGCCCTTGGTTGCCCTCTCTTACCTGTGTAACTTGTGTCTGGAAACCCTTGTCAATTTGTTTCTTTAAAAAACAACAAACAACAACAACAACAACAAAACCCCGAAACACCAAACAAACCCAAAAAACACACCTCGTTTTGCAAACTCGTGTTCATCTTGGTTCTAGTCTGTCTGGAAAAGCACTGCAGTAATGCCCTCTCCAGGGTTTTTTTGCCTGTGTTTGGAAACAAAATTATTTGAGCTTTTCTCAAATGGTAACTGGAACCATTCTCTTTCTTCCTTCCATCTTCTCCTCTCAAATAATTTTTGCTTCCATTTGACTGAAGTTTTGGGAATGGGAACTTTGATACCTTTCTCTTGTATCACAGGCCTCATGTGGCAGAAAGGCACAGCACATCTCAGTCTTGCTTCTCAGTCAGTAAGGCTTTTACCATTAACTTAAAGGCAGAGGAGATCAGTCCATTGTATTCTTAATGCAAAAGAACAAATGAGTCACTTGTATCCATACTTGATTGCTCTTGCCTAGGAGCCAGGAGGTCAGCTTCATTCCTCACTCTTCAACTCAAGGTATCTCTGTGCTTGCCTCTGCCAATATACTCAACTAAGATTCAGCTCTGAGTCATTTGCAAACCCTGAACTCCCATTGCCTTCAAAGGACATTTGGATTACAAAGAACGTTTACTCAGGCTGAAATGAAATTGAAACATATGAGATTGACACACCTACTAGAAGAGTCTGGAAAGACAATGGTTGTTTACTCTTAAAGACAAGATGAATAGAGGGAATGTGATAGATGTACTCACAGACTAGAGCATCTTTGATTCTCAGTAGTACAAGTTTGAGGGGAAACACTGCTCTTTTGGCAAGGAGCAAATTCAGAGTGCATAGAGGGGAAACACTACTCTGCTGACAAGAAGTAAATTCAAAGGGCTTCAGATACTTGTTCTTTTTTGCTTCATAATTAGATTGTAATGGGAGGGTGACAAGATACTACTGATACCAAGATTAATGTAATGTTCAGAAAGTTATTGGACACTTCTGTTGGAAATTGGGATATGCAGACTTATTTAACAACAAATTGTAGAATGTGAGAGATAATTAAGGGCTATAAACTCTTATGAATGTGAGAAGTATTGAGGATTAGGAGCCATTTATTTTTGAGAGAGGTAGGTGCTTCTGTATTTGTCCAAAGGAAGATCCTTTGAAGGATCTGGTATTGGCTGGTCTCCAAGGCAGAGCTCCACGCTAAATGGACCTCTGCTTTCATCTAACAGGAATGTTCTATAGCCCTGTAATGTGTAACAAAAGCAAATTAATAGAATAACCAGAAGATTCAGTGAGGATGACAGGGGTCTCATAGGAGGTGTCAGCCCTGGCAGAAGTCAGTTATTTTATTGCAGTAAGCAAATCAGGCTGAATTCTCTCAGCGGTGCAATAACAACAGATTGGGGAGCATGCAAAGCAGCATCAATACATATAAATTAAACTACTTTTAATACACAAAGTGAGTGTAGATAAATGCTGAATGTTCAGATAAATGCTGAAGCAAAGGCACAATATTCTCTGAAAGTGTGGCCTTTTAATGCTATTTTGGAGGCTAATTTGCATACAAATAAAATGTCAGCTTGTCCCATGACTGTCATGGTAAGTTGGAGCATTTAGATTTTTGTATGAGATGCTCTTTCTGTACCCTATTAAATTACAGGATCTTGGCCTTTTGCCAAGTGTGAGGATGACACTCTCTACTGACATACATATAGGAGAGGTGTATGGGTCTGAACATCAAGAGAAACCAGATTCAGTAACTAGCCCTGCTTGCATGTCACCTTGGAAGCTTTGGTTTTTGCATCTCTCCATACGTAATTTTATTTAGCCTTAAAATGGCAGTGATACTAATTTTCCTGTGTCACAATCTTCATTGGGGTTTCACAAGCTGTCATGTTTACAGAGTATTTTTAGAAGCTTGATTGGAAGCCAAGGCAAAGCAAATCTTTGCCTTCATGGGTTCCCACGTGTGGATAGATGGCATTGGAGGTCTGGTGGGAGCAAGTTCTCTGCAGTAGGCTGGTGAGAAATGCAGAGCAGCAAACTGCTGTGCTCAGGCACCCTTAAATAAAAGCAGTTCTTCATTTTGGCTGTAAGATGTCGTAATATTCCACCCTGTGTCGCCTCTTTAGACAAATCACCTTTTGACTTCAGTTTCACCTGAAATTGTCTGCATGATTACCCCAGTAGTGAGCTTGAAATGAAACAAGTGCCTGGAAGTAGGCTCAGTCTGTTTTGAAATGCCACTCTTAAACTCTCTGAAATGACCAAGTGTTTTATACCCATAAAAAAGGTTAAATTTATTCCAGTGACTAGGTGACTACTAATAGGTGCTGTGCTCTGAAGCATATGGTAATAGAAAAGATCATTTTGAATAAATTTGATGTGAATTAATAAGAGATTTATTTGATGAGAGTTGTTTGAAGGTGATGAGACTTTGTAGCTGAACAGGATTTAAGCTGTCTGAAAGTGCACCTGTAGAGATTTGAGAATAATCAATGTTGGGAAGGTAAATGTAAATGGAAAGGAACAAGCTCGAACAGACCACAGCTTTTTTCCACTTGCCTCTGTTGTAAACTCTGTAGAAAAAAATTGCAAAAAGCTCCTGGTGAATTGGTGATCAGGGACCAAGTGGAAGACTCCGAAAATACATAAGAGCAAGAGAGGAGGTAAAAACGAGCGTTATTTTGCAATAATACTGCTATACTAGTGTAGCATATAAGGCATGATTTTCGTCTCGTGTTTTCTAGATTGGCTAAGCTATCATAATTTCGATGGAACATGCAGAGTGTAGACTATCAAGCAGATAAATTTTGACCAAATACAATGTTTGATCTAGCTAACTTTTACTGATACAAGGAGGCATGTTCTACTGTAAGCAGTCTTGGGCAGGAAAGAGCAGCCATGTAGTTTCAGGACTTGTACAAAAGCATGTATAGCTTAAAAAGTCTTTCAGTATTAGTTTGTCACTTGCATAGAGCCATGACTTGCCCTGTCTTGTAGGTTGTACTTGGAGACACTGGTGCCAAAGTGGGAGGAAGTGGTCTTACTGAGGAGGGATTTGCTTGTCATTAAGCTTATTTTGCCCTCACATGGTTTAAAGCCTGTTTCTTGAGTTCTTTGCACAAAAAGGGCTGCTCTTACCTTCTCCTAAGATAAAGGTTAGGATAATGTATTGGTTGTTTTCAGGCAGGCTTGCTCTGAGAACCACAGACAAAGCTGGAGGAGTAATACTGTGTGTGACTGCATGTAGCTTTGTGTCTTGGCTGGAGATGGTGAAGGTGTGAAACTGTACACATCTCTTTTCTGTCCTTTCACTGTTCGAGTATCCATAAAGGAAGATGGAAAGACAGGAGCATTAGATAGTCCTGTACCACTCTGTCTGAGGCTGGGGTTAGTTTGCATCTAGTGTAAGATAATTTTCAGTGAAGGCAGCAATTTCACCTGGAGCTTCCAGTGTATTTGCAAAATGTTATTATTATTTGTATTATTTTAAAAATGCTTAAATTAGAAAACATACTGGTCTTTGAACCAGCTCTCCAGATTAGCTTCCTAACTTTCTGGTTGTGCTCGGCACAGGTCTGGGCCAGCCCGGTGGGACGGGCTGTGGTGTAGGGCTGGGTGCAGGGTGGCTCCCTGTGGATGGAGCCTGCTGTGGAGACAGTTTCCCAGAAATTCATTCTCTCAAGACAGGAGGTTTCTGGCTTCAGAGCTCGTGTGTTACAGCTGCTTAATTGTTACATGGAGAGTGTGGAGAAGGCTCCAGACCGGTTAGGACTTTATGTGCTTGATAGAAGCCGACACTTTGAACACTCAAGGGTTTTTTATATAAAGCACAGCAGACAGTCTTTGTAGCCTATTTATGTGTAATAAGCTGGGGTTGTTTTGTGCCATTTCCCCCCCCCCCCCTTTTTTTTTTTTTTTTTTTTTTCTTTTACCCTGTGAAAGAAGGGAAAAAAAAAAGGGGCAGAGAAATGAAAACCACAGCAGTATTTTCCCATGTGGCTCTAGTGAGTATCCTGCGATCTCACATGATCAGCTGTCCTGGTGGGGTGGAGTGTGGGAAGGTGTCAAAAGATGTGTCTCAATTTTATTTTTTGTCTTAAAAGGGAAAGCCAGATGAGTGGCAAAAGCCCTGCTCTGTTCTTTAGCCCTGCAGTAACGAACTGTGTGAGTGTATGTTATTAAGATGATAAGATTAAATTTCTAGCTACTA
Organism: Dryobates pubescens; assembly: GCF_014839835.1. NCBI lineage: Eukaryota > Metazoa > Chordata > Aves > Piciformes > Picidae > Dryobates > Dryobates pubescens. The sequence goes on along the minus strand of NC_071625.1, from coordinate 12,195,273 downwards.
ACATGCTATCACAACAGCAGAGAGAGAAAAAAAAGATCTTGAAAAAATTATGAAAATTAGTCTGACGGTCTCCTTTTAATAATAAGATCACTCCCAACCTCAACAGACAATGTATACTGGAATTCCACAGGGCTTTTTTGTGGTCCTAATGATTTTAATAATACTTTGTGCTGTGTAGCACCTTTCATTAGAGGATCACAAAGTGCTTTACAGTCACTAATTAATTAAGCCTCACAACACTCCTGTGAGATAGGTAAGTATTAGACATATATTAAGCCGAGACACCGAGAGTTAATGATTTTTTTCTGCATTATTCTGGCAAAATGATTGATGTTTAAGCGCCGTATGTGCATTATACGTCTGTGTGTGGGTGCATAATATATATATGAGTGTAAAGGTATTTATTTTACTATCCCTTAACAAAGAGGTACTACTTGAGCCTGTTGAATACCAATGAGCATTTTCATTTAACTTTTTGTTGCTGCAGCATATTGACTGATAATATCACGATCTTCATAGACCCTTGACTTAATTTGCTCTTCGTCTGCTTATGCATCTACTTGTATGAAGATTAGTCAGTGACATCTCACAAAATTCAGACATCTCTCTAAGTGTGTTATTCAGCTTAAAAGAACATTATGACTAAGATCTGAACTAAACCTGCAACACAGGCGCAAGGCAACAACCACACTGTTGCAATAGGCTTTGATGACAAGTCACCATGTTCAGTAAAAGTAATGAGCAATAACAATGACCCATTGCGGCTGCTGATGATCAGCAGGTAATTAGCCATTATCTTCACCATGCATAGAAAACTATTGATTACCAGAATTTGGTTTTTAAATTTTTTAAAAAGAAGTACAGTTGTTGCTATGGTAATTCATTGTTCTGAATTACAAACTGATTTTAGCAGAAATTTCCTCATTTTGTTTCAAGGATAAACTGAGGTCAGTGATTCTTGAGTAAAAACCTATGTGCATGAATTGTGGAGATTAGCCTTGTCCGGCTTTGAAGGAAAGTATGTATAGCTGTTAGTATTATTTCCATGTTAAAATAGCTGAGAGTGAGCATATCAGATAAAACCAAACAAAATAACCCCCACATGGTTTATACATAATTTTAGTGTAATGAAAATAAAATACTAAACCCTAGATTATGGAGCCCAAAGACAAGTTCTGAAACCTGGGCCTTATCTGGGGTTCCCTCAGCTTGAAAAGGGTTTTTTATTCACATCACTCTTAAGTAATTGTTTTAGTTTGTGAGGATCACCATTTCCAGTCATGAAAAGGTAATTCATTCCCAATGGCTGTTCATCACTTGGCTGGTTTACTAACACCCAACAAATGTGCTAGTATTGAGATAGCATTTTTTTGAGATGTGGGAAGTTGCCCACGAACAATGAAAGCAACACCACTAAATTTGTTTCAAGTGGGACATGAGGCAGCCAACAGATAACTTCCAATTGCTGATGGCAGAGCCTGGATGTGAACCAGTTATGTGTATCTCACTGGGCCAGCCCCATTGTGATGAACAATACGTGTTAATTTACGTGATTTCTTCTTTTTTTTTTTTTTTAAGGCCTTTTATTTTCAAAGGCATTTATCCAGCTGTTTTTCAGCACTTAAACTTCACACAAAACTCTTATTTTTGTGGACATCACCTCTGAGATAATTTTCCTCTCTTTATGTGTGTGTATGTGTGCAAGAGTACGTGTATCTGCCTGAGGAGGAGGGAGCTGTGGGGTTTCTCATGCTTGGTGGAAGTAGAAAACAGCTGCCACTCTTTGTATAGTGCCCACTAATAGATGCATGTGAATGTACAATAGGCATAATAATGTCTTTAAGTGAAATAAAAACCAACAAAAACCAAAAAACCCAAACATTTTGAATGCATAATTTAGGAAGGAAAACCTTTTTTTTTTGTTTTGTTTTGCAGATATACAGATCAGCTCTCAAAATGTCTTCTGTGTCTTCCGTGCATCTTCTAAGACAATTGCATTAGCCCGCCTGCTAGTTGACTAATAGAATTAATAATTGTAAAAAGCACTCTAAAGCCACATGCCTTATGAAGTCAATGCTGGGTATGATTTTACAAGTATGTGATCCATTTTTTCAAGTGAAATTGTTAACTGAAAACGTTCTTGGCACACAATAAAACATTGTGCAATCTGTTATTTGTCTTAGAGATAATAATTTCAGAGTGCTATATTCTCTCTGTATCTAACTTATGACTTGCTAGGGGATGGGTTCTTCAATTTAGGAGTATTGCAAATGTAGTTTTATTTATATAATATGTATCTGAGTAATGATAGTGGTGGAATTTCAGTGACAAGAAAATCTTGTGTGTCTTTTCTTACTGTCCCCTTGAGTGGATATCAAGCAAATAAATGACAGATGGTTATTTCAAATGCTAGGGAAAAAAAAGAGGGGAAAATACATTTAAATTTAACTTCAGACAGTTTTTATGTTTAAAACAGTATCTTCTTTCCTTTCTTTCTCCAAGTGTAGAATACTGCATGAAAAAGCTGTGCTAGGAAAATTTATTTTTTTTCCTTCCTCCATTAACTTGCAGACTATAGATATGTCAGGAAAATTTGAACCAAACTATCTAGATCTGAAGTATTGTCTAGTTAGCCTCCATACAGTCCAGATTTTCCTCCTCTTCCTCCTCCTCTTCCTCTTCCTCCTCCTCCTCCTCTTCCTCTTCCTCCTCCTCTTCCTCCTCCTTTGGTGGTATCTTTTTTTCCTGTCCTTTTTGCTGCGTGTCTTCTGTCAGTTGCCATGAAGATAGCAAATCTCTAAACTTTCCTTATCTGCCAAAAATATCAGTAACAAAAACATTTTAAAACACTGCATTCAGTCTTGTTTAATTTTGACTGAGGTAACAGTCACGATGTTTACTTTCTCAGTTTCTGATTTTTCTTCACTGTGTAGTCAGGACTCCTTTCTCTGTGCTCTGCCATGAGTTGCTTTTAAACAGAAGTTATTTAAAAAAAAATGGCTTGGGAGAAAAGGACAGTTAGCTGAACACTACCAGAGATGCTCACAAGTATTTTGAGTGTGTGTTACCTAAGAGCATTCACAAAGTCCTACAGAGAAGCTCAGGGCTCTCATTATACCTTGGACTATATAGGTCTGTTGTTTTAGTAGGCTGAATCTGCATTGCAATAGTTCCCTTACCACAACAGCAAATCTTGCTTTTGTCTTAGTTTGGAGTGACTTCATGGTTCAGAAGTTATTGGAGGGGGAAAAAAAAGAGTAATATTCAGTGCCATATATATCCTGGTAGGTGTGGTTGACATTAAAGAGAAGACACTTGGTTCCCAAGCATGTGTGTCTTCTACAGTAAGGAACCACAGTAGACATTTAATAAATCTATTAAGACCACACAGAGTGTCACAATTTCTGTAACATGGGCTGGCATTCTGTGTGAAAGCTGTCTTGCTGTAGCCCATACTGCCTGTGGATCAGCTCAACCACAAAGACAACAGAGTGATCCCAAGACACAAGTTGAACATTTCCCCTAAGAAGTTATCTGTCTTTATCAACATAGCATACAGTGCCCTTTCATGTGGAGCAGATGTAAATAAGAGGATGTACAGATGCCTGTTCTTTTTTGTAACCTCTATCTCCAGTTACAATTCTCAAAGTTTGGAGTATCATTTGGAGAGCATCAGTGCTGCTCCCAGAATCACCAGGTGGCCATCCCTTCACAGAGCAATCTTCAGTGCCTCTGTAGGCACCCAGCCATGACTGATTTGGAAGAGGGGGCTCAGGCTTGAGTCTGCAGCTCACATCTCATGTGTGGTACTGCAGGCTGCTGCCACCAGACAACACACAATTTGGCAAAGAGGAGTATCCAGCGTTGTATACAGCGTTGGCAAAGATAAGAGCACAGAAAATGTAGCACATCTGTCTTCTGCCCATAGCTAGCATGTGAATACAAACGGATCAAACCAGCTGGTGATGAATATGAAATCCAGAACCATTCAGTGGAGAAGATTTTCTCATATTTAAGTAGGGAAGGCGCAGATACATTAGTGGATGAAGAATTTGGCTTGGTACCTGCATAATCTGGTTGCTTCTTCCATAGTCTCCCCTGTTCAGCTATCTGCTGACTCACTGCTGGCAGCTCCTTCTTTCTCTCTGACACTTAGAGCTTCCTGTCTCAGCTTTCTCAAAGGTATCCTGGAAGTGTACTTCTAGATTTAGCAATAGTGGCTATGCAAGGAGGGCTGAGCAGAGGAAGGTGCAGCTGTTTAGATCCATGTGGATTCCAGGTGTTTTCAGGGTAGATCCCAACTCAGCCACACAGCAATGTCCAATGTCTGAATCCAGGCCTGTAAAATTTTATTGACAATGCGTTTCCTAATAAAGTTAGTTTCTCTTTGTTTGGCAAATAGAACTAATTGCATGAATAATGGACTGTGGGGCTGGGCTCTAGAATGTCTATATAATCCTGTTTGAAGTTTATGGGCAGTAGGATGGGGAGCTTCTGCTATAGAGAAATTGATACCTGCTTAGGAAAAATACTTTCTCTGAAATCTCAAGTTACTTATTCTCTTAAATCTGTTTCCTTCCTAATAACTTGTTTAAGTTCTTCTGATTTTAGGTGTCCTTTTGTAAAGCTACATTATATGTAGCTGTACAGTGTATGAATGTTAGACTGCAAAAGCTTATTTCTTCCTTTTTTTTCTTTTCTTTTTTTTTTTCCCTTAATGATTTTAAATGAAGCATTCATTTGAAATTATTTCTGCCAGGCCATTATCTTCTGAAAAGACAATGAAACCTGTAATTCACTCACTCTGATGGCAATGTTTTTGTAGGCTTTATAGTTCTTTTAGTTAAGTTCAGTCTCACTGGCATGATTCTTTACTTTTTCTTTGTGGAAAAACCTGATTGACAAAAAATTTTCTGAAAAGTTGATGTATTTATGTAGTTCAGAATGCTTTAAGAAGTGCCAGGTTTATAATCTGTTATATATCTTGAATAATTCTATAGGGTTTTTTTTTGCTTTTTTGTCTTTTTTTTTTTTCTTTCTGTCTTTTTTTTGTGGTAGATATGGTCCGGAAAAAGAACCCCCCTCTAAGAAACGTTGCTAGTGAAGGTGAGGTACAGACCATTGAGTCTACAGGTACTGAAAGTGAAGAGTCTGGAAGGAAAAAGGAATTTTCCACAGAGCAGATGCAAGAAAATACTGACCAGGGTGATGCAGCAGAGTTAAATAACAAGGAGGAACTTTGCACGCATGTCCAAGAGCCATCTTCCAGCACTAAAAAGGACTTGAAAAGCTCAGTGCTGAGTGAAAAGGCTGGCTTCAATTATGAAAGCCACAATAAGGGAGGAAATGTTCCATCCTTCCCTCATGATGAGGTGACAGACAGAAATATGCTGGCTTTCTCATCTCCAGCTGTTGGGGGAATCTGTGAGCCCTTGAAGTCTCCTCAAAAATCAGATGCAGATGACACCCAAGATGTGGTCTGTACCCCGTCAGGAGATGCAGCGGAGACAAATGAGGAGCATCAGATGTCGCCAAAAGCTTCAGATGAAACAGTGCAAGTGCAAAGTGGTCAAACTGATGGCCAAGGCTCAAGCCCAGTCCCCATGGCCTCAAAAAACCCACAAGTGCCTTCAGATGGGGGTTTAAGGCTGAACAAATCTAAAGCAGATTTGTTGGTAAATGATAACCCAGATACGGCGCCTCTGTCTCCAGAGCTTCAGGACTTCAAATGCAACATCTGTGGATACGGTTACTATGGGAACGACCCCACAGATCTCATCAAACACTTCCGCAAGTACCACCTAGGACTGCACAACCGCACCAGGCAGGATGCTGAGCTCGACACTAAAATTTTGGCTCTCCACAACATGGTGCAATTCAGCCACTCCAAAGACTTCCAGAAAGTCAACCGCACTGTGCTTTCAGGGGTGCTGCAGGACATCAATTCCCAGAGGCCTGTCTTATTAAATGGGACTTACGATGTGCAGGTTTGTATTTTCCCAGCCTCCCCTCTTCTGCTGACTACTTTCTCAACTGCAAAGTCACTTATTTGCAAAGCCTCTCCTACCGGGTGATTAGTGTGTTTCATAGAGCTGCCTTAAGCCTGAAGAACCATTTTGGTCTGGTTTAGCTAGGCTTTTTGCAGGTCTGGTGAGCTTCTTGTACAGTAGAGGAGTAGTTGGCTTTTTGACCAATGATATTTCCATATGTGATTCAGTCTTTGTGGTAATCAATAGCAAAAGATCTTATTCAGCAAACGGGAAAATTGCTGAACTGGTAATCATATCTGAAGGATTTGCTGTCAAGGAAAGAAAAGAGCAAATAATAATGAAAAATAGCAACCAGCTAGACAAAAGACAGCAGCTGGAAATTAAAAATGTAATCCTAAATTATCAGCTGCTGGGAGTAAAGATTTGGCTTATTGATTCTTTATTAAGATAAAATAAATGGCAAGTCTTGGCAACTCCAAAGTTATCTAGTGCCAGAAAAACAGGATACACAATGGGTATTTAAAACATTTCAAAAAGTAACAGTAATCCTTCATGTTAGTGAGCCTGCAAGGAAAGCACTATTGCCTCAATCATTTTCTCATCTAGCTGGAGCAGGGAAAAATCTACTGGGGGAAAAAAAATAGTTAGTTTCACTGTGAAAGAGTGAATTGAGAAGGTTTTTCATGGAGAATGTGTTGGTTTCTTGTGAGCTAATTTTTTTTTTCAAGTTGCTGCTTTAAATAAAGAAATCCCCTAATGAAGGTGCTGAGAGTTGCAGTAGGGTACCTCAGTATTCCAGGATATAAAAATTCATATTTTAATTAAAAAAAAAATGTCCCCACAAGTAACAAAATTTGCAGCCAAAACAAGCTCAGATATCCATCCAATTTCAAGTGTATGTTTGCATATGTGATGTCCAACCCGGTAGCAATCGCCAGACAAACCTCCAAGGTAACTTAAAAAGGTGGAAATTCTTAATAATGCTTGCAGAGACTGTAGCTATAGGAATGAAACTCTGCAAAACAAGTTAAGATGGCTAACATCTTACTCCAAGTAGATGTTCTTTGTGGAGCAGCAAATCAAACTAAGCTTGTTACTATGCAGAAAAGCTGCAATCTTTGAACTGCTGTCTTATTAAAAGATCACTTCACTGTCTTGTGTCAGACACTCTCTACTGTCAAACTGTGATTAGAAAGCAAATACATGATTTAGTTAGAAGAGGTTAGAAGTGAATAATACCAGAATGTGAAATGATGGCTTATAATTAGCACATAGTATGATGTTAATACCTGGATTTCCTGCTATAGTTTCAGTTTGCTGACTCCAGGGACAGCATCTTAGAGCAACTGATCCATGCTGTCAGGAAGACATTCAAACTGGAACAGTTCAGGCATACAGTATAGAGGAATTTGAATTTTTAAACACACTTTCATTTCCTCCAAACAATTGTTTCGTTAGCTCCTTAGTTATTTATAGGAAAGTTTATGCTTGATTAGAATGAGCTGGACACTTTTCCTATGCAGTGCTTTCAGAAATAAAACAGATGTGTGAGCTATCTCAGTTTGAACTGATAGAAGTAGAAATAAAACAGCTGAACCTAGACTATACTTGTCTAGTAAACCCTGGCAGTAAGATACAGCAGGGGAGACAAAAAGCGGTAGGAAACAGCCCGTAGATAATCTCCTTAAGATCAGTCTTTTCTCAGACGAAAAACATTTTCCAAAATAGAACAGACAGCCTATACAATGTTGGCAATTTATTTTAAAGAAAGGGGAAAAAAAAAATTGGATCTGGAAACTTAATTTTTAAGAGTGCTAATTTTCCCTGCCCGATATGGGAAGAGAAGATTAAACAAGCTTTAGTGGCAAGCGCCATACTTCATCACTTGCACATGCACCAGATGTTGATCCAGAACATGTCAGAAGATAAGTAGCTGATTAATATTTTTATGCTTTCTTCTCCCCCACTCCCGATACAGAGCAGCTTTGTGAGATTCATAAACACACTAACGGAACATCTGAAAATCCCCTTTTCACCCACACATGTTTATATTACTATGATGTCCATTTTGGAGGGGATTTTTCTCAGGCATCTGAACTGCTGGCGTCTCCTGCCGCAACAAGGGATTGTATCGATTGGAGCTCTGGTTAAAAATTGGTTCAGTCAAACTGCAGTGTAAAGCCAAGAGGGAACTGAACCTGAATAATTGGTTCAACTAAACAATATTATTTGTATAGGTACTGGGCTAAAGGAAAATAATCCCTTTGTAATTAACTTGAAATAGTAGCGGACGGGGCTCAAGGTCTGATTTATTGATCCCCTTGTACTTAACAAACTGTTCTGTTGTAGCTGAGGTGGAAGTTATCGATGGATTTATGGTCTCAGGCCAGGGAGCTAGGCACAGAACCGAGAGGATGAAGATCACTGACTTTGATCTGGCTCACAATGTATAAAGATTTGTGGTAGTGAGGGGGGCGGTGAGCTCTGCAGTTTGCATTCATAACAAAAACCAGAGGAAAATGCAGAAACAAACAGTATCTCCTATCTGCAGACGTGTAGGGATGTGGTCCCTTTGCCAAGGGCTTGGAAGAAAGAAATCAAATACATATAATGCTTATACCACAGAAGTAAAGTTTGTCCAACAAAACTTAACCTCCCGTCCCAAACCAAAAAAAGTCACACCCTCAAACTTAAACCCATGGGGTTTTTTTGTTTGTTTGTTTGTTTTGTTGGTTGGGTTTGGTTTTGTCTTTAATGCAGCCAGCAGTACAGTGGGGATACACATTTGGATTTGCATCCAGGTACACAGATGTTGGGACTGTGTAGTACCTAAAGAGGATTTGGCTGGGAGCTATGTAAATAATCCAAGCTCTCTGGCCTTACTACAGTGTAGACTTCTATTTGATTTGAGTATTTAATCCAGTGAGATTCCTTTGTCTTCTTTGAAAATGTTACTTAGTTTTGAAAATACCCTGTACTCTCTGTTCTTATTTTCTTCCTCAGAGGTTTTTATTTCATTCAGTTACAATAAATTTCATAGGATTGGGCGTAATCACTGAGCTGTTGCTGGGAGATTAACTTTGTTGCCAGTACAGGTTTCAGAAAACATTTGCTAGCTCATCCCTGAATTATCAGCGAATGTGTTTATCAGCTTTACTACTTTTATCAGAATAATATTTGAAGTGAGTTCAATAGATCATCTTTTGCTGATAGCCCACATTATTTTTTCCATACATGCAGTTAGCTGATCAATTGCTGTAGGCAGCCTTCTCTCTAAGATATGTTGGCGTGTGTATGGCTTTGTGAATGTAGCTAAAGCAGTGGGCTTTAGTGTGGATATGGAAATTTCAGTTAAAGTAAAATTCAGGTGACTGAATTAACACCTATAATGCTGACAAACTTTGCTTTGCTGCTTTATGATTAAGTCTCCTGTGTTTGATCTAATGACTAATACATATGGAAAGGTCTGGAGACAGGCAAGTTGCAGGCAAGTAGGCAGGAGTCTTTTTTTCTGTCCCCAGATTTTTTTATGAGTAGTAAGTGGGAGAGCTTCAACAGAAAGGTTGGAGAGTGCTGTCTTCCACATAGCAGCTTATAGCCAAGGGTGGTAGTGGGGTAGAAGAAGCAGGCTTGGATCCCCTCTCACAGAGCAAGGAAAGGAGCCTACTTTTCCTGTTTCCTGAACAAGTGTTCAAGCCATTAGGCTATTGAATAAAAGGGAGCATGACCCCATTTCCTGATGCATTTTAAAAGAAAACAGTGTCCCTCAAAGAAAGGACAGAAATGTCTGCATTCAGGTTTCAGATGGCACGTCTCAAGGGAGAAGAGTATTCATGCAACCAGGAATAAAGACATACTGCAGTGCTCAGCAGTTGTTTTGGTTGAGTCCAGGCAGTTTCACATTGTGTGTGCCACCTTTGAGGAGCTTCCTGCTCAGCATGGCTGTGGTTCTGGAGCAGACCTAACTCCTCTTATAGTCAGCCATTAAAGACATTCAAACTCCTTTCTGAAAGTACTAAAATTTATTTTTTTTTTTTTTTTAATTTTTATTTAATACAATCCTCTCATTTTGACTTTTCCCCCCCCATGGTTCTAGGCATTAAACTGCCATATAAGAGAAGACAAATCTCTGAAAAGCCATGGACTGCTAAGAGACATCCAGAAGTTTCTTGACTGTATTTTGTGAATTTGGGGGATATATATGAAAAAGAAAGTATTACATTGTCTAACTGTGCCACAGACTAATGAGAGATAGGTTATGAATCCAGTATACTAAGAGTTGTCCTATACCACTCAGCCTAATTCTGTGTTGCATATGAACAACTTTTCCAGGATGTTCACAGCATCTAAAAGCACTTGTGGATGTCCAGCTACCAGGCTACACTGTGCCTTAAGAAGTGACAGAAATGCCCACACATGCAGTGTGTGTCAAGCTCTTCCTTTTGTTTCCTTTATAAATCAGTGCTCTATGTGCTGACACAGATTTATGCACATGTGTTTTTTGGTGGTCTGGATTGCAATATATCAAATCTGTCAGTTTTTCTGTTCTCATGTTAGAAGTGTGTGACTAGTATAAAGTCTGGCCTAACTAGGATTCATCTGAATGAGAACCAGTGGTTTTATTAGAAGCTTCTGCTTTTTATCCTTTGCTCCTATATTAGCAATTTGATTGAATATAAAGCTGTGAAGGTAAAACTTAAGAAATATAATGTAGGGAGTCAGTAAGGGTACAGATGCAATCAATGTTGCTTCTCATGCTAAACGTTTTCCTCTACATTTTTGGTGGTTTTGGCAAAGGAACTCCTGCAGATACTGTGAAAATCTAGACTGGAGGCATAAACAAGTACAGCATTTACTTTTGTATTAGTAACAAATGAAGCCTTCTTAAAGTTCAACTTTGTCATCAAGTGGGCTCCCTACAAGGTAAGATGGGGACCTAACTAGATACCAGCAAATGAAAACATGTATGTGAATGAATTTCATATTCTCACAGAGTTAGACAAATGGATTGAAATGTTATGCTGTTGGGTCTTACTGGCTTTATCTCAACTGTCCATAAAAGAGGAATTACATCTAAATAAACTGTCTAACTATTCCTGGCTATGATGTATCCTGATCTCAAACTAGATTGAGCTGTGCTGGATCTTGAGAGGTATACTAGAACAGAAATTGCATGAAACTATGATGTCCCAGAAGGCCAATTTCATCTGTCAGCTGCTTTGTTGACTTTCTCTGGGGTCCCTGCTTAAACTGAAGGCTGTTAGGCTATCTTGGGTGTTGCATCTGCATGTGTGCATACCTGTTTATTTTGACTCTTATTTCTGGGTCACAATCAGGCCTGGAAACTGCCTGCAATTCTGAGGCAATCACTGCTTGTGAACAAAGGCATCAGATACCTCTTTTAAACCACAGATATGAAACAGAAATGGTGGCACATGGAGATATTGGTGCTGGTAAAACACCTGTATACATACCTCCATCTGCATATTCATACATGTATGTGCTTCTTTTTTCTTATATATATGTTATATATATACATACACATGTGCATATATCATGTTGAAAAAACACTTGTGGCCTTAAGGCATCTGAATTCTATATTGACTAGGTCATAACTAGTGATTTATATTGTTATTTGAAGCTCTTTATAAGATTTCTGTGGAGACATTATCAAGCTTGCCATTCAGAATGACATGCAGTGATTTAGAGCATGTGAGCTGCTAAACAGTAGGTTCCTGGGAACATTCACTTGCTCTGTGACAGAAATGAGAAGTAGACTACCTTCATATCAGAGCATTCATAGGGGCAGTTTGTGATGTATATTCATAGCCTTCAAGGCAAAGTTACTCATGTGTTAATATTCCTCATCTTTATGCCAGGGATATTCCTGGTAGTGTTTGAAGAGAGGTTAATGAAGAAAGTTGGTGATACTAGTAATAGGCACTGATAATTTTAAAGATACAAGCTGCTAACCTAGCCCACAGAAATGATGGGAGCTTGCTGGGGAAAAAGGAAAGCAGCTAGGTTTTCTTCTGGTGTAAATCGGTGCAAGTTTGCTTCGTAGCTATGAGGCTATGAGTTCACAGTACCCATGGAACTGTCTGGTAATTTTATCTATACAGAGAAAGAGGAGAAGGGATGATGCTTCTTTTAGGTGCTAGATATTGGTCTACTAGCATTACGTGGCACAGAAAGTCTTGATTCTGTGTTCCTTACTTTTGTTGGTTTTGCACATCTGGTCTCCTGACCTTAGTTTAAATCCTGTTGTTATTCTGTCACAGTTCTTCTTTTAAAAATAGCTGTTAAATTCTAATGTAAAAAAACCAAACATGCTGGCTTCAGTGGCAACAGAATAAATCTTGAGAAGATTGCACTCATCATGAATTAATGCAGCCCAATGGTTTGCTTTCTTGTTTTGATAAGTGCAAATTGGCCAGAAAGCTGGGAGTTTTCCCCAAGTCTTTGCCTCACTTATGCAGCATGGTTATGTCTACCTATCACAGTGCAATAAATAGTTTTAAGAGTACACTGAAGATTCTTCTGGTTTTACATGAGAGAGAGTGAATGAGAGGGAGTGAGTTCTCTGTAGAGAAGGTTAAAGAACTGGGTGGTGTTACACAAACTTGCACGAAAGCCAAGAATCTGTTCTGGCCTGCACAGCATGAAGAACTTCATAAATGTGGGATGGTTAAAATGTTCTGGATGTTATATTGCACAAAGCATATGAATAAACAGGAGCATTAGAAAATATTTTAGGATTAGAAGATTAAGAATAATTGGCAAAGGCAGACTGGATGGCTCAGGAGATTGGTAAGAGATCTGGAGCCTTTCACCTCCTGATTAGCCAAAGATGTAACCCAGGTAATAAAAAAAAAAAAAAAGCAAAAAAGAATACTTGTTAATGTTTGATGTTCCTATGCATATGGTTGGTCTGGCTTCTAATCAGTAGTTGCAGAATAAGCCAGAGGTGAAAGACAGCTTTACCCTGTGCGTGTAAGCCTTGTGGTTGAATCTCTTGGTGGATATAGGCCATTAGGTTCTGCTGGTAGAATTTTCTTCATGAACTGCATGATTACAAGAGTTGGCAGACTGTCTTCCTTGGTAATTTTAGTTTGTGGTAAGCAGTATGTGTAACCTACTTCAGCATAGTAACTTCGAAAAGGAGGTGGGGGAATAGGGTAGGGGTAATACTTGCATCAAGGGCAGATTAAATGTCAATGACACATTTAAAAACCCTGAAAATACCTCTCCTTACTCGTGTCCACCTATTCAAATGAAATAATTATTTTCAATCTGACTGATTAAGATAATACAGACATAACTGTTGGAAACATACAATGCAATTACAGAGTTTTGTTGAAGTACTTGGCAACATGCTTTAGAGAGTACATTTTGAAACATTGTCAATTGCTGTGTTACCTTTTCTGGTTATTTTTGGAAATATGGATGGTGTATGAGGAGGCAGTTTAGTTGAATTATCAGGTAAACTTCAATCCTTGTGGTGAATTCTTTCCTAGTTTTCTAGATTTTGATAATTTTCCCCATTAATGAATGAATTTAATGATTAAGAGTTTTTGCGTTTTAGGAAATCTCACTGTGAAATATGTTTCAGATTAATCCCAGATTGAGACATTGCTTTGAAAAATAATTTTTGAAGAATATCAGTGCAACTAGTAATGCTGTGATGGAGAACTCATTCTAACAGCCATCTTCATCTATACAGCATAATAATACAAACTATATTACTGTTAACGAGGTGCTGCAGGAGTAAGTGATAATCCCAAGGTCTCACAGGCTAGCCACAGTGAAGGAAAGAACTAAATCAGATTTCCACAGTCTAAACAGATAACCTTGCATATTAGGTTCTCTTTAAAAAGAGAACTATGAAGATTGATTTTCTTCTGTGCTTATTGAGGGAACTGTTGATCTATAGGTGTTCTTACATTTCCAGTGCAAACTGTCCCTATACTTGTGACTTCCACTAGTTATGTCATCTAGCATTTTGAACTCCACTGCTCTAATGGAACTGCAGAAACATGGGATTGCTTTTGTTTAGTTTCTTCTTCTTTATCTTGGGGAGGAGCATCTGCTTAAGAAACTATAACTCAGTGAAGGCAAAGTCAGGTTTTGCTGGGATCCTATCATGTCTGATACCATATAGAAATGTGAATATTGATTTCTAGGGTGTGTGTATCTGTGTATGTGTGTGTATATATATATTCCCCTCTTTCTGGAGCAGGTAAGTGGGAGCAGGAGTTTAAGGACAATTACATAGCCAGTAAAGGGTTTATAAACCCAGCGAAGGAGTTGAGTGCCTGTACATAGAGATAAGGAATGTAACTGAAAAGTCTGAAAGTCAAGACAAGATTTGAGTGCATGAATCCAGATGGTTCTGAAAATGTGTAGACTTTTTCCAAATTTGTCTGAAAGATGAAATGGCTTCAGTTTATACCATCACTTCATGTGCTTCTGCCAAATTCTTTGTATGGAATCCAGGTTCCGCAGTTCTCTTTACCTGATGACCCCCAAGAATGCTTTCAGTAAGTTTTATTATGCATTCAAAATGGCTTTTGAGTGTAATATCATCAAGATAACCCTGTATTACTTTCACATACATGGTGTCCTAAGAGGACACATTATTTTAAATGGTGGCAGGGTAGTCAGGGAAATGCCAACCCAATAATTGATAATCACATTGCGATGCTGTAAAGTAAGTACGTCCCCACCTATTGAAAGAGAGAAACACAAATAGAATACTTAGTTCTATTTTATCCTCTTGTGATGCAGAGGAGGATGTATTGGCACGGGACACAAATGTGCTATGTAGGCCACTGAGAGCAGGATTATCACAAGTTACAGAAATGATGTGATTTCCAGTCCAGTGTATAAAATACTAGTGCTAATTATATGTTTTTCCAGGGTACAGAAATAAAAGTAATTAGCAATGAACAGCAGCTGGGATTATTGTCATTGAGTTTCTAACTGGTATGTGCAGAGTGTCTGCAAAATAGGTTTGTTATCTCCAGGTTCTGTGAATGAACAGCTGAGAGTAATGGATGTATTTACTCATTAGAGCCACTTAAAGTAAAGCATTTTGGCCAGTTTTCTGTGGATGCATAGAACAAACAGAAGTGTCTAATTAAATGAGCGAAACCAGATCACCTTGCAACTTATGTAATCATACAGCGAGCTGCTGTTATTTTCTGTTTACTGTAATTCCATCAGTGCTTTCTTTAAATTGTCTTTCAACACCATTTACACATGGAACATTGAAATAATGCAGTGAATGGGGACCTGAAGTGCCAGATACTGTGGAGCAGGCCCAAAGCCTGCTGTTGTCAGTGGTGCAGCTCAGCATGGTTTTGTTTCCAGTTCTTACTCTCTCCATAAAATTAATAGACTTAATAAAATGAGATATCTTCTGTATTACAGAAGGTCTATTAAAACATCCTTCTTCTAAAGAACCACTTCAAACCCAAATTCATAACTCAATACCAGAACTTGGGAGCCCCAGTTTCAGTGAAAACGTTATTACAGCTAAGTCTCGGCTCTTTGGCTGCCTGACTCACCATTGCCTAATGAGATACGTTTCCTAAACAAACAGAAAGCAATTTTCAGTTTATTTAAGAAAAAGTTTTAACTAGCACATGGGAATTGTGCTTTCTTTAGGAAAAAAAGGGGAAAAAAAAAAAATTGGAGGCTGAATAGCAGCAGCTCTTTATATCATGATCTAGCAACTCGTTGACTCAATTCTGATGGGAGACAAAGGATAGCATCTCATTTTCTGAGCTAAATGGCTAAAAGGCATTTATATTATATGCATTTAAAAATGTTTACATTTCATGCTCTCTGTATGTCTGAGTCTTTCCGTATGGTGTGATGCTGAATGAGCAGTGATCACATGTTTTCTTTGTGGCACAGCTGTTGAGCAGGATAAGAATAATAATCACACTATTTGCCTAATGCATTAAAACTGAATCCTGCAGAAATACAGTAACTGGTTGGGAGAATAGGAATCAGACCCTGAGTGGAAACTTTTATGTTCCATGTACAGCATCTCTTGGGTGTAAAAATTGAGAATGTGGGCACAAGGAAACTTCCATCCGTGTCCTTGATCAGAGAATCACGCAGAATCACAGAATTGTCAGGCCCTCAAGGGACCTCAAGGATCATCTAGTTCCAACCCCACTGCCATGGGCAGGGACACCTTCCACTAAATCAGGTTGCCCAGAGCCATATCCAGCCTGGGCTTAAATACATCCAGGGATGGGGCTTCCACCACCTCCCTGGGCAACCTGTTCCAGTGTCTCACCAGCCTCATGGTGAAGTTCTTCCTAACGTCTAATCTATATCTACCCTCCACTAGGTTGGATCCATCCCCCCCCATCCTGTCACTACCTCACATCCTAAAAAGTCCCTCCCCAACTTTCTTGTAGGCCCCCTTCAGATACTGGAAGGCCATAATAAGGTATCCTTGGAGCCTTCTCTTCTCCAAACTGAACAACCCCAGCTCTCTCAGCTTGTCTTCATAGGAGGGGTGCTCCAGCCCTCTGATCAGCCTCATGGCCCTTCTCTGGACACATTCCAGCACATCCACATCTTTCTTGTAATAGGGGTTCCAGAAGTGGACACAGTGCTCCAGGTGAGGTCTCACAAGAGTAGTGTAGAGGGAGAGAATCACCTCTCCCAATCTGCTGGCCACACTTCTCTTGATGCTACCCAGGATACAGTTGGCTTGGGTTTTTTTTGATGTAGTGATGTAAACTGGGTGGTGTCAAAGGAGTGGATATCTCTGGATTTCAAGTGTAAAGAGGAATTGTCTTCTGGATGCTGTACACTGTTTACTGTTTAGGAGAAAAGGCAGAGCAAAGACGATATTTTTGTTAGGAGGTTGGTCTTTGGCCTTGGAACCAGTTGTAGAGGAGCGGAAAAACTTCCCCTGATATCATGGACAGGTGTGGTGCACTCCTAGGAAGGGCAGGCCTGTGTGCTATGAGAACGCAGGACTTAATAACAAAAGCCCTGGAAGTCTTGTTTCCTTCCTGCACACCATTTTGCTCAGAGATGATGAGAACAGTTAAGTAGACCTACCTTTTTTTCTTTTTTTCCCCCTAATTAGTGATGTCATGGACTTGGGTGTGGTAGGTTTCTTTGCTACATGCCATTTTTCTATTGTAGCTTTTCCATCCTTGTTTTATTAAATTGATCTCTGTGCCTGAGAGGAACAGAAGATTTCCATGAGAAATGTCTGCACTGAGTAATCTTTTGAGATTTTCAGACATCAGCCACTATGGCTGTGTTAAAAGTCATCCCAACAGATACTGTAGGAATAATCTTCGTATGCATTGGTCATACTCTGACCCAGGAAACTGCATTTATTGCCTCAAATTTAATTTTTCTTTACTCTCACTTAGAAAGCAGTTCTCTTGGACTTGCAAGCATGAATATGATTAAAACATGTAAGTGTATTGAAAGAAAAAGCCTGTGGCCCTGTTCTTTTTTTCCACACCTGGTATAAACTCCCAACAAAGCCTCCTATCAAAGTGTTCAGGAATATGGAAATTCTATCAATGACGTGATTTAGAGATTTAGTGAAGGAAGGAATAGTCCTACCAGACAATGTTAAGATCATACTGTGTATGTGTGCCTCAGTAAGTATATTTGTTGTTCATATGGAGTGTATATGCAGCTATATGAAACATTTCAAAATCTTCAGCAACAAGTGCTAAATATATGAGGCTATATGCCTGCTGTCTTACTGTATGACAAACAGGAATAATGGTGATGGCTAATGAAAGAGGCTCATAAATTAATTGCCCTCTCTTTATCTTTTGTTCCCTTCCTTGTTATTTCAGTAAATCTGCAGTGAAGCTAAAAAAAATTTATGCTTTATTCACAGGTTACTTTAGGTGGAACCTTTATTGGAATTGGGCGGAAAACTCCAGATTGCCAAGGCAACACCAAGTACTTCCGCTGCAAATTCTGCAATTTCACCTACATGGGCAACTCCTCCACTGAACTAGAGCAACACTTCTTACAGACTCACCCAAACAAAATGAAAGCAGCCCTTCCCTCCTCTGATTCTGGTAAAACTTCAGAGAAAAACTCCAATAAATCCAGTCCTACACTTCGACCATGTGATTCTGGAGACTTGGGGAAGTGGCAAGACAGAATCACTGTAAAAGCAGGAGATGATACACCAGTTGGATATTCGGTGCCCATCAAGCCAATAGATTCCTCTAGACAAAATGGTACCGATACAACCAGTTACTACTGGTGTAAATTTTGCAGTTTCAGCTGTGAATCGTCCAGCTCATTGAAACTATTAGAACATTACAGCAAACAGCATGGGGGAAGCCAGGCAGGAAGCCTTCACTCAGATCTGAATGATAAGCTTTCTAGGGGATCTGTCATTAACCAGAATGACCTAGCCAAAAATGCAGATGGGGAGCTAGTGACAAAGACAGAAAAGGGTGCAAGTGTGGCCAAAAAGAAAGACTTGACTAGCAAAGGAGCAGAGGACAGCATGGTGACAAGCTACAACTGTCAGTTCTGTGACTTTAGGTACTCAAAGAGCCATGGCCCCGACGTAATAGTGGTGGGCCCACTTCTCCGTCACTATCAGCAGCTGCACAACATTCATAAATGTACCATTAAGCACTGTCAGTTCTGTCCCCGAGGCCTCTGCAGCCCAGAAAAGCACCTTGGAGAAATTACTTACCCATTTGCTTGCAGAAAAAGTAATTGTTCCCACTGTGCTCTCTTGCTTTTGCACCTGTCTCCAGGGGTGACAGGAAGCTCTAGAGTCAAACACCAGTGCCATCAGTGCTCATTCTCCACTCCTGACGTGGACGTTCTCCTGCTCCACTATGAGAATGCACACGAAGCCCAAGCATCTGATGTCAAACCAGAAACAAACGCCCTGCCAGGGGCAGAGGGGCCGCTGACGCTCAAGGAGAACAAAGAACACTCATGTACCAAATGTGACTTTACCACCCAGGTGGAAGAAGAGATTTCCCGACACTACAGGTACAGTGAAGTTTCAGATGATCGATGCTAGGAATCCAAACAAACACCCCTCCCTTAGCTCCTTAATTAAATGTCGCCATTCCCCAACCATTTGAGGAAACTAGAAATCAAAATATGAATGCATATAGATACAAATCTTTACAGCCAGAGTCCAGTCCAACATCCACTTTGTTTTGGAAAATCACCAGCTAAGTTGGTGGATTTAATGATACATTAAAACCTGTGCAAAGAAGAGAGAGATTTGGATTTATGTGCCGATGCTGAAGTTCCAGCATATTTGAGGTTTGGTCAACTATTTTCCACCCAGAATCTTTTAGGTACTATTTTAGTTTAGGCTTTTTACCAGAAAACTGGCATCTTCATTCAGCTGGGGAACACAAATGGCTTTGCTTTCCAAGATAGACTATGAATCCTTTCATGCTCTGTAACAGTGCTTCAATGTACTACCTTTTTGTAGTATTTTCCATTCCCAAGTCCAGCAATGCAATAATTAGTTAAGAGCATTCCACTGCTGTTTTGGTGTTGGTTTCACACTGGGAGCAGACACTCTTTTGTCTGTTGATGTCATTCCCCAAGATCCTTTTGCAGATGCTTATTTTCGTGTTGCTGGTTTACAGTGTCATTCTATTTATTTTAAACGCTAATGTTCCTATTTGGAGGTGGATGCAGCCAGTCTCCTGACTCAGTCTGACACAATGTCATAGTGGCAGCCAACTCCCTGCTAAACCTCTTGGGTCAGTTCCTGGGCTGTTGTAAACTGGCAGTCCAGTTTACATCAGAGGAGGAGCTGGCTCTTAGGCTTTGTAAAGAGCAGCAGTTGTGTGCCGCTGCAAAAGCGATGTTAAATATTAGCAAACCATGCTGAATATGTTAATAGTTAAGGCTAATGCGTCAACAACAACGGAAAACTCGGTATCTATCTCATCTAAAAGATCTTTGCATGGAAGCCAGCTAGTATGAAGACAAAAGAAGATGCATTTTCAAAGCTAAAGCTTTGTTAAAAGCTCGAGAAACTGTGCCACGTTTAATAGATTCCAAGACATCCAAAATTAACAAAGGCAGACTGGGGCATGATACTTTAATAGAGATTAAAGCTGGGGGCATCCAAATGTTGCCCAACAGAGGGCTGCATTGGCAACGTATCAGGAGTCTATTTAAAAAATAAAAAGGAGCAGATTGCTCATCTTTAATTTGGAGCTACGGCCCATGGAGGATTCAGGTCCCAGCATGCAGTGCCCCATTTTTGATCCAAGTGGGCCTGAGGGATGTTGTGTGGATTAATTAGTTAATGTTTGTAAACTGCTTTGAAGATGAAAAGTGGTATCTAAGTTCCAAGCATTATTACAGCAGCTTTGAGCCATGCTGAAGAACTCCATAGGCAGCACTTTGTCCGCCGCTGGGGCATGGTATGATCTTTTTTTAGTGATTAAATAACTGGAAGATTGATATGGCTCCTTGACTGAAAAAAACACACTTTTATTTTGCTGCAGCTGGTAATTTAAGTTTTAACAAGCATGCCTAGTAAAAATCTTTTTTCCCAAGGAAAGGGGAAGCCATGACTTTCAAAATTAAGTGCTAAGTCAGAGATGGGATAGCAGCAGCTTCTCCTTTGGAGGGCTCAGCACCCTGCGGCTCTGGCAGTTGTCACGGGGAACTGCATTTTGGAAAATGAAGAGATACATTTAAGTGTTCAAATCTCAACTTGTCTAAAATTAGTCTATTCTGTTTAAGACCCTCAAACAACTTTTTTTTTAAGTCTTCAGTCTACAACATTATCGAGGATCCTGAGGATGTCATGTAATTAAAGTGCAGTACAACATCCCCGTAACTGCCAACTTCTTTCACCTTTTCCTGCTCTCCCCCCTTTTTAATTCGAGTTTTGTTTCTTTTCTGCGTTTACTGCTACTGTTTCCTCCTGCTGTGCATCCTCTTTGAAATCACAGAATTTAGTTCAGTTTATGGTAAGTGCTCTGTAATGGCAAGACACCAGCAGGTTTTATTGCTTTCTATGCATAATGTAGTTTTCACTCTATCAAACTAAGACAAATGGAATAAGAGACTTTTCAGGCATTGCAGCTTTTATTTTTATTGGTATCAGTATTTTTTTAATTGAAGTTTTACATGCATTGGATATGCATTTTCTTTCCCTTTTTTGTGCTTTAAAAGTAAAGATGCAGAATAGTTCAGATTTTAAAAAGTAGCACATCTATAAAACAGTAGTGCTAGAGAGTTGCGTGACACACGGAAACACAAGGTAGAATCAGCTCACATCCTAGCTCACCTTCTCTGTGGCTTTGTTATAGTTTATGTCAACAAAGGTATGCCACATGTTATGTATTTCTGATATATTTAAAATGCTATACATATGCATATATCTATAATCTGTCCATTTAAAAGGAGCTGAATGGATTCTGGTGCTAAATATAATACTAAGCATTAATGTGGCGGCAGAAAGTGTTGTGAGTTTCCTATATTTGAGTTTGCTCTTCATAATCTGTGAGTATCAGAGCTGACTCCAGATGCTACTTAAGTATTATGTATTTTTTTTGCCTACATTTTTGATTATTTTCACTTTGGAGTCATATGCATGAACAGCATGCTTCATTTGTTCCTTTTTGTGTATACTTTTGGCTCTATGTCTACAATTTCACTACACCTGCTAGCCAAAAAAATTTCTGCGTCTCAATATTATTCCTTTGCATCCATGTATTTATAACAGTATTAGGATTTGCAAAGTGGTTCCTTCCAAGTTTTCTGTCTACAAAAACATGTCCTTGTACATAACTCTCATTCAGTATTTCTTGATGTGATTATTTGAGAGCTGTTCAGTTAAATTTGAAGTTAATGAATCACATTACACTTGAGTTTGCTTGTATTTAAACTACACTAAAATACGCTTACTCAAATAAATCCCCAGAATGTTTATTGGCCTCCATTTTCTGCTATTTCTGCTGCTACTCTTTTTCCATTATACCTCTGAGGATTCAGGTATTCATGTTCATTGCAAAGCTTATTTTTTCCTCAAAAGTGTCTGGTCTTTTGGTGAGCTAAAACATGCCAACACTTGTAATTTAGATAAAAATCATACTGAGTTGGGAACGTTTTGCATGTCAGATCACTTAGTCTAGAGATTATTTTCTTGCTTGCTCCAAAATAATTAATTTTTCTTTTTCTTTTCTTTCTTAAAAAGAAGGAGACTTCTTGCAAGAAGTGTGAGTTGGAGAAATTTTGTATGCTTTTTATTTGTTTTGTTATTGCTGCTTCTTTTGTAGCTTGCTTTTTTCCTTTAATGTGTCTCAAAGTTAAGGAAAAACAATGCATTTTTTTTCATTTTTGCAAAAATTGGAATTTTTTATGTAAATCCTTGTTCATCCAAACAGTCTTTGACAGAAAGCATTTGATCAGTACTAGCAGTAGTGAAAAATGCTCTGCTGAAAAATGCTTCTTTTATAAAAAGATGGGGTGATGAATTAAACACCTGCAAAATATAAAAATAAAGCAGATTCAAATGAAATAGAAGCTTTGGCAATGTTTTCGAATCAATTTTCTAATAAACTATGTTTAAAATATGGAGGACAGCAGTTATGTAGGGTTCTCTTTTGAATTAATTTTGAGCTAATTTAAAATTAATTCCTTACCTCTCAAAGATAAATGGGGTAAAGGGCAAAGAAGTGCTTTGGGCTCATGCCTCCCCAGCACCAGGGCTGAAGTCAGGGACAACGGTGTCAGGGCTGCCCCCTCTCACTGTCAGGCAACACAAGCCAGTACAGGGTCTTAGACCTGCAGATTATGGAAATGTGGATACTACCCAGAGAAGCCAGCTGAGGGCAAAAGGGTAAATTGAGGCCCACTAGCAACTGGTTTTTCGTCAGTGCAGGAGCCTTCACTCACTGAACAATAGCAGCAGCTGCGAAGACCTTTTCCATCCTTCTGACACCTTAATTCATGGCTCTGAGCTTGTTTGCTCTTGCCAGTGGCTTTTGCACTCCTTTCATCTCAGCCTTACTCTCCCCTCTGCCCGTTCTCCTCCCTTTTCTGACCCTCTGCTGAATTTTCTTGCTTGTTTTACTCACTGTGTTTCTTTTTGATTCTTTTTTTTCTGCTCCTGAGTGTAGCACCCATCCCAATAGTAAACTTTCTTATAAGCCTGTTTCTTCATGGGAAATGCTAGTAATTATTATTTCCGTGATGAAATTGAAAACATGCAAAAAAAAAAAAGGGAGTGATACATCAGCTGTACCCTCATTCAGAATATTTTCTATGCCTTAGAGCCCAGGAATATCTTCTGGTAATTTAACAAAAGAAAAAGAAAACAAGTATTTTTTTTTTTAGAATTTGGTGTCTTGTAATACTTCAGGGTAGTTAGAAGCATATCAACAAGACTTAACAACTGGATAGTGTCAGGAGTATCGCAGCCTATTAGAGCTTAAGAACATTTAAATCCACCAAAAAACCTCTGTCTAATCTCTCCAGTTCCAAGATTTTGCAGGGGAAAATCCTTTCTATGTTATAGCACCCAATTCAAGTGTGTTTTGGTACAAACAGATAACAACAGTATTTTATTAGATTGTCAGAATGTTAACAGTGCAGCAGAGGTTTGGCCTGAATTTCTTGACATTTAATCTTGGGATTGGGCCATAAATGTTTTAATGTCCATGAATAACCATGGTTTGGTTTAGTTTGTTTTTTTGTTGTTGTTTTTTAATAATAATAGTAAGTGATATCAGAAAATGGGATGACATTGTCAGTCAAATGCCAATGCCAATGCCAAAGTGAAGATGATGCCAGTTCATGGCTTGAACTTGCCAGTTTATAGCTTGAACTTGCTGTTAGTTTGCTTGAGTAGTGTATAAGCAAGATCACAAAAAGGAGAATGCTGTTTCCTTCTTCATTTACATCACTTTCTTCCATAGTGAGATTTGCCTCAAACATCTCTCCTTTGATCTGCTTTATACCAGCACACTGTATGCACCTAATGAATTCCTAGTTTCAGATGGTAGAGCCATGGTTTAGCTGTAAAGTGTAACTTCCACTTAATGCATGGGAGTGCTCATTGTGTGCTTTGAAAAACTGAACTTTAAAAATTTTGTTGCTTGATTTTGAGGAACTGTGTGCACAAATCTAGGTGTAACTTGGGCCTTTGGAAACGTGGAGTAGGTTTCATTCTAGTATGAAAAGAAATCAAACGTTGCCAGCTTGGTTCCTTGATTGCTATCAGGGTGGAGTGAAAAGAGCCAGAGATGAAAACATTTGTTTTTAATGCCTTGTTCTGGGAAGGGATAGGTTTCCAACTTGCAGAAGTTCTCTAATAGCTGATGATAGTTAGTATTTTATTATTTGAGAGTATGACTTATATTGGACAGTTCCAAACTTTAGCTTACTTTTTGCAGCTTGGGGATAAAATAATATACAGGACAAACCCATGTGAAGTATGAAGATTTATAATGTCAGTGAGAGACAGAGATTGCTTTTTAATGCATACTAGAAAAGTATGTCCTGAGAAAAAAAGCCTGTTGGGTTACTATCTACTTAAATCAGTTCTCATCTATTCCACATCACAGTGTCCATCACATTCTTTTGAAAAAATAAAGGAATGCTTGCATGGAGTCTCTTTAAGGCAATCATGAATAATTTAAATAAACAAACCTTTACAGTAATAAAGGCAATTTTAGCTGAGCCTCTGCCATGTAGTTACAACTGTATCTAATAGTCAGCATTTATTTGTGGCCTCAGAAGTGTGGTACCACTCCTGTGAGGTATACTGCTCCTGATCAAAAACATTAGCCAGCATGGAAGCAGGGGGGAAAGAAAAAAAAGAAAGACAAGTTAGGCAGAAAAAGATCAGCTGTTTGGAGGTGTGATATCTGCAGATGGGAGCCAAGTTAGGAAAGGGGGTTAGCTATTGAAATAGCCAAGTTAAACAACAGACACTTAGGGCTAAGTAGTCTCCCAAAGGACTGATAAACTTTTACATGGAGAGTGTATGTGGTTGAGCCATTAGCCCCCAGTGGGGCTAATGGTTCAACCACATACACTCTCCATGTGAAACACTCTCAAGTGTTTAACTTGGCTTTTAAGATAACTAGCCCTGTCTAGCTTGGACTTGCCTGATGGTATCCCACCTTTACAGGGCTGACCCTCTTTACAACATGGCTTTTTTGTATTTATGGAATGGTTTTGATCAGATAGCACTCGTTCTCTCTTTTTATTTCTTCTTTCTTTCCCCTTCAGAAGAGAATTTAGCTCAATTTAGAAAAGAATTAAGTTGCAAGAGAGAATATATTAGTGTCACATTGAGAGACAAACTGATTTTAATGAAATACAATTGTAGAATGAAGAAGAAGGAACACAGCCAGAACAGGATTTTAACCCGCGGCTTGCTCTCCCACAAGTAGATTTTGTTGCCATAAGGCTGTGTGAGGAATAGCTGACTTCAATTTTTGCATAACTGGACGAGCCCATCTAGTCCCTTAAAATGAACACAAGTATGGAAAATGACAAAAAGAAAACTGATACTGCACAAGGGCTAAAAAAGCTTGAATCGGAATGTGTACTCATGTCTGTGAGCTGACACAACTGCACAAAAATCAGACAATGAAATAACATATGGTTTGTTTTTCCAACAAAAGGAAAGAAGGAAGACAAGGGGGTTTACTAAGTTTGGCAAGTTGTCCCTTCTAAACTATCATATTCTAAAAGGGACATTCTATGTATCATTCCAGTTCTACAGATGCAGAGAGCCAAATCCTGTTCTTATTGAAGTCAATGGGAGTTTTGCCATGGACTTCACTGAGACCAAGATTTGGCCTCAAAAGAATTAATTCTAACAATTGGAGTTGTCAGGGCAGTAACAAATTTCTCATACAAGTTTTGTCCTGTGTGGATAACGAAAGGCTCGTTTTTTAGCTTGGCTAAAAAACACTGTTGTAACTCAGAATGCCGGGGATGTGTGAGTGTATCAGTAGGGAGAAGCTTTCAGAGAGTTATATACAATCTGATGAAGGTCAGGGACAATATTTTACTCTGCATTGGTGTTATGTTGGGCACAGTAGGGCCCAGGGCCTGTCAGAGGGCTCTGACTGCTCCTGTGCTATAAACAATTATTCATAATAGTGTTAGAGCGCTCATAAACAGTGTTCTGTTCCTATGATAGATGGAGTAAATGGGTAACATGTTGTTCTCGTGTAGCAACATATGCTTTACATAATTTAGCAATGCTGTATTATATAGGCTTTTAGAATAAAAACAGGAAGATGTGTTATTCTACACTGCTTCACAGCTCATACCCAAGCATTGCTGTGTTTGACAGGAAAACACAGCTTCCAGTTACACAGCCAACTATTTTGCTGCTTCTTTAGAGCAAGGTCTTTTAAAGTAGTGTTAAAAATGTCGGTAGAGAACATATAAGTACCGTCTGTTGAGTAAATCCTTCTATCCTTTGGTGTGTTCTTGCCTGTATGTTAACCAGAGTTCCATTCAGAATTACATTTGTTAATCAAAAATATAGATAGAAATATGATAGAAAGCAAAGTGATTATTTTAAACCTTTTAGCTTTCTACCACAGATCTGCCTTATACAAAGTGGGTTTTTTATACAGTGCAAACTATCCTCATCTGTTTGGTTTTGGTTGAAAAAATGTGCTCTACTGCAGTGGAAAGTGAAAAGTGTATTGCAGCAAACTGAAAAGAAAAAAACCACAAACTTGACACAATAGTATTCACTGGGATTTTAGAATAATATGGTGGACTATGAATGACTAGCAGGCAGTTGTCGCAAGTAAGGGGGTAAAACCGACAGGGGTTTTCCCATATTGTAGAGGACACCAAAATAAACCTGCATGCCTTATTTAGAGAGAATCATACTGTAAATTATTTTCTACATCTTGGTAGGTAAAACCACTGTGAGAGGGAAGGACAAGGGGAGACTTTCATGTTGATACACTTCTCATTCTTTTCCAGGAGAGTACACAACTGCTACAAATGCCGTCAGTGCAGCTTCACAGCTGTTGACACTCAGTCACTACTAGAGCACTTCAACACTGTGCACTGTCAGGAGATGGACGTCACTACAGCCAATGGGGAGGACAGTCATGGCATTTCATCTATCAAGGAGGAGCCAAAAATTGACCTCAAGGTCTACAGTCTGATTAATCCAGACCCCAAAATGGGGGAGCCTATATCTGACAGCATAGTGAAGAGGGAAAAGATAGAAGATAAGGAAGTGCTCAAGGAGAAAGGTTGGACTGACGGTCCCAGTGATGATCTTCGCAATGTGACCTGGAGAGGAACAGACATTTTGAGGGGGAGCCCATCATACACACAGGCCAGTTTAGGCTTATTGACCCCAGTGTCCGTCAGCCAAGAGCAGCCAAAACCTTTAAGGGATAGTCCAAATGTAGAAGCTGCCCATCTTGCACGGCCCATTTACGGCTTGGCGGTGGAGAGCAAGGGCTTCCTGCAGGGCGTGCCCGCCGGAGCAGCAGAGAAAGCCGGGCAGCTCACCCAGCCCTACCCTGGATCCGGGGACAGCAAGGCAAAGGATGAATCCCAGTCCTTATTACGGGTAGGAAGCTCTCTTTTTTTCCCCCCTCACTTATGTTGAAATGTATGTTGTGTTTAATCAGGCATGCAGATGGTTTCTTCAGTTCCAGAGTAAGGTGGTTGTTGCTTTACATGGGGCAAAAAAAAGGCAACTGAAGGAGACTGGAAGACAAACTTGTAGAGATAAACTGGCAGGTAAAAGGTCAAAATGTTTGCATAAAACAATTTATATGTATTGATGTGGTATTAGTAAGCAAGTGCTTCTGCTTTTGCTGTTTAGCTGATTGAATTTTGTTTAATTATTCCTGCTAATTGTGCAGGTTAGTGATGCATTTGAAAAAGGAAAGTTTAGAACCCCAGAAAGCTGCACATCTGTTACACTGAAACAACTAATCAACACTTAAATTTTTTGGTGGTGTGACAGTTCACGCTTAAGCAAAATGTCACATTATTAAGTATCTAAGAATGTGAAACCTGAGGTAAATATTAATAAAAACTGACTTCTTTTTTTTTTATGTAAAGTGACAATTATATATACATTTTAAACACTTACCTGGTTGCCTTGGAAGCAAAAGAGAAAAGGAAGAAGAAAAGGAGGCTCAGGGGAGACCTTATTGCTCTCTGCAACTACCTGAAGGGTGGTTGCAGCCAGGAAGGGGTTGGTCTCTTCTCCCAGGCAACCAGCACCAGAACAAGAGGACACAGTCTCAAGCTGCAGCAGGGGAAGTTTAGGCTCGAGGTGAGGAGAAGGTTCTTCACTGAGAGAGTTGTTAGCTGTTACAATGTGCTGCCCAGGGAGGTGGTGGAGTCACCACCCCTGGGGATGTTCAAGAGGGGATTGGATGTGGCACTTGGTACCATGGTTTAGCAGTCATGATGTCTTGGGCGACAGGTTGGATTTGATGATATTTGAGGTCTCTTCCAACCTTATTGATTCTATGATTCTGTGATTCTGTGATTAAGTGACCAGAAAAAGCAGTATTGGTCACACTGAACAATTCCTATTCTGTCTTTTTTTTTTTTTTTTTTTAACAAAAGGACCCATATATAATGAATTTGCCTTCCATCAAGGTATTCCAGTGTTTTCCCACTGGAAAGAAATCTGAAATTAGAAAAGCACTCAAGTTCTGAGGGGCTGAACAGGGAGCCAAACCAAGTGCCTTTTTCTTGGAGGCATCACTGTTTCCAGGGGCTCTTTGCTATCTGAACTTCTAGAAACTTGCTACAAGAGTGGTCAGTCCACAGATAAACCTCACTAGAATGGAAGTGGTGATCATCTGTTTCTCATAGTTGTCTTTTATAAGAATATTTATAATATCCATTACTGTAAGAGTGAACAACATGTCAGAAGAAGACAAAAGGCAGGACAAATGTTTTTCTCCATGATCTGCTAAAATTATGCATTGGTATATCTGTCTCTGTATACGTCGAGATCTTACAATCTCTTTCTAAATTAAATCAGTGGTCTTGAAAATATTGCAGCTGTCCTAATTATGAAACAATGTGTTTGTCACTTAAAGCATACCTGCAGTTTAGGGGATCACAGTCCTTTGTCCCATACACGTCATAAGTAGTTACTGTTTTCAGTTTTAAAGTGTATGAGGAGCAGTTCCAGTATGACAGGTTCCCTGTTGCAAACCTGGATGTGTGCTCACCATGAACTGGAGGATTGTATTTCCCTCCTCCATATGAAAATAGATATACAAATATATAAATATATCCAGCTAGCAGTGGAGTTCATGCTGCACAAGGCACTTCAGTTCTTGTAGTGGTTCTTAGTAGTGCACATACTTACTGGCCAGAGGAGCCATTTATATTATAGGTTATCAGAGTACAAATAATTTTAATTTATTTTTTGACTGAAGAATTAAAAAAAAAACAATAAAAGAAAAAAAATTTGGAAAGAGGTGTGGTAGTGTGCAGAATCAGCTCTTTAAAGGTCTAGATTTGATTGGTAACTGGAGCCTGTAATAGTGAAATCAGGCCATTATATTATCACTTTTAGCCACTAGTGAATATAGAATTAGACAGTATGTACTGGATGCTTCATATACCCTTTTAAAAATAAGTTCAGACACTTTTTTGAAGTCTTTCTACAAAAGCACTAATTTTTAAAAAATTTTATTTTTTTTTCCTCCAAGTCATTGTTTCTTAACCAGTTTGGATATATTTTGATCACTTCTGGATGCTCGAATGTATGAAGTACCTGTGATGTATCTGTGATCTCTGTGGGTGCTCTAGAAGTGTACACAAATTAGTTCCTTGCATTTTAATATGTAGACAACTCAACTTACATAGGATTTATGAAAGGATTTATTAGTGGATTAGGTCTGCTGACTGGTAAAACCATACCAATGCCCTTCAAAGAGGAATTACTTTTACGTACACCTTGAACTACCTTGTTCTTTGAACTCTGTTGTGCCAAGGACTTGTTTGTCTGGGTCTTTTTCTTGGTTAAAATATTTTAATTTTCACTTTTCTTCTGTCAAAATTAGGCAAGTTGTCCATGTCAGGTCAAAATATTTTATTTTTTTTTTTAAGTGAAAGTTCATTTTCCTGTGTGCTGAACAGAATCCCTAATGATCTATATTTAATCACTATTGATAGGTAGGAGGAAATCATGAGAATTCAAACTTCTTGAAGGTAAGGAATGATGTGAAGGATAGGAGATGGTAGATGATGGAGTGTGATTCTGTGAGTGATATTAATTCCTTGTTACCCTGGATCTGTGCACAGAAACCTAACCCCTTTATTTTGCTTTTGATTTAGTTTTCTCTGGACAATGTTATGGGATGCAGTACTGGAGCCAGGAAGTAAAAAGACTGTGATGGTCAGCTTGACTAGTGGGAGCTTAGTGTCAGGTGTTATCTGACAGACATATATGTCATATGTATGCTTGGGAGCTTACCTGGCCCAGACAGAATTACAAATTGTTGAGCAAAGAACAGCCCCTTCTCTTCTATTCTGTAAAAAAAAGGTAATTTATGTAGTTCTCTAAAGAACTAAAAAAAACAACCCCAAGCCTCTATATTGTTAAGCAAATCTGTCATGATTGTCCACTTCTGGAGAAATTAATGTATAATTCTTTTATTGAATAATGAATGCTCCTGTAAAACACTGTATCCCAGGACAGCTGGTGACTTGGGAACAAAACTTAACAATAAAATCACTGTGGACACCTTCCTTCCCTCCCTCCCCCACAAAGACTGACAGAGAGGAAGCCAAAAATTTGGGAATACTCACTGAATAATCACTGTGAGAAATGGACTGAAAAAATTCTTAACACATCTCTTTGGTTGTACTGGCTATTCAATATTTATAAAGTGGTTCAGCTTATCCCAGTGATTTCCAATGATTCTATGACAGCAGCAGTACTACCATGTGCTTTTCATTTTTCAGTTCTCTCATGACTGGGAGAAGGGAAAGGGGAGACCACGTTTTTCACATTTTTTCATCTACATAGAGGTTAATACTGCAAGTGAGTTTGTTAGATACTGAGTTTAGGAATGATTAGCATTTTAATAAAATATCAAAGATGATGCAGATCAGCTGAGGAAAGTTTGAAAATCTACAGCTACCCACAGAAATCCCTAATGCCTACAGGATAATTGCAAACTTTTGGAAATGACTCGGGGTGTTGTTCAGCTTTGCATGTTATGTAAGCCCTTTATAGGCTGCTTTCTTGCATTCCTTCCATACATGACGGACATGTTCTCTCCTCAGACTCTATGCTACAGTAGATTATTCATGGGAGTCATTACAGTAGGGTTTCTTTCCTTTTTAGCAGCTTAAAGATTGAATCGCTCCTGACCTTTTGGGAGCTGGGGATGGTGCAGTGGTGATAGCTTGAACTCTGCATATGTGTGAACACATATGCAGTGGGTGCACCTTTTTGCCTGAGAGTGCTTCCAAGCTGTGTGTATGTAACAGAATCTTTCTCAGGGGCTTGGTACACTTCTGTGAGGAGCTTTAATTTATTTTTCTTATTAAAATGTTTCCAGCAGCTGTACTTACAGTGAATCAGTGTGTTTTGCAGATGGGAATTACAAAAGAACCTACCTCAGCATGGTACAATGTAGACATTATTTCTGCTCTTCCTTAGAGTAGCTGATTTTATAGTTTAAAGATTTGTTGATACTGGAAGGTCTATTGAAATGCAAAAATGTTCCTTTTTTGGGGGTGGGGGGTGGTGGGTAGCACATTGGCAGCCAGAAGACTTCAGGCCAGGCAGATTGTTTAATGCTTTGACAATGCAGATCTTGGACAGCAGAAACTTTTAAATGGATTTTAAATTGAGTGTCCTGTTTTGGTATGTGTGGATACTGCAGGAAAAAAGTTTTCCACAAAATTAGAATTGCAGCCTGAGCCTTCAGAGCTATAAACAGACCTAGTTAACCCATGTAAAGGTAGTGGTAGATACTGCTTCCTTGCATTGCAGGATATAGCAGAGATCACTGTGTCCCATGGTGCCACAAAGGCCTGAAGGCAACAGGGAGATGCCTCTGTTTTAATCATAATTCAGAGAGACTGTCAAATTATTGCAAAGGTACTGATGGGTTTTATCAAAAGCAGTCTGCAGGCTGTAATGTTAAATCTCTAACTGAAGTTATATTAACCTTTGCTATGAGCTTTTTATATAGGGCAAAGGATAAAATCAGCTCTTCTATTAAATCGAGATGATTTTGCACCATCATAGTCAGACTGTTTACACACTACAGGACATCTCAGCATTTCAAGAAAGTTTCCATTTTGCTTTCTTTTTGCCTGTGATATTTACATTTCTGATATCTCACATAGTGTTCAATCTAGAGTTGGTAATACAGCTTTAGATTTGAGGGAGATAGGAAATGAGAAAAAGTAGGTTCCCCCTCTTTCTGTTTTGCATTCTGCTATGTGTCAGATTGACATATGATTTTAAAATAAGCAATTGGTATGTATATAGTAAATTTACTTAAAATTGCTTTAATGTCAGCGTAGTAAGTATGAGACACAATGGCAGTAGTGAAACACTCCTGTTATCCACCGAGTTAGATGCCAGATAGTGGCAAAGCCTTTGTGATTTCTGAAAGCCTCCAAGATTCAGTTCTAGGCCAGAAGGATGGTATGCCTTTGAGGTAAAACCTGCCTCTCTGATACTGGTAGAGGTATTGCTGCTGCCTTGAGCAGGAGCACAGGAAGCAGCACTGGAAGGTTCAAACATGCAGAATGGGATGTTGGTTTAAATGCAGTTTTTTAATGGTCACTACAGGATAATGGATGGAAGATTTTTCTGCACTTTGCGTTCCATTTCCAACCACCGTTCAAGAGCAAGATGGTATATCTACAGAAATAAATGTAATGCATATAATTTTATCATATGTCTTACATCCAAGTTGATGGAGGTCTTGGATGCTGTATCTCATCTGACAGATACTTTGGGAAAAGCAAAGCAGCTCTTTAAAGAAGAAGCATGTGAAATGGTTTCTCTGTAGCTGCATCTCATTTTTTTCCCATTTCCTCTGACTCTGTTAGAGATCTTTCAGGAAGTATTTATTGTCAAGGCCATTCATTGCCATACAGGTCCTCTAATTAGCTGAGGAGAACTCAGCAGGCACTGTGTCTTACTAATGCACAGAGCTCTGTCAGGTCAGAGATCTGCCAAAGTCTTTTGGTTTATTTAGAAGCACCTGTTTCCACAAGTCTGCCTGGGGAGTCAGTGGGCTAATTTTTAAAAATAAAACTACAGCCTGGAAAATGTCAAGAATCCTCCAACAAGGAAAATGAGAAAATAAAATTAGGACTTGAAGAGAAATGGGTTTGAAGCATCAGACTTCCTGCGCAAAACTGAGATGAGTAAAATCTCCGTGCTGGTGAAGGGCTCCGGAACGAAGCTGAAATAACTTTTCTGAAGGTTTCAAGTAGTTTAGAAACAAACATGTACTTGGCTGCTTTTAGTAACTACTGGAACCAAACCCACAAGAAATTGAATGTTTTGCATTACTCATCCTGACAGAGTGATCAGATAGGACTAGAAAGTAACTTTAAGAAAAATGCTAACCTGCCCAATTAAAGGCATGTTTCTGGTTTTTCTGCGGGGTGTGTCTGTCATGTGGAGAGACAACCCCACCTTGTGCATGTTTACCCACCCAGCAGTGCATATTTTTTACTACTTTTTTTCCCCCTTCTTTTTTTCTTCTCACTTTTGCAAAATGTGGTTTAGCAGAGAATTAAATGATAAAAATCATTATTTGGGTGGGGCACAGTAATAATGCGAAAGGGCAGCAGCTACGTCAAAATCGTTGATGAAAAGGTGAATCAGAATGTGGAACAAAGGGCTGGGGAGAGCAGTACAGGCCCCCAGGCTGCTGTGGGAGCAGCAGGATTTATTGAAGTTGCTATGATCAATAACAGTGATTCAAGCAGGGAGAGCCAAGATAATTCTTGATTTAAGATGAGCTGCTTCGTTTGTATGGGAGAGATAGTAATGAAAACAAGAACAAAAGAGTACTTTCTTGTATTGAACCAAGTGGCCAAAACAGATCAACAATCAGTGTCAGATGCAGTTAGTTCTTTTTGTTATCCTTCCTAGTTTGGGTGGGAGAATATCTCCAGTTTTAATCTCCACTCTGGTATTTGGTGCCCCAACATTGGTGGAAATGAGGAGGAATAGCATAATGTTGTCACCTGGATACTGCATGCCTGCGCTAGGGCTTTGCTGGGCAGACAATCACCTGGGTGCTTGGGGCAGACTCTCTGTGCCATCACTGCCACAGGGAACAGCAGTTACTGAACTTGGCATTGTGGCAGTGGGAGTATCCTTGGTGCCAGGGTACAGGTCTTCTTGGCAACCCCCACTGCTCTGGGCTGGCTGGGGTCTGGGCACAGACGGATTCCCCCCCACTGTTACCTAGCTTGAACAAGAGTCCTTGGCATAGGATAGTGCTAGCCAGAGCTTTCCTCACCCCGGGGGTGAAGCTTCGAGCTCTCCATCCTGGCTCAGCCCTGCTCCACTACCAAGCCACTCATGTTGACACTGAAGACAACCCAGTCCTGCAGCCTTTTTATTTGTATCTGCTTGCTCCAAACTGGATGCACTAAATGAGGAAATGTTACGCTTTTAGGTATGACCTATCTTGGTGAGCAGCTATTATTTTTTGTTACTGGAGTGTCTTGCATTTCTGAATTTTTACTGTTTTAAAAAATTGTGCTGACAGTGGATACAGCTTGGTTAAAGCAGTGTCAGTATATGGAGCACAGCTGTGGGCACTGCAAAGGCAAACAGTGCAGCAGCAGCTCCCTCCAGTCTAAACAATTCTGAGAACTGTCAATGGGAAGCCTTGTTTAAGCTGGGAAGTAAGTAAATGCAGCTTCTCACATGACTACTAATTTCAATAATTAGTTGAGCTTTCCCAAACTTCAGAAAAATTAAGTGCAAATACAACCATTTTACAGCCCTATTGTTGTTGTATATTGCTAGTAGTACTTTGCATTAGATTATAGACCTGAAGAGAAATGGAAACTTCAATTATATTTAGAAACTAAGAATAGTCTTTGTTAAACTGGATGCAATATGAAACACACATTCATGTTCAGGGGCAGAAGTTGCTGCTAACTTGTAGATTTTCAATGGAAAATTAAATTTCATAGATGAATGCAGGCAAGGATTGTACATAATTCTATTTTTCCTGAAGTACTATGGTGCTGAAGAGTGGAAAACTATGTGAAGATACCTCCAACATCTGGAAGTGCAGAGCTGCTTTCTGTGTTGAATTTCAGACAATGCTTTACATGCATTTGGTAATTAAATGACACAATAAATACACTCTTTTAGAGGAGGGATATTATGATAGACAGCAAATAAATGTTTAATTTATTGGACTAAGACGGGGGCACTCTTACCATAATTGATTTGAAGGAATCCAGATGCTGTCCACATCTGAACAAATTCAAAATAGTAAAGATTTAAAAGCAGATTTATGAATATATAGTGCACACACGTGTTCTATGATTTTTTTCGTGAAGGTATCCAGGAGTTATGATGCCCAGTTAAAAATGACAACTATGGGAAGTAATTGTTTTATATATATATGATATGCAAAAGATTTTCTAGAATGTCTTTTGTTACCTTAGCACTCCTCAAAATGTGCATGTGGCCATGTTGAAAGTAGTCTTAATTTTAAGGTCTCTAATGCAGCACAATTGATTTAGTGAACAATTTCCTGCCTAATATAATTAATTTACTTCTTGTACTAAGTTCTGTTTTTAAAATGAAGCTTTTCAAGGGCTAAATAGTTCTGAGGATGTTTTAAAATAATTTTTCTAATTAGCATTATGTATATAATCTTGTAATCTTTTTTTGTAATGATATATTAATGTGTATGCAGTATAAATCTATAAATATATGTACTCCATATTGCATATTGCAATAGTTAGAGTTCAGACAGGAGATAATTAGAGCATAAGGATGGGATGGGAAGAGAATAAAGATGTTTTCTCTTTCTGTGCTGTATGTTAGTATGAGACTTCTGAAAAAAATGGCATGGTGGCAGCCAGGCTGTGCAGCACTTTGCAG
The DNA here is from genome assembly GCF_014839835.1 of Dryobates pubescens. Lineage (NCBI taxonomy): Eukaryota > Metazoa > Chordata > Aves > Piciformes > Picidae > Dryobates > Dryobates pubescens. The sequence continues at coordinate 12,159,162 of NC_071625.1, read as the reverse complement.
GCATCTTGCAAATGGGCTTTGAAGTCTTTGATGAGTTTGTCCCTGTGTTAGCTGGTATTAGAAAATCACAGGCTGGCGACTCATGTTTGTACTAATTAAGTGGTTCATTCCCTGTGATTTCTTGGTTGCTCTACCCCTTGGCCTCCCAATTCTATATGTGAAGTGGGAATGAGAGCAGTTTGCTATCTCAACAGGTATAAGCAGAAGAGATGTGTTAAATTGTGTAGTATGCAAACACTACTGTCAGCAAGAAGAGCCTGATGCATAGGCATCCTGAATCAGTATTCCTGGTTAACCTCTCTAAGCATGATGATGTAACTTTTGGCAAGAATACCAGTGGGGAACAAAATTAAATATTCAGAAACAGATTAGAATTTTAATTCTTACTTTGTTAAAATTTCTGTTCTTTCCTTCAGCCAGGAAAAAAAAAAAAAAAGAAGAGCAGGAATTTTGAAGTGAGGCGTTTGCATTTCTTGTTTGACATTGATCTCGTTTTGGTTTATATGCCTCTGATGTGTATAGTGGCAAACTACACATTTTCACTTATGGGAAGAAGTCTTTTAACAGTGGCTTGCAGTGCAGTCTTTAATCATGTGAGTTGCCTCCAGCACTGGCTGAGAGTAAAATTCCACCCTCTCCATTTTCAGATGGCTTGTATTATTGGCTGTTTCCCTCTGCAAGACTGTGATTTGAAAATTCTGTTTTAATCAAAAAAAGTGAGGAAAAAAGAGAAATAATCAGAACATTTGTTAAGGAATTTGTTATGAATGGGAATGAAGAGCAATCCAAACAAGCTTGGAATGAGTTTTAATTCACGTGTTATTCTGGGAGCCTACAATTTTTGGTGAGAAAATGGCATATTTTAGGCCTATTTCCTCCAATTTTTTGGCATGAAGCTATGCCTGTTTTGTTCAGTCAGATGTTCAAATGGGAATTTTGGATGCTTAGAACTAATTTTAGTAGGTGGGGAGAAAATTTATTATGATGCTACAAATAGAGTTTGATCACAGCTGCTTCACTGCCGTTATAAAAATTGGCTGTGAATCATTTAAACTATATTAGTTGTAAAAAACCCAACAACTCATCATGATACAGAACTGTCTTGTTCCCCTTAAATTCTGTGTGTCATCATTTATACAACCAGTATTTTGAATTTCCCTTGATGATGTTGCCAGAGTATATTCATGCCGCGCTCTTCTGAGCCTCAGCAGTGATGTTGTGTTCAAACGACTCTCCCATTCTTTCACGACGGAACTGTATCTTTTTGTGTTGGGGTGAATTTGTGAGCTTGTTCTGAAATTACAGTAAATCACACACAGACGTCTTCAGACTTATTAAAGAAATGTTAGAAACTTCACTGGAAGTTGGGCACTTCAAAGCTCTTGCTGCTCCAGTCTGTACATGACTAAAAAGCTGTAAGGCAGACACTGCAAGGTGAAGGCTTTCAAATCAAAGCAAAACTTAATATACCACTATTATCCCCTTTATAAAAGATATGGAAAATAATATCTTTACATATTTATGATATTTTCTTTTTCTGATGGTAACTGCTTTAATGTTCATGGAGTTTTGCTTTTGAGTTAGGAAAAAAAATACCGAATTATACTCAGTATTTTTTTTCAACATTTCATGGGATGTCCTCTCCCAATGCAAAGTGGATGTATTCCGGACCTGTTTGAAAGTTTGGATTGTGCAGAGTAAGCTTAGTCAGCCTGTTTGTTGAGAAAAGCATTTTCTTCACAATTCAGTCAGTGGACTTGGGTATAGTGACCATTTGTGGTGTTCCTCCCTGCAGCTGATAAATGAGATGAACACCTGTAAAGCTCTGCATTGACAGTAACACAAAACCTGGTAATGTACTACAGAAGTATTTTTGACTAAGATAGGCTAGAAAATGAAATACTTCCTTTTGTTTAAAATTCTTATAATCTCTACCTTATGCAGTGCTTGAGGGGTGGGGAGAGTTAATGGAGAACATGATTAAAATCTTCAAGGCTTGTAACCTACATATATTTTTTGGTATGTATGTGTGTTTTACTGGTATGGCTACTAATTTTAAATGAGGTTTTTTAATGAGAATGAAATTTCTAAAGAGGGTTATATTAAAATTAAAAATGAAATGGCTTTGCCAGTGAACACAGTTTCTGCAGTTACATTATTAAATGGTTTGTACATCTCATGTTAATAATTTCCAAAGCAAAGAGTATGCTGCAACTTTACTGATTTTTATGTTACAAAAGATTGTGTTCTGCTGAGTAGAAGTTTTAAATCTTGATAGTGATATTGAAGTAGATATTTTCATGCCTCTGAGACTGTAAATTTAATAATTACTTAATTATTTTACCTTTGCCTTCTAATAGCCAACTAAATGGTTGAAGGGTAGAGGTCTTTGCAGTGGTTATCTATAACAACTGTCAGCAGGTTGGACATAGGAACTTCAACATCAGGGAAGAGGATTATTGATGTCTATTAAATCACAGTTTCTTTGTATAGTGTTCAGCTAAGTGACTCCTCATGTAAGAGTCAGTTTTAGTCAAACCTCATGACCAACTGCATATTCTCAGGAGGGGTGTTTCATTTGACTTCATTGCCCCAAGCTGGTGCTGGTGTAGACCTCTAGACTGAAATTTTTCTGATATGTATCATTTTAGTGAGTAAACAATGAAGGATCAAGTCTTAATCATTGCTGTCTTCGTGATTACCCTCCTTAAGAAGTGCAGCATAAGCCATTTTGGACACCAGTCCCCCAGGTAATTCACTACTGTAAGGAAAGTATATTTTTTTAAAAACATTGAGTTGAAGATTATTGTATCTGTGCTAGTTTCTGTGAGTTTTGAGGGTGTATAGGAAGTTAACAGGATCTCCATCAAGCCATCCATACTGAAGGGCTCCTAGAGCCAGGAGAGCTTGCAGGATGTGTCTGGTGCTCTGCTTGGCTGTAATGCCTCCAGACCCCTGCTATTACCTATTCCTATCAATACAGATCTGCTTCCCTCTTTACTTCACTAAGTTGCAAGGAAAATTCACTGTACCCTCCTACTATCATTTCTAGCTTGGTTTGACTTTTTACCAGTCTTTCCCTACCACTTTTTTATAGTAAAAGTCATTGAAATTATCAAAATTTAGAACTTTCTTCTGGAAGAAATAAGCCCAAACCATTTATTCTGCTATGAGAACAGTCTAGGCTTTCTGCTCCACCTTTCCTAAAATATACATTGTCTCTATCACAAATGGAGGCTTCCTGGTTGGGAGAGATTAAGCAAAATTGTCTAATTCTTCTTGGCTTCTGCACTTTGCCACAGTTGGAGCCAGGGTACTGGTCTGCATGGGCTTTGCTCTGACAGGTTCTCTCTTGAATGCCTACCAGCATGCACATAAACGGCCCGAGCGATCTGATACGCTTCCTACCAAAAATATTCTCATGGCCTTGCTTGCTTTCATCAGCACCACTAAGTAAACCTCAGCTAGTAGCAGAAGACATGTTGAAGCACAGCAGAAGAGCAGAATGGATGAAACTACAAATTGTTAGTCTGTTAAACACAGATTATGTCTTTGGGTACAAATTCCATTAGCGACTGAATGAGTCTGGATGGGTAGTAGCTTGTGGAAGTATTTGTTATGACAAAACCAACTTTTCATTAATAGACAAAGTTATCCTGGTTTCCTCTGTAGTCTGGCCAACATCAAAATGTTTCAAACTAATTTCAGACTTGTAAAACACTGTCTATCAGATACAGACATATGGATTGAACTAGTAAATTGCTTGCCATCTGCTGATAAAGAAAGCAAGGCGTCTAAGCAGAAAATGAAGAATTTTTTTTCCCCTCCCACTGGAATGTCATATGGTACCTTCAGTCGTTGTTTGTGTTGACTTTTTTATTGATAGCTATGTAGATTGCCACATTGCATTGACCTGCATCTGCTTTCAATCTGATAATTATGATTGTTTAAAAATAATTTACAAAGTATCAATACTAATTCAAGCCTATGAATAATGTAGTTAGAAAATAAACCACTTTAAATCTGACCAAAAATTTAAGAAATTGAGAACCATATTTCTGTAAGTGTGACTCAGGAAAAAGCATATTCATCTGGTGAGAAAAGAGAAAAACATTAAATGATACTGGAAAAGAATTAAAGTTGTATTTTCTTTTAGTCAAAATTTCCCTTTTCCTCCTGAAAGATAAGACAGAAGCCAGAAAAAGCAACACAATTCCCAACATACAAACAAACCAACCAACCAACAAACCTGTGGAAACTTTTCTGCCTAGGGCTAGATTGACACTTGAGCTTTCTGGGGTTTTTACCTGTTAAGAGTCTTCTTTCACCAACTCCGATTGTTTGTGCAGGTTCAGAGTTTGTCTCCCAAATCTTTGCCAAGGCTTAGCTTTGCTGGCAATAGCTATTTCATCTGGGCGTGATTGACCTAAAGGGCAGAGAGATTTTTCTGCCTCTCAGCAGCAGGACCAGCAGCCCCAGGGTCAGATGCTGTCTGCCAGACCTCTAGTGTTTTAGTGTCAGGAGCAGTTCATCCCTCTGCAGGGCTGCATTGCCTTGCTATTTGGGAAGTTGCAGGGTGTCAGAGTTAAAGATATGCTTCCTGAAACTTTATAGACTTCTTATTTCAGTATATGGACACTGGTTATCTGAGGAAATAATTGTAATCAGTCCATAATGAAGGTTTTGGAGTTTATTCTTTTAGTTAATTCTTCTTCATGAATGTTTAAAAGTTTACAGCAAGTACAAATTGTCAATAGACAAACTAGTTTCAAAGGTAGCAAGCATGTTCTTAACCGGTGCTCAAATACATTGGTTAGATAAATAGACTTATTTTAGCCTAATTCTCTTTTAGTTTTTGAATTGACAAGTATTTATTTTTTTCATTGATTGCAGGGATCCATTTTGAACTAACAGTGCTAAAAAAGCAGTGAAAGAACAAGGTGTGTCCTTAAACATGAGTTATATTTTTATAAAAGTTGTAGCTAGATTATTAATTTTCCTTTAAATAATGCAAAGTAATATTTTGGATTATTGACTTGCCAGAGTGTAGGGTATGAAGAATGTACCAAAGGATTTCTTTGTGTGCTTGAATTGAAAGTAATATGGAAAATCAATACTTGTCCAATACACTCTTTTCTCTTTTGTAAACATTTTTACAAATAGCCAAAGCCCCTTCTCATAGATGGGCTGTATAATTGGGACAAAATTGTATTTCTTTTGTGCTTTGGATTAGGCATATTTTTATTACATAGTAATTTCTAAAGAACATTGAGATTTCTGAATGTTAGCAAATTGCTTTGAGAACATTGGATGTGAGGTAGTTCAGCAGCAGGTTTGTAAAAAATAGCTAAAATTTTGTATGCCTGGTACACACTTACTTCTTGTCTATCAGAGCTGTTCTTTTGCAGGCTGAATTGCCTTACTGTCATCCTGTTGCACTACTGACATGAACAAATGGTTTCAAAACCATTCCTGTCAGATGGTGAATACAGCAGATAGACATGAGACCCAGGACTGTATAAACAACATACTCCTATCAGTGGACTAACACAAGTCCAGAGAAGTGGCAGCGTTGTTCTCGCTGTTCAGACATCACCGGTGTGCTGTTTCCCCTCTTCCCTGGCACCAGATAATTGACTGCAACTTCTTGTTTTCAACACATGGTTGATATCTTTGTCTGTCTGTAGATCAGCTGTGCCTTGTTAGGGACTGTACTCATGAGCCCTGAGAATCTTGCTCAACCTTTCATCTCCCTGCCATGTAACTGTGGTTTGTTAGAAATAACTGAGAAAATATGTAAACTTAGTGAAATGACTAAGAAGTCTATTGCTAGTCTCAAAGGAGAGCAGGGATGAACTAAATCAAGGGTGTAAGTAAGAGATTAGTCCATGACTTCGTAGATATATTTATATTATCTCTCTAGATGGAGAAAGAAAAACTTAACAGTTGGATTTGCCCTTTGTAAAATGTCAGAAAGGATATTTCAGCCTGACCGATTCCTCTTTAACTCGAGGTTTCTCTTTGTGCTGTACGAAGGCATGAGAGTGTGATATTCCCAACTCTATATAATCCCAGAATATACCCATACAATTTATAAAATCCCTAGGCTATATATGGAACATATACCATATTTGGATTAGTGAATTTATGTAGTTTGGTAAGGCTATTGAGACACTGATGCAGCTTACAGAAACATAGTGACAATGGGAAAAAATGGTAACTTTATCACTGATCATCCTGCTCAGCGTTGCTTCAATGAATCTTAGAAAATGCTCATTATTTTTGAAGCTTTTAAAGTGTGAAGAAGCTCTCAGTTGAAGCTCCTGGGATCTTTCTGCAGATGCGAAAGCCATTTTTACATGAAGGAAATATGGCTACACCAGTCTCCTGTTAGTACATGCAGATTGTCCTCCTTTTCTGGGAGAAACTATTGAAAGATCTAGGTTATCCTCCATTAATAACACTGGAAGAGCAAACAGCTGAAATACACTGACAGTTGTGCCAGCAGAGAGCAGTACAAAAAAAAAGAGGAAAATTTCATCCCATTCTTGATGAAATAATAAATTAGATTGTTTAAGACCAACATTTAATTTGACTTTGTAGATGGAAAGGAAAATGGATGACCTTTTTCTTATTTTCTCTGGGTACAATTTGCCTGTTTTTAAACCACCATTCGCATTATTTGATGACATGAAGGACTATGTGGCATTATGACTACAAAAGGGATAGAAGAGACTTGTTAGGAGAGTTTATGAAGTTGCTGGGATAAAGAGTATATTGATAGCAGCAGTGGGAAGGAAAAAAAAAGAAAAGCATATTACAGCTTCAAAACAGATGGAGTCCTCCAAGGAAGCTGTCTGCACATGGCCTGGGAACTAGAAATTGCATTTAGAAGATAGGGCTTTCACTGCAGATGGCATGTTCCCTGTTATAAGGTGAAAGCCAGAATAGGGGTATGTGCATGCAGAGAATTGCATTGAGTGTGCCTAACATCTTGTGTTTGACATACATCAAAATTTAAGCTGGAATATGAATTCAAAAGGCTAACATACAAGTTCAGAACATGAAATCTGGTGCACTGTTCAGAAAGACAGAAACATACTTTCAGGCGTAGAAAAAAAATGACTAAATACAAAGGCAGAATAAATTTGTGGCCCTAAAACGTAAACAAGGAATTAACTTTGGATGTGATTTTTAATCACTCATTCTCATATGACAGAAAAGACCTCTGTTTCTTCCTAAGTGCCAAGCTGGTGTCATTCTCAGTCACCAGGTCAAAAAGCAGTGGTTTCTCTCTGGGCCTCTTAACCCATGCTATTTTATTACCCCATTTGACCTGATTTCAGTGAAATAAGTGAGTGTTCTGGCTTTGACTGGGACTTCCACACTAGGAAGTGATCCCTAGATCTTAGGGAAAAAACCTCCCAGAAGTTCCCCCATGCCATGGGACTTTCAGGGCGGGACTCATCTCGTCTAATTGTGATGGAGGTGTCTGTGCCTGAGCTGCCTGTCTAGGATTCTTGGAGCCAGTGCAAATTTAAAGAGCATAGTTGTGAAGTACAAAAAGTGAGTTACCTCATCCATAAAAATATTCTATATAGTCAGACAACTGTGAATGTTTTTTATCATTCATTGTATTGGCTTCATCTCCAATAACTATGGAGGAACCCTAGGCACTTACACCACTACACAGCAAGTACAGAAGGTGATAAAAATAAAGGAGTGCCTGTTTGATCTGAATGGCAGCCTTATCACTACAGGTAGGAATTAAAACTTTGGCATATCTGTGGTTAATGACTCTTCTGTCTCAAAGATATAATTTGTCAGTTAATGGGAAACACTAACATGGCTTTACTCAACAAGGCAAGGGGGAGGTGTAGCTATAACTTACATCATGATCTCATGGAATAACTACAGGTTTATTAACAATTTTATTTTTAATGCATGTGTCTCAATTTCTAAGGTGACATTTCTTTATAAAAGGAATAGTTTAAGGCCACTGAAGGTGAAAATGTATTTTCAGTCCTAGTCTTTGTGTAGAGCAAAGTGATAGTAGTTTTCTGGAGGTACATATAAGGACATGCTAACCCAATGGCTTTGTAAGATAAAACAAAAATCAGAGGGAATTAAAGGATATTTGTGAAGCAGACAAAAGGGAGTAAAATGGAAAGCAAAAGTTAATGAGTTTATTTGGCTAAGACTGGGGACAAATCCTTCAACACATAGGAGCTGTGTGTAGGTATGGAAAATGAGTGTTTCCTCTTGCTTGGGGTAACTACTGAAAAATCAGGAAGGCCCAGTCTGTAAGAGAGCCAGGACTGGTAAAGGAATAAGGGATCTGATGAGAAAGGATATTTCTGAGAAGTCAAAAGAATTCATGAGAGAAAGTGCCCCGAGGACCTTTAACCAAAGTTTTACAGTATAGGCATTTTTGCATCTCAAACGTACTTTGTTTCTTTGTACCTCTCATTCTTAGTGTACCTGCCTTTGCTCCTTCTGAATCTATGAAATCTATCTCAAAATACAGTAAATATTCTGCTTAGAATTATCAAGAAAAGGAGCATCTGGACTGGACATTGAACTATGTGTTTGAATTTTATGGGCTTTTCACTGACAAAGCCATGTCCTAGATTGATCTCCTGCTTCTCTGCTGCTGTCAATAGGATAAGGGTTTTATGTGGGTTCCCCCCTCATACTCAGCCCCTCTGTGCTTCTTTCATTACCTCATTTAGAGAACTTAAACCTCACAGTTACTGGGATACATGGAATGAATTTCTGAGAACTGTACGCAGGGTATATGCTGTAATTTGGAGTTTTGAAACCAGCTTTGTAGGGTCTTACTGATTGTTCACAATGAAGCGATGGTTATGGATTACTGTTGGAAAAGACCAAATATCTTCAAAGAGAAGCTTAAAGACACTCCATAACTGGATTCCTATGATTCAGGAACCTTCCTTTTTACAGTATCTGTTGCAGTAGACACAAGAGCAGACAAAAATCTTGAGATGGAGGCACTCAGAATCTTAGTTTCACCTAATAGGAACAAAAAATGTGATACCTAAGTAACAAGGGTAGTTTTCCTAGGCTACTTCTACAACAGGTGAAGTGAGAGGTATTGGTGGAATGCAGATCAAAGTAGAGGCATATCTACCCTCTCAAATAATTTAGGCCTGAAGTTGGATGGCCTTCTGTAACTCTGTGTGACATTTTGGATAATTCAAGAAGAAGCAGGTAAGTAAAATCAAATATTCAAGTCCATGTTGCTCTAGATCATTTCACACTCAGGTATGCTAAGACAAGGAAATGTTTTTTTTTTAATGAGGTAGTTCTATAAAATGACAAAGACTGCCTAAAGATAGTTGAAGAAAAATGAGAATCCACTCCACAAGGTCCATTACAGACTCTTTTCTAACTCTTTTGTTAAAAGTGTGTAACATCTTCCTACAGTGCATTCTGTTCAGAAATCTCCTAAGCTTATTCAGCTCCCAAGTGACAGTCAAAGACAAATGCAAACAAGCAAAGCCACCTGTGTTTTGAGGTGCTTGCAAAATAAGTGTTTTGTCTTTATTCTGCACTAGACCTCAGCAAAGGGGGGGATTTTGCAAAGGAAAGCTGTCAAAGGTATTGTGATGGATGATGCACAGTGTCACACATGTGGAACTGTGCATGGAAAGTAGAGGCATTAAGTATTGATGCATGGTCATAAGTTTATAAAATGAACCCAGAGAAGTAAAAAAACAGAACCCTCATCATACTGCAGAGGACCAAGTCACATGGAAAATGATCACCATCTCCAATAAGAACCCATGCTGAATTTTCTGGATATGCTCAGATAGTGATGTTTGGATGTTTCAAAACTACTTTAATTTTTGCATGGTTGACTGCTTTTTAAAGTTGATTTAACCTCTTCACCACAGAATAATTTGTAATACTTTCCCTTGCAATTTGTTCTTTTGTATTTCTCAACACAACTTACAACTACTATTTCACAAATCTTTTTTTAAAGGTCATACACCATTTTAAAATTTGTTGAGGGTGCTAGTGTGGTAGTGTTGCTGATTATATTTAGGCAGCAAAGTGTGTCTGAAGCTCTTCAGACCCAGTAAGGATGAAAGGATGTCCCAACAGTATCTCCTTTTCTTTTTGTCTTTAATGGAACTGATATGTCTCTTGTTTATAGGTCTATGGACATTTTTATTGCAGCAGGGAATTTCTCCACCCCAATTTTACAGGGCAGCAGTAAAAAACTAAGCAGCTGAGATTCTTGCAACAATGTGAAGAAAGTCTTTCCTAACATATGCATCTTTGTAACAGCAGTTACAAAATGGTAACTTCAGTTTCTTAAACAATACATGAATTTGTTATTTTTCTTTTTAAAAGCAGTGATGACTAATTCTTACCTCATTTTGTAGTTACCTATCCCTCCTGAAGTTTATACTAAGATGGTAAACTGCTAATACAGCTGCTTGTTGCCTCTGTATTGTCCTGTGAGAATAGGTGTGGTGGAATAAAGTTAACTCAAGCAACTGGATCAATCAAGTCTGTATACAATGTCTATGTAATAAATAACTGCACTGTTTGGTAAAATAATGACAATTTTAACATTTCCAAAACAAACAGTAGGTCAGATTTAATGCAACAATGTATCACAGTGGGGGAAATAAAATTTGTTTTCCCATCCACTGTACACCTGTTGCAGAGGCAACAGAACACGATGCTCAGTCAGGAAGGCTTGGCTGCTGTGACCCTTCAGGAGAAAGTGGCCTGTGTATAGCTTGCAAAAATTGTAGTGTGTGCATCTCAGTGCAGTTTTACTGTAGGATCTTGCAATATTTAAGATTAAAAGACTGCTTAGTGTTTGAATTACTCCTTCTTAGGCTATTTTATTAAGGAATATCTAAATATATCTTCTACTATTTAGCTGAGACAAAGGGACATTCAGATGAATGTGAACTCACTTTGGGACAAACGATGACCAAAGAGCACATCTGGGGAACATCCGAGTTCCCTTTGGAATTCATTTCAGTTGAACCAATTGTGTAATATGCTGTTTTAAATGTAAAAAACCACATCTGAGCTAGATCGTGAAGAGCCAGTCACAGAAAAGGTTAGGCAGTTTTTCAAATGCAGTGAACATAAGGCAATATGTACTGTAAACTTTTAATGATTAATTTACACTTAGACACAACAGTGTGGCTTGTCTGTGCTGAATGGACAGAAAAGATTAGTTAATATGTTCTAACAAGGTCATCATAGAATCATTAAGGTTGGAAAAGACCTTTAAGATCATTGAGTCCACTTGTAACTCAACTACCATGACCACTAAACTATATTCTGAAGCACCACATCTACACTCTATCTGAACATCTCCAGAGATGGTGACTCCACCACCTGTCTAGGCAGCCTGTTCCAATGCCCGACCATTCTCTCAGTAAAGAAGTTTTTCCTGATATCTAATCTAAACCTCCCCTGGCACAACGCAGACTCATTTCATCCATCCTGTATAACCAGTAGTGGATAATAGGTCCTGCTACCATAGCCTGGACAAGGTCTATCAGTACTTGTCAGTCATTCTGGTTGCTTGTCTTACACTGTTGACCTCTGACAGTTGCATATAAATCCAACACTGGATTGCGTCGGGAAGATATCTCCAGCAGCAACAACTGAGATCAATGTCTTGTGTTACAGGATCACCTAGACACCCCTTAGTATATCATTGGAAATACGGCATAGAAGTTGAATAAAAGGAAATAATGAAACCAGTCCTAGCAGTGACTACCCTGCCTTCCTTTGAATAATGAAGCTGATTTTTTAAAATTATTTTTTCTAACATAGCTATTTCAGTAATTTGATAATTTGAGAAAATTTTCAGTTACAAATGATTCACTCCCTCCCCCCCCCCAGTAATATTATAGCTGAATATTGCAAACAATACGCTACAAAGAGTGTTTTTCATTTGTTGTTGTTTCCCCCCTCCCCAATTCCTCTCCAGCTAACCCACTGGTTTAGTGATTAGCACCAGAGCCTTTCACACAGTGTTTTGAGCTCAGTTCCCTGGCTGCAGTTCACTCAACCTTGACGTAAATCTCCAATAAGTACTTTGTGAGAGGTTAGCCTTTTGTGCAGGGTGTGTGAGAAATCCTGCCTGACCAGGTTTGTTACAGAAACTAGTGTCAAATTGCCTTGCTCCAAGTGTTTGAATATGAAAGAGGGGGATGGGGGTGGTGGGAATCATGGGAAAAAACACCCTCAATCTCCACTTCCAAGAGGCTAATTGTTCGGAAAAAAACCCAGTGTTTGGACTCACATGTTTTAGTGCTGATCTGCCTCTGTCTGGCACTGTCAAGTGAGGTTGTGATGATTTACAGTCTGCAGGTAGAGCAGCAAGTATGTCATTCATAGAATCCGCCTTCTGTGTCTTGCTTGTTGAGGCTGGTTGCTTTTAATTTAATCTATTTGATCGTGCTATTTGCCTTAGGTGAGCAACAACCTTTCATGTAAATCCTAGCCAATCTTATAAAACTAATGGAGAAGAAAGAAGAAAAAAAACCAACAACCCAACAACACACCAAAACACTAGCACTGTAGTCATGCCTTTGCTGTTGATGTCAGTGGTGTCACAGGAAGGCAGATAAGGCATGCAACCCGCCCTGGAACATCTCCTCCCTTATTTATTCTTTGTTTTTAACTTATTTTTTATGATTAAAAAAAAAATTATTTATTTTTGAAGAAATGGAATCAAGGCATTATCTTATTACCTCAGGGCCTGGTACATGAAAAACTCATTGAAAACTCTTTGCCATTCTTCCATGTAGTGTAAAAGTGGGTTGCTCCCAAATAGATTTAAAATTCAGCTTCTGTACTCTTGTATTTCTGTTAGCAGCCTTCATGCTAATTGCAATTACGCATTAGTTGAGGTCTTTTGGATTAACTCTTTCATTCATGGGAAGCAGATCCACAGTGCTTTGCATAATCACTTCGAGTTTGAAGCAGGAGGTTGCTGAAACACATTTTGACAAGTCACCCAGTTTATGAGAGTATGATTGTAAATGACAGCAATATTACTTAAAGGGAATGGAGGCTTTGGTTTCACAAAACCAACCAGCAAAGCAGAACCTGCAGCAAGGCACAAAAAGCTGCATCTGCATCCCAGTACGCAGGACAAATGAAATTCTTCAGAAGGGAACATTGCAAATAGGCTTGTTCTGATTATTCAGTGGGTCCACTGACTTCAGAGACTCTAGCTTGAAGGTTTGGATGGGAGAGAAGGGGACCAAAAAGAGGAAAAAGCGCTGGAAGGAACAGGAGGAGTCCTCTATTTTGGCCAAGTATTATGTTTAGTTGGAAGAAAACAATAATAAACACAGACTTTAAGGGCCAATTTTTCCTTGCTGCTAATTACCATGACGGGGAGGTACTATCTGAGTTTGAGCCAGAGAATGAAGTAAAAAAGCCACAGCACAGTCTGTCAGTTGCCTGACATTCCTGAAGAACCCAGTGCGAGTTGATGTTGATCCATGACGATTGGCTTTATGCATGTTTATATCTTTCCTTTCTGTGCTTTGATTATACATTAGAAAATAAATTGCTTATCTTGGTGAATTCCACTAAAAATGTAGTTAAAGTACTTTCAAGACCACTTTCCATTACGTTAAACAACTTCTAAGCATGAAATAATCTCAGAATCTAGTATGTTGCTCCAGGCTTTTGAGATAGTTTTTCACAGTGGTTATCAGTATCATCATCACAACAACAAAAAACAATTAAAAAAAAAAATCTTAACAGTGACTGAGCATTTAAGCATTACGATTTGGCAATGAAAGCCAGAAAATGACAAAGTAAAAAAATTCCCTGCGCTCTTCCAGACTGCTTGCTTAGTAACTTGCTGGTCCTTAACAGGCGGCTCAGGGCGGGTTGTGGAGTCTCCCTCTCTGGAGATATTGAAGACCTGCCTGGATGTGTTCCTGTGTGACCTGGTATAGGTGATCCTGCTGTAGCAGCGGGGTTGAAGTAGGTGATCTTTTGAGGTCCTTTCCAGCCCCTAACATTCTGTGGTTCTGTGATAGGTGGTATTTTTAAAATGGGAAATAGCGTTGCATGTGAAATACAGTTACAGAGCTGTGATACCAGCCTCCCGGTGAGATACGCTCTCATCTTGATCGTGTTTGCTCTGAATTCCTCATGGATCTAAGCTTGCCGCAACATGTAACAGTTTCTCTCATTTGCATAATTTATTGGTGTGGACCCCAACTCCTCTTACCCTTAAGACGTAGATAGTCTCACTGAACTGTATCCAGCTATCAGGATCTTATTGCAAGGTCAATGCCCTGGTTTCAAAAGGGGTGGGAAGCAAGATAATACATGTTTTTTAAATCCTCCTTCTTTTGTCTTTAAACTGTTGGCTAATTGCCATTCTATTCTCTGGCATTGGTATATTTGCCTTTCACCACTGCCTCTATTGGTTTTACTTCCCTTCTGAAGATGCATTTGTCTTTATTTTTATATTGTTACCTTTCTGTGTAGGAAAGGGGTATTCATTGCTGCCTATGTCTTTGTTTCTTCCCCTGGCCCCCAGTAGTTTCTTTTTCACTTTCCTATCTTCTTTTAAAAGTGCCTAATTAATGCTTCATGATGAAAACAGTGCACTAACATCTTCTTTCCCTCGCCTTGCTTCTTTCCTCATTTGTCCTGTATCATATGGTCACTGCCTCTCCTGAGTTAAACAGTCCTCCAAGTTGGAGCACGTAGTTCTTGGAGCAACAGCATAAATTCTAATTAAAACTGTTCGTGGTTCTGAGGTAGAATAAGTGGACAGTGCCTGCTTGTTTGCAGTAGGTCAGATAATTGAAAGCTTTTTGCTGACCACAGCAGCAAGACTGCAGATGAAAATAGTCTTTATTTACTCACTGATCTGATAATTAATGTAGTATTTGATGTTTGACTTGATTGCCTTTCCAAAGCAAAGTGTTTTGTTTTTTTTCCCCCTGAATGCCAACTGCCAGTGTGGGCATAAGCATGTGTTAGGGAAATCTGCTTAGAACGAGCTGTTAAACCCTGGTGGAATTGTAACTATTAGCCCTAATATCCAAGTGCTTTAGGAGAGAGCATTATTCAGCACTAGAAAGGGCTTCTTCAGTAGTTCTTCTGGGTCCTGTTCTCCTGTCCTTCAGCAGGTCACAGCTGCCATATGTACCAGTTCATTTGTTTAATAAATATCTCATACTGTGAAACTGTCATGTTAGACATCATCATATACACACATCAGTACTTCTCTCACCGGTGGAGTGGCTTGAAACATTTGAACCTAGGCTTGAACCTAACAGCCAAACTGTTTACAGCAGTTTCAGATTTTTCAGATTTTCCCCATACAGTGTTATTGCAAAAATAATACAATTTCCCCCCCTTATTCTTTCAGCCTTGAAGTGAAACGGCAGCATTAGTCCAGAAACACCACTACTATAAAGCACCCACAATAACTGTGAATTTACAGTGCATAAAATGACTATGATAAGGCATGCTAATTTAGGTTCTGCTTTATCAAAAAACAGAGAGGAATGAGGCAAGAAAATGCTAGTGTGCAACTTACTTAAACTTATTATCACCCATCCAATGGGTCTTTTTCTGTTACCAGCTTGAGTTTTCTCAGCTGTTAACAACTCAGCCAATACTCTTGAACTTCTTTACATCAACAGTCCAAAGAAGAGCTATTAATTAACCTCAGTGACTGGTGTGGTGAGAGCTTGGCTATTGATAGCTGTCACCTCAGGGCATTGCTGCTGATTGTTTTCAGCATGAGGCAGAATTTGGATTCACCCAAGGACTGTCACAGAGAGAAAGAAGATGGCTGGAGTGGAAGGCTCAGATTTGCCACTCAGACTCACGGTCACTTCCTTGTACATTAAGTGGGAATTCCTTTGACGTAAGACACAGCTCAGCTGAAGGCTGCAGAACATCATCTAAAATTAGGGTTGTGGTTAATTCCAGTGCTGCCCAATGTTAGCACAGCATTTTAAGACCGTTAAGAAAAAACAACCTGTGATATTTATGACGCCCCAACCAGGGATTTGTTCCCCTCTGAGCTGAATTGTAAAGCAGTGCCACAGACCATGGAATTAGTCGTGGCATGACGGCATTTAAAGCCTCAGTCTAACCTTGTTCAGTATCTGTAATGTTTTCTATTCTTAGCCTAAAGAACAACTCGGCGCTGTGACTAAAGATAAATAGTGCAA
Organism: Dryobates pubescens; assembly: GCF_014839835.1. Taxonomy (NCBI): domain Eukaryota; kingdom Metazoa; phylum Chordata; class Aves; order Piciformes; family Picidae; genus Dryobates; species Dryobates pubescens. The sequence continues at coordinate 12,142,933 of NC_071625.1, read as the reverse complement.
TATTGTCAACATCCTGTAGATGTTTTGCTGCAACTGTGCAAAATCATTAGGTTGGTCACTTACTGGTACCTTAATGTTGGGTCTGGTGGTGAGCTGTAGGGAATATATTAGAGACAGCTTTCTTTTATGTTCCATTGTGGTTTATGCAGTCTGCAAAGGAAATGTTCTCTTGCCTTCTTATGTCAGCCAAGTCTTCTGGCTTGGTTTTTCCTAGGAATAGGAAGGGTTATTTTCGTCTTTTTTTCACCCCCTTCTTATTTTTTTTAAATTTATTTTGTTACATACTGGTCAGAAGACAGTTTATTTTCACTTTTTTTTATGCAGGGTGTGACTGGCTAGAGCTTCTTGGTGGACCTCCTAGATCTTTGCTTTTTCAGTAAGCATCCTGAAACCACCCAGGCTTTTAAATTGAAATAATTCAGTCACCTAAAGCGCTCATTCTTTGCTTTAAAACAAGCAAACAGACTACCCAACCAAACAGAGGAGAGACATCTCCAGCAGATTCTTTCTGGTATACCAGCTCCACTTAATTCATGAATGGATGGAGGTGAAAGTATGAGCTGTGCAACTATGAAATTGGCTGTCTGTAAAAAGTTCAGTGTAAGGATGCTGAATGGGTAGGCAAGGGAAGGAAAGCTTGGTCATCTTCAGAATGACTGTGCTGTGCATATCCACCAAGTATTTAAGTTGATGACATCCCTCTCTCTGTTTCCCTGGAACTTAGCTTTCAGTATGTTTTCATTGTGCACAATATTAGCTGACCATGACTTTGAGCAGCCACTAAATCTGCATTGCATTTACTGATATTAAAAGAACAATCCTAAGAGTAAATATGCAAGGCTCTCTTATTGATTTTTATCACAATGTACAGAAATCAATAAATTTACTTTAATTTTTGATCTTAGCAAAATTAATCTAGCAAGTCCCTTTTTTATCTACTATATAAGCATTCCAGAAAATTCCTTATATCTGTCTATTTGATTTGTGACAAAGCATATTCAACATTTCTAAAGCTGTGTAGGGTAGCAAAAAAGCACAATACAGGCATAATGATTTGTACAGTGCTTGCTCATTGCAGTGCCTTGCCACTAATGTATATAAATACCTACTACAATTGAGCATGACACTTGTAGCGGGATCAACTCCAAAAACATATTGAGTGTACACACTCTAATTTTTCTTTACATGTCCCTCAAGGTGAAGATTAATGTTGCAGTCTGTCAGCCTATCATCACTCTGAGCACTGTTCTCTCTTTATGTGCTCTGTTTCCTCCTTCTTTGAATGCATGTTGTGTTTAAACTTCTGTTAAAAATTAAAATCTTTTAGAGTTATTATTCTGTATCTCTTGGGGACAGATACTCGGCTGCATCTCCACACAGGAACAAGTCTTGTGAAGGCATGCATGCATCACAGGAATGTTTTGGGTTTTTTTTAGAGAATGTAGATTTAGTGAAGGTGACACATTTCTGAAACATTGTAATAAGTTGTGCTTCTTTTTAGCTAGTGGTGCTTCTTTTTAGCTAGTCACTGAAGGTTCTCATGAACTTAAACCATTAGTTGTTTCAGTTTTTTCCCCCATTTTTACCACTAAAACTGACCTTTCTCAGTTCCTTTGAAAACTCTGTATGTATAAATAGGTGCATTTAGTTACAGAAACAGACCCACCTTTACTTTACTTTTATTCTCATTTCATGTGTAGAGAGGACTGTTTAATAAGTGCTAAAGGATGGTGATGATCATACCCGTGCTGTAAACCTTCCATAGGCAGGCTGCTCAAGTCTGAACATACTCAGCCCTTCACTTTATTAACATAATGTCAAGTTTTCCCTTTATATCACTTGACCAGGTTAGAGAGGAAAAGAATGGAAGTCTAAGCAGATTTAAATAGTTGCAGTGAAAGTGTCTTGCATTATGAAATTGCTAAAAGGCAAGACAAAAACCAAGAGAAAGAAACAGTAATTGCAATGAAGCAGTTCTCTAGGTCTTTGGTTTTCTTTCTTTTTAGGAATGTAAGAAAACAGGGTACTTCTGGCTATTGTGAGCAGAAAAATTTGCCATGACTGCTCTTGATTTCCATATGTACTTACTTTGTTTGTTTTCCTCTTGCTACTCTTTGATACAAAATAGTTTCTTCCTGTCTTTCATTAAACTGACGATGTCTTGTACCGCCATGCTCATATATAAAAGAACTGTAGCAAAAAAATAAGTCATGCCTAACACATCTGATAGTATTTCCACTTTCATATGAAAGCTCTGAAAATCCTTGATAGTTTATTAAATAGTTATGTGGGGGAGCAGTCCTTTGACACTGAAGAGCTTACTGTTAATGAAGTAGGTATTAGAGGGACTGATTTTCACATCTGCATTGCATCAATTTAGGCATGGCTAACTGGGGTTACCAAAACCTGCTGGACTTAATTGAAAAATTAATTATTGTCAAGTCTATAACATAGAAGAGATTGAAAAAGAAAATAGGTGAAAAAAAGATTTAAAAATATAGATACTTTTATGTGGAGGAAGACTTTTAGCCTACTACTCTTGTATTCCTTTAGCTCTGTTCGTTCCCTGTTATTTGTTCCAAAATCGGCTCAGCTGAGCAAATGTCAAGTGAAATTATTGTATGAGTTAATCAGTAATTGCATGCAAAGAGCTATTGCCTATCTGGGCACAATGCTTGAGCGTGCATTGCTGAGCAGCTGTCAGACTGTTTTGGAAGTTTTCTTTACTCAAATTTTTTCACTGAAAGATGAGACTTCATCTCCCCATCTGTAAATATAGTAAATATTCTTGCATTGAAGATTGATTAAAAATATTAATTCTCATTTCCTCCTCCCCACCTTGCCCATTTCATTCACAGACTATTTTAGATTCATACTGTCTTCACAGTAGCATTTTGGGGGGGGGTCAAATTAGATATTGCAAGATAATTCAATTTTATTTTTCTTCTAGAAATCACTAAAAATGGGAATTGTGCCACAGGTTTCTGATTTGTCAGGACTTTTTTGTTTCTGTTGAGAGAGTGATTATATCTGTATAAACAGAGAAATGTGTATGTTGATAGTTGCTATCCTCTGTTACTTCCTCTCTAACCCTTCTTTACAATCATAAACATCTTCATATTCAGCATTCCCATGTGAACCTGAGTGCTCCAAAAGTCATGCTGTGGCTTGGGTAGGGAGGCAGAAGAAGAGTTTCAGAGAGGTCAGTAGGTGTGGGAGATAATACTTGGGATTTCACTGTAGGCTGAGCTGGACCTGCAGTGAGATTTGAGGTGCTCTGTAGCATGAGCTTCACAACTGCCTCTCAGACTACAACTGGAGCACCCCTGAGCCACATTATATTTTGGGCTGTCTTAAATAAATGATAAGTGATTGACTTTCACATGCTGACAGAAAGCATTGTTACATATAATCAAATATGCCATTGCTACTGAGCTTAGTATTGGCTAATGAACAAGAAGAACTTGTAGTTCCAGTATGAGTGGTTTGATGCTGCTAATAAGCTTTTCTTGTGGCTTTGTATTCCCCATCTCCACATTCGGGGGTGGAGATTGTTTGTTTCTTTAACTGGCATATTATGATAATAGAATCAAGAGATAAGATTTAATCAAGGTACATAATATAAATACATAATGAAACAGTAAGACATGTAAATAAGATCCTATTGGTGCCCTGGCTTTTTGAACTGTACTTTATGCAGTGTTTTCATATGATGTAAGTGTAATGCTCTTGCTCTTGGTGTAACTTCTGAAGGGAAGTTTTTAAACTCCCCTTTTCTCAAGCTAAGATTATGTTTCACACTAAATAACAAAAGTGAAATGAGATTGCTATCTGCTGAATGAAGAATGAGATTGCATTCAACCATTTTCTTTATATGTTATCAGTGTGTGATTTTGCTTATATACACTGCAACGAGATATATCAATTACAACTCTCATTTATCACTTGCCAGCAGCAATACTACACATTTCAGATCCCTCATATAGACTGTTTCTTCTGCAGTCAACTACCAGCTTGGTCTATTGGCTGAAACATGAGGGGCAGGGTGAAGGGAAGAAGAACAAAGGCAATCCATCCAAAGGCTTAGCAGCAAGAGCTCTAGATTGTATCCTGTTCCTCCTAAATTCCATGTAAAGCTCTTGTCTTGAACAAGCATGTTCCTTGTCCCTTATGACAGAAAGGGATGTGGAAACAATTACTCAACATGAGTCATAAAAGAGATAAACCCTGAAAGATAGACAAAAAAATGTTTATCCTGTGCTGAGCCACATTAGCCCAAGGCTGTGAAGTCTTGTTTCCATGTCATGCCCTGGTTCTGAACTGTTTGTCTGAGGCCTTTTTGCAGACAGCTGCTGAAAGTAAAAGGTCACAATGCAGCAGCTCTAAAAGAACCTGCTTCAGCCATATAAAAGTCACCAAAAGAAACAGGAATCCAGTCTGTCTAATTTGTTGGGGGAATTAACCTTTCTGATGTAGCATATTCAGTCAAAAGAGGCTTCTGACAAGCTGATGCCATGACGTATTTGCCTCTAATTTAGTTGATTAAGAGCGACTATATTATGAAAGATTGTTTTTTCACCACTCTTATAAATGTAGTGATCTTAGCCCATTTTTTTTTTTCTTTTACAATTAGTTAGCCTTGTTTTCACTGTGGAGAATTAAGAAAAATTGCTAATCGTTAAGGATTTGTCAGCCTGTCCTGAGATTGGAAAGATGTGTTGTTTTTTTCTGTCCAAGGCTGAAAACATACCAGAAGAGTCATTCTTTTTACTGTTTCTGTGTGGCATCCTACCTTTAATTTAAAAGTATGACTAAGTCATTGTGCATTAGGCTTCCCACTCTTGACAGTTATTTGGAGAAGTTTTTTATGATGATAAAGAAAACTTACTGAGAGTCTCCTTTGTAATATGTCAGTACCTAAGCAACCCACATGCTGTGTGCTTTCTGCTCTGCTCCTGTGTTTTCTGCAGTATCCCAGCTGGTAAAAGAACCTTTTTTAATGCTTTAAAAGTAAGGAAATAAAGTCTCTGTACTGAATCTAAAGGTTTAGAAGAGCTAACTAAGGATTGGATTAGTTTTACCTAAATATTTCCACAATGTGAGTTAGCTGGGAATGTGCCTGATTGCTTAATGTGAAAAAATCTCCTTGCCTAATGGAAGTATCTTAAAGGTTTTCTGTATGTTAGACAGTGTATCCTCATTTCCAGCCACCTTGTGCCAAAGCACATGAATAATCGAGAGAGAGAGAGAGAGAGAGCCTGGTTCTAGGAGATGACAGAGAATATTTAGGTTATGAATTGCCTCTTCCCACTGGCAGTGAAGGGAGCCTAGGGTTAGATTTCTGAAGCTCGGCAACAGAGGAATCATTTCTGTGATGTTAGGGAGATCTTTTCATCTAAAACCTAGGCAATTAGAGAGCTTTAGGTTAAGTACAGATTTCTGTTCTTCCATATGGTGTTTGTTTGCAGAATGCTCACACAGTGTTGTTTGACACCAATATAACTGCACTACAGCTTCGTTGAGCATGTCATGCATTCTGCAGAAGCTTTTATCTCTACTGTTTATCAAGAGCACTTCAGGCTTGATAAGAATTATTGATAGTAGTAAAGTTTTTATTTCTACATCCCTATAATCTTCTAGTTTTATATTTTTGTCTGTGAAGAATTTTTAAATAGGATAGACAATTACAGGTGTTTAAACTGTACTGTTGTATTCATTGTAGTGTATGTTCATCTTTTGCCCAGAACCACTCTGTTACCGGCAGCTTACTTTAACCCTGATGAAACTGACCCTGACATCTGGCTTTTCCTAGTGATGTATCTTCATAACCCCCCTCACCCCCCCATTACAATGAAAAACCCTGCTTATGATGGTTCAATCTAAGTTTCATTTTCCTAACTGCAGGAGCCATGGTGTGTTTAAAAAATACAAATGAAAAAAAACCAAACAACCAACTCATAATGACCTGAATGAAATTTCAGTTCTATTGAAAAATATGTTTCTAAACCTAAAAATGAAATCACACTCAAATGTGCTTTTGTTGCTTAACAGCAGTGGAGCAAACGTGGAAGATGATCATGAGGTTGAAAGATGTTGACTGTATAGTTGTGAAATAGTAAGTGGTACAAGGTGTGGTCTTGCTTCCACCCAAGCCAAGATTTGTTCATGAAGTTCCCACGTTCCAAGTACTTTGTCCAGGTTTTAACTGGATTCTAAGTTGTGGTCCAAAGTGCTAACATCTATTTACTATGAAATGCTTGCCTGCTTAATTGTCACATGGATTAAGCTTTCATATATGTTTGGCAAATAGGACAGTCAGTCAGGAGGGATGGTTGTTGATTTAGTGAGGAAATGTGATACTTTTGCATCAGTGTTTCAACACTGCAAAAATAAGGTTTTACTTTTTGTGGAATGTGTTGAGGAAAAAAACAAAGTCATACTGACTATTTTCACTGAAACTCATGTGAGGATTCAGTTTCTGTTCCTTGCCAGTGTTTCCCTGAGGTTGGTTACCTATTTACTTGGAGTGTTCTGCTTTCTTAACTTTATTGAATTAAAAAACAAATTATGAAACATATGATTTTTACGAAGTGCATATGTATGTCTTCTTGAACCTCACCATGATTTTGAGTTTTTGACTATTCTTATCCTTTGGAAATACTCTGTAAAGCTGTACTAAAATGTTAGCTTTTTTCTGTTAAATATTCAAACAAATCAATAAGAAAAACTCAGTTATGTGTACCCGTAGGACTTCAGGAGGTGTTCAAAATGACAAAGTAGTCACTTTTGCAGTAAACCTCCTCTTCACTGGCCAAGTGGCCAATAAACAAATGGTTGAGGTCACTCAAAAACGCAGGGCTGACATTATTGGTCAAGGTTTTGGGTCATTTGTTTATCTCTGAGGCAACATTAGGTTATAAATTGAGTTGAAAAGAATTAAATATAATTTCTACTTGTTTCTACAAAATTTGAATCTAACCCAAAGAAATGTCTGTACCTGTTAAAACAGGCCTCCTTCTTCATATTTGTTACAAGGAGTATTCACCATGATTTGAACATTAAGCCGATGATGCCCACGGAGGGCACAGATTTGAAAATAGTTGTCCTCAGCCATACAGGTAGATCTAAAGCTAATAAAGTTTTATAGGGAGAAAAATTGATAGTTTAGTCTTACAACATTTTCTTTTAAAATACTCGTTTGTAGAGACTGTTCTTGCCTCTGCTTATGGTCTTTTCTTCTTCTTTTTTTTTTTTAATGAAATGTAATTGCTTGCTAACAAACTTGTTAAATAAAAGGCTTCTTAGTCACATTTCTTACGCTGATATTATTTTCATTATTTTCACTGTAAATGTCAATGAACAAACACTAACACTTAGTTGTAGTTTAGAGGTGTGTTTTAGAGGTATAATGATGCAGCAGCAAACATACCTTACCAAAGTGTCTCTCTCAGTCTTCAGAAAGCATTGCTTGGCTTAAATCCTTTTGCAGGTATTAATTAATTGTATTTTAAAAGTAAAAACAGAATAGTAATTGTTAAGTATTTATTCTTCTGCTCCATTTCAGGAGGAGGTATGTTACTAGATTTGATGACACGAGGGTCAAAAGATAAACTGTAACCAATACTTCTGTTTATTTTTTTGACAACGTTAAATTAGCAACCCCTCAGACCTCTTGCAGAGAAGTACAACCTGAGTAATTGAACATGTCACTGGGGAGTATGCTTGGTTAAGCTGATTCCTATTATGTTGACTTGCCAGGGACCAATAATTAAAGCTGAAGAGGGATGCTCATTAGCGTCTACAAAATGATTCAAAGAGCAGAAAGGAAGAGTCCTTCAGGCACACCTGCTAAAAACTGACACTGCATGGTGAGGTGAAGCCAACCGACCAGGTTGTTCATATGATGAGTTATTGGTACAGCTCTAATAAGGAGTAAATAAATTAAGAAGTGGAAATACCTGGTCTTTGAATCAAGCTACAAAACTGCGTTTTGACATCTGCCTTTTAAGATGTTTGCCTGATACTTTAGTGTCTCTGCAGAACTGTGTTTTTATGATTTATTGCATAAAATAAACAACAGTATCTCTTTGAATAGCTTTCTCCCTCATCCCTGAAATTTCAGTCATCTTAGCTGGAAGCATCATAATATTAATAATCTCCATTTCTTTGAACGCTCAAGAGTCTGCTTGGATAACCTTTAGGAGTTAGAGTGCTTTTGGTGATAAATGCTCGTATTAGCATGCATTTTTCATACTTATTCTTTAAAAGTGAGGTGTTCAGGGATTTTGTTTGGTTTTGTTTTGGTGGTTGTTTTTTAATGCCCACCACCTTTGCTGCTGACTGTAATATATTAATTTCTGTGGAAAAAAAACAAACAGGAAAAGTGGTCTGAATGAGACTTTCTTGAAATGGTAGTGCTTATCAGAGCAGGGAAACAATATTTGCACAAGGATGCTATGGTATTAGCTAGAATTTATAACCTCAAATTTGTATGGAATTTGGAGCTTTTGGGGGCTCGAGCTGGGATGGTTTTGCAGACTTTCATCTTCCATAATATGAATAACACGAGAAACTATTTTCACCGACACTCAGAATAATAAAATAAACCCACATAACTTAGAAATAAATGTAGACAAATGTAGATAAAAAAGACTTGAGTTATGACAAACCATGTGAAACTGGTTATGAAAGCTCATTGTATAACGGAAAACTGAGGATGTGGCAAGCTTCTTGATGAATAATTTGGTTTTGTTCTTTCAGGTTATCTGTAAGTGATTTTTATCACAGATTGTAACATGTTATTTTGATAAGTTCAACTGTTCAGCTAGAAACCCATGTGCTAGATGTATTTTGTGCTCTGCATTTTCCCACTAGATCAAGGCAACACTTTCCTGCTCTAGAAATACCTTGACATTACCATCTCCAAAATCTTTGTGCTGTGCTGTTTCCTTAGGGATGATTAACACAGAATGGAGTCCTGCACAGTCAGGTAGTATCCATGCAACAACCTTTGGTTATTAAAACTTACTCTCAACTCCTGAATTTCCTTTGCAGTGGTTTGCAGTGCTGCCTCAGAAAAAAAACACTACTAACACTGCCCCTCCTAATGGAGAGCTTTTACAGATCATGGACTTTGGGAGGTGACAGAAAAAGACAGGCATTTTCGTCATAAGTTATCTTTGTTTTACTGGTCCTAGAGGCCAACCGAAGTTTGGAGGACTTTGCTTCTGCACAGTTGTTCTCTTTGGAGCTTGGTGGCTGTGTGGAAAAGCCTATGTGGGCACTACAGTTTTTGTGCATCTGGAAACTGTTTACCTATAATGGCTCATATTTTTTTTAGAGAAAACTGATATGGTTTAATTTGGGTATCTAAACCTATGACACTGAAAAACTCACAGGCATCTGAGGAATGGACTGAAAAGCAGTTGCACCTCAGTTTTGCAGGGTTTGTTGCTATTCATAGATTATAAAGCCTTGATAAATTTTAAACCATGACTTGCTTAAAGCTGGGAGAGAGATGCTCTTTAAAAATTCATTAAATGAAAGTGAAATATGTGGGAATCCTGACCACTGCAAGACATATTCAGCCTTTTTGTGTTTTCCTTGTCATCTCTCTCCAACTTACAAATTGTAGTACCATTGAATCCATTTTTCTTATTAATAAGCATAATATGTATTAATATAACACTTTTATAGTTCAGTGCCACTGTTCAATGACTTGACAGAGAAATTTTGCATCAGCAGCAAAGAAGTTGTGATCCCTAATAAAAATGAACAGTCATGTAATCAGCTTTGAAGGATAACTTGCAAATGATCAGACTCCTGAATGTAAGTTTCATCACAACTTCTACAGTTAGTCCTGACTCATATCACTAGACTAGAGAGATGCCTCTGACTTCTGGGCCACATTTTCTTTCAGATTCATCACTTGGTTGCTAATAAGATAAGCTGTCGTAGGGAATTAATCAGTATTTCTGGGTTGTTCATTTGGCATCTCAGTGCAATGAGCTGCTCCCATTGTCAACACAATGAAAAAAAAAATAAAAGAGAAAGTAATTATCTGTTTCCAAAGGCTTTGTGGCATCTTACTTGCAGAACTATATTTTATCTTAAGCATGTAAACCAGTGTCTGTGTGAGAATGAAGATGTTCCTTAAGTAGGGTTTTTCAATTTGTTTAATGAAGCATATGCTAATGAAAAGTTTGTAAGTAATCCTCAGGCTCAAATATTATAAAACTATTGTGATTAAGTTTACCACAGACTAGTACATGGCTAGCAGTGTGTTGCTATGAAGTGGAGGGAATACCTAAGAAAACTGGTAAGTGCAGCCAAAGAGAATGTAACAGGTGTCTTGCATCTGAGAAAAGATGCTAGCCGTTTCTCTGTAATGCAAACATCTAGTATCAACGTCACCAAATTGTGCTAATGACTAAAAAATCTGCAACAGAAAATCTGAAAGGAAATGCCACGATTTTCTTCTTAAAGCTGTATGAAAAATAAGCATAAATGGATTCTCCTCCTCATTTTCTCACTGTTAAGATGCAAAGAGTTCTACCATCTTACTTTCGAGCACGGGACTGGGAGACAGAGAGAACAGGGATACTGCTAGCCGTAATGGGCATTGAGATGGGATGTATTTGGAGTAGATGATCGTAAGTAGGAAGATTTTTAAGGATGAGATAGAGTGGGATGGGAAGAGATGAATGAATATAAGTTGCAGCTGAATGAATTTTTCACTCATTAGCCTGTTCTGTTCTATTGCATTCCCGGTACATAGGGCAATCACAATGGAAAGGATTAAGGTCACTGACCTTAATTTAAGTTAAGTCTGAATAAAAATCTTGAACATGTGTTCCTAGGGCAGAGTTTACTTGCCTGAAAAATTTCCTTGTTAATGGATTTTTGATGGGGGTGGGGATGATGATAATTTATGAGCTACTACTCTTAAAATATTTGCCTTTTCTGTCTTGTCTACAGAGGAGTGACATTAGCTCTTGCTTTGTTTATCAGCAGTCTCACAGTCTTTGCCCTGGAGCCTGTAACAGGCCTATGTAGAGATAGTATCCTTTTTCTTTTCTCTACAGTAACTACTCAGTCCATTTAAAGATAATAGGCCATGCCCATGCCCAATAAAAAAGGCAAATGGCATTTATCTTCCTGGCTTCCTCTGATAGTATTTAGGACCATGCACTCTGCTTGATCCATGGGCTCAGTTTCATGAACTATCTATGGGGAGTCATACATTCAGCAACACCTTTGTAACACAAAGGTCCATTGTCATTTGTGCTCAGTGGTTTCAGCCTGTCTCTGAAACTGCTTCCACTTGTCTGATCTCCTTCTATGATCAGATGATCTGCCTGGTGGATGTGGGGCAGGCTGTGGATGTAGTCTGCCTGGACATCAGCAAGGCCTTTGACACCATCCCCCACAGCAAACTCCTGACCAAGATGTCAGCCCATGGCACATTGCGCTGGGTTAGGAACCGGCTGGAGGGCAGAGCCCAGAGAGTGGTGGAGAATGGTGCCACTGTCAGCTGGCAGCCAGTCACTAGTGGTGTCCCCCAGGGATCAGTGTTGGGCCCCACCCTGTTCATTATCTGTATTGATGATCTGGATGGGGGGATTGAGTCCATCATCAGTAAGTTTGCAGATGACAAAGCTGGGAGCAGAAGTTCACCTGTTAGAGGGTAGGAGAGCTCTGCAGAGGGACGGATGGGCAGAGTCCAAGGGCATGAGATTTAACACATCTGACTGCTGTGTTCTATGCATTGGCCACAACAACCCCATGCAGTGATACAGGCTGGGGTCAGCATGGCTGGAGAGCGGCCAGGCAGAGTGGGATGTAGGGGTACTGGCTGACAGCAGCTGAACATGAGCCAGCAGTGTGCCCAGGTGGCCAAGAAGGCCAATGGCATCCTGGCCGGTTTCAGGAACAGTGTGGCCAGCGGGAGCAGGGAAGTCATTCTGCCCCTGAGCTCAGCACTGGTTAGGCCACACCTTGAGTCCTGTGTCCACTTCTGGGTTCCTCAATTTAAGAAAGATGTTGAGTTGCTGGAATGTTTCCAGAGAAGGGCAACAAAGCTGGTGAGGGGTTTGGAGCACAAGCCCTGTGAAGAGTGGCTGAGGGAGCTGGGGTTGTTTAGCCTGGAGAAGGGGAGGCTCAGAGGAGACCTTACTGCTCCTTACAACTACCTGAAGGGAGGTTGTAGCCAGGTTGCGGTCAGTCTCTTCACCCAGGCAACCTGTGACAGAACAAGAGGACACAGTCTCAGGCTGCTCCAGTGGAGGTTTAGGCTGGATGTTAGGAAGAAATGTTTCAGAGAAAGAGAGATTGGCCATTGGAATGTGCTGCCCAGGGAGGTGGTGGAGTCACCATCCCTGGATGTGTTTAAAAAGAGAGTGGATGAGGCACTTAGTGCCATGGTTTAGTTGATTAGATGGTGTTGGGTGATAGGTTGAACTTGATGGTCTTTTCCAAAGGTCTTTTCCAATCTGGTTAATTCTGTATTCTGTACTTAATGGTGTAAAAATAATCCAGCTTTTTCTGCAAACCCTTTAGAGGACAAAATTGCTATGACGGAAATAAATGGACATCCCATACAATATGACTTCATATGTTTGATCACAAATACTTTGAAATCCAAATCCAGACCTGGTAAATACTCTATTGCATCATATTTTGCTAGCTAGAGAACCATGAATACTTCCAATAAATAATTTTATAAAATAAATAAAATTAAGGAAAATCAGGGATGAACCACAGAATTATTCAGGGGGACAAATGTCTTACAGAGAGGAACAGGAATTTTGACCATTATCTGCTTACCCTAACAAGGAACCCAAAAGTTGGATTGATTAACGACACTGAAATATCTTCACTGGATGAAACTACTGAGTATTAATAGCTATCACTATTCTCTGCTTGTTCTGCACATAAAGAAGAAAAATCCAGTAGTGTTGAAAGTAAAAAATACATTGATTTAGATGAGCAGGAAGGGATATATTTCAGTAGTGATGACTGGTGGCCACTGAAATAAGAACTGTTGGAATGGAAAGGTGGGTGCCCATCTTTTTTTTGGTAATGGAGGTCAAGACTGAATGCCTTTCTGCAAGAACTCTAACAAAGTATTGGACTCGTCATTACGTGAAATGCAATAGCTTGCTTTTTACAGAAAGCCTAAATGATCTGTTTTGTATTTTTCAACAGTGATCAGAAACAGGCAAACTACATCTTAACAGAAAATGAATCTGACTTTGAGTAAAGGTGGCAATCTTTTAGGAATCTTTAAAAAAATAATAATTCTGGTGGTGATGAGAGTATGCTAGGTGCTGTACAGCCCTAAGAGAAAGCCATGTCCTGCCCATTTAGTATCTGATTTACTTCAGTTTTATTGCCCATTGTTGGCATTATATCAAACATTTCCTTAGTAGGCCCCAGCACTTATATGAAGCTGTGCCAAGGTTATTCTGTATGTAATCCAGAAAGACTTTTTCTGCTGGAGGGAAATCACTGAGTTAAGGGAATGATTATTCCATTGTGTTCTGTTTTGTAAGTTTTCCTTCAATGGATCTGAATTACCCTATCTTAGTGTTGTTGTCTGTTGTACTTCATAATCAGAGCAACAGAGCAAACAGTTTATTCAGTCTTTGGGAAAATTTCAAACCCAGCATGTGAACAGGTAAGGTTGATAGCAAAGGAGATAGAAGAGTAGTATACTGAGGAAGGAAAATGTGGGGGATCAAGAAAAAGGCAAACAGGTGAGGAAGATTGTTGAGTCAGAAAGGAGAGTAAATTGTTAAGAGGCATGAGCAGGAAGGAACTGAGTAGTTGTGACACATTCAGATCAAATCCTGAAAGGCCAAATTGTGATCTTCCAAGAGTGGAAGAGAGAAAGAAGAATGGAGCAATTGAACACCTTGAGTGTGCAAGCTTATACCTAACCAAAAGATAATTTCAAAATAAGTTATAAAAGGCATATTTACATTGCACGTTGAAATAAATTAATTTGTGAGATATATTTGAAATACATGCCATCTTTCATTGTCATCTCTTTTTCTGGGGATGTAGGGTGTTTTTTTCATTTGTTTATTTTTTTTGCACTGGGTGATCAAATTAGTCTTTAAGTTGATAACTACACCTTTCACAGGGCACAGCTACCCTTTCAATATGCCATCATTTGGAAAACACAGCTAATAAAAAGCGATTCCTCAAGTTGGCCTGGTAGGAACTATGAATAGCATAGTTAGTCCTCTTCTGTGAAAGAACCTGTGAGGTCCTACTAACTTGTATGAGAACCAAAATTTCGGTATGTTACTGGATGAACCAGAAAAAAAGTAATGATTTTTATTTTCATATTGATGTGTCAGCTATGACAGAAGACGTTGTAGAAGGAAGATTCCCTGCTGTTTTACTGAGTATAAAAACAATAGGTGACATATGAGCTCCACCAAGTTTGATGAAATTCATCTGCAAAGAATCAAAAATTCCATCTATAAACTGTTGGTGCAATGGGCCATGCATCTATATCTACTTTGTTTGTTGACTTAAGTAGGTAAGAAACTGCTTAAAAACTTAAAATTGTGCTTTAGAGAAAGTGCTGCTAAGTTCTGATAAATGTTTGAATAGTTAACTGGGGAAAAAGAAGGTGAAAAGCATGCATGTGTTTTCCCCTCAGGGACAACATGAACTTATATTGCTTGAAAAATCAGAACTGTCCCTAATTATGGAAACATCACAAATCTAACTTTAGTCCTGACTCAGCTCTATGAAAGGAGTGATTTTCACATCAGGTAGCAAAGCTGGTGTTTACAGTCTGAATACCAAGTTCCCCTTTGTCTATCTCACTGCTTCAAGGAAACCTTTGAGTGAAAGCATTGCAGAAAACAGAATTCGAACCAGTGGATAATCTGGACTGCTTATTTCATTGGGTAGCAACAAGTTCTATAGCCTTGAAATAATAACACTGCTCTTCTTTGGCTACATTAGTGTATCAGGAGAACTATACTTTTCCAGGTGGTGTGCAATGAAGTTATTACAAGCCTAATTTTAGGATTAAGAACTGCACCATCTTTTAGTCTCCAGTTGAATGTCACCTCAGGGAGCTGCAATTCTTACTTCTTTGCACTCACTCTGCCCTTACCATTTTCAAATAACTTGGAGCTATTCTCTACAGAACTCCTGCACTGGAGAGCATAAAAGCATTACTATTGGTGATTGGCAAATGCCATGGTCGTCAGCTCAGCTTGCACAAGTCCCCCAAAGCTGAGATGCTGAACTATGCTGCCCAAACCTCTATTGAACCTGCAGGGTGTGCCAGAAATAACCACAAGAACAAGCTTTCCTACAGGGTATCACTGCTGCTCCTTATGACCACAAGTTAGAACCAGAAATTAGAGAGAAAGACAGAGGGAAATAGGAACAACCCTTTAAAACAACTGCTTCTTTTTGAACCTCAACTTAAAATTCATTTAATGTTTAGTTCCAGTTTTGGTTGAAATTTAAGTTGACTTTTATTTATCCAAAAGACTTAGACTATCATGGACTATAACTAAATTAAATTCCAGGTCACATTACTTGGTGTCATTTACTCTGCATGTGTTTTTGATGGATTTTACTTAGTAAAGTACTGTCTGTCCTTTTTCTAGTATTAACTAATCCTTACAACATCCCTGTGAGGCTGATAAGTAATATCCCCATTTTATAGTCAGAGATAGAAAGGTTATGTGACCTGCCAAAGTATACAGAATATAATCAGTATCAGAACTGGCAGTAATGCTTTAGAGTTCCTAGTTACTAATCCTACCCTGGAAAATACATAGGGTATGCATTGTGTACATAATCTACACTTTGATTGAATAAAACTTTTTTCCTGTGTGTAAATCTCCCCTGTTTCTATTCAGAGGCTGCATATGACAAACTCGGGAGTTTTTCCTACTCTAAGCTGTATGTAAATATAAACCAATGATCAAATGCAGGTTAAAACAAAACAAAATAAAACAAACCCCAACCTTCTTTCAAAAGAAAGTCATGGGCAATTTGCTTTGGAGTAAAATGACTCTGGGTTTGCACAGGCTGGTGAGTTGCTACATGCTGTTCATCATACTGCCATCCGATCCTCCTGAGTTTTGATACCTTGCTATTTCCCTTTGTAAGTAGCTTCTGCTAAAGACACTGAAAAATAGCATCTTTCTCATGACTTAGGCTATCACAAACCAATAGGTGTAATGAATACCAGCAAGTTCTCAGGTAAGTAGTGTGAGTTTTGCAGTTAATCTTCATAGAAAGTATATCTTAGCTCTAAAAAAGGTACAAACTGCTTCTGTTTTGTTTAGCAGATGTTGTGAGAGAACCTAATTACATGTTGTATTGACTATTTAACTAGTGGTGGAACTGCCCACCTGCTCTCCTAGTGTTTTCCTTGACACTGAAGCCACCTGAAAGCACTCCCATCTCAACCACTTAGTCCACAACCCTGCCTGTCCATGACTGTGGCAACATGGTGAGTGTTTTTTGAGGTTTTGTTGTGAATTGGATCCTTGAAATTGTCTGGGTGAAAAATAAGCCTCCCTCTAATCTGCCCAGAGAACCCCCACCAGCAATCCCTTGATTATTTTAGATTGTTTTAGTGAAGTAGCTAGAGGGTACCCCTAACAGCCAGCTGTAGAAGAAACAGGGCAGTCAGAGCTTTGTATGGCAAGGATAGAAAGGGACCATATAAAGAGACACTAACTTCTTGTGGTTAAAGCTAGGTGTTTAAATGATTTTTTAGCTCTGTGGCCTTCTGCGTTTTTTTCCAGAAACTCGGTGTAACTTTTGGTTAATGAAGCAATATTTTAAATAGTGAGAATATTTCCTGCCCCCTACATTTGTGGCAAGTCTAATTTTAGGCCTTGACCACTTAACTACTGTCTTAATGGCTTTCCTTTTAATAGAACATAGAAACAGCATGAGCTTTATTTTCTGCACCATCAAAGCACTGAACCTTCTGACAGAAGCAGTGTCTAGTCTGCAGTAGACCACATGTATCCCCCTGATAGTCCATCTGTTGAATTTCACAGCCAGGAGGAATTTCATCAGCTATAGGTAAACAATGTGTTACGAAAAGGAACCCTTTCTTTTTCTTTCGTAATGCTGCCCTGATCGGTCGGCCTTTGAAATACATGGAAACAAAAATGGCTGTTGCCTCCAACAGATCCTATGTCAAGCCCTAACCAAATATGCTTCTTTTGCTGGTAATACCTTGATGGTGAAAAAAGAAAAAGAAAAAAAAGAAAAATTACCATTTAACTAGCTAGTGTAAAGTCAGAATCTTGTAAACTGGGGAATACTGCTTGGCTCCAGAAACAAGGCACATTCCACTTAGGGATCAGGCATTAGATTTTATTTAACAATAGACACCTCTTTTAAAAATCAGAATTAATGGTAGCCATAAGTTAACAGTAGCAAATAAAATGTGCATTTAAAATCAATCTGACAGGGCATTTTGGTGTCATACTGAGTGATGTGTACAGTTCACTCCTTTAAAATTTAAGGAAGTTTATTTGAATTGTAAATTGGCAACACATTCATGCTGCAGTCTTATTGTGTGATGGTGTGACAAATTACAAATGGAATATTGGCTGGGCTTTCATTTCTTGCATTTCTTTTCTAGTTTCTGCCGCTATTATCATTAATCTGTTTTACAGAAGCTCTATAGTGGATGGTTCTGGACATGGAAAGTACATTAAGTTTCATTGTTGGCTATAGCAGGACTCTGTGTGGCTTCGGTGACCTGTGACTTCTCCCATTGGTTGTAATTCAGTACAGTTGCTACTAGTTTTGTGTCCTGCTGTGTGTGGACTTAAGAGATTCTGGCATACTTTATGCCTGACAGCTCATTTCATAAGTATTGGATTACAGAGCTTTTGCTAAATTGTGTTAAGAATATCTTAAGAAAGAGTGCTGGAATGCAGTCCTTAAAAAAAAAAAATACACACACAACCAAAAACCAGCATACAAGCAAATCTTAACGATCCTGTTATCAGAAGTGAAGTGAAATCTCCTTTTTAAGTCCTGAGTGAACTTGCAAGAATGTTGGAGATGATTAAATGCAGTGATGTCATGTGCTACAAGGCATTGTTTAACTCTTTTGCAATTTGGGATTTAACGTTTTATCCAATGGGAAAGACACGACAAGTTACCCCAGCCTATCTTTGTTTTCTGAAAACACAGGCACAGTGGTGGGGGTGTTCCTCCCCTGGGCTGATTGTGCTGGTGCAAAGGTCATACAAACGGAATGGTGCTCAGGATGCAATTTAAGGAGGGACTTGGTGGGTGTGCGATGGTGTAGTAAGTGAGAGAAAGAGAAGGTAACTTTGAAAGAGTATTGAAAAAGGCCAAATTGATTGCTAACGACAGCTCTTTCTGCTCTCTCTTACCTTCTGCCTTTTTATGTTAGTTCATTTTACTTCTAGCCTCTAAAGGATGATTTCCTACTATCAGACGTTTCCTACCAGAGCTTAAATTGACAAGTTCATGCCAACTCACTGCAGTTTTGCAATATGCTCTGTGAATCATGAAGGAAATAAGCTTCTGGCTATTTCTGGTTTAAATTTCTTTTGTTGTATGTACTTTTAATGGTATCGCTGATTTCTTCTACATTTCTCTTGCACTTCGCAAGCTGTTCAACCCCAATCTTCTGTGCTATTGTTTGTGTATTCTCTCAGGCTTCTGGCTGGGGATTTGTGGACTATGAATTTCATGCCACCATTTTACGTGAAAGCAACACTGCTTTTGGTATTTTTGCTTAACATTGTGTTCACTTCTGGCAACCAACAGAGCAAAAGAACAGCCCCATTCAATGTTAGGCTTTTAACCACTGTAGTTGGTCCATGTGCCTCTTGCAGTCTGTGAAAGAAGGGTGATGGGTAGTACTTTTGGAAGGGTGTTCGCTGTTCACCTCCCTGGTGTCTGAATTAAGCTCTGAAATTACTTCTCATTCTCCAGTAACCAAAGTACCTGGGAAGGTTGTATGGG
Source organism: Dryobates pubescens (assembly GCF_014839835.1). Taxonomy (NCBI): domain Eukaryota; kingdom Metazoa; phylum Chordata; class Aves; order Piciformes; family Picidae; genus Dryobates; species Dryobates pubescens. The sequence goes on along the minus strand of NC_071625.1, from coordinate 12,123,919 downwards.
TTAAATTGCTAGGATTAGGTGGGTAAATGCAGATCAAAATACAAGCATAAAGTACATACATGCATAACACCTAGACTGTCGTTTAACAAATTTCTTCCTCGGATGCCAGGTACACTGGTCAGTAAGACTGATGGGGAGAGCAGAAGAACTGAAAGGGTGATAAATTTCATGTTTGTTTGTCTTCAAACAGTTATGTGATTCTGAGTCATTTGATTTGTCTATGCATCACTTTATCCAGCTAGAAACTGAATGCTTTCCTTGCAGCTCTCCCAGACTTGATTCTAGCATGGAAAGCATCAAAGTAATACAAAATATTTTTTTCATAGCCTCACAAATGAAAATTGCCACGGCCTTGGAGGCCTGCTAATTTATACAAGCTGAGAATCTAGCCTAGCACAGCCCAGTGTAGCTTAATTTGCAGACAATCAGTGTTTAGTAGTTATTTTCCTTTGACTAGTCTGTCTCTTGAAATTTCTGCATGTTTGCTTGTCACTTTTCCAAGATTTCTACTGTTTTGTTTTTTTTCCCACTGTGCTTATTGAACAAAGACAAGGAAGTATCTAATAGATTAAAGTGAAGTTTAGTAACATGGTTCAGCAGACTAATACTTTAATCTGTGAGATACTAAGATCAAGTGGACTCAATTTCAAGTCCTGCCACTGTTAATTTAACCACTAATGATGTTGCAGGTACTGAGAGCATGGAGTCTGTAGGTGTCTGCTGTGGAGGAAACAAGTAGCACCTTCGCCCTCCCATAATGCAGTCTTTAATGTAAAAAAAAACCATCTTCCTGATTTTAAGGCATGTCCCTTAAAATAATCCTCCTCCAGCAGATCATGGAGTTTATTTTTTTCTAGGGTTTCAGAAGGTATAATTTTGCAGGCAGTATAAGAATGAGTGATACAGCTCAGTGTGACATTTTTACATATAATTCTAATACTGCACTGGAATACACTTGGGTTTATGGTGTTTGCTAAATGTTCACTTGAAGAGAGTCTCCTGGGTCATCTTTTAAATAAACTTATGTCAGGATTGTTTCAAAATTAACTGATCAGTTTCACAGCATGCCAGAGGTGCAAAAAGCAGACTCCTAAAAGATTACAGATAGCTGCACAGAAGGCTAAAACTACCAACATGGATTTAAGAAATACTGGCGTGGCTATAAGGTGCATCTTCCTTGAATTTCTTTGAATTCATGCTTGCTAGACATTATTTTAACCTTCTTTGAAGAGCTTTGTGCCTGGCTAGTGATAAAAATGTGTGACTATGTAGGCATGAGTGCTTGCACATGTGTCTTTTTCAACCAAAACAGTTATATTATTCTACTTAAATGTACCTTGAAGCATCTATCTAATGCTTGAATCTGTTGCTTTTCTATGCATCTTGACTGTTAAAATGTGCCCACTTACATGTGTTTTGCATGTATATAGCATGTGTGCATACAGTAAGGTAACTGGATGAAATCTGTGTAATGGGAAATACTAGCTTTTGGTGGATTTTTTAATTTTCATTTTTATTTTCCAAGTCCTGTCCGAAGCTTCCCAAATAATTACTTGGCTATTTACAGTTCTTGTTCATGAGCAGATGCAATAGTACTTATCTGTTGAATAATACACAATATTATTTCCTTTGAGGAAAAAGATATATTTGAAATACTTTGAAAAGAAATAAACAATGAGAGTTGTAATTAAGTGTTGCTATTTTAAGTGGAATTGGTTTCAACCGTCAGCAGTCTGTCCTTCTCCTCAGTCTTTAGGAGACTGCTGCACATGATGAAAAGTTTAAGTTGTCAAGTATAAATTTAGATGTTGAGTCCAGAATATCAAACTCTGAGTGATAATTATCAGCACCTGGAAATCATTTGTACCAAAGAGTTAAGAAAGGAGGTTTCCCTTTCTACAGATAGGGAGTTTTTAACCTCCCAATCACTGGAATACTCCCTGGAGCTCGCAGTGACATGGTTTGTGGTTCATTCTTACTAGTAAACATGGCACCAAGCAATTTGATTGTCATTAGAAGATGAACATTAGCTTTGTAAAATAGGATTAAGAATAAGCTGAGAACAAATGATCAGCTAATATATGCAGTTCATAGGTAATGCTGTACACTCTGGGTCTGGTGTGGAGCCCATTGAAGGCAATGCAGTTGCTTTCCACCAGCTTTCAGTAGCCACTGTCTCAGGCTCAGATTCTGGTTTTCCTTTAAGTTTATAGCATTCATTCTCTAGAACTACAGAAACTTTAGAACTGGATAAAAGTTGCTCTTCCTAAGTGTAAAATAGAAGGATGTTGTGCTGGAAACTCTACAGAAGAAAAATAATTTACTCTTCTGACCTGTAGGCAGACTGCCCCTGACACACACTCTTCTTCTTCTTATCTATGTTCAGATATCATCTAAGCAATTTCTCTGGTATCTGCAGGGCTGCATCATATTACCTAGTTATATGCAATTTTCCCCTACTGTTTTAAGATTATTATAGGCAAGAGATGGCACTACCAGAACTGACTATGCTAACACATTTTCTTGGTGAGACTAGAAACATTGCAACATGCAGTCATACAAGAAATACTCTTCAAAGACGTTTGGTTTTAAAACTGCAGGAAAGAGGCAGCTGAGAAATGAAAAAGAGGCATACTGAGAAATGGAGCAAAAATGTAGTAAAGATTGATGTATACATAGTTTATGTAAGTTAAATATTTAGCAGATGCTGTAGTAAATATTACATATTTTATATAAATGTCTATAGAGTGAAACAAGCAACATGTTAACAGTATTGTTAATTATTTAATGAAATTTATAAACTATTTATGGAACAATTCTAATGTGATCAACAAACAAGATTCCATGACAAGATAGGAATTTGAGGCAAGACATTTTTTAGATGGAAATAGATTACACAAGAAACTTAAGAATTGAAGGAGGAAAATCCAATCTCTCTCTAGAAGAGTGCTTGCTGGTGCTTACTTGAAGGTAAATGAATTAATCCAATATTTCATTCTCTGGGAATAATGAGTTACGTAGAGTAACTAAATTATGGGCTTTTAATTGTTACTTTCTTTAGTCTATTATATGAACATTTCATATAATTATGTTTATTAGATAGTATAGATTTAGCTTAATCTAGGAAGTATATAATGGAAATATAATTATAGACAAGAAAAATGGATATTAAACTTATGTAATTTTCTTTTATTGTACTAAATGTTTCTGCAATTAAACTCTACTGAAATTATTTGAGTTTAGAATTTCATCATTTTTAATGGCTCTGAGTTATTAAACATCTGCCAGATTAGGACCATCATATGTAATTTTAGAAACAGAGCCATAAACATCAGAGGAACTACTCATTTGAATACAGTTTTTCATATGCTAAAGTATTTGGACAAACAGACATTATAGAGTGGTTGTACATTTGGATACCTGAGTTTCAGAAGCATTGAGCGCTATGGTCATGTAGTAGTAGATATACACTGTATTTTACAGTGCTCATTAAATTGTTACTGGGAAGTAATTGGAAAAAGGTGGTATGTAGAAATGACTTTTTCACAAGATGTCTTTTTCTTTTCATGTGATTCGGTCTGAATTAGTTTGGAATTGTATGGCTTGGACAGTTCATGAAATATTTCTGTTGTTGATTTGCCAAACACATCCCCCTCTTTTTTCTTTTGCCTTTTTTTTTTTTTTTTCCCCTCCCTTTTTTTTTTTTTTTTTTTCTTTTTTTCTAAGGGGAAAAAAAGGAGTTAAAGAGGGGAGTGGGAAGGCATGAATGAGAGATTGAATTTGGGAGTGATCTTTCTCTTGTTACATGATGTGAAGCATGTGTGGGAAATGTTTTCATCTTCAGAAGTCATTTGCCCCATGCAGAGAATGCTTGAAATGAAAATAACTTTCCAAATTAAAATAGAATGTGTAGTTTCTTATTTACAGACACACAGAGACATAGTTACTCATATATGCACAAAGCAGTACTTAGTAGGGAACACATTTCATTTGATCTTTTATTCTTGACAAATGTCACATTTACGTGATATCATTTGCTAAAAATTAATGCTGAATTGTTTTATGTCATCAAAAACATTTGTACTTTTGTTTTACTTTGTGAATGTGTATGTGTCCTCTTTATGAGACCTGTAGATTTTATGAACATTCAACTCCAATCTCAGGTCCTCCACCTTCAGAACCATGTTAAAATGTAACAAGGTACCGAGTGACCCTTTTCCCCCGTGGAGCCACAAATACTGTCTTTTTTAATCAATGTTAATAATTCCATCTTGAATTTGCCTTTTACTCTCATCTTAACTAGCATTTCTAATACCTGTGTTTTTTTTTTTTCCTTTTTCTGTTACTGGTAAAACTTGAGAATCAAATAGTTTCAGACAAAGCTTTTAGCATCCGGTCAATGGGATTGAGAGCTTGGATGCTTTATGCCCCAGATCTCCAGGCTAGCTAGATTTCTGGTTGGGCTAGATATTTCCTTCCAGAATCACTGAGACGTGTCATGGGACCAGTAGTCCTGCTATTTTTGGAAGCCACTTAATGCCTGTTGTAGTCCATTGACAAATGGCCTTTTTGGCTATTTTCAGCTTGTCCTGCTCCTTTAATTAATCTTGCTCTAATGTCACACCTCAACTTCTGCAATTGTTCTCTAGCTTTCTGTGTTCCGAAAAAGCTTATTCGTGTGACAGCCTGGCTGCTGACAGTCACTGTGTGTTATTTCCACTACTTTAACTCCTCAAACTTCCTATCTGTCTCTCTCCAGAAAAAAAAAAAATGCTGAGTGTAAAAGTGCTCAGTGAAACAGAATATCCCTAGATTTACTTGCAAAGTTATCTAATATTACATAGAGAATTTTCTCTGGTTTATAGTTATTCTATTCAAGGTTTTTCTAACAAAGCTGTAGATTTTTTTTTTTCCTGAAGCAAAGTTTAATATATAAAATAAATACAATGGTATATGGTTATTATCTTGTAACCCTATCAAATCTGGCTGAAGGTTCAGGTTTTCTGTACAGAGTGAGGAGATAACTTCAAAAGCTCAAATAGTTTGTAGTTTGGAGAAGCAGTCAACTGAAAGAACTTAAAGATCAAAGCCAGAATATCTGATTTTAATGATGCAGAACATATGCTTCACCAAAAACCTTTTGGATAAAAAAGTTAATGTAATCAAAGGGAACTGAACTCTGTTTAGATCCAAGAGCTGTGTGTTGAAGCACTCGGCACAATATCTTACAGTGGGGCGTTATTGTAGTTGTGTATAAGTGAGTTAAAGCAAAGCTAAGAGACTAGTGAACCTGGCTCTCAGAAACTTTTGTTTTGAAGATCTAAAATATTTTTGTTGAAGAGCTCTTAAGAACCTTGAATAGGACTGTTTTGATGAAGAGACTGCAGATGCGGATAGACATAAAAAGCAAGATTGTTCCTGGGAACTTGATTAGCCTTATTCAATAACTGAGAATCCAGGAAGTTCCTCTGGAGAGTTTTTGATTTACAGTGAATGCAAAAAAGGACCAGATAAAGGAACACAGACATATCTGCAAGAGGGAAAAAATGCCCAAGGGCGGAAAAGTTTCCTTTCATTGCAGTTTGATAAAGGGAGATAATGTAGTCCCCATGCCTGGACGGAACAGTGTTGGTAAGATCAAGTTCATGGATGAAAAAAAGGTATTAACTGAATTATGAGTTTAAAGGGGAAAAAAAAATACCGGGCAAGAAAGATAGCTGAGAACTCTGCTCTGCTGTAACTGCCCAGGTTCTCTTCCAAAGCCCCTTGAAATCAGTGGAATCTTTTCTATCGATTGCAATGAGTTTGGATGAGACACAGTAGAAAAATACCAAATGCATTTGAAAATAAGGAGCGTATCACAATAATACATACAGTGGTTTGGGTTTAGGTGTATCTATGTTTTTATAGAGATATCTAAGGTATTGTATGCATATCTTCAGCATTATTTGAACTGCTACGTTTAAACATAGCTTGGAAGCGCCAAATTAATACGATTTGTCACTTGCCAGAAAAAACCAACTCTTACCAATGTAAGAGTTTACATTTTCCTTTCTTGACATTCCTGGAGTCTGTTTTTCTGATAGATCTCATTTCTTATTTTTTATGACATTGCTGTTTCATTCTGTCTGTGTGAGCATTTCTCTGTGACATGTTTCTTGGCAGGCCTTAGAGGAAGGCTTCTTCCCCTTTCCTAAAGCTAATAGAAGTGACTCTTTAGGTTGATTTCCCGACACCCCAGCCTCCCCCCACCTTTGTTAAATTTTGATCAAGACCAGTCCCAGGGTAGTGTAAATGACTAAAACTCCAATTTACCTTGACAAAACTAGGCAGAACTATAGAATCCAACTCTAAACTTCTTTACTCATGTGAATGGAAGCTGTTTTATGCTACTGATGATTTCTCTTTATGGGACATTAAACTCATTTTGTAGCTACAGAAGCCCACCAAGTCTGGGCAGATAAAAAGACAGTCTAAGTTACTAGAAAGATTCAGGACAGTTTTATTGAAGCATTTTGTGGATGCCAGTTGACTTCTGTATAGACTGCAGGACAAGTGTTTGGTTTTTTTCCCTGTGATGTGACTTTTAAGGTTAAGGAGTAGTAAAAGCAGTGTGAGCCCCTTTTTACGTCTGAGTCATTCTTCATCTGATTTTATGAGCTATCATTGCCTTGAACTAACCTGGTTTGTGAACAAGCTGAAGCAAGCAAAAAGATCTCTTTGATCTTGCATAGCTGTAATCCCCTGTGCGTGTGACTGTGCTCATGAGATAGAGGTGAACTCCTGAATTCAGGCACCGAACATGTTTCAGAAGCAGGTCTAGTTTGCAACAGTAGCCTCAGTGTTACTCCTCTCCCTCATGATGTTACTGCAACCGAGTTAGATTAACAGGCAGCTGGGAGTGGAGTACCCACTCCACTATAGCTGCTACCATCTTCTGCTTGCCCTTCTCCAAGACTATACCTGGTAGCTGTTGGAAGAACAGTGTGTTACATGCTATGGAATGTCATCAGCTTTTTTGGCAGCCCTTGTTTGAGGGCAGAACTGTATTGTGAGAACATGTAAAACTTCTAATCTTGGAAGAATTTTTAAGCCTCAAATGAGTGGGGCTCTTAGTCTAACAGGGCAGGTCAGGGCTTTTGAGAATATTCATGTTGAGAGATTATTTTGTCTTGCATTCTGGACTCATGAAAAAAGTCCAGTTGCAAGTGTCGCATGATTTCAAGATATTTGCTAATGTAGTAGTGACAGGTTTCCAGCGACTGCTGAATCATTCTGCCATGATAAGTTCTTATCACATAGGGGAAATAAACTCATCAGCTTGTGTATTTTTGCCTCCAAGGCCTTCTAGAGTCACACTGGAGTCACTTCTGGAGCCCCAGTGACATTTACACCACATCTTTGTAGTCACTTTTTGATGATATATAAAAATAGTTTGATTGCAGGAGGCTGGATGCTTGGATTGCTATGAGTTTTCTGGCTTCCATCTCACTTGAGGTTAGAAGTCAGGGTCTCCTGTTCCAAGATGCCCAACAGCTGTTTCTTCATTTGTTCACTAATTGCTGGCCAGTGAGTATGTCTCATACATGTTTCTTAATTGCAAGCAAATGCCAAGTTTTTGACAGATAATATGGCATTTAAAGAGTAGAGTTTCAAAAGTACAAAGGAAAGCTGCATGTCTGTGTCACTCATGTAACACATTTCTTAAATTGTGAGTTTACTCAGCATCTCGGGTATGCATGTACAAAACCAGTGGTGCACCCATTAGCAGTGTTGCTCTTTTCGCTTTGGCCTGGGATTTGCCAGTTTAGCACTTCAAGCTGTGGGCAGACTCACTCCTCTCTGAAGTATGTTCTGCTGCAACTACATTTTTGGGGCCTTTATTTCCCACTCTGCAAATGTAAAGTTTACCCAGATATGTCAGCGTGTGCTGGGCTGACACTACCCACACTTTGGATTGTAGCATAGACATATAATACACTTTTGAGTTTATATCTGATTGCTTTACTCCAACGGAGCTTGTTGAGTATTCAGTATCCCCTTATTTAGCCACCTGCCTGTAATAAAAATATGATTTAAATGCAGTAGAAGAAGAATAGCAAGATACTACTCAAAGAAAAATAAAGAGGAAATCTTAATGAAATTTAGCATTGAATTTGTGAGACTCCTCTTCCTTAAAGGGATGTTGGGTAGCACATCAGATAAGGTAGTGAATCCAAAATATGATTGTCAGTAGGAATCAGGGCGTTGTTTCACTGCTGAAACAGTTTTATACTTTTCCAGTTCATTAGTTACTTTGTTTAATTTAAATATACATAGACAGAGGAGTAAATATACTGCAATTGCCAATGAAACCACACAAGGAGTCCCATAAGAACGTGAAAGAAGTGCAGTTTGTTACAACAGTGAAATAGCAAAAGCCCAATTAATCAGTGGTGCTTTGCAGATTTTAGATCAGAACTGGCATGCTACCAAACTGCCCTCAGAAGAGGTCTAAAGCAGCTCAGGAAATGATTTAATGGGCACCTGGTCACAGATGTGTTCCTGCCAGACATACTGTCTGCACTGGTACATCCCAAAGTGGCCCTACAGGGTCTGAAATGCAAGGAACGCACAGAAAAGTTCTTCTTTTTAGATTTGGAGAGGTAATAAAAGAAACAACAAACCCCCCAAAGCCAGAAAAAAATCCACTACATAGTCTTCCTAATCTGTAACTTTCCTGTTAGTCATGCTGGCAAGTACCTACGCTCTTTGCTGACATTTGGGTCAGTATTTCATCATTACTCTCAAATCGGGCTATATTTTGTTTATCTTGATGTCCATTCAGTTCTCATAGGGACTTCATATGTTGCAAAAGAGCAGGAAGTGAAGCGCTTTCTGTTGGCTGGGGGTGGTTGCAAGTGTTCAGCTAATGGCGTCAGAAATCATAGTGGTGTTTGATCCCTGTGATATAAAATGCTAACGCGTCACTTGGTTTTGCTCGGCCACTTTTGGAGCACTCATGGTTCTACTGAACAATGATTTCATTCTTGGCTTTATGCTGTTTAATGTAAAATTGCATGCTAATAAATTTATCACCAAGTTACTGACTTTGCCCACATGATGGAAACCTGCCTGGCCTGACCAGTTAGGAATGTTACTGGTATTGTTGTTTCTGGCCAGGTTTCAGTTGGAAAGGGGGTATGACAAAGTAGCTCTGATTTTCTTTCTGCCATAATTAGATCTGATTGTGCTGATTTTTGCACATAAGTTCAGGAGCATATTTAAGGCCACTGACATTTCAGAAGTTCTGTCTAATTTGAATTTTAAAGAAAATGTTTGGAAGTTGGCAGACTGAATTTTCTGCTGTGATGAGACTTTGGTGAGATCAGTTTTTCATTTCTGGTAGGATCTTTTAGTTCATAAACTAAAGAGAACCCTTAAATACAATAAATATTTTCAGATAATAGACTGAAAGTAGAATTTCTTATATTTCTTAAATATCTTTACTTAATATTTAGAGGTGTAAATAATCTTTATTTAAATATACTAATTCATCCTTTACTAGATGTTTTTAATTATCTAAGTAAGAATTGATTCACAGGTCTGATTGTGACTTCCTTACCATTTATTTCTAACACTGGCACATGTCAGGTATGATGCATACTACCTGACTTTCTTATCAATGTTTTTGCCTTTGCTAACCTGTCTTCTTCATGATGATAATGGATTATGTGAGTCCTGCTTTTTCTCACTTCCACATCAGTGGTGCTTTTATAAAAGAAAACTGCATCTAGATCCAGTGTAGAGCTGCCTTGCATGATCTTTGTCATTAAACCAGTGGGCATCCTACAGTACAAATGATAAAAATTTGAAGGGTACCTTTAAGATTGGTGTACACAAGTGAAGTAATTTTTTTCCTGACTAGGATAGAATTTATCTTGCCTGGTAATAGTATCCTGATTTTAGTAGCAAAAGTGTAATTCCAGTGAATTAAATAGGTCCATTTGATGATAATCAAGTATTTTTCTTCAAAGCCAGATTGAATGGGGCTTTGAGCAACCTGGACAGGTAGGAGCTGTCCCTGCCCATAGTGTGTGGGGGGTGAAACTAGATTATTTTTAAGGCTCTTTCCAACTCAAACCATTTTATGTTTCTATGATAAATAGATGCAGGTAGACATCTTGGGAAGGTGATCCCACTCTAGGGTAAGTGCTGTGTCTGATTTGCTCTGATAAGGAAATCATAGGTTCCTACTGTGTGTCAGAGAGCTATAATCTACAAAAGGTGGAGATATAGAAAGAAACAATACATGCAAATTCAAAAGTAGAAGCAGAATGTATTGTGATAGATGTTTGTTATTTATCCTGTATTTATTCATACTTTTTTCATTCATCCATTTCCTTTAGACTTGGGCTAACATCATCTGTTTTCTAGGGCTTGGAGAGAGAAGTCTCTATGCATTCTCTTCTGTCTCCAAATTGCAAAAGGCTGAGGTCCAGAGAAATTGCTGATTTACATTTCCATGATTCAGGTTTAGAGTATGAAATAGAAAGGTGTGTGTTTTTTTTCCTGTTATGGCAAGCTATAGGAGGCACAGAACTGACTAGTGCATAATTCAGATGGAAAAAAACTCATTTTGGTTCAGTAGTATCTAGCAATTCCTCTGTATCTGCACAGGACTTCACCTAAAACCTGTGATATGCTGGCTGCATGGAAAAGCTCCCATTGTTTTTTTGTGCAAGGCAGGTTGAGAAGTGTGAGAAAGAGAAGAATGGGATATTATCATTTCTTTCTCTCTCTGAACTGTTCACAAATGATTTCCTGGTAACACAAGTCCTTAGTGTGGCAGATGGGTTTTGTGAGAATTAATTGCAACAATATTTTATAAAACTATCCTAAATGTTTTCAGAACCCATTTCTTCCTTTTTATTTTTCTAATGTCTACTTCAAAGACATGTCATGAATAAATATAGCAGAAGTCGTTCTAAATGTATTCAATAGAAGTGATTTTACTTTTCGCTTTCACAGAGGAATAAGTAAAGGTATTTAAAGGTGGACCAAACCAACAAAATTGTCAAGTGAAACTATGCATGGGATCAACAAAGGGGTTGTTGCATATTTACATGGGCAGGATCCAAATGTGAAAATGTGGCACCTGTAAATGTCTCTAATTATTGAGGCCATTTTGTCTATTGAGTTATGCAGGTGTACCTGCTTCTGCCATTAACTTGTTTTTCCAGAGTATGCTGTCCATCTGCTTCAAACTGTCTAAATGCATACTTGGCTTCATTACCTGCTATTACAAGTAAAATAATAAGGAATGAGTGCCTACATGACACAGCCTGACTCACATCCCAGGTACATTTGTTTTTAGCAGTTAGATGATGTTTTCTGGGTTGACTTGGTTATTAATTTAGATTTACATAGTAGCTAGGAGGTTATTTTGCAGAAATCTTCATGCCTTTCTTTCTGTCTTCTGTTTTTCTTTTGTGTCTTTTTTTCCCTCTTTCTTTTTTTCTCAGATTTTAGGGTTAGGAACTACTGTCATACTTAATTCCACTGGAAAAGAAGGCAAATACATGTAATTCAGAGGTTAAAGAGCTTGGAAATGGTACATAAAACAGAAAATTAATACTGCTCAAATAAGTTAATGTTACTTCTTTGTGTTTCTATACATACTACATATGATTTAGGTGTATTTCCCCATCCAACATTTAAATATAATAAACACAGCATGTTTTTATCACTGATTAAATAACACCCAGACATTCCAAGGCTTGCTCTTTGTTTCAGGATTTTGGTGTTGACCCTGCACTTCTGACATTACCTAGACTAGCCTTTCAGTTGACGGATCAACTTACTTTTTCATTGTCTTCTGAAATCTACAACAGAGAACAAACAGTTGGCATAAATGATAGTCTAGAACCTGAAAAATATCCTATACATGTAGAGTTGATAAGATAAAAGGGGAAAACTGTATATTTTTTAGGAATACAAGAGGAGTTTCAATGGAGAATCACTAATGTCTTTATCCATGATTTGGAAGGAAGTAATGGCAAGAGGTGTCTTGCCGTTCCTCCTTTGCAAGCAATATGACTAAAACACATTTTTAATTTGAGCCTCTGTATTGAAGTGGGTTGCATTAAACATCTTGTGATTGTGTAGCCTTTAGAGCTCAAGTTGTTTGTTCAATATTATAATCACCTTTAGTACAGAGAAAAGCATTTTCTCCTACTACATTTTTGTATCTTGCTGTCTGCAGCTGTGGGTTAAAGGATTCAATTATGATTGGTCTGAAAATACTATGCAGAAGCCTTCATAAGACTCTTTGCAACCAAAGTTACCTAAAAAAGTTGCTGTCTTAAAAGAGCTGCTGTTAGTTTGAAAGAGGGATTATGGCACATGCTTTCCATTAAATCTTTCCTTCCTCCACCTGCATTTACTCCTGATTTTGACTCTTCACTATGATTCTTCAGAAGGTTCTGCTTGGCATCCTTAGCAGTTGAGTGCAGTTTTATTCGCATTCAGTAAAAGCAAGTGTGGTGTTTCTTCATTCTGACTACTAACAATAGCCACTAAATTACTGTAAAACAGTTTTTGCTTTTTGACCCATTTGCCTACAAGGCATTCTTTGGAACAAAGCAGATACGCTTTTTAGCATGTTATGAAGCTAACACAGCAGTTGTATTTGGCAAGGATACACTGGTTTAAATACCAGTGTTTACCAGACCTAGAGGATGTCAAAAATGGGAAATAAGTATGGCCATAAGAGATGAGTGTGTAAACCATGGGTTATTCTGAAGCACCTGAGGAAAATACTCTGGATCAACAGAGGGTTGGTTTGATTGTCAGAGAACTGATGTATTTAAATTTACATCACCTAACTCTGAAGCACTGATCTGTAGATCTCAAGTACTGTATCTTCTTGTGCCTGATGGGCATTTCAGTTTATCAGTATTCAATGGTTGTGAGGTTGTGTTTAGGATAATAATAATAACAACAACAACAACGATAAAAAACCAACTACGACCACTTACTATTGTTATTATTACTACTACTTTGAGGTCTTTCCCAACCTTATTGAGTCTATGATTCCATATTCTATGATACTACTGTTGGACTATGTGAAAATCTAGCTGTACAGAGTGGTGCACTTCTCTCCCATATTGCAGCCAGAAAAAGTGGTAGTTCTTTATCTTGGCATACAAAGAATAGTGAAGTATCTGCCCTTTCAGGAGAGAGAATGAGATAAACAGAGTGAATTAGAGTGCAGTAGTGAGGTGACATGCTCACAATTGAAGCCTTCATAAATATCTTTGATAGCAAAATTTGTCATCTGATTACACTATTAACTCTACCAGTGGATGGCACCAACTGGGATCCATGGTTTACTTCTGAAAAAATACAACTAAATACAGAAAGAAAAATAAATGTGGGAAAAAAATCTTTTTAAAAACACTGTTTACATTTAATTACATTACATTTATGTCATGGTAATGAAAGCAGCTTGCAGCCTTTTCCACTGAAAAACCCACTCCCTTGTTGTTAAGGTGCAGTGCTGTTCTAATCTTTTTTTTTCAGAGAATACAGAAAGTTCTGCTGCATCTGTCTGCAGCGTGTGTAATGCAAAGCTTTCCAGTGATACAAATACTTGCTGACCTAAGACAACAGCTAAGAATATCTATCTAAATGGTAGTAAGAACCCTGAAGGTTAGTCCATGTTAGTGTGCGAAATACTCGCAATCTTTGGGAGTTTCATTTTGTCTCATTCTGGTTAGTAAAACTAAGTAAATCCATGAGTTTCCAATAGAGTAATTCTAGAGACAAATGACAGAATTTACCAGTAGTTTCTGTATTTTGCTACATTACTATTGCCATAATATCTGATGAGTTTACCAGTTCTATACAAATATGTGTATTTCAAGGGGACTGTTGAACAATCAAACCTTGATAACAAAGTGGACTCAGGCTGAGAAGTTAATGAGAGCTTTCTGTAGGTGCCAGGGCCTGCTTCGTGGCACTCATTGTAGTTGAAGTGAGAAAATTTTACGTAGAGACAGTCTTAGAGCTTCTACAGTAATTTTCTGGTATAGTAACTGAAAGAGGAAAAAAACCCACCTTTTTTTTTGTAACTTGAATCTCAAATAATTTTCAGAAACTTAGAAAAATATTATCAGAAAACTGAGCTACAGCAGCAGTAGTATTTGAAGCTGTGAAGTTATGAAGTTAATTCATCCCTACCTCTGCCTTTTGTTTGAGATACTAAAGAGCTAAGTGATCTTAGAGCAAATTATTTTCACCCTGTATTCCTGTATTCTTTCAAAAAAGGAAATGCAGTGTTAGTGCATCAGTATCAAATGTGGAGTGCTAGTTTCAGTGCAGTTGGATGGTATTAAAATGGTCACTTTCCAGAGCTAGAGAGGTACGAGTGGTAGAAGAAAAAATACTTCTTGATGCCATATTGCTTGCCACACACTTATTTTCAAAAACCTCCAAGAGATAAGGATTTGAATACCTTTGCCACTAAAATTAACCATTCAATCCATGCTTCTCTCCATTTCTGGGACAGGCTTTTAGAATGGGACCTGCATCTTTGTCCCACTTTTAATGACACTGTTGCTTTGTTTTGCATGATTCGTGCAAATCTATTTAAAAAAGATCCCAGTTTGTTTTCTTGTCAGAGGGGTGTGTGGCCAGGTAGCTGGCCTCATAAGGCACATACTTCCATTGCATACCAAATGTTAAAATTCTTTCAAAAGAACACTTCAAGAATGTTGTGTGATTCTGTATAATTAGTTTCTTGTGTGAGATGGTTTCTGTAGTTTTGAGAACCCTATTATGGGACCATGATGTGATCTTATGTTCTGTTAAGTGACATCAGTTGTTATAAAGGGCTAATACATGGTAACTAGAGATACAAGCAGTGTCATAAGCATTATAGCAGAATGTATTATGTATCATAATAGGCAACTGCTTGACTTCTTCAATTCTATAACACTCCCTTAGCCATTGGTTTTAACATCTGTTAATCAGAATTAATGGACTGTTCATGTAAAGTCTGACCTCATAGGTAAATAGCAGAAGGCTGCATAAAAATGAGTAAGAATGCAGATGTTCAATGGGACATTAGTCTGTACCCATTAAAAAGTCATTTATATAATATGAAAGCTTTGGAACTGCAGTTATTATAAATATGTTTCTTTTTGTGTTAATATTTTTGGGTTTATGCAAATTGTATTTACTTTATCAACATTATTTTTTAGTGTACCTATAACCTTGCTAGTGGATTATGACATTGAGATTGACAGGCAGTTTGCTGACAGAATATATGCTCCATTAGCACATTTGCTTCTAGAAAATGATGTCCTCATTTATTTCAGGAGAGCTGTTACGAGTGTCACTGATTTTTTTTATTACTTTGTGGGGGTTTTTTCCTGTTAAGAAGTTCTGCTTTGAAGAGCAATGAATTCAATGTATCAGTGCAGGGGGAAAGATAGTCCTTCAGTTAGGGAAAGGAGAGGAAAGGAAAGGAGAGGAGAGGAGAGGAGAGGAGATGAAAAGAGAAGAAAAGAGAAGAAAAAGATTTTAGTAGAATATTAAATTTGATTTTAAACCACAAATAATATGGTTATTATTGAAGTGAATGTAGAGGTCCAGTTTTATCTTTCCACTGCACTTTGCAGACTTGCCTAGAGGATACAAACCCAGAATTTGTTGTGAATATTTCTAATGCAGAAAATACAGACTTTACAATTACAGTCTTGCCATCTAAGAGGATGGGTGAACTTAGAATAGTGGATGATAAAGATGAGTGCATACAAGTTTTACATACATGAGAACAGTTGGTTTTCAGGGCCATTCTGTCTTCCAGAAAAGCTGCAATGAAACTAAAATGTCTATGGGCCAAATCTAAATCTTGAGTTCATAAACTAGCTGGGTCTGTTAGAGCAGATCAATTCATGCAAAACTGCACTTGTGCCATTGAAACTGCAATAGGACTTCTATGTTTTATATGTACTTTTCCAAAAGAAACCAGTTACATGTGCTATGATAAATGCAGGGTTAAGGGATACAAATTACAAAGCTATCCAGCTTTCTATTCCCAGAGAATTAATTGCATCTCATCTTCATTTTGTCAGTGTCATTCCACATATTAAACAGAAAGCAGGAAAAATACCAGGTTTTGGATTGATGTACTCTGCCTCCACACATTTCCTATTGGCTACCTCTGGCAATTTCATGAATTAAATTATTATTTCTCAATATAGAAAAAGATTAAATATCATAGTCTGATAAAAGTACATTCAAAGCCTTCTGTTATTACTTTAACCTATTATTATTACTGTAACTTCAGGGATGGCCTCTTATCTGCTACGTGCAAGAGGCCGTAGTCTGATGGTAAATATGTTCCAATGAATGTTGGCTCTCACATGAAAAATTTCCTTTAGAAATGGTATATAATTTTTTCCTTTTCATTAACATTGAATATGGGACTTTGATTTGCAATGAGGTCAAAGGCATGAGAAGTGATTTACACTGTGCATAGGAAGTTATAGGACTTTTGTATGAAGTAAATGAGAGAAAAAAGCTATATTAAAATATTAGTGGCTTCACCTTTGGAAAAATAATGATCGTGCAGTATATGGCTTTCTAAACAAATTATAAGTTAATATATCCTTTATTTGCAGTGAAAGCTAATTAAACTTTGACTCTGTAACAGACACTTTTAAAATCTGCCAGCATAAGTGTCATTTAGAGAAATACATTAAGTGCTTCCACATAACCATCTAATTAAAAATTAAGAAGTTAGTCTTGAATTTATCAAAGCTAGGAATGTCATCTTCATTGAGATATGTGAGAATATTGCACTTAATTTACCACAGAGAAGGATAAAAACTGGGCAACTATTCCAGAAACTCTGTGCTCTGCATTAAATCTAGGGAAAGCTAGTTTAGAGCTTAAGGAAGAGTCACTTCCACTTGGATTTTGCATAGTTGCAGAATCAGGAGCTGAGAATTTAACTCTGCCATATAACAAAGCATCATAACCTCAAGGACTGAAAGTGAATTTCTGATAACCTTGACAGGCTAAAAAAGACAAGATAGAAAATTTCATGAAAACTCAGGGGGGAAAAAAAGAACTAATACTGTGAAGGTGAAAAATGGTGGTGCTAGAACAAGTCTAGTTGATGGAAAGAGTGGAAGAGGAGGCCCTAATCAGCAGATGCGGAATAAACAGCAAAGCCAAGGTCAGACTTCAGTGTATGACAATAGAAGGGAATTTCAAGTCTTAATAAAAGCCTTTCTTCACAATAAGAAGTTGACAGCTGGGGGTGCTGTCAGCTGAAGAAGATGGAAGTATTTTGTTAAACCCAAGAGACTAACACCCAGGAAACTGTTGGATTACAATTTATGGGTTAGAAACAGCAGATTACTCAGTGCTGGAGAAAAGCCTGAGGTACAGAGTGACTGAAGAAGATGACATTCTGGAAAGGCTCTCTTTTTTTAGCTGAAAGCTGGGCAAGGTCCATTCAAGTAATGACCAGAGAAAACAGCCAAGGGCCCTGTTTAGTATGTATTTCTCCTGCACAGGTTGATATTTGCCTAGAAGATCTGCTTATTGCAAATCTAATGCTCACACTTCAAGATATTGAGCATTTGCTGCTTAGCACAATGCAATTTTAAACCCACTTGAATTAACATTAACAGGTTCCATTTTTACTTAGTGCAAAATCCATCAGAGGTGGAGGAAGTGTTGCAATTTATATAAAATATTTTTCTGTCCTTTTAGTTTCAGTCTCTATTCTCTGCAACCATATCAGTAGTCATTTCCACAAAACCACCATAAAACTCAAGGAAGGATTTATTCAACACATTAGTTGATAAAATGGCAGTGTCCTGGGCACTTCATAAGAAGATTTCTTCCTTCTTTCTTGCAGCAAGATTCTTCCCGTTCTTGTAATAGATGGGCCTGATTGAGGCTCTACTTATGCACCCATGGCTGTCAGTGCAAGTTGAGAACTTAGGAAATTATATTTGTTTAAGTCTTTAGTCTCATATGTCAAGAACCTGCCCCCCCAAAAAAGGAAAAGATAATGTGCACAGATATAAATCTTCATTCCTTTTGCTCAAGCAGTTTGAGAAGACCTGGTTTTGCATATATGTTCTGTACTTCATTTAAAGTAGATGTAGGTCTTATTTTCTGCCTCAGAGTAATAAAAATAATGGAAGCTTGTGTATTTAGTAATTGTTCAGTCTAATCACATTTCTGATACAAGAATGTAAGATTTCAGAGCAACTCAACTATATTTCTAGTTACAGGAACAGTGCATATTGTAGGGGGGAAAGTTTGCAAACTTGAAGATTGTTGTATTTTTTGTCTTGGGCTCTTGGTTAAGAGGATTTAAATTTGATTTGTAACCATGGCAAAGTAATGTAACTTCAGTGACTCTTAAAAACTGTGCCAAATGAACAGAATTCACCATCCTGAATTTTCTGTGGGGATCAAACCCATTACTATGATCTGTACTTCCCAAAGTTTTTAATCCGTTGTCCAAGTATAACATAGAATAAATTATTTTCAGTATTTATGTGGTTAAAATTGGGATTTAGGTTTTGCCCTTTGGCAAATCAGCTACAGATGAAGCATTGAGTTAGAACTACAATATTAACTTCTAGGATTTTTTTTTTGTCTATATCATTATAACATTACTTAAAAGCAATCCTATTATTTAAGACATTAAAATAATTTTTGGCTACACTGGAAAATAGTTGTATACTTCAGTGTCTACATACACACAGGTAGATTACAGAGAAGACTGTATTTACTAAGATGTGTTCTGCTCTTATATTTCCTCTATTAACTATTACCAGATCACATAAAATTAAAGTTTGTCATAGCAAGACTTTAGCTCTGGCTACAGAAGGAAGCCTATAAATGTTGCTTAAGTTACAGAGTCATCTGAGGTTAGTATTGTAGGGCCCAAAGGAGGACCTGTGGTGGTACCATAACTGTAAGTGATGCAAGGAGCAGCTACAGATGCAAATATTGTGAAATGATCTGGTGCTCTGTGAATGAAACGTGCATGGCAATAGCAGAGACAAGATCAATAGTTGCAAATGACGGAATATGGGAGAGAGAGAAAGGGTTCTCTGGTCTGAGGGCCATCTCTGTGCCTCTGGACGAGCCAGCCTTCAGTCCAAGCCCAGAGAAAAACGTGATTTCCAAAACAATAGGGCATACAAGAAATGACATAGAGCTTCTGTTTCTTATGCCATTCAACAAGATTTAGAAGGAAATGCAGCCAGAATTAATGGTCATTACCTGATGAAAACCAGACATCCTTGGGATAGGCTTGTACAATCCAGGATAAGTCTAAATGCAATTAAAAGGACTCCACTGAGGCCAAAATGGCAGAGGAGCCAGAGGAAACAGAGGAAACAGATGGATCTTGAAGTATGGAATCTTCATCATGAGGAAAGATTTTTTTGTTTTCATTTTTAAGTGAAAAAATGAATTACAAAGAAGTCTAGGCTAGTGATTAAAACATAGGTGTATTTCCCTAGAAGGCATAAACAACTATAAGGAAAAGACAGCAACGGCCACTTTATTGTAAAGAGGGAATTGGTGTTACTTTCCAAGGCCTTCTTTTTCTTGAATTTGGTTTATAGGTTAGTTAAAGAATAGCAGAGCAATTTTAAAGCATGTTTCACTATTTATAGTGGTTGTTCCAATTGCAGTTCATTTGTAAGGGGAGAGTTGACTACCCCACCTCAGATTTCACTAACAACAGTATTTTAGTGTTACTTCTTCGTGTGCTAATCCTGTCATTGTTGCAAAAATCAAGCACCAGATTCTCCTTTACCAATTTTATTTGCACACTTGAAGGATCTTTCACAATATACAGAGCCTTCATCTGCCTGAAAATCCAGTTCAGGGCATTCCCTCTAAGTTCTCATGGCTTGTATTGGTGCAGCATGTGGGGGTCACCAGTCCTTTCTACACTGTCTTATTTTATAAGCAAGAATAGTTGTGTAGGTTAGAACAGTGGGTTTACTTCAGTAGTGGTGGAGTGGAATACAATTAACCTAACATCTATGTTGAATTAATGAGTTGTTTCACTTAACACAGAAAACACTATAAAAATACTCATTAGAAATGGTGCTTTAAAAATGAGTTCAACTTTTTCCTTGGTTAAAATACTGCTGGTATACATTTCTAAAGGCTACACATGAGAGAAAAAAAAAGAAGAAGAGGTTGTCAGAATTACTTTTGAAAAGCTTTATGAATTTGCTTCTGATAAGCAAATGACAGAGTGACAATAGAATTTAGTAATTTATCCAGTATATTAGGATTCATGGGCTACTCAAAAGTTTCACCCTCAGGCAAGACCTGTATTAGTTGCAGGGAAATGATTTATGCATTGTAATAAATGTTACTGCTCAATCTGTTTGCTTGTTCAATGGTTGAAGTCCCAAAAGAAAAGCCTATCTCAAATTAGGACTGCCGTACATTATCTGTCAGCTTTATATAGTACTGTAAAAGTCATTCAACTGACAGAAATATTAGCAGAATGTTTTATAGATTTTTGTACTGGATGAATCCTTAGGTTGGTGAGGAGAAGTGATGGGGCTGTGATGCTGTGCTACAAGATTAAAGTTGCGTGTAGATGAGTAGTTTCACTCAGTGGTTCACTGCAAATGAACATCTGGACTGCATATTGATTCCATGTGTGCAAATGAGATCAGCCCAAATAATGACCAGAATCAATCAGGCTTCAACCTAGAAGTAATGTACACTGGTACTGATTTGTTAGACAACCAGAATTGGCAGCACCTTGCATAATTTGGCGCCAATTGACAAAGATTAGACTGTTTTGGAGCCTGACCGGTTATTAATTTGAACCCCCCCCCCCCCCCCCCCCAAAAATATTTTGCAAAGTAAAATCAGCTGCAGCTTATTTGTCCCTGCCCCCTCCTTTTCATACCAGCCCTAATTGTTTTAGACAAACAAGTGAGCTTGCGGCCTGTTCACTTTACACAGGAAGACATGTATTCTTTGATCCATACAATATTCTCTGGTTCAACCTTGGAGCTATTTACTAAGGAGATTTATTTGCAGGCAGACAGTAAAGCAGCTCTTTACAAATGGAAATGAGTTCAGCTTCTTTGATTTTTTGGCTCAAGTTTCTCCTCTCCTGTAAGAGTCGTATCACAAAACGATTAACAGATACCTTCACTGGGTTCTTGTTTATCAGAGAGTAGCACAAACAGCGGAGTGGAAATCACCCAAGTTGCTACAGGGATTTTTCAACCTGTGAAACACCTCTGGATCAGGGCTGGGACAAATGCAACATGCCTGGTTTTAAGATTTTGGACTAGAATTACAATTCAGACAAGACTTGCAATGGTTCAACAGGCCTTTTTTTGCCAAAATTTCAAATTATATTAGACAAAAAAGAAAAAAAAAACAGTATTACATTAAAATCAAATAAACTTCACCTCATGTTTCTGTGAATCACAAAAAAAGGAGAATTTGGCCTTCCCTTACTGTTGATCTCTTGCATTTCTCATGGTGCTTCCTTTATTCATTATAAATTCAGGATTGGCTTTATGGATTCCGGGAAGAACCATGATTTTATAGCACATGCTTACAAGAATGATTTTTATATTCTGATGTGAATCACTTCTGATTGTTCAGTAATTCAGTACAACACAGTCCCACAGGGTCTATTACTCTCTTTAGGGATCACTTCCAGAAATTATGGCTTACAGCACCCTGTAGGAACACAGAGTAATTTGGGCTAAAAAGTAAAGAAACTGAAACTCCAGGTGGAAATTATATAGGCAAAAAGTAATTACCTGGTCAGGTCAAGGGGGTTAACCCTTTCCCTAACACAAGCATGAAGAATCTTTAATGATCATAGGTGGTGGGAAATTTTCTTGACTCAAACCAGGAGTGAGACGTCCAGCAGACAAGTGGCTCTCAATATAATGCTGGGGCACTGGTTTGGTGCTGACCCAAGACACTGTATATTTCTGCTGAATCGTCTGTGATTTCAGTTGTGTGAGATCAGAAGGCAGGCAGAGAAACTTAGCGTCCCTCTAATGCCATGTCCTGCTGGGTGCCTCAGCACTGCGTGGTGATTTTCTATCCAGCTCTTGCCCCTGCCTGACCTTGCATCGCTTTTAAGTTCCAGTGAGATCAAACAGGGTGGCACAGAGTGACTGGGATATTTGTTTTGCTTCTGTGAATGGGCGTCACCTGTGATTCATGTGGCTGTAGGAATAACTGTTTGGTATGGAGAAGGGTGGTGGTAGCCGTGTGTGATCTGACTTGGCCGTGCGAATCTCTAGCATCTATGATTCATTTGTTCTGGGAAAAATGATCACAACATTATCAGGGATCTTTGAATATAAAACATATTTTATCATAACTAAAAAGCAGGTTGTGTCAGCTGTATTTACTGCATTCCTATTGAGCTTTTTCCTAAAATAAACCTCTGCTTTATGTGCATAAATATAAACCAATCTGCCTGAAAATGTTTTCTTACGTGCTGCCTGAATTAAAATCTAGCCATGGTTTAAAGCCGTGGCACTGGAGAAATTCATATGCAGAAGAAATCCTGCTTATAGCTGCCATTTTCCCTTCAACTACTATTATCTGTTTTGAGAGTATTATTAATGACATTGGACTGGCATAAATTTCAGTTAGTGGGGGAGTACAGCATTTCTGTGAATGCCTGAGCTGTGTGATTAGCATTAACCTGCCTGGAAAATGACAAACCAAGGCACTGCATTTTACTATCGTTACCTGAAGAATAAAATCAAACCTTAAAAACTCTTGCTCCCCTGAAGTAGTGTAAGAGTCAGGCTTTTTGTGCTATGATGCTATTTGACAATGAATCAGTAAACCCTCTTTTCCTGTCACCTCAGTGTTCAGTTTATTATGTTGTGTGACAAAGGCAGACTTTATTCTTTGTGATGTTCTTGTTGCCCATGTATTGATTGTAATCAGGAGCTTGTTTCTTTGAAGAGATGTATTTCAGTATATGGACATACCTTGCTGTGGCTTATGTTTTCTTTGGCGTGTTTGTTTTTCACAATGAAACTGTCATTTTATGTAGGGTTTTCCTGCCTTTGTCTTTTGTACTTAGTGAATACCTCACTAATGCTGGCAAATGGCAATATAGGAATGAGACTGTCAATAAAACAATGCTAACAACAATGAATCGAGGTATCCCATTTTAGATCAGTTAGAAGTGTTTTCATAATTGTTACTTTAACAACTTAAGGACAGAAAAATCTATTCCTTGGTATGTGAATCCAGAAGATGCTGCTGTGGTCACTTAGGCTGATTTGATGGCTACAGGATTTCCACATAGTAAATCCTGAATCAAGCCACTACAGTCTGATTGCACTGGAACATATCTTTTTAAAGATAGCTGCTTCAGATAGCAAAGACAGGAGATTATGTGAATCCCCACAGATATAAATGCGTGGACATAAACCTGGATTCAGTTACAGAGGAGTTGAAGTAAGCTTCAGAGCAGACTCAGTTGCACAATCAGAGCCATTAACGCTCCGATGATGTTCGTCTGTGGCAGGGAGGATATTTGTTTTCATCATATCCCCCAAGGGTTCTCCAAGATCGTGGCTGCTACGACATTATAAACTCTTAATAGCTGTCTCCTGCGATAAGGTTCACCAGAAACAGTATGACAGCAATACTGCCATCAGCGGTATCGCTGCGCAGTGCATCCCATTGCAGCTCCTCCCAGAGAGCGTTTGCTTTCCAACTCTGGGTTTGTGTGTGCAGTTCAAAACAGTAGGAATTGCTTCATCCTCTGAGATTCTTGAATGCTCTCCCTTGTTGTCATCTTCTGTCTTGCCTGTGCCAGATAACCATTTGTGTAGTTACTTTCTTCAGAAGCACCTATAAAGAATTTTTTGTTTGGCTTTTCTCTCTTTAAACAAGCTTTCAGCAAGTAAAGATCTGAAGAAATGAGATCAACTTGATTGATACATGATGGGAAATGGTGTGCATATGTATGTATTGAGAGAGAGAAAACAGAAAGCTACAGTTGTGTTTCCAAATGCAGAGTATCCAAAATTTGTGTAGTGTGGGGAGGAACAGAGACTTTCTGCAAAGTCACTTTAAGGAAATTCCCTTCTGGAGCCTGACACCGCTTGGACCCATGTCCTTGGAAAAGTCACTTAGCCCTCTGTTTTAGTTTTCCATTCAGAAAATGGGATTAAAAATAACTCCTCCTTCAGCTGCATGGAGAAACCAGGTGTCTGCAAGGTTCTTTGTTGCTGTTCAGAGTGACAGGAATTAACTGATTTTTTAACTCCACATTTTGATCAGTTTTTGTAACAATAGATTAATACCTCTTTTTTAAAATGTTACCATGATGAGGACGTGTGTGGGAGCAATTAATCTTCAAAACAAGTCCTCCTGGCAAGATGGTAGGTAGTTATTTTATAGTATTTAGCAGTAGCACCACAGTGACTTCTGTGCAAGGTGTACATATCCATCTGAGGGATATTCACAGGTGATGATAATGGCATCTTTCTTAGCAGCCTTCTACCAGATATCTGTTGTCTCCTCCTTAGAGCTCATCTTAAGCCTCATTTTGTTGTTTTTTTCTTTCCCCACCATGTGTGTGACCAGAGCTGCTACTGGAAACAACTAAAACTTAGTTTTATAAAAAATGCTG
This sequence comes from Dryobates pubescens, assembly GCF_014839835.1. Taxonomy (NCBI): domain Eukaryota; kingdom Metazoa; phylum Chordata; class Aves; order Piciformes; family Picidae; genus Dryobates; species Dryobates pubescens. The sequence continues at coordinate 12,099,219 of NC_071625.1, read as the reverse complement.
CAAGTATGGTGATCAGATGCTAAGGGCTGCAATCAGGAGGGAGGATCATCTTCCTGCTAGGGTGTGGGCTGGACCCTGAAACACACTGTATTCCTGGCACAAAGAGTTTCCAATTGAGCTGATGTTACATGCCGTCATCAGCTGCAGTGGCAGCCCCAGTGCCTAGCTGCTTGCATGAGCAAGAGGAAGTACTCAGCAGCTTGGACATACTAGTGTACCAGTCCCCACAGTTTGCATGTCTCATGTGGGACAGCAATTAGGGATCTCTCTAGGAGTTGTGGCTGACTTTTTTTTTCCCTTTTTGAGGAAAGAAAACATTTTGTCCTTTTTGTGTCAGAGGTTTTCCCACTAAATGGTTGAACTTCCCACTAAATGATTACTTTTTATGCTGTATCTTAGAAACCAAAATCCAGTCTGAGAAGAGCTGTCATGGTGTTCTTAGAGGGAGGGTAATGCTCCAGCAGCACATGGACAGGGTAGACGACTCATGTGATAAAAAGATGGTATGAAACTGCTCAGAGTGGCCAAGCCTCAGAGGTTTCGATTCTTATCCAGGCCTGAACATTTCTGATACAACTTTAGAGCTTTAAGTTCTCCAATTCTGGGGCCTGTGGTGTTTAACCACCTCCAAACACAGCTTTTAGGTGGGCAGTTTGGGACCAAGGTTCCTAATATCAGCTTTACTCCCCATATTTTAGCAGCTAAGTCCATTCCTCAGTGCAGCTGTAAAGCTACCCTACAACTCTATCCTCTATACTGGAAGAAAACATCATAGTCCTGTTCTCTGCCTTGCCATTTCTGCATTCCCTGGGGAGCACTGTGGATAAGAGTGCATTGCAGCTTCATCTCTTTCAGTGCTCTGGTGAAGGCAGCCTTATGTGAGCTTAGTGTTTTCGATGTAAACTGACCATTCATCTTAGTATGTTTATGGCCTGCTTCAAGAACTGGAAAATTGGGCACTGGCTCATAGGGAAGTCACCAGCAAAGTGAGCATCTGAACTCTGAGCCGTCTGCTGAACTGTGTGTGCAAATCCCCCCACCCCCCCATCCTCTCTTGCACCTTTTCCTGTATATATTTGAAGAGCTTCAGATACTCTTTAGCCATAGGCACATCAGCAGCTTTGCTTCCTATCCTGCTCAAACTAGGTGATTGTGCCAGCTTTTGTAGGCAGGTCTGTTGTGATAGCTGATCGCAGTTGGTACTGTGAAGTATGTCCCTTTTCCTTTCCAGATGCTCCGTGCTACCAAATAAGGGGAAAACATGTGTTTCCCAATGCTGTGATAAGTCAGAGGTATAAGTTACAGCTTTACCATATTGAGAAAGGAATGCATAGTGCACCCTTCTCTATCAGCACAGAAAATGTTTACAGAATTGAGCTAAAGACATGGCAGTATTCACTGAAGCAGGCTACATCACTGTGCAGAGAGGGAATGAGGGCTGTTTGGTTGGTTTTTTTTTTTCCTTTTGAATTAGGCTTTCACTTTAAAACTATTTTTGTTAGCTAGATTTCTTATTGGGCATAAATCTGTTTTGTTCTTATTCTTGGCTAAAACCCCTCACATTTGAATCCAACTCAGAGAAAAAAAAAAAAAGAAGAAGAAGACAAACAAAAGGAAAAATAAAAAGAAAAAATATATCAGCTCATTTTAGTTATTTTCTACTTTTTCATATAATTTTCTAATTTCTGTGAACAGCTGAATTTATTTTAATTAATAATAAACTCTGCAAAAAAGGGAGACACAGGAAAGTAAAACTAAACTGAAAGGAGCTTAATCTGTTCATAATCTTGCTGTTAAGTTGCATTTTTTTCCCTTTTCAGCACTCTTTTTCTTGCTGTGGTTTAATGCAGTGTCATGTCTTAATGGAGTAAACTTGACTTATTTTATTGCCATGCTGTCCTAAAGCAGGAAATGGGCATTAAAAAATGACATTGTCAACTAAATCAGGTACACAATATGTTTGTAATACAATTTCTTGTTTTCAGATAACAATTAAATAAACAAAACCAAAAAGCACCGACTGACATTCAGAAGCCCAAATCACTGTGAAATCTGAAGCATTTCTGTCTGCATTTCAGGTCGTGGTGGGTGTCACTCATAGGTACCTTTGATTCTGACCAATACAGTGTCCCCAGGCCTAGGGGAAGCCTTACACAGTTGTGAATGGTTCAGGCCATGGATGTGCAGAGGACAGGAGTAACTCTTTAAGGTGCTGTGCAGTTGTCCTTGTCCTGCTCACAAACAGAGCAGGGATCAGGTGCTTTTTGCCAGGCTGGAGCTGCAGGCTGTGCATGCATGTCCCTGGGCTATAATGCATAGCAGAGAAAGCTCCTTGCCATCTCCTCCTGCTTTCTTCCAGCTGATAGTTTGTTTCTGTAGTTCCCATGTTAGCACAGGGAGGGTGTAGATGATAACCCTGTATGCTGAAGTGGCTCTTGTTCCCTTGGGAAGTGCCGCTCCGAGGGAGGATGCCATCTTTGGAAAGCTGTGCTGTCACTCTTGGCATTGGCCCAGCTGGGACAATGAGCTCCAGTTTAAGAAGGACTTTGAGATACTTGAATGTGTCCAGAGAAGGGCAATGAGGTTGGGGAGAGGTCTGGAGCACAGCCCTGTGAGGAGAGGATGGGGGAGCTGGGGTTGTTTATCCTGGAGAAGGGGAGGCTCAGGGGAGACCTTCTTGCTCTCTACAGCTATCTGAAGGGAGGTTGCAGCCAGGTGGGTGTTGGTCTCTTCTCCCAGGCCACCAGCACCAGAACAAGAGGACACAGTCTCAAGCTGTGCCAGGGGAGGTTTAGGCTGAATGTTAGGAAGAAATTCTTCCCAGGAGGAGCAATTTACCACTGGATTATGTTGCCCAGGGAGGTGGTGGAGTCACCAGCCCTGGAGGTGTTCAAAAAGGACTGGATGTGGCACTTGGATCCATGGTTTAGTTGTCAGGAGGTGTTAGATGATAGGTTGGACTTGATGATCTCTGAGGTCTTTTCCAACGTGGTTGATTCCATGAGAGTTCTTGCTGAGGCTCTCCAGAAAGCTGCTGGCAGGGACACAGGATCATGGAATGTTAGGGACTGCAGGTGACCTCTGGGGATCATCTAGTCCAAACTCCCTGCTAAACCAGATTTGCCTACATCAGGTTTCACAGGAGTGTATCTAGGTGAGTTCTGAAAGTGTTCAGAGCAGACTCCACAATTGCCTCTGGGCAAATTTTTAGTGCTTCTTCACCCTCAAAGTAAGGAATGTTTTTCTTTAGGTGGAACATCTATGCTCTGGTTTGTGCCCATTGCCCCTTATCCTATCACTGGGCAACACTGAAGTGTCCAGTCCCATTTCTTGACACTTGCTTTTTGTAAACATTTATAAGATCCCTTTCAGCCTTCTTCAGGCTAAACAGCCCCAGGTCTCTCAGCCTCTCTTCATAAGAGAGATGCTCCATGGAGCCTCATCTACCCATCTGGTCACACCATCCATGCTAACTATTCCCGATAATCTTTTCCTCCACATGCTTAGAGGTGACTTCCAGAATAAGACCTTTCACCACCTTTCCAGGACTGGAGGTGACACTGAGTGGCTTGTGATTTCCTGAGTTCTCTGTTTTGCTCTTTTGGAAAATTGCAGTGACATGAGCTTCCCCCTGGTCCTGAAGCGCCTCTCCTGTTCTCTCTGACCTTTCAGAAATGATGAAGTGGCTTACCTGTAATACCAGACAGCTACCTCTGCACTCATGGGTCTACACCTTTGGCACCTATGGATTTGTGGGTGTCCAATTTGCCTAGATATCTGTAACCCAGTCTTCCTTGACTAAGGGAGAGTCTTTGTTCCTCCTGACTTTCTCTTTTACCTCTATGGACTGGGATTCCTGAGGGCTGGTCACAGCAGTAAAGACTGAAGCAAAGAAGCCGCTCAGTAACTCTGCCTTCTCTGTATCTTCCGTCACCGGGGCAGCCACATCATTCAGCAGTGGCCCCATATTTTCCTCAGTCTTCCTTTTTGTACTGATGCACTCAAGGAAGCCCTTCTTGTTTTTCACATTTCTATGAATGCAGTGGCCATCACCAACACATTGCCTCTGTGGACAAGGCCACTGCTTTTCCACCTCCAGCAGGACTTTGAGCAGCAGATGTTGCTGTTGTCCTGTCTCTCTGTTCAGCATCTGCTGAACAGTTTGGTTTGGAGAGATGGGAGAGGAAGACAGGGAATCCTGAGCAATCCAGAGTTGTAACACAGTGTACGGTCGCAGATGTGCTGATGGGTGCTGCAAAGAAAGCATTTTCTTTTTGAACTGTCAGCACTGTCTGTGGCTTGACAAAATATTTTATCTTCATTTTAAACTTTTTACTCATTATTAAAATATTTTAATTGGCTGGTGTGAAATCCTGTAGGAATAGTAGGAGTTTATTTCAGGGCAGCGGTGCTTAAAAGAGCCTCCATAAGCATAACCATGTACGGAGGCGGCAGAGTATCAGTGCAGAGGAAAACTCACTGTCAGTTCAAATGTAATCCATATGTTAAAACTATAGAAAGTGTTTTGTTAGTCTGATGGTTTGGCTAATATCAAGGAATGTTCCCTCGTGGGAGACCTAACTTCCAAACTCACGTAATGATAAGTGCTTTACTGAAGCAATCTTTGGGGGTGACATGGAGCTTGGAGTACTGGTTTTGAAATTATGTGACATTTTGCCAGGTAATGGCATTAGTTAGTCTGAGGGGCAGTGGGGATTGGTAATGGTCCCTTCTCACACGCACACAGGAACACAACACACACTAAATATGACCCACTCTGACAGTGGGCTAGGGAATAGGGACATGTATCTGCTGGCCGAAGGGGTGTGCCACATGATTGCCCCTCAGGAGAACAGGGGCTGACAAGCTGTAAATGCAATGCTATATTTCCTAGGAAAGCAGACAAAGAAGGAGCTTGGCCATTTCTTGCCTTTCCCGCAGGAATGTCAGTATGTGAGTAACACTGAAGTGCTAGAATTGCAGATGGATGAAAAAATGGGTGGTTGGAAACAAATGGCTGAAAAAACTTTTGTTTTTTTCCTTTCCCCCTCTGCTTTTTTTAGATAAAATTTTACTCCCAATCTGTGTCCAATTTTGCTTAGTTCTAGGTCAGCCTTAAATGAGGTGCAAATTTGCAAAAGGAACAGCAAATGGCTGCTGTTGAGACAAGCGCTAGAGGAGGTGGTTGTACAAGTAGTGCTAGTACAAGTTGGCAACTAGGTTTTGGGTGCATGAATTCCTGTTCGTGGCACAGTTTCTTTCTTTGACAATCAGAGTAGAGTGAGACAGGCTGGGGTCATGGCCAAATTTTGAAAACCTCTCAGGGGCACCTAGGTAAGGTGCTGGATTTTGGTTTACATTCTCTTCTCAAGCATGAGGTAGGCAGATTTTGGGTGCTGAGCTCCATCACAAATACACGTCCATACCAAGTTCTTTGTCCAGACAATTGTTCTGAATCAGTAAAAGACAGTTCTGCTAGAAGTGAGCACAAATACATAAGGATACATTTTTTTGTCCTGAAACAAAGAAGTGTTAATTCTGCATGAGACTGTGCAGTCTGGCAAAACAGTGATTACTGGATTCAGGATGTACTGTATGGGGGGGGGGGAGGAGGGTGTTGTCTATCCTGGCTAGTTATAAAGGGATGGAGGACTTGAGTGCATTGCTTCTTGGACGTGGAAATAACTTCAAAACACAGATCCGGCAACACACAAGGATTTTGATGGGAAGTGATGATTGCCCTTAAATCTCTGTAGTGATGAAGCTTGGCACTCATGGTTTGGGATAACAGAGAAGGAAATTATTTGAGCAACTTCAGCCAAACATTTTGTGTGCCTGTATGTCATCTCTCCTACATATTTGCTTCTGTTGCAAATTCCAGTGATAAAAAACCATGTTAATATTTACCAATCAACTTGATTACATTTGACACAGTAGGTTTATGCTGCAATTTCTTTAAGTGACTTTCTGTTTAAAAAGAAGGAAATCCTTAAACAGGTCGGCAGCAGTCTGTTTTTACCTCTTCAACAAATTTTATGGGGAACTGCTGGAAGATTGAAGATGATGATGATTAATACTTATATATATTACCAGAGTTTCCTTAAAGCACACATGTTCCTCTTTTTGCTACAAGTTGTATGTTAGAACAAAGCATTTGCACTCCCAAGTGTTTACAGTCTGTGCAATATTGCCTCAGAAAACCACTAGGCTCAATAAACGCTGTCAGATAAAATGTGTGCTACAAGTTTTAGCCACTTCAAACCTTTTGCCTTAAAAACAAGGAAAATAGGCTCCAGATACCCTACTGGTATGTTAGTGCTAATATTGTACCTTATTTCTTAGCCTCCATCTCAAAGTGCATTTCTAACAGCATGACTGTAACACAGTCTCAAATACAGAATACAACCAAAGGAAAAGCTTCTCTAAGCACATCATGGCAAACCCCTTACAAAAGTGGCATGACACTTTGAATACCAAGCACAGAGGAACTTTGGATGAGTTGTGTGTATACACATACTAAAATTTATTAGAAGAATTAATATGCTATGTCTATAGTTTATGTACTAACTTCAGGTGTTTTTACATATTGTTCTCATTACAACTATAAATGTGGCATTCAGCATCCTTTTAGGTTTAGCAGCATTGCGTGGCTGTAAGGGGCCTATTCAGGTATCAGGTACAATACCACTCTTATAAGAAAAAAACTAAATTATTCTATCAGTTTTTCATTTTAATTTGAAATATGGGGAACCTGGTGCTTATTTTGTGATGCGGTCATTCTTCCTGTTCCTTTTCTTTCTTAAAGCATGAGTAACACTTTTGTCGTGGCTTCAGAGAGACATTCAAAGTAAAGGAAGATTGTGGATCTGTTACTGCAAGCAACACAAATTTGATAGGAGAGAAAATTTATGTATGCCTTTTTGAGGAATGGTAATTCATTGAATGATAATTCATGACAATGTAATTTTTAACCTTAATATTTAAGGTATAATAGTGTCTAAATTATGCTAGGTTTTTCCCCAAAGTATACAGAATTTTTATCTGTTTTGCTTTAAAAATATGCAAAGAACAAGTATATTTGCACATTTAAATGGAATCTAAGCATATTCACACAATCCATCTGAGTAAAGTTTGCCAGTTTAAAGATTATTTTATGACATTTCCCTGAGATCTGTGTTTACTTGATTTCAAAGTAAATATTTTTGTCAGAATGATTTAAATAAGAGTGAGTCTGAGGACAGAAGTATGGGCAATATATTTTCCAAACTAGTGGGCTTTGAAAGGACAAAAGCTGAAGAGGTAGCTGATACTACCTCTTCCCTCCTCACTACTGAATCACTTGGCCACATTCCTCTGGAGCATCCCCCTTCAACCATCGCAAATTTTCCTGTGCATAATCCGTATTTCACTGTTGCTTTTTCTACATCATTGTCATGCTGCCCACAAATTTCTCTGGTACATTGTGCAACTCCCTGTTAAGCTGTCAACAGGAAACAGATCCATGACACAACTGAAGCTAAAATCACACAAGTGTCCTGATCTATTATGCATCACCACTCAAGTTCCTCTGTTCTGGATAATTTCTTGAGAGTTGATTTTTATTTTTATTTTTTTAAATCTCCCTTTTCTTCCTCTAAGTGGTTAAAAACATTTCATGAGAAAGAGAAGATGGTGTTCACCATGGAAGCAGTCTGAGGTCAATAATACACCATTAGTGAAACTGCATATTGATAGTCAAATGACTGAAAATGTACTCATGTCATACCAATTTATCTGCTACTCACAAACTCCTATCACACAACTTGTCTCTGCTCTTTGTCCAGGTTCCATAGGCCATGTTAAATGATGAATCGTCACCCATACTTAGGCCAACTAATTCAAACTACCTTCTGGATGGCGCCTGGGAGTTTCTCCACTTTCTGTGTGTTGGGGTCAAAATATAAGTTCCCAGTGTAGAGGTTTCTGAGTGGAGTCACTGTTACATCATGCAGAAATCTTACAATTTTCTTAAGTCCTCAATTTCCCTTTCTGCTCTGCAATGAGTTTTACCTCCTCTCCCTCTCCCAGCAATACCTAACCTTGTGATTTGGAGTAACTCCTCACATATTATATGATATGTTTTGGAGAGTGCAAAGCAAAGCAGAAAGTGTTATGGTTTTGATTAGCTGCTGTTTGTCAGGAGAAGCAAAGTGAGATAATCCTGACTGCAGGCCTATAGGACAAAATGCGCAATCGCATTTTGATTGGTGCCATAAACATAAGTCAGTTTCTAGGCAACTTTTGTGAAACAGCAACTTGAACCATTTTGGCTTTTGACAACCTTGTTTTACTAATGAGATACCAAAGGTTCTATCTGTGCCTGTTGACAGGAATTTGCAATGAATAGAGACATATAATGATGTGAAATGGTAACTGTAAGATTTTAGAGGCAAGGTGGGTCGTCTTTTGTTTGTTGAGGCTTTTTTAATGAAGAGCTTATATTTATTTCACATATTCTCTGGTTTAACTTATTTTGAAATCAGTGGAAAGATTAGCCTATAGAAAACCAGGAGCTGGATGAGATCTTGGATGGGAGTATTTTTAACTGTTCTGGACTTTGTTTCTCCTAGTGAACTCCTCTCTTCTAAAGAGGTTGAAAACTAAGCCTTGGCCCTCTCATAGGAAAGAAGGCAAAGCTCTGAAAACTGATTTAGTTTACCTTTATTTATGTCTGAGACAGGTAAATAATAATCACTAACCTATTGAATAGAGTGGCAAAAGTACATGAAATCTTTTAAAAGAGGTAAAATCTCTATCATGAGAGTGTGCTTATTTTTTTGCTCTCTAGAATGATTAATTTCTTATTATTAGGTACTGATGCTGCAAAACAGATGTATCTTTGCTAACAGAAATACTGATTTTTATATATGTTCAATTATAGATATACACACACACAGAGCTATGTTTAGTATTTTGTTATACATGTGTTTGTATGCACAGTTTCTCAACTGTAGTGTCCTAAAAGTACTACTGCAACTTTGCTACAGTACTGTCTTTTGTTTTAGAAAGTGGTCATTGGTATTCAGAACACATTGCCATGTTGTGTCAGGCTGAAAGACCCCTGATTCCTCATTGCTGTGCTGGCTGAATCCAGACTCAGATGCTTCTATGGAGAGTAGAGGGACTTGGCAGCAGGCAGGTGTGGGGAAACCCCACTCAGGCTGTGTCAAGGTATTCACCTGAACTGATAGCAGGTTTCTGTGACTAACATGGATCTTGTGATAGCTGCTATATAAACACTTTGCTTTGCTTTAAAAGAGCCTCCATTGAACCAAGCCCTGTCTAAATTAAGCCTTTAATATAGTGATGTATTATGTGCTACATTATTTGGGCATTTTCATATGCCTCAAAACCAGCCTGCTAGTTAAACAATGGAGGCTGCTAGGAAATGCTGAGGATCATCCCATGCCACTGAGGCTAGCTGCCACATTTTATTACCTTTAAACTCCCTCAGCTTCTGAAACTATGCAGCAGCATCCATACTGCCTTTCTGCCTTCATCCATGCTAGCTCCTGAGAATTACTTTTGCTAGACAGAATAGGTATCATCCCAATGATTTTTTTCCCCCGCAGCTGAATAATATAGATAACCAGGCTCCACTGTCTGGAAACATTTCCTGGCTCTGTCTTATAAGAGAGTTAGCCAGTGGAGTTATCATCCCCACAGAATTTAGATACAAGTCTCACAGAAGTTGATGTGATTTACAAATACATTGCTCCACGGGAGTTAACTCATTGTCACACTAACATTTCATTTATTTCAGTTTGGTTTGCAGTATCTAAATGCATACAACCAAGCATAAAAACATCAAATAAAGTCAGGGATGGTTTTGTGATTCATGAAGGATGGGTTCTGGTCAGGTTGAGGAGAAAGTCACTGAATTCATAGGTGGAGATGAGCAGAATTATGGTGGTGAACCAGGATAAGAGGGTGGAAAAAATGTGTACTTTTTATGGAGTAATTCCGTACACAAAAGCACACTTTCCATCTCTGTTGCCCCCATTCTACGCTTTAGTTTTCTTGACATCGGATCCATTATGGTATCATACGAGTTTCGTCACAGAAGTAAATAACAGCTTGTTTCCTTGGGAGCAATTGAAAAACAGAGTAAAAACAGCACTTAGTGTTTTTGAAAGTTGTCAGATTGTCATGGCAGTGAAGTGTTGCATCATGTTGTCATGACAACTTAAATTATAAAAACTGGTTTAAAGAGAAATAAAAGCACTCTTCAGCGATGAAAATCATTTAACCTAAAAGGTTTCAGCTTTCATCTTCTACCTCTTATTCTGCCTCTCTCCTTTTTGTTTCAAGAAATGGGCAATATTCAGGACTTTCACCAAGTAAAGACTTGCAGTACACTGTGACTCAGGCAGTGTTTTTTCTTTCTCACTGAGACAGAGAGGAGGATACAGGAACTGAAATGTGAAGGCAAGCACAACACTGGATCAAACCATCACCATGCAGAACTGGGGGAAAGTCAGAATGAGACAGAAAGGTGGTTTTTTTGGTTGGGTTTTTCTTAGTGCCTATTTGCACAATTTCCTTTCAAGCAACTCATTCAAGCATATATTAAGATAAACAGATAACACACACTCTGGGTTTGTCAGGGATAAATAGCAGTGAGAACACAGCATGTTCGACCTGTTTAGAGATTCTGGTGGAATTTCAAGAGCCCTCAGCAATGACTTGTTTGTATTTCTCCATCAAAATCAAGGATCATTTACTTACTGTGCCAATGGCTAAAGAGCAGAAGTAGGTTAGTGCTGGCCACTATTGAAATCCCGTTTGCTCTGTGGAGTGTGCTCAGAATGAGTCAGGCTGTTTTAACAGCAGATGGAATTGAACCTCAGCACCAGGATCAAATAAACAAAAAAAGGTAAATTGTGTAGTTTTCAGTTTGTGTAAAACAGCTGTCACTGAACACAAAATGCTCACATGTAAAGTTCATACCAGCAGCAAACCCATTTCTTCTGAGCAAAGTCAAGCAAAATCTGATGTATCAGATTGTGCACTGGGGTGGTATATGTTGTACCATGGCTTTGTGCAATCCTGTTCTTGCATTTATGGAGAGAAGGGTGTTTGCATATATGTATCTGTACAGTCATTTCTTGTCCTCCTCCTCTTACCCAGCAGCTTGTCAGCATTTCAGCTGATTTTACAGATGTACAAAGATAATGTTCCAGGGAGTTACAGGGAGCCAGGCTTCCTTGTGAAAAGATCCTGTCCTGGGAGTCTTCTGCCCCAGGGTATGCAGCAGGAGCTCCTGTGAGACTTCAGAGAGAAGTCATGCAGGAAGCAGCTCTTACAAATACCCTAAGTGCAAGTGGACTTCACTGTCAATCATTAGACACCTATCTATAGGTGACCAATTTTCAGTGGTTGTCTTAAACCATCTAACTCACCTGGGGAATGACACACACATTAGAAATGGATTGCACGACTTGAAATCTTGAGATAGAGCCAAAAGTAAATCCATGTACAGGAGGTGACCATGGCTGTGGAAAAGCCATGTTCTGAATGTGACTTAAACTGTTTCTCATGTTTCTGTACTGGGAGGACTGCCATTTTCAAAGGCCTTTGAATTGGCTAGCACCATAATTATTCTTAATAGAATGTTTTAAAAGTATTGTTGCTGCTGAAATTGTTTGCTCATTACAGTGAGTTGCCTTCCTTTTCACATTTCAGTACTCAGGCAGTTTTCAATAAAACAAAAATAAGATCACAATGGAAAGATGAGTTCTGGTACTCTTCATTTAAAAGAAAACAGCTCTTATATTAAATATAGACACAGAATTTTTTTTTTTTTATGTGTTACAGTTTAAAATTACAGTGAGGAGCAGTCTTCTAGGAACAAGACAAAATCCATGAAATGTCACCCTGATTAATGAAAGTTAAAGAGGTTAGCATTTTGGCAGCCCAAACAAGAGATGCCTCTACAATTGAAGCAGATAGCTGGAGACATCCAGTTGCACTGAAATGACCAATGTAATAGTTACATCTGTCTTTCTCAGTCTTTGTCAGAGTCTTCAGTCAGTCTTTTCATTTTCTTTGATGCTTGTGCAGTGGCCTGAAATGACCAGGTCTCTGTGAATTTACCACTGGAGGGTAAAAAGAAAGGAAACTGTAAGTATACCTGAGCATTGAGAGATTTGTAGTTTCACTTGGACATTGTTGTTGCTGCAGATGTTGTATCTTGGACTGTATGTGATGAGTAAAGCTGGTTGTGAAGCTGGGAGAGTTATCTCCTGTAACAACCACCACTATCAGCAGCATTTAGACTTGCTAGGAATGGAGGCCTAATTCATTCCTTAATCCAACAGTAGTGCTTCATCATCTCTGTTTCCATTACTGTCTCCCTCTCTGGACATACTCAATACCTGCCTGGATGAGTTGCTGTGTGATCTGGTGTAGGTGATCCTGCCCTGGCAAGGGGGTTGGACTGGATGATCTGTTGAGGTCCCTTCCAGCCCCTAACATCCTGTGATTCTGTGAAGATGGCAGCTTTCATGCCCCAAGTAGACTGGAGCTCACTCTGCCTTTGTCCCCACCTGTACCAGAAAAGACTGGAACTAACAGACTCAGGCTTTTAGAAGCAAAGTCCTACCCTTAGTAAATACAAGCTAAGCCATATTGTGATGTACTCCTGACATGACTGATGCTGGATTGATGATTCATTGCTAATTTTGCAACACCTTTTTCTCACCACTGCCCATTTGCTGCTTACCTGTGTGTTTAAGCCAGGCAGGTGAATGTACATCTAAACTACTACATAGCCAGATGAGTATGCTGTGAGGGTGTATTTACAATACCTGTTTTCTTGTATCCATCTAGACTGTCTATTACTGATGCACGTATTTGTTAACACAGTACTTCAGTTAACAGATTCTTTAATTAAGGTCAAATGAAAAGAGAAAAATGTGCAAATAAATCTGATTTTTTTTTCTCACACAAACTACCTGCTAACTAATACTGTCTGTGACTTTTCTGATCTAATTGCATTGCATTCAGTCTGTTTAGTGCTGCCACTCCAAATCACAGTTTAAGAGCCATGCAAGTTGCAGCACGTTGCAGGCATTAATATTGGCCAGGTAGTATTATACTATTTTTAATGAATGTCTGTTTTCTATTCTTTGCTGTGCTTTCTTTGGAAAGAGGCCCATGTAACAAAGTATTAAGAAAACACACTGCTGCCCTGGAATGTGTATATTAGCTGCAGATTATTTCCTATTAGCAGATTAGCTGCGAGGCTATTGGCTCTGAAAAGTCTTTGAGAGTATTTTGTTTTGTAACTGATTCAAGCCATAGGAGACAATTGCCACCCTGATTGGAAAGAAGAATTAGCTACTGTTGCCATGGCCACTGGAGCTCATACTCGCATTGTTAACTCCAGTGCCCTCCGATGAGATGCCACAGCATGAGCTCCTTGGCTTTGTTAATGGAATGATAGAATATCGGGGTTTTGGGGCAGGCAAGGAGTAGGCTGAAAACTCTCCTGTGATAGATATGTGTAATGTTGTTGTTGGGGTTGTTTTGTGAAGTTTGGTGTTTAATTTTGGACTTGTTGCTGCTTTCTGCCACCACAGTGATACTATGCTGTGAAATCATCCCCTTTTAACAAAATACTGCTCTTTGCCTTTTGGTAGGGAAGGAGCTAATTGTGCTCCCCTCTGCACTGGAGCACTGACTCCCAGGAACCTCCTTCTGTGTGGGGAAGAGGGCTGGATGGAAACAGCCACACAGGGACCCAAGTCCTTTCTGCATTTTGGATCACTTTACTGTGTAGGGTTATAAAACACAAAAAGGCCTGGAGAAACTACCAGTATAATGTTAGGGCTGTTGTAAATTGCACTAGGTCTGCTGGATGTCTGGCTGCAGGCAAGGAGAAATATGAGAGAGGTTTACTTCCCCTTATCTTTGTCATGCTGAAACTTTAAGAGTTGGCACTCAAAGTCCATCCCTTAGAAATAACTATTTGAGTATAGGCCAAAGAAAAGAAGAAAAAGGAGAAGTGTCAGTAAGTGAGAGTTAAAAAGAACATTAAAAATGTATGAGATTTATATATTTGAGAAATTAATATACTTCACTAATTATTGATAGACAGGGCTCACATGTATTTCATATCTCTGTGTTTAGCTTCCAAGGACATTACGACCAGTGAAAAATGTAGTATCTAAATGTACATCAATGTGAACAGTTAACAGATATCAATTATAGCAATACTTGCATTTGAAACATAGCTCCTGAAACTTGTATAAGTACTTTCAAGCAAAATATGTATTTTCTTTTGAAACCTGTGCTTCCCCCTCTCTCATCTTCAACATTAGCAGAATCAATCACTTTAAATCACCCCACTGTCCTGAACTCTGTATTTATACAGCTTTCTGAGATTGCGTGATGTGTGGAAATGAACCAAAGAAATGTATTTCCACTGGCATGGTAAAATGTTGGCATTGGGCATTTTTCAACTCAGCAGCAGGATGTGGAAGACGAGCCAACTGCATGTGTATAATGTGTGCCACCTTTAATGGTGCCATGGAGCAGCCTACATCATGAGTGGCAGTGGGACCATCTCACTGCAACTCACTGATTTTTGTAATGGATACTTTTAAATTCTTATAAGTGTGTCATGGAAGAGTTTATTACAGAGACTCTGAGAAGCATTCATACTGTTTGTCATGGTTTCTCAGAAAGCTCTAGTTTTACAGGTAAGAAGTTTACAGGGAGGAATACAGTATCTCCTCCTGCTTTAGGGTCTTTTGGAGTCTGTCAAGCTACCCTTGCTGCAGAGCCTCCTGTCCAGCATTTTAGTTCTTCTCTTTTATCCCTGCTTAGATACATTTTAACTCTTTCTCCTACTAGATGTACTATTTGCAGGTTCCACAGAGACAAAAGAGGAGCATTTTTAAGGTGAATGAATATGTACAAAAGCACAAAAGTCATCAGGGAGAAGCAGTTTTGTCCAGCTTAGATCAGCGTCTGGTGTAAACAAGGTGAATAAACATCGGCTTTCAGGAGGGATTTGGTTTAGTTTGGCACCTGGGCAAGCTGACAGGCAGTAAATTAGAGACTGAGAACAGAACAACTTCAGAATTGCAGTGCAGTCCTGGCCTCTGTACTTTCTTATTCAGCTTTACTCACCAGATTTCTGCTCACTTGGCATTTGTTACTGCTAAGTAATCATCTGTCACTTCAAAATAAATGGTTAATAAATCCAGGTATAATAATAAGCTCCCGTAAAATATGTAATGGTTGTGTAGCTGGGCAAAGGCTCAACAGTTTACACAGCCAATCCTTTCCCTTGGAAAAAAACAAAACCCAAAACAGAAGATAAACCTATCACATAATACATAGTAGGAAAAAAAAGAGGTCTAAGGTACAAAAAATCTGGGTTTATATATATATATTTCTTAACTCTTGATTTCTCTGTAAGCTTGATAGGAGAAGTTTCTCATTTGTTTGGATGTCATCTTTATCCTTTCAGTGTTCTCTAAGATTTCCAACTTTTTGTGGATGCATTTTGACCCAGGAGTCACTTATAGATCACATTCTAGTATTGATCAATGTAGAACAAGATCTCTATCCTGAAAAAGAGGGATATTGCTGGTCAGGATACCATGAAAGTGACAGATGTCTTTTAAAGCCAAGGAAACAAAGGACATCTTTACTCTGATCTCAAAATACTGGCTAACAGATTACATATGGTGACTTTCAGCTGGTAGACAACCAATCTAGAAAACAAATTAATAGAAATGTCAATATCCTGTTTAATCAGTCTAATTTCAATTAATCTAGTTTAAATTGATTTTGCCTAATTTTTAAAGCACTTAGGGGAGGGAAGGGGAAAAAAAAAAGAAAGGCAGCCTTATTTGCCATTCCACTGGGAAAAATGGTGTATAACCCAACAGTCATCCTTTGAAATACTAAAGTTTACTTTTACTTACTGCCTAAGGGAGATGAAAGCCTTCATCAAAGAAAATTTACCAATTCAGACAATACAAGGTCTTTGCAATGAATTCTTCATAATCTCTTTTATTTATGAATTTATTTTAGAAGGAATGCTTTACATAGTGCAATCTAAAGTGTAGGTTTTCTCCCTGTGGCAATTCTGACGGAAATAATAATGTGTCTTCTTACCTGTCTTTTCATCTTTGTGGTCTATTTAAGACAAAGAATACTTGTAGTCATGGAAATGGCAGCCACTATAGGAGAGCTAGCCCTCATCTTTGACGCTTTCCTTCTGGAACCACAGTGGAACAAGATACTCCACTGCTTTTGTTCTTCTTTCTTCACTTCCAAGGTACTTAAGGGGACCTGTCGTATCTGAGAGGTTCTTTTTGCCACAGGAACGATTTAGAGACTAGCATGATGCTCAACACAGAGTTTCTTAACCACAGAGTTCCTTAAGGTCTCATCTGTGGTAGGCTAGTATGTTTCTTTGTGGATTTCTTGTATTTGAAGGGATAGCTGTGTGTTTGAATTGAGTAAGTTTTACTCATTTAGATTTGATCTTGAGATAGAAAATTAGGGAAAGATTTTTGGGGTTTCATGTAATAAAGTAGCATTGTAAGTGGTCCTTAGGTCTTGATAAAGCTTCAACTCTCTTAAACTAAGGAAACCACAGCAAGCCCTGTTTTCTAGGTTTTTTTCCTTGTTTTTCAGAACATAAGCAAATCCTGCTTTTCTTTTCTCTATCCATCCCATCCCTGCAAGAAGACATATCCAGTTACATGACTTTACTCTTCATTTATAAACAAGTGTCCTGTAATTTACCAGCCAGAACCCTTCACAGTTTGCTTTTGAGCTTCTGTGCAGGCACACAAACTCTTTTAAACAGAATTATCCACACTAAAAAGAAAAAGCCTGGAGAACTTTCAGCCTTCTGTAATGCAAGATTTTCTGTGGAATACTTTTGTTTTCACAGATACTGATTAGCTGTCTTGGTTATAATAAGATGTTTGTTTATAATAAATACTATGGTGAACTGGTTTTGCTCTGTTAACTTTGTACACTTGAGAACTCCAGTGTTACTTAAGGGTTTTCAGAGATGATAGAATAGACATACTGCAGTTCTGAATTAACATCTCAGAGATGTGAATGTGATTACCAGTTTAATTTTTTTTTTTCTCCTTTAGGGATAGAAATGAGCCATTCTGTAACATACATAAATACATGTGTTTGTATAGCATGAAATTAGACAAATGTTTATGAAGGGAAACTAAAGAAATAGAGGCATTCTATTGCACAGCACATACTGCAAATGCTTTTCAGCTATTATTTGCAACAACGAATGTAAACATAGGAAAGTTTTACCTGCTGTTTATTTTCTATAAATGATATCAGCAGGAAAACACAATTGGAGGCTTGCTTCCAATTGACCTTTTGGACTGATTACTAGGTTTCTTCTAGAGCTCTCCAACACACAGGAGAGTACTCACTTATTAATGACATAAGGTCCTGTAAGCTTTATCATATTTGCACATGGAGGGATAACCTCCCAGGCTATGTTCTACCACATGAATCATCAGTAGTTGAACTAAGCCCTTTAAAAAAACCAAACACCTAATGTAAAAGCCATTTTTGTGATCATTCAGGTATTAGGTAGGTAAAGAGCATTTCAAAAGCTCAAATTACTTTGTAGATATATTCTGCCTGTTAAGTTTGTCTTTGGCTAACTGGGATGTATGTTTGAATAAGGGGTTAATAACATTTGTGCTGCAGTTGGAAATAGTCAAAAGTACAACAAATGTGTACAGATGTGAGAAGGTGAGTCCAATAAATAATTGAGGAGGACATTAGAAGAAGAAATCAAAGCCACTTACATGCTTATGATCTTTTAATTAAAGTTGCTTGAGTACAAATCAGTGAAATTAATTCTGGTTTCCTTAATGGGCAGTGGAAGTGATTTTGTTCTCTTTGTAGTACACCCTTGTTATTTCACTGCAAATACAGATGGTAGTAAATGTAAGTGGTAGATAAGGCTTGTGGTTTATTCTGGACTGAAAAACGAGAAAAAGTTTCCAAAAGGGCTGCTGAACTATAAATACAGTTAGATATATAAATGGTGTCATAGTAAAAAAACCCAAACAACAAAGCAAAACAAAGCAAAACATGAATGTGCATAGTATTGATCTGAAATTAATAGGAATAGTTCTAAACTTGAAGCTGGAACACAACTTCAAACCAGCTTGACTATGATACAGTTTCAACTGCCTAAAAATGTAGTCATAAAAAATTGGTTGCTGTTCACTGACTTGAGAAAGGCAGCTTTGTCTGCATTGGCTTCTAATCCTGTACCCACTGTAAGTGCTAGCAGTGTTACAGGGGTCAGAGAAGATACTCCATCTCAGAATAACAATTGTCTTTTCAGATAGATCCAACTTTAATTACTACTACCCTGCTTTTTTAGTTTCCTTTCTTCATCAAATAGAAAGTTGTCATGAATTGTTCACTGCCAAATACAGTAGAGTCAAGAATGGGGTGAGCCGCTCCTCTGAAGCTGGCCATGTGCTCTTCTCTGGCAGCTAGTGGAACAGTACAAGTTGGTTGGTGCATTGGTACAGGCTGCCTGCCACTGAAACAGCAACTGAATTCCTGTCATGTGGGTAATATCTTTTTAGGATCAGAAGTATGCAGACAACAAAATTAGGCTCTGTCCAAGAGAAGTCAGGTGAATCATTTTGCACAGCTATGGAAGTGGATATAACTAAAAGATTAGGACCATAGAGACAAGCAATGGAAGAGATAGAAGCAATTTTCAGACTGATTCAGAGGCTTGAGCTTGTGAGAAGACTGCATTTTTAATTTGCATGAGCACTACTGTAATGAAACAGCCAGGAAGCATCACAAAATGTAACAGAAAGTAAAAGCTACCTGTGCTGTAAGAACCCACCATCCTGCTTGGCAGGATGCTAACCATGCTGTCTGAGATGGATGGCACTCCTTTACAATGATCTACATGTCTTAATATCCCCTTGAAATTGCTGGAGATGTCCTGTAACTTGCAAAACTAAATTCTTAAACAAGCTTCAGTGTCTTACACACGCACACTAGAGATTCATACCAGTTCTTCACTTTGCCTGCAGACAAGAAGTAATTCATTACTCGAAAAGTTTGCTGTTGTACCTCAAATATGAAGGACAGAAGCAATTCCTGTGGCACTGTGTATAATAGCTCTCTTATTACAGCACAGCTTGTCAGTCTTCCTCTTCTCCCTCCTCCCTCTCAACATTAGAAACTGGGTAGTACAAGAGGAGTCACCAGCTTTGGAGAAGGTAATTGAAAGTCAACTGCAGTACCCAGGGGCATGAGTTTAATTCTTGGAGGTTGTCACCTTAGAAGCTACAGTCCACTTCACAAAAATTTCAATACTTTGAAAAATGTGGAGTGTCAATAAGTGTCTGTGCTAAAGCTGTTACTGAAGACTAAAGTTTTTCTTTCTGGCACTTCCCAGTATTTGCTATTAGAGAGAGAGAGAGAGCAAGCTCTCTTGAAAACTGCTTCCTTTTTTAAATAGTCACATCTGCTGTCATAGATTCCTGCACTCACCTTTGAATTGTACACACTGTATAATGAGTGTGACAGTAACTGGAAATTATTTCAGTTTCAACATCTAACAGTACTGCTCCATGCCAGCAGTACTATGAAGCTAAACAGTGTAATTAATAGATTCAAAAAAGAGGAGGAATGCTTGGATTTTCAAATTACAAATCTAAAGGTAGTTCTTTAAAACTGAGAAACAGTTGGATTGGTTTCTAGTCACCAAAATTAATATTCTTATTGCCCTGAGGATTTTCAGATTAAGTTAATTTTACTTTATTACCAAAAAAAAAAAAAAAAAAGTATAGTGCTTTCATATATTGCTTTGTAATTCTGAAAGCAGAGTGATAAAAGAGCCTTTTTTCTTTTAAAGTTATGAAATTTATTATAAATAGAAAGAGAAAGTAGGTGAAAGGGATGATGCATGAGTTTCTGAGAATTGATATGTATGTTTCAGATAAAGCCCAAACCTTTCATAATATTAATGGAAAAATCCACTTCTCTTATTTAGTTTCTTCTTTACTTGACTTACACTAAGAATTTATCATTTTATGTTCACTTAGCAATGCAGTCATTCCTTTGTTTTATGATTGTTTGCTGACTAGGGAGTGAAAAACTCTTGAAGTAAATGAAAAACTCTAAACTAGATCTCCTTGCTGTGGCACAATTCTTTTTCATGTTAATGAAAATCTAAGAATTTTAAGGTGGGTCACAGGCAATGATTCTTATTGATAACCATGTATGTATATTTTACTTCAAGTCTTGACAGCAAAATAAAACAGCATGGTATGTTGTAAGCTAGCTTTCACATCCAACCAATTCCTTACCCACTGCACACTCTACCCATCAAATCCATCTATGCAGCTCAGAGAGAAGGCTGTTGCAGGGCAGAAGGATGTTATGGGAGAAGACTTGGTTAACATCAATGTCACCACAATTTGCAACTCTGCAGACTAAGAGGACGTTATGAATTATGTGTGAAAGAAATAAATTATGAAACATTACCTTTGTGAGGAATAATTTGCTGTATGAAACTCATGCATGCAGGGTTTATTGTGCTTCTGAAAGCAGCAAGACTGCTTTTATCTGACAGAATCTAACTTCTGTACTACCAAATTTTGTAGAGCATATGTGATCATAGCTCTGCACCTAGCAAGCCTATCATGTCCTCCATGACATATAAGCAAGGCAAAAGATAAACTTCTGTGGCTTGAAACAAACTGTTTTCTGTCTCCTTCCATTTCTCCAAGTGTCTTCTGATACCCAGAAAGTGTGTTACTGTAAAAATGAATGTAATTTTTAAATGAATATAATCATGTAAGTGCTGCTGTTATCCTATTTGGCAATGGAGTTCGTGGTAATGGTTAGAAGCAAGTCTAGAAAATCCTAAATTGTGTGTGCAGGGGGTGTGGTTGGAGGCCCAGTCATTACCAAAGTCAATAGAAATGTAAGTTTAAGGGAGTAAATTGGTTTCCAGGTTCTGCAAAGTGAGTGACACAAAACATCAAGTGTAAATCATGCCCATACCATCAAATGATGAGAAAGCAGTATAGTTTGCAGGTCAGCTAGTGAAGGAGCCAGCAAGTTACTCTTTTTGTAACTGCAATGCAGCACCCATCTCCCTTTCTACAGAGGGACGTAGCTGTGCTACCATAGCTAGTAGCTTCTATCAGTGATGCTACTCTGATATACTCTAGCTGGGACACTGACCTCACTGTCTGACTCTTCCATGCACAGATGGCAATCATTCTTTTTAAAAGCTTTTCAAAAATTAGCATTGTCTTCCTGAATTGGGTTTTCCTTGATGTCTCAGACAGCAGCCCAGTCCACTGTATAGCAGGACTGCCTAACTCTCCAAAGTGCCTACATTCACTAAAGCCTTCCTGTGTAGACTCCTAGCTTGCGGTGACCATGAAATTCAGCTGTTAGTGTGACTGTAGTTTTAATGCTTCAGCCAGCTCAGAGTTTTAAAGGACTGTATTCCAGCTTCTTTTGTAGTACTCATTACTCTTCCAAATAAAATCTCCACTGAAAAGAATGTCCAAAGGTTAGTTTGCAGTCTTCAGGACTGGCTGGTAGATGTCATCTCAAGTATTCACAGCCTGGTACACTTCCTGTAGTGTTCACTATAAGTTATCATACAGTCATGAATCAGAAATTCTTCCCCATCCCACTTTTTAGTTGTTTCAACCACAACAGTCATCCTCTTGAAACTTTAAACAGAACAATTGTAAGCATGTGTGTAGGGCTTAAAAGTAATCACAATGGAAAAGGTGTAAGGTGACCCCAAAATATTACTTTAAATGGCTGACAGAAAGCTCTGGAAATGATTTGTTTAGAAATCATTCTGTTAATACATCCTTGACCTCCATTTTCATTACTAGGAGTATTTAAGATATAATCTTCAGTTTGTGATGTAAGAGTCCTCTCTGTGTCAATCACTTATGGTGTAAAAATACAGATTATGTCCTTAATTGGGGATTATAGAACAAAGGAAACTTTCAGGAATTCTTTTACTTTTTTTGTAGTGTCTACAGAGGATGTTGTCGGAATTGTTGTCAAAAAACACAGCAATTGTATTGACTCAAATGCACAGAATTCAACTAATCTCTAGATCTGGTGTTAGGAATTTTCCCTCAGAGGAAACTGGCAACGTTGCTAAGTATGAAGAAACTTGGTCTTTTTCTGGAGCACTAACCATCTTCAGGCTGTACCTAGGGCAATGCAAGTAAATTGCAGCAACTCTGCTTCCTTTCAAAGCCTCCCTGCCCTGATCTAGGGAATGTCTTGCAGGGGAACTGTTTATTCCAACAGCAGCTGTCTTCTTCCTCAGTAATTTACATTTTCCCATGTAAAACTTCCTCCTTTCCTTAAATGTGGACTGAGGAGAGGTGTGCTTAGGAAGAGGGTGGTGTTTGGTGCCTTCCCACTAAGGTCTTCTGGTGTGGAGGGACATTTCTGCCATCTGCACCTAAATGCATTCATGTGTCTCATAATAAGAGAGCTTTGTACAAGATGTACATTATATAAGATAGCCTCTGCCTTAAATGTTTAGCTGATACTCTATTTTATGTTTATTATTTTGATGTGTTCACCCTTTTTGTGGAGAAAGTTTTGATGTTGCAGTTTCTTGCATGAGCCTGAGATAGAAGTAAACTCACCAGTGTACCTTAATGTACTTCCTCTGGGATAGTTCCATAGAACTGACACTCTTAACTGCTGCCAGTTTTGTTGTGTTTGTGTCGTGAGCATGCAAGAGGAGTACTTGAAAAAGGAGGATGCAAATATGCCTGTACACGCTTACAGTCTCATGGAACTTTAAACGATGATCTGATTTCTCTTTGGAAGCCATAACTGCGTTATCACCCAGAATAAATTACATCAAAATCTCCAAAGCATTTCTCATACCAGTTTCTCTTGCAACCTGATTTTACCTGCCTTACCTGTGTGGGATTTGAAATAGTTATTCCTTGCTTTTTGTGCAATGTAGAATAAAGAATAGCACCTAAATGACTGAATTGAGTGAACAAAGTTCTTAAGTCCTTATGTTGAAATCAGAGGAAGTGCTTGAAGTAGCAAACCCTATACCATGTTTACAGGATTAGGCACCAATATCACATAAACCCTTGACTGTAGTATCTTGGGTAAAGGCTAAAGTTGCTGTTCATTATTTTACCAGACCTCTGGTATAGTTCTTCAGATACTCCGTAGAAAAAGAACAGCAGCAAACGATGCACTGAACAAATAACTGTCTGAAGGCCATCATTGAGAGATCTAGGAAATAATAATAGTAGTAATAGTAATAATAACAATAATAGGGAAAAATTAGTCTATTGTGAGCAGAATATTGCCATCAGAAACTTGAGAAATTTTAGTGAGGTCAAATGTTTAATGAAAATTTGAACTTAATCTATGTGACCTATCTTTTTTCATCTAGGCTGTGTTTTACCTAATGCTCTTTTCATATCAATTTATTTCTTCTGATCCAAGAGGAGATGAGTTTGGTTCATCCATTTTGAGTGAGCAGGGTTATTGATTTCAGATGTACTCCTGTTGTTACCTTGTGATCAGAATCTGGCTTGTAAGTATTTGCAACCTTAATTGAAAGTTTAGAACAATAAATGAAGATGTGTAGTTTTTCCATTTTCCTAAATCCTACAGTAGACTTTTATTAGTGTATAAAGGATTTACTGCTTTGTCTGATGGGGTTTGTGTTTCATGTAAGCAGAAAGTAGCTCTTTTTGTTTAGCAAATCATAACATGTACACACATGTATAGCCAAGCAGACAGTCTGTCTGTACCTAGATTATGCTTTGTCAATCACTCAGTACAGAGGAGATTTTTGGTAATTTGATTATTCCTTCAACCTTTTTACATCCAGCCCATTTCAGGTTTCTTGTTAAGACTGCCTCTTTCTCAAGTTACTTGTCTGTGTATGTAACCTGTGAAAAGTGCAGTATGTGTTACTGTTTTACTTGATGGAAGAATTATTTTGAGAAATAATTTCTATCATCAAAGATAGAAAAAAATAATCAAAATCAAAGCAATAGTAAAGTTTCAAAACTTAGAAGAATGAAAAGCCCTGCATAAGGACAGGTATTAAGAAAACAATTATTTCCCTAAGTAGCAGAAAAATACAAATTACATAAATTCTCCTGACACATGCTGAAAACATCTTTTCTCTTAGTTGTCATCTTAATACCAAATTTCATCTCCGTGTTTCAACAGGAGTGAACTAATTGCAAAACAAGTGTTTCTAGAGTAATTTCTTTTATTGTGTCTATTGATATAATACTGTTTATACATATTTTAACAACCTGAATGGTTTTCCAGTTGACTGAACATAACTCACGTGATTGAAGGAGAACTGAGACTCCAAGGTAACATTTTGAGCATTGTATCTCTCACTAAGAAGGAAGCTTGTTTCTACTTATTTCTCACAGGGGGGTGTAAATGAAAGAAAACCATTTAAAGCATTTTCTTCCAAGTATGGAGATAACTGGTATCTAAATCCAAAGTCTTACAAATTCAGATTAAAAGACAGCTGAGAAAAACTGCCCGGGCAGTCTCTTGATTTATCCAGGTCAAGGTGGGTTGTCTTCTTACAGGACTGGTTTAGCCCAACAGACAAAGCTTCAGCCAAACTGAGATTACTGGGTTCAGTCCAGCAGAAAAGAGTTGAAATGTAATGGCCTGTGCTATGCAACATGTCCTTTCCAATCAGGAATTTGATGAAACTTTGACATTTCTGAAAAGGAAAACTGAAATTGTAGTCTCACTAAAATCACAGTCAGTATTTTGTTCAGACTCTTCTCCCTTCAAACTGCAGGACAAGTGGAGTTGATTCTTGGTTTCTTTTTTTTCTGTGATTTATCATCTCAGAAGGTTGGGAGCCCTTGGATTCCTTGCATAACCTACTGTTTATATAGTACTATCCTGAATTTTCTTGGCTATGAGACTGATGAAACTTAATGCATCTTAACAGGTTGATGCTCTCGTTGGTGCTTTAGTGAGGTAATGTCAAAAATAATTCATGGCTGGCATAAAAGGCATTCAGTGTATTTCAGCTGACTTAACTTTGCAGCCAAAGTGAGAACGTGTTTCATATTCTGAAAACTACTCTCCCTTCAGTATGTTTTCTGCATAATCATAAAGGCAAACTTAAATACTTGCCACTTCAAATTTTTTGATTACTCTATTGATATTATCTGTATAGTGTCATAATATCTTCTATAGTAAAGATGAGTTTTTAGGAAGAAAGCGTGTGAAGTAAAGAGCTGACAGATCCTTGATCCCTTCTCTCATGTCCAAACACTTAGATCTGTGCTCTCCTGATCTTAGGGATGTGAATCTCTCCCACATGCTCTGCACTTGCTCAGAGCACAGCCTGCCTATTGGTGCCAATGGGTTTTTCATCCCAGAAGGTGAGTCTGAGTGTGCAGGGCGATCCACACTGCCAGCCAGAGCTGCAGAGCAAGTCTGAACCTGGCCAATCCCAACAACACTGATTTTTTGTTTGTTTGTTTTAAGCTAGAAGTCTTGACATGTGTGTTAGTAATTTGTGCAGGAAGAACTTATATTTTCTGTTTACAAATTTCTATCTAGATCTTCTTGCTGCTATGCAAGTTTGAAGTTTTTTTGATCTTTCAGTATTTCCTCTTTCTGATGCTTTTGTTTTTCCTTTGAGCTATAGGCACGCACTTAGCTCCAGAGGTCTCTGAAACAAAAGGCTACATGAATCTGTATTTCTAGTTTCTGCTTGCAGTCAGTTCTCATAGATCATATTCCTAAACTCTGGATGTGAGATGCACAGTCTCAAATGACATGTCATAAAAGATACTCCAGCAAATGCTTGTTTATTACAACTCCATTCTTTGAACTGCAACATTATTTAAAAAGGGAGAAGCCATACTAATGTAAATAATATGGTAGATGTTTGTTCTCTATCAAATGCTTCTGTTTTTCTGTGATTTCTGTTAGATTTTTCTATCAGTACTGAATTTTGAAGAAATATGCTGGTTTGGCATTTTTTTGTGATTCTATTTTGATTTCTGAAAGAATATATACAAAGCAGATTTGTCTATCCTTTCACTGTCCTGAAAGTTGGACTAAATCCTCTGGTGTGAAGTAAGACCAAGCAACTCATTCCCTTCTGCTCCTCTAAACCACATGAACTTAAATATTAATGAAACTTTCATGAACCACACATAACACATACGGCCCCTTTGTGCTGGAAAAGGCCTGGCTTTTTATGCTTGCTGCTGTACAAACGGGATAATAGGAGGCAGAGTCATAGAACAGCAATTAATACACTTCTGAACTGAGCTAATTTATTGTGTAGATGCTAATTAGGAATGATAGATACCAGTGATTGAATGGCAAATAATACATTTGGTCAGCATAAGTGAAAAGTCAGTTATCATTCTGACTACTTTAAGTGAAAATGTTTTCTCTTATGTCAGTGATTTCAGAAACCACAAATGTCAAAGTGAAATGCCTTATGCCTTTTCTTTCTAGACTGTAGCTTTTTAGTGGCATGACAGGAGAGAAGTAATAGAAAGCATTTGATTTTCTGTGGGATTTCTGGCCGGACAATCAGAAAAAAGAAGAGGGGAAGGGGGGGAAAAAAAAGTTAAATTAATAAGTAAATATTAAGTCATGGCATTTTGAATGTGTTCAGCTCAGGGTGTTTCCCTGAGACACTTGAAAGGGGCTGGCTTCTGAATGAGGCAAACCCTCCTGCCAGAAAATGATTCAATGAGACTGGACACTTCAAAGTTCTCTTTTGGAAAATCTCATCCACTTGATCAAAACATTCCTTGATGGTTTTAGAATATTTCTAAGTTATTAATTTTCAGGAAAGTGGGAAATGGTAGCCTTAACTCCCAAACTAGGGGTGAATTCAGACATTTCAGCGTTATCCAGTAAGGAGACGAGCCGGAAAGGAAGCTCATTCTCTGGCAGTCGGAATGTTAGACATCTCACAGATGCCTGTACCAGCGCTACATGTTTAACTTCACATGTCATCCCTGTGTTGTTCATAGCTTAGACACCTTCTACTTTCCTTTAACACTGTACAACCATGATTAAAGTTGATAGAAAAAATCCTGTCCTGAGGCTGTTAAGTCCCTTAAATGCTTTGAAAGGGTACATGCCTAGGCAAAAGTATGATACTACTTCTTTTCTTTTTTTTTTTAATGTCAAGATGGCTTTTAAAATTTTGCATTATTAAAAAAATACATTTGATATTTTGATCTCATATGCTCTGTAATTCCTCCTTAGGGATTAGCTGCTGCGGTTAAAAACAAAAAAGTAAGGGCAGAAAATTAGGTAACCAAAGAAATTCTGTGATGATTTTTTGGGGCACTACCAAAACCGGTAGAGTTATAACTAGGGACTGCAGTTGATATTGTAGATCATGTAGCAATTGATAATTAAAAACATAATAAGCTTGAATTGACCATGAGGTGCTCTTACCCCTCCTACACATCCCCTTGCAGTGGGAGAAAAGAGTCATGCTATATTTCAAAAAAGAAAAAGTGACACTATAACAGTAAAGAAATAGGACCGCAGTTAGCAGTTCATGGGTTTATGTACTAGCATTAGTACTACTGACTGCTTTAAAGAATAGCATCTTCTTGCTTAGGACATTACTACTTGATACTATTTCTAGTGTCTGAGTATAGGTTTGAATTAATGGCTTTAAGGTGAGTGACTGAGTGTGATTTCTTAAGTAAGTGTGTATGATCAGTACAGTGATCAGTACAACAAAGGAGAATGTAGCACAGTAACAAAGTCAAAGGTCTTACCTAAAAGTCAGGGAGGGAGGGGAAAACTTGGCAAAGATCACAGAGTAAGCTCCTCAGTGAAAAAGAGAATAACTGAGACAGCTCCAGATTTTTCTCTGGCATAACTGGCATTTGAATATAGCAGTGTCTGAAGAGGGCCCTTGACCTTGCTAAAAATAAAAATAAATGAGTAATGATTTTTCAGGCTTTTAGCTCTTGAAAGATGCTTGTGACTGGCCAGGCAGACATGCACGGGGCTGGCTGTGGCCTTGTGCTGGGGCAGGTGAGGCAGTGCTCCTACAGCTCAAAGTATGACCTGGATGAGACCCAGCTATTGGATTCTGACTTACGTGCACAACAGGGAAGATTGTAACTAGCAGCTTTAGTGTAATGCTAACTTACTCAGGCAGCTCTAGGCACACTCTTCAGAAGCCACTAATGACGTTGCAGTTGTGTAACTTGAACAGTCTCTGTTCTTGCTCAGGCTGCCAAGAATACTGCAACCCAAAAAGCCTGTTATGCAACTGCAAGTGAGAAACTTGGGCCACTGCAGACAGCCACATCTTGACAATTGGATTTTTGTCCAGTCTGATGTTTCAGCTCATTTTTTTTTTTGTTAGCAGGACTGTGATTTTTGCATATAGGCTACTTCAGTATAACAAAACCATATATCTTGCCAGAAAGTCGGGCACAGTATTATCATATAGCTACATCTGTAATTCAAATTCTCTCTATCTGTACCTTTCCGAGTCATTACACTGCTGACAATTTGCCATAAAGTCTGAGATCCACTACAAAATTCTGGTGTTCTTTAGAGGAAAGAAACTTTTCTGTGCAATGTGTTTGTCTGTAACAGGAGGAAGACACCTGGAAGAGAATTACTCCATCACTAGCTTCAGCTCCTTGTAGTTATAGGACGTCATGTTATCCTTTTTATAATTAGGTCAAGTTCTATTTTAAAATACATAGAATTTCCCTACACACACTATTCTTGTGGAAGCAGAAATCTGCTTACTATAAACCAGCTTGTTGTCTCTGTCCTCAATTATGCCTGACCATAATTGATGGAAGACTAGACAAATTACATCATTAATTGTTTATTCTTATTTGTGGTAGGGCCTGCCATTTGTGAGTGTCATCTTATTGCCTTAAGTTATTGAAGTTCTTAACTTTAAGAGACTAAGAAGGATATGTGGGATCGAGGAATTTGAGTGGAAGGAAGTCTCTCCTTATCCAATAGATACTTTGAGTGGGTGTTTTTGGGTGCTGGTTGCACCCAGTTTCAGTGCTTGAGTAATTTTTCTGTGTACTTGAGGTGAGGATTAGGTCCTTGACAGCAAACACTTACTGAACTACTAAATGTGATTGATAATTTGCCTTCAGGCAAGAGAAAAAGCATTATTTCTTCAGTTATTGATCTTATGTGTGATTTGGTGTGCAAGAAATAATTTGAAACACTGAATCAAGTGTCTGGGTCTTACTGTGAGTAATTAAAAGATTACATTTTCTGGCTCAAAAGAAAATAGCAGGAGGCTCACCTCAAAGGAAGGTTATTGAATTGGAGGGAGGTTATTAGTGATATCCAGGAAGCATAATCTGGGTACTGATTTTTTTAACCAATTTCTTTCATGTCTGTGACACACACACACACAAAACACAAAAAAAAGAATGTGACAATGCATGTGGGAAATAAGGATGAGAATTTTTGCTTAACATGGTTGGCTAAAGTAGTTGTTAGGCAGAAGTAGCTCCTGGAGCAAAACCAAAGAAGTAGCGCTCTAAGTAGCACTCTTGAACCAGACACTGAGCTCCAGTGTCAGGCTCCTTCCTTCTTCTCTCCCTTCATTTTTTAATTCATTGCTGGGAAATGGCCTTTGCTCCAACAAAGCTTGACTCTGGTTGAATACCTAGAATCCACCTCTCCTATTTTTTGTACAGATGTAACAGAGGGAAGGGCTGCCACGCTTGTCTCTATGTGAATGTGTCCCCAGCTGCTCTGAAATTTTTATGCACTCAGTGCTATAATTATTTTCTTAAAGGAAACTTTAGTGTTTCGCCTATTTTCTAGCTTATGTAGGAGACAGGGAGCTCTCGAGGTGCAGGCAGCTCTGCTAGTGCCAAAGTGGAGAACTTCAAGTGGCTGAGGAGCTTTAGGTGAGAGCCAGAGCTGTTTTCAGGGTTAATGGCTGCTAAGCAGGGGTCACATAGCTCACAGCTTGGGGTTCAGGTACCTCAGGAGAAACTAACTCATGTTGTAGATGCTTAAAACCTTCTTTGGCTCTGGACCAAATGCTTTATTTTTATGTTTGGAGAAACATTACAGAGAATATAAGCACTTCTGATTTTGTCATGCAAATGCCAAACCTTGGTCAGAATTACAAACCCACGAATCTTATGCATAAAAAAGTGTTAAAAGGCATTCAGATTGAAATTGAAGCCTACAGAATAAAGATTACATTAATCTTTCTGTCCTCCTCCACCAAACTGAAACTCCCTTTGTCCTAACATTGTTTATTCTAGCAAATATGGTTGTCTGTGTATCTGCCACTAGGGTAACATTTATAATCTTCATGTGGAACAGTTTATTATCATGTAACTGATAAAAAAACATTTTAAAAGGTTTTTTTCTCTGTGATCTTTCTTGGCCCACCAGAGCCTGATTTGTTAACCTTCTGAGCCTACTGTGAATCTTGTCTAGTTTTCGGTAACATGTAAGAAAAACGTAGCTCTCAAGGTTGTGGGTGGCTATAGCTGTACTATTTGTTATGCTTTTCTGTTTTGCTTATTTAGAACATGCATTACTTTAGCTGGCATCTGTATTATTTTGGGCAGCTGTATTTTTTTGCAATATTGCAAAAATACCTTAAATCTTGGTTGTTGCTTTCAGCATCCCACAATAGTATTATAAATAGACACTGCAACACTGTACTTGTTTTCTTCTATTATTTATCTAACAAGCCACCCAGGGAGTGTAAATTCCATCAAACCATGTCTGCATTGTGAAAAAGAATAGCTATTGATGTCAGTTTTAAAAGCTACTCCATTTGCTTGGTGGAACTACATATACAGATAAAAATGGCCAACCAAATTATGATATGTTGAAGTAATGCTTTTTCAGTGGTGCTTTGCTTCCTCTTCCAAACTGTTCTTTCTCTCTGCAATAAAAAATAAATATTTCTAGAAAGATGAGTACCTTTGTCCTGAATGGAAGTGCTGAACTCCAATCATTCCATCTCAGCATTTTGTTGCAGGGAACAGCACTTTTCTGAATGGAGCTAGGGGAAGAGAGGATGAATCCTAATTAAATTAACGCCTGTCACTTTGTTCCGTGTTTGAGTACCTTAAGGATATTCGATGTAGATTTATAAATTGTCTTTGTGAGGCTAGATCCCCAAAACAGTGAAGAATATCTTTTCAGAAGTACTGACAGGTGAGCACCTTAGTGACTATTTCTTAAATACAGGGTGTGTAATTTTAATGTGATATTCAAAATGCAGAGTATTACATAATTTACAATATTTGAACTTTTTCATTTATGTTTTAACAAGTGTCAAGTGCTGTGCGTGTTGATTTGTGCTAGACTCACAAAGACTAAACGTTACACTCGGATTTCCGGGAACTCAGAAAAACTCCTTTTTTAGTGCAGAAGAAGACATCTTAAATGTGTCTTAAAGCAGAAAATGTTTTACTTGTGGTTTTGCATGTAATGAGAACCATTACTATATTAACAGTTGCTAGATCTGTGCATAATCACATAGCAGTATAGATCCCCACTGATAATTATTTCCCAGGCATTCAATACAGGTTTAATGGAATCCTTACATGGCAGATATTACTTATAATTTAGAGTTTAAATCTGCAGGTACATGCTGTTGACAGTAGAGACAATCACTTAGTGGTCTCTGAAGGATTTTGCATTTAGCTGGATGAATGCAATAAATATTTTCATTTGCAAATGATTCTGATTTAAAATAAAGTTTCCACTCTTTGCCTTCTTAATGGAGACACTCTAACAGGCAGGTCATTTAAAATGTATCTGTTGTTAAAGGATGGTAGGTGCCCACTTGAGCAACAAAAAGTGTATGTTTAAAATTCACACTGTTTTTCAGTGTGAAAGAAATCTGAGTCCAGCCTTATGCACTACCTCAGACAGGCTTCTGCACAGTAGTAAGACAGGATGAAGCAATGTATATTTACAAACACAGAAAAAGAAATGTGAATACTCAGTTTTAATAGTTGGTAGTTTATGCAAGTCTGTTATCACTGTAAGATTGATGCAATCAAATTGACTATCCTAGCTTAATGGATTGTAGACTAGAAATTATATACATCTTCAAATTTATGTTTGTGTTTATATTTTAGTTAGTGGTTTAGGCTGTGAAGTTTTGGCCCTGGGGTTAAACCTAAAAGTTTTCCAGCTAAGAAACCCATGGCTAAAATGTGTTTGGTGGGAGCGAATAATATAATTACACATAGCTTTTTGATAAACAGCCTAAATTACACTTCAAAGGACAGATGTGGCTTTAATAATCTGAACCATTTGCATTTTCAGATTAAACCCCTCTTGATTGCATTGTGCTTGATATGTATACTTAAATCTATATGTTAAATGTTATACTTTGATATAGTGTATATTGTTTGACTTTGTTCTTATGATCTGACAAGCTTCATTATATAATAAACTAGTTTAAATAAATCTTAAAGACATAAAAGTGTTCTTGACAGTAAGGAAAAAAAAGTTGAAGCACACAAATGATATATCGGTTAGATGTTCCAGAGTCAAAGCTTTTTTCATTCAGATCTTTAAACATCTGTTTTGAATAAAGCTGTAAGGCATTTTCCAGTAACCAGTGTTGTATTACAAAAATGAGTAAAGTAAAACAAAAGGAAAACATGTTTCAACATTTTATTCAGTATTGTCACACATTGTTGCACATTTCCAGCTGGAAGTAAATGTGACATTTGTAATGCTAATTTTTCAAACATAACCTTTTATAACATATAAAATATTACTTGGGATGGTGTGCCCTTGTGAAAAGAGCAGGAGTAATGAAGTACTCGATCAGGGTTCAATTGGATTCCTAATGGCTCGAGTGCAATTATACTGCCAGTTTGTTGCAATCAATCAAAACCATTTTTGAATTGTTCCTTTAAACACTATCTAGTGGTAACTGCTGATAAGCAGGTTACAGAGCACTTGACCTGATATTCTAGCAGTGTGTGTGTGTGTATGTCTCGCAAAACCCAACAAATAATACTTTTAACGCTACCCTGGGTGTTACATGTGAGGAAAAAAAATAACCAATTTGTTAATATAGAAGAAAACATTGTAGTTTTGTTCCATGTTATGTGTGACGGATAAACGTGAACATAAGCATAATGCAGAAGGATGTCAGAAAAACACAACATATCGTTTTAGTGTTACTGTACAGTACTGTTAATTGTGGGCTTGCAGGTACCTTAAATAACTCAGAAAAAAATACAGAGCTTACTGAGTTGCTCCCCTTTTTTGTCAGTCAGAATGACAAACTGCCAGCCTTCCTTGGCTTGTAAAGGGGAGAGGAGAAGGAGGAGGAAGAGCAGAAGGGAAGGAGCACATGCAAGTAATTTGGATACTTTCAAAGTGCCAAATTAAAAAAAAAAAAAGTCTTACAATTAAGCCATAATGGAATTTATAGAAAGATGGATATCATTTATTTTGGTTTTATTTGTCCAAGGCCTTAGCATATTAGCCTGGAAATATAATCTAAAACATACCACATACAGTGTTGATAATGGGACATTTATGCTGCAGGGACTTGATCCTGTGCTTCAGGATAGAAAAAAATACACTATAACATTTCTTCAGAAGGCATTGATTTTCACTCTCAAAGTGGAAGCTAATTATTTTTTTTTGTTAGTTGAAAATGCCATACTCCTGAAGACCCTCAATCCATGTGAGATGTGGCACTTGTGCCACTCAGCAAATGTGGCACTTGAGGAAGAGCACCTTAGGTTTGATGATCTTGGGATCTGAACTCTCTGTCTCAGGAGAGTGGGTACTTCCCAACTAGCCATTACCTAATTTTTACCCCACTACTCCTCAGCAAGTGCCATTTTGCTGTAAACGTGGCAGTACAAAAGTGTTTCACTTTTGTGTTTGTTCCCACAATTTCTCTTCTGTGTCTGGCTGAAAAAATGCTCAATGAGCATAGCAAGGTGAGCTGGATCCCAGTATGATCTTTACAAGTTGGTTGAAGGCAGCATCACTAGTTGCATACATCTCACTGAAAGACTATCTGCTTGTTTCCTGAGCATGGCCTTTGCTAAATTGGTATCTTTTTGCTATAATGCAATCAGAAAATATTCAGTCTGTAATGTACCCCATAAATATGTCCCAAGTAGCATCTTTTGATCCTTAAAGCACCAACTTCCTCAATGTTTAGCTTTCACCTCTACTTCAGATTCCTAACTTGGCAGGGACTTTTATCTTTTATGTACTGTTTGTGAGATATTTTCAGAGCAATATGTAGTAGAGAGTGGCTGCTTTGCCATTTATATAGATAGAGAATGCCAAGGGGTAGAGGTATGGCCTATTTTTCTCTCATATCTTATCCAGTTCTTTGGAGACAGTGTGTAGATAGAGTGGGAAGCTCTGCATGCTCATTTTGGACCACAATATTTATTATGTACAACTTGTGTATTAGAGCTTTAAAGCCCCATCCATTTGCTGCATTTAAAAATACCTCTCCTTTTCCCAGATTGTCATTTAAAGCTTTCAAAACAATGGTGGGAAAATTTTGTGCAGAGACATTGATGTAATGGCAATAGCATTTATTCTTTTCACATTGAAATGGCAGTTTTCAAAAGACTTGGGAGTTGCAGAGTACATTTTGGTTGCATTCATTTTTAGTTGACACCTGAAAACAGCAACCTGAAATGTTTGTTGTTTTCCAGATGTATCCTCTCTATACAGCCTGAATAGATTGTAAAGTACAAAACTGTTATCAAGTATATCAAAGTAATCTAACCTGTTGCAATTGCATTAGTGTATGCAATGTGGGGTTTTTACATTTGAAAGCTACTTATTTTTTTACACATAAGATATACAGAACAATGTAATTACTTCTGTCACCTCATATACTCAAATTCCACTATCCAACTTTTATTTCTTACTGATTTACTTACCTATTTTGTTGGGTTTTTTTATGGCTTGTCTTCTTAATTAGAGAATGTTGTGCCATTATTTTTCTGGGTCTTAAACATGCAAAGAATTAGGTGATGCCATTTCTCTTTTTCTCTAGCACCATTTTTTGTTCTTATTCTGCAGCTAACATCTAGAAGAGCAATAACATTGCAGTTGTCTCTGTCTCCTTGTAGATCTTTCATAATGGGTGTTTTCAGGCAATAAAAACCACAAAGCGTATGGATCAAAAAGAATGGGATTCAGGTGATGAAAGCAATTGTTTCTTGGTGCCTGTCATGATTTTCCTTGGAGTAGGTGCTGAAAGGTTGAAGTTAACCTTGGATGGATTAACCATCCCCATGTTGTCAGGACAGCTAGCTGAATCCATTTTCATAACAGTTTCAATTGGAGTTTTTCATCTTTCTTGCTGGGAAACCCTATAATTATTTTACATGAAAATCATCAACACCAAATGTCTCTCACTAAAGCCTGGAAATAACAGAAATTTGGCATATATGTTACAATAGGATACTTATTATATGCATTTCAATTAATGACTAACACTACTGGTCAAAAATGCCAGTGTTTGTATCTGGAAAACAGTCATAAGCTGTCCTTAGAGCCCATATAGATGCAGCCCATGGAAGACATCAGTCTCAACAAGCTGGGCCATCCCATGTGCTACTTTTGAGTTTTACCTACTTGACAGTATATGAAGTGAAGAAAGATTTTATAATTCAACAAATTATATAAGGTGCTTTCTTCAATACACAATGGCTTAGCTGTTTCTAAATGAATTACACAAGCATAGGTATTGGTGATAATGAAAAAGATAAGGAGTTGGTAGAGACTCTGGAAAGAGTGGCAAGCACAGGTTTAACTAAGACATTTTTCTGGCTGCCAAACTAAGAAAGCAGGTGTTGGCATTTATGTTCCAGCTGTGTAAATTGAAGGTTGGGCATTTTGGGGGGTGGCTGTTCATTTGATTTCTTTGCTGCAGTGTTTGTGCATCTACATGCTGCAAATGAGAGAGGCAGGGCACTCCTGCAGCTCTGGGGAGTGATGTTGTTGTTGGCTCCTGCTGAATCAGTCTTACCAGGAAGTCAGTGAAGATGTCAACATGTTTCTCTTTTTCTCTTCACTGTCTTGTTCTTCATGTTTTTTCTCCTTACCTCTCAAAGGAAAGAAATAAGTCTCTGAGTTGGCTACAACCTGTAACAACTTTCCTTAAAGTGACAGGCAAAGTAAGTGGCAAAATTATATTGTTCAGAATTATTCATCACAGATGCTTTTCTGTTGAAACATAGGAGTAAGTCAGTGACATTCAGCTTAGTGTATATTTGCAATACATGCTGTTCAAAATACATAAAATATTCGGCTGGTATGGCATATGAAAATGGCATTTTGGAGTCTGTCAGTTTGCCTGAAGAGTGCTTTCAAAATAATAAATAATATATAAATATTATAATAATATAAATAATATATACATATGAAAAGACTACTTAAATAATAAATAATATGTAAAAGTAGTATTTCTTGTACAGTACTAAATAGCTGATAAAATTAATGTTCCGTGTTCTCAGTGCATTCCTCAGTGTCCAAAAATTCACTCATTAAATCCTCAAATGAACCTAACAGTAATCATGACAACTGGCAGCACTAACACAATAACCTGCAAAAGATCACAGCTA